>NC_140589.1:961094389-970924912 GCF_964204655.1 Triturus cristatus
AGGGGGTGGACCTATTTGTGCATCGTCCGGATTCCCAGTAGCTCATGGGATCGTTATATAAGAGGCCACTTAAGTGGTTAGCACAATCAATGCTGCAAGCCCACTAGCAGTATTTAATTTACAGGCCCTTGGTGTATGGTACACCACTCTACAAGGGACTTATAAGAAATGCCAATATGCCAATGAGGTATAACCCAATTTTACCAAATTTAGGAGAGAGCACTAGCACTTTATCACTGGTTAGCAGTGATAACATGCGCAGAGTCCTAGAACCAACAAAAACGAAGTCAGCAAAAACAATTGGGGGTAAAGGCACTATGTTTAGGGGGCTGACCCTGCAGCAGAGAGGGCCATATAAGAATGCACCAATAGCATAAACAAAGGTTAAGTAAAAACAATATTTTGCTTTGTCCTTAACAGATATGATCTATGAAAAATAAATTTACATTTCATTCTAATTTTGAGTTCATTTTCATGACCTCGAAAATATGGTATGAAAGCCTTCCAAACTGCCTTGACACAACATGCTTTGATGAATATTTTATTTTTATTATTCCAATAAAAGCTTTTACGGGAACACACAATTAAGCAATTATATAGTACTACCTTCTGTCTTTCAGTCACTCGTGTACAGAGAAGACTCAGAGGACAAGATTCAGAAGACAACACCGCAGCATTCTGAGGAGGAAGAAAATCCCTTTCACACTGGCCACACAGTTGGCCATAAGAAAACATTGGCTTCAGTGTTCCAGTTCTGCATCAAGCTAAAGACCTGGCTCTTCTAATAGCCTCTCCTCCTGCCTTATGTGAGGTTACACTCACACCTACACTGTACTAGGATACCCTCCCCTTTCTAGCACTGTCATATGCCGGATGACAATGCACTCCTACAAATACACATACAGGGGCATAGGTTAGTCAGTTAGATTCAGGGGATGTGAATCTCAAATTTCCAAACAAAAAAACAAGGGGTAGGCCATGTGACAATACCCTATTTATAGTGGACACTTCAAGGTCTTTTTACTGTCTGTCACTGCCAGGTATACCCTGGCGATAAGGAGCAGTAAAAAAAAAAAAAGATTAACACCAACACCAAAAATTCCATGGTGTTGGGGTCATTCATTTTTTATATTTCAAAAACAAACTTCTACTTTGGGAGTTTGTTTCTGAAAATTATAAAACTTTGGAAATGTTTAGCGGATGGCTTTCATGGTTTTTTTTCCACCACATAATTTTATTGTTGACAGCCAATACAAAAAGAGTGCCTTGCAGGGCATTCAAGGTATGCATACAGGATGACATATACGTATGTCAACATTTTCAACAATGTTACAGTATTGATTATACAAAGAATACATTGCAAAGAAAAAGAAGAAAAAAAGAAGGAACAACTGCACCACATTGCCTCTGTTTAGCAATTAAAGAGTCCTGAATATAGGGAGAGTTTTTGCCACCCTTAGTCACATTGAGTATAAGCACTACGATGGCTGTCATGTTTGATGGAGCCGCCCGTCAAACTTTTCCAACATTGACAGGATCTGCTATGACTGTAGTTCCTGCCAATGTTTAGGGATGTCTGCAAGGCCGGCAGACATCTTTTAATTTTGCAGGAGGAGTAAAGTCAGGATGGTGGACATAAAGTCCTGCGCAATACTGTCTGCCTTTACTCCATTTGCCAAACTCTAAATCAAGCCCTTTGTAGTGTGGCACAGTGGAAGAAAAACAATGGGTTCCAATGCTAACCTAAATGATTGGCAGTGGTTAGACTATTTGTAAGCATTCGTCCCATTACCTTCTGGGTGTTTGATTGCCAGGAGTATACCTAGAAACCGGAGACTGGGAGAGTTCTTCGAGCTCAATACTGTAAATGTCTTCGAATTCCAATTGAGTAGAAAAGTTTGCAACCATTTAAAAAGTACTTCTATGGGTGCAGGGCTACTTCTTTTTAGGTAAACCGGTCACTATTTATATTATAGCCTTATAGCCCGCCGTAGCGGGCTATACCGGCTATTAAAGGCCAGCTCCAGCGTTAAAGGCCCGAGCCGAAGGTGAGGGACTTTAAATCCAGAGCGGGACTTTAATAGCCGGTATAGCCCAGCTACGAAGGGTTACAAGGCTATTAGAACATTCTGCCACTAGAGGGCAGAATGTTCCAACAAATAAAACAAAGGCCTCTTGGAGTTCGAGGGGTTTAAATTCCCTCGTCTCCGAGGGGCCTTTAAAAACAACATTGGAATGTTGCTTTGCGGGCCTTTACCGGCACGTAAAAGCATGGAGCACTCCGTTGTCTTCAATGGAGCTCCCAACATTCCAATGTTCTAATTTAATTGATATTTTAGTTCCTGATTCAAAAAGTGAACAAGTTAAAATCTCTTAGAGAAAACAGAACAACGGAAAAACAATACAGACATAGCACACCCGATTCAGGCACCCCAGACATAACTACCAAGCCAAGAATGCATTTATTTGGGAGTGTAACACCCCAAACACCCACAATAAAGCGATGCTTCTGTCCACAAAATATAACACAGCCCCTGTGCATAGACCTTTGTCACATTGTGTACAGTGGATTCATAAATTCGCATTACGGGTTGGGAGGACTGGTATCTCCACAGTATTCGGAGTATTACCAGGTGCAGGAAGGCATTCAGTAAAAGCCAGTGCCTTACTGCACACTTAATCCACCCGCTTCCAGCATATAGAAAATGTGTGAGGTACAGATCCCTGGAATACGGGCACCTTATCCCAGACTGAGTTTAGTAATTCCAGGACCCTCAAGCTGTCCCCGATCCTGTGCGCAGAAACTCATGAGGGGGGAAACTACCGCTTGGAATGTTTAACTCCGGCCTCTGTATCTTCCCTCTAATACAAAGAGGCCCATAGCCCATTAGGGGATTTTTTTCGTACCTTACTGATTTGCTTGGTGTCTTCCACGCCGAATGGCTGCCATAAATAGCTATAGCTTTACGCTTGTCCTGGACATTCGCCAAACGTGCGTAATCGTGATCTAAAAGCCGACTTGGCTCTGGATTCAAATTGAAAACAAGGACCCAATTTATTGATACGGAGAGCTAAAAGAAAAAAGAGTTATTTTTAGTACCAGAAGCAGCAGCTGTAATGCCATAAAAAGCATCTATTTTGCTGCAGATTCGGCAAGTATTCACTCTGCACACAGTCATTATCTCCTTTCCAATGAACGCGGGAATTGCTAATGTACAAGTTAATTAATTAGGCGTTGCAGGTTATCAGATCAATGGCCTCGAACATGTTGCTGGTCTCTTATTAGCATCCATTTGTTAGATGCCGGAGGGTCCTTTTTAATTAATGGACAATAATTGAAATGACACTGGTCTTCCACACCCCTGCACGCGCAGAGCCTCGCTTAGAGGAATTCCTCTAATTGAAATAAATGCCTCTTCGGTATTTGATTATGATTTGTTTATGCCAGATGCGTTAATATGTACTTGTTCTTGGAATGCCTGTCCATTTAATCAAGCAGAAGGAAGGTTTGTGTAAAGTGGCGTGCCAATTACCTGTTGATCGTGCAGAAAGCAAAGAATGTGCTTTGCCACGCTGGCACTGGCACGTTTGATGAGAGACTCATATGCAAGGGTTATTTTTTTCATTGGCATTGGCGTGTTTCCTTTGAAAAATAGGATTTATTTAGAATTTGGTGCTTCACGTTCAATTGAAACAACAATTGCATGTCACCAGTTAGATGAATAAACACAGAGACTAGAAGAGAGAATGGGAAGTAATACAGTGCAGTGAGAGTAGGTCTGCAGTATAGAGCAAGGGAGGGAGGAAGGCAGGTGAGTTAGCCATAATGTAAAGTAGGCTTAGGGCCTTATTACGACCCACCAAACTCGCAGTGGCGGTCCCACTACCGCCACCCCTGCGTGTCCGCCCACTCTATTAGTAGTGTGGAGGTCAGACCGCCACAGGACAAACACCACCACCAGGGTGCCGCAGCAGAGCGTATTGGAGGCCGTATTCGCGGCGGTGCAGATGCCAGAACCGCCGAGCGAATTACGACTTGCCTTTACCACCAAACGTTTCATGGAGGTGAGCCCGCCATGAAATGCTTCGCAAAAAGGTTGGGCAAGGGGCACCCGGGCATATCTGCCCATGGGAGAGGGAGCAGGGGGCACAAAATGTGTCCGCCCACAAGTCCATGCTCCTGCGTGAACTGTGTGGCATGCACAACATGGTGCATGCCACACAGTGCACATGACGTGGCAGTGGTCCCAGGGCGGCTGCGTGACTGCTAGCTGTAATACTCAGACAAAGCATGCTTCCACTCTGGGTCCGGTACCGCTCCCCCGCCTGCCCTAAATTCTACTTGGAATCCAGCGGGTGGGTGCACCATGGGTTTGGCAGTCCTCCTGTGGGCGCAGAGGTGGCGGTCCAACAGGAGGAGCGTCAAATTCATAATCAGGCCCTTAGTCTTAAGCCTTTAATACGTCTAGAAGAATTGTTGGTTTCGAAATTACCTGAAGATAAACGAAGAATTGGGATTACTCTGGAGGTCCAACATATATACCTTGTTCCAGTCTTTGTGTAGGTGGACCTAACCCCCACATCAGGTTCTGGAGAGTTCTCCCCTGTCAATGCCCCCAACTCTCTGGGGTTGATGAAAGGCAGGGCATGACTGGTGTCAGCTTCCTTTGTTTCTCCAGGAGTCCTTTGAGTGTAAGTGAGGCTAGGTACTGCACCTCCGTCAGCCACCCTGCCAGGATGGCCCATCCTGCTCACACCTTTTGTCTCACTGGCTGGAAGCAATACACAAACCTCAACAGCAGAGCCACTTACAGTGATGTGACCCAGGACACTGGCAGAAAGTACACATGGTTGGGACAAGAAAATGCCAACTACCTAAAAGTGGTATTTTCAGAATTGTAACTTAAAATCCAACTTCACCATTAAATAGGATTTTAAATTATAATTCATTTGAGTGTAAACAGCATATCTCCATCTGCTTCCAATCCAAAGTTAGCACGTTTTACATTAAAAATAAGGTAACCCAGTGTTAGTCAATAGGAGAGCCAAGTCTTACAACAGTGAAAAATGACTTTAGGAGTTTGTCCGAGCCAGGACATGTAAAACTTAAGTACAGGTCAGACTTTTTAAATACAATGTACCTTACCATATGAACCTTTAGAGCTACTTTAGGTGTGACCTATAAAAAAAAAAAAGAAGATTTTGGGGCTCATTATGATGACAAAAGGACCGCCACCGCCGGGCCGGTGGTGGTGGTCCTTCTGTCATCACACAGGAAATTCTCACCGCCACATTAGGGTGGCGGTAGGAATCGCAATGTGTCCGCGGCGGACAGAAATTCCGTCCGCCACGGTTCCGCAATCGCGGTCCTTTTCCACCCGCCTTGTGGAACCAGGACACAGGGCAGCATTACGCCGGTGCCTTGCAGGCACCGGCGTAAGGATTACGGAATCCCTTTCCGCCTGTCTTTGTGCGGCGGTCATCCCACCGCAAAAAGACAGGCGGGAATTGAGTTTGGAGGCCAGGTGCGGGCCGCCCTTGTGGGGGGTGGGGGAGTCGCTGCACTGAGGATTACCCATGGTACCCCCCCCTCATTTCCATGCACGAAGTGGCAGGCACCGCATGGTGCCTGCCACGTAGTGCAGGGAAATGTTGTGCACGCACTTTTAACATTGGTTGCGGTGCTGCAGTCAGCAGCACCACCCGCAATGTTTAAAGGCCAGTATGGCGGGCGCATCCTAATTGCAGTGTTGGGACTGCCGCATGTCTGGCGGGCGGTCCCAACACCGCAACAATGGCTATTGAGCCCCTTAGTTCTGGCAAAAGGTTTATTTAGCCAGGTCGAAATGGCAGTTTTAGACTGCACTACAGACTGCTGTGGCAAGCTCGAGACTGGCTTTAAAAGGTTACTTTAGTGGGTTACAGTGACACAAAGAGTGCTGCAGACCCACTAGTAGCATTTAGTCCACAGGCCCGGGTACATGTAGTACCATATATTAGGGACTTAAAAGTAAATTAAACGTACCAATCAGGTAGATGGCAATTGTACTATGTTTTAGGGCGAGAGCACAAGCCCCTTACCACTGGCTATCAGGGAAAAAGTGCTAATGCCAACAAAAACGGGTTCAGCAACAGAAGCCAAAAATCTGGGGGAGACCTTGCGAATAGGGCCGGGCCCAACACCAATGAAAAAAGAGGGGTATCTCAGGGTTACAAAATAAGTGAACAGGCTACTGACATAGCAATGAGCACAAACTTTCATTCTGCTACTGAATAAAGACTATCCTTGAGACCAAATCCAACTTCACCATTAAATAGGATTTTAAATTATAATTCATTTGAGTGTAAACAGCATATCTCCATCTGCTTCCAATCCAAAGTTAGCACGTTTTACATTAAAAATAAGGTAACCCAGTGTTAGTCAATAGGAGAGCGAAGTCTTACAACAGTGAAAAATGACTTTAGGAGTTTGTCCGAGCCAGGACATGTAAAACTTAAGTACAGGTCAGACTTTTTAAATACAATGTACCTTACCATATGAACCTTTAGAGCTACTTTAGGTGTGACCTATAAGTAAAAAAAAAAGAAGATTTTGGGGCTCATTATGATGACAAAAGGACCGCCACCGCCGGGCCGGTGGTGGTGGTCCTTCTGTCATCACACAGGAAATTCTCACCGCCACATTAGGATGGCGGTAGGAATCGCAATGTGTCCGCGGCGGACAGAAATTCCGTCCGCCACGGTTCCGCAATCGCGGTCCTTTTCCACCCGCCTTGTGGAACCAGGACACAGGGCAGCATTACGCCGGTGCCTTGCAGGCACCGGCGTAAGGATTACGGAATCCCTTTCCGCCTGTCTTTGTGCGGCGGTCATCCCACCGCAAAAAGACAGGCGGGAATTGAGTTTGGAGGCCAGGTGCGGGCCGCCCTTGTGGGGGGTGGGGGAGTCGCTGCACTGAGGATTACCCATGGTACCCCCCCCCTCATTTCCATGCACGAAGTGGCAGGCACCGCATGGTGCCTGCCACGTAGTGCAGGGAAATGTTGTGCACGCACTTTTAACATTGGTTGCGGTGCTGCAGTCAGCAGCACCACCCGCAATGTTTAAAGGCCAGTATGGCGGGCGCATCCTAATTGCAGTGTTGGGACTGCCGCATGTCTGGCGGGCGGTCCCAACACCGCAACAATGGCTATTGAGCCCCTTAGTTCTGGCAAAAGGTTTATTTAGCCAGGTCGAAATGGCAGTTTTAGACTGCACTACAGACTGCTGTGGCAAGCTCGAGACTGGCTTTAAAAGGTTACTTTAGTGGGTTACAGTGACACAAAGAGTGCTGCAGACCCACTAGTAGCATTTAGTCCACAGGCCCGGGTACATGTAGTACCATATATTAGGGACTTAAAAGTAAATTAAACGTACCAATCAGGTAGATGGCAATTGTACTATGTTTTAGGGCGAGAGCACAAGCCCCTTACCACTGGCTATCAGGGAAAAAGTGCTAATGCCAACAAAAACGGGTTCAGCAACAGAAGCCAAAAATCTGGGGGAGACCTTGCGAATAGGGCCGGGCCCAACACCAATGAAAAAAGAGGGGTATCTCAGGGTTACAAAATAAGTGAACAGGCTACTGACATAGCAATGAGCACAAACTTTCATTCTGCTACTGAATAAAGACTATCCTTGAGACCAAATCCAACTTCACCATTAAATAGGATTTTAAATTATAATTCATTTGAGTGTAAACAGCATATCTCCATCTGCTTCCAATCCAAAGTTAGCACGTTTTACATTAAAAATAAGGTAACCCAGTGTTAGTCAATAGGAGAGCGAAGTCTTACAACAGTGAAAAATGACTTTAGGAGTTTGTCCGAGCCAGGACATGTAAAACCTAAGTACAGGTCAGACTTTTTAAATACAATGTACCTTACCATATGAACCTTTAGAGCTACTTTAGGTGTGACCTATAAGTAAAAAAAAAAGAAGATTTTGGGGCTCATTATGATGACAAAAGGACCGCCACCGCCGGGCCGGTGGTGGTGGTCCTTCTGTCATCACACAGGAAATTCTCACCGCCACATTAGGATGGCGGTAGGAATCGCAATGTGTCCGCGGCGGACAGAAATTCCGTCCGCCACGGTTCCGCAATCGCGTTCCTTTTCCACCCGCCTTGTGGAACCAGGACACAGGGCAGCATTACGCCGGTGCCTTGCAGGCACCGGCGTAAGGATTACGGAATCCCTTTCCGCCTGTCTTTGTGCGGCGGTCATCCCACCGCAAAAAGACAGGCGGGAATTGAGTTTGGAGGCCAGGTGCGGGCCGCCCTTGTGGGGGGTGGGGGAGTCGCTGCACTGAGGATTACCCATGGTACCCCCCCCCCTCATTTCCATGCACGAAGTGGCAGGCACCGCATGGTGCCTGCCACGTAGTGCAGGGAAATGTTGTGCACGCACTTTTAACATTGGTTGCGGTGCTGCAGTCAGCAGCACCACCCGCAATGTTTAAAGGCCAGTATGGCGGGCGCATCCTGATTGCAGTGTTGGAACTGCCGCATGTCTGGCGGGCGGTCCCAACACCGCAACAATGGCTATTGAGCCCCTTAGTTCTGGCAAAAGGTTTATTTAGCCAGGTCGAAATGGCAGTTTTAGACTGCACTACAGACTGCTGTGGCAAGCTCGAGACTGGCTTTAAAAGGTTACTTTAGTGGGTTACAGTGACACAAAGAGTGCTGCAGACCCACTAGTAGCATTTAGTCCACAGGCCCGGGTACATGTAGTACCATATATTAGGGACTTAAAAGTAAATTAAACGTACCAATCAGGTAGATGGCAATTGTACTATGTTTTAGGGCGAGAGCACAAGCCCCTTACCACTGGCTATCAGGGAAAAAGTGCTAATGCCAACAAAAACGGGTTCAGCAACAGAAGCCAAAAATCTGGGGGAGACCTTGCGAATAGGGCCGGGCCCAACACCAATGAAAAAAGAGGGGTATCTCAGGGTTACAAAATAAGTGAACAGGCTACTGACATAGCAATGAGCACAAACTTTCATTCTGCTACTGAATAAAGACTATCCTTGAGACCATCACTCTTAATTATTGCAAACAAAATTGTAAATGTCTCCGGTAGAAATAATTTAATAGAATAACAAATGATCCCAAAAAATATGAAGAGCTGGGCAAGTGGCAATAACATGTTGCCACTCTCCCTCCCCCTTCAATATGGCATCTGAAACAACGATTTGCGGCAGATTGATAAAACCTGTTTAGGAGTGTAGAGGAAAAGCAAGGGTGAAAAGAATTCCATTCTCCTAAAATTAGCGGTCCTGAATAAATTATAACTATGTTGACTTAATTCCTCCCTCTCTTTAAGTGTCCTTGTTTCCTTTTAAACTCTTAAAATCTTTGGCTCAAGAGGCATAGTGGCTTACCTGCAACTTCCTGTACCAGCTTCCATTACCTCTGAGCTTAAATATAAACAGTATTTTTAGAATACCAACAGCTCTCTCCTCTAGAGACACTGGATATAATTGTAGTAAGCTTTTGATTTTCAAAAAGCTGAAACAGAGCTCTTTACCCATGCTGTGAAATATCAAGGTGCACCCAGGTTTGCAAGTGGCATTGTATTTAAAATCCGTCACAGTACGAAAACTCAAATTATTCCAATGAGTTCTTTACTAGAAAGATGCCAACCAAAGCCTTTGCAGTCCTTCAATGAGAAGAAGTCATGCCAGTCTTGTATATTATATTCCTTAAAAGTTTTTCGCTCATGAAAAATTTGCCCCAGACATGATTTGTACCAATTTTTTTGGGTAAACTAAATATTTTAATAAAAACAGGTAGCTGGATTCCTGTCTCATCTATTATGATGCGGAGTATGCAATTGTCAAATATTGGGGGCACTGAGTACATCGCTCAACTGGGATATGGAGTCTAATAGAGCAGCCAGACTATATCATTGCAAATGAGGTAGAAGCTGGTCTAATAAATGCAATAATTTTTAAACAATTTAAATATTTAGTTGACTTGATTTAAAAAAAAAAAAAATAGAATATAAAAATGTACATTGCCACAAAAAAGTCTGACAAAGAAGGCATGTTACTGAAATGCGCTATTGTTGTCTCGAACTATAATTAAATAACTTAATGCACCCGCAGCATGGAGTGTGCTCAACTTTCTTTGTGGCACGTAGATGGAAATGGAGCGTAGATTACCAGCAAGCTTGTCACTTGGAGTGCACTGCCCCACCAGGGCTAAAAAAGATGGAGAAGCGAGCAAACAATTTAAAATTTGAAATAATTTAATTTATTTACCATTATTTCCCATGAGATGTAATTTAAGTCTCCGCCTCCTTTATTTTCTAGGGGAGTCTGTAGCATTATCTGGGAGTGGCCATATGTGGTGCTGGACTTAATCGAAGGCTGAACTGGAATACATTTACTACTATTTTAGGACTTTTTGGGCTGTACAGATTTTGGAAGTGTAGCCCTTGAATAGTGATGGGTTTACTCTTTCGGTGTTTGCATTTGCATGCCCCTCCCTAAACTCCTCTTTACCCCTTGCTAATCCCTTCCTAGTTAGGAGTGAATATTTCTCATTTTCCAGCCACTCCCCCAGCTTCCTCCCACATTTAGTACTAAAACAAATACCATGTGTGCAGTGATCTATGCCTACGAAAGATAGGCGACTGAATGAGAAACTACTGAACAAAGACAGGAATGTTAAGGCTACCAAAGATGCACTTACAATCTACTTGCTAGGAAATACTAACTATTGTTCCTCTCTGGGTCTGGGATGCCTTTAAAATATCAGCCAGTGGTGTAACTAACACAGGCCCCCGCATCCCCGCGGTGCGGGGGGTACCCAAGGTCCAGGTGGTCCCCTCCTCAGCACAGTACTCTGGCCGGAGAGCTCCTGATTGAGTCCAGAGGGGGCCCCTCCTTGTGCCTTGCAGGGGGAAGCTCATGTTTCGTTACGACAGTGCTATCAGCGTCATATTGATTGGTATAATGGGTAAAAAGAATAATGAAATTAAGACAATAATCGACAAACTAAAAGGAGATTAAAATAACAGAATTGCACTTTAGGCATTGCAAGGGCAAAATTATATGGAATTTTTCATCAAAATGAAATAATAATATAATTAAATTCTTAATGACAAAGCAGAAATCTGGGTTTCAAAACAAAAATCCCTGTGGTTGTGCAAGACACATAAAGCAGGTAAAGTGCATGCAGCTTATCTAAAATTGAAAAAGAGCTAGAATAAATAATAATTCAATAACAGACACACCGGGGACAGTACACACAAAGCACAACAAATAGCAGAAACTTTTTTAATCCTTCTACACAGATAATTTGCCATAAATGCAACTATACATCCAAGTGATGTAGAAATATCTTTAAAACTTAGCTCTTCCTTCAATCTCTGACCCAGACAGCTCCTAAACAGCCCAATTGCACAATGAAATTATATTATTGGTATTTTGAAACCCAAGCACAGACTACTTGCATTGCCACTTAATTGTACATGAATGAAATAAAACTTGTGGTTTCGGGGTCGTAGAACAGTATTCTGTCCTCCCTCTACATTTTGCTCCCAGGTAGTCTTTTGAAGCTGGGTTGTTCCCTGGAGATAGTCCCGCTGAGGTGCCCACACATATTTGTGCCCCTGTATTCATTCCATGCATTTCCCCCCATTTCTTATGCCATCCCCTAACTATATATAATAAGTTCATTTTAGCCATGCACCAGGCCATGTCAATATTCCAGGGTTGGCGATCTACCCATCGCCCAGTGACGAGCATTGCCACAATTAGGCCCACCGCAATCCAAAGTCTTTAATATTTCAGGACCGTTTCGTTACCTTATTTGGGCAAGTTCTCTAGGTGTACCCCCAAGACTTAACCCATGTGTCCAGCAGCTCCTCTCCAATTGTTCTATATTCGTGGACACTCCCACACAGTATGAAAAGAATGTCCCCATCTTCCCATCTTCTCTCAGGCATCTGTCAGAGTGACCTCTCCCTATTTTCATCAGACCTGCTCTGGAGAGGTAGGACCCGCATAGTAAGTATAGTTGAACTAGCCTTAACCCTGAATGTATCGCTATCACCCGTGGGCTCTCTAGTGATTCCTTTCACTCGCCTTCCTCAAAGGCCCTAAGGTTACCTCCGCTGGCACTCTTGAGGGCCTCCACACAGTCTTAGGAGTTATTCATAATCTTCTTGTACTGAAGGAAATGTCCTCCCTAGTTAGAGGGTCTGCAAATATGCCGTCCTCCAGCGGCGATGAGTCTGGAATTTGAGTCGCATGTGTGATGTTAGAGTGTGTCTAGTTTGTAGATAATGGAAGGTCGGAGTTGCTACCAGTTGGTATTCCTTATAGAGAGTGTCCCACAGAATAATCTCTCCCCCGCCCACAGGTTTCCCAAATTAGAGATGCCTATCAGGTCCCTTTAAGCAAATCCTTATAGGTGTCCCACTGCCGACAGTCTCTCGCTGTCCCATAGTGGCGTTTCTGCTGTGTGTTTCTCTCTCAGCCCAGGTTGTAATGACTTCCCACCATATTGAAATCACTGTGCTGGGATGGGCACGCAAGTCACTGAGGAGCAGTTTTTTATAAAGTACTGCATGGTAGCCTCTACCTCCCATCCTATAAAAATCCATCTGCACCACTGGTTCAGTTACCCAGTCATTAATCGTGGTCAGGTGGGCTGCCCAGTAATACTTGCGGATGTCTGGTAGAGCTATTACTACATCATAAACTCTATGTATAAATTTGTGTAGAGCTTTTCTCGAGGGGCCTCCATCCCACAGCAGCATGTGCAACTCAGTTTCCAGTTTCTTAAAGAGCCCTGAGGGTACCCTAAACGGTGTATTCTGTAGAGTATAGAGAAACCAGAACAATGCCATCATCTTAAACATGGCTGCTCTGCCCAGGAGTAAAAGCGGCAATGCCTGCCAGTGGCAAACATCTCACCTATATCTATTGAGGAGTGCATAAAGATTTAGTTCCAGAGATACCTATGGAACGTAGGTTTTATATATATATGCCCAAATACTTGAATCCCTTTTGTACTGTCAGCATTGCACAGTCAAGCAGCAATTTAGTGTGTCTCCAGTCAGTGGGTATATCAGGGGTTTGTTCCAATTATAACTATAGCCTGCATATTTGCAGAAATTGCACAATATATGCATAAGTCTAGCTGTAGTTAGTTCTGAGTCTGTTAAATAGAGGAGGGGTCACCAACCTTTTCTGTAACAAGAGTTACTTATGTTCAAAGAAACTCATTCAGGGCTACTAATACTAGTGATGTAAAAGTGAACTCCCCATCCAAGAGTGTCAGCGGTGATCACATCGGTGCATTAGGCAGAGTTTCCAGCAATAATGTCAAAAAGGCTATGGCTATTTTAACTGAAATATTACATGGGTAGTACATACAAAACATAGCTGCAATCCCCCTGGCACCAAGGTACAAATATGAGTAATAAATCTCTCCAACTCAAATAATAACTTTAAACACATTGTAAAAATTCATCTATTTCTCTACAGACATCAGCTTATGAGTTGTGATAATACACACATTTACATCTTGAATCATGCTTTTTTAGTTTTGGTATAGATATAATATTTTAACCAAGCAAAAGCGTCGATAGTCGTTGGCTAGGCTGCACACAAGAGAGCTACTCTTAGGTTGCTGGCTAGCTACTGGTAGCTTACAAGCTACTCATTGGAGACACCTGGTAGCACGTCATCTTTATAAAGAGATATTCGCTACTCCAATGCACCATTCCACTGCAGCTCTTTAACCATTGGGTCTTGTTGGTGCCATGCAGCTAGCAGCTCGAGTGCCAGCATTAAGAGAATGGGTGACCGGAAACCGCCTTATTGTGTGCCTCTCTGCAATTCAAAAATACTTGAATGTGCGCCATTGACCCAAAACCTGGACAATGGCTGTTTGTACAACAGCCCCACCCAGGTCGTAAAGTGGGGATCAAAACCTGGTCTATTCAGGACAACAAACATATAGTTCCATTCAAGAGTTTTGAACTCCATTGGGGCAGCCAGGGTCATCACCAACTGGTGTTTCCAAATGCTGCCAGTGCATCGTACCACTCTGAATAGCTAATGGAGATTAAGCCTTGTCACTCTATTGGGCATAAAGCACACTTGATCAGGGTGGACCAGGCTTTTGATAACTTTTTTGAAAGTCTGGTGGCCAGTATCTTGGCCAGTATTTTCACATCTGCATTTAGTAGGGAAATTGGCCTATATGAGGCACATTTGTTGGGTGACTTACATCCATTGTGTATGACCACTATGGTGGGCAATCCCTGATCTGATGGGAGTCAGACCATTTCTTTTGCCTCATTATCCATGCAGAGTATGCAAGGTGTGCATTTAGTAGCCATGTGTTTATATAAATCTATGGGAAACCCTTAAGGCCCCATAGCTTTTCTAGAATGCAAGTCTCTAATTGCTGCTGCAATTTCACCAGGTTCTATCACTGCTTCCAGTTCCTGTCTGTCTTTTGGTGCAGAGTTTGAGCAAGGCGCATGCATCAGGAGGTATCTTAGTAGAGGTGGACGAATATACTCTTGCCTAATATCTTGCAAATTTTTCTGCTATTTCTGAATCTCCGTGACGAATTCCGCTTTGGCATTTTGGATCTCATAGACCCAGTTGCTCATCTTATCCTTTTTCTGTAACAAGGCCAAAAGCTTTCCAAACATGTTTTCGTTATCTTATAGGTGATGTTATGTAGCTCAGGCATTGCCCTCTGCTACATCCCTGTATTGCTGCTGTTGAAAGCAAGTCTATGTGTGAGAGTTTCATCTGCCTGCATGGCAAATCTCTGTTCCATTTTCAGTATGTCCCTCTCTAATTCTTCCATTTTCTGCTTCCGTTTCTTTTCCCCCCACCACTAGGAGTAATGCATGCTCCCTTACCACAGTTTTCAGTCCTCCCAGACCGTAAATGAAATAATGGTCTGTACATCGGTGTAGTTCTGCCAGGATCTCTTTGTTTTTGAGGTACCACAGATTGATTATTCAGCTCGGTCTCCTCCCTCCTTTTTGCCCCTGAGTTCTACTCAAGTGGGTGCATGGTCGGATATCCCTCTAGGTAAGTGTTGGGCCCCAGAAAGGTTGGCTATGTGACGGCGCCTCAATAAAGTAATCAACATGTGAAAAGCTGCAGTGGGCCCCCGAGCTGTAGCTATGGTCGCTTTCTATGGGGTTATGTATTGTCTAGATATCTACAATGCCCATCACTCCCAGAAAAGCTGGCAATGGCGTATGTCGATCTTTCACCTCCACATTGGTAGTCCTGTCCAGCTCCCCAGAGGCCATAGCACTGAAGTCGAATAGAAACTTTGTTTTGGTTAATCATAACCATAAAAGTGCAGAAGAATTCATGAGTGTACAACAGATCATTAAAAAGAGTGAAATATAAAAATCGCATTTCCTGGAACAGAAAACAATATGAAAACAAGCAGAAGAATTAGGTGAAGCTCAAACTGCCAACACAAACCTCAAAGGCTATGCTCGCTGGGGGTAGCAGGAGAGGCTTTAGTACTATTGCTATAAAGTGCTATTCGATAGAGAATCAGAGGTGTTAAACCAGCTTATGCAATATAATAACAAAATCTAGTGGCCAGTTTACAGCATTGAAGTCACAGCCCATTATTAGGAGTCCCAGTGGGAGCTGAAGCAGCAGCAAGCCTCTCTCTGGGAAGGTGGTAGTCTGTGATTTCAGCAGAATGAATACCCAGCAAAGGTTAATCGTCTGCCAATCCAACCGCCCCACTTGCACCTCTCACGGAAGCTTTTAAGGTTGTGAAGATTCTTGAATCAGGTAAAGCTCCAGGCCCAATTGGTTTCCTAGCGCAATTCTAAAAAACATTCTTGAAACAGCTAAGACGTTACTGCTTGACCCATTTCACCGTTTTGAGACAAAAGAAGAAGTTCTGGGATAAGCAGTGTTATATCATAGGAGGGCAATTAATAACTCAAATAAAAAAATACAGAAATATATCCCTCGTATACATTGACTGCAGAAATATACCCCAAAGTCTTACCTAATCAATTGGAAAAAATCTTATCAAAACTCATAGATCCAACATAAATACGTTTCATGATACGTTTCATGAAGACTAGATTCTCAAGTGATAACACAAGACCTCAAGAGAATAAAACATTCCTATATAGGGACAGAAGCCATAGACTTAGATGCAGAAAATGCAGGAAAGACCTTTGACTACGTTTCCTGGTCTTTTCTTCGATATAGAATTCAACAACAACCTAACTGATTCATTAAAACAATGAACAAAAAACGCTAAGAGAAATCTTAACCCTACCTGAGAATTAGCCTCCTAAATTCCTGCCATGGTGGCGGATCTTAGAAACAATAAAAATGACGGCAATCCCAATGATTAATTGCGGTATTAGTATAGCACCAGTCAGGTTTTCCAAAAAGTTTACAAATAAAAATACAAAATTGTTTAATCAATGACTTCTTGTGGAAAGGGAAAAAACTGGCATCTCACTAAAGAAACTATGTATGTCCAAGACTTTTTCAATAAACAGGGGCACTTTGAATTTTTCCAACAATATCCTTGAGAAACACCAAAAATACCTTGCCCTAACTAGACAGCAAGTTAGAAATTGGAATGGGAAATTAAAATCTTTCCTCTATCTGTCTCAACAAACAAAAATACTAAAGGGCTCAGCAGTGTTTTTCAATGATTGGTCTACGAAAGGAATATACCTGGTTAAAGACCTTGTTTCCAAAAAGACCCATGATCCTTCACGAGCCTCCAACACTCATTCACAATCAGCCAAGCCATATTCTATAATATCTTAACATTAAGAGTAGCATTATCTAAACAAAGAAAC
The DNA here is from genome assembly GCF_964204655.1 of Triturus cristatus. Taxonomy (NCBI): domain Eukaryota; kingdom Metazoa; phylum Chordata; class Amphibia; order Caudata; family Salamandridae; genus Triturus; species Triturus cristatus. Next base: position 961,111,276 of record NC_140589.1, read on the forward strand.
ACAGTTTTCGACCAATGCTTCCTCAAACACATTACATTACAGAGGAAAGGCCACCTAAGAGTCCAAGGTCTATAGCCTTCTGCGTCCTATCAAATCAAAACTACTCACAGCAACACAAAAAATGAAACCTGGAGTGGACAATAAACTAAAATACTACGTTTCACTGACATAACATCGATGTAAAAAATATCGATACTAAAAATATAGAGTAAAAAATATAGACAACATAAATATCAACTCCTATACTTAAACAGGTAAGTACAAAAATATCAACAAAAATATATTTATGTAAAAAATAAAGATGTATACAATATCAACTTTTATATAAATATAAATAAAATAATATATATTAAATATAATTTTAACAAAATAAAATACATTTAATATACATTTTAATAAAATATAACAAATAAACTAAATAAAAAAAAACACCCAAACATAATAATTTATACATATATATATATACTTTAAAACAATTAATAAACTATTATTTTTAATTTATGTTAAAAGTTTAAAATAATATTCAAAATAAAAATATATATTAATGATTTAAAATTTAAAAAACAAAAATCTTTGATAAATTAAAACCTTAAACTATTAAAAATCATTTAAACTTAGAGTTCACAATACAATCAGTGCAACAGTAGGGAAAGTGTTAGATAGCAAAGGGGTAAAAATAACTATTCCCACTCCAGTGAGTGCAACAGTAGGGTAAGTGGGATTTCATCTAATCATTGGTTTACGTATGGACAGTTAGTCCAAACGTTGAAGGCTTTTAGACCGAGGATACTTGAAACAAGACGTTTCCCCTTGATCGATTATTTATGGAACGGGGGTAATAAAATAACATTTGTCTATAATCACTTAATGACGGGTATTCAGGACGATTTGGAGAAGACAGAATCGGCAATTGCAGGGAAATTAGGCGACCCCGACGTGGATTTAGATTTAGCACTTGTATTAAATAAGAGATTATTTCGATCTTCTAACCTACGGGCTCAGCATTACAAAACGCTGTTTAATCTGTATTTTACTCCGGCGAAGCTGTATGCCTGGGGTCTGGTGGAGAATGATAAGTGTCCTAGATGCAATAATGGTCCAGCGGATCTAATCCACATGTTCCACCAGTGTGATAAGCTTTCTATGGTACTAATGGAAATCTCTAAGTTTTTGGAGGGGCTGCTAGACCGTAGGATTAGGCTATCCCCCACGTTGATGTTGCTAGGTGTAGATAGGAAATTGGAGCTGGGTAGGGCGGCTGAAGCTCTGGTCTTTATATCAACTGCAGTGCTACGCATCCTTATTTCAGCAGCTTGGAAAGATTCCTCCCCTCCGACATTTCAAATGTGGATTGCAAGGTTGCTGGGAGTGCATAATATTGAGGCTTGTCTATATGAGTCAAAAGGCAAAACATTAAGGGAATTAGGAAGAAATATTTGGGCACCACTTGCTATCTGGAGGAGCTTGAGCGCCTAAATACTGCTTTATTTTTTTTTTTTTTTTAATGTATTTAATGATAACGAATGTTTTAGAACTATTGCTCTATTATTATTATTAGTTGGTCCTTGTTTTATTTGTATCTACAATGGTTAGTATTGTCTAAACGTGCTCTTGTATGGTTTAACAGGAATATCTATTTAATGAATTTGTAAAATTTGTGTACGACACCAGTAAATCAAAAAAAAATTAAAAAAAAAAAAAATCATTTAAACTTAGAGTTCACAATACAATCAGTGCAACAGTAGGGAAAGTGTTAGATAGCAAAGGGGTAAAAATAACTATTCCCACTCCAGTGAGTGCAACAGTAGGGTAAGTGTTGGATAGCGGAGGAATTACATTTACTATTCCAACTCCAGTGAGTGCAACAGTAGGGAAAGGTTTGGATAGCGGAGGAGTAAAAATTACTATTCCCACTCCACTGAGTGCAACAGTAGGATAAGTGTTGGATAGCGGAGGGGTAAAAATAACGATTCCCACTCCAGTAAGTACAACAGTAGGGAAAGTGTTGGATAGTGGAGGGGTAAAAATTACTATTCCAACTCCAGTGAGTGCAACAGTAGGGAAAGTGTTTGATAGTGGAGGGGTAAAATTACCTATTCCAACTCCAGTGAGAGCAACAGTAGAGAAAGTGTTGGATAGCAGACGGGCCACAATTCCTATTCCCACTCCAAAGACTGCAACAGTAGAGAAAGTGTTGGATAGCGGAGGGGTAAAAATTGCTATTCCCACTCCACTGATTGCAACAGTAGGATAAGTGTTGGATAGCGGAGGGGTAAAAAATGTTATTCCCACCCTGATGAGTGTAACAGTAGGGAAAGTATTCCCACTCCAACAAGTGCAACAGTAGGGAAAGTGTTGGATAGCGGAGGAGTAAACATTTCTATTCCAACTCCAGTGAGTGCAACAGTAGGGAAAGTGTTGGATAGCGAAGAGTTAAAAATTACTATTCCCACTCCAGTGAGTGCAACATTAGTGAAAATGTTGGATAGCAGAGAGACAAAAATTACTATTGACACTCAAACAGTTATACAAATAATAATATTAATTTTATTTTTAAAAATCATAAAAATTAATAAACAATATTAAAAAAATTAAAAGTAAAATATATGAAATATATAAAAAGAAAACATATTATAATAATAATTCTATATACCAAAAATCTACAAATATTATATAAAATACAAGAATAAATACATTAAGAAAAGTCAAACTAAAAAATATTTACAAACAAAACAATTAGTAATACATAAATGTACTTATTTTATTTCCTACCCTATAATACCACACTAAAAACAAAACACTTCAAGATTTTAAATTACATTTACTTCCATAATTAAGATAATTGATAATCAATAAAAAAATATTATTAATAAAAGAAAACTAATAAACATTAATTGACTACACACACTTTAGCACTATCATATCCACAAAACACACCTAAATTGAACTATAAAATATTAAAACACAATTAAAACTTATTTTTAAATTAAAATCTATTACTATTAACAACTAATAATAAAGTAATTAAAATGTATTTAATACCCACCCTTTACCCCTTTAAAAGTAAAAACAACACACAAAAAAGTAAACAATTACCCTCAAATAATTAACATTAATTAACAACTATAGATTAATTAAACACAAATTACTTACCTCCCTTTACTCCTATAAACACCACAACTCACACCTAAAATTAATTACACCGTTACCATGATAAATTTGTAATTAATTTAATGAATATCAATTAACAAAATATTTATAATAAAAAATGAATAAACTACTTAACACCCTTTACCCATATAAGCCCCAAAACACAAACCTAAAATTAATTACACAAATACCATAATTAATTACCAATTAATTAATTAAAATTAATTAACAACAAATGATTAATTTATCGATTAAAAATAAATTACTTACCACCCTTTACACCAAAGGTCTTCAAACGTTTGGCTGTCGAGACCCCCCATGTCAACATTTTAAGGAGTAAGGACCCCCTCCTGATAAAAAGTTCTAAACCTGTAGGCAGGGCTCCTGGAATTATGAGGCAGGTGAGGACCAAATTACGTGACAGGCTTGACTAAATTGTGTGGGAAGAAAATGTAAATAATGTTATGTGATGCCCCTTATTTTGGGATAGCATTGCTTCATTATTTTGTCGTTTTTTACCCACAGTAACACTGAGTAAAGATTTCACCCCATCAGTACCGGTTTATAACCAAAATACAGCAATTAATATAAGAAAGATGTCTAGTTAACCTTTGTGAAGGGCCTTCCACTCCGCAGGAATACGTGCTGCCACAGTAGAAGCTCACCTGGCCCTGGCCGGGAGCAGCAGGGGTGCCTTAAAACCCTTGCAGTCTTGTGCAGAGCTAAGCAGTTTACCCATGCCGCTTTTCTCTCACCCCCTCCCTTCCATACCTCTCTCCTCTCCCAACCCCGGATCCCTCTCTCACTTTGCAGGCCCTTTTCTTTCACCCCATTTTTACAACTTCTGAACTCTCCCGATTCAAACTCTCACTTCACCTTTAATCACCTCTTGCCATTCTGTCTTTTCACTGCCCTCATCTCTAACACTCTCTCGCATTTATCTCATGTCCTCTCTGGCCCCGTCACCTCCCGTGCCCCTCAGCGTTTCTCATTCACCTCAAGTCTCTCCATTCAAATTTTTGTCTATTTGTATCTTACACCTCTCCAGTCCCCCATTCATCTTTCACATCTACCCTTTGTTCTTACGCACCTTCTTGAAACAACGTCCCTCTTCCCTGTTACCTCAGCACCAGTGCCTAATTTGAGCAGGTGGTTTCTGGTGCTCCGCACTGGTACCTAATCGTGCACACTGGCACAATGACAGTCTTCCACATGGTGGCTCTGTCTGTGTAATTTAGAGATGAGCATAACAGCTGTTTATTAATTCAATATACATTAAAAACTATAAACTCCTGACACCCATGCCATTCTTATAGCTTTGGGGGCTTGAAATAGTCTGAATAGTCACACTTGTACAAGTGTTATGGTTGGTAGTTGCATAGGTATTGTCATTGGCCATGCAGGCAAGGCAATGGTTGAGCGGTTAAAGTTGCAGGGGCTTACTAGTGAGAGCCCTCACACATGTTTTATTACAAATTAATCACTGCTCAGCACCCACCCCAGTACTCTCTCTCTTCCCCTATCACTGCTGTCCCTCACCCATGTTGAATCAAATTATCTTTTTAGGTCACAGATAATCTCTCAGCTATCTTCTCTCACAGTTTAAAAGAAGCCCTCAGCTTTGGCCCACACTCACATCTTGCGTGTCCACATTTCCTTTCCGCACTTCACATTTCTCCTCATCCCTGACCTCTTCAATCGAATTTTCTCACTTCCTTGCTGCCCTCTCTCATCCTCTCATCTCTCCTCACCAAGCATACGGGTCGGACCCATATGCTCCTCTCGGCCGTCGCCACTCTGCTTATTGTTCCCTAATTCAGGAAGGCATGAATTGTCTGTCTCGCTGTTTTGGTACAGGCCGCGCAGTTATGGAACTTGCACCCTCTTTTGCTTCGCTCCACCAAGAATCTATTATCCTTTAGGAAGATATAAAAACCTGGCTCTATGATTTGTAGGTTACCTCATTTGGCTGGTTCTCCTTCCCCTTTGCTGTGTTTCTTATTTGCCTTCAGGCAGCAGATGGTTATTAGCCCCAGCACACCTTTTGGTAACAGTGGCGCACTACAAATGTAAATAATAATAATAATAATAGGCAGAAGTAGGGGAGCCACTAGACCATAACTTCGGTGGCGGGGCTAACACTCTCAGCCAGGGCTGGCCCTAGCACTGGTTGCACCTGGTGCAACAGTCTTTTTTGGTGCCCCCGTTTCCTCCTTCTCCATGAATTCCCTCACTACCACTCACCAATAATGCACCTCATCTCTCTATAGCACCTTTCTGATAAACATTTCATTTTTTTATAGCGCTGCTCATAGTTTACTCACACTCAGTTCTGTGATCTGCATGGTTTATGTTCTTTGTAGCAGGCACATTAACCCTCTGCACTGTGTGGGTGTCAAGATTGCCCATGTGAGTGCACAGTGAGCGATGCCACATTGTCAGAGTAGGGTTTTAGAGGAGTGACTGCAGGGTGAGTGAGGTGACCATATGAATTTGGGTGCGGATGTAAGTGCAGAGTGGGACGAATTAATGCATGGTTAGTGATGGGCTTGTTTGAGTGAGTTGCAGATTGAGCAGTGAGGGGGACAGGTGAGGGAAGTGTTTTTGTTTTTGTTTTTTTTAAAGCTTTATTTAGTTTTGAAAAAACAAAACAATACAAAGACAATGGCTGTATGAGCAAAAATGATACAATGGTAGGACACAGTACAACACCTCTGGCCCACATATCAGCAACAGCATCTATTAATGGCATCAGTTCGGTGGCCCCCCGTAGTCGCCCCAACACTCCCATCCGCCTAGGTTCAAGGAAAGGGTAGCCTTCCGCTAAGGGGCTTAACATGCAGGCACAACAGGCACCTTAAAGTTTGCCCCACAGTCCCCGACCCGCCCACGCCCACAGGGACCAGAATTCCATCACGAGCAGCGGTGAGGACCCAACGTCCTGACAGGTCCAGGACCCCCGCCCAATTACACTCCTGGCATTGCGCGAGTTACCCCACTCCCGTGGGCACTATGCCGGAACCGGAGTGCGGGGGGGAGGAGCTCGGCAGGGTAGCAATATATGTCTTGTATGGGCCCCAGATATCTTTGGGTCGCGCCACCGTGGGGAGAAGACTAGAGTAGATCTCGCTGTTTGTGCTGCAGAAAGCCATGGAAGTGAGCCACGCATCAGCTGTGGGGGCCCTCCGATCCCCCCAGCGTTTAGCAACCTCACGCTTAGCGAGCAGGAGGCCTAAAGAGGCAAGCCTTCAGACTGTCTTGGGGAAATTTACTGTGTAGCCTAACAGCGCAACCTCGGGTATAGGAACCAACTCGAGCCCCAGCATAGCACCCAGAATCTCGTGCACCTGAGTCCAGTATGATTGCAGTTTGGGGCAAGTCCATGATAAGTGTGCAAAATCAGCGTGTGGAGCAGCGCATTTCCAGCATGTGTGGGGTCGAGAGGGATCAATGGCGTGGAGTCTTTCAGGGGTCATATAGTAGCGGCGAAGGAATTTGTAATGGAGGAGCTTGTGGCGACTATTGATGGATATCTTGTTGGTGACTTTGCAGCAAGCGGTCCATTGCTCGTCCGTGATGGGCCTGCCCAAGTCCGCCTCCCAAGCCGCCCGCAGTCGGGCATCCGCGCAAGGAACCAGCGCTGCGCAGGACTTGTAAAGTTTCGAAACCAAGTGAGCTCCAGTGTCTTTATCAATAAGGAGGGTGAGGGGCTCAAAGGACTCCGGTTCGAGAGGGAATCCCGCTAGTTCAGACCGTGCCGCGCAATAAAGCCGGCGCAGGACAAACTTGTCCATGAATGTGGCCTCGCTAAAGCGCGCCTCCTCCGTCATCGAGAATATGTGCCCACCAGGATATAAATCTCCAATCTTAGTAATGTTAAACTTATTTAAAGTACGCTGCACAATGAGTTCTCCAGTACCCGGCAGCAGCCCAGGGTTAGGAAGTGGGAGCGAAGAGGAATACAGGCGAGGGCAGGCTAAATACCGAGCCAGGCGACCCCAGGCCCAACTGGTAGTGGAGACTGTTTGGATATCCACTGGGCTCCGGGGAACCCCTTTGGGTAACACTGCCGACAAACGACCCGGGAGAACGAAATCCGCCTCCGGTCGAAGAAACGGGATCCGTGCGTCAGGATGATACCAGGCGTAGGCGTGCGCACATTGAGCAATCAAATAGTATAGATACATATCCGGTAACCCAAAGCCGCCTCTGTCATGTGGGAGCATAAGAGTCCTCCAGCTGATTCGGGGGCGCCTCCCGCCCCAAACCAACTTGATCAAATGGGACCGCAGGGTGAAAAAAAAGGCCCGAGTAAGAGGGATAGGAATATTATTAAAGAAATACAAGAATCTGGGGAGCACCACCATTTTTATGATAGCAATTCTGGCCGACATGGAGAGCGGGAGCCGAAGCCACCCCTCCACCTGCATCTCCAGCCTGGCAATCGCGCGGCCATAATTGAGGCGAATAATTTCGTCCGTGTTCAGATGTATCTGTACGCCCAAGTACCGTACCGAGTCGGAGCACCACTCCAACGGGAACTCACACTGCAAGTGGGAAGTGCCGCTAGTCAATGGAAAAATTATGGACTTGTGCCAGTTGATGCCCAATCCCGAGTGGGCACCGAAGCGAAGAATCTCCCGTATCAAGGGAGCCAAGTTGACCTGAGGCTCTCTGACATACAATATTGTGTCGTCGGCGTAGAGGGAGGCCAGCAAGGGGCCCGTCCGGAACTGGAGACCCCTGTGCAGATGACACTCCTGAAAATGCCGTATCAAGGGGTCCATGGCCAGAATGAATAATAGCGGAGAAAGCGGGCAGCCCTGCAGCGTGCCTCTCGTGAGCGAGAAAGGGCGGGACAGCGTACCGTTGATACGCAGCCGGGCCGTGGGGCGGCTATACAAAAGCCGCGTAGTGGCGAGGAAGTTCTCCGGCATGCCCATGCGCTGCATGACAGAAAGAAAGAAAGGCCACTCAAGGGAGTCGAAGGCCTTCTCAGTGTCTAGAAGGATTGCCGCGGCAGGCGTGGCCGGATTGATTCTGTGGAGAACCGTGAACAGCGTCCGCAGATTTAGCAACGTTGAGCGACGCGGGACAAAGCCCGATTGCACGGGAGATATAATGAATTCCATCAATTGAGACAGTCTGTTGGCCACAATTTTGGCCAGTATCTTGTAATCAAAGTTTAATAGGGAGAGAGGCCTATACGATCCACACAGCGTCGGGTCTTTATTAGGTTTTGGGAGCAGAACTATGACCGCTTCACTAAGGGTCGCTGGGAGGGACCCACGCTCCAGCACCTCTGCATAAACCTCAATGAGCCGTGGAGACAGGAGCTCAGCAAAGGCCTTGTAGAAGTCTCCAGAGAAGCCATCGAGGCCGGGGGCAGAAGAGCCGCGAAGCACCTTAATCGCCCCCCGGACCTCAGCTACCGTTATGGGCTCCGCCATAAACTCCTGCATGCCCCTATCGAGGAATACCAGCGCGATTTCAGACAAGTAGGCCTCTCGAGAGGCCGAGGATTCGCCCAGCTTGGTCTTGTATAGATCCGAGTAGTAGGCCAGGAAATCGTCCCTGATCTCGTCGGGCGTCGTGTGGAGCGAACCGTCTGTACCCCGCACCTCGACAATCAAGGATTTGCTGTATGGCGGTCTCAGAGCCTGCGCCAGCGTGCGACCCGGCCTATCCCCCTCCCCATATCTACGCGCCGTCTGGTACTTCCCCAGGTACAAAATCTCTCTGTCCGCTGCGTCCCTAAAGTTGGTCAAGAGGCGGAGTCGCCGAGCGGACACGTCGGCAGAGGGCGCAAGCCGCGCCTCAGCGTCGAGTGCCCCCAACTGCGCCTCCAATTGTTTAATCGTTCCGCGCAACGCCCGTAGGACCCCAGCCTGTTTGGCTATGCAAATCCCCCTAATATACGCCTTGAACCCCTCCCAAAGCACGGCCCAGGAGTCAACCGATCCGGTGTTGAGCGTGAAATAGTCCTCGATCGCTTCGGAGACCTCGTGTACAAATAAGTCATCAAGGAGTGCCCTTCCCGGGAATCGCCATTGGCGTTCGTAGCCCTCCGGCCGCGGAACGTCCAAGCACAATGACACAGGGGAGTGATCCGAGTATGTTCTGGGGGAGGTCTGTATCGCACGGAACCATGGGGCCAGGCCCGGGGACAGGAGCCAGTAGTCAATCCTGGTCCAAGTGTTGTGTTGTCCCGAGAAGTGCGTGTAGTCAGTGTTGTGTGGATTGCGCCTGCGCCAAATGTCTGTCAGAGAGAACTGGTGACATAAGTCCAGCAGTGCGCGCCGCGCCCTAGGCTTAGAGTGAGCAGCCCCCGAAGTACTGTCCAGGCTCTCGTCCATCAACAAGTTAAAGTCACCCCCAAGTATGAGGCCGGCAGGTTCAAGAGTAGCGAGCTGGGCGGCAAGTTCATGAAAGAATTCCGGGAATCAGTGTTAGGAGCATACACACACACCAGAACCACAGCATGACCCATCAGCACCCCTCGAACTATGCAGTAGCGCCCCTCCCTATCCCCCAGGAAAGCCCGGCAGTGAAACTGGACCCTCTTGTGAATCAGCACCGCGGTGCCTCTGGCGTAGCTACTGAAATTCGAGAAGTATCTATGAGTGCCCCACGACGCCGCAAAGCGCGAGTCAGTTGAGGAGCGAAAGTGCGTCTCCTGGATAAAAGCTATATCTACTTTATGCCGATTTAAATAATGTAGGATCTGTTTACATTTGCGCGGGTTGTTTAGACCCCGAACATTCCAAGACATTAGCGATAGGCCCAGGGGGGCCTCATTCAGGGCTATGTGAGGCATCGGTGCCATGTAACTCGTAAGGAGGGTGTGAGAGCAGCAGTGTCTCTGTGTATCCGCATAATTAACACAATGTCAGCCATGTCAAGAAAATCAAAATAACCAATCCCATCCCCCCACCCTCCACCCAGCCATACCACGCAAACGTGAGGCAAACCCCAACCTGTGGGAAAAAAGCAGAGCTTCAAATAACAATACCAAATGCAAATATAGCAGAAAAGATAGAGCATCGGAATCAAAAGTGTACCCAGCGGTGTCAACCAGAGGGGGGTGACAACGACCCACCACCCACCCAGCACTACAAAACAGTTATATATATAGCAAAGTGTCCCAAAGTCCCCAGTAACAAATGTTCACCAAAGAGGGAAGTAAGGCCATGGGCGCCAACTCAGCCGACTCCAGAGGCCGAGAACAGGTCCTGACTAGTCGCCGTTCCACTACGCGGCGGAGATCGATCGTCCTCGTCTCCCCCCGGAGGGCCCTTGCGCAGTTTGTAAGTCCGGCAGAATTCCTGCACCGCAGTTGGATTGTCAAAGATCCGCATTCGGCCCTCAATCTCCACACGGAGCCGGGCAGGGTAGAGCATGCCATACTTGAGGCCCAAATTGCGGAGCGCCGCCTTAGCCCCCAAGAATTTGCGCCGGGCCTCCTGGACCGTGGCGGTGAAATCTGGGAAGAATGAAAGTCTCGAACCCTGCCAAGTGATCTCACCCTTCTCCCTAGCCAGCCGTAGGGCCGTGTCGCGGTCTCGGAAGTTCATAATTCGGGCAACCAGCGGGCGAGGGGGGAGCCCCGGGTTAGGCCGCGGCCCCAGGGAGCGGTGCGCCCTCTCGACCACAAATCCCGGAGTGAAGGAGTCTCTCCCAAAAATGTCAGAAAAAAGCTTTTCAACAAACATGTCTAGTCTGCCAGTGGCCGTGGACTCCGGGACCCCAGTAATTCGTATGTTGTTGCGCCGACTGCGCGATTCCAAGTCCTCGTTCTTGATGGCCACCTCCTTCAAAATGCGTTCCAGCCTATCTAGGCGCCTGGACCCCTGACCCGCGCCATCTTCTACGGCAGAGATTCTGGCCCCAGCCTCAGTTAGTCGCTTATCGTGGGCCTGGATCTTGGCCCCCATCGTTTCCAGCGTTCTATCCAGGGCATCGACGCGACCATCGAGGGCCCTAAACCCGGCGCGCATCTCCTGCAGCCAGTCCGGGGCAGGGGCACATGCTGCCGGGTCACCGGGCTGGCCCCCAGCGGGGGCCGGCATGTCTGGGCGATGATCCACCGGTTGTTCAGGCAACTTTTCAAAAGGCAGCGTTTTCTGCTTTGGGTCCTTGCGACCCATGTCCCCGCACAGTTGGGCTGCAGCCAGCGCGTCGCGGTGAAAAGGCGGCGTCAGGACAGCGAGGAGGCCGCACAATGGACTGGTTCACCCCGCGACCCCCGGGGCCCGTGTCATGGGCGATGCAGCAACCTCCGCGGGGTCACCATACGTCGTTCGGCCGCCGGGCAAGGCCCTCAGGTCCAGGTAGGGCCCCAACAGTGGGGCAGCAACAGATGTGGCCGCGTGATGTGGGATGGGGGAACAGGAGAGCAGGCCCCACCGGCCGCCGAGCACAGGAGCAGCCAGGCGAGAAACCAAGGCCAGGGGCGAAGACGGTCCAGGTACCCGGACCGGCGCGGGGTCCCCCCCAACCCACCCACACCGCCAATCGGCCGACTCATCACCCCCCGAAGGCCCCCAGACAGTGTCGGCACGGGGCCCCCAGGAGGAGACCCAGTGATGGCCGCGACCGAGGCGCAGAGCAAAGCTCCAGTGCCCGGCCGGACCCTGGCCGAGCGAACCCCCACCAGCCCAAGCCCCGGCGCCCCACACCCCCCCCTCAGTCCCCCCCAGGGTACCTGTCCCACAGACGGTCGCCACCTCCACGCTCCCGAGCCCGTCCGCCGAATCAGGCCGCCATCTTGAGCCGGGGGTCTGGGAGTCCGCGTCCTCCTCCGGCCGTTCCGGGCTACATCGGGGCTCGATCGTTGTATCGGAGCGCTCCGGGGCCGATGGGGAGTCACTGCCGGGTCACTGCCGGGGTCGGACACCCAGCGCCTGCATCAGGACATCAGGGACGACGGTGTAAGTGCTGGGCCGGCGGCGGAGCTTCAACGCCGCGCGGCCATCTCAACCCGCGGCTTGGCCACGCCCCCAGGTGAGGGAAGTGTCACATGAGTGCAGGGTGAGTAGTGTGCTCGTGTGACTGCAGGGTGAGGTACAGGGTGAACAGCGCAAGTACATTGTGAGTGTAGTGATCACTGTGAGTGCAGGGTGAGCGGGTAAATGGTGTGAGTGCATGGTGATCAGTGTGAGTGCATTGTGATCGCTGTGAGTGCAGGGTGAGTGCGAGAATGAGAAGTGAGTTGTCTGACTGCAGGGTGCATTCCCAGACACTTGAAGTAACTCTGCATGTTATTGACGGAGGCTTAGGGTTTAAGATATACGTTAAACTATTGCTATTATGGCATTAATCCGGGATTGAGGGTGGGGGAAATAAATAATGTGCTGATCCTGCAACAAAATTCCAGTCCAATGGTTAGGGTTGCCAGCTCATTATTTTGATGGCCCAGACGGTACAAAAATAAGCAGTCACCTAAAGCTGTATTTTCAGCGCTTATCTGCGCATACTTAGAACAGCAAATAAAAATAGAAAGCACTTTTAATTGTGTTCTAGGGCTGCTTCAATGATCCATGACTGATAATTAAAGAGAACAAAGACAGAAAAGTCACATAACTAATGAATACATACTTTTTTAGTTATAACTCTAGTGTTAAAAGGAGGTCTTTGCAGGCTCTTTAAACAACACAAGGCAGGCATTTTTTTGGGCAACTCTACTTTATATTCATTTTCATGAAATACATTCTCACACTACAGCAGTAAATGTAAAATACAAATGTAAGGAATAGGCAGAGTGGGAGCCCAGGGGGTACTGGAAACAGAAAAAAAACTAAGCCTCGGTAACCAGTTTACAAAGGCATGTAAATATGCAAATAGTCTTTAAAGACCTGTGAAAAACTCGGGCGTGCCAGAGATAAGACTCCAGACACTGCCCAGGCGAGCTCACAGCAGCTCGAGCTGCACTGCAGCAGCCCAGGCTGAGACACCTGAGGGGAGAGGAGGGAGGCTGAAGCCATTGTAGTCCTATGGGCCTGGGCAGAAGTATGACTGTGAATGCGCGACCCCTTTTGTAAAAACTCCACGGCCCCCATGGGTGTCGCACCCCACAGTTTGAAGACCCCTGCTTTACACCTATAAACACCACAACACACACCTAAAATTAATGACAAAATTACCAAAATTAATTACCAATTAATTGATGGAAATTAATTAACAACCAATTATTATTCCATAAATTAAAAAAAATTACTTCCCACCCTTTACACCTATAAACACCACAACACACACCTAAAATTAATTACACAATTACCATAATTAATTACTAATTAATTAATTAACAATCAATTATTAATTAATTAATAACAAATTACTTTACACATTTAAACCGATAAAATCTCAATTAAACAAATATTAATATATAAAAAAATAATCAATTAATTTAATATAACTAAGGGGCGCATTACGATGGCGGAACGATAGCCACAACCGGGCCAGCGATGGAGATCATTCCGCCATCGTAATGAGATTTACCCACCGCCATATTAGGATGGCGGTGGGTATCGCGGCAGACGCAAAATCCGTCTGCCACTTTTCTGCCGGTGGCAATCGTAGCGATTGTCTGGCGGGCGGAGCAGGGCCACTAATATGGTGGTGGTGCCTGGCAGGCACCGTCCGCCATATTAGGATGTGGGAATATAAAGGCCTTTCCATAGCGGCGATGCCGCCATGGAACTGCTGGCGGGGATTGTGTTTCGGTGCCCGTTGCGGGCCCCCCTTGTGTCTGGGGGAGGTGGAGTGCACTTGGGTGGTACCTATGGTACCCCCCTACATTTCGCTGCACCAAGTGGCAGGCACCTTGTGGTCAGCAGCACCCGCCGCAATGTTAAATTGCAGAATAAGACCGCCATGGTTGCGGTCACATCCTAATTCCCAGAGAGGGACCGCCGCATGTCTGGCGGCCGGGCCCCACACCGCGGGGATGTCCGCCCGCCATCATAATGAGCCCTTAAACTACTTCCCACCCAATTCCCCTATAAACCCACAACCCGCTACGGAACTTAAAACGCTAAATTCAAATTAAAAGAATTAATAACTGCTAAAAATGTAACACATATATTAATCTTATACAAAAAACATACATCACATAAATATAAAATATATACTAAAATACATAACATTAATTAAAATATTTAAATTTTTAATAACTATGATGGTAATTAGTATGGCGGGCGGATCGCCACCGCGATCCGCCCAACAAAATTCCCCGCCGGACGCCCTGTTACCCCCGCCACATTAGCATGAGGGGGTACCGCCGTCTGCCTCTTTTCCGCTGGTAGGCAATCGCCACGATTGCCTATCGGGCGGAAAAGGCCCATGATATGGTGGCGGTGCCTTGCAGGCACTGTCATCCATATTAGTATGAGGCATATTCAATGCCTTTCCATGGCGGAGACTTCCAAAGGCATGCGGAGTTCTCTTTTGGTGCCCGTGGCTGCACTTGGGGGTACCCATGGTACCCCCCAACATTGGCATGCACAAGGTCGCAGGCACCGCGTGGTGCCTGTCACATTGTGCATGCCAATGCACAACATGCATATATTGCATTGTGGCGGGTGCTGCTTACAGCACTGCCCGCCACAATGTAATGTATGCGGGATGCCACCGCCACTGTGGCAGTGGCATCCTAATTGTCATGCCGGGACCGCCGCACCACTGGCGGCCGGTCCCAGCACCGCTAGGGTGGCAGGAGGACTGAAGGCCCCCCACCATCCTGATAGATCCCTATATCTTGCAAACAATATTGAACACTTCGATATTTTTAAAATCAATATTACTTACCTTAAGTCAATATTCTTGACCATGATATTCCTGCTGTCCATATTTCTGAATCACGATATTTATTACTCGATATTTGTGCAACTCGATATTTTTTGCTCTATATTCTGTCTGCACACCAATACTACATTACAGGGAAGACAGATGTCCTCAGATACGGAAATTTCTGTTGAATGGAACTACACCTCATAACCATGGATAAACAAAATTTATGCTACTGCCGCGGCACAGTCCTGCCAGGATCTCTGCCAGGGTTATAGCTTTGAAATATATATATTTTTTTAACCACCCCAATATTTCTCCTGCAGTTTCATTAGGCACACCAAACATTAAGATATTGGACATTTCAGATGTGCAACTGATTGACGTTATGGCCATTTTATGGATCAAACCAATCCTGTGTAACTGGAAATCTACAATGGGATGATGGGAATGGAGATCCATTATTAGAAGCACTGACAACATAGCATTATGACATTCATCTTGATTGTCCACAACATGCCTAATTTGGAATAAACTAAATAGATACCTAGAGAAAAGCAACCTCGGTAAACATTATCCTTTATCAAAACCACTGTTAAGGTTACCATGATTGTCTCCATAGCCTCAATCTCCTATCAACTATCTCAATTATTACTTCTTCTAACATGATTAATATTATTTGAAGAGGATATTTTTATGCATTATTTTCCGTTACTCTGTCTTTCTTTTTTTGTTGTTATCATGAATACTGTTCAAGATTTCTTTATTATTCAATAATCAATTGTACCGATATCTATTCCTTTTAATTGATTAATTATTTTGCATTACACCAGCCTCTTCTATGTCTCTGACACAATAAATTGGCAAATGGCTTTATCCTGGTCCTCTCTCTGTTTCACACTGTGTCTTACTTTGTAACAAAAATCAATACAATATTTAAACTAAAAAAAGTTCTTCTGAAACAAGGAAGGCACAATAAACTATTAAATCAAAGAGCTGCACAACTTTCAACCTGAAACTTGTAATTATTAAAACTGGAGCAAAAACAGACACCCACAAATACAAATACACAAGGCAGGAAAGACCCTCCAGGAGAAAACAAAGGCAGCCGAGTAAGATTAGCACACATAAATAGATAAGAAAAAGTAAAGAAGGGGTTCTAATCTTAAACTAATCTAGCCCACCCACTCAGTCCCTAGATAGTTTCACCCATGGGACGAGAGGTGGTGGCTGATAACAGTGCAAAGGGAGAGGTTGTATGACAATATACCAAGGTTGATATTATTGGCCTATAATAAAATTGTGACCACTAAGTTGTCATGGTAATTATACATTTGCTGTTCTTTTATCCACAACTAGTTACCTATCCTTACCATGCAACATACTGGTGAAGTCGATGTAGTGGATATGATATTGTTGTCCTGCAATACAAGCCATCCAATATTTTGAGGCTATACCCAGAGACGTACAATCAATGCATGGATACCTGAATTCTTATTCACTGGATAAATCAAACGCTTCAAAGGGGTGAAGAAGGCGGAGGTGGCTGGGAGTAAATGGTATTTGGATGGGTTTGATGGCTGGTTTGCGTGATCATGCTGTTGCAGTTGTTGACTTTTCTTTGACATTGAGTCTACAACTGACAGTATTTAAGATGCTTACCTTTCTCGAAGAATAATTACTCTGAGGATTAAATTGTGTACTTATAATTTTATTACGTGTTTGACTCCATGACAGACTTTTGGCGCCCTGAAAATAAGCACAATGAATGTTTTGGATTTCAAAGGGCTTACAAAGCACAATTCCATTTTTTTCAAACATATAAGATGCACACAGGAATATTTCCTTTAAAAATAGACACATATAATAAAAAGAGACAAAGGGAGGCTAAAGTAGAAATTATATCCTGTGCAATTCCTCTTGTTCCATACATTAAAAAAGCGGGATATAGTCTGGTAAATTCATATATGAAGTTCAATACGATTACCCCTTTTAGGTCTCATCTACAGAGGGCTTTTAGGTGTTGACAAAGATCTATCTTGACCAATACCAATACTTACAGTGAGCTTTAGGCCAGCCCATTGCTTATTATTGGTTGGCTTTATTGTAAATCTGATTTGCTTACTTCTTACTTAATGGCATTCTTACTTCTTCTTGTGTTTGCCCTTCTTCTGAAACCTAGCATCAATTTAATTGGATGACTTGTATCCTTCCACTGCTCACATTCAGAGAACTACCCACCCTCACACCCTCTCCTCCGCAGCTCACTCATTGCTTCACCCATCCCTCACTACCCAACTTTTGTGCTTTTATTTTTCTATTTTTCTCCACACTTCACACTCCCCGCTCTATGCTCACCCTCTTTGTACTCTTTTTAAACAATGGTTATTTGAAAAAAAAAATAAAATGAGGGGAGGCAGCAGCAGTTCGGTGCTGGGTTGCTCCTTTATCAAAACGTGCTTTTGCACACATTTAAGTTATTTTCTTTTAAGCTACTGCTTCAAGATTGGCAGCCACCACCTTGAAACGGTAACAAAAAAAAAAGCAGATGTGTCATGCTACATGCACATGGCCATGTGTTAATGCATGCGCTTATACGTCATCACACTTGGCCCCTGTAGCTTCAAAACGCTGATGCAGACATATGTGATGATACACACGTACATATAATTGCACTTTTCTGTAGTTCTTAAAAGTTATTCAGGAATTGTTCATGATTAAGAGATCACCCACTCCCTTCAACTCTGACACATAGTAAATAGTCTTGCTTGCCACTCGTGCATGCAGCACATGTCATATAGCCTCCATACTTCATTGCCTGAGGGATTAACTTTCCCCAAAGTTCTGCATAGCGTTTACACTGGCAGCAAACTGACTTGAAGCAGAATGGCGGCCGTTTGCTGTAATCAGGTATCTGACCTTTCAAAGTAAGCTGCACTGTTTGTAGTAGATGAACAAGCCCTAACCTATAGAGAAGCTCACATGGTGTGCCTATATTTTGGATGCACGGCATGGGGTTCTCAAAGTAGAAGCATATTAATAAGCAGGTCTGAAGCCCAGACTGAGAGAGTTGATTAGAAGTAGCTGCACTCCACTTCTTGAGCAGCCACATTGCATGACTGCATCTTTATGCACACATGCCAACCCAACAGATGCTGGCGTTTGTCTATGGCTTTTTAGCTAGCTCTACTATCTACAGGATATTATTTCCATGCTTTCTTGCAAGCTCCCGAACTGGTATGCATAATTTGTTTGTCAATCAACAGGCATTGGACCATTGTGCTCCCATTTGACTGACTCAGCCTTTGGTCAATCCGGTCTCCACAAGCCGCTGCTTGCCTCAGCCACAAACCAGCGGGCCTTTACGGTCATAGGGTGGCTGAGCACAGAAGTATCTTGCTGCAAAAGAATATATATTTTATCAATTTGAATTGCTAATTCAAAGCTATAGTACTATTTCCTTACAGGAAGGGTAAAAATAATAATAATAAACAATAATAATAATCTGGTCAATTCTGGCCCTACCGTAATGCATAGAAAAGAACCATACATTCCAAAACATCTAAAAAAGTGTTCTTATAAGGCACACATTTTGCCTATTCGTATTCAGGTACCACCTGTGTGGCTAAAATGAATTCCTCCCAAGTGTAAGTGAGACTAGAAAGTGTTTGAAGTGTACATAGCATGACCTTTTTAAATCTCAGTGGTAGGGCAGTTAACGTGCAACAAATACAAAGAACCCCCACTTAGTCATTGGTTGTAAAATTTGACTGCTCTTGAAGCTGCACGTCTATGTTGTCTTGTGCTCATGTTAATTCCTTTTGAAATGTTATATTTTCTTTGTGAATCACACATTCCAAGTTATATGTCTCTTGTCCAACAGCAATGAAATGCAAATGGTTCACAACAGTCAAAGAGAAGCTCCAGGCAATGTATTTAGATTGTGTATTGCTCTACTCAATGAAGTTGAAGGATAAAGTCAGTGGGGAAAGTGTATTTTTTGAAACCCCTGTGCCTGCAATGAATTGGGTGTAGGACAATGATGGCTTCCATAGAGCAGGTCCCTTGGACTGAAAGGAAGATAACACTGACCATTGAAGGTTGACAGCTGGTGCCCCCTTGCTTCGTGGAGGAGATGACATGCACAATACACCAGAGAATCTTCGTCCACACACAGAGGTACCGCCCCACATACGGGGTTTGAAATGGAAGATGATGAGATTTTTGCGGGCCCAAGCCAGCTCTCTGTCGATGTGGTGGGCAATGGTACTGAGGCTTGACTATTGATCAAATGTCCTTAAACTGTCATCTGACACTTTCGGCCACAAAAACAAACAGTTTTTTAGGGTCCTTCTTGGATTGGAATTTTCTCATGTCCCTTGTTGGCCTCAATCTGTGCCCCTTCCCCTCCTTCACTTATTTGTCCAATTGAAATGACAATTAAGGTCTCTTTGTGTGTGATTGTGCCGCTGTTGGTTGATTTACTGGTCTTTAGGGCTGCTTTTGACTGGTGCATGGCTAGTCTTGCCACAATGTTTTTGTTACTGTTCCTTAGCTATTGTTGGTCTGGGTCAAATAGTGTAAATTCCGTCTCCAACCTTAAACTATCTTTCTACTACAGTATCTTTGTTAAACCCCTACAGCATGGGTGGATAACTTCTCCATCGATCAATGTTTCACTTCCAGTCACTTACTGTCCTGTATACTTGGGCCCGTACAAACATGCTGATGTGATATAGCATGGCATTGGTTAAAATGATTCTATGTTGGGGGGTAGAAGCATGAGAAATACCCTTGTTCTTAGTCTTGCATTTTCAAATTCTTTAACATGAGTGTTCCAGGGGGGTACTGATATTTTTCGGGTGGAAGTGTAGGATCTGGGGGAGTTTAGAGATGGGACATTTGTTCATGCTATTGGCACATTATGATTATTTGGTAGGTCATCTTCTAACAAGACCCAAGCAGTCCAAGTCAAGAAGTACTTTATTCGGTTCATTTTACAAAAACCATAAAAGTATACAGACAACAAGAACAGGTCCCCTAAAACTAGAATAATTTTTTATTATTTTTTTTTTTTTTTTAAAAAGAATATAAATACAAACATTATAAAAACCATTCTAAAAAATTTATCTGACCAGATCAACAAAACAACCCAGAAAACCCACTACGCTACTGTCTTCCAGTTTATCTTCTTGCTCAATCTCATAGCTATGGTCAGAAAATTCGCAATATTAAAAATTTCCCAAATATTTGACAACAATTGCAGGTACAGAAGGGCCGGTTTAACCTGTCTAAAGCCTTTATCCTTGATTAGGGGTAATATAAACTTTTTCCTTATTGGGATAAAGTGTGTACAAAAGAACAAAAAGTGCGCGGTGTCCATGATGGAGAATCCGTCACAAGGACAAATCTCTAAATCTTTCGCGTTTGTCCACCCAAGCAGGCCAATTATTGTTGCTTTATACTTGATGTGAATGTATGGGCTGGAAACTGACTCTCACAGGTCTTGTATAATGTCCTGGAATGTTACAGGTTTAATCACAGGATTAGGAGATCTGTGTGGCAATTCACTCAATGATGGTTTCCTTCTGACCCAATGCTTCTGTTGACCCATTTACTAGGCACTCAGTGTACATTCCTGGGAAGGTATGGGTCCCATTTGTCTCCATTTGGTAAAGATAGAAGCTGGTTTAGTCCATTCCATTCAGAATGGCTTTATGAGTCATTGAGTGACTCAAGACAACCCGCGTTTGCCAATGCTCATGAACGTTTTATAAAAAAAATGTTATTGAGGTTTTAGATGAGCATGTACAATGTGCAGAAGTAGCATCAACGAGCTTGTACAAATCAAAGAAACCATACAAGAACATGTGGCAAAAGGCATACATAATAAATAATTGTCATGTGATTATATCTGCAATGGACAATAGATTACCATTCTTGTTATTCTATACATCGTAGAGTTGATGTACAGCATTATCTGGGGGCTCATCTGTTAATACATTCTGTAGATATTGTAGTAATGGTTCCCATATATCAGCAGGTCGAGATGAGGAGGGGAGTTCCTCTGCATAAAGAATTAATCGGTCTCGACAGCTCGCTAGGTCTTGAAGCCATCGTGCAGTCGTTGGCGCTGCTGTGCTCTCTCATGTCATTGCCACACGCCTTTTGGCCATTAAGAGAGCCACCTACACCAATTTGCCCACCGCCCCCTTCACAGCAGGGACCAATTCCAGCAAACAGACATGCGGGGAACATTGCAAATGTACATTAACCACTGTGGATAATATTCGGATCACCCCCACCCATAACTGGGCAACCCTGGGGCATTCCCATGATGAGTGCCAGAAGTCAGCGTCCGCTGCTCCACATCGCTTACAGAGGTCGTTGTCTCGGAGCCCATATTTAAATAACCTACTGGGAGTATAGTACACTTGATGTAGATACTTGTAGTTTATTAATCAGAGATTACAGTTCGAGATTAGGGCTCCTGTGAGCTGGCAACAGTATTCCCAGCCTGGCAGTGTCACAGGAGGGTCCAGATAAGCATTCTATGACTCTAAACTTCGGTTGTGAGGCTGCGGTCTTTCCTCCCTAGCAGCGCGATACAGTTTGGTGAGAAGATGGCGTTGTGTTGGGCTAAGAAGAAGGGTGTGGAGTGTTGTCAGTGTCGCGGGTTCCACAGGGAAGGTGAGATAGTGAGTTTGTAGCGCTTTCTTTAGTCTGTCGAAGAGGAATGTGAATAGTGGTGTTTTGTTCTGTATGTAACTAAGATCGTCATTTGTTAAAACAAAAACCTCCGGAAACAGGTCTTGCATTTTAACTATTCCTACTTGGTGAAAGGTGAGCATGGCCCCCGTCTCATGTGTCAGATTCGAATGGAACGCAACAGGTAAGATAGGGGAGTACAATGGCAGTTTATCAGCCATGCGGCCCAGTGCCTGCCAGGCCATTATAGCGGCGTCAATTGTGTTGATTTCCGTGCGGAGGGTCTGCCTTTTAACGTGCGTTAGTTTGGACCATAGAGGGACTGGGTGGGCATCTCCGTCCTCTATCGCTACGTGCGGAATGAATTCATCCGTGCCAATCCAGTATTACGCATATTGTACTTGAGCACATAGATAATACAAATATAGGTCAGGTACGCTAATGCCCCTGTGTTTGCAGTCCATAATTAGCGTATTCCAAGACACCCGGGCCTGTTTTCCCCCCAGACCAACTTGAGGAGCAATGTGCGCATAGTACTAAAACAATGCTGGGTGAGCGGAATCGGTATGTTGCTAAAAAGATATAGAAATTGTGGCAATACTACCATTTTAATTAACGCGATACGATCAGCCAGGGACAGTGGGAGTCTCACCCAGTTGTCCACTTTTCGCACACTCAGGGCCATAATTTTCACTTATCACTGTTTCAGGGTCCCTATGTACCCATACCCCCAGGTATTTCACGGGGTCCAAAGACCACTCAAGTGGATATTCCAGGTTGTGGGGCGTGGTGCACTCAGTAAGCGGTACAATCACCGATTTGGAACAGTTTATCTGTAGCCCAGAGAACAAACCAAATCGGATATATTCACGCAGTACCGGTGCCAAGAAAGTGTGGTGTTCTCGTATAAATAGCAACATGTCATCTGCATACCTGGAGATGCTGACTGGGCAGTGGGTGAACTGAAGAACTGTGGCCCGATGGCGCTGGTGGATGATGCAGGCCAAAGGTTCAAGAGTCATTGCAAAAAGAAGAGGCGACAGGGGACATCCCCGTCGCGTGCCCCTGGTAATGTAGATGGGGTCTGATGTGCTACCCTCTACACAAACACGCTCCATAGGGTTAGTATACAGCAATGTTATCCATTGCACAAACATAGGAGGAAAGCCCATACGCCGTAGTATGCAAAACAAATAACTCCACTCAATAGAGTCAAATGCTTTGGTGGCATCAAGCATAACAGCTGCTGTCTGCAATCCTGGATCCAGTATGTGGAAAGTAGCGAAAAGAGCATGCAAGTTGTGTGATGTAGAGCGAGTGGGAATTAAACCAGACTGGTCTGGGAGGTCCAAACCCTGCATTAACGGTTGGAGCCTAGTGGCTAATATTTTAGCCAATATCTTGGCGTCAGTATTTATAAGTGAGAGCGGAGGTATGAGTCGCAGCTGTGAGGTGGTTTGTCTTTCTTGAGTAAAGTGATGATCAGAGCTTCCCGCAGTGTGAGCGGCAGTGTGCTACAGTCTAATGCCTCAGTGTACATTTCCAATATGTGGGGCGTTAGTTCCTCCGCGTACACTTTGTAGAATTCGCAAGGGAAGCCATCGGGGCCCAGGGCTTTATTGTTCGGGAGAGACTTAATGGCTGTGCACACTTGCTCTTCTGTAACCGGCTGACTAAGAAACTCCAGCTGTCCATCCCATAACCAGGCTATGGCAATGTCGGAGAGATAGGCGTCCACGTCATCAGGATCCGTCATCCCCTGCGCGGTGTATAAGGATTCGTATGTGAGTCTAAATTGTTCCAAAATCTCTGGGGTAGTGTAGTGGTCATGGCCGGTGGAATCTGTGATCTTGGAAATACCCTGTTGGGTCATGCGATCTTTGATTTTGCGAGCTAGGTGCCGTCCAGGTCGCCCACCCTCCCCAAACGCGTGGGCAACATGTTGCAGAGAAATATATTTGACCTCCCTCTCAGCCAGCTCAGTGTACTCCATCGTGACCTCTTTAATGGTTGCTAACGTTTGGGCGCGGGGCAAAACCTCATAGTCCCGTTCAAGATCATGTAACATGTTTTCAAGTTTACCAAGCTGTCCCCGCAGATCCTGTAGGATACCAGCAGAAGTGCTGATGCACGTGCCCTGGATAGTGGCCTTGATGGCCTCCCAGAAGGTCAATGCATTGTCCACTGAACCCTTATTGTCTTCAAAATATTACGTATTGGCATAACGGATGGTAGTTACATAAAGAGGGTCAAGGAGAGCCTCCGTGCGAAGACGCCATGTGAAAGCGCGGCGCATGGTGTAGGGGAGGTGTATTGACAGGAAGATGGGGCTGTGATCAGAAAGTGTGCGAGGCAACCCAGCTGCTTTGGAGACCCATCCACCCACCGTCTCGCTCAAGAGCCAGTAGTCAAGACGAGACCAACTATTGTGCACTGTAGAAATATGTGTGCCCTCTCGCGCCTCCGCATTCCGCTGCCTCCAGACATCTATTAGTCCCAGCTCAACCATTCCGTCATTTATAACTTGGGCAGCCCTAGGTGCATGACCACCCCTGCCACTTGCCTTATCCCGGCCCGGATCAAGATGTGTGTTGAGACCACTTCCCCACAATATCACAGCATCTGGCCAGTCGCGCAATATGGAGATGATGCGTTTGAAAAACCCCGGGTCATCAATATTTGGGCCATATGTGTTCACTATGGTGATTAAAATGCCTGCTAATTTCCCATGCACTATAGTGTAATGCCTGGCATCATCAATACAGGTTTGGAGCACGGTGAAGGGCAGATGCTTCTTCACTAACGTGAGAACACCTCATGAGTAGGAGGAGTAGGAGGAGTAGGAGGACGCTATGCAGTAACCAGCCCACTGTGACCTAGCTCTTGCAATAAGGCAATAGCGATTTCATGCCTATCTAGGAACGCCAAAACCTGTCGAATGTTTCTCTTTCTCGGCATATTGAGCCTTCGTACGTTCCAGGTGAGACAGTTAACTACGGTGTGATCGGGATGTGATGCAGAAACAGAACATACCATGAGCATGATAATGCAATAAAATATGAAACCACATTTGCAGTAATCACAAGATTGACAATAAAGATAGCCACGAAACCAAACCCTCCAACCCCCCACCCCCATCACCCTCCACCCACTTCAGCAACCCTAACATGCCAAAGCCATCCCAAACCTCCCAGTGTGTACCTCGAGTATCGACCCAAGGGAGAAAACAATAACGGGGAACACCCATAGAGGGGCGCAGGAACACAATACACCTCCCGGTGTAGTGGGAGGTGGCCGAGCAGTTTCAGTGGCTAGCAACATACAATATTTCAATTACGACAGAGAGATAACCCTCATAGTAACATTCCAGTCTACAGTAGGCAAAGTGTTAACAATGGTAGAGGATCGGACCCCGTAAGTGCCACAGGGCACGTCTTGCAGTTACGCCATAGTATAGAGAAAAAAAACGACAAAAAAGAAAGGGCGCTCTCAAAACAGAGCAGAGCACAGTGAGGGGGTAAACTCCAGCCTACGACTCCCATATCCTGCCAATGTCCTCAATCGTCTGCCAGTTCGTCTGTGGACCTGCCAGCACCCCCCACCGCCGTAGTGGGGGAGTGGCTGCGCCTTGTCAAAGTCTTCGCAAAGTCCATAGCAGATTTAGGAATGGTGAAGATCCTGGATTTTCCGTGATCATCAATGCGCAGCCGCGCAGGGTAAAGCATGGCATAGGAAATCTTTGCGGATATGAGGAGTTTTTTAACAGGCAGGTATTCTCTTCGAGCTTCTTGTATAGCCACCGTGATGTGTGGGTAAAAAGCAAGTTTGTTACCCTCATCGGTCCTATCGCCTTTCTAGCGGGCCAGTCGAAGAATGGTGTCGCGGTCCCGATAATTTAAGAGACGGGCTAAAATGGGGTGTGGCGGCGCGCCAGGAGAGGGGCGAGCAGCCAGAGATCTATGAGCCCGCTCAACAATTAACACTTGTGAGAAATGTTCAGCACCGAAGATTTCACAAATGGATTTCTCAATGTATGTCTCGAGGCGGCCTGTATTTGTGGATTCTGGCAAACCAGTAAGGTGCACATTATTGCACTTCGATCTAGCCTCCAAGACTTTGTTGTGCGCTTGTATTACGGCCAGCACCTTCTCCATGGAGGTCGTCTTTGTGGTCACTTGCTGCAGGCCATCCTCCGCGTCTGCCTCCCCTAGACGTAGTGCATACTTATCCAGTTTCTGCGACAGGTGATCCATACTGAGATTCAAATTGTCGATCTTGCGATCGATGGATTGAAGACTGGATTGAACAGCAAGGAGAGTCTTGCCTATATTTGACAAATGGTCACCAGGGGCATCGAGCTCTGAGTCTGAGGCGGCCTTTTGAGAGGTCTTGGTGGTCCTGCGAGGCTAAAAGGTGAGGCGCGGCTGGCTGCGCTCAGATTTCCCCATGGTAGCGCACTCAGACCGGGAAGCAGTTCAGTGCAGAAGGTGTCCAGCTCAGTGGGTAAGTTTTTCTCCAACCCCAGTAGCTGCGCTGTATAAGTTAGCCAATAGTAGAAGGGGCCAATTTGACGAGCAGAAAAAGAGCTACAGCAATGGTAGTGAGAACTGTGACCAGGGCCACAACACGCCGCACAGTCAGCCACCCGGCTAGCTTAGCAGTTCACCGCCACTACTAGGAACTACTAATGGGCAGGGGCAGGGCGCCGGTTCAAAACTCTGCCTCCTGGGCCAAAGGTGACCAAGTCCAGGCAGTGCAGCTGCTAATGGTGGAACTGTCGCAGGTCCCAGAGGACAGGAGCCAATGCGCAGCAGAGCCTGTGGCCAGAGCAATTACAGGCACCGATTTGAAGATGGAGGCGACAGCATGATGTGGTTGCGCAGGCAGTTAATGTAGGGTGCGGGCCCTGGCCGCTACTAATTGCAAAAGTCAGTAAATGTGGAAGCGCTTCTCTAGGTCGGGTCTCACCACATGGCGTAGTTCAATGGATGGACGTATGGGGATCCAGGCACGCAGCGACAAGTGTCCCGCACCGCAGTCCCCAATCTGAAACCCTCTAATCCCGCCTTCCGGCTAAGGCGGCAGGTACACTCGGGGCCGGGCCCAACAGGGGGCCCACCAATAGACAACAGGCACGAAGCTTTCAGACTCACAGATGCTAGGGATCAGGCGGTATACAGCGGTGGGGGCCACAGCAAATACCAAAAGGGCCTTTAGGCGGGGGGGCGCACACTGCAATCCGCGCCCAGAACACCAGCCCCCAGCCCCCAGCCAGCTGGTCGCTGCAGTCGCGCCGCCACAAGCTAGCTGCCAGGGCACTAAACCGCAGGTGAAAAAAAGCCGCCAAGTCTGCCCGCGAGCGGATCACCACGCGGGGCCAGGCAAGAAAAGTCGCGGCTCCGGCAGCCAAGGCGACCGACATTCGCCCCTGCCAGCGCCGGCCACGCAGCTCCCTCAACACAGGCCAGTCAGCGACACTCTTCCCCACCAGGTTCAGGCCGCAGCCAGTGTAGCACAGCACTCACTGCAATACCGCTGCTAGAGCCTGCTCTAGGCTGCCATATTGGTGCCGCAGGCCCAAAAGTTTGCCGGCCCCATTCTCAGCCCACATGCTGCGTGGAGGACAGCACAGCACACCAAAGTCCAGTCCTCACACTCCGCCGTCTAGTCACAGCAATTGAGGGGTCGATGTTGCCAGAAAAACGAGGATAATGGTCGGATCTGTGTCTCGGCCGGCGGAGCTGCTCTACGGAGCGGCCATTTTGCTTTGCGCCCTCTTGCGCCCCCCAATGCTCATGAACTTTCTAATTCAGCAGCCCTTATGCTGATCGACTTGAAAAGGCCTTCAACTCTTTGGCCTGGAAATATCCATTCAGAGTACAGCACAGATTGAATTTGGGGCCATGATTCGACGCATATGTTCAACTTCTCTATAAACAATCATTGACTAATGTGAGGGTAAATGGAGTGCTATTCCCTTTTTCCTTATAGAAAGTGGTATGCAACAAGGATGTCCACTTTCAGCAAGCTATTTGCTCTCTGCATTGAACCTCTTGCAGCTTGGATATGGTGAGATGAACTTGTCCTGGGGCTGGACAGCAGGAAGAAGATAGATGAGTGGGTTTACTTGTATACAGCTGATCTATTCCACTTCAGCAGGTACCCACATTGACCCGCCAAAGATTTATGGAAATTCTAGATATGTTTGGGAATGCCTCAAAATAGGTAGTTAAGTAGGACAAATCAGTGATCTTCCTCTGGAGCGTAGCACCTTAGCACCCTTCTGGGAGTCTCGCCTCAAGGTGGCCACTGATAGTTTCAAATATTTACAGTTGTACATCACAATGAACTCCCAACAATGTTATGATCTCAATCTGAAGACCCTCCTGCATAATATATTAATTGCTCCCATTGTTCATTGTCTATTGTTGGCACTATTTATAATGGTTGTTCTTCCATGTCTTTTATATATACTTCAGAATTACCCATTTTAGATTTCCCCATCTTTTTTAAACAAAATTCAGAAGTGCTTTTGTACTTCTTTGCCTCACTTTGGGCTTATAGAACCCCACAAGTGGCTTTCGATAAGTGTCTTCTGTCTGTGTTCAATGGGGACTCGCCATACATAATACCTGATTATACTACTGGGAACTCCGGTACTTTATGTATTGTGGAGGAAGAGGGGTATATGAGGGGACAACCCTCCCTAGTTGGACTGGGATCCCTGCTGGTAAAATGGGACTAAATTTGTTAATTTCAATAGCTAGGGATTACCCACGTAAGTATAGTAAAAATTTGTGGTATCTGACTGGAAGAGTTGTTATTACTGTGACAGAGTTTTTTTTATACAACAAGGGAACCCTAAAAGATAAGCAAAGACCTAGGGAGTCAATTTTAAAAGGAACACTGGTCCTTGTCACAAAAGATATTAGCAGCCAAGGAATAATTATAGAACAAAATCAATTCTATATGTAATCTATCCAGCCGGATAGTATCATTTAATGAGAATTAAAGAATGTATAGGAGCAAATATCGTAAGTAGTGGGACACAGTCCTGTATCCGATTTCACATAACATAAAGAAACATTGACAATTTACAAGACATATTTTTAACCAAGAAACAAGAAGCAAACAGGCGAAACAAACAATTGCTTGTACCACAATATAAGGAGATGCCACAAGCGTGATAAATGGCTACAGCCGTGACACATAATGATAAAAATTCTTTGTACCCTTGATGTAGAATCCCTCTACACTAACATTCCCCAAATAGAGGCAATGCTGATAATCGAACGTATCCTGAACCAAAGACCCCGGCCACACAATGTACCTACCATTTTTATACTACAACTTTTGGAACTGTGTCTCACAAGGAACTTTTTCTCTTTTGAAAACGAATTTTATCAGCAGGTGAAGGGCACACCCATGGAGGCAGTTTTTGCACCAAACTTAGCCATTCTGTATATGGACAATTTGGAAACCTCCACAATCCTCACCCCACATAACCCTTTTCAGGCAGGGATTACCCTATGGAAACGCTACATTGACGATATTTTCCTAATCTGGCACTCCACTGAAGACTCTCTGAAACAATTCCAGCATTGGCTCAATAATAATTGCCAAGGCCTGAAGTTCACTCTAACACACAACAGAACTGCCATCCCTTTTTTGGACCTCACCATTCAACATGTAGATGGGGAACTAATCACTAGTCTCAATAGGAAACCCACCGAGAGGAACACCTTACTGAAATACACCAGCAATCATCCACGAGCTTTAAGAGACTCTCTTCCCTATTCACAGTTTCTCCTCATCAGGAGAAACTGCTTTAGGAAAGAAGACTATTTCAATGAGGCAACACTCCTTTCATCTAAATTACAAACCCGAGGGTACCCCAAACGGTTGGTGCGCAATGCACGCAAAAGAGCCTGGTACTGCCCTAGGGAAATCCTTCTATCCCCCAAACCAAAAACTGACCAGAACCGCCTTGTGTGCGTCACCACTTTCTCACCTGTCTCCAATGCCATACGGAAATCCATTCTCAAGCACTGGACGATACTAAATGCAGGCGTTATCAGTATTGAGCGCCCTATGTTCGCTTTCCGCAAAAGTAAAAACATAAAAGATCATTTAGTTAGGGCTGCCCTCCCCACAACCAAACCACCTGCTACTCTACCTAAACTATGGGGAATGAATCCCCTAGTAGGGCATGCAAAATGTGGTAACTGTAGTGTGTGTGATTTCACAATTGAAGGTCAAGTGTTCACTTTCAACAATGTCACAATCACACCTAAATTTTTCCCAAACTGTAATTCATGCAATGTTATCTATGTTATCCAATGTCCTTGCGCAAAAATATACGTAGGTCAAACGACTCAGAAGGCCCGCATCAGGATCTGCCAACACCGCACCCGCATCCGTTGCAAGACACCCAATGCACCATTGGTTGAACATTTTACAGAGAATGGACACAGTGAAAACGACATTAAATGGACAATAATCTCATTGATTAAACCACCTCCAAGAGGCGCTGACATTGCCAGTATGCTGAACAAAGAGGAACTAAAATGGATTTTGCGCACTCAGAGCATTAAAAACGGCCTGAATAGGACCGAGGACTGGACAAATTTACTATGAACTTGAATGCCCTTGTGCCATTTGTCCTTGCTCAAATTCTCGAACCTTTTACTGCACTATTGTTTGGTTTTTCCCTTTCCCTGAAAATCTCTTTTCCCATTTTATCCCCTTTTACATTCATGGTTGCTCTCTATAATTTTCCTCTATTCACTTCATCGCAAGGTTGTGCCTTATTATTTTTGTAAAACTTTCTTGTATAAACAGGTTGCTCCAATACCATATTTTCGTAAATAACACACTGTTTCCAGCGCGAGCCACTTTCTCTAGCATCCCTTCCGTTCCCTCACCCAAGATGGTCGCCCCAGTCACCTCATCAGTTTCTACCGGTTGCGCGCACCTTTAACAGACTCCTAGTTGTCCCCAGTCATTACTCATCGAGCCAGCGTGCTCACTGCACGCCTACGGATTCTCGTGGTCGCTCCAATTCATTCAACCCATTTCAGGTGAGACCCTTTTCCTGGGGGCTATCAATTCTCGCTTCCCCGACCTGGGCAACAACTAATGACTTCCTCCCTTCCCCCAGAACGCTCCGGGCCATTCCCATACGATAATTGAACACAACCGGGACGTTGGTAGCAGGCATTGCCTTGCATTCACCGAACTTGGTAAGCGCTACTTTTTACATCGCCGCAATCATGCTTTTTTAGGTTCCTTGTTGCATCTTCTCACGACTCAATGCCCTTTCCTTCCCCAGAAGTGGCCGTAATTTTGACTCCATTGGTCCGCTTTCATTATCTCCCCCCAGGTAATTTCTGAAAATTCACCTATTATTCGCCGCGCCCTCGTGCCGTTTTGCGTAACTTAATGCCTTCACCTTGTGCACTTGTGCTACCAATTCATTACCACCACGCCGCCCCGGCAGCGCCCCTTATCTCGTAACGTAATGTCACCCTTTCCTTATTCTCCTCCCGACCGCACCACCCCCACGTTGGTTATTGGTTGCCATGGCTTGGTTTTCAATTGAGATTAGCGTTAGTTAACGAGTCACCTTTTTAATACACCTTGCATTCCTTCTTCAGGGTTGTACGGGCTGTCATCTTAATGAATTCTTAAACCAAATCGAATTATGTAATTGGTTTGCTTAAGTGTTTTTTGACTGTGTTTAAATTAGAAATTTAAACTGCAGAACTGCCTCGCTTCCTCCTGGAAAGTTTTCTTAACCTTCAATGTTTTTCCTTCTTCCCCTTCTTTTCTCCCTGAACAAATCACTTTAATTGTCTGTACTTTCAGTGGTTAATTGCTCAGGCCTACAATACCTATGTCCTGATGATGATCCCAATAATTTCTTAATGGAGATCGAAACGTCGTCGACACTAAATAACACCGTGCACACTTACAATTTTTATGATTATGTGTCACGGCTGTAGCCATTTATCACGCTTGTGGCATCTCCTTATATTGTGGTACAAGCAATTGTTTGTTTCGTCTGTTTTCTTCTTGTTTCTTGGTTAAAAATATGTCTTGTAAATTGTCAATGTTTCTTTATGTTATGTGTCCCACTACTTACGATATTTGCTCCTGTACATTCTTTAATTCTCATTAAATGATACTATCCGGCTGGATAGATTACATATAGAATTGATTTCGTTCTATAATTATTCCTTGGCTGCTAATATCTTTTTTTGACAAGGACCAGTGTTCCTTTTAAAAATTACTGTGACAGAGGACATGTTGATATACAAAAACTATTTTTCCTCCACCAATATTCTATTAGATTTAGTATACTGTACTTGCTTAACAATGTGAGTGTTAATATGTACTTCCTATCTCGTTGCTACTTTGTTATGTAGGTGTGGTGGTGCATTTACTAAAATCTCAAAAAAATAAAAAATATATATTTAAAAAAATAGAATAACACCTGGTACATTCATTCAATGTATGACCGGAAAAAAACCCTCTTTATATCTGCTGTTTACTGTAAAATAATATACATTAACATATATTTTTTGACAGTTTGATTCAGAGCACTAAAAGTTGTGTACAACATATAAGAGAACGATGCCACTAAATACATCTAAGTGTCACTGTTGGACTTGGCCCTCTTTGCAGGGTCGCCCCAAGCCTTTTGCCTTTCCCCTCCTGTTTCCTGAACTCAATTTTGTTGGCCCTTATTCCTCTGTGTACTTTACCACCGCTAACCATTACTAAAGTGCCTGCCTGTGCACTCTCCTCTAAACATGATAAAAGTGGCTTACACCCAATTGGCACATTTAATTTACTTGTAGGTCCCTGATAATGTGGCACTACATGCACCCAGGGCCTGTAAATTAAATGCAACTAGTGGGCCTGCATCACTCATCATGTGAAGTAGCCATTCTAATTACGTCTCAGGGCTGCCAATGCAGCCTGTATGACTTTTTTAAACTGCTAATTCGACATTGCAAAAATACATCTTTTGCCAAGCCTAAACCTTCCTTTTTAACATATATAAACCATTGCCAGGGTAGACCCTAAACAGTTCAGAGGGCATGGTGTAGTGCATTTAAAAAGTTGAACAAGTACTTTTAAGTTTTACATATCCTGGTAGTGAAAAAATCTTACATTTGTTTTCACTACTGTGAGGCCTACCTCTCCAATAGGATAACATTGGGTTACCTTATTACATTTAATAAGTGATAACTTTTGACTGGGAGCAGGATGGAATATCATGTTCACACTAATTAAAATGTACTTTAAAATCCTCTTAAATGGTCAAATCGAATTTCAAGTCACAATTCTGAAAATGCCACTTTTGGAAAGTTAATCAAGAAACTGTGATAAACCCTGTCTGTAATTATTCAACAGACATCTTTTGATGAGATCAAGTAATTTAATTAACTTAACCTGATTTTCATTTATAACTTTTTTATAATTGTATGCATTTTACAAACACTTTACCATATCATTCAAACAACATTTCTGTGTCAGGCCTATTATTTACAGCTGGATCTAAGTAAACTTCTTGTTTACTGAAAATAAAGTATTGCAAAGGAAACATAAATCAAATACATTCATTAGTTTACCCATGGATCGAACTATGTCAGATTGTTCAAATTACAAAATAAAGCTTCCACCAGTCTTATGGTTTTAAAATGTTGAAGTCCCTATTAATAGATGATTTTAAGTTCCACATAAGGGGGCGGGGCCAAGATGGGTCCAATGTAAGACATTCCTCGCCGTCTCTCCTGCCCGCTTTCAGCCTGGATAGCATCCCGAGCCTTGCCTGACGCTCTAAAAGGCTGGGGACCCTCGCAGAGAATAACGCTTCATCTGGTGGTGCCCAGACTCCAGGTGGGAGACCACAGAGGTGAAAAACAGCCACCGCTGCTGGAGAATCATGGGGAGGAGTAACGCCAGCCCATGACCAGCAAGAGAGGCCCTGCAGGAGAGACCTGATCTCCTGGAAGTTACTGGCGGAGCTGGGGCCTCACGCAGCAGCCAACAACACAAGAAGCACGCCGGCACCTTGCCTGAAAGCGATGAGTGGAGAAGGAGCAGGCGGACTAGGACCAGTCTTGAGCCACCGAACAGATACCCTGGCTGCTGACACACAAGAGGCTGTAGCCGGGCGTACCAGGTGAGGAGGTATGGAGCGTGATGCGAGGGGCCCGAGAGAGGGTGGCGGCCTCCTGCGACCAAACCATCACAACCACAGCACGGGCGGTGGGGGCCGGGTGGTGATGGACTGCCACCCCCCAGATGGACAGTGCAGCAGGGGGCCTTGACAACGCCCGACCAGGCCTGAGAGGGAAAGCCAGGCTGAGCTGCGCGCCCGGGTCAGCGGAGCCCAATAGACCCATGAAACAGATGAGAAATACTCCAGGCTGTGGTGGTGAAGCAGTAGAGAGGAGGAGTCCTGACCAACCCGAGGCCAACAAAAGCTGCCCCTTGCGCCAGATCAGGCCCAGACTCAACAGAGAATGCTCAGATGAGGTGTCCAGGGGGGACAGTGAGCAAGCGAATGATACCCAGTGACACACATGAGGTGGCCCTAACAAGAGTCTGACTCTGGGACTCACTTGGCCTCCCAGGCTGGGGCTGGGCCGCATTGGAGCCGGAACGGGAGATGCGGACACCCACACACAGGGTGTTCAGAATGTATAAAGGAGGCCCACAGGACCAGTACGGGCTGAAAGGGTGGCCCCTTGTTTTGAAAATAGGTACATAGCGGAGCACCACGCAAAGGGGGTCTCGACAAACCGCACGCCAAGATGGCAACCAACCGCACCAAGAAAGATCGCACCCTTAAAGATATGCTTACCCGCCCGACCTTGGGCTCGACAGGAGACTCGGCCTCACAACCACAACAAATAAGGGACACATCAGACCAGGCGGTCGAAGAACCAGTTACCTGAACCTTCTTAGAAGGACTTTTCATGACTCTCCGGGAAGACCTCCAATCCCTTAAGTGAGAACTCTCACAAGACATCAAGGAGGTTCGGAGAGATGTTGATGCAATAGGGGACAGCGTAGCAGAGCTAGAAGACAAAGAGGGGGGCCAAGCTGAAGAAATGGAGGTGCTCCAACAAGAGGTCATCCGCCTCCA
Organism: Triturus cristatus; assembly: GCF_964204655.1. Lineage (NCBI taxonomy): Eukaryota > Metazoa > Chordata > Amphibia > Caudata > Salamandridae > Triturus > Triturus cristatus. The sequence continues at coordinate 961,146,080 of NC_140589.1, forward strand.
AGAGCAACACATAGACTTACAAGCCCACCTGGATGACTTAGAAAACAGGTCACGCTGGAACAACATCTGAATCAGAGGGGTGGGAACCAAAGTGGAGGGGGATGACTTTTTCCGATTCGCTAAAGATCTCTTTCCCAACATTCTCAGGGGGCCCTCAGACACTAACATCCACATCGACAGTGCCCGCAGCGCCGGCCTACCCCAGCTATACTCAGCATCCTCCCCGGACATCCTGGTCTGCGCGCATGACTTCCAGGTCAAAGAAGAAATTCTGCGTAAAGCCTGTAACATGCACCAGATTACCTTTAAGAACCAAACCCCGAACCTATATCAGGACTTAGCAGCCCTCACACTTCAGAAGCGGAGAGAGTTCAGCCCGGCGGCCGGGATTTCTTATTCATGGGGCCACCTCTTCCGCCTCATTTTTCATTGGAAGGGAAGACTCCACCAACTACGATCGCTGTCAGAAACCTGACGGGTGCTGGGGCTAGACCCACCCAGGGAACAATGTGATAGAAGCCCCACTCCCCCTCCTCAGAGGGAGCGACTGGCAAAATGGCGGAGACATGGGCCACGCGAGAAGACAGCCCGGCCTGACCCAGAGGAAATAGCAAGAGGCTGACAAGCAGCGCTAGAGGTGGTTCCGACAGTGCTAGCAAGACGAATCCTGAGCAACTCGGGCCACCATACAGCAATACATAAGAAACAACTGGGCCGGGCAGGCAGGGGAGACCACATACAGGACCCCACTTGACTGACCATGCAGCATCACATGGCAGCGGGACTGAAAATATGCTGTTGTCCGAACTCGTTTGTTATCTCTGTTATTTCTTTCGTTCTTTATTACACTTGGGATTCACACTCACCTTCACATGGTGCGCAACTATTAATACATAGATGGACGGTGAAGAGTGTGGCAGGTCACATCGTTTCTACTAGATCTGGGGAGCGGGGACATCACAGAGACTGCACAGTTCTTCTTAACTCCCATGGCAGATACTCCCCTTAGAATCCTCTCACTCAACCTGAGGAGACTCAATAATCTGATTAAACGCAGGGCAGCACTTTCTTCTTTAGAGAACTCAGGGGCGGACGTATGCCTCCTACAAGAGACCTATTTACTTGCGGGTGTCTGTCATAGTCTTAGATCCCAAACCTTTCTGCAACAATTCTTTTCATCGGCCCCCACCAAAACAGCCGGAGTGGCCATACTAGTGGCTCATTCTTTCCGGGGGAGGGTGGACCAGAAAGTTGACAAACTAAGAGGTAGACTCCTAATAAATCGCTTACCCATAGCCAGCAGGTCCTTGGTGATAGACTGAATCTACTCCCCGAACGAAGGTCATGAAACGTTTCTCCATAAGGCATTGGCCAGGGTGATGTCAACCAATGACAAAAAGGTACTGCCAGGAGGGGGTCTCAATCTAGTATTTGACAACACTTTAGACAGATCAGCGCAGAGACACAGACATATGGTAGCCCTGTCCACCGAAGGACAGGCATGGTTGAGGGACATAGGGCTAGTGGACTTATGGAGGACGTCCCGCTCCCATTGTGGGAATACTCCTTATTTTCCAATGCGCACAAAATATATGCTAGAATAGATTATCTTTTAGACATGAGAGACATACAGACACTCACAATAGACACAGAAATACATACAGCTTCGCTCTCAGACCACGGGGAAATGATGCTTTCACTGTCTCTCCCCCAGCTACCCCTGTACCAGACACTGGCAGTTGCGGATACTATGCTACACCACCCAGGAGTCACAACGCAGGTCCAGCAAGCAATCAAAGACTACCTAACATACAATGACACCCCACGGGTGTTGCCGGCTGTGTTGTGGGAAACGATCAAGGTGGTAATACGGGGTAAACTAATAGTGATCTCAGCCGCAAAACTCACAAAGAGAAAAGTGAAGACCTCACAAAGCAAATTAGAGTGCTGTAATGTATTTACCAACGCACTAGCACTCCAAGAGTGTGGCGCCAACTATCTAATATTCACACTCAGTTAGCTGCCTTGGATTTGCGCCACTAGTTCTATGTGAGTGGGGACAGATGCAGCCGTCTTCTGGCCAACAAGCTTCGAGCCAGACGACAGGAGCAGGGTGTCCACTCAATCCTTTCCCCGGTGGGCAACCTATATAGACGACGCAGCCCTGGAGGACGTCTTCAAAGACTTCTACTCACACCTATACACCGATCAAACATTAGAGCCCTCTGTCGGCGCTCAGTACCTCCAATCAGCATGAATGACCCCACTCACCCCGGCCAATCGGCAACCCTTGACGGAGAAATCCGAATTGGAGGCCATATTGGCCATTTCTCATCTTAAGCTAGCGAAGTCACCGGGCCCAAATAGGTATTCTGCAGCCTTTTACAAGACCTTCTGTCCCATCCTTGCACCCCTACTGATGCGTCTATTTAATTCCTTCGTGGACCCCGGAGCGATCCTGGCCTTGATGTTAGCCACCTCCATTGTCGTCATTCCAAAACCAGGCAAGGACAAGTCGCAATACAGCTCTAACCGACCCATTTCCTTCCGGAGCGTGGACCTGAAACTATTCACAAGCATAGCCAACGGGCTCAACCCATACATGCCCTCTCTCGTTGCCACCGCCACAGGGTATTATTGACAAACTCTAAGCAGAACATTCATCTGGCAGGGTAGGAAACCATGGATGAAGAAGACCCTCAGCTAGCTCCCACCTGAGGCCGGTGGCTGGGGACCTGGGTATCCCAGACCTCCAATTATATTATCAGGTGGCACAGCTGCGTTACTTGGTTGAGTGGAGCTGAGATGAGGCCGAGAAGCACTGGTTGTTACAGGACAGAGCAGTGGCGGGAATATCAGTATGGAAGGTCCCCTTTTTGAAGAGGGCTCATAGACCGTGGAATCCATATCACTCTCCAGTCACGTGGGTGACAATGACAGCTTGGGATCAGACTAGCATCAGACACAAACTGACCACCTTCCCATCCCCTATGACCCCACTTTTTGACAATCCAGATTTCACCCCTGGGGTGGGTGGGGGGGGTTCGCAACATGGCGACAATCAGCCTGCTGCTCTATGGGCCACCTCTTCGACACGGAGTGGATGCTTGCCTTCCCCCAAACACATGAAGAGTATGGGCTTCAGGAGACGGAGCAACTCCACTACTTACAAATACGACATTGGGTTACACACCCACAAAACAAACCCAATGGACAGCGACACCTCAGTCAATGTGAGAGATGGCTCCTTTCTAAAACATCAGACAAGGGCCTAATATTTGAACAATACTCGTTCGTTCGTTCAATTAACTTTATTCGATTCTTTAGAATCATAAAAGTTTACATATACATAATAAAAACATTTATGAAATTTGCACGTGTTCCCTTCCAAAATGCCAGCAGAAATGAATCATCTTTAAAATCATCATATCCTTCCCTAACACAATTTATACAATTGACTAATTCTTAGTGGTGCCTATAATAAGTATAAAATTTAGATTCCTTTCGCATTTCATAGCGTTTTCTGATAGAAAATGCAATTCTAATAAAACTAAGCACTGCACTTGAAATTGCAGCCGTAGATAATGACCTCAGGTAGTCAAAGCCCTCCTGATAGGAACAGGGCTGAATAGCTTTCAATATAGGCTTAATAAAGCGTGCTCTAGAGTCTGTATAAAGCGAACAAAACAGCATGAAATGCATTGTACTCTGTTTGGCCAGATTGTTACAGGGAGAGGGTGCTAGTCTCTCACACTAGCCGGCCTGTTTAGGATAGGCCACTAAGAAGTGCAATGTGCCCAGCCGAAATCTTGTCAACAAAAAATGCGATTGTGCATGCAAAGTAAAAGACATGTAAAATTGCTGGTGTGTTAGCGCCCCACCATCTAACATTCCCCGGTCCTGGTTGGACATGCTTAATTCAATACAATATGCATTTTTTATAATTGTTTTCATGTTAGATTGGATGGTATCTGGGTTATTGTAATATTCATCTAGGTCAATTTTATAAAAGGTATCCTTAACATAACGTAGCCAAGGAAGTGACATTGCGTTATCCAAATTCATACAATCTTTAAGGATACTCCTAGAGAAACTCAAATCTTCTGAGGACCAGATTTTCCCCCATAAAATAAGTTGGGCAATATTTATCCTGTCTTTCACATATTCCAGGCCCACCTCAGCATGACAGAATGATGTTGGAGAGCTACTAGGGATCATTATTAATCATTTTTTTAAAAATTGTTTTCTAAAACCTGAATCTGATTACACTTATGGTAACCCCATACTCCGGCCCCATAGGTAGCTACCGATAAACATTTTGACTTGTATAGAGTTATCATTTCTGCTACCGGCTTGTGTCCTAATTTACAAGCGAAGCGAAACAGCCCCTCTGTTATTCTACTGGTCTGTTGTGCCCTGGTCATGACAAGCTCATCCCACTTCAGTTTATTATTAAAAACATTGCCTAAATAAGTAAAATTGGGCACCTTCTCAATAGTTTTTCCTTTCACAATAAATTTCATAGTTCTGTTTTTTTTTGGACCGCAGGCCATGATAAAGGATTAACTAAAATGTACTTTAAGGTCCTATGCTAGCCTGAAGTCAGTGAAGGCGGTCAGGGCTTTTTGTAGGCTATTAGCCGTTAGAGTCATTAAGACCGTATCATCAGCGTATGATAACAGAGGGACCAGTTTGCCATCTATTCTTGGAAAGTCCAGTTGCTGTTTAATCAGGAATGATTCTAGGCCGTTAGTATATATAAGAAATAAAAAGGGGGCCAGGATGCAACCCTGGCGAACCCCCTCCGTAGAGGCGATGGGCCCAGTCTTCTCCCATCCTGGACCAAAGCGAACATCTACAGTGGTAGATTCATGCAACCTACGTAGCAGAGTAATGAGGGGTTCTTCAAAACCCATTTCCCCATCATCGTCCATAACTTTCCCCTACTCACAGTGTCAAAAGCACTGGACAAGTCCATGAAGGCCAGGTGAATCGAAACCCCACTGACCTTCATGTATTTGCCCATAATCAGGGACAAATTAAGACACTGTTCGTTTGTTCCCATCCCCTTTCTAAAACCATATTGGGTATCAGCCATTAAACCTGATGCATTTGCCCACGATTCCAATCGTGCTAAAATCACCTTCTCCATGACCTTGCACGTAGCATCTATCAGGGAAATTGGCCTGAAGCAAGTAGGGTTGTTCCTGTTACCTTTTTTAAAAATTGGTACCGCCACTGCTTCCCTCCACGAGGATGGGATGTGACCAACTATTACCGCCTTAAAAACATTAAGCAGCAGAGGTGCCCATAATTGAAGATTGCTTTTAAGCAAATCTAAGGGGACCCCGTCTTGACCAGGCGCTCTTAGAGATATGTCCTTAACTACTGCATCTTCGACCTCACTCAGGGAAATAGTTAAGCTTAGTTCATGTGCAGTTTGTGAATTAATAGCTGTCTCATCCCTTTGTTCTTGTATCGATATGCCCAGTGGATTAAATATTTTTAAAAGTGAGCTTTCCAAGCTTCACCTGTTATGGTTGAGTCCATACTCCTGGCAACATTGGAGAAAATTGGGCGATTTATAATCTCGTAAAAACTCTTAGAGTCCTTAAGCGTGCTAGCTTTCTCTAGGTCCTCCCAGGCTGCTCTTAATTTATTTATTCTGCAATTAATAACTTTTTTATAGGTCTGTCTCGCTATCTTTATCTGGGCCATATCCCGAGGAGCCGTTTGCAGAGCTTTCTTGAGTTCTCTTTGCGCCCTGGAGCACTCGGCATCAAACCACCTAATTTCAGATGATTCCCGTTTCCTAATTGGCTTATTTAATTATTTTGCCACATCTGCACCGATTAATTCAAAAGACTGTATTACTATGTCTGAGGGAGAATCAAAGGTTAGACATGTCATGAATTTACTTTGGCTTTCTTTAAGAATGGCCTCCTCAAATTGCTTTGAGTCTACTAAATTCCATTTGAGCCTTAACCCTTGGTTGCGGTGCGGTTATACTTTAACGGGCACTCATTCCCCCTAACTTTCTGTGCTGTAACATACATAGAGAGAGTAAAGGGATTATGATCACTAACGGGATTTGGTTCAACTGCGAAACTATCTGCAAACCATGTGTATTTCCTAGAGATTAACATAAAGTCATTTGTACTCACACTACCTCCCCACCGTAGGTTGGGAACTGCACAGAGGGATTACTATCCAAGGTATTCAACACACAAAGATCGTTTACCAAAATAATGGTGTTCAGTGCATCGCCCTGCGGTGTGTGCTTAAAATGTGGCACAGGTTGGTTTTCTATGTCAACTACACCACATACTTTGTGTAAGCTGTATTGGCAAACGGTACAGTTGAAATCCCCCACCCAGATTATACACAGGAGTTGGAATTTCGCAGCAACATTATCAATCTGCTCTTTAAGTATATCAATAACCGCAGTATTGTTTGGATCAAAAATATTGTAGTACCAATTAATTAATAAAATTGTAGTATCAGTTAAATTAAAAATTAGAATAAACTGGTACCAACGGGAATTTATTATATTCTCTATCTTTATCGAGTCGTACTTAAGCGAGATAAAAGTCACTAAACCTCCCTTAGCTCTCCCTACGGCTGTTGGATTTGCATGTTTATTTAGTGAGCAATGTCCATCAATGGTGACTTCAACCTGACTCCAAGTTTCCTGGAGACAAATAATGTCAAATGTCTTCACATACTGCAACCAAACCTCGTCTGTTAGTTTTGGAGAAATATCCGCGATGTTCCATGATATAAACCTAAGAGGCCGTGTATTAGAGTTCTGAGCCCTGAGTGCCTCATAGATGATGTCATTATCATTAATATTCTGAGCCCTAAGCGCCTCCTCAACATTATCATTAACAATTGGATCATCTATATCAATTTTTGGATCCATCCCCATAGTTCCTACATACTCAATATTCGAGTACTGGGGGAGCTGTGGGCTATTATCATGACCATTTATAGGTGGTGTAACCACTATACAGCCTGATTCCCTAGTAACAGTCTCTGGGATACTGACCGGTATAGCGATTTCCCCTATATTATTCCGGACTGGGGTTAGTCAGTCTATTTCTGCGAGATCACTCAATACCTCATAGCGGTTAGAGTGGAGCCAGGAAGGAGGAGGGAGGTGCCGTGTTGCCCCTACAGATCTACCCTCTTCTACAATATGCCATCTAGCTCCTGGTGGCCGGTAAAAGAAAAACAAGTGCAGGACAGACATCCCCCTCACACCCTCAAAACAGTTCTCCATTCTATCTAGAATGGTCCTAACTAATCCTAGAGATATAAAAGTCAAAAAGATACAATCTCCCCGAAATGATTTGTTGGATTTTCCCACCCATCCTATACGGCGGGCCATTTTGAATTCGGCAAATAAATGCCTATTGTTGATACCCGTCCTAGACTCAGTGTTGACCAATGCTCCATGTCTCCAGACGATAGCATTGGAACATTGGCCAACACCACAGTATATGGTTTTTGCCTCTGGAGGTAAATGTAAATTAGGGTGCGGGGAGCTAAAAGATCTTTGACCAGAAAACTGTCCATCTAGAACTCCTTCATTTCGGGATCCTTCTACAAGGTTAATGCCAGACTTATCTTTTAGAATGTTTCTTGGGGTATTTACAATCAGGTCTTGCTTACGGCTCAACCCTTCTGTCTGACACGGTATATAAGTAACATTTTTGGGGTGGTGAGCGACCCTTGAATGAGAGGGGTTAGCCTGGCTCGCTAGTCTAAGGGCTGGTTCAGGGTGTTGTGTGTCGCCATTCTTAACAATACCCCCGACCACATTTTGCCCTCCGGCTACAGAAGATACAGAGGTACTAGACACTGGTTTTACCAGACTGTTTATCTTACCCTCAATATCAATTAACTTTTTTAATATAGGATCTAAATGGGCTGAAATTACAAGTTCAATTTTTTCATAAAAGAGTCTTCCATCTCTTGAATGGATGGAGCTTCCAAAGGAGTTGTGTCGTCCAGCACTTGAAAAGCCCCTTGGTTGTGGTCTGACTCAGTAGTTTTACTCCTAAGACCTGGAGGCTTAGATAAGGAAAAGCTCTGTTTACTTTGTTTGTTTGATTTATTCGATTTGTTCAAAGTCTGCCCCTTTCTTTTTTTTGGAGGAGGTGCATTACTGGTTCCATGGCTAATTTTTGCTCTTTGACCTCGTGTAACAACGCTTGGCTTCAATGGAGTGTCAGTTTTTTCAATTTCAACCGAATCGTCAATATTTTCAGAGCCCGGTGACTGTGCAGTACCGATTCGTGAAGGACCCATTTCCAAGTTAGATTGTAACACAGGGGTAACAAGGGCAGCAGGAGAGACAGGGGCAATTTGTTAATGAAAATATTGTGGGTCCAAGGACAATCTACGTTCTGTAAGCTCAATTTTGTGGATGAGAGCCGACTCTGCCCTTATCAAAAAGGCATCCAATGTCCCCACTACCCCTTGCCCATTTCCAAATTTGGGTCTATTTCTCCTGTGTAGCCTTATCCCTACGATATCAATATATCAATATAAGTAATATAAACGGAGTCAGAGTCAGTATCACAATAAGATATCAAAGGTACCTTCTGGAGGGATGTTAAGACCAGATATTAATAACGTGGCCCAGCCCAGCCTGTCGGTCTATGGCGGGTGCAGATGGGCTCGCCCTATGCGCGGGCTTTGCCCAGGTGTGGCCCGGGCATGCCTGCGCGCATCCCACACCGCGGGAGGTGGAGGTGTTTTTTATCGTGCCTCCGGGCGTGAGTGCAGCGTTGCAGGCATGGGGCTGCTGGGAATAGTAGTTATGCCATTTCCCTCACGGCGTGTGTTGATGCAAGCTGGCCGTTCCCCTCATGGTGTGTGTTGGTACAGGCTGGCCACTTCCCTTGTGGCGTCTGTTGGTGCAAGCTGGCCGTTTCCCTCACGGCAGGAAGGTAAGAGCAATCCGACCCTTGAGTGCTCCGTGCTGCTGGAGGTGGAGCTGCTTTTTATCGCGCCTCCTGGCGCGAGTGCAACGTCGCGTGCACGGGGCTGCTGGGAATTGTAGTTATGCCTTTTCCCTCACGGCGTGTGTTGATGCAAGCTGGCCGTTCCCCTCACGGCATGTGTTGGTACAGGCTGGCTGCTTCCCTCGCAGCATGTGTTGGAGCAAGCTGGCCGTTTCCCTCACGGCAGGAAGGTAAGAGCAATCCGGCCCTTGAGCGTTCCGCGCTGCTGAAGGTGGCGGTGCTTTTTATCATGCCTCCGGGCGTGAGTGCAGCGTTGCAGGCATGGGGCTGCTGGGAATAGTAGTTATGCCATTTCCCTCACGGCGTGTGTTGATGCAAGCTGGCCGTTCCCCTCATGGTGTGTGTTGGTACAGGCTGGCCACTTCCCTTGTGGCGTCTGTTGGTGCAAGCTGGCCGTTTCCCTCACGGCAGGAAGGTAAGAGCAATCCGACCCTTGAGTGCTCCGTGCTGCTGGAGGTGGAGCTGCTTTTTATCGCGCCTCCTGGCGCGAGTGCAACGTCGCGTGCACGGGGCTGCTGGGAATTGTAGTTATGCCGTTTCCCTCATGGAGTGTGTTGATGCAAGCAGGCCGTTCCCCTCACGGCGTGTGTTGGTACAGGCTGGCCGCTTCCCTCGTGGTGTGTGTTGGTGCAAGCTGGCCGTTTCCCTCACGGCAGGAAGGTAATCCGACCCTTGAGCGTACTCATTTCTGATCCAACGTCATAGATACACACATAATGCGGTCTGCGATCGGTGGGAGGACGAACTGGCGAGGCAACTGAGTGCTAAGGAATGAGGAGAGATCTCATAACGAGCTCGACAAACCGTCAGCAGCACTGCCCTCACTGAAACACTCACCAAAATAATCACATACTGGTACTATGCTCCAATGAGACTCCATAGGGTCAAATCAACACAAAGCGCGGACTGCTGGCGAGGATGTGGCACATTGGGGAACCTAACACACATCTTATTGGACTGCCCAAACCTTCAGCAGTACTGGTCACAGATACTAGACAACATAGACATGCACCAAAAAAAACAATTGTCGCGCTTTCCTTCATATTTACTCTTGGGCCTCCGAAACCCGCTAACATACCCCGTGAAATCCAGTCAGGCGGCAGATTGGCATGGCACTGGGAGCCACCATTCAAAATGTCCTCTCTCACTGGGGACCCTGCAGACACCCACGCACACTGGCTGGCTCCACAGGCTCTGGCATATCCTAGGCATGGAAAAGATCACGCTAGCCCTGGCAGGGCAAGGAGCGTCATTTAGAGACCTACGGCGTGCATACTTGGCCCTGCTCTCCCAAGATTTACGGTAATTGACTTGCCTGAGATATCTCGGTTTGTTGAGACTATCTGAAACAACCCTGCCATCACCAACCCCAACCAACTAAGCAAACGCATTGCTAATAAGTTTCACTTTGTCCTGTGTGAGGGTGAGGAGGGATGGGAGGGAGGGTGGGCTGGGTATTGTTTGCTAGTACTACACTAGCAATATCATTTTTACACTCCTCAATGGTCATGGGTATCCCGTTGATCAAGAAAAGCTGTTGTTGGCACTTTCTGTTCTGTTTGAAATGCTAATAAAAAAGAATTGAACCATAAATTCAACATGAATTAACTCAAGCAAGAAATAAAACTTGCTGCTTCAACATTAGAGAGAGAGTGCAATTTTGCAGCTTCTATAGCTAGCTTACCTATGGTATCTGTCCATTCTACCACATATACTGAAGCACCTGTTCCTTAGTCATCTATTTAAAAGCTATTGTGACTTATTATACAGTGGCTTTAAATCTTGGTGATGAGGAACACAGTTTTAACTCTACTATTTGATCTGGTGTTAGCCATTTATATCTATATATATTCACTGAAAAAACATAGGTTTCAGGCTCGTTATAGTTAGGAATTAGCATTTAAAAAACCTTAGAAATTCACTGACAAAACCATAGGTTTCAGGGGTGTTATAGTTAGCTGGACTTTTCACTCGTACAAAACCATTGAAATTCCCCCGTTATAGTTAGTTCAGCTAACTATAAATCGTGCGCCGCAATGCACTGCTGATGACGTCACATATTACATCACTCATGACATGGTCAGTGACATCACTCATGACATTACTGATGACATCTCTATTGACATCACTGATGACATCACTGATGACATCATCCTTGTGATGGAGTGGCAGACCTCCTCTCACCCTAATATAACCTTTGATACACACATTCAAAAATAGAAACTAAAATTTTCAAAACAGTGGACATACCAATACCAGTTACAACAACCTATTCAGTAATTCTAAGACCTCGTTGCAGAGAGGTGTAAAAAGGGGCATGGCCTCAGAACACCTGTCTGCAACGCAGCTCCCTGGCGCATACTGGAGATACCTGTTGGGCTAGTTGGCCCTCAGGGCTCCTCAGTATTGAAGGGGAATTAATTCCCCAACTTACAACTCACCAGGGGGCACGTTTGTAGAGTGCTGCAAGGAAGGGGCGTGGCCTCCGGCGCGATGCCGGTCTTTTATTTATTTATTTTTTAAGAAGGGGGGGCTTCTTTTTCTAATTTATTGGCCCCGGGGACCCCAACCCCCGGGGCATGGCCTTTTAAAAAAAAATCTTTAAGAGGGGGGCTGCGTTGCCCCCCTCCTCAGGCCACTTATGGCCCCGGGGACCCCATCCTCCGGGGCCGGCCTTGGTTTTTTATTATTTTAGTTTTTTAATATATTTATAGAAACACCTAGGACATGCTGGACAAACTGTACATACCTATCACCATGACGATTTGCGTGATATTCATTAAAAGGCGACTATGCATACAATGAATCCACGTGGAATGTATTTACACCGCTAGTGAAGCTCTGACGTGTCTGCCGCCCTACCGTGCCTAATCCCGGCGCCCCCTCCGGTGGGTACTCTCCAAGTAGACGCCCTTGTCATTTATTTATACAAACATGGGTAGCTATTGACGGGCACATTTAATACACACGCACACCAAGGCATTCAAAGGGGATTCGACAAAAATTCGACCAAAACTATGCAAGAAACCCCCCTCACGGTTAATAAAACACACATCCACCGCCGGATGTGTAATACTTTTTATTTTACTCTCTGGAAAGGAGATGAACCTCACTTGAGAGACACAGCGTGCTCCTGGCTGAGCCCAATGCTGTGTTACATCCACCAGTGCCCGTTGAGTGCCACACACCTCTGTGTTGTATTCCACCAGCTAGTGCGTATGCTATGACACTCTCTAGCCCATGTGCACTGTAACACCAGCCCGTGAATATGTCATGCCACACTTGCATTAGCACGGGTTATATTACCCCATCTAATGTGCCTTCTTCGATGCCTATGTTATAACGCACAGCGCTATGCCATACATATTACAATCTGGGATCCATATCTTTGTCACAGTGCATATACACTCCCCAGCACATATTTTATATTACAACTTTAGAAACTAGTTAGGTTACACAACACTGCCCTGGGCATATTACACTCCAAGGCGCATATCACTAGCACGCGCTCGTGCCTGTGCTATCTCGCGCTCTCCAATGAATCTGTCATTGCGCACAATGTATTGCATATTATATTTCACGCCCCGGTTCATCTTATATCACACTTTTTGGTGCATAGTTTATACCATATACTATATCTAGTTTTCATTTTCAATCGTGCTCTCAGGACTATATTCTATATAACACTGCGTTCACCTACCCTTTTCATGGGAATTAAATTTTGCGATGGGGGGTGGAGGGTCAGGGGGTATTTCTGTCAAGTGAGCCCAGAGTCACAGTCACAAACGTCCTCTTCTTCCTGAATAAAAGTGAGATTATGCTGCATACTTGTTCATATTTTAAGTAGTTCGCACAGACACACATTTTAAAAACAATAGTTCCTAATACCCGCCTTCTCTGAACAGTTAGCTTGCTGCCCCATCCACCTCCTCCCTATCCTCTGTTGCCTGAATCCATGGACTAGCCTCCTCCCTCCTGCCATGCATGGTCTGATGTGCTGCCACTGCCCTCCATTTAGCATGATGTACCAGTCCACTCCTCCTGCCCTCCATTGCCCAATTCTATGCCCCATCATTGACCTCCTGCTTAGCCTCTGTGCTTAGCTTGCTGCCCCTATTCTCCTTCCCCCTGCCCTCCGATGTCTTTGTGCATGCCCCTGCTCCATCCTTTTTGCCCACCATGTTCCATGGACCTGCCACTCCTATCTACTTTGAGTGTTCTGTTGAGCTGCCACTCCCCTCCCACCTGCCTAGCATTGTCAGATGACTGTAACCTGTCCCTACACATAAATGCCGGTTGCATACCGTCTCTTCTATTTTAATTCCTTGAGTTTAAAATCAAGGAATTAAAATATAAGAGACAGTGTGCAACCCGCATTTATGTGTTGTTTCAGATGGTTTTGCCCTACCGGGTTTGCACCCACAAAATACAGTGCACGAAAACAGGAATCCTTTTGGAAATTACGTCATTATCCTCATGCAAGGCGGACTATCTTTGTTCTTCTAGCAATGTTTATTTACATCGGAGTCAGACGAACATGAAAATATGAGCAAAAAACATCGGACTTTCCACATGTTTTTTATGATCTTAATGTCTTTGAAAGAGTTATTAACTTTCACAGATAGCATTTAAATTCGAGTATCACAACAAATATGTATGGCAACGCTACATGTAACAACTGGGTGTCTTATGGGAGTTGTAGTATAGCGGCAGACCCGGGCAATTAAGGTGTCACAGGTGAACATCAGGTTTGAAAAAGTGGGAGGGTTTTAGATGGGATGGTTGAGTGTCGAGTTTAAATTCGGATGGTTGAAAGAGACAGGAAACTCCTTCGGTGAAAGACAGAGGAAGATGGTTGTTTGTTAGCAGGTACGTGCAGGGGAGATAGAAGGAAGCAGTACGGGTAGTGTAGAATGGGAAGGGGAGATTGTGGGTGCGTGTGAACGCGTGATGAGGATTTGGGAGAGTGGAGTGGGAGGAAGTATAGGGGTGAGTTTGGTGAAGGGAGAGAAAGTGGGGAGTTAGTAAGAAGGAGATCGGGAGAGCGTGAGATTGAACCAGTTTGCTGTTGTTAATAAATGAGGGGCCTGAATGGAGAGTGTATCAACGGAGGAGAATGATGCGAGAGGGAGTGAAAGTGTTCACGAGATGGGAGGCAGAAATGGATTGACACTGAGTTATATGAAACTAAGCACAGAGAAGGGATCGAGTTCTGCCAGAAATATTAAGAGGTTGTTCATGGAAATGTTGTAAATTATATTACTGAATTTAATGAAAGCCAGTGATTGAGATGAGAAATACAATTAACATTAAATAATATCTGTTTTTGTACAAGCATGGAGGAATGGAACAATAATACATGTTTTAATGTCATTTTCAGTTACCCCTGACGAAGGGCCCGAGTGGCCTGAAATGCATTGGGTTTCTAATAAACTGATATGACGAACTTGCGCTTGTATGTGTTCTTGTATAGAGGTTTGGATGGCCCAACTAGAACATGAGAATCTTTTGAAAATGCATTTCCTTGCATGCGGATTTGAACAGCTTCAAAATGAATAAATGTACGGACGATTTTTGGAGATAAATGGGTAAAACGGAAAATAATTGATAAAGCGATTAATGCAGAGGCAGTATCGGCTGTGCCAGAGGTTTGGGGCGTAACGTCGCCCCATCATAATGTTGTAACCTGTCCCTGCCAGCTCCACCTTGCCTGTCCACATTCCATGCCCCTATCCCCTTCCTCCTGTCCTCCATGGTCCATTTTACTGCCACATCTTTCTGCCCTACCTGGTCTGTTGTGCTGCAACTGCTCCTCCTGCCTGCCCCGCGTGGTCTGTTGTGAGGCCCCTTCCCCTGAACTCTCTTGTCTGTGCCCGGGTCCTGACCCTCCCTTCTATCCTCCATGGTCCTTTGTGCATGCCCCTGCACCCTCCTTCTTGCCCATCATAGCCATTGTGCTGCCACTAACCCTCCCGCTTGCCATGCATGGTCTTCTGTTCTGCCACGGCCCCTCCCACCTCCCCTGTGTGGTCAGCTAGCTGCCCCTGACCCCCTCCCACCTTCCATCCACGGTCTGTGTGTATGCCATCATAGTCTCACTGTTGCTCTTCATGGTGTGTCTTGCTTCTAGTGCCCATCCTGCCTGACCTCCATGGCTATCTTGCTGCTCCTGCCCTGCCCCCTTGCCCCCAGCCCTCTGTTTACATGTGAAGACCCCTACTCCCTCCCTCCTGGCTTGTCTGTTCCATTGTAATGCCCCTGATCTGTCCCTCCTGCCCTTTATGGTCTGTTATGCTGCAGCTTTCTCTCCTGTCTGTCCATTATGGTCAGCTAGCTATCATTGCCTCTTTCCCCTCTGTTCTCTGTTGTCCATGTGCATGGTCTTGTCCCCTTCCTATGGCTTTCCATGGATTGTTGTGCTGCACTCCCGTCGGGCATGCCCTGTGTGGTGTATTGTGCTGCTGCAAACCCTGATGCCTGCCCTGTAGGGTCAGTTTGATGCACCTCTCCATGTCCCTCCTGTCCTCTGTTATCCGAGTCCATGTCCCTACCCCAATTCCTCCTGCCTTCCATGATCCAATGTACCATACTTGCGAACATTTTGAACTTGGTAAGAGGAAGATTTTGAAAAAAAACTGGGGTATTGATTTTTCCCTTTGAGTTACATTGAAAAAGAGGAGATTGTAGACAGTAGACAGATCAAATAAAGCCCATTTGAGCTTTAAAACATTGGACGTTTCCTGGCTGAATCGGGTCTGTTGGCATGTATGGTTGTACTACCACTGCCTCTTCCTTTTGCCCACAATGGTATATTATATTTCCACAGCCTTCTTGTCAGTCCTGTATTGTGTGTTTGTTGCCCCTGCCCCCCTTTCCACTGCCCTCCATAGTCTGGTGTGCTGCCACTGCCCTTCCTGTCTGCCCAGTGTGGTCAAATTGTTGCCTCTGCACCCTCCTACCTGCCTTCAATTTTCAGAGTCCGTGCCCCTGGCCTCTGCCTTTCAACAGTATCCTAATGAACAACTAGATTGCTAACATTCTATATTTATTACAAAAGTGTGGAACGCCTGACGTCATCTTGATGTAATCAAAACTGTAATACCGAGAGCATTTCCTTTAGAAATTACATATATGAGAGGGTCTTATTTGCATCAAAATTATGGTTAGTGCTCTAAAAAACTAAAATGAGGACATATTTTCTGAGTTTTCAAATAGTGACAAAGCACTTTTAAATTATTGTTATCTTTATGTTTTTTTATCCAGTTGACCACTTGATTAAATGTTGCACTTAGGGGAGGGGATGTGGTGTTACTTCCAGAGCTGCAGACTTTGCAACTGGGGAACCAGGTTGGAGTTTCTGCTTCAGCTCGACATTCTGTGATTCTGGTGAAATCACTTAATCTCCCCATATCTACAACCAAAATGAATGTGTTCTTGTGTGATGCAACCAATGCTCATGTAAAGCACTCCAATACCTGACAAGTCTGCACTACATAAAACTGCAAAAACACAAAAAATAAAAGGTGTTTTGCACACTTCTGTCATTGGGCTACATGTGGGCTACATCTGGGTGATATTTGTGCTGCATTTGGGCTCTTTTGTCTCTGGTGGCCATCTTGGGAGACTTATTTGTTATGAAGTTTCCTAATTTCCTCATTTACTGCAGTTTCCTCAGTAGGAAATTCTTTCAGTTTTTTACTTTGATTCCATCAAGAAGGCATTCAGATGTGTCACACATTTGCCATAAATTTTGAATGTTAGCACTATAGTTGCTCATTAGATCACTGTAGTAAAGCTACTGCTCACCAGGGAAGTCTGCTGCTGGTATTCAAAGTGCATGTTTCAGTCTGCATGTCAGAATTTTTTAATGAAATAGAAGAGGATTTGAAAAGTCAAAATGTGCCCTAATTTTTCTTTCTGCAGCACTAATCATAAATTCTATGGCAAAATGAATCCTCTCATTTTGTTCCTTTGCAAATTAAATGTTTTAAGTGTTACCACTTTATTCCAATCAAGATGGCTTCAGGTGTGCCATACTTTTGTCATAAGTAAGACTGTTAGCGCTCTAGTAGGTCTTTAGAACACTCTGGGACATTCTGTCATTGGGCTATACTTGGACTACATCTGGGTGATATTTGTGCTACATTTGGGCTCTTTTGTCTCTGGTGGCCATCTTGGGAGACTTATGTGTTATGAAGTTTCCTAATTTCCTCATTTACTACAGTCTCCTCAGTAGGAAATACTTTCAGTTTTTTACTTTGATTCCATCAAGAAGGCATTCAGATGTGTCACACATTTGCCATAAATTCTGAATGTTAGCACTCTAGTTGCTCATTAGATCACTGTAGTAAAGCTACTACTCACCAGGGACGTCTGCTGCTGGTATTGAAAGTGCATGTTTCAGTCTCCATGTCAGAATTTCTTTAATGAAATAGAAGAGGATTTGAGAAGTCACTCAAAATGTGCCCTAATTTTTCTTTTTTCAGCACTAATCATAATTTCTATGGCAAAATGAACCCCCTCATTGTGTTCCTTTTTAAATTAAATGTTTTAAGTGTTACCAGTTTATTCCAATCAAGATGGTTTCAGGTGTGCCATACTTTTGTCATAAGAAAGACAGTAAGTGCTCTAGTTGTTCTTAAGAACACTCTGGGACATTCTGTCATTGGGCTATACTTGAGCTACATCTGGGTGATATTTGTGCTACATTTGGGCTCTTTTGTCTCTGGTGGCCATCTTGGGAGACTTATTTGTTATGAAGTTTCCTAATTTCCTCATTTACTGCAGTCTCCTCAGTAGGAAATACTTTCAGTTTTTTACTTTGATTCCATCAAGAAGGCATTCAGATGTGTCACACATTTGCCATAATTTCTGAATGTTAGCACTATAGTTGCTCATTAGATCACTGTAGTAAAGCTACTGCTCACCAGGGAAGTCTGCTGCTGGTATTCAAAGTGCATGTTTCAGTCTGCATGTCAGAATTTTGTAATGAAATAGAAGAGGATTTGAGAAGTCAAAATGTGCCCTAATTTTTCTTTCTGCAGCACTAATCATAAATTCTATGGCAAAATGAACCCTCTCATTTTTTCCTTTGCAAATTAAATGTTTTAAGTGTTACCACTTTATTCCAATTAAGATGGCTTCAGGTGTGCCATACTTTTGTCATAAGTAAGACTGTTAGCGCTCTAGTAGGTCTTTAAAACACTCTGGGACATTCTGTCATTGGGCTATACTTGGACTACATCTGGGTGATATTTGTGCTACATTTGGGCTCTTTTGTCTCTGGTGGCCATCTTGGGAGACTTATGTGTTATGAAGTTTCCTAATTTCCTCATGTACTACAGTCTCCTCAGTAGGAAATACTTTCAGTTTTTTACTTTGATTCCATCAAGAAGGCATTCAGATGTGTCACACATTTGCCATAAATTCTGAATGTTAGCACTCTAGTTGCTCATTAGATCACTGTAGTAAAGCTACTACTCACCAGGGAAGTCTGCTGCTGGTATTGAAAGTGCATGTTTCAGTCTGCATGTCAGAATTTCTTTAATGAAATAGAAGAGGATTTGAGAAGTCACTCAAAATGTGCCCTAATTTTTCTTTCTGCAGCACTAATCCTACTTTCTATGGCAAAATGAACCCCCACATTTTGTTCCTTTTTAAATTAAATGTTTTAAGAGTTACCACTTTATTCCAATCAAGATGGCTTCAGGTGTGCAATACGTTTGTCATAAGCAGGACTGTTAGTGTTCTAGTTGTTCTTTAGAACACTCTGGGAAGCTGTAGTAGAACACAAAAGAATCAACTGACACTCTCTGCCCTTGTTGGGTGTACATGTTTTACTGAGAATGTCAGACTTCATTTTCACATGACTGAGAAAGATAATGTGAATTTACAGAAAATATGCTCTCAGTCTAGCTTATAGATCACCTTCCAAACCTCTGTTGGAAAAGCATGAGAAAATAGTTTTCTCTCAAACATGATTCATGATATCCCAGCAGAAGGCGTTTTCACATGGTAAAATCACCTTAGAAGACACCACAATTCCTAAAATGAGTATGGTACCATCAACAAATGATTCATAATATAACTAAAGTCTTAAAACCTTCTATTAACTGCAATGCTTTTTAATGAGGTGCTATCATGTATATTGGTCCCAAGATTGCTGCCAAGACTTCTTGGATCAAGTGCTGACAGCCAATCAGATCTCACGATGAGATGTGTGGTTAGGCTCCACCCAGATATATATGTGATTTTACTTTTGATTTTCTCAGGAACTACTGAATGGATTTACACTATTTAACCAAAAGGCATGACTCAGAACCAAGGGCTACCTTTTTCCCAAATTTGGTGTAATTCCGTTCAGCAGTTCGGGCTGTAGCTGCGATTAAAGGTTCCTATGGAAAATTGCATGTGGAAAACATGTTTTGGAACCCCCCTTTTTTCTCGGCCCCCACTTGACGAATCACCCCAAGACTTTCAGGATAGGAGCGGACCGGAGCACCCCACCAGTTTTGAAAATTTTGCTTGCGAAGATTCGTCAACTGGCGCCAAAGTTATTCCAAATAGAATGTTGAGGAATTCCGATGGATAATAGGTCCTAACTATAACTACCTACTGGCGACTGCCAGTAGGTAATTATATGAGATAGATATATCGATATATATTATATTATATTATATTACTATACAGCCATCTTCATCTGCTGTTTTATCATTTATATTTTTCTTCTGCTCACTCCAGCATACAGCATGAGACAATGGATCAGTCCTGTTCAGCCACTGGCTAACTTCACAGTGAGTGATGGCATTCTGCTAATTCACATGGCCCACATTCATACACAAATTAGTTCTCTTCAGTGCCAGACTTTACTATGGTAATGTGCTCTATTTCTGAGACCATAATTGTTTCTTTTTTTTTAGCCAAAGGTATTGTGTATTTGGTGAGTATCTGGCAGCTCATCCTACAATACAATTTTATAAAACCCAAGTCAAAAGAAGCATTGTCAAAGCTTGTACACTAACAGATAATGCCAGACATATTGGCTTTGCCAATGTTTGTTGTCACTGTAACTAAGCTTTGTCAAAAATCCAAACGTACCCAAAAAGTGAAGAAAATTAGGTGAGCCTGTGATTATTTCCTTAAACACTAAAAGCCTGACTCGCATTTTTTGTTAAGCTCCAAATCTGTGGCTAGCTCACAACAATGTTTCACGACCAAGGTGGGCCCTAGTTATGTAACTGACCACAATTTGGAACTAGCTCGGTTTTACGCTCCTTTCTGAGTAATCACCCCATCAAGAGATGTGATCACTTTAAATATTGCAATTTCTGACAAAATGCTGTATTTAGTTTTCTTGTGTTTTCTGATTCCAATACACCCAGTTTCCAGTTTGGCAGAGGGTGTGTTCCTCTCCTGTTTGGATTGACCAGGGAGACTATTTGTCTTGCAGAAGATCTGGGTGATCTGTGCTGATATCTGGTTCCTCAAAAGTGCAGATGATGGTCACTGATCACTGATCCATGTTGAAGCTATTAGTTCCCTCTGCTGCATTTTATGCTGAGGACCATAATTGAGGTGTATCAGGTCTTGCTCTATAATGCTTTGTGAGAGGTGCAACAAGTTCAAACTGTTGATCTGTTTACTTCTCTGTCTCCCTCTATGGCCTTCACTTTAGAAGTCACCTCTTTTCCCTTGCATATCTAGCCAAATGAAAACAAATACATCCAGAACTGTTGTTATTTTATACGGTACTGTCTTTAGATTGGGTGAATGGAAACACATTTCTCTCAGAACCACCTTTTTAAATTCAGAAATAAATCCAGTACAGGAAGTAAAAATTCAGGGAATATTTTTTGAGGTAACATTGATAGTGGGCTTGCAAATTTTTATTTGCTCAAAATATCCTGATCCTGCCAACCATTCTAAAACAAATAATCAGTCTTGTACTAGATGCTCTGTTAGTGAACACTAACTAAACTATTGCTAACTCCCACATTGACTCTGCCAGAAGTCTTGAGATTGGTAAAAAACATTTGAATAAATTATGGGAAGTTTAAAAGTTTCAAATGTAGTTGCTTGGAGGGCTGTGGGACTCAGTCAGAGAGATCATCTCTATGGGGTCAATTCCAATGTCATTCGGAAGGGCTCTGAATTGGATTCGGGCATGCCGAATTTGATCCGGAACCCTTGCTTCTGACTGAATCGTACACACTTCCCAACGACTGATTCCAATGCCTGGAAACAGTTAGGGCTGTCCAAATCGGTTCCGAAAGGCATTCAGACAGGTCGCGTCTTTCGGACAGGTCACGTCTTTCGGAGCCGAATCGTACAGCTCTATTAGCTCGGTTTCTGAGTGAGCAAGTACGATGACAGTTTCGGACAGCCGTTCCGATTCGGTTTCTCTGGAACTAATCGGCTGCCGGACTCTGTCTTTGGGGTCCCATAGCAGGCCCCCTTTCACTTGGGGCCTTCCAAATGGGGCCCGTGGGGGACCCAAGGGACCCCTCTTCCCAACCATGCACAGAGTGGCAGACATCATGGGGTGCCCGCCACAGGGTGCAAGGTTTTCCCCAGCCACCCCTTTCTTCAATGGGAGCCTGTGTTCTCGTTCGGTACTCGGGCTCCCATTGAAGTCAATGGGAGTCCGGCCGAATCGTATCCGGAAGCATCCGGATATGTCCAAATCGCTTGGTCGGTCTTCTCTGATCCGAGTCATCCAGAAAGCATTCCGGAACCGATTCGGAAGGAATGCTTTCTGAACGACTTAGGAATCGACACCCATGTATGAGAAGCTTGAAAAAATTTCACTGGGCTCCTGTAGCTACCCAAGTGAGATGTAGACAACTATGGGCCTGATTTCGAGTTTGGTGGAATGAATACTCCATCAAAAACATGACATTTCCCTACGGCAAGGACGTTATATTCTATGGCACTTGAAATATTGCGGACTGGATATCCGTCACGTTTGTGGCAGACCATCCCATCCTCCAAACTCTAAACCAGGCCTCATGTACGCTCTATGGGTGTCACTGTGAATTATGTGCTATGTCAATTTAACCATAGTCCACAGGACGATCTTACTTCTCCAGTGGAAAAATATTTACGTTTTATGTTTTTTTTTAAATTATTCTCACTGGGCTGCCTGGTCTTTTTCTATGCTGGTAGCAAACTCTTCAATGAACGCCTCAGCAATATTAGACTCTCATCCAATCTGAAGAAATGTGATGAATCACTGCAGGCAATTTGTTGAACTGCGCCGGAAAACAGTTCAACATGTGATTTACATGCTGTCATTCGTTGAGCCCACACAATCACATGCATTATAATGTCCATGATCAAACAAGGTCTACAGCTACAGAGGAATGAAAACGTAATTGGTTATTAAGCTTAGTACATCTTCCCTTATACCCATATGCACACTAATGGTATTGAAGGATTTATTTTACGCCTTGCCAAAAAAAATAAATCAATGGATTCCTCTACTCAGAGAAACCTTATCAATGGAGGAACTTGGAAGCTTTTAGTTAAAAGCGCAACAAACCCCCACCCACAAAAGAAATGGCCTCTTAGGAGGTCTCTGGCTGCTTCAATGTACACCCCGTGAGTCAATGGGTGTCCTGCTGAGTAATCCCATTGAGAAGTGTGCCCTATACTAACAGTCCCTCCTCGTTCCAGAGGTAAGGAGGAAAACAGGAAAAACTGTGAAAAAAATCTGTGACTGTGGGTAAAACTGATATTTATAGACAGCCCTATCACAAAAATAAAACAAGAGAGTTTGTTAGGACCCTTTACATATTCATTGTCGACATGTTTCTGCCATTCATATAGCCCTATTTGCTCTTGTCATTCATCAGGACTATGGTCCTTTGATCCCCACAGTCCCTGCGACTACCATGAGTTTGTGCAACTAGTAGGTGTCAGGAAGAAAATATTAAGAAGACACCTATTTTCTTCAGGTAAAGGTGTGTATGAGAAAACGTGCCCTTGCAGGATCCACTGAGTGACCAGTTCTTTTGTGGTGGGTTTGCTTCTTGGGAGGAAGGCAGATTCATCCATCGGTACATACATTTTGCTCCTTTCCTGATCGAGCGCACCAGTATCCTAATACCGCCACAATCCCTCTCCAGGATGTGTTGTTGGGTATTTGTAAATATGTCTCTACACTGTTATGGTGCATGTGCTTAAAGAAGCCACCGCTGAGGCTTCCTTCCCAAGGCTCTTTTTTGGAGAGGAGATTGAAAGTCTAGCCATAGCTCTCAATCCAAATGCTGACTTACTGGTGATCTTGGTTCAATGGACACACCGCAAAGATTTCTTGCGACCATCTCAGGGTCAACGGACAGAATATTTTGGCCTTCCCTATGTTTTGTTTGCACTACGATTCCCCCCAACTATAATGATGCACAACACTGCCAAGAAACATACTTAAAGCCAAATAGCTGGCTCAAAATAAACAGATTAGAAAATAAGACCTTATTGTTCGACCAAGTGATAGGATAGCACATGAAGCACTAGCTCTTTAACTCATGATTCCCAGTAAAGTGACCCATGACCACCCATTCCAAGAAATGTCACGGAACCACCTTTGAGACTGATCTGTCACTACTCATGCATATTACGTTTGGGGCATCTTTTGTATAACACCTGGCAAAAGAGAAGAGAACCGCCCTACACCTTTATATGAGATAGTGGCTCGGGATTCAAAAACCTGTGCCTACTCTGGATTGGTCTGCGATAATCCTCTTTACAAAAGTTGTCTAGGTTCAGTTAGCCCTTCATCCACCTTCTCATTTTCTTTGAGGCCTTCATCCTTTAGCACCTATTGTGGAGGTGAGAAGATCTCATACCGGGTCGCGTTCATTTAATACTCTCTGGGGGTTATTTAGAGCAGTGGTTCTTAACCTGTAGTCCGATGTCCGAGGGGGTCCACGAGGTCTACTCAGGGGGTCCGCGACTGTTTTACAAAATTAAAGAATAAAATGAGTACATTAAAATGAATAAAGTATATGAATAGAAGAAGTTAAATTGAAAATGGAAAAAACTTTTCTACATTTGATTGTGAATTAACCAAAATATTAATTGTTTGAGCATTTGTTTATTGTATACTTGTTTTTGTATTTTTGTGTATTGTGGAAATTGCTAAGGCAGGGGGTCCCCAGCTTCCAATAATGATTCAGTGGGGGTACACAGAAGTCAAAAGGTTAAAAACCACTGATTTACAGTTTGAGGAACGCGTGACATCCTCCATAAATTGTGGAATATCCTGGACGCCGATGTATATTCATGTGCACAGTCGGAACGTGACATCCACCAGCTTTTGGTGGTTTCTGTGATCCCACCAAACTCTGAATACCCCCCATTTGCCTTGGCTATCAGGCCATGCAAGGCCCTGTCCCCCACAGTCGTCATTTCTCTCACAGTCTGCCTGCTTGCCACTCTACAGCCATTTCTTGTGAAACAGATTAAGTCAATAGACTGTCTACTGAGGCCCAAGATGCGCAATGGCCCTCCCGCCACAAATCATTACGTGTTCACAGCTCTCTACAACAGCATTTGTAGTATGGTACAAAAACGTAGCTCACATGTCTCACTTCCTTTGCAGTTCTGACTCACCGCGTAGAGGGATTGCACTCTACACAAGCTTGCTGAAACATTCAATATGGTACGCCTTTCCACGTGCAGAACAAAACCTTTTCAAATATTTGGTACATATGGTCTATGGGAACCAAGCCAGGCCCAGTGACATAAACATGAGCTAGGCAACCATTACCCCAAAACCAAAATTCACTGTCTCACCCAAAATAAAATATTTTTTACTAATGCCATTCAAATGCTTGTCTTTTTTAATCTAAAGTTAGCCACATTTGGACATTTGAAAACGTGTCGTCCTGTGCCCCCTTCACCTACCTCCAACTCTCAGCCCCCCAACCCTGTCTTCGCCCCCCCCCCACCCCCTTCAGCCAGGAATGCAGTGGGCCCTAATCCAAGCAGGGAAATTGTGCGTTTCTTCTCCTGGTTTGGTGGCAAAAAGTCATTTACTGAGAAGAATTGGGCTCCGGTGTCGTTGCACCCGCTGCACTATTGATAGCCACGTTCCTGCCACAGGAGTCGCTTCACCCATGCCCAATGTACCCACTGTCACACAGTGCAGCCTTCTCATGTACAAGTTGTGCAGAAGCTCCTAAATTTATAAATAGTGCCAAGCTGTTCTCCCTCCATTTACCCACTTCAATCCAAGAACCCTGTGTCTTCACAATGCTGCGTGGAAGCTTTGGACATAAGTGGGCTGCTGCCTGGAAAGACTGTTTTCGAACCCACTTAAATTAAAGATAATAATACCAGTCACATTTTCTGAAGTCTCCCCAATTGCTGTCCACTATTTTCCCTCCGACCAAACCGGACACCTTCACTTCAAAACAAATGTCAAATCTGCTTTAAACACATTCCTGCAATATTAAGGCATATGCTGCACCACTAATAAAATATGTGGCTCCATCATTTTCTCAAAGAACTCATGTACATTGCGCATTATCGTTCTTCTCCAATCTTAAAACGTTCATTTGCAATGCAAGCTCCTTACTACACAAATATGTACAATGTAATCCCCAGTAAGTATCGAAATATCCGCACCACTCTCCCGAGATAAGCACACAATGTTTGCAAAAGACAATGTACATCTAGCAGGATTAGAAATTACAAATACATTCACACTATTTGCAACTTGCAGCACCCCGTCTATTTGCCCAAGTCTTGCAAACGCACGGTAAGTGCGGAGCTGACTACCATGGCACCGCTTCCCAGAAAGAGCCCATGTCGCGCGGTGTAAATATAGCTCGCGCTGGGAAGAGGGAGAGCTGGCGAGGGTTCCGCCGAGGCGCTTTGAAAGCCGCGAATGAGGCTGCAGATAACCTCCGAGAAGCCTAAAAAGCTGGCAGCCCTTTGGTTTACCGTTTCACTTACCGGCAGCATTCTCCATGTCTGTCCCTTGGAGTGTCAGCGCGCGCCGGCAGGAGCAGCCTCGGCTCGGCTCCTTCTCCCTAATGAGGCAGCCTGCCCTTCCTCGCGCAACCTCTGCTGGCACACGGTGCACACACGGGCTCGTGCACTCACTGCAGCAGACATCGCCAGGAAATGGATCTCTCCAAGGATGACAAACAGCCATTAGGTCCATTATGAGATGATTAAGGCAGTCTGAGCCTATTGAGTGCGATGCTGGAAGCCACCAGGGCTTTCGCCTCTCTCTGAGGAAGGCAGGAGGAGGCGAGGGATCATTCCATCCTCCAGCTGACCGTGCCCCCCCCCCCCATTTTACATATCGAACAGAAACAAAAATACTCTTCATTGACATAACTA
This sequence comes from Triturus cristatus, assembly GCF_964204655.1. Classification (NCBI taxonomy): domain Eukaryota; kingdom Metazoa; phylum Chordata; class Amphibia; order Caudata; family Salamandridae; genus Triturus; species Triturus cristatus. Next base: position 961,172,464 of record NC_140589.1, read on the forward strand.
TCAACTAGTCCTTTGTCAGGAGCATGGTTTTCAGCCAGTCCCAATTTTTAGTAAAATTAAACAAGCATGCTGGGACTTGTAGTTTATGGGTTCTGCTTATAAATAAGGGCCTACATGTCACACCATGCTTAAAACTGTTAGTTGAAAAGCGAACAAAGCCTTAAGATCACTTTCATGACAAGGGGTCAGTTGACAGCTTTGTGGTCGAATATTTGTTGTGTAAAAGCCCTGGAAGGTAAAACCTTAAGAGCTACAAAACTAAAAGATGCTTGCAACTGTAATCGAAATATACAGGTGAACTGAGGGGTCATTTCACAAGAGAAACCTTCACACAAAACACTTTTAACTCTGTAATCCCCTGTCAAATGTGTAGCAAAGAACACGTTAATCATTGGCCACCCACTGCTGTACATGTCCATACGAAGAGCAACCACGGTGTGTCCATAAACATAAAAACAAGGCATTTCCTCAGCACCCAAGAAAGATGTCACCAGAGCTGCCTGTATATACACAGCACATTATGTCATCGGTTTTTATAAAATATAGGAGGCAGCCATTGTCAGAGGAAGAGGTATCACAGATATATACTTGAAGCCTACATGCTATGCATTTGTGGAGGCGCCTATGTAATGCATAAGCTTTTCAAAGTCGATTCCATATCATGAAAGAAGCAGTGATCTGTCCCATCTGCATATTCTTTTCTTGATCCCATGCCTTGCATCCCAGAGCCTGGTTCCTGTGTTCAGTGCACAGTCCTCGGGGAGCGAGGCCATTATGTGCCTATTGATAAATTCATGAAGGACAGTGCAAGGGTAAACCTATCACCTTTTACTGCAGAGGAGACATCAGTCCTGTTTTATTTTTGTTTTGCTGCTGGACTGAAAGGAAAGTGGAAGGGCCACAGCCGCCCAGGCGAAAGGGTAGTGTCCACAACTGGTTTATCACATGCAAAAAGTACACGTAAAGAGAAACATACAGACAAAATCACACAAATAGGCAGTTCTCTCAAGATCATGTAATCACGCCACAAAAACTCATCCATTTGAACAGATTCTGAAGTGATAAATAATGTGCAAAACTGCATAGTTATCTTTGTGCACACATGCTCATTTCCGAGAAGAAATATGGATATGAGGTTATTTAGTTAGGATTGGTGTCATTTCTGTTTTTTTACAGTTCAATGGCCTGATGTTTGTCATAGGTAAAACCACAGGGTCTAACACATGAAAGAATAAATAGAAGTGTATATGCTTGGTTAAAGAAATAAGCTGGGCTGTGGTTTCCTGTTAAAAACACACAGGTCCCAGGAAGATTCAAGTTCAGATCAGATGTGGTAATACAGTGATTCTGAGTTTATTGCATTGTGGAAGAAAAGAAACTAACCAGGATTTCCTCAGTAATGAGTTACTAGCTAGTGACAAATTCATGTCCGACAGAAGATGAAAAGTAGCATACAGAAGATTGAGTCCCCTATGTAACTTAAGGAACGCACAATGTCTTTAAAACTGTGAATAAAGTTCTTTACTCATATTGCTAAAGCCTTTGAGTTGTTCTGGTGAAGCTTTCTGCCATTTTTACTCAACTAGCATTATAAGCTCCATGCCATGAATAAGGCATCTGTAGCAAGTAAACCTTTTTTTTAATGCTCACAGAATTATTTTCCTATACACTAATAATTCTGCAAAGTGACATATTCTTCATTTAAAATTATTATCTTACTGAGTACCTTCAAAACGAGGTAACTGGTAGTTCAGAGTGCAGGATGATATATCTGGCCTCGATTTTGACTTTGGCGGAGATAACCACTGTCCTCCCACCGACTTCTGGCCCAGTGCTGTCACTGACTCAGCCTCCTCCAAACTCCTCGGGTAAGTGCCACCCACAACACAGCTAGGTGGTGGCGAGGAAGAGAAGGCTGCCAACCCTGAGCTGTTATAAGCCTCAGTACCCTACTCCTTGGTGTCGAAATACCTCTCTGATCTCACTCACAGGCACCGCGGGAAGATACAAGAACTTGATGAACTCTGAGGGGGGCCGACCCTGGTCCCATGGCTCCTGCAGTCTTGGATACCTCAGCAATACCTATGAGTTTTTTAATGCTGGGTGCAGTGGTCCACGATCCTGAAGACCCCGTTGGATATCGTCCCACACTACCATGCATTGCATATCAATCTAATGGAAATCCCAGCAATACCAATGGGCCTAGGAGCATGTAATGTTGCTGGGTCGTGCCTACAGATCGCCATCAAAGCTGTCCCAACTGAAGATTGGTGAACGCTGCAAAACCCCACATCTCTCTGCACAGCAACGGGCCATTCAGTTCTGAAAGCCCTGTATCAAGTCTGCCAAGAGCTGTCCATGACCAACGATGGATGTCTCCTCAGAGGCCCACGACTCGTGTTGCCTGAAGAACTGGCACAGAAAGCTGTACTCCTAGCGCATGGAGCACACCAAGGAATCGTAAAATAAAAAAAATGGCTCAGGAGCAAAGTTTGATTCCCGGGTCTGGACCAGAAAGTAGAAGCGGTTGTGCGGAGCTGACCCGTCTGCCTTGCCACAGGCTCACCAGAACGGACGGCACCAGTCATCACTGAAGGTGGCCCCAGTGCCCCATGGCAGAGAGTGAGCGCTGACTTTGGTAGCCTCCCTGGGGGACAACACATGCTTGTCGTTGTGGACGACTACTCACGCTACCCGGAGGTAGAAATTGTAACAACAACGTCCGCAGCAGGGGTTATCCTGAAGTCAGAGAAGCTCATGGCAACCCATGGGCTGTTTGGAGAAGTCCACACGGACAATGGACCTCCGTTCAACAGCTCAGAGCTGTCGGACTACATAGCATCTCACAACATCAAACACCGCTGGATAACCCCTCAATGGCCTCAAGCCAATGGAGAGGTAGAGCGCCTGAAGAGGACCCTCACCAAAGCTATACAAATTGCAATGGCTGAAAGTCGCAACACGGAACAGGAGCTGTACCAGTTTTTGAGAGAGTATCGGCTCACGTCCCACTGTACTACAAGCATAACCCCAAGCAAGCTATGCTTTAGCTGGTCAGTGGCAGATACCATCCCACACCACCCCGTGTGGGAAGAGACATCAAATCTGCCAAATCAGTCAGATGCCAGGAGGATCCAATCAAATAAAAATGCATCCCGGAGACAACGCGCCTGAGAGCGTTCCATTCTAGTGGGTGACCAAGTGCTAGTACAAGACCGCAACCCTGGAGGAAAATTCAGACTGCCATTTGAAATGTACCCGTGGGTAGTGGTTGAGATCAGAGACACAAGAGTGGCAGCAAAGACAGGCCAAGAAAGTGTAACATGGAATGTCTGCCATTTCAAAAAGATCTCAAGAGGAACCACCGATGAACTCATGGTGGCTAGGCCATCGGAAGGTGCTACTGCGACTAGCTCTCTGGAGGTCGACAGCGTAAGCAACCTGGAGCCCATTCCGGGGACATCCTTGGAGGATCTGTTTGTCACACCTCCACCCAGCAGCTCCCAAAGCTCAAGGAATACAACCCTGACACCTGCTGCAAAAATCCGATGGCAATGGGTGCCCTGAGACAAGGAAAGCCCTCGCCAGGAACCTCGGCACTGAGGGAACCCGGGCGCTATAGGCTGCGAGCAAGCTCAAAGTCATCTCAGAGATAAAAAAGACTTTGTATCCGACTGACTAGAGTGGGGTTGATGAACATGCCATGGTAACCAGGTACTGGCGCACCAAGCAATCAAGTAAGAGTATGTTGTGACTGTGACGTCAGTGCCCAGACCACTGTTGAACCTGAAGTTTGGTTAGTGTTCTGTTGTGTTTTTGTTTGACATCTCCTGGTAAAGGAGGAATGTAATGTTGTTGGGTCGTGAGCTGTACCATCGTCCCAGACTGCACAGGGGGAAGCCGACTGCACACCAGTGTGCGTAAGTTAATGGGAGTGGAGTGGGAAAAAATAGCCCAGGGCTCCGGGCGTGGGCATAGAACCACCAAAGTTAATGCTGTGTCTGCGTGGTCATTGTCTAGAAGAATATTGAGCAGACCTTATACGCCAACACTACAGGGCACAAGCAACCCTGTAGTGATGGGATCCCGCCATGTATTCCACCAAGTAATAATGTAGGGCCTACGGGTGGAACTTGGACCTAAGTATGGTGGAGCCTGCATCTACTGTGCTGATGTCCACCCTACCCCACCCTTCTCCTACCACAGACCGGCTGCTCCTGGAAATGAAGAGTATTTGTGCTAATAGTCATAGAAGTGGTGTTAGGGTTTTTTTTTTAACAGTTTATTTTTCAAATAAAGAATGTGAATCACATAGCATTGCTAACACTCAGATTTCAAATATAAAACGTTGCCCCTAACAGTTCACCAACAGTAGTAGTTACGTTAGCAGTCCATGTTATGGTTTTGCATGTCACTTCACCCCATCCCCTGCTCGTCCCTCACCCAAACCCCCATTTTCATGCCTATAGGCATTGCAATTAACTTTACAGCACAATGAGAAAGTGATTTAGTGTTCATACATACTCTCAGGTCTATATTTATATTGGCCTTAATCAGTGAAGCTCAGTATGTTGAAAATAAGCACCATAACAATGATTTAGATTTTTTAACAGGGAGGACGAAGAGCCAATTAAAGTATATCAAAGGCACACAATTCCATGGTAACCTAATAATCGTAACATGGTTATAGCACAAACCCCAGCATCATTTAGCAGTAGTGTCAAAACTCCTGTCTCTAAAGTATACTCTGCAACACGTTTCAGTGTGGGTTTTGCATGTTACACGCTAAGCTAGTACCACAGAACATTTCTGATTGCACATGATTGCTCTTCGAGTAAAGAGCTTGGTGCCACTTCTGACTCATGGTGGAAAAGGTGGAAAGTAAAACCTGTCTCCTGCTCTTGGTCTGTTGGTTGCAAACCATCCTGTAAAAGTCAATACTGGAAAGAGTTCCAACTATGAAACTAGTGCCTGGTTAAGGATAATTTTATTGAGGTATGGTAATAAAAACATCATAGAGTGTTAGAAATGGAGGTCGCTAGTTGGCAGGATGTTACCATGTCCAAGTAGGGACCCTTCTTCCTAGTCAGGATAACTGACTAGATACACATCTAAAATAACCCCAGCTCACCCCCTTGATAGCTTGGCACGAGCAGTCAGGCTTATCTCAGAGGCAGTGTGTAAAGCATTTACACATAACCCACAGTAATACAGTGAAGACACTACAAAATGACACCACACCAGGTTTAGAAAAATATCCACTATTTTATATGTGCAAACAAGACCAAAAATGATAACAATCCACCATACAGTTCTCAGAAATATCAATAATCAAAAATAGGCTTAAAATACTGTTCCTTGAAGTCAATAGCTCCATCCAGGGCTATCACGGAGTCGTGAACAACAATTCCACGCAGTTCTGAGTGGCTGCGGCATCGCGGGCCAGATACGGTGTCAGGAAGGCACGTAAAACAGTACCTTTAGAAATGCAGGTGTCAGCGATATCTCGTTGAGCTCCGAAGAACCGCCATTGGCAAGCATTGGTTCCAGGAGTTGGTGCAGGAGTCGTCGGGCCCTAGAAGTCACTCACACACGTTGCTGATCAAACTCATTGTGGTTAAAGTCGGGAGCACAGGCATCGGCAGGCGTTGGGGATGCGGTGCAAAGTGCAGCGGTGCAACGTGCGGTGCCCTCAGGTCGCGGTGCAGGCAGCGGTTCATTGGCGGTCGTCCAGTGGCATCAGTGAGACCAGGGCTGCGGCGTCGACGTTGTTGAAGCGCTGTCGTCGGCTGACGAACCATAGTCGGCGCCAGAAGGCCAAGGCTACAGTGAGGGATGAGGGCGGCGCTTCGAGTAACTTATGAGTGGTACCCTCGAACCACAGTGCAAGCAGCTGCGTCGATTTCAGCATGGAGCGGCGGCGTCAGGGATACCAGGGAGCCAGCGTGAAGCAAGGCGGTGCAGAGTGTGGTGCCCACATGTCACTGTGCAAGCAGCTGCTCTGTGGCGGCACCAGGCATAGTCGTCAATGAGACCAGGCTTCCGGTGCGAAGTGTGGCAGTGCTCTCTGCGGTGCCTTCAGGACATGGAGCCAGCAGCAGCATTGGTGACGGTGTCGGGTTGCTTTTTCTTCTGTTGAAGCACAAAACACACTGTTCCCAGTGCTAGGAGCAGATGAACTTGAAGTCTTTGCTGTTCCTGAGACTTCTTGAACAGCGGAGAAGCTCTACCTCAAGCCCTTGGAGAAACTCAAATGAAGAAGTTGCAGAAAGTTCTGTCCAGTCCTTTCTTTGCCCAAGTCAGAAGCAGCCACTGCAGGACCACACAGCAAAGTACACAGCAACGTGGTAGTTCCTCCTCACAGCTTCTACAGCTCTTCTTCTTGGCAGGTTTCTGAGTCCAAAAGAGTGCTAAAGTTCTGGAGTGTGGGCCCCAATTTGTATACCCCATTTCCCATTGTTCACTTGTGGCAGAGAGTCTCTGTGCTTAGTCAAAACCAGGTCTATCCTCTCTGTCCCAGCTTCCTGGCAGGAGGTGGAAACAGCATTGTGTAAGGCAGACCAGGTTGACATGGCAGTCACAACTGCACGCAGACACTGCAGGCAGACAGGGCAGGATTAGAAGGAAGGTGTGACAGGGTAATGAAGGAGGTGTTACAAATAGCACTGTGTGGAAGAGAAGATTGGAGAACTGCTGTAACAAAGTTGGTGTAGGCATACCTTACCACCACTAATGCAGCCACGTGAGTGAACCTATACACATTACTGTATGGAAGGGATTTCTGCTCAGAATTAAAACAGAGCTGTATGTTTATGTGAATAGATGGAATTCATGGCAGTGACCATTGTGGTAATGGTCACAAAAAGGAAAACGTAACAGCAGAGGTTAGTAATTGTTTCAAGGTAGATGACTGAGTGCATGTAAAGTTCGGAAAGAAAGTACAGAGAGGTTTGCACATATATTCCGCACTATTGCAAGTTTGTATGTTGTGAAATTGTCAGATGGAAATGTGTGGAATATGCAAAACATTGGTTGTCCTCCAGTATTTTATTGTACAATGGATTGGTAGTATAAGTAAAGTTGAAGGTTGTGGGAAGGGGTTGCTGTGCAGGGAAAGAAGAAGTTCAACAGAAGGGCCATCAGCTAGGGTGTGCACAAGTTCTAAGACTGAAGAAATGACTCACCTGACTGAAATATTATGAAATGTATTAATACTCTTGCTTTAATATATATCTCCTACCTGTTGATTGTAATGTGATATTGTGGCAGTTTTATAACTGATCCATTTTGTTGTGTTTTTCTCATTGTACACCTTAACGCTCAAGTTAGATGTTTGTAGAATTCTTAAGGGAAAGGGGTATATAGTATTGTGCTGTGCTTAATCTTTTGGTCAGCAGTCTAGTTATAAATCTTAGAGGCCTTAGCATTCGGAAATGTTTACATCGTAGAAGTGATGGCTACAGGCCAATCCTTTATATGGCAATTCATGTTTTCCTGTATTCTTAATTGAATTGCTCAGAGGCTTTTAGAGTGCATGTTTGCATCAGGCCTTATGACAACATGTTGTAGTTGGAGGGAAGGATTTCCAGATGTTCTGGAGCCACTCAGGTAGGAGGTAAGGTCATGTTAGGCCCTTGGGATGCAGCAGCAGCATGTCGGCTCTGTTAGGACTCTATCCTCCCTCCAACTAAACCTGTCTCCTAGCCTCTTCTCCAGACCACACACCAACAGTCTATTTCATCACTCAATCTCAGCATTCCCGACAACAGTTTAGACATACAGGGAATAGGGATAGAACTTGTGCACACCCTAGCTGATGGCCCTTCTGTTGAACTTCTTCTTTCCCTGCACAGCAACCCCTTCCCACAACCTTCAACTTTACTTATACTACCAATCCATTGTACAATAAAATACTGGAGGACAACCAATGTTTTGCATATTCCACACAAAAATACCCTAATTTCTATCTGTGCTGCAAGCAGAGTTTTTTATTGTGTTTCATTTGCACCCTTGCAATGGACCATGCTCAGAGAATGGCAAACTACAGCCTACAGTGAAAGTAAGTTTTATAAACAGGCTGTCTATGAGCACTAGTCCAGAACTGCTGCTCCTGCCACACTGTGGGACGGGGTGGATAGTGCAGCAATACGTAGCGAGACAGAGAGTGCATAAAGGTTGGTGGGTGAAGACAGCTCAAGGGAAGTCCAAAAAATGGAAAGGAAGCAGGGACAGAGAGTGAGAGGAAGTAGAGAGCAATGGTGAAAGCGAGAGAGAAGATGAAAGCTAGTGAGTAGCTACGAGGGGAAAGCAACATCGCAGCCACTGTCACTCCAAAACCAGACAGTCAATCCACAACTTGCAGAGGCACACAGGATTGTTAAGCAAGAGAAAAACCTACTCTCTAAAAGTGGCATTTTCAAACACATAATTTAAAAACCATCTTCACTAAAAGAAATGCTATTAAATTCTTAGTTCAGAGAGACCAAACTCTATGGGCCTGATTCACAGAACTAATTTAAGGCAAAATCCTAAACTTACTACCATTTTGGTATTCACAGAAGGCACTTACTCATTTCGGTATTCACAGAAGTTAGGAGTCCTAACTTTAGGACTCCTAAATGCCTTCTGTGAATACCGAAAATCTTAAAGTTAGAATTTTTCTCATTTTAGGAGTAGTAAAATTAGGACTCCTAACTTTAGGACTCCTAAATGCCTTCTGTGAATACCGAAAGTCTTAAAGTTAGGATTTTTCTCAGTTTAGGAGTAGTAAAGTTAGGACTCCTAACTTTAGGACTCCTAAATGCCTTCTGTGAATATCGAAAGCCTTAAAGTTAGGATTTTTCTCAGTTTAGGAGTCCTAAAGTTAGGAGTCCTAACTTTACTACTCCTAAACTGAGAAAAATCCTAACTTTAAGACTTTCGGTATTCACAGAAGGCATTTAGGAGTCCTAAAGTTAGGACTCCTAACTTCTGTGAATACCGAAATGAGTAAGTGACTTCTGTGAATACCAAAATGAGTAAGTGCCTCCTGTGAATATCAAAATGGTAGTAAGTTTAGGATTTTGTCTTAAGTTAGTTCTGTGAATCGGGCCCTATTTCTCTATCTTGTCCCAATGGAAAGTTATACTTGTAAGATGTTACAAAGTATCTCCCTTTCTATCCTATGAGGCAGAGAGCCTTTCAATAGTAATAAACTATGTTTGTATGGATACAGTGGGTGCAGACTGCACCTGTGATGAAGAACGGGCACGTTGATGTTTGGGGTGGACAGAGGCTTCACAAGAAAATATTTGGATACAGAGGATTATTATTCTTTCTTATAATTTAAATACCGCAGAACACTAATACCTCACACTCCCTACACAACTTGATTAATGAGGGCCCTATTCACAAAGGTAAACTTACACATTTGTGTAAGTTTACTCTTTTTAGGTATACATAAACAAACGATTTAATAGTAACTTTACGACTACGGAGACTCTGCAGTCAGGGCAGAGAAGTCCCCACATAAAAAAGATAAGCCTGTCCTATCTTTTAATGTGCAGAGTTCTCCGCCCGACCGCGGCATCTCCGCAGCCTAAAGTTTCTATTAAATCATTGGTTTGTGCAGTAACCACTCGGTATTTATAATTATATTTCCCATCGATAGGAATTCTTCAGGGTTATGGTCGCTAATAATTTTGACAAATTTCCAGAAACCTTTGCATACCTATTCAATTTTCTACATTAGCAGATGATACAAACTTTCACGGAGATTCGTCAACGGGTACAAAGAAAAACGCATTTTTGCACGTAGGCTTTTCCATACACTCTGTACTTACACGTAGTGCGAAAACAGCTGAACGTATTTGAATAATTTTTGGCAAGAATATAAATTATGTTGTATAAATGATCCTTTTGGGTAGTACAAGTAAGTAGGATGAGTATGTTTAACGTATAAGGCATATTAACTTAGTGGTATCTGTTGTTGCAGTAATTTTGCAGTATTTCACGCAAGTAGCGCTACCTAGTGATGACAAATCCTTATGTGATTGGCTAATGACTGCCTTTACAAAAGTTAAAGGCAGGCATGTTGTTTTAAGGCGACTTTCCTTATGTTCTAGGTTAAGGGGTTAGATATATAGGTAAGTTTTAGGTTTTGTAGTTTTTCCTTACCTATTGCCACTTGATTAAAGTGAAAATAGGTAGGGAACCATTATATATAGTTTCTAAATGTAAAAAAAACCCACCAATTCACGGAGTACCACGTAGCTACAAAGGAGTAAATATTTTCTAAAAAAAAATAAATGTAAAAAAAAATTGAAAACACTGTAGTGCACTATATTTCATAAATACAGTGCACTACAGTGCCTATTTTTTTACATATTTAATACTTTATAAAAAGTGATCTCACAGAAATATCAATAAATTACCATGCAACTTTAATCTCTTTTAAAAAAAGGTACATTTCTTAAAAAAAATTGTATTTCATAGGTACTAACGCAAAATATATAGAAAAATATCAATTAATTTCCCTACTTATTAACGTTTTAATAATGCAGTAATAGGTAAGTAATAATAATGAAACATACAAGTTACCTATAATTAAGACCTTAATCCAGAAAACAGGTAAAGTGTATTAGAAAAAATGCCTGCCTTTCAATTTTACAAAGGCAGCCATTAGCCAATTGTATGCTGCCTTGTCATTGGCATGTACCGCGGTATACTGCAAAGTTACTTTTGTATACCATGGCACAATACATAACTAAGGGCCAGATGTATTTTTCTATAGTGTCACCCTTGTGTCACAATTTGTCATTTATTAACAACGCAAAACTTAAGTCACATTTACAAAGCAACAAAAGGCCACCATTCTTGCCTTGCATTGCTTGGTAAAACTGGAGAAACACAAGGCAGCACAAATCAATGTCTTGCGTTAATCTGCCCACCATATTGTATATTCCTGACAAATTTAATGTACATCCATAAGCTGCTCCACTCTATGCGACTCCACTCTACTCCACTACACTGTACATCACTCTAGTCTATGACACTCCACTGCATGCCACTCTACTCTACGCTACTCTACTCTATACTATGGTATTCACTTGTATGCCACTCCAGTGTACGTTAGTCCACTCTACACCACTCCATTCTACACCATTTCATTCTACACCATTCCACTCTACGTCAATTCACTGTACGTTATTGCACTCTATGTGCTCCACTGTACAAAACTGCACTGTAACCCACTTCACTCTATGCTATTCCACTGTACACCACTCCACTCTTCACTGTTACACTCTATGCCACTCCACGCCTCTCTACTGTACGCCACTCCATTCTACACCACTCCACTCTATGTTATTCCATTGTACGCAACTACACTGTACCCCACTCTGCTGTATGTTATTCCACTTTACTCCACTCCACTCTTCCACGCTACACCCCTCTAATGTACACTATCCACTGTATGCCACTCCACTCTACGGTACTACACTCTATGCCACTCCACTGTATGCCATGCCACTCTGCACTATTCCACTCTATGCTATTCCACTGTACACCACTCTACGTCACTTCACTGTACACCATTACACTGTATGACACCTCACTGTACACTAATTCACTGCACACCAATCCACTTGATGCTATTCAACCATATGCAGCTCCACACTAGGCTATTCCACTCTAATCAACTCCACTGTACTCCACTCCAGTGTACACCACTCTACTGTACGGCACTCCACTGTACGCTACTCCACTGTATGCTATTCCACCCTTCGCCACTCCACTGTATGCCACTCTACGCTATTCCTCTGTATTCCTGTCCACTTTACGCTATTCCACTGTATGCCACTCCATTGTATGCAACTCCCCTCTACAACACTCCACTGTATGATAGCCCACTCTTCCCTACTCCACTGTATGCCACTGCAGTCTAGGCCACTCTACTATATGCCACTACATTAGCACTTCACTGTACACTACTCCACTTTATGCTATTCCACTCTACAGCATCCACTGTATGTCGATCTACTCTACGCTATTCCACTGTATGCCTCTACACTATACGCCCCTCCACTCTATGCTATTCCACTGTATGCCACTCCACTGTCTGCCACTCCACTGTACGCCCCTCCACTGTACGCCACTCCACTGTATGCCACTCAACTATACCCCATTCCACTGCAAGCTATTTCATTGTACGCCAGTACACTATACGCCACTCTACTATATGCTATTCAACTGTACCTTAATCCACTGTATGCTGGTCCTGTCTACGCCATTCAACTGTACCCACTCCACTCTATGCTATTTTGTATTTTTCTAAATTTTCTGTGCTGCAAATTACTATAAAATACACTCACATTTGGGGGTGGGCCAGAGATCTTGATGGACCCCTGCAGGGACGCTGCCCATTTTTCTTATGATTTACCGCACATTTGTGACTCAGGCCCTGATTTAGATCTTGGAAGACGGGTTACTCTGTCACTACAGTGAGGGACATCCCGCCCGCCAAAATATAAATCCTATGATATCCTATGGAATTGACATTTTGGCAGACTGGACATCCATCACTTTTGTGACAGAGTAACCCATCTGCTGAGATCTAAATCAGTCACATAATCTATCTAACCTAATTTTGCTTATTTTGTATCATTCTTGTAACTGAAAGCCTTCATGGCAGTTGTTTCCTGTATCCTTTAAATGATGCATCGAGAATTATTGCTGCATCTGCATTTTCTATATTATACATTACTGTTTTCAAAATGTTTTCAACCTTGTTTCAAGGGACGCATTGCCTCATAGTTCTTGAGGTCCACACCATCCCTAACCCCAACCCTGCAGATTACTCACCACTATCACTCAGATTATTTAAGTGATTGCATCCCCACAAGCGCTTTACTTTTTCTTGGTGCTGTTTGCTTTAAATCTTTAAAAAATGATATCGCTGGCTCCTTTTAATGGATTTTTGTTGTTTTGGTGTCATTTTAGTAATTTAATTTTCTCATTTTCTAAATTGGTTTTGGGGTGTTTTTGTATTTTGACTTTTGTATTGTTTTGATGGTGCTAAATACTTTATTTTAAACCCGATTTATAGTTTGGCGGATGTGTTAGACCCGTCAGAAATCATCTGCAAAACCATTCTCCACCATGGATTTCCCTTTGTCCTATTTAGAGCCTGGCAGTTTAACACACAAAACTCTGCTGTCTGTGACGTTTTTTTATTCCCCCATCAGCGAAGTAATCAAGCAAACAAGGTGGACGTAGTTATGCCAGCCATAACTCCGCCTGCCGTATTTAGATTTGTTTTTCCGTCATTGTAACTATGGTGGAGCCACCCCCACACCTCATACGGCAGTAATGAAACATAAAAGGGTAAAAAAAAAAAGGCAAAAAGAATCCCCTTAGCGCTCTGGAGCATGTTGCTATTTCTGCAAGTTTTCGAACTGTAACTCACTGTAGTGGAGCAGGAGAAAGCCATTCATCCACAAAATCAAAGGTATAGTGAATATGTTTTTTAAACTACTAACAACGTGCTTTCATATTGACACCTCGCCATACCTTAATGCCATCCTCGATGTAGCGCAGATTGAATACATGAACCAGGTCAGTGTCAGTCCTCCAGAGCTTGCTAAATATGTAGAATGGTAGATGCTTCTATTGGTGTGTAATGTTTATTTTCAAATTCTGAAAACACAGAAGTCAGGATTGTCCAATTGTCTGTAATTATTTACAATGAACCAATTTCATACTTCATAACACCGTGGTAATCTGCAGGCAACTTTATTAATCGTCTGGTGGCATATAATATTATTAGCAATTATATCGTTTTTTTTAAAATTAGATTTTCCTTTTAAATGACATTTGAAGATATAACATAATATGTACAATATTACCATAAAACAATGTTCCTGGAACTCAAACATGAATAACATTTTGCTTTTAATGCGACTGTGCTGTATTCTTATTAAAGAGATAGTTAATAATACATTTAATACATTTTTGGGGCTCATCTACATTACTTGTTGTTTTACCTTCTGCACTATTTTTGCTTTAGGCCTAATTTGGGGGATTTTATTTAGTTTGATTTCATTTTTTGTTTTCAAATATTGTATAATACGACTCATATATGTTTTTTTTCTTTACATTTTTGTTTCTAAATTAGGTTGGTTTTCAAACACGCAGATGATTTTACTTAGAATCTAATTTTTTACATTCATTTATATATTTTTTTTATTGATTTGTGTATTTCATATGACTATTTTGATCAATATATAAATACAAATAAATTATGTCAGTCATAATGTTGAGCTCTATGTAACATATATAATATTTTAACAATCCTTTACATTTAGGTGCCGATTCCGATCCTGTAAAACCCGGGTACGATTCGTTGTATGGAGCGTATTCTCCATACGACTCGTACCCGGGAACTCCACCGTACAATCCAGCAAGTACGATTCGCACAGAAATACCATTTCCGTACGAATCATACAAAACACCGTACGGCTAAAAAATACCTACGAGTCTGATCCTGGACAGCGCGTACGCGACGTCCGTACGGAGTCAGGCAGCGTTTTACGGACCAGCAAGTACGATTCGTCCCTACGTCACACCGCACAGCTATTTTTTTACGGCAGCCAAAAAAAGCCGGAAAACTGAGTCCGACGCGAAAACGCAGGCCCGGTACGCGACGGACAGCCATGGACCCCATCCTACATGTCATCCCGGCCCTCTTAGTCTACGACCTGGTGCACCGAACCCGACGCACACGCCGCAGAAGGTGAGAACAACACCCATGGGCCAAGGGGGGGTGAGGGGCAGGAAACATACCCCCTACCCTAATTAAAACCTACAATATTGAGGACATACATTACCTCAAGGGTCTGGTCACTCCGGGGGCCGTGTCCACCAATCCCAGCGTCACGCAACAACGGAAGTGGACATGTACGCGTACCCCTATGGCAACACTACAATAGTGATACGCACCGTACTCACACATCCATAGCGTGGGTACGGTCCGTAGCACTATATCAGTGGTGCCGTGGGGGTACGCGTGCTACGGACTGTACACACGCCCTCAGAGCGTGTGTACGGTCCATATCACCATTGTAGTGGTGCCGTAGGGGTACGCGTGATACGGACTGTACACACGTCCTCAGAGCGTGTGTACGGTCCGTATCACCATTGTAGTGGTGCCGTAGGGGTACGCGTGGTACGGACTGTACACACGCCCTCAGAGCGTGTGTACGGTCCATATCACCATTGTAGTGGTGCCGTAGGGGTACGCGTGATACGGACCGTACACACGCCCTCAGAGCGTGTGTACGGTCTGTATCACCATTGTAGTGGTGCCGTAGGGGTACGCGTGGTACAGACCATACACACGCCCTCAGAGCGTGTGTACGGTCCGTAACACCATTGTAGTGGTGCCGTAGGGGTACGCGTGGTACGGACCGTACACACGCCCTCAGAGCGTGTGTACGGTCCGTATCACCATTGTAGTGGTGCTGTAGGGGTACGTGTGGTACGGACCGTACACACACCCTCAGAGCGTGTGTACGGTCCGTAACACCGTTGTAGTGGTGCTGTAGGGGTACGCGTGGTACGGACGGTACACACGCCCTCAGAGCGTGCGTACGGTTCGTATCACCATTGTAGTGGTGCCGTAGGGGTACGCGTGGAACGGACCATACACACGCTCTCAGAGCGTGTGTACGGGCTGTACCACGTGTACTCCTACGGCACCACTACTATAGTGATACGGACCACACCCACACATACATAGCGTGGGTACGGGCCGTATCACCATTGGATTTGGGCCGTAGGGGTACGCGTGGTACGGACCGTACACACCCCATGAATGCGGGGGTACGGTCCGTATCACACGTACCCCTATGGCACCAGTACATTTGGGATACAAGGCATACACACGCCACGAATGTTGGCCTACGGCCTGGTGCAGCATATTATTACCTTAATATTGGTGTGTGTGTAGGCCCAGGACAGCAGTGTACTGCACCAAGGGGGTGGGTGGGTGGCTGCATAGGATTCCCAGCAGTGGACAGTGAAATGGGGGTGGGTGCAGAGGACTCTAGCAGTGGACAGAGACATGGGGGTGGGTGCAGAGGACTCCCAGCAGTGGACAGAGACATGGGGGTGGGTGCATATCACTCCCAGCAGTGGACAGACATATGAGGGGTGGGTGCAGAGGACTCCCAGCAGTGGACAGAGACATGGGGGTGGGTGCATATCACTCCCAGCAGAGGACAGACATGTGAGGGGTGGGTGCAGAGGACTCCCAGCAGTGGACAGACATATATGGGTGGATGCAGAGGACTCCCAGCAGTGGACAGACATGTGAGGGGTGGGTGCAGAGGACTCCCAGCAGTGGACAGAGACATGGGGGTGGGTGCAGAGCACTCCCAGAAGTGGACAGAGACATGGGGGTGGGTGCATATCACTCCCAGCAGTGGACAGACATGTGAGGGGTGGGTGCAGAGGACTCCCAGCAGTGGACAGAGACTTGGGGGTGGGTGCAGAGGACTCCCGGCAGTGGACAGAGACATGGGGTGGGTGCAGAGGACTTCCAACAGTGGACAGAGACATGGGGGTGGGTGCAGAGGACTCCCAGCAGTGGACAGAGACATGGGGGTGGGTGCATATAACTCCCAGCAGTGGACAGACATGTGAGGGGTGGGTGCAGAGGACTCCCAGCAGTGGACAGACACATGGGGGTGGGTGCAGAGGACTCCCAGTGGTGGACAGAGACATGGGGGTGGGTGCAGAGGACTCCCAGCAGTGGACAGAGACATGTGAGGGGTGGGTGCAGAGGACTCCCAGCAGTGGACAGAGACATGGGGGTGGGTGAATATCACTCCCAGCAGTGGACAGACATGTGAGGGGTGGGTGCAGTGGACTCCCAGCAGTGGACAGAGACATGGGGGTGTGTGCAGAGGACTCCCAGCAGTGGACAGAGACATGGGGGTGAGTGCAGAGGACTCCCAGCTGTGGACAGAGACATGTGAGGGGTGGGTGCAGAGGACTCCCAGAAGTGGACAGAGACATGGGGGTGGGTGCATATCACTCCCAGCAGTGGACAGACATGTGAGGAGTGGGTGCAGAGGACTCCCAGCAGTGGACAGAGACTTGGGGGTGGGTGCAGAGGACTCCCGGCAGTGTACAGAGACATGGGGTGGGTGCAGAGGACTTCCAACAGTGGACAGAGACATGGGGGTGGGTGCAGAGGACTCCCAGCAGTGGACAGAGACATGGGGGTGGGTGCATATAACTCCCAGCAGTGGACAGACATGTGAGGGGTGGGTGCAGAGGACTCCCAGCAGTGGACAGACATGTGAGGGGTGGGTGCAGAGGACTCCCAGCAGTGGACAGACACATGGGGGTGGGTGCAGAGGACTCCCAGTGGTGGACAGAGACATGGGGGTGGGTGCAGAGGACTCCCAGCAGTGGACAGAGACATGTGAGGGGTGGGTGCAGAGGACTCCCAGCAGTGGACAGAGACATGGGGGTGGGTGCATATCACTCCCAGCAGTGGACAGACATGTGAGGGGTGGGTGCAGTGGACTCCCAGCAGTGGACAGAGACATGGACCAAGGGGGTACTGCACCAAGGGGGTGGGTGGGTGGCTGCATAGGATTCCCAGCAGTGGACAGTGAAATGGGGGTGGGTGCAGAGGACTCTAGCAGTGGACAGAGACATGGGGGTGGGTGCAGAGGACTCCCAGCAGTGGACAGAGACATGGGGGTGGGTGCATATCACTCCCAGCAGTGGACAGACATATGAGGGGTGGGTGCAGAGGACTCCCAGCAGTGGACAGAGACATGGGGGTGGGTGCATATCACTCCCAGCAGAGGACAGACATGTGAGGGGTGGGTGCAGAGGACTCCCAGCAGTGGACAGACATATATGGGTGGATGCAGAGGACTCCCAGCAGTGGACAGACATGTGAGGGGTGGGTGCAGAGGACTCCCAGCAGTGGACAGAGACATGGGGGTGGGTGCAGAGCACTCCCAGAAGTGGACAGAGACATGGGGGTGGGTGCATATCACTCCCAGCAGTGGACAGACATGTGAGGGGTGGGTGCAGAGGACTCCCAGCAGTGGACAGAGACTTGGGGGTGGGTGCAGAGGACTCCCGGCAGTGGACAGAGACATGGGGTGGGTGCAGAGGACTTCCAACAGTGGACAGAGACATGGGGGTGGGTGCAGAGGACTCCCAGCAGTGGACAGAGACATGGGGGTGGGTGCATATAACTCCCAGCAGTGGACAGACATGTGAGGGGTGGGTGCAGAGGACTCCCAGCAGTGGACAGACACATGGGGGTGGGTGCAGAGGACTCCCAGTGGTGGACAGAGACATGGGGGTGGGTGCAGAGGACTCCCAGCAGTGGACAGAGACATGTGAGGGGTGGGTGCAGAGGACTCCCAGCAGTGGACAGAGACATGGGGGTGGGTGCATATCACTCCCAGCAGTGGACAGACATGTGAGGGGTGGGTGCAGTGGACTCCCAGCAGTGGACAGAGACATGGGGGTGTGTGCAGAGGACTCCCAGCAGTGGACAGAGACATGGGGGTGAGTGCAGAGGACTCCCAGCTGTGGACAGAGACATGTGAGGGGTGGGTGCAGAGGACTCCCAGAAGTGGACAGAGACATGGGGGTGGGTGCATATCACTCCCAGCAGTGGACAGACATGTGAGGGGTGGGTGCAGAGGACTCCCAGCAGTGGACAGAGACTTGGGGGTGGGTGCAGAGGACTCCCGGCAGTGTACAGAGACATGGGGTGGGTGCAGAGGACTTCCAACAGTGGACAGAGACATGGGGGTGGGTGCAGAGGACTCCCAGCAGTGGACAGAGACATGGGGGTGGGTGCATATAACTCCCAGCAGTGGACAGACATGTGAGGGGTGGGTGCAGAGGACTCCCAGCAGTGGACAGACATGTGAGGGGTGGGTGCAGAGGACTCCCAGCAGTGGACAGACACATGGGGGTGGGTGCAGAGGACTCCCAGTGGTGGACAGAGACATGGGGGTGGGTGCAGAGGACTCCCAGCAGTGGACAGAGACATGTGAGGGGTGGGTGCAGAGGACTCCCAGCAGTGGACAGAGACATGGGGGTGGGTGCATATCACTCCCAGCAGTGGACAGACATGTGAGGGGTGGGTGCAGTGGACTCCCAGCAGTGGACAGAGACATGGGGGTGTGTGCAGAGGACTCCCAGCAGTGGACAGAGACATGGGGGTGAGTGCAGAGGACTCCCAGCTGTGGACAGAGACATGGGGGTGAGTGCAAACGACTCCCAGCAGTGGACAGAGACATGTGAGGGGTGGGTGCAGAGGACTCCCAGCAGTGGACAGAGACATGGGGGTGGGTGCAGAGGACTCCCAGCAGTGGACAGAGACATGTGAGGAGTGGGTGCAGAGGACTCCCAGCAGTGGACAGAGACATGGGGGTG
Source organism: Triturus cristatus (assembly GCF_964204655.1). Lineage (NCBI taxonomy): Eukaryota > Metazoa > Chordata > Amphibia > Caudata > Salamandridae > Triturus > Triturus cristatus. The sequence goes on from NC_140589.1 coordinate 961,191,922, forward strand.
GGTGCATATCACTCCCAGCAGTGGACAGACATGTGATGGGTGGGTGCAGAGGACTCCCAGCAGTCGACAGAGACATGGGGGTGGGTGCAGAGGACTCCCAGCAGTGGACAGAGACATGGGGGTGGGTGCATATCACTCCCAGCAGTGGACAGACATGTGAGGGGTGGGTGCAGAGGACTCCCAGCAGTGGACAGACATATATGGGTGGGTGCAGAGGACTCCCAGCAGTGGACAGACATGTGAGGGGTGGGTGCAGAGGACTCCCAGCAGTGGACAGAGACATGGGGGTGGGTGCAGAGGACTCCCAGCAGTGGACAGAGACATGGGGGTGGGTGCAGAGGACTCCCAGTAGTGGACAGAGACATGGGGGTGTGTGCAGAGGACTCCCAGCAGTGGACAGAGACATGTGAGGGGTGGGTGCAGAAGACTCCCAGCAGTGGACAGAGACATGGGTGTGGGTGCATATCACTCCCAGCAGTGGACAGACATGTGAGGGGTGGGTGCATATCACTCCCAGCAGTGGACAGAGACATGGGGGGGGTGCAGAGGACTCCCAGCAGTGGACGGAGACATGGGGGTGAGTGCAGATGACTCCCAGCAGTGGACAGAGACATGTGAGGGGTGGGTGCAGAAAACTCCCAGCAGTGGACAGAGACATGGGGGTGGGTGCATATCACTCCCAGCAGTGGACAGACATGTGAGGGGTGGGTGCAGTGGACTCCCAGCAGTGGACAGAGACATGGGGGTGGGTGCAGAGGACTCCCAGCAGTGGACAGAGACATGGGGGTGAGTGCAGATGACTCCCAGCAGTGGACAGAAACATGTGAGGGGTGGGTGCAGAGGACTCCCAGCAGTAGACAGAGACATGGGGGTGGGTTCATATCACTCCCAGCAGTGGACAGACATGTGAGGGGTGGGCGCAGAGGACTCCCAACAGTAGACAGACATATATGGGTGGGTGCAGAGGACTCCCAGCAGTGGACAGAGACATGTGAGGGGTGGGTGCAGAGGACTCCCAGCAGTGGACAGAGACATGGGGGTGGGTGCAGAGGACTCCCAGCAGTGGACAGAGACATGGGGGTGGGTTCAAAAGACTCCCAGCAGTGGACAGAGACATGGGAGTGGGTGCATATCACTCCCAGCAGTGGACAGAGACATGGGGGTGGGTGCATATCACTCCCAGCAGTGGACAGACATGTGAGGGGTGGGTGCAGAGGACTCCCAGCAGTGGACAGAGACATGGGGGTGGGCGCAGAGGACTCCCAGCAGTGGACAGACATATATGGATGGGTGCAGAGGACTCCCAGTAGTGGACAGACATATATGGGTGGGTGCAGAGGACTCCCAGCAGTGGACAGAGACATGGAGGGGTGTACATCATTATCAGATGACCACAACTCCATGGGTGTATGTACGCATCCCTTACTTTGGACAATGGTGATAGTGCCATAACAACACATCATTGACAGCAGTGTCCCACTCCCAGGAGGATGGATGTCTTTCCCCCACTGCATGACACACCACATGTGGGTGTGAGGACAAATAACACATGCGTACCCACCCCTGGCGGATGCAGCGCAATACACACACTGAGATCATGCCACAAAACTGTATAGTCATGTCACTGCCTACTAAATTAAGAGAGCCAAAGGGAACACACACTGTCACGCACATCCCAGGACTGATAGGAATGTTCAGGTGCTGGGCCAGCCACCAAGACGTTGTCTCTCATGGAAGGAATAGGGTGGAGTTCCCACAGATACAATGCCCACAATTGTGAGTCAGGTGCCCAAATACCCTGCAGAACAAGTACCATATGTGTGCTAGGCCGGGAGTACACACATGCATAGTGCTGAAAAGGGAGAATTTCTCCATGAAGGCATTTCAACATACTCAATACACAAGTACAGTGACTAGCAAGGATGGCGCAGACGATTCAGCAGGAGACATCGGTGAGCAGACATGGCCATTGTTGAAGGGATCCGTCACCAACAAAGGAAATGTTGACACAGGTCAACACAACAATTGTGCAACTGTTTGCAGGGAAGATGTCGGGTGCCACAGAGGAAGGAACACTCCTTGGGACAATGTTTCAAAACAAAATGAACACACACTACCAATGATTCTTTGCAGAGACATTGTGATGGCACACAGATACCATGGTCCACCTCGTGACCATCATACAAAAACATTTCTCAGAACCCTAACACATTACCAGAACACCAACTCCAGGAGCCTCATCACCAACATCAAGTACCTGAAATGCAATAGTGTTGAAAGTAAAACAAAAGGCTTTATTCAGCACAAAAAAATAAAATCAACAAATAGACTATTTACACAGGCCAATGGCCAGTCCATATGTAAAGTCCAAGGGGGAACATAGGGGACCGCGTCTACCCCTAGCTTGCCTGCACAAATGAACCTCCAGGTTCGTCGAACGGGGGTGGGGCATCATCTGGGGCAGTACCAGGCACCGCAGGGACAGGAGGAGGAAGGGTAGGTGTGGTGGGTGCAGGGGTGGACGTCTCCACCACAGGGGGTGGGTCAGCGCCGAAGGTGGAGGCGAGCTCAGCGCTGCACACCGCTGCAAGTAGGTCTAGCCCAACCCCTGCACCTGAGGATTCCCCAGGGTCAAGGGAGGGTGTGGTGGGCGAGGGATGGGGTGCAGCGCTCCTGGGGGAGGGGGTCGATGTGGTGGGGGACTCAACTCCCGTGCCCGGGGACTTCCTCGCCCGCTTGTGGGGTGGTGGCTCAGCGGGGGCGAGGTCCAGCTCACCCAGAAAGAGCTGCTTGTGTGAGCGTTTGGCAGGGGAGCCAAGGGAAGTGGTTTTGAAGGGACAGGGTTGTGAGGACTGCGTACTGCAACTGTGGCTGCGTGTATGTCGTCTGTCCCCAGAACCTGTGGGTGTGCCTACATCCCCCTGAGTATGCGTGCCAGGAGGTGTGCCCTTCGCCTTACTTGGGGATGTGCGGCCTGTGTCTGGTGGGGTGCGTGCTCGTGACTGTCTGGGTGTGCGCTGGACAGGTATGGGAGAGGGAAGTGTGGATGGGTCCGGGGTAGGGGGGATGGAGCGCTGCAGGAGAGTAACTGCTGCTGTCAGGGAAGAATCCATGGACCACAGAATCTTGCGTTGGTCACACATCGTTGCCGACATGCCCTCCATGAACGACACCATCTGTGTGAGCAGTTTAGTGTGGCCATGGAGGACAGTCAGCACCGATGACTGCCCAACCTGCAACTGCCGCAGTATGTCCACAGACTCTTCACTGAGGGCAACAGGGGTGACAGAGGCAGGAGGTGCGGTGCCTGGGCCAAAGGAGACATGGTGGGCCTCTGCACGGACAGAAGGGACGGGAGCAACTGGGAGGGCGGAGATGGTAATGGAGGAGGTGGGGACAGATGCGGGGCTGCTGCCAGGTGGTGTAGCAGCCTCCGCCTCCTCGAGGAAGTCAGCGTCGGACCCGTCGGCGTCGTAGGTGGTATCGCCTCCAGACAGGTCCTCGGACTGACTCCCCTCGCCCTCCGTGCCACTGGCTCCCTCGGACTCGACAGCAATGGTGGCACTGTCGCTGGGTCCCTCCTCCAGGTCCGTGCAGGTGTCTCCATCTTTTTCAGATGATGATGCTGTGGGCAAGGAGAAGAAACCGAAATGCATATGTCACCTGTATACATCTGACACATGAGCACAAAAACAATAGGTGACAGTGCATATCAGGCAATGCATCATGAGTAACAGCTAGATTACTCCGCACATATGTAAGCCCTGTACTGCCCAGTTGGTAGACCCACTATGCCACTAGGAAACAAGGAAAAAATGAACACACCAGGCCACAACTTGAATGAGAAATACACTGAGAAGCTAGTGTCTGTGAACAGGTGAGCACAGCAATACAATGAAGTCATGCCACCTCTTGTTTACCCTGAAAGAAACAGTAGTGGTGCACCCAAGGTAAACTAACACACCTCAATACTCAAGGTGTCACCACACTCAGAGACCTGTAAGTCCCTTGGAACACAAAACGAAAAAATGTTGGTACCTTGGGACTCACAATACTTTACACAATCGACATGTATTGAATGTGGCAATTCGCCATTTCGTGAAAAGAACACTCATGTGCCTGCATGAAAGATGTCTCCCAAGGAAGTGCACACAAAACTACATTTACACTGTCATTGAAGAAGCTGGCACCTTTTTCAAAGAAGCCACTGTTAGAAATAAATGGTGTTGCAGAAAGTACATATACATGGGCCCACGGAGGTCTTGATGTCTTGACACTCGTTAGTTTGTATCACCAACAACAAAGGAGTTTCACAAAATCAAGACTACTGTGGGAACATGTATATGGAGAATCTGCAACACCATTTAATTCTAACAGTGGCTTCTTTGAAAAGGTGCCAGCGTGTTCCATGAAAGTGGAAATGTCGTTTGGTGTGCACTTCCTTGGGAGACATCTTTCATGCAGGCACATTAGTGTTCTTAACACAAATCATCAAATTACCACATTTAAAACATGAAGAACTGTTGACAAGTGCTGTGAGTGCCAAGGTACAATTTATTTTGACTAACAACTTGAATTATGTCAGTTGTCACATGGCCATCCGTTACCTGATGACACAGTTGGCTACACATATGACCTACTGCCTGTCATGTGGAGTGGCATACATGTCCAAACCCAGGACAATGCATAAGCTTATGGGCCTTCAATTGGGTTGTAAAAAAGCATAGCTGTACTGTGGAGACACCCTCATGGCAAGCCAGAATGTCCACACAGATGTCAGCACACAAAGACCAAACTGCATTGCATCTGAACCACACACAGGTGCCAAAAATGTATGAGCAGGAATCATATTTTTAAAAAACTGACACAGGCTGCAAAGCACGAACATTAAGCACTGGCCACCATCACAGGGTCACTGCACGGTGATTCTTTGTACAACCAATTCTCACACACAGGTCAGACCCGGCAAGGAAAAATCAGGGGTGCCCATGTAGGCCTCTCCCGCACAACCCCCCCATACCTGAGTCAATGTGATTGATACAGATCAAGAAGTGACACCTCTTAATCAGGGTTACAAAAACTGTGCAGCAACAATTGCTACTTTGACACAACATCACCTCGTGGGGCTGGCAACACATATTTTTGACAAACAACCATCAACAGATTGTTGTGAATAGCCACACAGGCACTGCCCAGTGTGAGTATGCACAAGCCAAATGGCGTATCCCTGTCCAGTGGACACATGTAGCACGCATTGGAAAAATACAAACTAGGCCAGGGAACAATGCCACAGAGGCAGACCTATGCTGAACCCACAGAGAATGTGCACAGTGTTGGATGACACACGATTAGGATGCCAGGGTGTCTCAGGGAACTGTAGTGGGCACACTGCTCCGTGATCATGGAATGAGCTGACTGTACCTTGAGCAACCGTCATGGCACTATGCATATCTCCCACTCATGCACATCATGTCTGAGGCCACAACATTGATCATGCATGGTGCAAGGGTGTTCAGTTGAAGCCTCACACTCCTATGTTGAGACTCATCATCAGTGCCAACAAATATGGACCCCGAACATAGTGAACAGGTCATGGCACAGGCAAGGTACCAACACAAGTCACAGACCACCCTCCCACATGATGCGGAAAGCAATGTGCACTTTGATTTTCTGGCACCCTAGATGACCATGTGCAAATGTGATTACACACAGACCAGGGGACACATGTCAAGGAGGGGAAGGGATGAAAAAGAGCACCAGGTGACATTGGGGAACAGAAAATGCACTGCACATATAAACTCTGGGAGTGTATCCAGGCTACAGAGCACTTCCAAAAGTTGGTGACACATAACACAACAAACAGCCATGTACCTACACCCTCCTTGCTGCAGTCTCTCCTGTAACTGCCTATTGAGGTCAGGGAAGACCACCGCCAGGACACGGGTCATGTGGGTGGTCAGGTGTCGGCACCCGCCATGGGGGCGAGGAGGGTCGATCCCCAGCTGGACCCGGGCGGTCCGCTGGGTCCAGCACCGGATATCCTGCCACCTTTTACTGACCTGTGGTAGGTGCCAACTACGATCCCCCGTGCGTTTCACACGTACCCGTACGGCACCAGTACAATAGTGATACGATGCGTACACATGCAATGAATGCGGGGGTACGGTGCGTTTTACACGTACCCATATGGCACTAGTACAATAGTGATACGAGGCATACACATGCAATGAATGCGGGGGTAAGGTGCGTTTCACACGCTTAAAATGGTGATACAAGGCGTACACACGCCAGGAATGGATGGCTACGAGTCGCACAAGGATGTCCATCAAGTACTTGTCATTGCATACATGTGCAGGCCCTAGGTGTGGCAGCCAGTGATATTGCACAGGTCATCTCATCTAGTTACACAATTAATGTGTGATGACCTGTGGACACATGTCATGTGTGATGGGGCACTATGTGGCACACATCACCTTGACACTTGCCACATGTGTGTCTGTAGTCCAACTGTGTCATGCACAGCAGCAGTGGGATGGCACAATCATCAACACCTGCACCTGTCTCCTGATGCCAGGGACAGGGACACTCTATCAACTGACATTTCACGATCAGCGTGCCCCTATGTGACTATGTCAGGTGTGTGTCATGTGTTCCCATGAGCTTGCTGTTAGTGTTCCATCAACTGCATCTGCTGTTGGTGCATCCAACATGGGTCTGTGTGGAGATGGGCATGGCACACATCTATGCACACCATGCCACATGTGGATTCCCACGACTGTAGGGTCTGTGTGCATCGGACATCATATTTTCCCAGGCATGCATGTCTGCGTCGTCTCAATGGCTGTGTTTTTTTGTTGTCACATGTACCCCTTCATCGCAATGTGTTTGATATGTACATTTGACCTTCCATGTGACCTGTGCGTGTGCCTTGTAGTCAGCTGTCTGGATGAGATGACATCCTTCCAATGCAGCTATGTGGATGTGTGTCACTCCGGTGATATCTCTGGCTGTTCACTCAGACTGGCCCCCAGCTCATTTCAGGGCATGTCATGTAGACTTGACAATCAACAGGTGTATCTGGCTTTTCGTAGGAGTGCCAGCAAGCTGGCATATGTGTCCTGGATGTATTGCACACACCAGACTCCATAGTTACCTGATGTTAAGTAGCAGTTTAGCATGTGCTATGTTCATTGACATTGATGTTGGCAGACTCTCAATCTTCATTATTCCAAACAATGTCCTGCAGGGCACCGCCTGTCCCAAGACCAATGCCAGACTTGGCTGCCATGAGGGAACGTGCCTGCATCTGACGTTACAGATTCACTCGACAGTTGATTGAGGACTTGACTAACAAGCTGGCACCATACCTTCAACTGCGACACAGGTATCCTACTGCGCTGACCCTCAAGATGAAGGTGATGGCAGCCCTACATTTGTTTGCCACAGGTACGTTTCAATTGACCATAGCTGATGCTGGTGGGATGTCACAGACAATGTTCAGCCATGTCCTGCGTGATGTTTTGGCAGCCATGTTGGAGCACCTTGATGGATTCATCAAATTTCCTACTCCTGAGGAGTTGACAGATGTCAAGGGTGATGTCTATGCCCTGGGAAGGATGCCCCATGTCATTGGGTCCATTGATGGGACACATGTGGCTTTGGTACCACCACAGGCACAGGAGCAAGCCTATCGCAACCGAAAACATTACCACTCAATAAATGCCCTTGTGGTGTGCATTGCTAACATGCTGATTTCCCATGTCTGTGCACGTTTTCCAGGATCAGCACACGATGCCTACATCATGAGGCGTAGCAGGGTGCCACAAATGATGCTGCGGCTGAACAACGAACGAGCATGTCTTGTTGGTGGGGATACTCTGCTTATCCTGTGTGTTGCGGTATCTTTGGCCCTTACGGCATCTCCTGACCCACTTATTTACATGATGTTTCATGTAGGGGACTCTGGATATCCCAACATGCCATGGCTACTGACACCTCTACGCAACCCAAGAACAGCTGCAGATCACCGGTACAACAATGCACACGGGCAGACCAGGCGAGTGATTGAGAGGACGTTTGGCCTCCTGAAGAGCCGATTCCGGTGCCTTGACAAGACAGGCGGGTCCCTCCCATATGCACCGGAGAAGGTCTGCAAAATCTTCATCGTGTGCTGCATGCTGCACAACATGACAGTTGAGAACGCAGTGCCACTCATCCTGGATCGGGATGAGCAGGAACATCCACCCATGGAGGATCAAGGGCTTGGTCACGAGGCAAGTGATGAGGAGGAGGAGGAGGAGGATATCCGGAGTCATCTCATACGCAACTTCTTCTCGGGGAACAACCTTTACAACGCAACTTTTACAACGCACTACCTTTACAACGCATTTTTTACAACGCATAATCCATTACAACGCATGACATTACAACGCATGACACTACAACGCATTTTTAAAAACTACCTTTACAACGCATTCCATTACAACACATACTACCATTACAACGCATACCATTACAACGCATAATATTACACTACACTATCCAACACTTACCCTACTGTTGCACCCCCTGGAGTTAGAATAGTAATTTTTACCCCTATACTATCCAACACTTACCCTACTGTTGCACCCCCTGGAGTTATAATAGTAATTTTTACCCCTATTCTATCCAACACTTACCCTACTGTTGCACCCCCTGGAGTTAGAATAGTAATTTTTACCCCTATACTATCCAACACTTACCCTACTGTTGCACCCCTTGGAGTTAGAATAGTAATTTTTACCCCTATACTATCCAACACTTACCCTACTGTTGCACCCCCTGGAGTTAGAATAGTAATTTTTACCCCTATACTATCCAACACTTACCCTACTGTTGCACCCCCTGGAGTTAGAATAGTAATTTTTACCCCTATACTATCCAACACTTACCCTACTGTTGCACCCCCTGGAGTTAGAATAGTAATTTTTACCCCTATACTATCCAACACTTACCCTACTGTTGCACCCCCTGGAGTTAGAATAGTAATTTTTACCCCTATACTATCCAACACTTACCCTACTGATGCACCCCCTGGAGTTAGAATAGTAATTTTTACCCCTATACTATCCAACACTTACCCCACTGTTGCACCCCCTGGAGTTAGAATAGTAATTTTTACCCCTATACTATCCAACACTTACCCTACTGTTGCACCCCCTGGAGTTAGAATAGTAATTTTTACCCCTATACTATCCAACACTTACCCTACTGTTGCACCCCCTGGAGTTAGAAAAGTAACTTTTACCCCTATACTATCTAATACTTACCTTAAATGCAATTTAATATTATGCGTTGTAATGGTATGCGTTGTAAAGGTAGTATGCGTTGTAATGGAAATGCGTTGTAAAGGTAGTTTTTAAAAATGCGTTGTAGTGTCATGCCTTGTAATGTCATGCGTTGTAATGGATTATGCGTTGTAAAAAATGCGTTGTAAGTGCATGCGTTGTAAAAGTGTGCGTTGTAACGTCATACATCCCTTCTTCTCATAATGGTGAGTCACTGGGTATGAGGGTGCAAGCTTGTAGCATTGAGTGGCATGTGTTGCAATGTGTGTGTCCAGCTGACTGAATGCAAAGTGCATTTGATGTGTGTTCTGATATGTCACTCGAGTGATGATGTCATGCCACACAGTTTTGCGGAGAGACTTTCTTTGAAATTTGCATGTGTCCAACATTGTTCATGTTTCGTAACTGACCATGTGTGCGGCAAGAATTGTTTTAGGTGACTTCTTGTGTGTCTGTCATTCCCAGGTTTTTGCGCCTGTAGTCTGCTCGTGTTATCTTTGTCCTCCTGCTATTCCTCATGAGGATTGCAATGTGTGCTGAATCAGCGTTCCATGCACGGACATGTGGAAATGTCAGTTTGGGTAAGGATTGCAGCAAGGCTTTTTGGTGGTGATACGGGTTGGGAATGTGTGGGGACTGCTTCTGTGCATGTTGTGGCACCATGCATACATGTCTTCTCACCATGGAGCATATAACATGTAGCATCACTCCCATGACATGATAGTCACCCTTCTTGACAGTCATCTGTAGTGGAGTGTGGAGTCTGATGAAGGCATCAATGTGCGTAAACCTTGCCTCTGAAACATTGCGGATGCTACGGGTGGACATAGTGTGGGACATCACAACAACAGGCTCTATGGGGAATTGCAGCCTCTCCGTGTGCAGCCGGATGTGTTTGGCTTATCCCCTTAACTTGTGTGCCAGTTCATTGGGATTTACAACATCCGTGTTGTGAAGGGGGGTCCAGCATATGTCTCACATGTTATGTCAACTGACCTTTGAGTCTGTTCATATGGATGCATTTCCCTTTGTGTGAGTTTGTGTAATAAAGGTGTTCACCACAATCCAAAGTGCCTCATCTCTGTCACTGCAGATCTCTTGCCAGTTTGAATGTGTCATCTATGGCATAATTGTCAAAGATTGAACATATGAGTGTATGTGTACTTCGGCAACATGCATGCAGTTCTTCATGGCTAAAAATCTCTATTGTGCATGAAGTACCTGGTTGTGTATGTATTTGTGCAGGACGTCAACGCCTGCTGACGGTGTGTCTCCTGTGCGCAGCTCCGCATTTTGTTGCCTGATCCTGTGGCCGTCATTTTTGGTGATTGTTCATACATTTTCTCGGAGTGACCCATGAGTAACCTGTTGCACTGTGCCTTTCTGACCTCCTTGTCTTTGTGTGCTACCTTTTGCCTAGTTTCTCACCCCTTCCGCCTGCTGCTGCCTCACCTGCCGCACTGCCCCACCGAGTGCCCTGATTCTGCAACCCACACGCCTACAAAATGCTCCTCCCTTCCCCCTCCACCCATTCTTAATGCAGCCACCAGGTTGTCTGTGCCACTGTTGCGCCAACGTCGTGCCAAAGGCAGGACCGTCTGCGCCTGCAACGTGCACAGTGCACGACCCTCTGGTCCTTGCATGACCCACGTCACACAACAGGCTCATGCTGCAGCCACCCTCCAAGCAATGTCCACCAGACAATCAACCGCCTGCTATCAGGCAACCCCTAAGCGCACACACAACACCATCGCATGCTGAGTGTGCAACTCCAACTGCCTACACAGCGCTGCCCCGCCTACTAGACCCTGTCTGAACAACCAGGTCATGTGCCTCCTACTCCACACCCGCTCCGTCCACCAGCAAGCCATTGGACTCTGTTACCTCCTCAACACAACAGCACCACACATCACCTTCATGACAGTAACCTGGATAAAAGCATCCTCAGCACACAACTTCTTCATTGCCATCTCAGATGGATACAAGATCACCCGCAGGGACGGCACCAACAATCCCAGAGGATGAATTGCAATTTATTCACAAGTACACCCTCAGAGTCACAAATCCGGTTTCGCACCAACCCCCTGGCAACCCTCAGAGTAACACTCATCTACAGATCTCCAGGCCTACATCCACAATTCCGCTAAGCCATCAACACGTACATCTGCACGCATGCCCTCACCTCCACAGGCTACATGTGGCTGGGGGCCAGTAACTTCTTGCTGGAGGAGAACCACGCCATCATCCATCATTGGTCCATCAACATTTGCATCCACGTCTCCGACAAGCAACACACTGCCCCACACCCCGCTACTGATCCCCCAAAGATGCTTGATGTAAGTCACCACAGACAAGCTGTGTGGGACACTCGAACCAACACCACCGCCACACCCTGCAACCTCACACACTGGATCAGCAACTGATCCAACAATCTTGCCACATTGACGGACTTTCCTGTGAAGCACAACAACAGTTAAGCCACCTGGGACAAGGCAGACCTACTGGACTCATACAGATCTATCGGACTCTTGTGCAAACCTTGCAACACAAAGAACCATCAGTTACTTTACAGCCCTGGAAAACGCCACACACAGCCATCACCATATCATCAGCAAGGACAAGTGGAGATCTTTCAGATAGGGCTGAGGCACCGACATCAAGGAGCTCATCAGCATTGTGAGTGAACTGACAGCAGCTCTCCAACCAAAAGACACCCCACCCTTGCAAGCCAGATCAAATCCCTTGCAACTTCCTACCACTGCAAGCTCATGGACATACACGACAGCCTTGGCACAAAGAGGCAGACAGCACTATTATCCGCGGGACAAACCCCCCTCAGGTTCTGGACTCCTGTCAGCAGCAAATACACCACCTGGCTCATGTGCACCATCCACTCTGGCTCTCCATCAGGCCCCTTCCCACACAACATCTTAACCACATCATTCCCCATCCTTGAAGCCCACGTCCAGCACGTCATGAATGTCTCCTTTGAGTTTGCCACATTCCATGGGAGCTGGAGGCATGCAGAGACCCAGGCCCTTCTTAAACAACGGACTGCAGTACCGCAGGATCTCCTGGAACATCACTCTGCTTTCCTACCCAGCAAATGTCATCAGGAAGACACTCAACAAGCAACTGACAAACTTCCTCTACGCAAACAGCTCCAGGCAACAGGCACCAGACCATCTTCCACAGTAATCACACCACTGCAACTGTCATCATTGCCACCACCAATGACAACTTTGCCCTGCTCAACAATGGTGAGACCACCCCCCTTGACCTCTCAATGGCATTCTACACCATGTACTATACTCACAAAAATATACCGTAGTGGAGAGGATATCAAAAGGTTAATTACAAAAGTGCACAGAACACACACCTTCAAAAATATTAGTTTTTAAAGACGAGAACCCTCACTCACCAAGATGGTGACATGCTTCATCATTGGGTCCCCTCTTGCACACAGTGTCCGCAAGGTACACTGTGTGGGCTTCTACTCTCCCTTAGGAGAGGAGCTGAGGTGTTTTGACACTCCAATGTGGATATGTGAATGGGGGGCAGAGTGCAAATAATATCAAATGTGATTTAAAACCATCTCTCTAAGGCGAAAAATTATTTATTGGCTCTCCCTTAGGGATGGATCTTAAAATAAGGAGTGTGACGATAGGGATAAGATATTTCCTATCTGACTAGGTCAGGTCAACATGTTTCTGCCAAACTGAGGTGAATTCATGGCATTCATCAGGACCATTGTCTTGTCACTCTGCTTCAAAATGATAAAAATAAAAACCATACTTATAATTCGTAGGTGTGGAGAGACCAACATCAGTTTGGTCTTCTTACATAAAGCAGATCAATACCTGCCAATACCTTTTATTGGTCCTTATGTTAAGCGGGTATCAAGTTACACCGCCAACTTCTCCCAAATGGAGCTCCATTTAAGTATGGTTTTTATTTTTATCATTTTGAAGCAGAGTGACAAGACAATGGTCCTGATGAATGCCATGAATTCACCTCAGTTTGGCAGAAACATGTTGACCTGACCTAGTCAGATAGGAAATATCTTATCCCTATCGTCACACTCCTTATTTTAAGATCCATCCCTAAGGGAGAGCCAATAAATAATTTTTCGCCTTAGAGAGATGGTTTTAAATCACATTTGATATTATTTGCACTCTGCCCCCCATTCACATATCCACATTGGAGTGTCAAAACACCTCAGCTCCTCTCCTAAGGGAGAGTAGAAGCCCACACAGTGTACCTTGCGGACACTGTGTGCAAGAGGGGACCCAATGATGAAGCATGTCACCATCTTGGTGAGTGAGGGTTCTCGTCTTTAAAAACTAATATTTTTGAAGGTGTGTGTTCTGTGCACTTTTGTAATTAACCTTTTGATATCCTCTCCACTACGGTATATTTTTGTGAGTCTAGTTATAGGAGTTATACCGTGTGTGGTTCAACTCTCCTCTTTGACCTTGTTGTGAGATACACCATGTACTATCACACTGTCAGCTCACACATCTCCAACACTGGTATCCAGAGGAGGGCCCAGGATTCAATCAACAAGTAGCTCACCAGCAAGGCCCAGGGAGTAGGCCTCCACCCTTCAGCATGTAGTACACTGGGGTCATCTGGCCCATGCCCCAGGGCTCATCTCTCAGCGTGACAATCTTCAATGTCTCCATGACCCCCCTCTCCACCATCACATGCGCAGACGACCTCATCATCATCTCGCATGCCGTTGACACCCAGCTGCTACTCACCCTCACCAAAGACCCAGCCATTGCCAGATCCAACCTTCAAGAAGGCATGAGATCCGTTGACGAATGGCTGAACATCAGCCACCTGAGGCTGGACTTGGACAGGACTGAGGTCATCATCTGAGGATTGTCCCCTTACGGCTGGGTCAACTCCTTGTGTCCCACCGGCCTGGGCACCGCACCAGCACCCAGTGGCCACGCACGCAAGCTGGTGTTCATCATGGACTCATCGCTCACAATTACCATGCAACTCAACACCATCTGTACCTCATGGTGCAACACCCTCCGCATGCTGCAAATGATTCACAGATAGATCCACTCCAAGGCAAGACAAACCATTCCCCAGGTCCACGACACCAGCCGGGTCAACTACAGCACCGCCCTCTACGGAGGAACAACAGCAAAACTGCAGTAGAACTTGTCCACATCCAGGGTGCATCCACACACCTCATCTTTAACATCCCCCGCCCCAGCCACATCACCGTCCACCTGAGATAGCTACAATGGCTCACTGTCTGCTGCAGGATCACCTTCAGACTCCTCAACCACACTCAGGAGGCAGTCCACAACCCCAGACTCAAAACCGACCTTGGACATCTGTCATCCAACACCCCGTTGCCCCAACTCCGTGCAGCCAACCTTGCCCTGGCCACCATTCATCACATCCACAGAACAACTGCATGCAGGAGATAGTTCTCCCACCTCGCCAGACAGACCTGGGACTCCCTCCCCGGGCACCTCCACATGACCCATGACCTCTACGCCTTCATGATAATCTTCCAAATTGGTCTGTCCGAGCAGTATTGCAAGCCCCCCTCAGCAGCTTGAGGCCATCACGGGTGAGTATTGGGCTCCATGTCTGTATTTGATGATACATTGTGACCCATGTGTGTCCTCGATCGGACTCAGATCCCAGTGTATGGATGGCTGGAGTTATTTCCACACAGGCATACTTTGACATATCCCCACACGTATGTTGTGGACTCATGCTAAATGACTGCAACATAAAATGTCAATTATTCTTTTTTGTATTATAGGTCTGGGGCGTGATTTGTGCAAAGAAAAAGGTGCAATACAGGGACCATAGAATCCAAAGTTCACAGGGGGAGATGGGATCCTTTGCATTTGAAGTCAGCAGAGTCCAGACCACAGTGTTTGGCATCATTGGTCATACTGTGACCAGCAAGTCCAAGTGGCAGATAATGTCAGTCAATGAGGTGATGCTGTCGTACATGAAGGCCAGGTGCCAGGCCAGGTGACCTGGGAGATGTGAATGGGCCGCTGCCTCTCACGGTCTTTTCCGTGGATGACCCACCTTCCTCGGGGGAACCTCAGATGCAGGCTTTGACGATGCTTGGGACGCTCCGTCGGACGAATCCTCCTCCTCCTCCCTCCCTGTGGCTGGTGGTGGTCTTCGCCTGGTGGCACAGGGAGGGTTGCCCATGTTGTCGGCGATCCATCCGTCCTTGGTGTTCTTGTTGACTGGTGTGTTGCTCAGCCTGCTGGTTCTTCATCTCTGTGATGGTCCCCTTTATCTCTGTGAGGGTCCCCACTACCTGGCTGAACTCCCTGGTGTAATGCCGGTATGCATCCATGATGTTGTGTATGTGTGACATACCGGTCCCTTCAGCTGGCTGGTCAGGTTCTCGCCTCCGCCTGCCTACACTCCCACCACCCCTCCCACATGAGCCTGGGCTGCCGTTGTGGGCACATCAGGTCTACGAGACCCCTGAGGGATGGCGGTGGCGGTGTTGTCTGCCTCCTCTTGGGTGCCCGGCGCACCTTGTCCCTCCTGGTCAGACTGGCTCAGTTGTTCACTGCGGGCACAGCTCCTCGGTGTCTCCTGGGATGTGGCAGGAATGGGGGTGGTGGTTGGCACAGATGTTCCTGAACCAGGTGCTGCAGAGGCTTGGACACCAGAGGGTCCAGGTCGGTCGGGGTCATCCGAGGAGTGTTCAGAGGCGTTGCTGCCGGTGGGATCAGGTTCCTCCCGAGCCTGGGACTGTGATTCTTCACCCCCATTGATGGGGGGAGATTCATCACGTTGCCCTGTGTGTGAGAGACAGACAATGTTAATGCTGTTTCATGCAACATCCATGTTTCATACACATTCAAGTTGGCACTGTTCCTCCAGGTAGTTGTATGTGCCTAGCATTCTCCTTAATGTTCACTTGTGGATGGGTATGTTGCGGGGGACAGATTGATATGTTCTCCTGAGTCTTTGACATGTAGATTTTTGGCTTGGATGCTTCTTCGCCTATGTATTGGTCTTGTTGTGTTACATGTCCATTGTGACAGTGGGTAAATCCATTGCCTGTCCCGGGGGTGTCTGCTTGTGTAAGGGGTGTGTGTGATAGGGCCTGCTGGTGGGTGTAGTGTGATTTGGCACTGGGGCTCCCAGGTGATGTAGCTGTCCACCCATGGAGCATGCTGCCATGACAGTGAGTGTGAGTTCCTGTCCTAGATATCTGACCTTGTTGTCTTGGTGTTTGTGTTTGCACTGGTCACAGGAGGGCCTTGTGCTGCCTACACCAGGGCCAAGTGTCAGCTATCTTGTCAGTACTTTCCCAGTCCCTGTGCATTGCGCATGGTGCATGGGTATGTACCTGGGCCATATGGGATGAGGGCAATTGTGTCTGATTTGGAGTTCAACAATGCATTTTGTGACACCCACCCTCCCAGCATACCTGACATCCATTCTTGGGTTAGTGCTTCGTGTAGCATGGGACATAGCATGGCCTTGCTTTCTCAATGGGGCATACACATGTTAGTGGCATTAGCGTTGTTTTTGACTGTGGTTCTGGCCGGTGAGGGCTTGGGGCTAGTTGCGTGCATTTTGTGTAGTTGGGGTGTGGATGCCATTACCCCCATGTTACATAAGTTGTTTGTGTACTCACCAGGCTCTGGAAGTCCTTGAAGTCCATGTACTCCCACCGGCGGAAGCAGGGCCATCACCTTCTCCTCCCAGGGATGGAAATGTACTGGTCTGGGGGCCCACCACCTCCAGTGATGTTGCTCTGGGCATAATCGTCATTCATTTTTCGCTTGACTGACCGCAGATCGTACCACCTGGCTTCGCATTCAGTCCTGGTCCTTCTTATGGGTGCAACAGCATTCACCCTATTGACGATCCTCTGCCACAGGCGTGATTTTTTGCCTATGCTGGTCTGTCTGACCAATGTTCCAAACAGCTGTGGCTCGACTCTGATGACTTCATTGACAAGGATCTCCAGCTCCTCCCTTGTGAACTTTGGATTCTTGTCTGTGGGCATGGTGTGGGGTGAGGGTGTGGATGGTTGTGGGTGTGTGGGTCTGAATGTGAAGGTGTGGGTCAGAATGTGCAGAGGGGGTATGTGTGAAGGAGGTTGTGTGTATATGTTAAGGTGGATGGGTGCAGTTGTTGGTGTGTGCTCTCTAGCTGCAGTGAGTCTGTTGCAAAGGCTCATGGTTTGTGTGTGTGGGCCCTTTTTATTGGTCCATTTGTGGGTGGGCCTCAGTTAGAATTTTTGGTGGGTATGTTATAAGGGGTGGTTGTGAGTTTGCCCCACTGTTTGCCTGTTTGGATGTGGCCAGGTCAGTCATTTCCATGTTTTGTGCACTGTAGACGTGTTTTGTGGTGTTGTGCGAGTCGAATAGACCCTCCTTGTGGTGTTTTACAGTATCCGTGGTTCAGTATGACTCGCTTCAATGTATTTGCTTCTGTTTTTGTTCCCAGAGGTGCGAGTCGTACAGGGGTAAGAGTCGTACAGGCATACACCCCCATGCGTTGTGTATGTACGGTGCGTACCCCAACATTGTGTATGTACGGTGCGTACATATGCGATGTTGTTGTAAGGTGCGTACATATGCAGGGGGGGCCTGTACAACTCGTACCCTTGTACGACTCGCACCCCGGGAACAACTTTTCCTGGGATACGAGTCATACAAAGTTCGCTTCGTAGCGGGTAAAGTAATTCCCCGTGTACGGGACATTTTCCGTACGGTTCGTAAATCGGAAAGCCGGTCCGGATCGTATTTGTACGGTCGGACTGTATTTTTACGATTCGTACGGAAAAGTGTCCGGGTCCATCTCATACAACTTTTCCCGATCCGATTCGTACGGATCGGGCCGATCCGTATGTGTTTTTCCCGTACGAATCGTACTTCACGGGTCGGACGGGACTTGTACGATTCGTACGGAAATAATTACGAATACGAGTCGTACGGAAAAAAAAATACAGGATCGGAATCGGCCCCCAAATGTTTCTTGTATTTGTTGTCGGGGAAGTCACTATAAAAATCAGACTAGGAGTGTCAATCTGTATTTAAAAAGTGAAACAGAAGATAATGATAAGTGGAAGGAATTTGCAACTTATTTGTTGGTAGAGGATTGTTTTGATTTGGGATCTGAGCAGCGTATTTGCAAATATTGTTATAAAAAATTAGATGAGAATAAAATGCCTACTAGAGCTATTCATAATAATCTAGAGTTGGTTGCTATTCCTCCACAGCTGATAGATTTAAATACGTATGAGTTTATTCTTATTCAATGTGTGTACCCATTTCAGGCTATTGTTCGTTGGGAGCCTAAAACAGGTAAATTACCTCCATCAAAGTTACAAAGAGGATTGAAAGGAAGAGTTGTGTATTTACCGTTAGATTTAAAGAAAAACATTGAAACTATTGGTGTAGACCATGCAGAAAATGAACCACTAGTCATTCTAGTTAATAGTGTTCCTACTAAGAATAAGAAAATCTGGCAAGAGTTAGTGGATGTTAGAAAAGTGCAAAAGGCATCATTGTATCTGATAAAAAATAATGAGTGCTATAGAAATGTGTTTGTAGGAGAAGAAGAAATAGATTTAGCAGAAGATACTGAAACATTAAGTGGACAAATTGAAAAAGTGGACATGTCCAGATGGGAAGAAATCTATGAACATTACAGTGTACATCCACTTCATTCCAAAGAGGTGATGGGGAATACGATTGAGTTGTTCCAAATGAAAAAAGCGAGAGGAAGTCCCATGAGTTTATGGGAAGAGAGCTTGGAAGCTCGTTGTTTCTCGCAGTTGTTTCCAACAGGAAAAGGTGGACGATATGATGAACGTCCTGTGCAGATTCCTGCATCTGAATATCAGACAACAAGACTATATGCAGAAGATCCAAGATTTCGACAATGTATCCCTTATATGTTTCATCTTCTGTTTGAAAGTGACTTGTCTGGACTTTCATATGCAGTAAATCACATTTTAAAAACTGGAACGCATCTGCAAAATGTAACTGCAAAGGATTGTATGGATAAAATGCATAAGAGAGATGATCATTTAGAATCTCAGTTGATTAATCTGATGGCATGTCAGCGTGGGACTAATGAATATTGGTACCGTCGTCATGGAGAACTGAAATGTATGCTACGGAACTTGGGAGCTCCTACATGGTTTGTTACACTAAGCTGTGCTGAGTATGCTTGGGATGATTTACTTGAATTTCTTCGAGAGGCAAATGCCAATATAAAAAATATTGAATACAACACACCTGGAGAATTGTGCTCTTTGGATCCTGTTAATGTATGCAGATATTTCAATCATAGATTTGAAGCTATGATGTCTTTCATCTGCAATAAAAAGAATCCTCCTCTTGGAGAAGTTGTGGATTTCTTTTGGAGAAAGGAGTATCAAGCAAGAGGTGCTCCTCATATACATATGTTGTTATGGATCAAGGACGCCCCCAAATTTGGAACAGATTCAGATGAAACTGTTTTGTCTTTCATTGAAGATTATGCCACATGTGCCGTACCCAATAGCAGAGAAGATAAAAACTTAAAACAACAAGTCTTACGATTCCAAAGCCATAGGTGTGGAAAATACTGTTGACGAAATTACAAGTCAAAGGATAAGTTCTATACCAAATGACGTGTTGGATTTCCACGTCCTGTATTATCCAAAGGAAGAGTGAACAGTTTTATGTCAGCTATGCGACATACCATCACAAGAAAGTCTCCAAAAAATACCTACAACTTAAGAAGAAGCGAAGAGTCAAAATACATAAATGACTACAATCCAGTTATTTTATTCATGTGGAACGCTAACATGGATATTCAGTATGTTGCGGACAATTCCATTGCTGTTGCTCGATATGTAACGTCCTACATTACTAGATCAGAAAAGACGGAATTGAAAGAAATGTGGGAAGAGATTTCTCACAAGAAGACTCGTAAGAAATTATACAGTTTCAGTTTGAAGATGTTATCGCATCGTGAAATTGGAGCATATGAATGCTCAGATCGGTTATCATCTGCAAGTCTATACTCCAAAAGTAGAAGAATCATTTAGGTGAGTCTAGGTCTTGCAGCAATACGAAATCGGGTACTGAAATCTGTTCAAGAAATTGCATATTTAGCAGAAAAAGAACCAGAAAGTACAGATATTTTGAAAACGAATATGTTGGACACATATTACCCAAACAGAAGTCATCATCTTGAGAACATGTGTCTCTATGAAGTGCTGCAAAACTACACTTTTAAAAGAAATACTAGAGAGCATCAATGATGGAAAATATGCAGTGATTGGTTCCGAAGGATGTCTGGTGAAACAAATGAAAGGAAATTTAATTAATCACAGGAAACTGAGTTGCGACACTGCTGACAAAAGGGAATTCTACTATTTAGCCCTTTTGCAAATGTTCAAACCGTGGCGTTCAGAACTGGAATTACTTGGAGATTTTCAGAGCTATGAAGATTCATTTAATGCTTGTAAAGATACCATACAATGCAGTGCTTTTGCAAATTATGTGAAAATGTTAAATGATGAAATTGATCAAGAAGCTACAATTGCAGCTGAGATTGCTAGAGACAGTTCTCGACAGTCAAAGTTCTGCTGCACTGAGTCAAGATCCACTAGGACAACCAATTGTTGAAAATGAAGCAGCATTTGCTACGAATGAGGTGGAAACAGCAATGTATCAAGCTCAAGAAGATGTAATACAGTTAGGAAACTTGGAAGAACAACTAAATGTTGAACAGAAACAAATATATCAACAAGTGAAAGAGCAGATTGACAATGGATTACTTCATGAAAAGAAAGGGTGCTCATGTGCATCATTTCAACCTATCTGAATGTATGTGAGTGGTCAGGCTGTAACAGGAAAAAAATTCTTAATTAAAGTAATTACAAGTTATCTGCAGACAACAACTGAGTCGCATTGTGTTGTCACTGCTCAAACTGGGTTGGCAGCACATAACATTAAAGGAATTACTTTACATTGTTTACTAATGCTACCAGTAGAGCATGAGATCAAATTGGAATACCACAAGCTATCTGGAGAAGCTTGTTGTGAAGTTTCAAGAGTCCTGAAGAAAATGAAACTTCTCATTATTGATGAGGTAAGCATGGTCTCAAACTTGATGCTTGCCTTTGTGCATTTAAGAATGCAGCAAATTCTTAAAACAGAGTATGATGTTTTATTGGGAGGAAAACACGTCATAGTTTTTGGAGATCTACTGCAACTGACTCCGGTAAAAGGACATCCGGTATTTAAAACACTTGCACATGAAGATACCAGAAAGTCTCTTGGTAGTGTTGGTAACGTGAACATTTGGACATATTTTGAATACAAAGAACTGACAACAAATATGTGACAGGCAAATGATGCTGAATATGGAAGTATTCTTCAAGATATAAGAATTGGACTTCTGACAGAACATGGCAAACAAGCTTTGGAGAGTCGATTACTTTCCAATTTGTTTCCAAATGAAAATGTAGTTCCTGAGAAAAGTGTACATGAAAATTGCAGATAATAAATCAGTGATCTGCTTAATGCCAACACTGCGCAAGTGTTCTATATTCAACGAAGAACTATTGAAACTGGAAAATGAAGAAATTATAAAAATGGAAGCCATCGATAAAATAGAGCATGAAGGAATTACTATTATTTTGACGGGAAAGTTGAAAACAAAACTGGATTCTTTAGAAAAAAAATATCTAAAACAGCTGGTTTAGAAAAGACACTATATGCATGTGTAAACTGTCGGGTAATTTTAAGGCGTAATTTGGATGTAGAAAAAGGTTTAGTTAATGGAGCAATGGGTAAAGTGGTGGATATTGTTAATTATCAGAAAAAAGAAGGAATTGCATTTTTAAAAATTAAATTTGATCAGATTGAAGAAGTTAAAGAAATTGGCCGTTGTTCAGATCGTTTTTTGCTTGTTAAAGATGTATATGCTGTAGGAAACAATTTCCATTTTCTCTGGCATATGCAGCGACTATTCATAAATCTCAAGGATTAAGTGTAGACAGTGCATTGGTGAACATTGGATCTACCGTATTTAAAGAGGGAATGGCATATGTTGCTTTGTCGCAAGTCAGAACATTATCTGGTTTGTTTTTGATTGATTTTGATGAGACAAAGGTTACTGCTGATGCAAACTGTGTGAAAGAGTATAATAGGTTAAGAAGGGCGTATGCTCCCAATTTAGGTCAATATCCTGTATTTGAAAAGCTTGTGGTTGGTCAAAAAAGAAGGTTTGAGAATATCTGTAGTGAAGGTGTAGAGAAGGGAAAATAACAAGATAATGTTGTGATAGCAAGTAAAAAAAAGAGGACACTATTGAAGAGATTGTTGGTTATCAGTTTGAAAATAGTTCTGGTGTCAACTGCTATGCTAATGTAGTGGTCAATGTTGTTTTATATCTTGAAGGTTTGCAAGAACAAATTATGCGGAATCGGAAAAAAGATTTTGTTCTCTGTTGCATTCTGTTTTTGAAAAATTGACAACAGATACAAGTAAAATACAAACTGTTTCAGATGTTCGTAATCTTTTGGATGTGTGTTCTGGTTCTACACAATTTACACAAAATATCCAACAAGATGCTCAGGAATTTTTAATGTATATGCTTACCATTTTTGAAAATGAAGATGTGTAGAAATAGAAAATATTTTTGACCTTTCTTTCAAATGGGAACATCATTGTGAAAATTGCATGTATACATCTAGCACTAATGTAGACACAGAAAGATTTCTGGGGCAGATTTATGAGCCCCTTGCGCCACTTTTGCGTCACTTTTAACATGGGAAAAGTGACGCAAAAGTGGCGCAAGGGGCTCATAAATCTGCCCCTCTGTATTTAACATTACCAGACTGTAAATCAGTGTCTTTCAATAAATTAGTTAAAGGTGCAAATCAAAACATGGAGTGTAGCCAATGTAAATCAGAAATGTTATCCACATTATTTAAAAAAAAATATGGACAATACATAATTTTAATGATGCAACGTTGTACAGCTGATGTAAGAAAATTGGATACTTTAATAAAGCAATTTGTAGCAACACAACTATCAATATCAGGAAGGACTTTTGTAGCAATTGCAATAATTTTCCATGCTGGTCCTTCCACAACATCCGGACATTACACTGCCTATCTAAAATGTGACAAAGGCTGGACACTTTGTAATGATGCCCAGTTGGTTTTCAAACAATGTTTGCCTAGTGAATTACCAAATTCCTACCTAATATTTTTAAAGCCAAAGTTTTAGGAAGATAATTCACTCGCTGAGGAATTTATTATTATAATTTAATAGGATTACCATTGGACAATTTACATAAAAAGGAGTGCAAAAATACCATTTGGCCTCAAGGAAAGGTATGTTTGAATTATGGACTTTTTCGTGCTCATTGACTCGGTGAATATTTTAAAGCGACAACATTTACAGTTTTTATAAGTTAAAGTTATAAAATGTTGTTAGCCATAAGCATTTCATATATGTGTGACTTGTATTTTCTGGTATTTTACTGAGAATAGCATTTTATTTTTTTAAACAATCTTTTTGATTGTTTTTTTTGCCTGCTGTAATGTGATGAGTACGATTGAAATCACTAGTTCTAGTGAAATTCAATATATTCTGAGAACAGCAAAAACGGCAAACAAATTACTTTGTTTAAATTATGCTGTGTTGTTAAAAATGTATTATTACATGTTATAACTATTTTTTCTTTTCTTTCACAGATCCTAATTCTAAAATAAGCAATTTACCCCAATTTAAATTACAAAAAACATCTGAAAAAAATGTGTACCATTTTTTATTTCTAATACTGTGAAGGTAAGTTTAACTAAGTATTAATATGCAGAATGGGCAGATCTGCAAGAAGCTACAAAGTTTGAATACGTTTTTCAAAACACCCTGTTTATACCTATGTAGTTTTGGAATCCCCCTGTCATAGGATATCATGTGACCTGCAAAAAAACAGATTTGAGTGGTTCATAATATTTCCAATTGTACCTATTGAAGGACCGCAATCATTTCAATCATTCTTCTTTGAGCATCTTTGCAGACAAAACTCTGTGCTTACCTCCTATCATTCGCAAGCAATTTTCCAAACAGAAATATATCACTTTTTGTAACATAGTTATAGTGCAAGACACTCTTTCATATTTACAAAGAGAGGAAAAGGCACTCTGTGTATCTTTTCTTCTCCATGTTAATACAACCTTATCATACACACCACATTGCGTGGAAAGGACATTCTATAAGTGTTGTTGTGCGTGATTGCACTGAATACCCATAGAACAAGACACATCTCCAGATTTATCAGAAATCATAAATCTCGACGTGTGTGAATGCTGCACCATTCTCCAATTGGTGTAGCAAAAGCACAAGAAGGAGAATTGTTTTTATTTTTCCTCATGTTTTATCTTTCAATGCATGCTACAATGCTCATCATACATTGAAGGAGAAAAATGCCTTTACTGATTGTTTATGTGCAGGAAGGTGTGTCTTCCTGCACAAAAACAAACTCCGCATGACACAGATATCCTTGCACCATGGTGCAAGGGTGCCTGTGTCACCACATGGCTGCAGTTTAAGCAGCTGTGCAGAGAGAAGCATAGACTTGCAACATATTTATGTACATATGCTGCATCCCTATGCTTCGGAAGTACTACAGCACACTGCAGTGAAAGAGGTTACTGTGTGATGCTGCAGCACTTCCTCATAGTTCTGCACTCATACATTCACCATAAGCTACTAATGCATTCATTCAGTCAATTACGTACTACAAATACATTCATCTAAACTTTCACACACTAACAAACAAATATAGCTCTTTTTTTAAACCAGGAAAGTTAGTTCTTAGAAGAACTTTTTTTTTCTTCTTTTTTCTTTTATATTTTTTTTCTTGGTTTTTTGGACAATTAAAAATACGGTTTTTCTTGAAGAAAAAAAGAGAAAGAACTGGAGGAACAAAACAATGAACTTCAGGGAAAAAAAACAACAACAAAAAACTAGCAATGATGGTTCTCTTGCTTGCGACAGATAAGGTCAATCAACTGCTCTCCATAGCATAGTACAGCGTTGCATTTTATGCGGAGCACTTTTAGGGTTGCAAACTGTGGACGGATGTTCAAGTTTTGCACAGATGGATCCACCCTTGAAGTGCTTGGCTGCGATGCATCTGATGGAGCTGGAAGAACTCGCATTCTTCGGCATTCCTCTCGAGCAAGGTTCACCGGATGGAGGGTCCTCAGATGCTTCATCATACTTGCTGTTCCGCAGGAATATTTTTTGTTGGGATCCCCACAGGAGAGCACTCGCTGGCAGATCTTACAGGTCACTAAGGTGGCATTGGTTTTGGTTTGCCCCTCAGGAAAAGTGAAAAATTTCCACACCACAGATGAGTATCTTTGTGGGCGTGGTGGTTCTTCCAAAAATTCATCCTCAGATGAATGAGCAGATCCTGGAAATGCCTGCTGCCCTGAAGCCATTGTTTTGAAAAACAAATTAGAGCTAACTGTAAACTTAGTCCAAAAAAAGTTCTTCTCTGCAGAGAGATGCTCCTCCAAAGAAGGTCAAAGAAGAACAATTGAAATGGGTGGGGTCTTTCAATAGTTAGAATAGGAAGTGTAATGAACCAATCAAATCTCTTTTTTTCAGGTCACATGGGATCCGCGCACCGTGCGCATAGGCAGCACGCACCGAGCGCAAATCCACGAAATTGCATTTAAAAGGAATATAGGATTAGAAGTCAAAATATATTAATTTAATGAGTAGTTTAGATTATGTCTTCAGTTAATATTCACATGAAATATATATATATATGTTTTTTGAGATTTAAAATATTTCGCGGGATTCGCGCACCCACCACGTTAAACACGCACATGACGTATCGCGTTAGCGCGCAAGCGTCGCCTAACGTGCTTCGTACGTGTCACCTATAGGCTTGGAGTTGCGTATCGGTCGCATAGCAATCGTGCACAAAAATACCGTAAGTGGATGCTTTCGCGCAGGGATCGCGAAAGGTGCACATAGGGTGCGCGAATCCCCCCCAAAAATGTCAAAATAAATAATAAAGTATTGAAAATATAGTTTACTAAATATTTTACAAAATATAAAAAAATATTTTAAAAAAATTTACATAAAAAAAAACATTAAAAACAAATAATATATTTTTTAATTTTTAAAACAATTAATTGAAAAAATAAGTTAAAAAAATGCTGAAAAACAATATTAAAAAAAACATAATTAAAGGAATTGACACACTGAAATAGAAGAATTTAGAAATCCAATGAAAATCATTAAACATCATAGCTTTAGAGATCAGTTATAGATAGGAATTAGCATTTAAAAAACCTTTGAAATTCACTGAAAAAAGGATAGGTTTCATGCACGTTATAGTTAGGAATTAGCATTTAAAAAACTTTAGAAATTCACTGAAAAACCATAGGTTTCAGGGGCGTTATAGTTAGCTGGACATTTCCCTCGTACAAAACCCTAGAAATTCCCCCGTTATAGTTAGTTCAGCTAACTATAACTCTTGCCCCCGCAATGCACTGCTGATGACGTCACATATTACATCACTCATGACATGGTCAGTGACATCACTGATGACATTACTGATGACATCTCAAATGACATCACTGATGATGTCATTCATGTGATCATTTGATGCTTCTTGTCACACCCTAATATAACCTTTGATACACCCACTCTAAATTACATACTGCCACTGTCAAAACGATAGACACACCAACACCAAAAAGTACATACCCCATCACTGACTCTTAGATCTAAACACTCATCCACTCACTCACCTGTACAATCACTCATACTTATGGTCACTCAGTACAGGACTATCATATGCACTCATACACCTATATAGACACTCCCACACTGCTACTCATCCATAGAGTTACTCACACATATACTCAGTCATGCAAGTAATTAATCACACTGCCATTTACTCACCTATACGATTATACACGCACAAGCTCAATTACTCATACAAATACTATATACTTATACAATCAATGATACAAGCATACACTCATCCATACAGCCACTCACACTATCACACACTATCAGTTATAGTTATACTCCAACATACATATATACTGCAGTTCACATATGGAGTAAATTACACATGTAGTAATGAAATATATATTCACTCACTAACACAACCATACATACACTCACCCACCCATACAGTCCATCACAGATGCACTCTTAAAACCATGCACCCACTGAATCACCCACTCACACATCTATGCACAGAGTCACACACACTCCACCCACACAAACACTCAGGCACCCATACAGATACTCAGACAACCAATCAATAACCCATATAGACACTCATGTAGCTGTTCACAAACCCATGCAGCTGCTTACACACCAACAGACAGATACAGACATTCACACAGTTTAGTCACTAGGCCGCAGTTACATAGATTTAATCACTCACTTATAGAGTCAGTTACGCATCCAACTAAATCATCCATTCACACACTTATACACCCACTAATTCTTCCATAGGCTTTTCCCTATATATATAAAACATATGTAAACTTTACAGAAACACATAGTCACTGGATTATGCCATCAGTGATGTCATCAGTGATGTCATCAGTGATGTCACTTACCATGTCATGAGTGATGTAATATGTGACATCATCAGCAGTGCATTGCGGGGGTGCGAGTTATGGTAGCTGAACTAACTATAACGGGGGAATTTCTAGGGTTTTGTACGAGGGAAATGTCCAGCTAACTATAATGCCCCTGAAACCTATGGTTTTTTCAGTGAATTTCTAAGGTTTTTTAAATGCTAATTCCTAACAATAACGTGCATGAAACCTATGGTTTTTTCAGTGAATATATATATATATTACCTACTGGCGGTTGCCAGTAGGTAGTTATTGTTAGGATCTAGTTATCATAGGAAAATCGCGACATTCTTGTCCCAATCACTTTGGCGCCGGTTGACGAATCTTCGCAACATTTCAAAAGTTGTGGGGCGCTCCGGTCTGCTCCTATCTTGAAAGTTTCGGGGAGATTCGGCAGGCGGGGGCCGAGAGAAAAGGGGGGGGGTCCCAAAATGTGTTTTCTCCATGCAATTTTCCATAGGAAACTTTAGACACGGCTACAGCCCGAACTGCTGAACGGAATGACACCAAATTTGGCAAAAAGGTAGCCCTTGGTTCAGAAATGGTGTAAATCCATTCAGTAGTTTTTAAAATATTAATGGAAAAAGAACTTTATATATCTGGGTGAAGCCTAACCACACATCTCATCGTGAGATCTGATTGGCCGTGAGCACTTCATCCAAGAAGTGTTGGCAGCCATCTTGGGACCAATATACATGATAGCACCTCATTAAAAAGCATTGCAGTTATTAGAAGGTTTTAAGACTTTAGGTACATTATAAATCATTTGTTGATGGTACCATACTCATTTTAGGAATTGTGGTGTGTTCTAAGGTGATTTTACCATGTGAAAAAGCCTTCTACTGGGATATCATGAATCATGTTTGAGAGAAAACTATTTTTACATGCTTTTCCCACAGAGGTTTGGAAGGTGATCTAGAAGTTAAACTGAGAGCATATTTTCTGTAAATTCACATTATTTTTCTCAGTCATGTGAGAATGAAGTCTGACATTCTCAGTAAAACATGTACATCCAACAAGGGCAGAGACTGTCAGTTTATTCCTTTGTGTTCTACTGCAGCTTCCCAGAGTGTTCTGAAGAACAACTAGAGCGCTAACAGTCCTACTTATGACAAACTTATTGCACACCTGAAGCCATCTTGATTGGAATAAAGTGGTAACTCTTAAAACATTTTAATTTAAAAAGGAACAAAATGAATTTATGGCAAATGTGTGACACATCTGAGTGCCTTCTTGATGGAATCAAAGTAAAAAACGGAAAGTATTTCCTACTGAGGAGACTGTAGTAAATGAGGAAATTAGGAAACTTCATAACAAATAAGTCTCCCAAGATGGCAACCAGAGACAAAAGAGCCCAAATGTAGCACAAATATCACCCAGATGTAGCCCAATGACAAAATGTTCCAGAGTGTTCTAAAGAACAACTAGAGCGCTAACAGTCCTACTTATGACAAAAGTATGGCAACCCTGAAGCCATCTTATTGGAATAAAGTGGTAACACTTAAAACATTTAGTTTGCAAAGGAACAAAATGAGGGGGTCCATTTTGCCATAGAAATTATGATTAGTGCTGCAGAAAGAACAATTAGGGCACATTTTGAGTGACTTCTCAAATCCTCTTCTATTTCATTAAAAAATTCTGACATGCAGACTGAAACATGCACTTTTAATACCAGCAGCAGACTTCCGTGGTGAGCAGTAGCTTTACTACAATGATCTAATGAACGACTAGAGTGCTAACATTCTGAATTTATGGCAAATGTGTGACACATCTGAATGCCTTCTTGATGGAATCAAAGTAAAAAACTGAAAGCATTTCCTACTGAGGAGACTGCAATAAATGAGGAAATTAGGAAACTTCATAACAAATAAGTCTCCCAAGATGGCCACCAGAGAAAAAAAGAGCCCAAATGTAGCACAAATATCACCCAGATGTAGCCCACATATGGCCCAATGACAGAAGTGTGCAAAACACTTTTTATTTTTAGTTTTTCTGCAGTTTTATGTAGTGCAGACTGGTCAGGTATTGGAGCGTTACATCTTACTTGGACCCCTTATTGCGTATTTTGCATGAAGTACATGAGATTGATCTTGCGAAACATTGAACTTTACGATTCTGTTAACTTGAAGTTGCTCTGAACCGGGCTTTGCAACACCCGTTTTTACCTACTGGTTTTAATTAATTCTCACTGTATTGTATAAGGTAAGAAGATTTACTGTTTTTATGTACACTTTTATGATCTATGTTTCTAAATCAGATCAAATAAAGTTTAATGAATTCTATAGCAGGACGGAGGCGAGGATTATGCATATCTTTCCTCACTTTAATTGCATAGCAGTTCAAAGAAAACGTAACACAACAATCATTAAACAAAAGACTACACAACCCATGAACCATTGGGGGGTAGTCATCAAGGCAACTATAGTCCAATCACATTACAGTCCATATATAATATCGTGACGTCCCTTCCGCTTCCTCTTTCTTCACTGCTCGTCAGTTAAGTGCATTCCTTACATTCTTGGCTTAATCTGACGTTGTTGCTGTTTGTATAGCGGTTTCTTGTGCACGTTATTAGCATTATTGCCTTGGTATTGTTTCATATTCCCTGCACAGCAGGCTCTTGCCTGAGGGCGTTCTCCCCCTCACAGTTTCTCCCGCTGTACGCTCTGCGCACGGTGAGATCCTGTGAGGCGCATCTGGTCTGAGCAAGGCAGCTCTGTTGAGCGCTCCCGCTGGTCTTTACGTGCGTTTGGGAATCCGGTCACTCCTTTAGTGTCCGCTTGATTCCCAAGCAACCCTCGCCTAATTTTGACACTGCTACGCGGTGATTTCCCCACACGGCCAAGTTAGTGACCAGCGCCACCTGGTGGTGGATTTGGTATTAAGCCTCAGTCTATTCTTATAAAACCTTCAGGGAAAGCCCAGCTGTTGGAGCACCGGCGAGGGGGCTGCCTTAAGGATTTTAAGGGCATTTGTTCTGTGCTCATACCCTCTGCTATCAAGTCTTCTCCAGAAGATCATTTTTACACCTCCTACCAGGCAGTGGAGGAGGAATGGCCCCCCAACTTCTCCCTCCAGCAGTGGACCAAGCCCTCTCTCCGGCTATTTCTAGGGCCCTGGCTCCTCTTAGGGATCAGGTTGATAAGCTGGCGAAAAGCATCCCTGGGTGTTCAGTGACCCAGATCTGGTGGGGGCGGGTCCCAGTAGCTCCCGATGGGTAATAAAAGGGGCGTAAAGCATAACGCGGGGCACTTGGAAGGATTTGATAAACTTATGGAGCCCTTCCTCAAGAGTGCGCGAACGCTATAACATGCACCCTGCCGGGAGGTGGAGGAGCCCGGACTAAATTGCGATGCTGTCACCATTTTTATAGACCCCGACGGAGGGTTTCCCTTAGAGGGAGAGGGTGTATCGGAGGACGATTTCTCCTCCGATGAGGACTCAGGGCGTCCCTGGCGTCCACAGGCCCACTCCTCTCAGTCCCTGGTTGGGGACGGGGTCCACTTGGACATGTTCGAGCCTACCCAAATTGGCAGAGTGTGTGGTGGGGAAAATCCATCAACCCCTTGAAAGAGAGGTCAGGAATAGGATGAATGGAGAATGCCCCAGGCCCTCACTGAAGGGGAAGGTGGCACACCCGCCTGAAATTGATGAGAAACTATGTACCTTTTTCTCCAAGTATATGAGGGATTCCAAGAAAGGAACTGATAGGTCTTGGACGTGGTAGGGACCTTGACCCAAATTATTCAATTGACGGAGCGTTCAAAAGAGTCAGTATCCCCTTTTGTCGACGGATATTGTGGCTGGTTGGGCGCACTACCCTAAACCCTAGAACACTCCCCCCTCCACTACCCAAATACTACTGCACTACCCTAAACCCTAAAACACTACCCGCAGCACAACACCCTACACTACCCAAACATAACTGCACTACCCTAAACCCTAAAACACTACCACCAGCACGACTCCCTACACTATCCAAACACCACCACACTACCCTAAACCCTAAATCTACCCCAGCACAACCCCCTACACTACACAAACACCACTGCACTACCCTAAACCCTAAAACACTACTCCCAGCACGACCCCCTTCACTACCCAAACTCAATTGCACTACCCTAAACCCAAAAACACTACCCCAGCACGACCCCCTACACTACCCAAACACCACTGCACGACCCTAAACCCTAAAACATGACCCCCTACACTACTCAAACACCACTGCACTACCGTAAACCCTAAAACACTATCCCCTATACTACACAAACACCACTGCACTACCATAAACCCTAAAACACTACCCCCAGCATGACCCCCTACACTACACAAACATCACTGCACCACCGTAAACCCAAAACACTACCCCAGCACTTCCCCTACACTACCCAAACACCACTGCACTACCCTAAACTCTAAAACACTACCCCCAGCATGACCCCCTACACTACACAAACCCACTGCACTACCCTAAACCCTAAAACACTACCCCTAGCACAACTCCCTACACTACACAAACACCACTGGACTACCCTAAAACCTAAAACACTAACCCCAGCACTACCCCCTACACTACACAAACACCACTGCACTACCCTAAACCCTAAAACACTACTCCCAGCACGACCCCCTTCACTACCCAAACACAATTGCACTACCCTAAACCCAAAAACACTACCCCAGCACGACCCCCTACACTACCCAAACACCACTGCATGACCCTAAACCCTAAAACATGACCCCCTACACTACTCAAACACCACTGCACTACCGTGAACCCTAAAACACTATCCCCTATACTACACAAACACCACTGCACTACCCTAAACCCTAAAACACTACCCCCAGCACGACCCCCTACACTACACAAACATCACTGCACTACCGTAAACCCAAAACACTACCCCAGCACTACCCCCTACACCGCCCAAACACCACTGCACTACCCTAAACTCTAAAACACTACCCCCAGCATGACCCCTACACTACACAAACCCACTGCACTACCCTAAACCCTAAAACACTACCCCCAGCACGACCCCCTACACTACCCAAACACAACTGCACTACCCTAAACCCTAAAACACTACCCCTAGCACAACTCCCTACACTACACAAACACCACTGGACTACCCTAAAACCTAAAACAATACCCTAGCACGACTCCCTACACTACCCAAACCCCACTGCACTACACTAAACCCTAAAACACTAAACCCAGCATGATCCCCTACACTACCCAAACACCACTGCACTACCCTAAACCCCCCTACACTACGCAAACACCACTGCACTACTCTAAACCCTAAAACACTACCCCCAGCACGACCCCCTCACAACACAAACACCACTGCACTACCCTAAACCCTAAATCTACCCCCAGCACGACCCCCTACACTACCCAAACACCACTGCCATATCCTAAACCCTAAAACACTACCCCCAGCATGAACCCCTACACTACCCAAACACCACTGCACTACCCTAAACCCTAAAACACTACCTCCAGCACTACCCGCTACACTACACAAACACCACTGCACTACCCTAAACCCTAAAACACTACTCCCAGCACGACCCCCTTCACTACCCAAACACAATTGCACTACCCTAAACCCAAAAACAATACCCCAGCACGAACCCCTACACTACCCAAACACCACCGCACGACCCTAAACCCTAAAACATGACCCCCTACACTACTCAAACACCACTGCACTACCGTAAACCCTAAAACACTATCCCCTATACTACACAAACACCACTGCACTACCCTAAACCCTAAAACACTACCCCCAGCACGACCCCCTACACTACACAAACATCACTGCACTACCGTAAACCCAAAACACTACCCCAGCACTACCCCCTGCACTACCCAAACACCACTGCACTACCCTAAACTCTAAAACACTACCCCCAGCATGACCCCTACACTACACAAACCCACTGCACTACCCTAAACCCTAAAACACTACCCCAGCACGACCCCCTACACTACCCAAACACAACTGCACTACCCTAAACCCTAAAACACTACCCCTAGCACAACTCCCTACACTACACAAACACCACTGGACTACCCTAAACCCTAAAACAATACCCTAGCACGACTCCCTACACTACCCAAACCCCACTGCACTACCCTAAACCTCCCTACACTACACAAACACCACTGCACTACTCTAAACCCTAAAACACTACCCCCAGCATGACCCCCTCACAACACAAACACCACGGCACTACCCTAAACCCTAAATCTACCCCCAGCACGACCCCCTACACTACCCAAACACCACTGCACTACCCTAAACTCTAAAACACTACCCCCAGCATGACCCCCTACACTACACAAACCCACTGCACTACCCTAAACCCTAAAACACTACCCCTAGCACAACTCCCTACACTACACAAACACCACTGGACTACCCTAAAACCTAAAACACTAACCCCAGCACTACCCCCTACACTACACAAACACCACTGCACTACCCTAAACCCTAAAACACTACTCCCAGCACGACCCCCTTCACTACCCAAACACAATTGCACTACCCTAAACTCAAAAACACTACCCCAGCACGACCCCCTACACTACCCAAACACCACTGCATGACCCTAAACCCTAAAACATGACCCCCTACACTACTCAAACACCACTGCACTACCGTGAACCCTAAAACACTATCCCCTATACTACACAAACACCACTGCACTACCCTAAACCCTAAAACACTACCCCCAGCACGACCCCCTACACTACACAAACATCACTGCACTACCGTAAACCCAAAACACTACCCCAGCACTACCCCCTACACCGCCCAAACACCACTGCACTACCCTAAACTCTAAAACACTACCCCCAGCATGACCCCTACACTACACAAACCCACTGCACTACCCTAAACCCTAAAACACTACCCCCAGCATGACCCCCTACACTACCCAAACACAACTGCACTACCCTAAACCCTAAAACACTACCCCTAGCACAACTCCCTACACTACACAAACACCACTGGACTACCCTAAAACCTAAAACAATACCCTAGCACGACTCCCTACACTACCCAAACCCCACTGCACTACACTAAACCCTAAAACACTAAACCCAGCATGATCCCCTACACTACCCAAACACCACTGCACTACCCTAAACCCCCCTACACTACGCAAACACCACTGCACTACTCTAAACCCTAAAACACTACCCCCAGCACGACCCCCTCACAACACAAACACCACTGCACTACCCTAAACCCTAAATCTACCCCCAGCACGACCCCCTACACTACCCAAACACCACTGCCATATCCTAAACCCTAAAACACTACCCCCAGCATGAACCCCTACACTACCCAAACACCACTGCACTACCCTAAACCCTAAAACACTACCTCCAGCACTACCCCCTACACTACACAAACACCACTGCACTACCCTAAACCCTAAAACACTACTCCCAGCACGACCCCCTTCACTACCCAAACACAATTGCACTACCCTAAACCCAAAAACAATACCCCAGCACGACCCCCTACACTACCCAACCACCACTGCACGACCCTAAACCCTAAAACATGACCCCCTACACTACTCAAACACCACTGCACTACCGTAAACCCTAAAACACTATCCCCTATACTACACAAACACCACTGCACTACCCTAAACCCTAAAACACTACCCCCAGCACGACCCCCTACACTACACAAACATCACTGCACTACCGTAAACCCAAAACACTACCCCAGCACTACCCCCTGCACTACCCAAACACCACTGCACTACCCTAAACTCTAAAACACTACCCCCAGCATGACCCCTACACTACACAAACCCACTGCACTACCCTAAACCCTAAAACACTACCCCAGCACGACCCCCTACACTACCCAAACACAACTGCACTACCCTAAACCCTAAAACACTACCCCTAGCACAACTCCCTACACTACACAAACACCACTGGACTACCCTAAACCCTAAAACAATACCCTAGCACGACTCCCTACACTACCCAAACCCCACTGCACTACCCTAAACCTCCCTACACTACACAAACACCTCTGCACTACTCTAAACCCTAAAACACTACCCCCAGCATGACCCCCTCACAACACAAACACCACTGCACTACCCTAAACCCTAAATCTACCCCCAGCACGACCCCCTACACTACCCAAACACCACTGCCATATCCTAAACCCTAAAACACTACCCCCAGCATGAACCCCTACACTACCCAAACACCACTGCACTACCCTAAACCAAAAAGCACCACTGCGCTGTGTTGGAGAGAGATGGTCCAGGCCGTGCGACCTTTTTACACCTCTCTGCAACGCAGCTCTGTGGTGCTTACTGGAGATACCTGGTACGCTAGTTGGACCCAAGGGGCACTCAGGATTCAAGGGGACTTTATCCCCCAAAATAAAACGGCCACAGGGCGTGTTTGCACACATGTCACCTCAGGCACCCCCCTCCCTTTACCAGTGTGCAAACGCGCCCTGTGGCACGTTTTAAGAGGTAGTTTGAATCCCCCTGTCCTATTATGTACTAGGGTCTTACAGAGGAGGTCATGGTAATCACTGGGGTACCCCAACGCATAGTGTTCCCTAGTGTTTGTAGGTGTTTTCACTGTATTCTAAGTGTCTTTTCGCATAGCACTGGCTCTAGGCCTGGTTAGTCAGATTCACTTACCACCAGTATCTGTCTGAAAAAGTTGTGGGCACAGAAGGACTTTCTGCTCCTCTGTTGGTTCTTTCTGCACATCTCTTCTTCTTCCTGCAGTTTTCTTCGTCTCTTTGTGGACATCTGTTGCTTCTTTCTGCATTTCTTTTTTTTCTTTCTGTACGTTGTTTCTTCTTTCATCACATGTCCTACCTCTGTAGGCATAGTTAGAAACTAGCATTTAAAAAACCTTTGAAATTCACTGAAAAAACAATAGGTTTCAGGAACGTTATACTTAGAAATTAGTATTTAAAACACCTTAGAAATTCACAGAGAAAGTTATAGTTAGCTGAACATTTCACTCGTACAAAACCCGTGAAATTCCCCCCATTATAGTTAGT
This sequence comes from Triturus cristatus, assembly GCF_964204655.1. Classification (NCBI taxonomy): domain Eukaryota; kingdom Metazoa; phylum Chordata; class Amphibia; order Caudata; family Salamandridae; genus Triturus; species Triturus cristatus. The sequence continues at coordinate 961,228,992 of NC_140589.1, forward strand.
TCAGCTAACTATAACTCGCGCCCCTGCAATGCACTGCTGATGACGTCACATATTACATCACTCGTGACATGGTCAGTGACATCACTGATGACATCTCAAATGACATCTCAAATGACATCACTGATGACATCATCCAGTGACTGTTTGTTTCTCTAAAGTTTAAATACGTTTTAATATATAAAGGGAAAGGCATGTTGAAGAATGAGTGGGTGTGTCTGAATGGATGATTTACTAGGTGTGTGACTGACTCTATAAGTGAGTGATTAAACATAACTTACTGAATGGATGGGTTAGTGACTAAACTGTGTGAATATCTGTATTCGTCTGTCTGTTGGTGTGTAAGCGGCTGCATGGGTTTGCGAATAGCTGCATGAGTGTCGATATGGGTTATTGATTGGTTGTCTGAGCATCTGTATGGGTGCCTGAGTGTTTGTATGGGGGGGTTGTGTATGACTCTTAGCAGCTCCCCATGTGGAAAAGCAATGCCGGCTCCCGCAGGATGCTGGGAGCCGGCGGGACCGCAGGGGGATTGGGGACCCCCCCACGGTCCACAACGGATAGGGCCGGCCCCGGGGGTTGGGGTCCCCGGGGCCATAAATGGGCTGAGGAGGAGAAATTACAGGTCGGCAGCTGTGTCACAGCACTGTATTGTCTGCCCACGTCTCCTCCCAGCTGGGTTGCACCTGCAGTGCGCCATTTCAGTCAGTGATCTCATGGGCTGCTCAGGGTGGCTGTGCCGTTCGTTAGTTTTGCTCCTTGCCTGGAGACAGTTTGATCTCATGTACCACACAATTGCAGTCGCTGACACGTAGGGTGCAGGTCAGCTCCCACAGCTGCAACATTACACAATACACGTCAATGTGCTGAGAGCCTATAAGATCTGTATGCCATTCTCTCACTGTTGTTATGAACTTGTTATATTTTGGATCTCAGTCCTGCTGCTGCTTTTTTCTTCTATTGTAGACTTTGCCTAAAAATAAAACTGCCTGAAAATGTGCATTGTCTACTTAAATTAAACGAACTCCCCTCCATCAAAATGCTCTCATGCTATAACATGAACAATGGGTGGGTTGGTGGGGGCTTAAGAAATGCGATAAACGGGCGGGTGAAGTGAGGAATTAAGATACATGTACAATAGAAACAGTACCCGTATCACAGCACGATCAGCAGAGGGAGACTAATTAAGCTAAATAAATCTGTGCTTGATCCATGCTCCACAGAAGAACAGAAAGTGACACCAAGGCACACGCTGGCCAATTAAGAGGCACAAAAGAAAAGTGACAATTATTCCGATGGATGGTAAGCAGTAGGTGGGGTACAAGCACCTAACTGTACACAACAGTGCCTAGCGACCAAGAGTGCATGACCAAGGCATGCTGCTCAGCAGGCTCGGCCCTAAAAATTTGTAAATCGACACTGGTAAAGGTGTGCTCGATGAGGTAAAGGTAATGACTTAAATAGTGAATTTCATATTTTTTGAGGATTGGTGTGTTACCTCAACTGACACCGCTCTTAACTTTCCTTTATAACTATCCTTTAATTTAACATACACAGTGGTATGCCTAACATGAGGTAGACAGGACGCCTTTTAGTTTTTCAAGGTATGTCAGATATTTTTGAGAGCAGGCTAACACAGGAATTGGTGGAACCGAGTCTAAAAGAGGGGCATGGCTTCAACTATGATTTAAAATTTAAATATCCAGTTCATTAAACTGCAAAAAAGAGAAAATGATACGTTGGGAATGTACTCCAGTAGATTAAAGTTTGGTGTAGATTTTGTTCTATATGGAATAATGAGAAAATTTCAGGAATACCCTTGCATATTTACAGAAGTTGTTGCCTCATGAATACTTAAATGTTCCAGTATTTCTTTATAAGGGATAAACAAGAATACTTTTACTATTGTACAACTGGGGCAAAAGTGCATTTTTACTTAAACCACTCATTATCTCTCATCTCTCTTGGACCATATTTCCCTATTGGTATAATTCCTTTGCCCAATCAAGCTTGTTGGTGCTTGCTCTCTATTTTGACCCCGGAAACATATTTACTCCTGGCCTTTATATGAGTACATTTGTGACCATTGTTGGGATGAAAAAGTATCTGCGAATAGTTGCTGAATACCCATAAACATACATGATTCTGGGTTCCTACCTCTCTTAATGGTAGTCTCCCATGACAAAGCCCATAAACCAACACCCGGTGCTAGATTCATGAAGATAGAAATCCCACCAGACTGGCAAATTCCCACATGCAAAAGTCTAATTTATTAGGGCAAATCCAACAATCCTGGATTCTCTTAATCAGCAATGGGTGTTTGCTAGTGCAAATGATATTTTTTTTTCTGAAATATCGACTTTAAGACTAATTGAACCTGTGATAATATGGTAACTAAGGGGCATATCTACAGGGCGGCGATAATAAATTATCCCTGCTTTTGCGGCCGATTTCGGCTGAAAAGCGGCGATAATTTTATCGCTATATCAGCAAAGTCACGCTATTGCGTGAATCCTTGCCTTAGCGCCTGTTTTCTGAACGCTCAGCTTTGCATCTCTAATGAGATGCAAAGTGGGCGTTCCTTCCTGAAATAACTGGAGAAATTTCGCTAACCGACATTTCTCCAATTATCAAGGGAATCGCTAACAAGCATAGTGATAAGAAAAGTAGTGCTAACCATGGTTATCGCTACTTTCCTTACGCCTGCTTTTCAACTGACTTAGCCATGATATCCTATGGAAGGTGGATATCATGGCTAAGTCTGCCTTGCCCTATCAGCAAGCTTTCGCCAAACGTTGTGCGATTATCGGTGGATTTCCAGCGATAATAGCACAGTTGGCAGCTTGCGCATTGAATTTTATCGCTTTGGAGATAAGCGTTGCTGATAGCACGCCATCTCCGCGATAAAATTCAACGTTGGCCGGCGATAATTATCCTCGCGCTAAGAGCGCTGAGTGATAATTATCGCCTGGCCTTGTAGATATGTCCCAAAATTTGCATACTTAGTAAACTAATGATCTAGTTTTAACTAATTTTTTGAATAAACCTCTTTTAAACTCACTTCAATTCTCTTGTTGTTTCCTGTCATGGTAATTAATGTAAATCCCCTCTCTTTGTTGACTAATAAAGGTCCATAAGACCAATGGCGAGGGCAATATGATGACTATACATGACGTTTGAGATACAAGAATCCTGGCTTTGGCACGAGGGAATTAACTGACATACTGGATGAGAAAGATACTTGAGAACTCATAGAAAACGTGCCCTCATTTCAGATTTCTAGAGCCCTAACCATAGTTTCTATAATAATACAACTACCTCAATGGATACCTTTAGTGCAGTCTGCTGTGTGGAAAATGCATTGACTTTTAGAGCGTTGATTTCATCAATGTGGAGGTACGTGTCCCATACTTTTGTCATAAATACAGAATGTTAGTGCTCTAGTTGTTCATTTCAACACTGTGGGAAGCTGCAGTAGAACACTGGGGAATCTACTGACAGGAGGCCGCTGATGTTGGAAGCGCATGTTCACTCAGCATACCAGACTTTTTTCTGAAATTGATTAGGAAGATATTTGACAATTGATAGAAAAGGCATCCTCATTTAAGCTTTCTAGAGCACTAACCATAATTTCTACAACATAATGAACCTCCTCATTTTGTTGATTTTTTAAAGGAAATGCTTTCAATTTTACAGCTTTGATTTCATCAACATGGCGATTAGGTGTGGCACACTTTTATCGTAAATAAAGATTATTAAAGCTCTCGTTGTTACTTAAAACCCTGTAAGAATCTGGAGTAAAACACTGGGGAATTAACTGCCAGGCTGCTCCTGCTGTGGTTGGAAGCACATATTTTACTCAGAAGATTAGACTTTATTCTCACATGGATGAGGAAGATAGTGTGAACTTCTTAACATGTGCTCTTATTTTAGAAACCAGCTTTTGCTCAAACATTGTTCATCATATCCCAGCATAAGTCCTGAGAACTCACCAAAATTTCTAAAGTGAGTAATAAACCACCAACAAATAATTTATTTTGTGACTAAAATCTGTTACCAATCTTTATAAGAGCTCCTTTTGTGACCCTCAAAAACCTGGCATTCGCTCGAATGCATTTCAATAAGGACCATGTCCTCGAGTCCTGTAATGACTGCCACAGCACGTTGCCCATGTTCTGGCCAACCATTCAAAGGTGGGGGGGGGGTCTTTCAGGGGGGGCCCTACATGCCCTGGGGGTCAGGTTGTGCTCACCTAGCCCCTTATATTTTTTCAATTTCATGTCCCTGAGTTCATTAATGGTGTTTAAAATGTATTGTCCATGTTGTGGCCAACCAATCAGGATTGGCTTATCCCATTTGAACTGGTCAATCAGGACATATCTGGACAGTAAATAACTTTCTAACCCCTTCATGCCCATCCCTAACCGCTCTTTCAACTCTAATTTATTGAAAGCAGCTGAATGGTCCAATATTGCCATTGAGAAGTTCAGTATGAATTTTGCAAATGCACCAAGAACACAGATATGGGCATATAGGACAATATTACAGGTTATCCATTATGTATTTTCATATTACATATTTATTTTGGGATAGTTAGCTTGAAAAATCATTTTTGTTCAAAGTGCAGCTAATAATGGGCACTGACTGTAATCAGAATGCCTAGGTTTATCTTTTCTCAATAAATTGTTGGTAAAACAAAAGACAATGGTGAGGTACGGTGCATATATATGTGGTGGGCGGAGTTCTTGGGGCATACCCCAGTTCCAAAAGTAGAGAATAAAAAATCTAGGGGTCTGGTTTGATCCCAAACTCACATTTGAGAGCCAAATTAGGAAGGTAGCTAGGAAATGCTTTGGGACTCTCAACGTCCTAAGGAAACTCCTAGATGTTCTACCGATTGCTGCCATTATTGACGCTCTGGCTACATCTGAGATAAATTATGGTAATATTCTCTATCAGGGAGTGTCCAGAAAAGGTCTAATCATGCTGCAATATATTCAAAATGCTGCTGCACACCTAGGTGCCGATTCCGATCCTGGAAAAACCGGGTACGAACCGTCGGTCGGAGGGTTTTCTCCGTCCGACTCGTACCCGATAAAAAAACATTACAAACATGGAAGTACGATTCGCACGGAAACACCATTTCCGTACAAATCGTAAAAAACACCGACCAACGAAAATATACATACAAATGTGATCCGGGAAAGCGCCGACGTGACGTCGGGACGCAGTCAGGCTCCGTTTCACGAACAAGGAAGTACGATTCGAACCGACACCAGTCCGGACGGCAATATTTTTACAGCACCCAAAAAGTGCCGGAAAAGCGAAGTACGGCGTGATGCGAGCAGAATTGGGGGCCCGGTACGCGCCGAACCCCCCCCCAGACCCCGCGGATGTACGTGCCGTACCCCCACCTGTGTATGTACGAGTCGAACCCCCACCCGTGTATGTACACCCGTGTATGTACGAGTCGAACCCCCACCCGTGTATGTACACCCGTGTATGTACGAGTCGTACCCCCACCCGTGTATGTACGGTGCGTACCCCCACGCGCTGGGCGTACGCACCGTACATACACGGGTGGGGGTACGACTCATACATACACGGGTGTACATACACGGGTGGGGGTTCGACTCGTACATACACGGGTGTACATACACGGGTGGGGGTACGACTCGTACATACACGGGTGTACATACACGGGTGGGGGTTCGACTCGTACATACACGGGTGTACATACACGGGTGGGGGTTCGACTCGTACATACACGGGTGTACATACACGGGTGTACATACACGGGTGGGGGTTCGACTCGTACATACACGGGTGGGGGTACGGCACGTACATCCGCGGGGTCTGGGGGGGGTTCGGCGCGTATGCGGGCACATGTCTCCATGGTTGCTATTGCAGTTCGGTCCGTACGGTGTATTTTCCACACGGTTGTAAAATTGGGAGGACGGGACGGATCGTACTTGCGCGGTCGGACTTCATTTTTCCGATTCGTAGGGTAAATCGTCCGAGGATGTGTCGGACACATTTTCCGACCCGAGGACGTGTCGGGGAATTTTCCCAATGCGATTCGTATGTATTTTTTCCCATACGAATCGTACTTGCCAGTTTGTACGGTACTTGAACGATTCGTACGGAAAAAAATCCGGATACGATTCGTACGGGGAAAATTTCTCCAGGATCGGAATCGGCACCCTAGTTTTGAACCACCCAAGAAGAGCATCTACCTCTAAGGCTCTCTGTACTCTCCACTGTCTTCCAGTGGAGAAGAAGATCACCTTCAAGGCAATGCGCTACTGCCACAGGATTTTGTGGAATAAGGGCCCAAGCTATCTTCGCTCAATGATAACTTCCTATACACCGGCACACAATTTAAGATCTTTGGAGCCTACTTGGTTATGGTGCCAAGAATACAAAATGTTAGGATGGGAGCGCGATCTTTTGGCTAATTGGCAGCCGAAAAGTGGAATACTCTGCCATTAATGCTGATAGCTGAACCCAATGAAAGCACTTTCTGCAAGGGATTAAAGACCTGGCTGTTCTTATCCTTAAATTAAATTGAATATCTCTGGCCAGCATCTTTGCACTCTTCTGTTGAGCCTAGGCAGAGCTTGTTGCTCTTATTGGAAGTCCTAATCCAAGAGAGGGGACACACCGGCGGTATAACTATGCGCTTTACAAATAGTAAAGATCAAAATTCAGATTCTATAGCTGCAGCATTTACCACATAATTAAAGATTTATCATATTGGCCGTGTAATTTGCCACATCATTTCCATATTTAACAAAAAAAAGTGCATCTAACTCAAAAGCATCAAATTAAAACTGCCAGAAAATGTGTTTCATAATTTGCTTTTATAGCTACATCATTAGGATAAACTTGCGGCATAATTCAATTAATCTTACTGCATAATCCTAGTGGTCCTGACAATGATCAACCTCAGCAGAGTAGCTTGTGGCTGTTATTAAGATGATTAACTTAAGATATAACAGGGAACCTTGAGATATGTGTCATATTTTATGGTTTCCTATACAATATATTTTTACAGCACTGTATTTTGTGTTTTAGATAGATAGATAGATAGATAGATAGATAGATAGATAGATAGATAGATAGATAGATATAATAAATCAATATATTAATATTAAAATTCTTGAAGCTGTGTGAAAAGCCATCCATAATTCATAGGGTTGTAGAATATGTTGTTCTTCAACCCTCCCCTCAGCTTCCCAAATTCAAGCATATCCTCTTGTTTATGGCACTCTTTATCACCTTATTTCTCTTTTTAGTATTTCCACTGTTTGACGGTGTGACCTACATTTTCGAATATTTATCAAAATGAATTGCTATAACCTCGAATTTTGTAATTATCCAATTTCTTAGTGCATATAATGACTTTCATTTACTGATCTGTGTCCTCTTTTCTTCCCTATGGTCATATTGAGGTGCTTGCGCCAACTTCCATTGCGGAGTGATGGCCTTTGCTAATCCTGCTTTTTAGACATATTAGCTCTGATTCTCAAGGGATAAGCTTGGGTTACTGTTACTTTTTTAACACAAACCAAACGCTAAACCTCTTTTGAGATTAACAAACCAGCACAAATTAGTATCTTTGTTGGTTTGTATGGAAAAGTAACACAAAGCAACGCGGAAGGCTGCTTTGCATTACTTTGTGTCACGCGGCTATACATGGGTGGTACATGGGCGTTCCCAAGCAACCACCCATGCTTTTTGATGCTAAACCCTATCTACTAACATTGGCAGACAGGGTTTAAATGTTGTCATTTCTCCTTGCTTTTCTGACTTTGAATGCGTGCTTCAATGTGCAGCACACTTACAAAGTAGGAAAAGATTTGAAGTGTGTCTATGCATGGTATTTTGTATTGCAAGAGTACTCTTGCTCTACAAAACGTATGGTAGACTCAGGCACGCGCCCTAACCTACGACTGCTGAAATCAGCGTCAGCGCTAGTGAGAGGGGAGGACAGGGACGTATCTCTGTGAATATGGCGCTCTCCTGCTCTCTACCTGTCACGCCATTGCCTGAGGGCTACGAGAATCTGAGCCCCACCCTTCCTCCAACTGAACCTGAAGTACCTTAAACATACAGTCAAACACTCCAGGCTTGCTACTTCAAAAACAAGACATTACTCTATTGTACGTATTGTTTTTTATTGTACTTTTCAACCAATCGCAAATTCATAATACCGTTTGGGCAAATGCAGCACTGAATGAATGAGAATAAGTAGCATAGAAACCCACTTAAACAAATCAACTCACTTATTAAGGCTCAAAAGCGGCCATTCCAATAAGGCACAACAAACTTCTCCCCACATAGAAGCTTAGAGAGTAAAGCTACCAAGAAAAACAGCCCCACTCTCATTAAAGAAAATATTAATCAGTGAATATATGCTCAAACCTAATGGTTTTAAGAATGTTGTCAATTCCATCTCCACCCACGACATTGAGTAAGCTTGTACTCCGGAAACCGCCATGCTGACATTCAAATAATGAAGGTTTTATTATTTTCTCATAAAACCGTCGCCTTATACAGAGCTATATGTTACTAGCCCTCACTCCGAGCACTGAATAGGAAAAAACAACCCTTTTCAGCAGTATCGTGTTATTTAGTGTTCCAGCGTAAACAAAAAAACAAGGCCCACACAGCACTAAATAAGCCGTGGAAATGAATAGGTGCCGAAAACATCATGTCACGTTAAAAGGAAAATTACCCAGCGGCAACAGTTTTCTTTGTTCTTTAGACAGATCAAATACAGTGTTTGGAAATACCAACTCTGAAACAGGGTTGATGCATCTATTAAAGAGAGTTGCGTTTTAAGGAACGTAGGAGAACAGAAAATGTTACGTGCAGGCTGGATAAGCTATTTTAGTAGGGCAACAGAGTGCTCAGATGTTATTTAAGAAGTAATAACAGGCACTTAAGGGAAACAAGCACTGGCAATGCCCACAGATCTGACCTTTTTCAAGAGCCTAGTGTTTTTTTTTAAATGTATTTTTGACAAACATTTAACATTCCACACAAATGGCAACAATGTTAAAACACAGACACAGAATAGGCGAACTAGCCCTAGCGCTGAACTGCATTCCTTTTCAGGTGCAGTGCACGTCATCAGGAAAAATTCTGTCTGTCACAGGGGAAGACAACCAATCACTGAAGTGAGCTTACCCCTTTGCCCCCATGCTAGTTGCTGTTGCGGTGGAAGCAGAATATGACTGACACTTGTAGAGATCAATGGATGAAGAAGGCTGACAGAAAACCCACATATGTATGTACATATGTATGTATTTTTATAAACAATTTTTCAAATCATTTTTAAATCATTTTTTTCGAAAACGCTGGAGAAACACTGTTGGGTGCATATTTCCTCCCCCTCCGAGCTCCAAAACTAAAGGCCTTTTGTGCAAACATTTTCTATAACACATATTGTAAATAAAGTTAAGGTTCACATTACAATTAATGAAACATGCTAATTACATTTGTGCAAAATATACATATATATATATATTTTCCTCCGTTATAGTTAGTTGTACTAACTATAACTCGCGCGCCCGGAATCCACTGCTGATGATGTCACATATTACATCATTCATGACATGGTCAGTGACATCACTGATGACATCACTGATGACATCACTGATGACATCACTGATGACATCATCGATGACATCATCCAGTGAATGTGGTTTGCTTCCATATTTAAATAAGTATTTAGGAATCTGCATTGAAGACTAAGTGGATGTATAAGTGTCTGGATGGAGGATTTAGTAGTACTGTGATTGACTGTCTAAGTGACTAATTTAAAGTGTCTCACTAAATATATGGGATAGTGATTTAACTGTGTGAATATCTGTATCACTCTGTCTCTTGTTGTGTAAACTACTGCATAAGTTGGTTACTAGCTATGTGAAACTCTATATTAGTTTTTAATTAGTTAAGTGAGTATTTGTATGAGAGAGTGATTGTGTGTGTAGTTGGATGGGAGGTGTGTGACTGTCCAAAAATGTGTAAATAGTTGATTTAGTAGGTATATGAGGTTAAGACTGAATGTGAAAACAGTTGTTTGGGTGAGTGAATCTCTTTATGGGTGTGTTGATGAGTAAATATATTTCTCAATGATACATGTCCAACAAAGTAGAAATATAAAAGGCAGTGTATGTGACAGTTGTTGTATATAAATAAGTATACATAAGACTCAGTGATTGTCTGAGTGACTGTATGGAAAATCGTATACTTATAATAGTGATTTTATAAAACACTAAGTATGAGTTACTATCTATATGAATAAATAAAGTGGTGTTTGTATAAGTGTGTAGCTGAGTAAATGTAAGTATGATCAATTGTTTGCATAAGTGAGTAGGATGACTGCATCGCCTGAGGATCTTGCCTGCTACCTGGTTCGTTGTTGGAGGAGAGCACAAACTACAGGCCCCAGAAGTCTGCGGGGTTCAAGCACCAGCGGCGGCCACTTCCCCTAATCACCGGGGACTATTTCTACTGCTCGCGCCTCCCGCTTCGCGGGAGACGCTTCGCCTGAGGATCTTGCCTGCTACCTGGTTCGTTGTTGGAGGAGAGCACAAACTACAGGCCCCAGAAGTCTGCGGGGCACAAGCACCAGCTGCGGCCACTTCCCCTAATCACCGGGGACTATTTCTACTGCTCGCGCCTCCCACTTCGCGGGAGACGCTTCGCCTGAGGATCTTGCCTGCTACCTGGTTCGTTGTTGGAGGAGAGCATAAACTACAGGCACCAGAAGTCTGCGGGGCACAAGCACCAGCTGCGGCCACTTCCCCAAATCACCGGGTGTATAAATTGGAGGCTGGAAGCCCGCATCGCGGGACGCGCGCGGGCGGCGCTGGGCTTAGCCCGGGCAAAGGGCGGGCCGTCTGTGGCCGTCAGAGGCCAAAGGAGGCCGGGCTGGGCTACGTCCCGTTCATCTACCCATTGCCCTAGTCGCCTATTGAACTTTCCAACCAATAGGCTTGGACTCGAGTGGCCCTACATCCCGTGCCGCTATTCAGGTGACTCTAATATAAGTTGTATATATCACTGCCCCGGTCTAATGTATATTGCGTTGGGGTAGATCGCCTAAAAGCTGTGGGTTTAGTATAAAGTCAGACCTGTTTCGATATTGCTAGTTGTATTAGAGTCTGTGCATTTAAAAGGACGGGGACCGCGATAGGGACACTTAGTACCGTTTCACCTGATTATGGTCAAAAATAAGATTTCCCAGTTGAGGGCGGAGGGAGGGGTAAAAGGGACTCTTGACGCTTTTATTACAAGAGCTGAATCGCTTCTAGCACATGAGATCCAACTGACTGAGCACAGACTATCATTGGATTCTCTAATAGCGAAGAAGCGATCCTCCTTGGGAAATATAGCCTCTTGCCTAACGCCATGTGGAGGGGTGCATTTAACCCAACCCACTCTTGCCCATGCGACTCAATCTGACATTTTTGATGCATCGACAACAGTTGATTTAAGCCTACAGGGGGATATCACGATAGTGGGCTTTACTGGGCCGCCTAACGGCAGTCAAAATGCAGCGACTGGAACGCACAGCACAGGGGATATTCAGATGGGTACCCAACAGAGAGCAGCGCAAGGGGACGTCTCAAGGGAGGGGTCTAGTGCCCAATGAGTATTAAGGGATGTCGACCCTATACGGAGCCCTAGCAGAGAAGTAATTACATGCTCTAAAAGATCGCAAGTCTTAGCGGGGCTCTCAGAGTCGGGTGGACCACAACGATCTACCCGTGCTAGCAAACTCAGCCGAAAAGGGCCGGCAAAGTCCACTAAAGATACCAGTAAGAACCCTGAGAACACAAGTTGCCCAACTTGTCATTGTGAAAGAGGGACGGATGGGCCCCAAGAAATCATTCTAGCATTGGAAAAAAAAATGGAACAGCTCTTCCTTCAATATTTGGGGCCAGTAATGACTAAAATCTCCAATATGGAAGGGATAATAAACAGCCTAGTTGATAATAATAGGGGACAACCTATTGGGGATTTCGCACAGGGGAGGGAGGAGGGGACCACAGCGGTTGACCGCAGGAAAAAGGTAACAATCAATATGGAGAACGTCCAGAGTGTGCATAGAGAGCCAACCCCGGAGATAGAAAAAACTAGTAATAAGGATCTTTGTTGTAAGGCCTCAGATAATTTACGTATCCCACATGTGGTTAGGGATAGTTGCACGGCACAAAAGGAGCCCAAGAAGACCTCTAAGAATAACAGTATGGATTGTACCCAGGGCACCCCAGGTCTCCAGACACTAGATTTACCCCCGGCCTCCTGTCCTTACTCAGTAGTGCTAGTAGGAGTACCAGGAATAAGTAATGACAGTGAAGAATCGGTCAGTACTCTGATTAATAAGGCCGCGCACTGGATTTATAATAACATACCAGTAAGGAGATTTCAGCATGAACAAATTCTTATGGCCAGGAGGGTGGCTTGGATTGGGGGTAGCGAGAAAAAATTTGCAGGTGACTGTGTCATTGTAAATTTTAGACATCCGGAGTTAGTCAAAGACCTACTCGATAACCGGCATGGGGAGAGTGAGAGAGGGTCATGCATAAGGATGCTCCCACTGTACTTTTCTTTTTTTTATAGGGATAGAGCCCTTGAGCCTAGGTAGAGTTTGCACCCTGCTCAGTTTGATTTGGGGCAACGACGAACAGAGTGGGGCCTCCTTCGCCTGAGCCAGGTTCCAGGGTAGGTGAGGTACAATCCCTGATCACGTTGGGTGATGCTTGCACCCTGCGATTCAGAGGATTAGGATCCATTGAGGTTGTATCAATTCCAACCTTGTTTATTTTCATATACCTTGGATGTATGTGGTCACGCTTAACTATTGGCAGTGTGATTATTGATTGCAGTAGCATTTTTTTAGAGAAATACAGGTCCTGAAGAAAGCTGTGGGTAATATACCCGGATGGCTGAAACATGTTGACCTATATATAGCAGTCACTAGGAAGCACTGCTATAATTTTGTTACACTTTTTTGCACTTGCTTTTTTGGTTAACATCCATCAGCCCGAATGAGCAACAGAGCTTCTAACTAGTGAGGCAGTCTCTATGATCAAGAGACATACCTCCGTCACAAGTTGGATGACCAAATGATGTAAACGATCAAGTGAGCTAAGTTCATGCTCCATCCTATGAGTGAGATTGATGGTAATCCATGCTCTGCTCTAGTACTGTTCAGGATTGTTCCTATGCACTCATCTCTTTCTTTCTTCTCTTCCGTGCTGTATGTTATTAGACCCCCAGTTCTTGTTTGTGTGTATAACTTAGTCAGGAGTGGGGATTAGAATTTGGGCAGGTCTTTAAATATTTTTTCCCTTAGACCCTAGCTTTCTAGTAGTATTTTTGATAGAGTTTGCAACGGCCATGGATATTTAAGAAAGGCAGGGAGGATATCATTCGCTTGGCTTCAAATAGATTTGCACCTCTCTCTAGCATTTCTGCCCTGGACGAACAAGACTGACTGGGGAGAACGGGGAGCACTGAGGTCGAGAGAGAACTAGACACCCAATGGAATTCGGGAGTCATAAACCGATTAGGAAATAATGATCAGGATTTAACACAGAATGGCAAGTCTTTATTAAAAGGTACAAAGTTATCTGCGTCCAGGAAACCTGGGAGACGGATAACAGTGTGTCATTCTTGGAGGTATACAAACTGTTTTTTGTCCCGGCCCGTAAATCGCCAATGGGTCGAGCCAAGGGTGGCTTAATCACGTATGTGGCATTGACGCTGCAAGGGAGCTGGCAAGATTTGGGGTGGGACTCTGGCTGTCTCCAGGGCATAAGATACATTACAAAGGGCCTTAAGCTTATTTTTATAAATTTTTATAACGCGGGACAATCCATGTCAAACCTGGTGGAGTTGGAGGAGAGATTGACGGGGTTAAACGATACAGGGGACTCAAGTACCCAGTTGATCCTTATGGGGGATTTTAATAGTCACCAGTGCCCCTATTTGAAATGGGAAGGAGGAATCTGGGAATCTTGCCCCTCTATTAAGGGATGGCACACAGAGCACTCTAGTGAGGGCATGGCACTAGGCACAATCTTGGGTAAGTTTGCCTTAACCCATACGATGGATCTGGTCGATGTCGGGTCACCTAACACAATGACTACCTCCTTTAAGGGACGGGGATGTGATTCTATCATCGACTACATCTTTGTTTCTAACGCACTAATTGGTAGGGTTAGTCATTTTATGATAGTTCCTAGTGCATTTAGTGACCATAATCCGTTGGAACTGACAATAAGCGTTTTAGACCTTTCCACCAAAGCGGATAAAAGGATCACTGTGGGACAGAATAAGGCAAAGGACCAGGGCAGGAGAATTAAATGGAGCAAGATTGATGGGATAGCACTCCACAGAGCGCTCCTTGCAGATAGTGATAGCCAGACTTGGAGATGTCTGGACAGCACGGTAGAGGGGAGCGATCTGATTGCAGCGTTTGAGGGTACCGCCCAGCATATTGATAGTCTTTTGACGTGCAAAACAAATAAGCAGGCTGACCTCTGACCTAGATGGTTCGATAAGGAATGTTCTAGGGCTCACAGGAACTTGAAGCAGGCACTTAAAACAGTCCCAAGGGACAGAGGTACGATTGCTGATTGCAGGAATCGGTACAAAAAGGCGATCAATTCGCGGAAAAATCTCCTTCAATCCCAGGCCTGGGAGTCATTAAGAAGAGAGGCTGCGGAGCGCCACGACATGAATAGTTTCTGGAGGGTAATAAATGACCCGTGTTTTCAAGCCCCAAACAAACCACAAGTGGCGTCCCACATTTTGCCAGAAGCTTGGGTAGAGCATTTTACAAGCTTATATAACCGGGGCAATCAAGAGACGCAGCAAATCAAGAGACGCAGCAAATTCAAGTTATAGAATTCCCCGAGGGCGCCTGGATACCTTTTTCGGTAGCAGAAGTAAAATTAGGAATAGATGGCCTGGTACTGAGAAAGGCGCCAGGGCCTGATGGGATTCCCCCCGATTTATTTAAAAGTTAAGATGGCCAAATGAATAGAGCATTGTACAGAATTGTCCCGGTTTTTAACGCTTATACTGATGGATTTTTTATTATGATCGTTTTAATGTGAAACACGTATATGGGGCAGAATTTTTTAATGGAAGAAGGTCCGAACATAATATGTATCTTTTATGGTTATTTTTAATATCCGAATAAAGATTATTTGAATTTGAATTTGACTGCATAAGTGAATAGAATGTGTGCTGCTGTGTAATGTTGATATAGGTGTATGAGTAAATCTATAGGTAAGTGCTTAGATGTGTGTGTAGATCTCCAAATCACTGAGTGGGTCTTTAGAAACTTGTATTGTTGTGTCAATGGTTTAAACATGGTACTCTATATTTTATAGTGAGTGATGAAAGGTTATACTAGTGTATGATGAGGTGTATCAGATTGTCACATGGATGATGTCATCAGTGATGTCATCAGTGATTTCATCAGTGATGTCACTGACCATGTCATGACTGATGTAATATGTGACATCATCAGCAGTGGATTCCGGGCGCGCGAGTTATAGTTAGTACAACTAACTATAACGGAGGAATTTCAATGGTTTTGTACAAGTGAAATGTCCAGCTAACTATAACACCCCTGAAACCTATGGTTTTTTCAGTGAATTTCTAAGGTTTTTTAAATGTTAATTCCTAACTATAACATGCCTGAAACCCTTGGTTTTTTCAGAGAATTGCAAAGGATTTTTAAATGATAATTTTTAAATGTAGTAATAGTTATATGTATTTTTTATACTAATTTTCTACAGTTTTTTAACTGTTTATTTTTACATATTTTATTTTTTAAATGATATTACATCTTTTTAATGCAAATGGAAATAAAAATGTTTTTTAAAATATTGAAAGTGAAATATTGTTTTTTTGTTGTTGAATGTATAAGTGCAGAACTATAAGTGTGTTGGTTAGTTAGGGGACTGCATGCATAGTGGATAGGGGTTTGAAGCAGTCTATGTGCTAAGGCCTGGCTCAGTGCATGAGTATTTGGGTACTGACTGAATGATTAGAGTACTGTAAGAAGAGTGCCTGGGTGAATTTATAAGTGTTAGAATTACTTTTCAGGATGAGTACTGGGCTCAAAGATGCAGCACTGAGGTCTCTCCTGATAACAGGTAAGTAAATAGGAATTCATAGTTCGGCTGATTTTATAGGAATATTTGTAAGTTTCAAAAATCGACACTTAGAAACTTTTTCAGCAAAAAGCAGGCAATGATATCCTATGGAAGGAAATTCAAGTTACTGGTAAGTACGGTTAGAATTACTTTTCAGGATCAGTACTGGGCTCAAAGATGCAGCACTGAGGTCTCTCCTGATAACAGGTGAGTAAATCGGAATTCGTAGTTTGGCTGATTTTAGAGGAATATTTTAAAGTTCCAAAACTCCACACTTAGAATAATTCCCAAGTGAAACCAGTCAATGTTAGCCTATGGAAGGAAATTCAAGTTACTGGTAAGTACGGTTAAAATTACTTTTCAGGATCAGTACTGGGCTCAAAGATGCAGCACTGAGGTCTCTCCTGATAACAGGTGAGTAAATCGGAATTTGTAGTTCGGCTGATTTTAGATGAATATTTTAAAGTTCCAAAACTCCACACTTAGAAGAATTCCCAAGTGAAACCAGTCAATGTTAGTCTATGGAAGGAAATTCAAGTTACTGGTAAGTACGGTTAGAATTACTTTTCAGGATCAGTACTGGGCTCAAAGATGCAGCACTGAGGTCTCTCCTGATAACAGGTGAGTACATCGAAATTTGTAGTTCGGCTGATTTTACTTTGGTCCAGTATATATAGAGCCATTTTCCTACACCATCCCCTCCCTTCAACACTGTGTAAACACACCCCGTGTCTGTTTTAATTTGGGAGATTAAGTCCCCTTGAATCCTGAGTGTCCCTTGGGTCCAATTAGCCCACTAGGTGCCTCCAGTAAGCGCCACAGATCTGCGTTGCAGAGAGGTGTAAAAAAGGGCACGGCCTGGGCCACCTCTCTGAAACAGCGCATTGGCGCTTACTAGAAGCACCTGGTGGGCTAGTTAGCCCCCAGGGGCCCTTAGGATTGAAGGGGAATTATTTCCCCAACTTAAAATGCACCACAGGGCGTGTTTTCACACTTCACCTCGGGCCCCATCCCCTCCCTTCACCACTGTGTAAACGGCCTGGACCACCTCTATGCAACGCAGCACAATGGCGCCTTATAGGAAGCACCTGGTGGGCTAGTTGGCCCCCAGGGGCTCTCAGGATTTAAGAGGAATTATTTCCCCAACTTAAAACACGCCACAGGGCGTGTTTGCACATGTCACCTCAGGCCACGTCCCCTCCCTTCGCCCCTGTGTAAACGCGCCCAGTGTCCGTGTTATGTTGGGAGATTAAGTTCCCTTGAATTCTGAGGGTCCCTAGGGTCAAACTAGCCCACTAGGTAGCTCCAGTAAGCGCCACAGAGCTGCATTGCTGAGAGGTGTAAAAAGGGACGTGGTCTCTGAACACCTCTCTGCAACGCAGCTCCCTGGCGCATACTGGAGGTACCTGGTGGGCTAGTTGGCCCCCAGGGACCCTCAACATTGAAGAGGAATTAATTCCTCAACTTAAAACGCACCACAGGGCCCATTTTTGCACAATGGTGAAGGAAGGGGCGGGGTCTGGGGTGACATGTCTGCAAACACGCCCTGTGGCGCTTTTTAAGTTGGACAATTAATTCCTCCTCAATCCCGAGGGTCCCTAGAGGCCAACTAGCCCACGAGGTACCTCCAGTATGTGCCAGAGAGCGGCGTTGCAGAGAGGTGTTCAGAGGCCACGCCCCTTTTTACAACGCACCTCCGTGGCACATACTGGAGGTTCCTGGTGGGCTAGTTGGCCCCCAGGAACCCCCGGTATTCAAGGGGAATTCGTTCCCCATCTGCAAACGCGCCAGGGGGAGCTTTTGGAGAGTGCTGAAATGAGGGTGCGTGGCCTCCGGCGCGATGCCTGGCTTTTATTTTTTGTTTTATTAAGAAGGAGGGCTGTGTAGCCCTCCTTCTTTTTCTAGTTTTTTGGCCCTGGGGACCCCACCCCCCAGGGCCTGCCCCCTAATTTTTTTTAATTGTAAAAATGTGGAAGGGGGCCGCGTGGCCCCCCTCCCGAGGCCTTAATTGGCCCCTTGGACCCCATCCCCCGGGGCATGGCCTTTTTCTTTTTTAATCTTTTTTTTTTTACTTTTGGGGAGGGGGGGCCGCGTGGCCCTCCTCCCGGGCCACTTATGGCCCCGGGGACCCCATCCCCCGGGGCCGGCCTTTCTAAATTTTTTAATTTTAACTTTTGGGGAGGGGGGGCTGCGTGGCCCCCCTCCCGGGCCACTTGTAGCCCCGGGGACCCCATCCCCAGAGGATGGCCCTCTCTGTTGGGGACCGTGGGGGGGTCCCCAATCCCCCCATGGTCCCAGCCGGCTCTCCGCATCCTTCGGGAGTCGGCATTGCTTTTCCACAAGGGGAGCTGCTAAGATGCAGCTCCCCATGTGGAAAAGCAATTTGGTTTGAATTTTGAAAGAGAGAGCAGGTTTCCCTGCTCTCTCTTTCAAAATTCAAACCGAGTTTGCTATGCGGCTCCCGCCCTGCCATAGCAAACTACAGTGTCCCGGGGGGTAGGCACCCCGGGACACTGCAGGAGCCGACCTTGGGGGGTGGTGGTCCCCTCGGCCATCGATGGCTCCAGGAGGGCGGCCGCGCGGCCCCCCTCCTCACATTTTCAAAGCTCCGGGGGGTGGTGATCCCCGGGGCTGGGGGGTCCGTCACGGACCCCCCAATCTAAATATTTAGAGGCCCGGGGAGGTGGCAGTCCCCGGGGCGTGTGGGGGGCTTGAGCCCCCCCACACAGGGTATTTTTTTTTTAAAAGCCCCGGGGGTGGCCGTCCCCGGGGCTGCAGGGGGCAGTGTGCCCCCTGCTATCAAAATTCAATCGAGCCCCGGGGGGTGGCGGTCTCAGGGGCTTGGGGGGGCCGTGTGCCCCCCGCAACTATAAATGCTTTGCCCTGGGGGTTTCAGTTCCTGTGGCAGTGTGGGGGGGATTGCACACTTTTTTTACCATGCCCCCGGAACTTGGCCCCCCCGGGGGCTAATTAACAACGAAGCGCGGGCACCCGCTCTTTGTTTTTTTAAAAAAAATTCGGCCGAATTTCTCACTGGGTGCGCAAATTTTTCGGAGCCCTGGGGGTCCTTGTGGGACCCCTGAGCAGGCCTAGGGGGTCAGGGTGTTTCTACCCTGCCCCCTTTTTCCGTTTTGCGCGTTTTTTTCTTAGGTTTCTTGTGCCTGGGTTCTACCGAGGCACAAGATGGCTGCCAACACTTCCTGGTTTGGAGTGTTGACAGCCAATTAGCATACAGCTCGTGATTGGGAGGGTACGCGGACCCTCCGAGGCCATAGATATATCTATGATTTTACTTTTCATTAACTCAGGAACTACTGAACTGATTTACACCATTTAACCAAAAGGCACGAGTGTGAACCAAGGGCTACCTCTTTGCCAAATTTGGTGTAATTCCGTTCAGCAGTTCGGGCTGCAGCTGCGATTAAAGGTTCCTATGGAAAATTGCAGGGGGAAAACACGTTTTGGGACCCCCCTTTTTTCTCGGCTCCCGCTTGACGAATCACCCTGAGACTTTCAGGATCCTTGAAAAAAGTGTGCAAAACGCAAAAAGGGGGCAGGGTAGAAACACCCTGACCCCCTAGGCCTGCTTGGGAGGGCCACAAAAAATATATATATTAGGGAGCACGGATCCTGCCGATTAAAAAAAAAAACAAAGCGCGGGCTCCAGCGTTTCATTGGTAATTAGCCCCGGGGGCAATATTATTATGTGAATGGGGGGTCCAGAGGGGCCCCCAAGCCCCGGGGACCGCCACCCCCTGGGGCTTTATAAAATTATGAACGGGGGGCTCACAGCCTCCCCAGCCCCGGGGACCGCCACCCCCGGGGTTTCAATATTCATGGGTGGGGGGCTCAAAGGCCCCCCAAGCCCCCCCAACCCCCCCAAGCCCCGGGGACCGCCACCCACCGGGGCTTTTCACGTGCAAGCGCACAAGCGTCGCTTAAAGTAATACGTATGTGTCGCGTATGCGCCTGGAGTCGCGTACCGGTCGCATAGCGATCACGCACAAAAATGCGCACCCATCGCACATCCTACATCGCACATCCTACACAATCCTAAAATAGCAGCTAGGTTCGCGCAGTGCTCAAGAAAGGTATGCTTTGGGTGCACGACTCCCCAAAAAAATTTGAAAAAAAAACCAATAAAGAAAATAATATAAATATATTTAAAAAAAAATATAAAACAAATATTTAATTTTTTCCCCCATTTATAATAAAAATATATAATGTAACTAAAAAAAAATATGTAAAAATTAATAGTTAAAAAAATGTAGAAAATCAGTATCAAAAAAATAAATATAACTATTATTACATTTTAAAATTGTCATTTAAGAAATCTTTGAAATTCACTGAAAAAACCATAGTTTTCAGACATGTTTTAGTTAGCAATTAGCATTTAAAAAACCTTTGAAATTCACTGAAGAAAACATAGGTTTCAAACATGCTATAGTTAGGAATTAGTATTTAAAAAACCTTTGAAATTCACTGAAAAAAACCAAAGGTTTCAGACATGTTATATTTAGGAATTAGCATTTAAAAAACCTTAGAAATTCACTGAAAAAACCATAGGTTTCAGGGGTGTTATAGTTAGCTGGACATTTCACTCATAGAAAACCATTGAAATTCCTCCGTTATAGTTAGTTCTACTTAATAGAACTCGCGCGCCCGAAATCCACTGCTGATGATGTCACATATTACATCATTCATGACATGGTCAGTGACATCACTGATGACATCACTGATGACATCTCAAATGACATCACTGATGACATCACTGATGACATCATCCATGTGACAATCTGAAACACCTCATCACACACTAGTATAACCTTTCATCGCTCATTATACAATATGGAGTATCATATTTGAAACCATTGACACACCAATATAAGTTTCTAAAAACCTCCTCAGTGATTCCTAGATCTATACACACATGTAAACACTTACCTATAAATTCACTCATACATGCTGACAAAGATCAATAGAACACTATCAAATATACTTATACACCTACATGAACATTACACACCAGCATACATCCTATTCACGTATGCAGTCGTCCTACTCACTTATGCAAACAATTGATCATACTTACATTTACTCAGCTTCACACTTATACAAACACTTCTTCATTTATTCATATAGATAGTAACTCATACTTAGTGTGTTATAAAATCACTATTACAAGTATACAGTTATCCATACAGTCACTCATAGAATCACTGAGTCTTATGTATACCTATTTATATACAACAACTGTCACATACACTGCCTTTTATATTTCTACTTTGTTGGACATGTATCATTGAGAAATATATTTACTCATCACTACACCCATAAAGACATTTACTCACCCAAACAACTGTTTCCACATGCAGTCTTAACCTCATATACATACTAAATCAACTATTTACACAACTTTGGACAGTCACATACCTCCCACCCAACCACACACACATTCACTCTCCCATAAAAATACTCACTTAACTAATCAGTAACTAATATAGACTTTCACATAGTTGGTAACCAACTTATGCAGTAGTTTACACAAGAGACAGAGTAATACAGATATTCACACAGTTTAATCACTATCCCATATATTTAGTGAGACACTTTAAATTAGTCACTTAAACAGTCAATCCTCCATCCAGACACTTATACTTCCACTCATTCTTCAATGCAGATTGCTACATATAATACATATTTAAATATCGAACCAAACCACATTCACTGGATGATGTCATCAGTGGTGTCATCAGTGATGTCATCAGTGATGTCATTTGAGATGTCATCAGTGATGTCATCAGTGATGTCACTGACCATGTCATGAATAATGTAATATGTGACATCATCAGCAGTGGATTGCGGGCGCGCGAGTTCTAGTTAGTAGAACTGACTATAACGGAGGAATTTCAATGGTTTTGCACGAGTGAAATGTCCAGCTAACTATAAGACCCCTGAAACCTATGGTTTTTTTCAGTGAATATATATATATATATAGGGAAAGCATTTTTTGTTTTCCTAATAACTTTGGCGCTGTTTGACGAATCTTTGCGAAATTTTCAAAACTAGTGGGGCGCTCTCCTGTCTTAAAAGTTTCGGGTGATTTGTGAAGTGGGGTCCCAAAACGTGTTTTTCCCAGGTTATTTTCTATAGGAAACTTTAGACACAGCTACAGCCCGAACTGCTGAACGGAATTATACCAAATTTGGCTAAAAGGTAGCCCTTGGTTCAGAAAGAGTCCTTTTTGTTAAATGGTCTAAATCCATTCAGTAGTTCCTGAGAAATTAAAAAAATAGAGGTCGGAAAATCAATTTCCCATAGGAAACTTTTAGACACGGCTACAGCCCGAACTGCTGAACGGAATTACACCAAATATGGCAAAGAGGTAGTGCTTGGTTCAGAAAGCATCCTTTTTTTTAAAATGGTGTAAATCCGTTCAGTAGTTGCAGAGAAATTCAAAAAATAAAAGTTTCGATATCTAGGGACGCAGTGGATTCGCGAACCCTCCCAACCACGATCTTCACTGTGATTGGCTGCCAACACTCCAAACCAGGAAGTGTTGGCAGCCATCTTGTGACTCGGTAGAACCGAGTGACAAGAAAACAGTAAAAACAAAGGTGAAAAACAAGAAAAGGGGGCAGGGTAGACACACCCTGACCCCCAGGCCTGCTCAGGGAGTCCCACAAGGACCCCCAGGGCCACAGAAAGCATTTTCTTTTTTATAATTTCAGCAGAAATCGCGTTGGGGTCGTGAATCCCGCCGAAATTATTTTTAAAAAAGAACCGCGGGCTCCTGAGCTTCGTTTTGTACAAGCCCCCGGGTGGGCCAGGCCCCGGGGCATTGTGTAATTTTTAATTTGTTTATGTGGGGGCACTCGGGGGCCCCCGCAGCCCCGCAGACCGCCACGTCCCCGGGACTATGTTTACTATGTTCTTTAACCCCTTCCCCGCTCATGACGGAACCGCTCCGTCATGAGCCACGGTTGCCGTGTGCTCATGATGGAGCGGTTCCGTCATGCCACGACCGTTGGCGGCCGCTCCGCCCACGCGGCGCTGTTTCCCCGCCTGTGCGGGGGGACAACGCAACTGGGCGGAGTCATGACGGAACCGCTCCATCATGAGCACAGCTCAACCGTGGCTCATGACGGAGTGGCTCCGTCATGAGCACAGCGCCACCGCGCTGCCCCCCCGCACCCCCCAGCGCTGCGGCGGAATTCCCGCCGCAGCGAAGGGGTTAATTTGTGGGGGGTCTCCAAGCCCCCCCCAAGCCCCGGGAACTGCCACCCCGGGGCTTTTCCCAAATATTTGCGGGGCTTCTTTTTTTAAATATATATTAAACCTGTGTGGGGGCTCAACCCCTCCCACATGCCCCGGGGACTGCCACCTCCCCAGGGCACTAATCATGTAAATTCGGGATTCCAGCCCCGGGGACCACCACCTCCCCAGGGCTTCAATCACATTGGGAGGGGGACCATGTGGCCCCCCCTCCTGGAGCTGTCGATGGTCCTGGGGACTGCTACCCCCCAGGACTGGCTCCTGCAGTGTCCCAGGGTGCCCACCCCCAGGACACTGCTGTTTGCTATGACAGGGTGAGAGCTGTGCGGCTCCCTCCCTGTCATAGCAAACCTGCTTTGGATTTTGGAAGCGAGAGCGGGAAACCTACTCTCTCTTCCAAAATCCAAACCAGATTGCTTTTCCACACGGGGAGCTGCTTGTCAACAGCTCTACATGTGGAAAAGCAAATCCGGCTCCCGCAGGAGGTGGGTAGCCAGTAGGACCGTGGGGGCATTGGGGCTCCCCCCACGGTCCCTAACCATGAGGCCAGGTCCCGGGGGATGGGGCCCCCGGGGCCCAAAATAGCCGGGAAGGGGGGTGGTAGTGCCCCCTCCTTCGTTTAAGAAATAAAAAAAACGTATATATATTTAACCATGAGGCCAGGTCCCGGGGGATGGGGTCCCCAGGGCGATTGTACATTAATGAAAGTGGAAGGTATATTTTGTTTAAAAAATTGGAGTCGCGACACTAGCGCGGCCCCCAGGTGTGAACGTGAGGGGTTCGCGGCTCCCATCACGGCCTGTGGTGTGAACGCGAGGGGTGCGCAGTGCTCAGCGTGGCCCCCTGGTGTGAACGCAATATTGCATGACGCTCAGTACGGCCCATAGTGGGAAAGCGAGGGGTTCGCGGCACTCACCACAGCCTCTGGGGAGCGCAAGGGGTGCGCGGTGCTCAGTGCGGTCCCCTAGTGTGAACGCGATGGGTACGCGGCTCTACGTCGTGCTGGGTGCGTGACTCCAAGAAAAAATAAGTAAGATCTTTTTTATATAAACCTAGGTTATATGTTAGGTTATTGGGTGGCTCTAAAAAGAGCCCTTGTGTTTATTATGAGTTTCTTGCAGCTACATGTAAGTGCGGATGCAGAACTTTAGGTTGTTGAGAAATACTCTGTTTCCTTCATCAGTGAAGTGTACTCCGTCACTCCTGTAGATGCCCTCCATATGGAAACGTAGATTGTTGTTATATAGGGAGCCCATTCTATGGTCTCTGTTGGTAAGCAGAAACAGCTTTATTGACATTTTTTCTAGCTTTCTCAATCTGTGGACAAAATTGATTGGACCACTTCCATTTCTGTCTTTGGCATATGTTAGAGTATACGAAGGCAGTTTGGGGGAAAAGCAACATCAATTCTGCAAAGGTGTCCTTCATTAGCATTTCCAGACCTACCCCAGTCAATGTGCCTAAGTCATTGCCACCACAGTGCACAATCATGAGGTCAGGAGGTTGGAGATGCAAAAAGGTTTTAACCAAGGGCGTCAATTGGTGCCACTTTAATCCTCTCTGTCCAATCCATTTAATGTCTACATTTTGCAAAGATAGGTCTTTGTCAATACCTCTGCTTTCAGCATAGCTTTTGCACCAGAATACATAGCTGTGCCCAACAATCCACACTGAAAACATCTTGAAGGGATCTCTGTAGGTAATGAAAAGATGTCTGTAGCTGAGGTAGGCAGTTGGTAGAATGAGAGATATCTAAAATGGTGGAGAAGATGCTGTTTTTAAGAAAGTAGAGATTTGATTGGCTGTTTAAGAAGATTCTACATTCAAATATAGGGTGCATTTTACTTTGTTTAAAAACCAAGTTTCTTATTGGTTAGTAAAAAATGTTTGAAAGGTACAGCAGAAAGGATAAGGGCATGTTTTGCAAAAACAACCACACTTGGTGTTCTTATTTGCAACATTCTGTGGTGAACTTTTGACCTGACAGTTAAGTTGAATGGTGCAAGAGCTGTTGCTATGGAAACTGGCCTTAAGCAGATGGGGTGAAGAAGTCACTTGAAAAGTGGTATTATGTATGACCTATGGAAATGTGTTTTTCAATTTTAAAATCTCTGGGAAACAATGCGATTTGTTGCTTATGTGTATTTGTATAGCAAAATAGAGAGAAATCTTGCCATTACTGGTTTTACCTTGGAGAGTGTGGTGATCTATATTCTCTGTGTGTAAAAGAAAATCTTGTCTGAGTGTGTGAGATTTTATATTCAACAGATTTATTTAAAAGGTGTGTTATATATTTTTGAGGTTTATTTAAAATAGATTTGACATTATTCTAAAACTGTGTTGTTTCAAATATAATTTTAAATGTAGAGATGTATATTGAGAATATTTTTATTGAACTTGAAGTTTGTTTAAAAAACAGTTTTTACAGTAATATATATATTTTTAAGTCTGTTCAAAGGTATAGCTGAATGATGCTTCTTATTTTTTGATAGTTGGTTGAACATGCACTACAAATGTGTGTTTTCAAAGATGTTCATATAAGGTGTAGTTTATTAGGCATCATGTTTTCTTCTTTCTACAAAGGTATAGTTTAATTATACTGCATAATTATAGTTAGTTTGGTAAAATGTAGCACATCTGTGCTGTTTAAAAGATGATCATATAAGGTATAAATAATTCAGTTTCTGTTTTTAGTTTGTACAGAAGGTAAAGTTAAATGATGCCATAGGTTTTAAGCTAGAATGGTGAAATAAGGTGTTGTCAATTATGCTTCTTTTTGTAGTTTGAGCTAAGGTATAGTTGAATGATGCCACATCATTTTAGATATAATACTGAAGATGTATAATAAAAGTGTGGTTTTAGAAATGCTCATAAAAGGTGTTGTTTATTAGTCTTCTTCCTTATGTCTGTTGAGAGGTATAGTTTGATAATGTCGCTTATTTCTAGATTTAATGGTGAAGATGTAGCTCAAAAGTAAACCACCACATTTTACTCTTTCTGGTATGTTGTAGTTATCTACTTAACTAGATAGTATGTAATGACTCATGTATGTGTTCAGATGGTATTTATATAGTTGTATGTATATTTAATGAATTATTGAGAGGTGCCTGATTGATTACAGGAGTGCAAAGGTAGTGAATATATGATTTTATAAGTACATGGGACATGATTTACTTATTCTATATTGTGCGATCACCCAGATAGTATCCACGCACTACCAATGCATTTATGCAATGACTCATACACTAACTTATGCAGTGGTAAAATCTCCAAAGCACTACACATGCAGTCCAGCAATCCCCGTGTCACTCCCTGTGGACTCTTTTAATCACTCTGCCTTGTCCTTATGTAATCACTGCGCCAAAACCCAAGCACTCATAAATTCACCCTGCTGTCAACTTGCAGCACTCTAAGTATCCAGTCACTATCCATGTACTTGTACAATGACTCAGGCATTACGACATGCAGTGCTACAATCAAATGTGCACAATCTATGCAGTCCCCTAACCATCTCCACACTACTGATTCACTCCTGCAATTACCCAGGTAGTACCCATGCAGTCCAGCAATCACTCTGTCACTCTCCCTCCACTCCTCCTCTCATCCAGCCAGTACCATGTCCTTATCTAATCACTGTGCCAAAACCCAAGCACTTATAAATTCACCATGCTGTCAACTTGCAGCACTCTAAGTATCCAGTCACTATCCATGTACTTGTACAATGACTCAGGTATTAAGACATGCAGTGTTACAATCAAATGTGCACTATCCATGCAGTCCCCTAACCACCTACACAGTACTGATTCACTCCTCCAATTACCCAGGTAGTACCCATACAGTCCAGGAATCACACTGTCTCTCTCTGTGCACTCCTCCAATCATCCATCCAGTACCATGTCCTTATCTAATCACTGCGCCAAAACCCAAGCACTTATAAATTCACCATGCTGTGACCTTGCAGCACTCTAAGTATCCAGTCACTATTCATGTACTTGTACAATGACTCAGGCATTAAGACATGCAGTGTTACAATCAAATGTGCACTATGCATGCAGTCCCCTAACCACCTACACAGTACTGATTCACTCCTCCAATTACCCAGGTAGTACCCATACAGTCCAGGAATCACACTGTCTCTCTCTGTGCACTCCTCCAATCATCCATCCAGTACCATGTCCTTATCTAATCACTGCGCCAAAACCCAAGCACTTATAAATTCACCATGCTGTGACCTTGCAGCACTCTAAGTATCCAGTCACTATTCATGTACTTGTACAATGACTCAGGCATTAAGACATGCAGTGTTACAATCAAATGTGCACTATGCATGCAGTCCCCTAACCACCTACACAGTACTGATTCACTCCTCCAATTACCCAGGTAGTACCCATGAAGTCCAGGAATCACACTGTCTCTCTCTGCGCACTCCTCCAATCATCCAGCCAGTACCATTTCCCAATCTAATCACTGCGCCAAAACCCAGGCACCTATAAATTCACCATGCTGTCAACTTGCAGCGCTCTAAGTATCCAGTCACTATCCATGCACTTGTACAATGATTCAGGCATTAAGACATGCAGTGTTACAATCAAATGTGCACTATCCGTGCAGTCCCCTAACCACCTACACAGTACTGATTCACTCCTCCAATTACCCAGGTAGTACCCATGAAGTCCAGGAATCACACTGTCTCTCTCTTTGCACTCTTCTAATCATCCAGCTAGCACCATGTCCTTATCTAATCACTGTGCCAATACCCAAGCACTCATAAATTCACCATGCACTTACATTGCAGTACTCTAATCACCCAGTCAGTACTCATGCAATTACCCAGGCAATTATTCCTGTACTTCTACATTCCTTTGACTTCTACCTATACAGTTTACTAATCTCCCTGTTACTACCAATGCACTCCTTCAGTTACTCAGCCAGTCCCATATACTTATCCAATCACTCTGCCAAAACCAAAGCACTTAAAAAATCACCATGCACTCAAATTGCAGTACTCCAATCATCCAGTCAGTACTTATGTACTCATGCAATTACCCAGGAACTAACTCTTGCACTTTTACAATCCTATGAGTGCTACCTATACACTTTAATTTTGTACAGCGTCAAAATGTCATTCCAACTGAAAAAAAAACTTAGTAGCGATGATTTATTGCTGCTGAATATACAGCGTCAACTGATTGTTCTCCACAGCATAAAATGGCATTGCATTTTATACAATGCTGTTTGAGCGTTGCAAAGTCTGTACAAATATCCGGACCGCGAGATGCAGAGGTTGAGCCTCCAGAAGTACTGGGACCACCTCCCTGGTCAGTTTATGGTGTGACCTCTTTAGCTTGTCGCACTTGTTATCTTGCAAGTTGTCTGGGATGTATAGTCTGCAGATGTTTTTGCATACTAGAGGTGCCACATGAGTACTTTTTCTCGCTGCCTCTTGATAAAACTTGGGACAGTGTGCAGCTCACCTTCCTTGCATTAACTTTTCTTTCTCCCTCCGGAATTATAAACAATTTCCAAACAATAGACTTTGGTTTTTTTTTGGTGGTGGAACTAAATCTTTTTCATCAGATGGAAGGTCTACTGGTGGATTAGAAGAAGCCAAGGAATATCTTTCAGCATAGTGGAAATGATATCGATATGAATGAATGTGTTTATTTTGGATATTCTCACTGCAAATCATTTAGACTTTTGTGAATTAATAAAGAATTGTTGATTAAATTATCGTTCCCGTCTTTTGATATTGTATTTATAAAATTCACTTAGAAAGAACAATTTTAAATATTTGATAATTGTATTATATGCAATGTTATTGAGGATGTTTATTTTAGGAAATGTGAAGAGATAGCTGACTTTGTTGTAAATATTTTGGACACATTTCTTTTTTTTAATAATCTTATTGATTGGATTTTTTTGCTCATTGTTATATGATGAGTAACATTGAAATTACTTTCTATGGAGAAATTCAATAGATTCTGGCAACAGCAAAAAGGGAAACTAAATATGTTATATAATGGTAACATTATATGGTGTTCTTAAAATTATAATATTATATGTTATAAGTGTATTTGCTGTTCTCTTTTAAAGAGCCAAATTCTAAACAACTTTTCAAAATTTAAATTATAAAAAACAACTGCAAAAATTCTTTCAAATACTTTGATATCTAGTATTGTAAAGGTAAGATTAAGTAACCCAAACACTACCCATGGACTACTACACACAGCTGTGCACTATCCATACAGTTATGTAACCATCTAGACACTGCTCATTTACATCGTAAATTCCCCAGGTACTATCCATGCAGTTCTGCAATCACTCTCTGTGCACTCCTCCAATCACCCAGCCAGTACTATGTACTAATCTAATCCCTCTATCAATACCCAAGCACTTATAAATTCACTCATGCGCTCTCCTTGCAGTACTCTAATCATCCAGTCACTACCCATGTAGTCATGCAATGACCCAATCACAAACATATGCACTGCTGCAATTCTTTGAGTCCTACCTATACAGTGTAGTAATCTCCGTGTTACTACGTATGCACTCTTCCAATCACCCAGCAAGTCCCATGTCTTTATCCAATCACTCTGACAAAACACAAGCACTTATACATTCACCATACACTCTCCTTGCAACACTCTAAGTATCCAGTCAGTATGCACATACTCATGCAATGACCCTGGCACTAACACATGTAGTGCTACAATTAGATGTGCACTATTTGCAGTCCTCTAACCACCTCCACAGTACTGATTCACTCCTCCAATTACCCAAGTACTACCCATGCAGTGCAGCAATCACACTGTCAGTTTCTGTGCAGTCCTCCAATCATCCAGCCAGTACCATGTCCTTATCTAATCACTGCACCAAAACCCAAGCACTTATAAATTCACCATGCTGTAAACTTGCAGCACTCTAAGTATCCTCTCACTATCCGTGTACTTATACAATGACTCAGGCATTAAGACATGCAGTGCTATATTCAAATGTGCACTATCCATGCAGTCCAATCACCCTGTTACTCTCTGTGCACTCCTCCAATCAGCCAGCCAGTACTATGTACCAATCCAATCTCTCTGTCAATACCCAAGCACTTATAAATTCACTCATGCGCTCTCCTTGCAGTACTGTAATCATCCAGTCACTACCCATGTAGCCATGCAATAACCCAATCACAAACACATGCACTGCTGCAGTTCTTTGAGTGCTATCTATACAGTTTAGTAATCTCCCTGTTACTTCGTATGCACTCTTCCAATCACCCTGCCAGTCCCATGTCCTTATCCAATCACTCTGCAAAAACACAAGCACTTATAAATTCACCATGCATTCTCCTTGCAACACTCTAAGTATCCAGTCAGAATGCATATACTCATGCAATGACCCTGCCACTAACACATGTAGTGCTACAATCAGATGTGCACTATTCATGCAGTTCACAAACCACCTCCACATTACTGATTCACTCCTCCAATTACCCAGGTAGTACCCATGCAGTCCAGCAATCACACTGTCACTCCCCGTGCACTCCTCCAATTATCGAGCCAGTAGCATGTCCTTATCTAATCACTGCACCAATACTCAAACACTTATAAATTCACATTGCACTCACATTGCAGTAGTCTAATTATCCAGTCACTACACATGTACTCATGCAATTATCCAGGCACTTATTCATGCACTTCTACATTCCTTTGACTGCTACCTATACAGTTTACTAATCTCCCTGTTACTACGTATGCACTCCTTCAATTACCCACACAGTGCCATGTCCTTATGCAATCACTCTGCCAAAACCCAATCACTTATACATTCACCATGCACTCACATTGCACTACTCTAATCATCCAGTCAGTAGAAATGAACTCATGCAATTACTCAGGCACTTATTCCTGCACTTTAACATTCCTTTGACTGCTACCTATATAGTTTACTAATCTCTGTTACTACTAATGCACTCCTGCAGTTACTCAGCCACTCCCATGTCTTTATCCAATCACTCTGCCAAAACCCAAGCACTTATAAAATCACCATGCACTCTCCTTGCAGTAGTGTAATCATCCAGTCAGTACCCATGCACTCCTATAATAACACAGGCACTAACACATGTAGACCTACAATTACCTGTACATTAGTCATGCAGTCCAGCCATCTCCCTCTCACTACTCATGCACTCTTAGAATCAATCATGCTCTACACATCTACTCTAGCAATCACCCAGATGTTAGTATGCAGTTATTTCTCTTTTTTAACCAAATAAGGTAGTTCTGAAGAGGACTGTTTTTTTCTTCTTTTTTGTTTTTAATATTTTTTGTCTTCTTTGAACAATTTTGAGATTTTTTGGGTGTTTTTTCAAAAACAAAAAGAACAAACAGACAAAACTTTAGGAACTAAAATGTCATTCCAACTGAATTTTTTTTTTAGCAGCGATGATTTCGTGCTGCTGAACATACAGCGTCATCTGATTGCTCCCCACAGCATAAAATGGTATTGCATTTTATACAATGCTGATTCAAGTTTGCGAACTCTGTGCAAATATCTGGTCCACGAGATGAAGAGGTTGAGCCTCCAGATGTGCTGGGACCAGTTCACTTGTCAGTTTGTGAGGCCTCTTGAGCACGTCCCAATTGTTCTCATGCAAATTGTCTCGGAGGTGCAGTCTGTAGATGCTTATACATACTGGACGTCCCACAGGAGTACTTCTTGTCGCTGCCTCTTGACAGAACTCTGGGACAGAGTGTGCAGCTGACCTTCCTCGCATTTACTTTCCTTTATACCACCGGAATCATAAAACAATTCCAAACAATAGACTCTGGTCTTTTTTTCGGAGGTGGTCCCAAATCTTCATCATCAGATGGAAGGTCTATTGGTGGAGTAGAAGAAGCTATTGGAGAAGTTTTGAAGTAAACACCCAAAAAATTCTCAGTATTGCTCCTAAAAACACAGCAGGTATCTCTCCTCTGATGCAGCTGAGAGAATGACTAAAGAGGGTGAGGTCCTCCAATTTTTAGGATGGAAAACCTTGTCAACCAATGAAATAGTTTCTTTCAAAGTCACATGGGAGTCGCGCACCCATCGCGCACCCAGCGTGATGTTGCGAAAATATATTTAACAATACTACAAGTTTATTATAAGTACAAATATATTATTTTTATAAAAAGTTTAGATTATCTCTTGTTCTGATATGTACATTAAAGTTATATACATATAGTTTTAAAACATAATTTTTTTTATGTGAGTCGCGCACCTGGTGCGACCCGGCACGTATATGACATCATGCGGGTCCCGACACCGCGCACACGTCGCATACGAGGCGCGCACATGACGCGATCTCATACATATATGATGTTACACAGGGCCATGCACCGCGCACCCATCGCATACCAATCGCGCCCATGATGCGATCCCATACGTATATGATGTTACGTGGGGCCACGCACCCGTTGCAAACCAAATGCAGCTCCTTCTCAACTTTTCCAATATGGCGGCTGGAATTCGCGCACCCACCATGACAGGTGCACGATGGGTACGCGACTCCTATATTTTTGGGAGAAAAAAACATATACATATATTTATAAAGACATAGGACATTACATATTTAAATTAAAAGAAAAAAGAAAAGAAAATAATTATAGAATATTACAGTTACAAAATATCTTTTAAATAAAAAACTTGCAATTTTCAGAAAAACATAAAAGGTTGTATAAATATTAAATTTACAAATTAGCATTTAAAAAACCTTAGAAATTCACTGTAAAAACCATAGGTTTCAGGCCCGTTTTAGTTAGAAATTAGCATTTAAAAAACCTGTGAAATTCACTGATAAAACTATAGGTTTCAGGCCCGTTATAGTTAGAAATTAGCATTTAAAAAACCTTAGAAATTCACTGAAAAAACCATAGGCTTCAGGGACGTTATAGTTAGTTGGACATTTCACTCCTACAAAACCATACAAATTTTGCCGTTATAGTTAGTTCACTTAACTATAACTCGTGCCCCCGCAATGCACTGCCGATGACGTCACATATTACATCATTCATGACATGGTAAGTGACATCACTGATGACATCACTGTTGACATCTCAAATATATATATATATATATATATCCATACCACGATTCTTAGACTTCCACAAAAGAATCAACTCGAGCCCAGTTCCTTGTAGCGTGTAAATTTGTTCAAAACATGCAGCAAGTACAACGCCCGATGCGTTTCGGTGCAGCCGCACCTTGGTCACGGGTCGAGGAACTGTTTGTAAGCTTAGAATACACATAGTGCACAAATAATAATCATAGAAGTAGGACTACTTGTCTCTACGTACAGTTTGGCATCCATTTTGTAATGGTGTTTCTTACATTGCGACTAGCAGCATTTCAGTATATACAAAGTTTCATGATTGAAGCGTTTTTATGAATACAAACTTGTAAAATAGTGTACTGTCTTTAAATACACCTTATTTTCCATATTATCATGAAAATTACCACCGTAGATAAACAGGATAAAAGAGTGATAACAAGAGTGATAAAAATATAAACTTGGTCAAAATGTGCAAGTACCCAATTTTTCACAATTGACGAGTATACAAATGTCTTAGTATTATGCCCCAGTGGGCTGACGGCATTAATAATACTCATCCAATCCGGTTCTGCCTCCATAGGCGATTCTTGCAACCGCCATAATACTGAATCTCATTAGCCAATTTGCACATGTAATGATCATTACATTCAATTCTGCTCTAGTGGGCCCAATTCATATGACATCCAATTTCATTTATGTTTATATCACATTGTGACTTCTATCACAGTTCTAATATCCACAATTAATTCTTCTCTCAATTAGCTTTAATCTCATGTAGTGCTGTCACAATTGATCTAGTTGCCATCTCTTCAAACTGAATTGCGGACAATTCTGTCTCCTACAAAAAAATGAAAATGGTGCCATTAATATATATAAAAATGTGAATTAAAAACACAAACATGGCTTCGACATATCAACAATATATTATACACACAACGGAACAGTCCTACAGTACTATTCTAGAAGCAAATCAACCTAAATGAACCCACATTTCCTCATCCTAATTCAATCCCTTTGGATGTGCTGTGTCATACTTCATAATTAGCTTAGACTCTAAACACCTAAGTTCTTTCACTCTATTTCCCCCTCTTTCAGGGAGGGGACAGGGCCTGAGGTGACGTGTGCAAACACGCCCTGTGGCGCGTTTTAAGAGGTAGTTTTAATCCCCCTGCCCTATTATATACTAGGGGCTTACAGAGGAGGTCATGCTAATCACAGGGGGACCACAACACATCGTGTTCCCTAGTGTATGTAGGTGTTTTCACTGTATTCTAAGTGTCTTTTAACATAGCACTGGCTCTAGGACTGGTTAGTCAGACTCAGTTACCAACAGTATCCGTCTGAAAAAGTTAAGGGTACAGGATGATTTTGAAACAAGGCTTCTTTCAGCTCTTCTGTTTGTTCTTTCTGCACGTTATCCTTCTTCCTGCACTTTTCTTCGTCTTTAAGGACTTCTGTTGCTTCTTTCTGCATTTCTTTTTTTTCTTTCTGTACGTTTTTTCTTCTT
The DNA here is from genome assembly GCF_964204655.1 of Triturus cristatus. NCBI lineage: Eukaryota > Metazoa > Chordata > Amphibia > Caudata > Salamandridae > Triturus > Triturus cristatus. The sequence continues at coordinate 961,264,048 of NC_140589.1, forward strand.
TCTTCACATGTCCTATCTCTGTAGGCATAGCTAGAAATTAGCATTTAAAAAACCTTTGAAATTCACTGAAAAAACCATAGGTTTCAGGCGCGTTATAGTTAGCAATTAGCATTTAAAAAACCATAGAAATTCACTGAAAAAAACATAGGTTTCAGGGGCGTTATAGTTAGCTGGACTTTTCACTCGTACAAAACCATTGAAATTCCCCCGTTATAGTTAGTTCAGCTAAGTATAACTCGCGCGCCCGCAATGCACTGCTGATGACGTCACATATTACATCAATCATGACATGGTCAGTGACATCACTCATGACATCACTGATGACATCTCAAATGACATCACTGGTGACATCACTGATGACATCATCCTTGTGATAGGGTGGCAGACCTCCTCTCACCCTAATATAACCTTTGATACATACATTCAAAAATAGAAACTAAAATTTTCAAAACAATGGACATACCAATACCAGTTACAACAACCTATTCAGTAATTCTAAGATCCACTTACACATCCACTCATTCACCAACAATCCTATACAGTCACTCATACATGTACTCACTCATCATATGTACTCATACACCTATACATCCTGTTACACAACGCCACTCATCCATAGTGTTACTCACACACATAGTCACTCATGCTAATAAAGAATCAAACATGTATTTACTTGCATAGACAATTATACACACCCCACCACACTTACTTCTACAGAAACTTACACATACTTAGTCTTTTAAACAATCACTTATAGAAACACATACTTATTCATACAGGAACTCTTCAAATCTCTCACTCTCACATATACCGGAGAAGTGTGGCTCAATGGTTAGAGCGGCAGACCTCGATGCAGAGCACTGGTCCGGGACCAGGGTTCGATTCCCGCCGCGGCAGGGTCTCGGGCTATAAACTCCTCGGACCTGATATTCTCGCCTCAGTGCCTATTCTAATCATGGGTCCCACGCTGCAACTCTGGGCAATAGCTTGCTTAATCTCCACAACGGCCCCAACAGCGCTGGGATGCCTGGCTTCACCATGGGGGTGCCCAGGAGTGGACACTTCACACGGATAGCCAGGAAGGGTTCCTACAGAGGTATGAGTACAGCGCTGAGATACCCCTAGGGGTGATTCGGCACTATATAAGCACATACACATTTACATACTCACTTATATACACCAATAGTCACATATACTAGTTTAAAACATTTGTAGTTACTCATAAAGACACTATTGAGACAGTCATTCGCTCACTAACACACCAATACACACACTCATCCACCCATACAGTCCTGCACACATGATGTCTTCAACACATACAAACAGTGGGTCATTCATTCATGCACCTATGCACTACGTAATACCCCCCACCGAACCATACAGACACTCAGACACTCATACTGATACTCCAAAAACCAACTAATAACCTATATAGACACTCATGTAGCTAATCACCAACCCATGCAGCCACTTATACACAAAATGAGAGGCTGATACAGATATTTACATATTTAAACATTACTCACTAAGCCATGTATTCACTAAGATACACTTAATCAGTCAGTTATACAATCAAATTTTCAAAACAAATTCATCCATTTAGACACTTATATACCGATTTATCCTTCCATCGACCTTGAGATAAACATATATAAATCATATTTAATTTTCAGAAAAACACACATTCACTGGATGATGTCATTAGTGATGTAATGAGTGATGTCACTGACCATGTCATGAGTGATGTAATATGTGACGTCATCAGCAGTGTATTGGTACGTGTTTTGAGGGTCACGACCTCACTCGAGCCCGCCGTCGCAAAGAGACAGAGAGACTCGCGGCTGTTGTGGTTGATATATATATATATATAAATATTACCTACTGGCGGTCGCCAGTAGGTAGTTATAGTTAGGACCACGTTTCCATAGGAAAACCTCAACATTCTATTTTGAATAACTTTGGCGCCGGTCGACGAATCCTCGCGAATTTCTCAAAATAGGTGGGGCGCTACGCTCCGCTCCTACTCTGAAAGTCTCGGGGGGATCCGTCAAGCGGGGGCTGAGATAAAAGGGGGGTCCCAAAACGCGTTTTTCCCATGCATTTTTCCATAGGACCTTTAGAACGAGCTACAGCCCGAACGGCTGAACAGAATTACTCAAAATTTGGCAGAGAGGTAGTCCCTAGGTCAAGGAAGTGCCTTTTGTAGGTTTGGTGTAAATCTGTTCAGTAGATTCTGAGAAAATAGCCTTTAAATCAATATATATATCTGAGCCCGCTTACGGTACGCTTACCGTACGCTTACGGTAAGCGTACGGTGGCGTGCGCGAGCGCGATTCTGATTGGCTCTTAGATCTTAGTAAACATTCGAATCGGCCGAAACCAGGAAGCGGCGGCCGCCATTTTCTGTGTTTCACTCTGAAAAAAAAAGAGTGAAAACAAGAAAAGGGGGCAATGAGGAGAGTTACAGACCCCCTTACATTTGTGAGGGGGTCAAAGAAGGACTGTAAAGTACAAAACAAACATTTATTGATTTTTAAAAAAAATCACGGGGTACGCGTACGGTAAGCTTACGGTAAGCGTACGGAAGAAACATGGCGTGCGCGAAGGAGATTCTGATTGGCCCATAGATCTTAGTAAACATTCGAATCGGCCGAAACCAGGAAGCGGCGGCCGCCATTTTGTGTGTTTCACTCAGAAAAAAAACAGAGAAAACAAGGAAAGGGAGCAATGAGGAGAGTTACAGACCCCCTAACATTTGTAAGGGGGTCAAAGAAGGACAGAAAAGTACAAAAAAAACATTTATTGATTTTAAAAAAAATCACGGGGTACGCGTACGGTAAGCTTACGGTAAGCGTACGGTAAAAAAAATAAAAATAAATAAATGAAAAGCAGATTTAAGAGTTTAGAAATTAGGGAGCTCTAAAAAGAGCTGTTGTGTTTATGAAGTCATTTTTTTAGTGGTACCTACAAGTAAGTACCGATGCAGAGTCTAAGGTTCAAGAGGAAGACTCTGTTCCCTTCATCATTGAAGTGCACACCATCTCCTCTATAAATGTCTTGCATGTCATAACGCAAGTTGTTGTGGTAAATGGCACCCATACCATAGTCACGGAGGAAAGCAGAAACAGATTTGTTGACGTGCTTTCTTGCTTTGTCAATCTGCGGACAGAAATGATTGGACCAGTTCCATTTTTGCCTTTGGCATATGTTGGAAAACACAAAGGCAGTTTTAGGGAAAAGTGTAAACAGTTGTGCAAAGGTGTCCTTCATAAGCATTTCCAGACCTACCCCAGTCAAAGTGCCTAGGTCATTGCCACCACAGTGCACTATTATGAGGTCAGGGTGTTGGATTTGAATGAAGGATTTCACCAATGGCATCAATTGGTGCCACTTTAACCCTCTCTGACCAATCCATTTAATGTCTACATTTGGCAAAGCAAGGTCTCTCACCATACCTGTTTTCTCTGCAAACTTTTCACTCCAGAAGACATAGCTGTGCCCTACAATCCACACTGTGAACATCTTCAAAGGAGAACTGGATGCACTCAGGAGGTGTCTTTCAGTAGAATGGCAATATGAAAAGAAAGACAGTTTGGAAATGGAGGCATACATATTTTTTTCAAAACAAAAAGAACTGATTGGCTGTTTCATACCATTCTAGAATAAAAACTAGGCTGTATGTGTAAATTAATAGAAGCATGTTTTGTATTGGTACAAAAAAATGTGTAACCAAAGAACAGTACTATGGATTTGCTGTAAGGTTTGAAAAGTCAAGCACTCTTGCTCTGTGGAATTGAAACATTGTGTGTCGAACTTCTGACCTAACTCTACACAGCAGTGTTCCATGAGCTGTTGCTATGGTAGCAGGCAGAAGTCAAGTTGGGGGAAGGGTACTAGGCAGAAGTCAAGTTGGGGGAAGGGTACTTTTGGAAAAGGGTTGGTTTTCAACCAATAGAAATGTGTGATTACATTTGAAAAAAAGGGGGAAGCACTGAGATTTGAAACTTACATGTATATGTGTGGAAAAATAGAGGGAAAGTTTGCCATTATCTGGTTCTGCTGAGAGGAGAGAGGTGAACACAACAGAGATCCTGGCTCTGATAATCTGCTGTTTGAGTGTCACATTTCTTTCACAACTAACTAATTTTAAAGGTGAGTTTACAGTTTGAGAGGGGATGTATGTGGTAACTTAAGAAATGAATAATAGAAATGGGAATTGTTTTTGTTGTAGTTACACATGGTGGTTTCATAATGTGTCAGTCTGTAAAAGTTATTATTATTATTATTATTGAATTTTGTACCGCGCACGGTTACCATGAGGCATCCCAGCGCTTATAGAAACCAAGAGCAGGCTACTAATAAAAAGCAGAGAAGCTACAGTTATTCTGGGAACAGATACGTTTTCAGATGTTTCCGGAATCTGGGAAGGTTTGGTTCGGACCGCAGCGAGAATGGGAGGGAGTTCCAGGCTAGCGCTGTATGGATAGAAAAACTCCTGCCCCCTGAGCGGGCTCTCCTGATTCTCTTAGTCTGAAGGAAATGTTTATTGTCAGAGCGTAAGGCTCTTGTAGACTTATAAGGGCGAATCATGTCCTTCAGAATAGCTGGTCCTTTCCCCTGTATGCTCTTGTGAGCGATGCACAGGGCCTTAAAGGTAACTCTCTCTTTGACAGGGAGCCAATGGAGTGCTTTTAAAGCAGGCCTGGCTGACTGCCTGGCCGGAACATTCCGCAGCAGCCTTGCTGCTGCGTTCTGCACTTGTTGCAGGATCTTAAACGTTGACTCTGGTGCTCCAAGAAAGAGCGCGTTACTGTAGTCCAGGCGTGAGATGATTAATCCTTGGACTAACAGCTTCCGGGAGAGTTCTGGTAACAGGGGGAGAACCTTACGGGCCGACCGGAGCATTCCATAACAAACGCCCGCGATCTTCTTGGCGTGTGTCCTAAAGGACAAGTCCGGCTCCAGCCAGACCCCCAGGCTCTTGATCTCTTTTTTTGGGTCGGGCGGGGTGCCCATGCAGTTGGGCCAGCTGCTTGGCGAGAGGGCAAAACTTGAATGACCCAAGATCATCAGCTCAGTTTTTGAGCCATTCAGTTTGAGCGATGACCTGGACATCCAATCAAACACATCTCTCAAGCAAGCATGGAGTGTCTCTGGCTGTTTCTCCAGCTGTGTAAGACTCACCACTAGCTGGGTGATTTACACTTGCCCCGAAAAAAAAAAGAGCAGTAAGTGTGCTTTCAAATTGGCAAAGAAATTTCGTTTTGGGACTAATGTGAAAACATGACTCTGTGTGCATAGAAGAATTATAGGCAGAGATTTATTGCGTCTTGTTCTGGTGATTTCACAGTTGCATTAGATGGAAAGGGGGAGCGAATTTTTGGGGGAAGAAGCAGAGTCTTAGCACACACCCATGTGCTTGCCATGTATAGTCATGCACAGTATTTAGAAGCGAGTGGGGTTTTCAGGTTTAAGTCTGTAATGCAAATACATTCAGCATCACTAAGGCTGGTTGCCCTTGCTGGAGTGTAGGCAGTCACAGAGAATACACATGGTGGTGGTCTGAAAAAACAGCTTGGACATGTGCATTTAAATAAATCAAAAAAAGTGGTTTCATAATGTGTCAGTCTGTAAAAGTGATTTCCAATTGTAAAAAGTGATTTTCACTTGGCCCGAAAAAAAAAGAGCAGTAAGTGTGCTTTCAAAATGGCAAAGAAATTTCGTTTTGGGACTAATGTGAAAACATGACTCTGTGTGCATAGAGGAATTATAGGCAGAGATTTATTGCGTCTTGCTCTGGTGATTTCACAGTTGCATTAGATGGAAAGGGGGGCGAATTTTTGGGGGAAGAAGCAGAGTCTTAGCACACACCCATGTGCTTGCTATGTATAGTCATGCACAGTATTTAGAAGCGAGTGGGGTTTTCAGGTTTAAGTCTGTAATGCAAATACATTCAGCATCACTAAGGCTGGTTGCCCTTGCTGGAGTGTAGGCAGTCACAGAGAATACACATGGTGGTGGTCTGAAAAAACAGCTTGGACATGTGCAATTAAATAAATTAAAAAAAAAGGTTTCATAATGTGTCAGTCTGTAAAAGTGATTTTCACTTGCCCCGAAAAAAAAAAGAGCAGTAAGTGTGCTTTAAAAATGGCAAAGAAATTTCGTTTTGGGACTAATGTGAAAACATGACTCTGTGTGCATAGAGGAATTATAGGCAGAGATTTATTGCGTCTTGTTCTGGTGATTTCACAGTTGCATTAGATGGAAAGGGGGAGCGAATTTTTGGGGGAAGAAGCAGAGTCTTAGCACACACCCATGTGCTTGCCATGTATAGTCATGCACTGTATTTAGAAGCGAGTGGGGTTTTCAGGTTTAAGTCTGTAATGCAAATACATTCAGCATCACTAAGGCTGGTTGCCCTTGCTGGAGTGTAGGCAGTCACAGAGAATACACATGGTGGTGGTCTGAAAAAACAGCTTGGACATGTGCATTTAAATAAATCAAAAAAGTGGTTTCATAATGTGTCAGTCTGTAAAAGTGATTTCCAATTGTAAAAAGTGATTTTCACTTGGCCCGAAAAAAAAAAGAGCAGTAAGTGTGCTTTCAAAATGGCAAAGAAATTTCGTTTTGGGACTAATGTGAAAACATGACTCTGTGTGCATAGAGGAATTATAGGCAGAGATTTATTGCGTCTTGCTCTGGTGATTTCACAGTTGCATTAGATGGAAAGGGGGGCGAATTTTTGGGGGAAGAAGCAGAGTCTTAGCACACACCCATGTGCTTGCCATGTATAGTCATGCACAGTATTTAGAAGCGAGTGGGGTTTTCAGGTTTAAGTCTGTAATGCAAATACATTCAGCATCACTAAGGCTGGTTGCCCTTGCTGGAGTGTAGGCAGTCACAGAGAATACACATGGTGGTGGTCTGAAAAAACAGCTTGGACATGTGCAATTAAATAAATTAAAAAAAAAGGTTTCATAATGTGTCAGTCTGTAAAAGTGATTTTCACTTGCCCCGAAAAAAAAAGAGCAGTAAGTGTGCTTTAAAAATGGCAAAGAAATTTCGTTTTGGGACTAATGTGAAAACATGACTCTGTGTGCATAGAGGAATTATAGGCAGAGATTTATTGCGTCTTGCTCTGGTGATTTCACAGTTGCATTAGATGGAAAGGGGGGGCGAATTTTTGGGGGAAGAAGCAGAGTCTTAGCACACACCCATGTGCTTGCCATGTATAGTCATGCACAGTATTTAGAAGCGAGTGGGGTTTTCAGGTTTAAGTCTGTAATGCAAATACATTCAGCATCACTAAGGCTGGTTGCCCTTGCTGGAGTGTAGGCAGTCACAGAGAATACACATGGTGGTGGTCTGAAAAAACAGCTTGGACATGTGCATTTAAATAAATCAAAAAAAGTGGTTTCATAATGTGTCAGTCTGTAAAAGTGATTTCCAATTGTAAAAAGTGATTTTCACTTGGCCCGAAAAAAAAAGAGCAGTAAGTGTGCTTTCAAAATGGCAAAGAAATTTCGTTTTGGGACTAATGTGAAAACATGACTCTGTGTGCATAGAGGAATTATAGGCAGAGATTTATTGCGTCTTGCTCTGGTGATTTCACAGTTGCATTAGATGGAAAGGGGGGCGAATTTTTGGGGGAAGAAGCAGAGTCTTAGCACACACCCATGTTCTTGCCATGTATAGTCATGCACAGTATTTAGAAGCGAGTGGGGTTTTCAGGTTTAAGTCTGTAATGCAAATACATTCAGCATCACTAAGGCTGGTTGCCCTTGCTGGAGTGTAGGCAGTCACAGAGAATACACATGGTGGTGGTCTGAAAAAACAGCTTGGACATGTGCAATTAAATAAATTAAAAAAAAAGGTTTCATAATGTGTCAGTCTGTAAAAGTGATTTTCACTTGCCCCGAAAAAAAAAGAGCAGTAAGTGTGCTTTAAAAATGGCAAAGAAATTTCGTTTTGGGACTAATGTGAAAACATGACTCTGTGTGCATAGAGGAATTATAGGCAGAGATTTATTGCGTCTTGCTCTGGTGATTTCACAGTTGCATTAGATGGAAAGGGGGAGCGAATTTTTGGGGGAAGAAGCAGAGTCTTAGCACACACCCATGTGCTTGCCATGTATAGTCATGCACAGTATTTAGAAGCGAGTGGGGTTTTCAGGTTTAAGTCTGTAATGCAAATACATTCAGCATCACTAAGGCTGGTTGCCCTTGCTGGAGTGTAGGCAGTCACAGAGAATACACATGGTGGTGGTCTGAAAAAACAGCTTGGACATGTGCATTTAAATAAATCAAAAAAAGTGGTTTTATAATGTGTCAGTCTGTAAAAGTGATTTCCAATTGTAAAAAGTGATTTTCACTTGGCCCGAAAAAAAAAAGAGCAGTAAGTGTGCTTTCAAAATGGCAAAGAAATTTCGTTTTGGGACTAATGTGAAAAAATGACTCTGTGTGCATAGAGGAATTATAGGCAGAGATTTATTGCGTCTTGCTCTGGTGATTTCACAGTTGCATTAGATGGAAAGGGGGAGCGAATTTTTGGGGGAAGAAGCAGAGTCTTAGCACACACCCATGTGCTTGCCATGTATAGTCATGCACAGTATTTACAAGCGAGTGGGGTTTTCAGGTTTAAGTCTGTAATGCAAATACATTCAGCATCACTAAGGCTGGTTGCCCTTGCTGGAGTGTAGGCAGTCACCGCGAATACACATGGTGGTGGTCTGAAAAAAACAGCTTGGACAAGTGCAATTAAATAAATTAAAAAAAAAGGTTTCATAATGTGTCAGTCTGTAAAAGTGATTTTCACTTGCCCCGAAAAAAAAAAGAGCAGTAAGTGTGCTTTAAAAATGGCAAAGAAATTTCGTTTTGGGACTAATGTGAAAACATGACTCTGTGTGCATAGAGGAATTATAGGCAGAGATTTATTGCGTCTTGCTCTGGTGATTTCACAGTTGCATTAGATGGAAAGGGGGAGTGAATTTTTGGGGGAAGAAGCAGAGTCTTAGCACACACCCATGTGCTTGCCGTGTATAGTCATGTACAGTATTTAGAAGCGAGTGGGGTTTTCAGGTTTCAGTCTGTAATGCAAATACATTGAGCTTCACTAAGGCTGGTTGCCCTTGCTGGAGTGTAGCACTCTGGACATGGGCTTTTTAAAAAATCTCAAAAGTGGTTTCATAATGTGACAGTTTGTAAAAGAGATTTTCACTTGCCCAAAAAAAAGAGCAGTTTGTGTGCATTCAAATTGGCAAAGAAATTTTGTTTTGTGACTATTGTGAAAAGAAATGTAGTAATATATTTAAATACAATAAAGGATTTTTTTTTAGTTTTTTTCAGGTATTGCTGAAGAACAGTGAACAAAATTTAAGATGCCTACAAAATCTCGAGTTCAAAAAACGCTAAAAAAAAAACTATATTTGAAGACAACTGGAGGACCAAAGTTAGTAGAAGATGCTCATGTTGGGAAAAAGAAAAAATCTTCTGGTAAGCAGAAAAAACAATTTCTTAAAAAAATATTCAAAACAAAGAAAAATGTACAAAATGTCTGTCCTGGGAAGAATGTAACAAAACGAAGAGAACAGCAAAAAATTGAGAATTTAGTTAATGCAAATATACCTTCTGCAACTGAAAAGTTTTACATAAACAGAAAAACAGCGTTTAAAGAGATACGTAGAAAAATGTTTCAGAGAAGAGTTATGTCCAATTTGATAAAGGATGTGAAGAAATATAAGCAAAAGGCAAAATATTACAAGAGAAAAAAAGAAATTGAAGCCATTGCAGCAAAAGCATTAGAATTAAAAAGGAAACTATTCATATTAATTTTGAATAGGATGCGTACATTAGATAAAATGGTTAATGTACTGAAATCACAAAGCAAAAGCAAAAGAGTAGTGAACAGAACAAACTTTTGTAAAGTGTTTTTAGGAAAGTGGATGCATAGTTCAAGTAGTGAACCTTTTTTTAATGAAGAGAGCTATTTTCAAAGTAATAGTTTGCTGCATGCAGTTGACACCAGAGGTCGTTCATACAAAGTAAAAAATGGTTGCATAATGGAGAAGGAGATAATGGTTCCAAGAGATGAGGTACAAGTGATGGCAGATGAGGCAATGGGGAGACGTCCTAAAGCCCCAGTGTACACTTGGAATTGTAGTAGTATTTGCACTGTGCGTCAGGAATCTATTGACAGATTTCGAGAGTTTCTAAGAGAATATAGTAAAAAAAGTGTAAAACAGAAGATTAAGGTGCTTCAAAGTCTGGATCCATGCAGAGTGAGAGAGAATACTGGTTTGCAGGGTCATTCTCTGGCTTGTCTATCTAGAAAAGTGTGCAATAGTGTTTTCCATCATTTTAGGATGCTGGCTGTTCATCATACTGAAATGAGAAAGTTTGTGAGACGGTTGTATTTTGCCAAAAGTCCAGCAATAAAGTTAAATGAATTGAATAGGGCTCTGTTCCGAGGAACGGTATCAGATGTAGAGAAGGTTGTTGATGAAATTCAGTTTTGTTACTTTGGTCCTGAACAAAACAGTGCAGAGAAGGACACAGTAAATGAGGAAGAAGTGGAAGAGAATGTAGAACCTTCTGTAAGTAAGACATTTAATGATCACATAACAAAATTTGCAATAGTCTCTAATGAAAGACCAAATGTTACTTGTATTTGTTGCCGCAGAACTCATTATAGAAAACAAACTAGGAATGTTGATCTCTACAGAAAGAGTGAAAATGAAGATAATTATAAGTGGATGGATTTTGCCACATATATATTTCTTGAAAATTGTTTTGAATTGGGTGAAGATCAGCGTATTTGTAAATACTGTTACAACAAGTTAGAGGAAAATAGAATGCCGACCAGAGCTGTACATAATAATTTAGAATTGGATGCTATTCCTGCTGAACTTTCTGAATTAAATACATATGAGTCTATACTCATTCAATGTGTTCATCCGTTCCAGACCATAGTACGTATGGAGCCCAAAACTGGTAAATTACCTCCTTCAGATTTACTGAGAGGTTTAAAAGGTAGAGTGGTGTATTTGCCCTTGGATTTGAAAAAAAATATGGAAACTATTGATGCGGATACTTTGGAAACTGAACCATTAATCATTCTGGTTAATGGTGTACCTACAAAGAATAAGAAGATTTGGCAGGAGCTGGTAGATGTGCGGAAAGTACAAAGAGCAAATTTGTATTTGAAAAAAAATAACAAATGGTATGAATCAATTTATATAGAAGAAGAAGAAGAAGACGAAGATTTTCAAGAAGACACAGAAACACCAACTGGACAAATTGAAAAAGTGGACAAGACAAAGGAAGAAGAAATTTATGAACATTTTAGCATACATCCTCTTCATTCGAAAGAAGTTATGGGAGACAATATTGATCTCTTTCAGATGAAGAAAGCAAAAGGAACTCCCGTGAGTGTATGGGAGGAGAGCTTGGAAGCTCGATGTTTTCCCCAGCTGTTTCCTACGGGAAAAGGAGGACGATACGATGAACGTCCAGAACAGATTCCAGCTTCAGAGTATCGGACTACAAGACTATATGCTGAAGATCCCAGATTTCGACAAAGTATTCCTTATTTGTTCCATCTTTTATTTGAAAGCGACTTGTCTGCACTGTCTTATGCAGTAAATCACATTTTAAAAAGTGGAGTACATTTACAAAATGTGTCTGCTAAGGATTTTATGGAGAAAGTGCAGCACCGAGATGATCATTTGGAAACACAACTGATCAATCTGATGGCTTGTCAGCGTGGGACAAATGAATATTGGTACCGACGCCATGGTGAACTAAAATGCATGTTACGCAATTTAGGAACACCAACATGGTTCCTTACCCTAAGCTGTGCCGAGTACGCTTGGGATGATTTACTGGATTTTCTACGAGAGGCCAATTCAAACATTAAAAACATCGAATACAAGACAGCAGGAGAACTGTGCTCATTGGATCCGGTTAATGTTTGCAGATATTTCAATCATAGATTTGAGGCTATGATGTCCTTCATCTGCAATAAAAAAAATCCACCCCTTGGAGAAGTAGTGGATTTCTTTTGGAGAAAAGAGTACCAGGCAAGAGGTGCTCCTCATATTCATATGCTGTTGTGGATCAAGGATGCCCCAAAGTTTGGAACAGATACTGATGAAGCAGTGTTATCTTACATTGAAGAATATGCAACATGTGGTATACCAAAAAGCACAGAAGAGAACAAGTTAAAGGAGCAAGTTTTACGTTTCCAAAGTCATCGGTGTGGAAAATACTGTCGACGGAAATACAAGAGCAAAGAAAAATACTACACTAAATGTCGATTTGGATTTCCTAGACCTGTTCTTTCAAATGGAAGAGTAAACAGTTTTATGTCAGCTGTGAGACATACTATCACAAGAAAATCACCTAAGAATACCTACAACCTTAAAAGAAAAGAAGAATCAAAAAATATAAATGACTACAACCCAGTCATTTTATCCATGTGGAACGCTAACATGGATATACAGTATGTAGCTGACAATTCCATTGCTGTTGCACGATATGTAACGTCTTACATTACAAAATCAGAAAAAACAGAATTGAAGGAAATGTGGGAAGAGATTTCTCACGAGAAGACTGTCAGTAAGAAGCTGTACAGTTTCAGCTTGAAGATGTTATCGCATCGAGAAATTGGATCCTACGAATGTTCAGATAGGTTATCTTCTGCAAGTCTCTACTCGAAGTCAAGAAGAATAATTTGGGCAAGTTTAGGCCTTGCAGCAATGAGAAATCGGGTACTGAAATCTGTTGGAGAAATTGAATATTTGGCCGAGAATGACCCAGAAAGTACAGATATATTGAAAACAAACATGTTGGACACATATTATCCCAAGAGAAGTCATCATCTGGAGAACATGTGTCTCTATGAAGTGTTGCAGAACTACATTTATTCACGGAAAGCTGCAGAAGACATTAATAATGGAAAATATAAAGTTGTTGGTGAAGAAGGATGTTTGGTGAAGCAAACCAAAGGAAGTTTGATAAATCACCGGAAGCTGAGTTGCGACACTACCGACAAGAAAGAATTTTACTACTTGGCTCTTTTACAGTTGTTTAAACCATGGCGTACAGAGGATGAACTACTGGGAGAATTTCAAAGCTATGAGGATTCATTTAATGCTTGCAAAGACAGCATACAATGCAATACATTCACAACTTATCTGCAAATGTTAAATGAAGAAATTGAACAGGAAACTACAATTGCAGCAGAAATAGCTAGAGACAGTTCTCAGGACAGCCAAAGTTCAGGAACACACAGTCAAGATCCCCTAGGACAACCAATCGTTGAAAATGAAGCATCAATAGCCATGAATGAAGTGGAAACAGCTATGAATCAAGCTCAAGAAGAATTTATAGACTTAGAAAATTTGGAAAGACAACTGAATCAAGAGCAGCAACAAATTTATGAAGAGATCAAAAACAAAATTGATCACGGATTTCTACATGTAAAAAAAGAGTGCTCATGCACATCATTTCATCCAATCAGGATGTATGTAAGCGGACAAGCTGGCACTGGAAAAAGTTTCCTAATTAAAGTCATCAGAAGCTACCTAAAGCAAAAAACGGATTCTACTTTGTCTTGTGTGGTTACTGCTCCAACTGGGTTAGCAGCATATAACATAAAAGGAATCACCTTACATCGTTTGCTAATGTTACCAGTGGAGCATGAGAACAAAATACAATTCAACAAGCTAACTGGAGAAGCATCCTTGGAAGTTTCACGAGTATTGAAGAAGATGCAAGTTCTCATTATTGATGAGGTGAGCATGGTATCAAACTTAATGCTTGCCTTTGTGCATTTAAGAATGCAGCAAATTTTGAAGACAGACTATGACGTGTTATTTGGTGGAAAACACGTCATAGTTTTTGGAGATCTTTTGCAACTTACTCCAGTTAAAGGACAACCAGTGTTTAATACTGTGACACATGAAGACACGAAGAAGTCATTGGGAAGCATCGGTAATACAAATATTTGGTCCTTCTTTGAGTACAAGGAACTTACAACTAATATGAGGCAAGCAAACGATGAAGAATATGGAAGTATTCTGAAAGATATCAGGATTAGACTACTCACAGAAGCTGGCAAAAAAGCATTACAGACTCGGCTGCTACATAATTTATTTCCAAAGGAAGAAATAGTTGCAGAGAAAATATACAAGAACATTGCAGAAAACAAAAGTGTCATCTGCTTAATGCCTACTCTACGTGAATGCTCAATATTCAATGAGGAGCTTTTGAAATTGGAAAAGGAAGAGATCAGGAAATTGGAAGCAGTGGACAAAATTGAGGATGGAAGAATTACTGTCACAGTAACAGGCAAACTGAAAAATAAATTGGACTCACTAGAGAAGAACATCTCCAAAACAGCTGGATTAGAAAAAAATCTATATGTTTGCATGAACTGTAGAGTGTTTTTAAGGAGAAATTTGGATGTTGAGAAAGGTTTAGTTAATGGAGCGATGGGAAGAGTTGTGGGTTTTATTAATTATCAGAAAAAAGAAGGAATTGAATGTTTAAAAATACAATTTGATCAGATAGATGAAGTTAAAGATATTTGTCGTTGTACAGTTCGTTTTATTCTTGTGAAAGACTTATATGTACGTAGGAAGCAGTTTCCGTTTTCTCTAGCATATGCTGTAACTATTCACAAGTCTCAAGGATTGACTGTAGATTGTGCATTTGTGAACATTGGTTCAACTGTGTTCAAAGAAGGTATGGCATATGTTGCTTTGTCACGAGTGAAAACATTATCAGGTTTATTCATGATAGACTTTGATGACTCAAAAGTTAGTGCTGATACAAATTGTGTAAAGGAGTATAATAGATTAAGAAGAAGCTATGCTCCTCATTTAGGTCAGTATCCTGTGTTGGAGAAACGTGTAGTTTCTCGTAAAAGGAAAAATGAGAATATCTGTAGTGAAGATGTAGAGAAGAGGAAAAAAAAGAGGAGTGATGTAATTGCAAGCAAAAAGAAAAAGGAAAATGAAGAACAGGTTGTAGGATGTCATTTTGAAAATAGCTCTGGTGTCAACTGCTACGCAAATGTAGTGCTGAATGTTGCATTTTATCTGGAAAGTTTGCAAGAGCAGATAATAGTAAATCAGGGAAAAAGATTCTGTTCAGAGCTGAGTCTCCTTTTTCAAAAGCTGAGTAAAGATAAAACTCAAATAGAAAGTGCTACTGACATTAGAAAACTTTTAGATGTATGTTCAGGACGAACACAGTTTTCTCAAAATGAACAGCAAGATGCACATGAATTTTTGATGTATTTTCTTCAGGTAGTGGAAGAAGAAGGAGTTCCCATTGACATTTTTTTTGGTCTCTCTTATAAATGGGAACATAGTTGTGATAATTGTTATAATATAAGTGGCTCTATTGTTGATAATGAAAGGTTTATTTATTTGAAATTGCCAGAGAGTAAAACAGTCACTTTTGCAAAATTAGTTAAAGATGCTAATCATAGCATGAAATGTGGTGAGTGTAATTCTGACATGTTTTCAACATTAATTTTAAAGGAATACGGACAGTATGTAATTTTAATGATGCAACGATGTAGAGCTGATGGTTCAAAATTGGATACTTTAATAAAGAAGTTTACAGGACAGCAATTATCAATTTCAGGAAAAACTTTTGTAACTGTTGCAATAATTTTCCATGATGGACCTACTGTTACTTCTGGACATTACACAGTTTATCTAAAATGTGAAAAAGGCTGGACACTGTGTAATGATTCCCAATTGATTTTCAAACAACGTTTGCCTTTTGATTTAGCAAATTCCTATCTAATCTTCCTGAAACCTAAATTTTAGAGAGACTTGGCAAGATCTGGACAAAATAATTTTACCATTTTACTGGATTACCATTGCAATTTTGTAAAAAAAAGATTTTTAAAATTATCATTTGGCCTAATGGAAAGATAACCAATTGTAATGTGGACTTTTTAAATTTTTAATGCAATTTTGAAAAACCAATAATTTAGAGATTATCGGTAACTTCTGCACATTTTAAATTTTGGAATGTTATTGGACTGCCATTGGAAATTTTTTCAAAAATGATTTAAAAAATTACTATTTGGCCATGTGGAAAAGTAACCAATTCTATTATGGACTAAATAAATTATTCAAAAAATTTTCGTGAACCAAAATGTTACAGAGAATCGGTGAGATCTGGACAAATTAAACTTTAGAATTTTATTGGATTTCCGTTGGAAATTTATTCAAAAAAATAAAATAAAATTACTATTTGGCCTAAAGGAAATGAAATCAGATGTATTTTGGAGTAATTTGAGATATAATATTGTGATTATAGTTCTGAAACAAACATATCAGACGGTATTTTAAAGAAATAAGTATTGGTATTAGATGATATTTTTTTACAATATTATGCATTTCTATAATGTTAAGTTTAAGTAAAAAAAGAATCAGGGCTTTTTTAATACAATCTTTGTGATTGGTATTTTTTTTTGCCCGCTGTAAAATGATGAATGCAATTGCTTTCACAATTTATAATGAAATGCAATATATTCTGAAAACAGCAAAAATAAGGCAAAAAGATTTTTTGGTAAAAAATGTAAATATGTGTACTGTATTATAAAATGTTTAAAAAATATTAATACTTTTTTCTTTTTTTCCAGATAGATATAGAAAATTTTCGAAAACTACAAACATTTTTAAAACTATTTTTTAAAAAAAGAAATGAATAAATATTTTTTCAGTGAGTATGGTAAGTCAATAATAATAATTGTAGTCTCTCAAGGACAATGTAATGTGATAAATGATTTTTAGTGTTTTTTTTAAAAAATAAAAAAAAAGTACGCGCACCGTACGCGTACGGTAAAAAAAAATAAAAAAAAGTTTTTAAAAACATATGTAAAAAAAAGATGAAAGATAAGGTTGGCTCTTAAAAGAACCGTTGTGTTCATGCAGGGACAGAGGAAAGGAAGCATGGGAAAATTATTCAAAGCGACAAATGTGCTGATCTATTTTGTTGTTCACTAGGGAAACACTGGTCTCCCTATGGCAAATTAGATCTTTACAAAATGTGCAATGAATATCAACCTTCCGAAATCGAGGGTTCATTTCCAGAGGGCCAGCAAAAGGAGATTCTCCCCCCACAGATGAAGGGCTCACCTGACCTGCAGAAGAAGGAGTAAGCCCTGCAGATGATGGTCCAGGCTGAGCTGCTGTGAATGTACTGGCTCGTCTTTCTGAAGAGTTACCTCCAAAAAGATGACCATGTGTCCTTCTGTGTACATCCTGGAGGTGTCTCTTCATGGTGTGATTCCCAAAGGAATACTTCCTGTCAGGATTACCTCTAGAAAGTACACGCTTACACAGCGTGCAAGTAACTAAGGGTGCATTCACCTTTTGCTGGCCTTCTGGAAAAGTAAAATAATCCCAAATATAAGAAGGCTTTTGTTTCCTCGATCTCTGCCTCAAGACAGTGCTGCTAGTGCTAGCCTCACTCTCAGAAGAGCTCTGCTGTTCTGCCATCGTATCCCAAAGACAAACCAGCTCCTTCTCCCAAGGGATCACAAGCAGAAATGAGGGGAATGGGTGTGGTGTAGGAGAGTTCTAGAACTGAAAGTAGTTTCAACCAATCAAAAGTTGTGTTTCAAGATCACATGACCTACCGTACGCTTACGGTACGCTTACGGTACGCTTACGGCAAAAAGTACGCGTGCGCGTAAAAAAGACACGCGCTTGCGCGCATGCGCATAACAGTCACTCCCCGGCACTTCCGCGTAACGTGCGCGTGTGGCGTAAGCGCGCACGCGTCCCACGCGCAGTACGCGCGGCTACGCAAAGTGCGTAACTGTACGCAAGCAGCGTAGATAGATTACGGACGTTGCGTAAACCGTACGCTTACCGTGAGCTTACGGTACGCGTACTAAAAAAAAATAAAAAAAAATAAAAAAAACTGGAAATAAATTTTACATGTTTATTTTAAAAAATATATTAAAAAAAAATATTTAAGGATTTTAAAAATTTAAGCATAGTCTTTATAAAAGGTAAGAAAATAAATTAAAAATATGTTTGAAAAAATTGAAGAATAAAAAAAAAATTAGCATTTAAAAAACCTTGCAAATTCACTGAAAAAACCATGGGTTTCACACACGTTATAGTTAGGAATTAGCATTTAAAAAACCTTTGAAATTCAGTGAAAAAACCATAGGTTTCACACACGTTATAGTTAGGAATTAGCATTTAAAAAACCTTAGAAATTCAGTGAAAAAACCATAGGTTTCACACATGTTATAGTTAGCTGGACATTTTACTCGTAAAAAACCAATGAAATTGCCCCGTTATAGTTAGTTCAGCTAACTATAACTCGCGCGCCCGCAATGCACTGCTGATGACGTCACATATTACATCACTCATGACATGGTCAGTGACATCACTCATGACATCACTGATGACATCTCAAATGACATCACTGATGACATCATCCAGTGAATGTGTGTTTTTCTGAAAATTAAATATGTTTTATATATGTATATCTCAAGGTCGATGGAAGAATAAATGGGTATATAAGTGTCTAAATGGATGATTTGTTTTTGAAAAATTGATTGTTTAACTGACTGATTAAGTGTATCATAGTGAATACATGTTTTAGTGAGTAATGTTTAAATATGTATATATCTGTATCAGTCTCTCACTTTGTGTATAAGTGGCTGCATGGGTTGGTGAGTAGCTACATGGGTGTCTATATAGGTTATTAGTTGGTTTTTTGAGTATCAGTCTGAGTGTCTGCATGGTTCGGTGGGGGGTATTACGTAGTGCATAGGTGTATGAATGAGTGACTCACTGTTTGTATGTGTTGAACACAGCATGTGTGCAGGACTGTATGGGTGGATGAGTGTGTGTATGGGTGTGTTAGTGAGTGAATGACTGTCTCAATAGTGTCTTTATGAGTAACTACATATGTTTTAAACTAGTATATGTGACTATTGGTGTATATATGTGAGTATATGTGAGAGTGAGAGATTGAAAGAGTTCTTGTATGAATAAGTATGTGTTTCTATAAGTGATTGTTTAAAAGACTAAGTATGTGTAAGTTTCCGTAGAAGTAAGTGTGGTGGTGTGTGTATAACTGTATATGCAAGTAAATGTATGTTTGATTCTTTGTTAGCATGAGTGACTATGTGTGTGAGTAACTCTATGGATGAGTGGCATTGTGTAACAGGATGTATAGGTGTATGAGTACATATGATGAGTGAGTACATGTATGAGTGACTGAATTGGACTGTTGGTGAATGAGTGGATGTGTATGTCGATCTTAGAATTACTGAATAGGTTGTTTTAACTGGTATTGGTATGTCCATTGTTTTGAACATTGTAGTTTCTATTTTTGAATGTGTGTATCAAAGGTTATATTAGGGGAAGAGGAGGTCTGCCACTCTATCACAAGGATGATGTCATCAGTGATGTCATCAGTGATGTCATTTGAGATGTCATCAGTGATGTCATGAGTGATGTCACTGACCATGTCATGAGTGATGTAATATGTGACGTCATCAGCAGTGCATTGCGGGCGCGCGAGTTATAGTTAGCTGAACTAACTATAACGGGGCAATTTCATTGGTTTTTTACGAGTAAAATGTCCAGCTAACTATAACATGTGTGAAACCTATGGTTTTTTCACTGAATTTCTAAGGTTTTTTAAATGCTAATTCCTAACTATAACGTGTGTGAAACCTATGGTTTTTTCACTGAATTTCAAAGGTTTTTTAAATGCTAATTCCTAACTATAACGTGTGTGAAACCCATGGTTTTTTCAGTGAATATATATATATATATATATAAATATATATATATATATAGAGGAAGAGCAAAACAAAGGTTTATCCTTCTGTCCCAATAAAGATATGGACCTTGCCAACATACGTATTGATCTGTATAAATTTTGCCGTAAAATTAAACTCAATAAATACTTTGAAGAGAAACCTTCTCAACCATCTTCTACACTCCCACCAAGCCCTACTATTCAACCCTTGAGTATCAAAGATATTCCAGCATTAAGAACAGCTACCTTATTACAAACTGAATCATCTACACAAGCTGGTGCCAGCAATCTCTCTTCCATGTCTGATCTACAATATTGTCATGACATTGGCATTGAAACTAATAGAGGAGGTAACAGTGGCTCTAAAAACCGATCAACGTTCTGTCCACAACTTCCTCCTGGTAACAAAATTGATCTCTTCCAGGAAATCATGGTGGAGGAGATCAACAAAATGTCCATCAATTGTCCGATGTCATCTAATAAAAAGGTCAAAACTACTACCAAACACAAGGACAAGAGTAAGACATGGAACCTCACCTTTGAAGAACACAATGCATTAAAAGAATTACGCAATGATCAAAACATCATTATTAAAGCCTCTGATAAAGGCGGCAACATTGTTATTCAAAATTGTGAGGACTACATCAAAGAAGCTGTCAGACAACTTAATAATAAGGATCACTATGAAAGATTAACAAAGAATCCAATCAAGAATTGGACAGAAGAATATCATTTGAAACTTGCGGCTTGGAAAGAGAGAGAACTTATTGATCTGGAAGAATATTTATACCTCAAAACTAATCATCCAATTACGGCAACAATCTATTTCTTACCAAAGATCCACAAATCTACCATCAATCCACCAGGTAGACCCATTGTTAGCTCCATTGGTTCTTTACTAGAATCCACATCTCGGTTTATTGACATCTTCTTAATGAAGTATGTTACAGCTCTCCCATCATACTTGAGGGACACAATTGACTTTTTGCAAAAAATTGATCAATTACAGTGGAAACAAAATTACATCATGGCCTCTATTGATGTTTCTTCACTTTACACGTCTATCCGTCATTCTGATGGAATCGCAGCAGTAAAAGAATTCCTCAATACCAGAGCAATTTGTTTTTTGGAACACTCTGAAATGTTGATTGAAATGTTGACCTACTGTTTGACACACAACGTCTTCCTATTTAGAGGTGAACTGTTCCTGCAAAAACAAGGGACCGCGATGGGCACATCCTTTGCCCCAACATATGCCAATCTCCTCATGGCAACATGGGAAACTGAAGTCTTAAAAGACGATCGCGCAAAAAACATCAAATTTTGGTCAAGATACATTGATGACCTGTTCATCATCTGGGAAGGCGACTCTGAGCTCTTCAGGAATTTTCTGGACTCCCTCAACACCAATAGATACCAACTGACTTTCACATCCACCATCAGTACCTCTAATATTGTATTTTTGGATGTCGAAGTATACATACTAAATGGCAAATTCTGTACCAAAATGCACAGAAAACCTACGGCCAGTAATAGCATACTTCATGCTAATAGTGGACATCCAGCAAAACTTAAATGGAGCATCCCCTATGGGGAAATGTTAAGAGCCAGAAGGAATTGCTCAGAAGTGTCAGACTTTAACCTGCAAATAGATGAGATGAGTCAACGTTTCTTGCAACGAGGTTACCCTATGGATGTAATCCTAACTGCAATTAATAGAGTTCAGAACAAAAACAGAGATGAATTACTCCAAGTAGGCCGGAACAAAGAGGACACTGCAAACATAACGAGACTCATTATTGATTTCAACAACCAAAGTAATGTATTCCAAAAAACGATTTCTAGACATTGGGGAGTACTACTGCTTGATGAAACCCTGAAGAAAATTCTGCCTCCCGGACCAAGAATTACCTATCGAAAGACAGCCTCTCTGGGAGATATTCTCACACAAAGCCATTTTGAAGTTAAACCACTAATCACCAAGTCCTGGTTAACCACACCGGGATTTTGGAAATGTTCAAAATGTAAGGCATGTGAACAGGGCAAAAACATCACCTCTTATCAATTACAGAATGGCCATCATGAAATGATTCAAGACCACATTACATGTGAATCGAAATATGTAATTTACAGACTGGAATGCCCTTGTCAGAAATATTATATAGGTAGCACTATCAACAAACTTAAACTTCGCATCCTACAGCATCTGCGTGCTATCAAGAACAAGGATTTTACATATCCTATGGCAAAACATTTCCATGACTTCCACTCAAGTGACAATAATCAGCTTAAATACTCTGGCATCAAAATTGTCAAGCAGAAGGAAAGGGGTGGAAATCGCATTCTTGATTTAAGAAGAGCAGAGTCAAGAATGATACTACTAATGGGTACTGAAAACCCATTGGGACATAACTTGGATGCTGAACTACATGTGCACCTTTAATGAGACTTAAATTGATGACCTATGATGGGCTCCTCTCCGTTTCTTTTTCTTTTTGCACTTGTATATATTTCCACGGTTGATCAACAAATTGCCAATTGTTCATTATTTTCACTGCATCTCTCCTTAACCACCTACTCCTTGATTGTTGTTGATATAGACATATGCAATTCACTTTGCAATATTTGGTATTTTTTAGATGATTCTAGGTTGGGAACGCTATGAATTTTGACAAAAAAACGCACTTTGTCTATTGATATTACATACTTTATGTAAATAATCACCTTAGACTACATTATCTAGGATTGCCTAACCTCAATTTTCTGACAGGCTTAAGGTACTTTACCTTGATTGCGATTCATCTTCAATTCCAAACTGCCTGAGATTAATTGCAATAATTTTCTAAACTTTATCCGCATTAACAACAAATACCGTGGTGGATGAATTATTGTGATTCACAACTGATCTAAATTCTCATTTACTTGTAAATAACATGTTTTGATCGACGATGCGATGTATGTCCAGTATGTTTTCACTTTCTACTATTAATTTGAAAATGTTGCTTTAAAAAGACACTCTGGACAATAGGACTCTATGGTCCAGTTGAAGGCTGAGTGCCGAAACGCGTCGACCGTCCTTTTGTGCGTGTTCTTGAAGATTTATGCTGAATAAATACTAACGGTGATTTCTCTGTGGTGCCGTGCTTTCCTTTGCTGCGACGAACCCTGGGACTCGGGGTGAAGCTAGAGAGAAGTTTGTTTCATATATATATATATATATATATATATTACCTACTGGTGGGCCGCCAGTAGGTAGTTATAGTTAGGACCTATTTTTCATAGGAAATCTGCAGCATTCTATTCCCAATAAGTCTGGCGCCGGTTGACGAATCCTCGCGAAATTCTCCAAACTTTTGCCCAGCTCCGCTCTGTTCCTACCCTGAAAGTTTTGTGGTGATTCGTCAAGCAGGGGCTGAGAAAAAAGGGGGGTCCCAAAACGCGTTTTCCCCATGCAATTTCCCATAGGATCTGTTATCGCAGCTACAGCCCGAACCGCTGAACGTAATGACACCAAATTTGGCAAAGAGGTAGTCCTCAGTTCAGACTCGTGCCTTTTGCATAAATGGTGTGAATCCGTTCAGTAGTTCCTGAGAAAATTAGAGTTAAAAGTACATAAATATCTATGGCCGCGGAGGATCCGCAGACCATACACGCACCGTACGCACACCCTCCCCGAACCGAGCGCGGACCCTCCCAGAACCGAGCGCGCACCCTCCCGATCGCGTGCTGAATGCTAATTGGCTGTCGAGTGTCTCTCTACATTCAAAACCAGGAACTGTTGGTGGCCATTTTCTGCCTCGGTAGAAGCAAGGCTGAAGAAGCAAGGGGAATAAGTGTGTAAAACATATAAAGGGGGCAGAGTGGAAATACTCTGACCCTCTAGAGGTGCTTAGGGGGTCCCAGAAGGCCCCCTGGGGCCCCCTTTAGAAAAACAAAAATGCGAAATGCGCGCACAGTGCGCGCATCCTATCACGTTGGGTACGCGGATCCACGGATTTTTTTTAAAAAAAGACAAGAAATCATTGGTTGTATGACTACTTTGTACACTGAAAGGTAGGGTGTATATTTCTGTTTTTTAAAGGTATGATTCTTATTGGTTAACAAAAGCAGATTGTAAGGAACATTATATATGATTAGCTGATATGTTGAAAAGTGAAGCACACTTCCTCTCTTGTGTAGAAACATTGTGTGCTGAACTTCAGACCTGTGTGCTTAGTGCAGTGTTCCATCACCTGTTTCTATGGTAACAGGCAGAAGGCAGATTGGGGGAAGGGTTGAAATGTCTTTCAGTTGGAAAGGGTTGAAATGTTTACCCAATAGAAATGTGTGTTTGCTTTTGAGTTTATGTGTGAAGGGTTGTGATATGATGTTTACATGTATATGTGTGGAAAATGAAATGGAAACTTTTCCATTCTTTGTTTTTGCTGAGAGGTGCACAGTGCAGAGCTTCTGTAAAAGAAAATATGGCGAGTGACTGATATACTTCTTAATCTACAAAAGAACTTGAAAGATGAGTTATTTAATTGTGAGGGGATGTATGTAGCCTATTTTGATTTTAATCAGACTAATGTATTTCTCCTGCTAAAGTGTAGGGAGTACTTTTTTTCTCTACAATCTTATTGACAGTGTGTGTGCATGTAGAAACCATTTTGTGATAAGCATTTGTATTTTTCATGTGTTTGCAGACAGATAACTGTGCTGTTTTTATATTTTGGTAGAATTAGAAACCAGTCATTGTTTATGAATTTGTGAAATGAGTTATGTTATGTTTCTATACTAAAAGGTAGTACTACTTCTAGATGAAGAAATGTGTTTTGGTATAGTGCAAGGGAAAGTGTTGTTTGTCTAGAATCACACAGTGAGTCTGTGTGCATTTGGGAACCACTGTGAGAGAAGCATTTGGTAACATTGTGTATTTACTGACAGATAACTGTTTTAACCTGTCATGTTGTTAAGTTTTCGTAGCATTAGAAGACAATTGTGGCTTATGATTTGATTAAATCAGTCAGGCTTTGACAGAAAAGTGCAGTCCTGAAATATGTAGATTGTGTGCAGTTCCCTTACCACTTGCACTGTAGTGAATGAGTTTTGGTAAACTCCTTGGGATAGTGGTGCTTGTCTAGAATCACAGTGTGAGTTAGTGTGTATTTGGGATCAGTGTGAGAGAAGCATTTGGTGATATCATGTATTTGCTGACAGATAACTTTTTTAAAACCTGTCATGTGGTGAAGTTTTAGTAGCATTATATTCCAGTCTTTGCTTATGCGTTGATTAAATGAGTCATGCTTTGACACTGATGTGCTGTACTTAAATATGTAGATTGTGTTCAGTACCATTAACTCTTCTAGACTAGTGAATGAGTTTTGGTAAACTCCTAGGATAGTGTTGATTGTCTAAAATCACACTGTGAGTCTGTGTGCATTTGGGTAAGGATTGTGAGAGAAGCATTTGGTAACATTGTGTATTTGCTGACAGATAACTGTTTTAAAACCGGTCATGTTGTCAAGTTTTAGTAGCATTAGAAGCCAGTCTTTGCTTATGCTTTGATTAAATGAGTCAGGCTTTGACACAAAAGTGCAGTCCTGAAATATGAAGATTGTGTGCAGTTCCCTTACCACTTCCACAGTAGTGAATGATTTTTGGTAAACTCCTAGGTATAGTGGTTGTTGTCTAGAATCACACTGTGAGTCTGTGTGCATTTGGGAACCACTGTGAGAGAAGCATTTGGTAACATCGTGTATTTTTTAGCAGATAACTCTTTTAAAACCTGTCATGTTGTCAAGTTTTAGTAGCATTAAAAGCTAGTCTTTGCTTATGCATTGATAAAATGAGTCAGGGTTTGACACTAAGGTGCAGTACCATGTACTATTCTGTTCACTGTGGCAGAACTGAAAATTTAAAGGTTTTACCTAAGCACTGTCGTAGAAGTAGTCTGATTATTTAGTCAGTTTCTAAGTACCAAATAGATTGCTTCAAATGTCTATGCAGTATGCATGTAGTGTTCTAACATACTATACACTTGTCTTTTACACCTTCAATTCCCTAGTCAGTATCCATACACTTCCAGGAAACACCCTGTCACTCCCTTTGCAGTCCTCTAGAGACCCATTCAACAGCATGTACTAATCCATTCACTGTGCCAAAACCCAAACACTTATAAATTCACCAAGACACTCTCTTTCCAGTACTCTAATGATTCAGTCACTGCCTAAGTATTCATGCACTGAGCCAGGTCTTCTTCAAACCCCTATCAACTATGATTAAGTGGGTCGCACACCGCTCGTCATACTAGCAAGTTGCCCCATAGGATTCTGGACAATGAAGTAGCAGCGGCGAGTACACCTATGCTACGAGTGTTAAGTAAATGCCATCCCTGGACACGTGTTTCGAGGTAGTTGCCTCTCGTCAGCAAGGAGCAGGTCTGTATGTGGGGTGCCGGTAGACTGCCAAGTATACAAGGTTAAATGCCTTTCACGGCGCGCGGGTGCGGGATCCTGACTCGTCAGCCGTTTAGCTCGAGGGAGCTTTAAATTCAACCATTAAGTGGGTCGCACACCGCTCGTCATACTAGCAAGTTGCCCCATAGGATTCTGGACAATGAAGTAGCAGCGGCGAGTACACCTATGCTACGAGTGTTAAGTAAATGCCATCCCTGGACACGTGTTTTGAGGTAGTTGCCTCTCGTCAGCAGGGAGCAGGTCTGTATGTGGGGTGCCGGTAGACTGCCAAGTATACAAGGTTAAATACCTTTCACGGCGCGCGGGTGCGGGATCCTGACTCGTCAGGCGTTTAGCTCGAGGGAGCTTTAAATTCAACCATTAAGTGGGTCGCACACCGCTCGTCATACTAGCAAGTTGCCCCATAGGATTCTGGACAATGAAGTAGCAGCGGCGAGTACACCTATGCTACGAGTGTTAAGTAAATGCCATCCTGGACACGTGTTTCGAGGTAGTTGCCTCTCGTCAGCAGGGAGCAGGTCTGTATGTGGGGTGCCGGTAGACTGCCAAGTATACAAGGTTAAATACCTTTCACGGCGCGCGGGTGCGGGATCCTGACTCGTCAGCCGTTTAGCTCGAGGGAGCTTTAAATTCAACCATTAAGTGGGTCGCACACCGCTCGTCATACTAGCAAGTTGCCCCATAGGATTCTGGACAATGAAGTAGCAGCGGTGAGTACACCTATGCTACGAGTGTTAAGTAAATGCCATCCCTGGACACGTGTTTCGAGGTAGTTGCCTCTCGTCAGCAGGGAGCAGGTCTGTATGTGGGGTGCCGGTAGACTGCCAAGTATACAAGGTTAAATACCTTTCACGGCGCGCGGGTGCGGGATCCTGACTCGTCAGCCGTTTAGCTCGAGGGAGCTTTAAATTCAACCATTAAGTGGGTCGCACACCGCTCGTCATACTAGCAAGTTGCCCCATAGGATTCTGGACAATGAAGTAGCAGCGGCGAGTACACCTATGCTACGAGTGTTAAGTAAATGCCATCCCTGGACACGTGTTTCGAGGTAGTTGCCTCTCGTCAGCAGGGAGCAGGTCTGTATGTGGGGTGCCGGTTGACTGCCAAGTATACAAGGTTAAATACCTTTCACGGCGCGCGGGTGCGGGATCCTGACTCGTCAGCCGTTTAGCTCGAGGGAGCTTTAAATTCAACCATTAAGTGGGTCGCACACCGCTCGTCATACTAGCAAGTTGCCCCATAGGATTCTGGACAATGAAGTAGCAGCGGCGAGTACACCTATGCTACGAGTGTTAAGTAAATGCCATCCCTGGACACGTGTTTTGAGGTAGTTGCCTCTCGTCAGCAGGGAGCAGGTCTGTATGTGGGGTGCCGGTAGACTGCCAAGTATACAAGGTTAAATACCTTTCACGGCGCGCGGGTGCGGGATCCTGACTCGTCAGCCGTTTAGCTCGAGGGAGCTTTAAATTTAACCATTAAGTGGGTCGCACACCGCTCGTCATACTAGCAAGTTGCCCCATAGGATTCTGGACAATGAAGTAGCAGCGGCGAGTACACCTATGCTACGAGTGTTAAGTAAATGCCATCCCTGGACACGTGTTTCGAGGTAGTTGCCTCTCGTCAGCAGGGAGCAGGTCTGTATGTGGGGTGCCGGTAGACTGCCAAGTATACAAGGTTAAATACCTTTCACGGCGCGCGGGTGCGGGATCCTGACTCGTCAGCCGTTTAGCTCGAGGGAGCTTTAAATTCAACCATTAAGTGGGTCGCACACCGCTCGTCATACTAGCAAGTTGCCCCATAGGATTCTGGACAATGAAGTAGCAGCCGCGAGTACACCTATGCTACGAGTGTTAAGTAAATGCCATCCCTGGACACGTGTTTCGAGGTAGTTGCCTCTCGTCAGCAGGGAGCAGGTCTGTATGTGGGGTGCCGGTAGACTGCCAAGAATACAAGGTTAAATACCTTTCACAGCGCGGGTGCGGGATCCTGACTCGTCAGCCGTTTAGCTCGAGGGAGCTTTAAATTTAACCATTAAGTGGGTCGCACACCGCTCGTCATACTAGCAAGTTGCCCCATAGGATTCTGGACAATGAAGTAGCAGCGGCGAGTACACCTATGCTACGAGTGTTAAGTAAATGCCATCCCTGGACAAGTGTTTCGAGGTAGTTGCCTCTCGTCAGCAGGGAGCAGGTCTGTATGTGGGGTGCCGGTAGACTGCCAAGTATACAAGGTTAAATACCTTTCACGGCGCGTGGGTGCGGGATCCTGACTCGTCAGCCGTTTAGCTCGAGGGAGCTTTATATTCAACCATTAAGTGGGTCGCACACCGCTCGTCATACTAGCAAGTTGCCCCATAGGATTCTGGACAATGAAGTAGCAGCGGCGAGTACACCTATGCTACGAGTGTTAAGTAAATGCCATCCCTGGACACGTGTTTCGAGGTAGTTGCCTCTCGTCAGCAGGGAGCAGGTCTGTATGTGGGGTGCCGGTAGACTGCCAAGTATACAAGGTTAAATACCTTTCACGGCGCGCGGGTGCGGAATCCTGACTCGTCAGCCGTTTAGCTCGAGGGAGCTTTAAATTCAACCATTAAGTGGGTCGCACACCGCTCGTCATACTAGCAAGTTGCCCCATAGGATTCTGGACAATGAAGTAGCAGCAGCGAGTACACCTATGCTACGAGTGTTAAGTAAATGCCATCCCTGGACACGTGTTTCGAGGTAGTTGCCTCTCGTCAGCAGGGAGCAGGTCTGTATGTGGGGTGCCGGTAGACTGCCAAGTATACAAGGTTAAATACCTTTCACGGCGCGCGGGTGCGGGATCCTGACTCGTCAGCCGTTTAGCTCGAGGGAGCTTTAAATTCAACCATTAAGTGGGTCGCACACCGCTCGTCATACTAGCAAGTTGCCCCATAGGATTCTGGACAATGAAGTAGCTGCGGCGAGTACACCTATGCTACGAGTGTTAAGTAAATGCCATCCCTGGACACGTGTTTCGAGGTAGTTGCCTCTCGTCAGCAGGGAGCAGGTCTGTATGTGGGGTGCCGGTAGACTGCCAAGTATACAAGGTTAAATACCTTTCACGTCGCGCGGGTGCGGGATCCTGACTCGTCAGCCGTTTAGCTCGAGGGAGCTTTAAATTCAACCATTAAGTGGGTCGCACACCGCTCGTCATACTAGCAAGTTGCCCCATAGGATTCTGGACAATGAAGTTGCAGCGGCGAGTACACCTATGCTACGAGTGTTAAGTAAATGCCATCCCTGGACACGTGTTTCGAGGTAGTTGCCTCTCGTCAGCAGGGAGCAGGTCTGTATGTGGGGTGCCGGTAGACTGCCAAGTATACAAGGTTAAATACCTTTCACGGCGCGCGGGAGCTAAACGGCTGACGAGTCAGGATCCCGCACCCGCGCGCCGTGAAAGGTATTTAACCTTGTATATTTGGCAGTCTACCGGCACCCCACATACAGACCTGCTCCCTGCTGACGAGAGGCAACTACCTCGAAACACGTGTCCAGGGATGGCATTTATTTAACACTCGTAGCATAGGTGTACTCGCCGCTGCTACTTCATCGTCCAGAATCCTGTGGGGCTACTTGCTAGTATGACGAGCGGTGTGCGACCCACTTAATGGTTGAATTTAAAGCTCCCTCGAGCTAAACGGCTGACGAGTCAGGATCCCGCGCGCCGTGAAAGGTATTTAACCTTGTATATTTGGCAGTCTACCGGCACCCCACATACAGACCTGCAACCTGCTGACGAGAGGCAACTACCTCGAAACACGTGTCATGGGATGGCATTTATTTAACACTCGTAGCATAGGTGTACTCGCCGCTGCTACTTCATCGTCCAGAATCCTATGGGGCTACTTGCTAGTATGACGAGCGGTGTGCGACCCACTTAATGGTTGAATTTAAAGCTCCCTCGAGCTAAACGGCTGACGAGTCAGGATCCCGCACCCGCGCGCCATGAAAGGTATTTAACCTTGTATATTTGGCAGTCTACCGGCACCCCACATACAGACCTGCTCCCTGCTGACGAGAGGCAACTACCTCGAAACACGTGTCCAGGGATGGCATTTATTTAACACTCGTAGCATAGGTGTACTCGCCGCTGCTACTTCATCGTCCAGAATCCTATGGGGCTACTTGCTAGTATGACGAGCGGTGTGCGACCCACTTAATGGTTGAATTTAAAGCTCCCTCGAGCTAAACGGCTGACGAGTCAGGATGCCACACCCGCGCGCCGTGAAAGGTATTTAACCTTGTATATTTTGGCAGTCTACCGGCACCCCACATACAGACCTGCTCCCTGCTGACGAGAGGCAACTACCTCGAAACACATGTCCAGGGATGGCATTTATTTAACACTCGTAGCATAGGTGTACTCGCCGCTGCTACTTCATCGTCCAGAATCCTATGGGGCTACTTGCTAGTATGACGAGCGGTGTGCGACCCACTTAATGGTTGAATTTAAAGCTCCCTCGAGCTAAACGGCTGACGAGTCAGGATCCCGCACCCGCGCGCCGTGAAAGGTATTTAACCTTGTATATTTGGCAGTCTACCGGCACCCCACATACAGACCTGCTCCCTGCTGACGAGAGGCAACTACCTCGAAACACGTGTCCAGGGATGGCATTTATTTAACACTCGTAGCATAGGTGTACTCGCCGCTGCTACTTCATCGTCCAGAATCCTATGGGGCTACTTGCTAGTATGACGAGCGGTGTGCGACCCACTTAATGGTTGAATTTAAAGCTCCCTTGAGCTAAACGGCTGACGAGTCAGGATCCCGCACCCGCGCGCCGTGAAAGGTATTTAACCTTGTATATTTGGCAGTCTACCGGCACCCCACATACAGACCTGCTCCCTGCTGACGAGAGGCAACTACCTCGAAACACGTGTCCAGGGATGGCATTTATTTAACACTCGTAGCATAGGTGTACTCGCCGCTGCTACTTCATCGTCCAGAATCCTATGGGGCTACTTGCTAGTATGACGAGCGGTGTGCGACCCACTTAATGGTTGAATTTAAAGCTCCCTCGAGCTAAACGGCTGACGAGTCAGGATCCCGCACCCGCGCGCCGTGAAAGGTATTTAACCTTGTATATTTGGCAGTCTACAGGCACCCCACATACAGACCTGCTCCCTGCTGACGAGAGGCAACTACCTCGAAACACGTGTCCAGGGATGGCATTTATTTAACACTCGTAGCATAGGTGTACTCGCCGCTGCTACTTCATCGTCCAGAATCCTATGGGGCTACTTGCTAGTATGACGAGCGGTGTGCGACCCACTTAATGGTTGAATTTAAAGCTCCCTCGAGCTAAACGGCTGACGAGTTAGGATCCCGCACCCGCGCGCCGTGAAAGGTATTTAACCTTGTATATTTGGCAGTCTACCGGCACCCCACATACAGACCTGCTCCCTGCTGACGAGAGGCAACTACCTCGAAACACGTGTCCAGGGATGGCATTTATTTAACACTCATAGCATAGGTGTACTCGCCGCTGCTACTTCATCGTCCAGAATCCTATGGGGCTACTTGCTAGTATGACGAGCGGTGTGCGACCCACTTAATGGTTGAATTTAAAGCTCCCTCGAGCTAAACGGCTGACGAGTCAGGATCCCGCACCCGCGCGCCGTGAAAGGTATTTAACCTTGTATATTTGGCAGTCTACCGGCACCCCACATACAGACCTGCTCCCTGCTGACGAGAGGCAACTACCTCGAAACACGTGTCCAGGGATGGCATTTATTTAACACTCGTAGCATAGGTGTACTCGCCGCTGCTACTTCATCGTCCAGAATCCTATGGGGCTACTTGCTAGTATGACGAGCGGTGTGCGACCCACTTAATGGTTAAATTTAAAGCTCCCTCGAGCTAAACGGCTGACGAGTCAGGATCCCGCACCCGCGTGCCGTGAAAGGTATTTAACCTTGTATATTTGGCAGTCTACCGGCACCCCACATACAGACCTGCTCCCTGCTGACGAGAGGCAACTACCTCGAAACACGTGTCCAGGGATGGCATTTATTTAACACTCGTAGCATAGGTGTACTCGCCGCTGCTACTTCATCGTCCAGAATCCTATGGGGCTACTTGCTAGTATGACGAGCGGTGTGCGACCCACTTAATGGTTGAATTTAAAGCTCCCTCGAGCTAAACGGCTGACGAGTCAGGATCCCGCACCCGCGCGCTGTGAAAGGTATTTAACCTTGTATATTTGGCAGTCTACCGGCACCCCACATACAGACCTGCTCCCTGCTGACGAGAGGCAACTACCTCGAAACACGTGTCCAGGGATGGCATTTATTTAACACTCGTAGCATAGGTGTACTCGCCGCTGCTACTTCATCGTCCAGAATCCTATGGGGCTACTTGCTAGTATGACGAGCGGTGTGCGACCCACTTAATGGTTGAATTTAAAGCTCCCTCGAGCTAAACGGCTGACGAGTCAGGACCCGCACCCGCGCGCCGTGAAAGGTATTTAACCTTGTATATTTGGCAGTCTACCGGCACCCCACATACAGACCTGCTCCCTGCTGACGAGAGGCAACTACCTCGAAACACGTGTCCAGGGATGGCATTTATTTAACACTCGTAGCATAGGTGTACTCGCCGCTGCTACTTCATCGTCCAGAATCCTATGGGGCTACTTGCTAGTATGACGAGCGGTGTGCGACCCACTTAATGGTCCCTATCCACTATGCATGCAGTCCTCTAACCACCTACACACTTGTCTTTCACACCTTCAATTCCCCAGTCAGTATCCATTCACTTCCAGCAAACACCCTGTCACTCCTGTTGCACTCCTCTAGTGACCCATTCAGCATCATGTACTAATCCATTCACTGCGCCAAACCCTAATAAATTCACCCAGGCACTCTCCTTGCAGTACTCTAATCATTCAGTCAGTAGCCAAGTACTCATCCAGTGACCCAGGCCCTAGTATATGGACTGCTTCAAACCCCTATCCACTATGCATGCAGTCCTCTAACCACCTACACAATTGTCTTTCACACCTTCAATTCCCTAGTCAGTATCCATACACTTCCAGGAAACACCCTGTCACTTCCTTTGCAGTCTTCTAGTGACCCATTCAGCATCATGTACTAATCCATTAACTGTGCGAAAACTCAAACACTTATAAATTCACCAAGATACTATCTTTGCAGTACTCTAATCATTCAGTCAGTGCCTAAGTATTCATGCACTGAGCCAGGCCTTAGCACATCGACTGCTTCAAACCCCTATCCACTATGCATGCAGTCTTCTAACCACCTAGACACTTGTCTTTCACACTTTCAATTTCCTAGTCAGTATTTATATAAAATGTGTTTGTACAGTAATGGAATAGTAAAATTTTAAAAGTTATTAATATACATTTATTTGTGATTCTTTTTTACTGATACAGAATAGGAGTGTTTCTCATCTGTTTGCACTCTTCTCGTGCAAGATTGTTCGGATGAAGGGTCCTTAGATGTTTCTTCATACTTGCCGTGCCGTACGAGTATTTCTTGTTAGGATCCCCTCGTGACAAAACTCTTTTGCAAATCTTGCACGTGACCAAGGTGGCATTGGTCTTTGTTTGCCCCTTGGGAAAAGTAAAAAATGTCCTCACCACTGAAGAAAAACGTTGTGGGCGTGGTGCCTTCTGCAAAAAAATTTCCTCTGATTCGGTAAATATTTTAAAGCGGCAACATTTACAGTTTTTGTAAGTTAAATGTATAAAATTTTGTTAGCTGTATGCATTTTATATATCTGTGATTTGTTTCTTGTGGTATTTTGTTGAGAATAGCATGTTGTTTTTTTTTTAACAATCTTTCTGATTTTCCAGGTCTGTCGTCGACATCCATGGTCCCCACAGGAGTGTTCCGCCTTGTTGTTTTGTATTATTTTTGATACATTTTGTTTATTAGTTTATCGTTCATATATATGTTAATAAAAAAATAAAGTTTGAAAATAGTTTATCGTTTACATATTTATGATTATATAAAATAAAGTTTGGAAAAAAAATTAATAACGTTTTTGGTTGTTCTCTTAACTGCTGTGTGACTCTTTCTTGTTCTTATTACTGTTATTTGATGGAGTCCACCATGGTGTTAAATTTTGGGGCACTTAGCGCTGGAATACTGGTGATATCTGCAGTTTGCACCAACTTCTGAATAGTGTGTTAGATTTATCTCAACTTTACTTCCGTTAAAGTGCTGATAATGAAATGGAGACTAGCCGTTCCTGTGCAAAAAGACACGAGGTGCACCTATCCGATTTATTCTAAATACTAAAATCCTGTATTGAATTGCACTGAGGTATTGGCTGCACTTACAGTGTACACACAAAATCTTTTAAGAAATCTCATTGTATTTATATTGATTAGGAATAGTGCGTCAGGTGCTGGATCTTGACGAGATACACTGCTCAGTTCGTATATTGTTCTGTACACACAAAAAATCACATCACAACTTTCACACCAATTGCAATACGAAACAAATTCCGGCGATAAGACACGTTAGCACCAGGGATTTTACACCTGCTTTCTGCTGGTGTTAAGCAGGACAACTACCTACACCATGAAAGGGAACACAGCCAAGAGCCACACCAGAACACCCACAGGTGCCATAGAGTCAATGAGCATGATACAGGGATACCCATGAGGGCCAGAAGACTCATCTCAACAACTCCAGGACCGCCAATGCCCCCCAAACCCACATCTTAGCAAGTGTGTCCCTGTGGTCATTCTCTTAGCATGATAGGCACGAGCCCTGCAACATCACAGTGTGCTGTCACCTCAGCGTTGGCAGTGAACCTGGACGTGTAGCTACGCACGCATCCTCCTGCATGCACAACTGGCGTGTGCTGGTCTGGGGTTCACAGGTCAGTGCAGGGGTGTGCCTATCCGACAAGGGGAACGGGGTGTCTCGGACATGTCCGTGTACAGGAAGTGCGGTAAGTGTGTCTCTGTGTTCTGGTGTGGCCTGCTACAAGAGCCGCAGCAGTCGATGTTGTAAAGTGGCATGCACCACCTCCAAACGGCACTGTGATGGAGTAGTTGGAATGTAGCAGGACATGCGCAAATAGGCATTACAATGGTGTGCCGTACGAGTGCACGAGATACAACAGCGCACCGTACAAAAGTGTGGGGGCTCGTGGAAGGGAGGAGCAGCCGTTTGGCAACATAACACACAGTGAACTCGACCATGTGCCACATGCTGGGCATCTCATCCATGATGACCACGGTCGCAGACATCCCACAACACCAACGACTGGCCTTTGTACACATCCTGTATGAATGCAGCGTGGTTTTCACTTCTATGCTCGTTCAGTGGTGTGATGTTGGCGGGTTGTGTGACTTGTGCTCCTTGTTAGTGTGTTTCATTTTGGCCATTGTTAGTCTATATGTGTGTTGTACTTAATTGTGCATGTGTGCCATTCTACCCATCTCCCCCCTCCCCCCACTCCCTGCTTCTTCCTCTTCCTGGTGCTGTTGTGTCTATAATTTTGTTGCTCCACACATAAATACATGTAAAGAATAAATTAGAATAGTTCCTTGATTCTTTTAGGTTTCAAAACTTCTCTATTGGTTTCTTTTTAATTTTCCATATGAACCGTTTTTTTAATATTCAACAACACATAGAAGTCAGAAGTGCAACGTATTCTATCAACACACTTTCTAGAACATTCTACAACACGTGCAGGTTAAAAGTTCATCAATTTTTTAAAACTTAACGATATTTTTTTGCAACATTTTCTTGAACATTTAACGACACGTGCAGGTTAAAAGTTCACGATTGCTTTAAGTTCGAACAGTACCTTCCAAATGCAAGTAGCAGGTGTGGTTGAGCTGAGCAAATTTTATCCTATGATATGTACTCCACGATGAAACTGCTTTTTCTTAACCAATCACAAAGATGCTTTTCCACAAAACTAATGTGCACCCTACTTTTAAAAAAGAATGCTTTTCATGATATCTTTAGAGATAAGTTATAGATAGGAATTAGCATTTAAAAAACCTTTGAAGTTCACAGAAAAAACCATAGGTTTCATGCACGTTATAGTTAGGAATTGGCATTTAAAAAACCTTTGAAATTCACTGAAAAAAACATAGGTTTCAGGCACGTTATAGTTAGGAATTAGCATTTAAAAAACCTTAGAAATTCACTGAAAAAAACATAGGTTTCAGGGGCGTTATAGTTAGCTGGACTTTTCACTTGTACAAAACCATTGAAATTCCCCCGTTATAGTTAGTTCAGCTAACTATAACTCGCGCGCCCGCAATGCACTGCCGATGACGTCACATATTACATCAATCATGACATGGTCAGTGACATCACTCATGACATCACTGATGACATCTCAAATGACATCACTGGTGACATCACTGATGACATCATCCTTGTGATAGAGTGGCAGACCTCCTCTCACCCTAATATAACCTTTGATACACACATTCAAAAATAGAATCTAAAATTTTCAAAACAATGGACATACCAATACCAGTTACAACAACCTATTCAGTAATTCTAAGATCCACATACACATCCACTCATTCACCAACAGTCCTATACAGTCACTCATACATGTACTCACTCATCATATGTACTCATACACCTATACATCTTGTTACACAACGCCACTCATCCATAGTTACTCACACACATAGTCACTCATGCTAATAAAGAATCAAACATTTATTTACTTGCATAGACAGTTATACACACACCACCACACTTACTTCTACAGAAACATACACATACTTAGTCTTTTAAACAATCACTTATAGAAACACATACTTATTCATACAGGAACTCTTCCAATCTCTCACTCTCACATATACTCACTTATATACACCAATAGTCACATATACCACTGCGCCTTTGTCAAGGCCAGGTCACCCCTCCTGCCAGCCGCTGCTCCAGCTGCCTGCCAGTTCCAGTAGCCCGCTCGCCTGCCAGCACCCTCTGCGACCCAGCCGCCGCTGGGCCGCCTTGATCTCCCCTCCTGCTGCCTCGCCTGTCTCGCCTGCCCCCGGGCTGAGGCCGCCGCCCAGAGCTCCCGCCGCTGACTCCCTGCGGCCCCGCCCACCTCCATCCCATTCGCCGACCCCGCCACCCAGCTGACCCACCCTCCCAGGCTCCTCACTTAAGGGGCCATCGGGGGAAGAGCCAGGAGTGACCACTGCGCCTTTGTCAAGGCCAGGTCACCCCTCCTGCCAGCCGCTGCTCCAGCTGCCTGCCAGTTCCAGTAGCCCGCTCGCCTGCCAGCACCCTCTGCGACCCAGCCGCCGCTGGGACGCCCGGATCACCCCTCCCACCTCCCCCGCCTCCCGCGACCTCCTCCAGCACTAGAGCGACCCAGCCGCCGCTGGGCCGCCTGGATCTCCCCTCCTGCCGCCTCGCCTGTCTCGCCTGCCCCCGAGCTGAGGCCGCCGCCCAGAGCTCCCGCCGCTGACTCCCTGCGGCCCCGCCCACCTCCATCCCATTCGCCGACCCCGCCACCCAGCTGACCCACCCTCCCAGGCTCCTCACTTAAGGGGCCAGCGGGGGAAGAGCCAGGAGTGACCACTGCGCCTTTGTCAAGGCCAGGTCACCCCTCCTGCCAGCCGCTGCTCCAGCTGCCTGCCAGTTCCAGTAGCCCGCTCGCCTGCCAGCACCCTCTGCGACCCAGCCGCCGCTGGGCCGCCCGAATCACCCCTCCCGCCTCCCACGCCTCCCGCGACCTCCTCCAGCACTAGAGCGACCCAGCCGCCGCTGGGCCGCCTGGATCTCCCCTCCTGCCGCCTCGCCTGACTCGCCTGCCCCCGGGCTGAGGCCGCCGCCCAGAGCTCCCGCCGCTGACTCCCTGCGGCCCCGCCCACATCCATCCCATTCGCCGACCCCGCCACCCAGCTGACCCGCCCTCCCAGGCTCCTCACTTATGACGCCCCCTCAGCGCCCGCGCAGCGGACGCGCGCAGCGGACGCGCGCAGCGGGAGCACCGATTGAGCGCCGAAGGTGCGCCAAAGGTAATCCCGTCCGCGCCTGGACCGCGCACAGCGCAAGACCCCCTGGCCCCCGCAGACGCCCGCCCTCCCGCCGGACCTACGATGCCGCCACCCTCAACGCACTCAACACCGGCCGAATCCCGGGATGCTACCGAGCCACCCCGAGACGCACCCACGGACCCTTCAGCCGCCACGCCTGCAAGTTCACCTGCATCCGGACCTGCCCTGCACCAGCACCCGCCAAGCCGAACACCAGCAGCAACCACCTCAAGTGCATCCTGCTCAACACCCGCTCCACCCACAGACACGCCGTCCAACTCTGGAACCTCCTCGACACCACATCTCCTGACGTTGCCTTCCTCACGGAAACCTGGATGAACGCCTCCTCAGCGCCCGACATCGCCATCGCCATCCCAGAGGGATACAAGATCATCCGGAGGGACCGCGCCAACCAGACCAGAGGAGGAGGCATCGCCATCATCCACAGGAACACCATCCGCATCACGACCAACACTGACGACACCCTGACAACCGCCGAACACCTACACTTCCAGATCCACACCGACCCCAAGACCACCCTCAGAGGCACCCTGATCTACCGACCACCGGGACCACGCACACCATTCAGCGAAGACATCGCAGACTTCATCAGCCCGCACGCCCTCCCCTCCGCTGACTACATCCTCCTCAGGGACCTCAACTTCCACCTGGAGAACAACAACGACCGCAACACCACCACCCTGCTTGACAACCTCGCCAACCTCGGACTCAAGCAGCTGGTGTCCACCCCCACCCACCTCGCCGGACACACACTCGACGCCGTCTTCTCATCCAGCAAAGACATCGCCTTCAGCCACGCCACTGGACTCCACTGGACGGACCACAGCTGCGTCCACTTCAGCTTCAAAAAGAACACGACCCACCACCACCAGCAACAGGTCGCTCGAAGAAGCTGGAACAAGATCAGAGCCGACCAGCTCGCCGCTTCCCTGAGCCAGCACCCTCCCGCCAGCTCAGCGAACCCCAGCCAGGCCGCCGACAACCTCACGAAGTGGATCAACAACTGCGCGGACGAACTCGCCCCACTGAGGACCCCGCCCAGCAGACCCAGCAGCAAGAAGACCCCATGGTTCACCGACGAACTCAAGAGCTCCAAGAAGAACTGCCGAGCCCTCGAGAAAGCCTGGAGAAGGGAGCTAACACCGGACAACATGACCACCCTCAAGCTCGCCACCCGGAAGCACCATCAACTGATCCACGCCACCAAGAAAACAGCATTCAAGGACCGGCTGGACAACAACGCACACAACTGCAAGGAACTCTTCAACATCGTGAAAGAGCTCTCCAACCCCAACGCCGGAAACAACGACATCACCCCATCGCAAGACCTCTGCAACTCCCTTGCCTCCTACTTCCACAACAAGATCGCTGACATACACAACAGCTTCAGCACACGCACAACGCTCCCCACGACCGCACCAACGCCTCCCACCACCACCCTCAGCGCCTGGACCCCGATCAACACAGAAGACACCATCCGCACTATGAACTCTATCCACTCCGGATCTCCGACCGACCCCTGCCCTCACCATGTCTTCAACAAGGCCGACGCTGTCATCGCACCCCACCTGCGGGACATCATCAACACCTCCTTCGACACCACCACCTTACCTGAGAGCTGGAAGCACGCCGAACTCAGCGCTCTACTAAAGAAACCAACATCGGACCCCACCGAACTCAAGAATTACCGCCCCATCCCGCTCCTCCCGTTTCCAGCCAAAGTCATCGAGAAGACCGTCAACAAACAGCTGGCCGCCTTCCTCGAGACGAATGGATCCCTCGACCCCTCACAGTCGGGCTTCCGAGCCAACCACAGCACCGAGACCGCCCTCATCGCTGCCACCAATGACATCCGAGCCCTGCTGGACAACGGAGAAACAGCGGCCCTCATCCTCCTAGACCTCTCCGCGGCATTCGACACTGTCTGCCACCGCACCCTAGTACAGCGCCTCAGCAACGTCGGAGTCCAGGAGAAGGCACTGGAATGGATCATCTCCTTCCTCGACGGAAGAACACAGAGAGTCCGCCTACCACCGTACAAGTCAGAGGCCACCGAAGTCATCTGCGGCGTCCCTCAAGGATCCTCGCTCAGCCCCACCCTCTTCAACGTCTACATAAGCCCCCTCGCGGACATCGCACGCCAACACAACCTCAACATCATCTCCTACGCTGACGACACCCAGCTGATCCTCTCCCTGACCAACGACCCCGCCGCCGCCAGAGCCAACCTTCACGAAGGGATGAAAGACGTAGCCGAGTGGATGACGACCAGCCGCCTGAAACTGAACTCTGACAAGACGGAAGTCCTCATCCTGGGCTCCTCGCCCTCCGCCTGGGACGACTCCTGGTGGCCACCCGCCCTGGGCACCGCACCCAAACCGACAGACCACGCACGCAACCTAGGCTTCATCCTGGACTCCTCCCTCTCCATGACCAGACAAGTCAACGCTGTCTCCTCGTCGTGCTTCAACATCCTGCGCATGCTACAGAAGATCTTCCGGTGGATCCCCACCGAGACCAGGAAGACGGTCACCCAGGCCCTCGTCACCAGCCGTCTGGACTACGGCAACGCCCTCTACGCCGGAACCACCGCCAAGCTCCAGAAGAGACTCCAGCGGATCCAGAACGCCTCAGCCAGACTCATCCTCGACATCCCCCGACGCAGCCACATCTCCGGACATCTGAGAGACCTGCACTGGCTCCCCGTCAACAAGAGAATCACCTTCCGTCTCCTCACCCACGCACACAAAGCCCTACACGACCAAGGACCGAGCTACCTCAACAACCGCCTCAACTTCTACGCTCCCAAACGCCATCTCCGATCAACCAGCCACGCCCTCGCCGCCGTCCCCCGCATCCGAAGAGCGACAACAGGAGGAAGGTCCTTCTCCTACCTGGCCGCCAAGACCTGGAACTCCCTCCCTCCCGACCTGCGCCTGACCCAAGACCACCTCTCCTTCAGGAAGAAGCTCAAGACCTGGCTGTTCGAGCAGTAGCGGCACCCCCCCCCCCCCCCCATGCGCCTTGAGACCCTCCGGGTGAGTAGTGCGCTTTATAAATGTCTTTGATTGATTGATTGATATACTAGTTTAAAACATATGTAGTTACTCATAAAGACACTATTGAGACAGTCATTCGCTCACTAACACACCAATACACACACTCATCCAGTCATACAGTCCTGCACACATGATGTCTTCAACACATACAAACAGTGAGTCACTCATTCATGCACCTATGCACTACGTAATACCCCCCACCGAAACATACAGACACTCAGACACTCATACTGATACTCAAAAAAACAACTAATAACCTATATAGACACTCATGTATCTACTCACCAACCCATGCAGCCACTTATACACAAAGTGAGAGACTGATACAGATATTTACATATTTATAAACATTACTCACTAATCCATGTATTCACTCAGATACACTTAATCAGTCAGTTATACAATCAATTTTTCAAAACAAATTCATCCATATAGACACTTATATACCGATTTATCCTTCCATCGACCTTGAGATATACATATATAAATCATATTTAATTTTCAGAAAAACACACATTCACTGACTGATATTGGTATGCCCATTGTTTTGAAAATATTTGTCTCTATTTTTGAATGTGTGTATCAAAGGCTATATTAGGGGGAGAAGAGGTCTGCCACTCTATCAGAAGGATGATGTCACCAGTGATGTCATTTGAGATGTCATCAGTGATGTCATTTGTGATGTCACTGACCATGTCATGAGTGATGTAATATGTGACGTCATCAGCAGTGCATTGCGGGCGCACGAGTTATAGTTAGGTGAACTAATTATAACGGGGGAATTTCAAAGGTTTTGTACGAGTGAAAAGTCCAGCTAACTATAACGCCCCTGAAACCTATGGTTTTTTCAGTGAATTTCTAAAGTTTTTTAAATGCTAATTCCTAACTATAACGTGCTTGAAACCTATGGTTTTTTCAGTGAATTTCAAAGGTTTTTTAAATGCTAATTTCTAACTATGCCTACAGAGATAGGACATGTGAAGAAAGAAGAAAAAACGCACAGAAAGAAAAAAAATGCAGAAAGAGATGAAGAAAAGTGCAGGAAGAAGGATAACATGCAGAAAGAACAAACAGAAGAGCAGAAAGAAGCCTTGTTGCAAAATCATCCTGTACCCTCAACTTTTTCACGGATACTGGTGGTAACTGAGTCTGACTAACCAGTCCTAGAGCCAGTGCTATGTTAAAAGATACTCAGAATACACTCAGAATACAGTGAAAACACCTACATACACTAGACCAGAGGTATTCAATCTGTGGGGCGCGACCCCCAGGGGGGCCCTGGAGGCATGGGAAGGGGGTCGCGCTCTTCATTTGATAAAGAAAACGGCCCAGGCGGTTGATTCCGGTAGTTAACATGTTTTCCCCGAAGTGTTATTCAGGGACTCTCCTCTGCTGGGAAATCGAAGGAAGACAGACAGATAAACACACCTTTCTACGAGTGTGTTGCTGGCCAGAAAGAAATGCAAATGTGCACAACCAGTTAATCTGCAAATGTAAAGGATTTGCAGATTAACTCGTTGTGCACATTTGCATTTCTTCCACACTGGCAAAAGGTGTGTTTAGTTGTCTGCCTAACTTTGATTTTTCTGAACAGGAGAGCTCTGCTACAGTTAATTGATCAAATAGCTT
The DNA here is from genome assembly GCF_964204655.1 of Triturus cristatus. Lineage (NCBI taxonomy): Eukaryota > Metazoa > Chordata > Amphibia > Caudata > Salamandridae > Triturus > Triturus cristatus. The sequence goes on from NC_140589.1 coordinate 961,307,051, forward strand.
TTTTTAGTGGTAGTGCACAGAGTTTACTGAGCTGTGAAGTGCTTGCTCTTAATAGTTATTGTATTTACATAGTGCTTACTATCCCTGAGAATGTGTTGAAGGGACAGTTATATAAAACAAATTGCATTACATAGGGTCTGGTTATTACTAAAATCTATGGGTCTTATTTCCAAAGAAAAGGTGTAGGGCAGCTCTGCAAGTATTTTTGCTGCACTACCCTATGCCAATTCAAAAGTACAGGAATGTACTCTATTTATAACATACAGTGCACACCTGTCCTTTCTGCCAGCGCACAATTTGGTGCCTAGCGCCAATGCAGGCACCCTTGCACCATGGTGCAAGGGTGTTTGCATTGAGGGCAGGATTGTTTTTGTGCAAGAAGGCACGTCTTCCTGCGCAATATAAAGAGGAAACAATTGAAGAGAATTAAAGATATTTCTCCTTGCTACGCATCCCCTGGTGCAGGGTGCAGTTTTGACCCAGCCTCAGGTTTACAGATCCTTGTAAATCTGGGAATGTGTCACAACCCATTGGTAAACACACTGCAACACCCATGGAATGACCCCCACGCAATGTAAGACAACGCACCAACTTGCGCTGCGTTGCCTTACACCATATCTTGGAGGCCATGAAAAGCCACCCAAAGGGACCTTGCGTGACCTCGTAGATATGGGGCTGCTCTCTCCGCAACCAGAGCGTCATAAAAAATGATGCACCGGCAGCACAGGGGGCTTATAAATAAGCCCCTATATTTTGGAAGCAGCCAGTATATATTTGGATGCACCATTTTATCGTAGAACATTTTGCACATTTTGTAGAGGTCTGTTTTATACTGTGTGTAATGCAAGTATAAAATAGCGACTTAAATAGTCACAGTGCTTTCTGTCGCAGGCTGTGACCTCATAGCACTAAAAATACACGAGTCACTATTCTCAACTGCACCAACCACGATTTAATTCTGTGGCGCTCTACTTTCACACAGACGTTTGCAATGCATTAACTAATAGAGGTTTTCTAAGTTATTATATTGCATTTCCCACTGAGTAACAACTTTTTCAGATGTATTTATTATTCTTTGAAGCTGCCCGTTATTTTTTATGTAGCTACCCGACGGTGCAAGACCTAAAAAACGTACGTATGTTATAATTATGATGAATTTTGTTCAGCTATCTCCAGTTAACTGCAGCTGTAAATGCCAAGCTGTCAGCATCCCATGAAATATAGCATGGTTTTCCTCTAATGCCGTACAATGAAGTTGCAGCCCATGCATTATAGCTATTACACCAAGGGCCACTGGAATTATGTGATTGTGCGGCCGTAGCAATTTTAGCATAATTATAAATTTGCCGCATTTGCGACATAATCCATCATCTGCCTCATAATCTGCTAATTTTAACACAAAAAAAATGTATTTACTCAAAAGGTTTAAAAGTTACTAAAAAGCAGCAACAGGTGTTGCCGCTCTGTAGAAGGCACATTTGTGTTGCTTATTGCTATATTTCGGTGTTAAACTGCTACTAATGATGTGCAACCACAGATTGACCGTTTCTCTGGAGAACATTTATGGTTGTCAATGATAAGGACTACCAGATTCTAGAATTGTTTTTTTGGGAGGGGGTCCTTACGCCTAATACATTTTGATGGGGGGTCTTGGCATCAAAAAGTTTGAAGACCACTGCACTAGACACTAGGGAACACTATGCGTTGGGGTCCCCCTGTGATCAGCATGACCTCCTCTGTAAGCCCCTAGTATATAATAGGGCAGGGGATTAAAACTACCTCTTAAAACGCGCCACAGGGTCTTTTATTTATTTTATTTTTTTAAGAAGGAGGGCTGTGTGGCCCCCCTTCTTTTTCTAATTTATTTGCCCTGGGCACCCCATCCCCCAGGGCCTGCACCCTAATTGTTTTTGTTGAAAAAAAATCAATTTGGCCCTTCCAAGGCCTTAATCAGCCCCGGGGACCCCAACCCCTGGGTCATGGCCTTTTTAAAAAAAAAATATTTAGGAGGGGGCTGCGTTGCCCCCCTCCTCAGGACACTTATGGCCCTGGGGACCTCATCCCCCGGGGCCGGCCTTTGTTTTTTATTATTTAAAAAAAATATATATTTATAGAAAAACCTAGGACATGCTGGACAAACCGTATGTACCTATCACCATGACGATTTGCGTGATATTCATTAAAAGGTGACTATGCATAGAATGAATCCACATGGAATGTATTTACACCGCTAGTGAAGCTCTGACGTGTCTGACGCCCTACCGTGCCTAATCCCGGCGCCCCCGCCGGTGGGTACTCTCCAAGTAGACACCCTTGTCGTCTATTTATACAAACATGGGTAGCTATTGACGGGCACATTTAATATACACGCACACCAAGCCATTCAAAGGGGATTCGACAAAAATTCAACCAAACTATGCAAGAAACCCCCCTCACGGTTAATAAAGCACACATCCACCGCCGGATGTGTAATACTTTTTATTTTACTCTCTGGAAAGGAGACGAACCTCACTTGAGAGTCACAGCGTGCTCCTGGCTGAGCCCAATGCTGTGTTACACCCACCAGTGCCCGCCGAGTGCCTCACACCTCTGTGTTGTATTCCACCAGCTAGTGCGTATGCTATGACACTCTCTAGCCCATGTGCACTGTAACACCACCCCGCGAATATGTCATGTCACACTTGCCTTCGCATGGGTTATATTGCCTTCCTCGATGCCTATGTTATAACGCACAGCGCTATGCCATACATATTACAATCTGGGATCCATATCTTTGTAAAAGTGCATATGCAACGTTACACTCCCCAGCACATATTTTCTATTACAACTTTAGAGACTAGTTAGGTTACACAACACTGCCCTGTGCATATTACACTCCAAGGCGCATATCACATAGCACGCGCTAGTGCCTGTGCTATCTCGCGCTCTCCAATGAATCTGTCATTGCGCACAATGTATTGCATATTATATTTCACGCCCCGGTTCATCTTATACCACACTTTTTGGTGCATAGTTTATACCATATACTATATCTAGTTTTAATTTTCAATCGTGCTCTCAGGACTATGTTCTATATAACACTGCGTCCACCTACCCTTTTCACGGGCATTACATTTTGCGATAGGGGGTGGAGGGTCAGGGGGTGTTTCTGCCAAGTGAGTCCAGAGTCACAGTCACAAACGTCCTCTTCTTCCTGAATAAAAGTGAGACTATGCTGCATACTTGTTCATATTTTAAGTAGTTCGCACAGACACACATTTTAAAAACAATAAAGTTCCTAATACCCACCTTCTCTGAACAGTTAGCCTGCTGCCCCATCCACCTCCTCCCTATCCTCTGTTGTCTGAATCCATGGACTAGCCTCCTCCCTCCTGCCATGCATGGTCTGATGTGCTGCCACTGCCCTCCATTAAGCATGATTTACCAGTCCACTCCTCCTGCCCTCCATTGCCCAATTATATGGCCCATCATTGACCTCCTGCTTAGCCCCTGTGCTTAGCTTGCTGCCCCTATTCTCCTTCCCCCTGCCCTCCGATGTCTTTGTACATGCTCCATCCTTTTTGCCCTCCATGTTCCATGGGCCTGCCACTTCTATCTACTCTGGGTGTTCTGTTGAGCTGCCACTCCCCTCCCACCTGCCTAGCATTGTCAGATGACTGTAACCTGTCCCTGCCACCTCCACACTGCCTGTCCACATGCCATGCCCCTATCCCCTTCCTCCTGTCCTCCATGGTCCATTTTACTGCCACACCCTTCTGCCCTCCCTGGTCTGTTGTGCTGCAACTGCTCCTCCTGCCTGCCCAGCGCGGTCTGTTGTGAGGCCCCTTCCCCTGAACTCTCTTGTCTGTGCCCAGGTCCTGACCCTCCCTTCTATCCTCCATGGTCCTTTGTGCATGCCCCTGCACCCTCCTCCTTGCCCATCATAGCCATTGTGCTGCCACTAACCCTCCCGCTTGCCATGCATGGTCTTCTGAGCTGCCATGGCGCCTCCCACCTTCCCTGTGTGGTCAGCTAGCTGCTCCTGACCCCCTCCCACATTCCCTCCATGGTCTGTGTGTATGCCATCATAGTCTCATTGTTGCTCTCCATGGTGTGTCTTGTTTCTAGTGGCCATCCTGCCTGACCTCCATGGTCATCGTGCTTCTCCTGCCCTTCCCCCATTTCCCCCAGCCCTCTGTTTACATGTTCAGACCCCTATTCCCTCCCTCCTGGCTTGTCTGTTCCCTTGTAATACCCCTGATCCGTCCCTCCTGCCCTTTATGGTCTGTTATGCTGCAGCTTTTTCTCCTGTCTGTCCATTAAGGTCAACTAGCTACCATTGCCTCTTTCCCCTCTGTTCTCTGTTGTCCATGTGCATGGTCCTGTCCCCTCCCTATTGCTTTCTATGGATTGTTGTGCTGCACTCCCATCCTGCATGCGCTGTGTGGTGTATTGTGCTGCTGCAAACCCTGATGCCTGCTCTGTAGGGTCAGTTTGGCGCACCTCTCCATGTCCTCTGTTATCCGAGTCCATGTCCCTACCCCAATTCCTCCTGCCTACCATGATCCAATGTACCATACTTGCGAACATTTTGAACTTGGTAAGAGGGAGATTTTGAAAAAAAACTGGGGTATTGATTTTCCCCTTTGAGTTACATTTGAGCTTAAAAACATGGGACGTTTCCTGGCTGAAACGGGTCTGTTGGCATATATGGTTGTACTACCACTGCCTCTTCCTTCTGCCCACAATGGTCTATTATATTGCCACAGCCTCTCTTGCCAGTCTTGTATTGTTGGTTTGTTGCCCCTGCCCCCCTTTCCACTACCCACCATAGTCTGTTGTGCTGCCACTGCCCTTCCTGCCTGCCCAGTGTGGTCAAATTGTTGCATCTTCACTCTCCTACCTGCCTTCAATTTTCAGAGTCCATGCCCCTGGCCTCTGCCTCTCAACAGTATCCCAATGAACAACTAGATTGCTAACATTCTATATTTATTACAAAAGTGTGGAACGCCTGATGTCATCTTGATGTAATCAAGACTGTAATTCCTAGAGTATTTCCTTTAGAAATTACATATATCAGAGGGTCTTATTTGCATCAAAATTATGGTTACTGCTCTAAAAAACTAAACTGAGGACATATCTTCTGAGTTTTCAAATAGCGACAAAGAACTTTTAAATTATTTGTAATCTTTATGTTTTTTTATCAAGTTGACCACTTGATTAAATGTTGCACCTAGGGGAGAGGGTGTGGTGTTACTTCCAGAGCTGCAGACTTTGCAACTGGGGAACCAGGTTGGAATTTCTGCTTCAGCTCAACATTCTGTGATTCTGGTCAAATCACTAAATCTCCCCATGTCTACAACCAAAATGAATTTGATCTTGTGTGATGTAACCAATGCTCATGTAAATCACTCCAATACCTGACAAGTCTGCACTATGCACTATATAAAACTGCAAATACACAAAAAATAAGTGTTTTGCACACTTCTGTCATTGGGCTATACTTGGGCTACATCTGGGTGATATTTGGGCTACATTTGGGCTCTTTTGTCTCTGGTGGCCATCTTGGGAGATTTATTTGTTATGAAGTTTCCTAATTTCCTCATTTACTGCAGTCTCTTCAGTGGGAATACTTTCAGTTTTTTATTTTGGTTCCATCAAGAAGGCATTCAGATGTGTCACGCATTTGCCATACATTCTGAATGTTAGCACTCTAGTTGCTCATTAGATCACTGTAGTAAAACTACTGCTCACCAGGGAAGTCTGCTGCTGGTATTCAAAGTGCATGTTTCAGTCTGCATGTCAGAATTGTTTTATGAAATAGAAAAGGATTTGAGAAGTCAAAATGTGCCCTAATTTTTCTTTCTGCAGAACTAATCATAATTTATATGGCAAAATGAACCCCCTCATTGTGTTCCTTTGAAATGTTTTAAGTGTTACCACTTTATTCCAATCAAGATGGCTTCAGGTGTGCCATACTTTTGTCATAAGTAAGACTGTTAGCGCTCTAGTTGTTTGTTAGAACACTCGGGGACATTCTGTCATTGCGCTATACTTGGGCTACATCTGGGTGATATTTGGGCTACATTTGGACTCTTTTGTCTCTGGTGGCCATTTTGGGAGACTTATTTGTTATGATGTTTCCTAATTTCCTCATTTACTACAGTCTCCTCAGTAGGAAATACTTTCAGGTTTTTTACTTTGATTCCATCAAGAAGGCATTCAGATGTGTCACACATTTGCAATAAATTCAGAATGTTAGCACTCTAGTTGCTTATTAGATCACTGTAGTAAAGCTACTGCTCACCAGGGAAGTCTGCTGCTGGTATTCAAAGTGCATGTTTCAGTCTGCATGTCAAAATTTATTTAATGAAATAGAAGAGGATTTGAGAAGTCACTCAAAATGTGCCCTAATTTTTCTTTCTGCAGCACTAATCATACTTTCTATGGCAAAATGAACCCCCTCATTTTGTTACTTTTTAAATTAAATGTTTTAAGAGTTACCACTTTATTCCAACCAAGATGGCTTCAGGTGTGCCATACGTTTGTCATAAGTAGGGCTCTTAGCGCTCTAGTTGTTCTTTAGAACACTCTGGGAAGCTGCAGTAGAACACAAAGGAATCAACTGACAGTCTCTGCCCTTGTTGGATGTACATGTTTTACTGAGAATGTCAGACTTCATTCTCACATGACTGAGAAAGATAATGTGAATTTACAGAAAATATGCTCTCAGTTTAGCTTACAGATCACCTTCCAAACCTCTGTGGGAAAAGCATGAGAAAATAGTTTTCTCTCAAACATGATCCATGATATCACAGCAGAAGGCTTTTTCACATGGTAAACTCACCTTAGAACACACCACAATTCCTAAAATGGGTATGGTACAATCAACAAATGATTTATAATGTAACTAAAGTCTTAAAACCTTCTATTAACTGCAATGCTTTTTAATGAGGTGCTATCATGTATATTGGTCCCAAGATGGCTGCCAACACTTCTTGGATGAAGTGCTGACAGCCAATCAGATCTCACGATGAGTTGTGTGGTTAGGCTCTGCCCAGATATATATGTGATTTTACTTTTGATTTTCTCAGGAACTACTGAACGGATTTACACCATTTAAGCAAAAGGCACGAGTCTGAACTGAGGACTACCTCTTTGCCAAATTTGGTGTAATTCCGTTCAGCACTTCGTACTGTAGCTGCGTCAACAGGTCCTATGGGAAAAAGCATGGGGAAAACTTCTTAGGATGGTGCGATCCCTCTGCGGCCTGGAACTGCCGCATAAATATATCCCAAAAATTTCCCAGCAATTGAGGCCGCACAATACTGCGAAGAAGGAAACATCCTTATATATGGCAAACAAGCAGCTTCCGATTCCGTAATGCATCCTGTGGATTGCACTATCCTAAGAAGTTTGTGGATGCGGACAGGGGGCGTCTTCCCCCTGTAAACGGTACTGCGATTTGTAATTTTAAACAGGCATAGTCCGATTCGCGAAGCCTAATGGAGGGCTTTAAAAACATTTATCCTGCAAGCAATCGTGGGCATGTAACCCACTGGAGGGGATAAATGGTGCTTAAATAGACTGAGCTGCCCAGAATGCAACAATATCGGCACACCGGAGGCCAATTAAGGTACTGTGTACTTAAGAATGCGAGGGGCGGCGAGTCATGCACGTAACTTTTTCCTGCTCACGAGGCCTCTGAAGAGATGGTGAAAGTCCATCGAAACGCGTCAGGCCACAGGATGTATTACGGAATCGGAAGCTGCCTGTTTACCATATATAAGGATGTTTCCTTCTTCGCAGTATTGTGCGGCCTCAATTGCTGGGCAATTTTTGGGATATATTTATGCGGCGGTTCCAGGCCGCAGAGGGATCGCACCATCCTAAGAAGTTTGTGGATACGGACAGGGGGCGTCTTCCCCCTGTAAACGGTACTGCGTTTTGTAATTTTAAACAGGCATAGTCCGATTCGGGAAGCCTAATGGAGGGCTTTAAAAACATTTATCCTGCAAGCAATCGTGGGCATGTAACCCACTGGAGGGGATAAATGGTGCTTAAATAGACTACGCTGCCCAGAATGCAACAATATCAGCACACCGGAGGCCAATTAAGGTACTGTGTACTTAAGAATGCGAGGGGCGGCGAGTCATGCACGTAACTTTTTCCTGCTCACGAGGCCTCTGAAGAGATCGTGAAAGTCCATTGAAACGTGTCAGGCCACAGGATGTATTACGGAATCGGAAGCTGCCTGTTTCCCATATATAAGGATGTTTTCTTCTTCGGAGTATTGTGCGGCCTCAATTGCTGGGCAATTTTTGGGATATATATATATATATATATATTCACTTAAAAAACCATAGGTTTCACACATCTTATAGTTAGCTGGACATTTCACTCTTAAAAAAACCAATGAAATTCCCCCGTTATAGTTAGTGCAGGCAACTATAGCTCACGCGACCGCAATCCTCTGCTGATGACGTCAGATATTACATCACTGATGACATATGTGTCTTTATGAAAAATAAATATTTGTAATATATGTATAGCTAAAGATTAATGGAAGAAGACATGGGTAAATAAGTGTCTAAATACAGTGATGTAATATCTGACGTCATCAGCAGAGGATTGCGGTCGCGTGAGTTATAGTTGCCTGCACTAACTATAACGGGGGAATTTCATTGGTTTTTTTTCGAGTGAAATGTCCAGCTAACTATAACATGTGTGAAACCTATGGTTTTTTAAGTGAATTTGCAAGGTTTTTTAAATGCTAATTCGTAACTATAACGTGTGTGAAACCTATGGTTTTTTCAGTGAATATATAAACATATAAATATAATCTGCATATCTATATAAATATAAATTCATGCAAACATATACATATATGCATACATATGCATGGTATGTACATGAAAGTTTGAAAAACTCTAATACAAGCAAAGCTAAAAAGCCACCTAATTACAAACAGAATTGCTTTAACTTAAACGAGGGCGAGACCTATTGCATTTCCAATGCTTGTTTACTTTGATTCCATCAAGAAGGCATTCAGATGTGTCCCACATTTTCCATAAATTCTGAATGGTAGCACTCTAGTTGCTCATTAGATCACTGTAGTAAAGCTACTGCTCACCAGGGAAGTCTGCTGCTGGTATTGAAAGTGCATGTTTCAGTCTGCATGTCAGAATCTTTTAATGAAATAGAAGAGGATTTGATAAGTCACTCAAAATGTGCCCTAATTTTTCTTTTTTCCTCACTAATCATAATTTGTATGGCAAAATGAACCTCCTCATTGTGTTCCTTTTAAATTAAACTACTCACTCTCTACTACTCATTCGCTACTACTTTCTACTACTCACTCTCTACTACTCACTTTCTACTACTCTCTACTACTCTACTACTCTCTACTACTCACTCTCTACTACTCTCTACTACTCTCTACCACTCACTCTCTACTACTCTACTACTCACTCTCTACTACTCTCTCTCTACTACTCTCTCTCTCTACTACTCTCTCTACTACTCACTCTACTACTCACTCTCGACTACTCACTCTCTACTACTCTCTACTACTCTCTACTACTCACTCTCAACGACTCACTCTACTACTCTCTCTACTACTCACTCTACTACTCACTCTACTACTCTCTACCACTCACTCTCTACGACTCTCTCTCTCTACTACTCACTCTCTACTACTCACTCTCTACTCTCTACTACTCTCTCTGCTACTCACTTTCTACTACTCTCTACTACTCACTCTCTACTACTCACTCTCTACTACTCACTCTCTACTACTCAACTACTCTCTACTACTCTCTCTACTACTCACTCTCTACTACTCACCCTCTACTACTCTCTACTACTCTCTCTCTACTACACACTCTCTACTACTTGCTCTCTACTACTCACTCTACTACTCACTCTACTACTCACTCTCTACTACTCACTCTACTGCTCACTCTCTACTACTCTCTACTACTCACTCTCTACTTCTCCACTACTCTCTACTAATCACTCTCTACTACTCACTCTCTACTACTCTCTACTACTCTCTACTACTCACTCTCTACTACTCTCTACTACTCACTCTCTACTACTCTCTACTACTCACTCTACTACTCATTCTCTACTACTCTCTCTGCTACTCAGTCTCCACTACTCACTCTCTACTACTCTCTACTACTCACTCTCTACTACTCCCTCTACTACTCACTCTCTACTACTCTCTACTACTCTCTACTTCTCACTCGCTACTACTCTCAACTACTCACTCTCTACTACTCACTACTACTCTCCTACTCACTCTCTGCTACTCTCTCTACTACTCTACTACTCTCTCTACTACTCTCTCTCTACTCTCTACTCTCTATTACTCATCCTCTACTCTCTACCTCTCTACCTTTCTCTACCTCTCTCTCTACTACTCTCTACCTCTCTACCTCTACCTCTATGTCTCTACCTCTACGTCTCTACCTCTCTACCTCTCTCTACCTCTCTCTACATGCACACATATGCACATATATGCATTTATATATATGTATGTGTATATATATGTATATACATACATATATAAACATATATATAATCTGCATATCTATATAAATACAAATATAAATGCATGCATACATATACAGATATGCATGTTATTTACATGAAATTTTGAAAAACACTAATAAAAGCAAAGCTAAAAAGCCACCTAATTACAAACAGAATTGCTTTAACTTAAACGAGGGCGAGACCTATTGCATTTTCAATGCTTGTTTACTTTGGTTCCATCAAGAAGGCATTCAGATGTGACACATTTGCCATAAATTCTGAATGGTAGCACTCTAGTTCCTCATTAGATCACTGTAGTAAAGCTACTGCTCACCGGGGAAGTCTGCTGCTGGTATTCAAAGTGCATGTTTCAGTCTGCATGTCAGAACTTTTTAATGAAATAGAAGAGGATTTGAGAAGTCAAAATGTGCCCTAAGTTTTCTTTTTGCAGCACTAGTCATAATTTCTATGGCAAAATGAACCCCCTCATTTTGTTCCTTTGCAAATTAAATGTTTTAAATGTTACCACTTTATTCCAATCAAGATGGCTGCAGGTGTGCCATACCTTTGTCATAAGTAAGCCTGTTAGCGCTCTAGTTGTTCTTTAAAACACTCTGGGATTTCTGTCATTGTGCTATACTTGGGCTACATCTCGGTGATATTTGGGCTACATTTGGACTCTTTTGTCTCTGGTGGCCATTTTGGGAGACTTATTTGTTATGATGTTTCCTAATTTCCTCATTTACTACAGTCTCCTCAGTAGGAAATACTTTCAGGTTTTTTACTTTGATTCCATCAAGAAGGCATTCAGATGTGTCACACATTTGCAATAAATTCAGAATGTTAGCACTCTAGTTGCTTATTAGATCACTGTAGTAAAGCTACTGCTCACCAGGGAAGTCTGCTGCTGGTATTCAAAGTGCATGTTTCAGTCTGCATGTCAAAATTTATTTAATGAAATAGAAGAGGATTTGAGAAGTCACTCAAAATGTGCCCTAATTTTTCTTTCTGCAGCACTAATCATACGTTCTATGGCAAAATGAACCCCCTCATTTTGTTACTTTTTAAATTAAATGTTTTAAGAGTTACCACTTTATTCCAACCAAGATGGCTTCAGGTGTGCCATACATTTGTCATAAGTAGGGCTCTTAGCGCTCTAGTTGTTCTTTAGAACACTCTGGGAAGCTGCAGTAGAACACAAAGGAATCAACTGACAGTCTCTGCCCTTGTTGGATGTACATGTTTTACTGAGAATGTCAGACTTCATTCTCACATGACTGAGAAAGATAATTTGAATTTACAGAAAATATGCTCTCAGTTTAGCTTACAGATCACCTTCCAAACCTCTGTGGGAAAAGCATGAGAAAATAGTTTTCTCTCAAACATGATCCATGATATCACAGCAGAAGGCTTTTTCACATGGTAAACTCACCTTAGAACACACCACAATTCCTAAAATGGGTATGGTACAATCAACAAATGATTTATAATGTAACTAAAGTCTTAAAACCTTCTATTAACTGCAATGCTTTTTAATGAGGTGCTATCATGTATATTGGTCCCAAGATGGCTGCCAACACTTCTTGGATGAAGTGCTGACAGCCAATCAGATCTCACGATGAGTTGTGTGGTTAGGCTCTGCCCAGATATATATGTGATTTTACTTTTGATTTTCTCAGGAACTACTGAACGGATTTACACCATTTAAGCAAAAGGCACGAGTCTGAACTGAGGACTACCTCTTTGCCAAATTTGGTGTAATTCCGTTCAGCACTTCGTACTGTAGCTGCGTCAACAGGTCCTATGGGAAAAAGCATGGGGAAAACTTCTTAGGATGGTGCGATCCCTCTGCGGCCTGGAACCGCCGCATAAATATATCCCAAAAATGTCCCAGCAATTGAGGCCGCACAATACTGCGAAGAAGGAAACATCCTTATATATGGCAAACAAGCAGCTTCCGATTCCGTAATGCATCCTGTGGATTGCACTATCCTAAGAAGTTTGTGGATGCGGACAGGGGGCGTCTTCCCCCTGTAAACGGTACTGCGATTTGTAATTTTAAACAGGCATAGTCCGATTCGCGAAGCCTAATGGAGGGCTTTAAAAACATTTATCCTGCAAGCAATCGTGGGCATGTAACCCACTGGAGGGGATAAATGGTGCTTAAATAGACTCCGCTGCCCAGAATGCAACAATATCGGCACACCGGAGGCCAATTAAGGTACTGTGTACTTAAGAATGCGAGGGGCGGCGAGTCATGCACGTAACTTTTTCCTGCTCACGAGGCCTCTGAAGAGATGGTGAAAGTCCATCGAAACGCGTCAGGCCACACGATGTATTACGGAATCGGAAGCTGCCTGTTTACCATATGTAAGGATGTTTCCTTCTTCGCAGTATTGTGCGGCCTCAATTGCTGGGCAATTTTTGGGATATATTTATGCGGCGGTTCCAGGCCGCAGAGGGATCGCACCATCCTAAGAAGTTTGTGGATACGGACAGGGGGCGTCTTCCCCCTGTAAACGGTACTGCGTTTTGTAATTTTAAACAGGCATAGTCCGATTCGGGAAGCCTAATGGAGGGCTTTAAAAACATTTATCCTGCAAGCAATCGTGGGCATGTAACCCACTGGAGGGGATAAATGGTGCTTAAATAGACTACGCTGCCCAGAATGCAACAATATCAGCACACCGGAGGCCAATTAAGGTACTGTGTACTTAAGAATGCGAGGGGCGGCGAGTCATGCACGTAACTTTTTCCTGCTCACGAGGCCTCTGAAGAGATCGCGAAAGTCCATTGAAACGTGTCAGGCCACAGGATGTATTACGGAATCGGAAGCTGCCTGTTTCCCATATATAAGGATGTTTTCTTCTTCGGAGTATTGTGCGGCCTCAATTGCTGGGCAATTTTTGGGATATATATATATATATATATATATATATATATATATATATATATATATATATATATATATATATATATATATATATATATATATATTCACTTAAAAAACCATAGGTTTCACACATCTTATAGTTAGCTGGACATTTCACTCGTAAAAAACCAATGAAATTCCCCCGTTATAGTTCGTGCAGGCAACTATAGCTCACGCGACCGCAATCCTCTGCTGGTGACGTCAGATATTACATCACTAATGACATATGTGTCTTTATGAAAAATAAATATTTGTAATATATGTATAGCTAAAGATTAATGGAAGAAGACATGGGTAAATAAGTGTCTAAATACAGTGATGTAATATCTGACATCATCAGCAGAGGATTGCGGTCGCGTGAGTTATAGTTGCCTGCACTAACTATAACGGGGGAATTTCATTGTTTTTTTACGAGTGAAATGTCCAGCTAACTATAACATGTGTGAAACCTATGGTTTTTTAAGTGAATTTGCAAGGTTTTTTAAATGCTAATTCGTAACTATAACGTGTGTGAAACCTATGGTTTTTTCAGTGAATATATAAACATATAAATATAATCTGCATATCTATATAAATATAAATTCATGCAAACATATACATATATGCATACATATGCATGGTATGTACATGAAAGTTTGAAAAACTCTAATACAAGCAAAGCTAAAAAGCCACCTAATTCCAAACAGAATTGCTTTAACTTAAACGAGGGCGAGACCTATTGCATTTCCAATGCTTGTTTACTTTGATTCCATCAAGAAGGCATTCAGATGTGTCCCACATTTTCCATAAATTCTGAATGGTAGCACTCTAGTTGCTCATTAGATCACTGTAGTAAAGCTACTGCTCACCAGGGAAGTCTGCTGCTGGTATTGAAAGTGCATGTTTCAGTCTGCATCTCAGAATCTTTTAATGAAATAGAAGAGGATTTGATAAGTCACTCAAAATGTGCCCTAATTTTTCTTTTTTCCTCACTAATCATAATTTCTATGGCAAAATGAACCTCCTCATTGTGTTCCTTTTAAATTAAACTACTCACTCTCTACTACTCACTCGCTACTACTTTCTACTACTCACTCTCTACTACTCACTTTCTACTACTCTCTACTACTCTACTACTCTCTACTACTCACTCTCTACTACTCTCTACTACTCTCTACCACTCACTCTCTACTACTCTACTACTCACTCTCTACTACTCTCTCTCTACTACTCTCTCTCTCTACTACTCTCTCTACTACTCACTCTACTACTCACTCTCTACTACTCACTCTCTACTACTCTCTACTACTCTCTACTACTCACTCTCAACTACTCACTCTACTACTCACTCTACTACTCACTCTACTACTCTCTACCACTCACTCTCTACGACTCTCTCTCTCTACTACTCACTCTCTACTACTCACTCTCTACTCTCTACTACTCTCTACTACTCTCTCTGCTACTCACTTTCTACTACTCTCTACTACTCACTCTCTACTACTCACTCTCTACTACTCACTCTCTACTACTCTACTACTCTCTACTACTCTCTCTACTACTCACTCTCTACTACTCACCCTCTACTACTCTCTACTACTCTCTCTCTACTACACACTCTCTACTACTTGCTCTCTACTACTCACTCTACTACTCACTCTACTACTCACTCTCTACTACTCACTCTACTACTCACTCTCTACTACTCTCTATTACTCACTCTCTACTTCTCACTACTCTCTACTAATCACTCTCTACTACTCACTCTGTACTACTCTCTACTACTCTCTCTACTACTCTCTACTACTCACTCTCTACTACTCTCTACTACTCACTCTCTACTACTCTCTACTACTCACTCTCTACTACTCTCTACTACTCACTCTCTACTACTCTCTACTACTCACTCTACTACTCATTCTCTACTACTCTCTCTGCTACTCAGTCTCCACTACTCACTCTCTACTACTCTCTACTACTCACTCTCTACTACTCCCTCTACTACTCACTCTCTACTACTCTCTACTACTCCCTCTACTACTCACTCTCTACTACTCTCTACTACTCTCTACTTCTCACTCGCTACTACTCTCTACTACTCACTCTCTACTACTCACTACTACTCTCCTACTCACTCTCTGCTACTCTCTCTACTACTCTACTGCTCTCTCTACTACTCTCTCTCTACTCTCTACTCTCTATTACTCATCCTCTACTCTCTACCTCTCTACCTTTCTCTACCTCTCTCTCTACTACTCTCTACCTCTCTACCTCTACCTCTATGTCTCTACCTCTACGTCTCTACCTCTCTACCTCTCTCTACACGCACACATATGCACATATATGCATTTATATATATGTATGTGTATATATTTGTATATACATACATATATAAACATATATATAATCTGCATATCTATATAAATACAAATATAAATGCATGCATACATATACAGATATGCATGTTATTTACATGAAATTTTGAAAAACACTAATAAAAGCAAAGCTAAAAAGCCACCTAATTACAAACAGAATTGCTTTAACTTAAACGAGGGCGAGACCTGTTGCATTTTCAATGCTTGTTTACTTTGGTTCCATCAAGAAGGCATTCAGATGTGACACCTTTGCCATAAATTCTGAATGGTAGCACTCTAGTTCCTCATTAGATCACTGTAGTAAAGCTACTGCTCACCGGGGAAGTCTGCTGCTGGTATTCAAAGTGCATGTTTCAGTCTGCATGTCAGAACTTTTTAATGAAATAGAAGAGGATTTGAGAAGTCAAAATGTGCCCTAAGTTTTCTTTCTGCAGCACTAGTCATAATTTCTATGGCAAAATGAACCCCCTCATTTTGTTCCTTTGCAAATTAAATGTTTTAAATGTTACCACTTTATTCCAATCAAGATGGCTGCAGGTGTGCCATACCTTTGTCATAAGTAAGCCTGTTAGCGCTCTAGTTGTTCTTTAAAACACTCTGGGATTTCTGTCATTGTGCTATACTTGGGCTACATCTCGGTGATATTTGGGCTACATTTGGGCTCTTTTGTCTCTGGTGGCCATCTTGGGAGACTTGTTATGAAGTTTCCTAATTTCCTCATTTACTGCAGTCTCCTCAGTAGGCATACTGTCATTTTTTTAGTTTGATTCAATGAAGAAGGCATTCAGATGTGTCACACATTTGCCATAAATTCAGAATGTTAGCACTCTAGTTGCTCATTAGATCACTGTAGTAAAGCTCACCAGGGAAGTCTGCTGCTGGTATTGAAAGTGCATGTTTCAGTCTGCATGTCAGAATTCTTTAATGAAATAGAAGAGGATTTGAGAAGTCACTCAAAATGTGCCCTAATTTTTCTTTCTGCAGCACTAATCATACATTCTATGGCAAAATGAACCCTCTCATTTTGTTCCTTTTTAAATTAAATGTTTTAAATGTTACCACTTTATTCCAATCAAGATGGCTTCAGGTGTGCCATACCTTTGTCATAAGTAAGACTGTTAGAGCTCTAGTTGTTCTTTGGAACACTCTGGGAAGCTGCAGTAGAACACAAAGGAATCAACTGACAGTGTCTGCCCTTGTTGGATGTGCATGTTTTACTGAGACTGTCAGACTTCATTCTCACATGACTGAGAAAGATAATGTGAATTTACAGAAAATATGCTCTCAGTTTAGCTTATAGATCACCTTCCAAGCCTCTGTGGGAAAAGCATGTGAAAATAGTTCTCTCAAACATGATTCATGATATCCCAGCAGAAGGCTTTTGCACATGGTAAAATCACCTTAGAACATACTACAATTCCTAAAATGAGTATGGTACCATCAACAAATGATTTATAATGTAACTAAAGTCTTAAACCCTTCTATTAACTGCAATGCTTTTTAATGAGGTGCTATGATGTATATCGGTCCCAAGATGGCTGCCAACACTTCTTGGATGAAGTGCTGACAGCCAATCAAATCTCACAATGAGATGTGTGGTTATGCTCCGCCCAGATATGTATATGATTTTACTTTTGATTTTCTCAGGAACTACTGAACGGATTTACACCATATATGCAAAAGGCACATGCCTGACCTGAGGACTACCTCTTTGCCAAATTTCAAGGTATTCTGTTTAGCCGTTCTGGCTGTAGCTGTGTCTAAAGGTCCTATGGAAAAATGCATGGGGAAAACGCATTTTGGAACCCCCCTTTTTTCTCGGCCCCCGCTTGACGAATCACCCCGAGACTTTCAGGGTAGGAGCTGAACGGAGCGCCCCATTAGTTTTGAAAATTTCGCGAGGATTCGTCAACCGGCGCCAAAGTTATTCAAAATAGAATTTTGAGATTTCCTATGGAAACTAGGTTGTAACTATAACTATCTACTGGCGACCGCCAGTAGATAATATATATATATATATATATATATATATATATATATATATTTTTTTTTTTTTTTTTCATTTATTTTTTTCACTGAAAAAAACATAGGTTTCAGGGGCGTTATAGTTAGCTGGACTTTTCACTCGTACAAAACCATTGAAATTCCCCCGTTATAGTTAGTTCAGCTAACTATAACTCGCGCGCCCGCAATGCACTGCTGATGACGTCACATATTACATCACTCATGACATGGTCAGTGACATCACTCATGACATCACTGATGACACCTCCAATAACATCACTGATGTGAGTCATGTTTAAATATGTAAATGTCGTATCAGTCTCTCACTTTGTAAATAAGTGGCTGCATGGGTTGGTGAGTAGCTACATGAGTGTCTATATAGGTTATTAGTTGTTTTTCTGAGTATCTGTATGAGTGTCTGAGTGTCTGTATGGTTCGGGGGGGGGTATTACGTAGTGCATAGATGCATGAACAAGTGACTCACTGTTTGTATATGTTGAAGACAGCATGTGTGCAGGACTGTATGGGTGGATGAGTGTGTGTATCGGTGTGTTAGTGAGCGAATGACTGTCTCAATAGTGTCTTTATGAGTAACTATATATGTTTTAAACTAGTATATGTGACTATTGGTGTATATAAGTGAGTATATGTGAGAGTGAGAGATTGGAAGAGTTCCTGTATGAATAAGTATGTGTTTCTATAAGTGATTGTTTAAAAGACTAAGTATGGGTACGTTTATGTAGAAGTAAGTGTGGTGGTGTGTGTATAACTGTATATGCAAGTAAATAAATGTTTGATTCTTTATTAGCATGTGTGACTGTGTGTGAGTAACTCTATGGATGAATGGCTTTGTGTAACAGGATGTATAGGTGTATGAGTACATATGATGAGTGAGTACATGTATGAGTGACTGTATAGGACTGTTGCGAATGAGTGGATGTGTATCTGGATCTTAGAATTACTGAATAGGTTGTTGTTACTGGTATCAGTATGTCCATTGTTTTGAAAATGTTAGTTTCTATTTTTGAATGTGTGTATCAAAGGTTATATTAGGGTGAGAGGAGGTCTGCCACTCTATCACAAGGATGATGTCATCAGTGATGTCATCAGGGATGTCATTTGAGCTGTCATCAGTGATACCATGAGTGATGTCACTGACCATGTCATGATTGATGTAATATATGATGTCATCAGCAGTGCATTGCGGGCGCACGGGTTATAGTTAGCTTAGCTAACTATAACGGGGAAATTTCAATGGTTTTGTACGAGTGAAAAGTCCAGTTAACTATAACGCCCCTGAAACCTATGGTTTTTTCAGTGAATTTCTAAGGTTTTTTAAATGCTAATTCCTAACTATAACGTGCCTGAAACCTATGGTTTTTTCAGTGAATTTCAAAAGTTTTTTAAATGCCAATTTCTAGCTATGCCTACAGAGATAGGACATGTGAAGAAAGAAGAAAAAACGCACGGAAAGAAAAAAAAGAAATGCAGAAAGAAGCAACAAAAGTCCTCAAAGACGAAGAAAAGTGCAGGAAGAAGGATAACGTGCAGAAAGAACAAACAGAAGAGCAGAAAGAAGCCTTGTTGCAAAATCATCCTGTACCCTCAACTTTTTCAGACGGAAACTGGTGGTAACTGAGTCTGACTAACCAGTCCTAGAGCCAGTGCTATGTTAAAAGACACTTAGAATACAGTGAAAACACCTACATATACTAGGGAACACTATGCGTTGGGGTCCCCCTGTGATTAGCATGACCTCCTCTGTAAGCCCC
The DNA here is from genome assembly GCF_964204655.1 of Triturus cristatus. NCBI lineage: Eukaryota > Metazoa > Chordata > Amphibia > Caudata > Salamandridae > Triturus > Triturus cristatus. The sequence continues at coordinate 961,326,631 of NC_140589.1, forward strand.
TAGTATATAATAGGGCAGGGGGATTAAAACTACCTCTTAAAACGCGCCACAGGGCGTGTTTGCACATGTCACCTCAGGCCCCATCCCCTCCCTTCACCACTGTGTAAACACGCCCTGTGGCCGTTTTAAATTGGGAGATTAAGTCCCCTTGAATCCTGAGGGTCACTAGGGTCCAGTTAGCCCACTAGGTACCTCCAGTAAGCGCCACAGAGCTGCGTTGCAGAGAGATGTAAAAAGAGGCACGGCCTAGACCACCTTTCTGCAACGCAGCGCAGTCGCGCTTACTGGAAGCACCTGGTGGGCTAGTTGGCCCCTAGGGTCCCTCAGGATTGAAGGTGAATTATTTCCCCAACTTAAAACGCGCCACAAGGCGCGTTTGCACATGTCACCTCAGGCCCCATCCCCTCCCTTCACCACTGTGTAAACACGCCCTGTGGCAGTTTTTAGGTTTCGCCTGAGCCAGCACTTTAGCGCTGCTCTGGTGAGAGCTTTAGTAAACGGGGATTTGGAAGTGCAGACTAGTGCTTTTCAGGCCTCCAAATACAGTGCATGTACACCGGGCGAGTGCACCATTTGTCACCCTGCCTGATAACTTTCACGGCCGCTTTGATGTTCTCAGTGAGCCCGGCCACTGAGAACATCAAAGCGGCTGCGAAAGTGCTCACCATTTGCCACCCACTCCCTTGGAGGCTCGGATTTGTAGCTCAGCACGCTTTTTATAAAGCGGTGGAGTTTTTCGCCTCTTCATGGTCCAGCCTCAAGGGTGGCTTGGCATGGTATTATCACAGTAGTTACAGTCTTTCCCCCAATGTGACCCCTTACTGTAACAAACTGCCCAGCACTCTGCATATCCTTCCCTTTAATGCTTGCATGTTTGAAAGGCTCTTTTTGCCTTGCTGAAGGTAGCGTTAACATCCCAGGAAATGCAGTTTAATTGTTCCCAGTAATATTTACAAAGAACCGCACTCATCTCTAAAATCTCGCCTATTTGAACATGTTTATTTAAATGAGGTACTCGTCTCTAAAGCCTTCCTGACTGGAACATGTCTGTTAGTGAGGCGCTCATTTTTTTTCTATATTGTGCAACAGCTGCGTAAATGAGGCACTGTCTCTAAAGCTTTGCCAATTTGATTATGTTAAGTAAATTACGCACTAGTTTTGTGTTGCATGCTTCTCAAGCATTCTGCTGGATCTGCAGGAACAGGAGTGTTTTTCGGGGTGCCTCTGTTTGCTCTCTGCTTGTTGTAGATACCAGCCGATGTGTGGCATTAGCCGCTAAATAAAATTAATTCAAAACTCTGCATCATCGTATAACGTGCCTGTCCTTACATGTACCAGACTGCTCACATTCGGTCTGAGGCCTTTGCCTTGCACTTGTATCAAATAACATTTTCTATGGACTTCTAGAGAATGTTTTTCACTGGCTGAAGTTCTTTCCTTACTGACTCTTGGTGGCCATTGTTCAAGCTCTGGTATTAATACACGCAGTAACGTTCTTTATTTCAGGCCAGAAGGTCACAGCAGCAGGTTCCTTTGAAAAGAGGCAGTATGAGATAGCACAAGAATAGAAAACATTTATTTGGAGCACAGAACCATGTGCCATCCGCTGGATTAATGGACAGACAAACAATACAATGCATATATACCCGAATGACAAAAGGGCTACCAAATATTGTGATCCAAAGATGTACTGTGCAATCATTGGCACCGCCCTTAGAAGTGGGTGTCCCTGCTTCAGCAGTCTTTGTTTATGGTACAGCGTGTGGTTTGAGCACCACTCAGCAGGTCAAACGCCCTTTGCGCCTCTAAAGGTGGATACCTATCTATCAGAAGGATGTCATCTTCTTTTGTATCCATATTAATGTCAACATTTCACTCAGTTTGCAGTCGTTTACTTTGGGCCAGACGAGAGCGACCAGTCTGATCCCAGGTACATAGCACTCAAAGGCTGCTGGAAGGCTGTTAGGAGCTGTGGTTCATCTATGTTTGTCAGCATTTAAACAGCTTCTCTTGTCTCAAGTACTTTCTGACCCTTGTTAAACTCAAAACGATGATACTTCGGACAGCAGCGAGGTGCCAAGTTTGCTCTTATCCTAATTTTACAAAGCAGGAGTTGTAGCATAACATTTTTAACTGCAGCTCTGACTAAATATCACAGCACAAGAGACCTAAAACACAGTGTGAGGATTGTGACATAATGACCCCTCTGCCCCACATTTCTCACGGTCTTACTTTATTCATTTCGGAATTGGGAATCACCCCGATATCCCTCCCGCTCTCTCTATCTCTCTCTCTCCCCCTCTCTCTCTTTCTCACTCTTTCTCTTTCTCTCTCCTCTCCTCTCTCTTTCTCTCTCTCTCCCCCTCCCTCTTTCTTTCTCTCTCTCCCTCTATCTCTTTCTCTCCTCCCCCTCTCTATCTCTATCCTCTTTCTCTCTCTCTCTCGCTTTCTCAGTCTCTCCCACCCTCTCTTGCTCTCTCTCTCTCTCTTTCACTCTCTCCTCTCTATTTCTCTTTCTCTGTCTCTCTCTCCCTCCCTCTTTCTCTCTTTCCCTCCCGCTCTCTCTTTATCTCTCCTCCCTCTCTCCCCCTGTTTCTATCTCTCTCCCTCTCTCTTTCTCTCACTCTCTCTCTCTCCCTCTCTCTCTTTCTCTCTCTTTCACTCTTTCTAACCCTCTCTCTCAATCAATCAATCAATCAATCACTGCATTTGTAAAGCGCGCTACATACCCGAGAGGGTCTCAAGGCGCTGGGGAGGGGGGTGGGTGCTACTGGTCGAAGAGCCAGGTCTTGAGGAGTCTTCTGAAGGCCAGCAGGTCCTGGGTCTGTCGTAGGATGGTGGGGAGAATGTTCCAGGTCTTGGCGGCGAGGTATGAGAAGGATCTGCCGCCGCCGGTGGTTTTTTGGATGCGAAGGACTGTGGCGAGGGCGAGCTTGGCTGAGCGGAGGCTTCGGGTGTGGGTGTGGAAGCTGAGTCGGTTGTTGAGGTAGGTGGGTCCGGTGTTGTGCAGTGCTTTGTGTGCGCGGATCAGGAGCTTGAAGGTGATCCTTTTGTTGATGGGGAGCCAGTGCAGGCCTCTCAGGTGGAGTGTGATGTGGCTGCGGCGGGGGACGTCGAGGATGAGTCGGGCCGAGGCGTTCTGGATGCGTTGGAGTCGTCTCAGGAGCTTGTTTGTAGTTTCTGAGTAGAGGGCGTTCCCGTAGTCGAGTCTGTTGGTGATGAGGGCCTGGGTGACAGTTTTTCTCGTGTCGAGGGGGATCCATTTGAAGATCCTGCGGAGCATACGGAGGGTGTTGAAGCAGGACGCGGAGACGGCGTTGACTTGCCTGGTCATGGAGAGAGTGGAGTCGAGGATGACCCCCAGGTTGCGTGCGTGGTCCGTGGGTTCCGGGGCTGTGCCTAGTGACGTGGGCCACCAAGAGTCGTCCCAGGCTGATGGGGTGGGTCCGAGAATGAGGACCTCTGTCTTGTCTGAGTTCAGCTTCAGTCTGCTGTCCTTCATCCAGTCGGCTATGGCCTTCATTGCTCTGTGGAGGTTAGCTTTGTCGGTGTGGGGATCTTCGGTGAGGGATATGATCAGCAGGGTGTCGTCGGCGTAGGAGATGATGTTGAGGTTGTGTTGTCGTGCGACGTGGGCGAGGGGGGCCATGTAGATATTGAACAGCGTCGGGCTGAGGGAGGAATCCCTGTGGGACGCCGCAGATGATCTCAGTGGTTTTGGAGCGGAAGGGTGGGAGGCGGACGCTCTGGGTTCTGCCGGAGAGGAAGGATGTGGTCCAGGCCAGGGCCTTCTCTTGGATACCGGCGTCATGGAGGCGTGCTGATAGGGTGCGGTGGCAGACTGTGTCAAAGGCTGCTGATAGGTCCAGGAGGATGAGGGCAGCTGTTTCTCCTTTGTCCATCAGGGTCTGGATGTCGTCAGTGGCGGCGATGAGGGCGGTCTCGGTGCTGTGGTTGCTGAGAAAACCGGATTGGGAAGGGTCCAGGATGTTGTTAACTTCGAGGTAGCGGGTCATCTGTTTGTTGACAATCTTCTCGATCACTTTTGCCGGGAAAGGGAGCAGGGAGATGGGCCAGAAGTTCTTGAGGTCCTTGGGGTCCGTCTTGGGCTTCTTCAGAAGGGCGTTGATCTCGGCGTGCTTCCAGCTTTCTGGGAAGGTTGCTGTCTCGAAGGAACAGTTGATTGTTTTCCGGAGGTGGGGCGCGATGGTTGCGCTGGCTTTGTTTAAGACGTAGTGAGGGCAGGGGTCCGATGGGGATCCGGAGTGGATGGAGTTCATGGTTTTGATGGTGTCTTCGTCGCTGATGCTGGACCAGATGGTCAGGCGACTGGTGCGAGTGGTAGTCGCATGGGTGGTGGACTCGGTGGTGGGTGCGGGGGGGGTCGGAGTTGAAGCTGTCGTGGATGTCGGTGATCTTGCGGTGGAAGAAGGTGGCCAGGGAGTCGCACTGGTCTTGAGATGGCGGGATGTCATTGGTGTCGGAGCTGGGGTTGGAGAGTTCTTTCACGATGCTGAAGAGCTCTTTGGTGTTGTGTGCGTTGTTGTCTAGGCGGTCCTTGAAGGCAGTCTTCTTGGCAGTCCTGATGAGTTGGTGGTGTCTGCGGGTGGCGCTCTTGAGGGCTGTGTGGGTGTCTGGTGTTCGGTCGTGGAGCCATTTCTTCTCCAGCTTCCGACAGGTGTGCTTGGAGATCCGGAGGTCCTCGGTGAACCAGGCAGCTTTCATGTTGGTGTGGTTGATTGTAGAGGTCTTGAGAGGGGCGAGGGTGTTGGCGCAGTTGTTGATCCACTGTGTGAGGTTGGTCGCGGCGGTGTCTGGGTCGGTGGGGTCGGTGGGTGGTCTCAGGGCGAGGGCGGTAGTCAGTTAGTCCTCGGTGACCTTGCCCCAGCAGCGGCGTGGTAGCTGTTGGGTGCGGTGGTGTGTGGTGGGTTTTCTGAAGGTGAAGTGGACGCATCTGTGGTCGGTCCAGTGTGGTTCGGTGGTGTAGTTGACGGAGACGTGGGGGCTTGCGGAGAAGATGGGGTCTAGCGTGTGTCCAGCGGCGTGAGTATGTGTCGTTACGAGCTGTTTGAGTCCGAGGTTGGCGAGGTTGTCGATCAGGGCGGTGGAGTTGGCGTCGTTGTTGTTGAGGTGGAAGTTCAGGTCCCCGAGGAGGATGTAGTCCGTGGAAGCGAGGGCGTGGGTGCTGATGAGGTCGGCGATGGTGTCACTGAACTGTGGGCGGGGTCCGGGAGGTCTGTAGATGAGAGTTCCTCTGAGGGTGGTGTTGGGGTCTGTGTGGATCTGGAAGTGCATGTGCTCGGCAGTGGTGAGGGTGTCATCGGTGTTCGTTGAGATTTTGATGGAGTCTTTGTGGATGATGGCGATTCCTCTTCCCACTCCGTTGGTGCGGTCTCTGCGGGAGATCTTGTAGCCCTGTGGGATGGCTATGGCGATGTCTGGTGCTGAGGTGGCATTCAGCCAGGTCTCCGTCAGGAAGGCGACATCGGGGGCGGTGGAGTCTAGGAGGTCCCAGAGTTCGATGGCGTGCTTGCGAGCGGATCGGGTGTTGAGGAGGATGCAGCGGAGGTGGTTGGGTTCTCTGGCTGGTGGTGTGGAGGGTTGGATGCTGGTGAATCTGCAGTTCCGGCAGGTGAAAGGCCCCTGGGTGCGTTTTGGGGTGGCCCGGTAGCAGGGGTGGTCTCGTTTGGTGTTGAGTGTGTGGAGGGTGCTTGCGTCGTAGTGCAGTCTGGCGTTGCGGGGGGTGCGGGGTCCAGGGGTTCTGGCGCTGGGTGCGGTCCAGGCGCGGACAGGCACAGACAGGCTTGCCTTAGGCACGCCTTTGGCGCGCCAGCGGAGCGCCCGCTGCGCGCGTCTGCTGCGCGGCCGCTTCGCGGCCTCCATATGAGGGCAGAGGGAGGGAGGAGCAGCTGGGAGGTGGGAGCGGGGCGGCCAATGGGAGTGAAGGGGGCGGGGCCGCAGGGGCTCAGCGCCGGGGAAAACCCGGGGAAAAAACGGCAGGAAAAGACGGCGGGAGAGGGACAACAGAGCACAGGGGTACAAAAAGCAAAACACAGGGGCACAGAATGAAAAAACAAAGTGGCACAGAAAGCCAAGCGCAGGGGTACAGAATAAAAAAGGGTGCGAGCAGTCAGGCGGCAAAAGCGGCAACGGAGGTTCAACCCGCAGGGGGCTGCGTGGCACTCCACTCTGTGGCACTCCACTCTGTGGCACGTAATAACACGCCACATAATTACACTCTACTAAATGCAACATACACTCCATATAATACCACTCAGTGCCACATAATTACATACCACATATTTACACTCTACTCAATGCAACATAAATACGCCCCGATACCACTCAGTGCCACACAATTGCAAGCCACATAATTACACTCTACTCAATGAAACATAAATACACTCAACAAAATACCACTCAGTACCACAGAATTACACACCACATATTTACACTACTCAATGCAACATAACTGCACTCAACATAATACCACTCAGTACCACATAATTACACGTCACATAATTACTGTATTCAATGCAACATACATGCACTCCACATACCACTCAATACTACATAATTTAACGTCACATAATTACTCTCTACTTAATGCAACATAAATACACTCCGCATAATACCACTCCGTGCCACATAATAACATACCACATAACTGCATTGAACTCAATACAACATAAATGCACACCTTTGGGTCAAGTCGCGCTATATTATAAAGCAACAAACAAAAAACGTTTGCAATGCAATAGGTCTCGCATTACTGAATGTTTGCGCTACTGGTGTTGCATTATTATTAGCAATGCCAATAGCTCAAACTTTTATAATGCGAGACCTATTGCATTGCAAATGCTTGTTAGTTGGGAGATTAAGTTCATTTGAATCCTGAGGGTCCAACTAGCCCACTAGGTACCTCCAGTAAGCGCCACAGAGCTGCGTTGCAGAGAGGTGTAAAAAGTGGCACGGCCTGGACCACCTCTCTGCAATGCAGCGCAGTGGCGCTTACTGGAAGCACCTGGTGGGCTAGTTAGCCCCCAGGGGCCCTCAGGATTGAAGGGGAATTATTTCCCCAACTTAAAACGCGCCATAGGGCGTGTTTGCACACGTCACCTCAGACCCCGTCCCCTCCCTTCCCCACTGTGTAAACACGCCCTGTGGCCGTTTTAAGTTGGTAGATTAAGACCCCTTGAATCCTGAGGGTCCCTAGGGGCAAAATAGCCCACTAGGTACGTCCAGTAAGCGCCATTGCAGAGAGGTGTAAAAAGGGGCACGGCCTGCACCACCTCTCTGCAACGCAGCACAGTGGCGCTTACTGGAAGCACCTGGTGGGCTAGTTGGACCCCAGGGTCCCTCATGATTGAAAGGGAATTATTTCTCCAACTTGAAACGCGCCACAGGGTGTGTTTGCACACGTCACCTCATGCCCTGTCCCCTCCCTTCACCACTGTGTAAACGCGCCCTGTGGCCGTTCTAAGTTGAGAGATTAAGTCCCCTCGAATCTTAAGGGTCGCTAGGGTCAAACTAGCCCACTAGGTACCTCCAGTAAGCACCACAGAGCTGCGTTGTAGAGAGGTGTAAAAAGGGGCGTGGTCTCAAAACACCTGTCTGCAACGCAGCTCCCTGGCGCATACTGGAGATACCTGTTGGGCTAGTTGGCACTCAGGGACCCTCAGTATTGAAGGGGAATTAATTCCCCAACTTACAACTCGCCAGGGGGCACGTTTGCAGAGTGCTGCAAAGAGGGGGCGTGGCCTCCGGCGCGATGCCGGTCTTTTATTTATTTATTTATTTTAATAAGGGGGGCTGTGTGACCCCCCTTCTTTTTCTAATTTATTGGCCCTGGGGACCCCATCCCCCAGGGCCTGCCCCCTAATTTTTTTTTAGAAAAAAAAATTGGAAGGGGGCCGCGAGGCCCCCCTCCTGAGGCCTTAATCGGCCCCGGGGACCACAACTCCTAGGGCATGGCCTTTTTAAAAAAAAAAAAATCTTTAGGAGGGGTGCTGCGTTGCCCCCCTCCTCAGGCCACTTATGGCCCCAGGGACCCCATCCCCCGGCGCCGGCCTTTGTTTTTTATAATTTCTTTTTTATATATTTATAGAAACACCAAGGAAATGCTGGACAAACCATACGTACCTATCACCATGACGATTTGTGTGATATTCATTAAAAGGCGACTATGCATACAATGAATCCATATGGAATGTATTTACACAGCTAGTGAAGCTCTGACGTGTCTGACGTCCTACCGTGCCTAATCCCGGCGCCCCCACCGGTGGGTACTCTCCAAGTAGACACCCTTGTCGTTTATTTATACAAACATGGGTAGCTATTGACGGGCACATTTAATACACACGCACACCAAGCCATTCAAAGGGGATTCGATAAAAATTAGACCGAAACTATGCAAGAAACCCCCCTCACGGTTAATAAAACACTCATTCACCGCCGGATGTGTAATACTTTTTATTTTACTCTCTGGAAAGGAGACGAACCTCACTTGAGAGTCACAGCGTGCTCCTGGCTGAGCCCAATGCTGTGTTACACCCACCAGTGCCCACCGAGTGCCACACACCTCTGTGTTGTATTCCACCAGCTAGTGCGTATGCTATTACACTCTCTAGCCCATGTGCACTGTAACACCACCCCGTGAAAATGTCATGCCACACTTGCCTTCGCACAGGTTATATTGCCCCATCTAACGTGCCTTCCTCGATGCTTATGTTATAACGCACAGCGCTATGCCATACATATTACAATCTGGGATCAATATCTTTGTTATCTCACAACAAGGTCACTTGGAGGAATTATAACCATAACCAGTACCACTCCATTATATCATGCTCACAAAAAGTACCCTAATGGAATAGTTAGGAATGTAATTCAAAATGTACACAAAAGACACCCTAAAAGTGTATGAAAAAGCATTTAGTTTTAAAGACGAGAACCCTCACTCACCATTAAGGTGACATGCTTCATCATTGGGTCCCCTCTTGCACACAGTGTCCGCAAGGTACACTGTGTGGGTTACAACTCTCCCTTTGGAGAGGAGCTTGAGGTGTACTACACTCCAATGTGAACTGTAAATGAGGGGCAGAGTGCAAAATAATATCAAAAGTGTTTTAAAACCATCGCAAGTGGAAAAAAGAATTTTAATAACTATCCCCCATGGATGGAATTAAAATAAGAAGTGTGACGATAGGAGCAAGGATGTTTCCTATCTGACTAGGTCAACATGTTTCTCCCAGATGACCAAAAGTTCATGGCATCCTCCAGACCATTGTCTTGTCGCTCTGCTCAAAAGTGATAAACAAAAACCATACTTATATTATGTAAGTGTTGTCAATGACCAACTTCAATCTGGTCTTCTTGCTGTAACACATGAAAACAACCCTCAATACTTCACATATTCAACTTGTAATAGGTGACTAATACCAAAGTGTATGTGAAATTTGTGCCAAAAAACACCATAGTGAAATACACACAAATAAATCAGTATTCTCACCAAAAAGCAGATTAATTATCTGCCTATACCTTTCATTGGTCCTTTATCTATAAGCGGGTACCTAAAGGTAAAATACAAATTGTAGCACACATTATTATTAAGAACCAGTCTGGGTCAACATATAAAAAATATGAAAAAACGCTAAAGGAAAAAAGAGAGAGAAGATGATGTAAATCCAATATATTAATTCCTTATAACGTCATCACTATTGTAATGGCCAACTGTGGTCTCACAAAAGGAAAAAGACATAAAACTATGCAGTGCTAGAATGGCAGGTGTTGTTCTTACCTCATCCAACATTCGCTAAGTTTCAAACAACAAAGCGACTACGTATGTAATTAAAGCAAAAATTCTATTTACTTCAACATAGAAAAACACTAAACCAACTATCTGAGTCTTTAAATTGCAGTGTTTTGCGGGGTCGAGATATAATTCACCCCCAAAAAAGGGAGGAAACAACATAGCCCTGTATAAGCCTTCCATCCATCAAACACGAGCTGGCACTCCCGTTTTTGCCTCAATAAAGATCACTATCTAAATATAAATTACCAGTGCCCATTATGCCATTGTGTATAAACTCACCCAATATCACAGCACGTTTCTCCCAAATTCGGGGCCGAAGGAAGAGTATATGTTGCGTGCCTCCATTTATAGCAGTTGTCAGCTTAATTAGACCGCGTTAGTCAACACGGAAGTGAAACAAACTACTTCCGGTTCACGGGACTCAATCTCGGAAAAGGTCTAAAAATAACGAGTATTTGCCCTCTTTACAATATATATCTTGTGCGATTCAATGTGTAATGCCACAATTACGTTCTACTACATCTTCTGCCACAGAAATATAAAGATTACATAAAATCACAAACGTGACACCAGGTGGTCACAACGTGTTGCATTGTGGGATATGTAGTATATCATCTTTCCCACATGTAAATAACATTAAAATAGGTGCACATCTAATAATAAGCATGTGCTTACAGATCAAAAACAGCATGTAACACGACACAGCATGTCGAAAAAACACTGTCATCAGAAAAAACCATAATTTATGATTATTCTACAGTGTATTCCATGGTATGTCTTCATTTAAACCATGGATATGGCTCTTCATAGGGATCACCCATCTCTGTTCCCTGTGCAAAAGAACCCTGTCCAACGGTCCCATATTGATATTATATTTAGGTTGATAAATGATGACCCATGTAAAATCATCTTCAGTATGTAGCTTCTCTACGAAGTGTCTTGTCATGCGAGTATTAGTTTTCTTACACCGAAAGGCACTTCGATGCTCCACCATCCTGTGTTTAACCTTTCTGGTGGTCATACCAATGTATACCAACGAGCACGGGCATGTGATCATATAAATGACCCCGCTCGTGTTACAATTGATCTGTGTATTTAGTGTCCATGGTGTGTGGAGACCCAAATCCAACTGCGTAACATTTTTAGTAAACAGAGCATGAACCACATGGGAAGTGCCCTACCACTGGTGTGATGCCCCATAATGTTGATTGTCTCGTCTCCTGTCTGCCAATTTTAGGTCTTGTGTGTACCAGCAAATCTCGCAGATTGCTACTTTGTTTAAATGCAAACAGAGGTCTTTCCAACGACAATGTCCCTGTATTTAAAATGTGCCAAGCTTTATTGACAGCCTTCTTGACATTGTCAAGATCTGAACTTAAAATTCACTGGTGAATCTAGTAATATCACTATATCATACCTAGATTTACGACTGTACTCTAAAAATGGGAGGATTCAAATAGAATTATACCAGAAGCCTATGGCACGAAATTCTTTGTTGAGTTACCATAGTTTCCATCCACGAGCACTACTGAATAACCTCCCAATAGGTCAGTTTCTTAGACTACGGAGAAATTGTAGTGAAGTGTCAAGGTATAAAATACATGCAAAGAACTTAATAATCATCTGGAGGCCCTCTTAGAGTCCTATGTAAGATCTGAGAATAAAAGGATGGTCTGTTTGACTACCTTCAGTAATTTATCAGACAATGTCAAGAAGGCTGTCAATAAAGCTTGGCACATTTTAAATACAGGGACATTGTCGTTGGAAAGACCTCTGTTTGCATTTAAACAAAGTAGCAATCTGCGAGATTTGCTGGTACACACAAGACCTAAAATTGGCAGATAGGAGACGAGACAATCAACATTATGGGGCGTCACACCAGTGGTAGGGCAAATCCCATGTGGTTCATGCTCTGTATGCCCGTTTACTACAAAAGTTACGCAGTTGGATTTGGGTCTCCACAAACCATGGACACTAAATACATATACCAATTGTAACACGAGCTGGGTCATTTATATGATCACGTGCCCGTGCTCGTTGGTATACATTGGTAAGACCACCAGAAAGGTTAAACACAGGATGGTGGAGCATCGAAGTGCCTTTCGGTGTAAGAAAACTAATACTCGCATGACAAGACACTTCGTAGAGAAGCTACATACTGAAGATGATTTTACATGGGTAATCATTGATAAACCTAAATATAACATCAATATGGGACCGTTGGACAGGGTTCTTTTGCACAGGGAACAGAGATGGGTGTTCTGTATGAAGAGCCATATCCATGGTTTAAATGAAGACATACCATGGAATACACTGTAGAATAATCATAAATTATGGTTTTTTCTGATGACACTGTTTTTTCGACATGCTGTTTCGTGTTACATGCTGTTTTGGATCTGTAAGGACATGCTCATTATTAGATGTTCACCTATTTTTAATGTTATTTACATGTGGGAAAGATGATATACTACATATCCCACAATGCATCACGTTGTGACCAACTGGTGTCATGTTTGTGATTTTATGTAATCTTTTTATTTCTGTGGCAAAAGATGTAGTAGAACATAATTGTGGCATTACACATTGAATCGCACAAGATATATATTGTAAAGAGGGCAAATACTCATTATTTTTAGACCTTTTCCGAGATTGAGTCCCGCGAACCGGAAGTAGTCTAATTAAGCTGACAACCGCTATAAATGGAGGCACGCAACATATGCTCTTCCTTCGGCCCCGAATTTGGGAGAAACGTGCGGTGATATTGGGTGAGTTTATACACAATGGCATAATGGACACTGGTCATTTATATTTAGATAGTGATCTTTATTGAGGCAAAAACGGGAGTGCCAGCTCGTGTTTGATGGATGGAAGGCTTATACAGGGCTATGTTGTTTCCTCCTTTTTTGGGGGGTGAATTATATCTCGACCCCGCAAAACACTGCAATTTAAAGACTCAGATAGTTGGTTTAGTGTTTTTCTATGTTGAAGTAAATAGAATTTTTGCTTTAATTACATACGTGGTCGCTTTGTTGTTTGAAACTTAGCGAATGTTGGATGAGATAAGAACAACACCTGCCATTCTAGTTCTGCAAAGGTTTATGTCTTTTTCCTTTTGTGAGACCACAGTTGGCCATTACAATAGTGATGACGCTATAAGGATTAATATATTGGATCTACATCATCTTCTCTCTCTTTTTTCCTTTAGCGTTTTCTCATATTTTGTATATGTTGACCCAGACTGTCTCTTAAGAATAATGTGTGCTACAATTTGTATTTTACCTTTAGGTACCCGCATAAAGATAAAGGAATAATGAAAGGTATAGGCAGATAATTAATCTGCTTTTTGGTGAGAATACTGATTTATTTGTGTGTATTTCACTATGGTGGTTTTTGGCACAAATTTCACATACACTTTGGTATTAGTCACCTATTACAAGTTGAATATGTGAAGTATTGAGGGTTGTTTTCATGTGTTACAGCAAGAAGACCAGATTGAAGTTGGTCATTGACAACACCTACATAATATAAGTATGGTTTTTGTTTATCACTTTTGAGCAGAGCGACAAGACAATGGTCCTGAAGAATGCCATGAACTTTTGGTCATCTGGCAGAAACATGTTGACCTAGTCAGATAGGAAACATCCTTGCTCCTATCGTCACACTACTTATTTTAATTCCATGGGGGATAGTTATTAAAATTGTTTTTTCCACTTGCGATGGTTTTAATACACTTTTGATATTATTTTGCACTCTGCCCCTCATTCACAGTTCACATTGGAGTATAGTACACCTCAAGCTCCTCTCCAAAGGAAGAGTTGTAACCCACACAGTGTACCTTGCGGACACTGTGTGCAAGAGGGGACCCAATGATGAAGCATGTAACCTTAATGGTGAGTGAGGGTTCTCGTCTTTAAAACTAAATGTTTTTTCATACACTTTTAGGGTGTCTTTTGTGTACATTTTGAGTTGCATTCCTAACTATTCTATTAGGGTACTTTTTGTGAGCATCCATATCTTTGTCACAGTGCATATGCAACGTTACACTCCCCAGCACATATTTTATATTACAACTTTAGAGACTAATTAGGTTACACAACACTGTCCTGTGCATATTACACTCCAAGGTGCATATTGCATAGCACGCGCTAGTGCCTGTGCTATCTCGCGCTCTCCAATGAATCTGTCATTGCGCACAATGTATTGCATATTATATTTCACGCCCGATTCATCTTATATCACACTTTTTGGTGCATAGTTTATACCATACACTATATCTAGTTTTCATTTTCAATCGGGCTCTCAGGACTATATTCTATATAACACTGCATTCACCTACCCTTTTTACGGGCATTACATTTTGCGATAGGGGGCGGAGGGTCAGGGAGTGTTTCTGCCAAGTGAGCCTGGAGTCACAGTGACAAACGTCCTCTTCTTTCCGAATAACAGTGAGATTATGCTGCGTACTTGTTCATATTTTAAGTATTTCGCACAGACACACATTTTAAAAACAATAAAGCTCCTAATACCCGCCTTCTCTGAACAGTTAGCTTGCTTGCCCATCCACCTCCTCCCTATCCTCTGTTGTCTGAATCCATGGACTAGCCTCCTTCCTCCTGCCATGCATGGTCTGATGTGTTGCCACTGCCCTCCATTTAGCATGATGTACCAGTCCACTCCTCCTGCCCTCCATTGCCCAATTCTATGCCCCATCATTAACCTCCTGCTTAGACTCTGTGCTTAGCTTGCTGCCCCTATTTTCCTTCATCCTGCCCTCCGATGTATTTGTGCATGCCCCTGTTCCATCCTTTTTGCCCACCATGTTCCATGGACCTGCCACTCCTATCTACTCTGAGTGTTCTGTTGAGCTGCCATGCCCCTCCCACCTGCCTAGCATTGTCAGATGACTGTAACCTGTCCCTGCCACCTCCACCCTGCCTGTGCACATTCCATGCCCCTATCCCCTTCCTCCTGTCCTCCATGGTCCATTTTACTGCCACACCCTTCTGCCCTCCCTGGTCTGTTGTGCTGAAACTGCTTCTCCTGCCTGCCTCGTGTGGTCTGTTGTAAGGCCCCTTCCCCTGAACTCTCTTGTCTGTGCCCAGGTCCTGACCCTCCCTTCTACCCTCAATGGTCCTTTGTGCATGCCCCTGCACCCTCCTTCTTGCCCATCATAGCCATTGTGCTGCCACTAACCCTCCCGCTTGCCATGCATGGTCTTCTGTGCTGCCACGGCCCCTCCCACCTTCCCTGTGTGGTCAGCTAGCTGCCCCTGACCCCCTTCCACCTTCCCTCCATGGTCTGTGTGTATGCCATCATAGTCTCACTGTTGCTCTCCATGGTGTGTCTTGCTTCTAGTGCCGATCCGGCCCGACCTCCATGGTCATCTTGCTGCTCCTGCCCTACCCCCTTGCCCCCAGCCCTCTGTTTCCATGTGCAGACCCCTATTCCCTCCCTCCTGGCTTGTCTGTTCCACTGTAATGCCCCTGATCTGTCCCTCCTCCCCTTTATGGTCTGTTATGCTGCAGCTTTCTCACATGTCTGTCCATTATGGTCAGCTAGCTACCATTGCCTCTTTCCCCTCTGCTCTCTGTTGTCCATTTGCATGGTTCTGTCCCCCCCCTATTGCTTTCTATGGATTGTTGTGCTGCACTTGCTGCAGATCGGCGCATATAAAATCTCCCTACTTCCACGGACAGAGTAAATCCACAGTCGCACGCACATACACTCATCATACGCTAGGGCCCATCACACTAACATTCATTCTATTACTCTATCCACACTGAATATATGAGAGAAACCTAAACCAATCTGCATCTAAAGCGAGGTCAATGCGACCATAAAGAAATTGTCCTGAGTCATGATTTTAACCTCTTCTGTGCCCATGACGAGATAGTCTCGTCATGGAGCACGGTCGCGCTGTGCCCATGACGAGACTATCTCGTCATGAAACCCGCCCACTAATGTAACGCCCGGCACAGGAGGGGGAAAGGGCATGGCACAGAAGGGGTTAAACATAGGAAATACATCTGAAACTCAATAAATGACAAAGAATAACCACCCGACACTGGAATTCAAACAAATGGTTGTTTATCTAAATTAGTTCAAATGAAAGTCAATCAATAGCAAAATCATTATTCTCATAGTTACCTATTCTAGCTAAAATGGGTCAGGACAGGTCTCTCAGTAAAGTCTCCCGAGTCGCCGTCCTCACGATCAGCATCGATCCTCACGAACATAGGTTCAGGAAGAAGTGGCCTTAGACCCTCCCTAGTCTAACATTATTTATAACAAAACTAACAAAATAAAAGTAACAAATAAACACTGAACGTCCGTTGAGCCGCTGAGCAGAGCGAGCAGGAAAGGATGTTGTCTTAGCAACATTTAGAAAACCTCCGCTCAGAAAAATCACAAAAATAAAAACACGGAAGAAGGAAACTCGAGTTAGGCAATCGATACATTTATGAATGCTCTTCCTTGGAACCATAGCGGAGCCACCGTATACTATCAAAGTTCATTGTGGCTTTATTCTCCTCCAAGGGCACTTGGCAGCAAGCCCGGAGCTGCTGTCCTCACGGAAACTTTTAATCCAGACAGAGGCTGTGGTCAGGTGATTTTCAACCATGTTCAGCAAGGCCTCTTGTCAAATCTCAGTCACTCGAGTGCAGGCTGAAAATAGCAGCCATCTTGTTTTAGGCCAGAACGGTCCATCTTAATTAAAAGAAACACAAAACAACGTTACCACATCGCAATGATTATACAGTGTTAATCCCCACTAATACCCCTATGTGTATGTAATTATCTAGCCATCTGCAACGCAAAGATGCATTAGAGCACGTTATTTAAAAGCGCAAACATGAAACAAATAGCACTTTTACAACACTTATTTAATTAATTTGCTCACCAATTTAGTTCACGTATTAATAAAGCAACACTTATGCATTCACCCAAAAGCTGCCATTGATCCAGCGAACCATTAATACAGCTATTCCAAATTGACAAAGGGTTCTGAACACTGAGAGCACTACAGAAAAAGTCAAACAAATAAAAATTTGTATTTGGAATATCAACGGCCTGGCAAGCAAAAGACACGACCCTGAATTCCTGCAGTACCTAAACCAATTCGACCTCCTGCTCCTCCAAGAAACTTGGGAGGAAGAACCATTCGAAATTCAAGGGTTTACATCATGCTTTCTCCCTGCCAGCAAAAATTCTATCTTTGGACGCAGATCAGGAGGTCTTGCCATCTTGGCATCCATAGCCACAATAGGAACAATAAGACCCACAGAGTTTTACATATCCCCCCCCAGCGGAATCCTGACGGTTAAAACCCAGCTAACACTACAACAACATACTCAAGAGGTTATAATAACAAATACTTATATTCATCCTACACAAAAACGAAAAGCAGCAAATGAACTGATAAAAGTACTGCAAAAAATCTCCGAAGAAGACCAGTCCGACCAGATCATAGTCGGTGGTGACTTCAATATGTTCCTCATCAACACAGACCACGATAATAACATTCAGCAAGAACTCAGCTCCGCGTGGGGCGTGCCAAGACAAAGCATGGCTAAAACAGATAAATCAACAACCAACTCAAAAAAACTATTGAGACAGCTAGAAGACCTCAACCTAAGGGCACTTAACGGGCGACTTGCTGGCGACAATCCACCGGCCCCAACATTTCATTCCAATAATCACACCTCCCATCTCGACTACACCTTTACATCCTTAAACATGTTCCCAATGATAACAACATTTAGGATAGGGGTCAACGACCTTAGTGACCACCTCCCCCAAGAAGTCTGTATAAAAGCAAGAGCACTATTAAACACAGAACCATACACCGGCCCAAAGATAGACACAACATCAAACCTAAGGCGACTTCGATGTAACTCCAACAACATCACTACAATAAGTCTCGACGTAAAATCTTTATACATTCAAACAGTAAAGCGCCTGAACACACCATCAAAAGAATGGCAAAACTTCACCCAAAAGGTTGCAGACAAATTATCTAAGGGTCCAGTAAAGAAGCCTCCGTATGGCAAGGGACACCTAAATAAAACATCACTCTCTCCAGGCATGAAGATCCAAAAACGAATAATAAACCACACGCTGAGAAAGATACGGCAAGACCCGGACAATAAAGATATGCAGGCAACCTTGAGGGAAGCTAAAAAAACACTAAAACAGAAGAAATGGGAGAAACAGAAAAATAAAAACGATCAACTGTGGGCAAAACTATTCCACGAAGCGAAACAAAAAAACAGCTCTAAATTCTGGAGAATGATCAAGGAAATAAAAAATCCTGACCATGGTGGCATAGATTCTAACATCACAGAAGAAGCATGGATAAACCATCTAGCCAGTCACTTTAATAGCGAGGCTACAACTAAAGAGGAAGTGCTAAGGAGGTTGAGCACGGATGACGTGGAGGTAGTACCAGGATACCACCAAAGAGAAGCAAACAACAAACGCAGCACTTTCATCTTGAAAGCGAACGATTTAAAGAATGCCGCCGACACCTCAACAGTCTCAGATCCACAGCCATCGACGATTGGGACTGAAGACATCAGAAGACAAATAGCGAAAGGAAGACCAACAGGAGCCCCTGGACCCAATGGCTTACCATCAATGCTTTACAAAAACGACGTAGAGTTCTGGAGCGTCGCGTTAACATCTTTATTCAACTACGCAAAAACTAATCAGTTTCTACCAGAGTCATGGCATGGTTCAATAATCAGTCCAATCCATAAACATTCGAGCAAAAAAGACCCAAAAAATTACCGTCTGATAGCACTAATTGACGTAGAAGCTAAATACTTTGCAGGGAACATACTAGAGGAATTAACCTCATGGGCCGCCGCAAACTCGGTAATCCCGAACACCCAAACCGGATTCCGTCAGGGCCAAGGAACAATTACAAACATCACGGCCCTGACTCTACTGATGGAATCAGCAAGAGATAACAATAAATCTTTATATCTCTCCTTCATCGACTATACTGCAGCGTTCGATCATGTAGACCGCAACATGTTATGGCAAAAACTGACCAAATGGGGCATACCTGTTCATCTCTTAAACGTACTGATAGCACTACACTCTGACACCTGGATTAAAGTGAAACTTGGTGCAGGCACACATCTTTCAAAACCAATAAAAACAACAAAGGGCCTCAAACAAGGCTGTGTCCTAGCCCCAATGCTATTCAACCTCTTCCTAGCCGACCTGCCCGGCGAACTAGACAAAAAATACTGCCATGCACCAAAGCTAGGGAAGACCACACTATCCAACCTGCTGTATGCAGACGACCTGGTGCTCATCAGCCAGACACCCATTGGTCTTCAGCACCTTCTAAACACCATCTACGATTTTTCAAATAAAAATGCACTGCAGATAAATTTCAATAAATCTAAGGTTATGGCAGTAAACTACAAAAAGAAAAGGGAACATAATTGGCATATAAATGGAGAACGATTGGAAAACGTAACAACTTACAAATACTTGGGCATAATACTGGACTCGAAGATCACTTTTAAACCCCAGCTGGACTCCCTGCGAGGCAAGGGAATGGCAACCTCCCTTGCCCTAAAATCCTTAAAAACTAAACTCCCAGATCTGACCTTCTATCCACTTCTCCAAGTACTTCGCGCAAAACTGCAACCAACACTCACCTACGGGAGCGAACCCCTTCAAGGAAAAGACGCCACTCTTCTGGACACAATCATCTCAAACTCTTACAGGCTCATCTTTAACTTGCCAAAACAAGTCTCCTCAGCACAAATACGACTGGAATTTGGCATCGCGAAACAAACCTTAGAAAGACGGTGTGCATACGTCACTGCCTGGCACAAGATACGTAACGCCAACAATGATTCCCTAAATTCTAACATCTGGGATGAGACTCTTCAGCATCAAAAATCATCAGCGAGGAAGTATTTAATTGACTCTCTTGAAGTGCTGGGCCTATCCAACTTATGGGACATTCCAACAGACCATGTGACGTTTAAAAAAACAGCCAAAAAAGTAGTTAGACTCATCTCTAAAACTGAAGACAAGGAGGCCCTGACAAAAAAAGCACATGGTTGGGTAATCCTTAATGATTATGGTCCAATGCAACCACAGGCTTACCTCAATGTGGGCATGAACCTAAGAATGAAAGAGAAATTTTTAAAAATGCGTCTGGGCGTAATCCCGGTATATCCTCACCTACCGCCCTGGATAAGGAAAAATCTTGATCCACAATGCCGTCTGTGTAAAGCAGGAAAGGAAGACCTTGTCCACGCAGTGTGCATCTGCCCCAAACTGAAAGATCTGAGATGCAAATTCCTGCGAGACTCATTCAAAACCTATGGTATACGGACATGCAGACAGGCAGTCAAACTTTGCTTCAATCCCAGCAAAACAAAACTAAACTGTCAGGTCGTAAAATTCTTTGAACTGGCCGGAGTCAGATACATGAGAGCTTGAGGACTGTTGATTTTAACAATGCAACACTTTAATCTGAATCAACTTGGCAAACGCACAGGACAGAGAGAACTTTTAAATACCCTTTGGTTAATTCTCTTTGCAATTTTTAATTGTCCTTTTAAATGTTTTTTATTCGACTTGTAAAGATTTTAATTAATCATGTACAAATAAAATATTTACTTACTTACTTACTTATGCATTCCCGCGTGTAATTTTCTCTCATTAGTATTGTTGATTAATAAAGACACCAACAAAGTTAGTATTTTAATGATTATAAATCAGTAATTTTAATCACGACATATAACGCAAACTGGAGTTTAAATCTCAATAAATTTTCAATAGAAAACCTTGCTCCAGCAATCCCCCCTTTGGTGATATATATCACCACAAAAAACCAACCCAAAACAAAAAATGTAGTCCCAAATTTAGGAGAAATTGAAAATGTCTTCTGTGACACAACATCAAACACCAGATTCTCTTTCATCATCCCTCTTCGACTCTAAATAAACACTCTCCATCAATTCTTCGAATTCTATTTCTTGTGGGTCTCTCTTTGACCTCTTTTGTTTCTTTGCAGAATTTCCTCTAATTATTCTCTTTTTCCCTCCCCTGTTTTTACAACACAAACACCCTAATCTAAGCATCAATAAGGCAACAATCACACATGTCAATGGGAATAATACTTTACCAATAATGGTACTACCTATCTTAGCAATAAAACTCTTAACAGCTAGCAGCTTATTAGCTATTTTAGTCCAGATACTTTCAGCTTCCAGTGGTACTAATTCTTCATGCAAATCAGTAATATTTTTGATATGTAAGTGCAACAATGTTGAACTTTCAGCATTCCACAAACTCCACCCTCCTTGGCCAATAGAATATCAAGGGCAAGTCGATTTTGCATAGACATGGCACGTACGGCAATCAGCTCCGTATTTACCAACAGAAACCCTCCAGCGGTACTTGTCGATAAGCGATCCACCACTGTTGACAGTTTCCGAATTCCATATGCATTTAAAGAAATTCCCACTGCTGGAATTAAAGCTCCAAAGATATCACCTACAATTTCTGACCAAGTTTCTCTGTTAAAACGTGTTAGTAGATTAATGTGTTCTACGTCCTCTATTCTATCTATATGAAAAATCTTTGGAAAGACCAGGCCAACATAACACGTGCCATACCAATGGTCAGGCAACTTGTAATAAGCCCTGTTCCCACAAATATAATACACTCCCGGGAAAACTGGATCTTCACCACCTTTAAAACCTCATCCTGTTGCAACAAAGTATGTATCATGACACTCACTAGTCCCAACTAAATAACTATCATATTGGGATCTCCTTCTGGTAATGCATAGTTTACCCTTCTGTGGTGCATCTAAAGCCAAAGATGGACTGGCCCTATTCTTCAACTCTTTTCCCATTTCAATATCCCATATTGTCTCACTCACTTCATATTTCCCTGCCTTCTCATGCATGCTCACTCTCCTTTCCTCTACCAAGTCTAGGAAAGCCTTCTCCTCTTCCTTCAAACTGCAAGTTAAATTGTTTCTAAAAATGTAATCTAATGTTAATTCTTCTGCCTCAATAAAAATCTCACCAAAAATGTCAGCTTCTTTAGCTGGATTCAGCTTCTTATCCATAGGTAATTGCCCAAAAATGTTATCTTTGTTTGACATCTCATAATCTATTTTCCCTAACAAATAAAAAACACTACTTAGCACACTACATGAAATCCCATACGTAGCTGGTAAATGGTGATAAGTAACACCCTCTGAAACGGACGCAGGTAATTGCATACAGACGTAGCAATCCCTAACCTCCATTGTCTTTACGTATTCGTACAACAACTTTGAAAAAACATTACTAGAAAAATCATTAATTGACCTATCTTTATGTATGTAAATGTTACTACTTCTAGTTGGAACTACTTTTTGTGAATTCTTCTCTATATTAGTCACATTCTCAGTATGTATTCCAAAAGTATTTATTGTAACCCTAAAGGTAACTAATAAAGCTAGTACACCCCATAATAGCATTAATAATCCAGTACAGCAGCAGCACATTCTACACCATCTTTTCAGGAAGGCACATCTACTTTGATTATTTTCTGTGTTAGCCATTTTACTACTTTGGCAGTGTCTTTTGACTTAGCCTCTTCTACTCCACTACCGAAATTTAGAACTCTAGATTATTACAAACAGCTAATTTCAGACTTTTTCTTTTCACTTTTCTCCAAGTGACTCCTTCAGTTCACTCAGTTTGGATTTTCATCACTTTTCACTTCTTCTTCAGCAACATCAAATTGTATCAGATCTTCAACAACATCCTGTGCATCCGACTCTTCTCCAATGTCAGTCAGGATAACTTTCAGGATTCCAACAGTTTTCTCCTCAACCACTTCTCGTACGATGCTCTCTGCAATTAACCTGAACTTTGCATTTTACCAGGTTTGCTTGAATGACCTAATCATTGCGTCCCTTCCCAGATGTCCCTGACCATGGTACATCCTTGCCATTGTTGACAGCATGCTATTTGGCATGACTGGTCTACCATCTCTATAGATCCAAACATGATCTGTCTCTCTTGGGGCACAACCTGCCTTGATCCAATCTCTCATTTCCTCATCTCCTGCTTCATCCTGCAACTGTTTCACTTCATCCCACGTTTCTAGGACATTAGTAAACATCACAGAACAAAAAGACATTTCCCTTTCTCGTCCCTTGTTAATCGAATTATTGTTCTGTGCACAATACTGTGCTATGTCATTGGCAAAACGATTACCAAGAGTAACAAAATCATCTCCTTGTCCATGAGCAGCACACTTCACAACTGCTAGCTCTCTAGGCAGCTGTATCGCCTCAAGCAATTTCCCAATCACTTCAGCATTCTTTATTGGAGTCCCACTCGACGTCAAGAAACCTCTCTGAAGCCAAAGTTGGCCAAAATCATGAACGACTCCAAATCCATACTGACTATCAGTCATTACAGTCACTCTCAGATTCTTCCCAATCTTGCAAGCTTTTGTCAATGCCACCAATTCAGCCACTTGAGCAGATCTTACTCCTTTCAAAGACGAAGCTTCCATAACTTCTGAAACCTTGCACACCGCATATGCTGCACTCAGCACACCATCATCAGTTCTCAGACATGATCCATCCACAAACAGCACATGATCACTCTCTGGCAATGGCAAATCTCTTATGTCTGGTCTAGGTTTCGTGCAGTAGTCAAGCACATCCAAACAATCATGATCAACATCATCTCCAACATTCACATTGTCAGCATCTGGCAACAAAGTTGCTGGATTCACATTCACACATCTCTCGAGAGTCACATTTGATGCTCCCAGAATGATTTTCTCATATTTAGTCAGCCGACTATGTGACATGTACTGAGTCCTGCTTCTTGTCAAAAGAATTGCCACATCATGAGGTACGAATACCCTTACAGGATATCCCATTATTATACCCTCACTCTGTTCCAAGCTTCTGCATGTAGCAGCTACCGCTTTCAGGCAACCTGGCAAACCCACAGCTACGGGATCAAGTGTCGATGAGAAGTACGCAATTGGCCTTCTCAGTTGTTCATGTTTCTGAATTAACACTGAAAGTGCACATCCATTTCTCTCACTGCAGTACAACTCAAACTCTTTCTCATAGTCTGGAATTCCCAAAGCAGGGGCTTCACACATTCTGCTCTTTAACTCCTCAAATGCTGATATTTGTTCTGCATCCAATTCCAATGGATCTTTCACTTCACTTTTGGTCAGTTTAATCAGTGGCTTTGCTATCAGGGAGAAATTACTTATCCACTGACGACAATAACCCACCATTCCCAGAAACATCCTCACTTCTCTCTGGGTCATTGGGGCTCTCATTCCTCTGATAATTTTGATCCTGTCATCGGTCACCTTTCTCAGACCTTTCTCAATATTGAGTCCAAGATAATGCACCTCTTTCTTGCAAAACTGCAATTTGGCTGGAGATACCTTTAACCCTCCATCTGCCAGATGATTCAGTAAAGCTATGGTATCTACTTCACAAGCTTCACGTGTCTTCGATGCCACAAGTAGGTCATCGATGTACTGCACTAGTACTGAGCTTTCAGGCATGATTAAACTCTCCAATGATTTTTTTAACAACTGATTGAATATCGAAGGACTCTCTGTATACCCCTGTGGGATACGACACCATGCTAAAATACGCTGTCCAAACCGAAATGCAAAAATCGGCTGGCTGTCATGATGCAATGGAATTGAAAAGAAAGCATGACACAAATCAATCACCGTGTACCACTCTGCATCATGAGGAATCTGATACAAAATCACTGAAGGATTTGGCACAATGGGACAACATGTCACCACAATTTTGTTAACCTTTCTCAAATCTTGTACAATCCTGAACTTTCCATTAGGTTTCTTTAGCCCCATTATCGGTGAATTACACGGGCTACTCAGTAACTCTCTCAAAACACCCTGTTGAATCATCTTGTCAATTATAGGAGTTATTCCTTCAATTATCTCTGGTGTCAATCTGTATTGTGGGATATTAGGATAAACAATCCCCTCTTTCACTGAAATCTTCACTGGATCTACATTATTCATCAATCCCACATCTTCTCCAGTAAAATCCCAAACCGCTGTTTTTACTGTGTGTCTCAACTCCTGAGGCAAATCATCTGGATTAAACACAGCATATGTACCAACAATCTCACTCTCTCTATTATCTAGAGTCATCCGGTACAAAACATCCTCATCTGGTGTCTCAAAAGCTATTCCATCCGGAGTACAGAAAATTGTACAATTCATCTTGCACAATAAGTCCCTACCTAACAAGTTCACTGGACTAGTGTCACAAACTACGAACCTGTGCATATCTGAAAATTTCCCTATTCTTACCCTTACTGGTTCGGTAAGACGAGTCTTAATCTGTGTATTAGCTACACCAACTACTTGGATTGCTTCGTCCGAGAGAGGAAGATTTCTAATATCTGCTGACCTGACAGTTGATCTCGTCGCTCCTGTGTCTACCAAAAAAGTAACACTCTCCCCATTTATTTTCCCATCTACAAATGGTCCTGCCTGGTCTATTTCTAGAGTTGCACCAAGTATGCACTCTTCCTCCTCTCTTCGGCACCGTCAATAGTCCCCTTCAGACTCACTCCCCTCATTCTGTAACCAGTACTGCTGTACCAGGTTAGAACGTCTTGGTTTGTTTACCTGCTCATCATTGTAGAATCCTGAGTCCTGGTTATACTTTTGGGACCCTCTATTCTGCGGTAAGGGCGGTTTTGGCTCCTGGCTCTGCTGTCTGACAACCTTCTGCTGTTGATGCTGTTGATTACACCCCTCGTTCAGCACCTGTTGATTCAAGGGTTTATTCTCATTACTCACTAATGGTGGATTGGTACACTCGGATCTCCAATGCCCCAATTGTCCACAGTTGTGACAAGGGAACTTTTTTTTTGCCTCCTCTAGATTCCCTTTTCCTGCATATCTGGGTCTATTTCCTTGATTATTCGCTTGTTCCACCATCTGTGCTTCTTGTCTTTCAGCAACCTTCACCTGTGCCCACATTGCTTTCTCTTTCAGCTTTCTCTGTTTTGCCTCAATCTTGTCACTGAAATACTTTGCATGTCTCAAGATTTCATCAATCTTTTTACTCTGCCAATCAACTGTATGCTCACGTATTCTTTCACTGATTTCAGGTCTCAGGCCATATACAAATCTATATACAAAATGACTCAGATCCTTGTCACCCAGGTGTTCATCTCCACTGAACTGTTTTAAAAGCCAGTATCAGCCTTTCGTAAAAAGCATGAACTGATTCTTTTGCTTCCTGATGTGTTCGATCTATCTTAACCCAGTCTGTCTCTTTTGGGGGTACCTTATTTTTCAGGAATACTATAACCTGCTCGTACTTCTTCATCACCTCTGGATCTGGTGCTCCCGTTTTTGGATCTCGTGGGTACTCCTTAGCAGGCCAATCTACAACTATTTTACACTCTGCCCACAAGTCTGCTGGAACAATTATATCAAACAGACTATTCAGGTCAATCCACAGCACTTTTGACAATTTCACAAACCTATCTACCTGCCTATACCACTCGACGGGCTTTTCCCTCAATCGAGGGAAATCAATCGTAAATGACAAAATATCCTGTCTAGTCCATGGGACATGTACATATCCTCCTCCAGGAATCTCTCTCATAGGATAAGCATCCACTCTTTTCTCTTTTTCTCTCATAGGAAAAGCTGAGTAAGTCCTATCCACTGAATCTTCCCTTTTCTTGTACCACCTATCCTTCCATTTTTCCACATCACCCCATTTTCGCAACAAGGCAATCATTTCCTTAATCTGCCCTGTTCTGCCAACACCATTTAGATTTTCAATATCCTTGTCGGTGAAATCCACCCTGTAAGGCTTCTGCAAAGCTTTCACCTTATCCATGTCAACTCCTTGTTCACTCGCTATTGCTCTTAACCTGTCATGTGTACTCTTAGCCCTCCAGGTGATACTCTTGCACATAAATAACAACTCTCCATCATGATGGTTTTTTAATATTTCTGTAGGAATTGTTCCTGCAATAAGCTCCTCCAATTCTATGCGCAACCTGGCTACATCAATTGTGAATCTTTATCCTTCTTTTGAAGAACTTTCAACCAATCATTCAAATCTTCAGCTGTTATTTCAGTAGACATTTTCACTGCACCCACTTGTTCTGTCACTCTCTGTGGTTCCAAAATCGTTCCTCCCAAACAACCAGTATTCAATCCTGAATTAGGCTGCACATCTGATCCTCCACTGCATGTGTCATGTCTCGACTGCCTCAAATTATTTTCACCCATCCTCATTCTTGATTCCTCCAAAGTGCAAGAACCAACCAAACCATTACCTACATAGGGAACTGTCAAACCATTTTCACCCATTCTTTGTTTATCAAAAATAGGCACAACCGGACCAATTGTTACAGGCACTGTAACAGCTTCAAGATTTTTCGTCAGCTCTCTAATTTTCTCAGTCAGCTCAGATGTAGTTCTAGCTAATTCTCTTGTTTTCTCATCACCGATTTGATTCTCTCTCTCTCGCTCTCTCTCTCTCTCTCTCCCTTTCCGTGGAAGAGCTACTACTTTTCAGATCAGGTGTCACAACCTCAGTTTTAACAATTCGCAAAGTATCTCTTATCGGAGTAGCAACTGGCGTGCTCTCTTCTGGTTCTGGTCTATATGGAGGTGGTCTCTTGTAAATCATGTCATCCAAGACCTCATCCTCATAATCATTAGGCCCATACCTTCTCACTTCTGTATCAGGCACTTTTCCTACACCTTTCCTCCCTTCCGCTTCTTCAACAGTTCTCATAGGATATAATCCCTCTGACATACTAGCATCTCGCCATCTCCTCATTCGATCATGATGAGTCTCACGATCATATTTCCTCCCGAACATATACCTATAATTGCCTCCACTCCTCTGCTTTTCTCGCTCATGCACCTCATCTTCCCATTCCACCAACGCCTCGAACTGTGTCGGCCTTGGTCTAGGCTCTAGACACATCATCTTTTCCCGTAAATTTCTCAACACGGCCAGATTAAATGAACCATGTTCCGGGAACGCTAAGACACCATCCTCTTTGGTATACTTAGCCCAGTTATCTAACCATATACAGGTATGATACCCATATTTCGCAACCATGAAGGATGCAGGAGTTCTTGTCGGAGGAAGCAATTCACCTTCTCTAGTTATTATATTCTTATCCTTGTCGAACCACCTTTTAATTTTACCGAACAAGGATTTCTTTTTCTTTTCCTCCGGTTGATAATACATTTTCGCGTTTACTACAACCCTCTAGTCCTTTCCGCAACTGTACGATCCTTTGTCCAATAACAGCGCGACTCACACTAATGCACCAATCCTGGAGCGTCTACATCACCCTGTACTCCTTCCAATCCCTGCGCGGCTCACACCAACGCACCAATCCCAGCGCGAGCACTGTACTGATCCACTGCCCAATCACAGCGCGGTCTGTATGACGTCAGCAGTCGCTGCGGACGCTTCTGCTCTGTCTCCTGTCACTCGTCTATCCCTCCTTTACAAAGCCTTTTCAGTAGACTTCGTTTCAGATTCTACAAAATCTATTAGTTACAACATATAAACATCTCCATTGTCCGGTTCGCTAATCACAGAATAGTAAAGAAAACTCTCTCACAAGAATCCCGCTTCTCTCTAGAACAGCGCTTACCTCTGCTCTACCACGGAATTATTACTTTCGTTGACACAGTAGCACATCCCTCTACTCTGCCCCTCTAACATGCATCCATTAACTGTTTCTTCTAGGACTGCTCCTAAAAGTCTCACAATCAATTAAATGCTCATGCATTCACGCACTTTCACACCAGAAAATGTAGCACATGCACACAGAATCCTGCCTTTCCCGAGAACAGCGAACAGTCTGTCCCACTACAGAATTATAACACACGTTAACCAAGCAGTGCTTACCTCTGCCCAGTCCTTCAGACAAGCTCAGAGAATACCTATTACTACTCCAGCGATAAGCTTTAACGGCAAACCTTACGGATCCCTGGGACTTAAGACCAGAGTTTCACAGATAACCTTCGCTACCATACGCACTCCTTTTATACTGAAAATATATCCCTAATAGTAACACACGACGATGTCACTGATTCCGAACCCAGACAATGTGATGCGCAACTTCAATTGTCACACGTTTTTCCCCGCATACGTACAGGGCCAACAATCCCGTCTTTCCCGAGAGCAGCACTCACTTCCCTCTGCCCTACTACGGAACCGTCACCAGCTCCCCACGTTCCAGAAGCCGTACACACTACATAGAACTCAATACGACGACCTCAACATATAGTATTAGTACATATATCACCATCAATCAATAAATCAATGAATCCAAAAGCCTATGTACAAGCAATCTATCAGATCAAGACAATAATCTAACCATCATACTGCTACCAGGAAACTGCTGCAGATCGGCGCATATAAAATCTCCCTACTTCCACGGACAGAGTAAATCCACAGTCGCAAGCACATACACTCATCATACGCTAGGGCCCATCACACTAACATTCATTCTATTACTCTATCCACACTGAATATATGAGAGAAACCTAAACCAATCTGCATCTAAAGCGAGGTCAATGCGACCATAAAGAAATTGTCCTGAGTCATGATTTTAAACATAGGAAATACTTCTGAAACTCAATAAATGACAAAGAATAACCACCCGACACTGGAATTCAAACAAATGGTTGTTTATCTAAATTAGTTCAAATGAAAGTCAATCAATAGCAAAATCATTATTCTCATAGTTACCTATTCTAGCTAAAATGGGTCAGGACAGGTCTCTCAGTAAAGTCTCCCGAGTCGCCGTCCTCACGATCAGCATCGATCCTCACGAACATAGGTTCAGGAAGAAGTGGCCTTAGACCCTCCCTAGTCTAACATTATTTATAACAAAACTAACAAAATAAAAGTAACAAATAAACACTGAACGTCCGTTGAGCCGCTGAGCAGAGCGAGCAGGAAAGGATGTTGTCTTAGCAACATTTAGAAAACCTCCGCTCAGACAAATCACAAAAATAAAAACACGGAAGAAGGAAACTCGAGTTAGGCAATCGATACATTTATGAATGCTCTTCCTTGGAACCATAGCGGAGCCACCGTATACTATCAAAGTTCATTGTGGCTTTATTCTCCTCCAAGGGCACTTGGCAGCAAGCCCGGAGCTGCTGTCCTCACGGAAACTTTTAATCCAGACAGAGGCTGTGGTCAGGTGATTTTCAACCATGTTCAGCAAGGCCTCTTGTCAAATCTCAGTCACTCGAGTGCAGGCTGAAAATAGCGGCCATCTTGTTTTAGGCCAGAACGGACCATCTTAATTAAAAGAAACACAAAACAACGTTACCACATCGCAATGATTATACCGTGTTAATCCCCACTAATACCCCTATGTGTATGTAATTATCTAGCCATCTGCAACGCAAAGATGCATTAGAGCACGTTATTTAAAAGCGCAAACATGAAACAAATAGCACTTTTACAACACTTATTTAATTAATTTGCTCACCAATTTAGTTCACGTATTAATAAAGCAACACTTATGCATTCCCGCGTGTAATTTTCTCTCATTAGTATTGTTGATTAATAAAGACACCAACAAAGTTAGTATTTTAATGATTATAAATCAGTCATTTTAATGACGACATATAACGCAAACTGGAGTTTAAATCTCAATAAATTTTAAATAGAAAACCTTGCTCCAGCACACTCCCGTCCCGCATGCCCTGTGTGGTGTATTGTGCTGCTGCAAACCCCGATGCCTGCCCTGAAGGGTCAGTTTGGTGCACCTTTCCATGTCCATCCTGTCCTCTGTTATCCGAGTCCATGTCCCTACCCCAATTCCTCCTGCCTTCCATGATCAAATGTACCATACTTGCAAACATTTTGTACTTGGTAAGAGGGAAATTTTGGGAACAAAATGGGGTAT
Organism: Triturus cristatus; assembly: GCF_964204655.1. Taxonomy (NCBI): domain Eukaryota; kingdom Metazoa; phylum Chordata; class Amphibia; order Caudata; family Salamandridae; genus Triturus; species Triturus cristatus. Next base: position 961,357,435 of record NC_140589.1, read on the forward strand.
TGATTTTCCCCTTTGAGTTACATTGAAAAAGAGGTGATTGTAGACAGGAGACAGATCAAATAAAGCCCATTTGAGCTTAAAAACACTGGACGTTTCCTGGCTGAATCGGGTCTGTTGGCATGTATGGTTGTACTACCACAGCCTCTTCCTTCTGCCCACAATGGTCTATTATATTGCTACAGCCTCTCTTGCCAGTCCTGTATTGTTGGTTTGTTGCCCCTGCCCCCCTTTCCACTGCCCTCTATAGTCTGTTGTGCTGCCACTGCCCTTCCTGCCTGCCCAGTGTGGCCAAATTGTTGCCTCTGCACCCATGTGTGGAACGCCTGACGTCATCTTGATGTAATCAAAACTGTAATACCTAGAGCATTTCCTTTCGAAATTACATATATGAGAGGGTCTTATTTGCATCAAAATTATGGTTAGTGCTCTAAAAAACTAAAATGAGGACATATTTTCTGAGTTTTCAAATAGCGACAAAGCACTTTTAAATTATTTGTTATCTTTATGTTTTTTTATCCAGTTGACCACTTGATTAAATGTGGCACTTAGGGGAGAGGATGTGGTGTTACTTCCAGAGCTGCAGACTTTGCAACTGGGTAACCAGGTTGGAGTTTCTGCTTCAGCTCGACATTCTGTGATTCTGGTCAAATCACTTAATCTCCCCATGTCTACAACCAAAATGAATTTGTTCTTGTATGATGTAACCAATGCTCAAGTAAAGCACTCCAATACCTGACAAGTCTGCACTATATAAAACTGCACAAACACCAAAAATAAAAAGTGTTTTGCACACTTCTGTCATTGGGCTACATGTGGGCTGCATCTGGGTGATATTTGTGCTGCATTTGGGCTCTTTTGTCTCTGGTGGCCATCTTGGGAGATTTATTTGTTATGAAGTTTCCTAATTCCTCATTTACTGCAGTCTCCTCAGTAGGAAATGCTTTCAGTTTTCTACTTTGATTCCATCAAGAAGGTATTCATATATCTCACACATTTGCCATAAATTCTGAATTTTAGCATTCTAGTTGCTCATTAGATCACTGTAGTAAAGCTACTGCTCATCACGGAAGTCTGCTGCTGGTATTAAAAGTGCATGTTTCAGTCTGCATGTCAGAATTTTTTAATGACATAGAAGAGGATTTGAGAAGTCACTCAAAATGTGCCCTAATTTTTCTTTCTTCAGCACTAATCATAATTTCTATGGTAAAATGAACCCCCTCATAGTGTTCCTTTTTAGATTAAATGTTTTAAGTGTTACCAGTTTATTCCAATCAAAATGGCTTCAGGTGTGCCATACTTTTGCCATAAGTAAGACAGTAAGTGCTCTAGTTGTTCTTTAGAACACTCTGGGACATTCTGTCATTGGGCTATACTTGGGCTACATCTGGGTGATATTTGTGCTACATTTAGGCCCTTTTGTCTCAGGTGGCCATCTTGGGAGACTTATCTGTTATGAAGTTTCCTAATTTCCTCATTTACTGCAGTCTCCTCAGTAGGAAATACTTTCAGTTTTTTACTTTGGTTCCATCAAGAAGGCATTCAGATGTGTCACACATTTGCCATAAATTCTGAATGTTAGCACTCTAGTTGCTCATTAGATCACTGTAGTAAAGCTACTGCTCACCAGGGAAGTCTGCTGCTGGTATTGAAAGTGCATGTTTCAGTCTGCATGTCAGAATTTTTTAATGAAATAGAGAAGTCAAAATGTGCCCTAATTTTTCTTTCTGCAGCACTAATCATACTTTCTATGGCAAAATGAACCCCCTCATTTTGTTCATTTTTAAATTAAATGTTTTAAGAGTTACCACTTTATTCCAATCAAGATGGCTTCAGGTGTGCAATACGTTTGTCATAAGTAGGACTGTTAGAACTCTAGTTGTTCTTTAGAACACTCTGGGAAGCTGCAGTAGAACACAAAGGAATCAACTGACAGTCTCTGCCCTTGTTGGATGTACATGTTTTACTGAGAATGTCAGACTTAATTCTCACATGACTGAGAAAGATAATGTAAATTTACAGAAAATATGCTCTCAGTTTAGCTTATAGATCACCTTCCAAACCCTTGTGGGAACAGCATGAGAAAATAGTTTTCTCTCAAACATGATTCATGATATCCCAGCAGAAGGCTTTTTCACATGGTAAAATCACCTTAGAACACACCACAATTCCTAAAATGAGTATGGTACCATCAACAAATGATTTATAATGTCACTAAAGTCTTAAAACCTTCCATTAACTGCAATGCTTTTTAATGAGGTGCTATCATGTATATTGGTCCCAAGATGGCTGCCAACACTTCTTGGATGAAGTGCTGACAGCCAATCTGATCTCACGATGAGATGTGTGGTTGGCTCTGCCCAGATATATATGTGATTTTACAGGGGCTGAGAGAAAAGGGGGGGTCCCAAAACGCGTTTTCCCCATGCAATTTCCCATAGGACCTGTTGACGCAGCTACAGCCCGAACTGCTGAACGGAATTACACCAAATTTGGCAGAAAGGTAGACCTTGGTTCAGAGTCGTGCCTTTTGCTTAAATGGTGTAAATCCGTTCAGTAGTTCCTGAGAAAGTCAAAAGTAAAATCACATATATATCTGGGCGGAGCCTAACCACACATCTCATCGTGAGAGCTGATTGGCTGTCAGCACTTCATCCAAGAAGTGTTGGCAGCCATCTTGGGACCAATATACATGATAGCACCTCATTAAAAAGCATTGCAGTCAATAGAAGGTTTTAAGACTTTAGTTACATTATAAATCATTTGTTGATGGTACCATACTCATTTTAGGAATTGTGGTATTTTCTAAGGTGATTTTACCATGTGAAAAAGCCTTCTGCTGGGATGTCATGAATCATGTTTGAGAGAAAACTATTTTCACATGCTTTTCCCACAGAGGTTTGGAAGGTTATCTATAAGCTAAACTGAGAGCATATTTTCTGTAAATTCACATTATCTTTCTTAGTCATGTGAGAATGAAGTCTGACATTCTCAGTAAAACATGTACATCCAACAAGGGCAGAGACTGTCAGTTGATTCCTTTGTGTTCTACTGCAGCTTCCCAGAGTGTTCCAAAGAACAACTAGAGCGCTAACACTCCTACTTATGATAAACGTATGGCACACCTGAAGCCATCTTGATTGGAATAAAGTGGTAACTCTTAAAACATTTAATTTAAAAAGGAACAAAATGAGGGGGTTCATTTTGCCATAGAATGTATGATTAGTGCTGCAGAAAGAAAAATTAGGGCACATTTTGAGTGACTTCTCAAATCCTCTTCTATTTCATTAAAGAATTCTGACATGCAGACTGAAACATGCACTTTCAATACCAGCAGCAGACTTCCCTGGTGAGCAGTAGCTTTACTACAGTGATCTAATGAGCAACTAGCGTGCTAACATTCTGAATTTATGGCAAATGTGTGACACATCTGAATGCCTTCTTCATTGAATCAAAGTAAAAAGCTGACAGTATGCCTACTGAGGAGACTGTAGTAAATGAGGAAATTAGGAAACTTCATAACAAGTCTCTCAAGATGGCCACCAGAGACAAAAGAGCCCAAATGTAGCACAAATATCACCGAGATGTAGCCCAAGTATAGTTCAATGACAGAAATCCCAGAGTGTTTTAAAGAACAACTAGAGCGCTAACAGTCTTACTTATGACAAAAGTATGGCACACCACAAGCCATCTTCATTGGAATAAAGTGGTAACACTTAAAACATTTAATTTGCAAAGGAACAAAATGAAGGGGTTCATTTTGCCATAGAAATTATGATTAGTGCTGCAGAAAGAAAAATTAGGGCACATTTTGACTTCTCAAATCCTCTTCTATTTCATTAAAAAGTTCTGACATGCAGACTAAAACATGCACTTTGAATACCAGCAGCAGACTTCCCTGGTGAGCAGTAGCTTTACTACAGTGATCTAATGAGGAACTAGAGTGCTACCATTCCGAATTTATGGCAAATGTGTCACATCTGAATGACTTCTTGATGGAACCAAAGTAGACAAGCATTGACAATGCAATAGGTCTTGCCCTCGTTTAAGTTAAAGCAATTCTGTTTGTAATTAGGTGGCTTTTTAGCTTTGCTTTTATTAGTGTTTTTCAAAATTTCATGTACATAACATGCATATATGTATATGTATGCATGCATTTATATTTGTATTTATATAGATATGCAGATTATATATATGTTTATATATGTATGTATATATATATACACATACATATATATAAATGCATATGCACATATGTGCATATGTGTGCGTGTAGAGAGAGGTAGAGAGAGGTAGAGAGGTAGAGGTGTAGAGGTAGAGACGTAGAGGTAGAGAGGTAGAGAGTAGTAGAGAGAGAGGTAGAGAGAGGTAGAGAGGTAGAGAGTAGAGGATGAGTAATAGAGAGTAGAGAGTAGAGAGAGGGTAGTAGAGAGTAGTAGAGAGAGTAGCAGAGAGTGAGTAGGAGAGAGTAGTAGAGTGAATAGTAGAGAGTGAGTAGTAGAGAGTAGTAGAGAGTGAGAAGTAGAGAGTAGTAGAGAGTAGTAAAGAGTGAGTAGTAGAGTGAGTAGTAGAGAGTAGTAGAGAGTGAGTATTAGAGAGTGAGTAGTAGAGTGTAGTAGAGAGTGAGTAGTGGAGACTGAGTAGCAGAGAGAGAGTAGTAGATAATGAGTAGTAGAGAATGAGTAGTAGAGTGAGTAGTAGAGAGTAGTAGAGAGAGAGTAGTAGAGAGTGATTAGTAGAGAGTAGTGGAGTAGTAGAGAGTGAGTAATAGAGAGTAGTAGAGAGTGAGTAGTAGAGTGAGTAGTAGGTAGTAGTAGAGAGTGAGTAGTAGAGTGAGTAGTAGAGTGAGTAGTAGAGAGCAAGTAGTAGAGAGTGTGTAGTAGAGAGAGAGTAGTAGAGAGTAGTAGAGTGAGTAGTAGAGAGTGAGTAGTAGAGAGAGTAGTAGAGAGTGAGCAGCAGAGAGAGTAGTAGAGAGTAGTAGAGTAGTAGAGAGTGAGTAGTAGAGAGTAGTAGGGAGTGAGTAACAGAGAGAGTAGTAGAGAGTATTAGAGTAGTAGAGAGTGAGTAGTAGAGTGAGTAGTAGAGAGTAGTAGAGAGCGAGTAGTAGAGAGTGAGTAGTGGAGAGTGAGTAGGAGAGTGAGTAGTAGAGTAGTAGAGAGTGAGTAGTAGAGAGTGAGTAGTAGAGAGAGAGTAGTAGAGAGTAGTAGAGTGAGTAGTAGAGAGTGAGTAGTAGAGAGAGAGTAGTAGAGAGTAGTAGAGAGTGAGTAGTAGAGTAGTAGAGAGTGAGTGATACAGAGTAGTAGAGTGAGTAGTAGAGAGTAGTACAGAGTGAGTAGTAGAGAGAGTAGTAGAGAGTGAGTAGTAGAGAGTAGTAGAGTAGTAGAGAGTGAGTAATAGAGAGTGAGTAGTAGAGAGTAGTAGAGTGAGTAGTAGAGAGGGAGTAGTAGAGAGAGAGTAGTAGAGAGTAGTAGAGAGTGAGTAGTAGAGTAGTAGAGAGTGAGTGGTAGAGAGTAGTAGAGAGCAGTAGAGTGAGTAGTAGAGACTAGTAGAGAGTGAGTAGTAGAGAGTGAGTAGTAGAGAGTAGTAGTAGAGAGTAGTAGAGAGTAGTAGAGAGAGAGTAGTAGAGAGTGAGTAGTAGAAAGTAGTAGCGAGTGAGTAGTAGAGAGTGAGTAGTTTAATTCAAAAGGAACACAATGAGGAGGTTCATTTTGCTATAGAAATTATGATTAGTGCCGAAAAAAGAAAATTAGCGCACATTTTGAGTGACTTCTCAAATCCTCTTCGATTTCATTAAAAAATTCTGACATGCAGACTGAAACATGCACTTTCAATACCAGCAGCAGACTTCCCTGGTGAGCAGTAGCTTTACTACAGTGATCTAATGAGCAACTAGAGTGCTAACATTCTGAATTTATGGCAAATGTGTGACACATCTGAATGCCTTCTTCATTGAATCAAAGTAAAAAGCTGACAGTATACCTACTGAGGAGACTGTAGTAAATGAGGAAATTAGGAAACTTCATAACAAGTCTCTCAAGATGGCCACCAGAGACAAAAGAGCCCAAATGTAGAACAAATATCACCGAGATGTAGCCCAAGTATAGCCCAATGACAGAAATCCCAGAGTGTTTTAAAGAACAACTAGAGCGCTAACAGTCTTACTTATGACAAAAGTATGGCACACCTGAAGCCATCTTGATTGGAATAAAGTGGTAACACTTAAAACATTTAATTTGCAAAGGAACAAAATGAGGGGGTTCATTTTGCCATAGAAATTATGATTAGTGCTGCAGAAAGAAAAATTAGGGCACATTTTGACTTCTCAAATCCTCTTCTATTTCATTAAAAAGTTCTGACATGCAGACTAAAACATGCACTTTGAGTACCAGCAGCAGACTTCCCTGGTGAGCAGTAGCTTTACTACAGTGATCTAATAAGCAACTAGAGTGCTAACATTCCGAATTTATGGCAAATGTGTGACACATCTGAATGCCTTCTTGATGGAATGAAAGTAAAAAACCTGAAAGTATTTCCTACTGAGGAGACTGTTGTAAATGAGGAAATTAGGAAACTTCAAAACAAATAAGTCTCCCAAGATGGCCACCAGAGACAAAAGAGCCGGAATGTAGCACAAATATCACCGAGATGTAGCCCATGTATAGCCCAAAGACAGAATGTCCCAGAGTGTTTTAAAGAACAACTAGAGCGCTAACAGTCTTACTTATGACAAAAGTATGGCACACCTGATGCCATCTTGATTGGAATAAAGTGGTAACACTTAAAACATTTAATTTGCAAAGGAACAAAATGAGGGGGTTCATTTTGCCATAGAAATTATGATTAGTGCTGCAGAAAGAAAAATTAGGGCACATTTTGACTTCTCAAATCCTCTTCCATTTCATAAAAAAATTCTGACATGCAGACTGAAACATGCACTTTGAATAACAGCAGCAGACTTCCCTGGTGAGCAGTAGCTTTACTACAGTGATCTAATGAGCAACTAGAGGGCTACCATTCAGAATTTATGGAAAATGTGTGACACATCTGAATGCCTTCTTGATGGAATCAAAGTAAACAAGCATTGAAAATGCAATAGGTCTCACCCTCGTTTAAGTTAAAGCAATTCTGTTTGTAATTAGGTGGCTTTTTAGCTTTGCTTGTATTAGAGTTTTTCAAACTTTCATGTACATACCATGCATATGTATGCATATATGTATATGTATCTGTTTGCATGCATTTATATTTATATAGATATGCAGATTATATTTATATGTTTATATATTCACTGATAAAAAACATAGGTTTCAGAGACGTTATAGTTAGAAATTAGCATTTAAAAAACCTTAGAAATTCACAGAAAAAACCATAGGTTTCAGGGGTGTTATAGTTAGCTGCCCATTTCACTCATACAAAACCATAGAAATTCCTCCGTTATAGTTAGTTCTGCTAACTATAACTCACGCGGCCGCAATGAACTGCTGATGATGTCACATATTGCATCATTCATGACATGGTCAGTGACATCACTGATGACATCACTGATGACATCTCAAATGACATCACCGATGACATCACTGATGACATCATCCACTGAATGTGGTTTAGTTTGAAAATTAAATATGTATTATATATATACCAATCTGTATTGAAGACTGAGTGGATATATAACTGTCTGGATGGAGGATTTAGTAGCTGTCTGACTGTCTTTTTAAGTGAGTAATTAAAAGTGTCTCACTTAATACATGGATCAGTACCTAAACTATGTGAATGTGTGCAGCACTGTCTCTGTTGTTGTATAACATGCTGCATCAGTTGGTCACTAACTACATGAGTGTGTATATTAGTTATTGATTAGTTGGGTGAGTATTTGTGTGGGACACTGAGTTTGTGTGTGGTTGGATGGGGTGTGTGTAACTCTATGCATAGATGTGTGAATGGTTGATTGATTAGGTGTATGGGTTTAAGAGTGCATGTGGAAACAGTTGTTTGGGTGACTGAGTGTATTTATTTGTGTGTTGGTGAGCGAATATATGTTTTAGTTATACATATTCAACAAAGTAAAAAAATAAAAGGCATTGTATGTGAGAGTTGGTGTATATAAATAAGTATGTGTAAGAGTCAGTGATTGTGAGAGTAACTATATGAATGAGTGTATAATTGTAATGGTGCTTTTTTAACATATTAATGATGAGTTACTATGTGTTTGAATAAATGAGGTGTTGTTGGATAATTGTGTAAGTGAGTAAATTTAAGTGCGATACATTTTTTTCATGAGTGAGTAGGATGACTGCATAACTGACTAAGATGACTGCTGATGTGTCAATGTCTATATATGTGTATAAGTACATTTAATAGTGTTCTATTAATTAATGACTGCATGTATAGATGATTCTGTTGTTGAATGGGTAGTTGTGTGTGTAGACTTAGGAATCAGTGAGTGGGTATGTAGTAACTGGTATTGGTTTGTCAATGGTTTCAAATATGGTACGCTGTATTTTATAGTGAGTGATGAAAGGTTATACTAGTGTATGATGAGGTGTATCAGATTGTCAAGTGGATGATGTCATCAGTGACGTCATTTGAGATGTCATCAGTGATGTCATCAGTGATGTCACTGACCATGTCATGAATGATGCAATATGTGACATCATCAGCAGTGCATTGCGGGCGCGTGAGTTATAGTTAGCAGAACTAACTATAACGGAGGAATTTCTATGGTTTTGTATGAGTGAAATGGGCAGCTAACTATAACACCCCTGAAACCTATGGTTTTTTCTGTGAATATATATATATATGGGCTAAATGTACTAACATTAGGAATACCAATTTCTTAATTGCGGTTCTCTGAAAATCGCAAGTAGGAAATCGATATTCCTAATGTATGAAACTCTTTTGGGTTTCATTAGCGATTCCTAGTGGGTCACAAAAAGACCTTAATTATGCATAATAATGAGGTAGGCCGCAATTTGTGACCCATTAGGAATTGCAGCCATCATAGGGATGGTGGACTGTTGAGGTCAGCAGACCACCATGTCTGTGATTGCTTTTTAATAAAGCAATCTTTTTTGGGTTTTTTAAATGCAGCCTATTTTCCGTAAAGGAAAACAGGATGCGTTTCAAAAGAAAAAATGAAACATTGAAGTTTCATTTTTTAAGAGTAGGCAGTGGACCGTGGGGCCACTTCCTGCTCTTAAAAATATTTGTTTCCTTTGTCAAGGGGGAATGGGTCCCCTGGGGGCCCCTTACCACATGCGAATGAGTTACCACCTCCTTCAAGGAGTCTGTGAAACATGAATGTTTTGAGACCGTAATTCAGCCACCCGATAGGTATCTCTTTCTCTCTCTCTCTTTCTTTCTCTTCGGTTTGAATGTCACTCTTTTGTTTTTCATTCTTGGCTCTCAATGACAAAAAACCGATACAGAGATAGCAAACCTGACTCGGGCCCCTAGACGCAGCTACCAAGCCAATAATACATTTATTAGGTAGATGTCACAACCCAAACACCCCCCATCCCCCGAAGCTACAGCCCTGCATATAATATTTTTTAAGGTATCTACAGAGGATAGCTAATTCTAAGGAATAGGGCAAAAAAAATATGTATCAAAATACACAGAGGAAATGTGCTCAAAAGTTCGGAGAGTGGCCAGAAATCCCCCTCTCGTTGTACTTAAACCACAATAGGAGAAAAATCAGTTATTCCCGGATATGTCACAAAACTAATAAGTTGCATTTATAGAGCCACACTTGTTGATCAGATCAGGTAATAGCCAAACAAACAATGGGCAGAAACCTTAATTCCAGCAGTTCTTCATTTTTTCCATCACCATCAAAGGAAGTTCCTTGGCTGATTTCAAATTATCTGCCCAGCGTTGTTGCCTGGGACCCTGATAACCCGGTTGAAAACCAAATCTTTAGTTGTGCAGCTGCATCCCTATCTGGATAAGCCAGCCACCATAACATTCTCTCCTGTCTAACTGGAGTAGGCTCATTGTCTAGAGGTTCACCCAGCTGCCCAGCTGCCCCTTGCCCCAAACCCTTCTCCTGATCACCCAATGGCATCTGCGCAAAGTGTTGTGTAATTGGGTATGCCTGCAATATTGAACCGGACTACCCACTACGCTGGTCTATTGAGGCACTTCGGTATCTAGGCATACGTCTCCACATAGACTCGGAGATAGTGTTTCGGAAAAACTACGGCACGGCGGTCAGTGCACTGTAGGATGACGTTGGGGCCTGGATTAAACTACCACTTTCATTACTTGGTAGAGTGTCCATCATGAAGATGGTAATTCTGCCCCGGTTCCTGTTCCTATTCACAAATATCCCCATTGTCCTACCAGCTTCGTTTTTTCAACGGGTCCAAACATTGTTAATAAAGTTAGCCTGGGCGGGCAAGCACACACGGGTGCGTTGGCAGATACTTACACTCCCATATCACATGGGGGGCCTGGGAGTGCCGGATTTGAGTTTGTATTACAGGGCGGCACAGGGCGCTCAGGCGTATCATTGGATTCACGGCTCGCCAGATATCCCATTTCTTCGCATGGAGAGGCTCTTTGCAGACCCGCTACCACTTCCAGCCACGATATGTGAACCCACAAACCGCAGGACAGGGATACTAGACTCGCTTAAATCGACGTGCCATGCCTGGCATAATTTACTGAACCTCCAGGTGGGAGCGCTGTTGGTTTCTCTGGTTATGCCTCTTGAGTGGGCCCTTTGGCTGGCTCCATGCAGGGACAAAGGGGTGGTACGCGCTCTGCAGGCGTTGAATATTTTGACTGTGGGAGACTTGTTTCACGATGGGGTGGTGAAGACATGGGACGACGTGGGGGGCTCAGCCGCTGACAGTACTCTACTCCAGAGATTTCAGTTTCATAGGGTACGGAGAGCTCTACGGGAGGTGTTGGGGGATGACTTGCAGGAACCACCAGAGATGCTGGATCTGTCCTACATCATTAAAGCTAAATAGCCGCGCAAGGTGGTTTTCAACATTTACAAATTGGCAATGTCTCATAGAGCGAATCAATATACGAAAGCCGGACTAGCCTGGCAACGTGACTTGCAAGTGGAGATAGACGATACTATGTGGTCCTATTGTTGTACCAGCACCCGGCGCATATCACTACACGGCAGACACAGGCTCGTCCACTTCAAGTATTTGAACAGAGCGTATTACACCCCAGAAAGACTGTGCAGATATGAGCTGCGGGAGGACTCGGCTTGTGACAGATGTCATGCACACTCGGCAGACTTTGACCACCTAGCTTGGCATTGCCCTGACGTGTATAGATATTGGGAATTGATATTTCTGGAACTAGGGAGGGTGGTAGGTATGGAGCTATCGCCAGACCCGTTCTTGGCGCTTTTGGGGTACTCTAAGCGGCTGCCTAAGGCGGTCCTCAGGCTGCTAGATATGGGCCTGCTTGTGGCAAAGCGGCAGGTGGCAATGTGTTGGTTGAAGGGCCCAGTACCCACATTGGCGCAATGGTCGCATGATATGCTTTATTGTTGCACTCAGACTGAGACCTTTAGTGAATTGTTACCCCCCAAGAGTAGGCCCAAAAACTTCTGGGGACTATATACTTCGTACCTGCTTACTAAAGAGGTTGACCTGGGTGAGACAGCCTCTGCCACTCCTGACACCAACACTCAAGACCCTGGTGATGGACATCCTGCATAGGGGACATGACACGTGGCACCCCCCTGGACACTGGGCTGCTGGATCGGGTTCGTATTTAACGTGGCGGGTGGCGTTCGCAGAGGGGGCGGGCGGTCTAAGCCTCAATAAAGGGGAGGGGGGACACACTAGTTGGAACACACTGCATGGAATTGGCCTTGGGGGATTGTATGGGCATATAAGCTTCATGATGTGAAAGGTACAATATGACTGTAGTACTTGACTGGTGGGCTGAGTGTAACCTGTGTATACCGAGAGACAGTACACCTGATACCTGTGGTTGAAGTACCCTGCCTGCCCCTTGGGTTGTTGGCTAAATACCTGTGTTTACTGCTGGGAATTGCTAAACTGCCGGCCCTCTGGTTGTAGGCATGAGGCTGTGTTGAATGGAGACTTTTCTTAAATAAAGGTATTAATAACTTTAAAAAAGAAAATATATATATGTTACTAAACTTGCAGGTCTAGTAACTTGAATAATCAAAAAAAAAACGGTGTTCCTTTTTCCCAATTTTAATAACTTTTTTATTGAACATCTGGCAGAAAATTATGAAAAAGTGATATCAGGGCCCCAATAGAGGAGGTGGCTAGGCTGAAGATTTGTGCAGATTACATTATTCTTTATCTGCAGCCAGATGAGTTAAATATACAAAGGGTAATGCAGAGGATAGAAGAGTTTACAGGAATACGAAGTTATAAGATCAATCAAAGCAAAACAGCTTAATGTAGCTGCTCTAGATCTCCCAGTTCAACTACAACCCCAAGCAGGGTTGCAAACTCCTATAAGGTATCTCAGAATATATGTTACAAATTATTGTATTTGGAATGAAAAAAGAATCTAGATTGAAATTGAGTGTTTTACAATTAGAGAAAAAGCAGGGGGGTTAGCACTCCCTCATGTGCAGTGGTATTATCAAGCAGCCTTATTGGACATGTTCGAGGGTTTAGCAAGCGAGCAGTGTATTTGATGATTTCTTTTTAACCAGAATGGTGCAGGAATCTGAAATAAGTCTACCAGCTTTTATTAAAACAGCGAAACTACCCAAAAAGACTAGATATAAGCTCCTTCAGGGGTTCAGAGGACGGCTGTGAGCTCCCAGTACATTTTATCCAACCTTTTTAGGTAGTTCATTTTTGCAGCTCCGGGTGAGCAAGTTCCTGGGGTTATCGCTATCTAATGGGGGGATCAAGTTTTGAATTTCAATAGGTTTCAAAGAATATGGGGGGCATATTTACAAGGGCTTCTTTTCCCTTTTTTGGCTTACAAAGCCAAAAAAGTGGAGATAAAACCAGCGCCCTATTTAAAAGAGGGTGCTAACATGCATAATCGCATGTTAGCACCCTTTTTCCCAATGCCTCCCTTTGCATCTCCAATGAGATGCAAAGTGGGCGTCACTGGGCGTACCCCGGATGGACTACCTTGCAAATATCACTGATGTTTACATCGCGATATTTACAAGGCAGCCCACAAAATTTTAGCAGATGTTAGATTTTGGCGAAAACTGTAGTTTTCGCCAAAACCTAACGTCTGCTAAAATCCTGATTTAGCCATCCCTAACATAGGGGGTGGATTATGCTGATACGACCCTGTGGGTTGTATCAGCAAGGTCATTGCAGTTTTGCAGGGAACATCGCTGGAAAAACAGCGATGTTCCCTGCAAAAGGGCGATAACCTCGCTATCTCAGGAATTTTTATCGCCCTGGAGAAACGCGTTGTTAATAACGCGCTACCAGGGCGATAAATACCAGAGATAGCCTGCGATAATATTATTATCGCTAAGCATGGCCAGCGATAATTATCGCTGGCCATTGATAATATGCCCCCAGGATTTCTTTCTTCAGGATAAATGTTATTTTGGGAGTAGCTTCTCTCCAGAAGAGGGGTTCAATGCAATGGGTTCTTTTTAGGTTTTGGACAGATAGTCCACTCCTTGGCAGCGAATATTTTGGGGGATGGCCAAGGTATGTACCCTATAAGTCATGCACTTTGTAAAAGCAAATTGCCGCAATAGGAAACTGGTATAGACAGCTTAGGAGCCAACCTCGAAAAAAGAAATCGCTGTATTCTTAGTCAGGGTTCTTGAAAGTACGCAATGTACTTTCTCAGAATGGGATTGGCATGCAATATCAGAGACAGGGCCATAAATGTTTACGAGCGGCAAATTTTAAAAGAATATTATTGCTATCTCATTAGATGGCATATTTCACTCCGGTAACACTTCATAAAATATACCCGTTGGTCCCAGGGCCGTACTGGGAACCGAAACCGGCCATAGCATACTGCTCGGACAGCCCTCAGGAGGGTTGAGAGGGGTGCAGCCGAGCTGTTTGCTATGGCTGTTTTCGGGCGATTTTGTTACAGGGTGCTGATATTGCCGGTAACAAAAACGGCACCCAGGGGGCCCAAAACCGGGCCCACCCTAGCGGCCCACAGGGGAAATGCCCGGTGCTCTCTATGGCCAGTCCGGCCCTGGTTGGTCCTCGATTACTGTTTTCGCTGTCATCAACAAGGGGCCGGGGACTGGCTCCACAAATTCTTTTCTTGGCTAAAATCACAACATTTTGGGACGGATTTATTTGAGGCAATTAGCCAGAGTTTACACTCTAGTCTAATCGCAGAGATTAGCTTGGTATTATTTGGGGTCTCCAAAGAGAGCCAGCGGCTTAATAAGGGAGGTCAGTTCCTTCTCTCCATTGCTTTGACGATTGCACGATCCAATGGTTCAGGGCTGGAAGGCAAAGTTGACACCCACTATGAAATTTGAAGAAGTGTACGAAAAGAGAGTGGGGGGATGAAGAGGTTTAATGCCATATGGCATTACTGGGAGCATAATGTAGGGTGCTACCCAAACTAGTCACTGGAAGCTGGCTTTTAGACGAGGTAGTATAGGACTAGGAGCAAAGTTAAATAAAAAGTACTCAAAGAAAGTTTGCGCATTGAACTTTATAAGCATAAAAAGCACATTGCACAGAATGCACTTTTATTGTTGTGAAATGTGAATGAATTACCCTGCTCTGGTTGGGCGGGATAGGAAAACTTGAACTTTGATATGCTGGTGTTGTTTGCAAAGAACAGTATAATGTTTTATTGTAGTGATACTTGCTTTCTGTAGCAGATCATAATGTATTTATTTATGTCTGCTCTTTAATCCAGAATTCTTTAACGCATTGGCAATGGGTCTTTAAGAGGACTTTCTGAGTGGCTCTTAGAGCAAGAGCAGTGTCCGAACAAGGAACCATGCATTGCACACAGGACCAAGCCGAAGCGCTTCAAAAGATGGGAAACAATAGACTTAGCATTCACCATCCAATCTCCCACCGAGCTCATCCCCGCATTCATTTACAAATGTATCATACTCTCCATGAGATTTGTTTAGGCCACAACCTATCACACCTCTGGCAATCTCTTCTAGGGTTCTTCTTTGCCTAACCTTTTTCTACATAATCATTTCCTCAAATCTGGTACCTACATACATTGTTTCAAATCTGGAGTCACGTTACCATTAGAATAAAGAATATAAGTATATTTCCCCTCCTTGAAACTACTGCCCAGTATCCCAGCGCCAGTTCTTTAAGATACTGGAATACCTAGCCTTTAAGTAACTTGATACATATTTTTCGTCTACCAACTCTTCTAACAACTTCCATCATGATTCCTTCTCCTTCATTCTACAGGAATTACACTCTTGAATTTTGCTTATGTCATCAGTACAGCTCGTCATAACCACGTCTATTCTCTTACTCCAGTGACATCCAACACTTTATCATCCTGAATTCCTATCTTCCATTCACTACTCAGACATTACTGTCCCAGCCCTAAAGTGTTTTCCTTATATCTCCCCAGGCTCTTTCCTAGGTCTAGTTTTTTTCCATCTGCACTATCTCAATTGGTTACATTAAATCTTTATTCAGCTTCTAATACTATCTTCAAGCTGATGAAACAAAACGTCTCTCCTCTCTTTAAGTCACAAGTCTCCAACTGCCTCCCAGCCATATTATACATAAGAGTTTTTTGTTGAAACCAGAATGGCAGGTGTTCCCGTGGTCCATCTTGCTTGTGACCAGGGCCTGTGAGATGTTTTTCTGGGGTTCTGATCGGGAGCCATTTGAAAATCTTAATCATCATCTTCAGGGTATGGAAGCATGAGGCAATGACGGCTACCTGGAGTACCCAGATAGATAGAATGTAACTCAACAACTGTGAGTCATGTAAAATGTGACATGCACTGATTACTGATGGCAGCAAATGTATAAGTATTGCAGCATAACCAATAAAATATGTTTAAAAAAAGAAAAATGAGGCAATGACGGCATTGACTTGGGCGGTCATGGCGAGTTTGCTGTTGATGATGATCCCAAGCTTCTTGGCATGGATGATGTAGGTAGGTGTCGGTTTAAGCTCTGTTGGCCACCGGGTAGAGTCCCATGGTGATGTGCTCTTCCCGAAAATCAGGATTTCGGTCTAGTTAGTGTTTAGTTTTAGACAGTGGTCTTCATGCATTGGGGGATTTCAGTCATGCAGGCATTGAACTTGATCCAGGTATTAGGCGTTTTGTCTGTGAGGGAGGGAATGAGTTGCATGTCGTCGGTGTAGTAAAGGATGTTGATGTGGTGAGAGTAGCTGATGCTGGGTAAAGGGATCATGTATGCATTGAAGAGAGTCCAGCTCAGAGAGGATCCTTGCATAACTCACCAGATGACGTTGAGGATGTTCAAGGTGTATCATGCCAGACTGACTAACTGGGTCCTTCCAATCAGGAAGGAGCAGATCCATCAAAGTGCGTGTACTTGGATTTTGATGTTGTGTAGGCATTGACTGAGAATGGGGTGGGAGACTCTGTCAAATGCTGCGGAAAGGTCCAGGAGGATGAGGGCTTCTCAGTCCAGACTCATTCAGATTGCTTCCGTAGCGATGATGAGGGCAGTTTCTGTACTGTGGTTGGGTCTGAAACCATACTGAGTGGTGTCAAGTTGGGGGTCATTGAGGTATTCGGTGAGGTGTGTGTGTATGATTTTGGCTGACAATGGTAGTAGGGAGATCTGTCTGCCGTTGGTGAGTGTTGATGGGTCACTAAGGGGTTTCTTCAGCAATGGGAGGACGGTTGTGTGTTTCCAAGCGGAAGAAGTAAGGAGATGAAGAATGGATGTGAGTATGGTGCTGATGGGTTGCAGTCCGCTGAAATAGGCATGGTGGAGGCAGGGATCTGATGGTGCCACTGAGTGGATGAACTTCATGGTGACGGTGGTTTCTTCTTGAGAGATGACAGGCCATGTGGTGAGCATTGGTTGTTTGGATTAGATCATGAGGTGCTTGGCAAGGTCTGTCAGATCCGATTGCGGGATCAAGTTGCTGTAAATGGGGGTGAATTTGTTGTTGGAGAATTGAGAGAGATTGTTGCAGAGGTCTTGTGAGGGAGTGATTGAGTTGGAGGCAGCCTACAATGAGGTGAAATCTTTCAGAGTGACAAAGATTTAATTGCTTCTGTTGGTACTGATACCAATGCGGTTCGCCAAAGTGGCCCGTTTGGTGGTCCAGATCATTTAGTGGTAGCATCTTAGGGTGGATTTGAACATGCTCCTGTCTGCATTGTTCTGACTTATTCTCCATTTGTGCTCCAGTTTGCAGTGGCGTTTCAGTATAGATCTTGTTGCATTGCTGTGCTTGAGGGCGGCCAGGGAGTTGGTGCAGGAGGCGATCCAATAGTTGAAATTCTTGATTGCTTTGCAGAGGCTGTTGCTGTGTTCAGGGTGGTGGGTGTTGCGAGTGGTTTCAAGTCCTTGTCAGTGATGCTGCTCCAATTTCTGTGGGCGGGTCTGGTGGTGATGTGTGAGTGTGTAATGGAGTGGGACAGGGATGCTGAACTTGATGAGAGCGTAGTCTGTCCATGTAACTAATGTAGGCTGGTTGACTCAGATGTTGCTGAAGGTAGTGAAAATATTGTTCAGGAGGTGTCTGACGATGTAGGTGGGTCCCTTTACTCATTGGGTGAAGCCCAGGCTTCCAAGGTCGTCAGTGAGTTGTGGTCGACCTGGTCCTCACGGTGGAAGTTTAGGTATCTGATCAAGATGTAATTTCTAGCACCAAAGGGCGAGTGGAGCGATGAAGTTCGTGATGGTGTCTGTAAAGTTGGTGCATGGCCCCGGTGGTCTGTAGATGGGGGTGCCACTGAGGGTGAAGTTGGCTGTGACACAAAGCTTGAAAGACAGGCATTCCATAATGGAGAATGACTTGTCCATGGATGTGGTGGGGCTGATGGTGTTCTTGTGGATGATAGCGATTCCGCCTCCGGTTTGTGAAGTCTGTCTTGCCTGGCAATCTAGCAGCTAAGGCAGATGGCTGTGGTGATGTCAGGTGCTGATGCAGAGTTCAGCCAGGTTTCAGTGAGGAAAAGTAGGTCAGGAGCTTTGTCGTGCAGCAGGTGCCAGTGGCGTGTTTGGTGAGTAAGTGGGTGTTGAGGAGCATGCATGCATGCAAGTGTGGAGGGTTGTGTGGGTGGTTGCAGGAGTGTGTGAGTTTGAGAGAGTTGAATGTGTGGTGTCAGTAAGTCTTGGGTGTGGGTGAGTACAAGAAAGCTTGCAGGAGGCGCATAAGAATGCTTCCTTGGTGTTGTGTGGTGCAGCAAAGTAGCAGCATTTTGAGCACTGGCCTGGGTTGAGAGTGCTGTGGGATGCAGCATGGTAGCGAAGGGAGGGCGGAGGACCAGGGTTCCTAGCACTGAGCGCGGTCCAGGCAAGGAAGGGCACAGACATGCTTGCCTTTGGGACGCGTCCGCTGCACATCCACATTGTGCATCCATTAAGTAGGTCCTGGAAGGAAGAGGAGTGATGTCACTTCCTGTGCAGATGAATGATGGAAATGATTCCTCTTTGCTTGGCTTTGTCTTTTAAAGACACTTGTAGTGGTAAACCAGTGATATCATTTCCTGTGCAGATGGATGATAGGAAATTTTGTGATGTCACTTCCTGTGCAGATGGATGCTTGAAATGACTCCTCTTGCATGGATTTTTTATTTTAACACAGTTTTGGCAGGAAACCGTTGATGTCACTTACTGTGCAGATGGGTGATGGGAAAATTGAGAATCATTACGTTGCTTCATCATATGCCCTCCCTAACCACCCCCAATAAAAAATGTCATTCCATTTCTGGTTATCAAAAAAAGGGCTCTTATTTTCCAAGACTATACAGATATTATATGAAAATTATATGAATTGCATATATAATTTAATATAAAAATGCGTGTTTCTGTCTCTTCTTCCTTAAAAGTAATTGTAAAATCAGTTCAGCATGCACATCTTTTTTCCGCTTTGCCGAATCCTGTTTAGGGGTGGCAGTCGAGAGTGGAGTTTGTAGTCATGCCTGATTCCACAGGCATCCCTTTCTGATGGCCATGAGGTGCAACATTGAACATGCGGCCATGATTTTCTAATAAGTAGCAGGATTATATTAAAGTTTATCCCCACCTCCGCTCTTGTGCAGGCAAAATCCACCTTACATCAAGCCATATGTCAGTTGCATAACAAGTTTGGTTTGCATGTGAGCAGCATAATAACTACTTTCTCTAGCTGTCTGTGCATTTAAGGGAAGAATCACTATCTATGGGTGTAGGGCATAAGTACTGTCAATTGAAAGTGGAAGGCATGAATATAATAGGAATAGAAACACCCCCAAAATACCTTCACTAAATAATGACCATCATGCATCCCTACCAAGCAACCACCTGCTTCAAGCTCTTCTTTTGCTAGTCGCTCATACAGTGCACAGTAACAAAAGGCACAGGAGTTCTGTGTGCTTGCTAGTTACCAAGCAGCTGAGTCAGTAAGAAGGCATGTGGCATAGCATCCCATCTGTATATATCAAGGAATGACTCTGAAGATGTCTGTGAGAAATCTGTCTCCATGAGAAGAAATATAGTAGCACGTGGGTTCTATCCACACTTCTAGTGACGCGGGGATTGTGCAATAGCATAAAATTGGACCTTGGTACCCTATAACTCAGCATTGGTGTTTACTAAATATATATCTATTTTTATTATTTCAACCATAGCATCAAGAATGTTTCTGAAAACCCTTGACTTGCCAATCTCTGTTATTCCCCCACCAACTTCAAAATACACTGGTAACTACCGGTATGCTTTTATAATTTGAATTGGTTACCAACCGCTTCTATTTGATGGTAAATTTCAAATGCAATATGATGTTTTACCATTCCTAGCAATTTGCAAATTCTTTTACATTTAATTTTCAAATGAAGAATTGGAAAGATTGCACTTTCCAATTCTTCATTTGAAAATTAAATGTAAAAGAATTAGCAAATTGCTAGTAATGGTAAAACATCATATTGCATGTGAAATGTACTTGTTAATTTCATTTGAAAAATAAGGACTTCTTAAATGTTTACTACTCTGTGCAAATCTAGCAAACCACGGGCTTGCTACCCTTGATATATCAGACATGGCCAATTTTGCAGATAATGTACAACTTGCAAAAGCTTCATACTCCATAGCCCTCATTACTGGAAGTCTCTTACTCTTTCTTTGTCTCAATATTCTTTCTCCACACTGGACAAGATTCTTAACTTTGCTACTGGAATCTCACAGTCTCTCGCCAGGCACATTCCTAGCTTATACCACCGCCAGGTGAGGTGGTTCTCAACCTGCACGCTTATTAGTATATTAAGTTGTACATAACATTTCCCCGCCTACATTTTTGACAATTTATTTTGCCACGCTCCTTCATGGAACCTATGTTCTGCCAACCAAAAGCTTGGGTTGTCTCCCAAGCCACATTGTGCTCTGCCCAGATTCTGGTCTTTTTGCTTTCTATGACCCTTCACTGGAATGTACTTTTACCCAATGTCCAGCATTGCTTTTGAATAACAAATTTAAAGCCGCCCTAAACAGTCATTCCCTGCTCTATTGCTTTTCCTTCAAATAGCGACTGTGCGGAGGTGTTGTAGGTGTTCCCTCTAGGACTCATGGAAAGCATGCCATCACAGATTGTTTCTCCACCACGGCCACTGTGTCTGATGAAAACATGGAGGGTTCAGACAAGGGCAGGATTGGGACCTACCACTTGCCTGAGTACGACTCCATTGCCGTTGTCCGGTTGGCATACCACATGAGCGGCTCTGACACGCTACACTAGGGCTGCTCAGTCTAGCACCTGATGCCTTAGTAATAGGTTAATCTGGTTGCTGGCAGGACACATTCTTGCTCTCACTTAGTACTTGCTTGTTACTTTCTTTATTAACTTTTACTACAATTAAGGTTTTCAAGATACTTCTTTGGTCATAGTTTATTTAACCTGGTTGCCAGCCGGGCATCTTTTCTTGCTCTCACTTAGTCCTTGCTTGTTTTTTGCTTTAATACTGTTTTCTTCCACGAAGGCTATATGAAATTGGGTTATTACTTGAGAGGGGTGAGAACTCCGCTCAAGTAATAAAAACAATCCTTGTCAGATTGAACCATAAAAAGTCACTAAATAAACCTGTGTTTAACCCTCTGGTAGCTTGGCACAAAAGCAGTCAGGTTTAACCCAGATGCAATGTGTAAAGTATGCATGCTGAACTTTTACACTAAAAGAGTAAAATCAACACCCCAAGAAAAATCCCAAAGCAATTTGAAAAGTAGAGTCAAATTTTATAAATAAAATGACAGCAAAACAACAAAGTTCCAATTGGTAGAAAAGGAGTTATGTGTTTTTAAACTTTTAGATGAAAATAGCACCAGAAAAGCGCAAAGAGCCACTCTCAGTTATTTGGTCATGCTGGACCAGATCAAAGTCACAAGTTCATATCAACCGCAATGGAACTCAGGTCGGATACAGGGAACAGATATGCAAAGAGCCCCAAACGTCTGGATTTTCACCTGCAGCTTGGTTTTGAAGCAGGAGGAGTACACTCTGATGCCAGCCAAGGGCCTAGGACCTGGGTGAGGGCAGCTCTTGGGCATCAGAACTCACTTCCACAGAGGTCAGCAGCAGGGCTCAGGCAGGTCCAGTTGGTGCTGGGCAGTTGCAGTGAAGGCCTCTAGAAGCTTGTTATGTCCCTGTAGCTTAAAGAGGAGAACCGCCAATGGATCCCTTGAGTCACTTCTGGATTCAAGGCAAGCAAGACCAGACTTCCTTCTTCAGACATCAGGGATGTCCTTCTTCTGCATTTTCCACAGCTCCAGGAGTGTTCTGATGAGGGTTTCTGAGTGTGCGCTCCTCTTATACCCATTGCCAGCCTTTGTGTGAGGGCAATCCCTGACCTACTTCCACACTAGTCCTGGTCAGTTCTTCCCCTTCCCCTGGGTCAGGCTTCAATCTGTCTAGAGGGCCAAAGGCAAGGGCAGGCTGGGTGTCAGGTTCCTATGTTAGTGGTGCTGATAGAGTCCTTTGAACTGTAAACAGGGAAGGGCACAACTCGTCCCAAGCTATCTTGCCAGAAAGACACACTCAATCTACATCCAGGCTTCTTTTGTCCCCATGTCTGGAAGGAATACAGAACCCACCACAGGAGAGCCATTCGTAGTCGTGTGGCACTGGACACCGGAAGTAAGGCACCTTCTGTTTAGCCAGAAAAAAGGCAACTTTCTAAAAGTAGTATTTTCAGAACAGTAACTTAAAATCTGACTTTACCATTAAAGAGGATTTAAAATTACAATTCAAATGAGTGGATGAAGTATTTCTCTATTTGTTCCCAAACTGAATTTATCACGTATTAAGAGTAATAATGTAAACCAGTGTTAGTCTATGGGAGAGATAGCCTTGCTAGAGTGAAAAATGACTTTAAGAGTTTTTCCCTGCCAGGACATGTAAACCCTAATGCACATGTCCTACTTTTTTAAATACTATGCACCATGCCCAATGAGCTTTTAGGGCCTATGTTAAGGGTGACTTCCATGTATTAAGAGAGAAAGTTTAGCGCAGCAAAAGGTTATTTTGCCAGATCGAAATGGCAGTCTACAATTGCAGTCCAGGCTGCAGTGGTAGGCCTGAGACATGTTTTACAGGGCTACTTTAGTGGGTAGCACAATGAGTGCTGCTAGCAACTGATAGCATTTAATTTACTGGCCCTAGGGACATATAGTACCATTTACTAGGGATTTCTAGATAGATTAAACTTGCCAGTTAGGTGTATACCAATATTGCTATGTTTAAGGGAGAAAGCACAAGCACTTTACCACGGTTAGGAGGGGGTCATAATACTAACAAAAACGAGTTCAGCAAAAATAGGGAAGTCAGGTCAAAAAATTCTGAGGAAATAATACGTCAAGGATGACAGGTCTAACAAAGGTCACCTTGGAAACTTCTTTTGGGATAGTTTGTTTTCCTACTTGACTACTGTCCTGCTTTGAGACCTGCTGACTTTCCAGGATCTCTCACCATCCTGATTTACGTGCATTTGCTGGACTATTGGTTTATGGGTCAACACATTGTTTTCGCTTTTCCAGGAGGATTTTGTTGTCTCTTTGTCCATTTTGCACCCTTCTCTTGTTTGTGGATTACAGCTGACGTGCATCTTTTCGATGCAGGATACCGCACCCATTGATGTAAATCTAGTTGAACTTCAGCTTACATCATCACGTGGCACCTGGAGTTGATGCATCACGTGTGTTGGGGCCCGATGGAGATTGACATCACTGGTATGGACTTCCTCGGTATTTCAAGGGGGGGGTTCTTTGATAACATTCGTGTCTGTTCTTCCAGCTCCTGCCCTCAATTAGATATTGATACCTCCACCCTTGACATATCCTCTGTGTTCCGTCCACCTATGCCCATCTTGGACCACAGCATTCTTCACCTTTGAATGTCAGTCTCTGGGCTGCAATCTGCATGCTGGGGTTGATATCTGGGCTTGGGTAGATTCTTCCATCCTTTCCTGGGTGAAGGCCCAGGTTAATGGTTAATACCTGACATAAAATGTCACCTCCTGGTACTTAGGGGAAAGTGGAACCACGGCCAGTCTCTGGCTATGTTATTATCATGACTTGTTAAATGCATCTCTGCATCCTAATTGTTTAGCTGTTAATTGGCCGTACTACAGCACCTATGTAACTCACTGCAGTCATTCAGTCTCTTATTTGTTAATAGCGTGTGTGCCTCTGATGCTAGGTATCTGTATTTTACTCTGACAAATAAACAACTTAATAGGTGGTTGCTGACTAAAGAAGCAAATATATTACAGTCAAAAAAGAAAGTAGAAAAGACAAAATGGAGGACATGTGGCCAAAGGGAATTACAGGCATACACACAATTTGCTTAAGGAATTACACGCCCTGGAAAAAATATGAGGGGCTGCAAGTTGTTTGTTTAAGTTTGCAGAGGGCTCTTCTCAACTGAGTGTAACTGATTCTTTTTGGACAACCTGTTCACTGTGGGTAGGCCATGATTCCAGCGAATGCAAAGGTGTGGGATTACCAGTACTGCAGCCTGGACTCAGACAGATTAGCAAACATAAAGTAAACTAGGAAGAAGGGATGGCCGCCTCTGTCCCAAGGCTGCATTCCCAGAGACCACCTTCTCGTAAAAGCAGGATCCATTCCAGCCCTCTCAACAAGCATGTCCGACAGGTATGAGCCGAAAATATTATTCGGAACATTCATTGTAAGACTCTGTATGTTTCTTCCTGTATACCCTCATAATCAATAACATTTTGGGAAACAAAAATAGCACTGTATTGCAATAAAGATCAAATTGACTAGCCGTGGCTGTGAGTTCCTAAAGAGAAAACATTTTAATAATATATCAGTATGTATATTTTGTTTGTAGCAGAAACTGAAGTCAAATAGTGAAAAGTGCACAAATCACAATGCACAATAAAACTGTAAACGGGCCACAGTGCACTGACAAAACCTGTTCCACTGGACATAAACTCTCAACGTCCTACACGATCACAAACACCGGAACACTCATGAAAAGTAGAGCTACAAAACAACACAACCCAGTTGCTGTAAAATGGTTTGATGAATCATTCGGTGTTTGCAAACAAGCAATGTGTGAACGCCACACTCTTGCCAAACCTAGTCAACCTTAGTGTTCATGAACCTACTGATCGTGTATACCAGGAACTGGCAAAAGAAACCACAGCAAAAATGAAAGAATAAAATAGTAACTACCAAAGAATGCACAGTGTCTTTGATTAACAGAAAGTCGCTGGGAGGACAGGGTATCTCCATGTTTAGGGTTGGTGCGTGGTTGTCAGTCCCTGCAGATTGGGGGCCTCGGTAGCTCCACACTCTTGGGGGGCATCTTGATGTAAGGCAGCAGACTGCAGGCTGAGTCGCATTGACACCAGTTGGGAACCCACAAGAGAAACCCACTAGGACCCCTCTAACCCTTCTTGACCTGACTAGGGTGCAGTCAACGAGATGCTGAACCTCTCTGAATGTTTTGATTTGTTCTGCATTCCGTCCATCATTTGTGTTTTTTTTGCTTTTGACGCCCTAAGTGCGCCGGGTATGCCCAGACGTGGGTCCCGGGCTCACTGTACCACTGGTTTCAAGCTAGCTTGGCTGATGGGGGGTGAAATCCCAAAACAGGTCCCAGGATGCTTGTTTCTGGTCCAGGGAGGACCTAGCTTGGCAGTTCGGGGTGAACGGTTCCCATGAGGAACAGGGTCAAGACTGATTTGCGTATGGTTGGGTCTAAACTGGGAGCAAAAGAACGATGGATTTAAACCAGATCTCTTGACTGGGGGAGAATGTTTTGATTTGTTCTGCATTCTGTCCATCATTTGTGTGTTTTGTTACCTCTCCAACAAAGGCACAGTCAGGGGATCAGTAAAAGCCATAAACTATAGTGTGCAGAGGAAGTGTGCTCTCCAGGCAGTGTCACTACTGAGCTCAACCACACTGCTAGAAGTTGAATCCTGATGTAGCTCTCGTCTGGTCTCCAGAGGGGCACAGAGAGGGCATGTCTTTTTAGAGTCCCATCTGTGACTTTTAACTCCTTGGGGTTGTGGAGGATTCCACAAAGGCAGGATCAGCAGCAGGGTGGGCCAGAAGTGCTTCAGCAAGACCTTTGAAGTCGTATTGCTAATCTCGAGAAAACATCACTCAGATCTGAACTCTGGGAGCACCAGACCAGGGTCCATGGAGGCCTGTAAAGGTGTTTCTCGAACCAGACTGGAGTTCTGGCTTTTTTGTTCAAGTCTGGGGATTTGAGGGGCACCCCACTGCCAATGAGGTTCAATGTTCTTTCACCAGATTAGTGCTTGCACTCCAACACACCAGCGAATAACTCACATGTGCGCTTTGTTTCTCTTCGCCCGTGGCATGACATGCTTTGTAGTTCGTACACTTTTGGCACTGTACAAACATGTCATGCAATTCCTGATGCTCATTTTGCTCTACTAGGAGCCTGTCAGAGGAGTGTAGCAGTACAGCAGCCAGTTTCAAAGCAGTTCTGTTTCACTACAAAATGCCTGCAGCCTGTATAATGCATTAATCAATGAATGAATGAACTATTTTTGAGGTTTTATTTAGCTCAAACTCGACCCAAAGGTATTGGAGCGCTTTACATCAGCACCAGTTACATTACACAAAGGCGCATTCATTTTAGGCACAAGGACATAAAGAGATTTGCCCAGAATCACAGGATGTTGAGCCGACGCAGAGACTCGAACTTGGGGGCATATCAGCAAGGCGAGGCTATAGAATTATCGCCGCTTTTGCGGCCGTTTTCGGCCGAAAAGCGGCGATAATTTTATCGCCAAATTAGCAAGGTCACGCTAACGCGTGAAACCTTGCATTTGCGCACTATTTCCTAACGCCCAGCTTTGCATCTCTAATGAGATGCAAAGTGGGCGTTCCTGATCTGACATGACAGGAGAAATGTCGCTAAGTGACATTTCTCCTATCATCAAGCCCCACGCTATGAAGCATCGCGGCAAGAAAAGTAGTGATAACCCCTAATTTCGCTACTTTCCTTACGCCTGCTTCAGGACTCACTTAGCCATGATATCCTATGGAAGGTGGATATCATGGCTAAGTTTGTGGGGCCCTATCATCAAGCTAACGCCACATTGCGTGAGATTATCGCTGGGTTTCCAGCGATAATCTCTCGTTAGGCAGTTAGCGTGAGGATTTTTATCGCTTTTGAGATAAGCGTTGCTAAAAGCACCCTATCTCAGCGATAAAAATCCACGCTAGCCGGCGATAATTATCCTAGCGCTAAGTGCGCTTAGCGATAATTATCGCCAGTTGTTGCTGATATGCCCCTTTGTTCCCCGGTTCCAAGGTAGGCAGCTCTTTGTATAGTGCTCTGCTTCCCAAAGGCGTCCTGGTGCTTAGCCCCGAGAAAGGCAAAGGAGGAGGCGGTTGACAGAATAGCCAGATTCGAGTGGGGAAAAAGATGTTCCTTAAAAACCTCACGGACTGGATGACTGGAGCAGGTAAAAAAGCTTTTGTTGTTGAGTGAAGAGAGCAGGAAGATATATGCCAGTTACATTTATTATTTAAGTAGGAATGATCCCGATTGAGGAGTGCCCGTTGTGTCATACATAGCGCTTTAAATTTCTTCCTTTTTTGTAGCAGTGTCCTCAGCTGTGATATAAACATGTAATATAGCGCATTTAATATTGCGCACAAATCACTCCTGAAAGGAGTATCTTGGCGCTGCACTGCTGAGAAGGAGGAACTTCCTAAAACAGCCAGGTCTTCAAATCCTTCTTGAAGACAAATGTGTCTGAGAATAAGCGAAGACTAGTGGGGAGTTTAATCTAATGATAGGGGCATCCCTGTGGGCCCAGGGTGAGATTCCCCACGGTCTCGCTGAAGCAGTCAGTGTAAACGGCAAGTGATTTAGAAGATGGCCTGGCAATCGTAAATACAGGGAGTTAAGGAGTCTATCCTCAAGAAATTGGCTTGGGTAAAGGCAACGTCTTTGTGAAGGACACAGTTATCTCGCTGTCGTCAGCAATTGTCATACGTAAAGGCAATGCCTTTGGCGAAGGGCACTGTTAGCTTGGTATCATTAGAATGAGACAAGATATCGAGCCCAAAAGATTTAACCAGGTGGCCAGATGGGATACATGGATATTGAACAATTTGGGGCTCAGAGAAGACCCCTGAAGTACTCCTCAATGAATGGAAATTCTTCTGATGGTGAGGGGTGCAGCACTTTGTGCTCAGTTAGATAAAAAGACCTTACCTAACTTAAAGTATTTTATCTGATGCGAAAGCCGCTCAGTTTTAGGAATTATGCAATGGGATGAGAAATCTCGAAGGACTAGAGCTGCAGAATCTTCATGGTCTAGGATTCTTCTGCGCTCATCTGTGGCCATGATCAGGGCTGATCCACTGCTGTGGGATGGTCTAATCCATTCAGAGATTCATCTAGCAACTCGTGTTCCACCAAAAAATCAGAGAGCTGAAGGTTCACTGCCCTCTCGAGAATTTTACTGGGTTGTGGAAGAAGGGAGATAGTTCAAATCTTGGACACTACTTTCAGGTCAGCATTTATTTGTTTTTGAAAAGGGGTGACTTTGGTTTCTTTCCAATCAGTGACACCATGGCCATAGTCAGAGAGTGGGAATCTGTTGGTAAACCAGGTCAAATACTATTGGGCGGTTCAGGGCACCAGTGGAGACACTTAGTTTGTCCAAAGAGATTGTTTATGAGTTTGTCAGAGGGTGGCATAGACTCATGTAGTGATGCGTCGGAGGCGGTCTGTGCAACTTTATTTAACAATGCCTGAATATATAGAGAGCGTTTAAGAAAATGTGAAGAAGTCTTACTGATTTTGTCGCTAAAGTACTCAACGAGTTTTTGCAAAGGGATGGAGTAGGAGAATTAGTGGAGTCTAGAAAATGGGGATGAGATTTGCTGAGGACAAAAGAGAAGAGCTGTTGCATTAGATTGACCTCATTCTCAATTGTGTAGGAGTAGTCGTCTACTTTCACTGAGCTTATAGGAGCTTTATAGTTGTGAATGGCTGATCTGTAAGTTATTTTATCTTGACGATTGTGTTGTTTCCTCCGTCTAGCTTCAAAGTTTTTGCAGTGTCTTTTTGCAATTTGTAAATGGGCTCTTTTTCTTGGCTATCTTTTTCTGTGGGGTGATTGAGCCTAAGGCAGAGGAAATCCAGGAGTTACAGTTGGTTTCATCTGCACCAATGTCTTAGTTGATGTTTAAGGGCTGAATTCAGATCGGCTTGATTGACTTTGGCCAACTTGCGAGAGTAGGTTGTTTTGCCGCAATTGGAGCCATAATTCTGAGTTGGAACACGTATATAAAAAGAGAGTGCCACATGATCATTAGAGGTTAGAGGGAAAGGTGACCAAGTATTGGCAAGATTGTATCTGTCGAAGACAGGATCCAGGATATCACCTCTAGTGTTAGTGAGAAAGTTGACCCTCCGGGAAAGATGAAGAACAGCTAAAGAGTCCGTGAATTTACTGGTAGCTAAGTTGAGAGTATCCTCCAACAGGGGCATAACATAGGGCCCCATGGCCCCTAGAGTGTCGGGGGCCCCAGGCTTTTTCATCCAGGAGGGGGCCCCTTCAATGCACCCTGTACTGTGAGGTTATGGCATGGCGAACAATCAAACGCTCTGTCAATCCTACAGACATGAACGCGCACACTCCCAGTGTTACTTCATTGCTGTTTGGTGCCTCCTCTCCTCTCACTTTGCTCTGGTGAATTCACAGAGAGAAATGAAGTATACAAAAGGAAGAGGGAGAAAAAGGAAAGGGAAACATGGTCAAAAGGACTGGAGGAAATTAAAATGGAAAGGGAGAGGACACAACAAGAGGCAAGAGAGAGGTTGGAAATAGAAAGGGAAAATGAAAACTGGAGAAAGGTAAAAGTAAGCAGGCCTTGCGCAAGCAATTTTTATTTGGGTGGGCCAAGGGTGCTGTAAAATCAAGATGAAATGATGAGATGAAGTAAGTTGCAAGTAGAAGTTGAGTAAGTTTATTGCAGAGAATACAAGATCCCATCCATCAGGTATCAGTAATCAGGTACAACTGACCATTCTGCAATCCTGAGTGTTCCATCTCCATGGAGCTACTCAAAGAACAACATGTGTGTGCATGGTGATGCATAGTGAACATGGAGGAAATATTAAAGAAGAACCACAACTATGAAATACATAATAAATACAAAGAGTAAGCACATTGTTACACACCTTCCCCCTATATAACCTACAACAAAAAAAGAAAAAAAGAAAAAGAAAAAGAATAACATAAAGTTTTAACATCATTACCTAACATAGTCTCTGAACCTTGAAGGAGGTTTTATAACCCTTCCAATCCTAACCTTTAAGGAATTAGAAGGACCCGTAGTGGAACCAGAAGTAAAATTAGACTGAGAAGGACCTGTAGTGGAACCAGAAGTAAAATTAGACTGAGGTACAGAAAGTTCTTTGTCCACCAAGTGGTTTTTGATGACAACCACCCTATTAAGGTTCCAGATGCGGGAATCTTCTGTTTTAATTGCATTAGTTAAAAGTTTTACAACTCTATGAGGTTTTTGGAACATACCTGAAGATTTGCGTCCAAAAGGTGCTCTAATCATGACCATATCACCTACATTAACATGAGTGTTCTTGACTGCTTTCCTAACATCAAATCTTGACTTACGTTCTTCAATTTTATGAGCTTCTTTTTTTTCCATAGAGCTTGTGAGAATTTATTGTTTCCTTTTTTAGACAAAATCTCATTCACCCAGAAAGGTGCTATGAGAGTATTGGGATGTCTACTTTAACACAAACGGTGTGCAACCAGTTTTTTCATGGGGAGTGATCCTATACATTTCCACAATCTTATTGACTCCCTCTTTCCAATCCAAATTATTCTTTTTGGACTTGGAAATGGATTCCTTGAGAACACAAACAAAACGTTCCACCATTCCGTTACTCTCTGGGTGGTACAGAGCACAACGTTTGTGTTTAATAGAACATTTGTCCGAAAATTCCTTCATTTTCCCTTTCTATTTCCAACCTCTCTCTTGCCTCTTTAGACACAAACTGTACCCCATTATCCGTTAAGAGATCTCCAGGAAGACCTTCCCTTGTGAACATTTCCATTAGAAAACTAATAACATGTTTGGTATCAATATACTTTGTAATCTTAATCTCTGGCCACCTTGAGAACATGTCTAGGAGCACAAAAACATATGTTTCACCATCCTTGCATTTCACAGGACCTAGTATGTCAAGAGCCAATTCTTCCCAGAGACCTTTAGGTCGTTCTCTGATGGCCATGGGTTGGACTCTTGGCTTGAGACATTTCTCACTTAAAGTACAAGGAATGCACTCTCTCACCAACCTTTCTATTTCCAAATCCAACCCAGGCCACCAATAATTAAGTCTAACTCTTTCTTTGGTTTTGGATACTCCTTGATGACCCTGATGAGCTAGCTCAATTAATTTTTTTCAGGATATTCCTGTGGGAAATTAATCTTGTCCCTCGAAAGATCAATCCACCAGACTCAGACACTTCATGCCTAACATTCCAATATTTTTCTGAAATGCCTTGACCCTTCCTATTCGATCCAATTTTGATAAGGGCAGACAGTTCCACTAGTTCATCATCAGTACCACATTCCTCACGCCATTTATTCTCTTGAATACCATCATTCTCAATGGCACATACCCATTCCATCTTCTCTTGTTCCTCTTGATCAACACTCTCATCACAGGGGGTAACTAACCTTGGCAACGTATCAGCAAAGCAGTTACGTGCTCCTGGTAAGTATTCCACATTATAGTCATAGCCTTGGAGATCAACCACCCACCTTGAAATTCTGCTCGAGATGGCATCAATTCCTTTTTTATTAAATACCTCAACCAAGGGTTTATGATCAGTGCGAACCACAAACTTAGTACCCCATAGGAGATTCTTGAGTTTCTTAGTAGCCCAGTGTATAGCTAAAGCTTCTCTTTCTATCACAGAATACCAAAATTCTGCTCCCCTGAGGCTTCTGGAAAGAAAAAGTATGACATTGGTGGTGTTCACACTCTCCTGTTGCAATACTGCTCCTAATCCTTTCATACTTGCATCAGTAATAAGAAAGGTTTTAGCTGCAGGATCAAAGCTTCGTAATTTTGGTGTCTCTTTAAGCAACGCTTTTATCTTAACAAAATCAGCTTCACATTGTTCACTTCAAATGAAATCAACACCTTTGCACAGGAGTGTTCGCATGTTAATACACTTTTCAGCAAAACCTTTGACAAACTTGCTGTAATATTCAGCCATACCTAAAAATCTCATGAGATCTTCTTTGTTAGTGGGTGAGGCCAAACTTTGTATAGTCTCAATGAGTTCACGTTTAGGTTCAACACTTTTACCTGAGATAGTGTGCCCAAGATAGTCAATGAAAGATCTCTTGAACTTACACTTATCAATCCTGACTGTGAGATTATGTAAACAAAATTTTTCTAAGACTTGCCTAAGTCTCAAATCATGTTCTTTATCATCTTTACCATAGATTAAAACATCATCTTGATAAATCTTAACCCCATGTCGTCCCTTTAACACCTTTTCCAGTGCCCTCTGAAAAACAGAGGCAGCTGATACTAGCCCAAATGGTAGTCGAATGAACCTAAAAGTTCCAAATGGGGTAATAAAGGAAGTGTAGTCTGTTGAGTTATCATCCAATTTAATTTGATGGTATGCTGATTTGAGATCAACAGTGGAGAAAACCTCTGCACCTTTTAACAGCATAAGCATGTCCGAAATCTTGGGGAGGGGATACCTGTCTACCACAACTTGTTTGTTCAGCTCTCTTAAATCTATGCAGAGACGAAGACTACCGTCAGATTTGCGTGCGGCAACGACCGGAGCCAACCATTATGTCCCTTCAACCTCTTCAATGATCCCTTCTGATTTAAGTTTCTCCAATTGTTCCCTCATTTCTTCTCTGACCGACAAAGGTACACCACAAACTTTACTAGCAATAGGTACAGCATCTGAGACTAATTTGATCTTATGTACGTAATCACGTAAACATCCCAATTCGTTTCTGAATACTCTTGGGAAGGAGTTTTTTAAGTCTAATGTAAAGGCATCACTGCAATCTTGTGAACTAACCACATTTACTTGAAATTTTTCTTTTAGCAAAATGGTGGATCACTATTGGGATCTAACATAACTCCCAAATCTCTCTGGTGCAGCCAGCTTAGAATACTGTCTCCTTTGTGAGATACATAAACTTTACCGGAGATATATCTCCCTTGATATTCAATTAAACCATTAAAATATCCTAAGAGTTGTATTGGTTCTCCGCCATAAGCGTAAGGATTGATGTCTGCTTTCCATAATTTGAGGTTGTCCTTCAAATGTTGCAAGTAAAATTGTTTAGACACAATTGTTATTTTCGCACCAGAATCAAACAAAACACGAGTTGCACAATGTTCTACCATTACTTCATCTATGGGACCTTTCTTCTTGTCACTGGATACTTGAGAGACAATTTGTCCACAGTCAATATCAGTGTCTGACCCACATTCACTTCCTTCATCCCTGCACACCATACTCACTTTGGCTTTATCTCTCTTTGCCCTGCAAGATGAAGTGAAATGGCCAACTTTTTTACAAATACCACATTTTGCCTTCAAGGCAGGGCATTTTTTATCATTAGCAAAATGATTGGGATTCTCACACCTGTAGCATTTTAATTGAGAATCTGAATTTTTGAAAGGGCGAGAGAAGTTCTTCTCTGTGCTAACTTTAAAATCCTTTTTTTCATTTTTACCCTTTAACAAGATTTTGTCTTTTACTTGCAATTTTACTTCATGAACACTCTCACTTTTGGTCTCATGCTTAGAGATCACCTCAACACATTTTTGTGAATGTTAATTTGCTTTGTAATAGTTATTACTTCCTCCAGAGATGGTTCATCTTTCTGTCATATGTCGTCTCTAATTTTCTGTACATTACATCCTAACATAAATTGGTCTCTTATTCTCTCTTCCAAAAAAGCTCCAGATTTACAAGAGGACCCCAACTTCCTGAGTGCTCTAATGTAATTTTCAACTGACTCATCTTCATTTTGGTTTCGACGACCAAAATGATAGCGTTCAAGAATTGTGCTTACCTTTGGCAGATAGTGTCTATCTAATTTTAAAATACAAATGTCATATTCGCTTAAGTTAGAATCGTTAATATCAGGTAAATGGTCAAAGACTTCCTGTCCCTCTGACCCTAAACAATGTAAGAGAAGTGCAGTTCTCCTTTCTGCACTAAGGTTTGTCCCACACACCTTACCATATTGCTCAAATACTTTTTTCCATTTTTGCAACCTGATAGGTGGATCTCCAGGGGCTGCTAGAAAGAAAGGAAGAGTGGCAACATTCTGCATTGTTGAGTATACAAACACTTATCTCAGAATAAGTAAAATTATAAAACTCTTGTAACCTAAATGCTTCCGTAAAAACAAAAGTAACAAACAAATAATATGTAAACTCACAATTATTGAATTATATCAGGCATTAAGAATGTGTTCAGGTGAAGTGCTTTCAAAACTATTACCAAAAGACTAGTGTTTCATGAAAGTAACTTGTCTGAACATGTGATATGATAAGGCTCATCAATGTTCAACAACTGAAGTAAATAAGAATAAACATTTCATAAATAACTCAATTTGTGGATGTGCAATGTTTTCAAATCCATTACCAAATGAGCGATTGCTTTATACAAGCGAACCGCTTGAACATTAAAAATATCACCCAGTACGAAAACTTAAATGTTGTAAAAAGAAAAAGAAAAAATTAAGTAATTTATCTTAAAAACCTAAGTGATAGTTCCACAGATGCTCCGATGATGGATGCGTCTCTGAACTTCGCCGCGAACTCCGCTGTGAGGGACGAAGGAATTCAAAACGAGAAAAAAAAAAATGGCCAAATGTTCAGATTCAAACGCACTCCGATTAGATGATAAGGTTTTAAATTGACATCCTTATTGTTTAAAGATTAAATCTTGCGAGGATCAATAATGTTGGCAGTTCTCCTTAAAGTTAATGAAAATATGCTTGCCAAAATCAGTTCTCCATAGTTTCAGTGCACAGAGATGGGTCTTTAAAGTTCAATAAAATCTTGTAGTTTCATGCGAGACAAAAGAAAAAGAAACAAGTTACTCCTTAACTTGTGAGCTTTTTTGCTGAAATCTAGTGAATATGGTTGGATGGTAAAACTCATATAAAAGAAAAACAGCATTAGCTCCCAACAAAGTATACAGGGTAACAAAAAGCCCACATCGAAACCTCCCAACACCCCCCAAAAAATAGGAAAAAGGGTGATGTATGTGGCGGTAGCTTAAGGTTTCTTAATAGTATTCTTTTAAGTGTCTAGTACATTTTGAAAAGACTCCTGTGAGTAGAAGTTTGAAACTCACATGATATGAAGGTTTGAAAGCGAGGATGAAAAAAAAGTTTAGATGTTGGGATCTTTTCTTCTTATTCTCTGGTAAAAATGTTGGGTAGATCACTTTCCTTCGTCACCAGTGTAAAATCAAGATGAAATGATGAAATGAAGAAAGTTGCAAGTAGAAGTTGAGTAAGTTTATTGCAGAGAATATAAGATCCCATCCATCAGGTATCAGCAGTCAGGTGCAACTGACCATTCAGCAATCCTGAGTGTTTTATCTCCATGGAGCTACTCAAAGAACAACATGTATGTGCATGGTGATGCATAGTGAACATGTAGGAAATCTTAAAGAAGAACCACAACTATGAAATACATAATAAAAACAAAGAGTAAGCACATTGTTACAGGTGCATTCGGGTGGGCAACTGCGGGCCCAATTTTTCGCTTCTGGAGGCAGCCTACAAGTCCTAGATTACATCATATCTACTTGCAAACAGTCACCATGATACAACAAATCGATTCTGTGTGTATACAGAGCATGTGGAGAGTTATTTGAAAGTAAGAGCAATGTCTAGACCTAAGTGCAAACCTGTAAACTTAAATTCCAACATGCCAAGATTCAACACAAGTATATCCAGGGCCGATTATCCACTTTTCTACTATCCATCTCCTGTGCACCTTATCTCACAGCTGACCTTGGGCCCCAGCCCCCTATCAGCCACCATCCAGCTCCACTTTCCGTATCCCTGGTAAAAAACATTAGTAAAACCACCTTCAAACTTAAAACATTGAATATAGCAGTAAATATAATTAACATGCACTTTAAAATATGTTCCACAGTTGCCCTGATGGCCTGACTGCTTATTAAATAAACAAAAACAGGAAGGCAATGACAGCGCTAGTGCAAAAGTCTTTTTTGGCACCCCACCAATGACTTCTTCCTCCACAGACACCATTACTACCACCCTTCAACAGTGCCCTTCATCTCTCCATAGCCCTTCTCTCATATGCATTTCATTTTTTGTACAGCGCTACTCATATCAGTGTAGGGTGTCACAGTACTTTACATCACGCACACTTTATACAGAGACAATGAATCATACAAGTATGAAAATCAGTCTAGAGGGAATGTCACATAAGCCAATGAGGATTACAAGGTGTAGAAATCACATATTACAGTTTTACTAATAAAAATCTATATCTGCACAAACGAACTCTTTTTAGCAACATTAGAGTAACGAAAGACTGGGGAAGTTATAACTATATTGCAACAGAAAAACAAACAAAAAAGTGAAGTTCTAACTATACCATTCAGGTTTGTATGCAACTCTTTGATGACAGTTCATAGGTCACAGTCCTATGATAGCATTGCAACTTCTGAAGTGCAAGTAACACAAGAATCTCTGTGACAAACGCAGTCACCCACTGAGCTATCCACATAAAATACAGTTTTTCTGCATTTCAAAACTACCAACAAAGGAATGCTCTCTAGTAGGATCATTAATCACCAGTTATCTGGACATTTATATTGTTGTCTTGCATCCATGGCTATGATAAGGATAAAAACGATTTAATGAAGCATACGCAAAGTATGCCCATTGCTTGGCCTTTGCAGATTTTACAAATAAGAACAAATAGTCACATATTTTCTTTCCTACAAGGTTCACAGAACTCTGCCTCACAGCCGGATCTGATAAGCAGCTGCAGGGGTCAGGAAGGTGAATCCGGATAAACAAACTTCTTTTCTCCAGGACTGAATAGAAAAGGAAATATCCACGCAGCCCCTGCCAAAGAAAGAATTTGTCCCATTCACCATGCCCCTATTGTACCTGCATGACACAGCCCACCTTTCTAAAAGGAAATGCGTGATTGGGGGTGCCTGTGAGAAAGAGTCCAGGCTCAATCACGCAACTCCCAGAAAAGGAAGTAAAACAAAGTTCAGAAGAACGTTTTAAATCAAAGTGGCCATTTTCTTTTGGCCTTGAAGCGGTCACTGTGAGGTCCAAGGCTCATGTTTGGGTGGGCCTGACCCACCCAGCCACCCGCCATCTCACTGTCATCTTCTCACTCCTTACTTGGCCTTAATGCTCCTCGATTTTGAAAAGGCCTTTGATACAGTCGATTGAAGCTACTTGGGGTGTGTGCTGGAGCGAACGGGCCTTGGCCCCCACTTTCAGAACCTGGTGGCAGTCCTCTACTCCAACCCGTCCACGAGGTTCCTTGGGAACAGGGCACTGTCAGATGCCTTCCCCAGCAGGAGGGGTACCCGACAGGGGTGCCCACTCTCTCCCATCCTATTCGCTCTCGTGATCGAACTTTTGGCCTGCCTCATATGACAGGTGAGCAGATTCAGGGGTGGCATTGGCAGGGCTCCCATGAGAACCGCTTCGCCCTATATGCAGACGATGTCCTGCTCTTTCTAGCTGACCCGGCCAACTATTGACCGAGATGCCTACACATTCTCCA
Organism: Triturus cristatus; assembly: GCF_964204655.1. Classification (NCBI taxonomy): domain Eukaryota; kingdom Metazoa; phylum Chordata; class Amphibia; order Caudata; family Salamandridae; genus Triturus; species Triturus cristatus. The sequence continues at coordinate 961,394,866 of NC_140589.1, forward strand.
ATCTTTTGAGGAAGCTTCGGGCTTGCGTCTAAACCCTTCAAATCCAATATAGTGCCTTTGCAGCCCTCTCGGGAGTGTGTGGATTGGCAGACCAACATTCCCCTATGGAGGCTCTTGTTCAAGTACTTTGGTATTTGGGTTGCCCTTCTTCCAGAATTCACCTGGTCTCTTAATGTGAACCCACTCTTCAAACATACAAAAGATGATCTTAAGTGGTGGCAGTCCCTTCCGCTTAGCCCCCTTGGCAGGATTGCCCTCATAAAAATGTCTTCTCCTGAAGACATTCTTTCCCTAAATGAGGCATTAAAGCTGACTGCCCACTGGCTCACCTCTAACCAGCTCAAACTTAAAGCCCCAAAAAACAAATTTCTTCTAATCTCTCCGCCCAAAACCAGCTCTGACATTCAGGAATGGATCAAGTCGGATACAGCGGTAAACTGCCCACCAACCATAGTGGACTCCGCTAAATCCCTTGGAATAATACTAGATCGCAGCTTGAATATGTGCGGCCACATCAAATCGATGGCCAAAACAGCCAGATTTTACCTGAGCTACCTAAGAAACCTGAAACCTTTCCCAGACACTCCCGACCTTAAAATGGCAATTCAGGCACTAGTCATCTCCAGACTGGAATATGGATGCTCTACCCTCGCTGGTCTACCCAAGATATCCCTGGCCCCACTAAAAGCCTGCCTCAACGCTGCCGCCAGACTCCTAACAGGTTCAAAGAAATTCGACCACATCTCTCCACACCTTAAATCCTTGAACTGGCTTCCTCTCGAGGCCAGAATCCAACTTAAGCCGGCTTGCATCACTCACAAGGCCTTATACTCCAATTCCCCTGCTTTTCTCACCCAAAAACACGTAATATCCGGAGGGGCCAGAAACTCCCAGTCCGCCAGAGACCTCCTGCTCCAACCAGCATGCTTACGAAAAAAAAAACATACAATCGGGCCTTTTAAGGGGACGCACCAAGAATTTGGAACTCACTCCTGCCTGCCATTAGAAGAATTCCATCTCTGGCTCGCTTCAAAAAGGAGGCCAAAACATTCCTAATGGGCAAATTCCTCTCCTAACTCTTGCATTACAGTCACCTCAGCGACTCTGTTCTACCTCTCATCACGGCCTCACCATGGGTTTTCCGGATGATTTCCACTCGACACCTCTGGGCATCCCACCCTTGGATCTGAGACCGCTTATTTCTTTTTAGATGTATCTACCTGTTTTTTCTCAAATGTATACCTCCTAGGATCTGAGACCACCTGAGTCGGGTAAAAAGTATCTATCTATGTTTTCCCTAATGTATTCATCCCACCCAAGTCTCTTGTATTCCTCATGTCAATCCTGTAAAGCGCTCTGATACCCTCACGGGTCTAGTTCGCGCTCTATAAACCACAAAATAAATAAATAAATACATTTAAAATGATGGTTTTGCCTCCCCTCCTCTATGTGCTTCAGAACCTCCGCCTCCATCTCCGCCGCAGCTGGATCCGCAGGTTAGACGCACTGATCACAACTTTCCTCTGGGGTGGGTCAAGATCGCGACTGGCTCTCACACACTGTCAACGGTCCCCCTTTGATGGTGGTATGGGGATGACAAACCCCTTTCAGGACTATCTGGCCACTCGTCTATTGGTCATCTATGACTGGTTTAATGGGGGTTGGGCAGACCGGCTGGAGCTATAGAGCTTCGGATTTTACCAGATCCAGGCCATGCTATACGGGGCTCCTATTCCCAACACCATACGTGCAATCACCCAGACAGCCCTTTTAGTATGGAGATCCATGATGCGACACACCCGGTGGGACGCCAGGATTACACTACAAATACCCCACTCGTACGGCACTCGCCTGCAGGAGGTGAGGTCATTAATGGGCTTCCAGAAGTATGATCTGATTGGTATCACCCTGGTAGGAGATGTATGGAGGGGGGACCACTTGTCCTCCTTCCAGCAGTTGCAACAAACATACTCTCTGCAGCTTACTCAATTCTACAAATACCTATAAAAATTAGTCTGTAGATCATGCAATAAACGAGGAACCGAACATTGTGATGGTAAATACAGGCCTGGAAAATTAACTAAAAAGGTGAGAATGTTCTAGTCTGGAGGAGGGAAGCAAAGTGTGCAGACAGGGTAACGGTTGAAGGCTGACTGATAGCGGTGTATTTATGTGTATCACATTTATCACAAAAGATGCGAGTGGTATAGTCACGAGGGATGCGAAAACACATTTTGTTTTCATGAGGATCTAGTGTCATCCTTAGAAGGGTCTGTGAAGGACTAAAGTAAGTTGTTCCATTGGTTCTGAGACAACAGTATTGGAGAAAATCCTTAATCATCAACCTCAGTACTGTGATACCAGCACTGAACACCACATAACAGACAAGAGGTGGTCTGCACTCACAGGCTCCCCTTACTCACTCAGTCAGGACAATAGCACCATTTCATGCATAGTAAAATTAAGACATGTATGTAAAAAGAAATTAAAAAAGTGGACTTGCAGATATAAACTATATGGATAGATTAACTTGTTTATTGCACTGCGTTTCAAGTAGTTTAAATAATACTTTAAAAAAATGTAATATGCTGGCACCAACGGCATTAAACGAGCTGTTCGAAATAAATTGCGTGAAATGAAGTGCAAGCAGAATTTCTGTTACAAAATATATTTTCAATTGACATCTTCTCAGGCCCTCCATAGCTGGGGTATTACATAAGAAGTGTTTAAAATTGTCATTTACTAAGCCACATAAACGACACAAAACTGTTTATAGACTGCCCATTGGAGCATAGTGCAAAAAAGAGCTGCAATGCATGCTGATGCGCAAGCATTTCTGCCACAGTACAGATTCATAAAACCTGTCCTTGCCTTATAATTGCTCATACATTCAGAACGTTATCGACAGAGTAAAAAACAGTCATTGTGATTTTTATAAAATATCTTTTTTGGTTCAATCTTTTTATTACATTTGATAGACAACTACGACAACTTCAAAGAACAGACGCAGGACACCCCACCCCCCATGCCGCTGATAAGCCATCCATCATGATCTGGAATCCTGCCACCATAGAACACATCACCGCAACCATGAAGAAAACCCACTCAGGTGCCCCAAAGGACCCCTGCCCACCGCACATATTCCACAGGGCCGCCGCCATCGCACCCGAACTAGGACAGCCCATCAACGCCTCCTTCATGTCCAGCAACTTCCCAGACGACTGGAAGCGGGCGGAGATTAAACCCCTCCTCAAGAAACCAACGGCCGACCCAACAGACCTGAAAAACTACCGGCCCATCTCTCTCCTCCCCATCACGGCCAAAGTCACCGAGAGACTCGTAAACGCCCAACTGACCGCCTTCATCGAAGAGAACTCCATCCTGGATGCATCCCAGTCTGGATTCCTAAGCAACCACAGCACCGAAACCGCCCTCCTTGCCACCACTGACAAAATGTGGCTGCTACTCGATCAGGGACACACTGCGGCCCTCATCCTTCTGGACCACTCCGCAGCCTTCGACACCATTTCACATTGCACACTCGCAGCCAGACTTCACGACACGGGGATGCAAGGAACCGGCCTCGACTGGATCCAATCCTTTCTCTCCGGCCAAAAACCCAGAGGATCAGACTTCCTCCCTTCCTCTCCGAACCCACCGATATCAGTACCCCAAGAATCATCGCTCAGCCCCACGCTCTTCAACATCTACATGGCCCCCCTCACCACCATCGCCAGACAGCATGGGCTCAGCATTGTATCCTACGCCGACACCCAGCTCATACTCTCACTCACGAAGAAGCCCGAAGACACCAGACTCTGTTTCCAGGAAGGAATGAAGAACGTGGCAGCCTGGATGAAAGACAGCTGTTTGAAGCTAAACTCAGAGAAGACTGAGGTCCTCATCCTCGGACCCTGCACCTCCGCCTGGAACAACACCTGGTGGCCCTCCTCCCTCGGGAACCCACCCACCCCTACAGACCGCGCACAAAACCTTGGCATCATCCTCGACTCCTCCCTCTTCTTGAACCGCCAGATCAACGCTGTCGCCTCCACCAGTTTCAACTGCCTCTGCATCCTCCGCAAGACCTTCAAATGGATTCCCCCGACTGCAGAAGAGCAGTCACCCACGCACTCATAACCAGCAGACTGGACTACGGCAACGCCCTATACGCCGGTATCACCAGAACCCTTCTACACAAACTCCAAACCATCCAGAACGCCGCAGCCAGACTCATCCTCGGGACACCACGTCACGAACACATGACCCAACACCTACGAGACCTCCACTGGCTCCCCGTCGAGAAGAGGGTCACCTTCAAACTCCTCACCGACACCTACAATTCCCTCAACAACATCGGACCCAAACATCTCAACGAGAGAGTATCCTTCCACGTACCCAAGAGGAACCTCCGCTCCGCCAACCTCTCCCTGGCAGAAGTCCGCCGCATCCGCAGAAACAGAACAGGCGGGAGAGAGCCTTCTTTTATATCGTAGCCAAGACCTGGAACGAGCTCCCTGTGAACATCAGACGCTCCCCGACACTGCACACGTTCAGGAAGGACCTCAAGACCTGGCTCTTTGACTGCTCCGGAGCTGCTCCCCCTCTTCCCCCAGCTCCTTGAGACCCTCACGGGTGAGTAGCGCGCTCTATAAAACCCCTGATTGATTGATTGGTTGATAGTTACACATACTCGTTTCTAGGTCCAGCGGCCGACAAGGATTAAGCGCATGATACCTTGAACCTTCTCCAAATCCCTAGCATTTAAACGAATTCCCCCTATCCCTCCACTGTTTCCAATCGCTCACGGATGTTCATAGAAACCCTACTCTGGGTTAGGATGTCTGTAGTATGCTGTATATGCATTTATTCTTCTCTCCTGTTGTTTTCTCCCTAGCTGCTCAGCCAGTGTGAATGTGCTGCGTGGAATGTTGGTGTGGTGACGATGAATGGAATGTTTGGGTGCCTGTGAGGTCTGACAGTTGGAGTATGGGCTGAGCAGCAGGCAGGCTGCTCCTGGTGTGGCTGCTCTAAATTACGTTTGACTACATGGCTAATTGATTTCATCATTGTCTTTAGGCTGAGAAACTTTCTTCCTACAAACCTGGTCCAAAGGTGCAGGGCTATCTGTGATGCCCCAATATCATGTCTACTACTGACAGCATCTGCGTGTGATAGGATAGCCCCTTCTGGGCCTGATGGAACCCCCCCCTGTACATATTATTAGGAGAACCCAGGGTTTTGGTCCCCCTTGCTTACAAATGTTATAAATTCTAGGTCGGCGAAACACATTCTGGGACCCCCTATGAACGCACCATTCAGATAACTGTACTGAACTGGTCACAACTGGTCTCAACCAATATAGCCCTCTTGGGCCTGCATGTGTGCCAACATGTGTACCAACATCTCCACAGAATGTCAGATGTAATTAATAAGAAATGTAACGCTCACTGCCTGTCCCCTACCTCTTCTTTCACCCCTTGTTTTCCTGCCTTTCTCTGTCTGCCTTTCTCTCTTTTTCACTAAATAACGTCATGTGGGGTTAGCTAAACAAACCTGTCATAATGTCTTAGGCCACTGATGTATAAACTGCGATTGGTACGACCTATGCTAACCCTGTAACAGAATTGCTAATGTGATCTTGTATAAAAATAAATAAAACACGTTGAAATAAAAAAAAATATTCTGCTTGCAAGCTTTGCGTTCCATCCTCCTGGTGCATATCTGTAATTGTACCAGGTTTTTAAAAAGGGAAATGCACATGATCCCAAGTGCTAATATCCAATTTCACTTCTTAATTCTGTCACTAAAATAATTCTGAGAATTGGACCGGTAGCTTGTTTGGTCTACAGTGAAGAATATTCTCCCACTGGTTAAGTCTGGCTACAGAAAAGGCCTGGCGATACAGAACAATGTTTAAAACTTCACCTTCTTGTGTCCACATATAAGTTTGCCTAGAGTAGTTCCCTTCAGTTGGCATTTATGGATCTACCAAGTACCTTTGATTGTTTAAACAGATCCAAGGTCTGGTACATTTTAATCTCCCTGGGACTTCAGGTGGACTTGGTGGCCTTTTTGAGACATCTTCACTGGGATCTGCCTGCATCAGTAAGGTATTGGGACGGTGGAGAGTGGTCATCCTCCCACTCACTAAACGTTTTTTATTGCCTGAGTTTCTGAAGTTTAAGTTTAGCAAGTGTAGAGTGGTATTGATTTTTCTGCAGCAACTAGATTGCCATATTACATGTAATGCAGTAGGCTCTTTTTTTTAAAAAAGTGCACTCTAATTGAATCAGTCAGATATGTTTTAACAAGGTATTTTTTTATAGTTTCTATTTATTCATGATGCCAGTTTCTTTTTTAATTGTGACTGTTTTTATTCATGAACTGTTCATTTTGTTTTTACTATTTATGAATTGTTTTTTTTATGATGCAGCTTTTATGATCTGCTTCTGATGAGATCAAGATATCTCAGGCTAGTGAGCTCTCTAAATCTCCTTTGACAGTAGATCAAAGATGGGTCCCCATTACGATTCAAACTTGGTTCTCTTCAATTTCAATGGCTGTGGTGATTTTTTGCATCACTAATAGATCACATATCCTGTGTAACCAGTCAGTAGGTTCATGGATACGAGCCATGCCACTTCATGCAGTTATTGCTTGCCTAGCTGTCCCCAGCGCTAAGGAGATTTGTTTACCTATCCTGCAATGTAGTGGTTACACTTCCTTATTCTGTATCTCAAATAATGTATAGGAATGGAATCTGCAAATGGTTGTATCGATCATCCTTTCTATTAAGCATTTATGTCAAATAATGCTATATTATATGGCAGCTCCAGAGAATGTGGGTTAATAAGCCTGCCTCTCCACAGCCTCGCCAACAACTGTCAAAGCACAGTGTACCACTTATAAAGGACTGGGCACACTCCCTCTAGCCGCAAAGGAAAAAGAAGCAGCAGCGGTTGCTGGTATTGTGAAGTGGTGGGGTATAAATATTAAAATTACACTTGCCTGCTCCGATGGCCGCCACCTTCCTCCCGATTCCTCTTTTCACGGACGTCCAGGAACTGCTGCACACTGCGCAGGCTCCCAGCTCCCAATCCCAGCATTGCTCACATGCGGAGATTAGTCTGAGAGCCTTGGTTTGGCGATCAGACTTCGACTGGGAGCCTGTGTTGGTTTCTTCACCCAGCTGAACAACACAGCGAGGTGGGGAAAGGCTAAGTGCGCATGGCAGGCCTCTGCTGGCTTTCAGCTGGGGGGCGACGCTCCTCCGCAATAACGGAGGAGCCACCCATGCAAAAAAGTGAACTCCAAGGGTCAATTGGTTGAACTCCTGTGTAAGAAATTGGATTATTATTGTGGTGGGGTGACTACCCACCTCAAGGAATAGTCACATCTGTTGTCAATGGTGAACCCTCAAAGTCACTGAATTAACCTGAGCTTAACCCCCAGTAGCTATGGCACAGAGCAGACAGGCTTAACTTAGTGCAATGTGTAAAACATTTATGCACTACCAAAACTGTAGTAAAGTCAAAAAACGAAAAAATGAAAATACCAAACTGTATTAGAAAAATAGAGTAACATTTAATAAACAAAATGACACCAAAGCAACAAAAAATCCAATACGGGGAACCAAAGATATGAGTTTTTAAAGCTATATGTATTGAAAAACACAAAGCGTCAATGACACTCAATGGGTGCGGTAGATCAGGACCTAGGTGCAATTTAAGGCTGAGTGCGATGGAGCCCAAGTTAGATACACCAACCAGGTTAATCCCGGTCAAAGATTTTACCTTCTGACTTGGCGCCTGATTTACAGTTCGGCGGATGGGTTACTCCATCACAAATGTGATGGATATCCCATCCGCCGTATTACAAATGACATTGAATGTAATGCACTTGTAAATGATGGACGGGATATCCGTCAAGTTTTTGGCAGAGTAACCCATCCGCCGAACTCTAACTCAGGTCCTTAATCATTTAAGTCTCATTACACCACAAGAGTACACTTATAAAGCCCCCAGGTCCTCAGGAGAGGCATTTAGAGACTCACAGGGTGTCAAGCAGAGCCCAACAGTAGGGTCCAATCCTTGTCCAGTTGCAACTAGTCAGCTAGGTACTTCCAATAAAGGTCTCTTGCAGCTTGTCTCCCTGCAGCCACAAAGAAGGTCAGCAAACTGGCCCTTGGAATCTACTTCGCCGTCCTGAGTACTATGCCTGACTCTAGTCGGTGGGAATGGCTTCTGGGCACACCATAACCAAAGGGTAGAAAAGTTCCCAGGGGGTAACTACGCCCACGTTTACAACAGTCCCTTTTTTGCCTTATTGCGCACAGGCCCAAAATGCCATGTCAGGGAATTTTCAAGTTGGCAAAAGTCTTCAACCATCCTAAAGTTGGGCTCTAAGTACTGGGTGTGTGTTAGGAAGAGTATAATGGTAATCCTATTGTGCTCTGACATCTAAAACTAAAATCCAATTTGAGCGAGGCACTGTACCCCAACAAGCCCAGAGACAGAAGTCTTGTAGGTATTGGTGGCTCCTGGGAGACATTTCCACACCTTTTTCACACGATTCAAGACTAAACATTGGCTAAGCTACTACTGGAGAGCTAATGCAAATTAACCTCCGGGAACTTCAGGCAAGAAAAACATTACTTTCTAAATATTATTTTTGCTTTATATTTATTAAAAACCCAACTTTATCATTGAATTGGATTTTTAATAACTAATACAAATAGTGATTTAATTATTTTCCTAGCCGTTCCATTCCCTAGATACGCAATTAGCATTTAATATTGATGCCCAGTGATTCTCTCCGGGTCAGCCAGCCTTCCTACAGTGAAAACGGCTTTTGGGTGGTAGCCACTGTATTGTATTGTATTGTAATTGCATTTATATAGCGCTTACTACCCCTGACGAGGCGTCTAATCACCTTTTCAGCGAGTAGCACGCTACTCCGGGACCCATAAAGGATTAGTGTTGAATTAGTATATTGAAATAAGAAAGTAATTTAAGTGGTGGCTAGGTTAGGCAGTTATTTGGATTAAGAAGGATAGCGGAAGGATAGAAGAGGAAAAAAGGTTTGTATATAGCGCTTGTAACCCCTGATGCGGTGTTGAAGCGCTTTTTTTGTGTAAGGATATGTTAACTTTAAATTTTTGTGTCATACTTTTAAATACCATGCACCCTGCCTTGTGGGCTTCAAGGCCTACATAGGTGTGATTTATTAACATTTAAAGGAAAGTGTTTACCTGTCAAAAGGGATTACTTATACAGGTCACAGTGCATATGTGGCACTGTTACAGTCAGGCTACACTGATAGACCTCAAGCTACTTTTGCACTGACACCCCAGTGGACGACACAATAAGTGCTTCAGTCCACAAGGGCCATTTAAGTTCCAGGCAATGGGTACCTTTTGTACTATACAGTAAGGACTTCAATGCAAGCTAAATATGCCAATTTGGAGTATGCCATTTCGACAATATTTAAGTGGGGAGTACATGCATTTTACCACTGCTTAGCAGGGTAAACTGCACAGAATTCTAAAGCAAGCAAAACAGATAGAGCAAGCATCTGTGGGGGCATCATGCAAAAGATGGTAATTTCCTACACAGATTTTATCATATTGGCAGTCTTTTGCCACCCTTTGCTGGGAGGCTCCTGCATCACATTTAAGGCAGTAACAGTATTCCTGTGGAGGTGTTTCATGGTACTGAATAGTAGGAGTCTAAATTGTGCACAAACGTTCACTACGTGGTAGGAGTCTGGGCGTCAAGTTACAGGCAGGGCCATGCCTCTATGTGAGACTCATCTGCATTTTTTCTTTATTGCATGCATTAATGTCCCTCTCTGTTTCAGCTACTGTTTCTTCCTAGCTCTGCTCTGAACATAGCACGAGGAAGCAGCAATAATGGAGTGCCTATAGTCTCTACCTTCTTCAGTTTATGCCACCACAGAGCATCATTTTGACCTCCTCTTATCCTATCATGCCATTTTTGATTTTTCAGGTCTCGACTGCTCCCCAACAAATAGCACAGCTATCCTGTGATCCACTTTTCTGTCCTGGTCTTCTGGACTGCTCCTGCTTCTCCCTGAGCAGCCAGTTGCTCATTGTTGCAGACCTGTGCTTGTTCACAAAGCAGCAAGTAGTTGTTCACAGCTCCCAATGAGTGATTCATCATGTGTGCAGGGTCTGCTCCCAGCCGAATACCTTGGTTTGTGACCTTTTCAGCTTGTCTTGTGTTGTGTGTGGGGGGCAGGTTCTTCAGAACCTTTCTGTGTCTCAGTGAATCCCTAGCAAGTAGAACAAAGAGTCCAAGCTATCTTGGATTTTACTTATGCCTTAGTGCTTTTCTAAGGGCATCTTGTGTTTCAGTGAAAACAGGACATTACAGTACACTAGGGGAATCACTGGCCGCTTAATGGCTTCAGGTTCTGGATTTACGGGTTCTCTATAGAGCAGTCAATTCTCCCAGCCAATATTATGTCTTCCAACCACACCCTCACTGATCTGTTCTTGAGCTTCTTTCTGAAGTCCCGCAATTGCAGGGTACACAACTTGTGCCTAGCGAAATTTATTCTGGGTTTGTCCCGCAGCAGCTAACAAACCCTGCAGCTCTTTTCAATGACTTAGACTCAAACCCAAGTTCTGCTTTGGGTGGCTCATCATCCTCGCCCTCTGGAGCATGGGTGTTAGACACCATGGCCTGTGCCTTCTGGGAGCCTGCCATGATGTGCTCCCTACTTTTCTCTTGTCCTTGCAAATATGGGTTGATGTCAGTCTCTTCCTGAGACTGACATGTAGGCTAGGCTCTAGTCAACACAGCTGATGTGGTCCAACTGATGTTGATGTCTGGTCCTGGTGCTTAACCAGAGGCAATCAAACAATTACCCAAGAAACAACCAGCACCTTCCTTTTCTTTTATGCCTGCATCAACTGTAGCTAACTTGATAGTAATTTCAATTTCACTGGAGGCACGCTCAGTGTCTTTCACCGTTGCTACCACGCCTATGCTATTGGCACTAGGGAGAATGTCCTTTGGCATGAGATATTTCCTCTCAACCATCATCCTGTAAGCACATGTACCCCTCAGGTTAGAAACCTTCCTCGTATTGACACTGGCTTCCAACAAACATCTGATGAAATTTGGATGAATGTGTTTAATATTATCTGGGTCCCTACCTTAAATGTCCATTGCAACTACGTTGAGCGCTACAAATCCTTTTGGATCTCTTCTCTCTCAGACAACATACTTGATATAATAGGTTCAGGAGGCACAGGGTCTTCCACCTGACATTCTCTTTTCTAATGCCCCACCTTGTGACACCTACAGCAAGTGATTACCTTGGGCTTGGAAGAACCTTCCTTCCCCCTTTTCCTTGTGATGCTGACTTGGAACCCAATTCCCTTCTTTGCTTGCATCCTGCCATAAACACTTGGGAATGTCATGGCCCTTACATTCTAGTTTGCACCCCGTCTATTGAGATTTCCTCTACCTTTGGCTTAGAGCAGGTGTCTCCAACTAGTTGATCGCGAGCTACAAGTAGCTCGCTGACACCTTCAGAGTAGCCCTGCCTTAAGTTCGTTTCATAAAGCACAGCGTCACATTTTTCTTTTAAAGTTAAGGGAAGGCTGTGTTTATTTTACATTATTTTCTTCAGGCTGCAGATAGCAGGGCTTGAAAATGAACAGATTGATGACCAAGGGTACAGAGGTGAAGAACTAAAGCACTGAGGTATTTAACTCTTAAATAAGTCCTTGTCAACTCAATATTGGAGTATGAGAACAAAATTATGTTTCTGAATGCTTCTAAATGGTAGCAAATTAAAATGAAAAGTTACCTTAATGATCAAGTTATCTCTTCATTTTAATGTTCTCCCATTTCAAAGTGTCACATTTACAAATAGCAGGCCTCTTGCTCGGAGTAGCCAGTAAACATTGTGCCATATTTATAACTGTAAAATACAGTCCTCTTTTTTAAATGGGAGAAATTTAAAGTGAAAAAAAAAATTCAGACGAAATATTAAATCCTAGTGTTTTTCCTCACGTTCAATTAAGCCAATTATGTCTTAATGTTTTGTGAAGCAAGTTTCTTCACCTTAAATTACTCACATTTAAAGAAATGGCTGTAATTTTCTATTCTAAATATGGCACTTTGTCTACAGGCCACTGGGAGCAAGATGGCTGGTGTTTCTAAATGTGACACTTGGAAATAGGATTAATTTTGGTACTTTTAGGAGACTGGGCCGGAGGTAAAGGCGAGGAGGCTTGTCTGATTTCGCAAGGGTGTCCTTTATTTATATTGGTTTAATAGCACAATAGATAGGACCGGTATTTCACACAGGCTCCCCATAGGTAATGGATTTCTTCTTTTTTTCTTTCTCTCTTGTAGGAGGTTAAGCATGGCTGGATCTCGCTGTAAAATAGAAAGTGGGCGGTAAGTATGGTTTGTAGATCCTGTACATAAATATTAGTCACCAACTCCGGTTTGTGGGAGGGAAAACCAGAGGAACCCCTTTTCTCAACCGAAAAAGGTGTAAAAAGGAAAGCAAACCCACAGAGAACTAGAGTGTCCCTTTTTGTCTTTTGAATGCTTCTTTTTTTCTAAATCCTCACACTCCAAAAATAATAACAATACACAATTGAATGAAGGAAATGATTTATAAATCTCCCTATGTAGGGGCTTTCAACTTATAGTGATTTCTTTCTGTTTGTTGATTGCCTTCAGCATTGCATCATGGGATATGTAGTCCCTGGTTTCATCTTGCATGTAAGGTAGGTAAATGACGATCCTTAAGCGCCCCGCCACCTCCACCGATGTGAGCTGTGACCCTTATCACACCCTCCTCCCTTTCCCTGACAGTCCCCTCTGCACCAGTTACTCACACACTGAGCTGCAACTCAGAGTCAACATCCTCCGGGGCCATCCACCATTCATCTGGTCCTGACTCGGTGTCTTTTGTGTCCTGACTGGGAGTCTCCTGGTGTGTTTTCGGACATCGGCTCCCGTTGCAGCTCCTTCACCAGGCGGAACCCTCCACTCCTCCTTCGGTGGCAACTATGTTATTCTCTCCTCGCTCGTAGGTTCTCCTCCTTTCCCCTGGAATCCTCTGGTTGGGTTCCGGCTTTGCTCTCTTTCTGGGGTCACGGCCTCATTTTCCTCCTCTCCCATAAACTTTCATTGGCTATGGTCTTGGACCTATTTAAAGAGACAGTCCCTCGTTGTGGTTTTATATGTCCTTTCTTTCTTTTTAATACAGGTATGATTTAATCACAGGACTCCATATGGCTGCCGACCCCATGGAGCCCTGACAGGAGCACCCCCAGGTAAGTGAATTCCCAATGAGTTTTATTGAAATCCATATAAACATAAATTTAACTCTTCAGTTTAATTTTCTCCTATTACAAAGTGTCGCCTTTACACACAATAGTTATCTTGCTCCCAGTAGCTGGTAGACACAGAGCCATATTTACAATTGAAAATGCTCCACATCTTGAACATTTTTGCAGAACGTTTTGTGCACTTTAAATTTCTTCCATTTAAAAAATTGTTATGTTTGTATTATACATGGAACAGTGCCACATTGCCACATATGATGAAAGGTATTCCAGTGCCACAAGTACATACAACATAGGCTCTCAGTCACCCATACACATGTATTCCATTCATACACACACATGTTCATACATCCCAAAGTCCACACTCTCACTGACACACATGGCAGCCTTGTCATAATGCCCCTAGTCAAAGTATTTTGTTCAAACCATAGTATCTGGTTCTATGTACATTAGGCTTAAAGTCAATGGAGCTGGGCAGAGGGTGTCTGGTAACAATGTGCAAGTTGCTTAGTCTTCAGTAGCTCACAATGATTTTTACTGATCAGAAGTAGCTCTTAGTTCAGAAAAGGTTGGAAAACCCTGGCTTAGAGCCATACTGCTCCAGTCCTTTGTTAACCCGGTTAGCTAACCACTTGTCAGCCAACACTGATAGTTTCTCTGGACCCTTTTCTGTCAAGTGAGGCTGGTATTGATTAAGTGGGGTAGAGTACTCCTCCTTGAGTTGCTCTGCCACAATCAACTGCTTAAGAGCATACCAATACTTGTCGGGGTCTTGGACTTGCAACTTGGGTCTTTGTTAGAATTATGGAAGTGGCTGCTGGAGGAGAGATGGTGGGCGGCTGCAAAGGTGCTGCACTTTGTGGCTCGATTGTAGACCTGTTGGGTAAGAGCTGTTGTTTGTTGGTTAAGTTTCAGAAAATATTTGCATCCTTTCTTATCACCATCAATCATTGTTGGGGATTCCTGTGCCTTTGTGTTTTTAGGGGTGGGCATTTAAATTCATTTGTTTTATTTTTAGTGGGGCACCGGAAGGAGGACCCCAATTACAGTGTCTACTTTTTTGCAGAAAATGGGTGTTTATTCATGAGTCTGTTTAATTCTTGCCTACAGGTCATCGGTTCCTCCCCCTCACCATGACAGGAAAGGATTTATTTTGTTAAGTGGTGGTTTTCGTGAGCCTGTGGAGATTTTCAAGTACACAATTGAATAATCATCACCCGTCACAAAATATTTACATACCAATGCCCGTTACATTTGCAAGTACTTCAGTTATCACCTTGGCATACAGTAACCAGTCCTCAGGTATGGTACAGAAAATCCTACAGTGGAATCCTTCAGATTTGTATGTTTACACTTCCTGCATTCAGTAATTGTAACAAGCAATACCTAATTCTACCAGCCTCAATTCAACCACCCTGGATCCCTAAGCAGTTAACTAACTAGGTGACCCCATCGGGCTCTGCTCTAGCGTACAGTATAATGAACATTTACACTCATGAAAGTAAGAAATAAAAACAATAAAGCAATAGACATGAGCCAAAGACACATTTCGGTATATCGCATATCGTTCCTGATCAGCACATACATGTTATCTGCCACCACATTATCAGTAGCCCTGCATCGTGTGATATCTGCCCGGTAGTAGTCGTAGTAGAAGTAAATGAACTTTATTCGGTATCCAAGTACCATCAAAGTGCACATGAGCATAAACTTTACAAAAACATTTCATAAAACCAATATGATACATGTTAAAGCACAGTTCATTGTAAAAGAGTCAACACCATTCAGAATTCCATTTTCTTTAAGCATTGTTCATATGCCAGATGGAGACAAAAATCAGACTAAACTATGTGCAAAATTGAGCAATGGATACTTAAAAAGATACATAAAAAGAGCTTAAAAGCTATCTTTGGCCATTTATATATATATATATATATATTTTCACCAAAAAGCCACTGAACTGCCGAACAACTTTCTGGGCGGGTGCTTCCTTCGTGACCGTGGCCGTCACGTAATATTTTCCACCAAAAGGTCCCTATCAAAGAGACCACGGAGCACACACGGTTTGGATTCTTCCTTTATTCTTCGGCAAACGCGTTTCAGCGATTCCGCCTTCGTCAGTGCCATCACAAGTAATTCCCCACATTTCACCAGGCAACATTGTCCCATTTTATTGGACAAGCGCACTGTCACGATGGAAGAAGGACTACGGGTTAATTTACTGAAAGTTCCTACCCGTGTCAGCCATCTTAGCCTGCCCATTTGAGTCCTTATAGTAAGGTTGTCTTTTTATGCCTCATTCTGCATTTCAGTTTCCAAATGAATCTTAGTAGATACACTCGATGCTGGCACAAAGAAATTATGGCAGGTAAGTTCCATCTCTGAAGCGTGGAGCAAATCCCTCGCCCTGCCGTGCTCTGACTTAATTATGAAGTTGCTTTGTTGGGGTGCGATTTGTATCCTCAATCCCATCCACTAAGGTAGTGACGACATGGTGTCAACAAATGCAACGATCAATAAGTCAGCGGCGGTTCTGGCAGTTCCTTACTATTTTCACCAAAAAGCCACTGAACTGCCGAACAACTTTCTGGGCGGGTGCTTCCTTCGTGACCGTGGCCGTCACGTAATATTTTCCACCAAAAGGTCCCTATCAAAGAGACCACGGAGCACACACGGTTTGGATTCTTCTTTTATTCTTCGGCAAACGCGTTTCAGCGATTCCGCCTTCGTCAGTGCCATCACAAGTAATTCCCCACATTTCACCAGGCAACATTGTCCCATTTTATTGGACAAGCGCACTGTCACGATGGAAGAAGGACTACGGGTTAATTTACTGAAAGTTCCTACCCGTGTCAGCCATCTTAGCCTGCCCATTTGAGTCCTTATAGTAAGGTTGTCTTTTTATGCCTCATTCTGCATTTCAGTTTCCAAATGAATCTTAGTAGATACACTCGATGCTGGCACAATGAAATTATGGCAGGTAAGTTCCATCTCTGAAGCGTGGAGCGAATCTCTCGCCCTGCCGTGCTCTGACTTAATTATGAAGTTGCTTTGTTGGGGTGCGATTTGTATCCTCAATCCCATCCACTAAGGTAGTGACGACATGGTGTCAACAAATGCAACGATCAATAAGTCAGCGGCGGTTCTGGCAGTTCCTTACTATTTTCACCAAAGGAAGCACCCGCCCAGAAAGTTGTTCGGCAGTTCAGTGGCTTTTTGGTGAAAATAGTAAGGAACTGCCAGAACCGCCGCTGACTTATTGATCGTTGCATTTGTTGACACCATGTCGTCACTACCTTAGTGGATGGGATTGAGGATACAAATCGCACCCCAACAAAGCAACTTCATAATTAAGTCAGAGCACGGCAGGGCGAGGGATTCGCTCCACGCTTCAGAGATGGAACTTACCTGCCATAATTTCTTTGTGCCAGCATCGAGTGTATCTACTAAGATTCATTTGGAAACTGAAATGCAGAATGAGGCATAAAAAGACAACCTTACTATAAGGACTCAAATGGGCAGGCTAAGATGGCTGACACGGGTAGGAACTTTCAGTAAATTAACCCGTAGTCCTTCTTCCATCGTGACAGTGCGCTTGTCCAATAAAATGGGACAATGTTGCCTGGTGAAATGTGGGGAATTACTTGTGATGGCACTGACGAAGGCGGAATCGCTGAAACGCGTTTGCCGAAGAATAAAAGAAGAATCCAAACCGTGTGTGCTCCGTGGTCTCTTTGATAGGGACCTTTTGGTGGAAAATATTACGTGACGGCCACGGTCACGAAGGAAGCACCCGCCCAGAAAGTTGTTCGGCAGTTCAGTGGCTTTTTGGTGAAAATAGTAAGGAACTGCCAGAACCGCCGCTGACTTATTGATCGTTGCATTTGTTGACACCATGTCGTCACTACCTTAGTGGATGGGATTGAGGATACAAATCGCACCCCAACAAAGCAACTTCATAATTAAGTCAGAGCACGGCAGGGCGAGGGATTCGCTCCACGCTTCAGAGATGGAACTTACCTGCCATAATTTCTTTGTGCCAGCATCGAGTGTATCTACTAAGATTCATTTGGAAACTGAAATGCAGAATGAGGCATAAAAAGACAACCTTACTATAAGGACTCAAATGGGCAGGCTAAGATGGCTGACACGGGTAGAAACTTTCAGTAAATTAACCCGTAGTCCTTCTTCCATCGTGACAGTGCGCTTGTCCAATAAAATGGGACAATGTTGCCTGGTGAAATGTGGGGAATTACTTGTGATGGCACTGACGAAGGCGGAATCGCTGAAACGCGTTTGCCGAAGAATAAAAGAAGAATCCAAACCGTGTGTGCTCCGTGGTCTCTTTGATAGGGACCTTTTGGTGGAAAATATTACGTGACGGCCACGGTCACGAAGGAAGCACCCGCCCAGAAAGTTGTTCGGCAGTTCAGTGGCTTTTTGGTGAAAATAGTAAGGAACTGCCAGAACCGCCGCTGACTTATTGATCGTTGCATTTGTTGACACCATGTCGTCACTACCTTAGTGGATGGGATTGAGGATACAAATCGCACCCCAACAAAGCAACTTCATAATTAAGTCAGAGCACGGCAGGGCGAGGGATTCGCTCCACGCTTCAGAGATGGAACTTACCTGCCATAATTTCTTTGTGCCAGCATCGAGTGTATCTACTAAGATTCATTTGGAAACTGAAATGCAGAATGAGGCATAAAAAGACAACCTTACTATAAGGACTCAAATGGGCAGGCTAAGATGGCTGACACGGGTAGGAACTTTCAGTAAATTAACCCGTAGTCCTTCTTCCATCGTGACAGTGCGCTTGTCCAATAAAATGGGACAATGTTGCCTGGTGAAATGTGGGGAATTACTTGTGATGGCACTGACGAAGGCGGAATCGCTGAAACGCGTTTGCCGAAGAATAAAAGAAGAATCCAAACCGTGTGTGCTCCGTGGTCTCTTTGATAGGGACCTTTTGGTGGAAAATATTACGTGACGGCCACGGTCACGAAGGAAGCACCCGCCCAGAAAGTTGTTCGGCAGTTCAGTGGCTTTTTGGTGAAAATAGTAAGGAACTGCCAGAACCGCCGCTGACTTATTGATTGTTGCATTTGTTGACACCATGTCGTCACTACCTTAGTGGATGGGATTGAGGATACAAATCGCACCCCAACAAAGCAACTTCATAATTAAGTCAGAGCACGGCAGGGCGAGGGATTCGCTCCACGCTTCAGAGATGGAACTTACCTGCCATAATTTCTTTGTGCCAGCATCGAGTGTATCTACTAAGATTCATTTGGAAACTGAAATGCAGAATGAGGCATAAAAAGACAACCTTACTATAAGGACTCAAATGGGCAGGCTAAGATGGCTGACACGGGTAGGAACTTTCAGTAAATTAACCCGTAGTCCTTCTTCCATCGTGACAGTGCGCTTGTCCAATAAAATGGGACAATGTTGCCTGGTGAAATGTGGGGAATTACTTGTGATGGCACTGACGAAGGCGGAATCGCTGAAACGCGTTTGCCGAAGAATAAAAGAAGAATCCAAACCGTGTGTGCTCCGTGGTCTCTTTGATAGGGACCTTTTGGTGGAAAATATTACGTGACGGCCACGGTCACGAAGGAAGCACCCGCCCAGAAAGTTGTTCGGCAGTTCAGTGGCTTTTTGGTGAAAATAGTAAGGAACTGCCAGAACCGCCGCTGACTTATTGATTGTTGCATTTGTTGACACCATGTCGTCACTACCTTAGTGGATGGGATTGAGGATACAAATCGCACCCCAACAAAGCAACTTCATAATTAAGTCAGAGCACGGCAGGGCGAGGGATTCGCTCCACGCTTCAGAGATGGAACTTACCTGCCATAATTTCTTTGTGCCAGCATCGAGTGTATCTACTAAGATTCATTTGGAAACTGAAATGCAGAATGAGGCATAAAAAGACAACCTTACTATAAGGACTCAAATGGGCAGGCTAAGATGGCTGACACGGGTAGGAACTTTCAGTAAATTAACCCGTAGTCCTTCTTCCATCGTGACAGTGCGCTTGTCCAATAAAATGGGACAATGTTGCCTGGTGAAATGTGGGGAATTACTTGTGATGGCACTGACGAAGGCGGAATCGCTGAAACGCGTTTGCCGAAGAATAAAAGAAGAATCCAAACCGTGTGTGCTCCGTGGTCTCTTTGATAGGGACCTTTTGGTGGAAAATATTACGTGACGGCCACGGTCACGAAGGAAGCACCCGCCCAGAAAGTTGTTCGGCAGTTCAGTGGCTTTTTGGTGAAAATAGTAAGGAACTGCCAGAACCGCCGCTGACTTATTGATCGTTGCATTTGTTGACACCATGTCGTCACTACCTTAGTGGATGGGATTGAGGATACAAATCGCACCCCAACAAAGCAACTTCATAATTAAGTCAGAGCACGGCAGGGCGAGGGATTCGCTCCACGCTTCAGAGATGGAACTTACCTGCCATAATTTCTTTGTGCCAGCATCGAGTGTATCTACTAAGATTCATTTGGAAACTGAAATGCAGAATGAGGCATAAAAAGACAACCTTACTATAAGGACTCAAATGGGCAGGCTAAAATGGCTGACACGGGTAGGAACTTTCAGTAAATTAACCCGTAGTCCTTCTTCCATCGTGACAGTGCGCTTGTCCAATAAAATGGGACAATGTTGCCTGGTGAAATGTGGGGAATTACTTGTGATGGCACTGACGAAGGCGGAATCGCTGAAACGCGTTTGCCGAAGAATAAAAGAAGAATCCAAACCGTGTGTGCTCCGTGGTCTCTTTGATAGGGACCTTTTGGTGGAAAATATATATATATATATATATATATATATATATATATATATATAAAATCATTGGTAAAATATGAGAAAAACATTCAAAAGACCTTATCACCTGGGGGCACAGGCAATAATCAACCACGTTTGTACCACACCGCCTGTAGAAATTTGCTCGTAGCAATAGCTATTACCGGTGTTGTGTCACTTCTGAGTATTCTAAAGGCCACTATATATTTTGTGACCTTCAAATTCTTGCATACGGGAATAATCCATTTCCGGCGTGGGCTACGATAGCTTGGGCAGAAGAATAATGTACGCACTTCATCTTCATCTGCCAAGCCACATGCTGGACAAGTGCTTGCATCAAAAGACTTCTGCCATTGGCTCGTTGCAGATCTTAGAGGCAAGGAGCAAAGACGAAAATGGATGTAAAGACTCTTTGCCAAAGGTGAAGAAATAAAATTTAAGAACTTCTCAAAATGAGGGAATGGCTTAATATCCA
The DNA here is from genome assembly GCF_964204655.1 of Triturus cristatus. Classification (NCBI taxonomy): domain Eukaryota; kingdom Metazoa; phylum Chordata; class Amphibia; order Caudata; family Salamandridae; genus Triturus; species Triturus cristatus. The sequence goes on from NC_140589.1 coordinate 961,415,502, forward strand.
AAAATCGGTTTGTTAGTTTGCCAATTGAGTTATTAGTGGATTCCACCCTGACTTCGAGGCGTCAGGGTGTCCCGATGATGAAGCATGACACCACAAGGGTGTGTGAGGGAATATAAAACAAAAGGATTCGCCTCCTTTCCCACTCAGTAGTGGCGTTACTTTAGCAGCTTCACATAGGGATTTCCGCGTAGTAAGAGTTTAGGGATTGTTCCAGCAGATCTGACCACTTATCAAAGATTGGGATAGTGGGGCGTACTTTTTGGTGAAGCAGTGTTAAAACACGGGAGGGTGCACTCCCCTCTTTAGTTCCTCTCATCCCCTCCATAAGCCTGTAAGTTTTTCCTGCTTACATTGTTTATCACGCTTACCCTGTGCCACCATGCTGGGCGTGTGGCTGATTTCGTGCAAGTTATGGCCTGCTAACCAGAATGCCAGCCATTGTAACTGACTCACCATACAATAGGCCTTAAAGTCCGTGGCTTCCATTCTTCCCGCTGTCGTCGGAAGTTGCAACTTCTTCAGTGCTACCATACGCCTACCCACATCCCATACTGGCTCTGTCAGCAGTGAATCTAGTACTCGGAACACCTTCATTGGGATTAGTGTTGGGAGTGTCATGAAATAATATAACATGGTTGGCAGCATCACCATCTTTGCGATGGCTACGCGGCCCGTGGCAGACAACGGCAGCATTATCCAGAACGCTATCTGTGATCGCAATGCAGCTATTGTGCTTTGAACATTGCCATCCAGTGTATCTTGCAGAGTCCTATATATCTTCACTCCCAGATACTTAATCGTGGCTGGAGCTGTTTATATTTTACTGCCACCAAAGTCAACCGTAGGAGGCACCTCTGTCTGTTTGAAGGAGAAAACCACTGATTTATCAAAGTTTACGCAGAGCCCTGACATCCTGCCGAACTCCGCAAAAAACGCCGCTGCTGCAGTGAATCCGTTATGTAAGTCCTGAGCGTAGAGTACTACATCATCTGTATATAGTGACATAGCATGTGTCGTCGGCCGACATGTATGCACCAGTCCTGGCAGACAGGCGAAGTTTATGTGCAAGTGGTTCAAGTGCTAATATAAAAAGCATATGGGAGAGGGGGCATCCCTGTCTTGTGCCTCTGTGAATCTCGTATGTGCTAGAAATGTGCTTGCCTGAACGTACACGGGCCGTCGGCGCGGCGTATAACAACCTAACCCAGTTCAAGTATTCATCAGTTATGCCATAAAGGCTTAGTCCTGCCAGAATATACTCCCATCTCAGCGTGTCAAACGCTTGTGGCATGCCTAGGGAGAGACAACCCACCACTGGAAACTGGTCTAACAGGGCCCACATTATTTGATATAACCTCCTCACATTTTGTGCTGTGCTCCTGCATGGCAAAAACCCACATTGGTCTCCATGTATCAGCTTGTTGAGGCAGGACAACAGCCGCGATGCTAGAATCTTACTCAGTACTTTATACTCAGTGTTTAGGAGGGACAAGAGTTTGTATGCTGTTATATCTGTTCCTGGTTTTAGCAACAAAACCACCAACGCCTGATTTGTGGTCGGGGGTAGCGCACCTTCCTCCAATGCCACCGCGTACAGCTTACTCAGTTGTGGCACTAACTTTTTGGCGTATACTGCATAAAATTCTGTGGGTAGGCCATCTAGAGCCGGGGTCTTATGTCGCGGCTGATCCAGGATAGCCGCCCGAATTTTCTCTGTCGTGATTGGCGACATTAGGTCTTCTTTGTTTATACGCCTCAACCAGCTTTGGTAAAGTCACTCCATGGAGGAATTCCCGAATTTCCTGTGCACATGATCTCCCGGGGGCTCTGTACAGGTGCCTATAATACCTTTGGAATGCCACGTTCACCGTTTGTTGGGTAACAACCCCATCCCCGAGGGGGGAGCAAATCATGGTTACTGGGATCGCTTGGGGCTGGTTCTGTATTATACGTGCTAGCAGAGTGCCAGGTTTATCCGCCTTCCTCATGGGCTCTCTGTACATACTTCCTATAGTCTACTACTCTTAGCCGCTCCAGGACAGCAGCGTATTCTATCCGCGCCTGCTGTAGTTCGATCGCCTTATCCAGACATTCGGCTGCTGCTTTCTTTAGAGATCCTAGCCATCCCTCCACTGCTAATTGATTCCGCACTATCTTTTATCTAGCTCCCACCGTCCCCCCAATGAGGTGCCTCTCACCATCACCTTGAATGCTTCCAATTCAATGAGCGGGGAGGAGGCGGAGCCGGAATTTTGGGAGAAATATTTAGTAACGTTTGTAGTGAGCTGTGCCTTAAAAGCCCCGACCTCCAGCAGTGAAGGATTAAATCTTCACGTCGGCACCGGTGTGGGGACATGCCCCACTCCAGTACCATCTCCAACGGATTATGGTCAGATAGCGTCTTGCCCAGATACGCCGCATCTAACACCTGTGGGAGAAGTACAGGGAGCAAAAAATACGACCTATTCTTGTGTGGACCGCATGTACGGGGGAGTAGAATGAGTATTCATGTGTTTCTGCGTTCTTACTGTGCCATACATCCAAGAGTTTCCAACCACCCACCCATTCGTCAAGTGCCCTAGCCTGTCGTATTGCCAAGGCTCCCCGAAGAGGTGGGTGCAACCTGTCCATGAGTATGTCCAACACCGCATTATAGTCCCCTCCCAGTATCCGTGGGTATTGATACCAGTCCGCCAGTGCGATGCTTAGTCGTTGCTGGTACCCCTCCTGTTCGTATTTGGTGCATATATACTCTCTATCACCAACACTTGATGATCCATCTCCCCTTTTAGGAGCACATATCTACTCTCACAATCCACCTTCTGTTCTAGCAAATCGAAAGGGACCCCTGCCCGTATCCACACTGCCTCTTGCATACGCCGGGTAAGTCGTGCTGTACAGCTGACCCTTCCACTTTTTCCGCAGCTTGCTTACCTTGCCCATATCCAAGTGTGTCTCTTGCAGAAGGACTATATGCGCTTTACGCCTGTTCAGCTGCGCATGAATACGGTACCTCTTATGTAAAGAGTCCATGCCTCATACATTTCATGTAAGTAATTTGCACTTTGCTCTTGACGCCATTTACACTAAATGTATCATGTATGACCCACATGTGTGTTCTGTCTCAGTGTCCCGGTAAAATCTATTGCGTGCCCCAATGTGCACCCTTGTAACTGCAACTCCCATAACTTTAACTACCCCATTTCGAAGGTACAACCCCAAAACTGTGCCCGACCAAAAAGCAGCCACAAACAGCAACAGCTGTAACTTACATTCTGCTTTCGCAAGGGGGGAAACTACGCCAACCGCTGACCATTGCACCTCATGCCAGTTCCTCTGTGCCGTCCCAATTGGCAGTATTGCAGTAGTTACACAGAAATGTCAGAAAGCTTAAAGGTGAGAAAACAAAGAAGACTTTGAAGAGAGGGAATAGAAGCAAAACGAAAGGAAGAGGGGGAGAAGTGGGTCCGCTGCCCGGGCCAGGAGCTCACCCCCCCCCCCAAATTAACATAGCTCAAACATAATTCTCGCATCCATGCCAATACAGCCGGCTCCCACAGCATGCCTGCCTCGTGTTATAGTCCTCAGTGTCTCTGGTCGACAACTGTGTGGGCTCTCTCCCTCTAACACCTGTACTGCGCTGGCATACATTTGAACTGCCCTGCGACTGAGTTCATTCCTCTAAGTCCCTGGCAGCTTGCGGTGTCAAAGAGGGGAAAAGAGTCTGACTAGTCTCTGAGTCCGTTGCTGGCACACCATCTGATGACGTGTCCTTCCTACTGTTGTCTCTTGTCGTTCTCCATGCCGCTGCCGCTGGTATTGCCGCTGCCCGCGTCCCACGCAGGGGGACATCAGCAGGGCAGCTCTCTAGTGGCCACCCGTCGGAGCCTCCCCCCCCCCCCCCCCGTTCCATCTCTCTCGAGAGGCCGCGCCTTGGGGAGGGGAGGCCCCAATGGGCATTGCTGGGGGAGGCGGGCTACTGGGCTGGGCGGGGCCAGGCCCTATTTATGCCTCCCGCCCCCGTAGATCGCATTCTGCTTCCTGATACGCTCCTGGCCGCGCGAGATCCCACCCTTTCCGCTTACCCTGCGCGGCGTAGGCAGCGCGTAACTGGAATGTTATAATGTTTTTCTTGTGTTGCAGGCGGAGTTACAGGGCGATCTGGAGGCAGAAGGGTACAGTAAGGGTACCTCTGCGACAGTCGGTACAGTAAGGGTACCCCTGTCCGGCACAGTAATGGTGCCCGAGCCAAGGTCCGGGAGCCGAAGGAGGTTCTGGGAAGACCGCGACGGTGCCCCGTTAGTCCTTCGGGCGGTTGGGGGGCCTGACCAACCGGGGGTGTGCCATAACACGCTCCGCCCCCGTTAAAAGGGGCGGGAGTATTACACAGATCACGTGATCCAAAGGAGGATCTGAAAAATGTGCCGCACTGCCGGGCATCGACCCACCGTGCGTGCTGGCTCGCAAGGCGGGCGGAGCAGCGAGGGGCTGCTTGCCCTGGATCGCCCGTAAGATAACCCACTCTATCATCATACTTATGTTGTATGAAATAAACCTGCAGCAGTTCTTCACCCATAACTAATGTGTCAGTGTAATCATTGGGTGATGTCTGTGCATACGTGTTGAGTGGAGCGGATGACGGTGTGGTCACTACGCTGCCCTCTTACTTTCAATCTTCTGCTCCAGGGTGGGTGCCCTTTCTTCCCGTGGCTTCTGTCATCCTGTGGGTCGCGGCACTGTCTCCCTACGCTGTTGGCTCAGCCTCCGACGCTGCCGATGATCGTCCAGTATTGCCAGATTCAGAAAATTCACCTCTATCCACATCCATGCCGTTTCGACATCATCAAAGAAATGGCTTGCATTATCGTGAATTAAATTCAGCTTAGCCGGAAAGATTAGTGCGTAAGGTTGAGCTGCTGAAGGTGCTGTTCGACCCCAAAGAATGCCTCCCGTTGTCTTTGTACCTGCATCGTATAAACCGGAAAACGCGAAACCTTCGAATTTTCGTAGAGGAGTGGCGCCTTTTCATGTGCTTTGCGGAGCAGCGTGTCCATGTCCTTATAGTTCAGGATTTTTGCCACTAAAGGCCGCTGTGGTAGGCTGGGGGCCTTCACTCCTGTGGGCTCTTTCCACACTTAACATTTCTGTCAACCCTTCAGGCGCTACCTCAGTGTGCAGCTAGTGTTCGATAAATTGCGTTCGCTTTTCTAAGGCATCCCAACTATTCGGATGTTACTCCTGCATGCACATCCTTCCACATCATCCACCTTGTCCTGCAGCTTCTTAACCTGCAGCTGTGATACCGCTTCAGTTTGTGTCTTTCCCCACGGTTTGATATCTGAGAGGCCTGCCGCGTGTGTTTGGACCCTTTCCGCTAGTTTTTTGTGGTCCGCTCGAAGTAGACTCACATCCTTTGTGAGTGTGCCTAATTGCTGTTCCATCACTGCTCTGGATTCGTGGATTTCCTGCAGTATGATGTCCAGTTTATCTGGGGGCTGCTCTACTAGTGTTTGGGTGCCTAATACTTCTTCCGTCACGAGTGGGGAGTCATGTAGTGCGTTAGAGCTGGCTTCTCCGGACGGGCCTTGGTCCACCTGTTTCCCATTTGGCCTGCCCATGTTGACAGCAGCGCACTCCCCAAAATGGTTGCCGATCGCTACAGCGTTCTCGTGCTCACAAGGCGCCCTTCTTCCTGCACTGATGCCAAGTACCTCCCCACTGCCCACTGGTGTTGTGGCCTAGTTTACAATCTGGCCAAGGTCCCTTCAGGTTGAGTCCTTGTGACAATGTGGGGGTCTGGTAGCCTCCCTTCTACACCCCCTATGTGGTTGCGCACTGTTCCGCCGCTCTCCCTTACCGTCGTCGTCTGGCACCATCTCCTTTGGACCCCCAATAACAGGGCCCAGCACTGCAGTCTCCACCAGCCCTCACAGGCTGCTGCACGTAGCGCTCCCCATCACGAGGCCTGGTAGTAGAGCGATCCGATTCACAGTCTTGCTGTCTGCCCACAATGGTGCCCGAGTGGAACAAAGGCCTTTGTTCATCACCGTATAGTTGCTGGTTACACTGCGAGGTGGGGAAGGCCTCTGTCGTGCATGCCGATCCGGCTTCCTTGGGGCCTAGCGTCTTCCGCCTCCCCAATCTTCCGCCCGCGATGCCACTGGCAATTGGGCCTTGCACCGGCCGTGCCCCTGCGTCCAGGCTCCTCCGGCTTGTGTTGCGGTCCTTGCAAGAGGGTCAGGGTCTGCCGACCACGTTCCCCAACATACCGTGGCTACTGAAGTATGTAAGGCTGCCCGGGGGGGGTTGCGCAGCAGCCCCCCCCCTAAAAGGGCGGCCGCCTTAGTGCCACAGGAAGGCACAGGGGTTAGAGGTCTAGTCCCTGTGTCCGTCAGGGGAGACCCCAGCAGATGGCGACTTCTGGCGGGGGCGGGGAGGGGACAGGGGTATTTATACGGTCTCCGCCCCTTCCTCGCCCTCTTGTCCCTCTCGTTCGCCTTGCCCGCCCCTCCGCTTACCCAGCGTCCGGAGGTACAAAGGGGGGGCTTAGGTTTTCTAACATGTTACTTTATGTTGCAGGAGGAGTTACAGGGCGATCCAGGGTCTGCACATACCAAGGGGTACATCATGCAGCAGCACCACGGGGTGCTAAGCCAGGATACCCAGGGATGTTTTAGCGTTGTCCCCTGGAAGAACGACGGCGCCCCGTTAGCCGACAGGCGTTTATGGGTCTGAGCAACCGGGGGCTGCCATGTATGCTCCGCCCACCCCTCACGGGGGGGAGTGTGAAGCAAGTGGACTGGGGGTCCACGGATGGGAGGGGTGGCCCCTCCCAATATTTGGTATACACCATTTGGCGTTGCCATGGTGACTTTAGGCTTATCAGACGGGCAGGCGGCATAGGGGCTGGCCTGCCCTGGGATCGCCCGTAAGATAACCCACCATGTTTGCATATTGGTTATGCTAATAAACCTGCAGCAATATTTCTCCACTTACAATACAGTGTCGTGTGGTTTATTTATGTACTTATGTGTTTTGTGACAACTGTTGCCGATATTGGCACTATGGGAAGTGCAGCCCAGTACGAGGCACTGTGTCACTGTCCAGTTCTATCCGCCACACCGCCGCTCATTTTTTTGTACCTGCACCAACCCATGTAGTCCAAAGCCGGGGTCCTCGCGTACTCTGGGACCCGGCCGCTGCAACCGTCCCTGCAAACCAGCTCAACCAGTCAGCGGTGCGGCCCGAGAATGGCTCTTCACGCTGCCACAGCTCACGGCTATTTAACCGCTAGTATTACGGCCTGGATGCGCCCCAATTAATGAGGATTTCGGGGGTTTTGTCGGCACAGCCCAGAAGCTCCCTGTTCAGGCATCCGCCATCTTCCGCTGTTGGCCACGCCCCCCTGGTCTGGGCTCTTTAACTAACGTTTTGTGGATGTCGTCGCGCATCTAATATCCTACCTTCCCTAGTGAGGTAGTGCAGGGTGTGCCTTTTGACCTACACATGTGCCAGTTGATGTGAAAAGAGGGGGCGTGCCGTGATTAGGTGTTGTGGGCAATCCAGCATGCTCTGGGGTCATGTGTCTACCCCTCTAGTCCTAGCATGTGGCGTGCAGTGGGGTCCTCCCTAACAGTTCCAAGTGTCTTGACTATGCCCTTTTTCCAGAGGGTTATTTTTGGGCTAGCTTTGGGCTTCTTTTTGTTCAAATCTTGGGCATTTCTCTAGGCTCCCACATGATTTGGTTGTTTCCATTGTCGTGTAATGGAGTGGTTTTTGAGAGCTGTCCTGAGGCCCCCATGTATTTTATGTGGCGGTGTCCAAGATTGGGCATATTTGCTCCCTTAGATGGTGTGTGTGGGGCCTTGTGCATTGTCAGCTTGATCGCCAGGCCTAATACGGCAGTGAGCTTATTTCTGAGTACCTCACACAGAGCTGTGATGGAGTTTTGCAGACTCTTTTCTTCTCTTTAACAAATTCTTATCCAGGACTTTTTGAGCCAGCAGTCCCCTGCTCTGGCCAGGGACTTCCAACCGGCGACACACTGCCTTCGTTGTTTTGGAGTGACATTACCCGGCAAACAGGCTTTGGGTGTTTGAAGAACCTTGAGGGAAAGTAGGAGGCAGAATGTTGCTACATGGAGATTCTGGTGCAAGGCCAGAACTAGTCAAATTTTGCCTGATACGGGTAATGGAGTAGAATGATCGATTGTACTGATGAACTACCCTACTGACTCGGCGCTATGCATGGGTTGTGATCGGTCGGAGTTTTATGCGTGCTGTGGACGTTATGGGGGCTACATCATCCCAAGCGTGTGGGAAACCTGGCTCCCGACCCTGGAATATTACCTTTTTTTGGAACTGAGAAGGGGCCTCCATTGGCCTGGGGGCTATTGCCTGGGTAGGGACCACACACCATGAAGGAATTTTAGTTCTGGGCCGAGGGCTTGAGAGTGGGTTCCATTTAATCTGGTTATTGGAACCAGTTCCAAATGGACTTGGGTAAGGAGACCTGGGTACCTGCTTTTAAGGACTTGGATGGGAGTTGCTCTTCCCCCTTGTCAGACTGCCCTCCCCCAGGGGTGTGTCCAGAAAACGCCACCCTAGGGGATCAGCAGCAGAGTGGGGCCTAGGCTCCTGCAGGCACCTGAATGGAAGACTTTAGAACGGATTCCCAATCAACACCACGACCAGCAGCCCTGTGCTTCCCGAAACCAAGTAAAGATTTAGAATTCCTAATGTTGACTTACTAGTCATCATTTTGAGATGTGGTTTGAGGTGTGCGTGAAGTGTATGTTCCGCATTGAGAGTTTGAACTTATTGCATAGGTAGGTTTTGCGATTTTGTAAAGGGATTACCTTCCCAGACAGTTATTCCTTCCTTCGGCTGTCCTTGTTGGGCTAGGGGGTCTCTCTCTTTTCCCATGTATCTGACCAACCACCTGCTCACTGCTCTGGTGGTGCAATGGCTGTCTGCTCTCCCTGCAGCTGTGCAGACGGTGCATTTGGGTTACCATGGTCTTGGCTTAGAGGATGGGGATTTTACGGGGCTGGCCCAGATATATCGATCTCTGCTTGTGATATGCCTTTACACGGCATTGGTCAGCGATGTGTCACATTCAGTGGCAATAATAACATTCTCTGACATCTGTCTGCTGCCAGCCTCCCTGAACTCTGATGCTAGGTATCTGTATTTTACTCTGACAAATAAACAACATAATAGGTGGTTGCTGACTAAAGAAGCAAATATAATATTACAGTCAAAGAAGAAAGTAGAAAAGACAAAATGGAGGACATGTGGCCAAAGGGAATTACAGGCATACACACAATTTGCTTAAGGAATTAAACGCCCTGGAAAAAATCTGGGGGGCTGCAAGTTGTTTGTTTAAGTTTGCAGAGGGCTCTTCTCAACTGAGTGTAACTGATTCTTTTTGGACAACCTGTTCACTGTGGTGTAGGCCATGATTCCAGCGAAAGCAAAGGTGTGGGATTACCAGTACTGCAGCCTGGACTCAGACAGATTGGCAAACATAAAGTAAACTAGGAAGAAGGGATGGCCGCCTCTGTCCCAAGGCTGCATTCCCAGAGACCACCATTCCGGCCCTCTCAACAAGCATGTCAGACAGGTATGAACCGAAAAGATCATTCAGAACATTCATTGTAAGACTCTGTATGTTCCTTCCTGTAGTGTATACCCTCATAATCAATAACATTTTGGGAAACAAAAATAGCACTGTATACTCAGTCGCAATAAAGATAAAATTCACTAGCCGTGGCTGTGAGTTCCTAAAGAGAGAACATTTTAATAATATATCAGTATGTATATTTTGTTTGCAGCAGAAACTGAAGTCAAATAGTGAAAAGTGCACAAATCACAATGCACAATAAAACTGTAAACGGGCCACAGTGCACTGACAAAACCTGTTCCACTGGATATAAACTCTCAACGTCCTACACGATCACAAACACCGGAACACTCATGAAAAGTAGAGCTACAAAACAACACAACGCAGTTGCCGTAAAATGGATTGATGAATCATTCGGTGTTTGCAAACAAGCAAGGTGTGAACGCCACACTCTTGCCAAACCTAGTTAACCTTAGTGTTCATGAACCTGCTGATCGTGTATACCATGAACTGGCAAAAGAAACCACAGCAAAAATGAAAGAATAAAATAGTAACTACCAAAGAATGCACAGTGTCTTTGATTAACACAAAGTCGCTGGGAGGACAGGGTATCTCCATGTTTAGGGTTAGTGCGTGGGTGTCAGTCCCTGCAGATTGGGGGCCTCGGTAGCTCCACACTCTTGGGGGGCATCTTGATGTAAGGCAGCAGACTGCAGGATGACTCGCATTGACACCAGTTGGGAACCCACAAGAGAAACCCACTAGGACCCCTCTAACCCTTCTTGATCTGACTAGGGTGCAGTCAACGAGATGCTGAACCTCTCTGAATGTTTTGATTTGTTCTGCATTCCGTCCATCATTTGTGTTTTTTTTTGCTTTTGACGCCCTAAGTGCGCCGGGTATGCCCAGACGTGGGTCCCGGGCTCACTGTGCCACTGGTTTCAAGCTAGCCTGGCTGATGGGGGGAGAAACCCCGAAACCAGTCCCAGGATGCTTGTTTCTGGTCCAAGGAGGACCTAGCATGGCAGTTCGGGGTGAACGGTTCCCATGAGGAACAGGGTCAAGACTGATTTGCGTATGGTTGGGTCTAAACTGGGAGCAAAAGAACGATGGATTTAAACCAGATCTCTTGACTGGGGGTGAATGTTTTGATTTGTTCTGCATTCCGTCCATCATTTGTGTGTTTTGTTACCTCTCCAACAAAGGCACAGTCAGGGGATCAGTAAAAGCCATAAACTATAGTGTGCAGAGGAAGTGTGCTCTCCAGGCAGTGTCACTACTGAGCTCAACCACACTGCTAGAAGTTGAATCCTGATGTAGCTCTCGTCTGGTCTCCAGAGGGGCACAGAGAGGGCATGTCTTTTTAGAGTCCCATCTGTGACTTTTAACTCCTTGGGGTTGTGGAGGATTCCACAAAGGCAGGATCAGCAGCAGGGTGGGCCAGAAGTGCTTCAGCAAGACCTTTGAAGTCGTATTGCTAATCTCGAGAAAACATCACTCAGATCTGAACTCTGGGAGCACCAGACCAGGGTCCATGGAGGCCTGTAAAGGTGTTTCTCGAACCAGACTGGAGTTCTGGCTTTTTTGTTCAAGTCTGGGGATTTGAGGGGCACCCCACTGCCAATGAGGTTCAATGTTCTTTCACCAGATTAGTGCTTGCACTCCAACACACCAGCGAATAACTCACATGTGCGCTTTGTTTCTCTTCGCCCGTGGCATGACATGCTTTGTAGTTCGTACACTTTTGGCACTGTACAAACATGTCATGCAATTCCTGATGCTCATTTTGCTCTACTAGGAGCCTGTCAGAGGAGTGTAGCAGTACAGCAGCCAGTTTGGAAGCAGTTCTGTTTCACTACAAAATGCCTGCGGCCTGTATAATGCATTAATCAATGAATGAATGAATTATTTTTTAGGTTTTATTTAGCTCAAACTCGACCCGAAGGTATTGGAGCGCTTTACATCAGCACCAGTTACATTACACAAAGGCGCATTCATGTTTTTGATATTACAAGGAGATTAAGAGATATGCCCAGAATCACAGGATGTTGAGCCGACGCAGAGACTCGAACTTGGTTCCCCGGTTCCAAGGTAGGCAGCTCTTTGTATAGAGCTCTGCTTCCCAAAGGCGTCCTGGTGCTTAGCCCCGCCGAGAAAGGCAAAGGAGGAGGCGGTCGACAGAATAGCCAGATTTGTTCCTTAAAAACCTCACGGACTTGATGACTGGGGCAGGTAAAAAAGATTTTGTTGTTGAGTGAAGAGAGCAGGAAGATATATGCCAGTTACATTTATTATTTAAGTAGGAATGATCCCGATTGAGGAGTGCCCTTTAACAAAGCGCTTTAAATTTCTTCCTTTTTTGTAGTGGGAGCCAGTGTCCTCAGCTGTGATATATACATTGAATATAGCGCATTTAATATTGCGCACAAATCACTTGGCGCTGCACTGCTGAGAAGGAGGAACTTCCTAAAACAGCCAGGTCTTCAAAGCCTTCCTGAAGACGAATGTGTCTGAGAATAAGCGAAGACTAGTGGGGAGTTTAATCTAATGATAGGGGCATCCCCGTGGGCCCAGGGTGAGATTCCCCACGGTCTCGCTGAAGCAGTCAGTGTAAACGGCAAGTGATTTAGAAGATGGCCTGGCAATCGTAAAGACAGGGAGTTAAGGAGTCTAGCCTCAAGAAATTAGCTTGGGTAAAGGCAACGTCTTTGTGAAGGACACAGTTATCTCACTGTCGTCAGCAATTGTCGTACGTAAAGGCAATGCCTTTGGCGAAGGGCACTGTTAGCTTGGGATCATTAGAATGAGACAAGATATCGAGCCCAAAAGATTTAACCAGGTGGCCAGATGGGATACATGGATATTGAACAGTTTGGGGCCCAGAGAAGACCCCTGAAGTACTCCTCAATGAATGGAAATTCTTCTGATGGGGAGGGGCGCAGCACTTTGTGCTCAGTTAGATAAAAATACCTTACCTAACTTAAAGTATTTCATCTGATGCGAAAGCCGGTCAGTTTTAGGAATTATGCAATGGGATGAGAGATCTAGAAGGACTTGAGCTGCAGAATCTTCCTGGTCTATGATTCTTCTGCAGTCATCTGTGACCATGATCAGGGCTGATCCACTGCTGTGGGATGGTCTAATCCATTCAGAGATTCAATTCAATTCAATTCATAAAGCTTTATTTTGGTTAAAAACCATAAAAGCACAAATATATGGTACATATTGCACATTAATAGAAATTCATAGATCATGCTATACCATAGTACATTAGATAAAATAGATAAAATATACTAAAAAGATGGAACAATAAAACAATCAGTGGCCAAAATGGGGACAATAAATCTCTAAGTAAAACATCATAATGCTAGACGTCATTTGCCTTAATTATTACATTTCTTGCATATCACATAGAGAGGAGGAATCTCGAAGTGGCAAATACAAACACAGGGGTCGTATCATATTTTAATAATCTAAAAACGTCCCTGTAGTCCCTAAGACCTCTTAATTTGCAAATGGAAATAATCCATTTAATTCGTGCCCTGGTGTAAGAGGGACAAAAAAGCAAAACACGCAAATCGGTCTCCTCCACAAGATCGCAACCAGGGCAAGGGCACCACCTAGAAGAAGAGGGCAGCCATTTATTTGACAGGGCCCGCAGTGGTAAGGATCCGTGTCTGAATTGAAGGTGAAGTTTTTTTGCTAGCGAGGGCTGGATGTCATCCAAGAATTTTTCAAAAACATAATGATCTTTCACCTCCAGGAATCGGAGAGACAACCTGCCCAAGCTAGAGTTCAGATCACGGAGATTCAGATGATGCTGTTTAAGAATAGCCCCCAACGCCCTCTTACTAATCAGAGGACAAGATGTTTCAGGCGAGGTCCACAAATCTTCCCTATGTATATCGTAGCAGAGTTGTTTAATATGTTTAAGCAACAAGATGTTACCCGATCCCCTAATAGACAGTAGATCGACTAACTCCTCCTTATGACTTAACAGCTCTGGAGTAGACCAAAGTCTCCTCTAATATAACAAAGGACGATGTAAAATGGTCTCCTGGATAGGGGCCAGTCCCAAATCCAGTCTTAGGGGGGTCAAAGGAGTACTCTTGGGGAGGTTTAGAAGACGCCTAATAAAATTATTTTCAGTAACGGACATAGGGCTGGCGTTAACATGGCCCCAAAGCTCTACGCCGTATAATACCGCTCCCCTAGCCTGAGCCCTGTATATTTCAACTGGGGGACCTAGAGGTTTATAAGAACATTCATTCAAAACCTTTAGGATTCCACCTGTTGATTGAATCAACTTGAGGTTAACCTTAACCACATGGGAGTCCCACTCCATCCTATCATTCAAGGTGACTCCCAAGTAATCAAAAGTGGAGACTCTCTCAAGAATACATCCCTCCAGGTGTGGGTGGGGGTAAGTTGATGGTTTGGAGTTAAAAACCATAAATTTGGTTTTAGAAAGATTTATCTCCAAATTTCTAGAGCAGCAGAAAGAACAAAAGGCCTCCAAAGTTCGCTGGGCACCCATTGGAGATTTTGAAAGTAGAAGGGTGTCATCAGCGAACATTAGGGCTGGTATTCTGCGTGCTGCTAGAGTCGGAGAATCGAGATCCTTTACCCCCAAAAGATGTGAAATCCAACCTTTAATAAATAGGTAAATAAGGTGGGGGCCAACACACACCCCTGCCTAACACCCCTATCTACCGAGAAGGGAGCAGAAAGCTCACTATTCATATCATAACGAACCCTCGCAAACGTTCCAGAATGGAGACGCTTGAAGAGGTCACAGAGGTATGGGGGAGCACCCATCTCGAGCAAGATTAACCAGAGCTTGTCCCTCTGTACCAGATCAAAAGCGGATCTAAGACCAACAAAGATCAGGTAGAGAGAGCCCTTCCCCAAAAACACCGTCTTCCAGTGTACCAACTGTAGCCTGAACAGTTGGTTGGTTGTAGAGACCCTAGCGCGAAAGCCTGCTTGAAAGGGCGATAGAATATGAAATTCTTCCATCCAACTTTCAAGCCTAGTTAATAAAATTCGGGCAAACACTTTCTGGAGGACGTCAATGAGGCTGATAGGCCGATAATTTGCTGGATCTAATGGAGAGGCCTTCTTGTGGATGGGGATGATTTCTGCACCCTTCCAAGTGTGAGGGATGGCCATACCAGAAAGGATTGCGTTAAAATATATCAATAGGTATGGTACCCAGACCAGCGGTTCAATAATAAATAGATCCCCAGGAATCCTATCTAGGCCAGGGGCTTTACCAGAAGAAAGACTCATTAGGGCAGCCTGAATTTGACAGGAAGTGCAGAGAGGTGGATCGGGCACCCTTGCTTCGTTAATCACTTGGGGTGATATACTAGTCAGAGGTGGTGGTGATTCAACCACATTATCACTTGTCGGAACACTAAAAAGAGGCTTGAAATGCCTCAACCAGACCTCTTCACTTAAGCCAGGTGTTATAGCTGAAGATCCCTCGTGTCTACCACACCTGACTAAATTCCAGAAGGTCCTGGAGTCATGGCTATCCAGGGCGTCCTTTATACTGGCCCACCTGGCAACCTCCCAATCTTTTTTAGATTCAGATGCAATAGATTTGTACAGGGATCTGGCTCCTCTGAAACTATGCGGGGTACCATTTTTCACCTCCCACAGGAGTGCCCGTTTAGCATCCCTGCAGCTAGAGTTGTACCAGTTGACTTGTTTCCTCACCCCATTTAACTTTGGTTTTGCCACAACATAAAAAAAAACTAGCGGCCATCGAAAAGAGTTTGGTGTGGATAATCTCTAGCTCTTGGAAATATGATAAATCCTGTCTACCCTCCATGAGAACAGACGCTTCAGCTAGGTGAATGGCCACATGGGAGTATAATGCAACGATTTTATTTGGAGTTGTCAAAAACTTGGCCCACCTAATGCGTCAGCCACCTGCCACCACTATTAGATTGGGTACTATAGATTGGACCGGTATCCCTGGAGCACGTGCAGGATCCAAATGATGCAAAAATTCCTAACTGAGGAGATTGTGATCGCTATCAGCCCTAACCACTATGGTAAAAGACTTAAGATGGGACCAAAACTCCACGTTTACCAAGATGTAATCAATGGTTGAGCTTTTACCCGGTCTGTTCTAAGTATGCATCCCCGGGGCATCTGGAGCAAGTCTGCCATTACAAGCTCGAAGAGAGTGAGATACTAAGAGCTTGTTAATCCTAATAGCCAAAGGTGTAAGACGCGGAGCAGAATACATAAGACAATCCTGGATATTCCAGGTTAAATCCTCCTCAGAGGTAATAGAGGGGATGCCAGCCAGGGGTTCAAAATGGCAATTAAAATCACCCCCGATAATCTTATAGGTAAGTGTAGAAAACAGGGTCAGAAGTTCATTGAGGGCATTAAGAATGGTGAGTCCCAGTCGTAGTGGAGTGGGGCGTAGATAGATATTAATTACCAGTATTGAGGTACCGTCCCCAAACTTCAAAATAATACAAAGAATATCTAAAGAGTGGGAGTCGATGACTCTAACTGTACACCCCAGGTGGGTAGCCACCCAAATGCATAGGCCCCCCGAGGGTCGCCCCCTGGGACCCTGCACCGCTGGGACAAGAGGCAACACCAGCCCTGACCGGAGAAGTCGTCATCCAAGTCTCTTGGAAGAGACATAGATCGTAATCGTCTACCAGTGCCTCCCAGTCGGGATTGGAGAGTTTGGTACCCAACCCTGCTACATTCCATGACCCAATTAAAGAGCCAGAGTTGGCATCCCCGAGAGAACTACGAGGTTCAATCTCAAAGCTTAAGGGATGGCCTCGGTGGGGTACCGAAGTCAAATCTACGTCATCGACAGGTATACCAATACTAGAGCCAGGGGAAATCGCAAATGTGTTCAGATAACAAACGGTAGGAAGACCAACCTCTGCACTCTCCCCCTCCAACTTGGAGGCGTTGGCCCTACCATATGATAAACCTGTAACCCCCACACAAGGGACTAGTCAAGCCTCGCTGTCCAAACAGCCAAAGGAGTTGGCAACTGGAATATTGTAGGCAGCAGTTTGCGGACCAAAATAGGAATTCCTTAAGGCAGACCTTGCCAAGCCGGCCGGCCGTTGATAAAAATAACCCAAAGGTAGAGGTAGAATTAGGCTCTGGGAAGGCGAGCCTTGCCATTCAAGAATGAAATTAGCCACTCTAGGATCCCTGAAATTGATAATAACGCAATCCCCTCCCTTATCTGTTTGGTTCACCCCCAGCCAACTTACCCTTCGCACAAACAAAATTTCCCCATAACCCCCTCTTGGTAGAGATCTGAAAGTATTCAACCAATGGGTAACCTTGTTCTTCAGCTCGGGGAAAGATTCCTGGCGAGCACCAGACAATGGGGCGACGCCTGAGAGAACCACCACATATGGCGAGGCCTCCGGAGGCAGCTGTGGGAAAAGTGATGGTGGTAGTTGCCCAGTACTATGGTCATTCCCATCTTTAGAATGGGATATCAAAGCACTGTCCACTCTCCTCTTACCAGATGTTAGAGTAGAAAAAGTAGAGGGAGGTGGAGGCACACTGGATACGGACACAGATGGCCTGGAAAGTGAGGGGAAATCAGGTACATTAGAACTTAAAGTGGGAAGAAGAGTGTTCGTAATAGTTGATGCCCGTGCCCCAATATCATTAGGACCAGATACACATGCAGTAGGACAAGTGCCTTGGTGACTGGGCATAGAAGTCGCAGAAGCCTTGTGAATAATCCCACTCCCAGAAGGGGCAAATTAATGCCCAGAGGGTTTACTATTAATTAAAGATACAACTCTATCGATTTTGCTCATCAAGCTTTTAAATTGGGAAGTGATGAGTTGTTCCAATTTAGTTTGCAAGTCAATTAATAGATGGGTAGCCCATACCGGAGGTGCTGGGGAGGCAGACAATTGTGTTAAACCTGGATTAGAAGATGTTCTAAGTGCAGGGTTGTTTATAGGAGGTTTAGTAGATGGCTTTACCTTCTTGTTTTTACCACGAGGTTTTTGAATCCTAGAAGTTACTTGGGAGACCTGGGGTGGTAGTGTGTTATTCAGTAGAGTGGCCGCAGGGCTGGCCGCCAAAATAGCTTGAGCACAAGGAAGCTCGGCAAATGAGGATACAAGCAACGAAACCTGATTGCTATCTATAGGAGTGGAAACATTCCCAAGTAATGGAGGGGAAAGTAAACTTGGGGTAAGAGAAAGACGTCGCTCAGTATTCTCTATTGCAGTTGCCACCACCCCTATAGTTTTTTGCAACATTTTGTCAATAGCGGTAAGGCTTGGGAGAGGGGTATTAGAAACCATTTGTTGTCTAGTGCAGGGGCGACTAATCACTGGCTTAGTTTTACCCATTGTCTCAAGCCTATTAGTACGCAATAAAAACTGATAACAAACCCCCAAAGCAAAACCAATGAAACACCGTAGCGTCCCTCAGTTATTAGACCAATTTAACCAACACAGTTGGCCACAAGAAAATAAGGGGAGTGATAACATCACCCTGCATAAAACACAAGCAGACCACATACATATCATTACGAGACCTGCAATTGTCCACGCTCAAACAGCCAAGAGAAGTTGCCCAGCCCAGCCTCCTTCGGCCTCTGATGGCCTAAGACGGCCCGCCCTTGTCCCGGGCTTCTCCCGGCGCGACCCACGCGCGTCCCACGGGACGAGGTTCCACACAGGCCTTTATTCGCCTCCTGGCGCCTGGAAGTTGCGTCAGCGGTGTCCTCGGGAGAAGCAGGATTGCTGGGGGATGTAGTCCGACCGCACCATGCAGCGGAGCCAAGCCCGGCTGAGGAGGAAGTCACAAAGAAATAGCGGAGCAAAGCCCGGCCAGGGAAAGTTGCCCAGAATATGTTGCATTCAGAGATTCATCTAGCAACTCGTGTTCCAGAAAAAATCTGAGAACTGAATGTTCACTGCCCTCTCGAGAATTTTAGTGGGTTGTGGAAGAAGGGAGATACGTCAAATCTTGGACATTACTTTAAGGTCAGTATTTATTTGTTTTTGAAAAGGGGTGACTTTGGTTTCTTTCCAATCAGTGACACCATGGCCATAGTGAGAGAGTTGTTGCATGAAGAGGTAGGCAAAGGGGGAATCTGCTGGTAACCAGGTGAAATACTATTGGGCGGTTCAGGGCACCAGTGGAGACTCTTAGTTTGTCCAAAGAGATTGTTTATGAGTTTGTCAGATGGTGGCACAGACTCATGTAGTGATGCGTCAGAGGCGGTCTGTGCAACTTTATTTAACAATGCCTGAATATATAGAGAGCATTTAAGAAAATGTGAGGAGGTCTTACTGATTTTGTCGCTAAAGTACTCAACGTGTTTTTTCAAAGGGATGCAGTAGGAGAATTAGTGAAGTCTAGAAAATGGGGAAGAGATTTGCTGAGGACAAAAGAGAAGACCTGTTGCATTTGATTGACCTCATTCTCAATTTTGTAGGAGTAGTCGTCTACTTTCACTGAGCTTATAGGAGCTTTATAGTTTTGAATGGCTGATCTGTAAGTTATTTTATCTTGACGATTGTGTTGTTTCCTCCGTCTAGCTTCAAATTTTTTGCAGTGTCTTTTTGCAATTTGTAGATGGGCTCTTTTTCTTGGCTTTCTTTTTCTGTGTGGTGATTTAGCCTAAGGCAGAGGAAATCCAGGAGTTACAGTTGGTTTCATCTGCACCAATGGCTTAGTTGATGTTTACGGGCTGAATTCAAATTGGCTTGATTGACTTTGGCCCACCTGCGAGAGTAGGTTGCTTTGCCGCAATTGGAGCCATCATTCTGAGTTGGAACACGTATATCAAAAGAGAGTGCCACACGATCATTCCAGGTTAGAGGGAAAGGTGAGCAAGTATTGGCAAGATTGTATCTGTCGAAGACAGGATCCAGGATATCACCCCTAGTGTTAGTGAGAAAGTTGACCCTCTGGGAAAGATGAAGATCAGTTAAAGATTCCGTGAATTTACTGGTAGCTAAGTTGAGAGTATCCTCCAACAGGGTCATAACATAGGGCCCCATGGCCCCTAGAGTTTCGGGGACCCCAGGCTTTTTCATCCAGGAGGGGGCCCCTTCAATGCACCCTGTACTGTGAGGCTATGGTATGGTGAACAATCAAACGCTCTGTGAATCCTACAGACATGAACGTGCAAAATTGCAGTGTTACTTCATTGCTGTTTGGAAGAACTTGCTCACAAAAAGGTGTCTCCTCTCCTCTCCTCTCACTGTGCTCTGG
Organism: Triturus cristatus; assembly: GCF_964204655.1. NCBI lineage: Eukaryota > Metazoa > Chordata > Amphibia > Caudata > Salamandridae > Triturus > Triturus cristatus. The sequence continues at coordinate 961,435,383 of NC_140589.1, forward strand.
TTAATTCACAGAGAGAAATGAAGCATACGAAAGGAAGAGGGAGATAAGGGAAACGTGGTCAAAAGGACTGGGGGAAATTAAAATGGAAAGGGAGAGGACACAACAAGAGGCAAGAGAGAGGTTGGAAATAGAAAGGTAAAATGAAAACTGGAGAAAGGGAAAAGTAAGCAGGCCTGGCTCAAGCAATTTTTATTTGGGTGGGCCAGGGGTGCATTCGGGTGGGCAACTGCGAGCCCAATTTTTCGCTTCTGGAGGCAGCCTACAAGCCCTAGATTACATCATATCTACTTGCAAACAGTCAACATGATACAACAAATCGATTCTGTGTGTATACAGAGCATGTGGAGAATTATTTGAAAGTAAGAGCAATGTCTGGACCTAAGTGCAAACCGGTAAACTTAAATTCCAACGGGCCAAGATTCAACACAAGTATATCCAGGGTCGATTATCCACTTTTCTACCATCCCTCTCCTGTGCACCTTATCTCACAGCTGACCTTGGGCCCCAGCCCCCTATCAGCCACCATCCAGCTCCACTTTCCGTATCTCTGGTAAAAAACATTAGTAAAACCACCTTCAAACTTAAAACATTGAATATAGCAGTAAATATAATTAACAACCACTTTAAAATATGTTCCACAGTTGCCCTGATGACCTGACTACTTATTAAATAAACAAAAACAGAAAGGCAATGAGAGGGCCAGCTTTAGCGCTAGTGCAAAAGTCTTTTTTGGCACCCCACCAATGACTTCTTCCTCCACAGATACCATTACTACCACCCTTCAACAGTGCCTTTCTTCTCTCCGTAGCCCTTCTCTCATATGCATTTCATTTGTTGTATAGCGCTACTCATATCAGTGTAGGGTGTCACAGTACTTTACATCACTCACACATTATGGAGTCAATGAATCATACAAGTATGTAAATCAGTCTATAGGGAATGCCACATAAGTCAATGAGGATTACAAGGTGCAGGAATCACATATTACAGTTTTACTAATAAAAATGTATATCTGCACAAACAAACTCTTTTTAGCAATATTAGAGTAACGAAAGACCGGGGAAGTTATAACTATATCTCAACAGAAAAACAAACAAAAAAGTGAAATTCTAATTATACCATTCAGGTTTGTATGCAGCTCTTTGATGACAGTTCATAGTCACAGTTCTATGATAGGATTGTAACTTCTGAAGTGCAAGTAGCACAAGAATCTCTGTGACAAACGCAGTCACCCACTGAGCTATCCACATAAAATACAGTTTTTCTGCATTTCAAAACTACCAACAAAGGAATGCTCTCTAGCAGGACCATTAATCACCAGTTATCTGGACATGTATATTGTTGTCTTGCATCCATGGCTATGATAATGATAAAAACGATTTAATGAAGCATACACAAAGTATGCCTATTGCTTGGCCTTTGCAGATTTTAAAAATAAAAACAAATAGTCACACATTTTCTTTCCTACAAGGGTCATAGAACCTTGCCTCACAGCTGCATCTGATAAGCAGCTGCAGGGGTCAGGAAGGTGAATCCCGATAAACAAACTTCTTTTCTCCAGGACTGAAGAGAAAAGGAAATATCCACGCAGACTGTGCCAAAGAAAGATTTTGTCCCCTTCACCATGCCCCTATTGTACCTACATGACACAGCCCACCTTTCTAAAAGGAGATGCGTGATTGGGGGTGCCTGTGAGAAAGAGCCCAGACTCAATCTCGCAACTCCCAGAAAAGGAAGAAAAACAAAGTTCAGAGGAACGTTTTAAATCAAAGTGGCCATTTTCTTTTGGCCTTGAAGCGGTCACTGTGAGGGCCAAGGCTCATGTTTGGGTGGGCCTAACCCACCCGGCCACCCGCCATCTCACTGCCATCTTCTCACTCCTTACTTGGCCTTAATGCTCCTCGATTTTGAAAAGGCCTTTGATACAGTCGATTGAAGCTACTTGGGGTGTGTGCTGGAGCGGACGGGACTTGGCCCCCACTTTCGGAACCTGGTGGCAGTCCTCTACTCCAAGCCATCCGCGAGGTTCCTTGTGAACAGGGCACTGTCAGATGCCTTCCCCATCAGGAGGGGTACCCGACAGGGGTGCCCACTCTCTCCCATCTTATTCGCTCTTGTGATCAAACTTTTGGCCTGCCTCATACGGACAGATGAGCAGATTCAGGGGTGGCGTTGGCAGGGCTCCCATGAGAACCGCTTCGCCCTATATGCAGACAATGTCCTGCTCTTTCTAGCTGACCCGGCCAACTATTGACCGAGATGCCTACACATTCTCCAATCTTTTGAGGAAGCTTCGGGCTTGCGTCTAAACCCTTCAAAATCCAATATAGTGCCTTTGCACCCGTCTCGGGAGTGTGTGGATTGGCAGACCAACATTCCCCTACGGAGGCTCTTGTTCAAGTACCTTGGTATTTGGGTTGCCCTTCTTCCAGAATCCACCTCGTCTCTTAATGTGAACCCACTCTTCAAACATACAAAAGATGTTCTTAAGTGGTGGCAGTCCGTTCCGCTTAACCCCTCGGCAGGATTGCCCTCATAAAAATGTCTTCTCCTGAAGACATTCTTTCCCTAAATGAGGCATTAAAGCTGACTGTTCACTGGCTCACCTCTAACCAGCTCAAACTTAATGCCCCCCAAAAAACTTTCTTCTAATCTCCCCACCCAAAACCAACCCTGACATTCAGGAATGGATCAAGTCGGTTGCAGCACTAAACTGCCCACCAACCATAGTGGACTCCGCTAAATCCCTTGGAATAACACTAGATCACAGCTTGAATATGCGCGGCCACATCAACTCGATGGCCAAAACAGCAAGATTTCACCTGAGCTACCTAAGAAACCTGAAACCTTGCCCAGACACTCCAACCTTAAAATTGTAATTCAGGCACTAGTCATCTCCAGACTGGAATATGGATGCTCTACCCTTGATGGTCTACCCAAGATCTCCCTGGCCCCCCTAAAAGCCTGCCTCAACGCTGCCGCCAGACTCCTAACAGGTTCAAAGTAATTCGACCACATCTCTCCACACCTTAAAGCCTTGAACTGGCTTCCTCTCAAGGCCAGAATCCAACTTAAGCTGGCTTGCATCACTCACAAGGCCTTATACTCCAAATCCCCTGCTTTTCCCGCCCAGAAACTCGTACTATCTGGAGGGGCCAGAAACTCCCAGTCCACCAGAGACCTCCTGCTCCAACCAGCATGCTTATGAAAAAAAGCCATACAATCGGGCCTTCTCTGGGGCCGCACCAAGAATTTGGAACTCACTCCCGTCAGCCATTAGAAGAATTCCATCTCTGGCTCGCTTCAAAAAGGAAGCCAAAACATTCCTAATGGGCAAATTCCTCTCCTAACTCTTGCATTACAGTCACCTCAGCGCCTCTGTTCTACCTCCCATCACGGCCTCACCATGGGTTTTCCGGATGATTTCCACTCGACACCTCTGGGCATCCCACCCTGGGATCTGAGACCGCTTGTTTCTTTTAAGATGTATCTACCCGTTTTTTCTCAAATGTATACCCCATAGGATCTGAGACCGCCTGTGTCGGGTAAAAAGTATCTATCTATGTTTTCCCTAATTTATTCACCTCTCCTAAGTCTCTTGTATTCATCATGTCAATCCTGTAAATGCTCTGATACCCTTGCGGGTCTAGTTCGCGCTCTATAAACCACAAAATAAATAAATAAATACATTTAAAATGATGGTTTTGCCTCCCTTCCTCTATGTGCTTCAGAACCTCCGCCGCAATCTCCCCCGCAGCTGGTTCCGCGGGTTCGACGCACTGATCACAACTTTCCTTTGGGGTGGCTCAAGGTCGTGACTGGCTCTCACACACTGTCAACGGTTCCCCTTTGATGGTGGTATCAATCAATTATAGCATTTGTAAAGCGCAGTACATACCCGCGAGGGTCTCAAGGCACTGGGGGGGGGGGAAGCTGCTACTGTTCGAAGAGCCAGGTCTTGAGAAGTCTTCTGAAGGTCAGAAGGTCTTCGGTCTGCCGTAGGCAGATGGGGAGGGTGTTCCATGTCTTAGTGGCGAGGTGGGAGAATGATCTTTCCGCTGGCGGTCACTCTTCAGATGCGGAGGATGGTGGCGAGGGCGCGGTCTGCGGAGCGGAGCTGGCAGGTGGGGGTGTAGCGGCTGAGTCGGCTGTTGAGGTACGTTGGTCCGGTGTTGTGGAGTGCCTTGTGTGCGTGGGTGAGGAGTTTGAAGGTTATCCTCTTGTTGACGGGGAGCCAGTGCAGGTCTCTCATGTGGGGTGTGATGTAGCTGCGGCAAGGGATGACGAGGATCAGGAGTTTGGCCGGGGCTCCTGCGTAGAGTGCGTGTCCGTAGTCCAGTCTACTGCTGACTAGGGCCTGGATGACCGTCCTTCTTGTTTCGGTGGGGATCCACTTGAAGATCCTGCGAAGCATGCGGAGGGTGTTGAAGCAGAAGGAGGAGACGGCGTTGACCTGCTTCGTCATGGAGAGGGTAGAGACGAGGATGACCCCTAGGTTGCGTGCGTGGTCGGTGTGAGTTGGGGGTGTTCCTAGTGCATTCGGCCACAAGGAGTCGTCCCAGGCCGAGGGGATGGATCCGAGGATGAGGACCTCCGTCTTGTCCGAGTTTAGCTTCAGTCGGCTGTTCCTCATCCAGTCGGCGACGGCCTTCATTCCTTCGTGGAGGTTGGTTTTGGCGGTGTGGGGGTCCTTGTTGAGGGAGAGGATCAGCTGGGTGTTGTCGGCGTAGGAGATGATGTTGAGGTCGTGCCGTCAAGCGATGTGGGCGAGCGGTGCCATGTAGACGTTGAACAACGTTGGGCTGAGGGATGAGCCTTGGGGTACGCCGCAGATGATCCCGGTGGCTTCAGAGCGGAAGGGGATGACAAACCCCTTTCAGGACTATCTGGCCACTCGTCTATTGGTCATCTACGACTGGTTTAATGGGGGTTGGGCAGACTGGCTGGAGCTATAGAGCTTCGGATTTTACCAGATACAGGCCATGCTATACGGGGCTCCTATTCCCAACACCCTACCTGCAATCACCCGGACGGCCCTTCTAGTATGGAGATCCATGATGTGACACACCTGGTGGGATGCCAGGATTACACTACAAACACCCCTCTCATACAGCACTCACCTTCAGGAGGTGAGGTCATTATTGAGCTTCCAGAAGTAGGATCTGATTGGTATCACCCAGGTAGGAGATGTATGGAGGGGGGACCGCTTGTCCTCCTTCCAGCAGTTGCAGCAAACATACTCTCTGCAGCTTACTCAATTCTATAAATACCTATAAAAATGAGTCTGTAGATCATGCAATAAAAGAGGAACCAAACATTTTGACGGTAAATACAGGCCTGGAAAATTAACGTAAAAGGTGAGAATGTTCTAGTCTGGGGGAGGGAAGCAAAGCGTGCAGACGGGGTAGCGGTTGAAGGCTGACTGATAGCGGTGTATTTATGTGTATCACGTTTATCGCAAAAGATGCGAGTGGTATAGTCACAAGGGGAGAGAAAACACATTTTGTTTTCATGAGGAGCTAGTGTCATCCTAGAAGGGTCTGTGAAGAACTAAAGTAAGTTGTTCCATTTTTTCTGAGACAACAGTATTGGAGAAAATCCTTAATCATCAACCTCAGTACTGTGATACCAGCACTGAACACCACATAACAGACAAGAGGTGGTCTGCACTCACAGGCTCCCCTTACTCACTCAGTCAGGACAATAGCACCATTTCATGCATAGTAAAATTAAGACACGTATGTAAAAAGAAATTAAATGATTGAACTTGCAGATATAAACTATATGGATAGATTAGCTTGTTTATTGCACTGCGTTTCAAGTAGTTTAAATAATATTTTTTTTTAAATGAATATGCTGGCACAGACGGCATTAAACGAGCTGTTCGAAATAAATTGCGTGAATTGACGTGCAAGCAGAATTTCTGTTTAAAATATATTTTCAATTGACATCTTCTCAGGCCCTCCATAGCTGGGGTATTACATAAGAAGTGTTTAAAATTGTCATTTACTAAGCCACATAAACGACACAAAACTGTTTATAGACTGCCCATTGGAGCATAGTCCAAAAAGAGCTGCAATGCATTCTGATGCACAAGCATCTCTGCCACAGTACAGATTCATAAAACCTGTCCTTGCCTTATAATTGCTCATTGATTCAGAACGTTATCGACAGTAAAAAACAGTCATTGTGATTTTTAGAAAATATCTTTTTTGGTTCAATCTTTTTATTACATTTGATAGACAACTACGACAACTTCAACGAACAGACGCCTGACACCCCACCCCCCATGCCGCCGATAAGCCATCCATCATGACCTGGAATCCTGCCACCATAGAATACATCACAGCAACCATGCAGAAAACCCACTAAAGAGCCCCAACAGACCCCTGCCCACCACACATATTCCACAGGGCCGCCGCCATCGCACCCGAACTAGGACGGCCCATCAACACCTCCTTCATGACCAGCATCTTCCCAAATGACTGGAAGCGGGCGGAGATTAAACCGCTCCTCAAGAAACCAACGGCCAACCCAACAGACCTGAAAAACTACCGGCCCATCTCTCTCCTCCCCTTCGTGGCACCGAGAGACTCGTAAACGCCCAACTGACTGCCTTCATCAAAGAGAACTCCAACCTGGACGCCTCCCAGTCTGGATTCCGCAGCAACCACAGCACCGAGATCGCCCTCCTTGCCACCACTGACGACATCTGGCTGCTACACGATCAGGGACACACTGCGGCCCTCGTCCTTCTGGACCTCTCCGCAGCCTTTGACACCATTTCACTTCTCACACTCGCTGCCAGACTTCACGAAGCGGGGATACAAGGAACCGCCCTCGACTGGATCCAATCCTTTCTCTCAGGCCGAACCCAGAGGATCAGACTTCCTCCCTTCCTCTCTGAACCCACCGATATCAACTGCGGAGTACCCCAAGAATCATCGCTCAGCTCCATGCTCTTCAACATCTACATGGCCCCCCTCGCCGCCATCGTCAGACAGCATGGGCTCAGCATTGTATCCTACGCCGACGACACCCAGCTCATACTCGCACTCACGAAGAAGCCCGAAAACACCAGACTCTGTTTCCAGGAAGGAATGAAGAACGTGGCAGCCTGGATGAAAGACAGCTGTTTGAAGCTCAACTCAGAGAAGACCGATGTCCTCATCCTCGGACCCTGTACCTCCGCCTGGAACAACACCTGGTGGCCCTCCTCCCTCGGGAACCCACCCACCCCTACAGACCGCGCACGAAACCTCGGCATCATCTTCGACTCCTCCCTCTCCTTGAACCACCAGATCAACGCCGTTGCCTCCACCAGTTTCAACTGCCTCCGCATCCTCCGCAAGACCTTCAAATGGATCCCCCCGACTGCAGAAGAGCAGTCACCCACGCACTCATAACCAGTAGACTGGACTACGGCAACGCCCTATACGCCGGTATCAACAGAACCCTTCCACACAAACTCCAAACCATCCTGAACGCCGCAGCCAGACTCCTCCTTGGGACACCACGTCATGAACACATGACGCAACACCTACAAGACCTCCACTGGCTCCCCATACAGAAGAGGGTCGCCTTCAAACTCCTAACCCACGCCTACATATCCCTCAACAACATCGGACCCAAGCATCTCAACGAGAGAGTATCCTTCCACGTACCCAAGAGGAACCTCCGCTCCGCCGACCTCACCCCGGCAGAGGTCCCTCGCATCCTCAGAAACAGAACAGGCGAGAGAGAGCCTTCTCCTATATCGCAGCCAAGACCTGGAACAAGCTCCCTGTGAACATCAGACGCTCCCCGATCCTGCACACGTTCAGGAAGGACCTCAAGACCTGGCTCTTTGACTGATCTGGAGCTGCTCCCCCCCCCCCCAGCGCCTTGAGACCCTCACGGATGAGTAGCACGCTCTATGAAACCCCTGATTGATTGATTGATAGTTACACATACTCGTGTCTAGGTCCAGCGGCCGACAAGGATTAAGCGCATGACACCTTGAACCTTCTCACAAATCCCTAGCATTTAACCGAATTCCCCCTATCCCTCCACTGTTTCCAATCGCTCACGGATGTTCATAGAAACTCTACTCTGGATTAGGATGTCTGTAGCATGCTGTATATGTTTTTATTCTTCTCTCCTGTTGTTTTCTCCCTAGCTGCTCAGCCAGTGTGAATGTGCTGCGTGGAATGTTGGTGTGGTGATGATGAATGGAATGTTTGGGTGCCTGTGAGGTCTGACAGTTGGAGTATGGTCTGAGCAGCAGGCAGGCTGCTCCTGGTGGGGCTGCTCTAAATTACCTTTAACTACATGGCTAATTGATTTCATCATTACAATGCCTTTATGCTGAGAAACATTCTTCCTACAAACCTGGTCCAAGGGTGCAGAGCTATCTGTGATGCCCGAATATCATGTCTACTACTGACAGCATCTGCGTGCGATCCTGTGATAGGATAGCCCCTTCTGGGCCTGATGGGACCCCCCTGTACATATTATAAGGAGAACCCAGAGTGTTAGTCCCCCTTGCTTACAAATGTTATAAATTCTATGTCGGCGAAACACATTCTGGTACCCCCTATGAACGCACCATCCAAATAACTGTACTGAACTGCTCACAACTGGTCTCAACCAATATAGCCCTCTTGGGCCTGCATGTGTGCCAACATGTGTACCAACATCTCCACAGAATGTCAGATGTAATTAATATGAAATGTAACTCTCACTGCCTGTCCCCTACCTCTTCTTTCACCCCTTGTTTTCCTGCCTTTCTCTGTCTGCCTTTCTCTTTTTTTCACTAAATAACGTCATGTGGGGTTAGCTAAACAAATGTGTCATAATGTCTCAGGACACTGATGTATAAACTGCCATTGATACAACCTATGCTAACCCTGTAACAGAATTGCTAATGTGATCTTGTATAAAAATAAATAAAACATGTTGAAATTAAAAAATAAATTCTGCTTGCAAGGTTGGCGTCCCATCATCCTGGTGCAACTCTGTAATTGTACCAGGTTTTAGAAAGGGAAATGCACATGATCCCAAGTGCTACTGTCCAATTTCACTTCTTAATTCTGTCACTAAAATAATTCTGAGAATCATATTGGACCGGTGGCTTGTTTGGTCTACTGTGAAGAATATTCTCCCACTGGTTAAGTCTGTGTACAGAAAAGGCCTGGTGATACAGAACAATGTTTACTTCACCTTCTTGTGTCCACATATAAGTTTGCCTAGAGTAGTTCCCTTCAGTTGGCATTTATGGATCTACCAAGTACCCTTGATTGTGTAAATAGATCCAAGGTCTGGTACATTTTAATCTCCCTGGGACTTCAGATGGACTTGGTGGCCTTTTTGAGACATCTTCAATGGGATCTGCCTGCATCAGTAGGGTATTGGGACGGTGGAGAGTGTTCATCCTCCCACTCACTAAACGTTTTTTATTGCCTGAGTTTCTGAAGTTTAGGTTTAGCAAGTGTAGAGTGGTATTGATTTTTCTGCAGCAACTAGATTGCCATATTACATGTAATTTAGGAGGCTCTTTTTAGGTCTCGCCTACGGAGCGCGCATGCGCTGCTTAGGAGAGGGACCTAATGCCATCGGCATAGCTTTGGGGGCAAAAACGTGCACGCGTTGCATTGCTTGCAATGGCAACGCGTGCACATCGGCGATTTCCTTGTGGGAGCACGCGGCGCCATATGGTGGCACCATATGGTCGCACGCTCCCGCTAGGGAATCTCGCAGGCCCCCTCCCCTGCGCGATTATAGCAAAAGTAAACAAGCATTGGCATAGCCAATAGGCACCCGCGCTTCACTTTTAACATTAAAAGTGAAGCACAGGTGCAGTGATTATAACAAAAGTAAAGAAATAGATGTTTTTTTCTATTTCTTTACTTTTCCTATAATCGCGGCACCCGCGCTTTACGTGCCGCGATTATAGCAAAAGTAAATATACTTATAAGGTCCCAAAAGCAAGACCTATTGGCTCTGCCAATGCCTGTTTAAAATGTGCACTCTAATTGAATCAGTCAGATATGTTTTAACAAGGTAGTTTTTATAGTTTCTATTTATTCATGATGCCAGTTTCTTTTTTAATTGTGACTGTTTTTATTCATGTTTTTATTCATGAACTGTTTATTTTGTTTTTACTATTTAATGAAATGTTTTTTTTATGATGCAGCTTTTATGATTTGCTTCTGCTGAGATCAAGATATCTCAGTCTAGTGAGCTCTCTAAATCTCCTTTGACAGTAGATCAAAGATGGGCCCCATTCCGATTCAAACTTGGTTCTCTTCTATTTCAATGGCTGTGGTGATTTTTTGCATCACTAATTGATCACATATCCTGTGTAACCAGTCAGTAGGTTCATGGATACGAGCCATGCCACTTTGTGCAGTTATTGGTTGCCTGGCTGTACCCAGCGCTAAGGAGATCTGTTTACCTTTCCTGAAATGTAGTGGTTACACTTTCTAATTCTGTGAAAGTGGGTTAATAAGCATGCCTCTCCATAGCCTCGCCAACAACTGTCAAAGCACAGTGTACCACTTATAAATGACTGGGCACATTCCCTCTAGCCGCAAAGGAAAAAGAAGCAGCAGCGGTTGCTGGTATTGTGAAGTGGTGGGGTATAAATATTAAAATTACACTTGCCTGCTCCGATGGCCGCCACCTTCCTCCCGATCCTCTTTTCACGGACGTCCAGGAACTGCTGCACACTGTGCAGGCTCCCAGCTCCCAATCCCAGCATTGCTCACATGCGGAGATTAGTCTGAGAGCCTTGGTTTGGCGCTCAGACTTGGACTGGGAGCCTGTGTTGGTTTCTTCACCCAGCTGACCAACACAGCGAGGTAGGGAAAGGCTAAGTGCGCATGGCAGGCCTCTGCTGGCTTACAGCAGGGGGGCGGCGCTCCTCCGCCATAACGGAGGAGCCGCCCCTGCAAAGAAGTGAACTCCAAGGGTCAGTTGGTTGACCTCCTGTGTAAGAAATTGGATCATTATTGTGGTGGGGTGACTACCCACCTCAAGGAATAGTCACATCTGTTGTCAATGGTGAACCCTCAAAGTCACTGAATTAACCTGAGCTTAACCCCCAGTAGCTATGGCACAGAGCAGACAGGCTTAACTTAGTGCAATGTGTAAAACATTTATGCACTACCAAAACTGTAATAAAGTCAAAAAACGAAAATACCAAACTGTATTAGAAAAGGACTTCAATGCAAGCTAAATATGCCAATTTGGAGTATGCCATTTCGACAATCTTTAAGTGGGGAGTACATGGATTTTACCACCGCTTAGCAGGGTAAACTGCACAGAATTCTAAAGCAAGCAAAACAGATAGAGCAAGCATCTGTGGGGGCATCATGCAAAAGATGGTAATTTCCTACACAGATTTTATCATATTGGCAGTCTTTTGCCACCCTCTGCTGGGAGGCTACTGCATCACCGTCAAGGCAGTAACAGTATGCCTGTGGAGGTGTTTCATGGTACTGAATAGTAGGAGTCTAAATTGTGCACAAAAGCTCACTACGTGGTAGGAGTCTGGGCGTCAAGTTACAGGCAGGGCCATGCCTCTATGTGAGACTCATCTGCATTTTTTCATTATTGCATGCATTAATGTCCCTCTCTGTTTCAGCTACTGTTTCTTCCTAGCTCTGCTCTGAAGATAGCACGAGGAAGCAGCAATAATGGAGTGCCTATTGTCTCTACCTTCTTCAGTTTATGCCACCACAAGAGCATCATTTTGACCTCCTCTTATCCTATCATGCCATGTTTGATTTTTCAGGTCTCGACTGCTCCCCAACATACAGCACAGCTATCCTGTGATTCACTTTTCTGTCCTGGTCTTCTGGACTGCTTCTGCTTCTCCCTGAGCAGCCAGTTGCTTGTTGTTGCAGATCTGTGCTTGTTCACAAAGCAGCAAGTAGTTGTTCACAGATCCCAATGAGTGATTCACCATGTGTACAGGGTCTGCTCCCAGCTGAATACCTGGGTTTGAGACCTTTCCCACGTGTCTTGTGTTGTGTGTGGGGGGCAGGTTCTTCAGAACCTTTCTGTGTCTCAGTGAATCCCTAGCAAGTAGAACAAAGAGTCCAAGCTATCTTGGGTTTTTCTTATGCCTTAGTGTTTTTCTAAGGGCATCTTGTGTTTCAGTGAAAACAGGACATTACAGTACACTAGGGGAAGCACTGGCCTCCTAATGGCTTCAGGTTCTGGATTCTCTATAGAGCAGTCAATTCTCCCAGCCAACATTATGTCTTCCAACCACACCACCACTGATCTGTTCTTGGGCTTCCTTCTGAAGCCCCGCAATTGCAGGGCACACAACTTGTGCCTAGCGAAATTTATTCTGGGTTTGTCCCGCAGCAGCTAACAAACCCTGCAGCTCATTTCAATGACTTAGACTCAAACCCCAGTTCTGCTTTGGGTGGTTCATCCTCCTCGCCCTCTGGAGCATGGGTGTTAGACACCATGGCCTGTGCCTTCTGGGAGCCTGCCATAATGTTCTCCCTCCTTTTCTCTTGTCCTTGCAAATATGGGTTGATGTCAGTCTCTTCCTGAGACTGACATGTAGGCTGGGCTCTAGTCAACACAGCTGATGTGGTTCAACTGATGTAGACGTCTGGTCCTGGTGCTTAACCAGAGGCAACCAAACAATTACCCAAGAAACAGCCAGCACCTTCCTTTTCTTTTATGCCTGCATCAACTGTAGCTAACTTGATAGTAATTTCAATTTCACTGGAGGCACGCTCAGTGTCTTTCACCGTTGCTACCACGCCTATGCTATTGGCACCAGGGAGAATGTATTTTGGCATGAGATATTTCCTCTCAACCATCATCCTGTAAGCACATGTACCCCTCAGGTTAGAAACCTTCCTCATATTGACACTGGCTTCCAACAAACATCTGATGAAATTTGGATGAATGTGTTTAATATCATCTGGGTCCCTACCTTAAATGTCCATTGCAACTACGTTGAGCGCTACAAATCCTTTTGGACCTCTTCTCTCTCAGACAACATACTTGATATAATAGGTGCAGGAGGCACAGGGTCTACCACCTGACATTCTCTTTTCTAATGCCCCACCTTGTGACACCTACAGCAAGTGATTACCTTGGGCTTGGAAGAACCTTCCTTCCCCCTTTTCCTTGTGATGCTGACTTGGAACCAAATTCCCTTCTTTGCTTGCATCCTCCCTTAAAACACTTGGGAATGCCATGGCCCTTACATTCCAATTTGCACCACGTCTGTTGAGATTTCCTCAACCTTTGTCTTAGAGCAGGTGTCTCCAACTAGTTGATCATGAACTACAAGTAGCTCGTTGACACCTTCAGAGTAGCCCTGCCTTAAGTTCGTGTCAAAAAGCACAGCGTCACCTTTTTCTTTTAAAGTTAAGGGAAGGTTGTGTTTATTTTACATTATTTTCTTCAGGCTGCAGATAGCAGGCCTTGAAAATTAACAGATTGATGACCACGGGTACAGAGGTGAAGAACTGAAGCACTGAGGTATTCAACTCTTAAATAAGTCCTTGCCAACTCAATATTGGAGTATGAGAACAAAATGATGTTTCTGAATGCTTCTAAATGGTAGAAAATTTAAATTAAAAGTTACCTTAATGATTAAGTTATCTCTTCATTTTAATGTTCTCCCATTTCAAAGTGTCACATTTACAAATAACAGGCCTCTTGCTCGGAGTAGCCAGTAAACATTGTGCCATATTTATAACTGTAAAATACAGTCCTCTTTTTTAAATGGGAGAAATTTAAAGTAAAGAAAAATATTAAGACGAAACATTAAATCTTAGCGTTTTTCCTCACATTCAATTAAGCCAATTATGTCTTAATATTTTATGAAGCATGTTTCTTCACCTTAAATTCCTCACATTTAAAGAAATGGCTGTAATTTTCTATTCTAAATATGGCCACTGGGAGCAAGATGGCTGGTGTTTCTAAATGTGACACTTGGAAATGGGATTACATTTAAACGATGAGTGTGGTACTTTTAGGAGACTGGGCCGGAAGTAAAGACGAGGAGGCTTGTCTGGTTTCGCAAGGGTGTCCTTTATTTATATTGGTTTAATAGCACAGTAGATAGGATATTCCACGTAGTCTCCCCATAGGTAATGGATTTCTTTTTTTTTCTTTCTATCTTGTAGGACGTTAAGCATGGCTGGATCTCGCTGTAAAAGAGAAAGTGAGCGGTAAGTATGGTTTGTAGATCCTGTACATACATATTAGTCACCAACTCCGGTTTGTGGGAGGGAAAACCAGAGGAACCCCTTTTCTCAACCGAGAAAAGGTGTAAAAAGGAAAGCAAACCCACAGAGAACTAGAGTGTCCCTTTTTGTCTTTTGAATGCTTCTCTTTTTCTAAATCCTCCCACTCCAAAAATAATAACAATACAATTGAATGAAGGAAATAATATATAAATCTCCCTATGTAGGGGCTTTCAACTTATAGTGATTTATTTCCGTTTGTTGATTGTCTTCAGCATTGCATCATGGGATATGTAGTCCCTGGTTTAATCTTGCATGTAAGGTAGGTAAATGACGATCCTTAAGCGCCCTGCCACCTCCACCAATGTGAGCTGTGACCCTTATCACACCCTCCTCCCTTTCCCTGACAGTCCCCTCTGCCCCATTTACTCACACAATGAGCTGCAACTCAGAGTCAACATCCTACGGGCCATCCACCATTCATCTGGTCCTGACTCGGTGTCTTTTGTCTCCTGACTGGGAGTCTCCTGGTGTGTTTTCGGACATCGGCTCCCGTTGCAGCTCCTTCACAAGGTGGAACCCTCCTCTCCTCCTTAGGTGGCACCTACCTTACTCTCTCCTCGCTCGTAGGTTCTCCTCCTTTCCCCTGGAATCCTCTGGTTGGGTTCCGGCTTTGCTCTTTCTCTGGGGGCACGGCCTCATTTTCCTCCTCTCCCGTAAACTTTCATTGGCTATGGTCTTGGGCCTGTTTAAAGAGACAGTCCCTCATTGTGGTTTTATATGTCCTTTCTTTCTTTTTAATACAGGTATGATTGAATCACGGGACTCCATATGGCTGCAGACCCCATGGAGCCCTGACAGGAGCACCCCCAGGTAAGTGAATTCACAATGAGTTTTATTGAAATCCATATAAACATAAATTTAACTCTTCAGTTTAATTGTCTCCTATTACAAAGTGTCGCCTTTACACACAGTAGTTATCTTGCTCCCAGTAGCTGGTAGACACAGAGCCATATTTACAATTGAAAATGCTCCACATCTTGAACATTTTTGCAGAACGTTTTGTGCACTTTAAATTTCTTCCATTTAAAAAATTGTTATATGTTTGTATTATACATGGAACAGCGCCACATATGATGAAAGGTATTCCAGTGCCACAAGTGCATACAACATGGGCTCTCAGTCACCCATACACATTTATTCCATTCATACACACACACATTCATACATCCCAAAGTCCACACTCTCACTGACACAACGGCAGTCTTGTCATAAAGCCCCTAGTCAAAGTATTTTGTTCGAACCATAGTATCTGGTTCTATGTACATTAGGCTTAAAGTCAATGGAGCTGGGCAGAGGGTGTCTGGTAACTGTGCAAGTTGCTTAGTCTTCAGTAGCTCACAATGATTTTTACTGATCAGAAGTAGCTCTTATTTCAGAAAAGGTTGGAAAACTCTGGCTTAGAGCCATACTGCTCCAGTCCTTTGTTAACCCGGTTAGATAACCACTTGTCAGCCAACACTGATAGTTTCTCTGGACCCTTTTCTGTCAAGTGAGGCTGGTATTGATTAAGTGGGGTAGAGTACTCCTCCTTGAGTTGCTCTGCCACAATCAACTGGTTAAGAGCATAACAATACTTGTCGGGTTCTTGGACTTGCAACTTGGGTCTTTGTTAGAATTATGGAAGTGGTTGCTGGAGGAGAGATGGTGGGCGGCTGCAAAGGTGGTGCACTTTGTGGCTCAATTGTAGACCTGTTTGGTAAGAGCTGTTGTTTGTTGGCTAAGTTTCAGAAAATATTTGCATCCTTTCTTATCACCATCAATCATTGTTGGGGATTCCTGCGCCTTTGTTTTTTAGGGGTGTGCATTTACATTCATTAGTTTTATTTTTAGTGGGGCACCGGAAGGAGCACCCCAATCACAGTGTCTACTTTTTTGCAGACAATGGGTGTTTATTCATGAGTCTGCTTAATTCTTGCCTACGGGTCATCGGTTCTTCCCCCTCACCATGACAGGAAAGGATTTATTTTGTTAAGGGGTGGTTTTTGTGAGCCTTTCAAGTACACAATTGCATAATCATCACCCGTCACAAAATATTTACATACCAATGCCCGTTACATTTGCAAGTACTTCAGTTATCACCTTGGCATACAGTAACCAGTCCTCAGGTATGGTACAGAAAATCCTATAGTGGAATCCTTTCGATTTGTATGTTTACACTTCCTGCATTCAGTAATTGTAACAAGCAATACCTAATTCTACCAGCCTCAATTCAACCACCCTGGATCCCTAAGCAGTTAACTAACTGGGTGACCCCATCGGGCTCTGCTCTAGCGTACAGTATAATGAACATTTACACTCATGAAAGTAAGAAATAAAAACAGTAAAGCAATATACATGAGCCAAAGACACATTTCGGTATATCGCATCTCGTTCCTGATCAGCACATACATGTTATCTGCCTCCACATTATCAGCAGCCCTGCATAGTAGTAGTAGTAGTAGTAGTAGTAGTAAATGAACTTTATTCGGTATCCAAGGACCATCAAAGTGCACATGAGCATAAACTTTACAAAAACATTTCATAAAACCAATATAATACATGTTAAAGCACAATTCATTGTAAAAGAGTCAGCACCATTCAGAATTCCATTTTCTTTAAGCATTGTTCATATGCCAGTTGGAGACAAAAATCAGACAAAACTATGTGCAAAATTGAGCAATGGATACTTAAAAAGATACATAAAAAGAGCTTAAAAGCTATCTTTGGCAATATATATATATATATATATATATATATATTACCTACTGGCGGTCGCCAGTAGGTAGTTATAGTTAGGACCCTGTTTCCATAGAAAATCCGCAACATTCTATTTTGAATAACTTTGGCGCCGGTCAACGAATCCTCGCGAATTTCTCAAAATAGGTGGGGCGCTACGCTCCGCTCCTACCCTGAAAGTCTCGGGGGGATTCGTCAAGCGGGGGCTGAGATAAAAGGGGGGTCCCAAAACGCATTTTTCCCATGCATTTTTCCATAGGACCTTTAGACAGGGCTACAGCCCGAACGGCTGAACAGAATTACTAGAAATTTGGCAGAGAGGTAGTCCTCAGGTCAAGGAAGTGCCTTTTGTAGGTTTGGTGTAAATCTGTTCAGTAGATTCTGAGAAAATAGCCTTTAAATCAATATATATATCTGAGCCAGCTTACGGTACGCTTACCGTAAGCTTACCGTACGCGTACGGTGGCGTGCGCGAGCGCGATTCTGATTGGCTGTTACATCTAAGTAAACATTCGAATCGGTCGAAACCAGGAAGCGGCGGCCGCCATTTTCTCTCTCGCACTCTGAGGGGGGGGCTGTAAACAAAGGCAAAAAACATATAAAGGGGCTGTTTAGACAGCGCCCATGCACATAGCCATGTTAGTTGAGTCCTCAAAGATCCCCCAAGGCCAAAAACGGTAAATTTTTATTTTTTGAAAATTTCGCCGATTACGCTTACCGTACGCGTACGGTGCGCTTACGCTAAAAATTTTAATAAAAAAAAAACCACTCTCTGTGCATGGCATATTATTGTCATCACTTACAAATTAAATTTAACAGATTACCTATCACAAGGAAGCGCATAATATGTCCTCCATGTGCGCACGGTGCGTAACGTGGGCACGCGGTGCGCGTAGCGCACTGCGTGCCCACCTTGCGTGTACGGCACTAACTGCGTAAAGTGGGCGCGCGGTGCGCGAAGCGCACCGCGTGCTCACTGTGCGCGCACGGTGCGCGAAGCGCACCGTGCGCGCACGGAACGAACTGCGTTAAGTGGGCGTGCACGCCATGAATGGCGTAAAGTAACTTAGCATTTAAAAAACCGTACAAATTCACTGAAAAAACCATAGGTTTCACACACGTTATAGTTAGGAATTAGCATTTAAAAAACCTTACAAATTCACTGAAAAAACCATAGGTTTCACACATGTTATAGTTAGCGGAAATTTTACTGATAAAAAACCAATGAAATTCCCCCGTTATAGTTAGTGCAGGCAACTATAACTCACGCGACCGCAATCTTCTGCTGATGACATATGTGTCTTTATGAAAAAAAAATATTTGTAATATATGTATAGCTAAAAATGTATGGAAGAAGACATGGGCAAATAAGTGTCTAAATACAGTATTAGCATCAGCAGAGGATTGCGGTCGCGTGAGTTATAGTTGCCTGCACTAACTATAACGGGGGAATTTCATTGGTTTTTTATCAGTAAAATTTCCGCTAACTATAACATGTGTGAAACCTATGGTTTTTTCAGTGAATTTGTAAGGTTTTTTAAATGCTAATTCCTAACTATAACGTGTGTGAAACCTATGGTTTTTTCAGTGAATATATATATATATATATATATATATATATATATAGATAGATAGATATATATATCCTCCGACGGTTCCCTGGTAGGAAACCAATTAGCACGCACTCACGGTTTATTTAGTTTCAATCCCAGTTCTTTATTCGTCTTAATAGATATCCAGTCTTAAGACAAACCAACGCGTTTCACCATCCACTGATAGCTTGATCACGGTATCAGTGGATGGTGAAACGCGTTGGTTTGTCTTAAGACTGGATATCTATTAAGACGAATAAAGAACTGGGATTGAAACTAAATAAACCGTGAGTGCGTGCTAATTGGTTTCCTACCAGGGAACCGTCGGAGGATGTTATGACGGCACAGCTCGGCCGCAGCATTGCACCGGATAGAGAAGCGCCAGGGGCCCCTTGAAACGGAGCGGAAGTGTGGAGATATATATATATATATATATAAAATCAATGGTAAAATATGAGAAAAACATTCAAAAGACCAAATCACCTGGGGGCACAGGCAATAATCAACCACGTTTGTACCACACCACCTATAGTAATTTGCTCGTAGCAATAGCTATTACCGGTGTTGTGTCACTTCTGAGTACTCTAAAGGCCACTATATATTTGTGACCTTCAAATTTTTGCGGGAAAAATCCATTTCCGGCGTTGGCTACGATAGCCTGGGCAGAATAAGAATATATGCACTTCATCTTCATTTGCCAAGCCACATGCTGGACAAGTGCTGGCATCAAGAGACTTCCGCCATTGGCTCGTTGCAGATCTTAGAGGCAAGGTGCCAAGACGAAAATGGATGTAAAGACTCTTGGCTAAAGATGAGGAAATAAAATTTAAGAACTCCTCAAAATGAGGGAACGTCTTAATATCCAAAAATCGGTTTGTTAGTTTGCCAATTGAGTTATTATTTAAGTGGATATCTCGGCCATGGATCCAATAACTAGTTTTTAAATAGTTAAGATCAGTTTTACATAGTCTTTCTGGGTAGATCCACAGCCTTACCAATCCTAATCTCTTGAACCAATCTGAAGCAAATTTGATATTATTTTGGCACCCCTCATACCCAACAATTCTACCTTCAAGTCAGGGGTGACCCATAATCTGATCCAGTAGATGAGTGGTCTAAGAGCGGCCATGTCAGCAATTCTTTTGAGCCCAAGTCATAAAACAAAGGAATTAAAGGTGTGTTACTGGGGACAGAGACCAGCATTCTGACAAATCTATTCTCTGCAGCAGTGAGTTGAGAGACATCAGTGCACCCCCAAGTCTCAGCTCCATAAGGAGCTGCTCCTTGAGCTTTGCCGCGGTAGACTTCCAAGGCAGGCAATACTGCATGAGAGCTTGTTTGTCTATGCAGCCAACTAATTGCATTAGCTCTGTGATCTAATAGAAGTGAACATTTCTTTAGCTGGTCATTCCACTTCAGTTCCACATTACCTTGACTCCTAAGTAGTCAAAGCTCCTAACCATCTCAAGTACCTCAACCCCAGCCCGTATGATTGGGTTTTTAACTGTTCCCTTACCAAGTACCATATACTTAGTTTTGTTAGCATTGAGCTCCAAGCCCCTTACTGCACAGAATTCAATAAATGTGTTAACAAGGAGCTATAGCCCAATTTGGGATCCTGGAGATGAGAAGGGAATTGTCTGCGAATAAAAGAATCGGTACCTTATTACCGTATGTTGTAGCGGTGTGCATGCCCAGCAACGGTTCCTATGTTGTGTCAGGCATAGTGTCAGCCGGCCCCCTGTGTGGACCCCTCCCATACCTTAAAGGCTTCGCACAACATATCCCATGCCATCGCTTTTGGTATTTTCCTCTGCCCTCGCTGCTCCTCCTTACGGATTGCTACACTTTCGGCTTGGCTTCATTTCAGTACTTCCTCCTTCCACCCCTCAATGGTTGGTGGCCTTGCTGCCTTCCACCTCTTAGTAATGTGCCACTTCGCTAGTGTTAACGCTAGGTTAGCAAAAGGCACCAGCACCTTGTAACACTTCTGGTATGGATATACCCCTGGTATGCAGCTCTTCGCCGAATTCCAATGCAGCCCACCAACCACGTCTGATAATATTTCCGCTATTTGCGCCCAGTACTGTGTTAATGCTGGACAGGCCCACAACATGTGGATCAACCCTGCATCTGCCTTTACACATCTCGGGCTGTTCGATGTAGCTGCGGGGAACATCTGGGGAGTCTTTATGGTGTCAGATATGCCCTCTTCGTGATCAGGTATTGGATAAACTTAAATCGCGCATTACACAAAACTACCTTTGGATAAGCTAGTAGTATTGCCCATTCTCTATCCGTCAGTTCTATTTCCATATCGGCATCCCACCTAGCACACAACTCTCCCAATGGGGAATCCTGCATTTCCCTGATGCCGTATACAACCATTTCGACAGATGCCTACCATTACCCATTAAGTGTAGCATATGAACCAGCTCATTCTTTTGTGGTTCTTGCCCATCCGGGGCCCACACCCTTTTCACCCTGTGCGTCAATCCGGCGTGTAAGAGAAATAGGGTATCCGGCAAGCCATTAGTGTGTACAAAGTCCATGTGTGACAGCAGTATGCCCTCGTGGAACATTGCCCCCACTGTTGTTATCCCACCATCTTCCCACCTGGCCAGCTGCCCCTGCGTGACTATGCCTGTTGGTATGGGCAAACCCAAGAGGGGGGTATTCGGCACATAGAACAGTTGAGGCTGTGTATACTTCAAGGCGGTTTTCCAATACTGCAGTGCTATTTGCAACAGTGGAGGGTCAGTGCCATTAATTGGATGCACGCTATGTAGTTTTGCGTGCAACTTACCCTGTGCCACCATCCTGGTCGTGTGGCCGATTTCCTGCAAGTTATGGCCTGCTAACCAGAATGCCAGCCATTGTAACTGACTCACCATACAATAGGCCTTAAAGTCCATGGCTCCCATTCTTCCCGCTGTCGTCGGAAGTTGCAACTTCTTCAGTGCCACCCTACGCCTACCCACACCCCATACCAGCTCCGTCAGCAGTGAATCTAGTACTCGGAACACTTTCATTGGGATTAGTGTTGGGAGCGTCATGAAATAATATAACACGGTTTGCAGCATCACCATCTTTGCGATGGCTAGGCGGCCCGTGGCAGACAACGGCAGCGTTATCCAGAACGCTATCTGTGATCGCAATGCAGCTATTGTGCTTTGAACATTGCCATCCAGTGTATCTTGCCGAGTCCTATATATCTTCACTCCCAGATACTTAAAAGTGGCTGTAGCTGTTGGTATTTTACTGCCACTGAAGTCAACCGTAAGAGGCATCTCTGTCTGTTTGAAGGATAAAGCCACTGATTTATCAAAATTTACGCAGAGCCCTGACAACCTGTCGAAATCCGCAAAAAGCGCCGCTGCCGCACTGAATCCGCTATGTAAGTCCCGAGCGTAGAGTACTACATCATCTGCCTATAGTGACATAGCATGTGTCGTCGGGCCGACATGTATGCACCAGTCCTGGGCAGACAAGCAAAGCTTATGTGCAAGTGGTTCAAGTGCTAATATAAAAAGCATATGGGAGAGGGGGCATCCCTGTCTTGTGCCTCTGTGAATCTCGTATGTGCTAGAAATGTGCTTGCCTGAACATACACGGGCCGTCGGCGCAGCGTATAACAACCTAACCCAGTTCAAGTATTCATCAGGTATGCTGTACAGGCTTAGTCCTGCCAGCATATACTCCCAACTCAGCGTGTCAAATGCTTATCGCATGTCTAGGGAGAGACAACCCACTGCTGGAAACTGGTCTAACAGGGCCCACATTATTTGATATAACCTCCTCACATTTTCTGCTGTGCTCCTGCATGGCAAAAACCCACATTGGTCTGCATGTATCAGCTTGTTGAGGCAAGGCAAGAGCCGCGATGCTAGAATCTTACTCAGTATTTTATACTCCGTGTTTAGGAGGGACAAGGGTCTGTATGCCGTTATATCTGTTCCTCCCGGGTTTTAGCAACAAAACCATCAACACCTGATTAGTGGTCGGGGTAGCGCACCTTCCTCCAATGCCACCGGGTACCGCTTACTCAGTTGTGGTGCTAACTCTTTGGCATATACTGCGTAAATTTCTGTGGGTAGGCCATCCAGACATGGGGTCTTATGTCACGGCAGATCCAGGATAGCCGCCCGAATTTTCTCTGTCGTGATTGGCGACAAAAGGTCTTCTTTGTCTGCCTCAACCAGCTTTGGTAAAGTCACTCCATGGAGGAATTCCCGAATTTCCTGTGCACACGATCTCCCGTGGGCTCTGTACAGGTGCCTATAATACCTTTGGAATGCCACGTTCACCGATTGTTGGGTAACAGCCACATCCCTGAGGGGGGAGCAAATCCTGGTTACTGGGATCGCTTGGGGCTGGTCTGTATTATACGCACTAGCAGAGTGCCAGGTTTGTCCACCTCCGCATGGGCTCTCTGTACATCCTTCCTATAGTTTACTACTCTTAGCCGCTACAGGAGAGCAGCGTATTCTATCCACGCCTGCTGTAGTTTGATCACCTTATCCGGGAATTCGGCCGCTGCTTTCTCTAGAGATCCTAGCCGTCCCTCCACTGCTGATAGATTCCGCGCTGTCTCTTATCTACCTCCCACTGTCGCCCCAATGAGGTGCCTCTCACCATCACCTCGAATGCTTCCAATTCAATGAGCGGGGAGGAGGCGAATCCGGAATTCTGGGAGAAATATTCAGTAATGTTGGTAGTGAGCTGTGCCTTAAAAGCCCCGTCCTCCAGCAGTGAAGGATTAAATCTTTACGTCGGCACTGGTGTGGGGACCTGGCCCCACTCCAGTACCATCTCCAACGGATTATGGTCAGATAGTGTCTTGCCCAGATACGCCGAGTCTAACACCTGTGGGAGAAGTATGGGGAGCAAAAAATACGACCTATTCTTGTGTGAACCGCATGTACGGGGAAGTAGAATGAGTATTCATGTGTTGCTGCGTTCTTACTATGCCATACATCCAAGAGTTCCCAACCACCCACCCATGCCTCAAGTGCCCTAGCCTGGTGTATTTCCAAGGCTCCCCAAAGAGGTTGGTGCAACCTGCCCATGAATATGTCCAACACCGCATTATAGTCCCCTACCAGTATCCGTGGGTATTGAACCCAGTGCGACACTTAGTAGCTGCTGGAACCCCTCCTGTTCGTATTTGGTGCATATATACTCCCTATCACCAACACTTGATGATCCATCTCCCCTTTTAGGAGCACATATCTGCCCTCACAATCCACCTTCTGTTCTAGCAAATCGAAAGGGACCCCTGCCCGTATTCAGACTGCCATGCCTCTTGCATACACCGGGTAAGTCGTGCTGTACAGCTGACCCTTCCACTTTTTCTGCAGCTTGCTTGCCTCACCCGTATCCAAGTGTGTCTCTTGCAGAAGGACTATATTCGCTTTTTGCCTGATCAGCTGCGCATGAATACGGTACCTCTTGTGTAAGGAGTCCATGCCTCATACATTTCATGTAAGTAATTTGCACTTTGCTCTTGACGCCATTTACACTAAATGTATCATGTATGACCCACATGTGTGTTCTGTCTCAGTGTCCCGGTAAAATCTATCACGTGCCCCAATGTGTGCCCTTGTAACTGCAACTCCCATAACTTTAACTACCCCAATTCGAAGGTCCAACCCCAAAACTGTGCTCGACCAAACAGCTGCCACAAACAGCAAGAGCTGTAACTTACATTCAGCTTTCGCAAGAGGGGAAGCTACGCCAACCGCGGACCATTACACCCCATGCCAGTTCCTCTGTGCCGTCCCAATTGGCAGCATTTCAGTGGTTACACAGTAATGTGTGAAAACTTAAAGGTGAGAAAACAAAGAAGACTTTGAAGAGAAGGAATAGAAGCAAAACAAAAGGAAGAGGGGGAGAAGTGGGTCCGCTCCCCGGGTCCGGAGCTCACCCCCCCCAAATTAACATATCTCAAACATAATTCTCGCATCCATGCCAATACAGTCACCAACTGCTGCCGGCTCCCACAGCATGCCTGCCTCATGTTATAGACCTCAATGTCTCTGGTCGACAACTGTGTGGGCTCTCTCCCTCTAAGTACTGCGCTGGCATATATTTGAACTGCCCTGCGACTGAGTTCATTCCTCTAAGTCCCTGGCAGCTTGTGGTGTCAAAGAGGGGAAAAGACTCTGACTAGTCTCTGAGTCCGTTGCTGGCACACCATCCGATGACGTGTCCTTCCTACTGTTGTCTCTTGTCGTTCTCCACGCCGCTGCCACTGGTAATGCTGCCCTCCTACTTCCAATCTTCTGCTCCAGGGTGGGTGCCCTTTCTTCCCGTGGCTTCTGTCATCCTGTGGGTTGCAGCACTGTCTGCCTACGCCGCTGGCTCAGCCTCCGGGGCTGCCAATGTTCGTCCAGTATCGCCAGATTCAGAAAATTCACCTCTATGCACATCCATGCCGTTTCGACATCATCAAAGAAATGGCTTGCATTATCGTGAATTAAATTCAGCTGAGCCGGAAAGATTAGTGCGTAACAAAGGTTGAGCTGCTGAAGGTGCTGTTTGACCCCAAAGAATGCCTCCCGTTGTCTTTGTACCTGCATCGTATAATCCGGAAAAAGCAAAACGAGTTTTCGTAGAGGAGTGGCGTCTTTTCATGTGCTTTGCGGAGCAGCGTGTCCATGTCCTTATAGCTCACTCCTGTGGGCTCTTTCCACACTGAACATTTCTGTCAACCCTTCAGGCGCTACCTCAGTGTGCAGCCAGTGTTCGATAAATTGTGTGGGGTCCCAGCCTTCGCTTTTCTCAGGCATCCCAACTATTCGGATGTTACTCCTGCATGCACGTCCTTCCACATCATCCACCTTGTTCTGCAGCTTCTTAACCTGCGGCTGCAGCTGTTATACCGCTTCAGTTCGTGCCTTTCCCCACGGTGTGATATCTGAGAGGGCTGTTGCGTGTGTTTGGACCCTTTCTGCTAGTTTTTTGTGGTCCGCTCGAAGTAGACTCACATCCTTTGTAAGTGTGCCTAATTGCTGTTCCATCACTGCTCTGGATTCGTGAATTTCCTGCAGTATAATCTCCAGTTTATCCGGGAGCTGCTCTACTTGTGTTTGGGTGTCTGGCACTTCTTCCATCAGGAGTGGGGAGTCATGTAGTGGGTTAGAGCTGGCTTCTCCGGACGGGCCTTGGTCCACCTGTTTCCCATTTGGCCTGCCCATGATGGCAGCAGCGCACTCCCCAAAATGGTTGCCGATCGCTACAGCGTTCTCGTGCTCACAAGGTGTCCTTTTTCCTGCACTGATGACCAGTACCTCCCCACTGCCCACTGGTGTTGTGGCCTAGTATACGATCTGGCCGAGGTCCATTCAGGTTGAGTCCTTGTGACAATGTGGGGGTCTGGTAGTGTTAGAATCCGGATTCTCTGGTTGGCACAGGTAGGTACTTGTGACAAGCAGGGAACCTTTCCTCTAGTCAGGGTAAGGGGGTACACCCCTAAAATAGCCCCTGCTCACCCTCTAGGTAGCTTGGCGCGAGCAGACAAGGCTTATCTCCGAGCGTTATAGGTTAAGCATTTGTGAACACATACAGTAACCCAGTGACAACACTACAAATGGACACCACACAGGTTTTATATTAAAAACAAGGATTCTTTATATAGAGTTAGCACAAGACCATTAAACGACGAAAATACACAATACTGTTACTTTAGATGGTAGAATTGTGCTTAGTTCTCTTAAGTTCTTAAATGCGACACTTTAAGTCAATGTACCTTTTAGATGCGACACGCAGGACAACGAAAGTGTTGCAACGATGTTGATGCGATGAAGTTTTTGGCGCAAAGAAATAAAGACGTGAAGATCTTCCAGATGCGTTCCGCTTCTCCGATATTGCGAGAAGACTCTCGATGCGTCAGCTACAGCGGCATCACCCTTTACGCGATGCAACGACAGCGGCCTTGGCAGCGGCACCCTTCTCCGACGTTTGCGAGACGCTTCCACTCGATGTGATGTTGTAGCGGCGACACCCCTTTACGCGATGCGACGACAGCAGCTCCGACGACGGCACGCTTCTTCGTGGATGCGAGGCGCTTTTCTTGAGGCGGTGCAATTCGACAACTACGATGGCTGCGATGGCGACACGCTTCTTCCTCGATGCAAGACTCTTCTCTTGATGCGGTGCGATGCGTCAGCTACGATGGCTGCGATGGCGACACGCTTCTTCAGCGTTGTGAGACACTTCTTGGATGATGTGAGACGCTTCCGCTCGATGCGATGCTGCAGCGGCAACACACTTTACGAGATGCAACGACAACAGCTCCGACGGCGGCACGCTTCTCCTCCTTGAGTCGCGCTTCCAGCCAGCAGGCACTTCCAAAGAACTCTGGGGAGCTGGGGGGTGAAGTCTGTTGTTCCTGAGAATTCAGCAGGAGGCAAGCTCTATTCCAAGCCCTTGGAGATCATTTTAAGCACAAGTTGAAATAAAGTCTTTGTAGTCTTTCTCCTCTCCTTCAGCAGCAAGGCAACCACTGGAGGCCAATCTCCCAGGTCAGGGACAGTACTCCTCCTTACAGCGTTACCGGTTCCTTCTCCTCAGGCAGAGATTCTTCTTGTCAAGCAGGATCTAATTTCTTGGGAGCAGGATCCCAATACTTATACCCCTAATTCCTTTGTTCCTCTGGTGTAGAGGGGCCTTTGCCCAGTCCAAACCAGTTAGTGAGCACTTTGTTGACATGACTCTGACTTTCTATTCAGGGTGCAGGGCAGAGACATCAGCCACTCCACAGGAGGTGGAGCCAGCATTGTGGTGGCAGAGCACAGCCCTATTCAGAGTCCAGGTGCACTCCTCCAACCCATCTGGATGTCAATCTCTCTATTCACCACCAGGCTACCTAGCCCTGACCCTCTGGGTTTCCCCAGCCCTGTCACTCACACAAACCAGACAGGCAGATACACATCATAGCAGAGGCGAGCTGAAATGGTTAGGCAAGCAAATATCTACTTTCTAAAAGTGGTATTTGCAAACACAGGATATTAAAATAAACTTTACTAAAAGATGTATTTTATTATTCTGAGTTCAGGCATACTAAACTCGATTTTCTACCATGTTCCCTGGGTCTGTTAGGATCATAGGATGTATCAATTCTAACAGCCCATTCTGGCCTATGGGAACAGGTAGCCTTGCAATAGTGAAAAACGAAAATGGCTGTAGTTCACTATTAGGACATGCCACACACATCAGGGCTTGTCCTACCTTATGCTTACAATGCACCCTGCCCTTGGGCCTACCATAGGGGTGACTAATATGAAGTTAAGGGAAGGTTTAGGGACTGGAAAGTGGGTGCACTTGCCCAGTCAGCATGACAGTACCAGACTGCACGCAGGTTCTGCAATGGCAGACCTTAGACACATTTTACTAGGCCGCTTCTGTGGGTGGCACAACCAGTGCTGCAAGCCCACCAGCGGCATTTGTATTTACAAGCCCGGGGCACTCCTGGTGCACTTTACTGGGGTCTGACAGTAAACCAAATAAGCCAATCATGGAATCCAACCAACATATACATTTTAAATAGGGAGCACTTGCACTGTGGCACTGGTTGGCAGTGGCACAGTGCTCTGAGCAGCTAACACCAGCAAAACACATGAGGCACAGCGACAAAAAGTGGAAGGGAGACTCACGCCAAGGTGCCAGGTCTAACAGGTAGCTTCCCTTCTACACCCCCTATGTGGTTGCGCACTCTTCCGCCGCTCTCCCTTACCATTGTCATCAACGTCTGACGCCATCTCCTTCGGACCCCCAATAACAGGGCCCAGCACCGCATTCTCCACCAGCCCTCACAGGCTGCTGCACGTAGTCCCCCATCACGAGGCCTGGTGGTAGAGCGATCCGATTCACAGCCTTGCTGTCCACCCACAATGGTGCCCGAGTGGAACAAAGGCCTTTGTATGTCACCGTATCGTTGCTGGTTACACTGCGAGGGGGAGAGGCCTCTATCGCACCTGCCGGTCCTGCTCCCTTGGGGCCTAGCGTCTTCCGCCTCCCCAGTCTTCCGCCCGCAATGCCACTGGCACTAGGGACTGGTCACCAGCCGAGCCCCTGCGTCCCAGCTTCTCCAGCCTGTGTTGCAGTCCTTTCAAGAGGGTCATGGTCTGCCGACCACGTTCCCCAACACACCGTATGAAGTATGGGAAGTGCAGCCCTGTACCAGGCGGTGTGTCACTGTCCAGTTCTATCCGCTGCACTGCCGCTCGCTTCTCTGTACCTGCACCAGCCCGTGTAGGCCAAAGCCGGGGTCCTCACGTACTCTGGGACCCGGCCGATGCAACCGTCCCTGCAAACCAGCACAACCAGTCAGCGGTGCGGCCCGAGAATGGCTCTTCATGCTGCCGCAGCTCACAGCTATTCAACCGCTAGTATTACGGCCTGGATGCGCCCCAATTAATCAGGATTTCGGGGGTTTTGTCGGTCCAGCCCAGAAGCTCCCTGTTCAGGCATCCGCCATCTTCCGCTGTTGGCCACCCCACCCTGGTCTGGGCTCTTTAACTAACGTTTTGTGGGTGTCGCCGAGTGTCTAATATCCTACCTTTCATAGTGAGGAAGTGCGGGGTGTGCCTTTTGACCTACACATGTGCCAGTTGATGTGAAAAGAGGGTGTGTGCTGTGATTAGGTGTTGAGGGCAAACCAGAGTGCTCTGAGGTCATGTGTCTACCCCTCTAGTCCTAGGATGTGGCATGCAGTGGGGCCTTCCCTAACAGCGCCAAGTGTCTTGACTATGCCCTTTTTCTAGAGGGTTATTTTTGGGCTAGCTTTGGGCTTCTTTTTGATCGCATCTTGGGCATTTCTCTAGGTTCCCACATGATTTAGTTATTTCCATTGTCGTGTAATGGAGTGGATTTGAGAGCTGTCCCAAGGCCCCCATGTGTATTTATGTGGCGGTGTCCAAGATTGGGCTTATTTACTTCCTTAGATGGTGTGTGTGGGGCCTTGTGCATTGTCAGCTTGATCGCCAGGCCTGATACGACAGTGAACGTCTTTCTGAGTACCTCACACAGAGCCGTGATGGATTTTTGCAGACTCTTTTCTTCCCGGCATTCCCTTTTCCCTTTAACTAATTCTTATCCAGGACTTTTTGAGCCAGCTGTCCCCTGCTCTGGACAGGGACTACCAACTGGCGACACACTGCCTTCGTTGTTTTGGAGTGACATGACCCGGCGAGCAGGCTTTGGGTGTTTGTAGAACCTTGATGGAAAGGAGGAGGCAGCATGTTGCTACATGGAGAGTCCGGTGCAAGGCCAGAACTAGTCGAATTTCGCCTGATACGGGTAATGGAGTAGGATGATCGATTGTACTGGTGAACTACCCTACTGACTCAGCGTTATGCATGGGTTATGATCGGTCGGAGTTTTATGCGTGCTGTGGATGTTATGTGGGCTACATCATCCCAAGCGTGTGGGAAACCTGGCTCCCGACCCTGGAACATTGACTTGGTTTAGAACTGAGAAGGGGCCTCCATTGGCCTGGGGGCTATTGCCTGGGTTGGGACCACACACCATGAAGGAATTTTAGTTCTGGGCCTGAGAGTGGGGTCCATTTAATCTGGTTATTGGAACCAGTGCCAAATGGACTTGGGTAAGGAGACCAGGGTGCCTGCTTTTAAGGACTTGGATGAGAGTCGCTCTACCCCCCTTGTCAGACTGCCCTCCCCCTGGGGTGTGGCCAGCAAACGCCACCCTAGGGGATCAGCAGCAGAGTGGGGCCTAGGCTCCTGCAGACACCTGAATGGCAGACTCTAGAACGGATTCCCAATCAACACAACATCCAGCAGCCCTGTGCTTCCCGAATACAAGTAAAGATATTGGGGCATATCAGCAAAGAGGCGATATAAAATTATCGCTGCTTTTGCGTACGTTTTTGGACGAAAAGCGGCAATAATTTTATCGCCTTATCAGCAAGGTCACTCTATCGCGTAAATCCTTGCATTAGCTTCCTTTCCCGTAACGCCCACCTTTGCATCGCTAATGAGATGCAAAGTGGGATTTCTGTCCCAAAATAACTGGAGAAATGTCGCTAACCGACATTTCTCCAATTATCAAGGGGCACGCTAACAAGCATAGCGATCAGAAAAGTAGCGTTAACATTGGTTATCGCTACTTTATTTACGCCTGCTTTTAGTTTGACTTAGCCATTATATCCAATGTAAGGTGGATATCATGGCTAAGTCTGCCCTGCCCTATCAACAAGCTATCGCCAAACTTTGTGAGATTATCGCTGGATTTCCAGTGATAATCTCACATTTGGCAGTTAACGCTTGGAATTTCATCGCTTTTGAGATAAGCGTTGCTGATAGCACGCTATCTCCGCGATAAAATTCCACGTTACCCGGCGATAATTATCCTAGCGCTAAGTGCGCTTAGCGATAATTATCGCCGGTCCTTGATGATATGCCCCTTAGAATTCCTAATGTTGTCTTACTAGTCATCATTTTGAGATGTGTTTTGAGGTGTGCGTGAAGTGTATGTTCCTCATTGAGAGTTTGAACTTACTGCATATGTAGGTTTTGCGATTTTGTAAAGGGATTGCCTCCCCAGACAGTTAACCCTCCCTGCTGCGGTCCTTGTTGGGCTGGGGGTCCCTCTCTTTTGCCATGTATCTGACCAACTACCTGCTCCCTGCTCTGGTGGTGCAATGGCTGTCTGCCCTTCCTGCAGCTGTGCAGACGGTGCATTTGGGTTACCTTGGGCTTGGCTTAGAGGATGGGGATTTTACGGGGACTGGCCCAGATATATCGATCTCTGCTTGTGATATGCCTTTAAACTGCATTGGTCGGCCATGTGCCACATTCAGTGGTAATAATAACATTCTCTGACATGTTTGCTGTTGATAGGCTGATTTAACATAGTAGTGAGTCTGGGGGAGGGAGGTTGGGTAGGTTAATAGTAGTAGGGAGGGGGGAGGGACCATGTTTTATGGACTGAACTTCCCAAAAGTATACACAGTACTGATACTCTGCTGATATTTGTATGCTGGATCTCCGTTATGTTGGCATTATATTGATATTGTCATATTGGACTGTTCTCCCTTTGAAAATTCAATAAAATATGTTTTAAAAAGGTGCTGGCCCTATATCACACCCAGGGCCTATGTGTACCATCTGTATCATGCCCAGCAGTCCAAGCGCAGACACATCGCCCCTGTATCAAAAAAAGATGACCTCTGCAGGATCACCTCTGAGGCCGCCTTGTGACTACTCAGCTTGGACATATAAAAAAGGCAATATGTCAGATTTCTGTCAGTGGCAGTGCGCTCAGGTTACATTTTTGAGCTTCTTCCTAGTTTGCCATATGCCAAATGCTGGGACTAAGGATCGGTGTAGTCCCTTACCCAATTAATGGCGGCTTCAGATAGGGACCTCCGCCCCACGGATTCAGCAGATCAATTGCATTGTCTGCTCGTTTCCTTGCTCCTCTAATGCAAATCTGTCAGAGAGGGGAGGGGTTCTTTCGGCTGCAGTTGGGTTTGAAGCACCAATCTGTCCTATCTGGCTTGCCAAATGTTGCTTGAATATGAACTTACCTTGATATAGCAAAGACAAGAATTGTTTGACAAAACAGGAAAAGTGGTTTAATTAAACAATGCAGCTGGATGTACAGCATAGAGAAATGGGTCTGAGGACTGACTCAGAGTATAATTGTTTTGAGCATCTTTTTATACATTTCTTGAAGCATCATAAAACAATTTATAGATCCTGCTAAGGGAGAGGCATGCAGGCCTAGTCATGGAGCCAATAATTACTTCTATAGGTGGGTCTTGACCTGGCGTGAACACAATTAGGCACAGTGGGTAATGTGTCTAGATGTCAGGCATGGGGCGCATGTGATCACTGCATGTGCTGTGTGTGCTGTATCCTGATTGGCAGGGTGTTCCTAACTACATGTGGCATCAAACTTCATGGTGTCTTGGGAAAGCACGCCCCTCCGGCCATGTGAGTTTTATTGGGGCTAATCTTCCCGGACCATTGTGGTGTCGCTGCCTATCTATGGGACCAATCTGGGTTTTTCCTGTTGGTACGTTTGCCTGCTGGTTATGTGCCACCCCACCTGTGATCTGTCAATCAGTAGCCTAGGTCGTAGGTCCTGCCAGACCACGTATGTCTGACTCTGGGTTGATGGAGAGTTCATATTAGGAGATCTCGACAACAGTGATTCAATTTATTTTTTATACATACATGTATCATTGCATACATCAACGTCATTATTAACACTTGTGGACGACACACAATAATATTTCTGGTACTTATTTACCTTAAATATAAGTGCACAGAGAAACTGTGGGCACTCCTCAACAACAAAATTCACCCCTGACTTCATTGTCTGGGCTGTCTTCTTTATTGGTGTGGTCCTCAAACCAGGGCAAAAACAAAAAAGGAATGGGTGGAAGGCTGGAATTAATCTCAGTCACTGCTCATTATTGTGGGCGACATTTCAGTCCATTGTTTTTTGTCCACCATGCCACATCAGACAGGAGCCAGCAGTATGCACAACAGTCTTGGTTGTGCTCCAATAGGAGCTGTCCAACCAAATTACCATGCCAGGTTCCCACGGAACCAGAACACAAACAAACCCACACCATTTTCAACCTATTTGGACCAGATCAGTAGGATGCAGTTTGGTTCCAGTAGCACAATCAGCACAGGATACAGGCTTGGCTTCTCCACCTAGACAGTGTCTTCTCCAGCAGGACTGGGCATTGTCATTCACGCCTCTCTAAGCAGGCAGGAAGTCTTCTATGCACTTCAGACAGCCCCTCAGCTCCTCCAGCAGAAATTACAGATCTCAGGTGATGTTCCCTCACCTTGGTAAGACTGGCTGTCAGCAACCACCAGCTCTGGTTGCACAGCCACTCTTCAAGTACTCTGCTGGGCACTCCCTCCCTTGGCCAAGAAAATAACTTGGGACTGCAACAAAGTGGGGGTGGTTTGGATCCCACTTTTATACACAAGTCAAGTCAAGTCAAGTCAAAAAAGCTTTTATTCGGTTAGTATAAATACAACCACATAAGCTGAACACACATAATGATACATATTAAAAATTTATAACATATATTTGACTTAATTACAACTAATGATAAATCACTGAGCCGGGACCAGTATCTTGCACGGACTGAAAAAGAACCATACATAAATACACATCAATAAAAATCCGACAAATATCATTTAAAAATTGTTACATGTTGCACAGTGGACTAGGAATCAAACAAATTAAAACTCCACTTATAGATAAAGTGATATGTGCATAGTACAAAATTTAGGTATGGAAAATTGTTATTCAGAAAACAAAAATTCACTAATCTAAGAGACATTCCATACCAAGAATAAAGTGACATGTGCCTATATATGAAATCCATGACATGATAAAAAGCTCCCCATGCCATAATAAAACTAATGCACAAGTTCAAGTGTATCAGAATAACCTAGCACCAGTTTATTACAAATGTATGTAAATTATCATGGGTGGGCATGAGTCTTTCTATGGCACCACAAAATAGTCATAATAACTTATACACGTATACATGATAGCCATTGTAGAACACGTTACACAATTCATAAAATTATGGATTTCCTGGCAGCTCTACACTTCAGAATAAAAGATGCAACATAGAAGCAGACGTCAGGGCTTTGGAGGGAACATAACAAGTTCATTGCGTCAGCTGTAGAACGAATATTGTATTTTAAAAGGATAGGTTTCAAATAAAACTTCCTTAAAAAGACATAAAATTTACAAAATAGCAGGAAATGGCAGCAACTTTGTTTAGAAACGTTGTCACATGGGCAGTTTGAATTAGAACCTGCCCCTATAACAGGGAAGGATACAAGATGGTGTACAATGCCTAGTCTTAAACGTACTAAAACAAAACGGTGCGATTTAATAGTCACATCCACCAAATACGACTGTAGCCCACTCTTAAGGCTAAGCTGCCTATAAAAGACAGAGGTTTTTTGAGACCGAAATAGCTGACTTCTTTCTTCCGTCTTATACATTATAAACGTCTCTTTAATTTCCTTCTTCGAAAGGGGTATTATATACTCAGAATGAATGTTAATTCCAAACAGAGTATTAAACCAAGAAGTAATGTAATTTAGCCACGGAATACGATGACATAAATCTAGCTTAAGGCAATCTTTAATTGCAGACTGTGTGAATGCAGTTTCCTTCTTGTGCCATATTGCACGCCATAATAGTAGAGGGCGTACTGCAGCCAAGTCAGAAATATAATTGAGGCCAGTTTCCTGGTGAATCAAGTCTGTAGAAGCTGCAGCCGGGACACATAATAGGCGTTTGAGGAAGCTGTTTTCATTTATCTGGAGTTGGGCAGTGGATGAGTAACCCCATAATCCAGCTCCATATAGAGCTGAAGAGACGCATCTCGCATTATATATGGTGACCATGTCCTTTATTCTATAGTCCCCTATTTTCGTTGCAAAACGAAAAATACCATTAGAATTCCTATTTACTTTATGTCCAATATTTACTTGCTCATTAGTCCATTTACCGTTGCCATCAAAATTAATACCCAAATAACAGAATGTTTTAACAGCTTGGATCTTTGAGCCTTCTAGGAAAAAGGAACATGGTGACTTTAATTTTTTACCACAAATCATTGTGAAAGTCTTGGATTTATTAATCAACAGTTTCCTGCCATTTATAAAATGGGTAAAAGCGTCAATAAGACGTTGTAAGCCCAAAGGGGTGCAGGAAATTAGGACCGCGTCGTCCGCATATAACAAAACTGAGATGACCATATTGTCAATTTTGGGAGCATCAGCTGAAATATTGTTTAAAGTTGGTGCAATTTGATTAATAAAGAGAGAGAATGAAAAAGGTGCCATGACATTGCTCGATAGTCCCAATGCCTTTCCTAAACCCATATTGAACTGGGGTTAGAATGTCTGAATCTACAGCCCAGTCTTCCAATCTTTTTAATAGTACCCTACTTAGTACTTTAATTGAAGAATCTAACAATGAAATAGGACGGTAATTACATGCTTCGGATCGAGAACCCTTCTTATATAGAGGGACAATCAATGATTCTGCCCAAGATTTTGGAAAATCCCCCTCAGATGCAGCATTAAAAATTCTTGTCAGGATTGGTGCCCATAGATCTATTTCAGCTTTGTATAAATCGATCGGGACCCCGTCCGGGCCTGGTGCCTTGCCCCCTTTACTATTTGCCATCCCTTCCCGCACCTCATCGACGCCAATCATCAGTGGCGCAAATGGCCAAATAGAATTATTTAATAAAAACTGATCTAAAAAAACCTTATCTGGATTAAAAATATTAGAAAAATGTTCTATCCATTCTGTGCAATTAACATGGGACGTCAGCTCAGGGATATGATCATCCTTTAAAAAGGGACTATTTATGATTTCCCAGAATAATTTTATATTTCCGGTTTCACTTGCGAAGCCTAGCTTATCCCAGGCATCTGATCTCATCGCCTTTTTGTGGGCAAGGACAGCTTGTTTATAAGCATATCGTAATTTACGGACTAAAGTTTTATCACGGGGTTTGGACTTTAAAGCTAACTTTAAGTTAGTTAATATCTCCGTGCATTCAGAATTGAACCACTTCTTACCAACATGTTTTGGGCCTTTGGATTTCCGGGTTAAAACTTCGCTTATCACCTTATTAATATTAGTAAATTCCATACAAAGTTTACCAGAGGTAACTTCATCCCTTAGACAGTAATTAATGCTGTCCCTACAACTATTTACCACAACTGATTGGATCTTATGTGGGTCTACACCATCCCATTTGATTCTCATTCCATTCGGTCTGATGGGTAGAATATCAGTAATTGTGGAATCAGTATTAGTCAATTTGCTACCCCATGCCAACAGGACTATGGAAATACTATTGTGGTCACTAACCACCTGTTCAGTTATCCAAAGGTCCACATAGGGACTATTCCTAGTTAATAAGATGTGATCAATATTACTGTTTGCATCTCGGCCAGTGAATGATGGACATTTAATATGGCCCTTTCTTTCGGTGCAATCCAATAGCTCAAGGTCAAGTTTGGCCATTAGAGCATTAAGGGTCATGCCATAGTCACAATGAGGGAAATGTAACATATCGTCCTTAGTCCCTACAGTGGTTGAATAAGAGTTCATAAAACCACATGAGTTAATAAATGTGGTGGGACAGGCTTGAATATTAAAATCACCCACCCACACAACAACAGTCAACTTAGGTGAGATATTTAATACATTATCCAATTCTTTTTCTAATGAAACTAAGCAAGCTCCCCTATCCCTGCGAAAATTATTATTATAAAAATTAATTAGAACCAGATCCTTTCCAACAGGGAGTGTTAGGCGCAAAACTTGACTAGAACTATCAATTATAGAGTAAGAGATAACTTTACATCCAATCAGTTTAGTTGAGATAAGCAACAATAGTCCACCCTTAGCTCTTCCCATTGGAGAAGGTATTGCATCAACACAATATGAGGTGTACCCTTCCACAGTGACGCAATCTGTACACCATGTTTCTTGGAAACAAATTATGTCAGTTCCGCGGTTAATGAAATCCAGCCAAAAGGGAGTACCTAATTTGCTTCCAAGGCCTGCGATGTTCCAGGTTGTTAATGAATACCCTCCTGGGATCTTGGCGATCTTATCATTATACCCGTTTGTTGGTACTTCTAAGTTCACGATGGGCTCACTGAGTATGCTAGCTGTTAAAATATCAGGCACACTAGAATCATTTATAACCAGTGACCCATTCGTTGTAATAGGTTCCTGACAGTTGATGATGACTTCACTTTGCCTCATAAATGTGTTTGGGTTCACCATAGTCCCCTTATCTGAATTTCCCACTATGTTAACTGGTGAAGTTCCGTGTCAATCGTTATCCTCCAATTGTGACAGACATTGAAACCTATTATAGAGTGGTAAAGGGGAAAACACAGAACTACCCACAGGTCCCATAGGCGGCCACTTGTTCTTAACGTAAGGTGCCCTATGACCAAAAACTGAATTGTTAAAGACAGGGTGTTTATAAAAATAGGCAAGTGGCAAGAGGGTAGTATTATATTCCCAACTAGAAGGCGGAGGGGCTCTAGATAAAACTTTATGGACCCAAAAAGGTGATCCAAAATTAATAATAACGCAGTCCCCTTCAAAACCTTTAGATGTAGGGCCTATCCAACCCACTCTTTGGGTAAGCAAGATCTGATCAGCATCTAGGATTGAGAACCCACAATTTTTGCTTAACCAATAAAGGGTTTTGTTTTTAAGAGAAGCATTTGTTTCCAGTTGCCCTTTCCGTAATCTGGGGATGTTACACAAAACTGCGACATATGCTCCGCACTCGGGTGGCAGGTTCATAACAGAAGGGACATTATTACTTTTAAAATCATCAAATTGACGAGTGCCCCTTAACTGATCTGTTGCTAAGCCACCAGGTTTCTCGGTGCCTTCCATAAAGGTGACAGCTTTTTCCTGCGGAGCTATACCAATCTCTTCATGATTCCCCTGAGCAGTTAAATTACAACTGTTGTTGTTAGTGCTATGGGGTAAAGTACTGGGGGCTGAATGATGGATAACTGGGCCTCTTGGTTTATCCTTGACACCCACAGTCATACATGGAACAGCTTCAGATGCAGGTTTATTTATAGTAGGTTCCATTTGCGGGGTAACCAGTAACGATTGTGTAGACTTAAATAAGTGGGGGATTTGTGTTAAATGTTGTTCGATGGAATCCATCCGTACTTCTAAGTCACATATTTTGTCTAAAATGGGCCCTATGCGTATCGAAAATAAAGATTCCATCTTCTCCCAAAAACCCTCCTTGCCAACCATATGTACAATATCATCACACTGGACAGCAGGAGCATTTAGCTGAGATACTGGTAGTGCCCCCTTACGGCCAAATAGGTTACCTGCCTTTTTAGAATAATTCCTGCAGGTTTTACCCCTTTGTTTATATGCGGGCTGAATTTTCTCTATGTGCTTTAACTTACTTTTGGCCTTTTGCCCTCTGGTTCTAACCGGTGAAGTAGCAACATTAGTTGTTCCTGAGACTGAAACATTAGGTGACAAATGGGTAATACTACCATCTAGATCAATAATGTCATTAGGTGGTTGAAAATCTGTGCTTAGGTCCTGTCCCTGAAGATCCGGGGTAGTCGAAAGTCTGCTTACCCTGGGTGACAAATCAGGTTGTACAATATGAGTCACTGTAGAAGATTCAGTACTTTTACGGGGGCCTGGTAATCCAATATAGGAGGTCAACAACATAGAATCGCAGGAGTTAGCCACGGTAGTAGATGAATCAACCGGCAATACAGGAGGGGCACATCCAATAGGGAGTGAGAGACGTCTTTCAGTGGTCTCTATTGCTGATACAACAACCCCGATGG
This sequence comes from Triturus cristatus, assembly GCF_964204655.1. Lineage (NCBI taxonomy): Eukaryota > Metazoa > Chordata > Amphibia > Caudata > Salamandridae > Triturus > Triturus cristatus. Next base: position 961,474,362 of record NC_140589.1, read on the forward strand.
TTTTCTGTAACATGCAGTCTATGGCTGTTAGACTTGGCAGAGGGGTATTACTAGATGTATTCTGTCTGGTATTAGGCCGGATGGGTCCACTAGTGGGCACCGTTTTCCCCATCCTCATAAGCATACCAGAACTCTCAAGCGCAAACGCGAGTAGATATATTCCACCCAATCTTACCTACACAGCGAGTCCATGTAATTGGAAGACCAAAGAGGGTGGCCCAGCCCAGCCTCCGTCGGCCCCGGACGGCCACAGACGGTCCCGCCCTTGTCCCGGGCTTCTCCCAGCGCTACCCGCGTGCGGTCCCGCGACGCGGGAGCAGCACCGTGATTTTAAGCGCCTCCTGGCGCGCAACGCACGGTCACGTGGATCGTGACCGACCGCTAGGGCACCTGGGTCTGGTAGTCTTGTAGTCCGGTCTCCCCACTGCGGCCGCGCAAGATGGAAGTGCGGCGGCGGGAGACCGGAGCAGCAACAGGCAGCAGGAGAGCAGTGGCGGGCAGCGGGAACCGCGATTATTCTTCAGGGCCAGATTCCGGCTTGCCAGGTAAGTGAAGACAGAGTAGGGAACAGGAAACCCGCTCTGCCGCAGCAGCACCGTGATTTTAAGCGCCTCCTGGCGCGCAACGCACGGTCACGTGGATCGTGACCGACCGCTAGGGCACCTGGGTCTGGTAGTCTTGTAGTCCGGTCTCCCCACTGCGGCCGCGCAAGATGGAAGTGCGGCGGCGGGAGACCGGAGCAGCAACAGGCAGCAGGAGAGCAGTGGCGGGCAGCGGGAACCGCGATTATTCTTCAGGGCCAGATTCCGGCTTGCCAGGTAAGTGAAGACAGAGTAGGGAACAGGAAACCCCTTTTATACACATTTTCCAGACAGGGGATGTGGATCTCCTGTCTAAAGTTTCAAGGGGGTGGTTATTACAGCACGTGGTTATAAGGCTGGCTCTGCACCTCTGTATCAGTCTTCTTCGAGTGGTAATCAGGATAGGCAAAAAGCCAGTCCCTGTATACAAAGTCCTTCACCATGAATAACAGAAACTGTAGTCCCACTCCTCACTCCTACATTCTACTAAGTGGCAGTGATCAGTAAGGTTTAATCAGCAGCCCTTTGATGACTAGATTTTTTTTATTTCTAGAGGTAGCCCTGTCAACATCCTTCCTCCCTTCCGTGTCTGGATCTCTACCCTCCAGCTACAGGAATGCAAGAAATATTGTCCTGCTGTTGGGTGGAAGCTGTCCTTGTCCTCCACTGTGTGTTTAGCTACAATCAGGGGCATACAAAATAGATCCCACTAGCCCTAGTACTCAGACTCATACAATACACAGTCCTACTACAGTATGTGTGCAATACATTCACTACACATAAACAGAGTTGACATGCATACGTTATGCCGGCACAAGGTTCTGGGTTTCACATAGCTGCAGAGCTTTACAAGACTCTCCCTAACACAGAGAAAAACTCTGGACACACCCTAGATTCAAAGAACACAGTACACTACCACCACCGCTTTATGTGCTGTACCAGAGGCATGGACAGCAGTCCAATGCCCTCTATGAAGCAGTGCTAGGTACTCCCATCCAGGTCACAAAACAAATTCTGGACCTTGAATTACCAGGACAAGCCTGGGTCCCAGCGCATACTCTAGAGTGGCATGACTCCAGGGCCAAAATAAAAGCCAAGATACCAATTTCACATGCAGTTGGGCGCCTAGGCTAGGGGTACACACTTGTGCACCATGCTGGGGACATTCCGAACCTAACAATATACATGATGTACTGCTGCAGAGAATACATGCACCTGAGCATTATGCCAGGTCCCCATGTTTTGAAATATTTCTTTAGTCTCTCTTCAGAATTGCTTATAAAATGTGAGCTTTTAACCAGTATATTTTATAAATAAGACTCCTAAATTGTGTAATTCCATTCCATTTTGTAAAACATGTTTTTCGTGGTCGGCAGCGTTTGCTCCTTATGCTTGTTACAATAGGAGACTAGTACAAAAATATATTCCAACTTTGCTTTTAGTACCAAGATTTACTCATTGTTGATAGGACTTTAGGGTTGTAGCAGTCATTCATAAGACAGCCAGGTGTACCTCACATCTCTCAATAGGGCTATCAATAAGTATCTGTCTTTATCTGCTGCTATCTGTTATCAAGTATTGAAAAGGCCAATAAGTGTCATTGTTGTACGGTTAATGCACAGTGATGAACACGTCACATGAAGGCAGAGCAAACAGGACTCGATGCCAGGTCACAGAGCAGCACACACATATTGACACAGGAATTTCCCCCCTGAATACAGAACATACATAGACGTGCTTGGACACCCAAGCGTGTGCAAGGAAAACATGCTGCAGATGCCCAACTGGTACCTACTCTGAGTGCAACAAAAAGTTGCAGCTTTGGTGCCTCAGTGGTACCTGCTATGTGCCTGTCTTGTGTGAATGTGTATGCTGGTGCCTTTGCTATGGGAAATAACCTTTACAACATGGACATTACACCGCGATACCTTCACAACGCTGTTGTTACACTGACCGCATTGTTACAACGCAGTGCCGTTACAACGCAAGTCGTTACACATCTTGCTCTAGATGGCACTCAAGACTAAGGAATAGTATGATTTACTATTCCAAAACCTTCCCTACTGCTGCACACACTGGAGTTGGAATAATAAATCATGCTATTCCTAAGTTCAGCGCGCCATCTAGAGCAAGTTGTTGAAACGACTTGCGTTGTAATGGTATTGCATTGTAACAACGCGGTCGTTGTAACGACCGCGTTGTAAAGGCACGCGATGTGATGACTCGCGTAGTAAAGAGTCATATTTCTTTGCTATACCATTTATGTGTGTGCAAGGGAAGCCTGTACTGCTGATTCCCATATGGTATTTGTTCTCAGAGTGTGGCGTCATTCACATTTAGTTCTTAATATGGGAAGCAAACATTGCATTAAAGTTTGTAAAGAAATTGTGCAGTCAAACCAAACATTGCATTCATGTTTGATATGCTACACATCACACATGTTTTGCCCACAGCTTTAGTTGTCTAATGAGCTTTATCACGGCTGTGCTCTCTAGTTGGTAATAAATTGATTTATATTATCCCATTAACATACATGCCAACATTTCAGAAGAAGAACGTGGGAGACTTCAAAAAACGAATCGGGAGAATATATTTCTCCCATTGTCTTCTATTCTGGGAGAGGCAATTTCAAGCGGGAGACAGCTAAAGTAAAGCGATTTCTGGTTTAATAAAACAGGAGTCTCCCGCCTTAATTGGGTCTATTGGCATGTATGCATTAACAACTTTCCATAGGCGAAATAGCAAAGATGATGTTCAATTTGACTGGCAGCTGGATAAATAGTGGGAAGCAAGTCTTTATTTAGCCGGCCATGAAGAAAAAGGGACTCCAGGCAATTTTAGGGTGGTGTCCTTCTTGTAATGAGTCTGTAACATGCATGAAGCATTTAAAAGTAAGTGCATATGCAAATGTATAATAGTTTGTACAAAGGTAAGTGCATGGATTAACCTAAACTGTTTATAGATGAAAAATAGCAAAATCAATTTTGAATTAAAATACGTATCAAATTTTAATATGAAATGCAGTCATCAAACGTCTGTTTACGAAGCTTCAGGATATGGCATACAGATATGTTGTGCTACAGTCTAGGAGTATTTGGCTGTCTGCAAAGAAAAGATTATTATGGTTTTAAAGCGGTTACATAAATGTTTTATTTGCTCATGAACACAAATTGTTTTTGTATGTTGGTGACCCACCCCTTTCAATGTTTTTTGAGGGCTGGGCACTTTTTGGGCTTCCTATGAAAGGCCTTGTGCTAGCTTTAGGGTTCTGTTTAAGGGGAATTGTGCTTGCTTAGTATTTCAAACTTGACTACACACAACAGCAGTGGACCAGCAGAATTAAAAAAGGGAATGGAGACAGATAGGTTGTATTGGGCCCCACAGGGAGGTCTACTTACAGTAGACAACTAGTGCTTGGCGGCACAGTGCTTTGGGACACTTGCAGGTAAGACACAGAAATTAGACTTCTGTGGAATGGGGAAGTGGGCGCAGGAGACAGGTAAGTTATGCTTCTGGGTACTGAATAAACACACCTTTTCATACTATTCACAGAGTGTGCTTCGGACGTAGATGCTTATTGTTCCCCTGGCATGAATGGCCATTCTGCCACACTGATAATTCAGTCACCTGCACAATGTATCTTGGGAACAATAATTTTAATTTTAACATGCTGAGCAGTGTTTTAAATGGGTAAGGTTATATCTCTACTGAGACCTCATTTTTGTCCTTGACAGTGCTGTCTCAATTAAAGCCAAAAACAAAAATTTGAATGCAAGCTTGGAGGCTGTACCTGACTAAAGACTTTGTGGAGGGGTCGGAGGAAGGAAGCAGTAAGACCACTAGGATGACGACAAATAGGAGAATAAGTGACAGAAGTTGAACCATCCGGAGGACTAAACCGATCATGGCCACGAGGACCAGGATAAGAAGTACCAGGCACAGGCAGACCTAAACCATGAGCACCAGGGTAACCAATGCCAGATTGGACCAGGAACAAATAGTTGAGGAGGAACAGGAACCAGGTGGAGAAGGATTAGGCAGCCTGCGGCTCTAGACCCAGTGCAAAAGGGCCAGAAGGAAAAGAAGGACCAGGGGTAGGAGGAACAGAAGGCCAGAACAACAAGGAGGGCATACATGCACCAGTTAGGACTGGATGAGGACAGCCAGCACCAGGAGTAGCAAACCCAGAACCAAAGAGAACCAATACCAGGAGACTAATGGAAAAAAGGATGAGACAAAGAAGAGCCAAAACCACAGAGATCAGATCAAGGAGAACTCAGAGGCCAGAAGTGAATGGACTAGGATCTAGAAGACCGCAACCGGAAAGGACTCGGGCTAGAAGGACCAGGAGACCCTAGATCCGAATGACCCAGATGGATAAAACGTACCAGGTAATCCAGGCCCACTGGCACTAGGATCAGAAAGCCTATGACGGTCAGACTCACAGGTATCCTAAGCCATGGTGACAAGGACCACATGAACCAAGGTGAAAATCAACTTGGGCACTAGGAGGGCCAGTGCCACAGGGATGAAGAAGAGCAGAACCAGGATGACCTTTACTAGGAAGACCATGATAGGGGGACCATGGTAAGATGGACAAGAACAAGGTAGAACAGGCAAACTAGGAGACCGGGAGGACTGAGATGGGCCATGAGAACCAGGGGACTAGGAGGGCTAGGGAAACCAATGCCAGTGGGACCAGCACTAGAAGACCCAATATAGGAGAACCTGACAAAGAAGTTCCAGAACTAAGACCAGGACTACATGGAGCATTTGAACTAGGATAGGAAGGATTAGAAACAGGCAAACTAAGGGACTAGATAAACCAGGGAAGCAGGATCAGGAGGATGAAACGGTCCAGGGCCAGGAGCCCATGAAACAGGAAACCCCGGATCCAAATGACTAGGGGCAGGACTATATGGGAATGATGTCCAGACAGACCAGGAACAAGGAGAGCAGGGCCAGGAAGTTCTTAGACTACCATGAACCAGAGGTCAAGGAACATCAGAACTAGGACAGGCTAGGATGATCTATGACAGGGCAAATGATTGCAGAATCATGGGGACAAGGAGCAGGAGAATGAGGGCCAGAAGGATCAGGACCAGATTGAAGAGGACTACAAAGCACAGATCCAAGAGTGAAATTGCCAGTATGTCCAGGATACTGGGAAAAGCAGGACAGGGACTAGAAAGACCAGAGGAGCAGTACCAAGTGAGCCCAGAAGACCGTAGCAAGAGGACTAGCTACACTGAAAGGATCAAGACCAGAAAGACTGGCAGCAGGGCTAAGAGGGTCATAAAAGTCAGGACCTGGTGGACCTGGGCTCAGATTGCCAAGTGGGGCAGAGTAACCATTCCAATTAGCAGGAACAGGAGGAGGGGGATCAGATGTAAGAAGGCCAACCAGAATTTGGAAGTCCAAGTGGACAGGGCACTGATGACCAGGAGGACAGGACTACAATGACCTGGATCAATGGCTGCCGTACCAGTAGGACTAAATGGAAAGTGGACATATCCAGGAAAAGCTGGAGAACCCAAACCAGGAAGACAAAGATTAAGGGTACCAGGACATTAGAAGAAAGAACAGCAAGCACAGAATCTCAAGAAGGACTATGAACAACAAGAATAGCCTGACCTTGGCCAGGAGTGCCAGGTAGCTCAGACCACGGACACAGTCAACCAGAGTCAAACGGAAAGGTTCTAAGAGGACCAAATCAAAGGACTAGGGTGACCAGGAAGATCAGGGCAAAGAGGATCAGGACCTTGAGTACGAGGAGCAGGGTAAAGAGGATTAGGGAAAGGGACATTAGGACCAGAGTGATTACAGCCTGGAGGTCCAGGCCACAGGGCTAGGAACTGGATGGCCAGGAACATGAGGAACAGTCTGGCTAGGACCAGGAGGACCAAATAAATGAGGCACACCAAATGTTTGTGTGGAAGCACAAGGGAAAGGAGCAGGACAACCGGGAGGATCAGGAACAGATAAAGGAAGACCAGGTTCAGCCTAATAGGACCAGGAGACCAGAATGAGCACGGGCGATGAGGAGGGCAGTACCAAGGGTACCAGGAGGAACACAGCCAGAAGGACTAAAACCAGATCAAGGAGGATTAAAAGGAGCAGCACCAAGAGGCCACGGAAAAGGCCTAAGATTGCCAGGTGGGCCCTGACCAGAGGACCAGTTCCCAAAGTATCAACTGGAGCAGAAGACCAGAACCTAGAGGTAGCCGGACCAAGTTGAAGAAGATCCAGACGACAAGAACAGCCAGAGGCAAGAAGACTAAGGGGATTGGACCTAAATGTCCAAGGGTACCAGGACCAAAATGACGAGGTTCAGAAGGACCCAAACAAAAAGTACCATGGTCTAGAGGGCCCAGACCATTGGGTGCAGTGCTAGAAGGAGCATGAGGACAAGGCTGATCCAAACCAAAAAAAACAATGGATAAGAGGGTAAACCTAAGAGGGACAGGACACAAAAGGCCAGGTAGATCGAAAGTACTAGAAGGACTAGGAACTGATGTACTAGGAATCAGATGAGCAGGGTGAGAAGCATCAGAAGGACCAGGTCAAATGGACGAGGGTAAGGGGATTAGGAACAAAAAGGAAGAGCTAAGAGAAAGGGGGCCTGAAATAACTAGGAACACCAGAAGGACCATATCCAGCAGTATTACGCTTACAAAGACCTAAAAAAGGCGGACGAGAAACAAAAGGATCAAGCCTACTGAGCACAAACCCAGGAAGAGAACACGGACTGAGAGTGAGGAAGACTAGGAGAACAAGACCTGAATAATCAAGAGGAGATGGCCAGGCAACCAAAGCCAGGAGGACTAGAGCTAAGAGGACCAGAGCAAGGGGGACCAGTGGGACCACAGCCAAGGGAAAATGGAAGCTCAAGTCACAGAGGCCCAGGAATATTGGAATTGGCTTATAATAAAGTCAATGAATATAAATCTCTGTTAGTTTCTATTTTTCTGAGTTTTCAGTGCCTATATATCTTTTGCTGATTTACTGGGAAAAATCAATCACATCCCAATAACATTCAGTTCAATTAGTTATAGTCTCATTCCTTTGCTTGTGGCTCCAAGACGGAATGCTTCCTCTGACAGACGGACAGAGTAGAGACCATTGGAGAAAGGACTTTATACTGTCTACCATATTTAGAGTAAAACCTGTCTGTGAGGGACAGAAAAAAAGAATGACCCTGCCAACCTGGCAGATAACTCGCAACGTGTGGGACCATCAACTTTTTTATTTTTCAGTAACAAACTCCTACTATGGGAGTTTGTTTTTGTAAAAGACTACTTTTGAAAAGTTAGCGGGCCGGCCATTATGTCTGGCAATATTGTCCTGCAAATGTTTCATGCATAAACAGGAATGGCTATGACAGCATTTCCTGTCAATATAGAAAGTTGATCACAGTGCCAGTGGACAACTCTAAATTTGGCAGGGGGCGGAGGAATTGTCCTCCGCCATCCTGACGAAGTTAACTCCATCCTCAAAACTTTAATTAGGCCCATAGTTTTTCTTCCTTCTGTCATGAGATTAGAATGAAGCCTCTCAATTATACTGTTAGTCACTTCATAAGGGGCCTTATGTGATTGTTTCTATTTTGATAAAATCATCCTATATATCAGATGGCTCTATGTCACTGAGCTATAACATTTCCAATTCCTGTTTTTGCTTTTTCGAATCATTGTATTCAGGTCTTTGAGTCAGATTTATTTAATTGAGCTGAATCAGTTTTAGTAATTCCAGAACGCACTGATTGTGGTAGAAAAAGAGGTGTTCTGATAGCATGACACCTTTTGGTAATCCTATATCTTGCCCTAGTACACTTCCATGGCTTTGTCCGTAAGAGTGTGTACATAGCTTTAGAAGAGTAAACAGCTTTAACTAGTCCTGCAAAGGTCCTACCCATCTTTATCATTAGTCACCACTGCAGGTAAACTTAAAGAAGGAGGAGGATTTGTGGCCTCCTAAGTTGCTTTGTCTTGGCTCGGGTGTAATAGAGAGGCATTCTGTGCCATGTCTGTTAAAATAACTTGGGAACATTCAAAGATTTGGGCCCTTCAGACCTATAAACTAGTGCCTGCATCTCAGCCAGTTTAGCACTAACAGGCACATGCATGAAGCTATAAAAAAGTCGCAAACTTTGTGAATCGCTAAATTATGCCATTCGCGATCGCAAAGTACCCTGAAGCAATGCATGAACGCAAAAATAGCAAAAACCAATGTTTTCGCAAAATTAAAGATTCGCATTTTAATCTGAGAATAAATTTGAGAATCTTTATTTGCGTCCACCAAATAGTGATTCGCAAATAAAGAGTCGCAAATAAATGCATGAAAAATCGCAATTTGCGATTTCACTGAAAAGAGCAAAATTGCAAGTGCAAAATAAGAAGGATCACAACCAGGTGGTAATAATTAGTGCAAATCAGATACAGCTGAAAGTAAACACAAACTTAGTCAAACACACACAGATTGAGCCTGAACATTCCACAATGGTAGGGATTTACCTGATGGCGAGGAGGATGAGGCTCCAGGCTGCAGCACACAGAAGGAACAGAATCTATGAGTGCATATTACTTTGCTAGGACAGACAGAAGATGAGATATACGACAAGTATAGGCTCAATGCAGATATGATCCATTATTTAATCAATTAATTGGATCCCATTCTGCAGCGACAGACTCGTAGGACCAATGCCATACCCACACATATGCAGGTCCTATGTTGCCTGCACCTACTGGCATCAGGCAGTTTTCAGGGGGTCACAGCAGTAGCTGGAGGTGTGTCTCAAAGCCCACTTTCCAGAATCTTCAAAGCATTCCTGGATGCCATGATGACCTGGATCATCTCACACATTAGCTTCCCCACGACCACAGATGACCTCACCAAGACTAAGCAGGAATTTTACTAGATAGCCCGCTTCCCACAAATGTTAGGTTGCATTGATTGCACCCATGTGGCAATATGTCCCCCTGCAGGAAATGAATACATATTTAGGAATAGAAAATGTTTTCATTCCCTTAACATACAGGTAGTATGCAATGCCAAAAACATAATAACTGACATTGTGGTGCAATACCTAGGGAGTGCACATGATTCCTATATATTTCGCCAGAGTGGCATACACACCTGTCTTCTCAGGGGTGAATTTGGAGAGGGACATCTGCTTTGGAAACATGTGTTATTAATGCTCACAGACATTGTACGTATGCAAATGTAATACTGCCACTGACCCTTTGCTTACTTCCATGTAGGTGACAGCACATACGCCTTGCGTAATTACATGGTGACGCCGTACCTCAATCCTACAACTGCCAATGAACAAAGGTATAATGCGGCGCATATATCGACCAGGAACATCATAGAGTGCAAATTTGGGCTGTTGAAGAGCCGCTTCAGATGCCTCCATAAAACCATTGGTGCATTACAACCCTGAACAATGCTGCAAGATAGTAGCAGCATGTGCCATTCTACACAATATTGCCACAAGGGGAGGCATAGCAATAGAGGTGTCCGAAAGCAACTTGGAGGACGACAACTAGCAAGGGCCACACCGCTGTGCAGCACATGGGGCAAGCGCAGCAGAGGGGCGCAGGAGACGAATGGAAATAACACAAGATTACTTCTGAGGTGAGTAATAATGAGACAAAACACGGATATTGCAGGCAAAGTATGTTTATCTTGAATAATAATGACTTGAGTGTTGAAGCACACATCTCAAGTCCCCAGTAGCACAGGAATAGAAGTAATGTACATAAATGTCTCTAAATCAAATCATGACTTGAAAATCAGTCAAAACCGTTGTCTCCGTCAATGGTTACTTCACCATATCTGTATGACAGTGTACATGGCAGTCTAGCGCTTCCTCCCACGCACACCCAGAAGCCTTTCATTTGCTGCATCTTCATCCCTCATGATAGCAGCGGAGGGGGTACTGCTGCGTGTCTTGGGCCTTACTGCAGTGGTAACAGGCATAGACAGGCTGCTCATGCTTGAGGCCTCCTCACTACCCACCTCCGGCGTGACAATGTTTGACTCAATTGTGGCAGCATGTATCATTTCCACTGCATTCGTCACCTGGCCCAGTGCCTTTGCCAAATCCCCACTCCAATGGGACATCTCTGTTTGCATGGTCACAGACCTACGTGCCAGCAGTGCAGTGGTTGTTGCCACCCTATTATTAGATTTTGCATACACGTTCAGGCGCTGCATCAGTTGGCTGTGGTGTCTCGTCTGTGACACATATCCCTCCTTCATCACCCTGGTCAGTTCTTTCACGCAATCTGTCAGTGCTGCAATGTTGACTGCCATCTTCCCTATTTGTGCCTGCACTAAACGTGTGTTTTTCGCCTGCAGGCGATGCACCCAGAGCATCTGTCCCTCAAGGCCACCCCAGGCATCATTAGGTTGGTCCTCCAGCTGTGTGATTAGTGACCTCGCTCTACGCCGCCGGCCACGGACAGTGCTACTGTGGACCTTTATTTGTGGAGTCGGCGTGGGTGTCTCTTGCGCCTGGCTGGCTACTGGTGTTACATGTGCCTTGTCCTCAGATTCCATTGTCACCAGTGGTGGGACAGTTGCCCTGCGTGTGGTGGGGGCACGTGATGGATTTTGCGGCACCACAGGTGTGTCCGTCGCTTCCACTGCGCTAGTTTCCTGTGTGTCGGGGAAGTCACTGTCCTCTACATCTTCACGTTCTGCATCTGTGAGGCTAAACAGTGCAAAACCGCATTAATTTCTTTTAGTGATGTTTTAGCACAGAAATCATGATTGCCGTAATAATAAATATTTATCTGTTACACTATTTGGAGTTGCTTTAATCCTATTTGTATGTTTGCCATAGTACCTGCCTGACCTGCCTGCATCTCCCATAATGCACTTTGAATTTTAAGCAAAATGTGCACTGGATTTTCATTATGGACACTTGTGCTGTGCTGATGGAATACCTTTCATATTTATGACAATGGTCACATGCATGCATCTTACCATCAGATGTGTTTGCCGCTCCAGAGGTGTCTAGCTGCGTCACCCCAACAACAGCTTCAAGCTGGAGTGTCGACTCCACCATGTCCTCCATGGGTGTGTTGGCAGTCTGCATCAATGTTCCCCCTCCTGTCTTCCTGGCTTCCCTAAGCCGGTCGGCAATGCGTCCCTTTGCACGACTGTGCAAGTCGTACCATCTTTTTTTTAAATCGTCGATGGTACGGTGTATCACCCCAACAGCGTTCACTTTATTTTGGATCCGGGTCCATCTTTTTCTTTTTTCCTGCTCTGCCACTTTCAATGACAATTTTCCAAACAGCTTGTCATGGCTGTTTACCACGCCCTCAATCAGTGTGTCTATTTCCTTATCAGAAAACTTATTTTTCCTCTTCCTGACAGTTTGGCTGTTCTCTGCTGCTGCTGTATCCATTTTGTGAAGGGCACAGGTGTATTGTCAGTTTCACTCCTGTTCAGCTCCTGCAGTCAGCTCCCTCCTCTTACTGTGACTGTGCACTGAATGAAGCTTGGTCTGCTGACTTCCTGGTTGTGATGTCATCAAGATGCATCAAATGTGCGACTCCTCTATTTGCGATTTCGCAAATAGCGAGTTCGCAATTTGAGATCTCGCAAACTGCGATTGCGATTAATTGCGATTCGCAATTATTTCGCAATTTGCATGATGCATCGATTTTTGCGATTCCTTATTTGCGATTCCTTATTTCTCGCAAATAAGGAATCGCAAATTTTGACATTGATGCATGTGCCTGCAAGTGTCTCATGTCGCAAAATCACAGGCTCTCTGACCACAAAAGTGCTTATCATTATGTACAAAACCTGTTTTATGAGTTGGAAAATTCTTTCGACTAGTAAAAGGACTTTTGCAGTTGTTTCTGAGTTGCATATAGGAGGGTGCATAAAAGGGGTTTCCTCCCTCCTTCCAATTCGGGAAAACATTTATCGTTAGTTTGTGACTCGTACTGCTATCGCAATCCACTACTAATGATGCTCGAGTTGGATTTGTGACAAATTTACAAATGGTAAGAGGTCTTTTTTGTTTTTTTAAAAAGATCCCTGGTTCCTGTTAGGAACACGGGCTGCTTCGGAAAAAGAATGTTTTCAATTTTGGATTGCAGTCACAGAGAAGATGTAGTGCTTTCCCTTGCAGGCCACCATCTTTGTGATTACAGCCAATCACAGAGGGTCACAAATGCACCTGTCTAATGTATGTCAGGCAGGTCATTCTGCAAGTATTTTGTGAACCAACTGACTAAACAGTGCATAGGTCGGTTTGCAAAATACTATTCCATTCACAAAAACTATATGCACAATTTTCAACCACTTTTTGCAACTGAAGTAATAATGCATTAGGACCCTAACTTTCATAAGGAATTGGGTGCCAATTGTGTTCACTCCTTGTTTGCAGTTCTAGCTGGTATAAGTACCTATTGAAATCTGAAAAACGCATAGTAAAACAAAATGTAAGCTGTTTAGACAGCAGCCGCGTAAATGGCAAAGTTCCTCTGCACAGCTACTGTTCAAGTTATACACACTGTCTACTATTTATCCAGTCACCAGGTGAATAATGAATTTTCTTTTCAAGCTATTTGCAAGGCCATCGGCAATACAGTACATCATTTCTGCTACTTAGTCAGCTGCTGGGTAAATATTGAAATTTCTTTCTTTGCTTTTTGCCAGGCTACTGGTCAAATAGCATAAAATGTCTGTTATTTAACCAGAAGCCACATAAATAAATGTGTATTTGCTATTTGCATGGCTGCTGGACTACTTGAATGTCTGCTGTTTTGCCAGCATCTAGGTAATGAGTAAAGCTTTTTTGTTTGCCTCACTACTGGCAAAATAGTACAAAGCCTCTGCTATTTAGCCAGTGGTCACATAAATAGTGACGTTTCCTTGTTATTTGCACGGCTGCCAGCTAAACAGTACAGAATCAGTACTATTCATACAGCGGCCCGGTAAATAGTGATGTTTTTCTGCTATTTGCATAACGGCCAGCAGAACAGTGCAGAATCCCTACTATTCAGTCAGCGGTGGGTATATAGTGATGTTTTTCTGCTATTTGCACGACTGCTGGCCGAACAGTGCAGAATCTCTACTATTTAGCCAACAGCCAGGTAAACAGTAAAGTAGTTCTGCTAGTTGCATAGGCACAGGTCAACCACTGTAAAATCTCTACTATTTAGCCAATGGCTGGGTAAATGGTGATTCTTTTGCTATTTGCACGGCCTCCAGCAAACATTGCAGAAGCTCAACTACTTTGGCAGGTAAATAGTGAAGTTCTTCCACTGTTTGCATGGATGCTGGCCAAACACTGCAAAATCTCAATTATTTAGGCAGCAACTAGGTAAACAGTGAAGTCTCTCTGTTATTTTCAAGGCTGTCAGCTAAATAGTAAATTATTTCTACTATTTAGCTGGTGGACGGGTAAATAACGACTACCTTTCTGCATACGTTTACAGTTACTGTTAGTCCCTTAGAGCAGAGCAGAGTACGTACTCCTCCTGTCTACTGCTATCCACATGGCTAACTGTTGGCTCTTGGTTCAGTTGAGGGACGCAACAAAAAGACCATTGTTAATGTATCTTTTTTAAACACAGCTCCTGCTCTATTAGATACATACGTAAATGGCTTGCCTGTAGTGCTGCATCTACCACTTTCAGAGTACAAAATATGTTTATGTAATGGACCGGCTTTCTGTTTTCAGTAAGTAAAGAAAGACACTTTGTTTTTTTTGCACCAGTTTATGAAATACAGTGGCCTGAAGAGTTTAAAATGAATTACCTCTCTCTGTTTCCCCGCAGTCAGCTAGTATAATGGAATAAACTCTACATTATTAGTGGTATAAGTGAAATGTGATTGTCTCTGCAGGATTGATTTTTGAATGCTCGAACAAGCTTTTGACTGCTTTTATTGATCGGGGAGAGAATTATAGGGCAGTTGCAAAGACTTGCTTGCTACAGTTATTATATGAGGATCATTCACATTCATTTTACTGACAATTCTGGGAATTTTTTGTTTTATGTTTCGTTGCTGTGGGAAGTTACAGTACTGTAAATGCCTATTATATTATAGGAATACACTCCAGGTTACTAGGAAACCCCCAGAACCCGAGATAGATTTAAAGATTATGGTTAGGTGAGTGATCTATGATTTGGTGGGTGACCTGCCGCGTCATCATAGGTGCTCTTAATTTCCACACTTGGTCCAGAGAGCCCTGCCTTTATAACTAGAATGTCAGTGATGAAAGTGCATCACTTCATCCAGTGGATGTACCTTTGTTTGAACAAATTGTCTGTGGGGCACCTATTTTTCTACAGTGGCTCAGTAATAATTTTTGTTTTTCAGAAACAAAGTCCCACAGACCGAAGTGTCCTTCATGCGTCTTAAGGCATTGGTAGTTTGCCACGCCCGGGATTGTGCCACACTGCACATGACAGACCCAGGCAGGGGAACTATGCAAGTGGAGTACTGCCCTAAGTAGGGACAAGCTACCAATGCATAAAAGGTGGTTATCTTCGGTGAATAGGTTGCCATCTGTGATCTGACCACTGGCGAATCTAGTGGTGGCCCCAATAGCATTTATCGAAAATCTCTCTGCTCTAAATGGGACAAGAAAACTGCAAATTTGGCGGTACTCCCATCCTGCCACACCTGTGAGAGTCACACCTCCGTCTCCTGATGAGCAGGACAATAGATCTCTATTTAAACCGAGGCTTGCTTCCATCATTGCACATCATCTTCACTTCCAGGCTGAGTTTGCAGCCTGTGGAAGTGCAAGGGTTGTTAGATGCAAAGTTTCAAATCAAAACAAAATAGTTGTTGATAGCACCCCACTTTTTGCAGGCAACATGATCACCAGGTTGTCATTGTAACACTGGAACAAGCTGTGCACAAAGTGGTGTAATCCTTGTGCAGTGTTTTTGCATTGGTAACCAGTTTACCTAGTATCAGAGTTATAATGCTTTTTTCAGCAGGGTAAGTATTCATAAGCAATTTGCTTCTGATCTACACTAGTTTGAAGAGGCAGGACACAGCAATGCAATGCCCCCACAAGGGAGCTGCTGGTGTACTTTCTCAGTATACACATCAGCCCAGAGAACAACACACATAAGGTGTATATTAAAGCAAATTCTACATCTGTCTTACAATTCACTTTGAGAAACTGATCATAGAGATGTTTGTCTAGGTTCCAGAGATATGCATCTGGTTAGACATAAATTATATGTTCAGGGTTCACATAGCTGAACTACCACAGCGTAGGTCAGGTGCCACACACGTGATCTATTGCTCACTTGACAATGCTGCGTCACCAAAGGACAAGATTTCTGCTTGTTTTCTTCTAAAACTGCCACAGTCCATGCATTTAGCACCTGTGAGAACCCACTAAATATATTGAAAATCTATACATGCAAGATATGAGTTGAGTTGTTACTTATAAAGAGCAATAAATGCCCTAAAGCATCTTGGTGTTCAACTTAAAAACAACATCAGATAAACTATATACATATGCAATAAAATATATTAATTTTAGGGGCCTTCCTAAACATAGAATGGTAGTCTACTCTATTTTTCACAGGCCAAATAAAGGTAGAAGGAACATAGTGGTGTAATGGCATGGAGGATACGAGATGGAGAAATGGGAAATGAAATGGGAAATGACCCCCACAAACAGGGAGAAAGCTGTGCATCAAAGGCCCTCTGTTCTTTGTATTGAGAAACCAAACTCCATCTTTGAGAGTTTATTTTAATCACTAAAAAGAAGTTTGCTATGGGGGTGCTTTAAAACTGGCTGCCTCTCGGCAAGCCTGCAGTGCTCTGCAGTTGCTGCTACCTTCCCTGAACAGAAATCCTGGCCAGGCATATGGGGATCTCTAAATTGGAGAGAAAGTCCTGATTGGTGGAGGCCATGGGCTTATTCCGCCTGGCAGATCTGGTGACTTCCAACTAAGATCTAAATTTAGTCATAAGGATGGTCAAGAAGGTTATAGTAGGCAGGGCATTTGACATATGAGATGTGTCTGGTGATCTATGTGTATCATCAATATCTGTGCACGACCCTGTTTCTCTATTTAGTTTTACTATAAGATGCTTAAGATAGCAATTACCTGGGATAAGGAAAGTAGACAGGATTTGCAAGGCTTGGGCATTAATAGCAATCACTGCTAAAACCTGATAAAAGACTATATCATTTTTTTGTACAGTTTCTGTTTAAATAATGCTTCATGCTCTGAATGGGTTCAAGGCATTAAGACAATAAAACTGAGCAACATTTCTGCCGGTTCTGCAGGCCTCTCAAAGGTTAGGAAAGTGCTATATAAATTAAAAGATAACGCAGTATCTCTCTCTCTCACGCTATTATACTCTTATGCAGTAGCGGCTCCTCCGCTAATGAGGAGGAGTGTCGCCCCACTGCTATTCAGCAGTGTAAGAAAAATAAAATGATAATAACTCAATGTTATTATCATTTTATTTCTTCTTCTTGCAGGCTCAGCAGCTTTGAGAAGCGGGTGGGGCTGCTCTGCTGAAGGAGCAGGGGAGGGGAGGAGTGGTTTTCACTTCCTACGTGAGCATGAATGCTTGTGCGACTGTCCCAGGCCAGCCAAACATGCGGTGTGTGGTACGGGAGAGCAGCAAGAAGGTAAGATTTTTTACTTTTTATTTGTATTTTTACATCACAATCTCCCCCCACCTCTGCCCGCCTCTTAGTCTTCACTCCCAATCTGTGCCAGCCGCTACTGTGTCCAAGTAGAGGCAATGGAGCATTACTTTGGCTGGAATATTATTCTAAGAAATAGCTGTAATAGGAACTTATTAGCCACAGATATTAGACTTTGAGTGTGCACAGGTCACAAAATTGACGTGTTGTGATATTTTTGATGGAACATGGATTTCAGAGGAAGACTGAAAAGGGGTAAAGCTTATGTAGCTGAGATGGTGGAGGTCAATATAGGCCAGCTGCGTCATGAAGAATAGTATATTTTAGAGCACAATTTGCGAATAAACTGTTAAAAAACCATAGGTGATGAAGGGGTACTCATTATATATTTAAACACTTTAATAGTATGCCAGGCAAGTCGGACCCTCCTTATCAAGAGTGATGGAGCAAGGACTCGTAGGAAAGAGACTTGCTTGGAAGCAATCCTCTAATTTAACTCATAACCCTGTATTAACTATGTATTGTGTAAATTAATACGCATCACACTTGACATAAAAGACAGAGAAGCTTGTCTACCTGTCTTACTAACAAGTAACTCGAATGAAATTCTAAAATGACCGCTAACTGGGGAAACTGTATTGCGCATGCGTCAACTGCATCTACGCAGTATGACGAGCTGTCGCTTGGAGGGAATTTCTTGCACCTGCGCAGACGCTTTTAAAATGGCTGCTTGAAAGCTCACATGCTAAGCATCTGCTCTGCTGAAACTAAACCAAGCTGTTGTACTAATGCTAATGCGGGGAAAGCATTTATAAGTGAATGGGGTTAGAGTAGAGCTAGGTGGTATACAGTGAAACCATTTTATACTGAAATTAATATTTGTTTCTTTTGACTTTTCTAGTAGTATACATTTGGGCCTCTTGTAAGAATCCGGAGTCTGTAACCCACCTGATCTCTGCACATGCGTGGTGTAAGTGAGCCGGAAGAAGTGATGTGACTCTTGAACACAGTCCAAGGACGAACATGATACATACCCTGGGAAACAGTACTAAAGTCCTCTGAAGACGAATGGGAACATATGAAGTTTATACTATTGTGTCTAATAAGATGTGAATACGGGTGGGAATAAAAAGTTATGGATAAAAATTAATGGGTGGGATCTTTGAACAATGAACTGAAAGACTGAATTGCATGGTGTGATGGTCACACCCCTTGCCTGTCCAATCAGAGTTATTATTTTTACGACATTGTAACATTAATGGGTGGTACATGAATATTGTAGGGTATAATTGAAGTAGTCTTAGTTAGTTAGTCAGACGGAGATTTGCTGAATGCCTCAGAGCTCGGGATGCTGTTGGAGTGATGAGCGTATGTTAATGAAGAATCGATTGCAGAACCATCTACCTAAACTTAAATCATTTAGACTAAGACCGCGGAAGAATCTCAAGGAGGAAGAGAGTGTCAGAGAGGGGTGCTACGCAAGCGTTGGTACTAGACAGGTCATCTATCCTGTCCTGATTGCTGTCCTGATTCCTGCCCTAAAGCTTTTGTTGCCTGATCTTTCCCGGGGGACCCTTCCCAGCTCCTTGGCCAGGGGGTTGGTTTTCACACCATTCTAGGTAACTATACTTTCATGAATGTGCAGAAGTGCTTTTCTCTCTATCCTTTCCTTTCTGAGCAATGTCATTGTTGAGTATAATATTTGATTGATTGATTAATTGAATCTTCCCTCTTGAGAGTGACGGAGACTGTGCTGTACTTTGAATGGTTCACATGAAATTAATTTAGATAAAGCTTTTTAAATGTTCTCGAGTCAGTGGTCATTTCATTATAAAGAGAAATAATTCATGTCATTTCACCATCAACTAGTTCAACTAATGGTCCATTGACCAGAGGGAAGAACTTTTTGATCAGTGAAAGATTAGTTAGGAATGACAAGTAATTAATCTTGGGGTAAGAAACAAAATAAAACCTTGACTCCAGCGGTTTTACTGGCCTGTGCGTGTGCATGTGTGTTTATAGGCCCAGGTGAGTATAAGGTATTGGAGTATCTGTTGCTGGTTCGCCGCTAAATCAGTTTTCTGGTAACAGAGTTATGGTAATTATTGACTAGTTTCGTGATAAGTATTGATTATTGATTTATTAATTTCTGTCTAACAAAAAGAGTTAGCATCTTGTTTTATGTTGTCTGGAAAATTCCCGGGGAATGAATAGCGGGTGGTGATAGAAGCCACACGGCAGTGAGGCTACTCGTCTGTTGGAATAGCGCTGAGAAGCTACGCAGGGCTGGCAGTGCTAAAATTAGGGACTACTGTTTTATAAAAGTGGAGTGTGAATGAAAGCAAAAGGGTTCGCTGGTGAAACTTTGGTCTTATATCACCTAGAAAGGGTAACACTGAAGGAGTAGCAGGTTCACTTGAGCTTGAATGAGATGTAAACAGTGGATTTTACTTGTAGTGTATGAAGAGTAAGCGGAAGGTTTTACTTGCAGTGGACAGAAATAATCTATCCTTTGGTTTTAGTGGAACAGACAGAGTAGCGAATGTTTTTATGTTGTTATTAACGAAAATTTAATGCAAAACAGTAAGAAAATAAGTTCTCGTATTACTTTGTGAAGGGAAGGTCAGTCGCCGGAGTTGCACTGATGTCACAGTGAGCCGCGCTGGGATAGGTTGAAACAGCGGGCGTGTGACTGGTGACTGACGCGGATTTGTAAAGGAGGAGTCAGTAGTAAGAAGCAGAACTGACGACATTGAGGAGGCTGCAATGGTATTGGTCAGCTCAGGAACGTGAGCGGCAATCGGATTGGGTGATTGGATGAAAGTTGTTTTTAGATTGTTGGTGAATATTTGTATGCTTGATTCTCATTTGCTATTTGGTGTGAGTCACCCTGACGGAAGAACTCGAGGGTTTGCAGATTATTGTTTTATGTATTCACAGTATAGAATGTATGGTGAAAAGAGAAAAATGTCACTACTAAAGAGAATTAAGAGTTTCTTTAAGAAAGATAAGCCTGTATTGACTAGAGAGGGAATTCCTATACCTCAGCCAAAAATGCCTGCTTCATTTATGATGATGGAGAGAGGATATCATACTTGTGTATGGATGAAGAATTGGATAGAGTATACGAAAGGTGATGGTGTTTTGGCTTTTCCAGAATATGGTCCCTTTAATGGAATGATTTTGTAGAATTTGAGAATGCGGATGAATGATTTAGACCCGAGACCCAGGATAACACAGTATGAGGCATTAGAAGAATGGGAGATTGAATCATATGAACGAGAGAAAAACAGTAGGAATACCCACGTGAAGGTCAGATAAAGCAATGGAGAAAAGCAATGGTGTCAGAAGGATTATATCCAGTATTGATGGCTGAAGAACAAACAGGGGGCAAATGTAAGGAAAAACCTAAACAAACAAAAATGACAGGTTATGGTGAATCAGATGATGAATTTATGGAGGACATTTTAACTAAAAACCCTCCACTGTATAAGGAAGGACCTAGTAGAGTCACTCCAAGTGCACCAGTCCTGGGAACACCCTTGATTCCACAGATTTGACATGATCCGAACGTTACTAGAGTACTTCATGACAAAGAAAAGGAAGCATTGAATAAAAACAGAGATGAATTAATACAGAAAATAAGTCAACTAAATATAAACCCTGAAGCATTGACAATACCCATAACTATAGGTCCCGTTGTTCCATTGTATGGAGACAAGGCAAATTGTCCAAAACCACAAGCTGTAACAACTCCTTTGAATAATCCTAGAAAAGAAATTGTAATAACTGATGATCAAGTCAGTGAGTGCGATTCAGTAATTTCATTAATGGATCTGCCAATAAGGGAACAGGTAAATGAAACCCCGAAAAGAGTTACAACCAGTAGTTAAAAAGAAGGAAGGTCAGTGACATCCTCAGGAGTCAGAAGTGCAACTGCGGTAACTCCAGAAGATCTGGAGAGACGGGCACAGGGAATAGAAAAGCAAAGCTCACTCCGAAAGATTTTAGATATTTACAAACTGAAAGTGGAATTGGAAGAGATGATAGCTGGAAATGTGTAAATTGACAGGTTAAACACTTACAATGAAGAAGAGTTGTTGTTTATATGTAGGAGTATTACCTGGAATGTGAGGTTATTTCATGAAAAATTGACAGAACTTGCTTCGTAGATGGGGAAAGACATAGGGAGATCAAAAGTACTACAGAAACCATATTGAGTGGAATTTACTGACAAAGATTTAGAAAATATGAATGTGTCCAGAAAGAAATTACAAGTAAAAGAGTTGATGAACATTTTGCAAAAATGGGGAGACATTGACAAGTGGAGAATAAGGTGGACAAAGAAGAAGGAGGAAGCACAGGCAAAAGAGGCGTCTAATGCATATATGTTGAAAGAGTCAGAGAAAGTAGAAAGATTGTGTCCCATGAGAGAGGTACCTGGAGGTGGATATGTTCATGTTCCATTGAGTTGACAAGATATTTCGTCATTTACAAACGATTTCCCTAAGTTGAGAGAGAAACCAGTTGAATGGTACAAACAGGTTGAAAGGTTTGTGAAGTTTCAAAGGTTTTGTTGAAAGACTTGGATGGTCTGTTTGACATAGTGATACCTGCTTATTTATGGACAGAATGCAAGATCACAGTTGATTGGCCAAGTGACGAGTATCCAAGAGACTCGAAAACAGGAGCACCCTCAGATGATGTGATGTAGAAATATCACCAAGTAATTACTTTCTTAAAAGAGAAGATTCCTTCTAAAGAAACAGATTGGGTAAAAATTGATAAAACAACTCAAGAGCCGAGTGAATATGTTCATGCGTATCATGAATGGCTGTTGCGGGTGTTTAAACAGTACAGTGGCTTTGAGAACATTGAAGATAAGGATATGGGTCATTTTGTGTATCGGTTTGTGTACGGTCTGAAACCAGAAATTAGTCAGATGATTCAACAGCAAATGTTGTGCTGGCAAGGAAAGCCCATGGATGATATATTAAAATACGCAAAGTATTGCGGGGACGATATTGAGGCAAGGCATAAAAAGTTAAATGAGAAAATGATGTGGGCACAAGTAAAATTGGCAGAACAACAAGAACTTAAATTAAACTGTCAGACTGATGGTCAAATGAAAGAACAGGGTCAGGGCGATAATGTAGTGAGTGGTGGTGAATCAAGAGGAGAAATGAGTAGAGAGGATGCAAAGAAGAAGTTTCCTTGTCATGGGTGCAGAAAGCTTGGACATTAGAAAAACGAGTGTAAGAATATTCATAATAATAATGGCCCAAACCAAAATTTAAATCCACAGACGCAGAATGAGGTGCTTATGAATCAACCGCAGCAGGTTGTTAATCAGCAGTGTCAGGTGCCCCCTGCCCCTATGCCAAACTTTGTGAACCATCCAAAACACAGTGCAGACGCCGGATTTCCAGGAGGAAGTGGTAAGAAAATTCTGTGATTTCCCAATATTATTTGCAAAATAACAGTGACAGTAAGAATGAACAATGACGGTGCCTGAGGGGGGAGGAAGAGGAGTGCGTACTTGGCGCATCCTTGCCGGTAGATCAGTCAGGTCCATTTATTGATGGGAAAGTGGAAGGCAATGATATCACTTTTCTGTTGGACACTGGTGCTACCCGTTCTACTGTGAGAACAGCAGACATCCCAAACCTACCCCTCTCGGGAGAAGCCATCCAAGTGGTCGAAGTCTCGAATCAGCAGATTAGAACCCAAATTACAGAGCCTATGGAGGTACACATCGGAAATTTTAAAGACATACACAGATTCGTGGTGTGCAGCTCTAGTCCAGTGAATTTACTAGAAAGAGACTTGCTGTGCAAAATGAATTGCACAATTTATTGCACACCAGATAGTGTTGCTCTTCAAACCCCTGATGAAGATATTGTCTACAAAATAATGATAGCAAAACAAGGCACAGAGATAGATGAATGTATTAATTAATGACAAAAGATGACTTACCAGAAGAGTTGAAAACAACTGTAAATCCAGAAGTATGGGATTTCACTGCAAAGGAAATAGGATTAATGGCAAATGTAGACCCAGTGAAAGTGACTGTGAAAGAAGGTGCAGTTTACCTCAACACTCGACAATACAAAATGAGCCCCGAAGTGAAAGCAGGAGTGACATCAGAAATTGACCGAATGATTAAACAGGGCATTTTAAAAGAAATAATGAATAGTCCTTGTAATTCACCTATAATAGGACTTAAAAAGCCTAGTGGAAAATATAGGATAGTGCAGGCTTTAAGAAAAATAAATAAAATTGTAGTGCCTTGTTGTCCCTTAGTACCAAACCCATCAGGGATTCTGTATCAGATACCCTGGAATGCAGGATGGTTTACAGTAATTGATTTGTGTTAAGCATTTTTCTCCATTCCTTTACACCCAGACAGCCAGTATCGTTTTTCTTTTAAATTTGAAGATCGTATTTTGGCATGGAACAGAGTTCCTCAAGGGTATACAGAAAGTCCTTCAATTTTCAATCAGATGTTGAAAAAGTGTCTAGAAAAGTTAGTTATGCCCAGAAACTCAATCTTAGTGCAGTATATCGATGACCTACTTGTGGCATCGAAATCTCGAGATGACTGTGTTACTGATTCAATTCCATTACTGAATCATTTGGCTGATGGAGGACACAAGGTATCTACAGACAAATAGCAATTTTGTCAAACAGGAGTCAAATACTTGGGTCACCAGATAAAAAGGAGAGTGAGGAAAGTGACCCCTGAGAGAATCAAAATAATTAAGCAAATGCAGTTACCACAGACACAAAGAGAGATCAGAATGTTTCTTGGAGTAGTAGGGTACTGTAGA
Source organism: Triturus cristatus (assembly GCF_964204655.1). Taxonomy (NCBI): domain Eukaryota; kingdom Metazoa; phylum Chordata; class Amphibia; order Caudata; family Salamandridae; genus Triturus; species Triturus cristatus. The sequence continues at coordinate 961,498,436 of NC_140589.1, forward strand.
CAGTGGATTGTAGGTTTTTCCTTACTAGCAAAACCCTTGATTCAGATGACATGGAAACGAGTGAAAGATCCAATAGCTTGGGATGATGAAAGTGTGGAAGCTTTTGTAAAATTGAGAAATTGTTTATGCGAGACCCCGGCTCTAGGTATGCCTGATTATATAAAAGAATTTTCATTGTTCTGTTGAGAGAGAGAGAGGGTTGTGTACTTTCAGTCTTAACCCAGAGACATGGATTAAGTCGACGTCCAGTAGCGTATTTCTCAGCTACTTTGGATCCTGTGGCTTCAGCATTACCTGGCTGCTTAAAAGTAGTGGCTTCTCCTTGTATGAGTCTGGAGCAAAGGGAGTCAATTGTGATGGGACACCCGGTGAAAGTTTATGTTCCACATTCAGTTGAGATTCTTTTAACAAGGACTCGAACACAGCATCCTACCCCTAGTCGGATGACTAAGTACGAAAGAATACATTTGGGAGCAGAGAATGTGACAGTGATTAGGTGCACCATGGTGAACCCTGCTACTCTATTGCCAGATGCACGATGTGAGGAAGTGGAAGATGAAGTATATCATGATTGCTTGGACTTGAATTGTGTACTAAGCCTTGCCCTGATATACAGGAAGAGCCTCTGAAAGAACCCGACCATGAACTTTTTGTCGATGGCTCTTGTTTAAGGCTTGAAGGAGGAGGACTGAGTGCAGCTTATGCTGTTTGCAAGATATCTGGGGTCATTGAAGCATCCTGTTTCCCGGGAGTCAAGCCTGCACAAGTAGCTGAATTGATAGCTTTAATAAAAGCATGCAAAATTGGGAAGAATTGGAAAGTGACCATATTTACTGATAGCCAATATGGTTACGGGGTTGTGCATGACTTTGGCCAACTTTGGATGCAGAGGGGATTTCTGACTTCTTCAGGATCTCCTATAAGTAATGGGGAATTTGTAAAAGAACTGTTGGAAGCAATACAATTGCCTAAGGAACTAGCAGTGGTCAAGTGTGCTGCTCACCACTCAGGAAATGACTATGTAGCAGCTGGTAATCGATACGCTGACCAGATTGCTCAATACTGTGCAAGAAATAATATGGCATTAAACAAAAAGGTTGAAACATGTGGAATCAGCTGCCAATTTATGCTATTCTCAGCTTTTGAAACATGGGATGAGGTGAGACAGTTGCAGGATGAGGTGGAAGTGAGTGAAAAGGAGAACTGGATAAAGTCAGGTTGTGAAAGGAGGGAAGAAGATGATGTATGGGTTTATCCTGATTGCCGGCCAGTCATGCCAGACTGCTTGCTCTCACAAATGGCTAGAATGTATCATTGAGAAACTCATGAAGGCAGAGACGCCATGATCAGACTTTTCAGACAAGATTGGTATAATCCAAGGTTTAGGGTAGTCTCAGAAAGTCTTTGTCAGCGAGGTTTAATTTGTCAACAAATATATCCAGGCAGGAAAACAGTGGTCAGTTGGGGGAAAATCGGAAAGGCAGAAGAGCCATTCATAAGATTACAACTAGATTTTTTATCTTTACCAACATGCAGGGGAATGAAGTACGTCCTTGTCATAGTATGCTTGTTTTTACTGTGGGTGGAGGCATACCCCACTAGCATAAATGACAGTATAACAGTTGCCAAATTATTGTTTAGAGAGTTGATTCCGCGTTTCGGTTTTCCAGTAACTGGAATCAGATAGAGGACCTCATTTTCATAATGAAATAATTTGGTTAATCTGTGAAGCATTTAAAATTGAACAGAAACTGCACTGTGCATACCACCCAGAGGCTTCTGAAGTGGTGGAGCAATTGAATGGCACAATCAAGTCAAGATTGGCAAAGATGTGTGCATCCACATCACTGAGTTGGCCAGATGCATTGCCTCTTGTACTGATGGAACTCAGAAGTATTCCTGACAGAAACACAGGACTGAGTCCCCATGAGATTCTCATGGGAAGAGCAATGACACAAGCATTTATACCAGGACATAAGTTGCTGAATATATCTGATGATCTGGTATTAGACTATTGCAAAGGATTGGCTGACCTAGTGCGTTCTGTCTCTCACCAGGTTGGAGAAGAAGCAGTTGCCAGGCAGCCGGATCAAGCGCATGATTTGAATTCTGGAGACTGGGTGGTGGTGAAGAATCACACCGGAGAGTCGTGCCTAGCACCCGGGTGGGATAATTCACTGCAGGTTACACTGGTCACTACTACAGCAGTGAAGTGTGCAGAGAGACCGCAACTGACCCAAACAGTTGAGGCTGCTGAAGGTTGTGCAGCTGAAGAATCTAGAGTAACAGATTCTGAAGAGGCTGACAAAGAACAACCGAGCACAAGTCATGAGGACTGGATACCAGTGGTTGACATACCTGAGGTGATTATTCAAAGAAGAAGCAGAACACGATTAGAAAGATAAGAAACTAGAAAGGACCAGATAGGTATAGAAGAACAGGCTCAGGAAAAGGTGAATAAAGCTACTGGAGACCCTTAGCAAGGACCAGACAGGGAAAGAAGAACATATTCAGGCAAGCAGATCAATCAAGAGACCTGAGCAGGGACAGACAGATGTAGAAGAACACTTTCAGGCAACAGAAGAACCAATTGTAATAAGACCTGAACAGGACCAGTTAGGAGAAGAAGAACAAGTTCGGGTGGAAGAAAAACAGTTTAAAATAAGGTTTGAACAGGAACAGATAAAGGAAGAAGTACATGTTAAGGCAGATGAAGCCACAATAACCAGACCTGAACAAGGACAGACAGAAAGGGACTCTGAAACAAAGGAAAATCAGATTGTGCCACAACATAATGAAAATAAATGAGTTCCCGAAAGAGACTAAGAAGGTGAAAGTGCAGTGCAAGCTAAAAGGGTCAGAAAAAGTGATAACTGGCCAGGTGGAGACAAAAGGTTAAAATATCATTTGAGAAAAACAAGCGAGAATCCTGAACAAGTGAATGAAGTTACTAGTCATTCTGGGCAGTCGACTGTGAAAAGCAGTAGAAGAAGCCAAAGACTGAGAATCTTGAACGGACCTATGTGATTCTTGAAGAATTAGAGAATCTAGATTTAAATGAAAGAGACCAATGAAGAAGTAAATGCAGAACAGACTGACGAAGGGAAAGTGAGGCCTCCTTGAATTAACAGTGAAATAAAATTCATAAATAAAGAAAAGAAGAGGAATCTTCTTAGACTAAAATGGCTGAAGACAGGGTTGCTGAAAGACCAAAACAAAATTGTGCAAAGAAATGCTGTAGGGCTTGTATATGTAGTATTATATTAGTGGTCATAGTATGGCTATTTCTAACAGTAGCAATTCCTTATCTTATGATAACAGACAAGAAGAATGACACAGACACTAATGAATAGAAAGCTACCCTTTAAGGAGATAGAGTAGAATTAGAAGCATCAGATGAGATAGATTTACATCACACAGTGACAGATAATGACACTTCTTTAAACGTATTCACAAAGTTATTGTTTCAATACGTAGATACAATGGAGATTAGTGATTGTTATGTTTGTATGAAATTACCAGCTTCAGTAGCAGAAGGAGTCACATATCATCATTTCCCGTTAATATATAGGTACCTCATGTAGCATACTGACAAGTCTATTCTATAGAACAGGGAAACTTCAATATTATTATTCGAACTTAGATGTAGTATTCTCAGAAATTCCTATTCGAAAGAATATGAATCCAGTGCTTAGCAGTGCAGATGCACAGTTTATGGGTGAATTTTTCTTAACTATGAAGTCAATTGATATAGCAAAGGCACACAAAAATAATCTAACGTGCTCATTACGTGAAGAAGAAAACGTGTCTTTGAATTTAGTTGAAGAAAGGAGACAGGATTTCGAAAGAAAGGCTACTGAACAGAAAACCCATATTCCACCATGGGCTAAAAAAGAGGGAATTTATACAGCTGGCAAGACTCATGCTGCGATGTCCTTAGACTTTGTAAAGACAGGGAAAACCTGCCTCCATAGATTAAAGACAGACTATAACAATGTATTTATTGGTTCCAGTGAGTGTGAACATAACTTCCTAATTCTGGGAGGTTGAGGACTAACAGGGGGAACAGATCCAGTATTTCCTGGGGTTTACTACGTGTGTGGGAATAATGCTTATTATTAGCAAAAGAAGGCGGAGTCTGTAAAATGTTGAAAGTGCAATATTGTTGCACTTACATACCGGATAAAAGCACAGAAATTAAGAGATATATTAAGAATCTCACGAAACTTGAAGAAGAATTGAAACCACTGGAGGTTGACAGTGTATGGAAAAGACTAGCAAAAGGTGTTTCTTCAATAGGGACTTGGATTACTAATATTGGGAAAGGCATTATAGGTCAAATAGTATTTCCATTAGTTGGTATAACAATAATAGTCTTAACAATAATGATATGGTGCAAATGTTGTAAAAAGGTGAGGAAATATGAAGTAAATAGAAAGGAGAAGAAATACAGCTAGAAGAGATGAAAGGAGAATTACATAAAAAGATGAAAGAATTGAAAATTAAAGATGAAGATAAGAACTAAAAGACTGGAAAGAGAATTGAGATGTGCTAAAGTTGGCATCTGGTTGGAATGGGTGATTTTGTGATGGCTCAAAAATGCCATCAGAGAGGGGATTGATGGAACAAGGACTCGTAGAAAAGAGACTTGCTTGGAAGCAATCCTCTCATTTAACTCATAACCTTGTATTAGCTATGTATTGTGTAAATTAATACACATCGCACTTGACATAAAAGACAGAGAAGCTTGCCTACGTGTCTTACTAACAAGAAACTCGAGTGAAATTCTAAAATGGCCGCGGGGGAAACTGTATTGCACATGCGTCAAGTGCATCTACCCAGTATGACGAGCTGTTGCTTGGAGAGAATTTCTTGCGCCTGCGCAGACGCTTTGAAAATGGCTGCTTGAAAGCTCACATGCTAAGCATCTGCTCTGCTGAAACTAAACCAAGCTGTTTTACTAATGCTAATGTGGGGAAAGCATTTATAAGTAAATGGTGTTAGTGTAGAGCCAGGTGGTATACAGTGAAACCATTTTATTTTTAAATTAATATTTGTTTCTTTTGACTTTTCTATTAATCTACATTTGTAAGAATCCGGAGTCTGTAACCCACCTGATCTCTGCACATGCGTGGTGTAAGTGAGCAGGAAGAAGTGATGTGACTCTTGAACAAAGTCCAAGGACGAAAATGATACATACCCTGGGAACCAGTACTAAAGTCCTCTGAAAACGAATGGGAACATATGAAGTTTATACTTTTGTGTCTAATAAGATGTGAATACAGGTAGGAATAAAAAGTTATGAATAAGAATTAAGGGGTGGGATCTTTGAACAGTGAACTGAAAGACTGAATTGAAAAATAAGCATGGTGTGATGATCACCCCCCTTACCTGTCCAATCAGAGTTATTATTTTTACGAAATTGCAACATTAATGGGTGGTACATGATCATTGTAGGGTATAATTGAGGTAGTCTTAGTTTGTTTGTCAGACGGAGATTTGCTGAATGCTGCAGAGCTCAGGATGCTGTCGGAGTGACGAGCGAATGCTAATGAAGAATCGATTGCAGAACCATCTACCTAAACTTAAATAATTTAGAAGAAGATCACGGAAGAATCTCAAGGAGGAAGAGAGTGTCAGAGAGGGGTGCTACGCAAGCGTTGGTGCTAGAGAGGTCATCTATCCTGTCCTGATTCCTGTCCTGAAGCCTCTGTCGCCTGATCTTTCCCGGGGGACCCTTCCCAGCTCCTTGGCCAGGGGGTTGGTTTTCACACCATTCTAGGTAACTATACTTTCATGAACGTGCAGATGTGCTTTTCTCTATTTCCTCTCCTTTCTGAGCAATGTCATTGTTGAGTATAATATTTGATTGATTGATTAATTGAATCTTCCCTCTTGAGAGTGACGGAGACTGTGCTGTACTTTGAATGGTTCACATGAAATTAATTTAGATAAAGCTTTTTAAATGTTCCAGAGTCTGTGGTCATTTCATTTTAAAGAGAAATAATTCATGTCATTTCACCATCAACTAGTTCAACTAACGGTCCATTGACCAGAGGAAAGAACTTTTTGATCAGTGAAGATTAGTTAGGAATGACAAGTAACTAATCCTGGGATAAGAAACAACTTAAAACCTTTACTGCAGCGGTTTTTCTGGCCTGTGCGTGTGCATGTGTGTTTATGGGCCCAGGTGAGTATAAGGTACTGGAGTATCTGTTGCTGGTTCGCCGCTGGATCAAGGGTGTTTGGGGAACACCCTCTCCAACAATTTTGAAGAAAATGTATAAATGCTGTATTTTTCAGCACTGTTTCACAAAAACAAATTATTAACCCAGGTGCGTCAGAAGCAGTTAAAAAAATCTGTGCTTGCAATTTCATGTGGCCTATTATGTTTTTAGGTGTATATACCATCTTCTTCAGTACTACCTTCCATTTTGTAGCATCCTTCCCAGCCCGGTAGCACGCAAATGACCACGCCACACACGTAGCTCCGTAGTGCACGTCTTCTTCAGAGTAAACTGTTAACTAACTTTAGGCATTGTGTCATGAACTTTATTACCCAACACACCCAAACGATTACATCATTCTTCTACGGAGTCCATCAGGGACCACAAGGGTCCCACTATACATATTTACAAGACACAACATCTCCTTTCTGTTAAATAAAACATAGAAATATTACACATTTTGTAGTAATTCTATGCTGTATCCATATACTTTTGTATTTCCTGTCAGAAGTTTACAAGTTGGTTACCTCAAGCAGAGATGTAAAAAGACAACTGCTTTCATCGGAACACTGTGCAACATTCCTCCAGCATTATTCCACCAGAATCATCATTTGTAAATACATCATAATGTCCCTTCTACATTCCAGTACAGCTCCATACATCTCTCCCCTATAACATCTTTATAAAAATATTAAAACATTAATAATGCACTATAAACAAACAGTAGGAAAGAAATATCTGTCTAAGATATTAATAATACATTATAAAAGTACAGTTGGAAAGAAATATCTGCCTAGCAATTGTACATCATAATAGACAAATATAAACAATCATTTATAGTTTATTCTATCCATTGACCCCTAACTTTACATAAGCTACTAAAACTCCATTCCCTTCCTTCGTCCAATGTCACCACCTGTGTGACAATAAAACAGTTAAAATCACTTGTATTAAAAAGGGAGGAGAACAGAAAAACTGTATGTATATAATATACATCATTTGCTTGAAAATATGCACATTTAACCCAGATGTTCAGCCATCATTTCATCCAAATTTAATCCTGAGGGATGCAGAGTGTTGAAATAAAAAATATAACCAGATTCCAACCTTTGTAATGTCAACACTTTGTCATCACCTCGGATATTTGGTTGAACCTTTTCAAAAGCAAAGCATTGCAACTGGCCACTATCACTTGAGTGATCCTCTTTGAAATGTCTTGAAACCGGGTGATCGCCCTTATATGTTCCAACACCCATTTCTTCACTTTGTGAATCATACTACCAATGTAGCACTGGTTGCAAGGACATTCCAAAGCATAAACAAAGAAGTCAGAGTTACAGGACGAACATTTGTGAATTCTAAACTCCATATTTATTTGAGGTCTAGTGAAAAGCTGTACATTTTTACTTGATCACCAGGCTTTACACTTTTTACAGGCCACAAAGCGAGCAGTTCTTATTATGTGCATGACAGCGAGCAATACTCCGCCACTCACTGAACTCTGTGGAATTCGACTGAGTTTTTCGGTAACTCCGCAGGCCTGAATACCTAACTCAAGAGGAATACAAGTATAGAGACTGTTTACATCCATACCCATTAGCAGATAGTCTTCTTTCCATGTGATCCCATTGATTATTCTGAGAAAGTCCACGCTGTCTTTAACATTGGAGGGAAGTGTTTGCACAAAAGGCCTCAAAAAATAATTCACATAGCGAGATGTATTTTCCAGCAGACAACCAACAGACAAAACTATTGGCCTCCCTGGGAAGCCAATAGTTTAAATAGGGGGACCACAGCCCCCTCCAGGCATTGCTGCAGGATCTACCCATGCTCTTCCATCGTGCCAGGAGGCGCTGAAAAGCTGCTCAGGGCTCCTGCAGTGCGGGAGCCCGCCATTGCAACAGCCAACACCTCGCATGCTGATCTTTTCGTTAGGGGCACCACAGTCCCCACCAGGCATCGCGGCAGGAGCCGGCCACGCTCTACCGTCGTGCCAGGAGGCACTGAAAAGATACGAGGGGCTCCAGCGGTGCGGGTGCCCGTCACTGCACCAGCCAACACATCGCACTCTGCACTTTTTCGTTGAGGGGACCTCAGCCCCCACCAGGCATCTTGGCAGGAGCCACTCATGCTCTTCCGTCGCGGCAGGAGGCACTGAACAGGTGCTCGGGGCTCCCGTGGTGCAGGAACCCATCATTGCAACAGCCAAAACCTCGTACTCTACACATTTCGTTTGGGGGGACAATAGCCCCCACCAGGCATCGCGGCAGGACCCGCCACGTTCTTCCATCATGCCAGGAGGCACTGAAAAGCTCCTCGGGGCTCCCGCGTCGCGGAAGCCTGCCACTGCAACAGCCAACACCTCGCAATGTTTAGATTTTAAAAAGAAATAGGTACTAAGCCCATCAGGCAAATTTTGACACTATATAATAGCAAGTGCCTCACTGGAACTTGCTATGGTGCTGCGCTTTGGGGAGCGGCTAACCATTTTATCCTTAAGACTCAAAAAAACATATTTTTAAGAAGATTGCTAGCAGTCCCCAACTCTACTCCTATATATAGCTTTCACAAAGAGCTGGCTACATCTTATATTAATGGTTTTCTTAGTGTAGCAGGTCTTAATGTTTGGTATGGGATATGGAGTAAGGAGGGCACAAAATGTACCCAGGAAATCATTAAGGACTGCCTCGCCCTTGAGCATGGTCAGTCAAAAAATCCCCTTGCTGATGTATATTAACAATCTTTTAAAAGAATGTGCTGAAAATATTGATTTTAACAATCCCTCGCAAATACTTGATTATAGTAAAAAGGATCTAAAAATTGGACTTATAGAATCAAGGGAATGGCTGAGGGAAGTTGAGACTAAGTCGAAGCAGTTGACCAAGGCTTATTGCGATAGGTCCATTGGATCAGGGATACAATGTTATTTAATTCAGGTGCCGAATACAAAACATAGATTTTATCTTACAAAATTAAGAATGGGGATTGCCCATTTTTTTTAAAAGCTTTTCCAACATTGGGCAAGTGGAAACAAAATCTCCCAAAGTGTCCCTGCAATGGAAAATCAGATCAGACAACTTTGCATTTTATTTTATTTTGCGAATTTTATAGAGATATTGGGAAGAGCATTTTATGTCAATTATTTTTAAAGGACAATTGTTTACATATAAAATTGCCTTTGATTATATTTGTAATTTAGTTAACGACAGAGGGGCAGATTTACAAGCCCGATGCGCCACTTTTGCGTCACTTTTCCTATGTTAAAAGTGACGCAAAGTGGCACAAGGGACTTGTAAATCTGCCCCAGAGTTTGTAATGCAGTGGCGGTCTACATTCAGAAGGCATTTAGAATAAGAAAAAATTATTTACATCTCAAGGCCCTCGTATATGAAGAAGATAGGATGCATATTGACTAATGATACTCAGGGTCGTAGTTTTGCTCTTGAATTGCATGTTTTGCACGTGGCACTTTAAGCACAAAGTATCTCTCTGGATTATTTTGCTTTTATGGTATTATGTCCTTTATGTATACTCCTGTATTGCAGAAATTTTTCAAATCTCAATGTGCTTTACTGTATACACTGTGATGAAATGTGAAGAAGTTTTTATTTTTAGGATGCTTTTATGGTAGTACTTTTTTAACCGAATAAAGCCTGATTTGAGTTGATTTGATTAAATCCTTATGCATCTTTGGAACAAGATATAAAACTGGCATTTTTGGGTGTTTGCTGTTCATGAATTGGTATTCTTCCCGGGGCGTGGCTTAACACGCGATGCGGACGGACGTGCCTGGGTAGAGCTCCCGGCTGAGCTCTCCTACCCCGGGCCGATTCTCCGGCTAAAATTATCCTGCACGGCCCGATACTGCTGGCGGACCTGCCTTGGGCCCCGGTGCACGCTCCGGCTGCCTCCGGTGACGATCGGCAGTAAGACTCCGCACCGACCCCAGAGGCGAGGCTGAGGCCGCCTTGGCGACGACGCTGCAGGGGCTCCTGGCGACGCAAGTCCGCGGCTTCCGGCGGTCTACTGGGCCCTGTGCTGCGGCCTACGGGGGGAACATCGCGGCAATGAGCAGCAGCCCGCGACCTTCACGGAGCGGTCCCCCACACGGCTGGGGCTGGCTTTGGAGAACACTGGAGACCCCCCCCCCCCCCCGGAGATACGATCGGAGGCGGCAGCCGGCTGAGGGCAGCCTAGGGGAACCACGTGAGAGGAGACTTGGACGCCTGGCCTGCACGTGAGTTGCCTGCCTGGGGTCCCGGGAGCGGCGGGGTGGCGCCAAGGCGAAGACGGTGCCTATCCGCTAACACACGGCAGTTAATGCCCTCCGGACGCTGCTGGGGCTGACTCGCTTCCTGAGGGAGTGGGCTACTCCCGCGGACAGTGGAATCTAGGGGTGCATGAGGGGAAACTGGGGCTCCCCCCCCCCTGCTCCGAATCGGCTTCTCCTGAGCTGGGGCTACTCCCCCCCCCTTCCTGAAGAACACTGGGACCTGGGGACGGACTTCGACCGGACGGGGGCGACGCCACTGATGGACATAGCTACCCCCATCGCCGCTGCCCGCCGGCGTCATGGGGCCTGACGGCGTGACTGGCTGAATCCCATAGCCCTTTGCAGTGCAGCACCTACGCCTCCAGGCACCGTGGGAGGTGAGCAACTTCGCGGAGAGGGCGAGAGACACAGAAGCGACCGCACAACCTGGTAGGGGACACCTGGCGTCCGCCTGCCGACGTCGGGCCCTTCACTGCCTGGCCCCTCCGGAGCCACGACGACCAGGACACACTACACGAGACCCGGAGGCCCACAGCTGCGGAGCCCGGTGGTGCACTGGGATAAGTGTGTGGGACACCCCACTCCCTGGGGGCGGCCTACGACCCGCAAAGGCAGCCTCGACGTCGCAGGGGTGACTCGCCACGTTGGACAGGCCTCCACCCCCCCGCGACAGGAGGGACTTCCTCGCGCGCACCGCCAGCCCCATGCCTGGAGGGGTGCGAACACGCACCGGATCAGGGACCGCGTCCACAAAGGGAAAGCACACAAAAGCGGCGCCCAAGATGGATACTGAACAAGTGGCGTCGAAGCTGGGCAGCGTCCTAGCAGCCATGGAAAGGATGGAAGACTCCCTCCAACAGACACGCACCTCCCTGGAGACCAGAATCGATGGCGTGGCAATAGACCTAACCCACCTCAGGGCCGACCATAAGAAGCTACAAGATCGCACTAAGGCGCTGGAAGACACAATGGCAGTCGTTGAACCAAAGGCAGCGCAGACAGACAAAAGAGTACAAGACCTCCTGAGCAGAGTGGAATTTTTGGAAGACCGAGCCGAGGACGCGGAGGGACGGGCGCGAAGGAACAACATCCGCCTAGTGGGCATTCCGGAGAAATGGGAAGGGGTGGATCTGGCTCGCCGTGTGGAGGAATGGCTAAGAGAACTGCTGCCCGAAGGCGTGCTCTCCCCCTACTTCGTGGTGGAGAGAGCCCACTGAGTGCCCACGAGACCGCTCCCCCCTGGCTCTAACCCTAGACCGTTGATCCTCCGGGTCCTCAACTACAGGGATCGCGATGCCATACTGCGCGAAGCCAGGCAACTAGGGGACATCAACATAGATAATGCCCCGGTGATGTTCTTTCCGGACTATACGGTGCAAGTGCAAAGACAGAGGCATTCGTTCCTGGCAGTAAAAAGGCGACTGCGCGAAGCAGACCTCAAGTACTCGCTACTTTTCCCTGCCAAGCTCCGAGTGATAGCACGAGACAAGACACACTTTTTTACGAGCCCTGAGGAAGCGGAGGCCTGGCTGGATGGAGTAATTCCCGAGGCGCCGAGAAGAGTGCTGGGAACCGCCACCACTGAGCGGACCCGAGGCCCACGACGACGACGACGACGCAAATCGCCCACGCCTCCACTGGCCGGAGGTGCGATGATTCACTCTCCATCGGTGGACCTAATTCAGCACGAACAGCGAGATGCCCTACGCAAGGTGGCGGCAATCAGTAACTCCCCGGCGCAATCACTTCATCCGGGCGCTAGCCCTGCTGTGTCCTTGACGGATGATGAGGCGATCTATGGTATCCCGGATACCCAGTGCTCTGGGGAACCCCCGGACGTCACGCCGCAAACAGTGGATCTCTTTGGCTGACTGGGACCCGGCGGCGGCCTGCCCCCTGCGGCACGGCACAGACCTACCTAAGCTCATGCCTCGTTCCCTTGCCCCCCCACTGGGAGAATTAGGGGCATCCCTACGTCCGGACCATCGCTGCTCCGGGGACTCGAGAACGGAGCCAGCCACTGTGAGTGCATTTTCTGTTTGTAGACACCAGACACAATCACCCACAATGCAGGCACGAACGCCTGACCTAAGATGCTGCCCCAACGGTCTGCTGGCACAAGAGACACTCGGAGAGGGGTGCGCCCCCCTGAGACCCTTGCCCACGCCTGATTGACACCCGGGTACGCCGCTGATGTGGCACTGAGCGGCAGACACTGAGCGTCTGCCGGACAGCAGCGGCCTCCACTCCTCACCCGGGAGGGATGCCGAGCACTCCAAAGACTACACCGTTTTGTTTACTGTTACAATATAAGTCACAAGATACCTCCTAAGACTGTATAGTTTACGAGCTCACTCGAGCGTTTGGACGGCGACATGTTGTACAGCCGACCTTTTGGCATTTTTTACTTTGTTGCCATGTTGAGGCTATATGTTTTCCCTTTCTTCCCTATCCCCATGTCCTGCTGGAGATCATGGCACTGCCTGTACGACACCGACAATAACTTTGCGGTGGGGGCGAGGCGCTGGACTTTGGGGAACACTGTGCTGGGCGTTCCATCTTGGGAGGAAGCGGGGGACGCACACACACACGACTGCTATGGCTAATGTACAAATATGCACCTGGAACGTCAGAGGAATGCACACACCGGCTAGACGCTATCACATTTACTCATATCCAAAACGGCATAAAATCAACATAGCGCTTAAACAACGTTAAACGAGGCCACCCTGGTCTCTATTCTCAAACCTGACAAAGATAGTACACGGGTGGGCTTTTACCGCCCCTTGGCGCTGCTAAACACGGATCACAAGATACTGGCCTCAGCATTAGCCAGGAGGCTGGCCCCCCATGTGCCCAACCTGGTGCTCTGGGGAACCCCCGGACGTCACGCCGCAAACAGTGGATCTCTTTGGCTGACTGGGACCCGGCGGCGGCCTGCCCCCTGCGGCACGGCACAGACCTACCTAAGCTCATGCCTCGTTCCCTTGCCCCCCCACTGGGAGAATTAGGGGCATCCCTACGTCCGGACCATCGCTGCTCCGGGGACTCGAGAACGGAACCAGCCACTGTGAGTGCATTTTCTGTTTGTAGACACCAGACACAATCACCCACAATGCAGGCACGAACGCCTGACCTAAGATGCTGCCCCAACGGTCTGCTGGCACAAGAGACACTCGGAGAGGGGTGCGCCCCCCTGAGACCCTTGCCCACGCCTGATTGACACCCGGGTACGCCGCTGATGTGGCACTGAGCGGCAGACACTGAGCGTCTGCCGGACAGCAGCGGCCTCCACTCCTCACCCGGGAGGGATGCCGAGCACTCCAAAGACTACACCGTTTTGTTTACTGTTACAATATAAGTCACAAGATACCCCCTAAGACTGTATAGTTTACGAGCTCACTCGAGCGTTTGGACGGCGACATGTTGTACAGCCGACCTTTTGGCATTTTTGACTTTGTTGCCATGTTGAGGCTATATGTTTTCCCTTTCTTCCCTATCCCCATGTCCTGCTGGAGATCATGGCACTGCCTGTACGACACCGACAATAACTTTGCGGTGGGGGCGAGGCGCTGGACTTTGGGGAACACTGTGCTGGGCGTTCCATCTTGGGAGGAAGCGGGGGACGCACACACACACGACTGCTATGGCTAATGTACAAATATGCACCTGGAACGTCAGGGGAATGCACACACCGGCTAGACGCTATCACATTTACTCATATCTAAAACGGCATAAAATCAACATAGCGCTCCTCCAAGAAACTCACTTAAACAGGGCTGAGGTACGGGCGCTGCACCGCAGGTGGCGAGGGCAACTGTATGCCACGGACTATTCCTCATACGCTCGCGGAACACTGATATGGGTCCGCCCCGGGACCCCTTGGGAGGTCACGGATGTTGCAATAGACCGGGAGGGCAGATATACCCCTGCACAAGGCAGGCTAGATGGACGGCCAATTGCACTAGTGTCCCTCTATTCCCCCAACGTCGATCAGGTCGGCTTCCTGGCGCATCTCTCAGCGACCATGGCACCTTGGCATGCAACCTCGTGGATACTGGGGGGAGACTATAATTGCACCCTAGATATAACGTTGGATCGCTCCTCCCCACCCCTAGTTAACGCCTCTACAGGGGAGCCACAAAAGCACTACTGGAGTGGGCCACACAGTGGGACCTGCACGATGTTTGGAGAACACGCAACCCGGGGACGAGGGCATATTCCTACTACTCAGGCGCTCATGGCTTGCACGTCCGACTGGACCGGTTCATGGCATCCACTGGCCTTCTACCCCACGTCACAGATACACATTACATGGGTCGCACGCACTCAGATCACAACCCACACTTTATGTCCATAACCTGGGAACAACCGCACCCCCCTGTGCCCACATGGCGCCTGCAACCTGCATTGCTGCTAGACGCGGCTTTCCGCGATTCCCTACTCGCGCGTGCTGCACAGTACTTTGAAGACAATACAGGCACGGCATCCACCCCCCAGGT
The DNA here is from genome assembly GCF_964204655.1 of Triturus cristatus. Classification (NCBI taxonomy): domain Eukaryota; kingdom Metazoa; phylum Chordata; class Amphibia; order Caudata; family Salamandridae; genus Triturus; species Triturus cristatus. The sequence goes on from NC_140589.1 coordinate 961,513,438, forward strand.
GGAGTGGGACGCCTTCAAGGTAGTGCTCCGAGGACACTGTCTGAACACGCAGGGCCACATGAGACACCAACTGGAGAGGGACCTAACCCGGTTGGAGTCTGACTTGCTCGCCAGGGAGGAGGGGGCTATAGAAGGTGATGAGGACCCGTTACACGAAGCCCACACGGAACATGCGCACCTATTAGAGCGACTCCGAAACATCAACTACGCTGCACACTCGGCGAGAACACACCACCTAAGTGACAGACCAGGCAAACTACTAGCCTGGCTGATTTCCCACGAAGCCCGCTCGGCCCCAGTGGCAGCCATACGGGTAGAGGGAGGGGACCTAGTATACACGCAACGACGCATACACGACGCCTTCATCGCCCACTATGAAGCATTGTATCGCTCCCGCCTACCAGTCCCCCACCCTGATATTTCTGGCTACCTCTCCCCCCTGCAAATGCCGCAACTGACTATCGCGCAGCAGGATGAATTGGGAACCCCACTCGTACCGGACGAGCTCCGAGAAGCCATCTTTAACCTGTCTAATGGCAAATCCCCTGGCCCGGACGGGCTACCAGCTGAGCTTTACAAGGCCGGCTCAGATATTCTCGTCCCGGAACTCCTGAAAATGTACAACGCGGCGGCGGACGACGCCGCTCTGCCCCCAACATTAAACGAGGCCACCCTGGTCTCTATTCTCAAACCTGACAAAGATAGTACACGGGTGGGCTTTTACCGCCCCTTGGCGCTGCTAAACACGGATCACAAGATACTGGCCTCAGCATTAGCCAGGAGGCTGGCCCCCCATGTGCCCAACCTGGTGCACCAGGATCAAAATGGCTTTGTCCCCACACACCACACTTCTCACAATATCCGACGCCTCTTTCGGGTGCAGGAGTACGCCACACGGCAATGGCCCAGAGCGGGATGCCTGATACTGGATCTGGAGAAGGCCTTTGACTCGGTCGAGTGGCCGTACTTGAGAGCAGTTACGGAGAAGTACCAACTAGGGGGAGGGTACGGAGCCATGGTTGACCTGCTTTATGGCAGACCGACAGTCAGTGTCCGCACGGGCCAGCTCCTCTCAGACGCCATCCGGGTACGCAGAGGCACGAGACAAGGCTGCCCACTGTCGCCATTGTTGTTTTCCCTGGCCATGGAACCCCTGGCCGTGACGCTCAGGGCACATGGACTGGAATGGGGAATCCCATTAGCGGATGGTCTGCATGCGGTGTCACTGTACGCGGATGACCTATTACTATACGTCAGAGACATAACTGCCATCTCCGCCTCCCTTACTGACATTTTCCGCACCTTTGAGGAGGTGTCGGGCTTGAGAGTCAATTGGTCCAAATCGGGGGCCTACCCCTTTAGTCCGGACACGCCGGAATGTGACATCCGTCTGGGCGGGGACAAGCTGCAGTGGTACCCCACCACCTTTCGCTACTTGGGGATAAGAATATACAGAAACCCGACAGACGTCTTGGAGGGCAACCTCCTCCGAACGATAGCTTCCATCCGAGCGCAAATCGGCTTCTGGAACACCCTACCACTCAATGTGCCCAGCCGCATTGCGCTGACCAAGATGATTGTGCTGCCTCGACTGCTCTATTATTTTGCAAACGTGCCCACGTATGTTCCCACCAAGATATTCCGCGATCTAGAGGTGCTGCTGCGCAGCCTCATCTGGAACAAGGGGAGACCACGAGTGGCGCTGGCCAAACTATACATGCCTGCAGACTCGGGGGACTTGGCAGTCCCAAACATGGAGCTATACTACCTCGCGGCACAGATGCAATGGGTGGCGGGATGGCTGAGCGGCAGGCACCTCGAGGATACCGCCTCGAACGCAGCTGCCTGGTCACGAACGCAAATTAACACGCTGTTCCATCCGAACACCCGCACTCAATGCCCCTCCCAGATATACCTGGCGGTGGTGCGCAGGTGTTTCCTGCGGTGCCTTCGACTCACACGAGCGACTAAGCCCTATGCCCCGATCTTACCACTTTTAGGCACACCTGGGCCGACGGGACCGCTCACTGAGGCCCACTTGGCTAGTTGGGAGCATGTAGGGGTAGACACGCTGGGTGACCTATATGCAGATGGTGAGCTCCTAACCTTCGCAAACCTGGCTGATGACGCAGCTCTCCCGATGGGGCAGTTCCTACTGCACGCGTCCCTCTTGCGCACGCTCACTGCTTCCTGGGGCGACATCACAGAAGAACTCCCGATGCACAGCTTCATACAATACCTGCATGTTATGGGCAATGGCTCGCACATCATACACTGGCTAGCGCAAGTTCTACAGGCACACTCGCAACCATCCACACTACCGCTGCGAGAACGCTGGGCGATAGACAGGGGAAGAGACTGGACAGATAAAGAATGGACATTGATCCTGGCTGGCCCGACCAACATCCCCCGTAATCCCCGCTTTAAACTTATACAATACTACATATTGCAGCGTGCATACCTCACGCCCGACAAGATAAATAGATACTTCTCACTGACGGACGCAGCTTGCCAGCGCTGCTCGCTACCGGGAGCAGACCTCCTACATATGCTGTGGCACTGCCCTGATATACGGGCATATTAGGACGACACACTGACATTACTCGCGTGCGACACTGATGAGCGGGTGCCACGCACATGGGAGGCATGCTTATTAGGCCTGTATAAGCGCACACAAAATAACAAAGTGCAGGCACGCTTTTGGGACATGGGGCTTATAACGGCCAAGCACTTGCTCACTAAACACTGGAAGGCCACGACCCCCCCGCACATTAGGCACTGGAAAGCCTCCTTCATTAACTGGGCACAAGCGGAGAGCACGGTGCTCCTTCGGGAGGAAACCGCGGGTCTTCGGATATTCCCCATCGCCCAGCTTTGGGACGACCGCCTTAAAGCATTCCAGGTGGCCTGCCAGGAACGAGGGATAACCTGAAACTATAGAACTACCCGATCTCTTAATGACAGACAGAGACGACCCTAAGGCCGTGGCGGAGCCACCTCCCGACCCCCCCGCTCGCCTCTGGTGACCTCTGCTCCTGCCCTAAGTGAGACCGACATCAGGGATACATCAGCTCGCAGATATCGCACACCAAGCGAACGCTGCTGCCCAGCTCCGCAGTTGCACACATAACATTTGGCTGGGAACACAGACGAGAAGGCATAACCGCCTCGCCACACTTGGATCTTCTCCCCCCAACGCAGCAGAGCACCCAGCACACCAAGGAACTACGCGTGGGCGCCGAAGCATTGGGTTTACGTCCTGCCTGGGAATCCCTCCCCCCCCTCTCCCGTCCGCTGCTTCCTGCACACAGTGCACAGGCCCGCTGTGCCCCACTGGACAGATGCCACCCCCCCCGCTACAGCACACGATGATCTCCCCCCTCCCCTCCCCTTGACCCCACTTGAATTTACAACCCTAACCCCTACTCTCCCTATCGCCACACCAGCGTAGGGAACAGTTTGTTTACTGGCTATGTTCCCCGACCAGATTTCTATCTTATCACGGATAACAGAGGATGGACGCGTCGTCCGGTATCCCCGGAGCGATACCCTATTAAGCACACACCGCTCTCTGGCAGCAGAGATGCGATGACATACGCACCCCACCAAGGATGGGTACGTCCAGAGCTCTCAGTGAGATCCTGACGAGGGCACATTGAGTAGAATACTGGACATAACCCCGATAACCGGCGGCCTCAGGGGCGCAGCGCTAGGGGGACAGATGCGCGCCATACACCCCGCGCATGGACCCTGACTACGAAACTGTAGGCTAGACTCGCCGAACTTAAGCGTCAACTTTCATGCCTCAGTGAGCTATACCGAAACACTACTGCTATGCTCCGGCCAGCGTTGCGAACACGACGCTGACACTGTACAGCTCGGGAACCCCCACGTTTAAGATTAACCACGACAATTAGGGCAATTCTCGATCAGGGCCTGGGTGACGACCGCAATAGCTGCAATGCAGGCTGGAACACTGTGTCACCACTGTTACCGATACTAAGAATAAGGAAATAGCAAAACAAAAAACAGAAAACCATAGACCTGTAATTTATCAAGATACTTACCTAATGACTGTAACAATGCCACCATGTACAACGCCGCCGGATCCCCGGGTTACCGGCTGAATGGCTGTGTCATAATGTTTGGAAACATATGCTTAATGTCTCCTTGATTGGCCAACATGGGTGGCGAATGTATACTGTAAGATGACACAGCTATGCAAAATAAAGGTCTTTCAAAAAAAAAAGAAAAAAAAAAAAATGAATTGGTATTCTTCCCACTCAAGAAGCCCTTCCTCACACCAATTTACCAGTTGCTCCCAATATTACTTATTCACTAGATCATTTTCAGGCTTATTACATATTGTATAGCATAAGATATCTACAAAATTGATTTTAAAGCAAAAGGTTCAGCACTTATAGTATAATAACAAAACAATGTCCAAAGCAGTGAGCACACGAAATGGATATTCAAATTCCAGTTGTTTTTCTTTTTTCAAAGTTGTTCTTTATTGAGTTTTAAAATTCAAACGACCATAGCCGACACGTTTCGTCTCACACTGAGACTTCTTCAGGGCTCATTCAAGTCACGCATGATAAATATTTCAACAAGGTAACACGGTTCCCAGTTTTAGAAGAGTTTTGTGCAGTGTTCGTTTCCATGATTTTGGCTCGGTGACCGGCAGCGTGTACATTCGTCTGTTTCTCAGGTAGGAAAAAGAACTACTCAGATATCATATTGATCAGGTGCGGATGCTTATAGCCTCTTCCCTCAACTTGTCTATATATATCTGCAAATTGCTTGAAGAACACCTCAAAGTTTTTATTCTTTTGACAAATCACAGTGTTTCCCCCTTGTCAGATTTTCTAATAACAATTTCTCTCTCTGTTCTCTTGTAACTCAGTTATCACATTATGATGTTCTTTGGACAGATTGTAACCACCATAAGTTTTTTTTTAAATCTACGCTTTCTCAGATCCCTTATCACACATTTTTCAAACACATCAATTGTGTCAAAAGGAACTGCGAACAAAAACACAGATTTAGGATGAAAGCCACTAGGGCAATTTAAATCAAAAGGAATTCCCAATCCATCTAAATTTAGTATTGGATCTTCATTGCACATAACCTTCTCATCCAATTCACAGAGCGTATGTAACAATTCAACATCACCAATATTCAAGCTCGAGTGTAAACTCTGTGCAATATTATACCTAGACGCATTAGTAACCTTTTGCTCATACCATTTTTATAACTTCAACCCCCTGGTAAAATGAAAAAGATCAATACAACTTTGGGTATAGTCAAAATGAGAGGTGAGGGAAAAGATAAAACTAAGGAAAGTACATGAATGTGAGTGTTTGAGAGAGTCAATGCACATAGATTTACCATATTAATGTCCGACTCCATAGTTTTGTCGCTGTTTGGGCTTTTGTCTTTACTACCAATAAGCCTTCGTCTTTTCCAATTTTCTTTGTATTTTTTCTACTTCCACCTCTTCCTCTTCATCCTCTTCCTGCACTTCGGTATGTCTGTAGGTCCAACCTACTTCTTGCCAACAGTTGGAATTCCTTTTAAAAATAATGTTTTTGGCCTGACATTTCAGATTTACCTGATCTGATGTGTCACTATCAGTCGCACCACTAACTTGTCCAGACTCTTCTTGCTGCGTTTCTGCATTTTTTTCTAATGCAGGAGATACATTAACCTGACCTTTTTAAGCCATACTGTTCACCGATTTTTCTTCTTTTCTCAATATATATCATATTGTTTTGCAAAAGTCAATACTTGACCATTCAAATTATCTTTGTAATTCCGATAGAACTTCCTTTGTTTTTTTATCTTAATTTCTTCTTCCAATTTTTTCATTTTACTAGATAGCTTCCCCATTCCTGTATCATATTCTTTCTGAGCCATAATTTTTCTCAATTCTATAGTCATTGAATTGATCTCAAACAATAACTTTTCTCTTTCTTTCCATGCATATTTAACCAAAATATGCAACATTGTAAGTGAATAGTCACGCAAACTCATCACCCATTCCTCTGCCATTTCAGGTTCAGGGTTTTGGTACTTAGGGACAGTGAAGATTCTTAGCCAACTCGGCGATGCAGTGAGCGCAATGTAAATAATTTTATTTATTTATTTACTTGCTTAACTCCTGTTTGTCATATGTCTAAGTCCACTACCCCCCACCCTGCCCCTCCCCGCCTCACCACCCCGCAGCACTTCCTCTGCAAGCCGCCACTGAGCCTCCCTGTACTTATTTTCAATCATAGCTGCCATTGTGTTACCATCCACATCCAATAGATGCATGTGCGTACTCAGCTGGAAGCCCCAAATTGAAATCATGCTCCCAATGGCTTCATACTGCCTAATCAACACCGTATGGCACAGGATAGCATTTAAGTCAATGGGCTCAACACTTCAACCATAATGTAAAGAGGAGATAAGAAGCTGAAAAGCTCTCACTTACCCCAACCTGAAAGCGCTGAAAGTTTGTTCTCCAACCCATGTGCGGCTCAATTCCTCAGGGCACAAGCTGTCAGCACACCGTGTTCCATGCAGCAGTGCGATAGCTTCCCTCTGGCGTTATTCCATTTATCGGGGTCAAGGCAGGGCATAGAAAAGCCAAATTCATAACATCTCCACTTTCCTCACTGTTTTCTCCGTCCTCTTTGTTGCGGCGCGTGCTTGGGTGAAAGAGCCCAATATGAATTTTAAAAAGCCTCCGCTGACTCCAACAGAAGGCATGCACACTCCAGCTGAGTATTTGTTCAGTAAAATTGTTTATTTTCGGCAAACACCACACAACGCGTTTCAACAACCACGTTGTCGTGATCATGAGATGGCACCTGTGAGTGAGGATGGACAATATAAATAATTAATAACTATATCACAAATAAACAGAGGGCTGCGGGTTACATGTTCACCCACGATCAGCACCTCTTTAGAAGGCTCACATATCTATCAACAAACAGAATATACAAAACCAAATGGTTATAATGAAATGAAAAACTTGAGGGTGCGCATATGCAAAATCCAGCGCATTGTTTGAAGGTTTAGAAATATGAAACGCATATCACTCAGTATAATATTTGCACTTAATTAAGGCAGCGATCAGTGTTGCACTTTGATTATTAATACATACATATAGAGCCTGAGTGGGTTTACTAAAAATAAATCCTAGCCCGCCAGTTATTGCTTATCGCAGAGCTCCCAATTTACGAACTCTTATTGTGAGAGCTGTGAAAAATGGAGGGGTACATTGCTGTGATTCTAAAAGGTGCATCACATGCAAATACCATTTATAAACATCATCAAAAGCAAGGTCTATCAATATGCCTTATTTATGTGATTCAGTCCCAACACCAAACTTGTAAAAACCGTGATTAACCTCGGTACATGATTCAGAAATCACAAATCAGCAATAATTAATAAGAAACTTGTCCAGTCTGTATCCAGTAATTTTAACCTTTTAGACCATTTGCTATCAGATTTGAAGATTTTCCCTGTGGAGCATGTCTTAAAGGAAGAATAATGGACTCCGGAGAAAACTTTTTGATGTACCCTTTAAAAGCATTCCATCCAGATGGTCTGAACATAACTGACAATACCACCTCATCATTGCGTATCTAGACTACGCTGTTTTCAGTAATTATATTTTGTAGATATCAGTGGTATTTTCCCAGTGTTTTTCAGACTTTTTTCTAGACATTTTCTAAACAGTGTTTATTCCGCTGCCTAAAGGTAATATAGACAAAAACTGTGTTTTCCAGTGTTTAAAAAACATTTTTTTTGCAGTGATTGTTATAAAGAACATTTTTAATTTTAAGGAGAAGTAATACAGGGCATGCAGTGTGTTCCTACTGGCAGTGTGTCCGATGGACTTATGTCAGACTGTTTTAAGCATACAAAGATTGTGTATTGCACTTTTGCTCACATCTCATTACGCTCTCTCAAAGCTCATTACCATAGTACCTTGTGAAACCTTTAAATTGTTGAATTACACCAGATTAATTCGTAGTCCTGCATTCTAATGCACCTAACTTGATGATTTAAGCATGCTTCTCACTGCTATTCTGCACTCTTTTCCTGACTACATCAAGGTAGGGCTGCTGTTGTGTGCACATTCATTGCTGCCAAGTGTGCCCATTGCAAATGTCTCACTTTATGTCAGTCCTGACCTTTTAACAGACATCACATTTTATTTTTAGTAACTTGAAATTTTGCTGTTAATATTGTAACTATAATCTCAACCGCCCCATCATTAAAGTGCAGATGGGGAAACAAGCCAGGATTAGCTCGAGGTATGCAGCTATGAATTTTGTTGGTGCTTGGAAAGTCTTTTGTAATGTTTTCACCACTATCCTATGTGCATGGTGGTAACACTCTTTTCACAGGTACTTGTCACTACATCTCGAGTTGACTGTTTAAAACCTAGTATATTTGACAGCTGACCTGCTATCAAATACAGACTTAGTAGGGGGTTGATGTATCAAATAGGTATTGACAGATCCTGGCGGGATTTCCAGGACAAGCTCTTAGCCTATCAGGTCCCTTCACAATAATTATGGAATTGGCTGAGTCAGTTAAGGACACAGACATAGAGGTTCTGACAGATTGGGCCCAGCGTGAAACCTGCCTGTTGGGCATTGCACCCTATCTACAGAATGTAGGCCCTCCATCTTGCTTAGACTGGACCTGAAATTAGGGGAACGAGCAGAGCTCTATGCCCAGGGCAATTTGTTTGGGATACCTTTGTTTAAGACCTATCCAATTCTGTACAAGCATTCACAACGCTGGACAAAGCTCAGTCCTCCTAAAGAGCGGGTCTTCTCCCGTACAGGTTTTGACTGGGCCAGACGTGGAAGAGGATGCTTGTCCAACTGTCCTTTCTCACAAAATTCTCCCCTAGAACAACGGAGAAGAATGATGAGAGAGCTGGGGCCCACTTAAGCATCCCTAATCAACCAGATGGCCCTTTTAGCTGCTTGAGAGGTAAGAGGGAAAAAACAATCACAATTTAAAATTCAATATAGTGTTACCAATTTAGTCACACAATAATCTACTTGACATCTAAACCTGAGATTAGTATGGTTTAAATATAAATTCAAAAATAGATTGATATAAATCAATCTTAACATCACAGTATAAAAATGCAGAACAAACAGAATGAATCCAAATCTCCTGAAGAGGTTTATCTTATTTTTTTTTAAACTTATTTTTATTGCCATTTTCATATTTCACACATTGTACATCATACAAAACTTTCAAATAGCCATGTCAGATTGTACATCCAGTGGTGATACATATCAACTGTATATACTGGTGATTCGTCAACGGGGAGCATAAATAATGTACAGATATATCGTGATGTATATACCCTGTTGTCTCAGGTTCCAGATATGGCACAGGAACTGGGGTGTAACGCAGGCGTAAACTAGGGGACAGGCATGGAAGAACATATCCAGTTACGCTAGCGAGGGTATGAAACGTCGTATGGGTAAGGCACCTCTGTGACTCATGATTGTCTATCCTATTTTGTTCGACCTAAAACTGCGATAGCATACCTGATGCTGGGGCTTGTGATGAGCTCATGTGGTCGGGATTTCGAAAGATTAGTTGGGTAGGGTCTGTGACTGCGTGTGCAGGGCTGACGATCTGGGCGGGCCGTCTGTTGGGTCTGCTCCCGGGGACAGCTGCTTGAACTGATATAATAGCATGGCCCATTCCATTGATATAGGGTGTTTGCGGGTCCCTCTCACCTCCTCCTCCCGCAATGTCTCCTCCTCCGCCGCCGCCCATTTGTGTGTAGCTCCCACCCAAGCCGCCAACGGTGGACCGGTGGGGGAACGCCAATGCATGGCGATGCTGCGTTTGGCTAAGAGCACCGCAAGGGAGAGGAAGCGAGTCCGCACCCTGTGCTGCTTACCTGCGCGAAAGATGCCTATGGCGCTGGCCTCCCATGTGTTCATGCAGGTTAGCCCTGTGAGGGTACCTAAAGCAGTGTGAATGTGGTGCCAGAAAATTTTAATGACGGAGCAATTCCAAAACATATGTCGGAAATCTGCATTCCGTTCATGGCATCTGGGGCATAGGAACTGAGTGTCAGGGTAGAATCGTTGGAGGCGTGCAGGTGTTAAATAGGCCCTGTGCAGGATGTAATATTGAATGTTCTTAAAGCGTGCGTTTCTAGAGACCTTCTTAGGGTACTTCAAAGCTCTCTCCCACTCCTTCTCATGGAGCACACGCCCGATTTCTCGCAGGGTCTCCAGTGGCTTATTAGTCAGTTCCCGTATGGCTTTATAAAGCCATGTAGTTAGATGGCGCCCTGCTCCCAGGTGTAGAATCGTGTGGATAACTGGATGTGTGTGCGGTTCCCCTTTGATTAGGTCCTGATACGGTCGGTAGCTGTCTAGGAGTTGGCGGTGAAGCAGGAATTGTCCCGGGGGAAGATCGTACTCCTCCACAAGGCTATGGAACGGACTTAGTTGCCCGTCCTCGAAAAGGGACTCCACCTCTGTTAAGCCACACGATGTCCACGTGCGAAGCGCGCTATTTGTGTAGTAGTGTTCCTGCTTGGGCCATCCCACCAGAGTGAGTAGAGGGGAGTACAATGGAGTCCCCGGGGACATGCGGTGTATCCGCAGCATGCACCTATGTGCCACTGACACCTGTAGAGGGTATGTGCGTTTTGGTTTAGTGCCAGGGAGGAGTAGGCGACGGATCTCCGGAACCGATATCCGTCCTGCGATGGTGTGAGTTTCCACAGTATATCTATCTGCCATCCAGTGAGATAGCCATTGCAGCTGTGCTGCCAAGAAGTAGGCCTCGAATGAGGGGGCTCCCAAGCCGCCCTGTGTGGTGGGCAGCTGCAACTTTGTCAGGGCTATTCTGTGTCTGGCGGACCCCCAAATGAGTGCACTGAGGAGGGAGTCTAGGTCCCGAAAAAAGGCTCTGGGCGGGATTACTGGCAGATTGGTAAAGAAATACAACAATCTTGGAACCATGATCATTTTGGCCAATGCCACTCTCCCGATTGGAGCCAATGGAAGGCTCTTCCAAAATCCGACCGTGGCCCTAAGAATCGCCAGTGCCCTGTTATGGTTACCCTCGAACATATCTGTGGAGGAGTGGTAGAGACGGATCCCGAGGTATCTAGGGGCCTCCGCACTCCAGGGCACCCGCTGAGCACCCAGTCGAACCTCCTGTGGAGGCAGATCCGGATGCATCGGGTATATCGTGGACTTATCCCAATTCACCCGTAGTCCCGAGGCCGCGGTAAATTCCGTCAAAGTTTCCCAGAGGGAAGTCAGGTCGTCCGTGATGTCCCGCACATAGATCAACAAGTCATCAGCGTGTAAGGAAACACTATGCACTGTGCCTGCTACCGGGATGCCCCAGCTCTCCCCTTCCCGCCGAAGTCGTATGGCGAGAGGCTCCACCGCCAGAGCAAAAAGTAGAGGGGACAACGGGCAGCCCTGTCGCGTGCCCCTCTGAACCGCAAACTCCGTCGATATGTACCGGCCTAGGCGTATCCGCGAAGTCAGCCCGGTGTACAGTAGGCGCGTATAAGCTAGGAGGGTGGGCCCAATGCCCGCTCGCTGCAGTACAGAAAACAGAAACTGCCATGTGCGGGAATCGAAGCTGAAGAGGTTTATCTTATATAATAAGAAGAATATGACTGACCCAGTTTTGACGATGCAAGCAATCAGGAAAAATAATTGAACATTTAATTGCATCAACGATTCTCAAACATAAGCATGAGCACGCTATATCTCCCTAGAATGCCTTATAAGGAATAACCCTAAACTAAGAAGCATTGTAAGTATGAACAATAGAAGTATGTCAGCTGTCGGAGTACTCAGTATATGAAACTCCAACTGAGGGTCAAGCAGGATGAAGTCACACAAAGCAAAAGTCTGTACATCATGAAATCCTAAGGTGACTCTTTGACTCTCACTACGTTCCAAGCATAAGACATTTCTTGCATTCACGTGCTCATTCTCTAGTAACTTTCCACAGTTCCAGCACAAATTAGTTACTGGCACCACCTTTCCCACATTGATAAGTTGCTACTTCATTCGTCCTTGGCCATTCTTCTCCTCCTCTATGGGAACTCGCCTCCTTGCTCGTTGCCACGTTTCTCCTTGCCAAGATCCATCTTCTCATACCTTGCTATCCAACTAAAACAAAAACCCTTCTTTTCTAACTAATAAGGCTTTGTCCACACCTGCAGTAGAAACGAAAATACAAACAAACACCTTCGACTTTGAAGGTTAAATAACAAATTACGATAAACATTAAAGGTGAGCTTGTACTGAAATAGTTCTTGAGGCCCAAAAATCATGTCAACTTAATAGTGCAGCAGGTTACAAATACTCATGCAGTTCTACACACATAAAAATGCAATTTCTTAATGCAAATGTCATTCAAATAAACCAATATGACTATAATTTCTTATTACACATATAAATGCTTAAACTATCAAGGCGTGCGTGTCCTCTGAGCTTGCTAGATATTAGTCGGTCCACCTACAGGCAGCACCAAGTCTGATTTTCGTTATGACACAGACTGTTGGAGTGGCTAGGTGGGGGAAAGGGTGTAAGGGAGGGAAAATTGGGGAAGTAGACCTGTAAGAAAGAATCAACAAGATGACTCTGTCAAAATTCTTACAACTCCCAACCCTCCCCCAATTATTTGGAAAGAATATTCACCTATCTGTTGGAGCGCATCTCTAAAGCTGTGTTGCTCTGTAAAAAGGAACAAATAAAATGGTGAATTTGCAAAAAGCCTCTGTGCTAACAGGGATATATAAAAGGATTTTTAGGTATTAATTACTCCTACCTACTAGGTTTTACCCTTTTGTTCTTTAAAGGTTTTTGGCTGTAAACTGGATTACTTCATATTCAAGTTCTACTTTGGTGTATTTCCAACTGTTCTTTTTAGATACACGGAACCTGCCTCGCAACTTTATACAGTCATTGCTATCGTTTAAGTTCAAACATACTCCAAAATGATCAGGCAGCTATACACATGAGCCACGTAAGTTCAATGGGATAGTAAGTGGCCTGTTTAAGAAGTTACCTTGTGATATTTTTTGCCACTGTATGTCTTTTCTGGCCACAAAAATTCCCAAGTCAGCTACAAAACAAATAACACTCACTGAAGTCTGGTGATCACTTCTTTCACACAGGAAAGTTCCCCAAATTATGTCACTATAATAACTCTTACCGCCGAGATCAGTCCCACCTCATTTCTCCCAGCTGAAGTAAGCAGTGTAGTATTCTTGCCTCTTTATCCATTAGGGACACTCCTTGTTCTTCACTGCATGCTCGGAGATCACCGAAAATCCAAGCACCGGTACACGCAGAAGAAAACCAGAGCACGTCTGCTCGGCAGACTGTCTGAATAGAAAGCACGTGGATGTAATGTAGCGCTGAGCAAGCGGACACCAGGACCGCCTCGGCCAGGGAGGTGTGGACGGGGCGGGACCAGGGAGGGGACAAAGCGATGCCCGGGAAAAGGGGATCGTAGAGTAGAGTAGGCAAGGGGTGAAGCAGGTCATACGAAATAAAGATAACGTGAACCTTACCTAGTGTCTGAGTCCTGTAAACGTATGACACTACAACTGGCGACAAGGGTGGCCACGGCGCGCGTGGTGTGTGCCCTGGTGTCAGCAGCTGCCTGGAGGAGCTGCGCGAGCGAGTAGCGCTCAGGTTTGGCGGATTCACGTGGCGCGAGTCGGGAGCCTACCCCGACCGCGTTGAATGAGCGGGCTGCGACGCGGGTGCCCACCCCGGTCGCTTATGCAACCCTGACCGCGGTGGCGGTACCAGCGAGCCCCGACGCCAACGTGGCGGAACCGGAACGTGTGAAGGCATCCGAGGTGCCCCCCCGGTGGAGAAACAGCGTGGAGGTCCCGCGCTCCTGTGAAAGCGACGACGATCTGGGAGCCCACCCCAGTCGCGCGCTGCCTGTGCCGAAGTGGCAGAACGTGGGAGGGCTGTTCGAGGTGCCCCCCCCCGGCGGCGAAACAGCGTGGAGGTCCCACGCTCCTGTGAAAGCTTCGACGATCTGGCAGCTAACCCCAGTCGCGCGCTGCCTGTACCTGAAGACTCGCGGTGAGTGCCTTCCTTATATTGGCACGTGTGGAGAGAATTGAGACTGCCTAGGACGCTGCAGCCGGTGTGTGGAGACCGAGTCTCGAGGGGTGTGTGTGAGCGGGCGGCCATCTTTAAGTCAGGCGCCTGCACCAATCCCCTGCGAGAAAACCCCGGCGGCCATTTTGGAGTCAGGCAAAAGCTGGAACTTGGCAATAAGCATTGATTCATGCCACTGGAAGCACAGGAAATCATCAAACATTGATAAAAACAAAAGAAAGAGCCTGAAAGTCATCGAGCAGTGGCAAATGTAACAAAACAAATCTGAATGCCATCAAGCAGTTGCAACTACAACTAAAGGGAAAAAAAAATAATAATTAATCAAGCCTTGGCAAGCTCAACGGACATTGAGTTACAATCTCGGCGATAACGCACTAATCTCAACAAAAGGCTTGGGTTCTCACCATGTCTGTATTACCAGTTCGCCCATCAGGGTCAACGTCGGCCAACGCTGGGCAGATGGGAATGCTCGGAGTGTCATTTCGGCGCCCACCCGAACCGCTGGTCCTTGAAACAGGCGGAGGCATGGGTCTCCGGTGGAAGGAATGGCTTGAGGACTTTGAAGACTTTATGAAAGGGTTGCAAGTGACGGATCCTGGTCAACAGCTAATAGCATTACGCAACCTAATAGGCAAAGATGTCGGGCAAATAATAAAGGAACTACCCACAGCCGACGCGGCGTCTTACACAAATGTGTGCGTAGCACTCAACAGGAAATTTCTGCACAAAAAAAATATTGATTATGAAAGATACACATTCAATCTAGCAGCTCAAGAAAAAGATGAGCCCATGTGCACGTTTATTACCCGCCTTAGACGTCTGGCACGCTATTGCGAATTCGACTCCTTCTCGACTGAGGATGCCCTTCGCCTGAGGGTCATTGAAGGGTGTCAGTCCGAATCGCTGCGACGGAAATTGCTGAAGAAGAGCTACTCGCTGGATGAAATCGAAGAGATGACGCGTGTGCATGATCAAGCAGAAGAACATGCAAAAAAAAAATGGAAGCTGGGAGAGGTGAGAAGCGCGAGCAAGCCTTCAGACTTCAATCTCACAACGGACGCAGGCGCTCTCCGGCGAAATCTAGGTCGTCTAGGGCCAAGAGGGACCAACAGCCAGTGCGTCGCGACATCGTAGCTCCAGTCGAAACAACAGACGGAGAATACGGCATCTCAAGTGCTACCGCTGTGGATATGACTTTCCCCACACGGATGGATGCCCCGCCATGGGTCAGGAGTGCCGGAAGTGCGGAGGGGAGAATCATTTCGAAAATGTCTGCGGAAATCACTGGAGAAGTACGCCAAGAGATCAGGAAAGGTCGTCTCGATCCGCAAGCACGCGGCATCAAGCCAAAGCAGTACGTGATCGCCGGGATTCTTCAACGGGCTCCTCTCGCTCTAGCTGTCAATCTCGCAAAAGCTATAGACCTCGGCACACGTCCTCTCAAGACTCAAGGTCACTATCGCCCATCTCACAAGATAGTGATGGGTATGTATGCATGGTCGCTGATCCTGACCGACTCAAAAAATATCCCCGGCTCAGCATACAACTCGGAAAGCACTGTACGAAGTTTGTCATGGACAGCGGAGCTTCCCTAAACTACATGCCAGTGGCAGAATACCAGCGAATCAAGCCGCTTTCACCATTGAGCCCTGCCCATGTGAAAGTATGCACGTGGATGTCGAGAAAGCCACTCCCATGTCTGGGGAAGTTTTCAACGCAGCTCACATACAAAGATCGGACCATTCCTGCGTACATCCACGTCATTGAAGGGCCGGAAGCCGACTGCCTCCTGAGTCTTCCAACTGCGGAACGGCTATGCCTTGTGGACATCCTGTACCATGTGGATGATGAACTTGATGTGACACGGAAATTTCCAAAGTTGTTCACTGGCCTTGGGAAGATGGCTCACTGCCAAATTCGACTACACATCAATGAACAAGTAGCTCCCATAGCTCAACATCATCGACGGATTCCTTTTCATCTTCAACATGCAGTCGAACAGGAGTTAGAAGATCTGCTTGATGCGGACATCATTGAAAGAACAGATGGACCTACACCATGGGTCTCTCCTGTGGTCGTAGTACTAAAGAGGGGTGAACCTGACAAAGTCAGGTTGTGTGTTGACATGAGGGCGCCCAACACGGCCATTGAGCGAGAGAGGCACCCAGGGCCGCACATCAGTGACATGATTGCGTCACTTAATGGAGCTAAGATATTTTCCAAACTGGATCTCAATAAAGTGTACCATCAACTAGAACTACATGAGAGGTCGCGATACATAACAACTTTTTCCACCCACATTGGCCTCTTCCGCTACAAACGACTTAGCTTTGGCGTGTCCTCCGCGGCGTAAATCTTCCAAGAAGCCATCAGAAAGACAATTCATCATATTCCTAATGCCCTCAACTACAGTGATGACATCCTGGTATATGGGTCCACCACACAAGAACATGACACTGCTCTGGAGCGAGTCTGCCATGCACTAATGGAAGCCAATCTCACCTTAAACAAAGCTAAGTGTGAGTTCCACAAGTCCACGCGGAAGTTCTTTGGCCATATTTTCTCCCAAGCGGGAATGAAACCAGACCCAGAGAAAGTGGCGGCACTGAATGACACCCCCAGCCCCCGAGATGTAGGGGATGTTCGTTCTTTCTTAGGGATGGCCAGCTACTGTGCTCGCTATATCCAAAACTACGCAACTATCAGCTATCCCCTGAGACAGCTCACAAAACAAGGTCACCCATTCCAGTGGTCAGCAGGGTGTGAACAAGCCTTCAATGAAATCAAGGCAGCCGTAGACTCAGCCGACAACATGGCGTACTTTGATCAAAAAAAGAAAACGGAGATTACGGTAGATGCCAGTCCGGTGGGGCTGGGAGCAATTCTCGCCCAAAATGAATCGGAAGGTGACCAAAGGCACATAATCGCCTACGCGAGCAGGAGTCTGACGGAGGCAGAGAAAGCGTACTCACAACCCGAAAAGGAAAGCTTGGCCGTTGTCTGGGCCTGTGAGCACTTTCACATCTTTGTATATGGAAAACACGTTACGCTAATTACCAATCATCAGGCCCTCATCACCATCTTTGGCAATCCTCGGGCCAAAATGCCACCAAGAATAGAATGCTGGGGCCTTCGCCTACAAGAGTACACATATACGATTGTGCACAAGCCGGGAAAAGCGGAAAATCCTGCTGACTACATGTCAAGGCACCCCAAAGTAACAACAAAGTGCAGATCTTCTGTAGCAGAAGAATATATATGCTTTGTGGTGGACCAGGCCCGGCCGCCCGCGGTCCCGTTAGAAGCCATCATAGACGCCACTCTTGAAGATGCTACCCTGCTAGAAGTGAAGCGACAAACGCAAAAGAATGAGTGGAGACATCTAGACGCTGACGACCCAAATAGCGCGGTCGACAAACATGAACTTGCAGCCTTCAAACATGTGAAGGAGGAACTGTCAGTAGCCACAAACGGACTACTTTTACGGGACAATCGTATAGTCATCCCCAGACATCTACGCCAGGGCGTCATCAATCTAGCTCATGAAGGCCACCGAGGCATCGTGGCCACCAAGAGAGCTCTGAGGGAAAGAGTGTGGTTCCCGGTTCTCGACCAAATGGTAGAGAACACACTGAAAGACTGTCCTCAATGCCAACTGGTCAGTAGACCTGATCCTCCCGCACCGCTACAAATTTCCCGATTACCGGAGGGTGTGTGGCAGCAGGTTGCCGCAGACTTCTTTGGACCATTCAAGTCGGGACAGTATATCCTGGCTATCATGGACGAATACTCACGTTTCCCTATTGCACAAATCATCTCATCGACCAGAGCGTCAAGCACAATACCGGTGCTGGATGAAGTGTTTACTGCATGGGGTATCCCCAAAACAGTGAAAACGGACAATGGGCCCCCGTTCAACAGTCAGGACTTTGCAGACTTCGCCAAACACCTCAATTTCAAGCATCGCAAAAGCACACCTCTGTGGCCGCAGGCCAACGGAATGATCGAGAGATTCATGTCCACCCTAAAGAAAGCCATTCAACAAGCAGAAGCGGCGCGACAAGACATCCAGAAAGTGCTAAATGAAGTCCTGCGGGCTTACAGGAACACGCCTCACTCCACGACGGGCAAATGTCCCGCAACGTTAATGTTGGGCCGGTCCGTGCGCACTCGGATACCGATGGTTGATTGGACTGATAAAGCAGTGTGTCATGAATCTGACGCTGATGACATCTCTCACACGGACCAGCTCAGGAAAGAGAAAATGAAGACGTATGCGGATCATCGCAGACGAGCTGCCCCATCTGGGATTCAGGAAGGCTACTGGGTCTTGGTGAAACAAGAACAACAAAAGAAGACTGACTGTCGCTTCAACGAGACTCCACTGGTGGTTGTCAAACAAAAGGGACTATGATCACTGCAGAGTCGGATGATAAGAGAATAACCAGGAATGTGGCGCACTTTCAGAAGTGCAGCCCCAAAGTCAAAGAGTTTCTCGATGGTCCCATCAGAGGGGAAACTAGTCAAAGTGAAACTGAGATCAGCGCTCAGTCACCGAGAGTGGCCCCTAATGGAGGAGAACCAGACTATCCTGAAGTCAATGGTCGTCCCCGCCGGCACATCAAGAAGCCGAGTTGCCTGATCGAAGAACTGTAACTATTGTGACATTATTTGAGTATACATACAAAGGGAAATGATGAGTGCTTCAATTTTGTTAAGAAAGGGGGAGATGTAATGTAGCGCTGAGCAAGCGGACACCAGGACCGCCTCGGCCAGGGAGGTGTGGACGGGGCGGGACCAGGGAGGGGACAAAGCGATGCCCGGGAAAAGGGGATCGTAGAGTAGAGTAGTCAAGGGGTGAAGTAGGTCGTATGAAATAAAGATAACGTGAACCTTACCTCGTGTCTGAGTCCTGTATACGTAGGACACTACAACGTTAACAGGCGAGGCTCTTTTTTAGCTTAGCCCCTCCCAAGACTGCCATCATGTTCATCGTGCATGCAGTATCTGCGGGTAGCAGTTAACTATTGCAGAGCCATTTTCGGCAATCACGGTTAACTTTTAACCAGTTTGGGACTGCATTGTTTTTACTTGATAAGTAAAAGGATTAAAATAGCTCATTGGTGCAAAATGAAAAGGCATAGAACAATTATAGTGTCAGACAAGGAAATAAAAAGAAGCAAACACAGTACATGAATCGTAGTGGAAACAAAAGAGAGCAAACACAGTTACAGCTATTGGAGCGGACAATTTCACCAATATCGTGCAGTATGACATGGATGATAGAGTTTTACGCAGAGGGTTTTCCTGCATTTTCTGGTCGTGAAACCACCTGTCCACATTTAAATGGTAGCACCCCTAGAGCTGCAGCCCATAACCATGACATAAACATTAGACTACACATACCCTTTATTTCACCAGCTTCACAATGAGACACATCTAAACATTAATTTCTCCTAAAATATTAATATGTAAATGTTACAACGACCTTTATTAATCACATTTCTGTGCACACAATTTATAAGTCTTGTTAGTTTTCATGTGGAATACTTTTAATATACAATACACCATCTTTTCCTAGTAACATTAATCAAACAGAATATTCTCAAGTGCTGACTACGCACGATTATAATGTAATCCTACAGTATCTTAGGATGGAATCAAAATTACGCTGCTCCAATGGCCAAGTGCCTACACAAATGGAAGGACATTTCCTCAGATGCTTGTGCCTTCCAGACGGTCCAGCGATTCCAAATAAAAATCTGGTGTTTTCTGATTCAGAGAACAAGAGTGACTACTTTAGCCTTTTTATAGGAGGTGTCCTCCCTGATAAATCAGGAAGGTTGAGATCTAAATTCCAAAGAGGGAATAAAAAAATTCAGAGTTATAAAGAAAAAAGACTAGTGGGTAGGACCAGTAATAAACCTGAAAGATTGCATTGCTGGATAACCTATAGGCATTTCAAGGTGGAGCGAATCGACCTCTTGAGAGATATTTTATGGCAGGATGATTTTACTGGACCTGAAAGACACCTATTTTACAAAACCACATTTTCTACCCCACAAGTGTTTCCTCCAGTTTCTACAGAAACATGAGATATGGGAATCCAAAGATCTTCCATTTGGCCTTTCAACAGCACATTGGTTCTTCTTAAAACTCCTCAAACCAGTGGTGGCAAGGTTACGAGCTCTTGCTTGCAGGTTTATCATTTATCTGGACAACTTTATCTTGATGTCACAGGAACAAGCCACACTCTCCAACAGGCAAAGGCAACCATCTCACTTCTAGAGAATTTGTGGTTTCTTATAAAGCTGGAGAACTCAGACTTGAGCCCAAAAAAAGAATGGATTTTGTGTGATTCACAATAGACTCACACGGAAGTTGATTGCAAGGAAAACAGTCCCCTTCCAGGCCCTCACTAGGCTAGTGAGCCTACTATCTTTGCTGATGCAGGTGATTTTCCTGGGTCCTGTGAATTACAGGACCTTCCAACGATTAAATATAAAGTACCTGAAGAAGGCAGTATGCTAATCGGAAGACGTCCTTCTGTTACTGAAATCCATAATGGAGGTGATTTAGTGGCTGAATCATATGGACTCATGGAACTGACAAGCAATTTTTGGCACATCATTAGACATGATAATAGAGTCAGATGTCAACAGCTGGAGAGATTGTTGCAGAGATACTTCCTTTGAAGGGCAGTAGCTTTAAAAAGAGTTGCACATAAACATCAAGTGTGTAGAACGCCCAGCGGGCTCATTTGCTATAAGACGCCTAGCATAGCGCAAGGCATGATATTGCATTACCCTGAAGATGGACAACATCTTTGTGGTCCAGTATCTCAACAAGCTGGTGGCATTAGAACCAAGACACTGATGTAGATTGGCAAGGATTTTTGGAATATCTTGGAATTGCTAACTGGAGATGAAAGTGAGTGTAATGGTCGTCCAGTTTCCGGACAATCAAACACAGTAGCAGTCTGAAACTCCTGCTTCCTGAAGGCTTCCAGTGACTGGCAACTCCATCACCAGGTGTTTTGTCAACTTTACCACAGATGGGGCATCCCAGTCAGAGATTTATTTGCATCCAGTTTGAAGGCTCCATTTCAACAGTTCTTCAGCTGGAGACTGGACATGCAGGCAGGGCAAGTGGATGCGTGTCTACAAAACTAGAGCACTGCTCTTAAACATGCCTTTCCCTGCCTCATGCTGAAGGCCAGAGTAGCGAATCAAACCAGGGTTCAGTAGATGGAGATGATTTTGGTAACACTGCTATGGAATCCTCAACACTGGTTTCCCTTTCCTCTGGAATTTTCCTGCGACATCCTGGTCATGATCCCCCTCAGAAGCACATCCTGTGGGGCCCAGAGGAGGGGAGGAGACCCATCTTTTAGTGATGGACAATCTTCTGAGCCTTAAAGCTTGGCACATTTCAGGCAACAGTGGTATCTGCCAGGCCTTTCACAGGAACAGGGGTGCGTTTTAGCACACTTGCTCTTTAGCTTATTTCTGGCCGACCTCCCGCCCTTTATTTCCCAATCCGAGTCCTTTTCGCCAAAAATTGGGAACCAGAATATTGCTTGTCTGCTTTATACAGACGATTTGGTGTTATTGGATTATACCCCAATAGGTTTGCAGAGGAAAACTAATGCCCTGGCAACCTATAGCAAGCAGAACCAGCTCTGTATCAATCTAGAAAAGACCAGGATCATGATCTTTGGGGAAAAAAGTACCGAGTTTTTCTTGGCATTTAGTATGCAGGTGGTGGAGCAAGCCAATCAATACAAATACCTGGGTTTAATTTTTAAGAGGAATTTAAATTGGGGTGCTCATTGGGATGCCACTAAGCAGAAGGCCCTATTGCAGGCCAATTGTCTGTCAAGATTCAATGGTAGGTTTGGGGGGCTATCTCATATCCCATTACTAAAGGCTTATGAAGGGAAGCTACCTCTGTTAGGCCTGTAAGGGGGAGAGGTTTCTTCCCTCGACCCAGCATATGATTGGGATAGCCTGGAAGGGGTGGTGCTCAAAAGACTTTCATCACTCCCCCAAGGTACAATGGTTCAGGCCATAAGGAGAGAGTGTAATTTGGTCTCTTGGAACATGGCGGCCTCAACTCGGCAACTAAGATATTTTATCGCATTGTCGGAGGATGATGAGGTGGTCAAAGTTTCCAAATTGTTTTGGGAAGAGATCCAAAGCAGTGAGAGGATGTGGGCAAAGGCCGTAAGAACCAGAATAATTGTACTAAGGAACCTTCATATAATTAGTGGTAAAGTTACATCTTGGCTCCCATTTCCAGGCAAACGAACACTGAGGGAATAACTTCTATGGCGTCAGAATCTATCGAGCTGTTGTATCTAAAGAAGAGATTATCCATTAGCTTCTTGATTGCTACATTGGGCCAGGATACTGTTTTCCCCATCTATCATAGATACCACACCCAGGATTGAGGAATTACATTTTAAGGGCTAGGGTAGAATGTAATCCAATCTACCTATCCCGCCCACACAGGATCAGGGTACAGAATAATTGTGGTCTCTGCCCCTGCCCTCTGAAACTTAAATGTACCCTAATGCATATTCTTATGGACTGTGTCTTTTATTTTGCAAATAAAATCACGTTTTTAAGACCTCTGTTTTTTAAATATAATGCTCTCCATAGGAATAACGCTATGGAGTTATTGTCCGAAAAGCGTCATCTCGATGTGGCAGTTGGAATTGCTCGTTTTTTACGATCTGTAAAACAAAATTTTAATCATGAAACATAGTGAGTTGGGGAGGGGAGGGTAGCCATGAGGGGGGTCCTTTTAAATGTGTTTAACTGTTTTAAATGTTTTAATTGTTAAGTGTGCTTTTTTCTTTAGAATGTTTTATGGACAAATGTCTAAATAAACTTGTTTCTAAACCTTTCACAGGAACTTACCTTCTTCATTGACCCTCCTGGGATGATACACCCACTAGAAATACTGATCATCCTGGTCAGTTTGGTGCAGCTGGTGTCTGAAAAGACAAGTGGATCCCCTGGGAGCACATTTTGTCCTAGTTTTGAATTTTCTTTCACAATTGGTAGAGAGAGCATAGTCTGCGGTTAATTCCTATAGATTAGTGATCTTGGGGAGTCACACCACAATTGCAGGCAACCCAATAGGTGGTCTTTCCCAATGACTGGGGGTGAATGTTTGACAATGTTCAACATTCCGTCCATCATCTTTTTGTGTGCATTTTCACCCTAAGTGGGAAGGGTATGCCCAGACGTGGGTCCCGTGCTCACTACGCCACTGGAGTCAAGCTATCCTGGCTGATGAGGGCTGAAAGCCTGAAACCGGTCCTAGGATGCTTGATTCCTGTCCAGGGAAGACATGGCCTGGCAGTTCGGTCTGGACTGTTCCCATGAGGCACAGGGTCAAGACCGATTTGCATATGGCTATATCTGAACTGGGGTGGAGTGGTGAGCAAAACAACGATAGATTAAACCCAGATCTGTGACTGGGGGTGAATGTTTGACAATGTTCAACATTCCGTCCATCATCTTTTTGTGTTGCGTGGTCTTTCCCAATATGCCAGCTAATAAGACATATCATTTTGACACATCCGCCATGACCTAAGCACTCTAAGACATAGGATTAACATTATTCTAAAACCTTTCTGTAATTGGCCAGACAGTTCCCATCTCTCCACAAAGCAACTCTTTGCAAAACTAACCATGTTGTTGTGCTGGATTTCTTGCACAAGGGTCCCTAATGTATGGGCTTTGGATTTACCAGAGCAATCTTTTACCCCAGATGGGGTTATTTTTAGCATTGCCAGGCGTACCAAGTCTAACACTCGGTTCTGTGCCCATCACTCCCTACCAACCCAAAGCTGTGTATGGGTGCGTTGCCTTCAGAAATATGAAAATGAAATTAGGAACCTCAAACCCAGCGGAGTTAGTCAACTTTTAATTTCAATAACTAAACCCCACAAAGCAGTGTCATCACCCATTGGCTAGATGGATCAAGTGAATGATGCAGGAAGCAGGTATTGATACCTCATTCTTCTGCACTGACTCCATCAGAAGTGCTATGTCTTGTAAAGGTCTTCCTCTTGGGGCTAGTTTGGGGGATATTTTAAGATCAAAAGACCAGTCTGATGATCTTAAAATATCCTCTAATCTTGAGGATGTGGCTATGTTAGTAGTGAGTAAACAAATTCAGAGCCTCCAGTGCTGACATAGAATAAACAAATTCCTAGCTACTGTGAAGAAAGGTTTCAGTTCTGTTAAGGATATGGAGGTGAGGATTATCTTACCAAAACATGGACTTTTTCATCTCTCCCATATGTTTCAGCTGATGAAGATGTTGAAACTTTTTTAATCTGTGATTGTTCTGTTTAACAATTTGGAAATTTATTTTTGCACTTCTTTCTTACGGATAATATAATGAAGTGAATATCTTGTATATTTACAATGGATAATTGCTAACAGTAGATATAGCCAATGTCTATTAGACGCTTTTCTTGCAATTCTGTCATAGAGTGAGAATATTCTTTAACCTCATTCCTCAATTTTTACAGTGTCGGAAAAGAAGCAATGATTTGCAAGGAAGATACAGATGTGAAAAGGCTTAGAGGACATCTATTTTTGTTCTGACGCTTCTTCTTGAGCAAATAAAGAAGAAGAGAAACTATAATAAGGACGTTTTATGGGTCTGCTCAGGTTATGATTGGTCATTTTTTATCATGTGTCCTGTAGTTGTTCACACATACCCATAGGGTAATGCAGTTTTTATTGTTGATTGTCTGCTGTGAGTTAACAACAAAGAAACTGAAACATAATCCTCACCTCCATGTCCTTAATAGAATTGAGACTTTCCTTAACAATAGCTAGGAAATATTTGCTGTCGGAAGCATATGCTTGACTTAAACTATCAAACTTTATTCTCACATGGCTGAGGAAGATAGTGTGAACTTATAGAAAATGTGTTCTCATTTTAGCTTATGAAGCACCATCCATAACTTCGATGATAAAATCATGGTAAAACAGTTATATCTCAAACATGGTTCATCTATTCTGAGTAGTGGATCAGCATTTCTCACACTGTAAAATTGCATTAAGACACACCACAGTTCTCTATTACCCTTTATGTTTTCACCTTTGCACCTTTTTGTCCCCATCCTAACCAGGCTTTCACTAAATGCATTTCAATGCAGTCTTATAACAATAGCCACAACATGTTGTTCAGGTTGTAGCTAGCTAATCAGGATTGCCTAGTCCCTTGTAAATTGACTAATCTGAGTTTATATGGACTCTTTTAAAGGTTTAGATAAAAGTAGCACCAAAAGGCGCAAAGTGCCAACTAAGGGTATCTGGTCGCGCTGGACAGGGACAAAGAACGAATTTAGGAGTGTTTGACTACTTGTACATTTGAAACTTTAAAATGCCATGCCCTATTTTTTAACTACAATGAACTCTGCCCTATGGGCTGTTTAAGGTCTAGGAGTGACTTACACGCATTAAAAAAGAAGGATTAGGCCTGCTAAAAGGTTTATTTTACCAGGTCGAATATGGCAAATGTAAAACTGCACACAGGCTGCAATGGCAAGTTCTGTTTTCAAAGATTACTTAAGTGGGTGGCCAATAAGTGATGCGGGCTCGCCTGTAGTATTTAATTTACAGATCCAGGGTACATGTAGTACCACATTACTAGGGACATATATATAAATTAAAGTTGCCTATTGGGTTCAAGTCAATGTTACCATGTTTAGAGGAGAGAGCACACGCACTTTAGCTCTGGTTTAGCAGTGGTAAAGTGCACAGAGTCCTAAAGCCAACAAAAACTAATTTCAAACAGGAAAGGAGAGGGCAAAGGGTTTTGCGGAACTTCACACCAAAGGCTGACAGGTCTAACACATGGGTTGTGGTAGACCTGTAGTTTTGGAGATGAGGCAAAGTAGAGAAGTCTCTATCTTTATGATGGGAGTTAACATAGGTAGTTGTCAGGAGGGGCTCATGTCAGGGAAAAGAGGCGGGCATGGGGGGGCCAGGGAGGTGGGGAATGAGGGACGACAGAAACATAGAGAAAAAATAAAAAAGAACTCACCTGCCACCTTCCAGCATCGCGTCGCGCTCTTCTGCTCCTCTCCATTGCAGACACGCACAGGCTCCCAGCCTGCCCTGCGGCCAATCCTGAAGCTACTCTTATGAATGAGAGCAGCTTCGGGATTAGCCTGAGCACCGATGATTTGCGCTCCAGAACAGACTGGGAGCCTGTGCCGGCTCTCTCCAACACCAGCAATGCAGCTGCGGTTGGAGAGAGCTTTACTGCGCATGTGGGTTTGGTCAGCCTCAGACATGGGTGGGTGATGCTCCTCCGCAATAGTGGAGCAGCCACCGCTGGTAGTTGATGAATAGGAGTCAGAGTGTTGTTTGGACTGTTCTGCCTGTGATTTGTAACTGGGCAAGGCAGTGTTTATAAACAAAACTAGTAATTTGGAAAGAATGACAGTCTCAAAGTGAGAGAGTCCTTTATCTGGATTTATGGGATTTCACCTGGGTGCCAAAGTGCAGCAATATTGGACTGGGACAGAAAATAAGCCTGGGCACCAATATAAAAGTGGGCCCCACTCACAATCAGATTTCTTACAAAGTGACTTGCACTTGGAAATGAGGGCAGATTTGAGATTGTAAAGACAAGTTGTGTAGATGTTTTGCAAAGTACAGGAGACTGTTTGCATTTGTGCTCCATGCAGGCAATGTTTTTGATATTATCACAGTAAAAATCAGCGCACCAGACTACATACTAGAAACCAAAATAATACAAACGGTTCTGTCGGGTAAAGAATATTACTTCTAGCAAAAAACCTTCATTGATTTGTTTGTACGAAGATTAATCCAAACTGACACACATAGAGACCATCAACAGTATTCAAAACAGCTTTATAAATTGCATCATTTATGAATACCTACTTACAATGGCTGTCAAGGAATAATCGTGAATTATACTTGTGACAAAGTGACATATAGTGCTCAGTGATGTGGTGAAAAGTGCGTAATATATACAGTGTGACTTATGGAAGTATTGATAATTTACAAAAGGCCAGAAAAGCAAATATTTGAAACAGTCTGCAGACGGATTGAATAAGTCTTTATGCAGAATCTTTTCAACTGATCCTTGAAAGAATGTCGACGTTTCAACCCAGGGTAGCTTTACTAGCTAGTCAATACGGGTCTTCATCAGGACAGGGAGTGACAGCCAAAAGGAGCCCGACGTGGCTCCTGGGACGGGGTAGGCAGATGAAAAAGCAGGAGCAACAGTCTCCTATACGGCGTGGCTGTGAGTCCGGTAATGGGATATATTCTCTCTCCAGATATGCTCAAAAGGAATCCAAGCGCAATTAATGGAATTGGGTAACGTCTATGTCGTCTGATCAAAGTGATCCCCCTGAAGTTCTGCACAAGGGAATGAATCTCTTCCAAGGCGGCAAGGGGGTTGAATGGGGCATAGGCAAAAGTCCTGTGTCCTCAGATCGAATAAATCACACTGAGGTCCTTCGAAATCGGCCCGGAAGGGAAAACTACTTCATGTCTGGACGAGCGCAGGCAAGCGTCCTGTCTCTTGAAGAATCTGTCCGCGAGTGTTTGACAAACGCTTCCGGGCCGATTTCGAAGGACCTCAGTGTGATTTATTCGATCTGAGGACACAGGACTTTTGCCTATGCCCCATTCAACCCCCTTGCCGCCTTGGAAGAGATTCATTCCCTTGTGCGGAACTTCAGGGGGATCACTTTGATCAGACGACATAGACGTTACCCAATTCCATTAATTGCGCTTGGATTCCTTTTGAGCATATCTGGAGAGAGAATATATCCCATTACCGGACTCACAGCCACGCTGTATAGGAGACTGTTGCTCCTGCTTTTTCATCTGCCTACCCCGTCCCAGGAGCCACGTCGGGCTCCTTTTGGCTGTCACTCCCTGTCCTGATGAAGACCCGTATTGACTAGCTAGTAAAGCTACCCTGGGTTGAAACGTCGACATTCTTTCAAGGATCAGTTGAAAAGACTCTGCATAAAGACTTATTCAATCCGTCTGCAGACTGTTTCAAATATTTGCTTTTCTGGCCTTTTGTAAATTATCAATACTTCCATAAGTCACACTGTATATATTACGCACTTTTCACCACAGCACTGAGCACTATATGTCACTTTGTCACAAGTATAATTCACGATTATTCCTTGACAGCCATTGTAAGTAGGTATTCATAAATGATGCAATTTATAAAGCTGTTTTGAATACTGTTGATGGTCTCTATGTGTGTCAGTTTGGATTAATCTTCGTACAAACAAACCAATGAAGGTTTTATGCTAGAAGTAATATTCTTTACCCGACAGAACCGTTTGTGTTATTTTGGTAAACTGCCCAGGTTCTGAGGGATACTGGGTTACCCCATTGTGATAATAATACATACTAGAAACAGCAAAAAAACAGCCCACTCACAGGTCTGTCAAATCAGGCCTTCACACACTCCCAGACTGTTCTATGGGTTAGTCCGAGTAAAAACTGCAGACATATCTGATTTTTGCATCAAAGGGTTGATCAAGTTTATAACATGGTACAAATACAATCAATTGAGCTGTTGTAAGAGAAATTGAAAAGTGTTTAAGATGAGGACGACCAGTCTGTTTTATTGGTTGGTAGAGGTAGAAGGATGCCAAGTAAGTCCACGGAAATTCCCAGGTCCTTTCATTACCCTCTCTTTTTTGTACCCATTTAGCACGCTGGTTACTATAACTTGTGACAACTGGACGAATATAACTCTGGGTGATACGTTCAAATCGTATAATGTGTTATGTTAATAATCCTGAAATAAATTGTGTATTCCAGTGAAGCTAGGCACATTTGAAATTTTGAGTTACATGAGTTATAAAATCCTGAAACAAAATGTTAGCGAATGAGCACAGGAAAGACTAGAATGCAAGCAGCTGTTGCTCATAGCACTTGAGGCTTTTTTGTGCTGTTGATTTTGCACGAAATGCGTCCCTCATTTCACACTATAATGTGGCGCTAAATCACGGATTTGCATTTTGCGTAAATTATGTGGAATTTCACATAGGTCCAAAAGCAAATTATGCGCATTTTGCACACCCGTGGGTGCAGGTGCACTTGTTTCTTTTGAATTCAGAACGTGAGGTCTTCTGTTTTACAGAGCTATATACATAAAACATACGTTCAATGCAGTCAGTGCCTGGGGGTGTCCTGAATGCACGGACTATGTATGCACACGCAGGATCTGGCTCCGAGCAAAGTAAATACAATGGAAGGAAACTGTGCAGCAGAACGCGATGGCGTCCTTCCGTAAATTACACCGCGTGCCGGCGACCTGGGGAGCGTATTGTGAAAACAGGTGGGCAGTCTGTGAACCAACCGCTGGCGTGCCTCGCGCTCGCGCTGTTGAGCGCGCGGGGAGGAGGTTCTCACTGCTGCCTCTATTATGGCAGGTTCTATTGCTGTTCTCTTGTTGTCAGTATGTATTGAGGGCCCCGGCCACCCATAGACTTCACCCACTCACTGTGCAACATGAGTGCCAGCTAGGTGTCACAATAAAGGTTCTGAAATAGAAGTGTATGAATAGCCTATAACGAGAAATGTTTTGTACGCCGTGACAAGCTATTACGCAGCAAGCTGATGTATTTAGTATTCAGGCTCTCTGCAGGAGAAAACATAGTGCTTATATTGGGTACACATATCTTCTGTGTGAATTACTCAGATGTGAAAATTCTCTCTGTAGTCTATGGCCTGGTTTACAGCAGAGTTCTGTTGTATTGATCTGCATTCACGGGTCTTTATAGCCAACACCCTCATGTTCTCAGAAGAAGATACCGAAACGGAGGAGTTCTGTAGAAAGATGCCAGATGTACAACGCTTTTTTGCGTGCGCAAACGGGTCTTAGACCCGTTTGCGCACGCTAAAAAGCATGGACCCATGTACAAACAGTATTTTGCGACTCGCAAATAAATTGCAGCTCGCAAAATACTGTTTTGCGACTCGCTATTAGGAAGGGGCGTTCCCTTCCTAATAGCGACCGCAAAGCTATGTGCCAATGTTATGCAACTGCAATTGCAGTCTCAAAACACTTGCAAATTACCACCTACTTCAAGTAGGTGGTAATGCATTCGCAAATGGGAAGGGGTCCCCAGGGGGCACTTCCCCTTTGCAAATGCATGCAATATTATTTTTTAAGGGCAGGCAGTGCTCCCAGGGACGAAAAAGTTTCATTTTCTTCTTTTAAATGCATCCCGTTTTCCTTTAATGAAAACGGGCTGCATTTAAAAAAAAAAAAGCTGCTTTATTTAAAAGCAGTCCCAGACATGGTGGTCTGCTGAGCCCAGAAACCTGTCCCAGGATGCTAGTTTCCAGTCCAGGGAAGACATGGCTTGGCAGTTCGGGCTGGACTGTTCCCATGAGGCACAGGGTCAGACGTATTTGCATATGGCCATGTCTGAACTGGGGTGGCGGAGTGAGCTAAAGAATGATGATGGATTAAACCCAGATCAGTTGACTGGGGGTGAGTGCTTGCAATGTTCAACACTCCGTCCATTATCCCCTTTGGTTTTGCTCTGTGAGCCCAGCAGGCCACCATCCCTGGGTGGGCCTGTCATTCCCAAGAGGCACATTTATTTTCATGAGCTACCCAATTTGCGACCCTATTGGGAATCGCAAACAGTCTTGAACACACTGTTGTACTTGCCAAATAGCGCCTCGCAAATTGCGAGCCGCAAAGGTGACGCACTTTGCAAGGCGCTATTTGGCAGGTCGTACATCCGGCCCAAAATCTCAGGTGAGTTTATTGAGCCATAAACATGAAGCAACAGTCACTTAGACACAGGGCATGACACAGAACATGGGCAACTGATGACATGATGACGCACGAGCCAGGGAAAGCTGGCTGGCTCATTTTCTATCACTGTCTCCCTTACAGAATAAAACAAACCTAAAAACTTAAGCCTATAACAAAACATCAAAATAAATTCAACATAAAGTTAATCTAAATTGCAAGAAACAAACAATCAGTATAAAGAGAAAAAATGAAAGTAACATATTTCCCAAAAATAAAACAATGAATGCATATAAAAATCTCTAAACCTCACAGGAGCAGATACATTCTGAGTAGGTCTGGAAACACATACATGTCGGGGTCCGGTATCCTCCCCATATAGGCCCATGATCTGTGCCATTGATCCATTATCCTCAAGCAGGAGGGCTATACAGCCCGCATACAGCATAAAGAAGATACCGCAAATTGCAACCTGCAGCGGAGGCACGGCCCACGCAAATGGCGATCCCTGGCCTGGGGGAGGGAACAATTAGGTCAGACTGCTTTGTGGCTCTGCCTGGCCCCTTAACCTGCAATCTCAAGCTCTCCTTGGTCCTCAGCTGTGAGTTTCAGAGACGCGCGAAGCTGCAGCAGACACCCAACCGGGTACCGAGATCCAGCATGCCTGAGAGTGGCTCCTGAGCCTCGCTGCGGGGACTGTAGTGGCTTTCTGGGGTGCTATGGAGCGCTCAGCGGGGCTGCGGAGTGCAGACGTCCAGAACGTCCTGGACAACACACCGCATCGAAGAAAGAAAACCACAGGGGCTTGACATGTGGATGCGGTCCCCTGGCAACGGAACGCCCCTTCTGGGCCACTGACCCAGAGGCCTCAGTGAGTGTAACCCCTTCCCCGCACCCCCTAGTCGGGCAGTAAAGGAACTGTCACAGGGAAAAGCAGGGTCTGGGTTGTTATTTCCCTCCGGCTGTCGCTGCGCACCTGGGGGTCCCCTGGGTCTGCTGGGGTTAGGCGGCGCTGATTTCCCCTGCATTCCATTAGATGCCTAACCTGCGCTGGGCCGGTCTGTGGTGCAGGAGAATTTTCGGACTAGAGGCTGACCTTCAGGTGGGACCGTGCATGGAGGCCTGGGAGCCCTAACTGACGCAGCGGGGAACTTAGCCACTCAATACAAGCTTTAATATTCTGCAGGGCCAGGCAGGCCGCGAAAGGGCGACTCAGCCCATAGACGACACAAGATCTACTGGTCATAAAAGAGCCAGACACAGCGAAAGCTCCCAAAACCTAGGCATCGGGGGAGGACTCAGTGAAATAGGCAGCAACCATAGCCCAGCCACAACTTAGTACACCACTGGGGCCTTCCCCAACCCCACTCTAACAGCGAATTCACCCCGGATCCCAGCGAGTTGTCCCACCAGCGAAACACAGAGGAGCACCAAAAAACACTCAATCCATGCCACGGGAGAAACAATAAGTAAAAAGCACTAACTGAACACACACCCGGGGTACGCAGGATTACAAACCACCTAGAAAGACGCAACCACAGCACGAGTACCCAGGGAGTCTCACGCCTACCTCTTCCCTTAGGCCACAAGCAACATCACCAACAGCCATCGGATGAAATAAAGGGAAGCAGCGGGGCCTGGAGGAAACACCACCAAAGCAACAGACAGGACTGAACCCTCAAACAGCGTGTTAGCAGAAACAGCGCCCCCTGCGGCAAGTAGGTCTCCAGTGGATAAGCTAGATCTAATACTACAAGAAATCAAGGAGTCACACACTGTAATGGAGCAGCAGCTTGGAACATTAACCACCGAGATCACCCCAATCAGGGCAGACCAAAAGAAACTTACAGATAAGGTCACTGCTAACACAGCTAAACTACAAGACCTAGCCCCCTGGCGGAAAGACCAGTTTGAGTTGGTTGAAACGCTTCAGCCAAAACCAAAAGAGGGGACTGTAGAGGTCTACAAGTAGGGGACCTATCCTCTATGGCACTTAGCTCGCAACCAAAACAGGTACCCTCAACACAAGGAAGAGTTTCGTATATTTGCAGGAATGGAGAAAATAGAACAGAAAAAGATAGGTTTTTTTTTACTGCAAGGTGAAGAAATGGTTAAAAAGACCAGATTGGTGGGTCTAAAAACAATTTATTTTCCTACCCCCTTTCCAAATTCATCAACCAGTGGTAAGGTGTATAGGGACAACCAAATCTTTTTACAAACTCAGTGCTCCCACGTATTTGTAGGTAGTAGCATGCCCTTGTCCGTAGAGGACAAGGATGGGCCCAATGATGAAGCATGCCACCCAGGGGAAACCCGGGTGGGTGAGGGTTTTATGAAAAGAAAAATCTTTTTCTTTTCTATTTTTTACATTCCTGCAAATATACGAAACTTTTCCCTGTGTTGAGGGTACCTTTTTTGATTGCTAACTGAAACCCTTCAGCACCAAATAGCACTGCTGCAGGAACGGGCGGATTATGTGGAGGGGCGCTTACGCTGCAACTATATCCAAATAGTGAGATTGCCAGAAAACAGCGAAGGTCAAAACGCTACACTCTTTATAGAAACTTCGCTGCGAACAATCATGCCACCAGGAGGACTTTCCGACATCTTTTGTGTAGAAAGAGTTCATAGAGTCTCTGCAAGTAGAAGAGCACCTGGGGCGCCACCTCGTCCGATAGTTGCTAGAATCCTCAACTATAGGGACCGTGATCAGGTCCTGCAAGTGGCACGTGAACAAGCGCCTATTAAGAGAGACAACTTACGAATATCACTGTTCCCGGACTACACCATACAGGTTCAAAAGAAGCGCGCATCCTACCATGGAATTAAGCAACACCTTCAATCGCTGAACTTGAAGTATGCCCTCCTCTATCCAGCTAAGCTTAAGATCATCTACGACCATAAGAGCAACTTTCTTGACACTCCAGCTGAGGCCTGGGACTGGATCGAACACACGTTCCCTGATCTGCCCATAGAAGCGGCCCTCAAGCAGTACTTAAAACCTAGATCCAGGAGACGACCTTCACAGAATTGGCGGAATTCATGACGATGTGAAGAGGACCTAACACCCACACCTGCACAAATGTTGGCGGGCAACGATTGGCTCTACTATCTGCTGCCGCATTCCGTGAAACAAGACCAATCATGGATGATGAATCCTCCACTGGCGAAACGGTACACACAGAATCGGCCCACAGCCAACCACTTTTACTCTCAATGACCCCCCGAGACGGCAGATGCGCTCCTGAACTGAAAGACAAAGCGGTCCATTTGACACTACCCAGCAGGAGGTGGTAGGTCCCATCTCCCCAGCCCCGCAGGGACAAGCCATTAGCACTGAGAGTAAGACAGCGATGTCACAAGACCCTGTGGATGCCAAAGAACGAGGTGCAAAGCATTTAATGTGCTGCCTGATACGTTGCACTCTGCTATCTACCCTAACTCTTCCCGAGTGACAGGGCAGTCCCAAACCTTCGTCCATATCAGCTCATACGAACTACAGTCCCCCCAGAAGCAAGAACGTAACTGCTATTGAAGGAACATGGTTGGATGCTTCAGACTGTTTATATATGTAGCCGTATTGGGAGCGGGCTGGAGCCCTGGGGAGGGTAATCGCGCCTCTTTCAGAAGAATTACTCAGACAATCAGGAGTATTCTAGAGTGCTATTACGCCACCATGTCCCCTTTAGCAAATGCACGTAATGTACATGTTTGGTTATTGCAAGTTGTTGATATTGTTTGGTCGAACAAAGCTCCACCGTTGGACCGGGTATTGGGTAGTTTAAGGGAATGCTGACGGGCGGAATAAATCCTTTACTTGACACCGGTCGACACACAGACACACCCCTGACAATACACAAGGGAAACAAGCATGGAGCCAACACAGAAATATAACTGCGTTACGCGGAACATATGAGGCATGGGCTCACCACACAAGAGGCACAGGATACATGCACAGCTAGTCAGATGGAAAGCACACATAGCGTTAATCCAAAAGACACACCTAACAAAATCGGAGGCCACTAAATTGCAGTAAAGATGGAGAGGGCAATTATTCGCTACAACATACTGAGCTTTTGGCAGAGGTGCAGCGATATTGATACGGTCAGGGATCACACTTGTAGCACACGAGAACCACATTGACAATGAGGGCAGATACGTTCTGATTCGCGACACCCTAGACGGAAGCCTGCTGGTGATAGGGAGCTTATACGCACTTAATGTAGACCAGGAAGCATTTTACACTCAGGTGGGAACGGTGCTTACAGAATGGATCCTAATCCCCTGGATATTAGGGGGAGGCTACAATGCGATAGTAGACACCGCACTGGACTGGTCTCACCCCCTCTCCCTGGGGTGGCCTCAATATGCCAAGCCAAATCATTACATACCTGGGTGCACTGGTGGTCCCTGAAGGCAATATAGCATAGTCCTAATGAGGAGGTATGCGGGAATACTCCTATAACTCGCCCACACATAATCTACACACTCAAATAGACATATTTGTTCATCACCCCTAACACATGTCACTCATGCAACATACACAGGTAAAACAATATCAGACCACAGTGCGTTAGAAGTCATCATCTCCTGGGGACGTGTCCCCACCCTGGTCCCTACATGGAGATTAAACTCCTCCCTCCTCGTGGACAGGGTATTCAGTGATAACATGTTATCCAGTATAACGAATTACTACACTGAGAATATGGGTGGAATGGGAGGAGATCAAGGTGGTGGCGCGAGGTACTGCAATCAGCGCGGCCATGGGTGCTTGCCAACAAGTCCACAGGGAATTAAAACAAGTAGAGGATACACTAGGCAGGCTCGAATGCACGGCGGTCCCTTCAATTAGATTCAGCTTGATTTCATTGAGATGCCTCGGTGTAATGGAGTGAGGTAAATTTTTTTGGTGGTGTGTGTTTTCTCACGGTGGGTGGAAGTATATCCAACGAGAAGGTGTGATAGTCTCACAGTAGCGAAGCGGTTACTTAGAAAATTGATTCCATGTTTCAGATTTCCAACTTAGTTGGAGTCGAATAGAGGAACGCATTTCCACAGTAAGATTATGAAGCTGCTTTGTATTGCTTTACAAGTTGATCAGAGATTGCACTGTAGCTGCAGACTCGAGGCATCTGGCCTTGTTGAACAAATCAATGGAACTCTCAAGATGCGAATGGCCAAAGTTGGTTCGTTCACGTCATTGAAATGGCCTGATGCATTGCCTTTGGTGTTGATGAGTATGCATAGCATCCCCGATAGGAGGACAGGATTCTCACCACACAAGATCCTGATGGGGAGGGCCATGAATTTGCCAGCAGTACCGTCTACAGCGGTGATAAACTTCACCAATGATTTGATATTTGATTATTGCAAAGGACTGGCTGACGTGGTCCGTTCTGTGTCTCACCAGGTTGAAGCTTCCGACTGCCCCAACCTCAAAGAATCTCTGCCATGACCTGTGTCCAGGCGACTGGACCCTGGTTCGAAAACATTTGAGGAAGAACTGTCTTGATGCTCGTTAGAGAGGTCCATACCAAGTGATTCTGGTGACGAACACTGCTGTGAAGTGTGGAGGCTTACCGAACCGGATCCACGCCTCACACACCCGCCGAGTTTCAGGACCCTCAGAAGAGACAGCTCCTCTCTCTGAAGGAAATCCAGTCGTGGCTGTGAGGCCACTGGAGTGGACAAGCTAAGCTGTGGGGGTTACTGGTGAGGCTGGTCGGCCACCAGAGCAAGCTGAGGGGGGTCACGCTACACAAGGCCCAGGTATCGACTCTGAGGGAGACGGTAACATTGCGAGTTGTACAGAGTCAGACTCAGCTGGAGGAATTGGTGTGGAAGGTGGTTGGGTGCAGAGAAGGAGAGCAGAGTTCGCAAGGGAATCGTGGCCTGTGAGACAGAAGAGGCAATACTTGAGATTGGCATCTGAAAGAGATCTTGCCCCTGTGTCTGAAACATCTGAATCAGAGCTAAGTGACACAGAGCAAGCACAAGAGAGCTTGAGGACATCAAGAAGAGCAAGAGTGCCCTGCCAGAAGTACGCTGCTCCAGAGTGGACTTATCTGACTACAGATGGCGGGAACAGTGGGGACAGGGAGACTGAGGTCTTCATGAGTGGTCAGCAGACTTCGAGAACTGAAGATTGAGATTGAACTAGTAGTTCACAGATTGGAAATAGATGGAGTGTTAACAGTGATTGTGCCAAATCCTCCCATATTGAGTGTTTTTGGTTCTGCAAGATCTGTATTTTCAGACATTTGGATATCAGCCACCTGCTCAGGAGATCTCAGCAGTTCGGCTTGAGATTCTACAGCGAGTCATTGATGAAATTGGCTCTGAGCTTGTGAGAGACTGTTGATTGAACTGTGAACTGTAATAAAACGCTTGCTTTAAAGAATATAACCTAGGCCCGAGTGGAAGAAGAATAAAATTAGGGACCTTCCGTAGAAGAAGAAAGAGGGCTAGGGAAGTCTTTCGAACTTTGTCAATAATTGTACAATAAACTGTGAATTGATTTCCAGGACTCAAGGAGTTGTGCATGAACTTTGTTGAACAGCAATTAGAGGCAGAGAAAAAAGAGACTTTGCATTGATCCTCTTGCTGTGTTGAACCGACTCAGTTATAAAATGGAGTCTGGAAATCCGAACCATAGAGCAAAGTGTCTGATAGATACACTCATAATAGGGGTGATTGTAGTGATAGCATTAGTTATAGTGTCTGTAAAAATTTCATGTGAGGCAGAAGTCGATGGGGTGGGAAGGCAGGGGACATCCACACCTACCACTTCTAGCACAAAAGAGGGTATATTAGGAGCGGATAAAGCTATGCTAGATCAAAATAGTCACATGTTACACGTAGATTCGCCTAAGGGTGATTATACGTTGAATGTCTATGCAAAATTGTTGTATGAGTATGTGAATACGATGGATGTGAGGGATTGTTATGTGTGTATGCAGTTGCCTGCATTGGTTGAGGAAGGGATCCGATATCATCACCCGCCCCTGACGCATGGTATTACGCGTAGTTTATTGCTTAGCATGTTTTAGCGTAAGGGTCCCTATGAATATTATTTCTCAAACTATGATGTGGGGCTTTCCGAAGTTCCAGCTTATAAGCACCTGAATAAGTATGATTATTACATGCAGGAAGAGAGAATAGGAAAGTATTTCATACCTACTGTTACATTAGATACAGCTTATGCTCACCGTCATAATTTGACGTGCATGTTAACGGACATAGAGAAGATGTACATAGACCAAGTAGAAGATAAGCACAGACAATTAGCAGTTAAACTTAATAGTAGAGAATGAAAGTTTGAATGGACCTAGGAGGAGTTAGCGTATAAGGTAAAGGGGAGCTATGGTTCATTAGCCTTGGATTTTGAACTATGAGGGAAGCTTTACATTAGACAGGTAAAGACTTATTATGATAAAATCTTTGTGGGACAGAGTGTGTGTGTGATCATATTTTCATAATTGAAGCAACTGCAAAGAAGTTATTGCAGGAAGTGGTACAAGTGGTTCTGAATGTGTATTTTGTGTGGGGGAACAATGCATATGTGCGGTTGCCATTAAATTGGTATGGCACATGTTATGTGGCTGTTGTGTTTCCCAAGATTTATCATGATGAAGACTTGGGACCATTGGAAGGTGAACTACACCCTTGAGAGAAGCGAGGTACGAGTGCAGTGTAGATTGTTGGAGATGTATTTGGAGCAATGATACCAAGTTTGGAAGTGGTGCTGAATGATATAAAGATTAGAAGGTTGTCAACTATTTTGGATAAGTTGTCAGCGAATACAGCTCAATTTTTATTGGTGGTGAATGGAGAGATGGTGTCGATAAGGGCTATGGTGATGCAAAACCCCTTGCTTTAGACGTATTATTAGCAAAAGAGGGTTGAGTCTGTAAAATGTTGAGGGTCCAACAGTAATGCACTTATATTCCAGACCATAGAAAGGATCTGAAGATGTAAATAAGTAACATCACTGAGATTCACCATGAGGTGCATGATTTGGTGACGGAAGATGTTTGAGACAAGGTTGGGAAAGGATTTGGAAAGATTGGGAGTTGGTTTGCCAACCTTAGTAAGGGAATTCTAGGTTACATTCTAAAGCACATCATCATAGTTGTGGTTTGTGTGATTCTTTTGATTGGAGTGGTAAGAGCCTACAAATGGCATAAGTCAAGACACGGTCAGAGGTTACCTAGAGAGTGGGAGAGGAGAATGGAGAGACTGCAGGACAGTCACTATTAGAATATCAAAAGCCTATAGAAGTTTTGGCAGGGAAGAACGGCTACCACTTCTGTTTAGGTCGGTTCTGTCAACAGGGAACTGTGATTGGTTGTGATGACACTTGTCATCAGAGGGGGGACTGATAGAGCACAATGGTGCTCTTTCATTCGTAAGGGTGCATCATAATCATGAGTAGTTCACACCTGCATTTATTCTTTTGTCGTATTAACATGTGATAGTAGAATGTGTTCTGTAATAATGAAAAGAGTGTCGTGTTAGGGATACATTTATTATAACGTGAAGAAAATTAACATTGCAATACACCTGTGTGTAGTAACCAGGCTGACACAGGAATTGTATGCTGGTTATTTTATTGGCTACATGGATAGCAGAGCCAGAAGGACCAGCTGTGCCAACAGCTCCATCAGGAATGTCTTGGCTCAATACAGTTGCTAAGCGACCAAACATTCCAGAGTCTAAACATCATTACAGTATTAAAGGAGAACACACATGAGATACAGTACAACATATCTTCTCCTCCTCCAAAACAAAATAAACAACAAACAAACTAAAAGAAATGAAAAAAAATATAAGCATAAATAACAATAGAAAAGAAATAATAACATTAGGACCTGTACCTGGCAGGTTTAACAATATTTCTGAAACTTTTCCTGGAACATGCACGGTCAATACAAGGAGGGTCATCCATACAAGAAGGATCACTTTTCTCCAGAGATGAGGCGGTATCTCTTACCCGAACCTTCACCACCCTATTGAGGTTCCACCAATGACCTCCCTCAACCTTTATCGCGTTTCCAAGAATCTTAATAACTTTGACAGGATGACTGAATTTGCTGTCACCCTTCTTAGCATGAACAGCAGTTTTAATCTTGATCCTGTCCCCCACTTCAAGCGGAGCCACTTTTACACCTCTAAGGGAGTCAAACCACAGTTTCTGTTTAGATTGTGAAACAGACATGTTCTCACTTGCCAAAGACATTAATTGAGCAACATCAGATTCAGACCTGACCTACTTGCTCATCCAAGCCGGCCTGAAACTAGTGTTCGGCTTCCGTCCCCTCAACAGTTCAAAAGGAGAAATTTTAGTGACAGAATGAGGTGTAGTCCTATAGAACCAAATCATGGCATCTAGTTCTTTACAGATATCATGTCTACCAGCTCTAGCCCACTTAATACACTCTCCCACCACCCGATTCATTCTCTCAGCCAAACCATTTGTTTGCGGGTGGTAAAGGGAGCTCCTGTGGTGTTTAACACCAGACTCAAGGAGGAAAGATTTAAATTTGGTACTAATGAACTGCTTACCATCATCTGATACTAAGGTCTCAGGAAAATCCTCTCTCAGCCACACGTTTTTAAGAAACTCGACAACAGTCTTTGTGTTTGCTTCTTTCACCAGTTTAACCTCTGGCCACTTTCACACATAGTCCATGAGGACCAGAATGAACCTGGACCCACCTGGAAGAACTTCGTAAGGACCCATAACATCGATGCCGAGGTCCAACCATGGACCTTTTGGGCATTCAATAGGCATCACTAGTAGAACAGACTCTTGTCAGCAGCACCACAGATACAGCAATTGGTAACTACTAAATAAATTTCAGCATCCATCCGTGGCCACCAATAAATGTCCCTGATGCGTCGCTTGGTGAGTGTAGAGCCAAGATGACCATGATGAGCTCTTTCTATGATAGTTTTATGGAAAATATCAGGAGGTACAAATTTTTCCGCCCTGAGCAGCAAACCATCTTCAATGGAGAGTTCACTTTCAACTTTCCAAAAAGGTTGAAGAGGAGTAGGAAGCACCTTCTCTCTGGGCCAACCATTTCTGGTGAAAGAACAAACTTCATGTATCACACCATCAGATTCAAGGGCTTTCAACCAATCAGTCTCAGAACCCAGACTCAGATCAGGTAGGTCTAACACAGCGAACAGACAATCATCACAATCTTCATTCGAAAACTCATCCAAATTTACGTCGTCATGCTCACTTGACTTAATGGGAAAACGGGATAAAAAAACAGCCCTCCCATTCTTACCACCAGAAATGTGTTCCACACCAAATTGATACTGATCCTAGGAGAACAAGACTTACTTACACTCCCTCCCAGAATGTTCACTAAGGGCTTGTGATCAGTCAAGAGTAGGAATCGCTTACCCCAGATGTAAGGTCAAAACTTCTCAAAGGCCCATGCACAAGCCAACAGCTCTTCTTCAATGACAGAGTACTGTAGCTCTGGAGTTCTTAACACTCTGGACACAAAACACACAGTGTTCTGTCAGTTATTGTCCAATTGAGTTAAAGTAGCCCCAATACCAACTTGATTAGCGTCGACAGTGATGTAACAAGATAGACTGGGGTCGAATGGCTTCAAAACAGGACCATCTCTTAAAGCAAATTTCACAAACTTGAGAGCCACTACACATTCACTGCACCATTCAAATGTGACCCCCTTTTTTTAAAAGGTTACTTACGGGATTCACAACGGATGCAAAATTCGGAATACACTGTGAATAGTACTCGCATAGCCCCA
This sequence comes from Triturus cristatus, assembly GCF_964204655.1. Classification (NCBI taxonomy): domain Eukaryota; kingdom Metazoa; phylum Chordata; class Amphibia; order Caudata; family Salamandridae; genus Triturus; species Triturus cristatus. The sequence continues at coordinate 961,555,211 of NC_140589.1, forward strand.
GTAATGACTTTACACCAACTTTGTCTTGCAGTTCAGGTGCATCAACTATAGCTTGAAGTAATCCTGGTCGGGGACTGATCCCATCGTGGGATATAACGTGCCCTAAGTATTCAACTTTGGAACACATAAATTGACATTTCTCCTCTTACAATACAATACCACGTTTTTTGAACAGTGTTAGAACTTTTTCCAAGACAATGTCATGGGATGCAAGATCCTTACCAAAAATCAGAACATCACCCTGAAACACTAGGACCCCATCAACATCTTTGAGTATATTACTCAATATCCTCTGAAAAACAGATGCTGCTGACGCAAGCCCAAAGGGCATACGACAGTAGCGGAATGTTCCCAGAGGTGACACAAATGCAGTAAGATGGCGTGATTCAGTGTCCACTTCTACTTGATGATAAGCACTAGCTAAGTCAAGCTTAGTGAAAAATCTTGCTCCTTTGGTGGCAGAGAGTAAGTCATTGATTTTCGGTAGGGGATGGGAATCTACCCAAATTTCTTTATTGAGAGATCTTAAATCAACACACACCCGAAGATCTCCCCTCCTTTTTCTGGCCACAACTAAGGGAGAAAGCCATAATGAAGAATCTGTCGGCTCGATGATCCCTTTAGCACACAGACCCTTTAATTCTTTTTCTAAGTCCTCCCTCACACTGAATGGCACTCCTCTAAGTTTGTGTTTCGTGGGAAGTGCACCTTCCTTAACTATTATTTTGTGCCTGAAACCTTTGATTTTTCCTACATTTTTCTAAAAACCTCAGGGTATTTGCTCTTCCATGCAAGACTTGCATCATCACAACCAACAACCTACACCTGCTTCTTTGCTCCAGGTTTGAGTATCATGCCAAAGAGGCCCTGGTCCTGGTGAAACCAACCCAATATGTTGAGTCCCTTCACTGCAACGTATATTTTTCCCTTTTATTCTCCTAACTTTAAACTGAATTTCACCTTCAAAAAAACCCAATAAATCTATTCTTCGTCCCTCATACGAGACAGGAGAGCGATCAGGTGGAGATAAAACTTGAGAACCATTCCAAGTCTCTTCAAACAGTTTTTGAGTTATCATTGTGATCTTTGCCACTGAGTCAACTAAGAGTTTTACAGTGTGATCCCCAATATTAATGTCTACTATAGGATCAACACAAGAAGAGGGATCCCCCATAACAACATCTTTGTTGGGAGTAGTTTTTAAAGAGTCTACTTCCTCCAAGTTCCTGACAACAGAAATAACTTCTAGGTCAGACTCGTAATCAGATTCAACCGTGCAAATGGTTGGTTTCCTAACATTCTTTTTCTTTAAGCAAACTTTTGCAAAATGCCCGATCTTTTTGCAATAATTGCACATGACATTACTAGAGGGGTCAACGGGAACCTTTAACATGTGGTGGATTCCCACATCTGATGCACAAATTGTTACCAATACCTCTTTTTGAATTGTTTTTTGAAGGTGGATTCCCAGATTGAGTAGATTTAACACGACGCTTAACAGAATTATTAGTACTGACAACACTAACAGCATCTAACGGTTTGTCATCAAGCTCTTTGAGTGAGACAATGGATATTTCTATGCTTTTAGCAATTTTGATTGTCTCATCTAAAGACGGATCACCCAAACTTAACAGTTTCTGCTGCATGTTCTTATCTTTGCACTGACAAACAAACTGGTCTCTGATGAGTTGATCAGTAAAATTTTCGAATTTACAGTCAGCTGCTAGTCTGCACAAAGAAGAAATGTAAGTGTCCACATCTTCTCCTTCAGCTTGCTTCCTTTTAAAAAATGTGTGCCTTAGAACCATAAGGCTAGGTGGTTTATCAAATCTGATTTTCAACTTAATGATGGTTTCCTCATATTCATCAATGCCACCAAGTTGTTCTTGAGTTAGGGGTGGTAAATATTTGTAGATAGAGCTTCCCTCAAATCCCAGAGAATGGAGAAGGAGACATTTGTTCCTTTCCGCACTGAAACGTAGAGCTCCTATGGCACCTAGGTACGTTTGGAATGCGTCATACCAGATTTCCCACCTGACAAGAGGGTCGCCAGGAGAGTCAAGGAATGAAGGTGGAGGATTGTCACTGGCGTAGCTAGGGGGGGGCGGTGGGGGCGGTCCGCCCCAGGCGGCACCATTTTCGGGGCGGCGGCCGCGCGGCACTAGTGGCCCATTGCGGAGGCCTTTATAATTTATTTGGTGACACTTACTGACACTACTGTCAGTCATTACAGTAGTGTCAGAGTTCCCAAATAAATTATAAAGGCTGCCGCAAAGGGCCAGCAGTGCAGCGCATGCGGCTCCGTTTGAAGCACAAGTGCCCCTGATTGCAACTGCAAGCGCAATTGCTTCCTGCAGCGCACGCATCACCTCCTAGCGTGGTGGTGTGGTGCGCGACCGAACCGAGGTCAGAGGGGAAAGACTCCAATCAGCCAATGAGCTGTCTCAGCTCAGAGATCCAGCCGACGAGCCCGCCCCTTCGTAGTGTGCAGGCAATCGAACGGAGGCCAGGGCTGGCAGAGAGATTGGGCTACTTCTCGCATGCACAATTGGGTGTTATTTTGCCCGATTGTGCGAGGAAAAATCGTGTTGGGCGGGCTACTGGAATTTGGGCTGCGGCGGATTCAAAGCTTTGTGCGGCGCCTACGGCGCCGCCGCGCTGCAGCACATGGATGCCTTGCATCCCACACCTCTTTCCTAAATTAGGTGCGTCTGTGGCTCTATGCCATGCGGCCCCTGCCCACAAGTAACACCGCCAGGGCAATAAATCTATGCGGGCGGGAAGTTTCTTTCCATTTAGGGTCCTGCAAGATCTGCAGTGACCTTTGACCTGCCCCCAGTAATGTTCCGACCGGCCTTGGAGTTGTTTGACCTAATCCAGGGTCAGATCAGTTCAATGATCGGCGTGTCAGGCCCGCCTCCATTCGCATGCAGCAGCAGCAGGTATGGTGACGTCGGAGGTTCCAGCTGTAGGGCTTAGTGTAGTTGGGAAAGAGGGCAGAGGGGTGATGAACACACTGGGCAATAAGAGGAATAACTGGGGCGTCAGAGGAGCAAAGGGAGTGGAACAGGGGGCAGGAAGGGGTGATGAAAATACATGGCAAGGAGAGCGGTGAGAACGGGGTGCAGAGGGCAGCGAGGAGTGGCAGATGAGCGCAGAGTGGGAAACCGGGGACAGGAAGGTGTAATGAAAACATAGAGCAAGGAGAGAGATGAGAGCAGAGGGGTGCAGGGGGCAGCGAGGAGTGGCAGATGAGCGCAGAGTGGAAAACCGGGGACAGGAAGGGGTGATGAAAACACAGGGCAAGGAGAGAGATGAGAGCAGAGGGGTGCAGGGGGCAGCGAGGAGTGGCAGATGAGCGCAGAGTGGGAAACCGGGGACAGGAAGGGGTGATGAAAACATAGAGCAAGGAGAGAGATGAGAGCAGAGGGGTGCAGGGGGCAGCGAGGAGTGGCAGATGAGCGCAGAGTGGAAAACCGGGGACAGGAATAGGTGATGAAAACACAGGGCAAGGAGAGAGATGAGAGCAGAGGGGTGCAGGGGGCAGCGAGGAGTGGCAGATGAGCGCAGAGTGGAAAACCGGGGACAGGAATAGGTGATGAAAACACAGGGCAAGGAGAGAGATGAGAGCAGAGGGGTGCAGGGGGCAGTGAGGAGTGGCAGATGAGCGCAGAGTGGAAAACCGGGGACAGGAATAGGTGATGAAAACACAGGGCAAGGAGAGAGATGAGAGCAGAGGGGTGCAGGGGGCAGTGAGGAGTGGCAGATGAGCGCAGAGTGGAAAACCGGGACAGGAAGGGGTGATGAAAACACAGGGCAAGGAGAGCGGTGAGAACAGAGGGGTGCAGAGGGCAGTGCGGAGTGGCAGATGAGCGCAGAGTGGAAAACAAGAGTCAGGAAGTGGTGATGAAAACACTGGACAAGGAGAGAGATGAGAGCAGAGGGGTGCAGGGGGCAGCGAGGAGTGGCAGATGAGCGCAGAGTGGGAAACCGGGGACAGGAAGGGGTGATGAAAACATAGAGCAAGGAGAGAGATGAGAGCAGAGGGGTGCAGGGGGCAGCGAGGAGTGGCAGATGAGCGCAGAGTGGGAAACCGGGGACAGGAAGGGGTGATGAAAACATAGAGCAAGGAGAGAGATGAGAGCAGAGGGGTGCAGGGGGCAGCGAGGAGTGGCAGATGAGCGCAGAGTGGAAAACCGGGGACAGGAATAGGTGATGAAAACACAGGGCAAGGAGAGAGATGAGAGCAGAGGGGTGCAGGGGGCAGTGAGGAGTGGCAGATGAGCGCAGAGTGGAAAACCGAGACAGGAAGGGGTGATGAAAACACAGGGCAAGGAGAGCGGTGAGAACAGAGGGGTGCAGAGGGCAGTGCGGAGTGGCAGATGAGCGCAGAGTGGAAAACAAGAGTCAGGAAGTGGTGATGAAAACACTGGACAAGGAGAGAGATGAGAGCAGAGGGGTGCAGGGGGCAGCGAGGAGTGGCAGATGAGCGCAGAGTGGAAAACCGGGGACAGGAAGGGGTGATGAAAACACAGGTCAAGGAGGGGGTGAGAACAGAGGGTGTCAGATTTGTGCACTGGGAAGTGGAGCACAGGGGGCAAAAAAGGGCGAGATAACACCAGACAAGGAAAAGGATGAGAACAGAGGGTAATAGGCGGGGCGAGGAGTGGCAGATGAGCACACAGTGCAACACTGGGGGCAGGAAAGGATGATGAAAACACAGTGCAAAAAGAGGGATGACTAGAGGGGTGAGGGGGCAGCTGAGCACACAGAGTGGAACACAGGACGTTGTGATTAAAATACAGGGCAAGGAGGGTATAAGTACAGAAGGATGCTGGGGTGACAGATGTGTGCACATCAGTCACACTTAACAATAACATTGATGATTATAAAAAGCAGACTTAGGCACCCCACACGGTATGAAATACTCGTTTATTGGCAGGGCAGGCTCCTTTTAATGCACTCATGCCTCAGCAGCCTGCCTGGTTCTGTCACTGGTCAGCGCGTGACTAGCACCAGACAGATCAGGTTTTTCTTTTAAACAAATCCTGCTGGCCCCCCATAAACACATTGCTGCTACGCTGGCAGGGTCAAGGCAAAATCATATGAAATACTCGACTAGCTTCCTGTCACGGTGTTCGTACAATTTGTCTGTAGTTTCGCAAGCCGTAGTAGTGATCACAAGAGTAAAATCATGTACAATGTGAGTAGATTGTGGGCATACGAACATTTTACAGTAGGATCAGGTGCTCTGCAGCAGTTCTTTTATAGTTTGGCCTTACTCAAATCAGTGTAATTTCTTTTGTTTTATCTGTTTCCATGTACTTAATTTCTTGATTTTGCCTTGTCACTCTTAGTGTCATACCATTAGTAGTTGAATGTCATTCATAAGTACTCTGAAACTTTGAAAATGGCTCACCTAAGCACTCTTAAAACGTGGCAACTATGCAGTTTATTTTCCATATCGGATAGTGTCCTTCCATTTCTGGTGCTTTGAAATAGTTTTAAGAAATTCATAGAGTTTCTTGTTGCTGGAATAGCTATAATTTCTGATGTTTATATGTTTCCCTCATCTTCTTTACTTGATTTTTGTTCCTGAGAAAATGTCACTCGTAGTCGTTGAATGTCACTCATAATTACACAAAAAATGTGAAAATGTCACACTTAAGCAATCTGAAACCTTGGCAGCTATGAATCGCCTGCAGGCACCTTCGTACCATTTTTCTTTGCCTTCGTACCATTTTTCTTTGATCAGGCCACAATACTTCATGTTGCCTCGCACACAGAAACGTGCTAGCTGTGTGAAATAAGCATTGGAATTCAATTGTTCTCATATTTGTTGGAGCTGGTGCTATTGGCAATGTGAATGTCCAAGTGTAATTCGTCCATACTTCATTGTTGGTGTCTTTGTAGTTCCTAGCTTATTTGGCAGGTTTGTAATGCACGCAGACCTTCATTTGAGGATTATGTTTTGTATTAAGCTTGGCACACTTTAAAAATCGTGTTCCTTTCACATTGTGGTGAGTTTGTGGGTTAAAACACCCTTTCCTGTAAGTAGAAGGGTCATAAGGTAGGTAGGTTCTTGCAACCACTGTGGCCGTTGAGATGGGCGCACTAATGGAGGAAAGGCTTCTCACCCCTAATTGGAGGGAAGTAGGCCTCTCACACCCACGGACCCCGTTGGCACTGCACCTACTGCATTAATGATAGTATACGTCTTTAAGGCAGTAAACATTTACCTTTCCACTGGCTGAACAAGGATCCACCATACTGATACCTTGCAAAGAACAGGAGATGGAGATTCTTCTGAGTCTTCAGAATGCACTTGCACTTTATCGGGTATTAGCTCATGGGAACATCAAGCAGCAAGCTCTGCACCCCATGCCATGGACTGCTCTCTTCAGATGAGTACCAAAAAGTACGTAACATATGTAATTTGCGTATATAAAGAGATGTTCAGCATTGCTCTTGGAGCATTCAAACAAGTGTGAAAAAACATGGAGCATTGGCCTATATTGCCATTACTCTGAGGGGCCTGACTTGAGTATGCAAAAGGAGCTTCATGCTGAAGAGCACCTTTCCCAAGAAGAACGTTTCCGCAGTTGCAGTCCTCAAAGTTGGACCAAGAACATTTTTGGGCAGCTTTCTCCACACCATGCGATATCAAGTGAGTGACAGTTTTCCTGACAGACCAACTTTGATTTTAGTGTATAAAATATAGGTAATCTGATTAATGTGGGTACTAAACATATCCTTGAAATAGAAGTATATTTTTTAAATGTTGTAGACAGGCTACACGTAAGTTAATGGAGTGGCAACATTGGGCTATTTTAGGCTACTTTTTTGTTGCTTTTGGGCTTGAAAGTTGTGAAAAAATCTGGCAACACTGATGTAGGCGTGCAAGGGTCTGTATTGCTACAGTACGCTTTGAATTGTTCTCTGATTGTTGCCGCCCCGACGTACCGTGTTTGTTGTGGTTGCTTATGGGTACGTCCCAGGGGCGAGTGGAGGACCAGAGCCAACCCAAGAGGAACTTCTACAGTGCATCACAGGTATCTCCACAGTTGTTTGTTTGGAACGTCTGAAGACAGGAAAGAAAGGAGAGGAGCAGACAGGTATGTTCACGCGGCAAGCGTGTTGAAAATTATGCAAATGGCAGTTTTTCCCCTCAATACCACAAGTGATGGTTGGCGCCTGAAAGGATACAAGCATCCATTAACATGGGTCCCAGTATGCTATTTTCTAGTTTTCTTTACCATTAAAGCATTTTCGAGATTTACCATGATATGGATCGGTAATCCCACAAACATCCTTTTATTTATAAGACATGTCACTGTCATGAGTGTAAAATCTGAACATTTTGGGGAAGCAACAGTGTGGAGATTTTAGTAGCAAAGCATTTATTGTGGCATTGATAATGCATTGTTGGAGAAAGCTAATAATACCTGGAATCTGAAAGCACTGATAAGGCATTAGTGGAGGAAGATCATGCGTACCTCAACACTGATAAGGCCCTTCTGTGGTAAGGCCATACTCCTGAGGTCCTGTAGCAATGAGGCAGTGCTGGTAAGGCAAGTTGGCAGGGCCTGGGATTCCCAAGGAATGAGAAGACATCAGTTAAGAAGCTGGCACTGTTGATAGGCATGGATGCTTTGGTGGATGGTGATGCAGGGTCGTACCTTGTTGTTGCTATAGTGGCTTGCTGCTGTGGTGGGCCACCAGTGCGACTCTCAATTAATGCAGGCTGGTGCTAGGTTGGTGACAAGATAGTGAGATCTTAGAAATCTCCCTTGACTTGAATTGAACTTAGCTGTTGCACACACTCCAACTTAGATTGGCACCAAACAGTAGGCACTAGGAGTTTGGCAGAAACTCTCTGGCTGCAATGGTGTGGGTCTGACTGTTGGGACTGGTGTGACTCTGTTCTAAGGCCAGGCTTTATGTGTACCACCTCGCCCCCACCTCCCCTCAGTAGTTCATGCTGTTCCGAGTTCGTCATTGCATTATTGTACCTCAAGTCAGAGCACATCGCGTTTGTGCATGTCTCCACTGCTTTAATGGGGGAACCATGATGTTTGGTCATTTAATGTCAGCTGTAGATGATGGATCCCCAAACAGTGTCATGTATGTGCATGTTTGCATTGTGCTGAGGGAATTACCAGGTAATCGTTCACACAGCTCTCTGATGGATGTCACATGCGGTTTTTCCCCAGATAGATCATGCAGTCTGTGTGTTCTCCTTTGTACTGCTGGTCACCGGTATATTCAACTGTGTAGCCTTGGACCGTGTCATGTATGTGCATGTAACTTGCATGATCAAGGTAAGTATTAGCGGCGATACTATGTATCTCTCGGACCTCTTTCAAGTGCTCGCCTGCATTTTTCCCCAGCACCCCTCCTCCCACTAGGGGCGGCAACCTGAGGGATAGCCCCGGGCGCCACAAGCTCTAGCTACGCCTCTGAGGATTGTCAGATTGCATAGTGCACAATTCTGCTAAACTGTGTTTAGTTGAAAACATAATGGTGCAGAATATGTACATGAGGCTTACAAGTATTCATGCATTTTTTCACAACAAATTCTATTGTTAACAGCCGTAACAACTTTGGTGCAACCAGGTTTTCCAATGGCTCAATTTTCATAGTAGTGATAATGATGTTAACTTTTACAGTCTCAATATAACACAGTTTAGAGGTTAATAGTGTCAAAAACGTGACCCCAACAATAAACAGCAGTGCCATATATCTAGTGTGAAATCTAATACATGTAATTCTCAGCCTCCCAGATCTAATAGCTATATAATTACAACCGTGTTTATCCCACATCATCTGCCTTTTTAAGTTCCCGGTTTTTATTTTGTTGACACAGCTGGAATGACCTCTAAATATAGTCCCCGATATTCCGCCCACCTCTTCCAAATCTTGGAGTGTTTCTGGGGCACCCCCTTGCCTTAAATACTGGTATCTCCAGCACCATGCAAAAATCGAGTCCCCTCTTCCATACCTCAACTAGTGGTGGGATGTGTCCTTCCATGCCTTTGCTATATCACGTTTCGCCAGTGTAAGGCCAAGGAGTAGTAAATGGCGCTTATATATATTGCCCCCGATACCGTCTGTGATGTGGAGCATGGCCAATCGTGGTAAATATGGGATATCTCACCCCAATACTTCTGACAGAGATGTGATTACTCCCCGACAGAACTTCGAGAGTTGCTGCACACTGCCACACAGTGTGTATGAGGGTACCATCTGTGGTTTGACATCACAAGCAGAGATGAGAGTCAACTAGTTCTGCTTGCCAGAGCCTGTATCTAGTGAAATAAACCCTATGAAGGTATTGAAATTGTATAAGTCATAAACGTGGCGCAATGGCCGCTCCGCGCAGAGATTCCAGTGCCTCTGCTTAGTCGTCATCATCTAAGGGGCCTAGGTCCTCCTGCCAGACATCCCGTGATTTGCCAAGTGTAGTGGGACTGTTAGTCACAAGTGTTCGATATATCTTGGAGATCTTGTGATCTCCTAGTTCCCCCATAAATACTTTAGATTCAGTAGGGTTAAATTCGGGTATAGCTTCTTGTTGCATAAGGTATGGGGAGAAGGCATGGCGGAATTGGAGGTATTTATAAAGCTGTGAATGGGGCATATCGTATTCTTTCTGTAATTCCTGGAAAGACTTTAGTGTGCAAACATGAATTACTTCTCCCACCGTAGATATGCCAATGGCCTCCCAGCCCCAGAAGCCAGGCAGCACTGATAATTGAGGTTGAAGACAATTATGCCAGAGGGGAGCTTCTCTCGTCAATCTGCCCCACCACCCAATTCGATGAGGCAATTGTTTCCAGGTCGCAAATACCATTGCAATTGCTGGCAGCAACATTTTGAGTGTCTGGCCTGCGTATAGGATTGTGTGTAGTGACATATTGCCCATCAACCAGCGTTCGCATGATACGCCTAGACGTTGGAGTTGCCATGCCCCCACAGAATGTGGATTGGAAACAGGTTTTCAAGGCCACCCAAGCTGAGCAACCACCCCAGAGAAAGCGATTAAGTATTGCATTTAGTTGTCTGAACCAGAAGGGTGATATCGGGTATAGGTGATTTTGTAGTTGGTATAAAAGGCGAGGCAGGGACATCATCTTAAATATGGCATATTTGCCAAACAAGTGGTAGGTGTGACCAAGAGCGTGTCTGTGCTTTAATCTTTATCCATAATGGGAATAGGTTCTTTTCCCAGGATGCAGGCTGGGAAGTCGACAGAAACACCCCCAGGTACTTAAACCCATCTGAGACCACTGTCACATCGCGTGTCCACTCATCCAACTGGCACGCACCCCGCAATGGCCATAAGAAGGATTTACAGGCGTTAATATACATATCAGAGGTCTCCCTAAAAATCTGCATTATTCCTGAGTAGTCGTGGATCGACCTATCAGGGTGCGTAAGAAAGAACAAGACTTCATCCGCATATAGCGTTATACGATCTGAGAGCTCTCTGGACCATTCAAGCCCACGGATCTGTGCGTCTATCCTCACCCAGGCTGCTAGTGGTTCCATAGCCAGATCAAAAAGGTAGGGAGAGAGGGGGCAGCCCTGGCGAGTACCTCGCCCAATGGAAAAGGTCTGCGAGGTCAAATCTGTCACGCGGACGGAGGCACTGATGTCCGTATACATGGATATAGGTAAGAAGGCGGGGACCAAAATTCAATCGACTCAAAATGCAAAGACGTAGGTTCAGCTAAGGGAATCAAAGGCTTTGTCAATGTCAGCCAGGAGAAGCTCCGCTGGTCCATCTAGGTGATTTTCTGTCGCAATGGCGTTATCTGCACAGCAAATATTGTGTCATGCAGCTCGGCCTGGCATAAAGCCAGCTTGGTCGAGGTGGACTAGATCTGTAATCTGTAATATAAGGTACAATGCGATTGGCGACAGCCTTGGCAAGGAGTTTGGCCTCTACATTAAGAAGCGATATTGGGCGATATGAGGCGTGAAGCTCAGGGGATCCACCGGTGTTTAAGACTACTATCTCTGCATGACGCCAATCTCGTGGAAGGCATCTGTTACCTACAGCAGCATTGAGTGCAGCTAGATATGGGGTTATCAGTAGGGACGGAACTTTTTGCGAAACTCGCATGGGAAGCCATTCGAGGCTGGAGCCCTGCCTGAGTGCATCTCGGGTAATGCCGTCTGGAGCGCTTCAGCCGTTAATGGGGAGTATAGTTCCTCTCTCACCGAGTCAGTCAGGGACCGTGGAGACAAATTATCTATGAATTTATAAACAGTGGACGGCGGGAGAGTCTCTCTGGGAGCATATAGGTCTGCAAAGTAATCAGCAAAGCTTGCCGCAATTTTACTAGATCAGTAATGATTCTCCCCGGCAGGACTGCGAATACTCAGGATAACTAAGGGACAGAAAGCCCGCTGTCATAAGCGGTGTAGCAGTGCACTGGATTTGTCCCCCCACTGATATATCCTCCTATGGGTGGTTAACCATGCCATATTAGCCTCGTCTAACAGTTCGCTGGCGTTTAATTGTTGTGCGTGGAGCAATTGTTGGCGTGCAGCACTTCCATTTTTCCCTCTATCTCTACGTTCCAGATCTATGAGTTGGGCTTCTGTTTGTATCAGGTTTTCGTTCCGCTTTTTACACTGTGCTGTGCGGAATGCAATGTCCACCCCCCGAAAAGTTGGTTTCATGGCCTCCCACAGAGTTTTGGGGGACTCTACTGTCCCTGTATTATAGGAGAAATAGTCTGAGATGGCTGTATGCTTATGTAGTCTGTATTGCTCATCTTGTAAGTGCCATGGTCGATAGCCGCCATTGGAAGGGGGAGCTTCTTGAGTCTAATCGGAGTTTCAGCATCACAGGGGAATGATCAAAGAGGCCCCTAGGGAGAATCTCTGCTGTTTCTAGTCTATTGATGTAGTTTGCAGACATAAAGATGTAGTCTATGCGGGAGAACAACCCATGGACACTAGAGAAATAAGTGAATTTTTGGTTGCTTGGGTGAAGCCTCCACCAGGTGTCTATCCAATCCATTCCCCGCACTAAAGACGGCAGCCTCAACTCCTGTGTATCTGCTGGCCTCCCCGCACTTTGCCATCTATCTTCATGTGGGCACATTCCAATCTCCCCCGACTATTGCCAGGCCCGGAGGGATCTCTGCCCACTACATCATCAGGCATTTTATCAGATTCCATGCTAGTGGGGGGGGAATGTACAGCCCAGAGTGAGTGGCTCACCATATAGTGTACCTGCAACTATAATGTATGTGCCCTGGGGGTCTGAGCATGTCTTATCGTGTATATAAGGGACTCTGCAGTGAATCAAAATCGCCACACCCCAGGAGCCTCTAGTAAATCTGGAGTGAAAAACCTGGGTGTAGCCAAATCGTGGCAAGCACAGTGTCTTATTGCCTAGCAAATGGGTTTCTTGTAGAAGCAGGACATCGGCTTCTTATCGTTTACCCGGGCACAGTAAACCCCCTGTTTAATCTTATCTAAGAGGCAACGGACATTCCAGCTAACAATGTGGAGTCGCCTATCTTGAGTTTCTGTCATATCTGATGATATGTTTTAACGGTGCTGTATATGTGTAGGAGATGATGTATGGATAACGTGATGTAATGGGGTGCTGTATGCATAATACGAAAATATGACACTGAAAACGAACGATAACAGACTCTGGATTCTCAAATCACTTGGGACGAAATAGAGCTGGCTTTACTTTCTCTTGCCTCGGGCAAAGCGATGGGACCTGATGGCATTCCTCTGGAGTTTTTTAGGCTCTTTAGGCATTTATTGCAACAGGACATGTTGGCCACGTTTTTAGAGGCACAGAAAGGGCTAGCCCCTGCCTCCTGGAGACAATCAACAATAATGGCCTTTTTGTTAAAAGATAAATCTCCCACCGATCCGGCTTCTTATAGGCCAATATCGTTAATTAATGCAGATAGTAAAGTTTTTTCAAAAATTCTAGCTTCAAGAATATCAGGTATAATTCCTACTATAGTCTCCAGATGGCAGCATGGGTTTATCCCCGGGCGAGACACTACGGATCATGTCCGTAGGGTTATTGCTCTTATAGACTGGGCTCAGGGCACTAATACATCTATAGCAATCACCCTGTTGGATGCTGAAAAAGCATTCGACAGGGTGGCCTGGCCTTATCTCTGGGATATGCTCTCCTTGAAGGGGTTTGGACCTATTATGACATCGGCTTTGAGAGCCTTGTATGAGTCCCCTATGTCAGCTGTTAGAATTGGGACAAATTCATCTGCCCCATTCTCTATCAATCGGGGGACTAGACAGCGCTGTCCGGCCTCACCATTACTTTTTGCCATTTATATCGATCTTTTTCTTAATGAACTGAATCGAAATGAGGATATATCCCCAGTTTTGGCAGCGGGAGTAAACTACAGAGCTCTAGCCTATGCCGATGATGTGGTGGTGATCACTCCAGATATTGTAAGAGCTATCCCAAAGGTCGAAGCATTGGCAACCAAGTTTGGCTCATTCTCTGGGTACAAACTTAATATGGCCAAAACGCAAATTCTCTTGGTGGACCAGAATCCTCCGGTTTATCCTTTGGACCAGTCTCTGTCATCCCGGAACTTAATTATAAATCAGTTTTAAAAAAGGCTAACTCTACGCTGGAGCGAATTAACCATCTGCACCTGTCGTTATATGGGAGGAATAATGTGTTGAAAATGTTGATTCTCCCTAAATTTTTATATTTATTTCGATCCGTACCTCTTGAATTCCCTCTTATTTTTTTTAAAGAATTTGAGAGAATGGCGACCAGATTCTTATGGGGATATAAACGTCAACGTAGAGCTTATAAGAAGATGATTCTTCCTAAGGTTAGGGGTGGGTGGGGCACACCACATCTTTTATTTTATTATCTAGCACCTGCTTTACAGTTTATCTCTCCTTTGATAATTGGTGCAAATGCGCAAATACTTGAAGCCCATACTCCGTCAATTTATGAGTTTCCTTTGGGAGTGGAGGCCCGTGGGTGTTTATTAGCAAATATAGAACCTAGCTATTACAAAAAAACAAAATTTAAGATATTGAATGCTGCTTTTTTTGTTTGGAAGTTAATTCGGCGCCAGTTAGGGATTCAAAAAATCTCTAGATACACCCCTTTAAGGTCATCACATATCTTTCCTCCCATTTTCAGAGATTATACAATGTTGAGATGGGCGAACAGTGGTATTAATTTATTAGGTGATCTTTGGCATATTAATCATATTATAACATTTCTAGATATTCAATCAAAATTTAATCTTAGAAAGTTGGATTATTTCAAGTACCTTCAGGTGCATAGCTTTCTCAAGAATATGACCTCTTTGGCTCGCTCTGAGCTTGTTGATATTCCTATTATTGACGCTTTATATTCTAAAAAGAAGATAGGTGTCTATTACAACCTATTATTATCATCTTGCTCTGATGATTTGCTGGATGTTCAATGGCGATGGGCGAAGAAGATGGACTGTGATAATAACTTGATTCAGACGTCTATTATGCTTGCTAATTCTGTTTTGTTAACGGGTAGAATGCGTACTCAGCATTTCATGGCTATGTTTGATTTATACTACACTCCTGAAAAAATTTCAAAATGGGGCTCAACAGCTGGCACTACATGCACTAGATGCGGGTTATTTGCTGCTGATTCAGTTCATATGTTTTGTAGTTGCCCATCTTTAACACCTTTGTTACATGAAATTCAATCTTTTCTTACTGTAATACTTGGGTCTGAAATAATAATAACAGCAGAATTAGTATTGCTAGGAGTGTCTACTGAGGTATTGCATGAGTATAATAGATATTTGGTCTTCATTGCTATGGCAATTCTCCGGGGCTGTATTACTCAAGCGTGGATTAGCTCTGAACCACCATCTTTTTGCACCTAGAGGGCGCGTTTATTAGCAATGTATAATTTGGAATATGAGATTTATAGAACCAAGGGGATTAAAAGAAAGACTATAGGAATGAGAATATGGGCGCCAGTTTCACAATGGATTGAGGGGGAAGTGGAATAACTCTCTGGTATCTCTTTCCCCCTTATCTAATTATGCTGATTTCATGCCCATTCCCCTTTTTTTTTTTTTCTTCTTTTTTCTTCTTTTTCCCCAGTTTTTTATGTTTGGTGTCTTTAACTCTGCAATTTGAGACTGCTCGCCAAATAGAAGTTGTAGCAATACTCATTTTTACTTGTTTTTGTTTGTTGGTATCTGTTCTCCGACCAACTTGTATTCTTGACTGTATTGTAACTGGCTTGCTTAAAATAATTAAAAAAAATTGAAAACGAACGATAACTTTAACTGAACCCACCACCCATCTCTCCTACCCTAATACCTCATGAACATTGAAGCATCTGTCACTGCACGGTGAGCGTCCCAACCCCAACTGGAGCCAAAAATTACTCCCTGTCAATGGATCCCAAAAGAACTTCCCTTGTACATACAAGTGTCTTCAGAGTCAAGGGAAAGCGCCAATAAAAGTAGCCCAAGTAGTTTTGCCATCGGCCTTATATTATGCATATGGCAATGGATGTTGATTAGGATACTGTCTATTCCAGCGGGTCTTCCATTAATAGCATACAGGACTTTCTACGAGTCTTGGAGCGTCGCTTGGAGCGTGACCTATGACGCTGCTTGTCGCCTGCCCTGAAACCTTTGTGGCCAGGGCCCCCAGACGATGAGTCCGAATCTATCCTGCGTGGAGTATGTGACTTGATTTCAACGATTTCATCTCTCCAGTTAAACACCTCCTCTGGTGTTTAAAAGAAGTGAGTCCACGATTGGTAGGACACCCTGAGACGGGCCGGAAACAACAGGAATACTGGATTTTTAGGTTTGGCTTTGGCCTTCACAAATGATTGCCGGCGTTGTTGTACTAACCTAGTGTAGTCTGGAAAGATCATTATAGGAGAAGAGGCAAAATGGAGGGTCCCTTTAATCCCAGCTTGTTGTAGGATGACGTCGCTGTCTTTGTAATTTAGGAATCTAGCAATAATCGGCCTGGGGTGGGCTGCGGGCGGCGGCCTCTGCAGCAGGGCCCGGTGCGCAAGCTTGATTATGAAACAGGGGACATTGCACTGGACGGAAGCCAGTCTGTCAGCCACTTGACAAGAAACTCCTCACAACCCTCCAGGAATCCCACGAAGCAGAGGTTATTCCTACATGCCCGCCCCTCTGCATCTGCCACTCGTGTTGACAGGCCCTTCGTGAGTGTCACTAGGGTGGATATCTTCTTTTGAAGGGTGGTCACTGTATCTTCCACCTTCGAGATTATGGTCTCTGATTCACATATGCGTTGCACTGCATTGTGGAGATCCTGTCTAAGTAGTATTACATCTGAGCCAACTGTTCCGATCTTGGCCTCTAGCATGTCCCTGGATTGCGTTATAGCTGCTAATATATAGCAGTATTGTCAGACATCGATGTCATTGGGTCCTCTGAGCTGGGTGCCTGGGCTCAAGTGCCAGTGTATTTGTCCATGGTGCTTTGCTTTGCCGTAGGGCTAGGCAATTCATCTGTAGTCATGTTATATATGCTGGTAGGAGGGCTGCCTCCAGGCACGTACCCAGCCGTAGGTCAATGCGGTCAGGCTGCAACGGAACGAGGGAGCCAGGCCGGACCAGAACGATAGCACCGTGGTAGGTAGTATCCGAGATAAAGTCACTGCACTCACCAATCCCGGCCAGGTCAGCTCAATCGACCTCGCCAGCCGGTATCCCCTATCTCCTTTAGTATGGAGCTTCATCTACCTCCACTTTCTGCTCAGTGACTGACAGGCCCAGGGCATGGGGAGCTGCAGAACCCAGTCTCCATCTGTCGGAGGAGCACCCAGCCGCCGCCCCAAGTAAATTGTAATCCGGGCTCACGCTGTTTAGTTGGTAGATGAACTTCTGTGGCGGGTATCTAGTGCCGGTTTATTCCCCGGCACAGTCAAAAGGAGAGGCCTATATGATGTAAAAGTGGCTTTTGTGCTTCGGACCAGTACCCTATCATGCTACTACAGCCGGGAGTGTTCCGGGTCGAGTTCTCTTCAGGTGTCTGTCCCTGCACTCAGGGCCGTACAACCAGAGCAATATGTAACCGGGGATATTAAGTATGTGCAGATTTGTAGTTCTCCCCAGCAGGTACTATGATGGGCGGATCCTCTCTTCTACACCGCTGGTGTCCCCAACAATAGACGGGCGAGGGGGCGCTCACCGGTATCTCAGCTGCCCCGATTCTACAGCAGCCGTCTGTTCGCTCCCTTTCCACTGGCCCTGCAAGTTGGGGGCCTCACTGTTGGTATGTCTCTAAAAGGAAGGCCACAGCCAGGAGTGGCGCAGGCACCGCCTCCCGGCCCGATATGGCTGCCGATGTTCAGACACAGGGCAACGCTCCAAGTAAGTGCGCCTGCGTCTCCGACCTTGTCGTCTGCTGCCCAGACTGGACAGTCGGCCTTGCCTGCTTGTGGTCTCTGGGCAGGTGAGCCCCGGGACAAAGGCTCGCGATCAGGGCACCACCCCTGCCGCCTTCATCAATGTGGGCTCAAGGCAACCGCACCACAACCCGATATGGCCGCCGGAGTCTGGACGCCAGCTGTCTATGCCTCCTGCTCCAGTCAATCACACACAGCGTGCATGGGCCGCTCTTCCCTGTCAGCGACACACGGCAGCACCGGCACTCCTTCGGGGCACGCTGTATCTTTTTCGTGGTGGTACATCAAGCTCTCCAGCACTCCCTCTCCTCAGTGGTCGGGGATCTCCAGCCTCGGCAGTGTCTCCACTCTGGGCCGCTTCGCACTCCTGAAGGGCAATGTCAGTAGGATTTTGGTGGCAGCAGGGCAGGGGTAGTGATTGCGCAGGGCAGAAATGCCAATTTATGGGCCGATGTGGCAGGATAAACAATGGATTTATGTAGGACTCCGGGAGCTTCTTTACTTGCGTCCACCATGTTGGACCGCCTGGCCACGCCCCCAAGTATTCATGTATTTGATGCGCTCATTTAACGTGTTGATTTAGAAATGTTCAGTAAAAATGTTCATTTATATGCTGTTTTAGAAGGCCTATGTGCCATGTTCTTATGTTGGGCGAATTCTGTTGGCCTGAAATGCGTTCTCCCTGGAAGCTCTTGTAGTGGATTTAAAAAGTTGAATTTCATGTGCATGTTGAATTTGTTTTGTTCTCACGTTTCTGTTGCAGGTGAAGAAATTTGTCTTTGTTAGCTAGAATAACGCTTTTGTTTTAGGAGTTAGGCTCGGGGAAGAGAGGACACATTTGTGCAAGGAGTACTCATATTGGAAGACGGTGTTCTTTCTCACTGGAGAAGGCCTGGGAATCAAGGTCATCGAGCCAGGAGCAGGGAGTATCGAAACTGAATGGAAAATCACCTACTAGGAGTTGCCCAGCGGGATAAGGCAATCGGATGATGCATAACGAGCGGGTCTTATGATTTTGTGTTTGAATTAGGGTCTTATGATTTTGTGTTTGAATTAGGGACAGCACCCTGGGTGTTGAGTGAGAAGAAGAGAGGAGATCACTGGGGAGGGAAGGAGCATCTAAAAATTAGCTTTGTAGCCTTTGGCTATGTGACCAATACAACGTGAGTGCACTTCTTAGGAAGTCTTCACGCGCTGACACCTTTTCCTGACTTGCCTGTGAAATGCTAAGTAGGGATGTCATGTTAGTGGTAGTGTAGGGATAGACTCATGCTTTTCACTTACGAACCTTCAATATAGTCTGATATTGACGTGGGGCACTTGCTGTCTGCGTCCTGGTCCTGGAATTAGTCATTCTTTTCATGCTCCAGAAATGTAACTTTGCCTGTAGGTTTGGCTTTGTATTAGTGCCAATGTATTTCTACAACCTCATCTTGAGGTGCTTGTATGTTCAGTTGTTTTTGGCTTTGTAATATATCGACAAACCTAAAACCTGGAGTCTGTGATTCTTCGGAGTCATGATCTTTGGGCTGTTGGATCTAGTGTGAAAAGCTATTTCTCCCCTCTACACTTCTAAGCAGGCACCAACGGTCCATTGACCGAGGGTTCCAGAGTAGGTTGGAAACAGGGAACCTGGCCCCTTGCTACAAAAAATGGCTGCCAGCCACATGGTCACAACAACCAGCAAGAAGGCATGGCCACAACAAAGAAGACATGCAGGCCTATAGAAAAAGCACACTGGCTGGATAGACAAAATGGCCGCCAGCCACATGGTCACAACAAGAAGCAGGAGGACTAGAAAACAAAGAACGCATGCAGACCTATGGCAAAAGCTCACTGGCTGGCTACACAGAATGGCCCCTGCCATAGGTTCACAACAACAACAACCAGGAAGAAGACATGGCCACAACAAAGAAGACATGCAGGCCTATGGAAAAAGCACACTGGCTGGCTGAATACACAAAATGGCTGCCAGCCACATGGTCACTCACAATAAGAGGCAGGAGGTCTGTAAAACAAACAGCACATGCAGGTCTACGGACAGTCCACCAACTACACAAAATGGCCCCTGGCCAGTGGCCACATGGCTTCTGGAACAAAGGCAATTGGCAAACACACACACACACACACACACACTGGCCAGACAAAGGGGGCATGGTAAAACAGAGAACACAGTATTAATTCAGCAATGCAAAAAAAGGAAAATTAACAGGACCATAAAATAAATCTTTTTATAACAACACACATCCTTCAAAGGCACTACCCCACCAAGTCCTATACACTGTCTGCAGGAGAAATAAAAGTGAAATACCACAAAAAACATTTTGTATTCAATCCAATGGACTAAATGCAGTTTTAAATTCAACAGACATAACATAAACAGTTGTTTCATGCACCCATAACTAGCACTGGGCCTACTGGCTGGAAGTCCACTTGGCAGACTAGACCACATAGTGAATGAAATCAATATTGCAAATGTATTAAAAAACATGGAGAAAATGTAAAACACTTTGATACATTTTTCCTTTGCAAAAGAAGAAAAATGAAATGCAAATAAATCACTAGGCCACCAACCACAATACATTTCTAAAATCCATTAAAAGTACAAATAAATCCAGGTGCATGGCCGCAATCGAGGAATCAACACCAGTTTTTCAACTTACTTGTGAAATCTCAAATACAAAAAGTCCTTAAATCCAATGGGATATGCAGCAGACACAAAGAGCGCTCCTTCCAGCTCCAAATCCAAATGAAAAGTGACTATAAGATGGACAAAGCACTGGGAGGAGCCTGCTGGACTGGAACAGGAAGTTGGAGACTCTGGGGCACTTGCATCCAGTTAAAAAAAAAAAGTAAAAAAAATATAAAGACTCCTCGCATGAAAAAACAACGCCAAATGTCAATTCGAGGAGGTTTTTAATTCCAAGTCCTCAGTTCGGTAGGATTTTCATGCTTCTCAAGGAGGTTTTTAATTCCCCAAATCGTGAGTTTGGTAGGATTGTGATGCTTCTCGAGGAGAGAATTTCACCAGATTGCAGCCGCGGTAGATCCTGCACGTTCAAGATCGCCTGTGGAGGAAAACATCCACTGGAAGTAACTGGCGCGCCTGAATAACATGTTGGCGCAAAATCAGGCCAGAGCATGCAGCTGGCTAGCAAATCTATTGGCGCATGCGAACAGTCCTGAAAATCACCTGGCCAATTGCAAGCGCCCGGCCAGTCACTCCCGCATACACGAAAGTAAATTTTGAATGCTCGGACCCAAAAAAAACCTTGCTTTTAACAGTAACTCTGCGTTCTCGGCAGAACACAGAGTTGCCGTACTCCGCAAACTTCGTGAACAGAGTGGAGTTTTATGCCCGGGCTTAATCTCTATTAATAAGAAAAACAGAAATAAATCCTCTCATCTTGGTTACCCACTCTGAATCAGACAAGAAGGATATGTCAAGCTGCCACTTCAGCCTATCCCTTTCGACTGATCCCAATTTCACCAAAATAGAGACCCCCGAGTGGTCAGAGAAGGCATTAATAAATGTATCAGACTACTCCCTACTTCTTATCAGAGATTTTTTTTAAATTTAATCGGGATGCTGTTTTAAATCGATGTGAAAAGCAGCCATATTGTGGAAAGCCTGTGTGATCCTCACACCATGGATCCACAAGCTGCTTCTTTGCTTTATTGAATGTATCCAATACCAGATCTTGAATGTAGTTAAAATCTCCTCCCCAGATCAGCGAGCCAACTGCCCCCATTGCTATATCATAGATCTGACCTAGTAAGTCAACATCATCACCAACAGGGCCATAGTAATTGACAACATTGAAGCACAGTCCTTTTACCACAATTTTCAGCTATAACCACCTGCCTTCAGAATCTCGAAGCAGCCTCCGAACATCCCAATCTATACCTCATCCCAAATACATTGCTACTACCCTCACTACAGGTTGGACTGATGGAAAGAAGGCCATAGAGTATTTATGTGGAATTAAGATCTTTGGGGTATTACATTTGAGGTGGGTCTCCTCTAAAAAAATAACTTTGGGTGAAAAAGATGAGAGCCACCTTGTTAAACTCCTGTATTTACGTGTATTTATAATACACTTGGCATTACAAGAAATGTTCCTAACCATGTGCATCTCAGTAGGCACTAATCATCCTATCCTCCAAATTACAATTCACCTCCACTAAGAGGGACAGCCCCACTATGTCTCCACACTGAAAAGATACCAGTTCCAAGCGCTGTAGACACTCGCCAAACATTTGTCCACCCAGATAACAGTGTGATTTAATTACTCGCCGTGCCCACTCTCTTTCTTGCGCATCATATTTCTGCTCATAGATGTATGTGTTTCAAAGAATGATTTCTGGGTTGCTCTTTAGCTGTGGTTTAATTTGTGCTCTGATGTTTCTTAGTGATTTAAGTCTCACCTGCATAATTACAACCATATCTGCTGTGTTAACTCAATGCCATACAACTGCCTCCAACTTTTCCTATTTTCCCATAGCAAATAACTGTGACTATGAAGAGAAGTGAAGCTCTAATGCCCTGTTACTTAACCGTAATTTTATCACAGTGATGATTCCTAACCTCCCTTGCTGGGACTCCGTGGCTTAGCTAACTGTTTTCTCTTGCTTGTTACAATTCTGTAAGGTTTTAGGAGAAGGATCCTGGCACTGTAAAAAAACTATTTCTTTCAATGTTAGGGTTTTAGAACACCTGTCTTTAGGGTTCAGTTTTTCTCTTAAATACGGTTTATGATGAAGAACAACAGGACTCAGAGTAATGATGACTATTGGGTGGTAATATGGCACTATTCACTAACAAAATAAGAAGTATCCCTGGCTCTATTTACTGCTTTGGAATTTAGCAGCGTGCAAAAAAACAAAAAAAAAAACTCCCAAACTTCTCCCATGCACATTACGATACATACACTAAGCACAAAAATAATCAATAAAAACATAGTAGGCTCTCATATGATGATACGAGTAGCAAGTAGTTTCGTGGTATTCTCTAAAACTAATGGCGCTGCTACTTGTGAAACCTGCATAACTGGGCCCCAGTTAGAAGCCCCTTTTCATTTCGCCCGCTCTTTTTCTGTCGACGTCTTTGACTTGGCGGACATGCCCCCCTCTTCAACGTGGCTATTTTAGGATGCTAAGCTAGCATCTGCGCAGCTCTGAAAGAGCGTGGTAGAACGCGCTGGGTTTTATTTTCCTTGTACTCTTGGGAGGTGCCTGTTGCTTCCCACACAATTGGGCGACATTTTTCCCATTTGTGCGGGAAAAACCCATACCTGGCGGGGGGCTACTTTTTGGGCGGGTTTAAGTCCATTGTGCGCAAAAATACTGCTGGGGCGCCGCCGACCACGAGGAGTCTGTTGGCATGCGCTTGCTGGTGAATGAGTGCGCAACAAGCTGGAGGAGGGAGGAGAGGTGTGATTGGAAGAGGGAGGCAGTCATTGATGAGGTATGATTGGAGGAGAAGTATGATTGGAGGAGGGAGGAGGTCAGGACGGAGACAACCAGCCCGACTCGTGCGCACAGTGCGCGTGACGTGACTAACTCTTGTCCCTCTAATGATGTCCGTATATGCTGCCTGCAGCCCTGCCCCTTGCCTTAGCCTATGTATGGCGCACAGCACGCCCACCCCAACCCCACTGTCCCCACACGTGACTCTCTCGCGCCATGTGCTCTCCTCACTCACCTCTCCAGTACACTGTACTGAGTCTGCACCGTCTCTCTCAGACAGTCATAGGCTCCTCGACGGACCTGGCCCCTGCTGCAGGCTGGCACGGCAGTATTAGGCTTGTATGCTAATATTCCATACGCATTTCTAACTATCCTAGTCCTTCCGCATTGATCCCGTGGCCAGCCTGGTGGAGGCCAAAGGCCAGGGCAGGGTAGGGACAGATGAGGTACAAGAGCTTGGTGACTCAGTCTCACTCACACGGTGGGTCAACACTGTTGGAGAGATACTCAAGACCAGTAGTGTCTGTGGTACTGTGACTGCAGTCCCAGACAGTAGCAGGCACTGGTGGTTAATCTTCTCGTCGTCTCTCTCGTGCATGCCCGCGTGCTCTGGGCTACCTAGCCTGGGCTGGCTGGCCTGTGTCTGCACTGTCTGCTGCCAACAAGTCGCAGCCCGGCCCCAGCCTTCAATCCCTGTACTTGAGTAGCTGCCTTCAACTTCAGGAGGACACCAGGAGTGGACCAGGATGGTTTGGTTGACTGACTGTATCCTACCCTAATCTAAGTAAGTGACATAACATTTAATTATTACCTCTCCGTCCAGGCTACCTATACAGTAGGAACTTGTCTAGGTTGAGATTCATGCCACAGAGGTAGGGTGACTTTCACCAGCTGTCCCGGCAGATTTCTGCAATTTTGGCTCATGTCCCGCTTTTTAGAATGTGTAGACGGAAACCATTGAGAGGAACTTATTGGGTGTTGTAAAGTTGTACTAGTTGGCAGCTATTATAAGTAAGCAATTTAATTAACAGATATGTTGCTGGTTTTAGAAATTACCATTTTATTTATTTTCTTACTGCTTCTCTGTTTCTATGTTGTTAAGAGTTGGCATTCTGCAGAGCGCCATTGATGTAAAATTGTAGTCCTTCTATTTTTGCAAGATCTGGTCACCCTACACAGAGGGTGTGTGTGCACTGACCAATGCGTCGTTCCAGCCAACCTCATTTGTTAAAATAATTAAAGGGTGGCTGCATTTTTTAAGGTATCTCTCTGGTCTGGTCCCGTTTTTGTTATGGATATTGGGTGAAAGTTGGAAGTACACCACATGTGAAGTTACCCGAAGGTGAGGGGCAGGCCTGTGGAATGCATGTGTGGATGTGACAGCATGGAACTACCTTCCCTGTGTTAGTGCCTTTTTCCATGGGACGCGTGTGTTAATTTGCTAAATCATTAAAGGGAAAATGTGTAAATTTTATTTTTTTTAACATTGGACTTAATGGTTGGCAGTTTTTTGAAAAAGTTGTCAAAGCAGGTTTTGTGTTTGGGTAAAATTATTCCTTCATAAAATAGAAGGCATTGAAGTTGCAGCTTTAGCACGTGGGGGAACAACCTAGTTAGTCAGTAACCTAGTTAGTCAGTATGCAAGCGACCTCATGCCATGTGCCATCACAGTCCATGATGTCACAATGTGTGGCATCACAGTAAGTGACATCACGCAAAGTTACATCAGATAAGATCCCACACATTTCTTTTGTAGTATATCATGAGTACATTAAGCACATTATGAGATTTAACAAATTGTGCTTTAGGCTTGTGCTGCAAAAGTAGCACAATCCCAATGTAAAATGTGGAGCTCAACACATAGTACTAAAATTGCTTTTAAAACCCTGCCATAAAGAAACTGGCAACAAGGAGAAGCATGGTACTACATCTGTTATGCTTAATTGGTTGCAAAGTCTGTGTTTTCTAATATTTTATGGGGCTAAGACATCTGCAGAGGTGCCCAGTAAATATCAGGGAATAATAATTGGTGAGAACTCTGGAGGTTAATGTATTTGTCAGAGAGATCTCTGCTTTGTGTTGTCCCAGATCTGAATCAAAGTAATGTAGAAGGTTAATGTGTCTCCTGCAAAACACATCATGTAATATGCAGATGCCAGATTTTTTTTTTATGTAGCTAGGTTAGTGGGCTACTACTTTGAACACAGATTTTTTTTTTCCGTGCAGTTCATAATTAGTAAGCCTCTTACTATTGCACAGTAAGCTATTTGTGACTGCTGCATCTTTTAACCTTCAGAGTCATGCAACACATCTTGTACATTGATTTACACACTTGCATGAATTATTGTCAATGTGTCTTTATGTAAAGCACTCTGATACCCTGAAAGGGAAATACAGAAGGAGGGTGATTAGTAATATTATAGTATATATGCAGATGTGCAGAACGTAATATATTTATTGACACCGTTGAGTGTGGGGCAGGACCATGAATCATGAGAATGGAAGCCTCCAGTGAGTAGCATTTCCCAGTTAACTCCCTCCCACGATCTGTATATTGAAAAGAATGTATATTTGTCCTTAAAATTGTGCATAATTTGAGACTTGCTACTTTGGGTTGGTTTTTGGACTGGAAATGGTCTGTGTTGGGCTGGATTGGGCTTATACTTGAGCAGCTTTGGGCTTGGGGTGGGTCTCAAAATCTGGCAACACTGCTCCCTGACACTACGGGCACACTTTGAAATTCAGTCAGTTTTTAATGATTTCTGTTCTCACTGTTCATTTGCACTTACTTGTTCTTTTCCCAGTAGCAGCACCTCCAGGGGAGCCTGGAGCTGACGCAGGGGTGCTGGGCCGCAGTTAAAAGCCCCTTTTCATTTTGCCCGCTCTTTTGCAGTCGGCGTCTTTGCCTTGGCAGACATGCCCCCCTCTTCTACGAGGGTATTTTAGGATGATATGCTCGTGTCCCTGCAGTGGACGTGCGCAGCAGGTTCGCCGCTGGTGAACCGAAGGCGCGCCTAAGGCAAGCCCATCTGCGCCCGTCCGCGCCTGGACGGTGCCTAGGGTCAGGACCCCTGGCTCTTTGAGCATAAAACAAGCACAGATGCTGACATACTCAGGTAAGGAGCTTCTGACCTTCTGCCCCCCTCTAAATAATAACTGCGCTCGCCTTGATCTGAAGACATTTTCTGAGCAAACGCTGCTTACCTGTCCAGTGTGTGAAAGCCAATATTTAAATATGACTCTGAGGACGTTTGAGAATTCAAATCCTTCTTTATGCCCTTCTGGAAAGTTTATTAACTCGGAAAACTCAAACAGATTTAAATGGGCCTTAGTTAATGCCCGCTCTCGTCCGAAACACAAAATTGAGATTGCAGAATTTATAGATACGTTAGGCCTGGATTGTCTCTTCATTATAGAATCTTGGGGAGAAGACGCTTGTAGTCCCAACTTTACAGCTGCAGTCCCTAAAGATAACGCTCTCTTTAGGCAGGTTTGAATAATTAGCTTGGCGTTAATTCACCGTAATGAATTTTCTTCTATCTGCGCACATTTGAGCAATGAAGTTTGCGAGGCAGCCTTGTTTAAACTTGCCAGGGATAGCCAAGTATTTTTTTCTGGAATTCTTCTATGTCGACCTCCATGTAGTAGTAACAATGCATTGTCTCAAATGTTTTCAACTATTAGCTGAGAATAGCCTCCTTTCAAAGCATTTTACCATCCTTGGAGACTTCAATTTTCATTTGGAAGCTTTGGAAGATAAGAATACAGTCAATCTGCTAGATATTACAGAAACCTTAGGACTCAAGCAGATTGTCAAGGAGGCTACTCATTCAGCGGGACACAACCTGGATGTCCTCTTTTCCAATGATTCTCCTTTAAAAATTCTGAATATTATCCCTGTTGTTTGGTCGGATCATTCGGTTATTTCTTTTACCACGAAAAGCCCCTGAGACCAGGCCTATTTGCCCAATAAATTGGTATCTATTATGTATACAGATTGGAGTAAACTCGATCCTGTAATCCTAGCACAGTCTCTAGAGGACCACTATCCCCCTTCACTAGCTGAGGCCGATTCCGCTGCTACCTGCCATTCTGACTGGTTGTCGGATACTTTCAGGGAGCTAGTTCCCATTAAAAACCAGCGTTCATATAGAAAGGAACCTACGGCTCCTTGGTTCATAGATACTTTGAGGCTCCAAAAACAAGCCTGCAGAAGGCAAGAAAGGATTTGGAGGAGAAACTATGATGAGCAGACGAGACAAGCATACAAGAGTGCATTAGCCACATATAAAGATCTTGGGGCATATGTATCAAAAACCGTATTTGCGATTCTCAAATAGCGATTTTTTGAGAATCGCTATTTGAGAATTGCAAAACGGGATGTATTTAAAAATTCGCACATATTTTGCGAATTCTTAATATTCCTTAATTGCGATTAGCAAATTGCGAAATTGTAATTGAGGAATCTCCAATTGCGATTCGCAATTTGCTAATCGCAAATTGAGAATAATTTCAAAGGTGCAAGGGTGTCATGATGACACCCTGATGCACCCCTGAAATGAGCATGTGTGCGCATATGGCGAACATACATGCCATAAGGGCATGTATGTGCGCCACATGGTACTTTGAAAAATGCCAAAAAGTGAATTTTTCAAAGAAATCACAATTTACCACCAACTTGAAGTTGGTGGTAATTTGCGATTTCTTAAGGTGAAATCGCACAACTTGGGTGCTTGTTACATAGCATTTAAGGAATCGCAATTTGCGATTCCTTAAATGCTTACGCAAAATTAAGGAATCGCAAAATTAGCGATTTCTTAATAATGCGATGCGAAAATGGCTGATACATCGCGTTTTGCGATTTTGTATTCGCAAACGCTGTTTTTTTGCGAATCGCAGCGTTTGCGAATACAAAATCGTTTGATACATATGCCCCCTTATCACTAAGGAAAAAAGCCATTCTTTTACCCGATTAATGGATAGTGCCCCCAATTCATCTAATGAATTATTTCAAGTCATTAAGAAAGTTACTACCATCTCGAACAAGAAAAATTCGTCTGACAGTCCATCCTTTTGCAATGCTCTGGCAAATGTATTTAAAGAGAAAGTTAACTGGATTTTTAAAGATTTTGAAAGATCACAAACAGTAGCATTAGGGAAATTTTATTCTACACCATTCTCCTTGCCCTGTGGGTCCCTCGAGGGTCATCTCTGAGCCCAACACTCTTTAATATTTATGTAGCAAAGTTGGCCTCACTCATTAAAAACTTCAACTTGGAGGTAACATCCTATGCCGATGATACCCAGTTGATAATTGATACATCGGGCCCGTCAAGATGCCGAAATTGTATCAAGGCGGTCAGTGGTTGGATGAGTAGACAGTGCCTGAAACTTAATTCAGGTAAAACCCGAGATCATTGTTTTCGTGAACCCCTCTCCAGCTTGGTCCCCTAATGGGTGGCGGGACATCCGGCCTCATGCTCCCCTTCCTGTCACCAAAGCAAAGAATTTATGAGTTATTATTAATGACAACCTCAATATGAGTGCCCAAATTTCTGCTATAACATCCTCAGCCTATTACATCTTAAAAATGATCAGGAAGATCTCGCCATTTATTCCGGACAGTCATAGGAAAACCTTAATCACCGCTCTAGTCCTACCCAGATTGGACTATTGCAACAGTCTCTATTTAAACATCTTAGAAAAACATATGAGACGACTTCAGTCGCTTCAAAATGCCACGGCTAGAGTGATACTAAAGCTTTCCAAATTTCACTCTATCACTCAGGGACTTCGCAAGCTACATTGGCTTCCCATGAGCAGTCATGCTTACAAAGGGATCAGCTTCTAAACGATATATATGCCCAATAGAGAACACCGATCAGTTAAAGCTAACCTTCTAGCCATTCCCAAATTTAAAAAGATGCAATGGGGTGGCAGAAGTATTATCTACAATACGACCAAACTTTGGAACAGCCTCCCACCACATATTAGAGCAATCCCTTCTCTAGCGACGTTTAGGAAGGAGATAAAGACCTGGCTATTTAACCATTAAACAGCATCTAGCCTGCCCTTCAGATAGCGCCAAGACACCCTTGGGTAATCGCGCGCTTTAAAAATTCCTAAAATAACATAACATAAAATCATAAGACAATTGTAAAAAATGCACAGTGTGTAACATGACTTCCCAGGGCATATCTGGCTATGAAGGAGCCCATTGAGTGAGAAAATTGGATAAAATGCTATAACTGGTAGTCACAAATCAACAGGGCCTTTGTGATTTTCCATCTGACTCATGCCCCAGGAGGTTTTGGAAGTTATTTATGGTGCTTCAGCAGGCGTGTATGTTTTGCATTCAATAAATTGACATCTACTTACTCAGATTATTTTGCTCGCACAGCCTGGGCTTCAAAATGTGCATGATTTGTAGAAGCAAATCCTTGTGCCTTACAGTTGTTTTCAGATATTAATTGCTCCTTGTTGCCAGACTAGGATTGTGAACATTGTAATAGGCTTCTTGGGCATATCGAATTTGTCCTTTGCATAATTTGTGTTGTGGGGTAGCGTATATAGTCTCACTTCCTTGTTGCAGGGATCCTGCTCAGGAACAGAACTACCCTTGGGACTAAGTTATCATACCACCTCATTATCTATGAGCCCGAGTCTGACTAGCTATAGTAGCTTTCTTGCCCTCCTAAACTTACCAGAAAACATGTGAATTGGCACCCCAGAACACAACACTCTCGATTCTCTCAGGGATCGTGGTACCTGGACAAACCCTTTCTCTCTCTCACTTTTACTTGTCCACAGTAAAATAAACCAGAGACACGAAGAAAGTTTTAGAATATTTATTCAAACGATTGTGTCCTAAAATGCAGTATTCGTGTCACAATTAGAAAAATATGATATTAAAAATACTGTTAGCGTCTTCAATAAACCATATATCAGAAAAAGCCCTGGCATGTTATAAGACAGAAAATCCTAAACCCCCTCCCTTCTACTTAAACTACATGATTATATATAGGTCTCCCGGTTTATTGTATTTATTTTTTGCCATTCCCGTCTGTATATATCCATATTTATTTTTTGCTAATTTTATCTGTATTTATCCATATTTATTTTGGGTTTTGTGGAAACATTAATCCCTTTGCAGCCAGGCCTTTTCCCCTCCTGTGCCATGCCCTTTTTTGGCTATTTGGGGTAGTGCGCGCTGAGTCCCCTGTAACTTTTTGACCACATAAGGTATCCACGCCAAATTTGCGTCCTTTTCTTCCAACATCATGGGGATTCTGAAGGTACTCAGGGTTTGTGGGTTCCCCTGGAGGGGTCACAGAAATGAGCCAAAATACAGCAAAATTTAGGTTGTTTGGGGGAAAATGGGAAAAACGGGCTGCAAATAAAAGCTTCTGGGTTTTTCCCTGCAAGTGTTATCAAAAAAGGGTTTGTGGGGCTGAAATCACCATTTTCCCAGCTTTTAGGGGATACCAGACGTTTGTCAAAAACCCAAAATGTTTTACACAATTTTGGCATTTTTCTGGGACATAGCCTATTTTTTCTATTTTTGTGCTTTCAACCTCCTTCCAGTTAATGGTAGAAATGGGTACAAAAGCAATAATGGATCCTGGAAAGCTATTCATTTTAGAGAAGTAGACAAAATTCTGAATTCAGCAAGGGGTCATTTGTGTAGATCCATCAAGGTTTTTTTATAGAAACTAACAGTTAAATATAGGATAAATTGAAAATTTGTTGAATAAAAAAGACTTTTGTGTCAACGTTTTCACCTGTAACTTCTTCTAATTATGACAGCTCTGTGAAAGCAATATATCGTTACATCCGCTGGACATTTCTGGTTGTGGGGATATATAGGACTTGTAGGTTCACCAAGAACCCGACGAACCCAGAGCCAAAAACTGAGCAGCAACTTGCAATGGTTTTTTATTATGTACCGGGTATATAGTAATTATTCTGTAAAAATGTGTACATGGAAAAATCAGTATGAAAGACACATATGTATTTCTGAAATGGGAATAAAATATAGAGTTTAGAAACAGTAGATATTTGCACATTTCCGAAATTGGGAATACTCATACTAGCATGAGAATTATCAGTCATTTTTTAGAATGATTTCTTTTTTACACAATGTCTTTCATTTGGAAGGTAGAAATGCATCGAAAGTCAATAGCTAATAACAGTTCCTTTACAAATCTGAATTACCCTAAGACTCCCGATAAAAATGGTACCTCACTTGTAGGGGTAGGCATAGTGCCCACAACAGGAAATGGCTCAAAACCCAACGTGAACACACCACATTTTCACAATGCAAAACTACTCTTTTTTAGCAAAGTGCCTAGCTGTAGTTTTTTAACCCTAGCTCTGCCGGCACCTGGGGAAACCTAACAAACCTATACATTTTTGAAAACTAGACACCCAGGGGAATCCAGGATGGGGTGACTTGACTGCCTCCCACCAGGTTCTGTTACCCAGAATCCCTTGCAAACCTAAAAAATTCCCCCAAAAAAATTTTTCCCCACATTTATCTGGTGGAAAGTTCTGGAATCTGCGTGGATCCACAAATTTCCACCCACCCCGCGTTCCCCAAAGTCTTCCATGAAAAATGGTACCTCACTTGTGTGGGTCAGCCTAGTGCCCGCGACAGGAAACGGCGCAAAACGTAACATGGACACACCTCAATTTCGTAGCGAAAAATGACCCTTTTTTGGCTAAGTGCCTAGCTGTAGTTTTTGAACCATAGCTCTGCCGGCACCTAGGGAAACCTAGCAAATCTATACATTTGTGAAAACTAGACACCCAGGGGAATCCAGGACGGGGTGACTTGACTGCCTCCCACCAGGTTATGTTACCCAAAATCCCTTGCAAACCTCAAAAATTGCCAAAAAAAACACATTTTCCCCATATTTCTGTGGTGGAAAGTTCTGGAATCTACTTGGATCCCCAAATTTCCACCCACCCAGTGTTCCCCAAAGTCTTCCAAGAAAAATGGTACCTCACTTGTGTGGGTCGGCCTAGTGCCCGCGACAGGAAACGGCGCAAAACGTAACGTGGACACACCTCAATTTCACAGCGAAAAATGACCCTTTTTTGGCAAAGTGCCTAGCTGTAGTTTTTGAACCATAGCTCTGCCGGCACCTAGGGAAACCTAGCAAGCCTATAATTTTTTGAAAACTAGACACCCTGGGGAATCTAAGATGGGGTGACTTGACTGCCTCCCACCAGGTTCTGTTACCCAGAATCCCTTGCAAACCTAAAAAATTGCCAAAAAATACACATTATCCCCACATTTCTGTGGTGGGAAGTTCTGGAATCTGCATGGATCCCCAAATTTTCACCCACTCTGTGTTCCCCAAAGTCTTCCAAGAAAAATGACACCTCACTTGTGTGGGTCGGCCTAGTGCACGCGACAGGTAACGGCGCAAAACGCATCGTAATTTCGCAGTGAAAAATGAACTTTTTTTGGCAAAGTGCCTAGCTGTAGTTTTTGAACCCTAGCTCTGCCGGCACCTAGGGAAACCTACTAAACCCACACATTTCTGAAAACTAGACCCCCTGGGGATTCCAGGGAGGTATGGCTTGCGTGGATACCTCCCTGGAATCCCCCAGATGTCTAGTTTTCAGAAATGTGTGGGTTTGGTAGGTTTCCCTAGGTGGCCGCCGAGCACCGGGCCAAAAACCCAAGTGAGCCCCCTTGCAAAACCAGGTCGTTTTGAGATAGGCAATTTTCATGTCGCCTCACTACGATATGGGCCCTTGCCTGTCGCGGGTACTTGGGCCTCCCTCACGAGTGAGGCACCGTTTTTATCAGGAGACCCGGGGGAACGCTGGGTGGTAGAAAATTTGTGTCAGCCCGGTGATGCCACAACTTTCCCCCACAAAAATGTGTGAAAAAGGTGATTTTTTTCAGCTAAATTTGAGGTTTGCAGGGCATTCTGGGTAAGGAAACAATGGGGGATCCACGCAAGCCATACCTCCCTGGAATCCCCTGGGTGTCTAGTTTTCAGAAATGTGTCGGTGTGGTAGGTTCCCCTAGGTGGCCGCTGAGCACCGGGCCAAAGAACCCAGGTGACCCCCCTTGCAAAACCAGGTCGTTATGAGGTCGGCAATTTTCATGTCGCCTCACTACGTTGTGGGCCCTTGCCTGTCGCGGTACTTGGGCCTCCCACACGAGTGAGGCACCGTTTTTATCAGGAGACCCGGGGGAACGCTGGGTGGTAGAAAATTTGTGTCAGCCCGGTGATGCCACAACTTTCCCCCACAAAAATGTGTGAAAAAGGTGATTTTGAGGTTTGCAGGGCATTCTGGGTAAGGAAACATTGGGGGATCCACGCAAGCCATACCTCCCTGGAATCCCCCAGGTGTCTAGTTTTCAGAAATGTGTGGGTTTGGTAGGTTTCCCTAGATGGCGGCCACGCCCGGGGCCAAAAACTCATCGGACCCCCTTTGCAAAACCA
Organism: Triturus cristatus; assembly: GCF_964204655.1. Taxonomy (NCBI): domain Eukaryota; kingdom Metazoa; phylum Chordata; class Amphibia; order Caudata; family Salamandridae; genus Triturus; species Triturus cristatus. Next base: position 961,588,579 of record NC_140589.1, read on the forward strand.
GGTTGTTTTGTGATAGGTAATTTTGATGTCTCCTCAATAGGTTTTGGGCCCTTGCCTGACGCGGGCACTAGGCCTACCCATGCAAGTGAGGTACCATTTTTCTCTGAAGACTTTGGGGAACGTAGGGTGGGTGGAATTTTGTGGACCCACGCAGATTCCAGAACTTTCCACCACAGAAATGTGAGGAAAATGTGTTATTTTGGACACATTTTTAGGTTTGCAATGGATTCTGGGTAACAGAACCTGGTGAGAGCCAGTGAAGTCACCCCATCCTGGATTCCCCTCGGTGTCTAGTTTTCAAAAATGTACAGGTTTGCTAGGTTTGCCTACGTGCCAACTGCGCTAGGGCTCAAAATCCACAGGTATGCACATTGCTAAAAACAAATCAGAGCCCAGTGGGCTTTCTGCCGCCCTGGGGGGGAATCGGGGAAGGGGGTTTCATCCCGATATGCCCCTAAAGGGGCAGAAATACTGTGGCTATTTTTTGTGGGGGTGGGGGTGGGGGCATTGGTATGACCATTTTGGGCAGCCCCCACCCCCACGCATAAAAAAAGCCTGCGTACTCGCTGGCGCCTAGTGGGCTTTCTGCCCCCCCAGGGGGCAGATCAGGGGCCACTGCCACCATCTGCCCTACCGGGGGGGCAGAAAGATTGGAATTTCTCTGGGGGTGGAGTGGGGTATTGTCATGCCCATTTTGGGGAGCCCCTACCCCTACACTAGTCAGTCAAAGCACTTTATTTCGATTAATTAAAATCATAAAAGCAATGGGCAATCACACAAAATTACTAACAAATACAATTCATTGGTAAATAGCATATAAAAATTTGAATAAAACAAGTATGGTAAAAACAATGATAAAAGAAGTTATGAAAAGTAAGAAGTCATTCTATGTGCAAGGAGCAGATTCATACGGAGCCACAAAATACAATTGAAAGAAACACAAAATCCCCAATTGTACAAATTAACAATCAATCTCCCCAGAGAAAGACAGTTTTTTGTTCTTAAGCCTCATAGCTGCCACCAAGAAGCTGGCCACATAAAAAATATCGCGGGTGCTACTCAGCATCTGTAAATGTATTAGGGCTGGTCTAACTTGGATAAAACCTTTCTCTTTTAAAAGTGGGAGCAAATATTTTTTCCTCATTTCAGAATAAAAACTACAAAACATGATAAAATGCAGGGTATCTTGGGTTGAAAAATTGTCGCACCTGCAGGGCGTACTACATTCAGGTTTGGCCCACACAGGGAAACTCCCCAGGGAGTAGTGGATTAGGTTAAATCTAAACCTGGTCAGTAAAAATCTATGGAAAGGTTTAGTTACGAGCTGTAAATATGGCTCCAGGGAGGGCGAGGTGACCAGAACATAGTTCTGTCTCACAACTGGTTTTTTAAGCTCCATCTCCTCCCGGGTCAGCCTTGCCTCTTCTAGAAAAGTAGCCCTGATCCATAGGACGTCCTTCTTAACAATATTCTCCGGGGACGTAAAAAGCTCTGGACGACCTAGATCAGTAAAAGTCTTTCTCACATACTCAACCCAGGGGATCCTTTTAGCATTTTCCATGGCAATAATATCTGTATGTATGGCATGGTTCAACGTAATTTCCTTATTTAACCATGTTTTTGCCCAACAAACCAGGGGGGCCACCCTCAACTTGTCCGTAACATATCCAATCCCCACCTCTGTATGAGTACTAAATGTGGGGGTGGATTGGGGGACAGACAGGAGGGATCTCAAAAACCTGTTTTCAACTCTTTGTATTTGGACTTGGGCTACGTGGCCCCACAACGGGGCACCATACAAAACGATGGACAAACATTTAGCATTGTATACTTTTATCAGTGCCTCCATGGGTCTTGCCCCCAACCTTTTTGAGAAACCCAAAAGAGCACTGGTGGACCTTGCCATAGAAATGCTTTTTAGCTTAATTTGGGGGCCCCAAGAACCCTTATAATCAAAGAGAACACCTAGATATGGAAAGGTACGAACCCTTGACACCTCCGCCCCCTTGCAATGAAAGGTTTTTAATTTACGGCTGCGGCTACTTCTGCCCACGACCATGGCGTGAGATTTATTAATGTTCACCTTCAGGTCTAGCTGGTCCATAAAAGAGGCAAAAGAGTCCAGCATCCTTTACAGGCCCACCCCAGTGCGGGCCAGTAAGACAGCATCATCCGCGTATAGGAGAACGGGGATTGATAAAGCTCCTACACGCGGGAAGTCTGCCCTAGTGGTGCCTAGGAAGCTATCCAGGGCATTTATATAAATAGTAAAAAGGAGGGGGGGCCAAAATGCAACCTTGTCTAACCCCCCTCTCTGAACTAAAGTGTCGAGTGCATCTTCCCTCTTGGTTTACCCTAATGGTGACAAAAAGCTTTTCGTGTAGGGCCGCTAAAAAGTTAATCAGTGGGGGATCAATACCAATATCATGTAGGACCCTCCAAAGCTTGGCCCTGTTCACCATGTCAAAGGCCGAAGATAGGTCCATAAATGCCATAAATAAGGACCCGTCCTTTGCCACCGTGTACTTGCTTATTAAAAGATGTAAATTTAGGCATTGGTCCACGGTACCCCTTTTTTCTCGAAAGCCATATTGAAAATTAGAGAGCACCCCTAGCCTCTCCACATTTTCCCTGAGTCTAAATAGGAGGACTCTGCCCATGATTTTAACGGCAGAGTCTAACAGGGAAATGGGCCTGTAACAAGAGGGGTCCATGCGCTGTCCTTTTTTAAAAATCGGGACTATGACCGAGGTGGACCAAGAGGCTGGGAAAGGATTACAAACAGATGCATTAAAAACATTAGTTAAGATTTTTGCCCAAAAGGTCGGTGAGTTCATGTATAGGTCAGCGGGGACACCGTCTGGGCCCGGGGCTTTATTCTTTGATGTTTCTTTGATTGCTCTTTCAACCTCCCCCCGATTAAAAATTATTGGGGGCGTTGGGTAAGATATTTCGGGAGGGCCCTGGTTACTCATGCCACCAACACCGTAAACTTCTTCAAAATGGTGAAGCCAAACATCATCATGAATGACACAATCGATGTTAATATTCTCTTGGCCGGAGAGAAAGGGGTCATTAATAGTAGCCCAGAACTTGCCACTATCCCGCAAAACATCTATTGACAGTAATTTGTCCCAAGCCTCCTTTTTAATTGACTTCCTGCGCCCTTCGATTGCTAATTTATAAGCCTTTCGTAAATTGGCTACATTCCCCCTATCTCTAGGACTTGTTTTTAGTGCTTGTAGTAGCGCCCGATGTGCCTTGGAGCAACTACTATCAAACCACCTAGGGTCGGAGTTGCCACTATTGTTATTCGTATTAGTGAGATCCGCCGCGATCCGGGAACAGATTATCTCGAAGGCGCTTATGGTCTCATTATCTACATGCTCACTATCCAGACAAATGGACATCTGACTTCCTACCTCAGTGATTAAAATCTCTAAGAAGGTATCGGGAACAACCCTCGTCCACTTTACCCCTACACTAATAAAACAACAAAAATCCATGGTTTCTAGTGGGCATTCTGCGCCCCCCAGGGGGGCCAGATTGGGGGCTACAGCTCCCATCTGCCTCCTGGAGGGCAGAAAGACTGTCATTTTTGTGGGGGGGTGGGGGCATTGGCGTGCCCGTTTCGGGCAGCCCACACCTTAAAAACAATTGCGCAAAAAAATCCCTGGTGGATAGTGGGCTTTCTGCCCCTCTGGGGGGGCAGATTGGGGGCCACTGCCCCATCTGTCCCCCGGGGGGGCAGAAAGGTTGTAATGGTGGCGGGGGGTGGCCCGTTTTGGGCAGCCCCCACCCTAAAAAAAACTAAAAACAAATCCCTGGTGTTTAGTGGGCTTTCTGCCCCACCGAAGGGGCAGATTAGGGCCAGTGCGCCATCTGCCCCCCAGGGGGGGCAGAAAGGCTGCAATGGTGGCGGGTGGGGGCATTGGCGTGCCCGCTTCGGGCAGCCCCCACCCTAAAAAAAATGAAAACAAATCCCTAGTGTATAGTGGGCTTCTGCCCCCCCCCGAAGGGACAGATTAGGGGCCATTGCCCCATCTGCCCCCGGGGGGGGCAGAAAGACTGTAGTAATTGGGGGGTGGGGTGGGGGCATGGGCCTGCCCGTTTTGGGCAGCCCCCACCCCTATTTTTTTTTTTAATTCCCTGGTGTCTAGAGGGCTTTTTGCGCCCCTGGAGGGGCAGATTGGGGGCCAATGCCCCATCTGCCCCCCAGGGGGGGCAAAAAGACTAAATGTTGCCAAAATTAATTGGGGGGAGCAAAGTCCCTTGCTCTGGTGTCTAGTGGGTGGATCCCTGCTTGGGGACCGCCCTCCTGTGGTGATCCCCAAGCAGGGATCCACTGGGGAGGGGTACCATTGAGCACGTAGAAAGTGAAACTGAAATGAGCCTCTTGGCTCATTTGAGTTTCACTTTCACGGTAATGACGTTGGCGCGACGTGCGCGCCGATCGTCATTACAGTGAAAGGGGGGGGGTCTCGGGAGCTGGGGAAGCTCTTCCCCAGATCCCGAGGCTATTTTGAATGAAAGGGAATCCCTCTGGTGCCCGCACCAGAGGGATTCCCCAGGGAATGCCTTATGACGTGCTGGACGCGTCATGGGCACAGCGCGACTGTGCTTCATGACGTGTCCAGCACGTCATGGGCACAGAAGGGGTTAAGCTGAAATTGGTATATTTCCACATTTATTTAAATAATAAATATGCGCTCGTGGTCGAACGTCTGCCAGGTTTTAGTGTTGTGAATACCCGCAGAAGATAAATCAGTGCACTTATCTGAAAATATGCAAATTTCAGTTTCAACCTTGTGCATATCTACTGCTGTTAAAGCCTCTTTACTAAAATTCCTTTCTTTTTTAACACCCTTATCTCTCAATCCACACATCTATTGGCCTGTCAGTCATGGCAGACCAAATTTAGAATTACTCAAAAAGCAACCCAATGTCCGTTTTTATCCACATTTAAAAATAAATACAAACAAGAAAATGAATGTTTTCTTTCTGTATTTATCTGTAAAAATCGGTACAAATGGAAAACAGATAGTCTTAATTATATTTTAAAAATCTCTGGGATTAGTGACGGACCCCTTACCCTACCATACACAGATGGATGTTCTACATCTCAGCTGACATAACAATCTTGTTTCAGAACCCTCGCTCTGTGTGTCAGCTTAAACTCTTGTGCCCAGTTGTATGACAAGATATGTATGCTCACAAACAGCATCTGTGTTCTCATGTTGTGTCTAGGTGCTAGTGCCTGACCAACGTGCGCGCCGATCGTCATTACAGTGAAAGGGGGGGGGCCTCGGGAGCTGGGGAAGCTCTTCCCCAGCTCCTGAGGCTATTTTGAATGAAAGGGAATCCCTCTGGTGCCTGCACCAGAGGGATTCCCCAGGGAATGCCTCATGACGTGCTGGACACGTCATGGGCACAGCACGACTGTGCTCCATGACGTGTCCAGCACGTCATGGGCACAAAAGGGGTTAAGCTGAAATTAGTATATTTCCACATTTATTTAAATAATAAATATGCGCTCGTGGTCGAACGTCTGCCAGGTTTTAGTGTTGTGAATACCCGCAGAAGATAAATCAGTGCACTTATCTGAAAATATGCAAATTTCAGTTTCAACCTTGTGCATATCTACTGCTGTTAAAGCCTCTTTACTAAAATTCCTTTCTTTTTTAACCCTCTTATCTCTCAATCCACACATCTATTGGCCTGTCAGTCATGGCAGACCAAATTTAGAATTACTCAAAAAGCAACCCAATGTCCGTTTTTATCCACATTTAAAAATAAATACAAACAAGAAAATGAATGTTTTCTTTCTGTATTTATCTGTAAAAATCGGTACAAACGGAAAACAGGTAGTCTTAATTATATTTTAAAAATGTCTGGGATTAGTGACGGACCCCTTACCCTACCATACACAGATGGATGTTCTACATCTCAGCTGACATAACAATCTTGTTTCAGAACCCTCGCTCTGTGTGTCAGCTTAAACTCTTGTGTCCAGTTGTATGACAAGATATGTATGCTCACAAACAGCATCTGTGTTCTCATGTTGTGTCTAGATGCTAATGCCTGACCAACGTGCGCGCCGATCGTCATTACAGTGAAAGGGGGGGGGCCTCGGGAGCTGGGGAAGCTCTTCCCCAGCTCCCGAGGCTATTTTGAATGAAAGGGAATCCCTCTGGTGCCCGCACCAGAGGGATTCCCCAGGGAATGCCTCATGACGTGCTGGACACGTCATGGGCACAGCACGACTGTGCTCCATAACGTGTCCAGCACGTCATGGGCACAGAAGGGGTAAAGCTGAAATTAGTATATTTCCACATTTAGTAAATAATAAATATGCGCTTGTGGTCGAACGTCTGCCAGGTTTTAGTGTTGTGAATACCCGCAGAAGATAAATCAGTGCACTTATCTGAAAATATGCAAATTTCAGTTTCAACCTTGTGCATATCTACTGCTGTTAAAGCCTCTTTACTAAAATTCCTTTCTTTTTTAACACCCTTATCTCTCAATCCACACATCTATTGGCCTGTCAGTCATGGCAGACCAAATTTAGAATTACTCAAAAAGCAACCCAATGTCCGATTTTATCCACATTTAAAAATAAATACAAACAAGAAAATGAATGTTTTCTTTCTGTATTTATCTGTAAAAATCGGTACAAACGGAAAACAGATAGTCTTAATTATATTTTAAAAATCTCTGGGATTAGTGACGGACCCCTTACCCTACCATACACAGATGGATGTTCTACATCTCAGCTGACATAACAATCTTGTTTCAGAACCCTCGCTCTGTGTGTCTGCTTAAACTCTTGTGCCCAGTTATATGACAAGATATGAATGCTCACAAACAGCATCTGTGTTCTCATGTTGTGTCTAGGTGCTAGTGCCTGACCAACCTGCGCGCCGATCGTCATTACAGTGAAAGGGGGGGGGCCTCGGGAGCTGGGGAAGCTCTTCCCCAGCTCCCGAGGCTATTTTGAATGAAAGGGAATCCCTCTGGTGCCCGCACCAGAGGGATTCCCCAGGGAATGTCTCATGACGTGCTGGACGCGTCATGGGCACAGCGCGACTGTGCTCCATGAGTGTCCAGCAAGTCATGGGCACAGAAGGGGTTAAGCTGAAATTAGTATATTTCCACATTTATTTAAATAATAAATATGCGCTCGTGGTCGAAGGTCTGCCAGGTTTTAGTGTTGTGAATACCCGCAGAAGATAAATCAGTGCACTTATCTGAAAATATGCAAATTTCAGTTTCAACCTTGTGCATATCTACTGCTGTTAAAGCCTCTTTACTAAAATTCCTTTCTTTTTTAACCCCCTTATCTCTCAATCCACACATCTATTGGCCTGTCAGTCATGGCAGACCAAATTTAGAATTACTCAAAAAGCAACCCAATGTCCGTTTTTATCCACATTTAAAAATAAATACAAACAAGAAAATGAATGTTTTCTTTCTGTATTTATCTGTAAAAATCGGTACAAACGGAAAACAGGTAGTCTTAATTATATTTTAAAAATCTCTGGGATTAGTGACGGACCCCTTACCCTAGCATACACAGATGGATGTTCTACATCTCAGCTGACATAACAATCTTGTTTCAGAACCCTCGCTCTGTGTGTCTGCTTAAACTCTTGTGCCCAGTTATATGACAAGATATGTATGCTCACAAACAGCATCTGTGTTCTCATGTTGTGTCTAGGTGCTAGTGCCTGACCAGAGAGAATAACAAGGGGCATTGTTGCTTGACCTTGTCCATGGTATTCAGACTAAATCTCAGGAGAGAACAGAACACGAAAACATATGCAGGTTCTGTGTGAAAGTACTTTGTGGGACAACAGCAAGCAGGTTTAGATAGTAACGTATGCAAATAAAAATGCAGCCTACAACGTGCACAATTAGGCTCACATAGGAAAAACTACAATGGGCCATGCAGAAAACACATGACATCATTAGATCTGCTCTTGCACAAGTTCTCACAAACTTTCCACAAGTTGAAGTCATTTGCTGTTCAGAGGAGTTACTGCTACAAATTATGCATCATCTGGCAGCTCCTGAAAACAAATGTATGGGTCCATGATCCAAGGACAACAGGTTCTTATATGAAGGATGAAGAATATAAATGTAGTATTTGGAGAAACTTTTAGAAAAACTGTTCTGAAAGTCTATCCCCAGTCTGCCCTCTAAGGTCTAACAGAAAGAGTGATATCAGAAGCCAGACATCACAGATTCCTTAGCATGAACAGAATCGGAAAATAAATGTACTTGCCATGTTTCCCTATGTCTTGTTGTTGACATTGTTACCAAGGAGGCCTGCCACCAAACTGACTGCTTTGTAAGAATGGGTTCAAAAACTGCACACTAGTACTTTCTGTTTTAGTGAGCACCTATGTTAAGGAATGGTTGTGGCAAAGGCCTGTTCAGTTTTATGACCCTCTGGGGAAAGGGCAACTTCTCCCAGTGGCCATTGTCTCACACTGCACAGCACAACACACTAGAAAGGTAACACTTCTCTTTTTAGAGGGTCCCCATTACAAGAGATAAAAACACAAAGGTAAAATAAAAAACCTTCTTGCCAAACTGAGAGTACTTTATTGGAAATAGAGATTTAAGTAGCCTTGGAAAATCCATGCTCCAAATTCCCCCAGACATCAGAAAGAGAGATGAGCCAATAGCCAAGCCAAATAATCCACAAGATTAATTCAAATGGAATAAAGCTGCAAGAAGTAAAAATCAAGGACAAAAATGGAGTACAATTGTATGATGAAAATAAGGAACACATTTGTTGCAATGCCTCTTCCAATCATGATTACCGTGTTTAAATTTGATTCAAACAGGAAATGACAGCACAAGAAAGGCTCATGCTTCATCTTGGATTGAGAACCTTCAATAGAGTTCTTTGGACAATCCAACCGTACGAAATTGCTAATACTAGTTGAAAAGGGAAGAGACCTCACTCACATAATACACACAATCTTTGTCAGAGTTAATCACAAATACCCACTAAATAAACCTTTGTAGCTTGACACAAAAGCAAGCAGCTTAAGTTAGAGGCAACGTGAAAAGGATTTATGCAGCAAACAAACAGTAATAAACTGAAAAAACAAAACAAGAAAAATCCCAAACCACCTTAGAAAAATAGAATTATTTTTAATAAATAAAATGACACCAAACCTAATTAAATCCAATCAGTAGAACAGGAGTTATGAATTTTTGCTTTTTTAAGTGAAAAGTAGTACCAAAAAGAACTAAGCCTCGACCCCAGTTATCTGGTGACACGGGACCCAGCCAAAGTCACAAGTTCTGGCTGACCACAATGGAGCATGGGCCCGCCTTCTGGAGCTGTACCTTTGTGTCCTTAGTGTTGAGGTGTAAGGTCCTGCGTCGGTCCGTGCCACACTGCGTCGGTTCTGATGAATCTGTTGTTCAGGAGCTGCAATGCGAGGTTCTTCACTGGGTCTCGTTGCACTGCGTCAGTTCTGATGAAGCTTCACATCAGGAGCTTTAAAGTGATGTGATGCGAGTTCCTGCATTGGATTGCTTCACGCTGCATTGGTTCCAATTAAACCTTTAGTTGCTACGGGAAGAGTACACTCTGGCTCCGGCCAAGAGTCCAGGACCTGGAGGGCACCTCTTGGGGATCATGCCTCACTCCAGCAGAGAGCAGCAGAAGGGCTTAGGCAGGTCCAGTTGGTGCTGGTCAGTTGTAAAGAAGGTCTCTGGAGCTTGTTGTGTTCCTGTGGCTCACACAGGAGGCAAGTCTACTAGCCCTTGGAGTCATTGTAGTGGTCCTGGCTCAAGGGAATATGTCCAGTCTTCCTCCCTTGGGGAGAAAGGCAGTCCTTCTGAATCTTCCACTGGTACAGAGGTGATATGATGTGGTGGTCTGAGAGAGACACCTTTTATCCCAGTGCAGGCTTGCTTGTGAAAGGTGCCCCCTTTGTCTCCCCTTCCTCCTTATGGAGTTTGGCTCTAAACTGTCTAGGGTGACAAAAAGGCAAGGGCAGGCCCGGTGTCTGCTTTCATTGTGTTCAGCAGGCTGGCTACTACAAAAAAAGTTGCATTTTTAGAATTGTAACTTAAAGTCTGACTTTACCATGAAAGAGGGTTTCAAATTACAACTCAAAAGACTCTAAGAAGTATTTCTCTATCTGCCTCCAAGCTAAAATTAGTACTTATTACATTGTATGAGGCAACCCAGTGGCAGTATATAGGAGAGATAGGCTTCACAAAAGTGAAAAACAACTTTAGGAGTTTTTCACTGCCAGGACATATAAACTTAAATTCTTGTCTTACATTTTAAATGCCATGTGCTCTGCTCTAGGAGCTTCTAGGGCCCATCTTAGAAGTGACTTATAAGTATTAAAAGGAAGGTTCAGGCCTGGCAAAAGGTTTATTTTGCCAGGTCGAAATAACAGTACAGGCAGTGGCAGGCCTGAGACATGTTTGAAGTGCTACTTTAGTGGGTAGCACAATGTGTGCTACAGGCCCTGGCTACAACTAGAACAATTTACTAGGGATTTACACGTAAAATTAATGTGCCAATTAGTTGTAGAACAATTTCACGATGTTTTAGGAAGAGAGCACAGGCACTTTAGCACTGGTAAAGTGCAGAGTTCTAAAGCCAACAAAAACGAATTCAGCCAAACAGAATGGATGAAGGCAAAACGTTTGTGGACTACCACCCAAGGGTGTCAGGTCTAACAGCACCATTTTGTGATGGGTGGTTCATAGACTCGACCAGTTCTCTTCATTCAAAATCATGATGTTTGATAAACACCCAAAGAACACAAAGTCCCCAGCACACGCCCAAATCACACTAAATATGTATATAGATACACTGTCGACAAATAATCAATCTCGTTGTGTTCCTCTTTTCTTTTTCCTTTTTACATTGTATTGAATTCTTAGCCAGCCAACATGTGTTTCGTCGCCAGATGGGAAAACTGCCCCGCGACGAGGACGCTAGGAAATGCCATGGGTACGGACACTTGTTTCCGTTCTCCGAAACGGGCCTGTGTGCAAATCACATACCTGTAAACACTTCGTATTTACGGCATGATCATGCAGGCTAAATACAGATGAACAGTTACTATTGATTGAACGAATGCGTGGGATCACGTAAACCAATATATATTTGTACCTCGATATTGTTTTGGGATGGAATTATTACCAAAGGAGAAGTTTCATTATTAGAAGATTGAGCCTTGAAAAAGTCGCAGGGCAATTTTCCCATCTGGCGACTAAACACGCGTTGGCTGGCTATGAATTCAATATCACATAAAAAGGAAAAAGAATAAAGAAAAGAGTAACGCAACGAGTTTGATTATTTGTCGACCGTGTATCTATATACATATTAAGTGTAATTTGGGCATGTGCTGAGGATTGTGTGTGTTTTGTTTTGTTGGTCTAGGCCACATTATAGGGAGATAGGTGGCTCTCTCTACCCTGCAGCACCGCTGACAACACTAGCTAGTGAACTTATATGACTGTGGATTTTCCCGAGTGGCGCCATAATCCCTACACAAGTACCACTGACTCTGATTTATACCCAAAGAAGACACACAGGTTTGACATCTTTTATCTACTGCTAGATTCTGCGGTGCCCACTGAAACTTCCAACTAAGTACGGAAGACCCTCCCTGGTGACAGTGATCACAGAACCATCAGCACAGCCAATGCTGTGAGGAAAAACAAACCACATCAGCATCCAGCAACACACTGTTTGACTATGATGCGGACACACAGTCTTTCTCTGAAGCAGACAGCCTCTGGTAAGTCCTGGCTACAAATATGACCCCTATCACAACACCTCACATACTGAAAACCTCCACATCCTCACAATGAGCTGAGGCCCAAGAGCAATTAAAACATGTGCCAACTTTCTCCAGTGTCAACTACCTGCAAGAGAGAATCAAAGGTCAGCTTTTTGCAGTTTTTATGTACATACATAAAAAACACCTTTTGTCTGTCAGGCCTCTTGGCCTACCAATTGGGAGCAAGGTGTTCAGCCACCTCCCCATAGGTTGTGAGAAAACAGAAACTGTATGGATCTTCTTAGGCTTTCTAATAGTCTTAGGTTTTGTATCTGTCAGAGTGACCCTTCTGGTCAGCAACCAAAGGATGCAGACGAGTAGGACTTTGAACTTTATTTACTGAGCTTTGTCTTTAACTGGAGATCTTAGCTTCATAATCATCACAGCAGTCTGTGAGTTAATTGCCTATTGTCAGAAGTTCCATAGATTTTCTCCTCAATCAGGCACTCTGTCCTCCAATTGTTCTTGTCGGTTGGTGAGTTGCTACGAATATGGCAAAGAAAGACCTGCTGTCACATATCGGGTGCCTCCCTGGTTCAGCTTCCACCCGAGACCGAGTGGTCTCCTGAGGTATGCACCGCGGCCATCCATGACCAGCCCAGATCCCTACCCCATCTAAGCAGTGTGCCGTTCAGAGTATGCACCTGCACGACCAGGCCCATTCAACCTTGGCATCAATTGCACCACATCAGTAGTCAAAGGAAGTGGTTACTCTAAGGGTCTTTGTCCCAGATGCACCACCCTAGAGGTTTACTGCAACTTTACAGGTAAGTATCAATGTAGTGCAGTGCATAGAGCTTTGGGGAGTACTGAGCCAAGCCAGAAAAAGAGCCATAGGGAACAATTGGGATAACAGGCACTGAGAAATTCGAGACATAAACCATTAGCAAGGAATGGAGAGAAGTCAAAGTATCAGGAGGAATCTGTCATGGAACTGTAAGAGTATCTTAAGTCACCAAATGAAATGTACACAACTACCAATTTTTCAGTGATTTGATCATTTATGCAAACATTTCATTATAACCTGAAGCACAGCTTTTTTAAATACCCACCAATGTTTGACCCTAACTCAGCTTTGTTCAGATTGGCGCATGGCCACTGCCAATAGCTGATCAAAGAAGATGTATTAAGTGCTTATTCCCAGCCCCAGCAGAAGAGAACCAAAGCCCAGCAACAAATTCCTGACTGCTGAAAGAATACTGGAGGAGAATCCACAGTTCCTGTTACTCTAATGGGATATCTACCATCACTGTGGAAACCAGAACTCTGAGGGTATTGTGGGAGGTTCACTACCAAACTGAGAGACGTGCAACTGAGTTCTACTGAACCCCCTCAAAAAATGAAAATGCTCAGTGAGTTCTGAGTGGATTGTTAGGTCACTCCATTGCTACCGTACAAGGTCTAAATCTGACTCTGCCTGCTATGAAAGTGTGACATACGGTGGGCAGAGTCCTCATCCAGCAGAAAAATTAATTTCTTGTGTTTACCGCAGTTACTAGAAAGGATAGATTTAAGTGCCTCTGGGGCAAACCAATGTCGCATGTGGATCTCTAGGGGCACTCTTTCTCCTTGAGCCAGGTAATTCCCTGTGCAAGGTAACCATGACAATGAGGACCTGGCCATGCCCTTGGTATGGCTCCTCTGAAGCCTACCCAACTAACTGCGAACGCCTTGACACCACACACTCCCCTGAGGTCACTCCACCACCACTGTGCTTTAAGAACTAGTGTGCACATCAGCAAAGTGCAGAACTGGCACAAGTGCCAAAGTGACCATCAAACTGCAAAGTCACTAAACAGCATTTCCAGTGATCACCCATCAAGAATTCGGGGTCGGTGTTTTCAAGTCCACTAATGCACATCCAACAGTCATTTTATCATGCATGTGCAGAATCTTCTGAACACTAACCATGCAGATTAGATGCTGTAACTGAGTTATTTTATGTTATATCCACTTATAGAGTGCAACAAATCACACCCAGAGGTCTATCTCGGTGCTAGGCCTGATCAAGTAACATATCCAATTATTAAAATAGCCACGTTTTCAGTAGTCTCTCAAATCGGGTGAAATCCACGCAGCTGCGAAGATCATCAGGAAGTTTATTCCATGCCCTCGGAGCAGTGTAAGAGAAAGCTCTGCCTCCATATCTTGAGGCACGAATCTGAGGGATAGCTACAAGAGCTTCATCAAAAGACACAAGTGTGTGTACAGGACTGTAGAAGCATAGTTTGTTTTTCAGGAACTGTGGCGATCTTCCCAGCAGAGCTTTGTGAATAAGACAGCATGTCTTGAAAATGATGCGTTTTCTCATCAGTAGCCGGTGAAGGTACCTGAGAATAGAGGCCGAGGAGAACCTGCAGGGAGTTTGCAGACCAGTCGGGCAGCAGTATTTTGTATGACCTGAAGTTTTGTTTAAAGGGTGTCGTTGGCTACTGATCCAGCGAGAGACCGGAGAGAGAAAAAGAAGGAAATCATATAACTATCCTCCCTGCATCGCTGACCCAACTTCACACTAGCTCATTCACACATGCAGTCATTGGTGGGGCCCATAACACCAACACTCACACGTCTCTGACTCACGAGTCTGCACACAGGAGGGATGACGATATCGCGCTGGACATGTGGGGGGGTACCCTCTAACCTATAGGGAAGGAAAAGTTAATTTACAGAATCTACATTATCGTTCGTCACCTATAGATTCCTAATCCCAAACATCAAGGCACTCCACCCACTTGGTTGATGGACCAATTAGTTGGATTGGTTGATGGTGATTTAGAACCAGCTAAAACACATTTTAAGACTCAGAATCCTTTATTCTCTTTAACGAAAGACCACAAACTCATAATTTCTGTTAATCAATATTTGTTTATCTAAATCTTTCTTGCAGTTAGTATTAGCATTTGTTCATCAAAAGTTTTAAAATGTTCTAGATCAATTGATTCAAATCACAGGTCATTATATTTACCTATTCTTGCTATCTGGATATTCTCTAATTCATTGGCACTACATAATCGAATGAACCGTTAAATTGTCCAAATAAAGTAGGCCAAAGCTCAAAGTCCGAGAGTTCTTTGCTCAGCACGTTACAGTCCCAAAGATCTCCATAGGACCAGAAATCGTGCAAGCATCTGTCATCGCCAGCATAGACGCCAGGAAAGCCGGAACAAGAAGAGGAACAAGAACGCCCCTCCCTATTCTACTACTCTTTTTATAATAAATTTCGGGATAATATGAAACAATTTTAGGCGGAGAAAGTCTGTGATTGGCTGATCGAAAACGTCTGATTTTTGTTCCTCATGGTTTCTCGTGGATTTTGCTGTTTCACTCGCGGAGATGACATAGTCCTTATGTTACAAAGTCTTGGTTTTACTTGTATGATTCGATTGTTCATTTTAAACCGTTTTTTACTATCCATGCCTTTGGCAGCCCACCAAGATCCTATCCTTGATCGAGGACAGAGTGTACAGGGTTCGTTAGGAAGTTCACGGAGCCATCCGAGTCTGCGCAGTAAGTGTCGCGCTCACGAGACGGTGGCCACTTCTGAACTCGATTTTCGACTCCATTTTGTGGTAGGCCCAAATGCTAATTTAAGTGAAACAAACACAAAGGAATAATTAATACAAATAAATAATGATTCTAATGTTATAACCTCACTAATCCCTTTTTATATTAGTGTTTTCCTAGCATATAGCGACATTTAAAGCGATAATAAATATTTACCTTTAGGATCCCATCAGGAATGCAAACATCACATAAGCAACATAAATCATGCGATATCTAATTACCACAAGTACTACTATTAATATGCTTACATATTTTAATCATTCGAGTTATTTTGCCATGCAAATAGCAATTTCCCGCGTGTAATTTGTGTATGCAAAGGTTGGGTTAGGTTAACACACCACACTGTTAGTAAAATTATAATCAGTACGCTATTTAGTTAATCTTTTCATGCAAAATAGAGGAGGTATACAAAATTTCATTCTACCTGCTCCATCAAACCCCCTGTGGTGATTTTTTAACATCACCACATTACCTTTAAATTTAGAAAAATTTAGTAAATGGAAATGAATTCAGTTCTCTTAACATTTTATTAGTTCACATTACTGTTTCACCTGTCTCCTCTTCTCTTGTTGTTCTATACATGTTCTCTTTCCACTCTTCTAATTCTACTTCTTCAAACTCTCTTTCTTTTCTTTCCTTCTCTCTTTTCTTTACAGTTTCTCTTTTTATGTTATTTCGTAATTTTCTTATTTTGCTACATAGACATCCTAATCTTAAAATTAATACTAAAATAATCACACGTTACTGGAAATAGAATTTTACCAATAAAGGTACTACCTAATTTTAATAAAAAGTTCTTATTAGTAGAAAAACTTTTCCCAATCTTTTCCAGAATACCTTCAGCCTCCAGTGGAACAATTTCCTCATGTAAATCAGTTATATTGTTAATATACGTCTTCAAATCTTGACTTTCGTCAGGAATGTAAGTACAACAATGTTGAACCTTCAGCATTCCACAGACTCTACCCTCTTTTTCCAAAATTATATCAAGGGCAAGTAGATTTTGCATTACCATGGCACGCATGGCGACCATTTCAGTATTTACCAATAAAAATCCTCCAGCGGTGCTTGCTGACAAGCGATCCACTACTGTTGATAATTTTCTAATTGTTTGTGCATTCAGAGATATACCCACTGCTGGTATCAGTGCTCCAAAAATGTCTCCTACAATTTCTGACCAAGATTCTCTCCTTCTACGTGTTAGTTGTCTACCTATCTCATGTGCACCATATTTTCCTCTTCCCACATTGAATATCTTTGGGAAAACCAGGCCTAGATAACATGTGCCATACCAGTGATCTGGCAATCGATAATATGCTTTGTTCCCGCAGATAAGATATAATTCAGGAAAAACCGAATCATTTCCTCCTTTAAATCCCCATCCTCCCATGATTCTATAAGTATCATGGCAATCACTTGTGCCTTCAAAATAATTATCAAATGCAGTTTGAATCCTTCTAATACACAACTTCCCTTTCTGAGGCCAATCTAAAGCCATTGTTGGACTAGCTTCTCCTTTCAAGTGTTTCTCTCTTTCAACATCCCAGACTGTCTTTTCATCTTTTCCTTCAGGTACCTTCTTTCTTCTACCATGTCTAAAAAAGTTTTCTCCTCCTTCTTTCTTTAGTTTCTAAGAAAAATTCACCTAACACTTTAGTAGGTTTTACTTTATTCAGCTTAACTACAGGTATTTGTGAAAATATGTTATCTACATCAGAAAAATAATATTCTAGTTTCCCTATTTTATAAAACAAACTTGCTAATACACTACATGCTATTCCATATGTTACTGGGAGGTGATGGTAAGTCACTCCCTCAGATACAGACGCAGGCAACTGCATGCAGACGTAGCAATCCCTCACGTCCATCGTCTTCACATATTCGTATAGTAATTTTGAAAAAACATTGTTAGAAAAATCAGTTATGGACCTATCTTTATGTAAATAGTTTTTATCTATTTTAGTCGGATAAATCTTTTGAATCTTTTCTACATTAGTCTTATTTTCGCTATGTCCTTTTATTGTTTCTAATGTAACCTTAAATGAAACCATTAAAGCTGACGCACTCCACAGAAGCATTAGTAATCCTGTACAACAACAACACATTTTGAACCATCTTCTAAGCAACACACATTTAGATTTTCTATTTTCTGTGTTTGCCATTTCGGAAAATGACCAGTGTCTTTTGACTTAGCCTCTTCTACTTCACAACTAGTTTTGTCTAACCCAAGGCTCTAAGCACCTACTTGGTTCTTTCAGATTATGTCTTTTCTGGTAAATTATTGTTTCTTCCTTCAGAACACTTTTGGTCTCTTCAGTTTGGCATTTGATCGTCTTTCACTTTTCTTTCGTAATCTTGATGCAGAATTTCCTTAACATCCGTCTCCGATGTCGGACAAGATAACTCTCAGGATTTCCGATTCTTCGTCTTCCTCAACCACTTCTGGTAGAGTCACCTCTAGATCCCCTTGACTGTCTGCCTCTTCTTTTACTTCAGGCAGTGCCACATATGACCATTCTGGTGACTTATACTTCTGGTCAGGTTTTCTCGTTCTCTTACTTTCTTCTGCTAGTGTTTGTTCCACGTCTTTTGATTTCTCTTGGCTAGACACTTCATTCACCTGTTCAGCTCTAGATGAATTTACTCGTGTCAATCTGTATCTTAATCTCTTTATCTTGTTTGGCCAAATTTCATCCCTTGCTGGCCTTTTCAACTTACTTCCTTTTTCATTTTTCTCAGTTCTCCATGCTCTTTTCCTCAGGACTCGACCTTCTAGTATTTCTTCATCACTGTCCTCTGATTCAGTCCCAACTTGACCTTTACCTTCAGTAGTTTTTCTTACCACCACTTCCTTTTTATTACCTACTTCTATCCCTCCTCGTGGTTCTTCCACACAATCTGCCTGCTGACTAACTGTCCCTTCTTCTACCTGGATGTGTGATTTCCTATAACTC
Organism: Triturus cristatus; assembly: GCF_964204655.1. Taxonomy (NCBI): domain Eukaryota; kingdom Metazoa; phylum Chordata; class Amphibia; order Caudata; family Salamandridae; genus Triturus; species Triturus cristatus. The sequence continues at coordinate 961,606,928 of NC_140589.1, forward strand.
CTTGGGGGTCTTCCGCAAAAATCTTTCCCTCACTCTCTGTATCTGGTACCTTACCATCTAATTTTGTTATTTCAGGTGGAATTTGTCTTGAATTTTCACTCGGTACTTCTTTATCAAGGATTTCTCTGACAGTCTCTTCACTGTTTATATTCCCACTCTTGTGTGCTTGTACTGGTTTAGTGTCTGATTCTGAGCTCGTGTCAGAAATCTGTAATTTTCTTCTTAGAGGAAGATTCTCTGGTGCAATAACAGGACTTGGTTCTAATTCCCCCCTTTCAGTAGTTTGTCTTCAGTATCTGATTCTTCAAAGTATTCTCCTTCCTTGTTATCCACTGGGTTTGGAATTCGCAAGATGTGACTAGCATGAATCCAGTTCTTTACTCCTGCACATTTTACAGCTGTTGTCGTGGTCAAAATCACCTGACGTGGTTCTCCCCAACGTGGGACCAAACAGTTTCGTCTTCTGTGCACTTTTATTCTCACCCAGTCTCCTGGGCTCAAATCATGTGCTGGCTTCTTTTCAAGAGTGGTGGCATCCGATCCAACCTGATGGAACACCGAATGAATGGAATCAGCCAACCCCTTGCATTAATCCAACACCAAGTCATCAGATATAGGCAATAGCTTGTTGACTGGTATGAAAACATGTCGCATTGCTCTTCCCATGACAATTTCATGGGGACTCAAACCTGTATTCCTATCTGGAATAGATCTAATAGTCATGTGTACCAGAGGCAAGACATCAGGCCATTTCAAACCTGTGGCTAAACACATTTTTCCCAGTCTATTTTTAATGGTGCCATTTACTTGTTCCACCACACCAGAAGCCTCTGGGCAATAGGCACAATGTAGTTTCTGTTGTACATTCAATGCTTCACAAATTAATTTTATGATTTCATTATGAAAATGTTTTCCTCTATCTGACTCGATCGTAACTGGAAAACCAAACCTAGGAATAAACTCTCTCAATAATAGCTTGGCTACTGTAATTCCATCACTTCTTCTTGTTGGATATGCTTTCACCCATCGGGAGATCAGACAAAACATATCTCAACCTGTTACAGGGGGGCATTTCAATGAAGTCAATCTGCATTCTGGTGAAAGGCCCTCCTTCTCATCCTATCGTTCCCAGACTTACCATTGTTTTTCTTCCAGGATTGAATTGCTAACATATAAGACATCTTTGACAAAGGCTTTCAGCTACAAGTCTAAATTTTGCATTATACCATGTCTGTTTGAAAAGTCTGACCATAGCATCTCTTCCTACATGTGCTTGTCCATGATACATCCGTGCCATGGCAGAAACCATGCTATCAGGCATAACTGGTCTTCCATCCCGATAAGCCCACACATGATCTGTTTCCCGTGGTGCACATCCGGCTTTTACCCACTGTCTCATTTCCTCATCACCTGCTTCTTCCTGCAACTGCCTCACTTCTTCCCATGTATTCACAGTGTTAGTAAACAACAAGGGACATGAATTAATTTCTCTTTCTCTTCCCCGATTCACAGAGTTCTGATTACGTGCGCAATATTGAGCCATATCGTTGGCAAATTGATTGCCAGCTGAAATATAGTCGTTTGACTTCGAGTGAGCTTCACATTTCACAACAGCTAACTGCTTAGGCAGCTGTATCGCCTCAAGCAATTTTCCAACCACCTCAGCATTCCTTATAGGAGTTACACTCGATGTCAAAAACCCTCTTTGGGACCAAATCTGCCCAAAGTCATGCACTACACCGAAGCCATATTGACTATCGGTTATCACAGTCACTCTCACATTCGTTCCCATGTTGCATGCTCTTGTTAATGCAAAAAGTTCAGCAACCTGGGCTGATTTTACTCCTTTTAGGCAAGATGCTTCCAATACAGCTGCTACTGTACATACTGCATATGCTGCACTCAGAATTCCCTCATCCGTTCTCAAGCATGATCCATCCACGAACATCACATAGTCACTTTCTGTCAAGGGTACATCTTTTATATCAGGACGTGGTTTGGTACAAAAATCAAGCACTTCCAAACAGTCATGATCCACATCGTCTCTGACTTCCACATTCTCAACGTCAGGCAATAACGTTGAAGGATTCACATTCAGACATCTTACAAGGCTCACATTTGTTGCACCTAGGATGACTTTCTCATATTTAGTCAGACGACTATGCGTCATGAACTGAGTGCGGCTTCTTGTTAAAAGGATTGCCACATCATGAGGTACAAACACTCGCACAGGATATCCCATCACAATTCCTTCACTCTGTTCCAGACTCTTACAGGTGGCTGTTACAGATTTCAAACAACCAGGCAATGCTACAGCTACAGGGTCTAATATAGCTGAAAAATATGCAATGGGTCTTCTCAGTTTTCCATGTTTCTGTATTAATACAGAAAGTGCACATCCATTTCTTTAGTTGCAGTAGAGTTCAAACTCTTTCTCATAATCAGGCATGCCAAGTGCTGGTGCTTCACACAAACTGTCTCTCAATTGTTTAAAGGCTGTTAACTCTTCTTTATTTAATTCAATGGGGTCTTTTACATCACTTCTCATCAAGAAACATTCTCCATTCTCTTTGCGTCATTGGGGCTCTCATTCCTTTTATTATCTTGATTCCATCTGCAGTTACTTTTCTCGGTCCTTTTACAATTTTGTGGCCTAAATATTGTACTTCTTTCTGACAGAATTGCAATTTCGATGGGGATACTTTAAGTCCTCCATCTGCCAAATGATTCAGCAATGCAATGGTATCCACTACACAAGCTTCTCGAGTTCTTGATGCCACTAGCAAGTCGTCTATATATTGGACTAGGACTGAACTTTCAGGCATTTTTAAATCTTCTAAGGACTTTTTCAATATCTGATTGAATATTGAGGGACTCTCTGTATACCCCTGTGGGATTCGGCACCATGCCAAAATATGTTCGCCAAACCGGAATGCAAAAATCTGTTGGCTGTCAGGGTGCAATGGAATGGAAAAGAAAGCATGACACAAATCAATCACTGTATACCATTCCGCATCGTGAGGAATCTGATCCAAAATCACAGATGGATTTGGTACAATGAGACAACATGATACAACGATTTTATTTATTTTTCTCAGGTCTTGCCCTATTCTAAATGTTCCGTTAGGCTTTTTCAGGCCCATAATTGGTGAATTACATGGACTGCTCATTATTTCTCTCAAAATACCTTGCTTAATCATCCTGTCTATTATGGGAGTAACTCCTGTAATTATCTCGGGTGTCAATTTGTACTGTGGAATATGTGGGTAACTTACTCCTTCTTTTACAGCAATTTTTACGGGATCTACATTTTTCATTAATCCCACATCTTCTCCTGTGAAATCCCATACCTCTGTCTTTACTGTCTTTTTCAATTCTTGAGGCAGCTCCTCTGGATTAAATACAGCAAATGCCTCAGTAATCTCAGATCCCATATTAGCCAAGGTCATTTTATACAGTACATCCTCATCTGGAGTCTCAAATGCTATACCATCTGGAGTACAAAAGATTGTACAATTCATCTTGCACAGTAAATCTCTCCCTAACAAATTTACAGGGCTTGAATCGCACACGACAAATCGGTGCATTTCGGAAAATGTTCCTATGTTAACTTCAACTGGTTCAGTGAGATACATTTTTATCTGTTTATTGGACACTCCAACTACTTGGTTTGTTTCGTCCGAGAGAGGAAGATTTTTAACATCAGCTGATCTATCAGTTGAACAAGTAGCACTCGTATCTACTAGGAAAGTAATGTTTTCGTCATTTACCTTTCCATCCACAAATGGGCCTGTCTGGTCTACTTCTAGATTGCGCCAAGTACGCACTCCTCCTCCTCCCCTCGGCCCCGTCAATAACTTTCTTCTGACTCACTCTCATCGCGTTGTAGCCAATACTGTGAAACAGCACTAGCGCGCGGCAGTTTAGTTACCTGTTCTTCATTGTAGAATCCTGTCTCATTACTCTATTTCTGAGGATTTACGCTCTGTGGAAAAGGCGGTTTTGGCGCCTGATTCTGTTGGGCAACAACCTGCTGCTGTCGCTGCGGTTGACAACTCACCTCATTCTGCACCTGTGGATTCAATGATGCATTATCACCATTAGCACTTGGGGGAAATTTACACTTGGATTTCCACTGCCCTATCCTTCCGCAATTATGACATTGCCATTTCTTTTTGGCTTCATCTAAATTAATTTGTCCTTTCCATTTTCCAATGCTAGGTTTTTGTCTCATGCCCGTATTATTTGCTTGTTCAATCAATTGAGCTTCCTGTCTCTCTGACACTTTTACTTAAGCCCACATAGCTTTTTCTTTTAACTTACGCTGTTTGGCTTCAATCTCATCACTAAAATATTTTGCATGTCTCAGTACTTCATTTATCTTTTTATTTTGCCAATCTACTGTATGTTGTTTAATCGTTTCACTTACTTCAGGTCGTAACCCATACACAAATCGATATACAAAATGACTCAGATCTTTCTCACTCAAATTATCATCACCACTAAACTGTTTAAAGGCAAGAATCAACCTTTAGTAATAAGCATGTACGGATTCCTTCGCTTCTTGATGAGTTCTATCAATCTTTACCCAATCAGTTTCTTTAGGAGGCACTTTATTTTTCAAAAAGGTAATCCCTTGTTCATATTTTCTCATTACTTCTGGATCAGGGGCACCTGTTTTTGGATCTCTGGGGTATTCTTGTGTAGGCCAGCTTATCATTATTTTACATTCTGCCCATAAATCTGCTGGTACAATTATGTCAAATAGGCTATTCAAATCAATCCATAGAACTTTTGATAATTTTACAAACCTGTCTACCTGCCTATACCACTCGACTGGCTTCTCGCGCAGTCATGGAAAATCAATGGTAAATGACAAAATATCTTGTCTGGTCCAGGGGACATGTACATAGCCTCCACCCGGAATCTCTCTCATGGGACACTCAGTTACTACCTTTTCCTTTTCTCTTACCGGATAAGCTGTAAACGTTTTATCTGTTATATCCTCTCGTTTTCGAAACCATCTACTTTTCCATTTGTCTACATCGCCCCATTTTCTTAGTAAAATAATTAAATCTTTAATCTGACTTGTTCGTCCTGTAGTATTCAAATTTTCAATGTAATTTTCTGAAAAATTTACTCTGTATGGTTTTTGCAATGACTTTACCTTTTCGAAATCAATACCCATTTCATTTGCTACTTCTTCTAATCATTCATGTAAATTTCTCGCTCTCCACGTTATACTTTTGCATAAGAACATTAATTCTTCATCCAGATAGTTTTTTAACTTTTCCGTAGGAATAGTCCCTACTATTAATTCTTCTAACACTATTTTTAATTTGGACACATCTAAAGGTCTAGGCTCAGCATCTTTTCGCTGTAAACTTCTTAGCCATTCACTTAATTCATCAGAAGTAGGACCTACGGGAATCATTTCATTTTGTGTCTGTTCTAAACCTTTTGGTGATCCTGGTACTGACTCTGTCGTCATTATTGCTTTATTTGCTAAACTCTGATTTACTGTCAAATTTTTAGGAGTACTCTGTTCAGAATTTCCTACCGTTTGTCCCCATGAATTTTCTCTGTTATCTTTTCTTTGTATTTCATTTTCTCTGTTACCGTTATAAGGAATCGTCAGACAATGCTCACTATCCTTTTGTTTGTCAAAAATCGGCATTACAGGTCCTATTGTTACAGGAACAGTTACAGCTTCCATATTTTTAGTCAATTCCCTAATCTTCTCAGTTAACTCTAACGTGGTTCTGGCTAATTCTGCTGAATTTTCATTTGCCATTTTACTGGGTTGAGTGTTGTCTGTTTCTCTACAAGGATTATTTCTTCCTACCTCATGTGGTACTGTTTCAAATTTCATATTCTGTGGTGATTCTTTTACCGGGGCACTTGGTGTCAATAATGTGGAATTTGGTTGATACAGGGGTGGATTTTTATAAAACATGTCCTCAAGAACATCATCCTCCGACTCATGCACACCATACTTATAACCTTCTGATCCTGTATTATTTCTTTTTTCTGTACATTTTCGACTAGTAGTCTCTTCAACATTTATCATAGGAAACAACCTATCAGTCATATTTGCACTTCGCCATCTCTTCATTCTATCATCATGATTCTCTTGTCCATATGATCTACCAAACATATATCTGTACCTTCCGCTACTATGTTGTCGTTCTCTGTCATACATCTCATCTTCCCATTCTGTTAATGCTTCAAACTGTGTAGGTCTAGGTCTTGGTTCTAATTTCATCATTCTTTCTCTCAAATTTCTCAAAACCGCTAAATTAAATGAACCATGTTCTGGAAACTCTAAAATTCCATCATCTTTTGTATACTTCGCCCAATTGTCTAACCATATACATGTATGATATCCATATTTCGCAACCATAAAGGATGCAGGTGATTTCGCTGGAGGAAGCAACTGTCCCTCTCTAGTCACAATCGGTTTGTCCTTTTTAAATAAGTTCTTGATTTTACCGAACCAGGACTTTTTCTCTTTTTCTGGTGGATCGTAATACATCATTTTCTCTTTTCTGTATCACTAGATTTCTTCTACGACTATTTTGTTTGTTTTAGCCAATCGTAGCGCGACTCACACTAACGTACCAATCCAGGGCGTCTACGTCAGCCTGTAATTCTCCACTCCTAGCGCGGCGTACACCAACACACCAATCAGTAACGTCTACGTCCTTTACTGACTAACCAATCGCAGCGCGGTCTTCCTGACGTCAGCTTTTCTCGCTACTCCTGCTTCTGCTGACCCCTCCTTTACAATATTTATCGGTAACTTTTTACATTCACTTTTTACTAAAATTCTGTTAGTAACGACATAAAAACGCCACCATTATCTGTTTTGCTAAAAAAAAAAGATAGTCTTGACCTTTTTCACAAGAATTCCGTCTTTCCTGAGAGCAGCGAACAGTCTGCCCTACTACGGAATCATTACATACGTCGATAAAGTAGCACTTCCCTCTACCTTACCCTTCTAGCAAGCATTAGCTAACCGTTTCTCTAGTAATAAAACACCTGTTGGAGACCCAATGCTCCTGAGAATTAAAACCAGAGTTTCACAATTAACCTGAATGCTATTTCATTTACACACATTCATACGGAAAATGTAGTTCATTCACACAGAATTCAGTCTTTCCCGAGAGCAGCGCTTACCTCTGCCCTACTACAGAATTATTTCATTTTTTAATAAAGTAGCACTTCCCTCTACTTTATCCTTCTAACAAGCTTAGGGCACACCTATTACCTTCCCAGTGATAAGCGTAATCAGAATTCCTTTTGGACTCCTGGTACTTAAAACTAAAATTTCACAGGTGGCCTTCGCTACCCATACACTTTTTTCACACAGAAATGTCCCTAACAGTAACACACAACGATGTTACCAAATCGAACCCAGACAATGCATCATGCAACTTCAATCGTCACACGTTTTCCCCGTGTACCTACAGGGCACAATAATTCCGTCTTTCCTGAGAGCAGCGCTTACCTCTGCCCTACTACGGAATCATTACAAAGCATCTGACTTCCTACATCCCAGAAGTCTTCAAAAACAACATAGAACTCAACACAACTCAACATAGAGTGTTAATACATAAACCAATACTTATCCAAACATCCACAATCAATAATCAATTTTCAATAAATCGGAAATCAATAAGCAATAATCAAATCAATAATCAATAATCACCAAATCAATACAATAAAACCATCATCTTGCTACCAGAAAAACTGATCCAGCGCGAGACCAGAGAGAGAGAAAGAAGGAAATCATATAACTATCCTCCCTGCGTCGCAAACCCAACTTTACACTAGCTCATTCACACATGCAGTCATTGGTGGGGCCCATAACACCAACACTCACACGTCTCTGACTCACGAGTCTGCACACAGGAGGGATGACGATATCGCGCTGGACATGTGGGGGTACCCTCTAACCTATAGGGAAAGAAAAGTTAATTTGAAAGAATATACATTATCGTTCGTCACCTATAGATACCTAATCCCAAACATCAAGGCACTCCACCCACTTGGTCGATGGACCAATTAGTTGGATTGGTTGATGGTGATTTAGAACCAGCCAAAACACATTTTAAGACTCAGAATCCTTTATTCTCTTTAACGAAAGACCACAAACTCATAATTTCTGTTAATCAATATTTGTTTATCTAAATCTTTCTTGCAGTTAGTATTAGCATTTGTTCATCAAAAGTTTTAAAATGTTCTAGATCAATTGATTCAAATCACAGGTCATTATATTTACCTATTCTTGCTATCTGTATTTTCTCTAATTCATTGGCTCTGCATAATCGAATTAACCGTTAAATTGTCCAAATAAAGCAGGCCAAAGCTCAAAGTCCGAGAGTTCTTTGCTCAGCACGTTACAGTCCCAAAGATCTCTATAGGACCAGAAATCGTGCAAGCATCTGTCATCGCCAGCATAGACACCAGGAAAGCCGGAACAAGAAGAGGAACAAGAACGCCCCTCTCTATTCTACTACTCTTTTTATAATAAATTTCAGGATAATGTGAAACAATTTTAGGTGGAGAAAGTCTGTGATTGGCTGATCGAAAACGTCCGATTTTTGTTCCTCATGGTTTCTCATGGATTTTGCTGTTTCACTCCCGGAGATGACATAGTCCTTATGTTACAAAATCTTGGTTTTACTTGTATGATTCGATTGTTCATTTTAAACCGGTTTTTACTATCCATGCCTTTGGCAGCCCACCAATATCCTAGCCTTGACCGAGGACAGGGTGTACAGGTTTCGTTAGGAAGTTCACGGAGCCATCCGAGTCAGCGCAGTAAGTGTCGCACTCACGAGGCAGTGGCCACTTCTGAACTCGATTTTCGACTCCATTTTGTGGTAGGCCCAAATGCTAATTTAAGCGAAACAAATACAAAGGAATAATTAATACAAATAAATAATGATTCTAATGTTATACCCTCACTAATCCCTTTTTATATTAGTGTTTTCCTAGCATATAGCGAAATTTAAAGCGATAATATTAACCTTTAGGATCCCATCAGAAATGCAAACATCACATAAGCAACATAAATCATGCGATATCTAATTACGACATGTACTACTATTAATATGCGTACATATTTTAATCATTCGAGTTATTTTGCCATGCAAATAGCAATTTCCCACGTGTAAATTGTGTATGCAAAGGTTGGGTTAGGTTAACACACCACACTATTAGTAAAATTATAATCAGTAAGTTATTTAGTTAATCTTTTCATGCAAAATAGAGGAGGTATGCAAAATTTCGTTCTACCTGCTCCATCACTACCATAAGCAAGGCATTGTTGTAACCCAGGCAACTGATGTTCAGTGCCTGGACCAGCATTTTCCTAGACGAAGCTGGGAGCCAGGAAAAGACTTTCTTCATGATACACATTCTCACGAAAAAAGTCCCTCTCGTTGCGGCTACATGGTATTTCAGGGAGAGTTCCAGATACATTTTTACTCCTAAGTTTTTTATTTAATGACTGAAGGGTGGGGGCAGTATCTAATTCTGCAGGCCACCAGTCCAAAGACCATAGAAATTGCACCCTTCCAAACAGGAAAACCTTCTTCTTTTCATTATTCAGTTGAAGAAAGATCCTGGACGGTGTGGGTTTATTGAACCTTTAATTGTGAATACAGGTCTTTCAAACAAAACTTTTTATTTTTTAAACCATCTTTTTATTGTTGAAATCAAGCAGAACAATAACATGACAGTACCATATTATGCATTATTATTCATTACGTTATTACACAGCAAGATCAATTCTAATCTTTTACATGTACTTTAAAATATTGAGCAATATTTATTTCCTTTTCTCTAGTTATTTCACTCTAGTGGAGGGGCCGAGAGCGGGTCGGGTTGTCTCCTCCGGGGGGGTTTGCAGGGGTACCCTCTGTGCTTATTCCATTTATCCCAAATGTTTCCCCATTTCTTTGGACAACCCCTGCTAATATACACTGCTTTCTTGGCCACCATACACCAGTCCATAACTCGCGACCATTCACTTTGGTTAGGCAGTACACCCGATCCCCATTTACTGACTATGTTTCGCTTCATTACCATCAACCCCAGAGTGACCCAGGTCCGCTCTGCCTGCCCCAGGTCAGAGTCTCCCCATACATTCAGAATACACCACTTCGGAGATAAGGTTAGCTTCACTCCTACAACTCTTGTCATACAAGCAATTATAACTAGGGCACCCGTTTTTATGGTATTTATTTTTTTGTCATTTCCGTCTGTATTTATCCATATTTATTTTTTGCCGACTTTATCTGTATTTATCCATATTTATTATGGGTATTGTTAAAATAATAAAGCTGAAACTGCTATATATCCACATTTATTTACCTAATAAATACACAGTCATGCTTGAATACCTGCCAGGTTTTAGTGATATGAATAAATCAATGCACTTATATGAAAATATACACATTTCAGTATCAGCCTTGTGCATATCTCCTGCTGTTTAGGCTTCTTTACTAAAATATCTTTCACTTTTAGCACATTTACCTATCAATCCACACAGTTATTGGCCTGGCAGTCATGACAAAGTGCATTTAGAATCACTCAAAAAGCACCCAATTTCCGTTTTTATCCACATTTAAAAATAAATACAGATAAGAAAATAAATGGTTTTCTGTCTGGATTTATCTGTAAAAATCAGTAAAAACGCAAAACAGAGAGCCTTAATTATAACTTCCCAGTATTGTTTGATTCTTTTGCACTCCCACTGGATATGGAAAAATGGCCCCTCCTCTCCAAGTCTCTATAACAGAGGATGTATGGTTTTCTACCCATTTTTTTAAGCGTGCTGCAAGAAATATATGCTCTGGGAAGAAGTTTCAGCTGGATCAATCTGAACCGGGCCCGAATAGCCACTTCCTTGGGGGATGCCAGGGCTTCTGGCCAGTCTTCCTCTTGTAGATCTACAAGATCTAGTCCCCATCAGTCCCTTCGGCCCACCAACTTGTCCGGCATGTCATTTATAAGTTTCTGATATGTCATGGATATTGTTTTTCGGTGAGGTTTTCCTCTAGGAGAAGACACTCCAGTGGTGAGGAGTCGGGTATTGACTCTCCCTGGGGCACTACCGTTCTCATGCCGTGTCTACTCTACAAGTATCAAAAAAACTCCTTGGGGTCTAAATCATTTGATTGTTGCAGTTGCGGAAATGATTTCATGCATGTGCCTGTGTGTAGGTCCCCCACCTTTGAGATTCCCATCAAATCCCGCTTTTAGCCCCATTGTGCCTGACAGTTGCGAGTCCCACAGTAGGGTTGCTTTGGTAATTTTATTTTTCCACCCCAATTTAGTAGTGGTTGTATGCTATATTTTCACCCTTAGTGCTGTTGGGTTCATCAGTGGATGAATCCTAGGGTCAGTGTATAGCGCTCGGAGGTATCCTCTCGGCTTAAGATTCAAACTGTCCATTTAATAGGCCGGTTCCGGATGTGGTTGGTGTACCCATTGGTTTACCGTCACCAATTGGGCCTCCCAATAGTAAGATTCTATGTGAGGTAGGGCAATTCCTCCGTCGCACCAACTACGGGTTAGTTTTACAAGTGTGATTCTGGGGGATCCCCCATCCCAGAGGAGCGTTCTGACCGCCCCATCTACTAGTTTAAAATAAGACTCCGTTACCCAATACGGGGTGTTTTGTAGCATATACAGAAATCTCGGCAGCGCCATCATTTTGAAGAAGGCCACCCTTCCTAGTAGTGACAGCGGGAGAACCCGCCAGTGTTGGACGTCATTTTGAAGTCTTGCCAGAGGGCCCATCAAGTTCTCATCATAGAATCGATTGGGATCTGGTGTTATAAATATCCCAAGTTAGCAGAGTCCTTCCGACACGACTTGAGCCACACATTCCACTGGGAGGTTAGGCCTTTGACCACTAAGGCCAAATACTGCTGATTTCGTCCAATTAATTGTGTATCCCGAGTATCTACTAAAGGAATTTAAAATGTTGAGAATTCTAGCGTTCGATGCCCTGGGAGAGGCCACATATAACAATATATCGTCTGCATAGAGCGACACTCTGTCCTCCCAGTCCTCTGTCCAGCGGAGCCCTCATATTATAGGATCTCCCGTTATCTATTTTGCTACTGGCTCTAGCAGCAATGCAAATATTAAGGGAGACAAGGGGGAACCCTGTGTCGTGCCTCTACACAGGGTAAACCATCGTGAGGTTCTTCCATTAACCCTACCTGAGCCCGTGGTTTTTCATAAAGTAGCTTTATCCAGGACAAGAACTGCGGGCCAAACCCCATACGGCTCAAGACCGCAAACATATATGGCCATTCACTGGTGTCGAAAGCCATCCTTGCATCGAGGGAAAGGATTACAGCATCTTCTGGGCCCTTCCCAAAACTCTGTGTAGGCGTCTGAGAGTTAGCGCAGTGGAGCGACTGGGCATAAAGCCCAACTGATCTAGGTGGACCAGGGTTGACAACTGCGGTCCCAACCTCATGGCCAATACTGGCCAGGATCTTAACCTCTGCATTAAGAAGCGAGATTGGTCGATATGAAGAGCAATTATCTTTGGGCTTTCCCGCTTTATGAATTACCACCACAGTTCCCAACTGTTGGTCCATAGGAAGGCAACCTTTTTGTTTGCTCTCCTCAAACACAGCTAAAAGATGTGGCATTGTTTTGGAAGCCATGCGCTTATAAAGTTCTATAGGGATTCCATTCCGACCCCCTGCCTTACCCAAGTTAAGGGCCCTGAACGCTTGTGTCACCTCTTCCACTGTAATGTCAGCCTCTAGAAGTTGTTTTTCCTCTGTCGTGACTACAGGGAGAGGAATACCTGCTAAGAATTCCAAGGCCTCCTGAGACTTTGCCTTTGAACCTGACATGTAGATCTTTGAATAGTAATCTGCGAAGGCCTCCGCAATCTCCTGTGGGTCTCGCAGGACTTCAGCCGTCTTTAGTGTTATTTGCGGCACCCATCGGCTCGCATGCTCCCTTTGGTCAAGCCATGCCAATAGCTTTCCAGTTTTGTCTCCTACTTCGTAGACTCGGTGTTGTGTCGCTATGATTTTGTTTCTTGGCTCCTCGGATACCCAATCGGAGTAGTCCTGCTGTTTTAGTGCCAATCTGTGATGTAAACTATCCTCCCCACCATTTACTATTTGACGTTCAAGCTCTATGATCTCTTGTTTGAGTTCTACCACCTTTGCTTTCTTCTCCCGTATATGTCCCGCTATCAACGATAAGGCCTGTCCCCGAACTACTGTCTTATACGCTTCCCATAGTACCTGGGCTGAGTCAACTGAGTGAATGTTTTCTTGAAAGTAGTATTAGTGGCTGTAGTGATCCCTTTCTGATTAAAGGTATTTTTAGATACCAGGGGTTAACTGAGATTGCACCCTTATCCTGTGTGGTGCCAACCTTATAAGTCATCCAAATAGGGGAATGATCTGAGATTCTCCTCACCATGTGAGTGACATCAGTAAAATGTGTGAGATGCAAAGCTGAGGTAATCAAGTAGTCGATACGTGATTGGCTCCCATGAGCCCCGGAATGAAAGGTGTATTCCCACTGGAAGTGTTAGCATCAAGGCCCCTAAATCTTCCAATGTTGATTCTTTCAGCGTTGGGGGGACATATATTGAGAGTATGTTTACCACCTCCCCTGCCCATGATCCAGATAGCAATGCATACTACCCTAGTCTATCGGTCCAAGTCTTATCAATGATCAAGGGAAGGTTTTTCTTCAAGAGAATTCCTGTGCCCTTGGATCCCGATATCCTGCATGTACCTTCATTTCATATCCCTCACGAGTGAGTGCTCAACAAGTGTTCCCCATTAAATGAGTCTCTTGCAATAGCACAACATCAGGGGAATGCCTCTTAATAAATTGCAGAGTTATCCCATGTTTTATCTTACTGCCCAACCCGTCCACATTCCATGTAATCACTTTCAGTTCCACTGGTGCCTGCCCTACCATCACAGTATTTGTAGTATTTTTCATATAAAGCTGCATTGTGTCCCCATTGGAATTATGCCCTTATCGGTCACCCTTACTAGCGCCATGAGACCTTTGGTGATTTGTGCGCTATACAAAAATCTTTGACATTGACATATGTAATCTTGGTACTGTAATTAAGTTCTGCACATTAATACGTTCTAGTTGCCCTGCCCAGTATGTAAAACACAATAGCCAACACGCTATAACATTGAAAGTTCTTCCTCCCCCCTTCCCTTTGGCCCCCCTACCCTGCATCCCTGCTCGATGGAGTCCCAATTGCCCGCCCCCTAACTCAGCAGAGAGCCTGTCGACTCCCTCCATTTAACTAATATCAGAGATATGGATCTGCCCACAACCCTTTCCCTTCCCACCCCCCTCATTTATTGTCCAATTATTTAATGTGGACTAATGCAAATGTCCTGCAGACAGAGCCCGTTAGTCTTACCCCCTGCTGGAATCGTCTACTCCCGAGCTCATAGTCAGTTCTGCCACACTGCATTGGCTTGTAAAGGTCCCCTCCAGGGCCGGCTATCTGCCTTTTCTTAGGTTCTATCAGAGCTTTACGTCGAAGATCCTACAATTCCTCACATGTGTCCATCTGTCTCATTTCAGTCTGTTCTCATTCTCTCTTCCGATTGTGGTTCCTCTTCACGCTGTTCTCCTGTACCTTTCTCGCTGCGACTTTGCTCCGGGGCCTTCCAGCAAAACGAAATGAAATGAAATACCAGCATTTGTAAAGCGCACAGCTACCTCCGGAGAGGTGTCCCGGCGCTGGGGGCCGATGGGAAGATTAAGCGAGCTATTGCCCAGAGTTACATGGTGCTGGGCTCACCTCCTGCCGGCACCGGGGATCGAACCGTGAACCCCGTGTTCCGGAGTCAGGCACCCTGGCCGCTGCGCCACATCTCTTCCGCTTCCACTGTTCTCCAGCCCTCTAACCATTCCCAAACTGCCTCCGATGTGTCAACAAACCACGCCTTTCCATCCAACTCCACTCACAGCCTTGCCGGGAGGAGCATGCAATATTTTATTCCTTTTTCTCTGAGTGCCTTTTTTGCGGCCATAAATTTCCATCTGAGCGCTTGAGTTTTAAGAGTGAAGTCTGGGAAAAAGCTGATCTGGGTATTGTCTAGTAGCACTGATGGGGCTATGCCAGCATGCTGAAGGATAGCATCCTGGACCCTGTAATTGAAAAGACGTGCTATAATGGGTCGGGTGGTGCCCCAGGCCTGGGATCCCCACCCGGCACTCGATGGGCCCACTCCACGGAGAAAAATTTTGAGAGGCCTCTTGGTTGGAGCTTCTGTGTTATCAGATCTTCCACAAACAGCTTCGGTTCCCGCCCTTCCGGTACCCCGAAAATGTGAACATTATTGAGCTTTGACCTTCCTTCCTGGTCTTCAATCCGGGCTTCCAATGTAGCTTGAAGCACTTGTACTTCTTTCATTTGGGTCTTCAGAGTCACCGTGTCTTGAACCAAGGTTTTGGCGGTACTTTCTACCTCCTGGACCCTTGCCCCATGTTGCGTAAATCAGCACGGATCAACGACACTTCCGTTGTCACTGTGTCGAGCCTGGTTTCCAATGCAGTTTGCACCACTTGTATGGTGGCCATCAGGTCATTTAAGGAGCAAGAGGATCCACCCGATACCTCCTCCGACGAACATTCCTGTAGGGGACCCTGAGTTTCTGCGCCTTTCTGTAGCGCGTACATGTCAAGTTTTGTTTGGTGTGAGGCCTTCATGCTTCTTCCTCCTGTCATGGCATCCATTGAGCACTTCTGGGTGGAGTGCTTTGTTACTCGCAACTAAAGAGGGAACCGCTGCCGCCAGCCAGGGGTCTTCAGAGCTCCCTGCGGCCTGTCAGTTTATCCCTGACGCTTTCCACACAGTCCTCCACCCTCAATGGGGCTCCCCATTCAGCTTTTTTGGGCCCCCCTTTAATGTCCTTACAGCCTGTTCGTGTCATAAGCACAACGAGGTGCTTCAAGGAGGGTTCACTTCATACGATCATCGCCACTATACTCCTGCACCGTCAGTATTGCACAGCATGATATTCGGGCTGCTTCCAGCTAATGGCCTGAAACGGGGGTCTGTCACCGCCTCACCGATTTAACTCTGGGGTGCCTCTCTATCAGTGTCCTGGCGCTAGCTCTGCATCCTTGTGTCTATTTAACTGGAGCCTGCCGCAGTCTGGTAGCACTCCCTGCTGTTCGCAGTCGAGAGCTACACCTCGGCCCCTTCTCTTGCCATCTTTGCCTCGGAGTGGCGCCTTTACTTATCTTCTGCGCTGATAGACATGAGATGCCTACCGGGCGCCGTGACGGCTCGTCAACACTCTCGCAGGGCCCGCCCAGTGTCACTAAGCACCCAGCTTCCGGCACCGCCGCAGGCCCCCTCTGCTCTCCGCCCAAATCAAATCGAGGCCGGGGCTTTGCACGGCCGCATAGGCTGCAGTCTCAGTATTCCGCCCGGCTCAATTAAATACCTCTGCCGTTGGCCCCTGTAGTTTGCCGCACGGCTCCGCTACCGTTTCCTGTCGTCCGTCGCAAGTCTAGGACAAATTATTGACGGATTTTGGGGGGAACTGGAAATCCGGTTGTCGGAGCCGCTTCACGGAGTAGCCATCTTCCTTTTGCAGGCAAGCCATGCCCCCTCAGTGTGTGCCATTTTAACATTACTGGTATCTAAGTGTTATATCATCCACCACTTTCTTAGAGTACGCCTTTGCTGATAAGTGTTGTTACCCCCAGAAAATCAAAGTCTCAAATGGATATTCTTGAAATGTACTGCCCTCACAATAGTATTGGGGTTCTGAGGTTTTGGGGACAACTTGCATTACTTGTAAAAGAATTGCCCAGTTGTCCCAGTTTCCTGATCTAAGAAACATTCAAGGCAGCGGTTTTGACCTGACAATGGAACTTTTTTAAGAAAGTCTTCAGGTTAATAAAGAACATACTGCAATCCATTGATGCCAACCCCACCCCACACCCCCTCACTCCCAAAAACATGCTCATGGCAAATGCTAGAAAAATATTCTGGTACCTGACAGTAGCATAGGGTAGAAAGACAGCCAGGAAGAGAAATTTATTTATTGCTATGAAATAATGCTACGTTATAAAACGTGTTTATAAACATGTCAGGGTTACCAACCATAGACGTCATTACCATGTTATTCCTCTCACAGCCCTTATAGCACAAGGGTAACTGTCGGGCCTGGCCATTTTTGCACGGTTCAGTCACCGGCTTCAGTATCGCCTCACCTCCATTGTGCAATACAACATCTCCAAACGCTAATCTGCCAATGACCTATACAGCAGTAAGAAACTGACGCCTCGGCACCTCGCATCGTCTTTGATTCTCGACGTCTTCAAGGTACTGTATGCCGGGTCTGTACGACTCCATACCCGACCCGCACTCTATTGAAGTCAGCCTGAACTTGTGGATTCGACTCCCTCAAGCACATCGAGATACCCCCAGCCGGAGCTATTGTTTTCTAGGCGCTAGAACTGTGTTTAGCCCCTTCGCTGCTGCGGACATTCCGCTGCAGCGCTGGGGGGGGCAGGGGGGCAGCGCGGTGGGCCTGTGCTCATGACGGAGCCGCTCCGTCATGAGCCACGGTTGAGTTGTGCTCATGACGGAACGGTTCCGTCATGACTCCGCCCATTTGCGTTGTCCCCCCGCACAGGCGGGGAGCAGTGCTGCGTAGGCGGAGCGGCCGCCAACGGTCGTGTCATGACGGAACCGTTCAGTCATGAGCACACGGCAACCGTGGCTCATGACGGAACGGTTCCGTCATGAGCGGGGAAGGGGTTAATACTGAAATATTCATATCTTGACTTGTGTATGTTGGATTTTTGTAGTTTTCGTCTTGTTTTACTCAGAGACATATTGGCAATTTTTCGAAACAGGTGCTGAGTACTTGTTTGTACACAAATACTTTACACATTGCTCCTTCAGTGTAGCCTGACTGCCTTGAGTCAAGCTAACAGAGGATGAGTACAGATAAACTTAGTGTGCACTACACTTACACTGACTAGAGTGTGGGTCCCTACTTGGACAGGGTGCAAACCACTGCCAACTAGAGACCCTATTTCTAACAGTCACTTATCCACAAAGACAAGCACAGTGATGCCACGAACAGTTATAAATGAAATGACATTTTATCCTTCCAAAATCGGTCCTTGCTTATAACCTCCAGGCAAGGTACAATGGGTGTCATCTGTGAACGCTTTCCCATTCTTTCTGGGAGTCAGCCACCAAGGACTGAATTGATCTTACTCAGACTCAATTATGGTTGTATTTTGTGCACCTCGTATGATGGGATAAGTGTTGGCTGCCTTTTATTGCCCTTGTATCTGGCTATGTCCTCTTCCCATGATAGCTTATAGATGTGTTTATTTATTGCACTCTTTATGGCCGAACAACTTAATCCATCAGTTGTCCAATTATTGATTGCCAAGTTTAGAGATGCCACCGCCAAACTTTTGCATCTAGCTTTTCCAGGGGCTAGTCTTTCCTTCATAGATTGGTTTAAGTACTGCCTTCATGGATCCTGCTCGAGTTTCTCAGCACCTGAAAATATTTTGCCTGAGTACGCAGGCATTCATATTTTTACTGTGAGGCCAAACTACAGGTGAATCAAAATGTTGCATGTATATTTGGGTAGCCTGAGAATACGCTTGTAGCCCTGGCACTGGGCTTTCTCCAGCATAGCATTAATTTGTCCTGGGAATGCTTGTTGTGCATACCCTGCTGTCGCCGGTAGTTTGGCTTTTAGGTACCATCTGATTGGTACCGTAGTTGGACTACATAGCTTCCAATGGAGTTTGCACAGAGCGTACTTTGTTGTTTGGGCTTTTATCTTCTTCTTATGTAGATGTGGGGGTGGCTTCCCTATGTTGCTAGGCCATGCCCCAAGGTAATTGTACGTTCTTGCGGTTGTTATGGTCTGTGATCCCAATCTCCATCTATGTGAGGCCTTTTTTGATTAGTGGCTGAAGATCACCACTTTGGTCTTATTAGGGTTGGCTACCAAGTTGTTGCGTTCGTTGTAAATGTTCAGCGCATCTAACCCCTTCTGTAGACCTATTTTTGCATGGTCGAATTTTACCAGGTCATCTGCATACTGCAATAAATACACCTTTTCTGCCCTATTTTTGGGGTAGCTAAGGTTGCTCTTTGCAGATCCTTGCCTAGATCGGCCGTATATAAATTAAAAAGCGTTGCAGCAAGAACATAGACCTGTTTTAGTCCTCGTCTGTGTGGAGTTTTTGGAAGACCGTGTCCAAAACCAATTTTACTCTTACCTAGGTCCTACTGTATAGTGAGATAATGGCGTTCAGGAGATAGTCGTGGATCTTCTAGTTTTTGAGTTTTCTCCATAACTTGTTGCAGGTGGCCCCAAAGAAGGTGGTGCTATAGTCTACAAAGCATACAAACACCCTACAAAGCATGCAAACACCGGCATGTTGTTTTTTTGGTTTGCTTGTCGTGGTACATAGGATAGTGCGACTATGTTATCAATTCCTGATCTTCCTTTGCGGAAGCCAGTTTGGTTGAAGGGTAATGTCTCTTCTTCTTCTATCCATCTGGATACTTCTGTTAGTAGAGTACTTGCAAACGCTTACCCTTCTAAATCTATATATTAATTTATCATTTTTTAGGTCAGTGTTTTCACTTTTCTTGAATACTGGCTGTAACAGGGAGCCTCGCCATGAGCCCGGAATGTCTGCTTGTAGCATGAATTCTGTGAACAGGGTGGAGAGAATACCAGCTCAGTATGTCAAACCCTCCCTAAACATTACACCGAGGGTCTTCTTAGTTGGGAATTTGGGTGTATCCCCCTTTTTTCTCTTCTTTTTTGTTCTCTAAAAGCAGACTCATTCACTCCAAGTGGACCTAGTGGGCCCTGGATACATTTTCAGATATATGGGCGTGTTGCATAGGATTTTCAGTTGCTCTTCTCTTATAGAACTGAATCTGTTTAATGATATACTCAGTTGAACGCAGCTGGCCCAATGCGGGTTGTAGGCGGCATGCTGTGTTAATTACTCACTTGGTACGCTTTGATTCATATGCCCCGTTTTCCTTCCTTTTACTATGTTACAGCCGGCCCAGTGGGTTGTAGGCAATGATGCACTGTATTTCCATGCTAAGAGCTCTGCCAATAAAAATAGATTTAATTCTAAACATTACACCGTGGGGGGGGGGGGTGTGACCATGCAACATGGCCGACCAGACGTGAGCCCCTGAACTCCCGGCCAGCCTAACAAAAAACCTTGCATAATCCTATTAATACTCCTTGCACACTATCCCACTGAATGTCTGCACACACCAGAAAGAAGACAGAGAATGTGTCGCTAGCCGCAATTGGTGTTTCTCACAGCAGGAGACAGTAACGGCAGAGGCTACCGCTGGGGCCTTGCCAAGGCACGGGCCAGGCGGCGGATCACCATGCTGTGCCGCCAGAAGCTGCAACAGGCTGGCATGAGAGGAGCCGGAGAGATGCTGGAACCAGAGTGAGTGACCCACGAAGTGGTGGCTGCCGAGACATTGCCGCGGCGCAGCCAGTCTTCTGTGAGTGGCTAGCCAGGCGAATTGAAGTTGGAGAGGCAGGGCCACTAGAACCAGCGACAACAAGGAGAAGCAGGCACCCCACCCCTTGGGCCCGCCACACACGTTTGCATTGAGCGAGAGGGGCTCTGGGGTTGTGCCCAACTAGATGTTGAGGGGTAGGCCTGTCACTGGTGACTCCTTGCCTGGTTGGACTCCACTGGCTCCCGGTCAACAAGGTAATCACCTTCAAGCTCCTCACACATGCCTACAAAGTTCTCAACAACATAGGACCAGCCTACCTGAACCACCACCTCACATTCCAAGTACCCGCCAGACAACTCTCTTCTGCCCAACGCGCCCTACCATCCATCCCCAGGAACCAAAAGACCAGAACCGGAGGACGTTCATTCTCTCACCTCGCAGCCAAGACCTACAACACCCTGCCCCTCCACCTCAAGCAATCTGCGTCGCTGACCCAATTCAAGGACATCAAGACCTGGCTCTTCGAATGATCCTCACACTCTGAGGGACCAGCAGCCCCCAGAGCCTTGAGAACCTCATGGCGGGGTAGTCAAGCTTTATAAACCCCTGATTGATAGACTGATTGAAAGATAACATACTGAGGCTGAGGTCAATGGGCCCAAACAAACTGACCACAGGAACCTTGGCAGCCCCCACTGAACACCACAACATAAGAAAACTGTGCTAAGCACGGGGGTAACATACCTCAAGGAGCCAGACCTGGGGTTCCGGAGCCCACGTAGGACACTCGGGGGCCCACCCTCGTGGCACCAGAGAAGGAGCCAGCTTGGCACATGCAATCCACCACCCGCCCTGTGATTGGGAGTGGCGCGGGAGCAGTGTAGCAGACCCAAACTAGTCAGGACCCTGGACTCAGGGCAGCCCCTAGCACGCTATTGCGAGTGGAATAGCTGGCCTAGGTCACCAGTGGAGTTAAGCTCAGAGAGTGGCAACATGCTCGGGGCTCAGCGAACCCCCAGGTCCACACCAAATCACTAGGACCCAGCCACAGCTGTGAAAGAGACTCAAATACCCAAGGGGACAAAGTACTCAAGATAAGTAAGAGCGAGTGTGGACCAGTGGGACATCAGACCCCAGGAGAGGCGCTTTAGCTCAAGACTTCCCAGCAACCAGAGGGAGGTGTTGGTCCTCCTTATCGGAGGGGTCTCAACTGCAGTTGGAGACCCTGGACAGAAACTGCATTGTCAATTTGCAGTTGGGCCCTGGAGCAGGGAGCCCCTGGCCCACCCCTGGGTCCTCCAGTGGGTGGCGGTGAGACATCCTGTTGTACACACTGAACAACTACGCCTGGCACACCTGGGCACATCAACTTACAGGTGAGAAGACCAGAAGCATGCGGTTACAGAACCAGGAGTTAGGCGATCCTTGCCAGTGGACAGAGGAGATAGCCCCATTGCATCAACTTACCCCCTGGTCGCATGAATCAATGCAGCCAGAGGCCGCACCAATGCCAGTGGGTCATGACAGTAGGGCCAGGCAAATTCAACAACTCCGCTGGTCAGAGGGTCTCTGCTTCCCCCGAACAAGAACCATGGGCAAGGACAGGCCTGCACGCTCGCACACCATTAACACCATCACACAATATACTACCCCACGCCAGCCTACCCAGAGACTAATGCGGCAGGGAGGGGCAGACCGCAGAGAGCATGTAATACGAGGCTCTTGGACTGCGCCCTAACATAAAATAGAGATAGTTTCAATTGATGTCAATGTCCTGTGTGCGGACCTGAGGAAGGTTGCGGACAAAGTCACAACAGCTGAATGCAACATCGTAGAGCTGCAAGGTGATGTTGTGGCCCTCAAGCTTCAGATGCCCCAGATATCGACAGTCACGGGGAGCTGGTGCACTGCATCGAGGAAGCAGAGGGTCGCTCCCTCGGAAGCAACATTCACATATTTGGGCTCCCGGAAACAGCGGAGGGTGCATCTGTCGAAAAGATCATGGAGGACTGGGTGCAGACTGGGGCTGAAGCCACTTGGCCTGTCAGATTTCTTTGTTGTTAAAATAGCACATAGGGCCCTCACTGACAGAATACTAAATTACCATGACAGGGACAGCATTCTTCGAGCAGCCCGTGAGCAAGCTGTTCGCCTCTTCGGAAACAGCCAGATAGCCATTTACCTTGACTACATGAGGAAGGTGCAGAAGCAGCGCAAATCCTTGCTAAGCGTAAAACAAAAGCTGAGAGCACTACAACTTCAATACATGCTGCTGTACCTTGCACAACTGAAAGTCATTATTCAAGGAAAAGCACACTTCTTTGACTATAGAGAGGAATTATGGAAATGGTTGGAACTTTGAGACAAGACAGGGGTATCCCGACATGGGAGTAGTCAACATTGGAATCGGGGATCCTGTCCCCGAGGGGGTCTCCTCTCGCAAGTGCTTTACAAGGAAGGACCCAAACACCCTACCTCTGGGGCCTCAGTAGGTTAAGATAAGCGAAGATGGGACTATGCAGCAGCACAACTCGGAGGCACAAGGCAAAGAGTTGAGCAATGGAACTCAGCCGCCTGCCACTGTAGCAGAGACTGGGGCTTCAGGCCCTACGCCAGACTTTGCCCCGGACACTATCATTACCTCGGAGATGGGGGTCAGAGAAAGATAAAGGTGATATCTCCCTCTGATATTGGTAAATCGAGGGCTGTGAGATTAATGACTGGGAGGCTGTGTGCTATTGAAAACTAAAATGGACCTTGTGTGCTGTACTGAGCCAGATAATGGTGTGTAGAGACGATGGACAATACTGATCTCAAACATAGCGCCGGTGTGGCACAGGGACCCCGGACCAGGGGTATTGGCCTGCTGGGCGACAACAGTTGTAACCAAGAGAAGATGGGACAATGTGTGCAGGTGTGAGTGGCTGGATGGGCGGATGGTTGGTGGAGTTTATTAGCCAGTCCCCGTTGGACGGGCTGGGATGCAGTGCAAGTCCTCGCATATGCATTGGGTGAGCATAGATAGTCACAAAGTTGTGCTATGTTTGTCTGTGAGTAGGCAGGGGGAGTTTGGTTTGTATTGTTTACCTACTTGTTGGTTGAACAGCAGTTGAAAGCAGACATGACATGCATGGGGGTTCACACTAGAACAATTAGTGAACGATGGGGGTGACTACAGAAACCTGATGTGGCATGTCAGGGGATTAGGTACCTACATCAAGAGATATAGGGTGGTCATCTTTTTGAAAATTGCAAACAGAACAATCTATGGACAGAATGTTGAACAATGTCAAGCATTCGCCCCAGTACAGAGATCTGGGCCTAAATCAACCGTTTTTGTGCTCCCCATGCCATTCCAGTTTAAACCCAGCCATATGCAAATCAGTCTTGACCCTGTTCCCCATGGAAACCGTACAGCTCGAACTGCTA
The DNA here is from genome assembly GCF_964204655.1 of Triturus cristatus. Lineage (NCBI taxonomy): Eukaryota > Metazoa > Chordata > Amphibia > Caudata > Salamandridae > Triturus > Triturus cristatus. The sequence goes on from NC_140589.1 coordinate 961,630,902, forward strand.
AGCCAGGTCCTTCCTGGACCAGAAAAAAGCATCCTGGGACTAGTTTCAGGGTTTCACCCCTCATCAGCCAGGCTAGCCGGACTCAAGTGGCATGGAGACCTTTTTGGAAAGGCACAAAATTAGCACAGCATGCCTGCAGGAAATGCACTTGGATGATACAGGAGCTGCACGTCTAGCAAGCAAGTGGCGGGAAAGGTCTTTCATTCCTCATACTCCACATATGCCAGGGGCACATTAATCTGGATAGGTCCAGTGTTACCGTTTTCACTAACCTACATGGAGACTGATGTAGGATAGAGGAATGTCTTATTATAGGGGACACTGGACATAAAAAAGCTAACAATACTAAACATCTACACTTCAAACATCGACAATCCTGGGTATACAACCTTTACAACGCAACTTTTACAACGCACTACACTTACAACACATTTTTTACAACGCAACATCCACTACAACGCATTCCATTACAACGCAGGACACTACAACGCATTTTTAAAAACTACCTTTACAACGCATTCCATTACATCGCATACTACCTTTACAACGCATACCATTACAACGCATAATATTACATTAAAACCCCTACACTATCCAACACTTACCCTACTGTTGCACCCCCTGGAGTTAGAATAGTAATTTTTACCCCTATACTATCCAACACTTACCCTACTGTTGCACCCCCTGGAGTTAGAATAGTAATTTTTACCCCTATACTATCCACCACTTACCCTACTGTTGCACCCCCAGGAGTTAGAATAGTAATTTTTACCCCTATACTATCCAACACTTACCCTACTGTTGCACCCCCTGGAGTTAGAATAGTAATTTTTACCCCTATACTATCCAACACTTGCCCTACTGTTGCACCCCCTGGAGTTAGAATAGTAATTTTTACCCCTATACTATCCAACACTTACCCTACTGTTGCACCCCCTGGAGTAAGAATAGTAATTTTTACCCCTATACTATCCAATACTTACCTTAAATGCAATGTAATATTATGCGTTGTAATGGTATGCGTTGTAAAGGTAGTATGCGATATAATGGAATGCGTTGTAAAGGTAGTTTTTAAAAATGCGTTGTAGTGTCCTGCGTTGTAATGGAATGCGTTGTAGTGGATGTTGCGTTGTAAAAAATGCGTTGTAAGTGCATGCGTTGTAAAAGTGTGCGTTGTAACGACATACATCCACAATCCTGCCATCTTCACAGCGATGCAGGACCTGGTGATGCAGGATGCACAGTCACCTCTCACATGGCTTGGTGACTGCAACTGTGTGCTAGACTGCAATTTAGACAGAACACCACCCAGGGCAGACACGAAACAGCTATCACTGTTCTGGTTGTCTCCAGCTTAGTGGAACCATTGGTAACAAGGTGTACATTGATTAATAGTACAGACGCTTTTCTGTTTTTTTGCCTTGATTGCTTTCTACAGAGGTAGCCTAGAGCATGTCTGTATTTATCTGGATCTCTTTTATGTTTAGATCTGTTGAATGATTTATATAAATTGAGATACCACCAGATGGCCTGCCAAAGAGCTGCCATTGCTCGCTGGTTTGTGGAGTCCTGTAAAACCTTCCAGATGTGTTGCTTTGCTGCTCATGTCTCTTGCAGGCAGAGACTATCTACCTCCTGCGGTTTTTTTAGGTCTCGCCTACGCAGCGCGCATGCGCTGCATAGGAGGGCCTTTAGCCGTCGCTCTGGTCATTTTCAAGCACACACTCGTGCTTGTGGTGGCATTCACCTTGCAGGAGCGCGCAGTGGCGCGCCACAAGCGCGAGTGCAGTGTTTGAAAATGAGCAGACTGCGCGCGTGCGCACGCACCACTCCCGGGCTCTCTCTCTCTCTCCCTCCCTCTTTTCTCACTTTCTCTCTGTCTCTCCCTCTCTCTCTTTCGCTCTCTCTCTTTCTCACTCTTTCCCTTTCTCTCTCTCTCTCTTCCTCCTGCCCCGCCATGTCTGTGGGGCACTCAGTTTCGGACTCTTTTATTGAGCACATAATACGCCTCCCATTGAGCGGCCCGCATCTCTGCCGCCCTAACTCTTTTGAAGATCTTCATGTTTATGTAAGGCTCGAGCGGCATTAAGGCCAATTACTTTAATCGCCTTCTTTGGGTGTGCTTCCCTTTTTCTCCCCACCCTGGAGTTCGAAGGAAAGCACTTTGTGTTTTTTTCTCTCCCCTACTTTTTTTCGTTCTTCATTTATTTTTCAATCATCCCTCTATTCCATTATTTCCCTTTTTTCGTGCTCTTTCTTTATTGTTGCTTTATTATCTCGTCTCTTAAATTGTATTCTCTCCCTCTTTACTTAGTTAGCTATTTGTTTCTCTTAATTGTACTCTTCCTTTCTTCTTTGGTTCTCCTTTCTTGGTTTGTTTTTCTCTTAGATTTTCTCCATTCATTGATTTGCGTCCGTCGTTCGATTGAAGTTCTTGGTATTTCGGTTATTCTGTTTCATTATCTTACATCTTATGTTTACCTTTCTTCCTTTGAGTCTTTTATATTCCTTTTTCAGAATCTTTAGCTACATGCCTTTTGCTATTTCTCTCATCTTTTCTGAATCTTTTTTTTTAGTCTGCCCCTTCCTTCTTCCTTTTCTGCTTTCTTTCATTCTTCATTTGCCTTCCCCCATTCTTTTCTCTCCGTACTCCTTTCCACCTCCAGACCATTTCTCTTTCCCGACCACCTTCCGTTATTAATTTCTCGAGTGCTTCATTTCTTTCTACCGCCTTTCCTTCCTTTATTTCCCCTCCAATCACCACGTCCTTCTTTCCATTTTCTTCCAGTATGCTATTCTTCCCATGATTGTTTCCATTCTCCCATCTGCAATTCATTTCTTGTTTTCTTCTCTTCTTTATGTTGTTCATATTTTTACAGCCGGACGTCTTTTCTCTATTTATTTTAACCCAGCCTTTTTAATTTGTTTCCTTTCTTTTTTTTTTGCACAATGCCTCCACTCTTTTTACATGCTTTCCTACTCCTTTAATTGATATATTTTCTTGTACGTTTTACTGTTTCTTTCGCCTGCCATCGCCTGGGCTATCTTTAGTCTTTTAGCGCCTTCCTTGTCCTGGTTTTGTCGGTTAATCCTAACGAGGCCCATGTTCAAGTGTGTTTATCCGTTCACTGACACGTTCACAGACTACAGAGAACGGGTACTGATGTGTGTCTGCAGTGACTGACTTCCTTCCTATGTAAATTGGACCAGAGCGGGCCTGTTTCTGTTGTCTCGAGTATGTTTGAGACTGTTTTCAGTTTTCTCCACTTCTCTAGTGCGGAGATAACCAGTTACCCAGACTTGTTAAAGAGACCGGATGGCCCCGTGTGCTGCAGCACTGTGCCCTGAGCTGTAAGTTCCAAGACACGTGACGCTGCACCCCTCAGCAGCCCCTGGAGGGAACGGAAGGGTCTTTCTATACACTTAACTGTCAATCTGTCCATAACTTCTGCTTCCTATCTACCCGTTTTATCTGTTACCGTCTCACTGATGTGTGTTTTTCTGACTGACATTTGCCTATTTCGTTTTTCTGTCTGTCTGCTCCTTTTGTGTATATCCCTTTATCTTCCTGTTGTTTATCCTGCCTGTCGGTTTGTTCAGTCTTTTAACTACCGGTCTTTTCATGTACCTGTCTGTCATTTATTTGTTTGTTGTTTTTCTTTCTCCTCTCAAGTATCTGTTTATCTGCCGGGTATCTCACCATTTGCATGCTTATCTGTATGGGTGTTTACTTGTCTGACTGTTCACTATGTTATCCGTCTAATTGTTTGCTTGCCCGTCTATCCAACTGTCCGTGGGTCTATCTGTTCCTCTACCCAGTTATGTTTGTCTACCATGTATACTTGTCCGTCTTTCCAGTGAATTGTTTGACTGTCTACACGTGTATCTGCTTGTCTAACGTCCATTGATCTGTGTGACAGTCCGTTTATCTGCATTGTAGTGTAACCCAATATTTCTGCATGAGTCCGATATCGCTTCATCTGCCTGTTCGCTGCCCACGCACCTGTCCCATTTCTCTCATGGAATATTTTATTGTGCCGCTATAGCTCTACGCTACGGTGTCACCATCTATCTATTTGCAAACATTCAAAATAATAGGTAGATAAAATGATAGAGACAAAAAGAAAGCTGTCTTTTATGTATTGACCCTTTACTTATATGTGCATTTGTTTGCGTAGTCCATTTCTTCTCTGACTGTGTTGCTGGTATCGGATTGAATCTTAAACCACCACACAGCGAGCGATGTACGCGCCAATTTTTAGGTCTCGCCTAGCGAACGCAGCGCATGCGCTGCTTTGCCTTGGCGAGACTATTATTGTGGGTTTTGCTAGCGAAGGGAGACAAACAATGTGCGCGCACGGACAGGCGATGTGCACGCGCAGGGCGTCTCCTCTGAAGGGGGACAGATGTGCACTCCGTACTCGTGATGTGCGCGCGCATGGCGTCTCCTCTCTGCCGTCTATCCTCTGAAGGGGGACAGGAGATGTGCAGTCCGTACGTGTGCACATCTCCTGTCCCCACGTGAACACAGCGCGCGCATGGCGCGCTTTCACTTTTCCTAAGGCGGGGTGCGTTTAGCTGGTTCAATAGAAAGAAAACATGACAACTCCTCGCACTTTCTCCTGTCACGAAATACAGTTTGCCCACTGCTTCCATGCTCGCTTCATCCTCCCCCCTCCAGCCTAGCCGTCCCTGTCTCTTTGCCCCGCTGTGCGTTGCTCCATGTTGTTAGGACATCATGTTTCTAGTTCTATTACATTCAGGGCAGGAGGGTGGGGTCACCTGCCGGACAGGCAGGGAGCCCACTTCATAGAGGGCAGGAGCCAAAGGACGTAGCGGGCAGGAGTGAACGGCCCAGCAGGCCTCTGGAGCCCTGGAGCAGCTGCTGAAAGGCGGCAGAGGCGCGTTTCCTTCCTTTTAAGACGGGCTTGCAGATGACGGTAGGTGAGCTAATGAGGCCGTGTCCCTCGAGTCCAGGGTAAACGTCCCTGCGTGTACCGGCCACCGGAAGTGTTGCACAACAGCACCCTGGGCGCTGGCTTATTTGAGGCAGATGCTGTGTGTGAGCAACTGCGACATCTTTACTGCATGAAAGCTGCGGCACCTTTTATGTGCTTCTTCATGGTTATTAGGGAAGGTATTCCTTGTACAACATAAGTACAGCGCAACTGCTTGGGAACCCCCTGCTGTATATCAATCTATTCTTTATCTAGCGCTTCCTAGCTCTATTCAGCAGTTTGTAAGCGCTGTGTTGTACAGACTTGCCAGATGGGTGCTGTGCACGTGCTGTGTGAGCACTCGCATTGATACTTTCTTTAAATTTCCCTCTTAAGTATGAGAGTGTGTTTTACTCACTGATGCGTTCCTCTATTTATGTACTTCTATGCCAGTTCCACTAGCGTGTAGTAGTGCATTGGGCTTACGTTCGGAGTGATGTGTCAGCTTTGGCACCAGATCAGATTAATTCATTCCAGCGCCTAGATACAGTTTTTGTATTACTGCGCTATGTAAATGTTTTTTCCTTTAGATTAATTTACTTTCACTGCAGTGTCAGGACAATGTGTGTGAGTGCTGATGACGAGTGAGGTATTAACGTGCCACAAGGTGATGATCTGTCTGCTCCAATGGTGGTGAGATGGCGATGGGAGCGCTTCGCTCTTAGCCTGGTGTCGGGTGAAGTCTGCTCTGGTTGTGCCGTAGCTGGGCGAGGATGGTCTCAGGGTACCGTCAGCGGTGGTGTTTCTGCTGTGAGGGTGGGTGGGATGTTATAGGCGGGGGATCAGAGAGAGCTCGGTGGGTTCTGTAGCTGATAGCGAGTTGTGGACAGTGGACACTCCGGGGGGACTGAGGATGATAATCTCAGGTTGGGTTTCCCCTGTGCTGCAACTGTGCAGAAATATTGAGTATGCAGGGGTTGGTGCAGTGGGGGAAGAGATATGTGTGAACTCAAAGAGTGGGTGAGTTGCCCAAGGGAGTACTTTTGGCTTTTGTCCCTATCTGAGCGAGATGCGTGAGTTCTTGATTGGATGAGGCTGGAGGTTAGAAAGGTAATACTCAAGCTGTTTCCACTGAGTGATTGTTTTTAATGTGGAGGTGGACTTTTGAGTAAGGGAGTGACTCGCTCAACCGGGAGAGCTGCTGCTTGCCACACAGAGAAAGTGACTGGCTTGTCACTTTATGATCAAATGTAAGTTAATGCTCATTAGCAGCACATTAGCCCTTTCAGGCAAAGACAGTCTGAGTCTGCCAGGAAGAAGATTATAGCACCTGTCACTTCCAGAGACCGAGAATATTAATCAAATCTCGCAATTAGCCAATCAAATAAAACCGTTGACATCAAAAATGTCATAACCTCTCCTAAAATCTTTTTTTTAAAGCATAAATTGCCAAAAATTGAGGCTTTCTATTTAAAAAAACACTAGACAAAATAAAGGGCACCCGACAAAAATCACGATGCTTGGACTTTTTTTTATTTGGAAATTGGTCAGCAGCTGTAAGGCGTGTAAATAGCCAAATGTAAGACCTTTGTGTCAGGCTGTCAGATCTCACCAAGAGGCTGATTTTAGCATAGTCTAGTGCCCCCCCTCATCTGAAACCTGAGGGCAGTGCTGTGCCGCCTGCTCTGTTTCTTCCTCATTTATGTTTCGGGCCCCAGAGATCTGCTGTTTTGGTGGAGGGCACTCCACGCAGAAAAAAATGTGTGTGTCAAAAGCAAACAACTTCGGGGAGCCAGTGTCCGTCGCCATGTAAATGGCGATTCTTTATGTTCTTACTTCAAAGCATGAGATGGGCATAATCTACTGGAGGGTATGGAATCCATTGTTTTCCGTGAATCTTAATTTGAGTAGGATTGTAGAGGGTGTAATCTTAATTAAAACTCAAATTACACATCCGAAGGCACACAGCACTGTAATGCCTTGCTGAGCTGGTAAATTATTGCGCTTGCCCTTTATGCATCTGTGGCCTGCTCCACTCCAAACGAAAAGACATAGGTAAAACACATTGACATTCACAACGGCAATAGCTCCCACTCTCCCAAATGCGAGACCTATTGCATTGCAAATACTTGTTTTTACTATTTCACTTCGACAAGTTGAAGCTCTTGCGTCCTGTGACCTGACCATCAATTTGTTGATCTTCGGCAGCTCCGTGACAGGAGGCGGTACAACTCCACCGCGTACCTCATCCTACCCAGTTGAAAAAAAGACTAAATTTGTTGCGTTCTTGTTAAAAAAAACAAGCATTGGCATAGCCAATAGGTCTCACCTTTGGGACCTTATAAGTGTTTAGTTATCCAGCACAATATCCTTGGTGCAACAACATCAACTGTTGCATAGCTAAACACTTATAAGGTCCCAAAGGCGAGACCTATTGGCTATGCCAATGCTTGTTTTAATTGTCAAGTTGCAGTTTAGCAGCTTCGAAATGCCGGCGTCGTTCCAGGAAATTAGTGCTTTTGAGACTGACGTCTTGTGTTTTTTGTTTTAATTGTATTTTCTATTGTTTGGATTGTTCTCTGATGGGTGGGCCATTGTGCGCTAGGAGTAGCTGTTGTTTCTGCCCCCCATTTTACCCCGTAGCAGACCGTTTCCTGTCTCTCTGTCGTTATACTGTTCATTTTGTGGTCTTGCTAGTCTAGCCAGCACACAGGGATATTTTACTTCCTGTATTTCTTGGACCGTGGTTGGGTCGCCTCAAAAACAGCTTGTGTGCCAGGTCAAATGACTAAGGCGAGCAGGAGTGTGTTGGCCGGCCCGTAACTATTACTGGCCTAAACACAAAACGCTTAACAATCAACCCGCACGCAAACTGACCCGAGGCCCCAGGCATATTGCATCGCCTTTGTTTTTTAACTTTACTGCGTGTCACCTGACGCAGTCATGTGAGGAACGCCCTCAGGAGGAGGAAGCAGACCGGAGACCTGGAACACACCTGTTACAACGAAAGTTACGGCACTACCGACAGGGATCCGGCGCCTACTACGTCTGCGAGAGTCAGAATGGGCTTATCTGCACGATGTATCCCTCCGCCCACCGCGGTTCTTCTGGGGCTACTACTTTGGGCCTCGCTGGCCGCTGGAGACAGCTACGAGCCTACTTGGGAATCTCTAGACTCCAGACCCCTCCCGAGCTGGTATGACGAAGCCAAGTTCGGAATCTTCATCCACTGGGGGGTGTTCTCTGTACCCAGCTTCGGAAGCGAGTGGTTCTGGTAAGAAGACCCCATATGCATCATGGGAAGTGTAGTCCATGTAGTGGTGGGGTGTCACAGTCGCGATAGTGATGTGCAATTTATTATTTTCCCTAACGCTTCGGATACTTGTGAGAAAGTGTAGTGTGAATACACTTTTGTACATAGTTACATAACAAAATTACAAACATTAACATCAGGGCTGTAGAAGCCACGGGGGCGGGGCCAGCCCAGTCAATTTGTCAGCGTGCCCCCAAATGCGATGCAATTTTGATTTTTCCAAAGATTAAATTTTTTATTGTATTGCAGTTAGCTTCCGGTCCTTCGTATTTATGCAGTCCTGATATTAGGCTTGCGAATTAAACTGCCCGCTGTTATGCCTCAAGCGCTAGTTTGACACGTCTGAGTATGGATTGGTGGAGGCTGATGGGAGCGTCATCACGCCTGCCCATGCTTGGGCTTCAAGTTGGTTTTGGCCAGCTTCGTGCATGGCGCCCAACTGTGATTTTGGGATAGCAGTCTGAAATAGACTGAAATGGAAGCAACGGCAAGGTGACCATAATTTTAAAGCCAAAAAACCGGGACATTTGACAAAGATAGAAGAAATACAATTTTGCAGAGAATTCCAGAAAAAGCAGTAAGAACATAAATAAAATGCAATTTTTTAAATCTGCAGCATGTCTGTTAATTAGATTTCTTTGATTATAACAGCTGATTACTAGCCTGATTTGGAGCACAAAAAGGCACCTCCTACCGTTTTCAGCTGACCCTCTCTTAAAACGGGAACATGAGCTAAATTTCCCAAAATTCGCCGGGATGGGACAGTTGGTGAAAAACCAGAACTGTCCCGGCAAATAAAAAATTTGCTAGGATTCGCGCCAAGAATTTTTAATTCTATTAAGGACACGGAGGCGAGGATTATGCTTTCTCTTTCTTTTACTGACAACACTGCAGCCAACAAAAACGTTCATTCAATAACAAAAACTACATTTCCCATGGTGCTCTTGCACCAATCAGACCCCATAAGAGCCACCAATACAGTCCAGTGATCCTCTTTCTTTGCTCGAACTGGCAACACAAGGGTGAATCTATAACTGGAATAAGAAACAATGTCCTCCAATGTGAAAGATTAACCGGAAACCATGACTTCCGTTAAAGTCTTCAACTCGAAAAATCTCCTACTCTGATTTCTTATCTGACCCTGAAAGAAAAAAGAAAAAGAACAACCCGTAACTTCTGTATAACAGAAAATCATAATACATCATACACGGACGGGTCATTATTACAATAACATTGCAATATAACCGGGTGGGATAATCCTCGCCATCGTGTACTTAATAGAATTGAAAATTCTTGGCGCGAATGCTAGCAAATTTTTTATTCTATTACAGGACCGGAGGCTTCGTATTATACTAGTTTAACGCTTAGTAAACACAACTGAGGTTATATCACCCACCGGTTGTTTAAAAGTTGATTCAGATGACCAGTCGGCACATCGCATAATGTCCTGGATACTAGAACCCAACATATAAGATTTTGATGCCATGGCACCTCGTACAGAATGTGCTCCAAACATTTCAATATCAATACCAGCTTCTTGCATAACAAAACGTAACCATCTGGCTATAGTGGCAGCAGACAGTGGCTTAAAAGGTTTTTGCAAAGCAATTAATAATTGTGTACAACCATCCGGTCTCAGTGAACGGGTGAAATCTTTATAAGCTTTTAAGCACTATAAAACACATAGTTTGTCATTGTCTGGAAAAGCATTATATTCAATACATCTTGGCAAAGACTTTGTACGCCCTGTAATAGTAAAGGAAACTCCCTCCGGAGTAAATACCCTACCTGAAATATCCAAGGCCCGTACATCCGGCGCCTACAAGCGGATAGACTTAAAAGCATAGCCAATTTGGCAGATAAATGTTTTCTGGATAAAAGATTATTCACAGGCCATCTAATAAAAAGAGATATGACCAAAGAAACATCCCATAAACCGTAATATCTAGGTTTAGGAGGGTTCGCCACCCGTATGCCCTTAACAAGTTTGCATACCACCGGATGCATGCCGACAGGTCTACCATCAACTTGAGAATGTCCTGCAGAAATGGCGGCTCTATAGTTATTTACAGAGCAGTAAGCTAAATCTTCAGTGGCCTTGTCCGAGAGAAAATTCACGACGTGGGATAGACCTGCCCCCACAGGATACAGGTGTCGTTCCAGGCACCAACCCATCCAACCTTTCCAGGCTGAAGAGTCTTGTTTTCTTGTGGAAGGTGCCCAGGCTTGTTTGATGAAAGCTAAAGCGCTGTCCGAAAAACCTGGCATTTCCCACTGTTGCCGGAAAGCCTCCATGCCATCAGAGACAGTCACCTCGATATGACCATCGGGTGCTGTTCCTTGAGAGGGCCCAGGAGCAGTGACTGTGACCAAGGAAACCTCCTGGGAAGATCACAGCTCATCTCCAATAATACTGGGAACCAAGACTGCGATCTCCACAGGGGAGTCACCAGAATCACTTCCGCCTGCTGCTTGACAATATGAGACGTCACTCTGGGAATCAAAAGAAAGGAGGGAACGCGTAATTCAGCCCCCCTGACCAATCCTGAAGGAAGGCATCCGTTGCCATCGTCAGTGGATCTGGTCTCCAGCTGAAAAAGGTCGGAACCTGTCGATTCAGTCTGGACGCAAACAGGTCAATTTGACAAGGACCCCAGGTCTCTTGTAACCACTGGAATAAGATTGATTGAAGTTGCCAATCGCTGTAATCTTTGAGGTGTCTGGAATTCCAGTCCGCTACCAAGTTGGACTGGCCCGGAATGTACTCCGCTATTACCGTGATCTGTCGACTCCGGCAATAATGCCAAAAGTCTTTGGCGATCTCTACAAGTAGAGACGACCTCGTGCCTCCCAACTTGTTGATATACCTCACCGCTGATATATTGTCCATCCTAAGAAGGATACAACATGAGGTCTGCTTGGGAGATAACGTCCGTATTGTGTAGGAACCCGCTAGAAGTTCCAGGCAATTGATGTGTAAGGCTAATTCTTGGGGAGACCACCTTCCTCCAGTGAAAATGTCTACGCAAGGCTTTCCCCAGCCCCAACGACTGGCGTCGGATTCTATTATAACCTCAGGTTGAGAGCCGAAAATTGCTCTGCCGTTCCACGCTTCCACGTGGACCAGCCACCACTGCATCTCCTCCCGTACTTCCTGCGACAACAGAACTTGGTCCGTGTAGGACAAACCTTTTTGGAGATGTTGAATCTTCAACCTCTGAAGGGCCCTGTAATGTAGAGGTCCCTGGATAATTCCCTGAATGGAGGAGGCCAGTAGTCCAACTACTCTAGCAATTGTCCTGAGAAAGACAATCTGTATGTTGAGAATTGCCAATATCTCTTTTTTGAGAGCTTTCAGCTTTGTCTTGGGAAGGCTCCCTTGAGCAGGCTGAGAATCTGGCACAAAACCCAGAAAATCTATTGTCTGAGACGGACAAAGAGATGACTTGGGCTTGTTGATCACAAACCCCAAACTCTGCAAGAGAGACATTGTCATCTGAAGATGATGGTTGGCCAACTCTGGACTCGGAGCCATGATTAAGATGTCATCCAGGTAAATGATCATGTGAACACCTTGTTCTTGTAGGTGTGCCACCACCAGCTTCATTATCTTGGTGAAGCACCAAGGAGCCGAGGAAAGCCCAAAAGGAATGGCCAAATACTCGAACCATCTATCCCTCCATTGGAATTGTAGGAAACGGCGATGGGGAGGATGAATTGGAATGGAGAGGTAAGCATCTTTGAGATTGAGCCGGACCATCCAATCCCCTGTTTTCAGTAAGTCGACCAAAAGATGGATTCCCTCCATCTTGAAATGTTTGTAAACCAGGAATTGATTGAAATCCCTCAGATTCAGAACTAGTCTGTGACCGCCACCTTTCTTTTGAACCAAAAAGACATTGCTGGAAAAGCCGTGAGGCCTGCAGTCGCAGTGAGCAATTGCATGTTTTTTCAGCAATTCGCCGATTTCGGTGTCTATAAAAATACATTCTTGTTGGGAAAAACTGAGGGACCTGGGGAGTGTGTCCTGAATTGGTGTACGATAGAATTCCAGATGGACCCCTGAATAGTCTGTAATACCCAGGCATCCTGTGTCAATCTTCTCCAATTGTGAACAAAGAATTGTGTCCGACCCCTCAATGGTAACTGAAAAAAGTCTGTTACTCTTACCTGCAGAATTTTGCACCTGGAATCCTGCTCTGTTTCCACCCCCATGGAAATGGCGTTTGTTGAAGCGTCGGCGTGTGGGGTAGAAGGTACCTCCTCTAGTTGAATCCCATTCTCCCCGGCCGTGACCTTAGTCGCCTCTGTAGGGACCTTGATTATAGAAACGGCCTGACGATGCGTCCCCTGCCTCGTCCGGCCCTATTAAAAAAGCCTTGCTGGAAGACCTGTTTAATGCCAGATTGCGCCTTGTCTACGGATGTGAATGTCCCCACATACTTTGAGACGTCTTTGACAAAGCGGTCGCCAAAGAGATTGCCGTCAGCTAGGGGTCCCAGTTCTGCAGAAGCAAGGTCCGTGTGGTTGGAATCCATGCGCATGAGCAAGGATTTTCGCCCTTCGGCGGATATGGCGCAATTAGCATTGCAAAGGAGGCAGATCGCCCTTTGAGACCATTCCGCCAAGATATCCGGATCCACAGGGGCCCCTGATTCTTTGGCCACGAGGGCCATTTCCAAGATTTTTGCCAACGGACCTGCAACATCCAAGAGCTTGTCTTGGCACCCGCGCCAAGCGCGGTCTATCTCCTTCTTAGGACCTTTGGCAAACTTTTTCAAAAAGGTAAGAAGAGTCACGTTGATTTCCGGGGTTTCAGCCACTTTGTCGGGAAGTTCGGGTCGAGGGCACTCCGAACTTAACCTATTACGTACTTCCTTTTTCAAACCCCCTGCAAAGGTTATCATGCAAATAATCCGTGACCTCCGGGGCCGGAACCCAGTCAGAACAATGGGGGTGCACAATGTCACCTAGATTAAAGGTGAAAGGGGTATTGGACGGTGGGGTGTCCGAACCCAAAGAGGCATCTGTTTTGGCCTTCTTTCTAGGAGGAGGACAAGAACAAGGGAACCCTACTCACACGGAACCAGGGTAATAATTTTATTATCAAAAGACAGAGGCTCCTGTGGACACTTAATGAAGTAATCTCAATGTATATGAGCACAATGGCAATATGTTGGGTTATAGTGATATTGGAGAGAGAAGGAAGCAAATACACCTCCGATTTGTTTTTGAATCAAAAATATTTCTAAGATACTCCCACTCCTGTAGGAGCTTCAAATTGAAATAATGTAGCATAGCTACCAATGCGGTCAGAGACCCATGCACTCGCGCAAAGCGCGTTCAGGGCAAACCATGAAACAATGTTTCTACATAAATTAAAAAATAACGCATCATATGCACAATATGAACAGTAAGAGAACAGTAAAAACGCCCATTTAGCGCAAGTCATAAAAATGCAAGTAGTTATAAAGTAATAAGAGAGCACTTATCTCTGCTGTGAGCAGCAAAGAAAGAGGATCATGGGACTGTATTGGGGCTGATGGGACGTGATTGGTGCAAGAGCACCATGGGAAATGTAGTTTTTGTTATTGAATGAACATTTTCATTGGCTGCTGTGTTGTCAGTAAAAGAAAGCATAATACGAAGCCTCCGGTCCTGTAATAGAATCCGGGATGCCTGGTCACCCTAAGCAACGGGCACAAGAAGGCCAAAAGAAAAGAAGTGATAAACGGGTATGCTCGAGTGTCCTGTTTTCAAATGCTGTTATTTTGAGCCTCGGGACAGATTAAATTGAAAGCACGTAAGGAAAACAAGCATTTGCAATGCAATAGGTCTTGCATTTGTTAAAGTTAGAGCTGTTGGCGTTGAAAATAAAAAAGATTTTAAACTTTTGTTCTTTTATTTGCATTGGAGTTATTATATTTGCATAGCACTATTGCCAATGGTATAAAAAAGCAAAAGTAAAAAAAAAATCATTTTCAACGCCAACAGCTCAAACTTTACCAAATGCTACACCTATTGCATTGGAAATGCAATTGGTCTCGCATTTGTTGGAGTTATTGGTATTATAAATGCCAGTGTTTTTTACCTAGCCATGTTGCTGGGTGCCGTACCATATGTGGCCAATAGAGGTCCCATAGGACTTCTTTTAGCCACATATACTACTGCACCCTGCAAAGTTGGACTTATTGGCATTTTAAATTGCAATGCTTTTTTTCCTAGCCATGTTGCAGGGTGCAGTACCATATGTGGCTAAAAGACGTCCAATGGGATCTCTTATGGCCACATATATACTGCACCCTGCAGAAGATCTGGTAATCCACCCTACCTATAATGCATTTCATGCAAGACAGTACCACTAGTACATTGAAATAGCTATGTCCATATATACAATTAGTAGCTTTAAAGTGTGACAAATATTTATTACATTAATTCCGGATTAGGTTGTACTCTGTGTGGAGTTGGTGAAGGGAAATTTAGAGAAGGTCTCAAATATGAGATGTGTTAGTAAAGTAACCTTTGCCATTCTTGCTTAGGTCCAAGTGTATGTCCTGCCTAAAGCCCTCTAAGAAAATAGTGCACTGAGGCTGTGAATAAAACCTAGGGAGTGACAACAAATGTAACAAGGGGTGTCCTCCAGGGAGGTTACAAGAAGAGACAAGGCCGTACTAAGGAGGGACTACCAAGCCTATTGACCAATGAAAAGCCACAATTTACAAAGGTCAGGGACCAGAAGCCAATTAAAAAGATGGGTGGAAAGTGGGTGGAGCTTAAAGCCCATATCCAGCAAGTCTCGAAGAGAGAGCGCAAGCGCTGTCTAGGCAAGACCTAAAAATTAACAGTGTCTTCATGTACTCTTATTCTAGTGGAAAGAGTAAAAACAATTAAATTCATGAGGCTAAACAAAATCTAGATAAATAAATGTGCATATATACGTTGAAACAGGTCTTGAGGGAAATGTATTGCTTTACTTTCAGAGAGAAGTATCAAGATACAGCCATTGGAGCAAAAAAATAATTGTTTTGGAGATACAAATTACATTCATCTTAGACACTCTTTAATCATCACAAATGCTATTGAGCTGTAGGGAAGCATTGCTGGACCTCTCTCTCTGTAGTGAGTACAAGGCTAGTCCTGTGGATCCTTTGGCTTGCAGTACCTTGCTCTGGCGTCTGACTGCCTTCAGTTTCAGAAGAACCAGTTTGAAGTAAGATATTTCCAAATATGTGCTCAGGTTTAACCTCTTCTATGCCCATGACGAGATAGTCTCGTCATGGAGCGCGGTTGCGCTGTGCCCATGACGAGACTATCTCGTCATGGACCCCGCCCGCTAATGCTATGCCCGGCACAGGAGGGGGAAAGGGCGGGGCACTCAAGGGGCTAATCTGGTGTGCTGAAAAGGCAAAGAAATATTCAATACAAGGCCCACAGTGCAATGCAAGACCAATGCTATTACAGCCAGATGCAGACATGATCGTCTTGATACAGCTTTGTTGGATTGTTTTCAAGACATATTTTGCTGGTGCCCTTGGTCGTTTTTCTGAAGTGTTTAAATTGGTAACAAGACTGTTTCAGTATCTGAAAGTGAGTGCTCAACATATGCTTAGCCAGTCCAAGTTTTTTGCCAGCAGGCCCTTGCTTTCTGGGCATTGGCGTTTAACTTTTAGAGATGATTGCTAATTTGTGTTTACAGTTAATAAAACTGTATAGTTTTGATTTCTAAGTACCTTCCTACTACATAGTTCAAGCTGTCTGTTGGCAAAAGGCATAACGTCAGCTTACAGTAGGCTTAGAGCCTACCCATTGGTTACTATTGGTTGGCTTTACTGTCACTCATTTGCTTGCTTCTCATTCATTAGCTGTGTAGGCTTTTCTTCCTCATCTTGAATCCTTACCTGCTGCTTCTTCCCTTCCACGCTCACCCTCAGTGTTGCTCCTGTCCCACACTCACCCTTTGTGATACTTCCCCCTTGCCCTGCCTTTTGTGATGCTTCCCCCACCTGCACCCTTCCTGATGCTTCCCCCACCTGCCCTTTTAAAAAAAGGGCTTGCGGTGCTATTTTGTTATTTACCAATCCAACTCGGTAAATAAAAAAGGGGGGGGGTTAGTGTAATTTTGTAGACATGCCCATGCATGGTGTGCACAACTACAAAATGACATAACTACTTCATTATAGTGCCTTTTGTTACTTGTTTTTTACAGCCATGCTGCACTACATCGGCAGGCCTTGAAAAATAAAAATGTTGCCAGAGGTCTAGTTACTTGAATATTCTACGCAACTTAACTGTAACACGCTTGACCCATATTCTGGTTTCAAAATGTGTGATCCTAGGCAAACTTTTTATTTCACCAAATTGCCTTTTTCTTCATTATCACATTTGAGAGCACTTTCAAATATGTGAGATCGGCATGTCTTCTGTACAATTAACTCTTTTGTTTAATTTAACTTTTGCTCCATGTATAATAACAATCTAGTCTACAGATGGGGTAAGATGAACTCTGACTTGCTCTTAGTTCAGTAATAGCATTGTCATCAGGGCGGGGGCAGAATTGTTTATCAGTTTACATTTAAAAACATTCATTTTTAATAAATGTTTTATTAAAGCATGATTTAGTAGCACACTGTCTTTTATGGACATTACATTTTCCAATAAAATGGCCACAAACCGTACCTGTGACATGCAATTTTACTGATAAAACTATATATCGATAATGTGTGGAAATCGGGTTACAGCAAATATTTATCATTTGCCCATCTCAAAGTAAAGTGTTCTGAATTGTTTTCATCCTATTCTAATATTTGTTTCCATCACACTTCAAAATTGCAAAAAAAGGCTTCCTTAAGTGTGGATACAATTTAAAATTTGTGCAGTACATTTACAATTAACTTAAATGTTGTGTTTATAAAGCTAATACCCCACAGCCTTTAACCTCTTCTATGCTCATGACGGAATGGTTCCGTCATGAGCATAAGTGCCAGTGTGCTCATGACGGAACCATTCCTTCATGAGCACACATTAAAAAAATCCCTCTGCTGTAAACAGCAGAGGGTTTCCCCCTTTTTTAGGTCTCGCCTGAGACAGCGCGCATGCGCTACTCAGCGAGGCTTTAGTAAGGACTTCCAAGTCTGACCACTCATGCGTGTGTTTTTTTGTTGTTGCTGACAGCCTATTGGCCTTTGCGTGCGTCTTTCTAAGAAAGACAGCATGCAATTGGGCAAAGGCGGGTCATGTCCCACCTTTGTCTGGAATTGTAGCCGCCCACGGTCCTAGGGCTTGCGGTTACATACAGCCTGCCACACAGCGCCATCTATTTCCAATTATCGCTCCCACGTTTTGCGCTTGCGTTAATTGTAAACAGATGCCGGTCGGGCTGGCCGTCCGGGACACAGGCCCCGTGTGCACACTTCTTGTTATTTAACTTGCTTCACGGTGATTGCTCGCCTCCCCCTCCTGCCCCTTCGCTACTTCCTCCGTCTGGTAAACTGCTCAGATTTCCTGGCTCCTCGGAAGCGTCCTTGCAGTGTTTATGGGGGCAGTGTTGAAAGTCTCTTTTCGAAGGACACGGGGCCTGCAGTCAGGGGATGAGGGCGGGGCGGCAGGAAGGTCTACCTTTGAGGACCAAAATAAACAAGCAGGCTCTCTGGGCTTACCAGCGGCCCGGCATGCTAAAACCGGTTTACAATGGCTGCATGACATGCTCAGTGGGTTACTTGGGGGGGGGGGGGTGGGGGATGAGTGGGGTTGGTTATCGTCCTACATGGGTTATGGATGACGGATTGCAGCAAAGAGGTCAACGGTCTCTCAACCCTGCCATTTCCAGTGTCCTTTGGTTTGCACAATGCCTAGCACATTTAGCTCCGCGGTTTAGCCCTCGTGCTGCAGCGCTTTGAATTTATAAAAAAAATCAGATGGGATACAAAGTCGGGGCCTGTAAAAGACGTGGTCCCAGCATAAATTATGACAAAGTGAACAAGGTTGTTCGCACACACAGAAGAGATTTTCTTCCTTTTCAAAGCTTGCCTTTGTCTCTCTGA
This sequence comes from Triturus cristatus, assembly GCF_964204655.1. Lineage (NCBI taxonomy): Eukaryota > Metazoa > Chordata > Amphibia > Caudata > Salamandridae > Triturus > Triturus cristatus. Next base: position 961,649,192 of record NC_140589.1, read on the forward strand.
GACACTTTATTCGGCAAAATCCAGATAGTCTTCTAGGTTGTGAGGTGTATATAGATGCGGGCGCCTTACTGAGGAGATCCATAAAGGCCTAAGGACTGCCAGAGCTACGTGTGCATGGGGGAGGGGGCACGGCCTAGCTGTGCGAACCAGGCCGCCGTTCTAGCAGGACCAGACCCTTGATAAGGTTATCCGCTGCGGCAATGGAACAGACGATCTAAAAGAGGCGGAATGGAATGTCACAGTGGCGAAGAAGGATTGGTGACATTTTCCATCCAGGTAATTTTTTGTTGTGAAATTCGCCTTCCTAGTTAGGCCTTCAACAATACTGAGAATCAAATTTGCAAAATAGGGGGCCATAGCTTATGCATAATTTCCTGTTTTCGCTCTAAATATATTCATGTTTATGCCAGTGAACTTTAGTCTTATCCATACTTACACCCAATGTCCCAGAGTGTACGAAACCCCCGTGAAACAGCTTTCTGCACCCACATATGTATATGAGTCCTTTTATAATTTTTCTTCAGATTAATGTTTTCCCACCCCCGGGTACCCCCATAACAAAGGCCAGGCATTACAGAGCCCTGCTAGTTGGTTGCCCACGGACCCAAGAATGTCCCTAAAGCGCTATCCCCCATAGTACCAGGGGGTGGGTGGCACGGGGCCGATCTGCAAACTGCACCGGCACTGGAAGATTCACAGATGGTCCTGTCTTCACTCCCATCCCTCGACCCCCTACACCTCTTCGTTTTTCCAGACTCCCTCCCATTTTTCAAGAGATCACCCTTTGTTACGCATGAAAGCAGTATAGCGTCATGTGGGTGTAGTAGGGTATCCTCTCTCCCACCCTTTCAGAATTTGGGGCAGGGCTTCTGAAATGTGAGCCACCGTCTGGTCTGACTGCCCGTTTGCTACCTATGAGCCTTCAGTCATTCAGGTTGTGACAGAACTTACAAAGGAACTTCCTCTCCACCCCAAATAGCTGCAACCCCACTACCCACACCACAGGGGACGCGGGAAAAGGACTGTAAAAAAATACAAAGGATAAAAGGAACATAAACAGTCCAGCCAAAGCTACTGAGAATATTCATCATTGGAACATGTAAAGTATTTGTATACTGAAATGTTTTAGCCTATAATATTACATTTATAGAACTAAGAGCAAAACATGTTGGCGTCATGAGTCATGATCAAAAGGAACCAAACGTATATTGCTTCTTTCCTGTGCACCCCCTCCACAAATTTACCTTTTCTTTTCTTTTTAAGCAGTTACATAGAAGAAAAAAAACATATTTCTCCACATTTTGGTAAGCTTGTATTTCTGCACGCGCACAAATGTACACGAGGCCACAGCTGTCTTGGCTTCAAAACGTCACGCGGTGGCTGTGCGGGCTCTAAGCCGTGCCCGGCATGATGCTAACGGCAGGCTTGTTCTCCACAATGCCCCCTCCCTGGGCACGGCGGCTCCTGCCAGTCTGGGAATCTTTCACGAGTGACATGTTGTTTACGAGAGCGAGAAACCCCGATCACTCTCTCCTGCCAGGTGGCCGGCGTCTCTCTTTTCAGTCCTGGCAGGCGATAACCACCTGCTCCTCCTCCCCTTGCAGGAAAGGCAGGCGCCGCTGCCGCCAGTAGATACAAGCCCCGGCCGGGACTCCAGTCTTCGGCTATTTGGCCATTGAATCGCTCAGTACGAGCCTCCATATTCTCTTCCCTCAAATTTTTCCAGGTGCCATGTTATTGCTGTATTTAGAATCACCCGGGTAGGTCAGACTGTGGGGGTAATACACGCTTAATTACCCCGCAGATGTGCAGGGGTAATACACGCTTAATTACCCCGCAAAGGCATGGGTGTGCAGGCCAAGGGGAACTGGGCAGCTCTATCAGGGGCACCCCATCATTTCTCATTCACCCCGCCTCCCCCTGCTCCCTTGTTCGCGTCTGGAGAATGTCCACTACAGGGGATAAATGTATTTACATATGTGTGTGTGCATGTGTGTGTCCGTGTGTGTGTATGCATGTGTGTGTCCGTATGTGTGTGTGGTGTATGTGTGTGCGCTCGTCTGTGTGCACGTGTGATGTGTGTGTGAGCGATCGACTGTGTGTGATGAAATAACGTAGCATAGGGGAGAGGATGTGGCCTAACGGCTAGGGCGGTCGACCTAAAATCTGGGGAACCGAGTTCGAGTCTCAGCAGTGACGCGCAACATCCTGTGGTTCTGGCCAAATCACTTAGTCTCCCCTTGCCCAACAAGAATGAATGTGTCATTGTGTAACAACTGGTGCTCGTGTAAAGCGCTCTGATACCCAATACATTCGGGTCAAGAAAGTCACCTTTCTGCACTGCGCAAAAGGGAAAGGGTAGGAATGTGATGGATTTAAGGCAATACGGTGCATTCCTGTATTTTCCCCTGCACTGGCACCCTTTTCACTGCCTAGAGCTAATGCAGGCCATCCCTGGACAATGGTGCAAAGGTGCCTGCATTGTAAGGAAGATTGTTTTTTGCGGAAAGGGTCGCCTTCCTGTGCAAAAACAATCCCCTAAGGCTTTTTCCTCTTTCTATGTGTGCCACTGAATGTAGCCCAGGAGAAATAAAGATATTTCTCCTTGTTACGCCTCACCTGGGGAGGTGAAGGTTTTTGACGCAATCCCAAGTCTACCACTTCTGGTAAATCTGGGAATGTGTCAAAATCCATGGATGTTACTTGGGAACAATTACATAACACCCATGGAAATGCCTCACTGGCACAGAGTAATCTTTACTCGAGATTTAAGAAGTCGCTCAGGACCATGCAAGGTGGCCTTACTTGGCTTCATAAATCTAATTTTTAGGTCTCGCCTATGCAGCGCGCATGCGCTGCGTAGGAGACCTTAAGCCGCCGTTCAGCTCTTTTTCGATGCACACACTCTTGCTTGTGGCGGCATACATCTTGGGGGAGTGCGCAGGGGCACGCCACAAGCATGAGTATGTGCTTTGAAAAAGAGCAGACTGCGCACGCATGCACAGACGCACGCACAACTACCGTGCCAGCAACCACATGCGCGCGCCTCTTTCCTCGCCCACTCACTCGCTCCGCCCTCTCCGTCTCCTTTTTGCCTCTCCATTAACGTGCCAGTACCATCCCCCAATCCCTGTCTTTACCCACAGGCATTCATGTAATCCTTGCTCCTTTAGTCTTCTGTGTTGCTTATTTACTTCCCCCTTCATTCACACTCCCCGTTCTAACTTCCAGTCCTCATTATAGATAATCGCCCCTTTGTTCCCATATTTCAAGCTTGTGCTTCTTTCCCTTTTATTCATACTCCTCACCGTTCGTTCCTATCATTGGCTCCAGTACCACCTCAACCTCCCCATGCCCCAACAAATCCCATCCATTCCTCGTAATTGCCCCCACCTTATTCCAAATTTGGCCACTCTTCCCTCCTTGGTAATCTACCTTTTCATCTTTGACACTCCGTGTTTTAAACGTTCCTTCAGCGTCCGAGTATCTTGTTTTGTGCTAGAAGCCTTCTAATGCCTGCCAACAATCCTCATTCTTGCTGCTGTGGTCTCACGAGATCGTAGTTCTAGAAAGGTAACCCCGTCACTTTTGCTTGCAGTACCTTGATCTTGACACTTTGTTATATGTGTGATGTTGTATCCACAGTTAACAGCAATGAGACTCTTACAAAGGCCTGAGTGTCAGTATCTTGTTATATCTGGCTTCCAATGCCATGTTGTATGTTAGCACAAGGTGAGTGACAATCTTATTTTTTTGTACTCCGATATCCGCTCCAGGTTATCTTATTCTAGACCAGACCTATCAAGTTGGGAGAGGATTCTGAGCTAGGAACTTGTTCCAAGCAGTACGCAGAGGTGTCAACCAAACTCTAATGCTGGAGATTTCTCTAACTTGCTGTCATAACCTAGCACCACTGTTTGAACCACAGATGCCCATGTGGCTGACACTTGGGCCTATTCTTGTTGCTGGTTTGACATATCAAACGTGTACCTTGTTACTTTTGACAGTAGCTAGATATGCAAATGAGAAATCATGTACACTGCATGGTTTATTTAAAAGGGAAAAGGTGATTTGGGTTGCAGTGTTTGTTGCCTTCATTTTTAAAACAGAGTGCTAGAAACACATTGAACTTTTCTTTTCTGTAGAAAGGTGAGGCCATGTCTCCAATAGTGTAGTATTGCTGGTGCTCAACAAAAGTCAGTCAAGTAAAACGCCATGGTTGGTACTGTCTGATAATTGGTACTTTGTGGCATTTTTAAAGTGCCTTTGACACTTCTGTCTGTGCACTGTGTGACTCGCGTACATAGATATTTCCAATTTTTATTTGATTTGTTTTGTTCATCTAAGACCACGTCTCTTGTAAAGGATTTCGAGATAAAGCTTCATTAACCACGCCCCTTTTAAAGATAATCATTACCATTTTCATCCCACTGAAAGCACTAATGCTTAGGACTGCCAAAGGGACTCTTTTCCTCAGACCCTGCGTTTTTTCATGTCAGCTGACGCATTTGAAATCATTAGTTGGTGGCGGAGACTGGAGCTACTGTGTTTTCTCTTTCCCATACACTATATTTTTAAACTTCGAAACAGGTGCTTGTGACTTGGGACCCAGCATAGTTGTTTGTCTAGGGGTCCGTAAAAACTGCTGACAGGCCTGGTGCTACTAGATGCTCCTCATGCTCTGCCTAGCACGTTTCTACCCATCTGCCTTGAACCCTTCTCCACATCTGCCTTGCACCCTTCTCCCCTTCCACCTTGCACCCTTCTCCGCCTTGCACCCTTCTCCCCCTCTGCCTTGCACCCTTCTCCCCCTCTGCCTTGCACCCTTCTCGCCCTCCGCCTTGCACCCTTCCCCCCCCCTCCGCCTTGCACCCTTCCCCCCCTCCGCCTTGCACCCTTCCCCCCCCTCCGCCTTGCACCCTTCCCCCCCCTCCGCCTTGCACCCTTCCCCCCCCTCCGCCTTGTACCCTTCGCCACCTCCGCCTTGCACCCTTCGCCACCTCCGCCTTGCACCCTTCGCCACCTCCGCCTTGCACCCTTCTCCCCCTCCGTCTTGCACCCTTCTCCACATCTGCCTTGCACCCTTCTCCCCCTCCGCCTTGCACCCTTCTCTGCCTTGCACCCTTTTCTCTAATAAGGCAACATGCATTTAGGCACTTTAAAGCCGGAAAGGTGCGATGTATGTGCGCAAGGGAGTGGTGCGAGCAGGGGGGTGAAACACTGTGAAAGATATTCAAATCGGCTGCATTACCCTTTAAGATCTGTTATTTCTCAGGAATGGTGGGGAAAATTCTGGTTATGGATGGCCTCGTTCCAAGCATGGCGCTCTTTCTCGGTCTAGATTTTTCTTTTTTTGCGCTATGAAAATGCACTTAGATACTTTACACAGGGTGCAAACTGTCTGTAATGTTAGAGAATAAGGTTGCATACGTCCCTGCAATGCACTTTAGCCTCTGGCAGAATAAGCACTCTACCATTCTAAGTATGTCTTTACTCTTCTTTAAGCACGTCACACTTTTTCTTTTATGGGCATCCCTTTTTTTTTTTTTTTTTTTTTTTTTGAAACCGTTTATTACAAAGTTCAAAGAATATACAAAGATGGGCCTACAACCTTCAGGCCGGCCGCTAACAAACAAGAGGAGCATAAGATACACACAGTAGAACGCAGGCAGCGGCAAAGGGAAACATACAGGAGTTAGCCGCGTTGATGGCCACACCATACGGACCCCACATAACAACAAACAAAATCCAACCACAAGGCAACCCACGATCGAAAACAGCAGCATGTGCTCCCCTAGAAGGGGGACCCTACCAAACCATAGGAGTATCAAGGGGGGGGAGAAGGTCAGAACAGAGACTGGGTGGACTCAGTGCCCGGTACCGGAGAGCTAAACCGGCTAAGGGGACGGGGCAGGCGATGGATCGGGCAATAACGGCGGGGCGCAGATTCCACCACGGTAGGCGTTCCAGGGGCCCCACACTTTCACCCATGTCCCAGGCTTACCTCTCGCTACATACACCACCTTTTCCCGAAACATGCACCAGTCCATATTTTCCTTCCAGGCCGAAACAGTCGGGGGCCTCTGGGAACCCCACAGTTGAGCAATATCGCGCTTGGCCACCATATATCCCAGAGTCACCCACCACGTCTGTGGCGCCGAATAGTCGGTTGGTTCCCACACGTTCAACAGGCATCTCCTCGCTTCGGGCAGCAGCGGCACACGCGTAACCACCCGCAGGACCTCATGCACACCACGCCAGAATCGCTCCACCTCTGGGCATTCCCACAAAATATGAAGAAAGGTCCCCAAAGAACCACACCCACGCTTACACAACCCGTCCACAGCATAGCCCATTCGCAATAGCCTTGGCCTCGTTATGTAGACCCTATGGAGTATCTTGAGCTGGACGAAGCGAAGGCGGGCCGGTATGGCCACCTCTTTCGGGGAGGCCACCGCAGAGACCCAGTCCTCGTCGTCCAGCTCCAATCCATCGGCAACCCAAGCCTCGCGAAGATCAAGCAGCAATCCCACGCGGTCATTGATCAGTTTTTTATAGATTAACGAGATCGTGCTTTCCGGAACATGTCCATCCAGCACTCTATCTTCCAGAGGGGAGTACTCCGGGATGGAGGCAACGTCCGGGAAGGCGGAGCATAGTGCATGATGGATCTGCATATACCGAAAGTACTCCCTGTCTTGCAACTGGAATTCCGTCTGCAGCATCCCGAACGTTTTGAATCCCCCCCTCGTCCAGAGATCCCCCACCCTGCTAATGCCTATCATGTCCCACTTCTCGAAGCCCTTCGAGGTCCACAGGGAGCCCAACTGCTCAGATGCGTACAGTGGTGACGCCCGGGTCAAACGATCCTTCCACCCCATCGCTACATTAGCCGCGTGCCACACTCTTACCATGACACGCGTGGGGCCCGTAAGACGTGCGTCGAGCGAGCTGGAGTAGAGCGCTCGATTATAGTCACCACCCGGCAGTAGCATCTTATCCATTTCAAAGGCCGGGTTTAGGGCGGGCCCGTATAGGCCGTGATTAATCGCAGCCAGCTGGGAGGCCCAATAATACCGTTTAATATCCGGGAGGGCAATCCCCCCGTCATACCACGGGAGCGTCAGCTTCGCCAGGGCGATACGCGGTCTCCCGTCCCAGAACAGGCGGCGTTGCAAGCTCTCCACCTCGCGGAAGTAGCGCGCCGGGACGAGGTCCATTGTATTCTGCAGAGCGTACAGGAAACGCGGCAGCGACATCATCTTAAACAATGCCGCCCGGCCGAGCGGCGAGAGCGGCAAACGCCGCCAACACACGACATCCTCCTTCAGGCGCTGGAGGGGGGGCAGCAGGTTTCGATCATACCGGGCCTCCGCGTCTAGGGTGATGAAGATACCCAGGTACCTAAATCCCTGCGGGGCGATCTGGATAGGACAGCCCCGCGGAAGGATAGGAGCCTCCCCAGAGAGAACATACACGCACGATTTAGCCCAGTTGATGACAAGGCCGGAGTTACGACCAAATGAGTGCAATACATCAACCAGTACTATCAGTGATTTACGTGGGGAAGCCAGGTACAGGAGAATATCGTCAGCATATAGAGACACGCGGTCCTCATACTCGGGGGTCCAGCGGATACCACGAATAGAAGGTTCCCACCGCAGCCACTCCGCCAGGGGCTCCAAGGCCAGCGCAAAAAGAAGCGGCGATAACGGGCAGCCCTGCCGCGTGCCCCTGCCCAACTCAAACGGAGCCGACACTCTACCGTTCACAACCACCTGCGCCAGTGGGCCAGAGTACAACAATTTAACCGAGCTGATAAACCCTGGGCCAAACCCAAATTTCGCGAGCGTCGCCCAAACATATGGCCATTCAAGTGTGTCAAACGCCATAGTGGCGTCCAAGGATGCCAAGATGGCCGGCTCCCGCATGAACGGGACACGTGCGAGCACCCCATGCAAACGCCGCAGGTTAAGCGCTGTGTTACGATGGGGGAATAAAGCCGGACTGGTCCTGGTGGACCAAGTCACACACCACGCCGACCAGCCGATTGGCCAGAACCTTGGCGAGAATTTTGGGCTCCGCATTCAATAACGAAATGGGTCGATAGGATGTGACCCGGTCCCGTGGCCTCCCCTCCTTGTGGATAACCACGATGGTAGCCAGACGCTGGTCTAGCGGGAGGGAACCCACCGAGTGGGCCGCAAGGAACATAGCACGGAGATGCGGCGCCAGCGTATCCGGTCGCAGCTTATACAACTCGATGGGAAGACCATTAGGACCCATGGCCTTGCCAGAAGCGACCGAGCGTATGGCGAGGGCAATTTCTTCGGAGGTTGGAGCGGCGTCCAACAACACTCTGTCCTCCTCAGAAAGGGAAGGCAGCGCGATATCTCTGAGCAGGGCATGGGAATCCTCTTCAGAGCGGGAAGACACTGGGGAATATACCCCACGGAAATAGTCCGCGAAGCAGGAGACAATTTCCTCCGGTTCAGTGACACACACACCATTCATTTTCTCAATCAACGGGACAACACGACTCGCTCTCTCTTTTTTTATCCAGCCACGCAATCAATTTACCGGCCTTATCACCCACATCATACAGTCTCCCCTGTTGCTCTCTACTGAGGCCCCTGGCCGCCTCCGTGACGAGGGCCTTATAGGCCGCTTGCTTGAGTTGGAGAACATGTAATTTATCCTCCGTCACCCCACGTTCTAGATCCCCCTCCAACTCGGTTATCTCAGCTTCAACACGGGTCACCTCCTCCCGCTCGCGCCTCCGGGAGTGGGAAATAAGGGACAGGGCTTCTCCTCGGAGTACTGTCTTGAACGCCTCCCACAGTGAGACCGCCGAAGACACAGACCCCACATTCTCGTCAAAATAGCGCTTAAGGGATTTAATCAGCTCTGTGCGAATGGTGTGGTCACGCAGGTACCAGGGATTGATCGGGGCCACTCTACCCTCTCCCCTCGGCAAAACATCAAAGTGCAACAAGAGCGGAGAGTGGTCCGAAATACCCCGTGCCAAATGGCGCACTTCTCCCACCCTCCCTACATAAGCCGCTGGGACCAGGACATAATCTAGCCGTGAGAGACTACCATGGGCCCCTGAATGGAAGGTGTACTGTAGCTGCGTGGGATGTTTTAGACGCCAACAATCCACCAGCCCCAGGGTATCCAAGAGGCCAGATAACCACTCTTGGGCCCGGGGGAGATCCCCAGGGGGGTGACGATCCACAGTTCCGGAAACTACAGCATTAAAATCCCCCCCCACCACTAGAATCCCCTCCGGAAGGCCAAGGAGGAGGTGCCCCAGGTCTGCAAAGGTGGTCGTCTGCAGCCCCGGTGGGACATATACTGACACAAAAACGATCACTCTGCCCTCCAGTCTGCCCACCAAAACCGTGTAACGTCCCCTATCGTCAGGGCGCACCTCATCAATCTCCAACGGGAGCGAGTTTTTAACCATAATGCCCACACCCCTTGAACCGGACGTGAAGCCCGCATGGGCCACAAGGCGGTAGCCCCGTCGATTCATAGCGCAAAAGGAGTTGCCAATGAGGTGCGTCTCCTGCAGAAAAACTATATCGGGCGAAGTTCGCTTCAAGAACTGCAGGACCACACCTCGTTTTATCCTGTCCCCCAGTCCATTAACATTCCAGGACAACAAACTCAGTCCCCTACCCCCCATCATAAACAGAAGTCATCACTCGTCCCCCAGAGAGCACTGTAGAGATAACACAAAGATACGTTTGCCTTGTGGTGGAAACGAACAACACCCCACCCCCAACCCACCCATTCCAACAAAACTCCCCCCACCCTGCACCCCTGCATGAGCCCGGACAGCCCCCCCAACTTGCAGTGTGCCTGTCGCCCCTATAAAAGAAACTAGCTAAACCCCCTAGAGGAGGAAAGAGTACCCCTTCTAGACCCCACACAACCTCCATGGGAGGGGAATGTACAAAGACAGACGCTTGATCGAAAGTAGCATCGTATTCGTCCAGAGTGAGGCCCAATATTGACCCCTCAGTCCCGATCCAGTGGGCCGCCTCCTCCCGCCGCCCCCCCCCCCCGCCATCTCGATCACGATCCCCAGACAGAGTGTCCAGCCAGTCCCCGGCCGCTTCGGGACGATCAAAAAAGTGCGTGCGACCATCCACCTCCACTCGCAGCTTGGCTGGGAAGAGCATGGCGTACTTTAAGTTCAGGTCCCGGAGTCGGCGTTTGACGCCGAGGAAGCTCAGTCTTTGCTTCTGGACCGCCTGGGTGAAATCAGGGTAAAAGTTCACCTCCATATTGTCCAACTTAACCGACCCATGTAGTCTGGAAGCTTGCAGGATAGCGTCTCTGTCCCGAAAGTTAAAAATCCGGGCAATGAGAGGTCGCGGAGGGGCTCCGACCTTCGGCCTTCCCCCGGGAACCCTGTGGGCCCTCTCCACAGCAAAAAATTTACTCAGGCCCCGAGGCTGGAGATGGGTAGCAATCAGGTCCTCCACAAATAGATCCGCCGCCGCTTCCTCCCGTCCCTCGGGCACTCCGATGATGCGGACGTTATTCCTCCGGGCCCGACTCTCGGAATCCTCGAGGCGCCGATCCATAAGTGCGCTCGCCTGACTTAGCCGGCGTACCTCCCGTTGTAGTGCCGCCACCTCAGTCGTAAGGCCCGATGCGGTGTGGGCCAAAGAGTCAACTCGATCGTTGGTCTTGGAAAGATCGGCCCTCACCAGGCCAACGTCTACAAGGACCGCATCGATCTTCTGTGCCAGGGTGTCGAACCGCTGGCCCACCGAGGCCTTCATCTCGGAAATGGCGCCCATGACGTCGTGGAGAGTCAGATCCGTGGGCAAGTCCGGGGCATCAGAAGGGCCCTCAGGGGACTTGTGCGGTCCGCCGGGAGATCCCCTCTGGAGGGTATAGCGGTCCATGCTGTTGGCCGGATGGACGGTGCCACGTCAGGTCGACTTGGTCTTTGACCGATCCCCATCTTGTTTTGTGGCCATCGCCGCTGGTCCCACAATCGATCCAGCAACGTCGTAGAGGGCAGGCAATCAGGGCCACGAGCTCCGGGGGGGCCACCCCAGATCGGCGGGGTGGGCCACAGCAGGCAGGCAGGCCGGGTTCCCCAGCGAGGCCACACCAACACAAAAGGCTCCGCGATCTCACTAGCAGAAACGGCGAGAAAGCGAAAGTGCGGGGTACGTGACTCGCCAGGCCCGGCCCGCCGTTGTTGTTCACTTTGCCACTGGGTCACCCCCCAACGCAAATCCGGGGTTCGGCGAGAAGAAGGCCGCAAACCTCAATCGGTGCTCACTCCGGCACCCGAGGTCCAATTCGAGAACGGAAAACGGGTTCCAGCTCAGGCTCACCAACACAGTCCCCTCAATCGAGGCAGGATGAATTCAGGATAAATGTAGGAGGTTGCGGAGGTCCTCGGGAGCCTCGCACCTACGCGGCCATCTTGGTTGCGCGCTAGGCTCCTCCTCCTTTTTATGGGCATCCTTAAGCACGCGCACTTTTTCATTTAGGGGCGCTTTGAAATGTATTCTTGCTCTTTATATATGGAATAGAGAGGTAGATTAAACCAAAAGGACGTCAATTGACTGTCAATTGTCTATACTCTTGCACTTACTTTAGCTTACAGTATAGCATACTGATAAAAATGCTTTCCTCTTTTGGAGTCTATGAATGTTTTGGGACTTTTTCAAATTTAAATGTTATTTCAAGAATGAATCAGAGTATAAGTGATCCACATGCTGCCATATAATTTATGCAATAGGGAATAAACATTTGATGGATAGAGTGGCCACGGTTAAAAGTATGTCTGGGTTATTATTGCACCTCACTTTAGGTTAAAGCACTACTTCACGATGATTCTGTGGAATTTAGATGAGTGTATATAAAGATCATTCGCGAATCGTTATGTTTAATGCAAATAGCCTTAATAACAAGTGTAAGGCTCGGGCAATTGAAGACTGGGTAAAAAGTCACTCACCACATATTGTGCTCATTCAAGAGACACACTTTCGGAATAAAATGGAACCAAAATTTAAGATGTTCAAACAATGGGCAGGGCATCAGTGTACTTTGAGCGCGAGTGTCGCCCATAGGAGGGTGGAGATTTACATAAACAGTCACTTCCAGTATCAAGTTACTATATCCCAAACAGAACAAGCATTGGCATAGCCAATAGGTCTCGCCTTTGGGACCTTATAAGCGTTTTGTTATCCAGCACAATATCCTTGGTGCAACAACATCAACTGTTGCATGGCTAAACACTTATAAGGTCCCAAAGGCGAGACCTGTTGGCTATGCCAATGCTTGTTAATTTGTGTCACTCTCGCACCACGTTGTGTGATGCAATAGTGACACAAAGGTGCTCGTAAATGTGCCCCTAGGTCTGCTACAGGGGTTTCGTTTTCTAGGCCTTTACTCCCTAGTAAGCGCCCCCACCCTTAAACCTCCCTACCAGGGATCTGAATGTTGCCCTCCTGCATCACCCACCAAGTTATGTTATGTTAATTGGTTTGTAGAGTGTGCATATACCAATCAGCGTCTTGGTGCTAGTGTCAGATAAATGTCACATGTAAGGCAGAGTGATAGATATAATTAACCCAAGGAACCGAAGAGCCAGGTTTTTAATTGCTTTCTAAACTTTAGACGATTAGGCTGTGCTCTAAGACGGTCGAGCATTAAGTTCCACCAATTAGCTGTAACAAGGGAGAACCTTCTTCCTCCCCAGTGAACTTTTTGATTCTCGGAGACACAATTAGTCTAGCTACACTAGACCGCAAGGTAGGCGAAGATAGATGCCATTTGAAGATCTCTTGAAAGAAGAGTGGTCCAGTCTGATGTAGAGCTTTATGAGCCCAGTGTAAGGCTTTTGAGTTTTAATTCGAGCCCTGATTGGTAGCCAAAGCAGACCTCTGATGGTTTAAGAAACAGAGCAGAACTTGGGAAGGTTCAACAGCACCCAGACAGCCGTGTTTTGAAGCGTCTGCAGTTTGCTCAGCAGGCAATTTTGGGAGCCAACATATAAGGCGTTACAGTAATCAAATTTACAGATTACTATCGTTATGATGACAGTTTTTCTCACTTCCATTTGAAGGAAGGGGAGAACTTTTTATAATGTCCTCAAAGTGAGAAAACCGGAGGATGTTACCCAATTGGTGTTATCTATGAATACAGGCTTATTGTTAAAGACGAACCCTAGGTTTCTGGCTTTCTGAACTGGTAGTGGAAGGGGTCCCAAATTAGGGGACCAACAGTTGGAATTCCAATAAGAAGTGTTGTTGCCAAACAGCAACACCTCCGTTTTCTCAGAGTTTAACTTTAAGCAGTTTGAATGCATCCAATGTGCAGTGCTGCTCATACAGATGTTAAACTGGTTGGCGACTTTGTCAGGCTCCGAAGAGACGACACAACTATTTGGGTGTTGCCGGCATATGAAAATACAGAAAAGCCACATGATCGAATGAGTTTACTCAAGGGAGTAATGTAAAAATTAACAAGCATTGGCATAGCCAATAGGTCTCCCCTTTGGGACATTATAAGTGTTTAGCCATGCAACAGTTGATGTTGCACCAAGGATATTGTGCTGCATAATTAAATACTTATAAGGTCCAAAACGCGAGACCTATTGGCTATGCTAATGCTTGTTTTTTTTTGCTTTGGGAGGTGGAGAAGAGCTTCCCCAACCTCCCGAAGCATAGTGTCTGTTTTCATTGTAATGGCGATAGCGCGCATGGCGCTCTGTCATCATTACAATGAAAACGAAACTGAAACTTAGTTTCAGTTTCACAGTTTTGGTGCTTGTGGGGCTATCTCAGCACCCCGAGCACGAAAAACATAGGAGAGGAATTGTTGGAAAGGGGAGAATCTCTCCTTTCCAATGGCAGCCTTCCCCAGTGGATCCCTGCTTGGGGATTGCCCCAGGAGGGCGATCCCCAAGTACGGATCCACCCACTAGCCGCCAGGGAGGGGGGAGCAGCCCCTTGGGCCAGGGCCTTTGCTCCCCCCCTATAAAATTATACCAGACAGCCTTTCTGTCCCCCCTGGGGGGCAGATGGGGGCTGCAGCCCCCAATCTGCTCCGGGGGGGGGGGGGGGGGCAGAAAGCACTCTATGCGCCAGGGGTTTGTTTTTATATGCCAGGGGTGGGGGCTGACCAGAATGGGCATGCTAATGCCCCCACCTTACCCCCCAAAGAAGGCACCATACTTTCTGCCCCCCCAGGAGTCAGATGGGGGCAATAGCCCCTGATCTGCCCCCCAGGGGGGGGGCAGAAAGCCCATTAGGCCTCAGGGATTTTTCTTATTATATATACGTAGGTGTGGGGGCTGCCCAGAATGGGCATGCCAATGTCCCCACTCAAAAAAAAAAGGTACAGTATTTCTGCCCCCCCTCGGAGGCAGATGGGGTAACAGCCCCTTATCTGCCCCCCACTAGGCCCCAGGGAATTTTTTTCTCCAAAGTTCTGGGTGGGCGCTGCCCAGAATGGATATGCCAATGCCTCCACCCGACCTCCCCCAAAAATGCCCCTTATCTGGCTCCTGGGGGTGGGGGGCAGAAAGACCAATAGGCATCAGGGAATATTTTTTTTTTAATTCAGGGGTGTAGGCTGGCGAGAATGGGCATACCAATGCCCCCACAACGCCCCAGAAAATGCCACAGTCTTTCTGCCCCTCCAGGAGACAGATTGGGGCATTAGCCCCATATCTGCCGTCCAGGGGGCGTCAGAGAGCACACTAGGTGGCAGCGATTATGCTGGCTTTTTTATGCGTGGGTGTGGATGCTGCCCAGAATGGGCATACCAATGCCCCAACCCCACAAACTAATAGCCACAGTCTTTCTGTCACCCATGGGAGCATATCGGGGCAAACCTCCCGTCCCCCCCCCCCCCATTCCCCCCAGGGCGGCAGAAAGCCTACTAGGCACAGCTTGTTTTTAGTAATATGCCTACCTGTGGAGTTTGGGCCCTAGCAAACTTGTTCATTTTTTTAAACTGGACACCAAGAGAAATCCAGGATGGGATGACTTGTGTGCCTCTCACCAGGTGCTGTTACCCAGAATCCCTTGCAAACCTCAAACTTAGTTAAAAAAAAAAAAAATAATTCCTCACATTTCTGTGATGGAAAGTTCTGGGATCTGCGTGGATCCACAAAATTCCACCCAACGCACATTCCCCAAAGTCTTCTGATAAAAATGGTTCCTCACTTGTGTGGGTAGGTCTAGTGCCCGCAACGTGGATACACCACATTTTCACAGTGAAAATGAAACCTTTTTTTGCAAAGTGCCTAGCTGTAAATTTTGAACCCTAGCTCTTCAGGCACCTAGGGAAACCTAGCAAATCTATACATTTTTGAAAACTAGATACCATGGGGAATCCAGGATGGGGTGACATGTCTGGCTCTCACCATGTTCTGTTACCCAGAATCCCTTGCAAACCTCAAAATTTGTAAAAAAAAAAAAAAATTCTAAAAAGATTTTCCTCACATTACTGTGGTGGAAAGTTCTGGATTCTGCGTGGATCCACAAGATTCCACCCACCCCGCATTCCCCAAAGTCTTCCGTGAAAAATGGTGCCTCGCTTGTGTGGGTGGGTCACGTAACCGCAACAGGCAAGGGCCCAAAACTTGGTTTTGCAAGGGGGGTGTTAGACTTGGCATCTTTTGGCGTGTTTCCCCTGAGTTTTTGCTTTCTGACCTCCCGGTTTTGACTCTTTTTTTTGCTGGCATAGTGTTTCTGCGCACCTTTCTCACTGCTGATCAGTGGTAAAGTGCAAGTGCTCCTGTGGTAAATTGTGTTATGGATTGGTGTTTCCATGATTGGATATTTGATTTACTTGTTAGTCCCTAGTAAAGTGCACTGAGTGTGCCAGGGCCTATAAATCAAATGCTACTAGTGGTGATTGTGCCACCCACGTGAGTAGCCCAGAAAAGGTACCTCAGACCCGCCATTGTGGAGTCTGAGCGCAGTTTGTAACTGCCATGTCGACTTGGCCGGTGCACACACTTATCAGTCCCTCACCATCGCTTTTCTTACATGTCAGTCATCCCTAAGGTAGGCCCAAGGTACCCCTGTGGGCAGGGTGCAGTCTATGTGAAAGGTAGGGCATGCCCTGGTGTGTGTGTGGCATGTCTTGATAGTGAATTACGGCCAATTTCCGTTTTTTCGCTATTGCAAGGCTACCTGTTCCCCATAGGACAGAATGGGGAGTTTGTTTATAACATCTTATAAACATAACTGGCTCAGGGAATTAGGTAAGAGAATAAAGTTTAGTATGCCTGAAATCAGGATCTAAAGATGCATATTTTAGTGATGGTGATTTTTAAATTCTGTGTTTAAAAATACCACTTTTAGAAAGTAGGTATTTTCTTGCTCAGTCATCCCGTGTGCCTCTGCTGGAATGTGGATTGCCTGTCTGGGTTTTGGATGCCAGAAGGCTGGGGAGCAGGAGTGGCTCCAGATAGTATAGGTGGGTCAGGAAAGGGCTGAATAGACCTGGACTGCAATGGGGGAAGGGGGAGGAGATTTCCTTGCACCTCAAAGGGCCTGGTCTGCATCTGACCATGCCGTCTCCACCTCCTGCCAGGAAGTCATACCAGACAAGGCAGAACTGGTTCTGGCTGGGCACAGACACTCTCTGCCTAAGAGATCAAAGGATTTTGGCATATAAATATTGGGGCCAGACCCCTGAACTTTAGAACTCTTTTGGACCAAGAAGACTGCCAAGAAGAAGAGCCGGAGAAACTGTGAGGAGGATCTACCACTTTGCTGTGTGCTTTGCTGTGTTAGCCTGCAGTGGCTGCTTCTGTCTTGGGCAGTGAAAGGACTGGACTGAACTTTCTGCAATCTACTTAGTGAGTTTCTCCAAGGGCTTGAGGTAGAGCTTGCCCCCTGTTCAAGAAGTCTCAGGGACAGCAAAGACTTCAAGCTCTTCTGCCCTCAGCACTGGGGACTGTGTGTTTTGTGCTGCAACAGAAGAAAGAACAGTTCTGGGTTTTGACTTGATGGCAGCAAGGCCAAGTCGACTAATAATAAGTACCAAACAAAGTGCCAATGCTGCACAAGGCTTTTTGCCTAAACTTTTTCGTGTGTATTGACTGAAACAATCACATTTTAGACTGCTTTTTCGGTCAGATTTAATCAAACAGAAGTAAATCAATTACATTACATTTTCATTTTTCACAACATCTGATATTTCATAGTCCTAAACTGCACCGTGATTTCCACAAAACCCTTATTTTTTTAATTATATACAACAGTTTTATAAGTTTTTGACACCTTCTAAAAATACAAAACTTGGCAAAAAAACATTCAACTCTTAACAGCATTCATACCCACTCACACCCATTCATATTAATCATTATATACAAAACAAACTAAGTGAAAATGTGTCAATGACACGTGTAGGCCATCCAGAAAAAATTGTACTCTCGTTTTATAAACTCTTTGTTCTTTGGAAAAAGTCTTTTTTACAATTGGTTGGCCTTAACTAGTAAGGTCTACGCGTTTCGGAACCCTTTTCTTGATGGGATCCTCGTCAGGACCAATGTACTGAAATAAATGAACAAAAGATTGTTTAACCAATATCCTGTCTCTTTTTGTCTCAGGTGACTGCGCTATGTTTAAGATTCTCACCTGCAATTTAAATGCAGTCTGTGCCTCGCGGGGGAATACGATGTGCTAAACGTCTACCTCTGTCTGCCAAGCCGAAAGATTCTGCCTGTCAAGCCAAACGGATACAAGAAATTCAATCAACTACTGCCGTCCTCTCATGACGACACACGTTTCAATTCTCTTGAAGTCAAAGTCTGTCTATTTTACTGTTGGGCGCTTACTTTTGGTATGCGTCGAGGTGCAGAATATCTGAAGTCACGGTTCCAATTACATCCGACTCCTCGATGTGAATGATACTGACACAGCCCGTGTGTTGGAATGGCTTCAAAGTTGCCAGTTGTATTCGTTACACTGCGTATCCAAAAATGAAACCACACTCGTAAACGATGTATCGAAGGGTCAGTTGGAAGTTGTGTACATGTAGTGCACAGAATCGCGGTTAGTTACTGCCTTACCTCAATGAAACGAAATTCCCGCGTCTCGGTGGGGTTCTCTCACGTAGCTGCTATGCTCCGTTTCTGCTTCCGTCAAGGTACGTTATTGAGTGTTTGTCGCATCACGTGAGGACATGGCGTTGGGGTAGTGGCTTCTGGGAAATGTGGTTCTTAGATGACACTGACCTCTTTTTGTGCAAAAGAACTTTATTTAGTCTATCAAGTAGACAACAGACAAAGACGTTATGATGTCTGTTTTGCAAATCGCTACTGTATTCTTGGCGTAACCTTTTGATCTCTAATGTAATGAAGACGCCACTTGTCTTGTTAATCCCGTTTTTAACTGAGAAAAAGACTTTTTTTCATGTTTTGTCCAAATATAACTTATAAGAACAGTTATAAGAAAGGAAGCTGACAGACATTGGACATCATCCATGGGAGCGCCCATACAGCAGGGCGACAAAATGCAAATATAATAAAACATTTTCCAAACCCTCACTAGGTTAGGAGATCAATAAGTACACCAACACCAAAGCAGAGGAGTCCAACATGGTGTTAATTGCTTCGCATCAGATCTACATTGTCTGTTCAGAGAACTGAAAAAATTATGGACAACAGTTGGACTAGACAAAAAGGAACTAAAAAGATCGACAGTAGCATTAACCATAGTTCCACAAAGGTGCCGACTACAGCGCAGTGGAAACACGCTTAGACATTTGGACAAAAAATAAAAAAGTATTTTTCTCAGTTAAAAACGGGATTAACAAGACAAGTGGCGTCTTCATTACATTAGAGATCAAAAGGTTACGCCAAGAACACAGTAGCGATTTGCAAAGCAGACATCATAACGTCTTTGTCTGTTGTCTACTTGATAGACTAAATAAAGTTCTTTTGCACAAAAAGAGGTCAGTATCATCTAAGAACCACATTTCCCAGAAGCCACTACCCCAACGCCATGTCCTCACGTGATGCGACAAACACTCAATAACGTACCTTGACGGAAGCAGAAACGGAGCATAGCAGCTACGTGAGAGAACCCCACCGAGACGCGGGAATTTCGTTTCATTGAGGTAAGGCAGTAACTAACCGCGATTCTGTGCACTACATGTACACAACTTCCAACTGACCCTTCGATACATCGTTTACGAGTGTTGTTTCATTTTTGGATACGCAGTGTAACGAATACAACTGGCAACTTTGAAGCCATTCCAACACACGGGCTGTGTCAGTATCATTCACATCGAGGAGTCTGATGTAATTGGAACCGTGACTTCAGATATTCTGCACCTCGACGCATACCAAAAGTAAGCGCCCAACAGTAAACTAGACAGACTTTGACTTCAAGAGAATTGAAACGTGTGTTGTCATGAGAGGACGGCAGTAGTTGATTGAATTTCTTGTATCCGTTTGGCTTGACAGGCAGAATCTTTCGGCTTGGCAGACAGAGGTAGACGTTTAGCACATCGTATTCCCCCGCGAGGCACAGACTGCATTTAAATTGCAGGTGAGAATCTTAAACATAGCGCAGTCACCTGAGACAAAAAGAGACAGGATATTGGTTAAACAATCTTTTGTTCATTTATTTCAGTACATTGGTCCTGACGAGGATCCCAGCAAGAAAAGGGTTCCGAAACGCGTAGACCTTACTAGTTAAGGCCAACCAATTGTAAAAAAGACTTTTTCCAAAGAACAAAGAGTTTATAAAACGAGAGTACAATTTTTCCTGGATGGCCTACACGTGTCATTGACACGTTTTCACTTAGTTTGTTTTGTATATAATGATTAATATGAATGGGTGTGAGTGGGTATGAATGCTGTTAAGAGTTGAATGTTTTTTTGCCAAGTTTTGTATTTTTAGAAGGTGTCAAAAACTTATAAAACTGTTGTATATAATTCAAAAAATAAGGGTATTGTGGAAATCACGGTGCAGTTTAGGACTATGAAATATCAGATGTTGTGAAAAATGAAAATGTAATGTAATTGATTTACTTCTGTTTGATTAAATCTGACCGAAAAAGCAGTCTAAAATGTGATTGTTTCAGTCAATACACACGAAAAAGTTTAGGCAAAAAGCCTTGTGCAGCATTGGCACTTTGTGTGGTACTTATTAGCAACAGAAGAAAAGCAACCCGAAAACGTCTAGGACGCCGCTGCTGACTCCGTGTCCTGAAGGCACTGCAGAGGGCACCGCCGAATGCCGCACCGCGACCCTGGTCTCACCGATGACGCCTGCTGATGTTGCCACCGAGCTGCTGCTCGAATTGCGACCTGTGGGCACCGCACTCCGCACCGCCTTGCTTCATGACGACGCCTTGGTATCCCGACGACGCTGCTCAATGCCGAAATCTACGCCGCTGCTTGCACCATGGTTTGAGGGCACCGGTCGTAAAGTTACACAACGCACTACCCTCATCCCGCACCACTTCCTTGGCCTACCAACGCCGGCGCCATCGACTCCAGTTTGTCAGCCGACGACAGCTCTTCAGCTACGACGACGCCGCTGCTTGCACCGTGACCTGCCAGCACCGCGATGAGCACTGCCTTCAACTCGCACCGCGACCCTGGTCGCACCGACGACGCCATCTGACGCCGCCACCGAGCCTCTGCTCGCACTGCGACCTGAGGGCACCGCACCGCTGCACTTCGCACCGCAGCACCCGATGCCTGCCAACGCAAGCGCTCCAGACTCCAACAGAGAGGAGATCGATCTGCAACATGTGTGACTTCGAGGGCCCCGACGACCCCTGCACCGACCTCCAGAACCGATGCCTGCAGACGGCATGCTTTCGGAAGCTCAACGAGAGGTCGCCAACGCCCTGCATTTCTAAAAGGTACTGTTTGCGAGTCTTTCCGACACCGTAGCTGGCCCGCGACACCGCGGTCAGCCAGAACTGTTTGGATTTGTATGCTCACGACGCCGGGATAGCCCCGGACGGAGCTATCGACATCAAGGAACTGTTTTTCAAGCATATTTTGATAACCAATGATTTTTAAGTACTCTATTGTGGATTTTTATACTTTTTGGTCTTGTCTTAAGTATATAAAAATATTGGATATATTTCTAAACTGGTGTGGTCCTTTTGTAGTGCTTACACTGTATTACTGTTGGTTATATGCAAATGCTTTACACACTGCCTCTAAGATAAGCCTGACGGCTCATGCCAAGCTACCAAGGGGAGTAAGCAGGGGTTATTTTAGACGTGTAACTCCCTTATCCTGACTAAAGTGGTGCTTTCTGAGGGCAGTGCATTGTGTACCTTTGCAAGCGGTGTCCTCGAACCACGGTGCAAGCAGCGGTATGGATTTCGGCGTGGAGCGGCGTCATCGGGGATACCAAGGCCTCATCGTGAAGTGAGGTGGTGTGGAGTGTGGTGCCCACAGGTTGAGGTGCGAGCAGCGGCTCAGTGGCGGCGTCAAGAACGTCGTCAGTGAGACCAGGGTTGCGGTGCGGCGGTGCCCTCTGTGGTGCCTTCAGGACACGGAGTGGGCAACTGCTCGGTGGCTGCGTCAGCAGGCACCGTCGGGTTGCTTTTCTTCTGTTGCAGCACAAAACGCACAGTTCCCCGTGCTGAGGGCAGAAGAGCTTGAAGTCTTTGCTGTTCCTGAGATTTCTTGAACAGGGGGCAAGCTCTACCTCAAGCCCTTGGAGAAACTCACAATGTAGATTGCAGAAAGTTCAGTCCAGTCCTTTCACTGCCCAAGACAGAAACAGCCACTGCAGGCCAACACAGCAAGGCACACAGCAAAGTGGTAGTCCCTCTTCACAGCTTCTCCAGCTCTTCTTGGCAGTCTTCTTGGTCTAAAAGAGTTCTAAAGTTCAGGGGTCTGGGCCCCAATATTTATATCCCAAAATCCTTTGATCTCTTAGGCAGAGAGTGCCAGTGCCCAGCCAGAACCAGTTCTGCCTTCTCTGGTGTGACTTCCTGACAGGAGGTGGAGACGGCATGGTCAGAGGCAGACCAGGCCATTTGAGGTGCAAGTAAATCTCCTCCCCCTTCCCCAATTGCTTCCCAGGTCTATTCAGGTCTTTCCTGACCCACCTAGACTATCTGGAGCCACTCCTGCTCCCCAGCCTTCTGTCATCCAAAACCCAGGCAGGCAATCCACATTCCAGCAGAGGCACACGGGATGACGGAGCAAGAAAATACCTACTTTATAAAAGTGGTATTTTTAAACACAGAATTTAAAAATCACCATCACTAAAATATGCATCTTTAGATCCTGATTTCAGGCATACTAAACTTTATTATCTTACCTAATTCCCTGAGCCAGTTATGTTTATAAGATGTTATAAACAAACTCCCCATTCTGTCCTATGGGGAACAGGTAGCCTTGCAATAGCGAAAAACGAAAATTGGCCGTAATTCACTATCAAGACATGCCACACACACACCAGGGCATGCCCTACCTTTCACATAGACTGCACCCTGCCCACAGGGGTACCTTGGGCCTACCTTAGGGATGACTGACATGTAAGAAAAGCGATGGTGAGGGACTGATAAGTGTGTGCACCGGCCAAGTCGACATGGCAGTTACAAACTGCGCGCAGACTCCACAATGGCGGGTCTGAGGTACCTTTTCCGGGCTAGTTCAGGCATACTAAACTTTATTTCCTTACCTAATTCCCCGGGCCAGTTATGTTTATAAGATGTTATAAACAAACTCCCCATTCTGTCCTATGGTGAACAGGTAACCTTGCAATAGCGAAAAACGAAATTGGCTGTAATTTGCTTCCAGGACATGCCACACACACCAGGACATGTCCTACCTTTCACATACACAGCACCCAGCCCACAGGGGTACCTTGGGCCTACCTTAGTGGTGGCGGACATGTAAGAAAAGGGAAGGTGATGGACTGGCAAGTATGTGCACTGGCCAAGTCGACATGGCAATTACAAACCGCGCACAGACTCCACAATGGCGGGTCTGAGTTACCTTTTCAGGGCTGCTCACGTGGGTGGCACAATCAGTGCTGCAGGCCCACTAGTAGCATTTGATTCACAGGCCCTGGCACACTCCGTGCACTTTACTAGGGACTAACAAGTAAATCAAATATCCAATCATGAAAAGAGTCCAAACCGGGAGGTCAGAAAGCAAAATCTCAGGGGAAACACGCCAAAAAATGCCAAGTCTAACACTCACATTGAAAGGTTCAGGGGAAACGCCCTGTACACTTTTGGTTCTTTCCTCCCGCTGTCATGCCTCATACGAGCTGGCACGGCTCTGACTGATGACTGAGGCCATGACAATTGAAAAAAGTTTGGAAGCCATTTCCCACTGTCATCTGGCAAAATGCTGGGACCAAATGGTTTAAGTGCTAAGCAGGCTTACTAGCCCAGCCCCAGTTGTCACTATTTGAGGTTGCGAGGGAAAAGGAAAATTTCCCCCAAAAAACAATTTCAGGAGTGTAATGGGGTATAGTTACTGTGAAGAGGGTTGCCACGATGTAGTGGTTCCACTGATAATCTGGCAAGAGACCTGTAAACAAAGGACACCAGCGTGAGAACAGAATAGACAGACAAAGAGAAAGGGGACAAGGTTAATAAAAAGCAACTAAAAAGGGAATCTGGCTGGATATGTTGGGGAAATGCCGAGGTCAAACAGAAGGTAGTGGGCAGAAGAAGACCAGTGGAGGGAGAGAATGGGGCCTCAGCAGACAGAGAGTGAGACGTTGGAACCAGATGCGGAGAGTGGAGAGCAGAAAAACCTTGACGTCAGCAGAGAGGAGGATACAGAAGGCGGAGACTATTGTACAGCGGAGTGATGGACACTTCCCAGGTCCTGTGCAACCTACAAGCCTGCCATAGTTTAGGAGGGCTGTGGTCAAGTCAGGGAGAGAGCCAAATGCTTTTCTGGTGATTTTACCTTAAATGTTCTTTTGGTCAATTGGCATTAGGTAGTTTACAGGGGCGAAAGGATGGTAATGGAGAAGAAATAAAGAAAGGAAACTCATAATGAGACAGTGACCTTGCTGAATTATTAAAATCATAATTCTCAGACTCAAACACATATATGGTCCCTGTTGTTGTTGTGAATTAATATGCAAACTCTTGTGAACTTAAACAGAGCTGAGAAAAAAAGACAAAGTATAGCAAGCGTAAATAAAAATATGATCACTCAGGAAGGTGACTTAACCAAATCAGTGATCATTTGCAGAATGGTTATATGTTTCATTCTTTTAATGTTTTTTTTCCATTTTAATTTTGACATTGTTAGGAATGAGAGTTTTATAGCACAATCTGTAAATAAATCATAAGGGAAGGAAAGTAATAAACTACACAAAGATTAGATCTCTTCTTCAAAATATTCACCTTGTGTAATTATTTGTTCCTGTAGGTAACTTTACCCTAAGGGGCGGGTGACTTCCCATTACCTGCAAGAAAAGAAACCAGAGACGATTAACAGAAGAACTAATGTACATGTGAATTAACTAATATAGAGGATATACAACCTAGAAATATAAAATAAAGCAGTAATTAGAATACCTTATCAAATGCTTATTAACCCACCTGCTACAATGACACTATCACAGTCTTCTTGAAACCTGCTCACACGTAAAATATTTTTGCTTCATATAGGCCCATATCTCTTATCAATGTTGAGGTCAAGATTGTTGCAAAAGTACTAGCAAGCCGCCAATTTAAATAGTAATAGACTTACTCAATGCGGGCAAGAGTGGATTTATGCTACATAGAGCTACCAGTCCAATATCATGCAGCAGTGTATTGCACTGATTTTGGCATAAAAGCTGAGCAAACCCTTGGCATTATAGATAATTAACTTTCAAATAGTATAGCATGGGATTATCAATTACTCTGCTTTACGCGCATGGGGTTTGGCCCTAACTTCGTCTCATATGTGCGTCTAGAATGCAAGGGCCCCTGTGCATGAGTGAGAGTGGGGTGGTCTCGGCGGGGCCCTGTCGGGCCCATTTTCCACATTGCAGGGCACTCACCATGGGTGCCTGCTCTTGGTGCTTCCATTCGCCTTGGTGATCAGGCCATTAGCCTGGCTGTTTAAACAAGATGAGCAAATGAAAGGTTTCTGATGTACTCCTGCTATTGAGTACAATGTATTTAATCAACACAGATGAACTGGTCTTCTACCTGAGCAACCCTCTTTCCTCAGGGCCGCACATAATGCCTATCTCAGATGACTTTGATATCTACTTAGGTCTCCGGATCAATTGGGCTAAGACAGTGTGTATCCACTTCTGCGCCCCGACAGGCATGGATGATTTTACAAACTTAGCACAAATCCAGATAGACACAAACAGCTTCAAATACTTGGGTATTTAAGTAGCCAGTAGGGACATAGTGGGGTTATGGACTAAAAATATTCTTCCTCTACTGAGCATTGTCCAAGAAGATACCCCCCACTGGTCTACCCTCTCACTCTCTTTGTTGGGAAGGGTGGCCCTTATCAAAATTATCCCGTCAGGGTTCTCTATGTCTTCAGATCTAGACCTTCTGCATCAAAACCTCGTTCTGCAAGCACATCACAGCCATATTCATATGGCAAAACTGAGCTTCGAGGGTGGTAATTGGAAATGCTGTAAATCCAGTTATAAATGTTGATTAGCCATGGCTGACAGCTCTTATTGTTATTATTGAATAGTTCCATACAATTGCTTTAGATCCAGCCTACAAATTGACCTCTGGGCGTTGGAAGAGTCCTCCTCATTGTTTTGGGGGAAAACCTAAATGAATCAAAATCCAGTGTTCCATCTGAATAAAGAAGAAATAAGTCCATTTAGGTTGAGCCATTGATGAGTAATTCTAAAGAAATACATCAATCTTCGCAAGGCTCCCAAACACCTATTGTATTAGATTATGCGCCTCTGGATATATCACCTTTTAGATCTAGTCCTGTGGCAGTAAATAGGAAAATATAGTACCACCGCTAGACTTGCCTACAACATAGAAAACAGCAATGTACTGTTCTCTAACACTCCAAGTCAGACAGGTACTCTAATGTCTAACATTTCATTGACTGCTTATTTGTCATAAAATCCACTTGTCAGTATTTCAGCAGATTACGTATATTATTCAAACTTATTACAAAGCCTGGAGTGTATTCTCTCGTCTTTCTTGGCCTTACTGGAAAAACATACATACCGTTCTGACCACACTCTAGATATCTTGATGGTGATACTTAAAGAGCTATCAATCCTGTTGGAGTCAAGGACCCAAATATCTCGAATCATATTGGCACCCAGATTGGTAGAGTGCCCAAGTGGGTCGTTCATAGAAGGAGACTAGTGCATTTTAGAACCTGCAAATAAATGGAAAAGGTCCCCAAACCAGGCTTCAGATCTGGGGAAAAGCAATGAAGTGTATCCAATCTTCAAAAAACAGGATAAAGGTTTCCCCTGTTGTATAAGAAGATGCTCAGAAAATTGTTCAGAAGCCTAGTAGGAAAAGGGATAATAAAGAAGGTAGAAAGGTAAAAGGGAAGCTGAGAAGGATAAAAGAGGGATAAGGAAAGTCAAATTCTCTAAGACTGAAATACAATTAGAAATTCAAACAGAGGGGACCGGGATACAACTAACTGGCTTCAAGAGACTGATTCAGGAGACTTCAGAGGGAATAAAGTCAGAGGACCACAGGCGTTTATCTATAGGTAAAGAGCACGAAGGTCCAAAAGCTAAAGTAGAAAAACCCCTGGCAAGGAACATTGCCTCCGCATCCAAAGGGAAAAATGGGAGCGAGTATAAACCATCTGACTTGCATCCGAATGTGCAATCATTTGCCCCATCTTATGCCTCACTATATGGCTCAAGAAATGGGGACTCTTGTGTAATTAACCGGAGAAGGTCACCTGGCTATCAAAAGGGCAAAGAGGTGACTGCAACTGTGAAGACATTTGATTTTATTGTGCTTTTGATGATGATGATTGTGTCCTAAATAGATCTTACCTGTTGTATCTTTTGGCTCAAGTTGACCGGTTGAAGGGGATAAAAAGCAGCAACATAAAACTAGTTGAATTGCTAAATGTTTGCGGTGAGAAAAAAGCAAGGTTACCTTCTATTCGTCATAATTGTCAATCTAATAATGGAAAATTGTGTTTTTTTTTTTTTATTTCAAAAGGGGTTGATATAGTTCTGCACCTTAAAAGATCTTGTAGATCTCCGATAAACAACTATGGTGATACAAACAGGTATTCCCTCCTAAAGAATGACATTATCTCACCTGATGAGCTGGCGCGCAATGCAGAGCTGACTGTAATTTCTTGCAAAGCAGGAAGTAGAATGGTATCGCTTGTAAATCAGAAATTAATTTCTGAGCAGTGTGAGGCTGATTTGCTTCAGTGGCAATGGTTGGCTGGCGGCCTTAATGATAATAAGGGTTCTAGGCCAGCCCTATGTAGCCAATCTATTTGACAATCAAATTGATATCTTGTCTTGTAACTTAGCGGGCTGCTCCAAAAGTGTTGAGAAGATTTTGTATCTCGGCCCAATAAACCCACACATAATATGTATAAAAGACATATGCAACTACCACATTTGAGGTGGAAGATTATTTTGTCACTAGCCTCCCTGCAAAGAAGTCTAGAAAACAGCACACTAGTGGTGGCATAGCCACATTGTTGAGCACACTTTATTCATGGTCTTATATAGTGTTCTATCACCCTTCAAATCTTCTTCATTGCATACTTTTTTGTAAAAATATAGGAAGATATTATTCCATGCCCCAGTTTATTTTGCTGAATATGTACGTACCACCTGGTAAAAAGAATGACACACTCTTAAAAGATGGTTTTTATTTTGTCAAAGAAATCGCAGAGAAGTAATAGACTACTAATATAATTGTGGTTGGTGACCTTAATGCCTCTATCTCTAACTATTCGATAAGACTTTTTCCTGATGATGAAAGAGAGGAAGCCATGAATGTTACAAGGGTGTCCTTCCCATTGGGATCAACAGTAAGTAAGAGAGGGTCTCTGCTGCTGGAATCATGTAGATAGTTAAATGCCCTCACTGTGAATGGTAGAATAAAGACTGATATTCCAGCCCATCCGACCCATAGAATGTCCAATGGTTCCACAATAATGGATTTCATCATAAGGTCTTACTCTGCCTTTTCCCTTATAAAGGCTGTGAAAGTCATTGTAATAAGTGGAGTGATCATAGTATTCTTTCCTTCACCATTACGGGTAAAGCCAAGGCTATCTTGCGATGGCAGATTGAAGATGAAGAGCAGGTACAGTTAAAGGTTGCTAATAGTAGGGTATCCTGGAGTTCAGCAAATAAACATCACCCTCGCTAGCGATCTAAGTAGGGCAGTAGGGGCAGTTCCCGCACAAGATTGGATTTCAGCAGATTCTTTTACTAAACAAATGGAAATATTTGTAAGGGATAACTCGACTCTCCCAGAGGGACCCTGCATTGAACCCAAGATGCAGGGGAAGAGTCTCAATAAGGGTATTAAAGAGTAAAAGGTAAGTAAGGTTGATAAATAAACTGCGAAAGCGCCAACTTATTTTCCATTTCAAGGAACGTAATGAAATCATAAACTGTCTTAGAAGGAGGAGAACGAGATGGTTGGTAAATCAAACAAGCATTGGCATAGCCAATAGGTCTCGCCTTTGGGACCTTCTAAGTGCTTAGCCATGCAACAGTTGATGCTGTTGTACCAATGATATTGTGCTGCATAACTAAATATTTATAAGGTCCCAAAGGCGAGACCTATTGGCTATGCCAATGCTTGTTTAATTCAATCAATCCATCCGAATTTGTAGAGAGCAGCTGCTTCACCCGTGAGGGTCTCGAGGCGCTGTCGGATCTTTCTGCCTGTTCTCCTATTGGTTGAACATCCAGGTCTTGAGGTTCTTCCTGAATTGCTGGAGCGATGGGGAGGTCGTTCCAGGTCTTGGCCGCCAGATGGGAGAAGGAGCAGCCTCCACTATTTGTTCGTCCGATGCGACATTTAGAACTTGAATATAGAACTTCAAAGCCCAACTCATATAGGCACAGGGTGTACTTCTGGATAAGGTGTTTTATCTGCTTCTGTGTACTGAGTACTGGAAAAAAGCATGCAAACAGCACTCAGAAATAACATGCTGAGGCCAGTCGGTGAGCGTGAGGCCTGAATACAAAATATGATGAGAAACAACTTTGTGACTGGGGATGGCGCCCAAAACTAACTCTGCTCTGCCCTTGCCCTTG
The DNA here is from genome assembly GCF_964204655.1 of Triturus cristatus. NCBI lineage: Eukaryota > Metazoa > Chordata > Amphibia > Caudata > Salamandridae > Triturus > Triturus cristatus. The sequence goes on from NC_140589.1 coordinate 961,678,411, forward strand.
ACTGCTGTGAGTATCATCTAGCAGAAGTTGTATGGCAGAGAGAAATCAGACCGACTAATGACTGCCATTTTTGGCTACGTCATTTCATTTAAGGGCAGGGCATGGAAAAGCTATTGCCATTGGCTTTTAACCACCAATATAGGCAGTAAGAGTCTCCAATCCCCTTTAGGTGTGCCCAGCCTATCCTCGATGACCATGCAGCTGCTCTGCAATGTTCCAATCCAATACCTCACTTTAACAATGAAACGTATAAGGCCTGCTTACTCCTTATCATTTGCAAACCATACACCTTACACTAGCAGGCAGACAATGTACATCTACCTTTGCATGTGATTGGCCAATCCTGCCTGACATGTGCTAGTATTATTATACCTATGAGTTCAAAGTTGGTTAAGAAGAAAAATCAAGTCTGCAGAGGGGTTGGTGCCTATTGTTGGACGAGTGCCTGCATGCACAACAAAAACAACCCATGCACATACTGTTGCTCTTTGCGGTGTATTAATTAACTTATTTTCTAACATCTGCTACTACAGGGCCTTTCGATCCAAACATTTATTAGACCATTGCCACCTCCAAGTTATGTACTGTACTATCTTTAGGCATGTGAGATGTTCGTATCAGGCCTTAGCACATGGAGGATTTTAAGGGACAAGCTTTACATGGCGTCGGGCTACCTGCCAACCTTTGCTCCAATGGACTTACAGTCACACTTTAGAGAGCTACAATTTGCTACTCGAAATATGCTTTTGTTTGATTGTCCATCAAATAATTTAATGAAGAGTTGGGAACTGTCCCTCTTTTTGATCCAAAATGCCAGTCTTGGAAACGTGTGTATGCTGGGATACACGAAGGCTGCATCAGACCATAGCGATTCCAAACGGTTGCAGATAATCGTAGAATACGGCACATCCAAAGGCAGCAAAACTACTCAATAGTAACTATGGTTATTACTGCTAATGTTTTTGCAGGTAATGCGGATTTGTTTTGCCAATGTAGTGCAGCATTGGCATTAAAAAAAAAAAGTTAGCACAATGATATGTGTGTGTGTGCATGTCCGGACATTTCATGTGCTATGGTGGCTTGGCGTGTTTAGATATGAGCGTGGATGCATCGCCACACATGCCCACTCATACGGCATAATGGAGGATATGTGGGCAAGAGCGATATGGAAGAAGTCGATGGGGGGAGCGGGGGAGTGGGAAGCACAAGTGAATCGCTGTGGGAGCAATGGAGGAGCCTGAGCAATGGAGGTGCCTTTTCGAATAAAAAAGAAAACCAGGAAGGGAAAAACAATAGTTGAGGTGAGGGTAGGATGGGGTAACACGGAGCACCTTAGGAGGGGGAGGTATTTAAAGGGAGAGCACCGCACGAGGGAGAGTGCAAGAAAAACAGGACATGCACTCTTGGAAGTGCTGAAAGAACAAGCATTGCCCGCGCGGCCGCGAAGGTGACGCGACCGCAAGGCCGTCAAAGTGAAAGTGATTGTAATCACGGGCTGTAAGGGTGCCCGCGAGCGATGCACTTAATGAGCCATGACGAGAGAGGAAAGCCAGATGGGCCTCTTCTCGTAACTGTGCGTGTAACCGCACGCACCAGGCCACACAAAAAGCTATGGTTGGCTTTTTAAAGCCCACTCACTAAATGTCTCGCCAGACTAGCGCATGCGCTGGCTCCGGCGAGACCTAAAAAGGAACAACGTGAATAGGAGATAGGTAGAAACTACAGCAGTTGTTAAACATAAAAATTGTAGGTCCTTTTGGAGTATCATTGGGGAATGCAGTAGAAGCTCATTTAAATCGAAAATTAACATCTTTTGTGTAGATTGGAGTACGTTTATCTCGGTCTTGTATGCCTCAAATAGTTCTGGGGCCCTTTTAAGGAATCAGAACCTGTACAAATCCAGTCCTAGAACTGGGGTTGAGGCAATCCCTTTCTTTCCATCTAAGCTACAAATTAAGAAGATTATTTTGGGCGCAAGATGTGCAGGGGCAAAAGGGCCTAATTAGTTGCCTATCACTGTGATTGAATTGGAGGTGGATTTATGGGCAACCTATCTGCCTGCTTTGTTTACATTCTGCTACATATCAGAGAAGATTCCCAACTCCTAGCGGGGTAGTGTTATAGTCCCATTGCTGAAGAAAGTCCCTAATAATATACCTGGTAATTATACACAAATTGCGCTTTTAGACGAAACTGTGAAAATCTTTGCAAAATCAGTACGAATGCATCTACAATAGTGGGTAAAAGAAAAGCAGGTCTTGCCCAGGCTGGTTTTCGACCGATGCTTCACCCTAGATAATATTTCCATGCTGTACCTCATGATGGAAAAGTATGTCCTGAATCGTGGTATGCCAGTGTACAATTCATTTATCGATTGTTCTACCACCGTCGACTGCGTCGACAGGCAGACCCTGTGGAGGAAACTTAAGGTTCTAGGAATTCCAGATGGTCTTTTAAAACTAATGGTAGCCTTGCATACAGACACATGGTGCCGAGTAATGTTGAGATGCAACCGTGGCCTTACACCCATGAGTGGAACTGAAAAATGGTTTTTTTAAAAAATGTTTATTAGTGCCTCTTCTTTTCTCACTATGTGTGGCTGATGTGCTGTGGCAGATGGACCATGTAGGAGGAGTTCCCCCCCCCCCCCAATGGTTCGGTCCTACTCAATGGGGACTCTCCTATACACAGATAGTATTATATTATTGGACTTGACCACAATGGTTTGCAGAAGCACCTTCAATGTTTAGCAGCCTTTGTGGATAGTCATTACTTGAAAGTTAATGTAAAGTAAAAGTAAAGTAATGAAATACCAGAGGAAGGGAGCCCAATGGAGTGCGAGCTATAGATTGTTCTTATGTTCTGTCCCTATATAAAGAGTTCAGGTTTATCCGTGCCTAGGAAAAATCGTGTCAGAAAATCTGAGCGAGAAAGAACATATTGTCCATTTGACAAATAACGCTTTATCTCATGCAAACGTACTTTTGGCATTTTACAGCGCTGCTGGCCGAAGGCACTTTATTTACTTGTTCACTGTTTACAAGATGAAAATCCCCCTACACTATTATACGGTGAGAAATCTATTCACACTAAGCACTGGCACTTTATGAACAAAGTAGATGGAAACGTTTTGGGATCAATTTAAACACTCTGGTTCCAGTAGAGTCACTACATATTGAAATGGGGTTGGTCAACAACTTTGTAAGGGTGTTGGCATCTATAGTACATTGGGGCTATCATCTTATGCATACAAAAAAGAGTTCTCTGAGGAACCCTATAACTATTGAAGGTTTTATTTCAAGAACGGGAGTATATACTCTGATGTTGAACTTTATTCAAGCACTTGAGCACTTAAGCCTGAAATTGGTAGACCTGGGATATATGAGTTACTGTTGCCCTAGAGGTTACCTAAAATCCTCCATGAATTTTTGATCTATGGATCAGGGTATTTGCCATTATGAGAGAATAAAAAGGCTGGAAGAAGTGATAAGGACATGAAGTGTTTAACCCCCCCCCCCCCCCCCAACCCTACTTAATGTGGAACATAGATCATGGGGTTCAGCGCTGCATGCGTATGTTGAGACTAAATTGACTACACTTAATTTGTGTTGTGGATGCGTGGCAGCAAGTACGTTGGGCTGATAGGTGTATTTATGCAATGGTGCAGTGCAGACGTTTGATTCTGTATTATTTGTTTTCCCTGTTTGAAAGCCTGCCGGGTGTCGTTTTTTAAAACCACTGTTTTTGGCGTATGATATTAAATCAGCTGGAACAGCAGCTCAATTTCTTTATAATCCGGTAAATGAAATGCTGTGTAATCATATTTTTTAATCCGCTCCCTTATGCAGTCTAATGCATAACATTTTATTATGTGTGAAAGAAATGTTATTATATCACATTTTAGCTGTTGGTATTGTACTGTTGATCTCGTTGTAGATCAAAACTAAAAAAATCTTGATCTTGAAATAATCTCCATCAAACATTCTGCCAGCAATCAATGTGGTGCTAAACACATGGCTAGGTGTCTTTTCCTAATTTGAGTAGGTTTGTAAACTCAGGAGAAAACGTTTTATGGATAGGCATTCAGCTCATTTGGGAAATCCATGGTAGGGGCAGTAGTATCCTCAGCACATGTTACGTTGTTGGCGGAACTCCAAAAGGAATTCAGCCTACTGCACAAACAGTTCTACCGATACCTACATCTCAACACTCTTCCATCCTGTCCCTGACCAATGTGAATGAAATATCTGCCTTCAGCGCTCTAAAGGCCAAGCTAGCAATGTCACAGGTGCCAGTGGGAGGGGAAATCTCCAAATTATACAGGCTGCATCAGACATGGGAGGCAGACCTGGGTCCCTTGGAGGACGAGGATTTCATTATTTCCTCTATGGCACCAAGAGAGCTATTTCTACTAAATATCAATTGACACCGTTTATATATCTTAAAAAGCGAATGCACTAAATTTCCCAGAGTGTTTGTCACATGCATAGAAGATCTTCTGCTGCCCGCCTCAGGGGCCCGTTGGAAGAGACTTCCTTCACTCAGTTTGGTCATTGAAAATTATACATCCCTTTTGAGAAGGGAATAGCTCAGGTAGACCAGCAAGTTCTGTGCCAGACTTTAGAGCGTATCCCAGAGCCAGCGATGCTGAGCATTCTTGGGAATTTGGACTTTCCCCAGCCAGAGAAAGCCCTAATGGGAATAGATCTGAAGCTAGCGAAGCTATACATCTCACAACACTGGAGGAACAATCAATCAATCATGACTTGTAAAACGCGGCTAATCACCTGTGAGGGTATCCAGATGCTGAGGAACTTCTGGGAATTGTGCATCTCGGGGAAATTGCTAGATGAAGCTTAGATTGGATATATGCTGCCTGTGCGAACTCCCAATATACGAAGCAGGAGTTGTCTCCAAAAACACCAAAATATATGGCAAAAAATGGACTTGATACAGGATTTTTGGAAAGGGAGAAGAATAAAGGCCCTGGGGTCTATTGGGAAGCACTGGAAACATGATGATAGTGAGACTAATGCTTAGTAACTATTCATGTTGAATCACAAATGGAAGTTTGTCAAGCAATATGTTGTCATCTACCTGTGGTGTTTAATCTTTTGAGATGTATTTTCTTGATGAATTGCGAATCAAAAGAGTTTTAAAAGCAGCCCTGTGGGAGAAATGTAGTTAGTTTTGCAGAGGATGAACAAAAGGAGACTGCAGGGCGAACTAATGGGCAAGAGTTCATACCAAAGGTCATTTTCATTTCCCAGCAGGCCTTCACAGGGAAGTTGCCACAGGAATGTGCCTTTAATCACTCTGTAATTTGCACCTGGACTGAAAGTCCTTGGTAAAAGGTTAATTGAAGAAGGTTGAGTGAACAGATAGGTAGCAGAAGATGGCTCACGCACTGATAGAAGGGCCAGAGAGTGATAGCACCGATGCACTTAAAGGCATTAACAACATGGTGCGGTCTACAATTTAGTAAAATACCTGAGGATTAATTCTCCACACGTTGAGAAATGGGCAGCAGCTGGGATCAGCGGTCAGACAATGGTTTGTCTTCTATGATGCCAGCACATAAGTTGGATCATGTTGGTGTCTGTCCTAGGATGCATGTGGAATGTGTGTTACTTAGATCAGAGAATACAAAGATTAGGCATGGCATACAAATGTTCCACAAATTCCTTGTACCAAATGTACGCGCTAATAGACGATTTAAAAATTGGATCGTGCAACTATATCAACTAATGGTCTCTCATATTTTAATATTGCAGCGTGTTCTAAATTTTAACATTTGTGCTTCAAGTTATACAAAACGATTTGAAAATAAAGACCCAATTTGGGGGGAATTTTGAATCAGATGTACTAAGAGATTTTGTGGTCCCCTTCCTGTTTGTGAATCGCGATGGCAGGTTTGGAAGTAGTAGGTACTGGTCCAGGAGACCACTGCCTGCTCCCCTGAAGTTTTCCAGAACAGATCTTTTTGTTTTTAAAGCAGCTGTCTCTTGCAGGCACATAATCACTTTGATTGTAGCCAATCACCATGATTGCAGCCAACCATAGGTTGGTCAGAAATTGCGACCCGCCCAATGAATATTAATTAAGGAGGTTGTTCTGCAACTCGCTGCAATTTGTTATGTTGTGAACTGGCCTATTAGTACAAAGGTCGATTCTCAAAATCCGATTCCATTCATAAAAAGTCGGTGCTCAATTCAAGACCACTTTATGCAACTGGAATAGTAATGAATCAGACTAAAAGTATCTAGATTTACAGAGACCGTATTCATGTTTTTGCCTATCTCATGTTCTGTAGTGTGAAACAAGCAAAATCTCGAATATCCTTTTTTAATTTTTAATTTTATTTCGGTCTAGGTTAAAATTTGTTTGATTCACTTTTGGAAAGGTGCATGGGAGAGTATTAAATCTTAATATAAGTATAATCTGGGATTGTTGGACTTGGCCCTTTTGGCAGGTTCACCCCTGAACTTTTTGCATTTATCCTTGCCTTTGTCCCTATGTAGTGTTAGGGGTTTTAGGCCTCTAGGCACTTTAGCACTGTGTCCCAGTGTAAAGTGCGTGCGCTCTGTGTTACATTTAGTGAGACTGGCCTGCCCTCCCATAGGAATGCATGGGGGATATGTGTGTCCATGGTAATTCCTGATGTGAGAGGGAGTGCTGGGTCAAGTTTAGTATGTGCGAACTCGTAAGAATAAATGCTGCGCAATTATGTGCGCTGATTTATTATAACTATAGGAGAAGTGACACTTCTAGAAGTTGGCATTTCTGTGTGCTGTGTGTCTGCCTGCCTGATGTGGAGTGCATGTCTGGCTTGTGATTGACAGGTGCTGGATGGTGTGGGGAATTCCAGGAGCCAGGGTGAGTCAGCCCAGTGGTGAATAGGGAGATCAGGAGCTAGATGGGAGGGAGGAGTTGCAACAGGGACCTGAATAGGGATGTGCCTTCCCTCCACAATGCTGGCTCCGCCCCCTGTGGTGCGTCTGATGTCCCTAGCCTGTCCTGTGAATAGGGAGAGGGGCTGAGCAAAACAAAGTGCTCCAGAACCAGTTGCATCTGGTTTTCCCCTTCCCTGCACCTTGGTGACAAAGGAAATCTGTGTATAAAAAGGGGCTGGGACCCCATGTAAAATGTTCTCTGTGTTCCTGACTTGAGGGGGGCCTGCTGCTGCTGCTGGGCGCCAGGAGGAACCGCCACTAGGGACTGCCTCCCTGCTGGAGGGCCCTGTGAGCTGGCCTGCCTGGGCCCAGCCTTTTCCCCCCCTTCACCACAAGACTTTCTTTGGACCTTGCACCCAAGCGCCTGGGAAGCGCTATTGCTTTATTTTCCTGAGGAGCGCTTCGTTTTTCCCTTTCTAAAGAAGCGCTCTATTGTCCAGAGGAGCGTTTTTGTGCGTTGCTCAAGAAGCGTTTTATTTGTTCTGAGGAGTGCCTCGTTGTGGGCTGCAGCGCGGAGCTGTGGTCGATTTTGAGGGAATCCCGACCTCTGGATTCCCCCGCATATCTGCCGTTTTAATACCTCTAGCGGGTGCCCACCCCGCCAGGGACTTTGTATTTTAAAGCGGGAGCCTACCCCGCATTGCCCAGATCAACAACCAAAATCACCGCCGCGGCCCTCGCGACAAACTGGAAGTCAGGCACTCCTGCCCGTGACGAAGGCGGGCCTGCAACGGGGGCGGAAGGGCGCCAGAGTGGTGGATCTGCGCAGGGCTCCCGTGTGGCTGAGGGAAGCCCCGCGCCGAGAGGAGGAAGGTCCCGGCCGTCGGGGAAGTGCTATTGTCAGCGAGGCTCCCCTAGTGAAGGGAGAGCCCCGCAGCCCAGGAAGACCAAAAGCGGAGGAGGCTCGAGGCACATTGTCGTGTCGGTGCCTGCCCCGCCGCACTTGAGGAGGAGAGAGTCCCAGGGAAGAAGGGGACTCTCCTGCTGATCCCGCGTCATCCCGCCACACTCTGGAGGATCCCATGCCGGAAGAGAGCCGCCCGGTGAGTTGCAAAGGGCTGTGGGGCTCCGTGGGGATTAAGGTGATGCCTGATAAAGGCACCACACCATTTGATGCATTTCGAGCGGTCCCGTCTTGCAGCGGGTCGCTCCACTGATCTTGGGGCATATTTTGCTTAGAGCCCGACCGCTCCAGCCTGGGCCATATTTTGGTCGAAAGGGTTCCAGTAGGGTCCTCGAGGGTCCGTGCTACCCCAGGTTGGCGCATAATTATTTCAGGAGCCAGTGTGCTCCCTACGGCATGTTTATCTTCAGAGCCAGATGGCTCCAACGTGTTGCTGATTGTTTTCCAGAGCCCCGTGGCTCCCACGAAGGGGGCACATTTGTTTAAAGGGCCACTGAGTGCCCAAGCCTCATATTACCTTTCCCAGCTGCCCAGCACTTAGTGGTCAGCTGCAACGTTTAGGTTGTGCCCCTGCGCGTTTTTGCTTTGCTGCATGCGCAGTCAGCCCAGACATTATGGACATCGGGCATTTCTGCCCCTGTGAGAGGCCAGTTGGCCTGGGGCCAGGTTCAGTGCGTTGTGCCCCCGATTTGGGCACACTGTTTTTATGTCAATTTATTTCCCAAGGTGTTTATGCTTGTGATACCTACTGTAATGCCTATTGCGTAATGTGTGATGCTAATGAGGGTTGGGCCTAATATAGTTTTATGCCTAAGGTGGTTCATGCGCAAGGTGATTTACGCATCCTCTGTTTTGCATTGCAGGATCTTATGCTAAGTTCCTAACGTTACCAGTAGTTACTGGTTGTGCGCTACATTTACTATATGTTCTACATTTACAATTGGTGATTTGTGATAATTTTGACGGTGGTCCATTGGCCCTGTCTTGTGTAAATAGTCCCCTGTAAATTCTGCCTAGTGCTGGTTGGCACAGTGTAAATTGTGTGATTATTATCTAACGTGCGTATTATAATACAAAGGCTATTTTTATATATAACCTTGTGTGGAGTTTCTTTTCTGGTGGGCCTAGGGTGGTGTTACTGTGAGCGCGCGCAAACGCTTTACACATTGCCTCTGGGATAAGCCTGACTGCTCGTGCCAAGCTACCAAGGGGGTGAGCAGGGGTTATCTTTGGCGTGTAACTTCCTTGCCCTGACTAGAGTGGTGATTTCTGCCTGGCTTTGGCGCAAGCCTTAGCCAACCAGAAATCCCATTTCTAACAGGGATCATTTACTTATGCCCATTTAGTATGTGTTCCACCTGTCCAACTAAAATTAGTGGTGGACAAAACGTTGTGTGCCTGAGCTATGTTTTTTGACAAAATCTGATTAAATTATTAGATTATATAAAGATTATTGTCTGATGAAATAAATATCTAGAATAATCTTTGTATTTAACTTAGAGGGTACATTTTTTAGTTCCTTAAGGTGTATGTTGTGAAGTTGTTTTGCGGTCTGAGGCTGTGCATATGTATTACTTGCTTTGGGCTGGCGGATACTGTAAACCTCTTACTATTCCTATCTCTGCCCTAGCTTTTGAATCAGGGCACTCAGCGGCATTCTTGGAAGTTACATTTGTTTAAGAAATATGAGTTTAGGCACTTTTAAAATTACTTTTGTTTTCCTTTCTGAAAGGTACTATTGGCGAGGAAGAAAAATTAAGGCATATGTGGAATTTATGCAAATGAACTACAGTCCAGATTTCACCTACGAAGACTTCGGTCCGATGTTCACAGCAGAGTTCTATGATGCTTGCGAGTGGGCAGATCTCTTCAAGGCTTCTGGTGCTAAATACGTTGTCCTGACTTCAAAGCATCATGAAGGTGAATTTTATATTTTTGACTCAGACTATTAGGGACCAACCATTACTGAGCATGGCTTCCCCCTTTATAGCTGAGAATAGTATTTAATTTAGTTGCCATTTGTAAAGCACAGTGAGGACATACACAAGCCTATGTAGGTAAAATCTTTGACATCAACTTAAAGACTGTTTAAAAACCAGTTTATTGTTACGGTACTTCTGAATCAGTAATACTTTAGCACTGATTAAGTGTTGAAACAGATTCGTAGGGCCAGATATACTAAGAACTAGTTGGAATTACTGGTCCGAGTTTTGAAATCTGGCTTATGTTCTAATAAGTCGGTTCGTCAACTATTGAGTCGCAGTAGGTTGTGATCCGACCTACCTCATGAATATTAATGAAATAGGTCACAAATTGCAACATACTATGATTCACAGCCATCAGGAAAAAGGTGGCTTGCTGGGGTCAGACTATGTCTGTAATTGCTTTTAAATAAGCCATTTTTTTTTTCTTTGATGCATCCCGTCCGTTTTTATTGAAGGAAAACGGAATGCAGTTGAAAAAGTGTAAGCAGTGGTCCATCGCACCACTGCCTTGACTTAAAAAATATTTTTTTCAACATTATAAAAGCGAAAGTTGTCCCTATGGGAATTTTGTGAATGGATTACCATTGCATGTTTGTATTAAAGCTTTGCAATTTCTTTAAATATGAATGCATACCAACATCAGCCACAACTTGTGCACAGCAATAGGCCAGGAACATCCAAACTGGAACCCACAGGCCTTCATCACTACGCCTCGTCTATACATGCAGTGCATATACTACAATAGCCACATACAGTACACAAACACACAAATCATACACTTGGGTGGGATTAGATCACAAAATGACTAGGCATTGGTGAGACACTTTCAGCCAGTGCCAAATAACACATTTTTTTGGAGTGAAAACATTTTAGTTTACAGAATAGTGAGGGGAGATCTTTAAATGAGACATTTTATTTTCTGCACCAAATCCCCTTGTGCAGTGTAGGTTGGGATACTCCAGACAATGTCTAAAAGAGCTGTCCTAGCCTTGGCACATAGGCAAGTGCGGTTAATGTTTAATTGATGTGTACACTCGGAATCACATGTTTGAGCTGCCTGTCCCGGATCTGTTTCTTTCTACAGCTTACATTCTCCAATTGTGTGCTATCTAAGAAAAACTTCTCCCACTTTACTCCTAAGACCCTGCATGAAAAATTACATACATTCTTCTTCAGAGTTACCCTCTTCTTACCTTCCATCCTCTGCATACTTCAATCTCGGAGTATAGTCTCCTCTCAGTCTCATGCCTGGTTGCCTTAATATTGCTTATTGTAATTCTGCAATTGGCTGATACCTCATTTAATAGATCACAAGTTCTTCTCTTTAAAACCCTATCTCTATAACCTAACATTATCTAATCTCCATCAGCCTATTTATCTCACCAAGCATTCACTTGAAAACACATAGCCCCCACTAATGATCACACCTACCTGATATTATATAATCTATCACAAAAACTGGAATAAATGCATGCAATTTTTTCTGGAAAGCACATGACTAATTCACAATAACCAACAATAACTACTGCTTTAACCTCTAACCTTGGGTTCCTCCGTAGCGTGCTGCTCACCGTAAAGCACTTCAACGCATCGTGAGGGGTAGTAAGCGCTATATAAATCCAATTTCGGTTTGTTGGAGATTTGTGTTTGTCAACACGTTCAATAATATTGAAAAGTTGTTTATTGTCACTATAGCGAATGGTCAAGTCAACAAAATTGTGTATTTCTTGTTCCCTATGCCTGACTTTCTCTTTGAGAATAGATGTATTACTTCCACCTTAAGGGACCTTGAATATCACCTCTGCTATACTGTGCTGTGAATGGAACATCATCTTTAAGACTAAGAAAAGTTCACCTTAAATACAGGGATCTCATTTAAAGATGTTTGCTTCATGTAACAGCTCAAAGAGGACAATCTGAGCATTGTGAAGTACAATAATAAAATTGTCGACAAACATGGAGAACTTAAATAACTTTTCTCCAATTGGTTTTCTATTTATCTCTTTACCATCATGAGTTTGATTGGTAACTGGCTTGAATATGACCAGACCCTGAGGGTTCTTGTCCCATTCCCATCTCTAGGAACGTTCTCCGTGATGGAAATATGTTTTGTCTTCACACAAAAGGATTAGCACATGACAATATTATAATTCACAAATGTTTTGTCCCATAGCCCTGTGTTAAAGCCATATATTTACAGTGAGCCCAATTGAAGGCAATTGCTACAGCCTCAACTTACTTTTACATTTTAGAGTATCTACCAGGTAATCGAATTTCTTGATGTCGTCAGACGTTTAATTATGTGGCACAAAATAGGCCTGCCCTTGGTGAAGCATTAGCAAAAGCAAAGGGCCAAACACAGCAGGGAGAATCCTTGTGCATGCCTTGACATCATTGGTTAATGCAAAAGACCTGTAAGGGTGCGCTTCCTAGTCTCTGACACATTCCTTGATAGTTGCAGAGTTAGAAACAGCAGACTCTGGTGCCCGCAGATACAGGATGCTTTTTAGGTGGCAGCCCACCAGACAGTGCAGATGTCTGGTTTGCTAAAGACATCTCTAGGACATTTAAAAAGCTGACTTAGGAATGCATTCTTCCCATTACTTGCCATTGGCTTTGTGGTTTGTAGCTCACATTTTCTTGCTTTCCATTTGCTGGTTTTATTTGTTTTAGACTGTTCAGTTTGAGTTTGTACCTTCCATTACCCAAACTTATTTTTACAGTATCTTTCCGAGTGCTCCCTTTTTGTAAACAGGCCTGCAACTCACGTTCTTATCTTGTCACATTTGCTGCACATTCAAAGACAAAGGTCCAATGTCAGGTGTCGTCTTCGGAGGGCACTTGTTTACTTTCTTTTTTTTCTCTGACTACAAAGTGAGAGGATTCATGTGATAATCTAGCTGGATACTGGGAGTTAGGAAAGAGTTTTTTCTACCACACAACAACATTTAACTGAACTGTGTAACTATTTCCGAATATATCTGAATTAGGAACACAAACAAAGCATTTTTTTGTTTCAAACAAATACTTTAATATGCTCAGAACAAATCATTACACTAGGTGATGCAATTTCCACACATTCTCATCTGTCCACAGTATAGTTTGATTAGTAAAACTGTATGTTCGAATGTAATGGTCATTTCAATTGAAAATGTGTTGTCTCTATTGCTAGTGTGCTACCACACCAAGAATACTCCACTCTACACTGCTCAATTATACTCTGCACCACTCCATACCACTGCACTGTACTCTGCGTCCCACTACTTTACACCACTCTATGCCACTGCAATCTGCACCAATCCACTCTATGCCACTGCCCTCTGCCTCTCTACCCTGTCCAACTATAGCCTATGACAATTCACTCTTCGCCACTCTACTCTACAGCACTGCACTCTTTGCCACTGCTCTCTACACCACACCAATCTACTCTGCACAACTCCACTGTATGCCACTGTACTCTCCTGTCAATAGTCTAGCAAGTGTGAGATGGACCAGAGTGCAGCAAGGGACATATACACCCCTACTACGCACAGTCTTGTAGTAAAAACCAGTTATAATTTGCATCCAGGGGGCACACCAAACTGCTGAGCCCCGCTGTCACTGCAACTGCTGCACTATTGATAGCTGCACCTTTGCTGGCTTTAATCTTGTGAAGATAAGACCAGTATTTCTGGGATTATCATCTGTGTGCCAGAAGGCTTCCTACTTCTTTCCTGTTTCCACATATCACTGGTCTCCTCACCAGGCCCGGCTCCAAGAATTTTTATTTGGGTGGGTCAAGGGTGCATTTGGGTGGGCCACTGCGGGCTCGATTTGTTGCATATATGTCTAGGCAGGCCTGCTTAAGGGCCCTCCTTTATCTCTTCTTAGTCTTACAAGGCCCAGTAAAACACACTCTTTTCCAAATCTCTTTCTAAATATTATCACTCTCAAAAAGTGTTTTTTCCATGTAATGTTCCTTTGATGGGAAGAGGAGGTTTCTGAGGTGGGAGTATCAGGCAAGTGACACTTGTCAGGCTCCCTCTGTGTGAACCTTCAGGGAGAATTCCTCTTCATCACTACCTCCACCTGACCCCGGACTCTGCAACGCACTCCCTTACAGGCTCCCTCTGTGCGAGCCTTCAGGGAGAATCCCTCTTCTTTACTACCTCCACCTGACCCCGGACTCTGCAACGCACTTCCTTACAGGCTTGATTATCCACTACTCCTCTCCAGTGCACCTTATCTCACAGCTGACCTTGGGCCCCAGCCCCATATCAGGCACCATTGGGCTCCACTTTCATTTTTCCCGGTAAAAACATTAGTAAAATCACCTTCAAACTTAAAACATTGAATATAGCAGTAAATATAATTAGCCACGCACTTTAAAGTATGTTCCACAGTAGCCCTTATGACCCGACTGCTAATTAAATAAACAAAAACAGAAAGGCCATGACAGGGCCGGCTTTAGCGCTGATGCGAAAGTCTTTTTTGACGACACGCGAATAACGTCTTTCTCCGTAAATACCTTTACTACCACCTTCCACCGGTGCCCCTCATCCCTCCATGCCCCCCCCTATTGACCTCCTCCTCGGATTCCCTCACTGCCTCATGCCACAAGTGCCCCTCATCTCTCTGTAGCCTCTCCCCCTCATGACCTCCTCCTCAGACTCCCTTACTGCCACCCTCCAACAGCGCCCCTCATCTCTCCCTAGCTCCCCCCTCCACCCCATGACCTCTTCCTCACATTCCTTTACTGCCACCCTCTACTAGTGCCCATCATCGCTCCATAGCCCCTCCCCCTATTGACCTCCTCCTCGGATTCCCTCACTGCCATCCTCCAGCAGTGCCCCTCATCTTTACGTAGCCCACTCTCTCATATGCATTTCATTTGTTGTACAGCGCTACTCATATCAGTGTAGTGTGTGTCAGTACTTTACACCACGCACATATTATACAGAGACAATGAATCATACACGTATTTAAACCAGTCTACAGGGAATGTAGCATAAGCCAATTAGGATTACAAGGTGTAGGAATCACATGTCATCCATACTGGTGGGCAGTATATTTTAAGAGGGCTTGGTCTGGGGAAACCACCTTAGGATTTAAAGAGTATTCCATGGGGGTCAGCTTTACTGATAAAAATGTATATCTGCCCAAACATACTCATTTTAGCAACGTTAGAATAATGAAAGGCTGGCGAAGTTCATAGCCAATAGGTCTCGCCTTTGGGACTTTATAAGTGTTTAGCCATGCAACAGTTGCATAACTAAATACTTATAAGGTCCCAAAAGCGAGACCTATTGGCTATGCCAAACGAAAGTGATCGCGATCAAACATCAAAGCGGCCGCAAAAGTGAAAGTAATCGCGAAAAAGCCGGCGCGCGCGCGCCCGCGCACATTCACTGTAGCTCTAGGCTGGCCTGGTAGCACTTTTTGGAGCCCTCTCAAAAAGTCTCGCCAGACCAGCACATGCGCTGGGTCAGGCGAGACCTAAAAAAGAAAGCGAAGTTCTAACTATACCATTCAGGTTTGCATGCAGCTCTTAGATGACAGTTCATTGGTCACTGTCCTATGTTAGGATTGTAACTTCTGAACTGCAAGTAGCACAAGGATCTCTGTGACAAAGGCAGTAACCCACTGAGCTATCCACATAAAATACAGTTCATCTGCACTTAAAAACTACCAACAGACAAATGATTGCTCTCCAGCAGGATCATTATTCACCAGCGTTATCTGGGCATCTTTTATTGTCTTATTGTTGTCCTGCATCAGCCATGATAATGATAAAAACTGTTTAAATGAAGCACACACGAAGTATGTGTCCTGCTGGGCCTGTGCAGATTTTAAAAAGAAAAAGAAATAGTAACACATTCTCGTACCTACTCTGTTAGTCAAACTTTGTGTCACGGATTGATGTGATAAGCTGCTGCAGGGGTCAGGAAAGGTGAATCAGAATAAACAAACTTATTTTCTCCTGCGCTGCATAGAAAAAGAAATATCCACACAGCAGGACAGTAGGCAAAGGTTACCGCGGCCACAGAAAGGATTTGTTGCCATTCGCCATGTGGAGTGGTGAAAAAATAAACAAAGCCTCGTTCACATGTAAATGGTCTTTCAAAGACCTGTGAAGTACTCGGGTGCGGCTGCGATAATCTCAAAAACTGTCTGTGTGTGCGCGCCGAGGGAAGCTGTCTCGGCCGGGCGCACACGCACGAGGTGTGCTTTGCCTGCCTGTCTTCAAGCCCTCACTGCGAGGGCCAAGGCTCCTGTTTGGGTGGGCCTGGCCCACCCGCTAGAACCGGGCCTGCTGCTCACGGTGTTCTTGAACTCCGTTTGTGCATATCAAGAACGATAAACAAACCGCCTTTACCAGATCTCATGACCGGTTTCCAGGTGAGTCAGAGGAGCAGATGTGTGCGTTAATCAACATGACACTGACTGAAAGCAGTTGCGTGACCTCTTCACGACAAATTATTTTCTGTACGACAATACCAGCTTTCCCTGGCACGGGGAATATAGTGTGTATTTTTCAAAATAAATCCAGTATTTTGTTAAGTGTGAAATAATCACCCCTAGGGGGCTCAAGGCGCTGGGGGCCGTCGGACAGATTCATTGAGCTTTTGCCCAAAGTCACATGGTGCTAAGCAGAGCTGCCAGCTGGCGCCTGGGATCGAACCGTGGTGAGTCCTTGGCTCCGGAGAGCCGCTGTGCCACACCTCTCACTTAGAAAGTAAATATAGTATGTCCTGCTGTATTAACAGCACCCTAGGTCTAATGGAGAAGATACAGGCCTTTAAATCGGCAATATAATGACGCATGTATCTTGATGTGAATGAATGTTATTTTCAATTATCATGTTTCTTAGTTGTTTGTTTTAAAAGGTTGCTTTGTTTGCATACAATTGGTATTTTTAAATGTTTGTGGTATGCAGGTGCATTAATTGCAACAATAAAGCGGTAATTACTACTTAATCTTTGTGACCATTTCTAATCTTCAATCCAAAATGTTTGTTTACAAAAACCCTGTTTTATTTTGACTTCAGGTTTCACCATGTGGGGGTCCAAATACTCTTGGAATTGGAATTCAGTCGATATGGGACCAAGACGAGATTTGGTGGGTGAATTGGCAACTGCAATTAGAACGAAGACAGATTTGCACTTTGGACTTTATCACTCTCTTTTTGAGTGGTTTAACCCTCTTTTTGCCACAGATGAACAAAATCAGTTTAAAACCAGGATATTCCCCAAAACCAAGTCGATACCGGAGCTGTATGAACTAGTGAAACTATACAAGCCAGAAATCCTGTGGTCAGATGGCGATGGTAATGCACCGGACACTTACTGGAACAGCACTGACTTTTTAGCCTGGCTCTACAATGATAGGTATTTATCAACAATTTATAATATATCAATTGAAAAAGTGCACATCCGTGCTTTATTTTGTAAGTAGTAAAGTTGTATTATTTAATTAAGCAGACATATCAAACAGCAGTCCATAATATTAAATGCAATCTTGATCATCTATCTATAATACCAAAAATTATGCAGCTTAAATATCATGCACTGGTACATGAACCAATAAGTAAGTAATTATGGAAACACTAGTTCATATCGTACAGTATCTTATAACATTATTCCAGGAAATCTGCTACTACAAAGTGATTTCCCACTATAAATTTGAAGACATTTAAACACTTATCCAAATCTGTCTTGTCTCCCACCTTCAATGTCACATGGACCACTGAATACAAATTCTAAACTTCTACAATACACTTGTTTGTTATAAGATTTTGTAATGACCTCCACTTTCTCATTATTATTCTTGTTGCCTCTCTTGCACTTGTTAGCCCAAAACAAGGTAAAATTATGTTGTTTAAATTTTGTAAGGTTGTTGCATAATAACCTCCTAGGGCAAACGTTATGTAAAAATTCAACGTCAATGTGTTCTAGGGAAACTTTTCTGCCATATTGTAAACATTTGCGCATTTTATGAAATGTGAATAGATACCCAGCTGTTTATTACACCTCCTGCATCTGTCAAATTCAGAAATTTCCAGCGCGTACATTTCTATGATTCCTCAGTATGATATGCAACATATTTTCATCCCAATCGATATATATTTTGGGATTATCTGACAGGAGTCTGAACCATTGCATTTCAGGGATAAAAATGGGAAGTTCCGTTCTTCCTGGCACATTGCGAATATTTCTTGTCTGGATGCTTTTAATATTTTGATTAACTGTTCTAACGTCCAACACTTTAGATTTTTAGATCACACTGTACGATAGTCACTTTTTAAATTGCCCTTTGGCCTGAAGTCCACTTATTCCTCATGGAAATCATCTTCAATAAATCTTTTTAGTCCTAAAGAATTCCATAATTCCTCTTGTGAGACATCAAATAGTGCACACAATGTTCTTAAAAACGTTTTTTAAGAGGTAAACGACGTTCAAAAATCTTGCACTAGCCACTCTTTCTGCAAGATTTGTTTTTTTGCTTGGAGACCTGTGTTACAATTTGGACACACATAGGCAAGCAGGCTGCCGCAAAGCCATCCTGTGTACAGCTTTTCGACTCATCTCGGGAGTAAAGAAGTCAGCTAGTCAATGTTAGAAATGGGATTTCTGGTTGGCTAGGGCATGTGCCTAAGCCAGGCAGAAGCCACCACTCTAGTCAGGGCAAGGGCAGTTAAACGATGAAGATAACCCCTGCTCACCCCCTTGGTAGCTTGGGTGAGCTACCAAGGGGGCTCAAAAAGGGTCAAGTCCAACAGTCACCATCATCCTAAAAACTCAATTGGCTTACCCATGAAGAGACACTCTTTTTTAAACACTTTATTTAAACTTTTAATAACACAAGTCAGGATCACTTAATGTATCGCCGCCAAATTAGAGTGACGGAGAATTGAGAACAAGCAGTAATTAAGATCACACTCATGCTGCTTGCTAAGTACAGCCTAGTAGAAATGCATGAACAAAGCTTAACACTGCAACAGCTGTAACCCTTCTTCCTCCTATCCCAATTAGTCAGATGTTGCACTAGAGGTTTTTTCCAATTCTCTGTTTCCTGGTCTTCTGAAATATGTGATCCATAAGCTGAAAGTTATTCGGAACGCAGCATTTAGATTAGTGCTAGGTCTTAGAGGTAGAAATAGGATTTAGGATAAGCTATGCAAACTTCACTGGCTCCCCACAGATAAAAGAAGCTCATGCAGAGCTTTAAGTCTTTGTCATTATGCAGTTTATAGTGACAAGGCAGATAACTACATGAAAGACATGTTCTCCAGGCACATGACCTCTAGGAGGTTGAGATCCTCATTTCAAGTTCTGCTGGACGCCCCCACCCTTGAAAAGACCAGAATTGGTGGACAGTGATAACACCGACTGCCTGAAATAAAATGCTCATTCAGCCGAGCTCTCAAACAGATATGATATTGTTTAAAAAAGGTTTTAAGGCATCTTTGTTTAATCTCATAATTTAGCAATGCTAATTATTCTGTTCAGGTCCTGGGTATCATGTTGTATTTTAAACACTGCAAAAGAGCCAAGATACCTGTTTTTGTTGTAATTAGTATTGCGGGGGGGGGGGGGGGAGTGGCTAGCCATGCCCCGCCTGTCTTAAGTGATACGTAAGAAAGGGGGACCAATTCTTTCGAATCATAGTACCTTACCTCTAAGTATTGCAGTCAGCCTTTCCATGTCATAGAGATTCCAACTCTTAAATTACTCCAATTTCAGAGTTGGAAGATCAAGAGCTGTCCATTTCTGATCTACAATCAATCTGTCCGAAAGGAAGAAGTTGGGACGTGAGCCTGCCAGTCAGGGTTGATAGTAGATATAACCCTCCATCACCTACCTCTCCCAACAGAATCACTATTGGTCTTGCGGAAGCTGTACACTAGTGACGTCGTCACAACTTGCATTCAAAATCCCTTGGTGTAGCCATATGTCCACCACAAAGGACTATACAAACCCATTTCATCACACCGTCCCCAGCAGAGTTCTGAGGCCCCACACATTGCTCCCAATGGAACTGGTGTTACTGACTTACACATAAAAAGCCCTACACAACATTGGGCCAAAATACCTTAACACACTCCTATACTTTCACGAGCCAACCAGACATCTATGATTTACCTCACTTGCTCTCATACAACCCCAGATTCACAAAAACAAAGCAGGGGGTCGCTCGTTCTCTTACATTACACCCACAACATGGAATGACATCCCTCAGCATATCAGGGCCTCCTCCTCGCTTCTTGAGTTCCACAAGAAGTTTGAGATATGGCTCTTCGAATAACTCCGTGGAAATCATACACCCACTCAGCTGCTCAAGCGCCTAGATACCCTCACGGCCGATTAGTGTGCTCTACAAATCAACATAACATAACAAATTCCACTGAAGCCTTGTTTTTTATACTTTTTTTTTTTTTACAGAGTTTTATTTAGCGCAAACTTGACCCAAAGGTATTGGGTATCAGAGCGCTTTACACAAGCACACGTTGCGTTACATGTTACATGAGGACACATTCATTTTTTTTGTTAGGCACGAGGAGATTAAGTGATTTGCCCAGAATCACAGGATGTAGCGCATCCTTGCCGAGACTCGAACCCGGTTGCCCAGATTTGAGGTCAACCGCCCTAGCTGTTAGGCTAACTCCTCTCCCCAGTTATTTATTCTGTACAATCAGCATGCAAACCTTTTGTGTGATAATCATGAGAACGATTAGTATTATTTCAACAGCCTGACACAAATAGAGGATTTTACTCCTCTTCTCCAAATTAATATCCAGGAACTCTCAGGAATTTATAAGTCTATAGTCTCTGTTCATTTTGCAATCTGTAGCATTCGTTAAAATTCCTGGATAGGTGCATAGGGCCTCAGTTTGCCCCAGTTGATCCCAAAGTTGTTGTGGTTGGTGTAATGATAGGTGCTAAAGATGGAAAAGTGCATAAACTTTTTCCTGCATCTGATTAGAACTGCATTTTGTGATCAATTTTTGATGCTTTTGTTAATTGAAGTTACAAACCGATGTGGACTCAAGTTGCAATCAGTGCAGCACTTAGTGGGCACGAAGAACCTTAGCACCAGTTTTTACCAAGGCTTATGCCTCTAAGTGAGGCCCATAGAATTGTTACGTGGAACAAACAATTTGTGCTACTACAGCACTGCGCCATAAGGGAGTTTTGACATCTGAAGAAATCTAGTTACCTTCTGCTTAATATGACGGTCACTATGTGAATGTGAGTCCTCTCACTGAACTGATGTCCTGCGATCTTTAAGATACTTAGTTTACTCCTGTGAGGACATCCTCAACCTGTTGGTAGAAATACATTGTTGAGGGAACAAGGTTATGACCGTTATCGAGCCATATCAGTATCTGAATTTCATCAGGAGGCATGTTATTTTTAGTTCAGTAATAGCTTTGCCATTGTTCAAACTATAGGCTGCTTTCTCTAGTCTTCTCTGAAAAGGGTGATCAAAATGTTTTTTCGGCTGAATCATATATATTCTGCTTGAAGTCAGTGTGAATACTTTGATTCACCATTGAGTTGCCTCAGGGAGTGGGTCTTTTACGAAGCCATCTGAATACCTTGGTTCATGTTGTGTCTCAAACCAGTTTGAACCTCTTTAAGGTTTGAACCTGTTCCTATATTTGGTGCCACGGGTTGACATGCTTCATAAACCAGTTAGTTCCACTTTAACTCTGAGAAAGACAGAAACACAGAGGGATTGAAAGAGACAAAGCGACTGCGTGTGTTATTGATGGAAATGGGCGCTATGTTGGTGATGAGCTGTGGTTGGGTAGTGGTGAGCATTGTGGTGGTGAGCTGAGTAGAGGAGTTTGGTGTTGGTAAGCTGTAGAAGTAGGGCATTTGAACGATGTGACTGAGGTAAGTGGTTGAGGTGGAACTGTCAGGCTTGGTACTTTAGTGGAGGTAACCAGTGTATTAGTGTGGTGGAGGTGACTGGTGTGCAGGTGAACGGTGTGGCTGATGTCAAGAATATATTTTCCAGGGGGCATGGCCTGGCAGCATGGCTAACAGGACGCTTTTCTGCAGCATTCCTCTCCAGTCCCCATTCATTCTACATTATCTAGAAGTCAAGAGCTGTCAAACCCTCCCGAGGGTATGACCAGTGGTGGGACGAGTGGCACTGTTTACCAGCTTTGAAGATTTTTACCCCACGAACAGTGAGAGAGTAACCAGGTGGCATCCCAGTGCTTGCTTGCCAGGCTGTCGAGATGGTTACCACTGGGTCTTGGAGGATGTACACTAGCTGCATGAAGACCACTACACCTAATGGAAGATCCAGATTGCTTTAAAAACATAATTGCTGCTGTTGCCCTGGAGGTGGGTATATTGCAAACAGACCAAAGGAAGCTGGCTGACCGGGTTGGTGGTGCAGATCGGAGCTTCCGAATCCCCTCTACTTCCACGGACGGAGTGATTTCACACTCACACGCACACACACACATCACACGCTGGTGGGGCCCATTACACCAACATTCAAACCTAACCATTCTATCCGTGCCATGTATAAGGGGAAACACACTTTTCAATCTCCTCTTAACCAATCTGCATGTACCCTGAGGTCGATGCGACCTACTAGTTGCTATAGATCTGGTGAAACCTCTTAGACACGCAAATAAATTCAATAAACATAACAATAAAATAACCACCCGACACAGTGATTCAAACAGAATATTGATTATCTAAATTAATTTGTAAGAAAAGCCAAATAAATGCAAAGTAATTTCTTCTCATATTTACCTATTCTGGCTAAAAGTCGTTTTCTAAGTCAGAAACTGGTCCTCAGCAAAAGTTAAAGTTTCTAGCCGTCATATAGAGTCACCGTCCTCTCCGTCAGCGTCGGGACCTCTGATCAATGGTTCAGGAAGATGTGGCACTAGACCTCTCTAGTCTACTAGTATTTATACCAAATTTTACATTCTAAATGTAACAAACATTTTTCTCAAACATCCGTTTGGCAGGAAAAGATGTCGTCTTGATACATTAGGAAATTTTCACATGTATTGATAACTTCAAATTCTGAATAGAAATATAAGTCCATATCTGATTCGTTATTTCTACGGATGTCTCTTTTGGATAAATTGTATCCCATTCGTGGGATCATCACAAGTTCATAAAGTCAGTATTTTAGTTTGGCAACAAATTTCATGTTCAGGGGCACTTGGCATCGCTCCTGGATTTGTCGTCATATTCATGGCTTTTCGGTTCAAGTTGAGGCCAGGGTCGCAGTCAGCGCGAAGCCTCCTTGCAAATTTTCCATCTACTCAAATACAGGCTGCGGATGGTAGCCATCTTTCAGCAGGCCACAATTGTCAACTTAAGTACAAAGGAAACACAAAACATAATTACTGCACGGAAATGATTATACAGTGTTATTCCCCTGCTAATACCCTTATGTGTATGTATTTATCTAGCCATTTGCGACATCAAAGCTATTAATGCATATTAATTATAAGCGCAAAACATAATAACATCACATAAGCAACATTTATATTGTCAATATGCTCACCAACTTAGTCCACTTATTATTTTTAGCCATGCAATAGCATTCCCACGTGTAATTCTTCTGTTAATACGGTTGATTAATCAAATACGACAAACCTTTAGTAGTTACTAATTAATCAGTAGTATTTTTAATAATGACATACAGATATTTGGGTTTATAATGAAAACCCTGCTCCATCAATCCCCCCTTTGGTGATATCTTATCACCACAAAAATCAAAAACCCAAAAATCAATTTAATTTCCCCTTTTTAAGAAATACGAAATGTCTTCTTGTTCATTTTCAAACCCTTGTTTCCATTTCATCTTCTTTCTTAGTTTCTATATACATGCTTTCCCTAAGTTCTTCTAATTCTATTTCTTGTGGATCTCTTTCTGATTTCTTTTGTCTCTTTTTAACATTTTCTCGTGTTATTTTCTTTTTATTTCTTCTGTATCTACCACACAGACACCCTAATCTAAGAATTAATAATGCTACAATTACACACGTTAATGGAAATAATATCTTACCAAATATGGTACTACCTATTTTAGCAATAAAATTCTTAATAGCAATCATTTTATTAGCCATTTTAGTCCAGATACTTTCAGCTTCCAGTGGTACTAATTCTTCATGCAAATCAGTAATATTTTTGATATAGACCTTTAGATCCTTGCTTTCGTCAGGAATGTAAGTGCAACAATGTTGAACTTTCAGCATTCCACAGACTCCACCCTCTTTTGCCAATAGAATGTCAAGGGCAAGTCGATTTTGCATCGCCATAGCGCGTAAAGCAACCATTTCTGTATTTACCAAAAGAAAGCCTCCAGCGGTGCTTGTTGACAAGCGATCCACCACTGTTGACAGCTTCCGAATGCCAAATGCATTAAATGAAATTCCCACTGCTGGTATCAAAGCTCCAAAAATATCTCCTACAATTTCTGTCCATGTTTCTCTTTTATAGCGTGTTAATGGATTAGTTTGTTCAGCATTGTCTACTCTATCCATGTGAAAAATCTTTGGAAAGACCAGGCCAACATAACATGTGCCATACCAATGGTCAGGCAACCTGTAATAAGCCTTGTTCCCACAAATATAATACACTCCCGGAAAAACTGGATCTTCTCCACCTCTAAATCCCCATCCAGTTGCAATAAAGTATGTATCATGGCACTCACTAGTCCCTATGAAATAATAATCATACTGGGATTTCTTCCTGGTAATGCATAATTTGCCTTTCTGTGATGCATCTAGAGCCAAAGTTGGGCTGGCCCCGTTTTTCAACTCTTTTTCTTTCTCAATATCCCACATTGTTTCACTCATCTTATGTCCTTCTGCTTTCTTATGCATGTTCAACCTTCTTCTCACAACCATGTCTAGGAATGTTTTCTCTTCCTCCTTCAAACTGCACGTTAAATTATTTCTGAAAAAATTATTCTAATGTTAATTCTTTAGTTTCAATAAAAATCTCACCTAAAATGTTAGCTTCTTTAGCAGGATTCAATTCTTTATTCATAGGCAATTGTCCAAGAATATTATCTACATTTGACATGTTATAATCTAATTTCCCTAATAAATAAAATATACTAATTAACACACTACATGATATTCCATACGTAGCCGGAAGGTGATAAGTCACTCCTTCCGAAACAGAAGCAGGTAATTGCATACAGACGTAGCAATCCCTTACATCCATTGTCTTCACATATTCATACAATAAGTTTGAAAACACATTGCTAGAAAAATCATTAATAGACCTATCCTTATGTACATGGATGTTGCTCATTCTAGTTGGAACTATCTTCTGTGAACTCTTCCCTATGTTAGTTAAATTCCAAGTATGTCCTTCTAAAGTGTCTATTGTAACTCTAAAAGAAATTAATAGAGCAAGCACGCTCCAAAGCAGCATTAATAATCCTGTACAGCAGCAGCACATCTTGCACCATCTCTTCAAGAAGGTACATCTACTTTGATTATTCTCAGTGTTAGCCATCTTGTTACTTTGACCGTGTCTTTTGACTTAGCCTCTTCTACTCCACTACTGAACTTTTAGGGCATAAAGTACCCACCAGATTAATACAATCTATTAGTTCTTAGTATATTTTTTCACTTTCTTCTTCAAGTGATTTCTTTGGATTTACTCAATTTGGGTTTTCGTCATTCTTTACTGTGTCTTCATCATCATCAAACTGTATCAGGTCCTGAACATCCGTTTCTTTTCCAATGTCGGACAAGATAACTCTCAGGATTCCAACAGCTTCTTCTTCTCCTTCAACCACTTTCAGTAAAGTCTCCTCTGGATTTCCTTGACTATCTGCCTCTTCTCCTTCTTCAGGCAGTGCCACATACGTCCATTCCGGTGACTTATACTTCTGGTTTGGTTTTCTGATTCTTTTAGTTTCTTCAGATTTCTTTGTTTCTTCTCCTTTCATTTGGTTTTGACTTGACACTTCGTTCACTTGTTCAGCTTTCGAAGAGTTAACTCGTGTCAGTCGGTATCTCAGTCTCTTTATCTTATTGGGCCAAAGATCTCCTTTAGCATTTCGTTTCTGTTTTCCCTCTTTACTGTTTCTTTCTCCAATCCAAGTTCTCTTTCTTAGAACTCGACCTTCAGGTATCTCGTTCACACTTTCATCAGATTCTGTTTCAGTTGCCTCTTGTTCATCAACAATTTTCTCTTTCCCCACAGTCTCTTTTCCCACCGATTGAGATTTCCCTATTTCTGTCCCTCCTCGGGTCTCCGACACGCAATCTTCTTGCTGTCTACTTGTCCCTTCACCTAGCTTGTTGTTGATGTTCCCTACACCTCCTCGGGGTTCTTCCGCAATCTGTCCCTCTGTCTTTTTCTGTCCCTTCTTCTTCAATAATTATCTCAGGTGGAACTTCTCCAATTTCCTCATTTGATTCAGGTGTTACCTCTGTGGAAATGTTCTTTTCTTTCCTTTCTTTCTTTTTGTGTTTGTCACTGTTAGTTGGGACTTCAGGCACTTCCTCAGAATCTGGACTCGTCTCTAAAGTTGGTAATGTTCCTCTCAGAACAACTTCTGGCGGGACAAAAGTTTCTCTTGACTCACTTTCCCCCCTTTCAGGATTCTTTTTTCTTTTTACTGCCTCACTGTCTGCATCATTGCTGGAATCTGATTCTTCAAAGTATTCTTTTCCAGTACCATCTCTTGGATTTGGAACTCTGAGTGTGACTTGCATGTATCCAATTTTTCACTCCAGCACACTTCACAGCAGTCGTTGTGGTCAGAACAACTTGCCTTGGTCTTCCCCACCTTGGAACTAGGCAGTTTCTTCTTCTGTGGACTTTTATTCTTACCCAGTCCCCTGGGCTCAGATCATGGGCTGGTTTCTTTTCAAGTGTGGTGGCGTCTTCTCCAACCTGGTGAAACACAGAATGGACTGCGTCAGCCAGGCCTTTACAGTAATCCAAAATCATGTCAGTTATAGTCATCAGCTTGTTGACTGGCACAAATGCATGTCTCATTGCACGTCCCATGATGATTTCATGTGGACTCAAACCTGTGGTTCTGTCTGGAGTAGACCTAATTGTCATCAGGACTAGAGGCAAGACATCAGGCCATTTCATTCCTTTGGCTAGGCACATTTTGCCAATTCTGTTTTTAATGGTACCATTCATTTGTTCAACCACACCAGAAGCCTCTGGTCGGTAAGCGCAATGTAGCTTCTGCTGTACACTCAATGCTTCACAGATTAAACCCATGATTTCATTATAAAAGTGTCCTCCTCTGTCTGATTCAATGGTCACTGGGAACCCGTACCTTGGGATGAATTCTCTTAACAACAGCTTGGCCACTGTTATCCCATCATTTCTTCTTGTTGGAAATGCCTCCACCCACCTGGAGTACAAACAGACTACCACCAGGACATACCTTAGTCTATTGACTTGGGGCATTTCAATGAAGTCTACCTGCATTCTGGTGAAGGGTCCTCCCTCTCTGCCTATTGTACCTAGGCTCACCACTGTTTTCTTTCCAGGATTGAATTGCTGACATATCAGACATCTCTGACAAAGACTCTCTGCTATCAGCCTGAATTTTGCATTGTACCAGGTCTGCTTAAAGGCTCTTATCATAGCATCCCTTCCCAGGTGTCCCTGGCCATGATACATCCTTGCCATTGTTGACAGCATGCTATTAGGCATGACTGGTCTTCCATCTCTGTAGACCCACACATGGTCCTTTTCCCTGGGTGCACATCCTGCTTTCACCCAATCTTTCATTTCCTCATCTCCTGCCTCATCCTGCAGCTGTTTCACTTCCTCCCATGTTCCCACCACATTAGTAAACATTAAGGAACAAGAATACATCTCCTTTTCTTTACTCCGGTTGATGGAGTGATTATTCCTCGCACAATACTGTGCTATGTCATTGCCGAATTTGTTCCCAAGGGTGACAAAATCATCACCTTGACTATGAGCAGCACATTTTACTACTGCTAGTTCTTTAGGCAGCTGTATCGCCTCAAGCAATTTTCCAACCACTTCAGCATTCTTTATGGGAGTTCCACTTGAGGTCAGGAAACATCTTTGTAGCCATAGCTGGCCAAAATCATGGACAACTCCGAAGCCTTACTGGCTGTCAGTCATTACAGTCACTCTTACATTCCTTCCAATCTTGCAAGCTTTCGTCAGTGCCACCAATTCTGCCACTTGAGCGGATTTAACTCCTTTCAAGGGTGATGCTTCTACCACTTCTGAAACTTTACACACAGCATATGCAGCACTCAGCACTCCTTCATCCGTTCTCAGACAAGATCCATCCACAAACAACACATGATCACTCTCAGGCAGTGGTAGATCTCTTATGTCTGGTCTTGGTTTTGTACAGTAATCAAGCACATCCAGGCAATCATGATCAACATCATCTCTCACACCCACATTTTCAGCATCTGGCAACAGTGTTGCTAGATTCACATTCACACATCTCTCAAGACTCACATTTGTTGCTCCAAGAATGACTTTCTCATATTTAGTCAGCCGACTATGAGACATGAACTGTGTCCGGCTCCTTGTTAAAAGGATTGCCACATCATGAGGTACGAATACCCGTACAGGATATCCCATTATAATGCCCTCACTTTGTTCCAGACTTCTGCATGTAGCAGCTACTGCTTTCAGGCAACCTAGTAAACCCACTGCTACTGGGTCAAGTGTTGAGGAGAAGTACGCGATTGGCCTTCTCAGACGTTCATGTTTCTGGATTAACACTGAAAGTGCACATCCATTCCTCTCACTACAGTACAGCTCGAACTCTTTTTCATAATCTGGCATTCCTAGGGCAGGAGCTTCACATAGCCTGTTCTTTAATTCTTTGAATGCTGCCATTTCTTCTGGTTTTAATTCCAATGGGTCTTTCACCTCACTTTTAGTCAATC
The DNA here is from genome assembly GCF_964204655.1 of Triturus cristatus. Lineage (NCBI taxonomy): Eukaryota > Metazoa > Chordata > Amphibia > Caudata > Salamandridae > Triturus > Triturus cristatus. The sequence goes on from NC_140589.1 coordinate 961,707,154, forward strand.
TAATCAGTGGTTTGGCAATTAAAGAAAAGTTACTTATCCACTGACGACAGTAACCAACCATTCCCAGAAACATTCTTACTTCTCTTTGTGTCATTGGGGCTCTCATTCCTCTGATGATTTTGATCCTGTCAATGGTCACTTTCCTTAGGCCTTTCTCAATATTATGTCCCAGATACTGGACTTCTTTCTGGCAGAATTGCAATTTGGCTGGAGATACTTTTAATCCTCCATCTGCCAAATGATTCAGCAAAGCAATGGTATCTGTCTCACAAGCTTCACGTGTTTTTGATGCCACAAGCAGGTCATCAATATACTGGACCAAAACTGAATTTTCAGGCATTGTTAAACTCTCCAGAGATTTCTTCAACAATTGATTAAATATCGAGGGGCTCTCTGTATACCCCTGTGGAATTCGGCACCATGCCAAAATTCGCTGTCCAAACCTAAATGCAAAAATAGGCTGGCTGTCATGATGTAACGGGATTGAAAAGAAAGCATGGCACAAATCAATTACTGTGTACCATTCTGCATCATGGGGGATCTGATACAAAATCACTGATGGATTTGGCACAATGGGACAGCATGGCACAACAATCTTGTTAATTTTTCTCAAATCCTGTACTATTCTGAACTTCCCATTGGGTTTCTTCAGTCCCATTATAGGTGAATTACATGGGCTACTCAATATTTCTCTTAGCAACCCCTGCTGGATCATTTTCTCAATTATAGGGGTTATTCCTTCAATTATTTCAGGTGTCAGTCTGTATTGCGGGATGTTTGGATAAGCTATTCCATCCTTTACAGTAATTTTCACTGGATCTACATTTCTCATCAGGCCCACATCTTCTCCAGTAAAATCCCAAACTGCTGCTTTTACTGTCTGTTTTAATTCTGGGGGCAATCCATCCGGATTGAACACTGCATAAGTCCCAATAGCCTCACTTTCCCTGTTATCTAGGGTCATTCTGTAAAGGACATCCTCATCTGGTGTCTCAAAGGCTATTCCATCTGGTGTACAAAAGATAGTGCAATTCATCTTGCACAGTAAATCCCTGCCTAACAAGTTCACAGGACTGGTGTCACACACCACGAATCGGTGCATGTCTGTGAATTTCCCTATTCTAACCCTTACTGGTTCAGTAAGATGAGTCTTTATCTGTGTGTTGGATACACCAACTACTTGGATTGCTTCATCCGAGAGAGGAAGATTCTTTATATCAGCTGACCTGACAGTTGATCTCGTGGCTCCTGTGTCAACTAAGAAAGTAACACTTTCACCATTGATTTTCCCATCAACAAAAGGTCCTGCCTGGTCTATTTCTAGAGTTGCGCCAAGTACGCATTCTTCCTCCTCTCTTCGGCACCGTCAGAAGTCTCCTTCAGAGTCGCTTCCCTCGTTTCTTAACCAATACTGTGATACCGCGCATGCGCGTTTTGGCTTGTTTACCTGTTCTTCATTGTAGAACCCCGAATCCTGGCTGTACTTCTGGGATCCTCTGCTTTGTGGCAAGGGCGGTTTTGGCACCTGATTCTGCTGCTTATCAGCCTTCTGCTGTTGCTGATGCTGACCACACCCCTCGTTCTGCACCTGTGAATTCAATGATGGATTGTCATCGTTAGTGGACGGTGGATTCTTACACTCGGATTTCCAGTGCCCTAATTTTCCACAGTTGTGGCAAGGAAACCTTTTCTTGGCTTCCTCAATGTTGCCTTTCCCTTTTCCTGAACCAAATCTGGGTTTATTTCCTGGATTATTTGCTTGTTCAACCAACTGTGCTTCCTGTCTTTCTGCAACCTTCACCTGTGCCCACATCGCATTTTCTTTCAGCTTTCTCTGCTTTGCCTCAATCTCATCACTGAAGTATTTTGCATGTCTCAGGATCTCATCAATCTTTTTACTCTGCCAGTCTACGGTGTGCTCCCTTATCATTTCACTGATTTCAGGTTGCAAGCCATACACAAATCTATATACAAAATGGCTCAGGTCCTTCTCACCCAGATGTTCATCTCCACTGAACTGTTTGAAAGCCAGTATTAGTCTCTCATAGTAAGCATGAACTGATTATTTCACTTCTTGATGTGTTCGATCTATCTTAACCCAGTCTGTTTCTTTGGGGGGTACCTTATTTTTCAGGAAAATCATAACCTGCTCATACTTTTTCATTACCTCTGGGTCTGGAGCTCCTGTCTTGGGATCTCTTGGGTATTCTTTAGTGGGCCAATCTACGACTATCTTGCACTCTGCCCACAAGTCTGCTGGTACAATTATATCAAACAGACTATTCAGGTCAATCCACAGTACTTTTGACAATTTCACAAATCTGTCAACCTGCCTATACCACTAGACGGGCTTCTCTCTCAGTCGAGGGAAATCATTTGTAAATGACAAAATATCCTGTCTGGTCCATGGGACATGTACATATCCTCCTCCTGGAATCTCTCTCATGGGATAAGCTGCCACTGATTTCTCTTTTTCTCTCATGGGGAATGTTGAGTAAGTCCTGTCCACAGCATCTTCTCGTTTCTTATACCATCTATCTTTCCATTTTTCTACATCTCCCCATTTTCGCAGCAATCCAATCATTTCCTTAATCTGCCCTGTTCGGCCAGCATCATTCATATTCTCGATGTCCTTATCTGTAAAATCCACTCGGTAAGGCCTTTGTAAAGCTTTTACCTTGTCAATGTCAATTCCCATTTCACTGGCTATTCATTTCAACCTGTCATGTGTGTTCCTTGCTCTCCATGTGATACTCTTGCACATAAATAACAACTCCCCATCCTGATGGTCTTTCAGTATTTCTGTAGGAATTGTTCCTGCTATTAGCTCCTCCAATTCTATACATAGTCTAGCTACATCAATTGCCTGAGAATCCTTTTCTTTCCTCTGCAAAGCTTTCAGCCAATCATTCAAGTCTTCAGCAGTTATTCCCATAGATATTTCCGCACCCACTGGTTCTGAAACTCTCTGTGGTTCTAAGATTGATCCCCCAGTCATTCTGTTCCCTTCCATACAACCGGAATTTAAAACTGAGTTAGCCTGCTCATTCAACTCTCCACCATATATGGTATGTCTCCACTGATTTTCTCCCGATCTCATTTCTGTCTGTTCTGGAGGAACAATCAGTCTGTTACCTACATATGGTACTGTTAAACCACTTTCACCCATCCTCTGCTTGTCAAAAATAGGCATAACCGGACCTATGGTTACTGGCACCGTAACTGCTTCCAGATTTTTAGTCAGATCCCTGATTTTCTCTGTCAATTCAAGTGTGGTTCTTGCCAGTTCTCTTGTCTTTTCATCCTCAATCCCATTTTCCCTTTCTATCTCTCTCTCTCGCTCTCACTTTCTCTCTCTCTCACTTTCTCTCTCTCTGTCTCTCTCTTTTTCTCTTTCTCTCTCTCTTTCTCTCTCTCTTTCCACAAGAGAACTGCTGCTTTTTAACTCAGGGGTCATGACTTCCGTCTTTATAACCCGCAGGGTGTCTCTCATTGGGGTAACTGGTGTTCTTACTTCTGGTTCTCGTCTATACGGGGGTGGTCTTTTGTAAAACATGTCTTCTAAGACCTCATCTTCAGACTCATTCGCCCCATACCTCCTTGTTTCTACATTGTGTGTTTTCTCTGTACACTTTTTCCCTTCTATTTCTCCGGCAGTTATGACAGGATATAATCCCTCAGTCATACTGGCATCTCGCCATCTTCGCATTCGATCATGATGAGTTTCACGATCATACTTTCTACCGAACATATATCGGTAGTTTCCTCCACTCCTCTGCTTTTCTCGCTCATGTGTTTCATCTTCCCATTCAGTTAATGCCTCGAACTGCGTCGGCCTAGGCCGAGGCTCTAGGTTCATCATCCTTTACCGTAAATTTCTTAATATGGCCAGATTAAATGAGCCATGTTCCGGGAAAGCTAAAACTCCATCCTCTTTAGTATACTTTACCCAGTTGTCTAACCAAATACAGGTATGATACCCATATTTTGCAACCATGAAGGATGCGGGGGTTCTTGTCGGAGGAAGTAACTCTCCTTCCCTAGTCACAATATCCTTATCCTTGTCAAAACAGTTCTTAACTTTACTAAACAAGGATTTCTTTTTCCTTTCTCCAGCGTGGTAATACATTTTCTTGTTTTCCACAACCCTTTAGTCTTTTCTACAACTGTACGATCTCCTGTCCAATTGCAGCGCGACTTACACTAACGCACCAATCCGGAGCGTTTACGTCACTGACTCAGTCCACGAATCCCAGCGCGACTCACACTAAAAGCACCAATCCTGGAGCGTCTACGTCACCCTGTATGTCTCCCAATCCATGCGCGGCGTACACTAGCACACCAATCACTGCGCTTCCACCGTTCTAACCCACTGTCCAATCACAGCGCGATCTTCCTGACGTCAGCAGTGGCTGCAGCAGCTCCTGCTCCTGTCTCCTGTCTCTCGTCTACCCCTCCTTTACAAAACTACTCGGTAGACTTTGTTTCAATTTCTACGAGTCTGTTAGTTACAACATACAAACATCTCCATTGTCTGCTTCGCTAACCACAGAACAGCAAAAGACCTTTCCCACGAGAATCCCGCCTTTCCCGGGAGCAGCGCTTACCTGTGTCCCACTACGGAATCGTTACTTCCGTTGATAAAGTAGCACATCCCTCTACTCTACCCTTCTTACAAGCACCAATTAACTGTTTTCTCCGGAATGCGCCTAAGAGTTTTACAATTAACCAGAATGCCTTCTCATTCACGCACTTTCACACCAGAAAATGTAGTACATTCACACAGAATCCTGTCTTTCTCGAGAACAGCAAACAGTCTGTCCTGCTACAGAATTATATCATACATTAACAAAACAGCGCTTCCCTCTGCTTCGTCCTTCAAACAAGCTCAGAGAATACCTATTACCTTTCTAGTGATAAGCGTTATTGGAAATCCCAAAAGGATCCCTGATACCTAAGACCAGAACTTCACAGATAACCTTCGCTATCATACACTCTTCTCGCACTCAGAGAATATGTTTCTAATGGCAACACACGGCGATGCTACCGAATCGAACTCAGACAATGCGACACGCAACTTCAATTGTTACACGTTTTCCCCTGCATACATACAGGGCCAACAATCCCACCTCTTCCGAGAGCAGCGCTTCCCTCTGCCCTACTACGGAACTGTCTCCGACTTCCTACATCCCAGAAGCCGTACACACTACATAAAACTCAATACGACTTCAACATATAGTTTTAGTACATATATCAATATCAATCAATAATCAATAAGCTTATATACACGCAAAATTCACCAGATCAAGACAATAGTTAACCATCATTCTGCTACCAAGAAACTGGTTCAGATCGGAGCTTCCGAATCCCCTCTACTTCCACGGACGGAGTGATTTCACAGTCACACGCACACACACACATCACACGCTGGTGGGGACCATTACACCAACATTCAAACCTAACCACTCGATCCGTGCCATGTATAAGGGGAAACACACTTTTCAATCTCCTCTTAACCAATCTGCATGTACCCTGAGGTCGATGCGACTTACTAGTTGCTATAGATCTGGTGAAACATCTTAGACACGCAAATAAATTCAATAAACATAATAAAATAACCACCCGACACAGTGATTCAAACAGAATATTGATTATCTAAATTAATTTGTAAGAAAAGCCAAATAAATGCAAAGTCATTTCTTCTCATATTTACCTATTCTGGCTAAAAGTAGTTTTCTAAGTCAGAAACTGGTCCTCAGCAAAAGTTAAAGTTTCTAGCCGTCATGTAGAGTCACCGTCCTCTCCGTCAGCGTCGGGACCTCTGATCAATGGTTCGGGAAGATGTGGCACTAGACCTCTCTAGTCTACTAGTATTTATACCAAATTTTACATTCTAAATGTAACAAAAAATTTTCTCAAACATCCGTTTGGCAGGAAAAGATGTCGTCTTGATACATTAGGAAATTTTCACATGTATTGATAACTTCAAATTCTGAATAGAAATATAAGTCCATATCTGATTCGTTATTTCTACGGATGTCTCTTTTGGATAAATTGTATCCCATTCGTGGGATCATCACAAGTTCATAAAGTCAGTATTTTAGTTTGGCAACAAATTTCATGTTCAGGGGCACTTGGCATCGCTCCTGGATTTGTCGTCATATTCATGGCTTTTCGGTTCAAGTTGAGGCCAGGGTCGCAGTCAGCGTGAAGCCTCCTTGCAAATTTTCCATCTACTCAAATACAGGCTGCGGATGGTAGCCATCTTTCAGCAGGCCACAATTGTCAACTTAAGTACAAAGGAAACACAAAACATAATTACTGCACGGAAATGATTATACAGTGTTATTCCCCTGCTAATACCCTTATTTGTATGTATTTATCTAGCCATTTGCGACATCAAAGCTATTAATGCATATTAATTATAAGCGCAAAACATAATAACATCACATAAGCAACATTTATATTGTCAATATGCTCACCAACTTAGTCCACTTATTATTTTTAGCCATGCAATAGCATTCCCACGTGTAATTCTTCTGTTAATACGGTTGATTAATCAAATACGACAAACCTTTAGTAGTTACTAATTAATCAGTAGTATTTTTAATAATGACATACAGATATTTGGGTTTATAATGAAAACCCTGCTCCATCATTGGCACTACTGAGCAAGAATGCACTGTTTGTCTACAAGTGTTACTCACATTTGTGAGTGTCACCTGTGTTGATTTATAGTATGTTTCATTGCAGGAGCTACTGCCGTGTGATTTAATGGTAACACACCAGACTGGGTTAGACCACAGTCTACCGACAAATACAGGTAGGATAATAGGGCCTTTATGGGATCTGTAGTCCTGACAAATGCCGTGTAACTCTTATGGGCAACAGATAACGGCTGAAACATGTCGACAATTTTGCAGATAGGAGGGATGCAGGAATAAGAACTTTCCCTATCATCACCGTCCTTTAGTTTTTAATTCTGGCTAGGAAATCCAAGAATAAAGGCTGTTGGGGATATTCCAGAACCAGTTTTAACCACATTTACACTTAGTCTTTGCATGTAAAGATGCAGCAAACCTTTATGTTTGTATTGTCTTCCCCTTCCTTATGCTCCATCCCATGCGTTGGTCTGCACGGGGATATTGTGGGCAAGCCTAATAATGAAGCATGCCACAATTAGTGGGTGAGGGGACTTTTAACAAACCTTGCAATTTTGTTTGTGCTGTACTCATCCTTATATGTTTTTCTTTCCTCCTATTCTCTTTTGGCTGTGGAAGGCTGTTCGGTTAGGAGGTTGCTTTAGGAGAGGTACCTCATATCCCTTTAATTTGTGTGTTATATGTGAAATGAGTTGCCTGATATCGAGTTCAATGCTGAAGATTTAGCAGATAGGGCGAGGGCAAGTAGTGTCTGGGTGGTGAAACTCTGAGTGCATGGAAGGAATTGATACCTCATAATTTTTTGAGAACTGGTTTTCCATTGAGGTAGGCACACAGGGCCTCAAAGTTTTCGTCATGGAGAGAGTACACAGGGTGTCTGTACTGCCACTCCCACCCCCACTGGGGGCTCCACTGCAACCTGTGATTGCAAAACGTCTCCATTGTAGATACTTTGGTTTAATATAACAAGCTACTTGAGCACACCTCGGAACCTGGACTTCACAGCTTCAGTCCAGGTTCCGAGGTGCTTGTTTATCCAGGTAAAATAGAGTTTGAGAGAGGCCCAGATTAAATATGTGATATCATTTGTATGATGGCCCTAGTTTCTGGTATATTTGAAAAACCCACACTAGTTCCAGGTAGGGTCCGGGGTTGTTTGGGGCATATGCCGTGCACAAACCTGTGTCTTCATTCATGAGAATCTGCTGTGATACTGGAGACATGGGCCCTTGCTGAGAAATGTAGATAGATCAGATGGTATTATATGGTTCACTCGTGCACCTCTTATAAAATAATGACACAGATTGTTTGAGTTGCATCATCCTTCGCATGCATAGAAAAAGGTACACAGACGTCAAGAGAAGGGAGGCTCAAATAGTTTTCCAAAATGAAACCCTCGTCACAGAAAATAATTTCAAATTTACAGGAAAGGAAGGGTTTCTACAACATGGTACTCTGCCTAAGCCAGAATTGCATTGATTTGGGTATAAGTGAATGTCCTGTTTCTAGAAAGGAAGATGTTGATAGATTCCTCTGGTAGATAAGTGTTGGTTGAGGGGGATCTGGACGGTTCTGCAATCCGAAGGATTTGTGTATCTACCCCAAATGTTGCTCTAGTTTACCGGCTGCAACGTATTTCACTTAAGCTTATTAATGATGAGCCATGTTGTAACACATGGAGTGGAGACTTGTGTGGCGGATATAATTGGAACATATCTTTCCCACCAATGAGTAATACAATGAGTGCTATGTATGCCAAAGCTGTGGTACAGTGGTTGGGCAACTGGAATCTAAAAGATGTATGGAGCACATTGTACACAGATTCTAGGATATTTTTATTTAACAAATCGGTCTATGTTACAATTAATCACAAATAGCTGACTCTGAGTGTGTCCTCATAAAGTAACGTTTGTCAGTGGCCAATGTGCAACCTCCAACCCATCGAGTGGAGAGAGGTGTTGAAATAACCAGAGACAAAGTGTGCAAAGCTATAAGCACAATGTGTAAAAATAAAGCTTCCCTCTGTGATGGTCTGTCATTGGATTTTTCAGGCGTCCACTGACCAGTTGTATGATTGTCTGGTTGAATAGCATTATAGCAAGAATAGAGGTTTGCTCCTGAAATAATTGAGAGGCTCCAATTGGGCCAAAACTAGCTGCAGATCTACATCGTCTGTTGAGCCCTGCTCTAAAGACCAAGGGCTTCAGAACGTGCAGGGATGCTTCGAACGTGTGTTTTTCAGAAACAACTACTTGCCTACTGGCTAGAGTCGGCAAGTTCATTCGCCAAATAAGAATAGCACTTGATTCTCAGCAACAGGCTGCTGACCTGAGAGCTTCATCAATCCAGTAATCAAACTAGCTGGCGCTCCATCCATGGTGGAAGTTATCTAACTTAAGGTCCCGCAGCGTTGCCAATAAGAGAGAGTTGGCCCTCGAAGGGGGTTCAATCAGACCAGGTAACAATGATTGATGAATTTCATGTAAATAGGGTTTTTTCTTGTCTTACAGGTCCAAGCAAATGATGGGGTGATCTGGAGAACATACATGATTTTAAACGTATGGCATTGCAGGCTCTTTTAGGAGCATACTGCTAAAAACTGCACCTATGCTGGCAAGGTGCACTTTATTGTATTTTAGCTATTTAATGTGTTTTACTGTAAAGTGCCAACTGTGGTAATCTGGTCACGCCAGACTGGGACAAAGTCACAAGTTCAGACCTACCACGATGGAGTGTGGGCCACATAAATAGACCAAGGTAGGCCTGCTGAACAAAGAACCTTAAATCCTAATTGTGGAGTGTTGCGGGGACAGGGATTCAAGGTCCTGTGTTGAAGATGCATCGCGCAGCGTTGGTTCTGATAAAGCCTTCGACGAGGCTTGCGATGCGAGGTCCTGCATAGTCGCCGATCATGCCGTCGACGAAGGCTTACGATGCAAAATCCTGCTGCTGAGCTGAAAGGAGATGTATTGTGCTGCATTAGTTCTGCCTCAAAGGCCACAACTGGGCTGGCAGAACACTTTCAGGCCCACTTCCAAGGGTCCAGGACTGGGGTGGCACCACTTGGGGGACGAAATTCACAGCAGATGGCGGGGTCAAGGTGGTTGGAGCCTTTTCTGTCCTTGAGGCTCTGACCAGGAAGGTAGCCAACTAGCCCTTGGAGTCCCTCTGGTGCGCCAGGGTTCAGGATGCAGGTCCAGTCAATTTCACTCTGGCAGCAGAGTAGCAGTACTTCTTGCAGCAGAGCAGCACAGCCATCCTTTTGATGTTTTCCACAGGTCCAGGGGTGTACTGACGTGTTGGGTGCAAGGGTCCAATAGTTATACTTGGTGCAGCTTTGAAGTAGGAAATGGTTCCAGAGGTCACCACCACCAGAGGTGTCAGGAATTTCCTGCTTCCCTGTCTTGGTCCAAGCTTGTTTGGGAGCACAAAAGACTGGTGTGATACCCTTTGTGAGTGCGTGGAGGCAGAGCCTATATGATGTCAAGTGTGGTAGGTGACAAGTCCGCCCTCTCATCAAGTCCGAGAAGGCTCATCCTACCACACAAGCCCCCCCCCCCCCCTTTGTCTCACTGTCTGGGAGAAATACACGAAGACCAACTGCCAGCTACACCTAGTCATGTGACCCAGGATACACTCTGCAGGCACCAAATTGTTAGCACAAGAAAATTCCAACTTTCTAAAAGTGGCTTTTTCAGAATTCTGACTTAAAATTCTATTTTATATAAAAAAAATTATACAAGATTTTTTGGAGCATCATGAGCCGAGATAGTGACTTAATCCATTCCCCCCCCCCACACCCTCCATGGTTAGCAGCAGAAATAATCCCCATCTATAAGAAAGGAGACATAGAATCCCCAAGTAATCACAGACCAATCAGTCTGATGAATAACCTGGTTTTCTGCCATCATATTCTATCTAGTCAGGAAGACTGTCTGCATGAGAAGATGATTCTGTCTCCCTTTCAAGTGGGGTTTCGCTCAAAAGCGAGCACCATTGACCAGCCCTTTCATTTGAATCTTATAAGATGTAAATAATTTGGCCTCTCTAAAGACCTTTTTTACGTAACCATTGTTGATGTGAGGACTGCGTTCAACCTTGTCCCGAGATGTCAACTGTGGCTTGCCTTATCTAACTGAGCGTGACTCTTGCATGTCGAACATTCTTAAGACTATATGAGTGGACATATGCACGGGTGAGATAGGGGACCAGTAGGGAGCTCACTGAACGCATACCCATTGCACGTGGAGTGCACTAGGGGTCCGTTCTTGCCACAACACTGTTTTCGTTCTTTAACAATGACCTTGTGGATCACCTTTCAAATTGCATCCTTAACTGCGCCAGGTTGGGGGGGGTTTGTCAGCACCCTCATTATTATTTGCAGATTACACCGTATTGCTCTCCAAAACTCCCACGGGACTGCAGAACCTGTTGAATAGCTTTGTATGGTACTGTGATTATAGAGGCTTGGAAGTTAATACCTCCAAAACCAAGAATCTGCCCCTAAATCACCGCAAATCTTACCAGATAAGACAAAATTGACACCATCAGTATGAGAAAAAGATAGAGATGGATAGGACACTCACTAAAAAAGAGCAAGAATCCATCACAAAACAACTCTATACTGGACCCCAGAAGACAAATGAAAGAGGCAGGCCATAGAACACCTGGAGGCAAACTATGGCAATAGAATTAAAGACCCTAAACCACAGCTGGGGCAACCGGCAGAAATGTGTCCAAGACTGACAAAAGTGAATGTCCTATGTTGCTGTCCTACATGCCAGTGGGTATAACCATCAGTAAGTAAATAAGAAAGGAGGGATAATTGTGACAAGAGAGTTATATTTTCAAGTACTGGAAATCCATTTTCCAGTCTTGCCACCAGACTGGGAACCAGCTAGCCGAGAATATTGGAATCAATCAAATGTATGCTTCAGTAAAACCTTAACTCGCTTGTTCAGAATCACCCTATCAGACTAATGTGCTGCCCTCCAAGTCCTCGCATTACTGAACATAAAAGCACTTTTCGCTTTTGGCTGTTTTACTCCGTTTTACTATATCTGTTTATGTTGCCCATAAAGCCTCCTCTGCTCTAGCAGCAAGGTATGTGATATATCCATACCAAGAATAAGTAATACAAATAAATGGGTTTATACCTGGTATGTATGGAGTCCATTCAGTGGGGATATTGGTTAAATATGGTACAGCACCATTCAGTTGTCTCTCCCTTACAGTTCTAGTACTGTGACTGAGAGGCCATCTTGCTCTTCTTATGTCATCATATAGCATGTCCTGCCAGGCATCCGGTGGGAGAGGAGTCAATTTTATATGTATGCCATATGTCCTCAGACCCTTTAGTACACACAGCTGAATAGTGTAAAAAATTTGCATGCATGTTGGTGATAAAGCCGGATTCTTATCTACCTTACCCTCACCAAGAATCCTCTCAGGTTGCCAGGATATTTTTATCTGCTAAGTAGTGTGGAGGGGAGGAAAACCAATATTAACACATAATCAAAGGAAATAGAATTTGAACTCTAAAGGACCACTGACTCCGAATCTCAATTTTTAGGGATTTATTACTTAAACAAAAATAGTTGCACATACAAGCACCTCAGCACGAGGTTAAGAAAATAAATGGGCACTAATACAAAGAATATCCTACGCAGGAGTCTCATCAGACTCAGAATAAGAAGAATAGTCCATTCAAGAAGCATCAGGCAAGCAATAATCATTCCAATCTCTACATTAGAAGTCATTAACCTAAAAAGGAAATCAGTTAGTCTATCCCTACTCTATCTCTAAGGTGACATCCCTACTTAGCATTTTCCCCAGGCAAGAGGGTAAAAAGGTGTCAGAAGTGAAGACTTCCTTAGAAGTACACTCACTTAGTCAGAGCTTGTTCTAAGATGCTCCTTCTAGCTCCCCATCTAAACCTCAACTGTTCAACCCACAGGGCACGGTCCCTAATTCAAAATCCCAAAAACCTAGAACACGCCCTCCGGCACACCTCACGCACTCACACATTCGCTCCCCCTATCTCGGTCTGGGTAATCGATGATGTCTCACGATTCCTTTCTCAATGGTCAACAAAGTCTACCTTGGGTGTCTTCTACACCACAACTTCTCAGACTACTCATCGAGTCTAAGCATCCCCGGGCTGCGCGCGCTCACAGCCTGATCTCACAATCACTCAACTCTTATTCCAACTCCGCAAAACATCACACAATCAAATCAACACCGCAATCTACAAAACACATCGCCCTATTCATACTCACTCTATCATGAACTGCTGCTTTCCGCCGCACCGCTACTCTCCGTCAGTCTCCATCAGCTGCCGTCGTCTGCCACTCACCATCCAATGGGTCACCATCACTCAAATTCTATGGGCCTCTAAAATCTCTTACCTTGATCTAGATCTCCCCTCACTATCAGAGATAACCATCTTACTCTGCTACCAACTGATAAAGCCGGATTCTTATCTACCTTACCATCACCAAGAATCCTCTCAGGTCGCCAGGATCTTTGTATCTGCTAAATAATGTAGAGGGGAGGAAATCCAATATTAACACATAATCAAAGGAAATAGAGTTTGAACTCTAAGGGACCACTGACTCCGAATCTCAATTTTTAGGGATTTATTACAAAGCCAAAAATAATTGCACATACAAGCACCTCAGCACGAGGTTAAGAAAATAAATGGGCACTAATACAAAGAATATCCTACGCAGGAGTCTCAGGATAAGAAGAATAGTCCATTCAAGAAGCATCAGGCAAGCAATAAACACTCCAATCTCTACATTAGAAGTCATTAACCTAAAAAGGAAATCAGTTAGTCTATCCCTACTCTATCTCTAAGGTGACGTCCCTACTTAGCATTTTCCCCAGGCAAGAGGGTAAAAAGGTGTCAGAAGTGAAGACTTCCTTAGAAGTACACTCACTTAGTCAGAGCTCGTTCTAAGATGCTCCTTCTAGCTCCCCATCTAAACCTCAACTGTTCAACCCACAGGGCACTGTCCCTAATTCAAAATCACAAAAACATAGAACACGCCCTCCGGCACACCTCTTAAGCCAGGTCTTCTCCCAGTGATTTTCCAGTGAAACTTGTCTCTCTTCCAACGACGGTTTACTCGTTCTTGGGTCCCAGGCACCTTCTCCGCCGAAAGTATCATCCCTACATTCCAGTATACTCCCATATTGGCTTCTCATGCCATCCTAACTCCTGAAACAAAGGGTTAGTTTCTCTAACGAGCACCTGCAACAGAAACATAGGAACAAGAAACTTTCCACTTCTCTGAGATTTTCTAACATCCCTGAAACCCAAAGCCTTACCAAGGGAAACCATTTTCGGCCTACAATATTTAGCTAACAAAAGAAACGAACAGGCCTTTCTCTTAAACGTATATGCGATCAGGCCTTTACATAAATTAAACACACACTTCTAGAATCACACTATAAGCATTGATTTCATTACACTTCATATATGAATGCAAACTACACGTGCAAACTTTAATATGGTGCACGTTTAAACCTAATGCATCACATTACACGAAAATCAATCATTATGCATTGACTAAAATACACTTGCAATTAACTATGACAGTGCTCTTCATAAATGGCATTATTACCTTTCTAATTACACTATTATAAGCAGATTTTAGTAATACATTTCTAAAGCACACGTTAATATGGATCCCTTAAATATGTGGGTGCGGACTAACAGTGATTATGATGCACCCCTACAATTTTCAGAACAACATGGCGCTCTATCATTGGTTCAATATCCACAATTATCATCTAACAGGAGGTCCTTGATTATTCCAAACATTATATTAATTGATCACGATTTCATGTATTCAGTATCGTTTTTTTCTCTATATTGATGAGGCATCAACCAAATATCTGAAATTCAATATTGGCAGAGTTTATCGGGCAAAGATTCACAGTGCCTTTCGACTGCTCGCCCTTTATCTGAGGGACATTTTAATCATTTAATCAATTAAAGACGCTTGAGCCAGTGAAAAGGAAAACGTAAACCGTCTTCTGCTGTTGCAGCTTCTTCTTCACCGTAGTGGAGCCAACTTCGTGACACAGAGAATAATCAGAAATGTGGAGACAAGGCAACTGTCTTCCAGGCATTTCCCTGGCCCTTAAATGTGATCCATGTTTAAGAGGAATCATTGAAGTTTATGCTTTGAATAATGAATTGATATATATGTATATGTGTATATATATATATGTGTGTGTGTGTGTGTGTGTGTGTGTGTGTGTGTGTGTGTATATATATATTTGTTTGTATATATATATATATATATATTTATGTTCGTAACTTGTTCTTACTAGATATCTTTCTTTTTTCTGTTAGCCCAGTTAAAGATGTTGTGGTGACCAACGACCGCTGGGGATCTGGGACCGCATGCAAGCACGGTGGCTTCTACACTTGCAGTGACCGCTTCAACCCAGGGCACCTTCTGCCGCATAAATGGGAAAACTGCATGACTATAGACAAGCGTTCCTGGGGTTACCGAAGGAATGCCAATTTGTGCGATTATCTTACGATTGAAGAGCTCATACAGGTACTGTGCATTGCTTTATAAAGCATATTGTTAAAGTAAAGTATTGTATTGTGTTCTAGCTATTATATTGCGCTTAATACTCCTGATGAGTCCATTGAATGCTGTGATTCACATGAGGTTTTAGGTACTTCTTTGCAGTGTTTGTTTGGAAGAGTGTTTGCTACACTATGCCCTGTGTGAAGGTAATGGGTGAGGTGGGTAATGCGCCATGATGCACTCCAAACATGGCACAAAAAACAAATATCTGGGGCATAAGTACGAAGTTATGCGGAAAATTGTGAGAATAGATGTGGTTACACATGTAGATATCTAACATCTCTTTTGTTTTTGAGTGGCTTTCATCATACGGTTAAGCAGAATGGAAAAGGCAGGTGATTAGTTCACTCCAAAACTCTAGGTTACTCTTAGATCTTCTTAGTCATAAGGAATCAAGATCCAGAAGTTACCTGTCTGAACACGGAGAGTTTCTGCCAGTATGTACGTTTTCAAAAGGAGGGATGATCAAGGGTAGGCCAACCAAAAAGGAAGCAATCTTGTTTGATGATAAGCACAGGGTTCATGTTGAGGGAAGAGTGGTCCAGTAACGTAGATTGCTCGATGTGCTATGCACATGGCTTTGAAGTGATTTATGTAGCAACTGCCAGCTACTGTAAATATTTGAAGCCTGGTGGGTGTCAGGCAAGATTGGTTGACCTGAGGATTTTACTGGCTTATATGTTCCATTTTCTCTGTGACGTCCAATGTAGGGCGATTGAGGCTTCAAGGTGTAGTCCATTGGCATAATCGAATTGAGAAAGGACTGCCGCGATGCTGGCTTGATCTTTTTGAGGTAGCCTAGGCTAAGTAAAACTATCAGAGACATCTTTTGTTATAGAAACTTAATTGAGAGTTTAGAGTCCTTAATTAATGCTAGAATCTGTACTAGAGCAGAGAGCAGTTCAGAGTTCTATCCAGATGACTGAGAGGTTATTTGATGTAGCGGTCTTAACACTGCGAGACGCCCCCACTTACTGTTTTTAGTGGGACACCCGTTTCACAACAGTGAAACTCTGGGCTCTTTCCCTTTTCCACTACTTCTGTCAGCAAACATAAATCCCTAAAGAAACCATCCGTTAGCAAGCCTATCCCACATAATGCTGGTGATACATGTATCATTACCATTGTATTGTATTACAGCATTTATATAGCGCTTACTACCCCATTGTTGGCCACTGAAGCACTTACCTACTTGGGTACCAAGCTACACCATGTAGAGTGTGTGGTTGGAAGTGTGTTGTCTTTGTTTATGATCCTATGTTGCTTCTGTAGAGGGCTAAGTGGAATCATCCTTGCACCACAGTTTTTACTGTTTGGGTGGCCAGCCGTTGCTGGACTGCCCTTAGGAGGAGTTGTTCGGGGATGGTTTGTTTGGTTTTAGTCTATGGGTTTGCTTTGTGTGCTAAATTGGGGGCTTGGTGGGGGGGGACAGGCTTGAGGCAACTGCTAGGATGTTTTCCCAATGGCTGACACATGCTCAGGACTCAAACTCCTGACTTGTAATATAAGAGGAATGCTACCCGCAGCTAAGCGCTGCAACATATACAGCTATCTGAGACGCCGGGGAGTTCATATAGCTAAGCTACAGGAAACCCCTCTTGTAGGGGTGGAGGTGCGGATATTGCAGCAACATTGGCGGGGGCTGATATTTGCTACAGAGTACTCCTTCAATATTAGAGAGGTCCTCTTGTGGGTGCGAGCATTGACGACCATAATAGATAAAGAGAGGCGCTAGGTATTGGTCTTTTAATAAGCTATAAGGTTAACAGGTTACATTGGGGAGTATATATACCCCCAACCAAGATCAGATCGCATTTCTTGACTTGTGGTCTGCATCCCTGGGGCAGCTAAACACAGATGTGCTGCTTCTGGGTGGGGATTTTAATAGTGTCCTTAACATCAACACGGATCGCTCAACACTGCCTTTGCCGGGTGCAGCGGCCCACAGGTTTGCGGTGGGTTTCCATTCTTGGCTGCAGGTTTGGGGGCTTGAGGATATCTGGTGGACTCAACATGGGGAAGAGAGGACCTACTCTTATTCACACATGTACCAATTAGCACCTGGATCGTTTCGTTTGCTCATCCTGACTGAGCAGGTACATGACACAGATGGAGTATCTCAGCCATACCTTTTCCAATCATCGGCTGCTTTCACTTAACTTTCAACTACAGGAAGACCGCCTGGCCATTGCCACATGGCGGCTGACCACAGCGGCCCTCGGGGATGACCCTCTTAGAGACTCATTGAGGCACACTATAGTGTGTTATTTTGACCTCAACCAGGGATAGGGTTCTGACTGCTCAACCGAATGGGAGGCTTTTCAAGGTAGTTGTCTGCTGACACTGCCTGGGTCAGTCGGTGGATATGCATAGGCAATTGGATATAGAATTGCGTAAGCTTGAAAAGGCACTAAAGCTACTAGACCAGAACTTAAGGTGCATGTAGGGTTGAGGGCTTCAAAGGAGCACTATAAGGTGGTGTTGGAGCTCCTGCTTTGCAATAACAATAGGGAGTATGTTCATAGGGCCCACGTAGAGGGGGGGAAAGCTGGTCGACTACTGGCTTGACTCTGAACCTGGAGTTGAGGGGTGCCCCCATTACTTGTTTCGTAACTTCGGATGGTAAAGTGCTGTTCTCTTCTAATTCCATTAAATGGGCCTTTCTGGACATTTACCTTGAACTATATGTGTGTCTGGCTTTGGTGATGAGGGGGGTACTTGTGGCAGCTTCCACTCCAGACTTTGTTGAGAGGGGCGAGCGGTGATTTGGGGGGACCCCTAACGCCTCAGGCGATCGAAGCTGCGATTAAAGATATGGCCACTGGCAAGACTCTGGGACCCAATGGCTTCCCTGCAGAGTCTTATGCATCCTATAGCAAACTACTGACCCCATGATTGACGGAAGTATAAGCTGTGGCGTATGAGAAGGGGCGGGGTGCTGTCATCCACCAGGGAGGCCCTAGTGGTTCGGCTCCCGAAATCTAAAACCCTGCATATGGCCGACCGGGTTTAGGCCTCTTCCCATGTTTTACATAGACTTTAGACTATTGAGTTATGTTATGTTATGTTATCAGTTTTGTAAAGCGCAAACAGCTGCCCTCGCAACGGGGCGTCCCGGCGCTGGAACCATAACACAACCAACTGAAACAAGGGGAAGGGAGGGACCTAACAGGGGGGGAAGAGATAGGTTTTAATAGTTCTGCGGAAAGCTAGAATGTTGTCCATGCATCGGATATTGAGGGGAAGGGAGTTCCATAGTTTGGCCCCCAGTAGTTTGAAGGAGCGCCCTCCGATGCGGCAAAACTTAGTGTAGGGCACCATAGCTAGGTGTTGCCCCATGGACCTGAGGTTCCGTTTGGGAGAGTAGGGGGTCAGCAGTGAGCGGAGTAGCTCCGGGCCTTCATTCCTCATGATTTTAAAGGCGAATATGAGGGCTTTGAACTGGATGCGGGCTTCCATGGGTAACCAATGTAGTCTGTGAATGGTCGCTCTCGCCGAGCATCTTTTAGGGAGACCTACTATGGCCCTTGCCGCCGAATTTTGTATCCGTTGGAGTCTCTTAACTTCAATTTTATTAGCTCCTAACAACAATACACTCGCGTAGTCCAGTCTGGACAGAATAGTAGATTGTACGATGAGTTGTCGAGTTTTGGAATCAAAATAGCCTAAGATGGGGGTGAGGCTTCTCAGTAGGCCAATGCAGGTTGCGGCAACTTTTTTTGTGTGCGACTGGAAGCTAAGCGCAGAGTCTAGCCATACTCCCAGGTTTTTCGCTAGAGTCTTAGGGGGGGGTGCTGGGCCCAGTGATTGGGGCCACCAGAGGTCATTCCAGTAAAATCTTTGCGTCCTGTCATGTTGTCCCATATGCAATTGCTCATACACCGTGACCAGAACGGGTTCATCCCGGCATACAACACTTTCCTTAGCCTCCGGAGGTTGTACCACGTGCTACACCATCCTGAAACCCTTTCCAACCCCGATGCAGTGATTGTCAAGAGTTCGACATGGACTGGTGGAACTTTCCAGAAGAGGTCATGTGAGTTATGGGTCTTGGGACTTCTTGCATTTGATCGGTGCACCGCCTCAATTCCAGCCCAATGGCCAGAGTGAGGATGGGTTTTACAGTATCCCGCCAGTATAACATCCATAAGGGCACGCACCAGGGGTGCACTGTATTTCCTCTTCTGTTTGCCTGGCGACCGAGTCTTTGGCATAAAATCTTAGACTGGAGTGCAAGGGCAGAGGCCTCACAGTGGTCGGACATTAACACATAGTCTTCTTATATGCCGACGATCTCCTGCTATACATGGAAGATGGGGTCTTTGACTCTGGGCATAGGATGTTGCTCCGGGACGAGTTTGGTGCCCTAAAGATCAACCGAAGGAAAACGTGCCTATTTCTGGTTGCTCTGGGCTGTGTGCAGCCTACAGAGATCCAGATGGGCATAAAATGGGCATCACACACATTGTGATAAATCGTTCAATATTTCAGGTGGTGGGAGTGAGTTTAGGTTTGAACTTCACCGGTTGACAGCGCAGCTGCCTTGCCGGCAGTGGCCACAGACACGTGCTCTACCGGCAGGGGAGACTTTCTATAGTGCTGTGCATCGAACAGTGGCTGTTGCTCTTTTCAAGGTCTCCGCTCTCTTTCCCCCCCTCCTCCATCAGTGTGGGACTCCTCTACATTAGTGGTAGTTTCAGGTCGGGACGTTGCTGGTGAAAGCCGACAAGCCGATGTGGGTTGATCTCCCAGTAGGCGGCGGTGAGTAGCTGGTACGGCCCGGTCTTCTAATCACTCTAACGCACACCCAAACTACACCATGGCGAGTGGCCGCACCAGTCGGGGCACGGTACAAGCAAAACTTGATAAATTTGCATGACAGAAGGACCAAGATGAGCCGCAATCTAAACCCAAATCCAAAGGGGGTCAACCGGACCCCAGGCTGCAAGATATTTTGACTGCCATCACGACGGTCCGCACCTCACTGGAAGCACGCATTGACACCGTCGCCACGGAGGTATCTCTGATCAGAGCTGACATGAGGACATTTCTGAACGCATTAGTACAGTTGAGGATACCACCAAGGAACTGGCGACTGATACGGATCTTCTCAAACGACAGGTGACTGATCTCCAAACCACCCAGGAGGCACTGGCACTCCAGCTCGACGACTATGAAGGCCTCTTGAGGCGGAATAATATCAGCATTTTAGGGGTGCCGGAATGGGCCGAGGGGCAGGCAGCGGATCTCTTTGTCGAGGAACTCATACTTCAGCAGCTCCAGCCAAGATGTCTATCCAAATGCCTTTCGACCGGGGGTCTGCCTAAGCCCGGTGCGCCTCCCCGACCTCTCCTGGCAAGAGTTCGCGATCGAGATGCCATACTCCAGACGGCGAGAGAGGCCCCGCCATTGGTGATTGATAACAGCGAAGTCACCTTTTTTCCAGACTTCACTCTGCTGGTCCAGAAACAGCGTCGCAGCTTCCTGGACGTGAAGCGTGCACTGCTGGACCGAGAAATCAAATATGCCATGCTGTTCCCCGCCAAGTTGCGAGTTGAGTCCAACGGGAGAGTCTGGTTCTTCACTAGACCTGAGGATGCATGGGACTGGCTCGACGGCTGGCGAACTGTTGGCTAACGCCCATTTAAACCTGTTGGCGAAAATGGTAACAAAGGCAGGCCGATTCAGCGATTGTGGTCTCCACCAGGTGACACCTCTGAGACACAGAGATCAGGCGATTGGAGACCAGGTAAGGCACTAGCCTACTCCTGGTTAATCTGACTTCCTGTGTAAGGACTAAATAGGCGCTGATAGTCCTGGCGTCATCCGCCTTCCATTTGGCCTTCAACACAATGTAGTTCTTTCATGTCTGGCTCTACGCTGTTGTTAGTTTTCAAGGGTGCTGAAGTCGTTGTCTATTGTTTGACTTTTTTGATAAATATTGCTTATTGTGTCTGATCCGTATACTATGGGGTTGAATGTTGGGGTTGCAAGTATTGCCACGAATTGCTGACCCAGGGAGTGGGGTTGGATCACGTTCCCAATACTGTTGAGGGTGGGGGGCGACAGCCACTCTGTAAGTTTGGGGTGGCGGGTGGTTTTGTGCCCGTTGTGCAGGGAGGCAGGGTGGGTGTTGGGGGGGATGGGAGGTTAGTTTCGATTATTTTGTCTTTTTATGATGATAATGTTTGTTTATCTTTTTAATGTTGAGTCACGTTATTTCTTGCAGCAATTTTTCTCTTTATCGCATCATATGTCCGCAGACATGTTAGTAACGTATTACCAGTGGGAGCATGGGAAGTCAGTAGGGCCACACTCAACAGATCACCCAGATTTACGAGCTCATGGTCCACTATATTGTCCTATTGTAGACCCCCACACATTTACCACTCCCGATCCGTGTGCATTGCTGTGTCCTCTGATTATCGGCTATACACTGTACCCCTATCTACTCACATATTAGACCACACTTAACACTTACGTTCCTCACATGGAACGTTAATGGCTTGGGGGATAAGATCAAGCGGGGAATTGTGCTCCAATATTTGAAGCGGCAAGCGCTGGACATTGTCCTTCTCCAGGAGACACATTTAATTGGTAACTCCTGCGGTGCACTGAACAGATGGAGTTATCGCCTGACCGCTCACTCAGGGTTCACGTCAAGTTCTCGTGGGGCGGGGCTGCTCATACGTAGGGGATGTCCACACATGATAAACAGGGTCTAGTCGGATACACAGGGTAGGTACGTAGCGCTCTCTGGCACCTGGGAAGGACAGGCTCTCAATATAGTATCCATGTACATTCCCCGTGAGCTGCAGCGTCCCACCCTGCATGAGCCTGGTACGCTCTTGCTTGATTTACCCCTGGGGCTGCTGGTGCTGGGGGGGGACTTAAATCTGACCATAGACGGTGCCAGGAAGGCATTCTGCCCCGTGGAGACCCCCCAGGGGGATCTCAATTGGCAGAATTCTTGTCCTCTATGGACCTGGTTGACGTTTGGAGACGGCTTAACCCAACCACCATGCAATTTACATTTTATTCTGGAGCCCGCAATAGGCAATCGCGCATCGACCACGTGTTCACTCACGCTCAGGATATACTATTCTTTACTGAATCCAGGTGCTTCACGCGCGGAATCTCCGACCTCTCCCCCATCCTCACAACCCTTGCACTCCACTTACCCAAGCGATGTACTACCCTCACTATAAATCCTTGGGCGCTTAAGGTACCCCACATTAAGGAAGCGCTGCTTAAGGAAGCTGACTTTTATTTAAAAGAAAATGTGGGGTCAGTTGCCTCAGCCTGCACCTTATGGAGATCCTTCGGCGCCGTTATGAAAGGTAGAGCCTTATCCTTGATGGTCGGTCATAGGAGGGAACTCACTAAACGCATCACAGAACTTGAGGACGATATTCTAGCTAGGGAAAAAGACCTGGCACTTACCCCTGATCTAGAGATGCAACACTCACTTGCGATGGTCCGTCTCGACTATCAACAGCTTCAGACGGAAGCGGCCAGGGCACGGTACGCCTCCACCCACTATAGGCTATATGAGCATGGTGACGGACGGGTAAACTCCTGGCCTGGTTGGAGAAAAAAGAACATCTGTCCAGATGGGTTCACTCAGTGAGCGGGGCTAATGATACTAAAGTCACTGATCCCCAGCAGATCGCCGACATGTTTGCCTCTTATTTCTCATCGGTTTATACGTCCTCTGTGACGGTCCAGCCATCTGCGGCTCCGGACCTTCTTTCGACCATTAAAGTTGCATGTCTGTCCACACATGACCGAGATTCCCTAGAGGGCGCGATCACAGAGGCTGAAATTCAGAAAGCTATACAAGACGTCCGCTCGGGTAAAGCCATGGGACCAAACGGGCTCCCGATTGAATTCTTGAAGACAATGGATTCCAAGCTTTCTCCCCACTTGCTACAAATGTATACTGAAAGTCTTGATAAAGGGGAACTACCAGCTGATGTTAGGACGGCATCCATCGTGGTCATCCACAAACAAGGCAAGCCGCCTGACGATTGTAGGTCGTACCGACTAATTTCACTCCTCACTGTTGAGGCGAAAATATTGGCAAAATTGTTGGCCAACAGGCTTATCCCGTGTATTACAGAATTAGTGCACCCTGATCAAACTGGGTTTATGCCTGGGAGGAATACAGCCCTCAACATACGGCGATTGCATGGGGTTCTAGGCAGGCATGACACGATCAGAGAAAATGCCGCATTACTGTCATTGGATGCATCTATGGCATTCGACACCATAGAGTGGGATTATCTATTTGCAGTGCTGGATAGGATGGGATTTGGTCCAAACTTTACGAAGTTGATCCGATTGCTTTATGCCCGCCCATCCGCACATGTGACGGTCAACAACCATGTCTCTAGACAATTCGCGCTTGGGAGGGGTACTAGACAAATTTGCCTTAGTACTAGAGCTGCTGGCAGTTTGGGTCAGGGGAGGCCCGTGGATCAGGGGTTTGAAGTGGACCATGAAGACCGTATTCCCCTATATGCGGATGATATCCTCCTGTTTATGGCCTCGCCTTCCCACTCTCTCCGCCATGTCCTCCATATATTTCACATCTTTGACGCCCACTCGGGGTATACTATCAACTGGACTAAGTCCCAACTTTACGTGCTGTGGGGTGCACTGCCATACAACCCTAGAGGATATGATATACCGGTGGCATCAGAGGACTTCAAGTATCTCGGCTTCTACATAACGCCAGACCCGACTTTGTTCTATGAAATGAACCTACTTGTTCCCTTCGCACGTCTTCGATCCGACGTCAAATATTGCGGTCCCTCCCCCTTACTCTATTGGGACGAGCAGCCCTCTTTAAGATGTTAGCACTACCACGTTCCCTCCACACATTGCAAAGCACCCCTAACATAATCCCTGACACCTACTTCGCCAGTATTGACAGCGTTGTGTAGGGGCTACTGTGGGACGGTCGGGCCCCGCTCATTGCTATGAAAAAGTTGACGATGGGGTGGTATAATGGGGGTATTGTATTTATAGGCTTTATTATCAGGCATCTCAGTTGGTGGCAGTCAACAGGTGGGTGCATGGGGAATATGATGATCCAAACTTCCAGACGGACCGTTGGCTTCTAGGTAGGGGGGGCTACAGTAGGGCGACTTTACAGGCACCCTCAATCTCACGTGACCAACGGCTCGCACAATAGAGGTCTGGCACGGGGTGAATAGGAAATGGGGCTGGCATAACAAGCTTACAAAAGCCACACCACTCTGGGAAACCAGACCTGGTGGGGCAGCCCGCAACTGTCCTGGATTTGACAAGTGGGATGTGATCGGCATCTCGACGGTGGGCGACATGTGGGTGGGGGGACACTTAGCCACATTTGCAGACCTGCAGACCAAATACCAATTAGCACAGACCGAGGCATTCCGATATCTACAAATCAGCCACGCGATTAAAGCAGCCTTACCTAAGGATACCCCACTACCTGAGGCCTCTCCATTGGAGGATCGATTGATTCTTGACCCCATGCCCAAAAAGGTCATATCCCTCACATATAAAAAGCTCATAAATAATCGTCCGGACCCTTTAATGCGCCTACGACAAAGTTGGAAGGCGGACCTGGGGGATTTAGAGGATGATGACTGGCGTGAGGTTCTTGCCTCCCCCAGAGACGTAGCTATTCCAATGAGATTGCGCCTGGTCCAATTGAAGATCCTACATAGAATATACTTGGACGCAGGGACCTTGGTTAAGATAGGTAGAAGGGATGACCCCCTTTGCCTCCGGCAATGCCACCAACCGGGAACCTTTTTCCATATCCTTTGGTATTGCCCATTGGTGCAGTCCTACTGGAGTAAGGTCACAAAGCAGATGGCGAGAGCAGGTGGCAAGATACTGAAGACTTCCCCCCCCCCAGCTATGTCTCCTAAATATTTGGGAGGCCACTGACCTAACACTAACGGAGCAAACGTGGGCCTCACTGGGGTGGGCCATTGCAAAACGCAATATCGCTCAGAAGTGGGGAGTCGGGACGATCCCAGCTCTGCGCGACTGGTCGGCTGACATGGACAGGGCTAATATCACTGAGAAAGATGTTTTTAAAAACAGGGGATGCCCTAAGAAGTGGGACCATAAATGGGGGAACTGGAATAGGTAGCATCTGCTTGTCCCCTACTGTGGAACTGCGACGTGAACGACAGAAGCTGCTGGATATCTCTGGTATTGACTAAGGGGATCACTTCAGTATCAAGCATGGAATGGCATAGATATTTGTTTCTCAAATTTAAGCTAAATATGTGTGAATTATTTGATGGGTATACTTGATAACATTGATATGACTAAACGGAGGGGTTTGCATGGGGCTTCCCAGGTCCCAACTGTATCGAAAAATGTACTTCTGTGCTGTGAACTTCATTACTATGTCATGACATAACAAAACATACACAAGACACAATGAGATACTCAAGACATTCAAAGACTTCTATGCAGACCTTTATAGGAGTCAAAAGACACTCGACAAGGAGATATGCAAAAAATTCCTAGAAAGGCTGGAACTCCCAAAACTAGATCAAGCTGACACCGCAAAACTAGGACAAGAAATTAGCCACACAGAAATAGAACTGGCAGTTAAATCACTAAAATAAAATAAGGCCCCGGGCCCAGATGGCTTCACAGCCGACTTCTACAAAGCCTTCCTACCCCAATTAACTCCAACCTTGAAAAAGGTTTTTAACCAAACCGCATCGTCCGGGGTTGTCACACTGTCTATGACAGAGGCGACAATAATAGTCATACCGAAAGAAGGTAAAGACCACTAACATCCGGGGAACTATAGGCCCATATCACTTATCAATGCCGACTGCAAAATATATGCCAAAATCCTGGCAGCCAGACTGAACAAGATCCTACCAAAAATAGTAAGTAACACCCAAGTGGGATTCATGCGGAACCGAATGGCGAGCGACAACACAAGGCTATTCTGTCATGTACTAGAACAAGTCTCAGAGAGCCAGACACCGGCAGTGGCCATAGCATTGGATGCAGAGAAGGCCTTCGATAAAGTGTTGTGGGCTTTCCTAGAACAATGCATGTGCAGTTTCAACTTAGGAGACGACTTTGTCAGAATGACAATGGCCCTATACCAGACCCCCACGGCCCGCATCACGATAAACGGTTCGCTTTCTGACACATTCACGCTACAACAAGGGACCAGACAAGGGTGCCCACTCTCACCGTCCCTCTTCCTCCTGGCTCTAGAACCTCTAATTAGGGACATAAAATTAAATGAAAACATAAAGGGGATGAACTTTAAAGGAATGAACATAAAACTGGCAGCCTACGCAGACGATATTCTGATAATGACGGAGCAACCCCAAGCATCAATAAAAGCGCTAATGGCCACGATAAAAGAATACTCAGAACACTCAGGGTACAAGCTTAATAATGACAAATCTGAGTGCAAGCCACTGAATATATTCTGTTCCAGAGAAGTCCTGGGAGACTCAGGGCTGACCTGGCAGACAAACCATATCAAATACTTAGGTATACTATTTGGTAGCGACCTACTAACCACAATACGACACAATGAGAAACTTCTACTGATAAAGATAAAGAAACAACTAGGGGACTGGTCACCAAAATTTATGACGTGGTGGGGACGAATCGAAACACTAAAAATGATGATCATACCCCTGGTAAATTACCTATCGGGGATGATCCCCATCTTCCTAACAGATGACTTCCACCAAAAGGTGGATAAATTGTGTACCAAATTTCTGTGGAGAGATAAGAAAGCAAGGATAAGCATAAAAAAACAGACTACCAAAAACACAAGGAGGGGTGAACCTAGCGGATTTCAAGCTCTTCCAACTCGCTTTCATTGCCAGACAGGGCACACAGTGGGTAGACCAATCACCGGAATACACACCGGTGTGGTTTCAAGTAGAAAAGGCCATTCTGAACAACCTGAACCCACTAGCCCTACTAACAACGAACGCATACCCACACGCGAACAACCCCATACTGAGAAATACCAAAATAGCACTTTTAAAACTTGACAACAAAATGGAGGTCAGTATCAAAGGCTCGAAATCAGAAGCAATATGGGGGGACAACAACCTTAAATACAGAGGGAAAACCCTTAGATTCGACGCATGGATAGAGAAAGGCATCTGGCACCCGCATCAACTAGAAAAGGGAGCAACACCAATCACATTCTCTGAATTGAAGACAATCCATCAGCTAGAAGACCTAGATTTGTACAGGTTTTTAAAGATAAAGACAGCCATAACAAAATCAAAAATAATAGACACCGCGCCCTCGATCTTCCAATACGTAACGAACATAAACAAACTAGGCCAACAAGCATCGAAAATATACAAAACACTACGAACTCTTAAGTCCAAACTGAACAATAAAACAAAGGGATACTGGGACACACACATTCAACCCCCACTAAAAGAACAGGAGTGGGAAAGGATATGGGCATCGGCCACACAAAATAAAATCACACCAGTTCTCGCCCAAACCAAACTATGGCTGCTACACAAAACTTTCTGGACCCCAGCCCGGCTACACACACTAGGGCTCAGAGATAACACAATATGCTGGAATTGCGACATGGGGAGGGGGGATTTGGAACACCTGGTCTTCCAATGCCCAAGGCTCAATAGCTTGTGGGATAAGGTGATGGACTTTATGGACAATGTTTTTAAGTGCAAGATTACAAGGAAATTTGCCTCACTCATCACAGCGTCCATTCGAACAGACCTCCCCACAGAGGGAGAGAGAGAACTTCTGGACCTACTCCTGTCAGCGGCGATCAAAATGGTGCTTACTAACTGGAAAGACTCCTCAAAAACATCCTACAAGAACTGGCTCAACTGGATCATCCACCTTAGGGGAGCAGACAACCTAGCAATGCAATACACCCCGTGGAAGGCGACATCCAGAGGCCTATGGGAAGCGCTGGACAAGGCGCTAGTCCCTTATGACCCACCATAAGAAAAAGCTCCAATCAGGAGCCATGGCAAAGACTAGAACAAAAGGACTACCTATGCTTGAGAAAAGTATACAGTCGTGCTTCTATCCTATCCTATCCTCCTCCTCGACTTATTCCAACCTGTCCTATACACTCCCACTTTAAGACCTCTCTTTTCACTAAATGAATATAGCCAGCAATGGGGGAGTCAACCAAAAGGTACCTTTATACTAACCGTTATACCTTGTAACCCAAGGGCGACGAACCGACAAACAAATGTTTTTGTATGTCTTGTATGTTTATAAAAAATCCTGTATAAAAATTAAATATAAAAAAATAAATGTTTTTTTTTTTTAATCGGGATTCCCAGATATTTAAATCTTGGAGATCTTCGGGAGGGTAATCTTGAAGTGGTTTTGAGATCCTTGAGGTCCTGTGTCCCCTTGTGGGGGTCATTAAAACTCCCAATCATGACACAAATAGATATTTCTAAAATGGTGATGCTCTTTAGATTGTTGTACTATTTCACAAACCTCCCAATTAAAGTGCTAGGGGCTTGGTTCAGACAACTGGATTCACTGCTCCGGGAACTAGTTTGAGATGAGGGTCGCATGGGGTGGCCCTGTCCACCGTCCGCCGCTCGATGAGGGCTGGCTTGTGGTGCCCGGCTTTGGACTATACTTTCTGGCGGCTCAACTTCAGTTCAGATGTAGGAAGTGAGGAGAAGGAGAAACAAAATGGTAGATAGGACTATATATTCAATATTAGGAAAGGGTAAGTGAAACAATGAGAAAGGTAGAGACGGAGTCCCTGAGGTGAACAATAATGGGAGAGTGTGGAACAGTGATTTAAAAGTGGGCAGTGACAGGAGAGGGGGACACACTGATAGCACTAGGGAATAGAATTGAAGGGTTGTACGGTGACAGGGGAAAGGTGGACAGTGACAGACTAGTGGTGGGCAGCAATGAGAAAGTAGGGAAGTGACAGGAAGAGGTGGGCAGTGACAGGAGAGGAGGATAATGTTGGGAGAAAGGGGCCGTTTTGGGAGTTTTGTTTGCCGACCTGGGCATTAACAGGAGAGATTTGCCATGATGCCAGATGAGGCTGTGATTGGAGGGAGGTCCATGAGGGGCATTTGATATGAGCAAGATGGTGGCAATGAAATGAGAATATACACAGTGTAGGGGTGAGATAAGGACTAGTGCAGTCCTGTGTCCATCATGCTCCTGTACAAGCCCAGCTTTGCAAATATTTTTCCTCCATCTCAACACCATCAGCGCTATCCATCATTTTAGCCTCTCACTTGTGCATGTCAGAGTTGAGGGGGGTGGTCTTGACATTACAAAGTTTGAAGACCCTTATCTTTCTGAATGCTGGTATCCACATTTTTGCAGGGCTTGGCCTGAGGTGATTACATTGCATCCATAAGTCAACCACTTGGAATCATTATTCGATAATCAAGAGTCAAGATCGGATGGATTTTCAAGCTCTAGTAGAATTTGTCGGTCATTGGCATAGTTGTAGAAGTTGTGATTAAAGGAGAGGTCAGGGCGAAGGTAAACATTGAGAAAAGAGAGGAGTTATAGTAGAGCTTTATGGGGCAGCAGCTGTGGAGGGTAATAGTGCCAAGTAGAAGGGCAGATGTAATACAGTCACTGAGGAAGGAGGCAATCCATTTGAGGGCAGTTACTTTAATTCTTATGTTGTCAAATATGTAGTAATGTAGGGTGATAAATGGTATCAGAGGCAGGTGAAATATTTAGAAAAAGGAGTTCTTCGACTAGTAGTTTAAATTTCATCATCCCTGTGATCAAAACTGCTTTTGGGCTGTGGCAAGGATAGAATGCAGTTTGGCATCCCAAGAGAACCAAGAGAAAGTTATTTCTTTCTGTGAGTTCTGATCTATGACGGAAGGTCTATCTTTCGGTATGTTTGCCTAAGAAAGGGCCATTGGATACTAGCCAATAGTTGGAGGAATCAGTTGGGACAAGGAAATGATGTTTTAGAATAGGTTTAATGTAGGAGTTTTTGAGCTTTCTTGGGAAACTTCTTGAACCCAAGGAGGAGTGGTTAATGTTCTGGCCTGTGTGGACGGAGAGCTGCTAGGAATGTAGACTTGAATATATGTTCCAGGAATGGGTTAATGATTGATCCTACTGAGACACAGGCTTTAGTGGCGGTGGTGAAATCATCTTGAGATAGGGAGTTAACGATGAGAAATTGTGTCCCTTTTTATTTTCGGGAAATGGTATTGACAACGTTATCATCTGTCGTTTTCCTGTTAAGGCTTTTTTCCAGACCATTGGCTTTTACGATGACGTGTTCTGCTAGAGTAGTGTCAATTATCTTTTTTTTTTTTTAAAGAGAATGCCCTTTGAGTCTGTGCATTCCAGATTCTAAAGTTCAGTAATACCATGTAATGTTTCCTTGATTGGTCAATAGCTTATGAGATGTGGTGCTTTTGCTATTTTGATAGTGACTTTATACATTCTGAAATGGTTTTGCAGCACCTGTTTTTCAGTATTGGGTTAAATTTCCCTTTAATGTCTTTCAAGAACACTTTTGTTTTTACAGATTTTAGTTCAAAGGTCAACCAGCGAGGATTTTGATGGCATTGAGTATTTGAAGGGAGCTTTAGTGGCCATGGGTGGATGTAATCCCCAGATGGAAATGCTGAATTGTTGTCATCAGGTTGGTGTGTAAGAATATGGGTGGTTTAGAGTTGAGGGTGGACACGTCAAGTTTTTTTTTCTCCCAAGGTGGCTCTTATGTTGTATATGGCATAGCAGTTTTCAATGATGACAGAATAGAGAAGTTGCGGTGAATCACATCGAGGTAAGTACACGTCACATGTTGGATTTTAGTTGCCAGAATGATGTTTTGAGGATCAATTTTTGCAGAACATATGTGTCCGCCTCTATGAGTAGGACCAGAGAGCAACTGTTGGAAGTGAATAGATCCCAGGTTAGTGAGGGTGCATTTGGTCTGCAGGTGCAGAGGTGCCTCGAAATGCAGAGATTGGGATTCTGTAAGGTGATCTCAGAAATGAAATACAGGAAGGTCTCAGCAAATGTAGGGTTGTGTGGGGGGAGGTCTGTATATCCAAAGGAATGAGAATGGAAATTTGGTGAGCATTGGAAAAATAGAGATTGCATTCTGGAACTTAGATTAATTTTGTGGGAGGAAAGTTTTCTAGATAATGGGTAGATCTCTGTATGTGAGTGTATCTGGAAAGGTATATTAAAACCTACTTTGTGTAGAATATGTGCTGCATCATCAATTGACCAGGTGTCTGCAATAAACAGGTCAGAGCTTGAGACAGGTATCTGTTAATACATGTTCAGACATTCACATTTAGGTGAAATATAAAAAGGTGGGGAAAGGTGAGGAAAGGGCGAGCAGGGAGGGGCATTGTCTAACCACACAAAGAAGGTGATAGTTTGTCAGATAAACCGGATATGTTTGGAGACAGTAGGGGCCTTAGAAAACACTATTGTAAATATAGCATGAGAAAGACTTAACCACACTTTTGTAGCAGGCTTTATCATAAGTTAACGCATACCAGTCTGGTATGATACAATCAGGGTGCCCTCAACCTCCGTGTGAGAGAGTTAAAGATAAATGTTCCTGGATAAATAAGGGATCCAGAATATTGTTAACACTGCCTCTATGTATACCCAAAGCTTTCCCTTTTACTTAAGGGCACACAGAGCAGAATAACAATTTAGAAAAGCCACCCTAAAATGAGTTTGTCTCAGTCATTCTATCAGGTGCCAACGTGTTTCGGCCCTTGCAACAGCCCATAAAGGGTCTCTGGCTTCCATCAGGGTGGACAGGATCCCAATCTCTAATACTGTGTGGATTCCCAAGTGTTTAACTAATTTGTTACGAGACAATAGAGGTCTGCTTGTTATGTGGGTATTATGCATGCCTCAGTGGATACCGTGATTAAGCAGGTTTAATGGTTAAACATCACCTACTTACTATCCCTATAGATAAGGTAAAAAATTGACTCGTACCTTTATACATGATACACGTACATGTGATATTAGAGTTGGGGATCCTGTCCATCCTGATGAAAGCCCAAGGTTATTTATGGGCTGTTGCAAGGGCTGAAACATATTGGCACTTGATAGGATGACTGAGGCATAAACTCTCATTGTTTCATCCCTTTTCTAAATTTGAATCCTGCCCTATGTACCCTTAAATTAATAGAATCCCTCTGAGTATACACAGAGTGGTTTTAAAAGTACTCTGGATCCTCTATTTATTCAGTAGCATTTATCTTGAACTCCTTCACACTGAGGTTGAGTACACCCTGATAGTATCACCTTATCAGGGTAGGACGAGTTAGGCTGCGATGAGGCATGCCACAAAAGTGTAGGTGGTTTTTTTCCGTCCCATATACACACTAGTGTTTTACAGTGGCTCCTACTGTCTCCAAATATAGCTGGTTCATCTGACACATTATCGCATATTTCTTGGAATTGATTAATGTTAAGGGGAAGTGTGCTAGTGGAATTAATCCTCTTTGTCTTTCTAATTGGGGTATACAGCGTCATTGTCTAACTCAAGTTTGTTATGTAGACATTTTGCAGGGGTTGTGAGATGTGGTGGAGAGATGCCTGGAGAGCATGGTTAAGAAACTAGTAGTAGATTTAGTTTAATAATGGAATAAAGACAAATGGTTACAAGAGATGAAGAGCAAATAGTATAAAGAAACAGGATAGGGAAGCAGAAGGAGAAGGCTGCAGAAGTGGAGAAACATGGAATTGTAAACAAATGGAAATAGGGCATAGGACCAAGACGGTGTTTTTTTAAAACAAATTTTATTTGTCAAGTTGCACATATATTGCAGGGCTCTGCACCCCAGAGACAACTGCACAATTCAACCATACAGTGATAATGACTTTGACTTTTGCATTTAATAACCAAACACATATTAACAACCCTCCCACTTCCCCTCCCACCCCCCAAATCGCGCCAATTCCACATAAACCTGTCCACCACTTAATGACACAGCAGGAAATGCTAGCCCCTCCGATCCCTCCCACAACCCGCCCCCATGGTCTAATAGTACACGTGTGTATCATTCCGACAAATGTGCCTCTACCACCGGTGGCGAGTCCAACATCAGACCCCGATAGTCTGCCCACCGCTTCCAAACTTTGTAGTGTTTGCACGGACACCCCCTAGCAATGAAAATGGGTTGTTCTAGCCCCATGCAGAAGTCCAGCCCATTCTTCCATGCGGCCACTGATGGGGCCCTAGATGCCTTCCATGCCCTGGCAATATCCCTTTTCGCCAGTGTAAAGCCCAATTGTAGGAGATGTCGTATATAGATATTACCCCCTACATCCTCCATAACATGCAATAGGGCCAGCTGCGGCGTGCGGGTTAGCTCCCATCCCAGAACCTCCAAGAGGCAGGAATATACCCCACTCCAAAAGCGACTAAGAGATGGACAGCTCCAGACCATGTGAATAAATTTGCCCTCCTCCCGATTACAGCTAAGGCACATGGAGGAGGCGATCAGCCCTGCCTTCCACAAACACACTCTGGTGAAGTGGACCCTATGTAGGTACTTGAACTGCACCAGCCAAAGGCGCATCGCTATTGCCGCCCCCCGCGGGGCTGCTAAGACCTCAGTCCAATCCTCCTCCCCCAATGCGCCCACATCTTCCTCCCAAGCACTCTGAAGCCTCTGAGCGTGGGGGAGCAATGAGTGACCAGGGATTGGTAAATTCGAGAGATCTTCCGGTCAGTGAGGTCTCCCATGAAGACCTTCGCCTCCAATGGGCTAACAAGACGGTTTTTAAAACTTAGTATCAGTTTGCGCAGGTGTAGGTGGCAAAAGGAGGAGGCAAGTCGGTATTAGAATTGAGTCAGTGCTGAAAGCATGTGAAAAGTTTGTGGTGGTGATGGAAGGGATGGTAGTGGGTAATGAATTAGATTGGTGAGAAGGTAAGAAAGAAGGTAGGGGAGAAGAGTATAAAAGACATTGGTTAGTGGTAGATAAAGTTTGTTTTGAAGAGATCAATGGATGTGTTTGGAGAAAACGGATGTTGGTAGAGGAATTGGTAGGGATAGCTGGAATGAAAAAGAAAGAATTTTAAGTGGCGCAGAAGGGGAGGCAGATGGTGAGTATGAATGTATAGAAAAAGTGATAAACTAGGTTGGAGATAGTTTCCCATTGAAAGTGTGTGGTAAGCATGGTTGCAGCACATTTTGGTGTTTTGTGTCTGGATGTTCAACTACTTATCTTTTCTTACTCAAGAATGCTCAGATTATGGTAGTAGAAATATTATATGGTTCTGGAATGTTAGAAAAGGGTAGCAAGTTGAGCTTACTACAAGCATGGGTGGTTTTTTGCTTATAGAATGTAGTGCTAAGGTTGGAGTGGTGGGTGGTCAACTTTCAGAATCACTTGTGTCCTTTTATAGGGTCAGTCTTGTGGGGTGCAGAGTCCTGGAATGTTTAGTTAATTTAGCTCTGAAGCGACAGATGCTCAGCTATCAATGCTTTTTGTAATTTTGTTGTATATCAGTTGGATGAAGGTTTCTGTTATTTGTACCAGAACAACATGTTTTACTCTGCAGCGGCTGAAGCTCATTTTCTAAGAACACTTGTATACTTTATAATTTACCAGCCAGTTGGAGTTTCTGTTAATTGTGTGGCTGAACCATCAGAAGCTTAACTACCAAGACAAAATGTATTCTTTATTATGAGTTGGTCCAGTGGAGAGTCTAATTATTGGAATTAGAGGGTGCTTCTTATCTCTTGAGTGGCAGGAGCTACACTGCCAGGAACCACTTGTTATGCAATATCTGAGGTCCGAACTCTTACCGGAATTTGGTATCGACTTAAGGAAAATAAGAAGATAAACAGCTGTTACTCCTTGACCACACACCTCCTTGCATTTTAATAAGTGTAGAAATGCACAAGTGTTCTTTCTATCTGTGCAAAACTAATCAAAATCGTTTTCCTGACTGTGGGTGTTAAAGACCTAGTCAATTATGGAATTCAACTTACAATTTCTATGAAATTATTAGTTGCACTTAAACTTTGGCAAATCATCTGTCCTAAAAGCTTGTCAACGTATTTCAAAACAAAAAAGGCTTTTTAAGAGGAATGGTATTATCCAAACAACATTTTGGATGTTGTTTTTTCAATCTTTACATGTGCATGATTGCAACATCCGACACTAGTCTTAACTCTGAGGTGGCAAAAGTTACTCTTTCAGGAACCTCCTGCATTGCTGGTTGATTGTCCTTTTGATATCGCCTGCTATTAAGTTTAGTGCTTTGGTGACCACCCTAGGAGGCGCATGCTTCACTTCTAAAAACCACATGTGGAGCTTAGATCTCAGGCCGGTAAAATACAAGTAGCATTTGAAACATCCACCTGTCTGGACTGCTACTTCCAGGAGAAGATGGGCAATCACTTCAAAACATGTGTCCAAGAATGCACAAAAATATCGGTACTTGCCGTGGCAAATGATGGCGAACACTTCCTTATTTGTGAGTTACTGAAAATATCATGGACTGCGCTTTCTACAGTGTAATGGAGAACATTTGCTGATAGGCCATCAGTGTGTCTCCCCCCCACCCCCACCCCCTCCTGTATAGCTTAGGTCTTGGTATGAGAAGTTTGGAAGAGAGTCTGTCCAATGTATTGGAAAGAAAAGTTTCTAAATGGGTTGGTGGGAGCTGGGCTCTGGAAATGACGCTACTACTGATTAGTTAGGCAGTCAACAAAAGAGAAAATGTGTCTACTTTCCTAGAGTGGCAGGTGAGTGAAATGTAGAAGGAATCAATTAATCCACTATGCTAAATGTTAAATAGCGTTCATCAATGAGTGACCGAAGAACAACCCAGACAAAGTGCATGTGAACTAATATTGTTGGTCGTCTGTGGGCTTTAACTAGGAATTAAAGGTTAGCACCCTTATGAGTAATGTAATCATTCACTGAAATATTTGCTAAATGTAATCTACTCAGGAGAAACAGGGTAACAACTTTCCATAAATGCAGATAAGGTAGCAATATGAGTCCATAAATGATATGGTGCAACCCAATAGTGACCACAGTTATGATAGTAGGTTAAATAGGTGCTTCATGAGGTCTAGGTAGGAGCAGAAGGGGAGTAACCCAGTGATCAATGAAGTAAAGATCTTGGATATATGCTAAGGTCTACCCAGGAGTGTAAAGGAACAACCTTAAGAGTATCCAGAGAACCTGGCAGTATAGGACACTGAATAGCTCAGATGTTGCTCAATAACCTAAAACTAGGCATGATAAAGCACATTTACTGACGAGTGCAAAATAAAGCCGGCTCAAAGATTAGCTGCCAGTCGTATTTAAATGATAACACATGTTTGTTATAAGCATACAAAACATGATGGTTGCAAGGGGTACAGTGCCCTATTGTCCCGCCTCCAAACGGACTACATCTTTGTGAAGAGCACGTTTGTTGTTTGAGAAGACACAGTTCCATAGAGCTACTCAAGATCAAATTTTACATAGAGTGATCTACAGCTGCCTACTGGGAGACCGAATCAAGAAAAAGCTTTGGGAGTCCATTTGGTATTAGAGGTCAGCAATGTTAGTCCAGAATAATTTTATTGAGCCTCAACTCTGCTCGGGTGTTTTAGCCATTATGCTCTCTGTAATAGCATCTGGTCTTCTCATGTAGGAGTTCAGTTGAACTCTTACTTTGACAACTGGCTGCAAGATCTCTCCCTAGAAGACATAGCCAAGAACCATTAGTAGGTGTGCAATATTGATCTTGATTTCTATCACAAAGTCCTAGATAGTCTCTTGTCACAAACTCCATTTCATTACAGCCAAAATCAGTAGTTCTCTATGGATGGCTTATATTCTATGAGAGAGTGGAGTCTTTGAAATAATCATACATTTTCTTCAAGGAGTCAGACACTGTCCTGTTGGTTTAAGAGACTAATATCCCTAGGACCTCCTTCATATATGTAGTTTTTCTTGATGAACTGACCAGGAGAGCTGCATAACTTATCTGGCTATACATTGGACTCACATTCATAATAAGAGTCTAAGTAGATCATCATTTTAATAATGAGGTTGTCTTGCTCTTGTAGTGACTTCTGGAGAAGACTCTCCCCAAAGGTGCACTTCTCCAGACGCCAATCACTTGGATAACAATGAAGTCTAACTCTTGGTATGACTTGGCAGCTCACTGATGTGACCTGAGCAGCCATTGAAACCAGTCAGTCCCAGTGTAGTAGCAAGGGTGGTGTCATGGGCCCTAATTCAAGAAACAAAACTAGGCCCTCCTGCCCAACCACCGGTCAGTGTTAAAAGGTAGCCATATTTGGTGCGCAGAAGTTCCCTCACACCCTTGTGAACCAGCGGTACAGCCACTACTGAACTGATGATAACTAAGATTCTGAATGCAAGTCTCTGAACTTCTTGTACTGCCCCTTTCCATCTCCACCCCTCTCTCATCTTTTTACTTTCTTTCTCATTCTCTCCTCCTTGTCAACTTCTATTGTGTCTCTCTCCTTCCCCTTTCTCATTTTGTCTTCTCATGTCCTTGGACCCTTTACCTAGTCATTTTTCTTGCTTTTCCCTCTCTTCACTTCCCTCTTTCATCTCTTTTGAGCCCTTCCCTTCTCTCTCCCCAACAACCATTTAATCTTCTGCCCCTCTTTATACCCCACTTCCCTTTCTTTTACACTATATATTTTGTCTTCCTCTCTCTCTCTCCATTTCATTCCTCCTGTCTTTAGAGTATCCTTAGTTCTGTCCTCTTTTTCTCCTCTCTATCCCCTCTTGCTGGTTCTATTCTCATTTCTCTTTCTCCATCTCTCATCCTTATCTTCTGCTCTTTTTTCTCACTATTTCATCTCCTTGCTACCACTCGCCTTTCTCTGCCTTACATTTTCTTCTCTTTCTCTGCTGCTCTTGCATCCCTTTTCCATCTTCTCCCTTCTTTCAACTCCATAGCTTGGTTTTTCTCTCTCTTTCTTTCCTGCCCTCTTCATTTCTGCCCCCGTAGTCTCTGGATTTAACTTCCCCTCTTCACCTCTCCTCCATATATCATTCCTTTCTTCCTCTCCCCACCTATCTATAGCGTTCAAATATTTCTGGTCTTTTATTTCTTTCTCCATTCCTCTCCCACCCCTTCATTCCTTCTGTTTTCTCTACTTGCTATCTTCTCTCTTATTTTCTATCTACTCTCATTTCTCTATTTCTGTAATCTCTCCCTCCTATCTTCTTGGGCTTTTCCCCCCATCTTAGCATTTCTTTCATGCTCTCTCCTTTGTATCTCCTGTGTCCTTTTTATTACCCTCGTTTTTTTATGTCTCCTCTGTATGTCATCTTTCTTCTATATCTTTTTCCTAGTTTGCATCTTTTGCTTCTCACCTTCAGGCCTAATTTCTTTCTCCTCTGTCAGCTTTCTCCCTTCTCGCTATTGTCTTTTTCTTTACATCCACTGCTTTCCTTCTTTTTTCCCCACTCCTGAACTTCTTTCCTTCTCCTTTGCTTTATCACCTTTTTTCTTTCTTTTTCTTGCCTTTTCTCTGTATTGTGTTCCTTCCTTCCCTTTTATTGGCTTCTGCCCTGTCTCATCCCCTTTGAGTTCTCCTCTGTCTTTTTGCTTCTTTCTTGCTTTTGCTTTCTCTCACTTTCTTTTTTTCTTCATATCTATTTTGCCCCATTAATTCATCCATGCCTCTCAGGTTTCTCAGTTTCCCAAAAAAACAGTCTGCCGTGTGTCTCGGATGCACTGCTTTGCTACACTGACCGTCCCAATGTCCACCTCCCTCCCAGGGAAGAGTAAATGTAGACCAAGGCCAGGTACTCACAAAATCAAAACTTGAACAGGCAGTCTGGTAAATAAACTGCAGCCTGTGCAAGGCATGCTGGGACCCTCACGCCCATGGGGTGCTGTACCATTGCACAGGTTGCATCATTGAGATACACCCCTGATCAGCCGAGGAAATGTCACTTGCTGCAACCCATATGGAGTTGAAAGCCATCTTCTTGTGGCTGAAATCTTTTCTTCCACTTCTGACGATAAAAATTGGTCAGAGTTCCCACAGGCAAACTTGGGTCAGATGTACAGACATTAGAAATACCAATTTCCTAATTGCGATTCTCTCCGAATCGGTATTCTTAATGTATGAATCTCATTGAGTTTCATGTAAGTTTTCCTTGTGGGTTACAAATTGACCTACCTCGTGAATATTAATGATGTAGGTCGCAGTTTGCAAACCATTAGAAATCACAGCCATCACAGGGATGTTAGCCTGTTGAGGTCAGCAGACCACCATGTCTGTGATTTACTTTTTAATAAATCAATAATTTTTTTCAAATGTATCCCATTTTCCTTAAAGGAAAACCGGATGTGTGTAAAAAAGAAAAATGAATCCTTGATGTTTCATTTTTTTTTAGGAGTAGGCAGCAATCTGTGGGACCACTGACCGCTCTTAAAAAAAATATTATTATTTACATTCCCAAACGGGAAGGGGTCCCTTGGGGAACGCTTCCTCTTTTTGAATGGGTTACCACCAGTTTTATGCTGCTGGTAAAGTATTACTGTTCTGTGACTGGTATTCGGTCACAAAATAGTAATACATGCCATACCGATTTGGAAGGGACACTCTAAACACGCCCTTTCCAAATACCGAATCGCAAATGCAACAAGTTACTGAATTGCGTTTTGCATTTTGTACATTTAAAAAAGCATTTTTCCAGTCGCAAATAGCCAGATTATGTGAACTGAACCGGGTGCGACCAGAAAAATGCTTTGTACATCAGGCCCAAGGTTCATTCCTTTTATCAACTGGCTGAGCAGCTATGGACTGGGGGATTAAAAACCGCATTGTTCCCATGATTTCTTCTCTGAAAAGGATTGGCAACATTCAAGTGGACACCTGTTGCAGATTATGCCACACACTTCTGTTTAGTTTTCAATGGTGTGTTTCCTCAGATCGATCTGTTAGCAACACATGCAAATCACTTTTGCCTCATTTTTAGGTCTCTGCTGGTGTGGGCTGCTCACATGCGCAGTCTCGCTGGCGTGATTGAATGTTTTGGGGTATTTTCTGTAAAGGGCTTTAAGCCCCGCCCCTCTTTCCCATTTTCCGGCGTCACCGTTTATGCTAACGGTGGCCAGCCATTGGGAAAGAGCTCTTTGTGACGTTCACTTTTGGCTTTTTGAGCCATCCCACTTGGACTGGCTCATCTGCCTTCAGTGCGTCGCAAAAGGTTTCTTATCTTTATGGGGCCATGTGTTTGAACACATGGCCCCATAAAGACAAGAGATTGCTTACGACAGAAGGAAAGCAGGCCGCATGTTTATTTTTGTATCGCACTTTAAAGTGAAAGCGCGATGCAAAAATAAACAGTGGCTGACTGGTTCAGCTTAACCCCGGGTTTTCCTTGTCACTGTAACCTCAGAGTGCCCTGTCATGGTTCCCACTTGGCTCCCAGCCTTGTCTTTGAGGGCCGCGCCCAGAGCGGCTCCTTGAAGCCACCAACACACCGCACTACGTCATTGTAATTGCATTTAGATAACGCTTACTACCCATGATGAGGGGTCCAAGTGCTTTTCGACGAGCAGCACGCTACTCTGGAATGCAAAAAGTACTAGTGGTGAATTAGCATAGTTCTGCAGCTCCCCCTCATTCGAGGGACCTGTCCCTTGTCTGTGCCCCAGAGACCGCCATTCCGCTATTTGCATCGGACGGGGCCGAAGAAACCTGCGTCTCACTCAATATTTCCATACTGCCCGCAGGTATGTAAACACTTGTCATGATAAAGGACGCCTGCTGTGTTTCTTGAACCCCCTGCCCCACGCCCCTTCCTCTGGGTCTCTCTTCCCTGAAGTTTCACTTTGCCCTAATGACGAAATCAAAAGATGACACACTGAAGCACACAGCAATGCGAAAACAACCCAGAAAAACACCGTAATGCCTGGCTGTATAGCGCCTAGATAGCTCGAGCTATACTTGTAGCTCTCCACACATTGTAGAAGGGGGAGGCGGGGGCGTCTGCGGCTCAGTGAGGAGCCCTAATGCAAGTAGCAGACTGCAGGAGGGGGGGTCATGTGACCGGCACATGGGCGTTCCAGTGTGTAATTCTGCGAGGCGCTACAGAGCCAGTCCCCATCAGATGTCCAGACTGACTGCAGCGAACCGTCAACCGGCTGGTGGGGCTGGGGCATATCCAGTTATGTTTGGCAGCCCTGCTCCCACCAAATGTATGGCCCCTCCCCTACGATCAGTGATTTTTGTAGGGGGTTAGCGGGGTTATTGACTTTTCTTGACGGGGCATTAGCAGAGTGCATGCTGTTGGCGTTTTATGTTGGACGTGCTTCCTGAACGCTGAAAAATCTTCTGTCTGTGGCTGCCGTTATGGGCATTTCAGCTTTTTTTCAGATGTGCACTGCTCACATTTGGGGTACGCATATGTCTGTATTCAGTATGAGAGAGATGGCTAGTGTGTGTGCGCCGGGGGTAAAAGGGGGTGGGGGTGAACGGGGGCTGCCTCTGATTAAACCAGCTCTATTTTTTTTGTATACATACACAGGGTGAATAACACAAGATGGAAAAAATGAGCTCACGTTTGGGTCTCTCTGAGCGTGTGATTTTTTTTTTTTTTCTCTTGGGGACCGAGGCCAGTGACTCCTTAAGCAGAATTGCTGGACACAAATTTGCCTTAATGTTCTGTGGTCAGTGTATACATACACAGGGTGAAAAACACAAGATGGAAAAAATGAGCTCACGTTTGGCTCTCTCTGTCCCTGTGGGGACGTGTGAATGCCCTTCTCAGCGTTTAACCTGCTCCCAAA
Organism: Triturus cristatus; assembly: GCF_964204655.1. Classification (NCBI taxonomy): domain Eukaryota; kingdom Metazoa; phylum Chordata; class Amphibia; order Caudata; family Salamandridae; genus Triturus; species Triturus cristatus. The sequence continues at coordinate 961,749,236 of NC_140589.1, forward strand.
TTGTCTTGCTTTGAACTGGTCGCCTGGATCGTTTTTGTCATGGTTGAAAAGTGAGTTCACGGGTATTATGATGTTTATGGTACCAAGCAGGAATCTTTCCGTCACTCCCTGAAGATAATACGCATTATTAAATGGAGGGGTGCTGGTTCTAAAGTAGGCATTTTGTAGGGTTGAAATGCTGTCAGTGGCATGTTGGAGTAAACATGCATATCCAGTGTTCTCTCCTTGCTGCTTCCTGGTTGCACACGGTGAAATGTATTGAGTGCGGGTGTATTTTATAAGCATTGTGAAAATTTTAAATAAAGTAGAATATAAGAAATGCACACCACGAGGCGTCATATAAAAACTTCACATTTACATAGATTTTAGTTGCTATCGTCACTGCATTGGTAATCACTTCAAAAGCTGCTTACGCCAATTATACCAGTGGTTTGTGGGCATTCATATTTCTGCATGCACGCTGCTGGGTGGGAGTCGTGGGTGAATACAAGTTAATTGACCAAGGAGGCAATTTGATCTTTATATATGTATGCACACTATGCTATTATATACCTAGATACATATATAGACCAACATATATATGCACATATATACACATACAATACATCTGCATATCTAAATAACGAAACCTCTAAATGCATGCATAAATATGCATATTATGTACCTTGAGAAATGCTAACACAATAATAAAAACACTTCTACTAAGAAACACCATTTGCTAAATAAAATGCTCTAACTTTGACTAAGACGAGACCTGTTGCATTTTTAATGCTTGTTACAACTTACCTCGGAGTGGGAAAAAATGCCTAAGGGATGCTCTTCTCCATCAGTAAGAAAGTTTCCTTTATGTCTTTGCTCTTATTTCGAACATCCACAGGACTCTTAAGGAATTAATACACCCAGAAATGTGGAGATGATCCTGAGTCCTCCATTTTGACTGAGACAGATCATTTTTTCAGATCTTTTCGTCTCTCAAACAACATGTTGGAATGTCCTTAGATTGCTGATCTCTTAAAAGAGAAGGGCGAGAGGATTATCCACTCCTCGTTTCCATTGTGGACAGTGAGAGCCTGGCTCCTGAAAAAATGATTGGGCATGCTTAGGTCTGTCACAGGATAAGAGATGGCGGTTGTACCAACATTGTTGCTTCATGCCGTTGAACCACTGGAAATAGGGTACGGGTTCACAGGAACAGAGCTGTTTCCAGCGTCAATCGTTATGTCAAGAGGATCCCTCGAGTTGATTGAGGCATGCAGGGGTCGCTTCCACCGGACTGGTGAACCCACAATCCTTGGTTGCTGCAACCTTCAGTGATGAGTTGCATTAACACAGAGTGTGCCAGTCCTCAACCATGGTGGTTTCTTTGCCAGCACACACCGGGGACTAGAGACTCTAGCCCAAAGGGAGGTTCTTGGCAATTTGCAGAAGGCAAAGGTGTCTGGGGTTGCTTGGAGGCCTCGCAGGTTTCAGGAGAGACAGCAGGTTGCAAAGGTTGAGTCCTTGGCAGCCGCAGGGGTTTGTGACACTTTCTTCTGAAAATGATATCAGTTCTTGAACCGCAGCGGCCTTCTTCTGTCGTTTTCTTGTGTCTGTCGGTTCCTGGGGTGCCGCCTAAAATACTGAATGTAGGGGCGTTTTTAGAGGAGGCCAGGTAGTAGCCAATGGGATGCCTACCTGTAGGGTCCCTCCACCCACTTTATACTCACCCCAAGTGGAGAGTGGACATATCCTGACTCCTAATTGGCTACTATCCCCATACTCAAGATGGTGGCTAGTGAAAAGTGAAATCTATCTGCCCCACCTGAGGGGATGTACTGGGTGAACCCACCTCCTACTTTACCTAATTTTCCCACCAGTTCTCCAGCCAAAAGTGGAGCTGGACTGAAGGGTAACCATCTGCTTCTAACAGCAGGGGCAGGTTTCAAAGGTGGCATGGCCTTTTGAAGTTCCTGCTTCTGCTGAGGCAGATTCTGCAGGGGGGGAAGGTGAGACCACTTCCGCCCAGGGCAGGCGTTGTCTTTGGACCCGGAGAGCTCTGTCTCTCTACCCAGGGATCCAGAAACATGTCTGGCAATGACAGGCTGTCTGAAACCAGACCGGGACAACACCAGTGTTTGGTAGGTGTCAGGGTACCCTCTAGCAGGGTCTCCTTTGTGAATATATTAATACATCCAGTACTGGCATCATCAAGGATTTATTAAGACAAGATGTTTCATACCAGACATCTTATAAATCAGTGAAGCTCTAGGAAACTCATGTTGACGAGTATCCAGCCCATGTACTCTTTATGGCTTCCTTGTTTACTTAAAACACCCAGAATGGACTGGATATTGTAGGGACCCATCTGCTCATTTTGAAAGGCCCCCACATAGGGAGCCTATCAGCTGATAGCACCCTGCCTTAGGGCTAAAGACCTGCAGTAGGGGTGGCTTACCTATATCTTATTCAGTGCAGGGTGGCATGACACACAAGAATTCGTGTCATGTCAACTCTTTGGTTTATCCTGCACCTGGACACGTGGCCTGCGATAGAAGCACCGCCTGATCCGGGTCAGGGGTACCTAGGGAATCTCCTTCTGTCCCCATGCCCTGGGTACCAGGGATACCATTTACTGGGGCTTACAAGGAAACAGAAGTTGTGCCAATCGTGGTACAGTTTTAGGGAAATATATTCTGGCCCTGGGAACCTGGTTAGCAAGGACTCAGTGCACTTAGGTTTTAATTGCATCAGACATCCATCAAAAAGTGGGGGGCTAACCAAAAGAGGCACGTTCCTACATTCCCTTTTAACCAATAAGCAGATGTTGTGTTTTTTTCTTCCAAGAACTTATTTTTCCTTGGCTGAGTAAACATTTTACTACCTAGATATTTACAGGATTCTTAACTTTTACTTTAAAACTATTTCTGCTTTGATGGAATCAGATCATCGTTGTATTACTTTTGGTGGTCTCACCCACTGGATTATAGGCATTTCCCAACTGGCTGTAAAAGAAAGGGAGATACAACTAAGAGTAATGGAATCGTCATCAAGATAGTTTTTCCTGAACGTACTCTTTCTATATCTCTCCTGGAGTATACTAACACTGGCAACATTTATGTTAGATGGAGAAGCAATAAATACATCTGGTAAGTTTGTTAGTGTAAATGTTGATAGTTATTTTAAATGAAAGAAATTGTCATATGAAAACCGTTAATTATGCACTGTAATTGTTTCAGACACTGGTGGAGACAGTATCCTGTGGTGGAAACCTTTTGATGAATATTGGACCTACCCATGAAGGGCACATCATCCCCATTTTTGAAGAGCGGCTAAGGCAGATGGGCGACTGGCTTGGAGTTAATGGGGAGGCAATTTATGCAAGCAAACCATGGCGAGCACAAAACGACAGTACAACCGAAGGATTATGGTAAGGAAGTTGCACTAAAATAAAGTCCTCATCTCCTATTCCACAAACATTTGTTCTTTTAACACCATGACTTCTGAATGTTCCCACTTGCTATGCTTTGCATGCCATGCATCTACCTGCCTCCATTGCGATGCACCAGGTGCCCAAAGACTATGAACTGAGTATTGGGTGCAAAAAATGCTTAAAAGTAAAACAATGACGCCACGCTGCATTAATCACTCTTACATATCATATATTATTCTGCATTACCAACCTTACCCTTTTAAGCCTCACCAGTCTGGGTATTGCATTCAATATTATATGCCAACCTAGACTACACGATTATTGCATTTTATGCTGTCGCATTATCTGCGCTACGGAAACGTAGAATCATTCTTTTATGTTCCCCTCCCTTACCTTTAGCCTTCAAATTACTTCTTAAAGTCTTCAGTGATTGGCTGCACTTAAATCCTTTAATGCATTTGCTGACTGATAATGTAGCAATTATTACTGAAAGATGTCAAACACAGATTGAGCCTTAGACCTTCCTTATCATACTCAAAATTATTTATGAACACCCAGTCAAAAGATCCATAACCGAGTCATTGAATTTGTGGTATTTATCATGTGTTTTTCATTGATACTGTGTAATATAAGACTTGTTTAAATTGTCTGAACTGAAAGAGCTAGGTTCACCTATTGCTGGCAGGGTTCTACTACCTAGAAGATGTCATTTTGAAGATCAGATTAATGTCAGTGTTAAATATGGTTGTATGGGGATATTATTATGTTTTTCTCTCCTTGCAAATTATGTAGCTACTCCTTTTCACGACTTCTAAAAGAATGTTCCGCTTTGTGACGAGGTAAACAAGTGCTGTCAAGACCACTTACAAATTAGGTTCCCCATGCCTCCGTATACTTATGTTTGAATGGCTGATGCACACCCAGCAATTTATATAGATTGGAAATACCTTTCGATATACAGGAGTCGAAACCAGCTTTTTGACAGTTGTCCAGTCTCTATTATCCCATTCTTTGCACCTTTTGGATTGGGCCCAATGAAGCAATTGCATTTACCTAAAATAGCTCAAAGGGAAAAGTCAAAAGCCTCTAATAAGACCCTCCACTCATGAAATCGCCTTTGTGCTACAGCTTGCCCAGAAGTGGAGGGTATGACTGTGTCATTCTCAGAACTTGGTGTTGACCATTACTCAGGAGGGGGCATTGGGGATTCAGAGTTTTGAGTTACAGATGTTTGTATTTAATGGGTGCTTGTTGGCCTTATGTTTTCTGACTGCTACAGCCCAGTGGTCTACAAAAACTCTTGTTTGTCTAATGAATGGCTTTGTTGCTCAGTTCTGTGCATCTAGGTGTCAGCCACAGCAAGTGTGACAGTGGGATATCTTAGTTCAACAAGAAACCATGGCTTTTGATGGATACTTCTACATGCAGACTTCTCACCTTTGAATCTCCCAGGTGCAAGTCTGGATCTGGAAACATCTGGCATAGTTCCCTGGCACCAATAGGATGTGGTGGCTCTGGCCAGACGCAGGAAACAGTTGTGGTGGTTTCACTAAAACCACATAGCACCACACCGGTGCCCTGTAGTCAGTTCTATTTTTCCCCTTCTTTTCTCCTCACCTCTGAGGTGAAAAGAGTTTACTCTCCGCATTGTTTGGTGCCGTGCTTGGGACATGTCTCCTCCTAAAAAGTCTGGTTTCAAGTCCTGCCATAGTTGTGATGGGCAGATGTCCATCACTGATTCCCCCAGGGACTGTGTGTAGTGTCTCATCTACAAACACAACTCTTTGTTGTGTGCCCTCTGGCTCTGCATACACTCTTAAAGCCATCAAATAGTGTAAGTCCAAGCTTTTCATGGTTTGTGCTAGAAATGACAGTAGGGTTCGAAAACCGCAAGGTCTAGGGCCAGGACAAGATCATGTCACCTTTTCATTCTTCTCCCTCATCTAAATCATCAAGGGGAAAAAGAGGCACCATAAAAAGAAGAGGAAACACTCCTCATTGCCAAAAAGGTCAAAATCCAGAGGTATGTCGGCCCCTTTGACTTTGCCTCCTTTCAACCTCATCTTCAGAGCCAAAATTAGTGGTGTTGTTTCCTCTGGCTTAACCTGCACCACATCACCCAGAATCATTGCTGACACCCCCTCTGTTGCTTCAAGTTATAAGGTTAATACTGATGCCGGTATGACTAGTGTTCCCATCACTGGGTGCCAGCCCAGCCTTCTATCTGAAAGCCATGTTTGACATGTTCAAGAGAGTGGCAGTTCCCTCTGGTGTGTGTGTTGGCCCATGCAACTGTTTAGTATTCTATCTGCAGCTCAGACTTTGGCACCATATGCTGTTCCTCTGGCACCCCATGACTTCAGTCTTCTGACAGGACCTTTGTTGGACCCATTTTCTCTGACTCCGGTGATGATGTTCACGCCATTGCCACCTTTGGCTCCAGCTGTGGTGCCAACTACCTTAAGTGGCACTAATGGGTCCTCCTTCACCACATAATCTGCAGCCTCATGGACAGCTAGAGAAGCTCATGAGGCCGCACAGAGAAGCTCAGTGCCTCTTTGAAGAGGAACAGTACCAAAAGGAAAAGCCTGGGGCACATTATTAGGACACTGTCAAAGGTATTTGTGGACCAAATTCAGACCAGCAAAAGCCAGACTAGCAATCCCCAGACAGCTAAGGTGACACAGATGATCCTGCCTCTTTACCTTTGTCTGATGCTTCAAATCTACTGGCCCATCAGAATCCCATTCAGCCTGATACCTTGCCTGATATAGACATCGAATCAGCACTTGGTCCAGCACCTACAGAGATGGCGAACGTTTGTGTAGTACTTTAAAAAGGCAGCTAAACATTCCTCCAGTGGAGTATTATCCAAGCTATTTGACGGACATTTTGCAGTAAGTCGCCACCACAGTGGAGTTCTTGTTTCCCTTTAACAAGTCCCTTCTAGTGGCAGCTAAGGGATCATGGTCTACTCCAATGTCTTGTCCAGCAGTCAGCAGACGCTGTAGCATCTGTAGCCCGACGCCACAGACCAGCCCCAGGAGAGCGGCCCTGACTTCTTATTCTTGCATCCATCTCTGGAGAGTTTGGTGTTTAAAGCCTCATCTGCTACTAAATGGAACATAGGAGCTTTTCCTACTGGTTGTAGTGTAGTTCCTATTTCCCTTATAGGCTCTGCGCATTGGAATAATATACACTATAGTTTTTGCATAGAACTGAGGTCGGTATGCTCCTATCGAGTACATTAAACTTAATTACTTGTGTGTGCCAGCTAACTCAGAGGTTACTAGAAAATTCTCAAATGAACAACAAGGGATTCGTTTCTCACAACCGTATAAACATGACAACTTTGTTTCCCTTAGAATCGGAACGCGTCTCAGAATCGTGGAAACAATAGATAAGTTTCACTCAGTCAATCGTGCATGCTTATTTTCTTCAGAGTTACACAGAAATAGATAGATGGGCGTTTCAATAAAAGGTTTTATTGAACAGTCTTGTTTCTCTTGTAAGAGATGTGAGCTGATACAATCATTAGACAGTAAGCAAGATATAATACGCACAGCATAAGCAGTAAGAAGAAATAATACTGCACTAGCATTCTCTTTTAGCTATGACATATATTCATATATACATACATAAATAACACAGGCTAAAAAGTCTGATGCTTCTAAATAATTCTACCCCAGTGTACCTAACCTAAGTGTAGGGCAAGGTAAGAGTAGGTGCTGTTGTCTATAGTATGATATATACTAAGTTTTGTATGCCAAGAGTCTCTCTAGGTTATAGTTAGCTCCATACCTTTAGAATGAGAGAGGTGGGAATCTCTTTCCGGGTCTCAAACTCTAACACCCCGCGAAGGGAGTCAGAACACTGGAAGCTGGATTCTCTGTGAGAAGGAATGACAGCATCTGGTCAGTGCGTCCGACCGGGATATGGTCTCTTCCGAACTTGCCGTGACGAACCGTGCGGTCAAGTCGTGCCGTAGTTAGCCATGGTAAGGGAAGGCATATTTATACCTGGAAGGTGTTTAGGAATGCTAGCATTGATTTAAAGTCGGGCAGAGGAAGACTTCATGGATAAACCCCTAAGGAATAGCAGTTCATACATAATAGATGAGTTCTTGGAGAAATCAATAATCTTAGCTAGGGAAAGTCCAGATGGCTTAAGGGTCTGGTTTCTAAGAACACGTTGTGATGTGGGATGGATGGATGTAGGTGACCATGCCTGCATTTGGATAGCATGGCAAATGCCTAAATAAGAACTGGGATTCTATGCCTAAATAAGGGCAATGCGAATTGTGCCTTGATAAGGACATGATTCATGGAAACCTACGTACGGGTATCTAAATCGAAACACAACATGGTGTTATGTTTGCTGAATGCCATTTGTTTTCTGGGTTGCTACACCCACACCCTTTGGGACATGGCAGCATTGGTAGTACCAAATCTACCAGAACTTTTAAGGGGGCACTTTACAGAGGCAGTCTGCGATGAACAGGATGCCTCTTGTCACATCATCAGGGTCGGCCTGAACAGAGAATATTGTGTTGTCAGGGCCATTAGCTCATCTATTATCTCAATAAGTCGTGCCTGAATGTGCCCTACAAGCTTCTCCGCAGATGGGCAAATTGCTTTATCCATTTGACGGGGAGTGTCTTTTTGGTCAGAAGGTAGATGCAGCAATTGAACGGAATAAGGAAGAACCACAGCAAGATCCCTGGGACTTCAGTCAACCTCTAGGGATTTTCACTTCTTTCGAAAACCCAGGGCCTTTGGCAGAGGCTTACAGCATAGCTTTATGTGATTTCACAGAAAAATTATACCATTTCATTTAAATGGTTTAATGGAAATTTTCAGAATGAATGGCAATTACCATTTCATAGAAACCAATTTAAAAAAGGTCTTGGTATTTTTCTCAATTGGCTTCTGCATACTTATTTTCTAAGGTGTAAATGAAATGGCTGCAGGGCTTACTTTCAGAAGCATTTTTGTCAAAGGTATTTATTTCAATCCTTTACATCAAATAAACAAATGATTTCAGATTTATATCTCCTACATTGTCAAACAATGACTTCGTATACTTTTTATTTTCTGAACCCTCACCACCCCTAAACACCATCCCTCTCTGCCCCCTAAAAATGCCTCCTTGAGCATAAACTACACCCATCGCTGCCTCCTTACTCCACCCATCCCTGAACCCTGAAAACACTCACTACACCTAAACTCAACCCATACCTAAACCCTTAAAGCTCTTTCTACACTACCCCCAAATCCCACTTATTCATGAACCCTAAAAAATCCTTCACATCCCTAAAAACCACTCATTAATGACCCCTATAATCCCTCACAATCCTTAAACTCCCCCATCCCTGAACCCTAAAAACCCCTCATCGCCTATAAACCAGCCATTTCTGGACCCCAAAAATGCTCACTACCCCTAATCTTCGCACAAGTGTGTGATTTTGGATGTTTCCTTAAATTAATTTTTCTTTTAATATGTTTCCTTTAATTTTCTATTTATTTGTATTTCCTTAAAATTGTTTTACCATGATTTGGTTTCCTCCAATATGGTTTCACAGTTTGTTTTTCCATTGATTCATATACATAATTTTAGCACATATGTAACCAATCTGCACCTCCCAACAGCTGCAGCACAACCCTTTGTCCCATCAGTACAGAGGGAGTACAGGTATGCTCTTTTCTACGTGCCTGTCAGTCAATTACTTCGGGCCAATAGGTCCTACAAATCGTAGGTATTCCCTTCCACCAGCAACCCCCTCATTACCCACAACTCCTCACCAATACTCTTTTTCTCTAAGAGACCTTTTCAGATCCTGAAGCAGGAGGTAGCAATCCTGCTTCAGAAAGGAGCAGTGAATTTGGTGCTTGAGCAGAAAATTGGACAGCGTGCTCTTCTCTGTACCTTCTGGTTCCCAAGAAAGACAATGGTCATCACCCGATCTTAGACCTCAGGATCTGGAACTGGTACCTGTAAAAGGAGAAGTTCAGGATGCTCTCCTTGGCTCAGGTTTTGCATGCGCTGGATAAGGAAGATTGGATGGTGTCCCTCAAGCTTCAAGACATGTAGTTTCATATACCGATCCTCGGATCACACATTAAGTACCTGCACTTAGTAATGGGTTCTACTGCTTACCAGTTCACAGTTCTTCCCTTCGGACTGACTTCAGCACCTCAAGCTCACCAAGGTGATGGCAGGGGTTGTGGCCCATCTCCGAAAGTTGGGAATCCCAGTGTCCCCATACCTCGACGATGAACTGCTCAAGACTTGTTTGTGGCCGATTGGTTCACACCGCATGCAGTTGAGTTTCACTGCTGTTCAGTTTGGGGATTTCAATCAATGTACACACAACTCACCTGGAGTCCTGCCAGTGTCTTCTGTTCATAGGGACTGTACTTGGTACAATCTTGCTCCTGGCTTTCTCTCCTCAGAGAATCTGGGTCATTTGGGATATCCTTTTGATGTTTAAGCAAGGGGCTCTGGTTCCATTCCTGACAGTCTTTTCTCTGCTTGGTTTGTTGGTTTCTTACATCCTCCTGGTCTTTTGGCATTTTGCAACATTCTTTTCAAACATGCACGCTGGCACATGAGGCCCCTCCAGTGGTTCCCACGCAAACAGTGGCTCCAACAACTGGGAGATCTGACAGATCCAACTGCTTCAATGCCAGAACGTGATTGAGCTCCTGGGCAATAGAAGGGAAACTGCTTTGAAGTAGGTCCTTCGGCTCCCCCCTCTAAACCCCAAAACTGTGACCATGGGGGCATGCATCTAGGGGATCTGGAGGATTTGAAGATCAGAGATCTCTGTCACCTGAAGAACACAACTCATCAGTCTGCAAGAACTCAGGACAAAACAACCGAAACTCAAGGCCTTCCTCCTGTCCCTTTACGGTCAATCCATCCACATCTTCGTAAACAACACAATCAGAATATGGTGCATCAAAACCAGGGATACGTGGACTCTCACCATCTCTGTTTAGCAGAGCTGAGGCTGCTGACTTTGGTATACCAATACAGGCTGTGGCCAGAAGCTAACCATTTGGTAGGTTCACCCCGTATCAGAGCCGACAGTCTCAGTTGGGGTCATGTTACCAGCCACAAGTGACGTCTTCATCCAGAGGTGGTTCAGGACAAATTTGCCCAATGGGGCACGCATCAGGTGGATCTATTTGCCACTCACCACAACACCCATTCCCCAACATTCTGAGCCCTTCAGTTTCAGTTACAAAGAGCTTTGGGGATGCGTTTCATTCAGAGTGGAAATTTCTTCTAAGCTACACTTTTTCCTTATACCCTTGATCCCTTGGGTTCCGAGAAAGAGTCAGCAGGACCAGGTCCAAGTAATTCTCATCACCATGCAGAGGCTGCAAAAACTGGTATACAGACCGGCTGCTCCTCTCCCTGTATGTATCCTTTTATCTCTCACTCAGAGTGGACAATCTCTCTCGATCAGGGGTAGAGGTTCTACATGACAGCCTCCAAGGGTTACACCTTTGTGCATAGTTTGGAAGGGGCAATCTTTTCAGCTTTCACCTAAGGTGGTCGATGTAATCATGTTCACCTGTCACTCCTCAACTAAGTCAGTCTATTCTGGATAATGGAATAAGTTGGTAGCCTGGTGTGCAAGCAGACACATTGCCCCCTTAAAAGTGACTTTGGCTAATGCAGATCGAACCTTGGCAGACTTGATATTTGTTTTTAAACATGTTTTATCGATTTTATAACCATATACAAAAAGAAAAGAAGGAAAGTATGGGCCACATATCAAGGATATTAGTTACATGTGACAACAATCAGTTTAGAGTATATAATCAGAGTTAGTATATTATAGCCAGGCTTGATATATTTCCCTACATTAGGAAAGCCCAGTCCTCCTTCTTCCATTGACCCATATGTAGGAAGGTGGAATCTGACTACATGGTTGCCCCCACTTTTTTTCCTGGTGTTTTGATGGTTTTTGACTAGTCTTGCTGGGATCCTGCTATCCAGGACCCCAGCCTATCTGCTCACTCCCTTAAACGACATGGTGTGCACATTAGGTGCACTGGTGATTGGAGACTGTGGTCCCTTGTGAGACCCTAGTATATGGTACCTTAGGTACCAAGGGCATAGGTACTTCACAGGCCTACCAGGGGCTGAAGCATGTATTATGCCACCCCTGGGAAGCAGACTAAATCTGACACCACAGGCCTGCTACTGCAGCCTGGGTGAGGTAGTGTTAGCACTCCTCACTGAGGTATAGGTTCCCTATATCTCACCTTACACACACATATAAACCTATCAGTCCTAAGGCAGGCCCTAACAATCCTGAGGCGATGGTTTCTTGGTTTCCATGTCAGGGGGTGCCTCTGCCTGAGCAGGGCCCCTCTGCAGCTCTCAGAGTCTATTCTCTGTAGCTGTTTGTGGATGCGGTTAAACCATATACTCTTAAGTGCATTATAACCTAGCGGTAAATGCTAACTTTGGGATGGCTGCATCAAAACATGTCGTGTTTGGTGTCAAACGCTTTGGAATCATACCCCCACACCAGTAACTGGTGTGGGCGTATGATCCCACCCTTCTAGAGGGATAGACATGTACCCACTGTGGAAACACAGTAAAATCCTGAAGAGCCCTGGCATCACAAAATGGATGCCACCAGCACAGACACTGGGCTGCCCTCCTGCTGCTGACCGAAGCTCGCAGTGGAGGAGGCCCAACAATAGGCATCCTGTCACAGGGAGGTGTAACCACCTTCCAGACAGGATTTAGTGTATTGGGGCTGGGTGGGTGCACTCCTAGAGTGCTTTGAAGTCCTGCACTGGGGGAGCAGTAGTCTCCTCTGTGCATATGCCAGCTCAAACCGGTTCAGGGGCTACCAGCCCCTGCTCTGGCACGAAACTGGACAAAGGGAAGTGGGTGTTGCCACCCCCTCCCCTGACCCTCCCATAGGAGTGGTCATAAAGCTAGTCCCTCCCTTTCTTGTAGTATAAGTTAGGGAACCCTTGCCATTGCAAACTAGATATTCCTGGACGATGCTCTGAAGAAGAATCCTGGACCTTCGACGTTCCACTACCTCTGGAAGACTGAAGAATCTCCCTTGGAGTCAAGGAGTGACACCCCTGCTTGGCAGACACCAAAACTTTGAATCAACGGTCGCAAACTTTCCCGCTCCCGCCGGAGTCCAAAGTCCCTGCAGCCCCGGAAGTGGATTTCCTGACTTCTCCAAGGCCATCGTGAGACCCCAGCGACGCTGAGGCAAGTGGACCCCACGAGTGACGAGGAACTGCAATACGTGGGTACCGGGCACTATTGTCGAGTGCAACCCCTTCACGACGTTCTACGAACTTGTGCATTGGACCACGTGTGGTCCAAGCCTCCAGCAGGATTTCCACTGAAGAACAGAGGCCTACCTCGTCCCGAGTGACCGTGGGCTCCTGTTGAGTGAATCCTCCCGAGGCGTCTTCGCGATCCCTTGCCGGCTGACTTGTGGGTCCCCAGAAGACTTTTCTACAGAACCAAAGGGCTCCCCTGGTTGCTCCAGGCCGGCCCTAAGTTACCCTCGCTGGGTGAGTCCCTCAGACCTTGCTGGTCTGCACTGCTGACTTTTTACACTTTCCACGTGACTTGCTGTTGCCAAGGCTTGTTGGCTCCAATCTGGTCGCTGACACCTCAGTAAGCTGCAGACTTTGTGGGACACGCCGAATCCAGCTCCTGGTTGTCGTCGATGCCTCCTGGACCTCGTGGCTGAAGAGTCAAGACACCCGTCATCACCTGAAATCACCCGACACCTGTGGGCATCAGCTTCCTTGCCCCGGGTCACTGCCAAGTGACTTTGAACACTGTCTCCTCTGCTTTCACTTCTTCCTTCTTCTGAATCCAGCCTTGGATTCCACCGGACACTTCTTCTATCTTCACAAGCAGCAAGTCTTCTGTGGCTCTCATTGAAAACGACGCCGCGACCCGACACCAAAAGACATCTATGCACCGGGCTTCCCTGGGTGAGGTAACTCCAGCACTACGGTGCTCCTGTGTGTGTTGGCTCTAGAACTACTTACCCTGTAAGTGACTTGCTTGTAGACTCTCCCGAAGTATCCTAAAACTTTAAAATTCCAACCGCGAATTGCTCCATTGAAGTCTATTGGGATCCGCGGCTGTATTCTCACACTGCATGCGTCTCCCGTGGGTCCTTTACTTACCTGCCTTGGGTGGATTAGTGAGGCCCCAGCACTCTGAAGGCCCTAGGCCTTGTCCCCTCGCAAGTCGATATTCCTAAGTCTCTTTTTTTAGTATATGGTCTGGTACGCCCCTAGGGCCCCAGCCATATTTGTGCTTAACTTGATGTGAAATGTTGATTTGTGCATATGTCCTTGACTTCTAATGTCGTAAAGAGATTAGTAGAGTGTGTCTAGTAATAAATACATATATATTTATATATATATATACCTGTGTGGTGTCCTTTCATTTAGTGATTCAAGAGATTATAAGGTAAAACAAGCTGCTTTACATTCCTCTAAAGACTTAGCCTGAAGGCTGCTCTCCACAGCTACCACTAGGATAGCTTTCTTTAAAAGGTTGTCTTAAACATATCTACCATAAGAGTCGAATTGTACTGGTGCAAGGTGGCCACTTTAACTAGTGACCAGCATATACCAGGCCAACTTCTCACATTGGTGGGCAGCGTTGGTATTACAGCTTGCCATTATTTTACCAGAAAATCTCTATTTGAATTACTAACTGAAAACCACTAAAGGTACATATAAAGTGAAGCTTAGTATCAATAAGTTCTACTGAACTTAGAGCTGTGTGTCCAGGGATAGCACACCCTTTCTAAAGCTCAAGCTAGGATCAGTAGACCACGAACTAGTGTAGGTAGTGCAACACTGCACAACACTAGAATGTCCTTAAGGGTTGGAGCCAGTGGGTCCACCCAGCCTCAGTACAAGGACATGACTTTCTTTGACTTGAAAGCCATGTGTGCTGCAAGGCACCTGAGGATAGGACAGAGTCCCTCCACACTTCACCTGATAGATCTGCTGACAGCAGATGATCTTAGATTAGCTCTAGGAGCTAATGAGTCTGAATCAGGGGGTAGGTCAATTACAGTGTCTGGGTCAGATGATGAAAATCAAGATGACCTGGATTCTGTGGTTGAAGGGCCAGATCCACAGAGATCTGAAAAGGACAGAGGAATTCTCCCTAAGAGAGCTGACAGAGTGGAGGAGATGCCTAGGTCCCCTTCTAGGGAAGCTGACCATTCCTATCTCTCTGGCAGAGAATCTGTCCAACAGAGGAACTCATACTTTAATAGAAGAGAGGCCTCCTCTGAAAGAATGTACAAACTGCTGCAGTATGAGGAAGCAAGATTTGCCCTCAAGGCCAAGCAGTTGGCATTAGACAAAGAAGCCTTTGAGCCCCAGAGAGCTTCTTAAAGAGAGGGGTTAGAAACCCCTGGTGGCAGCAACAGTGTCCCTAGAGGTAGAGAATATATTCCAGACCATAGGAACCTGAGCAAGGTTGTTCCTCCCTACCAGAGTGGGGATGATATCCACAAATGGATAACAGCTATGGAAAGGGCCTGTAGAGTACAACAGGTCCCCCAAAAGCAATGGGCAGCAATCTTGTGGCTCTCCTTTTCATATAAAGGTGGAGACAAGCTCCTCACTGTTGGAGAAGAGGATGCTGATGATTATGAAGTCCTGAAGAGTGCACTAATAGATGGGTTTGGCTTAACCACTGAGCAGTACAGGTTGAAGTTCAGAGATACCCAGAAGGCACAGACACAGGACTGGGTGGACTTTGCAGATTGTGCTACCAAGGCTCTGAAGGGTTGGATAATTGGCAGTAGAGCAACTGACTTTAAGGGATTGTATAATCTAATGATGAGAGAGCAGATCCTTAACAACTGTCAAAACCAGCTCTTATACCAGTACCTGGTGGACTCTGATCTGACCTCTCCCCAAGAATTTGTAAAGAAGGCAGACAAATGGGTCAGAACCAGGGTGAGGCCCAAGAACCAAGGTGGTGACCAGAAGAAAGATTCCACTAAGCTCAAAGAGAAATGTGGGGATAATAAAAATACGGAAAAAAAGTCCTCTGAAGGGCCCCAAAAATCCAGTTCTGGGGGTGGGTCCCAAACTCCTTCCTCTTCCAATAAGAAACCATATTGCCATGTGTGCAAGCAACCTGGCCACTGGAAAACTGACTCCAGCTGTCCAAAGAATGGCAATAAAGAAAATGTTTCTCCCACTGCAGCTCCAACACCTCCTGTTACTACCAGTAGTAATCCCCCAGGTGGTGGGAGTGCACCCAAAAACTTAGTTGGGTTTTCTTGGGGAACTCAGGTGGACTCTGGCCTAACCAGGTCCCCTACACAAGCAACTCTAGTCTGTGATGGTGGCATGGGGTTTGCCAACTTTACCATGAGTCCCAATACTTTGGGCAGGTACAGACAAGAGCCCATGATCAATGGTCAGAAGGCTGTGGCCTACAGGGACACAGGGGCTAGTGTCACCATGGTGACAAAGAGACTAGTGCCCCTAGAACAGCTTTTACCTGAGTTTAGATACCAGGCGACCAATATTGATGGAATTAGGACAGACCATCCCATGGCAGTGGTAAATCTCAGCTGGGGAGGGGTCACTGACCCAAAGAGAGTGGCAGTGTCCCCAACCTTGCCTGTAGATTGTCTACTGGGGAATGATCTGGAAATCTCAGCACAATGCCCATTTAAGAATGTTAGGCATCCCTGAGAGAGTGGATGAGACCCTAAGGGCCTCACCTCCACCCCAGGAGAAATTAAGGGGAGTGAAGCTTGAAACAATGGATCACTCCACACAAACGGAGAGCATAGGGGATGAGGAAAAGTCCTCCCCCCACCAGACTAAAGGAAAGTGTCCTGAGGAAGTTGAGACCCCCCCAAATAGGGCCTCACTTCTAGACTCAGACACCCCACCAGCCTGCTTCGGTACCAAAACACAATACAGGTAATTTCCCTAGACTTTGGAGAAACTCCAGAACCCCTTGGGGTAGGATTTCCCAAGTGGACCATGAGGCAGGGAGCAACCATGCTAGTGCAGGTTCTTCCTTATATGGCCACTCAGGAAATAAAGGCTTATCTGGTCAAGGTTAGCCTTATCTCCTTTCGTTTGGGGGAGGGGGGGGGGGTTTGTAGGAAGGTGGAATCTGACTACATGGTTGCCCCCACTTTTTTTCCTGGTGTTTTGATGGTTTTTGACTAGTCAGGCTGGGGTCCTGGATAGCAGGATCCCAGCCAATCTGCTTACTCCCTTAAATGACCTGGTGTGCACATTAGGTGCACTAGTGATTGGATACTGTGGTCCCTTGTGAGCCCCTAGGGCATAGGTACTTCACAGGCCTACCAGGGGCTGAAGCATGTATCATGCCACCCCTGGGAAGCAGACTAAATCTGACACCACAGCCCTGCTACTGCAGCCTGGGTGAGGTAGTGTTAGCACTCCTCACTGAGGTATAGGTTCCCTATTTCTCACCTTACACACACATATAAACCTATCATTCACCCCTAAGGCAGGCCCTAACAATCCTGAGGGCAGGGTGCTTGGTTTCCATGTGAGGGGGTGCCTCTGCCTGAGCAGGGCCCCTCTGCAGCTCTCAGAGTCCATTCTCTGTAGCTGTTTGTGGATGCGGTTAAACCATATACTCTTAAGTGCATTATAACCTAGCGGTAAATGCTAACTTTGGGATGGCTGCATCAAAACATTTCGTGTTTGGTGTCAAACGCTTTGGAATCATACCCCCACACCAGTAACTGGTGTGGGAGTATGATCCCACACTTCTAGAGGGCTAGACATGTACCCACTGTGGAAACAGGGTAGAATCCTGAAGAGCCCTGGCATCACAAAATGGATGCCAGCAGCACAGACACTGGGCTGCCCTCCTGCTGCTGACCGAAACTCGCAGTGGAGGAGGCCCAACAATAGGCATCCTGTCACAGGGAGGTGTAACCACCTTCCAGACAGGATTTAGTGTATTGGGGCTAGGTGGGTGCACTCCTAGAGTGCTTTGAAGTCCTGCACTGGGGGAGCAGTAGGCTCCTTTGTGCATATGCCAGCTCAAACTGGTTCAGGGGCTACCAGCCCCTGCTCTGGCGTGAAACTGGACAAAGGGAAGTGGGTGTAGCCACCCACTCCCCTGACCCTCCCATAGGAGTGGTCATAGAGCTAGTCCCTCCCTTTCTTGTAGTATAAGTTAGGGAACCCTTGCCATTGCAAACTAGATATCCCTGGACGACGCTCTGAAGAAGAATCCTGGACCTTCGATGTTCCACTACCTCTGGAAGACTGAAGAATCTCCCTTGGAGTCGAGGAGTGACTCCCCTGCTTGGCAGGCACCAAAACTTTGAATCAACGGTCGCAAACTTTCCCGCTCCTGCTGGAGTCCGAAGTCCCTGCAGCCCCAGAAGTGGATTTCCTGACTACTCCAAGACCATCGTGAGACCCCAGCAACGCTGAGGCAAGTGGACCCCACGAGTGACGAAGAACTGCAATACCTGGGTACCGGGCACTATTGTCGAGTACAACCCCTTCATGACGTTCTATGAACTTGTGCATTGGACCACGTGTGGTCCAAGCCTCCAGCAGGATTTCCACCGAAGATCAGAGGCCTACCTCGTTCCGAGTGACCGTGGGCTCCTGTTGAGTGAATCCTCCCGAGGCGTCTTCGCGATCCCTTGCCGGCTGGCTTGTGGGTCCCCAGAAGACTTTTCTACAGAACCAAAGGGCTCCCCTGGTTGCTCCGGGCCTGCCCTGACTTACCCTCGCTGGGTGAGTCCCTCAGACCTTGCTGGTCTGCACCGCTGACTTTTTACACTTTCCACGAGACTTTCTGTTACCCAGACTTGTTGGCTCCAATCTGGTCGCCCACACCTCAGTAAGCTGCCGACTTCATGGGACACACAGAATCCACCTCCTGGTCATCGTCGACGCCTCCTGGACCTCGAGGCTGAAGAGTCAAGACACCCGTGATCACCTGAAATCACCCACCCACCAACCAGACCTAAAGCCCCGCCTCTTCCACGAGACCATCTCGTTGCCGCTATTCTTTTTTTTTTGTTTGATTTGTTTAAAAAAAATATTTGTTTACATATATGATACCTTTGACAGGCAAATACATTGTCAATCGAACCAGCAGGCAATCTCCTGAACAAATTCTTCAAAACATTATAGCAGTATTTGAACATATAGCATTTATCAATCTATATCCATCCCACATTTCACCTTTCAACTTAATATAACAAATAAGTAAAGTCAAATTTGTAACATTTTCCTTATTGGAACACATTGTGATCGTATTATACAAGTACATATTAATTCCATACGTATGTCTCAAAGGGCTCCTTTTGACTATGCCGCTTCGACCAAGTATTCGATCAAACAACCATACGTGTAACGCTTAAACTTTAAATCTTTAAAACAACCAATTGAGGAACAGGGGAGGAGAGCTGGGCAGCCTGGGTGGGGGGGGAGGGTGGTCAATATCTGTTACAATATTATTGATTACACTTTTGTACATACACATGCTATATCACCATATAGGTATTGCTTGCTGGTCTAAGGTTTATGATGCATGCTACACTTTCCAGACCACATTATTTGTCAAAACATGTTACAACATCTATGTTGACTAGTGTTTGTCGGTATTAGGAATGTCAGGGGTGTTCTCTGGAGTTACCATCACTTGAAGCGCGCTCAATATTGTGTTCCAGGCTGTTGAGATAGGGTATTTACGCAACCCTAACGTGTCTTCCCTTACTAATGAGACTGCTTCAGACGTGCCCCAATTTAGCATAGATTGGGACCATGCCTTTAGTGATGGGGGGTGGTCTCCTGCCTTCCAACGGCGGGTGATAAGTCTTTTCGCCACCACCAAACCCATGTCTAAAAATCTAGAGGAGGCTTTGTGTTTCTTACTCCTAGGGAATATCTCTGTTATGCAGGCTTCCCATGAATTTGGCAGCGCTCTAATGTCTGTACAGGTAGACAAAGATTGGATCACCCTGTGCTGAAAGGGTTGCAGTTTGGGGCATGACCATAACATATGTAGAAGATCGGCTTCTACCAGTTTGCAACGTGGACAGCATGCATCTGCTTTATTAAAATATGTTAATTTTAGCAGGGGATAAGTACGCTCTATGAACTATATAAAATTGGATCAGCCTAAGTCTAGCATTTCTGGGGATCTGTCTAGGACTTTCCAACAACATGATCCATTTCTTGGGTGTGCATGGTCGTGCCATATCTGTCTCCCATTTATTATGTGATAGCGCTAAATCCATCTTAGTGTGTTCTAGAATTGATTCTGCGAACCATTTGACGAGATGTCGCCCGTGCCCATCACATGTACATACTGCATTAGGAGATGTTTTGGGGTTACCCCAATGTCGCCCCAGCATAGCAATCCAGGAAGCGTGGTTCAAGAATTGTCCAGGAGGGACTCCCTCTTCTTCAGACACGGAGAGAAATGGCCGCATCACACCCTCCATGTATAGATCTCCAATTGCCGTCTGCCCCATGCCAGTCTGTGAGGTCAGTCTCTCTGACTCCCACCCACCCCCCTTTAGGCATATCTAATAATGGGATAGCAGGCACTTATGGTATAATATGCCTAGTAAGGTGTAATGTCCTAAAGAAGCATTTCTGAGCTATCTGCACTAACAGGGGAAGCGGTGTGTGTGGTCTAGTGCATGGGTGAAAGGTAAAAATAATTCTATCCAGCATGTACGGAGGCCCATGTTCCGCTGTGTCTGCTAGGTGTAGTTCCACCATCCATTTCACCACCCATAGTATTTGGGACGCCAAGTAGTAGTGTTCCATGTTGGGTTGAGCCAGCCCACCTTGTGTCTGAGGCAGGTATAACTTAGCTAACGCCACCCTACAACGCGTGTTGTTACAAATCAAATCTCTCATAATTCCCTCTAGAGATTGTAAGGACGCAGGTAAAAATATCGGGAATCTACCACCCACATTACAGGCACTTGAAAACATTCTAACCACTCCCTCAGCGACAAAGCTTATAACTCGACTGTATACTTTCATGCAAACGCACCACCCGGTGATAGTACCGAAATATTGGGAGCAGTGGAACACTGAATTATATCCACAGGTCACGGAGGAAGAATGGAAATTTTGCTGTGCACAGTTGGAGCAATTATCCCCTAACTATATACTCCGACTAATCCATTTTAAGTTCCTCAACCAATACTATAGAACACCTATCCAATTGTGCCGCATGGGACTTAGACCCCATGCAGAGTGTTGGATATGTCATTCAGATCAAGCTAGCTTTCAGCGTATGGCTTGGAGCAGTCCACAGCTCGAAGCATATTGGTCAGACATATTCACAACTATCAGTGATATACTTATGATACATGTTCAACCCACGGCACTACTCAGACTTCTGGGATATGTAAAGGAGACCCCTGTGGGTGTGCGTAAATTACTTGCCATGCTGTTGCTGCTAGCTAAACGCAGGATTACTATGACATGGGGTGGATCTCGCCCCCTTTTACTGAAGGACTGGATTACAGATGTAACATTTTGTCAGGAGCAGCTGGCAACATTCTGGGAGCTAATGCCTCTAGGCCAAAAGACATTTGGGGACCCCTTGTGAATTGGTTACAAACAATGAATATTGATGCTCCAGATATTGGGGAAGAGGCGGCAAAAATTCAATAGGCCCTGTATTCACATGTGATTGTTTTGGGTGTGCTTACATTGTTCTCAAATACTAGTACTAGTTCATGATTTCAGTTTATGTATGATCAATGTGTAATGTGGCCGATATATTTGCAGACCGATGACTGCCATGCTCGCTATTGTACCTATATCTCACATATATTTTGCATTACGTGCCCTTTTGTATTGCCAATAAAAACAAGTTTAAAAACAAAAAATATCAGGAGGTTAGCAAAATAATAGAAAAGAAGAGGCAGTCTGCCCCAGGGGTAAAGGGTCCAGAATTATCTGCGGAATTGCCTGTAACTCTCTAACATAAAGCAATATATCATCCGCATATAGTGAAACAGCGTGCATCTCTTCCCCTAGGCGTATCCCCCACTGTGCTGCTGATTGACGCAAGGCTATTGCCAGTGGCTCTATAGCCAGGGAAAAAATCAATGGAGAAAGGGGGCACCCCTGCCTTGTTCCCCTCCCTATCAGTAGGGTTCTGGAGAAAAGGGTTCCCAAACGAACACGGACCGCAGGTGTTCCATACAATATATGTTGCCTCTTGTTTGTGTTACAGTCTCCAAACGCATTCACCTTTCCAGAGCAGAACATCAACATGTAGGAAAGGGAATTTCAGAACAGTCATTGGGATGTTGCTGAAATGGCGAGGGTGACCATTTTATAGACCCGACAATAATATCTGATCTGGATCATGGCACAGAAGTGGTGCAGTCCCATGGTTCCCTTCTGCCACTGTCCGGCATAAACAGATCATGTTCACTTCTGTGACCTCATCACCGGCACCTGATCTGCAGTGTGCTGTCTAGCCTCAGTACGTTTTAGGTCTCGGCTAGCGTGGCTGCGCACATGCGCAGCTCGCTCAGCGAGATTTAATGTTTTTGAGGACTTTCAGTGAAGGGCTTTAAGCCCCACCCCTCTTTTCCATTGGCTAAACGGTGCAGGCATAATCTTTTCAGGGCTTTTTGTAGATGGCTATCGGGATAAGGCGAATAAATATTTATGGACATTTACTGCTGAGCATTATTAACGCGGAGAAATACAGGATTGGCTGCGTTTCATGACCTATGTTTTAAGAGCAAAGACCTTTCCTTTGATAGTGTCAGAATTATATTTTTATCTCAGTTTATGCACGCAGGATTGGGCTGTGCTCTGGTGTGCAACTGCCCCTCAATGTTTCCTGAATGGGTCAGCTGCAAGTATTACACCATTTGACTGTAGACCAGTGATCCTCAAGCGGCCCTCTTGACCTTTACATGCGGCCCCGTGGTGAACAGCAGCATGAACTGTTGTTCAGTTTCTGAGCACTAATATTTAGGATTTGTTTTAACTAAACTGTCAAGCATTTATTAACCTGCAAATAAATGCTTACCCATGTATTTAACATGTTTTTAGACCTCTTTACATAATCCCTGACCCATCCAGACTCCTACCGCCACCCTACTGGCATCACTGTGGCCCTTGGTCACACTTCAGACCGTACTTTGTGGCCCCTGAGCCTATGTTTGTGAGTACCCATGCTATAGACAGATGGGTAACTAAATCTAAATCCGTATTTGTAAAGCGCGAACTACTCATCCTTACGGGTCTCAAGGCGCTGGGGGCCGTTGTGGAAATTAAGTGAGTGTTTAATGCTTTGATGAAGGAATAAATATGAGAGCCAGGGGCCCTCGGATCAGGATTGCAATTAGCGTATTGTTCCACTTTGCTCTGCATAACCTTGTTGAATTTGTGGGGATTACAGAAAACATTTTTTCTCTTTTTTTCATGAATCTACGTCCTAAGCTGTATATAGCAACTGGGCCACATGTCCCTAAGTCTTGTTGCTCTGGAAAAGAGGAAAGCTGGGTAAAGATGAGAGACCGAGAAGGCCAGAGATCCGTCTGGGTGGCCTGTGTTACAGGTATCCCCTATATGAGGGTTACTATAGGCAAGAAGGTTGAATTTTAGAGTGACGGAGATGGAGACATGCAGGAATGAACTATAAGGAAGTCCCCTATACCAGCTACACGTAGCAGATATCTTCACAACAGTAACTGCCTCTCCTATTTGTTATTGAGTGATCAGGTTTAGGCGAATAGTGAGTGATTTTCTGATAGTATGAGTATGTCCAGTGGCACTAGAGGACTGCCATGGAGAAGCCAGTTAAGGCTAGAGTAAAGTACCTCTAGCCTTAACATCTCAGGGAGAATATTTTATCCAGCCTGTAATTATTACAGTCTTCCTTGGTAGGCTACAGTTCAGGCAATTCCTGTGTGTCATTAACATTTGGAAAATATTAATTGGTAATAAAGACTTTTCAAACTACAAGAGTATCTTGGACTTCTTTGTGTGGCGCACACCCACTTGTAGCTGCAATCTTCAGGATCTGGGACACAGAGGCATCACGCAACGGCTGGTGCCGGGATTTCAGTGCGCTGGACGTTTGAATTTGGGAAACTCGCGTAAGGTGCAGGACCACTAGTCCGCCGTTTAAGCTTTGTTCTTTATAATGAGAGGCTGTGCTAGTCCTGATTGTAGAGTAGTATTCTGGGAGAATCGCTGGTGTTTCATTTGCTCATCTTTCCTTTGGATGGCTCTGCGTACAATGCTAATTCCCTTGAACTCAAATTGTCTTGCAGCCAGTCTACTACTTAGATCACTAGTCTTATGTGTTTCCTTAAGTGAAGATTCAGTTATAACCTTATTGCTGTCTTTTGGATCCTTCATATAAGAAGCAGGGGGAATATAGGTACTGGCCATTTACATAATTATATAGCATTGTTACAAGTGCGGAAATGTCCTATAGTTTCTAATGGCATCCTGGATAAGCAAAGGAGACCTAATTATTTTAAGGAGGATAGTTTTTAGTCCATGATGACACCAGGGATTATTAATTTTTTTAGTAGGCCTGATGTTGCTGTGGAGTCTCAAGTTTGTTGGCCCGTATCATTATAAGCTCGTGATCTCATTTTAGGTTGAGCCTGGGCAGTGCATGTGCTGCTCTGCGAGGCATGCTGTTTTCGAGTATGGAATTGAAGCTCCGCCCACTCTCCGTCCATATTTTTCATTGGCTTGTGCATTGTCCTTTGTAGATACTGGCTTCTGATTCGTTAATAGACTTGTTAGTCCCTCCTTAGTACCGCCTTACCTTCATTTGTAAATTCCCACAGCGACTGGCCCTTTTACTTCGGTTGATACACAGTATGTTTTAAAGCACTATATTGTTTATTGACTTTCTCCTACTGCATGCACAAAATGCTTTCCTGCAACATTCAGCGCGCCATGTGCGCTTAAACTTTACAAGCAGCCTGGGACAGTGGCAGCTGCTTCTTTGAAGTGAAATAGGTCTCGCATTTACAAGAGTTTGATATATTGTCATTGTAAATGGCAATGCCTTTTGTTTATCTGTTAATTATCCAAACAGATAAATAAAAGGCATTGTCATTTACAATGCCAATAGCTTAAACTCTCGCAAATGCGAAACCCATTGCATTGCAAATGCTTGTTTGGTATATTTTAATAGTCAATTTAGGAAATCTTAAGAGGTAACACTTGTTTTTGGTACAGAGATCAAGGAAAAAAGTTCATTTTTATAACTGCTATCCGCCAAATCAGTGGAGATTTCAAATCAGCCCCATCTTTACAAGTCTTTGAAAAGCTTAATTAACATGTGTGAACTATTAGTATTATATAGCTCTGTCGTCCTTTTGGGGGGAGGAATATTCATCGATTATTATTGGGTCAGTGATATGTTGTAAAGGGCCGGATGTACTACGGTATTTAGCATGCACAAACAGGTTTGCGCATGCTAAAATCTGTGGCCAATGTACAAACACTATTATGCGAGTCGCAAATAAATTGCGACTCGCAAAATAGTTTTTAGAGACTCGCTATTAGGAAGGGGCGTTCCCTTCCGAATAGCGACCGCAATACCATGTACTAATGTTTAGCTGCCGCAAAACACTCGCAAATTACCACCCTGTTCAAGAGGGAGGTAATGGAGTCGGAAATGGGAAGGGGCCCCCAGGCGGCCCCTTTCCCTTTGTGACTGGCTCTGAAATATCTTTTAAGGGCAGGCAGTGGTCCAAGGTACCACTGCCTGCCCTTAAAAACATTAAACGAAACCATTCCATTTTTTTTTTTTTAATTCATCCGATTTTCCTTTAAGGAAAATGGGCTGCATTTTAAAAAAAAAATGCTTTAGTGACAAGCAGTCCCAGACATGGAGATCTGCTGAGCCCAGCAGGCCACCATCCCTGGGAGGGCCAGCCAGTCTCAATGGGGTCGCAAATTGCGAGTGGCTCATTAATATTCATGAGCCTTGCATTTTGCGACCCCATTGGGAATCGCAATCAGTGTCTCTGACACTGTGGAACATTCCAAATTGCGACTCACAATTTGCAACTCGCAATTTGGAATGCTCGTACATCTGGCCCAAAGTCTCTCTATGAGCAGAGCCATATTTATTCCTAGAAGGTCAGACACACCCTCCCCACTAATTTGCCATAATTGATTTAAACCCTGAAATTAGGGACAAATGCTAGATTTCATCCGTCAGGACATTGGTCGAGATATAAAGTAGAGGACATCAGGAAATCGAGCCAGTTTGTGATGACCGGTTCTTGTGTTCAGACCTTCAACGATAGTTCACAGCATTGTCCTTAATTGTACCCCTAAGCAGAAGCTGGATGGCCAACAGTGCTTGGACAGGCTTTCGTTTCTCTCCCTCTTTAGCAATAAAGCCCTGCGTTGATTCTATATTGATAACCATGGTCCTGGTCATCCTCTGCCACTGAATAGGGAACATAAATATTGGGGGTCACCGCTGGGCCTGCTAAGCTGATGTCAATCAAAGCTGTAAGCCCAGTCCTTCACGTTACTGTTTGTTATGTGATGGTTCATCTGCTTCTATTTCCAGTCACTCGGTTGTATTTTCCTCTCCGAAAGGTGGACACGCCATTCATTCTCACTGCTGCATCTGTCTTCTGTTTACCCCATGGCGGTACAAAAGGGGGTGGTGATGGACGGAGCATCAGAACCAATCAAACACTCACACCCAGTCAACAGATCTGGGTTTGATCCATCACCGTTCTTTAGCCCACTCTGCCACCCCAGTTCAGACATGGCCATATGCAAATCAGTCTGACCCTGTGCCTCATGGGAACAGTCCAGCCCGAACTGCAAAGCCATGCCTTCCCTGGACCGGAACCAAGCTTCCTAGGACCGGTTTCTGGCATTTCAGCCGTCTTCAGCCAGGCTTGCTTGAATCCAGTGGCAAAGTGAGCAAGGGACTCACGTCTGAGCATACCCTGCCAACTTATGGTGAACAAAGCGGTACAAAAGGGGGTGGTGATGGACGGAGCATCAGAACCAATCAAACACTCACACCCAGTCAACAGATCTGGGTTTGATTCATCACCGTTCTTTAGCCGACTCTGCATCCCAGTTCAGACATGGCCATATGCAAATCATATCAATCATATCATATCTTCATGCAGCAAATCTGCAGATCATGCTTGACAAACCTGACTTCTCATGCTGAACCTGCATGCTCAGCCAGCGGGAGGGATGGTGTGAGCAAATGCCCCTTTTTGCATGGTCACCCCCCCCCCCCCCCCCCCCACAAGTATTTTATTGCCAAATTGTATTGTTCATTTTTACACTCTGTATACTTGGGCGCTGCCCCTCTGTGTCCAGTGTACGTGCTCCGCTTCCTTAAATATGTAAAAGTGGCTTATTCATGATAGGCATATTTAATTGTCCTGCAAGAATCTACACCTATGGCATGGAAAGTTAGTCACCTGTGGACTGCAGCACTTTTTGTGTCAGCCACTATTGTGAAAAGGAAAATATAGTTACAGGCATTCCAATGTAGCTTGACTGCTGTAGTTTTGAACCTGCAGTCCAAACAGTCAAAACAAGCCCTTTTAAATATTAATAGGTCACCCCTACATAGGCTTTGAACCCACAAGGTAGGGTGTTTGGTATTTCAAATTGGGACATGTAGAAATTTTATGTTACCATTTCCCTAACGTGGCAAGACCTCAAAAGTGTTTTTGACTGTGGAAGGCTCTGGCTGTCATATGGGGAACACTAGAGATGAAAACATTAATTCTGCTACTTTGGGTTTTAGACAAGCTAGAGAAAAAGTTCAACCACTATTTTTAGTATTTACTAAAATCCATTTCAATGGGGAAGTTAGATTTTTAATAAATATTAAGGAAAATATACTTGTAGAAAGTTACGGTCACACCAAGGGCCAAACACCTGAATTTCCAGGTATACTGCAAAAGCAAATATCTTTCTCCACTTCCCCTCGATGTTACTCCTTAGTATCAGAGGAGATGACTGATACCTCTGACTAATCCTGGAGGGAGGAGGGTTGGGAAAGGAGAGAGTAATGATTCTGGTATACCTGGTGCTCCAGTGAAAAGGATGGCTGGTAGGTATGTTAATCCTTCTAGGTTGTACCCTACAGGTTCTAGCTGCAAGGTGCACACCTTCAGTCAGGAGAAGTACTCTGCTAAGATGAATCCCAAATCTTTATCTGTCCTTAACGTTGTATCCCGCTTCTCCCTCAGTGGTGCATAGGAATCCACCCCCTCTGAAACAATTGGATGTTCAGTAGAAACAAATGATAGGCCATTGAGACAACTTTGTCTTGTTGACTTTCAAAGTCAACCAGGCACTGATGCAGTGGACCAACCTATGCAACATCTTCGTGGGTCAGGACTGGATTTATATTTGGAAAATCCTTTGTTCCATCTTACAGTGAAGGCATCCCTGTTTGGCTAGAAAGCTCATCTTCAAGGCTTTTCCGCCAGTGACCTTTGGATGACAGAAGAGATGTGCTTTGTCATCAAAACCCTGGAATTAAGGGTGGTGAGATTACCTCTGAAACTTTTGCTGCTCTGGATTGCAGATCAGCAAGTACTTATAAGAGCAAACAGCATCACAACCATTTATTATTAAAAAAAAAGTAAGGTAGAACAGGATCACATATTTTGATATCAAGAAGCTTAAGCTCTTTGTCATTGGGTTCTTCTGCACAATATCGAGCTGACAGTGGAGCATGGTCTGTGCCTGCATAACAATTCTGGATGCATTGGGCAGGTGCCATTAGTGGGAATTTGATACGAGACAACTGTAACTCGTTTTCAACTAGTGGATTGCTCCCGACCGAATCTCTACGCGAGACAGTGCCAACTGTCCACTTTACGCAAGCAGGTGGTGGTATACAGGATCCCAGGGAAAAGCCCTTTTGATTCCTTGATCAGAAACTTTTTCATTCACTTGTCCTACAGCCCTTCACATTCTGTACTCCAAAAACTAAAGATCTCTGCAAGCTGATCCTTTTAACCCCAACATGGGCCAGGCAGTTTTGGTATACAGATCTGTGGAGCCTGTTGATGTGCCTTACCTATTGATTAAAAATTGTGGTAATGTTCTATTGTGCAACTCACAATAACTTTGCCTGGATGCTAACTTAAACTTAGAATTTGGATCTCTCAACTTCCTGCCTTACTGTTAAACAATCCTAACTGTGGCAAGAGCAGCTTCAACAACCAAGACATACTCCTTAAAATGCAAAAGATTTAGTATTTGAGCGATAGATCATAATGTACATCCTTTACTCATGCATCCCAATGAGTTTTTCATTATCTACTGCATCCGGTAGTCTACATTGACATAAGGTCCAGTCCGTGTTCGTTTGGCCAAGGTCTCAAGGAAACCCCAACAGCACCATCCCATCAGATTGGTGAAGGAGTTTATGAAATTTTTATTCCGAATATTCCCACGAAAACAAAATAACCATTTATCTGGGAACTAATATTCCGTTCTTCGGCTGCTCATGAAAAGTCCCTTTAAACTCATTCACTGTGCTACTCTGCAGATGTTGTCTTGGAAAACAGCCACCTTTCTAGCCTTTCTATTCATCCTCCACGTTTCAGATTCGAGAAGTCAAGTGATACACTGACAACAAAGTAGCATTTCATGCCAAAATTACCATCATCCTTCCCTTTGAACCAAAAGAGCTCTCTTTCAACTGTCTTCCCAGATCCAACTACTCTGGCTTGGAGAGCTCTGCACTCATTTGACTTGAAACTTGCCAATCTGCTGATTGCTGACATCTGTAAAGGTGCAAGTAAGTCTTCGATGCACACCGTTGCGAAGCACTACAGTCTTGATGTCCAGATGACATCTGAGAAAGCAAGCGATCAAGTGGTACTGTGCAACTAGTTTAATTAATGTAAGCCTAAATACTACTTCTTTCTTGTTTGTATTACACTTTTACTGCTGTGGTAATCGAGCCAAGTCATAGATACTTTATTCGGCCACTAAAAGCCATAAAAGCAAACATATAAAACATTTAAGAAAGAGTTTGACTAGGGGTAAAACTCATCATTAAAAACAGAAACCGAGGACCGCAATAAAAATAAAATACAACAGATAAAGTGCAAAAGTAGTACGGCATTAGCTTGGTAAACGGACTGCACATTCACACCATATCAAGCACAAATATGGGCACATATATTTCCCAAAAAGCATTGGACGAGTACAGCCTAGCTACTGCATAAACATCCTCTTCCTGAGTCTTAAGGCCCCTATAAAGAAATTTGCAACCGTAAAACAAACCATGGGGGAGGAAAGCATTTGTAGGTATAATAATGCAGGCCTCACTTGAACAAATTGGCCGGATATAAGCAGCGGGAGAATACATTTATTACGCAGGGGGTCATAAATCTGCAGAAAAAAGAAAAATGTAAAGTGTTTAATTCAGAGAATTTGTCACAAAGACATGCTGTGGTAATCATTATTATAACATATGAATCTATGAAAGATCCAGTGCTGGAGAAGAAAAATGTATTTAGCTTTAACTACAGTTCTTCAAATTTGGTATCGTACATTGAGTCACATACGACCTGCTTTTCTTCCCAGTAATGAGGCTTGCTTCTGTGCAGTGTGTTGCCTAGCAGTGAAAATGGGAGGAGTTAAGCCTCTGTGGGAAGTTAGAACTTTCCCGTCATTGGCCTGAGTCACATAATGAAGTGAGTGGACTATATGTAGTCTAATTCTGTTTCAATAGTATTTGAGTTTATGTTCTCACTGCTGTGTTAAAATTACCTGCAGAGAATTCCCAGCTTGATAGCTGAGAAAAATCAAGCATGTGAATCCATGAAAGATACCAATGTTGGAGAACTGTATTTGTAGGCAGGCAAGTCACATTTTTTTACTCCTTCTGCTGGCACAGAGTTGCAGCTTAATTCTTGCCTTTTGTGTGAAGCTGTGGTCCTGGAACTTGGAGGACTTGAAAAGACCACGTGCTACTCTGTGGCATCCATTTTGTGGAATTGGTTTGTAGCATATATTGGAAGGCCTTGTTGGCCTGCTGATTCAGACAAAGGTCGCACCTCAATATAAGAGAGCTAAGTGTTGGGAGGTGCAAAATAATGATAGAATATCTCATCTAACTGTCAGTAAAAGTTATTGGATCTTGCTTGGAGTGGGTATGGAGAAATAGTGCAACAGCTCCAGTTATCCATTTATGCAGTGGAGAGAAGAACATATTGTCTTTAAGTTTATGGGCTACATTGCCTCCATCCTCCAAATTTAGAAATTTACATGCTGCTAGATGGATGTCTTCATACAAAGCTTTGACCATGAGTTCCAAGCGAATGCCTTATTTGAGGGTCTCGTTCCAAGCTCATAATAAAAGCTAAAGATTCCGTGTAACTATAATCCCAACTAAAAATGGGCCGCTTGGTACAGACTGTTTAAGCCATTGCAATGCACAATGTGAGAATTCTAATACATTTGTATGGCTCCTTGAGGAACTGGCAACTATGGCCCTCATTATGATGTCGGGTGGACCGCCACTGACAGGCTGTCGGTGGCAGTCCACCTGACATCCAAGCCATCGGTCAGACCGCCAAATTATAATACCAGCTGTCGGAGCAATGATGTTGGGGAAAAGACTGCTGCCTCAGACGGGCTCAAGGAGCCCTTCGGGTCAGCGGTCGACTCTAATCTCTACAATGGAGGCGGTGCCTGCGTAGGCACCGCCGTAGGTATGAGGCTGTCCTTTTCTGATTGCCTTTTCATGGCTGTCCCACCGCCATTGAAAAGCAGATGGAAACTGACTTTGGGTACCCCAAGCAGGGCTGTCGTCTTCGGTGGGCCACTGATAAGTAGCCAGGGGGGCAAATGTGGTGCCCTCCACACATCCATGCAGCGTGTGCCAGGCACCACATGGTGCCTGGCACACGCTGCATGGATGTTTGAAAATTGCCTTTTTGTACTGCTGCTTGTGTTGTGCCCTTTTCCAGGGCCATAGCAGCAGCCACATTAGAAAAAGGCATTTTAAGACCACATGCACGGCAGTCATATTGTTATAGGGTGAGCGGGACCGCCGGCTCATTATTGGACAGTCACCTGCCCGCAGCGGTGGCAGTTGGACGCTCATCCGACACCATCATAATGAGGCCCTTTGTCTTCCATTATGTAAAATAACTCCCCTCCTTTGTGAGAGTAAGTGTCTGATTAAGCAAAAGGTACAACCAATAACATTTAAAGAATCTCTCCTAATCTTTGCAATGGATCTAAAGAGCTTTAGCTTGCCTTGTGGAAGTTCAAAATCATGTTTGTCACTCTGCCTTTTAGCCTCATAGCAGAAGGGCTCTAAAGGCAGGGTTCCTGCTCTTCCTATTTCTCCAAAAGGGACATTTTAAGAGGCCAATCAATAACAGTTGCATAGAATTTAAAGATGGTTGCTTTGGTCCAGGTTCTGAATTCCATTAGGAAGGGGGTTTAGCTGTCTTGGGTGGACTTACAGGATGCATAAATTTACATCCCTATTTTGGAGAGTTACAGATAACCACCTCATTAGTAGCGTCAGACCAGCGCTATCATTAAAAAATTCTACCTTTTTTTAATATGGTTGCTCGCCTCTCAGATAAACATTCCCTCCCACTGATATCCATTTATTTCTCTAAGCCAGGCTGGTTGTGAAGACAGTTTTGATTCTGTTCTGAAGGCTTCCAAGGTCAATGAGCTGAATTCATATTTATATGACGTGCTTTTCAGCCCTGCTTTGAAAGGGAATCTTTATTTTCCAAGCTCACCAGCAAGTGATTCTTTGACATTTGTCTGATAGGTTTGTTTGATAGCTCAATGAATTCACCACCAGAATGTTTGTCTGATGGACACCATAATCACTGATAACGGATGTATGATGTTACAACGCATGCTTTTACAATGCATGCTGTTACAACAAAATTTTTACAACGCAAATGCAGTGACAACGCAAGTCTTTACAAC
This sequence comes from Triturus cristatus, assembly GCF_964204655.1. Classification (NCBI taxonomy): domain Eukaryota; kingdom Metazoa; phylum Chordata; class Amphibia; order Caudata; family Salamandridae; genus Triturus; species Triturus cristatus. Next base: position 961,781,669 of record NC_140589.1, read on the forward strand.
GCAAGTCTTTACATCGACTTGCACTAGATGGCGTGCTAACATTAAAAAAGTGTAATTTACTATTCTAACTCCAGTCCACGTAACAGTAGGGAAGGTGTTTGGATAGTAAACTACACTATTTTTAATGTTAGCACGCCATCTAGTGCAAGTCGATGTAAAGACTTGCGTTGTAATGGCATGCGTTGTCAATGCATTTGCGTTGTAACAGTTTCGTTGTAATGGCAGTGCGTTGTAAAAGTTGCGTTGTAAAGGTTGTTCCCCACTGATAACTAAACACATTTTTCCAATAAACATATATAGTGTGCCAGGAAATGCGCAATGAGCCTTGGTCGTGTGTCACATAATAAGAGTCTAAAATCTGATTCGGAATAGAAGGAGGTGCCATTACAAAGATGTATTTTTTCCCTCCCGAAGCACAGAAGAGCTTACTAATAAAATAGTGATGGACAAGGGTTTAAGCCAAGCTACCACACAATTGGATTTGTGATTAATTTTCTGCCCCTGGAAGCTATTTCACACACCATTCGTGACCCCTTCTGAGGGACGTTAACCCTTTCCTTCAGCAAAAACATTCCCTAGTGGTATGGTTGCTGCTGGGAAATGGAGTACATCTTTGTTGATCCTCAGCTTGGTGAAAAACAGCAAGCCTCTCACCCTTCCACATAGGGAAAACAAGATGGTTCTGCACTGACCAATGATGGTGCAATCTGAACCTGAATGCTGGTGGTAAATGTGTGGAGTCCAGTGGTGCTGGGCTCAAAAATGCCATTCAGTGAGGGGAGGAGTAGAATGGTGAGCGAGGTTGACTGACATTTTCTCATAACATCTTAACACCCCTGTGGTACATAGGGGTGAGTAATTGGAACGGCTGTGAGTACCGGCTGCAGAAGACCTCAGGAACTGTTTCCCTGATTTATGTAAGCTATGGCACCACAGTTTAGGGTTGCTACAACTCAATGGATCATAGAATGTCTGGAGCTTTAGTTTGAGTGCAGATATAGGCTTGTAGCATTTTGTTGATGTGGTTATTGCGATGGATGAGTCCGAGCACCCTCCCCTTCTGCTTCATCCTCTGCACCAGTAGCACCATCTCCTTATTAAGTGTTGATGTCCAAAACACAAGGCAAATACAATAGACAGAGATGGGACTTCTTCAGGCCCAAGACGGCTCTTGGCATTGGGCCACAACGGAGGGGCGCTCTGAGGAGCCATCTCAAGATTATCTCACAAGAGGCAGTATAGGCGTAGTAAGTTCCAGTTGACACCGTGCAACGTAAAGTGGATGAGATGATCTGAAGATGGATTTTGTTGAATTGAGGCTGGAGGGTTCCTCTGACCGAGTGGAGGTAGTGATGGAAAGTTCCTGTTCTGCACTGTAACTTCTGTGTGTAGCCTTGAGAACAAAGCAGAGAGTCTGAAGAACACTGTTAGGGTATCCAACATTTAAATCCTGGGGATGCCTGCTCTCAAGCAAAGTCAAGATGTCTGAACCGGAGCGGAAAAATCATGGACATGGTGACAGATGCTACTAGATGGAATACCAGGCTGTCCCAGAGAACAATAAAGGATTTGACTGAAATAGTAATGGTGGATTAAAAATAGGCTTTCCACAGGGATGGAGTTCTAAAAGGAGCCTCATCGCACAAGATGTTCACCTATAGCGGATAGAGGCGTCTGCTTATTCCCTAATCTTAGCCTGGAGTCTGTGCACAGTAGGGAACAGCCGCAAGCCAGTACAAGGGAACTCCTCGGCCTCGGTGTTCAATCAGTGTGCCGAGCTCAGAGTTCGACATGATCAGAAAGTGTTTCTGTTCTCAGGGCTGGCGGCTGCTGGTGTCTCCCTTTGTAAGCCGTCTCGATGGCCTTTGCCAAATTAATGCTCTGAGCTCTATGTGTCCGCTAGTTGCCATTATTATTACTAGTTGCGTTTGCTGCAATGTCTCTGTCCATGAACACACTACACAGTGTGATTTGTTGCAGCTCTTCTTTGGCATTTGATTGGTTTTCTGCTTTGGAAGGCCGCTTTGGAAGATTTGCTGAACGAGGTAGCACTCGGTGTCTGTTAACTTTGGTACATACACACATGATCTTGGAGTTGTCATAGCTCGGGACTTGAGATTCTATTTCTTTGGGGTTGCCACCTTGTGACTAGGTTTGAAAATGCTGTTTTTCGGGTACTATTTTAGAATTGGAATGTTTGGTGCGTTCAGTCTATTCTTATTGAAATAAATGTCAGTAAAGCGTATTTGCAATAAAGTAGTGATGGATGTGTGTACTTTATTGCAAAAATATGTTTTGTAATCTGCCAACAATAATGCCGCAGTGCATACTTTGACTGCAAGATTAAAAATCGACACTTTTTTAAATCAAAATTGCTTCGTGAGTGTTTTACGTTTTTGACGTTGACGAGCAACTTTCCGAATTTACAAACAGTGGTGTTCAGTTGATCTGCATGCACGTGAGCTGTGAGTTCTGGCCTCGGGTAGCCTTGCTGACACTGTGCAAAACTAAAGCGTGCAAAGGCTTGTCGATCCCGTCTTCTCTTCCTCTAGATCAGCAAGTTTGTAATGCTGCCCACGAGGCAAAAATACTCAAAATACTAACCTGAGTAAAATGTTTTTTTTTCATGGTTTTGTTTCCCTGGTGTCAGGCCGCAGTCTTAGTCAACTTTAGTAAACGATTCCTCAGAATCACGCTAGGATTACTTGCTAAGGTGAATATTTGACAATGCCATTATTTCCTTCTCATTTATTGTATCTGATATCCATAAACTGTAGAATATGCCCGCGCGGTTGTGGGATCCCCGTAACCTATTTAAACATCGTTTTTTCTTTAAAAAAAAATCAATTTTAAATAAAGAAACACGTCAAAATAGGCTACTTTTTCTTATTTTTTGTGCTTGAAAAGTACATCCAACCAAATTGAATTACATTTATATTTGGCTGAAAACACCACTGTTTCGAACCCTTTTTGAAAGCAAAACATCTAGGTTACATGTAGTTTTCAATGCTTACTGTGGAAAAATAACATAGTACCTTTACCGATTCTAGCCTTGCCAGCCGTCCCATCATGCAGTGCATGGTTAGTGGGGCAATTCGTTTTGAGGTAGTACCATTCTCACCGCACTTTCTCTCATGCTTCAGGAATCAGGAGGCAAAAAGATGGTTTATGGATTCAGAGAGAATACCCATGACAGAGAGAGAGAGAGAGTTATAGTTATGGAAGTTTACTTCTTTATCATGGCTTTCATTTTGATATCCACAGACAGTAAATTACAGTAGCTAACTTAATAACACTTGCTCCAGAAGAGAGCCCAGAGAAATGGGTGAAAAGAAAAAACAAGCATTGGCATAGCCAATAGGTCTCGCTTTTGGGACCTTATAAGTGTTTAGCCATACAACAGTGGCATAACTAAATACTTATAAGGTCCCAAAAGCGAGACCTATTGGCTATGCAAAGCGGCCGTGAAAGTGATCGCGGTCAAACATCAAAGCGGCCGCGAAAGTGAAAGTAATCGTGGTAAAAGTGGCGCGCGCGCCCGCGCACATGCACTGTAGCTCTAGGCTGGCCTGGTAGCACTTTTTGGAGCCCTCTCAATAAGTCTCGCCAAACCAGCGCTTGCGCTGGGTCAGGCGAGACCTAATGATGTCTGTGAAACTATATTACGCAGCGAAGCCTGATTCACACAGCGGCGGCTCCTCCGCTAAGCCAGAGGATCGTCGCCCTCTGCCCTCAGGGCAGTGAAAAAAGAAAAAAGAAATTGATAATTACAACGTTATTATTTTATTTTTACCACGGGCCATGTGGCCAGGTTAGAGCGGGGCTCGGGTTGCAAAGAGGAGGAGTGGTTGGTGCACAATAAGTGCGCATGACAATTTGGCCAGCCGTCTTGGGCCATTCAGACAGTCATGCGCACTTAGCATTTCTCATGGAGAACAGTCCCAAGGATCCCAGGCACTGTCTGAGCGACCAAGCAGGCCACTCAGACCAACCACAACGCTGCAGCGTCGTGATTGTCTTAGGGGAGCCTGTGTGCTGCCAGGAAGAAAAGAGCTCGGAGGGGAAGTTGCGGCCTTAATCAGGTGAGTGATATTTTTCATTTTTGTAACCCCCCCCACCTACCTGTGCCACCCACCTCTGTTCCGTAGCAGCCGCCACTGGATTCACAAGGGTATCTGTTCTGGAGTCGGATCCAATACAATAGAATTTAGCAAATGTGTAAACTAATCTCAAAGTTGTTGCTCAACAAATGTCTGGTATAAATATATTTATCAGTACAGCAGCAGCAGCTTTCCATTAACTGTAATGTGCCTTAGGTTTGTGAAGGAAATACTTGTTAGGTAACCTGTAATGATGCACATGACCACCCTTCTAGCTATGTTTTGCTTGGAATAAACCAGGCCAATGAAAAACAGCTCCATAATTGCTTGTTCTGCCTGATCCCCTTAGTCTTATCTAGCTACTATTTCAAAGCCCATTTCAAATATGACGCATATAAGGCCCTTTCTACCACACAAGAATTGCCCATAGGACATTTGGTAGGAAAATGGTCTGATTAACATAGAAACCTGAAATTACTTTGGTGAGTAAAGAAGAGTGCATTTGTGAGGAAACTGATGCGAAAAAAAACATTAGGATTCATCCGAACACAGACCTTGAAGCTTAATCACCGCCCTGGAAAATGTTATTTCCACAGGAAATCCCACTTTTAGTCAAACCTATATTGTAGGTCTACACAGAGGCTGCTTTTTTAGGTCTTGCAGACCTGCATTGCAGCGCGCATGCACTGCTCGCTCTGCGAGGCTTCTTGTAATCGAGCAGATTTCAGAAGTGTACTTTAAGCCCCGCCCTTTCTTTCCATTGGCTTGCGTCACAGTTCATGCTAAACGCTGACTTTCTTTTGTGAATGAGGCTTCTTAGTCCCTCCTTGTTACCGCCCGGTCTCCTTTTGGCCCCGCCCACCTGGACTGGATATTTTACTTGCGACGTTACACTGTCTCCTTCATTAGTCGTTAAGCACTTTTTTTTTAATTCGAGCAATGGCGACTGCGCGTTCACCTCCCATTTTGTCTGGACACGCAGAGCCCTGCTGCACTGGTGTCGTTCTTTACTCACTGTTTAGTTAATATTTGTCAGCCCTTTAAAGCCGCTCGAGGCTGAAGTTCAATTAAAATGGGACCTGTACAGAAAGGTTAATAGGTACAGAACGGGTCGCGTGCACTAGGGCTTTAGGTTGTGACATCAGCGCACCTCTAGGAAAAAACCGGGAAAATACTGGGTTTTAGGAAGATTCACCAATTAACCCTTTTTTCCTCGGTGCACTCGTTTCGCATAATTAAATGATGCTTTGCTTTAATGCCCGTGACATTTTGCAACCTTCGAAGTTGCTCGCCGAGAAAATAAAAAACAAAAACAAATATGTCGTAGGCAGTAAACAAGGGGGCGCGGTGAGGACGCACTGTTTTCTGTCTAGAATATATATTCACTTGTGCTACTTACTATAGGGTGCAACTCGCTGACACGTCTGCGCTTTGTTAAAAACATATATATTTTTAAGTATCTTTCTCTCTCCGTGGACAAATAAAGTTACTGGAAAACGACACGACACAGAGAAGTTGCCAGAGGACAAAAGCCACATGGATTAACATAAATATTTATGTAACTGACTCAGTTTCACCAAACTATAGGCATTAACACGCACGTTTAAAAAAATTACATAAACAGAATAAAAACACGAAAATTGAAAAAAGGAACGTATATGAAACTAGATTGAAATATAAACACAATAAGAAGGATTATTAATGGACAGCATTGTTCCTCTTTGCCCCTGGATTTTTGAAGGTGACTTGAGCGGGAATTCGTTTTATGAGACGGTCATCTGGGAGACATGAACACTTGACCAACGTTGTTGTAAAACACCAGGCTGTTGAAACTACCTTTTTTATGTTCTTGGATCCCTTTATCATGTAACTATTACGAGGCTGACGTTTGTGCTGGTCCCTGTGCTTCGGCGACCCTTGCCCGGGGAATAGAGCAACTGCCTTCACGAGGACAGAGCAGTCTGCCTTCACGGGTACAGAGCAGTCTGCCTTCACGGGGACAGAGCAGTCTGCCTTCACGGGGACAGAGCAGTCTGCCTTCACGGGGACAGAGCAGTCTGCCTTCAAGGGGACATACCAATCTGCCTTCAAGGATGTGGATTGAGGCAAGCTTGCTCAAAATCCCAACCTCCCCCTTCAGGCTAGAGACCCCTCGACTCCCCCCTCCCCCTTCCACTGAGAGACAGAAAAGACACAAGCATTTGCAATGCAATAGGTCTCGCATTTACACGAGTTTGAGCTATTGACATTGCAAATATCAATGCATTTTATTTTCGTTTTTAAAACATAAATAAATAACATTGTTATTTACAATGCCAATAGCTTAAACTCGTGTAAATGCGAGACCTATTGCATTGAAAATGCTTATTGTTAGAGGTTATTTTAAAAAGCATGCAAAACTGCAGCATTTTCAGCCTTGGTTTTCTTTCTTTCAGTTTGGGCTATGTTGTAATTTTCAACACCAAAAAAGCAAGCTTAAGAGATTTTTGTCTTTTGTAGGCACCCTTGTTTAATTGCAAATTGTGCTGTTTTAAAAAAAATAAAGTGCCTTAAAGTGTTCTGATGATCTCACATGTGTGTGTGGGTATTCTACTATTTATGGATTCAGAAGGAATACCCATGACAGTGAAGTAGCATTAGAGGTAAGTGACTTTTCCTTATTGGTTGCCAATTTATTGTTGAATCTTTGCTTCTTTGTTTCTAGGTACACAACTAGTCATGGAGAAACTGTTTATGCCATCTTCTTTGATTGGCCGTTATCAGGAACTATATTACTTGGAGAGCCTGTTGCTTTAGTTGGGCAGACAGAAGTAAGTCAGCTACTCATTTTCCACAGCATTTATTTGTTATTGTGGGTCTTGAAAAGTATGTGTAATTTGCATTCTTACTTTCATGACAGATATAAAATGTCTTTAACACAGCGGATTATGCGCACCTCTTCCCCATCTTAATATCCCACATAGAGATATTGGGATGTGCTCCAGATTGTTTCCATCATCTCCGTCCATCATCTCCTAGTGTACCGTGGGTCCCTTGCTCACTTTGCCATTGGATTCAAGCTAGCCTGGCTGATGAGGAATGTTATCCCGATACTGGTCCCAGGATGCTTGTTTCCGGTCCAGGTAGGACACGGTTTGGCAGTTGGACTGTTCCCAAAAGGCACAAGGTCTAGACTGATTTGCATATAGCCGCGTCTGAACTGAAGTGGCGAAGTGAGCTAAAGAATGATGATGGGTTCAACCCAGATCTGTGACTGGGAGTGAGTGTCTGAAAAGTTTCAGCACTCTGTCCATCATCTCCTTGTGTTTGCTTTGTTCGCCCTAAATTGGCAGGGTATGCCCAGACGTGGGTCCCTTGCTCATCTTGCCACTGGATTAAAGCTAGCCTGGCTGATTAGGGGTGTTACCCCAAAACCAGTCCCCGGATGCTTGTTTACGGTCCAGGGAAGACACGGCTTGGCAGTTTAGGCTGGACTGTTGCCATGAGGCAGTAGGTCAAGACTGAATTGCATATAGCCATGTCTGAACTGGGTTGGCAAAGTAAGCTAAAGAATGAAAATGGATTCAACCCAGATCTGTGTCTCATAAGTGTCAGCACTCCGTCCATCATCTCCTTGGTTTGCCTAGATTGTTTTACAGCACATCTTTCAGTCTATATGCAATTTGGAAAGTGCTAAGCCGCACCCAGTTTCCATATTTGGGGTGCCAGAGGGGTCTGTCCTGTATTCAACACGTACAAGGAACTGCCCAATCTCTACATAGGGGTACAGGATTTACTATACAAAACTACCACATTGACACCAAACTGTACCTCAGACTGACCATCTGGTAGCATTTATTGCCTGGTGGGGCGCCTCAACATATATGAGGAGTTGCCCTATCTCTACATAGGGGTACAGGATTTCCTATACAAACTACAGCAGTGACACCAAACTGTACCTCAAACTGTGACGATCTGGTAGCACTTTTTGCCTGGTAGGGTGCCTCAATGCTGTCCAGAGTTGGATATCTTATCCCTTCCTCAAACTCAGTCCATACGACTCCAGGTTTATGTTAATGCTTGTCCTCTCCATTATGCCCACCTCCAAGCTTTCTCTCCCATCTACTCTAAACATCTTATTCCCTGTCTATAGAACTGTGGAATATCTGGGTTTCATCTCTGACACCATTCTTTCTCTTAAGTACTCACATCAGAAAACTTGACATTCCGTCCTTCGCCTGCATACTCATAAAAAAGCAAACCCTCTCTCCAAACCTCTGACTTCTGTTCCAAGGATCAGTCACATGACATCTTTCGCCTGGTTGACTCAAATACACTTCTCTTCAGACTCACAAATGTCTTCTCTCTCCTTCCTTTCAAAGCTGTTCTCCACATGGCTGCTCAGTTGGTCTTGTGGTTTGGCAAATGTGAATATATTTCTCTCTTTCAGCTCCCCCGCAGTATTTGCAGTGGTAGATCACTTTCAGAATCTCCCGCTTTACTTTTAAAGCACTAATCCTGGGTCACCCCAAATATTTAACAGAGAAACTGAAGCGTTCTGGCAGCTCAAGAAAGCCAGAAGGTGTCGGGTCCACCTGTCCTTTTTGAGAGCAGAACCTTTTATTAGCTTCCTTCATTTGTCACCTCCCCCATTCTTTCTTTTCTAATATTTTTACAAAAACTTTCCATCAATACAACACAACAATTTAATAAAAATAGTCACTAACCCCTCCACATTGGCTATTTCGGGTAATTCATGCTTATGCCCCTGTAACTTTTGTACACATTAGGCATCCATGCCAAATTTGCGTTCTTTTCTTCCAACATCTTGAGAATTCTAAAGGTACCCAGGGTTTGTGGATTTTGCTCGAGTGGACCGATAAATTGGCCAAAATACAGCTAATTTTTATATCTTTTTCGTAAAAATTGGATAAAAGTGCTGTGGAGGAAAGCATCTGTTTTTTCCCTGCAAAAGGTATCAACAAAGGGTTTGTGGTTCTAAAACCATTATCTTCCCATCTTTCAGAAACAGGCTGACTTTTGTCAGGAAACTAAACTTTTACTCCCAGTTGTGGCATTTTACTGGGCCATGGCCTATTTTTTCTATTTTTTATGTTTTCAACGTCCTTCCACTTAGTAGTAGAAATGGGTATGAAAGCAATAATGCATCCCGTAAAACTATACATTTCTGTAAAGTAGACAAAATTCTGAATTCAACAAGGTGTCATTTGTGTAGATCCTGCAAGGTTTTTTTATAGAAACTAACAATTGAAAGCAATACACCATTACGTCCATTGAACTCTTCTGGTTGCGAGGATATATAGGACTTATAGTTTCACCAAGAACTCGAAGTACGCAGAGCCATTAACTGAGCTGCATCTGCCAATGGTTTTTCATTGTGTACCGGGTATATAGCAATTCATCTGGTAAAATATATAGAGTGAAAAATAGGTACCAAGGAAACCTATGTATTTCCGAAATGGGAACAAAATATAGAGTTTAGAGGCAGTGGTTATTTGCACATCTCCGAAATTGTGGGTACCCATACAAGCATTTGAATTTGAGAACGTTTTTCAAAATTACTTCTTTTTTACACATTGTCTTACATTTGGAAAGCAGTAATGCAAAGAAATATCACTTGTTCTACTATTCTGTATTCCCTTAAGTCTTCCGATTAAAATGGTACCTTACATGTGTGGGTAGGCCTAGTTCCTACGACAGGAAACGGCCCAAAACACAGCGTGGACACATCACATTTCTCAAGTGAAAACTGACCCTTTTTTCGCAATGTGCCTAGCTGTGGATTTTGGACCCTAGCTCTGCTGGCACCTAAAGAAAGGTAGCAAACCTATATATTTTTGAAAACTAGACAGCCAGGGGAATCCAGGATGGGGTGACTTGAATGGCTCGCACCAGGTTCTGTTATCCAGAATACATTGCAAACCTCAAACTTGGTTGAAATAAACACATTTTTCTCACATTTCTGTGATGGAAAGTTCTGGAATCTGCATTGAGCCACAAATTTCCACCCACCCAGTATTCCCACCAAATCTCCGATAAAAATGATAACTCACTTGTGGGGGTAGGCCTAGTACCCACAACAGGAAACGACCCAAAACGCAATGTGGCCACATCACATTTTTCCAGTGTGACTAGCTGTGGATTTTGGACCCCTAGGTCTGCTGGCACCTAAGGAAATCTAGCAAACCTATACATTTTTGAAAACTAGACATCCAGGGGTATCCTGGATGGTGTGACTTGTGTGACTATCACGAGGTTTTGTTACGCAGAATCCCTTGCAAACCTCTAACTTTGTAAAAAAACATTTTCCTCACATTTCTGTAACGGAAAGTACCTCACTTGTGTGGCTAGGCCTAGTGCTCGTGACAGGAAACAGCTAATGCCCCCATCCACCTCCTGGGGGTGGCAGAAAGCCTGGGTATAATTTTTTGTTGGGGTGGGGGCATTGGCATGCCCATTTTGGGCAGCCCCTACCCCTACGTATAATAAAAAATATAATCACTGGTGCCTAGTGGGCTCTCTGCCCTCCCAGGGGGCCCGATAAGGGGTTATTGCCCCCATCTGCCTCCTGCGGGGAGCAGAAAGACACTAGCAATTTCTTTTGGTGTGGGAGCATTGGCATACCCATTCTGGTCAGCCCCACCCGATGTTTTAAAAAAAACATAATCCATAGTGCCTAGTGGTCTTTTTGCCTCCACCCAGGGGGGCAGATCAGGGGCTATTCCCCCCCACCTGCCTCTGGGGGATGGGGGGGGGGGGGAGAAAGAATGTGTCATTTTTTTTGGGGTGGGGGTAGGGACATTGGCATGCCTATTCTAGGCACTAGACCCCCACCCCACCCCTGAACTTTGAAAAAAATCCCTGGCTTATCAGTGGGCTTTCTGTCATCACGGGGGACAGATCTGGGGCTACTGCCCCCTGGTGGGACAGAAAGCCTTTGCCGAAGGTGCCGCTCCAACCTCCCTGGTGCCTGGTCGTTGGATCACTGCTTGAGGATCACCCTGCTTGAGGATTGCTCTCCTGGGGTGATCCCCAAGCAGGGATCCACTAGGGAGGATTATCATTGGAAAGGGGAGATTCTCCCCTTTCGAACAATACTCCTCTGTGTTTCGATGCTCGGGGGCTGAGATATTCCCACAAACAAAAAGCACTTGTACTAGGCCGATCTGCTCGTTTCAGTTCCAGTTTCAATGCAGTGACGTCAGCTTGCCATGTATGCGATCGTCATTGCATTGAAATAAAAAAAATGCCTCAGAAGGTTGGAGAATCTATTCCCCACCTCCTGAGGCAAAAAAGAGGAAATCCCTCTGCTATGATGGAATTGTTCCGTCATGAGCACACGAGCTCTGTTGCTCATAACGGAACCATTCCATCATGAGCACCGAAGGGGTTAAAACATAGAACTAAAATGGGCCTTACCTCCTTTCTCTCCCCTTCATGCCAGTCCTTGACAACACTGAGTTCACACCAGGCTTGACGACATAGACCTTCCAGATCTACAGGGAGAGGGATTGCTTTCTTCTCAAGGACATTTACTTCGAGGGCCAAGTGAAAATATTTGAGGAGATCAAACATAAATATGGGCTTCCCAAGGTCAAATGTTTTAATTCCTTCCAGATCCCCCACTGAGTCTCTCACATAGTAGCATCAAAGCAAGCACCACTAGAGCACCTACCGCTTTAGAGGAATTCCTCCAGTGCCTCTCCTCCAAACATCTATTGCATATTTAATACCTAGGCATTGGTGGGTAAATCATCCTTCCAATTGCACTGGGTGAAATGTTAATATTACCTTAGATGCCAAACAATGGCAAAAGGTGTTCCTTCATACTAATACTTTTTATAAATTTGCCTGCCCTGCCTGAGGCAGGGAGATCCTCTACAAAATACTGTTTGAATGGCACCACTCCCTGCACCGCTTCCACATGATCAATCCCACCTACCCTGAGTCCTGCTGACGTGGATGCGGAGGCACAGGCTCCCTCATTCACACCCTGTGGTCCTGCCCCCCATGGCGAGACTTTTGGGATACTATCTTTCTTGCAATGTCCCAAATCCAGCGCAAGGCCCTAGACAGGCTCCCTGAGATCACCCTCCTTGGTAGACCGTCGGCAGGATTCTATCTACTCCATTGCAATGCAGGCAAACGAATACCCCTTGCAGCCAAGCACACCATTATTTCTCTCAGGGGAAACCAACAACTCCAGCCAATGAACTTTGACTCCACAAGCTTTGGCAGCTGTTGGGTCATGAGAAAATAGCATATGACTTGAGGGACAAATCTCAGATCTCTTTCAAACCATGGGTCTTGTTCTTTAATACTTGAAAGCGTAATTTAGGGATACAACATGCCCATAAACTCTGCAAACCCTGGGACTGCTTGATCCTGCACTGCTGCTTAGATTTGGATCCTGTGAAGCTCTAGATATTGATGAGTAATGTATTGCTGTTTACCTTGTGACTAGTCCAGTGTGGGGAAACAGAGAGGCCATTGTTTGTGTTTTTTATTTTTAATTGAAGGCCATATTTCCTGATCGCTTATTATTTGTGAATGCATCATTAAACATAAATGAAAAGTAAAACATAGAACTATGTGCTGCCAGAGTGTCTCATGAAATGACTGTCAAAGAAATTCCTCTAGTACATAAATTAACTTGCAGGATGCAGTTCAGCAAAGTTAGCATAATACTGTTGTGCATCATGGTCCAGCCAAGTCTCTAGTTACTAGCTGACCTCACTTGTTTGCAGTAAGAGAGTCAGTCAGTCAAAGATTCTTTATTTCGCTATATTTCAATAGCATATAAAGAACATAAAATAACAACTACGTAATACATTATATTTTGACTAAAAAGCAGAAAAGACCATTTATAAAAGACATAAAATTATGCATTATTATTAATATATTAAAAGCTGTCCAGCATATCATACATTTTTTTAAAGTGCATTGTGCCATCATAGTAAAATTCATAATCACAGTAGATCACTGAAATGTACCTAATTTATCTTGCCACCCTTTCTGTTTGGGCTCTCCTACTCTTCAAAGAGGAGCAAAGAAATGACTCTAGAGAAAAGCATATGAAAGGGTCAGCAAGCTTTTGGATAAAATATAAAGCTGTCCGACATTACCTAAAATTACATCTACGTAGGAACAGGAGAATGTATCTTTTCCTTTGAGCTACAGAAACTATACAAAATATAATATGTAGATTGGTTTGGGGTGACAGACCATCGCAGGGACCAATGGTCAGATCTCCCACGAGGTGAGTATTCCTGGGATAATCCAGCATCAACAGGATGTAATTTAAGCGGAACCTGACTAAAATAAAGCAATGTTGGAGGTTTGACACAAAGGCTATATAGGCATATACATCCTGTGTAATGGACAGGGGGCATCTGGTATAACCTCAGTGGATTTATTGCAATTTATCTCCATTCTCTCTTGCGCGGCCTTTCCTAAGAATATTTCCTTGATTAGTGACTTAGAGATTAGCGCACAACTATGCGGGTTCTCATTTTACTCCTGCAGACCCAAGACCTCAATGAGCACTTTACGTATTGCAACCACACAATCTTGTGTGCTAAATCTTAGTATAAACAATCCCTCAGAATGATCTGGTTCAAGTTAAGTCTCCTTTCTCCATATCAAGTGCCTCAATAAAATAGACATTAGGCAAATGTCCAAAAGGTATGAGAATCGAGTTTAATGTGACTGTTCTAATTTGATAAACTTTGGCGGAGGGCTAGCAGCCTTTTATAAAAAAACATCCTCTTTGTGCTGCAGAGAATCTATATCCACCATTCCTTAGACCCCTGCCCAATAAGTAGCAATAGAAATAGCCTTAGCCACATACACCTTTTTTATTACCTCATTGGGCTTGGTCGCGAGCTTCTTAATAGAACTAAAAATGGCCATGATACATTTTTTTCCATATAATTTCTTTAAATATCTTCAATTGAGGTCTAACTTTGTGTGTATTTTTGGGGAAAGCCCTTCAGATATAACATAGGGTAGCGAAAAATGTTCCATGCAACGATTTTTTAAAGACTATAATAGTTGTTTGCTCCGTCTGTGGCGGAGTGATGATTTGAATCAATTAACTGCCAATGGGCTGATGGAAATTGGTGAGAACGTATTTACAGAGACCTTTCTTTTCCATGCCAGTTTATGGGTCAGTACCTGAAACCGGCTGATATCTGGTAGCAACTTTGTAACACAAGTTGTAGACTTTGCATCTGGTTTCATAGGATTACTAAATGGTGTCCCCTGAGCCAGTAGTTTTCCAACTGTAATTTGATGGGAACAAGCGTTCTCTGCGTGCTTGTCACTTGTCCGGTACTGGCTATGTTTTGGAATCCCATGTTAAGCAAAAGAAACTGGTTGTCTAGTCCAGTCTGCGTAATTCTGGTTTACGATGTAACACCCCATCTAGGCCCTCACTATGAGTAATGCAGATTTTCATGCCCGATACTGAGGGACTGGAACCCCAATTTTGACCATTATCCGCGCATCAAAATCCAGCTAAATGAAACCAGTATTGGCTAAGCCATTTGTCTCACCTATGCAGGAGCTATTGTCTTTGCCAAGATGTTTTAGCAATGTTGTACACTAGAGTGGCTGCTGTTTAGATTGGCAAAATGTTAGTAGGGTAAAGGAGAGTGGAGTGTCATAAAGTATAGTAAAGTGAAGTGTGATGGAGTCGCATACAGTAGATTTGAGTGGCAGGAAAAGGAGTGAAGTGGAGTGTCATGGAGAAGCATACAGTGTTGTGGAGGGAGTATAGTGTCATAGACTGGAAGGTTGCAGAGTTGAGTGGCGCAGAGCGGAGCACAGTGTCAGAACTGAGTAGGGTGTCATAAAGTGGAGTGGCATAGAGTGTCTTGGAGTGGTGTAGAGCAAAGTAGAGTGGTGTAGAGGGTCTTGGTTTGAGTGGAGTAGAGTGTTGAAGACTAGAGTGGCGTACAGCGAAGTAAATTGTCGGGGAGTGGCATAGAGTGGAGTCAAGTGACATGGAGGGAGTTGCGTAGAGCATCATAGAATAGAGTAGTGTTACAGAGCGGAGTAAATTGCAGTAGACTGGAGTGGCATACAGTGTCAGCAGAGAATAATGTAGTAGATCATCACAGAGTGGAATATTGTGGAGTGGAGTGTTGTAGAGTGGAGAGGAGTAGAGTGGCCTAGAGTGAAGTGGCATAAAGTACAGTGGTGCACAGTAGATTGGCGTAGAGTGCATTGGTTTTGAGTAAAGTGGTGTAGAGGCATTGGCGTAGAGTAGTGTAGAGTGCAGAGGCATAGAGTACAATGGCACAATGTAGTGCAGAGTAGAGTGAATTGACATAGAATGGAGTGGTGCAGGGTAGATTGCGGAGGTGTAGAGTAGAGTGGCATTGAGTATAGAGGCGTATAATGGTGTGGAGTACAGTGATCTAGAGCATAGTAGAGTGTTGCAGAGAGCAGTGAAATAGAGTACAGTGGCGCAGAGTAGAATGGAGTGGCATAGAGTGCAGTGATGCAGAGCGCAATGGTGTAGAGTGGCATGGCGTAGGATGTTGTAGAGTTTAGTGGTGTATAGTGCAGTGGTGCAAAGTAGTTGGCATAGGTACAGTGACATAGGATGCATTGCTTTGAGTTACGTGGTGTAGAGTGGTGTAGAGCAGGGGCGGTGGGTGAGATTTTAAAGTGGTGGGGCGCAAACGAATTAGCATACAGCACCGTAGCGAGCGAGCGCAGCGAGCGAGCCCGAACCCCAAAAGGGGGGTTTGGGGGTATTAGCCCCCCCAAGAAAATTTTGGAAAAAAAGAAGAAAAATCGTGCATTTTCAAGCAAATTTGAGAAAGCAGGAAGGTTAATAAAGCAATTGTGAAAGTGCAGTTATTACATTAATAGATGGCATAACATAGGTAGCTGCTTATTCAGTATTACCACAGAGCTTCATACATTCTGTCCTATTATGCTCAGGTGCTGAATTCAGTCTATAAGACTCATGGAAATCTCAGCTCTAAGAGTAGAAGAAGTTGCACAGCAGTGTAATGGTTGCCAGGCTCGTTCCGCAGGAGCGTCAGGAACTTGAAGAAAAGTCCACAGTCTTCCCCTACGGCCTTCCGACTCTATTAGACTCTAGAGTAACGAATGGCATGCAAGGGGAAAACAGGGAAACAAAACAAGGAAAGGCGGGGGAAGAAAAACAGTCTTACAACATACTGAATATTAGACTCTAGAGTAACGAATGGCAAGCAAGGGGAAAACAGGGAAACAAAACAAGGAAAGGCGGGGGAAGAAAAACAGTCTTACAATATACTGAATATAAAAGAGGCAGCGCAATGCGCTGTTACCGTGATTCTGGTTGAGCTGAACTTTGTACACACACTTCACATAGGTCCACGCAAGTACCCCAAATATAAATGGTATAAAGGTTTTTGCAATTTGCCAAGGGGAAAGGTTTGATAGGCAACACAAGCAACGAATCGTTCACCCTGCGGGAGACAGGTCCGGCCAGTGAATAAAGGTGAGCAAATCTGTGTAGTCTCCAAATAGAACAAACACTACAAAACTTTTAAAAACAGAGATAACAATGCATTTCTTACCTCAATCAGAATTTTTTGTATTCAAACAAGTAGCAGCATTCACTTTTTGTAGATGAAATCCGCACGTCTGTCTTTCAGTGTAGCAAACTTGTCAATTACTTTCATGTTGAAGTCCGGTATCTTTTGGACTAGCTTGCTCTCTACAGATAGCATCGCCAAAGCATTTAGTCTTTCCTCTAGCATGGTGTTCCTGAGGAATGTCTTTATGCGCTTTAAGGCTGAAAAACATCGTTCAGCTTCTACTGTTGTCATTGGAGTCGTAATCACAATTTTTAGTAAAGTCACTGTCTCTGTAAGTGAGTTTTCCATATGCAGTTTATGAATTAAACTCAGCAAAGTCAAGGCGCTTGTGGCCTTCCGGTACACAGGCGTCCCGTAGAGTACAGTTAACTCAGTTCTCAGCTGCTCTTTTTTGAGCATAGGATATGCTTCCACAGCCTGATTCAGAGCACGCTCAGGGAAGGATTCATCATATTGTGCAAACTCTTTACTTTGCAATAAAGTCGCACTCACCAAATGTTTTGTGAACGAAAAGCGTTCTTTCGCCTGCACAATTACAATGTCACATATCTCCTTTCCAATTCGAACCAGAGAGGTGATGTTTTGTCTGCGGTTTGCAAAAACAGAATGCTGCGGCAGTTTGCTCTCTAAATCTTCAACCCCATCTCTCACTTTCATAATCTGTTGTACAAATGCAGATGTATTGGCTTTCACAGAGACAGTATCTAGGTCTTTTCTTTGCAACTGATCGTATAACACATCAACAGGAATCATTATGTCATGAAATAAAAACAGTAAGAACTGAAACTCTTTGTCTTGTAGTGTTCTAATAAAGCTATGGGCTTCATTCTGACTTGTGTCATCAAAGTCTGCTCTGGATGCTATGGCGACAAAACATTTCTCAAGGCCCTCCCTCTGTTCAAAGATTAAGTTGACTGTACGAATGTGAAAGTTCCAACGAGTTGAGGATCCCCTTGGTACGCTTTTGTCCACAATCTCATGAAGGGCTTCTGTTCTTTTGGGGGAACGTGTGAAGAATGCTGCTATGCCTCCGATATCCTGAAAGAAAACTCCTGTCTCTCTGATCTTTGATACCGCCTGTTGCATAATAAGATTGAGTTGGTGGGCGTAACAGTGCACAAAATGAGCATTAGGGTACACATCTCGAATTCTCTTCTGAACTCCACTAAGGCTCCCACTCATTACGGATGCACCGTCATAGCTTTGTGCGATAAGCTTTTGTTTTTGAGGCAGGTCCGGGAAAATTAAGTCCAGTTGACACAGTATTGCTTCAGTGATGGTTGCTGCACTAGAGTCACTTAAATGCGTGAAGCCATAAAATCTTTCCACAATGTTTGTCACTGTCAAGGTACCGAAACACTAACACGGACTGTGTTTGAGTGGACACATCAGTGGTGTCATCAGCCTGAATAGCCACAAAGTCTGTGTTTCGCAACTCTTGCACAATATGGCTTCTTATAATTTCAAGCATACAGTCAAGGAGTTCATTTTGTATTGTATTAGAGGTGCCCTTAAAGACTGTAGCATGTGCTAAATGTCTTTCCAAATCCTGGTCTATGGTTGACATTAAATCCACTAGGCCTCGGAAGATCCCAGGTTTTGAGGAAGTTTCTGATTCGTCATGGCCTCGCAATGCCAGTTCGAAAGCACCACAGAAACGAATGCAATCAATGATCTTGGATAGATTTTGTCTGTTCTTATCAACAGCTTCATTGTGTTTTTGAATGGATTTGCGATACGCATCATTTATCTGCTGCTCAATTGGTGCGTCTTCCCCCAACATTCCCAGTCTTGTCAGGTTTTCCAGATGATTTCTTGTGAGCGCATGCTTCTTTATTTTTTCAGCGATGTGCTTCAGGTCGACCATTCCTTGCCGTGTCCAAGAAAAGTCACCGCCAAACAGCAAGCAGGGGAAGCAGAACAGAGAATTTCTTATAGGGCACCCCGTAAGCCAATCAGCTTTTGTGTACCAGGCATTTGAGAATGTAAGTTTTGACATTTTTCCTCTGTCCTGGGTAGTTTGCTGTAGGTTTATTTCAGGCTGATGAGGTCCTAATTGTTTTATCTGTAGTTTTTGTTCAAGTGGCCGTGACTGGAATGACTTTGTAATCAGCTCTTGCACTGTATTCATGATGGTGTGTTGCTGGACTTACCAATATATATATATATATATTAAAGAAACCTGTCAATAATCAAAGTACAACGTATAAGGTGCAGTGCAATAATATCAAATTACAGTATAAATACATTATACATATATCTTGTGCATTATCCTAATACATCTCAAATGACTGCTAAAAATAGAGCCGTACTGCCTCCTGCCTCTCTGTGCCATAGTGGTTGCTGGAGGCACTGAAAGACACTGCTTGAGGGCCTTGAGAGTGACCACATACAAACATATCCCTAACTCCCACGTAAAAAAATATATAGCATCAGTTTCCTTACCTTTAACACTGGTGTTTGCTGGGTTGTAGCCGGGGTCGGGTGAGAGAGCAGCAAAGGAGGTTGGGGTCCTCTTGTTGTTTGCTGGAAAATTGCCCCAAAATGCGGTAATGTTTCAGGTTGTCAGGTGCTGAAAATGAAAAGATAACAATATTATTGTGACGTATTTTTGTCTGCCACTGCTTTTGGTTTGTAAAACAGTTAGTAATTTTACCAACGCATTGTCTAGAGCTCCACTGTCTTTTCTTCTTCTCTTTTAAAAAAATTTATTTATTGTAATAAATTTGTACCTTTTGATAATTGTATATATAAGGGTCATGTTTGCTTCAGTTTACTTTCCTTTTTTCTTTTCTTTGATGACTGTCAATATTACAAAGTGTAAATTTATTGTATGAGTTCTTGAACTACTGTTTAGATTAATTATAGATTGCCCCTGGTTCAGGAGCTTTTGGGCCGCCCCTGTGGTTGGTATTATAACAGATAAAGAGGGCTGGCTGAAAGCTCCATAAGTAAGTATATTATAAACAATGTTTGTAAAATAGAAAGGTTTTGCTAACGCTCGACCTAATCAAATGGCACTCATAAAAAGGCAATTCAATGGAACACCAGCCTCCAGAAAAGTGTGATTGTTTCGGTTACACTGCCCTACAATAGCACCAAATATCAACCTTCAAATAAATGTTTCTAATGAGTTGCCTTTTGTCTGCACTGCCCCTACAAAATATTATTTGCTCCGTTTGTTTTTGGGATGTGGCTCCATTGGTAGCATTTTAGCATGAACTGCAATTTTTACTTACATTTTAGAATTTCACATGCTCTTCCTGAGATATAGGTGTGGGTGTAGGTGGGAAGGGAATGTATGTGAGAGCTCGTGAAAATAAATACGTCTCAAATGGTAATATACGAATATTCACGCTTAGGACAGTGCAAAGGTCACATTCAATGTTCATAGTAAGGCCTAACTAATCCCTGTTTAGTGCCTCACTTATTCAACTTTAAAGTGCTTTACAGTGGAAAACAACTGGACCACTCGTCACGAGGATCATTTTATAAAATTAACTCCTTTGCTAGATGCCTTTGTTTAGTACGTCTACCCAGAGACTAACAGCATTGTATACTAAGTATATCCACATACGAGGAGGCTTTGACAAGAATATCCTATTTATCACCATTGTTGGGGGAGGGGAGGGTGTCATGAGCCACTTGAGGCTTCGCCTCTCGTAAGTAATGTCACCCCGCCCCCACCCTCATACTAAAAAAATGAAATAAAAAGGTATTACATCTGCAGAATTACTACTACATAAATAAACTTCGACAATAGAAAGAGAAAAATCCTTTAAAAAAAGAGAAAGAACAGGTAGGGTTAAAGGCTTAACTAGTTAGTTCACGTGGCACAACATGCTACAAAATTTTAGAAGTTTCGGAAAAAGAGACAAACATCTAAACAGAGATGGGGAGGGGGGAGGGAGAGAGAGAGAGAGAGAGAGAGAGAGAGAGAGAGTGAGAGATTCAGACAGGGCTAATGATCTCATTTCAAAGTGGTTCCTGTGCCCTTAACAAGAAACTCGATCATTCCCTTTCTGTTGCAGTAATGCCCATGAAACTATCTACGATTTGGTGGGTTAAAATAAAACCGGAAAATGGGTCAATGCTTGGCTACACAAAGCGGCAGGTACGCTCTTGCTAGATGTGGATGGGAAATCTGATCAACACTGCTGTGCCAACCGTGCCTAATGAACTACCTTAAGGTGCTCTGACTGTTCCTACACTTCACCCTGCATCACACTATCCAACTCCTAACCAAGAAGAACACCTCTAATGAAAGAACTGCCCTCCCCCACCCCCCACACCCTACCCCAAGAACCCCTCTATCCCCCCCCCCCCCCCCTGCATAGCTGCTTTCGTTCATGTCTTATTCTCGACTGGTTATTTGTGGAAGCTTCTCAAATAATCAAACGTCACTTAGTAGAGTAACTAATTATTCAAATAAAAAACATTTGCACCACTACGAAGGGCTTCACATCTCTGACCAGACACGTTTTCACCCTGCTCAGAGGCCATATCGCGATATTTCTGGATGTTTTCATTAAGGGACAGATACAAGTGCAATACTTTAGACTCTTAGTCTTTCAAATGCAAGCAATCATCGTGCCACTTGTTCAGTATACAATTCTCCCTATTAAAGAAACCCTTGTTTTTGTATTTGTTGGCTTAGTTGCATGATATAGCATTCATTCTTATTGTTGCTTCAATGTGATGATTGCGTGAACTCTGCCTCTATGATTGGTGGGAAGATTATACCTTGATTTTTTGTCCTCTCTATCCAATCATGTGTTTTAAATCTGGGTGCGTCCAATAGCAGCTTCCTTACAAACTGGTCCTCTCTCTGTCCAAGATAGTTTAATTGGGGATGTATATATAGAACTGTCTTAAAAGGAAATAAAATAAAACTGGGTTGAACAAAAATATATTTGCAGAGGACCATCTGGTTGAAATAGTGTGTGCTCTGCTCTATGAACAAGTCACCAGACTTCTGCCATGGCGCAAAGCTGCCCACCTGGCTAGTGCTACTGCTACACTATAGGGCCCGCACTAATTCCTGTATCACTGATGCACACTCATAAAACAAGCATTGGCCTAGCCAATAGGTCTCGCCTTTGGGACCTTATAAGTGTTTAGCCATGCAACAGTCGATGTTGTTGCACCAAGGATATTGTGCTGCATAAATAAATACTTATAAGGTCCCAAAAGCGAGACCTATTGGCTATGCCAATGCTTGTTTTCAATATTATTCCCCCCGCCCTTACGCCCAATCCCCAACCCGTGTGGTCCCCATGTCAAATAATGTGATTTGCAGAGGATAGCACATTTGAAAAACTTGAGAAGCCGAGATTTTTTCACCCAACCATTATCATTTTCAGTCTGACTCATTACTTTCGTTTGCCTTAGTCAGTTTCCAGTTACTCTGCCAGAAGGGCCCTCAGACCCTCTGGCCCGGTGCCCCTGTTCTTGCTGCAGGACTGATCGCTGACCCCCCCCCCCTTCACTCGGTTTCTCAGCGACTCGCTTCCCTCTCCTGTGCCGCTTTCTCCCACTCTGTCTTGTACATTTCCCAGCCGTTTGTGAGTTCTCAGAGTCAATTCACTCCCCTACCACCGCGCTCTCCTTCCGCTCTTCTACACTACACTTTCTATACCCCCATTCATTCTTCGTTTCTCATGCTTTGCACTCTCGCTGACGCTTTCCCCAGCTCGCATCTTGCTCTTGGACACGTCTCTCCACTCACAAGAACCCTCTCTCTGCCTGCATTGTCTGCCTCATTTTCAACCCCCCACCCGCCAGAATCTCACCCTGTCAGTGTTCCAAAACTTCTCTATAAACGGGCAAGACTTACAGAACACGCACTACAAACATAAACGCTCTGCCATCACAAAACGCGTGCGGCTACTCACCGCAGAGTGCTGTCAGCAGCAGGAGAGTGAGAGGGACCGCCATGGTGCTACTTCAGATTGGAAATATTTCAGAAGATTGCCCTCAGAAGTGAAGAAATGCTAAACGTGCTTCCGTGTGGGAGTGTTTTCTTCAGCGTCCCTGTTTTTTTTAGCATTACGCTTTTTCTGAAACAGGCTTGCAACATCCTGAAAAGCCCAATTTCCTCTATGAGCTTCACTTATTCGAAGAAGCAAAGCCTACGGCCTAAACTGCAATTCTATTTATGTTTTTGTAATCACATGGTGTTCAGAGGAGGAACCTGTTATAAAACCCACTCACGAGCTTCACAGAACAGGCAAAATAACCACCCACCTCCTCTGCCATGGACTTAAAAGAATGAGCTAGCCTTTGTTTATAAAGGTTATCCTTAATGGAGAAGGTATAAAGCTGCTTCAAGACTCCTCAGGAAACGGAATGAGTTATAATGCCACGGTACTATGAAAAATAGACCCTATAAGAACCAAACTCTGCAATGAACAGTCATTCTTAAATGCAAGAGACACCTCTACTCTCACTCTGTATTCTCCACTCCCTCTTCCTGCGCTGCCCCCCCCCCATTCACTGTCTAACCCACTCCTGTAAAGGGCCAGGCGGCGAGAGAGACAGTGACTGAGTTGAAGGAGTGCCGGAGTGAGGGGCCCGTCAGTCACATCACTCACTCAAGTAAGGGAGGCCGCGGCCGCGTGTCGTGGCAGGGTCCCAAAATACACAGAGACGTGTCTGGAGCCCACAGCCTGACGCAAAAGTACACACGCTGCAGGGCACAGGCGTCTCTTAGTACTTCATCCATTCTGATCTTCTTTATCTCAGTCTCTTTGTGTTTATGAATCATTCTTTTTTTTCTCCCTTGTTCATACATACTTTCTGGATTATTCCTTTTTTTCCCCTTAATTGAAGGTAGCAATTACAAATAATGTGTACTACAGCTACAAGAAGTCTTACTTTAAACGAGATCACCGACTGATCACCAGGAGCAGCAGCCAGCCAGTACCACACGCTAGTACACCGCCACGAGGTGTGTGTGGCGCAGTGACGACGGACTGCCAGTGCGCACCTGCTAACGATGATGGCCAATCACTGTTCGCATAAGCCACAGTGATTGGCCATACCTTGCGTGGCACCCAATGCCTGGTTTGCAGGCTGCGCGGTGTCTCTCAGCCAATGAATCCAGAGACGCTGCAACATTAGCAGCGCCTCAATTGGCTACAGCACCATGGGCACAGATAGGGCTCGCCCATAGGAGAGACCGGGGGCTGCTGCATGAAGCAACCCTCGGCCTCTCGGGTCCCCCTCCCTCGCTCTCCTAGTAGTGGCTGACTGGATGACACTGAGTGCGCATGTTTGGGCTGGGCATAACCCAAACTCGAGTATGCGCCTACGCGCCGCTGGCCTTCAGTGTGTACTGTGTGCACACAGTACTGTCACTCAAACGGAGTGCTTGCCCCCGGCCCCACCCCCTTCATCGACAGGTCCCACCCACGCTATAGGAAAACTGACAGCGCTGCGTCGTCACTGCTAGCATACGTGAGCATGAGCAGCCGCGGGTCCAAGCAGGGGCCGGGCTGGCTGGTGGGGCTACGCCCCTACGCCCCAATGGACGCACCGCTGCTGGTGTAGAGTGAATTGACTTAAAGTGCAGTGGTTTGTAGTAGAGTGGTGTATCGTAGAGTGCAGTGGTATAGAGAGGCGCAGCATAGAGAGCTGTGGCGTAGAGTGGAGTGGTGCTGAGTGGCTTAGAGTGCGGTGACAGTGCAGTGGTGTAGAGTGAAGTGGAGTGGTGCAGGTTAGAGTAAAGTGGTGAAGGGTAGAGTGCAGTGGCATAGATTAGTGGCATAGCGTAGAGTAGCATTGAGTAGAGTGGCACAGCGTTAATTGCCATGGTGCAGAGTGGACGAGAGTGGTATAAAGTGCAGTGGCGTTGAGTAGGTTGTGTCAGAGTAGAGTGTAGTGATGTAAAGTGTAGTTGTGTGGGTAGAGTACAGTGGTGCATAGTACAGTGGGGGTAGAGTGCACTGGCATAGAGTGCAGTTTCAGAGGGCTGTAGTGTACAGTAAATAGGAGTGGTGTAAAGGGCATTGACATAGAGTACAAAAGAGTGGCGTAGAGTGGTTCAGAGCAGAGTGCAGTGGCCCAGAGTGGCATAGAGTTCAGTGACAGTGACTGCAGTGCTGCAGAATAGAGTGTCGTAGAGTATAGTGGTGCAGAGTAAAGTGGTGTATAGTGCATTGGTGAAGAGGGCAGTCAGGTACAGTGGTGCAGAGAAGCGTGACGTAGAGTGCAATGGTGTAGAGTAGAGTAGCATAGAGTTCAGTAGCACAGTAAAGTATAGTGGCATACAGTGCAGTGGTGCAGAGTAGATTGGTATAAAGTAAAGTGGGGTAGAGTGCATTTGCTTAGAGATCAGTGGTGTGGTGTGGAGTGGCGCAGAATGCTATAGAGTGGCATAGACTGCAATGGCATAGTAGTTTGGAGTAGAGTGAAGTTGCATAGAGTGCAGTGGTACAGAGTAGAGTTCAGTGGTGCAGAGTGGAATAGAGTGGCTTAGAGTGGGTTGTCATAGAGTAGAGTGGCAGAGAGTGCAGTTTTGCAGATTATACTGTTGCAGAGTGCAATGGTGTATAGTAGGGTGAACTGCATTGGCGTAGAGTGTTGTGGCGCAGAGTAGAATAGAATGGCGTACAGTGATTTGGTGCAGAGTAGATTGTCGTACAGTGCATTGCTTTTGAATAATAAAGTGGTGTAGAGTGTATAAGCATAGAGTGCAGAGGTGTAGGGTGCAGTGCTGAGTAGGGTGGCATAGAGTGGAGTGGCACAGAATGGTGTAGAGTGCAGTAGTGCATAGTAGAGTGGAGTGGTGTACAGAGGTGAAGAGTGCAGTGACGCATTGTGGAGTGGAGTGGCGTATTGTGGAGTGGTGCAGAGTAGAGTTCAGTGGCTTGTATTTGTGCAGAGTAGAGTGGAGTGGGGTAAAGTGGAGTATGCATAGTACGGTAGCGTACTGCAATTACTCATCTTCAATTGAAATGACCATAACATTTGTACTCACATACCGTTTTACTGATAAAAGTATACACCTCACAAACAATGTGTGGAAATGTCATCACTCAATGTACTGATCTGATCGTCAGCACAGTTCATTTATTGACATTTAAATTTTGTTGTGTGCTAGAAAAAAAACATTGTACAGCCTTCCTGAAGCAGCCCAACACCAACCAGCATTATTGTCACATAAATCCTCTCACTTTAAAGTCAGAGAAATAAAAATAAACTCCAAGCTCCCTGGAAGACACAGCCTGCAATTTGACCACTGTCTAAGAATGCACAGCAAATTTGGCAAGATACCAACCAGATTTGAAGGCCTGTTTACAGAAAGCGAAATTGTGCAATGAGTTTGTGGAATAATACAGTAAACAAGTGTTGGGAAACGAGCAGGGCGAACTTGATCTGGACAGCCTAAAGCAAAAAAAGCCAGCAAATAGAAAGCTTGAAAATGTGAGTTACAAGCCACAAAGCCAATGGTAAGCAATGGACGGAATGCATTTCTAGATCAACTTTCTGAATATGCCCAAAATGTCTTTAGCAAACCAGACCGTTGTGCTATCTGGTAGGCTGCGACCAAAAAATGAGCCTGAAACAGGGAATAACCCTCTTACTCATTTTTGTTGAGCCTTTGCTATATTCCCAATGCCAGGGGAGTATGCTTCTGAGCGAGTGCCACAGTCATAGGCTGGGACAGTTTTTAGGCCCTGGAGAGGCTGCCTCACCGCAATGTACAGGCATAGGCTGTGTTGTGTAGATGTCTTCAGTTCACTTATAGACAAGGGCCCAGGTTCCTTTGGTGCAGTGTCTCTAGGGTCCACTGAACCCTGAATACTGCTGTGGTTTATAATTCAGAAAGGAGCCATGGGTTCCATTTTCTTCCTTGATTTGGGGCCCATTACACACTGGCTACGCTCCTGCTTACAGGTCTGCACCCAGTGTTTATGGGCCAGGAATTACCCACTCAGTTATTTGCTACGTTGTCAACCCTATTCTTTTCAATGTAGCAGTTGCGAGGCTCATGCTGGCTGGGCTTGGATTGCTCATACTCGTTCCTCCAGTTCACACTGGTGGACAAAAGGTATTAAAATCTCATTTCATTGAACTATTCTGATCAGCACTTTGACACAGTAGCCATAGATTTGAGCGCTTGTGGAAACTGTTAGTTTTGCACTGTATGCATTAGTTATATTCACTCTTCCATGCTCTCTGTTTTTTTTTTTTACTTGCATTCCGACTCAAAAGGAAACAATTATGTTCATTTACAAATCACTAGTAGGGGGAGATGGTCCACCAAGTAATCAGTGTACATCCACATAACTTACATAAATGTGGGGGGGCGCTCGGTGGCACACGACCAAGATGGCCGCACACCTGTGAGGCTCTGGCTGCTTGGCTCTCACATTTTTAATTTATCCTCTACCTCTGCTGTGGTAACCGCAGATGTGCACCGGGAACTGGTAACTTAAAACTTCTGCAAGAGCCGGTGCCACTTTCAGCCGAAAACTCCGCTCCGTGTGGTGGTCGGAGCCGTGTGGGACCGACTGCGGAGTGCCTCTGTGTCCCGCTCGAAGCACTGTTTGGCAGCGATGACAACTCGA
Source organism: Triturus cristatus (assembly GCF_964204655.1). NCBI lineage: Eukaryota > Metazoa > Chordata > Amphibia > Caudata > Salamandridae > Triturus > Triturus cristatus. The sequence goes on from NC_140589.1 coordinate 961,808,945, forward strand.
GTGCCGCGGCTCTCCACGTGGGTGGTAGGCCTTGCTGCACCCGATCGCGGACTGAAAGAGAGCACTGCCGTGACGAACATTGCACCCGCCATTACGAGGACCGTTGACTGCTGACGGCGGTGAGTGTTGTGGATTCGCGTTGTTGTCCCTGGCGAGGTCTGCTTTCTAAGACCCTTTCGGCCCAGATTGGCAGTGCGGCATAACACAGATAGGCCTCCAGGCCTGGCGGGCATTGATCAGTGAACGGCTCTCAGGCGAGGAGCAGAAGGAAGGAGTTGCACACTGCGGCCCTTAAACGTCTGCAGGCCGAGTGAATACTTGCCACGGGGTGCGAGGGTGGTGTGCTGGGGCCCCCTGCAAACCGCATTGGATCGCCGGCACTATCACTTGCGCGCTTGATTTTCTTCATCTGGTGAACTGGTCCCTACTGGGCCCTGTGAGCACGCGGAGGCCGGCGGCTCGATCGGACATCTTTCACTGGCCTCCCCTGTGGCGACGCACCTCGAGACATTCTTAAATACTGTGCAGACGGCCCTTGTGCAGAGAGTGGCTGGAAACCAGATTGTGTTACTCTCCCAGAGGCGCAGCGAGTGCAGCACTGCGTGGGCACCCAGATGTCCTGTCTGAGGTCATGTAAACTCCCCCCCCCCCCCCCCCCCCACACAGGGGCTGATTAGTGGACGGCTACGCATCCCTCGGCACCCTTCATCAGCGTTGGTCATCAAGGGAGGGGTGGGAGACCCTGGAAGACTGTGAGATCCGTGGCTGCAGTCAGTAACAGAAGTATACGGTAGTGATCACTGTGCCACACCCCGCTCCCCTCCTCTATCCTTTGGCCCTGCAGTGTGTAGCCCTATTTACCCCTGCCTGGGGCAGACCACGCGACTTCTGCGTCCATCATGGGCAAGCCAGATGGTCGTTAGTCGAAGCTGGTGTTTGACGCAAAGAGGGTAGCCACACGCTCGAACTCAGAAGACTCAAATCCAGCAACAGGAGAAATGGCGCAAGCACCACCTCCAGCACAGGGAGATGAAGTCAAGTTGTTGCTCCTTGCCCTGCAACACAGCGTGACCGATCTGTCCGGGAAAATGGACACCATGAACACGCGCCTGGATTTCCTGGTCCAGAAGGTTGACAAGCACGACGGACTGCTGAAAGAAGCGGAGCGGCGTATATCGGATAATGCGAACTCCACCCTGCAGCAACATGTATCGCACATGGACAAGTTGCTTAAGGTTATCGCAGCAAAAAGTGAGGACCTGGAGGCACGCAGTCGCCGAAATAATATCAGAATCATGGGCATCCTAGAAAGTACCAACACGGGCCGTCTGGAGGACTACGTGGAGAGATTATTACGTGGCGCCAGTGAAGAGGACCCCTTCTCCCAGTTCGTAGTGGAACGGGTGCACCGCTCCTTGGGGCCCAGACTACCTCCTGGTGGGCCCCCCAGACCAATCGTGGCACGTCTCCTCAATTATCACGATCGATACGCTGCTCTGAAATTGGCTAGGGAGCAAAAGAACTTGCAATACGACGGAGTGGAATTTACCATCTTTCCCGACTTCACTGTGGTAGTGCAAGAAGTGCTACACAAGTTCATGGGAGTTAAACAAAAGCTCCGGAAAGCTCAGATTGAATACGCTCTTCTGTACCCAGCGCGCCTACATGTATCTCATCGGGGGAAATGCAGCATCTTGACTAATCCGCAACAGGTGGAAGGATTCCTTAAATCAATCCAACGTCGCTCTCCTGGAGGTGCATCAGAGGACCGAGCTTCTAGGTCACCCTCTCCTCAAACAGATTGATGACTTTCTCTGGAAGGTGCGGTGCGATGTGCTTTGCGAATCTCCTCACGAAACTAGCGCTCCTTGACAGGTTTTGCCACACATAGTCCCTGTGGTTGGAATCTAGGGGCCCGATGGCGACGGTGTAACAGCCAGTAGGCGGTGAGCGGACAACTGGCGGCGGTATCCAGATAAGGGACTTTACATGATGCACGCATTTTGTACGCCCCCTTTGTCAACTTTGTTTGTATTCATTCTTCAGTATGGAAGATGGTAAAAACCTATGATGAGCCAAGTGACCCCCCCCCCCCCCTCCGGCTGGATCTATCTCCTTTGGGACACTAAGTATAACCCAGTCCCTGGCGGAGAGAGGAGAGCTTTTTTGTGTTACCCTAGTGACCCCCCCCACATGGGAAACCCCCCTTACCACTTGTTGGTCCCATTTGTTTTAACTTTACGAAATGTCTTTGCTATGCAATCTTACTGCTAAATCGAGGTTTGTGTGGGTGGGCTACTCCCGGCACGATTGGGGTGCCGCGGTGGGTGGGGGTGGGGAGAGTTTTGTTATTGTACTTTCAATGTTCCAACATGATACATCACCAACTGAGTACACTGACGCACATGGCAATGCTTAAATGCCGATCTCTTCATATGGCATCATTTATTATCCATTTACATCATAAACATGGCATCAAATATTGACCCCTTATGGATCAATCTACTCACGTGGGATTTCAGAGGCCTGGGGGACCCCCGTAAATGTAGGCAACTCTTGGCATACCTAGATCGACACCAAATACACATAGCTGCATTTCAGGAAACACACACTACTCCCCACAAATTGCCCTGCTTTGGAAATAGATGGGCGTCGGTAAGGGTATTCTCCTCGTATTTGTTCTACTCCAGGGGCACACTGCTACTGATAAGAAAGGGTACTCCCTTTGTCTTGGGCGGTTCGATGGTGACCCCTCTGGTAGACACTGCCTGCTCTGGGGTATTCTGGGTATGCAATCAATCACCTTGGTATGTTGCTACGGCCCTAACATTGATGACCCCAACTACTACACCTCTCTTTGGGGACAGATCCTAAAAGTGGGCTCAACACATATCCTTTGGGGAGGGGATTTTAATATGACATTATGCCCTACACTAGACCGTTCTCACCCTCAACCACATCACTACACACAAACAAAGGAGACTCTCTCACAGCTCCTCCAAACCCTCGGACTGGTAGATGCATGGCGGCATGATCACCCAGGACAGAGGGAAGGTACATACCACACCACCGTGCGTGTCGCCTGGTCACGTTTAGACTATGGGTTTGTTACTCGGAGTGTGATCCCTTGGATAGCCTCTGTAACTGGCCAGAACATTCTCAGATCATTCACCCGTGCTTCTAAAGCTGACCCTTCCCTGCTCCACTGCCCCCCCATTCAGCTGGAGACTGGTGCCTTAGGCACTTTTGGACATGGTATTTCAGGCTGAACTGGGAGTAGAGATTACGGATTTTTTTAGTCGTAACAAAGGATCGGTTACTAGCATGGGCACTCTTTGGGAGGCTTTTAAAGTTACAATTCGTGGTTTCTGTATTGCAAAGAGCTTTGGGGTGCTTCGGGACATTTGGCGCAGCTTGCCTAGACTTGAGGGAGAACTCAAACTTTTAGAAGTAGATATGTGGCGCGATCCACGCGATCCATCAGGCACTCAGAGGGCTGACCTTCGGAATAAACTCACAGAATATATGAATACTGCTGAGCGGGAGACTCGCTTTCAAAGAGCTCCTACGCTGTAATTATGGACGTGCGCTATAACACGTCACAAACTGCATCAATAGATGGATAGCTCTCCCTCTCACAATGGCAGGACGCATCTCGCTTATTAAAATGATTATCCTCCCTAAATTTTTATATTTATTCTTAAACATCCCGCTTTACCATGGACGGCCCGTTTTTAACATGCTCCGATCGGAGCTCATAAGGTTGGTCGGGGGGGGGGTAAGCAACCATGTTTACAGTGGCAGATACTTACTAGGCCATATTCACAAGATGTTTTTGACATGCCTAATCTCGAATTGTACTATCTATGCGCCCAGGCGCACTTCGCGCACTGTTTGTTTCACCCCCCCAGATATACACCCCAGGTCACCACAGAGCACTGGCTGGCGCATCCCATCCCGCTAGATGGGATTATCCTGTCTGAGCCTGAAAGCAGGCCTGAAGGGCCGTCTTCAGTAGATTGCACTATTAAGGCCTGGCAGTGCCTCCTTCATATACTTAAGGCACCAATGCTTTATTCTCCGATGCTCCCACTTACATATCACCCGAAAATGCCACTGCTCTTAGAGGGAATATTCTCCAAGACTAAATCCAAATTCCAGATCAATAACTGGGGGGATCTTTATCTAAATGGTACATTTAAGGATATGTCGCAACTCTTTCAAAAAGCACAAGCGTCCTCTATTATTTTTTTTTTTACAAACAGATTTTATTCAGCAATTTCCAAGTGCACAGGTAATACAATGGGATTTAGAGCATACACCGTGTGTCCAATAACAGATATCGACAGTTATGACTGCTGAACACCCATTTCTTGGTGCAGGATCCCACTGTATGTGGCCCATACACAAAAATGTGAGCAGAGTTTATTGGTCGATTCAGAGTTCTCAGGAAAATTAGGCTCTGCATCCCTACAAGAAGAGATCGATATCTCAACAAGCACAAGCGTCCTCTATGGATATTTTTCTGTACGTGCGACTGAGACAGGGTATTAGGGAATACACACTGTCATACCCCAAAGAACCCCCCACAGTTGCCCCACTACATCGTATGTTGCTCACCCCTGAGGCCTCACACCTGGTATCGACCCTGTTAGAACCGGCGGTCTCTAGTTGGCAGAGGTATACACTTCTGACAAATAGGGACCCACCAACTCTAGTCAGGGCAAGGGGATTACACACTCAGATAACCCCTGCTTACCCCCTTGGTAGCTTGGCAGAGCAGACAGGCTTATCTCAGAGGCAGTGTGTTAAGCATTTATGACCACATACAGTAATAAAGTGAATACACTACAAATGGACACAACACAGGAGTTATTATAAAAATAGTATTTTTATATAAGGCTTAGCACAAGACCAAATAACGACAAAAATATACCACAATCTTAATAAATACTCTTTGGAAGGAAAAATAATAGTTCAGGTAAAGTTTCTTCTTAGGAAATAGTTCTTTAGCAACAAAAGTAAGTATTCTTCTGAAACACAGTTTTTGGCAACAATGTGACCCCCACAGGAGTCACACGACGTCGAGTTTACGATATTCCCAAGGTTCGGTGTCGACCGCAAGGAGTGCTACGTCGAGCCTGGAGTTGCAACAGAACCCACAAACACAGTACCTTTGGAAATGAAGAAAACGATGATCCACGGCGTCGAGAAGTCGGCGTCGAGGTCGGCGTCGATCGTGCCTCGGATTCGGGTCGATCCGCAGCGGCGTCGAGAGGTGTCGGGCCGGAGCAGCGCTCACGGCGTCGAGAAGGGCGTCGAGTCGATGCGATCAGCAGCGGCGTTGAGACGGGGTCGCTTAGAGCTGGAGCCGATACTCCCTACTCAGTGGCGTCGATACCGGCGTCAAGACGGGGTCACTTGGAGCTGGAGCCGATACTCACTACTCCTGGCGTCGCTACTGGCGTCGATAGGGCCCGGCGGCCGGCGTCGAAGACTCGGAACACTGGAGCCGTTACTCACGATGTCGAGCTGGATTCGGCGGCGGCGTCGAGACTGCAGATTTCCCCTGTGCACTGGAAATAACACTTTCCAGCAACCAGCAATTCAGTAGAGGGTGAAGTCCTTTGGCCCTGTGACTTCAACAGGAGGCAGGCTGGCACTCTTCCAGCCCTTGGAGATTTTCTAGCAAGCTTTTGAGAGTACACACCAAGTTCCTCTCTCCTTGTTCCTTGGCAAAAATAAAGAAGCAGCTTCAGGTTCCCCCCAGCAAACAGCACACTGGCAGAAGGGGGAGGCAAGTCCTTAGATCAACAGGCTTCTTGTCCTTGGTAGAAGTTTCCTTGTCAGAAGTGATCTGAGTTCTTGGTTCAGGGGTCCTTCTCTTATATCCCTTTTCTGCTTTGTTCCCTTTGTCCAAGCAGGGAAATTCCCCCCATCCCAGGTTTGTTGTGGGTGTTGCCAGGCAGAGGCACCTGGCCTATTCACTGAGCAGGGCAGGGTCCTCAGCCGCCCAGCAGGAGGCGGAGCCAGTATTGTTACTGGCAGGAGCAGGGCTATCAGTCGCCCGGCAGGAGGTGGAGCCAGCATTGTGTCAGGCAGGGCAGGCTATCAGGGACTACTCTTCCCCCACTCTAAGTGTAGATGCCTCATTCACCCCACACTGACTCAGTCAGACCTCTGGAGCCACCCAGCCCCTGACACACACACCAAACCAGCAGAGACCGGTGGATAGTTGGACAAGAAAATAGCCACTTTCTAAAAGGGCTATTTTCAAACACAGAATTTAAAAACCATCCATCCTGAAGGGTGTGTTATTAAATTCTGAGTTCAGGGATACTAAACTCGACCTGCTACCATGCTCCCTGAGTCAGATAGATTATAATGGAGTTAATAATCAGTCTGCCCATTCTGGCCTATTGGAGGCAGGTAGCCCTTCAATAGTGAAAAACGAAAATGGCTGTATTTCACTATTTGGTCATGCCACACACATCAGGGCATGACCTACCTTTTACCAACAATGCACCCAGCCCTAGGGCCTACCATAGAGGTGTCTGAAATGTGGCAAAGTGAAGGTTTTAGAGACTGGCAAGTAGGTTTCCTTGCCAAGTCGACATGGCAGTCAGGGACTGCACGCAGGCTCTGCGGTGGCAGGCCTGGGACACATTTTGCAAGCTGCTTCCGTGGGTGGCACAACCAGTGCTGCAAGCCCACCAGCAGCAGTTAACTTACATGCCCTTGGCACACGCGGTGCCCTAGACTAGGGTCTGAACAGTAAGTCAACCAAGCCAATCATGATAACACCAATCAATGTATCAATTTAACATAGGGAGCACTTGCACTGTGGCACTGATCAGCAGTGGCACAGTGCCCAAAGCAATATTCCAGCAAAAACATCGTAAACAGAGGAGGCCAACAGAAAAAAATGGAGGAGAGACTCATGCCAATGATGCCAGGTCTAACACGTGTCCCCTCCAGCTGAAATGTGGGGAGAACTACCCTTCACCCAGGGAGTCCTCATCACTAAGGCGGAAAAATCTGGACAGACCATCAGCATTGGCGTGGTCTGTACCAGGGCGGTGTTCCACCGTAAAGTCCATCCCCTGTAGGGAAATGGACCACCTCAACAGTTTTGGGTTTTCACCCCTCATCTGCATTAACCATCTGAGGGGCCTGTGGTCTGTCTGAACCCGGAAGTGAGTCCCAAACAGGTAGGGTCTTAGCTTCTTCAGCGCCCAGACCACAGCAAATGCCTCACGCTCTATTGCACTCCACCTCTGTTCCATGGGAACTAACCTCCGGCTGATGAAGGCTACAGGTAAGTCTCGGCCCTCTTCATTTATCTGTGCTAGAACAGCCCCCACACCATGCTCTGAAGCGTCCGTCTGGACAATGAACTCTTTGGAAAAGTTGGGTGCCTGGAGGACCGGTGCTGTACACATTGCAGTTTTCAGGGTGTCAAAGGCTTTCTGACAGGCGTCAGTCCAGATCACAAGTCTCGGCTGCTTCCTGGAAGTCAGCGAGGTAAAGGGGTGCACAATGTTGCCATACCCCTTGACAAACCTCCTGTAGTAACCCGTGAGACCCAAGAAGGCTCTCACCTGAGTCTGGGTTTTGGGCGGTTCCCAAGCCAGGATGGTATCTATCTTGGGTTGCAGGAGGGCCACCTTGCTGCTCCCTACTTGGTGCCCCAAGTACACCACTGAACCCTGCCCAATCTGGCACTTACTGGCCTTGATTGTGAGGCCTGCTCTGCGCAGGGCCAACAACACTTCCTGGAGGTGGCGCAAGTGTTCCTCCCAGCTGGCGCTGAACACTGCTATGTCGTCCAGGTAGGCGGCGCTGAAATCCTCCAGTCCAGCCAATACCTGGTTGACCAACCTCTGGAATGTGGCAGGGGCATTCTTCATCCCAAAGTGCATAACCCGGAACTGGTAGTGCCCATCTGGTGTGGAGAATGCAGACCTCTCTTTTGCCCCATCGGTCAAGGCGATCTGCCAGTACCCAGACGTTAGATCAAACGTACTAAGGTACCGGGCAGCCCCTAACCGATCTATGAGCTCCTCAGCTCTGGGGATGGGGTGCGCGTCAGTCTTGGTGACCGAATTGAGTCCTCGGTAATCCACACAGAACCGAAGTTCTGGTGAAGCACCAGGCGCTGCAGCCTTTGGGTCCAAGTCCTCTGGGCTGGCCCAAGGACTGCTAGAGGACACAACCACCGCTAAGGCAAACATCTTGGAGACCTCCTCCTTGATGTATGCTCTGACCTTGTCAGTCACCCGGTAGGCCTTGTGCCTCACAGGAGTACTGTCCCCGGTGTCCACATCGTGGACACACCACTGAGTGACACCAGGGATTAAAGAGAACAGATCAGGGAATTGTCCCAGCAGATGGCGACAATCTTGCTGCTGCTCAGGGGTCAGTGTGTCAGAGAGGACAACACCATCCACTGACCCATCTTGCTGTTTTGCACACAGGAGGTCAGGAAGAGGCTCACTCTCCTTCTCCATTCCAGCATCTGTGGCTAGGAGCATGCCCACTTCGGACCTTTCTAAGTGGGGCTTTAACCGGTTGACATGCAGGACCCTCAAGGGGTTCCTGGGAGACTGCAAGTCCACCAAGTAGGTGACATCGCTCTTTTTCTCCACAACCTCAAATGGTCCAGTCCACCTGTCCTTGAGCGCACAAGGTTCTACAGGGGCCATGACCCAAACTTTCTGACCAGGTTGAAGCTCAACCAGAGTGGCATTCTGGTCGTACCACTGCTTCATCTCTTCCTGGCTGGCCTCCAGATTTGCCTGAGCAAGATCTCTGAAGCGCCGAGTCTGATTCCTAAAGGCCAGCATGTAACTGTATACATCCTGGGAAGGTTTCCTGGGAGATTGCTCCCAGCCTTCTTTGACCAGACTCAAAGGCCCTCTTACCGGGTGTCCATACAAAAGCTCAAAGGGACTGAACCCAAGAGACTTTTGTGGCACCTCACGGTAAGCAAACAGCAGGCATGGTAAGAGGACGTCCCATTTACGCCTCATTGGTTCTTCAAGACCCATAATCATGCCTTTTAGGGTCCGGTTGAATCTCTCAACCAGCCCATTACCTTGAGGGTGGTAAGGAGTGGTAAACTTGTAGGTTACCCCACACTCCTTCCACAGAGACTTCATATAATTAGAAATGAAGTTGATGCCCCGGTCTGACACCACCTCTCTGGGGAACCCCATGCGGGAGAAAACACCCATCAGTGCCCGTCCCACCACGGGGGACATCACTGTGCGGAGAGGGATGGCTTCCGGGTACCGGGTGGCATGGTCCACCAAGACCAGGATAAACCTGTTGCCCATGGCTGTCTTGGGGTCCAGTGGCTCCACAATGTCAATCCCCACTCGCTTAAAGGGGGTACTGACTACGGGAAAAGGTTGGAGGGGAGCCTTCTGCTTCCGCCCACTTTTCCCACTTGCCTGGCAAGTTTGGCAGGTCCTACAATGGATGTCTGAATCCCTTCTCATCTGGGGCCAATAAAAATGGGTGACAAGCCTGTCATAGGTCTTGTCCTGCCCCAGATGTCCAGCTAACGGAACGTCATGAGCCAACCCCAGTAGGAAGGCTCTGAAGCGCTGGGGTACCACCAGCACACGGGCTGACCCAGGCTCAGCAGCCTTAGGCTCGCTATACAGGAGGTCGTTCTCCCAGTAAATCCAATGTGATCCTGACTGATCACCTGTCGTTTGGGCTGAGGCCTGCTGCCTCATACCCACAAGAGAAGGGCACGCTTTCTGTTCAGCACAAAATTCCTCCCTGGAGGGACCACCATCCTGCTGCCAATGGGTCAGCTCGGGCAGGTCTCCCAGTTCAGCCACTTGTTCCCCTGTAGGTTCCAGGGCATCCCCCTCAGGGTCTGCTCCCTCCTGGACCGTGGGAATGATGGGGGACGGTTTCCCGCGCCCCCTGCCTCTTCTCTTCATGTTTGGGTCCTGGGCCATACTTTCAGGCTCCGGGACCCCATCAACACCCTTACTAGCTGACATGGACCGGGTGGTCGCACACACCCACTCCGGCAGACCCAACATTTCCAGATGCGCTTTTCGCTCCACCTTAGCCCAAGGGGAGTCCTCCAAATCATTGCCCAGGAGACAATCAACAGGCATGGCGGGCCTCACAGCAACCTGAAGAGTACCTGAGAACCCCCCCACTCAAAAGGAACTTGAGCTACCTCACACTTACTCTGTGAGTTGTCAGCAGCTACAACGGGGTAGAATGCATGAGGGACCACCTGCTCTCTGGACACCAAGTGACACTTGACAGCTGTCACACTTGCTCCGGTGTCTCTGAGAGCTTCCACCCTATGGCCTTTAATGGTCACCCACTGCCTATATTTCTTAGTGTTACTAGGCAGAGGGGTTGGAGGGACCATTTCCACGTCTCCTAAAGAGACCAGGGACATTTCTGCGGGACCCCACCCACCGGGGGCACCCATCTCGCTCCCTCCCAGGGCTACATTCGCTACCTGACGGGGGGTGCACGCGGCGGTGCATTCGAATCCTTCATGGGACACTGGGGATCATAATAACGGTGTCCCACCTGCTTAAACGTAGCAGGTCATTGGGCCCCTGGGAACAGGTTTACCTGTCTGGACCTCTGGCTGCTTTACAGGGGGAGGCTGGGAACCCTTCCCTTGGTTCCCTTGGGGATTACTTTGGGGCCCTTTCTGAAACTCCCTCTGTTTACCCCTGTCCCCCCCACTCTTCTGCTGGGGACCCTGCCCACCTTTGGCTGAGTCTCCCACTGGACCCTTGTGGACCCTGGTACTGACCCAGCGGTCCGCCTCCTCAGCAAGTTTTCTAGGGTTAGATATCTTGCTATCAATAAGGTGCTGGCGTAGCTCTGGAAAACAGTTATTAGACAAGTGCTCCCATGCAAACAATTCATAAAGCGCATCATAACTATCCACCTTGCTACCCTTTACCCAACCATCCATGGCTCTGCAAAAGGACACATATTCAACCCACGTAGTACCAGGCAACTTCTTACATTCTCTAAAGGCTTGTCGGTACTTTCTGGAGTTAAGCCATACCTCAACATTAAAGCATCTTTCATATGAGTACAAGACATCCTATCCTCAGCAGGCATGCCCAACAAGGTATCTCTCCCTTCATTGGCAAAGCAACACCACAACCCCACTCCCCAATCTTTCTCAGGGACCCGGTGGGCCAGCAATGCTAACTCATATGCTTTAAACCATTGACCAATATCCTCATTTCTACTGTAATCTTTTATCACATCTTTGGGAAAATAAAACCTACTTTCTGCAGGCACAGATGGAGTGCTGACACCAGAGGGATTCAACTCTAAACTCTTAGTTTTAAGCTCCATCTCCCTCAACATCTTCTCTCGTTCAAACGCTAATTTCTCTCTTTCAAAATATAATCTTTTGCTCTCCATTTCAGCTTCTCTCTTGCTTCTTGCATTCTCTAACTCCAACTGCCCTCCTAATTTAAGTTTTGCCATCTCTAACTTGTACTCCCTCTCCTTCTCCCTGTCTTCCAACTCTTCAGGAGAAAGGCTCTTGGAGGAAACACTGCTGCCGGGAGATGCCACGTGTCCATTCATGGGCTCTTCCACTTCCGGTACCACCCCCGGATCAGAGGGATTTCTGGCCTCTAACCAGGCCTTGAGCGCTTTAAGGAAGTCCTCTCTCACTCTGAGACCTGTGGTAGGAACTTTAAACTGCTTGCAAAATTGCTCTAGCTCCTTTTTCTTGTACTTATTTATCAATTTTTTATCAAATTCCTCCACAACAATAAGAGCAGGGGTAGCAGCTCCGGCATCCTCCATGGTCAAAACTGGCAGTGTTTAAAAATAAGCTCCAGGAAAGCGGAGAACAAAAATAGAAGATCCTACCAAAGCAGATTGTGGCTGCGCTATGGCCTGCTTTCACTATGTAGCGTACACTAATCACTGCACATGAGTCATAAATGCAAAGTTCGATCCTCACCGCTACCCACCAATGTTAGAACCGGCGGTCTCTAGTTGGCAGAGGTATACACTTCTGACAAATAGGGACCCACCAACTCTAGTCAGGGCAAGGGGATTACACACTCAGATAACCCCTGCTTACCCCCTTGGTAGCTTGGCAGAGCAGACAGGCTTATCTCAGAAGCAGTGTGTTAAGCATTTATGACCACATACAGTAATAAAGTGAATACACTACAAATGGACACAACACAGGAGTTATTATAAAAATAGTATTTTTATATAAGGCTGAGCACAAGACCAAATAACGACAAAAATATACCACAATCTTAATAAATACTCTTTGGAAGGAAAAATAATAGTTCGGGTAAAGTTTCTTCTTAGGAAATAGTTCTTTAGCAACAAAAGTAAGTATTCTTCTGAAACACAGTTCTTGGCAACAATGTGACCCCCACAGGAGTCACACGACGTTGAGTTTAAGATATTCCCAAGGGTCGGCGTCGACCGCGAGGAGCGCTACGTCGAGCCTGGAGTTGCAACAGAACCCACAAACACAGTACCTTTGGAAATGAAGAAAACGATGATCCACGGTGTCGAGATGTCGGCGTCGAGGTCGGCGTCGATTGTGCCTCGGATTCGGGTCGATCCGCCGCGGCGTCGAGAGGTTTCGGGCCGGAGCAGCGCTCACGGCGTCGAGTCGATGCGATCAGCAGTGGCGTCGAGACGGGGTCGCTTAGAGCTGGAGCCGATACTCACTACTCAGTGGCGTCGATACCGGCGTCAAGACGGGGTCACTTGGAGCTGGAGCCTATACTCACTACTCCTGGCGTCGCTACTGGCGTCGATCGGGCCCGGCGGCCGGCGTCGAAGACTCGGAACACTGGAGCCGTTACTCACGATGTCGAGCTGGAATCGGCGGCGTCGGCGGCGTCAAGACTGCAGATTTCCCCTGTGCACTGGTAATAACACTTTCCAGCAACCAGCAATTCAGTAGAGTGTGAAGTCCTTTGGCCCTGTGACTTCAACAGGAGGCTGGCACTCTTCCAGCCCTTGGAGATTTTCTAGCAAGCTTTTGAGAGTACACACCAAGTTTCTCTCTCCTTGTTCCTTGGCAAAAATAAAGAAGCAGCTTCAGGTTCCCCCCAGCAAACAGCACACTGGCAGAAGGGGGAGGCAAGTCCTTAGATCAACAGGCTTCTTGTCCTTGGTAGAAGTTTCCTTGTCAGAAGTGATCTGAGTTCTTGGTTCAGGGGTCCTTCTCTTATACCCCTTTTCTGCTTTGTTCCCTTTGTCCAAGCAGGGAAATTCCCCCCATCCCAGGTTTGTTGTGGGTGTTGCCAGGTAGAGGCACCTGGCCTATTCACTGAGCAGGGCAGGGTCCTCAGCCGCCCAGCAGGAGGCGGAGCCAGTATTGTTACTGACAGGAGCAGGGCTATCAGTTGCCCGGCAGGAGGTGGAGCCAGCATTGTGTCAGGCAGGGCAGGCTATCAGGGACTACTCTTCCCCCACTCTAAGTGTAGATGCCTCATTCACCCCACACTGACTCATTCAGACCTCTGGAGCCACCCAACCCCTGACACACACACCAAACCAGCAGAGACCGGTGGATAGTTGGACAAGAAAATAGCCACTTTCTAAAAGGGCTATTTTCAAACACAGAATTTAAAAACCATCCATCCTGAAGGGTGTGTTATTAAATTCTGAGTTCAGGGATACTAAACTCGACCTGCTACCATGCTCCCTGAGTCAGATAGATTATAATGGAGTTAATAATCAGTTTGCCCATTCTGGCCTATTGGAGGCAGGTAGCCCTTCAATAGTGAAAAACGAAAATGGCTGTATTTCACTATTAGGTCATGCCACACACATCAGGGCATGACCTACCTTTTACCAACAATGCACCCAGCCCTAGGGCCTACCATAGAGGTGTCTGAAATGTGGCAAAGTGAAGGTTTTAGAGACTGGTAAGTAGGTTTCCTTGCCAAGTCGACATGGCAGTCAGGGACTGCACGCAAGCTCTGCGGTGGCAGGCCTGGGACACATTTTGCAAGCTGCTTCCGTGGGTGGCACAACCAGTGCTGCAAGCCCACCAGCAACAGTTAACTTACATGCCCTTGGCACACGCGGTGCACTAGACTAGGGTCTGAACAGTAAGTCAACCAAGCCAATCATGGTAACACCAATCAATGTATCAATTTAACATAGGGAGCACTTGCACTGTGGCACTGATCAGCAGTGGCACAGTGCCCAAAGCAATATTTTAGCAAAAACATCGTAAACAGAGGAGGCCAACAGAATAAAATGGAGGAGAGACTCATGCCAATGATGCCAGGTCTAACAGACCCTATACCACAGCCTATACACAGATATTGACTACAAGCCTTGCCCGGCTTGTGCCAAATGGTTCATGGAACTGGGACTTGATATTACGGACCAGCAGTGGGATTACTGCTGCAAACAAACCAAGCTTGTCTCCTCGAACAGCCGGCTTCGTATCACACACTACAAATTCTTACATCGTACATATTACACTCCTGCCTGACTGCATCGCTATGGTCTAAGAGAGAATGCACATTGCGATAGATGCAAAGCAGATAATGCTGACTTCCTTCATCTGGCATGGTCCTGTGAGGCAGTACATTTATATTGGCAGCAGATATTCGAAGCCTTGGCACACATGACCCTACTGGAAATACAGATGTCCCCAATGCTGGCATTGTTGGGGTACACCAAGGCAATTCCAGCTGCCCAGTGTAAATTTGTCAACTTTAGCATACTACTGGCCAGGCGTAGGGTGACCTGTAGATGGGGCAGGAGAAAAGCACCTAAATTTAAGGAATGGCTAGGCGACCTGATCCTGTTGCAAGAGCAGCTGAATACTTATGCTGAGTCGATCCCCGTACACTCCAGACCTCGAGATATATGGGCTCCCCTAACCATGTACCTAATAGAACACCCATTTCACGTTGCATGCTGACACAAACTTACTGCCTGCATAGAATGTTTGCACTCGCACACATACGACTGGGGAAGCTACTCTGTGTAATGTACAAAAAGTTACCAACTACATAGCTGATTTGTTCCTTATGGCTGTACGTGTGAACTTCCTTTCCAGGATGTAGCTATATCTTCCTGCATAGCGATGGACATGATCGTGTTAATGCCCTCTGTTGGAAATAGGATGCCTAGAAGAAAAGACTCAAAGACTATTGCCAATAATGTATACATTACCTTTATTGTATTGTGTATTGCCGTGCTTAAGTGACTGCCCACATGCTGGAACCAAATGTTTGTCAAGTTTTTTGTCGCTGAAAAAAAAAAAAAATAATAATAATTACAACTTACATAAATGTGGTGCCAGGGCCATCCGGTACACTTGTTATCGGTTCACAGTTATCAGCACATGTAGAACATTGGTCCCCCTGTACTTGATCTACTTTAGCATATCAATTCTTCTGCATTGAAACTATAACTGCCCATGCAAACTCCCTCCGCCCACAACCACCCCACCATTAAGTTCCACACATAAGCTCTGCATGTTTCCTAATAGGCTATAATAATGTCGGTTGCATCAACTTTATTGTCCCCCCAGTGTGGAGAACGAGACTTCCGCCATCACACTTAGAGTTTGAAAATTCCCATAGTAGGGGCCTAGAGATCACCTTTTCATCCGGCGCCGTATCTGTGTCCATCCCACCTGGGAAGGACGACGCTCATTTATCAACCTCCCCCTCCTCTGACATTGAGGCTAGTGTTTGAGTCATGGCCACCCAGGAGAGCATATTATCAGGCAATTTATCATCCCTCCTTGTGTGCCACGTGTGCCTCCTGCCCACTTAATCATATCCTTTCTCAAATTTTGTATCGGAGGGCAGGGAGAGGAGGTGCCTGCCAAGCCACCGTATCACTATTCGTCTTTTGCCCACTATAAGCCCGATTCAGAAAACGCATGTTCAATTTCTTTTTTGGATTAGTGGGGAGTTTTCAGGGCAAACATTGTTGGACTGTGGTTAAATAAATAAATAAATCTAGTATTTGTAAAGCGCAAACAATTACCCGAAGGCGTTGAGGCGCTGGGGGCCATCGGGAAGTTTTAGCGAGCTATTGCCCAGAGTCACATGGTGCTGGGCTGACCTGCTGCCGGCACTGGGGATCTAACTGTGAGCCCCCATGTTGCGGTGTCAGTCGCCCTGGCCGCTGCGCCACACCTCCCGCCCAGAAGCATTCCTAATATGAGATAGCACTTCTGGCCAATAAACTGCTATGACCGTGCATGACCTGACTATGTGAATAAAATTGCACCCCCCCCCCTTCCACACCTGGGGCACATAGAGGATCTGCTAGGGTAAATAGTGTGCAGCCGTTGTAGTGACAGATAGGCTAAATGTACATAATTATATTGCACCAGTTTAGAACGTAAGTTTATAGACACTGTTCGCTCTGGCTCGTGAATTATGATCCAATCCCTGTCTTACAAGGGCACCTCACACTCCTGTTGCCATGTTTCTTCCAACCTGGGTGCCTTCACCTGGCAGTCAGTCCGGAGTGCCGGCTTCAAGTGTGTTATATGTCTACGGCCTCCAGCCTGGGACAGAAGTGTAACCAATCTAGATGAAGGCCTAGGGGCCTCCGGTAATGTTGGCCAAGGTTGACGGGCCATTGCTGCTATTTTCGTATATTGTTAAAATTGTCGTACCCAAGCGCATATGTCTCTGGCATCCTGAAGGTGTGATGAAGCGGTCGCTCGGATATAAATCGGACTGCAATATGCACCCCCTTCTTTCCATTTGGCTGTTGGCATATCGGTGCAATCAGAACAAAAGGGCACAATATGTATGTATGTATAAATATTTATAGAGCGCACTGCAACCCTACGGGCATCCTGGCGCTAGTGACATAGTGAAGAGGAGAGAAAGCTAAAGGGTTATACTCTGGGGAACAGCCAGGTCTTGAGCTGCCCACGGAATAGTGTCAATTCCTGGATCTGTCGTAATTCCAATGGAAGACTGTTCCACAGACGCGCAGCCGCAATGCTAAAGGCTCGGCCTCCCAGGGTAGCTCTCTTCGTCCTGGGAATCAAGGCCCGCCTAGCTGATGAAGAACGCAGAGTGCGCGTGGGAATATACCAACTGAATAGGTTTTGCAGCGGTCTGGGTCCAAAGCCGTGAAGAGCTTTAAAGGCTACGCACAGAGATTTGAACAGAATTCTCTGTTGCACAGGCAGCCAGTGAAGCTCGGACAAAGCCCTAGTGCTAGAGAAAGAACGCGGTTTCAGGATGGCAAGTTTTGCGGCCGCTACCTGAATGCGTTGAAGTCGCCGGATCAGGTAATCTGGAGACGCAAGCAACAAGGCGTTACAATAGTCCCAACGACTAAGGATGGTACAACAAACCACTGTGCCTCTCACATGAAGAGGAAGCAAGGGTAGAATCCTGCGTAGGCCTCACATAATCATGTGACAGCTCGAGGCCACCTTGTTGACATGCGACTCCAGACTTAGATTCTCATTGAAGCAGACCCCCAGATTACGCACAGTCTTTACTGGAACCAGGGGGGTGTCTAAGGGGAGAGGCCAGAAATTAGAAGGCAAGGCTAAAGGCACCTTGCCCACTGAGCAATGTAAGATCTCAGTTTTGGCACCATTGAACTGCAAGGCATTGTTTTTCAGCCAAGTCGTCATTTCCAGCATACAGTTATGGAACGTAGATAAGGAATCCACCTGATCGCCTTCCAGGGAGATGATCAGTTGCGTATCATCAGCATAATTGACAGCCGTAATATTGCAAGATTTAATGATTTGGACCAGAGGTCGCATATAAACATTGAACAATATCGGGCTAATAGAGGAGCCCTGAGGGACACCCTGTTTATTAGGCAAAAAAGCTGACTGATACGGGGGCAGGAAAACCGCCTGCCGTCTATCCGACAGATAAGAGCAGAGCCACTTTAGGGCCAGATCTGTGACCCCCACCTCCTCAAGTCGATGTAGGAGGATATCATGGCTAACCGTATCGAAAGCGGCGGATAAGTCTAGCAGTATCAAAGTTGCAGGAAGCCCCTTATCCGCCCGCATTCGCAGATCATCCAAGGCAGTAATCAGTGCAGATTCGGTTCCATGCCCAGGAACGAAACCAAATTGATTCTCCTCCAGCTTGCCGTTGCTCTCCAAAAACCTCGAAAGCTCTTGGCTGACGAGGCGCTCAGCTATCTTAGCTGGAAAAGGCAACAAGGAAATAGGGCGAAAGTTGCCATAGCAAGCGGGATCCAACGAAGGTTTTTTCAGAAGGGGAGATACCAACGCATCTTTCCAACAGGCCGGAACCACACCACTAATCAGTGACTGATTGATAATCTGATGAAGGTGCGGGAAAGTTTCCGACCCTAATTCCTTCCAGAGCTTCTGCGGAATAGGGTCTAACGGAGAGCCAGAACAAACTTTCTTGACCAAATTGAGGAAATCATCCGAAGAAAGACACGTCCAATGATCTAAACAAGGTCCTGCCAGTATCTCTTGATTTGACCTAAACATTGTGCAGCCGAGCGGATCCACTGTTGGTGCCTCCGCTCCAGCCATGCTGCTGATCACCGGATCAGGCTGCAAGCCTACTAGGATTCCCTTTATTTTGTCATGAAAAAAGGCTGCCAGCCCATCACACAGATCCTGCGAAGGAGTAATCTTATTGGCCAGGCACTCTGGGTTGGTGATACCTCTCAGAATATCAAAAACACATTTGGTACTATTTGGGGCTTTTAAGATAAGGTCCGCAAAATAGGACGCCTTGGTAGTTGCAATGGCTTGTTTGTATCTGACCAGCAATTCCCGCCAGGCAATCTTGTCACTGGTCAGATACTGACTGCGCCACTGTCTCTCTGTGTGTTTGCACTGAATTTTGAATGCCCTTAGTTCCTCTGAGAACCATGGTGCCGAAGGGGATCCTCTTTTCCTAAGCCGTTTCAGTGGAGCAGATCGATTAATAGCATTCGGAATAAAGCTGCAGAGCTCCTTATAGTTAGAGTCAACCGACTGCCCTGAGTCAGGGAGGGGGGCTGCATCAAACAGAGGTGCACATTGAGCTTTCCTCCTCAAGGCTTTCCAATCCCTAACCAGGACACTATTGGTGTCCTTGAGCGGGGGGGATGTATACCTAGGGATCGACAGTATTCTGAATCTGATCAGGTGGTGATCGGACCAATCCACTGGGAGGATCTTATCCAAAGTCACTACATTCTCAGCCGCAAATATAAAATCTAGAGCATGTCCTGCCGAATGAGTTGCTTCCAGCACACGTTGTGGCAGGTAGAAGGTAGCACATGATTGGACAATATTATTGTATGCTGCTTTCATCATTGTGTTAGGCCAAAGATTAAGATCTCCCAAAATCATCAATCTATGGTGGGTCAGTGCCAAATTGCCGATGACATCCAAAAACTGCTGTTGTGATTGCTCACTTACAGTCCCCGGGGGTCTGTAGCATAGAATCCAGTCAAGACATGACCGGATCTATCCTTCAAGGAGAAGCCCAGGGTTTCAAACTGCGAGATCTCGTCAATGTCCAATGGCGAGAAATCCCATATCTCTTTGTAGATGATCCCAATTCCGCCACCCCTGCCGCTAGATCTGGGTTTGTGAAAGGCTTTGAAACCAGGGGGGCAGACATCGCCAAGTACTAGATCAAGACCAGGCGCAAGCCAGGTTTCCGTCATAAACAGTGTATCAAGATTGTTAATTAACAATTGGATTTCCGTGGAGTGCTTGGGGAGAGACCTGACGTTAACCACAAATCTTATGTATGGAGCACGCCGCAACACGCTCCATACCGTCCGCTCCCAGATCCGCCAATAACAACCTTTCCGAATTGTCATCCACGTAAAACCAGTGGACGGCATGCTGTTGCTGGGCTGCCAAGTAGTACAGCTCCGAGTCTGGACCCTCCAGGCCTCCCTGTCCCCTCTCCTTTTTCAGGGTTGCCAACCCAATTCTGTTGCATTTCCCTGCCCATAGTAGGTGGGTCAAGAGACTGTCTAATTCTCTGAATACCCTGTGAGCGACCTCATACATAGCACTCTGCACCATTAACAAGAATCTGGGTAACACTATCATTTTAGCAAAGGTTATCTTACCCATCAGGGATAACTGCAGCAAATTCCAGGAGTCAATAGATGGTGGAAGACCTTGAATCACCCTCCCCAGATTCAGCTCCTAAGTTCACAGCTCCCTGTGAATCATATATACACCCAGATACTTGACTGCATCTCGATTCCAAGGTATGGCAGTCCTAGGCAGTTGCTCCAAGGCAGCTTCAACAACAGCCCGATCGGGAATAAGGCTGACTTGGCACTATTATTGTATGGATCCGAATATTCACCAAATTCCTGCATGACATTCAGTAAGATCGTGATCAAGACGTCAAGCTGAAACACGTATAGCATTGCATCATCAGCATACAGTGACACCACATGGGTGGTCTCGCCATCCTGAATACCCCATCCTCGCATGACATTCCTAAGACTGCACGCCAACGGCTCCATCCCCATGGTGAAGAGCAGGAGTGACAACAGGTACTCTTGCCGGGTGCCCCACTGCAAGTGTAGCTCTGCCGAGACATATTAGCCAGTATGCACCCTCGCCACTGGACCAATATACAGTAATCAAACCCATTTAATAAAATCATCTCCTAAACCCAACTCGGCGAGGACCTGCCAAATATATTCTCAGCCAATTGAATCGAACACCTGTTCTATGTCCAAAAAGTCAAGTGCGTATGGATCATCTTCCAAGTGGAGGACATGCAACACATGGGCCAAGCTCCTTCAATTATTTAGAGTGTTGCGGCAGGGAATAAAACCAGACTGATCCGGATGTATCAATTGAGGTGAAAACTGCATTAATCTCCCGCCAGCACATGACTGAATATTTTGTGGTCCATATTTAACAGACAACGGCCGGTATGAGCCTTCCATGTTCTCTTTACTGGTATGTTTCGTTATCTTTTTATTTTTATGTTTCTCTTATATTGTAATGCTGCATTGTTCATAATGTAATAAAATAAAAGTGAACTATTTCCAGAAGTCCTATTTGGAATCAGCGACTATCGCAGATTATGCCAACTAGTTGTGGATTTGGTTGTGATTTGTTTGTTTACACTCCGATGTTGCCATTTTAAATATATAGATCTAGAGTGTTCTTTTATGAATGTGTAAATATATAATGCTTAAGTGCAAATGCAATTTTAAGTGTTTTTCCTCATCTGGGAAATACCCTGGATAAAGACGTGTCCCTACCGATTTTGGGGCTGTTTCTTCAATTTTATTTACCGGTGGCCTTGAGAAGGGAAACTGTCTCTAAACATCTGTGAGTAACAACAATCTTGTGAGTTTGTCAGAGTTAAAAAAAAATTCAAACTTGTTCCTACTCAGAAGTGTTCCCTCCCCTACTCTGTGAGGAGGTTTATTCCAATGTAATATTCATCCACAATTCTGTTATTATGTGGGAGTTAGTTGTGTTGTGGCTAAAGATTCACATTCTGCCTATGTAAACATGAATTAACATGCTTAAATGCATATTCGCTTTAAGTACACAAATAGCTTTGCAAATTAAGCCCATATTTTCCCCAGGAGTGTTAAGAATTTTTAAATAAAAATATAATACTTCATATTTCTTTTGACCAAAGTCCCTAAAAATAGATGTGGACCCAACTTTTTCAATGTTTCCTTTTAATGGGTTCCATATATCTCAATAGTCTGGGACTGGTTAAGTATACCTTGAAACAAAATCAAGGATTTCAAACACTTCTTCCTCCTGCTGAGTCTTCTACTATGTTGGGTTGTGAAGTTCTGTCATGTAGGCATTTCCCTTGAAAGGCTGCATTTTACTACACCTCCACCGAGGGGTGTCCAGTTGTGCGTGTTTTCTCTTCAGCTGAAGTTCCTCCTCTGATATGCCCATCTGTACACATCCCTTGGACACACCTTCGTTATATGAAGGCTTCATTCGCCTGTGTTCTGCATGGCAAATCTCTTCATGCGCGTGTTGGTGGTCCCATGCTCTATTTATACTCCCCCATCCCCCCCGTCCGCACACCTCCATGCGCAATAATCTCCCAGTCGCCTCTATACTCATGCCTACTTTGAAAGGACCTATACTCCTCTCTGGCACTCACTGACTACTTTGAAGGAAGACTAGCAACACTTGCAGGAGCTAACTAGGTCCAACCGGACTGACTTGCCCCCACCTTCAGCTCCGGCTCTACAAGCAGCCATCATCGAAATCCAGGTACCACATCTTGGTATTGCAGTGATTGCCCAGCTGCGATGAACCTGCTGGTAAGTTTCACAAGGAGTCCAATGAGGTCTATGGTTACTCCCATAGGCCCTTGGCACCTCCTGAGTGCCGTTGCTATGCAGACGAATTTGTCAGCGAGTGTTGAGATGTCCAGGCATCCTTCTGTAGGCTTGATGGCAATGAGCCCTTTCACATACATTTATTCTTAGGCAAAGGCTGTTTCAACACAATAATAGACGACAACCATTCTTACGCATCAAACTGTTAGGAAGACTTAACTGCATTAACTGTCTTATGCTGGTGTTGTGTTTGATCCACAGGACAAAGCCCAGTCATTGCATCTTACTTTTCAATTGGACAGTTATTGTGTTACGTTGGAGCTTAAAAGTCAGCACATACTTCAGTGCATTGAGGCACATCATTGTGTGACCACTGGTGTTTGTCATACATGCAGTCAAGTTCTTGTTGTGGCATGCAGCATGTTCGGAGATTGTGGTAATTCCTGTAATATGGTTCCTTCAGGCACAGTATGCCACTGTAGGGTGCCATGCAGCTTGCATTAACAAAAGGGAAGGAGGTTTCCAATTAATTCAGCTAGGGGTTTCAGTGGCACCTCACAGGTCTTTTGGTGAAGACCTGTGTTGTAGCTGGCTCAACAAAGCCACGTTGTGAAACTGTGCTGCTAAGCAGCTCACCATGGTTGTATCTTTAAATCTTCTCTTTCACTCTTTGCAAAAGTTGATGATCGATGTTGTCTTGTGTCAGGAGGAGCAGAGACAGTCCTTCTTTAGTCTTAGCAGCACTCCATGCTTTAATAGGGTTCTACACTGGAGACACACAAGCAGGTGGGCATTGGTTCTCTAACTTGTAAGGAATGTTTTCAGCACACAGGACAGTCTACCTTCTGTTTTTCTGCACTCCTCAGCAATATAGTAAACCTGGTATGTGGTACGGCCAACCTTCTTGTCTCTGGGTACAAAACTTAAAGGTGAACACTTTCTGTGGACCAGATGGCCAGCTTATATCCTCAGAGTAGCAGCTGGGGGACTCAGTAAGTCAGTACATTTTGGGGAGATCCATTGATGAGTTACTTTCACCTAAGGAAACAAGATTTAACATTGATGTTCGTAACTTGAAGTATGGGAGTATAGAGTCTCTTTTAGATCATTTTCCAGGAAATATAAACCTTTCTTTCAGTAAATGTTTCCCTGAGGGCTGGTTTGGGAAGAGTCCTTCTTTCCCTCACACACGTATCTCTTGGTGTCCCTTAAGGGGTATGTTCAAGCTCCTGCAATTTGGCCAAGTGAAAAGGGAAACAGGGTGTCACTCTCCTTTCCATGGTTTCAGGTTGTCTCACCAACTACCTTGTCTTTTCTGGAGCCCTCATCCCTTGGCATAACCCTTTACTTGCCTGTGAAAAGAGAATCAGGCTCTCGCTCTTATTTCTACTGTCCAGCGATTGTACACGTAAATGTCTGTGGGCCTTTATATATCTCCAGATCCTGTAAGCTCACCTATTCCTGATCCTTTGAAGAGGATTAGTTTTGAGCATTTGAGCATTCTGTTAAGTTGACCATTACTTCACTTCCTGCCTAGCCCTGCCTCCTTGTCAACGGCACCTCTCCTACACGCTACCACTTTTAACAAGCATTTGCAATGCAATAGGTCTCGCAGTTACGCGAGTTTAAGCTATTGGCATTTTAAATAACAATGCCTTTTATTTATGTTTTTAAAAAGAAAACAAAAATAAAAGGCATTGTTAGTTGCAATGTCAATAGTTCAAACTCGCGTCAATGCGAAACCTATTGCATTGCAAATGCTTGTTTTGTATTATTCTTATTTGGTACAAGGTGACCTTTATATCGAAATTTTATTGGTGTGTAGCCCTCGGGACAATGCTGTACCAACTATAAAAGCTGAATAAAAATGTGTTTAAAAAAAATAAAACGGGGTTCAGGCTGAAATGAGAGGGAGGAAAAGTCATTGACAAGCGGGGGGGGGGGGGCACGTAATCACACTTTATGAGAGAACTTCAGTCTGAAAAATAACATTTTATTTATTTAGAGATTTTATACACTGCAACACAAAATGGAGTCCATTTCAGAGTGCAAAATAATCCCTAGTAGTGGACCCTTACAGTTAGGAAGTATTTAAATAAAATAAAAATAAAAAAAAATAACACAGGATACACAAGATTGTCTGATACAAGACATTAACTCGCTTCTAAAGCTTATAAGGTACTTCGTTTCCAAGAAGAGTTAATAACATAGAAATAAGCACGATCGTTGTCCTGTACAATCGTTATTATGGGATTCCTAAATTCTCTTTTCATTGTAATCAAGTTAAGTCAAGTCAAGTCTGGGATAATAGGAAAGAAAAATCTACAAAACATAAAGAAAACATTCCTGAAGGATATGGGTTGGTAGCCCCTTCTTTAACCCAGTATGAACGAAAACAAAGGATGACTCACAAAAGCCACAATTAAAATGGCACGTTTTAACACTAGCCTGCTCTTAACCCCGTTTAAAGTAACATTTCCAGGTACACTCAAAACGCATTGCCTACATTTCGGCGTACAGTGACTTAAAACATTATTGAGAAGTTCACTATCTACCCCTTCAAGAGGCACAGCGGCAACGATCGCATATTTAAAAGCCAGACCCTATCCTACTGTTTTACTTTGAAATGCACTGAACTGGTGGCATATTTTGTAGAACCCCAGCAGGAAATGTGCATTTTCCAGGAATAAAAAACACAAGAGCAGCCCCCTTCAAACGAAGTATAGGGGCTTCTTATCGCTTCACAGAAACGTGGAGAGAAAACCGAACCGGCCCTGTTCAGGAACAGACAAACTTGTGCGGAAAGAAGGCTTGGGCGGAAGGGCCGGGAAGAAAGAGCCCCCGGTCGGCCGGCACACAAGCCTCGCAGGCCACACAATGCAGCGCGGCTCAGCAGCAGTCCCAGCTGTCACAGGAGACCGGTGACAGTAAAAGCCAAACATTGACATAGCCAATAGGTCTCGCCTTTGGGACCTTATAAGTGTTTAGTTATCCAGCACAATAACCTAGGTGCAACAACATCAAGTGTTGCATGGCTAAACACTTCAAAGGTCCCAAAGGCAAGACCTATTGGCTATGCCAATGCTTGTTTTAAAAGGTGAGAAGCGGGAGTATGTAGTGGTCACTATTTTAAAAACAACAAAAAAAAGAAACAGCAAGGAAAACGAGGAGGCACCAGCCAGTACAGAAAACAAGCACTGGCAAAGCCAATAGGTCAGACATTGGCAAGCGGTGCATTTTGTTTCATTGCAAACATATGCCACAAAACGAAAAAAAGAATATCCGTATATGGCTGGCACATGCTCACCTTAAAATATTATATTTAAAAAACATTCACTAATGTGGCCGTTTCACTAGGGATGTTTTCAAATTCCAAACCCTTCAGTTGTGCCATGCTTTTTTTTTATTATTGTCTTATATTTTTAACACTATCGAGTTTTACTCTGTCATTTTAATTTTTTTAACACCAATGTATCTGTATGTATAGTATGTCCCTATGTTTATGGCCTTGTGCCCAATACAATTTTATTGACTGAGTGGCTATTGTTATTTGTGAAGGAGACAAGAATAAATCACCTCACAAACAACCACTCAAATTACGAGCAGTTACAAAGTTACTTAAACACTTTATAACTTTAAAAAAAGGAGAAAGAAAATACATATCCATCTAAGCACCTAATGTGCAGACGAAATAAATAGCTGGTGTTTAAAGTTAATATACAAAGCTTTGTCACTGACGAAAAAGGATCTATTTTTAGTTCGAAGTAAACAATGTGCACAGACTTTGTGCAGTCACTCAAAGTGACAGGAGCCATTGAGAAAGGGGGTAGGTAACCACTTATGCTGTGCTATATGCTATGTAGAAGCGAAATGTGACTGACAATTCAACAGACCAGAGAATAAAGTCCTCTGACCGAAAGCCCCTCTCAATATGTATATTAACTCTGTTATTTTAGAAATACACTCTAAAGCGGTCTCAAAGCCAGGCCAAATAATATCTGAAATGGAGATGGGCCGTAGAAACTGGGCTCACGTCCTGTTTCCGTTCTTCTTCTTTCAACCATCAGAGAGGCCACTCTTCCAAACAAATACATGGAAGAACAGCGTTTAAAAAAAGGTATGCGGGGGGATTGGTGGAGGGGAGCGAAGCTTCACTGTGGGACATTCACCTGCACCTCGAGGGTGTCACTGGCTGTCCTGCGGGGAAAAGTTCTAGAACCGCCAGCTCTGTCAGTGTAACTGATGGGAGAGTCATGCTCTTCAAGGCATAAACCTGTGATATCGATGGATAGCTCTGCTGTGTGAGGCATATACCACTGACAGTGTAACCACGTGGAAAACTGTTTACTGGAGCTTTGACAAGTAGTGTATCTCGAGAGACAGCTCTGATGTCTGATGAAAAAAACAGTTTACTCTAGGGGAGGCTGCATGCATTTGTGCTAGCTGTATGCAATGTTTGTGGTATTATTGTGGTAAAGCCACCGTAAAAACCCGCCCAATAGACAACAAAACAAGCCCACAAACTGCCACAAAACGGGCCGCGTCCTGTCCTGTCATAGAAGGCCTTCTGGAACTGGCAGTTCGCCCTAAAGGCCAGACCGACACTGGTGAATATGTGATACAAGAGCAACTCAATCCGTGGCTTTGGTGTCTGGGGCTTGATCATGTGTGTTAACTGGGGCGTAAAAGCTACAATTTGGACAAGGTCGAACTTAGCCTTTTTTTATCTGCGCCCATAAAACGAAGCTCACTTCTGCAATGCAATATTATTTGCATAAAATACATTTCTGTAAAGTGCTTTATCTGAAGGCCCTCAAAAAGCACTTAAAAGACTATTACTTCCGTCTAATCGAGGCAATGATACCGGTGCTGAGCGTTGGCTGCAGGAACGGAACGGCTGAGATGGCGCGAGAATATTATTTGCATAAAATACATTTCTGTAAAGTGCTTTATCTGATGGCCCTCAAAAAGCACTTAAAAGACTATTACTTCCGTCTAATCGAGGCAATGATACCGGTGCTGAGCGTTGGCTGCAGGAACGGAACGGCTGAGATGGCGCGAGCTTACGGAGGAAAGACACATGGCGCTGCGCGCGTGCACGTTCACGTGCACTGTAGCTTTAGGCCACGGCAGCACTTTGAAAAGCCTGTATACAAAATGTCTCGGCCAGATCAGCGCAAGCGCTGGATCAGGCGAGACCTAAAAATGGCTCCTCCTTTACCCATCCTTACAAAGATGGCCGCCATGGTGTTCTCCTGTATGCTGCTAGAGAGTCTTACAGAGTTTTATCTTGAAAATCTCTTTTCCGACTCCCCTCGAGTCAGTATGAAAGGCTGTTTCCAGTTCAGAGTAGCAAGAACTGTCAATCCGACCTAAATCGCTTTAATCTGCAAAATATAATGGGATGCACTGGATCCACGGTGGAGGGTCTCCAGGTTGAGACTGTATCCCCAAAGAAATCATGAGATACAGGTAAGTGAAATATGGAGATAATAGAATCTGAACTGTATTGTGACTTGTGGTTGGAAGAATCTCTACTGATCTATGCTGCATTATCCTTAGTAGGAACCCCTGACTGTCTTCTAGAAACAAACATCCTATAATGTTTTCAGTCCAGGTTCCGTGGTGAAGGCATGCATCCCATAATATCTCCATGTTAAGTAGACTCAACTCACACAGCCCAACAGCAGGCGATGCTCTTCCTGCAGGACCACAGTTCGCCCCTGCCAGAGTTTTACCAGAGGAGGCATGGATGGGGCATTTATAAAAAGTATCCAAGTTCAAGAATGGCTGTAGGCTTGCTGTTTGGTACAGTCTTTGTACATGTGATGCTTCCTTTCAGGTCACACGTTGGCTTGTACAAGTTGGTCTGAACCAGTGAAGTAAGCAGAATGTATTTCTTCCTTTTCAAAACAAGGCACACAAGAACCCGGACACAAAGGTTTGGGAAGCAAGTGAGAGAGAGCTGTCCTGTTTAAGGACAAACAGAAGGACCGGAAAGACCGCAATCACAGTGCAGTGCTTTTGTATCATAACATTTTAACATCTTAAGGAATATACAGGATGGGACATCCAGATTAGGAGGTACACTTCATATATGCTACACTCATACACTCTCTCACTTGAGGGTTAGGAGTAGTTTAGGGTTCAAGTTGTAACTGACTACCTGGACTCACCAGGGTACGTCAGCAGGCGTTCTCTCCAGCTGTGCTGCCAGTAGAAAAAAACCTGTCTCCGTTGACTACATCATTCTCTGCTGCCACCATCTGCTAGTCATATCGGGGGAGGGGCATAGATATACCAGTCATCTGTGCTAAAATGAATAGCACTTTTGGTGTACCCTATCTTCAGCAAAGTTGAGTATTCTGCTGGTGTGCAACTCAACTAGCCAGATATCATGTAAAGCACCTACTGGGGGGCACAGGATATTAGTCATTTATTACAAGACATTCTAATCTATTCTATGCTCATTTATAAAACGCATGGCTACCCTTAGGAATCTCAGTGCTGGCAGCGCAACATACAATACACCACTGTGCTCAGAAGGGTTTATTTGTCGAACAGCCAAGTTTTTTGAAGTTTCCGAAACCTCTGTTCATTGTCTATGAGTCTCATTGTATGGGGATGGTGTTTCATAGCTTGGCCACATTGTAGCTGAAGGACTGTCCTCCACTTCTTGTTCTTCGCATAGATAGAATTGCATCCAGTCGGACATCAGTGGATCTAAGACTTCTGCTTAGCGTGTGCGGTGAAATAAGCAGTTGGAGAATTGAAGGGCCGTTACTTCGAAGTGCCCTATGTGCTATGCATAGGGGTTTAAATTTAACCTTCTGCCCGACAGGTAGCCAATGAATGGTGGCCAGGCACTGCTGGGCAAAGTTTCGTCTGGGACATTAAGCAAAACATTCTGCTGCTGCGTTCTGCGCCACTTGAAGTTTTTTTATTACAGCTTTAGGTGCTCTCACGAATAGCGAATTCCCGTAGTCCAAGCGGGAAAGAATTAATGCCTGGACCACAAACCTACTAGAAAGGGGGGAGGGGAGGTGTCCTATTTTTTGAAGCAGTCTGAGAATGCCAGAATAGCTGGCAGGGAGTTTGGTTGCCTGGTCTTCCATACCCAATGATTTGTCGAGGTATAGCCCCAGATGTTTAATAACCATTTTGGGGGCAGGGGATGTGTCCAGACAATCCAGCCAACCTAGGTTCAGGTGGGGGTTTGTTGTTGCCTAGTTCTTTTAGCTCAATTTGATCCCCATTCAGTTTGAGGCAGGATATGGCCATCCAACTTGCTACTCTCTCCAGACAAGATCAGGAGGCAGGCAACAAACTGGCTCTGCTTAAGAAGCTTACTAACCATAGATCTTGCCCTTCAGCCGCCATGGTACTTCCCCAAACTCAGAGACTATGAAAAGCACTGTAGCCAACAACAAAGTGTCTGGAGAAGCTACTATGCATCAGACAAAAAAAAATATATATATATATATATATATATATATATATCAGGAGACCTCTGAGCCCAGAGGTCAGGAGTACACGCACTCACTCGGAATCCAAGGTTATATTTCAAGTCGTTTTTTAATCCAAAAAGAAAAGTTCTTCAGCACAGCACTGCCAGTTTAACAACAACACTGGCCCAACGCGTTTCGGTTCTCACTTGAACCTTGATCACGGGTTACCAAACACAATGGCCAGACATTATTTATGTCAATTATTGCCACTACTTCCTGTTTAAGCATTTGCAAAGCATGCTGGTCATTGTAGTACTTGTATTTGAGAATTGTGCTGGTGAGTTCACAAAAACAAAATTAGCCAAAATTAAACTCAGGTAACTGGCAGAGAGAAAGCGAATGCAAAAATTATTAAGCCTGATTACAATCCTTAAGTGGAACCCATTTCCAACTACATTGATCATTTCTTAGCTCCCATTGTAAAGGACTTAACCAGCTACCTCAGAGACACAACAGATCTGCTACAGAAACTTGAAGGCATACCCTGGAACCATCGATATAAACTTGTGTCAATGGACGTAGTTTCTTTGTATACAAACATAGAACACGAAATAGGCCTAAAAGCCTGCAGCTTCTTCCTAGGCAAACGCAATATTCAATTCAAACAACACAACTCCATGTTGTTACAAATGATCACTTTATGCTTGCAAAATAACATCTTTACTTTTAACAGGAAACATTACCAACAAATGAAAGGTACAGCCATGGGCTTTTCATTTTCACCGAATTTTGCTAATCTTGTAATGGGGTGGTTCGAACAGAAAATCGCGTGGAACAGTGACAATGACCATCATGTGCAAAAAATCATTGCATGGTGGCGCTTCATCGATGACTTATTCATAATATGGGATGGTACTAAGGAAGAATTTGCCACATATTACCAAATCTTGAACAACAATGAGACCAAACTACAATTCACCTATGAAATCAGTTCAACCAAAATCTCATTTCTTGACATCGAAATTTATGTACAAAATAACACAATACAAACCACCCTTTTCAGAAAGCAAACAGCCACCAACTCAGTGCTGCATGCGGACAGTTTCCACCCCACTAATCAAAAATGGAACATACCGTATGGGGAATTTTTACGTCTACGTAGAAACTGTTCTGCTAACAATGATTTTGAACACCAGAGCAAGGCAATGGCAACAAGATTCCAAAGTAGAAAATATCCAGACAGGATAATCCAAACAAGTCTCAAAAAAGCAAAGGAAAGAAATCGTACGGAGATCTTGAAAAGCAAACCTAAGTCAAATCAGAATGATTTCACAAAAATACGCCTTATCACAACTTTTTCAACTGAAACTAGTGATTTAATCAACATCCTTAAAAAACATTGGGGCATCCTAAAACTAGACACCACCATTGCAGATCTGATTGGAGATCATCCGGAAGTCACCTACAGGAGAGCACCAAATCTAGGTGACAAACTCACACGCAGCCATTTCAAAATCAAGCCACAGAAACCATGGACCAACATTGAGGGCTTCTGGCCGTGTAAGAACTGCAAAGCTTGCAAAATTGGCATCCCTAAAAAAGTGGTGGAAGGCATTAGTGGAGGAAACTGGAAAATTCAGCAACACATCTCTTGCAAAACCAAATATGTGGTGTATGTTGTGGAATGCCCCTGTAAGCTAAAATATATAGGAAGTACTATTTGTGAAATCAAGAAACGCATCCTTGAGCACATCAGAGCCACTGTTAACATAGATCGCTCAAATGCCATTGCCAAGCATATGGAAATTTCACATGACAGTAAATGGGAACTGTTACGTTACTATGCTATTGAACATGTGCCATCTTTGGATCGAGGAGGAAACCGAGAAAAACTCCTCCGCCAAAAAGAATCAAAGCATATTGTGTCATTTAGAACTCTGACCCCTCATGGCCTTAACCAGGATGAGGAACTTTTTGTACATTTGTGAACCCTGTGGGTATAATTAGGCAATATACCCCAGTTTTGCAGTCAAACATTAATGCCGGTCAATTACAATAATTCTTTTCTGTTTATCTCTATGCAAGAGTCTCATCAGACTAACCAGGCATTTCATCATGAATATAAGCCAAACACCCACTAGAGGGCGGAGCTTTGGCTCTTTGTTTATTTATTGATATTTGTTAATTTTGTGTCAATACGTGCTTCCCCACCAGAGGGATGGAATTTCCTTTTGTGACTTGTAGTTTCACTTGGCACTTGTGTCTTGCATATACTGTGTCAGCAACACCACTAGAGGGTTAATAATATATTGTACTTGTCACACAAAGAAGTGCGTTTAACACTATGCTTCAGGTTAATCTGATCACCTCATGTTTGATTTGACTAGCTACTGCGTTGCCTATAGCGTTCCACTTAAGGATTGTAATCAGGCTTAATAATTTTTGCATTCGCTTTCTCTCTGCCAGTTACCTGAGTTTAATTTTGGCAAATTTTGTTTTTGTGAACTCACCAGCACAATTCTCAAATACAAGTACTACAATGACCAGCATGCTTTGCAAATGCTTAAACAGGAAGTAGTGGCAATAATTGACATAAATAATGTCTGGCCATTGTGTTTGGTAACCCGTGATCAAGGTTCAAGTGAGAACCGAAACGCGTTGGGCCAGTGTTGTTGTTAAACTGGCAGTGCTGTGCTGAAGAACTTTTCTTTTTGGATTAAAAAACGACTTGAAATATAACCTTGGATTCCGAGTGAGTGCGTGTACTCCTGACCTCTGGGCTCAGAGGTCTCCTGCTTTTTGTTCATACCGGTTGTCCTACCGGCTGTTTCACGCACCCCCCAAACCGAAGAGCGCCGTCCCCCAACCTAGGACATCACATGTTTTATATATATATATATATATATATATATATATATATATATATATATATAATATATATTTTCAGTGAAAAAACCATAGGTGTCAGGGACGTTATAGTTAGAAAATAGCTTTTAAAAATCATAGGAATTCACTGAAAAACCCCTAGGTGTCAGGGATGTTATATTTAGAAAATAGCTTTTAAAAAAACATAGAAATTCACTGAAAAAACCACAGGTTTCAGGAACGTTAAAGTTGGTTGGACATTTCACTTGTACAAAACAAGAGAAATTTGCCCGTTATAGTTAGTTGAGCTAACTAGAATTCGCGCTCCCGCAATGCCCTGCTGATGACATCACATATTACATCATTCATGACCTTGTCAGTGACATCAATGATGACATCTTCCACGTGATAATCTGATGCACCTCCTCACACCCTAATATAACCTTTGATACACCCACTCTAAAATGCAGACTATCATTTACAAAACCATAGACACACCAGTACCAATTACTACATACCCACTCACTGATTCCTAGCTCTACACACATGTCCACTCATTCATCCATACAGTTACTCATACATGCTGCCACTCATCAATACAGAACTATCATATACACACCACCACTCACCCATAGAGTTCCTCACACAC
Organism: Triturus cristatus; assembly: GCF_964204655.1. Taxonomy (NCBI): domain Eukaryota; kingdom Metazoa; phylum Chordata; class Amphibia; order Caudata; family Salamandridae; genus Triturus; species Triturus cristatus. The sequence goes on from NC_140589.1 coordinate 961,842,215, forward strand.
CTAGTCAGTCATGCAAATAATCAATCACACTCCCATTTACTCACCTATACAGTTCTACACACACCACTTCACTTATTCATACAGATACTAACACATACTTACTCTCTTCTACAATCACTGACACAAGCACACACTCATCCATACAGCCACTCTCACAATCACTCACTCTCCCTTATAGTCATCTATATACTCCAACTGTCACTTATACTGCCTTTCACATATGTAGTTACTCACACATGTACCACTGAGACATCCATTCACTCACCAACACACCCATACACACACTCACCCACCCATACAGCCCTTCACAGGTGCCTTCTTAAACCCATACACCCAGTGAATCACCTACTCACACATCTATGCACAGAGCCACACACACCCAACCCACCCACAGAGCCACTCAGGCACCCATACATATACTCAGACAACCAATCAATAAGCATATAGACACTCATGTAGCTACTCACCAACCCATGCAGCCGCTTAAACACCAACTGGCAGAATAATACAGACATTCATACAGTCTAGTCACTAACCCATGTATTCAGTAAGACACAATGAATCACTCACTTATACAGTCAGTCACGCACCTACTAAATCATCCATTCAGACACTTACACATCCACTCATTCTTCTATACACCTTGGCATATATATATAAAACATATTTAAACTTTACAGAAACACATAGTCACTGGATGATGTCATCAATGATGTCATCAGTGGTTTCATTTGAGATGTCATCAATGATGTCACTGAACATGTCATGAATGATGTAATATGTGACGTCATCAGCAGTGCATTGCGGGGGCGCAAGTTATAGTTAGCTCAACTAACTATAACAGGCGAATTTCTCTGGTTTTGTTCAAGTGAAATGTCCAACTAACTATAAGGTCCCTGAAAACGATGGTTTTTTCAGTGAATTTCTATGGTTTTTTAAAGACTAATTTCTAAATTTAAGTCCCTGAAACCTATGGTTTTTTCAGTGAATTTCAAAGGTCTTTTAAATGATAATTTCTAACTATAACGTCCCTGACACCTATAGTTTTTTCAGTGAATTTCAAAGGTTTTGTAAATGCTATTTTCTAACTATAACTTCCCTGAAACCTATGGTTTTTTTCAATGAATTTCAAAGGCTTTTTAAATGGTAATTTCTAACTATAACTTCCCTGAAACCTGTGATTTTTTTCAGTGAATTTCTAAGGTTTTTTAAATGCTAATTTCTAACTACACCTAGATAGGTAAGACATGTGCAGAAAGAGAAAGAAAGGCGCAGAAAGAAGCAAGAAAAGAACAGAAAAATGCAAGATAAGTGCAGAAAAAAGGAAGAGAGGTGCAAAAAGAGGAAGAAAGGTGCAGAAAGGAGCAGGAGAAGTGCTGAAAGAGGCAATAGAGGTGCAGAAAGAAGCAAGAGAAGTGTGGAAAGAAGCAATAGAGGCACAGAAAGAAGCAAGAGTTGCAAAAAATAGAGAGTGGGATGCAGAAAGAGGAAGAAAGGCGCAGATAGAGACAAGTGAGGTGCAGAGAGAGGCAAGAGGGGTACAGAAAGAGGCAAGAGAGGTCCAGAAAGAGGAAGAAAGGTGCAGAAAGAGGCACGTGAGGTACAGAAAGAGGCAAGAGAGGTGCAGAAAGAGGCAAGAGAAGTGCAGAAAGAGGCAAGAGAGGTGCAGAAAGAGGCAAGAGAGGTGCAGAAAGAGGCATGAGAGGTGCAGCAAGAGAGGTGCGGAAAGAGGCAAGAGGTCTGAAGAAAAGAGTGAGCTGCAGAAAGAGGGAAGAGAGGTGTTGAAAGGCAAGAGAGGTGCAGAAAGAAGAGTGAGTTGCAGAAAGAGGCAAGAGAGGTGCAGAAAGAGGCAAGAGAGGTACAGAAAGAGGTAAGTGGTATAGAAAGAGTCACGAGAGGTACACAAAGAGGAAGAAAAGTGCAGAAAGAAGCAAATGAGCTGCAGAAAGAGGCAAGAGAAGGGCAAAAAGAGTCAAGAGGTGCATTGCGGGGCAAGAGAGGTGCATAAAGAGAAATGTTCAGAAAGAGGCAAGAGAGGTGCAGAAAGAGGCAGGAGAGGTGCAGAAAGAAAAGAGTGAGCTTCAGAAAGAGGCAAGAGTGGTGCAGAAAGATGCAAGAGAGGTACAGAAAGAGGAAAGAGGGGGACAGAAAGAAGAGTGAGCTGCAGAAAGAACAAAGAGAAGTGCAGAAAGAGGAATGAGAAGTGCAGAAAGAGGCAAGAGAGGTGCAGAGCGAAGACAGTGAGCTGCAGAAAGAGGCAAGAGAGGTGCAGAAAGAGGCAAGAGAGGTGCAGAAAGAGGCAAGAGAGGTGCAGAAAGAAGAGAGTGAAGTGCCGAAAGAGGCAAGAGTGGTGCAGAAAGAGGCAAGAGAAGTGCAGAAAGAGGAAGAAAGGTGCAGAAAGACAATATCAAGATAAATGCAGAAAAAGGAAGAAAGGTGCAGAAAGAAGCAAGAGAAGCGCAGAAAGAAGCAAGAAACGAACAGAAAAAGGCAAGATAAGTGCAGAAAAAAGGAAGAGAGGTGCAAAAAGAGGAAGAAAGGTGCAGAAAGGAGCAAGAGAAGTGATGAAAGAGGCAATAGAGGTGCAGAAAGAAGCAAGAGAAGTGTGGAAAGAAGCAATAGAGGCACAGAAAGAAGCAAGAGAGTTGCAAAAAATAGAGAGTGGGATGCAGAAAGAGGAAGAAAGGCACGGAAAGAGACAAGTGAGGTGCAGAGAGGCAAGAGGGGTACAGAAAGAGGCAAGAGAGGTCCAGAAAGAGGAAGAAAGGTGCAGAAAGAGGCAAGTGAGGCACAGAAAGAGGCAAGAGAGGTGCAGAAAGAGGCAAGAGAAGTGCAGAAAGAGGCAAGAGAGGTGCAGAAAGAGACAAGACTGGTGCAGAAAGATGCAAGAGAGGTGCAGAAAGAGGCAAGAGAGGTGCAGAAAGAGGCATGAGAGGTGCAGCAAGAGACAAGAGAGGTGCGGAAAGAGGCAAGAGGTCTGAAGAAAAGAGTGAGCTGCAGAAAGAGGGAAGAGAGGTGTTGAAAGGCAAGAGAGGTGCAGAAAGAAGAGTGAGTTGCAGACAGAGGCAAGAGAGGTGCAGAAAGAGGCAGGAGAGGTACAGAAAGAGGTAAGTGGTATAGAAAGAGTCACGAGAGGTACACAAAGAGGAAGAAATGTTCAGAAAGAGGCAAGAGAGGTGCAGAAAGAGGCAGGAGAGGTGCAGAAAGAAAAGAGTGAGCTTCAGAAAGAGGCAAGAGTGGTGCAGAAAGATGCAAGAGAGGTACAGAAAGAGGGAAGAGAGGGACAGAAAGAAGAGTGAGCTGCAGAAAGAACAAAGAGAAGTGCAGAAAGAGGAATGAGAAGTGCAGAAAGAGGCAAGAGAGGTGCAGAGCGAAGACAGTGAGCTGCAGAAAGAGGCAAGAGAGGTGCAGAAAGAGGCAAGAGAGGTGCATAAAGAAGAGAGTGAAGTGCCGAAAGAGGCAAGAGTGGTGCAGAAAGAGGCAAGAGAAGTGCAGAAAGAGGAAGAAAGGTGCAGAAAGACAATATCAAGATAAATGCAGAAAAAGGAAGAAAGGTGCAGAAAGAAGCAAGAGAAGCGCAGAAAGAAGCAAGAGAGGTACAGAAAGAAGCAAGAGATGTGCAGAAAGAAGAGTGAGGTACAGAAAGAGGAAAGTGTGGGTCAGAAAGAAGAGTGCGGTGCAGAAAGAGGCAAGAGAGGTGCAGAAAGAGGCAAGTGTGAGTCAGAAAGTGTCAAGAGAGGTGCAGAATGAGGCAAGAGGTGCAGAAAGAAGAGAGAGCTGCAGAAAGAGGCACGTGAGGTACAGAAAGAGGCAAGAGAGGTGCCGAAAGAGACAAGACTGGTGCAGAAAGAGGCAAGAGAGGTGCAGAAAGAGGCAAGAGAGGTGCAGCCAGAGACAAGAGAGGTGCAGAAAGAGGCAAGAGGTCTGAAGAAAAGAGTGAGCTGCAGAAAGAGGGAAGAGAGGTGTAGAAAGGCAAGAAAGGTGCAGAAAGAAGAGAGTGAGTTGCAGAAAGGGGCAAGAGAGGTGGTGAAAGAGGCAAGAGAGGTACAGAAAGAGGTAAGTGGTATAGAAAGAGTCAAGAGAAGTACACAGAGAAAGAAAGGTGCAGAAAGAAGCAAGTGTGCTGCAGAAAGAGGCAAGAGAAGGGCAAAAAGAGTCAAGAGAGGTGCATTGTGGAGCAAGAGAGGTGCATAAAGAGAAAGAAATGTTCAGAAAGAGGCAAGAGAGGTGCAGAAAGAGGCAGGAGAGTTGCAGAAAGAAGAGTGAGCTTCAGAAAGAGGCAAGAGAGGTGCAGAAAGAGGCAAGAGAGGTGCAGAAAGAGGGAAGAGAGGTACAGAAAGAAGAGAGTAAGCTGCAGAAAGAACAAAGAGAAGTGCAGAAAGAGGAATGAGAAGTGCAGAAAGAGGCAAGAGAGGTGCAGAGCGAAGACAGTGAGCTGCAGAAGGAGGGAAGAGAGGTGCATAAAGAAGAGAGTGAAGTGCCGAAGAGGCAAGAGTGATGCAGAAAGAGGCAAGAGAAGTGCAGAAAGAGGAAGAAAGGTGCAGAAAGAAGCAAGAGAGGTGCAGAAAGAAGAGTGAGGTGCAGAAAGAGTCAAGAGAGGTACAGAAAGAGGCAAGTGTGGGTCAGAAAGAAGAGAGGTGCAGAAAGAGGCAAGAGAGGTGAAGAAAGAGGCAAGTGTGAGTCAGAAAGTGGCAGGAGAGGTGCAGAATGAGGCAAGAGAGGTGCAGAGAGAAGAGAGTGAGCTGCAGAAAGAGGCAAGAGAGGGGCAGCAAGATGCCAGAGAGGTGCATAAAGAGGCAAAAGGTGTAGAAAGAGGCAAGAGAGGTGCAGAAAGAGGAAGAAAGGCACAGTAAGAGGCAAGTGAGGTGCAGAAAGAAGAAGAATGGTGCAGAAAGAGGCAAGAGAGGTACAGAAAGAAGAGTGAGCTGCAGAAAGAGGCAAGAGAGGGACAGCAAGATGCAAGAGAGGTGCAGAAAGAGGCAAGAGAGGTACAGAAAGAGGCAAGAGAGGTGCTGACAGAATAGAGTGAGCTGCAGAAAGAGGCAAGAGAGGTCAGAAAGAGACCAGAGTGATGCAGAAACAGGCAAGAGAGGTACAGAAAGAGGTAAGTGGCATAGAAAGAGTCAAGAGAGGTACACAGAGGAAGAAAGGTGCAGAAAGAAGCAAATGAGCTGCAGAAAGAGGCAAGAGAAGGGCAAAAAGTGTCAAGAGAGGTGTATTGCGGGGCAAGAGAGGTGCAGAGAGAGGCAAGAGAGGTGCAGAAAGAGGCAAGAGAGGTACAGAAAGAAGGAAGAGAGGTACAGAAAGAAGAGAGTGAGCTGCAGAAAGAACAAAGAGAAGTGCAGAAAGAGGAATGAGAAGTGCAGAAAGAGGCAAGAGAGGTGCAGAGCGAAGACAGTGAGCTGCAGAAAGAGGGAAGAGAGGTGCAGAAAAAGGCAAGAGAGGTGCATAAAGAAGAGAGTGAAGTGCCGAAAGAGGCAAGAGTGGTGCAGAAAGAGGCAAGAGAACTGCAGAAAGAGGAAGAAAGATGCAGAAAGGCAATATCAAGATAAATGCAGAAAAAGGAAGAAAGGTGCAGAAAGAAGCAAGAGAAGCGCAGAAAGAAGCAAGAGAGGTATAGAAAGAAGCAAGAGAGGTGCAAAAAGAAGAGTGAGGTGCTGAAAGAGGCAAGAGAGGTGCTGAAAGAGGCAAGAGAGGTACAGAAAGAGGTAAGTGGTATAGAAAGAGTCACGAGAGGTACACAAAGAGGAAGAAATGTTCAGAAAGAGGCAAGAGAGGTGCAGAAAGAGGCAGGAGAGGTGCAGAAAGAAAAGAGTGAGCTTCAGAAAGAGGCAAGAGTGGTGCAGAAAGATGCAAGAGAGGTACAGAAAGAAGGAAGAGAGGGACAGAAAGAAGAGTGAGGTGCTGAAAGAGGCAAGAGAGGTGCTGAAAGAGGCAAGAGAGGTACAGAAAGAGGTAAGTGGTATAGAAAGAGTCACGAGAGGTACACAAAGAGGAAGAAATGTTCAGAAAGAGGCAAGAGAAGTGCAGAAAGAGGCAGGAGAGGTGCAGAAAGAAAAGAGTGAGCTTCAGAAGGAGGGAAGAGAGGGACAGAAAGAAGAGTGAGCTGCAGAAAGAACAAAGAGAAGTGCAGAAAGAGGAATGAGAAGTGCAGAAAGAGGCAAGAGTGGTGCAGAGCGAAGACAGTGAGCTGCAGAAAGAGGCAAGAGAGGTGCAGAAAGAGGCAAGAGAGGTGCAGAAAGAGGCAAGAGAGGTGCATAAAGAAGAGAGTGAAGTGCCGAAAGAGGCAAGAGGGGTGCAGAAAGAGGCAAGAGAAGTGCAGAAAGAGGAAGAAAGGTGCAGAAAGACAATATCAAGATAAATGCAGAAAAAGGAAGAAAGGTGCAGAAAGAAGCAAGAGAAGCGCAGAAAGAAGCAAGAGAGGTACAGAAAGAAGCAAGAGATGTGCAGAAAGAAGAGTGAGGTACAGAAAGAGGAAAGTGTGGGTCAGAAAGTGTCAAGAGAGGTGCAGAATGAGGCAAGAGGTGCAGAAAGAAGAGAGTGAGCTGCAGAAAGAGGCACGTGAGGTACAGAAAGAGGCAAGAGAGGTGCCGAAAGAGACAAGACTGGTGCAGAAAGAGGCAAGAGAGGTGCAGAAAGAGGCAAGAGAGGTGCAGCAAGAGACAAGAGAGGTGCAGAAAGAGGCAAGAGGTCTGAAGAAAAGAGTGAGCTGCAGAAAGAGGGAAGAGAGGTGTAGAAAGGCAAGAAAGGTGCAGAAAGAAGAGAGTGAGTTGCAGAAAGAGGCAAGAGAGGTGTTGAAAGAGGCAAGAGAGGTACAGAAAGAGGTAAGTGGTATAGAAAGAGTCAAGAGAAGTACACAGAGAAAGAAAGGTGCAGAAAGAAGCAAGTGAGCTGCAGAAAGAGGCAAGAGAAGGGCAAAAAGAGTCAAGAGAGGTGCATTGCGGAGCAAGAGAGGTGCATAAAGAGAAAGAAATGTTCAGAAAGAGGCAAGAGAGGTGCAGAAAGAGGCAGCAGAGGTGCAGAAAGAAGAGAGTGAGCTTCAGAAAGAGGCAAGAGGTGCAGAAAGAGGCAAGAGAGGTGCAGAAAGAGGCAAGAGAGGTGCAGAAAGAGGGAAGAGAGGTACAGAAAGAAGAGAGTAAGCTGCAGAAAGAACAAAGAGAAGTGCAGAAAGAGGAATGAGAAGTGCAGAAAGAGGCAAGAGAGGTGCAGAGCGAAGACAGTGAGCTGCAGAAAGAGGGAAGAGAGGTGCATAAAGAAGAGAGTGAAGTGCCGAAGAGGCAAGAGTGGTGCAGAAAGAGGCAAGAGAAGTGCAGAAAGAGGAAGAAAAGTGCAGAAAGAAGCAAGAGAGGTGCAGAAAGAAGAGTGAGGTGCAGAAAGAGTCAAGAGAGGTACAGAAAGAGGCAAGTGTGGGTCAGAAAGAAGAGAGGTGCAGAAAGAGGCAAGAGAGGTGCAGAAAGAGGCAAGTGTGAGTCAGAAAGTGGCAGGAGAGGTGCAGAATGAGGCAAGAGAGGTGCAGAGAGAAGAGAGTGAGCTGCAGAAAGAGGCAAGAGAGGGGCAGCAAGATGCCAGAGAGGTGCATAAAGAGGCAAAAGGTGTAGAAAGAGACAAGAGAGGTGCAGAAAGAGGAAGAAAGGCACAGTAAGAGGCAAGTGAGGTGCAGAAAGAAGAAGAATGGTGCAGAAAGTGGCAAGAGAGGTACAGAAAGAAGAGAGTGAGCTGCAGAAAGAGGCAAGAGAGGGACAGCAAGATGCAAGAGAGGTACAGAAAGAGACAAGAGAGGTGCTGACAGAAGAGAGTGAGCTGCAGAAAGAGGCAAGAGAGGTCAGAAAGAGGCAAGAGACATGCAGAAAGAGACAAGAGTGATGCAGAAACAGGCAAGAGAGGTACAGAAAGAGGTAAGTGGTATAGAAAGAGTCAAGAGAGGTACACAGAGGAAGAAAGGTGCAGAAAGAAGCAAGTGAGCTGCAGAAAGAGGCAAGAGAAGGGCAAAAAGTGTCAAGAGAGGTGTATTGCGGGGCAAGAGAGGTGCAGAGAGAGGCAAGAGAGGTGCAGAAAGAGGCAAGAGAGGTACAGAAAGAAGGAATAGAGGTACAGAAAGAAGAGAGTGAGCTGCAGAAAGAACAAAGAGAAGTGCAGAAAGAGGAATGAGAAGTGCCGAAAGAGGCAAGAGTGGTGCAGAAAGAGGCAAGAGAACTGCAGAAAGAGGAAGAAAGAGGCAGAAAGGCCATATCAAGATAAATGCAGAAAAAGGAAGAAAGGTGCAGAAAGAAGCAAGAGAAGCGCAGAAAGAAGCAAGAGAGGTATAGAAAGAAGCAAGAGAGGTGCAAAAAGGGGCAAGTGTGGGTCAGAAAGAAGAGTGAGGTGCAGAAAGAGGCAAGAGAGGTGCAGAAAGAGGCAAGTGTGAGTCAAAAAGTGGCAAGAGAGGTACAGAATGAGGCAAGAGAGGTGCAGAGAGAAGAGAGGGAGCTGCAGAAAGAGGCACGTGAGGTACAGAAAGAGGCAAGAGAGGTGCCGAAAGAGACCAGACTGGTGCAGAAAGAGGCAAGAGAGGTGCAGAAAGAGGCAAGTGTGAGTCAGAAAGTGGCAAGAGAGGTACAGAATGAGGCAAGAGAGGTGCAGCAAGAGACAAGAGAGGTGCAGAAAGAGGCAAGAGGTCTGAAGAAAAGAGTGAGCTGCAGAAAGAGGGAAGAGAGGTGCAGAAAAAGGCAAGAGAGGTGCATAAGGAAGAGAGTGAAGTGCCGAAAGAGGCAAGAGTGGTGCAGAAAGAGGCAAGAGAACTGCAGAAAGAGGAAGAAAGATGCAGAAAGGCAATATCAAGATAAATGCAGAAAAAGGAAGAAAGGTGCAGAAAGAAGCAAGAGAAGCGCAGAAAGAAGCAAGAGAGGTATAGAAAGAAGCAAGAGAGGTGCAAAAAGAAGAGTGAGGTGCTGAAAGAGGCAAGAGAGGTGCTGAAAGAGGCAAGAGAGGTACAGAAAGAGGTAAGTGGTATAGAAAGAGTCACGAGAGGTACACAAAGAGGAAGAAATGTTCAGAAAGAGGCAAGAGAGGTGCAGAAAGAAAAGAGTGAGCTTCAGAAAGAGGCAAGAGTGGTGCAGAAAGATGCAAGAGAGGTACAGAAAGAGGGAAGCGAGGGACAGAAAGAAGAGTGAGCTGCAGAAAGAACAAAGAGAAGTGCAGAAAGAGGAATGAGAAGTGCAGAAAGAGGCAAGAGTGGTGCAGAGCGAAGACAGTGAGCTGCAGAAAGAGGCAAGAGAGGTGCAGAAAGAGGCAAGAGAGGTGCAGAAAGAGGCAAGAGAGGTGCATAAAGAAGAGAGTGAAGTGCCGAAAGAGGCAAGAGAGGTGCCGAAAGAGGCAAGAGGGGTGCAGAAAGAGGCAAGAGAAGTGCAGAAAGAGGAAGAAAGGTGCAGAAAGACAATATCAAGATAAATGCAGAAAAAGGAAGAAAGGTGCAGAAAGAAGCAAGAGAAGCGCAGAAAGAAGCAAGAGAGGTACAGAAAGAAGCAAGAGATATGCAGAAAGAAGAGTGAGATACAGAAAGAGGAAAGTGTGGGTCAGAAAGTGTCAAGAGAGGTGCAGAATGAGGCAAGAGGTGCAGAAAGAAGAGAGTGAGCTGCAGAAAGAGGCACGTGAGGTACAGAAAGAGGCAAGAGAGGTGCCGAAAGAGACAAGACTGGTGCAGAAAGAGGCAAGAGAGGTGCAGAAAGAGGCAAGAGAGGTGCAGCAAGAGACAAGAGAGGTGCAGAAAGAGGCAAGAGGTCTGAAGAAAAGAGTGAGCTGCAGAAAGAGGGAAGAGAGGTGTAGAAAGGCAAGAAAGGTGCAGAAAGAAGAGAGTGAGTTGCAGAAAGAGGCAAGAGAGGTGTTGAAAGAGGCAAGAGAGGTACAGAAAGAGTCAAGAGAAGTACACAGAGAAAGAAAGGTGCAGAAAGAAGCAAGTGAGCTGCAGAAAGAGGCAAGAGAAGGGCAAAAAGAGTCAAGAGAGGTACATTGCGGAGCAAGAGAGGTGCATAAAGAGAAAGAAATGTTCAGAAAGAGGCAAGAGAGGTGCAGAAAGAGGCAGCAGAGGTGCAGAAAGAAGAGAGTGAGCTTCAGAAAGAGGCAAGAGAGGTGCAGAAAGAGGCAAGAGAGGTGCAGAAAGAGGCAAGAGAGGTGCAGAAAGAGGGAAGAGAGGTACAGAAAGAAGAGAGTAAGCTGCAGAAAGAACAAAGAGAAGTGCAGAAAGAGGAATGAGAAGTGCAGAAAGAGGCAAGAGAGGTGCAGAGCGAAGACAGTGAGCTGCAGAAAGAGGGAAGAGAGGTGCATAAAGAAGAGAGTGAAGTGCCGAAGAGGCAAGAGTGGTGCAGAAAGAGGCAAGAGAAGTGCAGAAAGAGGAAGAAAGGTGCAGAAAGAAGCAAGAGAGGTGCAGAAAGAAGAGTGAGGTGCAGAAAGAGTCAAGAGAGGTACAGAAAGAGGCAAGTGTGGGTCAGAAAGAAGAGAGGTGCAGAAAGAGGCAAGAGAGGTGCAGAAAGAGGCAAGTGTGAGTCAGAAAGTGGCAGGAGAGGTGCAGAATGAGGCAAGAGAGGTGCAGAGAGAAGAGAGTGAGCTGCAGAAAGAGGCAAGAGAGGGGCAGCAAGATGCCAGAGAGGTGCATAAAGAGGCAAAAGGTGTAGAAAGAGGCAAGAGAGGTGCAGAAAGAGGAAGAAAGGCACAGTAAGAGGCAAGTGAGGTGCAGAAAGAAGAAGAATGGTGCAGAAAGTGTTAAGAGAGGTACTGAAAGAAGAGAGTGAGCTGCAGAAAGAGGCAAGAGAGGGACAGCAAGATGCAAGAGAGGTGCAGAAAGAGGCAAGAGAGGTACAGAAAGAGACAAGAGAGGTGCTGACAGAAGAGAGTGAGCTGCAGAAAGAGGCAAGAGAGGTCAGAAAGAGACATGCAGAAAGAGACAAGAGTGATGCAGAAACAGGCAAGAGAGGTACAGAAAGAGGTAAGTGGTATAGAAAAAGGCAAGAGAGGTACACAGAGGGAGAAAGGTGCAGAAAGAAGCAAGTGAGCTGCAGAAAGAGGCAAGAGAAGGGCAAAAAGTGTCAAGAGAGGTGTATTGCGGGGCAAGAGAGGTGCAGAGAGAGGCAAGAGAGGTGCAGAAAGAAGGAATAGAGGTACAGAAAGAAGAGAGTGAGCTGCAGAAAGAACAAAGAGAAGTGCAGAAAGAGGAATGAGAAGTGCAGAAAGAGGCAAGAGAGGTGCAGAGCGAAGACAGTGAGCTGCAGAAAGAGGGAAGAGAGGTGCAGAAAAAGGCAAGAGAGGTGCATAAAGAAGAGAGTGAAGTGCCGAAAGAGGCAAGAGTGGTGCAGAAAGAGGCAAGAGAGGTGCAGAAAGAGGCAAGTGTGAGTCAGAAAGTGGCAAGAGAGGTACAGAATGAGGCAAGAGAGGTGCAGCAAGAGACAAGAGAGGTGCAGAAAGAGGCAAGAGGTCTGAAGAAAAGAGTGAGCTGCAGAAAGAGGGAAGAGAGGTGCAGAAAAAGGCAAGAGAGGTGCATAAAGAAGAGAGTGAAGTGCCGAAAGAGGCAAGAGTGGTGCAGAAAGAGGCAAGAGAACTGCAGAAAGAGGAAGAAAGATGCAGAAAGGCAATATCAAGATAAATGCAGAAAAAGGAAGAAAGGTGCAGAAAGAAGCAAGAGAAGCGCAGAAAGAAGCAAGAGAGGTATAGAAAGAAGCAAGAGAGGTGCAAAAAGAAGAGTGAGGTGCAGAAAGAGGCAAGAGAGGTACAGAAAGGGGCAAGTGTGGGTCAGAAAGAAGAGTGAGGTGCAGAAAGAGGCAAGAGAGGTGCAGAAAGAGGCAAGTGTGAGTCAGAAAGTGGCAAGAGAGGTACAGAATGAGGCAAAAGAGGTGCAGAGAGAAGAGAGGGAGCTGCAGAAAGAGGCAAGAGAGGGGCAGCAAGATGCCAGAGAGGTGCATAAAGAGGCAAAAGGTGTAGGAAGAGGCACAAGAGGTGCAGACAGAGGAAGAAAGGCACAGTAAGAGGCAAGTGAGGTGCAGATAGAAGAAGAATGGTGCAGAAAGAGGCAAGAGAGGTGCAGAAAGAAGAGAGTGAGCTGCAGAAATAGGCAAGAGAGGTGCAGAAAGTGGCAAGAGAGGTGCAGAACGAGGCAAGAGAGGTGCAGAAAGAAGAGTGAGCTGCAGAAAGAGGCAAGAGAGAGGCAGCAAGATGCAAGAGAGGTGCAGCAAGATGCAAGAGAGGTGCATAAAGAGGCAACAGGTGTAGAAAGAGGCAAGAGAGGTGCAGAAAGAGGAAGAAAGGCACAGTAAGATGCAAGTGATGTGCAGAAAGAAGAAGAAAGGTACAGAAAGAGGCAAGAGAGGTGCAGAAAGAAGAGAGTGAGTAGCAGAAAGAGACGAGAGAGGTGCAGAAAGAGGCAAGAGAGGTGCAGAAAGAGGCAAGAGAAGTACAGAAAGAGGCAAGAGAGGTACAGAAAGAGGCAAGAGAGGTACAGAATGAAGAGAATAACCTGCAGAAGAGGGAAGAAAGGTGCAGAAAGAGGCAAGAGAGGTGCAGAAAGAAGAGTGAGCTGCAGAAAGCGTCAAGAGAGGTGCAGAAAGAGGCAAGAGAAGTACAGAAAGAGGCAAGAGAGGTACAGAAATAAGAGAGTGAGCTGCAGAAAGAAGCAAGTGAGGTGCAGAAAGAGGCAAGAGAGGTGCAGAAAGAGGCAACAAGAGGTACAGAAAGAGGCGAGAGAGGTGCAGAAAGAGGCAAAAGAGATGCATAAAGATGCAAGAGAGGTGCTGATAGAAGAGAGTGAGCTGCAGAAAGAGGGAAGAGGTGAAGAAAGAGGCAAGCGAGGTGCAGAAAGAAGAGTGAGCTGCAGAAAGAGGCAAGAAAGGTTCAAAAAGAGGCAAGAGACGTTCAAAAAGAGGCAAGAGACGTGCAGAAAGAGGTAAGAGGAGTAGAAAGAGGCAAGAGAAGAGCAGAAGGAGGCAAAAGAGGTGCAGAAAGAGGCAAGAGAGGTGCAGAAAGGAGAGTGAGCTGCAGAAAGAAGCAAGAGAATTGCTGAAAGGCAAGAGGTGCAGAAAGATGCAAGTGAGGTGCAAAAAGAGGCTATAGAAGTGCAAAAAGGTAAGCGGTGTAGAAAGAGGCGAAAGAGGCAAGTCAGGTGCAGAAAGAGGCAAGAGAAGAGCAGAAAGAGGAAAAAGAGGTGTAGAAAGAAGAAGAAAGGTGCAAAAAGAGGCAAGAGAGGTACAGAAAGGGGCAAGAGAGGACCAGAAAGAAAGGTGAGCTACAGAAAGAGGTAAGAGAGGTACAGAAAGAGGCAAGAGAGGTGCTGACAGAAGAGAGTGAGCTGCAGAAAGAGGCAAGGGAGGTCAGAAAGAGGCAAGAGACATGCAAAAAGAGACAAGAGTGATGCAGAAACAGGTAAGAGAGGTACAGAAAGAGGAAGAAAGGTGCAGTAAGAAGCAAGAGATGTGCAGAAACGGCAAGAGAGGTACAGAAAGAAGAACAAAGGTGCAGAAAGAGGCAAGAGAGGTGAAGATAAAGGCAAGAGGTGCAGAAAGAAGAGAGTGAGCTGCAGAAAAGGCAAGAGAGGTGCAGAAAGAGGCAAGAGAGGTATAGGAAGAGGCAAGAGAGGTGCTGATAGAAGGGATTGATCTACAGAAAGAGGGAAGAAAGGTGCACAAAGAGGCAAGAGAGGTGCCGAAAGAAGAGTGAGCTGCAGAAAGAGGCAAGAGGTTCAGAAAGAGGCAAGAGAAGTGCAGAAAGAGGCAAGAGAGGTGCAGAAAGAGGCAAGAGTTGAGTAGAAAAGCAAGAGGTGCAGATAGAGGCAAGGGAGGTGTGAAAAGAGGCAAGAGAGGTGCAATAAAAGGAAGAAAGGCATAGAAAGGCAAGTGAGGTGCAGAAAGAGGCAAGAGAGGTACAGAAAGAGGAAGAAAGGTGCAGAAAGAGGCACAAGAGGTGCAGAAACAGGACGAAAGGTGCAGCAAGAGGCAACAGAGGTGCAGAAAGAGGCAAGAGAGGTGCAGATAGATGAGTGAGTTGCAGAAAGCGGGAAGAGAGGTGCAGAAAGAGGCAAGACAGGTGCGGAAAGAAGAGAGTGAGGTATATATATGTGTATATATTCAATCTCCTCTCACTCTTACAAGGAAGGAATCAGCACTTGGGTTATTACATTAAAACCAAAAAGCTGGCTGCCATATTGTCTTGATCACGATGTGAAAATTCAGGAATTTATACAATAAAGAAAAGAAAACAAGTGTTAATATGCACACAATGTAATTTCAGCATATCATTCCCCGTGACCGCCGTACCTATATGTTCGTCAACTTGAGTTGTTCATAATAAACATACTTACGATTGCAAACATCAACATAAACAATGGACTACACATTACTTTAAAGTGAAAGGCTATCGGCCATATTGATCTGGGCACGTTGCATTTTATAGAGGTTCTTACAGGAAAGAAAAGAAGTAAAAAGGGGTGTTAATATACACACACTATCCCTAAATAAAGTTCTAGTGATTATAGTTCCATTCCATTCACAGCTCATTTGAGATGTGATGAGTGATGTCTTGAGTGATGTCACTGACCATGTCATGAATGATGTAATGTCTGAGGTCATAAGCAGTGCATTGCGGGGGCGTAAGTTATAGTTAGCTCAGGTAACTATAACTGCTGAATTTCAGTGGTTTTGTACGAGTGAATTCTGAGTTTAACTTTAACGTCCCTGTAATCTTTGTTTTTTTCAGCGTATTTTTAGTTTTTTTTAAATGTTAAGTAAGATGCCTATCACAATGGATGGTGGGGGGTTGGAAGCAGGGCCTGGCCCGGCATTGTGCTGCCCCCCCCACCCCAGCTTGCTGCTCCTGCCTCCCCTCCTCCTTGCAATCCATTGTCCAAGTCCATGTCCCTGCTCCCTCATTATAGCCCTGTGTGGCCCTTGTTCTGCCACTGGCCTTCCCGCCGTCTCTAAACAGTCAGCTTGCTGCCCCATCCACTTTCTACTATCCTCTGTTGTCTGAATCCATGCACTAGCCTCCTCTCTCCTGTCATGCAGGGTCTGATGTGCTGCAACTGCCCTCCATTTAGCATGATGTCCCAGTCTACTCCTCCCGCCCATCATTGCTCTCCTGCTTAGCCTCTATGCTTAGCTTGCTGCCCCTACTCTCCTTCCCCCTGCCCTCCGATGTCTGTGTACATGCCCCTGATCCATCTTTTTTGCCCACCATGTTCCATGGACCTGCCCCTCCTATTTACTCTAAGTTTTCTGTTGAGCTGCCTCTCCCCTCCCACCTGCCTAGCATTGTCAGATGACTGTAACCTCTCCCTGCCACTTCCACCCTGCCTGTCCACGTTCCATGCCCCTATCCCCTTCCTCCTGTCCTCCATGGTCTATTTTACTGCCACATCCTTCTACCCTCCATGGTCTCTTGTGCTGCAACTGCTTCTCCTGCCTGCCCCACGTGGTCTGTTGTGAGGCGCCTTCCCCTGAACTCTCTTGTCTGTGCCCAGCTCCTACACCTCCCTTCTAACCTCCATGATCCTTTATGCATGCCCCTGCACCCTCCTTCTTGCCTATCATGGCCAAATTGTGCTGCCACTATCCCTCTTGCTTGCCATGCATGGTCTTCTGTGCTGCCCCTGACCCCCTCCCACCTTCCCTCTCTGGTCTGTGTGTATGCCATTGTAGTCTCACTGTTGCCCTCCATGGTGTGTTGTGCTTCTAGTGCCCATCCTGCCTGACCTCCACGGTCAGCTGGCTGCTCCTGCCCTGCCCCCTTGCCCCCTTTTCATGTGCAGACCCCTATTCCCTCCCTCCTGGCTTGTCTGTTCCATTGTCATGCCCCTGATCCCTCCCTCCTGCCCTTTATGGTCCGTTATGCTGCAGATTTCTCTCCTGTCTGTCCAGTATGGTCAGCTTGCTGCCATTGCCTCTTTCCCCTCTTTCCTCTGTTGTCCATGTGAATGGTCCTGTCCCCTCCCTATTGCTTTCCATGGTTCGTTGTGCCGCACTGCCGTCCCGCATGCCCTGTGTGGTGTATTGTGCTGCTGTAAACCCTGATGCCTGCCCTGTAAGGTCAGTTAGGTACACCTGTACATGCCCCTACCCCAATTCCTCCTGACTTCCATGATCCAATGTATTATACTTGCTAACATTTTGAATTTGGTAAGAGGGAGATTTTGGAAAAAAAACCTGGGGAATTGATTTTTCCCATTGACTTGCATAGAAAAAGAGGAGGTTGTAGACAAGAGACAGATAAAATAATGCCCTTTTGGGTTTAAGAACATTGGCCGTTTCCTGCCTGAATCGTCTCTGTTGGTATGTATGGTTGTACTACCACTGCCTCTTCCTTCTGCCCTCAATGGTCTATTATATTGCCACAGCCTCTCTTGCCTGTCCTGCATTGTTAGTTTGTTGCCCATGCCCCCTTTCCACTGCCCTCCATGTTGTGCTGCCACCGCCCTTCCTGCCTGCTTAAATTGTTGCCTCTGCCCCCTCCTACCTGCCTTCAATTTTCGAAGTCCGTGCCCCTGACTTCTGCCTCCCAACAGTATCCTAATGAACAACTAGATTGCGAACATTCTATATTCATTACAGAAGTGTGGCACGCCTAACGTCATCTTGATGTAATCAAAACTGTAATACCTAAAGCATTTCCTTTAGAAAGTATAGAAACGAGAGGGTCTTATTTGCATAGAAATGATTGTTAGTGATCCAAAGAACTAAAATTAGGACATATTTTCTGAGTTCTCAAATAGCAACAAAGCACTTTTAAATTATTTGTTATCTTGGTTTTTTTATCCAGTTGACCGCTTGATTAAATGTTACGCTTAGGGGAGAGAATGTGGTGTTACTTCCAGAGCCGCAGACTTTGCAACTGTGGAACCAAGTTGGAGTTTCTGCTTCAGCTTGACATTCTGTGATTCTGGTCAAATCACTTAATCTCCCCATGCCTACAACCAAAATGTGTTTGTCCTTGTATGGTGTAACCAATGCTCATGTAAAGCACTCCAATATCTGACCAGCCTGCACTATATAAAACTGCAAAAAAAAAACCAAAGGATAAAAAGTGTTTTCCACACTTCTGTCATTGGGCTATACGTGGGCTACATCTGGGTGATTTTGTACTACATTTGGGCTCCTTTTTCTCTGGTGGCCATCTTGGGAGACTTCAATTAAATTCATTAAACTTTATTCGAGCTGATTTAGAAACATAGATCATAAAAGTGTACATAAAAACAGTAAAATCTGTTTCTTAATACAATACAGTGAGAATTTATTAAAACCAATAGGTAAAAACTGGTGTTACAAAGCCCGGTTCAGAGCAACTTCAGGTTAACAGAATAGTAAAGTTCAATGTTTCGCAAGATCAATCCCATGTACTTCGTGCAAAATACGCAATAAGGGGTCCAAGTAAGACCAGTCTGCACTATATAAAACTGCAAAAAAACAAAAAATGTAAAGTGTTTTGCACATTTCTGTCATTGAGCTATATGTGAGCTACATCTGGGTAAAATTTGTGCTACATTTGGGCTCTTTTTTTCTCTGGTGGCCATCATGGGAGACTTATTTGTTATGAAGTTTCCTAATTTTCTCATTTACTGCAGTCTCCTCAGTAGGAAAAGCTTTCAGTTTTTTACTTTCATTCCATCAAGAAGGCATTCAGATGTGTCACACATTTGCCATATATTCAGAATGTTAGCACTCTAGTTGTTTATTAGATCACTGTTGTAAAGCTACTGCTTACCAGGGAGTTAACTGGAAGTATCCTGCTGGTATTGAAAGTGATTGTTTCAGTCTGTGTGTCAGAATTTTCTAATGAAATAGAAGAGGATTTGAGATCTCACTTAAAACATGCCCTAATTTTTCTTTCTGCAACACTAACCATAATCTCTATGACAACATGAACCCCCTCATTTTGTTCCTTTTTCAATTAAATGTTTTAAGTGTTACCAGTTTATTCCAATCAAGATGGCTTCAGGTGTGCCATAATTTTGTCATAAGTAAGACTGTTAACGATCTAGTTGCTCTTTAGAACACACTTGGAAGCTGTTGTAGAACACAAAGGAATCAAGTGACAGATAGATTCACCAAAGAACAAAAATATATTTCTACTACAACGTTTCAGCTTCCGCCTTCCTCAGGTAGTACAAGATGGTTTGCTCAGTGGCTGCACAGATAACACAGCTGAATTTTCAAAAAGCATCATGAGTGAAGATTCCATTTGGAATGTGGAATCAATGCAGTCCTGAGAGCTCTTGAGATATGCAGTAATCAAATTGTGTTGTCAGTAATGTTCAGTCCATCTGGATGCAGTGATTTTAAACGGTACATCCAGAAGTTTTCCCTGGTGTCCAGTAGTTCTTCCTTTGAAACATGTTCCACGGGGCAAATCTTCAAGCCTTGACTGCTAAATTGTTCTAACCTGAGCCCCAGCAACCTTTAGAACATGGATCAGACTGCACATCTTCCTTTCTTTGGTTCCCATGCATAAGAGTTATCAGGAGAGACTCCCAACTAGTACCTAGTTGAGATTTTCACTGATTTCATTGCACAGGCTTTCTCCTGAACTTGCTTCTTTATTCTGAAGTCTTCGAACAGATGATGATGCTTTGAGCAGGGACTCTTTCCTCCGTTTTATGAAATGTTATTCAGTGCACCTTGGATACAGTTCTCTCTCGCTGCTCTGTAAGATCAAGATGCATTGTTTCTTGAATGTAATTACTCATGAAAACATTTGCATTTTAATATAGTGTATGACTCTTCCATTACCCCCACAAAGTGCAACAGTTTTCTAAGTCTTCATTCTTCCTCACGAGCTTCTTCAGGCTAAAACCCGTGCCTCTCATTCTTATCTGATAATGCCCTTTTTTAACTATCACCATCTCCTCCACAGCAAGATTTCTGGTCAGAGTGGGAAATATGTGTTTTGCTAAGGGTACTTCTGGCTGTAGTTGGGAGTGTGTTGCAGTCTCATAGGTATTTTGTAAATACCAGCTCTGCTTTATGGATTTGTTCTTGCACCTTCTGTCCCAACCTCTTTCTCCATCTGTTTTCATTAATAACGATGTAATTGTTTTGTCAAGGACAGCTGCAACACTACTCCTTTTCCCGGTTATCTATTATGTGAAGTAAAACTCCTTAGTTCCACCTTTTGCTATGTTCCAAGGAATCAGTGTATTCCTTCTTTCCTTTTCAAAAGGTTTGTCGTTTCAGTATCAACGGCTGGTTCTTTAATACCACTTGGGTACAGATCTTCGATAACTATTGATTCAGTTACATTTTCCTCTATGAAGTTGTTTGAAACAGGAGCAGCAAAAGTTTTTGCACTACCTCACTTGACTATATGTCCCTGCCTCTATACCTGTTGAATCATCACCTCATTTCTTAATGCTCCCTTCAATTTATCTTGTATTGTGATTGCATGTGGGCACTAGGTAGACTTAGGAATGGTGTTGTCCTGTAATATCCTTCAAATGAACTTTCAGAGGGTCTTTAGGTTTCTGAACAAAAAGCAGAAAAACTCAGCAGGGACCCTGGTGGCCTGGTAATTGTATATCTAGGCGAGTTACGCAATAACTATGTTTTTTCCAAAGTTTCTTTTTAGATTTTCACAGGGAAGTGTCTCATCTCACCTTCTCCCCACCTTTTTTGTCTCGAGACTAACTCTCCTCCTGTCAGAGTGTACCAACTTTGTAGCCTATGTCCAGCAGGAGGGATATGTGTTTCACTCTTCTCCAAGCCCAGTGGATAATATGGTGGTTAGTAGTATACCCAAGTAAGAAGTGTACCTGAGGAAAGTGGAATGGATAAAAGAGAGAAATAGATTCACTGGACATCAACACTTTGGATGGTCACTCATCTGTACATTTTCTTCAGCAGGAGTGTTGATATCTGAAGACAAGAGAAAGTCTTTAGTGAATTTATAATTCTTGCTACGGCACCTCCTAGTATTGTATATGATACACCTTAAAACAATCTCTGCTTCTCCAACTCTCTAACATCTGGTGAAATGATGTCTTCTTAATGCTGAAACACAATAACCATCTATGAAATATATGCGAACATTATTCAGGGTTATTGTAATCTGTTCACTAAAGATATATTTCTTCTGTGTTAAAAGAGCATACTCTGTGATTTGAATTATATTCAAAGTAACTACTTCATCAACTGCAACATAACATTTGTTTTACAGAGTTTGCCTGATAAGAAGCAATCACTTTCCCATCTTAGCCTGAGTAAAAATAACGTTACTTTTCCGCTGTGGTGGTGGCTCATCTGGAGGCACAGAGAGCTCCACCAGTCTGGCGGAGATCTCTAAACAAACGAGACAGTCATAGACCATGGTGGCAGAGGTTATGATCTTTGCCACCTTAATAAACCTCCCACCAATCCCTAACAAAGGCCCTAAATTCTAATATGCTAGTATTTTCTTAGAATGGTTCTTTGCATCGTGGCCTTCCAAGAAGAACAACAGTCTGCAAAGTTTTAAAACTCTGGCTACAGGATTCCAGAGGCAGCAACTATGTATCTCCATTGCCTAGCACAGATGCCTTGGATCAGAACAAACTCATACTCTAGGAGTTTTAAATGGTTGCAGCCATTTGCAAGTCTTATGAGGGTCCTGTGGTGTATGGTGTTTGTAGGTTTCCTTCACAGAACTCTTGTGGCTCTCATAGCACATCCATTAGAGATGTGAAGTCTGTCCAATGGTGGCACCCACACTCCACTTGTAGAGCCAGCTTTTCCTGCTTCCAAAGGCGTGTATAGCCTGAAAGTGTGGATTATTGCACCTACGCACACGTCCTGTAAGTAAGAGCAGGGCAACGATTATGACAACTGAACACCCAGCTCTGTGCCCAACCCAGTTGTTCCCTATTATTAGTGGTGGGGCGAGATGGCTGTGTCGGAGCACATTAGGGCAGTATGATGCCTAATCTTCTTACAGCCCTGCAATGTGTATTGAGTACACTCTACAAAGACATCACCATTTCCCTGCATGAATAGGGCTGGACAGAGGAGTGACTGAGCCCAGAACTGCGAGGAACCTAGATGACCTGTCTCCAGTCTTGCTTTTCACCTTATCTTAAGCAGTAGAACTAGTAGTTTGCTGGCAATCCATCCGGAGAGTACATTCCTGATATGGTCGATGGTGTACGTATGGCATCAGCACAGGGGTCCGTCAAGAATGGGGACAGGGTATCCACATTCTGTGGCGAGGAACTGAGAGATAGAAAGCAGCCATCAGCTCTTCATGCCTTTTATTATATTGTTTTTAGGTCGAGCCTAGCGCAGCGTGCACGCGCTGCTCTAGGAGAGAGCCTCTTGGAATTACTCCAGACTTCCAAGAGACTTCTCCGTGTGGGTCGGCCTCCTCCCACACATTCCATTGGCCTTTGCGCATGGGTGCATGTCCCGCCTTTCATCTAAACTTTCACTCCCATGGCCTAGGGGTCTCGGGAGCGAGCCGCGGCACGCATTTTGCCAGCTGCATTCCTCCCTTATCGTTATCTTGGCTTTTGCGGCCGCTCTTGTCTTTAATTATCAATAAATACACTGGAAGAGCCCATGCCGAGACCCCACCCACGCTCTCCCCAGACCACATAGTAAAGCCTGATTTACCTGTTCAGGGTATGAGCACTGTCAGCCAGCAATCAAACGCAATTTTGCCATGGGAATTCATGGTAACCTATGGCTCTGCTGGTAATAAATCTTTTTTGGGGCTTCAACTGCAATGTTGTATTTTGCTTCAATTTTTGAGGTAACTCCGTCTATTTGAAACAGTAGCGTTCAGTTTCATCTACAATGTATGCAGACATCTCCGATCGGAACTTCTTACTGGATTTTGCACATCCAGCTCCTGTCTCTCGTTAGTGCAGCGCTCCAGGCGAGAGAGAAAGTGTGAGTGTGAGTGTGTATATATATATATATATATATATATATATATATATATATATATATATATATATATATATATATATGCGGCATTATATGAATGGAAAAGGGCAGGATTATTAACTAAAAATGAGATGGATTTTTTGAAAAACGATTATCCAGTTACTCCTCAGCTATATCTCATCCCTAAAATACATAAAAACCCTACATGCCCCCCCGGAAGACCAATTATTTCAGCCATTGGGGGGCTATTTGAAAGCACTAGCCGCTACATTGACCATTTTCTTCAGCCATTTGTTCGGGAACTACCTGCATACATTAAAGATACTGGAGACTTTTTGAGGAAGATCTACAATTATGCATGGAATGACAGTTATGTTTTCATGACATTAGATGTACAAAGTTTGTACACCAGTATCACACACAGAGATGGTTTGAACGCCATGAAATTTTTCTTAGGAAAGAGAGCCATAGAATTTTATCAACATACATCTATGTTATTAGATATGGCTGAATGGTGTTTGAACAATAACATTTTTCTGTTTGATAAACTATGCTATAAACAAATTCAAGGCACAGCCATGGGTACTTGCTTCACCCCCAGTTATGCTAATTTGCATATGGGCTGGTGGGAGGAGCAAGTACTCATGTCTGAACATCAACAGGAAATGTCAGAAAATGTAAAAATATATGTGAGATACATAGATGACATCTTCATTCTATGGCAAGGCACTGAAGAAACTGCCACAAAGTTTGTGAATTACATCAGTAAGAACAGTTTGAACCTCAAATTCATATGTACAACCAGTAGAGAGGCAATTGAATTTTTGGATTTAGAATTGTACATAGAGAATAGAATGATTGAAACCAGAACATTTAGAAAAATTACATCAGGCAATTCCATTCTACACGCTAGTAGTTTTCACCCTAATAAACTAATAGAAAGCATTCCATATGGAGAATGCCTAAGGATGAAACGCAATTGTAGCACTGTAACTGGTTTCAATGAGGCTAAAAATGGTCTCTTCCAACGGCTAACAGGCAGAGGCTATAATAAACAAATTTTGAATAGGGCAGAAATGAAGTGTGCAGGTACCACAAGAGTAGATCTGTTACACACAAACTAGTAAAAAACATACTACTGTGAGCAATGAGATGAACACACCACCAAGACTTATCACAGGATATAACATCTACCACAACAATCTACGCAAAATATTATTCAGACATTGGCCATTGGTACGTAGTGACTCGGTAATAGGAGGAATATGTAAGAAACCTCCTAAAATTACATACAGAGGTGCTAAATCTATGCGTCAAGAATTAGTATGCAACACACCAAGGCCTAATACAGGAGCCGATTGTCTCAGACCGCAAAAGGGATTTTCTAAATGTTCCAAATGTAAGGCATGCAAATATGGTACAAATGTTCGCAGCCTGACATTACCATTTAGAAATACCCTTTTCGAAATCCGAGGCAGTTATTCCTGCAAAACAGATTTTGCGGTATATGTTTTGCGCTGTACTTGCAACAAAATGTACGTAGGTAGTACTATACACCCCGTGCATGTACGGATCCTGCAACACCTACGTGCTATCAATCATGATGATAATACATACCCTGTTGCAAGACACATAAACACATTCCATGGTGTTAGAAGTGAAGAACGTTCCTTTTTCGTTATAGACAGTATCCCCAAAAACAACAGGGGGGGAAACAGACAACTGACTTTGCGAAAATTAGAATCAAGATACATAGTATTACTGGACAGCAAAATTCCCAATGGGGAATGAATGCTGATGAGGCCTTAAGTGTACACTTACAATGACCAGCTACTTTTCCCAAATTTTTGATCCTTTCCGGAAGTAACAGGTTACGTTCACTACATAATTTTTATTTATTTTTATTTTTGTTTTTAACCGAAACAATAAAATGACTAGTTCAAATAATTATTTTGTTAAACAGATTAGAAAATGTGCAGATATTAAACGACACCCACTTGGGTATTCACTAAATTAGCTCTGCAGACACATCAATAAAGTAAACTTGACAATCAGGGTGTACAAAAACACCAGGAAGTCACAAGCAAATTTGTAATCTGTGTTTAAATAATTATGCTCTTCACGATTTTGGTATATATACAAAGATGTATTTATCATGTTTTGTTTTCTGTTACAAATTTTTGAGTACATGACACTGTGATTTCATCATTTAGATGTACTGTCGTAACAGGATTTTGTCTGTCTATGAGGAGCAATTATTTGTCATGACAACAATGTCAATAATTAGTTTAGGTGCATTTAAATTTAACAAACATGGCAGCGTACCTGTTGTAGTGACCAAGGCGGCAAGACCGCCGAAACGCGTCTAGCCATCAATGAAGGAATAAAGAATTTTCTTTGACGATAATACCCACGGAGTCAGCGCCTGTTTTACGTACCTAGAACAAGGATTTGTAAAATGTGTGTGTGTATGTATATATATATATATATATATGTGTGTATATATATATATATATTAGGAGTTAATCTATGCACCTTATATGTACTATAGTCTACATATTTCTTTGGATTGTGTGTATTCAGGTGAGCACATTGGAACTTCTCCATGCATGGTTTTACTCTTTTTGGCATTAATCTGCAGCCTCTTTCTGAGAGTTCAAGTAAAACAAGTATTTTTAGTCTGTAGCCTCACAGCATGTTGCACTTTTCTTCCTGTTCGGCTTGTTTTACAACCCGTTTTGATTGCCTTCAAAATCGCCCCCACTTGTGTTTTCACGTTGCTGTTTTCATCCCCACGTCCTCCCGTGTTTCTGCTTCAGCCATCCTCCCCCACGTCCATCCCACTTTCCCCACCCCCCTGTCATTACTCAGGGCCGGACTGACTACCGGGCGTTTTGGAATTCTGCCGAGCAAGGGGCTGATTTCACTGTGGTGGGGGCTGATTTCGTTCATGGAAACCTGCGTGTACTTTGAAATAATTAAAGTAAAACGAATTTTGTTCAGTACACGCAGGTCCCCATCAACGAAATCGGCCCCCAGCTCAGCAGCATTCCAAAACGCCCGGTAGTCAGTCCGGCCCTGTCATTACTTGTTACTTTTTCCAATGCTCCGCTATCAAGCCACTCCATTCCCGTACAACTGGGAATTGTGCCAGTCAGAAATGGAAACTTGGCCGTTATCTTCAACCTGTGTGGATTTTCTATGGGTTAGCTGAATAAAAAAAATATCCTGTAGCAGAAAGTTTCCATTCAGCCAGGAGGCACACCTACAGATCGCTTACATTTTGGACACAGTAGTGCGCATGCGCTGACAATTATCATTTTATGATGTCAGTAAGTCCCTGCCCAGTGCCAGTCAACCCACTTTCAGTGCTTATCAAATTATCAAGCAGGCGCAATTTCGGATGCGTGAATCTATATAAATGCCATCCCCAAGTTAAAAGAACAAATAAAACCCAATTGTACGAGAGAAGTAAGAATTGTGTATGTTGTCTTTCAGAAAAAGAGGGTAAAAGAAAGCTAGAAAACGCCCACACAGCATAACAACAAATATTTACGATGATCTGAATCTTGTTTAAAAAGGTCCTGTATAGCAAATGTATCGGTTTTACTGAGGGCTGTTGTTTGTCTTCAATATATACCCCCATTGAAGACCGGCTCCGTGACAAGCTGTTTGGTCGAGGAGGGAGCACATGCAACAGTTTTGTAAGGCAGGAAAGTTTCTAGAAAAAGTTAGGTCCAAACCTAGGCAACACCTATGCCGATTACTGTTGAAGCTTCCATTTTAAAGTACAGTAGATGTTCTAGCACCCAGGATAATGTGCTCCATTGCTAATAACTTATAAGGTCCCAAAGGCAAGAACTATTGGCTATGCCAATGCTTGTTTTATGGGACCGCTATATATCCCCGCAGCAATGTAGTTAGTTGGCCCTGTCCATGAACTATATCCCTAAACGTAGTATTTAAATTCATATCTTTCTATTTTAAGGAAAAATATGCAATGTAATGTGCAAATGCAGGCATGTTCACATGCAGTTATTTGTATTGTGTTTCTGTGCAGTCTGCCTCTTTGCCATCTATAGAAGGTAAAACCTATTGGCTTTGCAGTGGTAATCAGGAGTGGAATTATGTTGTTTCCCCTGAATGTTGTTCTGTATTTAAATTGGACACAACAGGGCAAACATTGGTTTAGTCTATTCCTTTGATGCAGATCAGCCAACTTTGTTATGTAGTAAATGTGCCCCTCTGTTGCTTTCTGATAACGTATTGTAGCCTGCAAATCTGTGGTTTGTAAAAGTGTGTGGGATGATGTTCTCTCGACATTGTAGCCTTGTACTAAGATGAAACCTAAATGCCTCATATTTTACTTGTACCTATTCACAGCCACCTCTTTCCTCTTTTAGGTGTACCTGGTTGGATGGGAGAAGTCGCTGCCTTGGGTGTCAACGGGAGAGCAAGGAATAGCAGTGTCTTTGCCTCCACTAACCTACAGTGAGATGCCTTGCAAATGGGCATGGACTCTCAAACTGCTTTGGGTTGAATGAACAGCCTAAAAAGAGACGCATGAAATCTAAAGAATGTTTTACTTTATCAATTTTTTTTGTGGTTATAAGGGAACATATTTCTGCACTGGTTCTACGACCTTCCTTCTTGGGACTAGCTATGGAACGGCAAAGTGCAGCAATTTCATGATTTCAGAAGACAAAAACGTTATTTGGGAGCTTTGGTGTCCACTTTTTTTTTATCGGGTTTTAAGCGGGAATGTGTTTGCCAATGAAACTTTAATTCTATCTTACTGTCTCACACTTGTGTTTATTTTCTAGCTGACTTGCCTTGAATAGTTTGAAATGTCGGCACTTTCATCATCTAGACGGTACCCCCAAATTTTAGACTCAGTTACTCGTAATTTGAGTGATGAAGAAAGCTTCCACTGCCACTTATGTAGCCTGGCTGTCAAAACAAACCTGATCAGAGACCTTATTGAGCATCAATATCCAGGAGAACTGATGTCACACAGCTGATGCATATTTTTTTCCTGTTGAAAAGACAAGCCTCGTTTTGGACAGGAGTTTTATGACGTAAAACACATTGAGATAGATGTATGAAGTGATTTATTAAATATTTTTTAGACACTAAACTAGAACTGCGAAAGCAACTGTGTATGCAGCACAGAGGCCACGAGTCCTGCCTCTAATGCATAAACATATTTAGGGGTGAGGATATGGCATAACGGTAAGAGCTGCCGACTTTTGAACTGGTGAATCAGGTTTGAGTCTCGGCATCGGCTCAACATCCTGTGATTCTGGGCAAATCACTTAATTTCTCTGTGCCTAGCAAAAATGTGTGTCCTTGTGTTATGTAACTGGTGCTCATGTAAAGCGCTCCAATGCCTTTGGGTCAAGTTAATGCTATATAAAATTGCAACAGCAACAACAACAAAAGAGTGTTTGGGGTACAGAGTTAACTTCAGGTATCAAAGCATGTAAAGTACAGCACATCTCCACTAATGCCTGCAAGAATGTCAGTGTCAATTGTAGTTCCCACCCATTCTCCATTGAAGTGCCAAGCCATCAGTGTGGCTTCAGGATAAGTGGGGCGACATCCTCCAGGAAAAGTGCTGCAAAGATTCCATCGATTGCATAGAGAGTTTGATCCGCACTCAATATAAAAAAAAACAGGTCCATCCAATTATTGTATTTTATATGTTCCTTTATTCTTGTATCCTTTCTTCCTAGTAGGCTACTAGGAAGAAAGGATACAAGAATAAAGGAACATATAAAATACAATAATTGGATGGACCGTTTTTTTTATATTGAGTGCGGATCAAACTCTCTATGCAATTGTTTATAGTGGAAGTTTCTTTCACTTGTTTGGGAAGCAAAGGGGTCTTGCTTCTTTGATCCTCGCACCATAGAACTGATAATGTTCCAGAGACAAGGATAAGTGCTGTATTATAATCTTGGACCCCTTTTGTAAATCTTTTGCTGTTTAAAGATTCCATCTATGCAGTTGAGACCAATTCTGGTTCTGCCACAACTGAGGACCCTCAGCCTATGGAAAGAACAAAAGGCAGCTCTGGGTGAAGATACTGGAAGGTCAAGTCTGCGTCATGCACACACTGCCTCTCTTAGGGCGTTGACTTAATTGGGGTGATACACCTAGACAATAGTTCTGGAACAGTTTTCAGTGTGGGGGTACTGCCTTCAATGTTGCATCTCTGAAGTCATTGGGGTTGTGAAAAATCCAAGCGTCTCACAAAGAATAAGTGTAGCAAATGAGCCACACCCCTTCAGCAGGAGGGTGGGATGGGTGTAGTATGCAGCCAGTGGTACATTTTAGAGCACACCGTCACAAATATATAACTGAAGCATGGTGTGATAGCACACTATCATTCACAAACATCACATTTCCATTTAATTTTCCACAGAATTTGCACAGGCATGCAGCTTTACAGCTTAAACTACTGTATAAAGCAGAAATGATAGATAATGTATGGGATTTCAGTGGAAAGGTATAATTTGGGCATTACCAAGTAAATAGTCTTGATTATTTTTAATGTGTTGAGATCTTTGTTTACATCACACTTGAAAGTTACAAACGAATGTGCTTCATTTGTACTTTCCTAACTGATATATTTTGAAATATTTGTACAGTTAATTTACAGTACTTGACTTTGTTGCATTTCATAAAAAAATGACATCCTTCAGCCTTTAGCTTTACACTCCCTGTACAACAGCAAGATGCAACATAGTTCACTTTACAAAACCCTCTCACTTTGTAATCAGAGAAAGTAAACACCAGTCTGCAGGTTCAGGGAAGAAGCTGCAGTGTGTCAGGAAAACACAGCCTGCCATTTGACCTTGTTTTTGAACACACAGTATATATGATGAAATAAATACAAAATTGAAATACATCCTTGTATCTGATTTATCTTCTGAACTCCAGCATGGTTATTTTGGGGCACCTCAACGGCACCTGCACTCCTACTTCCGGGGCCTATGCAACTAGATTGATCTTTATTAGAATGTAAAATGGCCAGCTTGCAAAAAGGAAAGTTCAATGTGGTGAGGATTATGCATACTTCTACTCAACAACCTTTCTAAAAGCTTAACAAGAACTAAATACAACTAGATTTCTTAGGATTCCAATCAGAATACACAGGAACTGTGCAAAGATAACGTAATCCAGCACAGTCCACACACAGAGAATGAGAAAGCTCTCTGCAAAGAAGACTTCTCTGAGTTCTCCACTTTGTTCAACTCATTAGTGCTACGTTTACTCTGTCCTGTCATTAAACAGGAAAACTCAGATGTAACGTTCATCAACATGTGTAATCCATAATTTCATAGTCTGTATGTATCATTATAGTGCAGCAATTATATGATCTTCCTAGAAATCTTTTTTAGGAAAATAAAAATGAATACTTTTCAAATATACTTTTCAAACATTTACTAGGAGGGCATTTAGTAATTTTTTACTATGGAATCTGCTAATCCACACCTCGGTGTCCTTAATAGAATGCTAACGATTCTTCACACTAGCTGGGAAATTTTACAATCTGTGCCAAGACCGAAGGTAAGCATTATTCGTGTCCAAAGCTAGCTCACTCAAGACCAGGAAGGTAAACATTCCACCGGCCTAAAGTAAAACCTTTTGAAAGTTAAAATATTTAACCAGTTAGCAGCTTCTTTGACATCTTCCATCATGCTTCCCAATTAAAAAAGCTTGGGATGTCCTAGTACCCCTTGCGGAGTGAGCACCAAACCTTGAATTATCAGTGGTGGCCTCTACCACCATCCAAAGTACCTACCATGCTATTGTTGTTAAGGATACTGTATCAAACAGTTTCCTAATAGAAACGAGGAGTTGTCGGTCCCCTTCGGGTGTTACTTCTCATGTCATTTCTTATAATCCTTTATAAATCTGACTGCACATTACTTCGATAGATCCGTAAATGACAGGTAAGAGATCATAGGGAATTAAGATTTGTCCTCCTGGCAACATTAGAAGTTATCACTTCCAGGGTCAATGCTTTGCTCAACAAATCTAGTGCCTGTCTGATACCTCCTTAAGGAGACCGGACATATTGGTATAGCTAACTTAGTGGATAGCTTCTTTCGGGAAAGAAATTCATTCTGTACCCTTGATAGCAGCAAGTTGAGGACCATTTTAGGGTCCCACAGTTGGGAGTATTTCGTTTTCAGTGGTCGCAAAAATGAACACCACTGAGGAGCCTGCAAACCATGGCTCTCCCCAAGTGAGCAATCCTAAAATTGAATTACCTGAGGAAATTGTACACTAAAAGGAGTTCATGCATCCACGTGTCATATCTGAACTTGCAAGTTTGGATACAAAATGTGTCATGTGGACAATGTCTACCTCCACTGAATTCTGACCATGTCCAAAACACCAACCAGATCAGCCTCCCATGTTAACCTATATCATTTGACTGACCGATCTGCCCACACTCTGACGATAAACTCCTCATCCTACGACAGAAATGCAGGGACTGTCCATCTGCTAATGAAATCCTCCAGGCTATGAGACAAACTGTCCCCTTTCTCAGCTGTTGGTGCACTTGACACAGATTGTTCATCAGCATACCTTGGGACTGTGAAAGCAGAATTGGAAAGTCCTGTGATAGTTCCCTGAGAATGGAAAACTATGCCTGGGGTCTCAAAAGTGTTGTGACCAAAATTTTGTACGCTGGTTGTCTCCTTAATTACACTGCTACCCTTTTAATCATCACAAAGAGTTGGAAATGCATAGATTTGGTCTCTCTCTGGCTGAAAAACATGGAAAATTGATGGGTCAAGTGAGAGGCAAAATGTCCTTTCTTGCACGAGCCTCGCCATGAAGCACTGAAAGACCCGCAGTTTTGGCTTCTAATCGTTGGCCACTGTCAGAAACTTGGAAATCCAGATGGCTCTCCAGTATCTCCAGCCAGCCTCCAGACACAGACCCCTCTGTGAGAGAGAACCCTCCTCCAGACCTTGATTGGGTGATTTTTGTTCACCTGCAATATTCATATTTTCATGCTGGAGTGACAGAGACAGTGCAAATATCTCTGCTTCAGAGTAGTGAAGCAAAACTGTCAAAATGAGAACTATCCATTTGTCAAGAAGTCAAACTCTTGACTGTCTCCAAGTGCACGGAGGTAGTAACTGCACATCTAAGATGCCTGTAAACTAGTGACTACCTTTAATAGATGATGGGTTGATTAAGGACTCAACATATTAACTCCTTCGCCGCGGCGCGAATTCCGCCGCAGCGCTGGGGGGGTGCGGGGTGAGCGCGGCGCCGCCATGCTCGTGACGGGACAACGCCGTCATGAGTCACGGGCAAGCTGTGCTCATGACGGCGTGGTTCCGTCATGACTCCGCCCACTCGTTATTTCGCCTGCACAGGCGGGGAATCAGTGCCGCGTGGGCGGAGCGGTCACAGCATGACGGAACCACGCCGTCATGAGCACACGCCGCCCGTGGCTCATGACAGCGTGGTTCTGTCATGCGCATGGAAGGGGTTAAAAGTGCCACCAGATCTCCAGACAATGGCCATGGTCCTGCACAATCTCCATTGCAAACTAAAGAGTGCCTGGGTGAGGTTTTGGACCCAATAAATGTGAATGTTATATCTTTGGTGCTGTACCAACAACACAAGTCCCTGCAGACAAAATCCATCCATTGCATTCAGACAACAGTACAGCATTACCAGATTATACCCCACCAGTAGATGTCACAGATGAAGATCCAATTGACACTGTTTGGGATACGCTTTGTAGCAGCTTAAAAGATGAAATGGATGCTCAGCTTAAAGATGATTTAATTAATGACTCGGATTCTGGTTTTAACAACTTATGGATCAAGTTGGATATACCATTCAAAATGAGTACGAAGAAATTCAAATTTGTTCTGATCAAGCTATTACCACAGATGAATAATCACCTATTTTTCAGGGCTCCAACAAATGCTTAGGGGTGGTCATACTATTGCTTTGTTGCTTTATTATTCGTTTTCGCTTGAGTGATGAGGCAGCTGGCTATATGCTGAATCTCATCTATTTGCTCTTGCCACGTGATAATAGAATGTTCAAAACTATGTATCACCTTAACAAATATATTTAAAAAAGTGTTAAGGCCCCAAATATTACCTACTATTGTGCCACTTGCTATACACATGTTGATAAAAACACTCAGACCTGTCCTAACCAACACGGTTTGAAAGATTTGATTCAAAGTGACTCAGTGTATTCTTTCATTCAGCATAGCCTAATTGCACAGTTACAGACTATGTTTAGGCGAAAACATTTTACAGAAAAGGTGAGGAAACATCAATTTGATCACTATATGGAGAGTGAGAAACAAACAATGAAAGATTTATATGATGGGGAAATGTATTTGGATTTATTCAAGAGTGGATTCCTGAAAAACCCTAACAGCCTTTCATTTGCAATGAACACAGATGGTGTTCCTGTATTTAAAAGTTCAAAAATATCAATGTGGCCAGTGTACTTAATGGTAAACGAGCTGCCTGTATCTCCAAGAAAGTTGCGTGAAAATATATCACTGTATGGTATTTGGGTTTCCACAAAAAGGGCAATAATATGGTCTTTCTTAAAACCATTATATAAGGAACTTGTACAGGTGGAAAGTGGAGTGTCATTTAAAGATCATAACAATTGTAGTTTTACTTGCCACGTTACACTTCTGACAATCACATGTGATTTACCAGCTCTTTGTCTTGTTTCAAACAGCACCCAGTTTAATGGGAAGTTTGGGTGCTGGCATTGTCTACAAGAGGGTGAAGTGACTGTTTCAGGAAAAGGGGACTGTAGAGTATTTCCTTACAATGCTGAAAACCCAAAATGCCCACCAAGGACACTCGATACTATTAAATCAGATGTAAACAGTGCAATAGCTAATATCGAGAGTGGACTTTCTGATTACAGTATCAGAGGGATCAAAGGTCCCATGTGGTTCATGTTTTTGAAACATTTTTGTGTAACCAGAGGATTTGTGATTGATTACATGCATGGTGTCTGTAGTGGCATTATGAAATTGTTGATGACCATCTGGTTTACTAAAGAATATAAGCATCATTCATACTCTTTTTATGAAAAAGTCAAAGTAGTTAATGTCTGTTTGAAACATAAAACCCACACTAGACGTTAGTAGAGTTCCAAGTTCTGTTGATGAACTACCATATTGGAAGGCCTCAGAGTTTCGAAACTTTCTTTTATTTTATGGAATGCCTGTGTTAAAACATGTTATAGATAGATCACGCTATTTACACTTTTGTGTACTTATGAAAGCAATTCATAAGCTATTAAATGATAACATTAGCCAGGAAGATTTAAATATAGCAGAACAGTGTTTACTTTTGTTTCTGCAACGGTTTAATGATTTATATGAAAATGAATGTTCATCAATTGGTCTGCTTAGTAGACAGTGTAAGAGCAGCAGGGCCTCTGTTTACTGCCAATTGTTTTGTTTTTGAAGATCTTAATGGTTGTTTTTACAACATGTGCATGGTACAGTAGGCATAGAAACACAAATTCTAGATGCAGTAAATATGATACAAGTAATACCTGTGTTAATGGAAAATCATTTTCCTCCTGATAGTGTTGAGGCTGAATTTTAGCAGAGTAAGATGTGTTCATATAATAGAAAGAGACAGCGATACTTAAAAAAAGAAAAATGCATTTACAGCGTTGGTTCTAGATACCCTTACAACTTAACAGAGAATAAATAAATATAGCAGGAACTCAGACACTCATATTTTAGGCTCGGATGTAGTAGCCTATAACAAAATATTTTTAGAACAAAGCAATCTTCTTGCTTACAGCTCAAATTACACTCGTATTGAGAGGAGAGACCAAAATGTAATAAAATATGAAACAGAACCTGGAGTGTTTGCCTATGGCAGAGTCACTAGATTCATTCAGTGTAAGCAGGCAGACGTGTAGGTTAACCTAGCACTCATGGTTCCACTTAAGTGTGAATCCTATGACATCAGGGAACCAATTCATCTGGTTGTAGTAGATAACAACATCACAGCTATCAGGATATCAATGATAAAATGTGCCTGTTTTTACATTCAGGTAGAAAATGAATCATTTGTAAGTGGAATGCCAAAACTATTTGAAATATATTAAGGCAAATCAAGATAGAAAGTTCTCCTACATGCACGTCGCTTTTTATAGCACATTTGATTAGAAATCATCTTAATAAGCATTCTTAACCTGTGCTCCAAGGACACCTAGGAGTCCGCGACACCTACGCAGGGGTCCTAGACTGCTCATAAAACATAGTAATGTAGGCCAAATAATAAAGTATATATCAATATAGAAGCAAAATGTACAACTGAACAATCAAAAATGTTTTATAAATGTGCAGCTAATAATTCATTTGGTATCCTCACATTGATTTTTGGAAGCAGTGCAAGTACATCAAATACAATACAGTATGGCCAATGGGTGGTCTCAATTTAGTTTAGAAAAGCTTCACCCTTCCCATTAAAAGTAAAAAAAAATAATTTTGCATTTCTTTGTGAATTAAATGAAATATTTCCTAATTTGTGTATTTG
This sequence comes from Triturus cristatus, assembly GCF_964204655.1. Taxonomy (NCBI): domain Eukaryota; kingdom Metazoa; phylum Chordata; class Amphibia; order Caudata; family Salamandridae; genus Triturus; species Triturus cristatus. The sequence goes on from NC_140589.1 coordinate 961,876,659, forward strand.
TTTGATGGATGCTTGTTTCCGTCACTTTGTGTATTGTTTTGCGGTGCAAATCATCAAATATCAGATGGCTAGATAAAGATTCTGCTGCATAATGTGCCTCCAGTGATTGCATAACGTGCAGCATTTATTTTTGTTACGTTATTTAGTCTATCCTGCCACATATTTTCATACTTCATTGTCCCTTAACTTCAGTGGCTATGCATACAGTGCCCAGTGTTCATCTTTATTAATGTTAGGCATTGATCCTTTTACAGTGGATGATTATTTTACCTGTTTTGTACAAAAAGAAAGTGACAAAAATAAAAAAAAGTGTTAAAAAATAACCTATGACTTATGCACAGTTTGCTAAAGCACATTGTATGCTCAGTTGTGTATAATAGAAAACATATATGTCATTTTGCGTTTATCCGCAATTAATCGTGCAATCATCCAACAGTTTGCATTTTTCTTGAAAAACTGAAACAAAAGTGGTGGACATGCTCTCTAAATAGTTAAGCAATTCCTGTTAAAATCACCAGAAGCAAAAACATCCAATTGAAAACACAATAGTACCTTTGAAGTAATCAGATACTTATTTTCAAATCATCCCAAAGTCATCAGGAACAAGTTCATCTTTTAAAGTTATTGGATGGTCATTTTCAAGTCATCCTTATTCATCAGGAATAACGACACCTTCTGAAGTCATCAGATACTCATTTTCAAGTCATCCTTAAATCATTACAAATAATGACACCTATTAAACTCATCGGATACTCATTTTCAAGTCATCCTCAAATCATCAGGCTGAGCTTTTCAGCTTTGCTGAAGACTTCAAGAGCTTGATGATGTCTGATGATGTGAAAATGACTTCTAATGTAGTTGGATGACCATTGAATGACTCTAGGATGCCTTCTAAAGTAATCCTGGTTGACCTGGGTATAGACTCACCAATCCAAAGGCTGTGAAAAAGCCTAGAGTTTGCTGGCACAGGCCCCAAGATGAGCGCTGGGTGAGCCTTCTGCCATCAATCCTGACAGCAGCTCCAGGATTGGTTGGAGTTCCGTTCCACAAGCAGGAAGGAAGTCCTTCCTTTTCCTGCTTGTGGAAAGGAGAAGTGCTGAAGCGGTTGTGCTCAAGCTCCACATTAATGGGTAGTTGAGCACCTTCACACCTCACCATTTGTTATTGAAGCTAAAAGCCACTGCTATACTGAACTATTTTACATCACTGGGTAGTCGTAGAAAAGATTTAGCGTGAATATTGTTTGCTTTTCAATAATTTCCAAAAGTACCTATAGGTGCCTGGAACTTGAGGTTTTTTTTTTTTAAACTAAGGTATGCAAAGATATTTTTCTTCCTGTAAGTGTAACTAACCACAGTCAAAATGTGTATCTGATCTTGCAATAAAGATTGATTTGGGAACATTTGCTTTCATAATCGTATCAATACGTAGTGGGTGGGAACAGGCCTCAATTTAGCTGGTACAAAAAAGAGGAATAACCTGAACATTCCATGGACATCTGTGCAGAACCTTCCAAAAACAACGAATCAAGTTTAATCTCATCTCCCTTGGCTTGCTCCTATCTGCCTCCTCGTCGCCCATTAAGGTTAAAGAAGTAAAGCAGTGCTATAACTAGATAGCTAGAACCTTCAGCATATTGATTCCCCTCCAGTCAGACACTTCGATGTTCGATGTGGCAGCATTTTTACCTGTCTCTTGAGTAGAGCCTTCTGGCCCATTTGTGCAAAGTTCTGCTGCTTTGTGCTTAAACCACCCTTGGCCTGCATTGGGTTGTTTACAATGACTGTCAGTGCACAAGTGTGTGTGTGTGAGCACGGGGAAGCATGTGTGCCTGTGAAGTAGTACAGTACCTGCAAGTCAGCGTGCGTGGGTGCATGTGCACGCTGGGGGTTTATGTATGCCTGTGAAGTGGTATAGTAAATGAGAGCCTGTATGCATGCAATTGCATGAGCTCACTGTGGTGTATGTGAAATTGTGAAAGGCACAACCCATGTCTCTGGGATTCATTTTAGGAGACCCAGGGCCTGTTGGAGGAGCAAGTTGAGGCATAGTAACCTCCCAGACAGATTTGTGGATTGCCTTATTCCTGAAAACTGAATAGGACACACACTAGAAGAAAGAAAAGCCAGGCGGCTCTTTGTGAACTTCAAAATGACTCTTTGATTCTAAGAGAGGTCACTGGTCAAAGGAGCGCTGCTCTACACATCCCAGGAAGGAGATGGACTGAGACAGGAATCAGTAGGGCTGGGTGACCTTTATAACCTTTTGATGTGCATATCACTGAGGTTCTCATCCAGATGTGATCCCCTAGGTAATCCCATGTTGTGTTTGGGGCTATCAGATTTGGAGACACTCCTGCTGTGACAGACTGCTCTCTTGAGGAAGAGCTTTTCAAAGTGGGCAACCCCCAGAACACGAACTTCAAAGACAGACGCTGATTCACATTTTTGTCTGGGAATGGATTATGAAAAATAAGGGAACTTCAGACTTCCAAATTGTCATACTGAAGCTGCACATCAGCGTAGAGAAGCTCAGCATGAGTTCTGCCTGTTTGGACCAGTACTGGGGACTAAGGCTCTGCAAGTGTCCCTGCTGGGTGACGACACATCACCAAGGAGAATCAAGACCATTCAGCCTTGAGCTCTAGATTCTGCTTTACTCAAGACCAGAGGTCTCTGTGAGGACACAAGTTTGCCTGGAGGAAGGAAGATCCAGTATTGATTTTGACGAGTGAATCCCCGAAACAGAGCATGAGATTCAGGCCCACGTTGAGACATTAGCATTGATTGGGCCATCCACATGTGCAATGTGTGAAGGCAGAGGAGTGGACTGTTAGTCTGGAGTCTAATGTATCTAAATCTGAAAGTTGAATTGACAGAATGTAAACGTCAGCATGGTGAATGTAGATAGGTTTCTCTGCATGACATATAGACATAGATTGTACAGGGAAGAAGACGGAGCTGTAGAATGCTTGCTTTATTTCTGGAGAGAAAGGCAAAGGGCCATTCCATGTCTTGATTTCTTGGTCAAGCAGATAAGATGTAGTGCATACAAACTGCAATGAAAGATGTTTTCAGTTCCTATTTACAGTCCACATATATACAACATACAGCCCCGGAGATAGTTAATTAGACTTCTACAGGTAATTGAAGAGTACCGTGTTAGAGGTAGGCTCTCTGATGCAGTAAGGGAAGAAAACATGCAAAAATATTAAGTCGAGATATGGTAAAAAGATTTCTACAGGTGCATGTCGATCAATCTGGATTGATCCTTTGTTGAAATACGTTACAAATCCTACATCAATCACCTCATGTAAATTTGGAAGATGGTGATTAAGCGGTGGCCTCGTTAGACATCAAAAAGACCTTTGATATAGTGAGGTCGGACTTTAGTTCAGATTTGTGAAAATATAATATCGGTCCCTACCTGATGAGGTGGATTAATGAAAAGAAGAAGGCACGTAAGATATTGATGAGCTCCTTTATTGCAGTCCAGCAACACAGTTCCCCCGGCAGCAACTGCCATCCCGGTCCGTTCCACATTCCCTGCACGGAACCTACATTCCAGGTTCCGTGCAGAGAACCCGGCCAGAACACTATACTAGAACACCCAACACACCCCCCTCCCTTCACAAAAAAAAACACACACCCTTAATTACATAAAACCATTACAACCCACAAGAAAGTGCATTAATCACAAAACACAGAAAATCAAAATCTAACATAGTCCTGTAATTTAACGGGGGATGACCTAGCTCTGGCAGGAAGAAACTTGGTCTTCAAGGGACCCTGTTGAGGAACAAGGTTACTTCCCAACGTGCGATCCCTAGAAGTAACAATGCTGGGAGCTGGAATTGTACAATGAGCATTTACGCCAAATTTGCTTCTTACAAACTCCACTTTGGGTTTAGGCACAACTGAAACAGCAGACTTATTCCAGACTTTCCCATTCTCCAGAACAACCACATGATCTCTCACTTTACCAACCTTAACAGGAGCAGAAAAACGAGAGAAACCCTTACGAACAAGAACTGGTTTCTTGATCCTTACCCAATCTCCTTCACACACAGAAGACTGCCTGGGACAATTAGAACCATACTTGGCTTGAGTAGCAGCTCTAACATCAGCCACCCCCCCTAACCTTAGTGGATCTACTACCTTCCTAAGCATCCAATCTTTGTTGAGTTTGGAACCCGCAACTCTCCCCCTTAACAATGAAAATGGAGACATTCCAGTACTACAATGTGGAGTAGTTCTCATTGCCCACAGCACGTCCGAAATCACACCCTTCCAATCAAGACCATTTATGGAGGCCAACTGTAACTGTTCCTTGATGACACGATTAAAACGCTCAACTAACCCATTACTACGTGGATGATAGAGAGAGGTAAGGGTATGTTTGATCCCATACCTCCTCAGAAAATCTTGCATTTCCACAGACACTAACTGAGTACCATTATCCGTTACCAATTCCTCAGGAAATCCCTCCCGAAGAAAAACCTCCATCAGAAATTTGATAATGATACCAGAGTTGATTCCATCCACAAACCTCACCTCTGGCCACTTGGACATGTAATCAATTAAGACTAACACATACTTGGGAGAACTTCCCAAACCACTGAACGGACCAGCCACATCAAAAGCCAATTTAAACCAAGGTGATTGTTTAACAGGAATGGGACTAACCGAGGACGGGCAAGTTACCTGAGATTTATCACTCAGCACACACGCACCACAATCTCTAACGCAATGCTCAATGGACCTATCAACACCCGGCCACCAAAAATCTTCCCTCACCCTCCGCTTCATCGCTCGAATACCCAAATGACCTTCATGGGCTAGGTCTAAAACTTACTTTCGTAAAGACAAAGGAACCACCAGCAACCCGCCCCTGCGCAAAATTCCATCAACCAAAGACAACTCGTCACTAATTCTTGAATAAGGAATTAACTCCGAAGGAATAGTAGTATTGTTTGGCCAACCGTGAGTTACCAGATCAATTACCTTACCAAGCTCAACATCCTCAGAAATGGCCAGTTTCCAATCAACTTCAGATAAAGCAGCTCCCGTATCAGCTACAGTGCCGACCGCGCACACCATCTCCAAAAGATCATTTGCAGGTTCAACAGCATCTTCAGAAAGAGGCAACCTTGACAAACAGTCAGCCACACAATTCTTCACACCAGCAAGATACTCCAGGTGATAATTGAACTCATTTAGTCTGTACTGCCATTTAGCAATACGAGGCGTCGCTCTACCACCACCCTTCGTGGTAAACAAATCCACCAAAGGCTAATGATCAGTCCTGAGGACAAAACCATTTCCCCACAAGAAATTCCGAAAATACTGTACACCCCACCATAGCGCTAACGCTTCCTTTTCAATGGTAGAATAGGTTGCTTCAGCGCCGCGAAGTGTTCTGGAAGCAAAAGCAATAATTTCTTCCCTATTGTCCGATCTCTTTTGCATCAAAACAGCACCAAGACCAACATTACTAGCATCGGTGGAGACAATGCATTGGTCATTAATGTTGAAAAGTTTAAGTGGCTGCGCCTGTACTATAGCCTCTTTGAGTGACTTGAAATCAGATGCACACTGAGCAGACCAGACATACTTCGTATTTTTCTTGAGAAGACCACGCAGACATACAGTTCTATCAGAAAAGTTGGCTACAAATTTCGCATAATACTCTACTAGCCCCAGAAAAGAGCGTAATTGATCCTTGTTTATAGGCTCAGGTGCATCCTTAATGGCATCAAGTAACTTCATTTTTGGTTCTACCCCCTTAGCGGAAATGTGGTGACCAAGGTAATCCACCCCCTCTTGAAGAAATCTGCATTTGTCTCTTCTTAACGTCAAACCACTAGACTTGACTATATCTAACACATGCATGACCCTAGCATCGTGCTCCTGTATGGTCTTCCCATGAATAAGGATGTCGTCCTGGAAGAACACCACCCCCACAGTGTTTTTGAACAAGTTACCCATGAGACGTTGGAACACTGCAGAAGCTGATGCCAAACCAAACGGCATACGTAAATAGCGGAAAGCACCATCAGGAGTCACAAATGACGTAAGGTGTCTGGAGTCCTTGCACAGTTCGACTTGATGGTATGCAGAAGATATATCAAGGGAAGAAAAATACTTTGCACCCTCTAAGGTTGACAACATCTCATTAATGTTCGGTAGAGGTTGGCGGTCCACCCAGATACAAGCATTCAAATCGCGCAAGTCTACACACATCCTAAGGGACTTATCGGCTTTGCGCGCTAAAACTATGGGTGACAACCACTCAGACCCTTCAATAGCTTCAATCACCCCCAACGCGCATAACCGTTCCAATTCAAGTCTCAATTCGCTACGCATGCTAAGCGGTACTTTCCGTACCTTGTGCGCCACAGCCTTAGCACCTTCTTTAAGAACAATGCGGTGTTGAAATCCTTTTAGTTTGCCCAACTTTCCATTAAAAACCTCAGGATATTTTTTAATCCAATCATTCTCAACACACACATCAGTTGTAATAGTGTGCACAGGAGCAACATCCAGACTAGCATAATATTGTTTAGCTTCCCGTTTAGATAGAACCATGTCAGCATGATTTGGATCAAGGATGATTCCAAGTTCACCTTGTTCATGCCAACCTAGCAAATTCGCACCCTCTTCCACGATGAATATAATACCAACAACACAATCACCCTTGAATTCTAAGTTCCCCTTAAATTTGCCTAATACCTTCACTCTTTTGCCACCATAAGCAAAAATCCTTATACCTGAGTGAGCTATTGGAATGTCGCCCAAACCTTTAAAATCCTTGACATTAATGAGGGTAAAAGGGGAACCAGAATCGGCAAGAAACTTCATGCCTTTTCCATTCACATTAATAGTACACACAGGACTTTTCCTTCTTCGACCCTCCCCGATGGAAGCTATTTCTACAACCCCATCTTCTATCGTAGATGACGAAGATAGCATTAATAGTTCATAACATTCATCATCTTCATACACGCAGCTCTCTTTTATGGCCCTCACAGTGCGTGGGGGTACCCTCTGGGGTAGAGTTGCTTTGCACATACGTGCTAAGGGTCCCTTCTTCCCACACTTGAAGCAAGTCTGATTTATGGCATAACAAAACTTAAAATTTCCCAGATGAGAAGTGCTACCACAACGATAACATGAAGGATGTTGTTCAACTCTCGCTTTCTGGGAATTAGGTACGGATGGTGACCGGGAAACATTTCTGTTAGTACTCGTGACTGATTTAACGGGAGCTTTTGTGGTAACAAGCTTGACTTCAGATGCCGATGTAGGTTCAGATGTTGATACAGGTGTATTTAACTCCTTCATGCACAGTTGCGAATGTTCAACACTCTTAGCCAAGATAAGCGCAGTCTCTAGGTCAGGATCATCTGAAGATAGAAGTTTCTGCTGAACTTTCTTATCGCATGTGCGTTCAATGAGTTGATCGCGAATTATTTCATCACGAAATTCCCTATAATTACACTTGAGAGCCAAAATTCTAAGAGCAGCAACAAAGTCATCAATAGATTCACCAGGCATCTGTGCGCGCTGCAAAAATTTGTGCCGTTCCAAAACTACGTTGCGCTTAGGATTAAATCTTTTGTCGAGGGTTTTTACTAACGAGGCATAGTCATCAACAATTAGAGAATCACCATCTTCACCTCCGCTGGTGCACGTCCACACCGACTCCAAAGGTAAGGTTTGCAAAATTGACCTGGCCTCAACACCTACATTATACATAAGTAAGGCCTTCTTTTTTTTAGATGTGAAAGTATCACCATCAATTGCCTCCAGATAAGCCTCAAAAGTGGCCTTCCATTGTTGCCATAGCATAGGAGGAGGACCAGGTAACTGTAGAAAAGGAGGTGGAGCAGCAATGTTGTCCATTGTTAATCTAGCGTGGGTGAGTTGCTGCCACTAAAGATTAAACACTAACTTGCAAATATCAGCTTTGAATCTTTCCACAATTATTAAGAGTGTCTTTAAAACGTTGAACAATGTCTTATTTACTAGGAACTGCTTTCATGTGTATATAGCCTTTCCATTTCTACCAGCGTATTATATTTCCAGTTATCTCTTCCCTTATTGTTGAAGGAAACACTTCATGACAATATCCACTTAACAAAACGAGCAGATAAACGTTAGCGCTAAAGACGCTTTAAACGCTGAAACAGTCTTGCAGCCTATGACCGAAGTGCATACTCTAAAAGCGCAACGGTTGCCAAGGAGACAATAAACAACAGGAGCACGGAGAGGGAAGCACGCGATGACGCTCGCGCTGACGCCGCGCGTCGATCTACGCGCCGAACGGAGCACAAGGAAGAGCAGGAAACGGCGAGAAATGTCAAAAAACGTCTCGCCCCTGAAAATCGCTGGCAGAGAAGCAACAGAAGAAGATTCCGGGTCCGCCACCACTCGATCCCAATGAAGTCCAATACTTCGTGTGTGCCACACCAACGGGAATCAAGGCATGAACATGGCAGGATCACGGAATCCACATGGAGGGAGACTGGACGCTGGACCAGCCCATCGCCAATGAAAAGAAGAAGGCACGTAAGATATTGATGAGCTCCTTTATTGCAGTCCAGCAACACAGTTCCCCCGGCAGCAACTGCCATCCCGGTCCGTTCCACATTCCCTGCACGGAACCTACATTCCAGGTTCCGTGCAGAGAACCCGGCCAGAACACTATACTAGAACACCCAACACATAGACTTCTTTATGCACAGCCGAGAGGGAAGCTTAGGACTGGGAGGATTATTTCTGATAGTTGGATGAGGCACCCAACACTCTTGTCATCTTTCTTGCTCCTATTTACAATGGTCATGGAACCGCCGTCCAAAATATTGAGAATGAATTTGGTAGACGCAAATTTAAAAAATGGATGATTTGACCCATATAGTGTATACCTTGATGATTTTTTGAGAAACCATGAATTTCCAGTTCTGCATATGGTGGAATTTTGGAGCTGTTTTACAAATTTCTATAAATCGCACTAGTTCCCATTGGATAAATGTGTACACTATGCAATTGCTGACCTGCTGGACTTATCTGTCCCATGGCATGCCTATGACTTGAAATATCTGAGAATTTGATTAGAGCAGAAGTATATACACCTGATTGTTAGTCGAGTTGTAAATGACATCAGAGACTCACTGACATTGTGGTCAAAACTACTGCTATCTATTACTGGGGAAGTAGCTTTGATTAAGATTAGAATTTTGCCAAGGTGTTTGTATGTATTGAAGGATCATCTTGAAAAGTATACTTTCACGACTAGATAGATTTTGTCAACCCTAATCTTGGTACCTGCCTGATCTGGAGTCAAATTAAAGACATTAAAAATCTCATATGAAAGTAATGAGTGGGTGTTGCTGACATGGAGTGTTATGATTTTGCCACCCAGCTGCAACTTCTCTCTTGAATGGTTTGGAGAGCTCCCCAATCAAGAACCACATCTGTTGGCTTACTGCTATGGTGGCATGCAGTTGAATTTACCATTTGTAACCCTAATGGAAGAGGGCTGAGGCATCTCTCAATTATCCTGATATCTAGAATTTGGAACTGGGTCGCAAAGATGGTGTTAAAATGTACCCTTGCCAGTGGTGCCCCTTAAAATTAGGCATAGCATCTATAGCACCTAGAACATAGCATCTATAGCACCTAAGAGTGGTCTACATCTCGATAATTATATATATGAAGTTTAGAATTTCCAGATGAGTAAAGCGTCCAGAATTCAGATGCATGTGCCATCAGGACAGTTCATGTTTTACAAACGGGGCTATTTATGAGCCCCTTCGCCGCCGTTGTGTCCCTTTTTGTAACGCAACAGAGGCAAAAACCACCAAATCGTATTTATGAGGCCATGCAAAGCCACTTTGCGTGGCATTGAATGGCCTCATTAATATGGACCAAGGCAAGGTAGCGCAAGTCGCTGCGTGGCCTTACTCTGCGCTAGGGAGGCGTTCCATGGACGTTGCTGTGGGTGTTCTCACGCAATACCCATGGAGTTTGACGCATTTCCAGATTTACAAGACCATGTAAACCTGGGAATGTGACAAAACCTTACGCCTCCCAGGGGAGGCACAATGAGGAGAAATATATTTTTTATCCTCATCATTTATTCCTCTTTTATGTGTGCTGCATATTGAAAGAGGAATAAGCCTCCTGGGATTATTTTTATGCAGCAAGTTGCCCTTCCTGCACAAAAACAATCCTGCCTACAACATAGGCACCTTTGCACCATGGCGCACGGGTGCCTGTGTTGGTGCTAGGTTTCTGAAAAGGCACCAGCGCACGGGGAAAGGACAGGAATGAACTATATGCTATAGATATGGAGAATTCCTGCCCTTTCAAGGTGACTTGCTGCACTGCCCTTCACCAAATCCCCATAAATATGCCCTGTGGCTCTGCTGTAGCATGCAGCACACATTGGAAGGGTTCCCTGGTAGACCACCGGAATTCAGACTGTTCGTAAAACTTACCGGGTTGACACAGAAACTCTGCCCTCTCTCCATAGGGTGCTAAGTGATCAATGCGCAAAGCTTAACTTGCTGATTAGATCTAAATGATGGAGGGATTTGGGGTAAACCGATCACAGCTAATGACTTGGCTAAGGCCTTAGTATACACTTGCAGGGCATATGTAAGTGGGACATTGCAGAGGACTTGCATATTGCCAGGTTGCAAAGAAGGAGGTGGAACTGAGCACATAGATAAAATTGAATGGGTCTTTAGGTTTCACCCAGTATAGAGTTGCTTATGGTCCCTTTTGGAGGGGGCCTCGTCTGGAAATTAAGGACAGACTGTTCCCATGAGCAGCAGGATTGTTACTGATTTGCATAAGGTGCGCCTTTGAGTAGAGTAACATGGTGGGCGGAAACAAATCGAATGGAATGCAGCCCGGGCTATTGCCAGTGACTGAGATTAATTCAAGCATTCCATCCATCACATTTGTGTTTCAGTGGGCTCTAAATGAGACATCATTTATCCTATTTTAGGTAGAATGCAAGGTCATGAATAATAGCGGCTGTAGTAGTGGGGCTCTTCAAAAACATGGGTGGAGAAGAAACTGTGGCTAATGGTAGACAAAGTTTTCTTGATGGCGCAAATGAGCTACCAACATCTCCATTATTGTGAAAATCATAGGAGTTGAGCCAACCGAAGAGGCAGAACAGAAAGTTGAAAATATTGATCTCTTATTACAAATAAGGTGGTTTCTAACCCATGTAAATAACAGGTTATGGAAGTAAGCAACCTGGAGGACTAGAGAAATCATTCAGTCTGGTTCTTGAAGAGCTTGCAGGACTTGTTGCATAGTCAGTATTTTAACTTCTCGTTCTTGTGAAATGCATAAAATAGTTATAGGTTGATGACTGGGAGCAAATCTCCCTCTTTCTTGAGGAGCAAGAAATTCCTGTATTCACACCTCTTCCCAATCTCTGCTGGGGACCTATTGATGTGTCCCTTTTATAGCTGTTTTAATTTTTTTTATTACCTTTATCTTTTCAACAAGAACGCAACAGGTGTACAGCGTTAATAAGTACATACTGGTGAATAGTACAGCAGAATCCTATGATTAAAGCAGAACCTCTAGATTTTTAATATAGCAAAGCATTAGGAGTCAAGGAGTCCGATAGCACACTCATGTTGTATCTTCACTCATTCCTGACTCATCCTGACCACTTGCATTTGAGTCGGCTGTTAGGAATACATTACAAAGCTCCCTCCACGTTTCAAGATCCTCTTCTAGCTTGGCATCCCTTCCACTGGTTTTTATGTGGACTTCCTCTGCCAACATCCATTCGTGCACGTCCCTCAACCACATTTCGAACTCAGGGGAACCCTTGCCCATCCATGTTATAGCAACCCTACATCTCGCTAATACTAACAGCAAATGGAGGAGTTTGTAAGTAAGTTATCTTGTGCCGTTTGGGTATCTGAACATGTCCCAGCGGGCAGTGCAGCGGTGATGCCTCAACAGTAATGCTAGTGCCCTTCCACACCCTCTCCATAACCTGAGCCCAAAATTGGTTTACCCCCGGGCAACCCCATGCTAAGTGCATGAAATCCGCACACGCCTATCCGCACCTAGGGCACGTGTTCGAGCAGTATGGCGCTATGAGGTGCATCATCACTGGGGTCACGTAGGTGCAGTGTTAAGTAGTTGTAGTGTATTAGTTTGAAACATGCATTGCATGACACCAAATGGGTGAGCACACTTATTTCCCAGTTCTTTTCTCCTAGGTCCCAGGCTGCGCATGCCCAAGGTGGGTGGCGTTGAGTCCTTCCTCATTGCCTTATAAAGGAGGGAGACAAGTCTATGTCCAGCACCACATTTGAGCAATATATCCAGCGTTTGTGTTGTTTGAAGGATGGCGAGATATACGGGCCAAGTTGCTTTAAACATGTCAGACAATCCAGCATAATGAAAATAATGACCCCGGGCCAGCCCAAAGTCCTCACAGGCCTGTTCGTAGGAGATAAATGTCTCACCTCGGTATAAGTCAGCCATCTGTTCACAACCTCCCTCCCTCTATGCCTGGAAAGACATATCCACCATTCTGCACACTGGGGCAAGTAGCCACACTAGGAGCTCCCAATGGAACGTAGCGTGTCGCAAGATACGCTGCACGAACCTCTGCCAGGTGCTCACAGTCTGCCTGACCATATACAGCATGTCCTCAGTGACCCCCCCCCCCCCACTCCCTCCATCAGCACCTATCGGAGACTATCTGGCAGTACACTTCCCTGCAGCAGTCTCTTCTCCCAGTTATTCCCCCTCATCCAGCCACCGGGCCGCATGTTGTAGGTGGGTCGCATAATAATAAACATCCATTCTACATTCTAAGGGCCTCAAGTCCTCCCTCCTCCTGCTGGTTCAGAGTGGCCAGTGCTACCCTATTATGGCAGCCGGCCCAGTATAGGGACACCAGTATAAAATTTAACTGCCTAAATACCCATATGTGGGTGGGACACAACGCGTTTTGGTGGATATACATGCAGCTCAACAGTACTATCATCTTGGCCACCTACAGTCTACCCATTAAAGAGAGCCGCAGTTTGTTCCAAAAGACTACCGGCTTCCTCAGCCTATCGACAGTCCTGTGTACATTAAGGTGCAATATCTGAGAGTCTGCATACACCACCTGAACCCTCAAGTATCAGAAATGCCCCATCTCCCAGCGCAATGCCCCCGATCAGGAAGCCGCTCCATAGGCACGCCGGCCAGGCGGGCCAGTGGGAAGATCAAAGATTTTCATCTATTAAGGCGCAGATCCAAGTAGGCACTGAAGTCCTCCATAAGCAGTAGCATCCTAGGCATCACCTTGCGAGGCAAGGTGATATACATAAGAGCATAATCCCCATAAATAGATATACGTGAAGCGACCCTCCTCTCTGGATGCCCCACTGTTTGAGATCCCTACTCACCCATATTGCCAACGGATCAATGGCCAGTGTGAAGAGCAGTGGTGAGAGCGGGTAACCTTGATGTGTGCCACGCTCTAGTGTTCACTGGCCCCCTCGGACCTGGGTGCTCGCACTGTATAGGAGTTTTACCCATTGTCGATATTGCAGACCAAACACTGCCACTTTCAATACCTCCAGAAGGTACTCTCAGTCGACCATATCGAAATCTTTTTCGAGATCTATGGATACCAAGGCCAGATCCTCGTCTCTGTGTCGTACTTTGTGCATGACAAGGGTTAGCCATCGTATGTTCATGCCAGTGTTACGACCAGGAATAAACCCACATTGGTCCTCATTGCTTAAGTGGGGAATGTATGGAGCCAATTGCTGTGCCCAAACTTTACATAACATTTTGATATCTAAATTAAGAATGGTGATCGAGCGACGGGCTGCTGGGTCCTGGCTATCCCACGGGCTTTAAGAGCATACAAATCTCCCCCTCCCGCATGGTTGGGGAAAGTAGTCCCCGCTCATATGCCTCCTCATATACCTGGAGTAGAGGCTGTACCAGCTTTCCCGAGTACTTCCGATAAAATTCAGACGGGAATCCATCTGCACCCGACGCCTTGGCCCTTAGCAGCGCTCTCAATGCTTCATAGACCTCTTCGACGGTCACCGGGGCTTTGAGTTCCCGCAGCCTTAAGGGAGGGAGGCACGTTAGTGCTAACCCCTGTAAAAACAGGACATATTGGTCTAGGCGTACCACCTGATCTGCCCTATACACTTTCTGTAGGCCTTTTGTAATTGTTTGGCTATCTCTTTCCTCAAGATGTTTGAATGGAGTAAGGAGCCAACGTGGAGGGCTTTCAGAGGAAGGGCAGAGAAACTAGCTTGCAAAATCTGGAGAACCTATTATTCGACTACTAACCACAGATTTCTCACCTTGGAATATTCCCCAGGCATTAGACTGGATCTGGAAAATCTTGAGCAGTACTTCTGCGCACGGAGAGGTGGCATTGATAGGCTCTGTGTCTGTTGTCTGCGATTGAAGTGATGTTGCGATGCCCATATATGTGCCACCCCGGTGCACTGACATCAGTTCCTTTCTTTCTGTGACGAAAACCCAGATCTGGAGAACTACCTCAGTCATTTTTTACTAACATCTATATACTCGTTTGTCAACTATTTTTGAGCATTTTACCCCAACATGCTAGGGACATGTCCCCTGCTAAACCTTTAGGGACTAAACCTTCGGGGAATGTCAGAGACAGGTGCCTGATCCCCACTGTCTTTGTGCCTGGGGTCAGGGCACCACCCCCAAAGCCTGAGTCCAATGCAACTCGATGCACCCCAAGGCGATACGAGAGAGGGTGAAGATGCTCCTAGTGGTGCAGCAGAAGAAGACTCTGTGCCATTCTCAGTCCCATTCTTTAGATGTTGCGGCCATTCTTTGAGCCGTTCCAATTTTCCAAGACTTCTTTCTCCAAGTCGAGTAAGCCCAAGAAGCACAAGAAGTAGTCAAAGTGGTTTTCGGCCTCCCCATCCAAACATCGTGCTTCATGGCCCGCTTCCGCACTTTATCTGCAGAAGCACCATCCAGGCTAAACTCAGCATAGGAGCTCCTGTGTGCCACATGATTATCCATCTGCACCATCCTGCCCTGGATACCCAGCGTTCCTCCCCAAGTATTCATCCCTGGAGAGCCTGGAGGTACAGGCCTTCACAGCCAAGGTCAACCGAAATAGGTTCCCTTCCACCTCACTGTATAGAGAATCCAAGAGGCGGGATTCCTTTGGAAAGAAAATGTTCTTCCTCCAGTTTGGCCTTGCAGTCAGTGAGCACTACATGCCTCTTGGGCCGATATTCCCTTGTTCTATGGGACTCGGTTGTGCAGCTGATACCCATCCTCAACCAAGCCTTGGTGGACGGTCAGAATGCAGTGAAGTTTGCCATCAGGTGTGAACTGGACACCAGACTCCCTAGGCAGGGTGATGGCCACTATGGTGGCACTCCGCTACCTCGCCTAGTTACTGTCTACTGGGTTTTCTGGGAATATTCAAGTGTCCCTCATTGACATGCCATTTGATGGCTCCCGCTTGTTTGGCGACAAAGCTGAAATGGTGCTGGAGCGGTTTTGGCAAAGTCGAGCCACCGCCTGGTCCCTGGCCCTCTCCCAGGCCACGTGTTCACAGTAGCAGTCCTTTCACCCTTCCATGGCTGGGCCACCTATAGGATTCTGCAATAAAGGCCTTACCTCCCAGCTAGCACGGTATGCATCCTTTTTTAAGGGCCAGGGTTAGGAATTCCAGAAAACACATGGGAGTCATACCTAGTGCACTGTCCAGCCCCTCTGATTGCCACGGCCTCCAAGCCACTTTAGCAAACCCTCCACCTGCACTGTCATCCTGTTGCACCACCTGGCCCAATTGAGCAACATAACCTCTGACAAGTGGCTGATCCAAATTGTGCAGATCGGTTATGCCTTCCCATTTGTGGAAACACCTCCAACTTATGCCACCATCCCCACAACGGCTTATGTAGTACTGTATATATGTGCTCCGTGAGGGAGTGCAGGCTCTGTTTTCCAAAGAAACCATGAAGAGGGTTCCACCACCAGAGCTTGGATGTGGTTGCTATTCCCACTACTTCCTGGTGCTGAAGGAGGATGGAGGGCTCTGCCCATACTAGATCTGCACCGTCTCAATGCCTTTCTGTGGAAAGAGAAATTCAAGGTCACATTGGCTCAGGTTCTGTCTCCCCTAGACCCTGAAGACTGGATAATAGTGTTCGACTTGCAGGACACATACTTTCACATCCCTATCCTGCAGGCTCATAGGCATTACCTTTAGTGCACGGTGGGCCACAATCCTTTCCAGTTCGCTGTGCTCCCTTCAGTTTCACCAGTGCCCTCAGGTGTTCACTAAAGTGATGAGGGGGGGCCTTTATGAACGCGCTATTCACGTCCCTGTGTGAAGATCTGCAAGGACTGAAAGAGCAACCCTCAGCCGATCTAAAAGAACTAAAGTGGAACGTGGAACAAATAGGCGACCGCGTACCGACTCTGAAGAACACGAAACGGGAAGGGATGAGGAGCTGGAAATGAGGCAGCAAGAAAATTATTCGGCTAAAAGAGCAGCATATTGAGCTACAAGACCAAGCAGAGGACTTGAAAAACCGATCCCGCCGAAATAATGTAAGCAAAACAGATGCGGAGGGAGAGGACATCAGGGCGTTTGTGCTGGCCCTCTTTCGACATGTGTTGGGCGACGACCACACGGCCGACATTCAGATTGACCGGGCACAACGGGTAGGCTTGCCACGGAGTGGCAAGGCCCCTCAGTGGACATTTTAGTATGTGTGCATGACTTTCAGCTGAAGGAGCTGATCATTAAAAGGGCAAGAGACGCACACCCGATACAATTCCGCAGTCACTCTCCAACATTATTCCATGACCTATCGGCTACCACCCTGTTTAAACAAAGAGAATTTTGCCCTATCACACTGCACCTGAAGGAGAAAGGAATAGCATACTCATGGGGTCACCCTTTCCGGATCATCTTACGCTACGAGGGCAAGACCCGACAGCTACACTCGCTTTAGGAGGCCTGGGAGGTCCTGAGGATTGCAAAGCCTGTATCCCCAGAGGTGCAACGCAAGTCATCTGAAAGTCCGAGACACGTACAGCTCCGCTGGCAAAAAGTGGGGAATCCCTCCTCCTTCCACAAACTGGACACAGCAACTATTCATTGACCACTGGTCCGGTCCAGTCATCCCCCAGCTGAAATTTTAAAGAGCACATGAAGGGCACATGAGTGTGGCGGAGCCAGAGACAGCCCTCACTTTACTTTAAAGGACTGCCTAGGGCTGTCGCCCCCTCGAACAGTTCTACTCAGATGAACTTTTGTCTCAAGAGTTTATAGTTTTTGTTCCATCCTGAGCGATGGGAGACATTATACTGTTAGTATGTTTTGGGATGATACGTTTTTGTGAAGCCTGCCCCGTTCACTGTATTGTTAGATACTCAAATGCATTGACACACACCATTAGACCTACCCCCACCCTACTCATTCTATCATGAATACACCTCACAGCGCCACGTTGACACCTGTTATGTCCCATGGGTAAAGACCTCAAGATTATAAGTCTCAATGAACGTGGCCTCAATCACCCAATAAAACGCTCCCTGTTGGTGAATCTCTGGCGGAGATATCTGTATGCTGCAAGAGACCCACCTCTTAGCCAGAGACACAGCCCACATGCGCTTGTATCGATTCCTACACCAATACTGGTCCTCCTGCACTGCTAAAAAGTTCAGGGTAGCTATCCTTTTTGGAGAAAAATTCGAGGGCAAAGTAATATCAACGCTCTTCGAGGTGAAGGGACGGGTGCTCGCAGTCAGAACTCGATGGAGCTCCACACATTTCACTTTAATCAACATTTATAACCCAAACACGCAACAGGAACCCTTCATTGTTAGGTCCCCTTCAGAGGGCTTAGCATCTCCCGATGCAGCGATACGGGTGAGAGGGGATTTTAACTTAGTGATGGAAAACACCAAGGATCGCTCAAGCCAGATGTCTGCACAAATAGGAGCGCTCTCGCCAAAGTGTAGGCGGTGGTTCGAAGAAAATGGTTTGCATGAGATTTGGCACCAGCAACACCCAGAGACACGAGACTACACACACTACTCTACTGCACACAAATCTTATACGCGACTAGATAATTTCCTAGCTTCAACAGCACTGCTACCTAGTGTGAGGAATGCAACTATCGAGCCAAGATCCCTCTCGGACCATGCATTGTTCACAGTCACTGTACAACCAGATGACGCCTAATAAAAAGCATGTTGCAATCCCCGAAAACGGTGAAGGAGATAACGCACAAAACTAGTAGCATATCTACAGCACAATGATAGGGAGGACACACCCCTGGTCATGACCTGGGAGACTTGTAATGAGGGGGGAATTTATGGCAGTATCATCAGCCGACAATTGAATACGCCGGGATACTCGACAAAGCATAGAGCAGGAGGTTAGAGAGCTAGAGACTATTCACATGCGCACAGAGTATGGAGAGAACTGGAAAAGAAGCAGCTCCTCCTAAAACGTCTAGGCCTGAACAGGGCGGAATACGCCCTACTTCGCCTGTGACACAAATTCTACGTAAGCAGTGACAAATACAGGAGAATGCTTGCTCAAAGGCTCAGAGCTGGCACTGGCGGCGGTAATCTCGTCGATCAAGCAGCCTTCGGGCGAGGAAGTACACACAAACTCTCAAATAGTAGAGACCTTTAGGCAGTTTTACCAATCTTTATATGCCGAAGATGAAGCGGGGCACCAAGAAGCTCGTGCTTATCTGGAGGCAAGTAAGTTCACACGCCTCCCTGAAGCTCTTGCGAGCCAACTCGATGACCCAATACGCCCTGAGTAAGTCATTCCAGCTATTACTTGGCTGAAATTGAATAAAGCCCCTAGCCCTGATGGGTATACAACTCTGTTCTATAAAACCTTCTGTATGGAGCTGGGGCCAATGCTGACGCATCTATTCAATTCCTTCCTGGAAAGCGGTGCAGTCACCGTCTCCATGGCAGAAGCGTTGATCTCTGTGATTCTCAAACCCCATAAAGACCCCAGCGCATGCGGATCATACCTCCCAATATCCTTACTTACTCTAGACTCAAAAAATCTTTGCAGGGATATTAACTGCTTGACTACAACCATTGATGGACGGCTTCATCGATCCCGACCAGGCGGGATTCATCTCCACACATCAGTGAGGAGATAACACTAAGAGACTCCTGCATCTTATGGACAGTGTTCACAGATCCCACAAAGAGGCCTTATTCCTGTCGATAGATATGGAGAAAGCATTCGACAGAGTACGTCGGAGCTATATTTTTGACAAGCTCAGTTGTTTTAGCTTCAGAGAGCAATTTATGAAATGGGTCGGATGCATATACCAGGCCCCTCGGGCATTTGTACAGGTGAATGGGATATCTTCAGAACTGTTCCCAATAACACAGGGCAAGAGGCAGGGATGCCCGCTTTCACCCCTCCTCTTTGCTCTATACATGGAGCCACATGCCCAAAAGATCCGGGACCATCTGCAGACAGGGGGGCTACAATTAGGAGGTGATATACACAAGATTAGTCTCTATGCGGACAACGGGATTCTATCGCTTTCGGAACCAGTCACTTCCTTGCCAGTTTTCCTGAACGAGCTAGGGGACTTTGGGAAAGTCTTGGGATTCAAAGTAAACATGGCCGGACTGCCTGTAGTGGGCACCGGCCATTTCCCCGGTGGGCGGCCAGGGTGAGGGCCGGTTTTGGGCCCCTGGGTGGCCGTTTTTGTTCCTGGGGGCTGGCAGTATCGGGCCCCTGTAAGACAATCAGCCGAAACCGGCCTTTGAAAACAGCTCGGCTGCACCCCCCCTGTCCTCCAGGGGGGCTGGCAGAGCAGTTTGCCAGGGATGATTTCGGTTCCCAGTCCGGCACTGAAAGTAAGCCTGAGAAAATCACAGATCCTTAACCTATCTTCCCCCCCAGGCACATGAAGAGAACTTAAGGAAGCAATTCCCCTTGCAATGGACAAAGCAATTGATAACTCACCTGGGTATCCTCCTGGCTCTGACTCTGTCTAGGATGCTAGCGCTTAATTACTCATCACTGGTGGGACAAACAACGAAAGCCTTGGATGGCTGGTCATGACTAAAGCTGGCCTGAATTGGGCGTATAGCAACGGTAAAGATGACGGTGCTACCGCAGATTCTCTATACTTCTCAAACATTACCTTTGGTCCCTCCTCCGAAGGCTATCAGCACACTACAACTAGCTATCAACAAATGTATTTGGGATGGGAAGAAGGCGTGATTATCTATATCCCAAATGACGCAGCCCAAGAAGGAGGTGGTGTGGGCCAACCGTTGGTGCACCGGTACTTGAAAGCCTCCCACCTCCACTATATTGTGGAGTGGAACCGCCCACTCTCTGAAAAGCACTGAACCTTCATGGATCAAGCAGTAGCTAGAGTGAATATCTGGCGGGAGGTATGGCTCCCATGCAAACAGAGAGTCTGGGGTCTTTACTCTTCCCCAGTTACTGCCGTGACACTGAAAGTGTGGGATGCCGTAGCACTAAGACGGGGCCTAACGACATTCCCCTCCCAATATCCCCGATAGTGGACAACCCCGACTTTCCACCAGGCTGCAAATCAGAGGTCTTCCAGAGATGGTGAGAAGCGGGATGCAAGAGGGTGGGCTCTTTGTTTGGTTTAGATGGCATAATCCATATGAACAATTGAGAATAGACTATGACCTCCCCAAATCCGATGACTTCCACTATTTACAACTTATGCACTGGGTCACATCCCCGACCTATCTCGCGAAGGCCTCTAGGCAGCTCACTGCCTTAGAGAAATGGCTTGTTTGCAAAAAAGATGATAAGCATCTGATCTCAGAAATGTACCCCATGCTTGCCACAGGGAAAAAGGGAGAGTGCACCAAGGGACAATCGCTGTGGGAGGAAGAGCTAGGTAGAGCCCTGACAAACAAAGAGTGGGAGAATATCCATCATAGAGAGCACCATATGGCACATAGCATAGCGGTGGCTGAATCAGAATACAAAGTCATATACTAGTTGGAGGGGATGTGGTCTCTCCGGCTCTTTAGTGCATTTACTTTGGCATTGCCCATAACTGGGTCTCTTCTGGAAGGGGGTGTTGAACGATATCGACAAGGTTTTGATACAGAGATCCCACGCTTCCCGGCACTTCTGGGACTACCAAGGGTACTGACATTTCCCTTACGCTCACTGAAGGGAAGGCAGATGGCGTTGCTACTGCTTGCGGCACGACAAACAATCCTTGAGCAGTGGGGCACCACGAATGTCCCAGACCACACGGCCTGGCTACGCAGAGTGTGGCTTACTCTCTCAGAGGAACGCCTCTCCTTGACTCAGGACTACAAGGGCGAGACCTATGCTAAATTGTGGGCCCCTTTCATTCAGGTGCTGTCAAAAGAATTGAGGGAGGCAGCATGCCCCACATACCTACAAATATTGCACCTGATCCCTGGGGTGGGGGATGTATCGACGAGTCCCCCGTAGTGGCCAAGATCTTAGAAGAGGCCTGAAAGATTTATGTGTCTGGCATAAGTGGTTGTTAGATTATGACCGGTGCAGGAGCTTTTTCTTTTCTTTTTGGGGGTGGGAGGGAGGGGGGTTCTTCTTATTCTTAGGTGTGTTGTTTATTGCTTAGGTCTCTTTTCCTTTTGTAGGTATGTTTGTATAACACGATCCAGACATCGCTGCCAGCCCCTGGGTTGTAGGCACTGAAGCTGTGTAAACTTGCTTACGTTCAATTACTCCACGCTGCCGGCCAATGTTGTAGGCACACAGCTGTGTGTTGCCTTAAGGATTGTTTATCAATACTAATCAAAAGATTGGTTCCATAAATTGTTGTATAAGTACTCATACACACCAAGGAACAGGTACAAAAACAATCTACTCCAGGACTAATGGAAGAGGTCACAGGAAACGAAATGGGCAGTCATACTCCTTCAGCCATCTCAATCACAAAAATCACCAAGGAGATTGAATGTGAGAACCACTCACAATTGAAAAGGAAAAACAATGTATTCCCTATATATAAAGAACAAGAAGTAAATACAACTCAACAAAAAATGGAAGAAAACTCCAAAGACCTTGACGCAAAGCCAGAACACAATGTACCCAATATTCTCCAAAACAACAGATGCTGCTAAACAAACTATGGAACAAATTTGGGTTGTCAACACAAAAGACGACTTTATGGCATCAAACTTTAGCCAGCCTAATGCTAGTTAAATTGATCCCGGCACTGAAGTTACTAAATCAATGTTCCATACACTTCTCAGTCCACATGCGAAGGAACACAAATATCTAAGGACTCTTGATCACCAACCATTAGGGAAGCTAAGATCTAAACACTAAAAACATTTGTAGAATGACCACCCAAGATCCAACTACAATTAGATCACTTTACCACACATCTCCTACAGGTTCAGCAGCAAGGGGGGCAACAACAGCCCCCAAACCCTGATCAACAGTCAAAACAACAGCCACCACAATGAGGGATTTAGCAGCAATACTGCAAAGTATAAAGATATATATTTTATAAGAATAAAAAAATATATATATATAATAATCCGTTCAACTCATGTTTTCTATTTGGTGGGGGTATCTCTCTGTGGTCTTTCCACTCCCTGTTTTTTTTCATTTCTGAAGTAAGAGGGGGATCCAAGAAAGAAGAATCCGGACTTGCAGAAAATTTTCTTTA
Source organism: Triturus cristatus (assembly GCF_964204655.1). NCBI lineage: Eukaryota > Metazoa > Chordata > Amphibia > Caudata > Salamandridae > Triturus > Triturus cristatus. Next base: position 961,899,397 of record NC_140589.1, read on the forward strand.
TAAATCACCAGCACTGTAATAAAAGGAGTAGGAGTAGGACGGGGGGGGGGGGAGACGTAAACCTTGCCATACATCTGGCAAGAGTTAGGAAGGAAGGGTTTTCCAGGGGAGGGTTGTAGGGGGGGCACAGGGGGAAGGGGGGGAAAGCAATAAATTTCTCAGGAGTCAGACCTCACAAAGGTTAGAAATGTAGTCTGTCTTATAATATCTCTACTAGTAGAGAATAGGTTTACCCTAGCTAGTGGTAATACTGCCTTCATGGCAGTGGAAAATAATGTTGGGAGACGGCTTAAAATAAGAAAGGAAGGAGGAAGAGAGGGAGAAAGAAAGAAAAGAAAAGAAAAAAAATCCTATACAGATGACCTATTAGGTTTTTATCCTGGAATGTCAATGGCCTGCGTGTAAAGAGTCGAAGATATAAAATGCTACAATATTTGAGAGATTCCCCTGCGCAGGCCATTGTCATCCAGGAGACCCATTTACTAAAGGCAGAGGTCTCTGAGATGTTAAGGAAACAAAGTTGGGTAGAGACGTTCCTATGTACGGATCAAACTGCTACTATAAGAGGGATACTAATAATTTTAAAAAAATCAGTTAAAGTTCAAATGTTGGATTGTAAGGAAGACTGTATCGGGAGATGGTTAATTTCGAGAATTGTATTGGAGGGTACTCCGTTAATATTGGTAGGATACTACGGGCCGAACCAAGACGACCCTTCCCATTTGAAAGTAATTCAGAACCATCTCATACTTTCACAGGACCCAGTTATCTGGGTCGGTGACTTCAACATTGTGCTTAATCCCCTTTTAGACAAGTCTTCCAAGTCAAGAGCACTCGTCCCATCTAAATCAAGGTTGGCTTTGTTGGACATAATGGAAAACCTCGGTTTAGCTGATGTATGGAGGGAAAGGTCAGGTAATAGGTTGGGGGTTTCTTTCCAAAACCTCAAATATAAACATAAATCAAGAATTGATTATGCCCTTTTTAGCTACACCCTAAAAGATTCTCTAAAAGGGCTCACTTACCTTCCCTCACACATGTCAGATCACATGGCTATCGTATTTGATCTCCAAGGGGCCACCCATAAGAAAGAATTCTCCTGGTCTTTCGACCGCACGATATTATTAGAAGAGGAGGAGATTAATTTTGTGTTATTGTTATTAGAGGTAAAGTCTTTTCTAGACATAAATTTGAGTTCGGTAGACATTAATATAGCTTGGGATGCCTTGAAGGCTTATACAAGGGGCTGCATAACCAATAGAGCCACTTACAGAAGGAAAGCTTATCGGGAGAAAATACAAAATATTGAGTTGGAGTTGGCTAAACTAGATCAGCAGCTGGGTTCCAACATGGCATCCTTGGGGGTGGCAGAAAAACAGGCTAACTTGAGACGTCAGCTTGAAATTATATTACAGGAAAGGTTAACTAAAAGATGGGAGGCGAGCAAAACTTCCCATTTTGAATTTGGGGAAGCAGCAGGAAAAGTTCTGGCATGGAAAGTTAAAGCAGAACAGGCGAGAAAGTACATTAAAGAGATTAAACGAGAAGGAGAGACTACCACTAGGACTTCGGATCGAGAAATAGGGACCGCTTTTCAAGAATTTTTCCAGGAAATCTACAAGGAAGACGTCAGGGATGACCCGGAAGCAAGGGAGAGGTGGTTAAATAACATTGCTTTACCATCTCTGCAAATATCACAAAGGGTTTATCTAAAGAGGGAGATTTCAGAGGAGGAGGTGGGAAAAGTGATAGGTCATCTGAAGAAGGGGAAAGCGGCGGGTCCGGACGGATTACCCGGAGAATTATATCGAGAGATAAGCTCTGTCATTACTCCAACATTGACGAGCCTTTTTAATGGCATTCTTTTGAGAGGGGTGAATCCCCCAGACTCATGGAATGATGCCACTATCGTCCTTATTCCAAAGCTAGGAAAAAACCTTTCGGAGTGTGGGTCTTATAGGCCGATTTCCCTTCTAAACAACGACTACAAAATTTTTACATCTATTTTGGCATTAAGATTGGGGGAGGTAATCGGATCGATAATCCACCAAGACCAAAGGGGCTTTATAAGGGGACGTCAGCTGGCCGACCACACTCGAGATCTGGTAGGGGCGATTGATATCGCAACAACATTTTCTCTTCCATTGGCTACCTTGACCTTAGATGCCTCAAAAGCCTTCGATAGGGTTAATTGGCAATATTTGGTGGAGGTGATGAGAAGGTTCGGGTTGGGGGAGGTCTTTTGTCGGGTAATTGAGAAACTGTATAGGGCCCCTACAGCCAGATTACTAGTCAATGGCACGTTAACAGACTTGATAAAAATTACCAGAGGTACTAGACAGGGCTGCCCGCTATCCCCGCTCTTATTTAACCTTTATATAGAGTCGTTTGCTCAAGTTCTAAGAGAGGAAGTGGATATTCCTCCCTTTGTATTCGGTGAATGGGAGAAGCGGACGATATCCTGGTTTATACGTCAGATCCGCAGAGAGCTCTTCCGATGGTAATTAAAAAGGCAGGCGAATTTGGGCAAATTTCTGGCTATGATATCAACGCCAGTAAAACAGAGATTATGTGATGGAATGTCCCAAACGTACAGTTTACAGTTGTAACATCCATGAGATACCTGGGAATACGCATTACTCAAGAAATAGGAAGTCTGGCACAGACCAATTTAGACCGTGTTGCCACGGAATGTAGGAAACTTTTGAAATCTTGGTCGTTCCTGCCACTCTCGATTTTTGGGAGAACAAACTTAGTTAAAATGTCCATTCTTCCAAAGTTTACTTTTATTTTTAATGCTATTCCCTTGTTTTTTGAACGGAAAAAATTGGAAAAAAGTCAGCGAGAAATAAATTAGTTTATTTGGAATTGTAAAATAGCTAGGCTGACTTGGAAGAAGTTGAGAAGGAGGAGAAAAAAGGGAGGGCTGGCTCTCCCAGACCTGTTATATTATGCCTGGGCATTTCAGCTGACCTATTCCAGGATGCTTCTTAAAACTCCCGCAATATCATCTTTGGGGGTTATGTTTAGGGCTATGTTAGGGGGAGTAGGTATCCCACCGGATGGATTTCTTTTCAAGTTTGGAGACATGAAATACTTCAAAAAAGTCAGATTAAAGACCTTGCAGTCAGCCATATTAAATTGGGTTCAGATAAAAAAAAAGTCAGATTACACTATTACTCCAACTTGGTCCCGGTGTGGGATTCCCCTGGGCTCCCACCTTGTATGCAAGACAGTTTAGCAATCCCGTTAAAAGACGCTGGGATCCTAAGATGGGGAGAGTTATTGGTGGATGGTAGGGTACAAGATTGGGAGGTGCTGAGGGAAAAGGTGGGTAAGGCCTTCTCCAGCTTTAAATACATACAGTTGGACAGTTGGGCACGAGTAGTAAATAGGAAAGGACCTCAATCGGGGAAATATAGCCAGTTCGAACAACAACTGGTAGAAAAGCAAGAAGGGGGTAAAGAAGTGGCAATCTGCTATTGGTGCATGGTGGAGGAGGCGGATGGGGACTTTGCCTTGCCAGACAAGTTATGGGGAAATGAGTTGGGCCTTCAGTGCGAGGACTTATGGATGAGATCCTTTTCTTTTCTTTATAAAATAGTTAAACCAGCTTGGTTAAGACGCAACCATTTGTTCACTTTGCATCGGGCCTACCTTTCACCCCTAAGGCTTTCCAAGTTTCTTCCAGGGAAGAAATGTAATAAGTGTAATCTGGTGGCAGCTACAGACACACACATGTTTATGGATTGTCCTGCCATTAGGCTGTTTTGGGAAGAAGTAAAGGTCACCTTGGATTCGATTTTAAATATATCATTGAACATTGAATTATATCTTCCGCTAATAATTTTTGGATTGGAGGAAAACGTAAACGGACAGACAAAGTCTTTTCTTTTTACTCCATTATTTTGGAAAGACGACAAATATGTAAATTTTGGGTGGAAGCCAAAGCTCCATCACACGCAGCTTGGTTAACATCATTGTATGAAACCTCAAAGACTGACTTGGCCAGATCGCGTTGTAAAAGAAATCTGTCCTTTTGGGGCCTGTTAATAAACTGGAGATAGGATGACCGGGGTTTTTATTTTTTTTTCCCCCGGGTCTTATGATTATGCCAACTAGTCTCCAGAAGACCTTGGGAAGTGGTCTCTCCCGTACGTATTTCCAGGTCTGTCAGGTTGAACACAATTGACTGGAGCTCCTTCGTTTTCTACTTAAGAGGTCAGTCTCCTGCCTATTAAATAAATTCTGCCCGGAAAAGGTCACCAAGGAGGACAGATCGCTAAAATACTTCAAGGCAGACAGGTTTGGTGGTTGGCGTCTCTTTTGTGGATGGAGGTAATGGCAAATGAGGACAAAAAAAAAAAGAAAAATACTGCAAAGTAGAACATTCCACATTTCCAATGCTCAATTTCCACCTAGCCTTGGTCAATGATCTTGAACTAACATATAGAACACCTGGGATGTGAAAGGTTATTTGGACAACAGAGTAAACTGAGAGCCAACAGAGGAACCACCGTCATCAGATATTGCCTACCCCATGCCGAAATCTCAATAAATTTCAGCTGTGGCATAATGTGACCTAAAAATTCCTCATCAGAATAAAAAAATAAGCAACTACTTACCATCAACCTCTCTGACCAACACAATCTTCAAGGTTACATGACAGAATAAACCTTGCTGCCGTAAAAGACACAAAACAAGAAGGCAAGCTACAAGAAACTAACAACAATCCCAGGCTTAAAAATATCTGAAAGTCTACCTAACATCCTCATATGCATCAAGAGGACCACATGGCATATTAAATAGAGGGAATATTGAATAGGAGAGGAATTTGTGAAATGGACGGCTCTTTTGTATACTTACTCCACTGCCAGGGTTAGGACTGGGGGGCTAATTTCAGATGCCTGCACAGTTGGCTGAGGGACGAGACAGGGGGGCCCGCTTTCCCCCCTTTTATTTGCCTTGGCTATGGAGGTGCTAGCGGCTATAGCCTGAACCGGGCAGCATTATCAAGGCCTAACTGTAGATGGGCGAATCCATCACATTGAACTCTATGCAAATGACTTATTAATGTTCCTGGCAGACTAGAGAGCAAAGGAATTGCTGCGAGAGCTCGGTGGGATAGCAGGGCTCAAAGTAAATTGGGCAAAGTCCTGTCTTTTCCCTACAAAAGGGAATAGAGTGGGCCCGCAAGAGACAGAAGGAGTGAGATGGGAAGACCGTTGCTTGACGTACCTTGGCGCTCAAATTTATCACACCCTGGAAGACTTACTGGAGGGTAACATCGGGAGAGCCATAAGAGGGGCGAAAAGCAGCTTCGACTTTTGGGGAACACTCCCACTATCGGTGATTGGCCGAGTAGCTCTCCTTAAAATGATTACGTTACTGAGACTACTGTATTATTTTGGGGTGATGCCGGTCTGGGTTCTGGCTAAATACTTCGCCCAGCTCAGATCTCTGGGACTGGACGGCGCAGAGTAGCTCTGGGAGTGCTTATAAGGCCAAGGTCGCAGGGGGGACTGGCGGTCCCTGATTTTGAGACCTATTACCGGGCTGCATAGTTGCAATGGTTCACCAGATGGATAGCGGGCAGACTCAGGGGGGTGGAAGAGCTGCGGTAGGATTTCTCACCACTGAGACTGCTGTCCCAAATTGTGCTAAAGCTCTCCATGCGACTTAACACTCTGCCCATGGGAGTAAGAATGGTGCGTCTGTGCTGGAATAGGAGTTTGAAGTGGGCGCGATAAAGTGTTCATACGCCCCAGAAATCTCGCTGCTGCTCTGCGAGGCATTACTTCATGGAGGAACTTGGCGGGGGCTGGAAACCTGGGGAGACGTGGGGCTTCAGACACTAGTGGATTTATATGAGGAAGGTGCCATGATTCCATTCCAGGCCCTTCAGGAGATATATGACTTACCCGGGGGGACTTCCTACTACACTCAGGGCTCACTGCGGCCATACGGAAGCACTGGGGGGAGGGCCTGTCTGGACCGCAGTTGTCAATGGGATGCCAATACGTGGTGACGGCGGCGGGAATATATAAGGCGGTCACATGTTTATACAGGTGTATGACACAAGAAGTGATGCTCCCCCTGACGGCATTAAGACAAAAATGGGAGGCAGATTTCGGAAAGGGCGCCCCAGAAAAGGCTTGGGGGTAGCTAGTGGAAAGGACATGGAAAAGCACCAGGAATGCCAGATTCCAGCTAGTAAACTTATATGTCCTACACAGAGCGTATCTTACCCCAGCAAAGATTAACAAATACTTTGAGACTCAATTGGCGGCTTGTCTGCGATGTAATAGGGAAGGTGCAGAATTTTTCCATATGTTCTGGTGCTGCCCACAGATGGGGGATTTCTGGGAGGAAATCACTGAGGTATTGACTGATGTGACTGGTAGGGAAATTGAGGTAACCCCGAAAGCCTACCTGCTGCACTGGTTCCCCCATACAGCAAAGAACAAAGTAACAAGCACGTTTTTGAACCTGAGGTTCTCACTAGCTAAGAGAGACATTGCTATCCATTGGAAGGCAAAAAAGGGGCCGAGTATAACTAGATGGAAGGCGGAACTAGTTAAATGGGCGAATTGCGAGGGTAGAGCCAGAATGCAGGCAGCGAAAAGAGCTAGGAATGAAAGAGCAGAGGAGACAGCGAGAGCGTGGGAGGCACTGGTGGTATCACTAAGGAACCTAGAGGACATGGGAGCCAATGACCGAGTGGAGGAGGTCCCCGAGGCTTCAGGATAAACCGTGAACGTTAAAGCATAAAACTGGGCTGGCCTCTAAACTACTTAATGTAAGGCATGGGTAAACCAAATGTGAAACTATGCTAGATGTACTGGTCCCGAGGCCTATGAAATGCAGGGGGGCATACCCCACGGCACCAAGCAGTCGCACGCCTGGAGTGAGGCATGGGAGGGGGTAAGCAGAGTAGGGTAACATGGAGTTTTAAGTTTGCGAACTAAGTAGTTCAAAGTACGGACGTTTAGTCCGGTATCTCACAGGATAATTGTAAGAGCTGGAGTGAGGTCTGACCCTGGTTAGCAGGGCACCTTTCAGTTAAATGAGGCATGCAGGGCATAGCGGACTGTATCTCCTGTGTTAATGTCTCTGATATTGCATTGTGATAAATGGATATGTTTGTAAAACCTAATAAAGTCTGTTTTAAAAAAACAAATAGAGGGAATATTCTGAAGCTACATGAAAGCTTACCTCAGCCACGCGACTTCAACAAACATTCCTTAGGAGAGTGTCATTCGTACCAAACAGAAGGAACAAACAAAATGAAATTACATCACTCATTTTTTCCAATGTAAAAGTCTTCAAGAACTTTTTATCCAAAAAATAATGATATAAGAGAGATGGGGCAATCTGAATCACCTAAAAAATGGATAAGAACTCACTGCTAGTGCTATACATGCCAACAAAGAATAAAATCGGACAAAAACACAGCAGAGAAAGCAACCTGGCATACTCAAGGAAGCAAAAGGCTCTGACAAAATAATCACTTTCAACTCACCACTTCTAGTTGAACTAGAAAAGTCTGGATATCGTTAACACTAAACTGGACCCCGCCGTAATTTTCTAGAAAATTGTATATATGAGAGCTCCCAGGCTTGGTTAAGCCCACCCAGGTGGCAATGACATGCCAGGGGGAGATTAAACACCAGTGATGACGCACCAAATGGTCCCTGGAAAAAAAAGGGGGGGGGGGCAAAACGCAATTTCCCCATGCAATTTCCATAGGGTTTTTTTGAACAAGCGAACAAGCTACAGCCAAAACAGCTGGGCGAAATTACTCCAAATTTGAAAGAAATGTAGATTTTTTCTCAGAAAGGCAGCTTTTTGTGATTTGCTGTAACTCTGTTTAGTAGTTTTTGAGAAATTAAGGTTGAAAATGTATTGATATCTAGAGACATGAAAGTACCAATGGACCAGCAGATCAAAAGATAAGATCTGATTGGCTGCCTCACATCAGCAAAGATGTTTGGCAACCATTTTAGTACTCTGTGTACTCAGTCCCTGAGTCCGGAAAAAAGAAAATAACATATAGGGAGGCAGGGTAGTGCTACCCTGACCCGCTTGGCCTTATGAACAGGGACTCCGGGCTCAAATCTCCAGCCCTTTTCAATTTAAATGCCTTAAGGGCGGGCTAGGGGGAATGTCACATTTTATTTTTTAATTCAATTATTGGGAGTGTGCGAGCGTAGGGCCCCTCATAATAATGAAACTCACATGGGGCCCCCATTTCCCTGGGGCTACAGCGGATTGTAAGGGGTCCCGGGAACCTATTGGAAGGATAAAGAGGGGGTTCCATCGCAAACCCTCCACATTCAAGTGTGTTCTCCTGCTCCCCGTGACATGAGGAGCGGGACACACACTGCGGCACTCATTCAAGTCAGATCCAACTGATCGCCACAAACCTGCAGTACTTCAGGTCATCACCACAAGTCCCTCTGGAGTCAGATGGCAGGGCCTAAACTTTTTTAATGAAGTTGCAGTACCTCAAGTAGTTACTAGGTGTCCCTCTTGAATCAGATACAAGTGTTTTAAATGACCTTCACAAAGCTGAAGGGGCATGGCTTCAATATATAAAGATTTTGCTTATATTATTTTGCTATTTTAATGGTTTGTGCTTCTTTTCCATAGTACAAATAAATATGCCAAAGTGGTTTATGATAATGAGGAAGTGAGTGATGATATTCTACTATATGTAAGTACCAACAGTCACTAGTAAATACAAGTGGGTTTAGATGTTTAACATTAAGGGACTATAATTTAGGCGGTTATATAATTGTGGACAAACAAATTGCAATCCCTCAAACTGAAGATCCAATAGTTGAAGTAGGCTGAGCCATGGTGCCATACCATGAATACATAGAGGCTGGCAAGACAGCTAAAGTGTGTGCATGATATCTAGCATGGGTTTTGTATTGGACATACACACTGCCAGTAGAAAATACTATGCTTAGAAACTCTTATTTACATTTCACACATTGTATGTGTGTTGTACAGTGCAGCTCATTTGCATTGAGACAAAAGTCTGGAGAAACAAATACAAGACACATTATTTTTTTACACAAAGCCAGGGCTGACAATCTTTGTAGATCTGGATTTCCATCAAAAAGCATGGGTGGTTTTGCACCAGATAGTTAATACATTATCAAGACTTTGAAGCACTTTGCAATGGATGGAAGTCTTGATAACTCTGTAATTACTCTATAATGCCAGTTAGCAATCCTATCAGGAGTATTAGGGGACTCATAATGAGGTCCAAAGATGGAGGTTTAAGGTATAATTTCATGCCCACCTTCAACATCTGCGTTTAGAAAATCTGATTTTCTTTGAGGAGTGCTCTTTTTGTTTTCCATTCGTTTTTTTACTTTGGTCAGGGCAAACGTCCACCATATTTCCTTCCCAAAAGCTTGCAGCATCTATTCTTTTCTTCATGGGAGTACAACCTTCTCCTTTTTTTCAACAGTTGGGTAGTGCTTTATTTCCCCACCCCGTCTTCACCTTCCCTTTCTTAACAAAAGCTGTTGAAAACATCTGATGGCTATTTTTGAACAGTCATTGATAATTGTGCTGGGTGCCGTGCACATGCACACTTTGTAGCAGTGTGCATCTGCAGTGCCCTCACAATTTTAGTTTTGAAGGGCAGGGTGATGTAAATGGAACGGGCTGAGATGAGAAAATGGGAAGAGAATGAGAGGATGGGGAGAGAAAAGACAGAAAAGTGGGAACGGTAGTGACTGCAGAGGGTATCTGGGAGACATAGCGAGCTGTTGGAAGAGAGAATGGTTATAGGTAATCGCTTCTGCAGTTGAAGCTGGTAACTGCATACATACATAGCAGCAGTCCTTAGCTCCCATGGTATCAATATATTCATACAGCATTTTAAAATCAGAGTTTGAGGAGAAATCTCCTCTCAATGAACCTACGTGTAGTGCCTTACAGTTACCTGTATGCAAATTACTGTCAGTGGGAATCAGTGTTTTAGGCATAGTCTTAGATCCAAGTTCAAAAGAATTGGGAAGTGTAGCTGAATATAATCCATAAGCAAATAATTAGTCTAACAACAACAGCAACTAACACGCCAGCTGATATAAACCTACGTCTATGAGGATTACTAGTTTCCATGTCCATACTAGAATCAAACCGTTCAGTAGGAATTAGCCGCAAACAGATTTTCTCCTTTCATTCCTACTTGTGCAAATGGCAAAACCAAATTCATGAATCGATAAAGTTATTTACAACGTTTTTGTGAGTCTTCCCTAACCCTACTCAATCTTCTTCTAAATGATACTCTTACGCTCCTTCTGCAGCCTTAGGCCTAGGGAATATTCATAATTCTTTTAAATAAAGTTTATTTAATTGTCTTTAATGAAAATAAAGACCAAAGCTCAGTTCAAAGACCATGCCAATTTCAAATCTGGTCACGTTCATTCAATGGTAGAAGCAATTCAAAGAAAAGTTCAGTGACAAATTAAAATTCACGTAGGTTCAACTAGAATCTCACTACTATCCTCCAAATCATAAGATCTTCTATAACCGTCATTTGATACAAAGTATGTCCATTCAGGGGTTGAGTACCTCTGACAACGTACTCTGTTTTTTTGGGATCTCCTGAGTGTAGATTGTTCATCTTCACTGTCAATCAGACCAGAACATTCAGTATCATCTGGGATAGTATTTGGTAGACATTCTGTGGGCTGACTTAGTCTCTTCCCCTCTTGCCTTCTCGGCCAACCATCTCCAGCTTCCACTTGGTTTGACACATCAGTAGGCCCTTCACTAGGGTCCAAATAGGGCTCAATCAGCATTACAGGCCAAGACTCTCTTTCCCATCTCAACCCCAGACACGAAGCTTCAAGACCCCCTCAGGCAGAGGACATGCTGTTGCAGGATCTCGGACCGCCACCCAGTTCTGTATTTCATTTACCCTCCTCTCATTCAGCTGCTGTAGGCACTTCTGGGAGAGGTACTGTCACATCATCAAGGGGGCACTCCACTCTACGAGTGTGAGAAGCATGGATCCAGCTGGGGAGTCCCCCACATCTAACTGCAGTATTTGTCACAAGGATCACATGGAACAGCCCCTTCCATCGAGGTTCCTAACAAGTCTTCCGAACATTTTTCTTCACCAAGACCCAGTCACCAGGACTAAGGCAATGGGATTGTTCCTGATGCAGTGGGGCGGTAGAAACTCCAACCTGGTGGGATACAGAACGTATCACATCAACTAGTCCATTGCAAGAATCATGCAATCTGAAATGCCTACCAGCACATTTGCAGGTACTGCCAGGCAGTCTCATTGCTAGGCTCATGATGAATTTGTGCGGGGACAGTTAGGTCCTCCAGTAGGGAGTTCTGCGAAGACTCATTAGCACAAGAGGCAGAGCATCATGCCACTTCAGAGAAATTGACGCATACACCTTGGCCAACCTTGATTTTAACGTGCCATTACCTTATTCCACAATTCTTGAAACCGCAGGCCGATAACTGCAATGTAGCCTTTGCTCAATTTGTAATACTGCACACAACATTTTCAGGACCTCATTAATAAAATGAGTTCCTCACTCTGACTCCAGCAAAGTCGGAAAACCGAACTTGGGGAACAGTTCCCTCAACAACAACTTAGCTACTATGGGGGTTATCATTTCTCCTGGTTGGGTAAGCTTCAACCCACTTGAGAAAATACATACAATCACCAGGACATATCTCAGTCTGTTGCAAACATGCAGTCCGATGATATCCAGCTGCATCCTGTTGAATGGCCCTCCTGATCTTCCTACATGGCTTAATGTCACTGAGGTTCTCTTCCCTACATTCATCTTCTGACACACAACACATCTGTGACACATTCTTTCAGCCATCAATCTGAATCAGGGGTTAAACCAATTCTGTCAAAACAATCTGACCATGGCATCCCTCCCAACGTGTGCAGGACCATGAAAATGTCTAGCCATTGGAGACAGTAAGCTATCCAGCAATACAGTTCTTCCATCCGCTGAAACCCAAATGTCATCCTCTCTTTTTACACAACCTGTTCTAATCCAATCCTACTGTTCTGCCTCTGGTACTTCCTCCGGCAACTTTTTTTTCATCCCAAGTATCAACTGTTGTTAACAAAAGGTTGTGATTGCTCTCATCTTCAGATTCATTTACATATTCTCCATTAAATGTTCGGGACCCATGAACACAATATTGAGCAACCTCATCAGCATATCAGTTACCAACCGTTACATAATCGTCTCCGCTCCTACGTGGCGAACACTTTACGACTGCTATATTGGCAGGCAACTGCGTGGCATCCAGCAATTTCATAACATGTTCCCCATTACGGATGGAGGATTCTGATGAAGTCATGAATCCCTACGTGATCATAACTGTCCAAAGTCATGAACCACACCAAAGCCATACTGACTGCCAGTAAAAATAGTCACTCTCAGCTGTTCAGAAACACACTCAAGCTCTGGTAGGAGCGACCAGTTCAGACACTTGTGCAGAAGGTACTAATTGAAGCCAGGAGGCTTCCACTAGCCCCGTGACTATACAAACTACTGCGTAAACAGCTCTTAGGGTACTCCCATCCTCTCTTAGGCAAGACCCAAGACCCATTCACAAACAGTATTTATTCATACTCTGCCAGTGGCTCATCTTGTATATCTGGTCTTGGCGCCTAGCTCTGTGACATTGAGACAGTCATGCTGTGATTCCCCATCATCATTTTCAGGCAAGGGTAACAAGATAGCAGGGTTCAAGAACGTATACCGCTTCAGTGTTATATTCTCCACAGCAAGTATAGTCTCCTCATATTTATTCAACTGACTGTAGGTGAAGTGCGTACACGTCAGCAAGATATCCACTGAGTGGGGCTCCATTACAGTAAGAGGGTATCCCATGACAATACTCTCACATCCTTCAATGCTGACACCTACTGATGCTACAGCTTTAAGGTATCCGGGCAGTCCTGTGGCTACAGGATCAAAAGGAGCAAATAGCCCACAGGTCTCCATGCATCCCCATGTATCTGTGTAAGCACTGACAGAGCGCAGCCCTCTCTCTCACTGCAGAAAAGTATAAAAGCTTTGTTATAATTAGGCATTCCCAGCACCGGGGCACGTCAAATGACTTTCTCTCAGCTCTAGGAATGCAATCAAACAATCATTATCACATGGTACCAGATCTGACAAATCCTTGTGTGTAAGCCTCTGTAAAGACTTGGCCATTAGGGAAAAGTTGGGTATCCACTGTTGACAGTAGCCCACCATTTCCATAAACATCCTGACTTCTCTCTTGGTGGTTGGTGGATTCATTTTTAGAATAGTTGAAATTCTTTGTTGTGACACCCACTCTGCATTACCTATTCTGACAAATCACTTGTGAAAAATGAATTCTTAAGATCGATAGAGGCAGTAAGACAGGAGGGTGAACTGAGGAAGAGGTTAGTGGTGCATACCTCCCACTATGTACAGCACCTGGCATTGAGCCATATTTACTGAAGATGTCACACCATCAAAGGTTTTATTTGATAAGATTCATGCTTGGTTTGGCTCATTTTCTTGTTTCCTATCGCTCTAAGGTATATACGTAAAAATACCTGATATCACATCCATGCAATTCAATAGCCCTCCAGTCTCAATTGCATAAGATGTTTTTCTATGAGCTGTACAAAGACCAAAGAACCCGGATACTCAAACCTCTTCTGAGGTATTTAAACATTAGGAAATGCAAAGAGGCTATTGAATATTTGCAGTTGATCCAGACTGATGAGGTGTGTGTAACTATTTGTAGATTTAGTGCCTCTGTGGTAAAACATGGGAGTGTAACTGGAAAATAGAGAAAGCTTAATGGCCAGCTCCTCTCTTTTTGTAATCCTTTTATGATATGGCCTAGATTAATTGTATATTAAATGAATATGCACTTTATTCATTCATTGCACGGTAAAAAATTTTTGCACGATTGATTCTAATTTAAACAAAATTTTAACTGTTCGTATTTTATGATGTGCATTTATCTTGTAGCTTTTGACACCTTTCTCGCTCACTTCTCATTGTGATGTCTGAGAAATTGAACTTCTCTTTCATAATTCTGCAACTTACCCGGGACACTTTATGTCCATTCTCAGTCAAGTTGTTTAGCAATGCAATGGGGTCTTGTTTAGCAATGCAATGGGGTCTTGTTTAGAAGCTTCCTGGGTATCTGATGCCACTAACAGACTACTGATCTATTAAACCAAGACAGAGTTGCAAGGTATTACCAGGTACTCAAGGTTCTTTTTAAGGATCTGATTAAAGACTGAAGGACTCTCTTTATACCCCTGTGGGACTCGGCATCATGCCAAAACACGGTTTTGGCATGGTGCCGAGTCCCCTGATGAAAGGGTATAGAGAAAAAAGCCTGGCATAAATCGATCACAGTACACCACTCAGCCTCACATGGAATCTGAAAAAACATTATTGCTGGATTTGGCACCACAGGACAACAAGGAACAACAATGTTCTTAATCTTTCTCAGCTCCGGCACTTTGCGGTACATATTAGGAGGCTTCTGCACGCCCACGATGGGTGAGTTTCATTGACTCACCATTATCTCTTTCAGAGTGCCTTGTTGTATTATTGACTCAATCAGTGGGGTACTCCCAGCTATTGTTTCATGAGTCAGATTGTCCTGAGGAGTTCTTGATTATTCAGCACTAGGTGTAACATTTATACGGACAGACTCGACTCCCGTTCTGAGATCTATGTCTTTAGAGAAGTCCCAGACTTCATGCTTCACCATATCTCAGAGAACCATTGGCAAATCATCAGTTGTCATCAAAAGGTAGAGTCCAATGTCTGGCCCTTGCTCACTAATTTGAATTCAACATCCTCGTCATGAGTCGCAAATTCCACACCTTTTGGCGTGCAATAAATGGTGAAATCTAACTTGCACAACAAATTGTGCCATAAAATATTCACAGGACTAGAATCGCACACCACAAACTGATGGCTTTTTTTAAAGGACACTATTGAAATGGGCACTTCTTGCATCACAGAGTTTATCATTTGTTTATTTGCAACTCCTACAACTTGGATTCTTTTTCGACAGAGGGGTAGGGTTAGAACTTCCATGTTCTAATAGTGGAACGGATAGGACCAGTGTCAATCAGAAATGACACGGTTGACCATTAACTTTGTTGTCCTCTCTGGTCTACCTCCAAGACTGCACCAAGCACACAATCTTCCTCCCCTCTCAGGCACTGTCTTTGTGACAGATCAGAACTGTAACCCTCAAGTATGTCAAACATGGGGAATTGCTGAAACGGATTTTGGTTCTGGAAGGAACCCTGAATGTAATCCGGGACCAGATTGGGATTAAATCTAGAACCATTTACGTTTCGCTGATGTATCAGGGCTTCCGGATTCCTCATCACTGGAAAATGCGGTATATTAGGACCTTGCATCCTTGGCCTCAGCACATTTGGTGGCTGTACAGGGTTGCTAACCTGAGTCTACACAAACACTGAATTTTGAACCTGATTCTTGTTCATTCACCTGTTGGGATTAAAAGGGCATTTCCGCTTCTAATGCCCTAATTTGTTACAATAATGATATGAATTAGATTTCTTCAATGTTGCCACATCAATTCCAGTACTCAGGTCAATCGGAACACCACAACCTCTACCCTGTGGGTAAACATTCCCATCCTGCATCACAGGAACTCCCTGCTGATGCATACCACCTAGTGTAACACCAACATTTCCTACATACGGTGCAGTCTGACCCCTCTGTGGTGCTTTCATCTGAGCCAGTATTAGCGTTTCCTTCAACCACTTCTTTTTCATGCCCAGTTCATCACTACAATATTTTGCATACCTCAAAATGTCATCAATTGACTTATTCTGCCAACAAATTAAATGGTGTTAAATCATCAAACTAAGCTCAGGTCTCAATCCTGTCACAAACCGAGACATAAAACTTCCCATGTCTTTGGCTTCGGGATTTTCCATCCCACTATGCTGCTTAAACACTTGCGACAATCTCTCATAAAAAGCATGCACAGTCTCTTTGGGCTCTTGAGTCATTCTGCCAATCTTAACCCAATCAATAGTCATTGCTGGCACCTTTCCTTTCAAAAAAGCAATCACCTATTGATGCTTTTTCAACACCAAATGCGACGGAGCATGGATTTCTCGGAGGCTCCTTTTCTGGCCACTGTATAGCCTCTTTGCACTCTGCTCACAAGTCACTTGGTACCACAACATAGCAAAGGATATTCCAATACACCCAAAATACCTGTGACATATATACAAATCGATCAACCTGGGTATACCACTCCACTGGCTTCTCTCTCACTATAGGGAAATCAAAATTAATGTTACCTTCAGCAGGCACCTCTCTCTGCAAGAAATGTGAAGATCCTTCTTCATCTATCAAAGAGGGAGATGGCTCCCCCTTACTTTCTGTGGTGGAAACTACATTCAATTTCTTCTGGCCTTTCTTCTTGACCCATCTGCCTACCCACATATCAATATCACTCCATTTCCGGAAACAACCAATTAACTCTCTAATTTCCATTTTCATTCTCGATGTCCACTGATAGTTATATCAGTTTTGTCAAAACATACACGATAACGTTTCTGTAAGGATTTGGTCCTGCTTAAATACACATTATACACTCGAGCTAATTCAGACAGTTTATCATAAGCTTGTCCAGCAGGCCTAGTAACATCCTTGCACATGTATATAAGTTCCTTTTCTTGATAGGTATCTAAGCGGGAAATGTAAAGATTTCCGAAAATCAACTCATCCAGTTCTAATTTTAATTTAGCCGCATCCACTTCAGTCTCTCTCCTCAGGGACTGAAGATCTCTGATCAGTTCCAAACTCCCACATTCTCATGGGGACCCATCAAAGAACCTAATCAAATTATCCAACTCTCCTGAAATAACAACATTTTGAACTCCAGAGGTTTTTGACGTTATCCCTTCACGGGGACTACTGCTTGAAATACATTAGGTGAATTTCAAATAGACATCTGAGAACTTTGTGACCTCTAGGCAAGTTCCTCTACAGTGGTGAGTCCTGTCGTATTCATTGTCGATGATACAGGAGTGACATATGGTGGAGTCACCTTATTTGGGACCAAATGAGTTCTTCCTATGCACTACAGTCCAGAGGCAAAAGGAATGGTAGTTGACGTGTTTATTCAAGTAGGAACTGTGAAAGCATGTGTTGCAGTCCCTGATAACCCAAGTTTATATTGGGGAACGGCGGGACCAATAGTGACCAGGATAATTATTATGTCTGGGGCATTAAAAACAGAAGAATTAACAGGCGCACAAATCCCTGAATTTTCTCCCATAGGGTTCGGACTTGTATTCACTGGGGCAATGACTCTCTCAGAGTCTCCACTGGCAACAGCACCACTCATCCCTTCTGATTGGGTCATGTTATAAGGCGGTGGACAATTTGACAATAACACATCCAGAAAGTCATCATTAGAATCACTATCACTCTTTTCACTTGAGCCCTCTGTATTCTTTATTTTATCCTTCTTTTTCTTCTTCTCTTTCTAAGGCTACTCACTTGCCAATGCAGGGTGCCACCTAGTTCTCTCAATTATTTAAGTTTGCCATTTTTGTTGTACTGCATCTCACCTGGCGTCAGTACAGCTCCACACTTTCCTCCTGACTTTACCCCGATACCTCTCTTGTTTTTTTAACATGAGCTACAGGTTCCAGGCATTAAATGCCTCATACTGTGTGGGTCTAGGAGGTGGCTTCATCACATACAATTCCCTTCTCAGATTCTCAATAATTTTCAAATTAAATGTGCCATAGTTAGGAAACCTCTAAGCATCTTCACTTTCTAGTGATCGTATGCCACTGACTCAGCCAAATTCAAGTGTGGAGCCCCACATTTATGGCCATATAATGACCAGCCGTGCTTTCTGGCGGTGTAGCTTCTCCTTCTCGAACACTAACTCTCACATCTCCCCTAATCAACATTTTGGATAGCCTTGAAACATTTCATTTTCAGCAATAATATCAATAATCACAAGTAGAATTTTAGTTTCAAAACAGGAAATAATCTCTTTAACCACAGTTCTCTTTTGGCGCTAACACCAATCTCAGCGCGGCATTAGCGCCAACTGTCCAATCCCAGCGCAGCACCCTATGACGAACTTCTCACTTCTCTCAGTGGCTCACCCTCCTTTACAACTTTTACGAGCGTACTCTTTTTCTCAACGCTAAGCAAGCATTTTAAAACTCTAAGCAATTTCAATAAACAACTTTTTGTCTTCTAGACTAAAGAATTTAAATTAGTTAATCACACAAGAAATGGTCTTGAGTGACACTTTCCAACCTACCCAGACAAACGCACGAGTGAAACCTCGACCACCGGGGAATTACCCAGATCAATACAGTTTCTCCTTTGCACACCAGGATTCACCGCACGACTGACACCACAAAACCTACAAGACAAATCACAACACAGTGTATTCTCAGTTATCTTGGGATCTTTGGCTACAACCAGCCCGATAACAACTTCAACTGCTCAACTTTAAGGATATTTGCATCTACCCAACAACTAAGACATTATCGCATCACACCACACAATCTTAACAAAATACTGCATGTTTGACATAAACAATTACAATGCGGGCCCCTAATAAAACTCACTCCTCCGTGGTTACAACTCTTTTCCACACTGCTGGAACGCTGCTGATCAGGGCCGGCTTTAGTGCTGGTGGCGCCCTGTGCGACAATGTTTGTTGGCGCCCCCCAATGACCACCTCTGCCACGGATTCCCTCACTAGCACCCTTTAACAGTCACCAAGTCACCATAACCACACTCTCTCAGATGCATTGAATTAGTTATATAGCGCCACTCATACTAGTGTAGGGTGTCCGAGCAATTTGCATCACACACACATTACACAGAGACAATCAATCATACGTGTGTAAATCAGTGTATAGGAAATGTTACATAAGCCAAAGGACTGAAAGTGTATGAGTCACAGGTCATCCATACTGGTAGGCAGTATAATTTAAGAGTGCTTGGTGTGGCGAAGCACAAACGCAGAGTCGAAAAAGAAACAGCATAGTTGGGAGTTTCTTTAATAATACGAATTGATTTCTAGCCAAATTAACCCTTTTTGCAACATTAATCAATGTTCTAATAATGTATACTTTGCAGTGTGTATGCAGTTCTGGGATGAAAGTTAATAGCTCACTATTCTATATTAGGACTTTAAGTTATAAATGGCAAGTAACAGAAGGATGTCTCTTTTGAAAGCAGTAATCTGTTTACATCATATGCACTCTGTAATCTACTTAGTACACGTTCTTTGCAGCAGGCATATTAA
Organism: Triturus cristatus; assembly: GCF_964204655.1. Lineage (NCBI taxonomy): Eukaryota > Metazoa > Chordata > Amphibia > Caudata > Salamandridae > Triturus > Triturus cristatus. The sequence continues at coordinate 961,918,756 of NC_140589.1, forward strand.
CCCTCTGCACTAACTTCACATGAGTCAAAACCTCAACTATACAAAATGCTGCTCTCTCTCCAGGAAGATAATTAATCACACGAGTTATCTTGACATTTATGTGAGGCCTGGTAATTGCCGGCGGAAAGAAACGCTGCAGCAGGTGCTTCAAAAGCTTAATAAACTTGCAAACACGGCGCCCCCAGGAAGCCAGCACCCGGTGCGGTGGCACCGGACGCACCGCCCTAAAGCCGGCCCGGCTGCTGATCCTGCAAACCGAGACATGGGCTTTAAGTGCTAGGGCTGGGTTTTGACCAGTCTAGAGTTCTTACAGGGATATTCTAGCTCCCTTTGTTTCAGTAACCAACCATCCAACGTGTTCATCTGACAGCGTGTTGTACTTACAATGCAATCTTTTCGTGAAGCAGTTAAGGATTTTTCTCCATTGGTCATATGGACCTTTTTCGGTTGCCTTGAAGCACTGTAAGGAAGACGGCATCAATAATATATTTCTATCTTGTGAAGCCTGTGTGACTTCACAATAAGAACCAGAAATCACAAAATATGGTTAAATGTTTTTTTTTTAGGTTACTAATAAATTCAGTATGCAAGCAGAATAAAAATAATTTCAAAAGGTACAACAATGCAGCAGGTAAGCTGAACTCTCGCAGTAGATTGAGCAGTAGTAAAATGAGATAAAGAATGGTGACAGATACAACAATAAAGAAACATTCTTTGTCCAATTGCTCTGTATATATTATCCCTAAACCTCCTACCAGGAGTCACAACATGAGCACAAGGTATGCAGACGAGGGTAGGAGGGTGATTTAATCTAATCACCTACACACATTACACAGCCCACACATGTGCCTTATCCCCTCATTAGTTGACTCGAGGGGGACAGGTCAGACACAATTGGGTGATCAATTAGCAAGGAAAGGGCGAGGCCTATGGCCCCCTGCAAAATGTGAGGGTAGGTTAAAGACCCACCAGGGTGAGATCTTCCTGATAAACGCCCCTAAATTGACTGAAAGAGAGAGAGCAGTGAATCCCTCATCACGAAAGGAACTCACTGGGCCCGCAAAGTTGGGAACTGTCAGTCAATAATTAGGGTGGACATTGTAGCAGTTAGACATTATAGTTGTAACCAGAGCGGGCTAGACTACATAGGTATAAGGTTTGTCAGCAATAAAATAAACGAAAGTCTAATTTACATAGTCATGGGCGCAGCTTCTGCACGCATGTAACAGACATGACTCAACTCTCCGTAAACTTAATGTTTACCTCCACACCATTGCAGCCTAATCGCCCTATCTTGCTCTCATGCTTACGAATCCTCACATACCTTGTACACGATTCTATGATCACTTTTTACTGTACCAATTAAAACATTCCATGATTATCACAATGAAAAGACAACATTTCACATGAAAAAGAAAGCAAAAGAACATCACATTTGTTAATTGGAACTCCAGCTTTGCCTAGAAATAAAATATACACATATTACAAGCAAATATGGGAGCTATTTTAATTGTAGGCCTAAATTAGGTATGGACAATTTAAACATAAAAAATACCTTTTCATTAACGTTGCATGTTTGCATGTTAATAGATTGCAAAACATTTCATAAAAAAAAATTCTCTTCTAACATCAAACAAGATAAATCAAGCAAACATTAACCCTATATTATTTGAGATGATCAGACACCTTCTTTGTCAACTCTTGAACAAATTGGCAAATTAAACTGATTAATGTGTTAATTTAAGCTCACAGGTAGAAGATATGAAGGGCGACAATTACGCTGCTGAAGATGGTAACTCTATCGTTGCTGCTGACAGCCTGGCTTGTCCTCTTGGACACAGAGTGCCTGAGAGTCGGTCTGCGAACATGTCCAAAGTAAACCTTAATAACCATACGAAAGGACCTCAAAATTTAAATCACCTTTGACTAGAGTTTGATTTGTACTAGAATAAACGCGGATGCCCAATTGTTTCTAAGAAGCCCCTCGGCGCCAGTGCCAAATGCTGGGGTTGCTGAATACCAAGGCTATAAACGCTTAATTTTAACTGGTGCCTCCTTCATCCACCAAAATACTCTCCCTGTCCCTATATTGCACTCACAGTTTACTTTTCATCGCTTTCTCCCTTTACCACGGTTTTCCATTTTTCCATACCCTACCCCTTTGTTTTCTTCTTTGCTGCTTTTCTCCTTTTTTGTGGGTGAAATTCAGGTGACCTAATATAAATCACAGTCGCTAAAGCAGAGTGTGGGTGGTCCCTACCTGCAAGCACCAGCTCAAATTATGCACTGCAAATGACACTGTCATATACAGCAGATCCTTGTGTTACTGGCTACACTGCATAAGCCATGCAACAAATTAAATGAAATTAACAGAATACCAGACAAACGTGCCAAGTCCTTCCAAACAATCTTCATGAATAATGGTGTCCGTTCTTGGGAAGTGCATGTTGAAAGGATTTCCTATGGTAGCAATCTAGGAGCATATTTATGAGCTCCTTGTGCTGCTGGGGCATCACTTTTTGTGACGCTCGGGCAGTGCAAACTACAAAATCATATTCATGATGTCACACAAAGTCTCTTTGCGCGGCTTTCAATGGCCTCATAGATATGGAGTAAGGCTAGGCAGTGCAAATTGCTGCGTCTCATTACTCTGAGCTCGAGAGGCGTTGCAGTAGGTGATTGTGAGGCGGCCCCAACCGGTCCCCGACACATACCTGTCCATCCGGACAACAGTACCTGATCCGACATCCAACAGCAGAAAGTGACCCGGATGCATAACACAGACAGTGCGCAACTCAAGAAGATAACCCCGCCCACATGTCATGTGTACACACAGGAGAGTCGGTGGTGTGACGCGGTGAAAGGAGGAGGAGCTGACCCCGGAAGAATCGGCGAGCAGATAGAGAAAAAGGACTGGGCAGAGAAGGAAGAGGAGGCGAGTCGAGGAGACGGGGAGAATACGAGTGGAGTGGATCGCATAGAACACCCAGGAGGGGGAACCAGAGAGGACGGAGCCGACACCGAGGGGGAAGACGGGCGGTGGAGCGAGGAGTGTTGGTGTCCACCAGAGGATGTCAGAGAGCGGCCGCAACTCAGGAGAGTTGCGGCGGAGCCGGTGAGTGTCAACGGGAGGGGCGAGCAGCGGGAAGGGACAGAGGGCGACAGGAGAGCACCAAGGTCAGTGGGAAGGGAACAAGAGCACTAAACGGGCACTGTCCACAAAACACTGGTCAACCCCATTACACACCTTCACTGAGACCCTGTGCCACAACACCCTGAGAACCCACAACGGGGCCACCGTAAATCCCTTCTGCTTGACAAAGCGATCTGCTGAGTCAGGAAGCAGGATCCCCCTAAAAATTGGACCGACAAACCTGAGACCATTCCAGGATAGTCTGTCTCTACTCCAGGTTCTTTTTTTTTGTATTTTTCTTTTCTGTGGAAAACCCCAGTTTTTCCCTTTATTTCTATCTTGACACCGGACGGGTGAGGTTAAGGGTGCACGACTCTCTAACCCCTATCAAAGCAGTGACTGACCGCTCCTTTCTCTCTCCATTTCTGATCCTCCGGGGAAGACCACTGGACAAAGAGAGGAGAAGGAGAGACGGAGGATGCAGCCCCTTTCACACCGGAGGAGAAGGACTTGAAGGACGGAGAAGGATATATACCACCTATACCAGAGAACTTGAATAACCCTAATAACACCGTCACCAGTAAGAAATACATACATCATCTGCGTGTTTATCCGGCCTGCGCTCACACAGTGATTCCACGCAACACTCATGGATTTGGATGCTTCCTCAGATTTACAAAACCATGTCAAGCTGGAGATGCACCAACACCTTATTCCTCCCAAAGGGAAGTGCAATGAGGAGAAATAACTTTATTTCTCCTAGTTTATTCCTCTTTCAATGCAGCACACATAGAAAAAGGAAAAAGCCTCACAGGATTGCTTTTGTGCAGGCAGGTGCAAAAACAATCCTGCCGACAACACAGGCACCCTTACACCATGGTGCAAGGGTGCCTGTGTTGGCGCTAGGCTGCTGAAACACGCCAGAGTGGGGGGAAAGGATAGGAATGCACCATGAATTGGATAAATTTGGTGGATTCCTGTCATTTCACTTTGACGTAGGGCAGTGCAGCAAAGTGACTTGCTGCGCTGCCCTACGCCAAAACCCCATAAATGAGGCCCTTAGTCTGGCCTAAATTACGAAAACGTACTGGTATCAGAGAAAATAACAAGAAGAATTCGGAACAGGCAGCATGCTTCGCCAAATAGACTGCATCACTCCGAACAAAAGGTAAGGAACGTGTTAAGGATAACCTTCTTGAAGTATTAGCTTCAATAGCCCATGAGTACCATAAAAGTAGCAGGACTATGCTTGGAGTCGTAAACAAATGACAATATGGTTCTGCTGTGGCAACTGGACTCGTTGCCATTTCAATTCCATCCAGTAGGTCTTTAACCAAAGGTAGTAAATGCAAAAGACATGCACAGCTAGAAGTCCAAAAGAATGAATACTCTGGCGCACTACTTAAAAGCTCAGGACGCCAGGGTCAAAGAGTAGACCTGAACTGACAACAGAGACTGCTTCACGTTCATTTGGTTTCAAAGTTGCCTTCGATAGGAAGCTCATGGTAAAGTTGCACTTATAAAACATAATGAAGGCCCAGAAAAGTACTGAAAATTGTGTTTCTTGTGAGTGACTCACCATGCTGTCTTTCAAGAATTTCAGGCAAAATCTAGGCAGACAGACAGAATGGGGACTTAAATACTGGCATATGTTAACCCTTTCGATGCATCGGACGCGTGGGAGCTGTCCGACGCATCAGGGCTCATGTGCATCGGACGGCTCCCGCACATCCGACGCCATGGCACTGGGAATTCCTCTGGTGCGGGCACCAGTGGGATTCCCTTTAACCCCCCAAGAGCCTCGGGAGCTGGGGAAGAGCTTCACCAGCTCCCGCTCTCCTTTCCCTGGAATGACGATCAGCACGCACGTCGCGCTGACATCATTTCAGTGAAACCGAAACTGAAATGAGCCAAGAGGCTCATTTCAGTTTCCCTTTCTACGTGCTCAGGGGGCTATCTCAGCCCACTGAACACGTAGAAAGACGGGAGAGGTATCATTGGAAAGGGGAGAATCTCCCAAGCAGGGATCGACCACTAGACACCAGGGAGGGGAGAGCAGCCCCTTGGGCAAGGACCTTTGCTCCCCCCAAAAAATATTGGCCATATGCAGTCTTTCTGCCCCCCCCCCAATCTGCCCCCCCCGGACGCCAGGGATTTTTTTGTTGCAATTTAAATGAGGGTGGGGGCTGCCCGAAATGGGCATGCCAATGCCCCCACACCCCGCCACAACTAAAGCCTTTCTGCAGTAGCCCCCAATCTAGTAGAAAACCCACTAGACACCAGGGATTTTTTTGGGGGGGTAATTTTAATTGGGTGGGGGCTGCCCAAAACGGGCACCCCCCTGCCACAATTATAGCCTATCTGCCCCCCCCCCCCCCAAGGAGGCAAAAAACCCACTAGAAACCAGGGATTTTTTGGGGGGCGATTTTAATTAGGGTGGGGCTGCCCAAAACGGGCATGCCAATGCCCCCAACCCCGCCAAAATTACGGCCTTTCCACCCTCCCTGGCGGGCACATGGGCTTGGTAGCCCCCTCTCTGCCCTCCCTTGGGGGAGGCAAAAAACCCACTAGACGCCAGGGATTTTTTTTGCCAATTTGAATCAGGGGTGGGGGCTGCCCAAAACGGACATGCCAATGCCCCCATCCCCCACCTGCAAACATTCCTGTCTTTCTGCCCCCCCAGGGGACATATGGGGGCAGTAGCCCCCAATCTGCCTCCCCCCCCGGGGGGCAGAAAGCCCACTAGAAACCAGGGATTTTTTTTGGTATTCATGTAGGGCTGGGGGCTGCCCAAAATGGGCATGACAATACCCCCACCCCCCCAGAGAAATTCCAGTCTTTCTGCCCCTGGGGGCAGTGCCCACTAGGCGCCAGCGATTACGCTGGCTTTTTTTATGCGTGGGGGTGGGGGCTGCACAGAATGGGCATACCAATGCCCCACCTCCCAAAAAATAGCCACAGTCTTTCTGCCCCCTTTAGGACAAACCTAGCAAACCTATACATTTTTTAAAACTAGACACCCGGGGGATTCCAGGGAGGTATGGCTTGCCCAGAATCCCCTGAAAACCTCAAATTCTGCTGAAAAAATCACTTTGTCCATACATTTTTTTGTGGGAAAGTTGTGGCATCACCGGGCTGACACAAATTTCCTACCAACCAGCGTTCCCTCAGGTCTCCCAATAAAAATGGTGCCTCACTTGTGTGAGAGGCCCAAGTACCCGCGACAGGCAAGGGCCCAAAACGTATTGAGGCGGCATCAAAATTGCCTATCACAAAACGACCTGGTTTTGCAAGGGGGGTCACCTGGGTTTTTGGCCCCGTGCTCGGCGGCCACCTAGGGAAACCTACCAAAGCCACACATTTCTGAAAACTAGACACCCGGGGGATTATAGGGAGGTATGGCTTGCGTGGATCCCCCAACTGTTTCTTACCCAGAATCCCCTGCGCACCTCAAATTTAGCTGAAAAAAATAATTTTCCACACATTTTTGTGTGTGAAAGTTGTGGCTAGGCTCGGGTTCAAAATCTACAGCTAGGCGCTTTGCAAAGAAAAAGGGTCAGTTTTCACTGTGAAAATGTGGTGTGTCCACGTTGGGTTTTGGGCCGTTTCCTGTCGCGGGCTCTAGGCCTACCCACACAAGTGAGGTACCATTTTTCTCGTAAGACTTTGGGGAACGCAGGGTGGGTGGAATTTTGTGGATCCACGCAGATTCCAGAACTTTCCACCACAGGAATGTGAGGAAAATGTGTTGTTTTGGACAAATGTTGAGGTTTGCAAGGGATTCTGGGTAACAGAACCTTGTGAGAGCCACACAAGTCACCCTATCCTGGATTCACCTGGGTGTCTACTTTTCAAAAATGTATAGGTTTGCTAGGGGTCCCTAGGTGCTTGCAGAGCTAGGGTTCAAAATCTACAGCTAGGCACTTTGCAAAAAAAGGGTCAGTTTTCACTGTAAAAATAAAGTGTGTCCACGTTGAGTTTTGGACTGTTTCCTGTCTCAGGAAATAGGCCTACCCACACAAGTGAGGAACCATTTTTATCGGGAGACTTAGGGTAACACAGAATTGTTGAGCAAGTGTTATTACCTATTGACTTTCGATGCATTTCTGCATTCCAAATGAAAGACAATGTGTAAAAAAGAAGTCATTTTGAAAAATTACCTATAAGTCTCATGCTAGTATGGGTACTCACAATTTTGGAAATGTGCAGATATCTACTGTTTCTAAACTCTATATTTTGTTCCAATTTCTGATATACAAAGGTGTCCTTCATACCAATTTCCCCATGTATATATTTTCCCAAATTAATTGCTATATACCCGGAACATAATTAAAAACCATTGCAAGACGCTGCTCAGTTATTGGCTCTGGGTTCATCGTGTTCTTGGTGAACCTACAAGTCCTATATATCCCCACAACCAGAAAGGTCTAGCGGATGTAACGGTATATTGCTTTGAAACAGCTGTAACAATTAGAAGAAGTTACAGGTGAAAACGTTGGCACAAATGGCTGTTTTTTTCAACTAATTTTCAATTTTTCCTATATTTAACTGTTAGTTTCTATGAAGAAACCTTGAAGGATCTACACAAATGACCCCCCTTGCTGAATTTAGAAGTTTGTTTACTTTTCTAAAATGTATAGCTTTCCAGGATCCATTATTGCTTTCTTTCATAACCATTCCTACCATTAACTGGAAGGAGGTTGAAAGCACAAAAAATAGCAAAAATAGGCTATGTTCCAGAAAAATGCCAAAACTGAGTCAAACATTTTGGTTTTCTGACAAAAGTCTGCTTGCACCTGAAAGCTGGTAAAATGGTGATTTCAGCTCCACAACCCCTTTGTTGATACCATTTGCAGGGAAAAAATACAGACGCTTTCATCTGTAGCCCTTTTTTTCCCATTTTTCAAAAAAAATAAAAACAAGAACTGCTGTATTTTGGCTAATTTCTGGGTCCCCTCCAGGGGAATCCACAAACCCTGGGTACCTTTAGAATCCCCATGATGGAGGAGGAGGAGCCTAGCGCTTGACCAAGATGGCCGCGTGAGCTCAGAGCTCCCGAGACCCTCGCGCCCTCCGTCGACTATCCTGTCTCTAATCCTGTCGGTATGCATGGCATCGTGTAGATGACTGGTCAGGGAGGCGATTGATGCTACCCGCAGTCGGATCGCCCACCGGGAACCGGACTTAAGCCTGGCGGAAGATTGCGGCCTATCTCCGGGGGATGCCAGGGGCTAGAGTTGGCAGGATGCCCGACTCCTAGTTGAACAACAACGGCCAGGCGAGGTGTGAACTGTCGGACGGAGGTCCCCCGCTCTTTCGCTTTCGCTTTTGCTCCCTTTGTCAGCCCTGCCACTGGAGAGCTCTGGGTGGCTTTATTACCCCATGGACGCTCTGCAGGCTACTCTGGCGGCCCACGGCAGAACTGATCACTCCTGATTCCTTTCCTTGAGAGGGACCCGTCTTAACTGAACCGACCTGCTTGGAGTCAACCATGTCGGGCAAAGCAGAAGGGGATCGGCTGAAGGCTAAGTCTACCAGGCGGGGAGCTTATACCCAAGTCAACAGCATGGACCGCTATGCTCTGCAGAAGGGATCACCGAGCGGCTCGAGCCAGGCGCCGGATGCCCAGAAGGAGGACTCGCCTTTGGCCCCGGAGCTCTCCCTACAGGATGTCATGGGTGCGCTCGAAGGGATGCAGACCTCGATTGGGAGACAGTTTGAGGCCCTGGCGCATAAGGTGGATGCCATCTTGGTGGATGTCAACCTGATCCGTGCGGACTTGGGCAAAACGAATGAACGGGTTAAGAACTTGGACCTCAAGACCACGGGACTCACTGATGATGTTACGGAACTGCAGACCGAGGTTCGTAAGCTGAGGACCGAGAGTGATCTCGCCGCCCGGCGGCTGGAGGACTTTGAGAGCCGGGCCAGGCGCAACAACGTGCGCGTCGTCGGGGTCCCGGAGTCCTCGGATGAGGCTTCGGTTGACCTGCTGGTTGAGGACTTGGTGCTTAATCATCTGCAGCCTAAGGGTCTTGGAAAGTTCTTTGCGGTGGAAAGGGCCCATAGAGTGCCGGGCGGGAGGCCCAAGGCGGGTGCCCCGCCGAGGCCGATCGTCGCCCGGCTCTTTCACTTTCGAGATCGGGACGCTATCCTGCAAGCATCGAGGGGGACGGGCCCGGTTCCCTTCCAGAACGCGTCGGTGAATTTCTATCCGGACTTCACCCAGCAGGTGCAGAGGCAGAGACAGGACTTCCTGGGGGTGAAGCGGCGGCTCCGGGAAAGAGATCTGAAGTATGCCATGCTCTTCCCTGCCAGACTGCGTGTGGTGCACGAAGATCGGACATTCTTTTTTGACTCTCCTGTTATGGCCGACGAATGGCTGGCCGCTTTGCCCCGGCGACGGACGGGGGACGACATAGCCGAGGACGGAGACAGTGGCCGGGATGGACAGGGCTGATATCTCGGAGCCGGTCTGACTTGATTCGGCTATATTTGCAGACTTGAATAGAGTGCAGTAACTGTGGAGGGTTGCGGGAGGACGAGGGGTGCTCTTTTCCTCCCTAAGGGTACTTTTTGTAGATTTTTGGTTTTGTAGGGCGACAGGCACACTGCAAGTTGGGGGGGCTTTGTAAGCTGCAGCAGGGGTGCAGGGTGGGGGGAGTTTCAGGGATTTTGGGTTTGTTGTTGGGGGGTTTATTTCTGCAAGGCATGATGATTATTTTCAGGGCGATTCCATGGTGGCTCTTCGGGTGTGGGGTGGGCCTCTTTCCGTTTGAGGATGGGGGTAGGGGTTTAAGTGTTATAAGCTGGAATGTTAATGGTTTGGGGGATCGCATTAAGCGGGGGATTGTTTTGCAATTCTTGAAACGGTCAATGCCTGATGTTGCCCTGTTGCAGGAGACGCATCTTATAGGAAATACGTGCTATGCCCTGAATAGGAAGGGTTATAAATTCATTGCACATTCGGGATTCTCTTCTGGGTCCAGGGGTGTGGGCATCCTAGTTAGAGCTTCGTTGCCATTTGAGGTGGACTCTACCATTGTTGATGATAGGGGGAGGTTTGTGGCGGTGGCGGGGCGGTGGGAAGGAAGGACTTTGGTTTTAGTTTCGGTTTATGTCCCGCCGGCCCTGCAGGCCTCCACGTTTGCAGATCTGGGTAGGGCCCTGCTGGATCTCCCGGGGGGAATGCTTGTGGTGGGAGGGGATTTCAACGCTGTTGGTTCCGGCCTGCTGGATAGATACCCGCCCAGAGACACAGGGGGGGCTCAGAAATGGCTTCCAGACTTCCTAGACACGCTTGGCCGGATAGACTGCTGGAGGCTCCGGCACCCCACACAGAGCCAATACACGTTCCACTCCGGGGCACATGGTAGCCTTTCCAGGATTGATTACATACTCACTCTGGCCGCGCATGCCTCGTTGGTATCCGAGGCGAGGCACATGGCGCGTGGTATATCTGACCACTCGCCAGTGTGGATCCGGCTGGATCTAGGTCGGGAGGGAGGAGGAAGGGTGGCCCCTATCAACCCGTGGTATTTCCGAGACCCCAAGATGCGCAGCGCACTGGTAAAGAAAGTAGATAATTTTTTCAAGGACAATAAGGGAACTGTGGACTCGGCAGTGTCGCTGTGGGAAGCTTTTAAGACCGTGCTTCGAGGGGAAGCCCTCTCCCTAGTAGTGGCTGCCAAGCGGCGGAGAGATGGCGAGGTTCTGCAGGTGGAGGAGATCGCGGCTCTGGAGGGAGCGATGGAGGGGGAGGTTACAGAGTCCTCCCTGCATGAGCTTTGCTTGAAGCAAACTGAGTATAAAGACCTGGTGACGAACGCCGCTAAGACCCTCAGTAGGGAACAGCAAGGCCGTCTGTATGATGTTGGTGATAAGGCAGGGAAACTCCTGGCGTGGCTGGACAAAAAAGAACGGGTCAATAGAGTTTTTCCAGAGTTGACGGGAGAGAGGGGAGAGGCGATTGTGGAACCTGAGGGGATTGTAAAGTGTTTCTCGGATTATTTCTGTAGGGTTTATGCCTCTGCGTCTGATAGGCCGCCCGAGGACTCGTGTAGCCTCCTCCGCGACATCGAGTTGCCCTGCCTCTCCGATATAGATAGGGACGATTAAGATGGTGACATAACGGTCGACGAGGTGGCGGGGGCTATCCGTGCGTTAAACTCGGGTAAGGCCTCGGGACCGAACGGCTTGCCGATCGACCTGTACAAGCTGTTCCCGGATAGGGTCGCCCCTCACCTGCGCGCCATGTTTTTGGAGGTGCGGGGGTGTGGGACCCTCCCGTTGGATCAGCGACTGGCGACGATTGTGGTCATACACAAAGAGGGAAAACCCCGCGATAAGTGCGCCTCATATCGGCCTATTTCACTTCTTAACGCGGAGCCGAAAATTCTGGCTAAACTCCTGGCGACCCGTTTGATTAGGATACTTGGCGACTTGGTCCACCCGGATCAATCCGGCTTCATCCCGCACCGAAACACAGCGTTAAATCTTAGGCGTCTTCATGGCGTAATCGCTAGGGCGGGCACGCTGCGTGAACCAGCTATTGTGGCGTCTCTTGATGCCACGATGGCCTTTGACACGGTGGAGTGGGCATACTTGTGGGCCGTGCTGGCCAAGTTCGGCTTTGGCCGCGGTTTTGTGAGCTGGGGGAGGTTGCTGTACGAGGGGCCGCTAGCGAGTGTTGTGGTGAATGGTCGGGCGTCGACTCCGTTTCAGCTTGGGAGGGGTACTCGGCAGGGTTGCCCCCTGTCGCCTTTGTTGTTCGCCCTCGCCCTCGAGCCGCTGGCTGCGTGGATACGTTGGCACCCGGATATACGGGGCCTTCAGTGGTCGCCTGAACACGAGGACCGTATTTCGCTCTATGCCGATGATATCCTGCTGTATCTTGCCTCACCTAAGAAGTCACTTATAGTGGTCTGTGACGTACTCACATCTTTTGGTAGGAACTCGGGTCTCGTAATCAACTGGAGCAAATCGTACTTGTATGTTCTTAGTGGCGAGGTTCCACCGATCCCTAGAACATGTTCGATACAGGTCGCCCAGCAGGGTTTCGTGTATTTGGGGATCTTTATCTCCATGGACTCTGCTGTGCGCTATGAGAAGAATCTGCTCCCCCCCTGGCACGCCTGCGGCGCGATGTTGAGGGTTGGCGGAGGCTGCCGCTCTCCCTCGTTGGGCGTGCGGCCCTGTTCAAAATGATGTCTCTTCCCCGCTTCCTCTACGCCTTACAGAATACTCTGGACTGGGTGCCGGCCAAATATTTTCGGGAGGTCGAAGGCCTCCAAAGGACGTTGCTGTGGGATGGGAGGCCACGAATAGCTATTGCAAAATTGACGCTTCCATGGTACGACGGGGGCATTGCGCTCCCAGACATCCGACGGTACTATTGGGCCACACAGCTGAGCGCGATCAAGCATGGGTTTTATGGCCCTGCCCTCAGCCCTGGGTATGCCATGGACAGGTGGTTGCTGCGTGGTGGTAACTACTACAGGGCGTTGTACTCGCGGTCCCTGGACTCGTCCCTCACGGGGCCCACCGGTGTGGCAGTGCGGGTGTGGAAGATGGCAACTGACTCGCTGGGTTGGAAGGATAGGCTCACCCTCGCTACCCCGCTGTTTGAATCGGAGAGATTGGGAAGGCTTTGGCATACAAAAGGCTTTGATAAGTGGGACCTGATCGGCATCTCCAGGGTGGGAGATGTACTGCATAAGGGGAAGGTGAAGTCCTTTGAGGAATTGCAGACTGAGTATGAGCTGGGGCCCTCCGAGTATTTCAGGTATATTCAGATGCGCCACGCCCTCCGATCAGTCCTCGTAGAGGGTGAGAAGGTGCCTGAGTCCTCTCCTTTGGAGGACCGGGTCCTTGATGGACATATGCCCGAGAGCACGATCTCGCTTATATATAAGAAACTGATAAACGTCCGGGCGGACATGCTTCTGGGGCTGCGGGACCAGTGGACTAGGGATGGCCTCGAGTTGGACGATGAGGACTGGCAGTCTGCTGTTTCTTCTCCTAAGGAGGTTGCGATCCCATCGCGTCTGAGGCTGGTGCAGCTTAAAATACTGCACCGAGTGTATGTGACGGGGCCGCGGCTGGTCCACATGGGATTCTCGGAGGACGGCCTGTGCAGGAGGGGGTGTGGTATGGTGGGTACTTTCCTGCACATCATTTGGGAATGTGGTGTCATTGTGGAATTCTGGAGGAGAGTCCATGCAGTTATGGGGGAGGTGACGGGTATTGCTGTGCAACCGGAGGCGCGGTGTTGTCTCCTGAATGTCTGGGGGCCCACTGACCTCGATGAGGCGCAGACCCAATGGGTGACTCTGGGTAACATGGTCGCTAAGAGGGATATCGCGCGATTGTGGGGCTCCTCGGGGCCCCCCACACTGACTGCGTGGAAAGAAAACATGGACTGGAGTATGTTTAGGGAGAAGACGGTCTATTGCTCTAGAGGCCGCCCCCGGAAGTGGCATGCCATCTGGGGGCGGTGGAATCAATACAGGGGGGGAATATGTCTTGCCCCTGATCTGGAACCTCCTGAGGAACAGCTTTCCCCCTGACCCTCTTTCCAGCACAGTATGGTCTATGAACTATTTTGGCCTCTGCTGTCCCCCTTCTTCCTCCTTACACTATATTGTAACTGGTAGACGAGTGGGGTCCGGCCTCCCCTGGGGGTTTCCACCATGGGCTTTTAGTGTTCTTGCCTTGCTGGGGTTTGGTGTGAGTTTTTCTGTTTACTTAAAACTGAACTTTTGCGCTTCTCTTTGCACTGTACTGGGGACGCATCACTGTTTCTAATTGTCGATGCTGCCGAACCTCCGGGTTGTCGGCTGAATAGCTGTGTCCTGATTTTAAAATAAAGGTTTTCAAAAAAAAAAAAAAAAAGAATCCCCATGATGTTGGAAAAAAAGGATGCAAATTTCCATGGATACCTTATGTGGTCAAAAAGTTACAGGGGCCTAAGCGCGAACTACCCCAAATAGCCAAAAAAAAGGCTTAGCACAGGGGGGAAAAGGCCTAGCAGCGAAGGGGTTAACATGCATTTGTAGTATAACACTAATATGCACTTATGGGTGTAGTGTTTTGTTATATATGGCTTAATTTGCTAAAACACGACAGGGCATCCATGTACGAGAGCGCATCTAAGAGGAAACCGGTATTGCCTCTAGTTGATAGAAGCACTTGAATCCTGATGACACAGATTTATTCTTTTTGAGTATTATTGCAAGGGAGCTTAGCTGTGAAGTGTGGGCTTTTAAAAGCCAGTTATGAAAATGCACTATGTACAGCCTGGGTATTACTAGAATCTCTATTTTGAAAGCACTTTTTAATCAAACTTTTTTGCGCATTTTGGAGCAGCCAATGTTATACTATGCGCAATGCTAATCTAAAATAATGACTTGCATTTTCACCGTGCTATCAGTCACAGCCCGGGACCTCGTAGCACGAAACATACACAAGTCACGATTTTCCACTGCACCAACCAGGATTCAGTTATGTGGTTCTCTGGTTACAGACACAAAGCGCTGCAGTGCATTCATTACCAGAGATTTTATAATGTCCAAAAGTACATTTCCCACTGGTTAACTGAACTTGCATTTATTTTTTATTTAAGATGTGCGTTGTTTTATATGTAATTAACTGAAGGTTAAAGAACATAAGTTACAGATTTTTTTTTTTTTTTAGCCACACCTTTGACCACACTGCCACATTAATTCACATCGAACTCCACTGTGTGCAGCATCACAGTTCCCATACTTTTCTTGCAATCCAACCACTGGCCGGTCATTGGAGAAAACAGGCTCACTTGCGCCCCCGCCCCCATGGCTTGCAAAGCTCTCCTCAGACTCTTTAATTTTAACATACAACGACCCTCCCCCCCCACACAGTCCTCCGGGTGGCCCTCGCTTGCTGTCTAAAAGTGGTGCGACTCGCTGACCTCCTTTCATCCTATGCCCCAGAGATACCGTTGCTAGACCGCTCGACAAGGGGGGTGGGCCGCATCTCTCTGGCCAACTTCAGCCATGGGAGGAGTCAGGACAGTCCTGTGTGGGAGGCCTGTTTCAGAACAGCCACGTATGTCTTTCGAGGCACTATCTGAACAATACACCCTCCCAGAAGGCCAGTTTCTACTATTTACAACCTAGAAGGTGACTTTAGAGGATCTATGGGTAGCACACAAGCCAGAACCAGAAACACATGAACTGATACCCAAGGTACATACAATGGGTGGTGTAATGTCCTGCGGGACACATTCTAGTGTTCCGCAGGAAGCTGTACTTCCAGCCACTTCCTTGAGGGCTGGACACACTGCACCCTCACACCCATCCATCACGGGTGCCGCGAGTGACGTGGCCCCGTCAATAAAAGGGCCCGAGTGCACGTGCTCGTGGCCAGTTACTGCACCAGACAGTCCAGTGTCCGTATCAGTTATTCACCCGCCATGTGGGCCTGAGGCCCAACTTTACACTGGCGACGAAGTGGGTCTTATCCCACGCTTGTGTCTGCTGCCGCCTCCCGGTTCTTCGGGGAAGAAGTGTCACCTGCAACCTCTGAGCACGCGCCCGCCAGTCTGCCCCTACGTCCGCCCACATGCTGACCCGGCGACTGCCCGTCATACTGGCTGGCACGGTGGCGACCATTCGGCGGCGGAGAGGGGCCTGCTAAAGCCAGCACTAGGTTTGAGGCGACCGCGTGTGCTACGATCGGCACCGCAGGAGGCGAGGTGCTAAAAGCACCACCCGCCCGTGGAGTGATAATTGCGACCATCCCGGGGGTGAGAGAAGCCTGGAGCCACCCTGCATCGCTGCCCCCTGGGCCTACTACCACCCAGACGGTACGAGCTAACAGCCAGCAGCGCGTAACAGAGGCCCATACCCCATACCTTTTAAAGCGCGAGGAAGCTCCTTACCTGCCGCCACTGCCCCAGCTGATAGAGACATGTCGCCGGTGGTGAGAGCGCGGCAGCGGCTCTAGCGTCCTCCGGGCCCCGCGATTGCAAGACGGACTGCCGCAGCTGACAGAGTCGCGCACCAGCACCACCTAGCTGCCGGAAGCAGCAATGCATCTGCTCCAGAAAAGAGCACAGCGCACCAGCAAGCAGCACCCTCCATGCGCCCACCTCTCTGGATGCCAACCACGTCGGTAACACTACCGCTGCATCCAGCATTGAGGGACGCGCTGCCTAGCGGTCAAAAACATACACCGCACTGTAGGACAGCACAGCGCCACCCGGTAGCCGCATATAGGCGCCAGATCAGCACGGGCACATTACAGGCAGAGGAGACCCGCAGTGTCCAGAAGCAGGCAAACGAGGCCCAGACCCTCCAACACGGCACTACCCCCTGGTGTTTTTAGGTGGGACCACACCCTCCTGCAGCTATGTGAAGCAGGCTCTAAGGCACGCTCGAGGTCCGCAAAGACATATGGCCCTGACAGGAGCTCCCAGCCTAGGCCTCCACACCACAGGGAGCAGCTGCGTGCGCTGGACCATCGGATTCTTGCCTGCCACGCACATCCTGTGGCTGCCACCTGAGAGCATCACTCCTACACCTACCTGCGCTGCGCCACACCGTCAAGGACTCTGCAAAGCCCTGAGGAGTATCAAGGAGAGGAGTTCCTAAGCCGAGACAGAGCAGCGTGGGGCACAGTGAGGCACGGCACAGGAACATGCCAGCAAGCAAAAGACAACGACGCCCACCAGGATAGCAAGCCCTGAGAAAAGTACAGGAAGGCGGGGTGCGGTGCGCGCCACCCCAGCAGGCTGCCCACGCCTACCTGCAACTGGGAGAGTAACAAGAGAACCCCTACCTCGCCCCCGGCAGGTCACCACAGGAACTACTGCCACTCCCACGTCCAGAAGCACCTGGAGGCCGCTCAGCATGCAACAGGAGAAAGGCTGTCAGTGCCCCAGTGAAAAGGACCTGTGCCATCTAGTAGCCACACACAGCACACCAGGACCTCCACCCCGAAATGGGAGCAGCAGCAGTATGTGCGAATCCTAGAAAACGGCAACAGCGTCACCTGGCGGCCCCCCAGAAGTAACGTGCTGAGGAAAAGACGTACTACCTGGCCAGCGCAGACAGCCAGCTGTAACCCACAACCGTCAACCCAAGCGCCGCTATAGACTGGAGGAGAGGCCCCGACACCCCACTACCCTGCCAGAAGCGGCAGGATCAGCAAGAGGAGTTCGCAAAGTGATCCTTGCAAGAGGTCTGCACTGGCGCATCCAAAGAGCGGTCCAGCACGCTGACTGCCCACCGCGACCGACGTCAGAAGACCAGTAACAAGCAGCACTACACTACACCCTACAAGCGAAAGCAGCAAGGAAACCCAGCAAGGATCGGCAAATGCCCACCATAGCAGGAGCGCTACGGTGGACTCTGCGCTGCCGCGAGAAACCAGCAGGCGGAACAGACTGCAACGTCTCAAAGGAGCTGTCCCCCCCTCGACAGCACTAGAAACGAATAGTGCAGAACACGCACCACAGGTGGCCGCCCAACGCTTTCACCAGGAAGACTGCCTGCCCACACCCAGTTGCTGAGACAGACTGCACTAGGCACAGCAAGACGGGCCCTCAAAGAAGAAAGCCCATTGAGTGGCCCTCGGCGCCCTGCAAGTGAGCCCAGCAAGGACACTTTCGTAGGCAGTAAAGTCTCTAGGTAGCCGCCACACTCAAGAGCCCCAAGGTGTCCCAAGCTGCACCAGTGCAAACCAGCATCATATAGGCAAGAGCCCCACCGGCCACCTCTGCAAAGTACGGGGGGAGACTGACAAACCCCGCAAGGAGCTAGAAGAAACTCAGAGCTATACATGGACAGCCACCACTAGCAAGAACGGACGACCAGCTAAGACAGCGACGTCTCAAGGGAAGCTGCCCCCAGCAATAGCGCAAGGATGACTAGTGCAGGGCACGCACCACACGTGGCTGCCCAATGCCACTGCCAGTGAAGAGGTTGCATCACCCACCCCTACTTGTGAACAGGCACAACCGCCAACCACACCACAGGCACCCCAAGTGCCAGAAGACAGCATCCAAGAACGAGACATCTCAACAAA
Organism: Triturus cristatus; assembly: GCF_964204655.1. NCBI lineage: Eukaryota > Metazoa > Chordata > Amphibia > Caudata > Salamandridae > Triturus > Triturus cristatus. The sequence continues at coordinate 961,936,955 of NC_140589.1, forward strand.
GAAACACAGCTGAACGCAGCACAGAGAGCGACCACGTCCCCACTGCACCAGCGAAGCCCCACAGAGGGCCGAAAGCAACACAGGGTCCTCCTCAACACTGCCTCAAGATGGAGTCGGCGGTGACCCACGACAGGCAAGAGAGGAGTCGCACTCGCAGCAGCCCGAAAGCAACAGTGTCCTCCTCAACACTGCCTCAAGATGGAGTCGGCGGTGACCCACGACAGGCAAGAGAGGAGTCGCACCCGCAGCGGCCCGAAAGCGACACAGTGTCCTCCTCAACACTGCCTCAAGATGGAGTCGGCGGTGACCCACGACAGGCAAGAGAGGAGTCGCACACACCACGTGGCAGGCCGCCACAGCAACAGGCGCTCCAACGCCAGCGACACGCGACTGGACGTCACGTCGCCCAGCAAGCAAGGAGTGCGCCGGAGCGAAGGCAGAAGCCGGCGCCATGACAGCGCCACCTCGAGGTCTAAGCGCAATGCCCTCGATGAAAGAAGAGTGCCAGCCCTGTCACCCTGAAAACCGGATAAACACAGGTGAGCTGAACAGACCAGCAAAGGGAGAAGACCAAGGACTCACAACAAGCCAGAGCACATCCTGACACAACAGACAGCCACCAAGACAGGCCGACGTCCCTAGATACAGCTCCACAGGTGAACCGAACATAACCGGCAGCAAGCGCAAACCGCGTCTCATCCCCACGCTTCCCCAGGCGACCGTTCATCCTCAAGATGGAGTCGGCAGTGGCCCCAAGCCAGGCAAGAGAGGATCCACACACTCTATTTGTTAAGCCGCCACAGACACTCAACATCAGCAAGGCGGAGGCATGTGGCTGCCAAGGTCCATCCTGACATCCAAACTCTCCCAGCAAGTCACCACCACCTGTTATTCGGACTCACCACATGGCTGGCAACCTTCATCACGCCGGCCATCAGCACATGCGTCAAACACCACTCCCAGAGTACCGATGGACTGGAGTCCGAAACAGTTGCCACACAAGCAGACTAAAAGAAATCAGAAGCCACCTGTGAACCTGGCCTACACCGGAACCACGGCAGCGAGTGCAAGTCTTGACCAAGACTCATCGACCCGTGAGGGTTGTGCGTGCGACCAAGTAACTGCTCCTCGGCAGTCCTGCAGCTGCCCCCAGACGGCACACAAGCAGCGGCCCCAGCGCAGCCTTCCTACTGTCCCGCAGCAACCCAGACGACGGGCCTCTCCAGGCGGGAGAGCGAGGAGAGACATTGCCCCACCGACCGGTTACCGGTCTCAGCCAATTAGTTCAACAGGGACAGTCGGTCCAGCAACACCTCACTTGAGACTCCACCCATGGTCACGACGCAGCCCACTAAAAGGAACTGTTAGAACTCACCACAGACGATCACCGACGTCAGCATAATGGAAACCGTATAAGACAGCAAGACAATTCATCGTCCGTGAACTGACGGCATGCAGCGGATGTCTCCACGCCAGCGGTCGTGTCCTGAACTCTCAGGTTAAACTACGAGTGCCTGCCGAGAAGGTCCTGCTGCAAGCCAAGTCACCAGATCCTGTCTGACGTCATCCTGCCACCTGACTCAGAAGACTGATGGACCCTGTGGTATTTAGATAACGGTTTGTTTTGTCCCCACAAGTTGGACTAACGTTTTGTTTGTTCCTCAATAAAGTTGGGGAGGAATGTAATGTCCTGCGGGACACATTCTAGTGTTCCGCAGGAAGCTGTACTTCCAGCCACTCCCTAGAGGGCTGGACACACTGCACCCCCACACCCATCCATCACGGGTGCCACGAGTGACGTGGCCCGTCAATAAAAGAGTGCATGTGCTCGTGGCCAGTTACTGCACCAGACAGTCCAGTGTCCGTATCAGTTATTCACCCGCCATGTGGGCCTGAGGCCCAACTTTACACACCCAAACATAATTACCCCCTGCGAGACGCCTAGAAACAGATTTTGCTAAACCACTTAACGATAAAGAATGGGAAAGGGCCCTGATATACCTACGTAAGGTGTCCTGTGACGCAGGCCTAAAGTTGATTCAATTCTACATTTTGCACAGGGCACACCTGTAGGAGAGTAGGGTCTGCTATCCTATGGTCACCCCAACTTTTTGCTTTTTGCTTCACTGGTTTTTGACATATTGAGGCTGTGGGCCTGCTAATCAGACCCCCAGCCTGCTGTTCTCTCTAACTAAATTGACACTATGCACCCTAGGTGCATAACCAATTGGAAGTGGATCACCCTGTGAGCCCCTGTACCAGTGTACACTAGGTACCCAGGGCATTGGTGTATCTAAGGCCTGCCAGGGGCTGAAGCATGTATTATGCCACCCCAGGCTTGGCCTAACAAATTTGACACAACTGGCTGATCACTCAGCTGGGGTAAGATGGTGTAACCACCTCTTACTTAGGTGTAGTATACCTATACCTAACCTTAAATGGGACACATGTTAACCTATAAGTCACTCCTATGGCAGGCCTTAACAATCCTGAAGGCAGAGTGCTTGGTTCCATGTGAGATGGTGCTCTGGCATGAGCTGAGCCTGTCTGCAGTGGTCGGAACCACTTCCTTCTACTGTTTCCAGATATCGTCATACCATATACTCTTAAGTGCATTATGAACCTCGCGGTAAAATGCTATCTTTGGTTTGGCTTTATCAAAACATGTCGAGTAAGGTGTAATACGAATTGGAATACTAACCCCTCGCCAATTCTGGCGACGGGGTTAGCGTTCCACCCTTCTAGAGGGACACGACATGTACAGTACCTGAAACCCGGGTAAAATCAGACATAGCCTCAGCTCCACAAAATGGATGCTGCCACCACAGACACAAGTCTGCCCTCCTGCTGCTGGGAGTCCTTCCAGCTTGGGAGACGTGGACAAAGGGTTTCCTGCCAGGGGAGGTGCGAGCACCACCCCAGACAGGATTTTGTGTATTGGTCAGGTAGGGCTTGAATGGAATGAGACATGCCTGAGGCTCACAAGGAGCCTCGGTGCATATGCCAGTTCAAACCGGTCCTGGGGCACACCAGCCCCGGACCTGGGGCGAGCTGGACAAAGGATTGGGGGTGTAACCACCCCCCTTCCTGGTCCCACCCTTAGGGAGGGACCTAGCGGGTAGTCCGGCCCCTAGAATCGGCTTAAAGGTAGGAGCTGTGTCCTAAGACTTCAGACATCCTGAAATCAACTTAACCACAAGAAGAAGACGGGAACTTCGACGCTCTGCTGCACAGAGGACTGAAGGAAATCTCCCCTATGGTCAGGGAGTGACCATCTTGCTATCGCAAGCACCAACCAGCTATTGAACGTCTGCTTTGCCGCCGCCTCCTGCCGGAGCCCGAGCCCAGAGCCCGACAAGACCTGGACCTCCAGACCTCTCACCGCCCGATCCACAGTCCCTGAGAAGAAGGAACCCGTGGAGGCACCGAGACACGTGGAGCCAGCCATCTTGAAAGACCGACGACAAGCTGCAAGCGCAGCGACAGAGGCTCCCTCCAAGTTGTGCTTTGGGTCCTGAGAAGCCCAACCCCCGAGCAGCATCTGCACCAAAGGTGAGCCCTCCAGCATCTCCACGATCTGCGTGGGGCCCCTCTGCACTTTGCATCTCGACGCGCCTGCCCGGTCCCTGGCCCGTTGGCTAGTGGCCATTTTGGCGACCTATTTTGAAATCAACTACGCTGGTCTGGTTGCTCCAGACTGGCCCTAGCTGCTCTCCAAAAGAACAGCCCCTCTGACCTTGCTGGTCAGAACAATCAGCTTTCTTGAACTTCCACGACTCCTGCCTTTGCCAAGGCTTGTTTACTTCTTTCGAGTCGCCGACACCGCCGACAGCGAGAGCCTGCGTGGGACAGCTCGTGACTCGACTCCTGGACGTCGTCGACCTTCAGGGACCACGTGGCTGCGGAGACAAGCTACACCTAACCACCTGTTTGTACCCGACATCGCCTGGTACCTACCTGGTGCCACGCCGGTCACTGGCTAGTGACTGTGAACACTGTCCCCTCTTCTTTCAGGTCTTCTACAACTCCGATCCACCCTTGGATCCAACGCAGCTCTTCTGGACCGACCGCCTGCAGCATCTTTGTCATCAGGCTCCATTGAATCGATAGAAGAAACCCGACGCACTTCGAGACCTATGCACCCGCTTCCTGTGGGTGAGGTAAAGCTGGCACTCTGGTGCCCAAGTGTAGAGAATCATCTCTAGTGTCTGTGTTTCGAATCTTGAGATCGTAGTCCATCCAGAAGACCCTTTCTGCAGTAACTTTTTAACTTTTACGCACCCATTGAAAACCTATGGGAGCACGCGTGTGACTTTCCTCACTGCACACGCAACCCGTGGACCTCCTGGTCACTAACTAAAGTTAGCTCCTTGTAGGCCCAGCGATTCTAGAGGCCCTAGGCCTTTTCCCTTTCCTGTTCGTGGTACTTATACCACTATTTTAGTATATGGTTTGAGTGGCCACCAGGGCCCAGCCATATAAAGTGCAACTTCTGTGTATTATAACGTTGTCTTGTTTAACGATTTGTGCTTCTGTGCTCATAAAGAGTCTAGGGGTTACTTTGAGAAATAAATACATATATATTTTGAATATATATCTGTGTGGTGTCCTTTCATTGGTATAAAAGGGGCTTACATTTGGTAAAACAGCCTGCTTAACACGCTTTAACGAGTTTAGCCTCAAAGACTGCTTAGCCTACGCTACCACTAGGGCAGCTAGTCCGAAAAGGTTGACTTACAACCACACCATAAGGGTTGCTTGGCATGGTACAAGGTGGTCACTTTAACTAGTGAACATCATATACCAGGCCAACTTCTCACAACACCTCTCACCTCGCTGGCTGGCCCGAATGCTCCCTAGGGCGTGTGATTAAAAAATGGGGCTTGGGGGGGCACCTCCCAAAATAAAATATTTAAAAAACGCACCTGTTTCCGTCATTTAAAGAAAGAGATGTGGAGGCAATCGGCGTCGTTAGGGGAAACGGAAGGACACTTCCGCTTCCTCTTAACGACGTGCAACGTCACCAAGGAAGATCGAGAGGAGAGGAGAGGTAAGGGGGAATGAGGGGGTGGTGTTGCACAGGGGTAAATTTAAAGGGTACATTTTTAGTGTGATATCCTTTAACATGAAAATGCCATTAACATGCATAATTTAACAACGAAAATCGTTGTAAAAGTATGCGTGTAAAAGGCATTTTCATGGTAAAGGATATGCGTGGTGATGGCACTCGCGCTGTAACGCATGCGTGGTAAAGGCATGCGTTACAACGGAATGCGCCACAAAGTCATACAACCCACTTGTGCTAGGTGCAACACGCCTGAAGCAGACCTGAGACACAGGGCCTGATTACGATGGCGGTCACACAAATGTCCTACCGCCATTGCAGCAGGAATGGGATCACCCGACATGTAGTCGGCAGCTCCACCCACCCAATTAGAATGCGACCACCGTGTAGGCGGTTGGAAAAATGTTTTTTTCCGCTGCAGCTTGTGCCGCGGCCCGGAAAAGGGCTGCAGCACAAGCCGCAATAGAAACCAGCATTGGCATAGTCAATAGGTCTCGCTTTTGGGACCTTCTAAGTATTTAGTTATGCTGCACAATATCCTTGGTGCAACCACATCAACTGTTGCGTGGCTAAACACTTATAAGGTCCCAATGGCGAGACCTATTGGCTATGCCAATGCTTGGTGTGGTTGTGTGTGTGGTTTTGTGTGTGTGTGTGTGGATGTGTGTGTGTGGTTGCGTGTGTGTGTGTGGTTGCGTGTGTGTGTGTGGTTGTGGGTGCGGTTGTTGGTGCGGTTGTGTGGTTGTGTGTGTGGATGTGTGGTTGTGTGTGAGTGCAAAAGAGGATAAAAAACTGGAAACTGAAAAGGGACAGAAAGAAATACAATACAGAAAAAAAACGGAGGGAAGAGTATGAGAAGTAAATTAAAGTAAGTAAACATATAAGACAAGAGTGAAAACGGATAATGCCAAAAAGGAGAAAGAAAATGTGGCAAATTAGGGGGGCACACACTTCAGGAACTAGTTCGAGGGAAGGGCCGGCTTTGCTGTGATCTGTATGTTGGAGAAGACAAGGGGATTACCTAGAGTAGTGAGTGCAAAAGAGGATGAAAAACTCGAAACAGAAAAGGGACAGAAAGAAATACAATACAGAAAAAAAACAGAGGGAAGAGTATGAGAAGTAAATTAAAGTAAGTAAACATATAAAACAAGAGAATGAAAACAGATAATGCTAAAGAGCCATAGCAAGGCAAAAGGAGAAAGAAAATGTGGCAAATTAAAAAGAAACATATAGAAAGAACCATAATGGATGCTGTAGAATGGGAAATCAATAAATGTTAGGTCATTCGGACAAGAGAAAAAGAATGAAAGTTAAAAATAAAATGGATAAAGAGAGCTTGATAGAAAGCGATCAGAAGGGGGATATGTAAAAGATATACCATCCCTATTTAAAGGCAAAACCCAGCAAGAACAATATCCCAGACAGAGGCTCGGATAGAGATTGAGCGTGCGGTGGGAGGAAAGTAAGGGCTGGGAGAGCAGGCAGAGATATGCGAAGACTGCGCTACATGAAGTAAGCTCAGCCAAGGGCGGGGGAGGGCAGAAGAGGTAACGAGCGATGACATGAAAGGGTGCCTGGAGAGAGGCGCTTAATTACCCCTGACAACAAAGGAAAGGCAGGAAAGGCAGATGGCCGCGCGTGCACGCGCACTCAAGCTTGTAGCCAGCCAGCAAATGCCTGGGTAGCACTTTCGAGATCCCCTTTACTAAAAGTCGAGCAACAGCGCATGCGCTGTTCTAGGCTTGAACTAAAAAGGCATTTTGCAAAAATCCATACAGTGTGTGCCAGGCACCATGGGGTGTGTGGCACACGGTTCACGGATGTTTGGGTGGCACTATAGGTGCCCCCCCGGCCCCAAAGCGGAGGCCCACTAGGGATGGGTGCCCTGCATTGGGCTCTACAGTCCCCTTCAGTCTGCCTTTACATGGCGGTCGCACCGCTATGTAAAAGCAGAGGGAAAAGGAACATCGTAATCTCTACGGTGGTGCCTCCGCAGGCACCAGCCCCATTGTTGGGATTACTGTCCGACCGACGACCCGATGGGCTCGTTGATCCTGTCGGAGACGTAAGTCGGTCTCTCAAGAGCACTGCGCTCTGACCGACCGCATCATTATGCAGCAGTCGGACAGCAGCCTCACATGTCGAACCGACTGCCACTGACGGCCTGTCGGTGGCGATCTGCCAAACATCATGAGTCCCATAGTGAGGGAGTGCCTTCAACTTCGACATTATTGGACCACGGTAATCTCGTGCATGGAGTGACTCGCTGGAAGAATGGGCATATGAACTTGGGAAGAGGGAGCCCTGGTTATTTACACACGACCAGGCAACAGCAAAGTGAAGACACGGTTTCTAGACCTGGCCCTCATCATAGCCAAAAAACTAATAACGGCATGCTCGAAGCTTCCAACCCCACCCAACCTGGAACACTGGCAAAGTATCTTTACCTGCTGGGCAAAACCTGAGGCAGTGGCCTTGCATGCTGAGGAGGCTAGGGGGATGTGTCCTGATTACTCTTGGGTGGGAACCATTACTTCTTCAGCTAACTGAGGCCTGGTCAGACTTCTCCGATGGATTAAATGGCGCTGTAGCCTTTACCTCCAACAGGCCCAGTTAGGAATGGCTCTCCCTCCTGCACCCCTGAAGCAGCACCCATGTTTCTTGTCAGGTCCCATACCCTGCCAATACGAGATTGGGGCAAGTCACTGGCCCCTCCTACCCCACTTAAGACCCATGGATCACCAGGGCTTCGTTGCTTGATCATCCCCACTCCCCATTCCCTTCTTTATCCTCCACCTCACCCTCACCTGTTAGGCCCCTCTACCTGTACCCACATTGAGGCACAATGTTATTGGAAGTACACTATTTCAAAGTTGCATTGATAAAAGTGACACAACTACTGGATGATAGAAGAGTTCAAAATCATGTGATTCATGCTTATACCTGTGTTGAATACATGTCTAAAAATAATAAACAAACAAGTTAAAAAAAGAAAACAACAAAGAAATGATTTTTTTTTTTAACTATTTATTTATCAGCTTAGCACAGCACATCAATGCAATCATAGGTGCTCACTGTGTGACATTGCAATCAAGGAAGATACAATAACATAAAAATAACAGTATCAAGTCTGTCATGGCTCGAATCAAGAAGAAGAATAGTAGCAGCCAGGTAATAAGAAATTCGAAGGACAATACAATCTCCAAGGCCCCCCCCCTGTGTCTCAGCATATAACCAGTTGCCATCCAGCAGCAAGTGTCGTAGTCCCACCCAGCCTCAACCCTCGCATGAGAGACCCCCCAGGGAGAAGGAACCCACCTCCACAGGGCATGGTACTTTGTAGGGAATCCATCCTGAGCGAATCTCATAACTGCCTAACCTACTCCTGTAGGGACAATTCCCAACTCCAACAGTGAGTCATAGGCATTTCGAAGGGAGTCTACATTGGTCCTGTAGGGACCCCAAATGTCCTTGGGACGAGAGGAACAAGGCATTGTACTGGAATAGACTTCAATATTGGTGTTGCAGTAGGCCAGACTATTCAACCAACTTTGCAAGGTGGGGACTGTCCAACGACCCCAGTGGATAGCAATTTCTCGCTTGGTTAACAGTAAGCTAAGGGATGAGAATTTCCGAACAGCTTTGGGGAAATTTACCGTATAACCCACAAGTGCCACTTCCGGTGTGGGGATGAGGGATAGTTTGGTCATGTCGCCTACCGTTTTGTGAACTTTCTCCCAATATAGTTGTAATGTGGGGCAGGTCCAGGTGAGATGAGAGAAATCAGCGTGCGGGGTGCAGCATTTCCGGCAAGTGTGCGGCCTAGTCGGATCAAGTCTATGAGCTTTGGCAGGAGTAATGTAAATTCTGCGCAGGAACTTAAAATGTAGCAGTTGATGCTGGCTGTTTAATGAGATATCTTTCGTGACTGCACAGCACTTGGCCCATTGATCGTCTGTGATGGGGGGGCCCAAATCACCCACCCAATCCCTGCGGACTTTATCATCGATAATCGGAATCATCCTGGAGCAAGTCTTACAGAGTTTGGATATATGGTGCACCCCGCTCTCATTTTCGATAATGAGGGAAAGTGGAGTGAATGAGTCCGGTTCAAGGAGGAACCCAGGGAGCGTTGCCCGCAAAGCAGAATGAAGCCGTTAAAGAACAAAGCTGTCCATGAAAGTAGCGTCAAGGAAGCGGTTGTCCTCTTGCTGAAAAGATGTGCCCACCGGGGTACAGGTCACCCGGCTTAGAGATATCAAACTTGGTCAGTGTGCGCTGCACTAGTCTCGCACCTGTTCTAGGAAGCCAGCGGGCATTTGGGAGAGGAAGAGCCGAGGAGTATAGCATCTGGGTACCCGTGTATCGTTTATCCCATGCCCAGCTGGTAGTTGAAACCGTCTGTATATCGGTAGGGTCCCTGGGCACAACCTTAGCCAAGACAGTAGACAGCCGTTCAGGAAGAACAAAATCTGCCTCCAGGTGAAGGAATGGGATCCTGGCATCGGAGTGATACCATGCAAAGGCGTAGCTGCATTGAGCCACAAGATAATATAAGTGGAAATTCAGAACCCCGTACCCACCCCTTTCATATGGTAAGGTGAGAACCTGCCAGCGAACGCGCGCCTGCTTACACCCCCCCCCCCAGACTAATCGTTGAGGTGTGACCGTAGCTTTAAAAAGAAACTGTTCGGGAGGGGGATGGGGATATTATTAAAAAGATATAAAAATTTGGGGAGAACAATCATTTTGATAATGGCGACTCTGCCTGCTATGGACAGCAGGAGTCGCAGCAAACCCCCCACCTGGGCCTTGAGTGCTCCAACTGCCTGCCCATAGTTGAGACGGAGAATCTGGTCTGAATCCAAGTGGACGTGAATACCCAAATATTTGACGAAATCCGAGCACCACTCAAGAGGGAATTCACAAGTTCAATGGGTCGTACTGGGGGTCAAGGGGAAAATAACCGACTTGCGCCAGTTGATGCCCAGGCCGGAATGTTGACCAAAACGAAAAATCTCTAATGAGCGGTTCCAAGTTCAACTGGGGTTCTCGGACGTACAAAATAGTGTCATCTGCATATAATGAAACCAGAAGGGGACCGGTGTTAAACTGGAAACCTCTATGCAGGTGCCTCTCATGGAAGTGCCGAATTAAAGGTTCCATAGCAAGAATGAATAAGAGGGGCGACAGTGGGCATCCCTGGTGTGTGCCGCGGGAGAGACGGAAAGTTAGGGATAGCGTGCCATTCAGGCGAAGTCTCGCCGTGGGGCGGCTGTAGAGCAGTGCCGTGGTAGCTATAAATCCGACCGGCATACCCATGTGGCGCATGACAGACACGAAGAAAGGCCATTCCAATGTATCAAAGGCCTTCCCAGTATCGAGAAGGATTGCAGCAGCAGGGACTTTGGGGCTTATCCTGTCGAAGAGCGAGAACAATGTTCTAAGATTCAAAGAGGTCGAGTGATGAGGGACGAAGCCGGATTGAACAGGGGAAATAATGAATTCCATCAATTGCGATACGCGATTGGCAATAATTTTAGCGAGTATTTTATAATCCAAATTGAGTAGGGACAGAGGCCTATAAGACCCGCAGAGGGACGGGTCTTTGCCAGGCTCGCGGAGTGTAGGGTGAAGAATCTGTTTCTACAGGGCCTCAGCGTACACTTCGATCAGTTGCGGCGCCAATAGGTCCTTAAAGGCCTTGTAGAATTCCCCAGTAAAGCCATCCAGCCCAGGGGCGGACGAGCCACGGAGAGCATCGATGGCTCCGAGTACATCGGCCTCGGAGATTGGTTCCGCCAGAAAATACTGCATTTCTTTTTCTAGATAAACTACTGCAATTTAACAGAAAGATAGGCTTCCTGCGCCGTTGGATCCCGTCCAAGTTTAGAGGTGTAGAGAGAAGTAAAATAAGTCAGGAATTCGTCGCAAATGTCTGTGGTGGAGGGGAGTACCATGTTCGCGGAAGAACGTATCTTGGTGACATAGGCTTTACTGTAGGGCGGCCGAAGCATCTGAGCCAGTGCTCGTCCCGGACGTTCACCCTTGCCATATCGCCGAGCAGTTTGATACTTGCCCAAAAAGAGGATCTCTCGATCAGCTGTGTCTCTGTACTCAGTGAGGAGGGCCAAACGCCGTCCTGCGGAGCCAGAGGACGGGGTGTGTCGCGCCTCATTTTCGAAGTACGCAAGCTCCTGTTCTAATCGCGCCAATGTGGTGCGGAGAGCTCTGAGCACTCCCGCGTATTTGGAGATGAATACACCTCTTATGTATGCCTTAAATCCCTGCCACAAAACTGCCCAAGTGTCAACTGAGCCGGTGTTGATGGCAAAATAGTCTTCAATGGCCTCGCGGACCTCATGATGGAACAGGTCATCATGGAGGGTGCGACCAGGGAAGCGCCACTGTCTCTCAAACCCATCAGGTTGTGGAACCTGGAGAAAGAGCTGGACAGGGGAATGGTTGGAGTAGGTCCTAAGGAGTGGCATCAGCGAGTGATCGCAGGAGGAGACACCAGGAGAGAGTAACCAATAATCGAGTCTGGGCCACGTGTTATGCTGGCCCGAATGATGTGTGAAGACAGTGTGGGAAGGATTACGCATGCGCCAAATATCGAGGAGAGAAAATTGGTCGCAAAGGTCAAGGAGAGCACGGCCTGCTTGAGGTTTCTTGTCAGGGGAATTGGCAGTGCTATCCAATTCGGGATTGAGAAGGAGATTAAAGTCCCCGCCTACCAGCAACAAAGTGGGCTCTAGTTTGGAGAGCTGGTCATGCAGGGAATGAAAAAATTCCGGGGAGTCAGTGTTCGGGGCGTAGACACACATCAAGGCAACACTGTGACCCATTAGCGACCCAAATACAATGGTCTATCTATCCTCGCCATCGTTGACAACTGACTGGAGACTAAAGGGGACCCTTTTGTGTATAAGAATGGCAGTGCCTCTGGCGTAATTACTAGAATTAGAGACATACCTGTGTCCGCCCCAACTAGAAGCAAAGCGAGCAGGGTCAGATCTAGGCAAATTGGTCTCCTGCAGGAAGGCAACGTCCACATTGTGCTGAAGTAAATTATGAAAGACCTGTCTCCTTTTACGATTGTCATTGAGTCATTGAAACCCCGGACGTTCCAGGACATCAATGACAAACTGAAGGGGCCCTTAACAGTTCCCGGCTGAGCCATCTAGTGGTTGTGGCAGTAATCTAGTCATCTCGCAGAAGCCTAGGCCTGTTCATTGACATGAGTAAGGTCTCCTGGACTGGTCGTGTGACCTGGAGTGGTGCACCAAGTGTGACCTCATTTTGCGGACAGTGGACCAATATCTTGGTCATGGGTTTAGCATATAGAGCAACGGTGGAAGCATAATGTGTTTTGTGAATCAATAGTCGTGACCAGGCTTTCTCATCTGTGTCACTGGAGTAGATTCCTATAGGCCCAATCTCATAAAGCTCTACTTCTATGTGCTAGCTCATATCTTAGTGCTAACCTCCTGAGTGTTTGTTGGGCATGTTTGTGTATGTGGCCTGTATGGTAAATGCATTGTGTGTATGAGTTAGCCAGAGTAATGGAGGCCTGTATTATTCTTTTTGGATACCTTTGGCTTGTTCCTGTGCACAAGATAGAGGTGAGGTTGTTTTCCCAGACAGTAAAAGCGTATTACTGACATTCCTACAGTTGTAGGGACCAGACAGACACTGAAGTGGGGGGAATGGAGATTAGGCTCCTTTATAAATTTGATTAGGCCTTTTACTGAGAGGAGATGCTAATTAGTCTTCCCATAGCAATGCCATTTGGTAGGTGGCCGGGGCAAAACCTTTAGGTGAGGCCATCCTTTCTGTCTTTCTCCTGATCACTGCAAGTGTGGCTGAGTATAGCCAGGTGCAGTAAGCTTACACCTCTTTGTGCCTGTATTGCGGTTCTCCAGATTTTAGGCCACCCTGCTGGGGGAACATTACTCTATACATAGGTTGCGTCTTGCGAGCAGCATGGAATTGACACTTGAAAGAAGCACCCCAATCTCTTTCTGAAAATGCAGACAGTGGATCGACATCTCCTGTCTGCTTTGACTATATCAAAGAGGGAGCCACAATTCCACTTGTTGTTTCAGTTCTATGTTCGCTTTGACCAAGGAAGGTAGTGCTCAGCTGAGTATTCAGAGGACTGCTAAGAAACGAGAATGGAAGTTTGCCTAACAGCCATCTTCCCAACAGTTTCACCTGGAAGCTGGTCTGAAGCTGAGAGGGACCTGCAAAGTATTGGTTGGCCACTGCCACTCCAAGTATCTGTGCTCATACCAGAAGACTTCGGATGGTGGCCCCTTTGTTGTCTTCCACCAAGTCCTGCCTGGACTGACAAGAGACTGCTTCTTGGAATAGATGTCTCCTAACAGAAGCAGGATCATATGAAGGTCTGTGTTGCTGGTCCCACGTGGGCTGCAATTTGAACACTGAGACCCGCATTTGACGAGACTTCAAAGAGATCTATACTGCACTGAACACTGCATATACTGAACAGGGGTAATCTTTGCCTGTGCCTTGACTCACGCTACATAGAAACTCCAACCCAAGGGGTAATCTGTCTAGCCTTACCAGAGGAAGGAAAGGGGTAGGTAGTATACCAAGACACAGTAGCCCTAGGACCAGTTCCTTTAGTTGTGGCTGTTAGCATTTTCTGTGTAGTAATTAGATGTGTGTTTCATCAAGTACTTTTCGTTTCTAAAGTAAAATTTGGGTTGAACAGTTATTGCACTGATGGGTGATTGTTGAGTTCCGAGTTTATGCACACCCACACTACCTCCCTGAGAAGCCTGTGACTGCTTGCCATCGAAAGGGGCAGAAGGAGTGGCAGTTGGTCCAGTTTGCAGAACCATAGTAGATGGACCATGGCACAGTGGAGATAAAAGACCTCAGCCCCACAGCTGAGCCCAGTAGCCCCCGCTTGCCCTGTGGTGCTGCTGAATGAGGTCTGACAAAACCATTGGCGTGTGCATGTGCTGGGAGTCAGAAGTGTTTGGCATATATAAGGATGTCCAAGGTGTAGTAGATCTTAATACAGAGAATGACCCAATCCAAAATGGATTTGGTCACTATCTTGCCCTTCTTATCTCTATTGAAGCACACCAAAACGTGAATATCCACTCTGTCCTGTCGAGTGCAACCAATGTAGTAGGAAACCGAACGTGTGGGGACCAGCCCATGCAATTGCTTTCCTCCTTGGATGAAGAGGAGGAAGAAATCAAGATGAAAAAGTCTGACCCATATGAAAAACAGAAACTACTTTAGGTAGGAAAAATGGGAAGGTACTAAATACCCAGTTAACCTGGGTAGAAAATCAAAAAGAATGAGTCAACTAAGAGGACATTAATACCTCCTACCCTCCTGTCTTAAGTTATTTCCATCAACAGTATTATCTTGCATTAGCTCAAATAGGGAACTAATTATAGACCTCACCACAAGATTAAAATTCAACTGAGGACCAGTGAACGGAATGAGAGGACACTAGTAACGGAATCCTTTCACTAAACATACCACTAATGGGGATTTAATCAAGGATGGCTGCTCAGGAAGACTTATCAAGGTGCAGAGGACAGTTAAATAGTCTGTAATTGTAACCACTCCCAGACCCTGTCAGGCAAGACACAATACGAGTTATAGGACTTTGGAAAGTCAAAAATGAAAAGGATTCAGCCCATCTGAACAAATTTGATCCATTACTATAACAAAAAGAAACAGTGGGCTATAAAGTGCAGCACCTGACCCGTTATATCCAAAAATAGTGTGCTTATAATTCCATCATCTGTTACACTATGTGCACTCCCTGCAGAAACCTTCTGCCAAGGTGCCACCCTAAGCGAGGATAAATCAATTGATGCTTTGAAATGATGTAAATGTGGTGCATCTCTGAAGTTTATTTCTTATAAATTTGTTCCCTTACTCCGTATAAATGGATATAGTAGTGGGTTTCTTGACTGCCGAGATGACATCTACAACTTCAGCAGGAAGGCAAAAGGACTCTGAATTCTGGAGCTGCACATGTGGAAAGCCATAGATTGGGTTTGGACTTGGCTATCCTATTGCAAGATCCTGTCCACCCATGAGGGAGAGCAAGAGATACCTTAATGCTGAAAGTGACAACAAATCAGTGTAACAGATCCTCCTTACAAAATTTGGGGTCATGATCTTTTGTTCCTTCAGCACTTTCCAAAGGACTTTTAACAGAAGCAAAATAAGTGGAAATCACTGGGCCCTGAGACCAACTGAACCTGAAAGCATTTCACGGGGAACCATCAGAAGTCAATGCATTTCTCAAAACTGAGAGTCATGGTATTGAAATTCATGTATAGACCCGCATTCTGAAGAGGATCACCTCTGTCAGCTCGAGAGAAGATTTTCACTACTAGTCTTCCAATGACGGAGGACTTAAATCACCCATTCATACTGAGGGAACCTGCGAGGAAAGCCACAGAGAAAATCCCTCATTGTTGCAACCTCTGACACAGGCAAACTGCCTCCCAAAATAGTGTCCACTGAGCCCACAGTGCCCGGTCTATTGATATTATGTTCAGTGGTGGTGTTTAACAGAATCTGAATGGTACTCCCTGTGATGAAAGGGAGTAATGCCTTCACAGCAAGATGTACGGCCCACTGCTCCATCATGTTTATGTGCAGGCGCTGCTCAGACGCAGACCTTTAGCCGTCTTGTAGCCCAGATGTGGACCCCAGGCCAGCTAAAGGCATTTGTGACAATAGTAAGCCCCTGTGGAGAGCTGAAGGTACAACATAGATCCGTATGGACTGACTCAAAGCCCTGCAACCAAGCTGATAGAATTCTTTGATGTTGGAGCCCTTTTTTTCTCAGGCACCACTGAAAGACCTTCATCTGCCATCTGATGTGTGGAGCTATCAAGATGCATAGTGCCATAAAGCCTAGCAGACATAAGACCTACAGAACCAAAATCTGTATGAGTTATAAACATTGGAATTATCATCCAAATATCTGAAATCCTCAGAGGATGAGGAAAATCTTCCATTCGGGTCATGTCCAGCACTGCTCTTATGAAAGCGTGATTATGTGTGGTAGTGAGGTGAGAATTGTAAGAGGAGATAGTAAAGCTTATGTTGTTGAGGACGGTAAGCTTGCGCAGAAGGTGTGTTTTGACCAGCGAAGAAAACTAAGCATTCACCCTCCAGTAGTCCAAGTATGCAAAATACATGGGTTCCAGATCGTTGCAGGAAAACCACATCTGTCAGCACCTGTGTGAAGAGGTCTGTTGAAGTAGTCAGTCCAAATGTTATGGTAATAACCAAATAGCAGTTTGACCTTCCTTTTTCCTTCCTGGTCGCCAAGAAGGATGAAGGCTCCAGCCTTGTTAGTTCATAGTCAATGATCGGTCATGATGGTCTCCCAATTGGTGGAAACATAGGAGACCCTGCAAGGCATGGCAGTGTAAGGTGGAGGAAGTGAACATTTTTGAGACAGCAGAGCTGACAGAAGATGGCAGGCACAAGATATGCTACTGCTGCTGGTGATGGCATCACTTAATCCACACCTGCCCCTGATATTTGGGGTGTTTGGAGCTGCTGTGAAAGGTGGTTGTAACATGAAGACTGTGCCCTAGAGCAGTCTTGAAACTTCCTATAATGTTGGATGTGTCTCACAAAGCAGGCGAGGCCCAGTGAACCGGAATTAGCTTTGGAATTTTTGAAGCATTACAGAGAGAAGTTTTATCTCTTTGAATAGCCCCTCGCCATTGAATAGCATTTCCATGAGGGTTGCCTGGACATCTTCAGGGAAGCCAGTGGAACACATCCAAACTTGGTTGTGCAGTGTGACGGCCTAGCACATGGACCAAGCTAGAGTGTCCACGGAGTCCAAACTGCACTTTAGATCTCCTTGGCGGCATCCAAACAGTTGTTGATTAGAACAGAGAATAGCGTTTTCCATGTGGAATGGCAGGTTGACAACTGTCATTTTTGCCTGTTCCCAGAGGGGGTGGACATAGTCGCCCAGGAGGCAAGTGGAATTTGGTGTATGAAGGGCGAGTCTGCTAGAGACTCACAGCTCAGTATTTTTGAAGGTGTCTCTGTTTGAAGGTGCCATGGGACTTTTTGGTGAAGGGTGTGACATCAGAAATTTTAGGTCACGTGGGACACGTTTAAGTCATCTGGGGGCATATGTATTAACATCACCATTTGCGATTCTCAAATACCGATTTTTAAAGAATCGCTATTTGAGAATTGCAAAACGGGATGTATGTAAAAAATTGCAAACTTTTTGCGATTTCTTAATATTCC
The DNA here is from genome assembly GCF_964204655.1 of Triturus cristatus. NCBI lineage: Eukaryota > Metazoa > Chordata > Amphibia > Caudata > Salamandridae > Triturus > Triturus cristatus. The sequence goes on from NC_140589.1 coordinate 961,954,314, forward strand.
TTAATTGCGATTAGCAAATTGCGAAATCGCAACTAAGGAATACCTGCCCATTCATTTCTATGGGCCAGGAGACCCATAGGAATGAATGGGAAGTAATTCTCAAATAGCAAATCGCAATTTGCTAATCGCTATTTGAGAATAATTTCAAAGGTGCAAGGGTGTCATGATGACACCCTGATGCACCCCTGAAATTAGCATGTGTGTGCATATGGCGCACATACATGCCCTAAGGGCATGTATGAGCGCCACGTGGCACTTTGTAAAATTAAAAAAAGTGCTTTTTGAAAGGAAATCGCAAATTACCACCAACTGTAAATTGGTGGTAATTTGCGATTTCTTAAGGATAATTCGCACAACTTTGGTGCTTTTTACGTCATTTAAGAAATCGCAATTTGCGATTTCTTAAATGCTTATGCAAAATTAAGAAAATCGCTAAATTAGCAATTCCTTAATTTTGCGTTGGGAATTTGCCTAATACATCCCGTTTTGCGAATTTTTAATCGCAAATGCTGTATTTTGCGAATTATAGCGTTTGCGATTAAAAATTCGCTTGATACATATGCCCCCCGGATTTTATGGACAGCTGGGTCCGAAAAGTTTAAAAAAGTCTCATTAAAGGTGAGCAAGGACAAACTGTGGAAGATGGTCACAAGATTTTTATCAAAATAGATTTTGTATTGGCAGAGGTCAGGATTAACTCCAAGGTGTCTTCTTCTAGAGGAGGGCCAGAAGGGTAAGATATGTCGCTTTCTGGGGAAGTAACCCGGCTACTTGCAGTTTGCAAATCAAAATATGAACCAGCATTAGCGGAGAAGCCTCTGAAACATATCTTTCTGTGCAGATGTAATACTTACGCATGAAGGGATCAGAGTCAAATCAAAACAGTTCTTTCATCCGGGCAAATCATCATCTAAACATGCTGTAATCTTTTCCTTGCTATTGATTTCAGTAGACTTAAAGCAGGTGCCATAGTCGACTGAGAGAATGGCATGAACTTCTGTGTGAAAGAAGCTGCAAGCCGCTTGTGTGACCGCACTTTTGCAGGCTTCCATTTTTCAAGACATTGGGGTTGGAGCCTGTGGAGAGACTCAGGGGGAGCCAGAGCCGCTGGAGTCACCAAGCCAGCATAATCGGGCCCACCCTTGGGGAGTGGCCTGGGTGTACAGGCACCATCCTGATCAAATCCAGCACAGCAAGAAGGAAGGTCTTGATCTGCACGGTGCTAGATTAAGGACAAGGAACTCTGATCTCACCTTTTCAATGTCCGTATCTACTCCAATAGCAAGAGTGTGGCACTGGGGAACAGAAGTATGATGCAGATGCCAAGTGTATACAACAGGGACATTTTGATATAACATCTGAATTTGGGATAATACCCTGAAAGTTTTGGTGGAGACATCTGACCTAGGTGCTGTCCAAATGCTGAGAAATTTCTTCAGTGTAGTACCAGGAGAACTCCGGACTGCGTTCAATGAGGTGTGAAAAGAGCCAGAACAAGTGTGTCAGTTAGTGCCTAATGTACTCCGATGTCGTCACATCTGAGTCACAGCTGTAGCTGAAGCCACATGGCTTGACCAGGCAGTGTTGGAGAGCTACTGCTGTGGAGATATTTCCTGTCCTGGATGGATATTCTTACTGTCCGGAATCGGCAGAAGAAATCTATCCATCAGAAATGAGACCGAAGAGCTGCTGTGTTATCCTGTGGAAGAAAATAATTAATTTGGATGTCCGTAGCTGGAAAGTACATCCTTTGAGATGTATGGGGACACCTGGGCTATGCTGAAGTTCAATGACAGGCCAGAATGTGTATCTGAGCCCGTGGTCTCCTGCTTTGGCAGGAGATTGGTCTCTGTGCTTGCCCCTATTCTTTTCAAGGTCTATAGGAGTGTTCCGGCAAAGGAGTCAGGTTAAGATTCCCTGTGAAATTGAGGGGTGAGCACATAGCACTAATGTTCGATTGTGAAGAAAATGTGCTCCAAAACAAATCTCCATAGAGTCTGTAGAGAGATTTAAACTTTCTGGAGGGTTACACTAAGGATAATATTTTGAAAGCAAACTTAGAAAATAATAGGATTCTGATTTGAGCATGAAAATGTAATTTCAGTGATCACTGGACCTAGAAAAATGGGATTATGCTGGGGACCCATATTTAATGCAAAAATATGATCAGTTGAGGCATTGGTGGGAGACCTAGTCAGATGCAACTGCGAGAATGTGGGATATTTGAGCATGACCTTAGAAATGTCTAATTTGTCTAGGGTATTACCATTGTTGACCTATAATGTAGAGATCTGGTTTCCTAGCTGCGAGGTCAAACTTCAAACTTTAAAGAGTGTTCTGTGTCTGTGTAACTCAATATCACTTGAGACCAGAAGAGTGGGACTGTCACTTAGTCTGCATGGAGTAGATTCCTTGCTAAGTAATTTGACAATTTTATAATGCTTGTGGACTATCTAAAACCTAGGATGATGTTGGAAAGATTTTGGTTATTCATTAGTTGTGTGTGATAACGAGTATAATTGTGTGTGAATTTGTATACATTTTGAGTTGTGTTCTGGTATTGTAAACCTTAGGATTCTGACCAGAAATTAGGTATTTATGAGAACTGTGAAAGATATTAGAAGGGTAGGATGGGCATTACTATTATCAAATAGAGAATTATTGAACATAAACATTTGAATTGTAAGGTTTGAATGGTACTGTTTCTATTGGAAAGAACACTTTTTTTAAAATAAGAAAAATTAATTATTTGGATATTTTTGCAAATGGTAAGCTTCTTTAAAGGTATATGCAGACATTTATTTAGATTGAAAATGATCTTTCTGAATCATGTGAAATCTTTTTCACGTTAATTTCAGGTTATCTTTTTAATTTGTGTGAATGTATTTTTATTTTAAATTATCTAGTAGAATTAATTTGTTGTACAACAAGTGACCCCGAAGAAGTGGTGTTGGCAATCTGCTTCTCTATATTTCTAAGAAGAAAATCAATTCTGGAAATATGAGAAACTTATGCATTTATGCCTCTTTTTGCTGAAGTGGTCTAAACGTTTGAAGTGAACAAGGAGGGGAGACCTAGTGTACGTAGAGGGAACACCACACAGGTGTATCTTTTGTATACACCACGACCTTAAAATATTTATTTTCCCTTATCAGATAGAACAAATTAATTTAGATGTCCATTCTGGTGTTAACAAAATTCAAGAGCTTAACTTCATTCTGTTTTATGATGGCGCTGAGGGTGCATTCTAGAATTAGTAGGTACTCCAGTTATGCAGGCATAGCTCTTTTATAGGGCGGATATACCTGCAGTTTGTATGTTTGCTGCTCAGGCATGGTAAACATCCAGCTGTTTCCAATGTTGGGGGTTACTTCCCAAGTCTAACATACATACATAATGTTCGGACTAGGAACCAGGCCCCTTTTTGCGGATTACAGGCACATAGGAGGTGATGGTTAGTTTCAGAGGTTTGGCATTGACTGTGTTTACTCTCACCACAAATTGAAAGATTTTCTGGTTGTTCTCCCTAATTTGCAAGTCAATGTCCTTCAAGACCACTTAGCAGGAGACTCTCGGATTGCATTTGCAGCATAATTTGGGTCAGGGTGATTATTTCTACATTAAAGAGCATATAAAAAAATAGTGATCAATATTCGGTCTTAACTCTAAATAGCATACTATTACGAGTTGCCAAAAAACCTGAGCTGTAGGTTTTTCTAGCACCTGACTGAAAACATTACTTGTAAAGTGAAGCCCTGAAATGAAAATTGTCTCAAAGTGCTTATCGGTCAAAGCGTGTACTGTTTGGATTAAGAAAAGTAACAGCTTTTAGACTGTACAAAAACCTTGTAGATTTCCTTTGAAATCTGATGTGGAGCGGGAATTGAAGGCTGCCAAACTACATAGCCATATTTAAAAACATGTTCTTATGACAAAACATGCACGTTACCAACTGCTCTATGAGTAAAGCCAACTTCTTGGAATTTTGACCAGAGGCCGAGCTATCATGACTGTGTAATACCTGCGTTCCTTAAAGGAGGAAGGGGGCTTTCATTAACAGTTTGCCATGGCTTGTAAGCCTTAAAGACTTGGCAAATTAAAATGCTCTGTAATGATGAAGTAAAAATATTAAGATTGCGGAGGTAATTATCTGAACATATCTCTATTTTGCATTGCTTAAGAGCCGGTATCTGGATTAAACGATACCAAATGATTTCTGTCAAACAAACTCAATTATGATGCACTGCTGTTCCGCATTGAGAGGAATTATTTTCACTTCTAAAATCTTGTACTATTTCCCTCCTGAATAGTCAGAAGGTTGTCCTGGTGCATCGATGTACAAATGGCTTTGTAGGCAACATGATAAATATGGCATCTACATTTTATCCCTAATCTATTGGGCATCAGGTGCTGCCGGTTTAAAAACGTGTCCTTTTTATTGGTCTGCTGAGGACTACTGCTAAATATCTAATGGCAATATTGAAGCAAATTGGATAGAGTTTGAAGAGATGGCTATGCCAGTAACTGTCGAGTGTATGCAAGTTTTATGTGTACCAGCAACATTTTTCCAGGTCTTAAAAGCTTACAATTAAGGCCTCAACAATTGTCCCGAAATTTCGCAAACGTAAGCGCTCTGAAGGTGTCAGCTAATTAGATACGTTTGTCAGAGCCACCTGTTAATCATATGTGCTTTAGAAAAGCTTGTTTTAACATGCTGCCACTGAAGTACATTTTGCAAAATATGAGTAGGTCTTCCGGTATTATCGAATATTATATATTTTTTACTTTTCTATCTAACTTATCCATATTTCATTTTGGTTAAATCTATCTACATTTATTTTATATTTAGTGTAAAAATGAAATTTCAACTAGTATAATGCCATTTTCGGGTGATAAAGGCACACCTGGACATGGACTTTTGAGTTTTACTACTGAAAGGAAACAAACAATGCATCACTCATAAGATCTAGTAGATCAGATGCACAGCTGTTGGCCTAGCAGTTACGACTGATATCAACAAAAGTTCTCCAAAAAACATTTCTTTGCCTTTCTCTACATTTAAAAATAGGTACAGATAGAGAAAAAAATGGTTCTCTCTGTATTTAACCGTAAAAAGTAATTAGTTAATATAGAAAACTGGGAGTCTTGAATAGAAGATTTGCAGTAAAAAATAAACGTGATATTCAATCCCAAAGTTGACGATAACTTAATTTCAATTATATAAGTATGGCCACCACAGAATTGTACATTAAAATACTTTATTGTAATACAGACATTCCAGTGGGCTCATAATTAAAACATTGGTAAGAACGGCTATTTACAAATGAATATGCACAGTTGTAGTTTCATACAAACAGCAGTGAACCATTTCGTACAAATTAAACACATAAATTAAAGGAATCAAGTTGCTTTACGAAGGTGCCATAACCAGACCTTTTGGTCAGGTATACAGTAACGGTTTCTCTAGCCCACGCAGACACCTAAAACTTTTTAGTTCAGCAACAGAAAGGGAGCATTTGCCAGAAATCTAAAATGTTACATGTAATAAAGACAGGCATTTCCTAACTGGGTCAGAAAAAGTATTACATTCTGCATGTTAGACCTTTTATAGGACCAATCTCCATGCGTAATACACTATATTGTGTAGATATTTTACAAAAGCAGATTGTACCGTGAAGGTAACTACAACCTGTGCCCATTAATATGATTAATGTAGGTACCATACTGCTCTATGTACTGGAACCCATGCAAGGCATTGTTTTGGTGCAGCTAAAATAGGTGTGCCAGGCTTTTTTTATCCAGGCCAATAACCGGACAGTCATTCTGAGCACATCTCTATTAAGTTGTTTTTATCTGAGGTATTTGAGCGGGGCACATTCCACATGTATGCATTCTATAGGTCCATTTTTGAAGTCTCATTCATCCAGTGTACTTTTCAGATACAGTTTGTTAAATTATTTTGTGATAAAAAGGTACTTGGTCAATTCAGCTATGAGAAACACAGGTGCAAATCTAGCTTAATTGCTTTAATTCCAGCTGTATTGTTCCATCGGACATCAATGTGAAGCGAATGACCTTTTCCATAATCCTTTTCAAGATGTAAGACCAATCACTTCTCCAGTTGCTGAGGGGTGCTGAAAGCTTCGTATACATTAGCAGCAAAGTCTTTCACTTGTTCCATCATCAATAGGTCCTACAGAAAAAGAGCAAGATTGCACATTTTTATTAGGGTAAACAGTGCTAAAAAGAGAGATTTTCAAGTGGCATCTCTAGAAGTGATTTTCAGGGGGGCATACATGGGGCCACAGACAATACTGGTGGAGCTACCCACAAATGTGTGTGTATATATATATATATATATATATACACACACACACACCCCTCCCTCTATAAACACATACAACATATACATATATATACACACACATATATACATACACACAAATATAACATTATATATATATATATATATATATATATATATACACACACACACACACACACCCACAAATATATCTAACTATCAGCAGTCACAAAGTTTCACCCTCCACCGCAACGCTCGTCCTGGCTGCATTCCCAGCGGTGGTGAGCCGCAATATCGATGTGTGTTTCCGACGAACAAGTAAAACAGTCAGCAACTGGTGCACTTGTGGGAAGGGTTTTTTTTTTTTGCAAAGTGCTTTAATCAGTAAGTCACAAAGCACTGACAGACAAAGGTATACAGGCACGGACTAAACAGTTATATTAGAGTGAAATAACATAATGTATGTTGACGTCCACGAGTACAGATAGTGGCATTACAGAACAGCTTATTAGAAAACACGTCTGTTTACATCGATTCCTTCTTGTCCCCCTTGGTGAAAGACTTAAGTTCCAATGTCAAAGACGCTCAAGATTTTCTTAAAATGATTGAGGACATTGAATGGGAGGATGATATGTTATTGATCACCCTTAACATCACAAGTTTGTACACCTGCATTGAACATGAAAAAGGTATGCAGGCAGTTAAATGGTTCATAGACAAAAGGGCCCTGAAATATTTGGAACATAATACTATGCTTGTATCTATGACCAAAGTTTGTCTAGAAAACAACATTTTTCTTTGTTTGCAGGGCAATTATATCGCCAACTATAAACACCTAGTACATAGTCATTATAGGTCTACTTCGGCCAACAAGGGCAGGACTATGTTTTTTTTCCATGCATGAATTGCAAAGCCTGTAAATATAGTAACAAGATCAGCGGGTACGAAGTGGTAGAAAGAGGTGGCACTAAACGGTAAAAGATAAACAAACCGTTGAATTGTAATTCAGAATTCACAGTATCCTGCCTGGTATGTCCTTCTCCTAAAAGGTATATAGGAAGCACTATACATCCCAATAAAAAGAGAATTCTTGAACATATGCGGGCTATCACCAAGATAGATTCAACCTATTCTGTGGCCCGACATTTTTAACTGAAGCATAACAGGAACCGCGACCTTTTAAAATTCTTCTGCATTGACCAGGTACCTAAAGATGAAAGGGGAGGGGACAGAGTCAAGAAATTGCGCAGCTTGGAATCAAGGTACATTATAGAACTCCAAACAAGGGCCCCTGAGGGATTAAACAACGATGAAGAATTGTGGGTCCATTTAAGGTAATTAGGGCCTAGTCCGGGATATGAGCCTCGTTTCCATTCACTGCTATCTCCCCGTAGAAGGAGTTACTTACCTTCAGTAACGTTGTATCTGGTAGAGACACAGTCTAGCCGCAGAATCCTTAACTTAGTATGACGCCTGGGGGATATTCTAAGTTAAGGAATCTGCGGCTAAATGTCTATCAGATGAACGAGTTACTTACCTTCGGTAACAATGTATCTGGTAGAGACACAGTCTAGCTGCAGATTCTTTAACTTAGAATATCCCCCCAGGCGTCAGACTAAGTTAAGGAATCTGCATCTAGATGTCGCTATCAGATGCGTAGGTTATCATTATTTCTTCCTAGTATTATACGAGGACACTGTCTCGACAGAGGTCCCTCGTATTCACCAGCTGGCTCATACAGGGCGCTAAGAAGCAATTTTGCCGTTACTAACTCCTGAGTTTGTACGACTATGCCCATTCAGGGCTTTAGTGAGGCAATATTCCTTGAAACGCCAATTCGATTTAATGTGCAATATTGAGAGACACTGTGCGAAAACGGGGTATGACACTATTCAAATTATATTGTATTGAATTTGTGCCCTTTTTCTTAATTAATAAATTTTTGGGCTTGTGAACGAATTAGTGATTATCACGGTATATGATGAAATATTATGTTCTCATCTCTCACACTGAATAGTGACCACTGAAACAGTGACTTGGACCAGTTTATGTAGAGCCATACCTAATGAATTATTCATGTATTTCATACATTGGAGCTCTGCTAAACTTGGTAAACACGTCCCTCATGCGTTTAAGTATTGTTTCTTTCTATAATATTAAGAATTGTGCTGTCTCCACTCAGTAATGAATATGTTCCAAAATGGCCGCCTTGGTTACATAGTACTAACCCAAATCCATAGACCGTTATTGCTTTCGATGAATGATTGTACATTTTTTTCGCGTAACATAATCCTCTTGGTTTTAAATTGTTAATAAAGTTTGAATCACGCTGATATTGAAGAATCACAGTGAAGCTCATGGTCGTGGCAGTCAATCACAGTGAAGCGTGTGGTCGGGAGGGTGCGCGAACCTACCGCTTCCCCAGATATCAAAACTTTTATTTTTTGAATTTTTCAGCAACTACTGAACGGATTTACATCATTTAAAAGAAAGTCACTTTCTGAATCAAGCACTACATTTTTGCCAAATTTGGTGTAATTCCGTTCAGCAGTTCGGGCTGTAGCCTTGGCTACTGTTTCCTATGGGAAATTTATTTTTTGACTTTTTATTTTTTGAATTTCTCAGCAACTACTGAACGGATTTACACCACTTAAAAAAAAGGTCGCTTTCTGAACCAAGCTCTACCTTTATGCCAAATTTGGTGTAATTCCGTTCAGCAGTTCGGGCTGTAGCCTGTAATAACATTTCCTATGTAAATTAACATGGAGAAAACACTTTTTGGGACCCCCCCCCTTTTTTCTCAGCCCCCACTTGATGAATAAACCACAAACTTTCAGGATAGGAGCTGACCTAGATAGACCTTTTTTTTGGAGAATTTTGCGAACATTCGTCAAACGACGCCAAAGTCATTAGCAAATCAAAAAATGCTTTTCCTATGGAAACTAGGTTCTAACTATAACTACCTACTGGCGACAGACGGACATGGGTGTGTGTCCAAGACCCCGAGAGAGGTCGAAACCCGTTGTTTTTGTGCCATGAAACTTTCAACTTTTGGAAGCGAAACACCTCTCCAGACCTCCTCATGCACTCAGGTCAATTTCAGCGTGATAATTGAAACATTACTTTTAATATTTTTAGCGTATTTTTAAGCTGCTTTTGTGCTTTTAAAAATACTGTGTTCATTTTAACTTTGTTGTCCACCTGATTCCGGTGTCCCCCCGATCCGCCGCGGCTTGTGCCGATCGTGCGGAGGGGTAAAACACCAAGCTTACACTTCCTCACTTCCGGTGAGTGGATTAGGTCAGCGTACTAGTTGTGCCTGCTGCTGTTACGGTCCCGCCCACTCCCGACATTTTAACGAGTGCGCAGAGCGGACGCGCGCAGCGGGCGCGCCGGCGGCGCGCCGAAGGCGCGCCAAAGGCAAGCCCGTCTGTGCCCGTCCGCGCCTGACCGTCGCCAGGCGCCGGGACCGCTGCTCGAATTTCTAATTTGAACCTCTTGTAACGTCTTCTTCATGGCGCTTCTCCAATATTCAAGTGCTAAGCTTCACGCATTGAATACTGATCGCCCTGCCCTCAGTTTACCGGATAATTTCTCCTCCTCCCTCTGTAACTACCTCTCTAATCAGTCCCTTCCCCTCTGCCGACACCTACCAAAAACCTTGGAACAAGATCAGTCCAGAAGCCTTTTCCGCGCATTTCTCCCCTACACCTATCGGACCTTTAACAGATCCTGACCAGGGTGCAATCTATCTTGATCAAGCCATTACCGCAGCCCTAGATATCATTGCTCCTATCAAATCCAGCAGATGTCCAACTAAACTATCTCCTTGGTTCACCCCCGAACTTAAAATAACGAAATCTGCTGTCAGGGCACTTGAACGCAAGTGGAGGCACTCTAAAAACCCCCACGACAGAATACAATATAAAAAATCCCATCAACAATATATGAGGGATATTGCCTCTGCAAAAAAAGACTATCTGGGTGCCAGGATAGATCGGGCTGCTAACTCCCATAGAGAACTCTATAAAATAGTTAAAGAATTCTCTAGTCCTGCGTCCTGTCTGCCTCCGACAGTTGCTTCCTATGAATGGGTCAATGCTCTTTCTTCATTCTTTTATAACAAAGTAAATGATATTTATAAAACCTTTGTTAACTCCACCACTATTGACCTACCCGACAAGCAGCCAATAAGCTCTACCCCTCTTATTCCCTTGACCATTTTGAAGGACTTCCATTCATTCTCAGAACTCGATGTAACATCCACACTGTCTAGAATTACTTCTGGTTCCCCCACTGATCCTGCGTCATCTTCAATCATTTCCAAAATTGCCCCTATCCTCATCCCTCACTTGACCAGAACCCTTAACCTCACACTTTCCCAATCAATCGTGCCTGCTCACTGGAAGAAAGCTGTCATCAGGCCCATTCTGAAAAAACCATCTGCTGACCCAACTCTGCCTCTAAACTACCGTCCCATTTCCCTCCTCCCCCTGTTTGGAAAGGTCCTGGAATCGCTGGTCAATTCCCAACTCACCAAACATTTAGAAGCCAACAAACTGCTGGACCCTTCTCAGTCTGGATTCAGAGCATTTCACAGCACTGAAACTGCTCTAATTGAGATGGTGGATAATATAAGACTTGCCCTGGATGACAAACAGCCCTCCATTCTGGTCTTATTAGACCTGTCTGCTGCCTTCGACACCATCTCACACAGTATTCTTCTAAAACGTCTTGTGGAGGTGGGTGTCGAAGGTTCAGCCTTAAGGTGGATTAAAAGTTTTCTGACTGGACGTAGCTTGAAAGTGCAAATCGACAAATTCACCTCCTCGGATCAGGAAGTAGACAAGGGCGTGCCACAAGGCTCCATACTAAGTCCCACGCTTTTTAATCTTTATGTGTCTCCATTGGCTAGACTAATCAAAGCACACAGGTTTGAAACCGTGTCCTATGCCGATGACACTCAAATTCTCATCACTCTAGGAATTGATCCCACCAGTGTTAAAACTAGATTCCAGCAGTGTATGATCAAGGTAAAAGAGTGGATGTCAAACAACTATCTGTTATTGAATGCAGACAAAACCGAGATACTACTCTTCGGAAATGCAAACAAATTTTGGAGTGACGATTGGTGGCCTATAACTTTAGGGCCGTGTCCCCCTCCCAAAACGTCAGCCCGAAATCTGGGGATAGTGTTGGACAACAAACTCTCTATGTCTGACCATATCAACAGCACTGTGCGCTCCAGCTTCGGGCTCATGCGCAACCTGAAGAAAATTTTCAAATGGATTCCCCTTCCCTCCCGCCTGCCTCTGGTCCAGGGACTAATTATTAGCCGCCTGGACTATGGCAATGCACTTTTTGCATCCATTAATGAAAATCTTCTGAACAAACTCCAAGTCCTGCAGAACACCGCTGCCAGAATGGTCCTTGATCTCCCCTCTCGCACTCCCTCGGCCCCAAGCTTGAGGTCACTACACTGGCTTCCTATAAAAAAGCGCATCGAATTCAAACTTTGTTGCCTGGTCCACAAAACCTTAAATGGCAAAGGCCCTCTATATCTCGCCAATAAACTCATTGCCTATCACTCGACTAGAACGCTCAGATCATCCTCCAAGCACCTTCTCTGCGTCCCCAAAGTTCGAACGGCCAGAAACGGAGACAGATCTTTCTCTAAAATAGCCCCTCTTATCTGGAACTCCCTCCCTCTCCCTATGAGGATTGAACCAAATAATCTAAAGTTCCGCAAACTGCTGAAAACCTGGTTGTTCTAATTTGGTCTGATTACCTGTCCATCATTGGAGTTTCTGCAGGCGCTTTGAAACCTACGGGTGATTTACGCGCCTTATAAATGCCAATACAAAAATACAAAAAAATACAAAAAATCTCTACAATCGGAGTGGCTCGTTCTTCTCATGCAAACCAGCATGAGGGAATACTGTTGCGATATATATATACATACACATTTGCCTACATTTGTTTTAAATAGGACTTTCTAAGGATACACACACACACACGGAAAGTTCAGCAAACATGCAGGGTTGTGTATTGCCTCAAACAAAAAATTATTTGCAGTGAAGGTAGCCGGACAAATATGTGATGCAAGGTGCAGTGTCTGTTTTTTTCTGAGTAGTCTCTTGGAACATTCAACAGCTGTTGTGGTGGAGCCCAAGTGGGCGGCAGGACAAATAAAAGTTGGGGCATGGGCCCCATCTGACTGTCCTCTAGCGATGTCACTGACATTTCCATAATATGTTACATTAAACTATCCGAATCAATAGTGCACATCTATTATTTCTACAGTACCACAGCAATTTGAAAGTCTGGAAGACTCTTGTATATTCATTCGGTCTTGGAATTTTCATTGACCAGAGTCAAGGTTGCGTTTGGTTACCAAGCATTAATTTGTCCAATGTATTTAAAATTGTGTCAAAAATATAGAATGTGTCTGAAGGAAATCCACCTTTTTCTTTTATTCCGTCAATTGTTTTTGACTGTGAACATCTGGTATTTGACCTCTGTAGTAGCTGGGGCATCATGGTATGACCTGTAAAAATAACAAGTATTGGCAAAGCCAACCTTTCTCGTCTTTGTGACCAACTGGCTTTGCCAATGGATTTTAGCCACACTGCACAGCATTGTGGCTAAAGGTTCCTCATGGTTAAAGTTTTGAAAATAACAAAAAGCTGTAAACGTGAGCACTGTGAGGTGCGTGCACCAAACAAATGTGCCTACAAAATGACACAAATGCTTTTTTCCTTTTTTAGTTGGGCATCTCAGTAGAATCATTAACTAAAAATCTTTTTTTTAAATGCACAAAGCCTTTTTTTTTTTTAAACAAGCTCTGTTCATTTAAAGCAACAAAGGGGACAGAGGGGCCAGGCAAAGCAATAAGGGGGAAAGGGGAGGGATTTGGTAAAGCAAAAGCAACACTGGGAAGGTAGGGGGATGTAAAGCAACACTAGGAGGGCGGGGAGTGAGGGGCAGTAAAACAAGAAGGAAGTCAGACGGGGAAAGCAACCACGAGGGTAAGGGGATGCAATGGGGAGATGCACGGTGGCAGGCGCAATATGTGGGGGCAGGGCAAGAGAGAAACAGGGAGATAAGTACACGAGGATAACAGTTCAAAAACACATGCAGTCTCATGGAGTGTTTCATACAAAAGAATGAAGTAGTGCTTGAAAAGCAGGCAAGGGAAGCAACAATGCCAACCAATTAACACACGTTTAAGAGGGAATGTTCCATGGGAGGGACAAACCCAACATTGACCAGCTGGGACACGAATAAGAAGCAGCCAAATGAGATTGGCAAGGAAAGAATATCAATGGTAAGCAATAGGCGGGTACCAAGCCCCTCTAATGTAGTTGGTAAGACACAAAAATTCTCACAACAGCCAGCAAAAGAGTTGTCTAGAGGCTCAACCTAAAAAGGTTTGTGCTTTTGTTTCAAATATGTTTCACCTTTGTAAGTAGCTTTAACTGTGTGTAAATATTCTACGTAGCTACACAAACTTCTAACGTAGGATGTACATATTTGTACAAGCGATCGCAGAGATCTGTTTTTAAATGTGTGATACTAACAACCTAATTGTTTTCAATGTGTTTTAGTAAATAACTGCAAACTTAAAATCTGCAGCATGTCTGCAAGTATAACAAACTCAATGGAAACACTGGATTCCAATTATCCACACTCCTTGCCTAAGATGTGTGTGTGTGTGTATATATATATATATGTATATATATACACACACACATACATACATATATACACACAATTACCTACTGGCGGTTGCCAGTAGGTAGTTCTAGTTAGGACCTATTATCTATAGGAAATCCGCAACATACTATTTGGAATAACTTTGACGCTGGTTGACGAATCTTGGCGAAATTTTCAAAACTGGTGAGGCACTCTGGTACGCTCCTATCCTGAAAGTCTCAGGGTGATTCGTCAAGCGGGGGCCAAGAAAAAAGGGGGTCCCAAAATGTGTTTTCCCCATGCAATTTTCCATAGGAACCGTTAAATCGCAGCTGCAGCCCGAACTGCTGAACGGAATTACACCAAATTTGGCAAAGAGGTAGCCCTTGGTTCACACTCGTGCCTTTTGGTTAAATGGTGTAAATCAGTTCAGTAGTTGCTGAGAAAATCAAAAGTAAAATCATAGATATATCTATGGCCTCGGAGGATCCGCGCACACTATACGCACCCTCCCGATAACGAGCTGTATGCTAATTGGCTGTCAACATTCCAAATCAGGAAGTGTTGGCAGCCATCTTGTGCCTCGGTAGAACCGAGGCGCAAGAAAACAGTAAAACAAATGCGAGATGACGTGTGCAAACACGCCCTGTGGCGCATTTCAAGTTGGGGAAATAATTCCCTTTCAATCCTGAGGGCCCACTAGCCCACCAGGTGCTTCCAGTAAGCACCACTGCGCTGCGTTGCAGAGAGGTGGTGCAGGCTGTGCCCCTTTTTACACCTCTCTGCAATGGCGCTTACTGGACATACATAGTGGGCTATTTTGCCCCTAGGGACCCTCAGGATTCAAGGAGACTTAATCTCCCAACTTAAAACGGCCAGAGGGCGTGTTTACACAGTGGGGAAGGGAGGGGACGGGGCCTGACCGCCACCCCCCGGGGCCTGACCGCCACCCCCCGGGGCTTGTGTATTTAAAAAAAAAAAAAATACCCTGTGTGTTGGGGGGGCTCGAGCCCCCCACACGCCCCGGGGACCACCACCTCCCCGGGCTTCAAAACTGAATGGGTGGGGGGCTCGAAGCCTCGGGGACCGCCAGACCCGCCCTGGGGACCGCTTTGTGAAAATATTTGCACACATGTCCGTTCCGTACCCCCACATTTAAAGTTTAGTGCCCCGGGAGGTGGCGGTACCCAGGGCGGTGTGGGGGGTGGGGGGGGGGGGGGGGGATTGAGGGACCTGGCCTGCCCGGGGGCTTCAATTAAACGAAGCCCAGGAGCCCACGCTTTGTTTTAATTTTTTTATTTACGCGACCGGATCCGCGGATCCTCAGTGCATCTCACTGATTTAAAAAAATAAAAAATGCTTTTTTGGGCCTAGGGGGTCAGGGTGTTTCTACCCTGCTCCCTTTTCTTGTTTTACGCATTTCTTTTTCTCTTTTCTTGTGCCTCGGTTCTACCGAGGCACAAGATGGCTGCCAAAACTTCCTGGTTTGAAGTGTTGACAGCTAATTAGAATGCAGCTCGTGATCGGCAGGGTGCGCGGATCCTCCGTGCCTCTAAATATCTAAACTTTTATTTTTGCTTTTCTCAGCAACTACTGAATGGATTTACACCATTTAGAAAAAAAAGGATGCTTTCTGAAGCAAGCATTACCTTTTTGCCAAATTTGATGTAATTCCGTTCAGCAGTTCCAGCTGTAGCCGTGTCTAAAGTTTCCTATGAGAAATTGATTTTACAATCTCTATTTTTTGAACTTCTCAGGAACTACTGAACGGATTTACACCATTTAAAAAAAAAGGTCTCTTTCTGAACCAAGGGCTACCTTTTTGCCAAATTTGGTGTAATTCCGTTCAGCAGTTCGGGCTGTAGTCGTGTCTAAAGTTTCCTATGGGAAATAACATGGAGAAAACACGTTTTGGGACCCCCCTTTTTTCTCGGCCCCCGCTTGGCGAATCACCCCGTAACTTTCAGCATAGGAGCTGACCGGAGCGAGCCATACGTTTTGAAAATGACGCGAAGATTCGTCAGCCTGCGCCAAAGTTGTTGGGAAAACAAAAAACGAGTTTCCTATGGAAACTAGGTCCTAGGTTTTAGGGAATGTTATAGTTAGTTGGACATTTCACTCGTAGAAAACCATAGAAATTCCCCCGTTATTGTTAGGTCAGCTAACTATAACTCACGCCCCCGCAATGCACTGCTGATGACGTCACATATTACATCACTCATGACATGGTCAGTGACATCACTGATGACATCTCAAATGACATCACTGATGACATCATCCATATGATAATTTCATGCATCTTCTCACACCCTAATATAGCTTTAGATACACCCACTCTAAATTACAGACTGCCATTCTCAAAACCATAGACACTCCAACACCAATAACTACATACCCACTCACTAATTTTTAGGTCTACACACACACATCCACTCACTCACCCGTACAGTCACTCATACTTATGGTCACTCAGTACAGGACTATCAAATGCACTCATACACCTATATAGACACTCATACACTGCCACTCATCCATAGAGGTACTCACACACCTAGTCAGTCATGCAAATCATTAATCACACTCCAATTTACTCACCTATACAGTTATACACACACCAGCTCACTTACTCATACAAATACTAGCACATTCTTACGTTTTTATACAATCACTGACAAGCAAACACTCATCCATACAGCCACTCTCACAACCACGCACTCAGTTATAACCATTTATATACTCCAAGACATATATACAGCCTTTCATATATGTAGTTACTCACACATGTACCACTGAGATATACATTCACTCACTAACACACCCATACACACACTCACCCACCCATACAGTCCATCACAGATGCACACTTCAAACCATGCACCCAGTGAATCACCCACTCACACATCTATGCACAGAGTCACACACACCCCACCCACACAAACTCTCAGGCACCCATACAGACACTCAGATACCCAATCAATAACTCATATAGACACTTATGTCGTTATTCACAAACAGACAGACGGATACAGACATTCACACAGTTTAGTCACTAATCCATGTATTCACTAAGATATGTTTAATCACTCACTTAGAGTCAGTCACGCACCTAGTAAATCATCCTTTCAGACACTTATACACCCCCTCATTCTTTAATATGCCTTTCCCTATATATATTAAACATGTTTAAACTTTACAGAAACACACAGTCACTGGATGATGTCATCAGTGATATCATTTGAGATGTCATCAGTCATGTCACTGACCATGTCATGAGTGATGTAATATGTGAAGTCATCAGCAGTGCATTGCGTGGGCGCGAGTTATAGTTAGCTGAACTAACTATAATGGGGGAATTTCTATGGGTTTGTACGAGTGAAATATCCAGCTAACTATAACTTTCCCTAAAACCTATGGTTTTTTCAGTGAATTTCTAAGGTTTTTTAAATGCTAATTTCTAACTATAACGTGCCTAAAACCTATGGTTTTTTCAGTGAATTTCTAAGGTTTTTTAAAGGCTAATTTCTAACTATAACGTGCCTAAAACCTATGGTTTTTTCTGTGAATTTCTAAAGTTTTTTAAATGCTAATTTCTTACTATAACGTGCCTGAAACCTATGGTTTTTTCAATATATATATATTCACTGAAAAAACCATAGGTTTCACACATGTTATAGTTAGCTGGACATTTCACTCGTAAAAAACCAATGAAATTCCCCCGTTATAGTTAGTGCAGGCAACTATAACTCACGCGACCGCAATCCTCTGCTGATGATGTCAAATATTACATCACTGATGACATATGTGTCTTTATGAAAAATAAATATTTGTAATATATGTATAGCTAAAGATACAGTATTAGCATCAACAGAGGATTGCGGTCGCGTGAGTTATAGTTGCCTGCACTAACTATAATGGGGGAATTTCATTGGTTTTTTACGAGTGAAATGTCCAGCTAACTATAACATGTGTGAAACCTATGGTTTTTTCAGTGAATTTGCAAGGTTTTTTAAATGCTAATTCCTAACTATAACGTGTGTGAAACCTATGGTTTTTTCAGTGAATTTGTACGGTTTTTTAAATGCAAATTTTTTTTTGAGATTTTTGGTAAACCTATGTATAAAATAATATATGTACTATATCCTGCATTATGGAATGGTTAATTTTTTTTTAATGCATTTTTTTCCGTGCGCGTACTGTAAGCTGACGCTACGCGCTCCGTACGTCATAAGTACGGTGCGCTTACGTGATACGATGCGCGTACGGTAAGCTGACGCAACGCTCTCCGTACGTCATAAGTACAGTGCGCTTACGTGATACGATGCGCGTACGGTAAGCTGACGCAACGCGCTCCGTACGTCATAAGTACAGTGCGCTTATGTGATACGTACGTGACGTACGCGTACACGCATACGCGTTGCGCTGAAGCAACGTCGCGGTTACGCAGGGGCATGTAATGCGCATGCTCGAGTGCTTCTTACGTACGCGCTCCGCAAGCGTCACGTTTGCGCATGCGTACTTGTTTACGAGCGCGTACCGTAAGCTTACGGAGCGCGCACGGTAGGTCATGTGATCCACAAAGAACACTTTTCATTGGTTGAAACTACTTTCAGTTCCAGAAACTTCCCACACCACACCCATTCCCCTCATTACTGCTTGAGATCCCCTAGGAGGAGGAGCTGAATTGACATTGAGATACAATGGCAGAGCAGCAGACCTCTTCTGAGAGTGAGCCTAGCAGCACCATCATCAGACAGAGAAGGAGGAAACAAAAGGATTCTTTTGTGTGGGAGTATTTTATTTTTCCAGAGGGGCAGAAAAAGGTCAATGCTCCATTGGTCACTTGCAGACTTTGTGACCGTGTTTTATCTAGAGGAGATCCAAGGAAGAAGTATTCCTTTGGAAATCACTCTATGAAGAGACACCTTAGGGATAAACATCCCATGACCTCTGCTCGACATACTGAAGAAAACTCTTCAGTAAGTCACCGGAGCCCAACCTCAGAAGCTCAGCCGAGTACATCATCGGCAGCTCAGCTGAGCCCTTCCTCTGAGGTAGGAGCATCACCTTCTTCTGCTCCTCTGGACATTAACCCTCGATTTCGGAGGGTTTCAATGAGGTGTACAACGTGTTGTGGTCTTATTGTTTTTGGGGAGACCAGTGTTTCCCTTATTAACAATAAGATAGACCAGCACGTTTGTAGACGCTCATAATATTCCCATTCTTTCTTTCCTCCATCCCTGCATTAACCCAACGGCTCTTTTAAGAGCCAACCTTACCTCACAATTTTTTAAATTTTTTTTTAAGCTTTCCTTTTTGAATTTTTTTTTTAGCCGTGCGCGCACGGTACGCGTAATCGCGGAATAGTTACGCGATGTTCGCGGAATTTTTCCTCGCGGAATTTCTCAGTTTACGCCGTGCGCGTACGCTACGCGCATTCGGCGATTTTTCGAAAAAAAAATTAAATTAATTTTTGCCCTTGGGGGTCCTTCTGGGACCCCCTGACAAAGGCTAGGGGGTCAGGAACTGTCCACCCTGCCCCCTTTTCACGTTCTCCACCTTTGTTTTTCACCCCCTCAGACTGCGAGAGACAAAATGGCGGCCGACACTTCCTGGTTTCGACCGATTCGAATGTTTACTGAGATCTAACAACCAATCAGAATCGCGCTCGTGCACGGCGGCGTGCGCGTACGGTAAGCTTACGGTACGCGCTCGGAGCGCGCCCATAGATATATACATTGATTTAAATGCTATTTTCTCAGGAAATACTAAACAGATTTACACGAGACCTTCAAAAGGCACATCCCTGACCTGAGGGCTACCTCTCTGCCAAATTTCAAGTAATTCTGTTCAGCCGTTCGGGCTGTAGCTCGGACTAAAGGTCCTATGGAAAAATGCATGGGGGAAACGCGTTTTGGGACCCCCCCCTTTTTCTCAGCCCCCGCTTGACGAATCCCCCCCGAGACTTTCAGGGTAGGAGCGGAGCGCCCCACCTATTTTGAGAATTTCGCGAGGATTCGTCAATCGGCGCCAAAGTTATTCCAAATAGAATGTTGCGGATTTCCTATGGAAACACGGTCCTAACTATAACTATCTACTGGCGACCGCCAGTAGATATATATATATATATATATATATATATAATCTACTGGCGGTCGCCAGTAGATACTTATAGTTAGGACCGTGTTTCCATAGGAAATCTGAAAATTCTATTTTGAATAACTTTGGCGCCGGTTGACGAATCCTCGCGAAATTTTCAAAACTTATGGGGCGCTCCGCTCAGCTCCTACCCTGAAAGTCTCGGGGCGATTCGTCAAGTGGGGGCCGAGAAAAAAATGGGGTCCCAAAACGCGTTTTCCCCATGCATTTTCCCATAGGACCTTTAGTCGAAGGTACAGCCCGAACGGCTGAACAGATTTACTTGAAATTTGGCAGAGAGGTAGTCCTCAGGTCAGGGAAGTGCCTTTTGCAGGTCTGGTGTCAATCTGTTCAGTAGTTCCTGAGAAAATAGCATTTAAAAGCATATACATATCTATAAGCGCGTACCGTGCGCGCACGGTGCGCGCACCGTGCGAGCACCCTAACGTGCGCGAGCGTACTTCCGATTGGTGGTTACATGTTAGTCAACGTTCGAATCGGTCGAAATCAGGAAGTGTCGGCCGCCATTTTGTTTGTTTTCAGTGCGAGAGTGAAAAAGGAAGGTGGCGAACGTGAAAAAGGGGCAGGGTAGAGAGTTCCTGACCCCCTAGCCTTTGTCAGGGGGTCCCTGAAGGACCCCGAAGGCAGAAAAAAAAAATGTAAATTTTTTTTTTTTTTTTAAATCGCGGGGGTGCGAGCACCGTGCGCGCACGGTGAAAAACCAAAAAAAAACAAAACATTTTAATACGTAGTTTATTGTAAAATAAATATATAAGAAAATAGTAATACATACATATCTTAGCATTTAAAAAAACGTACAAATTCACTGAAAAAACCATAGGTTTCACACGTTATAGTTAGGTGGATATTTCACTCGTAAAAAACCAATGAAATTCCCCCGTTATAGTTAGTTCAGATAACTATAACTCGCGCGACCGCCACTCTATCACAAGGATGATGTCATCAGTGATGCCACTGACCATGTCATGAGTGATGTAATATGTGACGTCATCAACAGTGCATTGCGGGCGCGTGAGTTATAGTTAGCTGAACTAACTATAACGGGGGAATTTCAATGGTTTTGTACGAGTGAAATATCCACCTAACTATAACATGTGTGAAACCTATGGTTTTTTAAGTGAATATATATATATATATATATATATATATACATATACACACACACACACACACACACACATATATATACACATACATACATACATTTTTTTTTATCTTGCCTGCCTAATGGTTTAGTTTTGGTTTTCTGTAGTGCAAAAGACTGGAATAGCACTGAGTAACAGGTGTGTAAAGAGTCAATCAGTTTGCTCAAAAGAGGCATGGGAACTTTGTGAAATGTAACTTAATATGCATGTTCTCTCTTAGATAAAGAGCTACTTCCTACAAAAGACTGGACTGTTCAGATAATTCCTATCTGCCCGATACAGCTGCAGACACAATCCTCACAACAGTTGTCCATTTTCAACCTGCGCTGTGAAAGTTAAGGAAGACATCCTCTTAGAAAATAGCAAGGGCAAAAGTTTCTTGGTCCCATCCATTAGTACCTGTTTGCCACGTGGTACTTCTGTCCTAAAGATGGAGTCTATCAGAAATCAGAGCAGCACATGCAGAGCAGAACTCAGACAGGTTGCGAGTATATATTTCTACAGCTTTCACGTATGAAACTTCATCCCTGTGTTGGGGAGTGAAGAAATCCCTTCAGAATCAATGAGTTAGAGCTGTTAGAGAGGAAAATGAGAATCTGGTTGCAGATTAACAGATTGCCTTGACCTGAAATGGAGTTGTGGATAGCCCCATGAAATGGAAACCTGGGGCTGGCCTCTACTAATCTTGAAAATGTGCTCTATGGTCATTACATACATTTTTAATACGGATGTTTGCTGCTACAAGTGAGCTGAACCATTTTTTTTTTTTACAAAGCACCAACATTTAAAAAACTCCTTCTGTGCTTAACAAATTGCTTTGGGCATTGCTTTCTGCTAGTGCGAAAAACAAATACAAATTTGATTGATTTAAAAAAAAATAGATTTTATTGGTATTTAAGAAGGACATTTGGCCACAAAGTACACACAGGATGTTGATAGGAGTACACACAAAGAAAGACACAAGGTACACAGTGACGCCCACCAACCCCACCCAAATGCCACATGACATTATGCATATCTTGCAACATAGTAAACAATAGTTGCCTACATATTTCCCTGAGTTTGCAGCTCTGTATCTTGGAACTACCAATTCAAGGAGGGAATCAGCAGAGCAGAAAGGATCTGAAACAACTACCCTGTAAGCTGCCCACCTCTGCCAGATTTTAGGGTGTTTTTGGGGGCACTCCCTCGCCTGATAAACTGCAATTTCTAGCCCCATAGAGTGATCCAGCCCCTTTTTCCACACCCCAAGAGATGGAGGCACATCAACTTTCCATGACCTGGTTATTTCACTTTTCGCCTGGGTAAGATCCAAGAACAAAAGCAATTGTTTGAATCTATTTCCCCCTATGCCATCTGTGCTATGGAGAAGAATCAATTTTGGGACTAGTGGAATTTTCCAAGAGAGGAACTCCCCCAGGCTCGACTTCACCACTCTGCATAAACCATCCAGCGCCACGCAACTCCACATTGTATGTATAAAAGTTCCCTCGTCCGCCCTGCAGCTGAGGTACATCGGGGAAGCGATCACCCTCATGCGCCAAAAGCGATACCTCATGTAGATCGCCACCTCCCGAGGTGCTCCCAAGACCTCAGTCCAGTCGTCAAGCGTGTCGATATCGGCCTCCCAAGCACCCCTGAGTGCAGTCAATATGTTTCAACTGTTCATGACCAAGGACTGATAAGTCTTCGTTATTTTGTGGTCACCCAGGTCCCCCATGAGGAGCTTATCTTCCAGGGGATTACGTTCTAAAAGGGCCAATAGATCCTTAATGTATGGAGTAAGAGCTTGACAGAGCTGCAAATAGCGATGAAATTGGCTGCGGTGTAGCTGATATTCAGTCTGCAGCTCCTGGAATGATTTAAAGACCGTGCCACACATCACATCTCCAAGGGTGGAGATTCTGGTATTATCCCACATCCGAAAGACCCTTAAGCTGGGCGGCTTGTTGGAGCATGTTGCCCTGCCACAGCGGCGTTCCCCAGTCAGTTTCCCCTACCAACCTATCCGTCACAGGGAGTGCCTTCAAACAACCAGGACCGTCCTTGTTGCCAGTTAAAGGGACCCCATCCCGTTCCCCCCTTATAAGTAATCTAGCAGGAAGGTGTCGCCCATCACCCATTTCTCGACTTGATTTTTCATTTCTATCTCTGAACCCAATTCCTTTTTGATAATATATTGGAGACCTACATCACATTCCCTTTAATTTAATGACATTTTAGTACTTGCATTGGTATTTTGGTCAGATGTCACTACTAAATTCCATGAATTTCTCTGAAGGAACATTTCTGATTGAACCAGCATCATGGGTGAGTCAGTTCACCTAATAGGAACCAGATTGTGCATGGACATCTTAATCACATTTCACATTGGGAATGTGATTTTTCTCCAGCCAGCAAAATCCAATTTTCGAAAGCGTCCAATTCAAACTGGAATCTATGTAGTGTATTTTGAGTTTAGACCTGTGTATTAAGCTCACTTATTCTGAGTGGTTCTAAGATGTATATTACTGTGGTATAGGGAATGTGCTGTTAAAATGGCAACTTGATGCCAACTATATAGCTTGGGTGATGTTTACTGAAAATTAGGGCTTTGGGAAGTCTATCCAACATATTCTGTTGGATACTGTTCTTACTATATGCTGAAAGGAATAAGTATGATGCACTGTTTGACCGGAAGTGCTGTTTGATGATTGTCAAAATTTCATATTTGAACTGCTGGATGGGCAGTTCAATGTGTTATTATGGAATGATTTGTGGGAACAAAGCAAACAATGTAGATAATATATTTTTGATTACCTTAGAAGTAAATATTATATCAAATTATTTTGCTATGTCAACTAATTATGCAAAATAGGTTATAACGTTCTGGGCTTTTCTGCAGAGACAAATACTCCATCCAGCAACTATAATCATCCAACAGCGTAGGCAAACTCCAAGATTAGTATTATCACAGAAGGGAGGAGGTCCTATAGATAGATTTAATTTTTTTTTATATTGTGGATGCATTAATAACAAAACTCAGATATAGGGAACCTAGGAGATAGCTAATAAAAAAAACTATTTCATCTGCAATAGGTCAGAGATAGTTTTTTTTTTATTCCTCTAAGGTCACGGCAAATTTGACAAGAATCAGAGGTTTTTTAGTGCCATGTTTCTGAGGTTTAATCAAATGAGATTCCTAGCACCACGGATAACAGTTGCCAGCACTGGTATGGACGATATGAAGATACTCTGGTTCCAAGAACATAGTTTTGGGTACAAACTAGATCTGCTCAGGAGGATCGTACATACTAACAATACTCCTTAATAAGAAATGTTGGGGTCTCATCTGTTATGTTAATAAAGCTTCTAGAGCGCACGGTTACCCTAGGGTGTCCTGGCGCTGAGCTATGCCTACATGGTTATAGAAATAAAAAGACTGTTCAAGTAAA
This sequence comes from Triturus cristatus, assembly GCF_964204655.1. Lineage (NCBI taxonomy): Eukaryota > Metazoa > Chordata > Amphibia > Caudata > Salamandridae > Triturus > Triturus cristatus. Next base: position 961,979,048 of record NC_140589.1, read on the forward strand.
GAGCCAGGTCTTCAGTCCTTTCCTGAAGGAGAGGAGTACGGTAGAATTTCTAAGGTGCAACGGTAAGCTGTTCCAAGCCTTTGCGGCACAGTGGAGAAAACTCATGCCACCCCAACTGGCTTTTTTGACATGAGGAACAATCACCTGTTTTGCTTCCGAGGAACGCAACGCTCTTCCAGGAACGTACCATTGTATGCGTTGTCTCAGATACACAGGTCCAATGCCCTTTAGGGCCTTAAAAACGGTGCAAAGGGCTTTGAATTGTGCACGTTGTTTCTCAGGGAGCCAGTGAAGATCTTGAAGTCCCTTCCTCACAGAGACAAACCAGGGTGAGCCTGTTAGGAGCCTGGCTGACACATTCTGTACGATCTGGAGTCTGTTCAAGTGTCTCTTTTGGATGTTCAAATAGAGACTATTGCAGTAATCCAGTCATGACAAAATGAGTGCTATGACTGCTGTCTTCAGGCTGTCTTTAGGAAGGAGGAATTTTATTTTACTCAAGATTCTGAGGAGGTAAAAGCTGGTTGAAACAACCCCACTTATCTGGTCACCAAAACAGTTTAGAATCAACAATCACCCCCAGGTTCTTAGCCTTCTCAGTAGGGGCCGGAAGTGTGCCCATTACATTTGGCCACCAATCCGGCGTCCAGAGATTTGTGATATTACCAAATATAATAACCTCAGTTTTTCCTGCATTAAGTTTCAGGCAGTTTGATGACATCCAGCCCGTGATAGCTTGCATGCAGTCATGGCATCTTGATCCCGGCTCCACTTCTTTACCACGCTGACGAGACAACGCAATTTGCGTGTCATCCGCATACGAGGTCAGCCACAGTTAATTGGGGGGTAGAGGAGATTGTAATCTTTGATAAAAAGGAAATATTAGTAAGGTTCATTTAGAAAGCTATATAGAAGGATAGGTAGTTACTTAGTTCTTAGGCTAAAATCATTGCACCAAAGGTTCCAATTTTCGTGAGATTTACCTAGATGAAATATAGAAGGGTGTAGGAGGTTACTAATTTTCCTTGAAAGAGAATTTGTTGGCATCATGCTAGTACTTTCTGCCTGGAATGTGAGTTAGGAACACAGAGCGACACACATTCCCAATATGTCTGCCTATATGTGGTTTCAAAGAACAGAGAGGGTGTACCTGTGGAGAAGTATATGAAGATCACTTAAAACTGACTTACCGGGAAGAAACAGCAAGAGTCACTCAGTTCCCAGAAAGTATTTGAAAGCTTCACCTACAAATGATGTTAGTGGAACAAGAATTGTCCAGTTCTTTCACAGAAAACAGAAGTTCAAATAACCCAGCTCACATAAACATGAACACAGCCACAGCTTACAGCCACCTCTCTTCATCCATTGGTGTGTTATGTCGTTCACATTTTACTTCCACCCACAGTAGCATTCAGCGTGGGGAGGGCCAGCCTACTTAAACCACCACTGGTTACCTTCACTTTGAGTGACTGTATTTTGCTCTCTCACAAGGAGCACATCAGCTAGTTCCTTTCAGTGCCAGTGTTTTTGTTTTACTTTAAAATTACTTTAGTGTTGCCTTTGTGTTTAGAGCCTGATGTGATAACACAACGCTTCTGGTGACAATTCCGTTTTTACAAGATCCCATCTCCTGCCTATGCTGTTGTATATTCCTTTGGAGTGTTTTGCTTTTCTGACTGTTCCCATTTCAAATGGGAACACAACAAGGTGATATATGTAGTGATGTATGGAATGCTTGAATTAATCTCAGCCCCTGGCAATTGCTCCTCATGGAAACAGTCCAACCTGAATTGTCAGGTCAGATCGTCCCTGAACCGGAACACACGCAACCTAGGACTATTTCGCCATAGTTAGGGCTCTTCAGCCAGGTATACAGAGGTACAGTGAGCCCGGGACACACGTCTGGGCATTCTAGGCGCACTTAGGGCGTCAAATGTAAAAACAAGGTGATGGATGGAATGCTTGAATTAATCTCAGCCACTGGCAACTGCTCACGCAGCATTTCAATCCATCGTTTTTTGCCCAGCATGCAAACTCAGTTTGTACCCAGCCATGAGCAAATCAGTCTTGACCCTGCTCCTCGTGGGAAGTTAAGCCTGAACTGCCAGGCCCAGGCCTTCCCTGAACACAAGCAACCTAGGACAGTTTTTACCCTGGTTAGGGCTCTTCAGCGAGGTATAGCTTGGTTCCAGTGAGCCTGAGACCAAAATCTGAGCATACCAAGTGCACTTAGGGCATCAAATGCAAAAACAAGAAGGTGAGGGATGGAATGCTTGAATTAATCTCAGCCACTGGCAATTGCTCGAGATCATTTCAGAGCATGCAGTCTTTCATTCTTTTTCAACCTTGCCTTTTTTCTTTCCTTCTTAATTTTATACTTTCTTCTCTTTCTTGCTCTTACCTTCTTCCATCTTTGTCTTTCCGTCTCTTTCTTCCCTTCTTTCCTTGCGTCTTTGTTTCCTTCTCTTGCTAACCTTGTTCCTTATTTGCCTCTTTTTTCTTCATTCCCTTTTTTCCCCTCTTTTCCCTTTGTTTCTTCCTTTTTTTCTTGTCTTCTTTGTTTCTTTCTTGAAAGCAAGAGCTTTGCAGCCAATGTCGGACTGGTTGACGTTTTAAGCAGTTACCTTCAGTGCCAGGGTTACTATGGTAATGGGAGGCTTTTGAGACCCCCAAAAACTTTTTTGCCCGTAACAATTTTGTTTTTAGATTGATGGAGACCAGGCCTATTCCCACACAATTGTGGCTGCCCGTGGTCCACGCATGGAACCACCCTAAGAGGGTGGCCGCCTTAGTGCCACATGAGAGCACACAATACAGCCTGGTGCTGAGGGACCCCCCTCTGGGTACGCGCGTCACGTCGCGAGACAGAAGTACTTCTCCCGCCCACCTAATGAACTCTTGTCCGGAATCCTTCACACCGTTCTCTTTGCTGCCGGACATGCCGTCTTGTTGGTCGTGCTGTTGGGCTCATTGTCTTGGGCTCGGTCGAAATCGGAAGGGAGGAGAGTGCTCTCACCCAAAACCCATAACCCCCAACCCTCTCCCCCCTCCCCTAGGGTCCCATCACACAGGCCATGCTCGTGTGGGGCCCAGTCCCAGTTGCAAATTCTCTGGCCCTGCCCACCTGCAGGAGGTCCGCCGGGTCGGTACCTGCAGGTGGAGTTGTGGCAAGGGATTGGAAAGGGGGGCAGGGCGGGGTTCTAACTTCCCGTCCTTCCGCCGTGCAGGCCTGCACGGTCAGCCGCAGGATGAGGAGCGTTGCTGGCTCCTCTCCCTAGCATCCAGCATGGCCCTTTCCACATCCGCACCGGGGGGGTGGGGGGGAGGGGGGCTCCGGAGGTGATGCTGTAGGGGACAGCAAGCAGGGCAGCGGGCCATGCTGCTAGGGGAAGACCCTCAATGGGGGTCAGCCTCAGATGCCATGTAGTGAGCCGGCTTACCCGGGTGGCATGGCTCCTTGCGTCGATCCCCGCAATATGTGGGATAGGGCCTGTCGTGGCGCACCGGCTTCCTTGCCGGAGTCCTCGAGTTCTTGCGTCCCCCACCTCTGGGCGATTCCTCATGCGGGCGGGGAAGGGGTTTTGCAACTTCTGTGGCCAGGATGCAGAGGTTGCAGGGTTGTGGTCACCAAGCTGCACATGACCCGGTGGCGTTGGGGGTCACAGCCCCACCCAGGACACATTTCTGCGATTTAGCCGCTTGCCAGGGGCCTAGCGGCGCGGTCCTAGGTGGTGACCCAGTTGGGGGCCCGCGGGCCTGCTGGCAACCCCACTTGTGGCCTAGTGGGTTAATTGGAACCTATAGAACCAGAAAACAGGGTTCAGAATCCCAGCCTCCCAATTAGGATAAAACATGTGCTCTGGGGGCTATCTCCTGGTGAGCTTATTCCTCTGCCCACATTCTCCTGAGAGCCCTTGCCACGTCGCTCGGCGGAAGGCCTGTTACGTGGCCATACCCAGGTGGCCTGCTGTGTTTCCCGTGAGAACGGGCGCCACCTGGGTGACAGTGCACCACCACTCAGGTCCCCTACTAAACATGCTTCCTCCAGCACAGGCCTCCAGTAGGAATGAGTCACTTGTGCACGGACAGACGTGTGTGAGGCGAGCTGGTGGCTCTACGATGTGTCTCCGCACAGACTGGTGTGTCTGAGCTAACAGCACAGCCCTCCCCCTTCCTTCCCTTGATTGCGTCGGGGTATCATTTTCAGGCCGAGCGGGTGGCTGCGGCCACCGCATGAGGGTCTGCTTTGTCCGGTAGCAGAGGCAAGGGTAGTGGCGCATGTGGAGGGCACCCGACGAGAGTGGTGAAATCGATTTTGGGAGTCTACAAAGCTACGGGCTCAACGCTCCATGCTAGTGCACTTTTGCTTGCCCTGCTACCCTGGAAGGCAGCTGTCCCTGGGGTTTTCCTCCACTGGATGATCTGTTTGGAGCCCGGGTTACCCCGTATTCTCTACTGGGCTGCTCTTTTCCTCTCCTGAGCAGACGGGGCTTTCCTTTGCCCTGTGCTGCCAGTCTCCTCGCTTTGGCGCAGACCTGCATGCTGTTTGGGGGAGAGGATTGCTTTCACGAGGGACAGGTGTGTGCTGTCTCTTGCACGTCCTCTACATGTATCTGGGCCCGGATTCTCACGCAGCCTGTAGCGCGTGCAGGAGGGTGCGTTGTTGCTGCTCGGAGATATAAGTGCTCCGCACCATGAGCTTAGGAGGTACAGAGGGGACTTCTGAAGCGAAATAAGCCTTCTGGCTTAATTGGTTAAAGCTCCTGTCTGGTAAACAAGAGATCCTGAGTTTGGATCTCAGCAGTGCCTGGTGTTTGGAGCTAAACAGTGCGTCCCAAGTCCTAACCATTAGCTCTTGCCCCCTGATCACCTATGTAGGGGGGCGACGGCATCCCGGGGGACAGCTGCAGCCAGGCTCAGCTGTCATTTCTGACAGGCCAGGGGCCTGTTTCCCATGAAGTCTTGTTTAAGTGTGCGTTTATACACACGCCAAGTGATAGAGGCCTCCCACCTCGTTAAACGGGGCTCTGAAAGTGCCCTCCTCTGTAAACCATGTAATGGTCAGTGTAAAGGCTGTCATACGTGCTGTAATATTGGTGTTCGCTTGATCCAAGAGTGCCTGGACATTCAAATATGCCCTTTATAGATGTGTAATAAGGGTGCGCATTGGACTAACAGTATCCAAGTGTCTCCCTGCAGAAAGTAGAAATGCAGCAAGCAAGATTGTCATCCTGCAGCTCGAGTGTTAGGGGAACATTTACGAATGCTCATGTGTATCATTCAAAAATTGCATCCTCATTTTGACACTCGTGGTTTCGATTAGCAGCCATCATATTCCCTTAGAACCAGAACAAAAAGTAAAAACAATAGGGTTTATTACATATTGCAGATTGACAGCCCTTAGGTTGGTGTTGGAAGGGAAGAGAGGATGCTACACTGTTGCTGTTGAGGCAGATCACAGGATATTAGGATTGCGGCTCGGAGTTTATTGAGCGCCTTAGCTGAGCATTTGCCTACTCCTGTGTGCTATGGTCAGACACACTCATGTGCAGCCAGTAAGAACAGAGGACCAGCTGCACTGATGGTGGCCTCTTGTTGTGACCATGCCTGCCACTCCCCCTTTTTCTTGGCACCAGCAGTCTGGCTGACTTTCACTGCTGTTGTGAGCTGGCTCAGTTCTCCCCCGAAGTCTAACTCTGAGTCAGGCCGTAAGGAGCAGAAAAACCACAGGGGTAGCTGCAGTAACTATGAAAGACTCAGTGGGTGCACACTCTGCTTTTTCGTCCTCCAGGTCCTCTATAGTGGCAGTGGCATGTTGTAGTGTAGTTACTATATCCCTGATAGGCTCTGTGCATTGGAATAACATACACTATTGATTTGTCATAGGACTAAAGGTCAGTATGTCTCTATCAAGTATATTACATTTAATTACTTGTGTGTGCCAGCTAACTCAGAGGTCACTAGAAACTTCTCGAATATAAAAGAAGGGATTAGTCTCTGACAACCGCATAAACATGACAACTTTGTTTCCCTTTAGAATCGGAACAGTCTCAGAATCGTGGAAACAATAGATAACAGTTTCACTCAGTCAATCGTGCATGCTTTGTTTCTACAGAGTTGCACAGAAATAGAGAGACTGGCATTTCAATAAAAAGGGTTTATTGAACAGTCTTATTTCTCATGCAAGAGATATGAATTGCTACAATCAGAAGACAGACTGCAAAGTACAATATGTACGAGGTTAACAGTAAGATAAAATAACACTGCAATAGCATGGTTTGTAGCTATGACATATATTAATCAAAATACATACATAAATAACATAAGCTAAAATGTGATACTCATCTGATGCTTCTAAATTGTTCTACTCCAGTGTACCTAACCTAAGTGCGGTACGAGGTTTGAAGTAGGTGCCATTTCTAAAGTATAGCTAGCTATATTTTAGTTTAGCCAAGAGTTGCCAAAAGTTTCTCCAAGTTCTAGTCAGCTCCATACCTGAGAATGAGAGAGGTTGGAATCTCTTTTCTGGACTCGATAGTCTAACCCCCGCAAGGGAAGTCAGAGAGCACTGGAGCTGGATTCTCTGCGAGGAGGATGGCAGCGTCAGGTCAGTGCATCAGGCTGGAACACCGATCTCCTTCTGAACTTGCCGTGGCAAACCGCGTAGTCTGGGTTGGATCGAATCCTCCGGGAACAGCAATTTGCCAGGGCAAGTGCTGGTATATTTATACCTTGAAGGTGTCTAGGAATGCCAGTATTGACGTAAAAGTCAGGCACAGGAACGTCATGAATGAACCCCTAAGAAATAGATGTTCATGCATACTTAATGAGTTCTTGGAGAAATCAATATTCAAGCTGAGGGAAATTCCTAAAGGCTTAAGGGTCTGGTTTTCCAAGAATTCGTTGTGACGTGGATGGACGGATGTAGGTGGCCATGCCTGTATTTGTTTTGTACGGACAATGTCTAAATAAGGGCCGGATTTCTATGTCCAAATAGGGGCAATGTGAATTGTACCTATATAAGGGCATAAATCGGGAAACCTATATATGGAATCTAAATCTGCATACAACAATGTGCCCACCTCCGGTACCTAACTGTGCCAGGCAGTTTAGACAGACTGTATATTTATGTATCTGATACTCTGCTCCATCTGAGCTATGTCAATTTCATACCATAACTAGGCACTTTGCCGCCCAAAGTGTCACATACATGTTAATGTCACACATGGGCAGACTTCTAGCTCGGAAAAGCTTGACAAAAGCAGCCTTAAACCAGGGTTGTCTTATAATTTTTCGTTTCTCTAATGGGTGTAAGTACTGATATTGATAGATTGCACCATCGTCTTTGTTTGATTTTGCTCGCTAGAAAGTGTCACGCATAGTCTTTGGAATGTCACCCATAGTTGCACTGAACTTATGAAAACATCACACATTGCTACCTGAAACCCTGGCAACTATGGAGGGGGGCGGCTAGCTCGGGTCAGGCGCGGCCGGTGTCGGGTGCTCGGGCCATGACGGACAACACGCCACATGGTGGCGCCGGGCAGCTGGGCGGTGGTGTTAGAAGGTTGACAATGGCCTGCTGGATGTTGGGCCCTAGTTCCGGCCATGTCTCCGATGGGCCGCGTGCCTGCTCCTGCCCCTCAGCAGCCTGTGGCGCACCCTGCAGCCATTTAAGGCCATAGGACCTCTGTGTTCTCCGCCGGACATGCTGTCGGTCATGTGACTTCTGGTGATACAGGCCAGCCTTTGTGGTGTGTCGGTTGATTTTGGTGAGTTGGGCTCGTTGGGGCAGAGAGGTTCAGCTCTTTCCCTGTTGTGGGTTGCATAGGGGCTGAATAGCCGCTCAGGGCGGTGACATTTATTTATTTATAAGGTGTGCCACTGGGAGTTCGAGGTTGATGGGCAGGCGGCCTTGGTCTTTTGGGTTTCGGTGTCGGCAGCTTGAGAAGGGGGGGGGTGCATTTGTGGTCCCATGGAGGCAAATGAGTCCAAGGGTCATATGGTGTTGAGGCTGTGCCTTTTGAATCGAATTCAGGGCATGGCTGCCCCCCCCTGACCTCACCCCAGCAGACCCAACTGACTGTTTTACAGCAGTATGTAATAGGATTGTCTCGCGCTGGAAACGTGCCATGGTTTATGGGGCCACAGGACAACAAAGGGTGGCAGCGAGCCCCAAGTTACACTTAAGTAGGCACTAAATATTGAGGCCGAATTGCTGTTACCTTCCTTCGCCAACAGACTTCTGCCTATCCACTTATGACACCGGTCGCAGAAAATGCCACTTCAACTTTGCTGCTAGCCAATGGAAGGATAAACCGAAGGGGAATTAGTCTAAGAATCCTCCAGATTTTGTGCATGGAAATATGGCACCTTCAGGGGAACCTGGGAAGCAGGAAATGGAGGCCAAAGTGCACCCTACTATGTCCCGAGAGACTCAACATTCTAGGCAACGTGATGAACCCTGCTATGAAGCCCCCCCAAAAAAGGACAGCCAGCTGTAGTTCTCACAGACGGGTCTAGTACGGAAGCCACGATTAACCCAGATTTATGGTTTATTTTGCAAAAGATGTACCTCCTCAAACAAGGTTTTCTGTAAGGAGTCTACAATATGGTACAAGACAATCTACTCGCTAGCAATTTAAACACAGCCAAACAAATCTTGGCAGGTACTTCCTGGCGGATGCACGTAGGACAAACATTCACTGAAAGGGATTAACACATTAACTTGTTAGCAATAAAACGGTCTGTGTAAGTGTAATTTTCATTTCAACAAGAAATGTGCTATACGAGTGGGTGTTGGAGGTTGCCTGCCTTTCCGTCAGGGTGGCCATGCGGGTTGCGAAAGGTTGTCATCCTGATAGTATGGGGTGGTGCCAAAGTTTTGGGGTAAAACTGGGTTAGAGCTATAATGCCATAGTTCTTAGAAAGCATTCACCATTCCCGCAATTCAAGAGAGGGCAAGTTTTCTGTACATATTTATCAATGAGTGGGGTAACATTCAGCGGGTATTCAGCGCCATCATGCCTACGGGAGCACGCACGCTTCAACAATATACAATTATTATGCTCCTACAAACACTATACACAGACAATTGGAAGTAAGGTGGTTTGGATATCTCTGACATCAACCTGCAATGGCACATCTTGTCGGGAGGCTTGGGCAAAGGTATTGCACCACTGCCCGGCAACATTGATAACCCATCCACACGAAGGCGGTTGCACTTGCAGGTGAACATAGACAAACATTCTCTAAAACCGGTCGATACATTATAAAATTGTTCATGATAGTTTTATCAAGAAACCGGTCCGGACCCATGTATTAGTCAATTCAACAGAAATAATGGACAAGCCAAGTTTGGCCGCCTCATTGCCATGGGAGCTTGGTAGTTGTGTAAGTTTGTCAGGTATACATAAAAGTGGGTCGAGGTTCTAAACGTTTTGGGGAACTCTGGGTTACAGCACTTGGGCTACAATTGATTGGTCAATTTGGTAAGCGCACCATTAAAGAAAGGGTAGGGGATCTGTACTTATTGTGCTCACCATCCCGGTAGCTTTTCTACAAAGTGTGATGTCCTCCACAGTGGGGAAACAATGGGTTTGGAGTGCAAATGACGACAACTTCCTGTCCATTTGGCATTCTTATTTCAGAAGGTGCAGATAAATTTGCTCATGGTTTACTCCTTGTCCTCATATCCAAAACACATGGGCTCACTTTTTGGCACTCTAGTATACCTGTAGTAAAGCTGTTTATTGGGCTACGTATGCTGGTGTGGGTGACACCTGCATGGCGTCATAGCATCCGTGATTGCAGTCAGACGTATGGGTTTGCAGGCAATAAGGACATGAAATGTAGCATAAGATTAGGAGTACCATGGGGGACCTCAGGCCTCTCCCCCCCTACCCCTACCCCCACCGTGGTCATAAACCGTGTCTTGGTTCAGGTGAGGAGGCTCACCGGGCGTCCTTGTAAGGACATAGGACAGCTCAATTTTCAATCAATGTCGACTTTTTCACTTGTTGGCGCAGCACTCAGTCATGAGCCTGAACCCTCGTCCTTGAGACCATCCAGTAATGGGGCAAACAAGGGATTAGTCCGCCCCAAAATGAATGCACAAATTTGTACACAGCGCATTAGGGTTTGTATCACACAGAACTGTGGTTGCTCATTTGGCACACTGCCTGGGTATTGTGTCTTCGGACGGTTTGTTTATCTTTACATAGGGAAGAGATATGTTGGGTACTAATTGCTTACAGCGTGGCACTTTAAGGTGGGCGCAAACCGGGATTGTCCCTATTAATGTCGCAACTGCACACTTGCTAGCAGTTAATCAAACTGGAAAGTCTGGGGGTTAACACCACAGATGGAACTGAACAGGCAAAATGCCCGTAAGTAAGAAGGGATACAGGGCAAGTACATGAGGACACACTTGCCTATGGTCACACACTCCGAGTTCATCCGATAGTTGAGCCTTAATACTTCATAATGGGATAGTCATCAAGTGGAACAGGCGATGGGTTCGGATTGCCAGGACATTAACACACGTCATACGGACTGGAGCCTCTAAAAAGGGAAGTAATGCTAGACTCACAGAATGGGGGTACGTCTGGCTATAAACCATCTTCGCCAAGCGGCAGTGCGTCAAGTGTTGCAAGTTGTCTGTCAGTGTTAGGCAAGGGCATTAAGGGAGCTGCATGAGGTAGCGAGGTTATTTGCAGGGAGGCAGTGCGATCCAGCAGACCCGCAAAAGGGGTCTGCGGTAAAACAGGAAATTGGGAATCTTAGATTCAAACAGCATCATTATTCAATCATACGCACGACTCCTTGGTTATGCGTGGTATAATGATCCAGCCTGAATTACTAGGTGACTAGAAGGTTAGCTGAATTCGGCTTGATTTGAGGAGGGCAATCAAGTCCGGGGATAATTAAGTGAACTAGGCCTATAGCTGGATCAGCACCACGGGTAATAGGTAGTTAGAAGGTATGTGTGCACCGGTGTCCGAGCTTTAGTTAAGCAAGCCTGGTGTGCGGTGTAAGTCGTCACTCCAAAAAGGGTTTTGTGACTGCAATAGTGTGCGCAGTACGTACTTTCATGTTCACCATAGTTTAGCAATCAAAAAGGTCTGTGCATATGCCTGGTCAACTTCAACAAAGTAAGGGCACCCTGCTCTGAGGGCAGGTTACCAGTTGCTTCTGTTAAGCATAAAATTCCCCGCCCTGATAACCATAGTAGATGAGCTGCTTGTGGAAACCTCTTTTGAAGCAGCTGTTTTTTCAGCTACCTTCAGCCTGGCTTTCTTCGGGGCACTGAGAATCAGCGAGTTAGTAGCAAGGTCCAAATCCGACACGTCTGGGGCGGCATTAAAGGGACAGGATGCAGTACTGTCGGGGGCCTCACTCAAAATTGTAGTAAGAAGATCAAAACCGGACCAGGTCGGGGAGGGTGATCTGGATGAACCAACTGGGTGACGCGAAGTATTGCCCAGTGGGTCTGGTCGCCACCTACCTGACCCTGCGCCCGGCTATAGAGGGTTATCTACTGGTGCATGCAGACGGCACGCCCCTTATCAAGTTTCAGGTTGAGCAAATAATACAGGCATGCTTAACTATGTCAGGCAACAAGGTTACTGGCAAGTGCTTCTGCAGCCATTCATTCAGGATAGGGGCAGCAACTACAGCCTTTAGGGTGGGCATGTCAGCGGAGCGCATTATGCAGGTTGAATGATTGGAGTCTCAATATTTTAAAAGATACATCCGTCCATGAGCTACCCAAGGGAACGGCCTGAGGACATTTTAAGTTTTATATGTACAGGCGAATTGTAAATATACCTGGGGCAACCCGGCGACGCTCCAGATGCTTGGTGGTGTGGAGCGTTATTGTGTAATAATATGCAATTTGGAGTTTAGCATTGGTTGGTTTGCAGTGATTCAATAAATGTGTTTAGCAACCTTACGTTTCTTTATTTTGCCAGGATCAAAGGTCTGGGTGATTGGCCATTCGAGAGTCTTGAGAGTGGCACGGTGGGCGGAAAGCAGGAAATGGAGGCATGGCTTTGCCGCCCCCGAGATCATTTGGTTGGGATACCCAGGCATGTGCTGGAACAGCTTGCTGAAGAAGCTGCAGCAGAGACTAGGGGGGTGTCTCTCCTCCCAACATCCTGGTAATACACCTGGGAGGCAATGATCTGACTCTCTTGGGGAGGAGGGAACTGCTGCAAGAAATGAAGTCCTCCATGTGTAAGTTAAGCAACCAGTTGGGGGCATGTGAGTTATGGTGGTCAGAGATAACCCCTCGTTTAGTGTGGCGAGGAGAACGGTCAGGGGATGCCGTGGGAACAACGTGCAGGAGAGATAACAGTGCTATGCGTAAATTCACTGAACAGAGGGGGTTTGGCTTTATCAGGCATGGTTTGCTGCATGCCAAGTCCACAGGGTGTTTTGAAGAACATGGGGTTAACCTGTCTAGAGTGGGCATGGACTTGTTTTTGCTGTATCTGGGAGAGGCCCAGGAATCAGCAGGATGTATGCAAGAATACCGGCCTTGGTGGGGGGCCGTGGTTGTGACGGTGGCCACACCCCAAGCTGTGGTGGAGTTACAGGGCGAGCCAGAGGCTGAAAGGTACACAGGGGTACCCTCTTCAGGAGCACAACAAGGGTGCAAATGCCAAATATCCCCAGGAAGTCCTTGCGGTGGACCCTGGAGGAGCAACGGCGCCGTGCTAGTCTTACGGGAGGTTGTAAACCTGAGCAACCGGGGGCTGCCTGGAATGCTCCACCCCCCTCAGAGGGTGTGAGTAGACGGGTGGACTGGCAATCCACAGGTGGGAAGGGGTACACCCTCCCCAAAATTGGTAAGCACCGATTGGCTAGTGCCACGGTGTAATTTGTCAGGTGGGCAGGCGGTGGAGGGGCTGCCTGCCCTTGGATCGCCCGTGGGCTAACCCACCATGGTGGCATATTTTGGTATAAAAATAAACCTGCAGCAATTTTCTCCACGAAAAAGGTGTCTTGTCTGTTTATTTCATTAGGAGATTGCTGTATGTGTGATGGGAAGTGTGTTGTCGATATTGGCACTAAAGGTTAGGCAAAATCAATGGCAAAGCAAAACAAGAATTGTCAAAAGGCTGACAGCCAGCGTAGATCTATTGATTTTGACAATGCTTATTTGATAAAGGGGCACTTTGCGCTCAAACTTTTATAACTTTTGTCCCACAAAAAGTACCCAGGTCAAATTTGCATTCTTTTTGCTCAAACAATGGGGATTTAAAAGGTACCCAAGATTTATGGATTTTCCCGGAAGAAACTGACGAAATAGCCAAAATGTAGCACTAATTTAAAAAAATAAAAAAGGGAACAAAAGAAATGTATGCTTATTGTTTTTTAAATGGCATTAACAAACGGATTGCTGTAAATAGATTACCATTTTACCACGATGAAAACAGTACCCCATTTGTGTGGCTGGGCCTAGCGGCTGCCACGGGAACGGATTAAACCAGAGGCCATGCGAGGAGCATATTGACTTTGTATGGTCACAGCTGTGGCAGGCGCGAGGCCCCGTTACAAAAGTGGGGACAGTTGTTTTCTGGAGAACTGCGGGACGGCGCTGTCTAATAAAACACAAGAAGCCGACACAGTGCAAGGGATTTTATGGGTTAAACAGACCAAAATATTAACAAAGAGACAGGCAATCTTTAAAATGTGCATTGTTTAAAAATGTTACCCTGTATTTGACAGTTTGACCGAATATCCAAAGCGCTATAGTTCATTTTAATAGTAGCACACAATCAGCATGTAAAGAGCTTCGACGCCTCGTCAGGGGTAGTAAGCGCTATGTAAATGCAATAACCATACAATACAATAAAACAAAGGTAAATGATGCAACTGACTTATAGTTTTCATGCCATTCCGGGAAGGGTTGCACAAACCAGATGCAATTAAAATACTGCTTAGGTCTGAAAGGCATTTATAAATTGTCAACTTTTGAAATTATCGAATGGGATGAAAGATTATGGGTGTGTGTTAAAACATTCTATTGATCACCAACCGATCGATAACAAGCATTACAATGCAACGGTCTCGGCATTGTTAAAGTTAGAGCTATTGGCATTGCTCAGGACAATGCCGTTTCTTTAAATGTTTTAAAAACAAAAACATAAACAAAAATAATGTCATGAGCAATGCCAATAGCTCTAATTTTACCAATGCCGAGACCATTTTTTAGGCACGGGGAAATTAAGTGATTTGCCCAGAGTCAAAGGATGTTGAGCAGGCGCCGAGACTCTCCAGGTTCCCCAGTTCAAAAGTGGGCACCAATGGCCGTACCGACACATCCTCTTCCTTGGCACTGTTTACACCGCGAAATCACTTGCGCTGTACCAGTGCGGACCGGCCCCGAGAAAGTAGCTTCCTTGCAGGAGTAAGTGAGAAAGTGAAACTCTCGCCAGTCCTTGGCTAGAAGTGCAGGGTCAGCTGGCCCATGGCTGCCCTACTTTTCGGAGCTGGGAGGGGCGGGAGGAAGCTCTCATGTTTTGCCTTGGGGGTTTTCCATGAAGAAGTCTCTCTTGCGTCAGAACTTCCCCAACCACTAATTGCAGACATCTGAGTAATGGGGACCCCCCCCCTTCCCTCGACAGTAATCCATAAATATATGAGACAATCCTGTGGGCCCGTTCCAGACAGAGCATGAATTAATAAAGCAGTGAAACTCTGAAGTACGCGCGGGGTGGGGGGTAATTTACAGGCTTATAGGAGGGGCAGAGACAGGGGGGAGAGACAGACGAGGCCATAAGGGGCGCGGGCAGGGAGAATGAGCGACTCTCGTGACTGGCTGAAAGGTTGGGCTTGGAGGGACAGAGGAGGGGCTGCAGGTGTCACATATATAACAATATGTTCTTGGGCAGAGAGAACGGTACATGACAATGGCGTAACACAAAACGATGCCCCCCAAATGTGACGAGGCCAGGCTCGGCTCCGAGCTTCCGTTATCTTATAGATGGCTATTCATCAGCCTTGGGCTGAATGCTCCCCCCCTCACCCCCCCCAAAAAAAGACCTACTTTACGCCCCAGGGACATGGGGCTAGCGGGACAGAGCCCGTGTGGAGTCTGGTGGTCCACACATTATTGGGGGAGTGCTGGACGGGCAGTGTCTAGTCTAAATGCTTGGGGGGAGAAACGAGGACAGAGCTTATGTATGGACTGGAGACGATCCCACGGCTAATAAATAAACTAACAAATCCTTTCGTACCTAGAGAGGCTGTGATGGAATGGTAGAAAGTAGTGTGAACTGGAGGAGCCGGAGAAACAGCGTTGAAAAACGGGGAAAAAGAGTGCGGACATGGAGGTGGAGACAGACCTGTGGATGGCGCCCCCTAAGGGGAAAAGCTGCGTCCGAGAGTCCCTCGCATGGAGACATGAGGGGCCCACAGGAAGGCCCTCGCAGCTGCCGCCTCAGAGTTCGGCATCCCTAACGACCAACGGGCACTTCGAATTTTCAGAGTCCCTGCAGTCTAAGTGAAGGCAAGCCAAGAAAATAACAAGCACACCACTGCCTTTCTCCGAGGCGAAGCAGAAATGCCTCGGAGAAAGGCAGCGGCGATTTCGGATTCGGGGGCGTGTTCTCCTCTTGCCATTGGCTGGAGGAGATAATCAGAAAAGTATAAAAAAAACACGCCCCCGAATCCAAAAAGGATGGGGCCTGTTCGGAGTGACAAAGCCTCTTCTCCAATGGCTGGCCAGCATTCAAGAGGCCAGCCAATGGAGAAGAGGGGCGGGTTCAAGCCCCTCTTCTCCAAAACATTAAATCTCCGACTTCCGGTTCTGCCTTCGGCAGACAGGATGGTCCTCGACCTAAAAAGGAGACACCGGGCGAGAATGATTATTGAAATTAGCGGAGTCTTCAGATTTAAGTGTGCGATTCCTCTTAACACTTTCATGTTGTGAGCAGAGGTGGAACTAGAGCCAAATTTCGGGGGGGGGGGGGGGGGGGGGGGGGGGTCTAAGAAAACATTTGGGGGGGGGGGGGCTGGATCTTTAAGCAATATGCAGAGTGGAGCTGTAGGGGCTCTTTGAAGGGGTGAAACAACACCGAGGCCTCATTAACATGCAAATGGTCTTTTAAAGACCTGTGAACTGCTCGGGTGCGGCTGTGTGTGTGCCCGGGAAGGGAAGCGGTCTCATCCCGGGCTGCCACACACGACGGGGGGGGAGGGAGGGGCTGAAGCCCTTTGAGTCCAATGGGTGTTGCGCGCCTGCTTGTGAGTAAACTATTCCAGAGCTTGACTGGTATTTCTAACGACTCAAACCATTTATTTTCTAATATATGACTGCAAAGCAATTATTTCTTCACAGAAAAAGCGATTTCTTACCTGAACAAAGTGGCTGGGGGTTTCACTACACACTGTGTGGATCTGCCCGTTTACTATTGGAATAATTTTTGCTAGTGGAAGACCAACACTGGAAAAGCTACAGAGAAAAAACACAAAAATAACATGAAACCATTACTGCTTACAACATAAAAAAGATTTTCTGTTTTGTAACTTAGTGAAATCGAACAAGCTTTGTAACAGTGTATATTTCCGTTTTAAAAAAACTCAATGAAAGGGACATTCTCGTCATAATGCAAAACCTAAAGAATCACTTAAATTCACCACTTATGGTGTGTTGCCTCTGACACCATTCCTCTCATCACGGGTGACACCTCCAAGGCCATCTACAGCTCCCTCGAGGGACCAGGGATGCAGGGAGTGATTGAGCCCTGTGCCAAGTACCCGTGGCGAAGGCAGCGCACAGCAGTATTCAGGAGTATGTAATGTAATCTAAGGTGGATTAGTAGAGCGCTGCTGGTCACCCGTGAGGGTATTCAGGCGCTGGGAGTATGGGAACACGATGCAAAGCATGGCCATGGCATACGACGAAAACGCAAGCCTTTCGGCTGTGATTAATTGTTCAGGGAACAGGAGATGGATACAACGCGAGGCCCAAGGTGATGCCCTGTACAAGGCTGTGCGAAATGGGTTCTGGGGTACGGACTCTGCGCTCAGTTGCTCTGGATTCTGGGGACTAGTGGGCTGCCCACGTCCTGTTGTACACGGCTAGAGGCCTTGAACAATAGGTTGTCATTGTCGTAAGGAGCCAAAGTAGATCACTACAAATAGAAAAATGTATTGACAGTACATTTTTTAAAAGGGAGTGTAACCTATATCCTCTTTCATCGGAGCCCAGTGAAATCTACTTATGCTCAGTACATTATATTTACAATTCCTGGATTTTAGACGTGGTGCAGTTGATAGACGGCCGACCTCCCATGGCACTTAAGTGATGTCCCTAATAATGTCAATGGTTAGGTGATACAATAAGTTGGTTGCGCCACTCAACTCAGTGGAGCCCCCCGGGCTCCAATGCCCCTCAATTGGGTTTCAATAAAGTAATCATAAGATTACTTTATTTAAACCCAATTGAGGGGCATTGGAGCCCGGGGGACTCCACTCAGTTGAGTGGCGCAACCGACTTATTGTATCACATTACGCTCTTTGGTCAGAGAGCGATTCCCCGAGGACCCGACAACTATACAAACATTTGAACTTTCAAATAGCAGTGCGTCCAGCTAAATACCCCCAAATGGTTAGGTGATGCCACCAGTAATATCACTGATGTCATCTGTGATGTCATCTGTGATAGGCGAGGTAGGTACAGTGCACTTGGAGAATTAGTTCTATTTAGCTCTCTGTAACTGGTGGATTCACATTTTTTTTGAGGAGCATGAGCTTCAACTAACGATATTTAGTGTTTTTTTCATGGTACATACTTTCAGGTATGGATGAAGTCATGACTCCTATTTTACAAAGTAAACCACTTTATATTAATTGACGTTATGGACAAACATAAAAAGCATAAAATTAGCGAAATGTGCAGGTTACTATTATAGTCACCACCCCTACTCTAATACACCATGGTATCATGTGGTGGGGTGTGTGGCGGTGGGGGGAGGTGGATACAGGTTAATGAATACGATTCATCACTCAAAGGGAGCAAAGCAGTATCAATAAATCAATGTCCAGTCAAATACTTGTCTTTTTATTTTTAACTCTCCGCATTCAGAAAATATTACATGAATAAACAGCCACACATTTCCCCTCGAGGTCGGGGCTCTAGCATTTTACTGCCTATTCCTTTCCCAACCCCTCGTCATAACATTTATTTATTTATTTGAAAAGTTTTATATAGCGCTTCAAGACCCGGGGGTAGCAGAGCGCTTTACATGAGCATTAAGATTCCAGTCTGTACAGTAGATTCAGCTGGATCGAACAAAGTATACAGACATTGCACATTTAGCAAAAAACACTTCTTAAATAAGCAAAATAAACTAACAGATATGGCCAGGAGTAGAACGAAAATGTCACTGCAGACAATTAACACAGAAACAATAAAAAAGGCAAGGGAGCTAAAGGAGGGCAGTTTACCCAGGACAAGGCTTTCGTTTATGCAGTTAAATGGGATAGGGCTGATCAGATGTACGTTGACCGAAACATGCAGCACCACTCAAATTAGGAAAAGGGGAGAGGGAGAGATCGGGTCCGTTAAGTGAGGAAGAGAAGAAAAAAATCGAGTGAAATAGGGTGGAAAGGAGCAAACTAGAGGGGAAGGGAGCAACGAGTTTGGGGGAGCATTGGGGAGGAGCTAGAGGTAAGTGTTAAATGGATGGACGGTAGCATTAGAGTGGAGAAAAAAAAGTCAAGGAGAGAGAGAGAGGGGAGAGGAGTCAGACATAAAAAGACTGTCAGGGGGGAATGAATACCGGGGGATGAATAAAGGGCAGAATGCAGCGATTATGGACCCCAGAATTTGCAAAGAAGGTGGGATTTTAGGTCTTTTTTAAAGCTGTGGTACGAGGGGTTGCAGCGCAGGTCTCTGGGGAGGGCATTCCAGATGTTCGGGGCGTTTCCCGAGAAAGAACGGGATTGTGTAGAGCACCTATTTGATAGGGGGGGGGACGAGAAGAAGAGCATTAGAGATTCTCGTCTGCCGGGCGCAGCCCGCTTTTTCAAGTTTGTCGGAGAGATATAGTGGGGTTTGTTGATGGAGGGCTTTGTGTGTAATGCAAGCAGTCTTGTATGTTGATCTTCCCTCAACGGGTAGCCAGTTTAGGGCCTTGAGGGCTGGGGAGATGTGGTCGAAGCGCTTGCAGTCGGTGATTAGCCTGGCGGCGGAGTTAAGTACAGATCTGAGGGGAGCAAGGTGTGTTTTGGGGATTCCAGTGAGGATAGCATTACCATAGTCTATTTTGGAGAGGACTAGGGATTGGACAACCCATTTAAAGTCGTCAGAAGGAATGAAGGGTTTGAGGTTTTTTTAGATGACGGAGGGTGCAGAGAGCTCCTTTTGCCGCATTCTTAATGTGGTTGTTAAGAGTGAGTTTATTGTCGATAGTGAAGCCAAGAGATTTTGCTGATTTAGATAAGGAGAGCGAGCAGTTCAGGGCATTGAGGTCAGAGAGCCAGCCTTGAATAGGGAGCTTGTTGTTTTTGGGTGAGAAGAGAATGATTTCGGTTTTATTAGGGTTAAGTTTGAGGTGATTGAAGAAGAACCAGGATTGGATCACACTCAGGGCATTGTTAAGGTGAAGAATATCGAAGTGGGATTTGATCTTGTAGTACAGTTGGGTGTCGTCAGCGTAGAGATGGTAGTTCACTCCTGCTTGTTTCAGAATGAGGGCTAGACCGTTGATGCCAAAATGGGTTTTGAGTGAGTTAAGTAGCGAGTCGTGGTTAACTGTATCGAAGGCAGCGGAGAGGTCAAGGAGAGAATGAGAAGGCAGGACTCCCCATTGTCAAGGAACCGGTGAAGGTAGTCGACAATCTTGAGCATGGCTGTTTCCGTGCTGCATCCTTTTCTGAAACCGGATTGCAACGGGTCAAGTAGTTGGAAATTGTCGATGTGATTGTCGAGTTGTCGGAGAGCACATTTTTCCAGGACTTTAGATAGCAGTGGGAGGTTCGAAATGGGGCGAAAGTTGTTAGGGTCATTCGGGTCGGCTGATGGGTTTTTGAGGATGGGAGTGATTTGACCGAGCTGGAGAGAGCCAGGGACAGACCCCGTGGCAAAGGAGGAGTTAATGATTGAAGTCCAGTAAGGGGCGATGATGTGTTTGAGGTCCTGGACGAGGCTGGGGGAGAGGGGATCTTTGGAGTGCGAAGAAGGTTTAAGTTTGAGGACTTCCTGTTCAGCGACGGGATGGAAATTTTGCCAGAAGGCATTATTTTTCAGCTGTAAAATGGAGGGGAAGGAAACAGGAGAGGTAGAAACAGGACTATGTGTTGGGAGTGCTGGGATGAAGGTGCGGGGTCGACGTGGGCGAGAGGGCTGAAAAGATAACACCCGCAGGTAGAAGGGTAGGCGAGGCAGGGGTAGGGAGGAAAGATTGCTCGATTTTTGTGATTTTCTCAGAGAAGAAGTTGGCAATTTCTGCACATCTCTCAGAGGAGGCAATCAGCTCCGGGGGGGGGGGGGGGGGGGGGGGGGGGGGGTCAGAAGATGTTTGTTTTCTAACAATATTGAACAGTTCTCTGGGCCTATTTTTGGCGCGATCAAGCTGGGAACGAAAAAAACTAGCTTTTTCCTTGAAGATGTGTTTCTTGTATTTCGATCTTGCTGATCTGAGAAGTGCTAGGTGGTAGGGAGAGGGGTGTTGTCTCCATGTTCTTTCCGTTTGTCTAAGAGAGCGTCTTTCATTATTCAGATCAGAGTTGAACCAAGAGTTGGATAGGATGCTTCTTTGTTTTTTTAGTTTGGGAGGGGCTAAGTGATCCAGCACCTCATTGACTGTCTTGTTAAAATGCTCCGTGAGCTCGTTGGCATTGTGGGAGAGAGGGGTGAGCAGGAGTTGGGCTTGGAGTTCAGATTCAAGAACGTCTGAGGGAATTTGACTAAGGTTTCTGGACCATTTTAAGGGTTTGGAGATTTTTGTTGGTGGAGCGGGATTAGTTACGATCTTAAAAAGGATGAGGTGATGGTCCGACCAGTCAGTGGGAGTGATGCTGGAAAGGGATGCAAGGTCTCTGTCAGAAATGATAGCGTCAAGAGTTGCTACTTTGATGTGGGTTGGATGTTGACATAGTTGTTTGAGATCATTAATCTCTAGGAGGTTACTGAGGCGCATGACTATAGGATCCTCTAAATTGTTCCAATGGATGTTGAAGTCACCTAGGAAGAGATTTTTGGAGTTTGAAAGAGTGGATAGTGAGATGAAGTCGGACAATTCTTCGGCAAAGAGAAGCGGTTCGCCTGGCGGGTGGTAGATGTTGTGCAGTCGGATGGGGGGGCACCCTGTATCGAGAGTTCAGCACCAAGGTATTCAAAGGTTTGGTGGTCAGAGTCTTTTAGAAGGGAGAGATTAAGGACGTTTTTATATATTATGGCTAGACCGCCACCGTTCTTTACGGGTCTATCTTTTCTGAGGATAGAGAAGCCGGGTGGTATGATTAGGTCCAGAAAAGCCGTCGAATGGTCCTTGAACCAGGTTTCTGTCAGGAGTTATTCCCTATTCACTGGTGGCTGCATTCAGGGAATGCGCACTAGTAAGCCTTAATTTAAGAGTCCTCTCCGACTCTTAGAAAATAGTCATCAGTGTCTCGGCTCCGCAGTGCTTTTAGCAGCAAGTGCTCCTTGGCCCTACAGGCCTGCAACCTATCTTACTCACTTCAGCAGCGACTCAGCGAGTGCCCCATGCACGGGCACTCGCAGGCCTAGTCCTATTGGGAGAGCTGGCTGCACACGGGAGGCGCGGCAGCATCTGACAGGCACAGGATCTCCGTTGAGCTTACGCGGTCTGCTCCATCAGTAATCAGAGGTGCTCCCCCTGCATGTTAAGTTCTGCACTCTACAACGGGGAGAGGGGGTTGGATTCCGATGCTCCCTGTCAATATGCCAGTGATGTGGCGACGCGCCTATGGTGTCTTTCCCAGTTTACGGGGCAACTTGGGGGCAATCCTATACTACCTTATGACCTATGGGTCACACAACTTCACAGATTTTGGGCTGTGGCCTGTTCCTCCACAGCACCCTTGATAACAGCAGCCCCATCTGGTATACGGGATTGCCGCAATACTACCAACCTAGGAGCTGGCCCTAATCGCACAATAGTCCATTAAACGGCGGCCCCATCTAACATACAGGGTCGACTGGCATACTAGATTACAGCAACAAGGAGGTACAAGTTTTCCTTCTTCCTGCTATCTTCACGGCAGCCCTCTCCTGGCATAAGGGGATCACCGACTTGAATCTGCACATTGTCAATGACCAGATCGATGCACCAGCTGTCTCTTCACAGCGGGAGTCCACTCAACAGGGCTCCCCAGTGGACCATGCCCCTGCAACACTCTCCTCTTCCTCACAAGGCACACTGGTCTTGGCTAGCAGGTAGGCACTTGGGCTCCAGAGCCGGTGGTCTTGGCTTACCTGGATAATAACCCTCAACTAGCAGGGAGACTAGCAGCCTTGGCCTCCAGTCCTAGTCACAGGTAGAAGTCTTGCAGAGCTTCCGCTCCTTACAAAGCCCACTTGGCTGTTCGGCAGATGATAATTTGTAGGGTCTCAACCTCTACTTCGTATTGTTCATTTCCAGACACCAAATGTGATACAGGGTCTGCATGTTTGAAGGTTTTTGTTGGGGTTCTGCTTCTTTTGAAGTACATTCTTCCTCTCTCCCTGAAAAGCTGTCTGTCACAGCAGGAAAGACTTTGAAAGCTGATAGTC
This sequence comes from Triturus cristatus, assembly GCF_964204655.1. NCBI lineage: Eukaryota > Metazoa > Chordata > Amphibia > Caudata > Salamandridae > Triturus > Triturus cristatus. The sequence goes on from NC_140589.1 coordinate 962,001,798, forward strand.
CCACAACACAGGCCATGGGAGTGACTAGAGTTCACACCTATTTGTCAGCCACAGTGATCATCAAAAGGTAATCCCCGGGTACCCAGGCCTACTTTTTATGATTCCCTGATCAGCTCCACCTCCTTCCCAAGATGTGTCCAGGCCCCTTCCTTGAGATCTCTCACTGAATCAAAGAACACCCTTTGAAGTGTACAGTGGAAGTCTCTGTGTCTCTTCTCCAGTATGTCACACCCAGCTCACAAAAAATACTCAAATCTGTCTGGGAGATTCCTCTACCTCCTCATGTCTTCACCAGGCAGGCCTGGGCTTTCCAAAAATGGAACCCTGGGTCATCCATGTAATGTGCCATTACTGGTACAGTTACACACAGTGTAAGCACATAACACCCACTTTGTCTGGTACTGTTACCTCCATGTACTGTGCCACCCCAGGCACACATGCATTCAGCACACAATCACTCGGTTTTCACTGCTCACTACTGTAGCCTTTCTGTAATGTTCCATGGTGTGACACCTGACACCTGCAAGCACACACACTGCCATCACACACACATTCACAATGTGTACTCTGCACAACACTACATCTCACAAGGTACACATACAGTCACAGCATGCACTCACCATGTCCGCACCGTACAGCACTATATATCTCAAGTAATTTTCTCCTTGCAGGAATACATATACCCAGTACATGCACAGCACTGCTCTATCCCTTTATGGTACCCTTCCAGGCACATATACAACCAGTACAGAGTCAACACTCCTGCACTGCGCAGTACTTTACAACTAACTGATATTGGCCAAAAGATGAGTTCCATACAGCAGCAGAACTTTAGCAAGGCGAGTTAGCCTGTAGGCTTCACTCCAGAGACATGTGAAAACAGACTTGTTCACTCCTACTGATCACTACACAGTATGCAGTCACTACCGGGCTCGTGCTGCTTAACTCCCGGGGAAGGAAGAAGCCTTTCACCACTATAAGGGTAGCGCTCTGGGAGCCACTCCCGGCCCAACAAGACTGCAATCCGTTAGGCAGGCCTATGTCATAGTGTGCACATATGACACATGTTTGCCTATGACAACCAAAAGAAGCCTTAGGGATCTAGACAACAGTACAGTTGGGCACACGGGAAGGGGGTACACCTACATTAACAGGTAGAGGATTTTTCTGCCACAACACACCCATAATCCATGCTGGTTTTAGTTGATATTTTACCGTAGACGCATTATTGTTTCAGTGGTAATCATCAACATTTCTGGCTAATTTCAAAGCCTTTTATTTTTTATTTTCTTCTTAATAATATTGGCCCTTATCATAAGCTTTTTAAATGATACAGTTTTGTATATATATCTATGTTTCTACATTTACATTTACATTTACATTTTACCTGCAGTAACAATATTTCTGGTGTATACTCCATTTACTTACAGATTCCTTACCTCTAGAGCTATTCCAAGATGTCAGACTGGATCTAGAAAACTTCAAATCCGTAATGCTGTCAGTAGAGGCTGCTGGACTCAGCCGGCACCAGAAGTGACGCCCAGCGACGTCTCAGAGGCCATAAAGTGACCACCCCAGCGCATCAACATCAGTTTCTCTCCGTTCTTTCCAAGCTTTCAAGGGAGGAGGGAGTTATAATCATGGGAGATTGCAGTTCCAACAGATTCACAAGATGGCATCTTATTAACTTTCCCTATGAATAATCCATCAAAACGGGGAGGCGGGTGAGACAGCAAGAAATCTGCAGTTAGAGTATCCACCAGAAAGAGCTTTATCACAGGTAAGAAACTTTTTTCTCTGATGGATAATACTACCTGCAGATTCCTAACCTGTAGAGCAGATTTCACAGCAATATCCTGAACAGGAGGAGGGTTGATGGAGGATTCAGGCCAGAAAATACTGCAAGACGGATCTAGCCAAGTATCTGTTCCTGCGCATTTCTGCATCATGGCAGTAATGCTTCCGAAAGGTGTGCAAGGAAGCCCACGTCACCACCTTACAGATTTCTGCAGCAGACACACCCTGGGCCAATGCATAAGTGGTGGACTTAGCCCTGGTGGAATGGGTCCGGATTCCTTCAAGTGCCTACTTCTTGGCGAGGGCACAGCAGATCTTAATGAGGAGGATGATCCAACAGGATTGAGTCCTCTCTGAACCGCCTTCCCCTTCTTGGCTTCACAAAAGTCCACAAAGAGTTGGTTGCCTGACTGATATTCCTTGGTGCAATCCAGGTAGTAATAACCTCCTGCCTAGGATCCAACTGACGCAGCCATTCCTCCTCCTTCGTAGGATAAGGTGGGGCGTAGACGGTTGGAAGGGTATGGACTGGGCAAGGTGAAAAGGAGTGATCACCTTGGGAAGGAAAGCAGCCCTGGTTCGCAACACCAACTTGTCTGGAAAGAAGGTAGTGAACAGGGGACGGTAAGTAAGAGCCTGCAACTCTCTGACCCATCTAACAGACGTGATGGCAACCAAAAATACTGTCTTGAAGGTCAAGATTCTAGGAATAAACTGTGTAGAGCTCAAATGGAGTCCCCATCAAAAACATAAGAACCAAATTAAAGTCCTACTGAGAAACTACAAATGGAGTGGTAGGAAAAAGATTAGTTATGCCCTTAAGAAAATGCATGAAAAATTGAGACTTAAACAGGGATGACTGATCGGCAGACAGTAAAGCAGAAAATGCAGCTAAATAGCCCTTCAAAGTACCAATAGCACATCCCCTTTGAGCTAAAGTGCGAACTGCAGCACTTGGGATAGTTTGCCCAACAAGGGATTCACACCAGTGTCCGCATACCATACAACAAAATTGCCCCATCTGCTGGAGTATGTACAGTATCCATTGTCTGCGGAGGCACCACTGTTGGGCCTCCAGGTGCCAATGTGTGTGCATGACAAGGAGAATACAGAAAGCCAGCAGACTTAGGAATCGCAAGACTTTCAGGACTAGAAAAAACAAATTACCTACCTGTACATTGAGGTTCTCCAATATTAAAATCTTTCATACATTCACATGCTTGAATCTTCCCCATCATCAGGGTGGGAGTACCACGGTATTTAAAACTCCCAGTACCATGTAAGTACATTAACAGACAAAGAAAGAAATTGACATTGTTAACCAACTCACATTGTTTTAATAGACCCAAACTGCAGCCAATCAGATAAAAGACCCTGAACCACTCTTCCCCTGCATACCTTAGGATTTCGAGCGGAGTGTAAACGGGAATAAGATATATCAATGAGGTATAGGAGTGGTGAGCCAAACAGGGAGGTGGGCCAGTTGCATGTTAATCTAGGAAAGATAGTAATGGAAAACCACAGTGTACAGTTAAGTAACTTGTTTTTTCTCCAGTATTGAATCTTTTATAGATTCACATGCTTGACTCGGAATAAACACAAGATGATGGTCAAAGTGCTGAAACGTTTCAACCACTCACCCCCAGTCAAAAGATATGGATTGAATCCATTCTTCTTTTGCTCACTATGACACCCCAGACTGGACACAGCCATATGTAAATCAGTATTGACACTGCTCCCCATGAGAATAGTCCAGCCCAAACTGCCAGGCCAGGTCCTCCCTGGACCGGAAACAAGCATCCTGGAACCAGTTTCAGGATACCACCCCTCATCAGTCCGCCTAGCTTGCATCCAGTGGCATAGCTAGCAGAAAGAAAATAATAAATGGTGGTGGGTTAGGCAACACCACTTTCAAAAGAAGAACAAAGGAAGAAAACACGGACCACTGGAAAATCGAAATACTAGAAAACAATTGAGACACAAGGAATAAGAACACATCATCACCAATATGTTGCAATGAAAGATCGAAAAGTGATCTGTCCCTTATTGAAAGCTATGATGTAATACTGGCTGCCTAACAGCGGCATCTGCTTTCCATTTTGAGTCCATGTGCATTCGACTAGGTTGTTGCTCTGCAAATGTCTGCAGCAAACAAGGCCATGGATAAAGCCATTTTTCTAGTCGACTGTGCAGCGACGTTCGTCTACAGCAGTCTTTCTGCTTTGTCGTGGCAAAAGGCAATTGCTGCCAACACTCAAAAGGCTATGCTGCTTCTTGAAATTTCGCAACCCTTCCTGGGTGGACCAAAAAAGATAAGATGGTCTGATTTCCTCAAAGCTTTTGTTATGTGAACACTGAATCTCAAGCAACGTTTGACATCTAGAAAACGGTGAGCCCTCTCCGCAGAAGAGGACGAGTTTCTTAAAATATGTCGATAAAACAATAGGTTCATTCATGTGAAAAGAAGTTGGGGTCTTCAAGATGAACCTTGGATTGGTTCTTAACACTCTATCCTCTCTGAATTGTAAGAAAGGTTCAGTAACTATAAAAGCAGCTTGAATTTCGCTGACCCTCCTGGCTGATGTGTGGCCAATAGAAGGGCTGCTTCCCATGAGACATATTTTATATCTGCTTTAGGGATCGGTTCAAATGGAGCTTTCATGAATTGGGGAAGAACTGTATTCGGCTGCCAGAATTTTGCAGGAGGTTTTACTGCTGGAAAAGCATGAATAAACCTTTCATGAATTCTTTAACAAGTCTAGTAGACCACAGAGAGATTTCACCTGTTTTCCTCTGGAATCTCGAAATTGCTTCTAAATGCACCCTTACTGAAGAGTACGCCAGGTCTGATTTTGCCAGGTGTAGGAGATATGGCATGGAGAAGAGCGAAAAGGGTGCTGATAATTTTTGCTACACCATTAGCTGAATCTTTCCCATTTTGCCACGCAAGAGTTATTAGTGGAAAGAGCACGTGACTGTTCAAGAATAGATTTGCATTCCATTGGGATATTCCATGATCCAAACTCATTGTCGTGAAGTGCCATGTCGACAAATTGAGAGATTTTATATGAGGATGCAATATCTGACCGTTTTTAATCGAAATGAGTTTCTCAATCGGCTGAAACTGTTTGCATGGACACACAGATAGGAGGAATAGCTCTGTTTGCCAATATTGTTTCAGCCACGCCGGGGCTAATGAGACAGCATGGTTCCCGCTTCATCGTGCGACTGTGAGGAAAAGGTGGAAACGCATAGGTTAAAATTCCTGTACATTGTATGTGAAGTGCTTTCCCTCAAGACCCTTTTTGAGGAAACCTGCTTGCAAAAACGTTTGCACCTCCTGTTGAGGAGAGTTGCAAAGAAATCCAGATTTGGGGTACTCCTTTGTTTGAAGATCTCAGACAAATGTTTTGGTTCCATTTTCCATTTGTGGCACTGACTTGTTCTGCTTAAAGAGTCTGACCATTCATTGTCTATCCTTGGGAAATGTTCGAATAGCAGAGAGATGTTGTGCATAAGTAACCATTTCTATATTTGCGGGTCTTGAGAGGAGAGTCTTTTCAAATGTGTTCCTCCTCTTTTAGCAAGATAGAACATAGCCGTGATATTGTCCTTTCTCATCAGGACAGAGGAATTACGAATTCTGGATAGAAATGATTGTAGGCCCAGGAACACAGCCTTTAGTTCTAGAAGACTGATGTGCATTTGCGCTTCTTGTAAGTACCATTTTGGGTGAATTCCATGCTCTTTAAGATGAGCTCTCCAACATTCTGAGCAATTGTCCGTTGGCATTACAAAGCATATTGTGCTGCTACAAAAGAGAGCTGGCGAGAGAATGTCGTTCCTTCCCCACCACAACAATGTTTGCTTCATCGTAGGGATGATGTCGATTATATTGTCGTATTAACCGTGAATCTGTATCCATTGTGCATCCAATTGTTCCTGCAATGGTGTTATTTGCAGACAACAATTTGGAATTAAGGGAATGCACGAAGATAGCATTCCCAACATTGACTTGAACATTCTCACTAAAGTGAACTTTCTTCTTGGAAGGGAAGAGGTACTTTCCATTATTCTCTGAACTCTCTCAGCCGTCGGCTAAGCTTTGGCAACCGTTGTGTCCAGAATGGCTCCCAGAAACATCAACGATTGGGATGATATCAGGAATGATTTTTCTTTGTTCAATATTAGCCTGAGAGACTTGAACAGCTGCAATGGGGAGACCTTGCGTGGTGACGTCCACGCAGAACACCGTTGAAGCCCCTTCAGATAAGAGAGCAGCAATTTTCTGCCCGTATACGACGAATAAGAGGTGAGCTTTTTTTGTACTGTTATGGCCCCCGATGTTGGTCTTGACGCCGGAGTCTTAAAAGCTGCTTTTGATGGGATGGCTTTCGACGAGGTGGTCGTTGTCACTGATTTAGTCAGCGCAGCTACTGTCGTCCGGGTTGTTGGAGTTACCGCCGTCACTGTAGTGACTTGAAGCGAAAGAGAGCGTACTGTCGACGAAGTTCTCGACGCAGCTTTCGTCCACAACAGGTCTGTTGACAAAGACTCCTTTTAAGGAGTGGCAGACACAGAAGATGAGGCAAAAGATCTTTTCTGAGAGGAACTTGAAGAGAAGTTCTTAATGACCGGTTTCACAGACCCAGTGGTTTTATTATTTGCTTTGAGGTCTTCATCACGAGGTAGATCCTTCTTTTTTGCGTTTACGCTCAGAAGGAGAGCAACGCGGACGCTCACCTCATCAGAACCCGATTCTCAACAGGACTTCTTCTTTTGGAGCCAAATGAGTAGTCTGGCTTCCCTGCCCTTTAATGTCTTGGCAGAAAAGGTTCTGCAATGTCTACAATCCTTAGGCTTGTGATGCGGGTTTATACAAAATAGACACTCTTTATGGGGATCTTCAGAGAAACGTATTGGTTTCCACAAGACTTGCAGGGCCTGAAAAGCCTCTTCTTAGATCCCTTTGACATGATGTAAAATACTGAAGAAAACAGTACCTGAGAGCTGTAGCACTCCAATGTTTCCTTTTCAAGAGAAGGCAAGGTCAAAAGTTGACAAATCTGAAAATACTGAGCAGAGCTCAGAGAGACTCCCTCACACATGACATGAGGTTAGAAATCTGAGGTATGGTGGCTCTGCAAGGGAATAGTGGTTCAGGATCTTTTTTTCTGATTGGCTTAAGTTTGGATCAATTAAAACAATATGAATTGCTTAACAATGTCAATTGCATTCTCTGTCTGTTAATGTACTTACATGGTACTCCTGGTTTTAAATACCAGGACAATGGGGAAGATTCAAGCATGTGAATCTTCAAAAAGTTCAATACTGGAGAACTCTTGCACCAATCATCTCCTAGACATCTATGATCCTCTCTAGAGGAGGAAAGGTGCAGAGAAGGGTAGTGCCCAGTACCAACCCTGTGAACTAGAGCCATTCGGATGGCCACAAGTTAGATTAGGGCTGGCTGAACGAAAAGCCCAGGTTGGACATATAGGTCGTCATCGACCATAGGTGGTGCAACACAATCTCTGGCAAGTCAGCTTTGAGGAGCCAGTACTCCAGGTACGGGAAAATCGACACACCCGACCATATGAGATGGGCTGCAACTACTGCCTTCATCTTGGTGAAGACATGAGTGCGGATGTTAACCTAAAGACTAGTACTGCAAATTGGTAGCGTGTAGAACACCCCACAAATTGCAAGTACTTCCGATGGGACCGCAGAATAGGGATGTCGAAGTACGCATCATGCAAGTCCAATGACACCATCCAGTCTCCATGTTCCAACACAGTAGAACTTGAGCTAGAATCAGCATTTTGAACTTCTGTTTGAGGAAGAATTTCAGGTTCCAGAGATCTAGAATATTGTGCAGGGCACCGTCCTTCTTGGGCATCGGGAAGTAACATGCGTAACAACCTTGGCCTATTTCCCTGACTGATACTAACTCCACTGCCCCTTTTAAAAGGAAAGCTGCCACTTCCTGCTGCATAATGGCCAAATGGTCGAGAGGTGGGATGGAAGGTGGAACCTGAAAGAAGCGAAGGGTGTAGCCTGTTTCTATAATATGAAGGACCCACTGGTCCGAAATAATGGCCTTCCAGGTTGAAAGAAAATGGGGCACCGCCCTCATACAGCCTGTGTGGGGTTGGAGAAAAAAAACTAGGCCTGTTTTCCTGGAGGCGCATTGGAGGAGAAAGAGGAGGGTTGTAAGATTAATTCATCTTCTTGCCCTCTGGAACACACCCTATACTGACGAACGAGGGGTTTAGGTTGCTGCTGGAACTGTTGATATTTCCTGAAACGCAAAGAGGAACCTCTTCCAAAGTCACAAAAGCAGCAAAAGGACTGATCGCGGTGGGAGCTGAAGGCCCAGTGGACGTGCTGTGGCTCTTGATATTTTGACTCTCTCCTGATCTGAATCCCTCTTATCACTCTTAAGTTGGACTGGATGTCAGAAGAGATGTTTGAGCCCAGAGTCAAGCATGGCAACTAATGGAGATGGAGGTCCTCAAGGCCCAATCAACGGAATCAAGACCTGACTTAATAATGTGGCGAGAAGCATTCTGTCCATTGGCAGTCACCTCCTGAAAATGGTCCTTCATGACTGTAGGTATGTGCAACAGCAACGTTTGGACCGTGCCCCACAACGCATTGGTATACCGGGCAAGAAGGCATACTTTCCTCTATTACTTTTACCCATTCATGCAACACCAACTCAAATCATATCTGCAACATTGCATCTTGAAGAAGTTGCAAGGTAATATGCCTGATGTTATATTAAAATAGACATTTAGACATTAAACAGTAGTGACCAAAAGTGCGATCTGTGGTATTGAAAGGAATTGGACGACTGAATAAAACAACGACCAAGGAATGTCAGTAGCAGGCTGATGGAAAAAATAATTCATAACATGAGAGAGAATACATAAACATTAATGCATGGTTCATGAACAGAGTGTCAGCTATAGTGCTCAAATGGAAAAAATATGTAGCCAGGCACTTTATAATTATACAAATATATACAAAATGTATTAAGAACATAGTCCTCCAAGAAGCATTTACCTATTCACGCAGCTTTTCTGACTGAAGTCCTGTTCAGTTGGTCTGAAAAACTCGGCCACGTTGTCTAGAAGGCAACTGAATCCTCTGTTTATACAAGTATTCAAAACCATGCTGAAATCTGGACTGTAGAAAAAGGGAGGTTCAGCTACATATTTTCAGTTGAAATGTACTGAATTTGCAAGCAACATGTATACAAATAGCTAAAGCGAAGTGAAGAATAACCTGTAATCTTCAACTAAACCTATTTTTCCTCTTTGCATTTCATACAGTATGATGGTGAGTACATGCAAGAGGTAGACTTTTCCATTTAAAGCTAACCCCCCCAAAACAAACATTTAGTCGCCTCTTGTGACTCAATTACATTTGTACAGAATCCCAGAGCCAGAGTGTCAATTTTCCATAGAAAACCAACTGATGTTTTCATGATCTTCTGAAAGGCGTAAAAATGGGCTTTGTCACCCAGCTCTTGAGGTTGGGTAAAATCAGAGGGAGAACGTTAGGCTGTGTAAATCATGGAGCGTGCTGTTTTTAAAGGAGATGCTCTCAGTGGTCTGCATTTCTTCTTCGCTTTGCAATTTGAGAGCATCTGAGCTTTCCTACTCTTTGCAGCTCCCTATCAGCAAGTGCTTAAAACAAGAAGCTTTTTATCGGTTATAAAATATGATTATGTTCTAATGACAATTATGACTTTCCAAGCAGTTAGCCTTTCTTAATTAGACTCCCATCCTAATGCAACCCCATACAGTGCAGCCCCGGCAATTAAGATCCTGAAAAGATGTTTAATCTTTGTTAGTCAATTGCCCAGGATGCATGGGACAGTCGGTGGAAACGCGTTGTCTACATGCCATTCTGCAGTACTAAAATACAGCAGATGGGAGTTTTGCAGTAAATGCTAGAAGGAGAACATCTGAACATGAGTAAAGGGTGGGCATAGACAGAGAGGCAGGAGAGAAGCAGAGAAAAGGTGGAATACATAGAGAGAGAGAGATAGAGAGAGAGAGAGAGAGAGAGAGAGAGAGAGAGAGAGATGGAGAGAAGGTGACAGATTAGGAGACAACAGGGGAAATGAAGTTGAACACCATGGAAGACCGTCTACTGACCCAAAATACCTAGTTGAACTAGTGATATAAGAAAAAGAGAGGCTGGTAGTCTAGGAGACCATTTGAAGAGTACACACTCTTGTAAGATGTTAGCATATCTTAACAAGAGTAGGATATGAGAGACAACTACTTTAGTTTTGTGTGGAACGTGGAAGCTGCAGGAGGGATTACATATTTGTGTGCAGGGAATATGGTTTGTAGTGGGAAAAATTAACAGCAGATACATTTTTTGCCATTGTTCATGGAGATGCTAAAGAGATTGGGTCCATTTGTTTCTTTGCCAGGTCAGAGAAGAGGGGCTTCATGAGACATCTGGTACTGTATTGTTGGGGATGCACCAGCTCTGTAGAGACCAGGGATTGTGAGGTGCAACGGCAGCTTCTGACAAAAATGTGTTGGGGACACTTAGTGTTACTGGCCCTTTATTTGCTCTATCTCGGAGGCACAGTAGGTTATGTGGCGTCAATAGCATTGGGTGAACACGTTCGGTGCAAGTTGGGCTAGAACAATATCCTTTTCAGGGCTGACTTCAAGTATTTCTGGAGACAAATTCAGAGTCCATATATCCATAATTTGAAGAGCCAGAAGGAAAGTTTGATGTCGCTAAAAGTAACCTCATTTCAGGCAAACTAACCAGCACTTTGTGGGTTTGATGAGCACTGAAGCAATAAATGTGAGAACAAGTAGCAAACTCATTAATTAAAGCAGATGTCGGTCAGAGGGACAGTTGTGGAAATGTGCCTTTTAATGGGCACACAGGTGCAGGGGTCACCCTTCTCTGTCCACGGGTCCGTAGACCAACAAAATAGAGATTGGCACTGAAGCTGGAATTCAAATTACAAGTTTATTAATCACTCATGAGTGGGACTATATCCACACAGCACTCTCAAGTGCTACCTGAGGTAGTACACTGAATACACAGACCATGGTGCTTATATAGAGAGTTTGTTGCAGAGTAAGCATGTGGTTACAAATAGAAGGTACAAGCCTACACAGGAATAGTTGCAGCCAGACATGGGCAGATGGGTAATCACTTAGTCAGCAAAGTGGGAGGGAGAACTAAACTGCTTACAACAGCACAAATGATTGACAGTTACATCATTAACCAGGTGCATTTTAGCAGCTACAGGCCTTTTCTCAGCACATACATTGCTTTGGCTCAGTACAGAAGGAGTTAACTAAAGCTGATGACACAAGCAGAATAGAAGAGCTAGCAACAGTGAAGACAGGAAGAATTACATAGCTAACAAAATGGATGCCACAACCAAGATGGCTTCAGCTTATGCTAACGGAAATTATTTCAGATTTCCAAACAGTGTTTGAATCACAGGACTGTGGAATGTGTGTGTGGTGGATCAGTGGTAGGAATTTAAATGTGTAGCTAAACTCCCCACTGGATGTATTTGAGTATTGCATTTTGCAAGTGCTGGTCATACCTTTCCAACATGTCGCGGGTTTCATTTATCAGTTTTATTGTAGTAAAGTCTTTTTCCGTTAGTCCACATGCCTATAAAACAAAAGGTATGCCAGGTGATTAGTACATATTCACAATGCAAATAAATACTTTGCGGTTTTCATATATAAAGACCACTGAGCTTGGGTGTTTCCTAGACTAAAGAAGTCACAGCTTTATAATGCCTATGGACTCGGCACAGCTGGGATAGACTGGGCAGTGCAGTAATGTTAACTACCAGCCTTAGAGAAAACCAACTACTCTCAGAAATAAGACAGCAATTACAATTTAACAAACAATGGAAATTATTTATGGGGACATAGATTTTACAATTTAGCATTCTGAAAGAGTTCAGTTTTTACTGGTCACATGCTAAAAGGAGGTAAAAAATACCAGGGAAAGAGGAGATTACATTTACACCACTCTCCCCAAATAGGTCTTATTTCTAGATTTTGAACTTTAACAAACAGCTGCGTGACTGCATAGTACAGCTGAGTCCCAAATAATTTTACATTTACATAGTGAACTGACGCGCGTTGCCTTTGCCCGAACTTTGTTGTGGGGGCTCCAAGCCCCAGAGTGCTCCGCTCCCAGGAGAGAGGTGCCAGCAGTATCCCAGCGCTTAAAACGCGCCAACGGTGACCGCGGGACGCGCCTTGCCTTTGCCTGAACTTTGTTGTGGGGACTCCAAGCCCCAGAGTGCTCCGCTCCCAGGAGGGAGGTGCCAGCAGTATCCCAGCGCTTAAAACGTGCCAACGGTGACCGCGGCGCGGGACGCGCCTTGCCTTTGCCCAAACTTTGTTGTGGGGACTCCAAGCCCCAGAGTGCTCCGCTCCCAGGAGGGAGGTGCCAGCAGTATCCCAGCACTTAAAACGCGCCAACGGTGACCGCGGCGTGGGACGTGCGCAGGCCACGCCCGGGTGAAGCCCGGGCCAAGGGCGTGCCCGTCCTTGCCCGTCAGAGGCCGAAGGAGGCCGGGCTGGGCAATCCCTCTGTCACCTGATTTACGAGCATTGTTCTGTAAGTACTGTTGTTTTACCCTGGTCCAGGCATACAGCTAAACCACTTCTGCTGTCAATTGTGACTTTGTATATACCCCGTGGAACAGTGGACAGTGGACTAACTATAATGGGAAAGAGGAAGCTAACTGAGGGTGGGGGCCCACTCCTAAGCAAAAGAGGGAGAAAATCTAAAAAAGTTTCCCACGCCGCCAGCAACTGTGTCCTAACAAGGATTGAGGGCATCGTGAATGAATGTGAGGACATCTTGGGTACCAGTATTGACTCTTTTTCAGATGCTGATGGGAACCGGCCTGTGGAAGTGTCAGTATTGGCTCATCCACATGACAGAGTTTTCCCAGCAATGTTTGATAAAAAACCACCTAAAAATTCTGCCACTTATGAGACACATAGTCTTGTGGAGGGCATTTCTGGGCCTCCATCCCCACAAAAAAGGTAGTTCCAAGTGTCTCTACAAAAGCTTCTAGTGAATACATGTCTGTCCAACTACCCTGTTCAAATAGGTATGCTGTTTTAGATCCCTGTGTAGAGAATAGTTTAACTTCCACCCCTAGCAAAGCAGGGACGGCTAAGCCCCCAGCCAGTCCATCGCCATGCAGTCTATGTGGCCCTCAGAATGACGCCCTCCGACAGAGTGGAACTTCTTGAAAGGGAATTGGCTTTGTTAAGGGAGAAGGTGGATTTGCTTGGGAATAGGCCTTTCGGCTCAGTCCTCCCCCCACACCCCCCCCCATACCGACTAGCACAAGCCTAAGCCGGGAATTGAGGGGAAAGAGCTCTGAGGAGGTTGGGCGTGGACAAGCGCTAGGTAAAGTGCCCCAAGCCTGGTTTCCCTCTGTTACTCCTATCCCCCACAGGCAATCTAACTCACATCCTGACGTGGGTCTTGGAATGGGCAGTAGAAGTAGTGTACCAGACCGGTCCCTTCTTGGAGCCAAACTACTCAGTACTGCTATGATCAGGGAAGAGCAATCCGTTCGGCCTTATTTGGGGCCCATTAGGGGCAATACACCCACAAGGGGCCCCATTTCTACAATTTATATGACCAAGGTCCCTAAGCTTACGAGCCCTCACAGCTACGAAAGCCAAGAATCGCTACACAACAAAGTAATTCACTGGACAAGACACGTGAGGGGATGCAGGTCGGTTATAAGGGAGGATGTGGCAAAAGTAACAAGGATTAAAAAAGTTGGCTCAAGGACAGATTGCAATGAGATTAAGGTATTTAACGCTGAAATTGCCGAGAATCTGGTGGCACTCGAATTTCGTACCTCTCCGCCAGGAATTTCGGGAATTCAATTTCGTAATTTTCCACTATGGTCACAAGATGAGGAAGGAATAGAGACCGGTCTAAGTAGAGTAGATTGACTGGACAACACTCCATTTTCTGCCCCCGGTGACAATAAGAAGATGGGGAGAAAAGAGGATATAGCCTCCTGCCCAAACCTTAGGGGGGGAAGAGCAAGCGGAGCGGGGGAGCTTACTGGTTGACTATAACAGTCATTCCAGCGCGGGAGGTATTGGAACTGTGGCCAATTTCCAAGGGTCACTAAGGTTCCTTTCTTGGAATATTGCCGGCCTATATAAAAAACTGCTGCTCCCAGAGTGGAACACATTTATAGATGGCCAAGATATCTGCTTGTTTCAAGAAACTTGGAGTCTGGTACCCCTCAACAAGCCCGGGTTCACCACCTATTTTATCCCAGCCTCCAGATCAGGGAAAGGCCGACCAGCGGGGGGGCTTCATATCTGGTTACACATCTCTCTAAACTGGTCTACAGCCATCCACACTACCCCCTCAAACGATATTCTACATTTGTCGGTGAAAGGCCCTAAAAAAGGTTTCAATTTGGAAATATTCAACGTATATGCTAGAGGGTCACCCGGGGCACAACTCTCATCAACCATAGCAATTCTAGAGAGAGAGTTGTCCAACATTAACCCCAACTCAGTTGCCATAGTGGCTGGGGATTTTAATTGTACTTACGAACCTCTTTGTACTGTGGATGTTCTGGGCACTGGTGAGCAGGACACTAAATTCGCTATCCCCCCCCTTAGTCTAACCCCAATCAAGAAGTGGACTCAAAGGGCTATACAACTGAGTGCCCTCTCACTGGAGCATAACCTCAGAGCCGTAAATGGCAGAACACGCTCTGACTTGTGCGGGGCCAATACATATAATAGACCCAGCTGCCCGTCAAGGATAGACTACATTCTGTTAGATATACGACTCTGGCATGTTTTAGAGGATATGGAAATCCTACCAACCCAGGATAGCGACCACAATCCCCTTTGCATGCATATAAGCAACATCTGGTCAGCTTCCAAACCCGCCAATGTAACAAAATTGTCTACAAAAGAGGTAGTGCCTTCTTGTTGTAATCGACGCCTAAAGTGGCACAGGGTCTCACATGATGAGGATATGCAAAACAAGAGTCTTGGTAGAGCAGTTGTCTTTGGAGCTCGATCTACCCCAAGAGCCCCTTATGGATGTGCAGAATTCTCTCCTCACAAAACACTATCCAGATTTCATTGAAAAAACATGGGTTTGCTCTTTACCATACCGGAGCCCCGCACGTACAAAATATTTCCCAGGCCCTCGAATTTGTGGTATTCAAGGGCATGCAGGGAGAAGAGACGTATGTTAACTGTAGCCCTTCAAAGTAATAATAGGTCTCTTGTTAGATACGCTAGGAAAGAGTACGCAAGGACAATCGAGCTAGCTAAGCGTATCTGGGAAGAAGCGCATTGGCAGGAGATTAAATCTGCCTCCCTCCTGAAAGACGCCACGCTGTTTTGGGGACTCATCGACAAAGGCAGCCGTATGGGTGACGATCCGATCCCCAATCACATCCCGGCTCAACAGTGGCATGCACACTTCACTGGCTTGTACAGTGAGGCTAACAGCCATTCTCAATCCAATGGCAATAAGCCCCCCCTACTCTTTGAGGACCCCTCTTCAGAAGTGCGCCCCGCATCTGACAGTGCACTCGATCGCTTTAAGCTTAATGAGGTCTCCTCTGCCATTACAGGGCTATCATCTGGGAAGGCGGCAGGCCCTGATGGCATTCCCGGCGATCTCCTTCTCCACGATGCACAACTATGGGCCGATTTTATTCTGCTCATATTGAATTTAATTGCTAGAGGCCATCCCGTCCCGGATTCCTGGAAAGGCGCCGAAGTGGTAGCCATATTTAAGAAGGGTAGTAGGGAGGATCCTGCCAACTACAGGCCGATAAGTCTAATCGACGTAATACAGAAGGTGGTTGGTAGGGTCCTCCTTATGAGGGTCAGGACTTGGATGGATGAAGCTAATGTGCTTTCACACTTCCAGGCAGGCTTTAGACATAGGGTGGGCACGATGGACCAGGTCTTCCGGTTTTTCATGATCTACTGGAAAGTAGTTGTCATTGGGAAAGGCAGCCTATATCTTACCTGGTCCCTCATTCCAAACTCTGGTCGGTGCTGTTCGATCTGGGCTTTCCACCTCTGATCCTTGATATTGTCAGGCGCCTCCATGAGGGGAACTACGCAAAAATCAGGTGGGGCAATCAGGGTCAGTTGACAGATAGGGTGGCGGTTGACAGGGGAGTCCGCCAGGGCTGTATGCTGGCTCCAACCCTGTTCTCCCTCTTCATAAATGGGGTGGTTGACCACTTGAGAGAGGATCCAACAGATGCCCCAGCCCTGGCAGGGGAGAAAACTCCCACCCTCCTTTTTGCCGACGACACCCTCTTGATGTCAAAAAGCCCAAGTGGCCTCCAAAAGTTGCTTGTCAGGTTTAGCCAGTTTTGTGATGCACGGGGTTTAGTAATTAATACCTCCAAAACAAAACTAAGGACTATCACCATCTAAACGATTTAGGAATGGCTTCTCACTTAATGGAATGCCACTAGACATCGTAGATTCCTTCGATTATCTAGGCATCAGGATCACTAAGACGATGAAATGGAATGGACATCTAACCAAAATGATTCTTAATCACAAGAGGGTGGCGGGCGCTATACTAAGAAAACAGCGGCTCTCTTTTAGCAGACCAGTAGTGGCAGCCCTCGAGATATACGATGGGAAGGCTCTACACTCAGCACTATATGGTTCGGAGCTATGGGGGTTCGAGAATACTAGCGACCTGGAGAAATCTGAGAATCATTTTCTAAGAGGACTGGTCTCCCTCCCCTTCCACCCCTTTGTTACCACTTCGTTTGGACCTGGGTAAACGCTCCATCAGGGATATAGCAAGATTACGCCCATTGCTCTTCTGGGTCCGCCTGAGACGCACCCCTGAATTGGCTAGTTATGCTGATGCCCTGACTGAGATTATTAATCTAAACACAGATAACAAGATCAAATGGATCTGCAAATTAAAGCGGATGGTTACAGACATTGGTTACGGGGAGGCATGGCTCAATCAGACCCCACCTGAAAAGCAAATCATCAAAAGAGCCTACTGGGACTGGGTGAAGGGAGAGGAAGCTAGAAATCCCAACCGAGGTAGCCTTACAAACCAGTTTCTGAAGCATAAAATGGCGGCCAAATCCGAGCAATATTTGGATTACATACAATGTCCACGAGACAGAACACTATACATGAAGCTTAGGTTTGGGACCCTCCCGCTCAACGCCTTGGTAGCAGGTTGGAACTGCCAGACTTTAACATCTGCCAACTGTCCCGGGTGTTCTGCCCCAAGCGAATCTGTTCCCCACTTCCTCTTTGCTTGCCCAGTCTACAGGGCGGCAAGGAGGAAGTGGCTCAGCCCCATCTGTTGAAATTTGGGCTTCGTGAACTATAGGGTGGCGCTTCGTTTTCTTTTAACCGATGCCTCTTCCCTGGTGGTGGTCTGTGGGGTAGCCAATTTTCTGGGGTGTGCCTGGCTGATACGAACTAAACTGCTAAGACCTCAAAAGAGTTCGGCCACTGGAGATCTATGAGCATTTGTTTTTATTACAACATGATGTGCTTTTTTAATGGCTTTTTATCTGTATATATTTCACCTTTTTATCATCTTTTTTAATACCATATGCTGTATCATGAAGGATTCTTAGGATGATGGATTGTCTATGTACATACTTTTATGATATTTTATATCGAATAAAGTTATTCAACATAGTGAACTGACCTGAGCGGGTCTCCGGATCATGCTTTGCTAAAGTGTGCCCAAACACCTCAAGTCCCTAATAGAAAAATATAAAGCGAAGAAGAACACGTTACTTACCTTTGGTAATGCCTTATCTGGTAGAAACTCTCTATCCATAGATTTCTTACCTTAGAATAATCCCCAGGCATCAGACTGGATCCAGAAGATTTTTAAGCAGTACCCCTATGCGCCGATAGGTGGAATTGTTCGACTCCATGTTGGCGGCATCCGTGCCAGAAGTGACAAGATTGGGACCTATATAGGCGCCACCTCGGCGTGCTGATGTCAGTTTCTTTCGTGACTTTCCACTCCAGGAAGGGGGAGCCACGATGAGAACTGACCACTGGTGTGGAAAAACTGCGGCCCTGAAAAGGGTGTTAATCGGCTTGCAGGGAGGATGAAAGGGTGAATAAAGAACCTGCAGCTAGGCAGTCTTTACTAGATAAGGCGTTACCAAAGGTAACTAACTTGTTACCCTGATAGAGACAACTTCTAGCCCCAGATTCCTTACCTTGGAATAGATATTCAAGCAACGCCTCACCAGAGGTGAGACTGCAAAGCCAAATTTACATCTAGGCAGAACCTCTCCGAGACAGAGTAAAGAAAGTAGGCAGGGTGATGTTTTGGTCTACATGGAAGGAAGTCACAACCTTCGCAAAGAAGGAGGCACGTGTCCGGAGGACCAGCATTTCTGGGTAGAAGGTGGTATAAGAAGGGTGAGCTGAGAAGGCTTGATAATCGCTGATCCTCCTGGCTGATGTTATGGCTACTATAAAGGCAGTTTTGATGTTCAAGAGCCTAAGAGGGCAATTGTGCAGAGGGTCAAAGGGTGCCCCATCAAGAAGGTGAGAACACGATTGATTCCACTGAGGATTGATGAATGGCCTAGTGGCGGGGGGAATCTTTGCTGCAAACCTTTAAGAAACTTGCCACAACAGGAGACTTAAATAAAGAAGATAAATCTGACAACTGCAGAAAAGTTAAAATAACTGAAAGATAACCTTTACTGTGCCCAGAGTAAAGTCCTGCTGGGCAAAAGAAAGAGCAAATAGAAGAACATTGAACAGAGGTGCAGAAGGTAGAGGGGTTGGTGTTCGATGTTGTGGGAATCACACCATGCCCTTATCTTCTCAAGGGCAGGAGTACACCGACTTCGTAGAGGGACACCTTGCTACCAGAATAACACAGACTTCGTAAGGAATCTCGAAAGTGGTCAATTGTCGGCGCTTAATATCCACGCATGAAGGTGAAGAGGGCACTGGTTTGTGTGCAAAACCGTCCCCTATCGCTGAAACAGAAGATCTTCTTGAAGGGGCAGCCTGATCGGAGGGCCGATGGTCAGCGTCAACAGATTGGGATGCCAGACTCTCTGTACCTAATCCAGAGCCACAAGTATAACTTGGCTCCGGTCGTTCTTGATCTTCTTGAGAATTCTGGGCAGGAGTGGTATTGGCAGGAGGGCGTACAGGAGCCCAGAGCTCCACTTGAAACAAAAAGAGTAATTGAGTGAGAGTAGCCTTGGAAACTCCAGCGAGCTAAACTGCTGACAGTATGCATTCTCGAAAGTGACGAACAGATCTACCCAAGGCTCTCGCCACTGCTGAAAGTCCTTGCACCATCTCTGAAGGGAGATGCCATTCGTGATCCACTAGACATCTTCAGCTGAGTTTGTCCACCCTGGTGTTCAGCGAACCCACCAGGTGTTGAACTACCAGGGAATGGCCACTGGATGCCCTTGAGGGTTGGACAAACTAAAGGTGTTTGGAGGCTACGACTGCTGGAGGGTGGTGGACTGACTCGACCTACAGCTACCTTCCCACATGGTTTATGGGACCCACGTCTCGTGGTGGTTAGAAGAGTATGGACTCGGTTAGAGACCCCTTCCAAGTGTGGCAAGCGGACTAATGGTGACAAGGGGCCACAGACAAGCCCAAGGTCCTGATCGTAGTTCTGCTGACCTTAAAGCGCTCGAGCACGGAGTCCACTTTCTCTTCAAAGAGATGAGGGCCCTCAAAATGCATGTCCTTAAGCAAGGCTTGGACATCCCCTAAAAACCCACTTGTTCTCAGCTAGATGTGGCGTTGCAGGTTCATAGATGAGGAAATCGCTCTTCCCAACGAGTTGGTCGTCTCAAGCCCATATCGTATGGCAAACTTTGCTGCATCTCTCTTGTAAGCAATGTCTTGGAAGAGTATGGCTCAGGCCTCGCCGAGACCATGGGCAGCACTTGTGCATCCAAATCCCAGTTCATATGGGAATATCAGTGCAAAAGGCACACAGTGTTCACCGACAGCAGTGCAAGGCTGGAGGAAGAGAACTTTCTCTTTCCAAAGGTATACAGTCTTTTGGATTCCTTACCCAGTGAAGTGGTAGGAGACTTGCAGGGGCTGATCCTAGAAGTGGAGGCTTGGACTACCAAGCTCTCTGGGGTGGGGTGCTGGGTAAGGCAACTAGGGTTCCAGGAGCAGGGCGATAGTGGCAGGCAATTGTACTATGCACAGGAGCCCCTGTGCACGGCTTCGACCAGGCCCGAGTAGGACGTCATTAAGGGCATCATTAAATGGGAGCAAGGTTTCAGAGGGGGTGACTCCCAGCTGAAGCAACTCTGTCAAAACCTTTGTCTTGACTGAACTGTGGGTAGCTGAAAGTCCAAGACCTCAGCTGACCTATGTATCACCACAGCAAAAGATGCTCCCTCTTCCGACACCACTGTAGGAGAAAAGACCAAGCCAGTGTCAGGTGAGGAGTTTAGTCCACTGGCCTCCGCCAGTTCCTCATACCAGTTGTGCTCCTCATCTAAGGGATGCTAGTAAACATAAGGGTCCTCAGACCCTCCAGTTCATCTCCCTCTCCAGGCCCATCAAGAGTAAAAGCACTGGCTCTAATTGAGAGAGCATGGTCCAGATTGGCACAGGAACCAGCGTCTGTGATGCCCATCAGGCTCCATGTCAGAGTCGGGATGGCATCATTGGCGTTGGCACTGGAGTGGGCGCAGAGGAAGGTGTCTGTCTCACTGGCAGCTCCACTGTGGATCCAGCAGGGGATTCATGGGGCCCAACTGGAGCAGAGGGTGAACTCGCCAGCAGGGATCCAGTGGGGGGCCCTCCAAAACCTTTGGGTTCCAAAGGAGCTCCAGAGGTGTCAGGCTGCCCAATAGGAGAACCATGGCCTCATAAAATACTCAGAGCTGGGTGGGGTCACTCCGGGTCCTGGAAAACCAGGGAAGCGTGGCGCAAACCTGCCAAAGCACGAGGCCTAGAGTGCTGATGCTCCTGCACCTCTTCCGGTGGCTTTGACAGGCACAGTGAAGTCAAAGACCTCTTCGACTTCTTGGGTTTTTTATGTTTGGGGGACTTCGCTGACTACTTTGGATTGCGATAAGGATTTCCAGGTGCAGCTCCGCAAACAATCCCGGAACTTTCCGCAGTACCTGGCTCATGAGCGTCACAGGGTTGTCAGATGTTGGGTGAAAAAGAGCTTAAGGAATCGATACCTCAGTGCCTTCGGATGTATGGTGTGGCACTCCTCACAGGTCTTGTGGTCGTGGTCAGCTCTAAGCATCACAAACACACCAAGTGACTCCAAACCCGCCGGTTTCTTGGAGGACATCCTCACACCAAAAGAAACATCTCTCAAAAAGAGTGGACAAAAAAAGGCAGTCAAAAAATGACCGAGGGTAGCTGAATTTGGATCAGCGCTATCTGGCGTGGAAAGGAAAGAACTGACATCAGTGAGCCGGGGTGACGCCGATATAGGCACTGCGCACGTCACTTTCACAGCGGATGCAGCCGATTGACACCACCTACCAGCGCGAGCAGGAAGATTAGAGAAAAATCTTCCAGATCCAGCCTGAAGCTTGTGGATTATTTTAAAGTGAGGAATCTGTTGTGAGAAGTCCCTACCTTAAAAGCAACGCATAGTATCGGATAAACAGTGAATAATTATTCAGGCTATTAAAAAGTATTAATATTTAAAGCCAGTACCCTTTTGAACTACCATAAACCCTACTAGTACATTAGCAGTATGGTTAACTGCGACTTGGGCAACTGACAGTAACGAGAACCCCAGAGGGAAGGGGACTGGGGCTTTACAGTCAGATGGTCTGATGGGTAGGTAGTAGTCCACCCCAGTTTTCCGAACTCCTAACCCTCCGATAATCAGGGAAAGTCCGTCCCCCCCTGCGGGTTTTCAGTAAGGTGAGGGCAAGGCCAGACTGCTAATGACCTGCGAGGTAAGGAACAGGGTAATCAAGCTCCGGCTCTTTCAAACATATTGTCAGGCACACACTGCAACCTTCCTGGGCCACTGATTGAGAAGAGGGCTGGTCTCTTGGCCCAATGCCAGTCTAACCCCATCCTCTACCTTCGAGGCCCATTAACAGTGCAAAGTGGTAGGAAGGAGAGGCACAACCAGCATGTCCAAAGTCAGGGAAGGGGCATAGCTTCATAACACCACATCAGTGGAAGTGCTGAGGTGAAGGGACACTCAAGTACACGCCCAACACTTCACTTTATGGCTCAATCCTTTTAATTGCCATTTGTGGTGTACATAAACTCCCACACCCACCGACGAAAGGAGGAAAGTGTTGGAAAATGGTAACCCAATAATCTCTTTCAATTAGGCAACTTCCAACTGCCATGCACCTTCCCTCGTCCATCAGTCACGTGTGGAGCTCTATAAATAACATATGTACAAAGGGTTTTAGCATTCACAAATCCTATAATTCGGTAAATCAGAGGGTTTGTGAGCACAAAGACTTTTTTTCGAATGTACCAAGCCCATTTAAAGATTCTGAAAAGTAGATCTGAATAGTTAAATCTGTTTAAGAAACTATACCACTTCTGTATTTTGAAGGGGAATGTTTAGGGCAAGGCAGATTCTGATTCCTTATAGTATGTTTTAATGTTCTGAGACCGAAATCTGGTTCCAAAAAATTCATACTTTACAGATTAAGGAAGGTAAACCATTTACAAAATGTGAATTGCCTTTTGTGAATGTTGGGAAAAAAGAAATCTTGTCCAGTTTTCCTTTAGGGAAAACACGCTGGAGAAAACTGTATAAAAAAGATTCCTCTATTTAAAAGCAATCACAGACATGGTGGGCTGCTGACCGCAATAAACTACCGTCCCTGTGATGGTAATGAATCGTAATGAGTTGGAATTTCCAACCTACCTCATTATTATGCACGAGGTTGATCAGATTTCAATCCACAACAATTCAGATTTTTAAAAACAGACTTATTAGTACCTATGTCAGTTCTTAAACATCTTTACTGTCACAAACTGCAATCAGTATTTAAGGACCATATATTAGTACATATGACCCAGTATTCCTGCTATATCACTTGGGCTGTTGCATGTTCAGCACTAATTGTCCTGACCATTCTCCTCTCTTATTAATGGTAGCTGTGGGTTCTGAGGCAGAATAATCATAGATATTCTTATTCATCTGGGGCAAGATAGTTCTTCACATTATTGATAGGTAATAAAAGAACTGCCTGAATCAGTTTTGCAGTCCCCCCCTCATTGCTCAAACACCATGGCTATTTTTCCATACCCAAAAGTTGCCAACAGCATTGATCTTAAATGTTGGTTTTGCTTCACAGTATAACCTGTTTCCCTACCTCAAAGCAGAACTAAGGACATCTATTTCCTCTTAAGTGAGTGAAGTAGGAAATTCTGTTTGGCAGGCCTAGACGGGTATATGCTCAGAATTTGGTGTTAATCATTGAGACGTAAGTATCTAGAATACTCGACCAGAAAGTTTGGAGTTTGACAGTGCCACAGAATTTGCGTAGAAGGGATATTTTCCCAATGCACATCTGACCTACATAATGATACAGGTACAGCACTAGTGTGACCAATGTTTCTCTAGGTGTACAGATAAGGGCTGTAGGGCATTTTCTAATTAATATGGCATCACACTCCTCTTCTGTGTACTCCGAACCCAACACCTGCTATAACCTTTCATGATAAGGTGGTTTACTGGCTTTGGGGGTTATTTAATAGTATTTTGTAGATTTCTGAGACAGTTTTTTCCCCTACCCTTTTTAGGTCTCAGCTAGACAGCGCATGCGCTGTCTCGAAGAGACATGTTGCATAAACATTGTAGGCTTCAGCCTGCCCATAGGCTTCCCATTTGCTGTCTCCATAGTCGCTCTCATGTTCTCTCTCCCCATTTGTCCATGGCATGCATTTGAAAATGCCTCTTTCTGTGCCTGTATTTATCCCTCTAAATTGCACTATCCCTCCACTGCTTCCATTTTAGGATCTGTTTCAGGAACTACTTTTTTCTTTGTTAAAGTGCACTTAACATGAGAGCTCATGTTTTTACTCGCTGCTTCAAGATCCTCCGTAAACAGGCCTGTAAATCATGTTCTTATCTTGACACATTTTCTGTGCATTCAAAGACCGAGGTCAAATGCCAAACGCTGTTTTCCGAGGGTGTTGGTTTAGCTGTTTTATAGGAAATTGTTGTACGTCAACACTCAGGTCCGGCATCAGTATGATATACTTGTAATTTTGCGTGTCTGTGATTGACTTTCAAAACACGTAGCTAAATCACACTATCACTTCAATTTAAAGACTCCATTGGGTGCATGTTTACTAACAAAATCAAGAAATGTGAAGCCTTTGTATAAGAGTATGCCATAAAAGCAATTTCCAAGCATTCATAATGAAATGTAATGTAGCACCGGCAAATAAAATTTAAATACTTTCAACATTTTGCATTTATTTTGTATTTTGATTTGCTGGTGCAAAATTACTTTTAATTTTGAGTGCATGTGATTGAATTGTAAAACATTCCCTTAAAAGAAGGCTTTTAACCGTGTGATTATCTTTCTAAATACATACCGAAAGAAACTCTATTGCAGTGATAGAAGTGCAAATCAAGTGTGTGTTTTGGGGGCAATCACAATTAAAAATATTTCACCAGCAAATCTGAGAACAAATAAACACAGTGGTTTGCCAGTGCAACATTACTTTTAATTCTATTTTAATTATATTATTCAAAATATTTGCTTTAAAAAGTCTTTAAATCGGTTTCAGGTGTCAGACATGCACTCACATAAAGCCTCTATGAAATACACAGAAGTGCGAGTTAATATTTACATCTCCCAATGAAGTATCATTTTATCAATCCTGTGTGCTTGTCATTTGTCACATCAATCAAATAAAAGGCGGACCATTGCATGGAAAGAACAATTAATACGTTATATTTACCAATATACATTTTCTTTACCTTTTATTAATCTCTCACGTGATGGAAAAAGAAATATGTAGTGGATGCAAATATACTCAGTAGGAACACATAGATTGTTCCAAGTATGCAGGTAGATCACAATAACAAAGCTTACATTGTGCCAACTAATGTAAGTAACATTATTACGTGATGCCATTTGTAAGCGGAGAACTACTGTGGAGATGCTGCCTCTCCGTGTCAATGCGTGTCTGCTGTGCTGCTTTCAGTGCTCCGGCCCCCAGAGGGACGAGGACACATTACATGCTTTGCTAGTGACGCAGCGAGGAGGGCAGGCCTCATCTGGCACCGAGTGCGCATGGTTGCGTTGATGTGCCATTAGAACTGAGAATGCCTATACACATTAACGACAGCGCCTATAGCTCTCAGATTGCAGAGACCTATTGGCTTTGACAATGCTTGTTTTGTATGTAGCCAGCAGTTAAAAAACTGCAACATGTCTAGAAGAATGGGCTTCACTAGAGAAGTTTAGCACCCAATGCCGTACTTCAGAGTATTTATTGTTCTCGGTTTCCAGGGTGCAAACTCTTTAGTGTTTTAAAATATGTAATCCCTTTGTCCTTGAATAGCCCTTACACTCTACCAGTGCCTCTCATTCTCCATTCAGCGTATGAGTCTTCAACCACGCCTGGAGTGAACTTGTGCCGCCTACGACTGGCATAAAAGGATGAGGGAACTTGGACAGGTTAATATCTTTGGTCCGTTTGTCCCATACCGAAAGGATTGCTATACCGCTAGCATTGCCCCAGTGATTGCGGACAAGTAGGGGCGCCAGATTCAGCAAAGGTTTTTCCATACTGGATTCCACGCCAAACCTTGTGAAGCGCCACTGCTTTTCCGATTCAGACTTTCCTCACTCAACCATACATCGCAGTTGGGGACTTAAGGAAGAAGCGGGCCTCCCTCCTTTGATAATAGGACCAAGACACGTCTGGCTGTCCTTGGCTTCTTAGTGGTTCAAACAAAACATGTTAACAGTCTTTTAGTCTTCAGGAGCAGTAAGGAACAGAAAGCAGATGTGTCTGGAAGAATGTTTGGTAAAGTGGTCATTTTGACTGAGGACCACGATATCCCTCCATTGAGCCACGACTGCAGTATGTCATTTAAAAGCAGCGAGTAGTTGACATGGACAACCAGTGATTTGTTTAAACATCTTTCTTAAATCACAAAGAAAGCAATACGTTCAACTTTCCAAAACAGTATCGGAACGTGAACCAAGCCACCATCTGGAGAGCAACTTAAAGTCCCAATTATTAACCAGAATGATGAACGTTCTGTAGTGTGAATAATAGAGTAAAACCCAAGGACCCAAAGTTCCTCTGCACTGGAAAAGTGTACCCGCGTATACACCCTTCACTAGAATCATAGAGTCCACCATGTACAAAGGGTATGGTATAACTGGCCATAAGAATATAAGCATCCACTAAACTATGACAACAAGAAAAGAATAAACTACCACCAGAAACAATCAACCTGACCAATACTGCAAGCTGATATTCCTCGGTACAAAATCAATCCTTCATAAAGGACCCCCAAATAACCTCAAAAGTCTGCAGCTTATTGTTAAGTTTGCAAATCAGTCTCTCAAATGTCGCCATTTCATACATGTTTTACGATCAGGATTGAAACGTCGGGATTGTGCTGGTTTTCCAGCGATGCAGTATGTCAAGTTTACAATTCCTAATGCAGTGGACAGCCATCGGTATACATGCGCCATGAGAGTAGTCCACTGAGAGGCGTCCTGCAGTAATACCACACGGGAGTTTAGCATTCTGTCGCATGGAGCTCATCTTTCAAGTAATTCCATACAAGACGCCATAAACTGCTGAGTAATCTGTAGTCCACAGAATATGAATAATGTCACTGACCTCTTCTCCACACTTCAAGCAATGTGAATCAGTATAAAGTTTGGCCTTCTATAGTTTTTCTGGTGACCAGTGCCAGATCTGAGGAATTTTGAAGAAAGTATATAATCAGTCAGGATTTCCTGAGCCTCTAATTGTAGTCAGATAAAATTATGTCCCATTTGTCCTCTTGAAATTTCCTGTGTAGCTGTGTCTTCCACCACCTTTGCAGAGAAGAGGATGCGTCTATAGAGAATTGGTGATTAATCAGCATGTGGAGTATAACACCAATATGACCCCCTTCAACCCAAAATCGTTCCAAATATACATGTAGAGGGGGAAATGCTCTGACACGGTTTGTGTCCTTCTACGCCCCATACTTGCCAGACAGGATGAGTGTAGTTGAATGTGCCTCAATTTTTGTATATCGGGGATACCATTTTCCCATTGGAAATCAGAGAATGGCTTCAGGGTGCTGAATGCCATCAATATATCATCTCTTGTGTGCTTTTCAGTGGGACCAGTGAATCTCTTCCCCACCAATCGTAATGTAGGCGTTGCACCATAACGGTGCTTTAGAATAAAGATGACCGCAGGCTCTCAGAAGTTTATGAGCCTTCTTCCATGCGTGTTGAGAAGTGTGCTAGGATAGGATTGATGAATGGAGTGAGGCTTGGTTGTGAGGTGTAGTAGACGGCGGGGCCTTTCCCAGTGTTCAAGATGTTCCATTAGATTAAAACTCATTGGGACCTGGCTCTATGAGTGGGCAACATATATATTGGAATGCACAAATTGCTGAACCAGTCAGTAACTTTCCAAATGAGGAGGGCGAAGGCCCCTGCTTCTTGGTATCAGCATAAAATTTGAGCCCCTATAGTCTCAATTTGTCCCTTCCTCATATGAATTGAAAGATGCTGCGTGTTAAATCTCTAAAAATGGACTGGGGTACTAGGAGGGGCAATATGCTGAAAACATAGTGGAATTTAGGTGTGATGATTATTTTGAAAAATTGGACCCTACCCCATAGAGATAAACTCAGGTGGGCCCATTTATGAAAGTCCTGTTTCATTCTGTGAATGACTAGTGAGGTATTATCACGAACCATACCTTGCAACCCCTGATTACCCCTGGTTAACATAGATCCACAACATTTTGATTTGTTACATAGTCATTTAAAAGGCAGACCTCACAGTGATGCCTTTCACAGCTGTCAGCGTTAAGGACAGGCCGTTGCATTTTAACCAGTCTATTTTATAGCCCTAGAACTTTGAAAAATATGTTGAGCTTTGTCACCAGGGCAGAGGATAACTCCGAAGGATGGGACAGAGCCAAAAGGATATTTTCCATATAGTACAAAGCCTAAGTCTTCCCAGCAGTCATTGGTATAACCCTAATGTAATAAATGGCTTGACTGGCAGTAACCAATGGGTCCAGGGCTGCTAGTAACAGCAGAGGGAATAAGGGGTATCTTGGGTTCCTCGCTGTATCTGAAAGTGCAAGGAGGTAAAGCCGCCACAGCGGATTATGGTATATTCCTTTTGTCACTAGAATGCTTTGACCGATGCCAATCTGCTGCATCGTTCAAACTAAGTAGCCCCATTCCACTCGATCGAAAGATTTTTAGTTATTTAGGGAGAGGAGGTCTCCCTTGTCATGGTAGTCTTTTACCTTCCAGAGTTCCTGTGACAGAGTATGAAGATGTGATTATTGGGATCTTAGCTCTCAGAAAGTAGTCTGTCATGTGCCCCTTGTCATGGGCCTTGTTAAATACTGACAATAGGATGGGGATGGTCATGGCTTTGGTGACCTTATAAAAATCCCACCAGGAAGCCTCTTCAGCAGATGTCTTACTGGTAGCCATACCATCAAGTGCTTTTGCGACAATAATATCACCTTCTAAAATGTCATATTGATCTTGGATAATTATGGCTAGATGTAACTACTTAAATTAGTCTGGCTCATCGGTCAGACCTGTACAGCTGTTGTAGTATTTTTGAAATTCTGCTATTATTTCGGTCTGGAGGGTCAGAAGGTCCCCTCTAGAGCTCCACAGGGCAAGGATAGTTCCAAATGAGGCTAGTTGGCAGAGTTCTAAGACCAGTAGGCAGCCTCCTTTCTTCCTGCTTTCATGATGTCTTTGGCGAATGCAGAAGAGATATTTTTCCCCTTACGATGTGTAAATCGGATTTA
Organism: Triturus cristatus; assembly: GCF_964204655.1. Lineage (NCBI taxonomy): Eukaryota > Metazoa > Chordata > Amphibia > Caudata > Salamandridae > Triturus > Triturus cristatus. The sequence goes on from NC_140589.1 coordinate 962,030,663, forward strand.
AACTGAGCTTACCAGTCAGGAGTTTCCTCAGCATCTCTTGTGAGGGCTATTGAGAGGGGGTTGTAGTCAAAGTCTGAATCTTGGATTCCAGTTGAATCCTAGTGAGAGTCATTTGCATTTTGGCCTAAGCCAAATTTCCGATCAGCATGCCTCTCACAGTGGTCTTTACTGCTCCTCAAACTGTTTGCGCCTACATGACTGAGTTTTTCATATCCTTGAGAACATTTTCTACATGCAAGTATTAAGGTGAAATGTCATATGGATCTTTTTAATTACATAGAATCTGTCGCCATTGACTTTGCGGGTGTTTAAATAGGTCAAGGTCTAAGCAGATATCAAATAGGTCATGGTCTGATATACCGAACGGGGTATGGAGCCATCGGTCAGTTGTTGGAGGAGGGTGAATGAGTTTAGTAAGTAGGCAATCCTTGTTTGAATCCTTTGTGTCGAAGATGTGAAGGTATAGTCCCTCTTTCATAGGTGCAGCAGCCACCAAAATTCTTGTAATGAGTTACTATAAACAATGTCCAGGAGGGCGCACTTATCCCTGTTGCTACAGAGATCTGGCTCGCCTGATCTACCTAGGATAGGGTCAATTGTTCAATTCCAATACAGCCCCCTCTCCCCCGACAACTCTGTTGGAGCTAAAAGACGTATGTAGACTTTAGATATTGGCGAGACAGGTAGACTTTGCATCATGTGAGGCGTACACAGACCCTACACTAATGTATGCAGCTTGTATTTGGAGTTTCACCAAAATATAACTCCTCTCTATTGCCGCCATGTTATGAAGAAATTTCAAGGGGAGGTTATTATGCAAGAAAATTGCCACCCCTCATTGCCAGGGGTATGGAACCTCCTCTTTGGACCTTGTTTCTTGGGTGTGACACTAACATCTAGGACTCGACTCACACAGTTTAAGGTTTTCACTCTACGGGGGTTTAGATAGGTCTCTTGTAAAAGCACTGTCAGGTTCATTACAGCCAAGAACGCAACATATATTTTTCCACTGAATATAATGTGCAAGTCTGTTGACATTGAGGGTTTTTTGTTTTTTGTAAACAAATTTTATTAGTCAAAGACACATCCAGCGAAGCTCTGTGACCCAGAGACTTCAACCATATCAAAAGACAACATACTGGCGGAGGCAGCCTTAAAACTGCGGCGGCGCCACCTCCTGCTCCCCCCTGCCTGCCTCTGGTAGCCTCTGCTCCCACTCTCAGCGAGGCTGACACCAGAGGACTCACACTAAACGGATAGCACACACACTTACTGCATGCTGCCGCCCCGATCCGAAGCAGTGCAAATGGCGCCTGGCTGGGGGCCCGGGCGGGAGGATGCGACCACTTCATCTCAACCTGCCACTCCCCCTTTAACGTAGCAGAGCGCCCTGCATACCACGAACCTAAATGTGGGCGTTGCGTAGATGCTTTGGACTGTCAATCAGCCTGGGGGCCCCTCAGACCTCCCCCCCCCCCCTTCTCCCAGCTGCTATCTCCCGCGCACAGCGCACAGCCCCGCTGTGCCCCGCTAGGCGGCTGCTGACCCCTCCGCACTGGCGCAAAATGATCTCCCCCCCCTCCCCCCTTGACCCTGTTTGAGTTAATAACCCTCATCCCTATTCCCCCTATCGCCGCATAAGCGTCGGGAGCAGCTTGCTTAACGGCTGCGTTTCCCGACTGGATTCCTGATTTATCACAGATAGCAAATGGTGGCTGCGCTGTCTGGCATCCCCGGAGCGCTGCCCTGCTTTGCGTGCCCTGCTCTCAGACGGTGGAGCGGCGATGACCCACCTGCCCTGCCAGGGATGGGTGCGTCCGAAGCTCGCAGTAAACTCTTGTCGAGGGCGCGCAGTGTTGAGAGCTGGGCATGCCCCGATGACCAGCGGATTGAGGGATACAGCGCTCGGGGACTGGGCGTGCACCACACAACGCACACATGGACCCGAATACGAAATTGCAGGCTAGAATTGCCTGACTTAAGTGCAAGGTTTTTTTCTTTATGCCACAGTGAGCTGTGCTGGCGCACTGGCGCCACGCCCGGCCCGCGTTGCGGATATGGCGCTGGTGCTGTACCGACTAGGGGCCCCTAAGTCTGAGATTCTTAATGATGCTCTGCACAACTTTAGATGGGGCCTGGGCGGTGGCTGCGGCACGGGCTGAGGCGCGACGCCAACCCTGCTGCCGACACTGCGAATCAGGAGCACCAAGCACACACAAACAACAAAATAGACCTACCACTTGCTCAGGTGCGCGTCCAAGGACTACAGCAATGCCACCATGTACAACGCCGCCGGACCCCCGGGTTGTCGGCTGAATGGCTGTGTCATATTGTTTGAAAAGCATTTACCTATTGCATAGCTGATTTGACACCATGGATGGTGCATGTACACTATATGATGATGCAACTGTGAATAATAAAGGTTTTCCAAAAAAAAAAACAAAAAAAAAAAAAAAAACAAACACGACAACATACCAGCTTTGACATTTTTCTCATGAAGTATCGTATACAGACTACAAAAGAGACATGCAGAACCAAAGCAGGCCCCTCCCTTAAAAAAACATAACACCACCCCCCACCCCACTCCCCCACCCATCGCACTGTTCATCCAGTCAAAGCAGCAGATCTATGCACGACTACTATTCTGTTCCGTCGACATTGAGGGGTTTTACATTTAAAGATCTCAGTATCTGTGTTTGCAAGAATGCATATTTAGGATGGGTGATCATCGTGTATGGGTAGTGGCTGACAGACCGTGAGGGATAAGGGGGTTAAGTATGTTGGTAGGGTTGAATGTTAGGTAACAGACGTGATTAGGGGTTCCAAGGGAGAACCAGGTGGCAGTGGATAACAATTGGTATTTGTCTCTAGTCTAAGTCGTTAAGCAAGTGTGGGGAAGCCACCAACAACTACTACAGGAGTATTATGGGACTGTGTGAGTCAAAGGTTCTACAATCAGCACAGGGAGCGCTTTATAACTGGATTGAGTTGCCTTTGTCCTGGAGGAAAGAGGTGGTGCTGCTCCCTATGTGAACAGGGCCACAAAACACATCTGGCATTCGCCAGGCTACAGGGTCTAAGAGGAGGTGAGGATAGGGTGTGAAGGAGGGTGCTATTAATCTTCTTGAGTGTAAGGGTCATGTGGTCACATCGATAGTAGAATCATGAGAAGTCTTCACTATTATTTGTGAATTTTACCCATGGTTAAGTCCCCTCAACTTAAACCACCTAGTCCTTCGGGTGAGTCTGTAAAGGAAAGGAGGTTCGTGATTGCACATTATGAAAGCACAGTTTGTCACATAGAGGCTTCTTGGTTGGGTCTCAAGGGGTGAGCTTGATTTGTCTCGTCTCAGAAGGTTTCCATGATCACCGCTTGCCACCTTGGGACCATTTCTGTCACTAATTCTCAGTACCGATGTTCCTCTAGATATGACAGGCCGTCTTCGCCTGAGTTCTCATGCTGATTGCCCAGAACTGTGTCTTTTTCCTGTGCAATGTCAATGTCATCCAGCTCGTCTAAAAAAAAAAAAGACTCTAATTCACCTGGTCCATGGTACTTCGTAGTGCGGTGTTGGCACAATATGATTAGGATGGCAGAGTCTAGCAAGCCACATTTAACATCTCTGTTTCACAATCTGAGGAACAAAGCCAGAAATTGCTTACTTCTAACATTTGTAAGTATCAAGAAGTGTCCAGTCATAATAATTTAGTTGTTTTCGCAATGATATGGACCATATTTTTTTCAGTGCTAGAATTTGTCTAGTATGTTAATGCCATATACAACAGGTCAGAATGTGGTGTGGGTGTGTGCCTCGAGCAGCAGTGGGCGATCTGACTGTGTGCTCTTTGGAACTCCAGGTTTAGAGTGAAGGTAGTTCTCACTAATGTTGGAATCAAGGTATCTAAAAAAGCAAACATCTTTCTTTTTTTTTTTTGAAAAACCTTTATTGACATTTCAATCAATAACAAGTATGGGCCTACAACCCCCCGGGGCCGGCCGCTAAGCAGTCAGAGCAACAGAGATCAAATGTTAACACAGGCAGCACCTCGGGGAGCAGAATCACCATGCTAATATATTCTCGGCCAGTGAACAGCGCAGGTAGGACACCAGGATAAAAAAAGGGTTTTCATTTTATAATAGGAAAAGACGGAAGGATCAGGTGCCGAACAATTTCCCAACAACGATAAAAGGCAGGCAGAATAATAATCGTAAGCAATAAACAGCAATCTATTGGATCAATGGCGCAGACACAGGAAATTCAGGATATGGAAGAATATCATGACCAGTTGCGCCTGCAGTCCCCTGCCCTAAAGCCCAGAGAACACCTCGGAAATTGTGGCACACATGAAAAGGCAACGATTCACAACAAGGGAGGTTTACCACGCTGATCCCAGAAAAGAAAAAACAAAGAAGAATCAGAGAAGAAAAAGGAGGCCATGGAAAAAAGAGATTAAAGATTAAAGAATCCCCTCCCCCAACCCCCCACCCTGCACCTCTGCAGATGAGTACGGCCCCCCCCCCCCAGCAGTGTGCCTGTCGCCCTGGAACCAGACCCGAAATATAGAAGAAACAGGGAAAAAGGAGTAAGAAAAGAACCCCACCGGACGGGGGGGTAGAGAGAGTATTAATAAACTGGAGGAGGGCCTTCAAAACATGCCCCCGGCTTCTCCCTCCCGCACATTATGTTTCCCCCAAAGCAAACAGTAAGCAACACGAAATCGACCATGTCAAAGGGAAATGGGGAGCATTTTGCACCTACTATACCGACAGTTATGCCATGAGAGCACGCAACCCCGAGCCCGCCCGCCTATTAGCCGACCACCTCTGAAAGATCAGTCTTATCCTTGGCCACTCTTTGCAAATTTGCCCATGCATACCCCTCGACCCGGCGCCATGTCCAATACTACAAGGCGAAGGAGCGTCCAAAAACGACCAGGAAGCGACGCACACCGGTGGGGTGGAAGTCTCTGAGTACCAACCCAGTCAGCATTATGGAGGAACGTCTTTCCCAGTGCTGCCCCAGGATCCGCACTGCACACAAGGTCCAGGAAGGCGGAATTAGCCAGAGTAGACAACCGTTGCTTGAATTTTCCCCGGGTCGCCGGAGGCCGCTCACAGGACAAGGCCACCCCCCCCCACTCAGGTCCAATACCTCCGGGACAGATCAGACCCACAGCCAGCCGATCACACGGTAGTATACTGTCCGGAGTTTCCAGCTGGTCACTAGTCACAGGGGTGGCCACGACATTGTCGTCCTGAGTGCAGTGCAGGAAGTCCATATGTATCTGAGGACAGGCAGGCCGCAACTGTCCCAACGCTGATGCCACACCATGAAGCCTACTCCCCAATACCCAAACGCCATGAAGCAAGGTGGAATGAAGGGCACCGAGAGCCTCGAGAAGGTCACAGTACCCCAGCACAGCTCTCTGCGATCGCTCCGCTACGCTCCCCAGAGTCGCACACTCCCGATCCTGCTGTGACCCGGTGGACAGGATGGTAGACTTCATCGTGACAAGATGGCCGCCGGGTAGGTCCGACCCGTGTTGGGACCGGGACCCAGGGGCAAGCGCATCAAGGTCCATGTCGCTGGAGAACAGGGTTCCGGAGGCAGGCAAAAAGATATCCGTTATGTGGTCACAGGCAACAGTCGTCCCCACCACGGACCAGCGCCCGCGAAAATCCGGGAGCAGCCCGCAGGAATCAGGGCGAGTTACGGGCGGCGTCCGGGCAGCTCACCGTCGAAGGCAGAGGCAATCACCGGAGAGTCGTGGAACCGCCACCCCGGGCATGCACTTGTTCCGCTACGCTTAGTGGTAGGAACGACCACGGCGAAATGTAGGCCGATAGTCGCACCGATCCGGTAGTCCGACTCCACCCAGTCACCAGAGGCCGCTGTTGTTAAACTGCCACCCGGCCAAGGCGTCCACTCGAGGTCCCGGCTCCAGGGCCGCTCAGGCCGCAAATTGCAAATACACGTTTCTCCGGCGGTACCGCCGCCAGAAACTTCGGAGTCACTCGATCGGTTGCCGCTCTCATTCACAAACACGGGCGCATAGCGCAGGCTGAGGATCTAATGCAGGATATCCGTGCGGGATGCGGAGGTTCACGGAGCCGGGAGTCTACGCTGCCGTCCCGGTCGCCATCTTGGCTCCTCCACCGCAAACATCTTTCTTAACCTGCTCTGGTATGCAGAGGATCCTCATATTGTCCCTCCGGCGTCGGTCCTCCAACTTAATAGTTTTCTGGTCTAGAATCCACATTGTCCGTCCCCAATATGTGATTTTGTCCAGCTGTGTTTCTACTTCTGAGAACCGGTACCCATTGTTGTTAACTGAGTTTGAACTTGGTGATATTTACCCATGCATTTTAGCACGTGTCATGTACAAGGCTGTGTTTCCAGTGGCAATGGAGCATATTTTGTCAGCCAGCTCTTTCAGAAGCATGGCCAGAGCAAGACCTGTATTTCTGGGACAGCTGCCAAGGCCGGCAGTGCAGGTTACCATTGTTGGTGGTAGAGACACAGCTTTGAAGAATGAGAGTTGCACTGCATGTTTTAGTTTTGAAACATGCCAATGTGGGAGAGTGATATTGATGCAGCAAGTTCCCAAGAAGAGAAGAGCAAAGGAATCGCACATCAATAGTAAAGAAGGTGAGTAAAGAGCGTTGTAACGTTTCCCGGTATACATATTGGTATCTATTTACAAAGACTCCAGGAGCAGAAAATCTGCATAGACAGGCTATACATTAGCGGTAACGTAACATGTCCTTTAGGGCACTAGTTTAGTGGTAAAGTTAAAAGGTTAATAAACATTACCAAGCCTTCAGTTATCCCCATCCAGAGCAGGAGGGAAGCCCAGACCCAAGATTATGCCCATGTGGACAGTCCTATTTTTTATGGCGATGTTGTCACAAGTGCATTGGCCGGGTACTGGGGTCTGTTTGCTTTAATTCATTCAACCTCACATTGGGCAGGTATCTTGGTTCCCCACTACTCACTACTGTATCAAGTGACTTCGCTGGAGGAGGTGTTCCGGGGATAGGGGCGATGCATGGTCAGGTGCTTGCAGTGGGACGCGGTCCCTCCTTGCTGGTACGTGACTGATTTCTGATTGCAGGGAGAAGGGGAAAGGATTTGTGAATGGCGCTATGACTGATGTTGGGAAGAGTGGAATGTTGCAGCCTGGAGAAGGTGATTATAGTCGCTTGCCCAGTGTGACTCCTGCATTCCTCGTGGTCTCTGCAGTTTATCCTTTTCCTCCAAATGTCATTGGCCGCTCAGGAGGCTGATTAATAGGGCCACATCCTCGCTGGGGCCTTATGGATGACCCCCCCAATACTTGTCAATGCCAAGCCCTGCATCCATAGGCTGTGATATCAAAGGGAAATTTGTATTCTCAGTTATGTCAGGGACTCTGTGCACCAATGGAAACAAACTTAAACCCATAAGATTAGGATATGGGCCATAGGATCAAGATGGCTGTGAGCAATAACTCGCCTCACAACAATGGTTTTGCCAACTTATTAAACAAAAAACAAAATCAAAAACTGAAGAAAAAAAAAAAAAAAAAGAACATGAATCCATCATCTTTTCTTTTTACAAACATTTCTGAATATTAAAGGAAGGTACTGTTGACCAGGCTAGAAAAAATGAAAGCAGCTCAAGACAGAAAAGTTATGGTAAAATATTCATGTTAGCTCCCTCTGTCCTCACTCAACCTAAACTCTCATACAATAGTTTCAATATTAAATGTTTTTACATTATACATGTGATATTGTATGTGTGAACATTTGTTCAATATTGGGACAATGGAAGTTGAACTGGAGTGGAGTCTGAATGAGGAAGGCAGGGAGCGGACTAATGTTAAGATTTTACTTTACCTCCTACCCGTGCCATCATATAAAGGGTGCAAATGAGATGTGAATGAGTGAACTGCACTTTACATAACATGGTACACTCTGTGCTCAATGTCACCAATTGCATCTACAGTAAAAAGACATCAGTCTATGTATTAGTCATTCTTTCATTCACTGAATCTATCTTGAGAAACGACTAAAAGCATTACCTGAGATGTCAAAGGGTTCTCTTCATCAGCCAACATGTAAGGGCACAGTGGTGACCTGGATTCAGCTTGGTCGCAGAGCAATGAGTAATCTTTTCTCTCCTCCACCAGGCTTCTAATATCTTTCAGTTTCTCCTCCAAATCAAAAAGTGACAACGTTTGCTTCAGAGACGAACTACCAAATTTTGAAAGAGAAAGAGACAAAAATATAATTCAGACTGTAGTAGCGAGACTAATCTCAAGAGGAGAGAAACACATACAGATGATAATCTATTAAGATAAGTAAAGCCACAGGAGTGACCAAAAAATATCACAAAATGTTTCATCATGACCGAGATATTTCAATCAATGTATTTGTTTCTTTCAATCAGGTAGGACCAGAATGCGGATTCCACCTATTCCTAAAAGTAAGCAAATCAAATCATATTTATAAAAAAAAATGTAATTTCAGGAATCTTTATCGATTTTTGAATAAAGAAAAAAGAGCCATGAAGCAGCAGTACAAAACATTTATTGCTAGAAAAATGTCGGACAAGAATATGATGCATCATTCCCATATTAAAAAAAGGCATAAATTATAAATCGAATCATGAAATATAAAAGTAAAAAGAAATGAATGGAAGCACAGCAGTCAGCATAACAATTCTGTAATCAATCTTGTTCATATTCACATCCTCGGATAACAGACATTATATACAAAATATCTGAGAGTACAAAGGATAATCACTGATGTGTAATCTGTGGAAGACTGTATTAAAAGCATAGTGAAACAGACAATATGCTACCATAGACGGGATATCAAAGTAGGATATAGGCATTTAAACATGTAACCAGCACACGTCTCTTTATTGTAGAGTTACTAATAAGTAGCAATAGGGATCAAGACACCAATCTACCAAGTGGTGTGCCAATGAATGGTAGATAGAGACTCTCATGGGGGTTTAGTGGTGGCAAAATAGTTGTCCAACACTCTCCATATGGGTCTGAACTGTGGTCTTAAGGAGTGGTGGAAAACAAATTGTCAGCACCTCTTAAGTGAGAGATACAGTTCAGCCAAGACTTAAATGAGGTGGCAGCAGTGTTTTTCGAATTATTAAGTACTGACTTACAGGCCGCCGTCAGTATGATTTCTACCAGATAGCGGTCATTAGCCAACTGGACCAGTGGATCAAGGAAACCATGGCTGAGGGAGATAAAATCACACTTCAGCCGGATTCCAAATAGGGACCGAATAAAGTCAAAAAACCCGGTCCCAGAAATGGGAGACAACACAGCAGAAGAATAGGTGGAGTAAATCTCCGATGTCCTTATTGAAATTCCACACGCTGATCTTTAAGTAACATCTTATTAAGGCTTGAGGGAGTCCAAAATGTCCTATGTAGGAGGCAGTATTTTTTTTTTTTTTGTGAAAATTTATTTTATTTGTCAACGAACACATATATTGCCGGCCCCTGTAGCCCCAGAGGTATCGGCCCAAGCAACACATTGATCATGACATTGACAATTTTATCATAAAAGGATACTTTGAATGCATTTCAGATGAAAACCAACTTCCCGAACTCTCCCCCCCCCCCCACCTCCCAACTCCCTCCCCCCGACCGCACCGCATTGGCAGTATTTATTTTGGGATAGGAAAAGGGACATTTTCTGGGAAACAACAGATTTCAAATCAGTCCCCAGTCATCCAGAGGCATTCTATCGGACATGTCCAATTTCTTTATTAAGTGTGAATTCATGCGTGTAGTTCTGGGTTTTACAAGGTGATAAAATTTGGAAATATGGTGGCCAGATTAGATGAAGGAAGAGATAAATGTAGGTAGAGTGGGGTCCTCATGGGAGCACTTAGACTTGTTTATGCAGGTTTTAAGTTTAAGGAAATCATAGAAGTTCAATTTCAGCAGATTATACAGTTGTTGTATTTCCTTAAAAGAGAAAGGTACTTGCTGTGTACCCAGCAGTTTCAAGAAGGGGATGCTCTAGGCAGAGCAGGAAGGCCAACACACAGGTGTGCCTTGTATCCTAAATTTAGGGTTATTCCAGAGCACAGTCAAATTATATTGATTTATTGCGATCTCTAGGAGTTTGTCTACTCTTTTTCTGCTGTTAAATAGACATGAAAAGATGGGAGGATTTGATCTTGATAGACAGGAGCATAATGGAATGCACATCCTCAAGTATCTCTGTTTCAACTAAGAGTTGTAGTCTGGTAGCTGCAAGAACCATAAAGAGCCCTGTTTAGCCAGAAATGCAGTTTGATTGTTTCTTAAGTCACCCACTTTTACTCCATCCAGATTTGTAGGCAGTCTTCATTTTTTGATGGATTTTATGGGCCGCTTGTTTTACCATATGAATTTTTTTTTAACTTCTTATCAAATTGTTGAGGGAAATCCTCAGACAGGGATAGTGACACCATATGTATGAGGTAATTGACTATTGGTGTCACCATCATTTTAATTGTTTCCATACTACCCCATCAGGTTCTAAATTTAAGGTTCCATCCATCCAACAAGTCTTCGATTTACTTTAGTGACAATTTTCCATTGAATTGCAAGGTTTCTATCAAATCTGATCCAAATTCTATGGCTAAATATTTTAAAAACTCAGATTGCCATGTCAGCCCAGATTTATCTAAGAGGTCACTGGTGTAGAGCTTGTTTAACACCTTGAATTGTCCTTGTTAAGTATATATCCTGCAACCAGCACACAGTTGTCTATTGTATGTATTAATGGATTCACAGAGTGACATGCATCCTCAGTCATAATCAAGATATCATCAGCAAAAACCGCCACTTTCATAGTAGTTCTATTAAAGCCAATAACGGCGATCGAGTCATTTGATTGGATGTTATGGAGTAAGGGTTCCAGGGCTAGGATGAATAGGGAAGGGGATAGCGGACAACCCTGCCTCATTCTTTTCTCTAAAGTAAAGAAAGGGGACAAGAGACCACCGGCCCACACTCTAGCACAGGAGGCACTATAGAGTGCCATTACCATCTTTGTGGAAACCTCAACTAAGTTTTTAGGTCTCGCCTACGCAGCGCACATGCGCTGCGTAGGCAAAAGACCTTTAGCATTCGCTTTGGCTTTTCAGCCAAAAACGTGCACTCGTTCCATTGCCTTCAATGGCAACGCGTGCACGTTAGGCGATTTACTTGCGGGAGCGAGCGGCGCCATATGGTAGCAATTATCGCTCCTGGCGCCGCTCGCTCCCGCAAGTGAAACGCTTTCACTTTTGCTGCCTCTTTTCGGAACACTCTTGCAGCGGTAGTTGCAGCACATCTCTCTGCTTTCCTTTTGTGTTCTTTTCATTTCTCGTTTGTCTGGGCTCTCATCCCCAGACACGCTGTGCTTTCCTTCGCTTGCTACCACAAGTAGAAGCGTTCACGCACTTGTCCCAGCCCTCGGCGCTCACCGGGTGAACTTAGAGGGACGCAAACCAACAAACGAAACGGCGCCAAGTGTCAGCAGACCTCCTACTGGTAAGGACTTTCCGTGGCCGCTTCGGAGGCAGCACTCGCGAAAACGTGCAAAGCCACCCGACGCTCCCAAGCGGCGAATGGCTATTTATCCTCAAACATAACGTTGGAAAAATGTGGGAATTTTGCACTTTCCCACACAATACCGCAAAAAATTTGGTCAAAAAGCCGTTTTGAATGGTTTACATGGCTTTTTTTTGCTCTCAAATTACATACAGCATCTGGCTGCCTCTTTTCGGAACACTCTCGCAGCAGTAGTTGCAGCACATTTCTCTCTGCTTTCCTTTTGTGTTTTTTTCATTTCTCGTTTGCCTGCGCTCTCTCTTCCCCAGACACGCTGTGCTTTCCTTCGCTTGCTACTACAAGCAGAAGAGTTCACGCACTTGTTTAAACTGGTCAGCAAAGTATAATTCGAAACCGTGCCTTCTTTTTCATGGTTCTGATCTCTGTTTGCTCATAATATTTCGCCGGAGCGTCCAATATTTCTAACGAGTGTCCTCTTTCTAGTTCCAAGACCCAGTCTGGAACAGCTCTCTCTGATTGTGTCTTTGCTGACGATCCATGCCTGTCGGGGAAGTTGCTTATGGTTTACCCTGGTATAGATTACAGTATACTTCATGCGTGTGTTCTTTTTGTAATTTTGTTGCCATTTTCGCTTTCTCCGGGTTGGTTACAAGCCCCCTTGCGAACCGCTCTGCCCCTCCTCTCAGTCCCCTCCTTCGGCTTGCGATAGTCCCTCGAGCACCTCTCTGACTCCTCGTGATCACCTCTGACCGTCTCTACAATGTATGTAAAACTATTATCTTCCAAATTATGTTTCAAAGGCAGCAGCCCTAAGCTGTACTGTTTGATTTGTGAAACTTTATATACAGACATGCTGTGTGCTGCAGCCTTTAAGGGCTATTTTCAGTCCATGATATAGGAAAGCTTGTGATTTTCGCCACTATATAGCCGCTTGTGTGTGTCACATCGTCTCTTCTTTAGTGAACGTGTATCGCAAGATGGAGGCAATAAAGTTAGTCTACAGCTCTGTATAAATGCGGCAAGGGCAACATCTAGTGTTCAGAGAACACTTCAGCCATTCCTACTTCGATACAGAAATATGGAGCGCGTTGTTTACTGATGATGTAGGGCATCTAGCCTTTTGGATGTAGCTGTTCCAATTTGTAAGCAGTACACTTGTTTCATATGTTTAATGTATCCCTGCTAACAACACGGCTCCACACTTAAATAGCATTTTTTGTTTCAAATAGGGTTTAACTTACCAGTAGATATGCCTGTTCCAGAGAGCTCAAGTGCTAATGGATGTGATGGGCTCGGAGTGGGCTAAAAGTCTTGTTTACAATTGTTGCCTGCCCGCTAGCTAGTCCCTCTGCTGCAAGTAAGCGGAGGTTGGACAAGGGAGACAATCGTGTGATGTCATTGATGGGTGTTAAAAGAGGAGACCATGCCTTGACAATGTAAAGCGCTTTGACACCCTCGGGTCTAGCTGTGGCTATAGAAAACTCTTTCATTAAATAAATAAATATTTCTACGACGCCCTTGCTTCTATCCCTCCTCTTCATGCTGTTTTGCAGCTCCATTCTTTCGCCTTTCCAGAGGCATTCCCCAGCTTTTCTCATAGTGTAGAAATCAAACAATTTGAAATAATTCGCTCTATGTGCGTTTTTTGGACCCTCTGCGCAGACACACAGTCGTCCACTTATGTCATATGTTAGTGGCCACTAAAGAAAGTCTCCACAGGGTGACGTGAGTGACCCTCCTCACGCATGGGGACACTGTGAGACTGCGCCCCTTCTGAACCCAGTCTGCAACACAGTACGTGGTGCTTAAGTCGATGCAAGTCGCACTGGTAGATGCCATCACTGTCCCGCCTATACCAGGTCATTCCTTCTCACTTTTTTTTTAGGTCGCACCTATGTGACTGATTGCCTTATTCAGGTAATTAATAGATAAGCATCTCCTTCCCTGCAGAGTCCTCCCTCATACAACTTTGATTCATGTACACGGAATTAGTACTTGCTGGCTAATGTCTACAGGTAAAGTGGACTCCTGTTTGTATATGTGATTTAACTCACCCATTTTGGAAGTGTTTTATAAGATCTTGCTAGTTTGTGGGCATTTACATATTTAAGCCGAATGTAGCCCCCATTTCCAGTGGAGAAACTGCAATCAGTGAGATCGTGCCATTATGTAGTCACAAAATCTTATCTTTTACTAATCTAATAAATCTAACAGTAATTCATAACGGTAAAAGTCTGCCAAATAACAGGGGAGCTCTTACATAAGTAGGACTGTTGCCATAGCTACCGCGAGTACCTTTCAAAATATGTATGTTTTTGTTATAATATAACTTAAACACATTAGCAGAGTTAATAGCTCAGGCAAAACACTATTAAGGTTCCAAAGGCGAGACAGATTGCATTGCAAATGCTTGTTTAATAGGGTTTCACAATTAAAATGTCCAAGAGACTATCGAAAGCCTTTTCGGCATCTAGTGTTATCACCACAGTATCAGAGGAGATGATCTTGACCCTTTCAAGGATATGGCACATGAAGTGAGATTTGTCATTGAACATGCAATTCTATGTCAGGACCGGAGGCGAGGATTATGCTATTCTTTCTTCACTTTATTGAATAGCAGCCATTTGTAGTCAAGCAAAATAAAACCACTATTCCCATGAACCATAGGGAATAAACAGACAAAACAATAGAGAGTCCATGGCTAGAGTGTCCCACCCTCTGCACCAATCACAGGCTCCCAAGGCGCTGGTAGTCTCTTATCCCTGTCCATGCCTCCTCTTTCTTCGCTGCTTGCAGCCAAGATAAGTCCAATTTTTATTCTCTCGCACTTTATGTGTTTATTCTGTGTTTTTGCTATTGCGGTGCGTTGCGCTATTTCTTGCCACTATTACCATGTGTACTTTGTTATTGTGCTTCAGGTGCGAGACGGCGTATTTATTTTCCGTGCCGTTTCCCTCACGGCTGTGTGGAGGCGGCGCGCGCGTCAGGGAATGCGCGCCCGCATCGGGTATAAGGTTTCGCTTGTTTAGCTTTATTATACTTCCCTTACAGGTACTTTGTTCTTCAGCGAGGCCGCCGCTACTCAGCATCTCGCGTTCGGCCGTGGGAGCGTCTGAGCCAGTGGTCTTCAAACTTTTTAATTCCGCGCCCCCCCCCCCCCCCCCAGGGTAGAAAAAAAAAAATCACTGGCCCCCCCCCCCCAACATTTTTCACAATTATTGTATTTAACTGCCAATGTTTAAATATTTCTAGACTTATTGAAACATTGCAGTTAAGTTCTGTCACTGTTTTAGAAATGCAAACAAATACAGGATTTCCAAACATACTATTCTGGTGAGGCAGGCCTTACTAATGTGTAATAGTATCCACAGTGTGATTATTCGAAATGGTAGTGGGGGTTTCAGAGAAAATTTGGAGTCCCTTCCCTCTTGGTGCCTTCTCCCAGCCAGGATTTAAATGACAAAGGATGTTAATGATGGCCCATTACAGAAGAGCTTACTGCCGATATTTTTTTTGGGCTGAAAACAAAGCATAATGTTTCTTCTGGCCAGAGACTGGCGCCCCCCCTGGAATCACTTGAGGCCCCCCTAGGGGGGCCCGCCCCCCAGTTTGAAGACCTCTGGTCTGAGCTCCCTAGCAGCCGTGTTGTTTGGTGCATACGGCTCGCAGTGACCGTGTCTCCTCGTTAGAGGGCGCTTGGTCTCGCGCTTGACGCGGCGTGGATGCTCCGGATTCCGCGCATTCCTCAGCACGTCAGGATCCGAAGCAACACTGCCATGTGAGCCTGGTCTGGTCTTTTAACTGCATTTACGCCCCTGACGCGGCGGTAGTCTGTGTTTGGAGAGTTATCCCCGTGTGTATTCAAATTAACAGTTACGCCCCCAGAATGCCGGTGAATTCGGGTCTGTATCTGCAGTTAGGCAGTTGCCAGCAGTTCTCACTGCCTTGGGGGTCCGTATTGGTAGGCCAAAAACGCTCCTGTTCTGAGTCGGTATTGCAGATGGTGTCTGCTGGGGACCCGTTTTCTGCAGGCTGCCCTCAATCTATTGGCACCAAGGCTGTTGGGGTTCAGGGCTTAGTCCCTGGTTATTATTGTGAGCATTGCCCGCCCTTTATCAGGCTGACACCCAGTCCCCCCCTTTATCCTGAGGTATATCACATCACAGCTGCCTTTTGCTGTCAGTTGTCTGGTTTTCCCTGGTACTCGGTTTTTCACCATGGAGGAGTTCCAGGATGATGTCTACCAAGACGATTAGTGGAAGCAAGATCCCTTTACTGCCTTTCAATGGGACGACTACTTTTATGACGTAGTGGACGCGTCCATCCATAAATCGGTGGAGGAGGCCTTGATGCCCCTGGAACAAAGGTTGGCTCGAAAGATCGACCAAGCCTGTGATCGGCTGGCCAAGACCTCTCAGGGTTTGGCTACCGCCCACTCTTCCAGTGTCCCATCGTCGGATCCGCAGCCCCCGGCAAAGGGCGCCAAGTCCTCTGGCCGGGACGCCGATGCCTTCAACTGCCTTAAACAGGCATTTTTAGCCAGCACTGCCCTACAACCGACCCCTCCCACTACCCCTCCGGCGCTCCCAGTTTCCACTGGGGATGATGGCCTCGGGGATGATGAAGACGCAGACGGCCCATCTCGTCCTTGGCACCCTTCTCGCCCAGACCCTTCCTCAGACGGGCAGAACCCCTGTGCGGATAAGTTGGACAAGAATGATATTCTTTATCCGCGTTCCTCTGACTGGGCCCCCTCGGACAAGGTCGCCCAATTGGCTAGTCTGATCCGCAGCCCGCTTGAACCTGCGACTCGCAACTGCCTTAGGGCAGTGTCCTCGCGCCTCCCTGGAGTGGAAGGTGGCAGCCACGCCGGATATTGACCCGAGAATGGCCACCTTCCTTCAGAAATTTATCAAGGATCCTAAAAAGGGCATCAACAGGTCCTGGCGGACGTGCCAGGACAAACTCCTCGATATCCCGGGCCCCGTTACCAAAATCCTGGACATGGCGGAAGAGGCCAAAACGTCAGGTTCGCTCACATCTCTGGACCATCTTTCCTTGTGGACTCAGCGAGTGGTGGTGTTTCTAGGGAACGCCAACTGTGCAATATCCACAGAACGGCACAGGTCCCTCCTGATCAAGGTAGACCCGAAGTTGGGGGACCTAGACGATTCAGAGGCGGGCCCTGTGGCGCAGGGCGGCCTCTTTGGCAGACCCTTTATAAAGGAATTGGGACGGTTCGTCAATACCTTTACCTCCCTGGACCGGGCGCAGTCCTCCATCAGGAAAGTGTTTCGCCCTAGGGTTTTCCGAGGGGCCAGACAAGGAAGAGGCCGCTCGTCCGGCCGTCCCAATCAGCACAGGGGACAAGGCTCCGGTAACGGGCAATGCCAAGACCAGGCCTGCTTTGGCAATTTGTACCCCACCCGAGGTCGGCGAGGCAAAAACAGTGGAGGAAGAGGCGGAGGCATCTCCAGTTCTTCCGGTGAGTGTTCTCCCTTCCTCCCTTCTAAAGGTGGGGGGCTGTCTGGCACGTTTTGTCCCAACCTGGACTTCCATCACCGGGGACTCCTGGGTCTTACAGACGGTGCAGGGTTTCCACATAGAGTTTCTCGGGGCTCCTTCGCAGCCCGTGGCCCCCCCGTCTGCTTTGTTATTCCCAGACAGCCTCCGCGCTGGTCGATCAGGAGGTGCAATCTCTGTTGGACAAAGGGGCTATTGCAGTAACCATGCATCACCCCAATGGTTTCCTCAGCAACCTCTTTTTAGTGGACAAGCCAGACGGGGGGATGCCCAGTTATAAATCTGCGCGAGTTCAACGAGTGGTTGTCTATCACCACTTCAAGATGGAGGGCATCCATCTGCTTTGCGATGTTCTTTGCCCCAACGACTGGATGGCGCGTCTCGACCTCAAAGGCGCTTACCTGGCGATCCCGATTTTCCTGCCACATGGGTGGTTTCTGCAGTTTCCCTGGAGGGACAAAACGTACGAATTCACCACTCTACCCTTTGACCTGTCCTCCGCCCCTTGGTGCTTTACCAAGGTCCTTCGGCCGGTGATCGAGCGCCTGCGAGCGTCGAGCATGAGACTCATCGTCTACCTAGACGACATTCTTTTGATGGCTCAGGATCCGAGGTCGCTCTCATGTCACATTCAGATAGCGGTCGACCTCCTTCAGAGCCTCGGGTTTGTGATCAACTAGGCCAAATCTATCCTGGTCCCATCTCAGACTGTTCTTTTTCTCGGCTTTCCGATCGAGTCCGTGGTGTCCACCCTCAGCCTTCCCTCTCGCAAGATGACGAAAATTTGTCACGAGAAATCAGCGGTCTTTATCCCAGTTGCAAATATCTCTCAGACAGCTGGCTCGCATTATCGGCCTTCTGTCGGCCTCCATTCAGGCAATTTTTCCAGGCCCGCTCCATTACAGAGCCCTCCAATGTCTCAAGGCTGCACAGCTGCGCAAAGGCCTTTCTTATTCTCACAAACTGACTCTCTCAGCGAACGCCAGGTAGGAGCTCCAATGGTGGCTCTCTCACATGGAGGCCTGGAATGGACGAGCCATTTTCAGTTCAACGCCAGATATTGTTATAGAGTCCAACGCTAGCAGATCCGAATGGGGCGCAAGGTGTGGCGACTTCGCCACGGGAGGTGTGTGGTCTCCGTTGGAGCAGAAGTTACACATCAATTGTCTGGAGCTTTTGGCGGGCTTGTTTTGCGATCCAGTTCTGTACCAAGGACTCGATCCAGTCCTGCGTCCTTCTCAAGATGGACAATGTGTCGGCGGTCCGGTACATCAACCATATAGGGGGCACGCGCTCCAAAGCCCTCTCGGACCTTGCAGCAAACTTTTGGCAGTACCGCCTAGATCACCAGGTCTCGGTCATGGCGGAATACCAGGACAACCAAGTAGCAGACATCCAGTCTCGACATTCACGACGTGAGTCTCTGGAAGCTTCACCCAGGGGTGTTCGCGGACCTCCAAAGCCTCTGGGGTCCCTTCTCGGTGGACCTCTTTGCTTCCCGCCTGGATCACCAGCTTCCCCGGTTCTTCAGCTGGAGGCCGGATCCCCTTGCGGAAAGATCGGATGCGTTTCTACAGAATTGGAGGGAGGAAACGGGCTATGCCTTTCCCCCATTTGCCATGATCACGCGGGTCACAGCCCATGTGCGACGTCAACTGGCGGATGTGGTGCTTATTCCGCCGATTTGGAGATCGCAAGTCTGGTTTCCGGTTCTACTGGAACTTTCTTGGGATTTTCCAATCCCACTCCCCCCCGTTTCCAACTCTTCTTCTCGATCTGACAGGGAATCCTCACCCTCTTATCGAGCAGGGATCTCTGACCCTAATGGCATGGCGGATTACAGGGGCTGATGGGCGGTCCCAGGCCTTTCGGAACCGGCTGCGGCGTTCATGGCCAGAGCCTGGGCTGACAGTACCGTCAAAAGATATCGGTCCTCCTGGGGTCGGTGATGATGTTGGTATTTGCGATGGAGTATCGATCCTGTGGCAGCGGATGTGGCCTCCATCTTGAACTTCTTGGCCTCTCTAGCGGAAGGGGGGATTGGCGTTTCGGACCGTCAATACCTTTCGCTCCGCTATCTCTGCTGGGCATGCCCTGGTTGATGGCTCTCCGGTTGGGGAACATCCCTTGGTCTGTCGCTTGCTCCGTGGCATTATTCTCTCGTTGCCTCCTGAACCTCGTTATTCCCAATTATGGGATGTCAATAGGGTTGTTAACTAGCTGCTCTCCTGGCAACCGAATAGATTCCTCTCTAGGAAGGAGCTTTCCGCAAAATTGCCCATGCTGCTTTGTCTGGTCTCTTGTAGCAGGGTCTCGGATAGGATTTTTTCCCCTACGGGGGTTACTTTTACTATCCGTAGACGCACCAAATGTGGGACGAAATCCATCTCTTATCCCGCTTTTCCAGATTCCCCCAAACTGTGTGTGGTTTCTTGCCTCAAGACATATGAGGAGATGTCGGAGGAGTTTCGTCCTCCTGGGGAACGCCAATTGCTCATTTCATTTAAGAAGCCTCATAAGGCTGTGTCCTCCCCCACGATTGCTCGTTGGGTAAGGTGGGTGATGCACGAAGCCGGTATTGACTTGCGTGCGTTTGAAGCGCATTCTACTAGAGGAGCGATGGCCTCCAAAGCATTTACCCTGGGAGCTCGTCTGGAAGACATTCTGAATGCAGCAGATTGGTCTTCAGACTCTACAGTTTTACTTCAAACCGGTGATTGATATGGCACACTTGGTGGTGAGCAAGCTAAACAAGCATAATCCTTGCCTCCGGTCCTGACATAGAATGAAATATTTCCTAGCTATCGTAACAGAATGTTTCAATTCTATTAAGGACTAGGAGGCGAGGATTATCCCACCCAGGGTACAAGTTCGTTGCTGTTCTCCTTTCCTTTTCCTCGTATTGGAGTAAGTAAAGTTTGGCTTTGTTGACAGATTATTGTGCTATTCATGAAAGCTCTCTCCCACAGGGTTAATCCTTAAACATTTCTGTCGCTTATGTTATGCATTTGATCCTTGCGGGCGATTCCAACAAACAGGATTCTTGAAGTGTCCGGTCTGGCTGACCGAGCGACGAAAGAGGAGGAATGGACAGGGACAAGAGACTACCAGCGCCTTGGGAGCCTGTGATTGGTGCAGAGGATGGGACACTCTAGCCATGGTCTCTCTATTGTTTTATCTGTTTATTCCCTATGGTTCATGGGAATAGTGGTTTTATTCTGCTTGACTGCAAATGGCTGCTATTCAATGATGTGAAGAAAGAATAGCATAATCCTCGCCTCCGAGTCCTTAATAGAATTGAAACTTTCCGTTACGATAGCTAGGACATTTTTCATTCTTCATGAAGCCAACCTGTGCTCAACTAATTATGCACAACGGATAGGGTTATAGTCTTTTACACAGGATTTTAGCGTAGATCTTCACGTCTAAGTTTATTAATGAGATGTACCTATCATTTTTAGCAAGTGTTGGATCCTTACCCTCTTTAGGAATCACCACTATAGTGGCTTCACTTGTGGCACCCGAAACAGTTCCTGACTCTACAAAGTGGTGAAAGAGATCTTTTAGTTTGGGGATTAAGAGTGGATGCGAATGTCTTGTAGAAGTTAGCTGGGAAGCCATCTGGGCACGGAGCTTTGTTTTGTTTGACGGATTTAATAGCTGCTGCGATCTCGTCTGAGCAGAATGGTGAAGTAAGGGGGAGTTCTTATCCTCCTCAGTGATGGAAGGTAAATATACGTTCTTTAAGCACTTCCTGCACATATCGGTGGAAGACTCAGAGTCATCCTTATAAAACAACTCATAAAAAAAAGTCTCTGAAGACTTCCAGTACCTTTTGTTGATTGGTTTGTGTCACATTTGAGGTACTTTTGAGCGTGAGGATACCATTTTGGCTCTGTTTATGTTTAAGATAGGACGCAAGTATTTTCCCCGCCCTATTTGCTTAACACAGTTTCAAGCTCTTGTATTCATTAAACCAAACCCCTGCTTTCAGGCTCAATATATTATTATATTCATACTTTTTATTTGTTAGGAGAAGTAGTGTGTGGGTGTCTACATTGAAGAAGTGGGAGTCCCTAGGGCCTTGAGTTTTTGCTCTAAGTTTGGTACTATGTGCTTTATTCAGTTTAGCTGGTATATCAATTATAGTGACTCTAACGGTTGCCTTTAGAGCGTCCTAGTAAGTGGTGGGGGAGACAACTAAGGTTGAACTGTCCTTAATGTAGTTTAGGATGGTGTTTTCAATGATGTCCCTGGATGCAGCATCTTTAAAGAATTAGTCATTGAAAAGCCAGACCTTACAAGATGGCCTCGTGTTAACCCCTATGAGGGACAATGATACACAAGAACGATCGGAGACCAGTCTAGGGAGAATGTCGGTTTGGTCGATTAGGTATGTGTGTGTGTTGGGACAAGGAGGTAGTCCGTTCCGGAGTATGATTTGTGTGGGTTGGAAAAAAAGTTGTAGTGTCAGGGTGTTGCAGTCCCCAGGAATCACGCAAGTTGAATCTGGAGCATAGTTTGAGTAGAGATTTGTGGGACCTTGGAGCCTGAAATGAGGCTCTTGAATGCCTATCTAAAGTAGCATCTATGGGAAGATTAAAGCCACCACCCATGATGATCAGTCTATTATCATCTGTTACATGGCTTCGTGGGGTAGATAAGGAATCCCAGAAGTCTTGGTCATTAGAGTTTGGTCCATGAATATTAAAAATATGGAAAGAGTTGGAGTTTCTGGAAAGCTTTGTGAGGATCCATCTTCCCTCACTGTCCCAACACATGTGAGTCTATAGATAAACACGATTTTCTGGCAATCAAGGTCACCATCCCTTTTTCTACTTTGGTGCGTGTGAGCATAGAGCTCCACTGATCCAGTTGTTACCAAATGAAGCCACCTCTTTAGGACCAATCTTGGTTTCTTGTAATAAGATTATATTGGTTTTGATTTTATACAGATAGTATACATGTTCTTGCATTTAACTGGGTGATTGAGCCCCTTTAAGTTTAGTGAGAACACCTTTAGATTCTTGGCAAGGAGAAAACTAACCATGTTATAGGGATGTGTGAATGATTTGGAGACATGAGCAAAGGGATCAGTATGGGCCCATATTGTACCCAGACGAGCAAGGGCGGGACATACCAAACAGTACTAGTGCCAGTGAAGATGTCCTCATTGAGAATAAATGTACCTCTATGACCCATATGGGGATCTGTGCAAAGGCACATTGTTGCCAGTGAGTGAACGAAGAAAGAACAAAGGAGTGATTTGTCATGTCAGCAGACAAATAATCCACAAAAGAGAAAACCTCTAAATATATTGCAACGCAAACACTGAAAAAAAATAATCCAAAAAGCCCTCCCCTTACTCCCCACCCACACACTCACCTATCCATCCTTAACAACACTGAATGCGGGGGAGACAACAGCAGGGTAACATCCCAGCCATGATTTATCAGATCTGGTCAGATGCAACAGTGGTTCTATGTACAAGGAGCAAAAAGCTAATTGCTATACAATACAGAGAAAATAAACCACCATTGGAACATAAGTGAAGTCCTGGGATCTCTAAGAACGTTTGGGGTATTAGCTTGGACTCCTATCTTAACGCCACTACATGTGCACATAACCTAAAAGCTATAAACAGTCTAGGACCGGAAGAAATCCTGGTTTTAGAAGGCTGTGCACAAGGCTCCCCATGCACATAATATTCAAAAAGCGTGGGTTTATATACAGAAGCTCGGGCAGTTAGAGGTCAGCGGAACACAGTCACAATTTGTTACATTAAAAATACAATATATCAAGAAAGAGAAGTCTAAAATAGACCACAGCATTGGTCAGTACGTAAAACAATAATGTAGATTTAAATGCGAAAGTCACGTAAGACAGGTGTGCTGGTACTACCTTTTATATTGTCAAAGGCACTAACAAGGGCTATCCATAATGGTAGCACAACATTCTTTCGGACTCTATGGCAGTGCCTAGAACAGCAGTAGGCAAAAATATGAAGGCAAAGAGTACCAATACTTTATGACAGTAGCAAACCCTGTATGAAGGAGTGTCTATTAGGAACAGAAGGTATTAAACTTCTCCACAACAGTGAGATGATGGTAAATGAGTAAGGCACATAGATACACTTCTCTGCAGTAGCATTAGGAAAAGTGCAGGTGTAGTATAAGTGAGCGACACTCAGAACAAAGTTAACACACAAATAACATAGAATTCCTGGGATAAGGCTCAGTCTTTCTGCTGGGTGGCAGGCGTGTGTTGGGTTTCCTTGGCCGGGCCATCTCTTTCATTCAAGAAAGTTTGTAAGTCTCAACGAAGATGTGCTGCTTTTCTTCAGAACAGACCCTACATTTTTCGGAATCAGTAAAAGAAAACTGCAGGGCTGAGGACTTGAGGCTGGGTTCAAGTGACAAAAAACCCCAGCTAAGGTCAACAGTCGATTTTGAGTAGTCCAGTGGCCATTCCATATGATGATGTTGTTTTTACGTATGTAGTTCAGTATTAACTCAGTGTGCTGATAATGTAACTGTAAGCATACAGTCTGACAGGTAATGGCTTTACTGGATGGTTAAATGAGGGGACTCAGTGTGCTCTTTCTAGTTCAAAGTCTTTTTTGAAGGACAGTCCTGCTGTTTGTGGTAGCCACTTCTCCAGGAAGGCGATACAAGAGTCTGAAGAATCCTCCGCTCTTTTAGATAATCTGCAAAGCCACAGGTTTCCTCTACAATTTCTATCCACTAAACCTGCAATGTCCCTTTGGAGTGACTTTACTTATGCTTGTAGTTTCTGAATGTCTTTGTCTGAGTGGGTGGCCATGTCTTCCATTGTACTGATCCGAGTCTATGCTTCAGCTACTTTGTTGTTAATGGCTTTAATGTCCTAATGCCCTATCTTAAGGTGCGCATCATATCTGTGGTGGACTTTGTAGATTTAGCAAGGTCATGTACTTTAGCAACTTTCTTTGGAATCCTGCCCATAGTGTTAATTATGCCCATCTTCACCTTAATTAGAGAGTCCGGGCCAAGGGTTCTGCTTTTGAGCATTTAAGGCCTGTGTTGGTCTCTTTCAGCTATGGCAAGACTGCAAAAGGTATGGTTAAGGACTCTCGTCGACCTATGGATTAGGTCTATGTATCAGCTCTGTGACTCTTTACAGTTGGTATGCAGTGTAGCCCTAATAAGAGCATAACAACGGTATAGTGTGCTGGTATTTATGGCACTCTGCAGGCAGCCCCAAAATCGCACTTCACAGGCTTCTTTTATGTCCAGTAGTATATGGGCCACCTATGTGTTAGATAGTGCCCCCAGGTATTAGAGTGAGACCTCCTTCAATGGGAGTTAGACTTGTAGAGAAACAGAGGCAGTATCTCCATACATTGGCGATAACTTGGTTCAGACTGTTGAAACCTCCTCCAGACCATAACTAATCTCAAAACAGGCAGTCTGTCCCGCGAGTCTTGAAGTGCCAAAGCCTTTGCCATTAAAGATGTTATGCCTTTCTAAAATCCCCAATTATTAGAAGCCCTTGTGTGCTGTACGAAGAGTGTCTCAGTCATTTGTTATGTATTGATGAATTATGCGGAGTTTGGGATCTCTGTGTGAGACTATGTAGCACAAATGGCTCAAAGGCCGGAATTGCCAAGGGTTGCCAGTAATTGCCAAGGATTATTCAGGTTGTTGTACACTTAATGCGGGCAGAAAAGTGAGTGAAATTTCACTGCCATGCGAGTTCACTACCATTTTAAGGTCATGTGGAAATATGGATTTTCCTGGTCAGTTATGTCCCCTATCTTGGACCCCAACGGTTCTATGTGCATGTCACAAGTACATGTATGTTCCCTCCAGTTCCAGTTATGAAGACGCAAATACATGTGCGTCCACCGTCAACATGTCCTCTGACAGATCCGCCATGAATAGGCCGGATATTCCATTCCTAAATATGAAAGGCCACCGGCTTTATATGGTTCACTTATGCCACTTTACAGTCCAGGCAAGTAGGCCCTGATTCTGTCATCAAAACTCCTTTTGCCTTCTGCCTCTGAAAGCTCCGGTCCGAGCCTGCATCTGTGACCATGAACTTTGTCTCATTCTCTGCGCGGCTCACGAAGCCTGACATCAGCCTATTCTCTGCCAAGAACTGTATTTCACCTTCGAATTATCTGCCTCTCCCTCAGCCGATGCATTCCTGCCTAGTAGTTTAAGTAAACATTCTTCCAGTTACCAAGCAAAAAGGCCCATCTTCTCTGTCCTCATGCAAGTAATTCATAGCCCTGTTACTAGGGAATATTCCTACCCCCTCGCATTCAGTGTAGACACTTAGACGCTTGTACACGCACGCACAGTCAGTATAGAATAGATTCTGTCCGAGAGTCCTTCTTTTGTGGATAACATAGTTCTTTAAACATAGGATGTTAGATATGATTTGGGATTAGGTTGACTTGACCCCCCAGACTTCTCGTCTCCACATATAGAGCTAAATGTCAAGTCCTCGTCACCCCCTAGTTACACGTCAATTACACGTCATACTGCTGCGCGCGCATCTATGCCAAGTATTATCTTATAGATCCACCTATACATGACATCATAACCAATCATGTTCCTTTTTACCCATTATTACACCCATTTTCGGTTACGCAGACCAAACGTCAATGTCCTTATCAATTGTCACGCCTACTGTATTCACTTCATTATAATGTATGTACTATAAAAGTTACTTCTCTGTCAATAAAGTATGTACTTCACTTCCTGAACCCCCGCGGTGATGGAACTTGAAGCATCCGATTATAATCGATTATTGGAATAAAGCCCATTCCGAAACTCTAATATCACGGATTCTGCCTCTCATTTTACTGAGCTATTTTATAATGTTTCTGTATCAAATTCAGTCCCGGTAAAGGAATTTTTATTTACCACATGATGGCGCCCGAACAGGGACACTTTCTCATCTCACGCGCCGGCGGTGCGTTGCAGGCCCGGTCTCCTGCCACAGCTGGACGGACAATAACGCGTACCAACAGGATTTCCTGTATCTCCCTCCGGTCAAGCGGGGGCGACTGAGACTGCGATCAACACCCAGACGAGGCGGTGAGAAGTGCGAAGTATCCCGACCAGAGCCTAGCTGAGAGAGCAAGATCCGAGGTATACAGAGACCCACCAGTCCGAAGTCAAGCCCAGTGTTCGACGAGTCGAGTCGAGTCGAGTCCAGTCCGGTTCAAGTTCAAGTTACTGAGGCCTTCCGTTTCCGAAGCTACCCGGTGAGTACCATTACTGGGGAGGCATTTCTGACGTGCACATAGGTTGTGCCGGTCAAGACGGGTTTGGGTACACAAATCCGGTCTGCACTGTTTTAGCAGTGTATCTGTACTGTTTAGCAGTATATCAAGTATTCCGAAGTATTCCGAAGTGTCTAGTTATTGTCTAGTTATCGTCGAGATTTAAGCTTGGTGATTAGTTATGCAGACGATCATCATTGTTGTTTCAGTTAAGGGTTTAATGTTTAATGTTTAAAGTGTTTAAGTATGTTCTGAATATCGTGGTATGAATGACTGTTCATTATCGTGTTTATTGTATTAAGTCTGTTCAAATTCAAGTATCAGGTCAAAATCAAGTATAAAGTCAGTTCTCAAGATGCCGCTCTTTTCGAAATTAAGACAGATCACTACCAGAAAAGGGGTTCTCGAAGAAGCCGTCCATATTCCTCCTAGGGACACTCCAGGGCACTTTATGTATCACAAACATGGTTTAGACGCTATATTATTTCTTGACTTATGGGTAGACTATACCAAGGGATTACCAGAAAGTCAGAGGTGGCCCACAGCGGGGACCTGGGATGCAGAGTGCATCATGAAAGTCGAGGAAGAGTTATGGAAAAGGAAAGTCAGACAGTCACAGAAAGACGCCGTTGAATTATGGCGTAAAGAATCACATAGACGAACAGAAAAGGCACGTAGACAGGAAGAGAAGAGTAAAGAAAATTCCAATAAAGTTCGGGAGAATCTATTAATTGAGGAAGGTATCCGAGTGAAATCAGAACAAGTAGACAGACAAAGAAATGCCCTTATGAATGGTATGTATCCCCTTCTGGCCGAAGGATTACCTGAGGCTACTCCAGAAACACCAAAAGACTTGCCAACCCCATTGTTCCCAATCAAGGTACATCCTAAGGGGCATCCTAGAACCGCAGAAGATGTTTTTCTTTCCTCATATTTAGATGACGCAGCTCCCGAGTATGCTAATTCCGCCCCACATAGACCGCATACCAGGGAGGTTCAACGCCAAGATCCAGTGCCCGTATCCCTACAGCAACAAATCGAGTCACAAGTTCCGGCAAGCACATCTGTTTCTGCATCTGTTCCTACAGGTACTTCTATAGCTGAGTCCACACCTATAGTTGCTGTGTCACGTTCGACGAATCCTTTCACACCCGACGCCCCAGATGGGGCCACGGGAGGTGCTACCAATATTTTTTCTACGCCACCTAGAATAAATAAACTTATTTTTCAAGAGTCAGCGCATTCACGTACACCAAAATTCGTAAATGATCGTACGCTTAAGGAACTTCTTATAGATTGTAGATATGACCCGGTGCTCGGTAAAGAGGACGAAATGATCCTGGCATCATTACGTATCAGACGAGCCGCAGGGTATTTAGCGAAGCTACCAGGAATGACTACGCATCTAGATAAAATATATCATTTTGTTCAAACAGGGCGAGATCCAGAATGTATTAACAGAGCTATGGAATACCAGAAAGTAGAGATACAGGGGGAACTGTTACGTTTCCTCATAAACTGTGTGATCAGAAATCAAGACCGACCGGGGGTAGATCCGGAAGCAATGAAAATTCTTACAAAATGGAGCCAGAATATATCAGAAGGGAGACACGATAAGCAAAATTGTATAATAGCCATGTGCCGAAAGATCCGTAAAGAAATAGAGCGCCTACACGAGGAGAGATTAGAGACAGACGAGTTCGAACAAAGCGAGGAAGAAGGGTCAGGACTGCCCGCAGGACAGCCGGACACCATAGCCTATGTAGGTAGAGGAAGATCTTGTAATAGGAATCAGACTAGATGTCATACTGACTCAATACGTCCAATATGTCTAGATAATGACAGGAATTTCCAAATACCTATAATTAACATAAGGTCTAACGAGCATTCGTTCCAAACCGCCGACAAACTACTCCGAGAACGAAGGGGTTATCATTTTCTCGATTCTATGGATGAACAAGATTTAGCAAGGGCAGCTGTCCATTGGGTGGACAGTCCCGGAAAATATAGTGATGAGACAGTAGTACGCACATTTTTGAATCTTACCCCAGATGAACAAAGGTTAGCTGGGATTTATATGATTCAACAACTCATTATACTATATCGGAGTCAGCATTCGGACCCTGGTCCCTTACCTGACATACTGACTGAATTGCTTATGAATAAATGGAGAGGTCCAGGTACTAAATTAATTAAAGAAATTCTAGTATCAAGAAAGCAGTATATTCTTTTTGTATGCTCAGAGCATGTCTCATTGCCTGTCAAGGAAAGAACTACGTATCACCTGGATAGACAGAATCCCTTACGAGAAGTACACCCAATAAAAGGTGAGGACAATCAGTTTAAACGCGTATTTGTATATACGCCCATATCGAAAATAGAATTGTTAGAAATGAAGAAAGTGGTACCCAGTCATGACAAAGACCCAGCGGGTTTTCACCGAGAAATTAAGGACATGTTACTCATGGGAGAGTATACCTACCCCGACATTATGACAATATTAAAGGTGTTGATGCCTGCTGGCATTTATGAGAAACTCAAGGAAAAAGAGTGGGAGGTAGGTGACCAAAAGATAGAATGGTCAGCATTAGAAGCAGAAGAAAGGGCCCGAGGTCCAGGTTCGGGGCTTGGGGACAAAACTAAAGCACTACCAGGTCTACTAGTACAGGTACTGCCACGTTTATTAACTACGAAAAAGGAAGATTGGGGTACAATTTCAGCCTGTAAACAGAAGCAAGATGAAGACACTAGCGATTACTATGCCCGATTCGAGAAATGTTTTGGTATAAATAGTGGCATAAAAGCAAGTAGCGAATCATACCCACATCTGTTTGTAACAAAATTAGTGGAAAATGCCCTGCCCCCAGTAAAGAATAGAGTATTAAAATTCGAGAGTACCTGGCAAGGTAACACTCCAACACAAATGTTACAAATGTTACAGTACCACCACAATAGAATTAGAGAGGAACAAGAACATGAACACAGACGCATGAAAGACACGAAAATGAAAATGCTAGTCTCCCAGACAGTTCCAGCTGAAGGACATAAAAAGGGTATGACACATTCCGATTCAACCGGACCTGTAAAAGGGACATGCAATTATTGTAAAAAGCCAGGTCATTACGTACACGATTGTCCAGTGCTAAAACATAATATCGCCATAGGTAAAACACAGGAAAGATCACGGCCACTAAGACAAGATCAGAACGAACAAGGAGCTACGCAGCATGCCCAGGCCATGCCAGCCGCACAACAGCCAATACCGTTTGTGCCAGCTGCACCACCGTTGCCTGTTGCCGCCACACAGACAACAACACGACAAATGTATCAGACCGCACAGTATGAATATCCCGAGTATCAGCGTTACGCATGAACTAGCCTAGAGAGGGAAGTTGACTTACCCCTTATCGAGATTCCTGTAGATCAAGAAGGACCTTATGTACATAGTGAATTATTAGGTCAAGATAGAAAATTTTTACTCGATACAGGGGCAAGTCGAACAACTATAAAACGTAGTGAAGTTCCAGGGGCACCCCTCTCAGGCTCTCAGAATATTTCCCTTGGTTTTTCAGGAAAACCTATTGTTAATGAAGTATCACAGCCTCTTCCACTTACGATAGGACCTCTGACCCGAACTACAGATCTATTGCTTACTAAATCATGTCCAGAAAACTTGTTAGGAATAAAAACGTTGAAAGCCCTAGGAGCCATAATATGTTGTTCTCCGGAAGGAGTAAGGTTGTTTTTACGTGATTTTAAAGGTCACTA
Source organism: Triturus cristatus (assembly GCF_964204655.1). Lineage (NCBI taxonomy): Eukaryota > Metazoa > Chordata > Amphibia > Caudata > Salamandridae > Triturus > Triturus cristatus. The sequence continues at coordinate 962,060,792 of NC_140589.1, forward strand.
TGTATCTAGAGACATGGATCCCCGACTGCAGACTTTACCTACACATCTATGGGCACAAGGCCCTACTGATGTTGGATGCATGAATATTACACCATATCGAGTCACATTAAAGGCAGGAGTGGTGCTACCACGAATGCGACAATACAAGTTACCACCAGATGCTGTAGTGGCTTTACTACAAATCATTGACGAGCTCATTGCCCAAGGAGTAGTTGTGGAAACAGACTCCAATATATGTAATTCACCGATAATACCGATTCTTAAACGAACAGATCCTACAGCGCCGCCAGTATATCGATTGGTTATTGACCTGCGCGAGTTAAACAAATGCATTGTGCCACAATTCCCTGTGGTCCCAGATATCTCGTCATTACTGACAGCTATTGATTCCGAAGCAACATTCTTTACTGTAATTGATCTCAAAAATGCCTTTTTCAGCGTCCCAATAGATCCGGAAAGCCAATATTTGTTCGGATTTAGTTTAAATGGACGTAGCTTTAAATTCTCACGCGCACCTCAAGGATTTACAGAAAGCCCCAGCATCTATAGCCAAGCACTGAAACGAGAACTAGATAGTATCCACATGCCAGTTAACACTGCTCTGCTTCAATACGTCGATGATCTGCTGATTACCGCCCGAAGCGAACCTGAATGTGAAAAAGCATCACTGACAGTTTTACAATTTCTAGCCGAAAAAGGGCACAAGGTGTCCCCTTCTAAGCTGCAATTCTGTGTCCAGCGAGTTGTTTATCTTGGACACTCGCTGGACAAGGAGGGAAGGCAGCTTACACCCGACCGCATTCAGTTGATAGCTAACATGCCAATACCCAAGACACAAAAGGAAGTACGAGCTTTCATAGGCCTCACTTCATATTGTAGGCAGTGGATCCCTCAATATGCATTTCTAGCAAAACCACTCATTCAGTTAACCACACAGGAGGCAGCCACATCGACTGTTCTCCCTTGGACTCAGGAACACACACAAGCTTTTGAAAGCTTAAAGAAAGCTTTATGTCAAGCACCCGTTTTAGCAACGCCATGTTACAGAAAACAGTTTACACTCTTTGTTACAGAACGCGAAGGTACTGCCTTGTCAGTACTCACACAGGAACAAGCAGGAGCACACAAACCATGTGCTTATTGTTCTAGTACATTAGATCCCGTAGCTCAGGCTTTGCCTGCATGCCTAAAATCAGTAGCAGCAACAGCTTTAGCAATCAGACAAAGCGATGCCATAGTGTTAGGACATCCATTGACAGTTCAAGTACCACACGCAGTAGAGGTTCTTGTAAATAGAACGCAAACACAACACTTGACTATAGCGCGACTTACAGGATACGAGCTTACATTGTTTCAGCCACATATAGAAATCAGACGCTGTAACACATTGAATCCTGCCACACTTTTACCTGTAATCGGAACAGACCCACTAGCTCACGACTGTATTGAAGTTATTACTGTAACGACAAAACCCAGACAAGACTTGACCGATGTTCCATTGTCAGATCCAGACTTGACATTGTATGTAGATGGTTCATGCATGAGAACAAGTACAGGAGAGTTAGTGGCCGCTTATGCAGTCACAACAGATACTGAAGTCATTGAAACTAATCGTATAAATACTTTGTCAGCTCAAGCCGCAGAGCTCATCGCTCTGACACAAGCCTGTATTCAAGCCACGAATAAAAAAGTCAACATATACACTGATTCACGTTATGCATTCGGAGTTGTACATGACTTCGGCGTGCTGTGGCGAGAGAGAGGTTATTTAACTTCCCACGGTGCCCACATTCAGCACGGACCCCTCATTCATGCCTTATTAGATGCAATACATCTACCTACTGCAATATCAATTATGAAATGTAAAGCTCATATGAAAGTTACTGATATCATTTCCCAAGGCAATGATCTAGCCGACAGAACGGCTAAACAGACTGCTCAAACTCAAACTCCCGACATGACAAAGACAATAGTCCCGATGCCGACACATTGTATGACAGTTAAAGATCCTACTCTTGACGTAATTGACATACAGACACATGCTACACCAGACGAAATAAAGAAATGGACTGAATTAGGAGGGATCCAAACGGACCAAGGATGGATGATGAAGGAAAAGTCTGTATGGTTCCTTCCTGATTCAATGGTCCAAGTTATAATTAACACTATACATAGTCCAGCACATCTAGGAGAAAAAGCTATGCTGGACAGCATTCAACACATTTGGTTCAATAAACATTTACGAGCAGCAGCAAAACAAAAGGTCCGTACCTGTATGATCTGTTGTCAGTTTAACCCAGGTAAAAGCATTCCCGTAGAACAGGGTGGATTTCATACCCCTAATCATCCTTTTGAAGTACTCCAGATGGACTATATCCAGATGGAACGATGTCGAGGATTCAAATATGTTCTCGTAGTTGTTTGTGCTCTGTCCCGTTGGACGGAGGCATACCCGGTTTCAGATTACACTGCCCCGACTACTGCCAAACAGTTGGTTCGAGAATTCTTCCCACGATACGGTTTACCACGTGTTGTCTACTCAGATAACGGCCAGCCGTTCTCATCCGAATTAATGAAACACGTTTCACTTCTGTTAGGTTATCAGTGGAAATTCCACTGTGTCCGACACCCCGAAGCAGCAGGTCTCGTAGAAAGACATAACCAGATACTGAAAATCAGAATGTCCAAAATATGCAGAGAAAAAGGTATCGACTGGGTAGTAGCGTTACCCGTTGCACTCTTTTACATGAGAATGGTAGCACACTCTCGAACAGGGCTATCCCCGTATGAGGTGATCTTCGGTAGACCACCGAATATGTGGGGGACGCCTATACCACGCAAAATAACTGATATTGACTGTAATATGCTGACAGATTACTTGGCTTCCTTGATGTCTGCACTACAATCTTCTCGTTCACAGGTAGCTGCAGCCTTTCCCGACAACACTGAGGTGAAACCCCATGACGTTGTTCCGGGTAATCTTGTCTTTGTGAGGAATTTCGACCGAAAGACTCAGCTGGAGCCCAGGTGGAAAGCACCCAAGTTGGTCCTGTTGACCACAAGAACAGCCGTGAAGATCGAGGGCCGCAAGGGCTGGATTCATTCAAGCCACATCAAGAAATTTCATGGACTATCCTCGGATATAGACATTGTGCCCTGCACCCCCTCACAGACTGATACAAAACTCCCTTTTGTTGAACCGAACAAATCTGAAAAGTACAAACTAAAGCTTAGGCCCACCAAGTCGAGCAATTTGATTGTTTAAGTCCTCTCCAAGGTGAAGCGGTTGAATTGTCTCTGACATGTATCCCTTGGACCTGAGTAGAGAAAATACCCGAAAAATGTTGAAACGACAGGCGTATTGTAAATCACTGCGTAGCCACTGCATAGTGACATTATTAATTTTGTTTTCCTTAAGTCTTTTAATAATTATTACCAGTATGTTGTTGCACATATATTACCCTATTGCCAGAAATGTTCACAATGTTATTGCAGAACATTCTTTTAGTGACTTACCCCCGCATGAATCGTCCTATAGACTTGCGCTGCGCAATAACACTTTCATCAGTATGTTACATCATTCCCATCAGACTAGTAATGCTACTAATTGTTGGGTGTGTGGCCGACTCCCTCCCTATCAGAATTATGAAGGAGTCCTGCCATTCTTTCCACACCCATTTACACACAATGGCTCCTGTGGAGCATGGTTCAGTTTAATCAATTCCATAGACTCAGACACAGCAGTTTACCAAGACCATTGGATATGGGGAAACCTGAACCTAGTTTTACTCAAAGTCTGCTACCCTGACAAAGAGGGTCGCCCCAAAAGAACAGGAACTGATCTAGAAAATGAAGTGTATGGATTAGGTAATTTTACACCTAATCTCATGATTCTAAATGTCGTATCCGAAGTTGAGCTAGTCTTACCCACCATGTCAGTATTCCCAGCGAAGGGTGAATTGTGTGTAAGAAAGGTTGGTTCCATACATATGGGCCATAGTAAATGCACTACTATAGTAGAATTCAGTGATCAAGGAAAATCTTCATTTAGAGCTTCTCGCCACTCCTACTTCATATGTGGTCAGACTGCATATATGCGTCTACCCCTAGATTGGGATGGTACCTGCTACATTGCATTCCTTTTGCCACCTGTTTTCCTAGCTCCTCCTGATTATTATAGGAATATTCATTTAGTACACAATAGAGAGCGGAGAGATCTCCCAATTGTCGATTACACTGAAACGGCATGGGACAAGTATGTAGATTTTAATAAAGGCATCTTTCCCTATATAGGTACTGTTACTAATAGTAAGCTGATACGTAGATTAACTAGAACCCTTGAAGCAGTAGTGAATGAGACTATTTCCGCCTTAGGCAATTTAACGGAAGAGCAGTCTGCTATGCGGATTGTTGTGCTTCAAAATCGTCTTGTCCTTGACGTCATCCTGGCTGATAGGGGCGGAGCCTGTAGGGTCATCGGATCAAGCTGCTGCGTATTCATACCAGAAAATTCGCCATCTGTATATAAAGCCATCACTCGCCTTCATAAGATTGTAAGCCAGATACACCAGAACCCAGGCACTTGGACTTGGTCCAGTTGGTTTTGGAATGCGGTATCAGCCTGGGGATGGAGAGTTTTATCCTTCCTAGGTATTGGCCTTCTCATACTATTCAGTTGCTGTCTATGTCTACAATGTGGACCAGCGATTTGTGGTCTGTGTGCCACATCGTGCATTCCACATCAAGATTTACGTTCAAGATCCCGGAAGAAGAAAGAAGAACAAATGGTGCTATATGAACAGATCAATGGATTGATGAAGATTGATATCTCTTGAAGGGCAAGTAGGGGACAAGGAGGGAATGTGGAAATATGGATTTTCCTGGTCAGTTATGTCCCCTATCTTGGACCCCAACGGTTCTATGTGCATGTCACAAGTACATGTATGTTCCCTCCAGTTCCAGTTATGAAGACGCAAATACATGTGCGTCCACCGTCAACATGTCCTCTGACAGATCCGCCATGAATAGGCCGGATATTCCATTCCTAAATATGAAAGGCCACCGGCTTTATATGGTTCACTTATGCCACTTTACAGTCCAGGCAAGTAGGCCCTGATTCTGTCATCAAAACTCCTTTTGCCTTCTGCCTCTGAAAGCTCCGGTCCGAGCCTGCATCTGTGACCATGAACTTTGTCTCATTCTCTGCGCGGCTCACGAAGCCTGACATCAGCCTATTCTCTGCCAAGAACTGTATTTCACCTTCGAATTATCTGCCTCTCCCTCAGCCGATGCATTCCTGCCTAGTAGTTTAAGTAAACATTCTTCCAGTTACCAAGCAAAAAGGCCCATCTTCTCTGTCCTCATGCAAGTAATTCATAGCCCTGTTACTAGGGAATATTCCTACCCCCTCGCATTCAGTGTAGACACTTAGACGCTTGTACACGCACGCACAGTCAGTATAGAATAGATTCTGTCCGAGAGTCCTTCTTTTGTGGATAACATAGTTCTTTAAACATAGGATGTTAGATATGATTTGGGATTAGGTTGACTTGACCCCCCAGACTTCTCGTCTCCACATATAGAGCTAAATGTCAAGTCCTCGTCACCCCCTAGTTACACGTCAATTACACGTCATACTGCTGCGCGCGCATCTATGCCAAGTATTATCTTATAGATCCACCTATACATGACATCATAACCAATCATGTTCCTTTTTACCCATTATTACACCCATTTTCGGTTACGCAGACCAAACGTCAATGTCCTTATCAATTGTCACGCCTACTGTATTCACTTCATTATAATGTATGTACTATAAAAGTTACTTCTCTGTCAATAAAGTATGTACTTCACTTCCTGAACCCCCGCGGTGATGGAACTTGAAGCATCCGATTATAATCGATTATTGGAATAAAGCCCATTCCGAAACTCTAATATCACGGATTCTGCCTCTCATTTTACTGAGCTATTTTATAATGTTTCTGTATCAAATTCAGTCCCGGTAAAGGAATTTTTATTTACCACAGTCAGGCAAGTCAGGTTGGGATATCGATGTACTTCGATACTCTCTTGTATGCACCGATGGAGATTAAGCATGAAGAAGCAGGCAAGGCAGGCTCCAGGAGACAAACAGTGGGTGAAATTCTTGAGAGAGAGATCGCTTACAGAGGTGAAGGTGGTTCACCGTCAGATCTATGAAGCCTGACCGCACTCGATACGGGCTGCCATTTTGTGTAGCCAGGGTCGTCCGCGCTGGCCGGGAAAATGCCAAACGAACCCCAGGGACTAACATTCTTTTGTTCATTATTGCATAGTCTCTTAGGGTGCCACTGGTGTTCCCGAAGCAAATCCAGTCACCAGCGCTTTATTTGGTGACCTGGGGACAACTGCAGCTCCGATGTTCAGTGTGTGCTGGCGTGAGCAGCAGACTCAAGCCGCCATTAACCACAATGTCCAACCCACGTCCCCATATCCTAATTATTAAACCACTAACTATACATGCCTTGATAATTATATTATCCATTCTTAACTGCAGATTTAGAATATTCACATGACGTCATGTCCCCAAACCAGTTATCTTTATAAACGTGAATGGTATGGTAGGGGGAGTGATGCAGGCCGTTGTGTGTCCCTCCCTAGCTTCCTGCTTCATGTTGTCTCGGTCTCCTCCCTTAGAAGCATGATCATGGCGCTCATCCTATTAGCAGTGCGCTGCCTCAGATCTTGGAGTGCGGAGATGCTGCCCTGGGATGTTGCCTGTCTTTTGCAAAACTGCTGTTCCTTGTCCAGCACACAACGATGAGGATTTGACAGAGTTTGAGGCTCCAGCTATGTTGATGTGGGTAGATGGTGAGGCATCAGTGTTGCTCGAATGGGTGTTCACGATGCTGGCCGAAAAAAGGTTTGTTCGCACATATTGCATCCTGAATGTTGGAGGATTTTTTTATGTGCATGATACTTTGGGGTTTTTGGATTGCTGGAGACTTGTGGGAGGCTCACACTGTGATAACTAGCCTCATTATTCCAGAGCCACTGTTCTGAACTTTGGATAATGACTTAACTGTTTGTTAATCACAACTACACACATTTTTTATTTTTCTTCTGAATGACAGTTGCCTGGATGAAACCATTGGTGGTGGCCAGCAACAATCTAGGGCTACAAAAACAACAAGCTCACTAAAGTTAGTTAAAGCAAGCACAAGCCAGGGGTCTGCAACATCTGTGATGCAAATTCCACAGTTGATGTGCAACACAAATATTGCACAATCTAGTTCATTGACATCTCAGTCATTGATTGCTCAAACAGTTGTTTTTGCCTCTGCTATAGTTTCTGCGCAAAGCAGTGTGTGGATCGTGGAAAGGGGTAATGTAACTATGTTATGAAGCATGAAATCCATCCGAATGCACAAAGACAGTGTGTTTACTTAAAACTTACAGCCCTTGGCACACAATGCTGATCTGAATAAGGATCAGAATACTTCATTATATAAATGTGGATGTCCCCAAATATCTGCAGTGCAGAACACCCAATTAAAGTGATGTTTTCCCTTTGTTTCAACTCTGTAAAATTGCACAAAAAGCTGCATTGTTGAAAAAGGACTGGATAACAGAGTTTAGTTATCTAGCTAACCTCTTTTTGGTGACTGATGCTTTTCGCCTGCCACCTGAATTGCAGGCTACAAGTGAGGAGGGTTAAATTGAGTTTCTAACTGCAGAGGTTAACTCAGATGACATTTGGCTGGAGGAGAACTGTAAATATGAATGCAAAGTCTTTATCAATATTAGTAGAGATTCTGGGAGAGATTAACCAAATGAAACCTCATCGGATAGACTTCACACCTCTGGTTAAAGAGCACATAGACCCCTGGTGCGCAACAGAGAAGCAGATTTTCTACACCTGGCGTGGGCGTGCCGTGAACGGAGACAGTTTTGAACACTGGTGGCTGGGAAGGTGCGCAAAACCACAGGTCTTCCTATAAGAGATAAGCCACTTCAGTGCAGGCTTGCCCACATACGCAAACCCAAAAAACTGAAAATACCATATAATCTCCTTCAGCTGATGCTGGTCCTGGCTAGACGCAGAGTGGCCATAACTTGGATGGGGCAGGGAAGCCCAGATATAGGAACATGGCTTAGAGATGTCAGAGAATGGGCACTAGCCAAGGAAACACAAATGAAATTAAAAGGTAAAGATGAGGGGTTACGAGCAGACCTCACGGAATGGAGAGAATTGTGCAGCTCTGTTCTTACATCAGGGGAGGGAGGGAGGGACTGAGCTGAGTGATGCTGCGACCAACAGGAGTGAAACAGGCTACGTTGAAAGCCAGGGGGTGGGGAGGGAGGCAAGGGCGGATCGATAAAACAAGTGTTTCTCTAAAGCGTACTGTCCACTATGATGTAATGTATAATTTGCTTCTCTTGGTTAACCATGTTATTGATTCTAAGTCTTCTCACACCGGCCTCGGCTACATAGAGTATGTGTTTAAAGCGCCTACGAACTATTGTATGCTTTAATGTTTTTTTTTCCATTATGACAAAATGGAAAAATAAAGTTTTTTTTAAAAAAAGAGCACCAAGACAAAATGGAAAATAAGATGACTCAGATACTAGATAATGGTAAGGAAATGGAAATGGAGGACAAACTAATCAAAGTATAGGATCAGGATGAACCACTTGAGAAGGAATTAGTTGCCCATTGGAATAAGTAAGAAGAGAAGGAAAACCATTCAAAACGTTCAAAATCTGAAAATTATTGGAGTGCCAGACCATAAAGAGGACAACATTTGCATCATCTCTTTTGTTGAGGCATTAATAAGAATACATATTCCCACAGAATATATTTAAGCTCTCACAGTAATGCGGGCACACAGTGTGGCCTAGCAAGATGCATCACATGCAAAATATCCCAGAATTCTGGTTAATATTTTTGACTATAGGCTTAAAGAATTGATACTCACTAAAGCAATAACAGAAAAGATTTTTGAAGTTCACAACAAGCATTCAGTTTGAATTTTTGTAGGTATGACCATGGTAACTGCCCTCCAAGCGCAAGAAGTTTAAAAGCATGTTATCATGATTTTGTAAAACAGGTACTCAAACCTCTATAGAGCAGCAAACTAAATCGAATATTTTTACAAAGGGACACTTTCATGTGTTTATTGGGATCAACAAAGCGCAACTCTTTTTGAATGCTCGAGTCACTTGGCTGGACTAGAATGTTATTTTAATGTCTAGTAGTGGAGGCTAACAGCTAGTAAGGGGAGCAATAGCACTAAGCAATGGAGACAGCTGGATTATTAAGAGGTTATAGCGCCAAGGCGGGACGACCCATCTGAATAGGTTGGGTGAGGGTTTAGGGGTTTAGCACTTAAAAACACAGAGGGGGTGATATATATATCTTTTTTTTAACTCTGGTTGAAGTATGAGCAGGACAGTTTGCTATTAAGCACAGGCTATAAAGACGCATTTAAAAAAAAAGTCTGTCTGTTTTGTACATCAAACTTATTAACAAAGAAAAAGAGAACAACTTGACAGTGACACAGGTTAGTCCCCCCAGAGCCAGTGGGACTCCAAAGACCGAGTGGAGGATCCCTGAGTGTCTGCCTCACACACACGACGTTCATTTCTCTGCAGGCTAAAATCTGCAATGTTCCTATACGATGATATACACTCAGTCCCACCAGCTGGGGAACATCAGGTAAAGCGGTGTCCGACCACACAGGTCATCCGTACTTTGGACAAGACTGCTTCGAAGGATAAAAGGTAGCTGACGACCATTGGCAGGGAGGAGGCGTGTTCGGTGAGGGTAAGCAAAAGATCAGCAAAGCGGCTTATATTGTAGGTTCGGCCTCCAAAGGCGATGCCGTCTACAGCTGCTGGATGCGGGATAGTGATGGCTAAAGATTTGATGCCGGAGTGAAGACAAGGAGCGATAATGGGCATCCCTGATGATTGCCCCTAGATATGTGGATGGGAGTCATATTGTGTCCATTAATGCGGATGGAGGCAGTTGGGGCTACATTGGAGGCTACGATCATGGTGATCATGCCTTGACCCATGCCTATCTTGCCCAAAACCATTCGAAGAAAGGCCCAACTCATCCTGTCAAAGACTTTCTCTGCGTCAAGTGATAGAAAGCAGGCTGGGATATTATGGCAGTAGGATTTCTCAACCAGGTGTTCTACCCGGCGGATGTTATCCGCTCCCTGCCTATTGCGAATAAAATAGACCTGATCACGGTCTATAAGGCCGGGGAGACATCGTTCCATCATGTTGGCCAAGGTCTTTGTAAATATCTTTGTGTCAGTGCGCAGGAGAGTGATAGGAGAAACGCTGTGTAGGGTCTTTCACCGGTTTGGGTACGAGGGTGATCTCAGCTGCCGCCATGGTGGGTGTGAGGCATGTGGCATGAGTAAAACAGCACCAACAGCTGGTCCCGGAGAATAGGGAGAAACAGAATGCAAAAGGTGATGAGGAGCCTGTTGCGCCTGTCATTTTCCTGGCTGGAAGCTTCAGAACAGCCCGGTGTAGTACCTCAAGAGTAATTGGGGCATCGAGGAGCTCTGAGCGCTAAGGGTCAAAAGGGTCCCAGTCACAGGCCTATAAATAAGCATCAATCACATCCTGAATGTCGTCTTGCATATGTAGCACCTGATAATAGTCATGAAATGCTTGTTGCTTAGCTCCTTCAGTGGTCGGCCAAGTCGAGGCCCTGGTTTGGATTTTAGTAGCGTGTGTCTTAGATGGTTGCTGGCATTATTTATGGGCTAATGAATCAACTTTGTCCGCCCCCGTCTCGACCAGCTTGGCCTCCCTCACATGGCTATGGCAATGGTCGATATCACCCCCACTCCGAACAGTAGCCTTGAACCTGCCCCAAAGCATGTGAGGCAGTGTGTTTGGGACAGCATTGAGATCAAAGTAGTCTGCGGAACCCGCAGTGTCTACTGCGTCTCTAAGGAGGTGCAGGGGAGGAGCCATCGCGATGGACCATGGCAGGGGTGAGTGTTACTGGACCACACCAGCCCCACGTATGCATGGTCTGAAATGGAGATGTCTGAGCTGGTTGTAGTGCCTAGCAAGACCGAGTAGGGAGTAAGTAAGGAAAGCGTAGTCAATGCGAGAGTAGGAGGCATGAACATGGGAGTAAAATGAGTAGTCATGCAAATTGGGGTGCCTATAGCACCAGGCGACTATTATCCCGAAATCCGCTATGTCCCACATGAGTTGAGCAGACATCGCTCCTATGCCCTGATATGCTGCAGTGCTTCCATCTAACTAAGAGTCCCACAACAGACTATAGTCACCTCCTACTATAATGGTGCCCACTAGTTCTGCCAGTTGGTCTCGAAGAGTGCCCTGTATGTAGAGGTCCTATGCATGGTTGGGGCGTAGATGTTGAGCAGAGTGAGGGGGTGCTTGCCCCTTAGGATATGCAGTTTTAGAAAGCATCCGTCCTTATCTTTGAATACCTTTAAACGAGTGGAGCAGAAGCCTGCCCTGCATAGAATACCCCCCGATGTTTTTGTGGAATCATGTGCCCAGTAGCGATGGGGATATTTCAGGTGGGACATGCAGTGGCTATCCACCCCCATGAGCTGGGTCTCCTGAAGGAGGAGGACGTCCGGGTCTTGTTGCAAGAGGTATCGCCAAACCTGTTTGCGTTTGCTAGGCGAGTTTAGACCACGGACGATGAGAGAAAGCAGTTTAGTGTGCGGGGCCATTCCCATGACTCAAGTTGTGGACGCTGCTGCTAGGTCAGAGTGGGCCCAAGACAGGGCTTGAAGGGGGGAGGTCGGAAGGCCCATGTAAGGGAGAAGCCGTCCCTGGGGAAGGGTAGCAGAGGGGGTGGTGATCCCATGGGGATCACGTCGGCAGTGGTAGGGGGTGGCGTAGGGAGACAATAAGCACATTTTACTTCTAGGTGAGGTGGTGTATGAGGCAGATCATCAATGGAAATGAATTTACTCCCCTGCCCCCACTGGACACTTGACCTGGAACAAGAAAACTAGCAAGGAAAACAAAGAGCAATGGGCAAACGGGGCCCAACAATGTTGTTCGAACCCCGTGGATATCGTCGTGAACACGCACAGATCCCACTAGAGGCATTACCCTCCTAGGGTGCAGTTAGACTTGGCTTTTTCAGCGGGTTTATCCCCAGACTTTTTGCCCTCCTGTTTTTTACCTTGTTTTTGCTAGTTTAGTGTCTGTGCGCACTTTCTCACTGCTGTTCAGTGTTAAAGTGGAAGTGCTCCTACTATAAAATGTGTTAAGATGTGTTTTCCATGATTGGCTTATTTGATTTACTACTAAGTCCCTAGTACAGTGCACTGTGTGCACCCAGGGCCTGTAAATCAAATGCTGCTAGTGGGCCTGCAGCACTGATTGTGCCACCCACACAGCAGTTTTTTTTATTGTTTTCTTTTAACTTTCTTTATTGATCATCATAACATAGCAAATCAATACAGTTCTAGGTGCTCATGTATTGACCATACAGAACATATTAAATCAGTACAATCATAGGTGCTTGCTCATTGTTATTCCAATCGAGAAAAAAATACCATAACATAGCACTTATGACCTAGTGTCTGTCCAGGCCCAGGAGAACATTAGCAGCCAGGTAAGTAAAGATTTGTCAGATAGGACAATCCCCATGGCCCCCTCTGAGTCCAGTGTGTAACCAGTTGTTGTCTGGCAGTAGGTATCATGGTCGCATCCAGCCTCAGCCCTCATGAGTGAGATCCCATAGGGAGAAGGGATCCGTAGCTACAGCACGCAATGCTGCACAGGAGATCTATCTTGTGTGTGGCCACCATCGTCTAACCTACCCCTGTAGGGACTATGCCCGAGAACAAACAGTAAATCAGTGGAATCTCTAAGGGAGTCAACATATGTCCTGTAGGGACCCCAAATGTCCCTAGGACGGGAGGTAATGTGCTGGAATAGACTTCGCTATTGGTGTTACAGTAGGCAAGACTATTCAACCAACTTTGCAAAGAAGGGGTGGTCCTACGGCCCCAATTTATAGCGATTTCGTGCTTGGCCAACAGCAAGCCAAGGGATGCGAATTTCCAAACAGTTTTGGGGAGATTTACACTGTAACCCAGGAGTGCTACTTCCGGTGTGTGGATGAGGGATAGTTTAGTCATGTCGCCTAACGTTCTGTGAACTTTCTCCCAGTATGATTGTATATTGGGGCAGGTCCAAGTGAGGTGGGCGAAATCAGCGTGAGGGGCACAGCATTTCCGGCGTGTGTGTGTGGCCTACTCAGATCAATCCTCTGAGCTTTGGCAGGGGTTATATAAATTCTGCGTAAGAACTTAAAATGTAGCAGTTTATGCCGGCTGTTCAATGAGACGTCTTTCGTAACTACACAACACTTGGCCCATTGATCACCCAGGATAGGGCGGCCCAAGTCAGCCTCCCAATCCCTACGGACCTTATCTATAATTGGGATCATTGTAGAGCAAGACTTATATAGCTTGGAAATGAGGCGTACCCCGCTCTCGCTTTCAATGATAAGGGAAAGAGGGGCCAAAGAGTCAGGCTCCAGGGGGAACCCAGGGAACGTTGCCTGTAAAGCAGAGTGTAGCCGTCTAAGTACAAAGCTGTCCATGAAAGTAGCGTCATGGAAATGGTCATCCTCTGCTGCCGAGAAAATGTGCCCACCGGGATACAAGTCACCTAGTGTAGAAATATCAAACTTGGCCAGTGTGCGTTGCACTTGCTTTTCACCCGTTATATGAAGCCAGCGGGTGTGAGGGAGAGCCGAGGAGTATAGTACCTGAGTGCCTGTGTATCGTTGAAGTTTATCCCATGCCCAGCTGGTATTGGAAACAGTCTGTATATCTGTAGGGTCCCGGGGCACACCCCTTGGTAGTACAGTAGCCAGTCACTCAGGGAGAACAAAATCCGCCTCTGGGTGAAGAAATGGGATCTAGGCATCAGGGTGGCACCATGCAAAGGTGTAGCTGCATTGAGCCACGAGATAATATAAGCGGAAATCTGGAACCCCGTACCCACCTCTTTCATACGGCAAGGTAAGAACTTGCCAGCGGACGCGCGTCTGTTTACCACCCCAAACCAATCATGTGAAAACGAAACTGTTCGGGAGGCGGATGGGGATGTTATAAAAAGATATAAAACTTTGGGGAGAACAATCATCTTAATAATGGAGACTCTGCCAGCGATGTTCAGTGGGAGTCGCAGCCATCTCTCCACCTGGGCCTCAAGTGTCCCGACAGCCTGTCCATAATTAAGGCGGAGAATCTGATACGTATCCAAGTGGACGTTAATGCCTAAATACTTGACTGAGTCCTGGCACCATTCAAGAGGGAACTCACAAGGCCAGGGAGTCAAGCATGGGGTTAGGGGGAAAATAACCGACTTGTGCCAATTGATGCCCAGACCGGAATGTTGGCCAATGCGAAGAAGATCCCTGATGAGTGGTTCTAAATTCAACTGGGGTTCTCAGGTGTATAGAATAGTGTCATCAGCATATAATGAAACCAAGAGAGGGCCAGTGTAAATTGAAGACCTCTATGCAGGTGTCTTTCCTGGAAATGTCTAATTAAAGGGTCCATAGCTAGAATAAAAAGGGGCGATAAAGGGCAACCCTGGCGTGTGCCACGCGAAAGAGGAAACATTCAGGCGAAGTCTCGTCGTGGGGCGGCTGTAGAGGAGCGCCGTGGTAGCTATAAAGCCGACCGGCATGCCCATGCGGTGCATGAAAGACACAAAGAAAGGCCATTCCAGTGTGTCAAAGGCATTCAATGTATCGAGAAGGATTGCGGCGGCGGGAACCTCGGGGCTAATCCTGTGGAGGACCGAGAACAACGTTCTAAGATTCGAAGAGGTCGAGCGGTGAGGGACAAAGCCGGATTGAACCAGGGAGATAATGAATTCCATCAATTGTGATAGGCGATTGGCAACAATTTTAGCGAGTATTTTATAATCCTAATTGAGGAGAGACAAAGGCCTGTACGACCCGCAGAGGGACGGGTCTTTGCCAGTCTTGGGGAGCAAAATGATAATGGCAGAGCCACACAAGCAGTTTTTCATAAGGTTCTCAGACCTCCCATTGCAGTGTCTGCGCACAGTTTTTACTGCCATGTTGAACTGGCAGGCAAGTGCACACACTTGCCAGGCCCAAACGTTCCATTTTCTTAGATGTAGGACACCCCTCAGGTAGGCCCAAGGTACCCCTATGGGCAGGGTGCAGTGTATGTGAAAAGTGGGACATGTACTAGTATGTTGTACATGCTCTGGTAGTGAAATACTATGCATTTCGTTTTCCCTGTTGAAAGGCTATCTCCCCCATAGGTTAACATGGTGGCTGCTTTGTAACAATGGTACAAATGTAGCTGGCGAAGGGGAGCCGACAGAAAAATTAAATTTTGTATGCCTGAACTCAGGATTTAAAAATACATATTTTATTAAAGATGATTTTATATTGTGTGTTTGGAAATGCACCTTTTAGAAAGTGGGTATTTCCTTGTCTAACCATCCACGTGCCTCTGCCTGTTTCGTGTATTAGCTGTCTGGGCTTTACACTAACAAAGCTGGGGATGTGCATTCACACTAGACAGACACAAGGGGGGTGTTGGTGTGTCCTGCTTTTCCTGAGTGACTCATAGCCAGGCTGAACAGACCTGGCTGCATTTAGAGTAGTGGGAGGAGATGTTGCTTGCACCTGAATGGACCCTGGCTACCTCTCACAAAGCTGTCTCCACCTCTTGTGGTGAACCTGCCCTGAGCCAGGCTGAACTGGTTTATGTGTGGTAGAGGAACTTTGTTTCCACCAACTTCAAAGGTAAATGTGGTATAAATATGGGGCCCTTACCCCAGAACTTTAAAACTCTTTTGGATCAAGAAACCTGCCAAGAATAAGAGCAGGAGAAGCTGTGAAGAGAGACTACCAATTTGTTGTGTGCTTTGCTGTGTTGGCCTGCAGTGGTTGCTTCTGTCTTGGGCAGTGAAAAGACTGGACTGGACGTTCTGTATCTGTTTCCCCCGAATTTCTCCAAGGGCTTGAGGTAGAGCTTGCCCCCAGTTCAAGAAGTCTCAGAAAACAACAAAGACTTCAAGTTAATCTGCTATTAGCACTGGGAACTGTGTGTTTGGTGCTGCAACAGAGGAAAAAGCAATCAGGCGCAGTCAACGACACCGCTGCCGGCTACATGACCTGAAGGCACTGCAAAGGGCACTGCAAACCTGGTCTTACCGCCTACGCTGTTCGACGCTGCCACAGAGCCGCTGCTTGCAACATAACCTGTGGGCACCGCACTCAGCACCGCCTCACTTAACACTGCCGCCCTGGTATCCTCAACGACAATGTAACGCCGCACCGATGCCGCTGCCTGCACTTTGACCTGTGGACATCACTCGTGGAGAATACGGAGCACTGTCCTGCTTCACAGCGCAGCCCTGGTCTCACCAACACCGACGCTCCAAGCGGACTTTGACGCCGCTGCCTGCACCGTGGTTTGGGGGCACCGCTCGTAAGTTACACGACGCACCGCCCTGTTCCACCAACATCAGCGCCATAGACTTCAGCAACAATAACATTGCTGCCTGCACTATGACCTGCTAGCACCACAACGAGCACCCCCCACTACGCACCACAGCCCTGTTCTCACTGAAGCCCCAGGACGCTGTCACTGAGCCGCTGTCTGCACTGCAACATGAGGGCACCGCATGCCGCACCTCTGCAGCCCCAGGGCCCACTGGCACTCCTGACTTCAACCGCACGGAGTTCGACCTGCAGCGGGTATGACTTCAAGGTACCCGATGCCCTGAATTTCTAAAGGTACTGTTTTGCCCGACACTGTAGCTGGCCTGCGATGCTGCGGTCAGCCAGAACTATTGGATTTGTTCGTTCACACCACCGGAATAGCCCTGAACGGAGCTTTCGACTTCAAGGGACTGTTTTTTAAAGTCTATCTTTGCTTTATGAGTATTGTGAATTACTGTTTGTTGGATTTTTATCGTTTTGGTCTTGTTTCTTTTACACAGATACATATTGGCTATTTTTCTAAAACTGGTATGGTGTACTTTTGTAGTGTTTTCACCGTATTACTGTTGGTTAGATGTAAGTGCTTTACACACTGCCTCTGAGATGAGCCTGAGCTCCAAGCTACCAAGAGGTGAGCAGGGGTTATTTTAGAAGTGTAACACCCTTATCCTGAAAAGGAAGAAGGGTCCCTACTTGGACAGGGTAACAACCTGCCAGCTATAGACCCCCATTTCTACCAGGTGTGAATAGAGGTGGGTGAGATACAGGGTATGTTTTTTGTCCCATCATGTGTAAGTGTCAAGAGCAGCCTCCGGACCCCTGTGGCCCTGCAGGCTCCAAAAATCACAACACAAGAGGGAGGGCTGCGTCCCCGCGGTGCTGTATGGTCATTACTGAGTCGCAGTGAGACAGTTTTAGATGTAGTTGGAGGGGTCCTTCCCCATGCTTTCTAGGTATCTAGGTATGTTTGGATGTCTCCTTTGGCTTCTTTGGATGCGTGCTCCTTTTGTTGTTTGTCTTGTTGGCAGGATCGTACCGTGCTCCAAATGGGGCGCAAACCCGCTCTGGTCGTTGCCTGGATTTGGGGGGGGGGGGGGGTGTCTCTACTGGGCGGTTCATCGGAAATACCAAGCAATTTCTTCACCTCCCCCAAAGGGTGCAGGGCCCGCCATTTCCACTCCCAAGGAAACATGATGGCAAAGGTATGCCCCCACTGATAACAAACGTTCAATTCCCTCAGTCTGTCAGAGATCAGCTAAAAATTACGTTTCTTCCTCAGTGTGACCGGAAACAGATCTTGGAAGAGCTGGATGGTATGACCTTGGAACACCATATCATCTTCCCCCTAAAGTCCAGTGGGATGGATTCCTTGTTCAGAAGTCCGGAGAAGGGTTGGAGCGCCCGGTGCCAGTGACACTCAGTCAGCAGTGTCAAGGGTCAGCAGGGAGGCAGCCACGTCTCCTCGGTCTGTAGGATCTCGGTGGTGAAGGTTATGATGTCATCACTTTCAGCTCCTCTGGGTACTTCCCAGATATGAATGTTGCTCCAGCGGCTCCCATTTTCTAGGTCTTCCTGTTTGGCTTGCAAGTCAACCTCCTATTACTTGAGTGTCACCACCTGTTGCCAGAGCATCTCCTCGTCTTCAGCATGGGCATCTATTATTCGTCCCAAGCCATCAACATGCCCCTCTATTTTAGAAATGTCTTTGCATATGTCTTGGAGCGAAGTCTTAAAGTCATATCTGAGCAATCCAATTTCCGTACGGGTCTCTATGAGGAAGTGGTAGTTATGTGATATGGCAACATGCGGGGTGCTATTCAGTTACCAGATCTGCTGTAGGGGGTCCTGTTCCATAAAAGGTCACCAAGCTTTCCCTGGCAGATTTGAGGCGCTGCATACTGTTGCACTGCTGATGTGGTTTCTTCCAGTCCTTATGAGTGAGGAGTGGGAAGTCCACTGGCTCTGCAGCCAGTGGACTTCCCACTCCTCACTCATTCATGGGTACTGTGCACTGTTCACTGTTGAAGGCGCAGTTGGCCTTCCCAGCCTAAGCTGTATCAGCACTCATTTTTGGGTAACAACACTTATTTTTCTTGATCAGACATTTCCCGAGAGCAAGAGGGGAAAACACACAAATGGGAAAGGAGGTGAAAGGTGGAAACACCACCACACAAAGAGAAAGGAGGAAAGTGCAAGGGTGAAATAATGGGGGAGGGGGTGTCTGGTAATGGATTAAAGAGGCCCGAGGTGGACTGAACAGTAATTACACTTGGTATTCAGTGCACTAACATCTTATAATGCCCACTGGTCTGTGAGCGCCGGCACTCATTCTTTTAAAAATTAAGCACTGGGTGTACCACATATAAAAGCCACTTTAATCAAGATGGATGTTTTGATGATTTGTTTTAATTTTGAGTCACAATCAGAGATAGCCAAACTAGCGGTACAGTTATAGTACATATTGATTACAGGCGTAAAAGAACATGATATAAAAAGTTGACAAACAGATATTTATTAAATAATAAATCTCCAGAAAATCAGTTAACCAACACCCTTGGACAGTTAGACATACCTATAGAACATACATAACCTATACATGCACCACACCCTAGGAGGTTATCAAGCCCAGTGTCTTTTAATACAACATTAAAGATAGTGTATGAAAGGTACATGCATCACTAATGGGATACATTAAAAGAAAAGAAAACCCCCAGGTAGACAACCTTGACTACAAAGGAAATCCCAACTCCAAACATTACATTCTGTTAAAAGGGGACATTAAGATAGACCATCCTTTATACAAACAAGGTTCACTAAAGTAGAATATATTTTTTTTACGTAGCAACAATCACCTCTACCTTTTGTGAAACCATTTATCAATCACAACTGCAGAATGCCCTAACTTATTAAATGCAGAGTATCACTATATGAAGATTCTGTATCTAGAATTACATCACTTTGCTCATTCTCACTCAACCTCAACATGGATGTGTATTTAACCACAAGAGGCAAAAATATTTGCAGCAATCATTTTAAATGGTCATTACTTTTGGTAATCCGTATGTTATTAGAAAGGAGCTACTTGCTCTTCAGTTTTCCATCTGCAAACTTGGTTCCTCCTTGATAGCAGCAAGAAGAACAAACCGCAATCCAAAATGTTTAGCTTCACATCATTCTACAGTGGGGTGGTTAATATAAAGCTTTGATGCACATCAAAAACTCTCTCAAACCACTTGGTATTGGCAAAAACGAAAGCACCCTCAAACTATCTTGTACGGATACTGGCAAAAAACGCATCTTGGTTTGTATTCTGTTGATGTGAGGGCAATCTGAAATGATGGCTCTTTTACAGGAATTGGTAAAATAGGTGCCCACCCTGTGCGGTGTCTAAGCTACATATTACCGGGAACGCAATATTTTAGTTATATAATTGTCATAATGAAACCGGCAATGATCGTCCTGCAGGACGATACCGATTTAGTTCTTATTAGCTTACTTACTTAAAGAGCTTAAACTAATTATTGCCACCTAGAAAAACAAGCCTAATCGCTACAGAGAATACTAAAGAATGGATAATTGTTGGAAGCGTACACAGGTTTACAATACATCCTTTATAAAGTTTCTTATCGAAGATATTACTGACCAGTGAAAGCCATCTTATGTGTATCCGCACATAATTCTACATCGCAGAATTACACATTTTTTCAAAATCTGAAATACATAAGGAGGTTTTCCCATTCCTATTCAGGAACATGGGCGTGAAGATAGATAATAAACAGAAACACGTGTAGGAAGTACGCATGAGCATTCTGATGGGACACTAAATTCAATAACCATTTCACTGATCCTATTCTAAATATGCAGACTACAGCAAGAAGGGAGGAATGCATCCATTGCAGAGTAAATTACAAAACTTCAGCCCACACCTTGAATCTTCTCAACAAGTTTTTATGGGTCAAGCATCTAAGTAGGCTGAGAGGTAGAGAAGGATGAAAGGTGAATTCAAGTTTTCTTCCAATGACAGTAGCAGCTCTTCTTGGATAATGGCCAGGGTTTTGGTACCTTTCATTGACGTGAATTTACTGTGATAGATTTTGATGTTCTCTTGCACTTGTATATTGGTCTCCTTTTCGATGGTCTTCCAGGTGCTCTAGTGTTATTCAGAACCTTTAGGTCAGCCAAATCTATGTGGAAAAAGATATGGCAATGTGTTTTAAGGGGCCTGGAATGATGCCAAGGAAAGGAAAAGTTGATCATGGAGGTGAGATTCACCTCAAGTGAATGGAGAAAATATTTCCTGGAAAAAATATGGCTCTGCTGGTAACTGGATGCTTTCATTTTTTGGGCCAGACTATACAACTTCTTTGGTCAATGGCAGTAACGTGGAGAAGGATTGTAGCAAAGCTGGGGAGTCCAGAGCAAAAGGGGAAGGTGCATTTACAGAAGATTAAGTCCATGATTTTTAATTCTTAAAACATGAGGTCTTTGGCAAGGAGTTTGGATCACTTGATGTGTTTTTAGGGTCCACTCCTGGCAGATTTTGAAGATTCTAATTGTTTAGTTTTATACTTTATTAATGTGTTTGGCGAGGTGCGCCCTTTAGACTTTCTTAACAGCATCTGGGCCTCTGAAAAAAGACTGAGGAACATAGAAAGGTAGAGCCAAAAACAAGTATTGAATTTTTGACAACAGAAACATCTTAAACAAGTTCACTTAGACCACTAACATCAATGGTAGATGGGCCCATTTCTTTAAAATACTGACAAGGTCTTTGATAGCATCTTTGTAGTTTTAAGACCTTAAATTTGTATATTTCTAAGTGAGCCACATCCCAAGATACTAGTTTGTTGACATGATCATTGTCTGGGACAGCTGATAATATTAAAAATGTGCCACTGATTTTTATTTTGAAGCCAAATACTAAGACAAATTCAAAAGCAATGGCTTCTGCAGCAGTCATGATATACAATGCATCTGAGGTGGTAATCAAGAAACAGTCAGCATATGAAAAAACCTTGGATTTACTGCACAGTAACAATAGTGGGAAGATATTGATTGACCTTAAAGAAATGGAGATACTCTTGTCGGGTAAAAAAAAAAATGATATTAGTGCAAGAAGTATGGCCATTGATTTGTACTCTGATAAAAAGCTTGGATCCAGTCAACACACTGATGGGAAACGTAGCTAATCTGAGGAAATGTTAAGTTGACAAAAGACTATTGTATAGATAAAAAATAACAAAAAAAGGATGGGACGAGGGTTGGATTCTCAAGTCTGGTTTACAGGAAACTGGCCAAAAGGCAACTTTTAATCACAATTTTGTCAACTTCCACCTCACCATAAAATCATGGATTTGGGCATTTCAAGTTAATTGGGTTCACTTCTCCAAGTGTGTTTTTGTCTAACTTAATCTATCAAAGAACACACAAAACCTGCCTAACTTAGAATAGCACTGGTAGTCATCCACTTATTTTCAAATAAAAATATACATGTATCTACTGCATGGCCCACTAACAATGTTTAGGCAGCTTAATTCATGCAGGCATATCATGTTGCCGTGAAGCATGCGTGTAAAATATGCACCAATCATACTGAACAAGTGTATATCAAGCTGATGTCCACATAAAAAGCAAATAGGCACATTATCCAATGAAATTTTCGTTTAGCTTACCTTCCCAAAACCTTCTCCACCGCATGTTTTACCACAGTAATCAATTCTGTAAGGCCTAGAAAATACAGAAATAGAAGGGATTCACAGTTTCAAAAGCATAATGATCTAACAGAGCAATAAGTATACATGAAGGGACTAAAGAAATAAAGAAATCAGTGGCATACCATCTCCAAGAAGGTGTTGAATGCTTGATAAATACTGCTGCTGGACCTCGGGGGGAGCCAACTGTGTCTGCCAAGGAAGTCAATGAATAGGTTATTCAGCAAAGGAAAATATATTGAGCACCTTTAGACCATAAACATTTGGGAATACCCGAGCGAGGTGAGAAGACACCTTGTAAACCAACATGAAAACAATGATGCCAAGGGTTACACTTTGTTGTTGGGGTCTTGCTTATAGAAAGGCTTTCTTATGAGGACCCAACAGTAAACAGCCCTTTGAAAATACACAATGATTTAGTGATGCAACTGGTCAGGTCACATAGAACCTGCACCAACCTACTTTATTTGAGGACCTTCATTTTAACAAAACATTGCGATGCATCTAGTCGGAGAAACCACATTGCAACTTGTAAAGTATCCTTTCTAATTATTACAAAAACAGGAAAGTACCCATTCAGCATTGCATGTGAAGACTCTTGGATTAATACGTTTCACTACCTGACCTAGTGGCAGGAGTATCCACTTTTATTTTTACTTAGTAATACAAATGAACCCATAGTACTATATATTTGCTGTGCATGACTTGACTTTGAATTCTTTCACACGTACTACTTGTGGAAGTTGATTACCACGTGTCAGAACCTCTTTCAGAGGGCCACGGGGCATACAGGGGCTACTGGGACCAACCATGGTGGTTGAGGTCTTTTACTCCTGAAGTCCCGTGGCCAGGCCTACTATGAATCCCACTCAACTGAGCCAGGTAGACGTTCTGCACTTGACTGTCAGTGGTAGCTGTAGTTGACATGTCAAGGGTCTGAGAAACAGGCCAGTGAACTCAACTCATTACTCAAAGTGCAAACAGTATGAACAATAAATCAATATCCAGCCACATACTTTTATAAGAAAAAGCAGTCTTACTTTTATTTCTAAATCTACACAGGCAAAGAAATGCAACATTCAAACGAAACACTATCCTCCTTGAAGTTGAAGCTCTAGTTGCTGTCCGGCGAATCTCTGTCCAATCCTCCTTCGTGTAAAATGTTCAGTGTTATTCACCATTCACTGGTGGCTGCATCAGGGAATGCAAACTATTAGGTCATACTAAAAATGTCTCCTTTTTGACCCTTGAGGAACTGAAATCAAATCAAATTAATCTCTATTTGGATAAAAATATCCATAAATGAATTGCACAGATAGAATTTACAAAAGATCTTAGTAACAATTCTATATAAAATCCATAAAAAAGATCTTATAAAGTGGACAGCTAAATGTACAGGCGCAGGACACCAAATACCCGGCTAGGCGTTAACTCAATGGTCATCAAATTAAAAGGCATTATCAAAAACATTAAATGAGGGATAATTATTGGACTACTCGTATCTTAAAATGTCCTGGTATAGCAGCGGTTTCCCTCTTTGAATGGCATAAGAAAACAGACAGAATTGCAAAAGCGCAGATTCACATTAAGATTACAGTTTAAATTAAAAGCATCTTTATTTTACATATTTTTTTCTTTTAAAAACAATGCAATGGCTGCAGTATTTGTTTCCTCAGATCCCTATACATGTTACAAAAAAGGAAAAAATGCAATGTAGTCCGGTTGGACTTGCCATCACATAGGCATTTGGTTAACTTCTGGGAACAAAAGCCAATCTCGGGGAAAGCAACCAAAAAGTGCAATGTGCCTATTCGCAGCCTTGTTAACACATTCATCCTTTCAAGCAATAGGAACTGAGTCAAATGTGTCTATGGTGCCACAGCACCATTAGCAACAAATGTCCCCAGGGCCCAACTAGCTCAGTTCATGTCTTACCTGCTCTTGCAGCATAGAAGAGTTCAAGGGTGCAGTGGGCGCCTTTAAATGCACACCTGTGAGTTCTGCTCAGTTCCGAGAGGCCGGACTCCTGGCGGCCCATGCAACAGTACCTTCTCTCTCGCCTGAGCGGTGCTGCAGGAGGTATCCCAAATGTCCGAGCACCTTACTACTCGCGAAGAGGCGATAAGTTGACTTTGCTCAATTGGATCAAAGGAATCCTTTCTTCAGCTCAGAGACCAGAGCCAGCGAGGGTGTGACGCTGTCCACAGGGTCTCCAACAGTCCTCAGTGGTAAGTCAGGGGCAGTTCTGTCGCAGTGCAGATCCAAACCACAGATCACAGCCTCAGTCTCAGTCTCTCCTTCAGGCAGTGGCCCAAATCCTTTGGCAACATTGGTACCCGCAGCCCCTGCTGTCATAAGGGGTTGCCATGGTACAAGGTTATTCGGGCGCACCCTCTCCCAGCACACACACCCCTGCCCAGACAGTCATAAGTCTTGATCCTCCTTGAAGAAGCAACTTTACAGTTGGCCCCCTCTGGCATATAGTGTCACTGCAGCCCAGCCGTACGTTGGTACCAAGATCCACATGGCGCTCAACACATGGCTCAGTCTACTTCGGCCCTCTCCTGGCTTACGAGGGTTGCCAAAAACAATCTTGCACACTGGCAGTTGCCCAATCGGTGCTCAGCCGAATCCTCACATCTCGCACAGGAGTCCTCATCATAGGAATCCCCGCTGGACCCTGCTCCCTCCAACGCTCTCCTCTTCCTCATAGGGAACACTGGTCTTGGCAAGCAGGCACGCGCTGGTGCTTTAGGCTACAGGGCAGGTGGTCTTGTTGTCCTTGGGTGATGTCCTCTCACCCGGCAGGGAGACTAGCAGGCCTTGGCCCCCAGTCCTGGTCACAGATTGAAGTGTTGCAGAGCTTGCCTTTCTAATACAGCCAGTCTGGCTGCTTGGCAGATGACCAATTTTTGGGGTCTCAACCTCCACTTCTTATAGTCCTTTGCCAGACACCAAATGTGAGTTAGGGTCTGGGTCTTTGAAGTTTTATGTTGCGGTTCTGCTTCTTTTGAAGTGGGTACTTTTTCTTTTCATCTTCCTTCATGAAAGAGGTATGCCACAACAAGAACCACTCCGAAGCAGACTGTCCCCAACACAATTCATGGGAGTGAACAGAGTTCTCACCTGGATGTCAGTCTCAGTGATATGTGCCTCAATAGGTTAATCCCAGACCCTCCTCCCTAATCTTTATGATTCTCTTCTCAGTCCCATCTCCCTTTCTGAGATGTGATCTATGTCTTTTAGAATGTTAAGGGAGTCTCTTCGTTTTTCCCCCACTATGTCCGCAACCACCTCACAGGAATGCAGCAATACACAAATCTGTCTGGGTGGCTTCCTCTCCTCCTCATGTCTTTACCAGGCAGCCCAGGGCTTCACAAAATGGATACCAGGGTCATCCATACTATGTACCATTGCAGGCACACTCACAGCACACTTTCAGTCCAGCACTGTGCCTCCATGCATTGTACTCGTGCATCCAGCACACACGCTGCAAGCATGGTTGGTCCTGAAAATTTTCTATATTTAGCAAGGGCGTGCTCTGGACAAACACACACACACTGCCAGCACAGACACTCACTGTGTGCGTGCTGCACAACACGTCACCCTTCATATTGTACTCCACACAAGAACACATACACTCAGTGCTTGCTTTATCCACACATGCGCTGCACAGCACTACATCTCTCATGTTATGTATTCATCTCGCATACATACACAAAGTACATGTACTAACAACACATGGACTGCACAGAACTGTTCCATCCATGTACTCTACACTTCCCAGGCACACGCAGAGACACTAATCCTGTCCGCAGTGTTCCACAACTTACCTGATCGAGGGCAAGGGTGATTTAAACACACAGGAGCTGAACTTTTAAAAAGGTGAGTGTTCCTTGAGGCCTCACACATGGTAAAAAGGTCCTGTTCTCTACTACTGATTACTACGCAGTATGCTGCCACTACCTCACTCGTGCTGATTAACTCCTGGGGAAGGCTGTAACCTTCCACCACTAGGAGGGTAGCACTATTACCACCCCTCCTGGTCCAACAAGAATGCAACCTGTTAGACAGGCCTATGTCATGTCGCAAATGCATGATCAGTGTTCGCCTATGACAAAAAAAGAGCATTAGGGATCCAGACAACTGTACAGTTGGGCACTCAGGGCAAGGGTACGTCTTTTACCATTCAGAGGACCTTTCTGTACCACCACCAAGGCTGTAGTTGGAGCCCTGTAAGTGAGCGATCGATGTTTGGATTGATGCCTGCGTTGCCTGCTCAGGATGGCCGAATACGGAGACCAACCAGTGGCGACCTGAGTTGCGGTGCCCCCTTCCGGGCGTGGGAACCAGAGTTGGTTCTGGTCGCTGCCAGATGGAGAGTTACAAGATCCTGGGGGCAAGGAGTTGGGGCTGGGGAGGCCCTGGGCTGTGACTGTCCCGAGTCTCGTTCAGCCACTGCCTAAATAAGGTCCCTGGGGACAGTCATGGGCGCTGTCTGCAAGACTCTCTACTGCCAGATTCTTCTTCAACGGCTGAGCCCGCAGGGGCGAGGACTAAACCGGAGAGGGTGGTTGTAGATACCTCCCAGCCCCCCCCCCCTTTCTCGACTACCATACTGCGGTCTCTGGTTCGGACTGCGCTGTGTGGTGGGCCCTGGTGATGGCCCGCGCTGCTGTGAGAGCTGAGGTGCCTTCTCCCCCACTAATATATTCTGGTGGGGGGTGGTGATTGGGTCAGAGCCAAGGAGTGCACAGGATCTGCTGCTTCACTCTCTACAGTCTCAGGGCCAAGGGACGAGTGATCAGGGCCCCATACACATAAGCTCTCCTTTGGAGACGCCTGCGGTGGTCTTTCCTGGGAGTGGAGCGACAGATCAGGCAGCCTCTTCCTTCTTACTGCCCACCAAGCTGAGGGGTGATTTTTTAGGGCCCTTTTGTGCTTTTGAGAAACTTTGAACTGCTGCTAATTGTGACTGTGGGCCGTCCTGAAGGGTTCTTCCTAGATGTTTGTCCACTCAACTGCAATCTTTGGTGAAAGGGGGAGCTGGCAGAGATACGTGGCCATAAGAGAGCAGGAGTGAAGTGCTTGAGAACCCACCTGATCAGAGCCCTGTGGGCGGCCCTCTGTGGCACTGTGAGGAGCAGGGATGAGTGGAGAAAGACCTGACCTCTGTTAACTGTTATACTCTGCTGGGCCCCTGATGTAATGGTGAGGAACAATGCGCGGTAGAACAACCTGGATAAATACACTGTTATTATGGCCACGACAGCAGACTCTGGAAATGGCGTAGCGACCGCTGAAGACTATCAGGAGGTGATCCCTTGCCCGTTCCCTCCCTGAGGGAGATAATGGCGGTTATACAAATTCTCCGATGCACGCTAGAGCCTAAATTGGCCAATGTTACAAAGGATGTCAACCTGCTGCATGCTGATGTCTGAAATATTGCTGAGAAAGTCACGACTGCTGAATCTCAGATAAATGGTCTACTCTCCAGAACAAAGAGGCTAGACGAAAAAGGTGATGTACTTACCAGGCAGAGCTTACTGGCATGGCCTGTCTTGAGGACTAGGAGGGCAGTGCCAGACGCAACAACATTCACGTGGTGGGTGTGCCTGGAGAGGCAGAGTGTTGCTCTCTTCCTGGAAGACCTTATCCTCAAGACACTCCGTACTAAGAGGCTATCCAACAATGTATCTATTGAGAGGGTGCACCGGGCGCTGAGCCCTACGCCGAGCCCGGGTGCTCCCAACGTACCATTTGGTGTTAAGGAATGAGGCGTCTAGTGTGGCAGTTGTGGCTGCTCGAAGGCAATTCTGGTAGAGTCCCATTTGTAAATGGAAATGTCCAAACATTTCTCATTCTTTCAGATGAAGGATTATATATACTGTAGGCAATTGTGGAAGGTGAACGGTGTACAATTACAAAGACTAGGATGTGATCCTGCAGGCAGCCCGCGCCCATGAAGATCTCCATTTCGAGAACACTAAACATCTACACTAATGATAGGACAACCACAAAGAGAATTGAATATCTGAACATGAAATGTAAAAGGCCTGGGGAACAAAATAAAACGCATGTTAGTGCTTCAACATGTGCGAAAACACTACCCCGAACAAGAAACCCACCTCCGGGGTAATCACTATATAGCCCTAGATAGATTTGATTACAAGTTACTGGCCCATGCAGGCTACTCCACAGACTTGAAGGGCAGGGCTTTACTTGTCAAAATACATTGCCGTTCACCCCACTTCACACATGGCACAATGACCAGAGCTAAGTGGCCATCTCAGAAACTTGGGAGGGACGTACCCTAAACCTCTGCTCCCTCCACGTACTGCCGAGACTTCATGCCTTAACCCTCCCTAGAGTTAGGGCTCTATTTATGGAAATGTCCAGTGGCACCCTTTTCATAGGGGGAGATTTCAACACAGTCATGCATCCTGAAATAGATAAGGTGAGTGCTGCACCCACTAAGGCAGACGCAGATTTATTGCCGGCCTCTGTGTCAGTGATGTGCTTGGTATACGTGCAGGGCACATGACCCACAACTACAACAATATGCATACCTCGTCTGCGCATGGCTCAATTACCCGTCTCGATCATCTTCTCACTCGTCTTACCCAGGTAGAGGCTTTCAGAGCAGGGATACTATGCGTCTCCAACCATTCGCCAATGGGGGCCTCTAAAAAGACCAATGTTCAACACTGCCTTGGTCGTCAGGTTGGATCCCTGGTTTCTCCAAGATAGAGACATTAAAGAAAAGTTCACTGAATTATACTTTCAGAACTTGGGATCAGTGAAATCGGCATGTGTTCTATGGGAGGCATTCAAGGAAGTTATTCAGGGACAGGCTCGCATAAAAGGGAAATAGAAGGATATCAAAAAAGATTGTGAGGCTATAGAGAGGGACATAAGGGTCATCGAGGCTAGAGTGGTGATGGAGAGGGGGCTGATTTATGCCACCAGCTGCATCTTTGTCAACAAGACTTGCAGCTTATGGCCAAAAACGCGGCACACTTTCAAGCACTGGCAAGGCAATGCCAGTTGTACGACGTGGACGACAAAGCCAACAAACTCCTTGCTTGGCTAGAGAAGAAGGATAGAGACAGTTTGTAGGTGCTGTGAGTCCTGGATGAGAAGGGAGTTCTACAGACTACAGTCAAGACCATTGCTGATGCTTTTGCAACTTATTACAAGGAATTATACACCTCCTCTAGCAGCAGAACGGGCTCGGACTGTGAAGAACTACTATAAGATATTCCCCTCCAGACATTAGTGGCCAACGCATTGACACTTGCCATTCGGGACTTCCAATTCGGTAAGGCGATGGGGCCTAACTGTTTGCCCACTGAATCGTTCAAGGGGTTGGCAGACAAGATAGCTGAGTCAATGCTAGATATGTTTCAGACAGCACTGACTTAGGGCTGCCTGCCAGAAGACCAACGTTTGGCCACAATAGTGGTCAATCCAAAAAAGGGAAACCTCCGACTGATTGCAGCTTCTATAGACCTATATCCTTGCTAAAAGTAGAGGCCAAGACATTGGCTAAGACTCTGGCAACGCGGTTAAGTAAAGTCATAACTTCCATTGTACATCTAGATCAATATGGCTTCGTGCCACACCGGCGTACTCGCCTCAATTTGAGTAGACTCTATGGTGTTCTTCATATAACAGACCAGCCATGAGCAGATCCAACATTATTGATGGCTCTTTGCACCAAAATGGCATTTGATAGCATTGAAAGGCCTTATCTTTTTACCACATTTGATTAGGCTAGGCTTTGGACTGAAATTTTGTGGATGGGTGAGACTGTACAGGCCACTATGGCCAGGGTGCGGGTCAATGGGATGATGTCTTGCACCTTTGTGTTGCGTAAGGGAATCCATCTCTCACCCAAAATCTTTGCCTTGGCCCTCGAGCCACTTGCAGCCTGGATTTGACAGGACCCACTGGTGTGGGAAGTCAGAGCCTGCGGTGGCTGGGAAGAGCACATCACCCTGTACGCCGATTATGTAGTACTCTATGTTACAAGACCCTACTTCTTAGTAGCTAGGATATTGAACTTCTTTGATCTCTTCAGTAGTTACTCTGGCTACCGTATCAACTGCTCCAAATCTACCATCTTTACCTTGTTGGAGCCTTTGCTACGGCTCCCTGCAGAGTGCACGTTATCGGTAGTGACTGAGGGCTTCAATTACCTCGGGATGTATGTCACTCGAGATCGGCACACATTTATTCAAAGGAATTTGTCCCCCTTACTGGAGAGTCTCCATAGTGCTGTGGCCATTGGCATACGCTGCCGTTGTCCCTAAATGGCAGGCCTGCGCTCTACAAAATAATGGTCCTCCCATGCTTCATATACTTGCTTCAAAATAAACCCTATCCGATCCCAGTGAAGTTCTTCAGTAAAATTGGCCATGAGCTTCATTTGCTCCTATGGAACAGCGATGCCCCACACATCTCGCTGGGTAAATTGCAGAGAGGAATATACGATGGGGGCCTCACAATCCCAAATGTCAGGGTGCATTATTTGGCCGCACAGTTGTTGGTGGTCAAAGAGTGGGTCTTCTACGATCAACAGGAACCGGCCTAACGGGTTGATAGAGATACAATGGAGAGAGGTAGGCACAAAGCTACCCTTTAATCGTAAAATAATGGAGAAAAAAATTGCGATTGCAAACAGCGACATAGGTCCGGATTTGGAGGGAGGGCCAGGGCAGTCTGGGTTGGAAGGACAGGCTCACAGCTCTGACTCCTCTGTGGCGTAGTAATCTGCTTTTTTAAATGGGCGTCCTGGCGGGCTTTTCTCAGTGGGCACTACTGACCATAGAACATTTGGGGGATATGTGGAGAGATCGGTCTCTGATAAAGTTCCAGGTCCTCCATCAGGAGTACGAGATGGCAGAGTGTGAGTACTATCAGTATCTCCAATTAAGACTTGCGCTGCGCGTACACGTCCTCAAGGGCAAAGACCTACTAGATGCTTCGCCACTGGAAGACCGTCAATTCCCCTGACCTCTGGGAGCCCCAAGACACGCCTACACTGAAGATCTGGTTGACATTGATGATGATTACTGGATGATGATTACTGGAGTGAGGCTCTCCAGGGTCCACGTGAAATAGCTATTCGATCTAGGTTCAGGTTGGTTCAGTTCAGGATCCTGCACAGGACATACTATTCATGGACTTTTTTACATACAATTTGGAAAATCCGACACAACATTGTGCATTAGAGACTGCAACCAGGAGGGTACCTTCTTTCACATCCTTTGGAAATGCCCGGTGATTCAGGAATCCTGGCATCAGGTGGCCGGGTGATGTCCCAGGTCAAGCACTTGTGAGTACCCGTTGATGCTAAAGGGTTGCTACTGATGTTGAAAGGTGAGGAAGACTAGCCTAAATACCAGAAAATATGGCTGGCGATGGCAGCAGCAGTTGCAAAACGCAATAGTGCAAGGAGGTGGGGCGCAAAAGCTCCCCTGAGTGTCACAGATTGGAAATTTGACCTTGACTGGTGTCAGAGGGTAGAGGAGGTTATATATAAGAGTTGTGGTTGCCCCAGGAAATGGGAAAAGATATGGGGAGAATTCAGGGATTTCGGGGGGGAATAATTCAGATGATGGATCCGGGGCTGTGCAATCTCAATTTGGATTTGTACATTATTACAATTTCTTTATGTACTTCTCTAGGTCGTGACAATATCAATGAGGTTTCGATTCCAGTGATAACTGTCCAAAAGATGTGTTTCTTAGTGATATTTTACATTATGTATACAACAGTGCTTATATTTGTCCGGCACTGTATGATGAGCGTTATCAAAGAGATAAGTCCCGATCTCCTTCCTCCGCAATGTGGACAGACTCATCAAGGATTTCATCTGGGGCACTGCTCTGCCGCAGCTGGCGAACTCCAAATTGATCGCCCATAGAAAGTAAGGCAGGCTAAATAGTCCCTTGGTGGAACATTATACTTTGGCGACCACTTGCCTAAATGCAATGGGGAGTGACAGACAGACAAACCACAACCCCAACCCCAACCCACCCCCCCCCCCCCCAATCTCCCCTCAGTGGGTTCTGATAGAACAGAGCCTCTCCAATAGTCTATCCAGTGGAGACCCCAAGGCGTGCTCAGCTAACACCATGCTCCAGGCCCTCTACTGCTGGAGGTGGGCACATGTCCTCATTTCGGTCGACCATTGTTTACAAGCCCAGCCCACTGTGGCGAAATGCCAGCATCCGTATCAGGGGTTCTCCATGTGAGTGGAGGCGAGTGGGCATAGAAACATTTTCCCAGTTACTTGCGAAGGGCTTCCTTAAGCCCTTTACAGCCCTTAGTAATGAGTTTCAACTACCCCCGCATCAGTACTGGTTGTATTTACAACTCTGCCACTGTCTTCGCAGCCGTCTGGGGTACCCCCGTGGGGCTTGTTGTCCTCCCCTGTTGATGCCTACCTACGATTGAGAGGTCCACGACAGTTGAGTGATGTCAGGTCTGTACAATCTGATGATCCCTCACAAATATTCCCTACCCCAGTAGCGCCAGTTGCCAACGTCGTAGCAAGCACTCCAGCTGGTGGATTAAGATGAGGAGGACTGGGCTGGACGACGGTATACAGGAGACCAGGATGAAGTTTTGCCTCTTTAAAACGGTGCAGGATTGGTCTTGGGCTCCCTCAAAATTGGAGTGCGCTGACCTCCTCCACCACTTGCGCTGTTGACGATGCCCCTCCCACGCTGCGACGTTTCGCCCATTTTGTGCAACTGCCTGAAATTCGTGGACTAAGGGCAGAGGTGAAGACAACAGTGGGCTGAACGCTAACACTCCCCTCCCCACTCTCCCAATACACCATGCTTGTACATGACCTAAGGAATACCTCCAGATATGCCATCACAAGCGCAGTTTCCTAGCCACAGTCTTGACATCGGTAAAGCTGTGTGTATTCCGGTACTTGCACTCCTCCCATATGCCCACGCATGTGGAATGGCTGACGGAAATGTTTAAAATAGCGTCCTATGAGCGGATTGTTTATTCGTTCAACGATAAACTAGACATCTATCGGCAGATATGGGCGTGATTCATCGCTAATGGCATCCTGTGTCTTATGCCACGCTCAGGGCAGTTGTCGTTGTTGTCGTCCCATGGAGTGACGCTGGGGCCTTTGTCAACCCCCCCCCCCCAAACACACAACCTCCTCTGCCAGCACCCTACTGGGGTTTCTCCTCCCTGTCCCCCGTTACCCTTCCCCCTCACTTTGCCAGCCGTTTCTTTCCTTATTTAGGTCACCTTTATAGTGTCTTCTTGGATTTGAAATGCTGGGATTTTCAGGCGGGACATTTTCCAATGGCTCCATATTCTGTTTTTTTTTTTTGCACTCACACAGACCACTGCACTGTATTGGTCGGCCTAGCCTGTGTTCTGTATTGTTTATGTTGAAAATATAAAATAAAGACTGCAAAAAAATAAAAAATAGGGTTTCATCTGGTGGCTACAACAGAGCAGAATTGTTTCTATCTGCACATTAAAAAGGAGAGAATTACAGAATTTGGCCACTGCCATAGAAAAAACTATTTCTGTAAGTAACATTCGGATCCCAGTGGTGAAAGGAATTGGTTTGCCGATCTGACGGAGCATGTTTGAGTGGGTTGCCGGTGAAGATACAGGAATAATGGCAAGATACAAGGTAGACTGAATTTGTGTAGTCAAGACGAGACTGAAAGCCGGTGTCAACAAATGACTTATGCAAAGAGGGATCATAAAAGGGGAGAATATTTTTTAGGAGAAAGTGGAGATTGGTAAAAACAAGTGTGAGGACTAGGATTCCAGGGACAGGGTGCGGTCTAAAAGAACCCCTAGATAATGCACCACTGTGTGTGTGTGGGGGTGGGGGGGGTGGGGGGGGGGAGATGTTCCTATCTGAGCATAAGATCATGTCACATTCTGCAACCAATGAAGCATAGATAATTAAGATCACGGTTTTAGTCAGGTTCATCTTATGTATATTGTCGCCCACCCATCCCCAGATGATCAGGAGGGCCTCTATTAAAGGTTTAATCTTTTGATTGGGAGATCCTTGGGCAATAAACAGATTAAAGATAAGTGGAGTACCATCAGCATTCATGTAAAAGAGTATCCTGCATGGTGGAGGAACTGAGCATGAGCTGCATGTAAATGTTAAACAGAAAGGGCGAGAGGTTTGCCACTTCAGGGATCCCACAGTCCATGCTGTATGCCTTCCGAGAGTACGAGGGAAAAGTGACATCTTATGAAATATTTTATCCACTAAAGAACTGTAACAGTGATATCCACTGCGTCATTAGCATGATGTTGTGTTCAACGGACTCAGATGCAAAAGACCAGTCTAGGAGGAACATGATGCTAAGGCCTTTTTTATCAATGAGCTGGCGAGGATTATGGAGGGCTAATAGGACAACCAGCTCAGATCTTTGACCGGGATGAAAGCCCACTTGTTTCCAGTCCATTAGGTTATTTGATTCTGCAAAGGCCTGTAGCTGTCATAGAGCCACTTTTTCCAGATGTATATAAATGTAAGGCAGCAATGAGACGGGTCTAAATTTGTTCAGGTAGGCTTTTAAAAAATTTTTTTTAGCAAAGGTACAAGTAAGGCAGCGTTTCAGAGATGTGAAAAAATGCCACGCTTTAAGGAGCTGTTAAAAACAGTAAGTAAGAGCTTCTAAACCTAATTTGCTTTCTTCTTTTTCAATTCCAGTTACTTTTTCTTTTGCTTTAACCACTCCATGGGAGGAGAATGTGTTTTCTAGTGCTCTCTACTTGCAACCTGTGTGCTGCTCCACTTTTACATCCTGCCCCCCACACTCACTGTAGTGCTCTTCCACCCCACCACACTCACAGCTTTATTCTTCCACCCCCTACTCGTTCATCTTTACCCATCCGTTGTTTTTACTAATAACCATCTTCCCTCCGTTGCTCCTCTGCTGCTACCTGCACAATATGAGCCCAACAACTGCAGGTGGCTACCAGGCTGCCCACAATGGCTGACTGTCTGAAATTTGCTCTTTGAGA
Source organism: Triturus cristatus (assembly GCF_964204655.1). Lineage (NCBI taxonomy): Eukaryota > Metazoa > Chordata > Amphibia > Caudata > Salamandridae > Triturus > Triturus cristatus. The sequence continues at coordinate 962,096,060 of NC_140589.1, forward strand.
TGTATATTTTGGGGTTTCGATTGAAAACTCAGGTTCTCCTAGAGCACCCTACCATACAACATGCCAAAAGAAAAACCACACAAACCAATCCACAATAAAGTAAAACTCATCTCTACAATGTTAGAAAGCAGCACGAGGATCTTAGGAGAAGTTACCTGCCCAGATTTCTGAACAGCACAATAATATAGGAGCATCAATGCTACAGCTATTGAATTGTATTTTGATGCATATACATATTTTAGTTGCCTACGAGTACAAATGTATCAATAAAAACAAACAATGGCCTTTCAGACTTGAAGCACTATATGAACTTGTAAAAAAGAAGTAGGAAACCCTGGGTAGTTCCCAAGCTCTAGCTGGACAGCATCTCCTATATGAGGCACTCCAGAGAGCCCAATATAATAAAAGCTGCTCTACAACTTAAATTTGAGAACCACATAGGGTTCCCTACTTTTATGTATCAATGAAAAGCAGGGTCAAAACGGACTGATGATAGAAAACAGGAAAATGTACTGTTTGTATAGAAACAGTTAATAGGTAAAGAAACTACTATAGCAACCTGTGCAATTTGTTATAGGTGACAAGAAAGATAAAGTAGTGTAAGAAATTGAAAGAGCAAGAGAAAAGGGTTTCAAGAGGAGTAAAACTAGCAAATGGCTCGGAGTATAATCTAGGAGCAACTAATTGATCAACTTACTGTGCCATTTTTGATGACCGCTGCATTGTCTAAGTAGATGTATCCCCCAATAATATTTAGTTGGACACGTAAAAGGACTACAAGCATGCAGGTACTGTAAACTGCCACAATGCTCCTTGTGAAACCTGTGAAAACAGAAAAGGAAAAAAAAGAGAAAAGCAAATGTTTAGCTGCATCAACAAGGACACTGCCTAGTAAACATTTAAGGTCGTACAATGATGACTTAGCAAGAACGGATGACTTAGCAAGAACAATGCTGCGTTTTAAACCCATACTCTGTAAAAATGGTAGGATTTATTCTATTCTAATGTAAAATGGCAATAACGGTCTTTCAAATCTGCCATGCAAGATGCAGGTGCAACAAATTGCTTTCCAGAGATCTTAAGGCAACGCTACATTCCAAAGACTGGCCAGAGATATAGATCTACTGGCTCTGCTATTCAAAACTGGAAGCTCACACCTTCATTCGACTTCCCAAGTGTTCAAACTTCCTGTTGACATTCTTAAGTATTTGAGCATAAGAGTGTCATACAAACAGTGTACATGGCTGTATAGCACTCACTGGTTACACACAGAAATGACGGGCAAGCATGGTTGATGATGCAAATAGTTTAACAAAAATATATCGATAAAATACTTACAGAATACTGAGACTAGTAAGGTTCTAGAGAAGTGAGTCGGGTGCGGAGAGGAGGTAGGCGCATTGGCTGTGCTGGTCTTCGAATACGAGAAGATAGGCTTCGAAGGCAGAATGAAAACAACAAAAGGGAAGGAGGAGTTTGCCCAGAGGTTCCTTGGAGTGGGAGTGGAGAAGTTCCAGTGGATAGCAGTGTCTATATCTGAATTGAAAGCAAGGTGTTTGTGTGTTACGTTTGATTGCTAGCCAATTGTCTTGGATTCCATAGGGAGTAATCCCGGGAGACTGAAGAGTGAGCTTTTTCCTAAGAGTATTATTGTTTAGAAAAGAGACTGTGAACTTTGAAAGACATACTAGCAGGCCATTCCACTAGCTCATTTTGCCCATGAACAGAATGGGGTGTCCTAATGTTTAGGAGCTGGGAGCTTGCTGTTATGGTAGTTGAGTTGATGAATGAGTACAGACAAAATATTACAGTCCAATAGCGCAGGAGGTGGAGAAAAGTGCTGGACAGGATGGCATTAGCAGAGGAAGCATGGAAGATTTCAGTTGATAGTGGGTTCCCATGAGAAAGCTGCTCAGCATTGTAATACATTCAAAAAACATTGTTTTTTGCACCATACATACATACATACATAATCTGGAGGATGGTATTTTCTTTAATGTCCTTCCTGCCCTCATTCATTTCTATTGTCGATTGTTCATTCAGTCTTTCCTGCTCCCTTCTCCCTTGTTTTGCCCTTTAACTGCATTTGCTATTTCACACATATTTGGATTGTTACCTTCAACCTGTCTAATTATACATTACGCAAATTCCTCTTTCCAGCAGTCCTGTTCCACGTCAATGACGTGCATAAATGGAGATATATTTGCACTGCATGAAGATTTGGTTTAACAGATATGGTTTAACAGATAAAAGTTTAATGGTAGGCATTTAATACACCTTTCTGCTGCTTTATTCTTTAAACAAATGGCTAAGATTTGCAGTTCGGGACAGGAGATAAGGGGGGAGGTCTGTGCTCTGGTATACTCTGTCTTGCTCTTTGCCTTGAGACACCAGGAATTAACTGAGCCAATAAATGTGTTTTTTGTCTAATCTGGGACTATTCCTGCTCTGCCACAAAGAAAATATTATGTGCACAGTATTTGCTGTAGGAACTTCAGGGACTGCAAACTGTGGCGCTGTATGAAGCAGCAGCTAAGGTAGTAAAGAAGCTTCATTGCCTGCGGGATGCCTTGGGTCATTTGCATACGACGTTCACAACAAGTATGACGTTTATTTACTGTGTTTTTGTGCCGCGTCTATGGGTTTTTGTATTTATTTGGAGGACCTCTAAGCATTGATTTTTATCTAGCATGTGGGTATTTCTTTGATTTTTTTTAAAGTACTCAATATCTGTGTTCTTGCCGGGCATTTGTGGCAGTTGCACAAGGCACTTTACTGGTTTATTCTGTGCAGTGTGATTTATAGCCCAATTTTCATCCTGGGGGAAAGAACTAGCACAGCTCAATAAGTTTCCATTCCATTGGTCAGTGTTTTGTACAGGTGTTGTCGTCAAGTGTTAAGCTTAGTCTCGGCACCATAAGCTCCAAGCTTCTGTTCAAACACAGAAGCAGAAGGAATGACAGTTAAACTTGGTGACCCTCGGGCTGTACCCTTGTGCAGACTCCGAGCTGGTCCATGCACTTGTTTTTGCTAAAGCTGCACCATCTATATATAGCACTTACCAGTAAACGACTGCTGCATTGTCCGGTGTACAGTTTGTACACAAACTCATAAATTTCCTGAGTTGGTGTATACGCTAAAATCAGCGTGTTTTCACCAGAAACAGCTCGCGGACCTCTTTGAATGGAGCATGGACACTGAACATACTCATTATATGGCCCTTCATCCTTCTGTATGAACAACTACAGTTCCTTTCGGTCTGCTTTCTAGATCACAATTTTAACTCGGATACAGAAGTGTTCGGTGTAGGGCGTTATGGTAAGATATTGAAGCTGGAGGCGTCCATATGCACGTGATCATTGTTGCCCCAATCCAGATACCGGAGCTATCAGAAAACATAGCTCTATAACCACTCTCAATGAAGAAGGGTGGAGCCATGGAGGTCCTCCTTTCCTTGGTCTGAGACATTGCTCAGAGTTCAGCTGGGAACCTGTTGGCCACTATGCAGCAACATGCACTGAAATCTGTGCTGAAGCCGGATGATCGGAGTCACGCTCCCATAACGTGAGTGGAAGGAGGTCCCAGTGGTCCTAAGACCTTGCGGATGTCCATAGGGCATATGAAGTGCAACATGTGCTTCAATTGGGAAGAAATTAGGCATGGTAAATGAACTGCTACAAGGACACATTAAAGCATCACCTTTTCTTATTCCCAGTACCAAACCTACAAATTCACCTTTTTGTCTGAAAACATGCTTTAAAATGAAATACTGTATTTAAGGGACCCTTAACAAATTGAGGTTATTTGCCTACTACCCGGGGCAGGCTAACTCACCATTTCCTAGGTTATTAAGAAAACTTAAATTAAATTAACACCAATGAAACTGCCTTCAGTGCCTAAATATGAAAGGTCACATGCCACATTGAATTCCAAAAAGAAACAAAGACATGGTTGTTCCCTTGAACCACAGGACAACATCGTTCACTAAACAGTCGCCCATTGCAAGAGACATTTCTAAAAAGGAATGCAGATGTGTGTGATGCACCAGCACGATGCATTTGAAGGTATATTAGAGAAAGTGCTAGCCCCAGTGATAGACTGCGGACGTATAAATAAATAAAATATGCTGCCTTAATGTCCTCTGCAACATCTACATCTTTGCACAGTTCGAGGTTAGCAGTGAAAAGACTGGAAGCATCTTTCAAGACCTCTTGCCTAACACACAATGCTTCCCTCATAAATCACATGGGAAGCATCCACGCAAGCACCAATTGGCAAAAGCAGTACATCCAGTCACACTAGTGGCAAGAGAACCCTGTACAAGTGTTATACAACAGGACTGTCTTTATCTCAGCCTTTTACTACTGCGTTCGGCTCTTTTATTATGCTCACTTGGGTTTTCTCTCATCAGTTAGTTTCAGACTCAAAATGTCTAAAAGCCCTAAATTGGTTGGGTGTTATACAAGGAAAAGGAGTCATTTGCACATCGATTAACATACCAACATTAATCAGGTTTGTGACTGTAGGAACAGCTACAAGAAAACGGTGGCTTTTGCTATGGTTGAAATATACATTTTTTTAAGACTGTTACTCTAAACTATTGCAAACTGAATTGAGATCTCAGTCCACAGATCTCTTACATCTTTAATGATCAGTACCGACATGAATTTAATGCCAGCAGTGTCCTCGTAAGGCATAAAATTACTAAAAATAAGAATAAGTTACTTTCCTTCGGTAACGCCTATTCTGGTAGAGACTATGAACCTGTAGATCCCTCACCTTGTGAATTCCCCGCAGGCACCTGACTGGATCTAGACAACTTTGATAAATCCCTTATGTGTCGATAGGTCTCTAAATAGGGATTTAATTAATGGACTGCATGAGTCCATTCCGCCGAATAGGAAGAAGGATTGGTCGGTGAGGAATCTCTGGTTAGGTAGTCTTTCAAAAAAGGCATTAGCGAAGGTAAGTAACTTATTTTTCTATCAAATACTTTCATCTTTTAACTAGCCACAGCAGATCTTAATCCTTAAGACAATCTACTGAAAGAATCAAGGGGTCTTTTGCACTGTTTCCCCCCCCTTTTTTTTTTTTTACACCGGAGAAGCCCACTAGTTGATCGTCCAAATGATTGTTACTGTGCCGAGCCCTATGCATTTGAACAATCGCCTCTATTAAGGTCACTCACTGTAACCACCATCTGCATATTATCTGTGTCCTGATCAGCTGACCTGCATGGGTGATTTCTACCTAATGCACACAAGGTCAGAATTACTCATCTTGATCCCAATCCTGCATGAACATTTTAAAAAGGACTAGAGTAGAAGCGTCTAGCTTCAGAGGTAGGCACTATTCAAATCCCTTGGTAAGCGAGTTCTTTTTCCGCAAATATATTAACACTCTCAATCACGTGAGAGAACATAGTAACCTTGGTTATTTCACTAGCCAACTGTCTTGTTCAAATCCAACTTGCTGTAGTTAACATGAGTCGATATCTTTTAGGGAGGGACAAATTTGAATGTCCCCAATAATTTACATCTATTTAATGACTTGATCTTCTTCGCTTTTTCCCTCCTTTTAGAATATTAAAGTATATGACTAGCAGGTCACCGTGTGATTTCGGGCCTTCACTAAACTTCACTGTCTTTTGAGGGGGACCTTTCTTATGTTTCACACTCTAGTGTTTTGATATTTTTGTTCAATTTCCTTTTCTCCCCCAATCTTATAAATTAGAAGAGCGATTGGGTAACACACTACTGTGGGCAGAACACCCCTATCATTACCCTATTGGGTTCCTTAAGGTTGTTTAACGTTTGTTGTTTATGAAGGTTCACATTTTTTGATGAGGGCATACCGGTCGTTGGGTATGCGGCGATTTACAGCTCTTGCCGTTCTATACAGCCCTGCTGAAACATTATGGTTTCTTGTGAACAATTATTGTTTTTCTTTTTCATTTTTTTCCATTAACTCTATTAGACAGAATTCGACTTTTGTGGAATATATAATCCCCTCGTCAGAGACTGCTGCCACTCTTTACACTGAACTTTATCAGTAGTTACTACTAGAGGCGCTACAGGGTGCACTAGTGACGACATACATGCATTAATTACTTTTATCCCCTTGAAGATACTTTTTAGCCAACTTCTATGTTTTTTTCATTCATCAATGTTTAATACCATTGATTCAAAGATCCCATGCAAGGTTTGCTGTACGAGTAATAGCACATCCAGCATATAGGTTCCAGGCTCAGCAGAGGTATACATATTTGAAAACATTGATTGGATGGATTTGTTGGCTGTAGCGTTATCTTCATAAAAAGCCTCATCTGTAAACCTAGTGACTGGTACCTAGCTTATCAAGAGAGTACTAATCTGTGAGTAATTTAGCATTTACCAACCTTGCTGACTTCACAGGCATGCTGCTGTGAGAACAAGTCCTCCCGAAGGGGCAGCCTGATCAGAGGACAAATGCTCAAGACCAGAAGTCCCGGGTACCACACCCTTCTCACACTGTTCCAAACCGCTAGGATGACCTGGGCCCGGTTGTTCTCGACCTTTTTCAGTACTCTACTTAAGAGGGAAAGGGATGGAAAGGCGTACAGAAGTCCCGAGCCCCAGCAGAAATGGAAGGTGACTCCGAGGGAGTACGGTCTTGGGAACTTAAGTGCACAAAAGCTTAGACACTGCATGTTTTCTGAGGTGGCTATTATATCAAGTCAAAGTTCTCCCCATTGCTGGAAGATGTCCTATGATATCTAAGAGTGTAACTGCAATATGCAGTCCGTTAGACAACAGCAACTCAGTCTGCCCTGGCATTTACAGATCTTGAAAGATGCTATAAAGTTAAAGAGATGCCTTGAGTGTTCAGTTACTTCCAGAGTCTTAGAGTCTCCTGGCACAGGACCCCACTCCCCCACTCAACCCCGTTTGCTGCAATTTCACATGAGGATTGTGTTGTCTGTGAGAACCTGTACCCATACTCCCTTGATAGTCAGGGGGTATGCGCTCAATGCCAAGCGAGGCGCTCACAACTCCAGCAGGTTGATGTGGAGGCACATTTCCACCAGAGTCAGCTGATCTCAACCTCTCCCAGATGACCTTCCTAACTCAGCAGTGATGCATCTGTCACCACAGTCCATTCTAGACGAGTTAAGTAGAGGGGTCTGCCACCAGTATAGTTGTAGTTGAGCCGCTACCACTGGTAGCGGTTTGCAGTCTCCTTCCACACCTGGATGAACTAACAGGTGTCCTAGGAACTGAGGCCACTGGGACTTCAGATCTCCCACTGCAGAATCCACATCTGCCACCTGGCGAGGTGCACGAGTAGCTATGCAGGAGGCTAAAAGGACCATAAGCCTCAGAGATGCTCTCCCTGAGATGCTGGTCAAGGGCTGAAACATTGGGATCGTAGTATGAACGTCCTCGACTCTGTGGAGGAAAGGCTCAGAAGAGCACTCTATCCAGGATGGCTCCAATGAAGGGGAGCCGATGTGAAGGAGTCAGATGTAACTTCGGCACATTTATGGAAAAACCCAACGATGTGAATAGCTTGATTGTCATCTGAAGGTGGCTTACGACTACCTGCGGTGAGCCAGCCTTCAGCAGCCAGTCGAGGTTTGAGAAGAGTGGAATTTGAACCTCCGCAGATGGGCTGCGACCACCATCACCTTAATGTACATCCGAGGTGCATTGGTAGGGCCAAAGGGGAGCACAGGGAATTGAAAATGCTTTTGACCTACTTGAAACCTCAGGTAGCATATGTGGGACTGAAGGATGGTTATATGGAAATAAGTGTCCAGCAAATCCAATTCCATCATGTGGTCTCTTGAATCCAGGGCAGAGAGAACTTGGGCAAAGTTCAGCATTTTGAACTAGTCCTTCCCTTAGTTCATAGGGCACAGATAGAGGATGGGACAAAGGTCTCTATCTTTCTTTAGCACCAGGATGTAACAGGAGTAACAACCAGTTCCACAATGTAGAACACCCATTGGTCAGATGTGATGCTCCTCCACCCAGGCTGGTAGACGATGCTGCGACCTCCCACAGGGCGATTGTGCACTGCCGAGGGGAACTTGAAGCTGTTTTGTGGTAGCTGCAGGAAGTGGGTGCTGAGGTTTAGGTAGTACGATCTCACGAGTGGTCTAGACGCTTTCAGCTTGATCCGAACAGCCTAGATCTATTGAAGGGCATTCCCATCAGGTACGGTTGGATGTCAGAAAAGAGGTATCTGAAGCAAATCTAGGGGTGGCGTTGAAGCACCACTCTGGTCCCAACTGCCATACCCAGACAGTTGGCTCAATCCAAGCCTGAGCGAATGAAGTACTTTGCTGCCTCCTGGCCATCTGTAATGAGGTGTTTCAGGGTTGGATGGATGACCTCGGGGACGGCTGGCAAGATGTCCGCCACTCTGTCCAACGAGACATGCAACTGCCTCGCATATGTTTGGTGAACATCTGCATACGTTTTGACTCTGTCAATGGGAATTGTAGGAAACGCATTATGGTTAAGGTAACTTGTGGACACTGGCTCCACCAAGCTCTACTGTTGAGGGAGGGTGGGGCAGGGGAGTTAAAAGAAAAAGTCCTGATCCCCAGGAAGAGGTATTGAATATGCTACTTACCAGTATGCATCTGTTCTTGGCATGTAGGGCTGCTGACATTCATATCTGTGCATAGATCGCCGCCTAGTGTTGGGTCCGGATGTTTGCACGTTGTTGTCCTGGAAGAGTCTTCGAAGTATCCTGGGATAGGTGACTCCTCCCCTGGACTACAGTGCGCATGGGCATCCTCTCCATCCTCAGATTGTTTTTCGCCATTGTGGCAGTGATGGAGTAGATACAGAAAGTGATGACCATGCTTACAGTAATTCTGAGAGCTGCAGCTGTTACAGGCGCCGGGGAGGAGGGAGGGCGATATGAATGTCAGCAGCCCTACATGCCAAGAACAGATGCATACTGGTAAGTAGCATATTCAGTTCGAGGCATGTGGGCTGCTGAATTCATATCTGTGCATAGAATACATAGCAGTACCTCCTATTAGCGGCGGCTACCAGTGCCAGCTGCAGCGGTCTGAAAAAGAGTTTTGAGAACAGCCTGTCCTACAGCTGCCTGCTGTTTTGATTGCACATCTACACAATAGTGTTTGGTAAATGTGTGTGTAGTGGACCAGGTGGCTGCTCTACATATATCATGCAAAGGGATGTTTCCTAGGAAAGCCATGGAGGCCCCTAACTTACGTGTTGAGTGGGCTCGTGGGGGAATCGTTAATGTGCGTTTAGCCTTTTGATAGCAAATTTGAATACATTTAACGATCCATCTGGCTATACCTGCTTTGGAGATAGCGTTACCTTTGTGGTGTGGGGCAAAGGCAACGAAAAGTTGTTTTGTCTTCCTAAAGATCTTAGTCCTGTCGATATAGTACATGAAGGCTCTCTTCACATCTAGTGTATGGAGTGCTCTTTCTGCGACAGTTTGTGGGTTTTGAAAGAAAACAGGCAGTTCAATAGTTTGATTCATGTGGAACTGCGATATCACCTTGGGCATGAATTTGGGGTTGGTACGTAGTACGACCCTGTTGGCGTGAACCTGTATAAATGGCTCTTGAACGGTTAGTGCCTGGAGTTCACTAACTCTTCTTAAAGAAGTGATCGCTACTAGGAAAGCTACTTTCCAGGTAAGGAATTGAATCTCGCATGAGTGTAGAGGTTCAAAGGGTGGACCCATCAGGCGTGTGAGGACCAAGTTGAGGTTCCACATTGGAGCCGGTGGGTGGCTTGGAGGAATTACTCGCTTGAGTCCTTCCAAGAATGCTTTGATGGCAGGCACTTTGAATAAAGAGAGGTGCTGCCTGTTCTGGAGATAGGCTGATATTGCGGTCAAATGGACACGTATAGAGCTGTACGCCAGATTGCATCGGTATAGGTGTAAGAGGTAACAAATTATGTTTTGGATGGATGCGTCTAGCAGGTTAATGTCATTATTATTGCAATAAATGACGAACCTTTTCCATTTGGCTGCATAGCAAGCTCTGGTAGTGGGTCTTCTAGCTTCCTTAATGATGTCCATACAGTCAGGTGGCAGGTTTAGGTAGCCAAACTCTAGGACTTCAGGAGCCAGATCGCCAGGTTCAGCTGTTGCGGATCTGGGTGCTGAATCTCTCCATGGTTCTGCGTCAAATGCGCGGGTTTGATCCACAGCCTTTGATGCGGCACCACGGAAAGTTCGAGAAAAGTGGTGTACCATGGCTGGCGTGCCCACGTTGGAGCAACCAGGACGAGTGTCAGGGAGTGTTGTCTGAGTTTGCGAGCCACCAGCGGTATCAACGGCGCTGGGGGAAAAGCGTACGCAAATCTGCCGGACCAGTTCATCCATATCGCATTGCCCTGCGATTGTGGATGTGGGAACCTGGCGGCAAAGCTTTGGCATTTTGCGTTTTCGCTTGTGGCGAATAGGTCTATCTCTGGATGACCCCATTGCTGGAAGTACGGTTGGAGTACTGATGGGTGTAACTCCCACTCGTGCATCTGGTGGCTGTGTCTGCTGAGCAGATCCGCCATCTGGTTGTCCTTGCCGGGGAGGTGTTCCGCCATGAGGAACATGTTCCTCTGAATGGCCCACTTCCACATGCTCTGAGCCAGATGAGACAACTGTGGAGAGTGTGTTCCTCCCTGCTTCTGTATGTAGTACATGGCGGTCATGTTGTCCGTCCGGATCAACACGACTTTGTTGCACAAGTGTACTTTGAATGCTTTCATAGCCAGGAAGATTGCCATCAGTTCCAGAAGGTTGATGTGCATCTTCTTTTGTTGTGTTGTCCATAGTCCCTGCACTGTGTAGTTGAGTACATGAGCTCCCCATCCCTGGAGAGACGCGTCCGCTGTCAGTATTATTTGTGGAACAGGCTCTTGGAACGGTCGGCCCTTGCAAAGGTTTTGTGGGTTCCACCAATGCAGAGAGTTGTATGCCCGACCGCTCACCAACACTAGGTCTTTCAACTGTCCTTGAGCCCGATTCCACTGACGTGCTAAGCACTCCTGAAGCGGCCGCATATGTAGTCTCGCGTGTGGGACTCTGAAAATGCAGGAGGCCATCATGCCTATCAACTGCATAAACACTCGCGCGGGAAGGGAGTGTTGGGGTTTGAACTTGGAAATCAGCATTTGCATGCTGTTGATTCTCACTAAATTTGGCTGAGCTGTGGCCGCCAGAGTGTCTATAGTCGCACCTAGGTACTGTTGTACGTGTGCGGGTTGGAGATGGGATTTTGGGTAATTTAGTGAGAACCCCAGACTGTGAAGGAGGTGAATGGTGCGGGACATGTGGCTGGCACATTGCTGGGCTGACTTTGCTTGAACAAGCCAGTCGTCCAGGTAAGGGTAGACGTGTATGTGCTGCCTCCGTAGATGTGCAGCCACAGTAGCTAGGCACTTTGTGAAAACTCTGGGTGCTGTTGTCACGCCGAAGGGAAGGACTTTGAATTGGTAGTGCTACCCCTGAACAGTGAACCTGAGGTATTTTTTGTGTGAGGGGTGAATGGGTATGTGGAAATACGCATCTTTGAGGTCCAGTGTGGCCAGGAAGTCTCCCTGCTTGAGCAACGGGAGGACTTGCTGTAAAGTGAGCATGTGAAAATGCTCGGAGAGAATGTAGCGGTTCAGGGGTCTCAGGTCTAGTATAGGTCTGAGTGACCCGTCCTTTTTTGGTATTAAAAAGTACAGGGAGTACACCCCCGTACCTTGCTCGTGGACGGGTACGACCTCTATTGCGCCTTTTAGTAGCATACTTAGCACTTCCTGCTGTAAGAGCGTTAAGTGCTCTGAGGATATAGGACGGTGTTTTGGAGGTATTGTGGGTGGAGTCGAGATTAATTCTAGGCAGTAACCGTGTTTGATAATATCTTTGACCCGCCTGTCCGTGGTGATGGAGTTCCACGTGGACAGGAACCTTTGTAGCCTTCCCCCGACAGGTGTTATGTGGTCGGGAGGAAGGGAGAGGGCGTCACTGTTTGTTCTTGGGGGAGGACCTGGTGTTGCCGTATCCGCGTCCTCTGCCCTTTGTGCTTGAGCCACGATAACCACCCCGGGTGTTTTTATCGTAGGAATTTTGTGTGTTTCCGTTGTTGTAGGTTTGCTGTGACACCTGTCCTCTACCTGCTCCTCTATTTCCGGGGCGACGAAAGGAGCCGCTCCGAAAGGACTGCGTTTGGAGAGCCCCTATGGACTTTGCAGTGTCTGTGTCCTTTTTTATTTTCTCTAGGGTGGTGTCAACCTCTGGCCCGAATAAGTAGTCGGGATTGACAGGCTGGTTGAGGATGTTATTTTGTACCTCAGGTTTGAATCCGGAGATTCGTAACCAGGCATGTCGTCGCAACATGACGCTAGTGTTAATGGCTCTGGCAGCTGTATCCGCGGCATCCAGTGCACACTTAATGGATGCGTTTGTGAGGAGTTGTCCCTCCCTGATGAGGATCTCTGCTCCCTCTTTGAATTGGTCAGGGAGATGTTGGAGTAATTGTTCTAATGTGTCGTAGTGTGCTCGATCGTAGCGAGCGAGGAGCGCCTGAGTATTGGCAATGTGCCATATGTTAGCTGCCTGGGCCGCAACCCGTTTGCCGGAGGTCTCTAGCACCTTGGACTCTTTGTCCGGGGGAGGAGCATCACCTGTTGTTTGCGAGTGTGCCCGTTTGCGAGCATTCGCAACTACTATGGAATCCAGAGGTAACTGGCCTCTAATGTAGGTAGGGTCCCCAGGCGCCGACCTGTATTTCTGGTCGATCCTGGGGTTTATTACTCTTGCCCTGGTGGGTTCCTTCAAGATGTCCTTTGCTGGTTTGACGACACCCTTCAACATGGGTAGAGTTTTTATATTCCTTTCTGAGGATGCAAAAGTATCCATGAGAAAGTCGTCCTCAACGGTGTCAGAGTGGAGTTGCACACCATGATTGGCCGCAGCACGTTCAATGAGGGCGTTGAATGCGGCAGTGTCCTCTGTGGGAGACGTTTTTGCTCCATAGAGTTGCGGGTCCTGTGTATCCATAGGTGCACCCGAGTCTACAGGGTCATCCCAAGCTTGGTCAGGGTCCTGTTGGCCTTCAGGGTCCATCTCTCCGGGGTAGGGGACGTGGTCACCTATGTAGTCCTCTAAAACGTCTGTTTCGGAATGTGTGGGAGAGAAGGACTGTGGATCTTGGTAAGAGGAATGGAGAGGTTCGTAAAGAACTGGTTCCGAAGCCACTGGCAGCTTTTTCTTAAACGGGATCCGGTAGGAGTCCAAAGCTGGCTCGGAAGTTATTCTCCTCTTGTGGAGCATCATCCTGCCGGTGTCGGCGTCGATGATGTGTGATGGTGACGTCTCTGCAGGAGAGCGTTCGGCAGGCGTGATCGTGGTGTGGGTGACCCGTGTTCTGATTTGGAACAGTTTTGGGGCCGTGGATGGCGGCAGGCCAAAAGTGATGTTGGCTGGTGCCGAAGAGGCTGTTGGAGCTTTTATCGGCTCGGAGCCTGACGTGTCCTGGAGGACTGCTTTGTGTTTGACGCGTTGCGCAGCAACTGGCCGCACCTGGAGCGCCATCGATTCTTTGGCGCCGACCGGTTCTGTAGAGGCGGGCGTGGACTTCTAAGGCGCCAGTGGGTCATCGAGTCGAGGAGCGGTAGCAGCCGTCGACGTCGTCGATGAGTGTGCCTTTGGTGGTGCTGTCGAAGCGGTGTGAGACGCAGCAGGCAGTTTGACCTTTGGGGTCGGAGCCGATTGTTTCGGTGCCGGGAGCCGAGTAGGTTTGGTGGCACCGAAGGTCTTTTTCCGTGTGTCGGCGCCGACGTCGGCTGCTGCAAGCTCGGCACCGAAGTCTCTTTTGGTGCGGTCGGTGCAGACGGGTTTTGCTGGCGTCGAAGGTGTGGTGGGCCTCGATCCGACCAGCGTCACTTTTGGTTTCGGTTTCTGGTGAACCAATACAGCTTTCGGTTTCGGTTTCGAAGAAGGGAAACCAGCCGTTTTGGGTAGTAATGGCTGCCGCTGAATGTCCGAGGCCGGGCCAGAGGGCGGGGCCGAAGAACTGCGGGATAGGTCTTGGGTAAGGCCCGAAGGCGATCCCTCGACCGGAGCCATAGACTGGCGCACTGGGATATCCTCAGTCTGTACGGGTAGGCCTTGCTCGTCACCGGAGCTACTCTCTTCGGCCCCTAAGGCCTCATTGTAGTCTCCTACCTCGGTGTCGGCTTCATCTCTGTGAAAGAGTCGTTCTTCGACGTCCTCCGATCCGGAGTCGTGTTCGGAAGCGGGGCTGGAGGGTAGGTTCTCCACGTCTTCGACATCTTCGTCATCGGCGCTGAAGATGTTGGTCGGGGCCGGTGCCGCTTGCTGCGCTTCGAGTCTCGCTGCTCGTCGATTCCGGAGAGTCTTCTTGGATCGGAATCGGGCACAGGCCATACATGTAGACTCGTCGTGATCCGGTGAAAGGCATTTGTTGCACACCGGGTGGACGTCGACATGGGGATATTTCGCGTTGCATACAGGACACCGCTTGAATGGTGTCCTCGATTCCATCGTCGATGTCGGGTCGATGGTCGGATAAGATGCGAAAAAGTTGGTTCTGGAAGTTAGTAAACTAACAAAGATACTATCGATACCGATCGGGAACCGTACCGACGCGAACTAAAGGCCTTTTGGCCTGGAAAAAGTTTTTCCTAACTTGAGTCAAGATAAGCACATCCGAACCCAATGGCGGAAAAAAACAATCTGAGGATGGAGAGGATGCCCATGCGCACTGTAGTCCAGGGGAGGAGTCACCTATCCCAGGATACTTCGAAGACTCTTCCAGGACAACAACGTGCAAACATCCGGACCCAACACTAGGCGGCGATCTATGCACAGATATGAATTCAGCAGCCCACATGCCTCGAACATGGTGTCTTTCCACTTGCCTAATAATGGAGGGGCAAAATCCAGGCTTCATTTTGGTGCCCACACGGACATCAATGAGAATTTAACTGAAAGGAAGTAGAGATTCTTGGAAAATTTGACCTGTTTTGAGTACCTCAGTTAAAATATTTGCCCTCAGCTTTGTAGTGTGCAGGGTGAGATCCAAAACTTCTGCCACCCTCCTGATCACTGTTTGAAAGAAGGCAAAGTCCTCTTTACCTAAAGACTGGTGAGGGTTGGAGCAGGTCAACATCTGGTAAGGTGCCCAACCCACTTGCATCTTGCAGACTTTTAAATATGCTTTCATCATCGTTAGGAGTGTTACCATGATCATCATGATCTTCGTCTGAATTAAGCTGGGATGTTTCCGGATCAAAATAGGAGTACAGGCATGTCATTTACATGGGTATCTAACCTTCAGAGTCCGATAACACTATCAGCTCAATTTTTGGTGTTGAGACTCTAGTTGTGGCATCGGTTTTCGTACCGTCAGTTGAGGCCCTTGAGCTGAAGTCAACAGAGACAGGTTTGGAGATGATCCTGGCCTCGAAGTGAGGTCGACTGGCTCTGATGGAATCGGGGTTAGATCTGCCAGCGCTAACCTGACTGGAGGCCAGCTCAGTTCCTTAGGTCCTGAAGGTGCTCCATCTAGTGCTTTAGCAAATATTTTGTTCAAAGCCAGATTCAGTTCACCAAGCTGTTGAGGAGTTGCCAATGGCCTGGGAAAGTCATGGTTCATCCGAATCAGTTGTGGAATCTATTTTGAATGAGGGTTACGACTCCATGGCCTGAAGGCACCCAGAATGTCGCACAACTTCGGATGATGTGAGTGGCAGGACGATGGAGAACCGTGCTTTGATCTCTTATGCTTGCTTCGATTTTTTTAGACTTACCTGAACTTTGAGCCCCGAGATCAAGAGCGTGTCTGCGTCCATGACCTTTTTTTTACTTCTTTCAAAGTTCTGAGAAAACAAGCTTGCTATCGTGAGTGTCCATTACAGACATCCAACGGTTGCAGTCCTTGCATGGTTTATACCGAATGAGCATCTGACCAAATGGGGAACGCATCAGTCACCAACACAGACACTGCTGGTGGGGGTTAAAAGGGAATCCTTGAGACCTGTGCTCCTCCATATACCACCAGGCTAGATCCACCACAGTGTCCAGGAGATCACAATGTTATCTGATGGATCTCCCCTGTGCTGGAACCACTGTCTGCGGAGGCACCACTGTAGAGTCCTTGTGTGCCCTCAGGTGGCAGTATGTATACTTTTTTTAATACATTTTTTAAATTTATTTTATACAAGTTAGATACACCAGAGTTACACATAACGGAGCATGCAGAACAGCAACTGTCTGGCCGACTGAGCCATGGATGTAGCCGTGCAGCATATTGGAACTGCACATGAAGTTCCCCTCCCCCTAAATCCAACCCTCACTTGATAATGCGTCCCTCATCTGGTGGCTCCCGTGCCTCCAGCTCAAACCTTGACTGCATTAGACCAAATATCATCCATGGAAAAGCAAGAATTTTCGACTCTCTGGAGGACGATACCTCAGTACTGACACCATTCAACCCATATTTTATAATCTTTAAGTGGGCAACACCTGGCTTTGTAAATAGGCTTTTTCCAGGCTGATGCAACGGTCCAGCCTAGCCTACCACCACTCCAAGGATGGATGGTTGCCGTACTTCCAGGCCCTGGTAATGTTCCTTTTCACTATCACTAGATTCAACCACAGCAGTGCAGTGCAAGATCTGTCCAAATCTATCCTATCTGTGATATAAAGGATGACCAGCTTGGGAACCGGGGGCAGTGCGCCACCCCAGAACTCATTCTAGGCACAACACCCCCTCCCAGAAAGGGTTCACCCTTTAAAATATACAGATTGTGTGGGGACGAACCTGTCCTTGACCTGAACCTTGACCTGAAGATGGGGACCTACTCCCCATGTCACAATATGGGGAGTAGGTCCCCATGTTGTGACAAACAGCGTAGGCATGCGGTGAGGCCATGCCCAACATCTTTCATAGCTTCTACCGAGTGTAGTAGAACCAGAGTAGGTATATCCACTGTATAAGGCAGAACTGTGAGGAAATTGATTTTTTACGGGGGAGGTGCATCTCTAGTCGTCGGTGAGGGGTCCCAGATCTCTCTCCCACGCTTTCCTCAGTCGATCAGTAAGCAGTGTTGGCCACTAATGAGAAATTTTGTGATTGGTCAAATCACCCTGGAGTATTTTGGTATCCAGGGGCTATTGTCTGGTATGTCTGGGAGCCCCTTGAATTATTGGGTGAGAGCATGCCGGAGCTGCAGGTACGGGAAGAATTGTCAACAATGCAAGTTGTATTCCGCCTGCAGCTCAAGAAAGGATTTCAAGTAACGCCTGATAGGAGGTCTCCCCAATGTCCAAATGCCTCTTGTGTCACAGGATTTTAAGCCCTCCATGGCTGTAACTTCTGGCAGCCGGTTGCTTGCCACAATGAGATTTCTTTGGTCAAGCGTCCCGCCCACCCAAGGGCCTTGTGTATCCCCCCAGATATGAAGGGTTATTTTCAAGCCGACGGGAGATCGCACGGAGGGATCCCCCTGTACAGCAAGTGTCAGCGCGGTGTATTTTGCATTACCCATCTTTCAGAGGCATGTGTGGGTCAGGTGCATTGTTGAACCACTATTCATTTATAACAATGAGATGAGAGGCCCTGAAGTACGAGACTATGTCCGGGGTTGCAATGCCTCCATCATAAGAGGATTTACAGGATTTGGCAAGGACTGTCCACTGGTGAAGTGGCTCCACAAAAAGTCTTGCAGTAAAGAGTCTAGTTTCTTGAAGAAGGAACGTGGGAGCAGGAAAGAGTAGTTTTGCAGCTGGTATAGCAGGAGGGGCAGGACGACCATCTTATAGATAGCCGAGCTTCCGAGTAGGGACAGCGGTAGTGTAGTCCTGGTCCCAAAATCTTAGGACATTTGCTCCAGATTAGGCTGGATGTTATGTGCCCAGGCCTGGTTGGAGTACTCAGCCATGTGTACTCCCAGATATTGGAAGCCATCCCGGAGGATCGTTATGCTGTCCACCCAACCGAGGGCTGATGGAGTGCACGTTATAGGGTAGACCAAACATTTGGCTTTATTAATGGTAAGCCTAGAAAAGGCCCAGAAGAACCCAGGATCTGGAGCACCAGGGGACCTAAGTCCTAATGGTCATCTAGAAAAATTAGGATGTCATCAAAATATAGTGTGTCAGAGACCCCGGAGCCCATTCCAGACCCCTAAAAACATTGACCCTCAGTCGCCTAGCCAGTGTCTGATCTCTATTTTGAATAGTAAAAGCGACAAGTGACATCCCTGCCTTGTCCCCCTGTGTAGCGGGAAACCTCACCCTTTCTTTGAGGTCAGTATACAATAGTTTAATTGAGAAACTTGGGTCCAAAATTAATTCGCATAGAAGACAGAACAGGATGTCCCATCAGACAGAGTTAAATACCTTGTTGCAGTCCACCAGGAGGAGTACGTGCGCTCCTGGAAGTCTGGCAGCCAGTGCATCGTATTAGTGCCGGATATTATAGCGTGTGGCTCTCCGAGGAATAAAGCCAGACAGGTCTGCATGAACCAGGAGATCACGGGGTGCAGACTGTTGGCCAGGGCCTTAGCCCATATTTTGACCTCGGAGTTTAAGAGGGAGATTGGGCGGTATGCAGAGCAGTTGTCCAGTGGGTGTCCGCTCTTGGGTAGAACTACAATATCTGCCAGTCGAAGGTTAGGAGAAAGTGGGACCGATTCTTGCACCTGCAGAACACCTTACATAGAAGGTCCATGAGTAGTCCCCTATATGATTTGAAAAAGTCCACCGGGAGACCATTAGGACCCGGAGCGTTGCCTGATTGGAGATGAGACAGGGCCTCCCCAGCTCCTCACAGGTGAAGTCACTGTCCAGCGAGTCCACCTCGAGGACCATCAGGGGGCTTTTAGTTAAGTCATTCACAAAATCACGGTGGATCTCAGGGTCAAGCTCCAGCAGTGGAGTTTATAGCGCTGCATACAAAGTGGCAAAGCAGTGTGCTATGGCCGCGTCCCTCACACACCTGATCTCCCTTTCCTCTGTGTCAGCATGTGTACTTGACTAGTAGGATGCACACAGATAGAAAATCCCAAGTAGACGAGAAGTGGCACTGTTGCCTGCAGGTGATGCACTACCACCTGCAGCAAGCTGGCTTTGAGCAGCCAGTCATCCAGGTAAAGGAATACGAACCACTGACTTCACCTGGATAAAGATCTGAGGTGCCTATGTCAGCCTAAATATCAACTCCTCAGAGGCCAGCAGGTACCTTGGGGACCTCTTCCAGAATTAAGCTTCACTAATATTCCTTAACATTCACTAACGTTACATTATGGCTCAAACCAGTGTTTGTTCTACATCATACCTTGTAATAACTTCTACAGTTAGAAGCAAAGTATAATCGTTTCATGACTACTCGGCACCTTGGAATGGACATAAGTTTTTATTAAAAGACTTGCCAAACGTTTTCACTGGTACTGAATTTATCAATTTTGAAAGGATCAGGAGAAGTGACCCTGAAAACATTCTAAACCAGGGCCAGCAGGCTGCGCACACATCTCAGCGAAGAGAGCTATTTCAATGAACTATCAACCAAAATACACAAGGGACTGGTACTCATCAGCTCTTGATTCTTAACTTTCACCTGAAATGTCAGTGTGAAATGACAAGCAAAGCTAGATCACAGAAAGGGTAGCAATCTAAACGAAATTTCAAGGCCAAGAAATGCAAATACCACCTCAATAGGTCTAAAATATATGACATGTTTATGAGTTTACTTATCTTATGCAGATAGAACATAGGCTAGCAGTGCAGACTAGAAAGCCCATATTTGGGAGGGCTTGATCTTATTTACAGAAGGCTGGTCCCTTTCTGTAATGGGCCATACTTGGGGAACAAGCACTGGCCAAGCCAATAAGTCCAGCATGATTTAGGGGACTGTTAGTTGCTGCTTTGTTCGGTAATGTGTAAGAAAATGAGTTACTTATCTGTAACTGCAGTTCTCCAGTATTGGTATCTTTCATAGACTCACCTGCTTGAATCATTCCCAGATGTCAAAGTGGAGGTCCCACTGTACCATAATCAAGCAAGATGTATCACTATCATAGACTTTAATGGCAATTACTTTAATAGCCCATGTCCTTTTTAAAAAAGGACCAAACTTCAAACTTTACCCAATTAGGCAACAGCATTCTGAAGAACACTCCTAAGTGGCTGAGTCAAGCACAAGCGGGAATACAATAATCCTGAGCTATAAGGGGAGCCTCCCAGGGAAGGAGGGTGGGTCGCAGGTGAATCTATGAAAGATACCAATACTGGAGAAGTGCAGTTATAGGTAAGTAACTAATTTTCTTGTGCAGTATTGGATCTTTCATAGATGTTCATGTTTGAATCAGAATAGCAAGCAGTTATTGTAATTAAACATTTTGCAAATAAGTACTCGTTAAGGATGGTTAACAGTTTAATATATAAAACACACTAGATGTGATAAAAGCAACGTGCTGTATACAATATTATAAAGATGTACCTGTATATAAACAAATAAATACATACAGTAACAGAGGTTCACCTTATTGGAACAGATGACTTAACACTGCCTGTCCAACGGCAGCATCACTGCACTGTGCAGATCACAGGCAATAGTGCTGTGTGAATGTGTGGGTGCTCTTCCACGTTGCAGCATGACATTTTCACAGGTTACCTACAAACAAGGCAGCCGAAGTGGACTCTGTCCTCATTTAATGTCAAGTGTGTGGAGAGATCTGTTAGTGATGTCGGATAGGGGAAAAAAAATTGTAGTATGATCGGTTCATTGAGATGAAACTGCGATGGAACTTTGGGAATGGAACTTTGGGAATGAATCTAGGTTCTGTTCTAAGAACCATGTAATACTCAGTGAAATGTAAAAGGGCTCTTGAATTTATGAAAGCCTGTATCTCACTTACTCTTCTAGCTGAAGTGAGCGCCAACAGAAAAGCTACCTTCTGGGTGAGAAACTTCAGGTCTTCTCTGCGAACGGGTTCAAATGGAGGTTTCATAAGTTGAGAGAGAACTACATTTAGGTGCCATTCCAGGGGAGGAGCGCATACCGGTGGAAGCTCTGAACAAACCATTCATGAATTGTTTAATATTTCATGTGGAACACAGAGGGAGAGTGCGAAGAGTGTCTATATCTTGATATTTTGCGAGAAGTATCCTGATAGACGCATGCACCAAGCCTGACCGAGCAAGCGAAAGGAGATGATGCAGAATCTGTTTCGTTGATGCCTCAAATGGATGCAGGGGGATTGCTGACACCATAAACAGAACTGCTTCCATTTCAGCATGTATGTTTTGATTGTGGCTTCCGCTCTTGCTTTTGAAAGTATATCCCAGAAGTCCTGAGTAATATTCAAATTTCGCAACTTATGGAATTCAGGAGCCATGCACATAAGTGAAGAGAAGCTGGGTCAGGATGTAGTACTTGCGTAGTTGGTAGGCGAATGGGATTGGACTCCGACAGTAGGAGAGGCTCCGTGAACAAATGTTGCCTGGGCCACTTGGAGGCAATCAGGATGAGGCAACAGCGTTCCACTTTAATCTTGTTGAGTAACTTCCGTATGAGAGGGAAGCATAGATCCTGATCCATCGGATTAAAAAGGCATTGCCCCACAGCCCTGGGAGCGGGTACTAACTGGCGTTGAACTGGAACTTGCTGTTATCGTTTGTTGTACAGAGATCCAATGCTGTTTTGCCCCAAAGTGAGAATATTATGTCCAGCTCTGACTGATCTAGTTCCCACGCGTGGCAGCTATCCATGGCTCTGCTCAGTGTGTCTGCCAAGGTGTTGTTTGTTCCAGATGCGTGCTGCTCAGCCCTCAGAGAGATCTTGTGAGTGAGTTCCAATGCTCTTTGGTTTCCTAGGAGAGCATTAGTGATCGTGTACACCCTTGCTTGTTGACATTGTGCATGCTGGTCATATTGTCTGTGTGCACCAGCACTGAAGATCCTGCTATCCTTGATAGGAAAGCTTGCAGTGTGGGAAAGATGTTTTTTAGTTTCAGGCAGTTGATATGCATGGTCTTCTGGAGTGTAGACCACTTCCCATGAATTTGTAGGCCCTGCAGGTGGCCACCCCAGCCCTTTAGAGAGGGATCTGTAGTTATGACGAAAACAGGTATTGGAGACAAAAACATGAGGCCCTTCGAGAGATGAGTTGCCACTATCCTTGGGTTGATGCTTATCAGATCCTCGAATGACCCTTCTTGTCTGAATCCATAGTCTTTGTAGCTCCTCTTATAATGATCTCATTTTCAGGTGTGCAAGAGCAACTAGTTTGATTGTGGAGCACCGATTTGTACAGATGCACTAAAACAGACTTTGTTCTGGAGAGTTTGCAGCCTTTGTTGTCTGTCCCGTGAGAGTAAGGCTTAGTTTGGGATTGTATCCATGTTGGAGTGTAGAAACATTATCCTCTGCTTTGGATTAGCTATGACTTCTGAGGATACACAGTGAGACCCAGTTTGCAAATAAAGTGAGGCAAGCTTTTGTAGCTTTGGACGCTTGCAATGGTGTTGGGGCTTTTAGCAGCCAGTCGTCCAGGTAGGGGAATACCGGATGACCTTGCTTTCTGAGAGTGGCTGCTAGTGGGGCAAGGCATTTGGTGAAAATGCAGGGAGCTGGTTTGAGGCCGAATGGGAGGACTCTGAACTGGTAATGGGTGCCGGCTACGGTGAAGTGAAGATATTTGCAGTTTTTGTGATGCATGGGGATGTGGAAATATGTATCCTGTAAGTCTAGAGTGGTCATATATTCTTAGTGGTTTAGGAGGTGCAGGATGTTTGAGAGAGTGACCATGCGAAAGGGTTGCTTCAGCAAAAATGTGCTTAACGTTCCGAGGTCTAGAATGGGTTTCCATTCCCCAGTTTTCTTTTTGATATGGAAAAAATGGGAGAAGTAACCCACGCCTTACTGGGAAAACTGAAATGTGTAGATTGCTCCCTTGGCAAGCATGACAAAGGCATATTTTTTGAGTAAGTGAAGATGAGGGGGGTGCGCTCCCCTTGGTGGATTGATTGCCGATCTCTCGATAATCTCTAGGGCATGGCCATAGGTGACAAGATCTAATATCCATCTGTCTGAAGTTATTTGTCACATAGGTGGAGGTAGTTGGTAATGTTCACACCCACAGGATGGGAAGAAGTGGAGGTAGCCGGTACTTGATTGTATATGCCACCGCGGGCGGTTGATGGTAGGGTTGTTGCTGGTAAGCAGCTATGTACTGTGAGTGGAAGGGCCGATACTGTTGGGAGCGCTGATATCCTCCTCTGTAGGTTAAAAAAACCTCTTCCACATGCCCTTTGAAAGGGCATCTTTCCTAATTGCAGAGTGCCAAGGGATCTGGCCATGCCAGTCTTGATAGCCAATAGAGCATCATCTATGGGCTTTCCAAATAAGGTTTCCCCATCGCAGGCCATATCCAGGAGTTTGGGCTGCGCTTACGGACTGAAGGTTGTTGCCTTAAGCCAGCCTTGCCTTCTTAAGGCTGCTGCCTCTGCCATTTGGAGAAAGCCAGAGGAGACTATTTCCTTTGCCGCAGTCTATTATTTTGGATGACGTGCACTCTTGCCTCCTATTTCTTGCTTTCAGGCACTAGGTCAATGAGGGGGCCAATGTCAGACCACATCTGCCAATCTAGAATTGCCAGGGAACTGGCCACACTAACTGCGATGGCAGACATGGTGGCGAACCGCTTGCCTTTGCTGTCCAAGAGCCTGCCCCCTTTGTCTGGTGGCATAGAGATGGGAGTGGAAGGATTTTTAGAGCGACGCTGTGCAGCTTTCAAAATAACCGAATCTGGTTTGGGATATCCTGTGAGGCAAGCAGGAGAATCTTCTCAGGCCATGTATTTTTTGTCAACGCTGGGCAGTACCGCTGCCATCGTTGCTGAGTTTCTCATGATTTTAATCCCCTCTTCTCATACGTAATCTATAATGGGGATGGCTCGGACTGAGTTGCTTGTCTGCTCCGTAAAATCATATAGGAAGCAGTCCGACTGCTTGACCGAAACTGGTAGGTGAAACCTTGTTGCAGCTCAGTCCATTAAATTATGTAAGTCTCTAATGTCCTCTGGAGGAGAGTCTACAGGCTGTCATGTTGGAGGGTGGGATTAAGTTAACATCTCATTCATCTCGGGGAGGCTGAGGATCTGGAATTTCGCTGCCTTCTCTATTGTCATCTGATGACGATGGGTCTTCTCTTGGTGGCGCTGTGTTGGAACAGGAGTCATCCTGGGTGTTACAGGTGGAGGAATATGGCTTGGAGTTTCAGGAGACACGGATACTTGGATGGCACCATGTCTGGGATGCGGTTCAGTATAGTACCGATAATGCTAATCGTAATGCCTCTGCTTTGCATGAGGTTTATAGTAATGTCCATAATTTTGTTCTTCATCTTTGACATCATTGTATTCCAAATATTTAACTTGGAGCTTTGATGGGCTTTGAGTTGCTCCAAGAGGGCACACATCGTCTGACTCCTCCAAGTCTAGCATGTGTGCAGGCAGTTCCCAGCCCTGGTAGATGGTGTGCGGGGCTCAGATGAGGCAGCTTCCGAGGAAATTGGTTTCTTTTTCTCCTTTTTGAGAGCTTCCTTGACCTGGAGGGAAGTTTTAAGGGCCTTTTTGCTTTCCTTAGAGGAACCTTGGTCATGGGGCTTTGCTCTTCTGTGAGCCCTTGCCGAGGTATCACTGCAATCCTCAGAATATGTAATTTTCTGTGTTTTGGCGTTCTGAAGCCACAGAAGAAGCATCCCCTCCCTGTCCAAAGTTTTGGATGAAAAAGTGCTACACTCCTTTACCTTGTGCTGTTGGTAGAGGCAGTAGAGACAATCCTTATGTGGGTCATTCACATGTAGCCTCTTCTATCTGCGGGTTTTGCAGGGTCTGAAAAGGCCTTTTTTCAATAGTTCAGACACTGTAGCAGTAGTATTACTAATTCCAGAATCTGGATTGAACAGAACTGAGCAGAGTTCAGAGAGACTCCATTCACACACAACGCACGGTAGAAAATCTGAGGGACTCAGCCTCTCTTGGAAGTGTTCTACAGTGTGCTATCACCTGAAAGTTTAAAGTTCTGTCCTATTTTTAAAAAAAGGGCATAGATAGGCTATTAAAGTGAATGTTCATTACCATTCTAGCCTAGGATAGTGATACATACTGCTTTGTTATGGTACCGTGGGACTCCCACTTCGATGATAGGGCATGATTACAGCATGTGAATCAATGAAAGATACAATAATGGAGAAACTGTTGTCTGGTGTATGTGGATCAGTGACCCTGAAAAGCTTTTAAATGATGGCTAGTAGGCAGCACACACATCTCAACAAAGAAGGTTATTTCTCTGAACTATCAGCCCAAATAGACGAGGGAAGGGTACTCATCAGCTCATGATTCTTAATCTTCACCTGAAGTGTCAGTGTGAAATGACAAGCAATGACAATTCACGCAAATGGAGCAATCTAGACAAAACTACTAGGCCAAGACATGTAAATAATACTTAGCTATGTCCAAAATGTCTGAAATGTTAGCAAGTTTACTTGTCGTATGCAGATGTAACATTGCCTAGCAGTGAAGAAAGAACAGAAAGCCCATATTGAGGACGGCATGGGCTAATTTACACAAGGCTGGTCCCTTTCTATAATGGACTACAAATGCCAAAAAAAGCATTGTCCAACCTTTTCGGTCTGGCCTGCTTTAGGTGACAGGTATTTGTTGTTTTGTGCTGTAATGTGTAAATTCGTGTCTGATGTGTGTGGATTCACACAAACATATAACAGACAGAAGTACCCATAAATATTCAAACAGTATACAGAGACAGACACAGACATAGAAATGCAGTGGATAACACAAATACAGTGACATGCAGAGACAGGTCAGTGATACAATAGAAGAAGATCAGACTGAAAGTTTGGAAGGCACACAGACTAACAGGTATTGGCACTGAACAGCGGACTGACGATCCATCAGGGGCATAATCTAGTTAGCATGAAGGTGCACACCCTTCACAGGGAAGGTCAATCTTAACAATATTCAGATCTCCCAAGTTTAAAATGACTACATGGTAGTGTTACGGCCCATAACCTCACCGGTCTAGACTAGACTCAGCGAAGCCAACTGTCAAGTAGTATATGACCCACAGCTCAGACCCTGACAGCAGTGCTATTGCAAAAATGACAACAACCCTACTGAAGCTTACTTTTGACACCAGAGCTGTGCAGGGTATATCTGCTTCAGTAGTAGCTTGCAGAAGTATCCTTGAAGATGCACAGAGTCAACGGGTGCAGACCTCAAAACAGCAGAGCCATCGACAGGTCACCCAAGTAGTTATCAGACCCACTTGTAAAGAGTATATCTGCCTCACAAGATTCAGAAGGCATGCATTGCTGAAAGTTACTGCTTATTGACTCAGGTTATACCACGGTCAGTGTACCACACATAAAAACAGGCTATGGCCAGGCAAGTTGTCTCAAGCTTAAAGACACACTGGGTCTCTGAGTAATAGCTGAAAGACTAAAAACGTGAACATTAATTTGATTTAACAATTTGAACCCCTAGAAGCTCAGAGCCATCTCTCAGGCAACAATGCACTCATTGCAACACAAAAAATGAAGAAATACAGACTACCCCTAAAGCATGCTGCTGCAGCCCTGGAAGCGCATGGAAACACCAGATGGGGCCTCAGCAGCACAGTGGTGGTGGGTGGAGGTGAAGAGGGTATGGGTGGTGCATCAAACCACTGACGAGAACCACCTACGGGAAATAGCCCACACCCAAAGAAAATACATTAGTAGCAGCAGCAGGGTCATGTGCAGGGCCACACCAGCAGAAATGGGGGAGCACCTGAAACCCAAATATGACATCATGAGAGCTCAAGTCTCCTAGGCTGTATGGCTCCACAAGTGTAACAAAGGTGTTGAGAAAAAGCAATAGAGACATGGGCTAGGCAGATAATCCCCATAAAATGCTACATGCAGACTAGGAAAAGGTGACTCTGGGGATTACGGCTGGCCCACCCTAGCCAGTAAAACTTCTAGCAGTGAAGGGGAATCCAGCAGGAAAACTGGACGGCAGGTATGGTGCAAGGGAAAGACACTGGTCATTAAATCACACCAAGTCACCCAAAAGGAACCAGCAAAGACTGGGGAGCAGCACAGTGCCGAAGGAAAAAAAAATCCTTTTCCCTGCATGCATCAATCAACAGCAAGGTGTGGGCTGTGAAAGTAGGCCAAAGCAAAAACCACCAACCAAATCTGGTCTACAGAGGGTTGATTAGAACTGAAGGAAGCAGTATATCCATCAATGTTGACACAGTATTACCTGTCCATAGTCATATGGGTGAAGGGGAGCAGGGACCATCGATGGACAGCTGTTCAGACAGCCACCTAATTCCCCAAATCACACCCGACTGGACAGTCCAGAGCGCTACCGGACACTCCAGAAAGACATGTATAGTCTCAGATACTGTCCCACCTACCTCCGTAATAGGAGAAAAATTACACCACTGATACACTGCAAACAAATTATGTACATGTGCTACTGGGTATTAATTGCTGCTTAGAAACATCAAATGTATTCTCCTTCTAGTTAGTCCAATCCAAACACAGAAATGCTGTTTGACAGAGTAGCATAGGGTTAGTTTAACGGGCTGTGCATGGTGTAAAGAATTGGACTATTAGTTAGGAGGTTTTTTTTTTACTAAAACGAAAATCGAAAAAGGGGAATGAAATATTCGGAGCTTGATAAAAAGAAATATAAAGTGCATGTTAAGCCCGATATGTTATTCCTGGTGTGTTTTAAGGACTCAAATCATGTTGTAAAACAGGAAGGTGTTCATCAACCTGAGAATAGAAATAAACCTGGGACGTAACAGAATATATGATTATAAAAAGCATGCATTTTGCTTAATAACATTTATAATGTAGATGATTATGGAATTCCAACTTACTTATTATTTTTAAATCCTCCCATATCTCTAGCTTGTTTGAAGGCCTTTAAGAAAGAAAACAACAATTATTTGCAGTCTACACCTCAAACAAATCAAACAGACACCTCTCAACATCAAACCTAAGGAAACTCTTTGGATGTCCTATAGCTGGGCAAACAACTTCATATATCACCCTTCAGCTCTTTTCTCCCATGGTTACTCAACCAAAGTAATCCAGAACCTCAATTGTAATAACATTTTCAGATACAAAACTTTAGTTCTCAAGGAAAATTAATACAAGAAAAAAGGGCCTGATTCACAAAACAATTTTGTGTACCTAATTGGGAGGTAGGTGGACAAAAACAACAATTATGGCAGTAAAACCCAGGTCAGGATAAGTGGAAATTTCACTTGGAACAGCGGAAAACGAAATGTGCAAATGTAGTACTGGTGTGATTATGGGGATGTACAGGGGAATAGGCGATGCCAAAAATACAATGAACATCCAGACACTCATGTGTAGGTATAAGCATTCTACAGGTATTTTCCCATCCTAAACCTCACAAAAATGTACTCCTGTGAAAGGCACGAGGAAGTGCATTTCAAGGTTGAGAAAAGTAAGCAAAATGTTCACGTTTTATGCCGGTGAAGAAAACTGAATATTCACATGAATACATTTTGTAAAGAAGATCTTCATATATAGATTTCAAGGAATTCTTTTAGAATAACAATATGGTTCGACATTTGCACTAGACATAGGATTAACCAACACCACCTAATTTCAGAGTTTTTATCTGTCCTTTGAGAATTGGGCCAAAGGTATGTTTGCAAAATACAAGGTATGGCCTAAAACAAAGACGGGAAAAGCCTTGCAACAACTTTTTCATGCTGTACCAACTGAAGCTAACTCCCATTGCATTTTCCAAGCAAATAAGACTAGGAGAACCATTCACCTCTTTTTTAGCAGTGATGTTAAGCTCTCTGAATTCAGCTGCATCATAAGGGTATCTCTCAGAGTAGGCAGCATCGATAACACTGCCAATGAAATAAAGAGAAAACATATATCAAAATTAGGTTGAGGCTGAGTAACGCATTCATATGATACACCTGTATTAATCATCCTTCGGCTTTATTTACAATACAATACATTACTGGAAGTTGGAATCCTATCCATTCATGATTTATGTTTACAACTTGCACAGATTCAGACTATTTGGGAATTTACAAACTATCTGCCGGTAAGCATGGAATTCTGTGCACTTTTTTTTAGATTTCCACACATGCTACTGCCCCTCAATGCATACTTTTGCAGACTGTGCATGGGTTCCGAATCCACTGGGATGTGCCAGGGTGGGAGAAGGAGACCTGCATTTGCGCTTTTTAACCTTTACTTTTTCTGCACACGGAAAATGCTGCACCTTTTTAGAAAAGAAGTGAGCTACATACCTTTCATATTCGGGAAAAGAAATCATTACAAATTTAACACGCAAGTGAACATGGTAACTAAGTAAAGAATGAGTTACTTACCTTCAGTAACGATGTATCTGGTAGAGACACAGTCTAGCCGCAGATTCCTTAACTTAGACTATTCCCCCAGGCATCAGACTGGTCTTGGAAAAATCTTTTCCCCCAGCAATACCGCTGCACACCGGGGGGATGGGGGGGGGGGGGCTTCTCCCGGCTCCGTCCCGACGTCGTCCACACAAGTGACGTCAATGGAGCCATATAGGTCCCCCCCGGCGTGCTGACGTCGGTTTTCTTGTTGGAAACTTTTCCGCGCCACAACGCTGAGCAACTACAAAAACTGTGAGAGTATATGAACAGTGTGCCAAAAAAGAACAAAGATCTGTGAAACAATAAGAACAAGAGACTATAGAATGATGAGAAACCTCACCACGTGAAAAGGGTACTTAACACTTGAAGGGACCATGTTGAAAGAGTACTCCATACTTGAAGGGACTGAAGGGAGCGAACAAAGCACCCGCCACTAGAAACAGTCTCGCCCAAGCAAAGAGCCGTGCCCCTCCGGAGAGGCAATGGCATTGGAAATGATGGCATGAGAAACGAAGGACAGTTCGCAACCACAGAATGGGACCGCATGAAAGACTGTCTGTAACCACAGGATGTAACTGTGAAGGACAACAAGACTGGAACAACATGTCTCATGGCGAGTAACCAGAAGCGAGCAACAACAGAGAACGTCCACCACACTCCCCACAATGACCTATGAGCTGGAACATAGGCAAAGAGAACCTCAACCCAATTGACTGCAGCATAAACAAGGAAACCCCAAAACAATGGGGGAAAAAGACGAGGGCAGGTAGAAGAACATGAGAATCTCAACACCAGAGATCCAGGGCGGAGGAGCATTGAAAGCATGTAACCCAGCCACCCAAAACGAGAAAGGGTGGACAGCCAATGCGCCAGAACAGAAAGACACACCCTGCCCCAGAGGCAGGTGAACCAGAGTAACCCTCAAGAAGACCAAGGCCACCTGTAAGGAAGCCAGTGGACAGAACCCCACCTGGAAGGTCCTTGCAGAACAAGGAGGATGGGTGGGCTTTAGGGAATCTGCGGCTAGACTGTCTCTACAAGATACATAGTTACCGAAGGTAAGTAACTCGTTTATCTGATAGAGACATCTAGCCGCAGATTCCTTAACTTAGAATAGATACCAAAGCCAAGTGATTGGAGGAGGGTCTGCGACTGAAAACCCACCAAGTTCCAAAGAGAACTTACTTGTCAATAATATTGAAAAAAAAACGGTGGGGACAGCAAATGCCAGCGCGGCGGACACCAGACCAATGAAGCTCTACAGGGGAGCTATAAAAAGGGGGGGCAAAGGCACCACAACCCTGCAGAGGACAGACGAGACCTCACTCGTCCAGGCAGGAATGAAAGGAAAACACAGAACCAACAAGGTCAGTGCATAATGGAAGAAAGGTATAAACATCTGCAAAAAAGAAGTTCAACTGAACACCAGATCCCATGGATTCGCAATAGACACAGTCCCAGAGAAGGGACAAGACAGTAGGTCAGCGTCAGAGCAGACAAACTAAGCATACATCACAGTGGATGCCAAAAAAGGAAGGCGAGGGAACAACGTCACCATGCCTAGATATATAGAACCGTGACTACCAGAAGAAACATGTATATCGATGACAGGATACACACAAGGAGACAGTGTGTACCATGAGAACTACACCACACCTATGAAAAAGCCCAAGAATTGAAGCATCAGGTAGTCAAGCCGCCAACCGAACCCAGAGGTACCCACGGTGAAGGAAAAACTGGGAAAACCAGGGAGACACAGAGGGCTCGCTCCCATAAGAGAGAGAGAGAGAGAGAGAGAGAGAGAGAGAGAGAGAGAGATTTGGGGTAAAGACCCCCAATAATAGGGCAAGTGAAAACCTAGTAAGCGTGCTCTCTCACTGTGGATAGGCTCAAGACGTGTGTGTGTGTGAATATATATATATATATATATATATATATATATATATATATATATATATATATGTATATATATACCAGGGGTCTCCAACAGGTCGATCGCGAGCTACCGGTAGCTCGCCGACCCTCTGAGAGTAGCTCACGCTGCTATTTAATTATTGAGACGTCATTCACAATTTTATTTTGTATCCCGTCATTTTCTTTCACGACTTTCAGCTCTTTTCCACAAGTAAACAGCCCTTGCCCGCCCTCACACAAACCAGCTGCTCTGATTGGCTGTAGTGAGCTTAGCTGGGGTGGGGCGGGCTGAAGATCGTGACGTTTTTCCTCCTCCTTTTCCAGGCTGGCACCGCGCTTCCCATCATCTTCCACTCCACTGACTTGGGCCTCCCGGAGCAGCTCTGAGGTAAGAGGGGCCCCTGACCCTGAATGAGCTGCGTCGCCGGGTAAAAGCACACAGTGCTTGCAAGGCTTTTGATTTTAGCGTTGTCTGCCACTGCACTTTAGAGATCTGCCTTCAGTAAAAAAGCGCAGTGGCAGGCAACGTTTAAAACTAAAAGTCCTTTCAGGCACTGACTGGGGCTGGGCCGAAATTGCTGTGGGACTGGATGCCTGTGTTAAGTTAATTAAGAAATGTAAGATTCTTATTATTGCCTGGCGAACGTGAGGTGTTTCCTCCGATTCACGCGCCATCTGCCTTTTCCAGGCTGGCACCGCGCTTCGGATCACATTTAATTTTTGTGGCCTCCCGGAGCAGCTGTGTGCTAAGAGGGGCCCCTGACCCTGAATGAGCTGCGTCGCCGGGTAAAAGCACTCAGTGCTTGCAAGGCCTTTTGATTTTAGCGTTGTCTGCCACTGCACTTTAGAGATCTGCCTTCAGTAAAAAAGCGCAGTGGCAGGCAACGTTTAAAACTAAAAGTCCTTTCAGGCACTGACTGGGGCTGGGCCGAAATTGCTGTGGGACTGGATGCCTGTGTTAAGTTAATTAAGAAATGTAAGATTCTTATTATTGCCTGGCGAACGTGAGGTGTTTCCTCCGATTCATGCGCCATCTGCCTTTTCCAGGCTGGCACCGCGCTTCGGATCACATTTAATTTTTGTGGCCTCCCGGAGCAGCTGTGTGCTAAGAGGGGCCCCTGACCCTGAATGAGCTGCGTCGCCGGGTAAAAGCACTCAGTGCTTGCAAGGCTTTTGATTTTAGCGTTGTCTGCCACTGCACTTTAGAGATCTGCCTTCAGTAAAAAAGCGCAGTGGCAGGCAACGTTTAAAATTAAAAGTCCTTTCAGGCACTGACTGGGGCTGGGCCGAAATTGCTGTGGGACTGGATGCCTGTGTTAAGTTAATTAAGAAATGTAAGATTCTTATTATTGCCTGGCGAACGTGAGGTGTTTCCTCCGATTCATGCGCCATCTGCCTTTTCCAGGCTGGCACCGCGCTTCGGATCACATTTAATTTTTGTGGCCTCCCGGAGCAGCTGTGTGCTAAGAGGGGCCCCTGACCCTGAATGAGCAGAGTCGCCGGGTAAAAGCACTCAGTGCTTGCAAGGCCTTTTGATTTTAGCGTTGTCTGCCACTGCACTTTAGAGATCTGCCTTCAGTAAAAAAGCGCAGTGGCAGGCAACGTTTAAAACTAAAAGTCCTTTCAGGCACTGACTGGGGCTGGGCCGAAATTGCTGTGGGACTGGATGCCTGTGTTAAGTTAATTAAGAAATCTAAGATTCTTATTATTGCCTGGCGAACGTGAGGTGTTTCCTCCGATTCACGCGCCATCTGCCTTTTCCAGGCTGGCACCGCGCTTCGGATCACATTTAATTTTTGTGGCCTCCCGGAGCAGCTGTGTGCTAAGAGGGGCCCCTGACCCTGAATGAGCTGCGTCGCCGGGTAAAAGCACTCAGTGCTTGCAAGGCTTTTGATTTTAGCGTTGTCTGCCACTGCACTTTAGAGATCTGCCTTCAGTAAAAAAGCACAGTGGCAGGCAACGTTTAAAATTAAAAGTCCTTTCAGGCACTGACTGGGGCTGGGCCGAAATTGCTGTGGGACTGGATGCCTGTGTTAAGTTAATTAAGAAATGTAAGATTCTTATTATTGCCTGGCGAACGTGAGGTGTTTCCTCCGATTCACGCGCCATCTGCCTTTTCCAGGCTGGCACCGCGCTTCGGATCACATTTAATTTTTGTGGCCTCCCGGAGCAGCTGTGTGCTAAGAGGGGCCCCTGACCCTGAATGAGCTGCGTCGCCGGGTAAAAGCACTCAGTGCTTGCAAGGCCTTTTGATTTTAGCGTTGTCTGCCACTGCACTTTAGAGATCTGCCTTCAGTAAAAAAGCGCAGTGGCAGGCAACGTTTAAAACTAAAAGTCCTTTCAGGCACTGACTGGGGCTGGGCCGAAATTGCTGTGGGACTGGATGCCTGTGTTAAGTTAATTAAGAAATGTAAGATTCTTATTATTGCCTGGCGAACGTGAGGTGTTTCCTCCGATTCACGCGCCATCTGCCTTTTCCAGGCTGGCACCGCGCTTCGGATCACATTTAATTTTTGTGGCCTCCCGGAGCAGCTGTGTGCTAAGAGGGGCCCCTGACCCTGAATGAGCTGCGTCGCCGGGTAAAAGCACTCAGTGCTTGCAAGGCCTTTTGATTTTAGCGTTGTCTGCCACTGCACTTTAGAGATCTGCCTTCAGTAAAAAAGCGCAGTGGCAGGCAACGTTTAAAACTAAAAGTCCTTTCAGGCACTGACTGGGGCTGGGCCGAAATTGCTGTGGGACTGGATGCCTGTGTTAAGTTAATTAAGAAATGTAAGATTCTTATTATTGCCTGGCGAACGTGAGGTGTTTCCTCCGATTCATGCGCCATCTGCCTTTTCCAGGCTGGCACCGCGCTTCGGATCACATTTAATTTTTGTGGCCTCCCGGAGCAGCTGTGTGCTAAGAGGGGCCCCTGACCCTGAATGAGCTGCGTCGCCGGGTAAAAGCACTCAGTGCTTGCAAGGCTTTTGATTTTAGCGTTGTCTGCCACTGCACTTTAGAGATCTGCCTTCAGTAAAAAAGCGCAGTGGCAGGCAACGTTTAAAATTAAAAGTCCTTTCAGGCACTGACTGGGGCTGGGCCGAAATTGCTGTGGGACTGGATGCCTGTGTTAAGTTAATTAAGAAATGTAAGATTCTTATTATTGCCTGGCGAACGTGAGGTGTTTCCTCCGATTCATGCGCCATCTGCCTTTTCCAGGCTGGCACCGCGCTTCGGATCACATTTAATTTTTGTGGCCTCCCGGAGCAGCTGTGTGCTAAGAGGGGCCCCTGACCCTGAATGAGCAGAGTCGCCGGGTAAAAGCACTCAGTGCTTGCAAGGCCTTTTGATTTTAGCGTTGTCTGCCACTGCACTTTAGAGATCTGCCTTCAGTAAAAAAGCGCAGTGGCAGGCAACGTTTAAAACTAAAAGTCCTTTCAGGCACTGACTGGGGCTGGGCCGAAATTGCTGTGGGACTGGATGCCTGTGTTAAGTTAATTAAGAAATCTAAGATTCTTATTATTGCCTGGCGAACGTGAGGTGTTTCCTCCGATTCACGCGCCATCTGCCTTTTCCAGGCTGGCACCGCGCTTCGGATCACATTTAATTTTTGTGGCCTCCCGGAGCAGCTGTGTGCTAAGAGGGGCCCCTGACCCTGAATGAGCTGCGTCGCCGGGTAAAAGCACTCAGTGCTTGCAAGGCTTTTGATTTTAGCGTTGTCTGCCACTGCACTTTAGAGATCTGCCTTCAGTAAAAAAGCACAGTGGCAGGCAACGTTTAAAATTAAAAGTCCTTTCAGGCACTGACTGGGGCTGGGCCGAAATTGCTGTGGGACTGGATGCCTGTGTTAAGTTAATTAAGAAATGTAAGATTCTTATTATTGCCTGGCGAACGTGAGGTGTTTCCTCCGATTCATGCGCCATCTGCCTTTTCCAGGCTGGCACCGCGCTTCGGATCACATTTAATTTTTGTGGCCTCCCGGAGCAGCTGTGTGCTAAGAGGGGCCCCTGACCCTGAATGAGCAGAGTCGCCGGGTAAAAGCACTCAGTGCTTGCAAGGCCTTTTGATTTTAGCGTTGTCTGCCACTGCACTTTAGAGATCTGCCTTCAGTAAAAAAGCGCAGTGGCAGGCAACGTTTAAAATTAAAAGTCCTTTCAGGCACTGTGACTGGGCCGATATCGTGGTGGGAGTCGATGTTAAAGTCTGACTCTAAGATTCATGTCTGCACTAATCCACTTTCACTGACTTTATCACGCTTTCATTTGCCTTTGCGTAGTAGTCAGTGAAAGTGGATTAATCTGTGAAAGTGCATGCAAGTAAAGTACCTTTGATTTTAACATTGGCTGCCACCGTGCTTTACATATGCATGAGGAATAAAGTGCGGTGGCAGCCAACGTTAACATCAAAGGTCCTTGCAGGCACTCTAACACTGTGGCAGCCAACTTAAGTGCTCGCCTGCACTGAACACCTCCAAATTCATGCAAAGGCAAATATATAGCGCAGTGTAGTAATCAGTGAAAGCCTTTCACTGATTACTACACCGCGCTATATTTTTGCTTTTTTATGACTGTGACAGCTGTTAGCAGGCCTGGTTAGTATGCACCCATGCAAGGACCTTAGATTTTAATATCGGCTGACACCGTGTTTTAATACTTGCCTTAACAGTAATAAAAGCACAGCAGCAGCTGACATTCAAATTATAAGTCCTTGCATGTACTGTGCTGCAGCTAGGGCAGCGCGACCTATGCCACCGGGTGCTAAGGCTGACTTCATGTGGGGGCACCAATATAAATATAGAAAACACCTGCTACTGCGTTCCTGGCCTGGAACTAATTTCTGCCAACAATAAAAATGTCAACGTGGATGATGAATGTACTTGGAAACAGAGCAAGAGATTGTTTGTATAATTTGTAAACTTACAATACACAGGAAGTTTTTACTCGCTGTAGGATAGCACAGAGGGTTAATATGCCTGCTGCAAAGAAGGTGCAGATTGTTGCTAGCTAGCTCTTTGAGTTAAAATCCAAATGTAGAACAGTGAGCAAGTAACTATTCAAAGAGCTGCATGCAAACTGCAAGGTATAGGCTGGCTGGCCGGGCTGGACCATTATGATTTCCCCCAGTTGTTGCAAAATAGGTTCATTTGGGTACAAATCAATTCCTATTAGAATCCCCCAACCATGTTGTTAGGTCGGAGTTAGGTTTAAAAAAAAAGAAATTCTATGTTTCTGCCTCTCCTGACCAAGCACTCTTAAACTATCCTGCCTACCAGTATGGATGACTTGTGACTCCTATACCTTCTTGTCCTCTGTCTTATGTAACATTTCACTTATTGATTGTCTGTGTAAATCTGTGTCATGTAAAATGTTCTGACACCTTACACTGGTTGGTAGGAGTGGCGCTATAAAAGTAATTAAAATAAATGTATCTGAGAGAGAGTGGTTATGAAGGCTTGAGATTGATTATTTCAGTGACAGCTATTAATTGAAAGGTCTTGATTTTGAAGCAATTAATTATAAGGTTTCGAAGCGTCTTGACAACACCAATCCAAAGTCATTCTTTTCAGTGTTTCTAGACAGGAACTCTTTAGCATTCAAACCACAGTATGGGCTCTGAAGAAATTAGGCTTAAAATTAATGAAATTGAGCGTGGGGAGGTCTCTCAGAAAAATGTGCGAGTTGCTTGGGGTTTAGTAGCTCACGACGATTTTCACTGACCAGAAGTAGCTCTCACTACACAAAAGGTTGGAGACCCCTGATATATACACACACACACACACACACACACACACAACCATATACACACACATACACACACACACACACACACACACACACACACATATATAGAGGCCTATATATAAACAAATTTAAAGCAAGCTGAAGAGCACGAAGAGCATGCCCCAGGTAAAAGAGACTCCACAAGAGGTACCAACAGCCCAGTGTGAAGCAGGACACAACAGTGTCAAGAAACTGAAAAAGCGACAGCATCCCGTCAACAGGGATGGAGCCCTGGCCTCCTATGAGACAGGCAGGGACACTGACCACCACACTCACGAGGAAGAGTGAAAAATACAGACATAAGTCTGACAGAAAAGAAAGCAATATAGCGTTTGTCGATTGAGAATCCACAACCAGAGAAACACCTGGATTTAAACACAGATCACAAGGCCACAGTGGGTCAGAAACCAGCAGCAGAGACCAGAAGCAGAAGCAGAAGCACCAAACCCTCTGCGTGTCAATTATCAAAGGGGTTGGAGTACCTGCCAGGGAAGCGCAGATGGAAATAGAAAACAAGTTAACGTGCAACAGTGATGTAGTTGGCGGGCATTCCACTGCCCATAGACAAAAACCCCACTGGGCCCAAACCATGGGAGAAGAAAAACACTTCCTCACACCAGGAATGGACCAGAATAGAACCTAGCCTACACAGGGGCACAAGGAACACCGCTGGCACCCTGTGACAGCAAACATATCTAATGCGTATACAAACACGTAAAACTGTTCCGGAACAGAACAACACGCCCCCAAGGGGCACACGCCGACAGGCAGAAAGAGCACAGTGAAGCCAAAATAACACACCATGGAGAGCCAGGCGTAGCAGAAACCCAAACACAGCGGGGAAGTGTGCCTCCAAAGAGGCAGGAGAGAGCTACGGACCAACCCGTAGACGACAACCCAGAAGCCCCAGGAGAGAGCCACACCAAACCTGTGTGACTCACCAGAGGGAACGTCCTACCACTGTAGGAAGAGTGCGCACAAGAAGGAGACCGGCGGCATGAGGGCTCCGAACGGGACATCCGGGCGGACAGCAACTTCATGCGATGTTCCCGCAAGGACTTCGGCTTTAGCCGTCGGCAGGTGTCACACTCCTCGGAGTCGTGGTGCTCGCCAAAGCACCACATACAGATCGCGTGTTGACCCGTCACCGACATCTGCAACGTACAGGATTCAATCGCCTTGAAGCACGAAGGCATCACTCACTGTTCCTGGATGCCGAGAAGGCCTGAAAAACCAAAAAACAGGCCAGAGGTAATCACTTCTCCGGAAAAGAAGAAAACTGACATCAGCACGCTGGGTTGGGGGGGGGGGGAGGGGGGGGGGGGGGGGTAACCTATATGGCTCCATTGACGTCACTTCCGTGGACAACGTCAGGCCGGAGCAAGGCAACGCCGCCCCCCGGCGAGCAGAGGTACTGCTGGGGAAAAAGATTTTTCCAGATCCAGTCGGACGCCTGGGGGTATATTTTAAGTTATCTGCGGCTAGATGTCTCTATCAGATATATTTATTCACAGAATAAAGACTAAGGAAGCAGAGAAGTGATCAAACTGGATTCATGTAGAGACGTAGGAGGGAGGCTTTCAGATGTTTACCGAACATAGCCAGGTATCAACTGCTGGACATCACAAGTGTTGTGCTTGGAAGAAAGTCTAGAATTTTGTATCTCTCCATTGCTGAAGCAATGCACATGTGTTCTGTTGCTCATTTATACTATTTATTTTCATTTAAAAAGTTTTAAATAGCGCAGAAATGACCTGTCGGGGTATCAGAGCGCTGTATAGAGAAGCAAAGTAAAGGTGTAAATAGTGAAAATTGTACATGTAAGAGGATAAACATACAAAAATGTGTTTAACCCATTTAACCCCTCCCCCGCGTGACCGTCTTTTTAAGATTCGGCCCGTTCTTGATCACTTTGTAGATCGATTTTCTGAGATCTATACTCCAGGGAAAGAAATATCTATTGATGAGTCTTTGGTCTTGTTCAAGGGCCGTTTGGTTTTTAGGCAGTACATCCCTAGCAAGAAATTAAGATGTATATGTTGTCTGAGAGTAGGACAGGATATGTTTTTAATTTTCGTGTGTACACTGGTAGAGATTCTACTATTGACCCCCCAGGTTGTCCGTCCACTTTTGGAGTTTCAGAGAAAATTGTGTGGGATCTTGCTAGAAGACTGTTTAACAGAGGCCACCATTTGTACCTGGATTACTTCTATACTGCTGTGCAATTAATTAAGGAATTGTATAAAGTGGACACTTTTGCATGTGGCACAATCCGCTCTAACCGTAAAGGTTATCCGAAAGAGCTTGTTTGCAAAAAACTTCAGAGGGGGCAGTGCAGTTCCTTACGTAGTGATGAACTACTAGCTGTAAAATTTGTGGACAGGAGGGATGTGTACATGCTGACTACCATCCATGATGAGAGTACTTCACCTGTGACTGTTTGGGGTCAGGTTGCTGAAGTGCGCAAACCTGCGTGCATTCTAGACTACAATAAGCACATGGGTGGTGTTGACAGAGTAGATCAGAGGTTGGAACCTTACTCTGCTATTCGGAAGGCTTATGTTTGGTATAAGAAGTTGGCCATCCATTTCTTCGAATTAGCAATTTTCAATGCTTTTATTGTGTTCAAGGAGTGTTCTCCTGCCTCAAAGTTGACATTTCTTCAGTTTCAGCACTCTGTGATAGCTAGCCTTGTTGTTGTGGAACAGGCAAGTGTTCCTAGATTTGGAGTGGTGGAGGATGTGGTTCGATTGAAAGATCGCCACTTTCCTGATTTCATCCCTCCCACACCGGCAAAAGATTTTCCCACTAGGAGATGCAGAGTCTGTTGGCGAAGAGGTACGCGGAAGGAGATTCGTATGTACTGCCCCGACTGTCCATCTAAACCTGGGCTGTGTGTCCCTGCTTGTTTTAGAGCGTACCACATGCAAAATAATTTTTGGGAGCATTCATGAGTGGTAAAGTGAACTGCCTGGTCTGTATTCTTTGAAAAATTTGATTCTGTTTCAAGGTTGGCGTTAGTGCAATGTGTTTAGTTTACGATTTTGTGTTTGTAGATGTGTATCTATTTGCGATTTGTGTTTTTATTTTTGTATAAAAAAAAATCCTAAATGTGTTGGCGGTGTGTGTGGACTGGCACTTGGTTGGCGGTGTGCGTTGAATGGTGCTGGGCTGGCGGTGTGCGTGGACTGGTACTTGGCTGCCGGTGTGCCTGGACTGGCGATTGGCTGGCGGTGTGCCTGGACTGGCGCTTGGCTAGCGGTGTGCGTGGACTGTTGTTTAGCTAGTAGTGTGCGTGGACTAGCGCTCGGCTAGCGGTGTGCGTGGACTGGCGCTCGGCTGGCTGTGTGTGAGTAGTGACTTGCTGCTGGTCACTACACACACTGCTAGCTGAGTGCCACTCCACGCAATCCATCAGCTTGTGTAGTTGCTGTGTCAGGAATGTGGGCGTGTGAAAGTGATGGGCCCTTGAATGGCGCTGTGTGCTGGTGTGAGTTTTGTTATGTGATGGGCCCGCGGCTGGCGGTGTGAATGGTTTTGTATGTCTCACACATATGAAAGGTGTATGAATGGCCTGTAAAGAGGTTGGTGCCTTGTCGTGGCTTTACAGCTCACGAGCTGTGAGTCAATGGTTCAGTTTCTCGCCCTTTCAATTATTAACAGTGCATTTTATTTTTGTGAAATCACTTGCTAAGTCAGTCAGTCAAGAAGGCTTTATTTCGATATAATTATATCTTAAAAAGCAGGATTACAATAATACATGATAAAATGGTAAAAAGGAACCAGTGCATAAAGAAGTGAACAAACATTTCAAAACAGCAACTGGTGCCAATAAATTAAATAAAAACCTGAATTAAAAAACATATTAAACAAGATACGAAAGCCTAGCTGATCTGATGCGCCAAGCCCAACCTAGGAACTTGGCTAACCCACAGGCAAAAAGAGGCCGTGGATCATTTTTTAGTATTCGCATGGCCTCTACGTGGAGTCTAGTTCCAAGTTCTCTGCAAAGAGGCTTGAGCCATCTACACCGGGGGGCTGCATAGGCCGGGCATTCAAACAGAAAATGGGGGACAGACTCAGACCTTTTTTCGCAAAAGGGGCAAAAAGGAGTTGTCTGGATTGGAACCTTCCACCTGCATGTCAATTCACCAACGGGGAGTAAGCCTACTCTGAATTGGAAATATAAAGCCCTGTCCTTACGGTTTGAAATAATGTCCAAGTAAGGTTCACAGAAATGCACTTCCTTTATCAGGAGAAAATCCATGGAGGACCTACACAGATTGGCATTGCTACTTCTGGTGCCAGCTACCCAGCTCCAATAGATCTTTTTCAGCTCTGGCTTGGGAGGTGCAGATCTGTTATTCCAGTCTTCGCCGAGTCCAAGGCTGAAGAGAAGACGCTTGACCTCCCTCAGCCAAGGAATCTTGGCCCAGGCTGGAGATCCCAACACATCAGTTAAGCCATCCGCATAGCTGGATAATTCTGGGGTTCTCCATATTCTCGCCCATAAGAGAAGAGGGCGAAGCCTTGCCTGATCGCTAAGTGGGCGAATACCCGTATCTAGAAACAAAGGGAGGGTTGGCGTGCTATAGGGGAGCCCCATTAAATCTTTAAGGAATTTGTTTTCCGAACGGGAAAGAAGGTCCACCTTGTGAATCCCCCAAAGTTCTGCCCCATATAGAGCAGCACCAACAGCCCTTGCCCTATAAATATCTAAAACAGCAGCGATGGGTTTCAAGGCTGAAGCACGATGTTCCTTGAGCAGGGCCCCCACCACCCTCTTGTGGGTCAACAACATCTTTTGGAGGTGGCAATTCCAGCCCATGGAGTCGCAAAGTCGAATACCGAGGTAGTCAAACTCTGAGACTCTCTCAAGGGCGACAAGATCTAGAGTCGGTGGTTTGGCAACCTTTTTCGGGGGGTTGAGGACCAAATACTTGGTCTTCGCAGTATTGATGAC
The DNA here is from genome assembly GCF_964204655.1 of Triturus cristatus. Lineage (NCBI taxonomy): Eukaryota > Metazoa > Chordata > Amphibia > Caudata > Salamandridae > Triturus > Triturus cristatus. Next base: position 962,138,182 of record NC_140589.1, read on the forward strand.
TAGCCCTCTCGTATCGCAGAAAGACTTAAAGTTTGCTATTAAACTCTGCAAACCTGCCGGGGTTTTAGATATCAGGAGGGTATCATCTGCAAATAGGAGGGTAGGTATTCTTCTTCCGGCCAGGGATGGTGCGTCTGCAGGGTGTTTAAGCAGGTGCTCCACCACTCCATTGACATACAAGGAGAACAAGGTGGGAGCAAGAACACATCCCTGGCGTACCCCTCAATTTACAGGGATGCATGCTGTTTTTTGCCCCTGATTGCCCCACCTGATCTGGGCAAAATTGTCGACATGGAGATTTATTAACAGATTTAACAAATAGGGTGGAATACCCTGTTCGTCAAGCACTCTCCAGAGTTGGCTGCGGGGAACTAGGTCAAAAGGCAGTCCGCAAATCTATAAAAGCAAGATACAGACTGCCCTTGGCCAATACAACAACCTTCCAATAAAGCATCATAAGTCGAAAGGATTGCTCTATGGTCCCCGTGCCTGATCTAAAGCCAGCCTGAAAGTCTGAAAGGATGCCCTTTTCCTCCACCCACTGCAGTATCCAGGTCAAGACTACCTTTCCAGCCACCTTTTGTGAAGTGTCTAGGAGACTTATTGGGCGGTAATTAGCTGGGTCATTCCGACAGCCTTTCTTAAAAATCGGGACGACCTCAGCACCCTTCCATGAAGTCGGGAAAATTGCTCCTTCAAAACTGGAATTTAGTAGGGTAGAAATAAGTTTTCCCCAATCTTCCGGATTGGTGCGTAACAAGTCTCCGGGAATGCCATCCAGACCTGCTGCTTTATTGGGCACCAAACTATTTATCGCCCCTACCACTTCCTTAGATGTAAACAGAAGCCCGTCCTTAGACTGGGGAGATACATAAGGGTGTCGTACACTCGAGCTATCCCCCACTTCCTGAGCCATTGAGTAAAGTTGGGAGAAATGGTCAACCCACGCACTCTCGGGGACATTACATGTAATCATTGTGTCGACGGGTTTCTCCCTGGATCTCAATAAGTCCCAAAAACCCTTTGCATCCTTCCTTAAGCTTGCGGCTTTGAGATCACACCAGAACTGGTCTTCCCAATCTGCCTTTGCTTTTATTAAGGCCCTCCTGTAATTGCCCCTGGCAGCACAAACCAGGGCTCTATTCTTAGCTTTTACTGCATTTAATAGTTCCCATTTGGCCACACGACATGCACCTGAGAACCACCCTGCTGGACCCTTCCTGCCATCTCTCGTATTAGCCCCCTTTCCCACCTTCTTGGCTATGAATAACTCACCTATAGCCTTTGTGATTTGTACAAAAACTGCGGATACCTCTGGCGCACTGATAGAGGGGGAGTCTAGGCGAGGTAAAATATTAGCCATTATGGATTGTGCCTCCCACATCTTGGTCTCATTGCCAATAAAATTCTTCCATTTCAGGCGCCTGCCACAGTTAGACGGACACACTTCGTGTGATGATTTCCACAAGTGCGGAGTTGAGAGAGGGGAGCTTCCCTTCCACAAGGGGGACAAAGATAAGGATAGAGGGTTATGGTCACTGTCGATGGATGGACGGACCTCCATATCCACCAAGAAAGACCACAAACGAAAATTCAACATAATGTAGTCTATCCTGGAGGAATGGCCTATTCTGTTGAATGTGTGTGCCCCCATTTGGTCTGACTTGGTTCTGCCATTGGTAGCTCTAAGACCATACTCCAGACAGAGGGCATTGAGGTCAATTGCATTTTGGGACCATCTTTTGATTGGAGCAATTGACAGCGGCGGGATGCCTCTCCTTGCGTCGTCGTCGCTGAGGCCCAGCACATCGTCCACTGCAAGAGGTTCGAATGTGCAATTAAAATCACCCGCTAATAAAACAAGGGAATCTGGACCACAGTTCTTGAGTTCCTCATCAATGCCCGTCGGGGAGAGGGTAGATACACCACCCCTAGTGCCTCTGACATAGATATTAAATATTTCGAGTGCCCGCCCTCCACACGGGCCACGAACTAAAAGTCTCTGTAAGTCCGGGAAAGTGGAGGCGAAACTTTTGATAGAATACTGCAGGGAAATGCTTACCCAAATTAAGAGACCTCCGGAAGGGCGCCCCTTGCCTTCCTTCGGTCAAAAAGCTGGAACAAAATAAGTGGTAAAGCCCAGCTTATGCTGAGGTTCCAGGCACCAAGTTTCCTGGAACAAGCAAATCCCAAAGGTTTCAATGAATGCATTCCAGTCTGGGATACCTATGTTTCGGGTTAGACCGGCAATATTCCAGCTAGCTACCTTCAGAGACATATTAGGGTCCCCTGCCTGCCCTAGAGCTGGTGTTCTTATAAAGGGAGTAGTGTTAGTAATAAGGTTTAAATCGCCAACAAGTGGTGCCACATCATAAGTGGTCAGAAGGCCCTTAGTGGGTGGATCCCTTCTGGGCTCTGGCACAGCCTGTGGATGTCCCCAAAGAGTAGATAAGGGGGCGAGTGTAGGGGTGGGAGGGTTCCCCAATTGCTCTCCAGAGAGGGAATTGTCGATATCAGATTCCCCTGATGCTTCAATATGGCACTCATGTCTAGGGCAGATTTCCTGTCAATAACCTTTCCAAAAACGGCCCTGCGGCTGGCTGAGGTTAGTATTAAATAAGCTGGATTTAGAGGTGCAACCACGAAAATGGCAGCTGTCCCAGCCCTCCCGCATATGGAGTCCAGCTTGTCTCGCATGCGGGATTGGAGGATTAAAATAACTAAGGTCATGAGTATCGATTGAGCCCATACTGCCTACTGAACTATGTGCCTTCCTAGGTCCCCTACATATATAGCTGACGATCCTTGGGTCTTCAAAGTTCACTATGATACAGTCCCCATTAATGGATTTTTCCCTGCTACCAATCCATCCAACTCTACGTACATGGATTATCCGGCCCTCCCAAGAGTCGGGCAAGGGTCTATTCTCTTTGAGCCAGAATAAAGTCTTATTAAACAAATCGATATAAGGCTCACTCTTGCCCGGACTAAGCGCCGGTACACCGGTCAACACAACAACATAGGGCTGGCAATCAGGAGGGAGATTTATGTTGAGGTCCCGCATGCAAGAAGGGGCCTCACCTGGCAGCACCATGTTAACCTTTGTAGTTTGGACTGAGCTGGCGATTGGGGTCTCATGTGTGCTATGTACTACTGGCGAGGTAAGTATAGTAGTTGAGTTTGACGCCTGAACAACCCGGGGCTAAGGAACATGTCGTCCTTTTGCCTGGGATGAGGCTGGGAGCCTTAGGGACTTGATTTTCATCACAGGCCTATGGGAGGGGTGGGCTGGATTACTGGCAGTGTCCTCCGCCAACACAGTAGGGTACAAATCACAGATAGGTACTTCCAACCCAACTGATAAGTTGTTAACGGTGGTAACTAAACTATGATGAACGGTAGACAGTGCCTTACCATCATATCCCCCCCCTAGTCCTTCCTCCCTCAACCTTAGCTGCACTTTTATAAATGATTTTAATGAAAAAAAGTTGTCTAAGGTTGTCTGTTCCAATTTGTCCACACGCTCAGTTAACCCTCTAATTCTATCGATTACTGGAAGGAGTAAGGATTTCATTATATCCTCCATTTTTTTGATGAGAGGAGAATCTAGGGGGAGAGTCACCGCACTACCTGCAGTCTGAATGTTAGACACAGAATCTGCAGGCCCTCCAGTAGTGTCCTCATCATTCTCTTCCTGGCAGGGACTGATCACCCTCCCCACTACTTTATTGTAAACAACCTTCCTAACACCTACCCGCCTCTTGTTTTTACAATTTTTAGGCAGTCTGACTTTCCGGGGTGTGGCAAATCTTATCCTCTTCGGAGAGGCAGGATGGATTTCTGCCTGCACCCCGATAACCGCCGTGGGGGGCGATGTTGGGAGGATAGTAGGGTCAGCCGAATGTGAGGAAGAAGAAGAAGTGACTGGCTTGGTTACTGGTAAGATAGAGGCCACATCATTTTGGATATTAAGTGTTGTGGCCGTCAGACTTTCAAGGCCTTCTATATTGGCTCTCAAGGCCGCAACTCGAGGGTGGTCCAAGGAGTGGGGGGCATGAGGGGACGAGACCGAGGTTCGGTCCGGGGAGGGTAACTGGGCTAGCTGGCCAATCGAAGAACGTCTATCGGCAAACGGGCTTTGGGATAGCCGCCGTTCAGCCATGGTAAGTTCTTTATCAATAACGTTGGCCACACGAGTAATGAACTGGTTCATAGTGCCCGCCATACCCACCTCTTTCCCCCTCAAACTTTTCCCAGAACGAGTTGACATTACTATTACTAAACAGAGCTTTATAGAAGAAAACACAACAAAGCCCTTACACAACAATAAATAATGCGTTACAATGGGGAATATGGGGTACCAACAGTCCGATTTTAAGGCAAAAAAGTCCCAGGCTCTATCATGCCTACAAACGGCAAGCAGGTTACCATAAATTGAGTCCAGTAGGCACAACCCCGGTCTACAACCACTACATTAGGCGAATGATCACAACAGTCAGTATCTGTACCTGAATGGGGCCAAGTGTGGTGGTACCAAGGTTCTCAGGGGGTGAGCCCGGCCCGGCCTCTTCTGGCCCCAGACGGCCACAGACGGCCCGCCCTTTGCCCGGGCTTAGCCCGCGCGCGGTCCCGCAACGCGGGGAGTGACGCTGTCTTTAATGCGCCTCCGGGCGCTAGGTGGATGACGCTGTGTCCGGTGAAGGCCCCCGGGGAGTCTGGGTAATGCAGTCCGCACTCACCCTCCCTCCGCGCTGCGGCCACGAGATCCGAAACGCGGCGGCGGGAGGGGGGGGGGGGACTATGCAGAAAGTCAGGGCCAGCAGGTAGGACCAGAGCACACAAGGGCAACGGCAAATGCAGCACCCGCTCCACCGGGAGTGACGCTGTCTTTAATGCGCCTCCGGGCGCTAGGTGGAGGACGCGGTGTCCGGTGAAGGCCCCCGGGGAGTCTGGGTAATGCAGTCCGCACTCACCATCCCTCCGCGCTGCGGCCACGAGATCGGAAACGCGGCGGCGGGAGGGGGGGGGGGGGGGGTTGGGACTATGCAGAGGCTGGAGAGTTGCGGAAAGTCAGGGCCAGCAGGTAGGACCAGAGCACACAAGGGCAACGGCAAATGCAGCACTTGCTAATACAATTGCATATACTGAACCATCACTCACCCTCGTGCCAAATCCAACCAGCATGTGTGTGTGCTTGAGGATTAGATGGCTGTGCAGTAATATTTGCCTTTCTGAAGCAGGGTGTACCTTGTCCCTTTTGTGAATTTTGTAATGTTTTGTTTTTGTGCCTGGTGGTGCGAATGGTCTTGTGTGCATCACGTATGAAAGGTGTGTGAATGGCCTGTAAAGCGGTTGGTGCCTTGCCGTGGCTTTACAGCTCACGAGCTGCGAGTCATTGGTTCAGTTTTTTCTCCATTTAATTATTGACAGTGCATTTCAATTTTGTGAAATCTCTTGTTAATAAAATGTAATATACTGAACCATCACTCGCCCTCGTGCCAAATCCAACCAGTATGTGTGTGCGTTTGAGGAACAGATGGCTGTGCAGGAATCTTTGTCTTTTTAGTTTCTCTGCCAAGGTGTATGTTCCATGTAAGAATAACCCACCAACTGTAGATATTGTCGTAAACCCACAGGAGTTCATGGTGATGTCTCTCTTGTGGATTCCAAAAAGTTATTTTATCCACAATGTCCTGCAAACCTCAAAATGTCTGTCACATTTTCCATGCAATATTGTGCCGAAATTCTCACGCTGAGGAAACAAACAATGTCAAAACGATCTGGTTTTGCAAGGGGGTCAACTGTCTTTTTGGCCCGTGCTCGGCGGCCATCTAGGGACACCTACCAAACACATACATTTCTGAAAACTAGACACCCGGGGGCATCCAGGGAGGTATGGCTTGCGTGGATCCCCCAACGTTTCCTTACCCAGAATCCCCTGCAAACCTCAATTTTAGCTTAAAAAAATCCCTTTTTTCACACATTTTTATGTGGGAAAGTTGTGGCATCACCGGGCTCACTCAAATTTCCCACCTCCCAGCGTTCCCCTGGATCTCCCGGTAAAAATGGTGCCTCACTTGTGTGGGAGGCCCAAGTACCCGTGACAGGCAAGGGGCCAAAACGTAGTGATGCGACATCAACATTGCCTATCCCAAATGTCGCATCACTACGTTTTGCGCCGTTTCCTGTCGCGGGCACTAGGCCGATCCACACAAGTGAGGTACCGTTTTTCTCGTAAGACTTTGGGGAACGCGGGGTGGGTGGAAATTTGTGGATCTACGCAGATTCCGGAACTTTCCACGACAGAAATGTGGGGAAAAAGTGTTTTTTTTGACAATGTTTTAGGTTTGCAAGGGATTCTGGGTAACGGACCCTGGTGGGAGGCAGTCAAGTCACCCCATCCTGGATTCCCCTGGGTGTCTAGTTTTCAAAAATGTATAGGTTTGCTAGGTTTCCCAAGGTGCCCGCAGAGCTAGGGTTAAAAAACTACAGCTAGTCATTTTGCCAAAAAAGGGTCATTTTTCACTGCGAAATTGAGGTGTGACCACGTTGCGTTTTGCGCCGTTTCCAGTCGCGGGCACTAGGCCGACCCACACAAGTGAGGTACCATTTTTATCGGGAGACTTAGGGTAATTCAGGTTTGTAAAGGAACTGTTATTATCTATTGACTTTCGATGCATTTCTGCCTTCCAAATGAAAGATCTTGTGTAAAAAAGAAGTCATTCTAAAAAATGACTGATAATTCTCATGCTAGTAGGAGTATTCCCAATTTAAGAAATGTGCAAATATCTACTGTTTCTAAACTCTACATTTTGTTCCCATTTCAGAAATACATAGGTGTCTTTCATACCGATTTTTCCATGTACACTTTTTTACGGAATAATTACTATATACCCGGTACATAATAAAAAACCATTGCAAGTTACTACTCAGTTTTTGGCTCTGGGTTCGTCGGGTTCTTGGTGAACCTACAAGTCCTATATATCCCCACAACCAGTAATGTCCAGCGGATGCAACGGTATATTGCTTTCAAAGAGCTGTCATAATTAGAAGAAGTTACAGGTGAAAACGTTGACACAAAAGGCTGTTTTTTTTCAACTAATTTTTAATTTATCCTATATTTAACTGTTTGTTTCTATAAAAAAAACCTTGATGGATCTACACAAATGACCCCTTGCTGAATTCAGAATTTTGTCTTCTTTTCGAAAATGTATAGCTTTCCAGGATCCATTATTGCTTTTGTACCCATTTCTGCCATTAACTGGAAGGAGGTCAAAAGCACAAAAAAATAGCAAAAATAGGCTATGTCCCAGAAAAATGCCAAAACTGTGTAAAAAATGTTGGGTTTCTGACAAAAGTCTGGTATCCCCGAAAAGCTGGGAAAATGGTGATTTCAACCCCACAAACCCTTTTTTGATAACATTTGCAGGGAAAAACCCAGATGCTTTCATTTGCAGCACTTTTTTTCCAATTTTTCCGAAAAAAAACAACATTTTGCTGTATTTTGGCTCATTTCTGTGACCCCTCTAGGAGAATCCACAAACCCTGAGTACCTTTAGAATCCCCATGATGTTGGAAGAAAAGGACGCAAATTTGGCGTGGATACCATATGTGGTCAAAAAGTTACAGGGGCCTAAGCGCGCACTACCCCAAATAGCCAAAAAAAGACTTGGCACAGGGGGGGAAAAGGCCTGGCAGTGAAGGGGTTAAGAACAGCCGGCAGCATGGTGATTGAATATGCTACTTACCAGTATGCATCTGTTCTTGGCATGTAGGGCTGCTGACATTCATATCTGTGCATAGATCGCCGCCTAGTGTTGGGTCCGGATGTTTGCACGTTGTTGTCCTGGAAGAGTCTTCGAAGTATCCTGAGATAGGTGACTCCTCCCCTGGACCACAGTGCGCATGGGCATCCTCTCCATCCTCAGATTGTTTTTCGCCATTGTGGCAGTGATGGAGTAGATACAGAAAGTGATGACCATGCTATACAGTAATTCTGAGAGCTGCAGCTGCTACAGGCGCCGGGGAGGAGGGTGGGCGATATGAATGTCAGCAGCCCTACATGCCAAGAACAGATGCATACTGGTAAGTAGCATATTCAGTTCGAGGCATGTGGGCTGCTGAATTCATATCTGTGCATAGAATACATAGCAGTACCTCCCATTAGCGGCGGCTACCAGTGCCAGCTGCAGCGGTCTGAAAAAGAGTTTTGAGAACAGCCTGTCCTACAGCTGCCTGCTGTTTTGAGTGTACATCTACACAATAGTGTTTGGTAAATGTATGTATAGTGGACCATGTGGCTGCTCTACATATATCATGTAAAGGAATGTTTCCCAGGAAAGCCATGGAGGCCCCTAACTTACGTGTTGAGTGGGCTCGTGGGGGAATCGTTAATGTGCGTTTAGCCTTTTGATAGCAAATTTGAATACATTTAACGATCCATCTGGCTATACCTGCTTTGGGGATGGCGTTGCCTTTGTGTTGTGGAGAAAAGGCAACGAAAAGTTGTTTTGTCTTCCTAAAGTCTTTAGTTCTGTCTATATAGTACATGAGGGCCCTTTTCACATCTAGTGTATGGAGCATTCTTTCAGCGACATTTTGTGGATTCTGAAAGAAAACAGGCAGTTCAATAGTTTGATTCATGTGGAACTGCGATATTACTTTAGGCATGAATTTGGGGTTGGTACGTAGTACGACCCTGTTTGCGTGAACCTGTATGAATGGCTCTTGAATGGTTAGTGCCTGGAGTTCACTAACTCTTCTCAACGAAGTGATTGCCACTAGGAAAGCTACTTTCCAGGTGAGGAATTGAATCTCACATGAGTGGAGAGGTTTGAAGGGTGGACCCATCAGTCGGGTGAGGACCAAGTTGAGGTTCCACACTGGTGCTGGTGGGTGTCTTGGGGGAATTACTCGTTTAAGTCCCTCCAAGAAGGCTTTGATGGCAGGCACTCTGAATAAAGAGAGGTGCTGCCTGTTTTGGAGATAGGCTGCTATTGCGGTTAAATGGATACGTATTGAGGTGTATGCCAGATTGCATCGATATAGGTGTAAGAGGTAACAGATTATGTTTTGAATAGATGCGTCTAGCGGGTTAATGTCATTGTTATTGCAATAAATGACAAACCTCTTCCATTTGGCTGCATAGCAAGCTCTGGTAGGGGGTCTCCTAGCTTCCTTAATGATCTCCATACAGTCAGGTGGCAGGTTTAGGTAGCCAAACTCTAAGACTTCAGGAGCCAGATTGCCAGGTTCAGCTGTTGCGGATCTGGGTGCTGAATTTCTCCATGGTTCTGCGTCAAATGCACGGGTTTGATCCGCAGCCTTTGATGCGGCACCACGGAAAGTTCCAGAAAGGTGGTGTACCATGGCTGGCGTGCCCATGTTGGAGCAACCAGGATGAGTGTCAGTGAGTGCTGTCGCAGTTTGCGTGCCACCAGCGGTATCAGCGGCGCTGGGGGAAAAGCGTACGCAAATTTGCCGGACCAGTTCATCCATATCGCATTGCCCTGCGACTGTGGATGTGGGAACCTGGCGGCAAAGCTTTGGCATTTTGCGTTTTCGCTCGTGGCGAATAGGTCTATCTCTGGATGACCCCACTGTTGGAAGTACGGTTGGAGTACTGACGGGTGTAGCTCTCACTCGTGCACCTGGTGGCTGTGTCTGCTGAGCAGATCCGCCATCTGGTTGTCCTTGCCGGGGAGGTGTTCCGCCATGAGGAATATGTTCCTCTGAATGGCCCACTTCCACATGCTCTGAGCCAGATGAGACAACTGTGGAGAGTGCGTTCCTCCCTGCTTCTGTATGTAGTACATGGCAGTCATGTTGTCCGTCCGGATCAACACGACTTTGTTGCCCAAGTGTACTTTGAATGCCTTCATTGCCAGGAAGATTGCCATCAGTTCCAGAAGGTTGATGTGCATCTTCTTTTGTTGTGTAGTCCATAGTCCCTGCACTGTGTAATTGAGTACATGAGCTCCCCATCCCTGGAGAGACGCGTCCGCTGTCAGTATTATTTGTGGAACAGGCTCTTGGAACGGTCGGCCTTTGCAAAGGTTTTGTGGATTCCACCAATGCAGAGAGTTGTATGCCCGACCGCTCACCAACACTAGGTCTTTTAATTGCCGGTGAGCCTGATTCCATTGACGTGCTAAGCACTCCTGAAGCGGGCGCATATGTAGTCTTGCGTGTGGGACTATGAAAATGCAGGAGGCCATCATGCCTATCAACTGCATGAACACTCGCGCAGGAAGGGAGTGTTGGGGTTTGAACTTTGCTATAAGCAGTTGTATGCCGTTGATCCTCACTAAATTTGGCTGAGCTGTGGCTGCCAGAGTGTCTATGGTCGCACCTAGGTACTGTTGTACGTGTGCGGGTTGGAGATGTGATTTCGGGTAATTTAGTGAGAATCCCAGACAGTGAAGAAGGTGAATGGTGCGGGACATGTGGCTGGCACATTGCTGGGCTGACTTTGCCTGAACAAGCCAGTCGTCCAGGTAAGGGTAGACGTGAATGTGCTGCCTTCGTAGATGTGCAGCCACGGTAGCTAGGCACTTCGTGAAAACTCTGGGTGCTGTTGTCACTCCGAAGGGGAGGACTTTGAATTGATAGTGCTGCCCCTGAATGGTGAACCGGAGATATTTTCTGTGTGACGGGTGTATGGGTATGTGGAAATACGCATCTTTGAGGTCTAGCGTGGCTAGGAAATCTCCCTGTCGGAGGAGCGGGAGAACCTGCTGTAGGGTGAGCATGTGAAAATGCTCTGAGAGAATGTAGTGGTTGAGGGGTCTCAGGTCTAGGATAGGTCTGAGTGAGCCGTCCTTTTTTGGTATTAAGAAGTACAGAGAGTACACCCCTGTTCCCTGCTGGTGTACGGGCACGACCTCTATTGCGCCTTTTTGCAGCATACTTAGCACCTCCTGCTGTAATAACGCTAAGTGCTCTGAGGACATAGGACGGTGCCTTGGCGGTATGGTGGGTGGAGTGGAGGTTAATTCGAGACAGTAACCGTGTTGGATAACATCTTTGACCCACCTGTCCGTGGTGATGGAATCCCACGTGGATAGGAACCGCTGGAGCCTTCCCCCGACAGGTGTTATGTGGGCGGGGGGAAGGGAGAGGGCGTCACTGTTTGTTCTTGGGGGAGGACCTGGTATTGCCGTAACCACGTCCTCTGCCCTTGATGCTGGAGCCACGATATCCACCTCGGGTGTTTTTATCGTAGGAACTCTGTGTGCCCCCTTTATTGTAGGTTTGCTGAGCTCCCTGTCCTCTACCTGCACCTTTATTTCCGGGGCGACGAAAGGAGCCACTACGAAATGTCTGCGTTTGCAGAGCCCCCATTGACTTCGCAGTGTCCGTGTCTTTCTTTATCTTTTCTAAGGTGGTGTCAACCTCCGGCCCAAATAAGTAGTCAGGGTTGACCGGCTGATTGAGGATGTTATTTTGGACCTCAGGTTTGAATCCGGAGATTCGTAACCAGGCGTGTCGTCGTAGCAGGACGTTGGTGTTTATTGCCCTTGCAGCAGTGTCTGCGGCATCTAGTGCACACTTGATGGATGCGTTCGTGAGCAGTTGTCCCTCCCTGATGAGGAGCTCCGCTGCCTCTTTGTACTCGTCTGGCAGGTGTTGGAGTAGGGTCTCTAACGTGTCATAGTGTGAGCGGTCGTAGCGAGCTAGGAGGGCCTGTGTATTGGCGATGCGCCATATGTTTGCTGCCTGGGCTGCAATCCATTTGCCGGAGGTCTCTAGAACCTTGGACTCTTTGTCCGGGGGAGGAGCATCACCAGTTGTGTGAGAGTGTGCCCGTTTGCGAGCATTGGCAACTACAATGGAGTCCAGAGGCAACTGGCTTCTAATGTACGTGGGGTCCCCAGGTGCGGGTTTGTACTTCTTCTCGATCCTGGGGTTTATTACCCGTGCCCTGGTGGTTTCCTTGAAAATGTCCTTTGCTGGCTTGAGGACACCTTTTAACATGGGCAGAGTCTTTACTGTCCTCTCGGAGGATGCGAAAGTGTCCACCAAGAAATCATCCTCGATAGTGTCTGAGTGGAGTTGCACTCCATGATTGGCTGCGGCACGTTCAATGAGGGCGTTGAATGCAGCAGTGTCCTCTGTGGGGGACGTTTTTGCGCCATAAAGTTGCGGGTCCTGTGTATCCAGAGCGGCACCTGGGTCTACAGGGTCATCCCAGACCTGATCAGGGTCTTGCTGCCCCTCAGGGTCTATGTCCTCGGGGTAGGTGGTGTCGTCACCCATGTAGTCCTCCACTGCATCCGTGTCGGAGTGCGTTGGAGAGAATGATGGATCTGTGTAAGAGGTGTGGATGCGTTCATAAAGAACTGGTTCCGATTCCGCCGGGATTTTTTGTTTTAGCGGGATCCTGTAAGAGTCTAAAGCTTGCCCTGAAGTGATCTTCCGCTTTCAGAGCATGAGCCTGCCGGTGTCGGCGTCGATGAAGTGGGACGGCGATGTCCCAGTAGACGAGTGTTCTGTAGATGGGGACCTTGTCTGGGTAACGCGGGTTCTGATTTCGAACATTTTCGGCGCCGTGGATGGCGGCAAACCAAAAGGTGATGTTGGCTGGTGCCGAAGGTGCCTTCTGTGCCCGTGTCGGTACGGAGCCCGACGAGGTCTGGAGGGCTGCCTTTTCCCTGATGCGTTGCAAGGACGCTGCCACTTGTCGCACCTGGAACTCCGACGGTTCTTTGGCGCCGAGTTGTTCCGTAGAGGTAGGTGTGGACTTCTTCGAAGTGACCGGGTCATCGAGTCGAGGAGGGGTAGGAGCCGTCGACGGCATCGATGAGTGTACCGTAGTCGCTGCCTTCGAGGTGGATAGCGATGCAGTGGCTATTTTCACCTTGGTGGTCGGTGCCGATTGCTTCGGTGCCGGGGGCCGAGGCGCTTTGGCGGTACCGACGGCTTTTCTTTTTGGGTCGGCGCCGACATCGGCTGCAGCGAGTTCGGCACCGAAGTCCCTTTTGGTGCGGTCGGAGCCGACTGGTTTGGCTGGCGTCGAAGGTGTGGTGGTCCTCGAGCCGACCAGTGTCAGTTTCACTTTCGGTTTCTGTTTAACCGGTGCGATGATTGGTTTCGGTTTCATGGTAGGGAAACCAGTCTTTTTAGGTAACAATGGCTCTTGCTGTATGTCCGTGGCCGGGCCGGAGGGCGGGGCCGAAGAACTGCGGGATTGGTCTTGGGTAAGGCCCGAAGGCGATCCCTCGACCGGAGCCGTCGACTGACACACTGGGATAGCCTCAATTTGTACGGGAAGTCCTTGCTCCTCACCGGAGCTACCTTCTTCGGCCCCTAAGGCCTCATCGTAGTCTCCTACCTCGTCGTCGGCTTCTTCCCTGTGAAAAAGCTCTTCATCGACATCTTCCGATCGGGAACCGTGTTCGGAAGTGGGGCTGGAGGGTATATTTTCCACGCTTTCCACATCTTCGTCCTCGGTGCTGAAGATGTTGGTCGGGGCCGGTGCCGCTTGCTGCGCTTCCAGTCGCACGGCGCGTCGATTCCGGAGAGTCTTCTTGGATCTGAATCGGGCACAGGCCATGCATTTCGATTCGTCATGATCCGGTGAGAGGCATTTGTTACACACCGGGTGGACGTCGATATGGGGGTATTTGGCGTGGCAAACAGGACACCGCTTGAATGGGGTCCTCGCTTCCATCGTCGAAGTTCGGTCGATGGTCGGATTTAATGGATCCGAAAAGTTGTTAAAGCCGTGAAAAACTAGCCTGTAAACTGTCGATACCGATCGGGAACAGTACCGTCGAAAACTAAAGGCCTTTTGGCCTGAAAACTAAATTTTCCTAACTTGAGTCAAGATAAGCACATCCGAACCCAATGGCGGAAAAAAACAATCTGAGGATGGAGAGGATGCCCATGCGCACTGTGGTCCAGGGGAGGAGTCACCTATCTCAGGATACTTCGAAGACTCTTCCAGGACAACAACATGCAAACATCCGGACCCAACACTAGGCGGCGATCTATGCACAGATATGAATTCAGCAGCCCACATGCCTCGAACATAAAGTAACCAAATTTCAAAGTCAAATGAGAGACCTGGGTAGTAAATAAGAAATAATAGTCCATTAGAGTGGCAAAAGGCCTATTGTTGCAAGTGATTATTCAGGTGCGTCCGTTTTTTTATTATATTAATACTCTGACAGCATCAAGTTCCAATCAGTACATTCAGCATACATTCCTTGATCCGTGATAGCATGGTTTTCCAATGTCCATTATAAACTGATCATCGTAAAATAGAGGCACTCATTTCCACGATCACTGGTGGGCTTGATGGTTACTCTAAATCTCACGGACAGCGTCAACTGAAGGGAAGTTGCTGCGATTTACTGGTAGAACGTGCACCCAAAGAGTAACTAGGAAATCTTTAAATGATCTAATTCATAGTCTTTGACGATCGTCTTGTTCAATCTACAAATATTAAAAGAAGTAATAAGATGTCGAATTTTCAAACAACAAGATTGTGGATGTTGGAAGTCTTAACTAATTGCTAAAACTATGTTGAGAATTTGAACCCACGTAACAATATGCCCCATGTGTGTTTGTCACATCATTGCTTGTAAGAAGAAAAATGTTTTGTATTAATGAATTTGAGGAGTTACAAAAGGCTCTTTCATAGGAGACTGAGCAGTCTTGTTCAGAGTATAGGAATGCTTGAATCATAGGGACCAATCGGTGATGTAGAGCCTATCGCAACTCTTGGGGCGGAAAACACCCTCGCATGGTGATGGACGTGTACCCTTGACCTGAGTGTCCCCAACTGCAATGATGTCTGGATCCCTGGTGCTGATTTTTGTTGTCATTGGCAAACAAGACTCATGTGTCAGCCATGACATAGGACTGTCTCACGGATTACGGTCTATTTTGACCGGAAGGGGGAGACCAAAGCGCTATCTTTATAGTGGTGAAAGACTATTGCCTTTACCAGGAGCTAAGCAGCACGTCTGCGGTGGCGGCAGAATACCATATAGTGATCAGTAGAAGTGAACAGGCCTTTTTACCTGCGTCACTGAAGTGAGGCCTACAAGCTCACTAATGAACAAGTTACTTACCTTCGGTAACGATGTATCTGTAAGAAACATTAGTTAGTTAGATTACTCACCTTAGAATATCCCCAGGCGTCAGGCTGGATCCGGAAAGATTTTTGTAGCAATACCCCTTGAGCGTCGCTAGGCGTCATCTGCGGCTCCACGTCCGTCGTTTGCGTTGTGCGCTGGAATGACATCAGAGTACTTAGACGCCGCCCTCGCGCGCTGACGTCCGTTCTTGTACATAGCTTTCCGCGCCAGGAACGCAGAGCCATGCAAGAGACCGACACTGGTGCCAAAAAGTCTAGGGCCCTGAACAGGATGACCGTAACCCTAGATGTCGGTTCGCAGAGCAGGGAGGATGGGTGGGTCGGTGAGGAATCTAACTAACTAATGTTTCTTACAGATACATCGTTACCAACGGTAAGTAACTTGTTCATCTGAAAGAAACACGTTAGTTAGATTCCTCACCTTATAATATATACCCCAGCAATACCAACCCCGGTGGAGGGTCTGCGGACCAAGATCACACCAGAAAGTCCTGAAGAACAGAACGGCCAAAGAAGCCATCTCTCCGGACTTGGCTGTCCAGGCAATAGTGCTTGGCGAACGTGTGCAGTGAGGCCCACGTCGCCGCCTGACAGATGTCCTGCAAGGGAACTCCCCGTCCCAGGGCAGTAGTCGCCGCCGTGGCCCGGGTGGAATGGGCTCTCAGCCCAACAGGAGGGTCCTTTTTCGCCAAGGAGTAACAAACCTTTATACACACGACGACCCACCGTGAGATGGTCCGCTTGTGTACGGCTCTCCCTTCTTAGCACCTACATATCCAACAAAAAATTGGTCGTCCACCCAGGACTGTCTGGTGCGGTCCAAATAAAAGGACAGCGCACGTTTGGTGTCCAGACGGTGGAGCCTCTCTTCCTCTTTCGAAGGATGCGGAGGCGGAAAGAAGGTGGGCAAAGTGACCGATTGCCCGATGTGAAAGGGGGTCACCACTTTCGGAAGAAAAGGAGGACGAGTCCGGAGGACAACCTTGTCCGGATGAACAGAAAGAATGGGAGGCTTAGATGACAGAGCCTGAAGCTCACTCACCCGTCTAGCCGAGGTGATAGCTACCAGGAAAGTAGTCTTAAGAGTCAGAAGACGAAGTGGACAATTGTGAAGGGGCTCAAAGGGAGCGCACATCAGAAAGGTCAAGATAAGATTCAAATCCCACTGAGGCATTACGAAGGGGACAGGAGGAAACATGTGAGTAATGCCTTTAAGAAAACGCGAAACAACAGGGGACTTGAAAAGAGAAGGCTGATCAGGAAGCCGTAAGAAAGCAGAGATTGCAGAAAGACAACCTTTCAAGGTGCCCAGAGCAGAGCCCTGCTGGGCCAAAGAAAGAAGAAAGAGTAGAACCTCAGAAAGAGGGGCGGAAAGGGGATCCACAGCCTTTGCTGTGCACCATGCCACAAATCTGTTCCACCTGCAGGCGTATACCGATTTTGTGGAGGGACGCCTGGCTGCCAGAATCACATCACAGACTTCAGGAGGCAAGTCAAATGGCATCAACTGTCGCCGCTCAATCTCCACGCATGGAGGTGGAGACTGGACAGGTTCGGGTGGAGGACCGTCCCCTGCTGCTGCAACAGAAGGTCCTCCCTGAAGAGGCAGTCGTAGCGGAGGATCGATTGATATACTGAGTAGCTCGGGATACCAGTACCTTCGTGCCCAATCCGGAGCCACTAAGATGACTTGGGCCCGGTCGCGCCTGATCTTCTTCAGCACTCTGGGCAGAAGTGGTATAGGTGGAAAGGCGTACAACAGACCGCAACTCCACTCGCGACGAAAAGCGTCTCCGAGCGAGTGTCGCCTTGGAAATTCCAACGCGCAGAACTGCTGATATTGCGCGTTCTCTTCGGTGGCGAATAGATCTAACCAAGGCTCTCCCCACTGCAGAAAGAGACCTTGCGCCACGTCCGAGTTCAGACGCCATTCGTGATCCATCATGCACCGGCGGCTGAGTTTGTCTGCTCTGGCGTTCAGAGAGCCCGCCAGATGTTGAACCACCAGGATGATGCCCTGGTGTTCCAGAGGCGCAGAGCCTCCTGACAAAGGGTCCACGACCCCACCCCACCCCGCCCTGTTTGTTGCAATACCACATGGCGGTGGTGTTGTCTGTGAACACCTGCACGACACTTCCCCGGACAGAGGGAAGGAAGGCTTTCAGTGCAAGCCGGATCGCTCTCAGCTCCAACAAGTTGATATAGAGTTGAGACTCCGCCGGAGACCAGAGGCCTCTGATCTCCGCCTCTCCCATATGGCCCCCCCATCCCAGGAGGGATGCGTCCGTCACTACTACGTGCTCCGGTTGGGGTAGGGAGAGGCATCTGCCCCTGACCCAATCGCGGTCCGTGAGCCACCACTGCAACTGTTTCGCAGTGCCCTCCGAGATCAAGACATGGTCGGACAGGTTGCCTCGATGCTGGGCCCACTGAAACTTCAGGTCCCACTGCAGAGCCCGCATTCGCCACCTGGCGTAATGAACCAACAGGATGCAGGAGGCCATCAGCCCCAGAAGCCGCAGCACCAACCTGACCGAAACCCAGGATTCGGTCAGGTTGGTGAAAGATGGGAATCAGAGCCCGAATATCCCCGCTTTTCCGGAGGATAAGCCCGGAACTGCGCCGAATCGAGAACCGCTCCGATGAAGAGGAGCTTCTGGGAGGGTCTCAGGTGTGACTTCGGCACGTTGATGGAGAACGCCAGCAAATGCAGGAGGTCGGCCGTAGTCTGGAGGTGGGAGACGTCTTGCTGGGGCGAGCCCGCCTTCAACAGCCAGTCGTCGAGATAGGGGAAGACTGGAACCCCCGATCTGCGCAGATGAGCTGCGACCACCGCCATCACTTTCGTGAACACCCGAGGGGCACTGGTGAGGTCGAAGGGGAGCACGGTGAACTGAAAGTGCTCCTGACCCACCGTGAACCGCAGGTAACGCCGGTGGGCCGGCAGGACGGGGATGTGAAAATAGGCGTCCTGCAAGTCCAACGCTACCATCCAGTCTCCAGGGTCGAGGGCAGCCAGAACCTGAGCTTAAGTTAGCATCTTGAACCGTTCCTTCCGGAGGAAGGCGTTGACGCTCCTGAGGTCCAAGATAGGGCGTAGGCCCCCTTTGCCCTTCTTGGGAACCAAAAAGTAGTGGGAATAGCAACCACGGCCTACTTCTGGACCAGGAACGCGCTCGACGGCCTCTTTGGCCAAGAGGGCCGTAACTTCCTCCCGCAGAAGATTCAAGTGATCCTCCGATATACGGTGGCACTGCGGTGGCATGGCTGGAGGGGTGGTCTCGAAGGGGAGGGAGTAGCCCCTTCGGACGATTTGCAGCACCCACCTGTCCGAAGTGATGGATCGCCAGTGGAGCAGGTGATGGCGATCTCTGCCGCCCACTGGCGTGGAATGGGCCTGAAAGCTCGGACTAGGAGGGCTTTGAGGAGAATGCTGCCGGGGTGGATGTGGACTGACCGGCACGTTGTCCTCCAGTACCGCCACGGCGGAATCCACGTCCGCGACCGCGTGCAGGTTGGTTCTGCGGCCGGTGGCTAGGGGGACGTGAGGAGGCTCCCCTTCCTTGGCCACGAAAGGCGGAAGTTTGCGGCCGTGGGGCCGAGAGACCCAAGGACTTGGCCGTAGCCCGGGAGTCCTTAAAATGCGCCAGCACACTATCCGCCTTCTCACCAAAAAGGCGAGTGCCATCAAAGGGCATATCCATGAGGGTACTCTGGACATCCCCCGAAAAAGACGTGGACCGCAGCCAGGCGTGGCGCCGGAGCGCCACCGTGGTTGAAATCGCCCTACTCAGCCAGTCCGTGGCGTCAGCAAGCGCCCGGGAGAGACGAGTCCGGGCCTCCTCCGGACACAGGGGCAGCACGTCCTCCACCGTATCCCACAGAGAGTGGGAGAAACGGTCCAAGAGGCAAGCGGTGTTCAAAGACCGCAGGCCCAAACTCAGGGAAGAGAACAGCTTCTTTCCGAACTGTTCCAGCCTCTTGGATTCCCGATCGAGGGGCGGACGGGAAGGAGGATTGGGAAGTGGAGGCCTGGATAACCAGACTCTCGGGGGTGGGGTGTTGGGACAGGAAACTGGGGTCGCCTGGAGCAGGGCGGTGGCGCCGGGCCACGTTGCGATCCACAGGAGGAACTGTGGAGGGCTCGGACCAAGTGCCCTGCAGAACGTCTATGAGGGCCTCATTGAACTGCAGCAGAGGCTCTGTGGAGCTTGCTGACGGTTGAAGCACCTCTGTGAGGACGTTAGTCCTCACGGCCACCGCAGGCAACTCGCGCCCCAGGGCTTCGGCCGCCTTGCGCAGCACCACTGAAAAAGCTGCACCTTCCTCCGAGGCCACAGTCGGAGGAGAGATGAAACCAGCGTCCGGGGAAGTGTCCAGACCACTGGCATCCCCCAGTTCGTCTGCCCAGTCCTGTGAAAGTTGGCCCTGTATGGCCATAGTGTCCTCAGACCCCTCCTTGTCGCCCCCGTCATTCGATTCCTGATAAACAGGAGGAATGATCGGAGCCGGGCGGTAGATGAAACGCTCATCCATCGGCGACAGGTGCGGCGTCAAGCGGCGCCACGCCGGCGTCGGGCCCGGACAGGGGCTAAACCGGGGAACGGTATCGTCCGAAGACGGCGCCGGAGGCGGAACCGGTGTCGGCGGTGTCGTGAGGTTGACCGGCAGAGATCCAGGCCTGGATCCCTCGGGCACCTGCGGCGTCGGGACCGAAGTCGACGATGGCGCCGGGGTCGGAGCCGCCTGCACGCGAAGTCGCCCAGTCGAGCCCGTGGGGCCCGAAGGCACGCCAGCAGGCGTCGACAGCGGAGCCAGGTCCCTCATGGCCGAGAGGAAGGCACTGACCTCCGCCGGAGTAGCGTCAGTCCCAGGGACCGGCGGGTATATGAGACGGACGCGGCTCCTGCGGAGCCGTGGGGGTGGGACCACTCTGACCCTCGGCCGAGTCGCGCGACCAGCGAGGGGAGTCCGAAGAGCGGTGTCGCCTCTTGGACTTCTTAGATCGCTTCGACTTACCCGAAGACTTCGAGCCCGACGAGCGATGATGGTGACTGCGGCTCCGCGACCGGTCCTTGGACCTCCTCCTGGACTGTGAACGGCGCGGAGTTGAGTGCCGAAGCTCGAGAAGCTTATGGGACCGCTCCCGCCTAGCCTTCGAGGTCAAGGCCTGACAATCTGGGCACGACTCCGCGTCGTGGTCGGCCCCCAGGCAGTAAAGGCACCGGCGATGGTGGTCCGTCACCGACATCAGTCGATGACAGGAGTCACAGGCTTTAAACCCAGGCATCCTACCGGCACCAGAGTCGAGTTGACAGAAGACCAAAAAGAGTCAAAAAAGTTTAGTCAAAAATTGACTAAGGGGTAAGCTCTTCCCGGATCGGCGCTGTCTGGCGCGGAAAAAAGAACTGACGTCAGCGCGCGAGGGCGGCGTCAAAGTACTCAGACGACATCATTCCGGCGCACAACGCTAACGACGGACGCGGAGCCGCAGACGACGCCTAGCGACGCGCAAGGGGTATTGCTACAAAATCTTTCCGGATCCAGCCTGACGCCTGGGGATATTCTAAGGTGAGGAATCTAACTAACGTGTTTCTTTCAGATTTAAAGTTCAGCTGCATTCAAAGTTCAGCTCACCCTTGGCCTACATCGGACTGGTATTTGATGCTGCTTATTGCAGGTGTGTTATATACATGGGCTGGGCGTATGTGTGCCTGTGAAAGCTGCAATACCTAAATCATGCAGTGCATGCGAGTTATATGCATGTAGTAGGTGTATGTGTGCCTGTGAATGGCACCATACAAGAAATATTTAGTGCTGTGCAGAGCGTGTAGGTATATGCTTTTCATGGGTGTATGCGTGCCTGTGAATGGTACAATGAATGGAATATTCTGGGTACTATTTTGGAAGACCTGCAAGGGCATGAGGAAGTAGAGGAATCCCCCCCACAAAGGTTTGTCGATTGCTGCATTCCTGTGAGGTGGGTGAGACACACTAGAGAAAGGAAGAGCCAGGCTCTGCAGAATACTTCAAAGGGTGATCTTTGATTCAGAGAGAGGTCACTGACAAAGGGCCTGGCACATCTAAGGAGGGAGATGCGGCTGATAAGAAAGAAATAGCATCAGGCTGAGGTCCGGGGGTAACCTTATGATACACATATCACTGTGGCTGACATCATGGTGTGAATCTCTAGTCACTCCCACAGTCTTTGTTGTTGCTGGGCTATCAGATTTGGAGTCACTCACGCAGTGACATTTTGCATTGTGGAGGAAGGGCAGAGGAGGGGGCACTTCAAAAGGAAGCAGGTCTCCGCAGCACAAACTTTGAAAACTCGCTAAACCACATTTGGTGTCTGGAAATGGACTCTAAGAGTGGGAGCTTGAGGCCCTCAAAATTTTCAGCTGTCAAGCAGCCAGTCAAGCTGTGCAAAGAGAAGTTCTGCAAGACTTCTGTCTAGGACCAGGACTAGAGGCCTAGGCCTGCCAGCCTCTCAGCTGGGTGAGGGTACATCACCTAGGAAATCCAAGATCACCTGCCCCTGGAGCACCAGTGCCTACCAAGACTAGCATCCCCTGTAAGAATGAGGCGAGCCCTGGGGGAGGGGGGGGGGGGGGGGGAAAGAGAGGTCCAGTGGGAGATCCTGGCGACTGGATCAATGAAGCGAGGTGTGAGTAGATGTCTTCTGCACTGATCAGGTCGTAGCCCATGTGCAGAGGGAGGTCTACGACCCCATAAGCCAGGTGCGGTTGCCGTGAAGATTGCTACTGTACCGATAGGACCATAACCTATGTATGGAGTGAGCACAGTGACCCGTATGCCGGAGAGGGGGGTGGGCACTGATAAAAGTGACAACACATCTAAAAGGGGGTGTCCTTATGAGAGGAAACAGCGGAAGATAGGGGGATACTAAAGAGGGAAAAGGAGACACTATTAAAAAAAATAAACCAATGCAATACAAAGATTTCTAAAAGACACGGACAAGAGCCAATAAAATATATGGTCGGAACATAGGCCGAGCTTAATGCCTATATCCGGACTACAGCAGGTCTTGAAGAGACAGCGCAAGCGCAGGCTAGGCGAGACCTAAAAAGAACTGAGACAACATGAGGCTGTGATACAAACCTGTAAGCTTGCAAGATAAATACAGATAGCTGCAATAGGAACAAAGACCAAAGCTGTACATTATCTTGCTGCGAGGATTGGACAGCTGAGATGTGTTCTTTAACTTTGTGTACTTTTAAACAGATTGGTTCCGAGACTGGGTCAATGATCCCCTTCTTTCACATAATTACACGGATGGTGCCTCACTCGAAGCACATGGATAGGGTGGGGGAGGGAAACGCTGGGTCTGAGCTCAGAGTGTGGGGGGAGAGCTCAACGCGAATAGGGTGGATGAAAGTATTATTTCATGACAGCAGCCAACTTTGAAATTGTAGGCTCTTGTGGTGGCGTAATGAAAATGAAGCAGCGAGCGCTGCACAAAAATAAAGGAAGCCCTAAGCTGAGCGTGAGCGCTTAGCGAGCATGGACAAGATGCACACAGAAACAGTGGGAGGAGGGAAACGCTGCGTTTGTGCTTGGAGGGTGGGCTTCTAATGTGAAGCAGGAGGGAGAAAGCTAATGAGTATGAAAGCTGCTGACTTTGGAGCTCAGAGGTGAGCGCACGAAAGAAAAGGCAGCCCTCAGCTGAGCGGGAGTGCTGCTAGAGGACTGCTTGAAACAATAGTCCTCAACCTTGTAATAAATAACATACTGAGTAACAACACATGTAAGAGGTGCAGTCCTCATGGGAGGTTACAACATGATAAAAGGGCGTACTAAGGTGGGACTAATAGGCTTATTAACAAATCAAAAACCACAATTTACAAAGGACAGTAACAGGAGCTAAATGAAAAGTTGGGCGGGAAAATGGACGGAGCTTAAAGACCATATTTAAATACAGCACATCTCAAAGATACCGTGCAAGTACTGCCTAGAAGAGACCTAAAATTTCCCATGTATGAAAGTCTTTGTCTTGTTTTTGGTTTTCTCTAAACTCCAATGGCTTTGGTATGCCTCATGTGTAATGACTGGGACAAGAACATGAGACGTGAAAACAATACCAGATTACTTACCAGTAAACTACCTTACCCTTAGTTCGTTACGTCCTTGTCCCAGTCATTACACCCCACCAAACCTCCTGGCCTTACTGGCCTTCAGAGGCTTGGTATTTAGAGGTAGTGCAATAGTGAAGCACAGCCTTATATGGCTGAGGGAGGGTGGAGCTGTCGTGGACCTTCCTGTTTTCTCTAATATCTGAGGTGGGAAATCACCTCATGTGTAATGACTGTGATGAGGTTGTAACAGGCTAAGGACTATGATGTTTTCCGGATTGCATCCAGCATTATAGGTTAGCAAAAGCACCAATAGTGGCTTGCTAACAGAAAAGAGATGATAGAGCTGTACATGTTGCTGGTTTCCCACTGTATTTAAAATGATAAGGCTCCAGCTTATGAATAAATTAAATACTGTACAATAAGCATTTAAAATGGACACAATTTACAGCAATGGAAAGGACTGTGTGCTGAGTCGAACGTAAGAATAAAAATACTGCCTCACTCAACCCACAGAGCAGCAGGAGACTCCTAGCTTAATAGAAGGGAGTACACAACTCCAGTCAAGCATGGCTAACTGCAAAACAATGCATCCTTTTTCATCAAAGTCTCAATCCACCCATTATACTTATGCATACCTGGTCCTCTTCGCGGAAAATAAAAAGGAAAATGGTATGACACGTTCATTGGGACCTGAGCTGAGGCCAACAATCTGGGGTGCAAGGATGTGCTAGAAAATTATTTCAAACATATAGCACAGTTCGGGTGAAACCAGGAAAAATAAAATCACAAAACTGAAGTTGTCTTCTAAGCTCTTACCGGTCATGTTGCACGTCCTCTGATTACTCTCAAAATGGTATTGCCTTCGGGCCTGTGCAATATATTCAGCTGCTTCTCTTTCTTGTATTTCTCTAATTTTCTTTTGGGCATATTTTCCAAGCAGGTAAACGCCTACAAAAGAAAAAGGCAACGCAAGTGAAAAGAGAAACTACTCACAGATTAATAATGCAATTCTAATCAATTAGAGACAAGAAACCCCAACAATATACCAAAACAGGTAGGGTCCTGCTCAAGATTTTTGAAGGGATTCGGAAATCAAGGAATTTAGGGCCAAATATATCAATTACCTCTTTTGTCACTATGGGATCATGCTTTAGTACATATGGCCCACAGACCCACCTCCGCGTTAACAGATGGGAGCGAGAAAGGCACATTTTGTATTGGCTACTACTAATTATGCACCCATTCTCCTTAAAGCGCTAACGAGATCCAACCTCACCCCGCTCACAGAGTAGTTCACCCAAACACCTATTTTGTGAATGATTTAGACTATATACCGAAACGGACAGAACGAGCGAAAAAAACGAACACCGCTACTTAGATTCAAAGAAAATGACAAAGCATACTCGATTCTCATTTGTGTTTTTCTCCCTCAAGGTTGCAAAGGAAGTCATGTACATTATGGATATAGACTACGGATGAATGTTAAAAAAAACCCATAAAAAACACTTTTAGACTGCTATAGATACTAATCTTCTTTGCAACACAGACACACTAACACAGCTAAATATCAGCAGCAATGACTTACCACCTACCCGTTTATCAAAGCTTAGAGAAGGAAACTTGAAATCCTGCATTTGAAGTATATGCCTGACTTTTGCACATATTTCCAGGTCGACAACTTTTTTTTAAAATTAAGAAGCACTAATGTGCTTTCTACTTCTACTCACACAAGTTTGTATTATATATATTCTAATGGGGGGGGGGGGGGGGGGGAGGAAAAACACCATAACTGGACAGATGTGCACCACTATGTCACTACTCCAACAAGCAGGTAAGGCAATACATACATATTGAATCACACAAAAGGTGATGAGTGGAAAGCGTGCAAATAGTCTAACCACTAGCAATTGCTCGGGGTAGCATTCCAATCCATAATTTTTCACCCACAGTGCTACTCTAGGCACAGGCCTGCCTAACGCAAATCAGTACGCAAGTTCCAAAGGAGTTGTCAGGACAAGTCAGGGTAGTCGTGTTATTCAGAAAAAATTCCAAAATGCTGGGTTCATAGTGAACGTTCTTTATGTAAAGGTGTTGTGACTCATTTAAGCTTTTCTGAGTTAGTATGCAAAAAGGTTGAAAAACTTCAACACGTGTTTCTCCCCCTTACATGGCCATCCGGCCTGGGGCTTCCTCAGGGCTGTACATATAAACATAACAGTTTGACATAGAGGTCCAGAGCCCAATACCAAATAACAGAGACACATAAAAGTACGAGAAACCAATCAAAAATTATAGAGGCAAGACAACATCATCATATGCAAAGACGCGCAACAGCACAGGGATGCAATTTGGATATAAATAATAAGAGGTACAAAAAAAAGAAACACAAAAGACATTGACGGAGTGCCATCAGACACATTCGAGGACCATTGTATGGCAACAAGTCATAATATGTACATACGAACAGTTTGATGTATAAAAGATATCGGGGACGTTTAAGCATAGAATGGGGAAAAACAGGGAATTTAAAGGATCATCACATAAGAAATACAAGGAAGAGAAAAAGATCAATATATTATGAAGCCAGGTCGATACAAGTGAAGGAGAGCAAGATGGAAGAGAGAATCGAACATGGGGATTATTGGAATATGGCAGAGGATAGATCAGGTTTAGTTTTGGGAGTTAAGTGGAGACAGGCCGTGTGCACAAAGTTGAGGTAATTGGCCATGGTGCGTACATGACGTAATGAGTGGTCAGTTGGAGAATATGGGGAGAAGAAAAAGGGGGAGGGGCACGACAAAAAGCAATCAAATAGACGATATGAGGTAACATGTACAGCATCACAAAGGGAAAAAAATAGACGATATGAGGTAACATAGACAGCATCACAGAATAATAGAGCGGTATTGTGGATGCAAATCATCGTATCACATTTAGTCATCAGAAAGGCAGCAATTAAGCAGTGGTGAGGCAGGTCTTGCATATATTGCGACAGATAGTATACCAGAGTGCACAGTACAAGGTAATATGTAGATTTACAAAGCAGGTAGGAGAATCATGTTCAACGGTCCAGTCCCGATCGGAAAAAAGAAATGACATGTAACTTGATTAGTCCTGGGACAGAAATTGTTAGGGAACAGTTCATTGCAAGTGAGTAATACATCCTAGGACTGATTAGTCCATGTTGAGAACAAAATCGCCCTTTCCTCTGATGGGGGCGGTGCGTTATGATCTGGCATGCAGGTGAAGGGGTAGGGGTGGCTAGGAGAAGTGTCTAACGGGACGTCTACTGTGGTGCTGAATATGTTCACTGCGGCGAGTAATTGAAATAAGACTAATGGCGGCAAAGCGTACATGCCTAGGAAAATCCATGGTAATAACCTCTTACCGTGGCAAATTTCAGAAGGACTTGTATCGTCTTTGAAAATTTCTAAAGGGTCCTTGGTCGATCTGGGGGAATATGGGTATGAAATTAGGCGTCTATAGGTGGGAGAAAGAATGGGTAAGAAAACGAAAAGGATAGTGTCCCAGGGGAGCTTACCTACAAAATATTGGGTGTAATGCCCACCGGTCTGTCTTCGTTAGAATGCTGCGTCTGCGCCTCGCGTTATAATAAGAGGCATTAAGAAGGATATCACCGCGTACTTGTTCCGGGTCAGGAGGTCAGGTGCCTGCCTGGTTACCTGAACGTGGGAGCCATTTTGGAATGGTTAGAGGGAGGTGGTGTGATCAGAGAATAACAAGGGAAACTGTCAGCTGGATAGTACGCCACTTGTGATCTTGAGGAGTATTAGTTAGTATTAAGTCAACGCTATTTTAGGAGGGAAACTTATCGGAAAGGTTATTATCGCTTTCTGATCGACTAGTGGCATCGCATATTAGGGGCGGGTCAGGCAGTCAGGTTCTTGCCTGGTTCCCCAAGTATCGGCGCCTTATTGGAGTGGTAGACAAGGAGGTATGACCGGGAAATAGTATGGAAGAAACTTGCGGCTACCAGATATGTCCCACAGAGAAGTTGATAATTATTGTCTTATTTTGCGTGGGTACTGTTTATATAGAGGAGACTTATTATGAAGTAATTGGCAATGTTTACAGTTCGCCCCCCAAAAAAAAACCTCATTATGAATGACATTTTAGATTGGTGGTGGAAGTGGGGGGGGGAACGATTGGTGAGTGTCATATAACCATACTCAAAATTGGTGGGCCACAGTTATGTTAAAAAAATCAGAACTGGCGGACCTGTATTTCGGAATAAAGTTGGGGAGGCAGGTTTTTTAGGCACTGGGTCTATGATAGGACTGCGAATCCTGTGGGGCACGTAAGTGAAGGGCATATAAAATATTCCCTATTACGAGCCAAGTAGTGTATGACTCAAATGCGAGCAAGGTGGTAGGGATAGACATGGTGAAGATATGCTATTTAGATCCTCCCTTTAGGCCATACATAGTTGATACATGCAGTGCTGTGGGAGCAATGATTGGCATGTGCATTAATCATCTCCCAGCCATACGTACATTTCAGCATCTTTATTCAGTCCCAATGTCACAGTCTTGAACCTGAGAATGAGCTCGCTTTCTCTTCTTTTTAGTTTCAATTCGTAATCTCCCCCTCTTTTTGCTGGACGTACAACTTCCAGACCAAAGAAGGTGAAGTCTTTCTTGTGTGGATGTATGAGATGAAAATGTTCTGTGAGTGGATGACCAGTGTTGTACTTATGTACGGTCCGATAGTGTTCTTGTATCTGAATCCGTAGTGGTCGGATCGTGCTCCCAATGTATGGGCGATAGCAGGGACAGAAGATTACATAGATGGTGAATTTGCTGTTGCAATCGATCCATTCAGTGATGGTAAATTGTTTTCCTTGGGGCATTGGTACTTTAGTGGTTTTGCTTATGTTCAGTTTGCATATGCTAGAGTTTCGACATGTGTTGAAGCCAGGTAGTCTATCCAGGAATGTAGTGGTGGGCTTCCTTCTATCTTCAAATTTCGATTTGTATAACATGTTCTTCAGATTGGGTGCTCTTCTGAAAGTCATTTCCGGATAGTTTTTGAGATGGTCATTCAGGCTGGGTGTATGTTGTAAAAGATGCCAATGACGTTTCAGGGTTTGTCTTATATAGCGATGTCCATTATGGTAGTCTGGAATGAAGCGGATCACAGTATTGCCCTCCTGCTTTCTCTTTGGCTGTAGGGTATTCTTCCGGTCAATTTGAGATTTTGAGGTGAGTGTATTGGTCAATATGTTGTGGTCATATCCTCGTTGTTCCAGTCGCAATATTATTTCCTTTCCCCATAAATACCTGTTCTTCACTGTAATTTCTTTGGGTTCTTAATAGCTCCCCCTTGGGGATATTCCTGACATTGTGTCTTGGATGGTAGCTATCTGCCCTCAGTATGGAATTGGCAGCAGTTTCCTTCCTATGAAGTTTGCTGTGCAAGGTGTTATCTTTGACATACAGTGTCAGGTCCAGGAAGTTGATCTCCTTCTGTGAAAAGGTGTGTGTGTGTAGTTTTGATACCCCAGGGATTTTTATCCAGTTTTTCAAGAAATCGTTGCAATAATACCCTGTCTCCCTGCCAAATACACAGAATATCGTCAATATATCTTCGCCACAATATAAAGTGGGTTGTACAATACGCAAAGGCTTGATCCCAGAGCCAGAATTTCTCCACGTGGCTAAGGAAAATGCATGCATACGGTGGCGCAAAGTATTACTCTAGGCACAGGCCTGCCTAACGCAAATCAGTACGCACTCTGTTCCTCCTTTGCACAGTCCGTTCCAAAACTGCCAGATAAGGTCACCTACAGAAGGGAGCATAAGGAACCTCAGACCGGTTTCAGCCTTATTAGGTCTCACTAGTGAGGTATAACTAGGATTCCACAGCTCACTGACCAAGGGACCCACGTCTGGGCGTATCCTTCACCACTTAGCCACACCGAATGCCAGTGGTTAAAACTTATTGCATTCCTCCCATCTTCTTTTGAATGTTTGATGTAATGCAGCAAGTAGTCAATGGTATGCCCAGACAAGGGTCCCATGCTAACCGTGACACTAGAATCAAGCTACACCTGACTGAAGAGCTAAAATTGCGGCGAAAACTGGCTTGGGTTGCTTGCCTTCTGGTTCATGGAGGTCCTGGCTTGGTAGTTTGGGCTGGGCTGTTCCTACTGAAGCAGGCTGAAAACTTATTTGCACATGGCTGGGTCCATAACCGGGTGGTGTGGTGGGCAAACAAACAATGGGTTTGAACGCTACCCTGAGCGATTGCAGATAGATTTTTATTTGTATTTTTAGGCGTATAAAAGATTATAAGCCATTTTCAATTTAGTCCATACAAAGTGTATTCAAAACACAGTTTTCTTCTAAAGGCTTCTTATACATCTTTGAGCTCTGATGCATCTTCACACAATTGTGTACATCTGGCATATATTACACAGGCAATGGTAGCACTCAAGGAAGTGGTAGACAACTCAACAAAAAAAAACGCAAACAATAAATCAGTGATAAGTAATAACGTAACAGAATAGACAGACACCCTAATTGCCATAAATCAAGTATTGATTAATATAACAGAGGGAATCGTAACAGCGTGCATTCATAAGTTACTTGGTGTTATTTCAGAAATGAGTTATCAAGCAATCCCATGAACTGTAAACGTAAAAACAAAAATATATGACAAACACAAATAAGCCACAAACGGCAAACAAAAATCAAAGTACAAACATGATATCACAGTGTCCCATTAGTCAACATAGATAATTGTTTAGTCCCGATTAGGGTTTGCCTTCTTTCCAACAAATAAAGTCATTGAGGAGGGTGTTTGCATATTCTGTTATTAGTATATTGATCCCTCTCCAAAGATCCCCAACAGAATCAAACCCAATTTTTATCAAGAAGTAATTAAGTAACAACACCTTAAAGCACAATTTAAGTGTATAAAATACATACCATAAATAATACTACATTCATTGTCATCTCTTTAATAGTGTTAATGGTAATATGATATATGGTATCGTCAGTGAGATCATTTACATCTACATCTGTTACACCAAGGGCAAGGCCACAAGCACTGCATTTTAGGTGCAAGTTATGGGTTGTCCGACTGTTGATCGAGTCATGGTTTGCAGATCTAACCATAACTTACAAATGTCAGTGTTCTTTTTGTCTAAATCTTTTTATTGCAGTTTCAAAGGTTAACAGCTTGTGAGACTCTATACAGCAGTACAGTAAGCCAAGAGCGATAAGTAGCTAGAGTTAAAACACAGCTTTCCCACTAGTACTTGGCAAGGACTGTCCCATTTACAGGCACAAATGTCCTCTTAGTCAGTTAGTTCCACAAACCATGAACATAATACTTGATGCATCTGTGCTACATTTACTTGAGTTTACAATTTAAACAAAAAAAACTAAATAACTGGACAGAACAAAACGATCCCGTGATTTGTAACTCATGCAAATTGAGAATCAGAGGGTCTGGTGGGCAGGCAGAGGCGGACCCGGGAGGAGAGGGGGGCAACGGGGCAGGCACCCCACCAGGCCCGGGCAGGCGGAGACGTAAGGAGCAGGAGGCTCAGGTATCACAAAGGCCCCACACCCCACACCACAGGGCTTGGCGTACTAAGACTGAAAGAGATGCAGAGCACACAATCTGGGACCACAGGCACAAAGCGGCAACCCTTCAGACAAGTAAGCCACTAACGAGCTCCAAATATAATCAAACCCTGTATGGGCATCTGCCATTATGTCTCCCATGCTCTCAAGAGCCAAAGCCCGCCACAGCCAGGCGTACCATTGGGAAAGGGAGGGGGGGGGGGCTCTGACTTCTCCCATGCCACCGCCATTTTGGCCGATTCCTCTCTTGCCCCCCCATTTGGTGCTTCAGAATGGGATCTCACACCCCCAAAAGGACATGTTCCAGGGACTCTGAGATTGGGTAACCAAGGATCTTCCTGAACTGGGTGTAGAGGGACGGGATCGTAGTTAAAAGTAAAGTCTTTGTGACGGCGTCCCATGCGTGGAGCATGGTAGCCGTTGGGGTGCTAAGGTAGGTGTTTTTTGGCCTGTCCTTACTTGGACAACAAACGAGGTCCCATATCGTTCTACCCACCACCATCCTGACAATATGGAGCTAGTGTCTGTCTGAGGCCCTGGGGGACCACTCTGCAAAGACTCTTGAGTTGGGCAGCCCTGTAGTAAAGGACAAATTCTGGCAGGGACAACCCACCCCCCTGCAAGTAGTAGTCTGGATAGTAGTCGGTGAGCCAAGCAGGCCCTCTGCCCCGCCAAATGAATTTCGTCGTCAGTCTTAAGATCGGGAAATAATTCCCTGTCTACCGGGATTGGGAGGCCCTGGAAAAGATTATCTAAACAACATTGATTCTGCCTATCCAATTGATGTATGAGGAGCCCCACTTCTTAAAGTCCGCCTTAAGCTGTCGTAGCGGGGGGAGGGGGGGAATTGGCTTTATATAAATCTAATGGGTTAGGTGTGATTTTGATGCCCATGTATGTGATTTCCTTATGGGCACATTTAAATGGGGAGGATGCTGCTATTGCAGCCATTTCTCCCTGAGGAACCGTTAAGTTAAGTAGGAAGGATTTCGAAAGGTTAACTTTGAAGGCTGCTACTTTCTCGAATGTGTAAGCTCAGTCTGTATTGCCGAAAGTGCAGTACGGGATTCCGTGACGGGTAGCAGAACATCGTTCGCAAACAGAGATATCTTATGATCGTCTGGCCCGAATTTAATCCTGTGTATCTCTGGGTTAGTCCTAAGACGCACTGCAAATGGGTTTGTGCATAGCGCAAAAAGCATGAGCGATAGGGTGCAGCCCTGATGCGTGCCCCGTGAAAGCCTAAAAACATCTGAGGCCAGCCCATTAACCAGGCGTCGGGATCTGAGACAATGATAATTCGCCTGCAGCATGCCCAAAAAGGTATCGCCAAAACCAAATCGTCGCAAGGCACACCTCAAGAAGGACCAATCGAACCGGTCGAAGGCCTACTCCGCGTCCAATGATAGTTTCTCAATAAGATGGACAATTCTGCGAAAGTTATCGTGCGTCTGGCTCCCCTTGATAAAACCAGACTGATCTGGGTGTATCAAGTCTGGGAGAAGCTCCTCAAGTCTGCTAGCCAATATTCTAGCGTAGAGTTTTGCATCTAAATTTAGTAGTGCTATAGGTCTGTAAGAGGAGCAATAGTTGTGGGTTTTTCCATGCCTTAGAGATGAGTATGATCAATGCCTCCCCCTTTGAGGGGGGATACTCGTGTAGGGTCGCTATTGCATTAAAGAGCTCGTCAGGTGGGGCGTCAACTCCGCCCCAAATGTTCTATAGAACAAAAGCACTAAAACCATCAGGCCCCGGGGACCGCTCAAGTTTTAAGACATCTATTGCCTTCTGTACTTCCTCCAGCGTTATAGGTTGGCTCAGAGATTCGTTAGAAGCCGGAGTGACCTGGGGTAGATCAAGAGAATTCAGATAGTGCAGCTGGTCTCCCTCACTAAAGGCGTCCCCCCTCATAAAGCGTTTTATAAAAATCCCGAAAAGTTCCCGCCTTCCCCTCTTCCCCATAGTGTGGCGTACCAGAGTCATCAATTATCAAGCTAATGTATTCCTTCTCTTGTTTAGCTCTTACCTGCCTCACTGTCTCTAACCGATTTGGTCATAGCCGTCCTACCCCCGGGCC
The DNA here is from genome assembly GCF_964204655.1 of Triturus cristatus. Classification (NCBI taxonomy): domain Eukaryota; kingdom Metazoa; phylum Chordata; class Amphibia; order Caudata; family Salamandridae; genus Triturus; species Triturus cristatus. The sequence goes on from NC_140589.1 coordinate 962,171,074, forward strand.
TGAAAGCATAAAAGGATCTTTTCAGATCTATTGGTATAGATGGCGTGTATTTTCCCTCTTAATGCGGTGACCTTTCTTTGGGTGGCTAAAGGCGGGGCCTCCTTATGCAATTTCTCCATTTTCTGTAGTTCCCCTCCAATGCTAGCCTCTCTGAGGTTTGTTGCCACCGTAGGGAGGTGGCCAGGTGGATGCTTTGACCTCGTATAACAGCCTCAAAGGCATCCCAGTTAACCATGGGAGAGGTGTCCGTGGGGTCATTGTTGCTAAAAAAGTCCCTGATCGACTGTCATAATTCGTCTCGGAGTAGTTGGTCCCTACATAAAATGTTCGGAAAGTACCATCTTTTCAGTGTGGAGCGGGGAGCCAGCCAGTCAGTTGCTATTTCCAGAGGCACATGATCCGACAAGCATATTGAGTGGAGTTTAGCTACCAGGATAGATGTGGTCAATCCTCGAATACACTCTATGTGAGTGTGTATCTATTAACCCCATCCTCATAAGCGTGGCTTTAAGTGTCTTAGTGAAGACCCCTGCAGGTGCTCTGTGTGGGTGAGTGGTATCCATAGATGGGTCCCAGATAAGATTGAAATCCTCCAGGAGAATTATGTCCCCAAGGTGATGCTCTCAAGAGTTGTGAGACTCTGCCTGCCCAGAGTTAGGGACATAGACCATGGCTATTGTGCATGGGCGACCCACGAGAACCCGCTTAACCATAAGATATATCCCAGCCTTGTCCGATTTAGTCTCCAACGGCTGAAAGGGCACAGAGGAGTGAAATAGGAGCACCACTCATTTTGTTTAGAGGTATTAGATGATCGAAAAATCAGTGGGTAAGATTTATGTCGTAAGCGTAGGTCGCCACCCTTCCTCAAGTGGGTTTGCTGTAGGGCAACCTTATGCACATGGTTATCCCCCAGAAAATTCCAGATGCGATGCCTTTTGTTAGGAGAGTTGAGCCCCCTGACCTTCCAGGAAATACACTCAAGGGACATCAGATCATGTGAGGAAATCACTGATCGCATCTAGGGTCGTCCCCCATTCGCCAACCCCCTCCCCGCAGCCCCCGTAAAGTGAGAGATTCAATTAGATGTATCACAGGAACATCCTAGTAACATGATAACAACAAAACAATAAAATACAGAGTCTCCAAAGTGGTGAGACAGTCTCACTGATGGTGATTCCTGGGGTGTATCTATGTCCACTCCCGGAGCCCCGCACTGCTAACCGCTGCACACTCAAAGGCCTCTGGCCAGTCCTCATCCGGGCCAAGCTGGGCACCTGGGTCTGGAAAGTTGGCGAGAGAGAGATCTTCATTAGCTGTTGTGCTGCATCTCCAGCGACTGGAATGGAGGGCCCAACGCTACATGCTATCTCCACGCAGACAGGAATCCCCGACATCCAGTGAGCCGAGGGCACCGCTACATAGGTAGAGAGAGACTAGTGTCAGGGGTCCAGCTTATGCTGCCGAGACAATGACTTGCCGCCCTTCTTGGGTGTTTGCCAGGGTCTCTGCCCTCGTTGCCCCAAAGGCCGTTCCGCAGGAGCACATGTCGCATTCTTCTGTGGTGAAGCAGCACAGCAGCCCCCAACAGCTCAGTGAAGTGACATTGCTTACGGTAGAAAGAGAAAGCAATACCAAAGGGGTAAGTCCATCTGTATTTGATTTGACGCTCCCTTAGTGCTGTAGTTAGCGGTCGAAACTGTTGCCGGCGGACCAGCGTGGCTTGGACTACGTACTGGAAAAGCAAACACATGAACCCCTGGAATGAGACAGAATCAGTGTTTTGGGATTTTCGTAGAATGACTTCCTTGGTGTTGCAGGAGCTGAATTTGGCCAGTACATCCCTGGGATGCTTGCCCTCCCCCTCCAATCTCTGGCCAACTCAATGTACCCACTCCAGCCTGACCTCTGGGCTATCATCTCCTAGGATACTGGAGAAAAGACCCACCATGAACGCCTCCAGGTCTGGGCACTAACACCCCTCCTCCAGGTCCCTCACTCTGATGTCTCTGCGGGAGCGGATTTCAAGGTCTTAGCACTTGAGGAGGGCAGTATGTAGTTGGTCAGAGACATTGGCGGAGCCCGTTTCCACGGGTGTCAAGCGTGCCTCCAATTGAAATGCCTCAAAAGTGGAGCTCATGTCTACTTTAAATGTACTCTCCGAGTTCCTTCTTGAATTCTCGTAGTGTATCTAGGAGGTCCTCCTTGGTGAGCGTAATGTCAGCCTCCGCCTGTGCTGTCCCTTCTTGTCGGCCTATGGTTCTGCAGGAGCAAAGTAACTGGACACGCAGTTGTTTTGAGACTTTTTGAGAGACATTTGGGCGTGGGCCGCAGACCACTGCTACCGGCCAGAACCTCCACCAAGGCGACATGGAGTACCCTGGGGGGGGGGGTGGTTCTAAGGTTGTAAACGTGGAAATCTCCTAAGCCACTTAGCAATGTCCATATGCTGAGCCTCCCCGTGGCTTGACCACCGATACTGCTGACAAGAATCCCTACACAATGCCCCCGTGTTGTTCACCAAGCTAGCCACTCGCTTCTCTACTAAGGCATCATCTGGAAGGCCCTCTGGTCTTGGCTTTTCTTCCCTACTGCAGCAGATCTATTGGTGCTTATGCAGCCTACTTCAGACCCCGGGTGCCATCTTAGGGTCAGGCCGTCTGCCTGGCTCGCTCCGCAAGATCGGGCAGCACGCCCAGGAACCCACCTCGCTACCGCCGCAGGTCCGGAGGGCTCACCTCTTCTCCCAGCCGTCAGTAACCTAGGGGATGCCACAGACTCACCGACTCGCTCTTGCTATGTGTCCTGCACCTCCACCGTCCAGCTCTCCAGGGGCGCTCAGCGGCAGACAGAACTCGCCACCATCTGGTCGATCTTTCCATGCCACCGCCGCAGCCCAAATCTCAAAAAGTCATAGGTTCACCAAGCAGGTTCGGCCGATGGCAAAGTGTCCTTCAGAAACTATGCCCTGCTCGCCATCAACCCACTTGATTTGGGGGTCACAGGCGAGATGTGCAGCCCATAAGTGCGAGGCGCGGAGCCTACTCCGAGCACGTCCTTGCGGCCATGATGGTTGGCCACGCCCCTTGGTAATTTTTTTTGGTTTTGCATTGCAGCCATAAGTGCAGTTAAACTCAGCTGTAAGTGAATTTGTATGGCTTTTTAACATAAGTTAAGGTGTTAGAAGAAGAACATAACTTCACTTTAACTATTGCTTTTTTCATTGAATATATATCTACATATAAACATTTTTAGGTCTGGATTTCGAACGGCATACTGTTTCAAACATATTTAGAGGGAACTTTGCAAACACCGTTTTTTTTTTCTTACCAGCCTATTTTAGCCTTTGGCTTGAGACCTTTCCAATCACACCATGGCTCAACCCAAAGAAGCACTGCTCTCTCACCTCATGCTATTTGGATGAATCATTTAACTTAAAGATTCCATTTTAATTCCTTTTTCAGCAGGTGACCAGGACTACTAAATGAACAGGGAAGCCAGCTTTAAAAGAAGGCTACCCGTACTGAACCAATACCTTCTATATGACAAACAAATGTTACTTGAAGGTGATGTAAAGAAGTATAAAAATGCGCCAAGTGTTATTTTTCAATAAAATTAATATTATGAAAGAAAAGTAAAGCTACATAAAAAAAATTGCATTGAAAATTAGTTTATCAAAAACTGTTGGATAGAGGTGCGGTCAAGATGGCTGGTGTTCCTGCGCCTTCTCTGTCACAGCCCATCTTAAAGCGCTACAAATAGTATTTTCAAAACAACCCGATTCTGCGGTCACGGAGTATACCCAATACTGGCTCTTAACTAGGCTTCCTAAGATAACGGCCTCCGTTGCTGACGACTCAAGAGGAAGAGAGTCCCAGGACAGAAGTGGCGATGGAGGCAGCCGGCCTCCTTATCTGCCCATAGAGAGATCAAAAGGAACAAAGATGTGGTGCAGTACATATCACTTCATACAGCCCCCTTACAGAAGAGAAGTACTAACCAGATGGGGTTGAGTCATGCAGTCACCCCGGCTGGGAAGAGATGACGGGAGGCTGAGAGCCACGGGCCCAAGTCTTGCAGTGGAGTAAAGTGGGGAGTGCTTTCACCTAAATGAAGAGGGGTCCAGAGACACCCTAAAGACAAAAGTGGGAGAAGAAAAAAAGAGCTGTGGCAATTTACATATACAAGAGGCGTTCTAAAAATAGCCTCACTACATTATCACGGGGACTCAACTGAGCTAAGCAAAATGCATCTACCCTGCCTTGGGTGACATTAAGTTTCTCTGTGTCAGACTCTGACATACACATGAACTCAGAGTGCCCCTCTAATCCATGCACCAGTAGAACACAGCACAACATGCATCTTTCCTATTCAGGGCTTTGACATAAAGCGGCTTAAGCAACGCCCCTCCTACGAAATCTATAACTGTAAGGAAACAAGGTGCAACATTTCTTAACCAGCCTTTAGGATGCAGTGTGCAGTTGAAGGGCCCTACTCCTAATAGGTAAATACACTTAAAGTACGGCATTGGTAGTGCATGATGGACCGCAAACCAGTCTATACTATAAACTTGCAGGGAGCTTTGGCGATGGCTGGAGCTAGACCCAGGAGGGAGCAGTTGATGAGACATTTATCTATAAGTATTCTGTCCACAAACAAATCTCACAAAGAGAGTGAACAATCGGTGGCATTTATATATAAGTGGAATAAACAGATCTGGAGATCTAGCCCAATGTTCAGCAATTCATGCTGAACCTATTTAAAGAACCGATGGATGACCTTTCATCAGTGCGTAATGAATTCAAGTATAATTTAAAGGTAGAGAAATATTATGTGAATGCATTGGGAGAAAGGGACCTGTCATTAGATGAGGCAAGAGTTGCACAAGAATAATGAGAACTTCTGTGCCACAAATTGCTTATGCTGAGAAACCACACACATCTAAGACCTTGAAAACAAATTGTGAAGGAAGAATGTGTTAATCAGGGGCATGCCACTGAACACAGAGGGCAGTGGCCTTCCTGAATACCTACAACACCTCTTCAAAGCACTTCTAAAGACCTCTGAAGCAAAAGACGTTACATTAGACCAGTCCAACTGGAAGGCCCCTGGTAAACCTCATAATACGCACCCTTCCTGACACTTTGATGAAGGTAGACTTCTTCCACCAGTAATAGAAAGCAATGGCGGCAGCAAGAGAGAGCTGGGACTTTATAAACGAGGGCCACAGAATTATCTTTTTATAATACCTATATAACCAATAGTTGAGCACTTGATACAGAAATTAAACTATAAATGGGGTCATCCCTTCCACCTAAATTTGAGAGGGTAAGATAGAAATATCCAGCTCTCATCATTCAAAAAAACCAAAGTGCTACTACAACTTCCTGAGGATAACAACTGTTCCAAGTCTATAACCCTAGACGCACGTGCCCACACCAAATCCCCTCGAACGTGTAGACCTTGGATTATTGTGAAACAGAAAGTAAAATGTTGCCATCATCGAAAGAAGAACGATAAGATTGAGCTGCTCACGAAAATAAAGTCTTCATAGCAATCAGCATAAAACACCCAGAATGTGTTTGAACAGAATGTGGTGATCCAAAGGGAAGCATCTGTCAATGCCAGACATTGACTATGGAGACAGAGCTGCCAAGGTCAGAAATATAATGTATGAGGAAGACAAGGGGTTCAGACAATCCTTTCAATTAATTGCAGAACAGTCATTTCTCTCCACTTGTCGCAACTAAGCTAATCAGGCTACTGATGCGAGACAGAATAGAATGCCTGCATTTACCATTAAGGGAACAGTAAATGTTATATTTAAAGTGTTGTTATAGGGTGAGGAAGCGATATTGCTCGCTCTCTTTTGGGACTGAATAGTTAGACTGATAAGGCAGTTGATCCCAGTTACACAGAATTAAAGACATATGGCAATCACATTCTCATGCTGCATGCAGTCATTATCACTCATCAATAAAAAGGCCAAGCGACAGGCTCACTATTAACAGGGCTCCTATATGTTGTGCACCACATTTGGCGAACAGAATAAAAACTAAGATTAGATTGATAAAACATGGGCCACTGCAAATATGTAATTTTGAGGCCTTATCATTTTCCACATAATTGTGGATTTGCACCATATGCTACATATGACATAATCTGTGGCATAATCTGCAGAGTTTAACAAAGACAATTTTATTGTAGCTCAAACAGATCAAAAGTTACAGAAAATGCAGAGACAAGTGTCGCCACTCAGTGGAAGACCCTTTGCAAACGTTGACTGGTAACTCATTTGTTGCTTTTTGCCATGTTTGGGTGCCAACACTGTCTGGAAAAAGGTTTCACCCCATTAGTACAATTTGACATGTGTAAATCACAAAATAATGAGGCAATTCTCTCAGAAAGTGTTCCACATTCTGCTCCATAATTTAATTTTTCTTGACGCCTTGTTTAGTCCACCCTGCCACATAATTTGGTCCTCTCCTGCTGTATAATTTCAGGGTCCTAACTTATGTCAGTGGTTTCAATAGCCCTACCAATCACATCACCACACTTAATACCATTAAACACCTGAAGGAGGAAGACGTTTTCCTTTAAGAAACTCATCTCTTGTCCCAAGACACAAAATGAATGACATCCAAATCCTTCTTGCAACACTGTTACAGTAAAATCCAAACCAAAGCAAGGAAGTGGCTAGCCTCTTCAGTAGTAGAATACATTTTGTCATAGAGTCATCCTCACTAGACAAAGAAAGAAGATAGCTTATACTCAATGGCACACTACAAGGCCAACCAATATTCACAGCAGCTATTATTGACCCAGACCACGGGCAAGAAACATTCATGAGAGACAAATATGTTACTAGATTTTTATATGTTAAGCAGTAATTATGGGAGGAGACTAGAACCTCATACTGGATGGGTAAAACAGGCATAGGTAGTAGTAGCATAGTGGAAAGGAGGGAATGGTTTTCCAAATATGAATTGAAGGACGTGGTGCTTTTGATATCGCATGACCTAGACTTTTCAGCAAAACCAAAAGGGGATGATGGACGGAGTGTTGAACATTGCAAGAACTCACCCCCAGTCAACTGATCTGGGTTTAATCCATCATCATTCTTTAGCTCACTCCGCCTCCCCAGTTAAGACATGGCCATATGCAAATCAGTCTGACCCTGTGCCTCATGGGAACAGTCCAGCCCGAACTGCCAAGCCACGTCTTACCTGGACCGGAAACAAGCATCCTGGGACCGGTTTCTGGCTAATCAGCTGTCATCAGCCAGGCTAGCTTGAATCCAGTGGCAAAGTGAGCAGGGGACCCACGTCTGGGCATACCCTGCTAACTTAGGGTGAACAAAGCAAAACCAAAGGGAATGATGGACAGAGACTTTTCAGTAGCAGCACAGATTCTTCTGCAGATTTCATATGATACTCCTGAATCAGGAGTTCTGTTCAAATAGAACTGAAACTGAGCAAGGTTCAATCTCCCTGTTTGATCACACTCCCCCACCACCAACCAAGACGGCCACCTGATCGAATGGACACCCCTCACTAGAAAATTGAGAACTCTCACCAGAAATGACACTGCAACAATCATCCAGACCATCAACTCAGGGGCCCCAGTGGACCCATGCCCCCCTCCACATCTACAACCTGGGAACATCACCAACTTGACCTACATCATCATCAACACCTCCATCACGTCCGCCACTTTCCTGGATGAATGGAAACTTGCAGAAATCAATGCCCTCTTCAAGAAGCCCACAGCCGACCTGAATCAACTGAGCAACTTCCGACCCATCTGCCCGCTTCCCTATCCAGCCAAAGTGATTGAGAAAGCCATCAACAAGCAACTTACAATCCACCTTGAATTTCACCATTTTCTAGGCAACACACAATCAGGATTCAGAAACAACCACAGCACCAAAACAGCAATTATTGCGGCCACCAATGACATTTGAATCATTCTGGATCGAGGAGAAAGAGCGGACCCTCATCTCCTACGTCGATGACACCCAACTCATCCTCTTCATGATGGACAAAACAACCACTGACATTACAAACTTCGCCAACTGCATGACCATGGTACCAGAATGGATGCAAACAAACTGCCTGCAGCTCAACTCCAACAAGACAGAATTACTAGTCTTTGGCAACAAGACCTCTCCATGGGACTTCACTTGGTGGCCATCAAAGCAAGGACCAAAATCCACACTCGTAGACCACACAAGGAATCTAGGATTATCCTAGGCAAGCTCAACATGACAGCTCAAGTCAACGTGGTGTGCTCCTCCTTCTCCCACATCCTATGCAAGCTGCAAAAAATCTTCAAATGGTTGCCTCGGGACACCAGATGGACCATCACGCAAGCGCTCATCACCAGCAAGCTGGACTACGGCAATTATCTCTATGCCGGAATCTCCAAACAATTCCTACCCAGACTGCAGAACATCGCTGCAAGAGACACACTCTGCCTCCCATGCCGCACCCACATTCACATTGCACCTATGGAAGCCTCACTGGCTCCCAATTCACAAGCGCAGCCAATTCAACCTTCTCACGCACACATACAAAGCCCTAAACAACACAGGACCAGAATACCTGAACAACTGCATGCACTTTTACCAACCCCCTCAGACACCTATGCTATGCCTCACTCGAATACATTCCCTGCATCCGCAAAAACAAAAGGTTGCTCATTCCCCTACATCGCACCCAAGACATGGAAAGACCTCCGTCAACACATCGGAGCATCCTCCTCACTTCTTGAGTTCCGCAAGAAGCTGAAGACCTTGCTCTTGGTATAAGCACCTTGGGGCCCACAAACTTCCACAAGCGCCTTGACACCCTCTCTGGTGATTAGTGCACTATACAAATCAATATAACATAACAGGCGGGTAGCAGCGAGGGAAGGCATAAGTGCAAGCAGCAGTGGCTGCCACATTCTCATAGTTATGTGTCACTAATCCTTATGGGTTCCAGAGTAGCGTGCTACTCACCAAAAAAAGAGCTTCAAACCCCATCAGGGGTAACCAGCGCTATATAAATATAAACCTCTTTCCATCTTCTATCCTGCTGCGACCCTTCTCTACCCAAATAACTGAATAACATATCCACCACTCAAATTACTTCATATTTCACTATACTAATTTTCAACACTAATCCTTTTATGGATTCCGGAGTAAAGTGCTACTCGCCGAAAAAGCTCTTTGATGACTCGTCAAGGGTAGTAAGCGCTATATAAATGCAATTACAATTAGTTACCATTAGGCTCTGGCCTTTTCCTTTCTTTGCCTAACCCTGTAACTGGCATTTTCTGTCTTTGAAAAGGAAGTGGGGTCCTGGGAACGGCCAAAAGAACAGTAAGGCTGTTGGATTGACAGCAGAACAGTCAATGAGCAGAACAGTCAATGAGCAGCCCACAGGAGCTTAGCCAGGTAATCTAAGATTACACCATTACAGATCACTTCCACCTAACAGGTTCTGAGCTCTGGATGCAACCAATCTTCAGCCTATTCTTTCTCTCAAACCAATGGCTTAGGGCAGGCGAAAGAAGGCTGATCATGATGCACAACTGTAATGTTAGGATTATAGTATCTACTAATCCCCTTGAAGCACTCAAAAGCACGACCCATTTTCTCAACTGCACATAATAGATTTAAAGAAATAGTCTAGAAAAAAAGGAAGTTACCTAAACAACCATAAATTGCGTGGCACACGTCCGACAAGAAATAAAACATTATTGAGGCAGAACATGAATTGGCAGCATAGACCGATTCGGAAGTCTGTTTTCTCCCACATGTAGCGTTTTAACGTCTCATGAACAATGGATTCCGGAACGCAGTAACTACAACAACAACAACAAAAAGTCAATAAAAAAACCTTAAACTCTGAATTACTTACAAGCAATCACTTGGAGAGGTGTTCATGCGCATCGATTTTGGAAGCAAGGTTGCAGAAGACAACTGAGCCCCTTCCAGCAGTGTTTCATCACATGAAACGTGCAAGAGGGCAAACTGTTAAGGTTTGATCCAACTACACCTGGGTGCAACACAGATACTATTTGATTGCTGGTCGGCGGTTATCAGTGAACATGCGGACTTTCATCTGCTCCCATCTTTTGCTAAATTAACTGCTAATCTGTCCAGGTTACATCAAACCTTTAGATATGAGACAGCCGTAAAATGAAGGCGTGCAGGCCTATTTGAAGCCTTGTTTGAGGACCTCAAAATGTAACGCAATAGCAAGTGAAAGTCAATTTTCGTGAACCGAATTCTTCTCCATGCACAGACGCTGCGTTACTTACTAATTCGGAGTTACTACTACCCAAGGGAGTGATTAATGAGAGAACTACTTTTTTATAAACAGCTTGCAAGTGTGTGAAGCAGAGGAGTCCTAAAACAATCTGCCTACGCAATAATTTCGAGGTACATGAAGAACAGAAGACGTTTTATTATTATGGATTTTCAGGACACTGTTCTGGTTCCAGTCACCAGTTATGAGGCACAGTAGTTATGGGTCACATATAGCAGCTGCATCAAGGGCAGATAAAACTCTTAGCAACACCATCATCATATTAGTATACTAATTTCAAAAGCGGAAAATGTAGATTTTCCACAGCCTGATGAGCAGAAAATCTGGATTTTATTAAGGACACAGAGGATAAGATTATGCAATCTCCTTTTATTGCCAGCTCACACAGCAGCAACAATAGAGAAGAATTTAGAACATTCTGAACATTAATGTAGTCCAGCGACAGACAGCCATCTTCCTTCTTTTATGTGCGCTGCGAACAAGGTAAATTTCAAACGAATCTCTGAAGAGCAAAAGAACGAGTCAGCAGGAGGAAGTTTCCAAATAGAATCTCCGTCATTCTGAAATAAAAATATAAGATAGCTTAATCCACCTGGGTGGGAAAAAGTGGTGGGATAATCTTAGCCTCCGTGTCCTTAATGAAATCCAGATTTTCTGCTCATCAGGCTGTGGAAAATCTACATTTTATGGCACGACACGGAGGCCAATATTATGCAAGTTCAAAGTGCATTTAATACATTATCAACTGCATTAGATGTAGGTTTGAAATAACAAGTTTTGAACATGCTTTCATTGGACCAGTCGGCTGCCTTTAAGATATCTTGTAAACTTCCGCCTAGGATAAAAGCTTTGGAGGCAGAAGCACCTCTAAGGGAGTGAGCCCCAAAAATAGAAGTGTTTACCCCTCCTTCATACATTACGTCTTTCACCCATCTAGCCAAGGTGGGGGAAGAAACGGGTTTATGAGGGTTTTTGTGAGAAATTAATAGTTGAGACATTGTTTCTTATAATATTGGTTCTCTTTTCATATTCTATTAGGCATTGCACCACACACAATCTTGGGTTTCCCAGAAAATAAGTGTAGAAGATGGTCGAGGAAAGGGTCTTAGTTCTTCTTTTAATGTAGAAACATACTCCTTCAGGTTGGTATGCCCTACTGGTGATGTCCAGAGCTTTAACATCGGATGTTCGTCTAAAAGAAACTAAGCAAAGGAGGGTCGTGAGTTTATAGGAGAGTTTTTTAAGAGGTAAGGTCTGATTGTCACCCCAGCTTTCTAAGACTTGAAGAATTAATTTAACGTCCCAAAGGGAAGAGTATTTGGGTATGGGGGGTTTGAGGACCCTAATGCTTCTCATAATTTTCTTTGTTAAAGAATTTTGGCCGACAGAGAGGCTGTTTATGAGGCAGTGGCCTGCAGAAATTGCTGATCTGTAGACGTTAATAGTTCTATATGACAAGCCTGACTCAAAGAGTTCAGAGAGGTAGTTAATCACGTGAACTACATCTGTTGAAATGGGATTGATACCCCATTGAAGACACCGGCAAATCCATTTATTCCATGCCAGTCTATAAGCTTTTCTAGTGCCTGAGGCCCAGGATTCAGAAATGAGTCTGAAAGCATCTGACGAAAGGCCAGGGATTTCCCATTGTCTCCGGAAATCTTCCATGCTATCAGTATGAGGGATCCCTGTTCGAGGAGGGGGTGTATTTCCCCTCGAGGGCCTAGGAGGAGAGTTCTGAAATGGGGTAGGAGAAGGGGAAAGTCTATTGACATTTCTAGCACTATGGGGAACCAAGCTTGGGTTTTCCATAGTGGAGTTATTAGGACTACGGTTTCTTTGAGTCTCCGGACTTGTAATAGAAATCTGGGTAGCATGACGAACGGGGGAAATGCATATGGTTTCTGACCTCTCCAATCCTGGAGGAAAGCGTCTATGCCAGCAGCTAGAGGATCTGGTTTCCAGCTGAAAAAACGTGTTAGTTGAGTATTGAGTCTGTCTGCAAACAGATCTAAATTGAAGGGATCCCATAGGTGTTGGATGTGTAGAAAGACTTGTCTGTTCAATCTCCAATTGTTGGAGTCTCTGAAGTTCCTGGAGAACCAATCTGCTACTCCATTGCTCAGACCAGGAATGTGTTGGGCTACAACCGAGATTCCTTTTTCCAAGCAGTATCCCCAAAATTCCTTTGCCAGGTCTGCCAAGTCTTTTGAGTGTGGTCCGCCCATCTTGCTCACATATTGGACTGCTGAAATGTTGTCCATGCGAAGCATCACACAACATTTTATTCTCTCTTGAGTGAAACTCCGGACTGCAAAGGAGCCTGCTAGGAGTTCCAGACAGTTGATGTGCATGTTTCTCTCTTGATCTGACCATAGACCTCCTGTGGAAGAGTTTCCGCATATCGCTCCCCAACCCTCTAAGCTCGCATCTGAATCTATCACCAGTTCTGGATTTTCTCCGAAGATTGCCCTTCCATTCCAGGCTTGTGCGTTCTTGAGCCACCATTCTAGTTCCTCTCTCGATTCTTGGTCTAAAGACAGCATTTGAGAGTATGAGTGATTCTTGTGCAGACATCTTTTCTTTAGTCTTTGGAGGGCCCGATAGTAAAGTGGGCCCGGAAAGATGGCTTGGATGGTTGAGGATAGGAGCCCTAGTATTCTGGCTAATTTTTTTAGAGATATAGACTTCTCTGATAGGATCTTTTTTATTTCTTTTCGTAATTTTTTTAGTTTGTCTCTGGGGAGACGTAATTCTGTCTGGAGGGGGTCTACGATGAAGCCTAGGAATTGTGTATCTTGTGATGGTGTTAAGCATTATTTTTTTATATTTATTACAAATCCTAGTTTTTCTAGAATTTCTATTGCCCATTGGGTGTGTAGGGATACTAAGTCCTTTGACTGACCCATTATAAGTATGTTGTTGAGGTAATTTATTAATTTTACACCTTTGGCTCTGAGCCAGGCTGCTACTGGTCGGAGAATCTTTGTGAAGCACCAGGGTGCTGAAGAGAGACCGAATGGGAGGCTTGAGAACTCCCACGTTTTGTTTAGCCATGTAAAACGAAGATATTTTTGGTGTGGGGGCCAAATGGGAATAGTGAGGTAGGCGTCTTTTAGGTCTAGTCTTGTTAACCAATCCCCTTTTCTTACGATGTCCTTTTAGGTTTATTACTGGCCTCATTACTGGCCTCATTTCTTTGTTCTTTTTCTCTACCAAGAAGATATTGCTGATAAATCCCTGATTTAAATCTGTAGTTTCTTTGATGGCGCCTTTGGATAAAAGGTCTTGAACCTCTTTGGTTACCAATTTTGAGTGATCTTGTGAGAAAGAGATTTCTCTTGGGGGTTTGTGTTGGAAGGGGGTGTGTGAAAATTCTATTCCGTAGCCTTTGACTGTTTGTAATACCCAGGGATTTTGGGTCACGAGTTTCCATTTTCCAGAGAATAGGGCTAACCTCCCACCCACCTTTATGGGGGAATCTGAATGGTCTTTTGAATAGCATACCTGAAGAGAAGCCTCTTTGTCTCCTGTCGCCTCTGGAGTTGCGAAAGCGCCCTCTCTGCCATGGGGGGTAGAAGTTGGAGTAGGATGTGAAGGGTTGATGGAAGCTCCTATTTCCTCGTGCCATGTAGGGTCTGGAAGAAGGTGCACCTCGGCCGGGGAACCGACCCCTTGTTCGCCCGGCCCTCACAAAAATTCGGTCATGAAAGACTTTTCTTATATCTTTTTGTGATTTTTGTATTGAGCTGAAAACTCCGACATATTTTGCCATTTCTTTAATAAAGTTGTCGCCAAAGAGTTGTCCTTGTGAAGAAGGACCTTCTTCTTTATTGGCGAGTTCAATGTGTTTAGGGTCAAGTTTTCTAGAGGATGCTCTTTCTTCTTTCATTTGAAAGTGGCGTATTGGCGTTGCCAAGGAGACACACAGCTCTTTGCACCCATTCATGTAATTCTTTCGGGTCGACCTGCGATTCGTTCAAGTAGGCCGTCTCTGCCATTTCAAATATCTTTGTAAGGGGACCAGTAATATCCAGGAGTCTATCCTGGCAGGATTTCAGGCCTCTGTCTAGGCCTCTTCTTGGATCTCTACCTCCCTTATTAATAAATGAGACCACTTTTGCGTCGAGTTCTGGTGTAGTAGTAATTTTGTCAGGGAGGGAAGGTCGGGGGCATTCTGAGCGCAAGCGTGATCTTACTTCTTTAGGAATCTCCCTTCTGAGCCAGAAGGCGATATAGTCGGCAACGTGGCGGGAGGGGGTCCATTCAGGTGATAATGGGTGTCTTATTAAGAGCGGGTCAAACATCATGTCCCCAAAGGGGTCGAGGATTTCCATCTTGGAGCCAGAGGTCTTGGAGCCTTCATTTGAGTTTTTTTGTTTGGCTGTGGATGAATCTTCACAGTCAGATTCAAACTCAGAAGAGCATGATAGGTCTATTTCAGGCTCGTAGGTTTCATCATCTTCAGAATCGCTAGATATGGGGACAGTGGGGCCTCTTTCTTGCCCATCCACAGTGTCTGGTACACTCGCTCTATCACCGGCGTTATCCGGTAGATCCTCTGAGACCCTGTTAGATTTTTTGGATTTTTTTAGGGGTAAATCGCTTGATGTTCTTTTTCTGTTAGAGGATTGGGGCCAGTAAGAGCATCCAGGTTGATTATTGGAAAGGGATTCTAATTTTTTATTGATGGTTTCATCGAGCGACCCCATCAATTTGCCTATTGCCATATTAATTATGTCCTCTACTTGATTTTGTACTAAAGAGTCTAGGTCAGGTTGGTTATGAGACATTGTGTCTCCTTTTTTTTTTTTTTTAAATAAAGTTATGAAGATGGAGTCGGGGTTAAAAATAGTAACAGGTAGGTACTTGCTTCCAAAAGGATGATATGGGGTTAAATGTTGATAGATAGAGGTGAAAAGGCTCTTCGTAGTTGAGTGGAATCGTCGTTTGAGCTTTAAAAGAGTTCAAACGGTGAAAGTGCTGAAAACTTAAGGGCTTTTCCTCTAATGGGAGTGTTAGACCTGTCGGCCCTTTGGGTGGTCCCTCCTCATCATTATTTATTTTGTCCCACTTTTGCCTCAAACCCTGTTAGTATTTTTCCTTTTTGGGAACCACCAGACTTTTTAGTATTAATGCAGATTCAGGGAGCCATTTTATCTACCCCTGGAACTTCTGTCTGAGGGCCTGGAGCACAAAATGGTGGCCACCCATTGTCACCTGTGACATCACTGGAACCTACTAGAACCTTCTGCAACATTCTGGAACCCTGTGACAGTTGGAGGCGGTTTAGAATGTTGGGAAGCTAAAGTCAGAGTTGACAGTTGGAGTTGGCAGTTGGCACCTGACTGGTGAAGAGAGAGGAGCAGAAACCTGAAGGAGGAAGGAGTGAGGCAGCAGGGGTGGAAACTTGTGCCTGGAGTGGGGTCCATAAACCCACCCTTGATACTAGTCCCTACTGACTGAGCCCAGCCTGGAGCCCTGTGTGGGAGAAAGCAAGAAAAACCATCTTAAGGACCTGGACAGCAGGAACAGGCCTTAAAAGTAAAGAACAGCAAGTTCCTGACCTGGTTATTGGTAACTTCCTGAAGTCCAACGTTGAGAAGCCTAGAGACCTGGGGCCGGAGGTGAAGAAGCGGCGCTGACTGGAAAGCAGACGTCGTACCCGGAGCCGCCAGAGGTCGAGAGAGGGCGCCGACGGAGGTCGTGGAGAGTACCAGAGGTCGTGGAGGAAGACACCTGAGGTCGAGTGTGCGGCGTCGACGGGGGAGTGAAGTCCGCCCCCCGGAGTCGCCGGAGACCGAGGTGAAGCGTGCCGGAGGTCGGGAGTGGAGATCGCACTCCGGAGTCGCCGGAACCTGAAGAGAATCGTGCCGGAGGTCGGGAGTGGAGGTCGCACTCCGGAGTCGCCGGAACCCGAGGAAAGGAGCATCGGAGGTCGGGAGTGGAGATCGCACTCCGGAGCCGCCGGAAGTCGACATCGAGCCGAGGCCGCCCGACGTCATCGAACCGGAGCTGCCCGAAGTCGACATCGAGCCAAGACTGCCCGACGTCATTGAACCGGAGGTCGACATCGAGCCGAGGCCGCCGACATCGAACCGGAACCGCCTCCCGGCGTCGTCAAGAACTGTCATTGCGCCGAGGCCGCCGTCATCGTGAGGAAATATGAATTTTATGATCAGTTATGTCCCCTATCTTAGACCCCAACGGCTCCATGTACATGCTACAAGTACATGTATGTTCCCTCCAGTTCCAGTTATGAAGACGCAAATACATATGCGTCCACCGCCAACATGTCCTCTTTCAGATCCGCCATGAATGGGTCGGATATTCCGTTCCTAAGTATGAAAGGCCACCGACTTTATGTGGTTCACTTTCCACGTTTTACAGTTCAGGCGAGTAGGCCCTGAATTCTGCCATCAAGCCTTTTCCTGCCTTCTGTCTCTGAAAGCTCCAGTCTGAGCTCGCATCTGTATCCATGAACTTTGTCCTACTCCCTCTGCGCGGCTAACGGTGCCTGACTCGGCCTGTTGCCTGCCAAAAACTGTATTTCACCTTCAAGTTATCTGCTCCGCTCCTCATCCAATGCATTCCTGTCTAGTAGTTTAGGTAAACATTCTTCCAGCTACCGAGCAAAGGGCCCGGCCTCACTGTCCTCATGCAAGTAATTCATAGCCCCTGTTACCATGGAAGATTCCTGCCCCCTCGCATCCCATGTAGACACTTAGACGCTTGTACACGCACTAACAGTCAGTATAGAATAGATTCCGTCCGAGAGACCTTTCCTTTTGGATAATACAGTTCTTTAAACATAAGATATTAGATATGATTTGGGATTAGGTTGACCTGACCCCCCAGACTTCTGTCTCCACATGTAGAGCTAAATGTCAAGTCCCCTTCACCCTCTAGTTGCACGTCAATCACACGTCATGCGGCTGCGCGCGCATCTTTGCCAAGTATTTCTGCTGACATTGCAGGATTCTCTTATGGATCCACCCACTTGTGACATCATGTTTAATGACGTTTCTAGTCTACGCCTATATTCATGCCTCTTTTCATTACGTATGTGTATTCTTATCTGTATTATCAGCTGTTACGCCTCCTGCATCTGTCTTAATGTAATGCTTTTTCATATAAATATCTTTACCTGTCAATAATGTATTGCCTTCCCTTCCTGAACCTTCGTGGTGATGGAATTTGATGCCATGGTTCGAACCATAATTCCTTTGTAAGGAATAAAGCCTTTCAGAACCTCTAATACCACGGATTCTGCCTCTTATTTTTACTGAGTTATTCTTACTAGACTTTACCGCATAAAAAATAGTACAGGTAATTAAAATATTTACCACATAAATTGGCGCCCGAATAGGGACACTTTCTCATCTCACGCGCCGGAGGTGCGTTGCAGGCCCGGTCTCCTGCCACAGCTGGACGGACAACAACGCGTACCCGCAGGATTTCCTGTATCTCCCTCCGGCCAAGCGGGGGTGACTGAGGCTGCGATCAACACCCAGACGAGGCGGTGAGAAGTGCGAAGTATCCCGACCAGAGCCTAGCTGAGAGAGCAAGATCCGAGGTATACAGAGGCCCACCAGGTTCCAAAGTTCCGCGTCGAGTCCGGTCCAGTCCAGTTCAGTTCAGTTCCGAGGCCTTCCGTTCCGTGCTACCCGGTGAGTACCGTTGCCGGGGAGGCATTTAGACGTGCACATAGTTTGTGCCGGTCAAGACGGGTTTGGGTACACAAATCCGGTCTGTACTGTTTCAGCAGTGTATCTGTACTGTTTAGCAGTATATCTAGTATGTCTTGTATATAATTCAGTATTACCTAGTGTTAGTATTATGTCAGTAACTAATTTTCTTCTGATTATCATTGTTCGTTAAATGTTAAATGTTAAATGTTTTAATATGTTTTAAAAATTGTGGTATGAATGAGTGTTCATTATTGTGTTTATTGTATTAATTGTGTTCGAGATTAAGTAGCAAGGTTTAAAGATGCCGCTCTTTTCAAAATTAAGACAGATCAAAACTAGAAAAGGGGTACTCGAAGAAGCTGTTCCCATTCCACCTAGGGACACTCCAGGGTACTTTATGTACCATAAGCATGGCCTAGATGCCGTATTATTTCTTGATTTATGGGTGGACTACACCAAGGATTTACCAGAAAGTCAGAGGTGGCCCGCAGCTGGGACATGGGATGCAGATTGCATCATGAGAGTAGAAGAAGAATTATGGAAAAAGAAAGCCAGACAGTCACAGAAAGATGCCATCGAATTATGGCGTAAAGAATCGTATAGACGCACAGAGAAAGCGCTCAGACAGGAAGAGAAAAGTAGGGAAAATTCAAATAAAGCCCGAGAAAATACATTAATTGAGGAAGGTACCAGAGTAAAAGCAGAACAAGTAGACAGACAAAGAAGCACCCTTATGAATGGTATGTATCCTCTTCTGGCCGAAGGTCTACCTAAGGCCACCCTGGAAATACCGAAAGATCTGCCACCTCCATTACTTCCGACAAAGGCACATCCCAAGACTGCTAAAGATATTTTCCTTTCTTCCTATTTAGACGATGTAGCTCCCGAATATGCTAATGCTCCGCCACACACACCGCCTGCCGATGGTGCTCAACGCCAAGATCATCCGCCCCCACCTCCGCAACAACAAACTCCTACGCACATTCCAACAGGCCCATCTGTTTCTACCGCTTTTCCCGCATCTACAGTTTCTATCTTACATCCAACAAACCCTTTCGTGCCCAGCACCTCAGACGGTGCTACAGGAGGTACGACAGACATTTTTGCCACGCCGCCGCGAGGAAATAAATTATCTCTTAGAGATTTAGCACTCCAACGTACACCCCAACTAGCAACTTCCGACATTTTTAAAGAACA
Organism: Triturus cristatus; assembly: GCF_964204655.1. NCBI lineage: Eukaryota > Metazoa > Chordata > Amphibia > Caudata > Salamandridae > Triturus > Triturus cristatus. The sequence goes on from NC_140589.1 coordinate 962,190,278, forward strand.
TCTAGTGGATTGTAGATATGATCCTGTGCCCGGTAGACGGGACGGAATGCTGCTGTCATCATTACGTATACGACGAGCTTCAAGGTATTTAGCGACGCTACCAGGAATGACGGCACATTTAGACAATATATATCACTTTGTCCAATCGGGGCGAGGCCCTGAAAGTATTAACGAAGCCATGGAATACCAGAAAGCGGATGTACAGAGGCAACTGTTACGCTTCTTCATAAACTGCGTGATCAGGAACGAAGACAGGGCTGAGGTAGATCAGGAGGAAATGCAAGTACTTACCAGATGGGGTCAGAATATATCAGAGGGGAGACATGATAAACAGACGTGTATAGTAGCTATGTGCCGAAAGATCCGCAAAGAAGTAGAACGAATACATAAAGAAAGATTAGAAGCAGACAAAACTGAATTGGAGGGAGAGGAGGAGGAAGAATCAGGAATGGCCGCAGGACAATTAGAAACGATGGCTTATGTAGGTAAAGGAAGATCTTTTAATAATACTAGATGCTTCAATGATCCAATACGTCCGATACGTCCAGAATGTAACAGAAATTTTCAAGCCCCTATGTTAAATACAAGGTCTCCTGAACACCTATTTCAAGCTGCTGATAAATTACTCCGAGACCGAAGGGGGTATCATATGCTCGATTCTATGGATGAACAAGAATTAGCAAGGTCAGCAGTACAATGGGCTGACAGTCCCGGAAAATACAGTGATGATGCGCTAACACACACGTTTTTGAATCTTAACCCAGACGAACAGCGATTAGCTGGTATATACATGATTCAACACCTCATTATATTATATCAAAGCCAACACTCCGATCCTAGTCCCCTACCTGACATATTGATAGAATTACTCACGAATAAATGGAGAGGTTCAGGTACTGATTTAATTAAAGAAATTCTAGAATATCGGAACCAATACATTGTCTTCGTATGCCCAGAACATGTTCCAGTTCCCACTATGGGAAGAAAAATGTATCATATAGATAGACAGAATCCCTTACGCGAAGTGCACCCAATAAAGGGTGACGACAATACTTTTAAACGCGTGTTTGTGTACACGCCCATAACTAAAATTGAATTATTAGAAATGAAGAAAGTAGTACCTAGCCATGATAAGGATCCAGCAGGTTTCCACCGTGAGATAAAAGACATGTTACTCATGGGAGAGTATACCTACCCTGACATTATGAAAATATTAAAAGTATTAATGCCTGCCGGTATCTACGAGAAACTCAAAGAAAAGGATTGGGAAGTGGGAGATCAGAAGATAGATTGGACAGCGTTAGAAACCGAAGAAAAGGCCCGAGCTGCAGGTTCAGGGCTTGGGGAAAAGACTACAGCATTACCCGGATTACTAGTGCAAGTATTGCCACGCTTGTTAACTACGAAAAAGGAAGATTGGGGTGCAATTTCAGCCTGTAAACAAAAACAAGACGAAGACACTAGTGATTTTTATTCCCGATTTGAAAAATGTTTTGGTATTAATAGTGGCATAAAAGCAAATAGTGAGTCGTATCCACATCTGTTTGTGACAAAATTAGTTGAAAACTCCCTGCCCCAAGTCAAGAATAGGGTATTAAAATTCGAGAGTACCTGCCAAGGTAACACCCCGTCACAGATGTTACAAATGTTACAATATCACCACAATAGAATTAGAGAAGAACAAGAACATGAACAAAGACGTATGAAAGACACGAAAATGAAAATGCTTGTTGCTCAGTCAGTTCCAGCTGACGGTCATAGAAAGGGTACGACACAGTCCAGTGATTCAGCAGGTCCTGTAAAAGGGACATGCAACTATTGCAAACAGCCAGGTCATTATATACACGATTGTGCAGTTCTGAAACATAATATCTCTACGGGTAAGACCAAGGAGAGACCACGTCCGCCTAGACAGGATCAGATCCCACAACAAGTACCTCAACATGCTCAATCTATGCCAGTTCCACAACAACAGACCGTAGCAACATCACAGCCGCAGCCTATTGCTGCCACACAAGCAACGACACAACAGATGTACCAGTATGCACAAGCAGATTATCCCGATACACATGAAATAGCCTAGAGAGGGAAGTTGGCTTACCCCTTATCGAGGTTCCTGTAGATCAAGAGGGACCTTATGTACATAGTGAACTATTAGGGGAAGACAGAAAGTTTTTACTTGATACAGGGGCAAGCAGAACAACTATACGACGCCGTGAAGTTCCAGGGGCACCCCTCTCAGGCTCACAGAATATTTCCCTTGGATTCTCAGGAAAGCCTATTATTAATGAAGTATCACTACCTCTTCCACTTACGGTTGGTCCATTGACACGAACTACAGATTTATTGCTTACTAAAACATGTCCAGAAAACTTGTTAGGCATAAAAACACTGAAAGCTCTAGGAGCCATTATATGTTGTTCTCCGGAAGGAGTACGATTATTTTTACGTGACTTCAAAGGTCACTATGTGTCCAGAGACATGGATCACCGGTTACAGAATTTACCTACACATTTATGGGCACAAGGCCCTACTGATGTTGGTTGCATGCACATTACACCATATCGAGTCACACTAAAAACAGGAGTGGTACTACCACGAATGCGACAATACAAGTTACCCCCAGATGCTGTAGTGGCTTTACTGCAAATTATTGACGAGCTTATTGCCCAAGGAGTGGTCGTGGAAACGGACTCCAATGTATGTAATTCCCCGATAATTCCGATTCTTAAAAGAACGGATCCAAAAGCACCGCCAGTATATCGATTGGTTATTGATCTGCGCGAATTGAATAAATGCATTGTGCCACAATACCCCGTGGTCCCAGATATCTCTTCATTATTAACAGCTATTGATTCAGAAGCAACGTTCTTTACTGTAATTGATCTCAAGAATGCCTTCTTTAGCGTCCCAATCGATACGGAAAGTCAATACCTGTTCGGATTCAGTTTAAATGGACGAAGTTTTAAATTCACACGCGCACCTCAAGGATTCACAGAAAGCCCCAGCATCTATAGCAAAGCACTGAAACGAGAACTTGACAGTATCCACATGCCAGTTAACACCGCCTTGCTTCAGTATGTCGATGATCTGCTGATCACCGCTCGAAGCGAACCTGAATGTGAAAAAGCATCACTGACGGTTTTACAATTTCTAGCCGACAAGGGGCACAAGGTGTCCCCTTCTAAGCTGCAATTCTGTGTCCAGCAAGTTGTTTACCTTGGGCACTTGCTGTCCAAGGAGGGAAGACAGCTTACACCCGACCGCATCCAGTTAATTGCTAACATGCCACCACCCAAGACACAAAAGGAGGTGCGGGCTTTTATAGGCCTCACTTCGTACTGTAGGCAGTGGATCCCTCAATACGCATTTCTAGCAAAACCACTCATTCAGTTGACAACACAGGAGGCAGCCACATCGACTGTCCTCCCTTGGACTCAAGAACATACAAATGCCTTTGAAAGCTTAAAGAAAGCTTTATGTCAAGCACCTGTTTTAGCAACACCATGTTACAGTAAACATTTTACACTTTTTGTTACAGAACGCGAAGGTACTGCCTTGTCAGTACTCACTCAGGAACAAGCAGGATCACACAAACCATGTGCTTATTTTTCTAGTACATTAGATCCCGTAGCTCAGGCTCTCCCTGCGTGCCTGAAATCAGTGGCAGCAACAGCTTTAGCAATCAGACAAAGCGATGCCATAGTATTAGGACATCAATTGACAGTACAAGTACCACACGCAGTAGAGGTTCTCTTGAACCGAACACAAACACAACACTTGACTATAGCAAGACTTACCGGTTATGAATTGACATTGTTCCAGCCACACATAGAAATCAGACGTTGTAGTACACTAAATCCTGCCACACTTTTGCCAGTAAATGGAACAGACCCATTAGCACATGATTGTATTGAAGTCATTACTATCACGACGAAACCCAGACAAGACTTGACAGATATTCCCTTATTAGATCCAGATCTGACATTGTATGTAGATGGTTCATGCATGAGAACAAGTACAGGAGAGTTAGTGGCCGCTTATGCAGTCACAACAGACACTGAAGTCATTGAAACAAATTGTATTAACACTTTGTCAGCTCAAGCAGCAGAGCTCATCGCTCTGACACAAGCCTGTATTCAAGCCACAAATAAGAAAGTCAACATATACACAGATTCACGTTATGCATTCGGAGTCGTCCATGACTTCGGCGTGCTGTGGCGAGAGAGAGGTTATTTAACTTCTCACGGTACCCATATCCAACACGGACCCCTCATTCAAGCTCTATTAGACGCAATTCATCTACCTACTGCAATATCTATTATGAAATGCAAAGCCCATACGAAAGTTACCGATATCATTTCTCAGGGTAACGACCTAGCTGACAGAACAGCTAAACAGACTGCTCAGAACCAGACTCATACAACTGACACGACAAAGACAATAGTTCCGACACCGACACACTGCATGACAGTCAAGGATCCCGCCCTTGATATAATTGACATACAGACACATGCTACACCAGAAGAAATAAAGAAATGGACTGAATTAGGAGGGATCCAAACGGATCAAGGATGGATGACTAAGGGAAAATCTATATGGTTTCTCCCCGACTCCATGGTTCAAGTCATCATTAACACAATACATAGTCCAGCGCACCTAGAAGAAAAAGCTATGCTAGATAGCATTCAACACATCTGGTTCAACAAACATTTACGAGCAGCAGCTAAACAAAAAGTACGTACCTGTATGATATGTTGTCAGTTCAACCCAGGTAAAAGCATCCCTGTAGAGCAAGGTGGATTTCAACCTCCTGATCATCCTTTTGAAGTCCTCCAGATGGATTATATCCAGATGGAACGATGTCGAGGATTCAAATATGTTCTCGTAGTTGTCTGTGCTCTTTCCCGTTGGACAGAAGCCTACCCGGTTTCAGATTACACTGCCCCGACTACTGCCAAACAGTTAGTTCGAGAATTCTTCCCACGGTATGGTTTACCACGTGTTGTATACTCAGATAACGGCCAGCCATTCTCATCCGAGCTAATGAAACACGTTTCACTTCTGTTAGGTTACCAATGGAAATTCCACTGTGTCCGACATCCCGAGGCAGCAGGTCTCGTGGAACGCCATAATCAAACTCTGAAAATTAGATTGTCCAAAGTATGTAGAGAAAAAGGTGTTGATTGGATAGTAGCCTTACCAGTTGCGCTCTTTTACATGAGAATGGTAGCACATTCTCGAACAGGGCTATCCCCGTATGAGGTGATCTTTGGTAGACCACCAAATATGTGGGGGACGCCTATACCTCGTAAAATCACTGATGTTGACTGTAATATGCTGACAGATTACCTGGCTTCCTTGATGTCTGCACTACAATCTTGTCGTTCACAGGTAGCTGCAGCTTTTCCCGATAACACTGAGGTGAAGCCCCATGACGTGGTTCCAGGGGATCTTGTTCTAGTGAGGAACTTTGACAGAAGGAGTCAGCTGGAGCCTCGGTGGCAGTCGCCGACACTCGTCTTATTGACCACAAGGACAGCCGTGAAGGTTGAGGGACGTAAAGGGTGGTTGCACTCGAGCCATATAAAGAAATTTTATGGACTACCGTCAGACGTGAATACTCAGCCCTGCATTCCCTCACAGACTGATTCAAAACTTCCTTTGGTTGAAAAAACCAAGAGTGACATTTATAAACTGAAACTAAGGTCTAGCAAGTCAGACAATTTGATTGTTTAAGTCCTCTCCAAGGTGAATCGGTTGAATTTGTCTCTGACATGTATCCTCTAGACCGAAATAGAGAGAGAAAAAGACAGAAACAGCTTAAGAAACATGCGTACTGTAAATCACTTCGTAGTCACTGCATAGTGACATTATTAATTATGTTTTTCCTAAGTCTTCTGATAATTGCTGTTAGTATATTGCTACACATGTATTACCCTATTTCTAAACGTGCTTACAATGCTACTGCTGAACATTCTTTTAGCGAATTACCTCCGCATGAGTTGTCTTATAGATTTGCGCTGCGCAACAACACTTTTATTAGTATGTTACATCATTCCCATCAGACCAGCAATGCTACAAATTGTTGGATATGTGGCCGACTCCCTCCCTATCAGAACTACAAGGGAGTTCTGCCTCTCTTTCCGTATCCGTTCACACACAATGGCTCCTGTGGAGCATGGTTTAGTTTGATTAATTCCCTAGATTCAAATTCCGTAGTTTATCAAGACAACTGGGTATGGGGAAACCTGAACCTAGTTTTGCTTAAAGTCTGCTACCCTAACAAGGAGGGACTTCCCAAAAGAACAGGAACTGATCTAGAAAATGAAGTATATGGATTAGGTAACTTTACACTTAACCTCATGATTCTGAATGTTGAATCCGAAGCTACACCAATCTTGCCCGCTATGTCAGTATTTCCAGTTAAAGGTGAATTATGCGTAAGAAAGAATGGTTCAATACACATGGGCCATAGTAAATGTACCACTGTAATAGAATTCAGTGATCAAGGCAAATCTACATTCAGAGCTTCTCGTCATTCCTACTTCATATGTGGTCAGACTGCATATATACGTTTACCTCTAGATTGGGATGGTACCTGTTACATTGCATTCCTTCTGCCACCTGTTTTCCTAGCCCCTCCTGATTATCACAGAAATACCCATTTAGTACACAATAGACAACAGAGAGATCTCCCGATTGTCGATTACACTGAAACGGCATGGGAGCAATACACAGATTTCAATAAAGGTTTCTTTCCCTATATAGGTACAGTCACTAATAGTAAGCTGATACGTAGATTAACTAGAACACTTGAAGCAGTAGTGAATGAAACTACTTCCGCCTTAGGCAACTTAACAGAGGAGCAGTCTGCGATGCGGATTGTTGTTCTTCAAAATCGTCTTGTCCTTGACGTCATCCTGGCCGATAGGGGCGGAGCTTGTAGGGTCATCGGATCAAGTTGCTGTGTTTTCATTCCAGAAAACTCGCCGTCAGTATATAAAGCCATAACTCGCCTTCACAAGATTGTAAGCCAGATACACCAGAATCCAGGCACCTGGACTTGGTCCGGTTGGTTCTGGAGCGTGTTGTCAGCCTGGGGATGGAGGATTCTATCCTTCCTAGGTATTGGCTTTCTCATACTATTCAGTTGCTGCTTATGTCTACAATGTGGGCCAGCGATTTGTGGTCTGTGTGCCACATCGTGTATCCCGCCTTCAAGTTTTCGCTCAAAATCCCGGAAGAAGAAAGAAGAACAAATGATGCTATATGAACAGATTGATGGATTGATGAAGATCGATATCTCATGAAGGGTCCGTAGGGGACAAGGAGGGAATGAGGAAATATGAATTTTATGATCAGTTATGTCCCCTATCTTAGACCCCAACGGCTCCATGTACATGCTACAAGTACATGTATGTTCCCTCCAGTTCCAGTTATGAAGACGCAAATACATATGCGTCCACCGCCAACATGTCCTCTTTCAGATCCGCCATGAATGGGTCGGATATTCCGTTCCTAAGTATGAAAGGCCACCGACTTTATGTGGTTCACTTTCCACGTTTTACAGTTCAGGCGAGTAGGCCCTGAATTCTGCCATCAAGCCTTTTCCTGCCTTCTGTCTCTGAAAGCTCCAGTCTGAGCTCGCATCTGTATCCATGAACTTTGTCCTACTCCCTCTGCGCGGCTAACGGTGCCTGACTCGGCCTGTTGCCTGCCAAAAACTGTATTTCACCTTCAAGTTATCTGCTCCGCTCCTCATCCAATGCATTCCTGTCTAGTAGTTTAGGTAAACATTCTTCCAGCTACCGAGCAAAGGGCCCGGCCTCACTGTCCTCATGCAAGTAATTCATAGCCCCTGTTACCATGGAAGATTCCTGCCCCCTCGCATCCCATGTAGACACTTAGACGCTTGTACACGCACTAACAGTCAGTATAGAATAGATTCCGTCCGAGAGACCTTTCCTTTTGGATAATACAGTTCTTTAAACATAAGATATTAGATATGATTTGGGATTAGGTTGACCTGACCCCCCAGACTTCTGTCTCCACATGTAGAGCTAAATGTCAAGTCCCCTTCACCCTCTAGTTGCACGTCAATCACACGTCATGCGGCTGCGCGCGCATCTTTGCCAAGTATTTCTGCTGACATTGCAGGATTCTCTTATGGATCCACCCACTTGTGACATCATGTTTAATGACGTTTCTAGTCTACGCCTATATTCATGCCTCTTTTCATTACGTATGTGTATTCTTATCTGTATTATCAGCTGTTACGCCTCCTGCATCTGTCTTAATGTAATGCTTTTTCATATAAATATCTTTACCTGTCAATAATGTATTGCCTTCCCTTCCTGAACCTTCGTGGTGATGGAATTTGATGCCATGGTTCGAACCATAATTCCTTTGTAAGGAATAAAGCCTTTCAGAACCTCTAATACCACGGATTCTGCCTCTTATTTTTACTGAGTTATTCTTACTAGACTTTACCGCATAAAAAATAGTACAGGTAATTAAAATATTTACCACATAAATTGGCGCCCGAATAGGGACACTTTCTCATCTCACGCGCCGGAGGTGCGTTGCAGGCCCGGTCTCCTGCCACAGCTGGACGGACAACAACGCGTACCCGCAGGATTTCCTGTATCTCCCTCCGGCCAAGCGGGGGTGACTGAGGCTGCGATCAACACCCAGACGAGGCGGTGAGAAGTGCGAAGTATCCCGACCAGAGCCTAGCTGAGAGAGCAAGATCCGAGGTATACAGAGGCCCACCAGGTTCCAAAGTTCCGCGTCGAGTCCGGTCCAGTCCAGTTCAGTTCCGAGGCCTTCCGTTCCGTGCTACCCGGTGAGTACCGTTGCCGGGGAGGCATTTAGACGTGCACATAGTTTGTGCCGGTCAAGACGGGTTTGGGTACACAAATCCGGTCTGCACTGTTTCAGCAGTGTATCTGTACTGTTTAGCAGTATATCTAGTATGTCTTGTATATAATTCAGTATTACCTAGTGTTAGTATTATGTCAGTAACTAATTTTCTTCTGATTATCATTGTTCGTTAAATGTTAAATGTTAAATGTTTTAATATGTTTTAAAAATTGTGGTATGAATGAGTGTTCATTATTGTGTTTATTGTATTAATTGTGTTCGAGATTAAGTAGCAAGGTTTAAAGATGCCGCTCTTTTCAAAATTAAGACAGATCAAAACTAGAAAAGGGGTACTCGAAGAAGCTGTTCCCATTCCACCTAGGGACACTCCAGGGTACTTTATGTACCATAAGCATGGCCTAGATGCCGTATTATTTCTTGATTTATGGGTGGACTACACCAAGGATTTACCAGAAAGTCAGAGGTGGCCCGCAGCTGGGACATGGGATGCAGATTGCATCATGAGAGTAGAAGAAGAATTATGGAAAAAGAAAGCCAGACAGTCACAGAAAGATGCCATCGAATTATGGCGTAAAGAATCGTATAGACGCACAGAGAAAGCGCTCAGACAGGAAGAGAAAAGTAGGGAAAATTCAAATAAAGCCCGAGAAAATACATTAATTGAGGAAGGTACCAGAGTAAAAGCAGAACAAGTAGACAGACAAAGAAGCACCCTTATGAATGGTATGTATCCTCTTCTGGCCGAAGGTCTACCTAAGGCCACCCTGGAAATACCGAAAGATCTGCCACCTCCATTACTTCCGACAAAGGCACATCCCAAGACTGCTAAAGATATTTTCCTTTCTTCCTATTTAGACGATGTAGCTCCCGAATATGCTAATGCTCCGCCACACACACCGCCTGCCGATGGTGCTCAACGCCAAGATCATCCGCCCCCACCTCCGCAACAACAAACTCCTACGCACATTCCAACAGGCCCATCTGTTTCTACCGCTTTTCCCGCATCTACAGTTTCTATCTTACATCCAACAAACCCTTTCGTGCCCAGCACCTCAGACGGTGCTACAGGAGGTACGACAGACATTTTTGCCACGCCGCCGCGAGGAAATAAATTATCTCTTAGAGATTTAGCACTCCAACGTACACCCCAACTAGCAACTTCCGACATTTTTAAAGAACATCTAGTGGATTGTAGATATGATCCTGTGCCCGGTAGACGGGACGGAATGCTGCTGTCATCATTACGTATACGACGAGCTTCAAGGTATTTAGCGACGCTACCAGGAATGACGGCACATTTAGACAATATATATCACTTTGTCCAATCGGGGCGAGGCCCTGAAAGTATTAACGAAGCCATGGAATACCAGAAAGCGGATGTACAGAGGCAACTGTTACGCTTCTTCATAAACTGCGTGATCAGGAACGAAGACAGGGCTGAGGTAGATCAGGAGGAAATGCAAGTACTTACCAGATGGGGTCAGAATATATCAGAGGGGAGACATGATAAACAGACGTGTATAGTAGCTATGTGCCGAAAGATCCGCAAAGAAGTAGAACGAATACATAAAGAAAGATTAGAAGCAGACAAAACTGAATTGGAGGGAGAGGAGGAGGAAGAATCAGGAATGGCCGCAGGACAATTAGAAACGATGGCTTATGTAGGTAAAGGAAGATCTTTTAATAATACCAGATGCTTCAATGATCCAATACGTCCGATACGTCCAGAATGTAACAGAAATTTTCAAGCCCCTATGTTAAATACAAGGTCTCCTGAACACCTATTTCAAGCTGCTGATAAATTACTCCGAGACCGAAGGGGGTATCATATGCTCGATTCTATGGATGAACAAGAATTAGCAAGGTCAGCAGTACAATGGGCTGACAGTCCCGGAAAATACAGTGATGATGCGCTAACACACACGTTTTTGAATCTTAACCCAGACGAACAGCGATTAGCTGGTATATACATGATTCAACACCTCATTATATTATATCAAAGCCAACACTCCGATCCTAGTCCCCTACCTGACATATTGATAGAATTACTCACGAATAAATGGAGAGGTTCAGGTACTGATTTAATTAAAGAAATTCTAGAATATCGGAACCAATACATTGTCTTCGTATGCCCAGAACATGTTCCAGTTCCCACTATGGGAAGAAAAATGTATCATATAGATAGACAGAATCCCTTACGCGAAGTGCACCCAATAAAGGGTGACGACAATACTTTTAAACGCGTGTTTGTGTACACGCCCATAACTAAAATTGAATTATTAGAAATGAAGAAAGTAGTACCTAGCCATGATAAGGATCCAGCAGGTTTCCACCGTGAGATAAAAGACATGTTACTCATGGGAGAGTATACCTACCCTGACATTATGAAAATATTAAAAGTATTAATGCCTGCCGGTATCTACGAGAAACTCAAAGAAAAGGATTGGGAAGTGGGAGATCAGAAGATAGATTGGACAGCGTTAGAAACCGAAGAAAAGGCCCGAGCTGCAGGTTCAGGGCTTGGGGAAAAGACTACAGCATTACCCGGATTACTAGTGCAAGTATTGCCACGCTTGTTAACTACGAAAAAGGAAGATTGAGGTGCAATTTCAGCCTGTAAACAAAAACAAGACGAAGACACTAGTGATTTTTATTCCCGATTTGAAAAATGTTTTGGTATTAATAGTGGCATAAAAGCAAATAGTGAGTCGTATCCACATCTGTTTGTGACAAAATTAGTTGAAAACTCCCTGCCCCAAGTCAAGAATAGGGTATTAAAATTCGAGAGTACCTGCCAAGGTAACACCCCGTCACAGATGTTACAAATGTTACAATATCACCACAATAGAATTAGAGAAGAACAAGAACATGAACAAAGACGTATGAAAGACACGAAAATGAAAATGCTTGTTGCTCAGTCAGTTCCAGCTGACGGTCATAGAAAGGGTACGACACAGTCCAGTGATTCAGCAGGTCCTGTAAAAGGGACATGCAACTATTGCAAACAGCCAGGTCATTATATACACGATTGTGCAGTTCTGAAACATAATATCTCTACGGGTAAGACCAAGGAGAGACCACGTCCGCCTAGACAGGATCAGATCCCACAACAAGTACCTCAACATGCTCAATCTATGCCAGTTCCACAACAACAGACCGTAGCAACATCACAGCCGCAGCCTATTGCTGCCACACAAGCAACGACACAACAGATGTACCAGTATGCACAAGCAGATTATCCCGATACACATGAAATAGCCTAGAGAGGGAAGTTGGCTTACCCCTTATCGAGGTTCCTGTAGATCAAGAGGGACCTTATGTACATAGTGAACTATTAGGGGAAGACAGAAAGTTTTTACTTGATACAGGGGCAAGCAGAACAACTATACGACGCAGTGAAGTTCCAGGGGCACCCCTCTCAGGCTCACAGAATATTTCCCTTGGATTCTCAGGAAAGCCTATTATTAATGAAGTATCACTACCTCTTCCACTTACGGTTGGTCCATTGACACGAACTACAGATTTATTGCTTACTAAAACATGTCCAGAAAACTTGTTAGGCACAAAAACACTGAAAGCTCTAGGAGCCATTATATGTTGTTCTCCGGAAGGAGTACGATTATTTTTACGTGACTTCAAAGGTCACTATGTGTCCAGAGACATGGATCACCGGTTACAGAATTTACCTACACATTTATGGGCACAAGGCCCTACTGATGTTGGTTGCATGCACATTACACCATATCGAGTCACACTAAAAACAGGAGTGGTACTACCACGAATGCGACAATACAAGTTACCCCCAGATGCTGTAGTGGCTTTACTGCAAATCATTGACGAGCTTATTGCCCAAGGAGTGGTCGTGGAAACGGACTCCAATGTATGTAATTCCCCGATAATTCCGATTCTTAAAAGAACGGATCCAAAAGCACCGCCAGTATATCGATTGGTTATTGATCTGCGCGAATTGAATAAATGCATTGTGCCACAATACCCCGTGGTCCCAGATATCTCTTCATTATTAACAGCTATTGATTCAGAAGCAACGTTCTTTACTGTAATTGATCTCAAGAATGCCTTCTTTAGCGTCCCAATCGATACGGAAAGTCAATACCTGTTCGGATTCAGTTTAAATGGACGAAGTTTTAAATTCACACGCGCACCTCAAGGATTCACAGAAAGCCCCAGCATCTATAGCAAAGCACTGAAACGAGAACTTGACAGTATCCACATGCCAGTTAACACCGCCTTGCTTCAGTATGTCGATGATCTGCTGATCACCGCTCGAAGCGAACCTGAATGTGAAAAAGCATCACGGACGGTTTTACAATTTCTAGCCGACAAGGGGCACAAGGTGTCCCCTTCTAAGCTGCAATTCTGTGTCCAGCAAGTTGTTTACCTTGGGCACTTGCTGTCCAAGGAGGGAAGACAGCTTACACCCGACCGCATCCAGTTAATTGCTAACATGCCACCACCCAAGACACAAAAGGAGGTGCGGGCTTTTATAGGCCTCACTTCGTACTGTAGGCAGTGGATCCCTCAATACGCATTTCTAGCAAAACCACTCATTCAGTTGACAACACAGGAGGCAGCCACATCGACTGTCCTCCCTTGGACTCAAGAACATACAAATGCCTTTGAAAGCTTAAAGAAAGCTTTATGTCAAGCACCTGTTTTAGCAACACCATGTTACAGTAAACATTTTACACTTTTTGTTACAGAACGCGAAGGTACTGCCTTGTCAGTACTCACTCAGGAACAAGCAGGATCACACAAACCATGTGCTTATTTTTCTAGTACATTAGATCCCGTAGCTCAGGCTCTCCCTGCGTGCCTGAAATCAGTGGCAGCAACAGCTTTAGCAATCAGACAAAGCGATGCCATAGTATTAGGACATCAATTGACAGTACAAGTACCACACGCAGTAGAGGTTCTCTTGAACCGAACACAAACACAACACTTGACTATAGCAAGACTTACCGGTTATGAATTGACATTGTTCCAGCCACACATAGAAATCAGACGTTGTAGTACACTAAATCCTGCCACACTTTTGCCAGTAAATGGAACAGACCCATTAGCACATGATTGTATTGAAGTCATTACTATCACGACGAAACCCAGACAAGACTTGACAGATATTCCCTTATTAGATCCAGATCTGACATTGTATGTAGATGGTTCATGCATGAGAACAAGTACAGGAGAGTTAGTGGCCGCTTATGCAGTCACAACAGACACTGAAGTCATTGAAACAAATTGTATTAACACTTTGTCAGCTCAAGCAGCAGAGCTCATCGCTCTGACACAAGCCTGTATTCAAGCCACAAATAAGAAAGTCAACATATACACAGATTCACGTTATGCATTCGGAGTCGTCCATGACTTCGGCGTGCTGTGGCGAGAGAGAGGTTATTTAACTTCTCACGGTACCCATATCCAACACGGACCCCTCATTCAAGCTCTATTAGACGCAATTCATCTACCTACTGCAATATCTATTATGAAATGCAAAGCCCATACGAAAGTTACCGATATCATTTCTCAGGGTAACGACCTAGCTGACAGAACAGCTAAACAGACTGCTCAGAACCAGACTCATACAACTGACACGACAAAGACAATAGTTCCGACACCGACACACTGCATGACAGTCAAGGATCCCGCCCTTGATATAATTGACATACAGACACATGCTACACCAGAAGAAATAAAGAAATGGACTGAATTAGGAGGGATCCAAACGGATCAAGGATGGATGACGAAGGGAAAATCTATATGGTTTCTCCCCGACTCCATGGTTCAAGTCATCATTAACACAATACATAGTCCAGCGCACCTAGAAGAAAAAGCTATGCTAGATAGCATTCAACACATCTGGTTCAACAAACATTTACGAGCAGCAGCTAAACAAAAAGTACGTACCTGTATGATATGTTGTCAGTTCAACCCAGGTAAAAGCATCCCTGTAGAGCAAGGTGGATTTCAACCTCCTGATCATCCTTTTGAAGTCCTCCAGATGGATTATATCCAGATGGAACGATGTCGAGGATTCAAATATGTTCTCGTAGTTGTCTGTGCTCTTTCCCGTTGGACAGAAGCCTACCCGGTTTCAGATTACACTGCCCCGACTACTGCCAAACAGTTAGTTCGAGAATTCTTCCCACGGTATGGTTTACCACGTGTTGTATACTCAGATAACGGCCAGCCATTCTCATCCGAGCTAATGAAACACGTTTCACTTCTGTTAGGTTACCAATGGAAATTCCACTGTGTCCGACATCCCGAGGCAGCAGGTCTCGTGGAACGCCATAATCAAACTCTGAAAATTAGATTGTCCAAAGTATGTAGAGAAAAAGGTGTTGATTGGATAGTAGCCTTACCAGTTGCGCTCTTTTACATGAGAATGGTAGCACATTCTCGAACAGGGCTATCCCCGTATGAGGTGATCTTTGGTAGACCACCAAATATGTGGGGGACGCCTATACCTCGTAAAATCACTGATGTTGACTGTAATATGCTGACAGATTACCTGGCTTCCTTGATGTCTGCACTACAATCTTGTCGTTCACAGGTAGCTGCAGCTTTTCCCGATAACACTGAGGTGAAGCCCCATGACGTGGTTCCAGGGGATCTTGTTCTAGTGAGGAACTTTGACAGAAGGAGTCAGCTGGAGCCTCGGTGGCAGTCGCCGACACTCGTCTTATTGACCACAAGGACAGCCGTGAAGGTTGAGGGACGTAAAGGGTGGTTGCACTCGAGCCATATAAAGAAATTTTATGGACTACCGTCAGACGTGAATACTCAGCCCTGCATTCCCTCACAGACTGATTCAAAACTTCCTTTGGTTGAAAAAACCAAGAGTGACATTTATAAACTGAAACTAAGGTCTAGCAAGTCAGACAATTTGATTGTTTAAGTCCTCTCCAAGGTGAATCGGTTGAATTTGTCTCTGACATGTATCCTCTAGACCGAAATAGAGAGAGAAAAAGACAGAAACAGCTTAAGAAACATGCGTACTGTAAATCACTTCGTAGTCACTGCATAGTGACATTATTAATTATGTTTTTCCTAAGTCTTCTGATAATTGCTGTTAGTATATTGCTACACATGTATTACCCTATTTCTAAACGTGCTTACAATGCTACTGCTGAACATTCTTTTAGCGAATTACCTCCGCATGAGTTGTCTTATAGATTTGCGCTGCGCAACAACACTTTTATTAGTATGTTACATCATTCCCATCAGACCAGCAATGCTACAAATTGTTGGATATGTGGCCGACTCCCTCCCTATCAGAACTACAAGGGAGTTCTGCCTCTCTTTCCGTATCCGTTCACACACAATGGCTCCTGTGGAGCATGGTTTAGTTTGATTAATTCCCTAGATTCAAATTCCGTAGTTTATCAAGACAACTGGGTATGGGGAAACCTGAACCTAGTTTTGCTTAAAGTCTGCTACCCTAACAAGGAGGGACTTCCCAAAAGAACAGGAACTGATCTAGAAAATGAAGTATATGGATTAGGTAACTTTACACTTAACCTCATGATTCTGAATGTTGAATCCGAAGCTACACCAATCTTGCCCGCTATGTCAGTATTTCCAGTTAAAGGTGAATTATGCGTAAGAAAGAATGGTTCAATACACATGGGCCATAGTAAATGTACCACTGTAATAGAATTCAGTGATCAAGGCAAATCTACATTCAGAGCTTCTCGTCATTCCTACTTCATATGTGGTCAGACTGCATATATACGTTTACCTCTAGATTGGGATGGTACCTGTTACATTGCATTCCTTCTGCCACCTGTTTTCCTAGCCCCTCCTGATTATCACAGAAATACCCATTTAGTACACAATAGACAACAGAGAGATCTCCCGATTGTCGATTACACTGAAACGGCATGGGAGCAATACACAGATTTCAATAAAGGTTTCTTTCCCTATATAGGTACAGTCACTAATAGTAAGCTGATACGTAGATTAACTAGAACACTTGAAGCAGTAGTGAATGAAACTACTTCCGCCTTAGGCAACTTAACAGAGGAGCAGTCTGCGATGCGGATTGTTGTTCTTCAAAATCGTCTTGTCCTTGACGTCATCCTGGCCGATAGGGGCGGAGCTTGTAGGGTCATCGGATCAAGTTGCTGTGTTTTCATTCCAGAAAACTCGCCGTCAGTATATAAAGCCATAACTCGCCTTCACAAGATTGTAAGCCAGATACACCAGAATCCAGGCACCTGGACTTGGTCCGGTTGGTTCTGGAGCGTGTTGTCAGCCTGGGGATGGAGGATTCTATCCTTCCTAGGTATTGGCTTTCTCATACTATTCAGTTGCTGCTTATGTCTACAATGTGGGCCAGCGATTTGTGGTCTGTGTGCCACATCGTGTATCCCGCCTTCAAGTTTTCGCTCAAAATCCCGGAAGAAGAAAGAAGAACAAATGATGCTATATGAACAGATTGATGGATTGATGAAGATCGATATCTCATGAAGGGTCCGTAGGGGACAAGGAGGGAATGAGGAAATATGAATTTTATGATCAGTTATGTCCCCTATCTTAGACCCCAACGGCTCCATGTACATGCTACAAGTACATGTATGTTCCCTCCAGTTCCAGTTATGAAGACGCAAATACATATGCGTCCACCGCCAACATGTCCTCTTTCAGATCCGCCATGAATGGGTCGGATATTCCGTTCCTAAGTATGAAAGGCCACCGACTTTATGTGGTTCACTTTCCACGTTTTACAGTTCAGGCGAGTAGGCCCTGAATTCTGCCATCAAGCCTTTTCCTGCCTTCTGTCTCTGAAAGCTCCAGTCTGAGCTCGCATCTGTATCCATGAACTTTGTCCTACTCCCTCTGCGCGGCTAACGGTGCCTGACTCGGCCTGTTGCCTGCCAAAAACTGTATTTCACCTTCAAGTTATCTGCTCCGCTCCTCATCCAATGCATTCCTGTCTAGTAGTTTAGGTAAACATTCTTCCAGCTACCGAGCAAAGGGCCCGGCCTCACTGTCCTCATGCAAGTAATTCATAGCCCCTGTTACCATGGAAGATTCCTGCCCCCTCGCATCCCATGTAGACACTTAGACGCTTGTACACGCACTAACAGTCAGTATAGAATAGATTCCGTCCGAGAGACCTTTCCTTTTGGATAATACAGTTCTTTAAACATAAGATATTAGATATGATTTGGGATTAGGTTGACCTGACCCCCCAGACTTCTGTCTCCACATGTAGAGCTAAATGTCAAGTCCCCTTCACCCTCTAGTTGCACGTCAATCACACGTCATGCGGCTGCGCGCGCATCTTTGCCAAGTATTTCTGCTGACATTGCAGGATTCTCTTATGGATCCACCCACTTGTGACATCATGTTTAATGACGTTTCTAGTCTACGCCTATATTCATGCCTCTTTTCATTACGTATGTGTATTCTTATCTGTATTATCAGCTGTTACGCCTCCTGCATCTGTCTTAATGTAATGCTTTTTCATATAAATATCTTTACCTGTCAATAATGTATTGCCTTCCCTTCCTGAACCTTCGTGGTGATGGAATTTGATGCCATGGTTCGAACCATAATTCCTTTGTAAGGAATAAAGCCTTTCAGAACCTCTAATACCACGGATTCTGCCTCTTATTTTTACTGAGTTATTCTTACTAGACTTTACCGCATAAAAAAATAGTACAGGTAATTAAAATATTTACCACATAAATTGGCGCCCGAATAGGGACACTTTCTCATCTCACGCGCCGGAGGTGCGTTGCAGGCCCGGTCTCCTGCCACAGCTGGACGGACAACAACGCGTACCCGCAGGATTTCCTGTATCTCCCTCCGGCCAAGCGGGGGTGACTGAGGCTGCGATCAACACCCAGACGAGGCGGTGAGAAGTGCGAAGTATCCCGACCAGAGCCTAGCTGAGAGAGCAAGATCCGAGGTATACAGAGGCCCACCAGGTTCCAAAGTTCCGCGTCGAGTCCGGTCCAGTCCAGTTCAGTTCAGTTCCGAGGCCTTCCGTTCCGTGCTACCCGGTGAGTACCGTTGCCGGGGAGGCATTTAGACGTGCACATAGTTTGTGCCGGTCAAGACGGGTTTGGGTACACAAATCCGGTCTGCACTGTTTCAGCAGTGTATCTGTACTGTTTAGCAGTATATCTAGTATGTCTTGTATATAATTCAGTATTACCTAGTGTTAGTATTATGTCAGTAACTAATTTTCTTCTGATTATCATTGTTCGTTAAATGTTAAATGTTAAATGTTTTAATATGTTTTAAAAATTGTGGTATGAATGAGTGTTCATTATTGTGTTTATTGTATTAATTGTGTTCGAGATTAAGTAGCAAGGTTTAAAGATGCCGCTCTTTTCAAAATTAAGACAGATCAAAACTAGAAAAGGGGTACTCGAAGAAGCTGTTCCCATTCCACCTAGGGACACTCCAGGGTACTTTATGTACCATAAGCATGGCCTAGATGCCGTATTATTTCTTGATTTATGGGTGGACTACACCAAGGATTTACCAGAAAGTCAGAGGTGGCCCGCAGCTGGGACATGGGATGCAGATTGCATCATGAGAGTAGAAGAAGAATTATGGAAAAAGAAAGCCAGACAGTCACAGAAAGATGCCATCGAATTATGGCGTAAAGAATCGTATAGACGCACAGAGAAAGCGCTCAGACAGGAAGAGAAAAGTAGGGAAAATTCAAATAAAGCCCGAGAAAATACATTAATTGAGGAAGGTACCAGAGTAAAAGCAGAACAAGTAGACAGACAAAGAAGCACCCTTATGAATGGTATGTATCCTCTTCTGGCCGAAGGTCTACCTAAGGCCACCCTGGAAATACCGAAAGATCTGCCACCTCCATTACTTCCGACAAAGGCACATCCCAAGACTGCTAAAGATATTTTCCTTTCTTCCTATTTAGACGATGTAGCTCCCGAATATGCTAATGCTCCGCCACACACACCGCCTGCCGATGGTGCTCAACGCCAAGATCATCCGCCCCCACCTCCGCAACAACAAACTCCTACGCACATTCCAACAGGCCCATCTGTTTCTACCGCTTTTCCCGCATCTACAGTTTCTATCTTACATCCAACAAACCCTTTCGTGCCCAGCACCTCAGACGGTGCTACAGGAGGTACGACAGACATTTTTGCCACGCCGCCGCGAGGAAATAAATTATCTCTTAGAGATTTAGCACTCCAACGTACACCCCAACTAGCAACTTCCGACATTTTTAAAGAACATCTAGTGGATTGTAGATATGATCCTGTGCCCGGTAGACGGGACGGAATGCTGCTGTCATCATTACGTATACGACGAGCTTCAAGGTATTTAGCGACGCTACCAGGAATGACGGCACATTTAGACAATATATATCACTTTGTCCAATCGGGGCGAGGCCCTGAAAGTATTAACGAAGCCATGGAATACCAGAAAGCGGATGTACAGAGGCAACTGTTACGCTTCTTCATAAACTGCGTGATCAGGAACGAAGACAGGGCTGAGGTAGATCAGGAGGAAATGCAAGTACTTACCAGATGGGGTCAGAATATATCAGAGGGGAGACATGATAAACAGACGTGTATAGTAGCTATGTGCCGAAAGATCCGCAAAGAAGTAGAACGAATACATAAAGAAAGATTAGAAGCAGACAAAACTGAATTGGAGGGAGAGGAGGAGGAAGAATCAGGAATGGCCGCAGGACAATTAGAAACGATGGCTTATGTAGGTAAAGGAAGATCTTTTAATAATACCAGATGCTTCAATGATCCAATACGTCCGATACGTCCAGAATGTAACAGAAATTTTCAAGCCCCTATGTTAAATACAAGGTCTCCTGAACACCTATTTCAAGCTGCTGATAAATTACTCCGAGACCGAAGGGGGTATCATATGCTCGATTCTATGGATGAACAAGAATTAGCAAGGTCAGCAGTACAATGGGCTGACAGTCCCGGAAAATACAGTGATGATGCGCTAACACACACGTTTTTGAATCTTAACCCAGACGAACAGCGATTAGCTGGTATATACATGATTCAACACCTCATTATATTATATCAAAGCCAACACTCCGATCCTAGTCCCCTACCTGACATATTGATAGAATTACTCACGAATAAATGGAGAGGTTCAGGTACTGATTTAATTAAAGAAATTCTAGAATATCGGAACCAATACATTGTCTTCGTATGCCCAGAACATGTTCCAGTTCCCACTATGGGAAGAAAAATGTATCATATAGATAGACAGAATCCCTTACGCGAAGTGCACCCAATAAAGGGTGACGACAATACTTTTAAACGCGTGTTTGTGTACACGCCCATAACTAAAATTGAATTATTAGAAATGAAGAAAGTAGTACCTAGCCATGATAAGGATCCAGCAGGTTTCCACCGTGAGATAAAAGACATGTTACTCATGGGAGAGTATACCTACCCTGACATTATGAAAATATTAAAAGTATTAATGCCTGCCGGTATCTACGAGAAACTCAAAGAAAAGGATTGGGAAGTGGGAGATCAGAAGATAGATTGGACAGCGTTAGAAACCGAAGAAAAGGCCCGAGCTGCAGGTTCAGGGCTTGGGGAAAAGACTACAGCATTACCCGGATTACTAGTGCAAGTATTGCCACGCTTGTTAACTACGAAAAAGGAAGATTGAGGTGCAATTTCAGCCTGTAAACAAAAACAAGACGAAGACACTAGTGATTTTTATTCCCGATTTGAAAAATGTTTTGGTATTAATAGTGGCATAAAAGCAAATAGTGAGTCGTATCCACATCTGTTTGTGACAAAATTAGTTGAAAACTCCCTGCCCCAAGTCAAGAATAGGGTATTAAAATTCGAGAGTACCTGCCAAGGTAACACCCCGTCACAGATGTTACAAATGTTACAATATCACCACAATAGAATTAGAGAAGAACAAGAACATGAACAAAGACGTATGAAAGACACGAAAATGAAAATGCTTGTTGCTCAGTCAGTTCCAGCTGACGGTCATAGAAAGGGTACGACACAGTCCAGTGATTCAGCAGGTCCTGTAAAAGGGACATGCAACTATTGCAAACAGCCAGGTCATTATATACACGATTGTGCAGTTCTGAAACATAATATCTCTACGGGTAAGACCAAGGAGAGACCACGTCCGCCTAGACAGGATCAGATCCCACAACAAGTACCTCAACATGCTCAATCTATGCCAGTTCCACAACAACAGACCGTAGCAACATCACAGCCGCAGCCTATTGCTGCCACACAAGCAACGACACAACAGATGTACCAGTATGCACAAGCAGATTATCCCGATACACATGAAATAGCCTAGAGAGGGAAGTTGGCTTACCCCTTATCGAGGTTCCTGTAGATCAAGAGGGACCTTATGTACATAGTGAACTATTAGGGGAAGACAGAAAGTTTTTACTTGATACAGGGGCAAGCAGAACAACTATACGACGCAGTGAAGTTCCAGGGGCACCCCTCTCAGGCTCACAGAATATTTCCCTTGGATTCTCAGGAAAGCCTATTATTAATGAAGTATCACTACCTCTTCCACTTACGGTTGGTCCATTGACACGAACTACAGATTTATTGCTTACTAAAACATGTCCAGAAAACTTGTTAGGCATAAAAACACTGAAAGCTCTAGGAGCCATTATATGTTGTTCTCCGGAAGGAGTACGATTATTTTTACGTGACTTCAAAGGTCACTATGTGTCCAGAGACATGGATCACCGGTTACAGAATTTACCTACACATTTATGGGCACAAGGCCCTACTGATGTTGGTTGCATGCACATTACACCATATCGAGTCACACTAAAAACAGGAGTGGTACTACCACGAATGCGACAATACAAGTTACCCCCAGATGCTGTAGTGGCTTTACTGCAAATCATTGACGAGCTTATTGCCCAAGGAGTGGTCGTGGAAACGGACTCCAATGTATGTAATTCCCCGATAATTCCGATTCTTAAAAGAACGGATCCAAAAGCACCGCCAGTATATCGATTGGTTATTGATCTGCGCGAATTGAATAAATGCATTGTGCCACAATACCCCGTGGTCCCAGATATCTCTTCATTATTAACAGCTATTGATTCAGAAGCAACGTTCTTTACTGTAATTGATCTCAAGAATGCCTTCTTTAGCGTCCCAATCGATACGGAAAGTCAATACCTGTTCGGATTCAGTTTAAATGGACGAAGTTTTAAATTCACACGCGCACCTCAAGGATTCACAGAAAGCCCCAGCATCTATAGCAAAGCACTGAAACGAGAACTTGACAGTATCCACATGCCAGTTAACACCGCCTTGCTTCAGTATGTCGATGATCTGCTGATCACCGCTCGAAGCGAACCTGAATGTGAAAAAGCATCACTGACGGTTTTACAATTTCTAGCCGACAAGGGGCACAAGGTGTCCCCTTCTAAGCTGCAATTCTGTGTCCAGCAAGTTGTTTACCTTGGGCACTTGCTGTCCAAGGAGGGAAGACAGCTTACACCCGACCGCATCCAGTTAATTGCTAACATGCCACCACCCAAGACACAAAAGGAGGTGCGGGCTTTTATAGGCCTCACTTCGTACTGTAGGCAGTGGATCCCTCAATACGCATTTCTAGCAAAACCACTCATTCAGTTGACAACACAGGAGGCAGCCACATCGACTGTCCTCCCTTGGACTCAAGAACATACAAATGCCTTTGAAAGCTTAAAGAAAGCTTTATGTCAAGCACCTGTTTTAGCAACACCATGTTACAGTAAACATTTTACACTTTTTGTTACAGAACGCGAAGGTACTGCCTTGTCAGTACTCACTCAGGAACAAGCAGGATCACACAAACCATGTGCTTATTTTTCTAGTACATTAGATCCCGTAGCTCAGGCTCTCCCTGCGTGCCTGAAATCAGTGGCAGCAACAGCTTTAGCAATCAGACAAAGCGATGCCATAGTATTAGGACATCAATTGACAGTACAAGTACCACACGCAGTAGAGGTTCTCTTGAACCGAACACAAACACAACACTTGACTATAGCAAGACTTACCGGTTATGAATTGACATTGTTCCAGCCACACATAGAAATCAGACGTTGTAGTACACTAAATCCTGCCACACTTTTGCCAGTAAATGGAACAGACCCATTAGCACATGATTGTATTGAAGTCATTACTATCACGACGAAACCCAGACAAGACTTGACAGATATTCCCTTATTAGATCCAGATCTGACATTGTATGTAGATGGTTCATGCATGAGAACAAGTACAGGAGAGTTAGTGGCCGCTTATGCAGTCACAACAGACACTGAAGTCATTGAAACAAATTGTATTAACACTTTGTCAGCTCAAGCAGCAGAGCTCATCGCTCTGACACAAGCCTGTATTCAAGCCACAAATAAGAAAGTCAACATATACACAGATTCACGTTATGCATTCGGAGTCGTCCATGACTTCGGCGTGCTGTGGCGAGAGAGAGGTTATTTAACTTCTCACGGTACCCATATCCAACACGGACCCCTCATTCAAGCTCTATTAGACGCAATTCATCTACCTACTGCAATATCTATTATGAAATGCAAAGCCCATACGAAAGTTACCGATATCATTTCTCAGGGTAACGACCTAGCTGACAGAACAGCTAAACAGACTGCTCAGAACCAGACTCATACAACTGACACGACAAAGACAATAGTTCCGACACCGACACACTGCATGACAGTCAAGGATCCCGCCCTTGATATAATTGACATACAGACACATGCTACACCAGAAGAAATAAAGAAATGGACTGAATTAGGAGGGATCCAAACGGATCAAGGATGGATGACGAAGGGAAAATCTATATGGTTTCTCCCCGACTCCATGGTTCAAGTCATCATTAACACAATACATAGTCCAGCGCACCTAGAAGAAAAAGCTATGCTAGATAGCATTCAACACATCTGGTTCAACAAACATTTACGAGCAGCAGCTAAACAAAAAGTACGTACCTGTATGATATGTTGTCAGTTCAACCCAGGTAAAAGCATCCCTGTAGAGCAAGGTGGATTTCAACCTCCTGATCATCCTTTTGAAGTCCTCCAGATGGATTATATCCAGATGGAACGATGTCGAGGATTCAAATATGTTCTCGTAGTTGTCTGTGCTCTTTCCCGTTGGACAGAAGCCTACCCGGTTTCAGATTACACTGCCCCGACTACTGCCAAACAGTTAGTTCGAGAATTCTTCCCACGGTATGGTTTACCACGTGTTGTATACTCAGATAACGGCCAGCCATTCTCATCCGAGCTAATGAAACACGTTTCACTTCTGTTAGGTTACCAATGGAAATTCCACTGTGTCCGACATCCCGAGGCAGCAGGTCTCGTGGAACGCCATAATCAAACTCTGAAAATTAGATTGTCCAAAGTATGTAGAGAAAAAGGTGTTGATTGGATAGTAGCCTTACCAGTTGCGCTCTTTTACATGAGAATGGTAGCACATTCTCGAACAGGGCTATCCCCGTATGAGGTGATCTTTGGTAGACCACCAAATATGTGGGGGACGCCTATACCTCGTAAAATCACTGATGTTGACTGTAATATGCTGACAGAATACCTGGCTTCCTTGATGTCTGCACTACAATCTTGTCGTTCACAGGTAGCTGCAGCTTTTCCCGATAACACTGAGGTGAAGCCCCATGACGTGGTTCCAGGGGATCTTGTTCTAGTGAGGAACTTTGACAGAAGGAGTCAGCTGGAGCCTCGGTGGCAGTCGCCGACACTCGTCTTATTGACCACAAGGACAGCCGTGAAGGTTGAGGGACGTAAAGGGTGGTTGCACTCGAGCCATATAAAGAAATTTTATGGACTACCGTCAGACGTGAATACTCAGCCCTGCATTCCCTCACAGACTGATTCAAAACTTCCTTTGGTTGAAAAAACCAAGAGTGACATTTATAAACTGAAACTAAGGTCTAGCAAGTCAGACAATTTGATTGTTTAAGTCCTCTCCAAGGTGAATCGGTTGAATTTGTCTCTGACATGTATCCTCTAGACCGAAATAGAGAGAGAAAAAGACAGAAACAGCTTAAGAAACATGCGTACTGTAAATCACTTCGTAGTCACTGCATAGTGACATTATTAATTATGTTTTTCCTAAGTCTTCTGATAATTGCTGTTAGTATATTGCTACACATGTATTACCCTATTTCTAAACGTGCTTACAATGCTACTGCTGAACATTCTTTTAGCGAATTACCTCCGCATGAGTTGTCTTATAGATTTGCGCTGCGCAACAACACTTTTATTAGTATGTTACATCATTCCCATCAGACCAGCAATGCTACAAATTGTTGGATATGTGGCCGACTCCCTCCCTATCAGAACTACAAGGGAGTTCTGCCTCTCTTTCCGTATCCGTTCACACACAATGGCTCCTGTGGAGCATGGTTTAGTTTGATTAATTCCCTAGATTCAAATTCCGTAGTTTATCAAGACAACTGGGTATGGGGAAACCTGAACCTAGTTTTGCTTAAAGTCTGCTACCCTAACAAGGAGGGACTTCCCAAAAGAACAGGAACTGATCTAGAAAATGAAGTATATGGATTAGGTAACTTTACACTTAACCTCATGATTCTGAATGTTGAATCCGAAGCTACACCAATCTTGCCCGCTATGTCAGTATTTCCAGTTAAAGGTGAATTATGCGTAAGAAAGAATGGTTCAATACACATGGGCCATAGTAAATGTACCACTGTAATAGAATTCAGTGATCAAGGCAAATCTACATTCAGAGCTTCTCGTCATTCCTACTTCATATGTGGTCAGACTGCATATATACGTTTACCTCTAGATTGGGATGGTACCTGTTACATTGCATTCCTTCTGCCACCTGTTTTCCTAGCCCCTCCTGATTATCACAGAAATACCCATTTAGTACACAATAGACAACAGAGAGATCTCCCGATTGTCGATTACACTGAAACGGCATGGGAGCAATACACAGATTTCAATAAAGGTTTCTTTCCCTATATAGGTACAGTCACTAATAGTAAGCTGATACGTAGATTAACTAGAACACTTGAAGCAGTAGTGAATGAAACTACTTCCGCCTTAGGCAACTTAACAGAGGAGCAGTCTGCGATGCGGATTGTTGTTCTTCAAAATCGTCTTGTCCTTGACGTCATCCTGGCCGATAGGGGCGGAGCTTGTAGGGTCATCGGATCAAGTTGCTGTGTTTTCATTCCAGAAAACTCGCCGTCAGTATATAAAGCCATAACTCGCCTTCACAAGATTGTAAGCCAGATACACCAGAATCCAGGCACCTGGACTTGGTCCGGTTGGTTCTGGAGCGTGTTGTCAGCCTGGGGATGGAGGATTCTATCCTTCCTAGGTATTGGCTTTCTCATACTATTCAGTTGCTGCTTATGTCTACAATGTGGGCCAGCGATTTGTGGTCTGTGTGCCACATCGTGTATCCCGCCTTCAAGTTTTCGCTCAAAATCCCGGAAGAAGAAAGAAGAACAAATGATGCTATATGAACAGATTGATGGATTGATGAAGATCGATATCTCATGAAGGGTCCGTAGGGGACAAGGAGGGAATGAGGAAATATGAATTTTATGATCAGTTATGTCCCCTATCTTAGACCCCAACGGCTCCATGTACATGCTACAAGTACATGTATGTTCCCTCCAGTTCCAGTTATGAAGACGCAAATACATATGCGTCCACCGCCAACATGTCCTCTTTCAGATCCGCCATGAATGGGTCGGATATTCCGTTCCTAAGTATGAAAGGCCACCGACTTTATGTGGTTCACTTTCCACGTTTTACAGTTCAGGCGAGTAGGCCCTGAATTCTGCCATCAAGCCTTTTCCTGCCTTCTGTCTCTGAAAGCTCCAGTCTGAGCTCGCATCTGTATCCATGAACTTTGTCCTACTCCCTCTGCGCGGCTAACGGTGCCTGACTCGGCCTGTTGCCTGCCAAAAACTGTATTTCACCTTCAAGTTATCTGCTCCGCTCCTCATCCAATGCATTCCTGTCTAGTAGTTTAGGTAAACATTCTTCCAGCTACCGAGCAAAGGGCCCGGCCTCACTGTCCTCATGCAAGTAATTCATAGCCCCTGTTACCATGGAAGATTCCTGCCCCCTCGCATCCCATGTAGACACTTAGACGCTTGTACACGCACTAACAGTCAGTATAGAATAGATTCCGTCCGAGAGACCTTTCCTTTTGGATAATACAGTTCTTTAAACATAAGATATTAGATATGATTTGGGATTAGGTTGACCTGACCCCCCAGACTTCTGTCTCCACATGTAGAGCTAAATGTCAAGTCCCCTTCACCCTCTAGTTGCACGTCAATCACACGTCATGCGGCTGCGCGCGCATCTTTGCCAAGTATTTCTGCTGACATTGCAGGATTCTCTTATGGATCCACCCACTTGTGACATCATGTTTAATGACGTTTCTAGTCTACGCCTATATTCATGCCTCTTTTCATTACGTATGTGTATTCTTATCTGTATTATCAGCTGTTACGCCTCCTGCATCTGTCTTAATGTAATGCTTTTTCATATAAATATCTTTACCTGTCAATAATGTATTGCCTTCCCTTCCTGAACCTTCGTGGTGATGGAATTTGATGCCATGGTTCGAACCATAATTCCTTTGTAAGGAATAAAGCCTTTCAGAACCTCTAATACCACGGATTCTGCCTCTTATTTTTACTGAGTTATTCTTACTAGACTTTACCGCATAAAAAATAGTACAGGTAATTAAAATATTTACCACATAAATTGGCGCCCGAATAGGGACACTTTCTCATCTCACGCGCCGGAGGTGCGTTGCAGGCCCGGTCTCCTGCCACAGCTGGACGGACAACAACGCGTACCCGCAGGATTTCCTGTATCTCCCTCCGGCCAAGCGGGGGTGACTGAGGCTGCGATCAACACCCAGACGAGGCGGTGAGAAGTGCGAAGTATCCCGACCAGAGCCTAGCTGAGAGAGCAAGATCCGAGGTATACAGAGGCCCACCAGGTTCCAAAGTTCCGCGTCGAGTCCGGTCCAGTCCAGTTCAGTTCAGTTCCGAGGCCTTCCGTTCCGTGCTACCCGGTGAGTACCGTTGCCGGGGAGGCATTTAGACGTGCACATAGTTTGTGCCGGTCAAGACGGGTTTGGGTACACAAATCCGGTCTGCACTGTTTCAGCAGTTTATCTGTACTGTTTAGCAGTATATCTAGTATGTCTTGTATATAATTCAGTATTACCTAGTGTTAGTATTATGTCAGTAACTAATTTTCTTCTGATTATCATTGTTCGTTAAATGTTAAATGTTAAATGTTTTAATATGTTTTAAAAATTGTGGTATGAATGAGTGTTCATTATTGTGTTTATTGTATTAATTGTGTTCGAGATTAAGTAGCAAGGTTTAAAGATGCCGCTCTTTTCAAAATTAAGACAGATCAAAACTAGAAAAGGGGTACTCGAAGAAGCTGTTCCCATTCCACCTAGGGACACTCCAGGGTACTTTATGTACCATAAGCATGGCCTAGATGCCGTATTATTTCTTGATTTATGGGTGGACTACACCAAGGATTTACCAGAAAGTCAGAGGTGGCCCGCAGCTGGGACATGGGATGCAGATTGCATCATGAGAGTAGAAGAAGAATTATGGAAAAAGAAAGCCAGACAGTCACAGAAAGATGCCATCGAATTATGGCGTAAAGAATCGTATAGACGCACAGAGAAAGCGCTCAGACAGGAAGAGAAAAGTAGGGAAAATTCAAATAAAGCCCGAGAAAATACATTAATTGAGGAAGGTACCAGAGTAAAAGCAGAACAAGTAGACAGACAAAGAAGCACCCTTATGAATGGTATGTATCCTCTTCTGGCCGAAGGTCTACCTAAGGCCACCCTGGAAATACCGAAAGATCTGCCACCTCCATTACTTCCGACAAAGGCACATCCCAAGACTGCTAAAGATATTTTCCTTTCTTCCTATTTAGACGATGTAGCTCCCGAATATGCTAATGCTCCGCCACACACACCGCCTGCCGATGGTGCTCAACGCCAAGATCATCCGCCCCCACCTCCGCAACAACAAACTCCTACGCACATTCCAACAGGCCCATCTGTTTCTACCGCTTTTCCCGCATCTACAGTTTCTATCTTACATCCAACAAACCCTTTCGTGCCCAGCACCTCAGACGGTGCTACAGGAGGTACGACAGACATTTTTGCCACGCCGCCGCGAGGAAATAAATTATCTCTTAGAGATTTAGCACTCCAACGTACACCCCAACTAGCAACTTCCGACATTTTTAAAGAACATCTAGTGGATTGTAGATATGATCCTGTGCCCGGTAGACGGGACGGAATGCTGCTGTCATCATTACGTATACGACGAGCTTCAAGGTATTTAGCGACGCTACCAGGAATGACGGCACATTTAGACAATATATATCACTTTGTCCAATCGGGGCGAGGCCCTGAAAGTATTAACGAAGCCATGGAATACCAGAAAGCGGATGTACAGAGGCAACTGTTACGCTTCTTCATAAACTGCGTGATCAGGAACGAAGACAGGGCTGAGGTAGATCAGGAGGAAATGCAAGTACTTACCAGATGGGGTCAGAATATATCAGAGGGGAGACATGATAAACAGACGTGTATAGTAGCTATGTGCCGAAAGATCCGCAAAGAAGTAGAACGAATACATAAAGAAAGATTAGAAGCAGACAAAACTGAATTGGAGGGAGAGGAGGAGGAAGAATCAGGAATGGCCGCAGGACAATTAGAAACGATGGCTTATGTAGGTAAAGGAAGATCTTTTAATAATACCAGATGCTTCAATGATCCAATACGTCCGATACGTCCAGAATGTAACAGAAATTTTCAAGCCCCTATGTTAAATACAAGGTCTCCTGAACACCTATTTCAAGCTGCTGATAAATTACTCCGAGACCGAAGGGGGTATCATATGCTCGATTCTATGGATGAACAAGAATTAGCAAGGTCAGCAGTACAATGGGCTGACAGTCCCGGAAAATACAGTGATGATGCGCTAACACACACGTTTTTGAATCTTAACCCAGACGAACAGCGATTAGCTGGTATATACATGATTCAACACCTCATTATATTATATCAAAGCCAACACTCCGATCCTAGTCCCCTACCTGACATATTGATAGAATTACTCACGAATAAATGGAGAGGTTCAGGTACTGATTTAATTAAAGAAATTCTAGAATATCGGAACCAATACATTGTCTTCGTATGCCCAGAACATGTTCCAGTTCCCACTATGGGAAGAAAAATGTATCATATAGATAGACAGAATCCCTTACGCGAAGTGCACCCAATAAAGGGTGACGACAATACTTTTAAACGCGTGTTTGTGTACACGCCCATAACTAAAATTGAATTATTAGAAATGAAGAAAGTAGTACCTAGCCATGATAAGGATCCAGCAGGTTTCCACCGTGAGATAAAAGACATGTTACTCATGGGAGAGTATACCTACCCTGACATTATGAAAATATTAAAAGTATTAATGCCTGCCGGTATCTACGAGAAACTCAAAGAAAAGGATTGGGAAGTGGGAGATCAGAAGATAGATTGGACAGCGTTAGAAACCGAAGAAAAGGCCCGAGCTGCAGGTTCAGGGCTTGGGGAAAAGACTACAGCATTACCCGGATTACTAGTGCAAGTATTGCCACGCTTGTTAACTACGAAAAAGGAAGATTGAGGTGCAATTTCAGCCTGTAAACAAAAACAAGACGAAGACACTAGTGATTTTTATTCCCGATTTGAAAAATGTTTTGGTATTAATAGTGGCATAAAAGCAAATAGTGAGTCGTATCCACATCTGTTTGTGACAAAATTAGTTGAAAACTCCCTGCCCCAAGTCAAGAATAGGGTATTAAAATTCGAGAGTACCTGCCAAGGTAACACCCCGTCACAGATGTTACAAATGTTACAATATCACCACAATAGAATTAGAGAAGAACAAGAACATGAACAAAGACGTATGAAAGACACGAAAATGAAAATGCTTGTTGCTCAGTCAGTTCCAGCTGACGGTCATAGAAAGGGTACGACACAGTCCAGTGATTCAGCAGGTCCTGTAAAAGGGACATGCAACTATTGCAAACAGCCAGGTCATTATATACACGATTGTGCAGTTCTGAAACATAATATCTCTACGGGTAAGACCAAGGAGAGACCACGTCCGCCTAGACAGGATCAGATCCCACAACAAG
Organism: Triturus cristatus; assembly: GCF_964204655.1. Classification (NCBI taxonomy): domain Eukaryota; kingdom Metazoa; phylum Chordata; class Amphibia; order Caudata; family Salamandridae; genus Triturus; species Triturus cristatus. The sequence continues at coordinate 962,222,421 of NC_140589.1, forward strand.
TACCTCAACATGCTCAATCTATGCCAGTTCCACAACAACAGACCGTAGCAACATCACAGCCGCAGCCTATTGCTGCCACACAAGCAACGACACAACAGATGTACCAGTATGCACAAGCAGATTATCCCGATACACATGAAATAGCCTAGAGAGGGAAGTTGGCTTACCCCTTATCGAGGTTCCTGTAGATCAAGAGGGACCTTATGTACATAGTGAACTATTAGGGGAAGACAGAAAGTTTTTACTTGATACAGGGGCAAGCAGAACAACTATACGACGCAGTGAAGTTCCAGGGGCACCCCTCTCAGGCTCACAGAATATTTCCCTTGGATTCTCAGGAAAGCCTATTATTAATGAAGTATCACTACCTCTTCCACTTACGGTTGGTCCATTGACACGAACTACAGATTTATTGCTTACTAAAACATGTCCAGAAAACTTGTTAGGCACAAAAACACTGAAAGCTCTAGGAGCCATTATATGTTGTTCTCCGGAAGGAGTACGATTATTTTTACGTGACTTCAAAGGTCACTATGTGTCCAGAGACATGGATCACCGGTTACAGAATTTACCTACACATTTATGGGCACAAGGCCCTACTGATGTTGGTTGCATGCACATTACACCATATCGAGTCACACTAAAAACAGGAGTGGTACTACCACGAATGCGACAATACAAGTTACCCCCAGATGCTGTAGTGGCTTTACTGCAAATCATTGACGAGCTTATTGCCCAAGGAGTGGTCGTGGAAACGGACTCCAATGTATGTAATTCCCCGATAATTCCGATTCTTAAAAGAACGGATCCAAAAGCACCGCCAGTATATCGATTGGTTATTGATCTGCGCGAATTGAATAAATGCATTGTGCCACAATACCCCGTGGTCCCAGATATCTCTTCATTATTAACAGCTATTGATTCAGAAGCAACGTTCTTTACTGTAATTGATCTCAAGAATGCCTTCTTTAGCGTCCCAATCGATACGGAAAGTCAATACCTGTTCGGATTCAGTTTAAATGGACGAAGTTTTAAATTCACACGCGCACCTCAAGGATTCACAGAAAGCCCCAGCATCTATAGCAAAGCACTGAAACGAGAACTTGACAGTATCCACATGCCAGTTAACACCGCCTTGCTTCAGTATGTCGATGATCTGCTGATCACCGCTCGAAGCGAACCTGAATGTGAAAAAGCATCACTGACGGTTTTACAATTTCTAGCCGACAAGGGGCACAAGGTGTCCCCTTCTAAGCTGCAATTCTGTGTCCAGCAAGTTGTTTACCTTGGGCACTTGCTGTCCAAGGAGGGAAGACAGCTTACACCCGACCGCATCCAGTTAATTGCTAACATGCCACCACCCAAGACACAAAAGGAGGTGCGGGCTTTTATAGGCCTCACTTCGTACTGTAGGCAGTGGATCCCTCAATACGCATTTCTAGCAAAACCACTCATTCAGTTGACAACACAGGAGGCAGCCACATCGACTGTCCTCCCTTGGACTCAAGAACATACAAATGCCTTTGAAAGCTTAAAGAAAGCTTTATGTCAAGCACCTGTTTTAGCAACACCATGTTACAGTAAACATTTTACACTTTTTGTTACAGAACGCGAAGGTACTGCCTTGTCAGTACTCACTCAGGAACAAGCAGGATCACACAAACCATGTGCTTATTTTTCTAGTACATTAGATCCCGTAGCTCAGGCTCTCCCTGCGTGCCTGAAATCAGTGGCAGCAACAGCTTTAGCAATCAGACAAAGCGATGCCATAGTATTAGGACATCAATTGACAGTACAAGTACCACACGCAGTAGAGGTTCTCTTGAACCGAACACAAACACAACACTTGACTATAGCAAGACTTACCGGTTATGAATTGACATTGTTCCAGCCACACATAGAAATCAGACGTTGTAGTACACTAAATCCTGCCACACTTTTGCCAGTAAATGGAACAGACCCATTAGCACATGATTGTATTGAAGTCATTACTATCACGACGAAACCCAGACAAGACTTGACAGATATTCCCTTATTAGATCCAGATCTGACATTGTATGTAGATGGTTCATGCATGAGAACAAGTACAGGAGAGTTAGTGGCCGCTTATGCAGTCACAACAGACACTGAAGTCATTGAAACAAATTGTATTAACACTTTGTCAGCTCAAGCAGCAGAGCTCATCGCTCTGACACAAGCCTGTATTCAAGCCACAAATAAGAAAGTCAACATATACACAGATTCACGTTATGCATTCGGAGTCGTCCATGACTTCGGCGTGCTGTGGCGAGAGAGAGGTTATTTAACTTCTCACGGTACCCATATCCAACACGGACCCCTCATTCAAGCTCTATTAGACGCAATTCATCTACCTACTGCAATATCTATTATGAAATGCAAAGCCCATACGAAAGTTACCGATATCATTTCTCAGGGTAACGACCTAGCTGACAGAACAGCTAAACAGACTGCTCAGAACCAGACTCATACAACTGACACGACAAAGACAATAGTTCCGACACCGACACACTGCATGACAGTCAAGGATCCCGCCCTTGATATAATTGACATACAGACACATGCTACACCAGAAGAAATAAAGAAATGGACTGAATTAGGAGGGATCCAAACGGATCAAGGATGGATGACGAAGGGAAAATCTATATGGTTTCTCCCCGACTCCATGGTTCAAGTCATCATTAACACAATACATAGTCCAGCGCACCTAGAAGAAAAAGCTATGCTAGATAGCATTCAACACATCTGGTTCAACAAACATTTACGAGCAGCAGCTAAACAAAAAGTACGTACCTGTATGATATGTTGTCAGTTCAACCCAGGTAAAAGCATCCCTGTAGAGCAAGGTGGATTTCAACCTCCTGATCATCCTTTTGAAGTCCTCCAGATGGATTATATCCAGATGGAACGATGTCGAGGATTCAAATATGTTCTCGTAGTTGTCTGTGCTCTTTCCCGTTGGACAGAAGCCTACCCGGTTTCAGATTACACTGCCCCGACTACTGCCAAACAGTTAGTTCGAGAATTCTTCCCACGGTATGGTTTACCACGTGTTGTATACTCAGATAACGGCCAGCCATTCTCATCCGAGCTAATGAAACACGTTTCACTTCTGTTAGGTTACCAATGGAAATTCCACTGTGTCCGACATCCCGAGGCAGCAGGTCTCGTGGAACGCCATAATCAAACTCTGAAAATTAGATTGTCCAAAGTATGTAGAGAAAAAGGTGTTGATTGGATAGTAGCCTTACCAGTTGCGCTCTTTTACATGAGAATGGTAGCACATTCTCGAACAGGGCTATCCCCGTATGAGGTGATCTTTGGTAGACCACCAAATATGTGGGGGACGCCTATACCTCGTAAAATCACTGATGTTGACTGTAATATGCTGACAGATTACCTGGCTTCCTTGATGTCTGCACTACAATCTTGTCGTTCACAGGTAGCTGCAGCTTTTCCCGATAACACTGAGGTGAAGCCCCATGACGTGGTTCCAGGGGATATTGTTCTAGTGAGGAACTTTGACAGAAGGAGTCAGCTGGAGCCTCGGTGGCAGTCGCCGACACTCGTCTTATTGACCACAAGGACAGCCGTGAAGGTTGAGGGACGTAAAGGGTGGTTGCACTCGAGCCATATAAAGACATTTTATGGACTACCGTCAGACGTGAATACTCAGCCCTGCATTCCCTCACAGACTGATTCAAAACTTCCTTTGGTTGAAAAAACCAAGAGTGACATTTATAAACTGAAACTAAGGTCTAGCAAGTCAGACAATTTGATTGTTTAAGTCCTCTCCAAGGTGAATCGGTTGAATTTGTCTCTGACATGTATCCTCTAGACCGAAATAGAGAGAGAAAAAGACAGAAACAGCTTAAGAAACATGCGTACTGTAAATCACTTCGTAGTCACTGCATAGTGACATTATTAATTATGTTTTTCCTAAGTCTTCTGATAATTGCTGTTAGTATATTGCTACACATGTATTACCCTATTTCTAAACGTGCTTACAATGCTACTGCTGAACATTCTTTTAGCGAATTACCTCCGCATGAGTTGTCTTATAGATTTGCGCTGCGCAACAACACTTTTATTAGTATGTTACATCATTCCCATCAGACCAGCAATGCTACAAATTGTTGGATATGTGGCCGACTCCCTCCCTATCAGAACTACAAGGGAGTTCTGCCTCTCTTTCCGTATCCGTTCACACACAATGGCTCCTGTGGAGCATGGTTTAGTTTGATTAATTCCCTAGATTCAAATTCCGTAGTTTATCAAGACAACTGGGTATGGGGAAACCTGAACCTAGTTTTGCTTAAAGTCTGCTACCCTAACAAGGAGGGACTTCCCAAAAGAACAGGAACTGATCTAGAAAATGAAGTATATGGATTAGGTAACTTTACACTTAACCTCATGATTCTGAATGTTGAATCCGAAGCTACACCAATCTTGCCCGCTATGTCAGTATTTCCAGTTAAAGGTGAATTATGCGTAAGAAAGAATGGTTCAATACACATGGGCCATAGTAAATGTACCACTGTAATAGAATTCAGTGATCAAGGCAAATCTACATTCAGAGCTTCTCGTCATTCCTACTTCATATGTGGTCAGACTGCATATATACGTTTACCTCTAGATTGGGATGGTACCTGTTACATTGCATTCCTTCTGCCACCTGTTTTCCTAGCCCCTCCTGATTATCACAGAAATACCCATTTAGTACACAATAGACAACAGAGAGATCTCCCGATTGTCGATTACACTGAAACGGCATGGGAGCAATACACAGATTTCAATAAAGGTTTCTTTCCCTATATAGGTACAGTCACTAATAGTAAGCTGATACGTAGATTAACTAGAACACTTGAAGCAGTAGTGAATGAAACTACTTCCGCCTTAGGCAACTTAACAGAGGAGCAGTCTGCGATGCGGATTGTTGTTCTTCAAAATCGTCTTGTCCTTGACGTCATCCTGGCCGATAGGGGCGGAGCTTGTAGGGTCATCGGATCAAGTTGCTGTGTTTTCATTCCAGAAAACTCGCCGTCAGTATATAAAGCCATAACTCGCCTTCACAAGATTGTAAGCCAGATACACCAGAATCCAGGCACCTGGACTTGGTCCGGTTGGTTCTGGAGCGTGTTGTCAGCCTGGGGATGGAGGATTCTATCCTTCCTAGGTATTGGCTTTCTCATACTATTCAGTTGCTGCTTATGTCTACAATGTGGGCCAGCGATTTGTGGTCTGTGTGCCACATCGTGTATCCCGCCTTCAAGTTTTCGCTCAAAATCCCGGAAGAAGAAAGAAGAACAAATGATGCTATATGAACAGATTGATGGATTGATGAAGATCGATATCTCATGAAGGGTCCGTAGGGGACAAGGAGGGAATGAGGAAATATGAATTTTATGATCAGTTATGTCCCCTATCTTAGACCCCAACGGCTCCATGTACATGCTACAAGTACATGTATGTTCCCTCCAGTTCCAGTTATGAAGACGCAAATACATATGCGTCCACCGCCAACATGTCCTCTTTCAGATCCGCCATGAATGGGTCGGATATTCCGTTCCTAAGTATGAAAGGCCACCGACTTTATGTGGTTCACTTTCCACGTTTTACAGTTCAGGCGAGTAGGCCCTGAATTCTGCCATCAAGCCTTTTCCTGCCTTCTGTCTCTGAAAGCTCCAGTCTGAGCTCGCATCTGTATCCATGAACTTTGTCCTACTCCCTCTGCGCGGCTAACGGTGCCTGACTCGGCCTGTTGCCTGCCAAAAACTGTATTTCACCTTCAAGTTATCTGCTCCGCTCCTCATCCAATGCATTCCTGTCTAGTAGTTTAGGTAAACATTCTTCCAGCTACCGAGCAAAGGGCCCGGCCTCACTGTCCTCATGCAAGTAATTCATAGCCCCTGTTACCATGGAAGATTCCTGCCCCCTCGCATCCCATGTAGACACTTAGACGCTTGTACACGCACTAACAGTCAGTATAGAATAGATTCCGTCCGAGAGACCTTTCCTTTTGGATAATACAGTTCTTTAAACATAAGATATTAGATATGATTTGGGATTAGGTTGACCTGACCCCCCAGACTTCTGTCTCCACATGTAGAGCTAAATGTCAAGTCCCCTTCACCCTCTAGTTGCACGTCAATCACACGTCATGCGGCTGCGCGCGCATCTTTGCCAAGTATTTCTGCTGACATTGCAGGATTCTCTTATGGATCCACCCACTTGTGACATCATGTTTAATGACGTTTCTAGTCTACGCCTATATTCATGCCTCTTTTCATTACGTATGTGTATTCTTATCTGTATTATCAGCTGTTACGCCTCCTGCATCTGTCTTAATGTAATGCTTTTTCATATAAATATCTTTACCTGTCAATAATGTATTGCCTTCCCTTCCTGAACCTTCGTGGTGATGGAATTTGATGCCATGGTTCGAACCATAATTCCTTTGTAAGGAATAAAGCCTTTCAGAACCACAAATACCACGGATTCTGCCTCTTATTTTTACTGAGTTATTCTTACTAGACTTTACCGCATAAAAAAATAGTACAGGTAATTAAAATATTTACCACATAAATTGGCGCCCGAATAGGGACACTTTCTCATCTCACGCGCCGGAGGTGCGTTGCAGGCCCGGTCTCCTGCCACAGCTGGACGGACAACAACGCGTACCCGCAGGATTTCCTGTATCTCCCTCCGGCCAAGCGGGGGTGACTGAGGCTGCGATCAACACCCAGACGAGGCGGTGAGAAGTGCGAAGTATCCCGACCAGAGCCTAGCTGAGAGAGCAAGATCCGAGGTATACAGAGGCCCACCAGGTTCCAAAGTTCCGCGTCGAGTCCGGTCCAGTCCAGTTCAGTTCAGTTCCGAGGCCTTCCGTTCCGTGCTACCCGGTGAGTACCGTTGCCGGGGAGGCATTTAGACGTGCACATAGTTTGTGCCGGTCAAGACGGGTTTGGGTACACAAATCCGGTCTGCACTGTTTCAGCAGTGTATCTGTACTGTTTAGCAGTATATCTAGTATGTCTTGTATATAATTCAGTATTACCTAGTGTTAGTATTATGTCAGTAACTAATTTTCTTCTGATTATCATTGTTCGTTAAATGTTAAATGTTTTAATATGTTTTAAAAATTGTGGTATGAATGAGTGTTCATTATTGTGTTTATTGTATTAATTGTGTTCGAGATTAAGTAGCAAGGTTTAAAGATGCCGCTCTTTTCAAAATTAAGACAGATCAAAACTAGAAAAGGGGTACTCGAAGAAGCTGTTCCCATTCCACCTAGGGACACTCCAGGGTACTTTATGTACCATAAGCATGGCCTAGATGCCGTATTATTTCTTGATTTATGGGTGGACTACACCAAGGATTTACCAGAAAGTCAGAGGTGGCCCGCAGCTGGGACATGGGATGCAGATTGCATCATGAGAGTAGAAGAAGAATTATGGAAAAAGAAAGCCAGACAGTCACAGAAAGATGCCATCGAATTATGGCGTAAAGAATCGTATAGACGCACAGAGAAAGCGCTCAGACAGGAAGAGAAAAGTAGGGAAAATTCAAATAAAGCCCGAGAAAATACATTAATTGAGGAAGGTACCAGAGTAAAAGCAGAACAAGTAGACAGACAAAGAAGCACCCTTATGAATGGTATGTATCCTCTTCTGGCCGAAGGTCTACCTAAGGCCACCCTGGAAATACCGAAAGATCTGCCACCTCCATTACTTCCGACAAAGGCACATCCCAAGACTGCTAAAGATATTTTCCTTTCTTCCTATTTAGACGATGTAGCTCCCGAATATGCTAATGCTCCGCCACACACACCGCCTGCCGATGGTGCTCAACGCCAAGATCATCCGCCCCCACCTCCGCAACAACAAACTCCTACGCACATTCCAACAGGCCCATCTGTTTCTACCGCTTTTCCCGCATCTACAGTTTCTATCTTACATCCAACAAACCCTTTCGTGCCCAGCACCTCAGACGGTGCTACAGGAGGTACGACAGACATTTTTGCCACGCCGCCGCGAGGAAATAAATTATCTCTTAGAGATTTAGCACTCCAACGTACACCCCAACTAGCAACTTCCGACATTTTTAAAGAACATCTAGTGGATTGTAGATATGATCCTGTGCCCGGTAGACGGGACGGAATGCTGCTGTCATCATTACGTATACGACGAGCTTCAAGGTATTTAGCGACGCTACCAGGAATGACGGCACATTTAGACAATATATATCACTTTGTCCAATCGGGGCGAGGCCCTGAAAGTATTAACGAAGCCATGGAATACCAGAAAGCGGATGTACAGAGGCAACTGTTACGCTTCTTCATAAACTGCGTGATCAGGAACGAAGACAGGGCTGAGGTAGATCAGGAGGAAATGCAAGTACTTACCAGATGGGGTCAGAATATATCAGAGGGGAGACATGATAAACAGACGTGTATAGTAGCTATGTGCCGAAAGATCCGCAAAGAAGTAGAACGAATACATAAAGAAAGATTAGAAGCAGACAAAACTGAATTGGAGGGAGAGGAGGAGGAAGAATCAGGAATGGCCGCAGGACAATTAGAAACGATGGCTTATGTAGGTAAAGGAAGATCTTTTAATAATACCAGATGCTTCAATGATCCAATACGTCCGATACGTCCAGAATGTAACAGAAATTTTCAAGCCCCTATGTTAAATACAAGGTCTCCTGAACACCTATTTCAAGCTGCTGATAAATTACTCCGAGACCGAAGGGGGTATCATATGCTCGATTCTATGGATGAACAAGAATTAGCAAGGTCAGCAGTACAATGGGCTGACAGTCCCGGAAAATACAGTGATGATGCGCTAACACACACGTTTTTGAATCTTAACCCAGACGAACAGCGATTAGCTGGTATATACATGATTCAACACCTCATTATATTATATCAAAGCCAACACTCCGATCCTAGTCCCCTACCTGACATATTGATAGAATTACTCACGAATAAATGGAGAGGTTCAGGTACTGATTTAATTAAAGAAATTCTAGAATATCGGAACCAATACATTGTCTTCGTATGCCCAGAACATGTTCCAGTTCCCACTATGGGAAGAAAAATGTATCATATAGATAGACAGAATCCCTTACGCGAAGTGCACCCAATAAAGGGTGACGACAATACTTTTAAACGCGTGTTTGTGTACACGCCCATAACTAAAATTGAATTATTAGAAATGAAGAAAGTAGTACCTAGCCATGATAAGGATCCAGCAGGTTTCCACCGTGAGATAAAAGACATGTTACTCATGGGAGAGTATACCTACCCTGACATTATGAAAATATTAAAAGTATTAATGCCTGCCGGTATCTACGAGAAACTCAAAGAAAAGGATTGGGAAGTGGGAGATCAGAAGATAGATTGGACAGCGTTAGAAACCGAAGAAAAGGCCCGAGCTGCAGGTTCAGGGCTTGGGGAAAAGACTACAGCATTACCCGGATTACTAGTGCAAGTATTGCCACGCTTGTTAACTACGAAAAAGGAAGATTGGGGTGCAATTTCAGCCTGTAAACAAAAACAAGACGAAGACACTAGTGATTTTTATTCCCGATTTGAAAAATGTTTTGGTATTAATAGTGGCATAAAAGCAAATAGTGAGTCGTATCCACATCTGTTTGTGACAAAATTAGTTGAAAACTCCCTGCCCCAAGTCAAGAATAGGGTATTAAAATTCGAGAGTACCTGCCAAGGTAACACCCCGTCACAGATGTTACAAATGTTACAATATCACCACAATAGAATTAGAGAAGAACAAGAACATGAACAAAGACGTATGAAAGACACGAAAATGAAAATGCTTGTTGCTCAGTCAGTTCCAGCTGACGGTCATAGAAAGGGTACGACACAGTCCAGTGATTCAGCAGGTCCTGTAAAAGGGACATGCAACTATTGCAAACAGCCAGGTCATTATATACACGATTGTGCAGTTCTGAAACATAATATCTCTACGGGTAAGACCAAGGAGAGACCACGTCCGCCTAGACAGGATCAGATCCCACAACAAGTACCTCAACATGCTCAATCTATGCCAGTTCCACAACAACAGACCGTAGCAACATCACAGCCGCAGCCTATTGCTGCCACACAAGCAACGACACAACAGATGTACCAGTATGCACAAGCAGATTATCCCGATACACATGAAATAGCCTAGAGAGGGAAGTTGGCTTACCCCTTATCGAGGTTCCTGTAGATCAAGAGGGACCTTATGTACATAGTGAACTATTAGGGGAAGACAGAAAGTTTTTACTTGATACAGGGGCAAGCAGAACAACTATACGACGCCGTGAAGTTCCAGGGGCACCCCTCTCAGGCTCACAGAATATTTCCCTTGGATTCTCAGGAAAGCCTATTATTAATGAAGTATCACTACCTCTTCCACTTACGGTTGGTCCATTGACACGAACTACAGATTTATTGCTTACTAAAACATGTCCAGAAAACTTGTTAGGCATAAAAACACTGAAAGCTCTAGGAGCCATTATATGTTGTTCTCCGGAAGGAGTACGATTATTTTTACGTGACTTCAAAGGTCACTATGTGTCCAGAGACATGGATCACCGGTTACAGAATTTACCTACACATTTATGGGCACAAGGCCCTACTGATGTTGGTTGCATGCACATTACACCATATCGAGTCACACTAAAAACAGGAGTGGTACTACCACGAATGCGACAATACAAGTTACCCCCAGATGCTGTAGTGGCTTTACTGCAAATCATTGACGAGCTTATTGCCCAAGGAGTGGTCGTGGAAACGGACTCCAATGTATGTAATTCCCCGATAATTCCGATTCTTAAAAGAACGGATCCAAAAGCACCGCCAGTATATCGATTGGTTATTGATCTGCGCGAATTGAATAAATGCATTGTGCCACAATACCCCGTGGTCCCAGATATCTCTTCATTATTAACAGCTATTGATTCAGAAGCAACGTTCTTTACTGTAATTGATCTCAAGAATGCCTTCTTTAGCGTCCCAATCGATACGGAAAGTCAATACCTGTTCGGATTCAGTTTAAATGGACGAAGTTTTAAATTCACACGCGCACCTCAAGGATTCACAGAAAGCCCCAGCATCTATAGCAAAGCACTGAAACGAGAACTTGACAGTATCCACATGCCAGTTAACACCGCCTTGCTTCAGTATGTCGATGATCTGCTGATCACCGCTCGAAGCGAACCTGAATGTGAAAAAGCATCACTGACGGTTTTACAATTTCTAGCCGACAAGGGGCACAAGGTGTCCCCTTCTAAGCTGCAATTCTGTGTCCAGCAAGTTGTTTACCTTGGGCACTTGCTGTCCAAGGAGGGAAGACAGCTTACACCCGACCGCATCCAGTTAATTGCTAACATGCCACCACCCAAGACACAAAAGGAGGTGCGGGCTTTTATAGGCCTCACTTCGTACTGTAGGCAGTGGATCCCTCAATACGCATTTCTAGCAAAACCACTCATTCAGTTGACAACACAGGAGGCAGCCACATCGACTGTCCTCCCTTGGACTCAAGAACATACAAATGCCTTTGAAAGCTTAAAGAAAGCTTTATGTCAAGCACCTGTTTTAGCAACACCATGTTACAGTAAACATTTTACACTTTTTGTTACAGAACGCGAAGGTACTGCCTTGTCAGTACTCACTCAGGAACAAGCAGGATCACACAAACCATGTGCTTATTTTTCTAGTACATTAGATCCCGTAGCTCAGGCTCTCCCTGCGTGCCTGAAATCAGTGGCAGCAACAGCTTTAGCAATCAGACAAAGCGATGCCATAGTATTAGGACATCAATTGACAGTACAAGTACCACACGCAGTAGAGGTTCTCTTGAACCGAACACAAACACAACACTTGACTATAGCAAGACTTACCGGTTATGAATTGACATTGTTCCAGCCACACATAGAAATCAGACGTTGTAGTACACTAAATCCTGCCACACTTTTGCCAGTAAATGGAACAGACCCATTAGCACATGATTGTATTGAAGTCATTACTATCACGACGAAACCCAGACAAGACTTGACAGATATTCCCTTATTAGATCCAGATCTGACATTGTATGTAGATGGTTCATGCATGAGAACAAGTACAGGAGAGTTAGTGGCCGCTTATGCAGTCACAACAGACACTGAAGTCATTGAAACAAATTGTATTAACACTTTGTCAGCTCAAGCAGCAGAGCTCATCGCTCTGACACAAGCCTGTATTCAAGCCACAAATAAGAAAGTCAACATATACACAGATTCACGTTATGCATTCGGAGTCGTCCATGACTTCGGCGTGCTGTGGCGAGAGAGAGGTTATTTAACTTCTCACGGTACCCATATCCAACACGGACCCCTCATTCAAGCTCTATTAGACGCAATTCATCTACCTACTGCAATATCTATTATGAAATGCAAAGCCCATACGAAAGTTACCGATATCATTTCTCAGGGTAACGACCTAGCTGACAGAACAGCTAAACAGACTGCTCAGAACCAGACTCATACAACTGACACGACAAAGACAATAGTTCCGACACCGACACACTGCATGACAGTCAAGGATCCCGCCCTTGATATAATTGACATACAGACACATGCTACACCAGAAGAAATAAAGAAATGGACTGAATTAGGAGGGATCCAAACGGATCAAGGATGGATGACGAAGGGAAAATCTATATGGTTTCTCCCCGACTCCATGGTTCAAGTCATCATTAACACAATACATAGTCCAGCGCACCTAGAAGAAAAAGCTATGCTAGATAGCATTCAACACATCTGGTTCAACAAACATTTACGAGCAGCAGCTAAACAAAAAGTACGTACCTGTATGATATGTTGTCAGTTCAACCCAGGTAAAAGCATCCCTGTAGAGCAAGGTGGATTTCAACCTCCTGATCATCCTTTTGAAGTCCTCCAGATGGATTATATCCAGATGGAACGATGTCGAGGATTCAAATATGTTCTCGTAGTTGTCTGTGCTCTTTCCCGTTGGACAGAAGCCTACCCGGTTTCAGATTACACTGCCCCGACTACTGCCAAACAGTTAGTTCGAGAATTCTTCCCACGGTATGGTTTACCACGTGTTGTATACTCAGATAACGGCCAGCCATTCTCATCCGAGCTAATGAAACACGTTTCACTTCTGTTAGGTTACCAATGGAAATTCCACTGTGTCCGACATCCCGAGGCAGCAGGTCTCGTGGAACGCCATAATCAAACTCTGAAAATTAGATTGTCCAAAGTATGTAGAGAAAAAGGTGTTGATTGGATAGTAGCCTTACCAGTTGTGCTCTTTTACATGAGAATGGTAGCACATTCTCGAACAGGGCTATCCCCGTATGAGGTGATCTTTGGTAGACCACCAAATATGTGGGGGACGCCTATACCTCGTAAAATCACTGATGTTGACTGTAATATGCTGACAGATTACCTGGCTTCCTTGATGTCTGCACTACAATCTTGTCGTTCACAGGTAGCTGCAGCTTTTCCCGATAACACTGAGGTGAAGCCCCATGACGTGGTTCCAGGGGATCTTGTTCTAGTGAGGAACTTTGACAGAAGGAGTCAGCTGGAGCCTCGGTGGCAGTCGCCGACACTCGTCTTATTGACCACAAGGACAGCCGTGAAGGTTGAGGGACGTAAAGGGTGGTTGCACTCGAGCCATATAAAGAAATTTTATGGACTACCGTCAGACGTGAATACTCAGCCCTGCATTCCCTCACAGACTGATTCAAAACTTCCTTTGGTTGAAAAAACCAAGAGTGACATTTATAAACTGAAACTAAGGTCTAGCAAGTCAGACAATTTGATTGTTTAAGTCCTCTCCAAGGTGAATCGGTTGAATTTGTCTCTGACATGTATCCTCTAGACCGAAATAGAGAGAGAAAAAGACAGAAACAGCTTAAGAAACATGCGTACTGTAAATCACTTCGTAGTCACTGCATAGTGACATTATTAATTATGTTTTTCCTAAGTCTTCTGATAATTGCTGTTAGTATATTGCTACACATGTATTACCCTATTTCTAAACGTGCTTACAATGCTACTGCTGAACATTCTTTTAGCGAATTACCTCCGCATGAGTTGTCTTATAGATTTGCGCTGCGCAACAACACTTTTATTAGTATGTTACATCATTCCCATCAGACCAGCAATGCTACAAATTGTTGGATATGTGGCCGACTCCCTCCCTATCAGAACTACAAGGGAGTTCTGCCTCTCTTTCCGTATCCGTTCACACACAATGGCTCCTGTGGAGCATGGTTTAGTTTGATTAATTCCCTAGATTCAAATTCCGTAGTTTATCAAGACAACTGGGTATGGGGAAACCTGAACCTAGTTTTGCTTAAAGTCTGCTACCCTAACAAGGAGGGACTTCCCAAAAGAACAGGAACTGATCTAGAAAATGAAGTATATGGATTAGGTAACTTTACACTTAACCTCATGATTCTGAATGTTGAATCCGAAGCTACACCAATCTTGCCCGCTATGTCAGTATTTCCAGTTAAAGGTGAATTATGCGTAAGAAAGAATGGTTCAATACACATGGGCCATAGTAAATGTACCACTGTAATAGAATTCAGTGATCAAGGCAAATCTACATTCAGAGCTTCTCGTCATTCCTACTTCATATGTGGTCAGACTGCATATATACGTTTACCTCTAGATTGGGATGGTACCTGTTACATTGCATTCCTTCTGCCACCTGTTTTCCTAGCCCCTCCTGATTATCACAGAAATACCCATTTAGTACACAATAGACAACAGAGAGATCTCCCGATTGTCGATTACACTGAAACGGCATGGGAGCAATACACAGATTTCAATAAAGGTTTCTTTCCCTATATAGGTACAGTCACTAATAGTAAGCTGATACGTAGATTAACTAGAACACTTGAAGCAGTAGTGAATGAAACTACTTCCGCCTTAGGCAACTTAACAGAGGAGCAGTCTGCGATGCGGATTGTTGTTCTTCAAAATCGTCTTGTCCTTGACGTCATCCTGGCCGATAGGGGCGGAGCTTGTAGGGTCATCGGATCAAGTTGCTGTGTTTTCATTCCAGAAAACTCGCCGTCAGTATATAAAGCCATAACTCGCCTTCACAAGATTGTAAGCCAGATACACCAGAATCCAGGCACCTGGACTTGGTCCGGTTGGTTCTGGAGCGTGTTGTCAGCCTGGGGATGGAGGATTCTATCCTTCCTAGGTATTGGCTTTCTCATACTATTCAGTTGCTGCTTATGTCTACAATGTGGGCCAGCGATTTGTGGTCTGTGTGCCACATCGTGTATCCCGCCTTCAAGTTTTCGCTCAAAATCCCGGAAGAAGAAAGAAGAACAAATGATGCTATATGAACAGATTGATGGATTGATGAAGATCGATATCTCATGAAGGGTCCGTAGGGGACAAGGAGGGAATGAGGAAATATGAATTTTATGATCAGTTATGTCCCCTATCTTAGACCCCAACGGCTCCATGTACATGCTACAAGTACATGTATGTTCCCTCCAGTTCCAGTTATGAAGACGCAAATACATATGCGTCCACCGCCAACATGTCCTCTTTCAGATCCGCCATGAATGGGTCGGATATTCCGTTCCTAAGTATGAAAGGCCACCGACTTTATGTGGTTCACTTTCCACGTTTTACAGTTCAGGCGAGTAGGCCCTGAATTCTGCCATCAAGCCTTTTCCTGCCTTCTGTCTCTGAAAGCTCCAGTCTGAGCTCGCATCTGTATCCATGAACTTTGTCCTACTCCCTCTGCGCGGCTAACGGTGCCTGACTCGGCCTGTTGCCTGCCAAAAACTGTATTTCACCTTCAAGTTATCTGCTCCGCTCCTCATCCAATGCATTCCTGTCTAGTAGTTTAGGTAAACATTCTTCCAGCTACCGAGCAAAGGGCCCGGCCTCACTGTCCTCATGCAAGTAATTCATAGCCCCTGTTACCATGGAAGATTCCTGCCCCCTCGCATCCCATGTAGACACTTAGACGCTTGTACACGCACTAACAGTCAGTATAGAATAGATTCCGTCCGAGAGACCTTTCCTTTTGGATAATACAGTTCTTTAAACATAAGATATTAGATATGATTTGGGATTAGGTTGACCTGACCCCCCAGACTTCTGTCTCCACATGTAGAGCTAAATGTCAAGTCCCCTTCACCCTCTAGTTGCACGTCAATCACACGTCATGCGGCTGCGCGCGCATCTTTGCCAAGTATTTCTGCTGACATTGCAGGATTCTCTTATGGATCCACCCACTTGTGACATCATGTTTAATGACGTTTCTAGTCTACGCCTATATTCATGCCTCTTTTCATTACGTATGTGTATTCTTATCTGTATTATCAGCTGTTACGCCTCCTGCATCTGTCTTAATGTAATGCTTTTTCATATAAATATCTTTACCTGTCAATAATGTATTGCCTTCCCTTCCTGAACCTTCGTGGTGATGGAATTTGATGCCATGGTTCGAACCATAATTCCTTTGTAAGGAATAAAGCCTTTCAGAACCTCTAATACCACGGATTCTGCCTCTTATTTTTACTGAGTTATTCTTACTAGACTTTACCGCATAAAAAATAGTACAGGTAATTAAAATATTTACCACATAAATTGGCGCCCGAATAGGGACACTTTCTCATCTCACGCGCCGGAGGTGCGTTGCAGGCCCGGTCTCCTGCCCCAGCTGGACGGACAACAACGCGTACCCGCAGGATTTCCTGTATCTCCCTCCGGCCAAGCGGGGGTGACTGAGGCTGCGATCAACACCCAGACGAGGCGGTGAGAAGTGCGAAGTATCCCGACCAGAGCCTAGCTGAGAGAGCAAGATCCGAGGTATACAGAGGCCCACCAGGTTCCAAAGTTCCGCGTCGAGTCCGGTCCAGTCCAGTTCAGTTCAGTTCCGAGGCCTTCCGTTCCGTGCTACCCGGTGAGTACCGTTGCCGGGGAGGCATTTAGACGTGCACATAGTTTGTGCCGGTCAAGACGGGTTTGGGTACACAAATCCGGTCTGCACTGTTTCAGCAGTGTATCTGTACTGTTTAGCAGTATATCTAGTATGTCTTGTATATAATTCAGTATTACCTAGTGTTAGTATTATGTCAGTAACTAATTTTCTTCTGATTATCATTGTTCGTTAAATGTTAAATGTTTTAATATGTTTTAAAAATTGTGGTATGAATGAGTGTTCATTATTGTGTTTATTGTATTAATTGTGTTCGAGATTAAGTAGCAAGGTTTAAAGATGCCGCTCTTTTCAAAATTAAGACAGATCAAAACTAGAAAAGGGGTACTCGAAGAAGCTGTTCCCATTCCACCTAGGGACACTCCAGGGTACTTTATGTACCATAAGCATGGCCTAGATGCCGTATTATTTCTTGATTTATGGGTGGACTACACCAAGGATTTACCAGAAAGTCAGAGGTGGCCCGCAGCTGGGACATGGGATGCAGATTGCATCATGAGAGTAGAAGAAGAATTATGGAAAAAGAAAGCCAGACAGTCACAGAAAGATGCCATCGAATTATGGCGTAAAGAATCGTATAGACGCACAGAGAAAGCGCTCAGACAGGAAGAGAAAAGTAGGGAAAATTCAAATAAAGCCCGAGAAAATACATTAATTGAGGAAGGTACCAGAGTAAAAGCAGAACAAGTAGACAGACAAAGAAGCACCCTTATGAATGGTATGTATCCTCTTCTGGCCGAAGGTCTACCTAAGGCCACCCTGGAAATACCGAAAGATCTGCCACCTCCATTACTTCCGACAAAGGCACATCCCAAGACTGCTAAAGATATTTTCCTTTCTTCCTATTTAGACGATGTAGCTCCCGAATATGCTAATGCTCCGCCACACACACCGCCTGCCGATGGTGCTCAACGCCAAGATCATCCGCCCCCACCTCCGCAACAACAAACTCCTACGCACATTCCAACAGGCCCATCTGTTTCTACCGCTTTTCCCGCATCTACAGTTTCTATCTTACATCCAACAAACCCTTTCGTGCCCAGCACCTCAGACGGTGCTACAGGAGGTACGACAGACATTTTTGCCACGCCGCCGCGAGGAAATAAATTATCTCTTAGAGATTTAGCACTCCAACGTACACCCCAACTAGCAACTTCCGACATTTTTAAAGAACATCTAGTGGATTGTAGATATGATCCTGTGCCCGGTAGACGGGACGGAATGCTGCTGTCATCATTACGTATACGACGAGCTTCAAGGTATTTAGCGACGCTACCAGGAATGACGGCACATTTAGACAATATATATCACTTTGTCCAATCGGGGCGAGGCCCTGAAAGTATTAACGAAGCCATGGAATACCAGAAAGCGGATGTACAGAGGCAACTGTTACGCTTCTTCATAAACTGCGTGATCAGGAACGAAGACAGGGCTGAGGTAGATCAGGAGGAAATGCAAGTACTTACCAGATGGGGTCAGAATATATCAGAGGGGAGACATGATAAACAGACGTGTATAGTAGCTATGTGCCGAAAGATCCGCAAAGAAGTAGAACGAATACATAAAGAAAGATTAGAAGCAGACAAAACTGAATTGGAGGGAGAGGAGGAGGAAGAATCAGGAATGGCCGCAGGACAATTAGAAACGATGGCTTATGTAGGTAAAGGAAGATCTTTTAATAATACCAGATGCTTCAATGATCCAATACGTCCGATACGTCCAGAATGTAACAGAAATTTTCAAGCCCCTATGTTAAATACAAGGTCTCCTGAACACCTATTTCAAGCTGCTGATAAATTACTCCGAGACCGAAGGGGGTATCATATGCTCGATTCTATGGATGAACAAGAATTAGCAAGGTCAGCAGTACAATGGGCTGACAGTCCCGGAAAATACAGTGATGATGCGCTAACACACACGTTTTTGAATCTTAACCCAGACGAACAGCGATTAGCTGGTATATACATGATTCAACACCTCATTATATTATATCAAAGCCAACACTCCGATCCTAGTCCCCTACCTGACATATTGATAGAATTACTCACGAATAAATGGAGAGGTTCAGGTACTGATTTAATTAAAGAAATTCTAGAATATCGGAACCAATACATTGTCTTCGTATGCCCAGAACATGTTCCAGTTCCCACTATGGGAAGAAAAATGTATCATATAGATAGACAGAATCCCTTACGCGAAGTGCACCCAATAAAGGGTGACGACAATACTTTTAAACGCGTGTTTGTGTACACGCCCATAACTAAAATTGAATTATTAGAAATGAAGAAAGTAGTACCTAGCCATGATAAGGATCCAGCAGGTTTCCACCGTGAGATAAAAGACATGTTACTCATGGGAGAGTATACCTACCCTGACATTATGAAAATATTAAAAGTATTAATGCCTGCCGGTATCTACGAGAAACTCAAAGAAAAGGATTGGGAAGTGGGAGATCAGAAGATAGATTGGACAGCGTTAGAAACCGAAGAAAAGGCCCGAGCTGCAGGTTCAGGGCTTGGGGAAAAGACTACAGCATTACCCGGATTACTAGTGCAAGTATTGCCACGCTTGTTAACTACGAAAAAGGAAGATTGAGGTGCAATTTCAGCCTGTAAACAAAAACAAGACGAAGACACTAGTGATTTTTATTCCCGATTTGAAAAATGTTTTGGTATTAATAGTGGCATAAAAGCAAATAGTGAGTCGTATCCACATCTGTTTGTGACAAAATTAGTTGAAAACTCCCTGCCCCAAGTCAAGAATAGGGTATTAAAATTCGAGAGTACCTGCCAAGGTAACACCCCGTCACAGATGTTACAAATGTTACAATATCACCACAATAGAATTAGAGAAGAACAAGAACATGAACAAAGACGTATGAAAGACACGAAAATGAAAATGCTTGTTGCTCAGTCAGTTCCAGCTGACGGTCATAGAAAGGGTACGACACAGTCCAGTGATTCAGCAGGTCCTGTAAAAGGGACATGCAACTATTGCAAACAGCCAGGTCATTATATACACGATTGTGCAGTTCTGAAACATAATATCTCTACGGGTAAGACCAAGGAGAGACCACGTCCGCCTAGACAGGATCAGATCCCACAACAAGTACCTCAACATGCTCAATCTATGCCAGTTCCACAACAACAGACCGTAGCAACATCACAGCCGCAGCCTATTGCTGCCACACAAGCAACGACACAACAGATGTACCAGTATGCACAAGCAGATTATCCCGATACACATGAAATAGCCTAGAGAGGGAAGTTGGCTTACCCCTTATCGAGGTTCCTGTAGATCAAGAGGGACCTTATGTACATAGTGAACTATTAGGGGAAGACAGAAAGTTTTTACTTGATACAGGGGCAAGCAGAACAACTATACGACGCAGTGAAGTTCCAGGGGCACCCCTCTCAGGCTCACAGAATATTTCCCTTGGATTCTCAGGAAAGCCTATTATTAATGAAGTATCACTACCTCTTCCACTTACGGTTGGTCCATTGACACGAACTACAGATTTATTGCTTACTAAAACATGTCCAGAAAACTTGTTAGGCACAAAAACACTGAAAGCTCTAGGAGCCATTATATGTTGTTCTCCGGAAGGAGTACGATTATTTTTACGTGACTTCAAAGGTCACTATGTGTCCAGAGACATGGATCACCGGTTACAGAATTTACCTACACATTTATGGGCACAAGGCCCTACTGATGTTGGTTGCATGCACATTACACCATATCGAGTCACACTAAAAACAGGAGTGGTACTACCACGAATGCGACAATACAAGTTACCCCCAGATGCTGTAGTGGCTTTACTGCAAATCATTGACGAGCTTATTGCCCAAGGAGTGGTCGTGGAAACGGACTCCAATGTATGTAATTCCCCGATAATTCCGATTCTTAAAAGAACGGATCCAAAAGCACCGCCAGTATATCGATTGGTTATTGATCTGCGCGAATTGAATAAATGCATTGTGCCACAATACCCCGTGGTCCCAGATATCTCTTCATTATTAACAGCTATTGATTCAGAAGCAACGTTCTTTACTGTAATTGATCTCAAGAATGCCTTCTTTAGCGTCCCAATCGATACGGAAAGTCAATACCTGTTCGGATTCAGTTTAAATGGACGAAGTTTTAAATTCACACGCGCACCTCAAGGATTCACAGAAAGCCCCAGCATCTATAGCAAAGCACTGAAACGAGAACTTGACAGTATCCACATGCCAGTTAACACCGCCTTGCTTCAGTATGTCGATGATCTGCTGATCACCGCTCGAAGCGAACCTGAATGTGAAAAAGCATCACTGACGGTTTTACAATTTCTAGCCGACAAGGGGCACAAGGTGTCCCCTTCTAAGCTGCAATTCTGTGTCCAGCAAGTTGTTTACCTTGGGCACTTGCTGTCCAAGGAGGGAAGACAGCTTACACCCGACCGCATCCAGTTAATTGCTAACATGCCACCACCCAAGACACAAAAGGAGGTGCGGGCTTTTATAGGCCTCACTTCGTACTGTAGGCAGTGGATCCCTCAATACGCATTTCTAGCAAAACCACTCATTCAGTTGACAACACAGGAGGCAGCCACATCGACTGTCCTCCCTTGGACTCAAGAACATACAAATGCCTTTGAAAGCTTAAAGAAAGCTTTATGTCAAGCACCTGTTTTAGCAACACCATGTTACAGTAAACATTTTACACTTTTTGTTACAGAACGCGAAGGTACTGCCTTGTCAGTACTCACTCAGGAACAAGCAGGATCACACAAACCATGTGCTTATTTTTCTAGTACATTAGATCCCGTAGCTCAGGCTCTCCCTGCGTGCCTGAAATCAGTGGCAGCAACAGCTTTAGCAATCAGACAAAGCGATGCCATAGTATTAGGACATCAATTGACAGTACAAGTACCACACGCAGTAGAGGTTCTCTTGAACCGAACACAAACACAACACTTGACTATAGCAAGACTTACCGGTTATGAATTGACATTGTTCCAGCCACACATAGAAATCAGACGTTGTAGTACACTAAATCCTGCCACACTTTTGCCAGTAAATGGAACAGACCCATTAGCACATGATTGTATTGAAGTCATTACTATCACGACGAAACCCAGACAAGACTTGACAGATATTCCCTTATTAGATCCAGATCTGACATTGTATGTAGATGGTTCATGCATGAGAACAAGTACAGGAGAGTTAGTGGCCGCTTATGCAGTCACAACAGACACTGAAGTCATTGAAACAAATTGTATTAACACTTTGTCAGCTCAAGCAGCAGAGCTCATCGCTCTGACACAAGCCTGTATTCAAGCCACAAATAAGAAAGTCAACATATACACAGATTCACGTTATGCATTCGGAGTCGTCCATGACTTCGGCGTGCTGTGGCGAGAGAGAGGTTATTTAACTTCTCACGGTACCCATATCCAACACGGACCCCTCATTCAAGCTCTATTAGACGCAATTCATCTACCTACTGCAATATCTATTATGAAATGCAAAGCCCATACGAAAGTTACCGATATCATTTCTCAGGGTAACGACCTAGCTGACAGAACAGCTAAACAGACTGCTCAGAACCAGACTCATACAACTGACACGACAAAGACAATAGTTCCGACACCGACACACTGCATGACAGTCAAGGATCCCGCCCTTGATATAATTGACATACAGACACATGCTACACCAGAAGAAATAAAGAAATGGACTGAATTAGGAGGGATCCAAACGGATCAAGGATGGATGACGAAGGGAAAATCTATATGGTTTCTCCCCGACTCCATGGTTCAAGTCATCATTAACACAATACATAGTCCAGCGCACCTAGAAGAAAAAGCTATGCTAGATAGCATTCAACACATCTGGTTCAACAAACATTTACGAGCAGCAGCTAAACAAAAAGTACGTACCTGTATGATATGTTGTCAGTTCAACCCAGGTAAAAGCATCCCTGTAGAGCAAGGTGGATTTCAACCTCCTGATCATCCTTTTGAAGTCCTCCAGATGGATTATATCCAGATGGAACGATGTCGAGGATTCAAATATGTTCTCGTAGTTGTCTGTGCTCTTTCCCGTTGGACAGAAGCCTACCCGGTTTCAGATTACACTGCCCCGACTACTGCCAAACAGTTAGTTCGAGAATTCTTCCCACGGTATGGTTTACCACGTGTTGTATACTCAGATAACGGCCAGCCATTCTCATCCGAGCTAATGAAACACGTTTCACTTCTGTTAGGTTACCAATGGAAATTCCACTGTGTCCGACATCCCGAGGCAGCAGGTCTCGTGGAACGCCATAATCAAACTCTGAAAATTAGATTGTCCAAAGTATGTAGAGAAAAAGGTGTTGATTGGATAGTAGCCTTACCAGTTGCGCTCTTTTACATGAGAATGGTAGCACATTCTCGAACAGGGCTATCCCCGTATGAGGTGATCTTTGGTAGACCACCAAATATGTGGGGGACGCCTATACCTCGTAAAATCACTGATGTTGACTGTAATATGCTGACAGATTACCTGGCTTCCTTGATGTCTGCACTACAATCTTGTCGTTCACAGGTAGCTGCAGCTTTTCCCGATAACACTGAGGTGAAGCCCCATGACGTGGTTCCAGGGGATCTTGTTCTAGTGAGGAACTTTGACAGAAGGAGTCAGCTGGAGCCTCGGTGGCAGTCGCCGACACTCGTCTTATTGACCACAAGGACAGCCGTGAAGGTTGAGGGACGTAAAGGGTGGTTGCACTCGAGCCATATAAAGAAATTTTATGGACTACCGTCAGACGTGAATACTCAGCCCTGCATTCCCTCACAGACTGATTCAAAACTTCCTTTGGTTGAAAAAACCAAGAGTGACATTTATAAACTGAAACTAAGGTCTAGCAAGTCAGACAATTTGATTGTTTAAGTCCTCTCCAAGGTGAATCGGTTGAATTTGTCTCTGACATGTATCCTCTAGACCGAAATAGAGAGAGAAAAAGACAGAAACAGCTTAAGAAACATGCGTACTGTAAATCACTTCGTAGTCACTGCATAGTGACATTATTAATTATGTTTTTCCTAAGTCTTCTGATAATTGCTGTTAGTATATTGCTACACATGTATTACCCTATTTCTAAACGTGCTTACAATGCTACTGCTGAACATTCTTTTAGCGAATTACCTCCGCATGAGTTGTCTTATAGATTTGCGCTGCGCAACAACACTTTTATTAGTATGTTACATCATTCCCATCAGACCAGCAATGCTACAAATTGTTGGATATGTGGCCGACTCCCTCCCTATCAGAACTACAAGGGAGTTCTGCCTCTCTTTCCGTATCCGTTCACACACAATGGCTCCTGTGGAGCATGGTTTAGTTTGATTAATTCCCTAGATTCAAATTCCGTAGTTTATCAAGACAACTGGGTATGGGGAAACCTGAACCTAGTTTTGCTTAAAGTCTGCTACCCTAACAAGGAGGGACTTCCCAAAAGAACAGGAACTGATCTAGAAAATGAAGTATATGGATTAGGTAACTTTACACTTAACCTCATGATTCTGAATGTTGAATCCGAAGCTACACCAATCTTGCCCGCTATGTCAGTATTTCCAGTTAAAGGTGAATTATGCGTAAGAAAGAATGGTTCAATACACATGGGCCATAGTAAATGTACCACTGTAATAGAATTCAGTGATCAAGGCAAATCTACATTCAGAGCTTCTCGTCATTCCTACTTCATATGTGGTCAGACTGCATATATACGTTTACCTCTAGATTGGGATGGTACCTGTTACATTGCATTCCTTCTGCCACCTGTTTTCCTAGCCCCTCCTGATTATCACAGAAATACCCATTTAGTACACAATAGACAACAGAGAGATCTCCCGATTGTCGATTACACTGAAACGGCATGGGAGCAATACACAGATTTCAATAAAGGTTTCTTTCCCTATATAGGTACAGTCACTAATAGTAAGCTGATACGTAGATTAACTAGAACACTTGAAGCAGTAGTGAATGAAACTACTTCCGCCTTAGGCAACTTAACAGAGGAGCAGTCTGCGATGCGGATTGTTGTTCTTCAAAATCGTCTTGTCCTTGACGTCATCCTGGCCGATAGGGGCGGAGCTTGTAGGGTCATCGGATCAAGTTGCTGTGTTTTCATTCCAGAAAACTCGCCGTCAGTATATAAAGCCATAACTCGCCTTCACAAGATTGTAAGCCAGATACACCAGAATCCAGGCACCTGGACTTGGTCCGGTTGGTTCTGGAGCGTGTTGTCAGCCTGGGGATGGAGGATTCTATCCTTCCTAGGTATTGGCTTTCTCATACTATTCAGTTGCTGCTTATGTCTACAATGTGGGCCAGCGATTTGTGGTCTGTGTGCCACATCGTGTATCCCGCCTTCAAGTTTTCGCTCAAAATCCCGGAAGAAGAAAGAAGAACAAATGATGCTATATGAACAGATTGATGGATTGATGAAGATCGATATCTCATGAAGGGTCCGTAGGGGACAAGGAGGGAATGAGGAAATATGAATTTTATGATCAGTTATGTCCCCTATCTTAGACCCCAACGGCTCCATGTACATGCTACAAGTACATGTATGTTCCCTCCAGTTCCAGTTATGAAGACGCAAATACATATGCGTCCACCGCCAACATGTCCTCTTTCAGATCCGCCATGAATGGGTCGGATATTCCGTTCCTAAGTATGAAAGGCCACCGACTTTATGTGGTTCACTTTCCACGTTTTACAGTTCAGGCGAGTAGGCCCTGAATTCTGCCATCAAGCCTTTTCCTGCCTTCTGTCTCTGAAAGCTCCAGTCTGAGCTCGCATCTGTATCCATGAACTTTGTCCTACTCCCTCTGCGCGGCTAACGGTGCCTGACTCGGCCTGTTGCCTGCCAAAAACTGTATTTCACCTTCAAGTTATCTGCTCCGCTCCTCATCCAATGCATTCCTGTCTAGTAGTTTAGGTAAACATTCTTCCAGCTACCGAGCAAAGGGCCCGGCCTCACTGTCCTCATGCAAGTAATTCATAGCCCCTGTTACCATGGAAGATTCCTGCCCCCTCGCATCCCATGTAGACACTTAGACGCTTGTACACGCACTAACAGTCAGTATAGAATAGATTCCGTCCGAGAGACCTTTCCTTTTGGATAATACAGTTCTTTAAACATAAGATATTAGATATGATTTGGGATTAGGTTGACCTGACCCCCCAGACTTCTGTCTCCACATGTAGAGCTAAATGTCAAGTCCCCTTCACCCTCTAGTTGCACGTCAATCACACGTCATGCGGCTGCGCGCGCATCTTTGCCAAGTATTTCTGCTGACATTGCAGGATTCTCTTATGGATCCACCCACTTGTGACATCATGTTTAATGACGTTTCTAGTCTACGCCTATATTCATGCCTCTTTTCATTACGTATGTGTATTCTTATCTGTATTATCAGCTGTTACGCCTCCTGCATCTGTCTTAATGTAATGCTTTTTCATATAAATATCTTTACCTGTCAATAATGTATTGCCTTCCCTTCCTGAACCTTCGTGGTGATGGAATTTGATGCCATGGTTCGAACCATAATTCCTTTGTAAGGAATAAAGCCTTTCAGAACCTCTAATACCACGGATTCTGCCTCTTATTTTTACTGAGTTATTCTTACTAGACTTTACCGCATAAAAAATAGTACAGGTAATTAAAATATTTACCACAATCGGACCGGAGCCGCCTCCCGGCGTCGACACGACTCCAGCGGCGTCGGAGCTTCATAAAAAGGGCAGTAAGTGGAATAGAGGGCGCCTAAGGCCCGGTGAAGCCCTAAGAGACCATCCTAGGGGCTAGAGAGGTGCTGGAACCAGCTTGATTGTGCCAGGGGTGAACTGAGACTAATACAGAGGGGTTGTGAAGTGTGGGAGAGCCAGATCTCTAGATTCCCCCTTGATCTACCTCAGTTTAGGCCTCAGCCTTGTCCAAGCCAGGGAGTATACCCCTTAGGCCATCCAAATCTCTACAAGCTGGGATTGGGTCAAATCATCCCATAGTACCTCAGGAATGTGAACTGATTTTCAAGTGTCACTGTTGGCTTTTATTATTTATTGAGAGCACTGTATTTATTGTATTCATCTTATTTATTGCCTCACAGTATTTATTGTTTTACAGTATTTATTGTCGTACAGTATTTATTGCCTCATAATATTTAATTGCCTGTTATGTAATGCACTTATATTTATGCCTTGATTATTCATGACCTACCTTATTTATTGAATCGTTAAGAAAGTATTTATTTGACGTACCCTTCCACAGGAAAAGCCTTGTGTACTGTGATTGTATTATTATTTATTTAACCCCTTCGCTGCTGCGGACATTCCGCTGCAGCGCTGGGGGGGGCAGGGGGGCAGCGCGGTGGGCCTGTGCTCATGACGGAGCCGCTCCGTCATGAGCCACAGTTGAGCTGTGCTCATGACGGAACGGTTCCGTCATGACTCCGCCCATTTGCGTTGTCGCCCCGCACAGGCGGGGAAACAGCGCCGCGCAGGCGGAGCGGCCGCCAACAGGATTGTCATGACGGAACCGTTCCGTCATGAGCACACGGCAACCGTGGCTCATGACGGAACGGTTCCGTCATGAGCAGGGAAGGGGTTAATCAGCAACTAGGAGAAAAGAAGATAAAGAGATATATTTTCAGTATAATTTTTAAGGTGTAGTGTCGTTTTTGGAACGGATGAACGCATGGTTATTGTGAGGGTGTGACGTATGCTTAACACGGTGCCTTCCTTACCGCTCGAGCCAAGCTACCACAGTGTGTCTGGGAGAACACCACCACCCTTCCGGTGTGGGAGTGTGTTTTTCTAACAGGGAGGCTTCCTGGAATTGTTCTTCCCGGTGCGGTCACGTTAGAAGGGAGACTGCACCGGGAGAAAGCGGGTCGATGTTGCCTCGAGAGGGGAGCCAGAGGCAGTTTAAATAATATTTAGACGGTATCTGAGGCGGGAGAGCCGAGATTCATGGTGAGGGCGGCGAGATCGATGCCTCCCTCTGCAATCAGCGCGATGCGCGCGTGAGTAAAGGGGTTAAATAATGCCTGTATGAAAGACGCGTAGGGCGCCTGAAATACTTTGAGGTGATAATCGCTTGGGTAATGGTTGGCGAGGGGGGGGGGGGGGGAACAGCTACGGGTGTCGGTATTAGGAAGCGAAGGACACTGCGGTTAAACACTGGGGGCGTTTAAACAATGCTGGTTGATTTAGATAATGCTCGATGTCTTAGGGAGGTGCGAGAGAGACACGGGTGTGTCTGTTTTGAAGGTACAAAAGGAGTGGAATGAAGTGATAAAATTCACATTGGCAGATCATGCAAATTAAGATTAAACGGAATCTAATAGGTTAGTTGGTGAAAACATAGTAAAACATTTTAACCCCTTCGCCGCGGCAGGAATTCCGCCGCGGCGCTGGGGGGGGTTTGGGGGCAGCGCGGTGGCGCTGTGCTCGTGACGGAGTGGTTCCGTCATGAGCAGGGAAGGGGTTAAATAATACAGAATAAATCATTTCTAGGTTATAGTAAACAATATAAAGTATATAAATACTTAAATATGAACAAAATTAGTATTGGGTAGCACAAATGGAAGAGAGAGCAAAGTGTACTTATCTGGTGAGCAGCAGTAATAAAAGAAGGAAGATGGCTGTCTGTCGCTGGACTACATTAATGTTCAGAATGTTTTCAATGTTCTAAATTCTTCTCTATTGTTGTTGCTGTGTGAGCTGGCAATAAAAAGGAGATTGCATAATATTGGCCTCCGTGTTGTGCCATAAAATTAACAAAAACGTTTACTTAAAATAATGATGTTCAATTAACAAATTTGACCATTAGTTGAACTTAGTCCACAACACTCTAAACTCTGCAAGCACGTCAGGAAAGTACCTCATTGTCTTCAAAATTATTAAGTACTTGTGCAATGAACCTCTGAGTGGAATACAGAATAGGTAGCGGGATGCTTGTGTCTACAGACGGGGTACCCTAATGACAAGAATAAAGAAAAACAGCCACAACTTGTTTTGGGTCTTTGGTGGAGAACAATGAGAAGTCAAGGTTCTTCTTTATAAAAAGTTGTGCCAGACAAACAGTTGGTTCTGGATAACAATGAGTATCAGGTGCCCTTGGGCACTTAGCCATTTGTAACGGAATGTTTCTGTAACCAGAGTAGAGGAGGGGAAACATGTGGTCAAAAATATCCTGGTAAGGGCAGGCAAGAGCAAAACGTCAGATCTGGATCTGATGTTGACTATCTGAATTGTGGGAGGGATGTTGGATTGACGAATAAAGAACAGGAAGACAGATCCGTGAACAACAGTAAGCCCTAATGCTAAACGCTGGAGTAAGAAAGTACCTGAGAGAGCTTGGTGCATCTGTGGGAGTCCACCACTTCTCTCACAGTAGAAATCATCAATGTTGGTCACAACAGAGGTGACAGAGCATGTTCTTTATTGACTCACGACCGATGGTTCAGGTTGCCGATGTGTGCAGGACAATCATAGTTTAAGACCACCTAGAGATTAATTCAGGCACCTCTGCCTGTTATAAATAGGAGCTGTACTTGCAGGATTTTGGGGAACGTTGCTAGCCCTCACAAAGGAGAGAACATATCTGGGTAAGATCAACAGTGAAGTTAAGGTTCTTTTAATGTTTTTATTTATCTTAATTTTTTTTTATAACTTGTCGACTATTAGTTGCCTGACTCCTGAGTACACTTCACTCCACTATAGCTTCCTTCCCGTCCCCACCGGCAGACTTCACCCCACTCACTCTGCTTATATCCGACAAGGAAGGTACACACCTGGTTACAAAACTGTACAAGGCTTGCATGGCGCTTCAACAGGTTCGGGACAGAGGAGTCCGACAGTGCTGGGAAGTGGACTTGGGGCACTCGTTTACAGATCAAGAATGGGCGTAATGGAGGAGGAGCCAAGATGGCGATCGGGACGGCAGCGTAGGCTCCCGGCTCCGTGAACCTCCACATCCCGCACGGATATCCTGCATGTGATCCTTAGCCTGCGCTATATGCCCGTGTTGGTGACTGAGAGCGGCAACCGATCGTGTGATTTTGAAGTTTCTGGCGGCGGTACCGCCGGAGAAATTTTCATTTGAAGTCTGCGGCCTGTGCAACCCTGGAACCGGGACCTCGGGTGGACAACATGGCCGGGCGGCAGTTCAACAACAGCGGCCTTTGGTGACTGGGTGGAGTCGGAGTACCGGAGCGGTGCGAATATTGGCCTGAATTTCGCCGTGGTCATTCCTACCACTAAGCGTAGCGGAACGAGTGCATGCCTGAGGTGGCAATTCCGGGATTCCCCGGTAATTGCCTGAGCCTTCGCCGGTGAGCGGCCCGGACGCTGCCCGTAACTCGTCCCGATTTTCGCGGGCTGCTCCTGGATTTTCGTGGGCGCTGGTCCGTGGTGGGGATGACTGTTACCCGTGAACACACACCGGATACATATTTTTGCTTGCCCCTGGAACCCCGTTTCCAGTGACATGGAACTTGAGGTGCTTGTGCCTGGGTCCCGGTCCCAATCTGGGGTGGACCTACCCGGCGGCCATCTTGATAGGATGGAGTCTATCATCCTGTACACTGGATCTCAGCAAGATTGGGCGTGTGTGACTAAGAGGAGCGTGGCGGGGCGAGCGCCGGGAGCTGTGCTGGGGTACGGTGACCTTCTCGGAGGTCTCGGTGCCCTTCATTCCACCTTGGTTCACGGCGCCTGGGTATTGGGGAGAAAGCTCGACGGTATGGCGTCAGCGTCAGAACAGTTGCGATCTGCCTGCCCCCCGGTACACAGGGACTTGCTACACTCCACACAGGAGGACAGTGTGGTGGCCGCCCCTGTAAATAGGGAAAAGCTGGAAACTCCGGACAATGTGCCAACGTGTGATCGGCTGGCTGTGGGTCTGGTCTGTTCCGGAGGTTTTGGATTTGAGCGGGGGGTGGTGGCTTTGTCCCACGCGCAGCCTCCGGCGACCCAGGCCATATTCAAGCAACGGTCGCCTGCTCTGGCTGATTCCGCCTTCCTGGACCTTGTGTGCAGTGCATATCCTGGGGCAGTACTGGGAAAGATGATCCTCCAAAACGCTGACTGTGTTGGTATTCAGAGACGTCCACCCTACATGTGTGTGTCGCTCCCTGGTCTTTTTTGGACGCTCTTCTTCCTTGTAACATTGGACATGGCACTGGGTCGATGGGTATGCATGGGTAGATTCGCAAAGAGTGGCCAAGGATAAGGCCGATCCTTCAGAGGTTGTCATCTAATAGGCGGGCGGGCACAGGGGTTGCGTGCTCTCATGGCATAACTAATGGTGTGATAGGTGCATAATGCTCCCCATTTTTCTTTGACATGGTCGATTTTGTGTTGTTTACTGTTTGCTTTGGAGGAAAACATATTGTGCGGGAGGGAGAAGCCGGGGGCATGTTTTGAAGGCCCTCCTCCAGTTTATTAATACTCTCTCTACCCACCCCCCCCCCCCCCCCGTCTGGTGGGGTTTCCTTTCTTACTCCTTTTTCTCTGTTTCTTCTATATTTCGGGTCTGGTTCCGGGGCGACAGGCACACTGCTGGGGGGGGTGGCCGTACTCATCTGCAGAGGTGCAGGGTGGGGGGTTGGGGGAGGGGATTCTTTAGTCTTTTAATTTTTTTCCATGGCCTCCTTTTTCTTCTCTTATTCTTCCTTGTCTTTTTTCTGGGATCAGCACGGTAGGTCTCCTTCGCTGTCAATCACTGCTTTTTCATGTGTGCCTCAATTTCCGTGGTGTTTTCTGGGTCTTAGGGCAGGGGACTGCAGGCGCAAATGGCCGTGATATTCCTCCACATCCTGAACCTCCTGTTTCAGCGCCATTGACTTGATAGATTGCTGTTTATTGTTGACGTATACTATTCTGCCTGCCATTTTTCGCTGCTGGGAAATTGTTTGGCACCTGATCCTTCTATTTCTTATTATAAAATGAAAACCTTTTGTATCCTGGTCTCCTACTTGGGCTGTTCGGTGTTCAAGAGTATATTAGCATGGAACTTCTGCTCCCCGAGGTGCTGCCTGTGATTAACATTTGCTTTTTGTTACTCTGACTGCTTAGCGGCCGGCCCCGGGGGTTGTAGGCCCATACTTGTCTTTGGTTGAAATGTCAATAAAGGTTTTAAAAAAAAAAAAAATGGGCGTAATGCCATGATCAAACACGGAAGGTCTCTCCCAATGACAGACACAAACTTCTCCATTTCAAATTCATACATAGGGTATACATCACTCTGTGACAACTAGCCATATTTGACCCAACCAAATCATCCAATTGCCCTAAGTGTGGAACACTAGACGCTGACTTTGCACATATAATGTGGATGTGTCCCCGAATCATACCCTACTGGACAGAGGTATTTCAAACAATAGCTAAAATAATTGCCGCACCCCTCATTCCCTCTCCACGACTTGGCTTGTTGGGGTTGGTCAACCATATTAAACCCTGTTACCGTTGATTTGTGGCCGTTGCCTTGATGCTTGCAAAAAGAGAAATAGCTGTACATTGGGGGGGCTAACACAGAAGGCGGCATGGATATGTAGCATGTACTACTGCAGCTTACAGACTGATATTTAACCCACACTTCAACCTTCAACCTCGCGACCCAAAGACATATGGAAGGTCTACCCCACATATTTACAACGGGTACCTGACTCTGCCCAGGGAAATCAACTACAGAACCCCGTGAACCACCTGAGAATGATGAGAACAGGCTCCCCCCCCCCACTGCCACTTCACACTCAAATACGAATGTCGTCAAATTCTCTACGCCCCCTACTACGGCCCATACCCTAGGGGACATACAGTAAAGCTTCGCCGACCAGACTGGCAGTACCAGCCACTTTAGGTAGTGTGAAGATGGAATCACCCCACCCAAGTACTCCCCTCATGTATTGCCCTATTTTATTTGCTTTTGGTCTGATATTTGTAACGATTAGAGTCTTTGTATCATAAGTGTTTCTTTTTATTGTGTAATGTAAGTTGATTTCTTGTGTCTCAATAAAATGTTATAAAAAAACTTTTTTTAAAATAACTTGTGGACTATGCCTCTAGGACTATTGGTGTATTAATTCAGGATAAGATATCCAGGACTTTCTTTTGAATCACACTTAAATCTTCTGACAGGCTGACCAGATTTCTTTTTAACCTAACCTTGTTTGCATGTGCATTTTCATGAAGCCTATGTAAATAATTTGTATTTAAAAACTCTTTCATAGACCCTCCAGCACTCCCTCTTTTCAAACTTAGCCCTACTAAGAATGTGTCTGCCTTTAGATGGACACCAGGGCACCAGTAAGAGGGGGGGGGGGGGGGGGTGAACGGAGTCCTACAACAAATTTTAAAGTGGGAAGCTGTCCCTTTTAGCTTGAGGCACAAACAGGCCTAAATGTGCCCCTTTTATCCAGAAACTGCAGCCCATGCCACTTAGCTGGTGCCCAGCAGCGGGAACTGTTCTATTGCATTTGAATGCAATATGGCCTTTAAGGGCGTTTTAACCCAGAGGTAACATCCTTATTAGTCATGAGAATGACCCACACTATACTCGGAGTAATTGCCAGTGGCTAGGATTAATTCAAGCATTCCATCCATCACTTTTCCATATACTGCAGTGCAACGGGTATTCCCAGGCATGGGTCCCATGCACATTGTTCTAATGGAACAAAGCCGCGCCAGACTGAAGAGACCCATTCAGGGCTAAACTGGTCTTGGACTGCTTGTGTTCCGGTTCAAGCAGGACCTGACATACCCTTGCAGTACTGTTCCTATTGAAGTAGGGCCACTATTAATTTGTATATGGCGGAGTCCAAACTGAGGTAGCATGGTGTGCAAAATAACGATGGACTGTGATGCGGCCCGAATGATTATCAGAAGCTTAGATCAATTCAAATATTCCATCCATCACTTTTTGGGTATATTCCACCATTGGGGGTTATGAACCCGAAGTTCCCACCAGTTACATCTTTGTTCCTTAAGAATATGAAAAGGTGGTTTTGCACTCTGATGCTAGTAAACAAACCAACAAAAAAATATGTAGAATTAACAAATATCTCTTAAAATACACTACACACCTTTTGTTTACTCTGAAAACTGCAATTATTAAGTGTAACTAGCAAGTACACTGTACACACAGATTTACATTACTACATTCTACGTAGCAACCCTAATTTCTCAACTTTGTAAGGTAAGTCTGTTACCTTTCTAAATCCTGTGACAACGCTCAGTGTGACGTTATTACACACTGCCTCCATTAAATAGTGCCTCCACTATTTATTTTAGGACTGGTGCCCTGATGGACAATTACTGCAACCATGAACAGTGAACAGCAAACATTATATGAGATAAAGTATTACCTACATCACATTTCAGGCTCTCTAATCATGGTTGTACCACACACTACATTGTACTATGCTTCAGATTGCACCACTTGTGAGAATGGCCATCCCTGCACCACTGTAGCTATTTATTCACAGAGAAATCTGTGTTTTTCCCTCTAAAGCAGTTGAGAAGGAAATAGATCAGCCTTTGGCCCCAAGGCAAGACTAAAAATGTTGGGTGGCTACATTGGTTGTGGAGACACCAGAGAGGGGACATCCATCCTATTTCACAATTGCGGTACATATAAACAAGCTGTCGCAGTTCTTCATATTCAGCGTGCCATGTGTCAGATGAACCACAGCCACCGTGGCAGTAGGGTTCTAGAGAGAAGTCCATGCCATCTCACCCATTATGTATGGGGAACAGAGAATATGATAAATGATACTGGCAGGCACTTGCTCTTGATGAAGTAACGTTTTCGATCCATAAATATGCTCTGATTTATTTGGCTGATGCTTTGCCTGAGAATCTATGAAATGGATGGTTGTGTTGCAAATTTGTTACTAAAGGTGGTGTAGGTGCAGTACTTTCCATGATAGTCAGCAAAATGGATTTTACTTGCTCTATGTTGGTTGAAGTTATGAGGAAATCATAAGCATTACAAAGTTTAAATTCTCTGGCTATCCTGACAAAAGGGTCCGATTACAGAGGGTGGGTGCTACCTTCTCCGATATAGAAGACTTGCGCTCCCCTAGGTAGAGTAACTAGTGGTGCATGCCCGTTTTTAAGTGAATACATCCTTTTTTTCTACTTCACTATGCTCTTCATTTGGGGGACACCGATTTTAGGTCTCGTGTGACGTAAGCAGCGCATGCGCTGCTCTTGTCTTACGAGGCTTCTTGGAATCGATACGATTCCAGAAGCCTCGTCCTAGCTCTGCCTTCAGCTTTAATTCGTGCGCGTCGTTTGACGTCACGAATTATGCTAAAGGCAGTGCAATGATTGCACTGAAGGTATGGCAATCATTGCTTGTGAATGTATGACATTGTTCTGCATTCTGTCCATCAACAGTTCTTTTTGCAATCATTGCTTGTTGCCACCCTGTCTCCTTTTAGCCACGCCCAGCGGGATTGGATCTCTTACCCACGACGTGACACAGTAGGGATATTAGCAGCTTGCCGCACTTTTTTGGGTAAACTTGTTTATGGAGTCTACGACAAGGCTCGAGCCGTTGCCCCGATGACGACAGCTTTGTTCATTATACCACAGCCCCTTCCGCCCTAGCGCCAGAGACATGGAAAGGCTTGCTGCATGCCGTGAGGTTGCGCTGTTTATTTCATCCTTGTTTAAGAAAGCTGCTGAGCTGGTCGTCCCTTCCGGCCCCACCTCGGAGCCATGGCATCCCATGCCAGCCAACCCCTGCTTTGTAAGAGCAGCGGTGACACGAGGGGCCACTTGCCATTACACAAGGTCACATTCATTTCTTTTTAGTTACAGAGATATTACGGGATTTGCCCAGCTGTCTCAGTATACTAGTTCACGCCGATACTCTATCCTGCTTCCCCAGTCTGTGGCAAATCAATCCAGCAACTTCATTTCCACTCCCTCCTCCATTCATTGTCATACCAATAACCAGCTTTATTTATCCCTATTCTTTTCCTTATAATTTTAAACTTAATTGACAATTTTATTTTTATCGTGTTTGTCATTATGCACTTAATCATTCGCCATTAGCCATGTCAATTCCATACATGGCCTCTAGATGTCGCTGTGCTACACCCGGTATGTAATGTCCTGAAAGGCCATGCTCTGGTTGCGGCAGATGAACTGCACACAATAGACCAGCTGTCAAACGCACAATTAGGTTTTACATAGAATTAGCCGTTTGGGGGTTACTGCTCATGCTGTCTTCATATGCCTCATAATGCAACCAGGAGCTGTCACCCCACCTCAATATTTTGTGCATAATCACAATAAATGACGAGAATTCTTCCTATTGCAATAATTTTTAATTTCGTATTCCTCTCTGCTGCAAGAGGAGGGAGGAGTTGTCTTAAATGCAACTTGGAAATACGTTTCTGAACCTAAGGTACCTGTGTGGGCTTGAACAACCAATTTTTCCAGTAACAGCCGAAAGCACTAACCAATTACACCACAGAGACTGTCTGTAACCCTGTTCTCAGATTGTATTATGGAAGTAAGGACTGTCAGTCGGTGGCATAGTATCCTATAGTGTGTGTGTGTGTGTGAATTGAAGTTGCGCAGTCAGTCCTGACTGGATTACATTATCTACACCCCAAATGCTATACGGTGCAATGTACATGACCTAGTCTTCAAAATGAGCACTGGGGTTCTTCAGCAAAGAGGCTGTAAAGGTGTTTTCTGAGTAAATGCTGGAGAGCATTTTTGGGCTTTAAGTGAGTTACTGTTAAACTACGTTACTTGGCAGTAAAGCAGCAGGTTTGGCACACGTTGGTGGCTTTGTCATTAAAGATTTCAATTCGAGGGGTAATTGGACTTCAATTAATTTTATTAAGGTGCCTCTGCCTTTCCCAGGTGAGTTCTCAGGCCCAAGCCTGTCTCTTTTGTCTCAGAGAAAGCATGCAGTCGGTGCACAATCACTAGAAATGGCCACAATGGGTGAGCCTGGGGTGAAGGGTGTTGTTGGTAGTCCCTTAAATAGTCCTTGCATGAAGAAGTCTAACTATTAAGGAAAGAATGGAATAGGATTCTGTGCTAATCCTAAATTGAGCATGTTGTGAGGTCAATGGGGAGGTCTGATTTCCTTAAGCACCTTTCCACGGCTCAACATTTCAGGACAAGTTTATTTGTGTAGGATTTATTGTTCGACGTCCTTAATTCGTGTATAGAGAGATGCGCTTTCTGATGGGGGTAGGGGTGATGCACTGCTAGCACAATATCTGAAGGTATACAGACCTGCACAGGAATGCCACAGCAGAGATGGCAGCACTAATCTTGGACAGGTTTCTGATCCACATAACTAACTAGTTGATGGATTCAATTCTAGGAGTGTGTGAAATTTGTGTTTTTCCTTTTACAAAAATAATGCAAAATTTAGGAAGATTTATGCAAACTATGGGCAATAAAAAGCTGACATTTGTAGCAATATTTAGGTACAAAATGCATCCTCGCTTCCTTTTACACGCAACAAAGCATTTCTCACAAAAAAGACTCATAACCTATTTCCCATTTTCTGGTTGTCCAGTGCGGCGCCGTCATACGAATGGCAATAGCGCTATGCAAATATCATTACTCCACTACATACTTAAAAACAAAATTAAAACACCATTGTAATTTTCAAAGCCAAGAGCTCAAACTTTCACAAATGCGAGACCGATTGCATTTAAAATGCAATAGTTCTCGCCTTTCATTAAGTTAAAGCAATTTGCTTTGCTATAGCAACGCAAATGGCTTTAAATTAATGAAAGGAGAGACCTATTGCATTTTTAATGCTTGTTTTAGCTTGCAAAGCTCACTTATTGAGTATGAATGTGTTGATCTATTACAAAAAATTCTTGAATTACGCAATTAAATTTTTGTTGGGTGCAAGAAACTCTTACTATGTGCAAGTATGTCTCACTTTTGATTTCACCGACCTTAGGCGGGTGTGTGTTAAATTACATAGGGATCACATTTTGTCCTGATGAAGGCCACTGACCATTAGCGGCTGTTGAAGAAGCAGAAACATGTTGGGAAGTTAAGGGATGTCCAAAGTCAATCAGACTCTACAGGCGGTTTGACCATATTTTTTACTTCTTCTATGGTATCATTAATTAAATTCATTTTGTATGTGCTTGAGATAATTTTAGTTATTTGTATACCTGCTATTCCAATTGCTCAGCGTGACTTTATGAAGAGCTCCTTCAAATGAGGTTGAGGCCGTCCTGCCAGTACCACCTAGCTTGGACATGGAAAGGTTACCAGTGATGAAACGTGCAACAATAATGTGTTTAAGAAAGTTACTTATTAGTTGCAAAGAATACAAGTCCTTCACGAGTAATAAGTCAGCAACCTTCAATCTACTGAGAATAAAGTACCACAGTGTAGCACTTGACTCTCCTTGGTTAGCAAAGCAGAGCTGTGAAAGACCTACTCATGGAAGGTGATGTCATCCAGAACCCGAGTCCGCAAGCACACAACCAACACCAAATAAATAGGGCCCAGCCAATGCTTTTACTCCTAAAAAGGAAAAAGGCTTCTTAGGCACACACTCCTCATTAATTTACAAATATGAAAAAGTAGGCAGGTGGAAATAACTATGGTGACACCCTCCAAATAGTTCACACTCCTAGCAAGCCCTGAACTCTATGACCACAATATCTAGCCCCCCACCCCACCCATTTATACTAGACACAATATAAGGGGGAGTTGTTATCAAAAGGCAGGCCTGTGGCTTTGTCACGGTGTTGTCATATTAATGAAAAAAGAGATATGGCATACAAAACTGAATCGATGAAAATAAGGGGGAGACCAGGAGTCAGTTATGGTCCAGTGCCTGTGCTACTAATGTTAAGACTCTACTCAAAACAAAGGGGCACTGTTCCAAAGGAAGGGTGTCATGTAACTGATGCAACACTCAGTGTGGAATTCCTATCACCCAAGACATATTGTTTGTAGTCAAGGGCAACACGTTTTCATTTTTATTTTGACTTAAGAACGCGTAGACCCAATCCGTTGAACAAACCCTTTGGCTACCAGTTTACAGTACCAATCTGTGAAAGGACTGTCAGCCACTAAAGCAAGATTTGTATTTATAAATGGTTCAAGCTTCTAGAGGAGATGCATTAAAGCAAAACCTTTAATATTGGGGCCAGAGCTGTAAGGAAATGCAGCAAGCTCTGCTTGCATTATTAGCAGTGGTTCCAGTACAAAAACATGTACAGTGTTTGCCAAAATTAGGCTACTTACAATGCTCACAGAAGTCTCTCTGATTATAGGTAAAAGCCTGAAAATAAAATTGGTGATTTTGCTTTGAAAGTAAAAGGAACTCACCAAAACAATACACCTTGGAAACAAATGTGGTTTTCTAAACTGTTGCGCAACTTTCTCTAAGGCATGTTTTAATAGATGTGTGGGACGCATGCCAATATTTAAATGAAATTCAGGGAGAATCAGTGTAAAAACATAATGGGCAACATGATAATAACCCAGGGCCCAATTCTTAAAGTAAGACACAAAAATTCACCCACAGATACATGTCCTTGCATTTAAGCAGATTTAGGGCTTTCAGGAATTCACAAACGTTTACCAAGTATGGCTGGAAACTGTACTTCAGGCAAACGTTTGTGAATTCCATTTTTGAATGAGAACATGGCTACAGGTCTGCATCTTCAACAGGTCCACTCAACGTTTCACCCTTATGAGGTTGATTAAAAGTAATACCACTGAGTTGGTTAACAAAAATAAGTTTCACTGCCAAGAAATGCCA
The DNA here is from genome assembly GCF_964204655.1 of Triturus cristatus. Lineage (NCBI taxonomy): Eukaryota > Metazoa > Chordata > Amphibia > Caudata > Salamandridae > Triturus > Triturus cristatus. The sequence continues at coordinate 962,262,253 of NC_140589.1, forward strand.
GGGTGCATATGTGCTTAACAAATATACAGTAGGTTAAATTTGCTAATGCGAACCTCTGCTGAGCTATTGAAAATCCACTTTTTTTTTTTACATCTCATTTCCCCCAACCTAGAAAAAGTTCTACTCCTATCCTTGTGAGGAGTAAACTTCAAACATTCCTAGTGTGAGAGAGATTGGTGAAATGTTGGCAAATATCCCTCAACATGCAAGTTACTGGGTGCTTACAGACTCAGAAGGTACCCCGGCCCTGGCATTACAGCTTTCCTCCCACTTCAATCCCTGTATGTAGCTTTGTGGAAATGTGGGAAAATCAAGGCCTTGCTAGAAACTAAACTCTGAGTGAATATGAGCGTAATCAGAGAGATAGTTATAAGAGCCCTTATATAATGAGAACACTGCCTTAATCTGTCACCTCACTGTGTGGCACTATAAGGGACAAGTAGATGTTTTTTTTTTACAGGACAAATAATTCAAGCTCAAGTTAGCTTTATTCAGTTTTAAGAATACAACCCATAAAAGCAAGTGCTATAAAACCATTCATCAAATAAAACTCTGGTTCAACAAGACAAGTAGATCGCTGAAGCATCACATCCCTCGGGCAACTAGAGAGTCTGAAAAATTCCACACCAAAGAACATTATTAGACGTACTATGGACGGTACCCTCTTACAGTGACATTCATTGAGGCCGGTCATGTCTCACTGTTAACTTTGTAACTGTCATTTAAGTATTTCAAAACCTTTGCATCACCTTCACTAAAATGTCTAACAATTGATTCTTGACTTTGTGCCCATCAATAAAGCCTTTTCACGTCCTTGATTATACCACATACAATTTCCTTGTTAATTTGGTCATTGCCAATAAAGCTTTCCCAATTCAACTGAATGAGCAAATTAGCTTATCTTCTACTTTTAACAGGCTGCAAGTGCAGTTTTAAGACCAACCGGAAGGGTCCCCTCACTCCAGAGCCTTTGTACAAAAACACTAGCCTCACAAGTGCTTGATAGTGAAAAATGTCTCCCGTGGTCATCCATGTATTCCACTAAGAGACTTAACGCAACATTTCAGAAAAAACATGTTGGAGTGGGCTCTTTTGAGGTACTTGCTACATTTCTGGAAACCCTCAAACACTTGCGGAAATTTTGATGGTGTCCCTGCCCTTTCTGAGGCACCACAAAGACCATTATGCAAACTTTTGAACCCTTTGCATGGACTTTTGGGGCACTCTTTACCCAAATAATCAGGCCAAGAAGGCTTATAAGGCGATTCCCTACCCTGCGATCGTGCTGCTTTACCTTCAGTTTCACACTGGTGCTAGGGTTGTGTCTCCTTATTTATTATTTAGAGATGACCCAGGTGCCCCCGGGTACAAGGAGGTCCTGGAATACAGAGGGAGGCAATGTTAGGCACAATTTAATAAGAGCCAAGCCACCTAGCATCTTTTCTCCAGATGGGGTATTTCTAGCCCATTAAACCAATAAACTAATCCTGCTTGACATCCAATGGGCATAGAGATCTGCAGTCTAGACCCTGAGTTGAGGGGCAGTCAGAGGTCGAGGTACCCCAAACAAAGCCTTGGTGGAGCTGGAGTGACCCAAAATCAAGATGCATTTAAAACGACCCAAGAAATCATATGAAACCATAAAGTTTCAGTCTCTTAGCCACGTGGGTCTTTGAGAATAACAAATGTCATCTAGCTTATATTTTGAAAGATGGTATCCTGACAACTGGTGAGGTCTTTAAATCACTTTTTGTTTCTTGGGTGCTTTAATTGAATCACTTTTAAATGGTGAACAATGGATATGTGATGCATTAATGGAAGAATTGTTACTCCCAATTGTTCTGGTTTGGTAATCATGTAGATTGTCAGTTATCAAAGTTTAAATATCCAGATTGTCCATACATTAACTCTGCATGTGCTCACCTAAAAAATGTAAAAGCGGTCTGCCTTTTGTTATTCACTTCCAACATTAAGAGAAACTGTGGCCCGACGGCTAGAGCGGTCGACCTCGAAGCTGGGGAACCGGGTTCGAGTCTCAGGCGGGACGCTCAACATCCTGTTATTCTGGACAAAACACTTAATTTGCCTGTGCCTAACAAAAATGAACGTGTCTTTCTGTAACACACCTGGCGCTATATAAAACTCAAAAAACTAATCAACAACAACAAAAAGAGGGAGGGAGTATTGGGCAGGAAATGCCACATCCCAGATGCATGCTCCAAAAATCCCCCTTATTGCGCCTGCAGTACACCAAAAAGGCACATTGCCATTTTGAACCGTTTTGCAGTGCTGTTCACATACAGCTGCCAAATGTTGGGCAGGAGGTAGTGCTTGAGAAGTGTCATACAACTGATCAAGTTCTTCTTGAAGTTTAGGTGACAGCCTGTTAGAACGAAAGTCTGGAACCACAGAAGACATGCAATTCTTTCTGTGAGGTTACAATACAGTCATACCGTCATCTTATGGATTTTCTGCAAATGCTGAATGGGTTCAGTGGCTAATGTAACCTGTATGTATGTTACCCAAGGATCCTACTACTAGGAGACAGAAGCCCGAGACAACTGATGTTAGTGCTACCTGTTAAATGCAGGCAGCACCCTGGGTCAAAAAAGCACTGCTCGGATCATATTCAATTTCTTGGGAAATGGAAGGTGGACTCACATAATTTTAGTTTGTGCCCAGAAGAGCAGAGTTATAAGTAAGTCGTTTTTGGTCCCATAAATAAGAAATCAAATTTGCCTCATTGTAAATGAAATCAACTAGAAGCTATCTAGTAGTTGGTGTTATTCACAACACAGTATGTCAAATTGGACAAGTGCAAATACTGTCAGACAGAATCTGTGTATAACTGGAAGTGAAGACCAACATTATTAACTTAAGTTTGGAAATTTCAAGGCACCTCCTGGTAACCTTTAATTACAACAACTGGGAGCAGATGTCTTGAAGCCTTAAGAGAGACAAGCATGCCTCACTAAGACAGCAGCAATGTTCTGGTACTCGAGTAAAATGCATTCTCATTAAATAAAGCAGTTAACGTTTAAAGATTGCAATATAACAAAACTGTGTACTCCTATAAAGAATGTATCTCTCTATTAGGTCCTTCACCCCACGTTTTTTGATTTGCACTTAGAAGACTGCGTTACTGTAGAATGTACAGTATTGCACTGTTTCCTACTGTAATATTAAATATTAAACTGTGCTCACACACAGAAACAAGCAATTACAGCAGATTCCTTAGGCCAAAACAGCAAATCAAACTTGTCCATTGAGCATTACAAAAGTACATGTTAGAGGTGGGCGAAATAAATATTATATTTACAAAAAAACTTTCCGTAATATTTTAAACCTATTTTAGTATTTTTCCTGCAAGCAAAGTATTCTAGTTCTCAATTACCACAGGACAAAAGTGTCCTTACTCCTTAAAGAGCAGAGCTTCAGGAAACCTTAAAACCACTGATGCAGATTTAGTCAATAAGCAATTGATTTTTTGGCATCCTGCAATCAGGGCCTCTCACTTTAAGATGGAATATATTTACAGAGCATACTTTTATTTTTAGCCTCCCTTTAAAAGAAAATCGATTTTGAGAGGTTACAAAACGGTTTGCAAGATGAGAATTTAAAGAGGGGTAGTACATGGGACAAGCTACCTGAATATGTCTGTCCACCCATTGGTTAAGTGCAACATGCATCCCACAGGCTCTGTTGGGACTGTAGGAGGAAGCGGTCTAGGTTTCAGTGTACACGTTGAAAACTCCCAGGGGCTTAAAACACATTTTAAGTTTTTACCTAAACTTGAGGTGGGCGATTTAGCACCTGACAGTTAACCAGAAGGACCTCCAGAGCAATGCTTTCAGGTTTATGCATTGGCAATTCACCAGCAGCAATATGTCCTACACGATTTTTTAAACAACTATGTAAATATCGGGTTATATTTTGCCACACTATTTATATTACATATATCTACTTTGCTTGCAACGATTACCCTTGTTCCCTGTATTTTGGAAAATTATGTTGAACAAATATTTTACCTTTATACCCAATTTATACACAGCAAGCACGTTAGCAGCCTTTTGATTGTACCTTCCTCCCACGTAATAATCGCCACCCAATGGGTCTTGTTGGTGTGGTCTAATAAAGCACATTGATCCCTGAAACCTCTACCAATGGTGCATATCTTTGAATGGTAGGCATGGGTTGTAGATAGGCAACCGGATTGCAAAGATAGTCAACAGTTGCAGCTGGACATCTAGCTATCATTTCATTAAGATTGTGTCGATTGGTTAGTTTGACAGGAACAGATACTGCGAAAGACTTTTGAATGTAATAGATCTGTGAAACTGTACAGAATTATAAAATCTGCAACAAATGCGAGTGGCCAAAGATTTAAGCACTAGAATGAATGCTTGCTGGATAATTACATTTGTATTATTTAGTTAGTAACAGTAAATCAGGCATATGGCATTAATAGGAGTGCTTCTAAAAAGCAAGTAGAAGAACGAAACCCAACATGCATGTATTTCTCACTCTGAAACAGGTGAAAATTCATCAACTGTATATTGTATTCATGCTTACATAGCACAAGGTGTTCATATGTTTCAGTGTACCTGTAAGTAAGGAGCACTGGCAGTTCGAATAATACTATTTTAATGTGGTCCATCACCGGTGTCCCTGGAAGTAGGCATCAGCGGAGGGCATATCAGTAAGTGTCAAAACGGACTGAATTATGCAGCAGGAAAAGCAGATTAGTGGCATGTTTCGGCAAATTAATGAAAAAAACATCCAGCTGATTGAAACAAGTTTCTGCTGCAATATGTACCTAGTTTGACATTTTAACCAATAGTCATAAAAAATGAATCTCAATAATAAAGTAAACAAGCATTTTCAATGCAATAGGTCTCGCATTATTAAAGTTTGAGCTGTTGCCATTGCTAATAATAATGCAACACCAATAGCAGCTCAAAGATTCAGTAATGTGACACCTATTGCATTGCAATTGTTTTTTTTTAATATAGCACGAACTTGAGTGAAAGTTGTGTATTTATGTTGCATTGAGTACAGTGTAATTATGTGTTGTGTTATTATGTGGCACAGAGTGGTATTGTGTGGAGTGTATTTATCTTGCATTAGGTAGAGAGTAATTATGTGACGTGCAATTATGTAGTACTAAGTGGTATGTGGAGTGTATTTATGTTGTATTGAATACAGTGTAATTATGTGATGTGTAATCACACAACCATACCCACAACCACACACACACAGCCTCCACACAACCACACACATACACAACCACACACAACTTAAGGGAATCAGGTAACGGAAAGAGAAAGAACTCTATCCAAAATCACACGTTTTCAGTCTAGTCAGAAAGTATGACTTAGCCCCAACGAGTCCTTGTTTTGTAGCTAAGCAGATACAGTCAATTATTTCAGTAAGCCTGACGCGACATTAGAAAAAGAGAAGTATAGTGCAATTATTAGGCATGCATTGTTTGCCTTGTAACCGCGTAAATATTTGCAGCGCATTTTCATTTTTTTTACCTTGTAACCGCCTTCATTTATTTTACCTTGTAACCGCGTAAATATTTGCCGCACATTTTCATTTACTTTGCCTTGTAACCGCTATTTTACCTTGTAACGGCGTAAAGATTAGCCACGCATTCCTCCCAATTAAGCAACAAACTGTATTGCAGCCGCAAAGCCAAAAGTAAAGTGATCGCAAAACTGAAAGCAAAGCCACAAGATGTATTTGTTTTACTGTCTGTTTCTTCTCTCATAATGTATTCATCTTTCTCGTAGTTTGTGCATTTCTATCTCTCTCTCAGTCCGTGTGTCTCTGTCTTTGTATATGCTCCTCTGTGACCGTCATGCTCAGCTATATGGGTCTACCTATGTGTACACTATTTGCGTGTGTGTATCAAACTCTATATGTGCCTTTTAGTGTTTATAAGTTTCTGTCTTTATCTCTGCCTCTGTTCCTCTTTGTCTATCTGTCTCAGTTTCTAGCTTTGTGTATCTGCCTCTGTATATCTCTTTGCTTGTTAATCTCCTTTTCTATATATGTGTACGTCTGTTTTCCTGTACCTAGGTCTAGCTCTGTGTATTTATGTCTATAACTCTATTTGTAAGCAAGCGCCATTTTAGGTTAAGGGAATTGGGTAACGGAAAGAGAAAGAACTCTATCCAAAATCACACGTTTTCAGTCCAGTCGGAAAGTATGACTTAGCCCCAACGAGTCCTTGTTTTGTAGCTAAGCAGATACAATCAATTATTTCAGTAAGCCTGACGCGACATTAGAAAAAGAGAAGTATAGTGCAATTATTAGGCACGCATTGTTTACCTTGTAACTGCGTAAATATTTGCAGCGCATTTTTCATTTTTTTTACCTTGTAACCGCCTTCATTTATTTTACCTTGTAACAAAGTAAATATTTGCAGCGCATTTTCATTTACTTTGCCTTGTAACTGCCTTCATTTATTTTACCTTGTAACCGCGTAAAGATTAGCCACGCATTCCTCCCAATTAAGCAACAAACTGTATTGCAGCCGCAAAGCCACAAGTAAAGTGATCGCAAAACTGAAAGCAAATCCACAATTAAAGCGATCGCGAAACCGAAAGCAATCGCTTTTGGAAGCAGAGACAGCTGCCAATGGTGCGCAGGTGCGTTGCCACAGACAGCCATATGCTTTCAATTATCACGCCCGCGCCTGGGCACGATAATTGAAACCAGATAGGCTTTAGTGCGCGTAACAGACACCAATAGGCCAAAGGCGGAGCGATGCGCCGGCCTTTGGCCTATTGCGTGCGGTGTCTAAAAAATACAGTCACTAAAAGCCCAATAATAGAAGACAAAACAAAAAACACACGCACGAGCGTGTACCATTCCAGGGTCCATTTCTGAACCCCGGACAAAAGGACTCTCGCTGCGCGAGCACTGCTGCGCAGTGCAGCGCTAGGCGCGAGACCTAAAAAGGCCTGATCTGCACTTTAGTAAAGCGTGAAAATACAACATAAATAAAAAACAGAAAAGTTTTCCAGAAAGAAAACTTAACACATGCAACAGATGCTCTTCAAAATGGTATTAGATAGCAGTTAATGATTTTATTTCACATAGAAGCGCCGGAATGGCAAATAATGGAGTAATTTAATAACTGCACACAAAGCTACACTCTGCTACTAACAAACCTATGTGTACACACTTCATGTGAAAAAGGTGCATGTATTGAATTCTGCTCTACCCAGCTTGGTTTTAAACTGAGTTTTCTAGAATTCAGTGCCTGGTTTAATGTCTTCACTGAGCTCTCAATTTACCAAATACATTTGTGTGTAGTTCTTCCAGCCCAGGTATTTTTCTTTGCATTCTATGATCTGTGTTTCTAGTTTTATAATGGATTACACAGAACGATAAATCCCAGCGTGCAACGTAAAAAAAAAGACTGGATAAGCTACTAAAACCGAACTGGGAACATTGAGAGGTCTGTCTTCACAGATTTAGGTCTGGGGATCCATCTCTTTCCAACAAGAAACTGACTTACAGGACAGCATTATACATCATATGTTTATTTAATTATTTAGTAATATATCTAAGAGCCTTTTTAAGATCAAGGCATTCAACTTCAAAAGATCTTTAGCAGACATCTCACATTTCTCAAATACCTGCCAAGTAAAGAACATGTTCTCTTAACATTAATTGGCTTGAACAGTTAAACAAAACAGATTCAAAACAAAAACATAAACATTATTTCCACACCTTTTAAATGATATTTTACAACGAGTGTTGGTGTTTTACAAGGTAGGCAACAATATCAGTAACATTGGGTATAGCGAGAGAAAAGAAAAGTGTATAGTACACCAGGGCTAGTGGGATATATAAGCATAATAGAAGCAGTATCCGAGTTACATGAAAGGGTAAATAGCCGTTCAAATAGACAGTAAAACAAAGAGGAGTTCTATCAGTAGTGTACAAGAAAGTACTGTGCCTCCCCAAGGTAGTGATGGGTAGAAAACCCGGGGGGAAGGGAGGGGGGGTGAAGTGAAACATAGGTCCAGGGCTCGGGCAGGTTACAGAGTGATAGAAGGCAGCCGACAAAATGGAGGGCAGGGTCAGACCGGGAGTGAGGGCATGCACACGTCTTCAGTGAGAGAGAAATTTGTTGGATAGGAATTTATTTTACTTCTTTCTTGAAGAGTGATGTGGATGGGTTACAACTAGTCTCGTTGGGAATACAGTTCCAGATATTAGAGGTCATTCCAGAAAAGGAACAGTAGTAGGTTTTCTTCTTCTTAAATGTTTGTGGCTTGAGCAATAAGGAGCTCGTACTTCTGGAGGATCTGTGCCCACCCGAAAGGGTCAGTTTCAGAGTCAGTTTCAGGGCCAGGTAGGAAGGGGTGACGTAGCACAAACAGCATGGGGAAGGATAGCTCAGCAGAGTTATGCACTTTCTGCTGGGATTAGTGGATAACCTATAGGTAACATTTTGAAATCTTGGAGAGTGAAACCGCTGTTCATCATTCTAAAGACGATCCAATTAATAAGCATGGCTGTGCTCGGTATCAGTTTCACCGGTTATCTGCAGTGCTAGGGCACTGATAAACAAGGCACCTAAAATGTGAATCTTTTTACAGATTCAATTCCCAAGTATCAGTTCTGTAGTGGTCTGTGGCTGGGCTGAGCTCGAAAAGGGAAGTCTTTTCAGGGAAAGCAGGCAAGGTACAGTATGGAGCACATGCTCAAAGATATGCACCATCAGTGTGGAAGCTGCTTATAGTCAGTAGAGAGGCATCTATGTTAATGTGATGGCTATTTGTGTGTAAATAGAGATAGAAGCTCTGCCTGTCTCCAAGGAGATGCCTCTAATTGTGCACAGAGTTGTCAGTCCCTGCTTCTGCCTGGATCTTTCAGGCCCCGTCTACATATATATTTCTCTCCATATCGGTCTCTAAGGAGGTATACCCATCTCTGCCTATGGGTTGCACCTACTCAGGGCTCGAGTCGGGGGTACACGAAGGTACACGGCATCCCCCCACTCTTTTCACAGGGCGGGCGCCGTCCCCCCTGCCAAGAAGCTGGGCCCCACAAAAATAAGCTAAGCGTGTCCCGGTGACACCGGGGCACGTTACGTCATGAGGTCATTTGCATATTGTCAGCCCCCCCTACTTCTTTTTATAGGACTTGTGCCCTGCACCTACTACTCTGTGCAGTGTTACTACTCTGTGCAGTGTGTTGTCACTCGCCGTAACCGCAGTAAACTGCCCTGCCTATAGAGAGCTACAACGGAGTTTACAGGAACCTGCATGTGTGCCTAGATCAAGCTGCTACTGGTATGTGCTCTGGGACATTACAACCACTTATCTTAAGTGAATCACCCTATGGCTGTGTATGCAGGGAGATATTCCTGGATTCAGCAAGCTAATCCTGTCTTCTTGAACACCTTTTCATGATATCAAGTATACAGAGGGGTCACCAGGTGAGGGGGAAAAACAGAGGGGGGGGGGGGAGAGAAACGGAGAATATATATATATATATATATATATATATATATATATATATATTCTCAACCACAGGAATCCTGTCTGCCAATCCACGGCAGAACCACCAGGCACGGGCTGCAGCCAACCTCAAAAGATGACTTTAACCGTGATGTTGTGGAAAAAGCCGTGCAATTTAATCCCAAATTATCCACAGGCATAGTGCCTGTCATGACGCGTTTCACTTGACACAGCGAGCTTGATAACATGAGATATATATATATATATATATATATATTGTGAAGGTAGAGGAGTGACCGAAGGAGGAGACAAGAATAATGTAGAGGGGGGAGAGACAAAAGAGTAAATAAGGAGACAAAGGGAGGACGGAAAAGAGTTGGAGGGAGACACAAATAGGGAAGGGCAAGAGAAAGGAAGGTGGGTGAGTGGGAAAGAGAGAAGCAAAAGGGAAAGGAGTGAGGTTGGAGGTGAGAAAAAGTAGCAGGGGAGAAGAGAGAAAGAAAGACAAAGGGAGGGAGGGGTGTGGCAAGAAGAGAAGAAAGGAGGAAGAGGAGTTCAACAGAAAGAAACAACAAGGAGAAGGGTCAAGGGAAGAGATGAAAAGAAAGATGAGGAAAGAGAATTAGAATTATGCTATAAAAGGGAGCGGGAGAAAAAACTAGCAGAGAAGGGAGCAAAAAAGTGCTAGGGAAGAAAAGATAAAAGAGGGTGGCAAGAAGAAGGGAAATGGGGAAGAAACTAGGAGAAAGAAGATGGAGAGAGAGAAAGGATACGGTGAGTGCAAAGGGAAGAACAATTAGGACGGGAGAAAAATGAAGAAAGACGGTAAGGGCACAGCATAAAATGGTAGGACGCAAAATCCGAAAGGTTAGGCACGAAAAAGAAAAAGATCGAGGAAAGACTGACTGGCAAAAAGGATGGAAATAGTATAAGGGGAAATGAGGGTGTCGGGAGTTTCCTGGTCTGTAAAGAGCAAAGAGAAAAAAAAAAAAGAGTCTTAAAGGCTCAATACTTTCTTAGTTCACCGAGATCCAGCAGTCTGGGGGCTTAATTTGAAGGCAGGTCATACAGCAGAGTTTTCTGATTTCTATGGAAAGTTCTTATGTTGGAGGAAAATCTTCTGGTGACATATCCTTTGTTCTAGGAAATACGGTGAAGGAAATAGCTCAAGTGGACTCTCAGTGTCAGGTTTTTTTTCTACTGTGACTGTCCATACTGCCAGGAGTCAAGCTGTCAAGCTCTGCTTCCATGCACTTCTGCGTTCCTACCTCAGGCCAACCCTTGACAGACTAAAATCAAAAAAGAAAAGCTTACAGCTTGAGTTTATACATATTTAGTATTTGGATTGTTTCCCTGTGTATTACGTGGGTTAGACTAAAGAAGCATTGGCACAGCCAATAGGTCTCGCCTTTGGGACCTTATAAGTGTTTAGTTATCTAGCACAAAATCCTTGGTGCAACAACATCAAGTGTTGCATGGCTAAACACTTATAAGGTACCAAAGGCGAGACCTATTGGCTATGCCAATTCTTGTTTTGAGTGAGTGGCTCTTGCAGGTATGCCACTGTGAGGTAGAGATGCTGCGAGTGCTTTTACAGGAGCCCCTGTGACATTGTGCCTCTTCAAAATGTATCTTGGGTCTGGTGGAATAATTCTAGCCCCTATTCCCGCACCCAATGCATCCTTAAATGTCCCATGTACAGCGGGGGTTGACACTCCTATTACCCCTGCCCTCCAGTGACACTTTACCTGTCACGGGTGGTGGTGGTGGACGTGGTTGCAGACGTGGTGGTGGTGGTGGTGGTGGTGGTGGTGGTGGCAGACGTGGCGGTGGTGGACGTGGTGGTGGTGGACGTGGTGGCGGTGGACATGGTGTGGTGGTGGACCTTTTAGTGGTGGTGGACGTGGTGGTGGTGGAGGACCTGTTGGTGGTGGTGGACCTGTTGGTGGTGGTGGACGTAGTGGTGGATGTGGTGGTGGTGGTGGACGACTATTGGGTAGGAGGGTGCTGGCAGAATGGGGAAGGACAGGAGGATCTCGAAGGGGGCACATGGGAGAGCAGAAAGAGGCTGAATATTAGAAACAAACAAGCACTGAAGAAAAGAAAAGCGCACAGCTGCCATTGTGCACTATTCAGCTTAGCAAGTGCAGCTGTCGTGCTGGTTTAATAAACAATAAAAAGCAGCGACGGAAGAGAGGCAGTGACGGGTGGAAGTGCTTCATGACGTAAACAAGCGGTCTTCACTTTCCAAGCACTCGCCGCGGGTGGCGGCATCCACCTTGCGGGAGCGAGTAGGGTCCATATATTTGTAATTAATGTGGCCGCGCCGCTGCTCGCTCCCGCAAGGTGGATGCCGCCGCGAGTGCTTGAAAAGTAAAGACCGATGGCAAAAGGCCCTCCTGGCGAGACCTAAAAAGGACTAGAATTACAACAACAACAAAAAAGAAAAATGGCTCAAATTGCAACAAGGCTGGGGAAGTACTGATTAGCATGAAACCGGTTCAGTAAGTAGGCCAGGCTAGCCTCAATACGCACCAACCCATTATGCACTGTAAATTGAAACCTCAGGATAACTATAAAAGAATTTCCGTATAGACAGAAAATAATTACATCCATTGTATGTGCTTCCCACTCAGAGAGAATTATGATGCTTTCAAGTGTATTTTTGAGATGCATGCATTTGTAGAGTACATAGTCACATCCAACTAACTTCTACAAAGAACCTAGCTGTTCACTGCCCTGGAACCAGCAGCACAACCAACAGCAGAACAACCCAAACACTGCTCGAGTGTCCATTCAAAAGAAGGGATATGACCTAGCTCCCTTCGTAACTATAGGGTTTAGCAACACACTAACAGTAACAGGTGGTGAAACAGACCGGTCACCCTCAAGGGTAGATCGAACCGGGACCACCCAACCCCTCTTGGTAAGAGAACAATCCACCACGCAACCAACAGTCCTTACTGGCTGCCAAGTGGATTATTGCTTTGAAATGGGCCAAAAGCTAACAGACGTGCTCCACTAAACAGCAAAATAAACTCACACAAAGGGAGAGAGGCAAAACATATTACATAAAATTGTGAAATCGAATAATTTTAAGAAGTGTCTAGATCTTTCCGGTTGTCACCACCTTCACCAAACCGTACCGTATACATGCTTCTTTGTAATGCAGGCTGTACTTAGATGTAACTGAACAATCTCAGTCACTTGCAATTCTTAGTTCTTATGCTTGCACCTCTATTATTCAACTTGTATCCTAAAAACATTGAGAAGGTTTTTGCGAAAGAGCAAGTGTTTCCTTCACAATCTGCCCAGCAGCAGGAAGCCATTTTATTATACGCAGATGTTATGGTCCTGCTGGACTGTACCAAAATTGGTCTGCAAAGTTCGAAAGTGGCTTAAGGAAAATATAATACATTTAACAAACTAGCCACCAATTTGTCCAAAAGCAATATTGTATTATTTTTAAGGAGTAGAACGTCAGACAGAAATAGCTGAAGGTATGTAGATTTGGGGGTCACTTCAGGCAACCCATTTTTATGCTGAAGAATAAATCAATCACATTAATAATTGTATTTATTTTTTTCTACTTAAATCTCTGAAGTCTGACCTTCCATTCTATAAGGCACTTAAAAGTGTTGCCATCATGCACTTACTGCCTGGGGGCATTAGCAAGTAGAGTGGATAGCGTACTTGACTTGGCACAATGTAATCTATTCCACTTACTGCCTGAATTACCCCAAGCCAGGTTGAGATGCAAATAAGAATGGAACTCGATGTGTCACACCAGTTACTTAGAATAAAAGTAATTTTTTTAAATTCTTCTACCATCTGTGTGCCAGTCATCCAGATGTAATGAAAAGCTTTGATTGGGAATAAATAGTTAACAGAGTGGGATATGTCAGAGCCAGAAACGTTGGCGTTAGCCGTAGACTTACTCGAAGCGCAGACCCTATAGGACGATGGGGCCCCTTAGACATCTTAAAGGGGAAACCTACAGGAGAATGTAAACTTAGTATTTCTTAAATTAAGAAGACCTAGAGCTTCATCCTATAAAGCCGGGTGTAAGCCTAACTATCCAGACTCACCTCTGGATCGGACTTCGACAAACTTTAAAGACTTTTATCCATATTCCCCTAGCAGATATTGAGGAGCTGAGGCGTGGGGGTGGGATCTAAGGATCCAGCAGTGAGCAGCAAGACGGCCTGTAGACTTTGTGACTGTGTCAAAGGATTTTTAGTTCATATTTTGTGCACTTTCCTCTACATTTCTCTTTGAAAGATAAACTATTTGAAAAAGTGATTGTAAAGAATACCGGAACTTGAAAGCAAGTAACCCTCGAGGACCCCACAGTGCCTTAGATGCGAAGACCTTCAACACAAAGGCACAACTGTAACGTTGGACTTGGGCGTAGAAACAGTAGCCCTCTAATAATGTGCCTAAATTATTATAAATACGCTGAGCTTGCTGTGATCGAAAGTGGTATAGTTTATGTTTTGCAGGGTAAACATTTGCATGTTTTAATGGACTATTTGAATTTGATCTGTTTCATTGTTTGTTACGGGCTGGGGTTTGGAGTGATTAACTGTCTTATAGGTTGCGTACAGCAGACACTACCTTATGTTTCTAATTTAATGTGTTTCATTGTTTTTGCAATTTACATTTTTTTAAATTAATTATACATTAATTTCTACCATGGGGCAATTCTTTAGATTTACCAATGACGTTGGTCATTAGAGGCGGGCAAGCCAATGAAAGCTCAACCCAGGCTCGAGCCTGAAACCTGGGTCTTGCTCAGTTCGAGGTCCTGGTGGAACCTCAAGCCCATAACGAGCTGAGTGTTGGGGACACAGCAGCCAACTTTGAAACTGGGTTTGAGTCTCGGCATCGGCTCAACATCCGATGATTTTGGGCAAATTTCTTAATCTCACCATGGCTAGGACAATGAAAGTGACCTTTTGTGATGTAACTGGTGCTCTTGTAAAGCGCTCCAATGCCTTCGGGTCGAGTACACGCTGTATAAAAATGCACAAAGATAAAAACAAAGCCTAGATAGAAGTAAAGACAGATACCCGTTCGTACAAAGTGAAACCAGAAAAACCTTCATAAATCGCGGCTTCCCTGCTTAAATTGTGTGATCTTAGGCAAATTTTTATTTCACCAAAACAATTATCTTCATTATTGCGTATGAAAGCACTTTCAAATATCTAAGTTCAGAATGCCAGCTGTACAAAAACCTATTGCGCATGATTTAATAGGCTATAACGTTCTATAATAATCTGGGCCACATATTGGGTTTAAATGACAATTGTCTTTGTCTTAGCTTTTAAACATAGACCATTAGTGCAATATGTACTTCTCAGTGCAGTGCTATAACATGACATTAATGTCAAAGCTTCACGTTAAACAAATACACTTTCTAGAACTTTGAAGCTACTTCATCATATTTCATGTGATGTTTGCTGTGGGATTTACACAAGAAACATTTTTTGTGCTCGGCTCGTGCAGGGGCTTTAAGAGCCAAGCCAGACCACTGGCTTGTCTCTCCCTGTAAATCTGTTCGCTCGCCTACCTCTACTGCTCATACACTCGATAAGATCTTTACCACTCACTCTGATTCGGGCAGGGGAAGTTCCCCGGTTAAGCTGGTCGGATCACTGGGCTGTTGGATTCTTTATTACAGTTACTTCATCTCTTCAGACGGCATTGCAGTATAATTCATCATTATCCGAACTTAATCCTGACCATATCTACACATACTAGATGTGGTGACAGCAGTACTCACCTATAGAACTCAGTGAGGAGCGGAATCCACTGGACAGTGCAAGACACAGTTACGGAGACCTTCGGTTCCGGGCAGCGGAAAAGTGCAGGCCGGAAGCTTTGGCAAATCCTGCAGGAAAGGAGA
Source organism: Triturus cristatus (assembly GCF_964204655.1). Taxonomy (NCBI): domain Eukaryota; kingdom Metazoa; phylum Chordata; class Amphibia; order Caudata; family Salamandridae; genus Triturus; species Triturus cristatus. The sequence goes on from NC_140589.1 coordinate 962,277,646, forward strand.
GCACGTCGAGGTGGGGAAGGCGAAGAAGATCGGATGATTGTGTTATCCCCGAAGCCGTGGATCCTAGGGAGAGGCCGGTATGTTCCTGTGCTATGACAGAAAGAGAGGTGAGGGGGCCATTTGTGGCCCAGGAGTGCCAAAGAGACAGGCCTGCCCGATAGTGCGATTGGAGTGTGGAGGGTCACCTCTGGCCGGCTCCAAAACGATCCTGATCCCCACACAGAGCTAGAGGGATGTGGATGCGGTGTCCGGCGAGAGCCTGCCAAACAGAACGAGGAGAGGAGGAGGCAGCATGGGGAGGGGGGAGAGGAGGGGGCCTGCGCCTCTTTCCCTTGCGGGAACGAGCAGGGGCACCATCTGGTTGCAAGTTAATTACAAACAGATGGTTTCAAAGCTCGCTCCTGCAAGGGAATCGCCAAACGTGCACGCGTTGCCACTGAAAGCAATGCAAAGCGTGTACGTTTTTGGCCCAAAAAGTGAATCGATTTCTAAAGGTCTCCACCTATGCAGCGCATGCGCGCTGCGTAGGAGAGACCTAAAAACACTGATCCTTACTATACATTCTAAGTTCTTTGTATTTAGGTGAGGTTTAGAATGTTATAAGATATTGTTAGGTTGTATGTAACACAGGAGTTTCAGGAGCTGTTTGTTGTATGTGCTACATAAAAAAGATACTTTCTTCACAAAGTCCATGTTCTGAGAATCAATGCTACAGGATTTGGCAACAAGCGTGGAGAGTTAATCAACCCCTGATCCCAACCACACTGTATTTCTAGCTACCTGGATGTACCGTAGAGTGTTTACCAACAGATTTCACCCTAAGAACAGAATGGTATGATTAAAGGTAACTTAGGAGAGTCACACCAGACTGGAATTCTGCAACATATTACAAATTTGCAGGCCAGAAAATGAACTGCGTGCACTGCATTTTTTGCTCTCCTTTCCGAGTCTTCTCTGCATGGCAAATAATGACTTCAAAGCGTCCTGACCCTAGTTAAGGGATCACACTTTTACTTACCTGCTGCCATTTTATATGTATTTCATACTTTACAACTGTCTAGTATTTTTCTAGCAAGGTCACACTACGTGACCTATGTGCCTCCATTTTGGGCTTTTTCCCTGTATTTCCACAAATTCAATCTGGAAACCTTATTGATAGGAAATAGGGCATTATTAATTAAGGCACTCTTTCTTTATTTTATAATTTGTAGGAGCAAATTCTTGAATTTCAAACAAATGTATAGATAATATATGCTTTGACTTTGTGCAATATGTCTACATCTACTCCTAGTGTTAGTAAAAATCTGAGTTCTACAAAGGAGAACTCATCCATTTCTGGGGAATCGCCGATTAAATGGAAAGAAGGGAAAGAATTTCTAAACTATATTGTCATGTTAGAAGATAATGGTGGAGCACTCACTCTTGAGGAAGAAACATTCTTATGCACCGCATGAGTCCAGAAGGTCTTCGTATTTATACACAAATGCAAAAAGCCAACATGATTGGGGACACTGATATTTTCAAAAGTGCAGTGTTGGAATCAGATGAACATTACACTCCCACTGTTTGTATTACTGTCATGAGAAATGCTTCTTTCAAAGGAAATAGGAAGATGGTGAAAGTGTCAAGGCCTATGGATCCGCACTTAAAAAGTTAGCAGCAGCGTTCAGCTTTGGAAACCTGAACGACAAACGTACTTGTGACCAGGTAGTCATGCATGCTAAGAATAAAGGAATACAAGAAAGGAAATGGACTGATGGAGATTCAAACTTAAAGGAAATTATTACTTTAGTAAAGAAAGCAGTTATAAAGTCAGTGTGCTCACGTTACCTCATGATACTAAGTTGTAGTATAACAAGATTACTCTAAGGAAAGGAAGGAACTGTGAAGAGGGCAAAAATCATGATAGTACTAGGAAGAAGTTCCACAAGGGGTAGGAAAAATAGTAGTCAAGGAAAAGTAACTAACATATTATGCTATTGTTGCGGAAGTACTGCACATTCATCGAGATTCAAGAAATGTCCTGCAAACGAGGTAAAATGATTATAATGTGATATTACTGACCACTCTGCAAAGGTTTGCAAGAAGAAAACAAAGAAAAAGGACTTGGCTGCATGCATTGCTGACAGTGGAACTAATTCATCTGAAAATGACACGAATGATGAAGTCATCACAGAAAGTTTCTACAAAAAAAAACACTTGTGTTGATCATATATGGAAATGATCATAGTAAATAAACCTTTGCATTGTTTTTTTGGGGAGGGGCATTGCAGGTGGCAGCAAATGATGTATCCTCATTTGCTATCATTGCATGTTCAGTTTGGGAAAATAGTTTTGTCCAAGTTATTGTTTCTCATTTGGAACCCAACGATGTCAACCCAAAAGGTTTCAGTGGGGATAAGTTGGATATGTTGGGACACAGGTTGCTGGTGTTTGCATTTAAAAACAGACAAGCTACATTGTAAGCTTTATTTGGTGGTTGATGGCCCATCATCCGTTTTGGGTTGGAAGGACCAAGAAGCATTACATATCATTTTGTATCCCAATAGCCCAAAACCAGGGTTAGCTGCTTGCGCTATTTTGTTTTTGAAGGAATTCCTAGAAGTGTTTAATGATAAAGTGGAAAAACTAAAAGTATTTACACATCATATCAGGGTTAAAGCTTCAGCTGTTTTCAAATTGAATAAAACTCGAAATATTCCTATTATTGTAAAATATTAAGTTAATAAACTTGAAAGATACTGGCATTATTGAGATAGCTGAAGCATTTTAAGGGATTGTTGCTGTACGGGCCAAGGGTAAAATTTGTTTGTGCGTAGATTTGAGATGTTTAAATGGTACTATTGTTGTAAATCAGATTCCATTACTGAGAACTGACAATATGTTAATCTTTTACTGGGTATGCCAAGTAGCCTTCCACCATAGACCAATATATCACCAAGTTCCCTTGCATACCTCTGGTAGATTTTGAACCGCATTTGTACCCCTTTGGCTACTTTCAGTTCTGTTGTATGCCTTTTAGGCTTGCTTCCATAGTCTTCCACAGACTTCTGATAGAACTGTTTGGTGAATTGGCCGGGAGAAGTATTTTTTTCAATGACATGTTGGTTATTGGTCAAAACAAGAAACTCAATGATGAAAGGCTAATAAGTGTTTTATGTGTGTTAAGAGATAGAGGTTTAATAGTGGAAATTTTAAAATGCAGATTTGCAGAGAAGAAAGTGACATATTTGGGTCATGAAATTAGTAATAAGGGTACCACACCCAAAGAAAAACTAATGTATGCCATTGTTAACTCCATCACTGCAATCCATCGATGATCTTAGGTTATTCTTGGGTTTGGCTGAATTTAATTTTAGGCTTGTGGACAATTACTCTGAGAAAAAGCATGCCATGAGAGCTTTATTGAAATCTAAACTTGGTTCTGTTTGGTCCACTGAATGTCAAAGTTCCTTTATGGTAATCAAAAATGCTATCAGTAGAATGCCCATATTACAAAGGTTTGATCCACTGCTATAACTATTGTAACTATGGATGCAAATAGTAAAGGCTTGGGGAGCATATTCACTCAACTTGAGGAGGAAAGTAAGGAGGTAGTAGTTGCTTATGTATCCCTTTCACTGTCACAGACATAGAAACAGTAACTTTGGCTTGTGTTTCAAGCATTAGAACATTTTGCATATTTTTGTAGGGAAGAAAATTCATCTTGAGAAGTGATCATAAGCCATTGACCACCGAAGGGATGTTTACACCTGCTGCAAGAATAGTCAGATTATCTGTTCTTCTACAGGATTTTAGATATGATGTTCAATACATTCCTGGAGAAACGAATGTTACTGGTGATTTGTAAGAGGAATGGCACTTCCCCTAAAGGAGATTGACAAAGATCCATGGAATGAGTATTCAGTGGCTGGTGTTTACCAGGCTGGATATCTAAATACTAGCTTTGATACAGATTAATGGTCAGAAGCTTACGATCATGATGAAGTATTGAAAGAGGTGTACAAAAAGGTGATAACTGGATGGAGCTAGCATTATTAAAGATGCTTTTGATGATAATTTAAGAGGATTTTCGGAAGTTAGGAATGAGTTTGGTGTGAATAATACTTTCATTGTTAGAGGCGATAATATTATTTCTCCTAAAGGAATGCTCGAGAAAATTATTACTCTGTGTCACGAGGGACATTTTGGCATTACCGGGACTAAACATAATTTGAAAGAGTTGTATTGGTTGTATAAGGGGAATAAGGAGATTGAAAGATTTCTGAGGGCATTTATTGATTGTGAAAGTGCCGACAAGGCTCCGAAAACCCTAATCCCCTACTTAATTCTTCCCAGGATAGACTAGGACAACCTAAAGAGGTAGCTTTGGACATGATGGGACCGATTAAATAGCAAGAAGGTAGTTGCAAAAGGATCATAGGTTTGGTTGGCATGTGTTCTAGACGGATAGAATTGTGTATTGTTGAGAAAAGTTGATACTAATGCAGTGATTACATTTTTTAAAGAAGCATTTTTGAGACCGGGATTTCCTGTGTTTATCCTTATAGACAATGGCATGCAATTTAAGTCAGATGAGTGCTAGAGTATTCAGGGCTGACATTAATGAAAGTCCTGAGGCCCTGAAGGAATCACCCAGGGACCTATAAAGGGCACCAATGTAGAGCTTATTACAAGGCTGCCCAAAGGAAAAGACACAAATAACTTCTGAACGAATCCGGGGGCAAGCTGGTCAAGGCTTGTAGGTCAAAAGACACAAGAGCTTTCTGGGCCACTATGGCAAATATTAAATCTGTGGATGCAAACTCAAACACTGTAATTAACTCCAATAGCCAAGAAGCCCGAGTCAACCACTTTAAAGCAGTCTATGAGTGCACCCTCATCCGCTGAGGAGTAGGTGGCATTTCCCATAGCCCTGGAATTCACTCTAGATGAAGCGAGAGAAGCTATAAACAAAAGCCCTTTAAACAAGGGCCCAAGTCCAGGTGGCGTTCCCATGGATCTGTAAGATATCTGCGCCGAATCTGTGCCGCCCCCCCCCCCCATTGGGCAACTCCTTCAAAGCCTTCTGCAAGATGGGACTCCCACAATCATGGCGTACAGCTGATATTGTCTCAATATTTAAAGAGGGCAACCCCCAATCCCCAAAGTGCTACCAGACAATATCCTTTTTGGACTCTGCAGTTAAGCTGGTGGGAAGAGAGGTGTTGGACTTCCTTTTAGACTGGGTCAGGGGAACTGACATTCTGATGGAGGGGCAGTATGGGTCCCACAATCACCAAGCAGGGCTCCATCTGCATGACGTTTATGGATCTCTCCTGTGCCTTCTACAGCATGGTGATGTACAAACTTTAGGAGATCCTCACTGATATGGGGGTCGAGGAGGACCCGGTTCAGTTCTTGAGAGCACTGCATTATGATCTATCCGCATCAGTCAGGTTTGGCCCTGCAGGAGAGAGGACAGCCTGTGTTAAGATAGGGAGAGGGTACGCCAGGGGTGTGTCCTAGCTCCACTGCTGTTCCTTCAGTATATCAACTGTCTAGTTTCCACCCGTATGCTAAAGTTTCTGATATCCCTTGCACAGGTAGTAAAAGGGTATCTGTCATGCGGATAACGCAGTTTTACTCTCGAGAACCCCTAATGGCCTTAACATTCTGTTTTAAGAATTTGTCACTTTTATGGGCTTTGTTGGTTTGGCAACCAATTGGAATACAACTTTTATAATGGCATGTAATCCCAAGCAAACCAAGATGGGGGTGGCTCACTGCAAGGTCACCCCGTGGCTCTCACACAGGATTTTTCTTACCTGGGTGTCACTTTCGATGCAAAGGGAAATGGGTCCTTGCATTGCTAGGGTCTGCCAGAAATAAGCTAGATCGTCTGGATATATTTTCAATATTGCCAGTCGTACTGGTTAAAACAAAATGGTGGCCACCATTGTTGGAGATTTACAGGTGAAAGTGCCTCCCCATCTTAATGTATAGGTTAGGTATCTGGGGCTATATACATTCAAATCCATTTCAGGGCGAACAAAACAGTGTTGAGAAGATTATTGAATGTTCCACCTGTGTGTTCTACTTTTATCTTTCACCATGAGCTTGGGGTGGATTATATTGAAGACCTTATTAAATTGGCCCCCCTTCTTCTGTGGCACTCAATATGCCTCCTTCAAAAGGGAAATTGTCAAAGGTTGATTGCCCTGCGAAAGAGGTTTGAACATCTCCTGGTTTAAATACATTAAGACTGACATGGGCGAGACGCATTTATTCTATGAGCCAGAGACCTTGACCAAACATGACTTGGTACAAGTGAAAACCTCCTTCAAGTTGAATAAATATCACCTTAGAGAAGCCCACGAGCTTACTAAAACCTATGTTAAGGAGTACACCCCACCACGCTGTACACCGGACCTGAAACAGTATCTGGAGTAAATTGACTGCTTCTGGATAGAATGTTACTCACCTGCTTTAGACTGGGCTTTGTGAGATGGCACATGGGTTTCCCCTTGGGCTAGTGTGACCCCTCCAAAATTATGCTATCTCCCTCTGATGAAAGTTCACCCCCGAGTCTGTTACACCTTACTTTTTTGGGTAATTTTGACCTTGACTTTAGTAAACAGTTTTAATCCCAATTATTAGGAAACAGGATATCAGAAAGACCGAGGATACCCTGGAATATTTGCAATTGCTGAATTACCCATTAACTGTATTAATATATGCTCCTTTTTAAAATGTGCCGTGAACAAAAGGAATTTTATGCTGTTTTAACTGATGTGGATTTGCCTTTGGGTGGTCTGTACAACATTTAAAATTAAATTCCACAGGCCTATGTACTTTATTCATGCCCAATTTTTCTTCTTTAGTATTGTGGTTATTGGAATTGTGTAATTCTGTCCCTCTTTATAACTTGACACCTGCACTTTTTTGGATTTTTATTATCGTGGGGCGAAGGATCTTCCAACAGTGAGTTGACACAACTGCCATGATATGTTGGCGACTTCTTGATGCTTTGATTTAATGCATCGTACTGATGCTTTGCTATCTCTGAGGTTTTTATCTTTATGTATAGTATTGTTTTAAGATGTTTCAACATAGTGTTTATTTCTGTGTTTTAATTTTATGGTTACCTTGGTAACGGAGATAAAAGTTTGACTTGAAGTAAGAGGACATGACAAGTTATTTGAAAGTGGGTGGTATTGCACAAAAGTGTTCTGCCCTTTATATCATCCTTGTGGTAATGTCATTGTGGAGAGGGATAACAGAATCATCAAAGGGATATAACAGGTCTCCAATAAAGTAAGTGTTGGAATTTTGAATTAGGGAGAATAATCTGGGCTAATTGAGGAGCTTCCTATGATTCTGTAGGTGAAAGTCCATTTACAATAATGAGATGCAGGTACCGTATTTTAAGGTTAATCCTGAATGGATGAAGAGAAGTAAAAATGGGATGTCAATGAGGTGAAAGAACGTATTACATTGTAAACTAATAAACTGAAGTACAATTCTAAACATGGAGTACAACAGATAAAACTTGAAATTGGAGAGTGGGTATTTGTGAAGAGTGCATGGAAAATGACAAAGGTAGAGATCAAGTTAACTGAACAAGAGAGATTTACTAAAGTGATGAATAACCTGGTTATATTGGAGAATGGGTGTATAAGGCACACAAGTTCAGGTAAAGGTTGGGAGGATGATGGTGTGTTGGATAACGATGTAGACTCCTACAATAGTTACTGGTGGTTGGATTCTAATAATGGTAATTCAGGTGAACAGATGAATTTTGAGCCAGCTGATTACTCAGATTCCGTGTTTGAGAGGGAGTCAGGAGATGAACCTAATTATTTTATTAAGAAGGATGAGAGCGCCTCTCAAACTAATAATGAGATGAGAACATCTTGTCTCACACACTCTTGTGGGAGAAGAGCGAAAAATCCTAAAAAATTAGAAATCTATGCTTGCAATTGAGAGTGATCATTTCCCAAAGATCACTGGAATAAAATATAAGACAGAGCTTTATCACTCATCTAACGACCTACTCTCGGCCCCAGTAACATATAATCAAAAAAGCCTGAAATGGAGGGGAAAATGGATAGAAAAGATATTGAAGGAGGTATATACGTATGCTGGTACACTGGACACAATAAAAAATAGACAAAACAGGGTGGGGGAAGGAACAAACAAAAGAAGGGGATTTAAAAACAGCATGGAAACGATTAATAAGATACTACTATAGAAACTTCACAATAAGATTTTAAAAAAATAATATAAAAAAAAAAATAAAAAAAAAATAAAGAAATGGGATATGCTGGATCAATCCGAACAGTAAGCAAAACAAAGGGGAAAAAGAAGCAAACATGGCACAGCAAAAAGTGGTGCAAAGGAAAAATGCACATTTTACGAGAAAGCAGAATTTTAATGAAACAGACAAAGGAAGGGAAAATAAGTGATAAAAACAGACTCTGGGAACTGACAACTCAGTACAAAAAAAAAACTGCTGGGAACCAAAAATAAGATAGCAAGAGGATATTTGGAACAAATTACTCTTTGCAAGCCGACTACAGAACAGTTAACAATTCTGGCAATTGATAAACGGTCAATCTTTAGGGCACGCATGACACCAAAACTAGAGTATAAACGCAGCCATGTGGACGAGTGGGATATATACGCTGAAACAGCGTCAAAAGGAATGCAGGACCATATGGCGAGTGACAGCAAAACGAGTACATACCAAGCATCAACTAGATCGGTAACACCACCAAACGATAAAAGGGCTAAAAAGAAACAAATAGACAGTAATGAGAATCTTACACCCGACGTGGAAATTGACCAACTGGAAAAAAAAAATCATAAAGAACCTAAAATCAGAGGGAGCAGCAGGGCCAAATAGTATACCCAACGCTCTTTTTAAAGGAAATCTGCCTTACTGGGCAAAATACTTAACCTCATTATTCAACGAGCTATACATCACAAACTCCGTCCCGTATTCCTGGTAAGGCAGCATTTCCCTGGCCATAAATAAAAGCGGAAAACCCTTCAAAACCAAACTATAGACTTATAGTATTAACAGACATGGAGGCAAAACTATATGCACCTCAAATCGTGGCTAGAAGTAAACAACATTTTACACCGACAACAAACAGGGTTTAGGGCTGGAATGAGGACTTTAACAAATCCAACAGCCTTGACACTGTTGGGAGAAAAGGCCAAAACAAGAAAAACGCAGCTATTTGCCTCCTTTGTAGATCTCAAGTCTGCATTCTAACGAGTACCATGTATGAACTTGTGGGAAAAGATGGCTGTATGGGGCATACCGAATAGCCTATTAATGGCAATCAAAGAGTTATATACAGAAACTTGTGCCCAGGTCAAAATTGGAGGTGGCAAGAGTGTAACAAATAAAGTATACACAAACAAAGGATTAAAACAGGGGTGCGTATTAGCTCCATGCCTGTTCAACATATATCTAGCAGATCGAGCACAAACCGTACGGAACATCAATGCTCACCCGCCCATACTGGCTCAAGAAGAAATAGAATACCTGCAGTACGCCGATGACATCGTCTTATTGAGCCACACGCCAGTAGGACTTTAGCGAAGTATGAATGCCTTAAAAACTTACATGGAAAGAAATGGCTTAGAGCTAAACCTGAGGAAGACCAAGGTGGCTCAATTGGTAGACTCTAAGAACAAGAAGTACACCTGGTTCTTAGAAGGGAACAAAGTCAAGGAAGGTAAGTCATAAATATTTAGGATTCAACGTGGAGCATCAAATGAAAGGCAAACAACACATAGAAACAATACAGGCAAAAGCGCAATCTTTAACCGACGGCTTCAAAACCTTAAGCACGAAATTGTGCTGTCTTTCATTTGACCATCTTTTAATAGTGATGAGTACTCAGTTAATGCCAACAGTGACTTACGGTATGGAAACACTGAAAAGACGTGCCGAAGGCATCTTAAACAAAATCCAAACAAGGGTATACAAATCTGTGTTCAGCATCACGAAAACTGCATCTCCAGCACAGGTGCGTTTAGAGTTTGGACTGCTGAACCAAAAATACCAATGTAAAGGAGCCCTTGTAAAACTATGCTGGAGACTACGCTCGTTGGAAAGAGAGTCAATCAACCACATGTGCTGGAAGGAAAGAGGAGCAAACACAGCAAAATAAAAATAAAAATCATGGGGGCTATATCTAAAACAGGCTATCAAGGAACATGGAATACAAGATGCCTAGAGTGCAAGTATTGGGAAACAGGCCTTTTATAAAGTAATAAGAGCCACGAACAAGCATTTTTCATACATAACAGATAAGACAAGCCTTGCACTCAGACGTCACGCCTAGACAGTGAAATTCCTATAAAAAACTACAGCACCAGGATTACCTTACAGCACATTTTTCACGGAAAATAAAACACCAGTTATGCAGTACTGTTTCGGAATGGGAAACAACAGATCTAATACCATCCTGGAAGGATCAGACATCGAACAAAGAATGTCGCTTATGCAAATATAAGGAAGAAAGTCTTGCACGCGTATTCTGCGCTGGCTCGAGTTACCTGACAGAAAGGAAGAGAATGCTGAAAAGAATTTTTAGAGAGTTATAAATACGAACATGGAGGCAAGCGGTAACAAATTGGCTGGGAGGCTCCTCTATACCGCTCATATGCCGGGGAGTAAAATTCGTAAAAGTAATTATGAAAGCAGTATAACAATCAATTTAGGGCACCAGCACCTCGACATAGAACTACAACTGGGAAGCAAAACCAGTAGACCATCAATAATAAAGCAAAACAATGGTCTTTGCATAAAGCACCTGCACTTTAACCCAGGGTTTACCTAACATCCAAGGGAAGAACAGTAATTACTTTGAGTAAAAGATCTGAAGGTTATTAAATAGAAATTAGTGTTGTAGGAGCGGTTAAACAAAAGAACAAAGACAACTCACTTTAAAACCCCAGGACAACGTGAAGAAAGACATTCAAAATAAAATGTACCTCAGCACAATAGCACTATAAACATTGACTCTTGCACTTTAAATAACGGGATCACGCAATGATATGAGGAAAATGGGCACGCTCGGAGTAGCAAGCTTTTAAAGAACAATCATTTGAGTCAAGGCCTCATAAGAACTGCATTAATTAAATTTTTATATTCGTTTTACCTTGGAGTTTATCGGTCCACTTTAAAAGACTTGTTAGGAACCTACGCTTAGATCAATTTTTATTAAATTTAAGGAATGATTGATAGTGTAATAGTTTTTATTGACTAAATACATAAATAACTAAAATTTGAAAAACGAAATCCTATGCAGTTGTTTATTTGATTTCATAAAGTGTGTATAAAATATATATATATATATATATATATATATATATATACACACACACATACACACACACACATAGAACTAAATTATTCCACTCACGATAAAGTGTCCCAAAGAGTCAAAGTTAGACGTTATAGTGATTCTTATAGGCACACTGCAAACACGGACATGTCACAAATAAGCCAGCTGAACATTTAGCAGTTATGTTATTTAAGTGGAGAATAACCAAAATACCAAATTCAAGAATTTGCCATTAGAACTCTCTAATACCTGGACATCGAGTGCATCTTTTCAACAATCTCGTAAGGGTGGTCGCTCGTCCCCTTATTTGAACCCTATGTTTTGGAACACGCTGCCCGATGCACTGAGAAACTGCCAATCTCTATCTTTCGCAAAAACCTCAAAACGAGATTGTTCTGCTTCTCCTCTTTCTGTGGCTATTTACCTACCCATATTTGCCTAGCTCTGGGAAACCCTTTTGGGTAACTATATAAGACTTTATGATAATATTCGGGATGGTCACTTCAGAAAACTTCTCCGCATTACACTGAAAACAGTAAAACGATAAGTTATGGTTCTTCAAATAAGAGCAACTGGGGGCTATACACCGCCAAATGTAAATGGCTGTTTCTAGTACCTACCAGGCGTCTCAGACTGCCGAATTCAATGTGTCTAAGGATACGGCAATCTACGGGTCACTGGTAAAGTAAATCACATTAACCTACAACACTAACCTGCGACTACCGCTCCCGCAAATACAAACTTCCTCTTGTGCCGCTTCAAGAAACTCCACACGGACAGCATCTTCCGTGCGGCACAGGCAGAGGTGGCTCTAGCCTCGGACAGCAACACCTGCCGCGCACACAGAAGCTACTGATGCGCATGCGCTGACGCAGGTGGAGGTAAGCTTAGTAGAGTGACAACTGTCCGGGGATGACCAGGACACAGAACCGTGCTGGATCCAGCTGTCTGAAGCAAGCGGCACACTACCCAATCCGCTCCTCCGGAAACTACGAATCATTTTTCATGGTTCCAGGCGTCCTGGACACGCTTAGACACAGATGTAGGACTAAAATAGTGTTCTCACTCACTGGGCTGTACTGAAAACTGATACCCATCTTCTTTTTTGATAACTATACTATTTGCTTTTCTAAATCAGTGTAAACGTGGCATTGGCTTTCTCAAGCTCCCTTTCCTTGTTAGTGACACAACAACCTTGTCCTTTTTGCGCCCGGTGTATTGTTGTACACTTCGGACCAAAGTCTATCAAGCTGCTACCTTTCAATATGTCAGAATATTTCGCCATCATAACCAACGGCGAAGGCGGTTGAAAAGGAATACCGAACAACGAAACCTCATTACATTTTCCGAATTGTAGGCGCCATCTTAGAATAGTAAATACTTGTAGCTTCTTGACGGTCACGTGCCTTCAACTGATCACTTGCTTATATTTTAGGAATTAAATGTCCAATGGCAAATTAATTGATAAACAGTGAACGATGACTGCTCCTTGTATAAGAGAGTTTTTGCATACCACAAACACTTTTTACTTTTGACAGCTGTAATAAACAGCTGGGTAAGCGGCACTACGAGGATGCCTAATAGTAACACAGAAGAAGGACTAAAGTAAACACTTGCAGGCTGCAGAACCTGCGTGCGTGACCTTTTATTTTGCCAGGTTGTTGGTGTTCTTTCACTGATCCCGGCTGGACTTATGGACCTCGGAGAGAGCCCGGTGTGTGGGGAAGAAGCTGTGGCTGATGGGCTTAGCACGGAGCAGAGGCACTGGATGCACAAAGCTTTTTTAATGGTAATCGAAAACAGACTCCATTTCATAGCCCAAAATGTTAATGGTTATCTACTTTTGCCCGTTTCCTCCTAGAGCACAACCATCAACCATTCCAATGTCAAGGAGATATTTGGATTTTTTTTCCAACAGGCTTATTTCTAGAGGCTGGCGAGCCAAGAAATTAACAGAAAGAGCCGAGCCAGAGCCGAGCAAAGTGTCTAATTTGGGGGATTAACGAGCGGAGCCCTGATTTGATTTGCCATGTAAATCATACAGTAACTCTCATTTAAACCTGTGATAAAGGCCGTCTCTTTAAAATAAAACAAAAGTGCATTTAACATGCGAAACTGTAAAGATGAGGCGTCAGAAGGTTTACTTGTAAGTAGTTTATTTCTCTGCAGGACGACACACTCAACCGGAGGCTAAGTGCATAACTAACATATGACAATCCTACCAACTGTCTAAACTGTCACCCTAGAACGTCCAGCTGTCAACATTCCAGCTGGTGACTGCCGCGCGCAGGGGGGAGGGGCGCGCGGTGGAAGGAAGCAAGCCTGATGCAATTGCCCTGAGTAATCAACCTAACACATCTACTACTCTTGAGAAAAAACAAGAACTAAGTAGAAGGAAAACATAAATAGCAGGTGTGATACATGTATAACTATTCACAAATAAAATCGTTATATTTGCTGGGATTAACCACGATGCGCCCACATCTACTTGTGGTGGCCTCCTCTTCCAAATTGTTTTTCTCCAGCCCCAGTTCTTGGTTTGGATCCCGACTGTCACTAGCCTCCAAGGAACCACTTGTGGCACTGGTAACGGGATAACACTTTTCTCCGCTAGGTTCAACAGTCTCCAGTTCCTCCTCAATACCTGTATCACTGCCATTTCCAATGGATGCCTCAGATGCGCTTGTACTCAGTTCTCTGTTTACTCCTATGGTTTCGATAACCTCACATCTCTGTCTGTTACCACCATTTTGTCTCAGATGTTGTTGTATTATGTAATCACCATCTTCATCCGAATCCGATGAATCTAGTTGTATCCAGACCTGCTTGTCATGTCCACTGCGGCCCACATCCGTTCTCCTTTGTTCATGTTCAGATATGTCTCTTTTTCCACTCTCCTTCCTTTTACAAACAGACAATGCGGATGCATGCCATACTCTTCCGTCACTGAGGAGCGCCGAATTGCAAAACACTTTTTCCACAAGTAACGGATTAGAGAACCTACTTTGTCCTTTCACCACATTTCCGCTCCTTCTTACTCTCAATTTATCGCCTTCTTCCAGGTTGATTTCTTTGCGGTTATATTTGCTGTCATATTTTCTTTTACACTGGTCTTTTGCCTCTTGTATTCTCTTCCTCACTGTTTCTACAGACCACTCTGATTTCCTTGCACTTTTGAGCCACCCAATATTGTCCTTAGATACAGGAGTTCTGCCTCTCATAATCTCAAATGGGCTTACCATGGTTTTTTCTCCTGGAGTTATCTTGTAACCCCATACCATTTTGTCCAATTCTTTTCTCCAGCACTTCCCATTGTTGTTGGCCAACTGGATAATGCCTTTTATTACTCTATTAAATCTCTCTATGGCTCCATTGCCTGCAGGGTGGTATACGCTTGTAGTTTTGTGTTTAATGCCTTTCCTGTCCATAAACCTTTTGAATATGTCAGATGTGAACTGACTTCCATTGTCACTGACAATAGTTTTTGGTATACCCTCTCTATTAAAAATTCCGTCCATGAATGTGATAATGTCAGATGCATCCACCTTCCTACAAACCTTAATTTCTGGCCATTTTGAGAAGTGATCAACTAAGACCAATACATACACCTGTTCCTCTTGCCATCTTACTGGACCCATAATATCAATTCCCACTCTCTCCCACGCCATGTTTGGACACTTTAATGGTTGGAGTGGAGGTCTTAGGGTTGTTTGGCTTTTATCTGAATTTTCACATGGTATACAGTCTCTTACTGCTCTTTCAATTTGAATGTCGCACCCAGGCCACCAATACCAACTCTTAATTCTTTGTTTTGTTTTATTTATGCCTAGATGACCCTCGTGGCATAAGTCATTTAGTCTCTCTCTTAAAGTAGTAGGGGGTATAACTTTTCCCTGTCTTAAAACCAATTCATTTTCCACGGATTGCTCATTCCTTAATTCCCAGAATGCTCGCAACTCCTTTCTCATGACCATCTTTTTGGGCCATCCCACTACAATGAGTCTCCTAACTTCGTCTAAGGTGTCATCCTTTTCGTACTCTTTTTTCCATACATCCATAGTTATGCTTGGAAACTCTTCATTGACGCTTGCAACACATAGTTCTTCCTCCTTAATTTCTTTTTCCACGTTCTGCAAGGGTAACCTGCTTAGGAAATCTGCAACGACGTTCTTTGTTCCCGGCAAGTATTGTACTTCGTAGTTGTAATCCAAAAGTTTTACAGACAATCTTGCCAATCTAGGTGATGCATTAAATAATCCCTTCACAGTGAGGACTTTTGTCAATGGTTTGTGGTCACAACGCAAAATGATTCTTTTTCCCCATATATACTGTCTGAAATGTTCCAGACCCCAGACATATGCTAGTGCCTCTCGCTCTATGACGGAGTACTTTTCTTCTGTTTCGGTCAAAGATCGGGAGGCAAAAGCGATAGTGACTTCCTTGCCGTCGCATTCCACTTGTGTAAGGACCGCCCCTATACCTTTACCACTTGCATCGGTGGTAACCACACATTGTAGATCGTTGTCAAATCCTTTGAGGGGTGGTGCGTCACAGATCTCTTTTTTTAGTTTTTTGAAACCGTCTTCAGAGTCTTGTGACCATTCGAATTTGTTCTTATTCTTTAGAAGGGTTCTAATACTGTGAGTTTTCATAGAAAAGTTTTTTACAAACTTTGAATAGTATTCCACCAGACCTAAAAATGCTCCGAGTTCTTCCTTATTCTGTGGCACAGGAGCGTCCTTGATAGCCTTAATCAACTCCTTCTTGGGTTTCACACCATCTTTAGTGATTTCATGCCCTAGGTAGGTGACGGAATCGTTGCTGAACCTGCACTTTTTGTATTCTGCTGTCAACCCATTTTTCTCTAAGATTTTTAGTACCTGTACCAGCCGTTTGTCATGATCCGTCTGTTCTTTTCCCATTATGAGAATGTCATCTAGGAAGATGAGTAAGTTTTTTATCCCCTTGAATATCTCATGCATAAGTCTTTGGAATAGCGCAGCTGCGGATGCTAGTCCGAAAGGTACCCTTTTAAACCTGAAACAGCCAAAAGGTGTTACAAAGGTGGTAAGGTGTCTGCTTTCCGGGTTTAAAGGTACCTGGTGGTAAGCAGCGGCTAAGTCTATTGTAGAAAAAACAGTCATGTCCTTTGTTAGAGACAACATCTCATTTATTCTTCGTAAAGGGAATTGGTCGATTAGAATGTTTTTATTGAGGTCGCGCAAATCTATGCATAATCTCAACTTTCCGTTGGCCCTCCTTGCGACCACCAGAGGTGCGACCCACTCTGATGATTCCGTAGTTTCAATTATTTCTGCCTCAAGTAGCTTATTTATCTTGGATCTCACCTCCTCCCTTAGTGCCAATGGAATTTGTCTCACTTTATGCAAACAAGGTACTGCACCCTCCTTGAGTTTGATTACATGTTGGAACCCTTTAAGTTTACCTATTTTCCCATAAAAAACCTTAGGGAACTTGTTAATTAATTCACATTCCTCCTGTTGTGTTACCAGAACGGGTTCAACACTGTTAGGGTTGAGTGTTATTCCGAGTTTACCTTGGTCCTTCCAACCAAGCACTGATGGGCCTGTGACAGCTACATACAATTTGCTGCTAGTTTCCCTTTCCTTAAATGCAAATTTTAGTTCTTTGAAACCCATAAGTTCAATTGGTTCACCCGTGAATGTCTTAAGGGTGATATCAGGTTTCTCCAATTGTCTCCCTACTTTTCCTCTGAATTTCTCTTTCCAAACATCTCGGTTAACTATAGTGCATGGTGAACCAGAGTCAGCAACAATATTGATACTCACACCTCCAATTTCCACCAAGCATGTGGGTTTCTTCTTTTTGCTCTTCTCCTCATCCTCCTTAGCCGTCTCCTCATTTACATTTAGCATACATAAGTTGTACTCCGAGTCATCCGAGGATTCTTATTCGAATTCCTCCTCTTCTTCGTCTTCTACGAATTTCACTTTCTCTTTTATTTTCCTTTTGCATGCTCTTTGAAAATGACCAATTATTCCACACTGAGTGCATTTATTGTTCCTGGCTGGGCATTTCCAGTCATTGGCCAAATGTTTTCCGCTACCACATCTGTAACACCTCAACTGTTCATAGGATCCAGCATGTCCTTTGAATTTAGGTGTCTCCTTCCCTTTACTTTTTGAATATGTCTTGCTGCCACTTATTTTTGCCACTATATTAGTCTCCTCATTTTTATTTTTTCCTTCGTTGATAACCTCCTTCACACATCTACCAGTCAACTCTGCTTTCTTTACAATGTCAATAATCTGTTGAAGAGGTTTTTCCCCTTTAGCCCATAAGGCGTCTTGTATGTTTGTATTTGCGGCACACATCACAATCTGATCCCTAATTAAATCATCATGCATATTTTCAAACTTGCATGAAAGTGCCAAGTTCTTTAATGCCGACACGTAATCATCAATACTTTCCTCTTTTCCTTGTTTCCTTCTGTAGAACTTATACCTGTGCACCGCTACACATACTGTCGGTTTATAGTATCCATCTAAGTCCTCCATTGCCTCATCATAAACTTTCCTCTCTCCTTCTGCTCTCACTTTTTTCGTAATATTGTTGTACACTGTTAAACGACCCGCACCCAAACAATGTAACAATATCTTTTTCTTTTCCTCTTGTTTGAGTGGTTCATCCTCTTTGTCAAATGTGGAAATGTAATTGCAAAAAAATTCCTTCCACTCTTCCCACTTCACAATTGGTACACCAGTACCCTTTAAAAATGCTTCTGGTGGCTGTAAGTTATATAAGTTGCCTGAAGCCATACTTCAACCTTTTATTTCTGCTTTGAGCTCCCTTTTATACGAGTAGTATTTTTTTTTTCGTAGTAAAAAAAAAATCTTAATGTTTCATTTAAATATGTATTACTCCAGATGCTTTAAGATTAAGGAGATACTCCTTTTTTCCTATTTCACCTTTATATTATTTTATATTTATTTGTATTAGTTTCCTCCTTATTTCTCACCTGCCAATCTTTCATCCGTCCGTAGATTTGTAATTCTGGACAAGTTCCTTTAGAAGTTTATTGCTTTACCCAATTGCCGTAGTGTTACTGTGCTCCTCTGTAGTTACGAAGGTTTTTTCCGCTTTGTTTACACTTGGATTTCCTCAAAGATGGTGGGACGCAACTTGCTTACGTCACTACGTGAAATAAACTGGTGCGCATACTTTACTTCCGGTAAATCAAGCTGTTCTCCTCACGTCACGGCGTTCTAACAGCAACGCCTTTGTTATGAGGTGAATTCACACGACGTCAAATTCCTCTGAATTTCTTATTTCTTTTTCCTACCACACAGCGATGAACGATACTTTGCGGGAGTCTGTTAGCTGCACAACCTGAGGTGAGTCAACAGGCACCTGTAACGTATCCTCGTTTCTCCTCACAATTTTGTCCTCCTTGTAATTTTTTTTTCCAGGTCGCGTGTGTTTCTTTCCGCCGTAAGTTATTTTCTGCCTTCGCTTGTGTGACTGTTCCTGGCGCTGTTGCTCCTCTCGTCCGTTTCTTCTCAGTAGTCTTAAATTCTCCTTAATTCCGGCTATTTTTACTTGCCAGCACACAATGCGTAACATTCAACGCTCTGCACAAAGTCCTTACTCACGTATTGTAAAGTACCTTCACAGTTTCAAATTATTTACTTAGTCCTCCGTCAACTTATATAATATATGTGCCTTTAGAGTCCTCACATTTCCACTGCACTTTTCATATTCTGTACCTTCTTTTCTTCCTTTTATATTAGTTTTTTTAAATATTCCAAGTTCTTCTTCATGTGGGTTCATCCGTGCGTCGTCCAAACATAACTCGTCGCCAAATTGTAAAGATGAGGCGTCTGAAGGTTTACTTGTAAGTAGTTTATTTCTCTGCAGGACGACACACTTAACCGGAGGCTAAGTGCATAACTAACATATGACAATCCTACCAACTGTCTAAACTGTCACCCTAGAACGTCCAGCTGTCAACATTCCAGCTGGTGACTGCCGCGCGCAGGGGGGAGGGGCGCGGGGTGGAAGTAAGCAAGCCTGATGCAATTGCCCTGAGTAATCAACCTAACAGAAACCCTTTCAATTTAGTACATCAGATTGTCACTGAATTGATATGCAATGCTAGTTTTTAAACGTGAATTCAGGAACTTTCATGTCCCGCCCCTGAGGACAATGCCATTACTGAAATAAAAGGGAAGCATATTGTCACGCATACCCTATATGTAGCCTAGTTTTATAGATGGAGCAACATTATAGTCTATTAAATGAAAGACAGGAAAGGTTTTTATGCAGCGAGGATCCTGAATTCATGCGTTGGAAGGTGCTTAAGTGATTAAAAAAAGCAGGCTCGGGGAAATAAAATAGTTACCTAGGATCTCACAAACAAGCAGGGAAACTAAGACTGATTCCAGGTTTTCTAGTGACAGATTGTGTATTTCAGCCACGAGGTGGTCATTATTCTCTCGTTTTACATCTTAGATTACTGGTGTCTTTCATTCTTGAGCTTGAGTTTAGAGTGTGGGTGGCAGATAGAAGCCAGGTGAAAACAGCTCGTTTTGTGATTTAAAAAAAAATAATCTTTTTTATTAACAAAAGCTCGAGAGACCATATCATACAGAGACAATATCATGAGTACGTTAGATGTCATGTACAGAGAATCATAATCAATACTTTCTCAGGTTAAGCAGGCCCCCTTGTTACCCTTCATCATATTACTATTCTGCCCCCCCACAGCCCTCTATACCTTCTCCATGGCATCCACACCCTTTCCCATTTCTTAGCACACCCCCTAAGCTCGTTTTGTGTTTGAGGATCCAAGAAGGCCGAGAGGGAAGCAGGAGCTAGGCCTCTGGCTCATAACCTAGCTTGAGCTTTCAGTGGTTCGCCCACCTCTAATATTTTAGGTCTCACCTCCCAGACAGATTTTAGCTGTCTGTTTACAAAAGACCTCTTGAAGGCCATTCCAAAAACCTTTAAAGTGAGCTTAAAGCCCGCCCATTACTTACCATTAGTTGGCTTTATTATCACCCTAATTTGCTTCTTATCGATGACTTGCCTTTATTTTCAGTATTCCTAGATTTTTTGCCTTTTGCAGTGCAAAGCAAAATATGTTTTTTGCTCTTCATCCTCATGCAGTCCCTGAAACGTTATTTTCTTCTTTTTTTGGAGGACCCATGAGCTGCCATTTACTGCTGGGCCGCTCTGCATTTCAAAAATCACTTATGCATGTCTGTGTTGCTCTTTCACTCCCCCCCACCATTCCCCGTACCTTCTCCCCCACCTGCACCTCCATTACCCACCCATCCCTCATGATTAATTTCATTTTATTTTAATTTTGTTGAAGGGCTCAGCACCTGTCATTTGCCACTAGCTGCTCCGCTGTATCAGAAGCACATTTAAAAAAAAAAAAGATGTATTGATCTATGTGGCATTTGCACCTAAGACCCCTAAATAAATAAAAACATGGCACCCACATCATTTCGAAGGTGTGTAAATGCGTCACCCTGAATACACATGCCTACAGACTGGCCAGCTCTGTCAGTTTGCCTTTTTTGCCTTTGCTGAATAGCATCAGAAAAAAGCATTTTGCTTTTTGCTGATGCAGTACATCATTCGCAAAATCATTGGCAAAGACAGTAAGCCGATAAGGCTAGACCCATTGGCTTTGCCAGTGCTTGTTTAAGTTGGCTTACGAATAGCCTTTCCATTTCGGTAGCAAGCTTGTTTCTAATACAGTTGATATCTGTGTCCCATCCATGCCTCTTTGCATTTTGTATCTGCATGAAGGGTGAGAATTCATGATGTGGTCTCATGCTTCAAAATCAAAATGATTTTAAAAGATATTGAGAGCTCTCAGCAGTCAGAGATCCTCTTCTCTAATAAAAACACTTCCACCTCGTGTACTATCCCATTCAACAGTGCCATTACCCAACCTCTCATCCTTCAGAACGACATGTCACAATATAATGCGAAGTGAAAAAAATCTATTGTTTTATCTTTTTGCATATAGTGGAAGCTCTATATTTATAGCACACGTTGCTTTGCTAAAACTATTTATATAGGTATTACTGGGTTTCTCATGTTTCTTCTCATTTGAGGCATAACTATAAATTCTAGAACAATGTCATACGCTTGACGTTTTCAAAGTACCTTTGTTATGAAACATGACCTCTGTTTACTGTAGTCATCTCTTAACTGTAAACCTATATCACTCAGCATCATGCAGGTTGGTCAGAGCGTTGTTGTTCGGTGTCAGGATATCGGAATTATAGCGAGAGTTTGTTGAGCACTGTAGGAAGTCAGGCGAAGAAGGGAGGCAGGTGCTTTGAGAGTTATGCATATCACACTGTGACACTTTTAATGACAGGCCTTCTAGGCCTATACCTAAAATGGGGAAAAATGAAACAACAGTTATCAGAATTCAACATGTTATTTGCTAAAGCGTCAGAACAATGCCCAAAAATTACATGTCACAGAGTCTTCTGGCAGTATTTGAGGTTCATGGGGAAAACAAAATGCCGATAAGCAACCTACTTGTTGTAATGCAGTAGCTGAGATTCAAACACATGCTTCTGTGTTTTAGCCATGGTATAACATCATCTCCTATTCACTCTCGGCTCTCATTTATTATCTGGTCATATCAAACTGCTGGCAGTGCTTGCAAGATGTTTTATTGAAGTTGGGCTCTGTTAACCGTTTGACTTGACAGTGTAAAAAATGAGAGGAGAGTGGGAGCAGGAGTAAATGTGATTATGGTACAGTAATATTTCTGTGTGTAAGTTTTAGAATTAAAGGTCAGAAGTCTTTGAATATTTGTCAGGCACTTGCACCATGCTCCTACGAGAATTTAGAAATTTGACCTGTAGTGAAATATGCAAAACATAGATAAGGGACACTTTTTTGTCAAGTGTACCAGACAGCACGAGCTGCGTGGTTGTGAAAGACATAATTTTGATTTACCAAGAACATACATGGGCTTGCAGCCCTCTAATTGGTTACCTTTGTTTGAGTTTACTCTCGCTCTCATTTACCTGCTTTTTATGTGTGTTCCAGCTTGTCCATCTTGTGTCTGTCCCTCCCATGGAGCAAATCCAGTTTAGCATCAGTTTGATTGGCTGCCTTCTAAGCTTCCACTGCTTGCTTTAGTTAACTACTTTTTAGGTCTCGGCTGTCGAAAGCAGCACGCACTCGCTGCTCTCGGCATCCGAGAGCTCCTTGGAATCAATTCATATTCTGAAGCTCTCGGAGGCGGAGTTGAAGCCCCGCCCATCTTTTCAATTGGCTAGCGTCAGCTTCCATGCAAAACGCGGGCTTTTGATTGTAAAGGAGGCTTCTTAGTCCCTCCTTGTTGCCGCCTTGTCTCCTTTTGGCCACGCCCACCGGGATTTGATCTTTTACCGACAGCGTGACACACTCTCCTTTATTTGTCCCCACGCACTTTTTTCTTCTCACTTGGGCTTTGGCAAAGTCAGCCGCGTGTTTATTTTCGCATCGCGCTTTCACTTAAAGTGAAAGCGCGATGCAAAAGTAAACACGCGGCTGACTTTTTAGAGCTACAGCAGAGTACGTATTTTTTTGTTTTGCGTTTTGTTTGTATGCTGTTTGTTTTGTTCTCGTACATGTTTCCTAAGCCTATTGTGGAAGAAAGTTATTCCTTCCACCATGGCCTTTAAAGGCATTATTTCCTGTGAGGAAGCCGTAATCACAGCGCGCCCGGCCGTTCCTCACAGCAGCTGAATCTCTCGGTGTGCCACACGCAGCGCCCCCTATCCTCTCTTGGTTTATTCAAAGCTCGACGGTGCCAGAGTTATCAAGAGAAATCTGAACTTTGCTGGAGGTTTCCTTCATAGTTTTTTAGGATTTTCCCGCCATACTGTACCTCGAGGCAGAAGGATGTCAAGAAGTGACATAAACGTTTTTTAAAAAACTATTACACATATGGATGCCCTAGCAATTACCACTGCTAACCCTGTTTTCGTGAAGGGTCATTTACTGATAATGAAGCTGAGTGTGTATGCTTACAATGTACTTGGCTGTCAGAGCGTGATTGATTGGGTCTGTCAAATGCATTATATTTAAAATGTGAATACTGCACAAAAACATGATCTGCGGAGTGTTAAGTGTCAGGTTGAATGTTATAAAGCGCATGAAATCTAGCCTATCCAGGGCTTATTGGGGGGTCTCCGTACTGAGGAAGTGATTTTTAGTTTTTCTTATTTCCATGTTTTTCTTATTTTAGACGTTTTAGGCATATTGATTTTTGTTCAATAATAGCTTATTTTCCGTTTTTTTCTGTATTTGACAATAAACGCAGACAGGAATTCCGATTGCTTACGGTGTGTTTAGACCCCACCTCAACTGAGCCACAGAGTCCACTCTGCTGTAGGCCATGTACTAAGATAACACCTCCAGCCCACCTGCAATCTGACTCATGACCGCGAGAAGTCTGAGCAAGAAGCATTTTCCGTCGGTGGCAACAGCTTCCTCCATTGCTCTTCCCCACGCCAACCACCCTCTGTTCAGTACCGCCTTATGATGAGTCTACCCATCGACTTGTGCCTCTGGTGCATCTAGTCCACACTGCCTTGTTTGCTTTCTTATCCGCCGCCTTCACCCTCCGGAAACTCCTTGCACAGCTTACGGCCCGCAGAGAGCTGAGCCTGGCCTCTGGGTGAACTGTGACTGGCGTGTGCTCTGACCAACCTTTGTCTGTCCCTGACTCCCCACCATTCAATCTAGCCTTAATCTTTCCCTTTGTGGGGGGTGCACATGACGCCAAAATACTTGAATAAATGAGTTTGTAATGCACCAGCCCAACTCCATTATCCTCAGCTAATTCCTCTGGGAAACCTTCATGATAAAATCCCATTCCAACCCTTCCGTTTGTATCCAGCTGGACAAAGCTAAGCTGGTGCACTTAAAATATTAATTTACAAAAGACAAATCACATGTCTCCCTTTTTGGCAATAACAAAAGGACCCCGAATGCCAAAGCCACATTTCTGCTGTGGTCGCCGAGGCCGCTATGCTGGCTCCATTGCTGGTACATCGGTCCTTAAACCCCTCCAGGGTTCCTTAACCATAAATAAGGTTTGTATTTGTAAATGTATAGGAGCGTCCATTCTTCTGCCATGGAAAGGAATGCAGAATGGACGTTGCTGCTCAGTCCTCATGTGCCTCGAAGACATCTCACCTGCTACAGTACAGAGCAAGTGCTTGCAAGTTACTTGAGATGTACCGTCTGAGTTACAATTCCCCAGTTATTGCAGCGCCCTTCTAGTGGAGAGACACGGCCACATGTCAGCCCGCCTGGGCTGCCGACCACACCCCTAACAGGCTCCCTGGAACCGCCGCGCCCAGTTCTGTAGGCGTCAACCGGCTCAGCATGGCATGGCGAGCATCTGGAAACTCCTGGGCTGCAAGGCAGACGTGAACCCTGTGAAAGGATTGCAGCGGGTTCCCTTTACAGTAAACTAATGGGGAGATCCCTGAAAGCTGCAGCTGTCTGGGTGGTATCAAGGACTGTAACCTAAACAGCATGACATGGCGAGCATCTGGAAACTCCCGGGCTGCAAGTCAGACGTGAACCCTGTGAAAGGATTGCAGGGGGTGGTTCGCTTTACAGTAAACTAATGGGGAGATACCCTGAAAGCTGCGGATGTCTGGGAGGTATCAGGGACTGTAACCTAAACAGCACGACATGGCGAGCATCTGGAAACTCCAGGCTACAAGTCAGACGTGAACCCTGTGAAAGGATTGCAGGGGGTTCGCTTTACAGTAAACCAATGGGGAGATACCCTGAAAGCTGCGGATGTCTGGGAGGTATCAGGGACTGTAACCTAAACAGCACGACATGGCGAGCATCTGGAAACTCCCGGGCTGCAAGTCAGACGTGAACCCTGTGAAAGGATTGCAGGGGGTTCGCTTTACAGTAAACTAATGGGGAGATACCCTGAAAGCTGCGGATGTCTGGGAGGTATCAGGGACTGTAACCTAAACAGCACGACATGGCGAGCATCTGGAAACTCCCGGGCTGCAAGTCAGACGTGAACCCTGTGAAAGGATTGCAGGGGGTGGTTCGCTTTACAGTAAACTAATGGGGAGATACCCTGAAAGCTGCGGATGTCTGGGAGGTATCAGGGACTGTAACCTAAACAGCACGACATGGCGAGCATCTGGAAACTCCAGGCTACAAGTCAGACGTGAACCCTGTGAAAGGATTGCAGGGGGTTAGCTTTACAGTAAACTAATGGGGAGATACCCTGAAAGCTGTGGCTGTCTGGGCGCTGGCTGGGAATGTAACCTAAACAGCACGAAATTGTATCAGAAACTCCTGGGCATATATGAACCTTGTAAACGGTTCGCCTTACAGTAAACTATTGGGGGCATACCCTGGAAGCTGCAGTCCCTCCCATTGTGTAAGGCAGTTATTCTTTAGATAATCAGTTGAAATGCAACTCCACTGAGTACTGGGTGGTTTCACCCCCTCCTTCCCAACTCCTCCCAAGAGGCACCACTCACTCCAAGCAAGTGTTGAGACTTCTTTGAGTCCAGCCCTCCTCTCCTCCAGATTCTGAAAGACTGCAGACCCTAAGACAGCCAAGTGGCTGAGCCACAACCTTTGACACTCTCTTCGGGTGCAAGGCCCAGCGAGTCCAGCTGACTCTGAATTTTTGAGGACTGACAGAAAAGAAATCTGGGCCAGGCCCGCAGAGGATGTATTCAAGCTTCTGGCTGCACTTGAGCTGGGAGTGCGGCACTGGATTGTCCGCTGGATCCGTGGGTACGGAGGCCGCCGTCGGTGTTGCTGGGGGTTTCTCAGCTGGCATCCATGTCTTTGCACATGTCCCCGTGTTTGGTGTATTGTTGCGTGATCTAGACTACTTTAATCCAGAGCAAGAGAGGACAAGCATTGGCATAGCCAATAGGTCTCGCCTTTGGGACCTTTATAAGTATTTAGACATGCAACAGTTGATGTTGTTGCACCAAGGATATTGTGCTGGATAACTAAACACTTATAAAGTCCCAAAGGCGAGACCTATTGGCTATGCCAAAGCACTATGTGTAGAGGAAGTTTAAGCTGACAAAAGGCAACTTTGTTTTATGTGTAGCGCACAAATCTGCCTAAATCAGGAGGGTTTCCCTGTATACTCTAAATGTGGTCCAATGAGCTCATGATAGACTTGTTAAACATATATGTGAGGGCTTAAGATCTGATGCCACTTCCTGTGATACTACTTCCTGTGATGTCACGCGCCGTGATGTCACGCGCATATTGATTAACTAGGTTAGTCCCCCCCCACTTCTTATTTTAGGACTTGCGCCCTGGACCTATTGCATTGCCAATAGGTCTCGCTTTTGGGACCTGATAAGTGTTTGGTCAGAGCTATTGGCTTTGCCAATGTGTTTAAGGTATGTTGTAGAGCAAGATCAGTTGTACCACTGACTGTAATTGGGGAGTTGAGAGGTGGTTACACTCCGTTAATTTACAGTTGCAAAGAAAAACAAGCATTGAAAATGCAACAGGTCTCGCCTTTGGTTAAGTTAAAGCCATTTGCTTTGCTAATGGTATTGTATAGCAAACCAAAAGGCTTTAACTTAACAAAAGGCGAGACCTATTGCATTTTTAATGCTTGTTTCTTTTTGATTAAGCACTCGAGGAGAGTGCATGTGTTTGTCAGCAATCTTCCCCGTGTGCTTCCCTCCCCCTCCATTTCGCTCTTGTTGCATTTTCCCCATCCACCATGTGGTTTAACCCTTACTCCGTCCCCTAACCCGCTCCCACAACCGGGTCATACTTAAAAAGCTTTTCTGTAAAAAATGTAAGCATTTTCGCTCTACGTTTTTAAACAACGCTTCCTTACTATTTTGTAGGCATGCACATGTGTGTTGAATGCATGCCCAGGTCTACAAAAGATGCAGTGTTTGCACTTTGCACTTTTTTCTCTAATAGCCATTCTGCACAGCTGCTGGTATATTGTACAGCATGGCTGAAAAAGATGACCAAATCCAATATGTCTAATAGGTGAGACATTGGCTTTGCCAATGCTTGATGTAAGTGATTTCAGAGCGCACAGAAGATGGAGCCATCTTGGAATGAAAGATGACTGCAGTGAGTACAGTGGATTGTGAAGCAGAATCAAGAATTATAGTTTGTCCTTTTAACATAGTTTACAGAAATCGAAATTCACTCTGTCTCAGTAATAAAAAATGTACAGGAATATAGTTGTCATATTATTCTATAATCATTTTCCAAAGTTTGAAATCTCATGATAAAGGAATGTAAGGAGAACCACTAGTGCAATCAGGGCTGGCCATAACACTGGTGGCGCCCTGTGCGACAATGTCTTTTGGCACCCCCCAATGACCACCTCTGCCACGGATTCCCTCACTAGCACCCTTTAACAGTGCCCCCTCAAGTCTCCGTAACCATTGTCTCTCGGATTCATTTAGTTTTATAGCACCATTCATACCAGTGTAAGGTGTCAGAGCACTTTACACCACACACACATTGCACAGAGACAATCATATGTGTGTAAATCAGTGTATAGGAAATGTTAAATCAGACAGTAGTTTAAGGTATAGTGTAGCTGTGACATGTCATCGATACCAGTAGGCAATATAGTTTAAGAGTCCTTATTCTGGTAAAGCGCAAATTCAGAATGTAAAACATAACATCATTGTTAGGGGTTCTCTTTCATAATAAGAATTGTTTTCTAACGAAATGAACCCTGTTGGCATGATTAGGCTAATGAAAGACTGGGCAAAAAAACATATAGCTTTAACATATACCTTGCAATTTGCATGCAGCTCTTTGATGATAGTTAATAGCTCAATGCAGAGACGTTTTAAGGCATGGGCAAAGTGGGCCCTGGCCCAGTGCCCTTGGCTTTTAGGGGGGGGCCTGATAGAGGCAGCTCGGTTCTGCAGAGAGGCTTGCCCTGATGACCTTTAATAATTTTTAGCTTGTTTTAAATACTGTTTTTATTTCATTTATTTGCAATGTGTGTAATGTGTGAGTGGCTGCTACAGACAGTTTGTAGAAAATATTGTGTTTACGTTTCATGAAACATCCATAAAACAAGTTTCTTTGAGATTAAAACAGGACCTCACATATTAGAAATAGGAAGAAGTCACAGATTTTATTTCACGGAAACTATTTGCAGTAATATTAGTGAGCTGCTGGTGTATCTCAGTATCTTAGATGTAAATGCATTTGCGTTTTGGACGAGTGCAACTGTGTACTGTCTGTGACCTGGCCAGAGAGGCTGTGAAAGAGCTGCAATTGGTTAATAAATTCAAACCTAATCCAAACAAGGGCTTCCAAAATACGTTTGACGCAGGGCCCCCAAAATCCTTAAGATGTCTCTCGCTCAATGTTCTATATTAGAATTTTGACTTATAAACGACAAGTAAAAAAAAGGAGCTCTCTTACAAAAGCAGTATTAGGCCACGTGTTATTGGTGTGCAGAAATGCCTTATGATCAATGCTTCCTCATTAATTGTAAGCTGTTAAATCACCATCTAATAGATCAGACTATTAGTGGGCTATATCACTCGGTGTCTATGGTATTCGTGTGTGCTTCTCGTGGGGGGGGGGGAGGTTTGAAATTTTATAGTTGAAAATATTAACAGTGCATGGTAAAAAAAACACTTTTATGCAGGTTGGGGTTTTTATTTGTAACCTCATAACGTGCCAATTAACACTCAGAAGAGTGGTTAAGTCAAACTCATATCTTAGGTAGACCCCATTAATAATCATCAAAATACAATGTGAATAGTTAATGACTTATTAAAGCTGATCAAACACTAAAGTTTCTCCCATTATTTTTAACATGCGTGAGAAACTACTATCCCAGCGTGCATTTGGGTGAGTCACTCCGGTGTTAGTGAATTTCAACAAATAGAGAATGGCTGTGAACTAAAAAAAAGGAACAAGCTGTGAATTCATCTAAAACCCTCCTGTTAAAATATACTGTATTTAATGCCTCCAAATACAGTACTTTGTTTCTTCCCACATAAAATCTCCCGCAGTACTATAAAACCGTATTACCTCACAAGTGACCGCCAGTAACCCACTGATCTATTTACATTATATGCACTTTGTTGTCTGCATTTCTTAGGTGCAGGCATCTTAACCCGCTGCGCTACCTAAGGACGTATCAAAACTTCCACTAGACAAACCTCCGGTCTCTTTCCAGGAAGACGATTAATCACTGGAGTTTCCTTGACCTTTTAATTGATGCCTGAAAAGTGCTGGAGGCCAGGAGGTGGCAGCCGGTGCTTTTAAAACGATAACATACTTGGGAAAATGACGCCCCCACCCCAAGTCAGCGCCCGGTGCCGTGGCACCGATCGCACCGCCCTAGAGCCGGCCGTGAGTGCAATTCAGTGCTTCAGATATTACAAGTAGAGCTACAGTATGACATCATGCAACACTTAGGTAATGGTAACTATTCATAGGTTCCTTATCCAATTATTTAAGGGGAAAATGTGAAAGGAGGTGTTTGAAGTGATGCGTTTTGAGATTTTTACTGATCATAAGAAGGTTTGGCAATTGCTATCGTATTTTCAGAATTGTGTTTCCAAATTTTAGGTTCTAGGCATAGGAATACCTCTTTGTCAGCTTAACTCTTGTTGGAAGTAGAAATCTCCAGCTTTAGACTCTGTCTATTCCTCCTGCATCTCTTTATCCTCAGAGGTATGTATTTTTAGGTCTCGGCTAGCGTGGCTGCGCTCATGCGTAGCTCGCTCGGCGAGATTTAATGTTTTTGAGGAGTTTCAGTAAAGGGCTTTTTATGCCCCGCCCCTCTTTTCCATTGGCTGGCGTCACCGTTTATGCTAAACGGTGGCCAGCCATTGGAAAAGAGCTTTCCATGTTGCCTCCCTTTGGCTTTTTCAGACGGCCCACTTGGACGGGCTCGCCTGCTTTCCTCCCGTCACAAACATTTTCTTATCTTTATGGGGCCTCCGGCCGGCGTTTGTCCCGGGCCCCTAATGGGTCCGGCTTTGCCTACCCCGGCCCGGGTTACTTTTTTTCCCACATGTGTCCTGGTAGGTCTAAGTGTAATAATGTTTGCATTATACAGGTGATCGTTAAGGTGACATAAACTTATAAAAGGAGCCAGTGAAGTTGTTTTAGCACTAGGTTTATTCGATCAGATTAATGTGTGGGTTTGCTACCAGCCAACCTGCAGCATGTAAGGTACTTTTAGTAGGCCCGGTTGTGGATTTAGAAAACCCTGCCCAGATGGCGTACCTGCTGTCTCTAGGTGAGAATACCGGATCTTGCACCGCAGAGCTTAAGTATTGGAATTTCTTTGTTAAGAAGATACAGATGTGACTTTGCCGATTTTCTTAGATTCTTGATGTGATTATAGGAGTTGGGGAGCTTTCAGTTTAGAAGCTAGAGATTTTTCTACTAGCGACAAATTAGGTATGATATCTAAATTGATACAGTTTTGGGCCATTTCTAGGTCTCCAATACTTTTTTTGATCAACAGAGAAAGAGCTCTCACAAGTACTACTGAGAGAGGGGCTTGGCTGCACACATACACACACACACATATGTTGATTTCTATGAGTACATCATTTGATTGTCATGAATATGTATGCTTTTACTGAAAAGAGTGCTTATGATAGGACAAAACCGTCCTCCCTCCTCAGGGTAACGGATGCGCACCTCTGCCCTGAGTGCCTATACTGTACTGATCCCTAATGCTGATTTTTGTTGTCATAGTCAAGCATGGATCATGTGTGGGTGTCATGACACAGGCCTGTCTCATAGATTACGGTCTTGTTGGACTGGGAGGGGTAACCAAGCACTACCCTCATAGTGCTGAAAGGCTACTGCCTTTACCAAGATTAAAGCAGTGCGAGCGCTATGGTTGCAGCATACCTTGTTGTGATCAGTAGGGGTAAACATGCCCTCTTTAACCTATGTCACTAGAGTGAGGTCTCCAGGCTCAGTTATTCAAAGTTCCACTGCTGTGTGCTTAACTCACCCTTTGGCCTACACTGGGTAGTTGTGAAGTGCTGTGCAGCGCATGAGTGGTGTATCTATGCTGGGGGCATGTGTGCCTGAGAAGGGTACCCTACAGGGATAATGCTGTACTAGGCAGTGCATGCGTGGTTGCATATGCTAGATGTATGTGTGCCTGCGAGTGGTACAATACATGAAGGATGTAGTATTGTGCAATGCTTGCATGGTAAATTCATGTGCTGGTTGTATGTGGACCTGTGAGTTGTACAATACATGAAGGGTATAGCGCTGTGGAGTGCATGCATAGTGAATGTATGTGCTGGTTGTATATGTTCCTGTGAGTGGTACAGTACATGAAGGATACTGTGCTGCTCATTGTGTGTATATTAAATGCATGTGCTGTGCGTGTGTGTGCCTGCCTGTTAGTGGCCCGATACATGCCAGATTATGGGTTACATTTAGGGAGATCCAGGCCTACAGAGGAGGTAGAGGAATCCCCAAGGCAGATTTGTGCATTGCTGCATTCCTGAAAGCGGGGTGGGATACACTGAAGAAGAGAGAGCCAGGCTTACTCTATTCACTTCAAAGGGTGCCCTTTGATTTAGAGAGAGGTCAGAAAGAAGGGCCTGTGCACATCTCAGGCAGGAGACTGGGCTGATAAGGGAATCTTAAAGAGTAGGGCTGAGGCCCTGGGCTAACTTTTTGACACACATATCACTGGGGCTAACATCCAGGTGTCACTCCCAACGCCTCTGTTGTGGGGCTATCAGCTGTGGAGTCACTCCTGCTGTCACAGAGCTTTCGAGAGGAAGGGAGGGCAGAAGAGTGAGCACTTGAAAAAGGAAACTCACCCTCAATATAAATGTCAAAGGCTAAAAATCTAAATCATGTTTGATTTCTGAAACTGGACTATAAGGAGAGCTTGATACCCCAAAAATTGTCAAACGGCAAGCAGCCATTCGGGCTGTGTGATGAGGAGAAGCTATGCAATAACTCTGCCTGTGACCAGGACTGGGGGCTGCTGGTGTCCCTGATGGGTGAGGGGACATCGCCCAGGGAATCAAATACCACCTGCCCTGGAGCATAGTGCACCAGTGCCTGCCTGCTTGCCAAGACCAGGGTGGCCTGTGAGGAAGAGGAGAGCATTGGCGGGAGCAAGGTTCAGTGGGGAATCCTGTTGAGTGGATTTCCTGAGCAAGGTGTGAGTAACGGCTGCTGCATCAGTCGGGTTGTTGCCCTTGTAAAGGAAAAAGTTGACGACCCTTGTATGCCAGAGGAGGGCTGCTGTGAAGTAGCCGTGGATATCGCTGTACTGATCAGACTGAAGCCCGCGTGCAGTGATGTGTCAGTGACCCCTGTATGCCAAGCGGGGCCGCAGCAAAGTGAACGACATTTATTGATCTGCCAATCGGGCCAAAGCTCATGTGCAGTGAGGATTTGGCATCCCTGTATGCCACAAATAGCAGCCATGCAGGCAACTGATCTGCTGATAGGGTCAGTGCCTGTGTATAGCAGAGATATCGTGGCCCCATATGCCAAAGGGTGTCACCAGAACTAGCAAGAAGTGCACCCTGAACAGGAGTGTTGCCAGAGGAGTGCCGTCCCCATGCACCTACATCGGGACGCAGGACTCGCATCAGAAACTTCACATCAGCTTCTCTCCATCGAGGGACGAACTGAAAGATTTACCCTGCCAGGAGGAGCCTCTACGGACCTCCTGTTGATGCGAGAGTGCATCCGCATAGGAGGAACTTGGGGGTTGCCGAGTGCAGTCTACCGGGGCGGTGTGCAGTGAGCTCACCTGAACTAGCTGCTGCCCCTCCAGCATTCCTGGAGGGGCGTGCTCAGAACTTCAGGTGCTCCGATCCTACAGGTGCAGATAAGACTGAATTTGGGCCAAGTCGGCCCTGGGGAAACTTGCTTGCTAGATAGAGCTTCAAGAACACTTTTACTTTCCCATATAATAGGATTGGACTCATGTGACTCGGTCTACTCATCCCCCACAGTTGGAATCAGTAGCTCCTGCTTGCCCCGTGGCCCTCTGAAGGGGGTTCTGACAGCATGCATTGCACTTTTCTGCTTTATGGGAAAGCAGACACTCAATACAGCAAGACTGAGTTGGTTACGATGGCAAGGCCATGTTCACGGTCAAGGCCTCATCTTGTTATTATCAAAGGGTACTTCTACTTCATATTATTATTAAATGAATCTACTTCAATTATTATTCAATTTTATTCAGAAAATTGTGTTTTGATGCAGTGGAGTTGTATGAAGTGGGTTATTAGTAGGTGCAGGTAGGTGCCTACAACTAGTAATAAAACCACAATAACTAATAAGGCCCAATCAAGTCTCAAATTAATCCTTGCTCAACTCTTTGTATCTTGGCAGGCGAGCAGTCAGGCTTAACTTAGGAGATAGTTGTGTAAAGCATTTAATATCACCAAAACAGTAAACAAGTAAAATACATAGTACAATAAAAATCCAATACCTAATTTATAAAAATAGAGAAATGTGAATTTGAATTTGAATTTGAATTTAAAAACATTTCTAAAGCGCACTTTTACCAAGCGGTTTCTTGGCGCTGTTGGATTGTGAGAAGCAGGCAGGAGCAGAGGGGAATTTAAACATTGTAAGCGCGGGAAAAGAGAAAAGTTTTAAGACCCTTCCGGAACTCAATGTAAGAAGACGACATGCGGAGTTCCGGAGGGAGGGAGTTCCAAAAAGCAGGAGCGAGCACTGCGAATTTCGTGCCGCCGGTCTTTTTCTTGCTGAAGCGGGGGATGGTTAACAAAGCCTGATGAGTAGACCTAAGCTCTCGTCCGGGTATGTAGGGGGTGATGGCAGAACAGATATATTCCGGGGCAGTGCCTGTTTTAGCCTGGAAAGTAGTGCAGCCAAGCTTGAACAGAGCACGCTCTTTCACCGGCAGCCAGTGCAAGGCCTGCAGTAGGGGAGTGGCTCGATGGTGTTTGGGCAGGCCGTGGATCAGGCGGGCAGCCTGATTCTGCACTAGCTGCAAACGGCGAGTGGCGTAGGCTGGAGCGCCATTATAGATGATGTTCCCGTAGTCGAGGCGCGAGAGCACCATGGCCATCACTATAATTTTTAGGGCAGGTAAAGAAAAAAAACGAGAAGTCTTCCTAATGATTCGAAGAGAAAAGAAACAGGAAGAAACAACTAAATTGACCTGAAAATGAACAGAAAGTGAGGGATCCAGGAGGATGCCAAGGGTCTTGACCTTAGGAACTGGGAGCGGGGGAGCACCAAGTGAGGAGGGCCAGTGGGAGGGGGACCAGGGACTGCAACCACCTCTGGTCAGGACTAATTCCGTCTTGTCCGGGTTGAGTTTGAGGTGGTTGCAGTTCATCCAATCCTGGATGAACAACATGACGGATTGGACATTTGAAGCAGAGGAAGTGGAATGGGAAAGGTCAAAAATTAGCTGGAGGTCATCGGCGTAATTGAACACCGTGACCTCGAGCTGCTGTAACATAAAAATGAGGGGGTAGATGTATAAATTAAACAAAAGAGGGGAGAGGGAGGAGCCTTGGGGGACTCCACATGCAACCTTACAAGGGGCAGCGGTGAAGCCAGCAAGGTGGACTGCCTGAGCCCTGTCACTTAGGAAGGACTTAAGCCAGGTGAGGGCCGGGCCCTCTATACCCGCCGCCTTGACACGGGTGAGGAGGATGGAGTGGTCCACCGTGTCAAATGCGGCGGATAGATCTAAAAGAATGAGGGCCTGAGGGACGTTAGTATCAATGCCCTCACGTAGGCTGTCCATCACTGAGATCACTACCTTCTCCGTCGAGTGGAGGGGGCGAAAGCCCGCCTGCCGGGGGGAGAGGCAGTGGTTGGCTTCCACGTAGGTGCTCAGGGTGCTGGTTACATGGGTCTCCAAAACCTTGGCCAGGTAGGGTAACAGGGAAATGGGACGGTAATTGGAAGGGGATGAAGGGTCGGCACCGGGTTTTTTTAAAATGGGAATGACTGCCGCAAATTTATGGGCAGTGGGGACCACTCCAGATTCGAGTGAGTCATTTAAAAGTGTAAGGGAAGGGGTAGGGCAGTGTAGGAAGACTTCTCGCAGAATACGAGCAGGGGCAAAGTCTAGGGGGGAACCTGACTTTACCTTTTGGAGCAGGGGAGGGAGTGTAACTGTGGTCAGGGGGGGGAAGGAAGTGAATTTGGAAGTGATAGCAGGAGGGGAGGGATTAGTGAAGGAGGGGGAAGGGGGGGAGATATTAGCCTTGATTGTTGCGACCTTATCAACGAAGAAGTCGTTGAGGGAGTCGCAAAGCGGTTGAGAAGGGGGGATCGAGGCCGTGGCTCTATTAGACGAAGCAAGCTCATGTACTGTAGCAAAAATCTCTTTAGATTGAGATTCAGCTGCTAGTATCCTGTTAGAGTAAAACAGGGTCTTTGCGTCAAGTATGCTTTGTTTATATACTTTGAGCACAGAGAGGTAGATGATTTTTTTGGCGGGACTATATTCTCTTCTCCATGCGCGCTCTGCTCTGCGTGCGACTAATTTCTTCTCCTTGAGGTCGGGGGTAAACCAGCGATTGGCAGCATGGGCACGCTTCACCGTGATCCGTCTCAGGGGAGCAAACTCATCGCCTGCCTGGGTCAGCCAGTCATCAATGATAGTCAGCTGGTCCGGGGCGGCGAGGCCCGAGAGGTCAGGGCAAGATTTGGCCAAGGATGAGCAAAACGATGGTATGTCTGCCTTACCCCATTTTCTAACCCAGATGTCCTTTGGGAGAAGAGGTATAGGCACAGGGGCTAACGCGAGGGAGAAGGAGATTGAAAAATGGTCCGACCAAGAACAGGGGGAGATGACAGGAGAAGTGGTGGGGATATTTAGGGTCCAAACCTGGTCGAGCGAGTGGCCAAGAACATGGGTGGGGCTGTGAACGAGGGGACAAAAGTTAAGGCTGGTCATGAGGCTGGTGAATTCTTTGGAAAGGGGGGTTTCGCCGGGATCGTTGGGCCAAAAATTGAAATCACCCAGCACCAACACTGAAGAGTTGTTAATAACCAGTGTGGCGAGGATGTCCTGAAGGCAGGACACAAAATTGGAAGTTGCGTGAGGGGGTCGATAGATAAGAACAGCAGTGAGGGGGGTAGAGTGAGAGCTAGCACGAATTATTAGACAGTCTACCTCAGGGATGAGAGGAGAGGGGAGTATTTGAAAGGGGGAGTCAGTATGTGTTATCAAAGCTACTCCACCGCCTCTCCTGCCCTCCGGGCGATCCGCACGAATGATGGAGTAGGAGGGGGGGAGTGCGGCTAGGACGTTGGGGAGGGAGTCTGCCTTGAGCCAGGTCTCTGTTAAGAACAAGAGGTCCGGGTTGTGGCTGTCAAGAAAGTCGTGTAGCTCATGCTGATGGCTAGCGACAGATCTGGTATTGAGGAGTATGGCAGTGGTGTTATAGGACGGCGTGTGGGGAACAGGCAAGATGGAATGAATAGGCGCAGCGGCCCGAGGCCGAGGAAGACAACTTTGAATAACGGCGGGGGGTGCAGCGGGGGGGCTCGTAAGGAGATTTAAATGTTGTACTGAGTTAGACACAGTAGGACTAATGGTGCCAGGGATCCAGTAAGAAAGAAGCTCGGAGGAAGTGTATGACAGCGGGAGGGCATAAGGAAGAGCCCCCAGCCCCGGCCTGCCGCGGACGGGCGCAGACGGGCAGGACTCTGGCTTGACTACGGCGCGCCTACGGCGCGCCCGCTGCGCTCGTCCGCTGCGCTGACACATGGGGGACGTTTAAATAGAGGAGCAGCGTGGGGGGAGTGGCGTGGGTGGGGTCGGGCGAGCCAGCCCGATCCAAGATGGCGGCCACTACCGCTAGGCGCCTGAGATGGAATCAGCTGCCAGCCAGCCTCGCTGGGCCCCAGGAGAAGCAAAAAGGTACCTGTGAATTTTCAGTGCAGGTTAGACAACACAAACAAACAATTTAAAACCAAGTGCGTGTCGCCGCTTTTGATCGGCGTGACAACGCGCTAAAAAACGCTTAGATGCTCAAAGCGCAGCCCTCAGCTCCTACGAGCAAGCCCACGGCCACCGGGCTGCTCGCAATCGCTGGGGAAACTGTGAAGTACTCCTAAATAGAGGAGCAGCGTGGGGGGAGTGGCGTGGGTGGGGTCGGGCGAGCCAGCCCGATCCAAGATGGCGGCCACTACCGCTAGGCGCCTGAGATGGAATCAGCTGCCAGCCAGCCTCGCTGGGCCCCAGGAGAAGCAAAAAGGTACCTGTGAATTTTCAGTGCAGGTTAGACAACACAAACAAACAATTTAAAACCAAGTGCGTGTCGCCGCTTTTGATCGGCGTGACAACGCGCTAAAAAACGCTTAGATGCTCAAAGCGCAGCCCTCAGCTCCTACGAGCAAGCCCACTGCCACCGGGCTGCTCGCAATCGCTGGGGAAACTGTGAAGTACTCCTAAATAGAGGAGCAGCGTGGGGGGAGTGGCGTGGGTGGGGTCGGGCGAGCCAGCCCGATCCAAGATGGCGGCCACTACCGCTAGGCGCCTGAGATGGAATCAGCTGCCAGCCAGCCTCGCTGGGCCCCAGGAGAAGCAAAAAGGTACCTGTGAATTTTCAGTGCAGGTTAGACAACACAAACAAACAATTTAAAACCAAGTGCGTGTCGCCGCTTTTGATCGGCGTGACAACGCGCTAAAAAACGCTTAGATGCTCAAAGCGCAGCCCTCAGCTCCTACGAGCAAGCCCACTGCCACCGGGCTGCTCGCAATCGCTGGGGAAACTGTGAAGTACTCCTAAATAGAGGAGCAGCGTGGGGGGAGTGGCGTGGGTGGGGTCGGGCGAGCCAGCCCGATCCAAGATGGCGGCCACTACCGCTAGGCGCCTGAGATGGAATCAGCTGCCAGCCAGCCTCGCTGGGCCCCAGGAGAAGCAAAAAGGTACCTGTGAATTTTCAGTGCAGGTTAGACAACACAAACAAACAATTTAAAACCAAGTGCGTGTCGCCGCTTTTGATCGGCGTGACAACGCGCTAAAAAACGCTTAGATGCTCAAAGCGCAGCCCTCAGCTCCTACGAGCAAGCCCACTGCCACCGGGCTGCTCGCAATCCCAATCGCAATGTGAATGTTTACAATGAGACTAAAACAACAACCATCCAATGTAGGAAACCAGAGATATGGATTTCTATAGTTTAAATAAGAGAAATGTACTTTCAAGCACTGAAAAGTGTAAAGCACCAACCTCAGCAATCTCATTGCGCAGGACGAGGACAAAGTCACAATTTCAATGGAGAGCGGGTCTGATACAATGAGTGATTGGGCCCGGTTCAAGATGCCATCCTGTGCTATGACAACTTCCTGGGAAGTGTGGCATGTTTTTGACCCAGGATGCACAATTCCTTAAAAATTAAAATGGAGCTCGGGCGGAATCGGCGGACTTCGACCTTCCCTTTACCCCAGAGGAGATACACGGGGCTATCTCCCTACTGCATTCTGGGAAGACACTGGGACCAGACGGCTTCCCGCAAGAGTATTATGCGACATATCGAGATTTATTGGCGCCCTACTTGGTCGACCTCTTCCGGCATGTGGCCGAAGAGGGCTCCTTTCCCTCTGAGACTGATAGGGCCACCATAGTGGTCATCCCGAAGACCCAGCCACCTTCTCTTTCCTGTGCGGACTACCTTCTGATTTTCTTTAATTAATACAGAAATGAAAATCTTTGCCACCGCCCTGGCCCAACGTCTCCGCCTCCTGTTACACAAATGGATCCACCCAGACCAGTGTGGCTTCATGCCGGCGTGTGGCACTCGGCATTGCATACGGCGTCTCCAACTTGCCTTGGCCAACCGTCACCTCCTCACACCGTACTTGGCCCTGCTGCTCATTGATTTTGAGAAGGCCTTTGACGCAGTTGACTGGAGTTACTTGGAGGACGTTCTCATCACGATGGGTTTCGGCCCCCATTTCAGACGCCTCATTCGAGTTCTGTACTCCAACCCCAAAGCAAGAGTTCTGACCAACGGAGCATTCTCGGAGGCGTTCCCGATCCGAAGAGGCACGCGTCAAGGGTGCCCTCTCTCGCCACTTCTATTCGCGTTCACAATGGAGCCCCTGGCTTGCCTCATACATAACGACCCCCAAATCTGAGGCTGGTTCTGGGACCCCCACCCGTTGAATAAAGTTGCCTTATACGCGGACGACTTTCTCCTTTATTTTTCAGACCCGGAGAGCTCTGGTCCGCGCTGTCTGGTGGTGCGCCAGGCCTTCGAGACTGTCTCGGTTCTCCGACTCAACCCGATGAAGTCCATTCTGATTCCCCTCCATCTCTCGAGGGCTTGCTTTGATTGGCAATCCACTATCCCTTTGCGGAGGCAATCGTTTAAGTATCTAGGGATCTGGGTGACTCTGCTCCCAGAGCTTGAATGGGCCCTTAATGTCACACCCCAGATCACGAAAGCCAAAACCAACCTTAAGCTTTGGCAATCTCTTCCCCTCAACCTCCTTGGAAGAGGGACACTCTTTAAAATGATGATCCTCTCCCCGCTTCCTTTACATTGTCCAAAATACAACCTTTCACCTTCCGGGTAGTCTGGTTCCGAGACTTTGATGGGGTAGTTACCATGTTCTTGTGAGGGGTTGGGTGACCACGTATAGCCTTGGCTCGCTGCCGGATATCTCCCTTTGACGGGGGCATAAGCATGACGAATCTCCACCTCTACTATTTGGACACCAAACTTAAAGTCGTCCATGACTGGTTCATTGGAGGCTGGTCTGACCCGGCCTACCGGATTGAGCTTCGCAATATCCACAATAGCCACAAATCCAGGCCTACTTATATGGGGCTCCCATTCCACAAGCCATCCCTCTTATCACCAGACCGGTTCTTGTGGCCTGGCTCTCTGCCCTGCGCTACACGAGATGGGACAAGAAACGTACCCAACATACACCGCTGTGGCATGGCACATGGCTCCATGAAACATCGACCCTTGAGGGGTTCCGGCAATGGGATCGGGTCGGGATCTCACTCCTTGGAGACATCTCGGGGGAGACCACGTCAGGGTTTTCCCTGATCTGCAACAGCGTCACTCTCATCACACTACCCAATTTTACAAGTATTTACAACTCCGCCACGCCCTTTAATATGCATATCCCACCAGGCACTTCGCTTCCTGAGTTCAGCTCGCTAGAAGCCCAGGTCATGATGGGAAACTTTAGCACCTCCTGGGTGTCACAGATATGCCGCTCCCTTGTGAACAATGGCCCTACCACCCTAGACTCGCTGCGAACCCGCTGAGAGCGATGCCTTAATGGCTCCCTAAACCTTGACGACCTCTTCTAACCTACGTCTCATCCAACTCTACTACCTCCACATCGCTTATCTCACCCGCGCGCCTACACAGGGCAGGACTGCGCCCCTCCCCAGATTGCACACGATGTGGCCAAGCTCCGGCCGATTTCTATCACATGGTCTGGTTATGCCGTAGTCGTGCTCCATTTTGATCGGGAGTGGAGTCTGAAATTACACAAACTCATGGGGGGCAGGTCCCTCATGATCCTCTATGCTTTCTTTTGGGAGTATTTGATGGGCTGGACGGCTCTAGAGCCGATAAACTCTTTTTTGGCACAGCGGTGGCGGTGGCCAAGCGAGAGATCGTAGCAGTCTGGGCTCAGGCCAAACCTCCTCACATACGAAAGTGGCGACGGGGGTGGATCGGTGTGCGGCCCAGGAGGAACCCCGCTTTGAGGCCTGGGGATGTCCTCAGAAATTTCAGAAAGTATGGGGCAAATGGCTAAACCTACTGTCTTGAGAAGTGTGCTAGTTTTTCCTCCTACCCCCTTACACTGCTTTTCCGGTGGGGTGGCTTTCTCGAAGGCGCTGAATTATGGCTGGGATTTGTATTGTCTGTCAACAGTGGAATTTGTTTTACTATGCAATCATAAGCTGTACTTTGTATGTTTTGGATTATCAAAAAAATAAAAAAAATAAACATGGAGAAGTTCTCTCCTTGGAGTGTAGGCCTGGCTCACCCAACCACAGGTGTGGCTAACGTTTCCCTACACTCCCCTTCCTACCCCTCTCATAATCTGATTAGAGGGGCTCCCAACTGGCTGGGGATCAAGGAAGTGGAGGCTTGCCTGGGTCCTGTGACATCTGTGCTTCTTCCTTTTGAAGTACACTTTATCTCCCCAGCACCCTTCCTGTCTATGGCTTCTCCAGGATGCCAATCTCCTCCCACCAAATGGCTGTATTGTTTCAGCCCCGGGCCTCTTCACACCTACTCAAGAAGCAGCTTGGCTCAGGCTGTCAGGGGCTGGCCAATCAGAAGAGGCTGCTACAGGGCTGTTTGTAACTGCTGGATATTAAGTTATAAAAACTACTTTCCTGCAATAGTTATAATACACCGACCATGGCAAGTTGTGGGATTCATTGTAACTATTATTTTGATATATTGAATCATGTTACTTGCTACTTCCAATCAAAAGTTTGACTTTATTAAAGTTGAATGAGGTCTTACCATGTTAGCCTATGGAGCTAGCAACACTACAATGGAGAACAAGCATTGGAAATGCAATAGGTCTCGCATTTGTTGGAGTTGAATCTATTGGCATTGTAAAGGGCTATGTTTTTTACTATTGCAATAGTTATTGTATTTGTTGGAGCTGGTTTGAGACTTGGCTCCAGCTCAATATCCTATGGGCAATTCACTTAATTCCACTAGTCATAAAACACAAAAAATAAACAACATGACCTTACGTATTGTTACCTGGTGCTCATTTCAATTGCTCTAATGCCCTTGACCTACAGGTGTGCTACATAAGACTGCAAAAAAACATAAAACAAATATCTGAAACCTGGAGGCCCACATTCTAATTGGGGTGTTACTTCTCCATTAGCTCCATACCAAGGGTGTCTCCTCTCCTTGTGCCTCACTCCCCTAATCTAACAAAATTGAAAGTTCTCAGAAAAAAGCATATAATTGTCATAAGCCATTTAGAACTAACTCTCATGTAATATTATGCCTGGCACCTTTGTGGAGAAACAAGCATTAACAAGCTACATAAAGTTCTGCACAAGTGCAAAAATAGAGCAAATTACCTTGGCCGCAGCAAATTACGAAAACAGAACTGTTTCAAACTAAAGTTTTGCACAAAGGTTACACATGAATCACACCAATTTGTGCCGTCCAAAGCATCACGGTTTTAACCAAAATTATTCACAGACCAAGTTTTCTTTATAAAAATGTATTAAATACGTAACATATTTTCCAAGCCATATCCTCCTAGTGTATTTTTCGCAATGTTTATCAATTTGTTTAGTCTGTTGCTGCACTGGTGCTGTGATGTGCATCCTCTGTCATCTTTCTAGATGGGGGAGTGCACAGAAAGCATCAGGCGTAGCGCACTTCCATCCACATAAGGCCCATGCCAACAAAGGCTAGACAAAGCAGTGCCAGAAATACCCCCGATGCTGAACTTTACCAGTTTGGGAGGCTGCACTAGTACCTGGTGCCAGCATCAACGTGCAGACCAGAAAGAAGCTGCAGGGTGAAATGCTGAACACCCACCTCACTGCACTGTCACACTAATTATCCAGTGCTCATTCGGAAGAAGAGCTTTCCCAGGAGCAGAGTCTAGCTGATCCTGTGATGTGATTTCACTGAGCTGATCTTTACGGTATGGGGTTCCCCATTCAAGCCTAGAGACCTTTTATTAGTCTAATAATAATAATATTAGTTTATTAGCGAAAGGAAGGTGGCTGATATCCACTGTTATTTTAGTATGATTACTCCTTACATTTTCTATGGTATTGTAACTATGCTGATGGTTTTGATCTTAATCATTTGTCTGCTTATGTTAGCCAAAGTACTGCATCTTAGGACACGAGGTTTATAAAATAAACTCTTTAAACTTTACTGTGTCTCTGTTTATTCTGTTGTGGACTGATATGAGAATAATTACGAACAGGTATTTCTGATTCCCACCATTCCTGAGAATACCCTAAGTCGCTTGTTCTGGGTTGTCTATACATTGGGACCGCCGAGATAAAACTCGGATAACGAATGGGACACTGATGCTGGTCGGATAAGGGGTTCTGGGTTCTGAGGTGAGTTTTTGGTACACCACAATTCACTGAGGTCCTGGTTTCCTGTGCATAGTTCTGTGCATAAGCAGAATCCCTGCAACACCATAGAATGTTCTGTTTTTGCGAATTATGTGAAAATGTTGAACGATGAAATTGATCAAGAAGCTACTATTGCAGCTGAGATTGCTAGGGACAGTTCTCAAGACAGTCAAAGCTCTGCTCCACTGAGTCAAGATCCACTAGGAGAACCAATTGTTGAAAATGAAGCAGCAATCGCCATGAATGAGGTGGAAACAGCAATGCATCAAGTTCAAGAAGATATTATGGACTTAGCCAACTTGGAAGAACAACTAAATGTTGAACAGAATGAAATATATCAGCAAGTGAGACAACAGATTGACCATGGACTTCTTCATTAAAAGAAAGACTGCACATGTACCTCATTTCAACCTATACGAATGTATGTGAGTGGACAAGCTGGAACAGGAAAAAGTTTCTTAATTAAAGTAATCACCAGTTATCTACAGAAAGCAACGGACTCACATTTGTCT
This sequence comes from Triturus cristatus, assembly GCF_964204655.1. NCBI lineage: Eukaryota > Metazoa > Chordata > Amphibia > Caudata > Salamandridae > Triturus > Triturus cristatus. The sequence continues at coordinate 962,321,612 of NC_140589.1, forward strand.
TGTGTTGTAACTGCTCCAACTGGGTTGGCAGCAGACAACATTAAAGGAATTACATTGCATTGTTTACTCATGCTACCTGTGGAGCATGAAAACAAATTGGAATATCACAAGTTATCTGGAGAAGCTTGTTTAGAAGTTTCAAGAGTACTAAAGAAAATGAAACTTCTGATTATTGATGAGGTAAGCATGGTCTCAAACTTAATGTTTGCTTTTGTACATTTAAGAATGCAGCAAATTCTTAAAACAGAGTATGATGTGTTATTTGGAGGAAAACCATGTCATAGTTTTTGGAGATCTACTGCAACTTACTCCCGTAAAAGGACAACCAGTATTTAAAACACTTGCACATGAAGACACCAAAAAGTCCTTGGGAAGTGTTGGAAATGTTAACATTTGGTCATATTTTGAGTACAAAGAACTCACGAAAAATATGCGACAGGCAAATGATGCTGAATATGGAAGTATTCTTCAAGATATAAGAATTGGGGTACTGACAGAACATGGCAAACAAGCTTTGCAAAGTCGACTACTTACAAACTTGTTTCCAAATGAAAATATACTTCCCAAAAAAATATAAGAAAGTTGCAGACAAAAATTCTATAATCTGCTTAATGCCAACAGTGCGTGAGTGCTCTATTTTCAATGAAGAACTTTTGAAGCTAGAAAATGAACAAATAATAAAAATGGAAGCTATTGATAAAATAGAGCATGAAGGAATCACTATTATTTTGACGGACAAATTGAAAACAAAGTTGGATTCTTTAGAAAAATCTATTTCTAAAACTACAGGTTTAGAAAATAATTTTTATGTATGTGTAAACTGCCTAGTTATTTTGGGGCGTAATTTGGATGTTGAAAAAGGGTTAGTGAATGGAGCAATGGGAAAAGTTGTTGATTTTGTGAATTATCAAAAAAAAGATGGAATTGAATGTTTAAAAATTAAATTTGATCAGATTGAAGAAGTGAAACAAATTGCTTGTCGTTCTGCTCGTTTTTTGGTTGTTAAAGATTTGTATGTACGTAGAAAAGTTTCCTCTTTCTTTGACATATGTAGTGACTATTCATAAATCTCAAGGATTAAGTGTAGACAGTGCTTTGGTGAACATTGGAAGTACCGTGTTTAAAGAGGGTATGGCATATGTTGCTTTGTCGCGAGTCAGAAGTTTATCTGGTTTGTTTTTGATTGATTTTGATAAGTCAAAGATTACTGCAGATGGAAACTGTGTAAAAGAATATAATAGGTTAAGAAGAGTGTATGCTCCCCATTTAGGGCAATATCCTGTGTTTGAAAAGCATGTGGTAGGTCGAAAAAGAAGATCTGAGAATATCTGTAGTGAAGTTATAGAAAAGGAAAAAAATCATAATAATGTTGAGATTGCAAGTAAAAAGAAAAAGAATACTGTAGAAGAGATTGTTGGTTATCACTTTGAAAATACTTCTGGTATCAACTGGTTTGCTAATGTAGTGGTCAATGTTTTTTTCCTTGAAAGATTGCAAGAGCAAATTGAGGAGAATCGAGAAAAAAGATTTTGTTCCTTGTTGCATTCTGTTTATGAAAAATTGAGAACAGATAAAACTAAAATGCAAAGCGTTTCTGATAATCGTAATCTTTTGGATATATGTTCTGGTTATACACAATTTACGCAGAATATCCAGCAAGATGCTCAGGAATTTTTAATATATATGCTTACCGTATTGGAAAATGAAGCCATAGAAATTGAAAATCTTTTTGGCCTTCGTTATAAATGGGAACATCAATGTGAACATTGTATGTCACATGTAGCACTGAAAGATTTAAATATTTGACGTTACCAGACTGTAACTCAGTGTCTTGCAATAAACTAGTTAAATCAGCAAATCAGAACATTGACTGTAGCCAATGCAACTCAGAAATGTTATCAACATTATTTATACAAAGATATGGACAATATATAATTTTAATGATGCAACGTTGTACAGCTGATGGAAGAAAATTGGAAACTTTGATAAAAAAAATTGTGGCAAGTCAACTATCAATTTCAGGAAGAACTTTTGTAGCAGTAGCGATAATTTTCCATGATGGTCCTTCTACAACATCTGGACATTACACTGCGTATTTAAAAAGTGATAATGGATGGACATATTGTAATGATGCTCAATTGGATTTTAAACAACGCTTGCCTCGCAAATTACCAAATTCCTACCTAATATTTTTAAAGCCAAAGTTTTTGGAACATAATTCAGTGTATTAGGAATATGTTAAAATGTCTTAATATGATTACTATTGGACAATTTCAGTTTAAAGGATTTCAGCAATACCATTTGGCCCTGAGGAAAGGTATACATTTGAATTATGGACTTTTGTTGTACATTCTCACAGCATATATTTTTTAAAACCTCATTTACAGTGTACAGAAATTATAAAAAGAAAACTTTATTGAATCATTATTTGAATACTTTCAGATTCAAGTAAAAAAAATTGCTTAGAAGGAACCATTTTATATATGTGTGAGTTGTATTATATAGTTTGTTATTGAGGATGTATGAGTGATAGTTTATTTGATTTCTTACATATTCAAGTAAGACATTACTCTTAGAAGAAAGCGTTTTACATATGGGTGATTTTTATTATATGGTTTGTTATTGAGGATGTAGTTTTTGTGCAATATTAAAAAAAATGGATATATGATAAATATGTTAGTATTTTTTTTTGTAAACAATCTAATTGATTGGGGTTTTTTTTGCCCGCAGTTATATGATGAGTACGATTGAAATCACTGTTTATAGTGAAATTCAATTTATTCTGAGAACAGCAAAAAAGGCAAAGAAAATAATTTAACAAAATGTTAAAATTATGTTGTATTGTAAAAAATATATTATAACTGTATTTTTTCTTCTCTTTCACAGATACTAATTCTAACATTTGAAATTTTCTAAAATTTAAATTATAAAAAACAACTGAAAAAAAATGTGTTGCATTTTTTTTTTCTATTAATGCGAAGGTACGTTTTACTAAGTATTAATATGCACAATGGGTTGTGTTTGCACACTGGTGAAGAAAGGGGAGATGGATGGAGTAGATCTGTCTGGAAAGATGCTCAGTGTGCGATTTAAGGTACAGGATAAAGAATACTGAGTGTCCCTGTGGCCAAGTAACCCACCAGATATATGCAGAAAGTGTCAAACACTTGCATTGGAGAGAGGTATAAAATGGGACATGGTTTGCCAAAACGTAAGTACTTATAAATGTATCTGTTCTCTGTTTGCAGTACTGAAATTACTCTACTTATTACTCATATAGTTAAGTATTGGCCTAGCCATTAACCGTAGTACAAGAAAATGTTGCTATATACTTTGCAAAAAGATCTGTAAAAAGCATTAAAGTATTAATACAGTCTTCAAAACAGCAAGTTTAAATCTATGTAGGTTTGAAATCTCTTTGTCATAGGATGTCATTTGACCTGAAAAAAAAATATTTGACTGGTTCATAATATTTTCCATTTTACCTATTGAAGGACCGCAATGTTTTCAATCATTCTTCTTTGAGCTTCTTTGAAGACAATAGTCTGTGCTTAGCTCCTATCATTCTTGTGCAATTTTACGACCTTATTATACACACCACTTTGTGTCTAAAGGGCGTTCTGTAGGTGTTGCTGTGCGTAATTGCACAGAACACTCATAGAACAAGACACATCTCCAGATTTATCACAAATCATAAATCTGGACATGTGTGTGAATGCTGCACCATCCTCCAATTGGTGTAGCAAGGCACAACAAGGAGAATTGTTTTCATTTCTCCTCATTTTTTTATCTTTCAATATATGCTACAATGCTCAACATATATTGAAGGAGATAAATGCCTTTACTAATTGTTTTTGAGCAGGAAGGTGTGTCTTCCTGCACAAAAACAAACTCCACATGACACAGATATCCTTGCACCATGGTGCAAGGGTGCCTGTGTCACCACATGGCTGCAGTTTAAGCAGCAGTGCAGAGGGAAGCATAGACTTGCAACATATATATATGTACATATGTTGCATCCCTGTGCTTCGGAAGTACCACAGCACACTGCAGTTAAAGAGCTTACTGTGTGATGCTGTAGCACTTCCTCATAGTTCTGCACTTATACATTCACCAAACACTACTAATGCATTCTTTCAGTCAATTATGCACTACACATACATTCATCTAAACTTTCACACACTATCATACAAATATAGCTCTTTTTTAACCAGAGAAGTTAGTTCTGACAAGAACTTTTTTTTTTTCTTCTTTCTTGTTTTATATTTCGTTTGGGATTTTCTGAACAATTTTTTGATTTTTTTGGGGGGTTTTTCTTCAAAAATGAAAAATACAGAACTGGAGGAACAAAACAATGAACTTCAGGGGGGGAAGAAAAAAAAACCTCTAACACCGATGATTCTCTTGCAACCGGCAAATTAAATCAATGGACTGCTCTCCATAGCATAATAATTTTTTGCACTTCATGCAGTGCACTTTCAGTGTTGCGAATTGAGGACGTATATCCAGATGTTCTTCTGAGGGAGTAGTCCTAGAAGTACTTGGTGCTGAAGGTGCTGGAAGAACTCGCATTCTTCGACACTCAATTCAATTCATAAAGCTTTATTCGGAGCTTAACACAAAGTCCATAAAAGCACATGTATACATACATCGAAAAACAAAAATAAACAGAACCAATTATCATAAATAGAAGTCAATGAAAATTTTTACAAAACCATTAAAATATCATGCTATTCCTAGCTTTGATCGCTTGAAGGAGAAAGGTTGCAGTAAAAAAACAGACATCAGGATTAAGGTTAAAAAACAACTTCATTAAATCATGGACATTACGAGTACCATATTTTAAGAAGATAGGTTTTAGGAAGACTGAACGAAGGTGACCATAAAATTTACAAAACAGTAAAAGGTGCATAGTACTTTGTGCAGATTTGTGATCACAAAGACAGGGGCCATTTGGATATTTTTTAATAATGGGGAAAGCGACCAAATGGTGTACAATCCCCAATCGTAATCTGGTTAATACAAAACGGTGGGAAACTCTGTTAACGTAGCTCAAATATGGTTGGTAGCCAACAGTCTCGCAATACCTTCCATAAACCAAGCTTGTAGAAGAATGTCCACCCAACATCGCCCGCCCATCGGAAATATGGCTCATGAAAATGAACTTCATTTCGCCCTTGGACAGACTTGAAGCAATGTGTGAATCCTTTCTAATATCAAATCCATAGATTTCTGAGAAGCTGTTGACTACAAATTTGATCCAAGGGATCCTCATATGATCATCCATTTGAAGACAATCACTAATGATTGCTCTGTTTAATGATGTCTCATCCTTGGACCAAACGGCTCGCCATAACATTAGAGGTCTTAAAGTAATATTATCTGAGAGATGTTGTATCCCAAGCTCTCTATGCGTCAATTCATTAGAGGCAGATATTGGTAGACACAAAAGTCTCTTTAAGAAAAGGTTTTCTTCTACTTGGAGGCTTCGGGCCGAGTAATGGCCCCAGACTCCAGCACCATATAGAGCAATCGAAAGACATCTCATTTGGTAAATTGTTAGCATGTCTTTAACCCGCTTATCCCCAATTTTACTGGCAAACTTAAACACCCCGTTGGCACATTTGGCCATCTTGGCCCGGACATAAGTAATCTCACTGGACCAGCAGCCATTCTTAGTAAAATTAATGCCAAGATAATTAAAGGAATTAACCGTTTGCACTTTTTGTCCATCGATGAAATAGGAATTGGGTTTTTTGGAGCCCAAACCACATTCCAAAATGTGGGTTTTGGATTTATTGATCAATAATTTCCTATCCCGGATGAACATAGAAAACTTATCCATCAAACGTTGTAAACCTATGGGTGTCCTTGATAAAATAACGGCATCATCTGCATAAAGTAAAACCGGGATCTTAAAATCGTTAATATTCGGAGCATCTGCCACCACTGTTTTTTAAACTGAATCAACTTCATTTATAAAGAGGGTAAAGAGAAGGGGTGCAAGAACACACCCTTGTCGAATGCCACGCCCTATCTTAAACTTGGGGGTGCACTCCCCCCCTGGTCTTCGACACTCTTCACGTGCCAGGTTCACCGGATGCAAAGTCTTGAGATGCTTCATCATACTGGCTGTACCACATGAGTACTTCTTTGTGGGATCACCACGTGACAGCACTCTCTGACAGATTTTACATGTCACTTTGGTGGCATTTGTCTTATTTTATCCCTCTGGGAACGTAAAAAATTTCCACACAACAGAAGTATACCTTTCTGGGCGTGGTGGTTCAACCAAAATTCATCTTCTAATGAATGTTGAGATTGGGGTGATGACTGCTGTCCTGAAGCCATTGTTTCTGTCAAAAAGTTTGTGCTAAGTGTCCACTTCGCCAAGAAAAAGTTCTTCAAAGAACAGAGATGCTCCTCCAAAGAAGGTCTAAGAAGAATGATTGAAATGGGTGGCATCTTTCAATAGTTAGAATAGGAAGTCTAATGAACCAATCAAATCTCTTTTTTTCAGGTCACATGGGATCCGCGCACCCTGCGCATAGGCAGCACGCACCGAGCGCGACTTCGTGAAATTGCATTAAAAAGTAATATAGGTTTATTAAAAGTAAAAATACATTATTTTTATGAGTAGCTTAGAATGTGTCTTGCCTTAATATTTATATTAAATACATATATATATCTTTTTTGACATCAAAATATTTCGCGGGCATCACGCACCCACCGTGCCAGATACGTATATGACGTCACGCGGAAGCGCGCGAGCGTCGCGTAACGTACAACGTATGCGTCACGTATGCGCTTGAAGTCGCGTATGGATCGCATAGCGATCGCGCAGGTAAATACGGATTCATCGCTCACCCTACGCGGATCCTGAACAATAGTGGTAAATTGGCAGCTAGGTTCCGTGCATTGTTCGAGAACGATACGCATTGGGTGCGCGACTTCCAAACAAAAACCGAAAAAAAACCAATAACAAAATATTAACAATATATTTTCAAAAATGTAAAATATTTTTTACATTTTTTTCATTAAAATCCACAGAAACAATAAAGGGACGAGAAAAGCCTTTGCTGCCCCTAGGAGAGTGCACCAAGCACAAAGATTGCCTGAAAAGTAACTTGGTTTTAAAAATATAAATAAAAGGCATTGTCATTTAGAATGCCAATAGCTCAAACTTGCGTAAATGCGAGACCTATTGCATTGCAAATGCATTGCTTGTTTACACTGGTTATGTGCTTTGCACTTCCGATATTGTGAGGTTTGTGTAAAAATTACATTTGTTTTGCATTTCGGGTGGAGCAAAAAGGCCGCAATCCAATAAACTACATACAAATGAAAGACGGACGCTAGGCTCGACCTAAAACTGACAAAGTAATGCTATCACAAAAGGTGTTGCATTACACCACATAATCTGCCTTTTCTTGCTAAATAATTTAGCCAAACCTGCCGCCTAATTTGTCCCTCCCGTTCCACATATTTCCAGTGGGCCTGGCTATGGAACAAAGTGCTATGTAAAAAACACACAGCCAGGTCTTTGCTGCCTTCCTACAGTCCTTTCATGTATGACCAGCATTTCTTCACTTTGCTCTCTCTTCTCTGAACTGTCCTTTCTGTTCAGCAGTAAAGCGCCTGGAAAGCTGTCACTTTCTCTGATTCAACACTCCATGACCTCAAGGCCTGTCCCCTGCCAGCCTGTTATCAGCCAGATAACCAGATGTCTGCCATCGCTCTATCCCACTTTATGGCACTGATCTATGCATATTTAAGTTCTCCTGTGCAAACCTGAACTGGTCGGAGCCGCTTTCTCTCCTGGTCTCTTTTTTTCCACTGCGCGTGGTGGGCGGCCTTTTGTTTGATGTGGTTGGGGCCCAGGCGGGCAGCTAGAGCCAAATTTCGGGGGGGACTTAAAAAGATTTCGGGGGGGGGGGCTAAGTCTTCCAGCCATAGGCAGAGTGGCTGTAAGAAGGGGTGATAACACAACAAAAGCCTCATTAACGAGTAAATGGTCTTTTAAAGACCTGTGAAGTACTCGGGTCCGGCTGCAATTAGACGGACGCCAGCCCGCGAGTCTGTCTCAGCCGGGCTGACACACGTGACTGGTGGGGCTGAAGCCCGCTGAGCCCAATGGGTGTTGCGCGCCTGTTGGGGCCTCTCTTCTGCAATCTGCTGGGAGACAGCCCTCAGACTTGGAGAGCGCGCCCAACTATCTATGAGACAGCATGCGCCACCTACATGAATGGCACCTCCTGAGATGGATATTCTATGGTTACCCTCATTCCGTTAACAACAACAAATAAAAATGTGCTGCTAAATTACATATATGACGGGCCTTTTTTGCGAAAACTGCAAAAATCTTACCAAAGAAAACATTAAAGTTGCTCAAAGAAAACATTAAAGTTGCTAGTTATAGATTTTTTCAATGTATTTTGCTTGTTCTTTTTTTTTTTTACTCCACCGTTTTGGAAGGATTTAGCCATGTTGGAAAGTCGTATAGTGGTTGTTCTGCGTGCAAAACGTGGATCTGTTGTTGGTTGTATAGCTCAGTTGGCCCGAGGAACTGCCGAGGTTCGAGTTGCAGGGCCAATTCCGCCTTTCATCCTTCCAAGTTTGCCAAAACGGGTCGATTTTGAGTTCGGTGATGATTAACTCTGTTATTCATTCACCCGGATACAGCACAGTATGTGATATGAACTATAGACATACTAAAACCTGCTCAGAACCTTCAAAACCCTTGCCTTGACTAATTGGACCTGCTTCGAAGGTTGAAGACAGTAGGAAGCACAGAGATATGCTAACAAACCTTCCACCGCTAGAAACAATCCTACCTGAAAGGAAAGAGTAGGTTAAAATGGATGGAAACACAATCCCTTCTGTTCTTCCAACTGGTCCTACCATGTAACCCAAAGGCCTGTGCGTTATTTCCCCTTACACTCTTGTAATTTGCACACAAATGCCAGAAATTGTTACAGTGCAAAATTCCGCACACTTTCTTTCTGTTAAACACTAGTTCGTGGAGAATATGTCTCGTAGGAGAAATGTTGGAGCAGGAAATGAGTTACGAGATAAATTTTCGAATCAAAATAGTTCAGTTGTTGGTGCCTCGAGTGACCTTTTGTATGCGAAGTAAGCTCTAGCAATCAATTTCCATTCGAGATGGCCCTTAAATGCATTTTGCGTACTTTACGAGTAAATCTGCATAGTTTTCCCTACAGGCCCTGTACTTTTTCAATAAAAATTCAGCTATTTCACACAGCGGTATAAAACAGAGCATGAATTCTCACACAACTAGGTGAGATGTCATTATTGTCTGTAATGCTATCTAGCACATCTTTGCTATTCTCCATCGTAGTTTGAAATTTTAGGATAAACAAAAAAATATATATAAAAAATACATTAAAATTAGATACTGAACAGTATAATAGACCAAAAATGAGGATACTAAACAAAAAAATATACCAAAAATGAAGGCTGAAACCCTAGAAAAGCCCAATTTACCTGGAAAACAGCAGCGCAGTGTTACACCTCTCATGCGTATGCCGGATTGCTGTTTCTTCCAGGTGTACGGTTGGAGAGTTTCACGTGTGAGATGATGGACACTGATGTTTGACTGATCTGTTTTCTGCTCCTGCCTACACGACTGTCTCTTCCCCGCATAGAGCAAATCAGAACAGCAGGGGCTGTCCTTTCTCATTCGCTTATCAGCTTCATTTGCTCCCATGAGAGTAATGATTTGCGGAAGTGTTGATGAAAGTCTTTCACAAATGTTATGCCACCTTGCGGGGATCCTGATTTTTTTTTTTTTTTATTATAGCCCAGGGAAAGCCAGCTCCTAATTCTGTGAAAACCCTGTTTTGTTGGCCGTAGCCATCCAAAATTACAGCACTAATGTCTCAGACAACGGAGTGCGGGCGGGAGGAGGGGGTTTCAGTTCAGCACTAGGGAAACAAGAAAAACAAGACCAGCCCGGCGGAGCGTGGCGCGCGCGCTTGGCGGGGGAGCGGACCCTTTGAAGTACGATGCCAAACGAATTGCATGGCGGCACGATGCACGTGATTGTGCGCGTGCTCGTCATGCAATCCACTTTTGGGAGCACTTTTGGGAGCCCCTTACTAGAGTCTCGCTGAGCGATCGCTTACTCGATAGCCAGGCGAGACCTAAAAATATGACACCCCACCTCATGCAAAATATGGCCAGAGATCGTTAAGATTCCGGAATCTCACTAATGCGCAGGTCTGACGAAAGCAGGGACTTCTGGAGTCTAGCCGACCAAGGGGCCTGCGTTACAGCCTTGGTTGGTAACCTACAATCCTGGGAGCAGTATGGCATCCTTGCCTGACTTATAAAGGATTGGGAATAGATTGCAGTTGCCAGTCTGTACCCAGGTAACTCTGGTGCCTACCAACATGGTTTGTACTTATTTCCATTGGTGATGTCTGAGGGGCCCGTTTTTTCTCTCTTCATATGAACAGTACCCTCAAGGTTCTTGTGAGAGCATCCACTCCGAAGATGATGACAGAAAAAACTCCTGCTGCGCCTGAAAGAATGAATGCACCTTTGCGTGAAAATAAAGCAGCGTAAACTTGAAAACCTGGGAGAACCCTTTACCTTTTAAACAGTCAGTCCTGTGTGTAGTTGCAAAGGACACACCGTGAATTGTCTGTGTTTTTTTTTTGTTAAAAGTTCATACCAAAGGCGCCGTAATATAATTTACTACCAGGCATGTGTACAATGCGGCACGCTTGATTAAGGCACCAAGCAGTGCCATTCAGTTTTCCCTTGTTTCGAGATGTTTTTTCATTCAGACTAATAGTTCGAAACGTAGTCCGGTGGATATATCCTTCCGAAGTTGGCAAAGGAATGACTTTGCTGGTTACTGTGGTGCAGACACCCAGAGCGGTAGGATTTGCATGCATAGACCGTGGTAAGGGTGGAGCTTCTTCTTTGTCTGGCAGAGTTGTGGCCAAGTGGACAGTTGTTTTCCCTCTTCTTTTTCTAAAGACTGCCAAAGACATTAAATCACTAGGAATGAAAACATTATGTCCTGGATTCGAAGACCAGTGATTTTTTTTCTTTCATTGTGTTTCTGGCTGTACTGGCCATGAAAGGGACACCCTGTCTGGCGCTGGCTCCTTCTTGACCATTGAGAAGTTGGTCTTGGTCAGTCTTTTTGTGAAATAATTTTCCTCTGCATATATGTAAAGAGATTTGGATTAACAGAGGCCTTCACAAAATCAAATAAAGTACTCAGAATTGAAGAGTTTTAATTGTGACAGCAAGATTGATAATTTGCGGTCACTGAAGTCAGGAAGTAATGGGCAGTTCTGGACAGCATTGTCAGTCTCCAGATAGGAATTCCCATGCAGGGCAGCGCCAAGTAGCTGGGATGAAAGAAGCATTTGCAATGCAATAGGTCTCTCATTTACGTGAGATGAAGCTATAGGCACTGTAAAGGACAATGTCTTTTATTTATGTTTCAAAAACCAAAACATAAATAAAAGGCATTGTTATTTACAATGCCAATAGCTCAAACTTGTGTAAATGCGAGACCTATTGCATTGCAAATGCTTGTGGTTTTTTTTTCTGTCCGTAAAGTTATGGATTTTGTAAAGTGAACTGTCTGACAATCCTTGGCTTGGACGGCAGTGGTAATGGCTGCCTGAATCCGTCACTCGGCACACAGGAGAGCTCCCAAGGCTGCAATCGGGAGATAAACTGCGAGATGGTGACCACACAGCCCAGTTTTCCACCCCACCGGTACCTGTAGAACACGTCCGGACCGAGATATTCTGGTTTGTCGGCCTCCAACACACCGAATTCGACAACATGTGGGCCGATGCGTAGTCACTGGCTGGGTGAGCCAAAATGACGGTGGCACCCGAGGCGATTCTAAATCTCGAGTAAGTTGCTGCCTCGGCATGTTTTGTGAGCGCATACCATCTTTTTGACACCCTGCGCAGTCTACACCCCTAAGAAGAAGTGTGGAACGGTATCCAGGACACCGGCAGATAGTATGTGAGACCCCCGCACCGGGATGCCTGACTCAGCAATGGCGGCAATGGCAGCATTCGCGGTTCAGACCAGAGCTCAGGGAGAGCGCTGACTTCTCTATCAGACTCCGTGGATACCTACCAACAACTCCTAACAACCAAGCGCTCCAGCGTTCCAGCAGCTAGAAGGCGAGTTTTCCACATCATGGTGCCTGACTCGGTAAGGGCGGCAATGGCGGCATTAGCATTCCAGACCGGAGCCCAGAGCCCAGACTCTATGCACATCTACAGCGCCCGGCGATCTGCTCACTAGGGAGTAAATCCAGGTCTTCCCCTGCTCAAGAGGAGGAGAGCGCGCCGGACCCTGCCTGCAACCGAGCCAAAGCGGATCCTTTTCCACCCTGCCACATCACTTACTAGCGACCCAGCGACAATGCGGTGGGTGCCTAGAACCTTGCTACAACATACTCGTGCTGCGGCAGCCCTACCTTCCGATTCTGCACCTCCGTCTACACATGGTATCTGGCGGTATACTGAATGCTGGGTTTGCCACACAGAGACCGTGACTCTTGCCTCCACCGAACCACTATCATGGCCTCCGTCTCCGTTCTGCCTCCAATCTCCTGATCCGCCCACAGCATTGTCTGCTGCCAGTGTACCATCTGTAAGTCGTGGGAATATGATCCCCAGTAGCTAGTCTGTCAGTGTTGGAAATTGGAGCCACATTCAGTGCCACACCAGAGCCTCAACGGAGCCCTGTGGACAATACTGGGGATGCACTGGGATTGACTGGTGCTAACCGGGACCACCGCAGAACCACAACAACTCTCAGCGGCGGGTCACTGCACCCATTCGCAGCCATCGCTCACCGCCCAAGTGCTGCATTGTACTCCTGAACCACGTAGCCTACGCGCATTGGTGTGTGGGACATCCCTGCACTATCCGCACTGATAGTCTGTGCTTTAGACACCGATAAGAGAGAGGCTGCCAATCAAGGCCCACCAAGGAAGGGTTTGAGCCTACCTGTTTACCACCTCTACCACTTCAACCCTGCCCGACGAATGCGGATAAGGAAAGCAGAACCAGCTATAAGAAAGTACGACCGGAGCCGGCAACATCGGACTCTCCAATTAAAAGCCAAACCAGATCTGAACAGTACAATGGACATGATATTAAAAAAACTAGCGGAGGTCCACGATCTGGCTAAATCGACGAAAAATAACACAGACTCTATGCAGTTGCAACTTACAGCAATCCGCGCAGATATGAGCACTATGAACAAGAGCATCTGTGAAGCAGAACAAAGATTAAGCGATGTTGAAGATATGACTTCCCATGCCTCCAAAGAAATCAAGCACCTCCAGGTCGTCACAAGTGAACTCAAGAGACAGAACGCGGAATTGGAGGACCGAAACAGAAGAGGGAACATACGCATCTTTGGCATTCCGGAAGAATCAGAAACAGATGCGGGTTCATTCGTGGCCTTCCTTGAGGCCTTGATACCGATGATAACTGGGATAAAATTCCACCATGGCTTGGAATAAGACAGAGCGCACAGACTACCAACGTTCAACGCTCCATGTAGGAAGGTATCTCGCCCCATGATATGTAAACCACTCCGTTATCAGCACGCAGAAGCCATTTCACAATTCGCCAGGAAGAATCATCACGTCCCCTGGGAAGGCCAACGGATAATCTACACGCAGGACCATTCTAAGGAGACAGTTGACACGAGAAAAGGCTTCCTACAACTGAGAGACAAACTGAGGGTGAAGAACGTTCAATTCTCTTTTTGCAGGTCCGTCGAAGTTTAAGATTGTGGAGAATGGCAGAACACACGTCTTTACAAATCCCCAAGACCTCGCACGACACCTGGAGGAGTCTCCTTCCCAAGAGATGGACCTATCTGGAGGATCCTCCAACAAACGGAAAACCTGATATCCTTTGAACTGCTATCCCTCGATCTATTTTGACCACTGATGTATCTGCCTTCCTTTTTGGTATGCTGTGCTTAGTTCTGTTGGGAGCCATTTAACTCTCGCATCACCACATTGGCTCCTGTATTAACCGGTATCCACAGAAGCTCCACAATAGATGTTGCTTCACAATTGTGTATACTCATACGTTCTGCACTGCTCCCTTCCCCTTGTAGAGTGTTATTGTTCTCACTGTATGAGAGCTAGTCAGAATTTAGGATATAGACCGACAACCCCCAAAACCTTGCTGGTCACTCTACTTGAAACGCCTTCATGCTCTCTAGTGACTCTGCGAATCTACCTGCTCTTCAGCTCAAACACGTGGTGCCCACGTGCCACAATTAACCTTTCCAGTCTACTATGGTACTTGCAACTCTCTTCTTTCAAACCATCTCTTATAGTTATGTCATAGTTCTCTTGCAAATGTTTCTCCTGATGAGACAATGTTCAATTAAGTCTCTCCGTGTCTCTCCGTGTTGCGTCGCGGCTCATGTGTTCGAGTTTTTCAGGGGGGTGGGGAGGGAAGGGAGGGCTAGTGGAGGGAGGGCTAGGGGAGGAGGGGAGATACAGGGACGCAGGGTAATTGTAAATTTGGCTGTTTCCTTTCTGTTTTTATTTCATTTATGTCTTCATGTTGACTTGCGTTCTAATGTAGTATCACATATGCTCTATAATGTACGTATGCTCGGAATCAAACCTCACGAGTATTCCATCATGAGGAATATCCCACTAATGTTTAGACCCATGACCCGCTACACGCAATTATCCCACCATACTTACTCAGAGACAACACTTCCACACCTACACCCACCGCAGAACTATTCACACCTATAGCGATAACAGACACCAAGATGGCTCACACTAAAACCCTGGCAGAAAACCTTACTATTGTTTCTCTGAACGTCAAAGGCCTTAACCACCCGGTGAAACGCAGGAAAGTCTTTGAGTATTTAGCAAAATCTAAAGGAGATATCATTATTTTCCAGGAAACAAAACTCTCGGAAGAAGATGTAGGGTTCATAAAACACAAATGGATCTCTCATGTTCTATGTTCCCCGGCCGACCACAAGAAAAAAGGTGTGATCACCGTTATCTCCAAAAAATCCAACATTACTACTACCTCACATGCTCACGATGCTGATGGAAGGCTTTTAGTCACTCATCTACTGAGAGGTGACGACCCCATACACGTAGTAAACATATATACGGGCCTAACATCGACGATCCCGATTTCTGGGAGACAGTCTCAAATTCTCTCGAGAGTCTACCCCAGGAAGACCTCATTGTAGTTGGCGGTGACTTCAATCTTCCGATGGACGCTCATATAGACCGGCAGTCTAAATGCACATACCAATTCTTTCGTTCACATGAGGCCCTCAAACGAATTTTACTCCACATAACTCCTACTCTAGGATTGACTACACCCTACTTTCCAGTTCGTTAACGCATCTCATAGAGGAAACAGATATAGTTCCCAAACTAGTTTCTGACCATTCCTGCATCAGTACAACACTCGCGGGCACCCACACCATCCTACCCCCGAAAAGATGGCGTTTTAACAACGACATACTCTCTGATCCAACAAACAAACTGAAGATTGAATGCGCAATCAAGGAATACATCATGCTAAACAACCTCCCTGATATAAGCACCCCCACTCTATGGGATGCACTCAAAGCAACTGTTAGAGGTGTCATTATAAATATCAAAGCACAGAGCAACAAAAAACTAAACCTAGAGCTTGATGCACTAGAGAAAGAAATCAAATTACTTGAAATATCTTATTCCGCGAATACAGACAATAAAAGCACCCTTGGCCAACTAGTTAAGAGGAAATACGAATACAATAAAATAGTGAGCAAACGCGCCGGAGTATGGATAAATAAATTCAAGGCACTCAAGTTATGTGAGGGAAACAGGGCAGGGAAACTACTAGCGTCCTACCTCAAGCATAAGCAGAAACAATTTACTATATCCTCGATTAAAGATTCCAGAAATGATATCCGAACAAAACAAAACAGGATACTAAGCACTTTTCATGCCTTCTATGAGGACCTGTATAAAAACAAACAGACATTGGACGCGGAGGATTGCTCTAAATACCTAGAGTCACTAAATCTACCTAAACTAACGGAAAATGACAGATCTGCACTAGGGGCCCCCATTACTGACAAACAACTCTCGATCGCTATTAAATCCCTCAAAAGCAATAAAGCCCCAGGCCCAGACGGCTTCTCGTCCGGCTTTTGTAAAGAGTTTGATAAGTCTCTCAGTCCAACCCTACTAAGATTATTCAACTCTATTGCCAGGGAGGGCTGTGTCTCCAAATCGATGGGAGAAGCCAATATCATTGTCATTCCGAAAGAAGGGAAATACCCCCTCTTAACAAAAAATTACAGGCCGATCTCACTTATCAACTTGGACTGCAAGATCTATGCAAAAATCCTTGCCAACAGACTCAACGCAATCCTCCCAAAACTGATCAGTAATTCTCAGGTGGGGTTCCTCAAATATCACATGTCTAACGACAACACTAGATTACTGTGTCATATTCTCGAGAAAGCTAAAATAACGGCCACCCCCTCTATTGCCATTACCCTGGACGCGGAAAAAGTGTTCAACAGGGTATCATGGTCCTTCTTGAAACAATGCATGTTATCTTTTAATCTTGGTGAGACATACATTAACATGGTAATGGCACTTTACTCCAAACCAACTGCACGGATTGCCATAAATAGCACCTTGTCGGATTCATTCCGTTTAGAGCAGGGCACCAGGCAGGGTTGCCCTCTCTCGCCTGCACTATTTCTCTTGGCCGTAGAACCTTTAATTACAGATATCAAGCGCAACGACGAAATTATGGGAGTGGACTTCGGAGGAACGCGTGTGAAACTTGCCACATACGCGGATGATATCCTCATGGTTACTGAGAACCCGGGCGACTCCATCAAGGCTCTCATGACCACCATAAAAAAATACTCTACCCACTCCGGATATAAATTGAACCGAGATAAGTCTGAAGTCAAACCTCTGAATATTTTTAGCACTAGGGACATGCTGGGTGACTCTGGACTATCCTGGCAACCAGGATACATTAAATATCTAGGGATTGAATTTGGCAGCACCCTCTTAGAGACGCTCCAGTGCACCGAAGCCATCACCCTAGAGAAGATTAAAACCCTCCTGGACGGATGGTCTCCAAGGTTTATAACATGGTGGGGTAGGGTCGAGGCCATCAAGATGATGATCTCTCCACTAGTGAACTATCTAATTACTATGCTACCCCTCATGCTGTCTGAGGACTTCCACCATAAGCTGGGCGTCTTATTCTCCATATTCTTATGGAAGGGGAAAAAAGCAAGAATTAGCATGAAAAAACTCTGACTAGATAACCTGGCATCCTTCAAGCTATATCAGACGGCATTTCTGGCAAAACAAGTTCCTACTGGCTGGTACCTCCCGCCGACTATACCCCTGTCTGGCTGAACTTAGAGAAGTCACTTCTTATGAACCTTACCCCACCGGCCGTCCTGACCGCAAGCCTCAACACGGTCACATGCTCAAAAGCCCTATTCAAGAACACAAAATCCGCTCTGTTGAAGATTGACAAACTCTTAGACATTAGTATTAGGCAGTCTAATCTGGAATCTCTCTGGCACAATCATAAAATACTCTTTAAAGGGAAACCATTACATAACGACTTATGGGTTGAAAAGGATATCTATTTCCCCCCAATAGCTGTTTAATGGCGCCTACCCTCTCTCCTTCAAAGATGTTCAATCCAGATACAATCTCGATTCACTAGAATTCTATAACTTTTTAAAAATGAAGTCCGCAGTTACTAAAGCAAAACTCTCCCCCATGCCCCCCTCCCTCTCGAGCTACCTTTCAAAACTAAATAAGCTAGGCCACCAGGTTTCCTGGTCCTATAAGTTAATACGCCCACACCACTCTACCCTCAATAAACAGCTCACTCATTTCTGGGAGTCCCACGCCTCTTTTCCGATTTCAGAGTTAGAATGGACCAAAACCTGGACATCAACCATGAGATATAAGA
This sequence comes from Triturus cristatus, assembly GCF_964204655.1. Classification (NCBI taxonomy): domain Eukaryota; kingdom Metazoa; phylum Chordata; class Amphibia; order Caudata; family Salamandridae; genus Triturus; species Triturus cristatus. The sequence continues at coordinate 962,339,641 of NC_140589.1, forward strand.
TTAGCCCGGCACTCTCCCAGACGAAGTTCTGGTTGCTACATAGGGCCTTCTGGACACCAGCGTGACTTCACTCACACAAAATCAGAGAGGATTCTGTCTGTTGGAATTGCAACGATAAAGTAGGCAATCTGGAACACCTATTGATCCAGTGCGAATGCGTGTTGCCCTTTTGGGATAAGGTCTTTGACTTTCTATCTAAACTTTTCTCATACTCTCCTAGTAGGGAACTATCGACCCTAGCATTCGGCTTCCTCAAAGCTGAGTCTCTCAATGAAAATGATAGGGCGCTCCTAGATCTACTCCTAACTGCGGCGGTCAAGATTATTCTCAGCAATTTGAAGGACACTCGCAAAGCTTCCTTTACTTGCTGGCTAAACTGGGTCTCCAACCTAAGAGGGGCTGATAATGTAACACTCCAGAACTCACCATGGCGATCTCCTACCAGACACATTTGGGACACTCTCGACCACTACTTTAGTTCACACAAACCGCCATGAACCTCATTGCTTATGCTCACATTCCCGCCCCACGCTCTATTTACACTAAGGCTCGATTAGACTATGACAGTGTCCTACTGCCCCTTGTATACCATATCCCTAAGGTCTGCACTTTTTGCTAGAAGTCTCCATACTGATCATTTGGATACCTCTCATTTACTCGATAGCGGATTTCACCGCCTGTGAGGCATTACACTGATACTACATATGCTTAATCTGTGATGTAACGCCATGTCATTTTGGCTATTAATGACTTTGCAAACCATTTAATTATTGTTTTATCCTCATTGTTTATTTTTGTATGTATATTTCGCATGTTGCTCTTTTTTCATATTGTATGTATTGTCTTACTTGGAAACCACCAATAAAAAAAAATTGAAATAAAAAAAAACATAATTAAAAGGCATTGTTATTTACATAGCTCAAACTTGTGTAAATGCGAGACCTATTGCAATGCAAATGCTTGTTTTTCTTTTCTGTCCGTAAAGTTAGGGATTTTGTAAAGTGAAATGTCTGACAATCCTTGTGAAAGAAAAGGCTGTAGGATGTCAATATTTTTTCTAGCACAATAGCTTTTAAATGGTTTGTAAATGAACAGTACAAATATTTCAAAGTATATCAGCAATTTCGAAAACCCATTTTGTGACATTCAGAAGTGTGATGGAAACAAGCATTTTATTAGGATCAAAAGAATTTGGAATACTTGTCTTGGTGATATGCAAAAGATGAATATTTGCAGAAATCCGATTTCCAAACATTATCTTTTGTACGCCATATAGTTTTATTAGTAAAACCTCATGGCAAATACATTTTTGTGGCCGTTTCAAATGAAAAATGTGGTATCTCACTGTCATTTACAGTCGGCACATTTTGCTTTAGTAATATATTTATTAACATGAGATTTTTTAAACATGAACTGAAAACCATTCCTTCCTGCCCCAGCCCTGATGACCATGTGATCAAAGAGGCAAGTTAGGGGTCATGGGTAATCATGTATGTGGGCTAGATTCGTATTATATATGGAACAAAAGTTTTGTCTGTTAAATCAAACAAAAGAGTTTTTGTACAACAGACATACTGAACTCACATATTTGATAATGAAGAAATCGGTCGTGAAGTAAAATATTTGCACAGGATCACACCATTTTAGATCAGTTTTTGGGTCAAGACCATTAAAGTTAGGTCGAGTAGATTATTCAAGTAACTAGACCTGGAGGTCTGGTAGCATTATATGATTTTTTTCAAGCCGGAGAATATTTGTCGTACACTGTCATTACATGTGTACCATGGCTAAGAAACAGTGTGTACTGTGTGATCTGGAAGCTTACCTTGGGTGTGGGGAGGGATGACCTGGCTAAAAAAGAACATTTGTTGAGTCCCTCGCACAAACGGCAATCTTTAACTGGTAACAGCAAGGATTTTGCAGCAGTGTTTATAGCTGGGGAAATCAGTCCCTGCTCGGTAAAGCACGTCTTGATAAAAGTAACAGTCGTTCAGGTTGTGTCCTTTACTATTTCTTTTTCATTTTCCTACCTAGAGGATTCCGGTGTAGGATTATTTTTATGATGTGTAACATGTTTTTAAACCAGTGGTAAAAGGCCTTCCATTTGTGCTTCTTGAACAGGCTAAAGAAGCAATGGAACAGGGGGAGGTACCTGTTGGGTGTCTTATGGTCTACAGAGAAGAAATCGTGGGACAAGGAAGGAATGAGGTCAACGAAACAAAGAATGTAAGTAAAGAAAAAAATATTTTGGAAATGTTTGAGACATACCTTTTTGCTAGTGTTTTCCTGGCTCAGCGACTACCATCAGTTCTTGGGCAAAATTCTAAGCCTTCGCATTAGAATTACCATCAGGACTTTCTTGTAGAGATAAATTATCCTACCTGCAGTTTTCAAATTATTGATGCAGGTACATCTGGCACCGACATTGGAAATATGATAATTTAGACTCGATCCCATCACTTTAAAGAATGCCTTTTAAAGCATCCTTCAGTCCGTTTTCAAACTGATATTTTTTTACGTTTGGTTCTCCAAACATATCTACATTAGCTATCTGTAAATTCCATTAAAGAAAAGAAAATGTACTGTATGGCATGCAAAGTCTTTTCACTGTGTCCCCAGTATCCAGCAGACAAATTGAAAGGGGGCTCAAAGAATGTGTCTCATCCTAAGTCTGGAAAGTCCTTAGATAAATACTAGTCTAGTCCCCTATATCTGTCTCCAGTTTGACCACCTCCATCTGCCCACCTACATCACTGTAGGATTGACCTTTCCCATTGCCTGCAGAAAATAACCCAAGACTATTTTTTTGCGTTTGCCTGTGAAATTGATCTTTCTCATGCTCTTTGTTCTCTTGAAGAAGAACAAATATAGTAGAAAGAACATAGGGATAGATGTACAAAAATAGCAATAGTTATTACCTAATTGTTAGGTTTTTTTTGTATCGCAATCAGGAAAGAGTTATTCCTAATGTCTGAATCTCTTTTGTGTTTCATTAGAGTTTCGTAGTGGGTCGTGAATACACCTAGCACATTAATATTAAGGAGGTAGGTTGCAATTTGGGACCCACTGCAATTCATTGCCATCAGAGGCATGGTTGCTCCGGAGATGGAGGACTTCTTTCTCAGATGGGCGGAGTGGGAAGGTACTGCTAGGCTACAGGCGGCTAGTCGCGCGCATAGCGAAAAAGCCTTAGAAGCTGCAAGGGCTTGGGAAGTGCTAACACTATTGTTGAAGACGTCAGAGACTCACTCAGATGTGGACACCACCACTAGCGATCCGAACGACCTCAATTGATGACTGCTTGGTTAACACACACATGGGGGAACGGATGTCCCCCGTAGTCACTCATTGTTTTACTATAGGCCTTTACTGCCATCCAGTGGAATGTATGACTATTATGCAGTAGAATGGTGCGCTATGTCCAATTGCTGTTCTTCTTAGATTTACCTGCCCTATGTGCCACGCCGGGGGGGAGGGAAGGGGGGGACTCTGCAGGTGGGAGGGGGGGGGGGGGGGTTGGGTAGTTGTTTTTCCAAATATGTACCTCAATCGTTAATATTGCAATCTTTATCGCATTTAGGCTGATATACCTGACCATTTATCACACCGGAGCGGGTGTGGGACATCATGTGCTGATTGATTGAACTGATATCTACAACTGCAGCCCACGACTATGTAACTTACTAGAGACTTTGGACTTGCTTAAATGCCACTTGGTGTCTGAGTAAGCTTACATTCTGTATCGGTCAGATGGTTTTGTTTTAAAATGAATAAATATATTTACAAAAAAAAATCAGAGGGATGGTTGCCTGCTGGGATCAGCATACCACCATGTCTGTGATTGCTTTTAAATAAAGCAATCTGTTTTTTATATTCGCAAACTGTTTTCCTTAAAGTAAAACGGGATGAGGTTTAAAACGAAAAAAGTTATTTAACAAGGAAGTTTCATATTTTAAGTGTAGGCAAATGTCCCTTGGACCACTGCCCACTCGTTTAGAAATACGTTTATTTAGACCATAGGTCTTCAAACAACATAAAAACATGTTACAATAAATATTTTAAAACATACAATACAAAATTTCAGCGACACCTTTGAGGGAGCAATTCTTGCCTCCATCCTACAGCTTACACAGTATGTCATGTATAAAAAACACCCATAATATTCTAACTAAAAATATATCTTAAAACTAATGCTACAACCTAAAGGATTTATTTAGAGCAGTGTGCATCCTCGCTTCTAGGCTAATTCTCATCCAAACATTTCTATTTCCAGAAAGGACCTTTTTACCACCTTCATATATTTTGCAATGGCAATTGCTAAATCAAGGTTTGGCATGTCTGTCAGAAGTTTAATTGCTAATAGGCGCTTGGTCACACCATACTTTAAAAAGATGGGTTGTAAAAACAATTTCCGCTGATGTAAAAATATTTTGACATTCCTTTATAATATGTAGATTATCACATTTTGTGCCCAACTCACAGAAACATTTGCCATCAGATCGTATTATTACTGATTTTTAACTCACATGTGATACACAATGATTGATGCCTATTCTCCATCTAAGCAATTCGACTCTGAGGCCTAGGTTGGGTAGTGTATCCAGGTAGGGGTACCAAATTTAATTCTCCCACCTATTCATCATAAAATGAACAGATTCTTTCTTTCTCAGGTACCCCAAATCTTCTATCCTGGATACTTCCTTTCCTGATGTTCTAAGTTCACCATTCGTAGCTTCTACTAGGAGGGACTGCTGGTCGATTTTCACTTTTAGATTTTTACAAACGGCGAGGAGCTTCTATCTGACGTCTTTGACCCATTTTAGGACACTATGCAAGGCTTTGTCCTAGCACCATTGTGATACTTTAATGACTTCCTCAGAGCCCAATTATTTCCAGAATCTTAGAAGGGCCACTCGCACCTGTACGTTCCATGATGTCAGGCCCAGCTCCAATCTGATTGCCTGGATCATAGAGGAGCCCAGTAATGACATCAATGGTTTTAGACATTTCCCTTCCTCGATGTCCCAAGTAGTCTTACCACTTAGGCACAAGACCTTAGCTCCGTATTGCAATTGTGGGGTATCATTGCATTATATGCTTTCGAAAGTGGTCTGTGGGACATATCCCCATAGATGCGGTTACATTTTCTTAACCCCTACACTGATGTATGGGCTTTGGCATTCTGTGCTGCCAAATGCGTGTTCCAGTTTAGAGACTTTTCAAACCAGATATCGAGGTATCTGTACTCGTTCACCTTTTCCAATTTAGTTGGGCCCAGATACCAGTTAAAACTCTGGACTTCTTTCCCAAAGCATAAGATTTTAGTTTTGTCCATATTTACAATCAGACGCTTAGCCACACAATATTTATTAAAAGCAGTTAACTTCCTCTGTAATCCCATCTCTGTCTGGACAAGGATTACCAAATCATCAGCATACAGTAGGCAGGAAAGTTGTTTCCCATTAATGTTTGGTCTAGCACTTCTATCCACCTTCAAAATAGATGGCAGATCAGCCAGGTATATAGCAAAGAGTCCAGGGGCTAATACACAGCACTTCCTTAGACCATTCTTGATCGTTATTTTCGGTGTCAAGGCACCGGCTGTATCCTTAATGACTTGCGCCCAGTTATAGCTATGTAGCTCCTGGGATATCATATTTCCTTAAGGTGTCCCAAAGGCACCTCCTGTTCACTAGGTCAAATGTCGCACGGAAGTCAACGAAGCAGCAGCACAACTTCCCTTGCTGTTCCATAGACATCCGCGCCACAGCCCAGAGTGCAAAGCAGTGGTCAACCGTGGAGTGCCCCTCCTTGAAGCCCCCTCGTTCTACTGGCACGATCGACCGCTGTTCCACCCAATTTTTCAGGCTGCCAGGATTATTTTGGCGAAATCTTTTTCCCCAACATCCAGTAAGTTAATCAATCTATAATTCTTTGGGACTTTCCCATCTCCCTTCTCGTGGATAGGTCTGTTTACTGCCCCCCTCCACTTCTCAGGGATATGCCTGAGTCCAATATGGCCAGAAACTTAAGAGATAAAAATTCCGCCCACCAATTTTGATGAGATTTTATTACAATGGCCGGAAGATTATCTGGTCCCGCTGCACTGGTTACGTTTAAGTTTCTTAGATGACAACTTAGAGCCGTTCGTCTGTGAATTTACCCGCTTTGGCTCTCTGTCGGGCATACAAATCAACTGTGGTAAATCTGAGGGTTTTGCTCTGACAGAGGCCCAATGCACTCGCACCTCGGAGTTCCCACTTAAGTGGTGTGACGACTTGTCAAGTATCTGGGCATCTACGTACATGGGGACCAATCACAAATCCGGTCCGGCCATGGTGTAATTGTCTGACAACATCGACTGCTGGTTAAAACTCCCCTTGTCAATGGCCGGCAGAATGCCTCTATTTAAAATGGTTCTCCTGCAATTCCTGTACCTGTTTCAGAATATCCCTATACCCTTGTACGGGAGCTTTTTTGCGACCCTTCGCTCACAGCTACTGCGGTTGGTTTGGGGGAGTGCTCAACCCAGGGTTAGCTGGGACGCCCTGACTCTGCCCTTTGAGCACGGGGGATTCGGTGTTCCTAACTTTCGCATTTACTATTTGATCACACAGTGCAGCTTCTCACGTAACTGGTTTCATGCCGATGCTCGGATCTCATATATCAGGCCTGAAGCAGACCTTGCCCTCCCCACCCTTCTGTCGGCCTTGTTACAGGTGTGGTTACACCGAGATCCACGAGATTTGCAAACACTCGCCACAACCAGTTGGGCATGGAAACAACGGACCTGGGCAACGGGGGCGCCACTGCTTTATTCCCCATTGCTTCCATTAGCGGGGAACCTATGGACCCCCATCACCAAGGAAGCAGTAGTGCAGCGCACCCTCTCTAAATTTAACTATGGAACATTCGGGGATCTTTCCCGAATATTCACATCTTTTCCAGCTGTGAGGACACCTGTTTCACTGAAGCCACATTCCTAGACCACTTTATACTGCGCTGACTTCTGAGCGCACTGAGGTCCACTGTGAGAAGTTGGCCTGGCATATGCTGGTCACTAGTTATAGTGGCCACCTTGCACCAGTCCAATTCGACTCTTATGGTAGATAGGTTTAAGACAACCTTTTAAAGAAAGCTATCCTAGTGGTAGCTGTGGAGAGCAGCCTTCAGGCTGTCTCAGAGGAATGTAAAGCAGCTTGTTTTACCTTATAATCTCTTGAATTACCAAATGAAAGGACACCATACCGGTATATATATCAAATATATATGTATTTATTACTAGACACACTCTACTAATCTCTTTATGAGATTAGAAACCAGGTACACATTCAAATGTCAACGTTTCACAATAAATTAAGCACAAATATGGCTGGAGCCCTAGGGGCGTACCAGACCATATACTAAGAAAGTGGTATAAGGATGTCGACTTGCAAAATGACAAGGCCTAGGGCCTGGGGAATTGCTGGGGCTTCACTACTGCAGTGTTAGCAGGTAAGTAACAGGCCCACAGGAGACGCGTGCAGTGTGTGCGGGTTCCCTATTGATTACAATGGCGTAAGTCGCGGTTTGATTTTTAAAGTTCTAGTATACTTCGAGGAAGACTACAAGCAAGCCACTTACAAGGTAAGTACTTCGAGGACCAACACACACTAGGGCACCGGAGTGCACGAGTTACCTCACCCAGGGAAGCCAGGTGCATAGGTGTCTTTTGGTGTCGGGTCGCGTCGCTGTTTTCTATGGAGACCAAAGAAGACTTGCTGCTTGCGTCGACTGAAGAAGTGTCCGGTGGAATCCAAGCCTGTATTCAAGATGGAGAAGACCTGAAAATTGAAGTGTTCAAAGTCACTTGCCAGTGACCGGTGGCCAGGAAGATGGATGACCACGGATGTCGGGTGAATTCAGGTCGTCGATGGTGTTTTGACTCTTCGCTCACGAGGTCCAGGAGTGTTCGACAATGACCAACGGCTGGATTCGGAGTGTCCCACGACGTCTGCAGCTGATGGCGGTGTCGGCAACCGGATTGGAACCAACAGGCCTTGGCAACTGCAAGTCTTGTGTAGACTGAAGAAAGTCGATGGTGCAGACCAGCAAGGTCTGAGGGACTCACCCAGCAAGGGTAAGTGAGGGCAGGCCTGGAGCAATCAGGGGAGCCCTTTGAGTCGATAGAAAAGTCTTCGGGGGACCCACTAGCCAACGTGCAAGTGATCGCGAAGATGCCTCTTCAGGAAATGCTTCACAGGAGCCCACGGTCACTCAGGACGGGGTAGGCCGCTGATTTTTGGTGCAAGACCTGCTGGAGGCTTGGGCCACAAATGGTCCAATGCACAAGTTCGGAGAACGTTGTTTAGGGTTTGCACTCGACAATAGTGCACGGTCCCCGGGTTTCGCTGTTCCTCGTCACTCGTGGGGTCCACTCGCCACAGCTTCGCTGGGGACTCACAATGGCCGTCGAGAAGTCAGGACATTCACTTCCGGGGCAGCAGGGACTTCGAACTCCGGCAGGAGCGGGAAAGTTTGCAACCGTTGATTAAGGTTTTTGGTGCCTGCCAAGCAGGGGAGTCACTCCTTGACTCCAAGGGAGATTCTTTTGTCTTCCAAAGGTAGTGGAACGTCGAAGGGTCAGGATTCTACTTTGTAGAGCGTCGTCCAGGGTTATCTGAATTGCAATGGCAATGCTTGCTATCTTATAGTGAAGATAGGGGAGGGACTAGCTCTGTGAACACTCCTCTAGGAGGGTCAGGGTAGGGGGTGGTTACACCCACTTCCCTTTTGTCCAGTTTCGCGCCAGAGCAGGGGCAGGTAGCCCCTGAACTGGTTTGAGCTGGCATATGCACAAAGGAGCCTACTGCTCCCCCAGTGCTGGACTTCAAAGCACTCTAGGAGTGCACCCACCCATCCCCAATACACTAAATCCTGTCTGGAAGGTGGTAACACCTCCCTGTGACAGGATGCCTTTTGTTGGGCTCCCTCCACTGCGAGTTTCAGTCAGCAGCAGGAGGGCAGCCCAGTGTCTGTGCTGGTGGCATCCATTTTGTGATGCCAGGGCTCTTTCAGATTTCTGTCGTTTAGTACAGTGGGTACATGTCATCCCCTCTAGAAGGGTGGGATCATACTCCCACACCAGTTACTGGTGTGGGGGTATGATTCCAAGTTGTTTGACACCAAACACGACATGTTTTGATGCAGTCATTCCAAAGTTAGCATTTACCGCAAGGTTATAATGCACTTAAGAGTATATGGTTTAACCACATCCACAAACAGCCATAGAGAATAGACTCTAGTAGCTGCAGAGGGGTCCTGCTCATGCAGAGGCACCCCCTCACATAGTAAACCAAGCACCCTGCCCTCAGGATTGATAGGGCCTGCCATAGGGGTGGCTGATATGTTTATATGTGTGTGTATGGTGAGATATAGGAACCTATACCTATGTGAGGAGTGCTAACAGTACCTCACACAGGCTGCAGTAGCAGGCCTGTGGTGTCAGATTGAGTCTGCTTCCCAGGGGTGGCATAATACATGCTTCAGCCCCTGGTAGGCCTGTGAAGTACCAATGCCCTAGGTACCTATAGCCAGAAACCAGTGTATACATCAGAAAAAAGTGGGGGCAACATAAGTGCAGATCCTACTCTCCTACATCCACTGTCCCAACTTACACGATAGAATCACCCGCCTTTCCCCAATTGACACTCCTAATCAAGGATGCTAGTGGAGACCATTTAATGTCTAAAATGTACAAAGCTGCTATTACTCTTCTCACGCCTAGGGATTTGAAACTAAGGTAGGCGTGGGATTGCGACCTGGGTCAGCCCCTCTCGGACAAGCAATGGCGCTTTTGTTGTGAACAAACCCACAAGATTTCCTTTAATTACAGGCAAAAATTGTTACATTTCAAATACCTACGGCGGGCATATGTTACATTCAGCATGGTCCACCGTATGGATTCCTCTAGACCCCACACTTGCCCCCGATGCAGGACTCCCATGGCTGATTTTACACACATGGCATGGACTTGCACCAAAGTCACTTTTATGGGGGGAAAAGTGTTCGAGGCGCTATCTTTAATGCTGGATCAACCCCTCCCTCCATCTACCCTCATGGCCTTACTAGGTTATGTCGAAGGTCTCCCTAAATCATCTATGCGTTTTTGCGCCCTTGCACTGCTCTTGGCTAAATGGGAGGTGGCTATCTACTGGGGGAAAAAACGCCCCCCCCTACGCTGAAGGGTTGGATGTACAGTATGACTTATTGCAATACTAACTTCGAACTGTACGCCCAGCTGCAACCTCCTATGTCCCGCCCCCTTGATATCTGGCAGCCCTTTAATTCTTATCTGTTGACCCAAGCATCGGTGAGCTCACAAACCGACCCGAAGCTGTAATATTGTAATTTGTTGTACTGATTTTGTCCCATATTGTATGTACTCAAGGAACAAGATGATGTGAATCTGTACATTATGATTGACATGTATAACTGTGGATCTATGATGTACTGACTGTCTTTGAAGGAAAATCTTTAAAGGTTTAAAAAAAAAGTTTAAGTTTCTTATAATGTCTTTCACCTTTTCTACTGTAAAAAGGGACTTAGATCTTCCACAGCCTCTCTCCAGGAATGAGTATTCCCACCAACAACCTCGACCTCTGTCCCGTATAGCTCTCCTAGATATTCTTCCCATGCTGATTCTTCCAATACACAGGGCATAGCCCCTGTGGACTGTCCAGATTCTTCCTTTATCAGATTCCAAAACTTACGGGTGTTTCAATTATTTCCAGCAAATTTACCCAACATTTCTCTTTAAAAGCCCTCTTCAAGTTCCTAACTAGCATTTTATATTCCTTCCTCATTTTACCAGACTTTTCTGCCTTACTTGATCGTATTTTTTTTCTTGAACTTCTTTCTTCTCACCTTATTAATCTTTTCTTAATTATACACTCCTCATTAAACCATCTTAATTGTCTGCCTTGCGTAGTTTGCATAACCTTTGGGCAAGAGTTCTTACTTTTTAATTCTACTCTAAGGCATTGTACCATTTCTTCTATTGTTTCCTCAAACCAAGCCAAGTTCTTAGTCCTAGTATCTCCCTGTCTTAATTCCTATTGAAAGCTGGCAAACTTTTCAGTATATTCCTCTGTTAATCTTGTTGTCACACATTTGGGATACTCTAATTGTTGGTGGAGAACTAGTTCGCTAGTGCTAAACGGCCCTCTATCCAATTCGAAGCGCAAGATGTTATGATCGCTGCCTTCGCACTGAGTTACCTGAAACCCTTTTATAAGGGCAAAATTCCAAGCATGAATAAATGCATAATCGATAGGGCAAAGTTGGGTACCTAACCTGAAGGTCTGTTTGGCCGGGCAGTCTGTTTCCCATCTACCATTTAAGCAGAACAGGTATTTGCCCATCTTGTCTGGAAATAGTGCAAATTGGAAAGACAGCTGGAGCTATGTTATTTAAGCTCAAGAGTTCTTTATACCAAGGGTCTTGGTCTTATTGGGTTCAGTTTATGATTAAAATCACCCATCACGATGATCCTATCATTCTCAAATTTTTCACACAATGTATCCAAATCTTCTTTGAAGTGTCTCATTTCCACCTCATATTCCTTATTAGTCCCACATTGTATATAAGCATTCGCGATTACCAAGTGTTCACACAACCTTTCTAAAACCAGTAGGCATACCTTACAGACTAGCAACCATTTACATATCACTTTTACAGACTGCACATTTTTCACAATCTTAGTTGAGATGAGGGTCATGATCCCCCGAGCTGGACGCCCAAATCTTTTTCTACTTGCGGGCTAGTGTAGTTGTGCGAAACCTTCAAAAACAGGGGTATTGTCTCATAGCCAAGTTTCCTGTAAACCAATTATCTCTGCTCCTTGGGCTAGTAGTTTTATACTTTCGACTTTTGACTCCCCTCCTAGCCCACTTACATTCCAGGATAAAAAATTCATGCTATGCAACACCCCTATTCCCTAATCAATATCGCTGAGGTGGTCGGCAAAAGTATGATTCAAGTGGGGAGAACTCAACCAACTATCAGCAGGGGTCCAATCACCCCAAGGATTATTCAACTTGTGATTCTCGACTGCAATTCTCATACTTTCTCTTACCCTCCATCACCTACAATCAGTCTTATCTGCCTTCTCCCCAAGCCTGAATGACAAGACAAAAAGGCCCTGACGTGCTGGTTCCTCCCCTCCAGTTCCCTAACCTGTATTAACCTTATCCCTTCTTTCGCTATCTCTTTTTCAGCACTTAAAATGGCTGTTTTTACCAGATTCGAGTATACTAATACCTAGGTAAAATCTATCCCTTTATTATTAGGGCTAAATCCAACTTGTCTTAAATCCTTTGTGCCAAATTCACTCAGACGTGAGCATTTACAGAAGGAGAATACAAGTTGGGAACGATTTAGGGGAATGACCTTCCTACCTTTTTTCCTCCCCTTCTCTATTTCCACTGGTTCAAAATATAACCACAAATTACTTGTATAGTTTGCAGGTACAGCCCCAAACTGCTCCCCATCCTTCAAATTCCTTTCCCTGGCTATTTTTAATGATCCCTTCCCCCAACTAAAATTCTGTTCTTATTCCTTCGCCCCTGGGGTATTTCATGCGGGTTAGCTGATTTGGCTTCCTGCTTATTTGATGGCGCTGGTTTTACTTGGCCCTTTCTTTCCCCCATTACCACATCCCCCGCCCTTAAAGCACTCTCAGGGTCCCTCAATGACCTCCTTTCCCAGCATCTGGCATCTAGAAATGTAGACCTCCTGTGGGTTGATCGTTTGCTCAGAGTCCATGGCATGACCTTGCATCGGGAGGTCTGGGACCTGGACAGGTCTCACTACCGTGAGCTTTAGGCCCCTGATCTATTGCAATTCCCCTACAATTTTCTGAAATTGATTTTCATGGGTTTTTAAGATGTTATTATTTAACACTGCCCACTCTTATAAAAATATTTTTACAACCTCTTTTAAAGGGGAAAAGGTCCCTTGGGAATGGTTTGCGACTGCATTTTGTGCGCAAAACATTTGTACATGCCATTCCAATTTGAGATTAGGAAGGGGCGCCCTAAACACACCCCTCCCAAATACTGAATTGCAAAACCAAAATTGTTACAAGTTACCGAATCGCAATTTGGGCTGTGTACATCACAAAACATTTTTTGTGGTCACAAACAGCCCAATTCGATAGCCCGTAGTGCCTTTCTTTACAGTTGTGTCAATCTTTCTAAATGGACTGTTTGCCTCTCAGTTCCCAAGTGTTTCCACTTGTTGTAGATGCCTCTGCTAAAGAGTGATTTCATGTTCTGTGTTCATGTTTGTTGTGCTTTGTGAATCTTTTTCTCCTGGTTCTTGATTTAGCAAACAAATATTCCCAGATTATGCATCAGACACAGTCCCATGTGCTTGCTGAATCCATCAATCACCTCCTTTTTGCCTTTAACATAAGCTGTCAGTCCAAAACCATTCCCATGTGTGATCTTTAATCAAGATAATGACTTCCTTTACCTTGTTTTTCCTAGATTGAAATGTGATTATGCAAACCCTCCAGTTGTCTACTCTTGCATTGAAAACAAGATGTTGTTAATATAATTGTGGGCATGCATGTACGGCATGCTGGTAATTAAATTGCTTGTTAAAGCTAACTTTAGTTTTTTCTATTTCATTTATTGGTAAAATGTAACTCTCCAAGATATTTACCCTAACTTCAGATTTGTCTCAAATTTCTATAGTAGGTTCTGTACAGTAGGTGCCAATCGGACACATAGCACACTGGACAGATGCACTATTGACTATATTTGTGTCAGATTTCTTAAAAATATTAAATGAACAAGCGTAACCCCAGCTTGTTTCAATATACAACCCTTATGTTTAAGTAGTGTTCTATGCTCCAAACTTGTCTTAAAAGGAAGTTCTATAATTATCCATAAATCACACACTTGTACTGCGCAGTCCCCCTGATGAAGATTTGTGAAGTGACAGCAGGATAAGAAAATCACCTTGTTGAGAAACAGAACAACCCTCCTACCCTAAATTGCTTTTATAATGGCACATAGTTCCAAATGATCAAAAATCCAAAAGATAGCACAGAACCCAAAACAAAAAAGTTCATATAAACTTTCTTTAATATGTTTTATTGCTTCAAGAATTAAATCAAAACATTATGCAGATTTATACTGAAGTTCCACATTCAATATACAAAATACTTAATAGACTCATATTATATTCAATATAAACATACAAAAATGATTAAATCCACCCAACTCCACAAAATGAAATATAAAACATTAAAATTCAACCATTCATCCACTTTTACCCACAAGCACACCACACTCTCAATAAAACAACTCAGAATCTTTAGGTGTCTGTTCAAAAGAATGCAGTGTGACAGCTCCATCACATATTTAGCATTGACAACATCTATGGTTTCCTGTCACAGGAAACCCACCGCATATAGATTTCAGAATTTATTTCTCTTGTTCTGGAAATCTATACCAAACTAGTTTGTCCCTAAAATTGCAATTCCTACGGAAGGCGAACAGCGGTCTGACTAGCGCAGGTTTATCCTTTTTTTTGTTAAGAATGTGCCACTGTAAGTTAATAATATGCCTTATCTAGTTACTCAAGTCAGAGTAGTGAGTAACACAGACTATTCGAATACTCTCAATCCGCTCTCTTGAGAAACAGGACTTCTCTGTTATATTACTTCACTCTTTTAAAGGCCTCTCCGACCAGATGTTTAGGATGCATTTCCTCAGTAGTTTTTGCTTTTAAGATTTCAGCATTTCTGATGAAAGCTTATAAGCTAGTGCAGTTCTGTTGTAAACAGAGGAACTGTCAAAAAGGTATTCCCTACTTTTGACCGCAAGGATGCAAACTCTGAAAATGTACTAATGTATTTCTTGCAGTCGGCTTAGTGAAAAGATTAGATTCCAATGGTTTTTTTCTGTGTCGGACCAAGATGTCCAAAAACTCCACTCTAGACCTACATATGTTGGGAGTGAGTATCAAATTATGGTCACATAAATTAAACCACTGAGTGAATTAGTTCATCTGTGATTTTTCTTGGTGCCAATTGAAAGAAATGGTGTCAATACATATATTGCAGCAAGTGTGTAATATTTTCAAAAAGTAGGCCTATTTTGTTATATGTGAACTTCTCTTCAAAAGGACCAATGAAAATATTCACTACACTGGAAACGCAAGATGCTTCCATGCTGGTCTCCTTCACTAGTGGGATAGTTTGTTGCGTAATCTTTGACTTTGATGTAATTCTACAAGGTTTGCTTTCCCAGCCATGGGTGACGCAAAAGAACTTAGTTCAATTCACCAGCGTAGAATGTGAAAGGCAGATTATTGTAGCCCTGCAGAACCCTATCCAATATATTGGTGAAATTGAGTTATTGCTTTTGGGGTACTAACAATCGCTATGAGGGGATCAGGGACACTGTGTTAGCAGAAACAAACCTATTCTGTTGTTTACAGTATCACACACTGCACTAAGGAGAATAGACCCTTTTAAATATAAACATTTGTTACAAAAGGGATAGCCTGCTTTTCAGAATGTCTAGAACAACTACACAGGATAGCAATAAAACAACAAGAAGATACGTTGTAAGCAATGAGAATAAAATAAAAATTTCTAACATGTTTAGAATGTCATCTAAAACTGAACACCCAAAAACCTACTTCTATGCACTATACTTAGAGAGAGCATGGAAAGTAGAGCAACTTGTAGTCTAGAGTTTCTTACAGAGAAGAGAGACACTGCATATCTTGTTGGCAGCAAGGGCCGTGGTTATCAAGATTCCCTTCGAAGGGCAGATACCCGCTGTGGTAGCAGCCTTCGTCTGGGACTCTGCTTTATTGGCACTGAGTGAGATGTAGCATCCTCAAAGTGTGTCTGCAGTAGGCGAGACCGTCTTCTGGCAGAATCTCATGCGATATTCTGGGTGAAGTACCTCTCTTCCTAAGTGGTCAAATGGCAGTCTTTATATACTGAATCTTATCAGAGATTGGAATTTCTGACATATGAGGATGTAAATTCAGACTACACTGTTTTAACTGAATGTCTGTACTTGTTATTTGATCTTGACATGGTGATAAGTAGACACTTGACCCAGACTGGTGTTACAGTTGAACGCCCTGATGCTTTCACAGTTCTTAGAAAAATACATCTGCGTCAAATGGCAGGAACGAAAATGGATCTGTATAAATAGAAAAGATGGCGACCTCCATTATCTAACATGGCGACGTCCATTATCTAAAATGGCGACTGGGCCTACTTAAAATAGAGCCAGGTAAATCGGGCCTTTAGGGGCTTTACGTCAAGTTTACCATCAAATTTAAGTAATGTTCCCCAAGTGTAATCTCTAAACATTGGATGACGAATTCATTGGGTCTATGAATTGCCTTGACTTGTCAATACGTTCTTAACTGCTTTCTTCTGCGGTATGTTAGTATATAGGGCCTCCATACTCCTCATGATCAGCAATTCATATTTCTCGTTGAATTTAGTTCCATCCACCTTAGAAATCATGTGTCTCATGTCCTTCACTTATGAACTCTAGGTGGTAACTAAAGGCCTTAGAAAAGCGTCCACATATTTTGAAAGCGGTTCAGTAGCTGTCCTAACACACCAACACGCTTATCTAGTCTCCATATTTCTGCATCTGTTGTAGCCACTATTGACCCTTTTGTTTTGCCTTGACTGTCCCCAATCTAAGATTTGCATTCTTTTATTTTTAAAACGGTTTCTTTCCTGCCTGCCATAATTACATACAAGCCCTCAGGTATTTACCAAACCTGTTAAGTGCAGCCATCGGATGAGGTATTTACCACGTCCTATTTAGAGTTGAAACTTGAAAATGTGGCATAGCCTGCAGAATTGTGTGTCTACCACACCAAAAGCTCATGTCTTGTTAATAGCCAGCCATTTTACCCGTGGTAAATGTTTGGCAGGTTCACCCTGGGAAAAAATTGTGGGGTTGTACAGTTAGTTGCACCTGTTAATTATTGGGTGCGATAAACTCCTCATTATGTGGAATTCTAATTCCTGACAAAGCTGAGGTTTGTACAGGCAATGGCCATAGTGTTTGATTGTAACACCTTTAATTTAGCCTTGTGTGCTAAGTGCATTGTGCTAGAGTGCACTCAGCTAGAGGATAATGGTCTTTAAGGTGGATTTGGCAGATTGGAAGATATTTTGAGGATATAGTGCACTGAGCAACGGAAAGTACCCCAAAAGATTTTTACTTTGAAACAATTATGAATGTTTGTCCTGCCCAGCACAACCATTCCAGACATATCCCAATACTGTGAGGAAATCCAATATCTTCATCCAAATTTTGATATTTGCAGGACTTCCTCAATAGGAAAACGTGGTTGCATCCGGGCTAGCCATAACATTAGGCACCTCTCTGGGTCTCATGTCATCAGGAATGTCCGGACTGGTTTGTTTGCCTGGCTGCCAGCTGACACCAGATCCAAGTTCTACAGTCATCCCAAATGAAGTATTGGCAAAACAAATAGTTCTGGAGTTGACTGACCGCTTTTTAGCTTTGTCAAAATTGTTTTGTTCTTTTAAGGTTTTTGCAAAACTCTGTTATTTGGGAGTCTGCCGGGCGTTCATCAATCTAGACTGGCTGAAAGCAAATATATTTGTGTGTAGATGTGCTCCTTTTGAAAGGGTTAATTGCCATAACTCACTGTGAAATTAGAAATGAGCTGAAATCAGCTGATACACTGCTGTTTGCTGTAGTGTGAAAGGAAAAGGTAAATGGCACATCACACCAGTAGATGAAGAGGGCTGGCAAAATGCCCCAATAAGTAAGTACATTATAGATATTAATTTTAGCAAAATCTAAGAGTCTTTGCTAATGCTAAGGCCTACTCATGTTTCTGGGTCTTTCCTGGTCTATGAGAAAGGCCCACTCCTACATTTGGGTACCATTTTTAACAGGAGAATATGAGAGCTCGGTGGAAGGACATTTACTATTATCTATTGATGTTTGTATATTTTTGGCTTCGTATTCCAAGTCAGTCGTCACAAAAAGTACATCACAAAAAGTACATTTTGAGTGGTAAAAAATACCACTAATCCTACCCTCAAATTAATTGCATTTATATATAAAGAGCTATTGCCTGCACTAATGACATAATAGACTAGTTATAGAAGTACAAACCATCCCCCTCTCTCCACCTGGTATGAAATAAAATGAACAAAACAGATTATCGAGATTCAAAAGCATGTAACTAAATCTATGTAGATCTATTACGATTATAATAACAGACAGTTACTGAGTTCATTCAAAGAACTGCGATTGGTTTGTCAGTGTGTTCATGGTGGTCTTTTCTCAAAATCTATCTGGATCTGCAAAGATACTTATGAACACCTGTCGTGTATGCGTAGGACCATGAATAAAAGTCTAAGGAGCATATGTATAAAAAAAGCGTTTTGTGATTCTCAAATTACAATTTTTAGCGATTCGTAATTTGAGAATCGCAAAATGCGATGTATGTAGGATTTGGGAAAAAAAATTGCAAATCCTACATATTTCTTAATTGTGACTCGCAAATTGCGAATCACAATTAATGAATACCTTCCCATTCATCCCTATGGGCCCAGAGGCCCATAGGAATGAATGGGAAGACATTCGGTTTTTGCGATTACCAAATAGGTCATCGCAATTTGCAAATGCAATTTCAAGGGTGCATGGGTACCAAAAGGACACCCTGTTGCATGTATGTGCGCCATATGGCACTTTGAGAAAAGCAAACAAATGCTTTTTTCTAGAAAATCGCAAATTACCACCAACTTGAAGTTGGTGGTAATTTGTGGTTTCTTAAGGCCAAATAGCAAATTTCTGGTGCTTCCACAATTGCATATAAGGAATCACAATTTTCAATTCCTTAATTGCATTGGCAAAATAGAGAATCGCAAATTTTGCGATTCTCTATTTTGCGATGGCCATTTGGGTTGATACATCCCAAAAGGCTTTTTCCCATTCGCAAACGGACAGATTCTGAGAATTGGCCCGTTTTCAAACTGGAAAAAGGCTTGATACATTTGGCCCAATAGACCTTATTCCAAGTTTGGTGGTCTCCGTCTGGGACCACCTCCGCCCTGGTCCCAGAAAGACCGCCAAACCCATGGTGCACCCGCCGGCCGAATTAGGAGTATAATCCAGGGCTAGGCGTTGTGGCCTCGGTGTCAAGGCGTCAGGTATGTTAGGGTCATAGAAGAGCCTAAACAGCACACAGCAACAGTGACTGCACCAAATGCTCGTCCATGCACGGTGTTGCATGCACCATGTCGTGCATGCCACACAGTGCACACACAACCATGCACTTGTGGGGAGGGGGGCACATCATGTGCTCCCTGCACCTACCCCGATGGGCAGATTTGCCCAGAGGCCCTGTTGGGGGCCCCCACCTTGCCCGTCTGCCAGTTTTTTCATGGCGTGAGCACCGCCTACATTCCTCCTCATTTCCTGCTCATTTCACACATCGCCGGATAGGATTCTGGCAGTGCAGGCAGTGTTGTAGCAGGCTGCTGGCGGCCTGACCACTGTACTCCTAATACGGCGGGCAGATCACGGTGGTTGGACCGCCACTGCAAGTATGGCAGTCTCCGGACCGCCGTACTGATAATAATGCCCTAAACTTGATGGAGTAAGGACTGTGTGAGAATTAGCTGCATGTTACCTGCCCATTTTGGATAGGCAGGCATATTGCAGTTTTTTTACTGCCCCTTACCACCAGTAAAATCCTGCCGTAAGGGGCAGTAAAACACTGAAAAGGCCCTCCTCGCCATGGGAGATGACTCCCAAGGCGGGCAAGGCATTGTTTTTTTATTTGCGAAAGCATTTGTTCTTGAAAATAAAAAGACTTTGGAAACAAAGTTCCAATGCATTCACGGGAACTGTGTTGACGCCGATTGCTGTGAATTCTTTAAATTTCCATCAGGCTGATGGACATTTCATAATTTGGCAGTTGGCACCTGTGCTAGAGTGATGGAGTAAATTACTTTGTCAGCTTGGCGGAGGATGGTCCGACCACCAAATTACAGTGTAAAGCTCACTGACGTTCGTTTTTTTCTTATAGGAAACCCTAAATTAAATACATAGAGTGAGGTATTAAAATGGTTACATGTAACCTGGTCATGTTCCGCACTGTGGTTTCACATCATTGCAGAATGACAGGTGCCTTTTCCAGCCCATGAAGGTAATGGGGTTGGGTAATTGGAGGGATTGAGGTTGCGCCCACTGCAGGGTAGCCCTGGATTATGCCAGAGCTAGAGTAAACTACAGAAATTAGGATCGTAACAATTTCGACCAACAGCCCTAGTGCTTGGGTTCACAAAAGAGCACGTAAGCAAGAACCAACTAGTGCAGGATGATAAAGCAGCTATGGTTTAAACTTCCACTCCTTCTAGTACAGTATACATGCTTTCAGTTTAGATGTCTAAGTCTTAGTTTTCGTTACATGATATGATTAAGGTCACAATCCAAAGAACTTTAGGCCTTCATAATGTGGGGGAAGAATGAGATAGTGTAAAATGCATCGTACAGTTTAGAGAGCAGCAGCATTTTGACCAGATCCATACTGCCAATTCCTAAACGCATGCAGTGTGGAGAAGTGATGCAGTTTTGTGTGCCCAAAGGAAGACAAGTTGAAGAATCTATGTATTACACTGAGATGCTTTAGCCAAGTTACAACACACAATTGTTCCCATGTTTGACTGTACCAGTAAAGATTTACTCAAAGAGATCCTCCAACAACGACTCTAATTAACAATTACATGTGAGCTAATAGGAAATGGAGAATGTCAGCCAAATACTCATACAAACCAATAGGCCAGGGGTCTGGTGGTGCTCCACAAACAATCCTATCATCAAGCTGCCCTGTTGCTTTACTTAATAGAGTGGAGGAATCTTGAAGCGAACAAACAGTGGTGCCCAATAGACCTCCAGTATTCCAGAGAATAGCCACTATCCAAAATCCTTGAATGGCCAGAAATCATAGGAGCTGGGGATTGTACGCATTTCCTGTTACATGGCCTACACTGCTTACCAGGGATAAAGTAGTAGAGGTCAGATATGGACTCATCTCATTTTCATCCACTTTCACGCCCATTTACTTCAACCCTGACTTTCAACCAGCCATGGGAAAACAAGCCTTTATTCAGTAGAAAAACAATTGATGTGTAATGGTGGATTTGTCATTTAAGAATGGACAAAATAAGCAGTCGAAGGACACAAGAACTATTATAAACGTCCACTTCCCTAAAGCTAACATTTCGTATATCTGCAAGTTATGCATTGGGTACTTCAACCTGGCATGGAAGAAGGTTTATTTAGACCTTTAACGCCATTTGATACGTCATAAAAACACAAACCACAACGAACGTACAATATCCTCTATTTACAGACAATTGATAGTTAACCACTCTCTGCCCAAGGGAGCTGACGGACAAAGAGTGGAGTAAAGTATATGACAAAGGTCGTATATCCAAAGTACACAGAAAGTGATGGATAGAATGCTTGAATTAATCTTAGCCACTGGTAATTTCCCAAAGCCGCATCCTGGCTAATTTTCATTTTGCACACCATGTCACCTCAGTTTGGACCCATCTATATGCAAATCAGTCGTGACCTTGCTCCATTCGAACAGTCCAGTCCGAACTTCCAATCCAGGTCCTCCCTGAACCGGAACACAAGCAATGCAGGACCTGTTTTGCCCTTGTTATGGGTTCATCAGCAGCGTATAGCTTGGCACCAGTGACGGTTTGCACTGGACCCACATCTGGGCATATCCATCCCACTTAGGGCGACATACTGAAGTATACAAAAAGTGATGGATGGACTGCTTGAATTAATCTCAGCCACCGGTAATTACTCTGGTCGCATCCCAGTCCATGGTTCTTTTGCACACCATGTCACATCACTTTGGACCCAGCTATATGCAAATCAGTCTTGACCCTGCTCCATTTGGAGCAGTCTGGCCCAAACTACCAGGCCAAAGGTTGCTAATTAAAACAAACACTATATAAAGTTACTGTCTCGTTATTATTGAACTCCCCAGAAACTGGCGGAATGGGACAAGCAGAGAGATGGGAGCTGTTGGAGGGGGTGCAAATCGCCCGGTACATTAACACACTTTCTATGGCAGTCTTCAAAACTGGGGAACTACTGGGAACTCATTGTTTGAGATAAAAGCAGCTTTAGGTATGTATATAGCGAGAGACCCAGGAGTTGGTCATTGGGCGCTACCTTAGCCAGGGAGGAGGTCCTATAAATCACTGTGAGGCGAGCAACATACTGTAGCACTCATGGCTGCAGTCCAAACTATAAAGATTAAATGGAGCAGAGCTTAACCATCTAGACTAATACAATTGGATCAATAGAATGTGAACATACTAGTGATGGAGAAAATCTTGCAACAGTTGGAACAAAACTACTACATAGACTGGGTGCCATATATTGCTATTCCATCTGGGAAATACTATAAACTGAGTCAACCTTGCTATCTTAGAGTGCTCCAGATTGTTCCTACGCAACAATCAGTTCCACTCCCATAATGGGGGGTGGGTGCAATACAATTGAGTTGGTACAATAATGTCCAAAAGGAATGCTGAGTGCTGGGACATGGGAACTATGTACAAACGTGTTAGCGTGACCTTTGGTACATTCACAAACAACACAGATAAGGGAGGTTGTTGCCTGCTGGTATTTCTGGAAAGCGGGCGGGAGAGGGTGTGGATGGGTTCAGAATTATTACATTTATTTGCTGATAGCTATCATACCACCTCGCAGGAAGTGGTTATAGGAGAAGTTATGTGTATGAAAATGGATTAAACAGATATGAAAATGTAATGTTTAGCTTCTTGTTTGTAGCTCTAATCTAGTAGGCTGATAAGCTTGCCAGATAGATGTGAAGTACAATTCTTCTGATCGACAGTTATATGATAATGACCAGACTGAGTAAATTTTGCAATCATCTGGAAACCCATTAGTGTTTCTAGTAGTCATCCCTAAATAAACGATTGGTCAATACATCACTAAATAAAGTTGTTATAAGATACATTTATGGCTCTGGGCATGTTATATTTCATGTTATTTTCTAGCAATCATGCAAAAAGTGGGGACCAAGAAGCCCTCCAAATTGAGCTATATTGCTAATCCAAAACATCATGGTACGCGCTTTTCTCATATTTGCCCACATGGGACATATCTGCTAAATAATGCTTGAGAAGTCTCGATTTCTTAACAAATCGACATCTACTTTTGGAAGATCAAAATAATCTGTGCACACCCTACAATGAACTTGCAGATTTATTAATCTTTAGTTGCATATTGTTTGCATCTTTGAGAAAACTCTGGGAGGGGACTGTCAGTAATCTCTCTTTTCTGGACCACTTATGTGATGGCAGAGTTTCCTTTACTGTGTCATGTAGGTGCATCGACTGGCAAACTTTCCCTCTTCCTGATAACATTTGTACCTGTTGAGTGATTGCTTCATATGCATCCGCCAGCAGTTGTGACCGGAGAGGCTATTTAGCCTCTTTTTCATTTGGTATTATTTGAAACTACTAATTTTATTGCCTACTATCGTTACCCATCCTTCCCAGTTTTTCAGTATATTGTAATCTAATAAATCCGCACTGTAGATAATTCTGAAATTTTAAAGCGGTGCACAGCGACCACGATTAAATATTCTGAAGCGATAGAAGTTCCAAATACCTTACAAATAGTTATAGAATTGAACCTTCAAAAGTCTTTTAATTTAATACTTGGGCCTAAAGTATGTTTGGGCCACTTTTATCTACTGTTTTTAATCTCATGAGTGGAAGATTTGGAAAGAAAAAATTAAGGGATAGGATGAGTTCAACTATATTAAAAACTCGTCTACAAATCCTCCCGTGGGAAAGCCTCTATTTTAGTTGTATGACCTGAAAGGCTGGAGTTGAGCAGAGCAGCCCTACCAACCCCTCATCGCCTTCCCTTTGGTGTTGGCACAGTTTCTTCCATTTAATGCTAATTTGTATGCCCAAATTATTGATTTTTTGTTCAATATTGCATTTCCGTATAATATCGTGATATAATGCATTTATAAAACGAGTCTTTGGAAGGACCCCTGATTTTAACTGCATTGGCCTGCCTTAGCAATCTCAGAGGTCATCTATTACAATTTGATAGATAAGGTGTGGATGATTTATTTTTTCTTACTATATTAAGTGAAGAGATGTAATCCAAACTAAACGATTAAGGGGTTTGAGCTGAATATTGCTGTGTATCAGACCTGTATTTTTTGCTTGTTTTGTTTAGAATTGATGAATGTAGAGATCCTTATTTCAGGTTAAGCTACAGTCGTTTTGTATACAGACAACATGAAGAATACATTAGTTATATCTGGCAGTCCTGGGGTGATGTTTGCTGTCATCATTGCCATGTTATTGGCTTACAGGGACCCACATGAACGCAGGATACTATACATACTTTGCCCACATGCCCTCACCTCTGCCCTCCTACCACACCGACTACACCCCTAGTTCAGAAAATTGTGTGAGTTTGAAGAAACCAGGTGTATAGGAAAGGAAAAGGAATATGGGAATGTATCAACCAGCTCAGGTGCCTCACACTGTTAGTTTGTTAATCTGAACAAGAACCACCCTCCAGTCTCTGCTATGCTCTGGTTCCAGAGCAAACACAAGGAGATGATGGACAGAGTGTTGAAATGTTTCAGACACTCCTCCCCCCCCCCCCCACCCCCCCAGTCACAGATCTGGGTTGAATCCATCATCATTCTTTAGCTCACTTCGCCACCTCAGTTCAGACCCAGCTATATGCAAATCAGTCTTGACCCTGTGCCTCATAGGAACAGTCCAGCCCGAACTGCCAAGCCAGGTCTTCCCTGAACTCCATGCCACTGGAGTCAAGCTATCCTGGCTGATGAGGGCTGAAAGCCCGAAACCGGTCCTAGGATACTTGTTTCCAGTCCAGGGAGGACCTGGCCTGGCAGTTCGGGCTGGACTGTTCCCATTGGGCACAGGGTCAAGACTGATTTGCATATGGCGGGGTCTAAACTGGAATGGCATGGTGAGCAAAAAAACGATGGATTTAGGCCCAGATCTCTGTACTGGGGTGAATGTATGACATTGTTCTGCATTCTGTCCATCAATTGTTGTTTTCGCATTTGTCATCCCGAGTGGGACGGGTATGCCCAGACGTGGGTACTGTGCTCTCCATGCCACTGGAGTCAAGCTATCCTGGCTGATGAGGGCTGAAAGCTCGAAATCGGTCCTAGGATGCTTGTTTCCAGTCCAAGGAGGACCTGGCCTGGCAGTTCGACTGGACTGTTCCCATTGGGCACAGGGTCAAGACTGGTTTGCATATGGCTGGGTCTAAACTGGAATGGCACAGTGAGCAAAAAAAGATGGAATTAGGCCCGGATCTCTGTACTGGGGTGAATGTATGAATTCGTTCTGCATTCTGTCCATCAATTGTTGTTTTTGCATTTGTCACCCCGAGTTGGACGGGTATGCCCAGACGTGGGTCCCGTGCTCTCCATGCCACTGGAGTCAAGCTATCCTGGCTGATGAGGGCTGAAAGCTTGAAACCGGTCCTAGGATGCTTGTTTCCCGTCCAGGGAGCACCTGGCCTGGCAGTTAGGGCTGGACTGGTACCATCGGGCACAGGGTCAAGACTGATTTGCATATGGATGGGTCTGAACTGGAATGGCATGGTGAGCAAAAAGGCGATGGAATTAGGCCCAGATCTCTGTACAGGGGTGAATGTATGACATTGTTCTGCATTCTGTCCATCAATTGTTGTTTTTGCATTAATGCTTTGGTTCCAGGGCATAAATAATTACTCTGGCTGCTTCATCATAAGTGATTATATGTTTTTCCACTGTTTTCTGTCTTTGGACTGAGGAGTAAGGTTTTTAATAAGTAGTAGTCCTTTTTTCTCAATAAAAATAGATCTAAATAGTTTAAAAAACTATTAAACTTGATCTGAAATTAATCCAATTAGTAGCATCCTGGCAATGAAAAGCACTAGCTAGGATTGATAGCATTTTAATATTGTGTTTGCTACAAACCTGTTGTTGCTTTAAAAAGCCTTACTAAAAGTTAAGGATGAAGCATCAATATTGCCCCTTCCAACTTTGTTTTCCTCCCAGTGAGTGAATAATTTGATTGCATTGTTAATTTGGCCCGTTGATCCACAGCTTCAAGGTGACATTAAATAAAGATCTTCCACCCAGATGCTTGTTTTTTTCTCTGCATCCACAGGCCACCAGACATGCAGAGATGGTGGCGATTGATCAGGTTCTGGACTGGTGCCAGCGCCATAGCAAGAGGACCGCCGACGTCTTTGAACACACGACCCTCTATGTGACTGTTGAGCCATGCATCATGTGTGCAGCTGCTTTGCGTCTGCTCAGTATCCTTTCTTCTTTGTGCATGCTGTGAAACCAAATGTCAGCATATTGTTTTCATATGAATGTTCGTGGTCAGGTACAATCCTGCAGCGACAGATTGATGTCTGAAGTGCCATGCAAATTTGCTTGCTGCTTCTATGCAAGATGGTGTAAGAAACCTTGTAGGATACCTTGCTTGCAGCATAGAATCTATCTGTTATGCTGAATAGCTGTTCGGGTAAGGTAATAATATTTTGATGGGAAACTATTTTATTTGTGCATTTGTAACAGAAATCCGTGCATGCAAACATCCTCATAATTACCAGTTCAGATTACTGATTCAACAATCGGATGTAAGAAAGCTGTTCTCAGAAGATCCAGAATAGTCTTGCTGTCATACAGCTGGTAGTGTTGATTTCACACTCCACCCTGATGTCCCATTCAAAAGGAAGTACATTGAGTGTCATGTCCTCATTTATTGCTCTTCTGTGGTCACTGCACATTTTTTTTAGGGTTGCAGAAGATGATTTTTGATGGTTTCAGTCTGACTTCTTCGAGAGTGTTAGAGTGATCACTACTATAACTCACTCATGAGTCTTTCACCACTCAATCTCAAACACTCACTAATCAAGAGCTTATGTATTGTATGTTGCAGCTATATACAGATGATGTAGAACGTGTGTTTTAAATCTAATACCGTTAATCTAGTTTACTGTGTGTTCAAATGTGGTTGGATGGTCTTGGCATCGTTTTAACGATAAGAAAAATGTAGATCTTGGTGAAATTTGAATACAGTCTACATTGGCTGGTTTGTGTGGAATCGATCTTGTTACTTAAAAATACTGTTATGATATTTGGGATAAAGTTAGATAAAATTGTATTGCACTGTTAATTTAAGAACCTTTTTGACCTCTAAACCTTCAAACACTTTCGCCTATTAGATCTCATGTGCGGACAGCACATGTCCTGCTGCTTCAAGGGTATTGTTTTCTATAAAAGGCTCAGCCTGCCCATTGGTTACCATTCGTTGGTATCACTGTCATTCTTCTTTTCTGCCTCCAAATTGGCCAGCTCATGCTGGGCATCCCTTCCTTTTCTGTCTGCCGAGCATGTACCTGACACAAATTGATTCATCTTAATTAGTGTCCACCCACTACTCACACTGTGAATGAAGTACCGTTGCTTCATCGTCCTCCCACCCATTGCTTCTGTGTGTTTCTTCTTTCCCCCTCCGCCCCTCTCCTTTATTGTTGCTTGTCCATACCCCCACCCACTTGTCCCTTCCTTGCTTGAGTCATTGAGCAATCTTTAAATTAATGATGGCCTAAAAGCACATGTGTAAAAGCTTGAACCCATTTATGGCCTTCTATAAGCAAATGGTGAGTCAGAAACACCTCTGTTAGTCCCTCTCTCAAGCTGTATGACCGCCACAGACATCCAACAGAGCACAACCACATAAGGGGAAAGCTAGAGCTTTAGGAACAGCTCCTTTCTGGTGCACACCGGAGGTTGTGGGATCCAAGAATGGCCAAATCCTTACTCCTTGTGCATGAAATATTTAAAGCTGCTATAAGCAGCCTAAAAGACCCGGCTTTTTTTTAACAATATGCGCAGTCCACTTTTTTGGTTTTGATTGTTCAATTTTATATGCGTACATTTTTATCCAGCAGCGGGTTATGGAATTAGAATGTTACAAAGCACTACCAAATTCAACCTAGTAAAAATAAATCGGGCATAGGCATAGGATCTCACAGTTTACTCAAGTAAACTCAGGTTCATGCTTAACAGCCAACCTTCTTAACCTCAAGACTACATTTTCTCTGGTCATGTTTCATAGCTCTGTCACTAGAAGCAGAAAAGTTTAAGAAATTGAAACTTTGACCAGCATTTATATGACTGTCTTTGTGTACCTCTGTGCTCCTGCATCAACCTTGTTTATCCAAATTCACATTT
This sequence comes from Triturus cristatus, assembly GCF_964204655.1. Classification (NCBI taxonomy): domain Eukaryota; kingdom Metazoa; phylum Chordata; class Amphibia; order Caudata; family Salamandridae; genus Triturus; species Triturus cristatus. The sequence continues at coordinate 962,368,024 of NC_140589.1, forward strand.
ATGTTACTTTGCTAGTATTTTTCAAAGTTGTTTTTAACAGCTTGTTTTTAATAAGGCTGTTGACTGCGAGGCCAATCTATTCTTAGACATTACCTTGCCATGTAATTTCTTTGGTATGGGGTGACCCCGCACAACCTCAGCCTTTGAAATAAATGTGTTCATATGTATAGGAAAAAACTGTTGGTGGAATATGGGAAGGGAAGACCAGGCGAGATCTCTAAGTCGGAGATGGTTCGAAGGAGCAGTTCGCCTAACCTAAGCTTGATTTCAGAAGGTTTTTTTTATACGTTCGTGTCATCAATCAGAGCACTATCTTTGATGAGACAGGACACAGTGCCTTTTATAACAAGCACAGATTGCTTTAACCTGATTAGTGTCTGTAAACTGCTTGTACTGTGATTCAGGTGCTAATGCTTCTTTCCCATTTGCCCCTCTCCTTCATCTTTGCATGCCTGTACCCCAACCCTCTTCCCTGGTCTTTACTTGCCCAGCCTGGAGGCAAACGATTTGACGTGCTGATAGCACTGGCCACCCCATTGCTCTTTTTTTCACTTTCAGTTTTAGCCAGGCTGCTGTATAACATGTCCAAAAGACAATGGCAAAGCCAATAGCTCCCACTTAGGCTAATCCTAATGGCTTTGCCAATACTTTTTTTTTTAAAGAGATAAGGAAATAGGGAAAATCTTTATAGCCTGGTGCCCTCAAACACAAAAGGCTGGTGATCCGAAAACTTAAGTGTGAGCCCTTCCCCTTAGAATTTTCTTGAGGACTTTCTTACAAGGCGCTGCTGACCAGTTCTTCCTGATCACTACCGTTTGGTAGATGGTAAGGGTGAAAGTTGGAACTGCAGTTCCTGTTGTACAGGATGAGGATGTTTCTAGGGCATGCTTGCTCCTTTGTCTGTCCCTGATACTGTGTCCGAAATGCGGATGATAGCCAGGTGCTGAAAACCTCACACTTCATTGTGCCCATTTTGTGAGTAGTCCTGCTTGGAGACAGACCCAAGGCGATCTGCTGTGAGAAACATCACTTTACCCAAAGGCTTTTTCTGGAGAGTAACCTGAGAAGCATACGGGAAAGAGAATCACTCGAAACCTGGTTCTGAAGTTCGAACCGGTAGATGCACATTTCCCATCTGGGAAATGTGTATAAGAGTAGGATTCAACACCCCCCCACCCCCTCCTTTGTTGCAGCCCCAGGTCCTTCTTGGCCAAGAAAGAGAGTGTTCGGCAGTGTACTTAGAGTTGCTCTGTAACCAGCGCTGCCAGTCTCCCACCTGTGCCTAATTCATTGTTCTGCCAGAAAGCTGCGGGTCAGCCAGTCGGAGCGGCAATCCTGAAGCGGGCCAGCTAGTGAATACTGAAAATACAACCAAAGCTACAACCCTGTATTTGCTGACCTAATTAGATTGCATATTATTTACATTTCTTGTAGGATTAAAGTACCTGCATTCTTGCTGTGCATTAGGTTATTATGTCTTTTGGTTGGTTGTTGAATTGTGAGCTCTTGCTGCCCACACTAATTCACTGAGAAGCCTTGGACTATGCATCATCGCTATTGTGAGAGTCAAGTATAGAAAGTGTTGTACATACCCAATTTGCAGAATCAACCACGCATCCCTTTGGGTCGAAACGTCAACGCTTCATTCATTTGTCCAATTCCTAAGTAATAAAGTGTTATATTGTTGTGTATTCAACTTGTGTTTATCTTTGTGTTCATGTTCTTGAGCACTTCATGTTACAATTCTTCACTAAAGGCACCTTTTTTATTTTTTCTAATTATCATGTGTGTTTGCAACAGCCTTTTATAAAGTCCAGTATTAAAAAATGCTATATAATTTTCGAAAAAACAGATTCATAGTGTTCTAATGCATTTTGACTCTCTTTCCACGTTAAAGTAATTACGAGACCCTTCATTGTTATTATGTGCTATCTGGGATAGATACATTGTGCCATTTGGGTTAGACACAGTTCACTATCAATTAGTTCCGGCTTAAGCAATTTTTTCACCCGACAGAGCTCACTGTAGCTCCGTTAATATCCAGGTTTTGAGGGACATAGGGTTTACCCCATTGTCTTCAATGGTTGTATGTACTTGTGGCACAGGAGGTACCCGTTGCCATATGTGGCACTGTCATATGTCTAACACAAATGGTAGAAATTTAAAGTGCACAAAACTGTTCTGCAAAAACGTTCAAAGTAGGTAACTTTTTCTTCACATTACATTTCTATTAACTTAAAATAATGGCTGTATTTTTCACTTATAAATATGGCATTGTTTCGATGAAATTGAACTGAAGAGTTAGCTTTGTTTATATGGATTCCATAAAACTCATCATTTACATTTTCTCCCATTTACAAGTGTCCCATTTACAAAGACCAAGAATCTTGCCCACAGTGGGCTTTATACATGGTGCCATATTTATAACAGAATTTTTTTTTGTTTAAATGGGAGGAATTTTGAGTGAATAAACATGTTTCATAAAACATTCGGAGGTATTTGGCTTAATTGAAAGTGGAGGAAGCCATTCATACTTAATAACGAGCACACACCTTTGTGGAACTGTGGAAATTCCATATTGCAGTCCTTCAAAGTGTTGAGAGGTACCAAGCAGGCTTATCCCTTCTCCATGCTGTTATTTGTAATAGCTCTATAACCATTGGCCAATCTGAGAACATAAAAGGGATAGACACAGCAGCAGAAGGGCATAAAAATGCTGATGCCATCATGGTGACACCAGGAAACACAATAACATTAATACCAAAATGAACCCTGGTAATCTCCTTCTTATAAAATTTCCTGGGCATAGAATAAACTTGGAGAAGACTGAGGCATTACCAATGACTACAATCCAATAGGCTTTGTATCTTTAGATCTGTGCAATACCTCAGTTAACGGCTCAAGTTCAAGTATAACTTTCCTACTACTATATCAGTGCCTATTAGAGGAGGTTACAGAGAAGCACTGCTTAGGAAACTCTAGCTAAGTATGGACAATTCTTGTGCTGTATCAACATTAAATGAGATTGACTAACTTTGTGATAATTCTGTTCCAGATGGAGAATTGTTTAACCCCTTGCATGCCCGCCCCTTTCCCCGCCCAGTGCCGCGCCTTCCATTAGCGGGCGGAGTTCATGACGAGCTGGACTCGTCATGGGCACAGCGCCACCGCAGCCCATGACGAGTCCAGCTCGTCATGGGCACTGAAGGGGTTAAAGAAGAGGATGGGATTCTACTAAACCTAACAAAATAAGCATTTGTATTAACTAGAATAGGTGTCTCCAACCAGCTGACCACCAGCTACCAGTGGCTCCTAGACACCTTCATAGTAGCTGGAGCCTTGAGTTAATTTTTAAATAAGCAATGGATCAAATTTTTCTTTTAACTTAAAGGGAAGGCTATGTTTACTTTACAGTGTTATCATGAGGCTGCAGATAGCAGAGCCTGATAAGGAGCAGTGCTTAGTCAGATTTATGGGCCAGGCTGGGTCACAGAGGTAAAGAACTGAAGCACTGAAGTATTTAACTCTTAAATTAAAGTTTTCGTCACTCAGTATTCGAATGTAAGAACAAAATGATGATTCTAAATGCTTTTAAATTGAATAAAATTAAAATTAAAAGTTACTTTAATCATTAACTCTTCAAATTCATGTTCACCCATTTAAAAGTGTTGCATTTATAAGCAGCAGGCCTTCTGCTCCTACAGGCCCGTATACACTGTGCTGTATTTATAACTAAAGAATAGTCATTTTATTCAAATCGGTGAAATATAAATTGAAGGAAACTTTTCTATGAAACATACAACCATTTCACCTATGGCATAAAGTTCTCTCCCAGGCACATTTTCATTCACACTTTGGCTCCACTCAGTGCAATCAATAGCTTGTTCTGCATCAAGGGTCACATGAGTTTGTCCTATTTTTTTGTCTCTTTTCTGCCATAGTATATGAGACAACATCTTCAGATGGGTTGTCGATGAACGATTTGGGTAAAACCCATTTCTCCAAGTTTGACATAGATATGGGCCTGGAACTTCCGTAATACAAATGTCTGTTTTTGTGGTTTTGAAATTAGAAAGATTCAGGCTCTGTTGTATTCCGGTGATACTCCTCCAGATTCAGACTCACATTTAAATATCTGGTATAACACAGGTATCAGTAGTGGTTTATTTTATCTATAGCATTTGCTATTTTGTCTTCAGATATTTCACCTTCCAGCATTTGTCTCTGTTCTGCAAAGAATACAGTGGCATTTGAGTTTAACATAAATGAACCCTCTAAGTCTGTAGTAGCAGTGTGATCAGAATAGTATAGTGTGTGGAAGAAGGTTGAGAATGTATCTTTAATGCGTGCCAGCTCATATTCCGCTTTGGAACTTGAGACTGATCTGTGTCTGGCGTTGCATGGTTTGGGACACAGCATCCTATCAATTTTTGAGTGGGAATGTTATTATTAAGAATATTTTCATCATATATTTATTGAATAATTTTTCACAGATTCCAAATGATTATCTTTGGTGACATAGCGCCTCAGGAATATACAGTCAAAAATCAAAATCAATTTTCATATAAGTTACACCGATTGTGGTCCACATATACAGAGAATTATTTTTGAGTAGGTCCTGAAGAAAGCCCACTTGCGCTTTGTTCAAAAGACAAAGGCATAGGCTGAAACATGTCAACCTCTTTTGAGGGGTAAACTACTCCCCTTGTTATTTCGAACTATACCCACATGTAGGCAACAATAAAGAGAAGGGATGTCCATCATGATGCATTTTTAGCAGTTACTAATCTCTGTATATATCGCAATAGGATAGTATTATCTTTTTGTTAGGTAGCCCTTTACAAGATCAGCTATTTTATGACTTTAAAAACATCCAAGAGCTCCCCAGTTGATTCAGGGTTGTAGCCCATGCTCGTCGGGTGTGAGGAGGAGCCCTATGATGAAGCATACCTTCTCATTGAAGGGTGGGGTCTGCCGTTTAAAAAAAAAAAGTATGTAATTTAGCTTGGATAGTGATTGTTCATAGGGTACCCGAGTTTGGTTATGAATTCCCTAAAGTGAGTCTGTCCTGCTATCAGCCTTTTACTTGATCGAACATATGTGGGGACTTAAGTTTCTATTGTGATTCTGGTTCTATAGAGAGAACGTTTCAAAAATTGTTTCTAAGCTAATTCAAATACCTCATTTGTATCTCATTTGTCTCTGCTTAAACTCACTTTAAGGTTTGCAAGGTCTCTTTAGTGTACAGAATAGGCTACTGCCCACTTTCTTCCATTAGTTTTTATGCAGTTGACCTGCTGTCTCCACTCTTTAGTTTTATGTGTGTATATTGTAAATTCATTACAATTTTGGTAATAGAAATTCATGCTACCTCTCCTAGAGGAGCAGTGACTTTTTATTTATGCGCTTGCTTTGTGGGACAGTTGTACTCGTCACAGCGGCTTGCGATGTTGACATGCCTTCAAGAGTCAAACGTCCTAGGTAAGTCTCCTTGATAAAATCCTCCGTCGGTGCAAGCACGACTGGCCTTCTTCTGAGATCCTTCCCATCAACATGCTGACTCTACTGCTGTTTTTGTCTGCAGCCTATCACTTGGTACAGATTCCTTTTTTTACAGATCCTTTTTTCCCCCGTTTCTACTTTCTCCAATATTATCAGGACAAAAAATTGGTATCTTTGTCAGCGCTCAAACTCAGTCCCTGCCGCATGTCACTAAATGGTCAGGCTTCATAATTCACTACCGACTGGCAAGTGGAAGTATCCCTATCACACATGTAGAACCATGAATATCACAGTTACTTCGAAAAAGCTTTACAAGAATGTTTCGCCTTTACCTACAGAGGCTACTGATTGTTATGCCTTTTTTGTCTATTGATCTTAACAATTGCCTTAAGAAATCCCACTAGTCGTATATGGATGTCGTAATGATCGATTTGGGGGTTGTGGTTCAGTTCTGAATATCGCTACAGATGATTTACCTAACACCGGAACTCCGTTTGAGGTAACTGTGCTTGAGTATTTTGTTTTGATGGGAATCCTGAACATATCAATAAACTCTATGAACTGTATCCTAAAATTATATTTTCTGAGACATGATTCCATCCTATATATAGGACGCACCACTGTATATCAGTGAAATTCCCAAACTTATCACCCAAACATGTTTTCTCTTTCTCTCACACATACACTCACTTGCGTAAGATTGATTACAAATTGTTGCCAGAGGCAGATGATCAAGTCATGTGGGTGGGTACATTGGTAAAGGAAATGTCATCCACAAAAACGCCTAGCAACTAGCCTTGTTCTGTAAGTTTCAGACTAGTCTGTCAAATAAAGTTTAAGAAACTAAGTGAAAATCATTGCAGCTTGTACACCTTTTTAGTCTTGATAAAACATTGATGCCATTTTGGATTTTGGTGTTATTCTCACTTAGTAGAGAGCACGCATAGTGACTTATCGAGTCCTTTCATAATTAAGGCAGTTCCTACCTTTTGGTAGATTAATTGAATTAGTTGAAGACTTTTTCACGTGGTGTGATCATGTGGGTTAGTTCAGCATGTTCTACTACAAATTGCAGATATCTTGTAACTCGTGCTAAAAAAAACAGAAATTATGGTAAGTGATACTTGTGGCCAGTATACATACACATCGACCTTCAGCTCTTGAAAAATGGATAATGACCGCGTTTGCTTGTTCAGATACTTGTAAACAACCTTCTTCTGGACATTTTGTCGAGATATAATATATTCAGACCAAAGATACAAATAACAGAAAGTTCTGCATGAACAGGCTGCCAGCTTTTTGGCTATTTTGTACTGTCATGGTTTTTAAAAAAAATTATTGTTTGTAAGCTGCAGTGCCCTCACCCTTTATAACAAAAACATTATCTAAGGCAAACTTCTTTTCATGGTCTATAAAGCACATATTACCATAGTAGTCAGTGGCACTGAAGGGTGTGAAGATGTGCTTTTCTGAAATGGCAGCATGCCATAACTCACTTGAAGTCATCCAGTGACTGAAGTGAACTTCCCCTTTGCCCCATAATGCATGCTGGAGTGAGTGGAAGACCAATGTGAATGACACAACAGGCTAATTGATTAAGTCTGGCTGAAAACCCCTATAACAGTGTTACACACATAATTTTAGTAACATCAAAAATTCATGGTTAACTCAAGAACTAGAAAGCTAATTGGTTTGGTGATGACTTCCAGTCTCTTGCCTTTGCTAATGCTTTTTTGTAATTATTTGAAATCTTTATTACAAATAGACAAAGAGGGTCGAAATGTTAGATAAATAAAGAGGGTTGCGGAGACCGATAGAGTAGTATAGGTAGGTAGTGTTGCGTAGATACTTGCATAGTTAGAAAAGGTTGCATAAATAGACTGTTGGATAGAGAGGGTTGCATATATAAAGAATGTTGTATAGATAAAAGATTACCTAGATAGATAAATAGATGGAGATATATAGATAAAGAAAGATAAACAGGTAGATGTACAGGTATATTGACAGGTAGATAGAGTTGCAAAGATTGACAGGTTTATTGATAGGTAAATAGATAGACAGGTACACAGACAGACGAACAGGTAGTTAGATGGACAGAGAGGTAGATAGACAGGTGGATAGACAGGTAGATACACAGACAGGCAGACAGACAAACAGGTAGTTATATAGACAGAGGTAGATAAACCAATAGATAGACAAATAAAACTAATAAATAGACAGGCACACATGCAGATAGAGAAACAGACAGATAGGGTTGCAACAATTAATAGGAGATTGTAATAAACAGTTCAGCTGCAATTAGTAATATAGTTAAATGTCACCATAAACATGACAGATGAGCACTGAAAGCAAAGCCCTGCAAGCTGGAAAAACTGGGTTGCAAGTATAACTGTAGTTGTCAATTCAAATACATACCAGCATTAAAAACAGGATTCTAGTTTATTTTATTATTTATGTTATCTGGGAGTCTTATATAGCGCAAACATGACCCAGCAGGGTATCAGAGCTCTGTATAAAGGGCAGACAAGATATTCATACAGGGAAAAATGCAATGAGACCTTAGCAAGCAGAAAAAACAGATACAATATAACAATAGTACAGCATATTCAGGCTCCGGAGGTGCCCACTGAAGAAATTGTCAAGGTGAATGGCTACAGTGCTACTCTTGAAGGTAACTATTCAACAGAAGCATTTTTACTTCTTTTTTAAGGAGGTAGTCAAGGGGTTTGACCTTTTTACAGGAGGCAGTGCATTCCATATTCTCGGGGCTAGACCAGAGAAGGAGCAGTTGTAACTTTTCTTTTTGTTGAACTTCTGTGGTTTGAATAGTAGGGAGTTGGTGCGTCTTAGGGAACGACTAGCACCAGACAGTTCGAGTTTATTGGCCTGGTAGGCTGGAGTGTTATGGTGAAGGGCCTTTTATGTAAGCATATTATACATATAACTATAGTAAGACCCTTTCTGTTTGGCTAATGCCAGACCTAAAAAGGCAACCTCTGAAATAATAAGTAAATGACCTCTAAGAAATATCCAGATTTGTTCTTCTTAGGCCATGGATGCTTAACCTCTTCTGTGCCCATGACGAGATAGTCTCGTCATGGAGCACGGTTGCGCTGTGCCCATGACGAGACTATCTCGTCATGAACCCCACCCACTAATACAACGCCCGGCACAGGAGGGGGAAAGGGCGTGGCACTGAAGGGGTTAAAGGTGAGTTACATATTTTTTGATGAAAGAAATTGACTTTAACTCTAATAAAGTATGTTGGCTTTATTTTGAAATCAACTACTTTTAGCAACAAAAAAACCCAATAATCTAAAGTAACATTTTAGCCTAATTTAGAACATATTAAGGTTGGTAGAGTTAGAATGTAACATAATTAAATAAATGTAAAGCAGCAAAACATAAGCTATAGCACAGGGTCATTCCTGCAGAGTCTACAAATCAGTTAGGTCACCATGTTTACCATTGGCCAACTAGAACCTATAGTCAAGTCTGTTATAGTTATTCTGTGCCCAAACCATTTCAACACTTTACTATCTGCATGTACGATCTTATTAGTTGCTCCTGGATCCAAGCCATTCAAGAATAACACATTTTTTGATTGTAAGCCATATACACATTTATCAACGCACTAGAATAAATAAATGTACGTCACCAGGAATACATTTTAGTTCTCAGAAGTCCCTACTTTTCTATTTTATTCACCCCTTAGAAGTGGTTATCACTAGTTCAAGAGTTGAAACTTCACTAGCAGCATATCCTTTGGGCGAGAGCTGGTTCAGAAATGTCACTGTCTGGTGGCAGCTGCTGCCACAGCGAAAACTTCTGGATTCATTTGTCTGTGTTGTGCATGCTTGACATTCGTTTGAAAGCCTCATACACACCTCTGACTCTTTTCCCACATTAATCATCGCCATAGAAACATAACCCCGGAAGTAGTTCTTTCTTGGGATATACTAGTTGATATTGTTTTTCACATCAGTTAAATTGGTTAGTTCATTTTAGTTATCTTCATAAGTCAGGTCTTTTTTTTCCCCAATAGTGCATTGGTGGCTATCGAGCTGAGGAAGCTGTGGAAATGTTGAAAACATTCTACAAACAAGAAAACCCTAACGGTCAGTGGCTTTTCAGATTTCTCGTTGTGCTTGTTAGATCCAGTCAATGGTGCGGTCAACAGCAAAAGATGAAGATTGTTGCTCTGAGAGCTTCCCTGTAAGATGACCTAGTTTAGTCCTTTCCAATGGTGGAATAGTGGTCGATGCAGGAAACCAGGATAGTTTGCTGAAGAGCAGGTGTATGGTTTTCTGCAGACGAGACGACATTGTCTTTCAGGTGCCTTGAGGTAGATGTAAAACCTTAGAGACAGAGAGGAGGGAGGCTACCAAGTCCTTCACACCACAGTTGGGCAGGCGGACTGAGTTTACGCCCTACCTTTTTTCATGGAGCCTCTGGTGTACAACTCCACAAAAAGAAATAACAGACCTAGGGTGCGAAAACTGTAAAATCTTTGTGAGTTGGAAGGGTTGCTGTATCAGAAGACCTTCATGCAGGGCTCTTTAATTTTGCTAATCATTCTTTATTTTATTTTCTTCAGCCCCGAAATCAAAAGCACGGAAGAAAGACTGACTTTCAAGCTGCACTTACGCTGAACCAAATCCAGATATTCTTCAGTGAAGACAGATTTTATCCATATTATGCTCTTGCTCTGTGATGCAATTTTAAAGTGTTTGGTGGATTTGATGATGTTCTAGGGTGATCATGGCTGACATATGGTCGAAGTAAGATTACAACCGGGTCGTGGGCATAAGGGACTGTCATGTAATTTGCTTCTTGCAGAGCCAGGGTTTGTTCTTCCCAAAAGCTGGTTCTCTGATGCCAGTAAATGCAGGCATTCTGGATTGTCGTAAGCATGTGGTGGATTTAAAGACAATATTGCCAATTTTCTGTTGTACATAAATGGAGGGACTGTGCAGTCCCCTGATTTGCCAAAAATCTTTTTCAGAATATACTTAAATAATGCCCTTGATTAGAAATGTGGGAAATTGCATCAACCTCTTCCCAGCTGCATCGGTGAAAAGCAGGTCACCATGTTGTCTCAGTGTTCGTCCATACTAAAGGTTTAACCCCTTGGCTGCGGCGGGAATTCCGCCGCAGCGCTGGGGGGGGTTTGGGGGCAGCGCGGTGGCGCTGTGCTCATGACGGAGCCACTCCGTCATGAGCCACGGTTGAGCTGTGCTCATGACGGAGTGGTTCCGTCATGACTCCGCCCACTGCGCTAATCGCCCGCACAGGCGGGGAATCAGCGCAGCGTGGGAGGAGCGGCGGCCAACGGCCGCAGCATGACGGAACCCCTCCGTCATGAGCACATGGCACCCGTGGCTCATGACGGAGTGGTTCCGTCATGAGCGCTGAAGGGGTTAAATTATGAGAAGATGGAAGGAGCGCCACTTTTGATTCAAGTGACGTGGTCTTTTGTCATTTGGATAATGCCTTGTAGCTCCTTCACAGAGAAAGACGCAGCAGATCCACAAGAGTTTTAAAGTGGTCCATTATAGTCTTAGAGCCCAACCTAGCGGGATCTACCTGCCGTTAAAGGCCCATTCTAGCGTTCGGTAAGGGCTATAAACAAGGACGTGGGCCTTTAATGGCCAGGAGAGCCCGCTATGGAGGGCTCTAAGGCTATTAGAACATTCCGCCCATAGAGGACAGACTGTTCTAATTTGTAAAATAGAGGCCTCACGGAGCCCGAGGGGGTTGAAACCCCTTTGGGCTCCTTGAGGCCTTTGTTCACAGCAATACTGTGATCAAACGATGGAATGTTGATGCTCTGGGTTTCTGCCATCCATTAGACGCCCAGAGCACTCCATTGTCTTCAATGGAACCTCAACATTCCAATGTTCTATTCATTTTAACTCCTTATACATTTTTTTAGGATGAAATGCCAAAAGATTGAACAGGTAGAGCGTTAAGCTTGATCTCGCCATAATGAGTGGCGTTGTAGTGTTGTACTGATGCTGTCCCTAAGAAATTGTAAGCTTGTCCTCTTAGCATATGGCTAATAGAAACCTGCTGTGTTGAATCATTTAAATTGACCATTTTAGCTAGGTATTCTTTCGTTTACGGTCCGCAACATGCCACCTTCCGGAAGTGACATTAGGAAAGATACTAGGGATTGGAATAATGGAGTCAATCTAAAGGGAACTTTGTCCTTTGAAACGGCGGATTCCGCTCTAAATCAAAAGACTATATGCAGAGGGAGTGACGTCTTGAAGCATCCAATGTAACCAAATCTGTAGAGCTTACAAGGACGAATAACTAGCTTTCCATGTTTTCAAGCTCCAAAGATGCAGTAAAAAAAATTACTTTTGTGTGTTTTTAAAGTTGTTTTAACATATGGTGAATCGGCTGCCGAAGAACACTCGGAAAATAATGTTTTTAAGGGACTCGGACTCGTGAATTTCATTTTACTTTAAATAAATGAATATTATTTTTACCCTTCCATTTTGTTAATAGTTTTACTTTTGACAGTGAAAAAAGTCAGGCACTTTTGCTTATATGCAGTTTTAAAATATGTGTCAATGGGGTTTAAAGAAACATTGTATTCACAGGACATTGAGGGATTTTGCTGGACTTGGCTCATAGCTTCCTTACACGCACAGTATGTAGTCAGTCCAGGAGGGGGCCTTCCTGTTCCATGAGAATATTACACCCAGTAGGAAATCTCCTGCAAGCGGACACGGATGTTATTTTTATTAAATTTGTAAATGGAGTGAGCACAATTCATTTCGCGGAAGTGCTCCAATGTCAAAATGACAATAAATTGAGTTAATTGTCAGGAATAAGTCAATTGTAACATAAATTAAAAAAACAATAAAACAACAGCTCCAGTTTTTATTTGTTGAAAGTTATTTCGAGATAAAAGATTTCAAAAGGGTGCTGTTAACAATCCGTGCCTAACAGTCCATTAAACACAACGAGACAGGCATGGGCACACCAGGCTTGAAACTATTTTTTTTTCGGCAACTCATAATGGCAGTGTTGACATCGGACCCCTCCATCTTCTGTACCTTGTCCCCTACTATAATCGACATTAACCTTCTTTTTTTTTTTAGGACAATCATCCGCTGTTTGGCCAGTCATTGTTTCTGAAATAAAAATGAGCTGTTTGCAAGTAGATTTTTGAGCAGACCGACAAGTGTGTTCTGATTGATGTCATTGCCGATTTGTTTCATAGTTTTTGTCAACACCCGCCTCTGACGTCATCCACAAGGCTGCTCTGCCCGAGTTCCCACCTACGCAGTCAGTTTGGGGCCATTACCCCTCAACAAGGGCAGCTCTCCCACAACCAGCAATTTCATAATAAATACGTGTTTTTCAAAGTATGAAACATAATCTGTTAATCTTTCTTAAAATTGTAAGGATGAGAAGATGAACCTACCCAGTCAGTACTGACATCTTTGGCAAGCTGGAATCTCGCAACCCATATCTGCAAAGCTGAACAATGACAGCTGTAAAGTTGGGGGTTTCCCTCTAGACTCACAAAGACCAGGAGCACAGGTAGTGGAAGGAAATATACTTTATTTCAACATCGGCGGGAGAGCGCCGGGAAAGACGCGACCTCGCGGGTCTCTCCGCTTTTCGCGTATGCGCATTCGCCGGTTATCACGCGTCCTCGCGCTGCGTCACCACGTAGCGCGCGAGGACTAGAGCGCAACACTACATATCTCCCTTCTTTTATTAAACAAAGATAAGTGGTCCATAAGGTCCCTCTGGTCTTTCATTCGGAAGTGGCTGGGTCTTACTACCACTCTACCCACCCTAGTGCACCTTACCGGGGTGGAGGATTCTTCTTGGGTACTTTCCTCCGCTAGGCTTCCTGCTTGGCCTCTCGGTGTGTTCAGTTCTTCTCTCCTCGGGGTTCTGCTCTCCTCTCCACTCTGTTCCCCGATCTCAGGTGTTATTTGCTCCCCATGCTCCTCACTGCTCTCTTCTTCTGTCCTGTCTTTCTCTACAGTTGTGTTACTTCCTTCGTTTTCCCTTGCTCTTATGTCTTGTGGTGTCCTTTCACTCTCCTCCTGGGGCCATCGTAGGATCTTGTTACATTTGGTCATACGGTCTTGCGACCACACATTCCCATCACTGAGCAATGCAGCCCTGTCATACACTTCTTTCACTTGTAGAGGTAGGCTGTATTTGCTGTCTCCCTTCTTTTTCCTCATGGCAAATCTGACTCTCACCCAGTCCCCTCTCTCCAGGGTTGTGGCCTTTACTTTTCTCCTTTGATTGTAGTATTCAGTGTATATTCTTTGGGCCTTCTCCAGGTTGTGCTGTACTACTGCCGGAGACCACTTGCTGGTTATCGTCTTTTCTCTCCACATTACATTGTCTTTGGTGAATGGATGCCTTCCTCTCAAGATTTGGAAAGGGCTATATCCTGTGCCTGTGGGGGTGATACGGTATGCCCATATCATGTTCTGTACCTCCTTCTCCCAGTCCTTGCCCATCATGATGGCTGCTTGGATGGATCCCATGATGACTCTATTGAAACGCTCCACTTGCCCATTATTCGACGGATGATACACGGAAGTATGTTGTATTTTGATCCCATTCCCCTCAGCATATTTGTACCACTTTTCCGAAGTGAATTGCGGTCCATTGTCGCTCAGGATGGTTCTCGGGATTCCTTCCCTGAGGAAAACTGAAGTCATGAACTTAATCACTGTTTCCGTATCCCATCGCCTCTTGAATATGTATCTCCGGCCATTTGGAGTATTTGTCTACAAGAACGCACAGATATTTGGGCGTCCCTTGGTTGTCCAGTACCGGTCCTAGAATGTCCACCGCCACTTCTTCCCACGGATCCTTCGGTAGAGTGAATTTTCCCAACGCCGGCCTTAACGGATTCAGTGTCTTGTCTGCTCTCTGGCATTGGTCGCATTCTCTGACATGCCTCTCTACCTGGACGTCCATTCCGGGCCACCAGTACATGTGCTTCGCTCTCATCTTGGTTTTCACTATTCCTAAGCGTCCTTCGTGCAGTAGCCCGACCAGGCGTGATACTAACGCTGCCGGGGGGATGACTTTGTCTCCTCTGTACAGGAAAATTCCTTCGTCTCCCACTGACAGCTCCTCTCTGACTTCATAGAACTTCCTGAGCACCTCTCGCAGCTGTCTTTTCTCGGGCCATCCATGTACTATGTGTTCCTTGACCTCTCTAATTTCACTGTCGTCTTCGTACGCTTGGGTCCATACTTGCTTACTTATCACCCTTTCGGGGTCTTCCATCACCGCTACCATCTCTTCCTCTTCTGTTGCTGGGTTGGGGGCTTCTTCCATAGCTGCTGCTCTGCTGAGGTAATCAGCGATTTTGTTTCGTGTCCCCGGTATGTATTCCACATCATACCTGTATTCTAGTAACCTTAGTGTCATTTTGGCTATGAGCGGCGTGGCGCTGGCATGTCCACTGGAGGTGAGCACCTTGACTAAAGGCTTGTGATCCATTCTGAGTTTGAACCTCGTGCCCCATAGAAATTGACGGAACCTTCCCATGGCCCATACCACCGCTAGCATCTCCTTCTCGATCACACTATATTTCTGTTCAGTGGGTGATAATGATCTGGATGCAAAACAGAGGGTCTCCGTCGTCCTTTCTCTCCTCTCCTGCATGAGCACTGCTCCCAATCCTTTCTCACTGGCGTCCGTTGTCAGTATAGATTGTCCCTGCGGGTCATATCCCTGCAGTGGTACTGCTTGGCAGATGTCGCTCTTCAATGCTTCAAATTCCTTTTGCGTTTCTTCTGTCCACTGGAACTCTGTTTTGTCCCTTATCAATTATTGCAGGTGGTGTGCCTTGGTGGCAAAATGTTGCACGAATTTGCTATAATATTCTGCCATCCCTAGGAAGGATCTCACTTCTTCTTTGTTGGACGGTGCCCTAGCATTACAGATAGCCTTCACATTTGCTCGTTTGGGTGTGATGCCTTGTCCACCTATTTCGTGTCCCAAATATGTGACAGACGTCATCCCTAGTCGGCACTTCTCCCATTCTGCGGTCAGGCCGTTGGCCTCCAACACCCGAAGTACCTTGTCTATCTTCTTGTCATGATCTTTCCTGTCTGACCCCATCACCAGTATGTCATCCTGGAAATATTGGATGCCCTCAATGTCCTTGAAGAGGCGATGCATTAGTTTCTGGAACACCGCCGCTGCAGAAGCGAGACCAAACGGCATCCTACGGAATTGATAGCATCCAAAAGGCGTTCTAAAGGAAGTCAATTTCCTGCTTGTTGGATGTAGATCGATCTGTTGATAAGCTGAGGTGAGGTCGATGGTGGAAAACCACTTTATCCCCTTTGTTTTGGACAACATTTCTTCAATGCGCGGCAATGGGAATTTTTCTACTACTAGGCACTTGTTCAGCTCACGCAGGTCCACACACAGACGAACTTTCCCATTTGGTTTCATGGCTACTACCAAGGGGGCCAGCCATTCCGAGCTGTCTATGGGCTCTATTATTCCATTTTCTTTTAGTCTACGTAGTTCAAGCTGTACAGCTTCTTTTATGGCTAGCGGCACGTTGCGGACTTTGTGTGATACCGGTCTTGAATTTTCCTTAAGTACTATTTTGTGGGTGAATTGCTCTAATTTGCCCACTTTCCCTCCACATACCTTCGGGAATTTGCTTTTCATTTCTTCTAGTTCTGGCCAGCTCCCTGGCGCTGTCAGTAGCACTTGCGTGTCCCCTCCAGGGTCTAACTTGATCCCAAGGTCCCCTTGATCCATCCATCCTAGGACGGATGGGCCTTTTTCTGCTACATATAATTTGCCCTCCGCACATCTTCCCTTGAATTTGAAGTTCAACTTCCTGTATTCCACCGTGGGAATGGGTTCGCCTGTGTACGACACTGGTTGTATGTCCGGTGTTTCTAGTCTTGATCCCAAACTGGGCTCAAATTCTTCCTTCCACACTGCCCTTTGGACTATGGTGTACGGAGATCCTTAGTCTGCTATAATCTTGATTTTCACACCTCCTATTAGCATGTTGCAATGTGGTTTTCGGGAGCGCTTGCTCTCGATGCTCAGCACTGGCTCGTCCACACATAATACGCCGTCTTCCTCCTTTTGTTCTTCGTCTTCTTCCTGTTGGTCTTGCATCACATACTTCACCATTGGTCTCTTCATAGTGCCCCAATATGCCGCAGAACATACATTTTGCTCGGAAAGCTGGGCATCGTTTGTCTTGGGCAGCATGCGCTGGACTGCCACACCTGTAGCACATCGTGCTGTTGTCTCTATTCGGCTTCCATGATTGTCCCGGTTTCCCTTTCCATTTATTCTGTCCTTTCCCTTCGGGCAGCATGGTTTTGCCCCGTCCCTGCGGTTCAGCGTCATCCACTTTGTTCACCATGGTTCTCTGGATGGTCTCCCTCTTTGCAGCATCCGCGCACCTTTACGCCTTTTTTGCCATGGCTATTACTTCCTTCAGTGACGCCTCACTGTTTGTCCACAACTTGTCTTGCACTGTTTTGTTGGTGGTGTGCATAACTATCTGATCTTTTATGAACTCATCATTTAGGACTCCGTACCTGCACGTTACCGCCTACTTCCTCAACGCCGCCACATAATCATCTATGGATTCGCCGGTTTCTTGTTTCCTTTGCTGGAAATTGTACCGGTCAATGGAGACGCACACCGCGGGCCGGTAGTGGGTGTCGAGGTCTTCTATTGCGTGTTTGAATACATCATCATCTGTGTCCGGCCTGGTTGCGGGTACCAGGTTCTGAAAGACTCGTATCCCTTCTGGGCCTAAATTCTGCAGTAGGATCCTTTTCTTCCTCGCACTGGGGAAGGCCTCCCCATTTTCATCTTCTAGCGCTGCAATATAGTTCTTGAAGTACTCTCTCCAATCTTCCCATTTCATTTGAGGTTCTCCGGGTCTCGGCAGGAACGGGATTGGCGTCGTCAGTGAAGATGCTTGCGTGCTCATCGTGGCGAGTCCTTCTGGCACTGCCCCTGGGTCTCTCGGACTGCCTGGCGCGTCCGCGCTCTCACCTTGCATTTGATCTTGTCGGGGTTCTTCCGCTCCCCTGTCTCTGCGTGCTGCTGCATCCGCCAGGGTCTCTTTGGGTTGGAGCTGGTCTTCTCCGTTTTATTTCTTTATTTATTTTGTTTTCCCTTGCCCTTCACCCTGTGGATGTCTTCTGTCGCTTGTTGCTGCCTCTGCCACGCTCTCCCGCCTTGTTATGCTCCCTGAAGGTGGTTTGCATCCTGCTGTCCTCTCTGGTGTCTTCTCATGCCCGACGCCCTTGCCCCGTGAGGTGTCTGTGGTTGAGTTCCCCTCTATTTTTCTCTTTTCTGCACTTTGATCCCAGCCTCGTCGCCACTGTAAAGTTGGGGGTTTCCCTCTAGACTCACAAAGACCAGGAGCACAGGTAGTGGAAGGAAATATACTTTATTTCAACCTCGGAGGGAGAGCGCTGGGAAAGACGCGACCTCGCGGGTCTCTCCGCTTTTCGCGCATGCGCCCGTTATCACACGTCCTCGCGCGCTGCGTCACCACGTAGCGCGCGAGGACTAGAGCGCAACACTACAACAGCCATTTTATTTGTGGGCTGGGGGTGTGAACCAACATTGACGTCATCAATCGGTGATATTTTTCTCGATTTAAAGCGGTTTTCATCCCAATACTTCTCCCCCAACGGCCCCCTTTATTAATGCACGGTAACATCAGTGTGTATAAAAAGCCTTGGCAAAGCTCTGGGTTTCATGTGCTGCGGCTCGCAGGCACACCGTTACCACATTTAAGACAGGTCCATTTAAGAAACTAAAGTCAGTTTGTGTTGAAAGCGCCATGCCATTCAATACAGTACCTTTTCTGTGTCAAATTAAGGTGTGATGGCATAGGAAGCTTCTTTAGGTCCTTCTTTCCTTCCCTGGCCTTGGCGGTATTGATAGGAACATTGGGGAGATTCGAAAGCACAGCTATTAAGTACTGTTAGTACTTGTACAGAAGTCTTAAACTTTATCCACTGTGCCGTTCTCACAAGGAAGAGATGGGACATCATTTTGACTGCCTTACATTGTCACTTGAACTTCATGGTCTTCTGTTTGTCATTTTCCCTCCTTGCACTGAGATTTTATAATCCGGAAACTAATGTATTAATTGTGTGATTGTATAATTGTTATGGCATTTTACCTGTATTTAAAATGTGGTGTGCCTGTATGGCTAATATTCGGCTGAATAAAGAAATATGATGATGATGAGGACGACACAACAGGGGAAAGAGGAAGGGACAGGCGGGATGTTTTGAGAAGCACCGCAAAGGTCCAAGAGAGATGGGTGGCAGGAAGCAATTGGAGAGGTGAGCGGGTAGGATGGACGATGGATGAGCAACACACAGGTGAAAGAGAGAACAAAAGGTGGATGGGAGCATTGAGAGGAACAGGCAGGCTGGAGGGATGAGGGTGACTAAGGAGGGCACATACAATTGGGGAAAGAAAAGTGCAAGGGGTGCTAAATGAGTGTGAAGGGGCACATAAGGGAGTGGCGGATGGTTGTAAAATAAGCCCCCTGCATTGTAATGCACGCAGTCGATTGATGGTGGAAGCATGCAGCCAATTGCTTTAGGCGAGAGAGAAATACTCCATATGGTTCATATGGTTAAGGTAGGACGTTATTGGCTAAAAGAGGCAGGTCCAAAATGTATGCTCCACTTAAGTGCATTATATAGTGGGGTGCGGTGGCATAAATCTAGATTAGCAACCAGAAAATAGGAACAGGCACTGGAAGGTTTTAAGAAATGGAACATAATAGGCATTTCCAAACTGGGGGTCGTATGGGGTAAAGAGGGGTTGCAGTGCTTCAGTAGCTTAAGGAGAAATACGAATTACAAGAATCCCAAAAGTATCAATGCCTGTAAATGAAACGCGCTGTACATAATCGAACCCTATGTATACTAGAGATTGAAGATAAATCCCAACGGAAATCTTGAGTACTCTCAGCTTGTATAGATTCTTAGTAAACAACCTGCAAGAACCACTCCGCATACTTGGAGAAAAAGGGGAAATAGGGACTCTAGAGGAAGTCGACTCAAACAAGGCATGTAGGTTCCTAAGAGAGGCAGTCATTAGGTAGAACTTTAGAATGCTAAAACTACAGATTCTTAACTGAACATACCACACTTGAGAAGCTTGCGAAATGTGGTATTGCCTGAGAACAAAGGCTTGAGAAGATGCCAATACGTGGGCACAATCACATACACCTGGTGAGAGTGCCACAAAGAAAGATCTTTTAGGGAGGGGTTCAGCAACAGATTTAAAAAAAAATGAAATAGAGTTTGATATGCCAGTAGAGAGAGGGCGTTATTGGGGGTAAGTGTGGCATGACTCAACCATATCTAAATACCCATGCATCTTTTGTAATTTGGAAATAATTTTTTAGGAAGAGTCTTGGATCAAAAAGCTAGACTGGTATATGATTTTCCGAATAATGGGTGTACCAAGAATGGAGATGCCCTAAGAAATCTGAGAAAATATTGGGGCCATGGAGGGATCACAGAGGCTTTGCATAGTTAAGATAATATCCTTAGCCAGATGGAAGAGAACGAGGTAAGGGCAAAAATGCCGGAGGACTGATGTACTTCTGGACTGACCATAGTGCCAATATCGGCAACACTTCTCAGTTCTCATACAGCAACATACATAAATAAACCACAAGACACCTTCTCAGTTTTCGTACAGCAAAATACATAAATAAACCACACAACACCTTGTTAGTGGAGAAAAATTGCTGCAGGTTTATTTGCAGCCCCTATGCTGCCTGCCCGCCTGATGAGCCAAATTACACCGTGGCTGTCGCCAATCGGTGGTTACCAATTTTGAAAGGGTCCACCCCTCCCATCAGTGGACCGCCAGTCCACGCACTTACTCACACCCCCCAAAAGGGGGGCGGAGCGTTCCAGGCAGCCCCTGGTTGCTCAGGCCTGCAAGCGCCCGTCGGATCAACAGGCCGCCGCCGCTCCTCCAGGGGACAACGCTAAGACATCCCTGGGTATACTTGGCTTTGCACCCTTGTTGTGCTGCTGCATATAGTACCCTTCTGTACCGTGCACTCTGGATCGCCCTGTAACTCCTCCACAGCTCTGGGGGTGGCCACCGTCACAACCAGGGCCCCCCACCAAGGTAGGCATCTTTTGTCAGGAATTCCGTGGCTGGTTGTGACGCTAGCTGTTGTAGCGTATTCCCGGCCCGGAACTACATTTCCCAGAGCGCATAGCGGGGCACGGCGTACGTGCCGAGGAGGTGGAGCAGGAAGCAGGAACTAAAGCTGCTCGAGCCCCGGGCGGCGCTGCAGATTATTCGTACCTGGTATCTGTTACCACGCAGATTGAACCCCCGGCTACTCCTAGAGGCGGTAAGAGGGTCCTGGCCGTAAAAATCCTGGAACCGCCATATTCTTGAATCGGACCGGTGACGGAAGTCCCTGGTCACGCTAACTCCTCTGTTGGGAGAGACGCGCCCTCAAGGCGGTCTCATGCAGAGGAGATTTGTCGCCCGTAGAGGTGCTTGGGCAGCATTCTCTCTGTTGGAAAAAAACAGGCTCGGTTTTTATGCAGAGAGGGTATTGCGCCCGGGATTTTAAGCTTGTGTATGAAGTGTGGGTGTGTACTTCAATAGAGAAACAAGAAAACTCGCATCACAAGTTATACGCTAAGCATGTGAGGAGGGGCTATTGTTCCTTCAACTAAAACCTTATTCAGCCATAACGGAATGGGTGTGTGAGAATTAACACGCTGGTATTACTATTGGTGGCATTGACAGTGATTGAGAGCGCTCACAGGCACAAAGCTCTCTTTTGGGCAGACAATTTGCATGAGGGTTCCTGGCCATATACCCTATTGTGGAACGTGTTCTTTGCTGTTGTAGTTTTGTTTCTTTTATGCCTCAACTCAGGAACAAAGGCGCATAGAGGAGGAAGAGACGCTGAAAGCGACACCAGGTGACTGGACTCTGGTCCCACTTGGCTTGCCTCCGAAGGCGTTACCTTCGTTTATCATTGGATGTGCTCAGGTCCACCCTTCTTTTTCTTTACAGGTAGGAAGAGTGAAGTAGAGGGGGTCGGTGGGGGGAAAAAGGGAGTTAGAGGGAGAGAATAGGCATAGCAGCTAGGTCTTCACATTGTTTCTTTGTTTCTATCCACAGGTCTCCCTCCCCGCAGTCCCCGTCCTTTCCTTCCCCCGCTCAATTGCCCCAAAAGTCTGTGTAGATACACATGCGCCAGACTTGAGTCGATTCAGAGGTGGGCCCCCATTGAGCATCGACACAGCCCTGAGGACACGGATTTGGAGAGCCTGACAAAATAATCGGCCCAAGAATTAGTCTCCTCCTGGTTGTGTTGACTTTCTGGATGGCTACCCTAGAGGACGTAGTGGCAGCTTTAGCATTGGTCCAAGCGGAGTTGGCTGGCTCGCGGCAAGAAACCGCAGCACTACACTCCTGGGTAGATAGACTACAGAGAAACCCTTTTGACATAGGGGGAACCCCGCACCCACCGTCGGTTGTAGTGGAAATGCCGGCACAGATTCCGTTAGCCCCCCCTGAGAGGTTTTACGCGGATATAAAAAAGGTTCAAGTATTCCTCACTCAGGTGCTCCTGTATTTCTCCTGCAAACCAAAGATGTTCGTCACCAACCAAGCCCGGGTGGCGTTTTTGATTTCATACCTGTTGGGGGCGGTCCCCATAGTAAGGAGAGACGACCCGAAACTCTACGATTGGGACGAGTTCCGGGAAAGCTTTGAAAAAACGTTTGACAGAAGGGTCGAGACGTTTTCTGCGGACAGAGACCTGTTGGAGCTGCGACAGGGGTCCTCGGAGTTGATCAGCTACTTGAATAACTTCCGACGACTAGTTGCGGAAACTGACTGGCCAGAAGCCAAACAGTCGGCTGTTTTCTATCAAGGGCTCTCCGACGAACTCAAGGACGTGTTAGCCCAGATAGATCCCCAACCCAGGACATGCACTGCACTCATAGATCTCACCCTCCGGCTGGATCATAGGTTACGAGAACGCCGAGGAGCCCACAAGAGAAAAGAACGTAATAATCTGTATGGCGACCGTACGGCTCCAGCGTCAGAACCGATGGAAATAGGAACAATAAGGGCTTCGCTAACAGTAAGCGAGAGAGACTATCGCCGGAAGCAAGGACTGTGTCTCTACTGCGGGAAGAAAGGGCATTTTCTTAGGGAATGTCCTGTCAAACCAAAGACCAGTCGGGCCCGACAAGGACAGGCGACAGTCCTTTCCACCGAAAGAGAGGAGGGAAACTACAAAGCTTGAGCATGCACGAAGGGAGGTCCTCAAGCGGTCGTTCCATCCTTTCGGTGGACACCTTAGTCTTTACAAAAACTGAGCATTTCTTCATTCCTATGACTCTTGAAATTAACCGGGAGATTAAGCATGTGATGGCTATGATAGACTCGGGAGCCACGGGCTGCTTCATGGATAAAGGCGAAGCTCAACGAATAGGGATTCACTTGGTTCCCAAGTTGAACCCATGTACGGTGTATGCCGTTGATGGCAAGGAACTAGACTCCGGTCCCATCACCCATAACACACCGGACTGTGAATTAGGTTATGAAGGACACCACAGAGAAACGTTGTCTTTTGGAGTAATACAAGCCCCGCACTACGGGGTTATCTTGGGTCTTCCTTGGCTGCAACGACATGACCCAACCATTCGGTGGGCCACCAAGACATTGAGGTTCGAATCAGAACACTGTCGGATTCATTGTATCTCGACTACTGCCCAGCCCTCACAGATCCTAGCAACTAACCATCACATTGCGACAGCTGCTGAAAAGGATGTAGCGCTGCCATCATGTTATGCGGACTATGCTGACGTATTTAGTGATACCAAGGCAGAGGAGCTACCACCCCACAGGGAATACGATTGTCGAATAGACTTGATCCCAGGATCGGTCGTCCCTTGCGGAAGGGTCTATGCACTTACGGGACCCAAAACAACCTAACTTCGTGAATACTTAGACAAACACCTGGCGTTGGGTCTCATAAGACCATCCAGATCGCCTGCAGCTTCCCCCTCTTTTTTTTATTCCAAAGGCTAACGGAGATTTGCGCTGCTGCATCGATTATAGGGCGCTTAACACCATCACGGTGAAGAACCAGTATCCGCTTCCCCTGATACCGGTGCTCTTGGAACAAGTACGGACGGCTGGCATATACACTAAATTAGACCTCAGAGGGGCGTACCATTTGGTTCGGATAAAAAAGGGGGATGAATGGAAAACCGCGTTTAAAACACGATATGGGCTATACGAATACCTAGTAATGCTTTTCGGGTTATGCAATGCCCCAGCAGCGTTTCAATTCTTCCTCAACGAGGTTTTACGGGAATATCTGGACCACTTTGTCGTGGTCTACATCGACGACATACTGATATATTCCAACACAGAGAAAGAACACGCCGATCATGTTCGTCTGGTACTACGATCCCTTCGGAAGCATTCACTGTTCTGCAAAATCACAAAGTGCAAGTTTCACGTCGCCACTGTGGAGTTCCTAGGGGTCATGCTCACCTCCTCGGGCCAACTCATGGCGGAAAGAAAGGTGAAGGCCATAATAGAGTGGCCCCGTCCTCGCACCGTGAAGGAAATCCAGAGTCTCTTACGGTTTGCCAATTTCTACTGCAGGTTCATTCGACAGTTCTCGGACTTGGTAGCCCCATTGACCCGGTTAACCAGAAAAAGGACGCCTTTTGTATGGACCGAAGATACCCAGAAGGTGTTTGACAGTCTCAAACACGCATTCACAATGGCCCCGGTCCTCTGTCACGCCAACCCGTCCTTGCCGTTCGTGGTGGAAGCCGATGCTTCCGAGGTAGCAATCGGCGCGGTACTCTCGCAAAGACACGAAGCTACAGGCTATCTGCATCCTATCGCATTTATGTCCAGGAAGCTCAACCCAGCGGAGCGGAATTACACTATAGCGGAGAAGGAACTGTTGGCGATCAGAGACGCGTTTCTCGAGTGGAGACATTGGCTGATGGGGGCGGTCCATCAGATCACGGTATACACCGATCACCGTAACCTACAGTTTATGCGGGCCGCTCGACATTTAACCCCCCGTCAGCTCCGGTGGATGCTCTTCTTCGCAGAGTATCATTTCGTAGTGACCTTTCGACCGGGGGTACAGAACAAGAAAGCGGACGCCTTGACGAGACAAGACGTGGCTCTTCAGGGTACTCACCCTATCGAAGACTCCATTATCGAACCCAGCCGGGTGCTGTGTATCGTACAAACCGACGGCTTTCTGCGAGGAGTCCGGCTAGGTATGTGCTCCTTCAGGTGGAAGACCTGGCTCAAGGCCCATCCGGAGTGGCGAATGCGACAAGGACTCCCTATAAAAAACCGACAAGTGTTGCTCCCTACCCAAGGGTTACGCAAAATCGCATTTGCATGGTGCCATGATCTCCCATGGGCAGGACACCTAGGAGGCACAAAGACATTGGAGAAGGTACTGCGCCAGTTTTGGTGGCCGTCGGTACGCCCCGACGTGCTAGCCTGGGTACAGGAATGCCCAAAATGCGCCCAAATGAAGGCAGACCATCGGAGAACACAAGGACACCTGCAAATCATGCCAACACCAAAAACCCAGTGGGAAAGAATTTCAGTAGACTTCGTGATGGGGTTGCCGGCAGACCAGGGCCACACGGCCATTATAGTAGTGGTCGACTACTTAACAAAAATGGGTCCTTTTATAGCCTGCAAACAAGTGGCCACCGCAAGCCAGTTGGCCAAGCTGTTGTTGGTCCACATCGTACGGCTACACGGTCTTCCCAAGGACATTGTTTCGGACCGGGGAGCCCAGTTAACAGCCGGTTTCTGGAGGACTTGGTGTTCTGAGTTAAGGGTATCCTCTTCCCTATCCACCAGCTTTCACCCCCAAACGGACGGCCAAACGGAACGTCTGAACCAGACGCTCAAACAATACCTCAGATGCTATGTTACGGAGAACACCGACGAGTGGGTTGATTGGCTGTGGATCGCTGAAATCGCATACAATAGCGCTATGCATTCCTGTACTATGCACACCCCGTTCTATAGCACATATGGGTTTCACCCCGGTTCACTCCCTTGATCCTTCCTAGCACCCATACCCGTTTCCCTGATGTTCGCGCTAGGCTCATACACATGCGTAAAACGCTCCTAGCCACATGAAACAACTTGATTAAAGCCAGAAAGATATAAGACACAAGCAGATAAACACAGAAGGACAAGTCCAATGTACAAGAGCGGGGAGTGGGTGTGGTTGGCCTCAAAACACATTAGGTTTAAAAGACACAGCATATTTCACCCCAGGTACATAGGCCCGTATCAGGTAGTGAAACACATAAACCCAGTGGCAGTGAAGCTCAAGCTTCCCTCACACTTGCGCATACATCCCGTGTTTCATGTATCCCTCCTGAAACCCGGGCATGGCAAAGTACAGAAAAGGCCAGGTCCGGAGCTAATACGGGGGACCCTGAATATGTAGTGCAAGGTATACGGGACGCTAAGAAAGTACGAGGCAAGCTGTGGTATTTAATTGCATGGAAGGGTTACGGCCCGGAAGAAAACTCCTGGGAACCTAAAGACGCAGTTCATGCGCCCAGGTTGGTGGCCCGGTTCCACCGCCTCCACCCTGGGGCACCGCGTGACAGCTAGCGTTCCCGGGAAGGGGAATGTTCTGTCAGGAATTCCGTGGCCGGTTGTGACGCTAGCTGTTGTGGCGTATTCCCGGCCCGGAACTACATTTCCCAGAGCGCATAGCGGGGCACGGCGTACGTGCTGAGGAGGCGGAGCAGGAAGCAGGAACTAAAGCTGCTCGAGCCCCGGGCGGCGCTGCCGATTATTCATACCTGGTATCTGTTCCCGCACAGATTGAACCCCCAGCTACTCCTAGAGGCGGTAAGAGGGTCCTGGCCGTAAAAATCCTGGAACCGCCATATTCTTGAATCGGACCGGTAACGGACGTCCCTGGTCACGCTAACTCCTCTTTTGGAAGAGACACGCCCTCGAGGCGGTCTCATGCAGAGGAGAGTTGTTGCCCGTAGAGGCGCTTGGGCAGCATTCTCTCTGTTGGAAAAAACCAGGCTCGGTTTTTATGCAGAGAGGGTATTGCGCCCGCGATTTTCAGCTTGTGTATGAAGTGTGGGTGTGTACTTCAATAGAGAATCAAGAAAACTCGCATCACGAGTTACACGCTAAGCATGTGAGAAGGGGCTATTGTTCCTTCAACTAAAACCTTAATCAAGAAAACTCGCATCACGAGTTACACGCTAAGCATGTGAGAAGGGGCTATTGTTCCTTCAACTAAAACCTTATTCAGCCATAACGGAATGGGTGTGTGAGAATAAACATGCTGGTATTACTATTGGTGGCATTGACAGTGATTGAGAGCGCTCACAGGCACAAAGCTCGCTTTTGGGCAGACAATTTGCATGAGGGTTCCTGGCCATATACCCTATTGTGGAACGTGTTCTTTGCTGTTGTAGTTTGGTTTCTTTTATGCCTCAACTCAGGAACAAAAGCGCATAGAGGAGGAAGAGACGCTGAAAGCGACACCAGGTGACTGGACTCTGGTCTCACTTATCTTGCCTCCGAAGGCGTTACCTTCGTTTATCATTGGATGTGCTCAGGTCCACCCTTCTTTTTCTTTACAGGTAGGAAGAGTGAAGTAGAGGGCGCCGGTGGGGGGAAAAAGGGAGTTTGAGGGAGAGAATAGGCATAGCAGCTAGGTCTTCACATTGTTTCTTTATTTCTATCCACAGGTCTTCCTCCCCGCAGTCCCCATCCTTTCCTTCCCCCGCTCAATTGCCCCAAAAGTCTGTGTAGATACACATGCGCCAGACTTGGGTCGATTCAGAGGTGGGCCCCCATTGAGCATCGACACAGCACTGAGGACACGGATTTGGAGAGCCTGACATCTTTACCCACATCCTACTGATTCCCGGGCCTCTCCCAGGTCCAGCCAAAACCAGTCCAAGCCCATACTGGACCGGAGGCCAACATGCCCCTTCTGGACAGGTGCCCCCATCCTTTTTTAAACTCACTGTGGACTTTAACACGTGGTCGGCATGCCTGATAAAACCAAGACCCCTCTGTTCAGGGCCTCACACCTGGCACTCTTGATTTCCCCTGCGTGAGGTTTACACGGCAACCCCTGGCCAGGCCCCTCACGTACTACATTGGGGTATCTTTGACCATCAAACACACATGCACACTGAGGGTTGCATAACTTACACCAGGAAGAATTCAAATCTGGCAGCAGGACCCTCCTATCCTGGAAAGTCAACTCATTGCTCCCAAGTGTCAGACCACCGTGATGAGAAGGGAGACACACCCCCCCCCACCCTTGCCGCTGCTTCTACAGAAGCTGTTCCAGTGCCTGCACCATAACACTACCCCTCCCCAGGGTGGCTTACGGTCGGCTGTACCCTTTAACGCCTTGGGATTCCCATCACCTCACCTGCAGGCATCTCCTGCAGAGTCTAAAACTCGAAGGGGGACCCATTATCCGGGGTGCTCGCCTCGCCAAGCCCTTCAGTGCTGCCCTGAAAAGGCGAGACATAGTAGGTTCGACCTGCGCCCCCATTGAGTATAATGGAGACTGCCAACCGGTGCTGTGTTGCCACACTGGTGTCCCTACACCAGCGAGTGTATATGCGCCCAGGATAACCCAAAACAATTAGTTTGGTGTTGGCTAGATGTTAACATTGCCTGGCTGAAGAACAATACCTTAACAAGCAACTCCTGATAAGATGTGCCAATGCGGGTAGAAGTAAGAGTTATGAAGCCCGCCTTACTTCCTCTCACCCAGTTATCTGTGTATAGCGCTTGTTGGAGCATGTCCATCAAATTAAACCAGTCACAACCCTAGATGACTCCTTGCCCTCCCAAACGTCTGCTAGTCTCCCAGGGAGCAGACAAGACAGTGTGAACAGGAGGGGCCATTTGTATAAATACCTGCCCTTTTTAGAATACTGGGAATGCCAAGTGTTCTTTAATACTTTGTAGCCCATTTGTGCTTAACCCAGAGTTTCCCCAATCTTCGGACCGTAGCACACTTGTTGGATGACAACATCCACAACCTGCATGGCTGCCAACCAAGGCAATAGGGCGGGAGCATTTACACATGTTTATTGTTGCTCCACTCAATGGTACTCGTTCTATCGACCTCCGGAGGATAAATGCTAGGTGGACCTACCAGGATCTGAACCTATGACCAAGAGGTCGAACACAACCCTCTTTCAGTTTTGCCACTCCCGATGCCTGTAACCTTGTGTCCCAGTACCGACTTCTGGCCTCTTTACCCTTACGTGGGCATGCCTGTGCTATAAACCCACCTCTAAAAGGCCTGCTAACCGACTGACCACCAAAATTGCAGCCCCAATGTTAGCTGAGAACTCCCAAGGAAAATTCGCTTAGCTGAAGCAACTGGTAACATGCAATAAATTAATCTTAACTATGACTGCAAAATGTGCTCTGGTGGTTGTCCTTATTAGTGCTCCATCCCCTCCATATCAGCACTATCAAGGCAACCCGCACCCTCTTGGGAATGGCAAACTCACGCCCCAGCTGACAGAAAGTGCCTATTCGTGTGTAGCACCTAACCTTACGTTTTTTACTGATGGTATACCAGGATTATGTTGAAACTTAGCTAGCTTTACTGCAGAGTGCCTGTTGCACAATTGCAGGTGTGTCTTTGCCTATTCAGTTTCTGGCTGCAAAGCTTGATGACCTTGCCAGCTGACAACTCCCAAGGAAAATTCGCTTAGCTGAAGCAACTGGTAACATGCAATCAATTAATCTTAACTATGACTGCAAAATGTGCTCTGGTGGTTGTCCTTATTAGTTCTCCATCCCCTCCATATCAGCACTATCAGGGCAACCCGCGCCCCCTTGGGAATGGCAAACTCACGCCACAGCTGACAGAAAGTGCCTATTCGTGGGTATCCCCTAACCTTACGTTTTTTACTGACAGTATACCAGGATTATGTTGAAACTTAGCTAGCTTTACTGCAGAGTGCCTGTTGCAAAATCGCAGGTGTGTCTTTGCCTATTCAGTTTCTGGCTGCAAAGCTTGATGACATTGCCAGCCCCTATCCCGTGCAAAATGAAACGACGCTTTACTGCTACCCATGTGAGCCGCTGCTGGCGTTAATGCTGGTCCAAATAGCACCGGTAAACTAGATGCTGTACTATAGCATTAGAGTGCCATTGCAGCTCTTTATTAAAGTCCATGGCCAACCTATGCCCAGTTTGGCAGAGACAAGAGAGGCTGTAAATATAAAGCCCATTGAGATGATCGTTATATAGACCCAACAGGGAGTGATCCTGTGAAATGAGGTAGGGACCACCACCACCACACCCCGCATGTGAATCAGTCCAGGTTTACTTTGCCATGTGCAGTAGTGCCGCCACAATTCGCCGGCATCTAACTTGTGCAGTGTCCTGTTCTGTGCAGTCCCCCTCATGCTTCCACTGGGCACCTCTGCCTGATGTGTGTGACCTGGGTGCATGGTCCCCTTGCATGGTGGCCTGCCAGTGAGATAATTCATCACATACCCCATAAGTACTGCTACCTGCCTTTGCTAGAATCTTGCCTGGCATTCCTTCATGCCCAGATATACCAAGCGATATTGGCTGTACTCGGTAAACTGACCCGACCACACATTAAACCCACAGAGACAAGATGCGGCCTGTTAACCTGCCCCTAACTCTGCAGAAACCACAAATAAGCAGGATCTGACATAAATGAGAGGATCCCCCAGTTGCAGCTGCTGCTGCTATTAGATGGAAATCCCCCAGTTGCCACTTGAATTTAAAGCTGCAGCCTACTGTGCACGTTATAAGCGCTGCCGCACCTAACTTCATGTCTCCTCACTGTGCAGCCCCGCTGCTGTCCCCTCCCCGAGAAAGTTGTGCACATCCCTGCATCTGCTAATGTGTACCATGGAGCAGACAAGTGGGTGGGAGCAGGGGGGAACAATCTGTGCATATAACTGCCTTATCTTGAAATGGAAATGACAACTGTTCTCAATACATGGTAGACTTTAGTGCTTTAACCCATTCTTTCCCAGGATTTGGGACAGCAACCCGCTTGTGGATAACAGCTTCCATCCCCGCGCTGCATGGCTCTACGGGTGGGGAATGTTATGCGTAACTCCAACCCTGTAACATGCCCTCATTTCCAGAGCACACATCCTTGTGGAATTTAAATGAGGGGGGACCTCCGATGGCAATACTGAGGGAGTGCTCTGTGTTGGTATATTGTGCTAGACATTGCCTGTGTCACTCCCAACTTGCGTGTTTCCTACGTATACCCTCCTGAAAGGTAACCTGGTGCTGCAAAGCATGTGTTTCCTGCTACCAACATATGGGCTCAACCCTCAGAAGAGCTTAGGCTCAGTGAGCTATTAGATGCATAACCTATCCCCTCCCCTGGAAGCGCAACAACCGCTGCGGTTTTGGGAACCCAACTGAGCACCACAATCATTGACCTACCCCTGGAGAGGGAACAACCCCTCAGCCTCTGAAACTCGTAATGAGCTCAGCTGGCTGAAGTCGCGGCTAAACTTCATTACAAGTGTGTGTGCTCAGGCCTGTCGAAAGTAAATGTAATTCCATTACTACTGTTGTGCAAGAAACCCACAACCATTGGCTCTCCATGGTTCAATACCTTCCTGCTAATACTGGCTTCCTTGAAGAATGTTTAAAATTCTTATGTTCTGCAATGAAGGGACTGCAAGACTAATGTCCCTGCATTCTGGATGAAACAGAGTTCCTTTGCTGTAACCTTTGCCTTCTTTTGTAAACTGTGCTGGTACCAATAAAATATAAATACCCTCCCTATATAAGTACAAGCATGATTCTAAGCACGTGGCCCTGAAGTGCGCCTTGTACTGGAATACACAAACGCACAAAACGCTGGCTACAACACCCCCTACTATCACTCCAAATAGGCTAATACGTTCTTTACTTGGAAAACGAAGAGACTCCGTTTTTGCTTCCGATCTCGGGTTGCGTTTACCCACAGACAACACAATAACGTTTGTAATAATAGACGCCCCCGAAACCATAATAACCGTTTGCTTGCGTTTGCCATTACACCAAGCACTGCAATACTACCCATGAAAACACATCACGTGCCTCTCCACATTGAGCTACAGCATGCTGACTTTCAAAACTAGGCGCTCAATGGGTAAAGGGGAGCAAATACGACCAGACTATTCTCCCGGCACCACACTGCCAGCAACAAGCTAATCAAAATTCACTTCCGGAGTCACCGCACCTACACCGGAAGACAATTCCTAAACCATGGGCGGAACCACTTTGGCGAACAAACTGAAGAGGCCTGGGCTGCTAACCAATCAAGCGTGCCCCTGTTGTAACGGTGGAAGTGTCACCCTTAGTCGTTGAAACGTCACATTATTACACTGAAATTTTGAGCATGTCACACATAGCGTTTTGCCTTGGCAGCTCTGTTAAATCATTGTAACTAACACGCAGTACACTTGTTGTCCTGCTCTTGTTGAAAAGCCTTCTGCCTTCGGGCCAAGTCAGCGCTATACAAGACTGCAATTAAATTAAACTATCTGGACGCACTCCGGCACAGGACAGAGCACGACGAGAAACACTCATTCACTCAGGCAGCAGTTGCCCAGCTCCTACGAAACAAAAACTGCGCAAAGAACTACCAGCACCTGAAAACGATGGAGGGGTGAGGCCTTCGCCCCCATGCAGTCCAGTGCCAATATGCTCACCCACACCGACGACAGCCATAAACACATAAGCCTGAGCCCATCAGGGAGGTGATTCAGGTTATTGTCTGGCATGGACTTGGCCCACCTAGATTTGGGTGAAGGAATATTAATTAGCTGGAGCTGGGAGTGAAACCTCTGCCCTCATTCCATGACAAAGGTCCGGCCCGTGGGTCACCTATACCTCTTTGAGATTGGGATCATGGTGCTTTACGCGCAATACCTTATGCCTGGAAACACACAAAATACTATCCCAGCATAACTGGGAATCTGCACCGTAATCTGCCTTAAAGAAGAGGCCTGTGACAACAGACTGTGAAGTTCCCTTGTTTACTTGCCAGTTGAGAATCTGTCCCACCTGTGCGTTTACAAGCGAGGACATTATCGCTTCAGTCACGGACCCTCAGCCTGTGTTTCTTCGAGGAAAACTACCTCTTCCCAACCTTCCTATCAGAGTTACCTCTATATCGCTGCGAAAACCAAACCAATATGGGCAACTTGACAGCACCATGAGGCCTTGGTATGAGGAGGCGATACGGTGTTCATCGGAGGGCTTCCCCACGCACAACAGAAGCACAAGAGTTTGATACCCCAGGGGGAAAAGCGCCCTCAGCCGCATGACACTGTCTACAATGGGGTACCTATGTTGGTATGATGTGGTCAATCACTGCGTAAGATCTGGTCCCTGGGTCTTTGCATACCTTCAGGGCTGAGCTAAGAATATTTATTTATTTTATTTCTTTGTAGAATTTTATATTGCGCAAACTAAACCGAGACGTCGGGTATCAGAGCGCTAACATGAGCACCAGTTCCGTTACAAGAGAACACGTTCGTTATAAGGACCTTGGAGATTAATTGATTTGCCTAGAATCACAAAATGTTGAGCTCAATGTAGAGACTCGAACCCGGTTCCCCAGCTTTAAGGTCGACCGCTCTAACCGTAAGGCTCATCCACTCGCCTTGTCAATATGAGTTTACCTGACAGCGGGCGTTCCCACTCCTTAGCAATCACTGGGAACACCAAACAAAAATGAGACCTGCACATGGGGCCAGTAACCCCTACATGCTGCTGGTAACCCAATGTCCCTGATAGAAAGTATGTTGTATCCACTCCTGACTCCATAGTAGAGCCCCTGTGACAGGGAGAGCCCCCAAAACGACAATAGGCGTGGATGCTGCCACGGAGCAATAATTGCCCCCCATGGCAGGTGAAAGCATGAAACATTGCGGGCATTGAAACATAGCGGATCAGAAAACATACACAACCCGTCAAACAAATTACCATGCTATACCCCTGAAATTTGCGAAACAGAAACATTGACTTCGGGTATCAGAGCGCTTACATGAGCACCAGTTCCGTTACATGAGAACACATTCAATTTGTAAGGCACCAGGAGATAATAGATTTGCCCGGAAACACCGTAAGTTAAGCCTCATTGCTTTACAGTCGACCGCTGTAACCGTAAAGCTTAACCACCAGCCTTGTCAATCTAAGTTAGTAGCTGATCCTAAGGTCACGTCAGGTGGTGGTTGTCCAGCTCCATGCCGGCCCGTACCCCCATGACCGGCAGCAGCACAGGAGAGCTGCGCGGTGCCCAACCGCCAGTTGCTAAGGCAGAAATGCTCCTGGTAAGAGCGCGTGTGGGCAAACCATGCCTCTACATTCACCGCCAAGCGGTTGGACTCGCGCCTCAAGATACCCAGGGCTCCAGTCTCTGTCCCTCACCGCGCCGCCTTCAACAATGAACTGACTCGCCGCAAAGCGCCCTCCGGGGTGCAAACCCCAGAGCCACCCGGGGAGATGAGAGAGAGACCAGAATTGCAGGACGAAAACGGACGCCGCGCTTGAACCTGGCATTCCGCTCCCAGTCGGCAGCTCACAGCAAGACATGGGTATGAGGCGTAAACATTATAGCTGCAGGACGGATTCCTATGCAATGCTCTAGACAGTGCCTATGGTGCTAGACATTTTGAAAGCGGCACGGCCGGAATGCCGCACATCGGGCTGTTGTTTTGCAAGCAGCCCCTGCAATGCGAGCATGCAAACCCAGTCGCCATGGGGAAGGCGTGGATCCGGACAGCAAGCGCACCTGCGACCCCAACTGAGTCGGCCCTGCCAACCGGTAGTGTCGCCTGTCGTGGGCAGCATAGGGAAGACCTACGCCCAAGCGGCTCTAGTGCCCGATGCCCTCCCCAAACGGACCCCAGCCCAGCCACCGAAGGCGCCGCGTTCGAAGGCCCCATGTCCTCCCTCCGCCGAAGCAGTCTGCTCCCCAGCGCTAACCGGGCAGGGAAGGGATCATGCTCCTGAAGCGTGCGCCCCAGACAGTGGAGGTTTGCAGGTCTGCCTCGGCCCCCACGAGCTACATTGAAACCCTAGAAAGAGGGGGGGGCGCAACAGTGCTACCTGCTCTCCCCCCTCCCCGACGCATCGGGAATCCTAGGCCCTGATAGCCCAACCTGGGCCTGGCTCTAGCTATATCCCAGGGGACCCCAAGACTTGGATGCAGAGGGTCGGCTGCTCTCTCCCCTGTTGGGGAAACCCGCTGGGGGATCCCCCTCGCCAGCTGGCCAGGCCAGTCCGACGGCTGCCACGTGGGGGCCCAATAGGATAGACCCCACTCCCTCGCTGCCCCCAATGAACAATCACTCGGGTGGCCGTATTAAGGGACTAAATTACCCCCGCATTGGAGGCCGCGACCTCGGCTACGGCCGAGCCGCACGTCTGCTGCCTCGGGACACACACGCACTCTACACCCCCTGACCCCGTCCCCCTCCTTAGCCTCAAACCCCACCGGTACCGGCAAAGCGGACCTCGCGGGGGCTGAGCTAACCCCTGGGTGGGACGGGGTCCCTCCCAGGCATAACCCACATGGTGGGACCCCAGTAGGGGGAGGGGGAAGCTGACTAACCTCGTGGTCTGCAGCAGCCCCCAGCACGACCGAGACGGGCAGCAGGCAAGAGGCTGCACCATGGGCGGGGGAAGGTATTTGTAACCCTGTCCTCCCCCATCACAGCCGGAAATGACGCGGCCGACTGAGCCTCTGGTCCCTAGACCTGGGACCCTAATACGCTGACTCGTGTGCCTTCCTGTGGCACTAAGGCTGCCGCCCTGTTAGAAGGGTCCCCTGCGTGGACCCTGGGCAGCCTGACAGAGGGGGTGCAGTGAAGAACAAAGGTGAATTGATTACACATGTGGTGTAAATTTCCATGGAAAATTGGGAAATAAGGTGTTTCTAAAATGAATGACTTTTGTTAATTGGAATACCATTGGAAAACAATTAAAAAAAAGTTAGACAAAAAAAAGGCATATTTTTTGTTTGCATTCATGGTGCCTGACTCCTCTGATGCCAGAATGGGCAGATATTACTTAAGGTCACGAAAGGGGATAGAGTATTGATCTTTTCTTTATGGCCTAGAACTGGGCATTCGAATGTAGGCCCTGGATATTGATGGCAACGTTGGTGAAACCTTGACTGATGTTGAAGATATGGGTGCCAAACATTTCTCAGTAGCAAGCAATGCCTTGATAACTGATAAGGCAGCCCTGAAGGTCTCAACGACTACCCAGAGTGGGAGTGGCAGTGATGCTGAGGTTGGCCTGACGAACCCTGCAGAGGGTCTGAGCTGGTAAACCCAGGGGCTGAGGAGATGGAGTAATGCCCCTTTGTCCTTTCACAGGTGATGGGCTAGCAGGAACATACTATATTTTTTAAAGCTGTGAGAATCTGGAAGGCAAATAACAAATGTAATGCTCAGCCTTCCAGGATTCTCTTTTAGCACTTAAAAAGAAAAAGTAGAAAATAACATATCCTCAGAAAAAAGGTAGAAAAACCAAGTAGATTTTGTTTGTTTATTTTTTACACTTCTTAAGTCTGATGGTGTCATGGCTGTGGGTGTGCTGAGAACCACTAGATATGGTGAGCTTGTCTGCATGATAAGTTAGGTACTGGTTGGTATGGCTTTGTAAAATATGTAGCTGGTTTTGAAGATGTTTCAGGCTGGCAAAGGGAGCCAGTGGTGTTCCATCAGGATGTGGGCCATGTGATCATTTTTCTTCAGACATGCTGAGGTGTGAAGGAGACCCCTTGGAGTGCCAGTGTAGAGTCTGGGAAGCCATGAAGCATAGCATTAGCATCATCCAAGTGCAAGGGCTTGACAAGGGCAGCACTAGCACACCTCCTTTCCTGTTTTGTTTGCAATCTTCACAATAGATGTTCTGCCCTGTTGGAAGAGGGACTTGTAGTATGTAGGGGTGAACCTGTCTCTATAATGAAGAAGGCATCAAATCTGGTGAAAGGTGATAAGATCTATGATCGTCTGTTGTGTGGAGTACTACAGAGCAAACGTTAATGAGCTTGAGTTGGAACATGTGCTCTGTAGTTTGAGGGTGTGCATTAATTAGTGGGATGCGTACGAGTTTGGGTCTATAGCTTGTGCAGATACTAGTGAGTGTTTGGATCGTCGAGGTGTGGTTGTAGGGATTGGAAACATGAAATGCTGGGTGAGAAACATGAATATATCTCACCTTGTACGTTTATTGGAACAGTGGTTCTGGCATTAACAGGCCCAAACATGTGATGTTTTAGTCTGTCTCTGCCCTTTGATGGGGAGACATAAGCAATTGGATGGCCTGAAGAGTAGATTAAAGTAGGGAGAAGGCAAGAAGTGATCTAATTTCCTGTGCAGATGGATGGTATGAAATGCAGTGAGGTCACGTCCTGTGTAGATGGATGATGGGGAATGAAGTCCTCTTGTCGACTTCTTCTGTGAACAAATATTTTTGGTAGGAAACCAGTTATGTGACTTCCTGTGCATTTGGATAATTGGAAATGTAGTGATGTTACTTCCTGTGCCGGTAGATTATGGTAATTGCAGTGATGTAACTTCCTCTGAAGATGAATGATGGGGAGAAAAGAGAATTGTTGAAGGAATGGACCAAAAGTCAATTAGAATTATATTAGAAACAATAGGCTTGCTTGACAGCCGTGCTGTCAAAACCCCGACATTATATGTGCATGTCCATCCGTTCACTTTTACAACAAAGTGGCAAAACACAACATAAGAGCAAGTTAAAACATAACTGAATGTAGGTGCTACACTACTCACATTTGAGTTAAAGATTGCAGATGCTCACTTCAAGGCCAGCAAATGTAAATTGTACAAAACCTTCTGCAAAATGCCACGCAAAGCTTTGAACCCGGAAACAACAATGCAATGCTGAGATTTGCAAAAAGGGTCAAAGGGATGTGCCTGTTATTGTTTACATCTTCACAATGAAACAAATGCATCTCAGTAATGAATTAAAGGGCAGTAGTGGGTCTGGTCCTTTTGGATGACTCGAACACTTGTTTCGGGATGACGCCCAAGAAATAGCTTTTAGAGATATATTGTCTGCAGAGGTTGTTTGCATCAGTAGGTGTGGTTCTGTGGGTTTGTACTACACTGCCTTTCAGCACCATGTCATTCTTAGTCATCATCCTTTGTGCAAATGAGTGGTCAGCAGTGACCGCAAGGTGACATTTTGTGTTTCACTAACTCCAGTTAAGATTTGGTTTTACTCTTTCTGTTTTATTTTTCGTTGCCTAAAAGTTCTTCACAGACTGCCTTACCCCATAAAGTCTATTCTTAACTTGCAATATTGATGGGTATGGTATGCTTCAAAGGTGTAATCGTAAGTGTTCATAACAGCATCTTTAGGTGTAGTGCCATTTTCCACAGACCTTGCACCTATTTTGGCAATTGTTCGCCTTTTTTTCATGGGTACCAAGAGTAAGACTGCTAAATTGGAGGAATATGTTGCTGTACACAGATTGTTAAAACAACAATAAACCCCATACACTAAGTATGTCCGTGCTTTCAATGTAAGGCAACATCTTTCTTATGTGTGCCCACATTTCATGTGTTTGGAGCCCTAGCCTCCTCATTTTTCACCCCTATGCATTAGTTACGCATCAGTATTAGTTGGTGTCTCCAGAACTGGACACAATAGTACAGATCAGGTAGTCACAACTAACTACAGCAATCCAGATCGGGCAACGAGACGTTGACACAACATTCCAGAGGCGTTTTGCAGAACTGAATAATTTACATCAGAGTTGGCCTCCAGAATCCACTATGGCGGAGGAGCGTCGCCCCTCCGCCCCCACCAGCTGCCTCAAAAACAGCAGGCTGAGTCCTCTCAGAAGTCGGTCCTGCTTAAGTTGCCTTTTGTGGGTTCCAAAGTGTTCGGGCCCCGGCTGGAGGATTTGGTCAAGCAATCAGCAGAGAATCGTGAGCTTGTGGCTCCTGTTCGTCCTCCTTCTTTGGGGCGTGGGTTTGGATACCCCCGTGCCTTTGGCTTTCCTTCTGCCAGGGGTGCTCCGCAGTCCTTTCGTGACAGGGGTCGCGGCCGGGGGGCCCCTGGTGCTGCCAAGTCCCGAGCCCAGGCCTGTGGTTCTGCCTCCGCTCCTTCTCCAAAGCAATGACTGTCTGCCTTTTCCGGTTGGGGGTCGCCTTTTCTTTTTTGTGCATCAATGGTTGACTCTTCCGGATGTCTGGGTGGTGCAGACGGTGTCAGCAGGTTACTGGATCGAGTTTTCCTCTCCTCCCCCTCCGGTCTTCCGGGAGACTCCTCTGCCTCATCATCCTCTGAGGTGGGTGGCTTTGCTGGAGGATGTGCAGCTTCTGTTGGAGAATGCGGCTATCGTGGAGGTTCCTCCTCTGGAGCGAGGCCCGGGTTATTTCATCCTCTTCCTGGTTTCCAAAAAGGATACGGTGGACCTGCGCCCTGTTTTGGATCTGAAGAGTCAATCTCTACATTCCTCATTGTCCTTTCAAAATGGTGACTTTGCTGTCTATCCTGCATCTGGTGCTGCCGGGGTGTTTCCTTGCCTCACTGGACCTGATGGATGCCTATCTGCACGTGCCTAGCCATCCTGCGGATCAGCGATTTCTCAGTTTTTCTGTCAACAGCCGGCACAATCATTTCCGGGTGCTTCATTCGGCCTTTCATCGGCACCAAGGGTTTTCACGAAGCTCTTGGCCCCACTGGTGGGTATTTTCCATTCCGGGGGTCTTCAGGGTTTTCCATACCTTGATGATTGGTTGATTGTTTCTCCTTCTTTCTCTCAGGCTCTGTCGGATGTGGACCAGGTTTGTCGTCTTCTGGAGTCCTATGGGTTCTTCATCGATCTCCGGCAGTCCTTCCTGCTGCACTCCCAGACTCTGAAGTTCCTGGGGGCTCTTTTCTGTATGGATCTGGGATGGTGTTCCTCTCCCAGGAGAGACAGTTGACTTTGTTCCGACACCTTTGATGGGTTCTGTCCTGGTCCCAGGTGTCTGCCCGGCTCTGGTTGCAGAGCCAAGGGGAGATGGCTTCCACTCTGCATCTCCTCCCTTGGACCCATCTGCATTTATATGCCCTCCTGCATCATGTTCTGGCCCACTGGGATCCTGCCTCTCAGGACTACGACGCTCTTATTTCTGTCACGCCGGGGATTCGGACTGCTCTCCAATGGTGGTGTTCCCCTCAGTCTCTTTCCCGGGGCTTCGACCTTCTTCCTCCTCCAGCTGTGGTGGTATTGTCTACTGATGCCAGTGCAGTGGGTTGGGGTGCGGTCCTGGGTGCTTCGAAGGCTTAGGGTTGGTTCGAGTCTCTCCAGTCCTCGAACTGGAAGGAGTTGCGGGCGGTTTAGTTGGCTCTGCTGTGGTTTGCTCCTCTCCTTCTGGGCTGTGCTGTCTCTGTTCAGATCGACAACTAGGTTGTTTGGGCTTATGTGAATCGTCAGGGGGGCATGTGCAGGTCTCTGTTTCTCCTTTCCAGGCGGATCGGTCTTTGGGCCGAGCAGAATCTCTTGTCTCTGATGGCTGTCTATCTTCTGTGGAGGAGAATGGGCCTGCGGACTCTCTGAGCAGGGTGTTCCCTTCATCTGTGACCATGTGTCTGTCCCCTCTTCTGTTCGATCAGATCGTCCTCCGGTTCAGCCTTCCCTGGCTGGATCTGTTTACCTCAGAGGAGTCCGCCTTTTTTCCTCATTTTTGCAGCCTCGTTCTTTCTCGGCTGGCCTGGGCGATCAACGCTTTCACCACTCCTTGGTCGATGGGTCTCCTGTTTGCCTTCCTGCCTTTTGCGTTGATCCCCTGGGACCTCCGGAAGGTTCAGTTGGATCGGGCGGAAGTTCTTCTGTTGGTGCCAGAGTGGTCCCATCGGCCTTGGTTTCCCCTTCTTCTGGCCTTGTCGGTGTGCCCCCATTGGCAGTTTTCCCTGTGTCCCTCACCTCTGCGGGCTCCTCCTCTCTGCGTGTCCTCCCTGTGCCGACTCCGGCTGGGGGTTTGGCACTTGAAAAGCTGAGTTTGTTGGACCTTGGTTGTTCTGTCGAGGTAGCCCAGAGCATCCAATTGTCTAGATGCTCTTCCACCTTGAAGTCTTACGACCGTCATTGGAAGAACTTCTCCTCCTGGTGCCTTGGGAATGGTCTGCTTTCCTCCTCCTGTGCGGCTGTGTGGGTGCTGTACTTCTTGCAGTATGGGTTTGTCCTGGGGCTCACTGTTTCCACTCTCCATGCGCAATGGGCTGCCACTCTTGCTTTTAGGGGTTCTTCTGTGTCTTCTGTCTCCCCTTTGGTGGCTCGCCTTTTGCAGAGTTTTTTGATTCAGCGTCCTATCTCTGTCTCCTGTCCCGGCCTGGGATCTTCCCCTGGTTCTGCAGGCCTTGACTGGGCCCCCTTTTGAGCTTTTGCTCTCTGTGGACCTTAAGGTCCTTACGGCTAACTTTCTTTTTTTGGTAGCCAATTTTTCTGGGTGGTGGGTTGGTGAGCTTGGTGCTTTGATGGCTTTCCCCCCCTTTTTTGCGTTTTTGTCTCTCACTAGGTGATTCTTCGTCCTGGTCAGTTTTTGTCTGGCAAAGTTTTTGTCTTCTTTCTACTGTCAGGAGGTTATTGTCCTCACTGTCTTTTTTCCGGACCCCTTCTCCCGGAGGAAGTGGTTCTGCATTCTTTGGATCTATTTGGATCGGACCATTTTCTTTCGGAGGGTTGATTCTTTGTTTGTTACCTACGGGATCTCAGGAAAGGGGCTTCGTCCGTCCTTATCCACCTTGACTCGTTGGGTGAAGTGTGCTGTGGTTTCAGCTTATGAGTCCGCTCACTGTCCTCTCCCTTCTTCGGTCCAGCGTAGGTCTACCCGGGGTGTCTCTTCCTCCTGGGCCATGTTCAAAGGTGCCTCCTTGGGTGACATTTGTAATGCTGCCACGTGGGCCTCTCCCCATACCTTTGTTTCCCATTACCGTCTTCAGTTGGGGGTGGCGGCCTTGGCTGCCTTTGGCGCTCATGTTTTATCTGCTGTACATGATTTGTAATTTGTACTGCTTTCTTTTTGATTAAGACCTGTTTGCTGCAATTTCTGGTCTTTTTTCTTACAATCACCGTGTGCTTGGGTATGGGCTCACTGATAAGGAATGGGACGGGAAGACGGACGAGGAGGTAATGCCCGGTTACTCACCGGTAATCTTCATTACACCGAGTCCTGGTCTTCCCACCCCATTTCTGAGCCCATTCCCTCCCTCCCTGGGGCTTCTCTGTGGTGATTTTTGTTTTGTTTTTGGGTTTCTTTGGTATTCTGAGGATGTTGTGTGACACACTTCCCCCTGTATTCTCACCTGATAGGTGGCGCCATATTGGGGGAAGTGCTAAAAACCTCTGCTAGGTATAGGTTTCTGGGGAGCAGAGAAGCTGCTCACTGATGAGGAATGAGACGGAAAGACCAGGACTCAGAGTAATGAAGATTACTGGTGAGTAACCAGGCAATAACTAACAGTAACCAATAACATTGAACTACCCACTAAGCTTGGGTTCCGAAGCAGCGTGCTGCTCGGTGTAAAGCACTTCATTGCCTCATCAGGGGTAGTAAGGGCTATATAAATGTAATTACAACACGTTTGAGGCTGTGCAAATCAAAGAAAGAAATACATTAGACCTGATCGACAAAGCAGTTTGAGTGTGTCAGTTTAGTTTAGGGGCATATATCTTTTTTTAACAATTCACTTAAGTTTTGTTTACACATAAAAATGATTTACTCATAGGAAGGGAGTTGGGAATTCCACGGCTGGAATGCACTGACCATTCGTGCATATGCACGAAACATACACATTTGTGAATGCAAAGGTCTCCGCTAGCAATCCTGGAAACATTCAGAGATTTTCTCTCAAGTATTATATCTTTCCATGGTTGGAACGGAATCAGAAAACTCCCAAAATTGTTTGGGTTTTAGGGGAAGGGGGTTCTTCAAGGAGATACATATTCTCCCTGTGGAGAAAGAAAAAATGCATCGCACAAATGCAATGGCATTTTGCTCATGTGCAGTCGTACAGTATGTTTAACTGCACAGGCAGAAATGCAGGTTCACAAATATTTCACCAGGAGTACACCTGCAAAACTTCAGTTTCTAGGCATAACCTGGCCAGCCCTTGTGAATGTACAGAAAAGAGTAACTCACCCATACTAGAACATAAATCTTAAACTGTAGATTTAGTATTTTTCCAAGAATCGGGCCCACTATTATTACCATGAGCCGTATTATGGGCCAATGCAAGGTAGGAAACTGGACCCCTGTGTCGCCTTGAAAGTGGTGAAATACAGCCACGATTTAGGTGCAGAGGGCCTCTCGCGCCACTATTTCCTGGTGGTCCTGCTGCTGCTCTATTCATTTACTGCACCATGACCTTATATCAGAGTGCTGCAGAGTGCTAGGGTCCTATAAAAATAAGTATTGGCAAACCTCTGGGTTTAATGTGCCAACAACGCATGCAGACATAGCGCTAGCACATTCAAGCCAAATTTTACAAAAATATTGTAGTTTTACAAGGCATCTGGAAGATCTTTGCGAAGCGGTCGGACACTCCTGGCTTCGCTCACTTTGGTCATTTAAGCCAAGTCCCGCCCGGAAACTTGGTCTCAAACGTGCACAGCGTAATGGGTTGATACATCAATTATAACAGGTTTTCCCGTGACGAAGGGACAAGTAGTCCCGACATGCATTGGGCGTTATACATATTTTTTCTGTTGATTTGCCCGCATTATAACCTTTGAGTATCAATTTATTTTATTTTTTTTATTTATATTTATTAAACAATAAATCAATTACAAGCATGGGCCTACAACCACCAGGGCCGGCCGCTAGATTCAGAAAGGACCACACAGTTGTTAAGGCAGTAGTCGACTCCCGGGGCCCAGCCCCGTACATGGCTCCGGATAGTCCTAAGGAAGCAGGATACATAGGTTTAACATAAATAACAACTAAAAACAAAAGGCGAGGCATAAGGGCAAAAAGTGTGGGTCAGGCTACGTCCGGGGGACTCTACGTCAGACCTTCAAATAGCTATCAAGAGGAAGGAGTACTGATATGTCAGGGGGGGGTCACGGGAGAGGAACGTCTACATTCGGTTGTTCCAGAAGTCGCAAGGAACCATCAAGGGTCAGGGGGACAAAGCAATATCGGTGTCCACTAGGGGGGGAGTACAGTTACCCCCACGATACGCGTTCCTTTGCCCCCAGATTTTACCCCATGCCCCCGGTTTACCACGAGCCACATACACAGTCTTCTCCCTGAACATGCACCAGTCCATGTTCTCCTTCCATACGGACACGGTGGGAGGCCGCTGGGAACCCCAAAGCTGCGCTATATCTCTCTTGGCAATCATGTTCCCCAGGGCCGCCCACCGAGTCTGAGCCGCGTTATAATCATTGGGCTCCCACACATTCAGGACACAGCGACGCACCTCCGGCAGCAGCGCAACCCCGGTGACTTGTCCCATGACCACATGAACCCGGCGCCAGTATTCCGCCACCTCGCGGCACTCCCAAAGGATATGGAGAAAGGTGGCACTGAGCCCACATCCCCGCTTACAGAGCCCGTCTTCAGAAAATCCCATCGAGACCAAACGGGGACCCGTCACATACACCCGGTGGAGAATCTTAAGCTGGACCAGGCGGAGACGGGCTGGAATGGCCACTTCCTTGGGGGACGACAGTGCGGACTGCCAGTCCTCGTCGTCCAGTTCCACCCCATCCCCCGTCCACGCCTCCCGAAGGCGCACCAAGAGGTCAGCCCGATTATTGATAAGTTTTTTATAAATTAAAGAGATAGTACTGTCGGGGACATGACCATCGAGTATGCGGTCCTCGAGGGGCGATGAAGCCGGGATCTTGGTCCCCTCCCCAGAAACAGAGAGCAGGGCATGCCGAACCTGGGCGTAGCGGAAGAACTCCCTTTCCGTAAGTTCGTATTCGCTCTGGAGCGCCGCGAATGTTTTAACCGCACCCTTAATCCATAAGTCTCCCACTCTACTAATACCAATCGTGTCCCAACGTTCAAACCCCTTCGTTGTCCAGAGGCTTCCCAGTCGGTCGGAGGCAAACAGAGGAGTAGCACATGTTAATCGCTCACTCCAGCCCATGGCTACATTGGCCGCCTTCCAGATCCGTACCGCAATCTTAGTAGGGCCCGTAAGGGTCCGTCCAGCCGAGCTGGAGTAAAGTGCCCTGTTATAGTTTCCGCCGGGAAGCAGGAATTTATCCATCTCATACGCCGGATTCAA
The DNA here is from genome assembly GCF_964204655.1 of Triturus cristatus. Classification (NCBI taxonomy): domain Eukaryota; kingdom Metazoa; phylum Chordata; class Amphibia; order Caudata; family Salamandridae; genus Triturus; species Triturus cristatus. Next base: position 962,412,922 of record NC_140589.1, read on the forward strand.
GCCAGGCGCATACGTGGCATGGTTAATGGCCGATAGCTGTGAGGCCCAATAATACCTGCGAATGTCGGGAAGCGCGATGCCCCCGTCGTACCAGGGGAGAGTAAGCTTTGCCAGAGCGATACGCGCCCGTCCGTCCCACACTAGTCTCCTCTGCAGGCTCTCCACCTCCCGAAAGTAGGACACAGGAATGACATCGAAGGAGTTCTGAAGTGCATAGAGGAACCTGGGAAGGGACATCATTTTAAACAGTGCTGCCCGACCCAGCGGGGACAAGGGCAGCTTACACCACCGAGCCGTGTCCTCCCTCAAACGCCGAAGTGGAAGCAGGAGATTCTGCTCATAGCGAGCCACCGGGTCCAACGAGACGTATATCCCCAGGTATTTAAAGCCGGACAGAGATAATTGGATCGGAAGCCGAGGCGGCAAGAGAGGAGGGTCACCGGAGATAGGATAGACACAGGATTTAGACCAGTTGATCGTTAGACCCGAATTTCTCCCAAAGGAAGTCAGAACATCAAAGAGAACATTAAGCGACTGCCGCGGCGAGGTGAGATACAGGAGAATGTCGTCCGCGTACAACGAGACCCGATCCTCGAAGCCTGGGGCCCACCGGATCCCTCTGATCGAGGGCTCCCAGCGGAGCCAGGCAGCGAGCGGCTCCAGGGCAAGAGCAAAGAGCAGAGGGGACAACGGGCACCCCTGCCTCGTACCCCTACCGAGAGCGAAGGGCCGAGAGACCCGCCCATTAACCACCACCTGAGCCATGGGTCCCTTGTAAAGAAGCTTCACCCAGCCAAGAAATCCCTCCCCAAAGCCGAATTTGGTCAAGACAGCCCAGAGGAATGGCCACTCGATGGTGTCAAAGGCCATCGTGGCGTCTAAAGAAACCAGCACGGCTGGTTCGGAGAGGTACTCCGCCCTGGCGAGGGCGCCGTGAAGACGCCGCAAGTTAAGAGCGGTGTTACGATGAGGGATGAAGCCGCATTGATCAGGATGAATCAGATCGCAGATGACGCTCAACAAACGATTGGCAAGGACTTTAGCCAGGATTTTAGGCTCTGCGTTTAGCAGTGAAATAGGCCTGTAGGAGGCACAGCGGTCACGTGGCTTACCGTCCTTGGGGATCACGACTATCGTAGCCAGACGCTGGTCGTCAGGAAGGGAACCCGCCTCAAGGGACTCCTGAAACATACGACGGAGGAAGGGCGCGAGTTTATCCGGGCGCAACTTGGATAATTCAATAGGCAGACCGTTGGGACCCATCGCCTTGCCCGAACGAAGGGACCGAATCGCAGTTGCTATTTCATCTACAGACAAGGGGGCGTCCAGCTGCTCACGGTCTTCGACGGACAGGCAGGGCAAAGCAATATCCCTCAGCAGAAGGCAAGAGTCTTCTTCATCCCTATCAGTCACCGGGGAGTACACGGCCCGGAGGTGGTCAGCGAAACATTCCACAATCTCACCAGGCTCAGTCACACACACTCCATCCGAGACACGCAGCTCCGGGACCACACGATTCACTCTCTCCTTCTTATCCAGCCACGCAATCAACTTTCCCGCCTTGTCCCCGGCATCATACAATCGTCCCTGCTGCTCCCTGTACATCGTTTTGGCAGCGTCAGTGACAAGAGACCTGTATTCAAACTGTTTCAGGCTGAGGGCATGGAGCCCGTCCGGAGTGACACCCGTCTCCAAGGCCGACTCCAGCCCCGAGATGTCAGTCTCCAACTTCACCACTGCCTCACTCTTGAGCTTCTTAGCCACCACTATCTGGGAGAGGGCGTGTCCGCGGATTACGGTTTTAAAGGCTTCCCACAGGGACATTGCGGACGACACCGACCCCTCGTTTTCAAGGAAGTATTGGTCCATAGCCTTAACCAGGCTGTCGCGAGTCGTAGGGTCTCGCAGGTACCACGGGTTAATGGGAGCAATCCGCCCTGCAGACCGCGGCTCGGTGTCAAAGAGCAGCCACAGCGGGGAATGATCGGAGATACCCCGCGCCAGGTGCCTAACCTCTCGAATCCGACCAGTCTGCGCCGCGGGCATAAGGAAGTAGTCTAACCTAGAAAGACTCCCATGCGCCCCAGAGTGAAAGGTGTACTGACATTGGGTCGGATGCATTAATCTCCAACTATCTACCAGGCCGAAGGTCTCCAACAGTCCACCAAGCCATGCCTGGGCAGCGGGGAGGGCCCTGGGTGGGTGACGATCCAGGTCACCCGAAACCACCGAATTAAAGTCCCCGCCCATAAGCAAAAGACTATCCGGAAGTTCTAGCAGCATTCGACCCAAGTCCGCGAAGGTGGAGTTCTGGAGGCCCGGGGGGACGTAAACTGAGACCAGGGAAAGGGGCTGCCCCTCCCACCTCCCAGTCAGACACACATAGCGCCCTCTGTCATCCGAGACTACCCTAGTGATATCCAACGGAAGTGAGGATCGCAGGAGAATGCCCACCCCCCTGGAGCCAGTTGTGAAACCAGAATGGGCCACGAGGCGGTATCCCCCCCTGTTCATTGCATGACAAACATTACCAACCAGATGCGTCTCCTGGATAAACACCACATCAGGAGTCAGACGACGCAAATACTGCAGTACTACACCCCGTTTGATACGGTCCCCCAACCCATTGACGTTCCATGACATCAGCCTCAACCCGTCCCCCCCCATCCCCTCCAATAGATCAAAGGCCCCCCAGTCAGTAGCACAGTTCCCGAATCTGGACAAAAATCAATACCTCGCCATGCAAACAGAAAACACACAGCAAAACAACCCCTCCTTCCCCCCAACCCCCCCCAAATCCAACTCCCCCCACCCTGCACCCCTGCGGGCCAAAAAACCCCCCCAACTTGCAGTGTGCCTGTCGCCCTACTAACCCCATTCTACGAAAAGACCCCGGAGGAGGAAAGGGACCCGTCCCCGCCCGCCCCCCACACAGGTCCTAGTGAGACAAAATGAACAAAAGAAATAAAATCCAGCTGAACAGTGCAAAATGGCAAAATCAAGGACCAAAAGTCACTCCAAAGGGGACCCGCCACCTTCGGCGCCTGCAGAGGGCCCGGGACGGCCACGTTTGTCCGGCAGCGAGTCCAGCCAGTCACTCACGGCCACAGGAGAGTCAAAAAAGGCAGTCCGATCCTCATGTTCCACTCGGAGTTTTGCAGGGTAGAGCATAGAGTACTTTAGGCCCAGTTCACGGAGACGACGCTTCACCCCCTGGAATCCCATCCGCTGTTTCTGGACAAGTTGGGTAAAGTCCGGATAAAAGTTAATGGATGAGTTCTCATGACGAACCGGGCCGTGGACCCGTGAGGCCTGCAGAATAGCATCTCGATCTCTATAGTGGAACAGTTTGGCCACGATAGGCCTCGGGGGGGCCCCCGGCCGTGGCCGACCGCCCGGAACTCGATGGGCCCGCTCCACGGCAAAGAACTTACTTAGGCCTGCAGGGGCCAACTGTTGGAGGATGAGTTCTTCGACCAGGAGGTCAACCGGGCGGCTGTCGGAGGACTCCGGTACGCCTATGACACGGATGTTGTTGCGTCGGGCCCGTCCCTCGAAGTCCTCCAGCCGCCGGGCCATCTGATCGTTGACCACCTTGATGTCACCAAGCGCGGCCTGCAGGTCCGACACATCCGCACCAAGGGTGGAGGTCCGCGCATCGAGAGCCTGAACCCTCTCGTTAGTTTTGGAGAGATCTGCCCGAATTAAGGTGACATCGATTGCCACCGTGTCGATTTTACGGGCCAGGGCCTCGTATTGCGTGGCGATGGTTTCCCTGATGCCATCAATGGCGCCCATGATGTCCTGCAGGGAAAGCTCCGGAGAGACGGTCGTGCCACCACCGGCGGCGTCCGGGGGGGGGCCGGTCGCTCCAGGGGACCCTCTGCCCAGAGTGTAGCGGTCCATGTTGTTGACCTGGACCGGTCCCCCCGCGGAGGGAGGCCTTAGTCTTACGCCCCTCGGGGCCCCCCTTGCCCCCCATGTGGTCACAGACACCGAAGGGGACCACCGATCAAGGGTCGTAGGGGCACCGGCACCGCAGACCAGCGCCTCACCAGAGACCACAATATAGCGGTGCGGGGGGACCCAAGGCGATGGGCACACTAGTGGCAGGTGGAGACAAAGCCTCGCGCAGAGGCCAAGGAAACACCCCGCCACAGCAAGTGCGTTCGCCGGCCAGCCCCCTGAAGTTCGAAAGTGAAACCGAAAGTGGTAGAGCGGCCACTGGCACCGCACTGCAGCCGCTGTTGTTCAATTACGACACGGCTCCACGGTTCACCTTCGCCCCGGGCACCTCCGTCGGGTGGGTCCCAAAAGTTCGAACAACGACAACTCAGGATTCCCAGGTCCGATTTGAGTTCTGAAAAGAGATACGTGCTCAGCCGGTCGTCATCTGCCAGATTCCATAAACCACATCAGGATATTCTCAGGATAAATTCCGAGGAGCAGCAAGGGTCCGGGGAGCCCTGTGCCCACGCGACCATCTTGGATGCGCGCTAGGCTCCTCCTCTGAGTATCAATTTTGAACACTGTATCTAGCCTTGAAGTTTTGTATATAGATACATATGTTTATTATGGATTTGTATCAATTGTTCTGGATGAACATTTAATGAAATACGTATGAAAATAAATACAGTATTGAATGTAAAAACGTGGGGCAAAAATATGTTATAATTGATGTATTAACCCATTACGCTGTGCACGTTTTAGACCAAGTTGCCGGGCGGGACTTGGCTTAATTGACTACAGTACACATGTCAGGCAGACATCTGTCACACATGGCACTCAAATTAGTTCGATCAAACAGAATTTTGGTATCAGCATATTCTCAAAAATTAGGTGTGCACAATCTACTATCACTGTTTCTGTGCTCACTTTGGAACATAGGTCAAAAAGGCCATATTCTTGGGAGTACAAGCAGTGAGTTTGTCTGTTTTAAATTGAGCTATTACAAATCAATCAGTGTGCAGTCTTCCTAATTCCCCAACAATGTCAGTAATGTCTAAATATGTGAAACATTAAATAGGGCTATCAAGATTCTTGATCGCTGCATCAAATTAATATGCCCTTTGTTAGTCCCGTTTTGACCTCTGCGGTATGCACGAGACAGGCCGTGTTGGAGAAAGGGCGATGTAGATATTATGGAAAATGTCTTGTGTTTATCAAGTAGAAAAAAGATTATTCTCAAGTAGAACAGCTTGAAAGTTCAGTGACTAAAACCCAAAACATTTCATGAAAACGTGCGTTGGGGAGTATGAACACTTTTAGAAAATCAGACACAGATATGAAAATGTCATATCCAATACGAAAACACTTAAAAAGCACCCCTTTTTAGAAAAAAAGACGAATCCTCACGTTCAGATTTTAATTCAATCTTCAGCAGGTGCGTAGCTTCGGGGGTGGGGGGTTGGGGGTGTTATGCCCCACTAATAAACATATTTTGTGGTAAATAGTTGGGTACGGCTGCTTTCAGTCAGGTATGGTGAGCTGTCTGATGGAAATCACCAGGAATTTTACATACACACAGATAAAAACCCACAAACACTCTCTCACTCTCTGTTTTAAATGTCTTCAAAGATGTTGGTTATTTTACAAAATATTGTGTTTTTTCTCACTTTGTATCCCTACCAATCTATGTTCCTCTCTCTTACAACTGCCCCTTAATTCCTCCTCATGCGCCATGCTTGTCATGTAATGTATTTCAAAATTATATGCCAACGTGATTGCAGTAGCGGCTGCATGTACCGAGGATGGTGAGGCGGGGAGCACAAATAATAAATCAAATAAACGTATCTCCCTAACTTGCAGCGCGACCTCCTCCTCCCTTAGGTGTCTTCTGGATGCTCCGGACACAGCAAACTGCACTACCCAATCCTGGTGCTGCTCTCAGAGCATGAGAGCAGCACCAGGATTGGATAGAGCAGGCTCTCTCAGCGCTCCTAGGAGCACTGGAGGCCTGCGCTTTCTCTAACCCAGCTGTCTAATACAGCCCAGTTAGAGAAATTTAAAATGCGCATGTCTGGCTGGCCGTCCCAAGACGGCCGGCAACAGAGACTTGCACATTTTAAAATGCACAGCTCCCTGCAGCCACTCAGCAGCACTGGCCCCTGTCCATCCTGATGCTTAGATCGGGATGGGTTGCTGAAAAATAAAATTGCAATAAATAAACGTTATTACCATTTTATTTTTCAGGTCTGGGGCTTGTGGGGTGACGCTCCTCCGCTCAAATAGAGTAGCCGCCCCTGCGTGATTGTTGGAAAATCTGACACTCCCGTCCCCCTCCAATATTACTGACCAAGCTAAGCCTATAGCAATCAGGGGGAGTTTGGCAGTGCTGGGACTCCTGACACTAGCAGTTAGTAACAGGGGAGCGACAAAAAAAAAGTGAAGTTAGATCCAATGACTAGAGAGGTGGAAATGGGGGTTTATAGGTGTCCTGTTTATTGTCCAAATGATGCTGTCACCATGCACAGGTAGCTCACTGCAGTTAGGAGGATAAGGTTGCATCCATGTACCTGACCACGTCTCTTGAATACCTCCGCCTGTAAAATTCAGAAGCACTGGCTGTCCTGTTTCTTCCACATTTAGAAGACCATCTTAATTTGAGTGTCTATACTGCAGTCTCTTGCTATTGTAGGAGTGGGCAGCATAGATACAGAAGGGTTGGATCTATGTGAAATTTTCAGGATAGCTGCTCCCTATGTAAAAGAGTACATTGAGATAATGTGAAGATCCTGAAAACCTGATATTGATCCAGCGCTCCTCAAAATACATTTGACACCCCTTTCTATAGGTATCTTTATCCACACAATCTAGATGTAAACTAAAGACCGTAGCCCCCACTGTACCGTGCCTCCTAGATTTTCTGTTTAATCGTCTCAATATCATATTCGTGTGGCATCAGCTCCCCTCAGCACACAACACTGCTCTGGTTAGAGCAATCTCTGCCTCTGCTCTGATGAGTAAGAAAAGTGATTAGCAATGTGAGACAGGAGAATAATAAAGAGGTAAAGAGACACTATAACAAGAGGTGAAGAATAGGGAGAAGAGAGTTAGAGATTAGGTAGATAGATATATGCAGTAGTGATGGACATAAAGTAAGGAGAGAAAGGTGAGGTAGCCAGGAAGGAAGATCTAGAGAGATAAAAAGAGGAAGAGGAAGGTAGAGAAGGAGTGATAGAAAGTGGTAAGCTCTTAGAGTGAGGTAGAGCTTGAGACTGAGAGAAGGAAATATGAGGAAAGGGAGAAGGGTGGGATACACTTAGGGTGAAGTAGGTAATGAGAGAGGAAAGGCAGAAAGAGGGGTGAGTTTGAAAGAAGAGAGACAGAGAGATGTAGCAGTATAGAGATGTTAGGGGCCATATTACAGATTGTGCTGCAGGGGCACAACAGGCATGTGTGCTTGCTTTTTGGACCCCCAAGGCACTATGGTAATACAGAAGGGGACACAAATGCTTGTGCAACCACTTCTATAATACTGATAGCTTTAGCACACAAGTATCTTGAGAGGGTGTTGCTTCATTTGCATTGTGGCGTTGCCCCATGCAAAGGAAAGAATCACTTTGACTCTACACACGAGTTATATTGTAGACAGCTGTAAAATTCATAAATTACTGAGCAATTGTAATTTATAGTAAGATTTGATTTATTTTCGTTTATTTGTTTTACTTTATCAGATGATTTGGTAGTTTTCAGTTGATGGATTACACCCTTGCATTCTACTTTTACCAAGTGCAGCATTTGTTTGGCAAATAAATAAATCTCCGGAAGCGGAAATGTTCAACAACCTCCACATTTTTTACCAAATCCTGTTAAACCTAATGAGGAATGGAAACACTGTTTTCGCAAGTTTGAAATTTACTTGGTGGCAATCGATGCTGGTAACTATGCTCCACAAAGGAAATTCACATTATTATTCAATTGTCTGGCCAGTGAAGGCCAGAAGATCTTTGATCATTTAATGGTAGCACTCAAAATTTTGTCCAGTACATGTCAATTTAATAATTCTCCTGAAGAGTACATTAGACTCCAAATTATTGCGAATTGCTAACTTAAAACAGTTAAAGAGCATTTGTTATGTTGTACAAGCCCTACAGTAGAAGAGACAGTGAAAATTGCTAAAGGTATAGAAAGATCTGTGGAATCAGTAAAATTGCTAATGGGGACTACTAGTTCTTCTGAAAGTGTAAGTGTGAGGGTGGTGAAAAAAACTCAAGTCACAGGGGCAAGGAATTTCAAAACAGTATCTAAGAGTGACATCTGTTATAGGTGTAGATCTTCTCCAGCGCCTAGACCCCTTAGGGCAATCGTGCACTTTACACATTTCCAAATCAAATTGTCATTTAACTAACAGTATGATTTATCCTGCACAGGGGAAAAAATCACAATAAATGCTAAATAATTGGACATTTCTTGAAGGTCTGCAAGAATATGGAAAATGTGAGAATTAGTTGTCTTTCAGAGGGTGAGGAACAAATGAGATGAATACTGATGGGTTGACTGCCGTAACTGAGGGGTCTGGTATTCTTGCATGCAAAAAGGTCCTTTTTCTATTGAAAGTATAGAGAAGGTTGACTTAAGGATCATGGCTGATTCTGGTTCACTGATGACTATGGTAATAGAAAACACTTTAAAATATTTCTGGAATCATAGCAATTTAAAGAAGTCCGATATCAGAGCCATTGCTTATGGAGATATGGAAATTTAACCTTAGGTTATTTCAAAAGTAGGTTATGTTTTTTAGGAGGCAGTGTGTATACTAACATTTATGCTGCAGTCATTGGATAGGATATTATGGGTTGGATTGACCCAGGCAGATTGGGGTTTTTACTAAGGTCTGATACTACTACTCCTGTCATGCTGGTAAGTCAGAGAGTTGGTATTGAAGATATATTGTACAGATACCAACAAGTGTTCACAGACCAGGTTGGAATAGTAAATGGATATAAACACAAGATTATTTTAAGAAAGAATGCAGTGCCTGTTGCACATAAGGTTTGTGATGTTCCACTTTGTATAAGAGAGGATCTCAGGAAACATTTAGATCAGTTGTGTAAAGATACGATCATTGAACCTGTGAATGCAGCTGATTGTGTGAGTGATGTGGTTATCGGCAAAAGAAAAATTGACAAATCAGATTGTGTGCTGATTTAAGGTCTCTGAAAAAGAATATAGCGGAAGATTGCCACCCTTTGCCTGAGATTTATAAATTTTTAACCACATTATGTGGGCTTTGTTATTTAGTAATATTGATCTTAGAGCAGTATACCACCAGGCTCCTTTGGTAAAGAAATCGCAAATTCTCACCACATTTGTTACTCCAGTTGGTGCTTTTCAGTACCTGAGGATGAAACTGAGCGAGTAAGTAAGTAAGTAAAAAAATTATAAAGCGCACGAATGCCAAGGAGTCTTGACGCTGAAAGTAACAAGTAACGGGTACTGTTTCAGGAGGGCAATGCTTCATTTCCCTATGACGTGAATAGCAGGTCTCAAGCATTTTCCTAAACAGGGGTCTAGTAGGTTGAAACCTAGTGGTGACCGGCAATTTATTCCAGAGCATAGCCGCCCAATAGGAAATACTTCTACCCCCATCTGGCCTTTCGGATTTTGGGGACCTGAACTAGTCCAGATCTAAGGTTCCACCTCGGGGAGTGCCATTGGAAAACTTGTGTAGGTAACGGTAATACTTTAAGTCAAATGTTGGATATTCAAGATACAAATTTTAATATTGGTAATGATATAAGTGATAGTCAACATTTTGATTATGGTTAAATTGATAGTCGACAGAATGTCATTACTAGGTGTGGACGTATGACTAAGAAACCTAGTTATCTGCACAAATATTATACATAAGGATGAAGTAATAATTATGTAGCAATTTTATATGTAATTAGTTGTACTTGCATGACATGTAATCAAATTAGTACATTTTTTGTGAAGATCTTGTACTGGTGATTTATCAGTATTCATGAATAAGTTTTGTTTTTTTATATTTTGTGTAAGACCACTTTATAGTATTTTTTTTGTTCTTGTTTTGTAGAAGGGAAGATGTTGTGTCGGGGAGGGGTAGTAGAACGCTGCAGAAGGTTAGAATGCTACCAGCATTTCAACATCTCAAGTCGTCTGTATTCTATCTGCACAGGTGATTTGGTAGTTGCTGCCTAGACTTGAGTATGTGGGGATGCTGGCTGATGGTCTCATAATATCTCTCTCTCTCTCTCTCTCTCTCTCTCTCTCTCTCTCTCTCTCTCTCTCTTAATCATATATATCACAAATTCCACTGTTGATCGACAAAAGATGCTCAAGCCCAATTCCATTCATCATAAGATTTTCCTTAATTCAGCATATGGCAAGCAAACGCCCGAAGCGTTTCGGTGCAGCCGCACCTTGGTCACTGGTCACAGACTGTTTGTTGCAGTCAATTAAATATAGTGCACTTAAACAAAAATAAATGTAGGACTACATATCCCAAATGCTTCATTACAGAAAGGAAAACTGGCATCCATTTTGAAACGGTGAACTTCATTGCGGTTTCACTTATTAATCAGAGTTTACATCCTTACTGAATAAACCAATAAAGTTACCCATGATTCGGTATTGAAAAATAAATAAATCAAGCTATGCTGCCAAGTCTTCTGGTAATCTGTGACTGATTAATTCATCAGTTTAAACAAACCACAATTCCGCCCCAGTGAGCCAATACTCTTTGCAATCGTTACCAGCACTCCCTAGACAATATCACATTTCAAAGCATCCAGTTAATGGCAAACATTGCGCCCCTGTGGGCCTAAATTCATAACAAATCAATACATTTTTCATATTCAATATTCAATTAATACAAATCAGTCTTGTCCCTGCTCCTATGGGAACAGTCTAGCCCTAACTGCCAAGCCTAATTCCTCCCTGAACCAGAACACAAGCAACTCAGGACGGACTGGTTTCACCCTACTTAGGGCTCATCAGCCAGGTAGAGGTTGGTTCCAGTGACACAGTGTGTTTGCGACCCACGTCTGGACAAATTGATGGATGGAATGCTTGATTTCATTGTTATTTAGCAGTGGCTGAGATTAATTCAAGCATCCCATCTATTGTGATGGGAGCTGTTGGGTCTTTGTCAATATAAAAATATTTTGGGTACAAGCAGAAATTGTTTGATCTCAAAAAGCACCCACTGCTAATCTAGGCCCTGGTACTGAAGAGAGCTACTTTGTCATAGAGCAAAATGCCATCACTTTCAGTGAAATTAGCCAATGGCGGAAGTGGGCTGACACACTGCCAAGGGCTGTATGCTGTAAGGGGTGGAAGAAACTGTGAAAGATGCAAAAGCAGGCCAATGGAAGAAGAGGGCTGTGTGAAAGCCTCTATCAGTATATGTTTTATATATATGCATTTAGTAAGGCTAAAAGGTCCTGGTGGACACCAAACCTAAATATTGGACATCTTATCAGATGCCAAATATCAGATTTGTAATGAACATTTTAGATTTTGTGAAAGCCACTCTTGGTGTTTATACTTCTGCCCCCACTCTCCAACTGAATGAATCAGATCTGATGCTAACAATTGGCCCTGAGGCAGTTCTGAGTGAATGGAAATCCGCTAAAAAAGCACGGCTCTTGTTTAGTCCGAGCTTATAGTACAATTGTGAGAAATTGGGTTGTTGGTTGACTGGGGTGTGACCCCTCGACAAGCAACAACCACAATCCCTTGCAAGGTAAACAAAAAAATAAACCTGTGCTTAACCATGAATAGCTTGGCACAAAAAGCAATCAGGCTTAATGTAGAGACAACGTGTAAAGTATTTTTGCAACATACATATAGTGAAAACGCAACTTAAGAAAAATCTCAAACCAATTTAGAAAAATAAAGTAAAAGATCAAAGCATCAATCGCAGACATATAGTCGCGCAAGATCGTGTCAAAGTCGAAAGTGAAGGCTGACCATGATGGACGGATACAAGGAGTGGATTGGCTCGGGTAGCGCTTTCTCCGGACTCAGAAAAATTCTTAAAGAAAAATGTCTGAGAAGGTAAAGTTCAGTGGGGCAAGGCTGCAGGAGGTGTCCGAGGAGGAGCGTCATCATCGGATACCCTTGGGTCGAAGCTGCATGGAAAATTTATACGCTCTAACTTAGTCACCGAACTGGAAATTGAATAACTCCAGGTGGATGAAGGATAGAGTGTAGCTAAAACCAGTTCCATGAGCTTGCATACCCCTTTGGAGAAGGACCACTGAAACAGATTTACTGCTACGGAGAAGAACGTAGTGGAAGAAACTGCAAAGTTAATCCGACCAGCAAGGCAACTCGGGCGGATAGGCGAGCAGGTTGGCCCCGGTCTCCTCCTGGTTCTCAGATTACATATTGGCCAAATACTTTCTAAGTCCTTAGTTTGGGAGATTGGCCATCTGGGCACATTGAGCATCACAACCATGGGTCCACGACTGGTGGAATATCTCTTGAGGGTTCAGTACTCACTCAGGCTGAGCCCAGGTCCAGGTTCAAGATGGTGGGAGCCTATTATGTCCCTGTGGCTCTGAACAAGATGCCAGCAAACTAGCCCTAGGAGTCGTTTCTGATAGACCTGGGTGTAGGTGTACATGCAGAGTTCAACAGCAGGAATGGCCTCTGAGGGTTCAAAGTACGCTCCAGGCAGCAAAGCAGTCCTTCCAGGTACAACAGCAGTCTGGCAGAGTGCACAGCGGATCACAGCAGCCAGGGCCAGACTGGCTGTAGCAGGCACTGGGTATTTTCCCGGTGGGCCGGAAGGGTGGGGCCAGTATTGGACCAGCGGTGGGGGCTGTTTGTGTTACAGGGAGTCAGTTTTGCAAAAGCGCTGCATTATTGGCTCACTGGAACAATAGCAGCAGCAGTGTAGCAGGAGCAGTGTTTCCACCAGCAACCCATCCCCCCTCCTCCCTCCCAGGAGCTGGTCCAAGTTGATTGCCAGGGCTGGTTTGCATTCCCAGTCAGGCCATGACAGCAGCAGGCAGTCCTCTGAGAGACCTTCCGCAGGCCCAGTAGTGAACTGAGTTTTAACCCTGGTGCCCTTCTTCTGGAAGGTGGGAGAAGCTTCTGTAAAGGTTCTTTGAAGTGCATGGATTTTCCTTACTCCCCTGCCCTCATTCTTTGTGTGAAGGCAAAGCACAGGCTATTTAGGTATAAGCGGGGTTGTGCTCAGCTTCACCCCACCCTCCCATCCTGCCAGCAGATGGCCTATTCAGGCACACCTAATCCCTCGATTGTGTTAAAGTCTGGGAGGAATTCACAAAGTCTAACTGTCAGTCACACCCAGTCATGTGACCCAGGCCAGGCTACAGGCACAAAAAGGGCTAAGGGCAGGAAAATACCAACATTCTAAAAGTACCAATTCCAAAATTGTAAGGAAAAATCCTACATTACATTAAAGAGGGTTTATCATTACAGTTTCATGGATGCCAAACAATACATCTACCTGCTCCCAATTAGGAATTACAACATGCTAAATGTAATAAGCAATCCCAATGTTATCCTAAGGGAGGGGTAGACCTCACAGCAGTGAAATATGAGTTTAGGGGTTCTTCTCTAACAAGCCATGTAAAAGTTAAAAGGTAAATGTCCAACCTTATAATTACATAGCACCCTGGCCTATGAGCAACCGAGGACCTACGTTAGGGGTGACATATATGTAATAAAAGGAGAGTTTAAGGCTTGGCAAGTGGGTTTAAATACCAAGTCGACATGGCAGTGCAACACTGCATTCATGTTACAATGGCATGCCTGGCCAAGTTAAAGGGCTACTTAAGTGGATGCACAATCAGTGCTGCAGACAGACTAGTAGCATTTAATTTACATGTCCTGCAACATATAGTGCCCTTAAACATCTTAACATGGGACTTACAAGTAAATTCAATATGCCAACTGGGTTTATGCCAATTCCACCATGTTTTAAGGAGAGAGCACAAGCACTTTAGCACTGGTTAACAGTGGTAAGAGCACAGAGCCCTAAGGCAAACAGAAACAAATTCAGAAAAAAGTGAAGGGTAAAAGTCAAAAGGTTTAGGGGTAATCCTGCAGAGAAGGCCATATCCAACAACAATCCACTGGTCAAGACAGACCTCTCTGAAGTAAAATAGATACATTTCCCCAGAAAGCAAACTGCTGTAAAACCCTTTGCTCTATTCCACATATGCCTAGATGCACAGTAATCGATATTAACCTAAGCTTTCCACCACACGTCCAGTATATTAATGGGCTGCTTGTATTTAAATATGGTGTGAGAGGCGGCTCTCTGCAAAACCGGCCCTTGCTGCCCTCCATTGGCTCCCCATCAATGAACGGGTCCAGTTTAAGGCTCTATGTATTGCCCATAAAGCGATTTCTGGCAAAGGATCTCCTTTGATGCGTTCTCTCATTCAGCCCTATTCTCGTAATAGAATGCTGAGGTCTGGAAACAAACACTTACTTACGGTCCCAAAAATCAGAAGAGTTCGTAGTGGGGGGCGACTCTTCTCGTATAACATAGCAAAGCTCTGGAACCTTCTGCCTCTTCATGTCCGCCTAGAGGATGATCATCTATCCTTCCGGAAAGAATTAAAAACCCATCTTTTCCCTTGAGGATTGTTCTAAGTGTGAAGTGCTGCTAATAGCGCTGGGATGCCTGCGGGTGAGCACGTGCTTTATAAATGTTATTTTCATTCATTTCATTTCATTCATATCGAAATGTTTGTGCAATTTCTTTAGCTAGTCCTTGTTTTGTAATCATTAGGTATTGTTAATAGCTGTATGAATTCATCTACTCAATTAATTGACTGATCATAGGATAGGATAGGATATTTATTTATAAAGCGCTCAAATGCCGTGGCGTCTTGGCGCTGGGTGGATATGTGGGGGGACTGGGCCACCTAGCTCCAGAGATTTAGATTGAAGAAAATAACCAAGTCTTTAGCGATTTCCTGAAGATCGACCGGTTGGATTGGAGTCGCATAATAGGTGGCAATTGATTCCATAACTTGGCTGCACAATGAGAGAGAGTCAGACCCCCCACCTTGCTCTACTGATTTTTGGGGTGTAGATGAGGCCCGTGTTTGTGGATCTGAGGTTTCTTATGTGGGAATACCATGAGAACATCTTCTAGATCTCCTCTGAGACCCCTCCATATAGAGCTTTGTGCACCAGACAAAGGGCCTTAAATTCCACTCTTTGCTGGACCGAGAGCCAATGTAGCATCCTTATGCTGGCCGAGGTGGAATGGCCTTTCGGAATGCTTAACAACAGTCGGACAGCTGCAAGAAAGAAGCAAGAGGAGGTCAAACTGTTGACCTGGGCTGAAAAGTTGAGCTGATCGTCGAAGATCACTCCAAGGTTCCTGACTTTCGTGGATGGACGGGGACATTCACCCGCCTCAGACGGCCACCAGGTGTTGTTCCAGAGTTAAGGGACTTTGCGGAACTCCAGGACTTCAGTCTTGTCAGTGTTTATTTGAAGGAAATTTCTGCTCACCCAGCTCATAATTTCCGTTAGACCGGCATGAAAACTGCAAGCCACGGTCTCTGGTTGTTTGGATACCGATATTATGAGCTGCGAATCATCCGCATACGAGATAAGGGTAAATCCGTGCTTCCTAATAAGACTAGCCAGTGGGGCGACATAAATATTAAAGAGCGTTGGTGACAAAGCGGAGCCTTGTGGTACTCCGCACGAGAGATGGAAGGTGTCGGACTGAAGGCTCTACCTATAGTTGCATTTAAGTATTTAATTTAAGTTTGTGTTTTTTTCAAGTTGGCTTGCGGCTTAACTCACCAACAGTTCTTGTTCCATTATAGTTTGTATGATTAATAATAAGAATTTACGAAAACAAGTGGCAACTTTTTTCTTAAACCTTCGATACAGAAATCAAACATTTCCGATTCCCAATCAAAGACAATTCAGTTTTATCTTCTTTGAATTTGTCGAGAATTTCATACATTTCATACATCTTCTGTCAGCAAGTGGTAAACTTAATTCCCCCCCACACAACCTGCTCGAGTCTGGTGTGTGTTCATGTTGGCTCTGACAATATGTCCACGCGCAAGAAAGTGCTGTAAACTCTAGATTTGGAGTTTATGAATCAGCCTGTATCTGAACCACCTGCTTCTCCCTATATAAAGATATCTGCATTCAACTGGAGTCTTCAATAGCCAGCTTGTTTACATGCAGGTTTCGACTTTTCAGTACTTTTTAATGTTAATGTTGTTTTTTATATTATTTATTTATTACCATTTTAAATGTGAGCAGGTCAGAGAAACTCTTGCATTATTGTAGGTGATTATTTCAGTTACTGTTATTTGCTTTCCCTTTTGCTATTTATTAAATCACGTCCATGAAGGACCTCATGTAGGTGAATAAAAATGTACATAAATGTTGTTCAGTTATAATTGAAGGTGATGTGGACCTTAGTTGTCACTCCTGTGTTTTATCTCTCTGGCTGTATGGTGAGTCACATAGCAGATTAGATGGGCTCTTGTGTATTGCACATTAGAATGGCAGCAGCAGGAGGCTGGTTGAATGTGATCCAGCGATCAGGGACTAATAATTTTCTGCAAACCAGGCCCAATGTCATTACCCAACAAGTTCCTATCACGCTGGGCTAGTGAATTACCAAACAAATTATCAAATTTACCAATGACCAAATTGTAACCTTATCTCTGATTTACTCATTTTGGCGATGCGATCTTTATATATTTGACAGGGTTTGGCAAACTAATACTTGGTTAAAAAATACTCATTAAACCAGATAAACACCTCTAATAAAGACAGACTCATTTGTATATTTATAAAATGTATTTAAAATAATGTGAATACATTCTCAATCAGTACCCAACTACAGAACAAATCATAGATCATTCACAGAGAAACAATATCAGTGAAATAACATCTCAAATTGAAAATGCAATGAAGGAGTGGAAAGGCGAAGAGATAAAAGGTTCAGAGACAAAATACATTTGCAATTGATTATGCAAATTCAGTTTTCTGTCTATACTAACCCAATTGAATTAGAAAAACTACTCTCTGGCCATGAAACCAGTAAGGCCCCTCAAGAAGAATTGATGAGGCAAAGACTAAGTCAGGAATCAGCTGACAAGAACAGCCAGGTAAAAACAGCAAACAGATGACAGCGATGATCTCACAACAATCTGTAAATCTGCCTACAACCCCTCCCACCAGGCACCTCAAATATACCCTAAACCCAGATGTCCAGCCCACATTTGTTTCTAAACGAAGGTTTATTCTACATTTGATTGGTTAAGGAAGGGGGTGTTCTGTCACACCACACTCAA
The DNA here is from genome assembly GCF_964204655.1 of Triturus cristatus. NCBI lineage: Eukaryota > Metazoa > Chordata > Amphibia > Caudata > Salamandridae > Triturus > Triturus cristatus. The sequence goes on from NC_140589.1 coordinate 962,430,213, forward strand.
TGTGCTCATCTCACTAAATGTCCTATTGTTCTGTTTATCCATCACGTCAGCAGCTTCCACCCCAGGAAATACAAATTCACGCCTCGGCTAGCCTTCCACTTCCTTCTCCCCGGTTATGTACTAAACTTTGTATACATTTTCTCATCCACACTTTTCGAAAGGAAGCATCCCTCCGCTTGCTGATCGTATTATTTTTGTACAAACTCTTGGCAGGCTCTCAGGATTTCTTGAAGGACAATCACTGTGCACATACCCCTTCAATTTCAAGTTTCCTTCTCGTGTCATTTAACCCCTAATTCTTATGCGGAATAGGAATCCATACTCTCTATGGAAAACAAACACAAGCATTATTATTCACTTGTTATGCTTTTTCATTTACGCACCCTCCCAATGCTGCATCTGTCCATGCGCAACCCACGTTAGTCACTATTTTCTAGCAAACTTTAATAATGTGCACAAAAGCAGCATTAGTCTTTTATTTTTCGTTAGTCAAAAAAGCATTTGCGACCTACTTCAATATTGTAGTGAGAGCTTGCTCAGTAGCCTTTTTCCCTTGTGTTAAGCATTTTTCCACATTAGTTTTTCACCACACACTATTAATAAATGTTACTGAGGGTTCAATTCGAGCAGGTTTTGTTTCGCAAAAACCTGCTCCATCAAATGTGAGTTTGCAAGTCGAACTCAGAGGACCTCGATGGAACTGAACATGCATGATGCGCAACATTACTAGGGTTTAAAATGGAGCAGGGCTAAATTTGTGCCAGTGTTTTCAAGTGATTGACACTGCACTTGTTTCTGGGGAAAAGGACTTTTTTGTCATCATCAGACTTTCACCCAGAGCAAGACAGAAAGTGGAGAAAAGAGTAGAAAAGACTGGAAAATGTGACAAGTGGAGAAAGAAGGGATGACAAGAAAATCCTAGATTGAGATAAAGAGACAGGAGGTGTAGGGTGGTAGAGGAAAGTGGCCTGAGGTGAAATCAAGAAAGGGGAGCCTTGCTATCCGCCAGGCCAGTGGCTTCGAATTGATGTTTGAGTGGTGATTTGTCCAGTGGGCATTGATCCATGTGTAAAAGTATCTGTGTGTTGAAGAATACAAGGTCATCCACGCCCCCAGACACAAATTGCTATTCATCCATGATCTCAACAGTCAGGACATACATTGGTTTAAGTTGTCATGTCAGTGATTATGTGTGCTGGTCATGCCAAGCTCGGTCACATGCATTTACGGTGGTCATTTTCAGGATGTCCATGAACCAAAAGAGTTTCTTGCCCTTATTTTGAAACCCCCAACACCAAGTTCTCTTCTCATCTCTTCAGCTCTTGTGGTTTACAGGAACAATTTTGTGTTGGGTGACTCCTGTCCCGGCTGTTTTGGAGAGGTCATTAATATTGCCTTTTGGTCCAGGGCTGACACTGAAGTCTTGCGTTCCATCCATTACAAAGTCAGCTAAATACTAGACTTTTTGCTACTAGTGTCAGTGGTTGACGCATGTGTAATGGTTCAAGCACTTGTCCCCTCTTGGTCCTCTCCAAGCAATGTATTCCCAGCTGGCCTTCTAAAGTCCTCACACTATGCCCTAAGGGCAGTGCTATCTGTTGCTTCCCAGTTTATTGATGGTGCCGGATAGCAAGCCTTCCTAGTTTATTACCTTCGGGACAGCAGCTGCTAGGATTGGGCTTTGACACTTATTTACAACATTTAAAGGCGTTATTGCAATATTTGAGTAATAGCGCAATGTTAAAGTTTATCCAAAATAATCTGCGACTGAGATTAGAATACACAGGAGTACCCCCAGTTTTGTCTAATAAAACGGAATCAAACCAGGAGTTAAAAAACAAAGTAATATACTGGCTCAATAATAACAGACCACTCCCTCCTGATTCTAAAACAAAAATACTTAGTGTACGCAGAGTTCCCTGGGTGGGCCCAAGTGAGAAGGACCTAGAGGGGGACTGTATCCTGATCAACTTCAGCGACACCTGGGTAAAAAATATCATCTGCTGTAAACCAAGATTTGCTAGAGCTGGGGATATTCAATGTATAGGTCTAGAATATTTCTATCCAAATTTGAATCTTGCTCCCCCGACTTTGCTTTACAAAAACACTGGGCAGACATCTAACAGTGAAACACACCCTGGGTGGGCCCGGAGAAATAGAGCCGTATGGCCAAACCAAAACAACTGGGGTCCTCTGCAACAGAGTGATGGTTTCTTTAGGGGATCAATTTATAACAATAACAACTCCTCGCAAACCTGGTATAATGAACTAAGACCAAGATCCCAGGGGGAAGACTACCTAGGATGGTTTCCAAGTAATATCCCCCTAAGAAACCGCTTTGATGCACTTGCGGGCATGGAAGAGATAGATTGACCATCACTAAGTTCTCCTGGCAATACTAATACTCTGACAACAGGAGAGCCCAGCCAGAGGGAGAAGGGAGAAAGCTGTGACGATAACTCACGGGAGAATGCTTCCGTTGGTGACGATCGTACTTCTAACCCCCAAGTCCCTGAGGCTGGCTTTACTAAAGAAAGCGAACCAAGTCCAATCATCTTAAGGCATAATCCGGAAGTATTACCTGAACCAGTCAGAAAGAACCAAAGCGAAGTAAGGATGCGCCTTATTTCTTGGAACATTGCTGGGCTCGCCTCAAGATTGGAGGATGAGGCATGGTTAGACTTTGTGGGTGACTGTGACATCCTGTGCCTCCAGGAAACATGGAGCCGATCCACTCAGAACATCGAGGGCTTCCAAGCCTTTAATACCCTAGCGATACCTTCACAAGCGGGTAGGGCAAAAGGTGGCCTAATGACAGCAACCTCTTTAAAACTATGCAAACTTGTAATTTCTATGATAGTTGACTCCCCATGGTTTCAAGTGCTAATGTTGGTTAATTTGTTTCCTGAACCATTGTTGTTGATTAACTGGTATTACAACATCTTTGACAACAATGAGACAAGCGTAATGTTGAAATTGGAGGAGGCCATAGCCAGGGCACGCCACGAGCAACCCCTACTATTTGTCATCTGGGTGGGAGATTTCAACTGTTCATTATGCACCTACGGGGACTCGAAGGTGTGTGGCTTGAGAGACTCCCATGATCAACCCCTGTTACACTTCAAACATACACCCCAGGGGGACGCCTTAAACAACATCATTATTCTAAATGATCTATGCATAGTGGAGCCCTGGGTTGGTCCAAATTTTGCTCCAATACCGACGTTTCAGGGAAGTAGAGGTATGATGAGTTTTATTGACTTTGTAATTGTCTCTAGTGGGCACTTCCATCATGTTGATAAGTTGGAAGTAATTGCTAATGCTGCCAGTGACCACAACCCTCTAAACTTATCCCTGCTTTGTCCCGTTAAACCCAAACATTCTGTTTGGGAGCAACCTGTAAAGTATAGTAGGAACCAAGGTATCACACTTAAATGGGGCAAAATAGACGCGGCAGGTCTTGAGGCAGAGATCCTAAACGGATATAGCTCTGAGTACGAGGCATGTCTAACACCTACAACTACCCCTGAAAAGGTCATAGGGAATTTTGAATCTCTATGTGGGCATGTAGCCGAACGCCTCACAAAACCAATTGGTAAATGCAAAATGCTAGGTCCCAGATGGTTTGATGCCGCATGCTCGGCAACACACAGATCCTTGAAAGCGGCATTAAAACAAAAACCTAGGGACATAGAACTGGTTAGAGCATCTAGACTGGCCTATAAAGAAGCCATAAGAATAAGGAAGTTGGACTTAAAAAACCAAGCCTGGGAAGATCTAGAAAAGGCCTCGGAATTGAAGGACAGTAGGCTTTTCTGGGAAGTTATCAATCGCCCCCTTTTTACAAGTAATGGCAAGGATAACATTGTGATGCAGATTGCATGCGAAACATGGGAATCACATTTTGGGAACATTTTTAACCCACATGGTACTTTATCCAATGAACCTTCACTAGGAGACACTAGGGAATCGGTGGTCTCTCAATCTTCTTTGTCCTTGAGCTCATCGCTCACCTTACAAGAAGTGGAAGATGCTCTGTCGAAAGGCATACCATTAAAAGCACCCGGCCCTGATCTAGTGCCTTTGGACTTTTTTAAACACAATGTTAAGGTTTGGGCCCCCCTGTTGTTAAATGTTTTTAGAGCAGTTGTCATTAGCCGTATTCCGGCATCATGGAAGGAGGCAGTAGCGGTGCCAATTTTTAAGAAGGGCGATAGATCAGACCCCCGATGCTATCGCCCAATCTCATTAATTGATGCATCGTGTAAGATATTGGGTAGGGTCATTTTAGCCAGACTAGAAACATGGGCAGATTCGGTGGGCCTTATTGTGAATTCCCAATATGGGTTCAGAAAAGGTAAAGGTACTGTCGAACAGTGCCTGAACCTGGCCCTGATCATAGGGAAATACATGAAGGCAAGGAAATCCTCCATCCACCTTGCCTTCATGGACCTTTCAAGTGCATTCGACACTGTGTGTCGGAGCAAGTTGTGGCAAATGATGGAGGTCATGGGTTTCGAGGAACCCTTGGTCACCTTGCTCCGTAGACTCCATGAATCCACTACTGTAGCCATAAGGTTTGGGCCAGGGGGAGAGAAAACTAAGTCTATCCTCTCAACTGAGGGCGTTCGACAAGGATGCATATTAGCTCCTTTTTTGTTTCTTGTGTACACCAATGGTCTGGAAAAATACCTGTTGGACCACTGTCATGATTTTCCAAAGGTCAACGGCAGGAGCATTCCAATGCTTTCTTACGCCGACGACACGGTACTTATGACACTCACAGGAAACAGCATGCAGCACTGTCTTGATGCCTTCCACAAATTCATGTTGGACCTAGACCTTAAGGTAAACTTCGCCAAATCCTTTGCTATGGTTTGTGGCCCAAAGGGTACCAAAACCAGAAAGTTTGTGGTCAATAACTCCACCATTGAAAAGGTTGAAAACTTTAATTATTTGGGAAACCTCTTCAATAACAAACTAAGCTGGGCCCCGTTAATGCAGACTCGAGTTCAAAGTGCTAGTCGCTCTATAGAGGGTCTGTTTCGTTTCTGTGGCAAACTAGGACAAAAACCTGTTATACATCTAAAAACCTTGTATAAAGCTAAATGTTTGTCGGTTGCTACTTATGGGGCAGGGGTTTGGGGGACTGAAAGCCCTGACACGATACAGATCATGGAGAACAAATTTTTAAAGCGTGTATTGGCTATTCCACCAGGCTCCTCAAACAGATTTGCCCACAACGAAATAGGTCTAAGCTACGTGAGTGACACCATTCGCCTTTCCCCTTTACTGTTATGGGGCAAAATATGGCTATCAGAGGACTTACAGCTCACCAGAGATATCCTCCGGGATTGTTTAAAATTGGCTAACATGAAACAGATCCCCTGGCTATCTTATGTAAATGAAATGCTCCATAAAATAGGCTTGGGTGACATTTTTGACAACCCCGAAAATATACAGGGAGATATCAAAGCTGTAATTAAAACAAATTATTGGAAATCACCGTTTGTGAATTCCCTGGTTAGCCCTTATGTTCCTAAGGCTACTTTGCAGCACCAGTTTTATTTAACCTTCACAAACCATGTGCAATGGCGATTCTACTTGACAAGGTTTAGGCTACACATCTTGCACTTCCTTTTTGCGTTTCCTAAACAGGGGGGTTGGTGTGAGAGACTGCCCCCCTGTCCTTGTAATAACAAAGATAGCCAAAGCACGATGCATATTGTTCTTTTCTGTTCCCTATATAAGGACCCGAGAATCAGGTTTATTAAGCCGATCCTTAAGGAAAAGCAACCATGCCATTATAAAGAGGGTTATGATTATTTATTATCTCTGTCTTCACCTGGTGTCTGCTGTGCAATGTTAAATTTTATACGGGTGTCACTTTTGATTAGAAAACGGTATGGCTAAATCTGGCCCCAAGAAGCTGACCCTTTGATCATGTATATTGTATATTGTTGCATCGTGATTTTCTTATTTATTTCACCTGCCCTTCAATGTATGCCCCGGCACGAAGAATCTATGAAATCATCTAATTTGATTGAAAGTAAAAGCTATGGGGTCTTCATCTGTGATTATATTAGCTAATGAATTTTATTAGTTTAGTCTTATAATTGTAAGACTGTCTTTTAAAAATGAACTTGAAATAATGCTTGTAAATGAAATTGTTTGACTTTTATGATTCTTTTGTTTTGAATCGAATAAAGTTTTTGAAACGAAACAAATAGAAATAATCCTTTCCAGCATTAGGACAGCTTCTGCTGGCTGGAGAGTGCTACTGGCAGCCCAGAACTCAAAGCAGCTTACAAACAAACATTGGCATAGCCAATAGGTCTCGCTTTTGGGACCTAATAAGTATTTAGTTATGCAGCACAATATCCTTGGTGCAACAACATCAACTGTTGCATGCTGAACACTTATAAGGTCCCAAAGGCGAGACCTATTGGCAATGCCAATTCTTGTTTGAGTTTAGTACCGGCAGCTCATGCACGTGTGCTTTAGATAGTAAAATGTTTTGAAAAAAGGTTCACATCTCTGCTCTGTTCCAGCGCGCACTTTTATGATATTGCTCCACATCCTAAAAATACCAAATGAAACATTTAAAGGCCAATAAAATATGTAATGCTTCCTTTTTTGTGGCACTACTAAGTACCTTGAAATCCCCATGAAGTGCCTCAAGGCAACATGTTTGAACGAATGGAAAAGTTAATTCTCTTCATAGAGCAGTAATGAATGTGTGGATTTTGACAGTCCCCTTCTTGGTTCAACCTATCCTGGACTACTCTTAAAGAGAAGAAAGATGCTACCTAAATAAGGTAATCCACATTAAAAGTACATGCAAAGGCACACTTGTGCGCTCGGGAATAGTAACTAAAAAACAAGGTCGAAATGAAAAGATGCGTGCTCTCTTAAGCAGGAGATAGAGAGATTAATATCGGCACTGCAGCATAGCAGCCAGTTGGGCGAATATAGCCGAATCCCATAAAAGTAACGCAGCGGGCACTGTTGTAAACGAGATGCTCCAAAGTCTGTGAAAGGGAAAGCAAAGAAAGAGTGAACCTCTAACTTGGGAGGATCGTGGTGAGCGGTCACGCAAAGCGGCCCAAAAAGCTGCTCACCTGATAAAGGGAATATGTGTCAGAGATCGGCAGGATAGCCGTTAGCGAAACGTTGGCTCCACACGTTAAGAGAGCAAAATAAAAGAGGGGCTTTAAATAGATAGCAGGTGATGGCATCGGCAAATATCATCAAGGATCAGGTAGACGAAAAAAATACTATAAATAAATGTCAGGTGATTGCATTGGCGAATGGTGTCGAGGCTCAGGTGCAAGTCTCCTCCTGCAACGCGAGCAGAGGATAGAAGTCACAAGTGTAACGGGATGAGAATAAATGCGGCATAGTGCTCAGCCAGTTCTAATTGGCTAAAATGCAGTCTCATGGCTTGCTTAAAATGAAAGACAAGACGGCAAAAGTGAAAGCAGGTGTGAGCGCACGTGCGCCGGCAAACACGCGAGTGGTGCGCGCGCAACAGCGCCAAAAGTGAAAGTAATCACGCTCCAGATGGCGCCTCAGGCCAGCAAAAGCCGGTGGGTAGCACTTTGAAAACCCACTTACTAAATGTCTTGCCTGAGACAGCGCATGCGCTGGCTCAGGCGAGACCTGAAAAGATCATATTTGCTCTGGGCGCATTTGCTTACTTTTGATGGGAGGCAACATTTCAAGACTGTCCGTCTTGCCTTCAGGTACAACCAATTGCCTTTTCCAGGTACCGATCCTTTTTGCAAGCTCACACTCTGCCATGAACCTATCCTTTCTCAGGATGAAACCACTTTCTGCAGGGAAACCATAACCTGTAACCAATTTTAATCTCGTCTTGAATTGCAACCTGAAAAACTCTGTGTCTCTGCTTCTAAAATCCTCTATTTTACCATTATGCAAATACTTTAAAACTCTGCTTTCAATGCTGAAATACTGTCTGGTTTAGACTAGCTAGTTTTTGTCCTGTGTGGTAGCTGTGCTGGTTATGTTTGATTATTTGCATGGTCTTTGCATTATCTTCTTTGTTAGCTTAGTTTTTCATTTTTAGGTCTGTCTAGAGACAACTCCAACATTTGCCTCAAGAGCATATGTCATAAATGCAAGGGCATGGGGAGCACCTCTCATAGCCATTTTTTTGTTTACAATTTGGAGCAGTCCATATTACAGATATTGGGAGTTGTAGTTGTCAGTCATGAAGTACCGACTATTTCCATTTGCACCCATTTGTTCATTTCATCTGTATGTTCGGTGTATGATTAAGCATAGGAGGTGGTAATCATTGTTTTTTCTCTTCTTTCCTTTATTGGCTGCAGTGGCATGACAATGCTGTCAGCCATTAAAATGCCGACCATAGTGTGAAAAAAGTCTAAAATCTTAAAGTGCGATCCAGGCCGTCTACAGTGTAAAAGTGAATTTTTGTAGGACATTTTTAAAAAGAATGCAAAACCTTTAAGTTGACCTATGTGCAAAATAGCACGTTGTTTGACCAAGGGAGCTTTACCCCACCCGGCGACCAATCATCGAAAAAACAATGGTATTACATCAACAATGAAAAGCATTTCCGCGGTGGATCTTTCAGGGTGAGCAGTATTAAAACAAGCATTGGAATACCCAATAGGTCTCGCCTTTGGGACCTTATTAGTGTTTAGCCATGCAACAGTTGATGTTGTTGCACCAAGGATATTGTGCTGGATAACTAAACACTTATAAGGTCCCAAGGGTGAGACCTATTGGCTATGCCAATGCTTGTTTACTCTTTCTTTTGGAAAAACATAGCTCTGACAGTACGATTGTTTAGTCCTGCTTTTCAACAATCATTTTGGCACAGGTCAGTGGAAAAGAGAAAAAGAAAAGAAAAATATATACTTTCAGTGTTCACTGCAGCTCTCAAGACATGTCGGCCATTGAGAAAATAACACATAGGGGTTTTGTTCTGCTAGAGGGGTCTTGATGGAAAAAGGCTTCCCCCAGGTGCCCTGGGTGAGCGGCTAAAATGAGGAACAGTGCTGCTGTTGGAAAGTTAAACCCATGAGACTGCAAAAACACTTGGGCTGCTCTTGCTAGTCTGTGCGGTATATCTAAATAAATGAACAATGTAGCGAGACAGCTCTGCAGGTGCAACAGGCGGCCAGAGGCCTCAACCATCTAGAGAGCTACTCGGGCCTTGAGTTCAAAGGCTCATACTGGACTCGATCCCAAAAACCTTTCCTCAAACAGTATTAATGTCTGTTAAAATGGCAAAATTATAACGCTAGCAATTATGCTAAATTGCACCACATAAATTGCTCCATAATTTATTCAACAGTGCCACATAATTTGATTTGCTTTCCATGCCACATAATTCCAGTAGCGCTGGGGAAGCTAAGTCTGCGGACTGTATCTGCAAGGGCAGACTGCCTGAGTGACGTAAATGAGTGAAAGGAGTGCGTGGGGCCATTCTGAGGCCTATTTTAAAGAAATCTACATCTGTGGTGTCTGCTTAAACCGGACTGGTCATTTATACCATTGACCATTTCTGATTCGCTGTCCAGTCCGGATCAGCATGTAGAAAATGTCCCCTCCCATGGACGGGGCCCCAGCCTTATCCTCACATGAGAGATGCCGAGAGTGGGGTTGCTGTGCCCCAGTACTCGTCAGAGCCTGAAGTAACATGAAAATCTGTAGCAGACGAACTAAACCGAGAGCACGGAAGGCTGGCTGGAGTGGACAACCGAGGCGAGGGAGAAGGTGAGGCATGAGGGTGGCTGGACAGGCAGCTGGGGCGTGGTCACAACACGGTGGGCTTCCCCAATGTGCCGGAACACAGGGGTAAGGTGTACTGAAAAGCCCTCGCAAACGTCTCAGCACAGTGAACATGCCCAACAGAGGCGCTGCAGTGGGAAAGGATGGGAGCAAAAGGGGCTTAAACAGGAACCGGTTCAATGGAAGGAGTCTGTTTCCTGTCCTCTATTTTACAGTGCCGGGAAGATGGCTGTGGATGCTAGGTGCTTAATTTGAGCCGTGGTTGCAGGTGGGTGCCATGCCGTGAAGTGCACCGTCAACTGCACACATGCATTTGACACCCTCCAGGGGGCCCTGCTTTCACAGGACTCGTGAAGACACCCTCGTACTATACCAGGGAGGACCTGCCTTGGCAGTTCGGGCTGGACTGTTCCCATGAGGCACAGGGTCAACACTGATTTGCATATGGCCAGGTCTAAACTGGGGTGGCATGGTAAGCAAAAGAATGATGGATTTAACCCAGATCTCTTGACTGGGGGTGAATGTTCTGATTTATTCTGCATTCCGTCCATCAATTGTGGGTCTTTTGCTTTCTCGCCTTAAGTACGCCAGGTATTCCCAGACGTGGGTCCTGGGCTCACTGTGCCACTGGAATCAAGCTATCCTGGCTCAAGAGGGGTGAAACCCCGAAACCGGTTCTAGGATGCTTGTTTCCGGTCCAGGGAGGACCCGACTTGGCAGTTCGGGCTGGACTGTTCCCATGAGGCACAGGTTCAAGACTGATTTGCATAAGCCAGGTTTAAACTGGGGTGGCATTGGAAGTTCGGGCTGGAATGTTCCCATGAGGCACAGGGTCAAGACTGATTTGCATAAGGCCAGTTTTAAACTGGGGTGGCATGGTGAGCAAAAGATTGATGGATTTAACCCAGATCTCTTGACTGGGGGTGAATATTTTGATTTGTTCTGCATTCCGTCCATCAATTGTGTGTCTTTTGCTCAATTTAGTGAATAGCTGAAGACACAGCTCTTTAAAGAATACTATCTTGACACAGTAAATATTTTTTCCCCTATAAGATCTCAGTTAACCCTCCAATGACTTGTTGACTTTTGTTTTTGACCATGTACAGTCCCCTGCTGCCTTTTGGCTACATTTGCGCTATGCAAATACCACATACATACACACACCAGCGCAGAGCTTCATAACCACAGATTCAGTGAGACATTTGTTGAAAGTGCCAATTGATTGACTACAAGTATCAAGGCTATCAAGGCTATCAGACACAATGATTGTGGGACATAAAAGGATCATTTGACTGCTTCTTTTTCCATGACAATCTAACTAATGAAACTACGTAAGAGTAAATTTAAAGTTGAAGCAACTCGGCGTAGGTTCAGCTTGAGACCCACCCCTTCCCTATGTTGTTTCCCTCAACCATACTGATTCCTGCGTGGGGGTTTGATCGCAGTTCTGCCGTCCATCTACCCCTGTCTTGGCCCATATTTCGGCCTTTCTCGCCATTCTCTTCTTGCTGCTGGAGTGTGTATTCTGGTTGTCTTGTCTCGGTGTCTTGATATTCCATGTTGTTAATGTTCCTCAGCAGCGGGAGATCACTTTCCGTGTCTGTTTGGTACTCTTTGTCCGAGGGCTCCGTGACTCCTTCTTGTTCCTTGGGAGGCGTTTTCCTAGTTTGGCCAGTCTCTTTATCAAAGTCTGATTCCATCTGTTGCTTCGACCCTATTAAGGCTCTTCTCAATGGGGTCTCTCTCTGCCTTCTGCGTTTTTTTAGAGTGCAGGCACCTCTTTTTACTCTTTGTGATTTTGTGTCTGGTCCTGACAGTGAATCCCTGGTCTGTAAGCCACTGGCCCTCGTTGATCGTCTCGGCATGGGGCACTACTCTATCCAGGGCCACGCTTCATCTGGGGTTTGAAAGAACTGGGAGGTACCCTGAAAGATGACCTTCAACTTTGCGGGAAAAAGGAGCATGTACTGGACCTGCATGGCTCTCAGCTTCACCTTCACTGAGTCAAATGTCCGCCGTATCTTTTGAACCTCTCTCGGATAATCGGGGAAGATCATTATCCTGCTATTTGTATGTTTAAGTTCCCCAATTCATCGCGAGTCTCTAAAGATTACATCTCGGTGTTGATAGTTTAGAAACCTCGCAATCAGTGGTCGCGAGGGACCCCGGGAGGCAGCCATATGCCAGGCATCCTGTGGGCTCGTTCAATGATAAAGCAGGACGAGAAATTCGCCGTAGGTAAAGAGTTGCGCAGCCACGACATCAGGTATGCCACCGGATCTGCGCACTCAGCATCCTCCAGAAATCCAATAAAGTGCAGTTTGTTTCATTGCGCCCTGTTTTCCTCATCATCTACCTTCTAGGCCACCTCGCACATTGCTGCCTGCAGGGCGCTAACATCAGATTGTAATTTATGCGTTGTAACTTCCACTTAAGAAATGCGGGTCTCTGCCTGAGTCACCCTCTCAGCCATATTGCGCATGTCTTGGCGCAGTATGGATACCTCCGACCCTATTTCTGCCATTTTACCCTCTATTGCCACACGAGGGCCGGGATCGCCTGAAGAATGGTCGTGTCATCTGGTGGCCTGAGGGACCCCCTCCCGCCTCCAATGATTGGGGGAGTACCGTTGTGTATTTGTCCATCTTGCCCTGCTTTTGGCTCTCCTGTTCCTGGTCTCTGGCAATTTTCCTTTCAGGGGTGGTTATATTTCCTGAGGGAGCGTGGGGCCCTGTTTGTGTGGGTCGCGCGAGTAGTGGGAGGCAGGTAGTCGTATTTCCGTTTTACTAATATTTAAGTGGAGTGTCTCCTTATTTCGCCTTTTCTGGAAGCGGTGTGAGTCCCACCGGGTAGCGCCCTTGTCACTGACTATTGTATTTGTGATCTCCACTCTACCCACTTACTGTCTCTGGCCATACTGATGCGTATCAGGTCGTCCTTGGGGCACTGTTACTGACCCAGTGGGGAGCAAGAGCCTCCCTAGGTTCACAGTCTTTCCGTATTTACTCAACGCGGTATTGTGTGGTCCTGGGCCCCGGGGGGTCGCGCCGCCGCTCTTAGGACCTGAAAACTCTAGTCCCTCCGACTTTGCCTCCGTGCTTCTTGTTTTCCTTCTATAGTAGGCGTCGCTGTTCTCTCAGTGGTCCCTAATGGATCTGATTTCCCACTCCGGCCTGCGACTTTCGCCGGCTCCCAAGGCACTCGACCTTCATGCCCCCGGTGTCTCTCGCCCTCTCTCAGTTCCTTCGTACACTCTGTGACTAAGGATAAGGGAGCGCCCCCACCTCTCTTTGCACCCTGGGGCCCAATCCCACTCGTTAAACTTCAAAGATCTCTGGGTTATGGCCCTCTTTTCAGTCCTATTTACTTCTGCCTCCTATATTCCTCAGCCCCCAGGTGCATCACATAGTGCGTGGATTGGGCCCCACGCTGCCTGTAACGACGCACCAGGCCAGGCCTCTTTTGTTGGTTGGCAGTGGTTCCTCGTTGCTTTCTTTGATCCTAATTCGCGTGGGCTCCCACCATTCGCCATCATTAGCAATGCCCACTGGCATACGTCGGGGTCCGCGGCTCTTCTTTGTGGTTTTTACGGTGTGTTTGGGGGCACGCGATGCTGTTGGGCACCCCCTTCTGGTGGGGGTGTCTCACCTTGTTAGACTTGGCATCTTTTGGTGTGTTTTCCCTGAGTTTTTGCTTTCTGACCTCCCGGTTTTGACTCTGTTTGTGCTGGCTTAATGTTTCTGCACACTTTTCTCACTGCTGATCAGTGGTAAAGTGCAAGTGCTCCTGTTGTAAAATGTGTCATGAATTGATATTTCCATGATTGACCTATTTGATTTATGTGTCAGTCACTAGTAAAGTGCACTGAGTGTGCCAGGGCCTGTACATCAAATGCTGTTGGTGGGCTGCAGCATTGGATTGTGCCACCTACACCATCAGCCCGTAAATGTAACTAGGGCCTGCCATTGCAGAGCCTGTGTGCAGTCTGGTACTGCCAAGTCGACTTGGCAAGTGCACCCACTTGCCAGGCCCTAACCTTCCCTTTTCTTACATGTCACCCCTAAGGTAGGCCCAGGGTACCCCTGTGGGCAGGGTGCAGCGTATGTGAAAGGTAGGACATGCCCTTGTGTTTGTGTCATATCCTGATAATGAATTACTGCCAATTTTGTTTTTCAGTATTGCAAGGCTACCTGTTCCCCATAGGACAGAATGGGGAGTTTGTTTATAACATCTTAAAAACATAACTGGCCCTGGGAACTAGGTAGGAAAATAAAGTTTAGTATGCCTGAACTCAGAATTTAAGTGTGCATATTTTAGTGAAGGTGATTTTTAGATTCTGTGTTTGAAAATACCACTTTTAGAAAGCAGGTATTTTCTTTCTCAGCCATCCAGCAGGCCTCTGCTGGATTTGTGGATTGACTGTCTGGGCTTTGGATGAGAAGGGCTGGGGAGCTGCAGAGGCTCCAGATAGTCTAGGTGGTTCAGGAAAGGGCTGAATAGACCTGGTCTGCATTTGGAGTAGGGGGAGGAGATTTCCTTGCACCTGAATGGGCCTGGTCTACCTCTGACAATGCCGTCTCTACCTCCTGCCAGGAAGCCACACCAGGGAGGGCAGAACTGGTTTTGGCCGGGCACAGACACTCTCTGCCTGAGAGGACAAAGGATTTTGTGGTATAAATATTGGGGCCGAAACCCCTGAACTTTAGAGCTCTTTTGGACCAAGAAGACTGCCAAGAAGAAGAGCTGGAGAAGCTGTGAGGAGGAACTACCACTTTGCTGTGTGCTTTGCTGTGCTGCCCTGCAGTGGCTGCTTCTGTGTTGGGCAGTGAAAGGACTGGACTGAACTTTCTGCAATCTACTTTTGTGAGTTTCTCCAAGGGCTTGAGGTAGAGCTGTGCCCCTGTTCAAGAAGTCTCAGGAACAGCAAAGACTTCAAGCTCTTCTGCCCTCAGCACTGGGAACTGTGTGTTTTGAGCTGCAACAGAAGAAAAAGCAACCTGACGCCGTCTACTATGCTGCTGCCGACTCCCTGCCCTGAAGGCACCGCAGAGGGCACCACCGGAATGCCGCACTGCGAACATGGTCTCACCGACAACTCCTGCTGACGCCGCTGCTCACAACGTGACCTGTGGGCACCGCACTCCACATCGCCTAGCTTCACGACGCCGCCTTGGTATCCTCGACAATGACGCTTCCCACTGAAATCGACGCCGCTGCTTGCACCGTAGTTCGAGGGCACCGCTCGTAAAGTTAAACGACGCACCGCCCTCATTCTGCACCGCAGCCTTGGCCTACCGACGCCAGCGCCATCAACTCCAGTTCGTCAGCCGACGACAGCGCTTCAGCAACGCCACTGCCGCTGCTTGCATTGTGACCTGCTAGCACCACTTTGCACCGCGACCTTGGTCTCACCGATGACACCATCTGATGCCGCCACCGAGCTGCTGCTCGCACCGTGACCTGAGGGCATTGCACACCGCACCGCTGCACTTTGCACCCCAGCACCCGACGCCTGTGCTCCTGACTTCAACCGCGAGGAGTTCGATCTGCAACGTGTGTGACTTCAAGTGCCTGACGACTCCTTCACCGACCTCTGGAACCGACGCCGTGCTTTCGGAAGCTCAACGAGAGGTCGCCGATGCCCTACATTTCTAAAGGTACTGTTTTGCAGGTCTTCCTGACACCGTAGCTGGCCCGCGACGCTGCGGTCAGCCAGAACTGTTTGGATTTGTTTGTTCACGACTCCATGATAGCCCCACAGAGAGCTATCGACTTCAAAGAACTGTTTTTCAAGGTTATTGGGATAACTGAACATTACTAAGTACTGTATTGTGGATTTTTATAGTTTTTGGTCTTGTCTTAATTATATAAAAATATTGGATATTTTTCTAAACTGGTGTGGGGTCCTTTTGTAGTGCTTACACTGTATTACTGTTGGTTATGTGCAAATGCTTTACTCACTGCCTCTAAGATAAGCCTGACTGCTTGTTCCAAGCTACCAAGGGGGTGAGCAGGGGTTATTTTAGGAGTGTAAGTCCCTTATCCTGACTAGAAGGAAGGGTTCCGATTTGGACAAAGGTGCAAGCCCTTACCAACTAGAGACCCACATTTCTAACACACCTCTTGTAAGTCCCTGGGAGGGGGGAACAGAGCAGTCCAAGCAGCGCAGCCCAGTCTTCACGGCGCCCCCCCTCCTCCTTTCATCCTCTCCTGAGCCCATCTCTGTCCTCTTTGTTGGGGACGGTTTTGCAGCTCACCGGCAGCTGCACACCCAGCCACAGACCCCCGCAGCAGCCTCCGCGTGGTCCACACCCCCTGAGCAGGGGAAACCCACTCAGCCTCTCCCGCAGCCTCCCCCGCAGCCTCCCCCGCAGCCTCCCCCGCTCCTGTCCTCCTGTGCGCAGTCCCTCTCACCTGTGCACGGATTCTACAGGGCGCGGACCTGCGTTCTCTCCTTCTGGTCGCTGTCGGGTCAAGCCTCGGTTTCTCTCGAGCTCTGGTAATGCAGCAGAGGATCAGTTGTTGCGGGTCTGCGCTTCTCACTCAGCGCACTTTGTCTGCTATCTTGAATAAACACCCTGCACCGCCGTCTCTTCACCTTTCTTGTGCTGTAGTATGCCCCGCAAAGCGATGCAAACCTCCCTCAGGGCTGGCACCCGTTACCGGTGTTTGCTGTCGTTGACAATTTCACCTCGATAGCCTGTGGAAGAGCAGGATTCTTGTCAGGATAATATTTGGGCTGCCAGAGCTCCGTCAGATGCTACTAGCCGATCCGGTTGCTGGCCACGACCCCGTCCCGAACTCCATTCCTTTTTGAGCTTGGGAGGTATATTTGGGGAGGCCGAAGATAATTCTGTAAGATCCGATCATGATCCCATCCAGGGTTGATGCGTCACTTCCGCTTAATGGCTCACTCCAATAGGTTATTGTCGGGATCAATTTTGCTTGCATTACCTGGAGCAGTGGTGTTAGAGTGGGGCCAGCCATTTTCTTCTCAGTGCCTGTGCTAGGGCATTCGTCGTTGGTTTTAGAGCCTCTTTCTGCTGTTTGAATGAGCCCTTTTTATCTATGATAATACCTAAATATTTATACTCTGACACTGACTCCAGGCGTTGGGTTGGGAGGAGATATGCCAGCTTAATGCTTTTTCTTTCATGCTGTTCACTGCAATTGGTCTTGTTTTTTTCTAAGCTGATATTTAGGCCATTTTCTATTGAATATGCATGGGTGGCACTGAGGAAGTGCTGCAGGCCAGCCAGGGGTTGTCTTATTAGCATCAGGCCATCTGCATAGAGGGGGTTGGAAAGAACTAATCTGCCCAGCTTTGGGGCAAGGGAGTTACAAAAGTCCAGTTTTGTTGTTAGGTCAGCTAAGAGGAGGTTGAACAGGGTAGGGGCGAGGACGCAGCCCTGCTTTAGGCCCTTGGTGGTTGGAATACATCATAAAAGATGCATCCCCGTTCCTTACTTAACCTGTACGCACATGTCTGTATGTAACAGAATCAGTAGCTTCAGGAGGGCAGGTGGAGCATTCCAATTAGCCTGTTTCGCCCATAGTATGCCACGATCGATATGATCAGAAGCTGTGCGGAAATCTATGAAGCATGCCCTTCTAAGCAGTCAGAGAGGGGAAGTGAGAGCCTCAGTTGTCAAACCAGGAGATTGTGGGGGCTGCAGAGCGCACCATGTCCTAGTTAGCTGCCTCTGCAGCCGCCACACACACCCCTTCGACAGAGCCCTCTACGGGGCGTGCCTGCTGTTGAAGTTGACCTTTCTGACCTCACAGGCAGGTGTTTTCCCAAACCTTGGTACACCTCTGTAGCAAAGTCCCAGCTGCAAGTTGATGAAGCACTGCTATCAAGGCTCCCCTCTGGTTGAGGGACAGGGGACCCAGCTAAGCGGTGAGTCGGCATTGGCAGGCTAGAATAGATTAGAGCAAAGTTTTGGGGTGAGCTTGAACTGATTTGGCAGTTGGGATGGGAGGCACTAGCACGGGGTAGATGCTGGTTTCTTTGTCAGTTTTAGGCTGGTAGCTACAGGTGACTGCTGCTGGTGAGCCTGGGCCCCTGCTTACTATTTACTGCTGCTCAGATGCCCCGCACCCCTCATGTTCACATGCTTCCCGTGTCAACAGTGTTGCCATTATTTGTTGATCCCAATGGTCCTGCTGACAGGCAGCAGAGCAATTTTGAGACAATAAGGTGGGTAGGCAAGGAGACAGGGGCTCGAGTAGCGGAGGTTGCTTGAGCCTTATTGCTACGGCATAGCCTCAGTACTTTGCAACGTGGCAATAGCCTGCCTGGGTCTCACCTGATCTGCCTGACCTGTTACGCTACATGTTCTGTGTTCTTGCAGTGATTTGCAGAAAAAACAAGCATTGATAATGTGTTGGTTTCGCCTATATTATGAATAATAAGCTGTTATTGTCAATCACCGTCCAGGACGGAGGAAAGAGCTCCCTGACCAGTATCACGGGAGCGGAGAGGGTATGACACAGGGCCAGAGCTGCTTGAGAGCTGGGGAATACCGGTTCGAGTTTCGGCGGAGGATCATCCTGTGATTCTGGGCAAATCACTTAATTTCTCTGGATGATAAGTTGGGGCATATAAATCTGCTGCAAGACAAAGAAGCAGAAAGAGGCAAAACTTTATGATAAAATTGTTCCACCAAAGCAGATGTTAACAGTATTTCGGCTACGGGAAACTGATAAGTAAAGCAGACAAGGAATAAGCATTGGTAAATGCAGGAAAATATGCTATAGTCAATAAAAATGGAGGGAAAGTAAGTGGCAAGCACAAGAACCAATAAAAAGCCAGGAAAGCGAGGGTGTGGGATGTAAGCCCCTTTTAAGATTTATATTAAGAACCATAGATTTCCCAAGCACAGCACAAGCACTGCGCGTGGGAAACTTAAAAATGCGCAGCAGTGGCAGGCTTGCCTGAACTCCGCTCTACAGAAGTGCCAGAGTGCCACGGTCCCTGAGCCAGTCCCCGAGCCCCAAGTTCTTTGTTTGTGGCCCGCTGCTAAGCTCCTTGCTCCTTTCTTAGTGGCGTGTGATGTATCGACGTAGCATATTATCAGCTCCCACTGTGAAAATCTAGCAGAATCTTTCTGCCTCTTCCTCCTGTCCCTGAGCCAAAATACTAACGAAATGGAGCAACACTTTCTTCTTTCGCTCTCTAGTATCCTGTCCCCAAATCACCTTGAATTGGTCAGATTGGGAACTTTCACCTCTCAGGTTAAAATACTGGATGTGGGGTCCCTCAAGTTCCTCTTTGTCTCCCCATCTGTTTAGCCTTTACATAAAACATTTGGTTAATAATTTGGTGAAAGAGTGTACAAGATATACAACTATGCTGATGAGTCCAAGTAAATGTTTTCAACTAAATGGCACTCATCTAGCACAGACACATTTTCAGGACGTAATGAGATTTATTGCTCACTGGACGGAACTAAACCAACAAAATCTAAATCTTGATTAGACGAAAGTAGTAATAATTTTAATGCTTGGAATTCACACTATTGGCCTGGTGATTTAGGCCTGCTTCCTTCACCCTCATTGAAGGCTAAAAGCCTTGAGGTTATGAGAGATGGGAACCTCTCAATGCAGGCATAAGTTAACTCAGTGGTATCCAAATGTTCATTTCTGCTGAAAATGTTGAGAAAAGTTGCTCCTTTTATGACCATTGAAGCACGTAGGGTGATTGTTATTGCATCCATTCTGTCTAACCTGGATTATGCAAATGCATTATATGCCATTTTACCAGATACTCTGCTGCACAGACCTTAGGTGCTACAGAAAGGAATATGAGACGTTACATCGCGTGGTAACACCACACAGTAGGTAACAACGCGGACGTTACATAGTCCGCGTTGTTACCATGCATGGCATTACAACGCAAGTCATTTCTACGACTTGCACTAGATGGTGTGCTGGATTTAGGAATAGTATAAATTACTATTCCTACTCCAGTTAACGCAACAGCAGGGAATGTGTTGGACTTAAAATCCAACACATTCCCTGGTGTTGCACGCCATCTATCGCAAGTCGTTGAAACGACTTGCGATGTAATGCCATGCATGGTAACAACGCGGACGATGTAACGTCTGTGTTGTTACCAACGCGCGTGGTACTGACAGCGTTGTAAACGTTGTCTCCCACAGAAGGAAGCAGGCAGGCTGGTCTTTGGGGCTCCTAGACATACACTCTGTTAAGAAAACTGCACCGGCTCCCACCCAACAACGAATACAATTTAAACTCTGTTACACTGTTTTTAGGAGTTTAAATAACTTAGCTCCAAAATGTATTTCAGACAAAATTAACAAATATGTTCCATTATGCAACCTGAGGTCAACATATAATAACTAATTAACTGTCACAAAATACAGGAAGAGCAGATCTGGAGGCAGCCAGCGTGTTTCGGTTATAGCCCCTACTGGTTGGAATCTCCTGCTGAGGACAATCCGACAAACAACGGATTCTCTTTCATTTATGAAAAGCCTGAGGACTTGGATTTTTAAACAAGCATATGGTATCTAATTGAGATGCTCTATGACCTTCCAATAAGTTAATTATGCAACGGCAAGCGACCTATGGTGAATGTGTGCTTTATAAGTTATTTTTAACAGAACATTGTTAATGCCACTATGCTGCCTGAAAGCTTGCATCAACCTCTCATAATAAGCATGTGCAGACGTCTTGGACTCTGAGGTAGTTTTGTTTGTTTTGAGCCTGTCAACCTATTTCTGCAGGATCTTCGTTTTCAAATTAGCACTGACCTGGTTAAACTTGTCCATAACAGAAGAAGACTGTGCATGCGTCTGAGCATCTCTTTGCTGATCAGCATCTGGCCAACCCATGACCACTTTACACTCTGCTCATAAATCATTAGTCTCCAAGATGTCAAAAAAAGTGTTCAAGTCTTCTAAAAGCACTTTCAAAATCTGCACAATCCTGTCCACTGATCACAAAACACAACTTTGGAAATTGGTTGTGACTCTCCCACAACTTTGGAAATTGATTTGTGAGTGTACAAATATCGCCATGACTCCAGGGTACATGAATTTTCCCACCTACCTGTACCTCTCTCACCAGTTAGTCTTCAACCTCTGTGTCAATCACGCTGGGTCCCCCTTCTGCCCTGATCGTCTGCCGTTGGCAACACCTCGCCCAACACGGCAGGAGCTGTGCTCTCTTTGCCGATATAGATGACTGTGTCCTCCACCTATTTCATACGGCACCGTTTCCATCCAATTCTGTGGGAGAGAACAAGAGATTTCCTCGCTCCCCCTCCAAGGACTTGTTTTTTGTCTCCATCCAGTTGAACCCCACCTCTACATCTTTTTTGAGTAGACATCAATCCAAGGAACTATTTACAAGAACCGCCCTAGGAATTCTTCAAGTTTGGCTGTTTCTGCGTTACTTCTGTTTTGTCCCGAAAGCCTTCACACCTCTTGACTTTTAAGCTTGTCTAGCTGGACAGAAATGTGTTCTTGGTGGACACCAAGGCTCCCTGATCCTCCTATGTTTTTAGTACCCTGAAGAAGGTACAACCTTAACTACAGGTCGTTACCGAAACGCGCATCGGCGCATGTTGTGGAGACCACCAAAAAAACTGAATCTCAACATACAATGTCTGCAGTAGTGACCAAACTACTTCTATGTAGAACTGTATCTGTGTAGAATATTCATAAAATTGTGTTATGATATTATAAAAACATTGTAAAAAATCTTTCTGGTATGTACATTACTCAAAGATTTTGAGACCGATGTATCATTGTTTAAACAGACTCTACATTGTAGATATTTTCTTGAATATATCTGAGGGATGGTTCTCCCAGATTCCCTTATTCCTTGTTTTTAGTGTGTGCAAACTGTTTGGGGTATGAATGTGGTATGTATGGATGTGTGGGATCAGATATATTTATACATTTGTTTTGCGTCTTGGCGTTGTTTTCATTAATTGCCTTTATTTATAGTGCTGTGATTATATTGTGTTCAGTGCACATTGTTTTGATGCTCACAATAAAAATAAGAATGTATTCCCTCACTGTCTAATTACTGTGATTTATTAATGCACTGCATGAGATTGAATATTTGTATTCCTAATAATAGTTCTTATAGTGGGCGCAGCCTTTGTTTGGCTCATGTGTGAGCACAATTAAAAAGGCGAGTCTGCTTCCTGCTTATCAAAGTAACCTTCAGGCAGGCCACTATTTACTTCAGTATTCCCCCTTCTGCCCCACCTGTACCCTCTTTATTTTTATTCTCCTGTTTTTGGTCATTGTATTTCTGGGTATTCCCTTGCTCACTTATGCATTCCACTAACTCTTTGACATGAGTTTTTAAACTTGCTGATTTCATTTTCCTTAACACTTCTGCCATGAACATCCTAAGATTCTATTTTAATTTCTGATTTATATAAATTAACTCCAAATTATATAGTCACCATTTCCAATTTTTCATGCACCACACAAGCATACCTAGAACCTTCCCTACTCAGGATCATAAGCTTTGCTTCATCCAAGAAATCAAGTTTGAGATTTTCCTTTGCAAGCTCTTCAAATTTCGGTTTTAATTGTACAACATTCAATTCTCTCAGATGGGTCTCTTTTGTCTGAGATTGTGAGTCTAAAACTACAATAGTAGCAAAAACAGATGTACATCAGGGGTGACCTCCCACTCCTTAGATTGTGCTCCCAAATCTAGAGTAGTAGCAACAATAGATGTTCTAGGGGTTGTCATGGCAACAGATGCACTAGGGGCTGAGTTAAGTATCAAGACCTAATGATGGATATGGCGCAACCCTCTGTTTGGGAGACCCTGTTCAGCAGACACGCTCGCTCCAAGGTCTGCTCTTTCTCTGGTCCCCACCTGGTATGCAGAGTATACCACCGGTGGAATGACAACATTGCAAGGAGGTGGTTAGGAATTTAACAAATCATCCAAAATCTAGCGGCTAAATCACTGTCAGCCTCTGACTCTCCTTTGTCTTCCCCATCTCCGTTTGATGGCTTCTTTGTCTCTGTCCCTTCTGTTGCTATCATAGAATACATGCCTTTGCCCTCAATCACATTCTTGCACCACCCTTTGCTGTCTCGCATTCCATCTTGACATCATCCATATACAGATTTTATTTCTAGTTTTTGTTTTTTATTTCTCCTACTTCTAATGTGCGGCATGTATCATGCATTCAATACTTCAGATTGTTTGGGGGTTCATCTCATACATCACCTCAAATTCTCAATTTGTCTTACATTCAATGTGCCATGTGGGGGAAATTGCAAACACCCATCTTTAGCTGTGATCTTATTCCATTGCTAAAGCCAAACACAAATGTGCAATCCGACCATAGTGGCTAAATCGTATGTGGGTGTGCCCTCTGGTGGACCCTCCCTACATTCATGAATGGATATATAGATATCAATTCCCAAAATAGCTGTGACTTTCTTAAAGAATTTCATTTACACTATCCACAAGAAGTAAACACAGAATTGGAAAATATCAAATTGGAATAACTGGCAGTTCCCAACAAATCACAATACAATATCCAGCAACTCAAGTATCCAATCCCACCAATAGTAAGTAGTGCAACACCTGATAATATAACAACCAATTCCAACAAGGCATACAAATTGAACAACCAATCCCAGTGCAACCCCTAATGACACAACTCGCTTCACATAAGGAAAAAAAGAACAAAATAATAAATTCTTGTTTCTTTTCCTAAAGAAAGAAATAGTCAGCAATCACTCTAGAGAAAATAGGGAATAGTACCCTCCTGCCACTATACAACAGGCAAAATAAGTTATCGACAGGTCAGAATTCACCCTGACTAATGTGGTCTACTCCTGTGCACAAATGATCAACGAAAACCAATCTCAGTACAATCTCACAATAATAGTTCATTAAGTTCTTATCTTGGTGAGGCCGTGGCACCTCACAATCCAACATGACCAAACTTCAAATCAGAGCAATAAGCGCCTTAATCTCAATAAGCGCAAGCAAAATAGATGGAACTTGATTTTTCAACTTCAACACAGCGCCCTCTTTACCTCAATTTGACATCACATCTAAAGTCTAGCAGATCATCAAAAACCACAAACACCACAACTCTCGACAACACATGATCAAAACCGCATAACCCTACCTATATTCACTCCCTTAGGATATTGCAACCACTTTCAGGAACACTAGATCACCGTCAATAATCCAAATGGGACCATGGAATATTGGGACCGCAGATTGAATAGGAGCAAATTTTGGAGTCTGGGTACATTTTAAATCCTCCAAGCCTCAGTTTGAAACAACCATCTGCAACCAATTTTCAACGGTATCAAAGTTCAATCTATTGTCAGCAGCAATAAGCCATAAAAACAATAAGGGTCAGATTCCGATCTGGGTCGGAAAGCTCTCCGACTGAGCCGGATCCAGAGTGTTTTCTGACCGAGCCGGAGTCCTGCAGTCCGACCGAGCGAGTACGATGCGGCCGTATGT
This sequence comes from Triturus cristatus, assembly GCF_964204655.1. Lineage (NCBI taxonomy): Eukaryota > Metazoa > Chordata > Amphibia > Caudata > Salamandridae > Triturus > Triturus cristatus. The sequence goes on from NC_140589.1 coordinate 962,454,492, forward strand.
TGCCGGACTCGGTTCGGTCGGACTCCCATAGAAGTCAATGGGAGCCGGTCGTACGACGTGTACAGGGGCTCCCATTGACTGAACGGGTACGTCTCGCACAAGGGCGCCCCCTACAATGGGTACACGTCGGTACCATCCGCACAGTACATGCTGTGTTGGGGAGACCCTTGGGTCTCCCCCTGTGTTCGATTCGTAGGGCTGCTGGTGACAGGGGGTCCGACGCGGACCCCCAAAGGCAACTTCCCGGACGTTTTGTGAGCTGGACACTCCGGCTCGCACCAGCTGTCTGATGCGTGCATCGTACTGGCTCGGTTGTAAATCGCATCCATTGCACGCCACGGTTAGCTTACGGCCGAGATGTACGGAGCGGTTCGGACCCGGAAACGACTCGGTCGGTGAATTTCCCGTAGCTTGCATCGTACTTGCTCGCTCGTATAGCTGTACGAGTCGGGCGGAAAAAACACGAGTACGTCTCGTAGTTTTTCCGGCCGGATCGCATTCGGTTCCGACACCAGATCGGAATCGGCCCCTTTGTGTAATTAAAAACTTTCCATACTCAATATAATTATATATTTTACATTAAGATCATAACGATCGAGCAATACAATTCTAAAACCAGCCAGACACTTCTGTAAAATAATCAATACTCTCAACATGTGCAAAATTAGCAGAGCAACTAATTAATTATTCCCTCATCCAAATTGCATTCACTGTGTGAACAAGCACTGAATGTCACTACATGTGCTAAGTACTCGTTGCACAAATACACAAAGCAGAATAAACACGTTCTCCACATAAGCTCATAGTATAAAATAAAACAATTTTCAAAGGAGAATTTATTGTCCTTCCTGCGATATAATTTGATTTGAGCCACATCTATTCTTGATGCTCTTAACAATTGGTCATGCTGTCCGTACATATGAAACTGGACATACATATGAAGATCATCCACCTTAAAACAAAGTGCTAGTGCATCCGAGCTCAGCCTAATGATATAAAAATTAAGCAAAGGAAATAACCAATGTTTGCGAGCATGGGACAATTTTGTACAAAATTGCAGAAAGCGCATAATGTCACCTCTCCCACTAAATATAGCCACAATATTCATCCCCTTTGTTGAGCTTGCCACATCTCACCAAATGCTCTCTAGTTGGGAATATTCCCAAATTGAACTATTGCTATAGGGTGCGTTTCGTTTCAGAGTACATTTGGTCAAGGTAGTTTTCAAACCCAATATCTGTCTTTATAGCGAGATAACCCACCTGCACGCTTCCTGGAGGTATCTTTGAAATGATTGTCTCCAGTTTAAAATGCTGGCAGCATTCTTTCAGGGTTATTACATTGTGTCCACACTAACTAAGCTGGGGTCTTTCCAGAGTGCCTCTAGCTGCAACACTGTTAATAATTTTCTGAAGTGTGCCTGTCAACTAGATTTGCCAGCACCACCAGACATTTTCATTATGGACTTTAAACAGTGCATCATTGGGGTTTCTCTGTCATTTTAGCCAGTACAACACTGGCCTTAATGCTGCCAAATCCGTAATAGGAGTGGTGCCCAACTCCAATAAAAGAGGCACTATGGGAGTCCATGTGCCTAGTTTTGGCAAGGACCTCAAGAAATTATTTTCTGTTATTTGTAGTTCCCTTACCATGGCCATATAGTTTTGGACCATATAAAGCACTTTCTGTTTGTAGATCTGAAGTATTATACTTATGGACTAGCAGCCTGCTTTTTGTTTAAATCTAAGCATTGCACTTGATGTTTGTTAATAAGATGGTGTTTGGGTTACATATTTGTTCTTTCCACTTAAATTGTCTAACAAAACATAAACCCAAATCAAAATGGGAAACTCACTCTATCTCTTCACCGTAGACCTTGGGTTTTCTCAGCAATGGGCCTGGAAGCCTCATTACCTTTGTTTTCTTGATGTTTCTAGATAAATCCTTGACTTTACCATATTCTACAAAACTCCCCAACGTTTAGAAGATTTAGTTGATGCCTTGGTGTTTTTTGTGGGAGAGTAAATACCTAACAGACAGGGCTCTAATTGCTCTAACCGGGGTATGGCCGTCACCTCTGTCATCAAGTCCAGGACTCCAACCCAGAAAGGACATATTAGAACGCAATCTCACTGCATATGGGGAAAGTCGGCTGTGGCTATTGACATCTAGGGCAGGTATCAGTTGCTGTTGTGTAGATCCTGTGGAGTCTGGAAGGGGTGGGGTAGGCCCTAACAAGATATTACATTGAATGAATGTAAAGCATACATTTCGGGAATGTGTTGCAGTTATCTCAGTGCCCTCTGCCACTAATTCTCATGGTAGTGACACCCTGTGCTCTCTTCCCACCAGTCTGTTCCAGCAGGGCCCTGTGAATCCATGTAATAAGCTGCAGTCCATGCCCAACTGTCTGTAAGATCCACATTAGTGCATGGGTAGAGGGTTCTCCTGATCTACCTTCCACACCTGTTGGAGTGTATGCACTAATCTGCTATACAGCAGATACTGCCCCCAGGTAAGACTGATTTATAGGCTTAGGCTTGAAGGGGTTGGTAAACACCCCTCAGATAGGGTCAACCAATGTAGTTATTCCAGCCGCTATCCATTGCCTGAGTTCCCCACAGGTGAGAGAGCTGCCCGCTGTCAGAACTTCCAACAGTGGGATGGCAGGGGCAAATTGCACCATTGATTTTGTGAATTGAATTCTGTGTTTCAGTTCTGCTAGTGCCATCTGCAGCAGCAGGGGAAGAGCAAGTAAATGGTGGGAAAATTAGTCAATGTAAGTCACCCCTCCTGAGTTGGGATATATTTAGTCGTGTTCCTACTCAATGAAAATCTGCCAGCCAGTACACCACCCATCGGAGTTGTGCTGCATACTAGTAGCCCTGAATGCCCGGTGTGGAGCTCTCGTTCCTCCTCTGTTGGTCGGGAGTTTCAGCTTGGCCAAACCCACGATGCGCCGCCCCGAACTCCAAACAAGCTTGACAAAAAAAGCCTAAAAGCATCGGAAATAGGTTGTGAGTATGAGCAGTTGCAAACTGACAAGCTGATACAAAAGACGAGGGGGCATCACCATTTTTCCACCCCTATGACCCATGGGTTGTAAGAGGTAGGGAGGTACAGGTTGCCTTCCGACAAATCCGTATGAGCGTGATACATTTAGATGCCTAGGCATCTAAAATTGTGCGTGTCCCACTGAATCTCCCAGTGTCCAAGATTCACCAGTGCTGTGGGTACGTCACTCATAAAAGGAAAGATGTATGATTTGTAATGATGGACCCTGAGACCGGAGGCCATTCCGAATTCGTGCAGGATGGTGGAAACTGGTGGTAAGGTCCATTGTGGCAGACCGGACATATAGTAGCATGTAGTCTGCGTAGAGTGAAAATATGTGCGTGTTACCAAGTATATGAATGCCCCAGCATGACATCAATCTCAAAACTTACTGGAGAGAGGTTCTATGACTATTGCGAATAGTAACAGAGACAATGGGCACCCCTGTCTTGTGCTCCGCGTTATTGAGTAGGCATCTGAGATGTGTCTGCCTGTTTTTACATGGACACTTTGCGATGTATATAGGCGCGGAATCCAGCGGATTAAGTAGTTTGGAATATTATACCTCCATAGGCCCTCCAGTAGGTTTAACCAATCAAGGGTGTTGAAGCCTGTTCAAGATCTTGGGACAAGGAGGCCTGACGAGTAGCATCCACTTATCCACTGACTTGAATGCATTTATCTAGTCCATGTATACACTTGAAATAAGTGATGTACATTGAGAGATGTACTACGATGTGGGATAAAACTACTTTAATCTTTGTGTATTAGGCTTGGTAGCAATGGCAATAGCCTGTCTGCCAGCAGTTTCCTTAGAAGTTTATATTCTGCATTGAGGATAGAGACTGGTCTGTAAGACGACAGTGATAATGTGTCCCTTCCAGGTAAGAGTAGAGAAGTAAGCACTGCTTTGGTCATGGATGTCGGTAATATACCTGTGCTCATAGTTGTCTGACATAATTTTAGCAGCTATGATGCCAAAAGTGTCCTGAGCCTGTCACAAAATTTTATAGGGAGGCCATCTGTGCAGGCATTTTGCCCCATCCGAGTGTTCTGATTGCTCCTTTTATTTCCTGTTCCGTTATTAGCATGGCCACCTGTGGGAAGGTCATATCCTTCAATGATGGGTCCGAAAGGATTGATTAATCTCGTTTTGCTTCTCCACTTTTTCCCCTCATGGATCACAACTGTTGTGATGGACGTGTGCGAGTTGGGTGGTTTAAGTATCCCCACTAAAAGCCGTGCAGCCTTTTTGCCCTCTATGTGGGGTCTGGCTCTGTAGGTCTCTTGGTCGAGGCAACACAGGCGCTCCACTAGGCTTCCATGAGTCTGTTTAACTTCGTTTAGAGCTTTAGTCTTCTCTGGGTTTTGTATTGCTAAACCTTCTAGTTCAAGGAGCGAGTCTTTCATTTATTTGATTTCAGGGTTAAGCATATGGCGGACATCCGATAAGGCCCTAATACACACTCCCACAGCACGACCTTGAAGGCCTCCCATTCTACCAGTGTGGATGAGACGGTGTTTTCATTTTCTTGAAAGTATTAAATGATGACCTCTCTTAGTTCCTCCTGTATAATTCTATACACTTTTGATGCACTTGCACTGTACCACGAATTGATCTTTGGATATCAACTACATTTTTAGCCTCCAATTTCAAATTCCTTTTGTGCATTCTATTTTAAAGAACCCTTCCAGGAATCCAGGTAACACAAAAAATTATCAGCCTATTTCTCGTTTACTGCTGCCTGCCAAAAGACTACAAACGGCTATGAACGAAGAACCGATTATATTTCTGGATGCCAATGATCTTCTGTATCCATTGCAACAGGGCTTTAGATCACAGCATTGCACAGAATCCGCCTTTGTTGCTGGTAGATAAGGGAGGGAGGGAGAGCAGTGCTGATTCTTCTCAACCTCTGTCACGTTTGATATGGTAAATCCTCTGAGTTTTATAAACCGGCTAGAGCATATTGGCATTAGGGGTGTGGCCCTCACTATACTTAGTTCTTTCTTATCCAATAGAGGACAGACTGTGGCTTTTGAAGATTTCACCTCAAATCCGTTGTTCTTCAATGTGGAGCACCTCAGGGATCATCATTATCTCCCAGGCTTTTTAACATTTATGTCACCCCTCGTGAAACTTATTCGATCACACAGTTTCTCGGTTGTCTCCTACGCCAATGACAGGCAAATTGTTGTGTCAATTTCATCTGATGTTTATGTTGTTTCCAATAAATTTAAAAACTGGCACATATTATAACTTGGGTGCAGGAAAACAGCCTGAAACTGAACTCTGAGGAAACAAAGGTGATCCTTTTTGGCAACAACACTTAATTCTGGAATACCTCATGGTGGCCCTTGAATGTTGGCCCTCTTCCATATCCAACTCGAAAAGTGAAGAACCTAGGGGTCATATTTGATGGATAGGAATGCTTTTCTGAACAAATTAATCATGTTACCTATTCCTGCTTCCACATCCTCTTGGTACTAAAATATTTTTTTCTGTCCATTGCCCAGTTATGCAAAAAATAGTCATTGTAGCAATGGTTCTTGCCAGAATAGTTTATTGTAATGCGTTGTATCTGGGAATTCAGAAATGCTTGCAATCAAAGCTTCAGTCTTTGCAAAATGCAGCAGGCTGTTTACTCTTACAAATTCCCAAATTTAGCCCCATCTTAAACAATATTCAAAGCCTTCATTGGCTTCCTGTCTGTGAGAGGGTCAAATGTATGGCCCTGTGCATGGTCCATAAGTTCCATTTATTTGCAGAAGATTTTCTCTTTTTCCTTGGCATGCTCCCAATCAGAATCTTAGAATCAGATGTTGCCAAACTAGTGTCTATCCCGAAAATAAAGAAAGCCAAATGTGGAGGCAGAAGTTTCTCTTACTCAGCATGCAAGCTTTGGAACACTATGCCTTTTTCTTTAAGGACTCAATCAAACCAGGTACTCTTCAGGAATTCACCAAAACCTGGCTATTCACATCTGGCTCTAAGTAGGGTCTTTTTTCTGCTCTGTTACAGGATGCTTGCGCCAAGATGCCTCGGACTTTACACGCTTTAGAAATTCTTTACTTACTTACATTTACGGAACGTTTTAAAATTTACAATTTTGCTTTTTTTATTTATATACACTTTATTAATCTGTTAATATTATTTAATTTTGTAAGCAGTCATGAGCCTACTGAGTAGGCTTCATGGACTGCCAGGGGTCACCTTTCACAGGTTAAGAACCACTGCACAGCATCATTTCTATAAAGGGTGGAAAGGTTTGGGGCTAATACACAGCCCTGCCTAACTCCTTTACTAATCGGAAATGAGTCACTACACTAACAGTAGGTCCAAAAGCGAATATTTAGTACTGTAACCATTATTTAGACCCATTATTGCCTGAAGAGTTGTGTATCAATCCCTAGTGCTTGAACAGAGAGACAATGTTTTGACGCGGTTGAATGATAACATTAAGTCAACAAAAGTAAGATACAATTGGGACTTCTTCACTGCTGAGTTCTTTGAGCAAATCATGTATAAATGTACAACTTAATCAAATGTCCCAAATCAAGGCCTAAATCCAGCTTGGACCTCAGTCAAAAATATTTTTAGCATCAACCCATCTCTGCAGTCTGTTAAGCAAAACGTTTCCAAAAATCTTCCTTGCCCTACCCAATAGTAATGGCTAGTAATTCAATAGATTACCACGACTACCTTTTTTAAATAGTGGTGCAATAATCGCTGAGCACCATGAAGATGGTTAATTACCACTTGCTACAGCAACCTTGTAGAGTCTTGGAAGGACTCCAGATCAAAATTTGGAATTCACCCGGTAGCGATCTATTAGAACAAAATTGGGGTAATGGCCGGATTCATTTTCATATCGCGAAGTGTTCTTTCAACCTTCGCTATCAAAATATTCAACAAGGAACTTTCCATACAGAATTCCTCACGCCTAAAATTGCTACCCTGGCCCATATATATCCGCTCCATACCCCTTCCTGAATTCAGTTAGACACTCTACGGGTCCTATGTGGCATTCTGATTTATATACCACTCCCATCTCTAAATAAGTGACCACGGTCCAGAACCTGTTGAGTCCTTCCTTCTGACTGCTTGTTTTAATTCAGAATACAATCTATGCTAAGCTTCCAACTTTTTCCTCTTTATTAGATTTTTTTGATAAACAAGTTTTTATTGTTTTGTGCAACAAAAACAGTGAGCCTTTCAGACCAACAATATACAGTAGTCCCATCTGGGAATCATTCCCCCTCTCAGCCCCCCCCCCCCGGACCACCCCCCCCCCGCCCCCACCCCGCCCCACCAGACCACACTACATTTCCTAACCATTTCCCCCACACCCTACGATATTTTTTGTGGCAGCCCCGAGCTTGGTAAAGAGTCCGCTCCTGCGCCGCACACCAGTCCACTCCCGCGCTCCACCTGGTCAGACTGGGCGGCTGCGGCTGTTTCCAGGCTGCCGCAATGTCCCGCTTTGCCACCATTAGCGCTGTCATAAGGAACAATTTTTCAGCGCGGGTGCCGTCCAGGCCATCAGTGATACCCAATAGGATGTGTTTAGGGTCGTGTGGCACCTCCCACCCCAGGACATCCGTCAAGTCAGTTTCAATGCTACGCCAGTACCCCTCCAGTTCCGGGCATGACCATACCATATGGATGAAGTCGGCCTGGTCAAAGCCACAGCGAGGGCAGGCTGCGTCGGTGGAAAGACCCGCACGGCGCATGCGCGCTGGTGTAAGGTACGCCGTATGCAGATAATAGATTTGGATGAGCCTCAGCTTGGCGGAGGCCGTCACCAGCCTGGGGGCCATAAGGGCGTCCCGCCAGTCGATCTCGTCCAAGGGACCCACCCATTCCTCCCATCGCTCCTTCAGACCCTCCTGGGGCACAGGGGTATTGTTAACAAGGGAACGATATATTCTGGATATGCCTCCCTCTCTTTATTAGATTTTAATACTCTTTCCTGCACTGTTGGAATAACATCTCGTTTGATTGTCTAGGATGATGAGTTAATGGTGCCGATGAGACCTTTTGCTGCAAATCATAACATTCTGCATCGTACCAGGTATTATTATCTGAGGCATCACATTTATTTATTTTTTTGCTGTGTTGATTTAGACCACAGCATTTATATGTTGTGTAACATTAAATGTAATGAGGCCAGAATTATGTCATGATCAGCCCTAGGTTTGTCTACGATATGCATTGCAAATTTCTGCAATATAGAATTAAGTAATCTGAGTTCTCTGGAGTATTTCTCATATTTTCTGAGTATTTCTCTCCTATCATTGGTTGGAGCAATATCCAAACAAAACAGCTCGGGGGAAGTGGTCGCTTTCAACCCTCTCCTCAATCTTCTTAACAACCGCATTCTTCCAACATTCCATATGAATCAAGAAATAGTCAATTAGAAAGGTTCTATCAAAACAGCTAAATGAGTTATTTGCTGGAGAGTCCGAGATGGTTTGACCGTTCAAGATCCTTAGCTCATGTTGTCTGAGGAAAGCTATAAGTGCTTTACCCTCCAAGTTCATCTTTTTTCAGTTCATGGTAAGTTCCGGTATGCCCCAGCACAGATGTTCTTCAAGAACCTCACTGTTGGTAGCCTTTCTCGTGGCAAGAGTGTTAAAGTCCCCACAAATTAATATTATTTGACCGCCTTTACTCAAACCATTCTCTCTAATGTGATCCACATAATTCTGTGCTAGATGTGTTTGACAGCTAAAGACCACATCGTGGGGACATATACATAAGGAATGTCAATGCTGTCAACCTCAATTCTAACATTTGAGAGCCTTACATGTAAAACATTGGCATTTATGTGGGGTGTATTAACTTGCTATGATTTGCAGATTAATTTGCTTGTAACCCAAACTGACAGCCCCACCCCCTTTGACCTACTCTGTTTGTGACATTTGGTGTATTCATAGAATTCAACGCATTCTCTACCATGGTTCATGTTTCCTGAAAACAACAATTTCTACTACGGCTAACAAACTTTAGCCACTCCCCATCAAACCCTTTTTTCCAGCCCTGCAATATTCCAAGGCAAGATATTCATACAACCCTTGGTGCCCATCCCGCACACAGATATAACTCCTCAGTGGAGTGGGAACAGTTACTTGAGCTTCAGTCCTCTTGGGCCGTCCTCTGTCCTCGGTTTTTTAAGCCATGGCAAATGCTAGCCATGCCCACTTTAGGCCATCATCTCTTCCTTCAGCACTCTAAATATCTCCAATATCCTTGCTTCTCAATAATTCAATCTTCCTTGAAGATTCTCCTTTAATGATGAGGAGATTTTCATAGCCCAACCTGCTACAGGTTATCATAGCAGAGATGTCGCTTGGCTCAGGATACTGAACATGTCGAGGCCTGCTAGCATTTACAGATTTGTGGGGAATCAGTTGATAGTTGGCCTTGACTTCATTTGGTCTTGGTTTGGCAGAATGTCAGTGCCCATGTTGCGTCCAGGTAGTTCAGGAAAGAAGCAAACTCCACTTCTGTGACTTGGCATAAGTCACCAGCTGTTGGCAATTTCTTCAAATACACTCGTGGAATGTCTGGTGATGTTATTAACCTTAAATGTGGGACATTGTTGAAAAGTGAGAGGAGCCTTGACCTATTCGCGGGCGCCACTTTGTTAATATCAGGGAATAAATCAACAAACTCATAAGGATACCAGACAAAGTTACTAACAACATCAGGTAAGACAGTTGCAATTGCTGTGCCGGTCGCTCTATAACTTGTAGCCAATATCAGTCCTGGTTTGGGTTTAGTATTTGTCTGTTGACTTGTAGATCTTTAAGTGCAGCAGTGAATGGTATATGGTCATCCCTTATCATTGTTAAGCCTGGTTGCACAAACTGACGATAAACGTAGTTGGATTAGGCATACAGCATGACAACCAATGGCTAAGGATCATGTGGATATGCTTGGAATATGCTTGAATTGCAATTAGTATAGGTTGCACATCACATCACTTCCACCAAAGTTGACTTGGATCCTTAGCCACTGATCTTAAGTATCTAGTACTGTGGAAATGAATTATATTGAGTTCCCAAGTACCAATGGATCAATTGAAGCAGAACACCTGGGGTGCCTATAATGTGGTCCTCACCATGCAGAAGACACTGATGGGTCCCTCCATTGACTGCTTTGTTCCTACTTCAAATGTCAGCAGACTGCAGCACAAATTGCGACAGGTTGCAATACAGATTACAGCAACCCAATCCTATAACTGCCCACCTCTCAAGAGTTCCTGGCTACCTGGATGATACAGGATGATGCTGACAGGGTTTTTTTTTCCTGTATCACAGACCACAAACCACAACAAGACCACTGCTCAATGCATATGTGCCGTGGGGGCCTCCCCTCTGCAGCTCTCACTCAAACAGTGACATGCAGCAGGGCACCTGTTGGTCCAAGTAGGCAGCTCAGTCACACAGGTGTGCCTCTCTCCGTTCTGTGATCTCCCTTCTGCGAGCTGCTGGAGCCACTTACTCTGGCCTTTGGTGGTGTTGGCGCCAGCTGATTCCTGGGCAACTCAAACAATCCATGCAGCCCTCACCTTCAATGCCAGGTCTGCAACAGGAGCAGCTGAAGCAACCATCACCCAGCATATCAAGAGCAACAAGAGCTTGCCACGTCCAGCAGGTCTGTCTGCTGTACCCCCATCCAAGTTTCAGCACCTCAGGGCACCTCGGGGGCGTGACATGGAATGGCACAACATAATACAAAAGGGTCACGCCGTCTCTGCAGTACTATAACTCTGTGGCTCAGTGAGCTCCATACATCGCCATAAAGTCTCCCTCCATTCCACTCTCTGGCTGTGCTGTGCATCGCGTCGTGTCACTTCCACCTTCTCCATGATCACAGTAAAATCAAAGCATACTGATCTTGTAAGCGGTTTTCCTTGTGTAAATTTCGGGATCCATAAAGAGTTAGCTGATAAAATTCAAAACTATGGCTGTATAACAATTGAATAAATTCCACTAACATGAAGCACATTAGGCTACACAATTAAGACAGAGACTGATTAACTTTAAGACAACAATGGTTTATTAAAGGTTAATGGTTTACAGGAGGTAAAATCATCAAATTGGCATCAATTATCAAGTAATATATGAAAGTGTCAAAATGAAGTTCATATGAATTCAATCAAAGTCATATTGAAATAGAGGACGAATTCGCATCAAATCAATGCATAGTGAAAGATTAAGAAATGTACGTTCTACAATAAGGAGAGTATCCTACAATATCCTGCTCTACTCTAAACTGCATCGAAAAACAGTACTCTGCACTCACTTAAATCACACAATTCCTAACATTTGTTACACCAACACAGTTACCATGAAAGTATCCGAACAGGTTACAGTAAAAAGATACAATCTTGGGCTCATTAGCTTCTCAGGATTCTCCACAATACAGCTTTTCTCAGAGTCCTTCCAACTTACATTTATCTGCAACAAAACAAGATACATTGGTCCAGCCTGCACTCTACAGGTGTCTTCTCAGATTTGATACCAATTATAATGTTTCAAGATTCTCCCAGTGAAAAGAAAACATTTCACATAGGAAAGTAAACAAAAGAACATCGTATTTGTTTATTACAGCTTCTTCTAGAAATAAAGTATTCATGTGTCACAAAGCAAGATTCCAGACTGTGAGAGCAGTTTTAAAATGCAGGTATACATTAGCTATGATCAATCTAAATATGACCTAACACAATTAATACCATTAACATGCTTCTATGTTAATGTACCTGAAATGCAAAATATGTATTATAGTAAAATCCCCTTAATAAAGCAGGTTCTCCACACAGCCCATACATAAACGCCAGACAAAGGACCATTCGTACCAGGACAAAGACCCTAAATGTTTCAATATCGCTACATCATCATTGTTGTACTACACCCATGGTGCTTTCTTGAACCACCAGCCCTGGAGGTGAGAGCTTGCTGGTGGGACGTGAATGTTTAGATGGGATTGGATAGAGTAGGAGAAGAGTGAGTCTGCAGGAGCAGAAAGAGTACATTTTTTAAATACACTCATACCCTTCTTTAAAGCTCCCATAGTTTTATATTTCAGGTGAGATGGATCCTGCACTCTTTTAGAACACATCCTCAGCTTACTAGCTGTGCATTGGAAGTATGGTGGCATGTGTCATGTTTCTGAGTCAAGGTGCTGGCGGAGCCAAGGTTTAGTAATTGATAACTGAATTTATGAATAGATGAATACGCAAATGAGTAGATGGGTGGCCGGATGAATGAATGAAACTGCAAATGACAGTCCAGAATAGACTTCTTTTCAGTGCAATATTCATTTTAGTGCAATATCCTACCAAGCTTCAGTACAATATCCAACTAAGCTTCTCCCTTTGCTTATAACTCCATCAATTGCAATTTGTACATGAGGAGAGGCTTTCCTAGGAGTGTTGGTGTGTACTTGAGGATCAGGAAAAGGGCAGAGAGTGTTGATGGCTGGATGTATGGGGTTAATGAATGAATGAGTGGTGACTAAGTAAGTGCGTGGATAGATAAATGAGTGAGTAAAATGTATACTTGTATAGATAAATGGGTTATTCATCGACTCATACCTTTGCATTTTCTCCCAATTTATCTGTTCATTCACCCACTCATGTGCATTCATTCCTCCAATAACCTAAAACACTCATCCATCCATCTTTTGATGTAAACTCCTACATCACCAATCCAAGCATTCACTTATCCACTGACTTGCATGCATTCATCTAGTCCATGCATACACTCACACTAATTCATCCAGGGTCTTCCACTCACACAGTCTAAGTAGTCAGTGATTCTATGCATGTCTGCATGTGTGTCTTCCACTTGTGAGCATAGATGTATATATATATATATATATATATATATTTTTTTTAAACTTTATTGTGCAGAGAGTCAAAATTACAGACATGGGCCTACAACCACCAGGGCCGGCCGCTAGTTTGTGCCAGTCAATTACAAAGCGTCGCAGAGCAGCAACTGATCTCCAAAGGCACAGCAGGAATATAGAATTGTTCTCGGCAACTCAAAAGTTAGACAGGATACAGACATTTTTAAATTTTGAAGAAAACTAAAAAAAAAGCAAACAAACAAAAAACAAAACACAAAACTCAAGGCGAGAAACAATCGGAATGGTGCCGAGCGCCGACGGGGGGACCCTACCATACCAGATGAAGAATCAGGAGGTCACTAAAGTCAACCCGGGGGGGAGGGGAGGCAGCGGGGAAGTCAGAACCATCCGCATAACAAGTACAGTATTCCGGGAACCCCAGGATCAGGGGGACAGAGGATTGTCAGAAGTAGCTTCAAAAGGGGGCGTGCAAATGTTACCTCGGTAGGCGTTCCATTGACCCCAAATTTTACCCCACGCCCCAGGCTTGCCCCGGACCAGATATACCGTCTTCTCTCTGAACATGCACCAATCCATGTTCTCCTTCCACACTGACACGGCGGGAGGCCGTCGGGAACCCCATAGCTGCGCGATATCCCTCTTTGCAATCATGTTCCCAAGTGCCGCCCACTGGGCCTGGGAAACGTTGTAGTCATTAGGCTCCCATACATTCAGCAAACATCGACGAGCCTCAGGCAACAGAGCGACCCCAGTGACATCCGCCATCACCGCATGCACACGGGGCCAATAAGCCGCGACCTCACGACACTCCCAAAGGATATGAAGGAAGGTGGCACTCAATCCACAGCCACGCTTACACAGCCCATCCGAAGAAAAACCCATCACAACCAACCTAGGACCCGTCACATACACACGGTGAAGAATTTTTAGCTGGACAAGACGGAGACGGGCCGGGATGGCGACCTCCTTCGGGGAGGACAGTGCAGACTGCCAGTCCTCGTCGTCCAACTCCAACCCGTCTCCGGTCCAGGCCTCCCGAAGATGCACAAGGAGGTCTGCCCGATTATTAATTAACTTCTTATAAATTAAGGAAATCGTACTATCGGGCAGATGACCATCAAGTATACGGTCCTCGAGTGAGGAAGCTGCGGGGATCGTGGTACCTGCCCCAAAGGCCGACAGCAGAGTGTGGCGAACCTGTACGTACCTGAAGAACTCCCTCTCACTCAACTCATACTCACTCTGAAGCACCGCAAAGGATTTGACTGCACCTTTCACCCAGAGGTCACCCACTCTGCTGATGCCAATCATATCCCAGTTCTCAAAGCCTTTCGTTGTCCAGAGGCATCCCAATCCGTCCGACGCAAACAAGGGGGCCGCTCGTGTCAGGCGCCCATTCCAACCCATGGCAACATTAGCATCCCTCCACACACGTACTGCAATCTTAGTGGGTCCCGTTAGGTTCCTCCCAGCCGCCCGAGAATAGAGTGCTCTGTTGAAGTCGCCACCAGGCAACTGATATTTATCCATCGCGAAAGCCGGATTCGGACCCGGTGCGTAAGTAGCATGGTTGATAGCGGACAGCTGGGAGGCCCAATAATACCTCTGGATATCCGGGAGCGCAATGCCCCCGTCGTACCAGGGGAGAGTCAGTTTTGCGAGAGCTATACGAGCGCGACCATCCCAAATAAGTCTCCTCTGCAAACCCTCTACTTCCCGGAAATAAGCCGCCGAAATAATGTCAAAGGAGTTCTGGAGTGCGTAGAGAAATCGGGGCAGTGACATCATTTAAAAAAGTGCAGCTCGACCGAGTGGCGACAACGGCAACCTACGCCAGCGGGCCACATCCATCTTCAAACGCCGAAGAGGAGGAAGGAGATTATGCTCATGGCGGACCTCCGGGTCCAACGATACATAGACCCCCAAGTACTTGAAACCGGATTGCGAGATTTGGATGGGAAACCTATTCGGCAGGGGGGGAAGGCCACTGGAAATGACATACACACAAGATTTGGACCAATTAATAGTCAACCCGGAGTTTTTCCCGAAAGAAGTGAGGACATCACAAAGGACATTAAGGGATTCACGCGGGGAGGTGAGGTACAGGAGTATATCGTCGGCGTACAACGAGACTCGGTCCTCAAAGCCAGGGGCCCACTGAATACCCCTTATCGACGGCTCCCATCGGAGCCAGGCTGCGAGCGGTTCTAAAGCAAGAGCAAAGAGCAGAGGGGACAACGGACACCCCTGCCTAGTGCCCCTCCCGAGAGCGAAGGGCTGGGACACCCTCCCATTGACAACAACCTGAGCTAGCGGATCCGTATATAAAAGTCTCACCCAACTGATAAATCCCGCCCCGAAACCGAACTTCGCCAGTGTGGCCCAGAGGTATGGCCATTAGATCGTGTCAAAGGCCATCGTGGCGTCCAGCGAAGCCAAGATGGCCGGCTCGGAAAGAAACTCCGCCCTGGCGAGAACGCCATGCAAACGCCGCAGGTTGAGAGCAGTGTTCCAGTGGGGAATGAAACCGGACTGATCCGGATGAATCAAGTCACAGATAACAGCGAAAAAGCGATTAGCGAGGACCTTGGCAAGAATCTTCGGTTCAGCGTTTAATAGGGAAATGGGCTGTATGAGGCACAACGATCACGAGGCTTGCCCTCCTTAGGAATCACAACTATGGTAGCCAGACGTTGGTCACCAGGGAGGGAACCGAGCTCACGCGACTCCAGAAACATATCGCGGAGAAACGGTGCCACTTTATCAGGGCATAATTTGTACAATTCAATGGGCAAGCCATTGGGGCCCATAGCCTTACCAGTACGAAGGGAACGAATCGCGGCCGCAATCTCGTCGGCTGACAACGACGCATCCATGCATTCTCGATCCTCTTCAGACAAGCAAGGCAGCGCAATATCCCTCAACAGGGAACAAGAGTCAGCCACATCTCTGTCAGACACCGGGGAGTAGATCACACGAAAATAGTCAGCAAAACACTCCACAATCTCGCCAGGGTCAGTCACACGCACCCCATCGGGGTGCTGAAGCACAGGGACCACGCGATTCACTCTCTCCTTCTTATCAAGCCAAGCAATCAGTTTACCCGCCTTATCCCCGACATCATACAGTCTACCTTGCTGTTCCCTGTACAATGTCTTGGCGGCATCAGTGACAATGGATTTGTATTCAAACTGTTTCAAGCTAAGGGCATGGAGCCCCTCATGAGTAACACCCGAGTCTAGCTCAGCCTCCAACTCCAGTATTTCAGCCTCAAGCCCCACGACCTCCCCATTTCTAGCTTTCTTGGTCTCAGCTATTAAAGAGAGGGCCTAGCCCCGTATGACCGTTTTAAAGGCCTCCCACAAGGACACTGAGGACAAGACAGACCCCTCGTTCTCCAAGAAGTAGTGATCGAGCGACTTCAGGAGGCTATCGCGAGTCTTAGGGCTACGGAGATGCCAAGGGTTAATGGGGGCGATCCGCCCCGCGGCCTGCATCCCCGTATCGAAATGCAGCCACACAGAGGAGTGATCTGAGATGCCCCGGGCCAAGTGTCGAACCTCACCTATGTGGGTGGCCTGGGCCGCGGGCAGAAGGAAGTAATCAAGCCTGGAGAGACTCCCATGCGCCCCGGAGTGGAAGGTGTACTGACACTGCGTCGGGTGCATCAACCTCCAACAATCCACCAGCCCAAAAGTGTCCAAGAACCCACCAAGCCATGATTGGGAAACGGGAAGGGCCCTGGGGGGATGACGATCCAGGTCGCCGGATAGCACAGAATTAAAGTCACCACCCATGAGGAGAAGACTATCCGGGAGTTCCAGCAACATCCGACCAACATCAGAGAAAGTGGAGGTCTGGAGGCCCGGGGGGACATATATCGTGACTAAAGAAAGGGTCCTACCCTCCCACCTCCCGGTTAGGGCGGCATAACGCCCTCTGTCGTCAAGGATAACGTTGTCAATCTCTAGTGGGAGGGAAGACCGAACAAGAATACCGACCCCCCTGGAACCTGTGGTGAACCCGGAGTGTGCAACCAGTCGGTATCCCCACCTATTCATAGCATGACACACATTGCCAACCAAATGCGTTTCCTGCAGGAGTACAACATCAGGCGCCAGACGACGCAAATATTGTAGTACAACACCCCGTTTGATACGATCCCCCAATCCATTGACGTTCCAAGTTAACAACCTCAACCCACTACCCCCCATCCCCACAAAAGTAGCAGGAGTCTCCCCACAGAAA
This sequence comes from Triturus cristatus, assembly GCF_964204655.1. Taxonomy (NCBI): domain Eukaryota; kingdom Metazoa; phylum Chordata; class Amphibia; order Caudata; family Salamandridae; genus Triturus; species Triturus cristatus. Next base: position 962,471,677 of record NC_140589.1, read on the forward strand.
GCAGGACACCGGAAACAAAGAAAGAACAAATATGCCGCCTTGAGAGAAAAAAGAACACCCCCGAACACAAACACCCCCACCAAAACCCGTTACAACTCCCCCCTCCCTGCACCCCTGCAAACTGTAAAACCACCCCAAAATGCAGTGTGCCTGTCGCCCTAACAATCCCATTCTACAAAAAGACCCCGGAGGAGGAGGAAGGCCAGCCACCACCCGCCACCCCGACGAGAGCTACTATAAAACAAAATATACCAGAGAGGTAGAACCCAACTGAGTAATGTCCGAGTATCAAGGTTAGGGACCGAAAAGTCAATTCTGTAGAGGCTCACCACCCTCGGCACCGCCAGAGTGCCCCGCTCGATCGCCCCGACCAGGCAGGGAATCCAACCAGTCACTCACATTGACCGGTCGTTCAAAAAAGAAGGTCCGCTCCTCATGTTCCACTCGAAGCCTGGCAGGGAAAAGCATCGCATACTTCAAGCCCAGGTCCCGAAGACGCCGCTTAACCCCCTGAAAGCCCATCCTCTGTCTCTGAACGAGTTGAGCGAAGTCCGGGAAAAAATTGACTGAGGAGTTTTCGAATTTCACCGGACCGTGCACCCTCGAGGCCTGCAAAATCGCATCACGGTCCCTGAAGTGGAAAAGCTTGGCGATGATAGGCCTCGGGGGAGCGCCAGGCCTAGGCTTACTGCCCGGGACACGATGTGCGCGCTCCACAGCAAAAAACTTGCTAAGTCCAGACGGGGCAAGATGGGTGAGGATTAGCTCTTCGATCAGGAGGTCAACAGACCGAGTCTCGGGATTCTCCGGAACACCTATGACGCGGATGTTGTTGCGTCTTGCCAGGTTCTCAAAATCATCCAACCGATGGGACATCAAGTCGTTTGCCGATTTCAGGGCGCCCAGGTCTGTTCGAAGTTCCGACACATCGGCCGTGAGGCTGGAGGTCGTTAAATCCATCGACTTCACCTTCTCGTTAGTTTTGGACAGGTCAGCCCTGATTAAAGTGACATCGATGGCGACCGTGTCAAGTTTACGAGCCAGGGCCTCATACTGCTGGCCGATGGTCTCCTTCATACCGGTAATGGCGCCCATAATGTCCTGCAGGGACAAGTCGACAGGGACAGATGGGCCGTCTCTAGCATCCTCCGGGGTAGTGCTGGAGAGCCCTGGGGATCCCTTGGCTTGAGTGTAGCGGTCCATAACATTTGTCTGGAACTGTCCCCCGCGAAGAGACGTCTTGGTCTTCCACTTCTCGGGTTCACCCCTGCCTGTCATGGTGGAAGATGCACCCCGGAGGGGCCCGCAGGACCGAGTGAAAATGGCCGCTGGTAGGCCGGGCACCAGCCGGCCGAGAAGCTGGGCCGCAGGGTCCGGAGAAAGTCACGACTTGACTCAGTACTCCGTAGGGAGAAAGCAGTGATGACACCAGATTGGACTGGTCCCTCAGGCAGACCGTGCCAGAAACCAAAAGCGAAACTGAAAGTGGGGGTACGTCCACTGGTGAGGTCCCAATGCCGTTGTTATTCAACTACGTCCCGGATCCACAGCTCACCAAGTCCCCAGCACCGCCCCGAGATGGGCCTCGAAAGTTCAAAATGCTGTAATTTCGGTCCCCCAAGTCCGATTCAAATTCTGAAAGGAGTTATGGACTCAGTCTAGGTTCACCGTCAAAGGCCCGTCCAAGAAATCAGGATATCATCAGGATAAATGGCGAGGAGTGGCGAGGGACCGGAGAGCCCTGTGCTCACGCGACCATCTTGGATGCGTGCTAAGCTCCTCCCCCCCATAGATGTATATTTAATGTATTTTCTGCATAGATGCTTGCATTTTGTGTCTTTGTATGCATAAACTATACAAGAACCAGGTTGTTTGGATTTGTCAATGCTTCTTTTGTTTGTATTCATGAGGTATATGTGTTAGTGTTTTTCATCACCTGTATGCCCTAGATAGTCAACACAATATCTAAATAAAATCTAATCTAAGAATGATGCCACACCTTTTATAAAAAAATACAAATGACAGTCCAGAGTAGATTTTTGTTTAGTACAATATTCATTTTTGCAAAAGTGGGAAAAGCAGAACGTCTACCAAGGTGTTCCTCAAATTGTGGTGCAAGCCCCCTCACAATCACCTGAAAATCAATAGGGAGGTAGAGGTAAGGGTAATGGGTTCACTTAGCCTCCAACATCAATGTCAGTAATCAAAAGAAGTGAACCTCAAGCAACAAATGAGTGCTCAAAAGAATTGTGGAGGACTCCGTTGTAGAGCCTCATCCACGTGTTTAACCTCAAAGCCGTATATTGTCTCCGATAGGGTGATGTTGAGGTTAGCATCAACATAGGGTCTCTTTCACCTGAGTGTCCCGCTCTCCAAGTAAAAAGCCATTCTCCTTCCTGGTGGTCAACTGCCTATATTAAAACAGATGTGACATGTGGGTGAATTAAAATTACCTCCAATACCAAACAAAGTGCATTTAATCAAAATAAAAAGGGATGAGGATCAAAATAGAAGAAGGGCAATGTCATTAGGAAGGATTACTAATTCTACACATTTAGTGAATTAGGTCGACATGTTTCAGCCATAGGTGGATAATTTTTAAATCAGTGTATGTACTGATGTACCCTGAGTGATTAAAAAAACATATATTTTTCTCATATTTATGTGCCAAAAAATCTGGACTTTTCAGAGAAGGGGCAAAAGTCTGAAAATCCAGTGCCACTTTTTACTCCCGATAAAAGACGAACCCTAAATGTAGGTGGGCACCGAATGTACTGGATAGGAAAAGGGCAAAACCACTATTATGCTCATGTTATTTACAAGACATAAATTGATGTCAAAAACCGCCTGGGGGTTGGCTTGGAGATGGCTGCAGTGTTAGGGACAGGCTGAAGGGAACTAGAGCATGGTCTCCATCACTTTCTGTTACCTAGAGCCACTTATAAATGGCAAAATCTGGATATAAAATACAATTTCCTTGTATTAATGTGATGTAAAACTCGAGAATTTGCAGAAAACACCAAAAGCCCTCTCATTCAACATCCTCCCACTTACACTGGATTGGTTTATCTACGTGGCAAGAAATGGCCACACAACAACTATGCATAGCTTAATTTATAGTGCTTGAAAAGGTGTGCAAATCCCATATGGGATGAATGAAATATTTTGGCCCAAGGTCGGCCAGTGATAGTGGGAGAGATATGGATGGTGTTTGCACCGCGTAAACTTTCCGCACACTCAAAGCTCCACAATATCAACTGAGATGTATCTTTATCTTGAAGTGAGGCTCAAATAATTTATTCTGTAACATATCAATGACAGCAAAGCAGGTTTGCCCCACAGTAACAACATAGAAGAGATATTTTGCAAACCATAAAGGTTTGTAAACAAATGGGTAAAGTTACAAATCAAAATTAGATCAGTTTAATCATCAGTCTATAACCACCTGAATACAGCATCTGTGAATATAATCCGGGCAAGCAAATATGAGAACAAGTTATTAAAAGACAACGTATGCAATATTAGATAAATTCTGTTCCTTTGACAAGAAAGCTCCCTAATGCTAAGCTAAGATGTGGTTGAATTGAGGAATTTTGAAGAAGCACATATAGCATCACAAGTAGAACCAAATGAAGGTTCCGATCAAGGCGAGAAGAAATGTGCCTGCTTCAGAAAGTAACTCTATAAGTAGGTCATGGTCCCCAATGGATCCCATACCTCCTCACATATTGAAGTCTATCTCGGACATTATTGCTCCAATGTATCAGGAGTCATTATCTAGCTCCCTCCACTCAGGCTCAGTACATGATGACTGGAAAAGTGTAGGGTGATTCCTTTATTAAAAAAGTTTAACGCTGATCCTGAATCCTTAGCTAACTTTAGGCCAGTCTTGCTACTGCCAGTAACCTTAAAGGTGCTAGAGAGGCTGGTAAACCAGCAACTCACCACCTTTTTGACAGAAAAAAACTACTTCACCCTTCTCAAGAGCCTGCTATAGCACAGAGACCACATTATTAGAGCTCTCAGAGTCCATTAAATGGACTCTGGATTCGGGCCTCAATGTGGCTTTGGTGCTGTTGCACCTGTCAGCAGCATTTGATAAGGTGGATCATAACCTCCTGCTGCACAGGTTAGAGAAATTGATAGTAACAGGCTCTGCACTGAGTTGGCTGGTCTCCTTCCTCAAAGGACGCAAGCTGGTGGCATGGATGAAGCCAGATGCCTCAAAAGGAAAAGTGTTGAATTGGGGGGTGCCACAAGGTTTCTCTCTTAGTCCCACGCTCTTTTATATGACTCCTTTGGCAAATTTAGTGGAATCCTTTAACATCAATATCATCTCATATGCTGATGATACCAAACTCATGCTCGCATATGATGGAGATCCTGCAAGTGGGAGGGCTGCTTTTGCCAGCTGTCTGGTGGCACTGCTAGATTGGCTGCAGTGCAACCCTGATAAGACAGAAGTCTTATTGCTTAGGCAGAATCCTCTTCCTGGCTGCGTTGGGGCCTGGCCTGAAAGTGATCCCCCTCCACCACCTCCAACGGCGGTGGCTACAAATTTGGATGTGTTGTTTGATGCCCAGCTTTCTTTTGGGTAGAAACAATGTGTATTGTAGTTAGCTGTAGTTACTTCAGCATAACATATGATACATTTCTGAAAGAAAGAACATTTCTTAAACAAATGGGGGAAGGAACAAGAACACAGAAAGAGGGGTTTTCATTGATTTATGTATCAGAATTGATAGCATTCGTTATGCGAACCAAATTACATAAAACAAAAAGACATTGCAAACATTTTTGTACTTCCAAATTCATACAGTGATACACAATGGTGAGATAGTGGTGCTCAGTGGTGATATAGATACACAGTGCAGTGAGGTGGTAGTTGGGGAGGGGGGGTGCGGTTTGTTTTGGAGGGCCAAATTCAAGAAACAGTAACAAGTAAATAAACAAATTCTATAGTTGATAACGACTATGTCCTGCAATCTGTGCCAAAATAGATCATCGACGTTTCAACCCAATGGGCGCTTGGTGGAGTGTCACAAGCGGGTCTTTATCAGGACTGTGGAGGAAGAGAGGCCGCCCTAAAAGTTCAAGGGCGGTCAAGGCAATTGATTGAAAGGGTTTGGTTTATTCTAGCTTTCAAAGCAGTGTTTCTTGAGGACTCCGTTTTACCAGAATACAATCATTCTTTGATCTTCTGTGCAATTCATATGACAGTTGACATCTTGCTAGAATAAACCAAACCCTTTCAATCAATTGCCTTGACCGCCCTTGAAATTTTAGGGCGGCCTCTCCTCCTCCACAGTCCTGATGAAGACCCGCTTGTGACACTCCACCAAGCGCCCATAGGGTTGAAACGTCGACGATCTATTTTGGCGAAGATTGCAGGACATAGTCGTTATCAACTATAGAATTTGTTTATTTACTTGTTACTGCTTCTTGAATTTGGCCCTCCAAAACAAACCGCATCCCCCCTCCCCCCACTACCACCTCACTGCACTGTGTATCTATATCACCACTGAGTATCACTATCTCACCATTGTGTATCACTGTATGAATTTGGAAGTACAAACATTTTTGCAATGTATTTTTGTTTTATGTAATTTGGTTCGCATAACAAATGCTATCAATTCTGATACATAAATCAATGAAAAACCCTCTTTCTGTGTTCTTGTTCCTTCCCCCATTTGTTTAAGAAATGTTCTTGCTTTCAGAAATGTATCATATGTTATGCTGAAGTAACTACAGCTAACTACAATGCACATTGTTTCTACCCAAGGGAACCATTGTTCTTTATATATTAAATACCCAGGTTCCTAGGGACACAGGGTCACCCCATTTTGTTAATATACAGCTTTCTTTTGGAGCACAGGTGTCAGCAATGGTGAAATCCTGTGTCTGGATTTTTTGCATGTTGAATAAGGTCCAGTGATCAGGTCACTGATTTTATCTAGGTTGTATTAGACCAATGTCCTGTATCTTGGTCTCCCGGAATACCTGATCTAGCGGTTACAGGTCATGCAGAATATGGCAGGCCGTTTGTTATTCAAAATTCCGAAATATACGTCGATGTCATCATTTCGGCACAAACTTCACTGGCTGCCAGATCATCAATGCATTAGGTATAACGCATTGACCTTAACACATCAAGCCCTCCACAATAGGGGACTTATGTACATAAATGAACGCATTAAGGCATATTGCCCTGGGAGGCTGCTGCGTTCTAGTTCTGCGGCATCCTACTGTGATTACTCGTTTTCAGAAATTGCGGAGAGGAGGCTCCTCCTTCACTGTTAAAAGAGCAAACTTGTGGATTAAACTGCCTGAATATTTGAGACTTATCTCTGAGTAAGGTAAATTAAACAAGCATTGGCATAGCCAATAGGTCTCGTTTTTGGGACCTTATAAGTATTTAGTTTTGCAGCACAATATCCTTGGTGCAACAACATCTGCTGTTGCATGGCTAAACCTTGTACCTTATAAGTGTTTATTCATGTAACAGTTGATGTTGTTGCACAAGGATATTGTGCTGCATAACTAAATACTTATAAGGTCCCAAAAGCGCGACCTATTGGCAATGCCAATGCTTGTTTTAAATGGATTGTCTCTCTGCCGGTTGATGTTATGTAGGCCTGTATAATGCTCTCTTGTAGCCTTAACTGATGGAATGAGCTTTGCATGTGTTGGTTAAACTGTTGCGCTTTCAAACATTTTGATACGTGTGGGATAATGGGCTGCAGATTGCTCAATTAATTTTAAGATATTTTAATTTATATACCATTTTATATTTGTTTTAGGTTGGTGTTCTGTGTTTGCTGTATTTATTTAATTAATTGCTATTTATTGTAGATTTGTATGATATTTGTAATTGCTTATGTCAATGAATTGAATAATGTGCAATATTTCTTTAAGAATGCATTTCTTGGAAATAAAGAGTCTGATCTGATTATACATGTGTGCATTCATATATAGCAAACATATATTCCTGTTCTGCTGAGGCCACCCTCTTCACTGACTATAAAGATGGTTCAATATTTTGAATGAGGCCAAACAAATTGCACAGAAAGGTATACTTTGCAAAAGTCTATGAAGTTTGTTGCAGCATCACAAAATCTTGAAATCTTTGTCACGTCACTATGAAAATCATGAAATGTGGGGAAATATATGTCATCAGCAAGTCCCGTAGTGGTTGCAGGCAGCAAAGAAGACACGGGCACAGACCAGGCTACGTGCAAGTAGCAGCTTTATAGGCAGGTAACTGAGTTGCATTACGTTAGGAGTCACGAGATGCGTGTGTTTTACGGTGAACGTGAAATATAATGACAGTGCAAACTGATTAACTGTAATTTTAATGCAGAGCATGACATGCACAATCACGACAATGCCCCAAATCGTGGATAGATATCCGATGCCGAAACGGGAGAGGTTCCGAGGACAGTGAAAGAAGTAAAGAAATGAGAGTGGCGGCGCAGTGGGGGAATAAAAATGTGAAGGAGACGCGTGAACTAGCCTATCTTCGCATTAAAGCCTGACGAGCGTGGGAGCTAAGCGCCATAAAGACGGTGAGATGCGAGTGCGATCTCAATGAAAGATAGGGCTTATGGCCTAATCACAGCGCAGTGCTGGTTAAGGGAATCCCATAGGTAAAGCACAGTGGCTTGCATGGACAGGCTGACGCGCAATGTAACCCCACAAACTCGTCCCAACTGTATGTAGTCCAAACGGAAACCCCAACAGTAGACGGGGCAACTAGTGTGAAAACAGCTAAGCAGGGGTGGAGAAAGTTAATACAACTGGACGCTAATTGTAACAAATTAAAGAATTAAATCAAAAACGGGCACTGTGCAACAAGTTACCGTATAGTGAAAAAGATCTAAGAGTGCTTAATGGTGTAACGTTATATACAGTGATTATATGCCAAATGCGACAAAAAGAAACACACAACAAGCACCAGAAAATGTCTACTGTCTAAGGCGGCATTGGCTTTGTTGGAAGTGAATTGCTCCTTGAAGAATTCACATCAGATGCTTCCGAAGTTAAGAATAACAAGCTAACGAGGAGGTTGGGGGAGAAGGGAGGGGGGAGAAGGGAGGGGGTTAGTGAGAGCAGACAGCAAGGGGGTAGAGGAGGCCTAATGAGCCATGACAGAAAGGCAGATGACGGCTGCGGGCGTGCATGCTCACGTGCACTGAACCTTTAGGCCACCAAAAGCCTCTGGTGGCACCTTTAAAAGCCACTTACTAAATGTCGCGAAGAGACAGCATGTGCTGTCTCAGGCGAGACCTAAAAAAGAGCTGAAAATATTCTTATTTAGACTTTAGTGGGGAGTATGGGCAGACGATTTTTTGTCTAATTCCCTTTTGCATGCCTAAAAGCGCCGGGACACTCTTTCTAGTAGCTGTGCGTTAAAGAAAAATATTTCATTCATTCGTAAAGAGCATGTGGGTCTCAAGAGACGAAAAGGGGGCGTCCACCCTGCAAAGGTGGACAAGAGCAAGTCTAACTAACTAAAGTCTGAGGCACACAATTGAAACATGAAATCACCTCTAAAAGATACATTGCACTAGTTCTCACAGATGAGGAACCAATCAAATCTAAACATTCACAGTGAGCTTTGTGTTGACCTCTTTCCTTAGATTAAGCTAACAAGCACCATCGGATATATCAGATAAAGGGAAGACTTCTTCTCCTCTAACTCCTTTCCTTCCCAATTGCAGAAAGCTCACATTCAACTATTTAAGTAGCAAAAAAGACCTTTACGGAAAGTGTCTGTGACAAAATGTTCAGCTAACAAGACCACAGCAGCTCTTAGTACCTGGAACGAGAGAAAGGTTATGCACAGCAAATGAGAGCACAACGTTTAATTAAAATGGAGTTCTTCAATCTGAGGCCTACCGTGACTCACACTAACTTAATATGAATACAATCTAGCAACAGTTAATAGTTTATTTGAAACCTACACATTATTATCAATCTAAGTGTAAATATCAGGCGCATATAATGAAAGGATTAATTATGTGTGTTATATAGTATAATGTTATCAAAAGCAACCAAAAAATAGTTGCGCTTTATCACCACCGGTACCGACAAAACATTCCCAAGCTCAAAAACATTTTGGAAATGTGGGGGCATATCTACAAGGATGGCGATAAATAGACGCAAAGCGCGCTTAGCACTTATCTATTTATCGCCGTCTATCGCTTGATTATATCGCCCTGTTAGCGCGTTATTTACAACGTGTTTCCCCAGGGCGATATAATTACCAGAGATAGCAGGGAGATCGCCGTTTTGCAGGGAACATCGCTGGTTTTCCAGCGATGTTCCCTGCAAAACGGCGATAACCTTGCAGATACGACCCACAGGGTCGTATCAGCACAATCCACCCCCATTATAGGTATGTCTAAGTCTGCATTTTAGCAGATGTTAGTTTCTGGCGAAAACAGCGGTTTTCGCCCAAAACTAACGTCTGCTAAAATGCGTTGGCAACAATGTAAATATCACGATATGCACATCAGCGATATTTACAAGGTTGTCCTGCCCAGGGACGCCCACTTTGCATCTCATTAGAGATGCAAAGGGAGGCGTTGGGTAAAATGGTGCTAACATGCGCTAATGCATGTTAGCACCTCTTGTTAATAGGGCGATATTTTTATCTCCGCTTTTTTGGCTTTAAAAGCCAAAAAAGTGGAGATAAAGCCCTTGTAAATATGCCCCTTAGAGACCTTATGCATTAAGGGTAGTGTACTTGCATGGATCTCACCAAAATCCCTGCTATGCATAAAAATTAAGGTAAAAAAAATCATAATTTCCACACTTTTATGTGCTGGAATGCACCTGAATTTGCACAGAACTGTAACCTCATGAAGTCTAAAAAGGTACGCACATGGTCATTATTTGGTCTTTCCTGTTCTCTAAGAGTGGCCCACTCAGAGAGCTGAGGCTCCCTTCTCATCCAGAAAAGTGTGGGAATGCAGGATAAGGCATTCATCATCAGCTGCAGCATCCAGAATGTTTGGTCACATAAATATGAGAAAAAGTTGTTTTTACCCATAGATTGGCGGCTTCTTTGTTGAACAATGATGTACTTGGATGTATTCATGAATTAAAAGAGAACGGTGTACCTTTCATGCTTGGAATGGAGTTGCCTACCAAGAACTGGGAACTAGAGTAGGAAGAGGATAAGGAATGAAAACTGTCTTGTGTGGGCCTCAGTGCCATGTTTGCATTATCATAGATTGGCATTTGTAAGATATTATGTGTAAGAAAAACTAAAACCTCTTTTTTTCCTTGTTCTCCTGGCATTATCTCATACTGGTTTATTACTTAGCCAACTTGTGAAGTGATATTTCTTTTCCCTGATGGGCCCAGATGAAGCTGGCAGCTTGGAGTGAATGTCACAGCTGGACTCCCTATGGCTCTCGATACCTACTTTGACTCTGAAAAAAAGCAGTAATAGCTGGGAGGGTAGGGCCATGGCACTCTTTTTTCTATTAACCATGCTCTGCCTCAAACATGAAACAAAGCCTTTAGCACCCAATAGGAAGGCCCAGTGGCATAGCTTGGGAGGAGGGAGGGGGTGGTCCGCCCCGCCCCTGTCGTCTCGGGGTGGCAATAGCAAGCACTCCCCCGCTCCTCAATGCGTTTGCCAATGAAGAAAACTCGCCAGCACACCCCCCCTCCTTCCCCTCTCCCCCCTTACGGGCAGCTGGAGGGCTAGCTACGCCACGGGGAAGGCCAGTGCACACATCAACACCGACGTTCTTCCATGGCAGCCACGCCCTCCCTGGTATGCTAACAAGCCCCTCCCCCTCTGTTGGGTTGTGCCCAACTGTTTGAAGGCTACAACTTTAAACTTTAGTTTGCCACTGATACCAAAACTATGCTGCGAGGCATGGATATTTTCCATCAACAAATAAACTTCCTAAACATCAACCGGATGGAGAAAGCAGGAAGTGAGGTGGAGAGGGGGCGGGAGCAGGTTGATGTTTTCTATTGCTAGCCATTATGCAGAATGGAGAATTAACAGGATTCAAAACATGAATACGAGTATTAGATTTGCTTACAGATTATAATGGCAAAGAATTTGAGCCCAAATGAACCGTTCTTACATGTTGCTGCAGCAGGCACACTAGAAGATCAGAATGGGTCCCTTGTGGGATTTTGCAGAATTTGGCATGGGCAACTCAGTAAGCCTGATAGAGTAATCTCAATTACCAATGACTTAAACTCTGTCTGTAAAAAAAGTTAATTATTTAAAGCTCTGTAAGATATGAAGGCCTTTGAAATAACAATACAGAAAAACGGAAACTGCAGTTCTAGATCAAAGGGCACTGTGAACCGGCTGGAAGAAGTTAATAAGTGCACAACACAGAATATGAAAGCTTGGGTGATACATACCTTACCAGAAAAGCTCCCATTCATTGTTCATCTGGAAAATAGTGGCATATGGCAGGTTGGGCTTTGTCAAGGTCAAATGTCTTGAACAGGTATTAGGTCAATCAAGACTGCTTTACACTCTATGTAAAATTTGTGGTAGCGGATATTTAACTGGCCATCAGATAAATATTGACTTTTCTCTGCTATTTACTTGTCCATTGGAAACGTTTTAGAAATAATTTACTATTTGGCTGTGCCCTGGAAAATAGCAGAGAAACTTTGCTATGTACCTGGTTGTTACCAAAATAACAGAGGTTTTGCCTTTTTTTGCCTGCGGCTGTGCAAATAGCGAAAACACTTCACTATGTACCTGGCCCATGGCTAAATTGTAGAAATTCTGCACTGTTTGGCAGCAGCTATGCAAATAACAAGGAAGATTCACTATTTACCTGGCCACTGGCTAGATAGCAGAATGTATGTACTGTTTGGCCAGCAGTCAAGCAAACAACAAAGAAACTTCACTCATTACATGGCTGCTGGCAAAACAGAAGACATTAATTACAATGTGGTCAGCAGCCTTACAAATAGCAAATAAACCTTATTATGTTCCTGACTGTTAGTCAAATCTCAGAAATTATATACTATTTCACTGATAGCGTGGCAAATGGCAAAAATGTTTCTATATTTCTTTGGCTGCTCGCTAAATAGCAGTAATGATGTACTGTTTGTCCGGTGGCTTTGCAAATAAAAAATAAATGTAATTAGAACATTGGAATGTTGGGAGCTCCATTGAAAACAATGGAGTGCTCTGGGCTTATAATGGCTGGTATAAGCCCGGAGCACCAACATTCCAATGTGTCTTTGTTCACAGCTCTGACTGTGAACAAAGACTTCAGGGAGCCTGAGGGGATTTCAATCCCCTCGCGCTCCCTGAAGACTTTGTTTTGTTAGAACATTCTGCCCTCTAGTGGCAGAATGTTCTAATAGCCTTATAGCCCTTCGTAGCAGGGCTATACCAGCTATTAAAGTCCCTCTGCTTTGTTAAAGTCCCTCGCCTTCGGCTCGGGCCTTTAACGCTGCAGCGGGCCTTTAAGGCTATATTATTCACCTGGTGGCAGACAGTATCCCCAACTTGGCCTCAAGCCTTGTAAATAGCAGGGGGGATTCACTATTTACCCAGCTGCTTTCTAAACAGCTAAACTTTTGTGTTTTATTCCTAATGCAGACCTCAGTTGGTACTTACCACCATGGAAAAACTGCAAACAAGGAGTTAGTACATTTTGCATCCATCTCCTTACGAGAGTTAGGGTCCGGATGTATTATTATTTCATTTACAAAATATGGTTGCAAATTGCACACAGACTTCTTGCGAATGGAATAATGTTTTACTACCCATGCACTATGCAACCTATAAACTGTTAGGTTGGGTCACAAAAACCTGAATCGCAGGTGGTTACAGAAGCTAGCACTTATGAATGATTACATCATTTTTATGGGGGACCTGGACTTAAGAGTCAGCAGCTCCAAAACGTACATAATGATAATCGGGGCCAAACCAAACATAAAACCCACTTTTTTCACAGAAGGGCATCAACTGATGGAAACCCCCAGGTTTTGTTATTTGGGGATGCTTTTTGATAACAAGACCTCATGGACCCAAATGACAGTCAACAGATGCGCACAAATGGAGAAGGCCATAAGAGGGTTACGCTCATTTACTAAGAAATTAGGATTTAAAGCAGTGAGGGAACTTCTTAATATATACCTAAGCAATTTAGTGGCCGTGGCCTCATACGGAGCAGGGATATGGGGAATGACCAGCACGCAAAACACGCAGAGAGATGGGGACTCATTTTTTGGGTCTATTCTTTCACTTTGCCCAAATGCATCAAATTAGGTAGTCCATGCGGAACTGGGGATGCCGTTTATTTACGACAGACTAAAGATAGCCCCTATAATGCTTTGGCACTCGATCTGGTCAGATGAGGACACAGGCTTGAACAAACTGATATTTAACGATACCATGAACTTAAACTACGCGATGAAAATTCCATGACTGGGACCCAGAAAATCCACATGTGAGCTGATCAGTTTACCAAAACTCTTTCTCGCCCCGGAAACTAGTAAATCGATAGGGAAAGACCAGCTAAAACAACGCCTTCAGTGCAAGTTCATTGATAAGAGAGAACTGGCGGAGGGGATTCAACCATCTGTATTTATTTATAACATCTTGATCCCCCAAGAGGGTCTGTAATCATACTTGGCAGTGGTTCGTAACGACCAGCAGGGATTTATTCCAACACGATTTAGGGCAAACAAACTCCCATTAATGTAAGGCTTCCCAGATAATTTCCATTCTATGTCTGAGTTATCACCATGCCTGTGTGGTAATATCTCCTCAATAACTAATGTAGACATCATATTTTATGTAATACCAAGAAAGAGATATATTTGATCTATTTATGAAAACCCTTAATTTGAGACAATGTAGGCCAGCCCTTATATACTTGTTACAACTACATACTCCACTTGTACACTGTGCAATTTCTTCCTATTTGTGGCAAGTGTGGAAAATAAGGAAAAGCATGTGGGGGAACATAACGCGGGAAAACCCAATGTAAAGATCATACCTGGCCTATACAAGGTATTATATATATATATAAAAGGCGTTTTTTATTTTTTAGAAATGTGATCATTTATTATATATATGAATTGTGTTTTATTATGCTTCATAATGTGTCTTGTACTAAATGTTTTTTATTGTGTATCATACATTAATGTTACTGAAAAGCAACGAATAAAGTTAAATGATGATGATAATTCCGCATTACTCTTTGGATGAATAAGTACCAAAAATTATGCAAGTGTAATTTCAGGCAAAAATCCTGCTGCAGGAGCACAGGAACAACAAATTTAGCGAGTGCAAGAGGAATCTGGCTGTTACCGTTCCAGTTCTGTTGCACTTAACACTATTTTCATAGCGTAAAATGCATCCTCAAGTTCATTTTGGAAGCAAGACTGCATTTTGCGCTTAGAATACAGTGCTAAATGCTGGATTACACTTCTTGCGTAATTCCCCATAATTTTGCTGTAATTCTGTGTAATTTTGCTCCAGCAAATTACTTAAATTACGCCCACTCCTATGTTTAGTTCCCAAGTTCCCAAATGTTAGAATGTTTCCAAATTATATCAACAGACATGACACAGAATTCTTCGCCATTATACCTTGGGCCAGGACACAGAGACTTGGAATCACCTTTATGGAGCTGTCTCATGTTCCACACATACTCCTACTCCTTTAAGTTTACCTGTACAGGTGGCTCCTGGTAAAGATGATTAGAACCTTTACAAGGCTAGTTGAGCTGTTTACTGTTCTAATGCTATGTACTTGCTTTTTACACCAGGGCCAGATATAGTATTACCAAAAGGCTCCAAGTTATCAGAACATTCTTCAATTATTAATTCTGGTTCAGTTCAATTAAATAAAACAGACTAAAATACCTGAAAACAATGACTGTAAAGCAAAGGCCAGAACTGGAAATGTTGTATCCCAGTGACGTAATGTCATCTGATTTTTAGGGTGATCTTATCAAAATGAAGTCAGCAATGCAGTAAAATTGAGAGCAGAGGTGGCCGCCACAAACAAAGGGTGATGGGTTGGGTGGAGGGAACGCAAGAGGGGTCGCGTCACGTGGCAGGGGAGTAGTAATAAAATATTAATAAACAGAAAAAGAACTTATCTGAAGCCGACAGCCGCCTTGCGTCCCGCATGTCATTGTGCTTCTTCTTCTCTTCCCAGCGGCCTTTGTGACAGACTCCCATCCAATCCCCGTGCTGGAGAGCAGCGCAGGGATTGGCCTTAGCGGGCCAAAAAGACTCTCCGCTCGGGTCGGGGAGTCTGTGGGGTTTCTCCAGCCCGGCTGCATTGTTCAGCCCGGCTGCTCAATGCAGCCAGGCTGGAGAAACCTAAGTGGGAATGTGTGTTTTGGTCAGCTGAGATAGCTGGCCAAAACACATATGTGCACATAGTACTCCTCTTCCCCCTCCCATTCCTCGGCCCCGCCCCTTCCCACAGCGCTGGTTCACAGCCGTCAATGAAAAATAACATAATTCTACAACATAGTTTTATTTTTCATTTGTTAAATCTGATCCAAGCAGTGGGGTGATGCCCCTCTGCCATTGCGGAGGAGAAGCTGCTGATTGAGAGCCTTCATTCCAATTTCACGATGGAAGGAGGAAAAACTACGGGCTCGATTTTGAGTTTGGGAGATGAGTTAACTCTGTTGTGATGACAATACCTCTGCTATCCTGAGGAACCTACCCCAGCCTAATTGTGGACAACTCTCTACATTGACAGGAACTGCTGTCATGGCGATTCCTGTCTATAAAAGAAAGGTTTGTTGGACAATGCCATCAGACATGACAGCCAGTACACAAACTTTTCAAAAGATATTTGTTTTTTAAAAACAAATTCCTATTGTGAAAAACGAATGCCCCCCACATGCTGCGAGTTTTTCCCCATGGTGTCAGGTTATTCAATTTTTTCCTGTCCCTAACACCCAGGTTTTATCCAATATATGATGGATGGTGTAAAGGCCGTCCTCTGACGTCCCCTACTCTGTTGGGCCACCTATGGAAGTATTCCATCAAGGAGCCATAAGCAAAGGAATGGGATTATAATCAATTGAACTGAATATCACTGTAATGTGAATGAATATTCCCAGCAAAAGAAAGACAAATAGGCATCAAAGACTCAGAAGAAAAGAAACTCATAGAGATTTTTTATTCATTCACTTTATACAAATATTGTAATCAATCAATCAAACAGTGTTTGTATAACGCTACTAGTCACCGTTGAGGGCATTCCGATGCTAGGTTGCAGGGCTCAGTTGAAAAGCTAGGTCTTGACTCTGATGTACGGAGGTGGAGGGAAAGGCTGTTCCAGGACTTTGTGATGTAGTAGAAGGAATGGCCTCCTCTGTGGCTTCAGTGGATGCGCAGTGTCAGTGCGGGCACAGCGGAACAAAGGTCTCTGGAAGGTTGGTGAAAGTTCAGACAGTGGCTGATGTATGCTGGTCCTAGGGTATGGAGGGCATATATACATATCTTGAATTGACATTTGTTTGGGACGGGGAGCCAGTGGAGGTTCTAAAGGTGTAGGGTGATGTGGGTCTGTTTGGGCAGGTGGAGGATGAGTCTGGCTGCTAAGTTCTGTATCGTCTGTAGTCTCCTCATGAGTTCAGTGGTGGTTCCTGCGTACAGTGCATTGCTGTAGTCCAGCCAGCTGGTGACTAGGGCTTAAATGACAGTTTTCCTCCCGCTGATGGGAAGTCATTTGAAAATTCTTCAGATATGCGGAGAGTGTAGAAGCAGGCAGAGAAGACTGCGTTGATCTGTCACTTTATGGTGAGCTTGCTGTCCGGGATGATGCCGAGGTTGCGTGCATGGTCTGTCGGCGTGGAAGTGGGTCCTAGTTCGGCGGGCCACTAAGTGTGGTTCTAGGGAGGGAGTGGTGGTGTTGCTAAAGATTAGCACTTCAGTCTTGTCAGTGTTCAGTTTCAGACAGTTGGTCTTCATCCAGTGGGCGACGTTCTTTCTGCAGTTGTGGAAGTTGGTCTTCGTGGTGGTGGGTCTGCTGAGAGCAAGAGGATGAGCTGGGTGTCGTCAGCGTAGGATCGATGTTGCGTTTGTGGGTTCTGATGAAGTCGGCTTTTGGTGTCATGTAGGTTTTGAAGAAGGTGGGGTTGAGGGATGAAACTCTTGCACTGTGAGGAGAAGGGAGGTAGGTGGATTCTCTGAGTTCGTCCCATGAAAAATAATGCGATCCATCTGAGGGCGTCTCCCTGGATCCAGATGTGGTGCAGTCTCTTGATGAGTGTATGGTGGGGTACGGTGTTGATCGCTGCGGAGAGATCGAGGAGGATCAAGGCCGCCTATTCTCCTCTGTTGAGGAGATTGTGGATGTCATCAGTGTTGGTGATCAGAGTGGTCTCTGTGCTGCATTTGGTGTGGAAACCAGATTGTGAGGCATCAAGAAGGTTGTTTTTCTCCAGGTGTTTGGTGAGCTGCTGGTTGATGGCCTTCTTGAGGAATTTGACGGGGAAAGGAAGCAGAGAGTTTTGGAGTTTGCTAGGGTCAGCGGAGGGTTTCTTGAAGAGAGGCCTGACCTCTGTGTTTTTCCATGCATCGGGAAAGGTGCATGTGGTGATGAATACATTGAGGGTGGTGGTGAGTTGGCAGCTGATATCCTTGCCTATGAGGTTGAAGAAGTGGTGTTGGCAGAGGTCAGTGGCTGCTTGCTAGTGGATGGAGTTCATGATCGCTGTGGTGTTCTGTGTGGTGAGCTGTTCCCATGCAGTCAGTGGCTGGTCGGGGAGGCTTCCATTGGAGGGTGGACGATATGGAGTTAGTGGGTTGGGGCTCAAAGTTCTTGTATATGGTGAATATTTTGTTGTGGAAATGATCCACAAGAGTATGGCAGAGTTTCTGCGAAGGAGGGATTGTATTCTCGGTGGCAGTCGGGCAGGAGAACTTTCTGACGATGCTGAAGATTTCCTTGGTGTGGTTGGTGCTTGCTTTGATGGGGTTTGCTAGGGCGTCTTCTTTTGCACCTTTGAGTCATTAAGGGTTAATTTATTAAGGGTCGACTTGAAGTTGGCTCGGTCTGTGGTGTCTCTGCTGGTGCACCATCTTCTCACCAATTGTTTTCAGCAGCGTTTCATTGTCCTGAGAAATAGACACTGAATAAACTGAGACATGTTTTTACCTCCATTCTTGTGACCTAAGCACTGATCATTTCAGAGTTCCACTTTTATACTTATTTTCCCCTGTTGAGGTTTCAGAACTGATTTCTGGTGATTCCATTTTAAATGACATTTTCTGCTATAGCTCAGACACAGCCTTTGTGCTAGGAGATGGCTATCACAGAAGTAGCAGTAGTGCTGGCTCCAAGAAGGAGTATTCAAAACAAGGACAGAATAAAGCATGATATCTCAGCACCTGGCTGTCATCAGCCTTCTTGAGCAGGCATTATGCCACGACGAAGGGCAGCTCTGCTTCTAAACTTAGTCACATTTAACAAGAGAAACCGCTGACCTAACCCTCATCCTAACATCTACCCTATGTCATTACTCAGGAAGAACTAATGAGCAGCCATTTGCTAACAAGTACCTCATAGGATTTCTATAGGTAACCTTCTATTTATCTCCCTCACTTCAATGTCTTGGTCTCCAACCTCCAACCACAGGGTTGCAGTAAATACACTTCCACTGTTTAGTAAAGCTGCATCTAATCTTCATATTACATAAAATGCATCCCACTGTTCCATGCGCATCCATCTTGGAACAATTGGTACCCGTCTTCCTTGCTTTTTCTGGTCCCCTGATCCGATTAGCAATGATCCTTATGCCCCTAATCTTCCTAGGTCTGGTCTTGATTCTTTTGCTTTTTGTCCTTGTGCTTCTACAACAACTGATCATGGTCCCCCTTGCTCTGATCGTCCTGGGAATGGCAATCCTGTTCCTCATCTTCCTGATCATCTTGATCGCAGCCCTGTAGCCTGGACTTCCTGAGTGTGGTTGTTCAGGTCTTGATGTCGGTGGTCCTGGTTCTCCCTTTTCCTCCTCACACAGGTCCTCCTGGACCTAGTAATCAAGGTCCTGATCCTCTTTGCCCTGATCTTCCTGGTGCCTCAGTCCTTTGCTTCCTGGTCACCTGTGTCCCTGGTCTCGCCTCCCTGGCACTCCTAACCTTAGCCTTGCTAATCTTGTGTTTCAAAGTACTTGTCCTTCTTGAGATTATGTGCCCATTGCCCCTTGTCCTCTTGGTCCTAGTCCTTGGAGATTAGTCTTTCCGTGGCCTAGTTCTCATGGACCTGCTTCACCAATCATCATAGACTAGGTTATGTTCATCCTGATCCTTCTTGTCTTATTGTACTTGTTATCATAAACCTTGCCTTTTAGTCATCCTGGCCCTTTTTAAGTCCCCCAGTCTTGGCCCATTTGACTCTGTTCCTTTTTGGTCCTCTTGGCCCTGGTCACCTTGTCCTGGTTCTACTCCTAAGCCTCCTATCGCTGGTACCGCCGGTCTTGGCTAATAGGCTTCTCTTGTCCTGGCCCTTTTATTCTCTGGTTTGGGTTGTCCTGGTCCTCCAGGATCTGTCTTTTTCCTCCTAGTCCTACCAGTACTGCAGCATTGATCCCGGCCCTCTTCATCCAGTTTCTCCTTTTTCGGGTCCTGCTGAAACTGGTCATTTTGGTCCTAATCCTCTTGCCTACCACCGCCCAGTCCCCTTGGTCTTCCGGATTCTGGTTGTCCTTCTTACATCTGATCCTCCTTGGCCCTGCTACCTGTCATGATTGCTCGGTAATCCGAACCCTGGTCCCCTAGGTCCTGATCTTCATGGCATATCAGCTCTGTTTCTGGTCCTCCTGTCTTGATACTTTTAAGTCCTCTTATCCTCCTTGCTCTGGTCTTCTAGATGGCCTTGGTACTGGACCCCTTGTTCTTCCTAGTCCCTGTCCTGCTTATCCTGGTTTCCTGGTTCTGATAATATAGCCCTCTTCAAGCTTGTCCTAATCCTCCTGGCCCTAGTCCTACTGCTCCTTGCCCTCATGGTTCTGCAATACCTGCAGTACCTTGCCCTGGCCTACCACAGATAATCCTAGTCTTTCCTAGTTCTGACGTTCCTTGACCTCCGGTTCATGCTAGCCTTAGAACTTCCTATGCCTATACTTCCTGGCTGGTCAGTCTGGTCTTCATTCTCATGTTCTCCTGCATCTAGTCCTTTGGATCCTGGGTCTCCTGTTTCACAGTCTCCTAGACCTTTTCACTCTTCTCACCATACTGTTTGATAATTAATCCTCTGGGTCCTACTCTTCCGGTTTATCTAGTTCCCTGGTTTGCCTGTTCCTAATCTTTCTGCTCCTAGTTCTCCTGGTCCATGTAGTATTGGTCTTAGTTTTGATACTCCTGTATCTGGTCTTCTGGTGCCGGTCCAACTGGCCTCAGTTTCCCTATCCATCTGAATTGTCCGGTCCTCCTTCCCTATCCAAGTACTACTGGTCCTCCTGGTTTCCTTGTTTGCCTGTTCCACCTTGTTCTTGTCCATCTGAACCTGGTCCACTCTATCATTGTTGTCCTAGTATTGGTCCTCCTGGGTTTTGGCCTACCTCATCCCTCCCTGCACCGTTCCTCCTCGTTCCCATGTTGCCGGTCAACCTGGTTCTTGTAGCCCTTGTCACACTGGTTTAGGATCCCCTGAGCCTGACCCTCATGGATCTTCTGATCCTGGTGCCACAGAACCTAGCCTACCTGTTTCTTTATACCCCCACTGGTCATTCTAATCTGGGGTATCCAGGTTCTGCTAGCCCTGGTAATTCTTTTTCTTCTTGGACCTAGTGCATTCACTTCTGGCTCCTTTGTCCTCCTTGATCTGATCTCTGTGGCCCTGGTTCTCCTGTCTCTGGTCCTTCTTTCCTTGGTTTCCTGTTACTGGTCCTCTTAGGTCTGTCTCCCTGGGTCTTCTACTCCTGGACCTGGTTGTCCTCATCCCTCTGGTCCTATCGGTGTGCTAAGGCCCTCCCAGCTTTCCTTGTCATAATGGTCCAGGACCTTATGTTACTTCTACCCCTGGTCTTTTGGTTCCTTCCGGCCCTTGTAAAGTGAATCCATGTCCTCCTGCATTTCCTATCCCTGGCCCCAGTACAGTTAGTCCTGTCCCTCATTATCTATTTGCTCCTGGTCCCTTCTGGCATTGGTCCTTATTGATTAGGTCTGCTTCGGCTTGCTTCTTCTTTTCATAGTCGTGTGGCTCTGGTTGCCCTCGCCCTCTGGGTGGTCCACCTCCTGGCCCTTATTTTCCTACTTGTTAGCATCATCCTCCTCCTATGGTTCCTGCTCCTTCTTTCCCTAGACCCCATTCACAATTACTTTAGTCAGTCAGGTACATCCTACACGCCTGTCACTGAGATTTATTTTTTCTACCTGCAGTTTTCTTTTGCTGGGACTGCACTGTCAAGAACAGAAATGAGGGCTCAGTAGGGACAGGGCCCTGCCCACTTAAAACACTACTTGGCATGTAAAAAATCTAAACTACCATTCCCAAGATATATTGTGCAAGTGACTAAAATGTCAGTGTGGCAGGACAGGCCACTGATGACATGGAGCCAAAAGGCATCTATCTACTAGAGATTAGTAGTATGAAAAAGTGTGTCTATTCACAGCAGAGTGAGCAAATCCTGTGAATTACCCCATTGCATTACTTAACTGTCTCCTGCTTTCACTTCCCCATTCCACAGAAGCCACATTACTGTGTCTTATGCAATTTATCTCCTGTAATCTGCACAAGGCACTGTGCCCTGATCACAAATTGTCTATTGTACGCGTCTCTCCCTCTGGGGCCCAGATACAACCTATCAGTCTGCATTCCCTTTTTGCTGCTGCTTGTGGACTGCTGTTGTGTTGCCAGATTTAAAATACTAAACAAGCACACCCCCCCTCCCCTTAAAAAGAAGCCTAAAGCTGCCTAAAAAGAGCCCAGCCTTCACAAGTCATCAAAAAGGAGGATCATGAACATTAAAAAACAATGGACTTTCTTGAGTGAACAAAATATTTATGTATTATGATTTGAAACCATACTAATTATTCTTTGCAGACTGCTGAATTCTCCAAGGCTGCAGCACAAAACATTTGTATGCCATATCCTGAAGCCCCTAAACCAGAAGTTTGATTCCTGCAATTACTTTTGAATATTAAAATAACATTAATGTTTTTATTCAAAATTGATTTGACGTTTTTTTTATCTATAAACTCCTTAGCTTTCATCCATGCGCTTACCTTTGTACAAACTATTGTACATTTGTATATGCACTTACTTTCAAATGCTTCACACATGTTGCATCCCCAATACAAGATAGATGGCCACCACCCTACTCTTGAGTGGAGTCCCTTTTTTAGGTCGAGCGTGAGCCAGCGTGCAAGCGCTGGTCTGCGAAGATCTGTGGTAGTTCAGTATGGAGAGAGTACGGAGAGAAGCCCCATCCACGCCCCACCCACATTTTTCATTGGCTTATGCATATGTCCTTTGTAAATGCTGTTTTCTGAATCATTAAGAGGCTTGTTAGTCCCTTCTTAGAAATGCCATGTCATCATTTGTATCCTCCCATGGCCACTGGCCCCTTTACTTCGTTGTTACACCGTACGTGTACTTTTTTCAGTTTCCTGTTTCCGCGCCACTCAACTTGTCCGTGTTCTCCATCCTCCCGCCCCCCTTCCGCTGTCCCCGTTCCCTTTGTTCCCACCCCCCTCCCGCTGTCCGTTGTCTCGCAGCTCGTGGGGGCCATGGACGCACGCTTGTTTCAAACAGTGGCCAGCATCTTTAGCTTCACCAGTGGCGGCCGCCCCCCTCAATGTTATTCCTCCTCTTACAGCACTGTGCTTACTTTAATAGCAACACGGGCAGCGCTTTTTACTCCAGCACGGTGCCCGCTTGCATATTATCAACACGGGCGCCACTCTCTAATAAATTACGGCACGCTTGATGATAATATTAAAGCAGGCGCCGTGCTGTAGCATAAAGTTTTATAACGTTTATACTTCCTCACGGTGCCCGCTTTCTTATTATCATCGCGGGTGCCACTCTTTAATAAAGCGCGGCACTCTTTTCTTTTAGGCAATGGTTGCAGCTGTTGCTATGACTCACCACGGCACTCTGGCAGTTCAGTCGCCTTGCTGTATTTACACATGATAACAATCAGGATGTGCAAAACATAAATAAAAGGCATAGTCATTTACAATGCCAATAGCTCACACTTGCATAAATGCGAGACCTATTGCATTGGAAATGCTTGTTCTTCATAGCCTGCTAAATAAAGACCTCTTTATTTATCCAGATGCAAACCTAATTTGACAACATCTCTACTATTTAGCCTGCTGCTGCCTAAACAGTATCGATTATGAACTACATTTTGCGTGGAGATCCTACCTTGAGAATTCTCTTTGAGAAATTGCATTATGACGGACAGTAACAGTTTGAACTGCATTAGTATATCAGTGGGATCTATGTGTACCTCCCAGAGAATTTGTAACAGTCAGAAATAAGAATGGTACCGGTTCCAGTATGAAGGTTATGTAACATAGGGACATAAACACCGATTTTATATGCAGGGTAAGGTATCTATAGCCCAGGCGACATTTAAGAAGACAGGAGAAAGAAGAGGATTGTTGTTTTTTTATAAAAATATGTTTTTTACACAATTTTTTTTTTCTATGTGTTTGGTTTTGATCTGGAGTTTTAGGGAGTTAATTAATTATTATTTATGGTGACGCACCGAGTCTGGGTCGTCCAGTATCTTGTGGAAGGTCGACCTTACCATTTAGAAGTTTGTTATCCCAAGCGTAGCACAGAGCTCAGTCCTCTGTCTATATCTTTAGCCCGGGAGTGTATGACACGATCACGCGCATACACGCGTATACTCGTCCAGGAAGTTTAAGCAGTACCGGCAGATTGAAGCGTTAGTAGGAAGTACCAGAGGACTGCGCAGCAACTTGGTTAAAACATAATGTAAGTTAGGATCTCGGGATCCTTTGAGAATTTTGATTTAATCTTGAGAGAGTAGGCTGTTTGTATATAAATATATAGATTCGCTGTCTACAGATAGATTTTTTCTTTTCTTGTAGCGACCTGCTGTTATGGCGAATCACGCAAAGAATAACAGGTTCCCCATAGATGGAGCAAGTGTATAGAGGTATTGAAGTATTACCGCATGATTAATAACCCTTAAAAGGATTTTGGTAGTAGTTTGTTACAAGTAATTTCTCATTATTGTAGGATAACGATATTGATGAATGGGGCCTAAGTTGACTCCAAGTTGCTTTGAAGATTGATTAATTTGGACGACCTACAGGTACACGTCTGGTATAAAATTGAGATATGGTTTGATTAAGCTTGGTTAGTTTGGCACACAGTCACATTACTTTTGTATATGTGCATCTGGGGTTGACGTATATAAGCACTTTACACCCACACTTGAGTAATCCTACTCACTTTGCGTCCCGCCGGTGCAGCGTGGTTTTATTTGTTTTATTCAGATAGGATATATATATATATTTTTTAATATATTTTTTTAGATATGTTTATCACAATTTTTTCAGTTGGAGTCACTTAATTTTTGAGATGTCTCCTTCCTTCCGAGCACTGCATGGGCAAATAAGGGATAGAATGAAGAACGGTAGAACATATGATTTATATAAGTTTAACCATTGTTGTAGATAGAGTACCCCTGTCCTGAGGAAGCCAATAAGAAATTGGAGGCTGAAACGCGGCCGCGTAGATACACAGTCTAAGGAGGAGTCCACCTATTGGATTAAACATTAATTATTGGGCGCATGTAATAAATTAAGAGAGAGGAATGATACCTCTGACGCCAAGAGGACTACTTCTGAATGTATCACTGAGATGGAGAAGTGTGCATATTTAAAGAGTAGTTGGGGGAATGTATATGATGTATATGTTGTATATATGATTATGTATATATGGGTTGTTTTGTAATGTACTTTCTGAATATTTGTGATTAATCTGTCTAGTTTTGTGTACGATTCATTTTGATGCTCACCGATGGATATCTGCACCTGATAAATAATTGCTGATTTTGTTATAAGAAATAATGTATTGCCAGGGTAATTTATAGTCCCTTGTGCAAAAATAAATGAGAGATTGATCCCTCTATACCAATTGTTTATATATTATATAGATGGTTCTTTGCCCAGGTATGGGAGGGTCATTTGGGCATGCCCCATAGTGTTTTTCTGGTGGTTCGTTGCACTTTGTGAAGTGTGAGGGTGACATAAAGAAGTCCTAATTAAACTGGGTCCCTGATATACGCGCATTGATTCAGTCAGGCGCAGATATGCTTGGGTGCTTGTCAGAGGATTAGATATAGTTGATAATAATTTAATATATTTTCATTGTGGTTTTGTTTTTTGTTATTGTGTTCTATCGCACTCACAGTGTTGGAAGGAAATTCACATTTGTTAAAAGTATGACAGAACCTCATATGGTGAGTTATTCTGAAGAGGAAATCAATAGACTGAAACAGATTCCCTCCTTACTAGGAGGAGATTCTACAGGAGATAGGATCATTAATTCAGATAAAGGAGAAAGAATAATTCAATTAAGGAAGAAAAACACAAGGATACAATTACATGCACAAGTGTTACTTGAATATCTGAAGACTAACACCATACCAGTAGGGCAGCAAGTGAAAAATGGTCCTGTGATCTTTATAAATGACAAACCCTATCTAGTCGACTTCAGTGGAGTAGGGACAAAGTGTTCACGTGATTGGATTGTGTTGTCCATTAACACTGCACTACGAATTAGTGAAGAGGAATTAAAAGAAATAAAAAGGTTAGAGGAAGAAATTGAGAGTGATTTAACAATTACAGATACTAAGGCTCTATTGGAAAGTATCAATAAAACTCTGGCTGAGTTTAAAACAAACACATACAGTGAATTTAAAATATCCAAACTGAGCAGGGACATTAACATTTTTAAACAGGAGCAAGTATACCCATACTTGAAAGAAGATTTCTTTAAAAATAATAACCCTAGCTCATTAACTTTACCATACAAGGGAAGATCACGTACAAGGTTTCTTACCTTTTCGGATTCTTCTTCAGACTCCGATCAAGGAGCAGGGACATATTAATCACTCTATTAATCACTCTAATGATACTTTGATGCCTATTTACAATTTAT
Organism: Triturus cristatus; assembly: GCF_964204655.1. Taxonomy (NCBI): domain Eukaryota; kingdom Metazoa; phylum Chordata; class Amphibia; order Caudata; family Salamandridae; genus Triturus; species Triturus cristatus. Next base: position 962,497,814 of record NC_140589.1, read on the forward strand.
CTAAATATACCCTGACGCCGTGGGAGATGAGAGTTTTACAAAAGGGTTCATCCTTCGTGCCGCTAGTCTTACAAGACCCGGTGGACACTAAGACCGAAGTACTACAATTTTTACGCAAGATCAGATTGAAAGTGTTTTTCGCTCACCAAAATGAAACACAGGAATACAATGTGAGTGGATTGAAGAATAAATCTTCTTTTTGCCCAGAGAGTGAGATGATCCCAGAAGAGATTTTATTGTTTGAAAATCAAATATTGAAGGAAATAGACAATTTAAACAGTAAACACCTGACATTTAAGTCTAATTTCACTAAACAAGAACATATGGCCCTGAGAAGTCTAACGGACAACCCCCTAACGGTAATAAAACCTGCCGACAAGGGAGGGGGAATTGTTGTGTGGGATATCGACGATTATGATAGAGAGGTGGTTAAACAGTTGAATAACCCCATGCATTATCATAAGGTTGGAGATAACCCAACACCAATATTGAAAGCAAAAATTCTGTATTTGACAACTAAGGCTTTAGAAAGCGGTTATATATGTAAAAAAGAATATTAATATCTAAATTTCACGAAGCAAAAAGTACCGCTGATTTATGTACTCCCTAAAGTACACAAAGATGCCACCAATCCACCGGGGCATCCTATTATCTCCTCATGTGGATCGATACTTGAACCACTTGCCAAGTATATAGACACATTTCTTAAACCATTTGTGAGCACAACACGGGCATATGTTAGAGACACCATGGACCTCATCTCTAAAATTGAACATCTAACCTTAGATGGAGACCAGCAACTGTTGGTCTCCTTCGATATTGAGAGCCTTTATACTAACATCCCTCAAGATGGGGCCCTTTTGGTAATGGAACTGATCTTAGATCAAAGAACTAGGCCTCATCAGGTCCCGACTGATTTCTTACTAGAGTTGGCTAGAATTAGAGAGATTTCCTATCTGGTTGAATGGATGTACACCAGCTTTGAAATTTACAAAATGCGTCAGTAATACGCGAATTAATTTCCTCGATGTGTGGATCTTTGACAGCAAAGGGAAATTGGAGGTGAATCTTTATTCGAAACCCACTGATAGGAATACTCTCTTAGATTTTTCATCAGGGCATCCAAGAAGTTTAAAAGAAAACTTGCCTTATGGGCAGTTTCTAAGAATACGGCGCAATTGTTCTAATAAGGACGATTACTTTGAGAATGCTAAGAAATTACAGGTTAAATTGTGCGCCAGAGGATACCCAAAAAAACTGGTACGAACGACACTTAAAAGAGCATGGTACACTCATAGGGAGAGTCTATTAACACCAAAAGCGAAAGAAAAGACAGACTTTATGACATGCGTATTGACATTTAACCCAAAAGCAAATAAGGTTAAAAAGATTATCTTGAGAAACTGGAGGTTGATTGACCAATTTGATATACCGAAACCCCTCTTTGCTTTCAGAAAAGGCAAAAATTTGAAGCAATACATGGTTAAAGCCATGAGGGAACCAATGACAAAAAAAGATACAAGAACTTTGCTTGGCCTTCCCGCAGTGATAGGGCATTACCGTTGTAATAATTACATCGCTTGTGCTAGTACACGCAACTCCAAAGCACCGATGATTAATAATAAGGAACATGTGATGCAAGCATTTTCTAATTGCAACACCAAAAATGTGGTGTATGCTTTGACCTGTCCCTGTGAGAAGATGTATATTGGGCAGACACCGCAAATGGTTAAAATGCGGATTTTACAGCATAAATCCCGCAGTAGATGTAAAATCCAGGGAGCCCCACTTGTGCAAAATTATGTTGAGTCTGGCCACAGCGAGAATGATATGGAGTGGACAGTCTTGGCTGTAATTAAGGCAAGCAATAAAGGAGAATTGGAAATGAGGCTAAATCGCATAGAAGCACGACTCATTGAAAGATACCATACAGCGACAGAGGGTCTGAATGAGAGAGATGAATTATGGGCCTTGATTTAATGTAGAAGAGGCATCTTTAATCAACAGGTAACAGGGATAAAGCTTCTACCCGGGGATATTAGTGAACCGTGCAGACTATTGCGTTTTTTCCTTTTCGATAAATAGAGCTGGGTGACAAAGAGATTAATGCTAGAAATTGAGGTCCAAGCAGTTTTATCAGAATGTAAGCCTGTCTGTTTGAACATACAGTGCATTGGAACCCTCGAGGCGTTTGACTCCAGATGCAGGTTGGCTAACTTCTTTGTACTTGCATGAGCTGTGCGATATTCTTCAGCGTTTTGAAAAACTACGTGGAGATCCTACCTTGAGAATTCTCTTTGAGAAATTGCATTATGACGGACAGTAACTGTTTGAACTGCATTAGTATATCAGTGGGAGCTATGTGTACCTCCCAGAGAATTTGTAACAGTCAGGATTAAGAATGGTACCATACAGAATGGCGAGGCCATTATGGGGTTCCAGTATGAAGGTTATGTAACTTAGGGACATAAATGACGATTTTATATGCATGGTAAGGTATCTATAGCCCAGGCGACATTTAAGAAGACAGGAGAAAGAAGAGGTTTGTTGTTTTTTTCTAAAAATATGTTTTAGACACAAAACATTTTTTCTATGTGTTTGGTTTTGATCTGGAGTTTTAGGGAGTTCGTTAATTATTATTTATGGTGACGCACCGAGTCTGGGTCGTCCAGTATCTTGTGGAAGGTCGACCTAACCATTTAGAAGTTCGTTATCCCAAGCGTAGCACAGAGCTCAGTCCTCTGTCTATATCTTTAGCCCGGGAGCGTATGACGCGATCACGCGCATAAGCGCGTATAATCGTCCAGGAAGTTTAAGCAGTACCGGCAGATTGAAGCGTTAGTAGGAAGTACCCAAGGACTGCGCAGCAACTTGGTTAAAACATAATGTAAGTTAGGATCTCGGGATCCTTTGAGAATTTTTATTTAATCTTGAGAGAGTAGGCTGTTTGTATATAAATATATAGATTCGCTGTCTACAGATAGATTTTTTCTTTCCTTGTAGCGACCTGCTGTTATGGCGAATCACGCGAAGAATATCAGGTTCCCCATAGATGGAGCAAGTGTATAGAGGTATTGAAGTATTACCGCATGATTAATAACCCTTAAAAGGATTTTGGTAGTAGTTTGTTACAAGTAATTTCTCATTATTGTAGGATAACGATATTGATGAATGGGGCCTAAGTTGACTCCAAGTTGCTTTGAAGATTGATTAATTTGGACGACCTACAGGTACACGTCTGGTATAAAATTGAGATATGGTTTGATTAAGCTTGGTTAGTTTGGCACAAGTCACATTACTTTTGTATATGTGCATGTGGGGTTGACATATATAAGCACTTTACATCCACACTTGAGTAATCCTACTCACTTTGCGTTTCGCCGGTGCAGCGTGGTTTTATTTGATTTATTCAGATAGGATATATATATATATATTTTTTATATATTTTTTTAGATATGTTTATCACTATTTTTTCAGTTGGAGTCACTTAATTTTTGAGATGTCTCCTTCCTTCCGAGCACTGCATGGGCAAATAAGGGATAGAATGAAGAACGGTAGAACATATGATTTATATAAGTTTAACCATTGTTGTAGATAGAGTACCCCTGTCCTGAGGAAGCCAATAAGAAATTGGAGGCTGAAACGCGGCCGCGCAGATACACAGTCTAAGGAGGAGTCCACCTATTGGATTAAACATTAAGTATTGGGCGCATGTAATAAATTAAGAGAGAGGAATGATACCTCTGACGCCAAGAGGACTACTTCTGAATGTATCACTGAGATGGAGAAGTGTGCATATTTAAAGAGTAGTTGGGGGAATGTATATGATGTATATGTTGTATATATGATTATGTATATATGGGTTGTTTTGTAATGTACTTTCTGAATATTTGTGATTAATCTGTCTAGTTTTGTGTACGATTCATTTTGATGCTCACCGATGGATATCTGCACCTGATAAATAATTGCTGATTTTGTTATAAGAAATAATGTATTGCCAGGGTAATTTATAGTCCCTTGTGCAAAAATAAATGAGAGATTGATCCCGCTATACCAATTGTTTATATATTATATAGATGGTTCTTTGCCCAGGTATGGGAGGGTCATTTGGGCATGCCCCATAGTGTTTTTCTGGTGGTTCGTTGCACTTTGTGAAGTGTGAGGGTGACATAAAGAAGTCCTAATTAAACTGGGTCCCTGAGATACGCGCATTGATTCAGTCAGGCGCAGATATGCTTGGGTGCTTGTCAGAGGATTAGATATAGTTGATAATAATTTAATATATTTTCATTGTGGTTTTGTTTTTTGTTATTGTGTTCTATCGCACTCACAGTGTTGGAAGGAAATTCACATTTGTTAAAAGTATGACGGAACCTCATATGGTGAGTTATTCTGAAGAGGAAATCAATAGACTGAAACAGATTCCCTCCTTACTAGGAGGAGATTCTACAGGAGATAGGATCATTAATTCAGATAAAGGAGAAAGAATAATTCAATTAAGGAAGAAAAACACAAGGATACAATTACATGCACAAGTGTTACTTGAATATCTGAAGACTAACACCATACCAGTAGGGCAGCAAGTGAAAAATGGTCCTGTGATCTTTATAAATGACAAACCCTATCTAGTCGACTTCAGTGGAGTAGGGACAAAGTGTTCACGTGATTGGATTGTGTTGTCCATTAACACTGCACTACGAATTAGTGAAGAGGAATTAAAAGAAATAAAAAGGTTAGAGGAAGAAATTGAGAGTGATTTAACAATTACAGATACTAAGGCTCTATTGGAAAGTATCAATAAAACTCTGGCTGAGTTTAAAACACATACAGTGAATTTAAAATATCCAAACTGAGCAGGGACATTAACATTTTTAAACAGGAGCAAGTATACCCATACTTGAAAGAAGATTTCTTTAAAAATAATAACCCTAGCTCATTAAATTTACCATACAAGGGAAGATCACGTACAAAGTTTCTCACCTTTTCGGATTCTTCTTCAGACTCCGATCAAGGAGCAGGGACATATTAATCACTCTATTAATCACTCTAATGATACTTTGATGCCTATTTACAATTTATCTAAATATACCCTGACGCCGTGGGAGATGAGAGTTTTACAAAAGGGTTCATCCTTCGTGCCGCTAGTCTTACAAGACCCGGTGGACACTAAGACCGAAGTACTACAATTTTTACGCAAGATCAGATTGAAAGTGTTTTTCGCTCACCAAAATGAAACACAGGAATACAATGTGAGTGGATTGAAGAATAAATCTTCTTTTTGCCCAGAGAGTGAGATGATCCCAGAAGAGATTTTATTGTTTGAAAATCAAATATTGAAGGAAATAGACAATTTAAACAGTAAACACCTGACATTTAAGTCTAATTTCACTAAACAAGAACATATGGCCCTGAGAAGTCTAACGGACAACCCCCTAATGGTAATAAAACCTGCCGACAAGGGAGGGGGAATTGTTGTGTGGGATTTCGACGATTATGATAGAGAGGTGGTTAAACAGTTGAATAACCCCATGCATTATCATAAGGTTGGAGATAACCCAACACCAATATTGAAAGCAAAAATTCTGTATTTGACAACTAAGGCTTTAGAAAGCGGTTATATATGTAAAAAAGAATATTAATATCTAAATTTCACGAAGCAAAAAGTACCGCTGATTTATGTACTCCCTAAAGTACACAAAGATGCCACCAATCCACCGGGGCATCCTATTATCTCCTCATGTGGATCGATACTTGAACCACTTGCCAAGTATATAGACACATTTCTTAAACCATTTGTGAGCACAACACGGGCATATTTTAGAGACACCATGGACCTCATCTCTAAAATTGAACATCTAACCTTAGATGGAGACCAGCAACTGTTGGTCTCCTTCGATATTGAGAGCCTTTATACTAACATCCCTCAAGATGGGGCCCTTTTGGTAATGGAACTGATCTTAGATCAAAGAACTAGGCCTCATCAGGTCCCGACTGATTTCTTACTAGAGTTGGCTAGAATTAGAGAGATTTAATAAATGGTTGAATGGATGTACACCAGCTTTGAAATTTACAAAATGCGTCAGTAATACGCGAATTAATTTCCTCGATGTGTGGATCTTTGACAGCAAAGGGAAATTGGAGGTAAATCTTTATTCGAAACCCACTGATAGGAATACTCTCTTAGATTTTTCATCAGGGCATCCAAGAAGTTTAAAAGAAAACTTGCCTTATGGGCAGTTTCTAAGAATACGGCGCAATTGTTCTAATAAGGACGATTACTTTGAGAATGCTAAGAAATTACAGGTTAAATTGTGCGCCAGAGGATACCCAAAAAAACTGGTACGAACGGCACTTAAAAGAGCATGGTACACTCATAGGGAGAGTTTATTAACACCAAAAGCGAAAGAAAAGACAGACTTTATGACATGCGTATTGACATTTAACCCAAAAGCAAATAAGGTTAAAAAGATTATCTTGAGAAACTGGAGGTTGATTGACCAATTTGATATACCGAAACCCCTCTTTGCTTTCAGAAAAGGCAAAAATTTGAAGCAATACATGGTTAAAGCCATGAGGGAACCAATGACAAAAAAGATACAAGAACTTTGCTTGGCCTTCCCGCAGTGATAGGGCATTACCGTTGTAATAATTACATCGCTTGTGCTAGTACACGCAACTCCAAAGCACCGATGATTAATAATAAGGAACATGTGATGCAAGCATTTTCTAATTGCAACACCAAAAATGTGGTGTATGCTTTGACCTGTCCCTGTGAGAAGATGTATATTGGGCAGACAACGCAAATGGTTAAAATGCGGATTTTACAGCATAAATCCCGCATTAGATGTAAAATCCAGGGAGCCCCACTTGTGCAAAATTATGTTGAGTCTGGCCACAGCGAGAATGATATGGAGTGGACAGTCTTGGCTGTAATTAAGGCAAGCAATAAAGGAGAATTGGAAATGAGGCTAAATCGCATAGAAGCACGACTCATTGAAAGATACCATACAGCGACAGAGGGTCTGAATGAGAGAGATGAATTATGGGCCTTGATTTAATGTAGAAGAGGCATCTTTAATCAACAGGTAACAGGGATAAAGCTTCTACCCGGGGATATTAGTGAACCGTGCAGACTATTGCGTTTTTTCCTTTTCGATAAATAGAGCTGGGTGACAAAGAGATTAATGCTAGAAATTGAGGTCCAAGCAGTTTTGTCAGAATGTAAGCCTGTCTGTTTGAACATACAGTGCATTGGAACCCTCGAGGCGTTTGACTCCAGATGCAGGTTGGCTAGCTTCTTTGTACTTGCATGAGCTGTGCGATATTCTTCAGCGTTTTGAAAAACTACGTGGAGATCCTACCTTGAGAATTCTCTTTGAGAAATTGCATTATGACGGACAGTAACTGTTTGAACTGCATTAGTATATCAGTGGGAGCTATGTGTACCTCCCAGAGAATTTGTAACAGTCAGGATTAAGAATGGTACCATACAGAATGGCGAGGCCATTATGGGGTTCCAGTATGAAGGTTATGTAACATAGGGACATAAATGACGATTTTATATGCATGGTAAGGTATCTGTAGCCCAGGCGACATTTAAGAAGACAGGAGAAAGAAGAGGTTTGTTGTTTTTTTCTGAAAATATGTTTTAGACACAAAACATTTTTTCTATGTGTTTGGTTTTGATCTGGAGTTTTAGGAAGTTCGTTAATTATTATTTATGGTGACGCACCGAGTCTGGGTCGTCCAGTATCTTGTGGAAGGTCGACCTAACCATTTAGAAGTTCGTTATCCCAAGCGTAGCACAGAGCTCAGTCCTCTGTCTATATCTTTAGCCCGGGAGCGTATGACGCGATCACGCGCATAAGCGCGTATACTCGTCCAGGAAGTTTAAGCAGTACCGGCAGATTGAAGCGTTAGTAGGAAGTACCAGAGGACTGCGCAGCAACTTGGTTAAAACATAATGTAAGTTAGGATCTCGGGATCCTTTGAGAATTTTTATTTAATCTTGAGAGAGTAGGCTGTTTGTATATAAATATATAGATTCGCTGTCTACAGATAGATTTTTTCTTTCCTTGTAGCGACCTGCTGTTATGGCGAATCACGCGAAGAATATCAGGTTCCCCATAGATGGAGCAAGTGTATAGAGGTATTGAAGTATTACCGCATGATTAATAACCCTTAAAAGGATTTTGGTAGTAGTTTGTTACAAGTAATTTCTCATTATTGTAGGATAACGATATTGATGAATGGGGCCTAAGTTGACTCCAAGTTGCTTTGAAGATTGATTAATTTGGACGACCTACAGGTACACGTCTGGTATAAAATTGAGATATGGTTTGATTAAGCTTGGTTAGTTTGGCACAAGTCACATTACTTTTGTATATGTGCATGTGGGGTTGACATATATAAGCACTTTACATCCACACTTGAGTAATCCTACTCACTTTGCGTTTCGCCGGTGCAGCGTGGTTTTATTTGATTTATTCAGATAGGATATATATATATATATTTTTTATATATTTATTTAGATATGTTTATCACTATTTTTTCAGTTGGAGTCACTTAATTTTTGAGATGTCTCCTTCCTTCCGAGCACTGCATGGGCAAATAAGGGATAGAATGAAGAACGGTAGAACATATGATTTATATAAGTTTAACCATTGTTGTAGATAGAGTACCCCTGTCCTGAGGAAGCCAATAAGAAATTGGAGGCTGAAACGCGACCGCGTCGACACACAGTCTAAGGAGGAGTCCACCTATTGGATTAAACATTAATTATTGGGCGCATGTAATAAATTAAGAGATAGGAATGATACCGCTGACGCCAAGAGGACTACTTCTGAATGTATCACTGAGATGGAGAAGTGTGCATATTTAAAGAGTAGTTGGGGGAATGTATATGATGTATATGTTGTATATATGATTATGTATATATGGGTTGTTTTGTAATGTACTTTCTGAATATTTGTGATTAATCTGTCTAGTTTTGTGTACGATTCATTTTGATGCTCACCGATGGATATCTGCACCTGATAAATAATTGCTAATTTTGTTATAAGAAATAATGTATTGCCAGGGTAATTTATAGTCCCTTGTGCAAAAATAAATGAGAGATTGATCCCTCTATACCAATTGTTTATATATTATATAGATGGTTCTATGCCCAGGTATGGGAGGGTCATTTGGGCATGCCCCATAGTGTATTTTTGGTGGCCACTGCGTAAATAGCAGAGATTATGTACTATCTGGCCGGTGGCCTTGTAAATAGCCACTTCCCTCTTTTAACACCCATAAAAGGCTGAAAGAGTGAAAGTTTCTTGTCGTTTAAGCAGTGGCAGCCGGCACAGGTAAGAAAGGTAGGGAGGGGGGAGTCGACAGACGGCAGGAAAGGTCAACTTAAATTTAAAAAAAATTTAAAAACACTTACCTTGTGCTCGCCACATCGCCGCGCAACGTAAGTGGTTTTATCATTTTTTTATTTAAGTTTACCTTTCCCATTGTCAGTCGATTTCCCCCTTGCCGGCCCCGCCTCACTACTCTTACCTGTGCCAGCCGCTACTGCATTTAAGACGGTAAACAGCGGCAGAGAACCAAAATGTGGGACAATAAACTTCCCACAATCTCTCCATGCTGGCAGTGAGACAGGGCACCTGACTGCAAGACAAATCTGCGAAATGTGGGATATTTGGCCCTCCCCCGGGAGGGTGCGCAAGTCCCCATACTGCTCCTCAGAGCAAAGACCTACTCACACTGCCCATGCTTAGCATCATATAAAAACACTCGATATTTTAGTATCACGACCTTCAGGCGTACACAAACCATTGCTGGGGTGGTAGTGATTGGGTGGCGCCAGGTTTGAATTGGAAATCTCGCAAAATGTGTTGCCTCCCCTTTCCAATTTCTGCTTCATGCATATAACTGCCTTTGATCACCAGTGTTCTGCAAAGGGCACTTCACATCGCCTATAATCACGGTTGGTCCTAACAGAGACCTTTGTCCCTCTCATGAACTCTCTCTACTGTCATATATACTCTGCTCCCCAGCGGAATTACTACTGCTACTAGATCTTTGCTGTTCGCAAGTGATAATAAGACCATCAAACGGGCCATATTTTGTAGTCTTCTCCCTAACCCTGGACTGAAGAACCAACCCTAAAACAAGTCATATTTATAAAAATGTTGAGGAGAAAGACACATTTTGTTTGCTTGCTTAAAGAAGCTCGCGCAAGGTTTGATCCAAGACACAAATAGGCCCTTTTTGCCCATAAATATTTAAGTGTCTAGGAAACTAAGTTAATTTCAAATAGACGCCGTTGTCGCCATGGGTCCTTTCCTAAGAGAGTTATTTTAATCTGGTGCTCACTGGAGCTGGTAGCTGGCTGTTTTCATTACAGTTGTAATGCAGCAAAACTCCCACTTGGCCCCCTTACCACTACCTGTCGACATCTGCATGGCCTAATTTGTGCCGGGGTTGTAGGTGGTGGCCACCAGTATTCATTTTTGGGGACAGAGCACATATTTTTTATCATTAGGCTTTGACAAGAGAAAGACAAAGAAGCAAGGAAGATAAACATGGCAAAACAGTGACAAATGGCGAAAGATGGGGTGAAAAAGAACCCACACGACAGTGAAATAGAGAGGAAGTGTAGGGTGGTGGAAGAAAGAGGCAAGAGGTGAAATCAATGCTTGATATTCAGCAACCCTTAGCAGAGTGCTCCAAAAAAGCTTTGGGCCCCTGCACCTATATCTTTTACAAATTAAACACTGGACACCCAGGCTGATACAAGTTCGTATACTCAATCTATAGTAAGTGCAATGTTTTTGTCATCTAGAGAAAGGGGAAAATGAAAATGTTGGGTAATGCAACAAAAGGGGATGCGACCACTGATATACACAAGAAAAGTAGCCAAGAGATAGTAATTCTCTGCTCTCATTCTATTGGCTTCTCCAAGAGTGACTAGTTATAATTCCATTATATTTTCATTATAGCAGATGCATCTGAAACATGAGAAACTGAACATCACATACTATAGTATATTTCGATTCATCCTTTTATACTGGTTTGAGCTTCAACACCTGACCAGTGCTTATTTGAGCCATTGTTACAAGTGGGGCCCAAAAGCACTCCTTTTTGGGGACCAGTACTTGTTTGGGGGAAAAGAAAGTGTTAGAAAAAGAAAGAAAAACATTGACAAAAGAAGAAAGAAGGGATGAAAAGAAAAGAATGTAATTGGACACTCTACTTGCCTTTTACATTAGATATTTATAATTTGAGGCACAGGGAGAGAGTGATTTGCCTAGAGGCACACAATATTTGGTCAAACATTGAAATCCCAATTAGAACATTGGAATGTTGGGGGTGTGGCTTGGAAGGCGCGGCGAATGGCGGCTTAATTGCGCTGCTCCCGCTGTTGCTAACAGACAGGCAGTCTTACCAACCTTTTGATGTTGCAGACGACATCCATGCACTACTGGCCCAGGAAGCAGATGACGGTGGGCATCTCCTGAGCCTAAGATCTCCCTGTGCAGAGGCTGTGCAGGGGCTCAATCTCCTATCTTCCTCACAGGAGTAGCTGCGAGGACAGGTTGCTGCACAAAATGGCGGCCGTTATGGTGCGATTCTAAAAGGTCATGGCGCATTACCAATGTCGGGAGTGACCCGGTGAGTTCAAGTGAGCTCAATGATCCCTGAGAAGATGCCCCCGCTATTTGTGACCCACAGACATCAAGATTGATAAAGGGGCACTAACACAAAGATATTAGATCTCCATGTTGCCTGACCTGGTAATGGCGGCCGCCACGTGGCTCACATCATTCTTGGTCTCCCTGGTCACTGCTGACTTTGCTGTCTTGGCTAGAGTTGATGGTTTTCCTGCTTCTCAGTCACTTCATTCAGGAAGTTGTTAGTTCTCTGTAGTAACGAAGTCCAAGCTGGTTGTAGTATTTCAGGAGGATTTATTGTAGTAAATTACATGTCCTGTAGATCAGACCCACCAGGAGCAGCCAGCATGCTGCTCAGCCCATACTCCAACTGTCATTCTACCGCCAGGCTCCCAACATTCTGAAACACATCATCAATGAAATATTCCACTGGCTGAGCATGTGGTGAAAATACATAATATTAACAAGAACAGGATATAACATTCTCCTACACAACGAACTGTGATGCCTCCCTACTGAGATACCACTCTACCTGACCCTAAGATGGCCACCATCCATGAACCATAAACTGACCATAAAGAGCATAAGGTCATGTATGTGATCTAAAGCATCACTCCACCTACAGAGAGTGAGCCATAACGCCAAGGTCTCTCTCATATCTCCTCATCTGTCATTTCCTCCGCAGCTGGGGATATACAAACTTCTACGACATTACCCGATGCTCCTGGTCTATCTGCTTTTCTCCCTGTCACTGGTAACTCTGACAACTTCACCCTTGGTCTCCCATTGACAAGATCATGTAACAGGTTCCAGACTCCTACATCCCATTGTGTCTTCCAATACCTGACCTCAGCGTGCTGTCTCAGGTCAGTTCATCTGTGAAATAGAGAATAGAATAAAGCTCATCTGTGAAATAGGGAATAGAATAGAGGTACAGGCTGGCGAACTCCCAGCTCCGGCTTGCTCCGGGGAAAATCATGTCCAGAAAGGAGGCCAAATCAGGAAACCAATGCACCAAAGCGGATCCTCCGCTTCATGACTCCCCTATTAAGAACAAAAGTGAAGGTACCAGCACAATGGAAATGATTCTCAAAACACTGGAAATGGTCCACTACCTAGGGAAATCCACCAAGCTTAACACGGATGTCATGCAACAGGATTTATGTTCTATCAAAGCTGATCTTGGCTCCATCAATAAAAGGTTCTCAGAGGCAGAAGGCCCCATTAGCTCAATGGAGGATAAATCCTACTTTTCAGCAAGTGATATCAAAAAATTACAAATCACTACAGAGACTGTGAAAAAAGACATTGCCGAATTGGAAGATTATAATCGGAGGGGGAACCTATGCTTCTTTGGTCTGCAAAAGGCTCAGAGGACGCATCCACCTCGTGCCTGGATTTCCTAGAAAAATGGCTCCCCCAAGTTACAGGCCTCTCCTTCAAAAAAGACTTTGAACTAGAAAGGGCACTCCGAGTACCATCATTCAGACCCACGAACAGGAATATCACCAGACAAATCGTGCGCTGCCCTCTGAGATTCCAACATGCAGAGTTGATTCTCAACTATGTACGCAAAAATAATCATATCCTATGGCAAGGTCAGAAAATCTATGTTTCCCAGGACTACTCCAGACCTACTTTAGAGACATGGAAGGGCTTCCTAGCTCTCAGATCCAGCCTCAAGTCTCTAAATCTACAATCTTCGTTCATTGGTCCGGCGAAATTTAAAGTTATCGACAATGGGGAAAAAACATTTCTTCCCCAATCTAAATGGCCTACGGATATTTCTAAATGACAAAAGCTGCACATCAATGGACACAGGACGTTCTCCTGCATCTGTCAGTACTGCCAGTACTGCCTTTGCAAATCCATGATCCTATGTCACAACAGAGCTTTCCACTCTATATCCTTTTCTAAGGCCATATCCGGCCTCTATCTAATGTACTCCTTACAGACTCCGGAGAAGATGTAATTCCTGATCTATAGAATCTCAGTACCCTTCTTGCTCCATAATCTGTAAACGCTCTGATTCCCTCGTTGGTCATGTTCGCGCTATATAAAACTTTCTAAATAAATAAACTAAATAAATAAGGAGAACCCCAGAAGTAGCCTTTTACTCTGATATTACCTCTGAGGCTACCTGATATTACCTGATGTTACTTTGGTATTTCCTCTGAGGTTACCTGAGGTTAGCTGAGGTTGCCCAATGTTACCTGATGCTACCTGATGTTACTTGATATTACTTCTGAGGTTATCTGTTGTTACCTGATGCTACCTGATATTACTGGATATTACCTCTGATGTCTCCTGATATTACCTCCCTTCGCTGCTTCTCATTCATTTATTTCATACCTTAACATACACCTTAATACACACCATATCATACCAGAACATTTATCATAATGCTTCCCACACAATATAACACAACACAGCACATATGTGCACTATTCTCCTGCAAGGGTCTCGAGGCACATAATGTCCCTACACACCATTTCACACCACAACGCATCACTTCGTATTAAGTCATGCCGTTTCTCCACTCCTTCTTGGTTCAAAATATTACTACATCACATCACATCATATCATATCGCATCACTTTACCATATAGCTCCCGCACCACATCAAATCTACATAACAAATTCACATAAGTTGGAATTCCACTAGGCTGCTCACCTATACTTTTTATAGTTACTGTACCTGCGATTCCTCTTATGTGAGGTGTTACTGTGGCTATTTTTGAAGTATTTAGGGCTTATGGCCCACCGCAGTGTCAGCCTTAATTAGGCCCGTTTTCAATAATTGTTTGCAAGTTTACATGTTACTGTTATTCGCTTGCTGCTTGTTGCCAGTGACAGCGGCTTTCGCCTACTGTCGTCTCCCTCTCTTTCATGGTTTGGGGTGGGTGGGTGGGTTGGGGGAGTTGGGTGTCTGGGTCTACTTTTTTTTCTCTTATTTTTTGTCTCTTTTATTTCCTGCCCTTTTTTATTCTATTATCTCCCCACTGTAGGTATAACGCTATCACAGGTGCTTATTCACATCCCAAGCTTACTCCTGAAAAGTATGATTTCCTTCACTCAGTATCATCCACTCTCATCAACACTTGGTTCAGGGCCTTTATACCTCCCTCACAACTCTTCCATAATGCTTCCCAATGGTTCTCCCTCAATTCAAAACTCTGGCTAGCCTTATTTGCCCGGCATTGCATGTGTAATTCCCCTTTGGATAATAACTTTAAAATTGTATCGTTAAACGTGAAGGGCTGAACCACCCAATCAAACGGAAAGAAATTGAAAATTGCCTTTTTAAACTGACACCAGATGTAATCCTGTTACAGGAAACTAAGATGTCCCAAGATGGGCTAAGGAACTTTGGCAAGAGCTGGATCGCAGACATTGTTAGCTCGCCCAGTGAAGGCAAAATAAGCGGGGTTGCCACTTTAATCTCCAAGAGCGCAGGTTTCTCAATCGAATCACATTTGGCTGATGAGAGCGGAAGATGGGTCCTATCTAAATTCATTAAATCCACAGGGCACTTCCATGTCCTAATATATATGGCCCGAATACAGACGACCCAGAATTCTGGGATTCATTATCCTTACCCCTAAGTAAAATCCCCAGCGATGACCTCATTATCTTGGGAGGCGACTTTAACCTCCCCATAGATGTAACACTTGATAGACAATCCAGGTCAATTTTTAACCCCTCTAGGGCACAAAAGTCACTACACAAACTATGCACAAGACTTAACTTACAAGACTCCTGGAGGCTCCAGCACCCGGACACTAGAGACTACACCTTCTTTTCCTGCCTCCATAAATCCTACTCCAAAATTGACTACCTAATGATAGCCAAACCTCATATACACCTAATCGACCAAACAGATATACTAACGGGGTTAGTCTCTGACCACTCAGCTATAACCCTCTCCCTTACTGGTACCAATACTAATACCCCAAGTAAGATCTGGAGATTCAATGATGAATCGATCAGAGACGCTGCCTCAAAAGAGAGGATTGAGAAAACCATCTTAAACTACCTGGAAGACAATATCTGCTCTGATACCTCTCCCTTCGCCCACTGACATGCACTGAAAGCCATGGTTAGGGGCACCCTTATTAATTAACAAACTAAAATGATTGGTCAAGAGTTCTATGCAAATGCCCGTGCGATGAGATTTCTGTACAGTTAAATATACACATTTTATTCTTCTGCAAGTTTTATTCTATGCCGAGAAGGAGATGAATTATTCCTGTACTAAAAAAATTTGGTGTGAGAAAATGTCGCCCTGCATTTCTGGTATTGCAATTCCTAGAAAAAGAAATTGTTATTGCCTCCATTATTGCTTTTTTAAAAATGTTTTCAATTATCGTAAATCCATTACGATGTGATTATATTTGTGTACTCAATCTATGTTATAAATTGTCATGATATGATCACGTTCTTATAAGGCAAATTTAATTATTTGACACATGTATTGTGCTTTTATGGTTATTTTATACTGTAACCGAATAAAGAGCTTTGAATTGAAATTGAATTAACAAACTCAGATCAACAAAGAACACAACAAAGACCTCCTAACTCTTGAACAAGAAATTAAATCTCTGGAGGCTGCCTGCAGATCTGACATGGATCCGCAAACTCTATCTAAACTCACCAATAAAAAGCATGAGTTTAATAGAATCTTAAGTGAGAGAGCGGGGGCATATGGGTCAACGAATACAAAAGCTTAAATCTGTGCGATGCAAACAGAGCTGGGAAAATTCTGGCCTCCTACCTAAAACATAAACAAAATCGCAAGGGAATTGATTCCCTCACGGATAAATCCAACTCACGCACACCAGACCCCAGAAAATATTAGAAATACTAAAAGATTTTTACCAATCTCTTTTCACAGACGACTCCGAGACAGACGTTTCCACCTGTGTGGATTCACTCCCGTCCATCATGGATCAAGAAAAAGCTATCCTAAGCTCTCCTTTTTCTCTGGAAGTGATAGACTTAGCAAATCGCTCGTTAAAAATTAACAAAGCTTCTGGCCTAGGTGGCTATACAGCCAATTTTTAAAAAACCTTTGCCCATGTCCTTAAACCAACTCTTTTGTCCCTTTTTCAGCATTTTGCCAACTCTGGTACCATATCTGGCACCAGCAGTGAAGCCACTATCATTGTAATCCCCAAAGAAGGGAAGGACCCGACTTAAGTAAAAAATTACGGACCAATATCCCTAATTAATCTGGATGCAAAGATTTACGGTAAGATTCTCTGCAAGAGACTAGAGCCCCTTCTTCCTCGACTAATTGGGAATTCACAAGTGAGCTCATGAGACACAGATTTTCCAATGACAACACCCGGCTCTTCTGCCATATCATTGAAAAGGCTGAATGAGCTCCCTCTGAAACGGTAGTGGTTACCCTCGATGCTGAAAAAACATTCAATAGGGTCTCATGGCCTTTTCTCCGTGGAGCTCTCAAAAAATCTAATTTAGGAGATACCTTCACTAAAATAATCATGGCCCTATACAGTGGTCCGTCTACTAATGTCAGGTCTGGTGGTTTACTTTCCGCTGCCATTAATCTACAAAGAGGCATAAGGCAAGGCTTTCCCCCTCTCCCCTTCATTATTCATCCTAAGTCTTGAACCCTTACTACACAAGATCAGATCTGACCCCCACTTTCATGGTATTGCCTTCAATAATCTCAAGGTGAAAGTCGTGGCATATGCAAACGATATTTTAATAATCTCTGAAAGGGCTTCCCAATCTATCCCTGCCCTACTCCAAACCATTGAATAATATGCCCAGGTCTCTAACTACAAACTTACCAAAGACAAATCTGAAATCCTTGCTATAAATAGTCTCTGTTCCAGGGCTCTGTTCGCTAACACAGGTCTTAGCTGGCAGCGTAAATTTGCAAATTATTTGGGTCTGAAGTTCAACTCTAACTTATTGGAATCCCTGAAACATAATGAGGCACTTACTTTAAGAAAGACAGATTCCCTTCTCTAGGGTTGGAATCCTAAATTCCTGACGTGATGGAACCGAGATGAGACCATCAAAATGATGATCACCTCCATAGTGTATTACCTTTCAAATATGGTTCAGTCAACGCTGTCTGAGGACTTTCTACGAAAAATAGACAAATTACTAAATAAATTTCTTTAGCAAAACAAAAGACCAACAATCTCAATAAAAAAACTACACCTTCCAGTTCACCTCAGCCTTCCTGGCCAGACAGGGCTCGCTTCGGTTCATTCAATCTCTGGGCTATACTCCCACGTGGTTAGTGGTAGAAAGGGAACCTCTAGGGAAATTACACCCGATCTCTCTCCTATCCAGTAACCCCAAACCCCCGTCCTCGGGTAAATATATTTTTCAAAATACCAAAAGGGCACTCTTAAAAATTGATAGAATCCTAGAAATCCCGAATTCGAATATGACCTCCCTTGAAGCTTAAGGCCGCTCTTTCTAAATTAAAGTTTTCAAATAACGACCCTTCCCTCATCAGGATCATCCTATTCTTTAATAAATCCGGCCAGCAGTCCTCCAAGCTCTACCATCTTATATGACCGAAGTCCTCAAACACATCCTCTAGACTCCAAGCTAAATGGGACCCCAACGGAACGATTTTGTCACAATCTTGGCATCAGATTTGGAGATCAGTGGTCTCATATAAAATATCACCCTCCCTTGCACAGATGAAATTCTGGTTACTACACAGGACCTTCTGGACCCCAGCACGCCTCCACAAACTCTCCCTAAGAGAGACTCCAAGTTGCTGGCACTGTAATGACCCTGTGGATGATCTCCCTCACCTTCTCTTTTACTGTAGATCGATCGCTCCATTTTGGGATTCAGCGTTTAACTTTATTCACTCTATCAACGGAGTCCTCTGGATCGATCATTTTCAACATTACTCAAGGGATTTGTAGATCCAAACATCAGATCCCGCAATGACAGTCTATTAATCAATATCATTCTTACTGCTGCCTGCAAATCTATTTTAACTAACTGGAAAAACGCAGCTGCCACCTCCTTCCGCCCCTGGATAAACTAGATCTCCTTTCTGAGAGGGGCAGAGTACACCTAATTACAAAACTCCCCGTGGATTACACGCAATACATCCATCTGGAACTCCCTTGATAACTATTTCGCCACTTCCAAACCACCGTGATTCTCTACTTCCCATCCCCTACTCCCCTGTACATCTGCCCTCTCTCGCATGAATACAAATATGAGTGATATTTAGAACTGATATCACCTCCTCCCAAAACACTGAACTGAATTCTTTGTTTGAGTGGAGCGTATGACCTGGAATACACCTGCACTTATATACATTAAGACCTCTTAGATTTTACATGCTGATACATGAGTTTGGTCTTTATACCTACTAGTGCCCCTTCTTCCCCCTTTTTATCTAGCTTCTTTTACTTTTCTTCTATCGCTTAATTTTACACCATATCACACATCCTATGGGTTTATCTAATCTTCATATGTGGTTTTGCTCTCACTGACCGTCTGCTACCTGGATTTTGCTCTGTAGTCTAGACCCTCAGGTCACGATCAGGACTCTACGGACCTGAAATGTATATCTTAAATTGAACCATTGTATCCTCTGATTGTCCTTTTTTCTCTGTTCATTTGTTTATGAAAACGTGCTCAATAAAATTCGACTGAAATGAAAAGAACATTGGAATGTTGGGAGCTCCGTTGAAAACAATGCTCCGGGCTGCTAATAGGCGGTAGAAGCCCAGAGTTCCAACATTCCAATGTTGTTCTTCACTGCTGTTGCTGTGGAGAAAGGCCTCACAGAGCCAGAGGAGATTTCAATCCCCTCAGGATCTGTGAGGTTTTTGTTATATTTGTTAGAACATTCTGCCATCTATTGGCAGAATGCTCTAACAGCCTTATGGCACTCTGTAGCTGAGCTAAACCGGCATTAAACTCCTGCTCCCTTGTTAAAGGTCCTCGCCTTCGGGTCTATAAACACTAGAGGGGGCCTTTAATGGTCGGTATAGCCCCTGGCCTGTCGATGGAGAGTGAAGTTAATGCAGTGGATGGTGGACAGTGGTAGAGGCTCCCATCAGTGGAGGATCCCACTCATGGAAACATCAGTGCTTAATTTGGAGCCGGTGGTTCAAAGTGAGAGCCACTTCCTCATCACACTTGGACCCAGAGCAAGAGAGAGGAAAACACAAAAGGGCGAAAGAAGAAGGAAGACAAATGCAGAAAAAAGTGACAACGATGGAAAGTAGAAATGAAAAAGAACCTAAAAGAGTGAGAAAGAGAGACAAGGAGTGTCTGGTGATGGCTGAAATAGGCGGGAATATTGAATCTAGACTTTGCAGCTTTGGTATTCTGCAACCACAACACTCGATATCGCCGGGCACAAAGGAGGTACTCTTCTCCACCCTGGCAGTACCACCTAGCAAAATGAAAACACTTTTTTCTCCAGCTGTCTATATTTTTATGTAATTAGGTCAGCAACTCAGTGTCTAAACCAAATCTCTAACCAAATAAGTTACACAGATTTCAAGAGTCATGCTAAGATAATGTTATGCACTCCAAGTACCACATTCCTTTAACCTTCGGTTTCCAGTATGTTGGGTGACTCTGGTTTTTCCTGTGATCCTCGGCAACTGTCACCCGAGCAGAAATGTCATAGGTTTGTCAATGTTTTTCGCTGTTGCACCCACCTTACTAAACCCCAGGACCTTATCTGGTGACATTATATCACTAGTTGTAGTGTGTCATTGCTTTCAGCTTGCTAGGATTTACTAAAGGCCTTTTACACTAAATCTCACTGCATGGAAGTAATCACCTCGGCCTGGGGAGTGGATGAATGATACCACTCTATACTCCTACATTTTGGTTCTTTTCATGGGGTTGAAGGAAGGGCGGTGTCTGGATGCTTCATGGAGGGTGGAAGAGGAATGAATGTCAATCCCAGCTCAAGGTATGTAGGCTTCATGTTCTGTATTATCAATTCACCAAATGGCATGTGAGCATCATTTTATTTAGTATGCACATTGTGTCAATTATGGCCGGTTTTTAAATAGTTCATAGGATATATGGCGTAAAGTTTACAAACCTATACCCAGGAGTGAAGCAACTCATCCAATTACTCTTAGTGAATCTGGTCACAGTTGTGTTTTTCTTTAATTGGTATGTTTAGCTGTGCAACGTGTATTTGTTATCTAGCAGCATTTGAATATCTCACATAATGAAAATGCAATAATTATTTTAATGTTCTCTTACCTGCATAAGAAAAAAAGTGATTAAGAATATTCTTGATGCAATGCTTTCTTTCCACTGGAAATTGTGCTGGGTTGCATTCCTCACTTCTCAAAATGCTAGTCCTTATGTCATTTAAATGAGAATGCAAGCAATCCCAGATGTGTTTCATCCACATTTGGACCACATCAATCACATACAGATGTGATCCCTTGGAACAGCGAGCTCGGGATCTAAGCTTTGGCACACCCCTCCTAATAGGGGACACTCAATGAGGTAATAAGCAAGCAATGATAAAATCAGTAGGACCAGTCTGTGGCACCGAGCCACAGACTTAATGGCTTTGCCAAGGCTTGTTTTGTTTGTAGTATGATTTCTGGTGGTACACTCATTATGGAATATTTTTAAATAAATCCTAGATGGCCACTCTCCACTGTATGTGTACTGGGTGGCAGCTGAGACTCTGGAGGGGGCAGCAAACAGACACTAGGAGAGAGCAAGATTTTTAAGAAATAGAATCGGAGAGGGGAAAGGGGGAGCAGGGAGAGCAAGGTAAGAGAAAAAGCGAGAGTTATACACTGAAGGTGGGGAGAGGGATAGGGATGGGGAAAACAGTTGTGCCCCCATGCAGGCATCCCCAGGTTGAGGGGGCCCCTACGTTTCAGCACCGCCAGCCTTTTCATGGAGGAAAGACCTTCATGAAAAGGCTGGTGGTCCTCAAACTTGGAATATGCATGGCAGTGCCACAGCGGCCCCACTTGCATCTTACAATGGCCCTGACCGCTGCAGCAACGCCATGGAACGGCGGTTCCCTGGTGGAGCCATCAATCCAATTACAGTCCGGCCACCCAACTCGAAATAGAATGAACGGACCGCCGGTGCAGTGGTTGCTGCCGACCCCCAGGTTCCAAGTTATTTTGTGATCTGGCAGGCGGCGTGGCGGTTCCCGTGGCAGTGCCTCTTTCAAAAGCGGCGGCGTCTTTGAAAAAGGCACCACAATGACAACGCCACACAGGTTCCTGCCTGGCACAAACTGTAAAGTCCATGCCAAGCAGGGAAGGGGGCACATGCACACAGGGCGGCACATGTTGTGCCCCACTGAATGCATCCCCAGTATGAGGGGCACAGTGTTTTAGCACTGCCGGCCTTTTAATGGAGGAAAGACCTCCATTACAACGCCTGCGGTCCTGAAACTTGTAATATGCATGGGGATGCCGCAGCAGCACCACCTGCATCTTACAATGGCCCTCACTTCCGTGCCACCGCCAGGGACGGCGGTTCCCTGGCGGAGCCAGTGGTCTATTTGCGGTCTGCCCACCCAACTCATAATTGGGGAGTCGGACCGCTTGTGTGGCGGTGACTGGATTGCCAGACTCATTATTAGGCCCAAAGTGTTCTTTCTGCAGACATGTGAAAAATTGGATTTTATTGTGAGTGCGGACGCAGATCCTTTCCTGCATGATGGCACTGCTGTTTTGTTGTGTTTGTCTCACTCCTTGTTGTCCCCGCTGTAGTTGCCACTGTTTATCTTGTTTCTCCGTGTAGGATAAAGCTTGTCCAAACCTGTTATTTATCTTCAATGTGTGATTTCCATAACCAACATGAAGAACTCTAAGACGCCGAGGAGGCCTCGTCGCATACTATTAAGCTGTGTAAATTATGAAATACAATATTCATTACTGTGTTTGTAACTTTTGTCAGCGATTTCTCTCCAGGTTTCATTATACTATTATTAAAGCTTTTAGAGAGCTTTTAATAGAACAGTATGGGATGTTATTGCCCCTTTATCCTAGCTGCTGTGAACTATATGAACCTCAAGAGTAAAAGAGATCAAATAATGTCTCTAGAGCGCTGTCAGACACAGCAGTTTTTGTATTTTCATGAATTCAATATAGATTTAGTTCTCCATGTTAATCTGGTTATTCTTTCATGCTTAGGTTTCTTTTTTTTCAGTAAATTTTTATTAATCAATTTTTCTCTTTGAGCAGGATGGGGGGAATCTTAGGTTTCAATTCACTTTTTCGTACAATGGTTTGTGCCTGTAAGTTTTGTACTTCCTCCTGCTTAAGGAATACATAATGATATGTGCAGATTTTATCTAGGTATGAGGAATTTTGTCAACTGCTCGAAATTGTTAGTGTGAAATAAATTGCTAAAAATGAACATGCAAAAAGCTGACATAGCACTATCGCGGAACAAACGTATAGACATTCGGAAAAAATACGCACCATTACAGATTCCATGGCAACATCAGTGCAGGCGTGCAAGGAGTAGAGATTGAGAAAAAATTGGATTGTTCTTAACAAGTTTTAAAGACATTGCAGAGTATTTTTGAAGCCAAACACAACGCACCGTAGCGGACACAAGGCTCTGTCTTGGATGCGGAACTATTTAGTGTGTAGGCACCAAAGAATTAACGACATGTGGGTTTAACCTTCCTTCCCCCGTCAAGGAATAAGTATTTCTTTCTTGATAAAAAACAAATTAGGACATCATTTTGTGCCATGGCTTAGTCGAACAAATTCTATATAGGCATGTACTCTTTAGTGCCCATGAAGCATTTTCTTGCTTTCATATCCAAATGGATGTGAGATTTCAAAATGTTGCCTTAGCATAACTGTAACAGCTCATGCTAACTATGCCTATATGTTGCACCTGTCTATGACCACTCGTAGAATAATCGTGTGTCTCTTTTACTCTAAACGCATATGTCTGTTTCGCACAGAAACTCTCAACCTTCCTGAGATGACATGCTTCAACATAGGGTTCCTGCTTACACCACTAGCAAAAGATTATGGTTTGGGCTACAGCTCCCCACAATTGGGGGAGATGCTCTTTGGATGAGTGGTCCCCATGTGGGCGAAAGGTGTGGGTGATGGTGCAGAGTACAGAAAAGGAAATATAAGGTAACATCTTGGTAAACAAATTTATAAAATGAGAGGGGAAATCGTCAAACTTAATACAGAGGAAGGGTCAATATGATTCTGTCTATTTTTCTACCATTTAGTAGCTGTCGAGACATCTGGCTGGACCTATTTGTAGTCACCCTTCTGACGAATAATGGTGAAGATTATAAACAAGAGAAAAAGTATAACCAATGGACTAGGAAGTAGGAGTACGAACCCATCCTTTTCTTAACCTCCAATAGTCGGGTATGTGCAGCAGTGGCCACTGTCCCACTCGCCGTTCACTTCTGATTCCACCTTGGGTTGATGGGATGTGCTGCCTCCTCGGCGGGGAGTGCGGGGAGGTTTCTGTCAATGCTGAAGGGCCACTGCCTTTCCAGAACAGACCTATCTTTTGGCAGCTGGCCTGCCGGTGCAGTCGTCTCCTTCAACAGTCTTCTCCGTGGGGGGTTTCCTAATGAGACGCAAGCAGCGGCTCCAGCAAACTGGACTTCTCCTTCCCAGGGTTCATCTGTAGAGGCCTCTGGGAAGGTATATTTTCCCAATCCAAGATGGCTGCTATTTTTCTTCCTCCTAGAGACCCCTACCCAAGACAAGATAGAGGGCAGCTGGCTTTGACATAATTTCCTGATTTTGGTCTATAAAAGAGGAGAGAGTCTCCTACTCCTTGCGTCGCAGCGGTTCAAGCAATACTTTGTCATGTTTCCTCGCTCCTGAACCTTTCTTCAGTTGTTACCTGGTGCTATTCCATTTTGCCTCCTGGTTTTCCTACATCTCTTCCTCCAGGCTATTTCCTCACTCTCCATTCCCCCCGTTTCACATATCTTGCTGGCTTTATTGGATTCTGCTAGTTTCCCACCTTCTTCTTGTGCTGCCTAGTTGTTTCTTGAAACATATTTCCTGGTCAGCTCCAGAGCTCGAGACCATCTTGGAGCTTTTCTTCCTTGGCTTGTTTCCTCCTTAGCGCTTTTTTGGTGGGTACCTTCCACTTGATGCTACCTAGTGCAGGCAACAACAACGTGGCTACTGGAAGGGGTTGCCCTTACCTCTGGCAGGTCATGACAGTTAAGGCCTGTACGTATAGACCTAGAAGTATCCTGAGAGACTCTGGCAGGCGTTGTCCTTGTGAGAAAGTATGTGTCTGAACTCAAGGCTTGCAGGCAGGGCAGGACAGGGCTGGGACTGCGTGGTCCACTGTCTTGGTAGGCTGGTTGACCTGCCTCACGTATCGATGGGCTGTATTTTTTCGCTAGTTTATAATCTTGGCATCACGTATAGGAAAAGGTGTCCAGCCCCTCATGGTACCTCTTGCTCCATGATCTAAGGATCTAAAGGACCACCTCTCCTCCCCCTAGGTGACATGTTTTTAGTACAGGTCAGTGCCTTTGCCCACATCTCTTACAGCATGAGATCTCTTAAAACTTTAGATTGAGGTTCCCTATGTCCCTTTCAGGCATGAGGGCCTCTTTCTAAGATGACGACCTTTCCCAGAGTGAACGTCTTACTTGGCCTATCTTATTAAGGTGTTTAGACTGTTCTCCATCTCCCGATTCTATGGTGCATTGGAAGCGGTGTGTTAGCAGCCTCCAGAGAAGCTTTCAAGGAGCAACCTTCCCAAAAGTAAAGAAAAAAAAGACGGTTAGTGCGCATGCACAAGGTTTCTGACTGCTCAGTTGAGAAAGCGTAGACCTTTGGTATAGAGACAGTGACAGTTCAATGTGAGATCGTACATACTGATGGAAGCATTGCTGTGCCACCATATTGAATGCAGCAGGTTAAAAACAGCACTGGAAATTCCGAAATACATTCTAGCTTATGCGTGATACAGTGCATGCTGCCACAGATGTCGACGTGCCGGCATTTTGAAAACATTTCGAGGGCAGAATAACAAAAGTTCAGCATGCAACCCCACGTAATGTATGTAGCATGCTGTCACCCTTCAAATTAAGAGTGCAGTGGTGACAAATTTACATGCACAGTTGTGTGGCTCTTGGAGTGCGTCTCAATATTGTGTGCATCACAGAGATGCGCACACCTGACCAGTGCAGCAACTGGAGTACATCACAGCAACACGGGCCCTTCTTTGATGTTGAAGTAACATTACATACATATGGTGCACATGTTGTTTCAGCTCTTTCAGATTAATTGCTAATTACGGTGGTATACACACCTGTTAATAAAGAAAGCATTTTTTATATTTTTAGTAGTTGTACGTTGCGGTGATGAGTACACCTGTTTAAGGCAGTGACTTTTCCAATTCTAGGAAATGCAGTGGCATATAATCCTAACTGCACCATTGTAGCATTTTATAACATACTGTGGTGGCAATGATAGTTTAAAGGTATTTTTACCATTTTTGTGAAACACATACAGGGCACTATGTAATCCACATTATAGGATATTTTTTTAAGCTGACATACTACAATCCACATTATACTTGTATTTTTAATGGTGACTTTCTAATATAACACAGTCCAGCCACATATAATATGCAACCAGTTACACCCTATCTCCATTTTTGGAAGTAGCTGTGAATCTGCAAATTTCATGGAAAAATAGGTATGATGCCTTTGTTATGTACTTAGGAGCGATTGGAGCGTTACGTTATCGCCCTGAAAGAAAAAAAAGTCTGCTCCTTCGTTCGTTGTGTTTTGAAGGAAGGTCCATATATAAACATCTGCAACCACAAAAATGAGGTTGAGTAAGTTGATGAATATATGGAAACAGTTAAGAAACTGGAACTCAGGTTTGACATTCAACCCAGTCTGGTTGTAATCAGAGACAAGTTTGTTTAAGAGGGAACAAAGAAGTGGTGAAGACATTGACACGTATATTTCGGCACTAAGAAGGCTAGTTGCTTACTGGTAATTTTAAGCATTTGCTGGCCAACCAGTAAGGAATCAATACATTTCCAAGTACACAAACAATTCCAAACAACAGAAACTACTCTCGATGGGCAATCCTTCTCTTGAGGAAACCATAAGAGCAGAGAAAAGTATTGAAACACCTAAAGTGCCTGTAAAAGAGCTTGAATATAAAACTCTGGTGCAAGGTTCCTGCGATGGCACTAGGCAGTTGTAATTAGCGCCAGCACAGGGGGAAACACAGGGCTGCACCATATTGTTTCCCCTTTGGTATCGCTGCGTTTCCAAAGTGGCAGAGCTCAGCGTTAAGCCAAGAAGGCTAACTCCACGCTTCGCCACTTTTCTTGTAAATATGCCCCAAAGTGTCTACAAGCCTCCTCTGTGATTGCTGCAAATGCTGGGAAAAGAACTGCTGGTTATTGCAAACTCTGGACCCCACATGCATCATAATCACCAGATTTGAACCCTTTTTCGCTTCAATAGTGGAGAAACTCACAGAATCTGAGGTCAAGGCAGTACCTTTTGATGTGAGGCAACACATTTTTTTTCGAGGGAGGACTTCCCAGCGGGGGGACAGTTCAATGGGAGATCTGCTGAGATCAAACTATACTGAGCTATGAAAGCGCTCTGTGTACAAGACCGGACAAACCAGTCTTTCTTAAAGATAACCCTTCATCCTTGTGCTTCTAGTTTTGTTTTAGCAGTGAACCACTTTGAACAGAGCACCTACATTTGCAAGTCATTCACTAAGGGCTTTGAACTCTTGTACTATTATGGCCAAATATCTATAGCCTAGAAATAATAACATGATTTATCTTCTAGACGCGGCTGCTGTTTTTAGTACACCTAATAATCTGCCCAGCACATCATCAAACTGAGCTAGCAATAGAGTCCTGGCCACTTACAGCCTTCTTAACACCTTTTGGGTTGTTTGGGTACAAATTAAATTCAGTTTGGTGTCGCAGCCTCGGCGCCTGTTTTTCAGTGAGCAATGTTCCACCTATGTAGAGATCTGGATGACAGAGTCCAATGCTTCCAAGGCTATATCTTTGTATTCACTAGGGTCATGAATGAGTATGTCAACATGCAGAGAGATGTCGATGTATGACCCAATGGTATGCGTATGCAGTTTTGAAAAAGGTTTAATAAAGAATTGACATACAGAGAGACGTTTGTGCCCATTTGGAACTTAAAGGACTGGTAATTGCACCCAAAAAGGGGAATTTGTTCAAATATCAAGGTGTCTAGTTGGTGCATTATGTGTCAGCTCAAAGATTTTCTTTTAGGAATCATTGGTATGCGCCATAAAAGAGGCACCGTCCCCGGACAGCAAAGAGAAACGTTTGTCTTTCATGGTCATATGTTAGTTTCGCTCAAAATTTGTAAAACATTTTCCAACAGTGATGTAGCTCATGAGACAGCTGTTAGACAAAGGGGCACTCTTTGTATGGGGCCCAGAACAACAGGGTACATTTGACAGTGTGAAGGAGCAAATTGCATTGGCCCCCACTTTAAGACCCTTGTGGGGGAGAAGACGTGTCATCACTGTAGTGACAGTGTTTATGGGATGGGAGCCATCTTGCCCCAAAAAAGTGGTAGCTATGATAGGATGTGGCCTGTGCATCCAGGGCACTAAATGAGACATAGAGAAGCTACCTAAGACTGAGAGGGAAATACTTGCTTGTGTGTGGGCCATTGACTACATCCGCATTTCCATTTGGAGCAGCAAATTCATGTTATAAATGGAGCAAAAACCATTTGTGCACATTTTATCCCCTGGGGAGGGAAGTCTGCTATGGCTGGAGTTGCTAGTTGGTGTTCCAAACTGCAGGAATACTGTTTTGAAACAGTGCATGGTACGGGACGTACAACAAAGAGCTCCCAAAGGTTAAAACCAATAAATAGCAGGAGCATCTACTTGTAAAGATATGTTGGAGTTTTTGTGCATTTTGTATGTGTGTGTATTATTAATAATATGGATTTACTCTTGATTTTCCGTCTTCATATTGACATGGTGCTAATGCACTTAACCCTTTCCCTGCTCATGACGGAACCACTTCGTCATGAGCCACGGGTGCCGTGTGCTCATGATGGAGTGGTTCCGTCATGCTGCGGCTGTTGGCGGCCGCTCCGCCCACGCGGCGCTAATTCCCCGCCTGTGCGGGCGATTAGCACAGTGGGCGGAGACGTGACGGAACCACTCCGTCATGAGCACAGCTCACCGGTGACTCGTGACGGAGTGGTTCCGTCACGAGCACAGCGGCACCGCAACTGCCCCCAAACTGCCCCAGCGCCGCGGCGGAATTCCTGCCGCGTAAAACTATTTTGCCATGACGTACTAACGTGTGTTTTTCTGGCTTATGTATACCAGGCCTTCATGTCGCCATCTTGTTCAAATGGATGTCTCCTACTGCTTGCATGCTGTTCATTATTCCTGCAACCCACAGGCAAGCAGAGTCATGTTTGTTATTTCCATTGACGTTGTTCTTGCTGTTCTCTAAGTAACTTCGAACACAGACATAGAAATATACTGTTTCAAGGTCCTTCCGCTTGCTCACTGTACACTATTCATCCATAATTATAATTATTTATTATTTATTATTTTTGAGTTTTGTATAGCGCTGGCTCGACCCAAAGTTAACAGAGTGCTTTACATGTTAAGAGGTTAAGTTTGCACAAGTACATGGTGAGAGGTAAAAAGGCATCGCATTTCATTGCATATATAAAAACAAAAAATAGGAGCACATAGTATTCAAAACATACACAGTGAAAGTCAATAAAGTCATTCAGTGCTGGGGAGGAGGATAGAGTTTGAGTTTACCTGGTAAGGAATCTGACTGGAAATTGACCAGGGGAGTTGGGTCTATGGGAGGTTTAAGTAATTTCATGCTCTACTTGAAGTACTTGGTGAGCACTAGAGACTTGAGGTCTCGTTTGAAACCGGAGAAGGTGGGGTTGCAGCGTATTTCTCTAGGGAGTGAGTTCTAGATTTTAGGGGCATTTCATGAGAAGGATCTTGTCTTGGATGATATTTGTTTTAGTTTGGAGGGTATGAGGAGGAGCGCGTTGGAGCTTCTCAGAATCCGGTTTGCTCCTTCTCGCACTAGTTTAGAATCTAGATATTTGGGGGTTGCAGAATGGAGAGCTTTGTGGGTGATACATGTAGTTTTGTAGATGCACCTTCCTTCGATGGGGAGCCAAGAGAGACTTTTGAGAGCTGGGGAGATGTGGTCGAAGCGTTTGGTTCCTGTGATGAGTCTGGCAGCCGCATTTAGGATTTAGGTTAATGGCTGGAGGTGTGATTTGGGGGTTCCTGTTAGGATGGCATTTCTGTAGTCCAGATTTGAGAGGACTAGAGATTGAACCACTGTTTTAAAGTCTTCAGGTGGGATAAACAAATTTTTTTGAGATGCTATAATGTGTAGCATGCACCTCTGGCAGTGTTTTTGATGTGAACATTCATTGATAGGTTTGCTTCTAGGGTGATACCTAGGGATTTAGCAGATTTGGATAGTGAGATAGGGCTGTTTTGTGAATCCAAGTTTTTGAGCCATTCAGGGATGGGTAGTGGATTGTTCTTTGGGGAGATGAGTAGGAGCTCAGTCTTGTTGGGGTTTAGTTTCAGGTGATTTGTCAAAAGATTAGTGTAGCATTAAGATGGTGTATGTCGCTGAGGGATTTTATTCTGTAGTAGAGTTGAGTGTCGTCTGCATATAGGTGATATTTGATACCCGCTTGGTTTAGGATGGCTGTGAGGGGTTCCATGAAGAGATTGAATAGGGCTGGTGAGAGCATGGAACATTGAGGTACTCCTGAGTTACAGGTGGAGGTCCGAGAAACAGCTGTCCATTTTTATTTGTTGTGAGCGATGTTGAAGGTATGATGTGAACCATCTTAGGACCATGCCATTGATACCATTGCATTTCTGAAGTGTCTCCAGTAAGGCTGGGTGGTGTACTGTATCAAATGCCACTGAGAGGTCAAGTAGTATTAAGAGGCAAGAGTCACCTTCATCCAGGGCCTTGGGCATGTTTCGGTGCTGCAGCCTTTCCTGAAACCTGATTAGAAGGTGTCCTGGAGGTGGAATTTTTCTATGTGTTGATTAAGTTGAAGTAAGATGCATTTTTCCAGTGTTTTGGCAAGGAAAGGGAGATTGGTTATGGGTCTGAGATTGTTAAGATCAGTTGAGTCGGCGCCAGGTATTTTTA
This sequence comes from Triturus cristatus, assembly GCF_964204655.1. Classification (NCBI taxonomy): domain Eukaryota; kingdom Metazoa; phylum Chordata; class Amphibia; order Caudata; family Salamandridae; genus Triturus; species Triturus cristatus. Next base: position 962,528,682 of record NC_140589.1, read on the forward strand.
GCATGGGGGTGACTTGTCCGAGTTGAAGGGAGCCTGAAACAAGGCCTGATGATAGAGAGGCATTTATGTTTTTGGTCCATATTAGGGAGAGTTTCTGAACAAAGGTTGAGGGGAGGGGATCTGCGAAGTGGGATGTGGGTTTGAGTTTGGCAATCATTTTGAACATTTCATCTTCTATCAAGAGTAATTGGTCTGAAATCAGACCAATTAGTGTTATTCTTTGGTTGAAGGGGTTCCGTGTTGGTGGAGTCGGTGGGTTGGGTTGTGGAAGTAAACTCAACAAGGAGCGATCAATTTTGGCTATTTTGTCAGTGAAGAAGTTGGCTATAGTTTGACATCATTCAGTGGTGGATAGTGGTTCTTTTTGGGAGGTAAGCGCGGTAAGCGTGGTTTGTTGTTTTATAATACTGAAGAGTTCCTTGGGTCAGCTTTTTGATCGGTCGAGTTGATTACGAAAGAAGGTGGCTTTTTCCTTGAAAATGTGTTTCTTATAGGAGAGTCATTTAGCTCTTGAGAGTAAGAGGTTAGTCATTGAGGGGTTCTGTCTCCCTAACCTTTTGGTCTGTCTCAGTTGTCTTCTTTCCTTGTTTAGGTCTAGACTGAACCAGGATCTGGATTGGATTTTTCTCGATCTCTTTAGTTTGACTGGTGCAACCTGGTTAAGACTATCGGCTATTGAGGAGTTGTAGTGGGCATTAAGTTTGTCAATGGTTTGGGGGAGGGGTCATGACTGTAAATTGTCTTTGATCCTGGACTCTAGTTCCAAAGGTGGGACATGTTTAATGTTACTAACCCAGTGTAAGGGTTTGCACGATGTTGCCAGGATGTATGTGTGCTGCAGGTTGAAGAGAATTAGATGGTGGTCCGACCAGTCTGTCGGCAAGATGGATCGAATGGAAACAAGTTTCACTTTGGTGATGATTGCATTCAGGGTTGAACCTTTTTTGTTGGTTGGTTCATTACAGAGTTGCTTGAGATCGTTTATTTCTAGGTTATTCAGGTTTGGATATTGTGGGGTCGTTTGTGTCGTTCCAGTGTAGGATGAAGTCGCCCTGGAGAACGCTGTTGGAGTCGGTAAGTGAGAGTTGGGTTATTAAGACAGTAAGTTCCTCAATGTAGGGTGTGCAGTTACCTGGAGGGTGATAAATGATGAGAAATTTGATGGTTGAGTTGTCCTTTGTTTTGGTTTCTAATCCAAGGTATTTGAAGGTGGTGTAGTTCATGGTCTCAAATTGGTTACGTTGTTTTTCCTTTTTGTGGATGACCAGCAGTCCACTCCCTATTTGCCTTGTTCGGTCTTTTCTGATGATGGAGTAACCAATAGGAGTGAGTAGGTTTAGTATTGAGGTTGAGTGATCATTAAGCCAAGTTTTGGTAAGGAACGCAATGTCGATTTCTTTCGCTACTAAGGTCTCGGCAATATCTGTGGCATGCTTAGCAGCAGATCTACAGTTTATGAGCATACAGGTTAGATAGGGAGGGTCCTGTTCTTTCGAGTGTAGTGTGTGGATAGTGGTGTATTGAGCAGGAGGTCTGGGGGTTAATCTAGGTTGAGAAATTCTATTTGTGCCAAACATTACTGGGATTTTGGAAGGTGAATATGAGACTTCTCGAGGAGATTTGGGGTTGTATGATTCGATGAGAAGTTTTTTTTCTATGTCTAATAGGGTGTTGAGTGCTCAGTGGGGCCTGTCGGACCTGCAGCTCTGCGGGATGGTGGTATGGTTGGCGGGCTTTCGAAATGTTGTAGGATTTTTATGAGGGGCCCAGTTTACTGTTCTCAGAGCTAAGTTGTGTGTTAAGTTAGTCTGGATCATAAGATCATTTTTTACTATTGCAAGGTCTTTAGCTAGAGAATCAAGTTTCTGTTCTAAACGCCTCATGAGGGTGGTAAGAGTGTTGGTGAGGTTGGTTAATCCGTAATTTGGTAGGCCGTGATGGATTCTGATATTAAGGTAGGCATCTGATTGCTGATGGAGGAAGGATGGGTGACATTGGGGTATGATATGTCGAGGGGTTGGGTGTGTAGGGAGGGTTCATTGAAGGGAATTTGGGGTCTGATTTTGTGGGGCTCATTGTTAGTCGATATTACCTTTGGGCTGGTGTTCTTATGTGCCCTGTGGGCGACATGGGTTGTTTTTCTTATATGGTCTTTTGTTGTGGATGGAGCAGTGGTGTTATAGTTAGTGTTTCCTTGAATACAGGCTGTGGAGGCGGGCGGGGTAGGGATTTGGTAGAGTGGAGGATTCTTGTAGATGGGAAGGTTCTTGGCTCCCCACCTGTATGGGTGTTGTGATGGGATTTGAATGAGTTTGATTAGATCGGTGAGGTGAATTACTTGCTTTTGTTCATATACCCCTGTATGTTGTATATGGGCTATTTCAGAGGCGCAACTAGAGCCAAATTTCGGGGGGGGGGGGCTACGAAAAAATTTCGGGGGGGGGCTGAAACTTTAAGCAATAGGCAGAGTGGCTCTGCAGGGGCTCTTAGAAGGGTTGAAACAACAGCAAGGCCTCATTAACATGCAAATGGTCCTTTAAAGACCTGTGAAGTGCTCGGGTGCGGCTGTGTCTGTGCCCGGAAAGCTGTCTCATCCCGGGCTGCCACACACGACGGGGGGGGGGGGGGGGGCTGAAGCCCTTTGAGTCCAATGGGTGTTGCGCGCCTGGGCTATTTATTTGTAGCAGATTCAAGGCCCAAAATAATTTTATGGCAGGTGGCAAACATATGAATATTGTCAGCGGCTACAGTTAAACAGCGTGGGCAGGACTGAAATATTTTATACCACTTACATTGTTTCGAGGAGCTTATATAGAAGTCAAATGAAATGCGGTAGACCTGGTCTTGCAATCTGGTAGATATAATAATCTTACAAAAGCGAGCAAGACTGCTAGCCAGCTCTTGGTCTGTGACAGACTCATCTAAGTTTGTAGGCCACTTGTCTGCCCATAATCCTAGATCACTTTTTAAATATTGGGTCAAGCATTTATACCTGTCAAGTATCAATGTCTATGCTATGGCATGTTGTTATTGCTGCCCCACCTTAGAAAAAAAACATCTGTTTACAATACATAGGGCCTACTGGTAGCCAAAAAGTTGACAAGGATGAACAGGCAAGTGATCAAATGCTGTCCCAAGTGCGGGGAGGGAGAAGCAGACGATCGCCATATGTTTTTCCGCTGCCCCAGCCTCCATGTATTCTGGCATGATGTAAGTTTGGTTCTCACAACAACCTTGGGTATAAATCTAGAGGTGAGCATGTCTTTATGTATTTTTGGGGTACTGAATGAGGATGAGGAGGTAAGGGTAAGTTTGGAAAGGAAACAAAACATCTATTATTCATGTTGATACTGTTAGCTAGACGGGAGATTTGTATCAAGTGGATAACTCCACTTCCCCTGTCTAAGAGTGAACGGCTGGATTCGATGATTCGATACGAAGGGTGAGAAAGCTGGATAAGAACAAGGTGGGACTAAAGAGGCTTGAATGTTGGGACATATGGGATCTGGTATTTTAGTTTAGTTAACTTTCACGGGTGGTTTAAGATATTTAATATGAGTAGGATCAGTCTCAAAATGTCCAATGATTAAGCAATTCTGCAATAATCCCTGCATCCATGGAATGGGTTTGAGACCCCGATGCTCCCTTATCAACCCCACAACCGTTTGGTTTCCAAGGGACAGGAAGTTTGGGTAAGCGTGTTTCACCAAGCAACAACCTCAGTGGGAAACTCGAAAACCCTCTCATGTTCTTCCTAGTAAATTATTGCACAAATGAGGACAAAAAAAATAAAAACATCTATACCTGTCAGAAACAGTAGTTTGGAAAAGGCTAAAACTCAGTTGTGCGAATTTTTACTGAGCTGGTGACATTGTAAAGTAAAAAAGTCCTAAAATGTAAATATTTAAAGGATTCATTACGATGTTGTGAGTCTTCTGTCTGTAGGTCTAAAAATTATTTTACCCCTGTAACGTATTTCAAATCAGCCAAATACCCAACTCCGGCCTGATGCCAAGGGCCAAAATATGGAGACGAATTTGCTTTTGTTCATGTAACTAATTTGTCCTACCATCTCCAGATGACCTTAGAATAGAGTGGGCAGAATCAATAATATGTAGTTGGTTAGTGCTTAGATGCCAAGGCAATGTGACGTTGTATATAGTTGTTTACTGATTTGATGAGGAATTGATTCTTTTGCTCACACCATGACGAATCTGCAGAATCTGATGATTTTACATGCAAAATTGTTTAGATAACTCCTTCATTTTGAGGGTGAGGCAGAACTTCTGTGAGGTTTTTCGAATGCTATTAGGAATGCTGCCAGATTTCTCTTTCATTTTGCCTCTCATTAGGGAGTTAGAATTATTTTGATTTTATATTTGCTCTCTATGTCTTACTTACGGAGATCCTTCATGGCATCAGCTTTATGCCTTTACGTATATGGTTTCCGTACTGCATCTTTTTAATTTTTTTAATTTTTTAATTTCTATTTTCAATCATTGACTGGGCCATTTTTTACTTTATTGTATTTTGATATGTAAGAGGCGCCTTATCGCTGGGACACATTGCCTCATTAAAACTGAGGTTTAACACTGTCTTTGATTCATCAACCTGTGGACGTGCAGTTGAGGAAATATATTGGGGTATAAAATTTTAGGGGTCCCTATGCCCACAGTTATACACAAGTATTTCAATGCAAACAATCAAAAAGAAAACGAAAGCAATCTGTTTTGTATATATATATATATATATATATATATATATATATATATATATATATATATATATATATATATATATATATATATATGAAACAACCAACACGTGCAAACGTGTAAATCGAAGAGCACTCCAGCAAAATCCAGGGACAATGTTCTTTAAAGCATGAATGCTTTATTCAGCAAGTTCCCCCCCGTTGTTCCCCCGAAACGCTGACAGACGCGTTTCGCCGACTGGCTTTTTCAATGTCAGTTTCCATTACGTAAAAGCGGCACATTTAAACTTCAATCACATGTCACATGACAAAAAATATATACAAGCATAGAAGATGGACTAGCAGCAACATTGTTCGTAAATTCATGGCGGCCATCTTCTAACAGCAAATATAAACAAGTAAAGTGCCTTGCATTCATACAAATAGTGTGTGTGAAAATTAAAATTACAAGTTGGACGACAGTATAAATTGACAAATGGCTCATTTGGTGTTTATATGTCAAACTGTTTAAGGTAGGAGACGCCCGAATGCAGATTGGTAATATTCTGGGATTCAAAGTGTGGTTGTACTAGGACTATCTTAAGTGTTAAATGTGTACAAACCCCATAGATATAGATTAATCTATGAACCACGGGGGCAAGGAGACTAACACAAGACAATTTAATTATACTTAAATAGTGGAAATTAATTCGTCTAATCTTATTGTTGTCAATCTGCCCCCCTAAATTCAGGCATTCCGTCCAAATTGCCTGGTCAACTGTCCTTATGTGATAATAAAGCCCTGAATGGGCTTAAGGCCAACTACTGAGAGAGAGTACTTACATATGTTAGGCTACAAAACAGAAAATGAAAAGTGAAAAAACCAATATCAGTTTTGTGTTATTAACATTAAAAATTGTAACAGCAGACCCCCAATGGAAGGGTATCTAAGATGCATTTGAAGACATGCCCTAGAGTTTGTATACTTCCACCATCTCATAAGTGGACCCATAATTCCTCGTCATTGTTAAGCCCTATTGGGGCCTTAGTTTGGAGATCTATTATGTAGGTTGACTCTAGGATACGAAGTTTTCGTACTCTATCGCCACCCCTCTCCGATTTGCCCACTTGATCCAGACAATAGAATTTTAAAAGATCACGGTTGCTCTGATGATATTGCTCGAAATGTCGAGCAACCGGATATGCTGGATCTTTATTCGTAATTGCCCGCATGTGCTCCAAAATACGTTTTTTAGTAGGGTGTATGGTACTTCCTATGTATCTTTTGGCACATGGGCAAGTAAGGCAATAGACAGTAAAGTCTGAGTTGCAGTTGAGGAAAAGTTTTATCTTACGTATAGGTCTAGGGTCATTGGGTCTGCCTGAGTATGTAGTTGTTTTTTCGCTAAATTTACAGGCTTTGCAGTGGTTACAGGGATAAAATCCCGTAAGACCTATTCTGTTTTTGACTTTGGGGACCGGATCAAAGTGACTATGGACCAGGTAATCGCCTATTGATAGGCTACGCTTGTAAGTTATTACTGGGCGTGCCGGCAACTTTTTTTTAAGAATGTTGTCTGTTTGCAAAATGTGCCAATTTCTCTTGAAGATCTGCATTACCTGGCTGGATTTTTCGTTAAAGTTAGTTATCATCCTAGCCTGACCTTCATTTGATTCAGTAGCTTTCTTAGTAATTAATAGATCTTTTCTATCAATCTCTTTGATTTTAGTTTCAGCTATGGAAAGGTCTGCGCTCTTGTAGCCTCTTTCCCTGAATCTCTTAGTGGCTTCTGTTTTTACCTGGGCATAGTCTTGTGCCTTGGAGCAGTTTCTTTTGAGGCGTATAAATTCCCCAAATGGTATGTTCTTTATGGTACTGCGTGGGTGGTGGCTGTCAGCATGCAGGACCGTATTGCCTGCTGTGGGCTTCCTGAAGACTTTGGTAGAAAGTGTGCCATTATCTACGTAAACCTCTAGATCCAGATATGTGACTGACTTGTCACTGATTTCCCCCGTGAATCTTAGGTTAAGGTCATTTATGTTAAGGGAAGCCACAAATTCCTCAGCCGAGGTACGGCTGCCACGCCAAATTATAAAAAGATCGTCTATGTATCGAGCCCAGAGAGCGATCTTTTCCACCCAGCATTCATTGGCCTCGCCCCAGGCCACGTGCTTCTCCCACCAGCCCACGAAAAGATTCGCGTAGCTGGGGGCGAAGCACGTTCCCATCGCGGTCCCTCGCAATTGTCGATACAATTTTCCTGCAAAGGTGAAAATGTTGTTGGTAAGGCAAAAAGTAATCATTTGTATCAGCATCTTGTTGTGTTGGTAATATTTCATAGGTCTTTTGTTCAAAAACCAATCTATGGCAGTGACGCCATTTTCATGATCAATGCAGGTATATAGACTGGTGATGTCCAAAGTTATGAGTAGCATATCAGCTTCCCAGGCAGTACCTTCAATCAGTCTTAAAAAGTCTTGTGTGTCCTTAATATAGGAGGCCAAGTCTTTGACTAATGGGGCCAGAAATAGGTCTATGTAGATAGATGTATTTTCCAATAGACTGTTAATGGACGCCACTATGGGTCTGCCGGGGGGATTGGTTACACTTTTATGCACCTTAGGAAGATGGTAAAAAGTTGGAATCGTGGGTGCTTCACATTTCAGGAATAGAAATTCATCTTGATTTAACAGACCATCTGCCTTCCAGGTTTGTAGAAGGTTATGGTATTTGTCGATACTTTCAAGATAAGTTGTTCTGGATATTGGCAAATAACAGTCTTTGTCATTAAGTTGCCGCATCGCTTCATCCTGGTACTGCTCTTTGTTAAAAACCACCATGTTTCCCCCTTTATCCGAAGGTTTAATTTCAATGGTTTGGTCTTTCTCTAAAGATTTGAGGGCCTCCCAGTGTTTCCTAGGGATATTGTAGCGACGTTCATTAAAATCCTTACGGTTGGCCAAGGTTTTCAAATCCAAAACTACTGCCTCACTGAAGACATCGATGGCGTCAAACGGTGTTTTCGGTATTGCTCGAGACTTCAACTTGAGGTTACTATGTCCACCTATTTGGTTAACACCAGATTCCGCCAAGTATTCATCGGTCAATTGTTCTCCAGACAGCATGTCTGAAGGTGAGGAACCTAGTTGCCTTATTGTTAGAAGGGTTTCCAAATCATGACCTGTCAGGGCATCTGACTCGCTGATTCCTAAGTCTTCTGTTGTTGTCAGACCTCCAATTTTGGGATGCAACAGATATATTTTCTGGAATTTCAGCTTTCTGATGTATTTAAAAAGATCACTTCTAGTGCGTGCGTAGTCAAAGCCTGAGGTTGGGCAAAAAGTAGGTCCCAGCTGCAGAACCTTGATTTCTTCCTGTGTGAGAGTCTTATTCGATAAATTGATGACTGTCATTTCATTTTTACTTTGATTTACCATTTCCCCCTCTTTCCTCTGCTGCGTGTTACTCTCGGGGTTGCATTGTCTCCTCCTGCCTTTGTTTCCCCTCCTTGTTTTTCGTTTCTTTTGCCTCGTGGCAGGGTCTGTTGCGGAGGGTGGGTTCTTGGTGTTGGTCGTTGTCGGGTTTCTCTCATGAGTTGATACTCCTGAAAAAAAGGAGGAGGAGGAGGTTCCATGTTTCTGCTTGGCTCTGCCGGCGTTGTACTTTGTTCACCTTCCGATGTTTCTACTTCCGATTCTGAAGTGTCTATGTAACCTCTTCTGCTCGTGCCTTGTTGGTTCATTTTTCTCCTGGGTCCGTCAAACTTTTTTGCAAAAGTTAGAACACGTCCGGTTGCGTAGTCTTGTTCGTCTCTTAGGAACTTAGTTTGTTTACGCTTTCGGATGATGGACTCATAATCTTTGAGGCGTTTGATCATGGCATTCCTTAACTCTTCTGCTTGTTTGACATCCTTTTCTTTGGCTATTAGGTCTTCCAATCTTTTAATTTCCACCAAAAAAAAAAAAAATAAAAAAAAAAAATATATATATATATATATATATACACAAAAATAATAATTAATATTAGTTTTTAAATTTATTTTTATTTATGTTTTCAAGAACATGCAATAGTACAGCACTCCTAGGAGAGGAAGAGATAAGTCTATATCATATTACTTCCCCAGTGGTTCATTATAACAAAGTGAAACATCAATTGTAACATTACATTTCTCACCAGTCTCTTGTGAGACAAACTTGCCACCCCTGTACAATCCAACCAATCACTCATCTTCTGAGGCCCTAACAATATCTATTCCCTCAACCTCAGTATCCATTTCTGGATCTAGGGACCCAGCACATAGATCACTCCACACAGCAATATCCCCCTCTGCCTTTTCATCCCTCTTGCTAAGTCTCATATATAATTAATATTAGTTAACTATTAAGCACATTAAATGCAAATTTAAAGGCATTCCTACATATATGTAACAGTATGACGGAAGAAACGCAAACAAATTTACACTGTATGATCTTTTTTGGTTTATAACTATTCTATCAATCATATCATCATACAGTTATGAATCAATTATGAATCAATATTCATTACCCACCTTGTAAAATGTAAGGGTGGTAATGAGTTCTTATCAATCATCAACACTTTTCTGTGGCTGAAAGGGATACAACCACCTTCTTCAGTACACAGTTCATATGCTCTCCAGCTGAGAGTACAGCTATACCATCATGCTGTCAAATTCCAATACCCATTAGAAACCTTTAAACAAAGGGATACATAACAAACAAGTTATTTTACTCAGAACGCACAGTACTATATATACACTGCATATTTTTGTGAATATACTAACCAGTATGCTTACTGTTTATGGCGGGTAATATCAACAAGGGCATTGGAGGTCATTAACAAATCATTAATGCTCTGATAATCACCCACTCTACCACCATTAAAGATTGGAAGTTAAAAATTAAGTATTCAGTATTGAGGATGATTACTACTCTTGAATCCTACATAGCACCTAGGCTTGCCCCAAGTCACTGCTTGTTATGTCATGTATCTCTTCATCACCCCCCCAATTTAATTCACAAACAATGTTTGATATTGTATCACTGCCATGAATTAATTTTAATTAGAGGTGATACAAAACCTTCTTTCCTACATTAAAGTAAAACTCTTCATTCTTCATTGATCCCTGAGTTTATGCCTTAAGGAATAACATGTTGACACTGGGCTTCAGATTTTCTGCTGTTTCTCAACCCAGATATTCTTCAGTATGGGATGTTGACTTAGTTCTGAGATTTCGACAACCCTGGGCAGACAATGATTCCTTGTCTAGGAAAAATCATTCTGCTAACCTGACTCTGCCATTTTGTCTTGTTTCATAGAAGCTAATTTCAGACATTCAAGCACCACTTGATCTAGCTGTGTTTCATTCCTGAGAGATTATTCGTTGTGATTACCAGAAGGATGAAAACAGCAAGCAGGCATCTTTCCTACCCAACGCTCTTGGCGGATTGGACATTTTGTGTGGTTTGCAGACTTCAAGAATACGAAAAAAATACTGACCCTCTCAGGAGCACCTATTCCTGTCAACTCCTATTTTCACCGGTTCATCGACATACACCTGTGTCTTGCCCTACTTTAGCCCGCTGGGTTAAATGGATGTTATCGGAAGTGGGTATCAACACTTCCATTTTTAGTGCCCACTGAGGAGCCATGGCCTAAAAATCCTTTGGGTTGGATGCACAATTGGAAGAAACTCTGTGCATGGTTGATTCGTCATCAGATTCCATGTTTAAGGAAAGTAACCCAATGTTGATAAGCTTTAAAATGTCATACTCTGAAAACGCCAGGCCTGTCATAGAACCGAAAATTTTATAACAGTCGTGAACAAGAATTTTCAATTCTATTAAGGACAGGGAGACAATGTTCTGTACTCAAGAACTGACAATTTTGTAATATATTATCTTACTGCACCCACCCTGATATCACTGTTCTATAATGCGATGGTCTACTTAAATTATAGTTATTTGAGTTTCAGAGCAAAAACAAGAGTGAGCTCTGTGTGATACTTATATGATGGACAGTTCCCCGCAGTAAGAAGATGCGGTTTACATGTTTCTACCTCCGTTTATAGAAATGTCAGGGCTGTGATTGACTGATACATTACTGATGTTGGGAAATGTAGTTTTTTGTCCTCGGGTACTATGGGTTTTGTAGTTTATTTATTGCAACATCCAATTGTTTGATGTAGTTTACATGGCTGCTTTAATAATAAAACCAGAAAAGAGAATGCATAATGTGAAGCCTGCGGTCCTCTCATAGAATCAGGTTGCAAACAATAACCACCGGATGAATTTCCATCATGCGTTTTGGGACGCTCCTTGAGTAACCGTGTTCCACACGCCATATTTAAAACCTTACATTCAGTTTTCAGATTTTTCACAATATCCACCCACACTTTCCTCTATCGGTTTCCCTGTGGATGACTCCACATTAAATGCAAAAACTCTATTAGCTATTTCTTTGTAACCACAAAGCCTGTTCTCCCTCTAATTAATATGGGAAATGCTGCTATATCAACTTCAGACAAAATGCATTAAAACATCACTATAAAAATGACTAAAGAATACATAGTAGTCCTATTTGAAATATGAACTCTGCTTAGTCCACATGCACTCCATTCATAATAAGTTCCATCTTTTCTGCCGTAACCAAACATTTAAGTGTCATATCTATTTTTTTCTAAAGTACACAGCAGCAGCAGCATACAAGAACAAGGCTGAACGAGCCCTGACTCACCAACCATCAAATGTAACAGCTGATTGACGCAATATAAAGCCTTACCAAGGCTGATGATCAAACCTCAACCAACCCCTTACCTGGAAACGAAAAATCATAAAATCAATTAGTACATTATCATAGACCCAAAGAAAGAAGCAATATTGTATTGATTATAGACACATAATTAAAAACAACTCAAAATGCTCAAACATAAAATGTGCTCCAATAAAGGGCATAGAAATCAAACTGCTCTCTGCTTGCCACATTTATCTTGTGTAAATATTGGAGGAGGTGAGAGGAGAGAGGATGAAAGATGTGGTGTAAGAGGTGAGCACCTTTCCAGGTTGGTCTTTATTCAAAGATCTTTGGTGCTGGGGAGGCTTGTAGGACAAAATCATCACCCAAGTGAAAAGTATGTTTGTGACAGCTGAACAATAGAAAGGAAATTAAGAAGTCCTATACATTTCTTTTCCTAAGTTTCAACAAAGCTAAATATGTCGAATTTAAAAAGCTTGATAAGAACCCATTTATGGTTGCCATGTATGACTCCTGAGTTTAAGAAATTGGGTCAATGTTTGAAGGGGGGTGGAAGCCTCACTCAGGGAACAACCACAATCCTTCTCAGGGTGAACCACAAAATGTACTAAATTAACCTGTGTTTAACCCTCTGAGAGCTTGGCACAAAGCTGTCAGGCTCAACTTAGAGGCAATGTGTAAAGAGTTTATGCAGCACACAAACAGCAATACATTGAAAAATCCCAAACCAATTAAGAAACATAGAGTACATTTTAATTAATAAAATGACACCAAAACAACTTAACCAGTAGAACTATAGTTATGATGTTTTTAGTGCAAAATGGCACCTAAAAGATGAAAGCGTTTCCTGTGGGTTTCTGCTCATGCAAGACTGGGGCAAAATTAAAAGTTAAGGCTGACCTCAATGGAGTGTGAGTCAGATACGCAAGGTGGATTGAGCCCAGTCTTGACTTACCTTTGAAATTAAAAGATATTTTGAAGAAAAGCTCCTGAGAAGGTAGAGTTCTGGGGAACATAGTGGGAGCTACCCTGAAGCCAGACGACTAGTGATGCATGTTGGGTGGATCGGCTGGTAGGGAGGTCCCGGTTTTCTGTCCATTCTAATGCTATTTTTTGTGAAAATGTTCCAAGTCCGAAATTTTAGGGTTTGGCAGGATTAGCACCTGTAACACCAGGTGCAGAATGCAAAGCATTAGGAGTGTGTTTATTCCCTGTAACTCACACTGGACTTCAGCCTGCTGGCATATGGAGTCACTTCTGGTGGTCCTGGGTTCAAGGAGATGGTCCAGTTCTCCTTCAAGCAGCAATGCAGGCCTTCGAGCAGCAGGGAAAAACTCTGATAGAAGCAGGGCAGTTCTTTGGGTGTCCACAGGTCCAGAAATGTGCTGAAGAGGTGCTCATAGGGTCCAATATTTATATTTATATGTAGTGCAACCTTTGAAGTGGGGGACTTTCCTATACTAGCCCCACACCTGGTTATGGAAAGTTCTTCCATTCACCTGTTAGGACTCCCAAGACATCTGGGGTGACAAAATAATAGTGTCACGTTGTTTTGTGTGTGCTGGAGGCAAGCCCCTTTGAGTGAAAGTGGAGAGGGGAACAGTTCTACTCAGCCGAATACCTTTTGTGTCACTGTCTGGGAGGAATACAGGAAGCTCAACAGCAAAGCCAATCACAGTCATGTGACCCAGTAAACTAGCAGAAGGCAGAAATGGTTAGGACAAGAAAATGACAACTTTCTGAACGTGGCATTTTCAGAATTGTTACTCAAAATCTGACTTTATCATTAAAGAGGAGTTTAAATTACAATTCATTTGAATCCAAACATGACATCTCTACCTGTCCCCAATCCAAAGTTAGCACATATTAGATGTAATAGGAAAGACCAGTGTTAGCCAATGGGAGAGATAGCCCTAATAGTAGTAAAACATTCTAGTCAATAGGAGAGATAGGCCTTATAGTAGTGAAAAATAGATTTAGGAATTTTTATTACCATGACACTATGACATAAAAAACGTAAAATCACGTGTCCTACTGCTTCATTCCAATAAGCCCTCACCTATGACCCTTTAGGTTCTACCTTATAGGTGACTTTTATATATTAAAAAGATGGTTGGCTCTGGCAAAAAGTTTATTTTGCATGGTCGAAATGGCAGTTTAAAATTGCACTACAGACTGAAATGAGAGGAACAGGTTTTACAGTGCTACTTTAGTGGGTGGCACTATGAGGGCTGCAGGCCCACTAGTAGCATTTAATTTACAGGCCCTGAGTGCATTTAGTACCATGTACTATGGACTTATATGGTAATTAAATGTGCCAATCAAGTGTACATCACTTTGATCATGTTTAAGGGAGAGAGCAAAAGCATGTAAGCGCAGGTTAGCAGTGGTAGATTGCAAAGGGTCCTAATGCCAACAAAAATGAATTCAGAAGGCAGGAGGGGTGAAGGCAAAAGCTTTGGTGGTGACCCTGGAGAGCGGGTCAGGTGTAACACTGAGACTAAATATTTTGTCAGGGAGTGTGACAGGTGCCAATTATGACAAGAATTTTTAGAGTTTTGCCACTCCTATGCAACCTGTTGAATGGCTTCAGAAAGCTTCACGGAAGCTTGGACCATGTACAGTTGAAGAAATGTCTCCATACAGTATGCCATAGTACTGACTATTTGCCGTTCTAAGTAGCCAGAGGTTAAATTTCTTGATATTATCAGTACATCAATAGTTATATATTTTCTGAGATGTTCAGCAAGGAGGGGGGTCCCTGAAACATTGGTCACAGATAATAGGGTGCAATTTATGTCATGGGACATGATTGAGTTTTTGATGGTGCATCGTATTACAAATGTAACCACGCCCTCGATAATCCCTAGTGTAACGGTCAAGAGGAGCAGTTCAACCATTACCCTATGGACAGCGGTCATCTTGCCCTATCAAGCATAAGCTAGTGATTTTAACATTAGAGAAAGCTGTGTGCATACAGAATTTCACCCTACACTGGTAAAGGAAAGACGTCCTGCATCTGAGCTATACATTTGGTGGATGGAGAATACATTTCCTCTAGAGATATTAAATGGCAACAAGGTAGACATGCATAAGATCAGGAGTAAAATGATTTCTTAGCAGCACAAAGTTAAGGTGGTGAAATAGGACGCTTTTATTGTGGGTGATTATATCAGAATAAGGCTTCCAGGGCTCATTGAGAGGTTTTTCCAAGTTTTCTAGGCCCAGTGAAGTAGTCAAAGTAAATAAAGAGAGTTCTATTATCCAGAATGGCAACTGTTGGAGTCATAAGCATCTGGCTAGGTGTTACCAAGATGGTGTTTTTGTTGAAAGTGAGGTATGGTATGACCATATCAGTGTTCCATCATGCAAGGACAGAGTGCATGACCATTAAAACAGAATGAATGTGGAGGGTAATCACCCTTCTGTTTTTCTGAAACCTGCTTCTGAAGTACAATTCATGATTCACTTTCGAACACTTCTTTTGCTGAGCGTGTAAATTATCTGCCAGAATTAGGACTCCATTGTGAAGGGTCCTTCAGGAATAATTAATGCTGATATGCCTTTTCATATGTACAGTATATTCAGGTTTTTCTTTAAATGAGGGATATGTCATATTTATTTTATTTTATTTTCCATTTCACCTGTCTCTCTTTCCCTTAGGCTCTCCTTTATGGAATATTGCTCCCATGAGGATTCTAAGGGAAGCGCTGGGACTGATGAGTGTGAAAATTAGGCTATCATTATATAACTTTCGATCATACTGATTAAACATATTTAACCTACCTGAAGGGTGTTACCAACCTTGTAACAGTCCCATTATGTCGATTGCCATCCTCTCTCATGGCATGCTCGGGCAGGGACGCAACTAGACCTGAACTTCAGGGGAGGGGCTAACTGGTGAATGAGTGGAGGCGGAGCCAAAATTTCAACCAACTGGGCTATCCTTATAGTCAATACAAGGAAATAGAGTAATTTTGAATATATACTGATCAAACCCAATCCAATTACAACAGAGATGCTTTACTAGATTTGGCTATGTATATAGGCTACTGATAAAGAGCTTTAAAAGGTGAAAAAGGACTTAACAGCTAAAAAACTGTTTCTACAGATTTCAACACAAAGCACTTTAGAACTAGTTTTTTCAAATCTAATTCAAAATGACAACCCTTTTTGCCAATTCCGCCTGTACAATAACAGTGAGCTCATGAAATATTTTTAATTCCATCTTTTCAGATATGCTATTGCCTGATTGTTCACCAAAGGTATGTTTCCAGCCAGCTATTTGGGATGTCGCAATATGTACTTGTTTTTGGTGGCTGCACACATTTACAGGTCTTGAAATATTGAGCTTAGTGGGTTAACGCACCTGATCTCGGGTTATGGGCTGACTCCTATTGAACCTTCTATTCCTCCAGCGATTGGATAAGTGGGTGTGAATCAATTGGCAATATTGCTGCCTGTTCATTTCTGTGCCATGAATCTACACTATCCTAAATCAAAATGAAATATTTGTCATTTGCACACCATGTGGAGCAGTTCTCATGTGAGATGACTGAGCACTATCCATGCAGGAAGTCACAAGGCTTTACAGAACTGGCAAAAAAGATGGCTGTCCTAAATGATGTTGCAGTGAAGTGTATTCTAACATGTAAAGCATACACAAGTTCTATGAAGCTCTAGAACACATAGAATGTGTGGCTGATGGGCAATGTCCTGCAAAGGGGTCACTCCAACAGAATCTGAAATTGTGTCTCTTAATAGCCTATGTTATAACAACAGCCCTTCTTTCAATTCTGTTCTGAAGCCCCAACACATTAAGGGGTCTATGATATGGCGGTCCGCCCGCCATCCGACACCGCCCGCATGCCAATTACCCTCTGCCATATCAGTATGGCGGGGGGTACCGCGGCGGACAGGAAGACCGTCTGCCACTTTTCCGCCCGGTCGACGAGTCGACCGGGCGGAAAAGGGTTTAATATGGTGGCGGTTTCTGCTAGACACGGCTATCCATATTTGTATGCAGGCGGAGAGCAGCCTTTCAATGGTGGCGTTGCTGCCACGGAAAGGCATGCAGGATTCACATTTGGGGGCCCGTTGTGGGCCCCCAGGAAGTTGGGGTTGTGCAGAGGGGGGTACCTATGGTACCCCCTGCATTTGCATGCACAATGCGGAAGGCACCGCGCGGTGCCTGCCACTTTGTGCATGCAAATGCAAAACATGCATTTTTGCCATTGCGGCGGATGCTGAACCGCCCGCCGCAATGTTAAAAATGCGTGATGCGCCCGCCAGTGTGGCGGGTGCATCCTAATCTCCCCCACGGGACCGCCACACTTATGGCGGGCGTTCCTGTTTTCCGTCAGGATGCCATCCTAATGATGCCCTAAGTGTTAAATCCACTAAAATATAAATGTTTCTTTTAAATCCTGTGCGGGAAATGTATGTTATAAAATGCAACTTTTGTTACGCATTTTCCCAAAATGACTTTGGGAAGAATTACCATATTTGCCATAATTGTTGTTCCTAAATGTGTATAGCACTTATAGCAATTAGCCTTGCCTGCAAAGACAAAAGGACAACCTTAAATGGGGCAAAAGCTAGACATCGGGCAGAAAATATGGTTACCAGTCTGTCATTGTAACACAGTAACAAGCAATGCACTCCTTTGAAGAGGCAGGACACAATGAAATGCCTACACAAGGGGTATCACTTGGTCTACTCATAGGTCATATGTCCGATACCTGAGCTTTCCATCTGGTGACAGTGCTCCATCACCAAAGGACAAGAGCCACAAACCATCATTTCTGGTAGATTTCTTCTAAAATTGCCACCGGACCGGTGCCTGTGGGCTCCCCCTACATATACTGAAAAGCTATATATGAAAGAAATGAGCTGAGTTGTTACTTATAAAGTGCAACAAGCTCCCCCCGAGGCATCTTGGCACAGAACTCACAGCAGAAAGGATAGGAAGGTAATCAAGAAAAAAGATGAATATTAAGAGCCTTCCTAAATACAGAATAGTCCTCTATTTTTTACAGGTCAAAATGGAATCCATTCCAAATAGAGGAAGCAACAAAAGCGACTTAACATAACGGAGCCATGGCGTGGTGAATACAGGCAGGGAAAATGCAGAATGGCCTCCACGGTCAGAGAGAAAGTTCCCTGTGTGCCAAGCCACCTGTGTTTTGTATTGTGAAAACAAGCTCCCACTTTAGATCTTATTTTCTCAATACAAATACATTTGACGAGTGGGTGCTTTAAAAATAGTGTACACAGTGCAAACACACAGCTCCCTTAAGGGGCTGCCCTCCCAGCACAGTAATCCCATCAGGCAGGAGAAGATCTCTAAATAAGGAGGTTGTCTGCAAGAGTGGCGGAGGCCATGAACCTTTCCTCCTGTCACTGCCCATCAGGTTCTATATGTCCCCCTAAGCATGGCGTACAAGGTCATAGTAGACATTTGATGGGGTCAGTCACACGCAGGCACACACACCACTTTCCTCTTTTCATGACATGTAATTGTATTGTCAGGGTAAAGACAGAGGTGGAGATTTATCAGAGTATGAGGGGGCCGCAGGTAAAATAATGTTATGTTATGTTAATTGAATTTGTAAAGAGCGGCGGTTACCCTAAGGTGTCCTGGCGCTGTGCACTGCCTGTACATTAGCTGGGAGAAGGTCAATGAGTAAATAACCAGGTCTTCAGTCCCTTTCTAAAGGAGAGGAGATCTGCAGCATTCCTCAGGTGGAACGGCAGGTCGTTCCAGGCCCTGGATGTGCTGGTAATAAAACTCCTACCTCCCCGGCTGTTTTTTTAAAGGTAGGGATTGGGACATTTTTTGCTCCTGTGGATCGAAGGTTCCTGGCGGGAGCATACCATTTGAAGCTTTGCCTCAAATGATCAGGGCCTATTCCATTAAGGGTCTTAAAGGCTATGCAGAGGGCCTTAAAGCGTACCCTTTGTTTTACAGGAAGCCAGTGTAACAAACTTAATTCTTTTTTCACAGAGACAAATTTGGGTGTGCCTGATAACAGCCTGACTGCTGCATTTCGGGCTATCTGAAGCCTATTGATATGCTGTTTTTAGGAGTTCAGATAGATGCTATTGCAGTAATCCAGTCGTGCCATTACAAGTACCGTGACCACCGTCCTGAAGTTTCCTTCTGAGAGATAAGGTTTTATTTTCCTTAGGGTTCGCAGTATCAGGAAACATGCAGATACCACGGAACATCAGTCTGTTGTCTACTGTTACCCCTAAGATTTTTGCTTTCAAAGTAGGGGTAGGATAGTTCCCCAGGCAGTGCAGGAGTTTTAAAAACACCATCTGAAGAGTTCCTTGAAAATTCAGCATTTTTCAGGCAACAATAAAAGTGTTAAGATAACTTTGGTGATTAATGTACCTGCTGGAGAGAGATAAGAGTTTCCTCTAGTGGCAGTTTTGACACATCTAAGGTAGAGCAGAGGGTTAATATACGTACTGCAAAGAACGTACCATGCAAATCACCAGGGCTGGACTGGCCGTAGCGGGCACCGGGCGTTTCCCGGGTATGCTGCCGGGGTGGGTGCTGGTTTTTGACCCCTGGGGGGGCGTTTTTGTTACCGGGGGACGGTTTTATCCGCCCACTGTAACAATAGCAGCTGCAGTGTTTTCCACACGCACCGCCAATCCCCCACCGCCCCCTGCCACGGCCAGCCTGACTCAATTGCCAGGGCCGGTCTGCATTCCCAGTCCAACACTGTAAATCACTGAACAGTATTTCATGTGCATAGCTCAGTGGGTTACTGCTTTTGTCACAGAGATCCTTTTGTTACTGTGCAGTTATAATCGTAATTTAGCCCAGTGAGCTATGATCTGTCATTAAAGAGAGGCATGCAAACTGCATTGGACGGGTTAGAAAGTTATGCTTTTTCACATTCCTCCAATATCCTAAAGTTGCTAAAAAAAGAGTTTGTTTGGGTATAAATAATTACTTATTAATAAAGCCGACCCTAACCACTGTGTTATGTTCTGAATCCTGGGTTTCTGGTTCTCCAAACGAAGCACTCTTAGAAAACATACCTAACAGCATGGATGACATGTGAATCCTACACCTTGTAGTCCCCTTTGTCTCATGTTACATTTGAATACACTGATTTACACACGTATGATTCATCATTTGTTTGTGAGGTAGAGTGCTTGGACACCCTACACTGGTATGAGAGGTGCTATAAAACAAATGAGATGCAGTGTTGGACGGTGATAGTGGAAGAATCATTGAAAAGCCCCAACCCTGCATGATCTTAATTTACTATACTTTAAAAGCTAATACAATTGAATATATAATGAAAAATGTGTTGTAAAGTGCACCATTTTGCAATTTTTTCCCAAATATGTTTGGGGTGAGACCCTCCAAACCCCCGTTGTAATAGGCAGGCTTACTCGCTACGCACCATACTGGGGCAGACAAACTTTGGCAGGGCTGCTTTGGGTTCCCAGTCAGCTCTATGTCCTTGTCTCCAAATCGTAGTAGAGAAAAGCACCTCTCCTCAGCCAATATTTTTGCAAAAGCCGTTATTGCTGGAACCGACAATGCAGCAGGCAGAAACACCTCGGGCCTTCAACTGCCGCCATCCCGAGAGCTGGCCTTTGTGCAGATGGCGCCATGGGCGAAACCAAACTTGGCACCCAATCCTACTTGTCCTCCTTAATTGTCTGTGTGTCAAAAAGTTGAGAAGAGTAGGAGAAAGGTGAGGGGGTGGCAAGATTAAGCACCAAAAAGAAGAACAAACAACATGCGGACATGTGTACAAGCATCCATCAGAAACAGTACTTAAGCACACTTTTCTTTGGATCTAGGTCGGAGTGAGATTGCTGCAGGAAGCTCCTGTGCCTCTCTGGAGGGCTGCGTCCCTGCGTAGGCCCAGCCTGTACATGCTAAAGATGGGCCCTGGGCGTCATAAGGTTTCATCTGCACAGCTGTGAAATCTTTTGTATTTAATATATCTTAGGGGGCACTTATCAGTTCCCAAGGCCAAATTACTATGTTAATTCGCTTTTGTGTGGAATTTTTTTTAACTTCCCCTGGCTGCACGCATTTACGATACTTCTACTAAAGCTGTTCACACTGTTTAAGCCCCATTCACTGTCAGGATAAGATCTCTTTCCACAGAAAAGACAGACAGCTTCTAACAGTATGCTGGAATGCTTGCTTTTTATTACTTAGTTGTGTAAAGCAGATGCTTTCGCCTTAGAACGTTTGTGGTATTCCCTATTCATGCCTCAGTACCTTTCTTCGCACTTTGTACGCATTATCGGATTATTTTTTTTTCATCTTAATCTATTTGGCCATTATGATCAAATTTGTTGTAATAAACATTGTGCATTAAAAATAAAGTTAATATACAAGAGCTATGTTGTATATTACTACTAAACAGGCAGTCACAAGTGCAGTTGCTTTGCAGACAACAGGGTAATGATTTCAATGGTGCAGCAGGTGCAGTAGCACAGAGCGAAAAGTTGAATTCCTCTAAACACATAATATTGCTATATATGACTCCTAAACAGGCAGTCACAAGTGCAGTTATCTCGCAGGCAACCGGGTCATTATTTGAATGGGGCAGCAGGTGTGGTGGCACCTTGCCCAACAGTTATCAGAACTCTTCTAAACACCTAATATAGCTATATTTTACAACTAAACAGGTGCAGTTATCTAGCAAGCGTTAGGGTTAGTGCACTAGATGCAGTCGCACTGGGACCAAAAGCTCCACGCACTCCACTAAACACCAATTATTGCTAAATTTTGCAACTAACTAGGCAGTCACAAGTGCAGTTAACTTTCAGGCACTCGGATCATGATTTGAATGGTGCAGCAGGTGCAGTGGCACCGGGCCAAAAAGTTGTTAGAACTCCTCTTAACACATAACATTTCTATATTTTACTAGTACACGGGCAGTCCCAATTGCAGTTACCTTGCAGTTGAAAGGGGCTTGATTTAAATGGTGCAGCAGGTGCAGTTGCACCAGGGCCACAAGTTGTCATAACTCCACTAAACATTAAGTATTGCTATATTTTACTACCAAACAGGCAGTCACAAGTGCAGTTATCTTGCAGGCAACAGTGTAATTATTTGAATGGTACTGAAGGTGCAGTGGCACCTGGTCCAACAGTTGTCAGAACTCCTCCAAACAACTGATATTGCTATATTTTACAACTAAACATGCAATCATAAGTGTAATTACCTAGCAAGCACCAAGGTCATGATTTCAATAGTGCAGCAGGTTCAGTGACAACGGAACCAAAAACTCCAGGCACCCCACGAAACACCTAATATTGCTATATTTTATTCCTAAACAGACAAGCACAATTGGAGTTATGTTGCGGACAACAGGACCATGATTTGAATGGTGCAGCAGGCGCAGTAGCACCAGGCCCACAACTTGTCAGAACTCCTCTAACACATACAATTGCTATAGTTGACTACTAAACAGGCAGTCACAGTTGCAGTTACCTTACAGCTAAAAGGGACTTGATTTGAATAGTGCAGCAGGTGCAGGAGCTCTGGGGCCAAAAGCTTCAGGGACCCCACTAAACCTAGATTAATGCTTAATATTTCTAAAAACAAGACAGTCACAAGTGCATTTATCTAGCAGGCATTTGGGTCATGATTTGAATGGTGCAGCAGGTGCAGTAGCACCAGGACCAAAAGCTCTAGGCACTCCACTAAACACCTAATTTTGCTATATTTTATTCCTAAACAGACAAGCACAATTGGAGTTACGTTGCGGACAACAGGGCCATGATTTGAATGGTGCAGCAGGTGCAGTAGCACCAGGCCCAAAACTTGTCAGAACTCCTCTAACACATACAATTGCTATAGTTGACTACTAAACAGGCAGTCACAGTTGCAGTTACCTTACAGCTAAAAGGGACTTGATTTGAATAGTGCAGCAGGTGCAGGAGCTCTGGGGCCAAAAGCTTCAGGGACCCCACTAAACCTAGATTAATGCTTAATATTTCTAAAAACAAGACAGTCACAAGTGCATTTATCTAGCAGGCATTTGGGTCATGATTTGAATGGTGCAGCAGGTGCAGTAGCACCAGGACCAAAAGCTCTAGGCACTCCACTAAACACCTAATTTTGCTATATTTTATTCCTAAACAGACAAGCACAATTGAAGTTACGTTGCGGACAACAGGGCCATGATTTGAATGGTGCAGCAGGTGCAGTAGCACCAGGCCCAAAACTTGTCAGAACTCCTCTAACACATACAATTGCTATAGTTGACTACTAAACAGGCAGTCACATTTGCAGTTACCTTACAGCTAAAAGGGACTTGATTTGAATAGTGCAGCAGGTGCAGGAGCTCTGGGGCCAAAAGCTTCAGGGACCCCACTAAACCTAGATTAATGCTTAATATTTCTAAAAACAAGACAGTCACAAGTGCATTTATCTAGCAGGCATTTGGGTCATGATTTGAATGGTGCAGCAGGTGCAGTAGCACCAGGACCAAAAGCTCTAGGCACTCCACTAAACACCTAATTTTGCTATATTTTATTCCTAAACAGACAAGCACAATTGGAGTTACGTTGCGGACAACAGGGCCATGATTTGAATGGTGCAGCAGGTGCAGTAGCACCAGGCCCAAAACTTGTCAGAACTCCTCTAACACATACAATTGCTATAGTTGACTACTAAACAGGCAGTCACAGTTGCAGTTACCTTACAGCTAAAAGGGACTTGATTTGAATAGTGCAGCAGGTGCAGGAGCTCTGGGGCCAAAAGCTTCAGGGACCCCACTAAACCTAGATTAATGCTTAATATTTCTACAAACAAGACAGTCACAAGTGCATTTATCTAGCAGGCATTTGGGTCATGATTTGAATGGTGCAGCAGGTGCAGTAGCACCAGGACCAAAAGCTCTAGGCACTCCACTAAACACCTAATTTTGCTATATTTTACTACTAAACAGGCAGTCACACGTGCAGTTACATGGAAGACAACAGGTTCATGATTTGAATTGTACAGTAGGTGCAGTAGCACCGGACCCAAAAGTTGTTAGAACTCCTCTGAAAACCTAATATTGTACTACTATACAGGCAGACACAATTGAAGTTATCTTGCAGTTAAAAGGGGCTTAATGTGAATGATGCAACAGGTGCAGTATCACCAGGGCCAAAAGCTCTAGGGACCCCACTAAATGCAGAATATTGCTAAATGTTACTACTAAACAGGCATTCAGAAGTGCAGTTATCTATCAGGCAGTAGGGCCATGATTTCAATGGTGCTGCAAGTGCAGTGGCACCGGGGCCAAAAGTTGTCAGACCTTCTCTAAACAGCAAATATTGCTATATTTATCTACTAAATAAGCAGTCACAGGTGCAGATACCTTGCAGACACTAGGCTCAGGATTTCAATGGTGCAGCAGGTGCAGTGACCTTGGGGCCCAACGCTCTATGAACCCCTCTAAACACCAAATAGTGCAATATGTTACTAATGAACAGGCAGTCAAAATTGCAGTTACCTTACAGGTGATAGGGTCATGATTTTAATGGTGCAGCAGGTGAAGTGGCACCAGGGCCAAAAGTTGTCATAACTCCTCTAAACACCAAATATTGCTATATTTTACTCCTAAACAGGCAGTCACAGATCCAGTTATCTTGCAGGCATTAGAGGCATGATTTGAATGGTGCAGCAGGTGCAGTGGTACCGGGCCAGAAAGTTGTCAGAACTCCTCTAAATACATAATATTGCTATTTAATCAATTAATTCTATTGTTTCTCTCTTTCATTTCATTTTTCAAACTTTTGCTATCACTTACACACACTATACCACAAGTTACAGCACAATATATCGCCCTTTTTGTACATAAACAAGTCATAAGACTTTAACAGACTTTCTGTAAATTATAATGTACAACTACTCAGCGAGCTATAAATTACAACAAAAAACAACTTATTATTAATCGCATAGGCGAAACCTAATGCATTTATCAGTGCTTGTTTTTTTAAACCCAAACAAGTAGATACATTTTGGTGAAAGACAGTAAATGTTTCTGGTTCTGAAACTTGTAGGTCAAAGGTTGGATGGGGTCTAAACTGCCAGAAATTTGAAAACAGTCAATGTATGTACTATGTATTACTGTACCAAGACTGGCCAACTGATGGGGAGGATGAAGTCGGTAAAGAGACAAGAGTGTTAAAAGGCGAGTTATTTTTCAATTAGAAAAGCACAAAGCCAGAAAAACAGTAAAGTAAAAAAATATATATTTCCATCAGAAGTATTTAAGTTTGCAGCAAACGATGAAAAATAATTGTTTATTGTAACAAACGCTTTTTCGGTGATTTTCTAATAAGGCCAAAAACGGGTCCACCTCTTGAAACCTACTTGATAGGAACATCTAAGTTCTCACAGTTCTTACCACTTATTCCAAAACTGTATTACATTTTATTTCGACCTGGAGTCCTTGAACAATTCCGGCGCAGAAATGTTAGCCTGACTGATCGCACAGCAGGAAATAAAGAAAACAAGCATTGGCATAGCCAATAGGTCTCGCCTTTGGGACCTTATAAGTATTTCGTTATGCAGCAGAATATCCTTGGTGCAACAACATTAACTGTTGCATGGCTAAATACTTACAAGGTCCCAAAGGCGAGACCTATTGGCTATGCCAATGCTTGTTTTTTATGTTGCCGTAAAAATCAAAAGCATGTGAGAAGAAAAATATGAGTTGGATGAGCCTTCTGCAGTTTTCTCCCAGCTTCACTGCGTGCTGTATAATTTTGTAGGCAGTCCCCATACTCTCGTTTCTCTGCCGAGGCCCTTCAGCTCGGCTGGTTTGCAGGGGTGATGAGAGCCTCAGTACTATGCGGTGTTTGTCAGCATGTGGAGAGAATAGTAAAACAGATGAAGAGCAGAGTTTTTCTGAAGGCCTGCTTTGGCAGCAATGCTAAAATCTCAACTCGTATTCTATATGAGGGTGCAATTACACGATCTACAGCATGAAAAACGCACTAAAGTTTTTTTGTTTTTTTTAAATGGAGAGTGAGTGATCTAATTTATCTCACCGACAATGGACCAATACCTCTTTATGTGCTGTTTTCTAACCCTTACTATGGCATATTTTGATGTCTAGGGCTCTGTAAACATCATGTTTTGTTATTGCTTAACACAGTTCACTATGGAAAGCCCAGAAGGATGAAGGGCTGGATTTATCACGTTGAGATTATAACTGTGAGTGCAGGATGCACCCAGACCGGCGCGCAATGCCCACTGCGCTGAAAGCGCATAAGCTGTGTGATGCCTGACCTATGCGTAGACTGAGAAATAGCAGGGCTGAATGTATAATTTATGTCTACCCAGAGGCTTACCTCTGTGAACAGTAACTAACAGTGCATTGTAAGAAATGTAGAATCGAATGAAAGCTTTGTGTGCTTTTTCTTCTGGATGGTATCTATGAAAAGGCAATAAATACACCAGCACTCCCTTGTGTAGCTATTGCATTGCCGTCTCCTGACTCTTCCAACTACTGTAGTTTGGTAACAAAATGCTTTTGAAATCTTATTCCACAGTCCAACTAAGCCTGTGTCCATCAAAAGCAGTATAACTTTTGATATTGGTAGAACAGGTTTCCAATGGAAAAGCAGTGCGCTATGAAAACACTTCTGTATGTGATACTTGTACCAATGTTACAGGGACAAACAGGAAACCTGACAAACTGGAAACTAAGGGGCAGATCTATGTTGCAGTTGCGCCACTTTTACGCCGCCGTTGCGTCACTTTTGTGACGCAGCGGCGGCGTAAACCCTGCGCCATGTTGCGCCCTATTTACATCATGACGCATCTATGGAGATGCGTCACGGTGTAAAGCCCTGCGCCACATGAAACCTGCGTCAGGTTTCATGTGGGCGTTTCGACACAGGGGGGGGCGTTCCGTCGCAGGAACGCCCCTGAAAAGTGACTATAAATCTGTAAGATTTCACTGAGTCACTTTCCCAACGCTAATGCGTCAAAACCCTGCGCCTGCTTGAAGCAGGCGTAAGGCTTGACGCACCATGTTAGGGATAGGGTAGGTTGGAACAGTGCTGGAGTTGCGTCGCGCTTGCGACACAACTTCAGCACTGCGCCAACGTTACGCCGGCAGATACGTCACGCCTCTGCTTGTCCTTGTGCCACGATGCACCGCATCGTAAATGCGGCGCATCTGCGGTGGCGCAAGGGCAAACTTGCGTGACGCATCTTCCCTGGCGCATCCATGCTGATTTGCAGGGATGCGCCAGGGAACATAAATCTGCCCCTATGTTCTTCGCCTGTCTCTTGTGCCCCATTCAACATTGTCCTTTCGCTACCTAAGGCGGTCTAATTACTTTTATTAGCATTGACACTTATAAACAACCTTTATAGAGAATAAGGTCATTCTTAAAGGAATTTTGGATAAATTTGTAACATATGTCCTATTTTATAAACGGCGATACATTGGCACGTTTTAGAAAACAACATTGATATTTTAGTGGATCTGATTCTTAGTGTGCAGGGGGCTTCAGAACAGAATTGAAAGCATGGTTGTTGTTCTGATAGAATATGCTATTAAGAGGCACTGTTTATGTCAGAGTGACCATTTGTACTGCAGTAGTACATATCAGCAATTTATTGTAGTGCCGCTGTAGCTCACACAGAATAGACTGCTTCCACTCACTCATACCATAGGGGAGCATATTGCTCAGAATTACGGCACCAAGGAAGTGGAGGCGCAAGTGTGGGTAAAATGGGAGCCCGTATTCGAGCAACATTTTTCAATGCGTAAAAATGGAGCAGATAGATTCCTACAAGAAAGCACTGCAGCGTGCAGAAGTTTAAGATGCTTCGAAATACCCACCCCCCTCCGTTTGTGTCTGGAGAAGAAAATGGTTAAACAGTATTGAATCTTACCCTGGTCAATAGGGAATTGGATACCACAGATCACCGGAAGATGGTTCAGTGGTTAATACTCATTGTGGCCTGAGGCACACACATGCGTTGTCCCTGCCAGGGACTCGTGAGAATGCATAAAACATGAATCCATCCCTGTGCCAGAGGTGCACAGACGTTTCTCTGTAGACAGTGGTACGAGTCTTTTAGGAGCCTCAGCCACGTTGCTGTGGATGGCAGTATGTTACACTGGAACTCTGTGAGCTGTAGAAGAGTGTGTTTATATTTGTAGGTATCTTGCATTTGACTGCTGCTTGGGAAGCAAAATGGAAACCCTTACCAGAACACAAATGCAAATGATACAAAAAAGCAGGTGGTTTCAAGCCGAGTCAGATACCTGGAACGCTTGATGAAGGCTTGATTAAGGAGAGAATGTGGTCAATCGGTTTAGACTGCCGACTTTGGTGCAGGAAACCAGGGTTCGAGCCTCGAGGTCGCGTCCACATCCTATGATTCTGTGCAAATCACTTAATCTCCCCGTGCCTGAATGTGTAATGTAAACACGGTGGTATATAAAGCGCTCCAATACCTTCGGGCCGAGTTCGCGATATATAGAAGATGCAAAAATAAAAGGCGTCCTTGCTCCGCTTCCAGAATTCAAATGGTTGGCCTCGATCACGTCTTTTTAAAGTGACGAGGTAACAACAGGAAAGACAGCATGCAGCGCAGGAAGGCGGGTGGACTGCGTGCGAAACCCGGATTCCAAAGCTGGACCTGCGCTGCTCCCTGCGGCCGTGTCTGAGCCTGTCTTTGTAAATAAGCAGGTCCCCGGTGGCGCGGCCCCATAATGAGGAATAGGAAAAATAACAACTAAACATGTGTACAACAAGGAAGTTAACCGGGGAAAAATGGTACCGCCGGCCACAGCTTGCAATGCATGTGCGCGAGTGGTGCGCGCGGAGCAGTAATCACGCCATATGGCGCCTCTGCTCAAGCGCGCGCCCGCGCACATGCACTGTAGCTCTAGGCCGGGGGTAGCATTTTTTGAAGCCCTCACATAAAGTCTTGGCAGACCAGCGCAAGCGCTGGGTCAGCCGAGACCTAAAAAACCTTCTTCCTAAACCAGTAGGAGTAGGAAAGCATAATTAGGTATACTCAGACCTCTCCAAAGCTTTGCTCGACATAAAAAATGCACTTCGATAGTGGGGAAAAAAGCTATAATAAAAAAAATTGCAAATGTTTAATTTAATTTCATAGGAGATTTTGTATGGCATAAAGGCCCAGATTTATTGAGGTTTTGAGCCGACGCAAAGTCACGCTGGGAGGTGCATGGCATATACTTTCCACAGCACAAAGTGTTTT
This sequence comes from Triturus cristatus, assembly GCF_964204655.1. Lineage (NCBI taxonomy): Eukaryota > Metazoa > Chordata > Amphibia > Caudata > Salamandridae > Triturus > Triturus cristatus. The sequence goes on from NC_140589.1 coordinate 962,557,392, forward strand.
GCGCCATTTTGCTTTTATTTGCTTCTAGAGGACATTACTGGTCCGGATCATCGCAAACAGCCATAGGTTTTGATGCAAAACCCAATCTACTAACATAGCAAACCTGGGGTTTGCATCAGAAAATAATGCAAACTTGAAGTTTGTGTAAACAAGGGAAAATGTGTTTATTTTTACATGTGTGTGCTAGAGTTAACAGCACGTCCAGCGTGTGAAGTCAAGCTGAGTTTGTCTAGGCATAGGAATGTGTACTAGACAACTATGCTTCCAGAGCAAATTCTATGGTAGACAGTGCACACTGTGTGTTGCACCAGGCAGCCTTGTTAGACCGCCAGTGCAGGCGATGACAACAGCATCTGGCCAATCCTAGTAGATCTTACTCTGTGCTGATCTATTAGGATAGTTCAGTGCAGTGCAGCAAATTTAGTTCCTGTGCTGCGTTGTGTGAAAAATTAGAAAATCTGTACCAAAATTGGAGGGTAATTTTTTGTCAAAAAAGAAATAGGAGGAAAACTTTGCTTTTGTCAATAGGCAATATTTTCAGAGCATCTTGTGTAGCTCCACTTCCGTTCACTGGTGGCGTAACAACACTTAAGGGGGTCCCCCTGTAAAGTACATAGAAGGGGCTCTCAGCCGCCGCCAGTGCACAGTGCCGGATGGAGGCCCCCTATAGCTTGGGCCCGACCCCACTGCGGGGGCTGCGGGGGCTATTGTTATGCCACTGCTGTTCACTGAGATGTGGCATGCACTTTTGCAAAGAAACCAACGCTACACAGCAGAGCAGATTTACTAAGATTAGTGCGATACAGCACTTTGGAAATCTCTTGCGGTGCATTTCGTACACAGCCAAAATTTGTGCTACAGCAGACCACGCACCGACAATTTTTATCAGTCGTGCAAATGGAAATGATGCCATGCGTGTGTAACGCTAAACTTGATATAGTCTGGGACCACATTACAAAGACAGAGTGAGAGGTGTTGTAAAAAAGCTGGTTATTAATAGGGGTGGGTGGAGTTCGTGGAGTTTCACTGCGTACTTCAGCAGAGTGACCAAAAAATCTCTGTGGAATTCCGCAGAGTTCCACGTGCAGGCAGAGTATTGCTTGCCCGACAGCCAGCCATAGTTAACACTAGTCATGGCTGCAGTACACTGATCCTGCAAGATGAGTCTTGACAGGGTGGTAGCTTTGCTTACAGAAGTGGGTCAAACCAGCTACTTTAAGCGAACATTGGTGAACTCTAGCCGAGCTCCCTCACACCATACAGGTGGTTGGTGATGGTGACATAAGGCGCAGGAGTTAATCCCGTGGAAATTCATCCTGCTGATGCCCACGTGTCCTAATTGTCAATATTCTGATCTACACGTATGAAACATTTACAGTGCACCATTCATCGGCATCCCTGGCCTATTGATATTTAATGGCTGCTGCAGCTCGTTCACACCGCAGTGGACCTCAATCAGGTGGGGCAGCCGAGCTAGAAGGACAGCCTCTGTCTGCACGCCAAGCGATCCCTTGTCACGCAAGCAGCTGTCACCCAATGCCACCGCTGCACGATTATTGCTAAACAATAAACATTATGACCCACAAGCAAGAGTCTGGATAAACCCCATTCCATCCCCCCGTCCCCCCTCTTTTCTGGAGAGGGTCTGCAACACCACCACATGAGCACAGCATACCTTACTGCAGGCACATTGGAGCCTAACACCACTGCTCACCACTAGCTTGGAAGAACAGCAGCAAGAACCTAGCCTTCCGACAGCAGTCATGAAAAAGCACTTGATGGCACTCACCTTTCACTGAGCGACGATCTCAGAGTACATGGCCCAGTCTGCAAACGAACATGTGCAGGCTCTATCCCCGTGGCTCCCTGCCCACTGCGGGTCAGGCATTGGTAAGGGAAGGGAGGTAACAGTTTGTCTCAGCATTGCAAGTTAGGTGGTGGTTCCTAGAACCTGTGCCAGGCTGGCACATGCAGGGTGACAGTCCTGGTCCCCCTCCCAGTGGCAGCCTCAGCGCATGGCAGGCTCTGCCTCCTAAGATTGAGCTGTTGGGCTGCAGCGCTGAACAGCAATGGAGGGATGAAAGTGCTCCCAAAGCAGGCCCCTGGATGATTAGAGTCGGGTTCCCCTACTTCTAAGCTCTGCTGAGGCTACATGCACCTCCTTATGGTACTGGAGGAGAAGGCGGCACATCTTTGTTAATTATACTGTGCTGCCCCCTTGATGAGTTTGGCTATTGTTAACTTCACTATCGTGCGCACTTCAGTTCCACGGAACTGCCAAGAATGACCAACACGCCTGCGAAACACTCCCTATACATGTGCTTTAAGTTTACATCATCAGAAAAGGACATATTCACAAGACATTGTATAAAACCTATGCAAGTACATCCACCTCGCAATGGCACAGCGTAATATCTACTGTGATTCTGTTCACTAATGAAATAGTAAAAATGAAAGCTTTTTGTTGAAATTATGTAGAAAGGTCTTTTAAGTTCGCTAGATTTTAAAGCCTTTGTTCTATTTGCTTTTCAGATTTTAAAGCCGGCACGAATGCAGTCACAAACAGTAGTTAAGCGTATGCAATGGCACCATTAAAACTCCGCCACATGGGGAGGCTGAGTTTTTGATGAACTCCGTGTTCTCAACGGAGCGCGGAGTGGCAAAACTCTACGAACTCTGCAAACTCTGCTGGTGGAGCGGAATTTACCGCCCAGCCCTAGTTATAAATTGGGGTGGATATGAGTCCAACACAAGAAATAAGACATTAATGTTGTCAGGGTCACACAGTTTCAATAATTAGAACCTGGGCTCGACATCCTGGGAGCAAAGGCACAGGAAAGATCGTCTTATCTTAGAAGTAACAAAACATTTAAAAAGTAAACACACAACACAATGCAAATTCTAAAACCATTTTTTTAAACAAGAAAGGTATAGAAAACGAATGAGCAAAATACACCAAAATGACATACTTTCAATAAGAGGAATTGGAGATGTGAATTTTCAAAGATTTAAGGCAAAAAGAACAAGTAAATCTATAATAGCCAGTCCCTTTTTGCAGTTTACTGGGACCCAGCTGTGATTTCAGGATGGCCGTGATAGAGCATGGATGGTATACCCAAAGCAGGCTTCCCCTAGTCAAATATTTTACATTTCTGACTTAATGTCTTAAATGTAAATCAAAATTCTCCAGCGGGTCGAGTTGCAGACTGCATCTGCTGAAGTCTTTTCAAAGTCGGATAGCCACTAAATGAGGACCCGCGGAAGCCAATGGTTTTGTTGGAAAGAGTAATGGGAGAAATTCAAATTTCATATCCGTTATAATTCTCGCATCAGGTTGATACTTTTCATATCTCTGCCCGGTCAATATTTCTACTTTCAGATTTAGTCTTTTTTAATGGCGATCAAAATCCTCCAGCAGGTCACGCCTGAAGTTGTATCCAAACACGCCCCTTTAGAATAGGACACTCTTGCAGCAAGGTCCCACTCATTTTTCAGAGGTCTTGGAACTCATATTCTACGTCCCAACTTTTCAGAGTTTCTGGGGCAGTTCCTCTTCTAAGGCTCTCAATGTCCTAGGGACAGCTGTTATGGACAAGGACTCACTCCTGCAGAGGCTATCAGCAGTGTCTAGTCCAGGACTACAGAAACAATCTGTTTCTCAGTACATCTAAAACAATTACACAGAATATCATAAAAACAGCAAAAATGAACATTTGTTGCATCATTAAAATGTCATATAAAACCTAACACGCTCAGCATCAGGTAGCCAATCTGAGGACTGGACGTCACTGACCACTTTGAAAAAAGAATGGCTCAAGACCACCCTCCACGGAGCGATGATGACCGAGTATTTGCGGGCTAATATCGCCCCAAACAGTCTCATTGTCAACAACTTTCCCCACCTCTTCTTGGATGACCCCATCTTCAAAAAAGAATGGTCTCTAGTGTCATGGAAATGCACTAAGGACTTGCTTATCCTAATTATAAATTGCGAAAAGTTAGCAAATGCACTCCTTGTAAGAACACAATTAGCTGAGGGGAACTTGAAGTCACTTATCCAAACAACGATATACAAATGCAAACTCACTGAAATTAACAACGAAATCAGTGAGAACAAAGAGTTCCTAATGAAACAGAAAATCAGCAAGCTACAAAAAGATATCCAAAGATATGAGAGCTGCAATCGGTACCTAGGATTGTAGGTGTCTTTAAAATCTCTGCTGCTACATCATCACCGAAGCTGAGTCCCGGAGTTTCCTCCATCTATGCGAGTGGAGTGTGGGGGCTAGGTTGGGTAAATAGCTCGATGGTGCACTCACAGAGTGGGGGTGGGCCAGTGAACAGAAGTTGTGTTCCTAGTAACCTTGAGTCCCACGGCAAGGCCGTGCTGAGAATGCGATCAAAAAACGGGGACAGAGGACTTCCAAACGTCCAGCATACGTGCCCTAGTCAAATTACGAAACAAAAAGGTATGCAGTTCCTGGGGGGGAGAAAAGAAGTAATGAGGGCGGGATCCTAAGCAAAAAGCGAACAAGTCTCTAAAGAAAGGAGGGAAGGGATCCTTCCTTTTGGAATGAGGACCCTCACACACCCAGCCCGCTGGGTGTCATGCTTCATCATCGGGCATGCTCCTCGTTGGGTTGGGGCTGCAATACCCGACGGGCACCATTTGCAGGGGCTCTTTAGCGGAGATCTTTTATTCCTGGCCATGGGGCCGCCACACGTTTGGTCCACGGATGCCTGCGGGCTGGATGTTAAATAAACCGTGATCGGTAGAACCTGAGTGGGGTACTGACTACAAGCCACCTCGGTTACCATACTTGTCACACCAGACGCTGTGACTTCTACTCTGAACCTCGATGCCCCCTGCCTCCCCCGGTTTTTACCTAAACTGTCCACACTGCTTTGGCCCCCTCCCTAGGTCACTCGTTACCTCAACGTGTCCTTCACATGCCGTGATTTGATGGGGCCAGTCGCAAATATTTTATAGGTGAGTTATTGCATCTCACCACTCTGCTTCTACTTTTAAACATTACTCCACTTGGCACTATCGCCACACCTATTGTGCTTGACCATAGTGGGACGAGCATGGCTGATTGAGACCATTTTTGAGCACCCTCCACTTACGTAGGGTTACAATTTTCACATGTACACATAGTGGTGTATTACAAGGGAGTTTGACGGCGTGATCCAGGCAACAATAATGTTATCCTGCTAGCGACTTTGTTTTCTTAAAAGAAATGATCTTCTCATTTGTCTCTATAGATTGGCCGCTGCATCGACAGGTACCACACCTCTCTGGTGCAACGAATGCTGAAATTAGGTTAACATATCACACTGCCATAGTTTTTAGTGTAGATACATCACTTGTTCACTAGGTCCTGAAGAATTGCCGCCAGATCCTCCAGACCAATAGGCAAGAAACATGTTGACCGCATGAGATTGAGTGCAACACATTGCAACATCACTGCATTGAGTCGCCACTTCACTTTTTAATCAGGGCGGAAGGCAGGGTCATTAAAATTATTCTTCCATTTCCTGTTCTAACTCACTAAGTCTACCTCGACTCAAACACTTGCACTTCTACACTTCTTAAGGCCCCTTATACGCACTTCACCATACGGCAAGGAATAAAAGATCTCCGCTAAAGAGCCCCTGAAAAGGGTGCCCGTCGGAAATCGCAGCGCCGATCCGACGAGGAGCATGCCCAATGATGAAGCATGACACCCAGTGGGCTGGGTGTGTGAGGGCCCTCATTCCGAAAGGAAGGATCCCCCTTCCCTCCTTTCTTTAGAGACTTGTTTGCTTTTTGCTTAGGATCCCACCCTCATTACTTCTTTTCTCCCCCCCAGGAACTGCATACCTTTTTGTTCTGTATATACTATATCAAAGTGAGGTATACTGTGCACAGAGTCCAGTGGAAACCCAAAGCTAGGCAGAGGTTAAAGTAGATAACCCCTTACTCTCTATTTGTGGTAGTGTGGGCGAGCAGTAAGGCTTTATCAGAGGGTAGTGCTAAGCATTTATTGTACACACTCAGGCAAGAAATTATGTCACACACTTAAAGACTGAACTTAGCCCAATTTGTTTGTATAAAAATATTACTTAGTTACATTTATTTTCTAGAACCAAGCCAGGCCTGGTACAGGTAAGTATAAGAATACTTTGCAAGCATATGCAGTTTAAATACAGTTTGAATGCAGTGAATTATTTACAGTATAATTGCTTTGTATTTGGAGATAGTCAGAATTACTTTACAATTACTTTTCTTACACAGTCAGGTATCTCTAGATGCAAGGCTGGTGCACTTTGTGAGGGAAGGAAAAAATGATACTATGCATTTTGCAAACTTATTCAGGTTTACAGTATTACTCAAGAACCACATTTAGTCCTGGAGAAGCAGAACTGAGCTTACGGATCCATGGGTGAGATTCGGTCAAATGCGCACTCGAGTCGCACCGCCAGCGGCAAACAGGCAGCCGACCACACGTCATCCAATGGGCTTAGCACAGTTGTGGGTGTGGGGACTGCGGTAAGTATGCCACTAGGTTAGGGAACAAAGGCTCCTGGAGTCGAGGTCAGCACTAGAGGGCCCAATGGCAGTCACATGAACTACACCACCAGCGGCACAGGAGCGGCCGGGTGTAGGATGCGGTCTTGGCTAATGCTGCAGATTCGGTTGTGGTTCCCTTGGAGTCGGTCAGCAGCTATTGAGGCAAATGGGTTCTTTGGGAGTCATCGTCCTGTGACCACAAGCGCTCGGTGACGGAGTCGGTCGGGCGGTCGCGGTTGCTCTTTCTGGGCCGCTTTGGTTACGGAGTCGGTCAGGGTGTCGCCTTCAGTCGCAGTTGAGAGGACCTTACAGTTGTTTGGCTGCTTGTTTTTTTTTAGGAACTTCTGGTGGTTGAGAGGTCACTGGTATCCAGGCTAGGATCACTGGAGGGACCTTGGCTCACTCGAGCTCAGGGCATCAGGAGTGGAGTGATGGAGACTCACGGAGTCAGCCGGAGTCAGAGTCGGTTACTTTTGAGCAAGTCCGTTGCTCACAGGAGACAAAGTTCTTGTTGAGTTGCAAGAGCAGGGCAGGTTCTCCAGGTTTTCGAGGGCTGCTGGCTGCAGGACACACCGAGGTTCGTTTGGAGGAGTCTGAGGTCGGGACAGGCCGGTAGGATTGGGGCCAAGTCAGTTGGTGTCCTCTTCTTCTTCTCTCCGCATGGTTGTTTGGTCCTTCTTCTTCTTGTTTCTTCTTTTTGGCTCTGATATGAGGAGGCAAGGTTCACGGTTGCTCCTAACTACAAAATTTAGGGGCATTTACAGGTAAGTACTTTCTTTGGGGTGGGTACATACCTTATTATGCCACCTTCTAGTGGGAGGGGGGCATAAGGCTCACTCTGGTTGGCTGGGTCCCCCCACCTGCAAGATGGGGGTATTGAGAGTTGTGCTTCACCTCGCCTCCCCCACCCGAGGGGTGGAGGTGGCAAAGGTGGCAACACCTCTCCTCCTAACTTGGTTTTCCCGATGATTCTTCTACCCAAAGTGAGAACCGGCAGGGGTCCGTTACTGGGAGCAGGAAATGGCTAGGGGTAGGCTCACAAAGGTGGCAAGCCTTTGAAGCTTCCGCTTTTTGGATCATTCCCATGCTGGGGGAGGAGGCTTGGCACCTCATCCCTGGATGTGCTTTGTTTCAGGACCCCTAGAGCAGCAGGTTCTCGACCCAGGGGTCCAGAAACATGTCTGGTGGTGGCAGCTGGCGAGCCACCACTCAGACAAGACACTAGAGTTACGTCATTTTCAGGGAGCATCTCTAAGAGGCCTTCTGAGTGTATTTTTCTTTAAATCCCACACTGGCATCAGTGTTATGTTATGTTATGTTATTTTAATTTATTCAGCGCACAGCTACTCGGAAGTGCCCCGGCGCTATAGACCGCTGGGGAACCCGTCCTGGCTATCCCTGTGAGATGGTCCCTTTCTGGGTATCTCCAAGGTGAAACCAGGCATCCCCGGCGTCTGTGGGGGGCCGTTGTAGAGATGAGGCAAGCTTAATGCCCAGAGTTGCAGAGTGTGGGTTCAATGTGCTGAGAAGTTTGACACCAAACATTCCAGTTTTCAGTAAAGCCATTATGGCGTTGTTGAGTTTGTAATGACGAACTCCCAGACCAAATACTCTTTATGGCAATTCTGCACTTAAAATGTCTAAGAATTGATTGACCTAGACACTGTAGGGGTATAGGGCTCATGCACCTGTACCCTCACCACTGGTATAGTGCACCCAGCAAGAGGGATGGCTTACCTATGCCAGGGCAGTGGATTGTAGGCATGACACACAGGGATGTGTGCCATGTCGACTCTTCACTTTGTTCTGCACCAAAACACGCAGCCTGCAATGGAAGTGTGTAAAGGTACAGGGCCTCTAAGGATGGCACAATAAGTGCTGCAGCCCTTAGAGGTCTTCCCTAGTCACAGTGCCCTTGGTACCTATGGTCCCTTTTACAAGGGACTTACCTGTGGTCAGAGAGTTGCCTTTTGGGTTTTGAACCATACAGTTTAGGGAGAGAACATAGGCCCTGGGTACCTGGTTGGCAGGATCCCAGGGCACATTCAGTCAAAATAATCAACATTAGGCAAAAAGTGGGGGGTAAGTGGGGGTAACCATGCAAAAAGAGGGCACATTCCTGCAAAGACAAAATCCAAAAAAGCCATCAAGTCCCTTAAGACTGAAAAGGCTCTGGGACCCGACGTGTTTACACCTCAATTTTCCAAAGTGTTCTATCCTGGATCACTGGATATAATGACAAAGAGGCTTTAACTCCTTTTTCTCTTCTGGTATGGTTACCCCATCTATGCTGGAAGCTAAAATTTCAGCTCTCATCAAGCCAGGCAAATGCAAAGACAAATGTAAATCATATAGACCCATATCACTATTGAACACTGATATGAAGCTCTCTGCAAAAATCCCGGCAAACAGATTGTTCCCACTGCTGCTCAGTTGATTTGCTCAGACCAATCTGGGTTTGTGGGTGGCTATTGAGTCAGTAACAACACGGAAAAGGTGGTCCATGCAGTGTTTTATGCGTTAGAGATGTTTTGGTTCCTGAGAGACTTCGTAGAACAGTGACATAAGTGTGTGGGCGATAGAATTAATTATGTAGAATGTTCATTTAATGGTTTCACACTGAGGAATAATGACGTGTAGCACCAAGCTCCATGTGTTGTGTGATCATTTGCATGTACCCAGGCTGAGGCGGATGCTATAGTCCGCATGGTAGATGTAACTCATTGGCTCTAGAAAGAAGCTGTGCTTCTAGCCCTGGATGCAGAAAAGGTGTTTCTGAGGGTAGATTGAAGTTACCTAGGGGAAGCTATGAGAGCCAGAGGCATACGACTGGCTTGCCAGAGTATTGTCTGTGCAGCATACGCATCCTTATGGTGAAGTTCTAGGCCAATGTGTTTCAATCAATACCAATTCAGATTGAAAAGGGAAGGAGGCAAAATTGCCCCTTATCCACATTACTCTTTGCTCTAGACCTGGAAGCAAGGTTGTAGAGAAATAGGAACAACCACGCAATATGGGAAATAAGTCTACATATAGAGTCACACAAAGTCACTATGTTCAAGGACAATCCCCTTGTACCGGTCTCAGATCTGGCGAGCTCTTTTGAAGACTTGTTTCAGGTGCTAGATCAGTTTATCAATAAAGCACAGTAAAATGTCAATGTTTCCAAATCTGAAGCTCTCAATTTGAACACATCACCAGCTACAGTTAATACTCTGAAAAAAGAGATGGCAAGTAGTTTGCCAAATCTATGCGGTACCAGGGTGTGAACATCACCTCCCATGATGCAGATTTGATCACTGCTCCAGTGCTCACGTCTATCAAAAGTATACTGCAAAGATGGCATGGGCAGTAGCGTAACAAAACAAGAGGGGCATCCCCAGGAAGATATGCTGACTGGGTCCCTCACACTCACATCAGTAGGGGCCCCCTTCAGTGTAGGTAAGCCTGCGACCCCACGCTGCAGGGGCCTTTGTTACACCCCTGAGCATGGGCTACACCTATTGTTGCTTGGCCGAATTGTCTCGATCAAATTGACTATTCTGCCTACAGTTCTTTTTCTTTTCCAAGCCCTAGCGGTCAAGTTGCAGGGAAACTACCTAGATACGTTGCAAACAGCCTGCCTCAACTGCATAAAGGTGGAAGACAAATTAGCATCAGAAGGAAGCAGGGGCTGTTGTCCACAAAACGTGGGGATTAGGTGTTCCAGACATGAACACGTATTACAGAGCTGCCCGGTTCTGAAAGGAGTGGAATAGGAGGTCAACTGAGAAGCAGTAGTGTCTCCTGGACTATGCACTCACAGGATGATCTCTATGGGAACTCTACTATATTGAGGCCAAAGTTAGAGCAGAGACAGTAGAAAGCTCTTAGTTGCTGGCAGTGACCCCGCAAGTATGGGATGAAGTTAAGTTAATAAAAGACCTGTCAAGTTACCTCATCGTATTTAGACCCCTATTTGGAAACTCAGATTTCACTTCCTGGTTAGAAAGCTAAGTGCTTACTCTTGAGAAAATGAGAGGAGAACATGTGCTTGAAGCTTAGAGACTTGTTAGAAAAGGAGTTGAAACGCTTCATGTAAATTAGGAAGTACTTCACCTTTTTGGAATCTGAGCAATTTCATTATCTATTTTAAAGTCAGTGGGCACTCCACAGTTTGATCAAGTTGGGGAACTGGAAAGAGTTAACCAACTTTGAGAAACTAATGCAAGCATCTAATTTGGATGCCCACTTGATGGCAAAACTGCATTCAATTTCCAATCAGCGGATACCTTGCAAAAATGGGAATTCCATCCAGCTAGGAGAGATAATTGAGAGAGTGGAGTTCACACTGAAAGCTTGGGAAGATATCGTGAGAGGTATAACCAGGGGCACTTGTAGTTAAAATGGCATTGAGGCCAATTTGAACGTTCTGTACTAGTTGCAGTATACCCTCTTTAGACTACACACTCTGGAAAAATAGCAATCCTACTTATGTTGAAGTGAATGCAGCAAAAAAAGGGACATTAATGCACATACTATGACACTGTTCAATAATAGAGATGTATTGGAAATCCATACTCAATGGAATCATCAAGATTATTATCGGAGAACATTTCTCACACATCCATCAAGCATACTCCTGGAGTGGATAAAATACTTGCACTCCAGTTCACAGAGATGCATATGTAAACTGACCTTGACAGCTAAATACTATTAATTCATGGTAAATGGTTAAAAACTCCATGGACATTGGACTGATACCAAAACCTTAAGAAGGTGATAGGGATGGAAAAGAATGGCCCGATACAGCAAAAATGGAACTGGAATTTTTTCATGCATGGGAACCCTTTCTTAAATATCTCACCAAAGATACTGACCAGTTGAGGTGTTCATGGTCCTTTAGTGTGTGTAAGATCATACCATGGCAAGAAAGCAAATCAGTGTCTACAAAGAAGGGGGAGTCATTGAGTAAATACCAGTCGGCATGGCATGGTACCCAAAACACAAATCAACCTAGTACCTTTTTGACTAGCCCAGTGCAGCTGCACCCTCAGTGAGGCGAAGAGGAGGTTAGGTTGCACTATTGAAGTTACTTTCGATAATATGTAGGGGCATATTTACAAGCCCCTTGTGCTGCCGCTGAGTCACTGTTTGTGACGCACCCGCAGCGCAGTGTGCTGCCCCATATTTCCAAGGCCACGTAAAGCCACCTTGCAAATACAGCTCCTTATCACGCATCACTTCTGCACAAAAGGGGCGTGCCATGGGTGTACTGTCAAATCGTAAACCTGGAAATGCGTCAGAACGCATCGAAAGAGGAAAACACCTCTTGTGATTGTTTTTGTGCAGAAAGGGACATCATTCCCTCAATGCAGGCACCCTTGTACCAAGGACACCTGCGTCGGTGCACGGCAGCACAACAGATGTCTAAGCCTTCCCTCAGTCATGCTCTAGGATCCTGTTGCCTCCTCTAACACCTTTAGCCCATATTATTGGAGTATAAGTACACTGTTCTCTGTGTTTGAAAACAATCAATACAGCTGCATCCGTCACATCAATTGTGCATTTAAATTTCACTGTTGAGAAGTGAAATTCCCTCGTTCTGGTAGAAAAGATTATGTGAGTTGCCAGTGGTGTATTGCATTTCTTCCAGTTCCTTAGTTGTAAAGTATTATCAGTTTGCCACCACAGCAGCCTTGTCTAATCCTTGTGTATATATACCGTGGTTTTCCTCACCGCCAGACCCTCTCTGCAGCATTCTCATGGACCTCACTGCAGCATTTGACATGGTCTGACACATCATCCTCATCAGGTGCCTACACAAGACTGACATCCAAGTACCCGCTCCCCGTTGGATCTGCTACTCTCAACAGATAGAACGCAACCTGTCAGCCTGGCACCTTACTCCTTGGAAGCCCGTAAATTCATCTGCGGGGCAACTCAAGCTACTTTGCTCAGCCCTAACCTCTTCAAGGACGCATACATTATCTCTCTGGCCAACTTCATCGGGCACACAACATCAACATCCTCTCCTACATAGACAACACTCAACTCATACTCTCCCTCTCAGATAAGACCCAAAACACATGAAACAAGATTATCGCTTGAAAAACTGAAGCCTCTTACTGGATGAAAGCCAACTGTCTCAAACTCAGCATCAACAAGACAAAAGTAGTGATTTTCAGCAAGAATACCTTGCCAACAGGATATACGACCAAGGTGATAAAGCCGGGAAACTCATTGCTTGGCTTGAGAGGAAACAACGTGCCGGTCGGGTGGTGCCTGAGCTGCGCACTGAAGACGGGAGAGTGATTACAGAGCCGCGGGAAATAGTACAACAGTTTGCCGATCACTATCAGCAGGTCTTTAGGCGGGAATCGGACCGGCCAGAGGAGGACTCTATGGACCTCCTTGCCGACATACGCATGCCCACTCTCTCGGACACAGACCGGGAAGCTTTGGATAGCCCACTCACTGAGGCTGAGCTACAGCGGGCGATTGGCGACCTCCGCCCGGGTAAGGCGCTCGGTCCAAACGGAATTCCCATAGAGCTCTACAAGCTCCAGCCGGACCTCACCAGTAAACACCTTAAGCCCATGTTCGACCGTAGCAGGGAAGTGGGGCTGTTGCCCCGGGATCAGCGCATAGCGACCATAGTAGCACTCCCGAAAGAGGGAAAACCTAAAGACCTATGTGCCTCCTACAGGCCCATTTCGCTCCTAAACGCGGAACCCAAAATACTGGCGAAAACGTTGGCCAATAGGCTTAAGCCGGTGCTAGCCTCATTAATACACCCCGACCAATCGGGGTTCATGCCTCGCCGCAACACGGCCCTCAATATCAGGAGACTCCATGGGGTGCTAGGGCAGTGCCATAGGCTGCAGGAGGATGCGGTGGTGGTCTCATTGGATGCCACCATGGCCTTCGACACCTTGGAATGGCCGTATATGTTCGCAGTCTTACGCAAGTTGGGCTTTGGACCTCGCTTCATCGAGTGGGTGCGCTTAATGTACGCAGAACCCCTGGCGCAGGTGCTGGTAAACAACAAGGTGTCTGAAGTCTACATGCTGGCCAGAGGGACTCGACAGGGCTGCCCCCTTTCGCCACTTCTTTTCGCCCCCTCCCTGGAGCCGCTTGCGGCCTGGATAAGACAGGTTGCCACCGTGCAGGGCATAGCGTGGGCGGAGGGGTGGGAGGATAAAATATCGCTGTATGCTGATGACATACTTCTTTACCTCTCTAAGCCGCGTGGATCCATGATCGCGGCGCTGGACATACTGGCTAGTTTTGGTCGCAACTCTGGGTTCCGACTTAACTGGGCTATATCGCATCTCTACGTCCTGCACGGGGACCCTCCCAGACTCCCTGCCACTTGTCCTATTCGGGTGGCGAAGGACGGGTTTAAGTATCTCGGAGTCTATATCACCGTTAATAAGGCCCTGCTGTACGAGCACAACCTCAAACCGCCGCTGCTCCGGCTCCAAAGGGAGGCGAAATCCTGGCAGAACCTCTCACTGTCCTTGCTGGGCCGAGCAGCGCTATTTAAGATGTTATCGCTCCCGCGATTCCTCTACGCGCTGCAAAACTACCCTGACCTGGTTCCGAACAGCTACTTTCTGGCGATCGAGACCGCGGTAGGCACCCTCCTGTGGGCCGGGATGCCCCGTATCTCGCTGGCTAAGCTCACGCTGGGGTGGTACGATGGTGGAATTGCTCTCCCCGACATCCGCAAATACTACTGGGCGGCTCACCTGTCCGCGATTAACCAAGGGACATACGGGGACGGGAACGACCCAGCATATAGTATGGATAGGTGGTTGCTTCCCGGTGGGAATTATGAAATAGCACTCTACTCTAAAGGAGGGGCGCGCGGACTCACCGGTCCGACGCTCCACTCGGTGCAGATATGGCACATCGCCCAGAAGAAGCTCGGTTGGTCAGGCGTCCTCACGATGGCCACACCACTTTGGGCCTCCGAAGCACTGGGCAATCTCAGACACACCAAGGGGTTCCGTAACTGGGACCTGATTGGCGTCTCCCAGATCAAAGACAGCTGGGGGTCTGCCGGGATCCGCACGTTCGCCCAAATGCGAGAAGCATACGAGCTGGCGGATACTGAATACTTTAGGTACTTGCAGATAAGTCACTCCCTGCAGGCCAATATCCCACCGGAGGCCAAACTGCCACCTGCCTCCCCCCTCGAAGATAGGTTGCTGGACGGACATCTTGCGGAGCACGCCATCTCCCTCACCTACAAGAAACTTATCAATAACCCCCCAGATATGCTTCTTCCCCTAAAAGAAAAATGGGTCGCGGAAGGGTTGGAGATAGATGACGAGGAGTGGCTTCATGCCCTGGCTTCCCCGCGTGAAGTCCCACTATCGGCCCGATTGCGGCTTATTCAACTGAAGATTCTACACAGGGTCTACATCTCTTGCACGAGACTACACATGATGGGGAGGGCGGACACAGTGCGCTGCAGGAGGGGTTGTGGGGACACGGGAACCTTTTTCCACATATTGTGGGGCTGCCCGAAGATTCAGAGGTATTGGAGAAGAGTGGTGCGGTGTATGGAGGAGGTGTGGGAAGTGGAGATTCGCCCGGAGGCAAAAAAGTGCATCCTCAATATATGGGAACCAACCGACCTGCCGCCAAAAGGGAGGCTCTGGGTCACACTTGGCCAAATGGTTGCGAAGAGGAACATTGCTAGGCTCTGGGGAAGCGCTGTTCCACCAAAACTATCAGATTGGAACAACGATATGGACTGGTGCATGCTGCAGGAGAGAACTGTGTATGTGGCGAGAGGGTGCCCGCGCAAGTGGGTTGAGGTATGGACCAAGTGGAACGATTTTAGGGGCGGCATTTGTGAACCTCCTGCCATCGCGCAGGAAGAACCCGGAGATGTCTAGTATCCTGCTGTTGCGGTTAGGGTGCTGGGAAGGGGGCGGCGGCTGCAGCCCCGAGCCTTGGCCACGTGAGACGAGCGTAGTGTTGACCGGTAGTTAAGGGGTGGGAGGGAGGGGGAGTTTGATTGTTGGGCACCTTACAAAATGCAAATTGGGGCACTCTGCCCATATCTCTGTGGATGTTCTGAAGGACACTAGACCTGCCACATTCTGGTTACACCTTGGTACACCTGCATCCTTCAACGCCGCCGTACCTCCGGGTTGACGGCATAGGGCTGTGTGATTCGAGACATATGCAAGTATATTTACCGCGGCCGGCCCGTAAGGGTTGTAGGCTCTCTGCTGTGTACCTTGAATCTTTGAATAAAGGTGTTTCAAAACAAAAAAACAAAAAAAAAAAAAAGAATACCTTGCCATGTGACTCCAACTGGTGGTTGACCGAAATAGACCCACAACCACTCACAGAACACACCCCAGAAACCTCTAAATAATCATTGACAGCAAACTGAAATTGATCACACAACTCAACGTCGTAACCACATCCTGCTTATACACCCTACAGATGCTGAGGAAGATTTAAATATGGCTCCCAAGCAACACTAGAAAAACTGTCACTCACACCCTGGTCAACAGCAGGTTGGACTACAGGAACACTCTCTATGCCAATTTCACGAAACAACTCACTAGACGACTACAAACTATCCAGAACTCAGCAACCAGAATCACCCTCAACCTTCCACACAGAACTCACATCACACCACACCTAAGGGAGCTCCACTGGCTCCTGAAAAAATCTTTTACAAGTTTCAAACTCCTCATGCATGCATTCAACGCATAACACAACTTAGGCCCCCCCCTACCTCAACAGTTGCATCTCCTCTCACTAAACCCCAGACACCTCCAATCTGCATGACTCCTACTCGTACACACCCCATGCATAAACAGAAGCAGATCAGAATGATGGGCGTTCTCTATTGTTGCTCCTAAAGCGTGGAACTGCCTCCCACTTCAGAGCCTTCCTCTGTCTTCTACTAATTATGCAAGAAGCTGAAGAACTGGCTTTTCAATTAACCATCCTACCATAGGCAGGGTTAGGTACACACCCCTCTCAGCTCCAAGACAGCCTTGCAGGTGAAAGTGTCCTTTACAAATACATATAACACATGAACTGTGGCCTGCGACCTTCCATTGTGATAATTTGCACTGGCAAATAAATTATTTGACACCACATTGAACACCTCCAGCTTGTTTTTCCAACCTTAGAGAGGGTAGCCTGTCCCATGAAAAGATAGTGCTACCGTTAATTAAAACCTACCATTAGCAACAAGGGCAGTGTTATAGCTGTCTACTAAGCAAATTCTAGGGGTAGCATAATTGCTCAAACAGTCCAATTAAGGATGGAATGCAGTGTTAGTAAATAATACAATGTAAATAATTTGTGAGGGTTGAGGGGATGATGTGCCAAAGTGATGGAACAGAAAGGATAGCATTTGAAAAACACATAATTAGAAATAATGACAGGTAGCTGATGGAAATGTGAATTATAGAATTTTCTTTTTACCTCCTGATTTGTTTAATTTTTACCCTACCCTTAAACAATTTGATTCAATAATTTTTTCTCAAGAGTTTGAACTTTAACTCTTAGTTGAATGTGAATTGAGTACCAGTTGAAATATGTTAGTTTCGTGTTGCTGCAAAGTCTGAGCGGCCAAATGCAAAATATAAACCTTTAGCAATCTGAAATCCTTGAAGGTGGTCTTACCACAATATTAAACATTGAGGGTGCCCTGCACGTAGTTAATGTGAAGGGTAAATATTGTATTCTGGTGGGTCAAATCAAATCAAATTTCAAATTCTTTATTTAGACAATCAAGTTCATTATAGTGCCAAGTGCTATAAATAGAGATTGAAAAGAAGAATCATTACATAAATGCATTAGTATTATGTTT
Source organism: Triturus cristatus (assembly GCF_964204655.1). Taxonomy (NCBI): domain Eukaryota; kingdom Metazoa; phylum Chordata; class Amphibia; order Caudata; family Salamandridae; genus Triturus; species Triturus cristatus. The sequence goes on from NC_140589.1 coordinate 962,574,782, forward strand.
AACAAAAGAGATCGGCAGGTAGCAGCTTCTCATTCATGGAGATTCAAACAATTCATGAGAAAGAGATGGTTTAAGATACATTTTTGGATTAAAAAAAAACACATGGGGCAGATTTACAAGGCCCTTGCGCCACTTCTGCATCACTTTTAACATGGGAAAAGTGACGCAAAAGTGGCGCAAGGGGCTTTCCTGGCGCATCCCTGCAAATCAGCAGGGATGCGCCAGGAAAGATGCGTCACACAAGTTTACCCTTGCGCCACCACAGATGCGCCGCATTTACAATGCAGCACATCGTGGCGCAAGGATAAACAGATGCGTGACGCATCTGATGGCGTAAGGGCGGCGCATTGCTGGAGTCGTGTCGCAAGCACGACGCAACTCCAGCAATGTTTAGGGGCTGCCCATACCTCACATGCTGCGTCATGCCTTACGCCTGCTCCAAGCAGGTGCAAGGTTTTGACGCAGCAGCGTCGGAAAAGTGACTGAGTGAAATCTTGTAGATTTCACTGCGTCACTTTTCCGAGGCTTTTTCCGATGGAACGCCCATCCTGCATACATTAAACCTGACGCAGGTTTAATGTGGCGCAGGGCTTTACACCGTGACGCATCTCCATAGATGCGTCACGATGTAAATAGGGCGCAACGTGGCGCAGGGTTTACGCCACCGCTGCGTCACAAAAGTGACGCAGCGGTGGCGTAAAAGTGGCGCAAGTCTATCATAAATCTGCCCCATAGTATTTAAAATATGCCTTTTTGATTACATATAAAATCGGGGGTTTTCACTCTTAACAGTAGATTACAGCGCCTCTTAAGGTGACCATAACGTGATAGTCAATTCACTTTCCACGATGCAGCCATATAGTGTAAGCAAATCATTAATAAACTGAGAATAAAAACCACAGCAATAAGAACACAGGACTCAGCTAATTATGTCTATTGTATTCTGGTGGGTGATGAGCTATGATTTAGAATTATTTGTCCTTACTCCGATTTCTTATAATAATGTCGTGCCAAGGTTAAGGTTCTGTGTTCATGGCAATAGCTGTGCTGGACTTTATAAAGAAATACTTTATCACCAATGGAGGACACAGCCATAACATGTTCCCAAGTCTAACAAAAAATACATTTTATTGCTATCCACTCATCTTGCACCACAAAAGAAATGAAGGTGCAAACATCTTAGCCACCAGGGAGCTCCTGGTATAGAACGTGACCGTGTCAACACCTTTCCAGAAATATACAAACGGTTTTAAAAACTGAAATTGCTGCGCGCCAAGTTCATCCCATGGGTCATCCCGCTTTTAGCTTTATTTCTTTCAATAAAAATGAAAGCGTGTGCCTTAAGATGCTTCGTTGATTTATCTTATAATTGAAAAGATAAAAAGCGACACGCCTCCTAGCAAGGCAGCTTTGGTAACGAACTCTGATTTATTTTATAGACATTTTGGGAGAAGGTTGCTCAAGATGGCTGCCATTAGAAAGAAAACTAACTTGGAGAAAGAATATCAAAATAATCAAGAAACTCGAGCGTATTAAATATATTAACAAAAGCTAACAAGACGGGAAAAGAGGAGGCCCTGAAGTTACAAAGTCATGTTTTAGAGATGAAAAACTGGACATACGTCAGAGGACATTACACCTTGAGGGAGCACAGATCAGCGATTGCAAATAAAAGTTAGATGGCTGTAGGTGTTTTACCGTTAAGAGATTTCCATCCGAAATAGAGGGAATACTCTCTGGTGTTTACCAGAAATTAATTCCCGCAAAGAGCACCGAGTGAAATGCGGGCTGACTGACATAGTCACCGCAGGGGACCCTCATAAGAGGGCGGCCCCTTTAGTGCCACAAGATGGCACACTGGGCAGCCTAGTGTCCAGAGACCCCTTTGGGGTCCCGTGCGTCACTTCCGGCCGGGGTGGGATCGGGGAGAGGTATAAATTCCTCCCCCGCCCACCTGGTGGCCTCTTTGTCCCCTCGCCCTGATGCCGATTGCACCGATTGGCTAAGACCACGATGCAAGTTGGCCCATCAGGTGGTAGGCTGCAAGGGGCGGCTTGCCTTTGGATCGCCTGTAAGATAACCCACCATGTTGGCATGTTTGGTATGCTAATAAACCTGCAGCAATTTTCTCCACCAAAAAGTTGTCTTGTCTGCTTATTTATGCTACCTGTACGTTGCTGTGGGAAGGCTGGTGAGTATGGCCGATAATGGCACTATTAAGATTGTACCAGTCTTCAAACCCAGGTTTCCCGAAAATTTATGGTAGCCGGTTATTTTTCAAAAGTAGCAGAGACGTTTTTACTGCAATTAAACTGCCGCGATTCAACCTGTTGGATGAAATATGAATGCCATTGAAGGGTTTATTTGGTGGTATGTGGTGGTCAAGTGTAGGAGAATGACATCAACTCGTGTATAGCTGCTATGAGTAGGTTTCCAGTGTTCGAGTAGTCCCTACCTCTGCCCAGCTCGCCGAACATGACTTCCAGGTGTGACCATCTTTTTTTTCATATCTTCTATTGTTTGGACATTTTTGTTGGCACGTCTGATAAGGAGAGGCGCCTAACCCATAGGTAGAATTGTAAAAGCATAGAAGGGTACTGACGAGAGACATGGAGCCCTACTACGGAAGTACAGAAGTATGCAATTTGTGGTTTAAGGCAGGGCCAGCTGGCGAGGAGGGCCTTGGGTTGAAGGAGCTTTGCACAGATTTCCCATGCACAGCCAGAGAGCCCATGTACAGTGGGGTTACGTCATACATAAACGGACAGTCACCCTCACAGCATCCAGTGTTGAACTGGACTGCTGGGAACACTGGCACTGCAAGATGGCCGTATGGAAAGGCCCAAAGCAAAACCAAAGGGGATGATGGCCATATGCAAATCAGTCTGACCCTGTGCCAGCTGGAACTGCCAAGCCCGTTCTTCCCTGGATCGGAATCAAGCATCCTGGGACCGGTTTCTGGCTAATCAGCCGTCATCAGCCAGGCTAGCTTGAATCCAGTGGCAAAGTGAGCAAGGGACCCACGTCTGGGCATACCCTGCCAACTTAAGGCAAACAAAGCAAAACCAAAGGGGATGAAATCCTCATTCTTTAGCTATCCTAGGATGCTTGCTTCCGGTCCAGGGAGGACCTGGCTTGGCAGTTCGGGCTGGACTGTTCCCATGAGGCACAGGGTCAAGACTGATTTGCATATGGCCAGGTCTAAACTGGGGTGGCATGGTGAGCAAAAGAATGATGGATTTAACCCAGATCTCTTGACTCAGGGTGAATGTTTTGATTTGTTCTGCATTCCGTCCATCAATTGTGTGTCTTTCGTATGTAAAGGCCCAGCACGTGAGCCGGTTTGTCTGGTCCCGTCAGAGCAAGAGATTAGTTTCAACATCAGGCTCGGGTGTCATAAATTCCATTCAAAGGCCATTTCTGTCTACCACTTGTTCGGTCTGTAAGCCCGCAAGAGGGGCAGCTCACCGTTTGGATGCCATAAATGGCATAAACCAGTTATTTTCGATGGCTTTCTGTTTTTTCCAATTGTACTCAATTTTGTATCCTGATTGACATTTTACGTTAGCTTCCAAATTATATTTATGTGTGCTACCAATTACTATTCTGGGTACATCAAAATGCTACCTAAATTCTCCAAAAGGGAGTGAAACAATACAAATCCTAAAGACAGAAGTAAAACCTAAAAATACAGACTAACAGGATACAATTATAAACAGGTACAACTAGACCACAGAAACCCCTCTGTATCAACACAACAGTGGGACAACAAATATGGGTACTATGGAAATTAGGCATCTGCGTCTGAAAATGGCGCAACAGCTCTTACTAACCTATTGAAAGGCAGACAAAAGAGTGACAAAAACTTCGGAAATATTTTTTTCATTCAGGTGTATTGATGTGTTCATCTATTGGTGATTTTAGGTGTTAGCATTTTTAAGCCTGAGTGCATGGTTCAAGGCTTCTTGGCGAATCTGAACAAAGAGATGCACATGGGTGTCCTTGTTGCCATCCAGGTTCTCTCAACAGTAGAGTGCCTGGGTCCTTGCCCTCGACACACAAATGATTTCATGACTGCCTTATATTATTAGTATCTTCTATGAGCAGCTTTCAGTTGAAAGATGAACCAGAGCAATGGTTTGTGTTATATCTTGATGCCTCTTTAAATGATTTGGAATACTGTTGTGAATAGAATGTGTTGTTTTGTGTGGGGCCTGATTCTGCTTAACAGAGAACTGAACTGTCAGGGTCCTGTGCCGAGGCTTGTTCTTGAGATCATTAATAAACTACTTATATATACCACTGGCTCACAGCTAGTAGCTGAAAAATAAGATTATATTTTATTATTGTATTATTTTTCAGCTGCTGGCTGAGTCAAGCATGTGCAGGGAGGTGCGGGCCGGGCCATGGGAGGGAGGAGGAGTGGTGTGCACTTATAAGTGCGCATGTCAGTTTGATCGGCCATCTTAGGCCGGCCAAGCAGACATGCACAGTTAGGTTTCCCCATCCAAGCTGTATTCCACAGCTGGGTGGAGAAACGGCACAGACTACCCATGCCTGAGCGAGCGGTAAACCAGTCGGCTTAGGCCAATCCCCTCGCTGCTCTCATATAGCATGAGAGCAGTGTGGGGATTGGAAGGGGAATCTCCGATGGTGTCCCAGGGACAGATGGGAGCAGGAAGCAGAGGATCATTGAGGCACAAGGTGGCCGGCAGCATCAGGTACTTTTAAAAAGTATTCATAATCACCTCCCCTTGCTGCTGCCCCGCCGCCCTGCCACTTTATTGCCAGCAGCCGCGACTGCTTGCAAATTTTCATGACTTCTCAAGATAGACTTATTGCAAGCATTCCTCCTATTGCTTTTTGTGTGTTTGATAACTTACACTCAGACTTAATTCATGTTGTGCAAGAGCCCTTACCCCTAAGCCTCTGACATTTCGGAGCACACCGAGTTTCCCCATAACTAATAAGGCCGATGTCGGAATCTCGGCCTCGGTTTCCATACAGCTTATTCCAGTGTTTAAGAAGCCTTTGTAATCACAGCTTCCACCCGCATGTGTACAGTTCTCATGGTCACCAAAAGGTACTTCCTGGATCGGCTACTGTACATAGCGAAGTGCAACCAAGCTAGAGAATTTCAGAGATTGTGCTGTGGTAAACCCTCTGGTCATCGACACCCATTGGGTCAACTAACAAGGCAACCATGCTGGTGAGTCATAGGAGCCTAAACTGCAGTTGGGAGCTCACAGACCCAACCCCTACTCTATGGCACTGGATAACACTGCTCCCCTTGCCTTTTTACTATGGGATGCTCAGCCTGGGCAGAGGTGACATCACTATTGTTACATCCACCATAGCTACCTTCCTCGTTGATAGATAAGCCTTATGGTGAATGTCTCACAACCGATGCCAACACTGTGATTTATTCAAACAAATCCCACCCAACATTCAGATGGGGCCCTCTCGTTATCCTCTTATATCCAGTGATGGCTCCTCCACAAAGGTGGTCGAGCGTCATGACACAGCTTCAGCTGCAAGCTGAATGCAAAAATGAAAATGACAATAACGTTCTTTATTATCATTTTGGTTTTTGCATTCAGCTTTCAGCTGAAGCCGGGGAGGCGGGGTGGGCCTCTCCACGCGTCACAGGGGAAGGAGTGGTGGCTGCACCTAAAGTGTGCATGATGCTTTGACCAGCACTCTCGGGCTGACCAAAGCGTCATGGGCACTTTACATATTCTCGACACAGGCTACATTAAAGCCTGGGTGGAGAACAAGCAGAGCCTGCAATTCCCTGTCTGAGCACCAAACCATGGCGCTCAGACCAATCACAACGCTGCTGAGGCAGCGTTGCGATTGGTTAGGGGATTCGGGTAGGCTGGGTGCTTCCTGCTGAGTGGAAAGGAGGGTGGAAAATGAAGAGTAGGCGGCCGCAGTCAACGTAGAAAAGGTAGGTGCATTTTTTTAAATTATAATTTGCCTCCCCTCTCTCCATCCCCAGTCCCACCACCCCTGGTCGGTAGCAGCCGCCAGTAATTATATCAAACATATGAAATGCATTTGTTGAGACTTTCAACTAACTTCCTGCCTGTCTTCCAGCAATTAGATCCTGAATTTGGGGACTCCACAGTCGTACAGACTTGAGATATACATCTTTCCATTGATGTCCCCTTTCCCACCTGGGATCTATCCCAGTATGACACAGGTTGGCCAGGACTGAAGATTGAGACATTGATGCAATGTGAGTAAGGCTCATACAAAGTTGTGCTGCTCCCTTTTGTGGGAGAACGTGAACATTCTAGTCCACCTACAAGATTGTTTGCGGGATTTACAACATTCCACTTCCGACTACTCAGTCAATAAGCATTGGCAAAGCTAATAGGTCTAGCAAAAATGTTATAACGTATGCAAACACTGCTTGCGTGTATTAGCTCATTAAAGCCAGAAATAGGCTGTGCCAATACTGATATCTAGGGAAAAACATTTATTTGCATGTTAACTTCTTGTTTCCTCAATGTCAGTCACATTCTTACAGTTTGTGTGAGTTTCAAAATGATTTTTATGTCAGAAATGTGTGACTTTAGAATTTGTAGGTTCCTTAAAGGAAAGTGAAATGCCTTGGGTCCCCAAGGAATTTTAGGAATATTATGATATATATTTGTTTATGAGGAACTCTGGTTTGTAGGTCTGGCAGCATTCTAGACCTTTGATTTTACTTGAATTAGGTGTATACATATTGCGCTTACTCATAGGGCCTTTCAGTGACCCCTCTTCATCCAGTGGTCTCTCGTTGTGTCATTGACATTTTTTCTTCCACCATTACACCGGACATGAAGGCAAATTCTGGACAGGACCGTAAAAAATTCAGGACAAAATTTCAGGAGAAAGGATCAAAATTCAGGACAAAAACGTGGGACAGAAGGTCAATTTTATGGATACATTCATGGAGAGTGCATTTATCAGTGCATTTATTTACTATTTTCTGCATAGCACTGTTTATTCACTATGGCCTTTACGTGATTGCCTCTAGGTATGCTACATTCAGGTGGCACATTATGTCCTTGTTCAATAGTAAATGAAAAACCTTAAGCCCAGTGTCAATGGCATCACCCTTATCCACATTTACCCAAACCTTCTTGGAAAGAAAGCAACAGACAGATTATGTTTCTAAACATTTTGAAACCTATGGCTAACAGTTTGGGAAACTTTAAGGTAAGTGACTGCATGCTAGCTTAGACAAGTTGAACATAAACATCTTGCTCGCCTCAGCCTTCAGTCAACATTAAACCTAAACATACATTAATGAGGCACAGCAGATGGTGTGGGCAACAGTCTCACATCTAATGTAAGGATGTGAGGTACCCACAACTAGTCTGTGGTCTCACAGCACTAGACTGTGCTATTGGGACTCTACATTTAGCTCAGAACTGGGAGCCCAGATAGCAGACAAATAGAACTAAAGAGCAGGATGAAATTGAGATTAGATGGGAGATCCACAGCAACTGATTCAAAGGATTGCTGCTAAGAAACAGACCAATCAGTAAGAGAAGAACAAGGTGGTACAATTGCTAAAATGAGACAAGATGGGCCTAGCATGAGTATCAGAAAGTAGTGCATACCTGGGGAGTTGTCTCAGCAGAGAAGCCAGGAACAGAAGAGGCACTGTCAAGTGTTTGAACAAGCAGCACCCATCCCTCGGCAAACTCTGCTGGTCAATGGTCCACTGGTCGTGCTTGTGAAGGGTGAGCAGAGGTCAGACCCCTTGGAAGGTTGTGCTGGGCAATTGCTCGCTCATTCCATGCCCTAAAATGGTTCTACAGTCGATCCTAGGACAAACTAGTGATCTGGCTCATCCCGAAGTGCTAAAGTACACGCAGAATCTTCAAAACATTTGGCATGTGAATTACACAAGCAAAATGTAAGAATATGATAAAAAGTTTATAATGTAAGAAGTGTTTCTTTAACCATATGGTATTGTTCTCCCTTTTAAATACAATTAGACCCCAGATTGAACTGGGAATCAATTACCTTTCGATAACTAGGGATTAATATTTACCATTACCCCACTGATTTTCATGATGGAAATCTGTGCCACCTAATGCCTTTCCAAATTACAGTATGCCATATCAGCGCTGTGAGATCCCCAGAGAATGATTGATGTGCTTTAAAAAAAACTAAAATAAATAAATAGAGAGAGACGGCCTCTATGTGTCCAGTTTGCTTTTTGGTCTTCTCTTCTGCTTTCAGTAATGAGCCACATGGCACTAGTGAAGATGGTGATGCTACCCCGGTTATTGTATTATTTTGCCAACCTTCACCTGCTCCACCCTGGTTCCTTCTTCAGAGACCTTGACACGCCCCATGTCTGATTTGGGAGCAGTGGCACCACTGGGTAGCTATTTTCACTCTAAAGCCACCCATTACTGCTGGTTGATTAGTCCGTCTGGACATAGAATTCCATAATTACCCTACACAGCTCCGATTGGTATTATGTTGGCTGTGTGTCTCCCCTGTATAAGATGGGGTTTACTTGTAAAGACTCTAAGAAGGGCTTACAGCATTATTCATTGTTTCCTACTGACCATTCTACCCAACGCAAACCCAAGGTTCTTTCACCTAGCTTTCTCTTATCCTACTAGAACCTGTAAACTCACTAACACAAAGAAATTCTACAATCCTGCAATACCTTTGCTAGGCCTTTCTACTTGCACAAGGTGGTTTTGCTCAGGGCAAGTCCACCAGGGGCATGTTGAAAGCCTCTCAAAATTGTGGTATTTGTTTGTTGATGGCAAGCTACTAGATTTCCAAAGCCTTATGGAAGAGCAGAGTTTACACCCGGGTCAATTCCTTTCTTTAAAACACCTTAAACAATCATTAAATGCTCTATTTCATGTCCACCACGGAGCACCAACCCCACATGAAGTGTACCAGATGCTCTACACCATAGAGCAGGTGGCAAACTGATAAGATGGGTGAACAGACCTTTTCTGCAACATGGAAACCACTACAGGCTTCTCTGGGTTAAAATATTGAAATATCCCCCCAGAGTATCCCACAACTGCTGTTTCAAGTATATTCAATTTAACATTCAATTTATATTCAATTTAGTATTCTGAACTGAGCCTACCTGCCAGAATTAAAAAAATATCTGGGAGCTGTAGCTGCATGTCCTCGCTGTCTGCAATTAGATGGCAACCTCTTTCATAAGCATTGGACTCGCCCCACACTCCTTTTATATTAGCAAAAAGCTTTCAAGGTGCTGTCGAAAACAATGGGCCATGTACTAACAAATTCCCCAGAAGTGGCCGTACTGAGTGTATTCCCCTGCCCTAAGTTTGAGAAACCCTCCACCAAGTTCCTCGACCCGGCTCTATTTCAAAACGCAATATTAGAATGCTGTGGAAGGATTCACTTCCTCTGTTTATCATAAGTTGGACCGAGGTCTTGCTCTCTTTGTTTTGATCTGAGAGCACCCTGTTATACGGGGAGCAATGAGCCAGTCTGATCAAATATTTTATTGCACAGGCATGGGATATTTTGGTGGAGGGCTTTAAAGACTGCACCAAGGATGATACTTTCCCCCCCATATTCCACCACCCCAACACATGTACTCTCAGTTTCTATAAAGTAGTTGTTTTTGCCACATCTAGGCAACTACTCAAGGCAATGTTTAAAGGGCACCTATCTTTGACACACTGTCATGATTTCCCCTCTAGAACACTTTCTTCTAAGCACCACAGGATTCACTACTTTGCTTCCCTTTGCTGATAGTTAAAGCAGTGGCAACTGGGCTTTTGGGTGGAGAGGGACAGTTTACTCTGGGTCAGTTTGTTACTTAGGGCCTCATGTAGGTAAATAAATTTTACCGGTTCTTAAATACCGAGCCGTACCGAATCGGTAAATTAGAATCGGTAAGTTATATGTAGGTAAAAATTCGGTAACAGTTACCGATTCGGTAACATTCGGTAATCACGAATCGGAATTCACCGAATCGGTAAATACCGAGGTGGTATTTACCGATTCGGTAAATACCGAGGTGTTATTTACCGAATCGGTAAATACCGAGGTGGTATTTACCGAATCGGAAAATACCGAATCGGTATGTACGGATTCGGTAAATCAAATCACATGACTTGACGAAACAGCTAATCCAGTGCAACGACAGCCCACCCAACCAGGAAGTGCCCACACCCAGGCAGGTGTACATAATTAGCCGAAGTGGCCACACCCAGGCAGGTGTACATAATTAGCCGACCCTGGAGAAGCTTGGAGTGCAGAGGAGAGGCAGGGAGCCGTTGCATGTGCGAGCGGGTAAACGAACAGCATGTCCAGCCAGAGAACACAGAAAGACGGAGGGGAAAGGAGGAAGAAGCTGAAATTTAGCCCCAAGGAACTCCAGGTGCTGGTGGAGGAGGTGGTGAAGCAGCACCAGAAGCTGTTTGGAAGGCAATCCCTGCAAGTGCCTGAGGCCGAAAAGCGCAACATATGGCTGGCCATCCAGGCGCAGGTCAATGCTGTGGGAGTGACCCACAGGGACATTGAGGTCCTCAAAAAGCGCTGGTATGACCTCCGGATTGTAACCAAGAGGAAGATGGGCGACATCCAGAAGGAGGCCAGCCAGACCGGAGGTGGAACCAACAGGGCACCTGCCCTCACCGAACTGGAGGAGCTGGTGGCGGCCACAATCGAGCAAGAGAGCGTCGTGGGTCTTGGGGACGCCGACAGCTCTGCCAGAGCCGCAACACACCAAGGTAAGACGAAAGCACAGCAATGTAGCCCCCCCTACCCCTATCCCACATCCCCCATTGTGAAACGAGAATCACACTGCAGTCCACACGTGTCAGTGCAGACAGGCAATGCATTCCGGGAGATGTAGTCAGGGCAACACTAACCATGACGTAAATGTTACAGGGCAACAAGGCATGTCACGCACTCGAGGCACAAGGAGACAGGGGACATATTGGAATGTGAAATGATTTATTGTGACGCATGCAATGCAGCCCTTCGGGGACACTGAGCCAATGTTGTATTTCTGTCCACAGATGTGACATCATGCAGGACAGGGCATGCTGCAGGAGAGACGGCACACCGGCCACATAAATCACCTCTAGCCAGCACCAGTTCAGACCAGGGAGCAGGCCCACTGGCAGCCGCACCACCAACACAGCCAGCCTCGCCGCACACAGAGCCAGCATCACCTCACCGAGAGCCAGCATCACCACCACCAGAGCCAGCATCGCCACTCATGTTCGAATCACCGGCCACATCTCCGCTTGCAGGTGTGAGAATGAGGAGGCGTCCAGCAGCCAGGCTACGAGCCTTAGACACCTCGTCAGACGACAGCATGGGCCCAGAAGACCGCACCGGGCCCCAGGAAGGGAGCCATGCCACTGTGCCCCACACCTCACAGGCAGCACAGACGGAAGCAAGAGGGCGCCGCAGGTCGCGTGTCCAGAGTCCACCAGCACCCACTGACGGCCATGGTGTCTTCTTGGGGCTCGAGGGCCAAATGTTGAAGCAACAGCGCCTGCAATCAAAGGCAGTCATGTCAGTCCAGAGGCACATGCGGGTGATGAAGACAACATTAGTCAACATGGACACCAACATTAGCGGCATGGCTGCGGGCATTCGGGACATGTCCCAGTCAATCCAGCAGTTGTGCAGCAAATTAGATGCTGACATCGAAGCACGGCGCCGGGAACGCCAGAGAAGGGACACTACCAGCAGGGCACTCAACCGTCTGGCAACTGCGACTTCTCTACTGTGCCGGCGCTCTGTGACGATGCAGGAGGGCCTAACACAGTGCTGCAGCGACCTGTCTCGGGGGATGGTGCAGGTGACAAGTGCACTAGGGGTGCTATTGACTAGTCAGGCGTCGACAACTGCTGCAGGGGATGCTGCGGAGAGCATCGACACCAGCAGCAGCATCACACCCCCCGTCCCAGAAGCACGCAGGAGCAGCAGGCGGCTTGGGGTTGGCTCCAGTGAGGATGCACAGGCCGTGCAATCCACCACTGCAGCGCGTATGCGCAAACATTGATGTAGCCCTGCTTAGCCACTTCCCATTGGGTGACGTAACCCTGGACATACTCCTTGTATAGATGGTATATTGCCAGATTGGCCTGTTCATGTGTTCATGGCGTGGTGCCACATTAAAACTACGTCAGGACTTCTCACAACTCGCTGTGTCCCCTTACTTACTCAGAAATAGTTGCATGTGATATCTGCTCGTCTCTCTCTCCCATCGATTGCAGTTGGCACTCTAGCTGCGTTGCCCTCTGGCTGGCCTGACTCATCCTCGTTGTCCTCAAAATATGTCAGTTCCACATCTGTACCTTTTTTCGTGGCAAGGTTGTGCAGCATTGCACAAGTGGCAATAATCTTGCAGCAGGTGATGGGTTTGTACTGGCGTGCGCCTCCGCTCTTGTGCAGGCAGCGGAACCTGCTCTTCAGTAGTCCAAACGTGCGCTCCACCACATTGCGTGTTGTTTTGTGTGCCACGTTGTATCGTCTCTCACTCTGGGTTGCTGGGTGTAGGTAGGGAGTGAGGATGAATGACCGGCATGCATATGCACTGTCGCCTGGATGAGTAAAAGGGAACCATCAGTAACATGCCTCTATGCACTATGATTTGCAGGTTTCAAGGGGCGTCACTGTTACTTACCTAGCAGGTATCCCTCTCCGAATTCTCCGGCACTCAGTCGTGTGTAGATCCCACTATTCTGGAAGATGTAAGAGTCGTGGGTGCTCCCAGGAAACTTTGCAACAATATCTGTGATGATGTTCCCTGCATCACAGATCACCTGCACATTGATGGAGTGGGTGGACTTCCTGTTCCTGTAGATGTGCTCTGTATCAGCTGGTGGACAGATTGGGATGTGTGTACCATCAATACAGCCGATGACATGGGGGAACTGTGCCATGTGATAAAAGTCTGTTTTTGTTTTCTGCAGTGCAGCCTGTGTGTTTGGGAAGCTTATGTAGTGGTGCATTCTCTGCATCATGGCATCCAGGAACTTCCTGAAGAAACGTGACAGGCAACTCTGGGATACCCCACCCACCGCAGCTATCACCACCTGATAACTGCCGGATGCCAGCAGATGTAGGCTGCAGAGCACCTGCACATGTGGGGGTATGGCGTGCGCCCTTCTTATTGGATGGTCCAGGAGTGGCTGTAGGTCCCTGATTAAGTCCATGATGGTTTCGGGGTCTAGCCTGTACCTCTCATGTATCTCTGCATCAGTCAGCTGGAATAGTGTGATGCGCTGTCTGTAGATTTGTTCCTCCTGTCGCCACACCCTCAGTCCTGCTGCCTGTAGACGTAGGCGCCTTGCAATGACGTACATAGCGGCCATGTTGTCCACGCTGTAGCATTTTGGGATTGCTCATATGCATTGTTGATGGTTACCACCTGCTTTCAATCCGTGTTAATTACCGACTCTAATTTACCGATTTTCTTGGATTTCTTAATTACCGAGTGCTCCTACATGTCATTTTCATTTTTACCACTTCGTATTTACCACTTCATATTTACCGATTCGTTAATTATGTATTCGGTAACTCTGAATCGGTATTTTGGAATTCGGTAAATATGAATCGGTATTTACCGCCTCATATTTACCGAAAATTGGTTTTGGGACTCCTACATCTCACTTGTCTGAATACCGGTCGGTAACGGCATATTTACCGAAAATCGGCCGTTACCGACCGGTATTTGGCTACCTACATGAGGCCCATAGATTTTTGTTTAATTGTGTGCTAATTCTTCATAAATGGCCCAGCACTGTTCCCATGTACTCGTACGATGCCACATTTCCTGGCTACCATCATGCTATGTAACCTCTTTTGGAATACAGCAATAAAATCTGTTTAAAAACATATGGTAGTGTTTCAGTTTATTGCATTAGATTACAACATTGCATTGACATTTGTTGGAAGTTAAAGTTTCTAAACATGAACTTTGAAACATTCTTTAACCCCCCTCTTAACAACACCAGGAGCAAACAAAGTGAACCAATTATTTGCTGTCCCTTATATCATGGCCAATATTATTGTTATGGATGGTGTAACACTCCAGGCTAATAAAACCTACAAGTGAGTTTTTTATACACATTCCATCTTAAACTGAATTACACGAAAGTGCTCGCAAAAGTCACTATAAAGTAAATTAGACACATGAGGTAAATTGATTTTACTAAGATCACACAATTTCGCAATGCAGAAAATCCGGGATTTGAACCCAGGGTTCCCGGTCACACATAGTGCCTATAAACAATTAAAGTGACCTTGGGCAATGTAACTGGCGCTCTTGTAAAGTGCTCCAATATCTTTGGGCCTAGTCCACGCAGTATTAAAACTGAGAAATATGCACAAAGTAAAAACAAAGCCCTTAACATAAGGACCCATAGTAAACTGAATCCATTTCCTGGCTGATTTGTACAAAGTGAAATTAGAAAACAGGGCTAAATTGTGGCTTCCCCGCTTAAGCTGTGTGATCTGAGGCAAATGTTTAACCTCACAAAAACTCTTTTTTCTTCATTAATGTGTATGAAAGCCTTTTCAAATCTGTGAGTTCTGAATACTAGTTGTACAAAAACCTATTGCATTTGATTTAATAGACTTTAATGTGATGTATTAATGTCAATGCTTCACATGTTAATGAAATACACTTCTCTAGAATTCTATCATATTTCACATGATGTTTGTTATATGATTTACATAAAAAAACACACCAGGGCTTGGCTCCTGCACGAACTCTAAGTACTGAGCTAAGCCCTTGGCTCTGCTCTCCATGTTAATTTGTTGGCTCTCCCACCTCAAAGCTATTCAATGCAGCAGTTGGAGTGCATTAAGAAAAGCATGGGTACTGCCTTGTGGATGGGGTTAGTAAGTGCAGAGGTGTAATCAAAGGCATGGCTAAAAAGAGCAAAATATTCTGTAATTATTTTGTTGATCTCTCACCATCAGGTGACTACATAGAAAATAACAAACTGAAAAATAAATAAACAATAACTTAATCAATGTTATGTTATGAAACCTCTATTGGTTAGTGTGATCACTACAGTTGTATATGTGTGCAACCAGTTTGATGCAGCAGGGAAAAGCGAGTGTGAATGTTTGAGTCATTATTTTAAACCTGCTTTATAGACAGTACAATATAGGCTGCCACTAAATGTACATATACATTTAGGTTAGAGAGAAAAAGTGCTTCTAAAGCATAGATTCCAGTAATATGCAGACTATGCCTTGTGCAAACACTTTGTATAATTGTCCATTGAAACCATGCAGACCATAGCTCTGCCTGGAACACCCTTACAGTAATTCACAAAAAGAAAATATCTTGTCATCAGGAAGCTTCAAGTGATTCCATCTAACACGTCTTTAACCGACAATTTAATTACTTTTTAATTCTATTTTAATTGTGTATAATATGTTTAACTCCGCTTATTAGTGATGATTTGTGCTAATTAACTCTTGTATGTATTTTATTTTATTTTCCTGATCTTTTAATATTATGTGTAATTTTGACATCTGGAGTTTTTAGTCATGAGTGGAATGTTTTATTGCATGTCTTTTATGATGAAATAATATCGAAATAAAGATGTATGAACTGAACTGATTCCATCAATTAACGCCTCTCAAGCAGTCTTTACATTTGCCAACTAACCAGTTGCCTACGTTTGCATTTCTTTTGGGAAGCAGACACCCTGACAAGAAGGCTCATGCCTCTCCCCCGGAATGCAGCACATGAGACTCCTCCCCTTGCACTTTTCTGGGGAGTCTGAATTGTGGAAATGAACTTTTGTTCTTTGGCTGAGAGGCTCAAATAATGGACAAATGCCATCAGCAGTGGCGTCACTAGGGGGGTGCGGGCGGTGCGGGCCGCACCAGGTGATACCATCGCATGGGGTGACACCACCGTGGGACTCAAGGAAAATGTGCACCGTGCGCGTGCGCTCTCCGGACGGAGCAGAAAATGGCAAACGGATGCGGCGGACGCCTATGAGGTCCTGAAGTACTGAGCAGATGGGAGACACCAGCATAGGACCCTGCCTACCTCCCGGTGAGCTGTTGTGCGAACTTGTGCCACAATCGGGGGCCCGAGGACCCGTGTGTCATCGCCTGGCCCGCTGGCCGACCCGACCCTTGGTGCTGGGGCCTTGTTGGAGTGAGGGACCACGCTGGGAGGGTCCTGGTAGAGCGGGAAGGGCCTCCGTGAATGCGAGATCCTGCCGCGCCACGCTGGCGCAGAGAAACGGGCCTGTGTGCCGCCTCTGCAGGTCACAGCTGCTGGGCATGTAATTACACAAGTGAGGTTCCCGGAGGCAGCGGGACCTTCAGAGCTCCGTGCGAGGTGGGGGCCAGGGCCTGTGTGATGATCCTGCCCCTGCCGTCTTGGCAGGGCCCTGGGGTCCGGTGGCTGTTGGATTGGAGGAGCGAGGGGACTGAATATGGCCCGTCGGGGCCCTGCGTGCCTCAGCAACTGTGCCTCTGATCTCCTTGATCAGCCCGGAGCCCGGAGTATGCAGGCGGACCCGAATCGGTGAGTGACACCCCCCCAGGGGTGGGAACAGGCGGGGTGAGGAGCACTGAGGTGTGGAGTGCTTCTCGGTCCTGGGGAAGGAGGGCCTGTGTTGTAATGTAAGACACCCGTAGTCAAGAAGGAGGAGAGGTGTTTGTACCATTGCCTGCCCTCTCTCCCCATGTGCCTCTGGATCACTGTCCTGGACGGCGCTGAATGGGACAAGGAGGAGCCCTGGCCTTGAGTGGCCTAGTGTGGATACACTGGTGGATCTCTGCCGAATTGCCACTCGCCTTGAGTCAGTAAATGGAGTGAGGTAATGGTATCTCTCACTCTCATAGTTTTTAAGGAAATGTCAAATGTGCCTTTAATTATACAGCACTTTCTAGCGTGTGGCGCTGGGCCGGTCGGGGTCACTGAGCCACACTGTTGTGGGAAGCTGCGGTGGTAATCGGCCTTGCTAGCACCATGGGAATCAGTGGTGTCACTGGGGAGGTGTGGGGCTGCGGACCAACCCTAGTGACGCCGCTGCAGCCGAGTTCTGTCTCGAGTCTGGTGGTCTGGGGTGAGGTGGAGCCCCTTGGTCAGCGGAACACCCATGACACACACGGTCTGTGGTGCGTGTCCTATTTTACAGTCTTCATGTTTATTCACACTTTTACTTCATGGGCATCTCCAAGACTCATATAATACATTCGTATTTTTCATGTAAGACCCTCTCTGTTCATTTACAAGGACGAGAGCTTGGGTTTGAGAGTTAACTGTAGCTAGAACTAAGGAACCTGAGCCACAAATGACCAAATCTAGTGTTTTACACATTTTAAAATAGAAATCAGTGGCGGCCAGTACAGGTAAGAGTGGTAGGGTGGTGAGGCAGTGAGGTGGGGCAGGGGCAGGGCGGAGTGAGGGGGGAAGTCGACTGATGACCAGGCCCACCCAAACATGAGCCTTGGCCCTCGCAGTGAGGATATGAAGGCCAATAGAAAATATTGGGCACTTTAATTTAAAACGTTCCTCTGAACGTTGTTTTTCTTCATATTCTGGGAGATGCGTTATTGGGCCTGGGCTCGGGTGGGCTGGCTGTGTGTGCAAGTACAATAGGGGCATGGAAAAGGGAACAAATGCTTTATTTGAAATTGACACCGAGTAACTTTTGCCTACCGTCCTGTGCTGCTGCGTGGATATTTCCATTTTTGTTCAGCATTTGAGAAAATAAGTTTGTTTATTCTGATTCACCTTTCCTGACTCCTGCAGCTGCTTATCAGATCAGGCTGTGACACAAGGAGTAGGTCAGAGAATGTGTTACTGTTTGTTTTTATTTTAAAAATCTGCACAGGCCCAGCAAGGCACATCATTATTATGGCCATGGATGCAAGGCAACAATAAAACATGTCCAGAGAACTGGTGATTAATGATCCTGCTGGAGAGCAGTCCTTTGCCTGTTGGTAGTTTTGAAATGCAGATAAACTGTATTTTATTTGGATAGCTCAGTGGGTTACTGCCTTTGTCACAGAGATTCTTGTGTTACTTGCAGTTCAAAAGTTACAATCCTAACATAGGACAGTGGCTATGAACTGTCATCAAAGAGCTGCAGACAAACATGAATGGTATAGTTAGAACTTCACTTTTTTTGTGTTACTATAAAGTTAGAAATTCCCCAGTCTTTCATTATTTTAATGTTGCTAAAAAGAGTTTGGGCCGATATACATTTTTATTAGTAAAGCCAAGCCCCAACCACTACGGTATGCTTTAAATCCTGAGTTTGTGCTTCCCCAGCCCAAACCCTCTTTAAATTTACTGCCCACCAGTATGGATGCCATGTGATTCCTACATCTTGTAATCCTCATTAGCTCATGTGACATTCCCTGTAGACGGAATTACATACTAGCGATAAAACCGGCCCTGTCATTGCCTTTCTGTTTTTATTTAATTAGCAATCAGGTCATTAGGGCAACTGTGGAACATATTTTAAAGTGCGTGCTAATTATATTTACTGCTATATTTAATGTTTTAAGTTTGAAGGTGAATTTGCTAATGTTTTTTACGGGAATAATGAAAGTAGAGCTGGATGGGGCTGGGGCCCAAGGTCAGCTGTGAGATAAGGTACACAGGAGAGGGATGGTCAAAAAGTGGATAATCAGGCCTGGAAGTACTTGTGTTAAAACCTGGCCTGTTGGAATTTGAGGGTTTGCACTTAGGTTCAGACATTGCTCTTACTTTCAAATAACTCTCCACATGCTCTGTATACACACAGAATTGATCCGTTGTATACTGGTGACTGTTTGCAAGTAGATATAATCTAATCTAGGGCTTGTAGGCTAGCGGACTCGGAGCGGAGGAGGTCCATGTGGTAAGTCGTGAGGGGGTGACACCATGAGTTACCCGCACCGGGTGACACCAACCCTAGTGACGCCACTGGCCATCAGCTAAGACATCAATCATGAACAGCGAACTTTAGGGCTAATTTACGGACAGTCTGTATAAATTACAGACAGTTGGTCACCCGAATTACAGCATACAGTATGAGACAGTGCGTCCGCCCACTCCAGCCATTTGCTACCTTGAGTGGGGGTGACTGAGATCTTTCTTTTCACAAAGCAGTTCCCTGCCAGAGTCTACTACTGCAATGTGAGCTTTTTGATACCCCAAAAATATTGGAGTTTTTGGCCAATGTTGTTTTTGATATAATATCGATGGTTTAGAAGCTCCCTGAACAATAAGGTTTCATGACAGATAAAAACAGATATTGACAAACTCGAGCTGCTGTTAGATAACACCTGTCGTTTTGTCTTTGCCAATGCTTGTTTCCTTTACTATGGTGCGTTTCGTTTAAGGGGGCAAAATATTTCACAGTTTGAAGCTTACATTGTTCAATAAACATTGTTTATTGAAATATCGACAGCAACAGAGAATAACAGTTGATATGGTTGGATTTGTTTCTAACATCGTTCTGTAATCAATTTATGCCTGTAAACTCAAGTGCAACCGACAAAGACAACGGACACGACCCAGCACCAGCTGTTTTACTATTAAACGCAGATGGGACAAAAACTGATACTTTTAATGCACTCCACCGTAGTTGGGATTTCCCAGAGCATTTAAGCAATGCAATATGTGCTTGATGCACAAACGTGTTTGGAAAGAGATTCCAGCAAGGGCTGATTATAGCAACATGCCCACACTCAATTCAAACCACCTTGATAAAACAATAAGCAGTAGAAAGCAGATGGAAATCCTTGAGGGAATTTCCAATGTTTGCCTAACGTGAAATGGAAACGATTCACTGTGCAAAGACTGGTTCCATATTTTTATAGAAGAGGATTTCCAACGCATAGCTGAGGCTGGGAAAAATGGAGGTAAGGTGCTGTGCAAAGACCACACACAAAGGGTAAATAAAAAAGAAAATAAGACAATATAATCATCGACAGAAATCCAAATAAAAACAAATCTCCCTTCAAGAAGAAGGATCATTCTAACGGCAGAGACATGTAAATGCAAAACAAAGGGAAAACCAAGTGCAATCTGGCACAGTGGGAACAGTGTGAGGTTTCTACCTAAATTCCTGCTACAGTAATCCTTGAAGGGAGTTCAGTGGGTTTTTATGTGGAAGTGTTTTTTGGGAGGTGGTCTTTCAGTACCTGCTTGAAAGGAAGCCATGATGGTGACAGTCTCATTTGCGTTGCTCAGGCTTGAATTGGCCTCTTGCCATATACTGCTGCACTTTATGGACTGCCTTGCTTGCTAAGGAATGCCCCTTTCTCCCTTTTGCCCCATGGCTTCTCACTGCTGTGCCAGCGGTGTAGGGACATTAGTATTTTCCTCCTGTGTTTGTAAGTCCATTGGATTGTATATCAATACAAAAACTGACAGCTTTCTCCTAAGTGTTGTAAAGGATACATTGGTGGAACATCATGCTTGATAGATTGTGGGCCCTTTAACAAAATAAGGTACACTGTATTCTGATAGTGAACCTGGGTATACATACATAGCAAAACAGTGTTCCCTCCAGAACTATGCTTTCTTTAAAGTCAGACTATAACCTTGGAACTGTAGTCCATGAAGTAAACGAAGAGGTAACAACTGTGTTTACAAAATGTAAACAGAACAACATGAAACCCAACAGTTGCTATGCATTTGAAGAGGCACGTAAAATGATGCTAATTAAAGAGTGTATTTCTTTTTGTGTATACCAATGGTTAGGTACAACATGTAGACGTTTCAACCCTCTTTCAAGATTGTTGAAGGTTGAAGCAGGAGAGAAAGTGAAACAACTCACCCCTGCCTCATTTAAACATCAGGAATGTCATAACGTTGCACAAGAAAGCAACTACACAACGATGGTTCTGCCTGAGAAGTGTGTTGGACTGGCAAGGCGTAGATCAACAGGGTGGAGGCGCAACGCTGTCCCTGTCACAGCATCCCTCGATCGTCGCCAAAATGAAGCAAGTTAAGACGCCAAACTGGTAAGGTTAACTTGTTAAACTTCTTTTATTCAGTGTAGAAGATGCCACCTCCAGTTGCCAGTCCCGCCGAACACAGTCTGACAGGACTACAACATTCTAAACAGCCTCTCTGTGAACGTTCTAAGGAAGAGGCTAAGAGGTGAGAGGTGAGAGTAGAGAGGGGAGGAGAAGGGTGGGTGAGACCAAGTAGGATACATACAACACATCTCCCTCACTAAGGGAAGGAGGGAGGGGGATGATAAAGAGGGAGGAAAGGTGGAGAGAAAAAGAGAAAAAGAAAGAGAAAGAAGGAGAGAGGAAAGTGACAGAAGAGTCAACAGGAAATGGTACAAAATAATGCAAGCAGAAAGAGTAACTAAGTCATTACACAATCTTTCTGCCACCTAGGTGAGCACACAGTTCTACCAATCCTTTTTCCCAGACCTGAACCAATCTTGGTCCCGACCCTTTCCTCCTGCCCCTTTTCAGTAGGGACAAATTCGGGGGGTATTCAACAAGTCTATCCATGCTCCACATTTTACCATTTTCTAGAACCATCACATTGTTTTTGACCAGTTGTATCCTTTCTGGCTCATAGAATTTGTCCCCTTTGCTTGCCGCTACCTGGGGCTTCCTTACCAGAATACCACTGCCTGTTCTCCAATCCTTAATCTGGCACCCCACTTTCTGTCGTAAGTGTCTTTGTAAACCTTTTGTTGTCTCACCACCCTTTCCCCGACTACTTTAGGGTCAAAGGTGATCCTTTTTTTCATGAACAACCAACTAGGGGAGAGCTTGGATCCTGCTCTACTCCCCCTCAACATTTCAAATGGAGACAAGCCTGTGGCAGCATTGTGGTTTCTTTCCATACCATGAACATTTCAACTCAGAGAGAAACACTCATAATGATGATTTCAGCTTATATTTGGTTGTCTCTCATGATACCACATTGGTATGCTGACCAGCAACATATATATTCTTTTCACATTTCTTGAACTTTCTGAGGTATTCAGATATAACTTATAGGCCTATAAGATCATATTTTATACTTGTATCAATATGAATTAATTTGTATATATATATATATACCGAGAGAGATTCAGTGTAGCTGTTAATGTTTTGCACATTTCCCCCATGAATCGCAACTATTCAGAATTTTTTGCACCCCTAAAGTTAGTGATGGATATATGACAGTCTAACCTTTGGGTCCTTAGGCATAATAATGAAATGCAGATAACACGGCTGTTCCAAAACCATATATTTGTTTTTTCTCATTAACGATCTACAAGGAATCTGATCACATGTCGAGATATTTGTGAACGCCCTTGTGGTTCTTAATTCATGAATCAGACACCAGTCATGTCTTAGTTCTCTGTAATGACTAAGCTGGCGATAATTTAATTCTCGTAAAGACTACTGTATTCAATAGCATAAAACTGTTTCTATGTATCAGAGCTCGATTAGATCTGAGGCTTTGTCATAATACCATACTCTTTCAAAGATGGCGACCATTTAGATCTTCCACAACGTATTGAAAAAGTCGGGCGGTACGTGAGCACATAATGGATGTCATGTATGAGAGCCCAATTAGATCTGTGGTTTTCTTTACAGTACCATACCCTTTATAGATGGCGATTATTCAGACCATTCACATTCAAAGATGGCGACTATTTAAAATTGGAGTCATCCTAATGGAAATAACTTCCTTGATATCGCAGTATCGCGAGATTAGATTGCTAAATTGGCGCATGCGCTATAAATGAGGAAGTCTGGCATACAGGCAGATGCTCCCTGGGAAAACGCCGGTGGAGGCCACGGACGAAAAAAGATTACTGCAAACCACAACATAAGTACTTAATACAGTAGACTAACGAGCGCGCCCGTAACCTTGAACATGATTGAGACCAAGTTTCACCCTCTATGCTTATAGTTAGTATTTCCAGTTGGCAGGTTCGCGATACAGCTTTTTAGAATATATAAATTACCAGGCTTGTGAAAAGTAAGCAAGTGCTTTATGCACTTTGGCTAAAAGCGTTGTTCCTATGGCACATTCTCCGAGGTATCTAGCATCACTAGTCTAAGGAGTTTGTCTCAAGTAATTTTGGCTCAGCAGCGATTAGAATAATCCCTGTCAACAAGTTGGTTTGATTACACTTTGCATGGACAACCCTCTAGCATTTTGTGAAATCATATCTAAAGGAGCACAGAAATTAGTGAACTCTCTTTGTACTTCCACATGCACTAAACTATCGCTTTGCATTTTATTACATGAAAAACAAAATTACAAATTTTCTGTACCATATCCAAGATGGTCTCAGTGGCATTGAACAAATTTGCCTGACTTTGGAGTCATTTATATCCACCAATTTTGGGGCGAGTTCGACATACTCATCTCAGAGGAAAAACTCTCCATTAATATATCAGGTGAGAGAATTTACCCTCATATTATTCTCACATTACTTGCAATAATATTTAGGGATTGTTAGCCATCATTGTTGTTTTTCTTTCCTTAATAACAGACAACCGGCCTAAAATTTGGAAGCCGTTTTAAATTCATGGTCTTATATGCATTTTTTGCTACATGTGATAAAGTTACAATCATTGGAGAAGACCACATAAGGAGTATTTCAGGTGTATATTGTCTTTATGTGATATAGTGCTGATTCACTTTCTCTCTTTTAGTCTCTGACTTTGCACATTTGGGACCTAAATAGTTCCTATTGGAATCCTGGTACAGCCTATAGATTGTATTACCTTTAGGTGTTTCATTTCTTATCCTTTCTACTTTGGCCTTAAGGTTTTTGGGTAATCTTTCTAATCACGATCACGTTTCAGCTTTCTGAAACTCCTGAGTCATATCTTAATAACTGTTGTGCTGTGAAAGGATATACACTATGTGTGTTTCTATTTTAATGTAATATTGAGCAGGCAGTGACATATCCATTAATACCTTTAGCTTTGTGGACGTGACTTTGTCAAATGAAATTTTTCTTAATAGGTGTTGTATTCAGACATTCCCCTAGTTAAAACTTGTTTTTGTATATTGAATTTCACAGATAACCCCACTGTCCTCACGTCTGTTTGACATTGACTGAATGCATATTTGGTTCTGATGAAGGTGGCTCTAACGCGATATCCACCGAAACGCGCGTAGACCTTTTTACACACAAGGGACTCCTACAAGAGACATAAAATGAGAAAATAATTGGATGGGAAACGATTATAGAAAGGAATCAAATCTTCTACTGTCTCTGTCAGAAGGAAATAGGATCCCCTATATGTTCTAAAATTTCTCTTTTT
The DNA here is from genome assembly GCF_964204655.1 of Triturus cristatus. Classification (NCBI taxonomy): domain Eukaryota; kingdom Metazoa; phylum Chordata; class Amphibia; order Caudata; family Salamandridae; genus Triturus; species Triturus cristatus. The sequence goes on from NC_140589.1 coordinate 962,599,046, forward strand.
CTGTGGTATTGTTCATGCTGTGTGAATGGTAGTGTGACTGTAGTATTTCTGAGAGGTGTAAATGTAGTTTTGATGGGTGTTTTTTGTGGGGTCATAAACAATTGTTTAAATTGTGTTTTAAGTCAATGTCTACACTAAAATTGTAAATACATGTATGTTTATTTAATTGTGATAACACAAATATAAATGTGAAAAAAAGCATATAAAAAAAGATAAAGAAATAAAAAACATAAGTATTTTTATAAACAATAAAATACTTTTGTATGAATTAACCAGTCTGTAGGAATGCACCTTCTTTTTGGGGATATGTCCTCTCATGAGAGCTTCTAGCCAGTAGCTAAATTAAGTGGGTTAGTTTAGAGGTCTTTTCATAGTTTCGGGTAGTGTGGTAAGACCATAACATGTCTCTCACAGTGCTCTCTACAGGTTTCCCTGAGGCCTTCGCCAACTGAATGGCCTATTTCAGCATTCTGTTAGCCCTTTCAACTCTGCCGTTGGCCTTGGGGCAATACAAAGGTATGCGCACATGTGAGATGGAAAGATCCTTTAGAAAGTCTCTCATTTCCTTCCTCCATGTTCTATCCAATGTGACACAAAATGAGATGTAATGCTCTTTGTGCGTATAGTGCTCTTGTGCTCAGATATGCGCATCTTAATTTTGCGTGTAGTTTTCCCGACATAAAGAAGACAGCATGGACATTTAATAGTGTAAATAACATAACTGGAGTTACAATCACCATTATATCTCAATGCAATGGGTTTCCCCAAATGTGGGTGATTAATGATGTTTCCTATGATGACGTTGTTGCAATTAACGCAGTTATGACACTTACGCATCCCAATGAATTCTCCTAGATTAGATGCACATGTCTGTGACAACATATCTTTGATATTTTTACTGCATGTATATGCAAACAGAGGTTCTTGGGTAAATAATCCATTAAAATCCGGTTCATGCTTCAGTAATTCCCATCTTGATTTGTTAATTCTTCTAATGGTGTGTGCTTTGGTTGAGAATTTGGATACAAAAACATGACGATTTTGGGTCTGGACACAAATAACTCTTCACGTTCCAGTTGTTGTGTTTTGACCGGTGCTTTTGCCAATGTAGTTTGAGGATAACCTCGCTGTTTGAACTTATTACATTGTTCATCTAAAATGGATTCCAACTCTTCCTCATTGGACACTATTCTCCTGATCCTGAGCATCTGTGAGTATGGTACATTTTGTAGTAATGAGGGAGAATGAAAGCTAGAGAACAACAATAGGTGATTTCTGTTAGTTGGTTTTGAATACAGGGATGTTTGGAGTTTATAATTCGTTTTGGTGATTAAAATATCCAAAAACGATAGGCTATTTTCACTGATATTGTGAGTGAATTTAATGCATGGATTTTTAGAATTCGATTAATTGATTCGCAATTCCAGTAATTCTTTAGAGCTATTCCAAATGAGAAAGATGTCATCAATAAATCTGACATAGAACACCAAATTGGAACTCCATGATTCTTCAAAGAAAATGTAATCGAATTCAAACTTGAACATGAAAGTGTTCGCGTACGATGGAGCCCCTGAAAAACCCATAGAGGTTCCACTTATCTGTAAGTAAAAGTCATCCTTCCATTGTAAATACCTATGTTGTAAACAAAACGTCAGAAGTTCCAAGATGAAGACTTTATTGACACCTAAATCTGGTAGTTGCAGCAGCGCCCACTCACAAGCGTCTATACCTTCTTTTAATGGTATTGAAGTATACAATGATGTTACCTCGATAGAACATAATATAGATGTGGAGGAACATTGATCATTTAATGCATTGAACAGTTGTAAAAAGTGTGTGGTATCTTTGATATAGCTTCTCCATGATTGCACAAACTTATGCAAAAAGTGGTCCACAAATTGTCCAGCAGGTGAAAAGATAGAGTCACAGCCCGATACAATTGGACGGAATGGAGTATTAAAAAGATTTTTATGCACCTTTGGGAGCATGTACAATTTAGGTCTCCTAGGATAGGTCACACTCAAGAACTTGCGTGTGTTGGTGGTAATCCATGACATCTATGCATGATCAAGAATTTGGTTTAAGGTGTCCATAATCGTTAATGTGGGATCTTGATCTAACCTAATATAGGTTTCAGTATCTTAAAGGTGTTGAGACACACTTTGTTCATAAAATGCAGTGTCCATAATGACCAAGGCACCCCCCTTGTCTGTCATCTATAATGTAAGTCTTGGATCCTTTGCTAGTTGTTTAATGATGTTGATTTCATGTTTCTTTGTTTTGACCAATGGCCGAAGATTGAGCTTGGCGAAGTCATTGCGAATAAGTGTCTCAAAAGAATAAAGCAATTTGTGTGACACAGGTGCCGTGTATGTACTTTTAGGCTTGAAAATCCGCAACTCAGATTCTTGATCACTGCAGTAGAATTCAGACAACTCCAGTGTAGGAACTATATTAGTAAAAGAATGCTTGAGAAGCAGATTTCTCATGAATTTAAAAGTGGAGACTTCAGGTTCCAAAGCGTTCGTGTGGTACACAGGAACAAAGGAAGTACCTTTGTTCAGCACCTGTTGCTGTGCCAGTGACAGTTCAACTGTAGATATGTTTATGACGAGGTCTTTGCTTTGCTCCTTGAACTGCGTGCTTCTGCCTCTTTTTCTCTTGCTCCTCCTTGTTTTTTTGACTTCTGTGGAAATGTGGATTTTCCTGATCAGTTATGTCCCCTATCTTGGACCCCAACGGTTCTATATGCATGTTACAAGTACATGTATGTTCCCTCTAGTTCCAGTTTCTAAGACGCAAACATATGTGTGTCTACCGTCGACATGTTCTCTGTCAGATCCGCCATCGATGGGCTGGATATTCGATTCCTAAGTATGAAAGGCCACCGACTTTATATGGCTAAGTTACTCCATTTTTACAGTTCAGGCAAGTAGGCCCGATTCTGTCCTCAAAGCCTTTCCCTGCTCTCTGTCTTTGACAGCTTCAGCTTGAGCTCGCATCTGTATCCATGAACTTTGCCCTACTCCCTGTGCAGCTAACGGTGCCTGCCTCGGCCAGTTTTCGCCTGCCTGCCAAGAAGCTGTATTTCACCTTCGAATTATCTATTTTGCTCTTCAGCCGATGCATTCCTGTCTAGTGATTTAGGTAAACATTTCCTTTAGCTCACAAGCAAAGGACTCGGCCTTTCCGTCCTCCTGCAAGTGATTCATAGCCCTGCTGCCATGGAAAGTTTTCTGCCCCTCGCATCTCATATAGACACTTAGGCGTTTGTGCACGCACACAGTCAGTATAGACTAGATTCTGTCCGAGAGTCCTTCCTTGTGGATAACATAGTTCTTTAAACATAGGATGTTAGATATGATTTGGGATTAGGTTGACTTGACCCCCCAGACTTCTCGTCTCCACATGTAGAGCTAAATGTCAAGTCCCCTTCACCCCCTAGTTGCACGTCAATCACACGTCATGCTGCTGCGCGCGCATCTATGCCAAGTATTATCTTATAGATCCACCTATGTCTGATAATCCTAACCAATCATGTTTCTTTTATTCCTTATTACGCCTAGTTTCGATTACGTACCTGTTTTGTCACTTTTCTTATCAAATGTTACGCCTTCTACATTCGTTTCATTGTAATGTACTTATTATAAAAATGCATGTCTGTCAATAAATTATTGTACTTCACTTCCTGAACCCTCGTGGTGACGGAACCTGAAGGCCGCGACTCGAGTCGGCCATTTTTTGATGGAATAAAGCCCATTTAGAAACTCTTATACCACGGATTCTGCCTCTTGTTATTCTGAGCTATTTTATTTTATTTCAAGATCCCGTATGAAATTCAGTCCGGTAAAGAAGATTTTTGTTTACCACATAATGGCGCCCGAACAGGGACACTTTCTCATCTCACGCGCCGGCGGTGCGTTGCAGGCCCGGTCTCCTGCCACAGCTGGACGGACCATAAACGCGTACCAGCAGGATTTCCTGTAAGCTCCCTCCGGTCAAGCGGGGGCGACTGAGGCTGCGATCAACCCAGACGAGGCGGTGAGAAGTGCGAAGTATCCCGACCAGAGCCTAGCTGAGAGAGCAAGATCCGAGGTATACAGAGGCCCACCAGTTATTTCGAAATCCCGATGTCCAGAGGGTCCGCTGTCCGCAGTCATCGAGTCCTGTCCATTCTCTGAGGCCTTCCGTTTCAAGGAGCTACTCGGTGAGTACCATCGCCGGGGAGGCGTGTTGACGCGCACATAGGTTGTGCCGGTCAAGACGGATTTGGGTACACAAATCCGGTCTGCACTGTTTAGCAGTGTATATGTACTGTTTAGCAGTATATCAAGTATTCCGAAGTATGCAGTTATTGTCAAGAATTCAGCGTGGTGATTAGTTAGGCAGACTGTCATCATTGTCGGTCGTTGTTAAAATGTTTAATGTTTAATGTTTAAAGTGTTCAAATATTGTGGTATGAATGAGTGTTCATTGTTCACTGTTCATTATTGTGTTTTTCGTATTAAGTGAGTTCAAGAGTAAGTATCAGATCAGTTGTCAATATGCCGCTCTTCTCGAAGTTAAGACAGATTACTACCAGAAAAGGGGTGCTTGAAGAAGCAGTTCCTATTCCTCCTAGGGACACTCCAGGGCATTTTATGTACCATAAGCATGGCTTAGATGCCATATTGTTTCTTGATCTATGGGTAGACTATACCAAGGGATTGCCGGAAAGTCAAAGGTGGCCCGTAGCGGGAACCTGGGATGCAGAGTGCATCATGAAAGTGGAGGAAGAGTTATGGAAAAGAAAGGTCAGACAGTCACAGAAAGACGCTGTTGAGTTATGGCGTAAAGAATCTCATAGACGAACAGAAAAAGCACGTAGACAAGAAGAGAGGAGTAAAGAAAGTTCAAATAAAGCTCAAGAAAGTCTATTAATTGAGGAAGGTATCCGAGTGAAATCAGAACAAGTAAATAGACAAAGAAATGCTCTTATGAATGGTATGTATCCCCTTCTAGCCGAAGGACTACCTAAGGCTGCTCCAGAAATGCCAAAAGACTTGCCACCCCCATTATTTCCAATTAAGGTACATCCACAAGGGCATCCCAGAACCGCAGAAGATGTTTTTCTTTCCTCATATCTAGACGACGCAGCTCCCGAATATGCTAACGCCGCACCACATAGACCGTCTGGTGTAGGGGTTCAACGTCAGGATCAGGTATCTGTCCCCGTGCAACAGCAAGTCCCGACGCAAGCGTCAGCAAGCACATCTGTTTCCGCATCTGTTTCCGCAGTCGATTCTACAGGGGTATCGACACCCATAGTTGCTGTGTCACGTTCAACGAACCCATTCACACCCGACGCCCCAGATGGGGCCACGGGAGGTGCTAGCATTACCTTTACACCACCCAGAATAAATAAACTTGTTTTTCAAGAGTCAGCACATTCACGTACACCTAAATTCGTAAGTGAACGTACGCTTAAGGAACTCCTTGTAAACTGTAGATATGACCCAGTGGTTGGTAAAGAGGACGAAATGGTCCTGGCATCATTACGTATCAGGCGAGCCGCAGAGTATTTAGCAAGGTTACCAGGAATGACTACGCATCTAGATAACATATATCATTTTGTTCAAACAGGACGAGATCCAGGATGTATTAACAGAGCTATGGAATTCCAGAAAGTAGAAATACAGGGGGAACTGTTACGTTTCCTCATAAACTGTGTGATCAGAAATCAAGACCGCCCGGGGGTAGACCCGAATGCAATGCTTATTCTTACAAAATGGAGTCAGAATATATCAGAAGGGAGACACGATAAGCAAAATTGTATAATAGCCATGTGCCGAAAAATCCGTAAAGAAATAGAGCGTATTCATGAAGAGAGATTGGGAACAGACGAGTTTGAGCAAGATGAAATGTCCGAATCAGGGAATTCCGCAAGACAGTCAGAGACCATAGCTTATGTAGGCAGAGGAAGATCCTGTGAAAATACTAGATGTTTTTCTGATCCCATACACTCAGTATGCCCAAATAATAGCAGAACGTATCCGACGCCTATAATAAATCTGAAGTCTCCTGAACATTCGTTTCAAGCCGCAGATAAAATATTACGAGAACGAAGGGGTTACCACTTCCTCGATTCCATGGATGAGCAAGAGTTAGCCAGATCAGCCGTTCACTGGATTGACAGTCCTGAAAAATACGGTGATGAGACCGTAGCACACACGTTTTTTAATCTCAGTACAGATGAACAACGTTTAGCTGGAATCTATATGATTCAGCAACTCCTCATATTATATAAGAGCCAACATGCTGACCCTGGTCCTTTACCTGATATATTAACGGAACTACTCACAAACAGATGGAGAGGTTCTAGTAACAAGCTAATTAAAGAGATATTAGTGTCACGTAAGCAGTATGTCCTTTTTGTAAGTCCGGATTCTCTCTCGCTGCCCCGCAGAGAAAGAGCGCCGTACTATATGGATAGACAAAATCCCCTACGAGAAGTGCACCCAATAAAAGGCGAAGACAATGAGTTTCACCGTGTATTTGTTTACACACCCATATCAAAAATGGAATTATTGGAAATGAAGAAAGTAGTACCTAGTCATGACAAAGACCCAGCAGGTTTCCACCGAGAAATTAAAGACATGTTACTGATGGGAGAGTACACCTTTCCTGATATTATGACGATATTAAAGGTGCTTTTGCCTGCTGGCATTTATGAAAAACTGAAAGAAAAAGAGTGGGAAGTGGGTGACCAAAAGATAGACTGGACAGCATTAGCAGAGGAAGAAAGGGGCCGAACTGCAGGTTCAGGGCTCGGGGATAAAGTTAAACTGTTACCAGGTTTACTAGTACAGGTACTGCCACGTTTATTAACTACAAAAAAGGAAGATTGGGGTGCAATCACAGCCTGCAAACAAAAGCAAGATGAAGACACAAGCGATTATTATGCTCGATTTGAAAAATGTTTTGGTATAAATAGTGGTATAAAAGCAAGTAGTGACTCATATCCACATTTATTTGTGACAAAATTAGTGGAAAATGCATTGCCTCCAGTAAAGAATAGAATATTGAAATTCGAGAGTACCTGGCAAAGTAACACTCCGTCACAAATGCTACAAATGTTACAGTATCATCACAATAGAATTAGGGATGAACAAGAACACGAGCATAGACGCATGAAGGATACAAAAATGAAAATGCTAGTTTCTCAGACAGTACCAGCAGATGGTCACAAAAAGGGTGTGACACATTCTGGTGATTCTGCAGTTCCTGTAAAAGGAAGCTGCAATTACTGTAAACAACTGGGCCATTATGTACACGATTGTCCAGTCCTGAAACGTAATATAGCTACAGGTATTGCAAAGGAGAGACCACGATTAGTTAGACAAGATCAGAATGAACAAGGAGCTATGCAGCATGGACAGTCCATGCCAGTTCAACAACAGTCCATGCCAGCCTCACAGCAACCCATACAGTTTGTGCCAGCTGCACCGCCGTTGCCTGCTACTGCCACACAAACCACAACACGACAAATGTATCAGACTGCACAGTATGAATACCCTGAGTATCAGCGTTACGCATGAACAAGCCTAGAGAGGGAAGTTGACTTACCGCTTATCGAGATTCCTGTAGATCAAGAAGGACCTTATGTACATAGTGAATTATTAGGTCAAGATAGAAAATTCTTACTCGATACAGGGGCAAGTCGAACAACCATAAAACGTAGTGAAGTTCCAGGGGCACCCCTCTCAGGCTCTCAAAATATTTCCCTTGGTTTTTCAGGAAAACCTATTGTTAATGAAGTATCACAGCCTCTACCACTTACGATAGGACCTTTGACACGAACTACAGATTTATTGCTTACTAAATCATGCCCAGAAAATCTGTTAGGAATTAAAACTCTGAAAGCACTAGGAGCCATAATATGTTGTTCTCCGGAAGGAGTAAGGTTGTTTTTACGTGATTTTAAAGGTCACTATGTGTCTAGAGACATGGATCCCCGACTACAGACTTTACCAGTACATCTATGGGCACAAGGCCCTACGGATGTTGGCTGCATGAACATTACACCCTATCGAGTCACCCTGAAAGCAGGAGTGGTACTACCACGAATGCGACAATACAAGTTACCGCATGATGCTGTAGTGGCTTTGCTGAAAATCATTGATGAGCTGATTGTCCAGGGAGTAGTTGTAGAAACAGACTCCAATGTATGTAATTCACCGATAATTCCGATTCTTAAACGAACTGATCCTACTGCCCCACCAGTGTACCGATTGGTTATTGATTTGCGTGAACTAAACAAGTGCATTGTACCACAATTCCCTGTGGTCCCTGATATATCATCATTGTTGACAGCAATTGATTCCGAAGCAACATTCTTTACTGTAATCGATCTCAAGAATGCCTTTTTCAGCGTCCCAATAGATCCGGAAAGCCAATATTTGTTCGGATTCAGTTTAAATGGGCGCAGCTTTAAATTCTCACGCGCTCCCCAAGGATTCACAGAAAGCCCCAGCATCTACAGCCAAGCACTGAAGAGAGAACTTGACAGTATCCACATGCCAGTCAATACTGCACTGCTTCAATATGTCGATGATCTGCTGATCACAGCGAGAAGCGAGCCAGAATGTGAAAAAGCTTCTCTGACAGTTTTACATTTCCTAGCCGACAAGGGGCACAAGGTGTCTCCTTCTAAGCTGCAATTCTGTGTCCAGCGAGTTATTTATCTTGGTCACTCGCTGTCCAAGGAGGGAAGGCAGCTTACACCAGATCGCATCCAGTTAATTGCTAACATGTCAATACCCCAGACACAAAAGGAGGTGCGAGCTTTCATAGGCCTCACTTCATATTGTAGGCAGTGGATCCCTCAGTACGCTTTTCTAGCAAAACCACTCATTCAGTTAACCACACAGGAGGCAGCCACATCGACTGTTCTCCCTTGGACTCAGGAACATACACAAGCTTTTGAAAGCTTAAAGAAAGCTTTATGTCAAGCACCTGTTTTAGCAACACCATGTTATAGCAAACATTTTACACTCTTTGTTACAGAACGCGAAGGTACTGCCTTGTCAGTACTCACTCAGGATCAAGCAGGATCACGCAAGCCATGTGCTTATTTTTCCAGTACATTAGATCCCGTAGCTCAGGCTTTGCCTGCATGTCTGAAATCAGTGGCAGCGACAGCTTTAGCAATCAGACAAAGCGATGCCATAGTATTAGGACATCCATTGACAGTACAAGTACCACATGCAGTAGAGGTTCTTGTGAACCGAACACAAACACAACACTTGACCATAGCAAGACTTACCGGTTATGAATTGACATTGTTTCAACCACACATAGAGATCCGACGGTGTAATACATTGAATCCTGCTACACTATTACCTGTAATTGGAACAGACCCACTAGCTCATGATTGTGTTGAAATCATTGAAATAAAGACGAAACCTAGACAAGACTTGACAGACGTTCCGTTGTTAGATCCAGACCTGACGTTGTATGTAGACGGATCGTGCATGAGAACTAGTACAGGAGATTTAGTGGCCGCGTATGCAGTCACAACAGACACTGAAGTTATTGAGACAAATTGTATAGATACTTTGTCCGCCCAAGCAGCAGAACTTATTGCTCTAACACAAGCCTGTATTCAAGCCACAAATAAGAAAGTTAATGTATACACTGACTCACGTTATGCATTCGGAGTTGTACACGACTTCGGCGTGTTGTGGCGAGAGAGAGGTTATTTAACTTCCCATGGTGCCCACATTCAGCACGGACCCCTCATTCATGCTTTGTTAAACGCAATACATCTACCCACTGCTATATCGATTATGAAATGTAAAGCACACACGAAGGTTACTGATATCATTTCTCAAGGCAATGATTTAGCTGACAGAACAGCTAAACAGACTGCTCAGAATCGCACATTAGACATGACAAAGCCAATAGTTCAGACACCAACACAGTGTATGACAATTAAGGATCCTACACTTGACGTAATTGATATACAGACACATGCCACAGCAGAAGAAATAAAGAAGTGGACTGAACTAGGAGGGATCCAGACAGATCAAGGATGGATGACGAAGGAGAAATCTGTATGGTTTCTCCCTGATTCCATGGTTCAAGCCATTATAGCTACAGTTCACAGTCCAGCACATTTAGGAGAGAAGGCTATGCTAGACAGCATTCAGCACATTTGGTTCAACAAACATTTACGAGCAGCAGCTAAACAAAAGGTTCGTACCTGTATGATATGTTGTCAGTTTAATCCAGGAAAGAGTGTTCCCGTAGAGCAGGGTGGATTTCAGCCTCCTGACCATCCTTTTGAAGTCCTCCAGATGGATTATATTCAGATGGAACGTTGTCGAGGATTCAAATATGTTCTCGTAGTTGTCTGCGCTCTCTCCCGTTGGACAGAGGCGTATCCCGTATCAGATTACACTGCCCCGACTACTGCCAAGCAGCTAGTTCGAGAATTCTTCCCACGGTACGGTTTACCACGTGTTGTATATTCAGATAACGGCCAGCCTTTCTCATCCGAATTAATGAAACATGTCTCACTTTTGTTGGGATATCAGTGGAAATTCCACTGTGTCCGACACCCCGAGGCAGCAGGTCTCGTGGAACGACATAATCAACTTTTAAAAATCAGACTGTCTAAGATATGTCAGGAGAAAGGTGTGGACTGGATAGTAGCTTTACCAGTTGCGCTATTTTACATGAGGATGGTAGCACACTCTCGAACAGGGCTATCCCCTTATGAGGTGATCTTTGGTAGACCACCGAATATGTGGGGGACGCCTATACCCCGTAAAATAACTGATGTTGATTGTAATATGCTGACAGATTACCTGGCTTCCTTGATGTCTGCACTACAATCTTGTCGTTCACAGGTAGTCGCAGCTTTTCCCGACAACACCGAGGTGAAACCTCATGATGTAATTCCCGGCGATTATGTTCTCGTCAGGAATTTTGATCGGAAAACCCAACTGGAGCCAAGGTGGAGGCGTCCTAAGTTGGTCCTGCTGACGACCAGAACAGCTGTGAAGATCGAAGGGAGAAAAGGCTGGGTGCATTCCAGCCATATAAAGAAATTTCATGGACTTCCTCCTGACACAAACAGTACTCCCCGTGTGTCTTCCCCCATTGACTCAAAGCTACCTTTGGCTGAGGCCAGTAGCACCGAACTTTACAAGCAGAAACTCAGGTCCAGATCTAAACTGTCGGACGATTTGATTGTTTAAGTCCTCTCCAAGGTGAAGCGGTTGAATCTGTCCCGACATGTATCCCTTAGGTCTGAATCATGTAGAGTCCAGAATCATAATGAAACGACATGCTTATTGTAAATTACTGCGTAACCACTGTATTGTGACTTTATTAATTTTGTTTTTCTTGAGTTTTTTAGTTACTGCAAGTATATTGTTGCATATGTATTATCCTGTTTCTAAACGTGCTTTCAATATAACTGATGAACATTCTTTTAGTGAATTCCCCCCACATGAGTTGTCCTATAGACTTGCGCTGCGCAATAACACATTCATTAGTATGTTACATCATTCCCATCAGACTAGTAATGCCACCAATTGTTGGGTGTGTGGCCGACTCCCTCCCTATCAGAATAACAAAGGAGTTCTGCCTTTCTTTCCACATCCGTTCACACACAATGGCTCCTGTGGAGCATGGTTTAGTTTATTAAATTCCATAGACCCAGACACAGCAGTTTATCAACAACATTGGATATGGGGAAATCTGAATCTAGTTTTATTCGAAGTCTGTCACCCTAATAAGGAGGGTCACCCCAGTAGAACAGGAACTGATTTAGAAAATGAAGTGTATAAATTAGGTAATTTTACGCCTAATCTTATGATTTTGAATGTCAAATCCGAAGTTGAACTAATTCTGCCCACTATGTCAGTATTTCCAGTTAAGGGTGAATTATGTGTGAGAAAAGTTGGTTCCATACACATGGGCCATAGCCAATGCGTTACTACAGTAGAATATAGTGATCAAGGTAAATCTTCATTTAGAGCTTCTCGCCATTCTTACTTTATATGTGGTCAGACTGCATATATGCGTTTGCCTCTAGATTGGGATGGTACCTGTTACATAGCATTCCTTCTGCCACCTGTTTTTCTAGCTCCCCCTGATTATTATCGAAATGTTCATTTAGTACACAATAGAGAGCGAAGAGATCTCCCAGTTGTCGATTATACTGAGACGGCATGGGACAAGTATGCAGATTTCAATAAAGGTATCTTTCCCTATATAGGTACAATATCAAATAGTAAGCTGATACGTAGACTCACCAAGAATCTTGAAGCTGTAGTAAATGAGACTATAGCCGCCCTAGGCAATCTGACAGAGGAACAATCAGTGATGAGAATTGTTGTTCTCCAGAATCGTCTTGTCCTTGACGTCATCCTGGCCGATAGGGGCGGAGCTTGCAGGGTCATCGGATCCAGCTGCTGCATATTCATACCAGAAAATTCGCCATCTGTATATCAAGCTATAACACGCCTTCATAAGATTGTAAGCCAGATACACGAAAATCCAGGCACTTGGACGTGGTCCGGGTGGTTTTGGAGTGTGATATCAGCCTGGGGATGGAGAGTTCTATCCTTCCTAGGTATTGGCCTTCTTATGCTCTTCAGTTGTTGTTTATGCCTACAATGTGGACCAGCGATTTGTGGTCTGTGTGCCACATCATGCATTCCATATCACAGTTCTCGTTCAAAATGCCGGAAGAAGAAGGAAGAAGAAATGATGCTCCATGAGCAAATCGATGGAATGATGAAGATTGATATCTCTTGAAGGGCAAGTAGGGGACAAGGAGGGAATGTGGAAATGTGGATTTTCCTGATCAGTTATGTCCCCTATCTTGGACCCCAACGGTTCTATATGCATGTTACAAGTACATGTATGTTCCCTCTAGTTCCAGTTTCTAAGACGCAAACATATGTGTGTCTACCGTCGACATGTTCTCTGTCAGATCCGCCATCGATGGGCTGGATATTCGATTCCTAAGTATGAAAGGCCACCGACTTTATATGGCTAAGTTACTCCATTTTTACAGTTCAGGCAAGTAGGCCCGATTCTGTCCTCAAAGCCTTTCCCTGCTCTCTGTCTTTGACAGCTTCAGCTTGAGCTCGCATCTGTATCCATGAACTTTGCCCTACTCCCTGTGCAGCTAACGGTGCCTGCCTCGGCCAGTTTTCGCCTGCCTGCCAAGAAGCTGTATTTCACCTTCGAATTATCTATTTTGCTCTTCAGCCGATGCATTCCTGTCTAGTGATTTAGGTAAACATTTCCTTTAGCTCACAAGCAAAGGACTCGGCCTTTCCGTCCTCCTGCAAGTGATTCATAGCCCTGCTGCCATGGAAAGTTTTCTGCCCCTCGCATCTCATATAGACACTTAGGCGTTTGTGCACGCACACAGTCAGTATAGACTAGATTCTGTCCGAGAGTCCTTCCTTGTGGATAACATAGTTCTTTAAACATAGGATGTTAGATATGATTTGGGATTAGGTTGACTTGACCCCCCAGACTTCTCGTCTCCACATGTAGAGCTAAATGTCAAGTCCCCTTCACCCCCTAGTTGCACGTCAATCACACGTCATGCTGCTGCGCGCGCATCTATGCCAAGTATTATCTTATAGATCCACCTATGTCTGATAATCCTAACCAATCATGTTTCTTTTATTCCTTATTACGCCTAGTTTCGATTACGTACCTGTTTTGTCACTTTTCTTATCAAATGTTACGCCTTCTACATTCGTTTCATTGTAATGTACTTATTATAAAAATGCATGTCTGTCAATAAATTATTGTACTTCACTTCCTGAACCCTCGTGGTGACGGAACCTGAAGGCCGCGACTCGAGTCGGCCATTTTTTGATGGAATAAAGCCCATTTAGAAACTCTTATACCACGGATTCTGCCTCTTGTTATTCTGAGCTATTTTATTTTATTTCAAGATCCCGTATGAAATTCAGTCCGGTAAAGAAGATTTTTGTTTACCACACTTCGACTGGGTAGGTGCTTCTGCTCCACTGGGCCGCGTGCTAGGCCCAGCTATCTCTTCTTGTACAATCAATGGTGCTCTAGTTGGTTCAAGCTCTTGGTCTGAAACTACAGATTCTTGTGAGGAAGTAATGGGTTTTTGGTAAGGCCGCCTACGGGCGTACACCTCTGCCCAGGTGTACACCTCGTTTAGTTTATAGTCAATTGGGTCTCGGCGGAATTTTCTAAGTTTTCTTTTTTGAATTTCCTTACCATACACGTCCAAATTATTGTTGAGATCATCCAAGGTTAGTTTCCAGTAATCTGCATCACACCTAGTGGATAAATCTGATTTAATGGCCTCTGCTTCCTCCTCTAACTCTCTTATAGTTCTTTGTCTGGGAACCCATGGGCTTTAAGGGTCCCGCAATGTCCAACCCTAATTTGCTCCATGGAACAGTAAGTACTTCTACGGGAATGAGGGGGGAACGCCTGGTACATTTGGTTTTGTCACTAAGACTGCATGCCCAACAGTCCTTGCCCTTTTCTTCTATGCGTTGATCCATGAGGGGACACCAGTAATCAGATCTGGGTTTAGCTTTGCAGAGACTTCTTTCCAAATGCCCCTCGTGAGTGAAATTCAATATCTATTCCCTGAGACCCTTGGGTGGAACAATTTTGCCTGCTTTCAATACCATGATCCCTTCTATAGATAACTCATCCCTCACTTTCCAGAAGGACTGTAGTTCCTCTGGTAGATCCCTGCATCTGTGTGGCCATCAATTGATAATAAATCCTTTGACAGCCTTGAGCTCATCGTTTTGTTCCGTGCTGGATACCCACTGACTCTGTATCACTGCTGGAACTCTAACTTCCAAAATGGCATCCTTCATAGTCTCACCATACCCCTCCTTAGATACCGGGGACCTAGACAAGTAATCTGCCACACTGTTCTTGCTTCCTGGTACATATGTTATTCTGAAATTGAAGGTTTGGAGACTAAGGACCCATTTGGCTATACAGGGTGTGGTGTTTTCCATTTCTTTTTTTGAAAACAGGCAAAGCAAGGGTTTATGATCTGTCCTTATCTCGAATGGTAAGCCCCATAAGTAAAATTTAAAGTGGGTGATGGGCCAGTAACAAGCAAGTGGCTCCTTCTCCACTGTGGAGTAATTAGCTTCCACCCCAGTGAGAGTCCTGGAGGCAAACGCAACAATCCTCTCTCGGTTATCCATTCTTTGTGACAGAGTGGCTCCAATACCCTTGTTGCTAGCATCAGTAGTAAGAAAAGTGTCCCTTTCCACACTAAAATTACTCAAACTCAGCCCTTTTCTTAAGTAAGTTCCTGAGAGGTTGATTGAGGACCGAGAAGTTTTTTATGTACTTGGCCATATACTCAGCCAGTCCCAAGAAAGACTTAATCTCCTCTTTGGATGCAGGTTTGGGGGCTCTACGTACTGCTTCCACTAAATCTGCTTTGGGTTTTATCCTCTCCTCTGAAATGGTGTGGCATAAGTAGTCTACTGAAGTTACTCCCAGCTTACACTTGCTTTCCGTTGTGTTAAAGCCAGTTTCCTTCAGTTTGCTCAAGACTTTTCTGAGATTGTAGTTGTGTTCACTTTCACTGGACCCATAGATCAGTACATCGCCTTGAAAGCACACAGTCTTAACACACTCCTTCAAAATGTGCTGCATTATTCTCTGGAATGCACCAGCAGCTGAAGCCAGACCAAATGGCATACGCAAGAATTTAAAGTTGCCAAACGGGGTGGTGAATGCATTCAACATTTGGGAGTCTGGATGTAAAGTGACCTGGTGGTACGCAGAATGATAAGTCCAGTACACTGAAGTTCTTTGCGCCCTGTATGGTACTCAACATCTCGTGTATTCTGGGTAAGGGATGTCTGTCCACCCAGATGTTGGCATTATGGTCCCTTAAGTCCACACACAAACAAATGTTCTTTCCATTGTCCTTGGTGGCGAGGACAATGGGTGCCAACCACTCTGAGCTCTCAATTTCTTTTATCACCCCTTGTTGTACAAGTTTGAGTAACTCTGCTTTTAAAGGTTCTCTCATTAGGAGGGGAATCAATCTGGTTCTGTGAACCGTTGAAACAGCTCCCTCTTTGAGGATAATCTTGTGCATGTAATTTTTTAACCTTCCCAACTCCTCCGTGAACACCTCTGGGAATTCCTTGGTGATGTTGCTGCCTACTTGAGGTGGCTCAACTAGTAGCACTTGATCTACGTTGGTAGGATCTTGAGTGATACCAAGCTCCTTCTGGTGTTTTCACCCCAGTAAACTAGAACCTTTCTTTGTGATGTATTCTTTACCTACCGTGTGTCTTCCCTTGAAGCTTATTCTCATCCTTACCATGCCCACTAAAGGAATAGGTTCTCTGTTGTACCCCTCATGATGGATGTCTGAAGCCTCTACTACAAGATTATGAGTGCTGAACATGTTTTCAAACAGTTTCTCTTCTATCCGTGTGTACGGTGAGCATGAATCAGCAAACACTTGAACATTAACACCTTCAAGGGCTATCTCACAAGTGGGGTACTGTACAGGTTCTTCCCCTTCCACCTGCTTAATTTGAAACACAAAGGGCCATATGTAGATAAGTTCTATTTACCGATTCATAAATACCGAATTTTACCGATTCTGTATTTATGAATCGGTAAATAGAATGTAGGTAAACATTCGGTAATATTCGGTATTTATGAATCGGTATTTACCGATTCGGTAATAATGCATCCCTTCCAATTAATTCCTATGGACCTGGAGGCCCATAGGAATGAATGGGAAGCCATTCACTATTACCGATTCAGTAAATACCGATTCGGTAATAGGGGGAGCATATTCATGGGTGGCAGGGTGTCACATTGACACCCTGTTGCACCCCTGAATCGTGCATGTGTGCACATGTGGCGCACATACATGCCCTAAGGGCATGTATGTCTGCCACATGGCACTTTTCAAACAGCACAAAATTGCTTTTAAAAAGGTATTCGTTATTTACCATCAACTTGTAGTTGGTGGTAAATAACGAATCCAGACACCACAAATGCACTCACTTGAGTGCCCCCTACATAGGATTTCAGGATTCGGTAATTTACCAAATCGGTATTTTACCGATTTCTTAAGATTCCGATTCGGTAAATTACCGAATCCTGAAATCCAGCCACCTACATCTCAATTGCCTAAATACCGGTCGGTAACGGGATATTTACCGATTTTCGTCCGTTACCGACCGGTATTTAGGTACCTACATATGGCCCAAAGTCTTTGCCTTGATCTGCAATAGAGTCTGGACCATTTACGAAATTTGCTCTTTCACTAGCAGTTTTGCACACTTTGGAGAAGTGACCTCTTTTATTGCATTTCCTGCATACCACATTTCTCGCAGGGCACCTCAAATTCTTGCACACAGCTTCTTCCCCTACCAGGATATTTAGCTTCTTCCCTTTACCAGGATTTTAACCTTCTCTCTTTGTAACCCACTGACACCTTTTTCATCTCACTAATGCATAATGCTGTATGCTCTATGCCTTTTGCAATGCTGATGGCTTCTGTTAAACCAGGGTTTCTGGTAAGCAGTTCCTCCTGTATTCGTTGATCATTAGTGCATCTGACAATCTGGTCCCTTATAAGGGAATCCGTAAGGGTGCCGAAATCACAGGTAGCTGACATTCCTCTTAAAACCGCTACATACGCTGTTACTCTCTCATCGTTCCCTTGGGCCCTTTTGAAAAACTTACGCCTCTCTAAGACTATGTTAATTTTTTCCCTGAAGTGTGCATCCAGTTTTCTTAATGTGTAATCATAAACATCTTCCCCAGCTTCTTCTCCCACTAACTCATCCTTAACCTCTCTTCCTATTATCTCCTCATACACCTTCCTTCCTTGAATCCCCAAATTGTGAAGTAAGATGTGTTGTTTCCTCACTGATGGGAAATTCACACCCCCTATGGCAATAAGATAGGATTTGAAAATGTCTAGCTACCTGCGCCATGGTATATCTGGTTCCCCAGAATCATTGAGGAAAAGTGGGGACTGACTCATGCTTGCTGATGCCATGGTGAGTGATAATGGTGATCACAAATTTATACACCAGCAACAATGCCCTAAAACACTAATACTATTTGCACCCAAACACAGGACCTTAGTTAAGAAACAAGTTAAACAGATACTCTGCACAAGCATGATACACCATGACAAAATTGCAGTGGAAAAGTGATAAAATCCTGCTGTCCTTTAAGATGTACCACGTAATAGAGCTGCAGGCACAGTAAATAAACACAGAGTCCTCTTTCTGTTACCCCTACCAGGAGAGTCACTTCCTCAGGAACAGTTCCTGACAAGAACCACAGGAGGCAGAAAACCAATCATCGCAATTGTTAGAAATGCGTGGACAGAGGAGCCATGGACGAGTCCTGAGGAGAAGCAAGAAAATGCCCCAGTTCGCTCTGAATAACACGAAGAAACTGACAGTGGAGGGCACGGCCCATGAGGGAACTCTGCTGCCAGAGCACTATTCAAGTGCACACCAGACCGCAACAAAGAAATGCAGCTGGCAGGAAGCTAACGATGAAAGACACAGGGCTCCCTATGGGCAGATGGAGATGCTCTGAGGCAAAAGCCGGAGGGTGGGAGAGTCGAGTGGCAGACCCCTGGTGCGGTCCGGAGACTAGGAGCAATAGTCAGTGTAGGAGAGTGAGATCTGCTTCACATGTTTACCCCCACTTTTTGCTGGTGTTTCACTGTTTTTCGACTTTAGTCTGGCTGGGACCCTGCTAATCAGGGCCCCAGCCTAGCTGATTCCTCTCTAAAATGATTCCATGTACTTTAGGTACATTACAGATTGGATCTGAGGTGCCCTTGTAAGCCCCTAGTATATGGTATACTATATACCCAGGGCATAGGTACCCAAAGAGGCCTACCAGAGGCTGAAGCATGTATTATGCCACCCCTGGAAGGCCACCCAAAATGATACCACAGGTCTGCTACTGCAGCCTGGGTAAGGTGGTGCCAGCACCCCTTACTGTGATATAGGTTACTGTTCTGCTCGATTTTCCCGGCCTTCTTGTGAGGAGAAGTGATCGAATGTGACTTCAGTCTCTTACCATTCAAGTCTAAGGGTTAGAGTAGTGAATGGAGCCTATTTACTAGGCACTTCGACATGCTCCTGTGCTCTTCCCCATAGATCAGGGCTTGCACACATAGCCTAGGGGATAGATCAGTTAGTATTAGGGATAACCTGTCCTGTAGTGAGGGTATTTCATGGAGCCGTGCTGAATTTAGGCCTGGTAGGCCTCAAACGGGAGAGACTCCATCTTTCTTTCTGCTCCGGCAGCTTGGGATGCTTCTAGGTCAAATGTAATGTTTTAGTTATGAGGTGTTATTCTCTTGGAGAGAACCGGTTCAGGCCGGCCCTTATCGAAGGATTGTATTTTTCTTCATGCCGAAGACACTACATCAGTCCGGCCGGCTGGGAAAGTGTCCTTGGTACGGGGAGGTAAAAGAATTTGGTGGGCGGCAGGTTACGGGCCGGAATTTTCCATGAGGAAACGCACCTCTATATTAGTGAAAGTCTGAGGCAGTTACATGTTCAGTCCGTAGGCGGCATCTAGCCGTTAGCAGTAAAGCTACTACTTATTCCAGGGAAGACAGACGCCATCCTGAAGGCGGAGAAAAACCGAGAGACAGATACTCTTCTAGCAGAATAGCCAGAGAGGAGAGAGTAGCCGATGAGGAAGAGGTCCCAGTGACTCGGAGAAGGGTGAAGGGAACAGATCCGTGACTACGGAGGTGTGATTTCCAGGCGAGCCGAGGCACAGACGAGAAGGGAACCTAGATGACCATTGAGTGCAGGCTACACACTACTAAGGTGATGTCGACCCTTTTCTTATTAGAGTGTACAACTTAATCTTTCACTTTTCTTTGCAGGTTATGTGTTATATTGTAATGTTATGTGATTGCGTATGTAATGAGTAATAAAGTACCCAGTTTGTAGTGAACCAACAGATGCTGCGTGTTCTTGTATGAGAGGGTAGCCTATTTCCCTAGTCAGCTGTGGCTACATGAACAGATGTTAACCCTGATCAGGTAAGTGGTAACTGAATAAGGGAGAGAGGAGCCCCTCGAACCGGAGAACAGGCTATACTCGAACTGGCAGTCCTTGTGTGATCTGATGAATAGTGAGACTGATTCCCTTGTTGTATGTTATGGTGATCATAGGATGAACTTGTGCTGAGACTGCCGTCTGGGTAGAGAGGTCTGGATTCGTATGGGATCGCGAGGCCGCCGATTGTGCTGATACTGTCGTATGGGCAGAGAGGTCTGGATCCGTATGGGATCGCGAGGCCGCCGATTGTACTGAGACTGCCGTCTGGGTAGAGAGGTCTGGATTCGTATGGGATCGCGAGGCCGCCGATTGTACTGAGACTGCCGTCTGGGTAGAGAGGTCTGGATTCGTATGGGATCGCGAGGCCGCCGATTGTGCTGATACTGTCGTATGGGCAGAGAGGTGTGGATCCGTATGGGATCGCGAGGCCGCCGATTGTGCTGAGACTGCCGTCTGGGTAGAGAGGTCTGGATTCGTATGGGATCGCGAGGCCGCCACTTGTGCTGAGACTGCCGTCTGGGTAGAGAGGTCTGGATTCGTATGGGATCGCGAGGCCGCCGATTGTACTGAGACTGCCGTCTGGGTAGAGAGGTCTGGATTCGCATGGGATCGCGAGGCCGCCACTTGTGCTGAGACTGCCGTCTGGGTAGAGAGGTCTGGATCCGTATGGGATCGCGAGGCCGCCATTTGTGCTGAGACTGCCGTCTGGGTAGAGAGGTCTGGATTCGTATGGGATCGCGAGGCCGCCGATTGTGCTGAGACTGCCGTCTGGGTAGAGAGGTCTGGATTCGTATGGGATCGCGAGGCCGCCATTTGTGCTGAGACTGCCGTCTGGGTAGAGAGGTCTGGATTCGTATGGGATCGCGAGGCCGCTATTTGTGCTGAGACTGCCGTCTGGGTAGAGAGGTCTGGATTCGTATGGGATCGCGAGGCCATCACTTGTGAGACTGTCGTATGGGCAGAGAGGTCTGGATCCGTATGGGATCGCGAGGCCGCCGATTATAAGAGGTCTTGGTATGTATAGTAGGAATTTCCTGTCCTTAGGTGGTAAGTATATGTGGTTACCTATTGTAAATAGGCCCTAGGGACGGGGAGGGGGTAACGTTCTGGCTGGGTTAGTGAGGCTCTGATGAGCGAGTTCTATCTGATCCGAAAACCCAAGCAGAACATTTGGCGTCACGAACCGTTTACGAAACCTGTGTGCGTTGTGGTTGTATCGTGTTTGCTTTCGGCGCGTGCGTGGTTTTGTTTGTATATTATTTGTGGTATAATTGTGTGTATAGTTTTTCTTCTTCTTTCTTTTCTTTTTCTTCTTTTTCTTCTTTCTTTTCCGAGATGTTTTCTAGAAAGTCGAAATCTACTTTTAAGTTGCCCGTTGATATTCCCGGATGGGATTCAACGCCGTATGAAGCCTTAGCCCGTGAGTGGGCTGATTCTACTGGTTTGAGTGAGAATTGGAATTCTTTTTTGGAACTGGCGGAGCCGGCTAATGTGATTACTTGTTTACAGAAGGCGCCGGTATCTAAGGGTGATGAGCTTCCCGTTTTGGGGCGCAGAGGTTGGATTGTTCTGTCTGCGTACAGGATTCTGCATGAGAGGTTGTTGAAGTTACAGAAATCACATGAGGATGTGGAAGCGAACTTTGTTGAGATTCAGAATTCTCATACTTTGTTGCGGTGTCAAAATAAGTTGCTTGCTGACAAACTTGAGACTTACCAAACTATTGCCGAGAGGGCGGCTGTGCGAATTGCTCGTTATAAATACAAGAATCGGCGTGGTCGGGTTTCAACGCGAAAGGTGCGTCTGGTCGTGGCGAAAGCCGGACTAGATTGGAATCCTGACGAATGGGATGGTAATATCTGGAACTCGAGTGATTCTTGTTCCTCGGGTGAGGAGTCTGCCAAGCGCGAGTCCTCTCGCTCCGGCCGTGATTGTAAGTCTGCTTCTTGCGCCTCTGATGGTGCACCCCGTGATTGCGCTCGTCCTTCGAGTGGGGTCGATGCTTCTTGCACTGATTGTTCCTCTACGTGTACTGATCGAGCTCCTTGTGATGCTCGTCCCGCGGTCTCGGTGCATCCAGTTTTTCGACGGAAGTTGCAGCAGGCTCCCAATGCTCCGAATGGTATTTCTTTAGACTCTTTGGAGGATTTTACTCAACAAGAAATTAGTGATATTTTGCAGCGATTTCGGCAGCGAGCTGGTGAGACCTTACTCACATGGATGGTGCGCCTTTATGAACTGGGCGCTGCTGGCATTATGTTGGATACTGGCAATTGTTTGAAGTTTTGTTCCTTGAGTTCGGATTCTACTGTACAAGATCATTTTCGTAACTTTAATGGTGGTGGTCAAATTTCTTTGCTTCAATTGGCGACTGAGGGTTGTAATCAAAAATATCCTACTGAGTCTGACTGGCCTGTGAATGACAAACCGTGGTATACTTTGCGCGACGCTGCACAACGTCTCAAAGAGGAGGTGATGAAAACGGCAATTTTTCTGGGTACTGCTGACAGGTTGCTTGATGGTTTGTTGACATCTTCTGTGCGGAATCGTATTATTCGTTCTTCCCCTGTTGCTTATAAGCAGGTCATGATGACTTTATTGATTAATCAGACTGGTAACACGTTATCTATGGTGCTGGAATCGGTACGCCAACTCGGTGAGTTGGGTGAGTGGTTTAAACCTGAACGGCAGTCCCGGCCTGACACTCGTACTCCTGGTGACAATAAACTTACTAGACGTGATATCTTTTTTGGTCTTGTGGCCGATGGTGTGCGGAAGGAGGACATTGACGGTGAGACTACTGCTCGTTTGTGGGAAATGTTTCGCAAACGTGGCTTGGATCGAAAGGAGGGTGCCCGGCGTGTTCGGACGACTGAGTGTGATCGTGGTTTTTCTGACGGTAGCGGTGATGACGACCGCCGTGGGCGCCCTGATCGTCGTGATGATCGACGTTATGTACGTGATTTGTCCCCCCGTCGTGAGAGAGACAGAGAGAGAGAGGGGGAAAGAGAAAGGGGGAGAGATGATTATGTTAACAGCAGACGTAGAGATGATAGGGATCAATCCCCTGAGTTGAGAAAGAGAGAGGACCGACACAGATTGGCCGATCGAAACCCGCAGTACAATGCAGAGGACAGGAATCCATTTCGTAATGGAGATGGATATGAACAGGAGGTATCGATACCTAAGAAACGTGAGAGTCTTTATCCTGATTTATCCTGGTACACAGAATGCAGTAAAAATGACTAGGAAATAGGTCAAGCTCCAGTACACAGATGGGCTCACAGAGATAATAGACCCTATGTAGATATTGATATTTATTGGAGACATCGTAATATCCAAAGGGCCCGAGCATTGGTAGATACAGGAGCGGAGGCCACTCTTATTCATGGAAAATCAAAGAAGTTTAAAGGTCAGCCTTTTACAATTACCGGATTAGGTGGAAAGGAAACTCCCGCAGTTCAAACTTTACTTGAAATGAGAATAGGTAGAATTCCTAGAAAAGAATACTCTGTATTAGTGGTGCCACTCTTAGAATTCATAATTGGAATTGATATTTTGAAAGGAATGACTTTGCACTTAGAGGATGGATGTTACCAATTTGGAACTAAACATTATATATCGTCCAGGCCTGTACGGGTTGGTCGTTTAAGAATGCCCCCCATAAAAGTTCCCCAGGCGACAAAAGTGGTTTGTCAGAAGCAGTATCGTATTCCAGGTGGTCATGAAGAGATTAGTACCACTATTCAGGAGTTGGTGGATGCAGGAGTTATAACCCCAGTTACTTCTGCTTGGAATAATCCTGTTTGGCCTGTACGTAAGAGTGATAATTCTTGGCGCATGACTGTTGATTATCGAGAATTGAATAGACACACACCCTCTTTGACTGTTGCAGTACCGGATGTTATTACCCTAATTGAAAGAATCCAAAAACATCCAGGTACATGGTATGCTTCCATTGATATTGCTAATGCTTTCTTTTCAATTCCGATTGCCCCTGAGTGTCAGGAACAATTCAGTTTTACGTGGAACGGGCGTCAGATGACGTTTTGAAGTCTTCCTCAGGGCTATGTGCATAGTCCTACGATATGTCACCGGCTGGTGGCAGAGCATTTGGCTGAGGTACCGGTTCATCCGCAAATTCAGATATGTCACTATATTTATGATATTTTGATCCAAGGCGAAACACAAGAGGAAGTTCAGACCCAATTGGACAGAGTCATTGAGTGCCTGCGTGAGAAAGGTTGGGAAATCAACCCGGATAAATTACAAGGTCCGTCCCAGGCTGTGAAATTTTGGGGTATTAATTGGCATGAGGGGCACCGAGAAGTGATCCCTCAGGTTAAACAGAAAATTCTTGATTTTGCAGTTCCGAGGAATAGGAAAGAAGCCCAAAGCTTCATTGGTCTGTTTGGTTTTTGGCGCCAGCATATTCCTCATTTGAGTCAAATATTGGCCCCTTTGTACCGTGTCACGCGTAAAAAGAATGCATTTGAATGGGATAAACCACAGCAAGATGCGTTCAGTCTGGCAAAAGAAGCAATTCAGCATGCTCTGGATTTATGGCCTGTACGTGATGGTGATGTGGATTTGAATGTGTCTGTACAGGGTCTTTATGCGAATTGGAGTTTGTGGCAGAAACAAGGCAAGAGTAGAGTACCGTTAGGTTTCTGGACCAAAAAGTTACCTGATGCTGGTGAGCGTTATACACCTTTTGAGAAACAGTTACTTGCATGTTATTGGGCTCTGGTGGATACCGAGCAATTGACTTTGGGACATGATATAGTTTTGCGACCTGAAATTCCTATCATGCAGTGGGTTATGAGTTCGCCGAAAACTCACCGAATAGGACACGCTCAAGAGGCGAGTGTGATTAAATGGAAATGGTATATACAAGACAGGGCACGTGTGGGACAAAAAGGAGTTGCATCTTTGCATGAGCAGGTGGCGCGGGCGCCATCGACTGAGACTGAGAGTGAATGTTCCGTACCTTTAGTACAGGAATCTCCTGTTAAGTGGGGTAGACCTTTTGATGATTTGTCCGCTGAGGACAGAAACCATGTCTGGTTTACGGATGGTTCAGCAAGGTTCATAGGGACGAAACGGCATTGGAAGGCGGTGTCCTATAATCCGATCACACAAAAATTGCTGAGTACAACTGGTGAGGGTAAGAGCAGTCAATTTGCTGAACTCTATGCTGTTTATCAAGTTCTGAAACAAGAGTTACCTGGCACATGTCATATTTTCACCGATTCTTGGTCTACTGCCAATGGACTGGCAGTTTGGTTACCGACTTGGCATTCCCATAGTTGGAAATTGCATTCAAAAGAACTGTGGGGGAAAGAATTATGGCAGGAGATTTGGGAAATGCTCCCACAGAGTACTGTTACAATCTTCCATGTGGATGCTCATACCCCGATAGACTCTCTTGACAAATTCTTTCATAACATTGCAGATGAGAAATCTAAAATTGCTGAGGCAGTGGTGGACAGGCAAGATTCTGATATTGCGGGATTGGCGAAATGGGCCCACCAGAAAGCAGGACACTTTGGAGAGAAAGCCACTAGCAGGTGGGCTGCTGATCGAGGAATTTATATTCCCCTAGATTTAATCAAAAATGTTATTCTACATTGTCCCATTTGTCAGCATATCAGGCAGCGCAAAGTGCCCCAAATTGTTGAAGGTCATTTACATCGCGGGAAATTGCCCGCTCAAATTTGGCAGATTGATTACATCGGTCCACTTCCTATGAGTAGGAATTGTCAATATGTTTGCACTATTGTTGATACATACAGTGGCCTGCTGGTGGCCCTTCCCTGTAAGCAAGCTACCCAATTGAATACTATTAAAACATTGGAATTGATTATGATGTATTATGGTGTGCCATTCCAAATTCAATCTGATAATGCATCCCATTTTCGTGGAAGATTGGTACAAGAATTCTGTGTGGAAAACAATATTGAATGGGTGTTTCATATACCATATTATCCACAGGCCTCGGGTCTTGTGGAGAGGTTGAATGGCCTGCTGAAAGATCAATTACGTAAATTAACAGATGACAAGTATAAGAATTGGCGAGACTTTTTGCCTCAAGCGCTATTGATTTTGAATAACCGTCCTTTTCTAAATGCTGAATCCCCACTTATGCGTTTGTTTCCTCCGAATGTTGATGCTAAGCCCAATGAAATCAGAGAGACTGTGATGTACTGGGAAATTACTCCCGGAGCTTTGGCTCCATGTAGAGCGACCCCAGGGTCGGCAGGTTTAGACTTGCATGCCATGGATAACACCGTTATAAAAAGTAAGGATCGAGTCATCATTGAAACTGGTGTTGGTGTTCATATACCAACTGGGAATTTCGGATTAATCGCCCCTAGATCGGGGCTGGCTGTAAAAGGCGTTCAGGTGCTTGGAAGAATCATTGACAGTGATTATCAGGGAGAGATTAAGGTGCTCCTGCTGAATAGCAGTGAGGTTGACTTACTGATACATCAAACTGACCGAGTGGCTCAATTACTAATAATGCCTGTTTTCAGTGGTGAGATCACAAAAGGCACTGCCCCAACGTTGCTAACTGTACGAGGCCAGAAAGGTTTTGGCTCCACAGATAATCCTGGGGCCAGAGTTTGGGTGCAGTCGCCTAAGAATCCCCCTGAACAAGCAGAGGTCATTGCAACCGGTCAAGATAACACCATTTTAGTTATGAGACCAGGGAAAGATAGCTGGGAAGCAGTCCCGGCTGACAAATGTTACTTACGAGAATGAATAATGCCTGTATTTGATTCTCTTTCAGATCATTCTTTGGACTGTTGCTGCAGGATGTGTCGGCGTTGGACTCCTTTTGGGCTGGTACGACGAGAGAGGAGGGATCCCATCAACCCGGGTTGAGTTGAGAACCCGAGTGTCGCGTTCCTTCGCTGCGTGGGATTCGTCATCGAACTTTTGGACTATGTTAGCCAAGCGGGTGACTAAAGCCCCTCATTTTTGCTTGACACCGATGAGATCGGTGACTGATATTCTAGCGACTTGTTTAGTTGCTGTCCCTGCTTCATTGGAGACTTTGACTCATATTTTCAATATATCGAATGCTCGCCCCAATGTTCTTCTGGGCGATTTTGCTACCCATGAGTATTGCCCCTTGTGTACTGTACTGTCAGACCCGATACCCCCCATCCAGTCCCAAATAGTTACCTATAATATCACACAGGGTGATTTGTGTTTTTTCCTTACTTGTGATCCTAGTGCGATTTCTGAATGTATGCGTTTAAGATTGAAAGGTGCCACTTCATTCACCGCTCATGAACGAACTTTGTGCTTTCAAAGGACACCGAAAGCATGTGCTTCTGTTCAGAATAACATGACTTGCAAGAGTTTGGTAGTTACCCCCAGTCATTATCGCACGATGTTACTACCTGCCGGATGGCTTTTCTCATGTGGTAATACTTCCTGGCCATATATCCCCGCAAATATTTCTGGAGGCCCTTGTGCCATTACTAGACTGAGCTTGTTAATGTTTTCATCACATCCGAATGCCAACTCTCGTGTGATTCGAGATACAGTGAGGTTACAGGAGGATTGTGACTCATCTTTGCATTTATATTCCAAGTCTGAATACCTTAGCCTGGCTATTTCAATTATTGGTGTTCCTGCTTTGGCAGTTTATAATGCCAAATCTATTGGGAAAATGGCCTGCTGGATGGTAAAATCTATTAATCATACTTCTACAGTTCTGTCTGACATGCTATTAGACGCCCAGGGTGAACGTAGAGCTATCTTGCAAAATCGAGCGGCCATTGATTATCTTTTGCTTAAACATGGACACGATTGTTCTGATTTTGAGGGTCTTTGTTGTTTTAACTTGTCTGATCATACAAAATCCATTCAAGCTCACATTGATAAACTACATGACTTGACAGAAGAAGTTAGAAAACACATTGACCAGGGCTGGTTTGACTGGCTCTTTAATTGGTTACCTGATTTGCATATGTTACGTCAGATAGTAGGAGGTATTCTGGTTACTATCGGCATTTTGATTTCTATCTGTTGCTTTATTCAGTGTATTCCTTCACTACTTCAATTCTGCACACCTGGTACTAGACATAGATCAGTTAGTTTGGTTTCATATTATTCTTCCACAGATGTTAGTTCTGTTTAATGAATGTATAATAGACTGAAGTCAAGGGTGAAATGTTCTGCTCGATTTTCCCGGCCTTCTTGTGAGGAGAAGTGATCGAATGTGACTTCAGTCTCTTACCATTCAAGTCTAAGGGTTAGAGTAGTGAATGGAGCCTATTTACTAGGCACTTCGACATGCTCCTGTGCTCTTCCCCATAGATCAGGGCTTGCACACATAGCCTAGGGGATAGATCAGTTAGTATTAGGGATAACCTGTCCTGTAGTGAGGGTATTTCATGGAGCCGTGCTGAATTTAGGCCTGGTAGGCCTCAAACGGGAGAGACTCCATCTTTCTTTCTGCTCCGGCAGCTTGGGATGCTTCTAGGTCAAATGTAATGTTTTAGTTATGAGGTGTTATTCGCTTGGAGAGAACCGGTTCAGGCCGGCCCTTATCGAAGGATTGTATTTTTCTTCATGCCGAAGACACTACATCAGGCCGGCCGGCTGGGAAAGTGTCCTTGGTACGGGGAGGTACAAGAATTTGGTGGGCGGCAGGTTACGGGCCGGAATTTTCCATGAGGAAACGCACCTCTATATTAGTGGAAGTCTGAGGCAGTTACATGTTCAGTCCGTAGGCGGCATCTAGCCGTTAGCAGTAAAGCTACTACTTATTCCAGGGAAGACAGACGCCATCCTGAAGGCGGAGAAAAACCGAGAGACAGATACTCTTCTAGCAGAATAGCCAGAGAGGAGAGAGTAGCCGATGAGGAAGAAGTCCCAGTGACTCGGAGAAGGGTGAAGGGAACAGATCCGTGACTGCGGAGGTGTGACTTCCAGGCGAGCCGAGGCACAGACGAGAAGGGAACCTAGATGACCATTGAGTGCAGGCTACACACTACTAAGGTGATGTCGACCCTTTTCTTATTAGAGTGTACAACTTAATCTTTCACTTTTCTTTGCAGGTTATGTGTTATATTGTAATGTTATGTGATTGCGTATGTAATGAGTAATAAAGTACCCAGTTTGTAGTGAACCAACAGATGCTGCGTGTTCTTGTATGAGAGGGTAGCCTATTTCCCTAGTCAGCTGTGGCTACATGAACAGATGTTAACCCTGATCAGGTAAGTGGTAACTGAATAAGGGAGAGAGGAGCCCCTCGAACCGGAGAACAGGCTATACTCGAACTGGCAGTCCTTGTGTGATCTGATGAATAGTGAGACTGATTCCCTTGTTGTATGTTATGGTGATCATAGGATGAACTTGTGCTGAGACTGCCGTCTGGGTAGAGAGGTCTGGATTCGTATGGGATCGCGAGGCCGCCGATTGTGCTGATACTGTCGTATGGGCAGAGAGGTCTGGATCCGTATGGGATCGCGAGGCCGCCGATTGTGCTGAGACTGCCGTCTGGGTAGAGAGGTCTGGATTCGTATGGGATCGCGAGGCCGCCGATTGTACTGAGACTGCCGTCTAGGTAGAGAGGTCTGGATTCGTATGGGATCGCGAGGCCGCCGATTGTGCTGATACTGTCGTATGGGCAGAGAGGTCTGGATCCGTATGGGATCGCGAGGCTGCCGATTGTGCTGAGACTGCCGTCTGGGTAGAGAGGTCTGGATTCGTATGGGATCGCGAGGCCGCCACTTGTGCTGAGACTGCCGTCTGGGTAGAGAGGTCTGGATTCGTATGGGATCGCGAGGCCGCCGATTGTACTGAGACTGCCGTCTGGGTAGAGAGGTCTGGATTCGTATGGGATCGCGAGGCCGCCACTTGTGCTGAGACTGCCGTCTGGGTAGAGAGGTCTGGATCCGTATGGGATCGCGAGGCCGCCATTTGTGCTGAGACTGCCGTCTGGGTAGAGAGGTCTGGATTCGTATGGGATCGCGAGGCCGCCGATTGGGCTGAGACTGCCGTCTGGGTAGAGAGGTCTGGATTCGTATGGGATCGCGAGGCCGCCATTTGTGCTGAGACTGCCGTCTGGGTAGAGAGGTCTGGATTCGTATGGGATCGCGAGGCCGCTATTTGTGCTGAGACTGCCTTCTGGGTAGAGAGGTCTGGATTCGTATGGGATCGCGAGGCCGTCACTTGTGAGACTGTCGTATGGGCAGAGAGGTCTGGATCCGTATGGGATCGCGAGGCCGCCGATTATAAGAGGTCTTGGTATGTATAGTAGGAATTTCCTGTTCTTAGGTGGTAAGTATATGTGGTTACCTATTGTAAATAGGCCCTAGGGACGGGGAGGGGGTAACGTTCTGGCTGGGTTAGTGAGGCTCTGATGAGCGAGTTCTATCTGATCCGAAAACCCAAGCAGAACAGTTATCTATATCACTATACATATACACACATATAAACCTATAAGTCACTCCTATGGCAGGTCTTATCAACCCTGAAGGCAGAGTGCTTGGTTCTTATGTGAGATGGTGCCCCTGCATGAGCAGAGCCCCTCTGCAGCATTCAGAGACCCTTCTCTGATGCTGTTTGTAGTGCAGCCTGACCATATACTCTTTAAGTGCATTATAACGGTAAATGCTAACTTTGGACTGGCTGCACGGAAACATGTGTGTGGTGTCAAACACCTTGGAATCATACTCCCACACCAGTAACTGGTGTGGGAGTATGATACCACCCTTCTAGAGGGAGAGACATGACTGTACTGGTCTACCCGGTAGAAACCTAATAGAGCCCTGGCATCACAAAATGGATGCTGCAGCCACAGACACGGGTCTGGCCTCCTGCTGCTGACCCAAACTCTGGCAGGGGAGGCCTGGAGAATAGGTTTTCTGTCACAGGGAGGTGTATCTACCTCCCAGACAGGCTTATGTGTATTGGGGCTGGGTGGGAGCACTCTCTGAGTGCTTTGAAGTCCTGCACTGGGGGCACATTTGGTGTCCCTGTGCATAGTCCAGCTCAAACCCGTTCAGGGGCTTCCAGCCCCTGCTCTGGCGTGAAACTGGACAAAGGAAATGGGTGTAGCCACCCCTCTTTCCAAACCCTCCCATAGGTGGGTCCCCAGAGTATGTCCAACCCTCCTACCTTAGTATTAGTATGGGACCCCAGTCCTTAGAACTTTAGATTACCCTGGACGAAACTCTGAAGCTGAATCCTGGACCTTTGACACTCTGCTCAAGATCAGAGGACTGAAGAAATCTCCATTGGGGCCAAGGAGTGACTCCCCTGCTTGGCAGGCACCAACAAAGCAATTTGCCGGTCTGCATCTGTGCATCATTGAAGCTCCCGCGAGACTCTGAAGCAGTTGCAGCCCAGGAAGAGGATTTCCAGATACCTCAGAGGCTGACCCAAGTCCCCAGCAAAGCTGAGACCCGCGGCCCTCGTGAGTAGCGTGGAACCGGAACTCCTGGTCACTGTGCACTTTTGCAAGTGCATTGACTTCTCGACATTCTTTGAAGTCGTGCTTGGGATGACTCGAAGTCCCCACCTCGAGCACTGAATCCACCAAAGATTGTCAGCCTGGTCATTCCAAGTGACCCGTGGGCTGCCATTTTGTGTTTTGTTTCGAGGTCCCTTCGCCGATCCCTGGTCCGTTGACTGGTGGGTCCCTGAGGGGGTAACTTTGCATTTCCTTGGGCTTTCCTGGTTGCTCCAGATGTGCCGTGACTCCCAACCAAGTGGTGAGTCCCTCAGACCTTGCTGGTCTGCACCGAAGCATTTCTTCTCATTCTGTATGGGTTGCTGTTGCCAAGGCTTGTTGTGTCCAATCCGAGCACCAATGCTGCAGCACTCGACATCCTTTGTGGGACAGCTCGAATCCAGCTCCTGGTTGTCCTCAATGCCTCCTGGTCCTCGTGGCTGAAGAGTCAAGCTTCGCCTCTTTCATCTGAAATCACCCGACATCGGTGGGCATCTGCTCATCGCCTTCCTGGTCACTGGCTAGTGACCCAGACTCTGTCCCCTCTGCTTTCAGGTTCTTCTCATTTTCGATCCAGTCTTGGATCTCTTCGGACACTTCGCATCTTCACGGCAGCAGTACTTCTTTGCCAGCTCCCATTGAAATCGACGACACGACCCGACATCAAAAGATACCTATGCACCCGGCTTCCCTGGGTGAGGTTGCTGGAGCGGATAGTACAACATTTTGTATACTCCCCCATTATGCATGGTTATATTAATCCGAATAATCAATTAATTGTAATATTATTAATCCGTTTGGAGTGATAACTCACCAACCATATTAACAAAAGAATTACACGTGGGAATTGCACCTTGCATGGCTATATTAATTTTAGACTAACTTGAGTACGCATATTAATAGTAGAAAACTAGAATATTGCATGTTATATGTCGCTTTGGTGATGTATTTGTGATTTGTGCTTTATTCAGTGGATATAAACCGCTCTGAGTGTTGCTTCTGCCAGATAAATACACACACATATGGGTATTAGCGAGGGGATAACATTTTATAAGCCATTTCTTTGTTTTAATTACGTTTTATGTTTCTTTTGCTTAAGTTGACCATTTCGGCCTAAACGTGACTGCTCTGACAACACGAGGTTCTGGGTGGAGTGCGCAGGTGGCACCGCCAGCAGCAGTGGCCTGGACCTGACCCCGGGAGAACATGTACCCTTCAAGGACGCTCCGGGAACCCATCCAAGACCAAAGACAAAGCTCAATTTAAAAGCCGGAACAAGCAAGTTTGATGACTTCATCATTCGACACCCTGAGAACTGTACCCCGCTACTCCAAATGGACCAATCAGGACTCTCTAAACCCCGATCTTGATACTTTTGACATTATTTTCATTATAAAAGTAGGTAGGGAATTAGGCTAAAAAGGCTATCGCTGATCGCTTGCTCTTTTTTGACAAACTTGATTTCCTGACGTTATATGCTGACGGAGAGGACGGTGACAGTGCTGGACAGCTGTTATCCTGAATCTTTGAAAGACTGAATTGCGGCCTAACTTTGCTGAATAAAATTCTTCTTGACTGACTGATTTAGAGGACGACTTTAGCCAGAATAGGTAAATATGATGCTCTGAAATGCTGATGATGATTTCTAACGTTTCTTGCAATATTTCTTAGATAAAGAATATTTGATTAATTGACAAATGTGTTGTGTCGATTATTTAAGAAGAGATTTTGATGGGATTTAAAGACTAGATAAATGACTGTGAATCTAAACCTTCAAACAACTAAATGATCCATCTCCTTATGAGAGGGATATCTTAGGTCTGAGGTCAATGTGTTTAAGAGTAAGGTAAAGGTATTCCTTTCATGTCAGCGTTTGGAAGCGTATTTCCCTCAGGAAAATAGATCAATGGAGTGTAAGTATATTGGTGTTATGGGCCCCACCAATGAATGTATTTGAGTGAATCTGATGCTGAGGTAATTGGTCTGTGCCGAAAGGGGGAATTTGACGTTCCGCGCTGCAACAGTTTTCTGGTAGCAAGACGATGGTTTTTATTGTTTTGGTTTGTGATTATTGCTTGTAAATAGCTTATTGATTATAGGTTATTGATATTGGTTCATGTACTAACACTCTATGTTGAGTCGTGTTGAGTTTCATGTTGTTTGCATGGCTTCTGGGATGTAGGAAGTCGGAAGTTTGTTACGGTTCCGTAGTAGAGCAGAGGTAAGCGCTGTTCTCGGGAAAGACGGAATTGTTGTTATCCTGTAGGTACACAGGAGAAATGTGTGACGATTGAAGTTGCACGACGCATTGTATGGGTTAGATTGGGTGACATCGCCGTGTGTTGCCATTAGAGACATTTTCTGTGTGAGAGAAGTGTGTATGATAGCGAAGGTTAGCTGTGAAATTCTGGTCTTAGGTACCAGGGATCCAACTGGCATTCCGATAACGCTTATCACTGGAAAGGTAATAGGTACTCTCTGAACTTGTTAGAAGGACAAAGGAGAGGTAAGTGCTGCTTGGTAACGTATGTCATAATTCTGTAGTAGGACAGACTGTTCGCTGTTCTCGGGAAAGACAGGATTCTGTGTGAATGTACTACATTTTTCTTGTGTGAAAGTGCATGAACGAAATAGCATTCGGGTTAACTGTGAAACACTGGTTTTATTTCTCAGGAGCATTGGGTCTCCAACTATGTGTCTTAAATACTGGAGAAACGGTTAGCTAATGCTTGTTTGGAGGGTGAAGTAGAGGGATGTGCTACTTTATCAACGGAAGTAACGATTCTGTAGTAGGGCAGAGGTAAGCGCTGCTCTCAGGAAAGGCGGAATTCTCATGAGAAAGGTCTATTGCTATTCTTTGGTTAGCGAAGCGGACAATAAAGACATTTTTATGTTGTTACTAACAGAATTGTAGAAATTGAAACAAAAACTTACTGAGCAGATTTGTAAAGGAGGGGTAGACAGGAGCAGGAGCTACCGCAGCAACTGCTGACGTCAGAACCACCGCGCTGGGATTGGACAGTCGGTCAGAAACATAAAACGCTCCGGATTGGTGCGTTAGTGTACGCCGCGCTAGGAATGGAGAAATACAGGGTGACGTAAACGCTCCCTATTGGTGCGTTAGTGTGAATCGCGCTGGGATTTGAGAATTGTGACAGTGATGTAGACGCTCCGGATTGGTGCGTTAGTGTGAGTCGTGCTGCGATTGGACAGAGTAGCGGTACAGTCGTAAGGAGAAACTAGTGAGACACGAAAGAAAGGAAAATGTATTACGATCCACCAGAAAAAGAGAAAAAGTCATGGTTTAGTAAAATTAAGAAGTGGTTTAAAAAGGACAAACCGATCATAACTAGGGAAGGACAGTTACTTCCTCCACCGAAAACCCCTGCATCCTTTATGGTTGCGAAATATGGACATCACACCTGTATTTGGTTAGACAACTGGGTTAAGTATACGGAGAAAGACGGAGTGTTGGCTTTTCCAGAACATGGTTCATTTAATTTGGCTGTTTTGAGAAATTTGAGAGAGAAAATGATGAATTTAGAACCGAGACCTAGACCGACTCAATTTGAGGCTTTGACGGAGTGGGAAGACGAAATGCATGACCGAGAGACAGAAAAATGGTAGAGGATATAGGTATCTGTTTGGTAGATCATATGGACATGAGACGCATGATGATCGAATGAGAAGGTGGCGAGTATGACTGAGGGTTTATTTCCCGTAAGAACTGCAGGAGAAAACGAAGGATGAAAGTGTGTAGAAAAGAGGCATAATGTGGAATCGAGAGGGTATGGAGTGAATGAGTCTGAGGATGATGTTCTTGATGATATGTTCTATAAGAATCCACCACCATACCGACCAGAACCAGAAATATTAACTCCAAGTGCCCCAATGAAAGAAACAGTACGAATTCTAAAATCGGAACCAGAGTTCCAAGATTTGGGGAGAAACAATCCTATTAGAGAGGTAGAAAAGAAGTCTGGAGGAAAATTGGATGGAGAAAATTCAGCAGAATTAGCAAAAACAACCCTAGAATTAACTGAGAAAATAAGAGAATTGACTAAGAATTTGGAAGCGGTAATTGTACCAGTAACGATAGATCCAGTAATGCCTGTTTTTGACAAGCAGAAAGGCAGTGAACATTGTTTGATAGTCCCATATAAAAATAAAGAACCGGTTGAACAACCAAGAATAAGTTAGAGTGAGAATCCATGGAGACAGACTATGAGTATGATTGAACCAAATTTTTCAAATAACCCGTTTGTAGGTCAGAACTGTGCAGAGAAACGTATGACAATGATAGAGAAGATGTCAGAAACACAAAAAGATTTTGGACAAGGAAATGTAGAGAAGCCAGTATAACCGAGTTGAGTGAATGGTTAAGAAGCTTGCAAAAGAAAGACAAGGAATCCCAGTCAATAGATGTAGCTAAATTACGAATGGTACTGGAAGAATTAATAGTAGGAACTATCCCGACAGAGAAATTCAAAACTTACCAAGATGAGGAGTTGTTATTTCTGTGCAAAAGCGTAACATGGAGAGCAAAAAGTCTTCATGAAAGATTAGAAGAAGTGGCAAATGAGATGGGTATTGATATTGAAAAGGTAAAAGCCCTACAGAAACCCTATCGAGTAGACTTCATCAAAAAAGATATTGAAAACATGAATACCACAGGACAAATAGGTCAGATTAAGGATATAATTATTTTGTTGAGAAAATGGGGAGATGTGGACAAATGGAAGAGCAGATGGTATCGTAAGCGAGACGAAGTTTCAGACAAAACGTTTTCAGCTTATCCTATGAGAGAAAAAGAGAAGGTTGTGACAGAATACCCTATGAGAGAGATTCGGGCAGGAGGATATGTGCATGTCCCATGGACTAGACAGGATATTTTGTCATTTACGAATGACTTTCCTCGACTGCGTGAAAAACCCGTCGAGTGGTATAGACAGGTGGACAGATTTGGGAAGCTATCCAAAGTATTGTGGATTGCCCTGAATAGCTTGTTTGACATAATAGTACCAGCAGATCTATGGACAGAATGTAAAATAGTAATAGATTGGCCGACACAGGAATATCCAAGGGATCCTAAGACAGGAGCTCCAGACCCTGAAGTAATGAAGAAATATGAACAGGTTATGGCATTCTTGAAGAACAAGGTACCCCCTAAAGAGACAGATTGGGTGAAAATTGACAGAACACATCAAGAAAGCTAAGAAGCAGTACATGCCTGTTATGAGAGGTTAATCTTAGCCTTTAAACAATTCAGTGGAGATGAAAATTTGAGTGACAAGGATTTGAGTAATTTCGTATACAGGTTTGTATATGGTCTTCGTCCAGAAATTAGTGAAATGATAAAACAGCATACGGTAGATTGGCAAAATGAGAAAATAGACGAAGTATTGAGACATGCTAAATATTTCAGTGATGAAATTGAAGCAAAACAGCAAAAACTAAGAGAGAAGGCAATGTGGGCACAGGTAAAAGTAGCAGAGAGATAGGAAGCACAATTAGTGAAACAAGCTGGGTCAAAACAAAGATTTAATCCTGGGAAAAATAAAGGGAATATTGAGGAAGCTAAGAAGAAATTTCCGTGTCATAATTGCGGTAGGATAGGGCATTGGAAATCCGAGTGTAAGAATCCACCAAGTACTAATGATGAAAATTCATCCTTGAATCCACAGGTGCAGAATGAGGTGAGTGGTCAACAGCAACGACAACAGCAGGGTGTAACACAACAGCATCAGGTGCCAAATCCACCTTTTCCACAGAACAAAAATTGACAGAAGTATAGTAAGGAGAATGGATTCTACAACGAAGAACAGGTAAATAAGCTGCAACGCGCTAGCGCCGCTTCGCAGTATTGGCTGCAACGCGATGAAAGCGATTCAGACGAGGGTTATTGACGTTGCCGAAGGGAGGAAGAAGAGTGCGTACTTGGCGCAACTCTAGAAGTAGACCAGACATGCCCATTTGTAGATGGAAAAGTTAATAATGAAAATATTACTTTCCTAGTAGATACTGGTGTTACACAATCAACAGTTAGATCAGCTGATATTAAGAATCTTCCTCTCTCGGATAAAATGATCCAAGTAGTTGGTGTGTCCAACAGACAGATTAAAACTTACCTTACAGAACCAGTGAAAGTTAGTATAGGCACATTTTCTGAAATGCACAGATTCGTAGTGTGCGACACCAGTCCTGTGAATTTGTTAGGTAGAGATTTATTGTGCAAGATGAATTGCACTATATTTTGTACTCCAGATGGAATAGCCTTCGAAACACCAGATGATGATGTGCTGTATAAAATGACAATGGCAAACAGAGAGAAAGAGGTTACAGGAACCTATGCTGTATTCAACCCTGACGAATTACCTAAAGAATTGAAACAATCAGTAAAAGCAGAAGTTTGGAACTTCACAGGAGAAGATGTAGGATTGATGAGAAATGTAGATCCAGTAAAGATAACTGTATAAGAAGGAGTATGTTATCCAAATGTCCCACAATATAAATTGACCCCTGAAATAATCGAAGGAGTTACTCCTGTGATTGAGAAAATGATAAAACAAGGAATTTTGAGAGAAATAATGAGTAGCCCATGTAATTCACCAATACTGGGACTGAAAAAGCCTAGTGGAAAGTTCAGAATAGTACAAGATCTGAGAAAGATAAACAAAATTGTTGTACCATGTTGTCCCATTGTACCGAATCCATCTGTGATTTTATATCAGATCCCTCATGACGCAGAATGGTACACAGTGATTGATTTGTGCCATGCTTTCTTTTCCATCCCTGTAAGGATGCTCGAGAGACAGACTAGTGATACAGAAGAAACCAGTCGGGTTATACGTGAATGCGAGGGATACTGTTTATTCGCCACAGTAGGAGGCAATCAGTCTGTGTTACGAAAATGATTTCAAAGGTCAAATAATAACAGCCTCCGAGAATTAGTCTTATGACTTCTGGTTGTTGTGAAGGGTTTTGTCCCGCTACCACTCTCTACTCCTGGTTGTCTTGGTCCTCCCTCTTCGGGGTCTGGTTGTTCTCTCTCCGGGGATCTCCACACCAGGGCAGCAAAAGAAATAAAGAACAGAAAACACTTGGGTTAGGCTTTATCCTTTCCTATTCTTTGGTTGTGCCACCTCCACCATAACGACGTGAGGGAAGGGAATATGGGATGTCAGGGAGGGATCTTTTTAAGGGTTGTAAGGGATTATACGGGCTCCAGTAGGGTGCAGCTCCTAATGGGTGTTCCAGCTACCCCACCAAAAAGACCCTCTGAGCGGCACTTGCCTGAGGCCACGACCCGTGAACCGGGCCGTGGCAGCCGGACCCGGGGCGTCCTCTCCTTCTCTTGAGCCGCCGGGCTTGAACGCAGTATACTCCTTTTTTGTGGTCGTCGCGGCCTCCGAGAGTCCTGCGCCTGGGTCTCCGACCCTCTCCTGTCGTCCCCTCCTCCGTTGTTCTTCGGCAGCGCCTCTGGTCCTCCTCTCGTGTGTCTCTGCTTCCTCCGCTCCTGGTACTCGTTGCTCCGCTGTCCGCTCTCCTCCGTTCCACTCGCTTTCCGCGCTGCTCTCCTCGCTCTCCTTCCTGGTTCCGCCCCTCTTGTTCTGCATTGGCGGCTGCGTCCTGATGTCACGAGTTCCCAGCGTGACTAGAACGCAGTCAGTTTCCGGTGTTTCCCCCATGGATCCGTCCGTGTTTTCCGACTTCCGCTGTGCTGAGCCGTCCTCCCTCTTACAGTCGTCCCCCCTTAGGAATGGACGTTGGGGCCATTCACAACACGGATGCCTGGACAAATAATCCGCACTCAGCTGCTTCATCCCCGGCATGTGGAGTGTCTGAAATGAGAAGGGTTGCAAAGCGAGAAACCATCGTAGTATGCGGGAATTGGTGTCTTTATTCCGTGCGAGACATGTCAAGGGAGCGTGATCGGTAAGGACCAGGAAGTGTCTGCCTAAAAGGTAGTATTGTAAGGATTCTATAGCCCATTTAATAGCTAAACACTCCTTTTCTACTGTTGAGTAGTTCGTCTCTCTGGGGAACAGTTTTCTGCTGATGTACAACAGGGGTCGCAGTTCTTCACCTGAGTCTGGTTGAGATAAGACCGCCCCCACCCATGGTCCGAGGCGTCCGTTTGAAGGACAAAGGTACGATCAAAGTTGGGGCATCGTAAGACTGGGGTGGTACAAATAGCTTGTTTGAGGGCCTCAAAGCTGGCTTCCTGTGCTGCGTGCCATGTCTGAATGCGTGTGGGATGCGTTTTGGACAGTGATTCGGTGAGCGGACTGGCTATGGATGAGAAATGGGGAATAAACCGCCTGTAATATCCTATAAAACCCAAGAAGGAACGAATGTCCTTCTTAGTTTGTGGCCTAGAAATGGTGCGGATGGCTTCAATTGTATCAACTTGGGGCTTGATGTGTCCTTCTTGTATGGAATATCCCAAATACTGTATTTTCTTAGTCCCTAAGAGGGATTTCTTCGGGTTGATTGTAAGGCCGGCGACTTGTAAGGCTAGAAATATGGATTTGAGGTGTACTAGGTGTTCCTCCCAGGTGTGGCTGAAAACCACGATATCGTCAAGATACGCTGCTGCATACTTTTGGTGTGATTTTTAGTACCCTGTCCATTAGCCTCTGAAATGTGGCTGGGGCCCCATGTAACCCGAACGGGAGTACCTTGAAGTGGTATAGACCTGATGGTGTGGAAAACGCAGTTATTTCTTTGGAGGTAAGCTCCAACGGGATTTGCCAATACCCTTTTGTTAGGTCAAGGGTTGACATGTACCTCGCTTGTCCCAGGCGTTCTACCATCTCGTCTATCCGGGGCATTGGATAGGTGTCGAACTTTGTGATCGCATTCACCTGTCTGAAATCAATACAAAAGCGCAGACTGCCGTCTGGCTTTGGTACGTGTACAATTGGAGAATACCAATTGCTCTGGGACGGTTCTATGATCCCTGCCTGGAGCATGTCCTCCACTTCCTTTTCCACTGCCTCCCTACGGGCTTCTGGAATACGGTATGGCTTCTGTTTTATGACTGTCGGGTTCAGAGGTACTATTTCATGTTGGACCAGGGATGTTAAACCGGGGTTTGTGGAAAACAAGTCTGGGAAGATGGTTATCAAGGCGCCTAGCTCCGCTTGTTGTTCAGTGGTTAATACTTCTCCGAAGGGAACAGAGGGACTCGAGGGGTCGTGGACCGACAGGAGAGGTATATCTAACTGCGGGGAGCTGCAGGCCTTCAAGGCGGGGTTGGGTCCTCCAGGTGGCTGGGAGTCCTCCCATTTTTTTAGGAGGTTTACATGGTATATTTGTTTACCCCCTGTTCTATGGGGCAGTAGTATGCTGTAGGTGACAGGGGTGATCCTTTTTTCCACCACATACGGCCCTTGCCACTTCATTAATAACTTATCTTCTGTGGACGGGAGTAGTAAAAGGACCTTGTCCCCTGGTTGAAACACCCTAAGCCGACTGTTACGGTCATAATATCTCTTTTGTGTCCCCTGTGCTTCCTGCAGGTTTTCATGTACGAGCCCCCATATGTGGTTTAATGACGTCTTTAGGTCAGTAACATACTTCAATAGGGGCTTCCCTTCCTCCTCTTCCCCCTCCCACTGTTCACTGGCCATATCCAATAAGGTTCAGGGCTTTCTCCCAAACAGCAGTTCAAACGGGGAAAACCCCATAGATCGTTGCTCGTGCGTCCGTAAGACGAAGAGAACCAGGGGAAGCTTAAGGTCCCAGTCTCTCCCCGTGTCAGAGACGACCTTGCGGAGCAGGTTTTTGATAGTTTTGTTGTACCGCTCCACAAGGCCGTCTGTTTGTGGGTGGTAAACTGAGGTTCTTATTTTCTTGATCCCGAGTAGGTCACAAATCTGGCTCATCATTCGTGACACAAACGGGGTGCCCTGGTCGGTCAAGACCTCAGAGGGAAAACCGACTCGTGAAAACAGTGTTATCATGGCTTGTGCCACAGCGGGGGTAGTCATGCGCGACAAAGGGAAGGCCTCGGGGTATCGACTGGCATAATCGACTATAACGAGTATGTACCGGTGGCCCCGGGATGAGGGGGTTAAAGGCCCGACTAAATCCATTCCCACTCGTTTAAAAGGGATGTCTATGATGGGGAGTGGTTGTAGGGGTGCCTTAGTAATGGGCCCTGAGCTCGTGTATTGGCATCGCACGCAGGCAGCGCAGTGTTTGGCAACGTCCCTATAAACCCCTGGCCAGTAGAATTTTTCTAACAGATACTTCAGGGTATTTTCCTTGCCATAGAGCCCACCCCCCATTTTATTATGGGCTAACTGGAGCACATGTTCCCGGAAGGATAGGGGAACAAGCAGTTGAGTTTTCTCTACTGAGTCTCTTTTTTTCAGCTCTATATAACAATCCCCTTTTTACAAGAAAATAAGGTCCTACCTGGTCTGGTGGCTCTTCCTGGACCTGTTCCCAGGCGTGTACAAGCGTTTGGTCATCCCGTTGGGCTGCCCGGTAACTATAAGGCGGTGTTCCATCGGTATCTGTAATGGAAAGGGGAAAGGCATTCCGTGATATTTGCGAACAGTAAAACTCTTTTTTATCATTACGCCTTTCCCTTCTGCTTTTCTTTTCTCGGGTTTCTAGGGCTTCGATCTCTGCAGTACGAAAAGGAGCTTCGTCTAGCCATGTGTGGGTATTTCTCT
This sequence comes from Triturus cristatus, assembly GCF_964204655.1. NCBI lineage: Eukaryota > Metazoa > Chordata > Amphibia > Caudata > Salamandridae > Triturus > Triturus cristatus. Next base: position 962,641,333 of record NC_140589.1, read on the forward strand.
TCGTTCCTTCTATATAGGTTTCGAATTTTGGGTGGTCGGTCCCTATGATAACGGGTTCTGGCAAAGAGGGGATCACCCCCACCCTTTTAAGATGTGAGTCGTTATCTACTTCCAAGACGACTTCCGCCGTGGGGTACGACTTCGTATCCCCATGGACGCAAGTCACCTTCACTTGCTCGGTGGTTTGCAACTGGTGTTCTCCAACCAGGGATCCGTCAACCACTGTGACGTGGCACCCGGTGTCTAACAGGGCCTGTCGTTTCTTGCCATTTAAATATACTTCCGTTCTGTAACGTTGAGATCCTCCATTGGTTAACAGAATCCTGCCCCTGGTGTACCCTACTTCCATGGGTTCAGCGGGTGGTACTCGGTGGGGGCATTGTCTGGCTATATGGCCCCATTCACCGCAGCTGAAACATTGAGGACCTTGTCCGCTGGCACCCGTAGAAGTAGGGGAAGGCTTTGGACTAACGCGCAGGTGTGGTAATGGCCTTAGTTTGGGTTTTAGGGGAGGTCTAAAGGAGGTAGGTGGGAAACGGAGACTGTGGTCGTGTAGTGCCTGCTCTGAAATCTGGGGCCCTATGGAAGGCACAAGCTATTTCCACTGCTGAGGCGGAGGTGAGGTGCGGGTGTTGTTTCACCCATGACTTCGTGGTGGGTGGTAGGGCATCCAGAAATTGTTCCTGGAACACTTTTTCGACTACTTCTTCCATGGTGGATACGTGGGGGGTCAGCCATCTGTTACCTAAGTCCCTTATTCGATAATACAAAGCCCGAGGATTGTCCCCAGTAGTCCATTTCTCTTTCCTGAACTTGTTCCGATAATGTTCTTGATCGAACCCTAATCTCTCTAAGATCGCCTTCTTTACGTCTACATAGGCAGTAGTCCCATCGGGATTGGCGGCTTGATATGCAGCTTGTAACTCTCCGGAGAGAAGCGGGGCGATATATTGGCCCCACCTCTCTTGTGGCCAGGCTGCTGTAGACGCCACTCGCTCAAAATTCAGGAAGAAATAGTCAGGGTCTTCCCCTTCCTTATATTTTTGCAGGACCGTGCCTGGTACAGTAGGATGGACCCGGGTATGTATTATAGCGTCAGTGAGTCGTAGGATTGCCGTGTCCTGTACTTGTTGATTCGAGGCAACCACCCTTGCCTGATCCTTAAGAGCTCCCTGTAACGCCTCTCTCTCTATTCTAGCAGCCTGTAATTGTTGTTCAAACACCAACTGTAGGTGTCTTTGTCCTTCGGCCAACTGCGTAAACACATCTTCAATAGGCACGGGTTGTGTCATGGCGTCGACACACCGGGACCGGGACTTAAAAATCCCACTTCTGACACCACTTTGTAAGGATGCTCGAGAGACAGACTAGTGATACAGAAGAAACCAGTCGGGTTATACGTGAATGAGAGGGATACTGTTTATTCGCCACAGTAGGAGGCAATCAGTCTGTGTTACGAAAATGATTTCAAAGGTCAAATAATAACAGCCTCCGAGAATTAGTCTTATGACTTCTGGTTGTTGTGAAGGGTTTTGTCCCGCTACCACTCTCTACTCCTGGTTGTCTTGGTCCTCCCTCTTCGGGGTCTGGTTGTTCTCTCTCCCGGGATCTCCACACCAGGGCAGCAAAAGAAATAAAGAACAGAAAACACTCGGGTTAGGCTTTATCCTTTCCTATTCTTTGGTTGTGCCACCTCCACCATAACGACGTGAGGGAAGGGAATATGGGATGTCAGGGAGGGATCTTTTTAAGGGTTATGAGGGATTATACGGGCTCCGGTAGGGTGCAGCTCCTAATGGGTGTTCCAGCTACCCCACCAAAAAGACCTTCTGAGCGGCACTTGCCCGAGGCCACGACCCGTGAACCGGGCCGTGGCAGCCGGACCCGGGGCGTCCTCTCCTTCTCTTGAGCCGCCGGGCTTGAACGCAGTATACTCCTTTTTTGTGGTCGTCCCGGCCTCCGAGAGTCCTGCGCCTGGGTCTCCAACCTTCTCCTGTCGTCCCCTCCTCCGTTGTTCTTTGGCAGTGCCTCTGGTCCTCCTCTCGCGTGTCTCTGCTTCCTCCGCTCCTGGTACTCGTTGCTCCGCTGTCTGCTCTCCTCCGTTCCACTCGCTTTCCGCGCTGCTCTCCTCGCTCTCCTTCCTGGTTCCGCCCCTCTTGTTCTGCATTGGCGGCTGCGTCCTGATGTCACGCGTTCCCAGCGTGACTAGAACGCAGTCAGTTTCCGGTGTTTCCCCCATGGATCCGTCCGTGTTTTCCGACTTACGCTGTGCTGAGCCGTCCTCCCTCTTACAATCCCATTGCACCATGACAGTCAGCAAATGTTTGCATTTCGTTTCGATGAGCGTATTTTGGCGTGGTGCCGAATTCCACAGGGGTATACAGCAAGCCCCTCAATGTTTAATCAGCTATTGAAAAAGTGTTTGGAGAGTCTAGAAATGCCTGAAAATTCAGTACTAGTCCAGTATATCGATGACCTACTTGTGGCATCGAAAACTCGTGAAGCCTGTGAGGTAGACACAATATCTTTGCTGAATCATTTGGCAGATGGAGGACTAAAAGTGTCACCATCGAAATTACAATTCTGTAAGAAAGAAGTCCAATATTTGGGACACAGCATTGAGAAAGGACACCTGAAAATAACCATAGATAGAATCAGGATCATAAAAAGAATGAGTCCACCAATGAGCCAAAGAGAAGTGAGAATGTTTCTGGGAATGGTTGGATATTGTCGTCAGTGGATAGGAAATTTCTCATTGATTGCAAAACCTTTGGTGCGATTGACAATAAGTGGTGTAAGAGATCCAATTGATTTGAACAAAGAGGAGTTGGCAGCATTCAAGAAGTTGAGAGAAGGATTGTGTGAAGCGCCAGCATTAGGTATGCCTGACTATGATAAGGAGTTCGAGTTGTATTGCAGTGAGAGAAATGGATGTACGCTCTCTGTTCTAGTACAGAAGCATGGAAAAAGGAGGAAACCAATTGCATATTTTTCATCCATGTTGGACCCGGTATCTGTAGCCCTTCCTGGGTGTCTGAAAGCAGTAGCTGCTACATGTCGAAGTTTGGAACAGAGTGAAGGAATTGTGATGGGATATCCTGTGAAAGTGTTTGTGCCTCATGATGTGGCGATTCTTTTGACAAGGAGTCGTACTCAGTATATGACGCACAGCCGACTGACTAAGTATGAAAAGGTAATTTTGGGTGCAACAAATGTGAGTCTCGTGAGATGCGTAAATGTGAATCCTTCAACATTGTTGCCTGATGTAGAGCATGTGGAGGTAAGAGATGAAGCAGATCATGATTGTTTAGATGTACTTGACTTCTGTACAAAACCAAGACCTGACATAAAAGATGAACCCTTGCCAGAAAGTGATTATGTCATGTTTGTTGATGGACCTTGTTTGAGAACAGATGATGGAGTGCTGAGTGCAGCATATGCGGTAAGTACAGTTGCAGCAGTGATGGAAGCATCCTATTTGAAAGGAGTAAGGTCAGCCCAAGTAGCTGAACTTGTTGCCCTGTCCAGAGCATGTAAGATTGGGAAAAGTGTGAGAGTGACTGTGATAACTGATAGCCAGTATGGCTACGGGATGGTCCATGATTTCGGCCAAATTTGGCTGCAAAGAGGTTTCCTGACCTCAAGTGGAACTCCCATTAAGAATGCTGAAGTGGATGGAAAGTTGCTTGAGGCAATACAGCTGCCTAGGCAATTGGCCGTGGTAAAATGTGCTGCTCATAGTCGCAGTGGTGATTACATTGCCACTGGAAATAAATTCGCCAATGACATGGCACAATGTTGTGCACGAAATCAGAATTCAATCAATCGGGCAAAGGAAAGGGAAATTATTTCTTCTTTCCCAATGTTAACTAACATGGTGGGAACATGGGATGAGGTAAGACAATTGCAGGAAGAAGCAGGAGAGGAAGTAGTAAAACAGTGGGCAAAAGCAGGATGTGCACCAAGAGAGAAAGATCATGTGTGGGTCTATCGAGATGGAAGACCAGTTATGCCTGATAGCATGATGTCTGCCATGGCACGGATGTATCATGGACAGGGACATATAGGGAGAGACGCCATGATTAGGTCCTTTAAACAAACTTGGTATAATGCCAAGTTTAGGCTTGTGGTGGAAAGTATTTGTCAAAGATGTCTAATTTGTCAGCAGTACAATCCAGGAAGAAAAACAGTGGTGAGTCCAGGAACAATAGGCCGAGAGGGAGGACCTTTTACCAGAATGCAAGTAGATTTCTCCTTGTAACAGGTTGAGGTATGTTTTGGTAATGGTATGCCTATTCTCTAGGTGAGTAGAGGCGTTCCCAACAAGAAGAAATGATGGAATGACAGTGGCAAAATTATTGTTGAGGGAATTTATACCTAGGTTGGCGTTCCCAATAACAATTGAATCAGACAGCGGAGGACATTTTCATAATGAGATCATAAAACTGATTTGTGAAGCATCGAATGTACGACAAAAATTGCATTGTGCCTACCGACCAGAGGCTTCTGGTGTAGTCAAACAAATGAATGGTACTATCAAAAACAGAATAGAGAAAATGTGTTTAGCCACAGGTATGAAATGGCCCGATGTCTTGCCTCTAGTACTCATGACTATTAGATCAATACCAGACAGAACTACTAGTTTGAGTCCTCATGAGATCCTCATGGGACGTGCAATGAGACATGTATTTATACCAGTCAACAAGCTGATGACAATAACTGATGACATGGTATTGGAATACTGTAAAAGCCTGGCTGACGCAGTTCATACTGTGTTTCATCAGGTTGGAGCGGATGCCACCACTCTTGAAAAGAAGCCAGCTCATGATCTAAGCCCAGGGGACTGGGTAAGGATAAAAGTACACCGAAGAACAAACTGTTTGGTTCCCAGGTGGGGAAAACCAAGGCAGGTCATCTTGACTACAACAACAGCTGTGAAGTGTGCTGGATTGAAGAACTGGATCCATGCAAATCATACTTTGAGAATTCCAAATCCAGTTGATTGTAAAGAAAAGGAGTATTTTGATGAGTCAGAATCCAGTACTGAGTCAGATGACGGAGAGCCAAAACATAAATTCTAATACATTCTGTATTAATGGAACAAATCTCTTTCCAGATAACAAATAAGGCCAATTTTACCGTGCTAGGAGATTTAAATCTCCATCTAGAAGATCTTACCTGTAGAAATAGTATAAGACTTATCGCGGACATGGCCTCTCAAAATCTTAAATTGGTAAATGAAGGGCCTACTCACAGAGCAGGACATTTCTTAGATCCCGTTTTCACCAATTTAGATACAATTACCTGCACCCCAGCATCACCTACAATCTGGTCTGACCACTATCTAATAAAATTCTCCTTGATATCACCTTACAATACTAACAGAGGAAATGACATTACTCGCATAGAGAATTCGTCAAGAAACTGGAAGAGGTTAGACGTAGAGAAAATGAACAGATGTCTAGAGGCACATATACCACCGATGAAGCAACAAATAGACCCATTAGCAAATGATATCCAATGCTGGCTTACTAAAGCTGTGGACCTATGTCTTCCTATTTCCAAACAAAATAAAATCACTCATCATCCCCCAGCACCATGGTATACCGATTCTCTGAAAATATCAAAATCTAGCTGTAAACCTCTCGAAAGACACTGGAGGAAAAACTATAACCCCATAGATAAAGTAGCTTATAAAGCCGCTTTAAGTGAATATCATAAGGAATGTAAGTCTGCACGTGCCACCTTCGTAAATCAAACTGTGGAACCTGGCAGGAGAAGATGCTCGCTTCAGCACGTACACTTGCATATCACATTTCTCAATTTTATCTTTGGACATCTCTATCCTGTTGCAATCATTAACTGGAAAAGCACCAGACTTATATCTTGCATTATAGTGGAAAGTCCCAGAAGCAGATTTGGGTCACGCAGCCAGCAACAGTACCTTTCGGTCCTTAAATGGTAGGCAACCATTTAGGGCCTCGTTAATTGGTCAGACAAACTATGCTTAATTTGTGCAACGTATAATATGATGCTACATCCTTTGCGGTTTGGGCCTATAAAAACTGTCAAGCACGTCACCTCAGTGGACACTCAGTGATTTTACTGGTGCCTCCGTGCTGCACGTTACTCTGTTGTTGGTTTCTCAATAAACCCTGTGGTCTAACCCTTGACGGAGAATTTTTTGTGTGGATTCATTTCTTGCTTATATTTCAATACATCAATAAGGTCTCAAACTGTGCAAAAACACTCTTTAACACAGTGAAAGCATTGGCTGGCTCAGATGCAACTGCCAAACCACCCGCTTTATCACTATCCAAATGTGAAGAACTAGCGAACTTCTTCATAAATAAAGTGGAAGGTATCTATCAAGATATCATCTCACAGGACACGGAAGTTCCAGGGCCAAAGGTTATTGCATCTGAGGGTATACAGCTTTCCAATCAAAGAAAGATCGAGCATGAACTAAAAGATTGGCCCCTATTAACTACGAATACTGTCCAAGACCTATTAAATTCTATCAAATCGGGGTCACCAAGGGATCCTATTCCAGCTAACATCCTTAAGCAGTTAAATCTATCTGTGATACCTATTATAACGCAGGTACTTAACATGTCAATTAAAGAGGCCAAAGTTCCTCCCCTTTGGAAGCATGCTATGATCCACCCTCTGCTGAAAAAACCAAATGCTGATGTAACGGATACGAAAAACTACCGTCCCATCTCCTTACTCCCAATTCTATCTAAAATTTTAGAAAAACACATCCACCTTCAGTCGACACAATATGCGAACACTTACCAACTTCTTCACCAGTCACAGTCTGGAATTAGGGCAGGTTTTTCAACGGAAACTACGCTGCTGGGCGTCACTGAGACAATTCGCCAGAAATTGGATAAAGAAGAAACAGTAGCGCTCATCCTTTTGGATTTGAGCGCTGCATTTCTCACAAGGTGCTCTTAAACACTCTGAGTAACGTAGGAATCAGTGGGGATGCTCTGAAATGGATTCAGGACTTCCTCTCAAATAGGACATTTCAAGTTTCTCTCAAAACACATGCTCCAAGACCCATTCTTTCAGTCATGGTGTACCACAGGGATCCATCCTGAGTCCACTTCTCTTCAACATTTATGTTAGGCCTTTGGCTGAGTTAGTTGAGGAGTCGGGACTCACGATCTATTCATATGCAGATGATTCACAAATTATTTTTTCATTGACGGCCCAAAAAGTAAATGACATCTCTATGCTTAAAACTGGACTGAACAACATCGCAACTTGGATGAAGGAAAATTTCCTAAAACTAAACAGTGAAAAAACAGAGGTGATCATTCTAGGGAAACAGAAACATCTATGGAGCCATCAACATTGGCCAGAGAAAATGGGCACCCTCCCAAACCCTGTTTCACAAGTACGTAATCTGGGTGTACTCCTGGATGATACTCTGAGCATGCATGCACAATCAGTTAGAGTGGCAGCCACCTGTTTCTCCATCCTACGATGGCTGAGGAAAATCTGCTGGATGCTCCCTGAGTCAACCAGGAAAACGGTGGTGAACGCCTTAGTAACATCCCGTTTAGATTATGGAAATGTCCTTTATTTAGGATCAAATAAGGCTAACCTCCATCGTCTACAAATGGCTCAAAATGCGGCAGTCAGATTACTATGCAATGTACCTAAAAGGGAATCAGTCTCTGCATTCCGGCGTAAACTGCATTGGCTTAACATTGAAAACCGAATGAAATTTAAAGCTCTCACCTACATGTATAAAATAAAAGCCAACATAGCCCCGAGGTACCTTTACTCACTGGTAAATACATATATTCCATCCAGGAACCTCAGATCAGCCACCCAGGGCCGTTTCAGGATTCCAAAATTTAAACGCACTCGCATAGGAGGCAAATCCTTTGCTTACTTAGGCCCGTCTCACTGGAACTCTCTCCCCATTTCATTGAGAAATGAGCCTAACTACTTCAGTTTTCGAAAGTTGTTAAAAACCTGGTTATTCGATAAATAAAAATAAAACCTTTTCTCTCCACCTGCAACAGCTAAAATGCGCCGGGAAACCCTTTTGGGTAGCCGATGCGCAGTACAAATGCAAAAAAATAAATAAAATAAATAAATAAATAAAGAAGGAGAAAACTCTGAAAGGGGGGAGACAGAGCCAAGGTTAACTTTGGTCCCCAGAAGTAACTTCCTGAGGAAAAGGTTACAGATTTCTGAATCCAGTTCAGACTCAGAGACAGAACAATGAGCACATTTGTCTAAGAAAGAACAAAGGAAGAACAAAGAAAAGGACAGTGGAGAGACAATAAAAGAAATCCGTGAGAAGGAAGTGCCAGATGAAGGATTGAGAGAAATTCCACCTGAGACAACAGCTTTAGATGGACAGGTGCCAGATACAGAGAGAGAGGGAAAGATTATTTGCGGCAGACCCCCGAGGAGGTGTAGGGAACTCCAACATCCAGTTAGAAGCAGGGACAAGTAGTCAGCAGAGAGATTGCGTGATGGAGATTTGAGGAGGGACAGAAGTAGGGAAAACAAAAGAGGTGGAAAAAGAACTCGTTGAAGGTAAAAAGCAAGTTATTTATTTATTTATTTAAAACATTTGTAGAGCGCATCTGTCACCTTGCAGGTATCCTGGCACCAGTGGCGGACGGTGACATTTGAAAGTGGTGGGGCGTAAAATGTTTGGCATACTTCAGCATAGCGAGCGAGCATAGCGAGCGAGCCTGAACAACCTAAGGGGGGTTTGCGGGGGTTCTCCCCCCGAGAAAATTTTGAAAAAAAGAGTGGAAAAATGGTGCATTTGCAAGCAAATTTGAGAAAGCAGAAAGGTTAATAAAGCAATGAAGAAAGTGCAGTTATTACAGTAATAAAGAGATCATGTCATATAACATAGGTAGCTGCTTATTCAGTATAACCACAGAGCTTCATAACAGACTTTGAGATATAATGCATTTCTGAGTACCTCACAGGTGTTTTTTATTTAACAAACAACTAAACAGGTGGTCGGAAACTAGCAGCATTGAACATACATATGTTTACTTTTTGTATCTAAACTCAGCACGTCTGTCTTTAAGAGCAGCAAACTTTTCAATTACTTGAACGTTAAAATCAGAGATATTTTGAACTAACTTGCTCTCTATAGAAAGCATTGCCAAAGCATTCAGTCTTTCCTGAAGCATGGTGTTTCTTAGGAATGTCTTAATCCTCTTTAAGGCGGAAAAAGATCGTTCTGCCTCTGCTGTTGTCATAGGAGTGGTTATGACAATTTTAAGTAAAGTCACTGTCTCTGTAAATGTCTTTTCCATATTAAGTTTATAAATTAAAGTCAGCAAAGCCCTGGCATCTCTGGCATTTCGGTACACAGGCATTGAGTACAGTACAGTCAGCTCACTTTTGAGGTCCTCTTGGTTGAGCATGGGATAAGCTTCCACAGCCTCATGCAGAGCATGCTGAGGGAAGGATTCACCATATTTTGCAAAGTTTTGACTTTCCAATAATGCGGCACTCACCAAATGTTTTGTGAAAGCAAACCGTTCTTGTGCATGCACAATTACAATGTCACATATCTCCTTTGCATTTCGGACCAGAGTGGTGATGTTTTTCCTGTGGTTTCCAAAAGTTGAAGCCTCTGGCAGTTTGCTGTCTAAATTGTCCACCTCATTTCTCACTAAGCTTATGCGCTCGACAAACATAGCGGTATTTCTTTTCACAGAGACAGTATCGATCTCTCGTGCTTGTAACTGATTGTATAAATTTTCGACAGCTGACATTATGTCTTGAAATAAAAACAGAAAGAACTGAAACTCTCTATCTTCTAGTGTTCTAGCAAAGCCACGGGCTTCACTTTGAGTTTTGAAATCAAAGGTGTCATTGACTTCTATATTATGAAAACATTTCACAAGGTCCTCCCTATATTGATATATTAGTTGCACTGTACGTATGTTAAAGTTCCAACGAGTTGAGGATCCCCTTGGAACCCTTTTGTCCACAATCTCCTGAAGTGCTTCCGTTCTTTTTGGGGAACGTGAGAAGAATGCTGCCATGCCTCCTACATCCAGAAAGAAAATTCGTGTCTCGGAGATCTTTGATACTGCCTGCTGCATAATAAGATTAAGTTGGTGGGCGTAACAGTGCACGTAATGAGCATAAGGGTACACATCTCTAATTCTTTTCTGTACTCCACCAAGGCTTCCACTCATTACGGACGCACCATCATAGCTTTGTGCAATAACTTTTTTTTTTTGGTGCACCTCTGGAAAAATGAAGTTGAGTTGACGCAGTATAGCTGCAGTAATGGTTTCTGCAGTAGAGTCTCTTAAATGAGTGAAACCATAGAACCTCTCCACAACATTATTGTCATTGTCCAGGTACCGAAAGACTAATACGGACTGTGTTTGTGTGGCCACATCAGTGGTGTCATCAGCCTGAATAGCCACAAAGTCTGTGTTTTGCAACTCTTGGACAATATGGCTTCTCAGAATTTCGAGCATACACTCAAGGAGTTCATTTTGGATAGTTTTAGAGGTGCCCTTAAAGACTGTAGCAGTTGCTAAATGTACTTCCATTTCTTTGTCTATGCTTGCTATTAAATCCACAAGGCCTTTGAATATTCCTGGATTTGTGGAATCTTCTGATTCATCATGGCCTCGCAATGCCAGTTCGAAAGCACCACAGAAACGAATGCAATCAATTAATTTTGATAGTATGTGCCTATTCCTATCAACTGTTTCATTGTGTTTCTGTATTGTTTGGCGGTATGCACTGCTTATGTGCTGCTCAATCGGTGTGTCTCCCAACATTCCCAGTCTTGTTACGTTTTCCATATGCTTTTTTGTGTGTGCATGCTTCTTGATTTTTTCAAACAGATGCTTCAAGTCTATCACTCCTTCTCTTGTCCAAGGAAAATCACCATTAAACAGCAAGCAGGGGAAGCAGAACAGTTTGTTTCTTGTCGGACACCCTGTAAGCCATTCAGCTTTTGTGTACCAGGTGTTTGAGAATGTACGTGTGTAAGATTTTCCTCTGTCCTGGGTAACTTGTTGTAGTTGTAGGTCTGGCCGATCAGGTCCTAATCTCTTTATCTGTAGTTTCTCTTCTAGTTGCCGTGCATGGAATGACCGTGTAATTAATTGTTCTACCGTATTCATCATGTCGATGTTGTCCTTACCAATATGAAAGAAGCCTGTCAATAGTCAAAGTACAACGTATAAGATTTGGTGCAATAATAGCAAATTTCAGTATAAATACATCTACCTTGTGCATTTTCGCAATAGATCTCCAATCCAACAGCTCCCCTTTGCGCAACAGGACTGCTAAAAATACAGCCTTACCGCTGCTCGCTGCCTCTGTGTGCCATAGTGGTTGCTGAAGGCACTGAAACAGACACTGTTTGAGGGCCTTGAAGAAGGCAAGGAATAGATAGTGCCTTTCACAACCGTTATTGCCCAAACCACAGGGCTAAGGCTCAGTATTAGTAAATTCCATCCACTGAGGGAGGGTACAATGTACAGAATGTGCACCCACCCCAACCACCATGTAGAGTGACCAGAAACATAGCCCTAACTCCAATCTAAATAAAAATATCATCAGTTTCCTTACCTTTAACACTGGTGTTTGCTGGGTCGTAGCTGGGATGAAAGAGCAGCAAAGGAGGTTGGGGCCTCTTGTTCTTTGTCCAAAAATTGCCCAAAAATTAGGTAAAGGTTCCAGTTGCAACTTGTCAGGCTTTACCAGGTGCTGAAAATAAAAATATAACAATTTATTTTTGAAAGATTAGGGTAATCAAACAAAGACTGGGGGAAAAAAACATAACGCTACAATTTTTACCTTGCAGTTTGCATGCAGCTTAGATGACAGTTCATAGCTCACTGTTGTATGTTAGGATTTTTACTTACAAACTTCAATTAACAAAATGATCTCTCTGACAAATGCAGTGACTCACTGACCTCATGTGCATTTTGTGACCTGCATCAGGTACATGAACTCTCCTGAAGCCTAATGCTAACACTGGGGGTTTCCAGCTCAGAGGGGAATAAACAGACTGAAAAGGTCAGTGATGATGGGCCAGTGCAGCAGTGGGAAAGTGTCTGCTGTGCGGGAAGAATTAGAAACAATTGGGGCTAATACCCCAATAGTAGGCCCATTTTTAAATATTTCGTCTGCCTTGCAAAGGTGGTCGAGCATTTAAAAAACATGATGTTGGTGGGGCAGCTTTCTTTAAAAATCCGCCCACCTTTATGTGTACAGCACAGCACTTACTATCAAAAGAGTGGCTGGTGGTTCTTGAGCATCGGCATGATGTTAGGCATGTTGTCAGGTTTTAAGGAATGTGGCTGAGTCAATGGAGGCACTGAGGATTTGCGTTAGTGCTTCGTTTATTGGTAGGAGTCCATTGCTGAAAGCGTGGTGGGAGGTAGCATACTACCTATTCAGCTCTAAGATTTCATATACCAATCATTCTAAAATCACGACACAGACTATGCCTTAAAAAATCATTCGAATTTTTCAGAAAAGGCTGTATTCATTTGATATAATCTCGATATGAAACATTTCTATCTATCCTTTGCTTTACATACACATCTTAAATAAAAAAACAGTATCTCTCATTCCCCCATGAACAATTATTACAAACAAAAGAGTAGGAATCATGATCAAGTGACACATCGAGCCCTTATTGAATTATATACTTGTTAGTGGCCACTTTGCAACTGGGGTGTAGAACTGAGCGCGTCATCAGCACTGCAGTAAACATTATTGCAGTAGAGTATGCGTTATGATTCTTTATGGAAGGCAGGGCAGCCTGTGCTTATTATGACTCTCAAAAAAATTATTTAAATAGGCACGCATGGTCACCGATCAAAAAATTGTTGCCTGGTATGGCATAGTAGGAGATCATTTGGGGAAATGTAATTTCACGTAGGGTTGTTTGCAATGCTTATTTTGTAAAAGAATAGGTGCTCAAAGCTCTGCTCAGAAGACTGTGACCAGCGCTGTGCAATGTCGGCAAACGTCAGGCACACTAGAGTTATCTCACCATAAATAACAGTAACAGGCGGATTTACAATTACCTATCTCAGAACTTTTTTCACATGTTAGGAGTTTTTGGTGCATCTTTGTATGCTGTGTGACGTATATCTGGGATTTGAACCCTGAACTTTTTAATATTGGGCAGATTTATTTCCACCAATAAATATATATATCTGCTCAGCTGTGATCATAGTAGTGGTTATCTGGCCCTATGTCTGGTGTGGGGAGCGTCGAGAAAGAAATGACCGGTTGTGATAGATGAAAAAAACCGTGGGAGTGAGGGAGAGATTAACTAGGCCGCGGCCGCGTACTACGTAGGTTAGTTTGGGCCGTTTGGCAGAGACACACTAACTAACGTAACACTCAGACTCAGGTAGCTGAAAATCGTCTTGCAGTCGCACTCGCAGAAAATATTCCGACCCGACCTCTAGAGCCTTACTCGTCCTGTAGTTTCTCTTGGCAAAGTTTGTAAAAGGGCAACATACATTTCATTAAAAGTCAACTTTTAGGTTGGAAAGATATCTGTGCAAAGATACTCGCTCGCTAAACGTTACGACACATGGAGGCAATTGTGCATGTTTCAAAAGCAAACAAATATATCTGCTCAGCTGTGATCATAGTAGTGGTTATCTGGCCCTATGGTGTGGGGAGCGTCGAGAAAGAAATGACCGGTTGTGATAGATGAAAAAAACCGTGGGAGTGAGGGAGAGATTAACTAGGCCGCGGCCGCGTACTACGTAGGTTCGTTTGGGCCGTTTGGCAGAGACACACTAACTAACGTAACACTCAGACTCAGGTAGCTGAAATTCGTCTTGCAGTCGCACTCGCAGAAAATATTCCGACCCGACCTCTAGAGCCTTACTCGTCCTGTAGTTTCTCTTGGCAAAGTTTGTAAAAGGGCAACATACATTTCATTAAAAGTCAACTTTTAGGTTGGAAAGATATCTGTGCAAAGATACTCGCTCGCTAAACGTTACGACACATGGAGGCAATTGTGCATGTTTCAAAAGCAAACAAATATATCTGCTCAGCTGTGATCATAGTAGTGGTTATCTGGCCCTATGGTGTGGGGAGCGTCGAGAAAGAAATGACCGGTTGTGATAGATGAAAAAAACCGTGGGAGTGAGGGAGAGATTAACTAGGCCGCGGCCGCGTACTACGTAGGTTCGTTTGGGCCGTTTGGCAGAGACACACTAACTAACGTAACACTCAGACTCAGGTAGCTGAAATTCGTCTTGCAGTCGCACTCGCAGAAAATATTCCGACCCGACCTCTAGAGCCTTACTCGTCCTGTAGTTTCTCTTGGCAAAGTTTGTAAAAGGGCAACATACATTTCATTAAAAGTCAACTTTTACAGGTTGGAAAGATATCTGTGCAAAGATACTCGCTCGCTAAACGTTACGTTACGACACATGGTGGAGGCAATTGTGCATGTTTCTAAAGCAAACGAAATACCTTTCTGCCAGGCCAGGTGAATAACGTAACGTCGACGACTGCGACAGTGCGACTCGTGACTGACTCCGTGTCCGTGAGTGACTCCAGTCATGTGGCAGCACTGGCGCGCGGCGGGGACGAGCGACACGTGCCAACTGCCGAGTCAGCGAGCGTATCAGCGTACGCCTCGGGAAATCAGGCCAATCATACAAGTGCGGCCACCACCCACGCGCGGCACCATGCAGGCTGTGCGGTGTCTTAGCCAATCATGGCGCTGCATCAGCAGCGCACTTCAACAGGATTGGGCCAAGAGCAGGGTTACTCCCTGCCCATAATGAGACCCGGGGGCTGCGGTCCCTCGCCTCGCCACACCCACACTGCCTGAGAATGAGTCGCTAGGGGAGGAGGGGGGAGGAGGGAAGGTCAAGGTATTGTGTGCGTGTGCGCATGTTCGGGCCAGTCATGACTAGCCCAAAAATTGACATGCGCACACTGCTGCTGCTGCCTGCTGCACTATTCGCGCTGACAGCCCCGCCCCCAGTGCCGTCCACATTGAGTCGGGCATATCCCGATTCCCGGAGTGCGTGCGGCGCCGTGCGCGAGTCAGTGGCAGCACAGTGCGTGCGATCGATTTCCAAATATTTATTTATGCATGATGATGACTGTGAGTGACTGTGCTTAGTGGGGCAACGCCCCAACGCCCCCAATGGACGGACCGCCACTGCCTGGCGCTGGAAGAGTTGCTCCTCAGGTGGAAAGTGATGGGAATATTAAGAGCGGAATACTAAGAAATAATTAGGGGAAAAGCCAGGTTTTAATCCGCTTTCTAAATGGAAGGAGTTGCGATATTTGGCGGATATCAACAGGCAAACTGTTCCAAAGTTTTGTGGCTGCCACTCGGAAAGATCTCCCTCCGGTCCTGACCTTGTTAAATCTTGGTACATTGACAAGGCAGGCTGAGGCAGAGCAGAGAGTTCTGGTAGGGGTGTACCAGGTGAACATAGCTTGTAGGGATCTAGGTCCGACTCCGTGTAGTGCTTTGAAAACAAGACAGAGTGCTTTAAAAGCTACTCGCTGCTTCAAAGGAAGCCAGTGCAACTCGGCCAAGGCTGCCGTGGTAGAGGATCTCCTGGTCCAACCAAGGGCAAGTTTGGCGGCGGTCGTCTGGATTCTTTGGAGTCGGTCTAACAGTACAGCTGGAGACTCAAGCAGCAGAGCGTTACAATAGTCAAGGCGACTAAGAATGGTGCACCTGACTATTAACACTCGGGCCTCTGCGGGAAGAAGTGGCATGATCTTGCGTAGAGAGCGCAGTAAGGCGGAACAGGTGGACACTGTTTTCGCGACCTGCGTTTCCATGCTAAGCTTGTTGTTCATCATGACACCTAGGTTGCGGACAGTGGTAACCGGCTGTGGTTTATCAAGAGCTTCCGGGGGCCAAAATTCGGTGGGGAACAGGCGAGGAATCTGGCTTCCAGCGCAGAACATGACTTCAGTTTTGGAGGAGTTGAATTGTAAGGAGTTTTTATGCAGCCAACCAGCTGTATCTCTCAGGCAATCGTAAAAAGATTCTAGAGGGATCGAGTCTTCCCCCTCCCAGGAGAAGATGATCTTAGTGTCATCTGCATAGTTAACAGCTTTTAGCTTGTGGGATTTGATTAAGGTGACTAAAGGTTTGAGGTAAATATTAAAAAGGAAGGGGCTAATGGACGATCCTTGAGGCACCCCATGGGGCACTGGGAGGAAGGCGGATTGGAAGGGGGAAAGGAATACCGCCTGCTTCCTATCTCGCAGGTAGGACTGGAACCAAAGCAGGGCGGTGCCGTCGACCCCTGCCTCTCGTAGTCTCTGTAGCAGGATCACGTGATTGACCGCGTCGAATGCGGTCCAGCAAGATCAAGGCTACTGCTTGGCCCCTGTCTGCACGCATACGAAGATCCTCCATGGCTGTGAGAACAGCAGTTTCGGTGCCATGGGCCGGACGAAAACCAAATTGGATGTCGTCCAGTATGTGGTTCTGCTCCAGATGTTTCGAGAGACAAGAGCTCACCCAGCGCTCAACGACTTTCGCCGGGAAGGGCAGAATAGAAATGGGTCGATAGTTTGATAAACACTCCGGATTCAGTGAGGGTTTTTTTAACAATGGAGTGATAAGTGCTTGCTTCCAAGGAGACGGGACAAATCCGCAACGCAAGGATTGGTTACAGATTCTACAGAGAGTACAGAAGAGTTCTGTTCCGAGAGCATTCCAGATTTTTGGGGGTAAGGGGTCGAGGGGGGAACCTGAAGTGATCCCATGTGCCAATCTCTCAAAATCTGCTTCGACAATAGAGGGAAATATCCGCAGATATTCCCTAGGTGGATGCCCTGGGCTCACCGGATCAAGGTCAGTGATGGCGGCCCTGGGACCAATTACACTATCCAGTGTGGGGGGGGGGGCACTCAAGTTATGGATAATGGTCTCAATTTTATCCTTAAAGAACCGTGCAAGATCATCGCAGAGTGTTTGTGTAGAAAGGATTGTTTTTTTGGCACAGTCCGGGTGGACAAGGTTATTTAGAATCTGGAAAATGCTTTTGGAGCTGTTGGCAGCATTGACTATAGTAGAGCAGAAGTAGGTAGATTTACTATTAATAATTGCCGATTTGTATTCCAGGAGTTTATTTTTCCAGAGTGTTTTATTGGAATCAAGGTAGCCTTGCCTCCATTTCCTCTCAGCCTGTTTACATGCTAATTTGAGGACTTTCAAGGAATCATTAAACCAGGGGGCTGAAACAGAGTCTAAGGAAAGCGAAGATGAAATACCAGAAGGCGGAGTTCTGAGAAAGAGAGCTTGGAGAACTGAAAATAATGATAAAGGGAGGAAACTGAAAAGAGCGGCAAAAGACGAGGTGTGGCCAAACAAAATAAAGAGACTGAGATATTGATTGACACATGTAAATTCGCCAAGAGCTGAGCAGGTGAATGAAGTAACGAGTCAGGAAAAATCAAAAGAAGAAGAACAGACAGTAGTCAAAGAAAACAAACGAACAAGAAAACCTAACCAGAAGTATAAATCACCGGAATGGACATATGTGGCCCTGCCTGAAATGAAGGAAGAGGCGGATAGCTAACGAAATCCAGAGGTGGTTGTACCGGAAGTGGTTGAGGAAGACGAAGAATCAGAAATCCTGAGAGTTATCTTTTCCGATATTGGAGAAGAAGCGGATGTTCAGGACAACCTGTATGTTGAAAACGAAGGGAAGGTGAAAGATGATGAGATGCCAAACTGAATGAGACAAGGAAGTTACTGATGGAAAAACAATAAAATACTGAAAAAGACAAAAACTGGTAGAACCACGTAGGTGCTTAGAAGCCTTGGGTTAGAAACTAGTTGTGAAGTAGAAGAGGCTAAGTCAAAAGACACGGCTCATTTTAGAAAAGATGGCAAACATAGAAAGTAGCAAAAGTAGATGTACCTTCCTTAGAAGATGGGGCAAAATGTGTTGTTGTTGTACAGGATTATTAATGCTTCTTTGGAGTATTCTTGCTCTACTAATTTCAGTTAAAGTTACTGTAGATACATTAGAAGGACATAGTGATAACATAACTAATATAGAGAAAGTTCAAAAGGTAGTTCCAACTAGAATAGATAAAAACTATTTACATAAAGACAGGTCAATAACAGATTTTTCTAACAATGTGTTTTCAAAATTGTTGTATGAATATGTAAAAACAATGGACGTAAGGGATTGCTACGTATGTATGCAATTACCTGCATCTGTATCTGAAGTAGTGACTTACATCATGTCGATGTTGTCCTTACCAATATGAAAGAAGCCTGTCAATAGTCAAAGTACAACGTATAAGATTTGGTGCAATAATAGCAAATTTCAGTATAAATACATCTACCTTGTGCATTTTCGCAATAGATCTCCAATCCAACAGCTCCCCTTTGCGCAACAGGACTGCTAAAAATACAGCCTTACCGCTGCTCGCTGCCTCTGTGTGCCATAGTGGTTGCTGAAGGCACTGAAACAGACACTGTTTGAGGGCCTTGAAGAAGGCAAGGAATAGATAGTGCCTTTCACAACCGTTATTGCCCAAACCACAGGGCTAAGGCTCAGTATTAGTAAATTCCATCCACTGAGGGAGGGTACAATGTACAGAATGTGCACCCACCCCAACCACCATGTAGAGTGACCAGAAACATAGTCCTAACTCCAATCTAAATAAAAATATCATCAGTTTCCTTACCTTTAACACTGGTGTTTGCTGGGTCGTAGCTGGGATGAAAGAGCAGCAAAGGAGGTTGGGGCCTCTTGTTCTTTGTCCAAAAATTGCCCAAAAATTAGGTAAAGGTTCCAGTTGCAACTTGTCAGGCTTTACCAGGTGCTGAAAATAAAAATATAACAATTTATTTTTGAAAGATTAGGGTAATCAAACAAAGACTGGGGGAAAAAAACATAACGCTACAATTTTTACCTTGCAGTTTGCATGCAGCTTAGATGACAGTTCATAGCTCACTGTTGTATGTTAGGATTTTTACTTACAAACTTCAATTAACAAAATGATCTCTCTGACAAATGCAGTGACTCACTGACCTCATGTGCATTTTGTGACCTGCATCAGGTACATGAACTCTCCTGAAGCCTAATGCTAACACTGGGGGTTTCCAGCTCAGAGGGGAATAAACAGACTGAAAAGGTCAGTGATGATGGGCCAGTGCAGCAGTGGGAAAGTGTCTGCTGTGCGGGAAGAATTAGAAACAATTGGGGCTAATACCCCAATAGTAGGCCCATTTTTAAATATTTCGTCTGCCTTGCAAAGGTGGTCGAGCATTTAAAAAACATGATGTTGGTGGGGCAGCTTTCTTTAAAAATCCGCCCACCTCTATGTGTACAGCACAGCACTTACTATCAAAAGAGTGGCTGGTGGTTCTTGAGCATCGGCATGATGTTAGGCATGTTTTCAGGTTTTAAGGAATGTGGCTGAGTCAATGGAGGCACTGAGGATTTGCGTTAGTGCTTCGTTTATTGGTAGGAGTCCATTGCTGAAAGCGTGGTGGGAGGTAGCATACTACCTATTCAGCTCTAAGATTTCATATACCAATCATTCTAAAATCACGACACAGACTATGCCTTAAAAAATCATTCGAATTTTTCAGAAAAGGCTGTATTCATTTGATATAATCTCGATATGAAACATTTCTATCTATCCTTTGCTTTACATACACATCTTAAATAAAAAAACAGTATCTCTCATTCCCCCATGAACAATTATTACAAACAAAAGAGTAGGAATCATGATCAAGTGACACATCGAGCCCTTATTGAATTATATACTTGTTAGTGGCCACTTTGCAACTGGGGTGTAGAACTGAGCGCGTCATCAGCACTGCAGTAAACATTATTGCAGTAGAGTATGCGTTATGATTCTTTATGGAAGGCAGGGCAGCCTGTGCTTATTATGACTCTCAAAAAAATTATTTAAATAGGCACGCATGGTCACCGATCAACAAATTGTTGCCTGGTATGGCATAGTAGGAGATCATTTGGGGAAATGTAATTTCACGTAGGGTTGTTTGCAGTGCTTATTTTGTAAAAGAATAGGTGCTCAAAGCTCTGCTCAGAAGACTGTGACCAGCGCTGTGCAATGTCGGCAAACGTCAGGCACACTAGAGTTATCTCACCATAAATAACAGTAACAGGCGGATTTACAATTACCTATCTCAGAACTTTTTTCACATGTTAGGAGTTTTTGGTGCATCTTTGTATGCTGTGTGACGTATATCTGGGATTTGAACCCTGAACTTTTTAATATTGGGCAGATTTATTTCCACCAATAAATATATATATCTGCTCAGCTGTGATCATAGTAGTGGTTATCTGGCCCTATGTCTGGTGTGGGGAGCGTCGAGAAAGAAATGACCGGTTGTGATAGATGAAAAAAACCGTGGGAGTGAGGGAGAGATTAACTAGGCCGCGGCCGCGTACTACGTAGGTTCGTTTGGGCCGTTTGGCAGAGACACACTAACTAACGTAACACTCAGACTCAGGTAGCTGAAAATCGTCTTGCAGTCGCACTCGCAGAAAATATTCCGACCCGACCTCTAGAGCCTTACTCGTCCTGTAGTTTCTCTTGGCAAAGTTTGTAAAAGGGCAACATACATTTCATTAAAAGTCAACTTTTAGGTTGGAAAGATATCTGTGCAAAGATACTCGCACGCTAAACGTTACGACACATGGAGGCAATTGTGCATGTTTCAAAAGCAAACAAATATATCTGCTCAGCTGTGATCATAGTAGTGGTTATCTGGCCCTATGGTGTGGGGAGCGTCGAGAAAGAAATGACCGGTTGTGATAGATGAAAAAAACCGTGGGAGTGAGGGAGAGATTAACTAGGCCGCGGCCGCGTACTACGTAGGTTCGTTTGGGCCGTTTGGCAGAGACACACTAACTAACGTAACACTCAGACTCAGGTAGCTGAAATTCGTCTTGCAGTCGCACTCGCAGAAAATATTCCGACCCGACCTCTAGAGCCTTACTCGTCCTGTAGTTTCTCTTGGCAAAGTTTGTAAAAGGGCAACATACATTTCATTAAAAGTCAACTTTTAGGTTGGAAAGATATCTGTGCAAAGATACTCGCTCGCTAAACGTTACGACACATGGAGGCAATTGTGCATGTTTCAAAAGCAAACAAATATATCTGCTCAGCTGTGATCATAGTAGTGGTTATCTGGCCCTATGGTGTGGGGAGCGTCGAGAAAGAAATGACCGGTTGTGATAGATGAAAAAAACCGTGGGAGTGAGGGAGAGATTAACTAGGCCGCGGCCGCGTACTACGTAGGTTCGTTTGGGCCGTTTGGCAGAGACACACTAACTAACGTAACACTCAGACTCAGGTAGCTGAAATTCGTCTTGCAGTCGCACTCGCAGAAAATATTCCGACCCGACCTCTAGAGCCTTACTCGTCCTGTAGTTTCTCTTGGCAAAGTTTGTAAAAGGGCAACATACATTTCATTAAAAGTCAACTTTTAGGTTGGAAAGATATCTGTGCAAAGATACTCGCTCGCTAAACGTTACGACACATGGAGGCAATTGTGCATGTTTCAAAAGCAAACAAATATATCTGCTCGGCTGTGATCATAGTAGTGGTTATCTGGCCCTATGGTGTGGGGAGCGTCGAGAAAGAAATGACCGGTTGTGATAGATGAAAAAAACCGTGGGAGTGAGGGAGAGATTAACTATGCCGCGGCCGCGTACTACGTAGGTTCGTTTGGGCCGTTTGGCAGAGACACACTAACTAACGTAACACTCAGACTCAGGTAGCTGAAATTCGTCTTGCAGTCGCACTCGCAGAAAATATTCCGACCCGACCTCTAGAGCCTTACTCGTCCTGTAGTTTCTCTTGGCATAGTTTGTAAAAGGGCAACATACATTTCATTAAAAGTCAACTTTTACAGGTTGGAAAGATATCTGTGCAAAGATACTCGCTCGCTAAACGTTACGTTACGACACATGGTGGAGGCAATTGTGCATGTTTCTAAAGCAAACGAAATACCTTTCTGCCAGGCCAGGTGAATAACGTAACGTCGACGACTGCGACAGTGCGACTCGTGACTGACTCCGTGTCCTTGAGTGACTCCAGTCATGTGGCAGCACTGGCGCGCGGCGGGGACGAGCGACACGTGCCAACTGCCGAGTCAGCGAGCGTATCAGCGTACGCCTCGGGAAATCAGGCCAATCATACAAGTGCGGCCACCACCCACGCGCGGCACCATGCAGGCTGTGCGGTGTCTTAGCCAATCATGGCGCTGCATCAGCAGCGCACTTTAACAGGATTGGGCCAAGAGCAGGGTTACTCCCTGCCCATAATGAGACCCGGGGGCTGCGGTCCCTCGCCTCGCCACACCCACACTGCCTGAGAATGAGTCGCTAGGGGAGGAGGGGGGAGGAGGGAAGGTCAAGGTATTGTGTGCGTGTGCGCATGTTCGGGCCAGTCATGACTAGCCCAAAAATTGACATGCGCACACTGCTGCTGCTGCCTGCTGCACTATTCGCGCTGACAGCCCCGCCCCCAGTGCCGTCCACATTGAGTCGGGCATATCCCGATCCCGGAGTGCGTGCGGCGCCGTGCGCGAGTCAGTGGCAGCACAGTGCGTGCGATCGATTTCCAAATATTTATTTATGCATGATGATGACTGTGAGTGACTGTGCTTAGTGGGGCAACGCCCCAACGCCCCCAATGGACGGACCGCCACTGCCTGGCGCTGGAAGAGTTGCTCCTCAGGTGGAAAGTGATGGGAATATTAAGAGCGGAATACTAAGAAATAATTAGGGGAAAAGCCAGGTTTTAATCCGCTTTCTAAATGGAAGGAGTTGCGATATTTGGCGGATATCAACAGGCAAACTGTTCCAAAGTTTTGCGGCTGCCACTCGGAAAGATCTCCCTCCGGTCCTGACCTTGTTAAATCTTGGTACATTGACAAGGCAGGCTGAGGCAGAGCAGAGAGTTCTGGTAGGGGTGTACCAGGTGAACATAGCTTGTAGGGATCTAGGTCCGACTCCGTGTAGTGCTTTGAAAACAAGACAGAGTGCTTTAAAAGCTACTCGCTGCTTCAAAGGAAGCCAGTGCAACTCGGCCAAGGCTGCCGTGGTCGAGGATCTCCTGGTCCAACCAAGGGCAAGTTTGGCGGCGGTCGTCTGGATTCTTTGGAGTCGGTCTAACAGTACAGCTGGAGACTCAAGCAGCAGAGCGTTACAATAGTCAAGGCGGAACAGGTGGACACTGTTTTCGCGACCTGCGTTTTCATGCTAAGCTTGTTGTTCATCATGACACCTAGGTTGCGGACAGTGGTAACCGGCTGTGGTTTATCGAGAGCTTCCGGGGGCCAAAATTCGGTGGGGAACAGGCGAGGAATCTGGCTTCCAGCGCAGAACATGACTTCAGTTTTGGAGGAGTTGAATTGTAAGGAGTTTTTATGCAGCCAACCAGCTGTATCTCTCAGGCAATCGTAAAAAGATTCTAGAGGGATCGAGTCTTCCCCCTCCCAGGAGAAGATGATCTGAGTGTCATCTGCATAGTTAACAGCTTTTAGCTTGTGGGATTTGATTAAGGTGACTAAAGGTTTGAGGTAAATATTAAAAAGGAAGGGGCTAATGGACGATCCTTGAGGCACCCCATGGGGCACTGGGAGGAAGGCGGATTGGAAGGGGGAAAGGAATACCGCCTGCTTCCTATCTCGCAGGTAGGACTGGAACCAAAGCAGGGCGGTGCCGTCGACCCCTGCCTCTCGTAGTCTCTGTAGCAGGATTACGTGATTGACCGCGTCGAATGCGGCAGACAGGTCCAGCAAGATCAAGGCTACTGCTTGGCCCCTGTCTGCACGCATACGAAGATCCTCCATGGCTGTGAGAACAGCAGTTTCGGTGCCATGGGCCGGACGAAAACCAAATTGGATGTCGTCCAGTATGTGGTTCTGCTCCAGATGTTTCGAGAGACAAGAGCTCACCCAGCGCTCAACGACTTTCGCCGGGAAGGGCAGAAGAGAAATGGGTCGATAGTTTGATAAACACTCCGGATTCAGTGAGGGTTTTTTTACCAATGGAGTGATAAGTGCTTGCTTCCAAGGAGACGGGACAAATCCGCAACGCAAGGATTGGTTACAGATTCTACAGAGAGTACAGAAGAGTTCTGTTCCGAGAGCATTCCAGATTTTTGGGGGTAAGGGGTCGAGGGGGGAACCTGAAGTGATCCCATGTGCCAATCTCTCAAAATCTGCTTCGACAATAGAGGGAAATATCCGCAGATATTCCCTAGGTGGATGCCCTGGGCTCACCGGATCAAGGTCAGTGATGGCGGCCCTGGGATCAATTACACTATCCAGTGTGGGGGGGGCACTCAAGTTATGGATAATGGTCTCAATTTTATCCTTAAAGAACCGTGCAAGATCATCGCAGAGTGTTTGTGTAGAAGGGATTGTTTTTTTGGCACAGTCCGGGTGGACAAGGTTATTTAGAATCTGGAAAATGCTTTTGGAGCTGTTGGCAGCATTGACTATAGTAGAGCAGAAGTAGGTAGATTTACTATTAATAATTGCCGATTTGTATTCCAGGAGTTTATTTTTCCAGAGTGTTTTATTGGAATCAAGGTAGCCTTGCCTCCATTTCCTCTCAGCCTGTTTACATGCTAATTTGAGGACTTTCAAGGAATCATTAAACCAGGGGGCTGAAACAGAGTCTAAGGAAAGCGAAGATGAAATACCAGAAGGCGGAGTTCTGAGAAAGAGAGCTTGGAGAACTGAAAATAATGATAAAGGGAGGAAACTGAAAAGAGCGGCAAAAGACGAGGTGTGGCCAAACAAAATAAAGAGACTGAGATATTGATTGACACATGTAAATTCGCCAAGAGCTGAGCAGGTGAATGAAGTAACGAGTCAGGAAAAATCAAAAGAAGAAGAACAGACAGTAGTCAAAGAAAACAAACGAACAAGAAAACCTAACCAGAAGTATAAATCACCGGAATGGACATATGTGGCCCTGCCTGAAATGAAGGAAGAGGCGGATAGCCAACGAAATCCAGAGGTGGTTGTACCGGAAGTGGTTGAGGAAGACGAAGAATCAGAAATCCTGAGAGTTATCTTTTCCGATATTGGAGAAGAAGCGGATGTTCAGGACAACCTGTATGTTGAAAACGAAGGGAAGGTGAAAGATGATGAGATGCCAAACTGAATGAGACAAGGAATTTACTGATGGAAAAACAATAAAATACTGAAAAAGACAAAAACTGGTAGAACCACGTAGGTGCTTAGAAGCCTTGGGTTAGAAACTAGTTGTGAAGTAGAAGAGGCTAAGTCAAAAGACACGGCTCATTTTAGAAAAGATGGCAAACATAGAAAGTAGCAAAAGTAGATGTACCTTCCTTAGAAGATGGGGCAAAATGTGTTGTTGTTGTACAGGATTATTAATGCTTCTTTGGAGTATTCTTGCTCTACTAATTTCAGTTAAAGTTACTGTAGATACATTAGAAGGACATAGTGATAACATAACTAATATAGAGAAAGTTCAAAAGGTAGTTCCAACTAGAATAGATAAAAACTATTTACATAAAGACAGGTCAATAACAGATTTTTCTAACAATGTGTTTTCAAAATTGTTGTATGAATATGTAAAAACAATGGACGTAAGGGATTGCTACGTATGTATGCAATTACCTGCATCTGTATCTGAAGTAGTGACTTATTATCACCTTCCTGTAACATATGGAAAAAACATGTAGTGTAATAGCTAGCTTTTTTTATCATACAGGTAAATTAGAGTATTATTTTTCAGATGTAGATACTATATTTTCACAAGTAACAGCAATTAACAAACTAAACAAGGTAAAACCTGCAAAGGTATTAGGTGAATTTTTCTTAGAGACAAATTAACTAACCTTAGAATATATATTTAGAAATAATTTGACTTGCAGTTTAAAGAAAGATGAGAAGACATTTTTGGATATGGTTGAAGAAAGGAGATTGAAAATGCAAAGGAAGGTTTCGCAAGGGAAAGTAGAGAAAACGGTTTGGAATGTAGAAACGGAGAAACATTTAAGAGGAGAAACGAGTCCAACTATGGCTTTAAAATGGCCTCAGAAAGGGAAACTGTGTATAAGAAGGAATCAGACGGCGTATGACAATTATTTCCTAGAGAATAGTGAGTGCCATGATACATACCGAATCATGGGAGGATGTGGATTTAAAGGTGGAAGAGATCCAGTCTTTCCAGGACATATTATCGTTTGCCAGACCATTGCTATGGCACATGTTATGTTGGCCTGGTTTTTCCAAAGATTTTTCACATGGATAGAGGAGAAGATGGTGTACATAGTCTAGGTAGTTATTTAGCACGCAGTAAGAGAATCTTGGACTGAAATTGTAGGTGACATTTTTGGAGCACTGATACCCGCAGTGGGAATATCCCTGAATGCAAACAAAATTAGAAAACTTTCAACTGTAGTGGATCGCTTGTCGACAAGCACCGCTGGAAGATTTTTATTGGTTAATACTGAAATGGTTGCCATGTGTGCTGTGGTAATGCAAAATCGACTTGCCCTTGATATTTTATTGGCAAAAGAGGGTGGAGTCTGTGGAATGCTGAAAGTTCAACATTGTTGTACTTACATTCCTGACGAAAGTAGAGATTTGAAAAACTATATTAAAAACATTACAGAATTGCATAATGAAATTGTACCACTGGAGGTTGAAGGTGTTTGGGAGAAGATTGGTAAGAAAATATCAGCTATTAAAGACTTTGTAGTAAAACTAGGTAGTACATTTATAGGTAAGATATTATTTCCATTAACTTGTGTGATTTCCTTAGTATTAATAATTAGACTAGTTTGTATTTGTTGTAGAAAGAATAAAAATCAGAAAAGAATAAAGAGAGAAAACTTAAGGAGAAGGGATAAGAAACAAGAAAGAGAATTTGAAGAAATAGAACTAGAAGAGTTACAGGATAGTATGTATAAAACAGCAAAAAGAGAAGAAACAGGGGAAACTGAAATATGAACGAAACAAGAAATCAATTCAAATTTCCGTAAAAGGGATACAAAATTTTTCATTAGTGTGGTGATATAATCACCAAAGGGGGGATTGCTGGAGCGGGTAGTACAAAATTTTGTATACCCCCCCCATTCTGCATGGTTATATTAATCCGAATAATCAATTAATTGTAATATTATTAATCCATTTGGAGTGATAACTCACCAACCATATTAACAAAAGAATTACACGTGGGAATTGCACCTTGCATGGCTATATTAATTGTAAACTAACTTGAGTATGCATATTAATAGTAGAAAAATAGAATAATGCATGTTATATGTCGCTTTGGTGATGTATTTGTGATTTGTGCTTTATTCAGTGAGTATAAACCGCTCTGAGTGTTGCTTCTGCTAGATAAATGCACACACATACGGGTATTAGCGAGGGGATAACATTTTATTAGCCATTTCTATGTTTTAATTACGTTTTGTGTTTCTTTTGCTTAAGTTGACCATTTCGGTCTAAACAAGATGGCTGAACGAGACGTTAAACGTGACTGCCCTGACAACACGAGGTTCTGGGTGGAGTGCGCAGGCGTCACCGTCAGCAGCAGTGGCCTGGACCTGACCCCGGGAGAACATGTACCCTTCGAGGACGCTCCGGGAACCCATCCAAGACCAAAGACAAAGCTCAATTTAAAAGCCGGAACAAGCAAGTTTGATGACTTCATCATTCGACACCCTGAGAACCGTACCCCGCTACCCCAAATGGATCAATCAGGACTCTCTAAACCCCGATCTTGATACTTTTGACATTATTTTCATTATAAAAGTAGGTAGGCAATTAGGCTAAAAAGGCTATCGCTGATCGCTTGCTCTTTTTTGACGAACTTGATTTCCTGACGTTATGCTGACGGAGAGGACAGTGACACTGCTGGACAGCTGTTATCCTGAATCTTTGAAAGACTGAATTGCGGCCTAACTTTGCTGAATAAAATTCTTCTTGACTGACTGATTTAGAGGACGACTTTAGCCAGAATAGGTAAATATGATGCTCTGAAATGCTGAGGATGATTTCTAACGTTTCTTGCAATATTTCTTAGATAAAGAATATTTGATTAATTGACAAATGTGTTGTGTCGATTATTTAAGAAGAGATTTTGATGGGATTTAAGGACTAGATAAATGACTGTGAATCTAAACCTTCAAACAACTAAATGATCCATCTCCTTATGAGAGGGATATCTTAGGTCTGAGGTCAATGTGTTTAAGAGTAAGGTAAAGGTATTCCTTTCATGTCAGCGTTTGGAAGCGTATTTCCCTCAGGAAAATAGATCAACGGAGTGTAAGTATATTGGTGTTATGGGCCCCACCAATGAATGTATTTGAGTGAATCTGATGCTGAGGTAATTGGTCTGTGCCGAAAGGGGGAATTTGACGTTCCGCGCTGCAACAAGGTAACACGAGTACTCTGGTGCTCCTCTGGGTGCTGGCCCTAGAACCTCCTAAGTCCAAAGGGGTTTGGTCCTAACTCATTCCTAAGTGTCCCTAATCTTTACAAATCTAACCACGACTTCCCCATAGAAGCTAACGGGAACTCGCAGCTGTGTTCACACACCGCACACGGCCCCCGTGGGTACCCTGTGTCACTACCTTGGGTGGTTCCTTGGAGTCCCAGCGATTCTACAGGCTCTAGGCCTTGTGTCTAGTTAAGTCGTGGTTCTTATACCACTATTTTAGAATATGGTTTGGCTCGCCCCTAGGGCCTGACGTGTATTTGTGCTATTTTACTGTAAATATTGAAGTGTAACTTATGTGTTTTGACCTCTAGTCTCTTAAAGAGACTAGGAGGGTGTGTTTAGTAATAAATACATATATTTTATATATATACCTGGTGTGGATATCTTTCATTTAGTGACTCAAGACTATAGACTGGTAAAACAAG
The DNA here is from genome assembly GCF_964204655.1 of Triturus cristatus. Lineage (NCBI taxonomy): Eukaryota > Metazoa > Chordata > Amphibia > Caudata > Salamandridae > Triturus > Triturus cristatus. Next base: position 962,670,248 of record NC_140589.1, read on the forward strand.
CTGCTTTACATTCCTTCAAGACTTAGCCTGAAGGCTGCTCTCCATAGCTACCACTAGGATAGCTTTCAATAAAGGTTGTCTGTAACCTATAACCAATAAGGGGTTGTTTGGACTGATACAAGGTGCCCACTATAGTTAGTGGACAGCATACATCAGGCCAATTTCTCACATTGGTGTGCAGCGTGTGGGATTGCAGCTTGCTATTGTTTTACCAGATAATCTCAATTGAGTAATTAACTGTAAACCACTAAAGGTACCCTAGGTACATATAATACAAGCTTTAGAATAACAGTAAGTTCTACTGAACTTAAAGTTGTGTGTTAAGGGATAGCACACCCTTTCTACAACTCAAGAGAGTTAACCTATAACTATTAAAGGGGTTGTTTGTACTGATACAAGTTGCCCACTATAAATAGTGGACAGCATATATCAGGCCAACTTCTCACAGTCAGGTAAACAGCAGGCACCTGGGTGACAGAACGGTCCTGGAAGTCACCTCCTGAGGCCCGAAATCAGCATAACACTCCGTAAATGGAAACGGTGTCAAACTGAAGTTGAAGACGGCTCTGACAGCGGTGCGGTGAAAGTAGCCTTCTGGAAAGGTGCGCAGTGGATGCAGCAGTTTGGCAAGGCAGCACCACGGTACAGTAATGCGAGAAAGAGCAGGAGCGCTGATAAATAAAGGCGTGTGCCAATCGCCACAATTATAGCTGAAGGGTGAAGAAAAGGAGGAAGCTCTCAGCCGTCCCCAGGGAATGAACGTAGAATGCTTGACGTTACGACTACAGAGCAGGAGAGAACGTGAAAGAACTCACCCCTGCCTCATTTAAACATCAGGAATGTCATAACGTTGCACAAGAAAGCAACTACACAACGATGGTTCTGTCTGAGGAGCTTGTTGGACTGGCAAGGCGTAGATCAACAGGGTGGAGGCGCAACGCTGTCCCTGTCACAGCATCCCTCGATCGTTGCCAAAATAAAACAAGTTAAGACGCCAAACCGGTAAGGTTAACTTGTTAAACTTCTTTTATTCAGTGTAGAAGATGCCACCTCCAGTTGCCAGTCCCGCAGAAAGAAGTCTGACAGGACTACACCATTCTAAACAGCCTCTCTGTTAACGTTCTAAGGAAGAGGCTAAGATGTGAGAGGAGAGATGGGAGGAGAAGGGTGGGTGAGACCAAGTAGTAGACAACAACGGTCTTCCTCAGGACTGAAGTAATTCAACAACATTGTGGCCACCATTTATGTCAGCATATCTTGGGGCAAGAGCAGACTTAGGCAACAGGAGGACAGAAGGAAAAGAAAAGGTAAAAAATGTGCATACATTAAGTGTCAAAACAATTAATACAATAGTGTGACTTAGAGAATATGCTTCACAATACTCAAAATGCATCATGCTGGCATACGACTGTGGTTACCTCTGTTTGCAAGTCACACATTTCAGTGCCTGATGATTTGTGTCTTTACAGTAGTGCTGTCTCAGAATCTGAAACTGCACTGCAGAAGATTCAGAATGCTCTGTAGCCTCTAGGGGTTTCAATGATATCACAGAATATGTGTACTTATGAGGAACCCCTACTGTTTCCTCTATTATTGTCCAGTTTCTTTATGATGACAAAATGTTTCATCAAATTATAGTTTATGACTTGTAATCCCTCACAACATTATTTAATGTTATGTTATTCTAAAGGTATTTATTGAGTGCACGTGCACCATATTGTTTCTTGGCGCTAAGGTCCAGGGAGTGCTGCCGCTAAGTTGTTCATTGGTATGCTTGTCAAAAGAGCCAGGTCTTTAAGAGCTTCCTGAATTGAGGATACAAAGTCGTCGATCTAATGTCTGGAGGAAGAGAATTCCAAAATTTTGGGGCCATGACCACGAATCATAGACCCCCGAGTTTCTCACATTTGAACAAGGGAATAACTACAAGACTGTGGTGGGAAGACCTAAGATTTCAAGTAGGGGAGCATCTCTGTACCCGAGAAGAAACAAACACTGGGCATTTGCCATGGAGTGCTTCAAAGATGATGCATTCCAACTTGAATGCACTGCGTTCAGAAACTGGGAGCCAGTGTAACTTTTTCATAATAGGGGTGACATGGTGCCATCTCGGCTGGTGATACATTAATCTAGCATCCTGATTTGCACCAGTTGCAGTCTTTTGGATTGATATGCTGGCATACCAAAGTGGATTGAATTGGCATAGTCAATATGAGAAATGACCAAGGCCAATACTACTTGGGTCAGGGCTTCGGTGGTAAGAAATCTGCTAAACTTCCTGCTCCTCCGGAGCTGAAAGAAGCAGGTAGAAATCACTGTCCGAATCTGAGATTTCATCGACAGGTCGCTGTCTATAGTGATGCCGAGGCTTTTAATAGATCTAGACGGAAGAGGGGTTTTCCCAACTCTGGCGGAAGTTGGAGTTCCAGGGGTTTGAGGGCCCTCCAATTAGGATCAATTCAATTTTCTCTGGATTCAACTTCAAGTGAATGAAATATTACAAGCAACAAAAAATAATACATGATATGATACAATTTGATGTCAACATCAATCAGAGCTCAATTTACAGCCAACAAATTCAAATACAGCCAACAAAAACAGTTGACATAAACTCTGCAACACGTATTTTAATATAAAATTCAACGGGAAAAATATAGTGAGTTGAAGATATTTTATATTTAAAGTATTCTATAGTGGATGGGAGTTTCGCTTCTCTTTAAGCAATGCAATATTCATGCAAAACATAAAAATGTGAATGTAAAGAGATTTCGGAAGGGGTTCAGTTATAGCACACATAAACGTAACCATGTTATCATAATATTAGGCAATGGAAAGCATTCGAAAATCCTGAAAGGGAAACACTAAAGTCTTCTTTACATTAAATTGAAAGTATTAACATTGGAGACGTACAAGCAGTGCTTATGTATTTGAAATGTCTCTTTATCTGGCTAATCACACCATTAGCAATTACAAGAAACTAAAATAACAGGGTATGCTTATTTATTCTCATCAATATATGTAGGAACTTCTACATGCTGGAGGTTCTGAAAGTTGGTGTTTGGGTTGGAGCCTAGCATTCATTGTGCAAATGTTCAAAACCTTACTGCAAGATAATGCCTGCATTACCATTCACAAGAAGACTGCCTTACGACAGTGAGAGCACACACAAATGCCCATCTAAAGGATTTGATGCAAATGATGCCGCTCCACCTTGTACTTCAACAGTTGAAGACTTTACCGTCTCACAATTGCTTGAGGATCATTACAGGAGAATTTTCCTTTAGTTCTATGCAATTGTTTTCTGACTTGTTCTTTGCGTTTTTCCAACATTACTTTGGAGACTTTTCTCAGGGTACATATCATCATCTTTCTAGAAGATTCTGCAGTGGAAGTGAATTCCATATGTTGCATAAAGGTTAAACTCATCAAGAAATTCCATTTTAACACCTCTATTGTGATTCTTTGCAGTACCGACTTTAAGGTAGTGTGACTGGTGCGGCAGCACTGGACGCTTACCTAGAAGGGGGCACTGACCTTGGGGAGGGGGCACTGACCTTAGAGGGGTTGCTGTGTTTAGCAATAAGGTAGGAGTTAAAAACACCTATTGCAGATTTCCTTGTGCGTCCAGGTTTCAGGCAGCAATGAAAATGTCATGATAACTCTTATGATCAATGTTCATGCTAAAGAGAGATCAGAATTCTGTCTAGCAGCAGTTTTGACTCACCGTAAAGTAGTGCAGAGGGTTAATATGCCTACTGCAAAAACAGATCTGTATTTTATGTGGATAGCTGAGTGGATTAGTAAAGCCAGCCTATACCAGTGCTTTAAAACAAGTGAAATGTATTTGAGAGAGAGGCTATGGAGAAATGAGGGGCACTTTTGCAGGGTGGTAGTGAGGGAATCGGCGGAGAAGGTCATATTAGGGGGGGCACCAAAAAAGATTGCCACACAGGGTGCCACCAGAACTAAAGCCAGCCCTGATTCTGTGTACACCTCAGGGACTCTATAAAACTAATAAAAAAAGAAAAGGGTTAAGTTAGCGGACTAACCAGAAGAAAAACAATGGCACCATATTCTAAGGTGTGTAGAGCTCTGAGAAGAAAACTCACCTTAACTGAAACTGCCTACTACTTAGTGAACAAATGTAAGAAATTGGGCTGTTATTTGGGAGGGGTGGAAGCCCCACATGGTCAACAACCACAATCCTTGTCAGGGTGATCCACAAACAGTCATTAAATTAACCTGCTTTTAACCCTCTGGTAGCATGGCACAAAATCAGTCAGGCTTAACGTAGAGGCAATGTGTAAAGTATTTATGCAACACTCATACAGTAATAAAGTAAAAACACAACACAAGAAAAATGCTAAACCAATATAGTAAGTTGTAATAAATAAAATTATACCAAAGCAAATAAAATCCAGTAAATAGAACTGGAGATATTGCATTTCATTTTATTAGTGAAAATAGCACGAATAAGCAGAAATCGCTATTCGCCAGTATTCACGCTAGTCCAGGGTAAAGTCACAAGATTAGGCAGATCGCGATGGAGCGTGAGCCGGATACAGGGACCAGATTCATTCCTGTGAAGAGTTACCTTCTACATCTGGCGCAAAGAGTTCCGATCTACAGGGACACAACAAGATTCCAGAGGTCCCCCTGCAACTGCTCAGCTGGTCCACAGGTGTTCTATGAAGAAACTTTCCTTCTCTCTTCTAAACACAGATCAATTGTAAGTTTATCCACCAAGGGTCGCTATTTAGGGAGCATAGAAGGTGTCAGCGTAGTCAGACTTCAGTTGAAGAATTGGAAAAAGGAAATAACCAACCCTGAGACTCATGTATGGATTAAGGCCATCAGAGACTTAAATTGCCCTCCGATCATCGTGGACTCTGCCAAATCCCTTGGAATAACCCTGGACTGTAACTTGAACATGCGGGACCACATCAACTCGATGGCCAAATCAGCCAGATTCCACCTGAGCTATCTAAGGAAACTGAAACCTTTCCTTGATACTCCTGACCTAAAAATGGCCGTCCAGGGACTAGTCATCTCCAGACTGGAATATGGCTGCTCCACCCTCTCAGGTTTACCCAAGATTTCCCTGGCACCTTTAAAAGCCTGCCTCAACGCGGCTCAAGGAAGGTTGACCACATTTCACCTCATCTGAAATGTCTGAACTGGCTTCCTCTGCAGGCCAGAATCCAACTCAAAATGGCATGTATCACGCACAAGACACTATACTCAAACTTCCCTGCATATCTTGCCCAGAAACTCATGATATCCGGAGGAACCAGAAACTCACGGTCCTCCAGAGACCTCTTGCTCCAACCTGCACATTTTCGGAAACAGAAAATGTAGTGAGGAGGTCCCGCGAGCCAAGAATAAACAACATTTTTGACAGTTAAACTGCCGCACGACAGCTTAGCGTAACGAATGATGAGGGGAAAAAAAATATGAACTCCCCACAGATGAATATTAAAATGGAACGTGTCCTTCAACGAATGCCAGTTGCAATGTAAATTTCTAATCAGGACTAGATTGAAACCCAGAAGTTAAAATAAGCAAATAATAAAGCACCATAACAACCATGGGAATCCTGACGAAGAGTCAGCAACAGTTATTAATATGGAGAGAGACACAGACAAAGTCTGCACGAGAGCGTAATGTCGAGTAAGCACACCTCTATACAAAACAATGTGAAGTTCGACCATAAAGACAATTACCTAAGAAGTGAGTCTTCCATTAGTATGAAACAGCTGAGCGTCTCCCAAATACCGTAGCTCTGTAGTTGAAAGTTGTGGCCAACTGCAAGTACTCAATTGAGAGCAGACAGCGACAGAGATTAGTCGTAACAAAACACTGCAGCCAAACTGATACCATAACACAGGGGGTGCTGAAGATCACACAGCGTAGGCAGCAACATGACTCCAATAAATGCCGCATTGTAGTTGTATTTCCACAAGGTCGAAGAGTGTGTGCCTGGGAGTGAACCAGCGTGATGGAGAAGAATAGTCTGCCCCTAGAGTTGATGTGGTTGAAAGAACAGGCAGTAGATGTTACAAGAGTCCAAAGTACGTAATGTAGATGGGCACAGCACGCCTGGGCTAGGGCTGGCCGATGGTGAGGCCACTGGTGGGGCTGGACAGCGTAGTGCTTCATCTTACTTGTATTGTTGCCTTCTTTTCTTTTCATTTTGATGCTTGTTTCTCGCTTGATGTCGTCATTCATGTTGATTGTAGAGCACGCTTGTTTCATGTTGGCACCTTTACGTTTCCAGAGGATACCTCCGCGTGTACTTTTTTCCGCCGTCAAAAGTAGTCCGCAGTTCTGTAGACTTCAGATCCTCTTTTCTTTGGCAGGTCTCTGAAGTACAGATGTAACGCGTTGGCTCTTCGCCAGCTCGTCGCCAAATAACTGTAGTGAGGAGGTCCACGCAGGAAGGTAGTAAGTAAAGATGTTCAATTCAGGTAGATAACATGTTGAATAGTTCCAGTATAACAGGTAGTCAAGTTGTGAAGGAGAGCCCCACCAGGAGCAGCCTGTCTGCTGCTCAGTCTATGTCCAACTGTCACTTCACCTCTCTGTGTCCCAACATTCCGAGGCTCATCCAGACTCCAACATTCTATTGAGTACAGAGCACAGGCACTGGCTGAGCAGGAGTGGTAAAATACATTACATAACAAATGAAGGATACTACAGTAAACTTACAATTGGGCCTTCTCTGGGGCCGCACCAAGAATATGGAACTCACTCCTGTCCGCCATCAGAAGAATCCCTTCTCTGGCTCGCTTCAAAAAGGATGCCAAAACCTTCCTAATGGGCAAATTCCTCGCCTAAATTTTGCCTCTATCTCATACAGAGACCTTTCTCTATCTCCTTTCTAAAGCATTCCCTGGAGTTCACTGACACTATCCTCCTGGCTCCTCCGAGCATCCCTACTTGGACCTGGGGACATTCGTTTCTCGTTAAATGTAAATATAATTGTATTTTGCCCTTTTATCCCTTGTATCGAGCTCCCCCCTCTCCAAGTCTTGTGTATATTTCTGCTTGATTCCTGTAAAGCGCTCTGATACCCTAACGGGTCAAGTTCGCGCTCTATAAAACTCAAAATTAAATAAATAATAAATAAATAGGTGTTTAGCGTAAAGCTTCAGACTTGCAAGAATAAGGCAAGGAGAGAGGTCTAAAACCTCTCTAAGTCTAAAGGGAACCTGCATGTCTTCCATCTGTGAGAACACCAATTTAAAAGTAACAGAAGATTCAGAAATGCCACTATCTTTTTTCACACCACCCGCAGCCAATCAAATTATTACTCAAGAGCATCTGCAACATCGCTTCAGTTTTATTTGCATGAAGTAGGGACTATAACTCTCAACCTTGAACATCTCCCCGTCCTGGTACTTGAAGATTTCTCCACATTCACTGTGAAGTTTTTCCCTCCAGGCCTTTCTATCAGCAGTCTAATTAATACAAACAATAAGCCTTTCTCAAACTAGTGAGAATCATGATAGTGCACCTGCAAAGAAAGAGAGAACCTGCTGGCCAAGCAAAATGCATTTCAATTGAGGCCTGTAGTCAGGCTAACTTTATATGAATTCATATACATGATTATACATATGCACCTTAAACTTTCAGAATAAATGCACATATACCTTGAAGTACAAGTGTAAAACGTGAATAAAGAGTGCATGCTTTCCTATTTCAACTGAACATTAGTGCACACAGGCATATATATTTTAGTTTCTATAGTGATTACATGTTATTAATACATTTAAATCCTTCACACATGTTAATAAAGTTAAGGCACATAGAGAATATCATGTCAGTTAAGTGTATATAATTGCAAAATCGTGACGTGTAAGGGTGGAGCCTAAATTGCGCTGCTCCACTGCCCTATGAGCCTTTTGGGTTTACCATAGGGGGTCTTAGAGGTATTAAAAAGGAAGGTTTGGTTCTGGTAAAATGTTTCTTTTGCGAGGATGAATTGGTAGTTTAAACTGCACTACAAGCTGCAGTGGCAGGTGTGAGACATGTTTTACACAGCTCCTTTACTGGGTGATATAGAAAATGCCACTGGCCACCAGTAAATGAGCTCCGAATCGTTAGGAAACTCCTTAAAACCAAACCTTTTGCTGTTTAACTCTGTGCTGGTTCTGCTCTTGTACTGCTGTAGCGCGGCGACACCCCTTCGGGGGATGATTAGGGCGCTCTATAAATTCTTAAATTAAATTAAATTAAATTGTCTGCAAAATCCTTTTAATTTATATTGCCAAGACTAGAAAATGGCATTGGAAGACAGCAGATGGCAGCAACAAGACACATGGGTGCAATCAAAATGGTGGCGGGCCCTAATCACTTTGGCCCACATGTATCAAAATAGAATTTTACGATTACCAAATAGCGATTTTTACTAAATCACTATTTAGTAATCGCAAAATATTATGTATGTAAGGAATCACCAAAGATTTGTCGATTCCTTAATATTACCTAATAGCGATTTGGTAAATAGCAAATCACTATTAGGTAATACTGCTAATTAGCTAATTTGCGATAACCTAATTGGTAATTGTTAATTAGCAAATGTAAATCCAAGGGTGCCTTCTTGGGCTGGCCGGATACTTTCGCCAATGGATCCCCAACTTTTCTTTGAAGGTGAAGCCTCTGCAGAGGCTGACACACTAGAATGTGAGCGATCCGGTACCATGGGATCATGACTGTCTGATTGCGTTCTTGAAGTTGAGAGAGGGCTTGTGTCATGCTCCAGCTCTAGGGATGCCAGATTACAACAAATCTTTTTCACTGTTCTGCCATGAGAGGGAAAGTTGCGCTTTGTCAGTTCTAACTCAAAGTCATGGAGGTGTCCGTAGACCAGTTGCTTACTTTTCAGCCACTTTAGATCCAGTAGCTTCAGCGTTGCCCGGATGTCTCAAATTCATTGCTGCAAACAGTGTCTGCATTGAAAGATGTGAGAGCATTGTTATGGGTCATCCACTTACTGTTTTTGTTCCGCATTCAGTTGAGCTCCTGATGAGGAGGACTAAGACACAACACCTGATGAATAACAGACTCACACGCTATGAGCAGATTATACTTGCCACAGAGAATGTGACTATGAAAAGGTGTTCGGTTCTAAACCCTGCTACCTTGATGCCTTTGCCAAATGTGGATGATGGAGATTGTGAGGACCATGACTGTCTCGATGTGACTGAACTTTGCACCACACCAAGACCTGACATTGATGATGAACCTCTACCTGAGTATGATTAAATCTTTTTTGTAGATGGTTCATGCTTAAGAGACAATGTGGGTCACTTGAGAACAGCATTTGCTGTATGTACCATTTCTGGAGTTGTGGAAGCTGCTTGTTTACAGGGAGTATAGTCCGCACAAGTAGCCGAAATCATTACTTTGACTCGTGCTTGTTTAGTTGCTGATCAAATTCTAGTCACCATCTACACCGACAGTCAGTATGGGTTTGGTGTGGTTCATGACTTCGGAAAGCTATAGTCACAGAGAGGATTCCTGACATCATCAGGATCTCCGATCAGAAACAGGGAATATGTGAGACAATTGTTGGAAGCTTTGCAGCGTCCATGAGACAAAGCATGCAGCCCATGGGAGGAGAAATGACTTTCTCTCTGGGAAATAGATATACTGATGAAGTTGCACGTTTTTGTGCTGAACAAGGATGCATTTTCACTGGAGATTATACTGGAGAAAACCCAGAAAGAACCAAGCTCAGCATGATATTGGCCATGGCAGACTCCTGGGATTAGCTCAAGCGTCTACAGGGAGAGGTTTCAAAAGAGAAAGAGGCTGTATGGATTAGACCAGGGTGTGAGAAAAGGGATGATGGAATTTGGGTTTCAAGTGATGGTTGAGCAGTGTTACCCGATGACTTATTGAGCCCTATGGCAAGACAGATTCATGGAGCAGTAAATCTTGGAAGGGATGCTATGGTGCGAGTGTTCAGACAAACATGGTACAATCCACGGTTCCGTGCATTTGCTGAAGCAGTGTGTCATAGGTGTGTTACATGTCAACAAATGAATGCCTGAAAGAAAACTATGGTTGCACTGAGTCACATTGGGAGGTCTGGAGGGCCTTTCAACAGAATACAGCTTGATTTTTTTTAAATGTCTAGGTGCAATGGCTTGAGGAACATTCTGGTTGGGGTGTGTGTTTTCGGTGGGTAGAAGCGTATCCCATGAGAAGGTGTGATAGCCTTACAGTAGCAAAACTGTTGATTAGGGAATTGATTCCACGGTTCGGTTTTCCAACTTCATTTCAGTCGGATAGAGGAACACACTTCCACAGTGAAATCATGAAGTTACTTTGTGCTGCCTTACACGTTGATCAAAGACTGCATTGTAGCTATCGACTAGAGGCTTCTGGTATTGTGGAACAGATTAATGGGACTCTGAAAATGAGCATGGCAAAAGTGTGTTCATCTACGTCTTTGAAATGGCCGGATGCATTGCAACTGGTGTTAATGAGTGTTCGTAGTATCCCCGATAGCAGAACTGGCCTTTCACCACATGAGATCCTACTGGGGAGGGTGATGTGGTTACCAGCATTGCCATCCACAGCCTTGATAAACATCACAGATGATTTGATCCTTGATTATTGCAATGGACTGGCTGACTTGGTCCGTTCTGTGTCTCACCAGGTGGAAGCTGCAACTGCCCTCACCTCGAGGGACCTCTGCCATGACCTGTGTTCGCAAGCACCTGAGGAAGAGTTGCCTTGATGCCCATTGGAGAGGCCCTTACCAAGTGATTTTGGTAATGAATACAGCAGAGAAGTGTGGAGGCTTACCGAATTGGATACATGCCTCCCATACTCGCAGAGATTCAAAACCCCTAGAAGAAACTGTTCCTCTCGTAGAAGAAAATCCAGCTGTGGCAGCAAGGCCACTCGAGAGGACAAGCCAAGCTGTAGGGGTTGTTGACAAAGCAGGTTGCCCACCAGTGCAAGCTGAGGGGGGTCACGCTAAACAAGACCCAGGTATTGACTCTGAGGGAGAAAGTAACGTTGCAAATGGTATAGAGTCAGACTCAGCTGAAAGAACTGGTGCACAAAGTGGCCGGGGTAGAGGATAAAAACTGATATTGGAGAAGAATTGTGGCTTGGAAGACAAAGTAGGCTAAATCTGAGACTAGCTCCTGAAAGAGATCTTGCTTCTGTGTCGGAGACATCTGAATCAGAACTGAGTGATGTAGAGCAAGCTCGAAAAAGCCCTAAGAAGGTCGAGGAGAGTAAGAGTGCCTTGCCAAAAATACGCTGCCCCGGAGTGGACTTATATGGTCACTGATGCCGGGAGTATTGGGAACCGGGAGACTGAGGTCTTCACAGGTGATCAACAGAACGCCTGAGCTGAAAATCGATGTGGGATTGATAGTTCCTGGACTGGCAATAGAAGGTGTGCTGACAATAACTGTTCCGAGACCTCCAATATTGAGCAGAGTGAGGACTTTGATCCTGCAGGAATTGTCCTTTCCGATTTTTAGATATCAGCCACCAGCTCATGAGATCGCAGCTGTTCGTCTTGAAATTTTGCAGCATGTATTAATTGAAATTGGTTCTGAGCTTATGAGAGACTGTAAGTGATCTGTGAACTGTAAATAAAGGTTTCAAAGAAGATAACCTAGGTCCAAGTGGAAGAAGAATAAACTTAGGGATTTTCTCCGTAGAAGAAGAAAGAGGGCCAGGGAAGTCTTTGGAGCTGTGTAAATAAAAAATTGAGTTACGAACTGTGAAAACATTTCCAGCACTTCAATGAACTGTGTTTGAACTGTTTGAACAGCCATCTGAGGTGAAGAACAAAGACTTTTAGTATATCCTCTTGCTTAACTAAACTGACAAGCTGAAAATGGTGTCTAGAAATTTGAACCGTAGGTCTAAGTGTGGTATAGGTACACTCATTGTAGGAGTGATAGTTATAATAGCAGTAGTTATTATTGTATCTGTAAAAGTTTCACATGATGCAGAGGTTGAGGAAGTGGGAGTACAAGGGACATCCATACCTACTACTTCTAGCACAAAAGAGGGTACGGTAGGAGCTGAAAAAGCTATGCTAGATTATACTAGTCCATGTAGATTTGTCTAGAGGTGATTACAGGCTTAATGCATATGCAAAGGTGCTATACGAATATGTGAATACGATGGATGTGAGAGATTGTTATGTGTGTATGCAATTGCCTGTGTCTGTAGAGGAAGGCATTTGTTATCATCACCTCCCTTTGACTTATGGTATTACATGTAGTTTATTGCTTAGTATGTGTTATGATGAGGGTCATTATGAGTATTATTTTTCCAACTATGATGTAGTGCTTTCAGAAGTTCCAGCTTATAAGCATTTGAACAAGTATGATTTTTATAAGCAGGAAGATAGAGTAGGAAAGTATTTCAACCTACTGGATTCTTAGATACAGCTTATGCACATCGTCACAACCTAACATGTTCATTAACAGACGTAGAGAAGAAATTTATAGATCAAGTAGAAGTTAGGCAAAGACAATTAACAGGAAATCGTTAGAACAAGGAAGGCAAAGTTGAGTGGACGAAAGAAGAGTTAGCGCAAAAAGCAAAAGGGAGTAGTGGTCCAATTGTGTTGGATTTTGAGCAGAGAGGGAAGTTGTGTGTGAGACAAGTTCAAACATATTATGATAAGTTCTTTGTGGGAGAGGGTGTGTGTGATCATACTTTCACCATTGAGGCTACAGCGAAGAAGTTCTTACAAGATGCAATACAAATGGTGCCAAACATGTATTTTGTGTGTGGAAAGAATGCCTATGTGCGATTGCCATTGAATTGGTATGGTACGTGCTATGTGGCAGTAGTGTTTCCCAAGATTTATCATGTGGAGGATTTGGACCATTTGGAAGGTGGATTACATCCTAGGGGGAAGAGAGGTGCAAGTGCAGGAGAAATTGTAGGAGATGTTTTTGGAGCGTTGATACCAAGTTTGGGAGTGGTGTTGAATGACATCAAGATTAGAAAATTGTCAACCATTGTGGACAAGTTGTCGGCAAATACAGCTCAGTCGTTGTGGCTTGTAGATGGAGAGATGGTGTCGATAAGAGCTATGGTTATACAGAACCGTCTTGCTTTAGATGTTTTACTGGCAAAAGAGGACGGAGTCTGTAAAATGCTGAAAGTCCAACAGTGCTGCACTTATATACCTGACAACACTAAAGATCTGAAGAGGTATATGAGTAATATCACTGAGATACATCATGAAGTGCATGACTTAGCCATAGAAGGAATTTGGGACAAGAAGGGAATGGGATTTGGTAAAGTAGGAAGCTGGGTTGCGTCCCTTGGAAAGGGCATTCTCGGGTACATCTTGAAGCCTATCATTATAGTGGTGCTTCTGTTGTGAGGACAAGTAACGATTTACAAGTGGCATAAGGCAAATCGAGTTGAAAGATCTCTTAGAGAGCAAGAGCGAAGGATGGAAAGACTGCAGGACAGTCATTATGAGAATATTAAAAGCCTAGATAAGTTCAGACAGGGAAGGATGGCTACGAGCTCTGTTTAGGTCGGTTCTTTCTCCAGGGAGTGTGCTTTGTTGTGATGACACTTGTCATCAGAGAGGGGAACTGATGGAGCGCGATGGTGCTCTAAACATTTTAGGGGTGCATCATAATCATGAATAGTCCACACACGCATATATTCCTGTGTTGTATTATCATGTGGTTATTAGAAACCGTGTTGTAATAATGATGTGATGTTAAATCGATAGAAAAGGTACTTGTGCAATGCAAGGGAAATTAAATGATATCTATGCTTGGAAAGATTAACCTTTAGTAAATTGCATTTGCCCTAAATAAAAACTCATGTGTAATGTAATGCATTTCGATTTAAACGTGCACCATGATGAAGATTGCATGTGGAGATGACGAGTTGTGCTTAATGTGTAATATTTGCAAAGCATTATTAACATGTGTGTATAATTTGATGTGTAAAGGCCTAAATGAAATGTTCATGATGATTATATATGAAAGGCCTATTTGTTTGTTCTTATTTTGGCCGATTTGTGCGGGCCTGAATATGTAATTTCCCTGGTGAGCTTTCGCATTTGGAGATAGTCAGCGAAGGCATGGAGGAGAAGAGTTACTAATTGGGAGCCGGTGTTCTTTCTCACCGAGGAGGCTTGGAAATCAAGGTCATCAAGCTGAACATTGAAAGGAGTGTGGAGGACGGTGGAAAATTACCTAGGAGACGTGTCCGTTGGGATGAGATGATCTGTGGGTGTGTTTTACATCTTTGCATTTTGTATTAGAAAAAGTTTCCCGAGGGAGGAGAGGCAGCATGAGTTAGGATAGGGAGGTTAGAAGATCAATCTGGAAAAGAGCATCTTAGAACGAGCCCCGTAGCTTTGGCTGCTTGACCCATACACGTGAATATACTTCTTAGGGAGTCTTCATGAGCTGACTCCTTTAATTGATCTTGTCTGGGAAATGCTAAGTAGGGATGTCACCTTAGAGATAAAGTAGGGATAGTCTAATGCTTTTCACTTTTCAGCCACAGATGAATTCTGACTTAAATATTGGAGCAGTCCTTGCTTGCGTTTTGTTCTTGGAACTTTTCATTCTTTACATGATTCATCGGATCAAGCTCACTCATAGATATGGTTTTGCAGTAGTTCCCATGTATTTTTACAACCTCATCTTGAGGTGTTTGTACATCCAGTTATTTTTAGCTTTGTAATAAATTCACCTCTTGGAGTTCGGAGTCTTTGATCCTTTGAGCCATAGTTATTACTGATTGTTGAATTGTCTAAAATTAGTTATTTCTCCCCTTTACACTTCTTAGCAGGTAATAAAGATACATCGAACTAGGGTTCCTCATTAAATTTTGGTAGAGGAACCCGTCCTTATCAGAACTATATGATGTGTGGCCCAGTACAATCACCACACCAAAGCAGTGAAACGTCCACATGCAAGTAATGATAACCAACATTAAGAACACAGGAGTAGCCTATCTTTCTGGAAAACTGACCCAGATTCCCAGACTACGGTTCACAGATCGGGCTCCAGAGAGTCCCATGATCAAGAATTAAATATCCAGGGAACATGTTTCTCTATTGTAATCAGGGACGCTGGATTTATGCGGCACGTGAGAGCCAAATTATGAGGCAGGTTGAGTAAATTATGCAGAAACAAAAGGCAAATTATGTAGCATAATGCAACACATTTTGTGATAGTATTGCTTTATTAGTTTCATATTTTCACACTTGTACACTGTCTAGACATGTAATATACCTCATTAGACCAATTTTAACACCCACATATAATCAACAGAAAGGTGACCAGTCAACCTTTGAAAAGGCCATTCCACTGCACGGCAACACGTGTCTCTGCACTTTTGAACCATTTGAGCTATAAACAAAATGATGTTCCTGTTAATATCTGCAGATTACGCAGCAGATGATGGCTTATGTGGCAAATGTGGCAAATCCATAATTATCTGAAAAACGCCACGGTCATACAATCGCATATTACATGTTTTTTAAGTCCAGTGTTCGCCAATTCCTAAACCTCTCAGTGTTTTAGGTCCTCCTATGTACTTTGATGTCAGCAGTTCTGGGTTTACAAAATGGAGTTCCTCCTTGGGGTACAGAGATAGTCAGTATTTCCTTGGCCCCAGCATGGTGGAACTTCTGACAGGGAGATTTTCGTAGGTGGGGCAAATCTTGCAACTCTCCAACTTAGCCTCTGTGTGTGGCAATTATGTTATGAATTAGCTGTGGAGGAGCTCCAAAGTTGGTGGGGTGGGTCTTCCAACCCCCACCTATCTGTGCCAGGCACTGCCATTATCTTGTTACTCCCAAAGTGACCTGATTTATTTTTGTTGACTAAACAATGTTATGTGGCCTCCTGCACTAATGGTACGAGTGTGATTTACTGAAAACTAAAGAGCCCCAAAAGACATGGCCGGCTTTAGTAATGGTGGCGACCTGTGCGACAATGTTTGTTGGCGGCCCCCCAAGAACCACCTCGCCACGGATTCCCTCACTGCCACCATTTGACAGTGCCCCCCAAGTCTACATAACCACTGTCTCTTCGATTCATTTAGTTTTATAGCACCACTCATACCAGTATAAGGTGTCACACATGTGTTGCACAGAGACAATCATATGTGTGTAAATCAGTGTATAGGAAATATTACATAGGACGACAGAGGCCTACGAGGTATGAGAGTCACATGTCATCTATACTGGTAGGCAGTATGGTTTAAGAGTCCTTGGTTTGAAAAAGCACACATTATGAATTTAAAATGTAACACCATTGTTAGGGGTTTTCTTCAATATTAAGAATTGATTTCTACCCAAATGAACCATTTTCGCAATATTAGGATAAGGAAAGACCGGGCAAAAAACACATGTAGCTGTAATATATTCCTTGCAGTTTGCATGCAGCTCTTTGACAGTTAATATCTCACTCCTCCATATTCGGATTTTCACTTTTAAACTGCAAGTAACAAAATGATCTCTCTGACAAAGTGATAACCCATTGACATATTTATAGTGTATGCACTTTGATCTGAACGGGGCACGTTCATTGCAGCAGGCATATTAACCCTCTGCGCTATGATGAGTCAAAATGTCCTCTACCAGACAAAGCTCTGGTCTGTCTCCAGGAAGAACATTAATCACCGGAGTTATCTGAATTATCGTGACATTTTCTTTGATGCTTGAAAATTTCTGGGACAAGGAACAATGGCATCTGGTGCTTTTAAAACAATAAACCTGGCGCCCTCACCCCAAGTCAGCGCCCGGTGCGGTGGCACCGATCGCACCGCCCTAGAGGCGGCCCTGCCAACAGATTAATAAGTTAATAGTAAATTACAAATTATATATTCAAAGTCTTAAAGGTTAGGTCAGATCCAACAGAAAAAGAATTCTTGTTTCCAGGAAAGGCAGAAAACTGAGGGGCATATTTACAAGGGGATCCCACCAACCGAACATCACTTTTTCTGACAATCCAGTGGCGCAATGCCCAGCACCATTTTTACAAAGTGGCGTTAAGCCACTTTGTAAAGATAGTACCCTTTCACGCAGGAATCTGCATCAAAAAGGCGTGCAACACCCATTGCTTTTAGATGCTGCCACATATTTACAAAAAGGTGTACATCGGAAGCAGTGCCAAAAACTAAAGCCATGCAATACCTGGCATAAGAATGTCGCAACGAGGAGAAATACTTTTATTCCCCACCCCCCAATCCTTTTTTGCTTTTTCAATGTGTGCTGCATTTTGCAGCACACATAGAAAGAGCAAAAGCCATTAATGGATGTTTATGTGCAGGAAGGGACGCCTTCCTGCACATAAACAATCATTCCCTGCACCTGCACATAAATAATCATTCCCTGCAACGCAGGCACCCTTGAACTATGGGGCAAGGGTGTCTGTGTTGGCGCTAGGCAGCTAGTTTTAGCTCCAGCACTAGGGAAAACACAAGGGTGCGTCGTATAGTTGTAAATTCGGTGCATCCGTGCATTTTGGAAATGGTAGATCGTGGCTCGGCAAAATTTGCCGCAGCTCTGCCCTCTGTCATTTCCTTGTAAATATGCCTCTGAGTTTGCAACTGTTTCTGAATTAATCCAAAGGGGGAATACATTCTTTAGTACACTGACTGAGTTCCAAATGGTTGTTGTAACACCTTTGAAAGTTTTGAATTTTGGCGCTTCCAGATATTCAGAGTTCTTGAGCCTGCGATCTCTTTGCCCACCCTACTTTGTAAATGAAGTAGCCATCTATGCAGGTTTATTTAGGCTGAAGCTTTGAGCACAAGGGCTCGGATTCTGAATTTGATCCTGACTTTGATTGGTGTTCATTGTGGGTCACTTGATTGACGGGACGTGATCAGTTTGTCTTGTAGAAAATGAGTCTTGGCGTGGAATTTCGAACAGTCTTAAGTGACGCAATAGATAATAGACAGGCATATCTAGAGTGGTATTGCCAACCTCCAAGCCAGAGCTATCAAAAGTGTGGGCTACTATTCACTGTTTGTGACTCTTTTGCTTCAACTCTGCTGTGTATTGTTTCGACCTAGAATGTAATGACCCCATTGCCTTCACGTTTCTCGATTCTGTGTCTGCCTTTATTTGAGAACACATCGGTCTTCTTGTTGCTTCTTCTTTGTAAGGTAACCTACCTATCAAGGGCAAGGCCATATGGATGTTAAGCACACAGCCAATTAAAGCAGGCCACCACCCAATCGTCAAGAGGCCAGGAACGTTTTTGCCATACATTACAATCATTGCCAACCAACGATCCTGCCTGTGGTAATTGAGTCAGGTACATATTATGAGTTTCAGGTAGCTTTATTCACGATGATACAACAGATCAGATCTAGTCCATATCAAGACCCCACCAGGAGCAGCCAGCATGCTGCTCAGCCCAGCCAACTGTGACTATCTGATCCACAACATTCCATAACATGTCATCACAGTAAGATTCTACAGGCAGGGCATGAATAGCATTGAAATCAGGATATAACACTGCCACAGCCAAATGATGACCAAGATAACATGGAAAACCACTCTTTTGGGAATGCTTTTGCTGGGAGCCGGTGAAACCATTTTTGGCACTCCAGCTAACGAACATCTAGCAGTCAATCTTAAAGTCATTGATACAACCTTAAATGCTATCTTTAATCAACTTCCATAGTGAACATGCAAAGAACTTCTTAGAAGCTGACTAAAGTCAGCTTTTATCTAAAGTGGTCTTTACTGACTCCCCTACAACTTAAGAATCTTGTTCCAAAATCACCAGTCGTA
Source organism: Triturus cristatus (assembly GCF_964204655.1). NCBI lineage: Eukaryota > Metazoa > Chordata > Amphibia > Caudata > Salamandridae > Triturus > Triturus cristatus. The sequence goes on from NC_140589.1 coordinate 962,689,035, forward strand.
TATTTTTTCAAATATGCATCTCTTACCAAAACCTTCAGACAAGATCAACCTAGTGCTAGCTGTGTAATCCCGGTTTCGCTAGAAAAAGATAAAAATGTATTGAAACCTTTGATATGGATAGATTGACACATATGCAGTTCTAGAGTCAGTGCTTCACTGATGGACCGATTGTGAAAAGAATCATAATTGAACTTCCACAGGTTTGCCCTGTTTGAAGTAAATGTATTATTTTTTGGAAATCACAAATAAATCAGAAGTTCTGCTAAGTTGCAGATTTCCCAGAGAACTTTCATTTGTAAGCATTGACAAATTCGTGAATTTATGTGGTGTTACACATGCATTAATGGCCAAGAAAGGAGAATTTTCATTAGATAACTTTTTTTATTTTCCTTGTCACACATTACCACCTACAGAATCAATCCTGTTTTCATACTACCATGATAAAAGGTGTTTGGAGCAAATCCTGTCTTAACTTACCTCCCGGAGTATGAAACAGGGCCTTTCAAAAACGTTTGTGATCCGATTGTATCTGAAATCTGTCAAGGGCTCTAACGACTGGCAGTGTGACAAAAAATTACTTTCAATTCTCTTTGTCTCATAACTAAGTGCTTGATCCCTTCATGTACAGTTGCAAACTGGCGCCAAATCCAAATCTATTGTAGATGAACATGATTCTCCACTGCAGGCTTCAAATTTTGGAATACACTTTGGAATATACTTCCGGTACATGTAGGGAGAGGAGAATCACATTTCAAATTCAGAACATTGAACAACTTTTTGCATACCTGCTCAGTCCCTGCTCGTTAATTAAGGTTTAAATTAATGTGGTTTTCCCATATCTGGATGGAAGCTCTATCTAACTTCTGTCAAACTTCTACGCAGATGCCCTTAATCATTTATGTGTCATTTGTCAGGGCAAGTCTAGCCCAGCAGTGTCACCTAACAATTAGGAAACATATATTTTTAACCCAGGGCTAGGGTACTGGGAAAAAGGAAAGCCGGGAAAAGGGCTACTGCCACCTTGTCACCCCCCCCCCCCCCCACCGCCTTGTCCCTACCACTAACCAGTGCTCCAGGCACTGCAGAGCCTCACCCTGAGCTTTGTCATTCCGAAGGAGTAAATATCTCTCTATTCAACATTCACCAGTCACCATAGTCAAAGCATTATGTCACACTCTTACTAGTGGGGGGAGGGGGGAGTTGTTGTCTCAAGGTTTGATTAAATAAGTACAAATATGTATTTGCTGCAATAATGGGAGCTTGTATGGACATTGTGGAGCTATAGTATTGGATTGCTATACCGCTGCCGGCCCGTTGGGTTGTAGGCGCATAAGCTGTGTTTTGTCGACATGCTGCTGTTGGACATAAGCTGCCGGCCTTCGGGTTATGGGCGATAAGCTGTGTATGCATATGATTTTGTGGAAAATACAATAAAATATACAGGAAAAAAAAATAAAAAAAATAAAATAAAAATGTCACACTCTTACTATAAAGATGCATTATTATGTCGGTACACTCTACCCATACAGTTATGGATATCCCTTTTGAGACTTCCTGCACACCAACGTTCGTGGAAAAATAACCTGTTTGTCGCCCTCTCTCGCTTGAATGGAATGATCCTAAATGAATGTATGGATGCTCATTGTGACTAGATTAAAATTCACCTGGCAAGTTTGTATCCTCAATATGCCTAAACTTGAGTAAAACAGCAAGTTTTGTGTCCCCTGCTGCAGGCACCTGTGCTTTGTCAGTCATAACTATGGAGCGTCCTCAGTGATTAAAAAGGAATGCTGTAAGACTGCTCCAAGTTTGGAAAGAGCTGAAGTCTCACCTCTTGAAAGAGCACTACAACACAATGCAATCACTGTCCACAACTCAGCTATCTCTCCTATTGCTCCCCACATCTAAGCTTGCCTTTAACCATATACAGCACTTTGCTGCCATTTGGCTAGATTCATATACATTCAGGCAGAATACATTTCCAAATTCTAAAGTCAAATGTATTAAACATGTTTTTAAATAATACACATTTGACAAAGCACCATTGAGTCTACAAGATGCAGAAAAATAAGTCGTTGTTTTGGGTACAAGCAACACATGCTAGCCTTTGGTTATGCAGGATTTGTAACGGGTTTTATGGAACACAATGGAAAAACTGTTATTGGAAAACATTCTCCATGAGTTTGGTCAATACTTCTGCATTTTCCATTTGCCCATCATCCGATGGCACTTATAATTATATCTTTGACATCCTCTGTGGCATCATCGATGTACCACAAGGCAACGATTCAACAGGTTTCTCCAGGAGATTACATTATGTCCCCTTCATACAAAATGTACTTTGTAGTAACTCAAAGGGACGTTCAATGGTGTTCGAGTTTTATATTTCTCCTGCACATTATTCTCTTGAGGCAGTATTGAAGTCAGCAGCCATTACTTCGATCGGCATGTTCCTACTCCTGCATGAGAAACTGAGACAACCATGGTAGGTAGCAAGTGGCACCTGCTACAGTAAATACAGGAAAATAATAATGCATCGCAAATCCTTCTTTTTACACATTATCTCATCAGTTGGCCCTGACAAACAATGCTTCTTGCGTGACATTACATGACATGACATGTTAGGCAAGCGTTGTGTTCATACATGACACATAGGAAACACTGCCAAGTGCATGCAGTACTTAGTAACAAAAGTGTCTTCAATTGCTTCTATTGTATTGTATTCTATTGAAGCACTTATATAACACTTACTACCCCTATGTGGGGCGCTGAAGTGCATGCCTACATGGGTAGCATTTTACACCATGTAAGGTGTGTGGTTGGAAGGATGTTGTCTTTGTTTTGATCCTATGTGGGAAGTGTTAACATGTCGCGATGGATGACCACTGATGTCAGTTATCATGGTCCGAGACGTAGCGCATAGCAATGTGTTAGATGATGATGTATGAGAGTCAGATGCACAGTTTTATGTTTTTCAGTATGCTGGTAGCTTTAACAGCTCTGCAGGTCCCTTCATGGCATTTCTTATGATTATAGTCTGCTTGGCTGGTTATTCCACTGGGCTGTCGAATCTAAGCTTTTGGGTACAGTTGTGGTCCAGAAATGTCAAGGTTGGAGGTAGAGAGAAGTGGATAGATTTGTGGTGATGGGCATTTTTACTATCATCCCATATCTGAGTGTCATTATGATTTGTAAAGAAGCGGTCAGAGTCTGTGGATATTTGGGACCTCAAGTGGTGGATTAGATTAAAGTCCTCCAAATTTTCCAGCAATGTGCAACAGACCTCTTCAATTGTTCATGGCTGTTCATTTGGTGATGATTCTTATTTTGGCTGTCCATTTCTGCCTTGTGAATAAACACTTCTGCAACCGATCACTGGGCTTCTGGAGACTTTTTCTTTGGATTCTCCTCGCTTTGCGATATATATATATATATATATATATTGTCTTGTGCGGATTGCTAGCTTACGCTCCACCCTTTCATTATATTCATAAATCTTATGTTTCCATGCTGTATATTTGTCCGCTGCTTTCCTTGAGGAGATGTCTGTTATTGCAACTTTGGCAACGGCCACTTTTAATTGAACATCCTCAATCTCTTGCCATCTTGCTACTGCATCTATTAGGTTAGTTTCTGCCGACAAAAGAGTCTCATACAGCCCTTGCATGTGCTGTTTCTCCTTCTTTAGGCGGGACCAGCTAAATCTGGAAGTCTTAACATGGACACCTGCCTTAAATACATCCCATCCCATACCCATAGCAGCACTTCCTTCCTTCTCTGCCATAAACACCGGAATACATTCCTTCATATGAATAACATAATCCTCATCCAACAGTAAAGCTCGCCCAAAGGACCAACTGCGCAATGGACGAAGAAAAGAATTCATATCCACCTCCAACACTAGCGGATTATGATCTAACATTACCCTTGGGTATTTATAAATTCTGTAGGCCTTTGATCATTTATTTGCTATCTTGCATGCACCTGATGTGGTTCCGAGAAAAACGTATATCCAGGATCAAGAGTATTTTTTGACCCACACATCAAACAGGCCATGGGTTACCACGAGGTTACTCAACGCTCCAAAAACCTTGGGTTTGTGGCAATTATAGAAATTACATCCTGCCTTTAGGGCCCCCTTTTAGTGTTAATACTAAAACCCCTACACACAACTAGCGGGAGCAGCTAACCTGCCAATTCAATATTTAGCCAATCCAACAAATCCGTGTCATCACCTACAAATCCATATGCTGAGCAGAGAGTGAATGAGCCATTCATATAAAAACATTACGTAATGGCCCATCGGACATATTTATCTGCCCTATAGCGAGGAAAGCAGCAACCCCCTTTCCGTGCCAAAATTGCCACACCCCACGTTCATGTCCCTTGTGTAGCGCAGCATATGTCCTAATAACCAGTAAATTTTAACATATGGAATCTTGTCCCCTCAATATAGGTATCTGGAATACATATTATATCCGCCTTTAAAAATTGCATATCCAAATTAACCCTTTGCTTGTTTTGTGGATTATTTAGCCCTCATTTATTGACTGTAGCTATCCGTAGACTACTCATCTATCAAGATAAAATTTACACCATAACTTGCCACCTATCCTGCTGCCTAAAAAAACCTTCCTATCTGCTTAGAAACACCCACCCCACTTCCTATCCCCCCAACTGACCCCTCCCCTAGTGGCTCCATCTTACACCCCCTCACCACTTCCAAGAGTTAGCAGGTCAACCATGACCCTAGTGGTGCCACCAACTAAACACATCACCCCCACCCCTCCCTGCTCCAACCAATTTACACAGTGACCCCACAGTGCAAAAACAAATCAAAGATATTGTTAGAACCGGCGGTCTCTAGTTGGCAGAGGTATACACTTCTGACAAATAGGGACCTACCAACTCTAGTCAGGGAAAGGGGATTACACACTCAGATAACCCCTGCTACCCCCTTGGTAGCTTGGCAGAGCAGACAGGCTTATCTCAGAGGCAGTGTGTTAAGCATTTATGACCACGTACAGTAATAGAGTGAATACACTACAGATGGACACGACACAGAAGTTATTATAAAAATAGTATTTTTATATAAGGCTTAGTACAAGACCAAATAACGACAAAAATATACCACAGTCTTAATAAATACTCTTTGGAAGGAAAAATAATAGTTCAAGTAAGGTTTCTTCTTGGCAAATAGTTCTTTAGCAAAGTATTCTTCTGAGCACAGTTCTTTGGCAACAATGTAACCCCCACAGGAGTCACACAACGTCGAGTCTACAAGATTCCCAAGGTTCGGCGTCGACCGCGAGGAGCGCTACGTCGAGCCTGGAGTTGCAACAGACCCCACAAGTACAGTACCTTGAGAAACGAAGAAAACGATGATCCACGGCGTCGAGATGTCGGCGTCGAGGTTGGCGTCGATCGTGCCTCGGAATCGGGTCAATCCGCAGCGGCGTCGAGGGATGTCGGGCCGGAGCAGCGCTCACGGCGTCGAGAAGGGCGTCGAGTCGATGCGGTCAGCAGCGGCGTCGGGACGGGGTCGCTTGGAGGTGGAGCCGATACTCACTCCTCACTGGCGTCGATACCGGCGTCGAGACGGGGTCACTTGGAGCCGGGGCCGATACCCACTGCTCACTGGTGTTGCTGCTGGCGTCGATCGGGCCCGGCGGCCGGCGTCGAAGGCTCGGGACACTGGAGCCGTTACTCACGATGTCGAGCTGGATTCGGCGGCGTCGGCGGCGCCGAGACTGCAGATTTTCCCTTGTGTACTGGAAACAACACTTTCCAGCAATTCAGCAGATGGTGAAGTCCTTTGGCCCTGTGACTTCAACAGGAGACTGGCACTCTTCCAGCCCTTGGAGATTTCCTAGCAAGTGGTCAGAGAGTACACACCAAGTTCCTCTCTCCTTGTTCCTTGGCAAAAATAAAGAAGCAGCTTTCAGGTTCCTCCACAGCAAAACAGCACTCTGGCAGAAAGGGGAGGCAAGTCCTTAGATCAGCAGGCTTCTTGTCCTTGGTACAGGTTTCCTTGTCAGAAGTGATCCGAGTTCTTGGTTCAGGGGTCCTTCTCTTATACCCCTTTTCTCCTTTGTTCCCTGTGTCCAAGCAGGGAAATTCCCCCCATCTCAGGTTCGTTGTGGGTGTTGCCAGGCAGAGGCACCTGGCCTATTCACTGAGCAGGGCAGAGTCCTCAGCCGCCCAGCAGGAGGCGGAGCCAGTATTGTCACTGGCAGGAGCAGGGCTATCAGTCGCCCAGCAGGAGGTGGAGCCAGTATTGTGCCAGGCAGAGCAGGCTACTCTTCCCTCACTCTATGTGTAAATGCCTCATTCACCCCACACTGACTCATTCAGACCTCTGGAGCCACCCAGCCCCTGACACACACACCAAACCAGCAGAGACCGGTGGATAGTTGGACAAGAAAATAGCCACTTTCTAAAAGGGCTATTTTCAAACATAGAATTTAAAAACCATCCATCCTAAAGGGTGCGTTATTAAATTCTGAGTTCAGGGATACTAAACTCGACTTGCTACCATGCTCCCTGAGTCAGATAGATTATAATGGAGTTAATAATCAGTCTGCCCAGTCTGGCCTATCGGAGGCAGGTAGCCCTTCAATAGTGAAAAACGAAAATGGTTGTAATTCACTATTAGGTCATGCCACACACATCAGGGCATGACCTACCTTTTACCCACAATGCACCCTGCCCTAGGGCCTACCATAGAGGTGTCTGAAATGTGGCAAAGGGAAGGTTTAGAGACTGGCAAGTAGGTTTCCTTGCCAAGTCGACATGGCAGTCAGGGACTGCACGCAGGCGCTGCGGTGGCAGGCCTGAGACACATTTTACACGCTGCTTCTGTGGGTGGCACAACCAGTGCTGCAAGCCCACCAGCAGCAGTTAACTTACATGCCCTTGGCACACGCAGTGCACTAGACTAGGGTCTGAACAGTAAGTCAACCAAGCCAATCATGGTAACACCAATCAATGTAACAATTTAACATAGGGAGCACTTGCACTGTGGCACTGATCAGCAGTGGCACAGTGCCCAAAGCAATATTCCAGCAAAAACATCGTAAACAGAGGAGGCAAACAGAAAAAAATGGAGGAGAGACTCATGCCAATGATGCCAGGTCTAACACGTGTCCCCTCCAGCTGAAATGTGGGGAGAACTACCCTTCACCCAGGGAGTCCTCATCACTAAGGCGGAAAAATCTGGACAGACCATCAGCATTGGCGTGATCTGTACCAGGGCGGTGTTCCACCGTAAAGTCCATCCCCTGTAGGGAAATGGACCACCTCAACAGCTTTGGGTTCTCACCCCTCATCTGCATTAACCATCTGAGGGGCCTGTGGTCTGTCTAAACCCGGAAGTGAGTCCCAAACAGGTAGGGTCTTAGCTTCTTCAGCGCCCAGACCACAGCAAATGCCTCACGCTCTATCGCACTCCACCTTTGTTCCCTGGGGAGTAACCTCCGGCTGATGAAGGCTACAGGTAAGTCTCGGCCCTCCTCATTCATCTGTGCTAGAACAGCCCCCACACCATGCTCTGAAGCGTCTGTCTGGACAATGAATTCTTTTGAAAAGTCGGGTGCCTGGAGGACCGGTGCTGTACACATTGCAGTTTTCAGGGTGTCAAAGGCTTTCTGACAGGCGTCAGTCCAGATCACAAGTCTCGGCTGCTTCCGGGAAGTCAGCGAGGTCAAGGGGTGCACAATGTTGCCATACCCCTTGACGAACCTCCTGTAGTAACCCGTGAGACCCAAGAAGGCTCTCACCTGAGTCTGGGTTTTGGGCGGTTCCCAAGCCAGGATGGTATCTATCTTGGGTTGCAGGGGGGCCACCTTGCCGCTCCCAACTTGGTGTCCCAAGTACACCACTGAACCCTGCCCAATCTGGCACTTACTGGCCTTGATTGTGAGGCCTGCTCTGCGCAGGGCCAACAACACTTCCTGGAGGTGGCGCAAGTGTTCCTCCCAGCTGGCGCTGAACACTGCTATGTCGTCCAGGTAGGCGGCGCTGAAATCTTCCAGCCCAGCCAAGACCTGGTTAACCAACCTCTGGAATGTGGCAGGGGCATTCTTCATCCCAAAGGGCATCACACGGAACTGGTAGTGCCCATCTGGCGTGGAGAATGCAGACCTCTCTTTTGCCCCATCAGTCAAGGCGATCTGCCAGTACCCAGACGTTAGATCAAACGTACTAAGGTACCGGGCAGCCCCCAACCGATCGATGAGCTCATCAGCTCTGGGGATGGGGTGCGAGTCAGTCTTGGTGACCGAATTGAGTCCTCGGTAATCCACACAGAACCGAAGTTCTGGTGAAGCACCAGGCGCTGCAGCCTTTGGGACCAAGACCACTGGGCTGGCCCAAGGACTGCTAGAGGACTCAACCACCCCTAAGGCAAACATCTTGGAGACCTCCTCCTTGATATATGCTCTGACCTTGTCAGTCACCCTGTAGGCCTTGTGCCTCACAGGAGTGCTGTCCCCAGTGTCCACATCATGGACACACCACTGAGTGACACCAGGGATTAAGGAGAACAGATCAGGGAATTGTACCAACAGATGGCGACAATCTTGCTGCTGCTCAGGGGTCAGTGTGTCAGAGAGGACGACACCATCCACTGACCCATCTTTTTCTTTTGCACACAGGAGGTCAGGAAGAGGCTCACTCTCCTCCTCCATCCCATCATCTGTGGCAAGGAGCACGCCCACTTCGGACCTTTCTAAGTGGGGCTTTAACCGGTTGACATGCAGGACCCTTAAGGGGTTCCTGGGAGACTTCAAGTCCACCAAGTAGGTGACATCGCTCTTTTTCTCCACAACCTCAAATGGTCTAGTCCACCTGTCCTTGAGCGCACAAGGTTCCACAGGGGCCATGACCCAAACTTTCTGACCAGGTTGAAGCTCAACCAGAGTGGCATTCTGATCGTACCACCGCTTCATCTCTTCCTGGCTGGCCTCCAGATTTGCCTGAGCAAGATCTCTGAAGCGCCGAGTCTGGTTCCTAAAGGCCAGCATGTAACTATATACATCCTGGGGAGGTTTCCTGGGAGATTGCTCCCAGCCTTCTTTAACCAGACTCAAAGGTCCTCTTACCGGGTGACCATACAAAAGCTCAAATGGGCTGAACCCTAGAGACTTCTGTGGCACCTCACGGTAAGCAAACAGCAGGCATGGCAAGAGGACGTCCCATTTACGCCTCATTGGTTCTTCAAGACCCATGATCATGCCTTTTAGGGTCCGGTTGAATCTCTCAACCAGCCCATTACCTTGAGGGTGGTAAGGAGTGGTAAACTTGTAGGTTACCCCACACTCCTTCCACAGAGACTTCATATAATTGGAAATGAAGTTGGTGCCCCGGTCTGACACCACCTCTCTGGGGAACCCCATGCGGGAGAAAACACCCATCAGTGCCCGTCCCACCACGGGGGCCGTCACTGTTCGGAGAGGGATGGCTTCCGGGTACCGGGTGGCATGGTCCACCAAGACCAGGATAAACCTGTTGCCCATGGCTGTCTTGGGGTCCAGTGGCCCCACAATGTCGATTCCCACTCGCTCAAAGGGGGTACTGACGACGGGAAAAGGTTGGAGGGGAGCCTTTTGCTTCCGCCCACTTTTCCCACTTGCCTGGCAAGTTTGACAGGTCCTACAATGGATATCTGAATCCCTTCTCATCTGGGGCCAATAAAAATGGGTGACAAGCCTGTCATAGGTCTTGTCCTGCCCCAGATGTCCAGCTAACGGAACGTCATGAGCCAACCACAGTAGGAAGGCTCTGAAGCGCTGGGGTACCACCAGCACACGGGCTGACCCAGGCTCAGCAGCCTTAGGCTCGCTATACAGGAGGTCGTTCTCCCAGTAGATCCAATGTGATCCTGACTGATCACCTGTCGTTTGGGCTGAGGCCTGCTGCCTCATACCCACAAGAGAAGGGCACACTTTCTGTTCAGCACAAAATCCCTCCCTGGAGGGACCACCATCCTGCTGCCAATGGGTCAGCTCGGGCAGGTCTCCCAGTTCGGCCACTTGTTCTCCTGTCGGTTCCAGGGCATCCCCCTCAGGGTCTGCTCCCTCCTGGGCCGCGGGAACGATGGGGGATGGTTTCCCGCGCCCCCTGCCTCTTCTCTTCACGGTTGGGACCTGGGCCATACTTTCAGGCTCCAGGGCCCCATCAACACCCTTACTTACTGACATGGACCGGGTGGTCGCACACACGTACTCAGGCAGACCCAACATTTCCAGATGCGATTTTCTCTCCACCTTAGCCCAAGGGGAGTCCTCCAAATCATTGCCCAGGAGACAATCAACAGGCATGGCGGGCCTCACAGCAACCTGAAGAGTACCTGAGACCCCCCCCCCCACTCAAAAGGAACTTGAGCTACCTCACACTGACTCTGTGAGTTGTCAGCAGCTACAACGGGGTAGAATGCATGAGGGACCACCTGCTCTCTGGACACTAAGTGACACTTGACAGCTGTCACACTCGCTCCGGTGTCTCTGAGAGCTTCCACCCTATGGCCATTAATGGTCACCCACTGCCTATATTTCTTAGTGTTACTAGGCAGAGGGGTTGGAGGGACCATTTCCACGTCTCCTAAAGAGACCAGGGACATTTCTGCGGGACCCCACCCACCGGGGGCACCCATCTCATTCCCTCCCAGGGCTACACTCGCTACCTGACGGGGGGGTGCACGCGGCGGTGCATTGGAATCCTTCATGGGACACTGGGGATCATAATAACGGTGTCCCACCTGCTTACAAACATAGCAGGTCATGGGGCCCCTTGGAACAGGTTTACCTGTCGGGGCCTCTGGCTTCTTTACAGGGGGAGGCTGGGAACCCTTCCCTTGGTTCCCTTGGGGATTACTTTGGGGCCCTTTCTGAAACTCCCTCTGTTTACCCCTGTCCCCCCCACTCTTCTGCTGGGGACCCTGCCCACCTTTGGCTGAGTCTCCCACTGGACCCTTGTGGACCCTGGTACTGACCCAGCGGTCCGCCTCCTCAGCAAGTTTTCTAGGGGTAGATATCTTGCTATCAACAAGGTGCTGGCGTAGCTCTGGAAAACAGTTATTAGACAAGTGCTCCCAAGCAAACAAATCATAAAGAGCATCATAACTATCAACCTTGCTACCCTTTACCCAACCATCCATGGCTCTGCAAAAAAAAGACACATATTCAACCCACGTAGTACCAGGCAACTTCTAAAGGTTTGTCTGTACTTTTCTGGAGTTAAGCCATATCTCATCATTAAAGCATTTTTCATATGAGTATAAGATGCCCTTTCCTCTTCAGGCATGCTCAACAAGGTATCTCTCCCTTCATTTGTAAAGCGGCTCCACAACCCCGTTCCCCAATCTTTCTCAGGGACCCGGTGGGCCAACAATGCTAACTCATACGCTTTAAACCATTGGCTAATATCTTCATTCTTACTGTAATCCTTGATCACATCTTTAGGAAAATAAAACCTACTTTCTGCAGGCACGGATGGAGCGCTGCCACCAGAGGGATTCAACTCTAAACTCTTTTCTTTAAGTTCCATCTCCCTCAACATCTTCTCACGTTCAAATGCTAACTTCTCTCTCTCAAAATCTAATCTTTTGCTCTCCATCTCAGCTTCCCTCAGGCTCTTGGCTTTTTCTAATTCCAACTGCCCTCCTAATTTAAGTTTTGCCATTTCTAACTTGTACCCCCTCTCCCTCTCCCTGTCTTCTAATTCTTCAGGGGAAAGGCTCCTAGAGGACGCACTACTGCCTGGAGAGGACACTGTGGGCTCTTCCTCTTCCTCTTCTTCTTCCTCTTCCGGTACCCCCATCGGATCAGAGGGATTTCTGGCCTCTAACCAGGCCTTCAGCGCTTTGAGGAAGCCCTCTTTCTTTGAGACACCTGTGGTAGGAACTTTAAACTGCTTGCAAAATCCTTTTAGATCTTTTAGCGTGTAGGAATCTATCTTCTCCTTATCAAATTCCCCCACAACAATCTCCACAGGTGTAGTAGCTCCGGCATTCTCCATGGTCAAAACTGGCAGTGTTTAAAAAAAATAAGCTCCAGGAAAGCGGAGAACAAAAATAGAATATCCTACCAAACAGACTGTGGCTGCGTTATGGTCTGCTTTCACTATGTAGCGTACACTAATCACTGCACATGAGTCATAAATGCAAAGTTCAATCCTCACCGCTGACCACCAATGTTAGAACCGGCGGTCTCTAGTTGGCAGAGGTATACACTTCTGACAAATAGGGACCTACCAACTCTAGTCAGGGAAAGGGGATTACACACTCAGATAACCCCTGCTACCCCCTTGGTAGCTTGGCAGAGCAGACAGGCTTATCTCAGAGGCAGTGTGTTAAGCATTTATGACCACGTACAGTAATAGAGTGAATACACTACAGATGGACACGACACAGAAGTTATTATAAAAATAGTATTTTTATATAAGGCTTAGTACAAGACCAAATAACGACAAAAATATACCACAGTCTTAATAAATACTCTTTGGAAGGAAAAATAATAGTTCAAGTAAGGTTTCTTCTTGGCAAATAGTTCTTTAGCAAAGTATTCTTCTGAGCACAGTTCTTTGGCAACAATGTAACCCCCACAGGAGTCATACGACGTCGAGTCTACAAGATTCCCAAGGTTCGGCGTCGACCGCGAGGAGCGCTACGTCGAGCCTGGAGTTGCAACAGACCCCACAAGTACAGTACCTTGAGAAACGAAGAAAACGATGATCCACGGCGTCGAGATGTCGGCGTCGAGGTTGGCGTCGATCGTGCCTCGGAATCGGGTCAATCCGCAGCGGCGTCGAGGGATGTCGGGCCGGAGCAGCGCTCACGGCGTCGAGAAGGGCGTCGATGCGGTCAGCAGTGGCGTCGGGACGGGGTCGCTTGGAGGTGGAGCCGATACTCACTCCTCGCTGGCGTCGATACCGGCGTCGAGACGGGGTCACTTGGAGCCGGGGCCGATACCCACTGCTCACTGGTGTTGCTGCTGGCGTCGATCGGGCCCGGCGGCCGGCGTCGAAGGCTCGGGACACTGGAGCCGTTACTCACGATGTCGAGCTGGATTCGGCGGCGTCGGCGGCGCCGAGACTGCAGATTTTCCCTTGTGTACTGGAAACAACACTTTCCAGCAATTCAGCAGATGGTGAAGTCCTTTGGCCCTGTGACTTCAACAGGAGACTGGCACTCTTCCAGCCCTTGGAGATTTCCTAGCAAGTGGTCAGAGAGTACACACCAAGTTCCTCTCTCCTTGTTCCTTGGCAAAAATAAAGAAGCAGCTTTCAGGTTCCTCCACAGCAAAACAGCACTCTGGCAGAAAGGGGAGGCAAGTCCTTAGATCAGCAGGCTTCTTGTCCTTGGTACAGGTTTCCTTGTCAGAAGTGATCCGAGTTCTTGGTTCAGGGGTCCTTCTCTTATACCCCTTTTCTCCTTTGTTCCCTTTGTCCAAGCAGGGAAATTCCCCCCATCTCAGGTTCGTTGTGGGTGTTGCCAGGCAGAGGCACCTGGCCTATTCACTGAGCAGGGCAGAGTCCTCAGCCGCCCAGCAGGAGGCGGAGCCAGTATTGTCACTGGCAGGAGCAGGGCTATCAGTCGCCCAGCAGGATGTGGAGCCAGTATTGTGTCAGGCAGGGCAGGCTACTCTTCCCTCATTCTATGTGTAAATGCCTCATTCACCCCACACTGACTCATTCAGACCTCTGGAGCCACCCAGCCCCTGACACACACACCAAACCAGCAGAGACCGGTGGATAGTTGGACAAGAAAATAGCCACTTTCTAAAAGGGCTATTTTCAAACATAGAATTTAAAAACCATCCATCCTAAAGGGTGCGTTATTAAATTCTGAGTTCAGGGATACTAAACTCGACTTGCTACCATGCTCCCTGAGTCAGATAGATTATAATGGAGTTAATAATCAGTCTGCCCAGTCTGGCCTATCGGAGGCAGGTAGCCCTTCAATAGTGAAAAACGAAAATGGTTGTAATTCACTATTAGGTCATGCCACACACATCAGGGCATGACCTACCTTTTACCCGCAATGCACCCTGCCCTAGGGCCTACCATAGAGGTGTCTGAAATGTGGCAAAGGGAAGGTTTAGAGACTGGCAAGTAGGTTTCCTTGCCAAGTCGACATGGCAGTCAGGGACTGCACGCAGGCGCTGCGGTGGCAGGCCTGAGACACATTTTACACGCTGCTTCTGTGGGTGGCACAACCAGTGCTGCAAGCCCACCAGCAGCAGTTAACTTACATGCCCTTGGCACACGCAGTGCACTAGACTAGGGTCTGAACAGTAAGTCAACCAAGCCAATCATGGTAACACCAATCAATGTAACAATTTAACATAGGGAGCACTTGCACTGTGGCACTGATCAGCAGTGGCACAGTGCCCAAAGCAATATTCCAGCAAAAACATCGTAAACAGAGGAGGCAAACAGAAAAAAATGGAGGAGAGACTCATGCCAATGATGCCAGGTCTAACAGCTATCCACCCTCCTTTAGTTATTTACAAAAACAGGCCTATCCCGTCACCTCCCCTCCAATTTAGACCTAAACCTTCATGATGGATAATGCACAACCCCTCTCCTTGTTCCCTCCTTCTTAACGTTTTCCAACCTCCTTGATATCTAGTTTAGGAACTCTTGTGCTTTTATCTCTAATCTAAATGTCTGAGCCCGTCCTTTAAAAACAACTTTGAGGCGAGCTGGATTCATCAAAAATACTTCACATCCTAATCCCTGAATAGGAGAAAACAGTAATCACCATCTTCTTTTTACTGTCACATGGCAAAAGTCTGTCCTGACAAAAAATGTGTGGCCGTCATATGACCACTTTGCCTCAGGTCTAGCCTTATCTGATTTTGCTTGCCACAATAAAAATATCCCCCAAACCACCTGGATCGCACTAGTTTTTTGGGCTGGTATGATTGTCGATTTTTCTTGAGTATCAGCGAAATCTATGAACTTGTTGCACCTCCAACGCCCAATCCCAATGTGCAAGGCCTGCAAAGGCTCCTTTTAGCAGGCCCAACATGAATGACCTGATATCGTTTCCTTCTGCATTTTCTGTGAGGCCTAAAAATCTTAAGTTATTTCTACGCTGCCGGTTTTCAAAGTCCTCTAGCTTCCACGTCATATCGACCATTGAGATTTGATTTCTGTGAGACATGCGGTTGCCCTAATGCTCAAAGCCCTGCCTCCAATAACTCCGTCCGTTCCTCCATCGAGGTAATTCTCGTGGTTATTTTGGTGCAAGTCTTATTAACTTTTCGGATTGACCCCTGTAGTTTTTTGTTCTCTGTGCAGGCCTCCACTTGCATCTGTTTTAACATAGAATAAATAAGCTCCATACTAGGTGCATGTGCCATACCCGAACAGGCTTCTTTACCACTTTGCAATGTAACTGTTGCACCAGAGTTTGTCTCCCCATAAATCTGTCATGTTGCGGAGTAGTCCCATTTTAACTGCCTATTGGTTCTGGCATCTGAATCCTGGCCTCCTCCACTACCCCTTATCTTTTCTCTTCGTTTCTTTTTCTGGGTGAACAAGTGTTTCTGCGTGGCAGGTCTGACAAGGCTACTATTGACACTCTCCCCCAATGTGCCTGAAACAGATTCCTTGCCCGTCAAAACCTCACTTGCTCCAGAGAATTCAGAGTAATCCATCAGTAAGAAGAATTTTTACCCACTTTCAAGGGACCCTTCCATCAAGCTCTGTTGAGTAGCCATCCTACTCAAGATTGTTTGCATGTACATAAGATTATTCTCAACCGTACTCCTGTTACCACTCTCACCCAGACTTGCCCCTGTCTCTTTACCCCCTGTTGATCCATGCGCCTTTAGAGCCTCCGAATCTGTCTCTCTTACACCTTCCTTAACAATTCTCAAATCTGAGGCAGCACCTTCCTCGACAACAGAATCATTCAATGAAGGCAATTTGTCTGTACTCACAGTTATTAGAGGGGGATCAATCAGCAGCATAACATTTTCTGTGGCAACTGATATGCTGGTCTGTATGGGCCCCTCATAGACTCACCCTGCACCCTTCCAGAAAGAAATCTCCGGGATCACCAGTTCCTTCTGGCGGGTCCATTCTTGGCCATGCATCCATCCCTTTCGATGGGGCCGGCTTCCGATCATCTGTACCTGTGTTATGATTCTCCACATCTGGAGCAGCCACTTCCCCTGTCTTCTGCCCTATGGTTCCCTTCTGGGGCTGAGTTGTTGCGCGAGCCTCCCCTGATGCCGAAAACTCAGCAAGTTCCCTTGACGGTCTGCTAATTTGAGAGGGCATTTTCTGGAGAAACCGTTGTGAGAAGTTGGCCTGATATATGCTGTCCACTAGTTATAGTGGGCAACTGTATCAATCCAAACAACCCCTTATGGTGAATAGGTCAATGACAACCTTTATTGAAAGCTATCCTAGTGGTAGCTATGGAGAGCAGACTTAAGGCTAAGTCTTGAAGGAATGTAAAGCAGCTTGTTTTACCAGTCTATAATCTCTTGAATGATCAAATGAAAGGACAACCACACCAGGTATATATTTAAAATATATGTATTTAAGATAAAACACACCCCTCTAGTCTCCTTATGAGGCTGGAGTTTGAAGTTCTTAATTTACAAGTTAGTAATCAACAGTAATAGCACAAATACACGTTTAGGTCCTAGGGGCGTACCAAACCATATACCAATAAAGTGGTATAACAACCACGACTGAACTAGACACAAGGCCTAGAGCCTGTAGAATCGCTGGAACCCCAAGGAACCACCCAAGGTAGTGACGCAGGGGACCCACGGGGGCCATGTGCAGTGTGTAAACACAACCAAGGGTTCCCGTTAGCTTCTATGTTTAATGTCGCGGTTGGAAATGTAAAGATTAGGGACACTTAGAATCAAGCCTGGACCAAACTCTTTTGGACTTAGGAAGTTCTAGGGCTAGCACCCATGGGAGCACTGGAGTACTCGTGTTACCTCACCCAGGGAAGCCGGGTGCATAGGTGTCTTTTGGTGTTGGGTTGCGTCGTCGATTTGAATGGAAGCTGGCGAAGAAGTGCTGCTGCCGTGAAGAGGAGAAGTGTCCGAAGCGATCCAAGCCTGGATCTAGGATGGAAGGAACCTGAAAGCAGAGGGGACAGTGTCTGGGTCACGTACCATGACCAAGGGCAGGATGGACCAATGCCCGCAGATGTCGGGTGCTTCAGGTGAGTTGACGGGTGTCTTGACTCTTCAGCCACGAGGTCCAGGAGGCACCGATGATGACCAGGAGCTGGATTCAAGCTGTCCCACAAAGTCTGTTGAGTGCTGCGGTGTCGGCGACCAGATTGGACCCAACAAGCCTTGGCAATAGCAAGTCACTTGGAATCAGAGAAAGGACGTCGGTGCAGACCAGCAAGGGCTGTGGGACTCACCCAGCAAGGGTAAGTTGGGGCACGTCTGGAGCAACCAGGAATGCCCAATCAGAAGAGCAGTTGCCTTCGTGGGGACCTACTAGCCAACAGGCAAGTGATCGCGAAGGTGCCTCAAGCAGTCGCACTGGAAACTGGCCCACGGGTCATTCGTGGAGTGGAGGCCAGAAATCTTCGGTGCAGGAGATGCTCAAGGCTTGGGCTACTCGGAGCCCAAAGCACAACTTCAAGGAAGACTAGAAAGATGATTTTGCTGCAAAAGTTCACGGTGCCCAGGGGTCACGGTTCCACGTCATCCAAGATAGCCATGGGCCTCAGCTTTGCTGTGGACTCAGGGTAGCCTCGGAGAAGTTCGAAAATCTACCTCTGGTGATGCAAAGACTTTGGCGTCCGGCAGGAGCTTCAGCGATGCAGACCGGTCAGTTGCTTCTTTGGTGCCTGCCAGGCAGGAGAGTCACTCCTTGACCCCAAGGGAGATTTCTTCAGTCTTCTAGTTAAAGTAGAACGTCGAAGGTCCAGGATATATGTTGCAGAGTTTCGTCCAGGGTAATCTAAAGTCGCAAGGACTGGGTTCCCATACTTATACAAAGTTTGGGGGTTGGACATACTCTAGGGACCCACCTATTGGAGGGTTTGGAAAGAGGGGTGGTTACACCTATTTCCTTTGTCCAGTTTCACACCAGAGCTGGGGCAGGTAGCCCCTGCAACCGGTTTCAACTGGACTATGCACAGGGACACCAAGTGTGCCCCCAGTGCAGGACATTCAAAGCACCAGAGAGTGCTCCCGCCCAGCCCCAATACACATCTGCCTGTCTGGGGAGGTGGTTACACCTCCCTGGGACAGGAAACCTATTGTCCAGGCCTCCCCTGCCGGAGTTTCGGTCAGCAGCAGGAGGGCAGACCCGTGTCTGTGGCAGAGGCATCCATTTTGTGATGCCAGGGCTGTAGAAAGTCCTACCGGATTAGACCAGTGTGAACATGTCTCTCCCTCTAGAAGGGTGGAATGCTACCCACGCCACCAGAACTGGCGGGGGGGGGGGGGTAGTATTCCAAAGCGCTTGACACCAAACATGACATGTTTCCGTGCAGTCATCCCAGAGTTAGCATTTAACGCAAGGTTATAATGCACTTAAGAGTATATGGTCAGGCTGCACCACATACAGCATCAGGGGAGGTACTACGAACGCTGCAGATGGGCTCTGCTCGTGCAGGGGCACCCTCTCACATAAAAACCAAGCACTCTGCCTTCAGGATTGTTAAGGCCTGCCATAGGAATGACTTATAGGTTTTATATGTGTGTGCAATGGTGGTGATAGAGGTAGCCTATACCACTGTAAGGGGTGCAAGCACCACCTTACCCAGGCTGCAGTAGCAGACCTGTGGTGCCATTTTGGAGTGCTTCCCAGGGGTAGCATAATACATGCTTCAGCCCCTGGTAGGCCTCTGAGGTACCTATGCCCTAGGTACATAGTATGCCATATACAAGGGGCTTATAAGGCACTCCAGAATCAAATTAGATATGTACCTAATGTAAATTAAAATGGAGAATATTTTTTTATTTTTAGCCATGTCTCTGACCCCGCCCATCACACTCGCAGACCCCCACTGTACTCAGAATCACTGTTTGAATACTTTTCTTTAAGCACTCCGGCTGTAGCTTTAGATTTAGGGTGCCATTATGAATGAATGGTGCAGAGTGGTATTTCCCCATAAATTTCTGTAGGTACAATTCCTTTATTATCGGGTGAGATGCCCCAAACAGTAATGCCACACCAGGTAATAGCACCTGTGTATTCAGTCACATGTTCCACAAGTTGACAGGAAAATGCCCAGAAATTGGAGAAAACATATGGTAAACATTACAGTAACTCTGTTTGCCTTATGTTGCCACTATGGGACCACAATTCATGTTCACCTGTATCTTCTGATTCCAGTGAAGATATGTCTTAGACTTAAGATAAAAGACTCCACCATATGATGACAGACGATGCACAGCCTTTTGCATGTGTTGCAAAGAACGGTATCTCTTATTTTGACAAATTAGTTAAAAACATAAATAAACAAGCATTGGCAAAGCCAATAAGTCGCTACAATCCAAGAGTAATAGCGTTGTCAATGTCACTGTCTACCTCAGACCTATACTTGCATTTTGGAACAGCCCACGACTATTACAGTGAGTTTTTAACAACACATCACCTACACTCCAAAATGAGGGAAATAAAAACACCGTGGGGATGTTTTTTTGAGTAGTGCAAGAAGTGGCCTATTTTTGAAAAATGTACAGAGCATATGGTCGGGTTGTGGCACACAAAGGAATAGTGCCACATTTTCCTGCACCACATGACTGTGAACTCTGCTCAAAGAGGCGTGTGGCATGTTGTGTGTGTGTACTTGTGGCTGATTGTGTTTTGTCTTTGAGTTGTATGTCCATGTGTGTGTATTTTATGATGAATGTGTTTTTCCAGGGGTGGTGTGTATTTATGTGTATTGAGCGTTTATGGTATGGCGTTATTAGCTGTATAACAATGAGGTGCACACATATATGTGTGATTGTATGTGTGGTATTGTGTGTCTTTGG
This sequence comes from Triturus cristatus, assembly GCF_964204655.1. Taxonomy (NCBI): domain Eukaryota; kingdom Metazoa; phylum Chordata; class Amphibia; order Caudata; family Salamandridae; genus Triturus; species Triturus cristatus. Next base: position 962,709,014 of record NC_140589.1, read on the forward strand.
ATTCCAGTTAACATGTAGATATAAATGCTTTATACAAATACAACTTCATGTCAGTTACTGGTCTCTGAGACAGAGGAGACTGAGAGTCACGAGACAACGTATCTGTTGTCATGAACAGTACCCTGGGCTGGGAAAACGGAATCGCTCCAAAGCAAATCATGGTGATTTTGGATACCAAATTCGATCTACAGTGACTGGCGAGTCACCTACACCAACCATTTGGCCAAAAACATGTTGTAAAAGGAAATGGCCATGACTTGTCAATTTGTTTTTCAAACAAATTGATTTATGAAAAAAAGTCAATTCATAAAAAAATGCATTTGTAACAAAAACACCATACACAGTGATGGGAAAATAACGGATTTGTTACAGCCACTAATCAGTTTATGAATAGCAACATGCACATCAACATTCTGCAATCAATCTCATTCAGGTTTCAGCTAGTGAGGCAGATCATAGTTTAAACAACACCGCTCAACATACAGTCAACCTGATATATAAAAGGCAGCTTTTCTGTTGATTAAATAATTTTTTACCTTGAGAATGATAAACATGTTTGTCTGTGCCTTGAAAGTCGATCTTCGTTGACAAAGAAGGAACAGAGTTTGGGACGGTTGGGTGGAGACAGAGCAACAGAAAACATGAGCACTTGTGAGGAGTACTCAAAGACAAAGAAAAAAGTAGCTTCTAAAATGGGAGCACTGGAATAACACAAGTACTTGGTCCATGCTCTCGGGATGGCCAAACACAAGAAGAGGCATGAGGCGTGCATGCCATGGACAAATGAAGATCAAGGATTTCAGAGCGCAAATGTTAAGCCTATGGGCGGTCTGGAGCCCAGAGATTGAAAACAACATGTCTCTTCAAGAGACAGTGGCTAAGACCTAAAAAATGACCTACATTTTTACTCTTTGCCTTTGTTTTAAGATGGGTTAAAAAGTATATTTTGAAAACATTCTAATGCATACAGTGACCAGAAATTATAATTGAAAGCAGCAAGATATAAGGAAATATTTACTCCTTGAATAAATTAATGTTCCCAGAATTTTTAGACTTTTGTGACAAGAAACTCCACCCCTAGTTTTAATAACATATAACTTTGTAAATTTATGCAACATTTTTTTTAAAAAAGAATATGAAAACTGGCATTGTTTTTTTACTTTATTAAGTTAACATTGAAACGCATAAGTGATGCTTCCAGTAAATGATGATGACGACAGTTTCAAATAAATGATTAGAGTGGTGCTATGGAATGAAAACATTTTTACAAAAAAAAACTGAGAACTGTTTGGCTTTCAAAGGGTGATATATTCAGCATACACTAGGGGGCAGTAAACACCATGCTAAGAAAAAGCTTAGGCTAAGTCATTTGTGAAAGTCACGCCCAGTATAAAAAATGCAAATATCCTTGCACTGATTCCACCACGTCCACACACGCTGTTGTGTTTCACAGGACTTCTTATCCTCTGTTTGCACTGTGCTAGTTGCCTTGCAGAGTAATTCAGGGTGAAATATGGTTATCCGCTACGTCGACCTCTCAGTCCACCTTAGGCTTCTCTTGTCTTCCTTCCATACCTGCAATGAAATGCAGGTTATTATACACTTATCTTTAAAAAATATACATGTTTAGACAGATTAACAGCACGTATTTTTGGGCACCTGGACTTATTTTTCATCATCAGACATTGACCCGAGAGAGTGGCAGAAAAGGGAAAAAGAAGGAGGCAGAGAAAGAAAGGAAAAAGGGAAGAAAGGAAGTGAAAAAAGTAACAAAGGAAGAAAGGGGCTAAAATAGAACCTGCCAGAGTGATATAAAGAGACAGGAAGAGTATGGTGGGGAAAGAAAGAGGCACGAGGTGGGCATAAGGGCAGGCAACATGGCATGGCCCGCGTTAGGTGTGCCCTTGTGAAAAACTTTGGGCACCTTTTGGTATTTCTTTAATTATTTTTTCCAGATTAAGAACTGACAACATTGCTAAAAAGAAAAAGAGAAACACTATCTTGACATTACTGACCTTATAGCAACACAGGGCAGAACATAATGCAAATGGTTTAGCTTCAGTTTATTGTTGAATACTTAAAATATTAACAAACATAAGAAGCATTTGCAAATAGGTTTGATGTTTCTTTTGGGCTGCTGTAGCGATGCTCAAAAAGTATTTTCTACAGAAAGCCCTTTATGGAGAGCAAACTGCTCTATGTTTAGACACCACTGGCACTTCCTATATCCCTGAAAGATAAGATGATAAAACTGAATAGCATATTTTTATGTCTGCATCAATGGAATTGTAGTCATTCTTCAAAGACGGTGTTAAGCAACACAGAATGTATTACGAAATAAGCACATACGTTTCCACTACACAACTCTTCAATTAAGTCATAATTTATGCAAGTACAAGTAATACGAATGCATTTAAAATTAGTAGAAATCAATTAATTTAATGGCAAGTAGCTAAAGAACGTTCTACTCTTTTAGATGGTCTGCTTTATTAATTAAAAATACCTTTAGCACACTGCCACACAAATAACTTTTCAAATTTCAAGCTTCAAGTTTGAAACTTAAACATGAAACCTGAAACACAAACATGAAATTTGAAGCACAAACATAAACCTCTCTGCTATTTGACAAAAAGTCCATTAACATTTATTTGTGCACCGGTGGTCCTGGATGCTGAGAAGGGCTTGCACGGAAATAAGAGAGAGGTTGCTGATTATATTCAGTGAATGAGTACTTTGTTTTGATAGAGGACACGGGCGTCGATTCACCAAAATACCTGGGGTAGCGGAAATCACGTGCCCTTAATATCACAGGAAGTGACATCATATGAACCCCCTGACCAGGATATATTTCCAGAAAGACACATCACACATACACACCCTTACAACTGCTTACACTCATTATTATTCAGTCTCACTCATGTGCCTTCCCTCTTAATCACAATCATACTTACTGACACTCAGGCCCAGGTTTACTAAGGCTTGGCACCATGCTTGTGTCACTTTTGCGTCGCAAGGTTGGTGCAAACTGTTAGGGTGGGATTTGCTATCCAAAGCAAATTCTGATTTGCTTTGGATAGTATCCCAAAGTAACGTAAAATTTCACTATGGATTTATTTTGAGTTATTTTGCATCAAGTGGCATTCCATGGATGGTGCATGCCGATTCCCATGCAGCCACCAATGGGGTTTGATGCAAATCCCTCTCTACAAACATTGATAGAGAGGAATTTGCTCCAAAATCTTATGACTGCTCAAGACGCTTCAGAGAACCCACACACCCTTGCACTATGGCGCCAGGGTGTGTGCATTGGCACGTGGCTGCTAAAAGTGCACCAGTGCACAGGGAGAGAAACAATGCACTGTATCCTAGTAGATAGGGTGCATTTCTTTATTTCCCTGTGATGCAAAGCAGCACAGCATCTTTGGTGACCGTGACCTTGTGTCAAAGAACAGTAAATGTGTGCCTCAAATTCACACAATCTCACTCACTACCTGTCACTGACTCTCACTCACTTTTACTCACACACACACACACACACACACACATGCAGACACATTCTAACACGTACACATGCTTTTATCTCACATAAACATACTCTCACCCACCAGCACGCACACAACATACACTTAAAAATATTTTTGCTTACTACAGATGGGTTCAAAGGTTCTGGGCTAGCAAAGAGTGCACCATATTTGATTACACTAATAGTGAATAACAGAATATTATTCACAATTAGTATAAATTAAAAAGTGCTGAAAATGTGGAATTTGGGACCACCATTGTGTTCTTGCCACTGATGTTGCCACCTCTGAGGCCATGGGTCATGAATCCCGTACCTCGGGTGGCAAGGTTCAAGCCAGGGGTTGCATCTGCAACCCCTAGCGACCCCTGAATGACATCCATGGTAGAGCAAAGGTATTGTTGCATGTATTTTATAAAGCATCCACGTGGATGGGCATTCTAAAAAAACTCTGAATGCCTATACCTGGCAACAATGGTTACAGTCAGTGGCATAACGCAAAATGATGTGGCCCCAGCAGAATGAGATGGGGGTCCCAGAGTCTTACCTATCTCACAAATATTCATAGGCATTGATCTTGGCCTGAATATGGGCCCCTGAAGGAGTGGGGGGTGATCCTGCCCTGCAGGGGCTTTAGCTACTCCCCTGGTTACAGCACAAACAAAAAGAGCTGTAGGAACACTTGTCTCTTAAAATATATGTTTTGTTTGCCCAGCATAAGTTCAACAGCGGCTGTGTGGCTGAAGATTTTGCAAATGGTCCAAACCAGTGAGCAATGACTTCATTGCAAGTGGTCATGTTTTTTACTCTACTGGTTCAGAAAATGAATGCTGAAAATTCTAACTGCTGAGTAGACCAACACAAGATGCCAGTGGCAATTCTGTCTCTCCTAAACACAGAGGAGTAGGTGTATGGGAACCGAACTCTAACAATCTCCTGAACTCGAATATTGATTGAACCTGAAAATGTACCAAGCGACTACCCTCCCTCCTTCCCACCCTTAATAGCACAAATTTAGCAGAGTAAAATAAAATCCTAATTAGAAACTGGGACCACTCAAGAACTGATTTCTAGATCAAAATAGTTTATAAGGTTAAACACATAGGGGCAGATTTACAATAACTGGCGCATCCCTGCATATCAGCAGGGATGCGCCAGTTATTGTGTGTCACGGCCCCGCCACCATGGATGCGCTGCATTTACAATGCGGCGCCTCATGGGGCAAAAACGGACAGATGCATGACGCATCTGTGCCGTAAATGCAGCACATTGCTGGAGTTGCGTCGCAAGCGCGACGCAGCTCCAGCAAGGCTCGGGGGTGCCCTATCTTTACAATGCTGCGTCAATCCTTACGCCTACTTCAAGCAGGCGCAGGGTTTTGACGCAGCATGGGCTCAAAAGTGACTGAGTGAAATCTTGTAGACTTCACTCAGCCACTTTTAGGAGGCGTTCCTGTGACGGAACGCCCCCCCCGCACAGGTACGCCTACTTCTGGCGCAGGGCTTTACAAAGTGACGCATATCCCAGATGCGTCACGTTGTAAATACCCCGCAGCATGTCGCTGGTTTTGCGCCGCCGCTGCGTCACAAAAGTGACGCAACAGCGGCGTAAAAGAGGCGCAAGGGGCTTGTAAATCTGCCCCAGAATTGTCAAAATGAGCATTCCAGTGAAATGTGTATGTTTTGCCATGAAGTCTTAATACAAGCCATAGTCAGCTAATAAAAATCTCTCTGAATGTCAAACTCCTAGGGAGTACTATTATACTAAATGTGGGCCTATTATTAAAACTGCAAAATCAGCATGACACAATCATGGTTAAGTCACATTGACAAATCAAACCCATTTTAATAAATTCAAAATTCTCTTAACACTAACCCATTTCTTCAGATAAGAGAAATCTTCCACTTGCTTTCTCAGCAACTACACTTCGGAGATGTGTAACAAGTTATGAAATATTTCTATGACAATAGCTCATAGACTTATGTTCTTTTGCATGCCTGCATCAGAACTAACGGTGGAAATCCTTCAAAATGATACATTAGGCACATGATTTGAAAGTTTCATTCATATTACATACTTTCTAGCACTACAGTACATTTTCGCCATTGCCCTCCAAGTTCTTTAGGGAAAGAAGGCGTGCAGTGGGTAACTGAATAGTGGTGGGGGTGGGGGGGGGGGGAGGGAGGGAGATGTCCAAGAGCAGAATGAGCAGAACACCAAAAGTCACATCCATTTAAAAAAAAAAAAATAATGGTGTCTGGCACGAAAATGTGGCATTACTATACTACAAGATTGATCACAATTGTAAATTGAATATTCAGATTGTTTCAAGCACAAAATCATTAATTCATTGTTTACGGTCATATGCATCATCAAAAATATTGATTTGCACAAATAGTTGTCCCCCAAACTTGCACACTGGAAAAACATTGATGGGGGACACATAAGGGGAAGAAAGAGGGGTGGGAGGAGCAAGGAAGACCAATCATGCAGGAGAAATTGAAAAGAGGTGGACAAAGAAAGAAGGGATACAGATTGTTTTGTATATACAATGTATGGTTGAGAAATTAAAATTGTGACCAGGTTGAGATTTAATACAACAGTATATTATCTGGTTGGTTTTATTATGAATTTTTGTTTGTGTATTTGTCTGTCAGCCACTCCGCATACAAGAGTCAGTTGTCCAGTGAGGCAAATACTAACCTCGCGCCCTGACGAAATTGCCACGACGACGCAGAGGCAATGAAACATGTTGGCCTACTTGGACAAGGTTTGCAAAATGCTGTGCTTTTAATGTTGAGTAAGCTCGAGAGTGTGAATAAAGAGGGCAAAACCAAATGTGACACTTAACTCAATTTTAATTCTGGGACACACTGTCCTGTGTAGTTCACAGGGTTTCTGTTTTGAATACATTCACTTCTAGTATTACACTTTTTCTGTCTCTTTACTGGACACAAATTCTTTACTTTCAGTGAGAAAGCAACCGATGATGATAGATGTGGGCATACTGGTGAGAACCTGCCAGTAACTCCTCTGGTGTAGCGCATGTGAGGTGCTTTCTCACTCTTTCACTTACTTTTTGACGTGTTTCATATTCACCGTTTCATTATTAAGGAAATATGTTTGTGGAGTTTGCTGACTTTCTTCATATTTAAAAAAAATGTGGGTACCTAGCACGGGTTTAGACTGAAAAAGTTATCAGCGGTTGGGTGGAGTTAGATACCCCCCTAACCCCTTGTCCTTTGTATAAACTTAATGTTGCCCCCTTACAAGCCAGGTCTTTGTTGATTAAATGAGGTGGATCCACCTCAAATGTAATGACTGGGACGAGGAAAAATGGACATAGAATACATGAGGGTAGAATCAATACTCATTTCAGAATCTGAAGTGCATGAACCTTAGTACGTTTGACCGCTTGCAATTGATCATATCCTCTTAGTTGCTAATATTCCTATGTGAGCACATTACAGAAACGTCATATTTCTCCAGTCTCCCAGCAATCTAACTCAAAGCTGGACTAGTTTTGCTCAATGCTGTTAGTGGAAAAGCACCTGGCCTCCTGCAACATGCTTGGCTACTATTAACCCGATATTTCTATGGTGCATAGGAAGGGCCGGATATGGAATCTTAAAGGTACTAATGCACTTATTTATTTTTGTTCAGCTGCAACTGGCCTTGTCATCTCTGTGGCTAAAAATTGGCATCTTGATGGACAGAAGGCATCTCGCCAATACACCACATTGCACTGATCTCCCAAAAGTAAGATTTAGGTTAGGTCTAAATCACTAACATGCTGTCGCCAGAGAAGCACTCTGCCTACAGCCACCTGATTGGCTACCACCAGTCATGTGCATTATTAATCAAGAAAACTTCTTGATAGTGGAGGTTCATGCCATTGGTTACATTGTTTGTGGAACCTCTCTATTTATAAATTGTTACATCGCTCCTAATATAACTCCACTCATTCAAGAGCAATCTCACTTATTGTTAGTGTTAGTCTCTTTGTGATGTGTGGGGTTCATATAATCACACAAATAGCCATTTCATATAGTGGCGAAATATGTATAGCATGTCTATTGGTTATATCATTTGCGGTACCCCTCTATTTGTACATCGCTTGTATTTAACAATCTTATTTACTACCAGCTCCTTTGTGATGTGCCCCTTTGTCATGTCCATATGCACTTTTACTTCACTCGAGTGTTTTTTACTATGGACATTGATTCGGAAAAATGTTTTTCCCTCTTACACTTGAACATACCACTTTTTTCTTCTTCTCCTGGTGCCCTGCATGCCAACTTCCATCGCCACCCTGATGAGCAATGATCTCCTATATGCAGCCCTGTGGTGCACGTTTTATCCATTGGCCTAGAACGCCTGTCCGCGTCGGACATCTTGGGAGGATGTTTTTTGTCCTAGCATGCACAAAGACGGTGCAGATGTGGCAGACTCATTATGTTCATGTGACCAATCTGTGTGCGTACAACATTGTGAAACAATACAGAGAAGAGGAAATAAATGAAGGGTCTCCCTATTTAAATTGAGGCCCTAGAGGAGGGAGAGAACACAAAAATATAAAGTAGAAACCTCTAAACCAGCCTATGTACTTATTTAATTGATCTGTAAAGATTCTGCATTACCCAATCAAAATGTCAATGAGAAATTACATTTCACATTATAACATTATTTTCATAGATTCAATCCATTGAAGTTTTTTAGACAAAAAACGATTTTTATTATTTCTTTTTTATGTAATGTGTTTTATAATTTACACATGATTTAAAACAGAAGAAAACATTTTTTTGTTTTTACACTTATAATTTTTGGTGCAGACATCTTACATATTTGATATAAGAGAGAACATCCTAGACATCTGTGGTATAAAAAACATTTCCTAATCATTCATGCTTTCATTCATACAATAAGGAGTAGAAAAGAAAATTTAAAAGGGAAAGAAAAAACTAGGACTCTTAGATTGGTCAGATTTCACAGGTTGACAAAATGAAAAAGATGTCAGCTTTCAATGTCTCTAATGTTAGTAGTGTCGCGGTCAACGCGCGTTTCAGTGGGAAACCACCTTCTTCAGGACCAACTGCTAAGTATTAGCGGATGAAATACATATAAAAGATGTCTGGGTGTCTGCAAAGTAAGCAAAAAGAAATGGCATTGGCAAATGATCGGGAATGCAAATAATTTCAAGAGGAGATTACTTCCTATTATGTTAAGTGAGTGCTATCATGCACCAAAGATGTGTATAAGGAAGGGCCATAACGATCGTGCACATTAAAGTGAGATATAAGACATCATCCAACTCTGGTAGGGCCCATTAGTGTTATGGAAAGGAGAATTGAGAGAAAATAGGTGTCATCAGGAGACCCCGGATGTGGAATCCCAGGAGTAGACATGCAGTGCCTAAAGAATAATGCTTGTAGTGACTACCTTATGGGTCATCAGGCAGTGAGCATGTAGCCCGCTGTAAGAGTCATCTGTGCCAAATAGTACAACGATAGTCTTTTCTGTAAGAGAAGAGGTTTAAGTTATTGAGCCTGATCTGGTGCAGGGTTCTGGTGGCTATAATTGATGTGGAGGCCACAGTACCTTGGCAAGCCAAAATATGGAGGTACATTCACAATCAGGGGTTGTTTTATGATCTCCAGGTATTTAGCGAAATCGACTGCGGCAATCCTGCAAAATAAGAGGACTTTTATACCAAACCATACCAGGTAAGTTGATAATATTGAGGATGGAGTAGTTAGGCCAGTCGGGAACCACGTATTTGATTTACCTTTTCAGAACATGAATTGATACTTAGGGATGGGGCCAGACAACAGTCCTGGTTCTCCTCTCTCTATGTGTATTAGAATGGATTCTGTTCATTTAATTTGGGTATGTATATCCGATCACGGCATATCACTGTAGGAAGAAAGGAAAAGAAAAGAAAATGCTATGTTTCCTTTCTTCCTACAGTGATATGCCGTGATCGGATATACATACCCAAATTAAATGAACAGAATCCATTCTAATATACATAGAGAGAGGAGAACCAGGACTGTTGTCTGGCCCCATCCCTAAGTATCAATTCATGTTCTGAAAAGGTAATCAAATACGTGGTTCCCGACTGGCCTAACTACTCCATCCTCAATATTATCAACTTACCTGGTATGGTTTGGTATAAAAGTCCTCTTATTTCGCAGGATTGCCTCAGTCGATTTCGCTAAATACCTGGAGATCCTAAAACAACCCCTGATTGTGAACGTACCTCCATATTTTGGCTTGCCAAGGTACTGTGGCCTCCACATCCATTATAGCCACCAGAACCCTACACCAGATCAGGCTCAATAACTTAAACCTCTTCTCTTACAGAAAAGACTATCGTTGTACTATTTGGCACAGATGACTCTTACAGCGGGCTACATGCTCACTGCCTGATGACCCATAAGGTAGTCACTACAAGCAATATTCTTTAGGCACTGCATGTCTACTCCTGGGATTCCACATCCGGGGTCTCCTGATGACACCTATTTTCTCTCAATTCTCATTTCCATAACACTAATGGGCCCTACCAGAGTTGGATGATGTCTTATATCTCACTTTAATGTGCACGATCGTTATGGCCCTCCTTTATACACATCTTTGGTGCATGATAGCACTCACTTAACATAATAGGAAGTAAGCTCCTCTTGAAATTATTTGCATTCCCGATCATTTGCCAATGCCATTTCTTTTTGCTTACTTTGCAGACACCCAGACATCTTTTATATGTATTTCATCCGCTAATACTTAGCAGTTTGTCCTGAAGAAGGTGGTTTCCCACTGAAACGCGCGTTGACCGCGACACTACTAACATTAGAGACATTGAAAGCTGACATCTTTTTCATTTTGTCAACCTGTGAAATCTGACCAATCTAAGAGTCCTAGCTTTTTCTTTCCCTTTTAAATTTTCTTTTCTACTCCTTATTGTATGAATGAAAGCATGAATGATTAGCAAATGTTTTTTATACCACAGATGTCTAGGATGTTCTCTCTTATATCAAATATGTAAGATGTCTGCACCAAAAAATTATAAGTGTAAAAACAAAAAAATGTTTTCTTCTGTTTTAAATCATGTGTAAATTATAAAACACATTACATAAAAAAGAAATAATAAAAATCGTTTTTTGTCTAAAAAACTTCAACGGATTGAATCTATGAAAATAATGTTATAATGTGAAATGTAATTTCTCTTTGATATTTTGATTGGGTAATGCAGAATCTTTACAGATCAATTAAATAAGCACATAGGCCGGTTTAGAGGTTTCTACTTTATACTTTACAATAAAGAGAAGATACAGTTGCAGTAAAGGCACGAGGCTCTCCTTGTTCGGGTTTTTCCATTTGCTTTGACTTCCTCTTTTTGTGTTTATGATTAGTAACACCTCTTTTTCAATTAAATTTAAAGTTTTTTCATGGAAGTAACTTTTTAAGAATTATTTTAGATTTATTCACTTTGGTGAACGCACAGTCTTACGCAGAAGCCAATTCTGTTTACTTTTTGGGCTCACACATTTTTTAAAATTGTTTTTTTGCCTCTACCTCTAAGATTTGCTGGGATGTGAGAGCACTGGGCTTCTCACAAACTTTCCATTTATCGTCCTTTCCCAACTCTGTGAGTCTCCCCCTCCTTTTTTCCAATTTGTCTATTGACTTTCATTGTTTTAAGGCTTGGGGTTAAGATGATTTTATACTATTTCAGGAATTTTTCCCTAACCTAATAATAGCTAAAGTTAAGTTACGACTCCCATTTTTGGGTCATTTGTGTTTGAACATACATGCAAGATTGACGATTGGGCATTTAATATGAAAAGTGTTCCTTTTAATTGTCCTGAAGGAAACCCTCTTCGATGCACTACTGACACACTTCCTCAGCAAGTCAAAACGCAGACAATCCTATATTTTTTGCCTGTATGAAAAGAACCTAGGTGGGCCAACATAATCCTTGGAAATTAAGTGGACATGTCCCAACTGTAGATACTCTATGAACTATATCTTTCTACCAGGCTTCCATATAACACCATTGTTAATGTTGTTCATGTATTCCTTTTGTTTATATTTCATACTCTCCTTTTTTCACTGCACAAGCACTTTTGCACTTATCACAGAGCACCTCAGCAGAAATCATTATACACTTGATTGGCCCAATGTTTTCACAGAATGCCACTTATGACTTTTTACTCTAGTGTGGTTTTTTTTTAGAAATAACTTATTTTCATACATATAAAGTGAATCAGACAGAACCATTTCATGTGATGCAATATGTGATTTGTACAAAGGCAGTTGGCGGGAGCGTAATGTAGGTGCACAATGGGGCAGCATCACAGGAGCTGCTTTACACGCTGAAATTGTGGCAGTTACCGAGCACCACTAAGAGCCACAATAAGAACAAACATATGCAATTCAATCGGTCTTGCCTTTGGGACCTTATATGTATTTAGATAAGCAGCACATTAGCCTGGGTGCTGAAACATCTACTGTTCTTTAACATGGAGGGAAAGTAAGCACTGAACTGCATGACACGGCAGGTATGGGAACACATGGAGAGAAATATTGCCTTTAAGTGGGAAATGTATAGTCCAAAGCTCTGTTTTTAATATAAAATCAGGGCCTTCGGTGGTCATATCACTGAAAATACAAGATTTAAAAAAAAATATTATCTACGGGTGCTTGTGGAAGACCATTTCTATGGACTGGAATCTAGAGAATGCTAAAGTGATTCTGACATTTTACTGACCTCTGTTGGTCATTTTCTATCAAGAAAGTTAAATAGAGGCAGTTGACAGAAAAATTAAAAATAGAAAGTCCCTCAGCAGAAAGCAATTCTGGTATTTTACTGACCTCTACTGGTCGTTTTCTATCAAGAGAGTTAAATAGAGGCAGTTGATCAGAAAATGAAGTTACTAAGTAGAAGCAGACAAGTTCTAGGGCTGTTCTCCGAGGCCCACAAAGTACATACACTTATAAGTATATACTAAAGTATATACAAGCCGTCTCGAATACTCGACCTAAAAATGGTGGGACTGGAGCTGTGATCTCGCAAGAGAACCTGTCATTTTGGGTTCAGGCCTCATTGAACTAGGAAAATTACAAAGCAAAATGTGTGGCAGCCCTAAATTGTCAGTCGAGGTCTAAAAAACATTTTTTTTAAACCCTATGGAAGTAAAATAAAATACAAAAGGTCTGTAAACAATGTATACATGAGAAAGAGATTTGAATGTGTGATGATTCAGTGTATTTTTCTGATGTAAAATAGTCTTTCATATATTGCAAGGCAAGCACCTCAAAAGAGACAAAATTGTACACCAAACAACTAATAGCATGAAGTCAGAGAGCAATACTTCCTCAGTCGAAGCCAAAGCCCTCTCCAGATATATTTTCAAGAATCCTTAACAATATGTCTTGCAGACAGCTGGGGTGTCAGGTAAGACCTAGTTATATATGCATTTAAAAAAATGCAATCATGCATGTCATGTAACAGACATTAGTACATGTAATGATACTTCAACAATCTATGCACACTTATGCTGTCATTTCTAAACATGAATCTCTCAAATGAATATCATTAATAATCTATCATGTTAAATGTATGTATGTAGAGTAGCCTGAACGAGAACCAAAAAGACATTATTTCCCAAGCCACTCATTTTTTTCAGCATCCTATGCTTGTTTTGTACAATTTATTTATAGATTTTGAAGTAAGCCTGTCCTCTTTATTAATGATTAGGCAGCTAGCACAACTATACCACTTGATGTAGCCAGATGTTTTAGCTGCTGTATTTCCTCTTTCATTGAAAGATATGTTAGAAACAGATGTTTGTGCCATGTGAGCTAATTGTTGATCAAGGCCCCTCAAAAAGGCCTGACATGTCTGCATGTGTTTGCTATATGTTAAATAGAATGTGCGATTGGGCATGAGTTCAGCTTTCCATCCAAGAATCTCAATGGTTTGTGATCATTTATGTTCTGGGAGGGCCTTTTGACTGTATGAGTGCCATAACAAACAAATTAATTAAAATGTTGTCACTCATAGAAATGTGAAAAGTACATAAAAAATATATTTACCTATTGTAATGTCACTTGTATTTCTTCAGATTCAGCTCGATTCAGCGTAAAAGTAGCTAAACTCGGGAACGACATTTTAGAACAAGGGTGAAGTTCTTGGTTTGTAAATTAAAAGGGCTGATTTGGATAACTATCACACCTCCGCGTATTTGTTTCTCTCTGATCTTCTTCCCTTCTGTGCGTCAACGTGACCCTGCGTGAACCCGCTGCCTTGTGCATGCCGTCAGCTGACGGCTGCGGGAGGTTAGGGAGCAGCCTGCCCCTTTACGTGCTCATTATTGCCTGATCACTGCTGACATCTACCGGCAGTGCAGATAAAGAAACGGAAGCCGAAGGGGCTCAGTACTGGCAGCATATTTGAAATTTACCGCATATCGCCCCGTTTGGCCCCGCATTTGAAACGCAGTATGCGGCAGTTGAAGGCACTAGATGCACTGGACTGCGAGCTTTAAAAGGTGCTGGGAAGTCAAACCTGGTTAACCCCATCAGGTTAGCCGACCCTTCACTGTGATCACTCCTCTCGGGGTGCTGAGGAGAGTGGGTGTGCAGCATAATGGAGCCATGCAGACCGTAGGGTTGGGGGGGCAGGAGGTATATTTACGAGCATAGAGTTATGTGTACTACGCATTTTACGACCACAGGCAAGAGGCATTAGTGGTGGGGGTGGTGGTGGTGGCACCATTGAGAGAAAATACTATGGAGCAGATTTACAAGGCCCTTGCGCCACTTTTGCGTCACTTTTCCCAATGTTAAAAACTGACGCAAAAGTGGCGCAAGGGCCTTGTAAATAAGCCCCTATGTGACTGTGTGTCTTGGAATGGGTATTAGGAGATGATTCGCGTCTTTTAGTTCTAATCGCATGGTAAAGTAGCAGCAAGAGATGCAAAGCTGCAGAACAATAATTAGGCTCAGCAGTGGAAAGTACTGGACTTTCATTTAGCACAAGTTTAATAAAACCAGCGGCTCAACCTATTCACATAAATATCACTACTAGAGTAAAGAGACGCATGGTAGGATCAGTAAGGATACTAGGAGAGCTTCACCACCGGAAAGTATAGTGTTGACAGACTAACGTATGTCAGTGTGGGATGCTGCATCCGTATGCCCGACCATGAAGAGCTATGCTACAAAAAAAAGCCGGCCGTGAGGTTGTGAGGCTGATCAAGTAACAAGAACGTCCAGAGACTGTAAATGGGAGTGTAGTGTTACGGTGGAAAAAGGACACATGAATAACCAGTGAGAGGAGGAGTCAAGTACGACACATAATGAGAAAGTTGAAGCTCCTAGTAGGACCCCATTAAATCAAGCAATAAAACACATCGTGGGTCAGCACTTTAATAAGAGTTTGAATTATAAGGTTACACCTATGAGTAAGATGAATGTAGAAGGAGAGGAGGGGAGAAATGAGAGCACATGCTTATCAGAGCTTGATTTAGTTCATGACCAGTCCTTGGAACAAGTACAAAATCTGGCCTTCTTAAAGAAGCACACAGCTTTGTTAAAATAACCCTCACCCACCAAAAGGACCCTTGGTGGCATGCTTCATCATCGGGTACTTCCCGCCCCACTGCTGGACGGGGTGTGCTACGACCAACAAAGATGCGGGAGCATCTGATAGTAAACACTATGTGTGATGCAGAAGTGAGAGTGGAACGGTCAAACGTACGAATGGTGAAGTAAATAAAAAATACCTGGCTATGTGGAATTTTTTTGGGGAATGTTAGCTGGTATTGTTAAAAGTGGGGAAACGGAGGTTCTATGCTACAATGGGTTAACACCTCCTAAGTCGACATGTTTCGAAGCCATCCCCATGGCTTCTCATCAGGACCTTTGAGGATCCCTATACCACTCTTATAACTAAACAACAATGTGATCTGCTACTCAATTGAGCGGAATATGATGCATATAAAATAACATGCACTAGATACTATACCCTATTAGGTATGGTACCTTAAACAGGTCTGGAAGAATAAAAACATCGTTAGATTTCAGGACATGGGAACAGTCTCTGTAACACAACACCCCTATAGTGGCGATCTGTAAGAGAAGTGATATATTTTTTCTAGAGAAGTGATATATTTTTCTCTAAATGCACCGCAATTATTACGGTATGTGGGTGCTGTGCTGCCCATGAGGAACAGACAAAGACAATACTTGACGTCACAACACAACATAAAACACACACTCTATGTTAGATCAAATAACATCCTCAGATCAGATTTCACAAAATAACGCCATGGCCATATGTGTATGGCATGGTGTATCACGTTGCCCCTATGAGTGACAAGTAACAGAAATGCCCGTACATTATTAATACCCAACTAATGCAACATGAGCTTGTTCACGGGAGGGGAGGAGCGCCTGTAGTCACACATTGTTGAGAAATGATTTAAAGAATGAAAAAACGGGGTAAGAACCATTCCCAACTGGTTAGAGGACTGTTAAAGAAATGCTCGTTGTCTCAGTGGAGATCTAACGGCTATGCCGTACTCACGTCGTCAAGGTTGCTCACTCGCTATAGATACTGCCTCGCCGTGGCTCCGCTGAACGGGGAGTTGGCATGTGGAGGCTGCTTAAATGCGGTGTGACTTCTGTATTTGAGCGAGGATCGGTTATGCTAGTAGAAAAAGACTAGAGCGTTGAACTGCCCAAAATGGCCGCCGCAGTCGGAAACATTGAGGTATATAAAATTATTCTCTTCCTGTTTCTCTTTATCACAGGTGTAACCCAGTTAATATCAAGGGTAAAGGTGGGCTACAACTGGCTATGCCAGTGCCGGATTACTAGCAGGAACGCTCCCTACGTCCATGTACTCCGTACACATACCTGAATGAGATGATATCTTACTGTATAAATGAAAATACACACATCTAAATCTAAGAGCATATTACGCCCATTGTTCTTAATGATAGTCTGGTGCAGCCCGTTGAGGTCTAAGGTACACTGGTCTTTGTCTGATCAAATGCGGCTGGTGTGCCGGTTCTATATGCTCGTTAGTGTCTGGAAACATGAAGCCCCTTTCTGTTACCATTATGTGTATTCAAGCCTGAAAGGTATTCTTCAGGGTTGATTTAGCAGAATAACAAGGAGTAAAAAGGAGTAAAAAGGCTGCCCTGATGTAGTCGTGGTACTAATCGTCGCATCCCAGAGTTGTGAGGGTGGGAAACACAGAGAACACAGGCCGTTCACAGGTGGCTGGTTTAACGGTCGTGTGTGGATGGAATGTTCTGAGATGCTATTCCTTTAAAAAGATTGTTGTCGCCCCGAAGATAGAAAAAGAAAAAGAGAAAAAGAGGCCGCCCTGAAGTCAGAAAAAGGGGGGCTCATATCCCTAAGTTCCAACATAGTGGGATGAGTCAGATGATGGGAAGGGGTCGTGCTCAATCCCCTTTTACACAGTTTATATACCCTCAACAAATTACGTTGGGGGTGCACATAGGTCGTTTCTCAAATGCAAAGCAGGGGTTGTGTGCAATCGGGTATTATGTCTATTAGTTAAAAAGTGGGTGAGAAGAGGTCTCATTTCAGCTGTTCCCACGGTATGTCATCATTCAAACCAGTCAAATGTGTACCCAGACGGAACACCCAGCTCTGTTCCTTTTCGAAGAGAACAACTTCATTGTTCACTTGTTCAATGACTGTCCAGTTCAAATCCTCCATGCTGTGGTTAAGTTCTAGATAGTGGGAGGCCATTTTAGTGGTAGCTTTCTTGCATCACACATTACTCCTGTGTTCAATTATTCAGGTCCTGACTTATCGAGTAGTCATCCCAATGTACTCCATTGCGCATGGACACGTGATCATGTATACAACATTCTTACTGTTGCAATTAGTGAAACGGCAATGTTCCCACCCAGAGCCTTTCCTAAATTTGATGTCTTTGCTTTTCTTCGTTAGATGACATATGCTGCAATTACCGCAAGGGTAATGACCCTTGACAGGTGGTAACAAAGTGTTCGTCATTTCGGTTGGTTGCGAGGTCTCATGTGTACAACCATGTTACGTAGGCTCTTGCTACTCTTGTGGGAAAACATAGGTTTCGGGAGGTCCAAAAGCCCACAGTTTAGTAACCGCCAATGTTTATTTACAATTTTCGTGACTTGGTTGGAACCCGTGTTGAAAGTGGTGATGCATAGGTCTTGCCTCTGGATGTTTTTGTGTTGTACTTTCAAGCAGTCCATCCCTGTTGTTGTTTATCGCCCGTTTCTCGGCCTTTGCCACTAACTTGGGTGGGTACTGGAGGTTCGCTGATTGTGATTTGAAATCACTAAGTTCTGTACAGTTCCTCCTCAAGCAGAGAAATTGTCCATATGGGAGGTTGTCACACAGGTGTCGCGGATGGAAGCTGTCATACAGTAAGAGGCAGTTTTTGGAAGTTGCTTTAAAATGTGTCGTAATTTTCAGTGTGCCGTCTTCTGGGTAGATGTTCAGATCCAAAAATACCAGTTCCCTCCTTGAGATGGTGCATGTGAATTTCAGGAAGTTATTTTTGCAATTCAGCCAGGTCATAAACCTTGCAGAGGTTGTTTCATCTCCCTTCCATAGGACCAGCACATCATCTATGTACCATTTCCACGTCTAGATGTGAGTGGGGAAGGGATTGCCGCTGTATAGGATTTTCCATGTTTCAAGGAAATGGGCATACAGGCCCGCTACACTCGGGGCAAAATTGCTCCCCATGCTGGTCCCATGTTTTTGGAGGTACAGTGTTTCCCTGTATGCGAAGAAATTCTCCCTGAGTTCCAGGTGGCAGCACTGCATGACAATGTTGCTGGGCGTTTGGTATTACTGGTCTATACCAAACAGGACATCCTCTATGATGGTGAGGGTCTCATCATGGGGAAGGCTTGTGTAGAGGCTTTTCACATCTAATCCCATCAGTAATTCTTTTGTTGGGTCAAATTCTATTTCCTGCAAAAGCCGTAGGAGTCTTTGTTGTCCTTGAGATATGTATCGGTCTTCTGTACTAGTGGACGAAGAAAAGCGTCTGTATATTTGGACAAGGGTTCTAAAATGGAACCTATGCCTGATACTATCGGGCGGCCTGGTGGTTTCTCCAGATTCTTGTGAATCTTGGAGATGGTGTAGAAATAGGGAGTCCTTGGTGATTTATTGGTGAGGAATTCTCCTTTCTTGTTAGAGATCCAGTCGTGAGTGAGGGCTTCTTCTACCATGTTGGCAATCTGAATTCTGAGTGATTCTGTAGGGTCTTGTTGTAATACCTCATTGTTCCTTTGGTCCAGTAGGAGGCTACAACACTCTTGGTCGTATGTTTCTGTAGTCTGGATCACAATCGCTCCTCCTTTATCTGCCAGTTTGATTGTTATTTCCTTATTAGCCGCAAGTTCTTTGATGGCCTCCTTCTCTTCCCTTGTTGTGTTCTGAAAGATTCGGTTGACGGTGGGGTTGATATTCTCTATTTCCTTCATGACTGCTTTTTCAAAAGTGAGTAGTTCGATGGGATGCAAGGTATCTGGTGGGGTGAAGGTTGATTTCATCTTCAGGTCTGTGTCTCCCTCACGTCTTTCCGGTTGTTTTTTGTCACTGAAGAACACTCTTAGTTTGAGTTCCCTCATGAACTCCTTCATTTCTTTATAGAGTTTGAATTTGTCTCGGTTCTCAGTTGGTACAAAACCTAAACCCTTCTCTAAGATGCATGTTTGTGCTGGTGTTAGTATCTGCTCAGTTAGGTTCACCACTAGGTGGTCCTTTTGCTGGATGACGGTGGATTGTTCAGGGCGCCTGTCATGCTCCTGGTTGAGACTCCCGCTGTGTCGTCTTCTTTTGTTGACCAATGTAGCTGGTTCCCTCTCCAGTTTCTGCCCCTCCGTGGGCCAGGGCGTGACCCTAAAAAAGGAGGTTGTTCATAGTAGGTGTAGTCCTGCTGCGGGGTATTCCAATGGTGGTAGGGTCCTTACATTTGTGGAATTGGGGGTGGGCCATATGGGTATGGTGGGTATACTGATGGTCCTTGGTAGTTCCCCCATCCTCGTTGTCCCCTGTAGTTTGCTAGTTGGCCTTGTCCTCTCCTTTCTTGGTATCTAGGACCACTGCCTCGGCTCAAGCCTGAGCTGTTGAACCCTGTGTCAGATGACTCTCCATCTGTGTTCAAGTCCTGTTGAGTTGTTGTGGATACGCAATCGTCACGTGTGTAAGGATACACTTTTTCATGGCTGAATCGCCCTGCCTCTTTCTTTAATTTATTGTATTTACTTTGCTTCAAAGTTGTCTCAAACTCATTCATTGTCTGTGTTAGTTCTTCCAGGCGTTTTTTGAGTGGTTGGTAACTCTTTAGATGCACCTCAATGGATTGGATCTCTGTTTTCAGTTCCTGTGCAATCCGGGTGGCAGTCTTTATTATTAGTATTAGCCAATCCCGGGTACAATGCAATGAAATTAGCGACCAATCTTTTTTGAAGACCTTGTCCTGCTGAAAAATGAATGGCTCGTTCCTGACGATAAGGCCTTGTGACACTGCATTTGCCCATAGATATTCTGTCATCAGGAGGCCATGTAATGCTGTCTTATTCTGTGTTCTTCGGAGCATTGTCAATTCGTCCCAGTCATTGTTATCAGGACCAGGTTCTGAGGTATTGAGGCCCTCGAATGCGTTGATGGTAGCTAGAATCCTCTCAACTTCTTCTTCCGAAAAAGTAAGGCCTGTTACTTCTGCCATGGTGCAGAGTGTGTGTCTTGATCCTACTGTCGTGAGATCTAATATAGAGATAGTGTGACTATGTAAAGGCAAACCGTGCCCGACTTGGTATTGGTTCTGCCCAAGTAGTGTTTTTCAGAATTTCTTGAGTAACTCCCACAGCTGCACGCTGTCTTACTGCATACAAAAACAAAAGAGGGAGTGAAGAGGTAGAGAAAAACAAGAGGTGGATTCGTCCTCCTCAATCAGTCTTAAAGTACACAAAAGGAATCCACACTTAATGGAGTAAAATTAAGGTATCCTTCCAGAGTGTATTAAGTACTTATGTACTTTTGTGAGTTGCGCAACTCACAAAAAGTACATAATACACTCTGGAAGAATACCTTCATTTTACTCCAGTAAGGGTGGATTCCTTTTAGTTACTTTAAGACTGATTGAGGAGAGGGGGCGTGGCCAACAACATGGCCGCTTAGGACGTGCCTTCACTGAGCTCCGGCTGAAAGCTCCATCCGACTATGAATCCGGCAGTCCGAAAGCTCGGACAACAACGGCACCTGATCTCTAGGAGATGCTGACACCCCGGCCACACTTCTGAGGGAAATCAAGAGGACTATTGGCCTCTGCACCGCCGCTGCTGACCCTGGAAGACTCTGCACCCGCTTCGGCAAAATGGTGGCTGCTCGTAGCTGAGATGGCCTGGAGAGTCTGGCGGATCCGAGGCACACCCGCCTGGAGCAAGGAACCTCTTTGAGGCGTACGGGGGGACTATCGGCCTCCGAGCCTCCTGCGGTCAGACGGGGGGGACTGCGCGGATGCTCATAGCCCTGATACCGGCTTGGCCCTGCCAGATCGCAGCGCGTTCTCGGCATGAGTCGCCCTGTTGCCGGCTTGATGAGAGAGGCGTGCCCTGGGGCAATGGGCTCTGCAGTGAACAGCTGATCCAGACGGATGGTGCACCGAATCGCGGCCTCAAGTGAGCCGAGCGGTCGCGGGGCACCGCACCGCGTGGTAGGACTGCCTAGGGGTCGCAGCAGAGGGAGACGGCGATCAGCGGACCGGCCTTGTGCGCCGGCCGGCCGTGGAGTCCCAGGCGGTTACGGCCCTCATAGCGGGATCGCCCGCGCTTTGTGGATGCGCCCTCACTACCCCTTAGGTAGCGCCTGAGCTGAGGGAGGCCAGGCCCTAAATGAGTGTTGAGGGCTGGGGCCAGGAAACTGCATCGCTGAGGCCCGGTGAGGCCCCAAGGACTGCGCGTGCAGGCGAGTGACCATCTCCCTCAGCTCTGCTCTAGCGAGGGTGGGCCAGAAAGATCTGGTAGAGGGAACAGTGCCCTGATGAAGCAAGGCCCCTCTCCTGCCACCTTTTAACAACGTGTGGGCAGCGCTGGTACCCTTGCGGGGCCAGGACGGCCCTGACTGGCCCTGACCCCCTCTGTTCCCACTGTGGTGGAGGAATGGATTCCCCCCTGTCTTCTTCATCGGCTGAAGGCTCCGGATCCTTAGACGTGCGGAGGGGACTTCTGTTGCTTTGGTGGGGCTGGGCTGGACGCAGTGGGGGAGACGCGGCGTTCTGCTGTCTGGAGCCACTTGGGGCAGCGGTTCAACAGGGAGGTGTGAGGAGCTCCCCCCCACCACCTGATCGACTGGACCAGGCCCTAGCATTGTTCTTCTCGGGACCCATCTCCGTATCCCCGAGTATGGGTAAGGACAAAGACCCGAAGCCGCATTTCCAGGGGAAAATGGACCGATACACAAAGTAATCACTCCACCCCATCCAGAGGAGCGAACGACCACCTGCACCGACACGGACACTCTACTACAGGCGATCCAGTCCTCCAGGACGGCACTGGGAAGGAAGATAGGAGAAGTGGGCACAGAGGTGAATGTCCTGAGGCAGGATCTCCACAACCTGGCAGCCAGAGTCACGGAATCAGAGACCAGACTGGGCAAGGCAGAGGATTTGCTTCAGGACTTCCGCAAAGGAATGGCAGATCTTCAGGCCTCGAACAAAGACCTTCAGTGGCGCCTTGACTATGTGGAAAACAGGGCGAGGCGTAACAACCTCCGCTTTGTGGGATTTAGAGAAGGCATTGAAGGGACGAACACGTCGGACTTCCTTTGCTCTTGGCTCCAGCACACCTTCCCGACAGATAAATTCTCTACCTCTTTCGTCATAGAAAGGGCGCACAGGGTGCTGATTGTGTGGCCTCCCCCGGGTGCGCAACCGCGCCCCATCATAGCCCATTTTCTGAACTTCCTAGACAGGGACATGATCCTCCGAGAGGCAAGGAAGCTTGGGGATCTACGATATGAGTACACATGAATAATGATTTTCCCGGATTACAGCAGAGTGGTCCAACAGCTGCGGCGCACTTTTGACTCTGTGAAGGTGAAACTCCGGGACCACAAAATTCAATATATGCTTCTATTTCCTGCGAAACTGAAGATACTATTAATGGGAAAAACCCATTTTTTCCAAATACCAGAAGAAGCGTGGCAATGGATTGAGGAGCGGCCTGTCCTGAAACAGATGGAAGCCCCGTCGCGCCACAATCAGACACCGGCGCGGAACAACCTGAAATTCCTTGGTTTTCAAAGAACACTGAGACCCCGGGGAAACCGGAGAGAACGTTTTCAGGGGGCAACGCCGTAAGCTAAGACAGGTAGTGGCCGGGTTTGGCAGTGAAGTGGACGATCATTAGACTCTCACCTGTCAGCAGGTTTGCACATCATCCGCCGCCCTAGCCGTCGTGAACCTTGCACAGAGACGGACACTAGGGACAGCACATCCGGTGACGAGGTAGAAGACGAGCCCTCTCAACATCCCTTGGTTGGGAAAATAGTGGCAATGGAGCAAGACGTAGCAACAGAAACTCAGGCATCCCAAGGGGAGGCCCCTGACGCTCATTCCTGAATATGAGCCTTAGAGACTTGCCGTGGGATCAGAATATATTGGCCGAGTTTGTTGACTGGACATCTTCCCCTGATACATCATCCACAAGCCCTGCAGAGCAGCTGAAGAGCTCCATTCCATCGCAGGCGCAAGGCCAGGAGTGGCCACAGACTTGGGATTTGGACTGCTCCTTTTCTTTCTCCTTCCTACTTTTCGTCTCCTTGTTCTGTTTTCCCCTCCTCTCCTCTGGGGGCTTCTGTCCTTAGTCTTTGTCTTGTCTTTCCCTTTCTTCGGTTTGTTCTTTAATTGGGGTCCTTTGAGGTGCTGCAGGAGTTCGAACTTGTGGCATAAGTTTGGGGATGGGGCGGGCGACAGACCTCTACCACCCTTAAGCACAACCTCTGGCGCCTGGCGGAGGATGTGGAAATGGGGGTGGGGGGTGGAGGGGGTTGAGGTTGGGGGGAGTATGCTAAGGGGTTTCAAACTGTTGTTGAGGTTCATTGTGTTTATGTTGAGGTACAGTCACAGAGTTCACAGAGCGTTTACAACCACCCAAATTCTGCATATAGGACGTCACCTTATTGTATACGCCTTTGTGTCCCACCACTGCATAATAGCCTGTCATGATGGGTTCGGAGGATAGCCCCTTCACGGCCCTAACCTGGAATGTTAACGGGCTTGGAGACAAAATTAAAAGAGGGTTGGTTTCGTCTTTCATAAAACGCACCTATCCGGATGTGGTGCTGCTATAGGAAACTCATCTTAAAGGCAAGAAAATGTGGGTTCCTAGCACGAGGGGCATATGCCATCCTGGCGCATGTGGGGCACACCACCGGCTCTAGAGGAGTCGCCATCCTGATTAAAAAGTCGCCTCCCTTCACGGTTAAGTGCACATGGATAGATCCCCAAGGTACCTATGTGGGAGTGACAGGTTCATGGGGCAGAAGGAATGTTACCATCCTATCAGTTTATCCTCCGCCGAAACTGCAGACCAGGACACTACACGGGGTGACGGACATATTGCTGGAGACACCGGGCTCGACACACATAATTGGGGGTGACTTCAATGACGAGATGCATGTCCCTGCAGACCGCTCGGGAGAGCATGTCCATCCACCCCCAGTTACACAACTGGCACGCCTTGCTGACACACTGGGTTTGGTAGATGTATGGAGACACTTTCACCCGTGGGACCGACGATATTCATACTACTCTGGGGCCCACAGGGTATACTCGAGGCTAGACTATACATTCCTCCCGGGCAGTGCAATACAAGACATCTACGAGGCGGAATGCATGGTCAGGGGCTTGTCCGACCACTCGCCTCTATATGTTTGAGTGGGTGAGAGGGCCCGCACTGGACGGGGGGCTGGAGATTGTCGGCATGGGACCTGCAAAACAAGGAAGTGCTCCAGGGTATCCGAGCTGACACAAAATTCTTTTTTGCCGAAAATCTGGGTTTGGTGCAGTCCGGGGTGGTGGTATGGGAAGCGTATAAAACAGTTTTATGAGATAGGGCTCAGAACCGGATAGCCTGGGAAAAGAGGAAGGCTCAGGAAGAAATCGCCACACTGGAGGCCCAGATTCTTACCCTAGAAAGACTGAACCTTACACAGAGAGACCTTCAAGTCCTGCGACAGCTAACGGACGTGCAGCATCAATATAGGGCTTTGGCCACACAGGCGGCTAAGGCACAGGCCCAGGCGACCCTGCATAGAATGTATGATGTGGGGGACAAGTCGAGCAGGCTCCTGGCATGGCTTAGTCATAGGGAGGTGGAGGACCGGTGGGTGGCGAGTGTCGTGGACCCTCAGGGGATAACACAGACGTGTGATACACAGATAGAGCAGATGTTTGCATCCTACTATCAAAACCTTTATAAAGCCCGGAACCTGAGGACGCTTCTGGCTATTACAGACTACCTGGCGGACATCCATACCCCATTATTAGATGAGGGTAATAGAGAGGGGCTAGATTCAGATATAACAGTGGACAAAATCAAACTGGCCATAACCAGATTACGTCCTGGGAAGACCCAGGCCCCAACGGATCCCCTGCGGAACTTTATAAGAAGTGTGCAGGTCTCTTTGGCCTCCACCTGTTGAATCTTTTCCAAGATGCGCCCCAAGAGGGAATCCTACCCTTGGACCTGCGCATGGCCACGATTATCCCGATTCATAAGCAGAGGAAGCCCCCTTCTGATTGTGCATCATATCGCCCCATATCCCTTCTTAATATAGAGGTGAAAATATTAGCCTTGAGGCTCCGCCAAGTAATCACTTTCACGGAGAATGCGGAATTGCCCAAAATTCTACGTTCCGCGGCTTCGCCGAATTTTTTTGCTTGGTCGCGTTCTCAAAATGTGTGTTTGCAAGATATTTCCCCCCGAGCACACAAACAACGTTCACGAACAGGAAAAAAACAGCACGAACAAGCAATTCCACGTGTTCGCAGAATTTCTGCGTGCTCGCGGAGATTTTTTACCATTTTGCGGAGCTTTGCATAGCGCAACTATGCAAATTCCGCCCACCCCATCTCTTGTATAGGGATCCCGGGCAAGGGTTAAGGTTAATGGTCAGATCTCCAGAGACTTCCCCATTCGAAGGGGCACCCGCCAGGGCTGCCCTCTTTCCCACTGCTCTTTGCTCTCACGGTCGAGACAGTGGCCTGTGTAATTAGGCAATGCCTAGAGATTCCGGGGTTCCGAATTAAACCAACGGATTTATGGGACGAGAGATCTCGCTATATGCGGACGACATTTTGCTATACATTACCCACCAGACCACCACAATTCCCACCTTATTCGACACCATGGACGTATATGGGACCTACTCAGGATACACCATTAACTGGCACAAGTCGGTAATCTACATTCCAAGTGCCTTGTCCGCTTGACCTACTCTTTCTGGGGCTCTCCAGATAGCTCATACTGGGTTCACCTACCTAGGGATTTACCTCACTACAGATAGGAGCCCCTCCTACTGGAGAAACATCCAACGGGTAATAACCAATTTTGTAGAAGATGCACAGAGATGGAAATCCCTTCCCCTCACGATTCTAGGCCGGGCTGCCATGTTTAAAATGATTACCTTGCCCACTTTCTTTATGCCCTGCAGAACGCGTATCTCCCCCTTTCTAGACAGACCTTTCGAGCAATTGATGCAGAATTAGGCTCCCTCCTGTGGCTAGGGAAACAACCGAGAATTGCTTTGACTACGCTGCACCGTAACCAATATCCCACCTACAGGTTGGCGAGGGAAACCATGGCGAGCCGTACCTGCTTGGATTATCTCTATGGGGGACGGGGTAGGGGGTGACTTCTCCCGGCCACCCAAGTCACAAAAGAAGTATGGGAAAGAGCAACAAAGGCAACGGGGTGGGATCGCAAACCTACTAAATTGACACCTCTTTGGCATTGTCCCTGGCTAAAGGAGATCCAAAAACTGAGGGTCTCCGAGGGGTGGGACACCATAGGCATCTCTACCAAAGGAGACATCACAGCCAAGGGTAAACTAAAGAGTTTCCGCTCGCTTCAGACAGATTTTGAGCTGTATAACTCCCAGTTTCTTAAGTATGCGCAACTTCGGCATGCCAGGCAGGCAGAGACCTCACTCTCCTCGCTACCAGATTATGCACCACTGGAGGGGCAGGTGTTTACTAAGGCAGTATCATTTACTTACCGGACCCTGAATAATAATGCACCAGATAGGCTGGGTAGGTTGAGGGAGACCTGGGAGCGGGACTTGGGCGTACTCGAAAACATAGGCTATCAAATCCCGGCTCCGCCTTATCCAATATAAAATACTCCATAGAGCCTATTATGTTAGGGCCCGACTTCACCGAATGGGCCGAGCCAGCGACCCTAATTGCCAGAAATGTGGCTATGAACAGGGAGATTTCTATCATACCATCTGGGACTGCACCATAATACAGACCTACTGGGAGAAGGTGTTGAGGAACTGAGCAAGGTCCTAGAAATAACACTACCGCTGGACCCTAAATTCATATAGCTGGGCATACCCGGGGATGTAGATTTGGGCCGTCTGCAGCTCATTTTTGCCATGTTAGCCCTGGTGGTGGCAAAACAGGATGTAGCGTGCACTTGGGGGGGCTACAATAGCGCCCCAGCTCCGAGAGTGGAAGGCAGGAATGGATATTGTCATGGCGGCAGAAAGGGTCACCTATAAGGCAAGAGGGTGCCCAAGGAAATTCCGCAAGGTTTGGGGCAAATGGAGGGCATATTATGGTCTAGATGGGGGGCTGGGTGAAGGTTAGCGGACCGTTGAGAGGTCCCTCTTTTAATTATATACATAAGACCCGACTCTCTTGTTTTCAAGCATTTCAGAAGGGGACGGAAAATGGGACATTACAACGGAGAAATGTGATTGGCTGGGACTTGGGGGTTCAAGACGCCCTAAGGGGTTACGATGTGGGATTATATGATGCATGGTCTGTATATGTATGTCTCTGCTTCATTGTGACCGATTTTGTTATGGTTTCTTTTGGTTTTGGTTTTTCGCAAAATATAAAGAAAAATATATTTTTTTTAAAAGACTGACTGAGGAGGACGAATCCACCTCTTGTTTTTCTCTACCTCTTCACTCCCTCTTTTGTTTGTTTTTGTATATACTACATTCAGCTGTGAGAAATAAGGCACTGCTAGAACCTAGGCTATAGCCTCACCCCGACTTACCTGGAGCAGATGGCCCATCAAAAGAGGGTCTAAATATGTAACCGAAGATAGAATCCCTGAAAGGGATATATAAGAGTCTAGAGTATGAGGTTAACAATTATGAAAGCAAAAGTGAGAAGGTTCGGGATCAGAGATCATAGATAGCATTGGAGCTACACCCTCGACCTTACAGCCCTCGTTGGGATTGGAAATTTTGACCTCCACGTCAGCCTTCATTTTGGACGTGATGCTATTAATGCGGGATGTTTCAAAAGAGAGTCACTCAATGCTTGACCATTGTTTTAGCTTATAGGCTCTGGCAAGGAAGTCTATAGACCAAAGTGGGAAACTGATCTGCTGTTCTGTGCTGCATCCGATCTGGTGTGGGAAACCTTAATTAGCTTTGGAATCCCAGAAGACTTACTTTTAATACTCCAAGAGATACACATTCAGAACTGGGCGCGGGTGATTATGAATACCAAAGGTACACTTACTCTGAAAATAAAAATTGGGAATGGTATTCGCCAAGGGTATATTTCGGCCCGCTGTTATTTTCTATATTCTTAGCAATTTCACCAAATGCCTTAAAAAGTGCCACGGGCTTAAAACCCCAAAAATGAATGGCGCTCTTGTCCCATGCCTCTTATACGCTGATGACTTGGGTATAATGGACATGACTGGGGTAGACCTGCAAATGAAATTGTGGGTGTTCCATGAATACTGTACAGATAAGATGGACAAGATGAACATTCTGGTATTTGGTGAAGGTAATGCAAATTATATTTAGTCTCTTGGAAAATGTAAGTAGAAGTGACCAAAAATTTCAAATACTTAGGGATGTGGTTCAATGAGAACATGAATTGGAAGGACCATATTAAATCGCTTAAGGCAACTGCAATGCCTCCGTCTGTGGGGTAAAAAAGTTTAATAGAGAATATGGTGGCCCTTCCCTATGACCAATTCTATCAGCTTACCTCGCTATGTCCCGTCCACAATTTCAGTATAGAGTGGATTATTCAGCTTAGGTGGTAAATTAGACTAAACTATAAAGAAGGGAAATGTGTAAAGAGTTAGTTATTCATACACCCTCAACCATGTTACAGGCCATAAGAATGGAAACATCTCTTTGCTTGGAGCTATCTAACTTATGCTGAGGTCGGAAGATTCTGGTTTGGGCTGAGGAAGAAAGGATGTCATAAAATCACCTCCATCTGTAAAATGGAGATTGCACACAGTGAATTGTGATTGTCAAAAGAGGTCAGGAGGGAGCTGGGTAAAATTTGCAGAAGATTAATTATATGCTTAGATCTCCGTAACCTAGAAATCAATATCTCGCGGGCCGAGCTGCGAGCTAGGTCTACAAACTGTGGCAAGGAACAGGATATACTGTACCTAAGTGAGAAGACATCTATACAGTTTATGAGAAAATCATGGGAAAGGGATGATGTGTTCCCATATGTTGATACACTTTCTAAACCCCTCTCTAAGACATGCCTTACTGAAAGTCAGATCCGGACTAAATCCCAGCATCGAAAATAAGTAACTGTAAGACTAGTACCCATAGATGACAAGGGTAAATGTACATGTGGACTGAACATAAAGTGTGCTTGTTTACATATTTGTTAGATTGTCAGAGGTTTTAGCGGTCTGTAAAATGTTTTTAAAACCAATCTTTTTGTAACATGAAGTTTTCAAATGTAAGCAAGCAGCTGATTTCTTAATGGAAATTAAATTTCGGGACGTGATGTGTGCAATTGGAATGTTCTTGTTAGTGGTAAAGGAAACATTTTAAGAAGTTTTATCCAATTACAATTTTAAGGATTATGATTTTTGGTAGGGAGACTTTTTTTAGCATAAATATGCATGCATTTTTTTCCTCTTTCTATGTGTGCTGCATTCTGCATTCCTGTCCTTTTCCTGTGACGCAGGGCAGCTCAGCAAGGTAACTTGCTGCCCTGCCCTGAGCCACAAATCCCTTAAATATGCCCCTTGGTCCTTAGAAAATCCATTGGTGATGCAATGCATGGTCCTATGAAATGCAAAGGCAAGGTCTTGCCTTATCTTTTCACATTTTGTGCAGGAAAGGATTTTGGAGCATGAGGATGCATCTTCTTGGATCTGGCAGTATTTTCCGTAAAAAAGTATGTGTTTGCATCTGCTGTACTGCACATCTACTTCACTATGGGCTCAGCCATCCCATGTTAAGAAAACTTAATTGCAGCTCAGTTTCAAGTCATATCAGGAGTAACAAAACAATAGATGTTGGAGCATGAGATACGACTTGCTCCCTCCAAATCATACAATAAAAGACTGCTTCCGAAGGAGACACAAAAAAGAGACATAGGCTAAACAAGTATATTTCCACATTCCAGGTCCTGAATTCAAGACCAGTTCGCCTAAAACAGGCCATTTTCTTTTTTCCTTAATACTCAAGAGTCATCACTAGTTGTCTGAGCATGCCATGAGGGTCCTGCCAAATTATTTCTGGTAACCAAAAATGTGTGCAATGGAATATTTCCAATCACAAGTCACAACTGTGGACATCAATTGAGTTAAACCAGTTGAGGTTTACCGAGGTGAATGAGTGACTTTCTTGAACTGTTCTGGCCCCTTAAGCAGGACTCAGTCTTCTTCACTCTGCGCTGTCCATGACCCTATTTTTTCCTTCACCATGGTAAGTCATGCAGAAAATGTAATAACATTTCACATCTGACCAAAAATAATCAGAACATCATGCACTGTTCTGTCAGCCAGGAGCTTACTCTTGTTTCAGTCAACAGCCACCAGCAGACCGGCTGAAGAACTAAAAAGCCGGAAGCCTGGCTGGAGAGCGATTACTCACCAGGGTTCCACTTTATCAAAGTGATTAAAGTCCCCAGCAAGCAGGCCCAAGCTGTTTCGGTAGAAATTAATTTTACATTCAATTCAGCAGTCTAAACGGAAGTCACTCCCTGCCTGCATGCTTTGTCAGCACCTGTGATGGAAATCGAATGTTGAATGGTAAGGAGCTACAGTCAAGCACATCACACTAGAAAACACTTAGATCATCTCAATGTAAATGGGCAACAGGGCCATTCTTAACACTGCGTTTTGAGGGACACCAAAGGCACATTGGAACCAGGGTCGGACTGGCCGTAGCAGGCATTGGGCGTTTCCTTGGTGGGCCCGCAGGGTGGGGCCATTTTTGGACCGATGGGGTCTGCAGCAAAATCGTCCCCTTGTAACAAAAGCGCAGCAGCAGTGTTCCCGCCAGACAGCAACCCCCCTTCCCCAGCCGCAATTGCCTGGGCTGGTTTGCGATCCCAGTCTGGCCCTGATTGGAGCTATGCTTAAACAACCCTCATTTTGGAGCGTTGCTGGCTTTGGGATGCTACCCTGAGTGGCTGCCATTGGTTAGACAAACTGTGAGAATTTCTCCCATGCCCTTTTGTGTGTTTGATATCATTATAAGTGGAGCGCTTGCATTTTTGTTAATTTACCATCACTTAAGAAACATGTCATCAAAACTGATGGTAACTTAAGTTCTTATGTATATCATTGTGTATTTCCCTAACGAAACAAGACTTGGCTGCTTTTTGTTGCCCTCAGGGCACTCCCTTGACTTATTCCGTATTGCAAAAAATCAGATTGTGACAACTCACTGACCTGGATTTATCATATCAGCAAAACATTGAACATATCACCACCGCTTTTTGGTGTATCATTCCATCTCCACTGCAGTGCTTTAATTCTTTCTTCTCTTCTTCAGAGTAAAAGATCGTGGCTTGTCAAATCAGTAAAAAAATATCTGGGGGTCTATCTCAAGAGACACTTTAACGTGAACAGCCAAATCTACATTGTCACAAAAAGTCCTTCTTCTCTACTGCAACTTCAGCAAATAACTGACAGGACTTTCTAGGCACTGCAGTGGGCCCCTTTCTCAAAACCAGGTTGGACTTTGAGGTTCCTTTTATGTGTGGGCATGCCCAGGGCCAACCAGGAATGGTGCAAGAAAGCACTCGCCATACACCCTAAAACTACAGTATCGGGCTTTATTTAGTGTTTTACCTCTACCACTAGGCGGTGCTACAATGTTGCTGTGTTAGCTTGCCCATTGAAATCACCGAAGCTGCTCAAACAAGACTGTCTCCTAGAGGACTGTCCTAGATGCCACTATCCCGTAACACCTCACCAACCATAAACAAAACCTGCACAGGCTCCCATTAAGAGACAGGGGGCCTGATTCACAAAGGTAAATTTACACTTTTGTGTGAGTTTACGATGGCTTGCCATTCGTCGCCGACACGAGGGTTAATAAGAGGGTAGCCAACTCGCCCTTGGAGTCCTCTCACTGGTCCTTGGCACAAGCGGGAGCAGGTCCACGACACGAGTCGGCGAGAAACACGGAGTCGACAGGACGCAGATAGGCATTCTTAGAGAGTCTTTACGCTTGGGCCGTACACAGTGCCCTTTCTTAGTTGCATGATGATGAGATGTGGATTGGCATCCGTTTCAAATGGTTTTTTGACAACAGATGCAAGAATTGGCTGTTAGTGGACTAGATTATTTTTAGACAACGAACACAAGATTGGGTGTTAGCGGACCAACTAATATACTCAGTGCAGTTTACAGATTAGATTTGAGTTCCACCACCTACCGGCCAGGATTGAAATACAACCGGTTTAGAGATTCAAAGTGGTCTGTAATACTTAGACAGCCCTGAGGAAGTTGTGGGTTATTGCCCTGGATGATGAAACACGTGTTGGCTGGACATCCAACAGAAGACAATAAAAGATCAAGATCTACTATTCTGAAATTGTGTTTTGATATAATTCGTAATGAATGTTCAAGCTCACTAGTGTGTGCTCAGGCAGCAAGTAGTTACAGTGTAGTACACATTTGCCCATCAGACGCTATAGCTCTTTTGAAGCTGGGCCATCTGTGGTCACTGCCCTGGGGCCATCCTGGAAGGAGGAAGTCAAACCACCTCCCCCCAGCAGACATTTGTTCCCCTTTCTCCGTCCTGTGAGTGCTTCACGCTTCTTAGCAGGAGGGCAGCAGGCTGTCCCAGGTGACAACTTCTGTAGTCAACCAAAACGGCTACTAAAACTATGGGGCAAGAAATTGTTTTCTCACTAAAGTCATCTTTGCATTAAAAGTTACTTTAATTCTGACTTCTGCAATAAACCAGGCTCAATGTAACAATTAGTTTGATACCTTGAAGTACCATATTCTGTGGTCCCAAATAGGAGCTGGCACTTAGTGTGTGGGTTAGTAAACTCAATCTTAGCCAATGGGACTTCCGGTCTTACTACAGTGAGAACAACAATTTTGAGTTTTCAATATCAGGACATGTAGAGTTTAAATTTAACATGTGCTTCTTTTTAATATCTGGAGCCCTGCCTTATGGGCTACAAAGGCCTGACTTAGGGTTGACTTATAAATATTAGAAAGTAAGGTTTGGAATTGAAAAAATGATTATTTTACCATGTCGAGTTGGCACAGCAAATGGCAGATGGTCTGTTACGAAACCTGAAAGCGAACCTCGAGAGTGTCAGCAGCACTTAGGGAGCGGTTGCTGTGGCTGCAGGAACAAAGTGGTGGTGTGGCACAGCATGGTGCGCAGTACAGCAGGATAGCCGCGGTAGTGGCAGCGGCTTTAGCACTGGGTGAGTCTTGATCCTGGGTCCACCAGCCCTGTACAGAGCCCCCAACATAGGCCCTTTCACTGAGGCGGCACTCACCACACTCGCCAAACCTGATCCTGTCCTGATACGACACGCACAACACCCCGTACTCTGCACACCGCACGCCTCAGAACAGTACCGCTTCTTTCTGTTTCTGTCCCTGCCTTGGTCTTTGCTCTTCCACCCGCCTCCTGCCACATCGCTCACGATGACCGCTTTTGCCTGGCTCCCCCCTTGCACCTCGCGTCTTGTACCTACTTCTCTGTTCCTTGTACCTCCTACCTGGTTCCTTCCCAGACTCTTGGCAGAGGCAGGCAGAGCAGGTAGGGTGTGTAGGGCCTTGTTACAAGGCGGCAAAGCAATTCAGGCAATAGCTAATAGGCAAGGAGAAGAATAGTAGGGGTGGTGGGGTGCCCAAGCCACAGCAGTAGTAGCTACCGGCTGCTGAGCGTGAACTCAGGTCCCGGCAGAAGCGGCCAGCTAGGTCTGGGTGCGGCTTGCGGGAGGCCTGGTGTGTCCTCGCTTGGGTCTTGCCTTCCCCCGTCAGAAAAAGACAACTCCGGAAATTGCACGGAGACTCGACGTGTTGAGATGTGCCCCAATTTATAGCGAGGGCAGGGCAAAGGCACCAGCATCACCTCCCGTGAGGACCTAGCAGATGCCGAGTCCGCAAGCCGGAGGCGAGAGACTGGAGAGCTGTGGGGGGGGGGGGACCTACCCACTTTGAAAACTCTCTCACCTTTTTATCTTCATCTGATCATCCGATCCCCTACTCCAGTAAACATACCGTCGGGTAGAGAACCGCTAAAGGGCAAGCCTCTCTAAAAAATGAAAAACACAACAAAAGGTAACAAAGACAATACACAAAATTAAACAGGATCAGAATCAGAACGGAACAGATCAAAATAAAATAAAATAAAAAAACAGCAATGAACAACAAGTGGGAGCATCAGAACACTGCCAATGCCCATACAGCTAACAATGTCAGGGGAACCATCACAGAGAGCCTCACAATTACTGCACACCAAGGAGCGAAGAGTTCATTTTAAACCACAGACCCTGAAGATACTGAAGCCACTTCTGGAAGCTGCCACCTTCTGCACTAGCTGGAAACTGTCACACTGACTGCTTAAGAGCTGCAAGTGCAAGTGCCCACTTAAATCAAGGAAAGCACAGAAACTGCCAAGGAGAGGAGCACCGAGGAAAACAACAAAAAGGCAAACATTAAACTCAGCCAAAAACACGCAAACAGCTATGAGAAGTAAGACAAAGGAAGCAAGTGGGGACTGCATAATGTCCGGCCATCATAAGAAACTCACAGGAGGGGAAGGTAAAGGCAATGTTGGAAAAAACCGAGACAACTGACCAGAGCCTGGGACCAGTGACACCTAAAAATCTAACACACAGGTACTTTACTAGGGAAAGGGTCGGCGCGGATGAAGCCACAGGCCCTCAACTTCCGCAGGTAGATGGGTCAAATGCAACGTCCTGGAATCCTCTAGCCTTGAACAATTTAAAGTGTTAAGCCGGCAAAGGCAGCCTTAACCTAAAGACGCAAACCACAGTGGAAATGGCAGAGTTGGCTGAGATGTTGGAGATGGCTGAGAAGGCTGAATTAGCAGACGATGAAGCAGGAAAAATCAGCACCCGTAAAAATCACTATGGACTAAGTAAAGTCCCACAACACCACATAGAGAATGGGAAGCACCCCAACAATAACAGGGGAGATGACAGGAGAGGAACCAGAAAGAAGGAAAAATTGCCATCTATATTAAGCTCCGTCACATGTCAAGCATAGAGGCGGAAGTAGTGACAGAGGCCATCGAAATCTCTTCCACTATGAACAATGAGGAAGACAACACAAAGGAAGTCATGGAGGACACAGAGGTAAAAGGCCCAAACATACCAGTGAGCACATGCAAATGGAGGAGCAGAATTCGGCAAGTACGCAAAACAGGCATCTACTTAAAGTGGAAGCAATAATCTCCCACCCAGAGAACTATCAGCCTGACATGCAACAGAACATGGCAGGGAGAAGGCCAAAACAGACCTGCTTTTACTCCAGTAAGCAACAACTGGCCGGAGCCTTGGCACCAATCATCAGATTCAAGCCCAGCTGACATGGCTAGCAAACACAAACAAAGAAACACAGAAGTGAAGCCTGGTCAAACACACTCAAATCACTATCTGCCCAACCGGAACTTGATAAGCGAGGAAGCCCTGGAACAGATTATAAATACCATAAACACCTCTCTACTAGCCGCTATCAAGGCACTCACCGTGCAATCTTACAAACTAGAAATACAAGTAGATTTTACACACATGCTTGCTCAGAGCGTGCTCTCAATTGATAAGAAGATTGAAGTACTAAACACAAAAATGGACTGCCTGCTAAACAAGAGCAAGAGCACCGCAGGATCCATAGACAACACAAATGATGCCATAATTGAGAAATTAACCTCACTTCCTGACCTACTAACAACACTGATAAATCAATGTAAACTTCTCCATGAAAGCAAACCGCAGACCGAGAGGATTACCACACAACCAGCATTAGAAAGCAAGAAGGAGAAAAAATCACTAGACAATGGGTGCGCACAATAGACCAAAAAACACAAGAATCAAGCGGTGAAAAGGTCTGCCATGCAAGCAAGGGGCTCCTACACTCTATGCATGCAATGCCTTTGCAAGCAACCAATAAAGATCTTGAGTGCAATCAGACCCCAGCTCAGGCCAGAGGCACTCAAATTAATAAGGCAGAACCAAAGGAGAAGACAACACAACTGTCACGGAGACAAAAACAAGAAGTTGGGCAAAGCACATAAGGTCAACAAAAGAACAATCAAAGTCCATAGAATTGCTCAAAAATAACCACAAAGCAAGATGACCCCATAGAAGCAACCAACTCAGAAACTCAGAAGACTTACTCTATTTTCCTCCCAGGGTCACAGACCATACAAGCATTTGAAGACTTTGCACGATACGGACACGCTGGTGCAAGAACAGAAACATCCAAATCACCAACAATCACTGGATCACAAATGCAGACAGGACCATCGGAAAAAAGGGAGAGCTATACCCAGACAGCCCCTCAAAGTTTTCAGCAGACCATCCCACCTCCACAAATAGACATAGATAGGCTTAACAGTGAGGCCACTATACAAACAAGCTCTTGCACACAGAAACATTCAAACGCAACAAGAACCAGAGCACGAGAGAGGAATGCATACAAGAAGGAAAATAAAAGAAATAGATCACCAGAACATCTTGGATTGGCCAGACGTGCAAACTAAGGGATGGCAAAAACCATCAACCGGGCAATTACTGGAAACAGGGCAACTCCAAATACTTACACAATTCACGAATGAAGAGAACAAGCAAGTTCTGGCCAACAAAACCAGCACATAAAGGAACAGGGCATATCAATCCACATCAAAAGCCAATTGCCCTGACTCTCTACAAAAAATGAAAGGCCCATCACTCAGTTAGACACTCCATCAGGGAAGGGCGCAAACGCGGAACATCGTATGAATTCGGCACTCTCAACCCTAATATTCACTCCTGAATTCAACATGGAAGAGGCATGGGATATATTAAAAAGTTCTAACATTTTACATGTAACACACAACATACCTTCTCTATTCTACCTCACTATGGCACACCTAACATCAGTCAAATTTCAATGCAATCTTAACAACAGCCGAAAAGAATCTACACTAACCGAATGGCAAAGTGATTCCAATGTCCAGAACATTCTAGGTGAGAGCAAACAATTCAAGGATTTGGGCATATTAATCAATAAACCAGTTATAGAAAAAAACCACACATACTGTCTTGGGAGGCAGCACACAACAATACCCCGAAAGACCAAATACAATCTTAAGGAGAACCCAAAAAATCACCTGTTCATCTCTTGGGGTGGGGGGGCACAATTAAAATCCAACTGTGCAATAGCAGGAGTGGAAACTTTAAGACAGAGGAGCAACTAATACACACACACTTGAAGAAGCTTGACTGGGCCTGGCTCCCCACAGCCCTTACGACTAGAGGGCGGTCAAATTCCTAGAGAAGAAAATGGAAATCAACTAAAAACAATAAACCCCAAAAGAAGTGCACTATGGATAATTAACTGGAATGTGGCAGGCAGCAGAGGTCCATACAGGTAAGAGCGGTGGGGCCCGGGGTGGCGGGGGGGGGGGGGGGGGGTGGGGGGATTTCGACATATGACCACAAGGGGAAATTAATTATATATTCAATTTTCTTTCACGGTCATCTGTTGAAATCCCACCACCCCACCCGGCCCTACTGCTTCACCGCTCTTACCTGCATGGGCCGCGGCTGGTGGCAGGCCTATACACCCTTATGACAGACGAAAAAACACTGGATTTTCTAAACACTGGCGATATCATATGCATGCAAGAAACGTGGTCGATCGTCCCTATTCCTAATCCAGGGTTTCAAATCAGCTATATACCAGCACCCAAAAAAAACTTGTTCATAAGATCAATGGGTGGCCTCGCAATCTATGTGAAATTAGATCTACAAGTGAAAATCAGAGAATGGTCGAATAACATCTGGAATCTACAGGCAATCAACATAAATGGCCTAGCAGTAGACAAAATGCCCAAGTCAATATCTTAAATAAACTTGTACATGAATCCACATAGAGACACAACATTTTCCATAGTGAAGAACGTAACCAAACATGTAAAGGCATTTATATACAAACATCCAGGAGATCAGTATATAATGGCTGGCAACTTCAATACCAGCAATCTAGACCAATATGAAACATCTGAAGGAGGCCAAAAAAGAACGGTCCTTCAAGCATGCAACTGTGAATTTGTTCTCGGGTCGGCGAGCTAGTGGAGTCCACAAGGGTCACTACGACCTACACTTACAGAGACATATCGACTTTGAATTACATCTTCCTAAGCAGGGAGCTACTAAAAAGGTGCACAGCTTACCAAGTACACCGGAGGACCAAAAGTGACCACATTCCGATTACCATAGATCTCAATATAAGTGTAAAGGACCACAAA
This sequence comes from Triturus cristatus, assembly GCF_964204655.1. Lineage (NCBI taxonomy): Eukaryota > Metazoa > Chordata > Amphibia > Caudata > Salamandridae > Triturus > Triturus cristatus. Next base: position 962,747,556 of record NC_140589.1, read on the forward strand.
AATATGAATCCAGCCGGCTATAAGTCCGAAACAAACGCAGGCCCACTTACAAAAAGAATTAAATGGGGCTAGTTACAATTACCAACTATGAAGGCTGGAAACACACTATTATAACTGGCCAATGGACTCATGAAGCAACAATGACAGGGCAGTGGTCCTCACTGTTAGATAAGCTCCATTCGTCACTAACTCTACAAAATCAAAAAGAATGTCAAACTGTGCCAAAAGAAGGTCAGTGGCCCTGAATTCCTAATACACAAACGTTTCTAGAGAGCAAAGAAAGTACTGACGCGTTGCTCAACAATATAGAAAGGAAAGAACCATAGCCACAGAAAGCAAGCTGAAAGAGGCCAGAAGTCAATACAAAAAAATTGCATGGAACCAAATACATCAAGAAACTCAGGAACAGTGGAAACATATATACTCCTTGCTAACGCCCAGCAAATCCAAAGAATTCTGGAAATATGTAAACATCTTAGCAACCACGTCATATAGCAAGAACGTCGTGCTGGCAATCAAGTGGGAGCAGCATGTTGAGAACCTATATGTAGAATCAGACAAACCGAAGACCTTCCATAAAGACCAGCTGAAGAATTTCTTAGAAGACTTTGAGGATAGCACTATAACAGTAACTAGGGTAGAGGTACTAAAAAATAGCTGGAGTGACGAAGCTCACATCAGCCATCCCGGAAACATGGAAGGGCTCAATCCTCTACCCGATTCATAAAAAGGGAGACCCAACTCAGCCGGAAAACTACAGGTTAATTGCCCTTCTTGGCGGGAATGGCAACATCTTTACTAAAGTCCTGCTAAAAGAACCAGATAGGGTTTAGACCCAATGCATTGACTCTAGACAACATAGTCGCCCACACCTATCTGGGCTCAAAGGCACGTGAAACAAATACTCCATCACTATATAGCTTTGCTGACTATAGCGCTGCCTTTGACGGCATTGACCGCAACATCCTATAGAGAAAACTGGCAGGATGGGGCATCCCGATACAACTGCTCGCAGCAATAGCAGCTTTATATATGGACACATGGGTGAGGATCAAGCTATCACACGCCACTGAACGGATCCTCACCAACAGAGGCTTAAGGCAGGGGTGCGTACTCGCCCCGACATTATTCAACCTTTGAACAGCGGACCTTGTGGAAGAGTTATTGAAAGGCAGAACTTTTCCACCTTTGCTAGGACAGAAGAAATTACCAATAATACAGTACGAAGACAACTTGGTCTTGATGGACCAGACCTGTATTGGAATGAAGACGGCCCTGGACATTTTACACAAGTACAACAAACACAACACCCTCCATGCAAATGCCGGGGAAACAAAAATCCTGATTTTTGGCCGATGCCCCCTAAAACATCAACTCAAATGGTAACTTGACCCACTAAAGGTTGACACGGACTCCAAGGACAACTATCTTGGAGTTTGGCTGACGGACACAGGGAAACAAACACTACAGACAAAGGCAATTGTAGCTAAAGCAGCAAAAAACACGTACCCTCTATCTACGCTCCACCACAAGCAATGTTCCCTCTAATTATTTTCCTTTGTGTGCGGCAACAACGGGTCTTTGTGCACTTGAGCTAGGCTATGTGCACCAAAGACGTGAAATATTACAATGCAGGTGAGTTCAGCACATGAGGTACTAAAATCAGTGGTGTTTCTCCCTCCAAAGATTTATTTGAAAATCAAAGTAAAATGGCGTATTTTGGTTCAGTTTAGTTGCATGTAATAGTCACATGTGAGACACCTGTAATTTGATCATACCATCCAACATGATGCTAAAGATACTGCAGCAATGGATCACTTTACAATCTCTCTGTGATGGAAAATGTGAGTTCACACAAAATACCTGAGTATTTCGACATCTGATGTTAGATATCTCCTCATTCACTTGTGTCATTAGGTTCCATGCATCCATTGTATTACACAGAATGTGTCTCCTAACGTTCACAAACATCTTATTAAAAGTAGTCTTAGGTACGTAGGTGCTGTGTGAGAATAGAAATTGGAAAGAAGTAACTCGAGAGAGCGAAGATGAGGAAAGAGAACAGGGAATTGTTGTGGCATTCTGGAAGTTTGGGTAGTACATATGAAGTCCTAAGGCTGTTCTCAAGCGAACCAGGGAAATGAAGAGGGAGGGAAGTTGGGGTATGTGGAAGAGGAGAACAATACAGCATGTTGGGTGCTTTTGTAATTGTTATGCTGCACCAAGACTACTTGAAAGTGCAAAATGAGGAAAAGAACCAGGGAATAATAGATCATGAGCGAGAGGTAGGTGAGGAAACATGGACTTATATTGTTTCTTATAAAGATTTACACTTCACCTTCCACTCTCTCTTATCAGTTCCCTATGTAGCTTTTTGGAGCAGCCTTAGGGCGGCATAAGAGTTGTTCAAGTACCCAACCAGCCAGAATGTTCCCCTATTTCCTCTACCTCTGATTCTGTCCCCTTTCAGCATTTTAAAGAAGCCTTTAGGTAACATTTTCTTTATGCAAACAACTTGATATGAAGTTCCCTTATTCCTCCACTAATCTTTCCTATACACTCCTTGAAACATCCGTTCTCATGCAGCCCTTTAAGGCATTTGTTTGATGTTCATAACTATGTTTTATTCCGTAATATAAAGATTGATATTTTCGATGCCCCGTCAGGGCTAGTAAGCGCTATATAAATGCAATTTAATTTAAACAAGCCTTCCGCATAACCAGCGGTAGCAACCTTTTGGACTTCAGGGGCTGTTCACTGATTAAAGTTCATTTTTACATTTTTCATTGATAGTGATTGTGTGCAACAAGGAAAGTGATAGGTAATCAGAAAATTACTTCATTCATTCCAACAGTCTTAACTACTTTGAAGTTCTTGTAAACAGAACACTCTTCCATGAAGTTTCTTTAATTGTAGTCCTAGCACTTTATTGATGCCCCTGGGGGATGATCAGCACATGATGATTAGAGATCCTGTTCCTTATCTGAAAGGGAGGTTGAAGTGGATGTTTTGAAATGTGCCTCATGGAAGGCAAAGATCATGGCTGTCAGAAAGTCTGAAGAAATAAAAACACCTTCTCCTGAAATGCCTGTGTTTAAATCTTGTCCATGATTTAAATGCACAGATATTTCAGGAGAAGCATTTTTATTTCTGCACTTTCATCCACAAATGCATTTCAGGAGAAGGCGTTTTCATTTCTGTAGACTTTCTACTGATAGTGTGACCTTTGCCTTTCATGAGGCACATTTCAAAACATCCACTACGTCCTCTTTTCAGATCTGGGGACGTTCACGCTTCATGAGAGACACTGGGCGCTGGAAAAATGGTGCTGCGAGCGCGCCCATCCGGGCAGCTTATGGGGAACATAGACCACAAGTTACACAGCCATTTGGCTGAGGCCATTCGAAGAGTCATCGGGGCTAAACTAACAATAAGTTATGGCCACCATGCCTATCCTGGAAGGCTAACCGAGGCACTAGAGCGGAAGCACACAGTGTCATACAAGAAGATATTTGGCATGCCAAGGAACACTCGCGCACTTTAATATGTCTGGAACTGAACTTAGTAAGCAGATATGTAGCATGCAAAAAAGACATAGGGAGATATTCCCAAGAACATGTGTTAATCATCGCAAAATTAGCTTAACGCAACTTTACATATCGCAGTATATTGCTGGAAAATAACACCGTGTTAACGTTGTATTCTCAACCCGGCGGCACCATGCGATAGTCTCACGATAACATGCCAAATAACCGCGATAAAATCAACGCGAGGCTGAAAAAATGCGAAACACGAACGCGAAAAAAGTTACGATGCCCCAAATCGCGATACAAAAATCAGCAATAACCAGCACAGTCCTGCAATTCCCAAGTGTCATGCGGGAAAATGCACTTAAATGCAACAACAAAAAAACACACCCAAAGCAAAAGAAACTGCGTAGCACCATGGATGCACCCGGACCGAGTGAAGAGGACAACTCGAACCCCAAAAGCCCCATGGAGGACTAGCCAGGAACCCCGTGGCCGGAGAAGGGCAAGGAGAAGAAGAAGAGGAAGACGGGGTTCAGTCCCCAGCAAAACCGGATCATCGTCACGGAGGTGATAGAACACTACCAACAACTGTTTGTCACCTCCACTGTGTCATTGGCAACACAAACGGAAATATGACAGTCCATCGTGAACAACGTGAATGCAGTCGGAGTGTCGAGGAGGTCAATGGAGGAGGTCAAGAGGCGCTGGCATTACGTGAATAGCCAAACCAAGCAGAAACATGCTGCCAACCGGAAGGCAGCAATGGCGACCGGAGGTGGGGGTCCTGCGCCAAAGGAGGAGCTGGATAAGCTGGAGGAAATGGTGGCCACAGTGATCAGTGTGGAGACGGTGGCAGGAGTTGGGGGTCCGGACACAGCTCGATATGACCTGACCCAACAGTAACAGGGTGAGTAACGACCAGGGACTGGGGAGACGGGGGAGATGGGCACAATGGCACACATGTTCAATTATGTGTAGCACACTGCACACCCACAATGATTGTGGAACATGTCCCTGATACTCTTGGCACACTGCAGCACACATAAAAACACCAAGTAGGCCTCCATCCACTATGTGCACAAAGGGGCCCCCCTCCCTATCACCAATCTCACAACCTACCCATGCACATGTGCTGAATCCAGCAAAGCAGCGGCTCTGTGAGCCACACTGACAATGCAAGTGACACCGCATGACCGATAGCATGGCTGCAGTCAAAATACATGACATGGTGCACGACACGACACTGAGATGGCCCAGTGTGGATCACATCCTCAAAGGAGCAGGTCACACTCTGACACATCAATGTGCACATACAACCCCGGTCGTCAACAACACATCTGCAGACAAACAATGCACAAGAGTACAAAAACCGTCCAAGAGCACAAATGACCCAAGTCGCCAACATCTCAGCACCGTAAAAGCACACAAGTCAAAGGCACACCACCTCAAAGGGATATGGGGCTGCCAATTCAGAGCTGCAGGGGCGACTCTCCCACAATGTAGCACACACACATAGCAATCACAGCACATCAACATTGACGACAATGTGGTACAAAGTGCAACACATTCACTACAGAACAGAGGACACAACTGGTGCCACTTGTGTTCAATAACTGGCCAATCACTTCTGCCATAGCAGGAAACTGTGAGATGATAATGTACGAGTACAACCTCACATCTGTCATGTAGTCGAAATGTCCACTGTCTCCCATCAAATATCCAGCTCATCCAAAACAGTCACAATGTACATTGTCATGCAGTCTGAATGTAAACATGTACAATGCGTTAACATACATGGAACACACTGTTAACCTGTACCTCCCATTTACATTGCTGAGGGACAATCAACACCTCCTGCAGAGCAGACCAGACATCTCTTCAGTGATGATGATGAGGACCCCCTGTCCATCTGCCCCGACACCCTCCAATGGCTCGTGGACAGCCTCCGCACCCCACCTCCAGGAGGAGGGCAGCCCAGCTGCATCGAGGTGACCCCACCTCCTGCACAGCCCGCACAGCAGGAAGTACCCACCACCACTGCTGGCTCCCACCACCTCACAGATAAACACAAGGCATTCCAACGCCATGTGTTAGACTGCCAGAGGGGGCTGGCTGAACAGGTGCTGGTGGGTTTCGACCTCATGGCAGCCAAACTTGATGCCATACATGGGTGTATGAGTCCCATCAGGAACCCCTTACAGTCCCTAACCGACACCCACAGTCCGTACCATGCTCTACAACACTCCTTGGCTGACCTCGCGGGAGCCATTACTCAGATACAAGAACTTTCTAGTCAGACAGGCTCCAGTGATGTCAGCCGGGAGTTGGGACACATGCGGAGGACAATGGAGAACTTGGAGCGGATGCAGGCTGGAAGGATGGCTGCAACAAATGTACAACAGCAAGATGTAGCTGGGATCTTCCATCCCCACAGAACCTCTTCTTGCCATTGCTGCCACAGAGCATATCCCAGATGACGCTGCAGGAACTTCGAAACACACACCTCCACCCCTGATGTGTCAGTGGCAGACAGTGAGGCAGCCATACCACCTCTGACCTCTGATGTGCCAGTGGCCCACAGTGAGGCAGCCATACCACCTCCGCCCCCTGATGTGCCAGTGGCACCCAGTGAGGTAACCATACCACCTCCGCTCCCTGATGTGCCAGTGGCACACAGTGGGGCAGCCTTAACACCACCACATACACCTGACACAGAAGAGACATCAGAGGACTAAGATGGTGGATGGTAATGACTGTGTGTGAAAGGAGGTTGTAGCATTCATCCCCGCCATATGGCCTGTTCCTGCTTGCTTCAGCCCTCTGCATCATGTCCTGGAACAACACCTTCCAATGTCCCCCGAAACACTCTGCGACATTCACCTGGACCCAGACATGGACTGCCATATCTGCTCTGGTTACCAATGACACAGCAATCAGGCTGCAGACTCAACTCTTCGACTTCCGATTAACTTATCATTCACCAAAGGACTCTGGTTGGCCCTCCACTGGGCAACCATGTAATGTGTGGTTTGCATGGCCATGTACTGCTCCAGCTCCGACACACCACAGAATGTTAATAAAACATTCCAAATCACACAGATGTGTCATGTCTATGTTCAATCAAGTATAAAAGTATGGATGAATGTATGGACATTCATTCCACGAAAAGGTACACCCTGGGAAATGACATCAATGCGCATGTTTGAGTCTGACCCACATGGCAAATTAGATGACTGTGAAGGTGTGAACTAGCTGTGGCCTCATTGCCAACGGACAATGATCTTGCAACCCCCCAACGTATCCCCACGTTCATATATTGAATAGAGCTGTGTGTAAAAATGTCAAATTCGGTAGCAGGCTCAAAGTAGTGTCCCCCATCACATGTGACAACAGAACATCTCTTCGCATACCTCCTCACACTCAACTGTGTGGACATAGCCTGTTTTAATGGATCACATTGATCCACATGGCAAGAAGTTGGACACCATACTCACATTGCTGAAGACACGTAAGAGCACAGGTCTACCAGTAACTATCCCAACCACAATGTCTGGCTCACAGAGGTGAAGCTGTAAATAGGGACTCACCCCCAAGTGAAATGCGTAAGTAAGTCCCTCCCTGTGTACGGACAATGCTCATGGAGGCACACGATTTGTCATTCTAATCAACACTCATCAGAGTTGAACACTAGTTAAGTTGCCAAGACTTTATTAGCATGAGCGTGTCAGTACGGGCAAGACAAGGGCCACAACATGCAGACCAATGCTTCAGACACTAAAAGGCAGCATAAGAACCTGTAAAGGTGCAAGAAATGGGGAGGCAAAAATGAACACCAATCATTAAGGATGGCAACGGTCTCAGCCCACCTTGCCTTGCTGGACGAGTCATGTGATTTTTGTCGTATGCCCATTGCCCCGTGTCAGGGGACACGACTCACAGCCCATGGGATCTGCATAGTGCTGTACCACCGTACTGCGCTGACTGTCTGCTCTGCTGACAATGAGCAGGTGAAAGGGTCCAACAAGGTCACATGTAGTACTACATTACCATGTGTGTACTCTCCCTCCAGCAGTATGTCAGATTTAGGAACGTTGCCAAACGAGGCTGTGCAGCTCCACCCATGGGACTGCCTCACCTTGCACAGGTATGTGTCAACACGCATGGGTGCACGCACATGCATTCTGAGTCCAAGGGAATGCAGACATGTCCACTGTTGTTGTGGGATATGTGGCCATTCCTCCGAGATGCAACAAGGTGTTGGGACCTGTGCTCTGGGTTACAATCAGTTGTGGCTGCAGGAACGTAGTTACTCGTCCATGAATGCGAGCGCAGCTTCATGGGCAATCAGTTCCAAGAGTACGTCGTTGTCGACTTCAACGGACATGAGGGAGAGCCAATCCATTAACTGGTCCAAACAGATGTTCTCCGTCCACGCCGTTTCACCAATCCGCAAAACAGCCCAATAGGGGAGTGCCTCGATGTGGTCACTGCACACGAGGACTTGTGCAATCTCCGATGCCCAACTGCCAGCACATACACCAAATATCAAGGCATCCCATGCACGGGTATCACGGTTACACTCCTGGTCGTGGGCCAACAGGGGGCGTACACACAAGTCATAATCCAGTTCAGCTACCGTTCTATTGGATAGCCAGACATCCATGGGCCACTCAAATGCGCATGATCGACAGTGGAACCAGGGCTGGACGCAGGTGACGTACGCAAGACGGAAGCTCAGACGGTAACTGATGTGCAACACTGATAGTGGCAGTGCTCCCAACAAATGCAGTATACGTGCACGGTACAGTTCAATGTGACAGGGGTTGTGCATGGGCCCGGGATGTCCCGCCATTGAGTTGGTGTCTCTCATAGAACCGGCACTCTCCTGACCTGCGGCAGTTATGTGGATGATATGCCATAGCTCGGAGAAATGAGTCATATGTGTGTGCAGGGTTTGGAAGAATAGGTAGTTGTGTACGTAAGTGTCAAGGGAATCCCATGCAGGGACTTCTGTGTGTGGGGTGTGGATGCGTTGGTCTTTCATTAGCGCTGTGCATGGTGTGGGAGTTGTCATCATCTGGAATGGTATCTCTCCCAGGGGGTGCCAGCTGCATGCCAGACCGAGGTCGGAGGTGCAGATGTCCTTCCGCCTTATGTATTGAGACAAAGGAGCTTTTATCCCTAATGTTAGTCTGACTACTGCTTGCAATCTGGAAATGTGATGTGGCTTTTAGCGATATAATGCAGGCTAGGCCTTAGGCTCATGGTGCACCAATGGCGATACACACACAACAGTTGGCATGTATGAGCCAGAAGCCCGAGCGGCCTTGCGCTCCTTGTAGAGTCTCTCTCTCTCCCCCTCTCTCTCTCTCTTTCTCTCTCTCTCTCTCTCTCTCGCTCTCTCTCTCTCTCTCTCTCTCTCTCTCTCTTTCTCTCTGTCCTTTGATGAACGCATGACACACCTTCTTATCTTGAATTTTGTCTTCCAGGCTGTGACTTACAGATTGTCCAGTGAAGACCTGCCATGATTCTTCCAAATAGTTGTTTTGAGTTACATTTGAATGAAAAATTTTGTTTGGAATTTCAATGATGAATGAATGATCCTCCATTTTCTGACCACACATGAATGTTAATTGTTGTAATTGTGCGACATCAGGCGAATTGTTTTGTTCAGGATTTCGTAAAGTTGATGTGAAGTATCTTTATCCGGGGGGGCCTGGGGTAGGGCCCCAGGGGGGAGCCTGTGGTTGGTGGCGGTGGGTGTTGTGCCCCTCTTGGGTGTCCGAGCTGCATGCTCAGTAGATCCATGGCATCTATTGTTCCTCAGGTGTGGCTCTGGGCTGGGCTCCCTTTTATGGTGCAGGTTGTCGTCCGACTTAACACCAGATAGGAGCAGGTGTTAAATCCCTGCTGCTAACGCGCCTTATCACATGTTTTGTGAACTTGTCGCCGATCTGGCTGGTCGTTGAGAATGTTGCGAAGTGGTGTTGTCGCAGCTTTTTGCACGGGAACGCCTACTCTGCATCTCATTAGCGTTAGTTGCTGGTGTCATCTGTGGCGATGTTTTTTACGGCTGCTATCGCAGGGAAACTGGTGATATCGGCTGTTAGCACCAGCTTGTGAATAGGGCGATAAATTTATCACCACTTTGGCTGAGATAAAGTGCCGCTAACTCGGCGATAAGTCCGTGAGAATATGCCCCATAATCAATTGCTATCTTCAGGTGAGTAGGGCTGATCCGGAGTCCCTGTGGGGTGCCCTTATGGCAATGTTCCTTTACAAGAAAAGCGCCTGGGTGAAGTACCTGGAACTAGCTGCTTCAAAGTTAAACTTGGATCAAGCACTTTTGCCAGCCCTCCCAATCAGCAAAGTACAAATAAAAAGCAAATTACAGGCACAAGCCAAGGCGGTGTCAAGGGATATGGACTTTAACAAGGCAAGAAGCATCAGAGGTGCGGAGGAGCTTGCAACATCCCATCAGGCCTCTCTCCAACCATACTTGAGAGCAGCAATTGGAAAGTATGCATTCAAGAACATTCTATCAGTTATGCTGCTAACTTTACCCATCAGGGAGTACAGGGCACATTGGAATAACTGGGCCCTGGGGCAAGAGCAATGTAGGCTGTGTAAATACCACTCTGAATCAGTTGACCATATTGTATGTTGCTGTGCAAGCTTATCACAACAGAGACGCAGGTATCGGAGGCCTATCTTTATATAACATGAGATAAGATCATGTAAGGAAGCACTATTACTCATATATACATCTGTTACTACAAAAGTCCTAGCACAGTTCAGCTGATTCTTTGCGGAAGCGAGCAGACTACAATGAGAGCTTGTATCAACAACAAGTCCCTTTCGCTAGGAGGTACTGACAATCCAGTAAACCCTCTAAGGAGCCACCTCTGGCCCGCACGTCAGAATCCAACAAAACTGCAGGACTTGGAGCCGGTACTACCATAAGCTTGCACACTCGAACAAGCTTGCACATACAGCTCTGCCACCCATTTAAACACTTGGCCACCAACCTTTTTCAAACACGTGCGAACTTGCACAGTATTTACATTTTGTTATATTTTGATACATTTATGTTTAACATTTCTTCTTGTTTCAGCCATTCTAATGGACAGAATGGTATAGACTGGTTAACCAAATAAATACAACCATCTTAAAATAAAGTTCCACTCTAGGTTCTGCAAAAGAGTCAGTTAAAGACCACTGACAGTGAACCAACCTCAGATGAAACTTTTAATTTCTTGCTTAAATTTTTATTCATCGTTAAGAATGAAGCTTGCGGTGACAGCCACGATCAGCCACAAGTCAATAAGGCACTTAATCTACGCGCAATGTCTGGTCTACTCCCGCATATGGATTTAATACTGTTAAGCTTCACTCAATGATGAATTGCATTTTACTATGTATTATGTTTTATTGTGATAAAAGATTGTTATGGTTTTAATTAACTAAACAATACATTTTCAAAATGGCGTGTTGGCACTTTAAAAGCAGCCCGACTAGGTTGCAATGGCAGACCTGGAGTCATGTTTTCACTTTGCCACAGCTGTGGTGGCACACTAGGTTTTGCAGTCCATTGGAGATGTTTAACTTACAACCCCTGGATACACTTTGTGCCACATTATAGAGACTCATAGGTAAATTAAATTTGCTAATCAGGGATTAGCCAATATGAGGGATCAGAGCAAAAGCACTGGGGCCTGGTCAGCAGGGCCCAGTGCACTTAAGAGTAAAAAAACAGCAGCACAAGTCAATAGATTTGGTGAATGATCACACTAAAGATGCACTTTCTTACACCTAACGACATATATGTATTAAAACATATTCAACTAAGAAATATATACTATATAAATAAATAAATAAAATAAACTACAACAAATGCACTTCTCTTCCTACTACCCAAATACCTACAACTTTCCAAACATTATAATAAACCATAGATAAAACAATACTGTTAAAATATTAATTAAATAAAAGTTACAATTAAAACCAAGAATAATTATAAGCTACATTTTACTAATGTTATTATTAAATAAACTATTTACTCAATTAACAATTATTTAAATAGCAACAAAGAATTGCTTAACAAATAATAAATAAATACATTAACATAATTAAGTTACAGGTAAATATGTAATTAAAATAAAGAATAATTTAAAAATAAATATATTGTAAATAACTTCTGACCCTATTCCCCTAACAACCCAACACCCTACTGCTAACATTTTCATTACTAATTACAAAATACAAAATTAAAGTATAGACTTTAAAAATCACACAATAAAAAAATTAAAATATCAAACAATGAATCAATTTACATAATTAATCACCAAGTGTATTTAACATAAAAATAATTTAAAAAAAAAACAATTTCTGTATCTAAATAAATTCCCAATCTGTTCTCCTACAATCAAAACAACCAGCTACTGAAGTAAAGTTACTGTTAAGTGTAAAAAAAGAATTACACATTAAAAATTACGTTATATACTTACTATTTTTGAAACAATTACACTTATTATACTAAAACCTAAAATATTATAACTAATATATTCAATTATTAAAAGCTATATTTAATACAACTATATTAAATTCATCATTATATAGAACAGTATTTTTAAATATAGTATTATATACATAAAGAAACAATATTCTTACCTTCTATGTTTTGTCACTAGATATTTTTCTAGTGACAATATTTTTGACTCAATATTCATGTCACACAATATTTTTGAATCAGTATTTGTGACATCACCCTCTTTTATAGGACCATCGTTGGTCTGATTTCTTATGCTGTTGCCTCCTATACTTAGGCTGCAAGAAGGGTTATTTCCATAAATAAATAGTAATTGTGGATTTCCCTGTCTGCGTGAGCAATGCCTATTTTTATATTAAATTTATTTGTGTTACATGTTTGTTACGGCTTTTACGTGATAACAATAAAGATGACTTGATTGAAATATACTCTTAAGTTCTTTGAAGATGTTTCTGGGGTACGGCTACATTTTGCATTGAAACAAACATAGTTACCAATTGAAAAGGATCATTTTTACCAGGGGATCGTCCCCGATAAAGATAAGTGCAGGGACAGCCCGATTTGTTGAGGCTCAGAACCATTAAATATGCAACAATATTGATTTTCTTTGACCTTTTCTGATATTTTATGCAATCATGTTGGTTTGCATTCAAAGTTAACAAATGAAATATACACTCCTCGCCGTATTTTAAACACAAAGCACTTTATTTCACATTAAGACTGCACAAACTGCACCTTGCACAAGAACTTTTGATACTACAACTCCCAAGCAAGGGGAAGTAATACAGGATGTTGAAAAGCAAAGTGGAGAGTGTACATTTCGTCTCATTATGCACAACCTGTTTCCCCAATATAGAGATATGTCTCGGCTTCCCCTTTAAGAGGCAAAAGTAGAGGTGAGCGAGCCACCAAATTAGCAGGGCGAGCTGAGTCAGAGACGAGCCATCGGTCCTGCTTGCCTCTTAGAGCCCTATATGAGCCGAGCCCTGATAATGTTTGCCACGTAAATCATACAACAAATATCGCGTGGAATATGATGAAATTGCTTCAAAAATTTAAAAACAGTATATTTCTTCAATATGTAGAAGCTTTGACATTAACTCGTCACATTATAGCAGTGCAGTGAAAAGTACTGATTAAAAGTGATTGTTTTTAAACATGAGCTTGGAACCATTCTGCACCCGCCACGATCCTGGCGACAGTGCATTTAATGTACTAGGAAGCAAGATAAATGTCACCTGAATCCTGACTGTCGCCCAGATTTTTTTAATAAAAGCATCTAAATTAAAGAAAAATAAACACAAAGGCGCTTTCTAATGCGATAGCGAAGAAAAAGGAGGACGGAAGAATAAAATATTTACCCAACTGCACACAATTTGGTTAAGCGGAGAAGTCATGATTAATGAAGGAATTCTGGTATCTACTTGCCTCTTGTTTTTAGTTCAAATGTCATTGCTTTGTTTTTACTACTTTGTGCATGATAGTAGAACCAGAGTGGCAGGCAGAAGCCACATGAAAGCTCGGCTCGTTATGGGCTTGCGGTTTCAAGGAAACCGCGAGCTGAGCCAGATAGAGGCTTCAGGCTCGACACTGGCTCGAGCTTTCATTGGCTCATCCACCTCCAGGGAAAATGGGTGTACCAGTGTTAAGGCCCATCATTTAAAATCATTCTCAGTGCATCCATATCGCCTGATTAGATCAGGATTAAGAGTACACAATTTTTGTAGGATCCTTAACATAGATCAGCATCAGACATAATGACATGTTCACTGTGCCTCTTTTTATTCTCTTCCCCATAGGTACTAAGTTGGCATGCCAGTGGTTAAACTGCCATTGCGAAAGTGAGACTGTAAAAAGGGGAGACTTAATTAGTGCCCCTCTACAAGTGCCACCTTTCCGACATGGAAGCACTGGTCTGTACCCCTGTCAGTGGACAGGTGAAAAAACTATGGGGCATATTATCAAGAAACGGCGTTAAAATTATCGCCGCTGTCAACATGGGCTTCTATTGGAATTCTCGGCGGCATATTATCAAGCCCATTATCGCCGCTTTAGCGGCAGTTTTCTGCCGCTAAGGCGGCGATAATTTTAACGCCGTGCTTGATAATATGCCCCCAAATGTATACAACAATACCCGGGCCAAAATTCATACACATAATTACTCGGAATAAGTATTACCATGAAACTGCCAAAAGGTTTTCTCAATATTGGGCAAGGCGAGTACCGGGTTCTTCTTTCTATCTGCATTCACCCACGGTGGAGAAGTGTGGCTCAATGATTAGAGCGGCAGACCCTGATGCAGTGGTCTAGCCCGGGACCAGGGTTCAATTCCCCGCCTCGGCGGGTCTTGGGCTCAAAAATTCCACGGACCTGATAATTCTTGCCTCAGTGCCATTCCAATCATGGAGTCCCACTCTGCAACTCTGGACAATAGCTTGCTTAATCTCCACAACACCCCCCACAACGCTAAGGATGCCTGGCCTCCACCTTGGGGGTGCCCAGGAGTGGATGCCTCACAGGGAAAGCCAGGATGGGTTCCACAGCGGTATTCGTACAAGCGCCTTGAGACCCTTGTGGGTGAGTAGTGCGCTATACAAGTATCAATTTACATTACGGCATGTGCCAGGCATTTCAGGCTTTATGCCAACCTTGACATTAGCAAAAAGCCAAACTGTTTTTATGTATTAGTACTGTTATTACCATCAGCAGTCCACTCGCTTTGATTGTCCCAATTTTATGTCCATAGTCAGCATTGACAAGGGGGCCTGTACTTTCTTGTTTAGTTGTTTTTTTTAACCCTTATTAATATTGCATTCCTCACTGATGCCAGAATTGTTCCGTTGCCTTCAGCTTCAGCAATTTCCCCATGGAGCCCGTCATCGATGGTGCCCCAATCTGTTTTTATAAAACTTTGTAGGAAAACCATCTTCACCCGGTGATTTCCTAGTGTGCTCCCCTTCTAGCACTCTGAGCGATTCCTCTTTATCCAGTGCAGGTCGAGTGTGTCTCTCTGTTCCCTTGTTAGTCTGGTAAGGGTGATGTTGTTAAGTTGTCTCTATATTTATTTTAGATCCAAGGAAAAGGGCTTTGTGTAAAGGTTCTTCAGGCATATTGCAAAGATCTTGTTGACTCCCTCCTATGTAAATAATGTTCCATGCAGGCTTCTAATCAGTTTTCTTCTTGCGTGTAACTACTTTCCTGCACTATGTGAAATGTTTCTTTAGTTGCCTTCAGGTACCTGTGATCCTCTCCAGGGCATTTCCTGAAACGACAGCCTTCATCACCCCCTGTTAATTGTTCCTTTGATAGGTTGTCCAATCAGTTTGCAGCAGGTCTTCAGCTCTTCCCACATATTTTTTTTAAATGCTGGGTTTCTCAGAACCACTGGGTGGAATTTCGATGTAGGCGCTTTAAGATGCATAATACCATAATCTTGTGACAGTTGAAGGGGTGAAGGACCAGACATTAACCTGTCCTGACGGTGAACATCTATGAAATATTCTTACCTTAAGTAAGGCACTTTGCCGTACTTACAAAGCCCTTCCTAATACTGGCCCTGAAAATCTGATACAAACCTTAGCCTGGTATGAACCTAGAAGAAACCTTTGATCTAGAGGACCAATGAAGGCTATCCGCTCCAGATTTAAAAGTATGTAAGGGGTGGAAGCTGCTTTGCTTCAGGAGCTTCTAAACTCTGGAATCTCTTACCCTCTTTATTAGCATTCAGAAAGCTCCTGAAAACCTGGCTTTTCAACAACTAGCTTCCACTACTACAGTCTCTGTGTCCCTTATGCTGAGCTAGCTCCAAGACACCCCAGGGTATATGTGCACTTTTATAAATTTATTTACATAGCATATTGTTTATGGCTACCTCTGAAGACAGAGTAGTCCAGTGTGGAGCAAGTCACTTGTAGTGCTGACTAAAATGAGTATTCTTGATCCTCTAACTGATTGTGCCCATCTTACTTCAAGTAAACCTAAGTCATACATTGTACGATTAGGTGTGTCTGTCTTGGAATGCCTTTGGTGATGTCTGTCTATCGTGCCTTCCACAATATGCATCTTCTGCCTGACTCATGAAATTACAATGTAAATAATCCAATCATGGGATAGGATGTTACATCTTTCATCCTACAGCCGTGGATATTTAAAAGATACATGTAAATTTGGTTCAGCGATTCCTTCAACAAACCAAACCTGCACTCACAGTCTTTAAGATGCCTTTATCCAAAACAAACCCCGCTGCCAGCCATATAGGTTTTCCTCTCAAATATGCATGGGCCAAGTTAGAAAAGTGACCCTCCCTCTCTTCTCTCACACTAACCATTATCCTCACAGCTATACAGTACTGCAGGACATACTTGGGGCTCTTGTTTTTAGGTCGAGGACTACCGGTCTGCCGAAGGCAGAACCGGAAGTCAGAAGATTTAATGTTTCCTAGAGTGGCTATTTAGCCCGCCTCTCTTTTTGCTTCTCCTCCATTGGCTGGCTTCCTAAACGGAGGCCAGCCATTGGAGGAGAGAGCCGTCCCTCCAAATAGGCTCCGTCTTTTTCAGATTCGGGGGCGTGTTCCTTGCTGTTCTTTCCACTTTTTAGCCACGCCCTTTTAGAACAGCAGGAACACGCCCCCGAATGCGAGAAAGTTTCGATTCTTCCATCCGCCATTTTTATGCTGTTCTCTGGCCGTGAGGATCCATCCGTCCGGCGCCGTGTTGTTGTGCTGGTGACGGCGCTGCTGGGGCAGGCTCCAGTTCCACGAGCAGGGATCCGCACCGTGCTTTGGACGTCTTTCCCCCTTGTGCCACCGGATCGGGTTTGTGTAAATCCGGGAGGGAGCTCCTGAGTTCCGAGTTTGTTTTCCGCGGTCACGAGATTACACAGTTGGCGGGAGGGAAGCGCTGTTCTTTCCGTGCGGCCGCAGTCCTTTGGCCCTCCACCTCTCCCGGTTACTCAATTAATGGGGCTGTGTGATGTAACTTCAGGCAGCGCGCGAATCCCGGCCCGTCAGCATTCCACGTCCCTCCGATCCCGGCGCAGCCTGCACGCGGCTCCCATGCCAGGGAGAAGGCGCATTTACATTAAGCCTGGCACACGCTGCCAGCAGGCTGCAATTGCATTAGGACTTGTGTCCTGCAAAGAGAGGTGAAAATGTGAGTGGCGCAGTGAGGAGTGCTGCAGCAGGCAGGATGTTAGAACTTCGGCTGCAAACAGTCGACATTGGAAAAACCTTGAAGTGAGCGCAGTAGTCCCCATACAGCTCCACTTGAGACCATGAGACATACGCCCGATGCTTATTATTACAGAACGACATAACTCAGTGTTGTAATTCCCTAACTCCGCCCTCTACTATGCCCCTTGGTGTGCACGTTGTGCGACGGAGCGATGCACAGCAGTCTTAAAACGAGCGGCATTTGTCCTATATGCTACGGCTGATGCAGTCCGTAGAGTGGTGTCATGAGCCCTGGTTTTGAAGCAGGGGTCGACTCAGCGAATCGTGAAATAATTCTGCTCTGTGTTTCTGTCAGCCCCAGAGACAGGGAGCACATGGACTGCCATACCATGACGCTGCTTTGACCCCCCCCCCCCCCCCAGTTCCAAGAAGAATAAAAAACACGAGTTAAAACCCTGTATTTTTAAAGCGCGAACTAATCTCCCCCAAGGCACTGGGGGCCGTCGAGAAGACTAAACGAGCTACTACCCAGAGTCACTTGGTGCTGGCTGAGCTGCCGCCGGGATCCAACCGTGAGCCCCGTGCTCTGGAGTCAGCCGCCTGGTCGCTGCGCCACACCTCTTCGCAAGCGAAGGGGTGTAACTTCAGATGGTACAGCAGGTGCAGTGTCACCGGGGCCTAGAGGCCATAGTACATCACTAAACCCTGATTATTGCAAGTTCAAACCGAGTGTATCAAAAGCAGATTGCACAGGGCTGATGTCCGGGGAGTAAAGAGTAAGCTTTCTTTCCAAGACTAAGCCAACAGGAGCTCGCTGCACATGGCCTACACATGCATGTTTATTGCGACCTCGACATAAATAAACATCACTTTGCACCGGAGGAATATAAAGGGAGTCCTTATCAACTCAAATCCTATCGTTAGTTTACATTGTCCATTTTAAACACAGACCATTACTGTTTCAAAAACATAGGGCCTGACGCCAGGGTTCTCAGTCACAAAACTGTCAGTGGGCATGAAGGTACCCATTATATATTGTAATTGTAAATATCCAGTTTTGGACAAACGGCAACCAAGCATTTAGTCTAATTCTAAACGCTCACAATCGTTAAAGGCCCAAGATCACACAACCTGATCTCCCGTATACATGTCCACACACACACACTGCATCTCTTGCCTGTTTGTGCTGCTGCCTTTTGGTTGGATGTGATACCTGTTATTGTGTTACGTTCAGATATATTTTTTGTACATAGTTTTATATAGCGTGAACTTGACCCGAATCGGGTTTCAGAGCGCTTTACATAGCACCAGTTGCATTACATGAGGACACATTCATTTTTGTCTCTGGGAGATTAAGTGATTTGCCCAGAATCACAGGATGTTCTGCGTCATTGCCAAGACTCGAACCCAGTTCCCCAGATTCGAGGTCGGACGCCCTAGCCAACGCTTTATAGGGCGCTACAAGCAGCACTAGTGCCATTTCTAAGCACTGCAAATGAAAGATGTCACTATTCTGTATTGCAATACATTTAAAGTTGAAAGGCTGAGTCTGCCTTCCCGGATTCGAAATCTTGATCTTCAGAACATCGCATTTGTCAGCAGGGAGCGCTCTGCTCACCGAGCCTTCCTGCAGGCTTTTTGCAAAGATGTTGTGTATTGTGGTGATGTTATGATGGTCCAGATTTGTCACGAGATATCGTGCTATTTGTGTATTTGAGTTAAAAAAAAAAAAATCTTTGACAGTTGGTGTGGCACTGGCGCGCGGTGAAACCATTGAGAGCATATGAGTCCTTCAGTTTGTGAGCGTTCCATATTTAGGAGGCGCGTGGCTTCTAGACTCCTACACAGCCGTACTGCAGACCGTGAGCATTGTATCGCAGTGTGTGATCTGTAATATTTGCCACACACACATGCAGCGGATCACACATGCGGTGGAAGCTCTTTTGATCCTATTGGAATATAGGATGCACAACCCAGGGTGTCAAGCGCAGGCCCGATCCACTGTATAGTTTCTGGATAATGTAATATGCAGGAGTTCAATATAGATTGTATATTATACGTTAGTGCTAGGTTTCCAGAGCCTGTGTTGACGGTGTTATATAGTCATTCTAGAAAAAAATTTGGGAATGTGCGTTTCATCTTCACGTGAAACACCGTTCTGTGTGCCAGTGGGCTGGGGCTGTACTCCAGGGGTGACTGCCCTTTTACAGGTGACCATCAAGGGACGCTGACGAGCCCACCCTTTGGACTCAATTGGCTGTTGCGGAAATCCATTATAACGGTGGAATGTTCACATAAACAAATAGATGGATGCCACGCCGTGCCAACTGTGCCCACCCCAGCAGTGTGGATGACTCCACGTCCGTGGCATTCAGTTTGTGAAGTGTGTTTGTATAGCGGGCCGATCTTGCAGGCACCCAGCATTGGCACCGGATTCGCCAGGATAGGATTTCATGTACCAGTTTATCCTTTGGGGAAAAAAAGCTTTTAAACTATCACCCTGCAGACACAACATCGGCAGTCAGCACAGCTTCCCTCTGGTGTTTAATCACTCATTCATTCAAATGAGGGGAAGATGCCCAGGATACAATACGCCCCTAACCTGCGCATGCCCTGCTAAATCTGGAAGGCAGGAGTAAATCAAGTGCACGCCCGTCTCATCCCCTCAGAGGAGGAGTAAGTGCGCACCCGTCTCACCCCCTCAGAGAGGAGTAAGTGCACGTCTGCCTAACCCCCACCCCCTTGAAGAGGAGTGCATGCCCGTCTCATTCCCCCTCAGAGAGAAGTAAGGGTAAGTGTACGCCCGTTTTACCCCCTCAGATAGGAGTAAGTATACTCCTGGTACATTTGATCCCCTCAGCAAAGAGTAACTGCACGTCTGCCTCACCCCCTCGAAGAGGAGTAAGTGCATGTTAGTCTCATTCCCCCAGACAGGAGTAAGTGCAGCCTGCTGCTGCGCTCCTGTTTCACCAGAACACTCAGATAAGCATGTCGGTGCTTGGGTGCGGCGTGGGATATGCTGGGCGAATGGGAGTGAGGTGGAGCTACAATGACAAAGGACGTCACAACGCAATCTGACAGGGCAAGGTTAGTGGGAGGGGGTGAGAACTGATTATTTGGAAGGGTGGCAAATTATACTATTAGCAGGCTGCTTTTTGTTTCCAACAGCTATTCTCTTTGTATTGGTTTTATTTTTCAATGCACTGAAAAAGAGGCAGCACAACTGATGGGAGAGGTTTGTGTATTTCCAAAACCCCGTGTTATCTATCGTTCTGTTTTACATATGACCACAGTTGCCTTATTTCACTAGAACACTTTTATTAAATAGCGATATGACCGCACTGTACAGTATGAAAAGGTACACGTAATACATTTCAAAAGTATGCGTACTGGGGTTGCAGCAATGGCTACAAAGCACAGCATCCAGGTGTACGCATATTATGCACGGGCAGCCAGTACACCCTGTCTGCTGAGCATCATCGCTCCAGATGTACTCATGAACTGATATTAAAATCTGTGGGCTTCATACTACACTCAAGTCATTCTGAAAGATAAGATGAGCAATTAGTAGCTGGCATATATTCATAGTGAATAATAGGTTAGTTGTAAAATGTAATATCCAACGTGAAATAGGATTGAGTCCAATCACAAGAAAGGCCAGTCACAACATCACTCTATGCTTATATATCACTACCTCACAACATCCCTCTCCCTCACTACCTCACTCTTTCACTACCTCACTCTCTCTATCTCACTACCTCACTCTCTATCTACCTCACTCTCTATCTCACTACCTCACTCTCTATCTACCTCACTCTCCCTCACTACCTCACTCTTTCACTACCTCACTCTCTCTATCTCACTACCTCACTCTCTATCTACCTCACTCTCTATCTCACTACCTCACTCTCTATCTACCTCACTCTCTATCTCACTACCTCACTCTCTATCTACCTCACTCTCTATCTCACTACCTCACTCTCTATCTACCTCACTCTCTCTCACTACCTCACTCTCTATTTCAATACCTCACTCTCTCTCTCTCTCTCTCTCTCTCTCACTACCTCAATCTCTCTCTGCTAATGCAATAGGTATCACATATGCAAAAAAAAGCTAATGCCAATAGAAATGACAATGCCATTTTTTAGGGATACAATAATGATAAAAAAATAATGAGCAATACCAATAGCTCTACCTATAATATTGCCGAGACCATTGCATTGTAAATGCTTGTTATTATTACATTTTAATGGCACTCATTGAATGGTTTGATTAGCCTTTTTGCACCTTTGTATGTAAGCACGGCACAGCACTTTTATCATGTTTTATTAATGTTTTTACTAACATTACATAACTGTGCAATGGTTTTTAGTAACTATGCATAATAAAAACAAACTTGAAACTCCCTGTCTTCTGAATTTTCTTGCTCTCTTCATTGGTGGGGTGCGTGTTCGGTAAGTATGCTGTTTGTATGTTGTGTCACTAAATTTACAAACCTGCCCTCCTATGTTTAACATATTCATATAGACCTCTCACTTTCCCGGAGAGAATTTTTTTCCCACCTCCCACGAGGTCTCAATGGCCGTTGGCCTCTGTCTGCAACCTCCCCCATCTTGGCAAAGTTGTTATGCCCTGCATAGTTTACTTATATCTTGTAGTTCATCAATCTTCCTGCTGCTCAGCCAGTGTGTATGTTTACTGTAAAATGTTGGGAATTCAGTGATGCACGGAATGTTGGGTGTCTGTGTGAGTGAGGAATGACAGTTAGAGATGGGCCGAGCAGCAGGCAGGCTGCTCCTGGTGGGGTTTGCTGTCACATGGAACTAAGGATTGACTACTGGCTAACCTACATCTCCATCACCTGTTTACCTGGACTACCTATCTGTTTTACTTGTGTACTATCTTCCTGTACTTGGACCAACTACAGATTAAAGGTACTTATGAACTTTACTTGGCTACCAGCGTTTACTTGTGTCACAGGGCACAACAAAAGTCTCTCACGCTGCCCCCATCACAAACCCATTCTGTTGCTGCCAGATCAAGCTGCATGCCCAATTTCGATCTTGTAGACTAAATTCCGCAAGGAATCGCTCAATCCACAGTAAACCTTTAATCCCAATCACCCCATCCAGAACCCCAGCTATATGGGTGGGTTAACTCTGCCATGGATCCAAATTGTATTCTATATGTTGAAAAACGTAAATGTGTTAAAAGCAGAACCCATTGTCATCTACAGGGACACCCTAGGAATCCACAATTCATACAGTCTAGGTGCGGAGGACTTCAAAGCTGGTTCTGATTTTGTACTCACCCAGGATGACCCAAAAGTAATTCTACTACTAGTGTTCCTCGCTTGTACCTGCATACCCATTATTATAAAGTTACCGTGATTTGATGCATTTCAGCTGCTGGAATATTTAGGATTTCTCACCATTCACCTATTCACAATAGTGTCCCAGATATCTCCAACCTGTATGGTACCAGTGGTGACCCCGGTAAAGTGACATCCACATACACCCTACTTTGCTTTGAGAGTAACAGCGAGTCTCTAGGAGGATGACTGTGAATTTTAATCTACGTCTCTTGAACCTCTTGTTAACCAATGTTGTTCAAATTCTCTATACCACCTTTCCCCAGGCATCTTCCATGCTTTCATCAGGGCTACTGATTGCTGTATGCATCTCATACATTGCTGTGTGTAATTGAGTCACTTCTGAGTTCTCCTTCACAGACGTTTTCTCCAGGATCATTCTGTCTTCTATCTTCTGCAAATCTGCCCTGACCAAGTTGAGATCTGTTTTCTGTGGGGATGAAGATTTTTGTATGACTATCAAGTTGTTTTTTTAATAGATTGTACCTGCAGGCGCACCACAGAGGCTCACCACTCAGTCCAAATGTGCAGTGAGGAATCCACTGCAATAATATTTCTGAACTGTGTGATGTTTCTACACCAGTCACGCTGCAGTGTAAACTCTGTGTATGGACCTTACCTTGTCACTGCATTTTATTAAGGATCCCCCTCTTCACCAATAAAATATAAATCAGTGATTGGCAAATATATCATGTAAGTCAGCACATGTGCCCAGGCAGTCACCCATAAGGGCATTAGCACGAGTTAGCTATTGGCACTGGGTGGGTGGTTGGTTGTTTAGACACGCTGTGCAACGTAACCTTGTAAAGTCAAGGATGTCTGACCACCACAGGGGAACCCGTCCGTATACTGTTGGTGGAGTCTGAGGCCTCATCAGCAAGCACATTTCAGTAGAAGGGAACATCACATTTCTACGTGAGGGCACCAAAAGTATCATTCATTATATTCCTTTCTGCACTTCCTATTGTGGCCTTGGGAGCTGTCATGCACTGCACCTTTCAGCCCTGTCCAAAGGGTCAGCCAAGTACTGTGAGGTTAGTTGCCCTGTTGTATATCGGGGAGGATCAGTGGTCCCTTGACATGGTGTTCACCTTTCCGTGCAGCCAGTCTGCCCCATCCACCCTGGTTGTGACCTCTCAGTCTTTAACCACGGTGACTGTGTCAGCAGATCGCCATGCAGATGCAGCAATTTCCATGAGTCCAACGCCTCTCTTCAAACAATGGTGCGCTGCGTGGCAGACTAATGCGATACAGCCATGGTGATCGCTTCGCATTTCAGCGTTTTTGCCGGAAGCCATTGATCCTTAACTTTTCTCATAATGGATGCCACACTCTGGCATGTCTTCCTTTACCACGCTGGCTGTGCTGCGCTCAGACATTTCCGCCTTTGTTTTGTGAGATATCCTAGCCCGCAACACACCAATGGCAGAAATTGGAAATCTTTTCCCATTGTAACTCGTAGTGTTTGTGAGGTGTGGATGGGTTAGGAATGAGTGGTATATATGAGAGGATGTGTCTTCTGTAAATGAATGAGTGAGTGGATTATGATATGGGGATGAAAACAGTCACATATGCCATATCTAGCTAATATGTACGCTGCATAAGGTTTTTATGGAAAATGTATGATTTGTTTTTCTTTTTTGTAAAAATGTGTTTTGATATTTAAGAAATGAAAGATCATATGGCTAAAACAAAAAATAATATTGTGGATATGTAAACTGTAATATATGGAAGTATGCATTCATCTGTAATGGCACTGCGTGGGAACAACGCAGTCAATGTAACGACCGCGTTGTGATGGTTTTGCGGTGTAAAAACTGAGTAGTAAAAGTATATATTCCTCTTCAAGCAATGGCGATCTGAATGCCAGACTACCACAATACAGCCATGGGGATCGCTCCGCATTTCAGTGTTTCTGCCAGAGGCCATTTAACCTTAGCTTTTCTCATAATGGATGCCACTCCCCGGCATGTCTTACTTTGCCACGCTGGATGTGCTGCGTTCAGATGTTTTTTTAAAACAAACTTTATTGAGCATTTGTTCTTGAAAGCATACTGACAGTAATATGTGCCATGAAACATATAAACATACCCACGTCTTATCTAGCCTGTTTATCTGTGTCAGCCGTCATTCCACTGATCTCTCCCCTTTCTGACTGAGGGTACTATCCTTGATTTCACTGGTCGATACATTATATGACCAGTCTTTGTGTCCACGCTGACATTCTTTCAACTTTTTCGGCTGTTGGGATGTAATACAATGACGCATGTGGAATGCAATGTCTCTGTCCACTTCCTACCAAGAGGCCATCCCTTGCCCTCCCTACCCTGCCCACCCCCCGCCGGCCAGGCTACCTACACTAATACTCCTCTAAAGTCCTTCCACTTAAGTGCTGCGTTCAGATTTTTCTTACTTTGGTCAACATTTTTCATGCAACCGAAGGGCGAGGAGGAGACCATCTTCAACCCTGAGTTGCCTGCTATTTCTATGTGGTTTCACTTGTTTGATACCTTTGTTTTCCTGGTTTCCAGTTTGCTTCACCTGGAGTCCCTGTACTGTGGGAGGGTGCCTCGCAGTCAAGGTTCCCCTTGCCAAATTGTGCGACCAGGGGAGCAACCACAAGGGGCAACTTCACTCAATGGAGGCGTACCACCCTTATCACTAATTGCATATGTCCATAATCCTTAAATCTAGTACTAACAATTTATTACAGCACTTTTGTACACTGTGCTAGCAATGATAAAAGACAGGTACCCTCTATATCTGTCTTTTCACTTTCTATTCTGAAAAACCTGGCCCTCATTTTGCGGCTATCTCCGCACCAAAATCTATTAATTACAAGATCTGTCCCGGAATTGAGGAGTAACCACACAGACCTACGCGTATCAGGTCATTTTCTGATGGTTTTGCCCCAGTTTCTGTGACGAATATGATGGCATTTTCCACCTCTCCAAAACAGGCAGAAAATTGTAAGTTGAATGGCTGGGGAAGATAGGGGGCAACTGTCAGGGTAGGTCAGAGCAGGCTAGGGTTAGGCCTGTGTGAGTACTGTATGCTTCCTCCCTGGTGCTGAGGGAGTCAGGCAGGGCTGGGTTGTACTCCTGTCTGCTCCCTACCCTTGCCTCTGAATCTTAAATTAATTTTAGCCACAGTGATTTCTCAAACAGCGTTCCAGTCCAAACTTTTTTGGGTGGGAACTATGGCCCTCTAGACCTGACCTGGTGGCTCAGTCTGGAATAATTATTTTGGAGCATGACCAAAATTGATTTGCCTTTGTTCGGTCTATATCTAGTGTGGTGTAGTAGGTGAAAAATAATAGACTGGAATGCAGACCTGTGAATTCACCTGTATCTGAGATTAATGCAAGCACTTCTTCGACCACCTTGTTGTTTGTTGCAGTAGACACTGTGAGTGCAATTGCTATTGAGTGCAAGTGGATCCCGAGCTCAATGTGCCACAGGACTCAAGCTATACCTCACTGACAAGGCCTTAGTAGGGCAAAACAGTCTGAAATTGTCTATGTTCCTGTCTGGAAGTAACCTGGCCTGGCAGCGCAAGCTGGACGGTTCCTCTTGGGAAAGGACCAAAACTGATTTGCATATTGCTGGTCTCTGCCAAAAGTGACAGTAAGCATACAATGACAGACTGGAATACAGGCCAATTGATCACCAATGGCTGAGATTAATACAAGCATCTTTCCCACCACCTTGTAGTGTGTTGCAGTTCTTATAGTAAGACAATCATTTGCAAACATGAACGAAAGATTACATACTGCAAATCACTGATGAGTACTCAGAACATATGAAGCCATGCGGCCTCGGGCCGAGTGCCTCTATAAGACCAGGGTACTCCAAAGTGACTTGCAATATCTATTGTTATGTTTCTTTGGAGGTATTTTATAGCTTATAATTCAATTTCACTGCTACTTTAAGGCTGAGTGTTTTAAGTGATAACTTTAACAAGCAATAGGGAAGAATACTTTGCATACTGGGAGGAGGAAATCCTAAATGCCCACATAAAAAGTGCCTGAATCCAAAGTGAACGGGGAATATTTACAAACCCCAATCACCTCCGGAGCGTCACTTTTTTTTGACGCTCCAGTGGTGCCATTTTCTATATTTTCATAATAATTTAACGTAGCTTCATGCCACCTTGTAAATATTGCCCTTTGCGCCGCAGTCCTCTGTGCCAAAAGGGGCGTGCAATGGGTGTTGCTGTGGGCGTTCCACTGCAACACCCATTGCTTTTTGACATTGTCCCAGATTTGCAATTCTCAGGCAGTGCCAAAACCAGCGTCATTCTAATGCCATGGATTACAAGCTGTTAGAATGGTCGTACGAGGAGAAATTCTTAATTTCTCCTCGTTTTTTGCTCTTTCTATGTGTGCTGCATTCTGTAGCACACGTAGAAAGAGCAAATTACCATTATTGATTGCTTATGAACAGGAAGGTGTCCCTTCCTGCACATAAACAATTGCCCCTGCAGCACAGGCACCCTTGCAACATGTCTTTTTTTTGCGCCAGCACTAGGCGAAACACAGGGATGCGCCATATACCTGTGAATATGGGGCATCTCTGCATTTTAAAAACATCAGAGCATGGCACTGCTGAATTTGGCACAGATCTACGATCCGACATTTGTTTGTAAATATGCCCCTAACATTTTAACCCCTTGCACGCAGGGGTAATTCTCCCGCGGTGCGGGGGGGTCGGCAGTGGTGCTGTGCTCGTGACGAGCCCAGCTCGTCATGAAGGCACAGTGGAGCTGTGCTCATGACGAGCTGGGCTCGTCACGACCCTGCTCACTGATTGATTCTCCCGCACAGGCGGGGAATCAACCGCGCATGGGCGGGCCGCGACGGTTATGACGAGCCCAGCTCGTAAAGAGCACAGCTCCACTGTGCCTCATGACGAGCTGGGCTCGTCATGAGCGCCGAAGAGGTTAAAGGTATTACACATAGAATTAATATAAGGCTATTTGACCTCATTTATTTGACTCAGTACCAAGTTAACAGGGAACTGCAGTGCTTACAGGCTCTGTCCTGAAAACACTGAGGGAAATGATTAGCCCATTCATTATTTGATCATAGATCAACTTTCATGCTGTAGAATTGTGGTTACCGGAGGGTATCAGAAGTCCTCCCATTCAACAAGGGTGTTGCCTGTCTGTGTTGCCAGCAGTGCTTCAATATTTCAACCTGATGAATGAATGAGGAGGGCATTTTTCTGCTGTCTGGTTAGTACTGGCCACCAAGTTGAGCTTATTTGTGGACTAATCAAAAAAAGGGGGGCACTGTTCAGTAGTGAGTGTTGTGGAGAAACAATCTGCACTCCAAAAGGTGGCAAAGGGGACAGAAAGAAATACTAGGTCAGGGATTTAGTGATCGAGATGGGGAGAGACACAAATTGTCTCTTGTTGCCCTCACACATCCCGGGGAATGTCATGCTTTATCATCGGGCGGTTGCTCCTCGTCGGGCCGGCGGTGCAATGCCCTACGGGTCCCTCGAAGGGTCTCTTTGGCGGAGATCTTTTTAGAGAACTGTTGATGGTTGCATGTGGGTGCGTGGGTAAAAGTCCTCTGTGAGAGGTGAAGGTAGTGTGTGCAGTGTATGTTAAAATGTATGTGACGAGCTGGCGTCTGGACGGGGCAGGTTTCTTGTGCCGACACCCGAGCTAACCCCCAAGAAAACATAAGATGCCTATGCACACGTCAGCAAGTAAGTTGTGTAAGTACAGATAGTAATGGAGAGAACACAAGTTCAAGAAACAATTAATAAGCCCAATGAAGTGAATATTTCTTGGTTTAATAAGGTTCCGTTGCCCAGCCAACACGTGTTTCGTCTGGGTGTGAACCCACGACTTCTTCAGGGCTACAAAAAACATATAAGGGTACACTGTAGATATAGTTGTAGTCTCAACATACACTGGTTGTTAACAATGTAAGGAACACCAGACACCGCGACAGTGAGTATTTAAATAAAAAACCAATGAACTGGAAAATCTGTAGAGAGATATGCAAAATTAACACATCATGATAAAGAGCAATACAGCGAAAATCCTATACAGGTTTGTACAGTGCAAATTATACATCAAGTATGGACAAATCAATGCAAACGTGGAGGTGAGATAACATACCATAAGATATTTTAAAGCTATCAGTATTCAAAGCACACTGGTCGCAGAAAATGTCGGACCCAGTGAACATATACCTATTAAGAAAAACAGAAACATGGACTACCTGCTGTAAGGGTCCAATAGGATCCCCACCGCAGAGCGTAAAGAAGAAGGTGAAAGAGGGAAAGAACAGAAAAATCTGTAGAAATAGAGTAAAGTGCACTTCAATCCAATCGTACCAAGGGGTGAACACGTAAAAGGCCAAACAATCTTACCTAATAAGCGAACAGGAAAAAGTAATTCTATGTCAGGACAGGAGGCTCCGATTATGCTTTCTCATTTCTTTACTAGAAATGCTCAGCAGCCAATAAAACACAGTATAAGAAAAAAACTACAATACCCATGAACACCAGGGTATGACGTATAACCATAGAGTCCACTGTATATATAAGGCAATATGGCAAGCACAACATCCTCTTTCTTTGCTGCTCCGCAGCCAGTTAAGTGCTTTTGACATTATTTATTGCATTTCTTGTGACTTTGTTGCAGCTTTGTTCTTATTGCTTGTACGCTGCCACGCTTTATGTTTCAGCGCGCATTGTTGTCATGGTTACGCTATTTCTTTTATCGGCGCTGTTGTTGTTGTAACCTTCGCTCGCCGCGTGTGTCAGTACAGGTGCGGGGAGCGTGTGGTTCACCTCCCGTTACCGGGCGCCTTGCGCCTGCGTTTCAACTGGTGTGGAGAGGGAGTCAGGGGCTCGGAGACTCGCGCTGGTGCTGCGAGTGCTCCGTTTTTGAAAATACTGGGCGGCCGTTACCGCGCATGCGCGGCGGCCATATTTGTTGTTGACAACAGGTGTGTCTCGCCTGTCAGAACGGTCGCTACGCGCCGAGAGCCCACAGCTACAGTATTTCCCCCTATTTACGCCCATTTTTGCTATTTTAAAGGTTTGGGCTGTATAATTGTGCATAGGCTTTGCCTAGAGTGCCAGCTTTTGTTTCCAGCAAGCCCTCCCTCCACATTTGAATTTTATTTACTTGAAGTGTTTAGTTTTATCTACACTTCGGCTTGCTGTGGGGTTTTTTCACTCCCCCTTGCATTGTGCCTTTGGCCACTATTGATTTGTTTTTTGTGGGCTTTGACTACTGTTACACTTTGTGTCAGCATGGCAGAATATTATGATGAGGATGAGTATTATTATGAGGAGGATCCTTCTGGCTCTTTGGAGCAGGACTTGGTGGAAGCTCTTGATCAAGGGGTGCAGCACTCCGTGAATAAGGCGCTTGTGCGCGCAATAAATCCTCTGAAGCGACATTTGTCTCTGTATGCACAGCAACAGGGTTGGTTACCGTCCCGTGCGTCAAAGTCCCCTGTCAATCCTCACAAGGTTGATTTTCAAAGATTGGCTAAGACGCTGTCTTCGGACACGTCTTCTATTGCAGGGGCGGCTGGGACTTCTTTTTCATCCTCCCATGATCCTGACGGTGATGATGCACATTCTTCCTCGTCTGAATTTGAACCACCTCCTAGGAAAAGGGCTCGCAAAGAGCATTTTGTTGACGCTCCTTCCACTCCTCCCATTCTTACATTTGAACCTTTGGAGATTATGCATCCCCATTCCACTTCCTGGCTACCTTCACCAGCGGTGGCGGATTACGTCCAATCCCACATTCGCCAACCTTTTCCTCAAGATGCCCGTGCACGTATGAGATCTGAATGTCCCCGTCCTGATCTGGCAGATCATTTGGCCGACACTCCGGAGGTTGATCCTACCATGGTCACCTACCTGAAGAAGTATGCACGAGACCCTAAAAAGGGTTTGGATAGATCTTGGCGGTCCTGCCAGGATAAACTATTAGATTTATTGGGCCCACTCACGAAGATGTTAGATTTGGGTGTTCTGGCTAAAGAATCATCGGCTCTTGTCAACCCGGATGAACTCATTCAATGGGCTCAGAGAGCCATATGTCAATAGGGTAATGCCAATTGTGCGCTTTCTTGCGAAAGACGCCGCTCCATCCTTCTTCGCCTGGACCCCAGGCTAGCGGAGCTCTCCTCTTCTGAGGCCGGTCCCTTGGCTCAGGGGCTTTTATTTGGACAACCTTTCCTCAAAGAACTTTCTAGTTTTGTGGCCACTTTCATTGGCCTTGACAAAGCCCAGGCCTCGCTGAGGCGGGCGTTTCGGCCGGTTTTTGCTAAGGCCGGACGTCTCAGGGGACGTTCGTTCGGCCACGGATCACAGCAAAATTCTCAACGAGGATTTCAGTCCCACAGTGGAGGTGGACAGGATCCCGGCTTCTCCACCCGTTCAAACTTCTATCCCTCCCGCAAGGGAAGGGGACAATTCCGGAAGGGTCGCTTCGGAGGACAACAAGGAGGTCATCACGACTCCAATACTTCAGGTGAGAGTGATTCCTTTTTCCGATGTGGTTTTGGGGGGAAGGCTCCAGTTTTTTCTACACAATTGGCAACTAATCTCCAGCGATGCTTGGATTCTCGAAACTGTTCAGGGCTACAAAATAGAATTTTATCAGCCCGTGCCTCAACCTCTCCTTCCTACCCCGTTTATCTTTTCTCTTCAGGATCAGGAGATCATCTCATCGGAGATCGTTTCTCTTCTCGCGAAAGAGGCTATTCTTCAAACTACCCGCCATCCCAGAGGGTTTGTAAGTTCGGTGTTTCTAGTTCCGAAACGAGGGGGCGGTTCCCGCCTCGTCCTCAATCTAAAGGAGTTCAACGGCGGAGTGGTTTACCGACATTTCAAGATGGAAGGGATCCATCTTTTGCGAGATCTTCTCCGAGCGGGAGATTGGATGGTTCGTCTCGATCTCAAAGACGCCTATCTGTCAGTCCCAATCTTCAAGCCTCATCGGCGTTTTCTTCAGTTCCAGTGGCAAGGGAACTGGTTCGAATACCAGGTCCTTCCGTTCGGCCTCTCGTCGGCCCCATGGTGCTTCACGAAACTTCTGAAGCCAGTGGTGGAACACTTACGCGCGCGGGGTCTCCGCCTGATTGTTTATCTGGACGACATTCTGATCATGGCGGATTGTCCTCACAAATTGATCCTGCAGCTCGATTGGACGATCGATCTTCTCCAATCATTAGGGTTTCTGGTGAATCCTCAGAAATCTGTCCTCCTTCCTTCACAGGTGATGGAGTTTCTAGGTTTCCAGGTCAATTCACTCACCTGTCAACTTCTGTTGCCCTCTCAGAAGATTCGTTATATCAAACGAGAGTTGGTGTCGATTATCTCCAAACGGATTGTGTCATTGAGATCTATAGCTCGTGTAGTCGGTCTATTAGCGTCCTCAATTCAGGCGATCTTTCCAGGTCCTCTGCATTACAGGGCATTACAACGGCTGAAGATCCGTCATCTTCAGCAAGGTCTTCGCTATTCCGATCAGATTCCTCTGTCAGACGAGGCGAGATGCGAGATGCAGTGGTGGCTGGACCACATGGAGGCCTGGAATGGTCGAGCCCTGTTCGGTTCCTCTCCGGAGATAGTGATAGAGTCAGATGCCAGTCGGTGGGGCTGGGGAGCCCGGTGCGGTCCGATTTCAACGGGGGGTCGTTGGTCCCCGCAGGAGTTGTCTCTTCACATCAATTGTCTGGAACTCCTGGCGGGTTCCTTTGCGATTCGTTGTTTCACGCCTCTTCAGGCCAATTGTTGCATTCTTCTCCGCATGGACAATGTGTCCGCGGTTCGTTATTTCAACAAGTTGGGCGGCACGAGGTCCAAATTGTTAGCGGAGATCGCCAAAGATTTTTGGCATTATTGTCTGCAAAGGAAGATCACTGTTATTGCAGAATATCTTCCGGGCCGCAACAATCTGATTGCGGATTGGCATTCACGTCACCTTCGGGATTTCAGCGATTGGAGACTTCATCCCCGCATCTTTCGTTCCCTCAGTCGGTTTTGGGGGCAGAGTCACATAGATCTCTTTGCCTCTCGCCTCAACGCGCAACTTCCCCGATTCTTCAGTTGGAGACCGGATCCGGAGGCTCTGGCCACGGACGCATTTCTCCAGACCTGGCCTGCCCAGCTGTGCTATGCCTTTCCTCCATTCATGATGATTCCGAGAGTCCTAGCTCGAACAAAGCGATTTCAATCAGAGCTGATTCTGATTGCTCCTCTGTGGAGGGCTCAGGCTTGGTTCCCAGTTCTTCTGGAAATGTGTTGTGCGGTGCCGATCCTTCTTCCCCAGAAGTGGAATCTGTTGCTGGACCCTCTAGGGAATCCGCATCCCCTAATCCAGTCAGGCTCTCTCCGTCTTCTGGCTTGGCGACTTTCGGGGACCGTTGGTCGGTCCCAGGCCTTTCAAGCGACGCTTGCAAATTTATCAGCGAGTCTTGGGCGCCCAACACTCACAAACGCTACGCAGGTTCTTGGAAACGATGGTGTGATTGGTGTGTTCAACGGGAAGCTGATCCCGCTACAGCGGATGTCTCTCTAATTATTAATTTTTTGGCGTCTCTTGCCTCTTCAGGCTTAGCTTATCGGACCGTTAACAACTTCCGTTCTGCCATTTCGGCAGGCCATTCTCCTCTTGACGGTAAACCTGCTGGGGAGCACCCTTTGATTACTAAATTGCTCAAGGGTATTCGCCTAACGACTCCCCCTTGTCCTAAATATTCTTCTTTATGGGATGTTTCAATTGTCTTGAATTTTTTGGACGCCTGGCCTTCCAACTCTTTGCTTTCCCGCAAACAGCTGTCAGCCAAACTGACCATGTTACTTTGCCTTGTCTCGTGCAGACGAGTCTCTGATGTTCGGGCCTTAGATTTGGCTGGTCGTTGTTTTACCCCTGAGGGTGTCACTTTTCGAATTTCTCGTCGTACCAAGACGAATACTTCATTAATATCCTATCCTTCTTTTCCTCTCCGTCCCAATCTTTGTGTGGTCCAATGTCTCAAAGATTATGAGGTAAGTACTGCTTCTTTACGTTCTGATTTACAGGGTCAACTGTTGATTGCTTTGCAGAAACCCTTTCGTCCTGTTACCCCGGCTACTTTAGCTCGTTGGGTGCGCTGGCTTATGTCAGAAGCAGGCATTGATGTATCTATTTTTGGGGCTCATTCTGCACGAGGAGCTATGGCTTCTAAAGCTTTTTCCTTGGGTGTGACTTTGTCTGACATTATGAAGGCCGCAGATTGGTCTTCTGATTCCATGTTTAAGGCTTTTTATTATAAACCTATTGATCATGTTGCTTCAGTAGTGGTGGATAAGCTTTGAACAAGCATAATCGGAGCCTCCTGTCCTGACATAGAATTAAAAATTTGCTAACATTCGTGACAAGAATTTTCAATTCTTTTAAGGACAAGGAGGCGAGGATTATCCCACCCATTATGTTCCTTCTCATGTATTAATTTGCATTTATACAGATGTTTGCATACGTATTATGTATCTTCTGCTGTTATATTGTTCTCTGATATTTTTCCCCCCCCTTGTTACATTTTTTCTTATATTGGATGTATTTTACGGCAGTCTGTCTCTTTTCAGGTTCTGACCCGAAGTGACAATTTTACTGCATCCTTTGGTTTCATCTGCATCCGATGGCGTCTGGCTACCAGAGTCCTGTCGCCCTCCAGTGATGTGCGTTCTGCCTTACAGACTCCTGCGGCCTCTGCTGGTGGTCCCTCCTGTTGGTCGTTGTGACTCTTCATCTGTTTCTTCTACTATTGGAACTGTTCTCCTCACCAAAGAAAGAGGATGTTGTGCTTGCCATATTGCCTTATATATACAGTGGACTCTATGGTTATACGTCATACCCTGGTGTTCATGGGTATTGTAGTTTTTTTCTTATACTGTGTTTTATTGGCTGCTGAGCATTTCTAGTAAAGAAATGAGAAAGCATAATCCTCGCCTCCTTGTCCTTAATAGAATTGAAAATTCTTGTCACGAATGTTAGCAAATTTTTAATTGATCTAAAAATACAAGCAAGAATGTGACCTAATTAGCCACAAAACGGCATCTACACGTGTCAGCGTAACAATAATTATTAACATGTGAAAGTGACCAGCTCACCTCTCCGCCGGTTATAATTCCGTCCCGGCTGCGCGGGAAAAAGTGAGTGATCGGCACTCAGTAAGTGTAAACACGGGTAAGTACCCCTTCAGAGTAAGAACCTACGGAAAAAGTAACAAGAAGACGTCAGCACTGTGAGAGAATCCACAGTGTCTGACCACACATGCAGACCAGCGAATAGAGTCTATGGTGTACAGGTTCTAAGGATCTATAAGACAAATAAGTTTATCGGTCCTAATAACGTGGACATAGTAGGTGTCTCCCGGAATTAATAGTAAGAAAATGCTAAGTGAATCGTAATGTACCACGTCAGTCTACTGACCAATAATATGAGCCCCAAATACTGAGTCAACCTAATTAGTGGCGTCAGTAAAAGTAACACAAATCTCAAAATTTACCGATACCAGCCTCGGTCAGGCGTAACAAAGATAAACCCAAGTTACCAATAATTAAGACAAATGCCACGTCCCTATCCCTGACGATGACGAGTAAAACCTAGTGTGAGGCCATTCTTACCTTAACGACGAGTACGGCATAGATTCAGTGGGATTCAGATTCGTAAGTGAACTGGAAGTGACAAGATTGACGTTATAACGTCAGTCAGGAGCGGACAACTAGACCGCAGATCGAGGAAATGCCAATAAATCCCGGAGTTTAAGGAAGAAATACCACGTTATCAGTAATGACTAGAGTCACGGAGTAGAATCAAAAAGATGGGGTCAGTAACGGGTAATGTTGCTCGAAGTCTAAATTCCAATCTGCTACGAAAATGAATTATGGCTTAATAGTAGAGGGTGCACTGTAATAACACGATATTACTGCTCCAAAGTACGAACCAAAAGGTCCAAAATTAAAACTCATGTGTACAAACAACACCTGGTAATTGGTGTACCCTTGATAATAGAACCGGTAGACAACCTGGTAGTACCAGCCATCGGCGAAATTAAAGGGTGGAATACAATACAAGAGTATAACCGCTCATGAGTGAGAGCCAAAGTTAGTGATTTAAGACTATTGAGTGCAAAAGAACTAACAAGGGGCGTTACCTGTTGAGTTGGTAGCGCAGCGCGGGCCTAGCGCTAGCTGCGCGCAAGGAAACAGACCACACACTCTGTTTTGTAGTCGGTGCGCGACTGCCCGCTCTGGGCATGCCCCTTTTATTTATAGGCTACGCGTACGCCACCGTCGTGGCGTACGCACGTCATGCATGACAAAGGCGCTCTAGCGGGAACCGCTAGAGCGCTGACTGCAACATCCCTATCCAACTTTGGCCAACTGAGCCATAAATCAGAAGTCCCCTTTTCAGTCACTTACTTGACAGGCAAAGTCTTTAAGGCGGCTGCTTGGCGGGGGGTTCCGTCGCAATTCATATCTGGCTGTCGCTCGGGTGTTGGTGACCGCCTGGTCATCCCGCGCCGCTTCCTCAGCTGCGGAGCTGGGCCCGCCCCGGGCTGCCGTCTCCTCAGGCTGGTCGGGCGGCAGTGACTGCCCTCTCTCGGGGCCCTGGACATCCTCCTCGTCTTCCGACTCTGGCCGGTGTCTTGTGGCGGTGGGAATGCGTTTGAACCACGAGATGTTTCGGGTGGCGGACTCGTTGCCTCGGCGAACTGTGACCATCGTCCCCTGGCGTCGTTCTACTGTCCAGCTTCCCGGTTCATATCGTGGCCTGAATTTGCTCCCCGGTCGTCGGTCTTTGATGAGGACATTGTCCCCCGGCTCGAGGGCGCGCTCCCGACACCCTCTCGCCCGGCTCACCTGCTGATTTAGGTGCGCCCGTCGTTGTAGCGCTTGGTCTGTATCAAATGGTGGAGGAGCCCATCCGGGAGCCGTGGGGAGACTATCCCGGCGGGTCCCTTTCAGCATGAGGGCCCAGGGAGTTTGTTTGGTGGATCAGTGGGGTGTACTTCGGTACTCTCCAAGGAACCGCTGAATTTCTCGCTCGGGGTCCAGCTGTTCGGTGCTGGCAATTCAGAGGGTTTTGTTCAGTGTCCTCATAAAGCGTTCGACCTCGCCATTGGCTTGAGGCCACTGTGGGGTGATCCGCCGGTGCCGTATCCCGTGGGTGGCGAGGAACTCCTTAAACTCGTGGCCTTGGAACGGCGGCCCATTGTCACTTTTTATTTCCGACGGGCGTCCGAACATGTGAAATATCTTCTCCAGCGCTGGCCCTACGAATGTGAACGCGGTGGACGGTAGCGCCTCTACCAGTGGATATTTGGAGAAATTGTCTATCACTACCAGCGTGACTCGGCCTTCCGGGAGGGTCCCAAAGTCAACGCTGATTTTGTCCCAGGGGTGTCTTCCGGGTTCTTCGGTTGTGATGGGAGCTGGACGCTCTGGTCCGCTGGTCATTTGGCACGCTGGACAGCTCTTTACGACCTCGCCTACCAGGGCATCTAGTCCTGGGAACCACACCTTCTCCCTCATCCTGGCTTTCATCTTCTCGGTCCCTTGGTGTCCCTTGTGGGCCAGAATGGTGGCTTGGCGTCGTAAGATTGTTGGCACGACAATCCTGGTCCCCCGTAGGACTATCCCGTCTCTGGTGATGCTGAGCTCGTTGCGTACTCTCCAGATTTGCTGCAGATCTGCTCTTTCTTCCGGTGTCCACGTGTTGGCGGACTGTAGGAAATTAGCCCACGACCCTTGCAGGAGGGCTTCTTTAGTTCTGGCCATCACGGGGTCCTGTTCCGCCGCCTGCATTATCTCTTGTAGTGTCAGCACTTGTGGGCACGTTAGGGCCGCGACGAAATCGAGGTGTGCCTCAGCGTCCTCTTCCTCGGTTGTCCCTTCCGGGATGTGCTCGCAAGGGCCTGGGTGCCGGGACAGGAAGTCGGCGGGGTTCTTTGCTCCAGGCCGGTACGTTACGTCCATGTGGTACTGTTGTAGCCCGATGGCCCACCGTTCTATCCGTGGCGGGGGATGCGGAGCTGTTCCTCTGAACAGGGGTACCAGCGGTTGATGGTCTGTCACGACCGTGAACGGGTGTCCACAGACATACAGGTGGAAGTGTCGACAGCCCCATCGTATGGCCAGTGCCTCTCGCTCAATCTGGGAGTACCTCCGTTCAGTCGCTGTGAGGGCCTTGCTTGCGTAAGCTAGTGTGGCCCACCGGCCTGGTTCTTGCTCTTGGGTGAGGACTGCACCAAGTCCTACTGGGCTGGCATCAACTATCAGCTCTGTCTTCTTTTCCGGGTCGAAGTATACCAACGTGGCCTGGCCGAGGAGCGCTGTTTTGACAGACTGGAACGCTGAGTCTTCTTGGGGTCCCCATTTCCATGGGGCGTCCTTCTTCGTGAGCTGTCGGAGCGGCTCTGCGATCGTAGCTAGGTTCGAAATGAACCTTCCACAGTATGTGGCCATCCCCAGGAAGCTGCGCACCTCTGCGGCAGACGTGGGCGCAGGAGCGTCCTTGATGGCTTGTGACTTGCGCGGGTCCACTTGAATGCCATCATTCGTGAACGTGTATCCGAAAAACTCTATCCGCTGCTGGAATAGCTGGCATTTGTCTTTGTGGAGAGTGACTCCGTATTCTCTGAGGCGTGTCAGTGTGGCTCTGACCCGCCTATAGTGTTCGTCTACAGTCGTAGAGTGAATCAGGATGTCGTCGCTCACATTCATGACCCCAGGCAGGCCTTGTAGAATGTCTCGGATAGTGTTCTGGAATATTTCCGCTGCCGAGGATATTCCGAAGTTGAGTCGCCGGTATCGTCTCAGCCCTAGGTGCGTGCTGAAAGTGGTAATATACCTGCTCTCCTTGGCTAATGTTAGCTGGTGGTACCCTGCGTTGAGGTCCAGTTTGGAGAACCACCGCGCGCCATTCAGGTCCGCGATGATGTCATCCATGGTGGGTGTGATGTCCCTCTCCCGTTTGATGGCTTTGTTGGGGAGTCTCATGTCGATGCACACCCGGATCTTGCCTGGTTGGCGAGGTTTTTCCGCGATTACCATCGGGGACACCCACGGGGTGGGTCCGGTGACTGTCTCTATGACTCCTTGTTTCTCAAGTTTCCGGAGTTCTTCCTCTACCAGAGGTCGTAGACAGAACGGGATTGGCCTGTGCTTCAGGGCCGTGGGTGTGACAGAGCGGTCGATGTGGAGTTTGACCGGTGGACGTTTGATTTTCCCCAGGCCAGCGAACAGCTCGGGGAACTGATCCAGAAGGTCGGCCGTTTGCGTGTCCTGAACTTTCCGGAGGAACACCAGGAGCCCCAGGTCCTCAGCGGCATGCCCACTCAGGAGGGTGTCTACCTCTTGGTTGATGATGTGCACTTCAATTGTGATCTCCGCATCCTCCGTCCCCACTGGCACTGTCATCTTCCCCAGGAGGGGCAAAGGTACATCGCTGCCGTAGGCATAGATCCGGGCCTTCGAGGTCCTGAGCTCTGGCTTGGGCCGAAGGCGGTTGTACTGCTGCACTCCCATGACGGTGACGGATGCCCCTGTGTCGATCACGGCGTTCACCTTTGATCCTGCGACCAGGATGTCACATCGAGGCTGGGGACGTCTCGTGCTTTTCAGCGTCCTGGTGAATGAGACCACGTACGTTTCTTCGTCGTCATCGGACTCCGAGTTGTCTTCCTGTAGGGCTTGTGCGTGCCGCTGCCCTGTGTCGGCCTTGGAGGAGAGGGACAGGTGGGATAGTTGCCTCACCATGCCTCTTGTGGGCCTCTTCCCT
This sequence comes from Triturus cristatus, assembly GCF_964204655.1. Taxonomy (NCBI): domain Eukaryota; kingdom Metazoa; phylum Chordata; class Amphibia; order Caudata; family Salamandridae; genus Triturus; species Triturus cristatus. The sequence goes on from NC_140589.1 coordinate 962,786,990, forward strand.
CGAGCATCCTTCCTGGTGGCGCGCTTCCTGCAGACGGAGGAGAAGTGGTTTAGCGTGCCACAGTTCGTGCACGTTTTCCCTTTTGCTGGGCAGGCCTTCCCTTGGTGTTCTTCATACCCGCAGTAGTCGCACTGCGTCGGGGTCGACTGCCTGGCAGCTGGTCTGCGTTTCTTCTCGTGCGTCCGCACTGCGTCTGCGCGCTCCGTCTTGACAGTCACGCTGGGCCCTGGGCATCGCGTAAGTGCTTGTTCCATCTCTTCTGCCCGTGCATCGGACAGGTCGTGGGAGCGGGTTAGCACTAGGATGTCGGCCATGGGAATGTTCGGTTGGCGGAGGATGAGGGTCCGCAATTTCTTACTGCGGATGCGGTAGATTAACTGTGCCCTGATCTCCTCCTTCGCGCGGTCGCCGACCAGGTGGGTGTCCGCCAGCACCCTCAGCCGTGCATGAAATGCGTCAACTGTCTCCCCCTCCTTTTGCTTGGCCTGTCGCATCTTGAACATTTCGAAGTCCGGGTTCGTCTGGGGGTCGAAATGTGTGTTCAGGGCCCTCACAGCTGCATCATAGTCGTCTGCCCCACCAGTGTTCGGTAGATGCTTGAAAAGCAGGTAAACCTCCTCCCCGGCGTAATGAAGAAGGAGTGACCGCTTCACCGCGCCATCCGTTTCCCGGGAGCCGATGAAATAGTTGTCCAGACGCCCAATCCACGTGTGCCAGCGCGGTGCGGCGGTCGCCGGGTCAGCCGACTCACTAAACGGAGGCAGGACACCTGTGGGTGGGTGGAACGGGTGGGCAGGAGGCGGCGCGTTGTCATCAGCCATGATCTTGCAGCAGGGGAAACTCTGGGGAGCCGGTGCACAGCAAAAGGCCTCACAGCAGCCCAGCCGGGGTCACAGGCAGTGGGTGGCACGTGGGCTTCGCCAACAGCAATGGCAGAAAAGTGCTCAGGGCAAGGCCAGAGGGCAGGGATCTTCATCCGCCCAGGTGCGTGGTCATGTGGGTGGTGTACACGTGCTCACCGTGCAGTTTAGGCCCGTAGCGCGAAGATTGCCGGAGCAGGGCAGGCTCGAGGGCCGTAAACGCGCGATCGCGGGTCTGCCGCGATGCGCTCAGCGGGGCCGAAGGAGAGAGTGCACACGGCGGGTTCAACCGCCTCGTTGCCACTGTTGAGTTGGTAGCGCAGCGCGGGCCTAGTGCTAGTGCAAGGAAACAGACCACACACTCTGTTTTGTAGTCGGTGCGCGAATGCCCGCTCTGGGCACGCCCCTTTTATTTATAGGCTACGCGTACGCCACCGTCGTGGCGTACGCACGTCATGCATGACAAAGGCGCTCTAGCGGGAACCGCTAGAGCGCTGACTGCAACAGTTACCCTCAGTACAAGATCGGATTGGGAACCCGGTGGTATCCACCATCGGGGAAAAGAAAACATACCATCCAAGGCATGTCAAAGAAAAGAAGAGAGGAAAATAAATATTAAACAGCAAGAAGCTTGGAATCGGAATGGAAACACAAGTATTCCGAGGCCAACCGACATGAGTAATCAGACAGAAAGGCCAGTCAAGGTTCAAAATTACCACAAGCGTAACCTAAAATTCAGGTTAGGACTCCAAATTACTTATTGCAAAGAAACAAAAACATACATTTTTTCATTTTTTACATATGTTAGGAACAGATCCAGCAGGGTAGAACAGGATCTCTCAAAAGTAAAAAAAGCATCAAAGTTCAATACAACGGAAAAGTACAATTATTTGGAGAAGTCTTGTGTCTATTCAAAGTATATGATACTATAATCATAGTACATGAGACGCAGTACAGCACATAATTCCATATGACCTGTAAAACATGTAAGACGTTGACAGCTATATTTCAGAGGGAAGGAATATTCAAAGTCACCCAGACATCAGCCCCATGAAGAGCACTAAACCTCAGCATGTTAGTTGCCTAGGAAAAATTGAAGCTCATGGTCTGTATTAAGACCACGCTCCACCGCATCCAAGCGCATAATCCAAGTTGCTTCAGAACGTCGTAACGCCAGTTCTCTATCTCCACCCCTAGGGTGTGGAAGGGTATGCTCTATACCAAAAAATGTAAACTGTTTATATTGTCCCTGAGCAGCACAGCTGTTTGCGTGGGCTGCCAGAGGATATCTGCTGTCATTTTGTTTTAATGCTCTCGCATGTTCACTAATGCGTTCTTTCAACATTCTGATAGTGCTACCTACATATTGTTTTTTACAGGTGCAGGTGATTATGTATATGACAAAACGTGTGGAGCAATTGATATTCTGTCTAATAGTGTATTCCTTCCCATTCCGTCCTAGGAAAGTCTTCCTCTGTTGCGCAGCCCACCTACACACCCCACAGCAACCACATTTATGAAAGCCTTCTATGTGTGTGGTGAGCCAATCATTCGTCTCAGATCTTCTCGGTATCGTAGGACTCAGGATAGATCTAAGGGTCGTACCTTTCCTGAAAGTGACTAGGGGTCTATTTGAGGTGAGTGTTTCAATGGTTTTGTCTGCTCTGAGTGTGTTCCAATGTTTGTTCATGCTTTCATCAAGACATCGATCTGATCGGTTGAGTATGTTCATTGTGTGTCATTCTGGTCTTGAGTGTCTCTGTTCTGGGGAGACTCAAAATGCGTTTTTCTGCCCTAGCTAGATTAGTTGGTTGGTAGCCGCGACATTTGAATCGGTTCTTCATGGCATTTAAGCAGGAGTGAAATTCTGTATCCTCACTGCAATTGTGTCTTGCTCTAATGAATTCACCAAAGGGAATAGCCCTAATTTGGTGTTTAGGATGTGCACTCGTGGCATGTAATATCGCATTGCACGCAGTTGGCTTGCGATGTAGTTTGCTATGTAAGGCACCATTAGTGAAGTACAACTCTATGTCCAAGAAAGTTAAATTAGTCATGCTGTGTTGATGAGTGAATTGTACCCCTAGGGTGTTGGAATCCAGGAAGCGATAGAAGTCATGTAGGTTGGACTCTGTGCCAGACCAGAGTAACAAGCAGTCACCAATATATCGACCCCCAAGAAGGTGCGGGCACCCAACGCCTTAAAGCTCATGGAGCAATGCTAACTCTATTTTTAGGTCTTGACCAAGGGGGCATAACTAATTCCTGAGTCATAGCTGCCACTCACAAATAGTGTAGGAGGCGACCTTTCTCTCCCCTTTGGATCTGTGAGAGGGCTAATGGTACCCCACTCACACTAATACGTCCGTGCACTCACTTCACACCAACCTCCCTCCTGGTCGTGATGAAACGCCGAGGATCTTCTAGACCAATATAGGCGTGAAACATGTCAACCACAGCATAGTTACCCGGACACATTGCGTCTCAACTGGTAACTCTCAACCTACGGGTTTTTATTCTGCCAAGGGTACCTCTTTATTAAAACCCTCCTTTGGTAACACTTAGGCAGTTTTAACATACACTGCACGCACTACCTTCACCTCTCACAGAGGACTTTTACCCACACACCCACATGCACCCATCGGCAGCTCTCTAAAAAGATCTCCGCCAAAGAGACCCTTCGGGGGACCCGTAGGGCATTGGACTGCCGGCCCGACGAGGAGCATCCACCCGATGATGAAGCATGACATCCCCCGGGATGTGTGAGGGCAACAAGAGACAATTTGTGTCTCTCCCCATCTCGATCACTAAGTCCCTGACCTAGTACTTCTTTCTGTCCCCTTCTCCACCTTTTGTAGTGCAGGTTGTTTCTCCACAACACTCACTACGGAACAGTGCCCCCCTTTTTTTGATTACCTCATTAATCTTGTGGAGCACAGGCACTGGACCATTAACAGGCTCCTGGTCCCCCCCTCTTCTATTTTGATTTAGTAAACCTTATTTGTGGACTGACACTGTGACATCCCAACTTGCTTGCAACACGTTATTACAGTGAGTAGTGGTGTTTTTTTGTATTAAAGGCGTTTTCTGACCCAGTGGCGGCCGGCATTACTCACAGATGGCGGGGCGGGCAAGCGCGGGGGACTGTAAAATAAATAAATAAAAGAAACACTTACCTTGCTGCGCCGGTCCCGCATCTCTGCTCCTGCTCTCCTCATCAGACCGAGGCACAGGAAGCACAGAGAAGGCTCCCCTGACAAATCACAACACTGCAATGCAGCATTAGGATTGGTAAGCACCCAAGCTCCCCTGACCAATCACAACGCTGCAGTGCAGCGTTGCGATTGGTTTTGAGAGTCCTGGTTTGACGCTGAACCAGGGATTGGGGGCCTGGGCTTTTTCTCCACGCAGGCTGTAATGCAGTCTGCATAGAGAATGGGGAAAGTGTGCATGACTGGTTTGGGCAGCCCAAGAGGGCCGACCAAACAGTCACTGCACACTTAGGAGTGGGCAAACTACTCCTCCCCTGCCCTCCTCTGAGAGCAGAGCAGCCCCATCGACGCGCCCGCAAAACGCAGGAAACATAAAATAACAATAACTCAAAGTTATTATCATTTTATGTTTCCTTTACTTTGCAGTGCACTGCTTAAAAGGAGTGGGGCGACACTCCTCTGCCATAGTGGAGGAGCCGCGCCTGTTCTGACTCCAAAACGCGCCGATAACAAAATAATTTAATAACAGTCTATTACTTATGGATTTCAATCTCCAGAGCTATCTATTATTATTCTAGGCTTCATCTCCATACATGTCTTTTCCTCTTGTTCAGCTGACACCCACCTTCACTGTCGTTAGTGATTGTTTTCTGTCTCACTGCACTTGAAGAACAATCCCCCGCCTGTCCAGGAAAGCAGAAGAGCAGGCAGGAAGTGACGCTGGGCTGCAAGCCGTTCATTTCTATCAGAAGCGAACACCTCACTGCATTAGGCAGATGGCAGACAGGATGAATTTTATTCACACCTGATGACCCTGCTGTGGAGAGGATTACCACGGAGATTTCAGACATTTTTACTTCCCGCTCTTCTTGAGTGAATGATCCTCTATACTCAGCTAGAAATGCGTGATGACTGTGACTGAGCTAAAGAATCAGTCAAAATTAGATTATTCCGATAAAGTACAAATGCAAACCCTTCCCTTTTCTATCCATCCACTATCCTTTTTCAATCCAAATAACAAACTCACTTGTCCCCCGCTGAAATTAGTTTCATATCTTCCTATCCTCTATACTCTTAGCTAGAAATGCGTGATGACTGTGACTGAGCTAAAGAATCAGTCAAAATTAGATTATTCCGACATACAAAATAAATAAAGTACAAATGCAAACCCTTCCCTTTTCTATCCATCCACTATCCTTTTTCAATCCAAATAACAAACTCACTTGTCCCCCGCTGAAATTAGTTTCATATCTTCCTATCCTCTATACTCTTAGCTAGAAATGCATGATGACTGTGACTGAGCTAAAGAATCAGTCAAAATTAGATTATTCCGACATACAAAATAAATAAAGTACAAATGCAAACCCTTCCCTTTTCTATCCATCCACTATCCTTTTTCAAACCAAATAACAAACTCACTTGTCCCCAGCTGAAATTAGTTTCATATCTTCCTATCCTCTATACTCTTAGCTAGAAATGCGTGATGACTGTGACTGAGCTAAAGAATCAGTCAAAATTAGATTATTCCGACATACAAAATAAATAAAGTACAAATGCAAACCCTTCCCTTTTCTATCCATCCACTATCCTTTTTCAAACCAAATAACAAACTCACTTACCCCCGCTGAAATTAGTTTCATATCTTCCTATACTAATTCACCACTAGTCCTTTTTGGGTTTCGGAGTGGCTTGCTACTGATCGAAAAAAGCGCTTCGACGCCTCGTCAGGGGTAGTAAGCGCTGTATAAATGCAATTACAACATTGATTAGCAATACTATACCACTTATACTAAAAACAAATCATAAATCATAATAACTATGAGAAAGCATAGAATATAAGCCAAGCTTACAGTAGAAATTTGGAAAATAATCAAGACGTTAGACATGAGCACGGATTTGCAGCAGCTATACAAAGGTATTTCTTATAAACTACGGGCCTTATTTACAAGAAATTAATGCAGCACGGTGCCGCAAGGCATTTGGCTGTGCCACGCTGCGTTAATTCAAAAGCAAAGAGATGCGTCATATCTACAATATGTGGATCCCTTTGCTTTTCCCTGCGCTGACTCACAATTGGCTGCCATGCACCGACACAGGCACTCTTGCACCATGGTCAAATGATTGTGTTTTTTGCTGGCAGGGACACCTTCCTGCACAAAAACAATCACTAGCAGTGATTTCCTCTTCCGATGTGTGCTGCAGAATGCAGTATGTATAGATAGAGGAAAGAAACGAGGAGAAATTAAAACATTTCTCCTCTTTGCTCCTCCCTATGCCTCCCCTGTGGAGGTGTAGCATTCTTACGCATTTCCAGGTTTATGATTTCTCGTAAATCTGGAAATGCTGTAGAATCCATCGGTGTTGCTAGAACACCCACAGCAACACCCATCAAACACCCCATTCACGCAAAGTGCTGCGTGTAAAGGGGCCAAATTTACAAGGACAGGAAAGGCCACACAGAGTGGCTTTTCGTGTCCTTGTAAATATTGTGCAGCAAAATATGCGGCCGGCGCGTCACAAAACGTGACGCACCGGCGGCTCAATAGATTGCAAATAAGCCCCTATATTATAATTAAGGCTCCCTGTTTTCAGTTTTTACTGATTTTTACAGATAAATACAGACAGAACACCATTTATTTTCTTGTCTGTATTTATTTTTAAATGTGGATAAAAACGGAAATTGGGTGCTTTTTGATCGATTCTAAATACACTTTGCCATGACTGCGAGGCCAATAACGGTGTGGATTGATAGGGGGTTAAAAAAAGTAAATGTAGTAAAGAGGCTTAAACAGCAGTGGATATGCACAAGGATGATACTGAAATGTGCATATTTTCATATAAGTGCATTGATTTATCTTCTGCGGGTGTTCATATCACTGAAACCTGGCAGGCATTCAAGCATGACTGCATATTTATTGGTTAAATAAATGTGGAAATATACCAGTTTCAGCTTTAGTTTTTCACAAACCCATAATAGTAGTATATAGGTATAGCTTCCATCAAACTATCCTGGCCGCAAAAGTGACAGGTCTGGTCGCAAACGCTGGCCGCAAAAGTGACAGGTCTAGTCTTAAATTTGACAGGTCTAGTCTTAAACTTGACAGGCCTAGTCTTAAACTTCTGGCCTTAAATTTGACAGGCCTGACCGCAAACTGTTGTCCTTAATAACTATGGTTTTAAAAGGGGGTGGCATGTAGGGGTAGTCCTAAAAGTGGCAGGTCTGGCTGAAAAACATGGATAGTTGTGTATATGTTTAAAATGGCGCAGAAAAGTGAGTGCATGTAGGAAATGTCTGGGCATGTTTTAAAACTGGGGGTTTGCAGACAGCTGCAGGGGGAACAGCTGCGGGGCAGTCCTGAGTCTCCCCAGCCCAGGGCCTGGGAGGAAGGCTATGGCATGTAGGTGTCAAAGTGGTAAAGGGTCCTCACAATCCTTCCTCTGGCAGTTCTTCCAAAATATGCTAATACAAGCCCATTATAAAATATAAACCCCAAGCCACCAAGGAGCTTTGAGATGCGAAAAAGACAGGTGTCCTGTAGAGCCAAAGCTTCCCATGAGAACCTGAAGCAGGGTGTCAGCTGGATGTAATTCACACAAACCCAAAGCCCCTGGTCCCCAATTTTGACAGGCTAGTCCCAAATTGACAAGGCTGGCTGGAAATTTGACATCTCTGGCAGGAAAAAACTCTGGCCTTCAAAAAAAAAAGACAGGTGGTGGGTTTAGGATTGGAGCTAGACCCTGTTCCCGGGCTCCCTACTTCCCAGGAGGAGGTGTCACGCAGGTGTGAAGAGTTTTGGGGATGGCCACCCAAGCCCCCAAAGTAATAAATGCTGTACTGGTTATACTGTACAAGGATAGAAAAAAAGGTTCCCATCAAAGACCTCCAGGACGTTGTTCTAAACACTCCTCAAGTCATAAAGGGTGTGGGGGGCTTCTAATTAGCCTGCTAGGACAAGTATAAAAGGCCCCCTCAAGGAACACTGTCAAACACCCATTCAAAAAACCCTTGAGGAGCGACTGGCGTGGATTGTTCTGCTGCACCTTGTGGATTTCTGCACCAACAACCCTTCAAAAACCTTTGGGAGTGACTGGCCTGGATTGCTTTGCTGCACCTTGTGGATTTCTGCACCAACAACCCTTCAAAACCTTTGGGAGTGACTGGCCTGGATTGCTTTGCTGCACCTTGTGGATTTCTGCACCAACAACCCTTCAAAACCTTTGGGAGTGACTGGCCTGAATTGTCTTGGAGGTACAGAGCCAACCCTTGAAACTTAAGGCAAGAATGGATCTGAGCAACTTCTCCCAGATTGAAGCCGCCTGTCAACATGTGAATGCGGTAAATAAAGGATGACGCAAATTATGTATTATGGGTGTATATGCATGTTTTAAAAACAAAAAGGTGTACTTTTAAAAAATGCTAAATAGTACTATGTAGGTTGGATTGTAAACTGTTAATCTTTAAGTCTATGTGTTGTGTTTAATGGGGCCACTGAAGTTTTTTACAAGACGTGAAATGCAATGTAAATGTGTTTAAAGTGAATAAAGGTTTTGTTGAGGCGCGTAGTTTAAAGCTGTGTGTTTGTAGGTGTTTAATGTTAAAGGGGCTGGCTGTAGGGTAGAGTTTACAGGGTTAGTATTTAAGGGGCATAATGTTGCAGGCCTTAGGAGGGTATCTGCAGAGGGGTAATGTATATTTTACAGAACCTAGAAACATTTAAACAAGCTGCGATAAAATGTTAGAGGCTACTGCTGCTTTAAGTGTGGCTGGGCCCAAACATGTGATGTACAGTTCATACAGGTCAAAATAAAGCTTTTTTGTACTCACCAAGCCGCTGTTTTGAGGTGTAGAAGTAGGGGTCTGTTGAGGGGTCCTGGCGCTGGTGTACGTGTGGGGCTCCGTGCCCCGAATGCTGGCTTTGCCGCTTTTTGTTTAAAAAAATTAACCCCGAGCCAGCTTCTCCAGGGCTCTGCTCGGGGATGAGGTGGCAGGGCGCTGGTGTCCGTGTGGGGCTCCAGGCCCCGAATGCTGGCTTTGCCGCTTTTTGTTTAAAAAATTAACCCCAAGCCCGCTTCTCCAGGGCGCTGCTCGGGGCTGAGGGGACAGGGCGCTGGTATCCGAGTGGGGCTCCAGGCCCCGAATGTGGTCTTTGCAGCTTTGTGCTTTTTTTTTTTTTTTTTTTTAAAGTCGCCCCGAGCCCGCTTCTCCAGGGCGCTGCTCGGGGCTGAGGGGGCATGGCGCTGGTATCCGTGTGGGCACCAGGCCCCGAATGCAGTCTTTGCCGTTTTTTAAAAGTCGCCCGAGTCCGCTTCTCCAGGGCGCTGCTCGGGGCTGAGGTCCCCTGGGTATCCGTGTGGGGCTCCGTGCCCCGAACGATGGCTTTGCCGCTTTTCTTTCTTCAAAAAAATTAACCCCGAGCCCGCTTCAGCGTGGCGCTGCTCGGTGGGTTGTTGGCGCTGGTATCCGTGTGGGCTCCAGGCCCCGAATGCAGTCTTTGGCCGTTTTTTTAAAAGTCGCCCCGAGCCCGCTTCTCCAGGGCGCTGCTCGGGGCTGAGGTGTCCTGGGTATCCGTGTGGGGCTCCGTGCCCCGAATGATGGCTTTGCCGCTTTTTTTTTCTTCAAAAAAATTAACCCCCGAGCCCGCTTCAACGTGGCGCTGCTCGGGGGTTGTGGGAGGCTGCGATGGCCCATGTGGGCGGAGTTGTCTCGCGGCCGTATGCCGCTCTTTTTTTATTTTTTTATTTAATTGTTCAAAAAATGCCCCCGAGCCCGCTTCAGCGTGGCGCTGCTCGGGGGTCTTTTGCCTGGTTCCGGGGTGGATGGGGGGTCGCGCTGCTCCTGGGGGGCTCCTTAGGGCCCGTAGCTCGGCATGGATACTGTCTGCTTCGCCTCCGGGTCTGTTGTGCAAGGTCCCGCCCCTACAGTGATGTCACCATACAGCCACTGTAGGGGCGGGACCTTGCACAGCAGACCCGAAGGCGAAGCTCCCCGCAGCTGTGTGTGTGTGTGTTTTTTATTTATTTTTATTATTTAAGGCGTTGTTATATAGCGCGGACTTTACCCGAAGGTGTCAGAGCGCTTCACATTAGGAGCAGAAATGATACATAAGGAGAAAAATTACAAGTGAGCATGTTACAAAATCAAACGTTACGGGCCATGAGGCAATAGTGACATTTGTGCAAGTATTAGGAGCAAACAACATACAAGAGGTAGCAAACGATACGTTACAAAAGGAAAAAGTGACGTGTGCAGGCATACAAAGTACACAGAGGTCAATAAATGGCAGACACTCAAAACACTAAAACAAAAGTTGCGTTACATGAGTCAGTGGTGGCTGTTGTGCAAGTATCAAAAGCAACCAAAATACAAGAGGTAGCAAACGATACGTTACAAAAGGAAAAGTTACGTTTGCATATGTGTGTGTGTGTGTGTGTGTGTGTGTGTGTGTGTGCGTGCGTATTTGTGTGTGTCAGCATGTTACAAAAGCAAACGTTACGTTACAAACGACAATAGTGACAATTGTGCGGGTATCAAGAGCAAACAAAATACAAGAGGTATCAAACATCCCGTTACAGGAGTCAATAGTGACAATTGTGCAAGTATCAAGGGCATGCAAAATACAAGAGGTAGCAAACGATACGTGTGTGTGTGTGTGTGTGTGTTTTTGCACCCCTCTTAACAGTTTTTAAAATGCCTACAAGAATTGTTTGAAATTGTAATGCTTTGTTTATGAAAGGTGTTTTAAATCCGCTGCTTTTATTTAATGTTTAATACAGATGCAAGACCCTGCAAATGCAGCAGTTACAGGTGCACCCTTGGCGCTGGCCACCAATGTAATAACTAGCAACCCAGTACAGTTGACAACACAACAACATATATATATATATATATATATTAGGAGTTGTGTAGTTCTATGTAGTTTTGTAAACCGATAACGCATAAGTTCTCTTTTTTCTAATGCGGTTCTCGTGTATGTATGATTTTACAGCTTATGAACATGACCTACAACAAGTTTTTGAAGAGCTAATGAGGGACATCGAGGCTCAAGGAGCTATGAACACTGTGCAAAACACTACAGTTCCTACAAGTAATTAAAAAGACCGCTGTTATTTAAACTGTCTAAGGCGTTAGGGAGCTGTCGGGGTAGGCCAGAGTTCTGACCCTGAGGGTGTATAGGAGGACTCCTCCGAAAGATGCCTAATGTTGGGTATTATGTTTCTTTACAGGGGCCCCTACGTTATGCCAGGCCGGCGGCACGGGCCAAGAGGCGGCGCAGCGTTCAAAAGAAAGCCCTTTGAAGAGGAAAGCTTCAACTTCTAAAGTGGGACCCCTGTCAAAGAAAGGAGCTGCAAAAACACCGCTACCAGGTGTGTTTGTTACAAAAGGGTGTGAACAGTACTACCGGTGTTACAGACTCTCAAGCAGAAGGGTACAACGGCTTGTAGCAATGCCTATATAAAAAGGTGGCTTTGTAGAACTCAGGATGGTGTTGACTGCATGTGTTGTTTTATGTTTCCTCTAATATATATATATATATTCTGTTTATATTTTAGAAGCGTCTCAGAAACATGCGGCTGATGGGGGGTCGGCGCAGCCCTTAAGGGACATAACAACAGTCGTCCAGAACAACAGAAGCGGCGCAAAAGGCGTGAGTAGGAGTGTACGCCAGGAGAAACTCTCTACGTACTACACCCCAAACAACAGGTTGAACATTCTGCACAGGGGCAGGGTCAACACTGACGACGTGCTTACAACTACAGATAACAATGGGGCGGTTCTGTGTAAAACAGCTACAAAGGGTCTGAGCCCTCTCAGGGTATTAAAAGGGGAAGGTGTCGCAATCACAGCCCCCATTAAGAAGGAACATAGGCACTCTGAGAACCGTCACAACCCTTTAAAACGTGTGAAGTCCATCAAGGTATTCACAGAACCCCAATCCGAGCCCTTAAACCTCAAGAAGACAGCGCCGGTGCTCCCAGAGGTCCAAGCCACGCTCTTAACCCTTGAGAAGAAGAAGAACCAGACGACCCCTGAGCCCCAAGATAGCCCCTTAGACTTATCTGTAAAAAAGGATGCTAAGCCCCTGAATGAGGCCTATACACCCAAGAGACCCATGGCAACGATAGATGTACCGGAGGGTGTAGAAGAGGTGGCGCCCCCGCAACCCGCTAAAACAACACGCCTCTCAAGAAAATATCTGAAGCTGAAACCGGGGGTCCCTAAGTTGCAGATAGCCGCGGTCCTCAGCAAACCCGAGGCTGCGGTGGAGCCGCCCTGCGTCTTGAAACCCCAGACATTGGCAAATCAAATAACTGTCCGTGTAGAGGTGCACGCCCCTGAGCAGCCGCCAAAGCCGTTTGTAAGTGTTCAGGCCCAGCCAAGGGTCTCAACAGTGGATAATACGCATCCCCTAGAAGGTCCTTCTAGCACGGATACCGACGCACTCACGCTGATGAGGGGGTTGGTAGACAGCATAGGTAGAACCCCAGAAGAGGCGTACCAAGGGTCTTTGAGCATAGAGGGTTTACAGAACACCGGTAACCAGGCACAACACCCTAACACAGACATTTCAGCGAGGCCCCAGGATTACAACGACAACTCCTCACAATCCTCATACCCTTTGTCCCCTGGTACCCCACAGGGAGCATACGACCCTACCAGCCCCACGGCCATCCCCTTGTACAGTCCTGTGTCCAGCCCCATGGCCATCCCCTTGTACAGTCCTGTGTCCAGCCCCGATGCCAGCCCCGTGTACAGGCCTGTGTCCATCCCCACCACCAACCCCGTGTACAGTCATGTGTCCAGCCCCACCACCAACCCCGTGTACAGGCAGGTGTCCAGCCCCGATGCCAGCCCCGTGTACAGGCCTGTGTCCAGCCCCTCTGCCACACCAGTGTACAGTCCTGTTTCCAGCCCCGCGCCCGCTATTGGCAGTATAGCGGGTGCTGCGGAGTTGCCGCCATTTATAAGACCGTGCAAGGTGTGCCCCCCTAAGCAGGGACAAGATGTGTCTGTAAACGCAGAAGATGTATTCAAGGCTCATGTAAAAGAGATGCAGATGGCTGTTCAAAAATTAAGGCGTCAGGGGAGCCGCGCAATCATGAGAATGGATCTGGGGTTTACCAAGAGCTGTAACAGGAGGGAGGCCCAACATCTGATCGCTGCAAGGACTGGGCTGTGTAAAAATGGGATCATACAGATGTGTCAGACAACCGTGGCCGACATACATGGTATACAATGGTGACTAAGACAAGACCAACCCCTAAAGACCCCCACAGCGACTGGTGCTCATAAGCGGTCTCTAAAATATAGCCGTCAGGTCCAGAGGCTAGTGACAAAGTCTGTACGCTTCTTAAAACTGCTCAAGCAGCGTCCATCTGCTGCCCCACACCCCCTCAGACAAGACCCCATGGTTTCCCCCCATCCCCTCAGACAAGACCCCGCTGTTTCCCTAAACCCCTTCAAACAGGTTACCGCAGCTTCAACAGCAACGCCTGAAACACTTAACCCAACACTTCACCAACAAGACCCAACTGTTTCCCCACATCCCCTCAGACAAGACCCCGCTGTTTCCCTAAACCCCTTCAAACAGGGTACCGCAGCTTCAACAGCAACGCCTGATAAACTTAACCCAACACTTCACCAACGACAATACATAGGGTCAGGGTCTAACATACCGAGGGTCGGCCATTTGAAGGGGGTAGGGGGGCTGGCTTTAAAACTCCAAACACCACAGCCTTCAGAAGGACCTTGGGTTGGAACTGTAGCGGCTGCCTCCATGAACAAGGTGTCCATTGATACCACCCTGCCTGTTCAGATAGGCGGTGGTTTTGTATCTTGAAAAGCCTGGGCCCGTAAAAAAAAACACAAGTGGCTTAATAGTACAAAGCAACGACGGCTTTTAATACATAAGCTGAAGAAGGCTAGAATATGCGCTACCCGCAGGTTTACAAGGACCCCTGAGACAGATCCCACCCGACCCCCCAAAATGACACATCAGAGAACACCTCCACAAATCACACTCCTACTGATGAGGGACCCGAGCCCTTGTTTCTAGAGAGTGTTAGAAGTTACACTCGCGAAGTAGAGAGGTTTAGGGCCGTAGAACACTATGAGGAGTTTAGATTTGTTAACCTACACCAAATAACATCAAACACTCATGGTGTTCTAGCTATACATCAGGCTGTGCAGGCGCTCATAGAAAGGTTGTTACACGATGTGGGGCCTAATGACTTTTTCCAACTCCGCTTCCAGGGGCAGGGTTTTGACACTCCTTTGTTCACCAGGCGGAAGAGCCGAGATGTTTTTGACGCTGTGCAATTTTTAGAAAAGCTCTCAAGGCTTTTACAGAGTAAGGCTGAACTAGTCGCCTATGGCACTTTTAGAGTCATAGCCCTTATTGTACGAGGGTGTGAGGGGGGAGGTGTTTCCAGACCCTTAACGAGCATACTATACAGTAAACTAATTGGTAAGAAACAGAGGTGGCTGCTCAACTTTGCAGCGCCTCGGCCAATACATGTCTGGCGGCCAGCATCGTGGGGCTGCTGATGGATCGCAAGACCCCTGACGCTGTCATCATGTCTAGAGCTGCTGAAGCCCATGAGGTTCTTGAAATACCTCCTGACCGAATGGTCGGCTTTGGCGATATAGGTCTTTTTGAGAACTATTTCGCCGTGACGGTGAAAGTTCTTTATCACAACGGTTCCTGGAAGTACTTTACAACCGGGGGACCTGTGAGAAACAAGACCGTATATGTCCTCCTCGTTGAAAATCATTTTTACGGCATCTTGAACCTTAAAGGTTTTCTGGGAACCAGGTATGCGTGCACCCACTGCGACCATATATACACCAATGAAGCATTTCACCAGTGTGAAATGCATTGTAAGATGTGTCAGAGGGACGGCTGTATAGAAGACGCCACCCTGAAGGTGAGGTGTGGCACATGTAGGATGTTTTGTCGCTCGCAAAACTGCTTGAGCATACACGAGAAATCTTACAACTGTGTCCCTAAAAAGGACTGCACCGAGTGTGGGCGATATGTGGCAGTGGATCACAAGTGCAAAGGTATGATATGTCCCCGCTGCCATGTGTCTTACAAGGCCGGCACCAACCACCAATGTTATATGGTTAAAGGTCCCCCGCAGACCAAGACCGAAGACTATATAGTATTTGATATAGAGTGCACACAAGAGATGGGGGTACACCAGCCTAACTACATTTACGCACACCATCTAACCTCCGACGTCAGTTGGGAGTTTGAGGGACGAACGTGTGTTGGTGATTTCCTAAGCACTTTCATTCAAGCCAAATTCCAAGGATATACCATGCTCGCCCACAACTCGAAAGCCTATAACTCCTTCTTTATTCTACGCGACATGATTAGTGAAAAGATACAGGTGGAACTCATAACCCAGGGTTCTAAACTGATGCTGATGACGGTATGCCCTTTAAAAATACGGTTCATAGACACCCTGAATTTCCTCCCCATGAAATTGAGCATGCTGCCAAAGGCCTTTGGGTTCCCAGGATGTAAAGGTTATTTTCCACATTTTTTTAACACCTGGGCTAACCAGAATTATGTGGGACCTATGCCTCCTCCTGACAGCTACGGGGTTGAATACATGATGCCTGATGAGAAAGTGCGCTTTCTACAGTGGTACTCTGAAAACCGTGAAAAGGAGTTTCACTTTCAAACAGAGTTGAAAGCTTATTGTCAGGCTGATGTAATGATCCTCCGGCAAGCTTGTAACCTCTTCAGGGATGTTGTGGTGTCTATGACTAAAGAAGGCCCGGCCTTGAAACCTAAGATAAGGCCTAAGAAAGTCAAGGCTTTGACATCCAAAACCCCTAAAATACAACAAGCGTTCGAATACATAGACCCATTTCAAAACGCCACTCTGGCATCCATGTGTATGTCCATCTACAAACACATGTTTTTAGTGCCGGAAACTATAGCTCTAGTGCCGCCAGACCTCTATAACGGTAAACAGAAACGTTATTCAACCCCCTCTATCCAGTTGCTCATGAACATCTCTGAGAAGGAGGACATCCAGATTCAACATGCCTTACAGGGTGGTGAATACCGCTTGGGACCCTATTACCTGGACGGGTACTCTGTAATTAAGGGTGTGCCGACAGCCTTTGAATTCAACGGTTGTTTTTACCACGGCTGCCCCAAGTGTTACAAACCCCACGAGTATAACAAAATGCTGGGTACCAAATTTGAACACTTATACAGACGTACTCTGACAAAGGCCCAGTATGTTGAAAATCAGGGCTTTGCTATGAGAGTTCTTTGGGAGCACGAGTGGTTAGATATGTTAAAAACTGACACAGCCCTCTGCTCGTTTCTTAAGACTCATGATTTACCCACACCTTTAGAGCCCCGAGATGCCTTATTTGGGGGGCGTACAAATGCCATACAACTGTACAAGGCCGTTGGTGAGGGTGAGAAAATACACTACTACGACTTCACCAGTCTGTACCCTTTTGTGAACAAAATGAAGTTGTACCCACAGGGTCACCCCACCATCATCTATAGAGATTTTAAGCCCCTATCCGAATACTTTGGGCTTATCAAATGTGAAATCTATCCGCCTAAGCAGCTTTACTTCCCTGTGTTACCATGTAGAGTCAGTGGTAAGCTGATGTTCCCCCTCTGTCGAACATGTGCGATGTTTAAAGAGGTTGCGGGGTGCAGACACACCGATGAACAAAGGATGCTCACAGGGACCTGGTGTAGCAACGAGGTACAAGCTGCCTTAGAGAAAGGGTACAGGTTAGGTAGAGTACACGAAGTGTGGCATTTTAAGAGCACTACAACACAACTCTTTGCCCCCTACATTAATTTGTTTCTCAGAGACAAACAGGAGGCCTCAGGGTATCCTGAATGGTGTACTAGTCAGGGTGCAAAACAGAAATACATCGCCGACTACTACGCTCATGAGGGTATCCGTTTACGCCCCCACCTGATAGAGGTCAATCCTGCACGCCGACAGTTAGCCAAACTCTGTCTCAACTCCTTATGGGGAAAATTTGCACAGCGCACAAACCTTTCAAATACTACCTTAATATCAGATCCTGATGAACTGTTCAAGTACCTGTTTGCCCCCTGCTACGAGGTGTCCAGCTGCGATTTTATCAATGACGATACCATGGCTTTGTGTTGGAAATATGCCCAAGAGTACCCCACAACGAGTAACAACATAAACATTTTCATAGCCTTCTTCACGACAGCCCACGCTCGTCTAGAGCTTTATGGGGTTATGGATAAGCTCCAGGATCGCTGCTTGTATCACGATACAGATTCAGTGATTTTTCTCAGCAAGCCTGGGGATGAAGACCCTCCTCTAGGAGATTATCTGGGTAATCTAACCAGTGAGCTAGATGAGAATGAGTATATAAAAGAATATACTTCCTCAGGGCCTAAAACATACAGTTACCGTACCAACAAGAACAAGGTTTGTATGAAGGTCAAAGGGATAACATTAAATGTCAGCAACACCATAAAAATCAATTTTGATAGTCTGAAGAATCTGGTGCATGAATACGCTACAGCAGACGATTCTGAGAATGCTAAAACCATAGTCGTGAACCAGCCCTGCATAGTCAGATCCAAAAAGAAGTGGGAAATCACAACCCAACCTCTACATAAAACATTGCGAGTTGTTTTTGATAAAAGGGTCCTCACCAGCGACTATAAAACACTGCCTTTTGGTTATTAGACCCATTAGAGAGACAACCGCCACAACATGGACACCCGGTTACAGCATCCGTTCTCCTGCGTTCTAGCAGGCCCCTCAAACTGCGGTAAAAGCTACTTTATATAAAAGCTCTTAGAAAATGCTGACTCTGCTTTATCACAAACCCCTAACAATATTGTATGGCTTTATTCATGCTGGCAGCCTCTTTATACAGACTTGGGCGTCGGTCCCCCCATATCAAATTTATAGAGGGTATACCGGATAACCTCAACGATGATGAGCTACTGCCCCCAACCCATGTAAATATGATAATTGTTGATGACCTGATGCGTGAAGGGGGTGATCATCCCGAGTTAGAGAGAGCTTTTACTCAATATTCACATCATCGCAATCTAAGCATCTGCTACATTGTGCAGAACTTGTTTTACAAGGGCAAGAACAGTCGGTCTATAGCTCTCAACGCTTCATACCTTGTTTTATTTAAAAACCCCCGTGACAAACAACAAATATCCGTCATAGCTAAACAGATGTACCCCGGAAACACACACTTCTTCATGGAGGCCTTTAGCGACGCTACATCAAAACCCCACGGGTACCTGCTGGTAGACTTAAAAAATGAAACTCTAGAAGACTATAGACTAAGGGCTGATATTTTTCCCCCAGAGCTCCCTGTAGTTTACACCCCAAAGCCCAAGACTAGGCCCTATAAAAAGCAACGTTGATGTATTTTAGAGCCATTTACAGTTCAGCCATTATAACGCTCAGTGGTGACCATGTCTGACCGCCTACGTCGCAATCTAGCGCTCCTGAAAATGCTTGCAACCGCCAGCCCCCAACACAGAAAGGCCATCCTGGGCGCCCCTTCTGACGATTTAGTGTCTGCCATTTCAGAAATAGCCCTAAACACCCTAAAAGGCAATGTTCCTATATCAAAGCGTCAGTTACAGGTGTTGAAGAAGAAGAGGGGTCTTATCAGGAAGCTCAGTAATAAAAGGGCATCGCTCATCACAAAGAAGAAACTGGTGAAACAGTCTGGGGGTTTTATAGGTAACTTGTTGGGCATTGCTATACCTATAATTACAAGCCTCATCACGGGGCGGTGATGGAACATGCCACAAAAATGTATCTGGTGCCTAGACAGCAAATGGAGCATCTGGGGTCTTCCTCGGACAACGCCTGGGATATACGTAGAAATGAGACTCTACGCCTGGATACTGAAATTCAAGACATTTTGAGCAGGACTGATCTAAATCCCTACGACAAGGCTAACCTTTACACAGCCAATCTCCAAAAATTCTTACATTCATACACCATGTGGAATACCGAGAAAAACAAGCTGACTCTATATACCCCAGACTCTGAACAACCACCAGCTCCAGTCAACGCCCCGCAACCCTTACAGCCGCCTCCCGATCTTGCAACATGCTCAGATACCTTTGTTGAAGATCTCTTAAAAAATATAGGTCAAAGGCACAGAGGGGCTGCGCAGATGCTAATGAGTAAACTAGCCGCTTCTAAAGACCTGACCTCTTGGAATGAACGAGGAGAGTTTCTCTACAAGGGCCAGCCGGTTGCAGGGCCGCATATGTACGATCTAGTCAAAGGTCTCACGCACCCTAAAATCCTAACGCCTCAAAATGCACCGAGAGGGTGGGAGCAGTTTCTGAGGGCCGCTGCTGAACTCAATATACCCTCCACGCTTGTTGGTAATAATGAACACCGAAGACTGTTAGACACTTTGAAGGACCCCCTACTACCATCGCCTACAGGTTCTGAAGCTCGAAGGCTATCCCCGACATGGTCGACCCCTGCAGCATCAGTGCCGCCCCGCAAAAAGACTATGCCCAAACCCCTCACGTGGATTACGCCTTGATGGTTCCGCAGACTTTTTGAATAATTGTGTGTATTATATGTATTAACGTTCCTGGTTTTTTCTACTTCATTGGTTTCTTCAATAAAGTTTGTGAAACTAATGACCCCACTACCAACCTGTTTGTAATAAACGTTTGTTATAACTTTTCAATCCGTCTCAGTCGTCTTTTAAAACATTTAAGGTGTATGTATATTGAAATACGGAGTCTGAATACATGTTTTTTTTAAAATATATTGTCTTTATTTTACATGTTCAACATTAAGCATACGACTGTTATAAACCCTTACAGTTTTGACAAGCTGCATATTCTGTTTTCACAGGTCTGACCGACGACCTTGTGTTTTCTTTTACATATTTCACAACTATACTGTCATTGTTAACAAGATCCCTCGAATATAGATTTAAGAAATTTCTAAACGAAAGACCCTCTAACATTTTACTGATAAAATAAGTACAGTGTTCACCGCATGTTATGGCCATGGAATCCTGCACCCTTAGCTTGTTATACTCCACCACCGCTGCAGCTTTTTTCACAAACTTGAATATGGGCCGTGTATAGAGTCTGCGTTCAGGGAACTCTGCTGTACTGTCAAACACTGTAACCTTGTCCCTAGCTATAAACAAGGCGGCCCAGTGTGTCCCCGCCTGGTCATGCGGGTCTGTGTTAAAGACTAGGGTGCACGGTCTTTCTGGCCCTATTTCGCTTGGTAACCCATCGCTAGGGAAAACACCCAAAAAGTATTTCCTAGCGTATTTATGTCTGTTTAAGAAGTCACGTATCTGTACAGTATCCATTTCGCAAATGTTTTTAAAGATAGTCAAACAAAATCTGTCTTGCGTGGTTGATCTGAATGATGCTGTCGAATACCGAGAATACGACCATGTTCACATTAGCCGCCAGCGGGTCGGCGAAACGTATTTCAGCTTTTAGATTCCCATTTTTGACCAGGTTGTAGTGATCGCCATCTTCCATGTCCGATGTCAGGTCGAATGCGAACAGAGTGTATCCGCTCCCATAGCCTTCTCTTGACACGGCTACACCACAGTCCCTTTGATGCTTTCCTGTTATCGAAACCAGACCCTGATATTCCCTGATGTAATGACCGGCTGCAAAACTGGGTGTGTAGGGTTTTGCAGGAATCACATTGCCCTCGTGGATCAGCGCCGCGTAGTTGATTTTGTAGTGTTTAAAATTGAAGGGGTTTGAGGCATAGGTACCGCTAAAAGCTGTATTGTCCACAAAACCTATGATGATGAGTTTGGGTAGCTGGCCCAGAAATAAATTCTGCTGCTGTGTTAAGCGGGTTCCTGCAGGGATACTGAATACCTTCAGAGATACTCTTTCCACAGCGTACTTGGCGTTGGATATTTGTAAAGCTTCGGTGTGCGCCAGCCTGACGCTCGGTGACACTTTCACTCTCTTTACAAACAGGCTCGCGGCCAGGATGCTCAGCTTGTAGTGTTCCGCATCCCCGCTGATGAGGCAGAATGAGTCCTTGTTGCGAGTGAGCTTGAGCTTAAGATCAATTCCATTGATGAGCAGTTTATCTTGGAAGAAGAGGTCTGAATGTATGCGACCCAGGAGGTCAAAGGTACGACTACCTGATGCCTGCACGGCTCTTTTTATAAAACCCTTATTGGCTCCATCCAGAGCTGTGATTTCAAACTGTCCGTATGTATCCCGGTGAAACAGACCCGCTGAAAGTTGTGTGTCAAGGGCATCGCTACTGTAATTTAGAATGCTCTCAATGTAGGCTCTGTAGGCATACATGTTATCGTTCTGGGTGATGAGTCGATCACCCAAGGTTATGTCCACTTGGTTAAACAGGGTAGCTAGCGGGTAAGCGATCGTTGCCACTTTAGCGTCGTCTTCAATGTCGGTCCCATCGGCTTTGACGATTTTACACATAAGATGTAGCAACGTGTTGTTGAGATCCAAATACATATCCGTGGACCCTGACACAAAAAACTCTTTGGGGGCCAGCGGCGTCAATGCTGCTAAAGGTGATACCTCCATGAAGAAGCTGTTTTCAATGCTTGTCTGCGTGGGTTTTAGACTAAACAAGTCTAACTCTGATTTGGCGCACTCTCCCGATCCACAATGTACGAAGGCCATGGCTGTGTTTACGAGGCTTTAAAAAATATTTACTTTAGAGCCGTTTCGCTTCTTGGTAGCTCTCTTCCTTCTTGGGGCTCTTCTTTTCTGAGTGCGTTTTGAAGAGCTCCTCCTTTTTTTATAGGGGGCCGGAGGGCCCCTGCGTCTGGAAACCCCACGTTTCCTTTTGACACTCGTGCGTGGTTTATACATCAAACCCGCTCCTTCTTGAGGTTGCTTGTTCATGCGCTCTGCAACCGCCGATGTAACAGACCCCACCACCTCCTGGGCAATGTTCGTGGCAGCCGCCTTAACATGGGGTTTTGCAATTTCATAGCCTCTTCTCAGGAAAGGCATAGCTCTTCTAAACAGACTTCTAAAGAATCCTCCTAATCCAGCCCCGTTCATAACAGGTGACCCTTGAAAGTACGGCGGTCCTCCATAACCGGCTTGACTTCTGTAATAGTCTCTGTACATAGACGGATCTCCATAGGTTTTCATAACCACCATTCCTGCTGCTTAATACCCTCTGTCGTGTCTAGGCCTTAAATGAAGCTTAACAATAACTTTCCCGTATTTAAAGGCCACCGGCTCAGACTGATCATCGTAGATCATAATTGAAATAGTGTCAAAATGGTTTTTAGAAACGGCGACGTAGTCAGGTTTGTTAAATTGGATATTGACCATGGTATTATTATCACCCTGTACATGAACACATCTTAACAGCGGCGAGTAACTATCCCCGATCCTCTGAGCCTCTACAATATCACCATACACATAGAGCGTGTAGAACCCCCCGTTAATATCGGGGCACGTGTGATCTTGTTCCACCGGACTTTTCACATGTTGTACTGTCCCTAAAACCCTTTTTAATTTACCGGAGCAGTTAAACAGAGTATTGCGATTTAAGGATTTGAGAAACACCTTCCTTCTAACGTTATCTAACACCAGATGAATATTCGGCAGCGGTTCTTTGGCAGCTATGGATTTGTTGATGGCTTCGACAACGCTTGAAACACTTGGATAGTAGCCGTGAGGGAAGGATACGTTTATGACCTTGGGGTCCTGTTCACGCTTGAAGTGGAACTTGGTTTCGGCCGCTGTAAAGGTATTCCATGTTCTGGGGTACTGGATTTCTGTTAGGGCAACCTCCCAGTCCCCTTTCAGGTCCACAGGCTTAGCCAGTTTGACGGTGTAATTAGAAATCTGATTGTTGGGGAACATGCCCTTAGAGGCGTTGGATGGTAAGGTTATATAAAAGGGTTTTGTCTCCATCGTATCAGCTGTTTTGAGCTCACACACCCTTCAGGGAACAGGCCAACACCCAACTGTTAAATTTCTCAGGCCATCCCCGCCATTTGACATATGCCTGGCTCTTAGCCCCGCTACCTTTCCTTTTCAGAACCTTTTCAACCCTGTACACCCTATTCGGATCATCTGGCACTTTTTGTAACTCTTCCTTGTAAAAAACCCCAGACACCGTTTCCCCATCGTAGTCCTTTAACCTGTAAATATACAGCCCTTCCTTAAGCTCCGCACTTTACACTATAAATATTTCATCGCTAAAAGTCTGCTGGTAACCCTTCGTGAAGACTCCTTTCAATTTTGAAATCCTTACGTGATCACCTTTTTTAAAAACAGGCTTCTTCACCTTTGTATCGAAATTACGACCATACACATTTCTCCAAACAGTTAACGAATTACTAGGTGTCACATCTTCGGGGGCCCTTTTGATGGTCCTATGATAACTGGCATTATGTACAGCTAAGAAAGCCTGCAGGACATCCACATATCTGTAGGTGTTGTGGGCCGTAAAATACCTCCACATCTTAGACTTTAAGGTTCTGTTAAACCGTTCTACAACAGCTGCTTTTACCTCCGTGTGTGTTACAAAATGTTGAACATTGTGTTGCTTTAATAATTTCTGAAATGCCTTGTTTAAGAATTCTTTTCCGGCGTCTGTTTGTAGTATTTGAGGAATAAGCCCCTTATCGAAGATGGCTTTAAAAGCGGCTGTGACGCTAGCCCCACTTTTATCACGCAGCGCCTCTGCGTAGGCGTACTTGGACAACACATCTATGACGGTTAATATAGAACAAGATCCGTTGTTATGTTTTGCTATATCTTGTAGACTTACCATTGATAATCTATGTGCGCATTAACGATTGTTGGGCGTCTCTTAAAATGTCTTCTGGCCGGTTTATGGAGTGAATACGCCTCATCGCCTGATAACCAAGTCTTCACAGCTTCTCTGCTTACCGGCTCCTTTTCATCCACAGCCCTTCTATATAGAGCTTCGGCGCTCCCCAAGCTACCAACTCCCCGAGTATTGTAATAAAGTTTTCTTAACACGTCCCCCTGCATGTTATCAGCCGTTACACAATGCAATGAATGACGCTTGTTTTGTGTAAGAACATTTTATTAAAAAATGAAGACTATTAGCAAAATCATAGACATTGGTTTCATATCTTTTCACATTCTGCATAGTACGACTTAACACAGCGTCACCCTTTTGGGTTTAACATTCTACTAGTTTGTTCTAAATACACGCTATCATGTAACATTACATAAGAACCTGCTTAAAACAGTCTTCGGGGGGCCAGAGACCCTGCTTGTCTATTTGTTTTATACACATTACACATACGCCTTGCTATGAGTCTTTCTATCATCCTTCTATTGAAAGCAGTGTCCATTCCCTGCATAACGGTTAGTTTTGAGCTCGGGTCTAAGGCGTATCGGATCTCATTGAGTGCCCCTTTCAAGATCATCAACATATCGGGGTGGACATATTTCTTTTCATTGTACAAACCATACACAACCCTTAGCAGTTTATATACCTTGTAAGGGTCTTGCAAAGTACAAATATAACGTATTGTTCTTGTTCTGTATGATTCACACAAGCATTCGTGCGCCGCCTGCTGAGGATCTTTGATTTGATGACCTTGACAAAGGCTGTAATAGTCCCGTTTGACACAATTTAGTACCACTCACGCGGCGAAAGCCTTAACTGCCTGTCGGGAGTCGTCGGGCAATCCTTGCTCTTCCTTTTCACACGCGTCAGAGCCGCATACACACTTATCGCAGCCCTCACGGTTTTGACATATAGAACTTTCAGTTTGTTTTGAACACCACAGACAATTGAAAATTACATTGTTCGCTTTTGCAGGTCGCCACCCTGACACATGCCTCCACTCTGTAGCAGACCTTTTGGGGGTCTCTCTCTAGGTTCAAAAGACGAGAGAATGACAATACGTTAGTTGAAGAAATAACATACATCATTTTTGTAACTATCTGCTCATAACATTTTCCTACTAACCTCTGCATTTTCACAGCCCTCTGCGGCGGCTCTGAAATCTTGCGAGTCGCTAATGTCCTGCGAGGCCCCATCATCTTCGACGCTTGTCCCAGGCTGTTGCAGACCTTCCTTCTCTGCAGCCTTATTCTCCTGAATGTCCATGTCTTCATAGACGGATGTGTTAGGGGGTTCTACAGCCTCTTTACCATAGTGCATTATGAAGTATGTGCATCCAGCGGGTTTTGCGCTCTAGGGGTTAAAAGAAGACAGAATGACAATACGTTAGTTGAAGAAATAAAATACATCATTTTTGTAACTACCTGTTCATAACATTTTCCTACTAACCTCGGCATTATCACATCCCTCTGCTGCGGCTCTGAAATCTTGCGAGTCGTTAATGTCCTGCGAGGCCCCAACATCTTCGACGCTTGTCCCAGGCTGTTGCAGACCGTCCTTCTCAGCAGCCGTATTCTCCTGAAGGTCCATGTCTTCACAGACGGGTGTGTTAGGAGGTGCTACAACTTCTTCAACGTCCTCCATGTCCACTGAGCTGAGGCCAGCAAGAACACTGTCACTACACGATCCCTCACTTTTGCTGCTGTCGCACTTAACCGGGACCATCCGACATCCGTAATCCTTGAGCCTAAGTTCTTCCATAGGCCTACACAGGCCGGTGCCAAAACCAGTAACGTCGCAGCCCATATCCCGAGGTGTTTCTTGTTGAGCATTCTCGTCCATTACCAGAGGTGTTAAGCTGCGGTAATATCTATTGATAAGGGTCTGGGAGCCATCCACCCCGGTGCTTTTCACGAACGGGTTGTATCTCTTCATTTTGGCTGTGGGTCCCTTTTCGTATTCAAACGTCTGCTTGCTGTACACGGCTCTTGCCACATGCTTATATGTATTCTAAGAAGCCACAACCCCTAAAAGAGGCGTACACCTCTACAACACAACACGGTCATGTGGCCTCAGGACTGCCCCCGCAGCTGTTCCCCTACAGCTGTCTGCAAACCCCCCCCAGCCATGTCCATTTTTGCGGCCAGGCCTGTCAAATTTAAGGCCAGAAGTTTAAGACTAGACCTGTCAAATTTAAGACTAGACCTGTCAAATTTAAGACTAGACCTGTCACTTTTGCGGCCAGCGTTTGCGACCAGACCTGTCACTTTTGCGGCCAGCGTTTGCGACCAGACCTGTCACTTTTGCGGCCAGGATAGTTTGATGGAAGCTATACCTATATACTACTCATAATAAATATGGATAAATACAGATAAAGTAGACAAAAAATAAATATGGATAAATACAGACGGAAATGTCCAAAAAATAAATACCATAAAACCGGGAGCCCTAATTATAATAAAATGAGTAGCCTTTGATCTGTGTTCTTCAAAACAGAAATTTTGAACCTAGGGTGCAGCTCCACATGAGATGTGTAGAAGAGAACCCTTCAATGTGGGTTTCAACATTTCATGCAATTTCCGGTAACCCAGCAGTGAGTTTACTTGTTTTCTTTTGCCCATCCTTTGTTGCAGAATCTGATGATGGCGGACTCTATGACAAACTATCTTGGAGCGCACTCCTCTAGGATAAGCGATCTAAGGGATGTTTAAACGTTTCTCCAGAGATAAGCAATTTAAAAATAATTTTTGAGTTAGTGGTGTTTGGGGTTGTGTCCAGTTGATACTCCACAGAATAAGAGGAGCCATTTTAAATGTCTCTCAGATGGGTAGAGCACATTCCAGATGCATTACATAAATTGGAGAGGTCGGTGTCAAAGGAGAAGTGATTTTAAAAACCTTTTTTTCTCTCTGAAGGGATCTTGCAACAGAATTGCTCAAACACCAACGCCATAAATAGCCTAACCCTTGTTAAATGGCTACACAGGTTTTTAACTTATATGCAATGGTTGCTGCCAAATAAGAAAATTGCTCTTAGGACCTGCAAAATACATACACGTTTTTCAGTGAGTTTTAAAGGCCAATTTATTTTGACATAACAGATAAATGCACAGGCAAATAGTCAGCTCTTGTCAATATGTTGCCATTTGCACTTATGGGATTTTAAAGTTTTTTGTCCCAAATATAGGGGCATTTCAACAACAACCGGCGATAATTATCGCTCAGCGCTCTTAGCGTGAGGATAATTATCGCCGGTTAGCGTGAATTTTTATCGCTGAGATAGCGTGCTATTAGCAACGCTTATCTCAATAGCGATAAAAATCTACACGCTAACAGGCTAACGTGAGATTATCGCTGGAAACCCAGCGATAATCTCACGTTACCTTGTTGATAGGGACAGGCAAACTTAGCCATGATATCCTCCTTCCATAGGATATCATGGCTAAGTCTGAAAATTAGCAGACGTAAAAAAGCAGCGTTAACCACGGTTAGCGCTGCTTTTTTTGTCTCTAACAGAGTTAGCGACATTCTTGATAATAGGAGAAATGTCGCTTAGCGACATTTCTCCTATTATTTTACTCTGGAACGCCCCCTTTGCATCTCATTAGAGATGCAAGGGGAAGCGTAGAGTAAAAGGGTGCTAACATGCAAATTTGCGTGTTAGCACCCTGTTGTTGATAGGGCGCTAGTTTTATCTCTGCTTTTTTGGCTTTTAAAGCCAAAAAAGCAGAGATAAAGCCCTTGTTGATATGCCCCATATTCAGTTGCAGCTGGTGGAGGGAGTGCCACAGGGCGGTGAGGCAGGGCGGGGAAGGGGCACGGTGGGGGATAGTAAACTCCGGCTCCCGACCGACCGGAGTAATGTAACTAAATAAATATATAAAACGAATTTCAACGCCAAATGCGTTTCAGCGATCGCAATGAAATCTGTTTTATTTATTTATTTAGTTACATTACTCCGGTCGGTGAGTGCCGGAGATTACTACCACCCACCCTGCCCCTTCCCTGCCCCACCTCCCCGCGGCACTCCCTCCTCGAGCCACTACTGAATATATCACATGCGATTTTAAGTAATTATTTGTTAGATCCAATTTGGTCACATAGGCACAAGAGAATTCATCACATTTGGAGGTGGTTAACGGCTCTTAAGAGAAGCACTGCATTGACCATGTAAACGGGGAGCAAGGCTACTGCTGTTCCTACAAATACTGAACATAGGTACTCGCTGTGAACAGGTTGATTAATCCTATTGCTATACAGAGAAAACAAGATAAAATATCAAATGAAATATTGAGTGAGACCTAATGCTGTTGCATTATCCCATCTTATGGAAGCGCCAGCCTGGAGTATGACAGCCAATCAGATTCCTCAGAGTGCAAGGTTTACATAGAGGTAAAAGCCATCTGATGCAGTTCTACAACACACCTTAGATGAACAGGAGAAAGGGATGTCACGGAACTGAAACGTACATGTCATAATAGCATTACTGATTTTGGAGCCTGTGAATAATACTAGTTATTGATATATTACACCCTGCTAGTCATTTCCTATATATTGTTAATCTGTAGGTGCTCTATTTGGCTTGCAACAGTAAAGTACAAACACTGTTTAGCTATATAAGAAAACAGTAACAAGTAGTCGAACATTACAGGAGCTGTCCAAGTGGGCGGATTGTGAGAGGGCGGCGCTCTGGAGAGAGGAGTCCAGGAGAGTGCATAGGGTCCCGATTTCGCCCTCTAGGGATACGATTTTAGTGGCTTGCCCCAGAATAGATGACCAGAGACAGATTTTAGCTGAAGAGGTGGTTTCGGTGGCTCTCTCACCAGGTGCTGGTATGCCCCCATTGTTACCTAACCTTGCCCCTGTGGCCTGAAGTGGGGCTGGCCTGGATCTAAGAGGGGTACATGCCTGTATGACAGACGCGTACGAGGTAGACATGGTGGGGCAAAGCTGAGTTGCTACCTGTGATTGTGACTTCAGCTCTAATAATAAATTGTTTATTTCTGGCGCTGCCCATAAAACACATCAGGTTAAAAAACAGGAAAAGCACTCTTAAATACATTTGCAAGTTGGGCAGTATAAATACATCATGCTTCAGTTGCCAATCTATAGTACAAACATGCTAAAACACAGTCTATCAACATGAACAAGGTAAAGGAGGGAAATCAGTTTGAAAGATTTGAGTGTAATGTAACACACGAGCTTTAGCAATTTAATAGTTACTATGTGGGGGTATAAAGTGCTATAGTGGAATGCCAGCTGCTATCCTTAGTCACCAACCTGATTGCTGTTGGCTACTTGCTTTAAGTCCAAGTTCAATTCAGTCGCTACAATTGAAACATATCCTCTAAGACGCCCAACAGGCGAAGATGGATTCATATATTTACAAAAAGGAGGGGCATGTGCAAAATGATACTCAAGGGGGGCCATGCAAAAAGAATATGAATCATTTCATAGTCATTTATCTGATAAATAGATGATGAGATAAATAAGAGGAAAATGGAGAGCAAAACCGAGGAGGACACAAAGTGTCCTACACAGGCTTACACTTGTCCGGTTATCTGTCAAGTTTCGCAGTTGTGAAGGGCCCTCTTCTTTTGTATCCAGGCACTTTGCAAGCACCGGGAGACCGCATAGGCTACATGTTCTCTGGTATCACTCTTAAAAAGCCTTGCAGCTTCCCAGTAATGTCTCACCCCCATAAGGTTGCATGCGACTAGCAACCAATTTTTCCGGGCCTTCCGCGAAAGGTGGACAGAATAACATGAAGTTGGGCTCCGTTTCCTCTACCTTTGGGCAGTTTGGACAGAAATCGGACTGAGGGAGTCCATTGGCCCATTTAGAGGTGTGTGATCTTGGGGCAGAACCCCACATCTGTATTGCATGTATAAACATTTGGACTGATGTGGGTACAACCTATTGATGTATGGTTCGAACCTAGGTATGCACTTATGATTCAGAAACTTGCCTGTGAGGCCATTGTATTGGTGCACTTTCCACGTTTGGAATAGGGCTGCCTCCCTTGTATGACTGTTTTGCTCTTAGTACATCTCCTTTTACTATTAGATCTGGGGAAGTCCATAGGTTACTCATGCCTATTCTGTAAGATGTTTTTGTAATGTGTTTCAACCATGGGGTTATCAGTTTTCTATTGGTGACTATGAGTTTTTTTTTACACACTCTCTATATGGTAACAGTTCATGGGTGGACCATAGTCTAACCCAATATAACAGCGGTTTTAATAGAGCTGTTAGATGGATGGGGCTGAGGGTTAGGTCTAGGCGCAATGGGGTAGCAGGTGAGCTTGAGGGAAGTTTAAAAAGTGCTTTAATAAATTTATTTTCTACTTTTGTTAATATTTCTGCAGAGGCGTATCCACAGATCTCAGCACCGTATCGTACTGATGCTTCTGCTGTAGCTTTATATATGGTAGTAACCGGAGAGACGGCTCCTCCTGATGCAGCCTTGTATCTCCTCACTATGGCAGAGGCTTTCTGGTGCAGAATAGTATTGCTTTTTTCCATGTGGGGGCCCCATGTTTGTGTATCGCTTAACCTCACCCCAAAATAGTCAGCGTATTGCACTTTTTCAAGGGGGAGCTGCCTTACGGTCATAATGCCTCCACATTTTTTGTGGGGATTAATTGTCATAACTTTGTATTTAGACGTGTTTAGTTCTAATCCTTTTTCCCCACAAAATGTGACAAAGGCATTCAATTCAGATTAGAGGCTCATTGGTGTATGTGAGATTAACAGGGTGTCATCTGCAAACATTAGTATAGGAGTTGGTGTTCCTGCCAGTCTAGGGGCATCATGTTTGCATTTCTTCACCGCACCATTGATATATAAGCTGAACAATGACACACCCTTGTCTGACCCCTATCAAAATCTCTATCCTATTGGCCATGTCCCCTGTGGTGTTCCATCCCACCCTCCCATATGTGTTTTCATGTAGCACTTTTAGCATTCTTAATAGATCTAAAGGGATACCATACCCATCTAATACCTCCCATAGCGTTTCTCTTGGGACCAGGTCGAATGCCGCTCTCAGGTCGATGAAAGCGACATAAAGATGGTCATGCATCAAGGTGATATATTTCCAAGTTATCACCTTGAAGCGGAGGACCTGGTCCAATGTGCTGATCTTTGATCTAAAGCCTGCTTGGCCTCTTCGAGGTTGTTATTCTGTTGTATCCACTCATTTAGTTTGAAAAGGACCTGTCTGCAAAATATTTTAGGCGTGTTATCTAGTAGGCTTATGGGCCTGTAATTTGGGGGATTAGTTCTCTTGCACTTTTTATAGATGGGTATGATAACGGCACCTTGCCACGACGATAGAATCATATTGCCTTTTAGGATAGTAATAGATAAAACATTCAGATAGAGGGACCTGATATCTGGTTCAGAAAGGAAAAGGACACCCAGGATGCCACCCATTCCTGGAGCCTTACCCTTTTCCGTTTGTTTTACAGCTTTGTATGTTTCAGATGGAGCAGATGTAAGGGTAGAGTGAACGACTGGCATAGGATGTGAGTTCAGTTATGAATCTGTGGTTTATGCATGTTATTGTTTGGCTCATATGTCGGTTCCTGTCTCCACACACCTGCCTTTCTATGTTTGGCAATGGAGCATTGTTTAATTGAAAACTGCAATAAAAAATATTTACAAAAAAATAGCAATCGAACATGACACAAGTAGGTTTGTTAAGGAATACATTCACTTAAACATATATACATTCTTCATTTTGCCTCTATGTGAATCTCACACCTGTCAAGTTGGTATTGTAATTGTGTGGATCTTCTATGAAGCCTTGTTCCCACATCCACACCTAATTTGTGGTTATGTACTTCTGAATCACACATTTCGCTACCCTTACTTTATAGGTTAGGCTTAATTGCACCTTGTATTATTCATTGCTATCCTTTTTGGTGCACTTTGAGGAATTGCTGCCTTTACAGTTGCTTGAGTTAGAGAAGTATGCAAACAGAGGGACATATTTACTAAAAAATATTAGTGCATGGTATTATGTCAAATTTGGCAATGCCACACTCTGACATCTTTTAAAATGCAGGGATGCGCCATAATTAAAAGAATACAGCTCACCCCTGCTTTTCCCCTAGCGCTGGCACTAAAAAAGCTGCCTAGCGCCAGCGCAGGCACCCTTGTGCCATATCGCAAGGCTGCCTGCGCTGCAAGGGGCGATTGTTTATGTGCAGGTATGGACACCTTCCTGCACATAAGCAATCATTAAAGGCGACTGGCTCTTTCTGTGTGTGCTGCAGAATGCAGCACACATTGAAAGAGCGACAAAACGAGGAGAAACTCATAAATTCTTCTTGTATCGCCATTCTAAGACCAGGTATTACCTGGCCTTTGTTTTTGGCGCTTCCCCATGGGTGCTGTGGTGGAACGCCCACAGCAGCACCCATTGCCCGCCCCATTGCCGCAGCAGACTGCTGTGGAAAGGGGCATATTTATAAGCTGGCGATAAGCCACATTAAGTGGCTTTGTGCCACCTTGTAATTATGGGGAATGGAGCAACACCACCAGAGAGTCAGAAAACGTGACCCTCCGGCGGTGTTGGAGGTCGTAAATATGCCCCATTATAGCCTTGGAGGCCGTCGTAGCAGCCTCTACTGGCCATTAAAGGCCTGCTCCAGCGTTAAAGGGAGCAGGCCTTTAATGGCCAGTAGAGCCTGCTATGGAGGGCTCTAAGGCTATTGGAATATTGTACCCCTAGGGGACAGAATGTTCTAATTTGTCAAACGAAGGCCTCACAGAGCCCAAGAGGAAAGACATCTCCTCTGCCCCCGTGAGGCCTTCGTTCACAGGAACATCTGTGAACAAACATTGGAATGTTGAAGCTGCAGGATTCTACCAGACATTAGAAGCCCGGAGCACTCCATTGTTTGCAATGGAGCTGCCATCATTCTAATGTTCTTTAGAACTGGAGTTTAGCCTTGTCACCATGCTAATATATCATCTTATTTTTTATTAGTGTGTAGTTAGAAAAACAAGCATTGTGTTTCATGAAATAACTAGGTTCAGAAAGTTTTACTATTTGCAAATCCCATTGAAAAGATTTCCTCCACCGACTCTTCTTGCCTGCACTGAACCTCAAACTGTGGCTATAATGAAGTTTAAGTATAACACAGTTCTTAGAAATGCGGATGTTGTTACATGGTACACACCCTTCCTTTCAAAACACAGGGCACCTAAAAAACACAGAACAGTTTAAAGATATAAAAAAATAAGGCTCACTTTCTTTTTTTTTTTTTAATTTTTATTGAAACAATAAATCAGTTACAAGCATGGGCCTACAACCACCAGGGCCGGCCGCTAGATTCAGAAAGGATCGTACATTCGTTAAGGCAGTAGGCGACTCCTGGGGCCCAGCCCCGTAAATGGCTCAGGATAGCTCGAAAGAAGCAGGAGACATACATTTAACATAAATAACAACTAAAAACAAAAGGCGAGGCATAAGGGCAAAAAGCGTGGGTCAGGCTACATCCGGGGGACCTTACTCCAAACCGTCAATTAGCTATCAACAGGAGAGAGTACTGAAAGATCGGGGGGGTAACGGGAGAGGAACATCTATATTCAATTATTACAACCAGTTACAAGGAACCATCAAGGGTCAGGGGGACAAGGCAATATCGGTGTCCACTAGGGGGGGCGTACAGATACCTCCACGATACGCGTTCCATTGCCCCCAAATTCTACCCCATGCCCCGGGTTTACCACGGGCCACATACACAGTCTTCTCCCTGAACATACACCAGTCCATGTTCTCCTTCCATACTGACACGGTGGGTGGCCGCTGAGAGCCCCAAAGCTGCGCAATATCCCTCTTGGCAATCATGTATCCCAGGGCCGCCCACCGAGTCTGAGCCGCATTATAATCATTGGGCTCCCACACATTCAAGACACAGCGACGCACCTCCGGCAGCAGCGCAACTCCGGTGACTTGCCCCATGACCCCATGAACCCGACGCCAGTATTCCGCCACCTCCCGGCACTCCCAAAGGATATGGAGAAAGGTGGCACTGAGCCCACACCCCCGCTTACAGAGCCCATCTTCCGAGAATCCCATCGAGACCAGACGGGGGCCCGTCACATACACCCGGTGGAGAATCTTTAGCTGGACCAGGCGGAGACGGGCTGGAATGGCTACTTCCTTGGGGGACGATAGTGCGGACTGCCAGTCCTCGTCGTCTAATTCCACCCCGTCCCCCGTCCACGTCTCCCGAAGGCGCACCAAGAGGTCAGCCCGATTATTAATAAGTTTTTTATAGATTAAAGAGATAGTACTGTCGGGGACATGACCATCGAGTATGCGGTCCTCGAGGGGCGAAGAGGCAGGGATCTTGGTCCCCTCCCCAAAGACAGAGAGCAGGGCGTGCCGAACCTGGGCGTATCGGAAGAACTCCTTTTCCGTGAGTTCGTATTCGCTCTGGAGCGCCGCGAAGGTCTTAACCGCGCCCTTCATCCATAAGTCTCCCACTCTACTGATACCAATCGTGTCCCAACGGTCAAACCCCTTCGTTGTCCAGAGGCTTCCAAGTCGGTCGGAGGCAAATAAAGGAGTAGCACATGTAAGTCGCTCACTCCAGCCCATGGCTACATTGGCCGCCTTCCAGATCCGTACCGCGATCTTAGTAGGGCCCGTCAGGGTCCGTCCAGCCGAGCGGGAGTAAAGCGCCCTGTTATAGTTCCCACCGGGGAGCAAGAATTTATCCATCTCATACGCCGGATTCAAGCCAGGCGCATACGTGGCATGGTTTATGGCCGATAACTGCGAGGCCCAATAATACCTGCGAATGTCGGGAAGCGCGATGCCCCCGTCGTACCAGGGGAGAGTAAGCTTGGCCAGGGCGATACGCGCCCGTCCGTCCCACACCAGTCTCCTCTGCAGGCTCTCCACCTCCCGAAAGTAGGCAACTGGAATGATGTCGAAGGAGTTCTGAAGTGCATAGAGGAATCTGGGAAGGGACATCATTTTAAACAATGCTGCCCGACCCAGTGGGGACAAGGGCAGCCTACACCACCGAGCCGTGTCTTCCCTCAAACGCCGAAGTGGAAGCAGGAGATTGTGCTCATAACGAGCCACCGGGTCCAACGAGACGTGTATCCCCAGGTATTTAAAGCCGGACAGAGATATTTGAATCGGAAGCCGAGGCGGCAGGAGAGGGGGGCCACCAGAGATAGGATAGACACAGGATTTAGACCAGTTAATCGTGAGACCCGAATTTCTCCCGTAGGAAGTCAGAACATCGAAGAGAACATTAAGCGACTGCCGCGGCGAGGTAAGATACAGGAGAATATCGTCAGCATATAACGAGACCCGATCCTCAAAGCCCGGGGCCCACCGGATCCCCCTGATCGAGGGCTCCCAGCGGAGCCAAGCAGCGAGGGGCTCCAGGGCGAGAGCAAAGAGCAGAGGGGACAACGGGCACCCCTGCCGCGTACCCCTACCGAGAGCGAAGGGCCGAGAGACCCGCCCATTAACCACCACCTGAGCCATGGGTCCCGTGTAGAGAAGCTTCACCCAGCCAAGAAATCCCTCCCCAAAGCCGAATTTGGTCAAGACAGCCCAGAGGAATGGCCACTCGATGGTGTCGAAGGCCATCGTGGCATCTAAAGAAACCAGCACGGCCGGTTCGGAGAGGTACTCTGCCCTGGCGAGGGCGCCATGGAGACGCCGCAAGTTGAGGGCGGTGTTGCGATGCGGGATGAAGCCGCATTGATCAGGATGAATCAGATCGCAGATAACGCTCAACAAACGATTGGCAAGGACTTTAGCAAGGATTTTAGGCTCTGCATTTAGCAGTGAGATAGGCCGATAGGAGGCACAGCGGTCCCGCGGCTTACCTTCCTTGGGGATCACGACTATCGTGGCCAGCCGCTGGTCGACCGGAAGGGAACCGGCCTCAAGGGACTCCTGAAACATACGACGGAGGAAGGGCGCTAGTTTATCCGGGCGCAACTTATATAATTCGATAGGTAGACCGTTGGGACCCATGGCCTTGCCCGAGCGAAGGGATCGAATCGCAGTCGCTATTTCATCTACCGACAAGGGAGCGTCCAGCTGCTCACGGTCCTTCGTGTAAAAAACTTTTTTTGTACTATATTTGATACTGTACATATTCACTTTTTCACAATCACACAAAGTCACTTTATTCACGTTGTCACTGCGTCGTTGTTTTGTAAATATTATTGTATATACAGCCCTTTTCATTTTTTATACATGTCTAAAGGAGTTGATGAATGATTTAAAATTCAGATGAAATACTAAAAAAATAAATTGTGACGTTTTTGAAATATTAATCATCCTTTAAGATTAATTGCTTTCTAGATCATCGATTGCTGTGTTTATGTTTAATTGATTTTTCTTTGTTGTAAATAATATCTTCCCTACGGAACCATTGTTCATATATATCACGGTCCTCGGCGGACAGGCCGGGCAGAGCAATGTCCCTCAGTAGAAGGCAAGAGTCTTCCTCATCCCTATCAGTCACCGGGGAGTACACGGTCCGGAGGTGGTCGGCAAAACATTCCACAATCTCACCAGGCTCAGTCAGACACACTCCATCCGAGACACGCAACTCCGGGACCACACGATTCACTCTCTCCTTCTTATCCAGCCACGCAATCAGCTTTCCCGCCTTGTCCCCGGCATCATACAATCGACCCTGCTGCTCCCTATACATAGTTTTGGCAGCGTCAGTGACAAGAGATCTGTATTCAAACTGTTTCAGGCTGAGGGCGTGGAGACCGTCCGGAGTGACACCAGCCTCCAAGGCCGACTCCAGCCCCGAGATGTCCGTCTCCAGCTTCACCACCGCCTCACTCCTGAGCTTCTTAGCCACCACTATCTGGGAGAGGGCGTGTCCGCGGATTACGGTTTTAAAGGCTTCCCACAGGGACATTGCAGACAACACCGACCCCTCGTTTTCAAGAAAATATTGGTCCATAGCCTTAACCAGACTATCGCGAGTCGTAGGGTCTCGCAGGTACCACGGGTTAATGGGAGCGATCCGCCCTGCAGACCGCGACTCGGTGTCAAAGAGAAGCCACAGCGGGGAATGATCGGAGATACCCCTCGCCAAGTGCCTGACCTCTCGAATTCGACCCGTCTGCGCCGCGGGCATTAGGAAATAGTCTAACCTAGAAAGACTCCCATGTGCCCCAGAGTGAAAGGTGTATTGACATTGGGTCGGATGCATTAATCGCCAACTATCCACCAGGCCGAAGGTCTCCAACAGACCACCTAGCCAAGCCTGGGCAGCGGGGAGGGCCCTGGGTGGGTGACGATCCAGGTCACCCGAGACCACCGAGTTAAAGTCCCCGCCCATAAGCAAAAGACTGTCCGGAAGTGCAAGCAGCATTCGACCCAAGTCCGCGAAGGTGGAGTTCTGGAGGCCCGGGGGGACGTAAACTGAGACCAGGGCAAGGGGATGTCCCTCCCACCTCCCAGTCAGACAAACATAACGCCCTCTGTCATCTGAGACTACCCTGGTGATCTCCAACGGAAGTGAGGATCGCAGGAGAATGCCCACCCCCCTGGAGCCAGTTGTGAAACCAGAGTGAGCCACGAGGCGGTATCCCCCCCTGTTCATTGCATGGCAGACATTACCAACCAGATGCGTCTCCTGGATAAACACCACATCAGGAGTCAGACGACGCAGATACTGCAGTACTACACCCCGTTTGATACGGTCCCCCAACCCATTGACGTTCCATGACATCAGCTTCAACCCGTCCCCCCCCATCCCCTCCAATAGATCAAAGGTCCCCCCGCAAGCAGCCCAAGTCCCAAAAGTGGAAGAAAATCAATACCTCGCCCTGCAAACAAAAAACACACAACAAAACAACCCCTCCTTCCCCCCCACCCCCCCCCAACACCCAACTCCCCCCACCCTGCACCCCTGCGGGCCAAAAAACCCCCCAACTTGCAGTGTGCCTGTCGCCCAACTAACCCCAGTCTACAAAAAGACCCCGGAGGAGGAAAGGGACCCGTCCCCGCCCGCCCCCCATACAGGTCCTAGCAAAATACACTGAACCAAAGAAGTACAACCCAGCTGAGCAGTGCAAACAGGCAAAATCAAGGACCAAGAGTCACTCCAAAGGGGACCCGTCACCGTTGGCACCTGCAGAGGGCCCGGGACGGCCACCTCTGTCCGGTAGCGAGTCCAGCCAGTCACTCACGGCCACAGGAGAGTCAAAGAAGGCAGTCCGATCCTCATGTTCCACTCGGAGTTTGGCAGGGTAGAGCATAGAGTACTTTAGGCCCAGCTCACGAAGACGACGTTTCACCCCCTGGAATCCCATCCGCTGTTTCTGGACAAGTTGAGTAAAGTCCGGATAAAAGTTAATGGATGAGTTCTCATGTCGAACCGGGCCATGGGCACGTGAGGCCTGTAGAATCGCATCCCGGTCTCTGTAGTAAAACAGTTTGGCCACGATAGGCCTCGGGGGGGCCCCCGGCCGTGGCCGCCCGCCCGGAACTCGATGAGCCCGCTCAACGGCAAAGAATTTACTCAAGCCCGCAGGGGTCAGCTGTTGGAGGATGAGTTCCTCGACCAGGAGGTCAACCGGGCGGTCGTCGGAGGACTCCGGTACGCCGATGACACGGATGTTGTTGCGTCGGGCCCGTCCCTCGAAGTCCTCCAGCCGCCGGGCCATCTGATCATTGACCACCTTGATGTCACCAAGCGCGGCCTGCAGGCCCGACACATCCGCACCAAGGGTGGAGGTCCGCGCATCGAGAGTTTGAACCCTCTCGTTTGTTTTGGAGAGATCCGCCCGTATTAAGGTGACATCAATCGCCACCGTGTCGATCTTGCGGGCCAGGGCCTCGTATTGCGTGGCGATGGTCTCCCTGATGCCATCAATGGCGCCCATGATATCCTGTAGGGAAAGTTCCGAAGAGACAGATGTGCCACCACCGGCGGCGTCTGAGGAGGGACCGGCCGTTCCAGGGGAGCCTCTGCCCTGAGTGTAGCGGTCCATGTTGTTGGTCTGGACCGATCCCCCACGGAGGGAGGCCTTAGTCTTACGCCCCTCGGGGCCCCCCTTGTCCCCCATGTGGTCACGGACTCCGAGGGGGACCGCCGATCAAAAGTAGCTGAGGTACAGGCCCTGGAAACCAGCGCCTCACCCGAGACAACAATATGGCGGTGCGGGGGGGACCCAAGGCGGTAGGCACTCTAGTGGCAGGTGGGGACAAAGCCTTGTGCAGAGATCGAAGAAACACCCCGCCACCTCAAGCGCTCCACCGGCCAGCCCCCTGAGGTCTGAAAGTGAAACCGAAAGTGGTCGAGCGGCCCCTGGCACCGAGCCGCAGCCGCTGTTGTTCAATTGCGACACGGCTCCACGGTTCACCTTCGCCCCGGGCACCTCCGTCGGGTGGGTCCCAAAAGTTCAAACAACGATAACTCAGGATTCCCAGGTCCGATTAAATTTCTGAAAAGAGATACGTGCTCAGCCGGTCGTCATCTCTCAGATTCCATAAACCACGTCAGGATATTGTCAGGATAAATTCCGAGGAGCAGCGAGGGTCCGGGGAGCCCTGTGCTCACGCGACCATCTTGGATGCGCGCTAGGCTCCTCCTCTCCAAGGCTCACTTTCTTGCTTACCATTGGTAGTATTGATTCTGTATGCAGTCAAACAAAACCAACAACACTCAAAACAGCGTTCTCATTAGTATGTTATACAAATTATAAAACGTGGCAATCTACAATCCTTTTATATAAAAAACTGTCAAAATATCAGGAATCTTCCCGTATGTTATTCACACACGGCAAATAACAAAATAGTTTGTTTTGTAATTGGTTGTAAACTGCTTTTCCGTATATTTATTTTCACATATAGATTCGACTAGTGTACTAGCAGAAGAGGCCTTTGTTATGAAGACGCAAAAGACCAATGGAGTTATTTGAAAGTTGGCAGATGCCGGGCACAGCCAGAAATGATGGATTCCCCATCTGCCAACCTCACCATGTTCAGATGCAGGGAAACGACAAGGTTTCTGCCACAGGCAACTCCGCTGGGTCCAAGAGAAGAAACCCTTGATCTTGGAACAAAGGCACTCTACATGCTGGGTCGCCCTTATTTTTCTCATTTGTGAGTCTCTTCCTTTGACCTTGTGTATGTAGTCAGTGGGCCCGATTCACAGAACTAACTTAAGACAAAATCCTAAACTTACTACCATTTTGGTATTCACAGAAGGCACTTACTCATTTTGGTATTCACAGATGGCACTTACTCATTTCGGTATTCACAGAAGTTAGGAGTCCGAACTTTAGGACTCCTAAATGCCTTCTGTGAATACCGAAAGTCTTA
Organism: Triturus cristatus; assembly: GCF_964204655.1. Taxonomy (NCBI): domain Eukaryota; kingdom Metazoa; phylum Chordata; class Amphibia; order Caudata; family Salamandridae; genus Triturus; species Triturus cristatus. The sequence goes on from NC_140589.1 coordinate 962,827,265, forward strand.
AAATTAGGATTTTTCTCAGTTCAGTAGTAGTATAGTTAGGACTCCTAACTTTAGGACTCCTAAATGCCTTCTGTGAATACCGAAAGTCTTAAAATTAGGATTTTTCTCAATTTAGTAGTCCTAAGTCTAAATTTAGGACTACTAAATTGAGAAAAATCCCAATTTTAAGACTTTCGGTATTCACAGAAGGCATTTAGGAGTCCTAAAGTTAGGAGTCCTAACTATACTACTACTAAACTGAGAAAAATCCTAAATTTAAGGCTTTCGGTATTCACAGAAGGCATTTAGGAGTCCTAAAGTTAGGAGTCCTAAATTTAGGACTACTAAATTGAGAAAAATCCTAATTTTAAGACTTTCGGTATTCACAGAAGGCATTTAGGAGTCCTAAAGTTAGGAGTCCTAACTATACTACTACTAAACTGAGAAAAATCCTAATTTTAAGACTTTCGGTATTCACAGAAGGCATTTAGGAGTCCTAAAGTTAGGACTCCTAACTTCTGTGAATACCGAAATGAGTAAGTGCCTTCTGTGAATACCAAAATGAGTAAGTGCCTTCTGTGAATACCAAAATGGTAGTAAGTTTAGGATTTTGTATTAAGTTAGTTCTGTGAATCGGGCCCTATGCCTTCAGGGGTGCCAGCTGACATATACTGTTTCTGGTCTCAGCCCTTTTTCTGCAAAGGTGTGGAGCTTCTTCAAAGTTAAAAGGTGAAAATTGGGTCGACCTGAATTGGCTAGCTTATAAATCCAAACTTTGGGAAAATCAAAGTATTCCAAGGTGTATATTTCCTGTAAGTTCTGTACAGTCCCACGGTTCTCTTCTACTACGGTGCATGCTCACTCTGGTTTAATTAGGGATAGCAGACATCCTATAATGTCCACTTGATTTGTAAGATTAAGTCATACAACCTCCAGGCCAATCAGGAGTTGCTACTGGGCTATTACTTTTTTAACAGATCAGGGCACAATCTTTTTTCTAGGTCCATCACCTTGCAGGCTGCAAGACTTACTGGAACTAGTTATATCCAGGCAAGATGAACACAATGACGTGTTAATGCACGGTTGAAAGGGATGTGGCTCACATACACATGCTATAATAGCTGTTGCAAAGAGTGTGAAGAAGGTAAATAAAAAGATGGAACATGCCAATAATGGGAGACAGCAACCGCCTTACTTACCATAATCCTATGGAGCACACTACGACATCATGGGATGTCCCACCACTGAAGTCTACAAGCTCTGCTTCACTCATAATTCTAATGGTCATGTCAAACTACATAGATTTAGTCAGGGTGAGCCAGCAGACTGCTCACTTGGGTGCAGGTAAAAAAGCCTGTACTCCATAACTGTAATTTGCTACCACTAAACATTAGTTGTGGCTTGGCTTGGTCTTGGAGAAGTAATTACCCATTATTAAAAGGAGTACTGCTCTGGATGTCTCTCTATTGCCTTACAGATTGTAGCACTATCTTGGTGAGCAATATTCAAAATCAAGTAAGCATCTGTTGGGAGCTCATGACACTAGCCTGTTGCACAGAAACATATGCATGTTCAACAAGAATGGTACAACCAGCAATTGCAAATCCAATAGGTCATGGCATTAGCACCTAATGACTTTGCTAAAATTGTTTTTCATCACATAGGCTGTGTGGAATGAATCCCATCTGTGTCAGCCACCTTTAAATGTGTTTGAGTGTTCAAAGACCGGAAATGCATTCGAAGATGTCCAGGGTAGATGCACATGCATCCATGGTGGCCATCTGAGAACACGTTTGTAAATTGTGCATGAACCCATTCAAAGATGACGCTATGGATGCATTGCATCCACAGTTACCAGATTTGTTTTTTCAAAAAAATATTTCTAATATTTGAACAAACCCCTTTATGGATGGCCATGGTGAATGTGTATGAATCCAGGTTGGCCATCTTTCAATGGGTTTGGTTAAATAATACATACAATTGTTTTTTGACCACCACACCTGCATGTGGCCATCTTGAAAAAGGTATTAACCTATTGGAGGATGGACACCTGCCAATAGCACAGTGGGCAAAAAAAATGTATTAGGTTGCAGAGGGGCTAGTGAAAGGGCGACGAGCTGAGAGGGGTAGTGAGCAAGAAGGGAGAGTGGGTGAGGAAATATTTTTAAAATGAGAGTGATAGTGGGCAAGGAAAGCAACGGATTAGCAGGAGAGGACAGAAAAGGCAAAAAAGAGGGGACAAGGTAGAGGATGAAGTAGGGAAGCAACACTGACAGCGAGGAGGATGCAGGGGCAAAATGAAAGGAAAAGCAGCACATAGGCCAGAGATCAAGAAAACACATGCACTCTAGTGGAGTGCATTGTGGGAAAGAAACAAGGAGCTCCCTAAATGCAAGCATCATCAGCAGGGAAAGCTATAAGTCAAGCAATCAGAACACTGTGAGACCTAAATGCTCCTGGGTGGGGAAAACACAAGAATAGGGAAGAACGATCTCAGGTCAAGAGGATGCTATTAAGAAGGACAACAAAGGCATGCAATCATAAGCAAGGAGCTCACTCTATGTATATAGGAAGGTAAGCAGTCAAAATATTGAAAATAAAATTTCGACCTACACTAATATCGAGTTTTAAATATCGAAGGGACAGAATATCGATGTCAATAATATCTATGGACAGAATATCGACCCTAAGGTAAGTATTTTTATATCGATGTTAGTAATATCGAAGTTAGTAATATCGATATCAAATATATCGATGTTACTAATATTGATATTACTAATATCGATATTTATATTATTGTTATGTATTTTATTATGTATTTAATATGCATGTGTTATATGTTTTTTGTTAAGTGTTTTACTGGTTTTAAAATATATGTATACAATTTTTATATGTTAATAATGTTTTTTAAGTCAATTTTGTGTTTTAGTACTGTAGCGGGTTGTGTGTTTATAGGGGAATAGGGTGGGAAGTAATTTAATTATATGAAATTAATTATCCATTTTTAGGAATTATAAATTAATTTTAATTAATTTTTGCATTAAAGTTCTGTAGCGGGTTGTGGGTTTATAGGGGAATAGGGTGGGAAGTAATTTAATTGTAATTAAGTAATATTTATTTTCATTTATTGGTATTGATAATTATATTATTGTTAATTAAGTATTAATTGGTAGTTAATTTTTATTAATTGGTAATTAGTTTTTAATAATTGATTAATTGATAATTATGTTAAGTGTATTATTTTATTATTGGAGTGAGTTGTGCGTTTATAGGGGAATAGTCTTGGAAGTAATTGAAATCTTATTAAGTAATTATTACATTTGTTGTTGGGTGTTGATAATTAATTAATTGGACATTAATTATTAATTGGTAAATATTTTAAATTATAAAATGTTGGTTATGAAAAATAATTTGTTGTTGATCAATCATTAATTGTGAATTAAATATGATTAAATATTATGTATTGATATTTCTAATTAATATATTAATACGTAATTATTAATTGGTAATTAATGTATCATTATTATTTTGTGGTATAATTTTTGTTAATTATTCAATATTTTTCAATTGGTAATTACTTTTTAATAATTCATATGTTTTTGGTTATGAAAAATATTTTATTGTTTTATATTTATTATTTGGTAATTAATATTTATTAATTATTTTTTATTGGCATATATTATTAATTTATTGTTAATTAATTATTAATTGGTAGTTATGTTTGTAATAATTATTTATTGGTATTTGTAAATAATTTTGAGTTATTTAATAATTAAATGACTAATTATTTTATTTATAAGTATGTTATTTTTAACTTCTACGCTATCCAACACTTTCCCTACTGTTGCACTCTCTGGAGTTGGAATAGTAATTTTTATCCCTACGCTATCCAGCACTTTCTGTACTGTTGCACTCTCTGCAGTTGGAATAGTAATTTTGACCCTTACGCTATCCAACACTTTCCCTACTGTTGCACTCTGTGGAGTTGGAATAGTTAAGTTTTACCCCTACGCTATCCAACACTTTCTCTACTGTTGCACTCTCTGGAGTGGGAATAGTAATTTTTACCCCTTCGCTATCCAACACTTTCCCTACTGTTGCACTCTCTGGAGTTGGAATAGTAATTTTTACCCCTACGCTATCCAACACTTTCCCTACTGTTGCACTCTCTGGAGTGGGAATAGTAATTTTTACCCCTATGCTATCCAACACTTTCCCTACTGTTGCACTCTCTGGAGTTGGAATAGTAATTTTTACCCCTACGCTATCCAACACTTTCCCTAATTTTGCACTCTCTGGAGTGGGAATAGTAATGTTTACCCGTACGCTATCCAACACTTTGTCTACTGTTGCACTATTTGGAGTTGGAATAGTAATTTTTACCCCTATGCTATCCAACACTTTCCCTATTGTTGCACTGTCTGGAGTGGGAATTGTAATTTTTACCCCTACGCTATCCAACACTTTCCCTACTGTTGCACTCTCTCGAGTGGGAATAGTAATTTTTACCCCTACGCTATGCAACACTTTACCTACTGTTGCAATCTCTGGAGTTGGAATAGTAATTTTTACCCCTACACTATCCAACACTTTCCCTAATTTTGCACTCTCTGGAGTGGGAATAGTAATTTTTACCCCTACGCTATCCAACACTTTCTCTACTGTTGCACTCTCTGGAGTTGGAATAGTAATTTTTCCCCCTACGCTATCCAAGATTTTCCTTACTGTTGTTTTTTTTGGAGCTGGAGTAGTAGTTTTATTGTCTGTGCTATTTAATATTTTTTGTATTATTTTAGCTAATGTAATATATAATTAATTTTAACAATATTCAAATTAAATGTAATTTTTTAAATGTGTTATATATCATTATTTAATTTTTATTCATGTTATTGTTTTATGTGTATGATGTATTTGTAATTTATAATAATTTGTAATAATTTATAAGTTATTAAAACAATTATTAAAACTGATTAAGTAAGTATATATATTATATATTATATGTATATGTTTAATTAATGTTTTATTAAATTATATATATTAATCATTAATTTTAAACATTATAAAATATATTTGATTATGTTTATTTTATTTATAAGTATTATTTGTTTTTTTTTCCATATTTGTTTTAACTAAAAAATACCCTATATTTTTTAAAAACGATATTTTTGACATTCTATATTATATTTTCGATATTTTTGTATTTACCATGTTGTAGATAGGATGTCGATATTCTTGACATCGATATTTTTGCTCCGATATTTTTGTAGGTCGATTTTTTGACCTTCGATATTTTGTCAGTGATCCATATAGGAAACAATAGGTCGGCCCATGAGACAGCTAGAACTTAGACCTAATGAGCAGGCTGGAGCATAAAACGGTGACTTTCGACCTGCCAGCTTCCCTGCCTCAATTAGACAAATCATAGACTACTCCTGTCCAGGGGTATCTTGGTCATGTCAGCATTGTGCCACATGGGGACATCTAACTACGAAAAGTAATGTATCACCCAAACAAATTCAAGTACCTGATTTCGTTGCCATTAGCCTACTCAAAGGCGTGTTGCCCATCTGAACATTAGAGATTCTTTTGAACATATGTGATAAAAGTTCTTCGGTGCCCAAGTCTCTTTCTCAATTGTGAGTGCTGCTTTCCGGGTAGGAAGATAAAAAATGGTGAATGCCACTAGATGCTCTTTGACAATGTTGTTACTTGAACCACCATGGTACAGAAACCCCTTTTCAGGGATATTCATCTGCACCATACCTGTCATATTGTAGATATGCTTTTTAAGTAAAGGTCTTCTTTTAAAGCCTTTCAGAGCCTGTTGAAGGCCTCTTGCCTTTACACAGTCCAATGTATAGGTTTAATTTGCTTATTAGATGTCTTAGCTGTCAGAGCAGCACCAAAGGTCACAGTAAGGCATGAAAACCTCCCTTACATGGGTCTGGATCTTGTACAAGAAAAAGGCAGCCTCACTGGGACTGAATGTAGTCCAACACATGGTCAAGCTATATTCAACAGTGGAGAAACATGTAGCATCATTTGCGCCTCTGAAGATGACAATGGGAATCAAAAGGACTATGTAACCATGAAAAATCAGCATATTTAAATGAGATGTAAAGACTCCAGTGACAAACTTAAAACCCACAGTTCTGAAAGAATAAATACCAATACTGAGTTGTGAAGCACCAGACTGATGTCACTGGCACGGTGTTTGCACAGTTCTGTGATGGTCGCGCTAGACATAACATTGGTCAGGTTTTTAGCATTTTTTCGCAAACATTGTAAATCCATCCAGTCACCCTTACACAGTATCATATCACCGTCCATGTTTGACCCCCAGATGTGTTTATCTAGGTCTCCTGCATATGGGGGTACCAGACATGTATGGACTTTGACTTGTTTGGCATGCCCACAGTTGATAAGCCAGGTGCAACTTGGAAGGCACCTGAAGTAGAAATGCTGAATTAGGTTGTCAGTCTTTTGGTAAGGATTATCCCATGGCCAAATGGAAACAAAAACCAAATACAATGATATATAGATATGATCTTTATTGCCCTATCAGTCTTTTGGACAATTTACTAAAAATGTCTACTCCATAGTACTTTGAAGGCTTGAGGCCTGGCCTGAGTGCAATTCAATTCTGCATAACAAATAAGGCTAGATTCAGGAAAAACATAGTTATAACAGACCAGGTCTTCACATTCCATCTAATCTTGGAAATGTTTGTCAAGTTGAAAAAACAATTGCACTATGAAATATTTGTGGACCTTATTGTGGAACACTCAACATGAGATAGAGGCCCCCCTTGATATTCTAAACCTCTTAATCTGACTCCATGATAGAACTCAGGCCACCATTAGACAGGAAAGAGCAGGAAAAAACACTCGATCCTGTCCTGTGGGCAAAAGCATCTGCTTAGTCTGTCCTTTAACTGCCCTTCTCCAAGACCCCCAAATATAAGGATCTACAGCTTTTATTAGTTTGCTAGTTTTTTAAAGACAAAAGTAATCTCATTAATAACGACAGAACCACATAATGATGCTCAGTCCAGACCAAGGTGTGAGATATAATTTCATTGTGGTTAACTCAGGTTTGGAGCAAGTTGAAGTGTTTCCTTCCTGTGGGTCAGTTTGTCTTCTCACATTTTCTGGAAGCCACACATTGCAAGAATGAGGAACATCCTGGCACAGTGAGGAATTGCAACAACTCAATTTGCAACAGAAACTAGGGGCCATCTTGTGTCTTCTGCACTGGAAGTATACAAAGCCCAGTGCCAGAGCGCTTCTGTTTACAGAACCAAAATATGTGAGCATTCATAACTTGCCCTTTTGACAATCTGTGAAAGAGGATTTGTAAAACGACTTCTGAAATTTCCCTTTGACGCTTCCACTTTGCCACTGTTTGGACTTGGGGAGCACCGATAATAGCTCAGATGCTAACGGAAACCACTACTATATTGGATATCAGTCTGGCGAAGCCCAGAACATAGTTATCTCAGGGATGGTTTTGATGATGTCTTGAGTCATCCAAACACAAATCCTTTGGATGGTATAATTACATCAAAGAAACACTGGGGCTGATTGGTCTTTCACACCTTTGGGAATCTCTCAAAACAATTACATTCAATAGTGTCTTGGAGGCCAAAACAGCATATAAGTTGTGGCATGCGGAGAAACAGTTTGAACATGCACATGGCAAACATGCATAAAAGTACACACAGATTTGAACCTTTTTAGGGGATATTACACAGATTGTGGATAAAACTCTGTATCACAAACTCAGAATGGGTCTTCTGCCATTATGCAGTTTTGTTTACAATTGGGGTAATCCATCTCTGCGATCTCCTTGGTGTTCAAATTGTATAAAGTTTTTTAAGACATCTTTTATTGTTATCCGTTGAAAAACAGCAATACAGATATAAAAATACACAAAAATCCCAGCCATCTCCAGACAGTTGACATGAAGTAAACTTTATCGTAGATCTTCAACCATATAAAGAAGAAATCATAAGTATTACATCCCAACACTGTCCTCTCATGGTACCCCAGGCATTACAGCACCTGGAAACAGGAGAAACCGACACCTCATTCTTAAAGGACATGTCCTGTCACCCCTCCGCTCTCCCCAAAAATGTATTCAACAGTACTCCCCAAGCCTGCAGGGCATTCTCCACTTTATCACCACATCTACATTTTCGGAGGCGCATTTCTTCAGCCACTGCCCATTCTTTCACATCCCTCACCCATCCGTCCAGACTAGGCCCACCCTGCCCCATTCAGGTAATTATGACTCTCCTCTTTGCCAGCAGCAAGATCAAGTGCAAGAATTTAAATTCTATCTTTCTGTCTTTACGCCTTTGAGATCTCCTAACAGGCAAACTACCGGGTCCAACACCAACTCAGCTCCAATGAATGTGGCCACCCGCCCCACTACAGATTCCCAAAAGGAGCTAACCAAGCGGCAGCACCAGGCAAGGTGCAGCAACTTCGCCACCTGTGCCTGACACCAATGGCAACCACTAGTCCTATTAGGGTCTATCCTGTGGAGAATTACTAGAGTATTATACGTACGGTGTGAGAAATAAAAATGAACCAGTTTAAATTGTGCGTTACAGGATACATTCTTGACCATAGAACAGGGCCTGGTCCATTGGGCACCTTCCAGGGACACCACCAGCTCCTCCTCCCATGCAGCCCTAGCCGGGAACGTGGCCCATAGTTTGTCATCGATGTTGGCCCTATACAGGTGAGAGACTAGAAGGCGGGATCCCCCAGCTCCAACAACCCTCAGAATAAGAGGGAAGTGGACGGTGCAGTTGGTAACATGGGCCATAGTTCCCGAGTTACAGCAGCTATGCTGGCATGTGCTAAGAATTCCCCATTACCAACTCCAAAGGTCTCCTGTGCTGCTTCAAAAGAGACAAAGTCCTCATTTGGATATGTCCCTGAGGGTCTCACAGCCACCCCCAAGCCAGGCAGAGACATCAACCGACTCCACAAGAGTACGAAAAGCTGGTATATCCCAGCAGTTAAACTATCGGGCAAAAGGGGCTCTACCCAGTACCATCTGATGGCCCTCTCCCAAATGGACACCATATGCTTAATGAGGTACGGTACCGGAGTCTGATTCCCATCCCCCGGAGAACAACAGCTGTGGGAGAGTACATACTACATGTCTCATCGGCCAAAAATGCTTTCTCCCAATTCTCTCCCTCTTACAACCAATGGGCAGCCTGCTGTAGCTGAGAGACCAGGTAATACATCTCCATATTAGGTACTGCCAACACACCTTCCATAGTAGGCAGAAACAGAAATTCACGCCTCACCCTACTCCTGCCGTCCGCCTATACAAGAGTCGTAAGTAGAGATGGCAATCTCCGAAATGTCGTCCGGGGTAGAATGTTAAACAAATGCTGCATAGTGTACAGACACAGTGGCAAAAACACCATTTTAGCCACGGCTACTCGTCCCTAGAGTGACAGCGGAAGGGCAGTCCAAAACTGAACCGAGGTTTTCAGACCCTCCGTAATTCTATCAATATTGCAGCAGCATCTGCCATCATATTGGAGCCCTTGGCAATCTGGATACGCTGGAACCCATTGGTCCATGGACTAAAGTGGACGGAAAGGTGGGAAGATAAAATATCCCTTTATGCAGACAAGGATATTGTCTACGTTGCATTGCCAGGGGCTTCCATTATTAGAATACTCTAGATCTGCACCAACTTTGGCAGATACTCCGGATTTTTAATAAATTGGTCAAAAACCATAGTATATTTGTTACACGGCCAGCCCCAATCCTGCCCACATATTGCGGGGCAACAATAGTGACGGAGAGGTTCCGATACTTGGGGGATATTCGTTACAGCTGATCCTGACCTCTTCTACACACACAATCTCCTGGGCCCGCTTACAAAGTGATGTGCACCATTGGAGGTCCCTACCCCTGTCCCTACTCGGTCGTGCGGCCCTCTTCAAAATCATGGCGCTACCTCGGTTCCTCTACATCCTACAGAATACACCATACAAAGTCCCTAAGGCCTACTTCAACATGATAGAAGGGGAATTAATAAAATCAGAATGGGTGGCCGCTCATTCTCGCATCTAGTTCCCTCCCACTGGAACAAACAGCCAGATGACATTCGTAATTACCCCAACCACTTAAACCTGGTTGTTCAGTCACTAATCAGTTGTCTCCTCTCTGCTCTGTCTGATATTGTGGCGCCGAGAGAGCCCCTTGGGAATAATTCATTTTGCGTCTAATAAATACTACTAATAATAATAATAAGTCAGGACATTACTCTGGGATTGACAGCCCCCAAGGACTGCGGTCCATAAAATGGGGGGAATCGCGTTGCCCGATATCCGAGAATAATATTGGGCAGCCCAGTTATCGGGCATAAATCAGCGGGTTCCCTTCCCACACGACGAACCCTCCTGTCGGATGGATAGATGGCTTATGGGCCCAGGGGGCTATAGAACCGCCCTATACACGAACCCAAGCCATCAACACCTCACCGGCCCAACAGCCCAAACAATCTCCCTGTGGCATCGAGTAACAAAGAAACTGGGATGGCATAGCAAGGTGACACAGGCTACTCCCCTCTGGGAGGAGGAGAAGCTGGGAATTTGACAAATGGGACAATATAGGTATTTCAAGGGTGCGCAATCGGTGGGTAGAGGGGAAAATACTCTCATTCCCAGTATTACAAAAAGAATATGAAATGTCAGAAACCAAGACATTTAGAAACCTACACTGAAAGCAATTATCCCACCTGACGGGGACCTGCCTGAAGTCTCCCCTCTGGAAGACAGACTCCTCACGGATCACATGGAACAAAGAGCCATCTCCATAACATACCAAAAAATAATCAATAACTTACCTGACCCATTCACACGACTCTGTTCGCTTTGGCAGACAGATCTAGGGGACCTAGAAGATGGGAATTGGCAAAAAGCGTGCGTCTCCCCAAGGAAAATAGCTATTACATCGCAACTTAGACTGACACAGCTCAAAATACTCCACAGAACATATTTCTCCTTTGAAACCTTGGTTAAAATGGGAAGAAGGGACAATGTATACTGTAACTGATTATGTATGCGTGAGGGTATGTACTACAATATACTATGGGAATGTCCAGCAATCAAACAGTACTGGGAGGCAGTGGTGTCCCAGTTGTGAGAAGTGTGTGGGAGGGATCTTTCTCCACAGCCCAGATTATGCCTCATCAATGTGTGGGAGGCAACAGACACGACCCGTATGGAGCAGATTTGGGTCACCTTAGGCTGGCAATTGCAAAACAAAATATTGCCCGAAGATGGATGGCAACAGAATCACCGACATTAGAGGAATGGAAACAAGATATGGACTGGTGTATGTTGGCAGAAAAAGTGGACTGTGAAAGCGGGAGATGCCCCCGGAGGTGGGACCGAATTGGGGGCAAATGGAACGCTCATAGGGACAATATTTGTACTTAACCCTCTACATGAGGGAACAGATTTGGCTGGCATGGAGGTACCATGAACGAAAATGGTGAGGAAATCTAATGGGTCATGAATGTTTAGTTCTAACTGTAGGAAAGCAATTTGAAACTATTTATTGATTGTTGTATACAATGATTGCCATTAACACCTGTTGTATGACTACCAAAGTTTAATAAAAAGATGTTTTAAAAAAGAATATTGCAGCGGCGTCGCTGCAGGGAAGTGTGGGCCACCATGATCCCCAAATAATTACACTGGTTGGCTTCCCAACGCAGAGGCAGGCCAGGCAGGGAGGCAGGGTCTCCATCTGCCAATGCACCCAGCGGAAACAGCACAGATTTGCCATGGTTAATCCTAAAACCCGTAAGTTCCCCAAATGTTTCTAAATATGACAGAAGCAGAGTTAAGGACTCCTGCAGGCAGTAAGATAAAATAGGGTGCCACCTTCATAGAGAGACACCAGGGGATTAACATTACCTACGCTGATACCCCACTCCGACATGTTCTGCTGAATCAAGATCACAGTGGCTTAAGCGCTATAGCAAAAAGTAAAGGCAAGAGAGGGCAGCTTTGACGCGTACCTCTACCCATCGCCCACGAGTCAGAGCACAGGTGACCAGCCTCCACCCTAGCAGTCAGTGCAGTATACAACAGATGCTCCCATGACCAATACTGTGCGCCATATCCCATTACTTCCAACACACACATCAGATAGTGCCAGTCTAATGTGTCAAAAGCCTTAGCGATATTGATAGAAACCAACCCTAGTTCCTCTCCCCTACCGTCCACTTCATGCATTACGTTCATCAGCCATCTCAGGTTCATGGTGGTGTTACCTGAAATAAAGCCACACTGATCTTCATGGACCAAATAAGAGATCATCGGCCCCAGCCACAGTGCGAGTACCTTACAGAGAATTTTCATGTACAGGTTTATCATTATAAGCGGCTGATAGGCAGACAGGTCAGAGGCCTACGCACCGGGCTTCAACACCATAGAAATACAACACTCACGCATAGATGGGGCAAAACGCCATGATCAAAGGCCTCCTGATACACCTCAGCCAGCCGCTGTGTGAGGTCTGAGGAAAAGGCATGATAAAACTCGTCAGGGAACGATCGCTCTCCAGCATCTTCCCCTTCCAGAAGGCATGCAAGAGCCGTCCTAACCTCCTTCAAAGTGAGGTCTGCATTCAGTTCTTGGGCCACTACAGCCTCCAACCGCGGGACCGGCAAACTTTTCAGAAAATCAACAATACACTCAGGATCTGGCCGACGTGGGCAGCTGTACACCTATTCCAAGTGATCGCTAAGGGTCTTCACTAAATCAATCTGCGTGTACACATCCCAACCCGTCGGAGTATGAGTATCCAAAATAGGAGCATGCAGTATCTCATGATGGAGCACCCAGGCCAGGAGCCGCCCAGAGCTGTTCCTCTCCCTATAGAGCAACTTACAATAAGACTTCAGAGTATAGCTCTCCAGCCGATCTAGTACTAAAGCTACCTGACGCTTAATCCCCATCTCATTCCTGTGCCCATCCACATTGTCTAGGGGGAGCCTCTGAATCTCCACCAATGTTCCTCCTTCTGAAGAAGCTCAGCATGTAAAGCCTGGTACAATCCACAAAAAAGGCCCCCACTCCGCCCCCACAAGACCAACTTTATTGCCTCCCATTCAATCGCCCTGCTCTAAAAAGAAGCCTAGTTGATCTCTAAATAATCGGTCAGGGCACCCCCCAGTATATCCCTGCCCACAGGATCAACTGCCCACATCAACACTACCCAACCTAGCCTGCAACAACAAATACCATCACCAGCGAGTGGCAGCACCCAAGGAGGGCAGTAATAAGAAAGAAAACGGAATGTGCCTTCAGACCAGCAACATGGGCCCACAGAGCAGGTAGCACACAGGACGGATATTGGGCTAACCAAGAGTGGGCACTCCCCAGCAGTTCAACCACAGTCCCTCAGACAGGACCCAGCAACCACAGACGTTCATAGGTTCAACCAGGTTCATATACAACCAGAGTAAGGCCTCACCTTCCAGTTCAACCAAGGGCCCAATGGCCCAGGGGAAGCTCTCCAGAAGCACTCAGCACTAGCACGTGCCTCCAAAGTGCCAGATCAGCAGGGCTGTCACAAACCAGGCTACCACTGCACCTCCAGCAGGTCCGGTGCACTCTGGCCAGCACAGGAATCAACTGTCGGCAGTGCATCCCTCGCGATGATCGTCTGCACACGCGGGGAATGGCAGAGATAATAGTTCCCTCCGCACCAAACACAATGCCCTGCAGGTAGCACTAGGCCGCCTGCTCTAGCAGAGGGGGCCAGAAAAGAGTCCCCAGGTCCTGGACTCACAGCGGCAGGTGTAATCGAGAGAGACGCTCCTCCCCCAGCACCCTGATTCTCACCGGCAAGAAGATCTGTTGCGACCTCCCACAGGGCACGGTAGACCTCCGCTATGCGAACAGTCTTCCAGGCAGCCTCAGCTCACAGGATTGGTACAAGATACACTGGCAGGGCTCCACGCCCCTGACCGTCAGCTTCAGGTGACCAGACCAGGCCTCCAACAGCGCCAGTTCACAGTATCAAAGTTCCGTCCCTCCAGTGTTGAAGCCAACCTCCAATGCTGGTCAGTCCCCAGTGGGCACCTTCCCAGAGGACCACCCAGACCAGCTCACCGTGCCAGGGCTCGAAACATCCTCACCATGCTGGCCAGCCATCAAGTCCTCCGTCATCTGTGTGGGCTCCACTCACAGCGCGATCAGCCGGTTGAAGGGTGCCGGACGAGGCAGGCGCTCCCAGGCAGCCCACTTCTGTGCAACCAGGTATGCAGGTCTCTTAGAAGAAAAAAAAAGGTATAAAAAGAGGGTCCTAGGCTAAAAGAGACCCAAGTGCCGAAGGGAAAATCAGAGCTTGTCTCTTGTTGCCCTCACACACCCAGAAAGTGTTGAAACTACAGAAAGACATCAAAAGATTTGACAGAGAGAAAATATACCCCTACACCAAGAATATCACGTATATGGGTTTTGGTCAACGAAGCTACAAATGAGGGCTGGATTCCACCACGAGAGGCGGCATTTCTGGTGAATGGGGACCCTAAAATGCCATATTTCTACCTTTTACCAAAAATCCATAAAGGCACCATTCCGCCACTGGGTCGGCCTATTGTCTCCGGCATAGGCTTCTTACTGGAACCACTCAGCAAGTTCAGTGATTACTTTTTACGCTTTTTGGTCCAGGCTACTCCAGCCTACCTAAAAGATACAAGGGGTGTCCTTAATCTCATTCAAAAGATCAACAGTAACAACACCGAGACCATCAACCTCCTTATGACATTGGATGTGGAGGCATTATACACGAACATCCCCCAAGACGCCACGATTGAAGTAGTAGAACAACTTCTCCATGAGACCAACCTTCCCACTAATACCCCTGCTGAATTCATCACGGAACTCATCACGATGGCCCTTAAGAACAATTTCTTCATGTACAAAACTACCATCTACCACCAGATACAAGGGACCAGCATGGAGAGTTCCTTTGCGCGGAGCCTGGCAGGATTGTACATGGCACACTTCGAGGCGAATAACATCTTCACGGACAATAACCCCTACAAAAATAGACTGGTCACCTGGAAACGGTACATCAATGATGTGCTCATCCTCTGGAAAGGGGACGTTGACACTAGCCAAGAATTCTTTGAGTGGATAAACAATCTGAACCCCCACTTACGTTTTAGCAAAACAGCAAGTGACAAGGAAATCCCTTTCCTAGACCTCCTCATTACCCTGAAGGAAGGACAACTTCAGACCACCACCTACAGAAAGGCAACTGACCGCAACAGCCTCCTGAGTTTTCACAGCCATCATCCTAAAGCCCAGAGGGAGAACTTACCTTACGGGCAATTTCTGAGATTCCGCCGCAATTGCAGCAATATTTGTGAATACGACATTCAAGCCAACACTTTGACAAGAAACCTTCAGCAGAGGAACTATCCAGACACGATAGTGAAGCAAGCACGAAAACGAGCCAGGAATAACAATCGCCAGGCACTGATCTAGGACAGAGTGAGAGAACCGGACAACGTCATTACATGCGTGACGACCTTCACACCCCTGTCTAATAAAATCAAGAACATTGTGAACTGCAACTGGAAGATCCTGAACACTGGCACTTTGATGATAGAACGACCACGTTTTGCCTTCAAAAGAACCACGAATTTACGTGACCAACTGATCAATACCAGACCACGACCCAAAAACAACCCCCAGGAACCCACTCTATGGGACCTCCCTGCTGTGAAGGGTCACTACCCCTGTGGGGCTTGCAGCGCCTGTCCTTTCACACAACCCACCAAAACCCTCAACCTGAACGAGTTCACATGGCATCAGCGTAAACACGCGAATTGCAACACCAGAAACTGTGTTTACCTTATCACCTGCCCATGTTCACTCCGTTACATGGGGATGACTACACGACAGGTAAAAACGAGTATCAGTGAACACAGGAGCACGATCAGACGGGGCAGAACGGCCACAAGACTAACAAATCACTACATTGAGAAAGGACATTCATCTGATGACATCAAATGGACAATACTGGAGAGTAACCAGCTGTGGAACAATACATCCTTACTGCGCCGAGAACGATGGGTACACCGTCTACGAACACATGAACAAGGTCTCAATGATGAAATACCGTGAACTGTGACCTCACGGTATCCGTGATACTATCCAGCTCCTTCATGATATGGCCAATCCAGGTCGCTGGCATTCATTCTTCCATATGAGCTACAACCTATGTCTCTTGCAAACACTTAGGGCACCGTACACCATGCTCACAACTGGGGGTATAGCTCTGTTAGTGAGCTCTCTGACTTTAGGCCAGGACCGTACAGTAAACACTATTCCTGTAGTGTAAAATTACATGGGTTGAACATCATGACCCATCCTACTATGTATAATCTTCATGGTAACACACAATTTCGTGAGACCAGAAACATGACTGCTTTCTGACTCGGGCTAGTAGAACTACTAACCAACAACACCAGGAGCACTGCAGTCCTACATACGAGCAGAGATTATGCCACATACGCAACCCTGTTCACATCACATAATCGCCTCACTTTTACATTCATACATTTGTTACATTGTTTTCCCTTTTGGCCATCAACTCAAACTGAAACAAAACTTCAAGCGGTAATCAGAATAGGTGACACACGCATGCGCTGGATTCGCATGTCTGACCCCCGTGCATGCGCATCACAGAGGCACCATTGAACACAACTGCTTCAGATACAGGCCGTCCAGACCAGAAACAGGTACCGCCACAATGAAGCCCAGCGGGACTACATATAGAGCGGGTACCATGATTCTGCTCCTTTACAGACAGGAGGACGGCTGGGGTAGGTGCACAAGAGCCAACACCCGAATAAAACTGTAAGTAACATTGCGCTGAATGTGGCATGTGGATTGATGCTCGAGTAACTAAGACCGAGATCGCACGATCGGCAGTCCATCGCTTGTTGATATTTACGAGTATGTCTGTGTCTTTATTACTTCACATTCAGCCCGAGAAGGTGCGAGCGCTCGTCCCCTAGTCTATGGAGCAACTTTCTCCCTAGTTTTAGGTGAGTGCTGTGATGATAAGGTTTGTGTACACTGTGTTGTGATACTGCGGCATTAACAGGGGTGGACTTGCCATGACCCGTTTCTGTCACCCTTAATGAGACGCCGCTTTAACTCACCAGTGATACGATTGAAATACCACTGGATGATTACGTTGTCAGTCTCTTAACACGAGGGCACTGGGATTAGCGGGTGACTCCGAAGAGCGACGGTAGGGCCGCATGCACCAGGGCACCGTCGTCCCCTGGACTGGCGTGCCTCACTCCTGTCGCTCTTTGTTGAGACGCTGCGTGCCACCCACTCTTGGAAGGATTCATGATTTCTGTCCATCTCTGGTTCGTACCCAGTTTTATCTATTCATTCCTTTTTTTTAAATTATAGGACACATTCCGGGGCAAGGCGACTTTCCCCTGCCCCCACAAAACCCTGATACAGTGTCCTTTTTCTCCCTTTTTCTCCTTTCTTTTGTTGTCATTTTCTACCTAGGCAGTATCCAGGAGCAATCTTACTCTAACAATTTAGAGGACAGGGTTATTTAGGCCTTGGACGCCCGAATGCATACTGTGGGTAATATCCCGCAGATCACACTCATTCACACTTCACGTTTCATTTGGTCCTGAGGAAGCGCCATGGATCCGGCAGGACCATAGGGGCGCGAAACATATCGACCACATTTTAGTTACCTTTGGGACATTGAACCCACCAAGGTAACACCTAACCTACGGGTTTTTTAACCTGTCAAGGGTGCCACCACCTTTTATTAAAAATATTCTTTGAGCAACCCTTAGACATTTTTAGAACTCACGTTGCACACACCACTGCACCACAATTGTTGTTAGGACCCATACAACACACCTGCATGCACCATACGGCGTTTTGTCTCAAAAGATCTCCGCCAAAGTGACCCTTCGGGGGACCCGTAGGGCACTGCAGCACCGGCCCGACGAAGAGCAAAACGCCCGATGATGAAGCATGACACCTCCCGGGGTGTGTGAGGGCAACAAGAGACAAGTTCTGCTTTTCCCTTCGACACTTGGGTCTCTTTTAACCTAGGACCCTCTTTTTATACCTTTTTTTTTCTCCTTCCTACTCTAATGGAACAGTGTCTCCTTTTTTGAATGACATAGTTGATACACGGAGCACAGGCACTGGACCACAACAAGCTCCTGGTCCCCCCCTCTCTTCTCTAGATAGATGCAGGTCTCTTACCCAGCAGTGGCCATGGACCCGCAAAGATCCGCGACCCTTAGCAGTGCTTCTCCCGAAGCCAGGATACAGGCAGAAAGAAGGCAGGGTGCAGCCATGGAAGCTGGAACTGACCCCAGCACCTCAGGGATGCTCGCGTACCCTTTTGGAGGGATTAGAGCATTATAGAATCGCCCCAACTCCCCCAAAGTGCGAGGGCAAGTGTGTTCCACACCATCGTAGCAGAAAGACTGCTTGTGTGCACATGTTGAAGGATAATGCGGTGGGGTGACGGAGCTCCCCAGAAATGCACCCTGACAGACATCTTGATGGCCATGCTCCCTCAAATTGTATAAATTACATTGAAGATTAGATGTACTTTTTTATTCTTTTGTACCTTGTATACTGGCCCACGGTGCAAATGGTTTTTGCCTGTGTTATGAGTCACAGATGTTAACGACACAAAGTCAGTATCTGAACTATTGAAAACTATTACACAAACTATAATGGCAGTTCTAGATATCTCTTCCCTGCATGGATTATTAGCCATTGAATTGTTGGTCTATGTAATTGACAATTGCTTTAAATTATTTATGGGACTTTATTATTGTACTTCGTTCTCTTTTTCTCTTGTGATCTTTTATGGGTAATATCCGAACTAAATGAACTAATATACATGCCACGACTATGTGTTTTCAGCATCTACAAATCATAAAGATTGTTTTGCTGCCCTGCTTGGCTGGCCTGGACAGCATAATAAACACAACATATGTCAGATTGTCAACAGTATGTCCCCAAAACATGGTAGTTAATTTCAGTCTTTCTTACTTGGTAACATATCCCTGCCAATGGGACACATATTTGTTTTCCCCTTGGCCCTCTAAATGTGTGGTTCTCAGCGATGGGTAGGTTTATCTTGGGTTTGAGCAGGGATCCACACACTAGACACCAAGGAATGTTTATTGATGGGAGAGATTATGGGGGTTGTCTGCAGTATTTGGGCCCAGCACTAATGGCAATCCACCAGCCCCATACATTTTGAAAACCTGAAATTCAGAGGAATCCACAGTGATGTGGTATGCATGAATCCCAACACATTTTATTAACCAGAATCCCATTTAAATGTCAATACATTGGTAAGAACAAAACTCAGTCTTTTCCTTTTCTGACTGAAAATACTAAAAACCAGAACCTCAGGTAATTGGCAGAAGTCATACCATCCAAAGTTCTCACACTTCTCATGATAAAAAACGTACCCTACATGTGTGTGTGTTTATTGCATGGGAAAGTGGTTGCTGACAATTCTTTTTTTAATTCCTTGCACATATATTTACAGTAATCTGCATTACACATATATATTTGTTTTGTAGTATTAATTTAAAGTTGACCATAGTTAATGTAGGCCTTACTGGCTCATGTTTGTTGTCATGCTTCTCTGCTCGCTGTGTATTTTTTCTCCTTTCAGGAGCCAAGCTGTGCCAGCCAATGTTAATTGAAATGTATTACTTGTTTAGTTTCCGTGTGAGTCTGTATATGTTCCTTGAATGGTGAAATAATGGTCCAGCACAAGTGAGAACGTCCTGACAGAATGGTGCCATCCCACTACAAGATATCCAGCTGATGGTCATGCAGCAGAGACTTCATTGTATGCCAGTTATGGAAAATAATTTGAATTTTATTATTGCAACATGTTTGACCTTGAGTAGTTCTCTTCATGGGAATCGAGAGAAGTTATTATTTTCCGTAGAAGAAATCATTTCAGTTATGCATTGTTGAGTCAGTTAGTTCAGATGCCCTTTCCACTCTCCCTAGATGAGTTGCTTTACCTTGCTCCATTGCAGCTGTATTTGCTCCTACACTAAAGAGTTAGACTGCTGTTCCCCCTCACACCCATCACCACACCGCCGGTCCTAGATTTCCCTTTGCGCTGCACCTCGGACTCAGTGAGATATCTGAGCATCAGGGTGCACATGGACCCAGAGGTGGTTATGCGTGAAAACTACAGAACGGCAGTGCAGAAGTTGTCAGATGATGTGGACAGGTGGATTAGGCTTCCACTGTCACTGATGGGGCAGGTGGCCCTGATGAAAATGGTTGTCCTGCCAAGATTGATATTTTTATTCCAAAACATACCGATCTCATTGCTGTGCACATTCTTCAAGCAGTCACACACACAGCTCATTAGATTAGCATGGGCGGGTAAGCAGCCCCAAATACGGTGGGGCTCACTCACCTTACCTTACAAATTGGGCAGGTTAGGAGCCCCAGACCTAGAGAAATACTATAGGGCAGCACAAAGCACTTTTGCACATAATTGGATACACAGCTCACACAACACTCCCCACCTGTATCTAGAGAGAAAATCCGCCGACCCACTGACACTACCCCAGACTCTATTTCAATCACCATCTAGACGACGACAAGTGTTTGACTCTTTAGCCACTACGACACAGGCGTGGCAAGCGTTGTTACATATGCAGGCACAGGCCTTTATGTATGAACCAGAGATCCCCTTGCACTGGTGTTTGGGGTTTTCACTGGGACAGGATGGAGGAGCGAGGCAGGCCTTACACATGATGGGAATCCGGAAAATGGAGGATTTTTTCAAAGACGGAGTTGTTTGCAGCTGGGAGGCACTTCAGAGACAGGAGTCACAGCCGTCAGGAACAGCCAGATTCCACTTCCTCAGGGCCCAACATACCTGGCACGCCCTCTTGGGGGACAACATGATAGAGCTGCAGGCTATGGGCTCCCTAACCACACTCATTAAAGTGAGCACACCCTCCAAGTTGATCACTAGGCTTTATTCCAGTATGCAAGAAACCTGTCGGGCGGGAGCACTGAAAGTTAGGTTGGACTGGCAAAGGGATTTAGGTACTCCACTGAGTGACAAAGAATGGCAATACAGTTGTGCTTGCACCAAAACTGTCTCACTAAAACAAAAAGAGTTAGACTGCTAAGCAGATTCCCTTCTCACTTACTTGATTGAATCTTTATGTGGTTCTGCCTTTCGATGATTTACTTGCTAACACCTTCTGTCTGACTTCTACCAAACCTTCCTGATGTTTGTACCTTAGCAACTTAGGGCATTTCCCTTCATGGGAAACTGTGTGCTTTTAATTTGCTTCACAATATTTAATTGTATTTAATTTGTTATGTTACGCCTCAGTCCTGATTTAAAGGTGCAAATCTACCAATCTGCCATTTTTGTTGGGCCGAATGTGCTTCACGATATTAAAATGTATTTGATTTGTTATGTCACACCTCAGTCCGGAACAAAAGGCTCATCCGCTTGAGTGCAGCCACAATTATGACCATAGGAAGACCACTTTGATAGTATATTGACTTCTTACAGCAAATATTTAGTCAGCTATTGTATGCTATGTAATGTGAGATACTGGTTTTATTGGTAGAAGTGTGGGAACACTAGGTGGTAAGAGTTTTTATTTTGCTCACATATTCTGGAAGTTTCTGTCAGAGAAATCTAAAGAATGTTTTTAGTAATTCTTGACCTACGGAGTAAAAAAAAAGTGGTGGTATTCTCAGAAGCCACACCAACTGGGACTACACCAAGTGTCAGTGCTCAGCAAATTTGAGATTGGTAGTTTTCCTTGGGTGTTGGATAACTCCAGGCACAGATGCATTTCTATGCCCCAGTTGGGAAGCCAGCTACTCTCTGAAATTATTTTCTGAGGCTAAAGAAAAAAATACAAACAAATGTAATCTCCTTGCTAGGGCACAAATGCACAGCTCCTTTCTCTTCCAATGCTTCTACTGGACAGGAAAGCACTGCAACACATAGAAGCTGTCTGAATGTGAATCAGAAAGAGGAGATGGGGGGGGGGGGGCTGGGAACAATCCTTGTTTATCCTTTTCTTATCCTAACCTACAAGATTGATTCTTATTTTGGGCTATTGGAGGAAATTGGCATCTCCTTCCACCCTTTCTCCCAACTCCATTCCTCCCACCAACAGCAACATTTGTGGCTTGAGCTGGTGGGTATGGCTAGGGATGAGCTGTGGGCAGTATTACCTGTCCTTAGCCCTTCATGTAGCCCCACTCACCAGCTTGATCCTTGGATGATCCTAAGAAGGCCCATCCAATTTGGGTCTGACACCACTAGTGATACTAAATGTACATAAATGAGGCAGCCTGGAAGTGAGCATGGTGTTGCCTCATTTGGGAGTTTCTTGGTGCCCAGAAAGTATCAGGCATTAGAATACTCTTTTCACCCACCATCAGGGCAAGGAGATGTTTGTCCCTCAATGGCCAACAGATGAAAATTTGTAGAAAAAAAATAATGGCTGCCAGGTGTGGTGGCCTCTTTGACCTGTTGATGTATGTATATGCCATAGGGGAATCTTGTTGACACCCTTTTGTGATGTATATGTGCCAATATAAAAACAAAGGTTTAACATTGTCACCAAACAAGTTAGTGGCTGGCTGACAGTGATGTTCAATCTTTAAGAAAGTAAACATTATTCTTTACATCAATGAGGTGGAGCTAGGGGTCTTCTTGTAAGAGCTCTTCCCAGAAAAGGTGCAAGGTGCACATCTGTGGATATTGTGCTATTGACAGAGAGAGGCATCCAGGCAATCACATGGATAACATCATACGTTGTGAATAGAGCTGAGATCTTTTTCAAATTAAACTGATACAAGTGATGCCACCAACTCTATTATAATCCTACCATATTCTCAACTCAACTGGAGCTGCACCATTAAAACTGGCTGCACTTTGTAATATGCTGAACAGAAGAGTTTTTAATGGATTCTAAATCCAGCCAATATAAAATAATTTTAGTTGTAGTAATAAATTAATGCTTGGCAGTCCGCTGAAAAGAGTAACTATATTTTACTTGAGACCAGTATTTTAATCTTCTTCATTCCTCAGGGGACCCATTTTACATGTAATAAGATGACACAAAGCTGATTTTCAGATAATCAAATTGAGGTTTGGGAGCTGGTGGGAAACAAGAAAATTCACCCAAACCAGTGGCCTGACCTTCACATGGTGGTGGAAGTCCGAACATTATTTCCATCACAATTGCACGGGAAAGAGCTACTCTTTATCATGGAACACACAGCCACACCCACACTAAAGATGGTAATTCCACCCCAGATTATGGGACATGTCTATATGCAACCTGGGTATTTATCTGAAAACTGAAGTGTTTTTGGAGACTTAGGCCTTCAAAATTGTCAAACAATACTTATGTTAAATAAAGAGCATGTGAAAGTCACTGCAATTGCTTAGCTCACAATGTTAAATGACAGTGAACAATGACCTTTTACAATTGTGTTTTCACCACAAAAAAGTCATACACATTGCTGCCTCAGGAAAACTCCGGCACAGCTAGTCATGATGGCTGCTGCCAGGTTGATCAGTTGCCTCTCTATACAGGACATTGCATTCCAACAAAATATTGAATAAAAAATACTGTGAATGACAAATATGTGTCAATCATCATGATGTCAAAAATACTATGTGACAGAATCTAGATGGTAAGAAATGGTGGGCCCGATTCACAAAGGTAAACTGAGATGGAAGTCTAACTTTACAACTTTCGGTAGTCACAAAGCGCATTTACAAGTAGTAAAGTTACACTTTTGTCTCAGTCAAACTTAAGACCAAAAGTTTGTGACTCGGGCCCTGTGTTTTCAGTTATTTATTATTGATTTTTAAATATACTTGTATATGTTTGTATTTTATTCACTACAGTTGTATAAAAATCATTTTTAAGTAGCTTGATACATATGAGCTCTTTTTGTTGGATAGGTTATAAGTATTACAACATTGTGTTAATTTGTTTATTATAGTTTGTACGTTTTTAGGTGAAACTAATATTTTTTATTTAGTTAGACACTGTTAATTTATTGCCGGGTTGTTGGGCTTGTAGGGGTGTTGAGTGGAAAGTTTTTTTAAAAGGTGAACAAGGAACTTTTCAACATTTATAATTCATTTTCTATGTCATTTAATTGACAATTTGTCATATAAATTAATTAACTGACTTTTAATTATTGAAGATTTTTAAATTAATTGTTAATTGGTTGATCAGTTTATTTAATGATTAAATTGTGTTAATTTGATATATATAATAATTATTTAATATTAAGGCTCCTGCTTTTCTGTTTAAACAGATTTTTACATATAAATACAGATGGAAAACTATTTTTCCTTTGTCTATATTTATAAATAGAAACAGTAAAATACTGCTGAAACAGATTCAAAGACTTTGAGGCGCAGTCGTTTTCCAGCCCAGGGTTGCCACACACCTCTTCCTGATTTATATCGTTGGTTGCACTGTAAATTCCTTCTATGAGAGTCTTGCATTGACCTCTGCCAGCCCCATACCACTGTTGACGTGCCAGTTAGTTTCTTTCACCCAATCATGGTTGGATCCATGTGTCGCTGCATGGGCGTGTCAGCCCCCCAGCCAGTTCAAAGCTAAAGTTAATGAAAGGAGGGTGTACATCTATATTTTATCATTTAAATAGAGAGGAGCAAGGGAGGGGTATGGCCTTTCATGGTGATGATGGAGCGGGGATTTGCAAAAAGAAACCCGCTTGTATTGAGTACCTCTGTAATACGTACTCATTTTAAGTAGTAAATAGTATTAACATGCAAATACACTCCACGCATGGGGAATATGTTTTGCAATATGCATGAAATGAATCCCAACAATATTTAAATAACCGAAATTGTAATAATATTGCGTATAGAATGTGTTATGAATGTTTTGCATGGCACATTGCACGTATATGTAGTAAAAAGCATGACGTGTGGCTTTGTCATAATAATTAATGCCATTTTTCTTGCTTTTGCTATGCTAGGTTAACTGTTAACATGGGCTAGAGATAAAGTGGGTGGTTAACAGTGAAAGGTTTCCTTACCACATTATTAATAAATGTCTGCGGTCAGTTCTTTTAGTAAATGGATGAGTCTCCATTTTGCGTTAAGTTAGGCGAACTGTAATGAATGAAACTGGCAGCGCGTACAAACCACGTGACTGAGTGGCCGGAATGCTGAATAAGCTGAAAGAGCATGGCACGGTGAAAGACATGACACTTGACAAGCAGCCAACTCCAGTGACTCCGTGTGAAAAACCACAAAATGTTGAATGTACAAACATTTGTCCTTAATTTGTTACTTTCACCTCATGAGAGGAAAGGGATGTATACTGAATATGTGGGAACGAAAGCCTAACAATGTGGTTAGTCAAAGAAGTATGACCTAATGATAAGGTGACCATCCGCCCCACGATTTTAACCAATCCCGTAGCTAGAATGGGAGACTTAGCAACTCTAGTGGGATGGACATGTATGATAAGGGTATAAAGAATAGGTGATTTAGGGGTGGGGTTGAGCGGTTTGCTGTGACGTGAGGGTGGCAGATGAGGCTGCTGCATTAGGCGTGAGGAGAGTGATGACGCCTGCTGATTGTCAGGTTGCAGAGAGGCCTAGCTGTTCCGGTCCTATCGTTGTCCTGATCTTAGAGTGTTTGATCCCTGACTCTCTCTTGTCTAGGGATCTCCTGCCGCTAACTTGGCCTGGGTGGTGGTTTTCCACATTCTTATTCTTTGAGGTGGTATTTTGATAACTCAAAGTAATTTTCCTTGTCCTTTTGTCTCTTCATCTATCCTTCGGAATTGAAAGTTGATTTATGCACATGTCTGATGTCTCTTTATCTATCCCCTCCATGCAACATATGTTTCTTGAGATTGATTATTTTCTGATGGTTTAGTGTGTATTTTCTCTCATGAGGTATTTCTTTCATTAATGCAATTGAGATAGATAACATTTTAACAATTTGCAAACAAAGTTTCTGTGGTTATTTTAGTCTGTCAATACTTTGAATAACTGTTGCCTTCAATTTTTCAACTAATTGGTCCATCGACCAAGAAGATGGACATTTGAATGAAGGGGTTGTTTGAGAAAATTGTGAACTGACTAATTATTGAACAACTAAGCATGAACTGGTATTGAAATCGCAACTTGATACTAGCGTAACAGGGACTTTGGCTGTATGTGCATGGGACAAAATAAATGAAATAATTGAATATTTGTCCCTGTTCAAATTATTGGGTTTTGTGCTGGATCAGTTACATGGTAGCAGAGTTATGGTTTCATTATTGATTAATTAGGTAATGGTTATTCAATATTCACTATATGTTTTAACCTACAGAGTTAGTGTTTTCGTTTATATTTTGTCCAGAAGTAAAGGTACAAGAGGTACCTAAGAAATCCTGGGAAGGAATTGGAAGGGTGTGGTAAAGAAATCACACTGTAGAAGTGCTTTGTCTGTTGTGATAATACTGAAAATCTAGGTAGGACTGTCGGTATTATTTTTAGGGAAATTTCCGTGCGAAAGAGGAAAGTTTGTAATAGTGAAGGGTCACGTTTTTGAAAACTCTGGTAAGGGAAGCCAAGAACAGTAACAGGACAACCCTCTTTGTACGTCAAGAGGCCCTCTTGTGATTCCTTGGTGCGATCTTGAAAGGAGTAGATAGGTTACTCCGGAGCTTGATAGAGACGTAAGATGACACTGGTTGTTATTATTGCTTGCAGTATATGAAAATATATTTTGAAGAGTGAAGACTATCGCTTTATTTAGAGGAACAGACAAAGTAACATTGTCATTCTGTGTTGTTACTAACAGAATTTTGATTAAAGAAAAATTCACTAAAATATTGCCGTAAACCTTTGTAAAGGGAGGGTCTGTAGCAGGAGTGATACTGACGTCACATGGTGCCGCACTGGTATTGGAGAATACAGCTGGTGTGTATCAAAATAGCAGATTGTAAAGGGAGGGTCAGTAGCAGGGTAGCAGGAGTGATACTGACGTCACAAAGCACCACGTTGGCATTGGTCAGGCAGCGGGAGTGAGCGGAGTGGTGATTGGGTGACAAGTGTGAGATGAGCTGACATTGGACAAAACTGAAAATACGTAGTCTACTGAGATTAGTTAGGTGGCATGAGATGAACTGGGATAGGGTTAAAATTGATGACTGGGAAAAGGAAAATACGGACAGGTTTTGGTGTTTTGATCGGGTAGAAAGTCGCAAATAGAATAGTCTGAAGATGGGTTTGTGGAAGAAACTAAAGAATCTATTTAATAAGGACAGGCCGATTGTGACAAGAGAGGGAATTCCTTTTCCGCCCCCGAAAACGCCTGCATTCTATATGATGATGGAGCGAGGGTATGGTTAGAAAACTGGATGAAATATACAAAGGATGATGGAGCGTTAGCCTTTCCTGAGTTTGGTACGGTTAATGTAAGGATCCTACAAACTTTGAGAGAAAAAATTAATTCCTTGGAGCCAAATCCTAGACTCTCACAATATGATGCCTTGGAAGAGTGGGAAGCAGAAACATTTGAGAGAGAGAAGGATCGAGGAGGTAGAAGGAATAGAAGATTTTTGCAGGTTATCCATTTGAGAGGTGAGAGGATAAAATTAAGAGATGGAGAAAAGCTGTAGTAACTGCAGGGTTATACTCAGTTTTGACAGTAGAGAGTCAAACAGGAGCTACATTTAAGGAAAAATTTTAAAATATGGAAGCATCTAGAGAGGGTTTGGATGAAAGTGATGATGAATTATTAGAAGAAATGATGATAAAAGACCTCAGCCTTGTGAAGAAAATTCAGGAGGGTTGACTCCAAGTGCTCCTCAAATAGTAAACATAACCCCTTTTACTCCTCAAGTCACTGAATTAGCTAAACAAATAAGAGAGAATGAAGTAAGTCTGTTAAATGAGTTTAGAATGGAACAAGTACAGAAACTGAATCAATTGAACTTGAATGCGGAAGCCCTGACAGTACCCATGACTATTGGTCCGGTGGTCCCACTATTTGGGGAGAATTTAAATTTACTGAAAATACCTACCTTAGCAGTCCCAAGAAGAAGTGTGAGGAGTGACATAGTGAATAATGAGAGTCAAGGTGGACAAAATAATACCTTGTTGGATCTACCGGTTGGAGATCTGATAACTGAAACCCCAAGGAGAAATACTCAATTAGAGCTGAGAAATCAGGTCAAATAATCACTCCAATAGCTAGGAGTACGACAAGTCCCTACCCAGAAGAGCTTAGTAATTGAGTAAAAGAGTTAACTAAAACTGATATACAGCCTAAAAGTGTAAATATGAGTCAATTAAAAGTAGATTTAGAAGAAATCATTATTGGAATGATAAGTCCCGATCGATTGGGGACTTATAATGACGAAGAGTTGTTGTTTTTGTGGAAAAGTATCACTTGGAGAGCAAAGAACTTCCATGAGAAATTGTCAGAAGTAGCGGGTGAATTTGGGGTCGATATTGAAAAATCAAAGGTGTTACAAAAGACGTACCGCATGGCTTTTACTGACAAAGATTTAGAGAGTTTAAATACATCAGGGAGGAGACTGCAGATAAAAGAATTGATGAATATTTTGAAGAAATGGGGAACGATAGAAAAATGGAGAAGTAAATGGGTGAAAAAGAAGGAGGAAGCCAGTGAGAAGGGAACATCCATGTTTCCCTTAAAGGAAACTGAGCAGGTGGAAAGAGTTTGTTCCATGAGAGAAGTTCCAGGTAGAGAATACGTCCATGTACCATAGACTAGACAAGATATATTGTCATTTACCAATGATTTTCCCAGATTACGAGAGAAACTGGTTGAGTGGTATAAGCAAGTGGACCAATTTGTAAAGGTTTCAAAGGTATTGCTGAAAGATTTTGATGGCCTTTTTGAGATAGGGGTTCCTACGGATTTGTGGACAGAATGTAAGATTACTGTTGATTGACCAAAGGATGAATATCCTAGGGATGGAAAAACAGATACCCCATCAGAGGAGGTGATGAAAAAGTATCATCAAGTCATTACCTTTTTGAAGGGAAAAATCAGTCCAAAGGAAACCGATTGGGTTAAAACTGACAGAACAACCCAAGAGCCTAAAGAGTCAGTTCATGCCTATTATGAGAGGCTGTTACAAGTGTTTAAACAGTATAGTGGGTTTGAGAATATTGGCGATAAGGATATGGGACATTTTGTCTATCGATTTGTATATGGATTAAGACCCAAAATTAGTGCCATGAAACAGCAGCATATGCTGTGCTGGCAAAGTAAATCAATCGTCAAGATTCTAAGATCTGCCAAATATTGTAGCGACGACACTGAATCTCGTCTTAAAAAGTTAAAAGAGAAAATGATGTGGGCACAAGTGAAATTGGCAGAACAGCAACAGGAAACTAATAATGTTACACAAAAACAGAGTCAGGATGGACAGGCGAACAGTGAAATTCGAGGGAAGTTTAAAATGAGTAAGGAAGAGGCTAAGAAGAAATATCCTTGTCATGCGTGCGGGAAGTTGGGACATTGGAATAACGAGTGTAGATCTGTCCAAAAGGGCCATGGAGTAAATCAAAATTTGAATTCACAGGTGCAGAATGATGTGACTAGGTGCAGAATGATGTGACTATGCAGCAGCAGCAACAGGTAGTTACGCCCCAGTTACAGGTGCCACAACCGTCTATACCTCCCAATGTGAATGCTCACATACAGATGTACAATGCAAGTTCGGGATTTCAAGGAGAAGAGCAGTTTGGTAAGAATCTATTAGTTACGCAGTATTTAGTGCGTTGTAGTGAGCGAGAGTTGAATATGACACAGTGACGGTGCCTGAGGGGGGAGTAAGAATGCGTACTTGGCGCATCTTTAGCGGTAGATCAGACAGGTCCATTTATGGATGGAAAGGTAGAAGGAAAAGCCATCACCTTTTTATTGGACACTGGTGCTACCCGTTACAGTGTGAGATCAGCGTAAATCCCAAACCTACCCCTCTCGGGAGAAACTATCCAAGTTGTAGGTGTTGCAAATAAACACATTAAAACTCCTGTCACAGCCCCAAAAGAAGTTCACATTGGAAATTTCATGGACATGCATCGGTTTGTGGTATGTGATACCAATCCGGTAAATCTTTTGGGCAGAGATTTTTTGTGCAAAATGAATTGCACTATTTATTGTACACCGGATGGTGTTGCAATAATGACCCCGGATGAGGATGTTGAATACATAATAATGATGGCCCAACGAGAGTCAGAAGTAAGTGAATTATATTCACTACTGACAGAAGATTTGTCAGCAGAGTTAAAAAGTACAGTGAGATCAGATGTATGGGATTTCACAGGAAGAGAGATTGGATCAATGAGAAATGTGGACCCCATTCAGGTGATAGTGAAGGATGGAGCAGTGTACCCCAATACTCCACAATCTAAAATGAGACCAGAAGTAATTGCTGGAGTCACGCCTGTGATTGATCAGATGATTGAACAAGAAATTTTAAAAAAGAAATATTGAGCAGTCCATGCAATTCGCCCATTGTTGGTATCAAAAAACCTAACGGAAAATATAGAATAGTACAGGATTTGAGAAAGGTGAATAAAATTGTCGTGCAATGTTGCCCGATAGTTCCAAACCCTGCTGTAGTTCTATACCATATTCCGTGTGACGCTGAATGGTATACAGTTATTGATTTGTGTCAGGCATTCTTTTCCATTCCCTTGCATCCGGATAGCCAATATTTATTTTCTTTCTTGTTCAGAAATCGTGTTTTGGCATGGTGACGAGTTCCTCAAGGGTATACTGAGAGTCCATCAATCTTTAATCAGATCTTAAAAAAATGTTTGGAAACTCTAAAACTACCTGGAAACTCTGTCTTGGTCCAATACATTGATGACCTACTGTTGGCATCAAAAAGACGAGAGACATGTGTAACAGACTCCATTGCTTTAATAAACCATTTAGCTGAAGGAGGACACAAGGTTTCAACATCAAAGTTACAGTACAGTAGACAAGAAGTTCAGTACTTAGGTCATAAGATTGAAAAGGGATTAAGGAAAGAGACCCCAGAAAGAATCAGTATAATCAAGAAAATGTACCCACCCCGAAATCAGAAAGAAGTGAGAATGTTTTTGGGAATGGTTGGATATTGCAGACAGTGGATATGTGGCTTCTCGATGATTGCAAAACCTCTGCAAAGGTTGACACGAAAAGATGTGAATGATACGATTGTATTGGATGAAGAGAGTATGGAGTCTTTCCATCGATTGCGAAACAGTCTTTGTCAAGCACCTCTTTGGGAATGCCAGATTATTCTAAAGAATTTGCATTGTACTTCTGTGAGAGAGATGGATGTGCTCTTGCGGTCTTTACTCAGAAACATGGAGCTTATTTTTCTGCTACTTTGGACTCTGTGGCCGCCGCCTTACCTGGTTGCTTAAAAGCAGTAGCTGCCACTTGTGTGAGCTTGGAACAGAGTGAATCAATCGTGAAGGGTTACCCCGTGAAGGTCTATGTGCCTCACTCTGTTAAGATACTTTTAACTGGTCCTCAAACTCAACATATGACAAATAGTTGGTTGACTAAATACGAGCGAGTGATCCTAGGTGCTGAAAATGTGACAGTGGTAAGATGCACTACTGTGAACCCTGCCACATTATTACCAAATTCAAGATGTGAAGAAGTGAGAGAAGAAGCGGAACATGATTGTTTGGAAGTGACAGAGCTTTGTACTAAGCCCCGCCCAGACATTGCAGATGAACCGCTGTAAGAATCTGATTGTGAATTGTTTGTAGATGGATCATGTATGAGGAATGCAAAGGGTGAATTGTGTGCTGGTTATGCTGTCTGTACATTGACTGAAGCACTGGAAGCATCATGTCTAAAAGGCATAAATTCTGCCCAAGTTGCAGAGCTGGTCGCTCTTACCAGAGCTTGTAAATTGGCAAAAGGTCTAAAAGTAACGATTTTCACCGACAGTCAGTATGGCTTTGGGGTCGCACATGACTTTGGTCAGTTATGGATGCAAAGAAGATTTATGACTTCCTCTGGCTCTTCGGAATGAGAAAACTGTAAAAGAATTATTGGAAGTTTTTCAGTTACCAAAAAGAATTGCAGTTGTAAAATGTGCTGCACATCAATCAGGAGATGATAATGTAACAAAGGGTAACAGATACGCGGATCAATTAGCGTGTTACTGTACTCAAAATACTCTGGCAATAAAAAGATCAATATAAAGAGGAAATACTGAATGCCTTATGTTCACCACCACATTTGAGACTTGGGACGAGGTGAAACAAATGCAGGAAGAGGTTAGTGACAAAGAGAAGGAAGAATGGAAGAGAGCTGGATGCAGGAAAAACGATGAAGAAATATGGGTATACTATGATGAAAGACCAGTATTGCCAGATTCATTGCTTTCTCACATGGCCAGGATGTACCATGGACATGCGCACATTGGACGAGATGCTATGGTAAGAATGTTCAAGCAGTCCTGGTACAATCCCAAGTTTAGGTTGATCGCTGAAAGTCTGTGCCAAAGGTGTTATCTGCCAGAAACAAAATAAAGGAAGAAAGACAGTCGTAAGTTGGGGTGTAATTGGGAGAGCAGGAGGACCTTTCACCCGACTGCAAATAGATTTTATTGAACTACCACCATGTAATGGACTGAACTATGTCTTGGTCATTGTTTGTTTGTTTTCTCGATGGGTGGAAGCCTACCCAACGAGAAGGAATGACAGTCTTACTGTAGCAAAATTGTTGTTGAGAGAATTGATCCCGATATTTGGTTTCCCACACACTTTGAAATCAGATAGAGGATTACATTTTAATAATGAAATAATTCAAATGATCTGTGCTGCTTCACAAAATGGACAGAAATTGCATTGTGCCTACAGGCCTGAGGCATCTGGTATTGTGGAACAAATTAATGGTACGATAAAGTCCAGATTAGGGAAGGTGTGTGCATCCACAACACTAAAATGGCCTGATGCTTTGCCCCTGGTATTGATAAGTCTCAGAAGTGTACCTGACAAAAAGACTGGATTAAGACCCCATGAGGTGCTGATGGGCAGAGCCATGAGACATGCATACATATCTGCAAATAAATTGATGAACCTATCTGATGATCGTGTGCTGGACTATTGGAATGGCTGACCTGGTACGTTCTGTGTCTCGCCAGGTTGGAGGAGATGCCACACCGACTCAGCGGGACCAAGCACATGACCTGAATCGGGGAGAGCGGGTCCTAGTGAAGAAGCATGTGAGGAAGACATGTCTAGAACCCCATTGGAGCGGCCCTTACCAGATCATATTGGTGACGACCACAGCAGTGAAGTGTTTTGGTTTGCCAAATTGGATACATGCAAGCCATACCCGTCTAGTCCCAAGTCCAATCAAAAAACCTGAAGAGCAGCAACTGAGAAACAGAAATCTACAACCAGTAGCTGAAGTGTGTGAAGCTGAAGAGTCTGGAGTGACAGATTCTGATGAACATTTTGACAATGAACAGCCAAGCACAAGTCGAGTAGAATGGGCAGCAGATACTGGGACAGAAGAGACTGCTGTTGAGTCAGAAGAAGGTGAGGCTACTATCGAACCAGGAGAAAGTGAAACATCTGTTGAGACAGAAGAAGAAACAGCTGAGGTTCCAAAGACCATTCCAGAAGAAAATGAGCTCTCAAAAGAATTAGAAGAGGGAGAAATAGCTAGTGATACAGAATCAAACACTGAACCTACAGAGACTGAAAACCAAGAAAGCCAAGAAAAACAGAAAGAAGTAAGACAAAATAAAAGAAATGATGAACAGAACACAGAAGGTGATAAGATAGTTCAGGCAA
This sequence comes from Triturus cristatus, assembly GCF_964204655.1. NCBI lineage: Eukaryota > Metazoa > Chordata > Amphibia > Caudata > Salamandridae > Triturus > Triturus cristatus. Next base: position 962,861,199 of record NC_140589.1, read on the forward strand.
AGAAACCTAGAAAGGGAGATTGTTGGCCAAGTGGGGCAAGAAGATTGAAATACAGAATAGTAAGAAGAAGATTAAGAAGAAGACCTGAACAAAGCATTAAGAGTTCAAGTCAGGCAGAACAGGCATATTTAGTGGAAAACAAAAGAAGTAGATCGAAAAGAACAAGAATTCCCTGTAGAAAATACAAAGCCCCTGAATGGACCTACGTGATCCTCGAGGAGTTTGAAAGTTTAGGCCTAAGTGAGGAACATGAGAGTAGTGATACTTAAAAAGAGAATGAGAACAAACTAAGACCACCTTAATAAAAAAAACTGTTACAAATTAAAGTGGAGAAAAGATTTGTCAAATCAAGTCATCTATGGACTCGGAAATAGCCAAAAAAGGTGAGGACGAACGTCATTGGGTACAGGATTACACCACCTATATATATATATATTTTAGTAGATAAGAGTTCATTTAGATTTTTCTTAGGCACTAACAGAGTTATTGTTAGATTTTTCTATTTTTGTAGAGCACTAAAATGGCAGGAAATGAAGTGACTGGACAACCAAAATCTAAACTAAAATGGAGATATGTTAAAATTTGCTTATGTAATATTTTCCTATTAACATTTTTGTGGATTCTATTAATTGTTGTCATATCCATTTTTAATGTGAATAACAACGGAAATAATACTGGTGATGTCTCTAATGAAAGAATGAAAGTTGTTGCTACACAGATAACAAAAACTAATGAAGAACAATTAGATGGAAGTATTTTCCATCATGATGAATCAACTATTGACTTTTCTTTAAATGTGTTTACTAAACTGTTGTATGAGTATACTAACACCATGAATGTGAACGATTGCTATGTCTGCATGAAATTACCATCATCTGTCTCTGTAGGTTTAACCTACCATCATCTGTCTTTAACATATGCTGTCTCATGTAGTGTCCTCAATAGTCTATTTTATATGGAAGGTAAGTTGAAGTATCAATATAGAGATGTAGACTTAGTATTTTCTAAAGTCTCAAATATAAGAAAACTAAACAAGGTAGAAAATGGAAAACATGCACGTTATATGGGAGAATTTTTTAATGTTAATAAACCATTAGATTTAGAATATGCTTATAAAAATAATTTGACTAGCGGATTGCATTATGAAGAAAGACTGTTTTTGGACATGGTAGAACATCGAAGAGAAAGTTTCAAGAAGAAGGGTGCTTAGCAAAAAACACAAGAACCACCTTGGGCATTTAGAGCGGGAAAATAAGAAAAGAGTGAAGCTTATGCTGCAATGTCACTGGACTGGTCACAGAAAGGGAAGTTATGTTTGTTGAGAGCAAAGACTAACTACAACAATTATTTTATTGGCACTAGTGAATGTGAGCATACTTTCTAAATTACTGGAGGTTGGGGATTAAAGGGTGGAACTGATCCTGTTTTCCCTGGGATATATTATGTGTGTGGTAGGAAAGCCTATTACAGGTTACCTGCCCACTGGAATAGGAGTTGTTACTTTGGGATTGTCTTTCCAAAAGTCTATCATATAGACCAAAGAGATCATAGTGTCAATGAAATAAAGCAATGATTAACACATAAAAAGAGAGCAAGTTTCTCTGAAAGAGTAGGTGATTTATTTTCTGCACTAATACCCTCAGTTGGGGTAATCCTAAATTCACATAAAATTTGAAAACTGTCTACAGTGGTTGATCGTTTATCAACAGATACTGCTGGTGGATTTTAAATGATTGATACCGAAATGGTGGCAATAAGCTCAATGGTTTTACAAAATAGACTTGCCCTTGACATTATTTTGGCAAAGGAGGGTGGAGTCTGTCGAACGTTAAAAATAAAAGTAAAGGGATAGAAGTATACATTAGAAATATTACAAAGTACATAAAGATTTAACCCAACTGGAGGTTGACGGTGTTTGGGAGAGAGTTGGTAAGAGTATTACAGCTGTGAAAAATTGGTTGTCAATGTTTTGGAAAAGTCTTTTGGGAAAGATAGTGATGCCAGTACTCTCAATAGCAATAACAATTTTAGTAATAATAACACCGTATAAATGTTGTACGTGCCTGGAAGGAATAAAAATTCTATTAGATAAAAAGAATAAAAAGAGAGGAGTAAATAGAAAAAGAGATTAAATAGAACTAGAAGAGATAAATGAAGAATATTATGATATGATGAAAACACTAAATGAGAGTGCCATAAAAGTAGAGAAAGATACTAAACTCTAGATAAAATGAAAGGTGGCACTCAGTATGGTGAGTATTTATGATGGCTTCAAGAGCCATCAGAGGGGGGAATTGATGGAGCGGGGATTTGCACAAAGAAAGACGTTTGTATTGTGTACCCCTGTAAAACGTATTAATTTTAAGTAGTAAATAGTATTAACATTCAACTACACACCACACATTGGGAATTTGCTTTGCAATATGAATGAACTTAATCCTAACAATACATAAACAACCAAACTTGTAATAATATTGTTTATAGAACGTGTTATGAATGTTTTGCATGGCACATTGCACGTATATGTAGTAAAAAGCATGACATGTGTTGCTTTGTCATAATAATTAATGCAATTTTCTTGCTTTTGCTATGCTAGGTTAACTGTTAACATGGGCTAGAGATAAGGTGGGTGGTTAGCAGTAAAAGGTTTCATTACCACATTATTATTAAATGTCTACTTTCTGTTGTTTTAGTAAATGGACGAGTCTCCACTGTGCGTTAAGTTAGCCGAACTGTAATGAATGAAACTGGCAGCGCGTACAAACCACGTGACTGAGTGGCCGGAATGCTGAATAAGCTGAAAGAGCATGTCACGGTGAAGGACATGATGCTTGAAGTGCAGCCAACTCCAGTGACTCCGTGTGAAAAACTACAACATTTTGAATGTATAAACATTTGTCCTTAATTTGTTACTTTCACCTCATGAGAGAATAGGGATGTATACTGAATATGTGGGAACGAAAGCCTAACAATGGGGTTAGTCAAAGAAGTATGGCCTAATGATAGGGTGACCGTTCGCCCCACGATTTTAACCAATCCTGTAGCTAGAATGGGAGACTTAGCAACTTTAGTGGGATGGACATCTATGGTAAGGGTATTAAGAATAGGTGGTTATGGGGTGAGGTTGAGCGGTTTGCTGCGACGTGAGGGCGGAAGATGAGGCTGCTGCATTAGGCGTGAGGAGAGTGAGGGCGCGCTGCTTATTGTCAGGTTGCAGAGTGGCCTAGCTGTTTTGGTCCTATCCTTGTCCTGATCTTAGAGTCTTTGATCCCTGACTCTCTCTTGTCTAGGGATCTCCTGCCGCTACTTGGGCCTGGGTGGTGTTTTTCACGTTCTTATTCTTTGGGTTGGTATTTTGATAACTCAAAGTTACTTTCCTTGTCACTTTGTCTCTTCATCTATCCTTCCGAATTGAAAATTGATTTATGCACATGTCTGATGTCTCTTTATCTATCCCCTCCATGCAACATATGTTTCTTGAGATTGATTATTTGCTGATGGTTTAGTGTGTATTTTCTCTCATGAGGTATTTCTTTCATTAATGCAATTGAGATAGATAACATTTTAACAATTTGCAAACAAAGCTTCTGTGGTTATTTTAGTCTGTCAATATTTTGAATAACTGTTGCCTTCAATTTTTCAACTAATTGGTCCATCGACCAAGAAGATGGAAATTTAAATGAAGGGGTTTATTGAGAAAATTGTGAACTGACTAGTTATTGAACAACTGAGCATGAACTGGTATTGAAATCGCAACTTGACACCGGCGTAACAGGGACTTTGGGTGTATGTGCATGGGCCCAAATACATGAAATAATTGAATGTTCGTCCCTGTCCAAATTATTGGGTTTTGCGCTGGATCAGTGTCAACCTCACTTTAAGTGGACAGATGAGCGATCCTTCGCTCCTGATTCACACTTCTCTGAGCCGCCTTGAAACTCGGGTTCTACATCTCGTGCGGGTGCCGTAGTTACATTACTGCCCGGTGTTAAGGGAGAAGCTACAACTTGATGGGGCTACTGCAAATTCCCTCTATGTGCTGCATGCTATAATCCTGTTTATTGATGTTTAAACATCTGACTTTTCAGAACCATGAGCGCATATTCGTTCTAAAAGACCAGGGTCTTGCACTATTCAGAGATTGAAGTTTTTAGCTGCAGGGTGTGGGAGGCGAAGCAGGGTGTGGAGGAGGGAAGTCCACAAAATAATAACTAGCTGGAGAGGATGGAGGGGGGGATGTCCTCCTGGCGTGCGGTGGGAGGCGCTCAATTACTGCTGTTTGCTTTTCCCTGACTGGGATGGAGACTGATTACTGTTCTCAAGAATTGCAGACACCGGTGGTTTATTTTGTCTTTATTGTTTTGGAACATTGAACGCTGTAACTATTAAATCGAGTTGGAGTACTCTGCCTTTCAATGTGCTGCACTGCTGCAGACAAGAAGCATTAGTCCCCTGAGCTTTGTCATTGACTTAGAGGGCTCCTCACGGGACATCCTTCTCAGTGTTTTACAGAAAATTGCTTTAAAACCGAAATACAGGAGTTGATGGAGGCACAGATAACAGTGGATCACAACTTGTTCTATATAATCGATCTCGCTTTGTATGCCAATAATTACACGTCATGCAAAGCGCTACACGACTGGTGGAGGGTTGAAAAGGGAAACAGCTGATACGCTTCTCGCGAGTACTCTGACTCTAGGAGCTTGAACATGTTCTTTTACTACAATGTCAAAGTTTTCAGATTAATGTAATGAGTTTACTTAATTTGGCGTATATATTAATCTAATTCTATAACAACCAAGTGCAAGTGTGCATTGGCTATTTAAATAAATGGGAAAAAATACTAACTGCAGTGTCTTCTTTTGCTTGTTACAAAAATAAATGTGGATAAATACAGATAAAATGAGCAGAAATAAATATAGAGAAATACAGATGGAAATGTTTAAAACAAATTCCATAAAGCCCGGAGCCCTATTTAATATTAAAAATGTATTATTATTATTTATTAATTGCTTGTAATTGTTAGCTAGTGTTTATTTGTTAAGGTTGTAGGGAGGAAAGCCATTGAAAATATGTGTAATAGATTTATTTAATTGTACTTTTTTATTTGTGTTATAAAAATTCTATTTTAAAATGTAATTTCATTTGCTTTATAGTTAATAAGTGTATTCTTTAAAATATGTTTGTTAATATTCAAATACTTTATTTAAAAAAAATTAGGAGGTGTGAATAGTTAATCTGGCCCCCCAAACACCAACACTTTCCATACTTTTGTTCACATTTGTATGGGAATAGTAAATTTGACCCCCGCAAAGTCCAACATTTTCCAGACTGTTGCTCGGATTGGAGTGAAAATAGTAAATCTGGCCACTATAAAGTCACACTTTCCTTTTTTTTATCATTAAATAATATTTTTGTAAAACAATATCTTATTATTTTTCTAATTATTTCAAAGAATATGTTTCTGTTTTATGCTTTTAAGTTATACATTTTTATTATGTTTTTTATAATATATGTATATTGTTATAATATTATTTTTAAAATTAACATATGTGCATATGTTTTAAAGTTAATAATATGCATGACAATACAATTTGATATACTTACCCATTTTCTGACACTATTGTGGTGGTGTATATTTCTAATGAATGGAATCTTCTTTCTTAAGCAGAACCTGAAGAAGCAAGACTGGTAAGATTGGGGAATTTGCTAATTTAATTTCTTTTATGTAGGATTCACTTTCACATGTAAAATTATATGTTTCTAATGTTCTTCTTTTTATTACTGTTTAGGGCGTACATTCCAAATACCTTAAGTCCAACTAATGGAGGATTATTTTCTATAGTTTTCTTTTTTGATTATGCCTTGCCCTTACAGTGCCAAGAAACCTTGCAGACGTTGTGCTGAATAATGCAATTAACATAACATAAAATAAAAAGAAGTGTGCTATGCAAAAGAGAAGGCTGAATATATGATATATCCTAATAGGCATGAACTTGACAATAAAGAATTACAATTCTTTAGTCACATCTCATCCAGATAAGGAATGCACCCAGATCCAGTAAAAGGCCATGCACTCAGAAACACACCTATAACTGAAGATGTGGGGGACTTACTCTCATTACTAGAGATCACATGCTACCGTGCAGACTGCATGAAAGCTTTTGCCACCATGAACAAGTTTACTGTGACGTTGTATGGGCAATTACCAGGCAGTAATACAACATGGGGCAATAGTGATACTGTGGGATTTGATTTTCCCTGGTATGATAGCCACATTAGGATGTCCGCTGATCAGAATGGGGATAACATTGTAATAGCCAACATTTTCCAACCATTTCCAGCTGCAAAGCTCAGTATTTTGCAGTTTATGTTGTGAAATCTGTATATGGAAAAACACTTGGTCAATGCAAAATTTGCACACAAGTTGGAATACTGATTCGGCCACAAACACCCATTAGAGCCGGAGCTGTCCTTACTCACCCAAAAGAGAAAATAGTTGTAATGAGAGCAAAAGAGTTTGAATGGTCATTCACCGGCAGTACCGGACTTGAGAAGATCATAGACATGTTGCTTGCCACTAATCACAGAAAACAATTGTAAAGCATGCCAAAGTGCTTTGATGGTTAACTGCCTACGACATGGCAATTGAGAAGATCAAAGATGATGTTGCTTATCTGTACTGAACTCACACCATTCATGCCAGGCAGGTGGGGCTAGTGGCAATCTTTGTAGATCACAAACCTGGGTAGGGATCCTGTCAACAGGAGATTTGCAGGCTTTAAATGCACTGAACTTAAACCAAGGAATAAAACCTTGGTGGCTCAAGTAAACATTATCAGATGTTTCTATGTGGCGAAGAGACTACCGTCATGACTGACAGTAGTGGCTGCTACTGGACAGGGGTGGTGTGGTGGCGGGGGGGGAGTGAAATCGAGGTAATGAAGAAAAAAATGGACTTACCTGGAGCGTCTGGCCACCGTCTCTGCTCCGTCCTCTTCCTTCTTCCTGTCTCAGGGCCCGGCCAGCAGTAGGAAGCACCCGGGCACACATTCTCCTCTGAGCCAATCACAACGCTGCATTGCAGGGTTGTGATTCTTCTGCGCACCATGGTTCGGCGTTCAGTCGGGGACAGGGAGCCTGTGCATGTTCCTCACCAGGCTGTGTAATGCAGCCTGGTGGGGACCATGCAAAGTGTGGATGACTGTTTGGTCGGCCCAAGAGAGCAGGCCAAACAGTCATGTGCACTTAGGGAGTGCAAACCACTCATCCCCCTGCTCTGGCCAGCCCCGCCCCGCCACTGCCTGCAAAAGGAAAACTAAAATGATAATAACGTTGCGTTATTATCATTTTATTTGTATTTCTGAGCAGTGGGGCGACGCTCCTCCACCTTAGCGGAGGAGCCGCCACTGCTGACAGACCACCAGGTACTCACAACAAACTTTGGCAACCTGAAATCCAAGATGCCACTTTGTATCAGGGACATTCATTTAGTGAAATATGGTTTCACTCTTGTCCACTATTGTTCACAAACCAAGCAATGAGTATAATCTAGCCAGCTACATCTCATGAAACCCACTACATTCAATGGTGATTCATCCATCATTTGAAGAAGGATACATCAACTTTGAAATTCGCATTACACAAATAATAATTTGGCAAGTCCACTGCAGTGCTAAATGCTTTCCTCATAATATTACTTACCTACCAGTGCTTATTAATTACTTGAATACAACAACAAAGCAGGAGGCATCAATAAAAAAATGAATAATTCTATGTTAACATATCTTCATAGTCTTTGTGTTTTTGTTCTTCTTTAAAAGGCCTCCAACAATCACCTGTAGCTATCCAGACATTTACAGCCAGTTTTCAACAATGATTATTCAAAAAAGTACAATTGACATGTGTTTTGCGGTACTCCAGCATGAATCCAGCAACTGGAAAGTATCCTTTTTAAAACAAATATTATGTTGATTCAGTTCTCTTCCTTTCTTTTCATTAATTTTTAGTTATTGATTCAAAATATTAGCCTATTTACATCTTTCAATTTTATTCCTATGAAATTAAACATTTTACACTTTTTTTAAGAACGGTACATCATGGAGCTATTTAACAACAGATGTAGCCCTTGGCAGCAGGCTAAAGGCTGTATTGTTGAAGAGCTGAAGATTTGAAACAATCCAGTGTCTGAATATAGAGACATTCTTCTTGGGTCTGCGTAGATCCGAGTTTTGATCACCATTTAAAAATACCCACCATTTTTAAATCTATCTATAGGATGCATTGAGACATGTGATCATGACACACATGCTGGCATCAAAAGCTGTGACAAGTGGTAAGCCCTGGATGTACAATTCCTTCTTTGTTCAATCTCTGTAACAGTTAATTTCTGAGCTGCCTAAAGACGGTCTAAAACCTGAGATTTGTCTTACACACGATCCTCTGCGATCAAGTGCTAGGTCTCCTGGAAGGCTGTGGCTCACAATATGTGTTAGTCCGGCTGAAAATGCTTACTAACAGAACGCTACCCTTCTGTGATGTCTTCTGCCAGCCTTCCGCAAGTTGCAATAGTATCTTCTATGGGACGAGAAGTGCTCTTGGCCGCATGCAGGTAGATGTGTAATCTGCTCAAAGGGTTGTGATGGTTATCAGTAGTGCATGGTAGTAAACAGTGTCAAAGGTTGCTGACAGGTCCTGGTAGTTTAAGAGGGACATTTCCATTGTACATGTTTCATAGTGCATCAGCGCCTACCTAGACTGTAGCTGGAGAGTCCATATGGTGAACTAAATTCGACTACTGGATTTTCCTTCAGGTTTAGTGCTTCCTCTAAAAGTTACAGAATTTCCCATTACGACTCACTTGAAATCAATCCCTTAGAAGCGTCCTCTTGGTTTCTTAGCACCCAATGATATTTCAGGGTAATTATGATACACTACCCATATGGGGCCCGGTTCGCAAATCACCAAATAATTTCCTCCTTGGTTCACAAAACTACCTTCTCCTATACCGACATTAATTATGGGGGTGGTTCCCTAAACTTCCCCCCCATGGAGGATTCACGCCTTCCTTGGACAGGAATACATTCCTGACCATTTTGAGGGTGAGATTAGGTGAAAAAAGTTTTTAATGACCACAAACAATTATGCTTGTGGTGTGCACAAGATTTCAGGACATTCTCGTTCTAAAAGACCCAGTCCCCACTGCTATGCTTAGATTTACTCACGTAACACTTGCTGGTGAGTAAATCTTTTTATAAGTGTACAAGTACTAGGGGGCGTGGTCACGCGTCGTGGCAAGATCGCGGCTTTGATCTTAGCTCCGCTCAGACGCGGAACTCGCTTGCACTTATCAGCCTTCTTCTCGGCGTTGGGCAGGATTCCTTGATGTCTCGGTTCCTTTGAAGTGTGAGAGCGGCACATGGAGCTGTTCCTACGTTGATTCCTGTCTGCTGTGACCCCAATGGCAGCGGCGGTGATTTTCCTCAATGTAATTGCGAGCGGACACCATTTTGTGCCTGCCGCTCACTGCTCCTAACCTCCTTTGAGGTAAAACCGGCATTTTTACTTATAAACACACAGCAACATTTTTTTGCTTCTTTTCAGTGCTTTATTGTTGCCTGCTCCTGCATAGACTCCACTTTAAGTAAACCTATGCGGAATCCCTGAAGTGCCTCACTTTTTTCTACTTTTTAGAGTGAGCCCGTCACATGGAGAATGATGAGGGAGAGCGCTTAGCTGAGTTTTGCCATGACTCTGGTGCTTTCAGGCAGTGGTGTCATTTAATATGTCACTCCGGATGGCTATTTCTTAGACTGTGTTCATTTTGATTTTATTTTTTAAGTTCATTGATTCCTGTGCCATTGAGGGCCGTGCTCACATAACCACTGCATAGAAAATAAGCAGTCACGTAATTGCGAGTGACTGCCATTTTACGTGTGCCGCTCGTTGCACCTGGCCGCCTTTGAGGTAAAACCGGCGTTTTGACTCCTAAATGTGCGGCAATGTTTTTCTTTTACATACACTATTGTTTTTCTATTGTAGCTATCGCTGCTTTTCAATATGAGCACCTACCATTTCAGCCTTTTCTATTTTAAATAGAGCATTATGCTTTTTTGACCTCACATCCTTTACTGCTCATCTCACGAGGGTACCTTATACTCCACCTTTTTTTCTCTTTCTACATTGCCTCTTTTTATGGATGTTGGCTGCGCACTTTTTTCTTCTTTCTCTGAGTACGAAAGGAGGGCGACATGTTTTTTCTCTGATTAACTGACATTCCTTCAACACCCCTGTCAACATATATAGTGTGCTTATTACGTCTATGGGCAGATTGAGACCTCCTTTAAAGGTTCTTCATTGTCCTCTCGACATTTTGCGACGGCTAGTTAAATTCCAATATCTGTCAGAGCCTCATCTTCTGGTACTAAGCCTAAGAGGATAAAGAATGATCTCCCTTCTCCCATCTTCTCATCTCAAAATCCTGTTCCTGATACCATTCTGGATGAGGTGAGGGGTCTGAAATCTTTTATGTCCTCAACTAATGAGAAGCTCCAACAAATAGAAGACAGGTGGATTAGTATGGAAGCTAAGGTGTTTGACATGGAGGAACGCATTAGTGATCAACATGATGTTTCAACCAAGATTCCTATTCTAGAACTAGAAATTCAACGTCTCAAGCTTCATACTGAAGATCTTGAAAATCGTAATAGACATAATAACCTTCGTCTTTTTGGACTACCAGAGAATCTTGAGGGTCCAGATATTCTTCTTTTCCTAAGGAGATTCCTCTCAGAACTTTTGGATCTTCCTCCAGAACCTCCACTAAATATCCAACGTGCACATCGACTTGGGCGTCTTCAACCAAATGCTTCAAGACCCAGAGGAATTATAATGTTGTTTCTGGAATTTACAGATCTCATGCGTGTTCTCTCAACAGCTAAAGTGAAGCGTCGTCTCATATGGTCTGGTCACACAGTTTATCTTTCTTAAGATCTCTCCAATGCCACTAATGCAAGAAGAAAGGAATTTTTGGTACTCCATCCTCAGATGAGACAATTACATTTTCGTTGTAGCATTTTACATCCTTGCCTGTGTAAAATTACTCATGAGGACTCAACTCGCTCTTTTGATGATCCTGCTAAATTGAAGTCTTTTCTCCAGAGTCTCTCTATGAATTCTGCTGAAGGCTCTACCCAACGTCTCTAACTTCTTTGCTTTCTTCTTTATCTAATTCCTATGGCTGTTCCTTTTCTTATTACTTTATATCTTTCTCTCTGTCGTTCCGTCTGTCTTTGGTGCTGTTGCGCCCCATGTTACATTTGTTTACTCCTCGTCTTAGATCTGGATATCTTTCCTTGATCTATGTCTTCTTTTTCCTATTTCTTTCTCTTTTTCTATCTTTAATTATTTGTCCTTTTTGTATTTTGTATGATGCATGAGTTTTGTTGTGTTACTTTTTATTGTATATATCGTCTTATCTTTTTTTTTACTAAATGCTGTTTTCTGATTTTCAACATCCCTTCTGAAGTGTATCATCTCCATCCACGTACCTCCTACTCCTCCTCCCTATATGTGTAACGTTGTCACCTGAAATGTTCGTGGTCTGGGACACCCCGTTAAAAGACAGAAGGTACTGTCTCATTTGTCTAGATTGAATTCTTATGTTTTGTTCCTACAAGAAACACATTGCTATGATGAATCTCTTAAATTGAAGAGGCAATGGGTGGGTCAAGTTGTGTTTTCTCCAGCATCTGACAGTAAGGAGGGTATTGCTATCCTTTTTCACAAGTCATTGCATGTACACATTATATCCATACAATGTGACACTGATGGAGGCTGGGTAATGGCTAAGGTGGTTATTCACAATAAAGAGATTGTTTTACTCAATATATACGGCCCAGTTAAACCAGATCCTGAATTTTGGATTTGCATTAAGATTTTACTTTCCTCCATCGATAATCCCAATATCATTGTTGCTGGTGATTTTAATCAATGGTTAGACCCATTTTCGGATCGACAGTCTAAATGCAAATTTAATCCTGACAAATCCCATAGATCTTTTCAATCTGCCATTGCCTCGCGTCCATTATTTGATGTTTGGAAGACTTGTAACCCTGATTCTTTTGAATTGACATTTTTTTCTAATGTTCACCAAACCCATTCTAGAATTGATCATATTTTGGTTAGTGAATCACTACTCCCCTCCATTCAGTCTTCTGAGATGGGATCTATTTTCATTTCTGATCATGCTCCTGTCATTTCTGCCCTTGACTTATCCCTGAATACTCCAAAATGTGGTCGTTGAAAATTTATTAACTTTTTGTTGTCAGATAGTGACTTCATTTCAGAGGCCACTAGCTTTATTAATGAGATTTTTAATATTAATAATCCCTTGGACACATCTGTTCCTAATACTTGGGTTGCTTTTAAAGCTTCTTTTCATGTGTTCACGATTGCATTTTCAGCAAGGAGGAAGAAAACCGCCAAGGCCAAATATACATGTTTGCTTCAACAGCTCAAGTCCTTGGAACATATTTACTTTACCTCTAAATTCTCTCTAACCCTCCATGAACTAATTAAGGTCAAGTCTGCTCTTAACAAACTTGCTAATGTAGATGCTTGTAATGTCCTTCTTAAAATTAAGTCCAAATATCATGGGGTCAAAATAAAGCTGGCAAAATGCTGGCCAATTTCCTAAAGATTAAATCTGAGTTTAAGAATATTGGTCCTATTCTTAATAAATCTTCTAATAGATTGATGTCCTCTGATGAAGATATTTCTTCCACGTTTCACGATTACTACCAGTCTCTCTATTCTGATGACACGAACCCCTCCTCTCAAAATATGCACACTTTTTTTGACGGCCTTCCTAAACCCCCTTCCTTAGGTGTGGCTCACTGGGTGGAGAGGTGTGGCTCACTGGTTAGAGGCGGCAGACCCGTAAGCAGAGGACGGCCCGGGACCAGGGTTCGATTCCCGACGCGGCAGGGTCGTGGACCAGGGTCAGCGGGCTCGATAATTCTCGCCTCGGTGCCTACTCCAGTCAGGGACCACACTCGGCAACTCTGGGCATTAGCTTGCCTCATCTTCACAACGGCCCCCCCAGACCGCCGGGGATGCTTGGTCGCACCTTAGAGATACCCATTAGGGACCATCTCTCAGGGTGAGCCAGGACGGGTTCCCCAGCGGTCGAAGCGCGGAGATACTCCTCCGGGAGTCGATTCTAGCGCTATATAAACCCACAATTAAATTAATTATCAGACAAATTTAATTTACTGGAAGCTGAGATTTCCCTTCAAGAAATTACAGATGCTATTAATTCCTTAAAAGATTTAAAGCACCTGGCCCTGATGGCCTCTCAGCTGAATTTTTCACCACTTTTTCTTCTATTTTTGCCTCTAAACTTCTTACTCTTTTTAATTCCTTCCTTCTGGATTCTAAGGCATCGGGTTCCTTCATAGAAGCTTTGATTGTCCTTATTCCTAAACCTGATAAAGATCATGCCCTTTTCATTAATTAATTATGATTGCAAGATTTTTGCTAAAATCCTTGCCTCTCGCCCAGAGAATATAATCCCATTGCTGGTTAAAACTGATCAATCTGGTTTTGTTAAGGGCAGACTTGCTGCTGATAATGCTCGAATGTTTTCCAATGTCATCTCCTATGGGAAGAAATACCAGTCTCCCCTTGCAGCACTATCCCTAGATGCTGAGAAGGCTTTCCACCATAATAATTGGCAATTTATGTTTAATACCCTTCAATGGTACGGTTTTGGACTGAAATTTATCTCATATGTTAAGTTGTTGTATTCTGCCCCTCGTGCTAGTATTTTTGTTAACAATCTTTTCTCTCGTTACTTCCCTTTGTGTAGAGGTACTGGTCAGGGCTGCCCTCTTTCACCTCTGTTATTTGTTTTGTGTTTAGAACCTTTTCTTGAGCGTATACGTGTCAATTCTCTGATTTCAGGTTTTATATATAACTCCACTGAAACTAAACTGTCAGCATATGCTGATGACATTTTGATTTATATGTCTAATCCTATTTCTTCCCTACCTCCCTTTTTAAATGAAGTTCAACTGTATTCTAGCATTTCCGGTTATAAGTTGAACTTTTCTAAAACAGAGGTATTACCCTTGAATCCTCTTTCTTATCAATATATGTTCACTAACACTAATTTTACCTGGTGTCCCATAAAAATTAAATATCTTGGTATTTGGCAATCCTCTACTCTTTCTAACACAATCAGTTTCTTGTTTAATGTATTAATTACCAAAATACAGAAATTACTTCTCTCTTGGTCCCCTCTCCACCTATCATGGTGGGGTAGACTGAACACTATTAAATTGATGATTGTGCCTCATGTCCTTTACACACTATCCATGTTACCATTTCGGATTCCGAAATCATATTTTTCTCAAATTAATTCAATTTGTATTAAATTTCTATGGAACAATAAACATCCCCGTATGGCCTTGTAAGACTTCAACGTCCCAAAACTGAAGGTGGTGTCCAGTTCCCTGATTTTAAATTATATCACTCTCCATTTTTAATTAGACAGTACTTTGCCTTAATCCATGACTTTGCTGATGACCCTATGCCCCCATGGATCACATTTGAGTGCTCCCTATTAATAGATTTTTTCTTTCAAAAACATAATATATATGTCTAATTGCACTTTCATTTCTAATAATCCTATTTTGAAACACTCCCAACACCTAATATATAATACTTTATTTGCTGGTCTTGACCCATACAAGTGTTTTTTATCCTCTTCTATCTGGTATAATACATTTATTAAATTCAGACGCAAATCGTTCTATTACAAACATTGGAAGGAAAAGGAAATTCTGTTTATCTATCAGTTGGTGTCTCATAACTCCGTTATTACCTTCCCCCAATTGCAGTCTCAATATAGTCTACCCAACTCCTTTCTTCATGAATACCTCTTGATTTCATCTGCTTTACAATCCTATTTAACTACTATCGCCTTCCCTTTAACTTCGCCTTCATTAGTTCCTACCACTCCTATATATAATATCCCTCAGGATCTTAGACCCAAGGCTGCGTCTATTTATAAGATGTTAATATCTCCTGTCTCTATACGTCCTCAATCACACATTGAATTACTTTGGGAAGCAGATTTGTCCCTTTCTCTTCCTATTTCTTCTTGGGATAAATTCTGGCTTAAGCTATTTAAAACCTCTGGTGCTGCCCGCATTACTCAATCTTTATATTTGATCTATAGTAGAGCTTTAAAGTCATTTTGTCCTGCTGGAAAGATAACTCTAAAATATCTTCATCAACATGGTGGAACTATATTTGTAATGAACACAGGATTGCTAATGTTTCCTCTCTTTCCTTATCTCAGAAGATTAAATCTGATTTATTATGGCTACCTTTCACTTCATATCTCTCTACATATCCGCCTCCATCTTAATCTCTAGCTTAGTTTTTATTTTCTCTCCACTCCATATACATTCATTTTATATTTTATACCCTCTTTTTAGGTCTCGCCTAGGCAGCGCGCATGCGCTGTCTGGAAGACCTAAAGTAAACACTATAAGGGGTGTAATCCTGCCTGCCGCTGCCTGCTGCTTGAGATTGGTTCCCTGCAGTGTCTCTGATAGTTACAGCATCCTAAGCGGTTCACATAACGGAGCATCACTTCAGTTTTAGGCAGATCAGCCCTGCCTAACTTCAGTTTCCCTTCGCTGCAATTCCTGATGTGTAGTTTCAGAGAACTATTTTTGTGTAATGGACCTGCCTTTCTTTGCACTACGCAAAGGCTGTGTGTCCCTCGCCTCCCCGCTGAAGTTTTGAGAGTACATACACTCTCTGAAGGTGTGCACAGTAATTAGCGCTCCCCTAAATGGATCAGGTTTTCAAGACATTGAAGTTACACATCGGGCAGGCCTTTAAGTGGGCCGGGTCCTGCCGGAGCAATTGTAAAAAGCTGGCGCCGAGACTGGTCCCTATCGGGCTCTCAATTTTTGCCCTCAACCTTAGGGTGAAAATAAATCTTCACTCTGCAGCAGTGCCACCCTTCACTGCCTTTGAGGTAACTTCACAGAGACTCGGTACAGTTCTTTCAGGCTCATAATTTAAGAACTGAATTATTTTCAATATTATATACAACGAAGCCACAGTTGCTTATTTATCTGAGATAACACCCATTGACAAAGCCGATAGTCCTGGCTTGTTGTAGGTGTAATGTTACTTGTAACATATATCTGTATGCAATGACAGAGGCAGCAAAATGTCAGTCGGAAGGCACACTATGCTAAGCACATACAGATTTTTAGCCTATGTGTTTTTAAGCCACACCCTTAATTACATCGGGCTCGCCTCAGTTTTTTCATCCCACTTTAAGCCCTGCACCCGGGGTGAATAGGTGTACCCTGGGGATGGCTGCACAAAGGAGCCGTGAGTGCAAAGGTCACATCAAACTTAGTTCAGATTCCTCCTCGGTTTGCGCTCTTTGATGAAGTTTCTAGGGGGAGGAGGGGTGGGGCACCTGAGACCCTCATCACACATGGGCAGCAAATACTGCACCCGAGGCAATGCGACCTTCCCATATAGAGCAGGGTAGTAAGCGCTACATAAGTACAATTACACATGTACGCTGCAAGGGCTGACAAGACTCCGTGGAAGTGACCAGGGTGACGTCAATGGTAAACACTACCCTTCCCATCATGCCCCTGGCATGGGCTGGGCAGCTGCTGCAGACAGATGTTATTAGTCAGCAGAGCCGAGAGTTTCACTTTCAGGGCTGGATATTCACTCAGCGCTGCCGCCCTCAGGTGCCATCACCAGCCCGGGACCCCCTGTGCCACCCCCACTCACCAAGGACTCTGGAGACAAGTGGAGCCCAATAGCACACGCAGTACCTACTACTGTTTGCCCTAACAACCTCAAGACTTCTCGCTGTCCAATGAGGGGCAAAAGACACAGTGAGTGCTAGATTCTACTTGAAGGTCAATAAGTGGAGTGCTCAGTCTGGAGGTGTTTTTGCTTTGCATTCTGGTACTTGTAGTGTTCCCAAACTGGACACCGGAGTGCAGAGTAAAAACCGGAAATGGATGAGCCGTTCTCAGAAAACTTGACATTTGTGTGTACCTGCTCAGAAAATGAGCCCGCGCCTCCAGGATTGATAGTACAAGATAGCCGCATTTGGGGTGCAGTAGTTCGCTTACAGCATGAACCCTTGATGCCAGTGCTACTGCATTTGCTTTCTCACAGGCTGAACAAACCGTAGCACCTTCTGAGCATTGCAGGTTTGTGCAACATTTAGGTATCATTTGGACCTATGAGGAGAATGGCGCCTACTGTCTCAGCGCTTTGCTGTCCTTTGCTATTTTAACTACCGGGAAAATGAACTGAATTGCTTTGATTCTAAAGTAATAAATATAGAGAAGCAGGAGAATTTTGAAACCATGTGTTTATTTAATTGTGTATTTTCTAAGACAGCTGTATTGCGCATCTTGTTTCGAGGTACTTATCTAGTTCATTTATATAACTGTTTTTTTTTTATATAGATCTCACTACTAACCGCTGTTACCGTATCTGCATGGAACAAAGACCCCCCCTCTCTCTCGTTGTAGTCCCTTAAACCCTCATGTGATCAAAGGACGAGAAGGGCTGTTTAAATTACAGGGCAACTTCAAGCAGTTATTTTGCTTTCACTGGGTCATAGGCAATCAGGTCGTCCGTGCTGTTTTATGACCAAGAAAGAAACTACAGTAATTAAAACAACAAAACAAGGTCTCCTTTTCATGTAGGTTATTCTTGCTGTGTCTGATGCAATCAAATGAAATTCTGGACGTAAATGCACCTTTTGCTACATAGCACATGAACCAGCTCTGCTTACTGGGCATTCCACGTACTTAACAATCACTTGTCACTTCCAATAACTGCTCTGTTGAGCACTCTCTTGTCATGGACTCCAGCACATGTGCCAGGGATTGAGGGAAGCGAAATAATACATTTGACATTAAACTTGTTTTCCTATTGAAGGACCCTTTTGCCAATGCAATAGGCTTCGCATTGCGAGAGTTTGAGCTGTTGGTATTGTAAATGACAGTGCCTTTTATTTACGTGTTGGTTTTTAAAACATACATAAAAGGCATTGTCATTTACAATGGCAATAGCTTAAACTCTCGCAAATGCGAGACCTATTGCATTGCAAATGCTTGTTTATTTTTCTCTCTCTCTTTCTGTCTTTGTCTTTTTCTTCTTTTTATTTCTCTCCTTTTTCTTTTTCTCCTTTTTCTTTTCTTTCTTTTCTCTGTTCTCATAACCAATTAGGTCTATTCCTTGATATTCATTGTTATATTATACTTGCCATGTGTTCTTGTATAATGATGTTCTTAATTTTTTTTTAAACTTAATACAAATTTATTAAACAAAAACAAAGAAGTGTACAACTACCATTTGTGAATGTCAGAAGTGGCCAGTAGACTCCATTGCACAGCTAAGCAACGCCTACATGTGTAAGTAGCTTTTTGAATTGGGCCCATGTTAATCAGTCACAGAACACTTAAGACAAACAGAAAATTAATTGGTCATTAATGGAAAAAATACCCTCACATCTAGGCCTATCGTTCAGAAGTTCCTCTTTTTCAGATCTATAAAAATCCAAAAAGTTGTGCAGGAAAATATCCTGAAACAAATTAGTAAGGAGTAGCATAGATAACACGTGATGTGCCTGTAAAATGTGTTACCATTTTTCTGACTTTTCCTCCTGTTTTGCTCTGCAGATTGAACAAAATGGATTTGGTGGCTATAACAGTGAATTCAGCATAAAGCTTTGTGAATGAAATAGCTAAAAAAGAAAAGCTGCAGCCAGGTCGCCAATGCCATTGCAATGTATACAAATGGCTTCCCATATCACAGGGAAGATTGAACCTTTTTTATTGTGTTTATGAAAATGGGTTTCTACATACATTTTATATTATTAAAAATAATGTGTATTGTGAAGAAAATCTTCCAATTTCCGGAAGAACTTCTAAATCCTAAAATCCTGAGCAATTTTTTCCAACACAGGGAGTATCAGCCTTCGGATTTAGCACTTTCTCTGGAAATTGGTTACTTACCTCTTGTTGCTGAACTCTAGCTCAGGCCCAAACACTGTCCACCTATGCTGGGTCACAAAGCACTACAGCTGAGTTTAGCGCCTGGTGTGATTTGTTTGCATGCTCGTAAGAGCAGTAGACATTCTTTCAAAGTATGTTAACAACACTACATTTCCTGATAAAGAACTCACCTTTTTGTGTGTCCCAGATGTAGCTGTTGAGTACTTCTCCCATAATGTAGTAAATGTTCATGATAATGGTAACACACAGAAAGAAGATAATCCTGGCTTCTGGGCTGATATGATCCA
This sequence comes from Triturus cristatus, assembly GCF_964204655.1. NCBI lineage: Eukaryota > Metazoa > Chordata > Amphibia > Caudata > Salamandridae > Triturus > Triturus cristatus. The sequence continues at coordinate 962,880,577 of NC_140589.1, forward strand.
GAAGAGGGTATACCCACACACCAGTCACATGGTTAACCCAACACATCCTAAAATAAAGCAAAGGAAGACTGAGGGGTCGGTGGAAAGATTGCATGTCTTGATCAGTTTATGTTTCAAATGCATTTGGCTTGGGCTTAAATTATGAAAAGACGATGTATGGTTAAATGTACACAAACAAACATAGTGTGATAGTAAACAACAGTGGGGCATATTAACCCCTTCCCCGCTCATGACGGAACCACGCCGTCATGAGCCACGGGCGCCGTGTGCTCATGACGGAGTGGTTCCGTCATGCTGCGGCCGTTGGCGACCGCTCTGCCCACGCGGCGCTAATTCCCTGCCTGTGCGGGCGATTAGCGCAGTGGGCGGAGTCATGATGGAACCACTCCGTCATGAGCACAGCTCAACCGTGACTCATGACGGAGTGGCTCCGTCATGAGCACAGCGCCACCGCACTGCCCACAAACCCCCCCCCAGCGCTGCGGCGGAATTCCTGCCGCAGCCAAGGGGTTAACAACGGCCAGCGATAATTATCGCTGGCCGTGCTTAGCGATAACTATATTGTCGCAGGCTATCTCTGATATTTATCACCCTGGTAGCGCGTTATTAACAACGCGTTACTCCAGGGCGATACAAATTCCAGAGATAGCGAGGTTATCGCCCTTTTGCAGGGAACATCGCTGGTTTTCCACCCCCTATGTTAGGGATGACTAAGTCAGGATTTTAGCAGACATTAGGTTTTGGCGAAAACTGTAGTTTTCGCCAAAATCTAATGTGTGCTTAAATCATGTGGGCTGCCTTGTAAATATCGCAATGTAAACATCAGCAGTATTTGCAAGGTAGTCCATCTTGGGTACGCCCAGTAACGCCCACTTTGCATCTCATTGGAGATGCAAAGTGAGGCGTTGGGAAAAAGGGTGCTAACATGCGATTATACATGTTAGCACCCTCTTGTAAATAGAGCGCTGGTTTTATCTTCGCTTTTTTGGCTTTGTAAGCCAAAAAAGCGGAGATAAAGCCCTTGTAAATATGCCCCAGTGAGCGCAGTTGGTTTAAAACAGAGAGAAGCAGTTAAGTTGTAAATCACATCTACTTTCATGCTCAACTTATAACAGAAAATAAAACTAACACGGGCCACTGACTATCAAGTACATACAGCCACATATTCTCAGGAGTAAAGGACCTACTTGCATATCTCTTTCCACCCACTGTGTTACAAATTAGCCCCCAATGTTAAAAAATGACCCCTTTGGCAGTATTAACAACATTGAATCACTAGGCAGGATCTGGAAATAATGATTCTCTCAAACAGTGTTAGCAATAAAAAGCCATCACGCGCGGTATAAGCAATCGTGAGTACTTAGGCAGAAGAGAGCTAACATTACACTTTGGGCAGTCTTACTAACAGTGGAAGTTGGAGCTGCACTAGAGAAGAGGTGGGCCTTCATCGGATACTGGAGCGAATAATGGGATCTTTCTGGCTGTTGCATGTGACATAGAGAAGTGGAGATCTGGTGGGGGACTTGACCACTAGTGCCCCAGTACCTGCCTAGTGCCAGGTAACGACTTGAATGGCAAAAACAGGATTCCCACATTTCACATAAATACCAGGGGAGCTATGTGAGAGGTGCCAACATGTGTTACAGATGAGGAGACCAGTGGCTCCACTCTTGCAAGGTAGACTTCCTCATTCCATGGGCCACTCGTAGGGGAACAATCCTACATTTAACGAAACAAACATTCAAATTTAGTGAACAATCAAGATATAAGCAAAATATAAAAGTGCACACATTTGTAGTGGAACACATGCAACATATTTCTTCCTTTCTTCCTGATATATGCAAATATTAGAACTGGGCTGAGTTTGGGGAGTTCGGCTCCGCAGAGCTCCGCGAGGTGACCAAAAACCTCCGGCGGCTGCACGGATTTCTGCAAGCGACGGAGTGTGTTAAGTCGCGCCGTTCATGCTGACTTTTAGTGCCAGGTGTTCTGCTTTTTTCTGCCCCTTGAGCAAATGTTCTACTCGAGTGGCAGCTTCCTCAACGGGAACGGAAGGTTTCTCAACACGAGCCGTAGCAACCATCGGAAACTGCCAGCATTGAGAAATCTCCCTGGGAGCTGGTTTGGAGTAAGATTTTCCTCTCTTGCCAACTTAATTGTGAAAAAACTCAGTGTGCTATGCGGAGTGAGAAAAACTCTGAAACTCCATGAGCGAAGCAGAATTTCACACTAAGGCCTAGTAAATATGCAAATTGTTCCCTGAAAAAAAGCATCGCCTATTCCACTAAACGCTTGATGATTGATACAGATGGAATTCAAGGATAATCTTCTAGCATCTAAAAGCCAGAGCAGCATGTAGCATGTAGGCCTATGATGAAGTGAATTGTAGACGTAGAAATATTCTTGATGAAGTGTTTTAGATCTGTTGGAGCCTGTGATTCAAACATTCAGGGAGCATGGTAAAGAGCATTACCATAGTTTAGATATGTGAGATCATGGACGATGGTTGCTTTAAACCAGTGCGGAACATCTATGAAGCAGAAGAGTCTCATGAGGGTTCTCAATTGAAGGAAGGCATCTTGGTGTCTCTGTTGATCTGGTGGCTTAGGTCTGAGTCTTAGGTTGCACCATCCCTGAGGGAGGATGCCTGTTTTCATAGGCCACCAGTTTGTGGGATTCTCATGACCTGCAGGTGAAGGTTTCTGTCTTTCAAGCACTACACTTCAGATGGCTTCTAGTAATCCACTTGAAGATGGAAGAGAGGCAGGCTCTGAATGCAGAGCAAGCAAGTCCCAAAGAGGTTCCATTTCCAGCACATAGAGTATTGTCTTAATAGCTGCAGCAGGTTAGATGTAAGGATTTAATGAGACAGGCAGTGGTCTGAGGTAGATTTGAACAAAACTGGATCAAACCTCTGTGGACCATTTCAATTGTCATAATAATTTAATGCCCACCAGTATTTGAGACCTATCTTTGGAATGTTCAAAGGCAACCATCTGCACTCATAATTTATATACATGTCCTGCTTGTAGCTGAAGAACTGTTTGATTTGTGACACAATTTATTTGTCAGGAACCTTAGTACCCTAACTCCAGATTGGGAGCACAGACCAGTTGGATATCTCATTCAAGCAGTATATACTAATAACTGGTAAATTGCCACAGTGTGTGTTAAAGAGGAAAATATAGGCGGTGTGGCCAAGCCGCCAGCCAAGATGGCCGCGTGGCATTGAAGCTCCGCCAGCCGCCCCAGCCCAGCAGAAATATCCCCCAAATGTGTGGCGCTAACTCATCACAGCGCGACACCGTCGGATTGCAGCTCCGGTGGCGCACACATCGACCCCCTCGGACCGCGGATTGGTGGCGCCTGGACCGGCTTCCCGGTGCTTGGAAGATTCCAGGACGTGACGAGCGCCGGCCTGCGCCGGTCTCCTTCACTACGCGGCACGGCTGAGGCAGAGTCGAGGACTGCGGCGGCGCCTGACTGGAGTTGAGAGCGGATGCAGTGGTGAGTGCACCGGGTGCGGGTCGTCTTCTGTGCTCCCCCTGCCTACCCACCAACTTTGTTGGGGAGCAGCCATGTTTGGCTGCGCCCGGCCTGTGCCACTCGCTCCTGCACCTCCTCAAGTGCCCCGCGGTGACAGGGCCCGTGATTGGGCCTGGGCGGCGACCACCCGGTCACCCGGGGAGCGGTTGGGGGGATGTGAGTTGCACCATTGCTCCCTGTGCCCGGCTGCCTCCTCTGCACTGCTTCATTGCTGACCGGCCTGCGGCCATCGGGCCCAACGCACTGGCTGCCGGTCTCGGCTAGCAACTGCCGCCACCAGTGGAGAGGTGTGGTGCAGCGGCCAGGGCAGCTGACTTGGGAGCACAGGGCTCACGGTTCGATCCCCGGCTCCGGCGACAGCTCAGCTCAGCACCATGTGACTCTGGGCAATAGCTCACTTAATGTCCACAACGGCCCCCAGCGCCTTGAGACCCGTAAGGGTGAGTAGTTCGCGCTTTACAAATACGGATTTACATTTACATCATCCCATAACGCATTACAGTGCTACTGCCGGATATCCCAGGGGCCTTGTTCGCCGCAACACTGACTGCACCTCAAATTTCGCCAGCTCCAGTCATGGGCATGCTACCGAAAGTGACTCCATCCTTCTCTTGCGCAGCAGCGAAAGCTCCGCTATCCTCTCACCGCTGAGCGCACCGGTCATCGTTCTGGCTCTGCAGGATGCCCTACCACCCCCCTTCTTTCAGTCTGATTGAGTCCCGGATTGCTGGCTCCATTCGTGCCTATGGCCCTACCCCTCCTCTTCACCCACTGATCGATTCTCCTGACCTGCTTCTTATCCGCACACAGTTCGGTCCCTGAGCTACCGGCAGCCCCTTTGTTTGGTCATAAAGAGGCATGGGCAGCAAGGACTCTAAGCAAAGGACCCTTCCCTTTGGGATAGTTACTGGGAAAGATCAGGAAGACAGCTCCAATATGGCGGAGGATGCCCAGGGTGCGGGCCAGGTAGACGATCACCCTGGATGGGTGCTTTGACATTCAGGACAAACGTCTTGAAACCATGGGGGACAAAATTCAAGCACATGACAGGTGCCTAACTGTGGCTGAGGTACGCATATCAGACATTGAGGATGGCACCACACAGACCCTCAAAAGATTAGAGTGCGCATCCTCAAAGATGTGGCGATCAAAAATGAAGACCTCGAAGCGCGCAGCAGGCATAACAACGTTCGCATTGTGGGGGTGCCGGAGACCACCGCTACTGGCCGCCTCGATCATTTTGTTGAAACCTTGCTTGCAGACATGTTTGGGAGGGAATCCTTCACCCCGGATTTGTAGTAGAGTGGGCACACCGCACCCTGGGCTCCCGACCCAACCTGGGCTGCCTCCCAAGGCCTATCATCGCCCGTATCTTGAACTTTCGAGACCGTGACACCGCTCTACGCCTCGCCATGGAGCGTGGTGACACCACGTGGCAGGGCTCTAAACTGGCGCTTTATCCGGACTTTACGCTCATGGTGCAAGAAGCCCGCCGGAAATACAATGGAGTGAAGGCCAACCTCAGGAACTTGGGTCTAAGGTATGGCATGCTCTACCCGGGCAGTTTATGAGTTGACGTAGACAGCAGGGCCCACGTTTTTGTCAACCCCACTGAGGTGCAGGAATTCTGCCGCTTGTACAACCACAACAACAACCAAACGATCACAGACAGGACAAGATCCTTTCCTCAAGGCAGCGGCTCCAACGCAAGCATGGAACTTTTTTTTAGTTCCGGCACTGGCTGACTTTCCACTGTGGCATATTGTCCTTTTGTTATTATAGCTGGATTGGGATATTAACACACATCACCACAAAATGTTTCAATGGTCTGGTCCACTGTCGTTGCATTGCCACCCCTCATGGTGTACACCTTTGGTTTGTTTCTAGGGGTACTGATGCACCGAATCAGGGTTTTTTTAATTCCAGTTCGTAATCTCCTGGTGTATCATATTTTGTTGTATGATGTGGGCATTGCCTTGCTTTTATTGGGGCGAGGTTGGGGAAGGGACAACAGTTCTTATGCAGGCGTTTTGACTTAACTGTTGTTTTGCTCACTGTCCACTTTAATGTTTCTCAGCAATTGTTTATCTTGATTGTGAAAGTCAAGACCAATAGATGGCGCTGTTAGGTAATATCAGTGGTCCCTCTGATTTGTCCCGGTTGTCTTGGAATGTCAGGGGCCTTAATGATAGCCACAAGAAAAGGAATGTTGTTCACTATTCAATACGCCACAACATCGACATTGCTTTCTTACAGGAAACGCACCTGTCCAAATCTGACCCGCACGGTTTGCTTCCAGCTGGGGCGCACACAGATATTTCTCTAATTTGAGTAGTTACTCCCGTGGCACGGCGATTCTGATACACAAAAGGGTACCCTTCAGTCTTCACTCCTCCATTGGGGACATCAAGGGTAGATACATGATTGTCACAGGCTCATTAATGGGTCACAGCGTCACCCTGGTATGTGTCTATGCCCAAATACGGACTCCCCGGAATTCTTCCATTCCCTGCATTGTCAGCTCGCGAAGGTAGATCCCGTCTTACTGTTAGTGGGGGGTGACCTAAATCTGCTCTTGGAACCGGCCCTAGACAGCACTGCTAACTCTTCTAGCACCAAACCGCATGCTCGCAGAGCTTTGCTGGACGTTTGCAAGCAATTATCACTTTACAACATATGGCGCAAGCGCAACCCCTCCACCACTGAATACACACATTACGCCGGCCATCACAACACCTGGACCAGGATAGACTATTGGCTTATTTCCCCTGGTGTAGCTTTACTGGTATCGCTCTCTCACTACCCTTCTGAAAACATATTCAGACCACTCCCCAGTTAAGCTTCTCCTTAGTGTGCCCAGACCCGATGGATACGAACGACAATTGTGCTTTCCTAGCCGCGTCCTTGACGATGACCTCTTTCACTCAGAGATACACAAGGCCATAGAAAAATACTTTGCCAGCAACACCGGCTCTGTAGACTCATGGGCTGTTCTATGGGAAGGGTTTAAGGCATTAAGGCGACTTAAGGGACATCAATAGCACCACAATAAATAGTCTCAATCCAGAGGCAGCCGCACGTAGGTTCTCCGTCCTTACTGGATACAGGGAAACTGCAGACCGTGAATTACTGTTCCTCTGTAAATATTACTCCGCACAACGTTATGGTGAAGGAGAGCGACCAGGCCGGGTGCTGGCGCAGATGCTTCGCCCTCCATACAGAAAAGCCTACATCACTGAGTTGACATCCTCCGCTGGCCTCACACTCACGACCACCTCACAGATATGTGACAAACTCCTCGATTATTACACCACCTTATACACGTCTAAAGTAGAGCGCGATCCCACTGTACAGGAAGCATACCTGTCCGAGATCGCCTTGGTATACCAGAAGAAGAATATGCAGGATTTTTTGGCTGAACCGATCTCAGAGGACCATGTCACCTGTGCCATCATCGCTCTTCGAGGATCCTCGGCCCCTGGCCTAGACGGCTTCACCGGAGATTTTTATAAGACATACAAAGGCCTCCTGGTGGCACCCCAGCTCATTGAGGTATATACGGAAGCCCTCGAAAAGCAAATCCTACCCCCCACCTTCCGCGAGGCAGTCATTATACTCCTGCCTAAACCCGGCAGAGACCCATTCCTGTGTGGATCATACCAACCCCTGCCCCTACTAAATTTAGACTATGAAATTCTGGCCAAAATTCTCGCTATGCGCCTGTCTCTCCTGATGGAATTCATCATCTCCCCTGCCCAATCTGGCTTTGTTCCCCATCGCTCCACTTCTTTGAATCTCAGGACGCTCTTCTCGATCCTTCACAGGATAAATCCGGAGACTCCAGCGGCCGTCATTTTGTTAGACACTGAAAAGGCGTTCGATTCCCTAGAGTGGCCGTTCTTTGTTCCATTATGTGCCGCATGGGTATGCCGAAGGGATTTATTGCCACCAGGGAATTGTTGTTCAGCTGCCCCACAGCGAGAGTGCGCTTGAACGGCACACTCTCCCGTCCCTTCTCTTTATCCCGTGGTATTCGGCAGGGCTGCCCCCGTCCCCATTACTGTTTATTCTCGTAATGTACCCCTTAATCCGATATTTCCAGGAGAAACACTTGCAGAGGGGCCTCCAATTTAACACTGGGCCGCTGTTAGTCTCACTTTATGCGGATGACACCATCCTTTATGTCAGAGAGCCCGGCACCAACCTGGAGCCCCTCATAAGGGAAATAATCTTCTTTGGGCAGCATTCTGGCCTAGGCATCAACTGGCGTAAATCTGTTATCTTCCCCTAAACCCCAAGCACAGCGCGATGGGAATGCGAATTCCTCCTTGAATAGTGCACTGACTCAGTTAAGTATCTGGGCATTCATGTACATCTGGACACGGCCTACATCATCTGTCTAAATTACGGTCAAGCGATCAATGCCCTGGAGGCGCATGTGGAGCGCTGGCTGCGATTGCCATTATCCATCGGTGGCAGATTAGCGATAGTCAAGATGGTGGTGCTCTCTTCAGTAACATTCCCTTACTCCTCCCTAACAGTTTCTTTTTAACACTGCGCTCACACCTTATCAGATTGGTATGGGGAGGCAAACAGCCCCGGGTGCGCCGGTAAATACTGATCCTGCCATATGAAAGAGGAGGGTTTGGAGTGCCCAACCTTAAATTGTACTACTTAGTGGCCCAATGTAGCTACGCTTTTGCTTGGTACCACCCAGACACTAGAATCCCATATATCCGTCCCGAGGCAGATTTCCTACTGCCAGAGAAGCTATCCACGGTATTGCCCAGGGGTATACCGAGAGACCCCAACGATATACAGACGGTCTCCACCACCAGTTGGGCATGGGATAAACTGAAGCGGATAACCTGTACGTCCGCGCTTTACACATTGGCTCTTCCCCTTCCCAATGCTCTCTGCCTACCGATCACGGGAGAAGGACTGGTGCAACTCACTTTAGCCAAATTTCCCATCACTAAAGCGGGGGACCTGTTCCCTGGTGGACACGTCTTTTCTGTGGTGGACCAGGAGCGCTTTTGTGATGCCACCTTTATGGATCGCTTCGTCCTAGGGCGAATCCGTTCGGTACTGTGGGCCTCCCTGCCTTGCTTTCCTATTGAACCAGATTCGTTCACCCCATTGTCTTTGGTCATCGACTCTCCGGGAGGGCTACATCTCATATCTAAACTATACAAGGCTTGCTCAGACATCATTCTAGCGAAAGACGACAAGATTCGCAAAGACTGGGAAGATGACTTGAGGCACCCCATCATGGACGACCAATGGGTCAAATGTTTCACAGTGACAAAGGAAGGCTCCTTAAATAGTCGCCATAGACTGCTCCATTTTAAATTCCTGCATTGGGCATGCATCACTCCAGCCAGGTCCCACAGGCTTGATCCCTCCAGACCACACACTTGTCGTAAATGCCATGCCCCCCACGCAGACTTTGCCCATCTCACGTGGACATGTCCAAAACTACTGCCATACTGGGAGGCGATACACAAGACATTAGGAGACATGACTGAACTAACCCTCATTCCCACTCCAGAGATTGCATTGTTAGGATACATGGTTAACTTCCCCCCCAAAAATTCAGAGATTTGCCGCTCTTAGTTTGCTGCTGGCCAAAAGTGAAATCGCACTATACTGGGCCCGGAAAACAGTTCCCACATTACAAGATTGGCTGCACAGCTTAACATTCTGCAATACCAACAGTGAAATATACTCCTCTACGTTGCCCCGATCATCCCGTCCCAAAGACATATGGGGGCCATTCAGGGCTTATACGGAGGCCGTCCGCTGTACCACCGCTTCCCAACTGGAGCAGGGCATTGTCCCGGTTGGGGTAGGATAGTTACCCTGGGCATCACAATCACATGTTCAAAATGGCATCCATGCTCATTTTCGTGGTGGGTTTACTTGATTGTGTGCATATGTCTGGGTTTGTTTCTCTTAAAGGGAGAGCCGTGTGATGGGCTGATGGAGGTAGCCTCTAAAGGGCGCATCCGGGGCACTGTGCTTTTATTTACAATCATTAACCACTGATTTTTCCTCCCTTTTTTTTCTTTGTTTCGTGACATTATGGCGCTAATATGGTTGACCTTCTTGTTTTACCCATTTAAATGCATCAATGACAGTGAGCCCTCGTGTTTGTACTGCAATTACATGCTAAAATGGTAAATTAAGTAAAAAAAAAACAAAAAAGATGGAAACATAGTTTATCAAAAATAATTACATGATAATTGCAGAAATCATTTGTAATCCACTGTTCATGAAACTTAATTTGAAATACGTCTCAGGAGGGAGTGAGAAACAGCATTTATGTATGATATAAAATAATCAAGTCAGACTGATACTAGTCCAATTAAAATTAAATGTATACCTCTGAGACGAGCAAAACATTTAAATGTATGGTTCTAATGCACGAGCCTCACATTGACAGCCAACCTAGACACTCTTGATTTTAACATATACACGTTTGAATACTGGAACATGGGTTCCCTAAACTCTTCAATCCAAAAGTACATTTTACTAAAAGACTCCGCATATTTCCACACTACTCACGAGCCAACCACAGCTCGTAGCCACAGCCACTTAAGCGGTGACATTTGAGGACATAGACAGCTCTATTTCTGTTTGAAAGCCAGTAATTATTATTGATTAGGTTTTAGTTGCAAGACCTTGCTTTTTGCATTACCTGCTATGGCATTTACATATGCCATTAAAGGATGACCTCACAACAGAGAAATGGAATCTAGTAATGCTTGGCCACTTTTCATATTTAGACAGAGCTCACCGCAAAATAGATCCAGAACATTACATTACTGCCACAGACACACAGAAATCCTCTTCTGTTTTCTTCTCATGGCTTTTATATACGCCTCATATATAGTCTGTGCAGTAAACAGAGCCTAGAGGTCCTTGTTGCAGACATATTATTTAACCTTTCTTCCTGCACATCTTCCCCTCAAGTAAAAGAGACGTGTGGTTCCACACGTCTCTTGTACTGCAGGCCATTCCAGTTGTGTCTTCTCTCTTTCACTCCCATTCCCCTTCCCTTCCAGGGTTCACTTCTGCTATTACAACACCATCTCATCCCATGGCTACTCCTCCTATTCCTCAACGTCCACCCCCCCACACCTTACCCCCACACCTTACGTAGGCCAATTTTTCCTCCCGGCCTCAACTGACATCCATCTTCTGAGTCCAGTCTTGTAATCTTGGGCTTGCCGCAATTCCCCACTTTTTGCTAAGAAAACCCCGAATTTCCCAAGGTCTCCTGATAAGAGTTGAGATCTGAGGTCCCCCACACCACCAATAGTGTCAACGGAGCTTGAAAGGCGATTAGCTCCTGATTGCATGCTCCAACCGAGCCTTTAAGTCCTCCCAAAACAAACGGATTTTGGGGCACTCCCTTAGTGTATGCAGAAAGGATCCTTTCTGATCAAAGGCTCGCAGGCATGATGGAGCGTGATTATTTAAGAATAATCTTGCTTGATTAAATTCCTACTCATTTGGTGTGATACTAATATCTACTAAAAAACATGTATAACAGAGTGTCTTGTGAATATGTGGAAATTAAGGGGCATATTATCAAGCCAGGTGATAAAATTGTTGCCGCTTTAGCGGCAGAAAACTGCAGCTAAAACGGCGATAAAGGGCTTGATAATATGCTCTACGGAATTCCAATTGAAACCCATGTTAGATGTGAAGGACATCTAACATGGGCTTCAATTGGAATTCCATAGAGCATATTATCAAGCCCATTATCGCCGTTTTAGCGGCAGTTTTCTGCCGCTAAAGCGGCGATAATTTTACCGCCTGGCTTGATAATATGCCCCACAAACTGTTCCATTTTACATATAGATAAAATGTTGTATACATATAAATGAATGATTGCTTGCGATTATAGACAACTAGGTTTACATTAAAGCAATACACTGCTGTCTTATGCAACTATTTAGGGATATATCACAATGTTCAAATGTGACAGATAGGTAATCCCATTAATGACATTTCCGATAAAAACAATGGCATTTGTCTCCTGCATCTGATGATTACAAGTCTCCTTTTAGACCATTATGCCCCTTCCATTTATTTCGATTTCTATTCAGTTCCATATCTTGTATCATATATATTAGTATAATGCTCTCTTAACATAAGTTCAATAAAACAGTAACAACATTCTGTCATATCGTGGCCATCTCTTGCTTTCGTATATGACTTAGCCCATAAAATAACTGTGCACTTCTCTCGCTCCCCAGTCCCGCAAACTGTGTGGTGTGTGATATGTTATTGTGGAATCTTCCGTTCACTCCATCCCTGTCCGTGCTTATGCTATATGAGTGTTAGGGCTTTATGACCAGAGCTCAATTTCTGACCAGCTTAGGTATCTGCCCTCAATCCCGCTCCCTCACCATTTTGTGAGTTGTTATTTTCAGGTTCTTGATCTCCCTGCTTCAATTCTACTAGCATCACGTCCCAGTATAGGGCAATGGGGTACTTAGGCATGCCAGCTATCTCTTCCCTGTGCAGGGCCGAACTTTCTGCCTGGGCCCACACCAATAGTGAGTTCTTATAGTTTTCGAAGACAGGGGGGATTACTACATTTCTTTCTTTTAGTGATTACTCTTTTGGCGACTATTAGACCCAGATCCGTAAACCTAGACATAACGCTGTGCTTCTTGGATCTGGGAAAGAAACCTAGGATGCACTCCTCCCTTGTATGTAATTGGGGCCTTTCAGTGTAAGTCGCCAATGCTGGCGCTACTACCTGCCAATATATTTGCAAAGAGGGGCATGACCACATCGTGTGTAAGAAATTGGCGTCTATTTGTGAGCAGCAGGGGCACGCTGAGTCCGTCAGTCAAAAGTACTTGTTCAGCTTATCCGGAGACAAATACGCCCTATGCGTAATATATGTTTGTATGAGCCAAAATTTGGCATTACTTGGTATTTACGTGGGATTGGCCAGGATCAAGTCCCATTCATTATCCGTCCATGTATTTCCCCTGCCATCTTCCCACCGTGTATGCAATGCTGTCATTGGCTGTGTTGTGTGGGTTAGCAGTGCCTCCATTAACCAATGTACTATATGGGACCCATTGCCCATTACATGTAGATACTGGCTCAGGAGATGCATCTCTGGCTCAACATTGATGTCTCCCCAGGCCGCTGCAAGTGATCGTGTGATCGAATTATATAACAGGAACTGACCTGCTGGTAAACCTTTCCCGTCTGATAGTCTATCAAAGGGAATCAGCGCGCAGTCAGTGTAGAGATCACCTAGCGTGTGTATCTCGGCTGCATGTGTGAGCGCATTATTTGGTGTGCCCATTTTGTTTCTCGGCATCCCCAGGAGCGGTAGCGCTGGAGCATATGGAATTGTATTCTTGGTGAGATAGGGGTTGTGCTTGTAGCAGCGATAGGCTAAGCCCAGGCAGGATGGTGATGGGTCGGGGGGTGGGCTATTGGATGAAACAGATGATAAATTTGGGATTGAGACCATGGTGGGCGTGATGAGGCCTTGTCAGCTAAATTATGGCCGGCTAGCATCTATAGGAGGACCATATGGTTGTGATTTATTGAAGAGAGTTTCTACGGGCCAAACTCTGTGTTATTGTGAATAGCTTGCTGAGGGTTTAGTTTATGAAATGGTAGGTAGCACATGTTTGGGTTCACCCACAAAATATTTACTCATGTTCTCCTGGATCAGTTTTCTGGTAGCGTAATCAGATGGTTTTATTGACTAAAAATACTAGGTAATGAAGAGACAGAATTAAAAGACATTGACTGATTATAGAAATTCGTACCATTGTGTTTCATGTTGTTGTCCTTTGTTGACCTTAATTGAAGTAAACGGGCCCTTCGTTGACCTAAGATCCTGTGATAAAGCCTATGCGCGGTCTTAGTAAGGCATACACTAAGCGTGTTTTTGTCTGCTGTGGAAGTAGTACTGTGTAAAGGGGTTGCTGGTGTTAGGATAGGGAAGCTTAAAGTGTGAACAGTGGAGATTCTTGGGTTTTCCTCAAAAGAGCGCATTTGAGGGGATCTCGACGACCTTTCATTTAAGTGAGTGCGAAATCGCACTGGTCGAGTTTTTGCTTGTTTTCTTTTAGTTGAAGCAGACAAAAAGTTGTTTTACTTTGTTGTTGTTAAAGACTTGGTAACTTTGTTTGTTTTTGTTAAAGACTTGGTAAAGACAATGACGATTTTGTAAAGGGCGGATCAGTCGCAGGAGTTGAACTGACATCACAGGTGCTGCGCTGGTATTGGTCAGTTGGTGTGAAGCTGCTCTGGTATTGGTCAGTGTGATCGGATTTGATTGGTGTAGATGATCATAACACGGGAAAGAAATTGTTGAAGATTGTTTTTCATATATAGGTTTGATTTTAGAGTAAGAAAATAATGACATTTTTAAAGTTGTTGAAAACCTTGTTTTGTGATATAGAATTAGAAGACAGAAAAGGTACTTACTATGAAGTGATGAAAGACATAGAAGGTGTTAGACTGAAACAGATAACAGGTGCATTTTGAGATAATCAGATTGTAACCAGATTATTGAGATTGTGTGATGGCTTGATTCGCCATCAGATGGGGGACTGATAGAGCGTGATTATTTAAGAATAATCTTGCTTGATTAAATTCCTGCTCATTTGGTGTGATACTAATATCTACTTAAAAAACATGACTAATAGAGTGTCTCGTGAATATGTGAAAATTAAAACTACATCATAAAAGCATGCAGAAGTGTTTAAAACTGCATCGTGAAGGAATGCTGAAGTGTCCCAAACTGGTTCGAGGTTAAGTCATTCATGACAGAGAGAGAAATCTACTAATGTACTATGAAAATAATATGAAAAGTATTAATGAAAATCGTAACTTAGTAAAAGATGATTATGAAAACGTTTAGGTAAAATGATTTGTGCTTATAATTTCTTTGACATGCAAATTTAAGAAGAAAGTGCTTGCTTATATTTTAATGAATCATAATTAGATCATGCCTATCTGTTTAACGAAAAGATGCTTATTATATTATGTCTTATGCACCTTTATTTTCACTAGATGTTTTCAATAACAGCGTGTTTATTCATTAGAAAAAGATGATTTTGTAGTGTTCCATGTAGGCCTCAAATTTAAAAAAGTATTTAGTTTCTTGTATTTCCTTCGGATGCACTAGAAATACTGACTTAATTGTATTGTAGCTATGAGTATTAGCACTAAAAAAAAAATCCTACAGTTTGAATAATGGACATTTTCTCTGTAACTAAACAACTGTAGCGACCTTGTTCCAAGCGTAGAGAGGGTGATGTTCAGATATGACAAGTTGCAAATGTATTTCCTATTTGCAAAGGGAAATGATATTATACATTCTTAGAAAACAGTGAACTTTTTTTTTTCTTTTTCAAATTCAAATAAACTTTATTTGGTTTTGTAGGAAAAAACCATGAAAGTTAAAACATACAGAGACAAAAAAAAAACAATTACATTAAAAATACATATTTAGAATAACAATCCAAATGCAGAACCCCCGCCATTTAATATGTAAAGCCCAAGTATATAAAAACACAGGTTAGAATAAAATACCGCATTCGATACATATAAAACATAATATTCAATTATAAAGTGCAATGTGCCATGTGGGACATTTCTCCCTTTACATGATTGACCTTATAATATAGACTAAAACTTCACAATTTGTCAAAAACCTAGGCAATAACTAAGCGTCCAAGCAGGCCCTAGTTTTTACTGTAGATTTCAAATATCCCACAATAAAAGATAGACAGTCCTCTTTCAGCAACTGCAAATACAGAAGGGCAGGGCGAGCCTGAATAAAATTCAACTTCTTTAAAATGGGACCCAGAAAATGTCTTCGGGGAGTTTCATAAAACCTACATATAAACATAAAGTAAAGCAAATCCTGTGGAGACTTACCGTCACAGCCACAGGGTGCAAGCACTTGTCCTCTACTGCATCCCATGGGCCTTGCTAACAGGAGGTGAAAAAGATTCATCCGAAACCTAGTTAATAAATACCTCTCATGTATAGATAAGGACCCTATAGGGCTTCGTTAACTGTGCTGTTTTAAGCAGTGAACTTTGAACAAAGACATTACGTATGAGTTCTGGATGATTTTGGATAAAAAACGATCACAACACAGTGGTACCACAGATTTTGACCAATGGAATCATACTCTAGCATTCTATTTGACAAATCTACAACCGGGCTTTGG
Organism: Triturus cristatus; assembly: GCF_964204655.1. NCBI lineage: Eukaryota > Metazoa > Chordata > Amphibia > Caudata > Salamandridae > Triturus > Triturus cristatus. Next base: position 962,896,358 of record NC_140589.1, read on the forward strand.
TTTGCATGATTCCTAATTACATTCGCATTTATTTGCTCTAAGCTGTGATATGTTGTGATTTACCTGTATTACAAAAGAATTACTGATCATTGAATGATTCTCATATATTTTTGTGCTTTGACCATTCATATTGAAGTTTAGATAAAGGTATTTGATGACTATTACAAGGGTTTGTGTTTCTTATTATTGATATTGCGAAAGTTTTGTTATTTGCTTGGCACTTCTTTATTCCTGGTCCTAATGAAGGAGTGACTGTCTCTAATTAACTAAGTCTCTATTAGCTCTTACAAAGATCTATTGGAGGACCTCATGGTTGTGATTTATTGAAGAGAGTTTCTATGGGCCAAACTCTGTTAGTTTATGATACGGTCGGTAGCACATGTCATGGGTCACCAGCAAAATATTTACTCACGCTTCCGCTGGATCAGGCATTCTTCACTCACTGCCCATACTATCCTGTACAGGAACGCCCTAGTATAGTATATTCTATAAAGGATTTTTTTTTTTAAACCTTTATTTAACACAAGAAATATGTACAAACATGGGCCTACCACCACAGGGGCCAGCCGCTAGTGTAAAAAGATTACCAATGACACAAATTACATATCAAGTTCAATAATTAAGACATGGGCGAGTCATACATGAACAGGGTACCAACCTCCCCAATACCCATCAGATCAACAAGAAGGTTTTGTTTTCTGTTTGTTAAAACAAAATAAACAAAATGAAACAAAAACAAGGCAAAGATTCCGCTATCGCAAGCATGTGCCCTCGCAGGTGGGGGACAGTAACAGTGACGCAATATACTATACCCCAACTCACGTCGAGGAAATCGGGGGGGGGGCAGGAAGAAGGCCAACTACCATTCGTATAGTTCAGTAAGAACCGGGAACATCACGGCTAGGGGGACAATGGTATGTCTAAGGTGACCTCCAAGGGGGGGGTGCAAATGTCCCCGCGATAGGAGTTCCACGGGCCCCACATCCTGCTCCATGCCTTAGGTTTGCCTCTAGCCACATACACCGTCTTCTCTCTGAACATACACCAGTCCATATTTTCCTTCCATTTCGACACCGTGGGCGGCCTATGGGAGCCCCACAACTGTGCAATGTCCCTCTTAGCAATCATGTTGCCCAGAGTAACCCAGCGCTCTTGTTCCACCCTGCAATCAGTCGGCTCCCATACATTCAACACACATCGCCGAGCCTCGGGCTACAATGCCACCCCCGTCACCTCCTCCATTACTGCATGCACCGGAGCCCAGAAACGCGCCACCATCGGGCACTCCCAGAGAATGTGAAGAAAAGTACCAAGAAGACCGCAGCCGCGCATACACAAACCATCAACGGAATACCCCATATGGAGCAATCGAGGGCCAGTAACATAGACCCTGTGCAGTATCTTCAACTGTACAAATCGAAGGCGAGCCGGTATGGCCACCTCCCTCGGTGAAGCTATAGCGGCGGTCCAATCCTCGTCATCTAGTTCTAGACCATCGGCGATCCAGACCTCTCTCAAATGCGTGAGGAGGTCCGCACGAGTGTTAATCAATTTTTTATAAATCAGGGAGATAGTACTATCAGGGAGATAACCGTCGAGTATGCAGTCCTCCAACGGAGAGGATTCAGGGATAGCCCCCGGAGTCGGGAAAGCCGAGCGCAATGCATGGCGAATCTGCGCATAACGAAAGAATTCCCTATCATGCAGCTTGTACTCCACCTTAAGCTCTTCAAACGTCTTAAAAGCACCCCTCGCCCAAAGATCACTCACCCGAGAAATGCCAATCATATCCCATTTCTCAAAACCCTTCGTCCTCCACAGGCCGCCCAGCCTATCTGAAGCATATAGTGGAGTCGCGCGAGACAGACGGCCCTTCCAGCCAGTAGCGGCAGTGGCACCATGCCAGGCACGTACAGCTGAGTTTGTGGGACCCGTCAACTTGACACCGCCAGACGTGGAATAAAGCGCTCTATTGTAATCTCCGCCTGGCAACAGCAGTTTATCCATCTCGTAGGCAGGATTCACAGCCGGGCCGTACGTCCCATGATTCACCGCCACCAGCTGGGACGCCCAGTAGTACCTCCGGATGTCCGGGAGAGCTATGCCCCCGTCATACCATGGGAGGGTCAATTTAGCGAGAGCAATCCGCGATCTTCCACCCCAGATCAGCTGTCTCTGTAAACTGTCTACCTCACTAAAATACCGCGCAGGCACCACATCTAACGTATTCTGTAAGGCATACAAGAAACGCGGAAGAGACATCATCTTGAATAAGGCCGCCCGGCCGAGCGGCGAAAGTGGAAGCTTCCGCCAGCGAGCAACATCGGCCTTCAGCCGTTGGAGCGGGGGCAATAGATTCCGAGCATAACGAACCGCGGGGTTCAATGACATATAGACGCCCAAATATTTGAATCCAGAATGCGATATCGGGATTGGACACCCGCGGGGGAGAAGAGGGGGATCGCCCACAAGCACATAAACGCAGGATTTCAACCAGTTAATAATGAGCCCAGAATTGCGACCGAAGGAGTTTAACACATCGAACAATACAATCAAGGACCTCCGCGGGGATGTAAGATAGAGCAGAATGTCGTCTGCATAGAGTGACACGCGATCCTCAAAGGTCGGTGTCCATTGAATACCTTTCAAAGAGGGTTCCCACCGCAACCATGCTGCAAGGGGTTCCAACGCGAGAGCAAAAAGAAGTGGGGACAAGGGGCAGCCCTGTCGTGTGCCTCTACCAAGCACAAAGGAGTGAGACACTCTACCGTTCACCACCACCTGCGCCAGCGGATCCTCATATAGCAACTTCACCCATCCAATGAATCCAGGCCCGAAACCAAACTTAGCCAGCGCCGCCCAGAGATAAGACCATTCCAGCGTGTCAAACGCCATTGTGGCGTCCAAAGACGCCAAAATGGTAGGCTCCTGTAAAGAATCCACTCTCGCTAAAACCCCATGGAGGCGCCGCAAGTTCAGAGCGGTGTTACGATGTGGAATGAAACCAGACTGATCCGGGTGAACCAGGTCTCCGATAACTTTAATCAGGCGGTTAGCCAACACCTTGGCGAGAATCTTTGGTTCAGCGTTCAGAAGCGATATAGGTCTATATGACGCACAGCGATCGCGTGGCTTCCCCTCTTTATGAATCACCACAATAGTGGCAAGGCGTTGGTCACGGGGAAGGGAGCCGACATCACGGGACGCAATAAACATCTCCCGGAGATACGGCGCCAACTTATCAGGCCGAAGCTTATAAAGTTCGATCGGAAGGCCATTGGGACCAAGAGCCTTACCGGAGCGAACAGAGCGAATCGCCAAAGCTATCTCATCACTTGTCAATGCGGCATCCATCAAACCCCTATCCTCGTCAGAGAGACACGGCAACGCGATATCTCGCAGCAGTAGGTGAGAGTCCTCTTCAGGTCTATCAGAGACCCGAGAGTACACCTCACGAAGGTGCTCCGCAAAATAATTCACAATCTCCGCAGGTTCCGTCACACTCACACCATCGGCACGCACAATCACCGGAACCACTCGGTTAGCACTCTCCCTTCTGTCCAGCCACGCAATCAACTTTCCGGCCTTGTCGCCAACACCATACAGGCGTCCCTGTTGTTCACGGCTCATGTGTTTAGCAGCATCAGTAACCAGCGCCCTATAGTCCGACTGCTTAAGGCGGAGGGTATGGAGCTTGTCACGCGTGACACCCCGTCCCAGATCCTCCTCCAACTCAGCTATGTCAGACTCAAGGCGCACCACCTCCTCATTTGTACGTTTCGTTGCTAAAGAAATCAAAGAGAGGGCCTGCCCACGTATGACCGTCTTGAAGGCTTCCCATAAGGTTACAGCCGAAGTGACCGACCCATGATTTTCTGTAAAATAATGGTCCAGTGACTTAACCAAAAGAGCACGAGTTTTGGGGTTTTGCAAATACCAGGGGTTAATCGGCGCCACCCTCCCCGCCGCCCCCTAGGCAACCTCCAGGTGGAAGAACAGTGGGGAGTGATCTGAAATGCCTCGGGCAAGGTGTGTAACTTCCCTAATCATCTGAGCTTGGGCAGCCGGCATCAGCACATAATCTAGTCTAGATAAAGAGCCGTGGGCACCAGAGTGAAACGTATATTGGGTTAGCCCCGGGTGCAGCAACCTCCAACAGTCCATAAGCCCCATAGTGCAGAGAAAGCCACCCAACCAAGAATGCGCCCCGGGGAGGTCCCGGGGTGGATACCGATCCTCTCTCCCTGACACCACAGAATTGAAATCGCTACCCACAAGCAGGAGGCCCTCCGGGAGTCCAAGTAACAACCGCCCCAAATCGGCAAAGGTGGTAGTTTGCAGCCCAGGGGGGATATAGACCGAGACCAGCAATAAGACCTTCCCCTCCCACCAGCCCACCAACGCAACATAGCGTCCCCGCTCATCGTGTATGACGTCATCAACTTCTAGTGGGAGAGAAGCTCTAACCAGAATCCCCACTCCCCTAGAGCCAGAAGTGAAACCAGAGTGAGCGACCAAACGGTAGCCCCTCCTATTCATGGCTTGGCAGGACTGTCCTATTAAATGCGTTTCCTGCAGTAACACTACATCGGGCGAAAGACGCCTCAAGTACTGCAGCACCACCCCCCACTTCAATCGATCCCCTAACCCGTTGACGTTCCACGTCAACACACGTAATCCCCTACCCCCCATCCACGATGCAAAGATTCCCCCAGCTTCAGCGAGAACACGAAACAGAAAACCAATTTCCTTGTATTAAACTGAAACAACCCCCATCCCACAACTCTACCCCCACCCACCCAACTCCCGTCACACACCCCCCCACCCTGCACCCCTGCACAAGACCAATCAGCCCCCCCAACTTGCAGCGTGCCTGTCGCCCCAACATCAAACCTACTCTACGAAAAGAAAAACCCCCTAGGAGGAAGAGTCTAACCAGTTACCCCGCAGCCCCCAAATTTATGAAGGAAACCGAACACAATACAATAACATCAAACCAAAGTCTGAGGTGAACACGATCCTGCCCCGGAATCAACACTTGAGCGCTCACAGTCGTCCTTCCGGTCCGCTACCCTCGTCCGCGGTCCACTCCTCATTATTACGGCGACGTTGCAGAGTGTCCAGCCAGTCCCCAGCCACCTCGGGCCGATCGAAAAAATAGGTCCGTTCTGCTAATTCAACACGCAACTTGGCCGGGAAGAGCATAGAGTACTTTAGGCCCATGTCCCTCAGTCGCCGCTTAACAGACAGAAAGCCCATTCTTTGCTTTTGGACCGATTGTGCGAAGTCTGGATAAAAGCTAATATCCACATTCTCGTACTTCGTCGGGCCATTCACACGGGAGGTCTGCAGAATTGCGTCCCGGTCCCTAAAGTTAAAGATCCTGGCAATGATAGGTCGCGGTGGAGCCCCCGGCTTCGGTTTACCTCCCGGAACTCTGTGGGCCCGTTCAACCATAAAATATTTACTCAGTCCTTTCGGCGCAAGTTTATTCAAAATCAGGTCTTCCACAAATAGAGCGGTCGATTCCTCCTCCGATTGCTCCGGCACACCGATGATGCGCACGTTGTTCCGTCGGGCCCTACTTTCAAAATCCTGCAGTCTCTTGACAAAGAGATCATTGGAGGTACGCAGGTTGTGGACCTCGGTCTGGAGGCCAGACACATCAGTAGTCAGGCTTGAAGTCATGAGATCCAGCGATTTGACCTTCTCATTAGTTTTCGACAAGTCCGCTCTAATCAGGTTGACATCGATCAACACAGTGTCCAGTTTGTGGGCCAAGGAATCAAATTGTTGGCCGACAGCAGCTTTCATGGCATCAATGGCACCCATGACGTCCTGTAGTGTCAATTCCGTCGAGGAAGACGAGCCTTCCTTGGTCCGGTCTTGAGGTCCACTCGATAAACTGGGGGATCCCTTCTGTTGTGCGTAGCGATCCATGTTGTTAGTTTGAACATAGCCGCCTCTCCGGGTCGCTCTAGACTTTTGTATGTCGTTGTCTGACCGGCCTGTCATTACTCAGTGGGACCACAAAATCCAGCGCAGGCTGTGAGACGCTGGGATCTCCTTGGGGAGGCCGCACCAGGCAGTGGTTGGCAGTCCCCTCAGGCCAGCAATCGCCGTCCAGTCCAGTTACAGTCCCTCTGCGCACATCCGCTACCGGACTCGCGGAGGAGAATCGAGACCGAAAGTGAAACTAAAGTGGCGAGCCAACTCAGAGATCCAGGCCCGTTGTTGTTCAACTGCAACTCGGGAACAATGCAAACTTGAGTTCGGGGCGGCGTCACGGTGTTGGCCTCAATCTTGGAAGCCACATAGGCACAATTCCCGAAGTCCGATCGAAATTCCGAGAACGGGAGCCACCTCAGCGTCAGTTCGCCCGTGTTACCCCTTCAAGATAACAGGATAGTGGTCAGGATAGATGTGGGAGGCTGCGAGGGTCTTGGGAGCTCAGTGCCTACGCGTCCATCTTGGTTGCGCGCTAGGCTCCTCCTCTATAAAGGATTTTAAATTAAATTACATGGAATTGCGCCTGTATGGCCACCTCCCTCAGAAACTGTAGCGCCTCCTGACACTAGTCATCCTCCCAGCTGCCCACTTCCACCTGCCATTTTACCCACAAAGGCGTCAGTTCCCCCTGTGTGTTGTTTATGCGGGTCTTTTAGGTTAATGTGGTTACTCTGATCATCATATGATCATCTAGGAGTTGTCACTCTAGGGGGGACTTCTTCATCATGTCCGCAGCTGATGCAGTCTTTCCTCTCACGACATGTCTCAATTGGTAGTATGTAAAAATTGGAAGGGTGCCACATCATATTCCTCTCTAAAATGTGCGAACGGCACCATACTGTTTGCATCACATACATCTAGGAGCATGGCGAGGCAGATGAGGTTCCATTCTGTAATGCTCTGCAGAGTCAGCCCTGCCCTAAGTTTCATGCCCACCCACAATGGGATTTTTAAAGTCAATCTCATCCCCCAGTCCATTTCCTTCAAAAGGGTGATCCTTATCCAACACACTGTCTTGGTCGCTTCTGGGGAGTCGGGGTTGATTTTGCCACCATACGGGGCATTAAGATATCCCTTCACCCCCAGGGCATCTCAGTCATGATAGGCCGGATACTCTAGTGCTGAAATGCCCACTCATTCACAATGCTGTCCCGAGCGGATTCCTAATATTTGCGAACATTTGGTAAGACTATTCCGCCATCATACGTAGACCTTTGGAGGGTGCAGAGCAACACTGCGGCAGTCCACCTAGACACAACAGTGTCCTCACACAGTCACTAATCTTGTGGAAGAAGGTCTCTTGTATCCAATGGGGGCTGTTTTGTAGGACATAAGGGAGTTTAGGCACAGTAATCCTAAACAGCGCCACCCTACCCAACAGGGAAGGTGGGAGTGCCCTCCAATGCACTGAGTCAGTTTCAAGTCTATGCAGGAGCGGGCCATGTTTTTCTCATAGTGAATTGGTCCATCCTTGTAGATCAAGAGACCTAGGTACCGGAAACCATCACATAAGAGGCATGGGGGGAGCTTCGTGAGTTTCCCATGAACTAAAGGGAAACAGAAGTGATTACTTCCAGTTGATAAATAGTCCTGAATATTTTCCATATATCCTAAATATCTACCCCACAAGTGCCAGTGACTGCTTCGGTTCCACTAAGTGTAAAAGGACATCGTCAGCATACCCAATATCTTTTCCTCCCAGGTGTCTCCCCACCACCAGCTCCAAACTTGTGCGTCCACCCGGATCTTATCTGCCAGCACTTCTTTTGCCAAAGCAAATAGAATAGGCGACAAGGGGCAGCCTTATTTAGCCCCTCAGCCTATAGAGAACTCCTGGGAAAGAATTCAATTTACTTTAACTTGAGCCCTTGGTGCACCACAGAGTGGACCAACCCACCGTCTGAATTTGAGCTGAATCCCATTGTTTCTAAGATGGAGAAAAGGAAGGGCCATTCCACTGAGTCAAAGCCTTTATTCACACCAGCGGAAGTTCTACGTCCTTGGCTGTGACAATGTTCTTGTGAAGACGCCAAAGATTGAGCCCAGTTGATCTTTGTGGAATTAAACCTTTCTGGTCTGGATGCACCAAATCCAGGATCACATTCCGCAAACAATTCACCAGTACTATAGACATCCCCTTGGCATCCACAGTGATTAATGATATCAGGCGATATTAGTCCATTTCGGGATTAATACTATGGTCCCGAATTAGCATCTAGGGTGATCTCACCTCTTTCATATGCCTCCACATACATCCCATGCAGGTGTGGCATCACAATGTTAGCTACCTTCTTGAGGAACTCCGCAGGTACCCTATCGGTGCCCGGTGTTTTCCCAGACAGTAATTAGTCAGCGGCATTTGCACCTCCCCAACAGTCAGGCTTTCCTTCAGGGCACATGCCTTTTGTCGATCTTGCCTCTGACAAGGGCAGTCCTGGACAAAGCTATGAATATCTTCCACTTCAAGTTGTATCTTACTGCCACAGACGTCTCTCAAGTTGGCTGCCATTATCTCTGCAATAGCCATCGGAGACTATCACTAGATTTATGTCTGGGCCCTTAATTCCCTTTATATGGTGTCTAGCTTGCTCCCATTTACTGAGCCATGCCAACATCTTTTCCGCCTTGTGCCCCACTTTGTAAACATGTTTCGCCTGCATTATCTAGTCTAATTTAACTGCATATGTTGTTACTGAGCAGTATTCCTCCATCTTGCCAAGGAGGCGTGCCTTCCCGTCAGCCGATTTGATGCACTTTATGTTTATATGTAGGTAAAAGCCCAGTTGTAGATGTTTCAGAGTCAGGACATGAGATGTGTCCAGTAAAATGCTAGAGTATGATTCCATTAGTCAAAATTTGTGGTGCCACGTGGTGTTAGCGTTTTTTATCCCAAATCGTCCAGAACTCATACGTAATGTCTTTGTTCAAAGTTCACTGCTTAAAACAATCCCGTTAACGAAGCCTAGCTTATAGGGTCCTTATCTATACATGAGAGGTTTTTATTGACTAGGTTTTGGATGAATCTTTTTCACCTCCTGTTAGCAAGGCCCAAGGAATGAAGTAGAGGACAAGTGCTTGCACCCTGTGGCTGCGACGGTCAGTCTCCACAGGATTTGATGCACTTTATGTTTATATGTAGGTTGTATGAAATTCCCCGAAGGCATTTTCTGGTTCCCATTTTAAAGAAGTTGAATTTTATTCAGGCGCGCCCTGCCCTTCTGTATTTGTGGGATATTTGAAATCTACTGTAAAAACTAGGGCCTGCTTGGACGCTTAGTTATTGCCTGGATAACTAGGTTTTTGACAAATTATGAAGTTTTGCGTGTTCGTTCTCCAAATGGCACAGGTCCCTCTCTAATTCTGTACAACGTTCCCTCTGTTTACGCCTGTCACACGCCTGCCCAACGATAATTATCCCCTGGATAGTGGCCTTATACACCTCCCATACTGTGGCAGCTTTCTGTACCAACTTAGCATTTTCTTCAAAGTATTGGGTCGAGGCTGCCTATAATCTAGTCACTTCCTTCTCATTTATGGCCTCCATGTCGCCATTCACCACTCACTCCAACCTCATTTATGAGGCAAGCCCATCATCACGGTAAGTGGGGAAAGGTCTAAGATCCTTTGTCGCTTTATAATCAGCTTCTATGAACCTATGAATAGACCTCATCAGAGTGAAGAAGCAGTCGATACAGGATGAGGTATCGTGCCCCGGAGTAAAAGGAGTAACATCTATGGGCCCTATGAAGTACCCCTAAACATCCCCTATACCTACAGCTTAGAGGAAGTGGTCCAGTTTCCTGTCATCTGGTGTGTCTGTCTATATTGGGCTCTAGGGTCACTGCCCTCAGCGAACCTCAGCCCTGCCAAGTACCCTGCATCAGGTGTTAGACTAACGCAATTCAGTGTGGTGGTCCCCATCACCGCACTGAAATGTGAAGTCATGAATTATAGCGCCTCCTCCTCTGTGAAAGCGGGAGCACTGCAAGTGCACCTTTATTGACTGAATTTTAGGCAGTGCATGGTCACCTGGGTGCAAGCTGGTCTCGGCAGGCTTGGGGGATAACTCAGTTTCTCGCACAGTAGCTGCTGCTACAATGTAACATTATTGAATTTTCACACGACACTGCGCACTGCAGCATTTCAAGCGACATGGTTAGAAGTCAGTGACTGACCAGCCAATGAATGAGTGTGAGTTTCAGTTATCAGAGCTTGCGCACTGCGGCAGCTGCAGTTCAAGTAAGGTTTGGCTACTGGCGCGGGCAATCTGAATTACAGCAGCACACGGTACAGCTGGAGCCCAGTGCTGAGCACACATGACCAGCTGCCCAGAATCACAATTGCCCGGGCGTTTCCATTTGTTGCTGCCTGTCGGCAGGCCGCAGGTCTCGCGGCTGGTGAGTCTGGTAGGCCAAGTCCAATAAAGTTGCGGCCAGTCGTGCCGGCGTTACAGAATTGTCCTGCTCGTCTCGCCTCACTCGCTGCAAAGAAGTAAGTGCCTGGCTAGTGTCGATGACTTTATTGACTAACAGTAGTTGCTGCATATGCTATTAATGAATTTGCTCCCGTCACTAAAGTTCAGCAGAGCTGCCAGCTCAGCTCTGTGACTCATGGCGGCACCATGCATGCGGCTTATGTGATCTGGTGCCACTGCGGCTGGGTTTATGTGACATGCTGACTGCCTGTGCCGTGCAGCTGTGAGTAAACTACTTTGTAGTGTATTTTAAATAATACAGTCAGCCTGTGGCAGCCTGGCTGTGACTTATGTGACTGATGTGTGCCGTAGTCTGTCTCAGCCTCATTGATACTGATTCTCCAAGTTCTCAGAGACTTAATGTCAGGTGTCGTCTGCGTCTCGAGTGAGTGCGCTGACTCAATCTGACAGTGACTCCCTAATTAATAGGCAGCTGATTATGAGATCCGACAGTGTTTGGGGCCTCTCACATCCTGTTGGAGACTAGAGTGTCGGCCGGGCCCTGCCCGGGTGCCATGTGGGACAGAGAGCGGTCTGGAGTTCAAAGTGCTGTAATGCATGATCATGCTATTATTATTGATTGCCCATGCCAGGTAGGAGCCAGGGGGTACAGCCGGGGTAGGGTGTCCTAAAGGCAGGATGATCTAATTCTATGTCAACCGACCTGCCTGGCATCACACATGTCCAACTAGTGCAGGTCCGATGTTCAATTTCCTGCCTAAGCCTGTCAGGTACAGTGAGCACCAGCACTGATGCCTAAGTTAAAGGACAGCAGTCAAGTGTAATGTATGCCAGAACTCTCTGTAGCACTAAGCCCCAGGAAAGAGGACCTCTGCCTCAGTCTACCTACTACCACGCCAGCACTAGGTAGCAGCATTCAGGTAAGTTATGAGAGAAAAAAGCACCATTTATTTTTACCCATATCTGTACATACTTTAAACAGTGTATGTAAGAAGAAAACAGTATAAAATGTGTTCTCAAGCTGCCGTAATGACCCCTGACTAATAAAGTAAACAAAGACAGAAAGGGCATTTTAAAAATGAATGCGGACAATTTCATATAAAGTTCCTTTAAAAAACACAAATCCAGGCTTTTGGTAAAACCTGGGAGGGTGGCCGGTATTTTTTTCTGCAAAAGGTGGAAATCCTAAATGAGCACCAGTATTGAGGCCGCAGTAGGAGGACAACAGTTGAGTGTAATGTATGCGAGCACTCTCTGCAGCGCTGAGCCCCTGACAGATGACAGTAGGATCATCTTAGAAAGGGGCAGTAGGTTAATGAACTTCCTTTACAGGTATTTTGTAGCGCTTTCAATATCTTTTCAGAGCTTCTCATTGTTCGAAAGTGTGTAATTCCTGATAATTATTTCTGTCAATGCACTTCATTGCTTGATTTGACTTGTGAAACATTGTCACTCTAAGTGTTACACATGTTGTCACATGTTGCAGTTGAATGTCACCCATAAGTACACTGATATCTTGAAAATAAGTCTGAATACTTGGTAGCTATGAGTAAGTGCCTGAGACTGAGTGGTGGTATAATATCCTAGTTGCACTTGCTATGCTATAAAATTTGCTTTTTAGGCTAGCGTGCGGTCATGCATGATCAGATTAACAAGATCAGTCAGTCAAATCACTTTATTACGACCCCATGGGGGGGCATAGCATTCAGATGCATTTCCAGGTTTCCAGATTCTGGATATCTGGAAATGTGTCAGGTTCCATGGGTGTTGTGTGGGAACATCCACAGCAACACACTTGAACGCCCCTTGCACGCGAAGTGATGCATGTAAAGGGGCCATATTTACAAGGACAGGAAAAGCCACGCAAGGTGGCTTTTCCTGTCCTTGTAAATATGGGGCAGGAAAATCCCCCGCCGGTGCGTCACAAAAAGTGATGCACCGGCGGCGCAATGGGCTTGTAAGTAAGCCCAAAAGTTTTCTGTGCAATGGAATGGTCACTGCATCCCAAAATGACTTACAGGCCATGTAGTCACTGGATAGTAGCTGCCTTTCGAAAATCCCCAGCTACCACAAGTGACCGGTATCTCATTTTCATCTCGGCCTTGGCTGGAAATACAGATGTGTTCGGTTGATCCCACAAATCATGGATCCCTCAGGAATACAAGACTGACTTCATATTTGTGAGCCATGAGATTTTGTTGAATTGGTCTGCCCTCATAACATTCTTTAGACTGTCAGCGTATTGGGCAAGTTTGGGAGTGGCCCACAGTCGTCTCCAGTACAACAAGGGCCACAGACTAATTTTGTCTGTGGCCCTAGTGACGCCTAGGTTACAGAACAGACGATATAGCAGAGTACTAATTGGGAGAGATGTCAAGTTCCTAAGGAATTTGTTCTCAGTTGTTGTGATATCATAGTGTTTTGAGAACCCCCACAATTTCACTCCATACAGAGCTGACCACAAACCCTTGGCCTTGAAAATTTTAAGAGCAGGAGACATGGGTTTGGAATAAGATGTCAAGAACTCCTTAAGTATTATACCAGAAATCTGCTTAAGCCTGGTGGTGGCCTTACTAATATGCGGTTGCCAGGACATGCCCTCTGCAAAGGTAACCCTCAAGTATGCAAAGGAATCAACTTGTTCTTGGGGGACTCCTCCCAAAAGACATTTGCTCTTAAAAGATCTACGCTGATTAAAAGACATCACATTGGTTTTTGAAGTATTGATTTCCAGGCCCCGGTCCCCACAGAATTCATTGAAATGAGTCAAGAGTTTCTGGAGGCCTGACGGGGTCTTTGAAATCAGCAAGGTGTCATAGGCAAATAAAAGAATCAGAGTTTTGAAGCCCGCCAAAGATGGGGCACCTGCTTCCAACTGGGCCAAAAAGAGAACTATGTAATTAACAAATTGTGAGAATAGGGTGGGTGCCAACACACATCCCTGCCGAACACCTTTATAGACCAGTACCCTTTCTGTCAGCTGGGCCTGATCCCCTCTCCACCGTATCCGTGAGTACTTGTCTTTATGCACGCAAATTAGAAGAGTTATGATCTTGGGAGCACTCCCAAATTGGTTAAGACACTCCAAAGTTTGGGTTTTGAAATCAGATCAAAAGCTGATTTCAGGTCGACAAACGCGACGTAAAGACTGCCTCTACAAATCAGATTAATGAGATCATCTTCTGAGCAGCTGCAGTGCCTGCCTGCCCTCTGTTACTGAGAACAGCAGTCACGAAGTCTGTCTCCAGTTAGTGCCCTTCCCTTTCTTGTGCTTTGAAGCAGTTTTAAGATCTTTTTAGAGTTTCTTGTTGCTCAAATGGGTGTCATTTCTGATATTAATATGTTACCCTCATCTTCATTGCTTGATTTTGCTCACGAGAAAGTGTCACTCATTGTCTTTTAAATGTCACTCATAATTACACTGTGTTAGAAATGGGGGTCTCTAGTTGGCAGAGGTAGGTACCTTTAACCAAGTAGGGGCCCTTGCTTCTAGTCAGGGTAAGGGGGCTACACTCCTAAAATAACCCCTGCTCACCCCCTTGGTAGCTTGGCATGAGCAGGCAGGCTTATCTCAGAGGCAGTGTGTAAAGCATTTGTGAACATTTACAGTAATACAGTTAAAACACTACAAATGGACACCACACCAGTTTAGAAAAATAAGTAATCTTTACTAGACTTAATACAAGACGAAACAACAAATACCCACAATACAGTAATAAGAGGAGTGGAGAGGTGTGGCTCACTGGTTAGAGGCGGCAGACCCGTAAGCAGAGAATCGGCCATGGACCAGGGTTCAATTCCCGACGCGGCAGGGTCGTGGACCAGGGTCAAAACGGACTTGATAATTCTCGCCTCGGTACCTACTCTAACCAGGAACACACTCGGCAACTCTGGGCATTAAGCTTGCCTCATCTCTACAACGGCCCCCCACAGACGCCGGGGATGCCTGGTTTCACCTTGGAGATACCCAAAAAGGGACCATCTCACAGGGATAGCCAGGACGGGTTCCCCAGCGGTCTACAGCGCCGGGACGCCCCGTTGCTGGGGCAGCTGTGCGCTTTACAAGTCTACAACATTTACATTTACATTCAAGAATATGACTTTCAGATGGTAGAAATAACTTAGTTCAATGTAGATGGTAAATGCAACACTTTACTCTCAAAGTACCTTGGATGCATCTTGCAACACAAACAAAAGGGTCACAGGGAAAGTGATGCGTCGGTTCCTTGCTTCGGGGGAGGTGATGCGTCGGTTCCTTACTGCAGCTCAGGGGAGGTGATGCATCGGTTCCTTACCCGAGAGGAGGTGATGCGTTGATTTCTTACTGCATTCCGGTTACGATGCGACAAGATGGTGCCTCGATGCGATGCGAAGATCCGGTGCAACAAAATGGCGTCTTTGATGCGATATGACAACGTGGAAGCAATGTGTGCACGGCCAACGGGCGTGTGCGGCGAAATCACTGAACTTTGGAGCCACAACAGGCCTTGCGACACGCTTCTCCGGTGATGCAACGGTAACCTCTGCAGCGGTGGCACACTTCTACGGTGATGCGCAGCGCTTCATCGGCGATGCGACAGCGAACAGCTGCGGCACGCTTCTTCGGCGATGCGATGGCAACTCCTGCGGCGGCGAGACGCTTTTTCCTCGTTGCGTCGCGCTTCCAGCTCTCAGCGACACTCAGTCTCTAGAGGGCCCAAAACAACAGCAGGCACCTTGCTGCAGGTAGAATTCCCAGCAAGGAAATTCAGGGGGAGCTGGTGGTGAAGTCTTTGTGTCCCTGAGACTTCAGAACAGGAGGCAAGCTCAGCTTCAAGCCCTTGGAGTTCTTCCTCAAGATAGTAAAGGTACACACAAAGTTCCTTTTCTTCTTTCCATGGCAATAATTAGCCCCTCCAGGCCAACCCAAACAGTAAACAGCACAGGGGCAGTCTCCTCCTTCAGCTTCCTTGGTTTCTCTCCTTGGCAAAGGGTTTGTCTTGATTCCCAGAAGTGATCTAATGTTCTGGGATCTGGGCCCCAATATTTATACTACAAAATCCTTTGTTCTCTGAAGGCAGAGAGTGGCTGTGCCCAGTAAAAACCAGTTCTGTCCTACCTGGTGCAGCTTCCTGGCAGGAGGTGGAGACAGCATTGTTGAAAGCAGACATGGCCCAGGTAGCTGAAAGGAAGTCTCCTCCCCCTACTCTCTATTCTATGAAGGCTCAGGCAAGTGAAAGGAAATCTCCTCCCCCTACTCTCTATCCAATGCAGGTCCTATTCAGCCCAGCCCTGACCCATCAGACTGCTGGAGCCAAGGCCCTCTCCAGCCCCCTCTCACGCAAAAACCAGACATAGACTACACAAACCTAGCAGAGGCATACTGGATGGTTAGGCAAGAAAATACCTACTTTCTAAAAGTGTTATTTTCAAACACAGAATGTAAAAATCACTCACACTAAAAGATGTATTTTAACATTCTGAGTTCAGGCATACTAAACTTGTCTTTCTACCTTGTTCCCTGGGTCAGTTAGGATTATAAGATGTTATAATCAAACAGCCCATTATTGCCTATGGGAGTAGGTAGCCTTGCAATAGTGAAAAACTAAATTGGCTGTAATTCACTATCAGGACATGCCACACACATCAGGGCATGTCCTACCTTTTACATACAATGCACCCTGCCCTTGGGCCTACCTTAGGGGTGACTAACATGTAGAAAAAGGGAAGCTTTAGGGACTGGCAAGTGGGTGCACTTGCCAAGTCAACATGGCAGTCCCAGACTGCACACAGGCTCTGCAATGGCAGGCCTGAGCCACACTTTAAAAGCTGCTTCTGTGGGTGTCACAACCAGTGCTGCAAGCCCACCAGCAGCATTTGATTTACAGGCCCAGGGCACACATGGTGCACTATACTAGTGTCCGACAAGTAAATCAAACAAGCCAATCATGCAGTCACTAATCCATTACAATAATGTACAGGCAGAGCATATGCACTTTAGCACTGATCAGCAGTGGTAAAGTGCCCAGAGTCATAAAACCAACAAAAACAGGACAGATCAAATACAGGAGATATGCAAAAAGTTCAGGGAGGACCCTGCAAAAAGGGCCAAGTCCAACACACTGAAATTATGAAAATGTCACACATAGCATTCTGAAACCTTGGCAGCTATGTGCCTCTTATTTCACGGCAAGGTGCCTGACCGACTATCTCTGCTTTCTGACCATTGGCTGGCCGCAGGCAGTCACTGTGGCAGCAGCTTTGTTCTTCAGACAAGTACCGCCGACCTTTTTGTCTATGCGTGAGTCAACCCCTCTGACAGTCAATGCTGCTCTGTGCTACTGAGGGGGAGGTCCTACACAAGGTGTGAGCTTATCAGGAGGATGCTTTTCACATGTCAGCAACCACAGAGATTCATATCTGCCTTTCTGATCTGCTTTGTATAAAAACGGCCTCTTTTCAACGTGGTTTTGCCCGTCATCAGCTCTTTCCTGTTTGACCAAATGGTATGATCCTGGGCAAATAATTTATTTAACCGGGCCTACGTCTATTCATTATTACATATGAGAACACATTCAAACTTGTGAGTTCTGGATTGTGCGTAGTGCATACATTTCTAATAAACTGTACTCCAGTGAAATGCATTTGGAGGACCAGATGTATTGCAGTTTAACACCACTCCTGGCAGCTGTTACATTTCCCTAGTTGCTAAATTAGATGCCAATTCAAGAGCTCGGCAAGCGTGCTAAGGAGAGTGGTGTTGGCAGGATGTTGTTTTCCCTGCAGTCTGCCTGTGTATCGAGGCCTGCCAGCCCCCACCTACTCAGGTGCTTGGCTAGTTATTTACATCCAGGGACCCTGGCCGCCAGACCTAGAGGGGAGGCATGGAGCTACCTACAGCCTGCTATTCAGGGCCGGACTGGGATAGCAAACTAGCCCTGACAATTATGTCTGGCCGTCCACGGGGGGTTGCTGGCGGGACCACTGCTGCTGCGATTTTGTTATAAGGTGCTGATTTTGAAGCACTGCTACAAAACCTGCCCCCAGTAACAAAAATGGCCCCCACCGGTCATAAATCGGCCCCCACCCTTCGAGGCCCACTGGGGAAACGCCAGGTGCCCACTACAGACAGTCAGGCCCTGCTGCAACTTATCTCTCAGCACTGTGTGAAGCTCACTTGCCCACCCTGACCAACAACCTGGCTGAAGACGCTCGCTGAGCTTCTGGTGGCACAAGAGGTGAGCATCCAGCAGAGCACAGAAGATTAGTGCTCTATAATCACAAGGGGAATAATCATGTCCTTCAGTGTGTGTTTGTGGGGTAACATGGCTTTGAGAGCAAAATGTTCTACAACTATTCTGGTCTTTGTTCTTCAGGTAACCATATATAAAACTAACCATGATATACTTTAAATTAAAGAGGCTCATAGATCATGCAAGTTAAATTGATGGGAAAAGGAATAATTTTTTCGTTTACGTTTACCTTATGAAACTACAACTGATTAATCACTGCAGGTTGTGTGTGTAACTAGAGAGAGACAGATTAGTGCCCTGTTTGGTGCTTTCAGAATGACTGATTTCTTATTCATAGTACCATGAAGTCCTAAACAGCAATTAATGCACTGTGGGGCACATGCAGCAAGCTTTTTACCGGTCGCAAATGGGCCGATTCGCAGAATCAGTCCGTTTGCTAACGGTAAAAAGCCATTTCCGATGCATCAAACCTAAATGCATTCACAAAATAGGTAATCGTAATTTTTGCAAATGCATTTAGGAAATCTGTTATTCTTGAACATCACCATTCTTATGTCTAAGGTGAAGGCACAATGTAGATCTACTTTAGGTCATCAAAAATCTCAGTGTATTTTATTATATTTTATGTATCTTTTTAGGTAATTGTGTAGCATTCCTGATGAAGGCGCAGAGTTCGCCAAAACGCGTGTAGAAGAAGATCTATTTCATTGCGACTGTTGTTGTATTAGATTTATTGTGTTTTTGTTTTATCTTATGTTTAGGAGAATCTACATGTATTAGAATCTCCCACAAGATTGTTCACGTTGTAAACATAATAATCTTTTTTGTGTGGTTTTGTACATTGTTTTATTCTAAGATCAATACTCATATGCACTTGATGTTTTATTATGTTTTAGATGATTATGAATTAAAATGATGAACTTTTAAACAATAACTGTTTGGTTACACTGAGTCCAATGTATCAATCTGCCTTTAAAAGTATGGTCTATTGATTCTGTAGATTGTCAATTGCCTAGGGAAGTTCTTGTCATTAAATATTTGCCCTGCCCTAGAAATTGTTATATTATTTCTGCAGGGGGTTTAAGTTATTTTCACTTGATTTACCCACAGCTTGTCTCTGCGGGACTGTTTCGGATCGTATTGCATCTCATTGTATCTTTTTTAGGTTGAGCACGAGACCTTCACCTTATATATTTTGTTGAAATATTGTGAATTTAGTAAACTCTCTGTTTTTCTACCTTAGCTTCATTTCCATCTTTCCAACTTTAGAGCTTCTTGTCTTGACTTATCACTGGTGAATTTGTTATGGATCAACTTAAAACCTTTGGTTTTTCTGATGAGGAATTTGCAATTCTGGTAGGCACTAGCAATTCCTTTAGTAATAGCTCAAAATCCAGTATTCAGTATAATGATGATATAAGAAAATTACCAAATCTTAAAAGGAAAGTAGAAAGAATGGAAGCTCATGGCGAGTTCATGTTGGAGTATCTCAAAGCAGGAATTATCCCACAAGGATTGAGAGTTCGCAATATCCCAGGGCTATTTGTAAATGTTAGACAATTCCTGGAAAAGTGGAGTATGATAGCGAACAGATGCTCCAGAGATTTAATTATACTCATTATTGAAACCGCTAAAGAACTGGTAGCTACCCTGAGAACAGAACTCATGGAGCTAGAAGAAAGAATCAGAAAATCAAACGCACTAGATGAAGCAAAAAAGAAACTAGAAGAAGCAGTGAAGGACTTAGCGTCTTTCTCTGACTACCTAACTGAACGAAAGACAGAAAAGCTGAATAAAGACAAACAATTTAACTCAATGGAAAAAACATACCCCTACCTAAGTGAACATTTTTATAAGCAAAATCAATACACTAATGAAAGTACCTCTAGAAGACAAAATGGTGGGACCTTTTCGGACACCTCAGATTCAGAGGGTGAAAGCAGTAGATATTGTTATGAGAATCAAGGAACACATAGTTCTTTTAACCCCAACCAAAATATGAGACAGCCTTTTTTAGGCCAACGACGTGCATGCAGAGGCCGACAGAAAGTGAGATTTCAGTCACAACCCAGGGGGAATTACCAAAAACCAATATTATCAACCGGAAATCTATCTTCAAACAATTTGGCCTCCGCAAGCATGAATTTACTTTCCAAAGGGTTGTCATATGTACCCCATTCCTATGTCAATAAGTTTGAATTGTATCAGGATGTTATTTCCTTTTTCCAAAAATTAGGCTGAAAACGTTCTTTGCAAATGAAGAATAAATGAACACTGACACACCGAGTGGAAATGAATTGTCGATACAATCTACTTTCACATCCTCTCTGGACCAGGTAGGACCAGAAGTGTCAGTCTTTGAACATACAGTTTTAAATCGACTTGACCAAGCTTTGCGCTTTATATTCAAGCCCATCTATAATTTAGATAAGGAAGAGTTTTTATCTCTTAAATCATTGGCTCTAGATAGAACTGTTACAATCAAAAATTGCGATAAAGGGGGAGGAATTGTGGTTATTGATACAGACACCTACAACACACAACATGTCGCCCCCATATCGCCCCATTGTATCCACCATTGGATCGGTTACAGAACCATTGTCCAAATACATTGATAATAAGATTAGACCATACATTTCTCAGATTCCATCTTATGTCAAAGATATGAGGGACATGATCAATAAAGTAGAGAACCTTTCTTTTAATCAACATACCAATATTCTAGTGACTCTTGATATCGAATCACTATACAGTAATATCCCTCAACAAGAGGCAATTAATGCTGTTTACTGATTCATTGAGAAATATGGAGTTTTATGCTCTAAATCTTTTCTTCTTGAATGTTTGAATATTGTTTTGATGGAAAATAGCTTTGAATTTGCCCATACCCTTTTTAAACAGACAAAGGGTGTAAGTATGTGAGCCTCAGTAGCACCATTGATAGCAAATATCTACATGGCTCTCTTCAAAATTAAATGTATTCACAATGATATCGCCCCTTTCTATGAGTCAGTCTCCCATTGGTCTAGATCCATAGATGATATCTTTTTTATCTGGACCAATGTGGAACAAAACCTTCCAGCGTTTCTGCAATGGCTCAACCTCGCAGATACTAACCTTAAATTTACTGCTCATATCAGTAAACAGCAAGTTGAATTTTTAGACATTCTAATAAGACATAATACAGGTGTACTGGAAGTCGATCCTGTTTGTTAAACCTACTGCGGGAAACACTCTTCTCCATTTTAATAGCTACCATCCTCAAACTCAGAAGCAAAGCATCCCTTTTGGACAGTTTTTGCGACTGCGGCGCAATTGCACCAGGCTGTCCGACTTTGACTTTCAAGCCATTTTCATAGCTAGAGGATACCCTCACCGATTAGTTAGGAAATCATACAGACATGCCAGATTTTATGATAGGGCACCTCAGATTCAGAGGGTGAAAGCAGTCCATATTTTGATGAGAATCAAGGAACACATAGTTTTTTTAACCCCAACCAAAATATGAGACAGACTTTTTTAGGCCAATGACGTGCACGCAGAGGCCGACAGAAAGTGAGATTTCAGTCACAATTTCTTAAAAGAGCAATGTGGGACAGTAGGATCTGCTTCACATGGGTAACCCCATTTTTTGCTGGTGTTTTACTGTTTTTCGACCTTAGTCTGGCTGTGGCCCTGCTAATCAGGACCACAGCCTAGCTGCTTCCTCTCTAAAATGGTTTGCATGTACATTAGGTACATATCTAATTGGATTCTGGAGTGCCTTATAAGCCACTGGTATATGGTATACTATGTACCTAAGGCATAGGTACCTCAGAGGCCTACCAGGGACTGAAGCATGTATTATGCCACCCCGGGAAGGCACTCCAAAATGGCACCACAGGTCTGCTACTGCAGCCTGGGTAAGGGTGTGCTTGCACCCCTTACAGCGGTATAGGCTACCTATATCACTACCATTGCACACACATATAAAACCTAGAAGTCACTCCTATGGCAGGCCTTAACAATCCTGAAGGCAGAGTGCTTGGTTTTTATGCGAAAGGGTGCCCCTGCATAAGCAGAGCCCCTCTGCAGCGTTCGGAGTACCTCCTCTGATGCTGTTTGTGGTGCAGCCTGACCATATACTCTTAAGTGCATTATAACCTCGCTGTAAATGCTAACTTTGGGATGGCTGCACGGAAACATGTCGTGTTTGGTGTCAAACGCTTTGGAATAATACCCCCCCCCCCGCCAGGCGGGGGTAGCATTCCACCCTTCTAGAGGGAGAAACATGTTCACACTGGTCTAACCCGGTAGAACTTTCTTGAGCCCTGGCATCACAAAATGGATGCCTCTGCCACAGACACGGGTCTGGCCTCCTGCTGCTGACTGAAACTCTTGCAGGGGAGGCCTGGACAATAGGTTTCCTGTCCCAGGGAGGTGTAACCACCTCCCCAGACAGGCAGATGTGTATTGGGGCTGGGCAGAAGCACTCTCTGGTGCTTTGAAGTCCTGCACTGGGACCACACTTGGTGTCCCTGTGCATAGTCCAGTTCAAACCGGTTGCAGGGGCTACCTGCCCCTGCTCTAGCATGAAACTGGACAAAGGAAATGGGTGTAACCACCCTTCTTTCCAAACCCTCCCATAGGTGGGTCCCTAGAGTATGTTCAACCACCAAACTAAGTATAAGTATGGGAACCCAGTCCTTGCGACGAAACTCTGCAATATATATCCTGGGCCTTCGACATTCTACTTTGACTAGAAGACTGAAGAAATCTCCCTTGGGGTCAAGGAGTGACTCCCCTGCTTGGCAGGCACCAAAGAAGCAACTGACCAGTCTGCATCACTGAAGCTCCCGCCGGACGCCGAAGTCTTTGGTCACCAGACGTGGATTTCCAGACTTCTCCGAGGCTACCCCTAGTCCACAGCAAAGCTGAGGCCCGTGGCTGTCGTGGGTGACGTGGAACCGTGACCCCTGGACACCGTGAACTTTTGCAGCAACACTGTCTTCCTGGTCCTCTTTGAAGTTGTGCTTTGGGCTCTGAGTAGCCCCAGCCTTGAGCACCTCCTGCACTGAAGATTGCTGGTCTCCACTCCACGAGTGACCCTTTGGCCAGTTTCAAGTGCGACCGCTCGAGGCTCCTTTGCGATCGCTAGCCCGTTGGCTAGTAGGTCCCCATGAAGGCAATTCCTCTTCTAATTGGCCTTTCCTAGTTGCTCCAGATGTGCCCCGACTTACCCTTGCTGGGTGAGTCCCTCAGACCTTGCTGGTTTGCACCGCAGTCCTTTCTCTGAATTCCAGTGACTTCTTGTGACCAAGGCTTGTTGGATCTAATCTGGTCGCCGACACTGCAGCACTCGACAAACTTTGTGGGACAGCTCGAATCCAGCTCCTGGTTGTCATCGGCATCTTCTGGACCTCGTGGCTGAAGAGTCAAGACACCCATCAACTCACCTGAAGCACCCAACATCTGTGGGCATTGGTTCATCCTGCCCTCGGTCACTGGCTAGTGACCCAGACTCTGTCCCCTCTGCTTTCAGGTTCCTTTCATCCTAGATCCAGGCTTGGATCTCTTCGGGCACTTCTCCTCTTCACGGAAGCAGCAGTTCTTCGCCAGCTTCCATTGTAATCAACGACGCGACCCGACACCAAAAGACACCTATGCATCCGGCTTCCCTGGGTGAGGTAACTCGAGTACTCCGGTGCTCCCATGAGTGCTAGTCCTAGAACTTCTTAAGTCCAAAAGGGTTTGGTCCTAACTCGATTCTAAGTGTCCCTAATCTTGAAATTTCCAACTGCGACATTGCCCATAGAAGCTAACGGGAACCCGTGGTAATGTTTACACACTGCATACAGTCCCCACGGGTCCCCTGTGTCACTACCTTGGGTGGTTCCTTGGGGTCCCAGCGATTCTACAGGCTCTAGGCCTTGTGTCTAGTTCAGTTGTGGTTCTTAAACCACTTTATTGGTATATGGTTTGGTACGCCCCTAGGGCCCAAACATGTATTTGTGCTATTACTGTTGATTGCTAACTTGTAAATTAAGTACTTCGAACTCCAGTCTCATAAAGAGACTAGAGGGGTGTGTTTTAACCTAAATACATATATTTTAAATATATACCTTTTATGGTTGTCCTTTCATTTGCTCACTCAAGAGATTATAGACTGGTAAAACAAGCTGCTTTACATTCCTTCAAGACTTAGCCTGAAGGCTGCTCTCCATAGCTACCACTAGGATAGCTTTCAATAAAGGATGTCTTTAACCTATCACCATAGGGGGTTGTTTGGACTGATACAAGGTGCTCACTAGAACTAGTGGACAGCATGTATCAGGCCACCTTCTCACAAGCAATGCATAGTTATACTCGATAAATTAGCATAATCGAAGTCGATAGGACATGTCACATTAAATAAAACTGCTACAGTACATTCATTATTGTGATGCTTCATCGCTAGTTGGATATTTAGATAAAACTCATGCCTGGTGACTGAATGTCAGAGTTAATCGACCAATTCAATAAGGACACAGTTTAAATTATCTTTCATACATCCAGCAATAACCAAGAATATGACTAGATTCAGGTACCGAACCCTTGATGGGATTCTTGAATTAGTTAAGCATTAGAACAGGGAGGCAGACTATATGTTTTTGGCAAAATCAGGAATTTGTGACATATTTATTATTTAGACAGCTTTAACATACAGTTAGGAGTTTATTGATTCTATGTGACTTTTTAATTATACAATACATTAACAAATCTTTTAGTTGATAAGCGTTATAATGTCAAGGATATATCAGAGATGAGTAGCAATATGTATCGATATCTGGCAGATAGGTAAATAAGGATAGTCATTTATTGCCAGGCAGTCTGTGTGGACAAATTTATGCCTCAATAGAACTTAAAGTATGTAACTTTCTTATCCTGTGTTTGTTTAAATTGTTTTAGGATGACAATATGTTAGTGGCCTGAAGACATTGCCCAACATTAATTCAGTATTACTTATGGGAACCATCTGGTCCATCTAGTGTTGGCACTGAATATATCCTTTCATGTTAAACCATAAGGTATTACAAATGTTGACAATAAACATAGAGCCAATGCTTTGAACTAAGGCCATGATCTTAATGATAAGACACACTGTTATTTTTCAGAAAGTATTAAGAGAAAATGTATCCTGATACTAGTCCACATACTAGCTCGACACGTTATTCATACTCGACATACAGTTTTAAAAAAAGTAATCATCTCCCTATATAATTCTTAGAAATAATACATTAGGGATCGGAGGGCAGAACTCATAACCTGTCTCCATTCCTCCTCAGGTCGAAATCCAGCTGCTTTTTAAAGTTTTAGCACTGTTTCGGACAATACAAAAAAGTATCCGGAACCTAATTAAGCTTTACGTTCCAGGCTGTAGTAAGCATAACTGCTTAAATTCCTACCTGTACGCACTTACTGGTTTGGTCTATTTCTCTTCAAGCATGCCTTAAGTGGAACTATTCCACCTCTTTATTCTTTGATAAAAAGACACACATTCTATTTTGTTATCTTTCACACCTAATTTCGGTGGAGACAATGGGCACATATCCTTGCTCAATCTGTTATTCTTGAACTTCACCATTCTTATGTCTAAGGTGAAGGCACGATGCAGATCTACTTTAAGTCAGCAAAAATCTCAGTGTATTTTATTAGATTTTAACTATCTTTTTAGGCAATTGTGTGGCATTCCTGATAAAGGCGCAGAGTGTCCCGAAACGAGCATAGAAGAAGATCTATTTCATTGCCACTGTTGTTGTATTAGATTTATTGTGTTTTTGTTTTATATTATGTTTAGGAGAATCTACATGTATTAGAATATTTCACGAGATTGTTCACGTTGTAAACATAATACTCTTTTTTGTGTGGTTTTGTACATTTTTTTATTTTAAAATCAATACTTATATGCATATGATGTTTTATTATGTTTTAGACGATTATGAATTAAAATTATGAATTTTTAAGCAATACCTGTTTGGTTACACTGAGTCCAATGTATCAGTCTGCCTTTAAAAGTATGGTCTATTAATTCTGTAGATTGTCAATTGCCTAGGGAATTTCTTGTCATTATATAACTTGCCTGCCCTAGTAATTGTTATATTATTTCTGCGGGGGTTCCAGTTATTTTCGCTTAGTTTGAATCCAGTGACGCAGTGAGCCAGGGACTGTTAGACCTGACATCCTTGGCGTGGGTTTTTCCCCTATCTTTTGCCTCTGCTACCTGGATTTTTGATGCTGTGCTGGATTTCGTTTTTGCTGGTTTAGATGCTTTGGACACTCTGCCACTGCTAATCAGTGCCAGAGTGTAAGTGCTCCCTGTGTAAAATATCATATTGATTGGATATACCTGATTGGCATATCTGTATCACCATGAAGTCGCTAGTAAAGTGCACTGTGTGTGCCAGGGCTGGTGATGACGATGCTACTAGTGGGTCTGCAGCGCTGATTGCGCCACCCACCTGTGTAGCCCTAAAATGGTGTCTCAGGCCTGCTGCCGCAGGCCTGCCTGCAGTCCCCGGACTGCCATGTCCTCCTGGCCAGTGTCCACACTGGCCGGGCCTAACCCTTCCCTTTTTATACACGTCAGTCATCCCTATGGGAGGCCCAAGGTACCCCCCTGGGCAGGGTGCAGTGTATGTAAAAGGTAGTGCAGGTAACATGTTCTGGTAGTGAACAACGGCCATTTTGTGTGTTCACTGCTGCAAGGTTATCTTGCTCCATAGGCTAACATGGGGGAGGCTGGTGCCAATGGCTATCAGCCTATCTTCTCATAGAAACAAGATAAGACATGAGTGTTTGATATCCCTGAGCTCAGCATTTAATAACACATCTTTTAGGAGAGGTTGGTTTTAAATCCTGAGTTGGAGAGCAGTACTTTTTAGAGAGTAGCTGTTCTCTTGTCCGACCCTTCTGTGTGCCTGGGCATGCTTGTGGATTGACTGTCTGGTTTGAGAGTGACAGGGGCTGGGGATCCCCCCAGGAGGTTGGCTGAGTCAGCCCTTTGCTGAATGGCGACATTTGCAAGTAGAGTGGAGGAAGGAGATAGCACCTGGGAGTGAATAGGGCTGTGCCTGCCTGCCACACTGCTGGCTCCACCTCCTGCTGGGCGGCTGACGACTCTACCCCTCACTCTGAAAAGAAAGCAGAAGCCAGGAAAACAAAGTGCTCCAGCAACACCCAGAACTGGATCAGACCGGGCTCAGGACCCACTTGCACAAAGACTTCAAAGACTTTTAGGGGTATAAGTACAAGACCCCTGACAACAGATTTTTAGATTCTACAATCAAGAGGAACCTCTGCTGAAAGACGGACCGCTGAAGGACTGAAGGAAGATTGCCTTGCTGTGTGCTCTAAGGGCTGACCTGTTCTGCTGTGCAACTGAAGCTGAGGAGGAGAAGGGGCCTTGCTGTGTGCTGTGACCCTGCCTACTTGACCTAACAAGACTTTGCTGTGTGCTGTGTCTTCAACTTTGAATCTCCAAGGTCCTGAGAAGAGCTGGCCTCCTGTTTTGCAACCCAGGGACAGAAAGGTTGCCGAGACTTCAAGACTCTGCTGTGTCCCGTGAAGTGCGCTGACTGCTCCCTGCTTTGCTTGAGGGAGCTGCGCTGATCTGTGCCTGAAACCGGCTGCCGCGCTGAGAAGATCGACGTGCTTATCGGCACCTGTGCTACGGCGCATTGAAAAATCCTGCCCGCAATTCACCGCCACGGCCCGAGGGCCCGAGATCGACCAGGAGCTGTGCCTCTCCGTTCCATAGACCGCGAAGAACGAAGCGAGGAGGCCACGACCGGATTGGTTGACGGCGGAGGCTTGGCCGGAGGAACCGCGCTGCGATTGGCGGAGGCCCGGTGACGTCTGAAGTCGTCCCTGGGGGCGCGTCGAGGGAGCCGCGACCTGATTGGCCATCGTCCTTGAGCTGCAGGAACTCTGTCCCGGAGGAGGGCTCTGACGCGCTGAGTCCTTGCGCCCCGACCCGCAGCCTGGTGAGTCCGTGCAGGGAGAGGGAGCTTCTGTATCTGTTGTGACAGCCCGCTTAACCCCCGAACGTCCTGCATAGCTTGTGGGGCCAGGGGACCAACGCCCGGGGTGCATTTGCCTGGAAGAGCAGCCGGAGAGGAGCGCTTCAGTTATAAGCGCAGGGGCATAGCTGAAAAAGGATTTTCAGTACTGAGAGCCTAACGACCTATTCTTAACACAACCTACCTCGCACAAGAGACTAGAGACTATCCTTTTATGTTCCTAACAACCCAAGAAAGCGATTAATGTGCAACGTTATGATAATTGATTTTTACTGCTGCAACTAGATAAAGTTATATTTTTGATATACTCACCTGTGTGGTCTACATTTGTGGTGTACCGGGGGGGGGGTCATTGTGGTTGTTACTTGCAAATACGTTACACATTGCCTTGGGGATAAGCCTGTCTGCTCGAGCCAAGTTACCTAGAGGGTGAGCAGGGGTTATCTACCGTGTGTGTCCCTGTACCCTGACTAGAAGCAAGGGTCCCTATTTGGTCTAAGGTACCTACCTCTGCCAACTAGAGACCCCCAGATCTAACAGGGACCCACATCTGTATTTGTCACCCCGAGTTGGACTGGTATGCCCAGACGTGGGTCTCGTGCTCTCCATGCCACTGAAGTCAAGTTAACCTGGCTGATGAGTGATAAAGCCCAGAAACCAGTCCCAAAATGCTTGTTTCAGGTCCAGGGAGAACCTGGCCTGGCAGTTTGGGCTGGATGATTCCCATGGGGAACACGGTCAAGACTGATTTGCATAAAACTGGAATGGCATGGGGAGCAAACAAAAGATGGATTTAGGCCCAGTTCTCTGTACTGGGGTGAATGTTTGACATTGATCAGCATTCTCTCCATCAATTGTTCTTTGTATATTTGTCACCCCGAGTGTGACAGGTATGCCCAGACATGAGTCCCATGCTCTCCATTCCACTGGAGTCAAGCTAGCCTGGCTGATGGGGGGTGATGCGCCGAAACCGGTCCCAGGATGCTTGTTTCCAGTCCAGGGAGGACCTGGCCTGGCAGTTTGGGCTGGACTGTTCCCATGGGGAACAGGGTCAAGACTGATCTGCATATGACTGGGTTTAAACTGGAATGGCATGGGGAGCAAAACAATGATGGATTTGGGCCCAGATCTCTGTACTGGGGTGAATGTTTGACATTGATCAGCATTCTCTCCATCAATTGTTCTTTTTGTATTTGTCACCCCGAGTGGGACGGGTATGGCCAGTTGTGGGTCCTGTGCTCTCCATGCCGCTGAAATCAAGCTAGCGTGGCTGATGATGGGTGTGGTCCTGAAACGGGTCCCAGGATGCTTATTTCCAGTCCAGGGAGGATCTGGCCTGGCGGTTCGGGCTGGACTGTTCCCATGGGGAACAGGGTCAAGACTGATTTCCATATGGCTGGGTTCCAACTGGAATGGCATGGGGAGCAAATCAACCATGGATTTAGGTCCAGATCTCTGTACTGGGATGCCTGTTTGACCTTGATCAGCATTCTGTCCATCAATTGCTCTTTTTGTATTTGTCACCCCAAGTGGGACGGGTATGCTCAGACAGTGAGACTCATGCTCTGCATGCCACTGAAGTCAAGCTAGCATGTCTGATGAGGGGTGATGCCCTGAAACCGGTCCCAGGATGCTTATTTTCCGTCCAGGGATGACCTGGCCTTGCAGTTTGGGCTGGACTGTTCACATGGGGAACAGGGTCAAGACTGATTTGCATATGGCTGGGTCCTAACTGGAATGGCATGGGGAGAAAAAAAAATATGGATTTAGGCCCAGATCTCTGTACTGGGGTGAATGTTTGACATTGATCAGCATTCTGTCCATCAATTGTTCTTTTTGTATTTGTCCCACCCAACACCCCCGAGTTGGACGGGTATGCCCGTACGTGGGTACCGTACTCTCCATGCCACTGAAGTGAGGCTAGGCTGGCTGATGAGGGGTGATGTCCTGAAACAGGTCCCAAGATGCTTGTCTCTGGTCCGGCAGGGCATGGACTGGCAGTTTTGGGCTGAACTGTTCGCATTGGGAACAGGGGCAAGACTGATTTGCATTGGCTGTGTTCAAATTGGAATGGCCTAGGGAGCAAAAAAACAATGGTTTTAGACCTAGATTCCTGTACTGGGGTGAATGTTTGATATTGATCAGCATTCTGTCCATTAATTGTTCTTTTTGTATTTGTCACCCCAAGTGGGACAGGTATGCCCAGACGTGGGCCCTGTGCTCTCCATGCCACTGGAGTCAAGCTAGCCTGGCTGATGAGGGGTGATGCCCCGAAACATAGTCCCAGGATGCTTGTTTCCGGTTCAGGGAGGACCTGACCTGGCAGTTTGGGCTGGACTGTTCCCATGAGGAACAGGGTCATGACTGATTTGTGCATGGCTGGGTTCAAACTGGAATGGCTCGGGGAGCAAAAAAACTATGGATTTAGGCCCATATCTCTGTACTGGGGTGAATGGTTGACATTGATCAGCATTCTGTCCATCAATTGTTCTTTCTGTATTTTTCTATTTCCTAAAGTGGCATAACTAATGACAATCGTGAAATTGAAGAAGATAAAAACAAGTAAGCAGTTTTCTCTGAAACCAAAATATTTTTTCCACCAAACACATTCTATTTCCCTAGCAACTGTGTGAAAAAGTGGTGGATTGCAACTCCTTTACAAATGGTCCCCCAGAGTGACTCCACACTAAACGAAGGACTGCCTACAGTGACCAGATCTGTGTTGGCAATTTCCTTAAACTTATGTGCTTGGGAGAGTGTCCCAGTGTTCAAACCCCACAAACTATCCCTCCAATCACATACCACAATTCTACGAGCAACTCTCATAAATAATGGCTGAGTAAATTTGAAGAGCCCATTGCTATGCTTTATTTGAAACTGACAAAGCAGTTTCAGTAAGGTTCAACTTTGCAACCTGTGGAATACACATATATCCTATGCACATTCTGCGCACTCATTCATGCTTTACGTTCACATGCATACAATATGCATCTTTCCATTGCAGGCACCAGTGTCAGGTGTTTCATGGACTAACATACACATCTGTTTGTTAGGTATAGAATGTCTTTTGCATTTTCTAGAGCATCTACACTGTTGTTTTGGACCAGATATTTATGCATGACTGCTATTGTTTGTGTTTACCCATGTGTATTCTTGTATTTGATTTGTAGGCATTCTCAGAAAGTTGATGAGGTAGGTTTTTGGGCTTCAGTGTGGTCCCACATAGTGGAAAAAACTGCAAAAATGCTGTGTAATATTGGTATTTTAATTGTTTTATCTTGATGATTTTAGAGTTATTTTGTATTGTATGGATTTACCAGGGCATACGTAATGCACATATCCTTAAAATACCCGTTTTCGTAATAATTTCAAAAAATATTTGAATCGTATCCAAATTATAAATTACTTAGCATATCAACAGGAGTAAGTTTAAGAGACTTGTACGCCTAGATTTCTCCCTCTGAAACCAGCACAAATGGGTCATTTTATTCACCAAAGTCTAATTTAGATGCTTAAAAGCTTTGTGAATTTGACCATAGTCTTGTCTTTTTTCTCTTCCTTTAAGCATCTGCACCAGTTACCATTTAAAAAAACCCACTTGTTTTCCACCTATTTGGTTGTGTGACAAAAATGCAAGAACAATTAAATACTTCATACATTAGCTAACTTTATTTATATGTCCTTGGTGTCTAACTGCATTCGCATTCTTCTAACTTCGGAGTATGTCAGACAGCCCGACCATTCATTTTGTGTGGCAAATCCTGATGTTCTATTAAGCTGTTATTCACTGTCCTTGTGAGGCAGCATGGCAGTAGCCAGACATGCTGGTCCTTGTCAAAACCCCAAAGGAAGGTCTACTCAACCCACCTGCTGCTATCCATTAAAGACATGCAGCACAACATCTTGGTGCTCTCAAGTTCATAGGGATGGCTACTAGCTTTCAACAGACTGTGACGCACTGTCCAGCTTTGCCTGTGGTATAAATGTGAACACAAAGCTAGTGGCTGCTGCCATGGATACATTGCCACTTGACCTTGAACTGGAAAGGTCTATTTTTGAAGTAATACTAAATAAAAGCGGCAAATCAGGCAGCTGTAGCGTCCTCCCCAGCCCGGCAAATAAATATGCCACACATGGCGCTCTATAACAGAAGTCTTTATTCTTCCACATAGGTTCACAGACTGAACTCTCATTATGTCATAACTGTTAATAACCACACCTCAACACCTCCCGGCAAGCTATGTAATTGTCTGTTCAGTCCACTCAGAACCACAAGGGTCCTAGCGCGCATAATCTTACAACACTACCCTTTGTAAAATAAAAAGTATAAACAACAGTCACATCATAGTCTTTCAATAAGTTGTTGAAGCACTCGCACTAGATGGCCAGATCGAGTGGTATGAGGAAATTGGAGATGCACTTTGATTGTGCACTGATGACACATGGTCTGATGTTTAATATGGACTATTAGGCAGGGTTACCTCATTTATGATTGTAAGAGCTGACGAACTTTGAGGTAAATGCTTAAAGTGTGACGAGTTCTGTGTGATGGTCTTTCTGTGACAATGAGCCATCACCATGTGTCCTTTGCCCGTCACAACTCTCAGAAGATTGACAGCAAATGGAGTCTGTTTTCCGCTTTCATTTCTGCTTGACCAGGACCCAGTCCCAATCATCGAAGATTGTTTCCTGAGCTCGTTGACGCCGATCGGCATATGTTTTCTTTTGCATTTTCGTGAAGTGTCTGTGACATGAACCTTATCAGCATTAATGGATCGGTCGATCTGTTGGCTGTCCACTGTGGCATTTTGGTTCTCACAGCTCACCCACATAGCAAGGTGGCGGAACATTCACCAGTTGTGGAGTGAGGAGTTCAACAATAAGCATGTAGGGCTTGACACATGGCCTGGTTTACCTCAATTCCCTTCATCGGTGCTCGTTGAACTACCCTTTTGAGGATACCTATGAATCATTCCGCAACACCATTGGCTTGGGGGCCACAGAGGTGTACTCTTTTGAACCTGATACTGAGTCTGGCTAGAAACTCCTTGAATTTGTTGCTATTGAATGGCAGATAATTGTCAGATTTGGGATATCCCACGCTGCAAAGATGTCATTCAACCACTCGATAGACTTGTCATGAGCTTTTGATGATTTAGGGGAGAGGATGTGGTCTGACGGCTAGAGCTGCCGACTTTGGAGCTGGGAGACCAAGGTTTGAGCCTCGGGGCCGCGTCCACATCTTGTGATTCTGGGCAAATCACTTAATCTCCCCGTGCCTACCAAGAAGAAAATAATGAATGTGTCCTTGTGTAATCTAATCGGTGCTCATGTAAAGCACTCCAATACCTTCGGGTCGAGTTCGAGCTATATAAATATGCACAAAAAAAAATAAAATTAAATCTTCTACTAAAAGAAAAGTGTGAATATTCATCAATGACTACAATGAGATGATGTCCATCTCTTAAGGGGCCAAAGAAATCAACTGCAACTGTTTCCCAGGCATGTGCAGGAAGGTCGGACATTTTCAATGGATGATGCGTCACTTTGGGGTAAAGGCAGTTGCAAAGATGGCACTTTTTTAGTTCCCTCTCAGTTTGATCATCTAGGCGTTGGAACCACACTTGGTTTCTTAGGGCTCTTTTGGTGGCTATGTTACCACAATGTCCTTCATGGGATAGTTCAATGACTCAGTGGCGGCTGGTAAGGTATGGGGTGGCGGGTTGAAAAGAAGAAAATCACTTTCCTGATCTCGCAGCGTTTCTCCACCGTCGCGTCTCTCCCACTGCGAGTGAGTCTCTTCTAGGCACCGGAAGCACCCAGGCTCCCCTAAGCCAATCACAATGATGCAATGCTGCGTTGTGATTTGTCTGAGCGCCGTGGCCAGGTAATGGGGGCCTGGGCATGTTCTCCATGCAGGCTGTAATGCAGCCTGCAACGGCGAACATGGGAAGTGTGCCTGAATGTTTGGACGCCCGAGAGGGCCAGTCAAACATTCATGCTCATTTTTCTGAGTGCACAACCACTCCTCTTTTCCGACATCAGGGGAGCCATGCCTCACCCTAGCCTGACCATGCGAAAAATAAAATGATGATAACTTCAATTATTATCATTTTTTTTTCTGTTTACGCTGCTCCGTGAGCAGTGGCCGGCGTTCCTCCGCCTTAGCGGAGGAGCCGCCACTGCAATTACTTGATTCTCAGGTATGATGACTCTTGACCCTCTCAATACAACACCTTCCTTGGTAACGGACAGTTCATCCTGTACATTTTGAATTTTTGAAATTCAACATCATCAGCAAGAGGTTGAGTACTCTTCTTACACGACTGAGTTGAAATGATGTCTTTGAGGATAAGCATGTTGTTGTTGGCTATAGTAGAAGCAATAATCTGTTCAACGGATTGGGCTGCTGGCATGCTGGACCTCCCAATGAAGTTAATGTTCTCCTCAGCTGCTTGAATGTGGAACTAAGACAATGTAGCGAGACTCGTGAAAAGTGATCGGGAGGGTTCCGATCTTTACCTGGCTGGTATGCAATTGCACTGTCGTACTATTCCAGTCGCAACCCCCAACTCTCAATGCAAGAGGAAATCTTGACTTTCGGGTTCCAAAAATAGTTAGCAACACTTGGTGGTCTGTAACGATAGTGAAACATTTTCCATATAGAAATACATGAAAATGTTTGAAGGCCCATGCTACAGCCTTCTTCGGCTGAGAATAGGCACCTTCTGTGTTAGACAGGCTTCGATTGGCATAGGCCACAATGTTTCTATGAGCATTCGGATGACCATTATGTTGAACAAGGATTGCCCTCAGTCCTACTGGGCTTGCATATACTGTGATCTCAGTATGTAACTTGGGGTCAAAATACGCCATCTCAGTTGCATTCTCAATCGCGCCTTTCATTGTTTTGAAACTTTGATCACATTCAGGAGACCACTGGAAATGGACATTTAGTTTTGTGAAGTCTCTCAATGGGGCGCTCACAGTAGAACAGTCACAAATGTACCTTGAGTGATAATTGGGCATACCTAAGAAGGATCACAGCATGGTGACATCTTGTGTGGGGAAAGTAGCTGACAGTGCTGGTACATTTTCTGGGTCAGAAGACATTCCCCCATTAGAGAATATGGGCCACATGTATCAAAGTTCCTTTCTGCATTCCCAAAATAGCAAATCTTAGGTAATCGCTATTTAGGTAATGAATGAATGAATGAATGAATTCGGATTTCTAAAGCGCGGGTAGCTGCCCTGAGGCGTCCAAGCGCTAAGCATATCTCTGAAGTTTGAGTAAGGAGGAAGGCAGATTCAGTACCATGGTTATGTGGTGAACAGGAGCGTTTTCAGCTGTTTGCGAAAAGAGAGAATGTCGGGGTTTGATCTGAGATGCTGGGGTAGGGCGTTCCACTTTTTAGCCACATTGAAGGAGAAAGAGCGGCCTCCGGATCTTGATTTCTTTGTTTGCGGTACAATGGCTAGATTTGCAGAAGTGGAGCGCAACTGTCTGGTGGGTATATAGGGTGTGATGAGAGGGAGGTTGATGGTCGGGCCTTGCGACCAGAAAGTCTGGTGTGCGATGCAGAGTGATTTGAAGTCTACTCTTTCCTTTACATGGAGCCAGTGCAGTTTCCTCAGTCCGGACTTTACTGAGGATCTGCGAGGAATTTGTAAGAGTGTTCTGGCTGCGCAGTTCTGTATTAATTGTAGTTTGCGCAAGGTGAAGTCGGGAGCTCCGAGATATAATGCGTTTCCATAGTCCAGCCGCGATTGGATCAGGCCCAGGACTACGGTTTTTCTTGCTTCAAAGGGGAGTAGAGGCAAAATCTTCCTAATGACTCTCAGGATACCAAAACAGGTGGCAGAAAGTTTTGTAGCCTGTTGGTCAAAGGACAGGGACCTGTCGAGCCAGACACCAAGGCTCTTAATGGCGTCTTTGGGTGTTGGGGCCGGACCTAGGCTGGTGGGCCAGAGATTGTCTATGGTCGATGGTAGAATGTGACCCAGGAGCATGAGCTCTGTCTTGTCTCCATTAAGTTTGAGACAAGACTTGGTCATCCAGCATTTGACCGTATCCAGGCAGCCTGCAAGATCTACATTTGCCGACGTACCGCCCGCCTGTGCCAGGGAGACCACCAGCTGGGTATTGTCCGCGTCCGTAATGCAAAATGGCGTGTAAGAAAATAGCGATTCCCTAATAGCAATTGCTACAGAGTTTCAATCACAATTAAGCATTCACTGTTAGGAAATGCTGCTCCATTCATTCCCATGGTTCTAAAGCCCCATAGGTGTGAATGGTTTTGTATGACCGAATTTGTGATGACCTAATTGGTGATCGCAAATTATCAAATGTAAAACCAAGGGTGCCCAGTGGCCTAAGGCTCCTCTGAAGCACCCCAAAACAAATGCGTACATATAAATCGCACATATGGGCATGTGTGTGCTACATGGCACTTTGAAAAATGAATTTTTTTGCATTTTTGAAAATTGCACATGGTTACCATCGACTTAGAGTCAATTATAATAGCATTTCCTAAATGCCCAGTTTGCATTTAGGAAATGGTTGGTACATGTGTTTAGGGAATCACAAATTGTGATTCCCTATTTGGAGTTGCAATTTTAGGTAATCGCAAAAAATTGCGATTACCTAAATTGCACTACAAAAGCCTTTCATACAACTTGAAAGGCTATTTTGCATTCACAAACGGTCAAATTTAGCGATTCGCATCAGATTGATACATGTGGCCCTATGTGCCCAAAGAACTTAAGTTAGGTCTTGTGAAACTCACCCTTTGCTGTATTCAGAGTGAGACCTTCATCCGCAAGTAGTTGGCACATTTGTGTAAGAGCCTTGTCATGGTCCTTTTGCATTGTCTCAAATACCAGTATGTCATCACTGTAATTAAAAGCAAGTGTAACAGGTTGAATTATTCGACGTATGACATCCTGAAGTATTTCTGCAGTAGACGACAGTCCAAAACTCAACCTTTTGTATCTCAACAAACCAAGTCAAAAAAGTAGTAATGTACCTACAGTTCTCTTCCAGCTCGAGTTGATGGTATCCTTTCTGCAGGTCAAGACGAGAGAAGACTTTGGCTTCGTTCAGCTGCATGATTATGTACGCTATGTGTGGACCAGGATGTCTTTCTCTCCCAATTGCTTGATTGGGCTGGAGCACATTAGCTCAAATGTGCACCGCACCATCATTGTCCTTTGTTGGCACCACCACTATGGTCGAGACCCAGGGGGTAGGGCAAGTTGAGCGGTCAATGATGTCATGCTTCAATAGCATTGGGCAACAGGGCGAATGTCCTTCATAATATGAAGTTGCCCTTTCATTTTCTTAAGCCTCCCTAGGCCAAAAAACAACAGTGGGAATGGACTCACATTTTCAGATTGAGAATGGAGGTTATAGTTGAAGGACATCATTCCAATGTCAGCAGTAGTGGAAAAACTGATTATGTATGCACAGGATGAAGTTCTGTGAAGAACGTGAAGTGGCTCTTGCACTGACTTTGTTTTGTCGTACGGTTGCTTTATACGCCCTCAGGCTTTGCAACAGTTTGGCGGCAACCCACGTGTATACCTTTGTGTTTGGCGGGTTGAGGAGTGGCACAGGAGACAGGCTGTTAAACTTTTCGACTGGCATGATGTTAATTGTTAATTGCTGCACCACTGGCTATGATAAAGGTTATGGGGCAACTGTTGACCTTTATTGTGATCTAAGGGCAGTGGCAACATTAATTCTGTTGTTTTGTTTGTTGGTTTGTCTTTGTCCTTTGTTCTTCTCTGCAAGCAACCAAACCTACATGTGCATGTCTTTCTTTGGTCTATACCACCATGCACATTCATCTTCTCTGGCGCTTGATAATGACATTGACAAGCCTCTATAGGATGAACTTGATGACGATCGACTTTGTCTGGTTTCTACTTCTCGTAACTAATGTTGCTTTTTCGACTTGTCACATGGCAAGAATGTTTCTAGAACCTTGTGGTATCCATTTTCTCTTCTCGCTGTAATGCAGTTGTTTTTTTTTGCCTTGCAAACTGCTATGAAGTGGTTTTCTTTTGCGCAACCTTTCCACGTCTGTCCTATGGCTTTACATTTACCTTCATGGAGACTCTGAGGCGAATGGCTTCTTCGTCATTAAACTCATTAAACTTACAGTGTTTGATAAGCATGTCTAGTCTCTCAACAAACTCATCTATCATTTCATCATCCTGCTGTCTTGTTTGATTGAAAATTCACCTTTCATAGTCAACATTCAGCATCTGATTTTTTTTATTTACAGGGAAAATATTATTTCACAAACCCCACCAATGTTGGGGTGTTTTCCCACTTTTTACAACTGAAAAAATATTTAATTATTCCTTTAGATGGTATAATTCTCCAAAATCTTTAAGGATGGGAATATGCCTGACCAACTTCTTAATACCCACATAATTGCAAGATAGTGAGAATTTATTTCAACAGCTTTGACAGGAATCCCCTCCCTGGAACTCCCACAGCTTCGTCCCTGTGAGCAGATTTGATCACTCTGAAAATATCACTATACAGTTTGTGCCTGATTCACACAAGTAAACATACACATGTAGATTTCTTCACATGTAAATTTACATGCTACTGCACCTTGGTATAAATCAACACTTTTTTTGCTATTCACCATTTCTGAGTGCAGATGTAAACCGAGGTGTAGACTTGCATGTGCTCACCCTCTGTTGGAGTCTTCTGTAGCAGGATTTACAATGGAAAGTTAGTACTAGTAACGTTTCACACATACGTGCAGGTCTAGGTCATCTTAATGGATATCTCCCCATGGGAAATGTTGGAAATGTGCCCTTTCTGCAGGGTCATCCCAGATTTTGTTTGCCTTTTTGTTGAACCCTGTTTTTGCTGGCTATAGAACTCTTTGCACATGAAATCTGCTAGCCAGTGGTAAAATGCTTGTGTTCCTCCTTTCAATATGAGGAAATTGGTATACACCCGACTGGTTTATTTCACTTGCCTATAAGTCCCTAGTATATAGTGCCAAATGTACCCAGGGACAGTGAATTAAATGCTACCAGTGAACTGGAGCTCTCATTGTGCCATCCACTATAGTGGCACTGTAACACGTCTCCAGGCTGACCAGCAGCCTGGGTGTGCAGGTTTTAACTGCAAATCTGACCAGTCAAAATAACCTCCTTTTTGACAGACCTAAAGCTTCCATTTAAATATTTAAAAGTCACGCCTAAGTAGGGCTTATTGTCTATATGGTAGGGTGCATAGTATGTGAAAGTAGGACATGTAAATGTTTAATGGTAAACATGTGGTAAACATCTTACAGTGAAAACTATTTTTATTGTATCAGCTTGGGAAAGCAATGGTATACAATATTAAGTTTAATAAATGCTATCTCTGGGTAGGAAACTGCTACAAATATAATTTATGGACTTTTTGAAATATTTATTACAAACCAAATTCACTGGTGAATTCAGATTTGTATTAAATATTTTTGAAAGATGATTTTTAGAAAGTTGCATGTTACTTGCCTAAAGCCTCTAGAAGCCTATTTGCATGAGCTTCCAACTGTAACCCAGGAGCTGAATAGCCCTCTTAATGAGATGTGAAGTTACTCCTAGAACTGAAAAAATGGCCTTCAGTGGGAGAGCCGTTCTGTTTCTCTGGCAGGCTGACCATCTGGGCTGTGCCTAGGAACTTCATTAACTTCAAAGGGGCCTACTCTGCTACATTAGATGTAGGTAACACCTGGGCCTGCCTCCTTCCTTTGTCCTCCTAGCGAGTCAGGCACCGGGCTCAGTGGGAGAGGAGCTGGCCCGAACCAGTTTTGAGTGACCACAAAGGAGGAGTTGCTCATTTTCCCGATTAAAAGTCTAGGGGGGAAACAGCGTTTACAACGCTGTTGTTACCACGCAGGTAGGTAACAACGCGGTCGTTACAACGACCGCGTTGTTACCACGCGTGGCTTTACATCGCAAGTCGTTTCTACGACTTGCGCTAGGTGGCATGCAACACCAGGGAATGTGTTGGATTTTCAATCCAACACAGTCCCTGCTGTTGCGCTAACTGGAGTAGGAATAGTAATTTATACTATTCCTAAGTCCAGCGCGC
This sequence comes from Triturus cristatus, assembly GCF_964204655.1. Taxonomy (NCBI): domain Eukaryota; kingdom Metazoa; phylum Chordata; class Amphibia; order Caudata; family Salamandridae; genus Triturus; species Triturus cristatus. The sequence goes on from NC_140589.1 coordinate 962,936,180, forward strand.
CATCTAGCGCAAGTCATAGAAACGACTTGCGATGTAAAGCCACGCGTGGTAACAACACAGTCGTTGTAACGACCATGTTGTAACCTACCACGTGGTAATACCACGCGTGGAAACGTCATACATTCATTTAGGGGGGACACAGCAGCTCTGCGCAGGGGAAGAAAGGTTTTGACATGTTGTTTTTGTGCAGAGAGTAGCACCTTTGAATTGATTGCAGTAAAACCCACAGAAGGAAATGCAAAGGTGAGTTGGTTCACCTCTGGAATCTTTTACCAGATTGTTTAGGAAGAGATCAGAAGTTTCCCCAACCCACAAGCAGGCAGTGGGCATCAATATGGCATCCACAGTACTCTCCTCAGATCACTTCTGGACCTGTGGGAGAACACAGGATGACTGGCCTTCCTCTCTGTGATCTGAGAAGAGCCCTGACGATCTGGTACCTATAGCAAACAATTTGACTCATGGGTGCAAATGGCTGACCTTCTGTTTGGGCTACAGGGACACAAGCAGCATCCAGAGGCCTTATCCTGCATTTTCAGCTGACTATTTTCAACTGGACTTGCGCCCTGGACCCTGCTGCTGCTGGTCTCTGCTACAGTAAGTCCTGCCACCCATGTGATGTTTCCAAGGTCCTATACCCTTGATTCGTGTCAAAGTATACTCATCCTAAAGTTTTCTGAAATCTGGGACTTCGAAACATTTTGGCACCTTTTTCCTTTGAGAACCGGCAGGGGACCAGGACCTACCTGCCAAGCCAAATTGATGACTGTGCATTGATTTGGGCAGAAGATTCAGAATGCTCCCACTACCTGCTACTCTGTAGCAGCAAATCTGATTCAGCTGGACCTCGTGGATAAGTTCTCCGGCCTTGTAGAGCCCTCTTCAGCTACAGATTGCAACCTTGCCCTGCTGGAAGAATCCAAGCTCCAAAAGAGTGACTGTGTGAAGGTAGCAATCTTTTGACATAAAGACTATAAGGCCCAACTCCATTTAGGAAGGCTGAGGCTCCATTTTCTGTATTTTTGTAGAATCATCAACATATTTGCCTTTGATGCAGATGTCATCTGTCCTTATCGTTACAAGAACCTGTGAAAGTGTCAAGTCACTCAGATATAGACATAAAAGAGACACCTGATGCAAAATCAGTCTAAAGCAAGGGCCTTGTTATCTCAATTTTAAAGTCAAACAAGAATAGCCAAACCAGTGTAGTCTGAATAGTCGTATGTTTACCTTATTTGTTTAAAAGAATGCTTCTTAGACTGGTATCTTGATGCTCATTGCTTATACCAGACATTCATAATGTGATGTTGGAAATTCAATCTTAGATAAGATATAGTATAAAAGGACTGCCACTGGACTACTTTGCCCCAGATTGTAGCACAAGATACTGCCAGAGAAGATCTTGACTGCAAGAGATGCTGTCGTATCGCACTTTCAACTGAAAGCTGATATCGAGCCTGAGTTTGGGAGGAGCTGATGCTGATGTGGTGGGTGTTTGCCTCTCACTGGGAACAGAGCCTCCCTGACTAATGTTAATTACAAAGTTTAGCTGTAAACAGGTATGCAGTGTGCTTATTCTGCCTAAGAAAATCTAGAGGTAAGTTATGCTACTCCATGCTCTCCTAGCATAGCGCACAGAAGTAGGTTTTATGGTGTTAGGTCTTTCTTGGATGACATTTTAACGATGGTAGAATGTTAATTTTATTTTCGTTGTTCGCAACATGCATTTGTGCTGTTTTATTCTGATTCTGTGTGGTTGTTTTATATGTGCTGAGCAATAGTGTCCACTTGTTAAAAAAACACTCTTTTTAGATAAAGTGGCTTTTTCTTAGCGCAGTTTGTATGTGTGGTATCAAGAAGAATGAAACAGGGTTGTTTCCAATCACCTTGGCCCTATTGAGGGACTGGTAGTAACCCAAAAGCATTGACACCACTTCAACTATGTTTTGGGTAGGGTTCTGTGAGGCTGCAAATACCTCTCTTTCACATTCAGGCATTGGTGCATTGAACTAAGTTAATTTGTGTCACCAATGGAAAAACAAACCTTGTAGAGCTGAGCCAGAGATTCAGTTTACGCAACACTTTACCAGGCAAAGATGCAAAAAGGATCAGCTGGCGAAATTCAAATTTCTCCAACTCGGAGCTTTCCCTCCAGAAGTCAATGCCTTCAGCAAGGCCTCATCCAGCGGCTATTGTTATGTTATGTTATGTAACTTGGCACTTGTAAAGTGCACGGCTACTCCACAGAGTGTCCCGGTGCTAAGAAGGACTGTGGTGAATGAGCCACTTTTGTGGTCTGACACCCTATGATGACCCTCAACCACCACCATTTTGTACTGACTTAAGTGTGTTATGTTACCTTAGCCTTAATGTAGGATGGGTTTGCATATGCCTGCTTTTCTTCTGTCTTTTAGTGGAATAGTCTTTCCAAGAATAGAAGGTATGGGATGTTGAGGTGCAGTCTTGTGGGTGGTGGTGCACACATGTGCTCAATGTTGTATACTGAGGGATTAAGTGTATAATGTTATTTGGGTTAGGTGAATTATGACTTTGACCTATTGGCTTTGACGTAGTATAATGTCATTCTGCCTTCTGACTTTACCTTGCTTCAAACTTTTCTGTGTGCACTGTGGTGTTTGTAAGTTGTGTGGATGAGAATTATAGGTGCGGACTATTGCCTTTGACAGGGCCTCATGTCTGACTCTGCCTTGCTGCTGCGTGCACAGCCGTGCTTGCAAGTTGTTTGTGTTATTCACATTCAAGGTCTTGGTGTTTTCCTGAGTGATTGTTTTTGTTTAGTGTACTGTGGAAGGCCTTGTGAGAGCTTCGTCAAGACAGAGGCTGGAAGATGTGCGAATGGAGGAAGAGACTTGAGAGCTTCTTACTGCCATGGAGATGCTTGCTTGGAACTTGGCCAGTTCTGGTAAAATTCCTCTGGCGGTGGGAGGAGGTCTTTCACGAATCTTCTAGTGTGTTTATAGCTGAGGGTTGCAGGCTGAGAAACTGGGAGTTTGGATTCCGAGCGAGGGCAGACGTGTCTATCTCGGATTGAACCCTGGCTTGCTGAGCTCTGATCCCCGGCTGTAATTCCCCCAGTCAGAAGTTGGCAGTGTATGCACCAGGTGATGTATTGAGTTGTGTGGTTCTTTGATCATTGGAGGTGTTTTCTTTGTGGTGTGGGAGGTGCACATCCAGAGTACTCCTCTGCTCTCTATATATGTATATCTTTCTGATCTCTTGCAGGACGTCCAGTGTACCTTATCTTATATCAGTTATTGCTTGTTTATTAATCAGTATTATAGTTTGCTCAGTTATTGATTCATGCCTTTAGATTATAAGTTTGCTACATATATTTGAATATTATGCATTTGGTATCTGAGATAGCCTTTGTTTAGAGAGTATTATGTAATAAACCCCAAGCCTTATTCTAAAAGTGATAGAGCCTTTGCATTTTGTTATTTGCCTCCCAGGTGGGAGTGCAGGGATTGGGTGTGGCTTATTGGTAAGAAGCTACATTCAAAACAAAGGACCCAGAGACAGAAACAAAGATTAACGTAAAGATCTCTACTGAAGTTGGAAAAACCAGATTTTCAGATTTCTCCTAAAACTGAGGAGACCATGAACCTGGAGGAGGGCTGCTGTCTGTTCCACAGCTGTGAGGCCATCACCTAAAAGGAACGGCCCCTATGCGAGAGCAAGAGAATTTTGGCACCGTCGACAGCCGCCGGGTGGAAGATCTCAGGGTTCTAGGGGAGCATAATGTTGAATTCTGTTCCTGATGTAGGGGGCCCCTATTTTGTGGAAAGCCTTAAAGGCCAGAACTAGGGCTTTAGAATGTATCCTCTTTCGCACCGGGAGCCAGTGCAAGTACATCAGGTGAGGGGTCATATGTGTCCTGGGGCCTACCATAAGAATAGCACGTGCCGCAGCGTTTTTTACCACCTGAAGGCGGCCTAATAGATAGTCGGGGAGGCCTAGGTACAAAACATTGACATAATCCAGTCTGGATGTAATTAAGGCCTGGACTACTGTTTTCCTGTGAGGAACTGGTAGGAGAGGAAGAAATTCCTCAACATCTTGAGTTGTCCGAAGCAGTCCCGGCTACAGTTTGGACCTGAGAATTCATGGACATGTCCGCGTCCAGTTTTACTCCAAGATTTTTCACAGTGGTGACTGAGCTGACTGGAGGGGACATATGCTGAGGCCACCACTGGCGCCATTCCTCGTTCAGTTTATGCCCAAAAAAATGATTTCAGATTTTTCGGAATTGCACATCAGCTGGTTCTGTCTGAACCAGGCGAACACCAGGCAAACACCTTCGACAGGCAAGCATTTATCTTGCTTCTTCACAGCATACTGTCTTTCTCACACTTGAACAGCAGCTGAGTGTCGTTGGCGTAGGATATTACTTTGGCGCCGCATTCTTCTGCCAGAGGTGCCAAAGGTGCCATGTACACATTAAGCAGGGACGGGCTCAGAATAGATCCCTGTGGAACTCCTACTTTTATGGAGGAGATGTGGGCCGAAAAGGGAGGGGCCCATACTGTTTGCTAGCGGTCTTGCAAAAATGAAGTAAGCCACCGAAATACCGTGCCTCCAATGCCACAGGCCTGAAGTCTGTGCAGAAGTAAATCATGGGGCACGGTATCAAAAGCCGCGGAGAGGTCTAATAGTATCACTACAGCTTTACCTCCTCTATTGAGTGTACTTTTTATTGTTTCTGAAATTTCTAGTAGCGCTGTCTCCGTACAGAAGTTGTCTCTAAACCCTGATTGACTTGGGTGTAGAACATGATTGGCCTCTACAAAATCGGTGATAACAGTATTTACATATTTCTCCAAAGCATTTGACAGAAAAGGTAGCAGCGATATAGGCCTGTAATTGCTTACTACAGTAGGGTCTGCCGAGGGTTTCTTTAGAAGTGATAGGGCAGGGGTCCGAAGGGGAACCAGATTTAAGTGCTTTTCATGATTTTAAGTGATTTGGCCAATAAGATGGGAGGAAACTGTAGGAGAGCCCCTTCTAAGATAGTAGCATCAGGGGGGGACAGACCTGTGTTACCTAAAAGTCTGACGGTGAATGTAGAAAATATAGTTAAATTGCACAACGTAATTCCTTCATGTTATTTTGGGACTCAATTGGAGGAACAAATGATTGCTAGGTGTGATAATAAGAAACTTAGGGCCTGATTTAGATCTTGGCAGACGGGTTACTGCTTCACAACGGTGACTGATATCCCGTCTGCCAAAATATAAATCCTATTCTATCTTATGGGATTTTTATTTCGTTGTGACAGAGTAACCCGTCCGCCAACATCTAAATCAGGCCATAGAAAGGAATTGTGTTCCAGGACATCCTAATCTTGATTAATTAATTCTCAAGTTACAGGAAATGAAGATACTTTGGCATGAACAAATGGAGTAACAAATACAAATAAAGGCACAGGACAATAACCCGTACAAATTGCAAAGACGTTTCAAGCAAGTGTAAATAACAGAGAGAAGTGTATCAAGGTGGCAAGTATAACCACAGGAATGAAGGAGGCTATGGCTACAGAATTAGGAAGATGATGTTTATTTAACAGGTAGAGGATACAGGGTAGTTGTCACCTTTCAACGTGATTTGAAAACCTAGACTCTCATCATAAGGGGGCCGTAAATGTTGGTGGGGCTGGTAACAAGAGTTAACATCCCCATTGGAATGACAAGGTTTGAGGGTACACTACAGGTCTGGAGTTTTTCACTCAACTCTGTCTCCATCAAATATTGTGGGAAAACTGTAAGAAATTGCACAAAACACTGTTTCCAGATATTATTCTCCAAAACTTTTAATAAAGTCGCTGCTGACCATAGTATTGGTAATACTGGAGGTGGGCTGTTTTGGGCCATTATTCGACCCAATTTTAAGGGGGGCTGTAGTTAGGGACTTAGAATTTAGATACTTTTAAGAACTTGAATGAGGAATTGGTGGTGGATCATTTTTCATTTCTCAGTAAAGCAAACAATTCCTAATAGTTGTGGGTGCTAGCACTGAACAGTTATGATCCAACGGCTCATACACTCATCACTGATGGTGCCCGTTTAAATGGACAGTGAGGAGATCTCACATTACGACTTGGAGAAAGAGGAATTATGGTTGTTTTTACCACTATTGCTATAAGGAGATGTAGCAAAATCATGAGTAATTGGGAAGCTTTAGCTGTAACAAAGGACAATACCCTGGCTTAAGCTTACACTCTTGGTGCCAATTTGTGTCTATATCAGTCTCTTCACATACTTAAAGAATGTATTTTATGTTTATTGGAACCCGTACATATTGGATTATCTGGTACCTGGTGATGGTTGACTCGCTTTTTACATATTCTGTATTGTGAGTCATGTATACATTTTATTGATTTTTACTGTGTTTTTATTATGTTTTATATCTTTTATGGTTGTTTATTTAACAGGACAAAGACATTTTCTCTTCTTCTTTACATACTTGGTAAAGAAGGCAAACACCAAACCGTTCAATAATCTAAATATTATACATCACAGTGAGACACAAAGGCTCCACACTACATCAGGGTAGATGACACTGAGGTTTAACTGGTGCTACCGTATCTCATTTTTTAAAATCATAGGAGTTATTGTAGTGCATTTGAAATACAAAAATAACATGCTGCATGATAAGTAAAAATACGTATACTCTCAGTTGTACTTCTGGCAAACACCATTCCACGTGACTCTAATTCAATTATTATATCAATTCATATAGTTGTTTGGCACAGATCAATTCAAAGTAACAGCAGGACATCAATTCCGTTCTTGCTGTATCAATTTAATATGAAAAATATCACAAAAATCTTTAAATCACAAAATTCAAATTTAAAACACAATAACAGTGTGATTAGGAATAGACAGCTTGGTTTGGCAATCTTCCTTTTGAGCATTGAACCGGCAGCCGACACAGGTTTCGTTTCTTTAGAAACTTTTTAAAGGCTTCAATTGTTGTGTTTTATGGGTGACACACAATATTAGTGTCAGACAATCCACATTGCAATCGTCTTTCCCCCAAATATATTAGGATTCTCTATAGGAAAAGAAGACCGCGTCATGTATTTTTTTCTCGTATTATTTCTTAGTAAATCCACTGGTTAAAAGTTTGTTTTAGTCTTCGACATGGTCTGGGGTTATGATATGCCCCTTTTGTGCTTGAAAATGCCTCACGGCGTGGTCCTTCCAAATTTCAACATTGCAGCGTATGTGTTTGGTTGTCTACTACTAACTTAATCGTTTATGGGATGGGGTACACTGAGGTCAGAAAGGAGGACTGCTGGTAGTGGTGGCTGGTCAGCAGTGGGGGTGCAAAATCTACGTAATTTGTTTTTGAGTACCTTTGCACAATTTAGCTACAAATATGTGAAATACAAAATCGTTATTTAGCACTATAATTTATCACAAAATACGTCCTCTTGAAACATGGATGCTTTTCACACCAAAAAACACAAAAACACGAGTGCCGCGAACAACAGCCACCCAAATTTTGGTCATTGGCATTGTTCCAGTGGTCCCGCACTAAAATTTCGCCATGACTAGAGCCTAATTCTGCCAAGTGGCACAATGGTGTAAATTCATGAATTTCGCATGACATGCATAAAACAAAATTCTCAAAATGATGCAAGATTTAACTGGAAATTTTGTTTAAGCCTACACGCAAGCTAGCCCAACCATTTGTTCAAATGCCTTTGGAGGTGCCAGCCGTGCACCTGACGCACCACTTAATTCACTTTCATTTTTCACTATACTAATTCAACACTGATCCATATGGGTTCCGGAGTGGCGTACTACTTGCCAAAAAGTGCTTCAAAACCCCATCAGGGGTACCAAGCTCTATATAAATGCAAACCTTTTTTTCCCTCTTCTATCCCTCCGCTATCCTTCTCAATCCAAATAACTGATTAATATCCACCACTCAAATTACTTTCATATTTCACTACACTAATTCACCACTAATCCTTTATGGGTTTCCGGAGTAGCGTGCTACCTGCCAAAAAAAAAAGCGCTTCAACACCCCATCAGGGGTAACAAGCTGTATATAAATAAAAAACCTTTTTCCCCTCTTCTATCCTTCCACGATCCTTCTGAATCAAAATAATTGACTAACCTATCCACCACTTAAATCACTTTCATATTTCACTATACTAATTCAACACTAATCCTTTATGGGTTCCGAAGTAGCGTGCTACTCACCGAAAAAGCGCTTCGACACCTCGTCAGGGGTAGTAGAGCTATATAAATGCAATTACAATACAATACAATGGATGATTGCGAGTGGAAGTACCAGTATCACCTGCAAAGGGGTGTCCCAATTAGGTTACGGGGAAAAGTGGCATCTGGGACCATATAAAGGCAGCCACTTAAACAATTAAGGGTGAGATCAAATAACCATTATCTGCGTCAGAAATATTAAAATGGAATTTTCCATTAAATCCCATGAATTTGGGGAAAAAAACAGGTCAAGGCATAGGAGGCATAGAAAGAGGCCAGTTGCACTAAGACACAGTCTGTGCCATTTTTTGTGTACCTGTATTTTCATCAAGTTGTCTCTCCTTGAAAAACTTGAAATAAGTGCATAATGCAGGCCGGCAATTTGTTGAAGCAAAAGGACAGAAGAACTCAGCCCATGTAACTTGAAATGTTCCATGCCTATTTAGGCCTGGTCCAGCTGAAGGTGAGCAATGAGGGACAGAACTCTGTGCCTCGGAACTGAGCGTCTGAAATTCAGGAGTGGATCACACATACTATCGCACGCAGCTGCACATTTCCAGGATACTGACACAGTGCGACACTGCATCATTAGGAAGGTGCAGGGATGCGTCGTATTTTCAACAGTATGACGTTTTCCTCTGTGCTGGCTCACAATAGGCTGCCTAACGCCAATGTAGGCACCCTTGCAAGGGTGCCTGTGTTGTGGGGATGATTGTTTTTGTGTAGAAGGGACACCTACCTGCACACAAACAATCCTTGATGGCATTTTGCTCCTTCTATGTGTGCTGCAGAATGCAGGGCACATAGAAAGAGAATAAAACGAGAAAAGATAAAGGTATTTCTCCTCATCTGCGCCACTTGTAAGACATCCCTGGGGAGTCGTTAGAACCGAAAGCATTCCCAGGTTTACAGAATGCGTCTGAATCCATAGGTGTTGCATGTGAACACCCACAGCAACACCCATGGAACACTCCATTCACGCAGATTAATGCAGGAAAGGGGGTTATATTTACATGGCCATGAAAAGCCATGCAGGGTGGCTTTGCGTGGCCTTGTAAATATGGGTCAGCACACTGCGCCGCCGGAGCATCAAAAAACAGAGGGGCAGGTTTACAAGAAAGTGACGCATCTGTAGAGATGCGTCACTTTCCCTGCGCCACCATGCAAAACCCTTGCGTCATCATGGAAGTGCCGTATTTACAATACGGCGCACCGTGGCGCAAAGATTGACAGATCCGTCAGAAATTCTGACGCATCTGTTGATGGAAAAGTCACGCATTGCTGGAGTTGTGTCGCAAGCACGGCGCAACTCCAGCAATGCGTGTTGCGGCCTATTCCCAATACACTGCGTCACTCCTTACGCCTGCTTCAAGCAGGCAGAGTTTTGACGTAGTGGCGTCCTAAAAGTCATGTAGTGAAATCTTGTAGATTTCACTGCGTCACTTTTACGAGGCTTTCCTGCGTGGGAACGCCTACCCTGCATACATAGGGGCAAATTTACAAGCCCCTTGCGAGACTTTTGCGCTGCAGTTGCGTCACCTTTTTGACGCAACACCAGCGCAAACAATGCGGCCTATTTCCAACGTGACGCATTTAGAGAGATGCGTCATGTTGTAAAGCCCTGCGTCACATTATACCTGCATCAGTTATAATGTATGCAGGGTGGGCGTTCCCACGCAGGAAGGCCTCCTAAGAGTGACTCAGTGAAATCTACGAGATTTCACTGCGTCACTTTTAGGACGCCACTGCGTCAAAACCTTATGCTTGGTTGAAGCAGGCGTAAGGAGTGACACACTGTAGTGGGGATAGTCCACAAAATACATTGCTCGAGTTGCGCCGTGCTTGCGACACGACTCCAGCAATGCGTGACTTTTCCACCAACAGATGCGTCAGAATTTCTGACGGATCTGTCAATCCTTGCGCCATAGTGCACCGTATTGTGCATCTATGGTGGCGCAAGTGTTTCTAAGGGTGGCGCAGTGAAAGTGACGCATCTGTACAGATGCGTCACTTTCTTGTAAATCTGCCCATAATACCTGACGCAGGTATAATGTCACGCAGGGCTTTACAACGTGACGCATCTCCCTAGGGGCCTCATGTAGGTAAATAAATATTACCATTTCTTAAATACCGAGCCGTACCGAATCGGTATTTAAGAATCGGTAAGTTACATGTAGGTAAAAATTCGGTAACAGTTACCGAATCGGTAACATTCGGTAATCATGAATCGGAAATCACCGAATCGGTAAATACCGAGGTGGTATTTACCGAATCGGCAAATACCGATTCGGTGTATACGGAATCGGTAAATAAAATCACATGACTTGATGAAATAGCTAATCCTGTGCAACCACACCCCACCCAACCAGGAAGTGGCCACACCCAGGCAGGTGTACATAATCAGCCGACCCTGGAGAGGCTTGGAGTGCAGAGGAGAGGCAGGGAGCCAGTGCCTGTGCGAGCGGAAAAGGACATCATGTCCAGCCAGAGGACACAGAGAGATGGAGGGGAAAGGAGGAGGAAGCTGAAATTCAGCCCCAAGGAACTCCAGGTGCTGGTGGAGGAGGTGGTGAAGCAGCACCAGAAGCTGTTTGGAAGGCAATCCCTGCAAGTGCCTGAGGCTGAAAAGCGCAACATTTGGCTGGCCATCCAGGCGCAGGTGAATGCTGTGGGAGTGACCCACAGGGACATAGAGGTCCTTAAAAAGCGCTGGTATGACCTGAGGATTGTAACCAAGAGGAAGATGGGCGACATCCAGAAGGAGGCCAGCCAGACTGGAGGTGGAACCAACAGGGCACCTGCCCTCACCGAACTTGAGGAGCTGGTGGGGGCCACAATCGAGCATGAGAGCGTCGTGGGTCTTGGGGATGCTGACAGCTCTGCCAGAGCCGCCACACAACAAGGTAAGACGAAAGCACAGCAATGTAGCCCCCCCTACCCCTATCCCACATCCCCCATTGTGAAACGAGAATCCCACTCCAGTCCACATGTGTCAGTGCAGACAGGCAATGCATTCTGGGAGATGTAGTCAGGGAAACACCAACCATGAAGTAAATGGCACAGGGCAACAAGGCATGTCACACACATGAGGCACAAGGAGGCAGAGGACAAATTGGAATGTGAAATGATTTATTGTGACGCTTGCAATGCAGCCCTTCGGGGACACTGAGCCAATGTTGTATTTCTGTCCACAGATGTGACATCATGCAGGACAGGGCATGCTGCAGGAGAGAGGGCACACCGGCCACAAATATCACCTCTGGCCAGCACAAGTTCAGCCCAGGGAGCAGGGCCACTGGCAGCCGCACCACCAACACAGGCAGCCTCGCCTCACCCAGAGCCAGCATCACCTCACCCAGAGCCAGTATCACCTCACCCAGAGCCAGCATCGCCACTCATGTTTGAGTCACCGGCCACATCTCCGCTTGCAGGTGTGAGAATGAGGAGGCGTCCAGCAGCCAGGCTACGAGCCTTAGACACCTCGTCTGACGACAGCATGGGCCCTGAAGAACTCACCAGGCCCCAGGAAGGGAGCCATGCCACTGTGCCCTACACCTCACAGGCAGCACAGACGGGAGCAAGAGGGCGCCGCAGGTCGCGTGTCCAGAGTCCACCAGCACCCATTGACAGCCATGGTGTCTTCTCGGGGCTCGAGGGCCAAATGTTGAAACAACAGCGCCTGCAAACAAAGGCAGTCATGTCAGTCCAGAGGCACATGCGGGTCATGAAAACTACATTAGTCAACATGGACAATAACATCAGCGCTATGGCAGCGGGCATTCGGGACATGTCCCAGTCAATCCAGCAATTGTGCAGCAAATTAGATGCTGACATAGAAGCACGGCGCCGGGAACGGCAGAGGAGGGACACTACCACCAGGGCACTCAACCGTCTGGCAACTGCCACTTCTCTACTCTGCCGGCGCTCTGTGTCGATGCAGGAGGGCCTGACACACTGCTGCAGCGACCTGTCTCGGGGGATGGTGCAGGTGACAAGTGCACTAGGGGTGCTATTAACTAGTCAGCCGTCGACAACTGCTGCAGGGGATGTTGCGGAGAGCATCGACACCAGCAGCAGGAGCAGCATCACACCCCCTGTTCCAGAAGGACGCAGGAGCAGCAGGCGGCTTGGGGTTGGCTCTAGTGAGGATGCACAAGCCGTGCCATCCACCACTGCAGCGCGTATGCGCAAACATTGATGCAGCCCTGCTTAGCCACTTCCCAATGGGTGACGTAACCCTGGACTTACTCCTTGTATATATGGTATATTGCCAGATTGGCTTGTTCTTGTGTTCATGGCGTGGTGCCGCATTAAAACTACGTCATGACTTATCACAACTGGCTGTGTCCCCTTACTTACTCAGAAATAGTTGCATGTGATCTCTGCCCGTCTCTCTCTCCCATCGATTGCAGTTGCCACTCTAGCTGCGTTGCACTCTGGCTGGCCTGACTCATCCTCGTTGTCCTCAAAATATGTTAGTTCCACATCTGTACCTTTTTTCGTGGCAAGGTTGTGCAGCATTGCACAAGTGGCAATGATCTTGCAGCAGTGGATGGGTGTGTACTGGCGTGCGCCTCCGCTCTTGTGGAGGCAGCGGAACCTGCTCTTCAGTAGTCCAAACGTGCGCTCCACCACATTGCGTGTTGTTTTATGTGCCACGTTGTATCGTCTCTCACTCTGGGTTGATGGGTGTGGGAAGGGAGTGAGGATGAATGACCGGCAGGCATATGCACTGTCGCCTAGGTGAGAGGAAGGGAAACATCAGTCACATGCCTCTATACACTATGATTTGCAGGTTTCAAGGGGCGTCACTGTTACTTACCTAGCAGGTATCCCTCTCCAAATTCTCCGGCACTCAGTCGTGTGTAGATCCCACTGTTCTGGAAGATGTAAGAGTCGTGGGTGCTCCCAGGAAACTTCGCAACAATATCAGTGATGATGTTCCCTGCATCACAGATCACCTGCACATTGATGGAGTGGGTGGACTTTCTTTTCCTGTAGATGTGCTCAGTGTCAGCTGGTGGGCAGATTGGGATGTGTGTGCCATCAATACAGCCAATGACATGGGGGAACTGTGCCATGTGATAAAAGTCTGTTTTGGTTTTCTGCAGTGCAGCCTGTGTGTTTGGGAAGCTGATGTAGTGGTGCATTCTCTGCATCATGGCATCCAGGAACTTCCTGAAGAAACGGGACAGGCAACTCTGGGATACACCACCCACCGCAGCTATCACCACCTGATAACTGCCGGATGCCAGTAGATGTAGGCTGCAGAGCACCTGCACATGTGGTGGTATGGCGTGCGCCCTTCTTATTGGCTGGTCCAGGAGTGGGTGCAGGTCCCTTATCAGGTCCATGATGGTTTCGGGGTGTAGCCTGTACCTCTCATGTATCTCTGCATCAGTCAGCTGGAAGAGTGTGATGCGCTGTCTGTAGATGCGTTCCTCCCGTCTCCAAATCCTCAGACCTGCTGCCTGTAGACGTAGGCGCCTTGCAATGACATACAGAGCGGCCATGTTGTCCACGCTGTTGCATTTTGGGATTGCTTATATGCACTGTTGATGGTTACCACCTGCTTTCAATCCGTGTTAATTACCGACTCTTATTTACCGATTTTCATGGATTTCTTAATTACCGAGTGTTCCTACATGTCATTTTCAGTTTTACCACTTCATATTTACCACTTCATGTTTACCGATTCGTTAAATATGTATTCGGTAAATATGAATCGGTATTTTAGGATTCGGTAAATATGATTCGGTATTTACCGCCTCATATTTACCGAAAAGTGGTTTTTGGACTCCTACATCTCACTTGTCTGACTACCGGTCGGTAATGGCATATTTACCGAAAATCGGCCGTTACCGACCGGTATTTGGCTACCTACATGAGGCCCTAGATGCGTTATGTTATAAATGGGCCGCAACATTTACGCTGCCGATGCGTCACAAAAGTGACGCAACAACAGCGCAAAAGTGACGCAAGGGGCTTGTAAATCTGCCCCAGAGACTCTCCGGCGGTGCAATGGGATTGAAAATATGCCTCGTGGTCTTATACCTGTGGCTATGTGAGCTGCCCTCCGAGTGGGCCACCCCTTTGCTTATGTTGAGCGTGGCAGGGCTTTCTGAGGCGTAGGGGGCCTGCTGGGGTGCAGTATGCTGCATGACATTTTCCAACAGATAAAAGGAACATGTAGAAACAATTGGGATAATTTAATTTTACCATTAATTTCCATTGATGTGGATGACGTTTCCAGCAGAAAGCTAAAAATGACCCAAATAAAGTGAACCCAGAGCCTAATGTCCGAGGCGCGCATGATCAGGAAGTGGCGAAAAGGTTCACCTCTGTAAATCAAAGTGCGCGTGGCAAAACGGTTTGGAATGATTCATCCTCACGGGTCTCATCTAATCCCACTTGGATCAGTCTCACGAAGCTTTTTTAAGGACACGTAATAGTATTTCTGTCGGTTTAATTCTCAAGTTTTAAATGCGCGTTTTAATTACTAGACAGATCACACATTCTGTGCGAGAATTTGCATACACCACGCAACGTGACAGGTCGCTACGGGGTTGGAGCTGTTAAGCGCAGCACTTTCTCTTCAATGTGTGAGTTTCAATGAAAAAATGCTCTAAAAGAATGTTCTGGTAGATTCTGTCAGCGGCGGAAGCAGAGGTGCGTACGCGCTCTGCATGTTGTTTTCAGGTTTCGTGTTATGCATTCCTCAACGGGTATTTTGACTTCCAGTCAATCCGGGGGTAAATAAATCGATGAGCGACCACCCAAAACACAGAGGCGGCTCACCCTTCTTGAATCGGAAGGAGCTTTATCCTAACAGCTGAAGTTGCCAACCCGGGGAACCAATGTGAATCCAGGCATTGGTTCAATAGCTTGTAATTCTGGGTGAATTACTTAATCTCTCTTTACCCCACAAAACGTGTCACATAGTCTGCTATGCTTGTCCTCCACTGAGTTTGAAGGTTTCTCCCGGCACTGGCATTGACCACCTTAAGATTGCACTGCACCATCCAAGAGTAGATGTCAAACGCGTATCTGAAACTTAAGCCCCTAGTAATTGAGTCTGTGCGCATTAACAACACCAGCGGGTAAGTGCACAGTTAATGTTGGTCCTCAGCAATGAACCATGACAAAGCCACGTCCCTGTTTTGGACATACTCTGTGATCTCACATTGTTTCCAACCAAAGATTAAGAAAACACATCACTTTTAAGACACAGTCTTACGCTTACGGCAAAGCACGCTACTCCGAAACAACCAAACAGCTCCTGAAACACCCCCAGACCCCATAACTTGGCGGCTAACCTCCTCCTCGACCTCCTCAAAAGAACCAGCATCATCCCTCACATCAGAGCTCTCTACTGGCTGCCCGTCCAGGACACATACCTCTTCAAGCTGCTCACACACGCCTACAAAGCCCTCCACAAGTCCGGACCCACGCACATCAACAACCGCCTGACATTCCACCAACTGACCAGAGAATTCCGATCCTCCACCCTTGCCCTGGCACACATCCCCCACCCCGTTATAGCTACTGTGGGGGGCGCTCCTTCTCCTACCTCTCCACCAAGTCCTGGAACGACTTCCCCCTCTACCTGCGCACCTCCCTATCTCTGAAGGGCTTCAGGAAGTAGCTCAAGACTTGGCTTTTAGACCGCCATCACCCGCCAACCGAGGCTTGCACTACCCGCCAGCACCTGCAGACCCCCGTGATGACAAGCCGCACTTTAAAAGACCCACTGATTGATTGACAGTCAGCCTGGTAACCTTACTCTTGAGTGTAAATGCATTTCTTCAATAACTGTCAAAACACTGTCCTCTCTTACTTTAGTGAAGGCAACATCCTGTTTGGCAACAGCCCAGATTCTCACCTGACCCTGCTGGAAGGCTTCTTCCATGCTGGAGTATGAATAATCAATGATTTGAAGAAATACAACAAAATCAGCAACATTCTTATAGAACATTATAGGATCCCCTTCCCCGTATGATTCATCTTCAAAGATTACTGCATCACTTTGAATGCAGTGAACTTGAATATTCACTGCCCCTGACTTGCATGGTCAATATCTCTGATGCTCTACGTAACCCCCACAGTAGTAACAGAATCAAACCTGAGAAAAGAAACTGCAAAAAGGACAAGACACAAGGTCAGAGCTTCTCCTGCTACAGTCTCAGGAGCAGGAACTTCAACCTGACATAGATCCAGCAAACCCTGTGCTTTCTTGACTCCAACGTGGAGTTGAGGGCATGTCTCTTCAAAGAATAACTCATCTGTAATCTTCAAAGAATAACTCATCTGTAATAAGGTAACCAGCCCCCTCCACTAGCCTGAGGACCCTCAGGCCTTTGTTGAGGAGCAGCAACACATTGAACCAATCACTCTCATAGTTTGTAAGGGTGGGGTCTACAAATAAATACCTAGGTTGTGATTCGGAGAAAGGTTTGTCAGCTAGAGTATCAATAGGTCTGATATCACTCCTCTGACTGTACCCAGGTTTTTGTATAGGTAGGAACGGGAACATTCCGTAGAATGCACCAAGTAGATCCCAGGCAGCTTTGCAAGCAGTGTGTCAGCTGGATATACTGCCACTGTTGTGACAGCTTGCTCTGACATTCGCATTGTAGGTTTTTATGAATGTAGTCCCAGCCATTTATGACAAGTGCTTCCTAAGGGTAATATGAGTGCATAATTGGGTTGACAGACACCATCCCAACACTGTTTGAATTACAGGAAATTTCCAAACATCTACAGTCAACCAGTGGTGTATCCTCTTTTCCAGCCACAGAGGATTGGCCCTTTCCTTGTGGAATAATTAAATCAGTTATATGAAAGCATACATGTCCATGTAAGGAAAGTGGAGACACTGGGAGTGTTGGCAGCATATAGATTTGAAACTTTCAGAGTCAGGTTAGAGCCTGCCCAGCTAAACTATTGATTAGGTGCATATAAATCCTTTAAGAAAGTTTGAAGGCATGGTGATCTCCATTTTGAGAACACGATAATCTGATTCCTTCCTGATTTCACGCTTCAGGTGCAACGTATAAGAGAGGGAGATTTGGTCAGTCAAGAGGGCATTTCGAGGACAAAGCATCAAATACATGATGTTGTAACAAGCCAAGCTCTGTGTGGTGGTGGATGGGAAATCATTAAACTTCACTTCTCTAGAGGAAGTGTAGGACTGGATGGAGAGTCGCGGGTCAGCGGAGAGGTGATTATCGCGGGGCCAGCCCTGTAGAAAGAGAGACAGAGACCAACAGCCTTGTTGTTCTGATGACCTGAAATCCTGAAGTCCCTTCGCAGAGACATGAACAATATTTTCTGGACTTGGCACTGTTATATCGCTCAGTGGTACTGGGTACGTTGTGATGCCTGTCAGTCAGAGATGTTGTTGGTATATGCAGATCTTTGGGGCAGGGGGTTCTTGACCCGTAAAGAAATGCCACACGTTCAGGGGACACAAGGACACTGTTAGAAAATTGTTTAGGACCAATTTTAGGGTAATGTAATACTTGACACCAATATCCTGGACCAGATCACATTGGTGGTGCTATGCACCCTGATTGTTACATACGAATGTCAGGGAGACAGGCACTCTGCATGTTGGGGTGGTGGGTAGTTTTTATCTCACTGTGCAGGGATGCGGGGAGGGGGGAGTTACTGGGTTTGCTCTATTCAGATTTGTTCTTCATTTTATTTGCTAATCTCAACAGATTGTTGTTGGTCAGGAGGTTGCAAAATGAGAGGTTACAACATAGATTGGGATCAGGGTCTGGACATAATGTTATGGCTCTTGCTGCTCAAGACCCCATACACACTGCACAGCAACATCGATGGCAGGCAAACCGCAAAACCACCTGAATACTTGGACATGTAATGTCAATGGCCTGGGGAATTTAAAAAAGCACACATTAGTGCTCCAATATGTATGGAGACATTCCATTGACCTCGTACTTCTGCACAAAACCTCTGCTGTAATCATTAGATGGCTTTAGAGCAATTTGGTTATAAACTGCTGGCCCACGCAGGTTATTCCACATACTTGAGGGGCAAAGGCATACCCGTCAAGAAAACTTTGCACTTCACCCCACTCCACACATGGCATGACACCCAGGGTTGTTATGTGGCTATTG
Source organism: Triturus cristatus (assembly GCF_964204655.1). Taxonomy (NCBI): domain Eukaryota; kingdom Metazoa; phylum Chordata; class Amphibia; order Caudata; family Salamandridae; genus Triturus; species Triturus cristatus. Next base: position 962,954,571 of record NC_140589.1, read on the forward strand.
CAGGAACCTGGGAGGGACTTACCTTAAACCTAAACCCCTTTTCCCTTTATGTACCACTGGGACTCCATGCCTCGACAATCCCTTAACTTAGTATACTACTTATGGCATCGACTAGAGGCACCCTTATATTTGGAGGGGGTGGATTTGAGGTAGATATAATGAGTACTGCACCCACAAGGGCTGATGCAGGACAACTGCAATGGGTCTGGTGGATCGGTGGAGGGCACATAACCCATAATTGCAGACAGACTCAGGCTCTCATAGGAGGTAAGAAGAAAGACACCAAAAGGACTGTGAGGTTAAAGAGAGGGATATAATGGCTATCGAATCTAGAGTGGTGACTGAGAGGGGGGCTGACCTGTGCCACCGGTTATGTCTTCGTCAAACGGACCTGCGGATCTCGGCAGACAACGCAGAGTGCTCCCCCAGCACTGGCAATGCGATGTCGGTTATATGAAGTAGGCGACAAGGCCAGCAAACTCCTTGCTTGGCTTGAAAAGTGAGACAGAGACCGCTCGTGGGTGCTGGGAGTCCTTGATGGGGAGGGAGTTCTACAGACTTCAGGCGAGGCAAAAGCTGATACTTTTGCAACTTACACCCAGGAACTCTACACCTCCTCGAATACTAGGATGGGAACTGACTGTGAGTAACTGTTACAAGATATATCCCTGCCAACACTTGTGAGTGATGCAGTTGAGGCCTTGGAAGCAGACCTGATGGAGGACAAATTGGCAACTGCCATTCGGGGTGTACAGTCTGGCAAAGCTGTTGGGCCTAATGGCCTGCCCAATTGATCTGTTCAAGGGGCTGGCGGACAAAATAGCCAAGCCTATGCTGACTATGTTTCAGACAGCGTTGACCCATGGCCGACCGCCAGATGGCCAACATATGGCTATGATTGTAGTCATACACAAAAAAGGAAAACCCAGACTGACTGTGGTTCCTACAGGGCCAGACCCTTACTAAATGTGGAGGCCATGGTGTTGGCTAAGACTCTGGAGACGCCCTTTCGTAAAGTCATTACTATCATCATACATCAGAATCAATTGGGCTTTATGCACCACCAGAGTACTCACCTTAATTTGAGGTGACTCTATGACATACTTCACATGACTGGCCTGCTGGGCGCAGTTCAGGCGCTGTTGATGACTCTGGATGCCAAATTGCATTCACTAGTATCTAATGGCTTTACCTATTTGCTGTTTTGGCCAGGTTAGGCTTTGGACCGAAATTCTGTGGCTGAGTGAAACTCCTCTATCGGCCCCTATGGCCAGGGTACGGGTCAACGGCACGATGCCCCATAATTTTGAGTTGCGGAAGGGAAACCAATAGGGGTGTCCTCTTTCACCCATGATCTTTGCTCTGGCGCTTGAGCCACTGTCGGCCTAGTTTCTTCAGTTCCCACTTATATGGGAGATCAGAGCCACTTGCGACTGGTAAGAACACATTTCCCTGAATGGGACGATGTCCTACTGTGAGTTAAGAGACCCTATTTTTCAGTGGCCATAATATTGAATATCTATGATCTCTTTGGTATTTACTTTGGCTACCGTATTAACTGGTCCAAATCCATCATTTTTCCCTTGACAGGACCGTTGCCTGCAGCCGCATGGCACCGGTGGTGGCTGAGGGCTTCCAGTACCTCGGGATCTACATCACCTGTGATCCGCACATGTTTATTCTGAGGAACTTGTTCCCCCAACTGGAGTGACTCCACAATGACGTAGAACATCTCTAATGGGCCAGGCCGCGCTCTATAAAATCATGGCCCTCCCACGCTTTCTATACGTGCCACAAAATACACTCTACTCGGATCCAGTCAAGTTCTTCAGTACGACAGACCAAGAGCTCCGTCTGCTCTTATGGAATGACAGTGTGCCGCGCATTGCACTAGGCAAACTATCGTGAGTGATATATGATGAGGGCTCACAATCCCAGATGTTGAGAAGTAATATTGGGCCTCACAGTTGCTGGTGCTAAATGAGTGGGTTTTCTCCAATAGGTAGGAACCGGCCTATCGGGTTGACAGAGAAGTGATGGGCAGTAGTGGGCATGAGGCAATCCTCTACTGCAAAAGATTGGAAAAGCGATTGCCATCATACACAAGGACGGTTGTCCGAATCTGGAAAGAGACCCTGGACTGCCTGGGTTGGAACGACTGACTCACAGCTCTGACTCCTTCATGGAATTGTGATGTGCTACGTGAAATGGGCACTCTGTTGGGCTCTTCTTGTTGGGCGACAATAGGCACAGAACATCTGGGCAATGTGTGGAGAGATCGGTCGCCGATAAAGTTCGAGGTCCTCTATTGAGAGTACGAGATGGCAGAGACGGAGCATTAGCAATACGTTCAATTGGGACATGCGCTGCAGGTGCATGTCCTCAAAGGTGACGACTTGCCAGATGCTTTGCCACTAGAAGACCATTGGCTCACTGAACTTATACTCGAAAAAGGAATCTCCATTATTTACCGGAAGTTAGTTAACAACTCCCCATATCTATTTGGTGCCCTAAGACACGCCTGGACTGATGATTTGGGCAACATAGATGATGAGGACTGAACGAAGGCTCCTTAGGGATCACCAAAATAGCAGTTGGAGCCAGGTTCAGGTCGGTCCAACTTAAGATTCTGCATAGGACGTATTATTCACTGACCCTCCTGCATAAAATTAGGAAGACTACTATGCCACTTTGTGCTAGAGGCTGTGCTCAGGAGGGTACCTTATTTCATATTGTATGGGACTGTCCTGTGATTCAGGGATTCTGGCTCCAGGTAGTGGGGGTGATGTCCCAGGTCAAGTCTTTACAGGTGTCCCTCAATGCTAAATGGCTACTAATGATGGTGGAGGGGAAGGAGAACTGGCCTAGATAGCAGAAGTTATGGCTGGCGATTGCATACGGGGCCAGAAAACGCAATATTGCAAGGAAATGGGTCGCATTAACTCCCCTAAGTATCATAGATTGGGAGTCGGACCTTGATTGGTGTCCGAGGGCAAAGGAGGAGATATATCCGAGTTGTGGAAGCCCTGGGAATGGGACACGGTATGGGGGGCCTGGAGAGACTACAGGAGAGCTGGGAGAGTGTCCTGCTTAGAGGGGGAGCAGAGGCTGTGTAACTTTGTTATGCCATACATATTATTATATCTATTCACTGTATATTTCCCGGTCATGACAGTGCCAACGGTGCATTGACTCTAATGATGATTGCTTTAACGATGTATATGTTGGTGTCACTTCATATTATATGTACAACTGTGTTTCTTTCTGTACTGCCCTGTATGATGAGCCTTGTTTCAATAAAAAAGATTTCACTGAATACAAAATAACACTTGAGTGACGGTATCGGCGGCAACCTAAAGATGCGACTACACCAATGAGCAATAACCATTTTTATCGCTTGAACTCTGGCCCAAAGTGATACATTTAGTCACAAACAGTGGGTGAAGTCAGCATAAGTCTTGTCAAGTAGAAGTGTCAAGTTATCTCTTACCATGCCTTCAAAACTTCAATTTATGAGTATTTCAAGATATTTAATGTTTTTGGGATAGAACGAATAAGAAATACTTCACCCTTGGTCTTGTTTTCAGTCTAATCAGAGAATGGTGAAATGTTAAATACCAGCAACATTAGTATAAGTATGGAAAAACAGGGATCTGCCAGGGTGAGTTGTACACAGTGTCACTCAGCATAGAGCATGATTTCCTTGTTCACTTTATTTATTTATGTAGGAGTTGTAGATAGCGCTGGCCAGACCCGAAGGTATCGGAGCGCTTTACATTTGTCAAGTAACAATCGAGTACAAAGTGTAGTAGTAGTAAACACAATCGGCCCGATTCACAGAACTAAATTAAGTCAAAATCCTAAACTTACTACCATTTTGGTATTCACAGAATGCACTTACTACTTTAGGCATTCACAGAATGCACTTACTACTTTTGGCATTCACAGAATGCACTTACTACTTTTGCCATTCACAGAATGCACTTACTACTTTTGGTATTCACAGAATGGATTTACAACTACTAACTTTACGTCCGCACTCGGCCAGAAATTTCCGCACCCGGAGTGGGAATTCCGCTCTCGGGATGGAATCTCTGATTCCAGGCCGGAATCCCCGCTTCCGGGCCAGAATTTCCGATTATGTGCCAGAATACCTCCATTTTGGCCTGATGAACGTTTCAAGTGCCTACCATCCTCCACCACGCTCCAGCTGAAGTCAATTAACATTTACTACAAGACCAGCACCACAAAACATATAAATGCAGCATACATTGAAGGAACAGTTTTGGCCACAGAGAGTTCATGTCTACAATCGCTGTACATCGCCAGAGGAAAATTGAACAAATGAGGAGGAAGAAGAACTTTACCACGGAGGAGACCACCATGCTTATGGAGTACATAGTGAGGCACCACAAACACCTATATGGTCTCCCACCCTACTGCACAAGTGTCACACAGAAGGCAGCTCTAGGGCAGCAATTAGCCACTGCTGTCACATCATTGGGGGAGGAGAGGCGCACAGTCCAGGACATCAAGAAGAAGTGGCAGGATGAAAAGCAGAGGGTGAAGGAGAAGTACTCCAGGATAGAATTGAACAGGATCCTCACTGCCCGACACTCTAGGCCCCGCCTCTGTCTCACCCCACTAGAGGAGAATATCCTCACCACAATCCACCCCCACTTGGTCCATGGGCTGCCTGTTAGTGACGTCCGCTACGTGGTACCAGGTAAATGGGATGACAAGAAAAAGTGCATGAAAGATTGTGTTGCACTGCCATCGTGAGTAAGGAAGTTTTCCAAAGTGTATATAAAAATATAGTCAGTCAGAGACTCATATGTTACCCTCTGTATGTTGCATCACAAGTCCCATAATCCTTTGCATTATAAATGGCAAATCCCTCTCCCACTATTGAAAACATGGGCACAGTACTGCTGCCGTATACACCTAACCCTGCTAAGTAGCAATTGACAAAGTGCCCTTTTCACTCATCCAGATGCGTCTGAGTCAGTACCAATGCAACACGCAATTCTACTCTTGCGCCAACACGGATGCGTCACATTTACAATGCTGCGCACCGTGGCGCAGGGATACACAGATATGTGTCACATCTGATGGCCTAAGGGCGCCGCTTTCCTGGAGTTGTGTTGCAAGTGAGACGTAACTCCAACAATATTCATGGACCGCCCATACCTAACGTGCTGCGCCACTCCTTATGTCTGCTTCAAGCAGGCGTAAGGGTACATCGCAGCATCCTCTGAAAATTGACTCAGTGAAATCTTGTAGATTTCACTGCATCACTTTTACGAGGCATTTCGCAAAGGAACGCCCACCCTGCTTACATTTAACCTGATGAAGGTTTGATGTTGTGCAGAGTTTTACAACGTGACACATCTCCCTAGATGCGCCACGTTGTAAATAAATCTCAACTTGGCGCATGGTTTATGCCGTCGCTGTGACACAGAAGTGGCGCAACAGCGGCTTAAATGTTTTGCAAGGGGCCTGTAAATCTGCCACAAATTATCCAAGAAGAAACTCACCCTGTGCCAGCCAAAATCACAAAGCAGGAGGTGAGAGAGTCCTCAGATCAAAATATGTCATTCACATATTCCGTTTTTCATTTCCCACCCTGCCACACCATTACATCCCCAACGCCCCACTGCTCCTACCTGCCCCGTCTGCGGCAGTACTTCAAAACACTGTTAGCATGCATAAGATATGGGGAAATGCATGACAAGTTCCACATGTACATTTCCCATTTGGTTACTTTTCTCTCTTCTCATCTATTGACACATTCAGCCAGAGCACAGACAACCGCAGTAGCAGAGGTCCCTGCATCTTCTAGGAAGAAACAACATCATCCAGAGCAAGGCATACCACCCTCACATACTGGTAAGTTAAACGGGTCAGGAGATGGTCAAAAGTCATACATTGTCAGGAGACAACAGAGGGACATACAGTGCCCAAATATGAAAGGTAACCAGAGATGAAAAACTAGCTTAATAACTATTGGATTTGTCAATGGACATTCCCCTTTAGCAAATGACATATGTGAATAGCGTAATACAAAATATAATATGTCTTGGCTCATCATACCTTTGTAATTGGTGAACATAACATGTATTCCACCAACAGTCCTAAACCTGGGAACTCAATCCTGCAATCGAGTGCCACAACAAGTCAAAAGGGTGTCCCCACTATATTGTAATAGTTTCTGTAGACCTAATCAAGAATTCCAATGTTAACAAATATGACAATGATGAACAAGAAGTGAGATATCATTGTCAGTAGTATTGACAATGCATCCACTGTCCAACTTAGAATGTTTTCACTATACATGAAGTTGCCCAGTCCACCCAGCTGGTCATGTACTTCTTAGATTGGATGGCTTGTTTGTTGGCCATCAACAAAACACGATAGTGGACCTTACTACAGGGTTCGGAGTCATGTCATTTTGATATACGTCGCTTCTAGGTAGTGGGCCCATAATAAGTTATATGTGGGATCACTCATGATATTAAGTGCTACACACTTCTGCAACGGGGGTGCCCACAACTGCTTGTGCTTATCCTTTGGCCCTGAAATTGAGTGCCTCACATGTGGCAGCAGAAATGTAAATTGCAAACACACTTATCATTGTAGGTACAATGAGGTCCTCTCAGAATCAAAGACACACACTGACTTCTGCTACAAGGTTGGCTGTGACATCTGGTCAGGGACCACACACTGGGCCGGTGGTGGGCCATGGTAAGTAAACCCAATAATAATGAACCTGAATGCTCATTAAATGTGCCTTTCATCTCCATCGTATGTGTTGTACCACACTGTTGTCCTGCATCACAATATGCTCACATATGGCATTTAATCACATACCAGATCAGACTTTGGTGGTTAATAAAAGGATGACACAAATTGTATGCCAAGTGAGTGTAGAATGGACATAAAATAGTACAATGTGTCATATGAAGTGTCCAAAACACAACTGGCTTGCAATTCAATGATATGAAAGCTCCCTAGCAAAATTTCCATGGAAAAATCGTAGTGAAATTGGAAGTGTGGGCCGACGGGCAGTCAGAGTGGAAAATCCACTGATCCTCCAGGCAATTATGTCGGCAGCAAGTACTGCGCATGAGGAGGAGGATGTTCCTGAGGACGAAGACTTGGAAGATGATGGTGACTATATGTCCATCCACTCCGAGGATGACGATTCGGATGCCATTGACAGCAATCTTGCCACATTGCCAAAATCATTCACGGCATCACATCCTCCGCCCAGCAAAGTTCATCAGCCTTCTCCAAAACAAACAATTGCCTGTCCCCAGCATATAGCTAACCAGCCCCAGCTCTCACGCCGTCCAACACAGACATCACTCCCTCATTTTTGTCCACAAAGATGAGTCAGTCAAAAAGTCAAGTGTCCTTCTGGTCATCCTCTACTACCACAATCTCCAGGTCCTCCGAGTCCGATGCAGGCACACGGCTGGCCAGTGAAGGAGCAGGAACCACATGGGTTCGGGACACTCCAGGAGTAAGGGGGAAACAGTGTGGGCCAACGGACAGGGGGAGACATTTATGGTGGTATAGGAAGGGAGTTGGGAGACAACAGACGACATGCTGTGGCCATGGAATTGACGCTGGCAGTGAGGGTGGCCAGAGCTCGGGCAATCTCCTCTCGCATCATGCGTATCTCCAGACACACGTGCAGCATGATGCGAGCAGACATGTCTGGCTGACCCTCACACATCCACCTCAAGTCCTCTGGGACAGCCACTGGAGGAACAACAGAGGGAGGGGCTGGGATGGGACAGGAGGGATGTGGTGCCTCAGGTCCGGAGCTGATGTTGTGGTTGAGCAGGCAGCTACAATGAGAGGGACTGGTTGCAGGGGATGCAGCTGTAGTCCCCGATGGAATGGTGGCCTCTGGAGGTAGGGAGGGGCTGATGGCAGGCCCAGGTTGGGTATTGGCCTGCCCTGGGGACACCTCGACCGAACCCACAGGTGAATAGTCTGGGGGAGAGTAGCTTTCCACCACCCCCTGGCCAGAGGTGTCGGGTTCTCCCCCCCACTTCAATGTCCACAGCCTCCACCCGGGCTGTAGCACCTGAGTTGTGTTCCTTGTCAGTCCGGGTGGGCACAATCTCCTTGCCTCCAGATGTTGAGGGTCCCTCCTCATCCTTTTCTTCCTCACTGGTGGAAAGAGGTCATAGCCGCCGGTGCACTGATGGCCTCCCGCTCCGAACCTGGTCCTGCTGTTCTGCCATTTGACCAGCTGTGCACGCTGAAATGTAAGCAAAATTGTGATGTAGTGGTTGTTTTATTCAGGACGAGACACATACATAGATGAGCCAAGGTCAGACTGTGTTTTCCTCTAATCACACTATATAGTTGCCAGTGTTTATGAGCTTACATTACGTGGCTGTTCACTGTCATCTCCTGAATTGAGTCTGACATGAACATCTCAAGTGAATATTTGTGGCTTACACAACTGTATTGGCCAACCCTCAACTTTGGCATTCTTGTGATCTGTGTGTCCTGTCACTGCTACATGTGCATGTTCCAAAACCAGTCCACCAAAGGAGAACAGAGAGGGTCCAGATTTTATTGAAATTGGCCAGTGATATGGAGTCGCAGCTCTTTTACGTCTGGACAAATGTCATCTGCTGTGTAGCATTGTATAGGACAAGACAAATGCTGAATGTTGATCACACATCCACATAGGGTCTGGGCTATTTGTTTTGCTACATTGTGAGTCTAGCCTTATGATGTCCCCTCACAAAATCTGATAATCCAGGGCCACATATTGGCTTTAGTGACTGATGAGGTAGTGCAGTACAACGGTGACCAGTGGTGGGTTGTTGTGACAGCTACCTGTACATGTGAAATGTCATACAAGCCACTGAGGGTAAGATGTGTGTCAGTGGACACACTTTGCAAATTTAGAAACACTTAAGAGTAAGGCAAGGATCTCAAAGTCTGTCTTGACTCCATGGCACATGATGATCTGTCTCAATTAGAACCCAAAGTAAACAAATGCAATGCAAGTGACAGCATCCAATAGCCTTTGGCCTGCCATGCACACACTGGATAGTGTCTGTACCATTGCTCATCCAATGCACAGATCAGTTATGATTCCCTTGGTTCACTGGCAGTGGTGCTGGCGTGCACATTTCAACACAAATGCACAAGTGTGGCTCATTTACCCAGTTGTCATGAAGAAACTGCAGCTCCCAAAATGCACTCTGCCCCTTACAGTCCATATGCCACAGAGTTCCGTTTTAGTCTTGATGACTGCTGCATGGACACGAAATAGGTGAATGGAGGCATGGGACACAGAATGGTACAGCACTGTCTTTACTCACATCGTACTCCCAGCCACATATTGCATATAATGCACTTACCAGGTCTCTGCTGCTCATGCTCCTCCAGCTGAGCATGGGGGGTCGGCCAAGCTGCTCGCAGGACCCTCCTGTACAGTGGGGAGATGCGAGGACGATGCACATGGTGCTGGGAAGACTGGCACACCAGCTCCTCAGCCTTGTGCCGGGACCAGAGTTTTAGGTCCTCCAAGCGCTTGTGGCATGCCCTAGCACTCCTGGTGTGGACTCCCACTGCACTGCAGCGCTCCCCGATGTTGACCCATAGCCTGGCCCGGGCTGCATTGGTCAGCTGGTTTCCTGGGTCCCCATATAGCTGAGGATATTTGGACAGCACCCCCTCAGCCAAGATGTCTAATTACCTTTCAGTAAAACGGGGTGCTTTCTCCTCACAACCCTCAGCCATTTTGGGGCAAATAAGGTGAATGAGGGCAGCAGGATGGCAGAAGATTTGATCTGTGATAGAGGATGACTCAGAATGAACATAAAATGGCTGTCAGCAACTTCCTGTGATGTATTTCCTGTCTCTCACTTCCTGTAAATCATTTCCTGTATGCAATAATGTGTTCTGGTTCATTTTCGGAAATGACGGCCTGAGAACGTAGTTTCCGGTTCCGGAGCGGTGGGTCCGCATCCACGCATTACGGTCCGAAATCAGAAATTACGTTTTCGGGCCGTAACCTCCGAAATTGACCAAGAACACTTATTACATACAGGAAATGTTATACAGCTACTGTCAACAGCTGTGATATACATGCAGTTAGTGTGGCTTGCAAAGTAATCTCAGGATGGAATTTATTGACACAGTCGTGTATATCCAAGTTTCATCATTGACAACAGACAGCAAACCACATTTTGTCCATGATACTACAGGTTGCTCATGTGAAAAACGTGGCAACGAGCTGATCACGGACTTGCATACCCTGACCTCAGTTATGTGCAATGACCCGGTTTCCCAGATTCAGAGCTAGCTGAGGTTCCAGGGGTATGTGTAAGCCATGCGTTAAAGCAATGTTGTGCAAAACACAACAGGCTAATATGATCTTGCACACGACTTCAGGGGAGCACAGCAGCATACCCCCGTACGGTCAAGATATCTGAATCGCGACTTCAACAGACCAAAAGTGCGCTCTATGATGGGTCTAGTCCGTATGTGTGCCCTATTGTACCTACACGGTGGTACAGTGTTTGCACGCCTGTAAGGGATGAGGAGTTGTGGGGAGAGTGCATACCCAGCGTCACCTGAGGAGGGAAGAGAGGGCAGTTGGTTACATTTCCCTCTTTGATTTGCACAGGACATGATCTATACTTTAGTACATGCAGTGTCTATTGAGACCATGTATGTAGCTTTATGATTCTTATTGTACAGTGGTTAATGTAGGGTGGCATTCAGACATTTCAATAACACATATCCCTCATTTTTAGTGCTTGGTACTTACCCAGTAGCCACATGTTGCCAAATTCCATGCAGCCATCTGCCGGGCAAGAGGTGACATGCGGTATACGAAGCAGCCATGGGTACTGCCTGGGAACACTGCATGCACATCAATGAATCTCCCACTGGCATCACAGACAGCTTGCACATTGATGGAATACCATTGGTGTCTGTTGCAGAAGATGTGTGCAATGCGCCGGGGTGGCTGAAGGACCACATGGGTACAATCATGGGAAGTGTGCAATGAGATAGAAGTCTTGTGCTGCCCTTTGTCTCCTGGCCAGTGTATGGGGCATTTGTATGTGGTTGTGGGCTCTAGCAGTGATGCATCTCAGTACCTGATGCAGGCATCACAACTGGCTTGCCTGGGAAATGCCCACATGGTCACTGGAGACCCTTTGGAATGACCCAGTGGCAAAGGAATGGAGGGCAGAAAGGATCATGAGATATGCTGGTATGGCATGGGAGCAGCAGGTCACAGAGTCAAGTTCCTGCTCCCACTCACATACTGACTTCTGAAGGGAAACGCTACCTGGCCCTGACATCTTGGCTGGACATTCCAAATAGGTTGATCCTCTGTCTGAAGATCCTCTCTGCTCTCCTCCTCCTCCTCAAGTAGTTTTGACGCATGGCAAGGGGCAGAACAACAAACACATTCAGCGACATGTTGAAAGGGTTTGTGTGTGTCTGCTCTTCATTCATACATGCTGCAGCGCTGGGATTGGCTGCAGTGTGTCAGCTGATGCATGGTGGGGGATGGTAGGCACTTGGACAGGTGTTTACCCTTTAGGGAAATGATCTACTGCCACAGTGCATGTTTTACGGTCCGGAATCGGAGATTCTGGCCCGGAAGCAGAGATTCCAGCCCGAGAGCGGATTTCCCACTCCGGGTGCGGGAATTCCGGCCAGAGTGTGGACGTAAACTTAGTTGTCGTAAATCCATTCTGTGAATACCAAAAGTAGTAAGTGCATTCTGTAAATACCAAAATGGTAGTAAGTTTAGGATTTTGTCTTAAGTTAGTTCTGTGAATCGGGCCCAATGATTCGTGATGGGTCATTGTTCAGCATTTGTCAAGCATCAGTCGAGTACAAAGAGTAGTAATAGTAAACACAAAAATATGTGACGGGTCTTGTTCAAAGGGGGGGACGTAGGAGCGAGTCAAGAGGTAGATGGTGTAAGAAGTTGTTCTTATCACAGTGACTGGATGCTCAGGTGGTCGCGATTCCGTCTTGTGTGTCCACTATCACTTTGTAAGAGTTTGATTGAGGAAGAGGAGTTTGAGCTGGCTTTGAATTTTTTGAAGGAAGGGTTAGTCCTGGACTGGGATGGCGTTCCAAATTTTGGGCGCATTACCAGCGAAGGAGCCTGATGAGGTTTTTTGTTTGCGAGTTTTCGGAGGGATGAGAGTGTTGGTGCTCCTGAGATTTCTTGTCTGCCCCGGTTTGTTGAGTTTGGAGGCCAGATAGGTAGGTTTGCCAGTGTGCAGAGCTTTGTGGGTGAGTCAGGCAGTTCTGAAGTTGGCAAGCATTTCTATTGGGAGTCAATTTAGCTCTCTGAGAGCGGGGGAGATGTGTTAGAATTTCGTTACTCCAGTCACCATTCTGGCTGTCGCATTTAGGGTGGATCTGAGAGGAGCATCTTGATGTGTTTGACCATGTCTAGGTTAGGGTCCAGGGTGATTCCCAGTGATTTCGACTGGGATGAGAGTGCAGTTGAGAGCATCAATAGATTTTAGCCATTCTGTGATTCGGAGGGTCTGCTCTCTGTTGGCTATGAGGAGGATTTCAGTTTTATCCTGTTTGAGTTTAATAGGGTTTGGGAAAGCCATTGTTGGACTTCTATTAGGGTGTCATTAAGTCTTTGCATGTCCGTCATGGTGGAGGTTTCTAGGTAGATCTGGGTGTCATCAGCATAGAGGTGGAAGGGTATGTTGGCTTTTGTGAGTATGGTGGTGAGGGGCTCCATGTAGATGTTGAACAGTGCGGGTGAGAGAACTGATCCTTGAGGAACGCCCCTGCTTATGGGGCGTAAGTCAGACGTGAAGTTTCTGATTTTTATTCTTTGTGAGCGGTTCTGCAGGAAGGAGGTAAAATACTGTAGGACCACCTCTTCTGCTCCTACCCTTTCACGAAGTACGATGATGAGCAGTTTGTGGTCAACCATGTCGAAAGCCGCCGATAGGTCTAGGAGTATGAGTAGACAGCAGCCGCCATTGTTGAGTGATTTGTAGACGTCATCAATGACATTCAGGATAGCTGTGTCTGTGCTGCAGCCTTTTCTGAAGCCCGATTGGTGAGGGTCTAGAAGTTGCCATTTTTCTAGCAATTTGGCTAAGAATGGGAGATTAGAGACAGGCCTGAAGTTATTGAGATCGTTTGAGTAAGTGCCCGCTTTTTTCAGTAATGGTGCTACTTGGCCGATTTTGAGGCATTCAGGCATGATTCCTGTTTTCAGGGAGCAATCTATAATCTTTGTTCAGAGTGGGGCTAGGGAGAATTTGAGCTTTTTGGCTAGTTGGGCAGGGAGGGGGTCTTCAATGTGTGACGAGGGCTTGGTTCAGGTAGCCATTCCACAATTTCTGTTTTGGTGATGGGTTTAAATGATTTCCAGTTGTTTGGGGGTTGCCTGGGTGGGTTGTTGACTTCTTTGTAGGGGGGCGGGCTATCATTGGGTGGGCGGAGGTGGTCCTCCAGTGAGAGCTCAATATTTGAGATTTTTCATTAAAGAAATTGGCAAAGCTGTCACATAGGTCTTTGGAGGCTGGAATTGAGGAAGGGGGGGGGGGGGGTTGGATGTTTGCTGTCTAATGAGATTAAAGAGTTCTTTGGGGCGATTTTTAACATTGTTTAGTGCACCCCAGAAGAAGGAGGATTTTTCTTTTTTGATATGCTTTGTATATTTCCTACGTTCAGTTTTGAGTTGATCAAGGTGGATTGTTGAGGGGTTGTTACGTCAGAGTCTTTCTGCAGCTCTTAGCTGTCTTCTTTCTGAGTTTAGGTCTGTGTTAAACCATGATCTCGATGGAATGTTCTTGACGTTTGTTTTGTTTCGGTCAAGTATAGCGGTCATTGCCGCATTGTAATGTGAGGTAAGTTCTGTTGTGGAACTGTCGCATGCGGTGGAGGGGAGGAGTGCATTTATCTTGTCTTCTAGATCTGCCAGGGGGATCTGGCTTAAGTTTCTCATCCAGTGAAAGGGTTCATTTGTGCGAGGAAGTCGTCAGGTCTTTCGATTGATGTGTAATAGGACGATATTGTGGTCTGACCAGTCGACAGGGAGGGTAAGGTCGATGGTGATTGAATCTTCGTGAGCTATGATGGCATCCAGGATTGAGCCTTTGTTGTAGGTTTGCTCAGTGCAGTGTTGGGTCAAATTACCATTGCGAAGAAGCTCATTCAAAGATTGGATCAGAGGGTTGTTTTCATCATTCCAGTGTAGGTTTAGGTCGCCTAGTATGAGGTTATTTGCGTCCGAGAGTGAGCAGTGTGTTATCAGGTCGGAAAAGTGTCCTCCAAATGCGGGGGTGTTGCCTGGTGGATGGTAGAGGAGGTGGCAGTACAGCGTTTTGTTGTCTGTCGTCTTAATGGTGGCGGTTAGGTATTCAAATGTGTTATCTTTGAAGGAGTCAGTTTCCATTATAGAAATGTTGCCTTCTGGATGATTGCGGTCCCCCCACCTCTCTGGTTCTTTCTATCTTTATGGATGATTGAGAACCCCGGGGGTACAAGCATATCGATGATGGGGGGGTGAGGATTCATTCAGCCAGGTTTCTGTGATGAACGTCATGTCTTTGTCATGGGTTAGGATGGTTTATGCCAGTTCAGTTGCATGTTTGGTCGCAGATCTGCAGTTTATAAGCATGCAGTTGGTCACTCTCTTATTGTTGTGTTTCTCATTTGGGGGAGCCATGGGTATATTGGTGAGGTAGGCTGGAGGTCTCAACGTTCTCGGTACGATATGTTCTCTTCCAAATCCAGTGATTAGCTGGATCACGGAGCTGGGGAAGACAGCTGAGATTGCTTTAGAGGATTCTGCGAGATCCCTCGCCTCTTTCATGGACATTGCAACACTTGTTCTTTTGGGTCTATGCGGCTGGTTCCTGAAGGGGGTTGTGTTCCATCTGAGTCGTTGGGCCTTGGGGGATTTGTGTGTTTATTGAAAGTGCCTGTGTGTGGGGGGGTGGGTGTTGGGTAGGCTCCATGGGTGTGGTGCGGTTTGATAAGATTTTATTAATACCCTGTATTACAATTTCAAGCTGGTATTCCAGCCGTATCAGTCTTTGGGTTGTATTCATAGAGGAAAGTGTGGGGGAGTTTGTTATCAGGATGTCCTGAGCAGGGCAATCTATGGATGGGGTGCTTGTCTGAGGAGGAGTGGCTCATCGTGTTGCTGATGCCTGTGTCTGTGGATAGTGAGAGCTTATCAATGTAGGTGTGGCTCACAGTGTTTTTGATGCCTATGTGGTACTTGGGGAAAGTTGTGAGGGTGTGTTGTGACAGATTGCTTTGGGGTTGGGCGGCGGCTACACTGGTTTTGTTGCATGGAGGGAATTTGGGGCTATTGTCTGTGAGTCAGTTTCCTTTGTTGCTTGCTGGGAGTAGTTTTGAGTGGGTGGGGTAAGGAGGAGGGTGGGTGTGGACTGTTCACTTGCACAGGAAACAATGACTTTTATATCAAGGATCGTCTTATAGGTGCCACCAGTAGTTCCAATCCATGTTTGAAATGTAAAGGCCATAATTGGCATCCCTAACTAGTTTCCCTTTTGTGACTTCAAATCAAGTAGACAGTAATGTACAAAAGTAACTTGTGCAACCAAGTCAGAGTTTAGCCGTGATACTTGGTCGATGAAGTCAGAATCAGCCCTCCCATTTGTAGTGTTTTGAAAATATATCTCACTAAACTAGAGCGAATAGATCTTGAGAACCAAAAACCGGGACATTTTGCAAAAACAGAAAAAAGACTAGAGTTTTACATCAACAGAGCGTCTCAGAAGGACAGCTGTTATCAACAAAGGAACACAGAAAGACACTAAGAAAATAAATAACAATGTAATTTCTAAAACCAGTATCCAACCTGTTAATTAAATTTCTTACTTATAATAGCTGCTTAATAGCACTGGTTTAGAACACCCAAAAAGGGCCTCTCACTGGTTTCAGTCGACTCCCTCTAAAAACCGTGACATGAGCCGAAATCTGCCGGGACAGATGGTGAAAAACTGGGACTGTCCTGGCAAATCCGAGGTGCCTCGTCAACCTACACTGAACACTATTGTCAAGTGAAAGCACCAGTTTTAATTCAATCACCATCTCAGGCCCCGACTGCCTATAACATTCACTTCAAGTGTCTACATTCAACCTCAAGCCTTGAGATATAAAAACCATGATGATCCAAATAAAGCTGTGTGGTGCTATTCTTGGATTACTTTGCAGTTGTTTTGTGCCTTTGGGCTTTCATTTGCAGAGATGCTGGTGTGCACCTGGAGTTCAAACCCTTGCATTAAGCTTATGGTGCCATAATATTTCCGGGACACTGAGTGATACCTTATGGTGCCTTTTTATGGAAGTACTTGAAACGTCAAGCTTTATTCAATTTGCCACAGATGAGCTCAATATCCTCTTGAAGGGTCGATAACCATGTTTTATTGAACCACCGCGATCTGCTACTTTTCAAAATGTCTTTTGTGAGTTTCCAACCTACGTTGAAATTACAATTGGATTGCACACAGCACAATATTTTCACATATCAGACAGTCAAGACCTGCCGCAACCACAAAGAATGACAGCCAAAGGCTCATTTCTTACATGAAATTACATATTAAGGTAGTACATTTCCTAGCTAAAGCAGACAAACACATTAACCCTCTTCATGGCAAACATGGTAGTAATTGTGCAGAAGGGGGCCAAATCTTCAACAATTGCGCTACTAGACTCTCTTTGGGGCATATTTACAAGGGCTTTATCTCCGCTTTTTTGGCTTACAAAGCCAAAAAAGCAGAGATAAAACTATCACCCTATTTACAAGAGGGTGCTAACATGCATAATCGCATGTTAGCACCCTTTTTCCCAACGCCTCCCTTTGCATCTCTAATGAGATGCAAAGTGGGCATAACTGGGCGTACCCCGGATGGACTACCCTGCAAATATCGCTGATGTTCACATCGCGATATTTACAAGGCAGCCCGCTGGATTTTAGCACACGTTAGTTTTTGGAGAAAACTGCTGTTTTCTTCATAAACTAACGTCTGCTAAAATGCAGACTTACCTATCCCTGACATTGGGGTGGATTATGCTGATACAACCCTGTGGGTGGTATCAGCAAGGTTATCGCTGTTTTGCAGGGAACATCGCTGGAAAACCAGCGATGTTCCCTGCAAAACGGCTATTTCCCCGCTGTCTCTGGAATTTTTATCACCCTGGAGTAACGTGTTATTAATAATGCGTTACCAGGGCGAGAAATTCCAGAGATAGACGGCTTTAAATAACAAAGCGCTAAGCGCGCTTTGCGTTCATTTATCACCGTCCTTGTAGATATGCCCCTTTTTCATTTCATATCATTGGAGACAGGTATGAAATTTAAAGATAGCCAGGCCGGTCATATCCTACACTTCCTTTTAAATTCTGGACAGAACTCTGATGCCTTCGGCCAGTGGTGCAGCGTGGGGTGAGGGGCACAGGGGCGGTTGCCCCGGGCGCAAAATTCTTAGGGGTGCAAAATGTTAATAGGGGTGCAACATTTTAAAAGAAAAGTTGAAGGATACTTGCCTTGCCCCGGGCGCTGGCAACCCACGCTACGCTGCTGCCTCAAGCAGCTTATTGCTGCTGAGATAGTAGTGGAATACTAGCAGTAACAATGATTCCACTGACTTTTCCCGACAAATACCGGAAAAGTACTTATAAAGCTGAAAAATTACCATGGATGATGTTAATAATGGAACGGATTTATCTGGAAAGTTTTAAATCATGTTTGGCAACTGGCCTAAATTGCAAACCTGAGCATCAATGTATCATCGCCATGACAGGTCTCATCGTTTGCCACTGCTGTCCTTAATTTAATTAGTTTATTTAGTTATTGCTTTTCATACAGTGACGGACCTCAGTGAGGCAGCTTCAAAGGGTTGACATTGACAATATATGTTTTTGTGGGTAAAGCCGGGGTACATGTGAAGGAAGATCATGTGTATTGATTTATCTAAATATTTGGATGTAAACTCCGTTTTTTAGTTGAACTTCTACTGCAGATGGCTTTTACCAAGAACATCGAGAGAGATTTAAAACATAACCTTGAGATTTGGTGGGTTGTTTCATTTACACCCTTCAATCCACTGACTCAGTTTTCTTCTAATTTCTCCTAATGCACATCAACATTTCAGGGATTCAATAATGCAGTTGGGGGAAGGATATATTATAAAACTCCCTGGAAGTAGAAGCAGTTAAGTGCTATCACTGTCTTGCCTAAATGTGGGAGTAATTTGTCCCCCAACTACCTTGCTCGAAGGCAAGAATGGTTGTGAATTTAACCCCCCTCCATCTTGACCAAGTATGGGGCTAGTGTGTGCCCTCATACACTTGAGAAAATATTGCAAACAATGTCCTTTACAATATTTTGCTGTAAGGCAGCGCCGCAAGCATTCTTGCTGCGCTGCCCTACAGCAAACAAAAAGGGAAGGACTGAGCCGTATCTATCAGATACGGCGCCTTCCTGTCCTCTTTCCCTGCACTGGCGCTTAATTGGCTGCTATGCACCAACGCAGGCACACCTGCGCCATGGTGCAAGGGTGTCTGTGTTGTGGGAATGATTCTTTTTGTGCAGGAAGGGACACCTTCCTTCACAAAAACAATATGTGGAGGTGATTTCCTCACTCCTTCTATGGGTATTGCTGAATGCCGGACACATAGAAAGAGGAAAAAACCATGAGAAATAAAGTTATTTCTCCTCCTTGAGCCTCCCCTGCGCCTCTCTTGGGGATGCGTAGGCTTTTGACACATTTGGACTTAAATCTCGTAATGTGTCAAATGCCATGGGTATTAAGTGGGAACACACACCGTAACACCCATGGTACGCCTCCCCTTCGCAGTGACAGGCCACGCAGCAACTTGCGATGTGTCACACCATATCTACAAGGCCATGAAAAGCCACGCAGGGTGGCTTCATGTGCCCTTGTATATATGGCACTGCAATGTGCGCCGCCGGAGTGCAATTCAAAGTGATGGTCCAGTGGTGCAGGGGTCTGGCAAATGAGGCCCTCAGTCTTCTGCTTCCTCTCCCACCATCTTCACATCAGAGCCAGGCTCAGTGTCAGGAACCACAGGGATGTTGGTTTTGTTGTCTTTAGTAAAAACAGGTTGGGTGCAAGTCCTCTGGAGAAGTGAAAAAAACACAGGATTTATCAATCTATGGTCTTTCCACAGTGAAACAGCTCAGATTATGTTTGCAATGATTTATAAGGGGAGCAATAGCACTTTTTTTTAATTAGGAGGATCACTGCATTTGATGCAATTATAAGGGTGCTCTAGATTCCACCTCGGCCCAGCCCAAGTGGTTTTGGGTCAGCTGGTGAGATTATTTTTTGATCCTTCCCATGTTGCCCACTGGTTGGGGGCGGATGGTGCATTTTCTCTATTAATCACCAGTGTTGCCCACGCTCTGTGGGGTTGGTTTACTTTTCCCACCCCTGCATCTGGGTGTCGTGGTGCAAACCTTCCTTTCCATCGCTTGCAAAATGTAAGTGGTAACATATTCTTTTTAATCTCTGTTGATCTCTGTGAACATTAGAAAAGTTAAAAAAGCCATGTCATCTAACTTGAGCATTTTCAACTAAATTGCAAGCTTATTTAGAAAACAAATTTATTCAGCGAAGTTATGATTTGTTGAACATGCAATGATTATAGGCGGTAGTGTTATTTTTCATCTCCCCCCAACTGCTCAAGGGCAGGGGAGGTGTACTAAACCCCACACCTATACAATGTTGCCAGTAATATTTTTTGTGAATTGGCCCTCCGTGCCTAATGGCGGGTGGGTTTGGGGAAATGTTCTCTGTTTTCTCACTGTCTTGCCTCATTGTTGTCCCCACAGTTTTCCCCAAGACCTGGGGATGATTTTTTGTCACCTCTTTCCCAAGGGCAGGGTAGTTTGTATGCATGCTAGAATCGAGTATATTTTTCCTTCCAACTAGGTAAGTCCTGGGGGCTTAGGTGCAATCACTCTCATATTTATCAGAGGCAGAATGGCGTGTACTCCATCTCACCTTGCCTCAGGGAGGGGTCTTCATTTTCCTCCTGAATGGAGCAAGAGGAAAGGAGGGGTTTAAAAAGTTGTGGGGGAAGCTCACAGGTGCCCAAGTATCACAGGGGCATATTATCAAGCACGGCGTTGAAATTATCGCCGCTTTAGCGGCAGAAAACTGCCGCTAAAGCGGTGATAATGGGCTTGATAATATGCCACAAAGAATTCCAATACAAGCCCATGTTGACACCAGAACATCGGCTTCTATGGGAATTCTCAAGGGCATATTATCAAGCCCATTATCGCCGCTTTAGCGGCAGTTTTCTGCCGCTAAAGCGGCGATAATTTTAACCCCGTTTCTTGATAATATGCCCCATAATTTGTTATGAAAAGATGGTACTGGCCAGATGGGAGTTGGCCTAGTCCTCTGTGGCCCATATGAGTCCTCTAACTGCTACCTCTGCTTTTTGTTTGCAATTTATTTGCAATGCCATCCCTCGCTCATTGGCAAAGGGATGGGATTGAGCACCAAAATATAACACCAGCTGTTCAGGAAGACGAGGATGATTAAAACACCTCCCTGCACTTCACACTGATAGGGAAAAGGCTGACATGCATCACTCACTTGTGAAAGATACTTACCGACACTTCAGACATGGTGGGGAAGAAGACTAACACGCTGTCCCCCCACCCACTTGACAGAGGATGTTGGACACATTTTCACTTTCCCCTTGGGCAAGGATATGGAGAAGAGGGTGATATGATGAATCATCCAATGCCTAGGCAAGGCAAGGGGCGTTGAAACAATACTCTGCTCCCAAGGGGCCTGAGTCACGAAGGTACTTACGTGTAGTAAATTTACAAGTGCGAAGTCTATGCATTCGTGGTACAATCTCTGCCCTGAGCACTGCAGTGCAGAGATTTTGTCACAAGTGCGGAGTAACTTTACTACAGCTAAGTACCTTCGTGAATCGGGCCTTAGACAATATGGGGGGAGGGGCTAGCACTCCTCACGGCAAAGGTGGGTAAGATGACAACAGGTCCTTTGGTGTCAAATTGTGTTTAACTCCCACCTTTAGGGTGAATTACTTTTTTAGGGGCTCTCTCTCATGCCATTATGACAGGCTGAAAAGAGTTCTGAAAAAGTAGACAGTCCTTGCTCCGCCTCACTTTTCATCTGTTGAACCTTTTTTGATTTTTCACCTCCGAATAACATTTTTCAGGTGATCATAAACAACTACCAAAGTATACAGGCCTGCCACATGTACTTTGGATACTCGGGCCTCACATATGAGGCCCCCTGCGCCGTCGGAACATCACTTTTTGTGAACTCCGTGGCGCAGGAGCCTGCTCCATATTAACGAGGCAGCACTAAGCCACTTTTTTGGCTTAATTCTGCCTCTTAAATATTGTCCTCTTAAACACAGTTTTCTGCATCGAAGGGGCGTGCAATGGGTGTTGCTGGGGGCGTTCCCAGCAACATCCATGGCATTTTAAAATCGTAAATCTGAGGCAGCGCCAAAAACTTACCCCAGGGGAGGCATAAGGGAGGCACAATGAGGAGATTTTTTTTTTCCTTTTTCTATGAGTGCTGCATTCTGTAGCACACAGAGAAAAAGGAAAAAGACTCTTGTCATTGCTTTTGTGCAGGAAGGTTTCCCTTCCTGCACAAAACCAATCATCCCCTCAACGCAAGCCCCCTTGCACCATGGTGCAAAGGTGGCTGCGTTTGGCGCACGGCAGCCCATTGTGCGCCCGCGCAGGTGAAAAAGACAGGAATGCGCCGTATCTCATAGATACGGTGCATTCCTGCCCTTTTCTTTTACCATAGGGCAGCGCAGCAGGGAGGCCTGCAGCGTGTCCCTAAAGTAAAACCTCATAAATGAGGCCCCCCAGTGTTTGGCATTCACTTCCAGAGTGGCTGAATGAAAACTTATCAAAATAGGAACCAGTACCGAATGACAGAAAGCCCGCTGTGCCACTACACTTTTGTAGATTTTTGTTCAGCGGTTTTGGATCTTTTTGCACAGAAAGTTGCAATCGGTCAATTCCACTATTTTGAAAAGTAACATTTTATGTCCCCCACTTATAACATTTGGCCAATCTTGACCAAAACTGGCACGTTCAAGTCTTGAACCCTGAATGCTGCTCCCTGAGTTAGGTGCAAGTCAGTCAAGAGGGTGGAGTCAAAGGTATTAAGAGTGCAAAAGTGGGATTTCCCATGAAGTTAGGGTCTTACCTTAGACATAGAGGTACAGCTGCATGTCTGTAATATATGTAAAGAGAAAGAAAAGAGTGGCAGGGAGAAGGGAGGGGCAAGAACAAGAGAGGTACAGAAAGAGAAAGGATGGAGAGACCAGAAGGAAGGTAAGAAGAAAGGATGTGCGAAGAGGCACATTTTTAGTGTTTGAGCTGGAAAATATTTAATATTGGAACAGCACAGGTCTGCTCCATATTAACGAGGCAGCACTAAGCCACCTTTTTGGCTTAATTCTGCCTCTTAAATATTGTCCTCTTAAACACAGTTTTCTGCGTCAAAGGGGCGTGCAATGGGTGTTGCTGGGGGCGTTCCCAGCAACATCCATGGCATTTTAAAATCGTAAATCTGAGGCAGCGCCAAAAACTTACGTCACCCCAGGGGAGGCATAAGGGAGGCACAATGAGGAGAATTTATTTGTTTTCCTTTTTCTATGAGTGCTGCATTCTGTAGCACACAGAGAAAAAGGAAAAATACTCTTGTCATTGCTTTTGAGCAGCAAGGTTTCCCTTTCTGCACAAAACCAATCATCCCCTCAACGCAAGCCCCCTTGCACCATGGTGCAAAGGTGGCTGCGTTTGGCGCACGGCAGCCCATTGTGCGCCCGCGCAGGTGAAAAAGACAGGAATGCGCCGTATCTCATAGATACGGCGCATTCCTGCCCTTTTCTTTTACCATAGGGCAGCGCAGCAGGGAGGCCTGCAGCGCGGCCCTACAGTAAAACCTCATAAATGAGGCCTCCCAGTGTTTGGCATTCACTTCCAGAGTGGCTGAATGAAAACTTATCAAAATAGGAACCAGTACCGAATGACAGAAAGCCCGCTGTGCCATTACACTTTTGTAGATTTTTGTTCAGCGGTTTTGGATCTTTTTGCACAGAAAGTTGCAATCGGTCAATTCCATTATTTTGAAAAGTAACATTTTATGTCCCCCACTTATAACATTTGGCCAATCTTGACCAAAACTGGCACGTTCAAGTCTTGAACCCTGAATGCTGCTCCCTGAGTTAGGTGCAAGTCAGTCAAGAGGGTGGAGTCAAAGGTATTAAGAGTGCAAAAGTGGGATTTCCCATGAAGTTAGGGTCTTACCTTAGACATAGAGGTACAGCTGATTGTCTGTAATATATGTAAAGAGAAAGAAAAGAGTGGCAGGGAGAAGGGAGGGGCAAGAACAAGTGAGGTACAGAAAGAGAAAGGATGGAGAGACCAGAAGGAAGGTAAGAAGAAAGGATGTGCGAAGAGGCAAATTGTTAGTGTTTGAGCCGGAAAATATTGAATATTGGACCAGTACAGGTCTGCTGAGTGCAGGTCTTTGCTACTGACTACTTTCTAACCTGAAGCCCCCAATTACGATTAAGGTAGATTTAGGGATACCATGAAGCTAAAGATAAAGCTTCCAGATGGTTTCCCACCCCTAAATCCGGCTATCCAGAGTATAAATTGCCTACCTGATTTTATTTGAGAAAAAAAAACTCCATTCCGGATACAATAACTGACTCACTTTTCCTAGCTACTTTGAGCAGGTGGCAAAGGGGATCAGTGGGCTCGCTGTGGTTCGGGGAATGCTAGGCGAAGGGTAAGGATTCCGTCCAGCACAGGTGACGCTGGAGCAACGCAGGTGTGTGCCATCCATGATCCACTCACGCCATAATAGTCGGTTGGGCAGGGATTAGGCTGCCCAAAGGCCCTGCCTAATCCTTCAACAATTTCACTGGCCGGTGCAAATGGTAACAGTGTTCCAGCATCAGGAAAACTGTCTTGTAGGAACAGCGTGCCACTTGTGATAATGTGGAGTGGTATATCCCCCAGAGATATTGCTCCGTCTGACTCGTCAAATCAAATCTAATCAAATCAGGGACATCTGTTTAGCGCACACCGGTAACAGTGTTCCAGCATCAGGAAAACTGTCTTGTAGGAACAGCGAGCCACTTGTGATAATGTAGAGTGGTATATCCCCCAGAGATACTGCTCCGTCTGACTCGTCAAATCAAATCAAATCAAATCAGGGACATTTGTTTAGCACACATATCACTCTGAAGTCTCATGGCGCTTGCAGACAGCTCTGAAAGATTGCTTGATTAGTTGTCAAATAGCCGTAACAAGGGCCATTGCATGGAAGTTATCTGTATATGAGTAGCAAGAGTTTCAGCTGGTAGTTCTAAGGTCCCTTGGCTGAGATTAGAGTTGGATGTTGCATTTCATATTTGAAGTGCATTTCTCTGGAAGATCTGTACATGTGGGCTCCAGCAGTGTAACAGATGGTGCCATCATATGTAAAGCCTGAGGTATATTGACAAAGCTATCTTGGAAACTCTATACTGGCCGACAAGAAGAGGCGCGTATCTTTGACACTGTACCTCTGGTATGAGCTACACACTACATTGATATCTTAGCGCTGAGACAGTCACACAACTCTCACAATATACAGCTAAACTGACCTGAAAATGCCAGTACTAAAACATTAACATGCCCTAACATGCATCATTGTACAAAAAGGGGGGACCCAAGAGCTTTTGTACTGAGGTCCTGCACAGTGCTCCAAATGTATAATCAAAAACCAGGTGTGCAGTTCCTCGGGAAGAGGGGGGGGGAGCGATTAGTCTCTATAGAATGCCCTCACACACCTAGCAAGGTGTCATGCTTCATCATAGGGCTGTGCTCCTCGTCGGGCCGGCGCTGCAATGCCCGACGGGCTCCCGCGAAGGAGCTCTTTTTCGGAGATCTTTTTAGAGACAGCCGTATGGGTGCATGGGGGTAAGTGCAACAAGTGTAGTGAGTAGTGGTGTGGTGGGTTAAAATAGGTATGGTATTGCCAATCAAGGAACAATTTTATTCTGGTGGTATACCAGCCTAATTAAAATAGGTGAACCCTAAAGGGATTATGATGCTCCCCAGGGAAATAGAAAGGTCGACATGTTTCTTGCCCTGTGCCCAAACGGGTCGGTGGCAATTCTTCAGGACCAGGTGAGAGAGTGCTCAAAATAATCTCTACTACATAGTGGGTGACAGTAAAATTTGTACATCACCAAAGAGAGTCCATAGGGTCCCAAAGGGGAGTTGACCCACTGTTGCGAGACCCCCTGGGATACCTTCGGCAAGCTAATTCCGGCTTTATTGGCGAACCCGTACAGCAATATCTGTATCCCAGGGGGTCTCGCAATTGCCAATCGACACTGAAGTGTATAGAGCAAGCCAAATAAAAATAACATGAGTAAAGTATTTTCCACTATTATAAAAAAGTTTGCAGATACGATCTTAAAAGCCCTGCCCCTGTGATAGTTCTAAGTGGTAACCACTCACTCTTAGCAATGGAAATATGCAACGGATCCCATGATCTAATAAATCCATGGGCAGGTAAAGTTGGGCTTTTTTTAGCAAGGTCCATTGGGGTCATATACATATATTTCCCAATTGAGGACAGAAATAATTATCCAATTACATACTAACCACCGTAGAAAGTAACTTTAATTTGGACTTCATCTGGGCCAATGTGAGAGACTTAAGTAGGGACTGAGATAAGCCAAAAGGCTTTAATGTATAAGCATTGCGTTTCCCAAATATGCTATCCACATGTTTCCAATCAAATATTTCAGTATAATGCCCTTCCCTCAATGAGGGTTCTGCACAGTGTATCAGCAGGAACCCCCATTGTACAGCTGCTGCCAAGCCGGTCAGATAAGCAGTTTCAGTCCAAATTCCAATTGTATTGGTTGTGTAGCCACCAGAGAATCCAATGAACACAGTTCCTGCAACACTGACCCTTCCATCTAGTCCATAAATTAGCAACTGTTGATAGAAGTGTTGTTAGAAATGGGGGTCTCTAGTTGGCAATGGCTGGCCACTGTCCAAGTAGGGACCCTTCTTCCTAAGTCAGAGTAAGCAGCCTACACCCTTTGACAACCCCTGCTCAACCCTGTGGTAACGTAGCACGAGCAGCTAGGCTTATCTCAGAGGCAGTGTGTGAAGCATTTATGACCATACACAGTAATATAATGAGGAACACTACAAATGGACACCACTCAAGTAGTTATGTAAAATAGGTATTTTTATATAGACTTAATCACAAGACCAATAACAGTAAAAATCCAAAATACTATAAAAATATAATTACTTTAGAAATGCTGCAAGGAAAAATAGTTCAGGATACACAAAATGATGTTTAGTTCAAGGCAGTGGTCTCTGCGACCCTTTTACTCACAAAGTTTCTGGTTCCTGGAGCAAAGCAACAAAAATGTCGCTAAGGCGTTGTAGCGATAAATTTCCTCACGCTAACCAGCGATGCGTTGAATCCTTACCGCAAGGGAGGATGATGCGCTGGGTTGCGGGCAGGACAAAGCGACAAACTTCCTCACGCTAAGCCGGTGATGTGATGAAATCCTTGCCGCGAAGGGAGGATGATGCACCGAGCCTGTTGCGTGTGCGATCTTGCTGCGTTGACAAAGATGGCGCTCCGCGAGGAAGCGACGATCCGGATTCGATGCGCGAAAATGGCGAACGCTCGGCGTCCGCGCTGCGATGATCCTGTTGCGATGATTTCCAGATAGCAGGCGTTTTCAGGCCCGCAGACAGGTGCTGCGACGATCTTCGGATAGCGGGCGTTTTCAGGCCCGCAGACAGGTGCTGCGACGATCTTCGGGGTTAGCGAGCACTCGGCGACAGCGGAGCGGCGATTTTTCTCACGCTCACCAGCTGCAGCGGCTTGCTAACGGAGGTTAGCGACGATTTTCAGCGCTCTCTTCTCAGCAGTAGAACTAGCGGCCCTGGAACACACAGGAGCCTCACCTGCAGATAGTAATCCTCGCTGGGAGGAAACAGGAGGCTGATGGTGGAGTCTGATGTGCCTGAGACTCCAGCAGGAGGCTAGCTCTCTCCTAGCCCTTGGGTGATTGCTGTAGCACAAAAATAAAAGTCCAATCAAAGTTCTTTTCCTCTTCTTGAAGTCCAGTAGTAACAGCTGCAGGCCAGTCCCAGAAACAGCACACAAGCACAAGGACAGTCCTTCTCCTGCAGATTCTTGTAGTCCCACGGACAGAGGTTCTTCTTGTTATCCAGGAGCAATACAAAATGTAGGGGTTTGTGCACAAATATTTATACCCCCAAAGTCTTTGTTCTTAGGGGTCCCAAGTCTCTGAACCCAGCCAGAACCAGTTCTGCCCAGCCCTGGAGCACTTTGTTGATCAGGCTGCATCCTTCCTTTCAGAAAGAGGGGGTCTGCCTCAGACGCACAGTGGGAGGTGGAGCCAGCATTCACCTTGCCAGGCACAGCCCTATTCAAGTGCAGGAGCTACCCCTCCCCTCACACCCAGGCAGGTCCTCTATTCAACCCAGGTCTGACTCAGCCTGCCCTGTCCCTCCAAAACCAGACAGCCAATACACATCATAGCAGAACAAACTGGAAGGCTTAGGCAAGAAAGTACCTATACTCTAAAAGTGGTAGTTTCAAACACAGAATATAAAAATAACCTTCACTAAAAGATGTATTTTAATATTCTGAGCTCAGGCATACTAGATTCGTTTTTCTACCATGTTCTGTGGGTCAGTTAGGACTATAGAATGTAATAGCCCAGACCTCCCATTCTGGCCTATGGAGAACAGGTAGCCTTACAGTAGTGAAAAACGAAATGGGGGGTAATTCACTACGAGGACATGCTACATACATCAGGGCATGTCCTACCTTACACATACAATGCGCCCTATCATAAGGGGGGCTTACAGGATGCCAAGGGAAGGTTTAGGGGCTGGGAAGTGGGTGCACTTCACAGCCAAGATGGCAGTTCTGGACTGCACGCAGACACTGCAGTGGCAGGTCTGAGACACACTTTACAAGCTGCTTCTGTGGGTGACACAAACCAGTGCTGCAGGCCCACCAGCAGCATTCGGTTTACCAGCCCTGGGCACACACAGGCCACGCTACTAGGGACTAACAGGTAAACCAAATAAGCCAATCATGGATGTACCAATTCATATGTCATCTTTACAAAGGGAGCATTCGCGCTGTGGCACTGAATGGCAGTGGCACCGCGCCCAGAGCATCTATAACCAGCAAAAACAGAGGAGACACAGCGAAAAAATGGAAGGGAGACTCACGCCAATGGTGCCAGGTCTAACACACGTCCCCTCCAGCTGAAATGTGGGGAGAACTACCCATCCCCTGGGAGGTTCTCATCACTAAGGCGGAAAAGTCTGGACAGACCATCAGCATTGGCGTGTTCTGTACCAGGGCGGTGTTCCACCATAAAGTCCATACCCTGTAGGGAAATGGACCACCTTAACAACTTGGGATTCTCACCCCTCATCTGCATTAACCACCTGAGGGGCCTGTGGTCGGTCTGAACCCGGAAGTGAGTCCCAAACAGGTATGGTCTCAGCTTCTTCAGCGCCCAGACCACAGCAAATGCCTCTCGCTCGATCGCACTCCACCTCTGTTCCCGTGGAAGTAACCTCCTACTGATGAAGGCTACAGGTTGGTCTAGTCCCTCCTCATTCATCTGTGACAGAACAGCCCCCACCCCATGCTCTGAAGCGTCTGTCTGGACAATAAATTCCTTAGCAAAGTTGGGCGCCTGGAGTACGGGTGCTGTACACATGGCAGTCTTGAGAGCATCAGAAGCTTTCTGACAGGTGTCAGTCCAGTTCACAATCTTGGGCTGCTTCTTGGAAGTCAGCTCAGTCAAGGGGGCAACAATGCTGCCATACCCCTTGACAAACCTCCTGTAATAACCCGTGAGTCCTAAGAAGGCCCTCACCTGGGTCTGGGTCCTTGGGGGCTCCCAAGCCAGGATGGTCTCAATCTTGGGCTGTAGAGGGGCCACCTGGCCACTCCCTACCTGGTGTCCTAAGTACACCACCGAAACCTGCCCAATCTGGCACTTACTGGCCTTGATTGTGAGGCCTGCTCTGCGCAGCGCCATCAACACTTCCCAGAGGTGGCGTAAGTGGTCCTCCCATGAGGAACTAAATACGGCAATGTCGTCCAGGTAGGCGGCACTGAAATCCTCCAGCCCAGCCAACACCTGGTTGACCAACCTCTGAAAGGTGGCAGGGGCATTCTTCATCCCAAAGGGCATCACACGGAACTGGTAGTGCCCATCTGGGGTGGAGAATGCAGACCTCTCCTTTGCCCCATCAGTTAAGGCGATCTGCCAGTACCCAGACGTTAGATCAAACGTGCTGAGGTACCGGGCAGCCCCCAACCGATCTATGACCTCATCAGCTCTGGGGATGGGGTGCGCGTCGGTCCTCGTGACCGAATTGAGACCTCGGTAGTCCACACAGAACCTAAGTTCTGGAGTGTCACCAGGCGCTGCAGCCTTTGGTACCAAGACCACGGGGCTGGACCAAGGGCTGCTAGAAGACTCAATCACCCCCAGGGCAAACATTTTGGAGACCTCCTCCTTAATGCAGGCCCTTACCCTGTCGGTCACCCTGTAAGCCTTGTGCTTGACAGGAGGACTGTCCCCGGTGTCTACCTCATGGACGCACCAGTCAGTGACACCAGGTACCAGGGAAAATAAATCTGGAAATTGCCCCAACAGCTGGTGGCAATCTCTCTGCTGTTCTGGGGTCAGTGTGGTGGAGAGGACCACACCCTCCACTGACCCATCCTTCTCTCCTGCACACAGGAGGTCAGGAAGAGGCTCACTCTCCTCCTCCATCCCTGCATCTGTGGCAAGAAGCATGCCCACTTCAGACCTCGCAAAGTGGGGCTTTAGGCGATTCACATGCAGGACCCGCAGGGAGTTCCTGGGAGATTTAAAGTCCACCAAATAGGTAACTTGACTTTTTCGCTCCACCACCTCAAATGGACTGGTCCACTTATCTTGGAGTGCACAGGGCTCCACTGGGGCCAGTACCCAAACCTTTTGACCAGGTTGAAACTCGACCAGAGTGGCATTCTGGTCGTGCCAACGTTTCATCTCCTCCTGGCTGGCTTCCAGATTTGCCTCAGCAATGTTTCTGAAACGCCGAGTTTGGTTCCTGAAGGCCAGAATGTAGCTAAACACATCCTGGGGAGGTTTCCTGGGAGATTGCTCCCAGCCTTCCTTGACCAAACTCAGAGGCCCTCTTACCGAATGGCCATAGAGCAGTTCAAAGGGGCTGAACCCTAAGGACTTCTGTGGCACTTCACGGTATGCAAACAACAGGCATGGCAAGAGGACGTCCCACTTACGCCTCAGGGGCTCCTCTAGGCCCATGATCATGCCCTTCAAGGTCCGGTTGAATCTCTCAACCAGACCGTTACCCTGGGGGTGGTAAGGAGTGGTGAACTTGTAAGTCACCCCACACTCCTTCCACAAAGACTTCATATACTGGGAGATGAAGTTGGTCTCCCTGTCGCTCACCGCCTCTCTGGGGAACCCCACACGGGAGAAAATCCCCATCATTGCACGTCCCACCACGGGGGCCATCACTGTCCTGAGCGGGATGGCTTCAGGGTACCGGGTGGCATGGTCCACCAAGACCAGGATGTACCTGTTGCCCATGGCTGTCTTGGGGTCCAGAGGCCCCACAATATCAATGCCCACTCACTCGAATGGGGTGCTAACAACTGGGAAGGGTTGGAGTGGGGCTTTGATCTTCCTCCCACTCTTCCCACTGGCCTGGCAAGTCTCACAGGTCCTACAATACGTATCTGAACTCTTGCGCATCTGGGGCCAATAAAAGTGGGTGACCAGCCTTTCAAAGGTCTTGGTCTGCCCCAGATGTCCTGCCAATGGAATGTCATGAGCCAACCCCAGTAGGAAGGTTCTGAAGCACTCGGGTACCACCAGCACACGGGCTGACCCCGGCTCAGCAACCTTAGGCTCGCTATACAGGAGACTGTTCTCCCAATAAATCAGATGTGAACCGGACATATCACCTGCTGCCTGGGCTGCAGCCTGTTGCCGCATACCCTCAAGAGAGGGGCAAGTTCTCTGCTGTTCACAAAACTCCTCCCTAGTGGGCCCCCCTTCCTGCTGCCACTGGGTCAGCTCAGGCAGGTCCCCCAGGTCGGTACTCTGCTCCCCGGTAGGCTCCAGGGCATCCCCCTCAGGGTCTGCTCCCTCCTGGGCCGTGGGAACCAAGGGGGCCGGTTTCCCGCGCCCCCTGCCCCCTCCCTCTAAGGCAGGGACCTGGGCCATATTCTCAGGCTCCAGGTCTTTCTCAACACTCTCTTTGGCTGCCATGGACTGAGTGGTAGCACATGCCCACTCAGGCAGTCCCAACATTTGCAAGTGAGCTCTCCTCTCCACTGTAGCCCACGGTGAGTTCTCTAAATCATTGCCCAACAGACAGTCCACAGGCATGGCGGGCCTCACAGCCACCTGAAGAGTTCCTGAGACCCCCCCCCCCACTCAAAGGGAACCTGAGCCACCTCACATTGGCTCTCTGTGTTGTCTGCAGAAACTACTGGGTAGAATGCATGGGGCACAACCTGCTCTTTGGACACCAACCGGGAGCTGACAGCAGTTACACTGGCTCCTGTGTCCCTCAGAGCCTCCACTCTATGGCCATTGATGGTTACCCACTGCCTGTATTTTTTTAGTGTTATCAGGCAGTGCAGGCTTAGGAACCATTTCAAAGTCTCCTAGTGAGACAAGGGTCAACTCTACGGGGTCCCACCCACCTGGGGCACCCATCTCCTCCTCCCCCAGGGCTACACTAGCAAGCTGGCGGGGCGGTGCACGGGGTGGTGCAGGAGTATCCTTCTGGGGACACTGGTGGTCAAAGTATCTGTGGCCCACCTGGCCACACTTAAAACAAGTAGGGGGCCTCCTTGGAACAGGATTACCTGTTGGAGGCACTGGCTTCTTATCTGGGGGAGGCTGGGATACCACTGCCTGGTTCCCTTGGGAATTATCTTGGGGCCCTCGGTGGAACTCCCTTGGTTTACCACGGTCCCCCCCACCTCTCTGCTGGGGACGCTGCCCACCTTTGGCGAAGTCTCCCACTGGACCCTTGCGAACCCGGGTGCTCACCCAGCGGTCCGCCTCCTCAGCAAGCTTCCTAGGGTTAGTCAGCTTGCAATCTATCAGATGCTGGCGTAGCTCAGGAAAACAGTTACTAGAAAAATGCTCCCATGCAATCAAGTCATACAGTTGCTCAAAAGTTTCTACTTTGCTGCCTTTTACCCAGCGCTCCATTGCTCTGCCAAAAAAAGACACATATTCTACCCACGTGGTACCCTCTATCTTCTTGCAGGTTCTAAATCTCTGCCTGTACATTTCAGGGGTCAAACCATAGCGGGTAATCAAAGCTTCCTTCATGTGGGCATAAATCATCCTACTTTCTGGGGGTAGGTCCAACAAGGTATCCCTCCCCTCACTCACAAAGCGTCCCCACAACCCCGCTCCCCAATCCTTCTCAGGGACCCGGTGGGACACCATAGCTAATTCATAAGCAGCAAACCATTGCCCAATATCCTCACTTTTATGAAAATCCTTAATAACCTCTTTAGGTATATACACTCTACTCTCAGTATGCACTACTGGTATGCTGCCACCAGAGGGGGAGATCTCAATACTCTTGGCCTTAATCTCCAACTCCCTCAAAATTCTCTCATGTTCAAATTTCATCTTCATTATCTCAACTTCTAACTTCTTATTCTCTAGGTCTCTCTGACCATCCAATTTGAGCTTAGCCATCTCCATATTATGCCGCCTATCTCTCTCCCTGTCCTCCATCTCTTCTGGAGACAGACCCCTTGAGGACACACTAGTGCCCGGGCTGGAAACTGCTTTATCCCCTACCAAATCTACAATTCCTTCCTGCTGCTCTCCTGCATTCTCTCCCCCCTCCACAGGCCCTTCCTCATTCCTAGGGGCATCCCTGGCTTCTAGCCAGGCCTTCAATGCCTTGTAATACTCTTCCCTTCTAGTGAGACCTGTGATAGGGACTGTGAAGCGTTTGCAAAAATATTTGAGCTGCTTGGCATTGTAGGTGTCTAATTTCTCTTCTTCCCAAGAGAGATCCTCAGAGGCATTGAATCTGGGCTTGCCCATTGTAGCAATAACTGGCAATAACGATCAAAAATAGAATCAAAAAATCTCCAAAAACGTACGTGGTTATGTTATGGTCTGCACTCACTAGTAGTGTACACTATGATTACTGTATGCAATCATAAATGCAAGTCCAGATCCTCACCGCTGACCACCAATGTTAGAAATGGGGGTCTCTAGTTGGCAATGGCTGGCCACTGTCCAAGTAGGGACCCTTCTTCCTAAGTCAGAGTAAGCAGCCTACACCCTTTGACAACCCCTGCTCAACCCTGTGGTAACGTAGCACGAGCAGCTAGGCTTATCTCAGAGGCAGTGTGTGAAGCATTTATGACCATACACAGTAATATAATGAGGAACCCTACAAATGGACACCACTCAAGTAGTTATGTAAAATAGGTATTTTTATATAGACTTAATCACAAGACCAATAACAGTAAAAATCCACAATACTATAAAAATATAATTACTTTAGAAATGCTGCAAGGAAAAATAGTTCAGGATACACAAAATGATGTTTAGTTCAAGGCAGTGGTCTCTGCGACCCTTTTACTCACAAAGTATCTGGTTCCTGGAGCAAAGCAACAAAAATGTCGCTAAGGCGTTGTAGCGATAAATTTCCTCACGCTAACCAGCGATGCGTTGAATCCTTACCGCAAGGGAGGATGATGCGCTGGGTTGCGGGCAGGACAAAGCGACAAACTTCCTCACGCTAAGCCGGTGATGCGATGAAATCCTTGCCGGGAAGGGAGGATGATGCACCGAGCCTGTTGCGTGTGCGATCTTGCTGCGTTGACAAAGATGGCGCTCCGCGAGGAAGCGACGATCCGGATTCGATGCGGGGAAAATGGCGAACGCTCGGCGTCCGCGCTGCGATGATCCTGTTGCGATGATTTCCAGATAGCGGGCAGGTGCTGCGACGATCTTCGGATAGCGGGCTTTTCAGGCCCGCAGACAGGTGCTGTGACGATCTTCGGGGTTAGCGAGCACTCGGCGACAGCGGAGCGGCGATTGTTCTCACGCTCACCAGCTGCAGTGGCTCGCTAACGGAGGTTAGCGACGATTTTCAGCGCTCTCTTCTCAGCAGTAGAACTAGAGGCCCTGGAACACACAGGAGCCTCACCTGCAGATAGTAATCCTCGCTGGGAGGAAACAGGAGGCTGATGGTGGAGTCTGATGTGCCTGAGACTCCAGCAGGAGGCTAGCTCTCTCCTAGCCCTTGGGTGATTGCTGTAGCACAAAAATAAAAGTCCAATCAAAGTTCTTTTCCTCTTCTTGAAGTCCAGTAGTAACAGCTGCAGGCCAGTCCCAGAAACAGCACACAAGCACAAGGACAGTCCTTCTCCTGCAGATTCTTGTAGTCCCACGGACAGAGGTTCTTCTTGTTATCCAGGAGCAATACAAAATGTAGGGGTTTGTGCACAAATATTTATACCCCCAAAGTCTTTGTTCTTAGG
The DNA here is from genome assembly GCF_964204655.1 of Triturus cristatus. Classification (NCBI taxonomy): domain Eukaryota; kingdom Metazoa; phylum Chordata; class Amphibia; order Caudata; family Salamandridae; genus Triturus; species Triturus cristatus. The sequence continues at coordinate 962,989,289 of NC_140589.1, forward strand.
GGTCCCAAGTCTCTGAACCCAGCCAGAACCAGTTCTGCCCAGCCCTGGAGCACTTTGTTGATCAGGCTGCATCCTTCCTTTCAGAAAGAGGGGGTCTGCCTCAGACGCACAGTGGGAGGTGGAGCCAGCATTCACCTTGCCAGGCACAGCCCTATTCAAGTGCAGGAGCTACCCCTCCCCTCACACCCAGGCAGGTCCTCTATTCAACCCAGGTCTGACTCAGCCTGCCCTGTCCCTCCAAAACCAGACAGCCAATACACATCATAGCAGAGCAAACTGGAAGGCTTAGGCAAGAAAGTACCTATACTCTAAAAGTGGTAGTTTCAAACACAGAATATAAAAATAACCTTCACTAAAAGATGTATTTTAATATTCTGAGCTCAGGCATACTAGATTCGTTTTTCTACCATGTTCTGTGGGTCAGTTAGGACTATAGAACGTAATAGCCCAGACCTCCCATTCTGGCCTATGGAGAACAGGTAGCCTTACAGTAGTGAAAAACGAAATGGGGGGTAATTCACTACGAGGACATGCTACATACATCAGGGCATGTCCTACCTTACACATACAATGCGCCCTATCATAAGGGGGGCTTACAGGATGCCAAGGGAAGGTTTAGGGGCTGGGAAGTGGGTGCACTTCACAGCCAAGATGGCAGTTCTGGACTGCACGCAGACACTGCAGTGGCAGGTCTGAGACACACTTTACAAGCTGCTTCCGTGGGTGGCACAAACCAGTGCTGCAGGCCCACCAGCAGCATTCGGTTTACCAGCCCTGGGCACACACAGGCCACGCTACTAGGGACTAACAGGTAAACCAAATAAGCCAATCATGGATGTACCAATTCATATGTCATCTTTACAAAGGGAGCATTCGCGCTGTGGCACTGAATGGCAGTGGCACCGCGCCCAGAGCATCTATAACCAGCAAAAACAGAGGAGACACAGCGAAAAAAATGGAAGGGAGACTCACGCCAATGGTGCCAGGTCTAACAAGTGTGTATGTAAGACTGGGAGGAATTTCTGAGCAATAGATTGCAATCAAATGTTTAAAATGTCTATGACCAAATGCATTATAAAAGGTATGTATTCTATTCGAGCGCAAATTTGATTTGCTAGACAGATGGGAGGTGTGATAGTTGTTTTTTTTTTCTAATCCTCATTCTACAAAATATGCTCTTAGTTCAGGAAAATGGAGCTTCTTAGACCGAAATCTATAGCCCAAAGAGAAAAAACATAAACCCCGGTCTCTTCTCATTGAAGGGTGGGTGGATTTAACCCCCGGGGGCTGTCTTCAAAGGGGCTTATCAAAGATAACCAACGCTCCTCCACTTCCAAAGGCCATTAGCTCCTAGCTTTAGCTAGCTTCCCATCATCTCGGCCTAATGAGCGAATTCGTAATCATTGGACTGATGAGTACATAAATTCTATTTCTTAAACCAAATAAACCCATAAAAAAGATGAGTAACCGAACCTAAAATAAATGGTAGAAAGAACAAACATAAAAGAGTGGGAAATAACTCTAATTGTGTTAATCAGAAGATGATGAGGATGGACAAGTACACATTAAATTACAACCGAGGGATTAGAGACAAAGGCTATAAACCAGTTATCCCATAAATCCCAGAATTTTGTTTTTTTGGCCCTTTTGCTTGCTCGGTCTAGAGTTGAGATACGCTGAACTGAGCTTATCCTTTCAGATTTAGTAGGTGAGGGGGTAAGATCCATTTTATGCAGATCTCCCTTCGTACCAGGAGAATCCAGACAAAAATAAGTGCCTTCTGGTTTCTTGATAGAGCCAAATTTTCTATCCCCCTTGGAATTACCCCGAAAATGACTATAGACGCTGTTAGCCTGACCTCTTTTCCCATAATTTCAGAGATGATCTTACTCACGTGGTCCCAAAAGAGCTCCAACGAAGGACACTGCCAGAACATATGTACCTCATTTGCGTTGATTTCGTCACACTTCGGGCACCTCTTTGTCGCTCCATTCCCCAATTTAGAGAGTTTCAGTGACGTCCAGCATGCCGTATGGACAGTGAAGAGATGGATTATTTTTAGGGGGGCAGCTTTCACATATAACCAAAGAGTAGACGTAGATATTTGGCGGCTGTCAGTCAGTGCTGAGTGGTCGCGGTCTCTCCCCCTCTTGACGGAAAGGAAGAAAAATCGCGCGCAGACGGATGTAGCCCTGAAATATATAAGGTTTGAATGTGGAACGCGGGATGAATCATAAATAAGCCTACGGATTTATTCATCTGATTTACCTCGGCTTTTCCCGACGGTCTTTGTTCATGCTCGGGGTCAGCTCCCTCTGCGAGGTCTTCGCTGTGGCCGCGGAAGCTGGAAACGCCGGTCTGCCGCCACGAGGTGGGATCTGGACGGAAGCAGTATTGCGGATTGCCAGGGGCCGACGCGCAGCTGCCAGGATTGGTTTCCTGGGAGGCGGAAGCCCCTTCACGGTTTCGGCTGCGGTGGCGGCCGGCGAACAGACAAATGTGCGGGAAAGCGGTAGGGAAGATACCGCGGAGAATGAGAGCCTCCCGCTAATGACCCCGGTAAGAAGAAAGAAGAAGGGTGCGCGGGGACAGCTCTTACAGGGAGACAATGTAGAAATTGAAACTGGAAGCGGCAAGTTTGAAGCTCCCAGATTTCAATAGCCCCCGGGGAGATCAGTGACTGCAGAAGTTACAGGGGAGGGGAGTAATTTAACCCAAAGAAGTAATAGTAACACTAGTAATACCCTCAACAGATATACTCTGCGACGCAGAGGTCTTTGGGGGCAGGACTTGTCCCGCACTGAAGGTCCCCCAGGATATACACCGTTAAATACCGTGCAAGTGGAGAAAACGACTACCCAACCTCAGATAATAGAGAGAAAAAACACAAAATCTACAAAAATAAAAAACAACCAACCTAAGTTAACTAACCAAGTAAGTACTCGGGTTACCCCATCTCTCCGTACTTACTTTAAAGTACAAGCCCAGACCCGAGTTCTAACTGCTCAGGCTCCACACCATCACGATTATGAGAAATTAGATACCGGTACCCTTACAGACAGAAGAAGGAGTTTAGGAGCTATGGAGCAGAGAAACAACATCATTTTGTTGGAAAATAGGTTTTCTAGTCTAACAGAAATGGAGGACGCATTAGTAGCACCCCAAACCAATACCACAGCACAAGATCTAGTGTAGCACAACTTAGCAATTACTAGCGCTAGCTCTAACTCCACTCCTGTTTGCAGTTTAAATTTAACCCCCACTATAAACATCTCTTCAGACAAGCCATCAACCCAGTTAGCCGATCAGGGAGGAGGATCAGGAGGACAGGCGACAGGGTCCAGTTCCACTACAGAGAATCTACTCCTAAATTTGATCTCTGAGATGAGAGAAAAATGTACAACGTCGGAAAGCAATCAGCAAAAGATCCAGGGGGCCTGCGAGTCTTTGGAACTAAAAATTAATGAAATAATGGGTAGAGTGGAAGCAGTAGAAGCCACAGTAGAAGACCTCCAAAAGCAGGTTAAGGAAAATACAGTAGAGATCAAGAGATTAAATTTGAAAGAAAAAGCATTCTCGGACAAACTGGAGAGTTTAGAAAACAACGCTAGAAGAAACAACCTTCGGATTCTAAACATTCCAGAAGATCTTGAGGGAGGAGACATAAAAACTTTTATAATTGATCTTCTAAATGATTTCCATCCTGAGATTGGGAAGCTGATCTTAGAAAATGATATTCAAAGAATTCACCGAGATCCCTTTACTAAACGACCCGGAAGAAAAAACCCCAGAAAGATATTAGTAAACTTCAAAACGTACTCCATAAAAGGAGGTGTGATAATTGTTGTTCAGTTAGATGCAAAATTGTTCTAAGATAAGGATAGGTTTTAAGAATTTCCAGGCATTCACTTCCCAAAAGGCAGCAAAATGTACTCTATTTTGTTAATTTGTTCCTTTAAATATTAGAGTACTACTCTTTTATTTATCTGAAGAGAAAGCTTTGTGTCTTCTAACTGCAGGAGTTCTAAGCATTTTTAAAACCCTTCAGGGTTAGACTAAGTATTATTATACCATCAGCGTATAATAGATAGAGTGAAGATAGATAATCTCATTAAGGATGATCGCTGCCAGATAATAAAAAAGCAGATAGTAAATCATGTCTAAAGAGAGGAAACAAAAGAGGTAAACAACCTTGTTTTAAACCATTTTTTGTTTTGATGTTTGAGGAGAGAACATTAAGATGTTTGAGGAGAGAACATTGTCCCCACGCAATAACTCCTGGGACCAACCTGAAGTATGAAGAGTAATAACCAACCGCAGTAGGTTTTTGGAAACCCCAAAAGTTGGTAATTTTCTTCATAGAAAAGATCTATCTGTAACATAGCAGAATTATCCATTGAAGAACTATTAGCTTTGAAATCTGCTTGCTCTATTGGTATAATGGCATTATGGCCCAACATTGAAGGTATTTTAAGGTATGTCTTGCAAATCAAAAGGTCATTTTGACAGCTGCAGTAAATCTCCAGACTTAACAAGTTATTGATAAGTGTTAACATTCTACGGAGGGTAGCAGATGGCAAAATGCTAATGGAGCAACCCTGACGAAAGTGTGACTAAGGAAGACGTTCCCACCACTACCCCGGTTTCAGAACTATGAAATGAAATTCAGGATATTCCCATGATAAGAGGAAAAGCAAAGGTAAAGGGAGAGGAAATAACCACCAATATATCCCTGTAATAATACCTGACAAATAAGGTACTGTATGTAGGGGAGGGTGATAATAAGCTCAAAGAAGAAGAAGGGATCCTAATCCTGAGGAAGGCCGTTAGACGCCGGAGGGGGCTCAGAGGAGGCCGAAACATGTTGATAGAATAACACAATTTTTTTAGGGGTATGGATACTAATAAAATTGTAAATCCGCTAGATATTGATTTTAATCCTGCCAGGGAAATTTAGGAATATAGATTAGTTGAACAGCCACCTAGGTAGTTTTAGTCACTCTTTTTGTGTTGAGAGGATCCCGATCCCGATCCCATGCTAGGATAGAGGGTTTGATTCAATCCCCTCAATTGTTGTGGTTTTTTAAAAAGAAAAAACCTTTTCACTCCATCAGTTGATGTTGGTCTGCGTCTTGATGTGGATGCGGCCCTATGATGAAGCATGACACTATCTAGTGTGTGGGGCCAGCAATATAAACCATTTGGTTTTCCCATACAAGGAGATATAAGCAGCACTTAGGGACAGATTGATCCTGCTGAATCCCCTTTCCTTTCCCAATGTGTGTGTGTGTTATTGCTAACATTCGTCAGCATGAATTATTAAAAAGAGAATCTTTCAGAACTATCTTTGTAGAGAGAAAAGGCTAGGCGGTATAACAGATATTTGAGGGCAAGTTCTCTTTCCCCTTCAGCGTGCACCTAAATAATTGCACATCTTGGTCCTGCTCCCACAACCCATGCTTTGTCTTTCCGAATGTATAAGAGCTGTGGAAAACACATAAAACCATTCTTATTCCTTCTTTTTCACCCTCCCTATCACAGCAAAGATATGTTGACTCGAACCCAGTCCCCTAGATTTGAGGTCCACCGCCCTAGCCGTCAGGTCAACTCCTCTCCTTGTTTTCTTTTCTTTCTTTAATTTTTTCTAATTACTCAATTGATCAGACCATCCCGGAGTGGAACTCTTCGGACGCAGTGACATGTTGCTGTTGCGAAGGAAAGACGACAGTAAGGAGGGGGTCGGATCCCCGAGGTTAGGAGCGCAGAACGCTAAACTCGCACTGGAGAGGCCTAGCACCCGACTATGCAGCAGCCCATGGAGGGACTGCCATCTAGGGTAGAGGGATGGTCCCTGCTCGGCGGTACCCTACACAAGGGGGTGCCATGAGGCAGCGCCCACATGTCAGGGCCCAGTGGGTATTCTTCGTTGAGTGTCAGGCGTGGGGGGCGCCCTAGAGTGCGCAGAGTATAGACCACCTGGGGGCATGGTTTTTGGATGAACACTCACTGCTGGGGTGCCATGGACACAAAGGGTACCTTTCACTGTCAGTGGTGGGATGGCCCTATACTACACAGTCCCACTTCATCGGCTTTGGCCTGTGGCACCCCAAAGGAACAGGAGGGGTTTTCTGGAACTGATGAGGACTGACACTGTATCTATTAGAGTTGTCATTTCAAATTGACCATTTCCGCAGCCACCCTAATGCTTTTTTTTTCTGTATACCTGTATAGTCGCAATTTGGTCATAGTACTGTGATGTTATAGATTTGACTCTGATGTATATACCTACATTACCTGTGACACACTTGAAAATAGCTGTTATTTCCATACCTGTTTTTCTTTTTGCTGAACTGGTGAAAATAATAATAAAACATGTCTTGAAAAAAACCTACTGAATTAATCCCGTGCCATATTGAAGCATGGACAGTGCAGAGGCCTTCCAGCTTTTTGTCGAAACTTTAATGTGCTCTGTCCTCAGCCTGACTCGGCTTTGACCACCCCAGCAGGGCACGTCAAGATTTTAATAAATGGGCCTTTCTTGTTTAGTGATGTGACAACAGAGTTCTATTTACCTGCTGCAGTGCATGGGGCCGCTTGTTTCAGGGGCGTAACACAAGCCCCCGCATCCCCCGCAGTGCAGGGGGGGGGGCAAGCTCCAGGGGTCCCCTCAGCACTGCACTTCGGCCGGGGAGCTCCTGATAGGGTCCTCGTACCTTGCAGCCCCCCCCCCCCCCATTATTGTTACGCCACTGGCTTGTTTGTGGCTGCTGGACGTGGAATGGCACTTGGCGCTGCCATCCTAAGGGCTGAGGGGTCGGGTTCATGTTCCACCCTCAGACTGATTGAGAATCTACCACATTTTCTCTTTGAGGTGTAAAATAAAATGGGGGTATCATAAGCTGAGACTGTGCGGGTCTGACCAGTACCAAAGGAATGGGACGAGGATGGAAGAATAAGAGTAATGCAAGGGCGTAACACAGGCCCCCACAGCCCTCGCGTTGCGGGGTCCCTTGCACTCCAGGGCCCCCCTCCGTGGCCACGCAGCCAGCAAGCATTACACACGTTCGTCTCTGATGTGTGTGGTGCCGTGGTGATATGTTACGCTCGCCGTCGTTGCACCAAGGCTTTGTCATAAATTAAATGGTGCGCAGATGCATCAGCGCTGTCTGCGTGGTGGTCGTCCTCACACTTAGGGTGGGGCATAGGGTGGGGCTGGGCTTAGCGGCATTGCCATGCGCAATTAAAAGTGCGCGTGACGTGAGGCGTCCGAGAGGGATCATGCGGCCATAATTTAATAATTGCTTGCTACCCTAGCCTTCAATCTGCCGCCCGACTGCGCCTGTCTTCGAAGCTGCAGGCCTCAGGGGAGTCGAGTCGGAGTCTCTCAGTCAGAGGGTGGGATGGGCTGGGTATACAGGACTTGTAGTTGTCACAGTCACATCATGGGCGTAACATTTTTTACATAGCCCCGCAGCCCCTGTGCTCCAGCCTCCAGGGGCCCCCTCAGCCTTCAGTAGCTGTAGCGCACAGCACTACACTCTCTCGCCGGCGCTGCTGCCTCATAAATTAAATGGTGTGTGCGTGCGGTGGGTGCAGGTGACTTAAGCTCCCAGCAGCAAGGGGGTTGACACAACTGCCTCGAGTTGAGGCCAGAGATCTCTCTCCTCCTGAAAGAGCTCAATGAACATATGGCAAACGTGCAGTCCTACTGTGTCACAAGAGTGTGAAGTCTGGAACGTTTCAATCCCCTAGGTATCTCTCGGTACTCTCGTTCTCGCTTCTATGCATTGTAAGGTGCCCCAAGGTGTGACTTCTGCTGCCCCATCCATACTGGAGGCCACTCACGCCTCATGGTAGGCTGCATGACCACTGCAGACAGAGGTCCCGCACACAGCTTGGCCTTCACACCAGGACGTCTGTATGTACATGAGGTTGTATGCCTCCTGTCATATCTACATCCACTTCTGAGCTGAGAAAACCAGTCCCTGATGTTGGTGAGATAATATACCTTAAAGAGCAGGGCCTATATGACCGGTTGAAGCCAATGTGAGTAGTTTAACTCAAAATCTAGCAATATCCTGATAGATATTACGTTTTATCATCTTGATCACCAACGTGGCTAAATCTCCATCAACAATGTGAAGGAAAAAAATCTCCATTCATATAAAGGATGTCTTGAAGGCCTGGGGTCATGACATAAATGGCTGTACTGGAGCACAGCACTGTTGTTCACCTGTTTTTATGCATTTGCACGGTCACAAGGGAAATTATATATTTTTCCTGATACTTATTCGAGTCTTAATACCCGCAAATGGTACTGCTCTGAATGTCTGTTTTTAAATGTTCTGGCAGATCTGAAAGGCAGAAAATCAGAATCTCTAAAAATAGGATTCCTGTTCAAAGTAAAGTCTACCCTCCGCCTGCTGCCGAAATATCTGAAGCCAATCTTGCAATGCATGCCGAAGTGTTGTCACAGATATTTGAAGTTTTTGAAGTCACAAGAAAATCATGTGATAAGACGTTATCGCATGGCAGATTAGGACATGGCAGGAATGGACCTGGCTGTGGTACCCACAGATCTCCACACACGGGTAGAATAACAGCAATGAATGGGACTTATGAAGCCAATCAGAACCACTGGTAGCTCCCCAGGGGCATGCCATTCATGTGTTTAGCCCATATGTACCATTGGAGGCCAGCCATGTGCACCACATGCCCCAAAAGGCACAGCTCAGTTCCAAATGCTAAACTACCTCTATTTGTAATGGGAAGACAAGCAATCCCAAATTCACTTGTTCCTGACTACCAACCTTGTGCGAGCCTCATGTCAGCGTAACAAGGTTTAAAATGAATAAATTGCCAGTTCAACAGGTGCTGCTTGGGCTGTTGCTGAGCTGTGAGCTGTGATAACCACAGTGATGTGTGCACTCAACCTAATAACAATTACTTCTTTTTATGGATAGTGCTTAGTACAGAAGTTTTAGTTATATCTAAGAGCTGTAAATTTACTGTTACTATTATCTAACTTAAACGTATTTAGTTTATCAACCTCAGAAGGAAGAAAGACTTAGTGGTCCTGCTGCGATTTCACCAGCGCAAGCAGATCATATAGATGTCAGCAGCGAGTACTTCACTCACTGAGCCAACTTTCTTTTGTAAATGTTTTCTAATATCTTACTACTTCCCTTCCCTAGTTGACCCGATCATTAGTTCTCTGACAGAGATATTTTACTCACTGGCGATGTGTTTACCACTGTTAAGGACATATCACCCACCCATTATTTGAAGATAGTTTCAATATGTGGCAGAGTAAGGCTTTCTCACTGTATACTCTTGTTAGTAAATATCTTTTTTATCTCAAAACAGAGCATGTTTACTTTTACTAAATAAAAGTGCACAATTGTGACATTCAGAATGATTGTGCTTCAGTATGGTAGGCATGTAGTGTAAAAGTGCACATTTTCTGCAGCTGTGTAGCCTGAGAGGTAGGCCTCTAATGTAAGCAAGAAGATGGCCCTATATGCCCAAACATTGTGGGTACTATAAAGCCATAAGTGTGTTGTACAGGGCATCTCACATGCCAGGGTCCAAGAGCGATTGCACTAATGATAGCTGCACCGCTTAATGTCTGGATACAAATGAAGCTACCAGAATGTCTATGCCACACAGGCTTTTGTAAGACAACATGGCTCCACCTAGCAGGTTAACAAAGAATCGTCCATTGGATTGGGTGGTGTCTGTTGAGCTACAGATTGGAATGCTATGCAAAAGCGATCGTTTTGCTGGTCTAGGCCAAACTGTGCCACAATCTGCTGTATTAAATGTTGAAAACCCCTGTAAACTGCAGGGATCCAACCACTTTGTTTCTGCAGAGTCCTGCAGCCCAGCCCTTAACCTTTTATCTTGCAGGAAAAATATTGACAAAAGAGCTTTTGCAGTAGCATAGTGGTCCTTACGGTGACAATATGGGATAACAATGAGAGCATCCTGTTAAAATGTGTCTTCTGGCACAGCCCTATATATTTGAATTGAAGTGATCTGTATTAGATGCTTAAAACCAGCTTTGCCTTCTCCAACAAACCCTCAGGACTCTTACTGTTCAAGGCTTCATCAGCTCTAGGGAATAGGTAGTGTAACATTAGCCCCTGCAGCCCCTGTTGTGCGCAGGGGCGGGGGGGATTGGCCCTAGCTCCACATGGCCCCCTCCGGCACTGTTCTCAGGCGGCGAGCTCCTGACGAGGTCCGGAGTGCAGGCCCCCCCTGCATGTACTTTGCAGGGGGACCCCCTCAAGTTTTGTTACGCCACTGGAGTAATGAAGATTAACCGGGTCTGGTGGCTCAGTGGACCAATGTGTCTGCTGCAGGGGCCTGTGTTCGACCTCATGGTCACAGGTTCAAATCCTGGCGGGTCCGCTCAGCCTTTCATCCATCTAAGGTCGAGAAAATGAGTACCATTGAGTTGGCTAACAATAAACATCTGTTATTCAGCGCCAAGATACCTGTAGTGGTGAACGCGTGCTTTACAAATACACGTGTTATGTTATTAACATTAACGCAGGTGAAGTGGCACTGAGGCCTGGGGTACAAAGGTCCATTGTACATAATTATGGCTGTTTTTTACCTCACAACCAGTGGAAGGCGGGCCCACGGCACACTCGCTATGCCGGTGTGCGTTAACACCTCCTTTTGTTATTACTGGCTTTGTTTCCTTCTGTCCTGAGGTATTCCTATGAGGTGACAGGGACGTCTTAACAGATGGGCACGCTGGTCAGTTGCCTGGGGAGCCCACAAGCATAAGGGCCCCATGCAGACCAGAATTTAACACTCATTTCCCATCAAACATTTGTATTCCTCTGAGCGGGTGTGAAGGCAGGGCCCAGCGTACTGCTTTACCCGGGGGCTTATACTGCTGTTAAGGCGGCCCTGTGAGGTGATGCAGGACAAGTTAGTTTAAATGGAAGGTTCAGGGGGACGCTCATGAGCAAACCAAGCTCAGGAGTGAAAGTAAACACTGTGTTCGCTTTCAAGGACCAAGTCAAGACTTTGCCATGCTTCCAGGTGCTTATCACTCAGCACTGCTCCTGCAAGCACTGTGTTGTGCACCAGTGCAGCGTATCTTGGAGGTGCTGCATTGAGATCAATTACAGTTCAACTCATAGCCAAAAACGGGGACTTTTGAGAGGGAGAAATCTCAACACAATGATAGTTTGGGTCTTTCATTTCCAGTTTTTGTTTCAATAACGTGGGAAGAAAGAGATTACACATAAACCCACATGGTGAAGTTGGTGCAAATTATCTTAAGACCAGCTGGGCTAGCACCACTTTGGCACCTTCATTTTTAAAAGGAAAATTGGATCACCTTACACGTCTACTTTAGACCCTGGCAAAAGCAGCAACCTGTACAACGTGTACCCATTCCTTCCACAGAGATTTGGCAATGTACTTAGAGATGTTTTATGTTTGTGCATTTCCTGAACGGCGTGTGAAAGAGAGCAAAAGAGAATGGAAAACTGAAGGCGATAAATTGAATACCCATAAAAGCACATGATTACCAAAACATCAAGCATGTGAAATGCAATAGGTCTCGCATTTTTTTGAGTTAGCGCTATTGGCGTTGCAAATGGCAATGTCTTTTACACTTGTGTTATGGAGTGGATGTATGTGGTTTGAGTGGAATTATGTGGGTTGCTGGACTTTGTTTTTGGCTTGCACTGACCTTTCTCAAAAATGGTGCTACATGTTTAACGGAGCAGCACGAGTTCTCCTGAGCAGGGCTTATATATGTTTACTGGGTTCGTGGAATTATGTTCTGCAGAAATGGAATTCTTTCATTTGAAAAGTTCTCAGCGTCTTCACATTTAAGCATAGTGGGGCAGATTTACAAGCCCCTTGCGCCTATTTGCACCGCCATTGCGTCACTTTTTTTGACTCAACAGCGGCGCAAACAATGCACTAGGGGTGGGCGGAATTTGCGAAATTAACTTTCGCAAATTATCGCAAAAATGCTAAAAATCTCCGCAAACACGCCGGAAATATCGCGAAGATGCAGAAGTTTTTTTCCCGCCTGTTCGCAGTATTTTTTGCGTGATCGCGGGTCGCCAACTTACCCATGCGGTTGCTCAAGGGCGCGGCCATCTTGTTTTCACTTGTCCCGCCCTCTCGCGATGCTTACTTCCTGTTTCGGGTCGCGCAATGCATGTTCGCGCCCGTTCGCGGTCGAAATTTCCTGTTCGCGACCGCTTTTACTTGATCGCGTTACTTTTTGCTTGCTCGGGGAGAAAATATTGCGCGAACTTGCGCACGTGGTCGCAATGGGCGCGGCCATCTTGTTTTTCACTCTATTGCATGGTTCTGGGGCCTGATTTTCAATCCTCCCAAAATCCTCTCAATCCTTTGTTTATAGCCATGGATCTTTATTACTTATTATTTCTCTAACTATTTTCCTGCTTCTATATTTTTGGTTTTTGTCTATTTTTTTTTTTTTTTTTAGCTACTTTTGCCTCTTTCTATTCCCTGCTATTTATTTCCTTTACTCCTTTATTTATTTTACCTTTTCTTTCCCGCCCCGTCCCCAGAACCATGTCCAAGGGTAGGGCTGTTCGCCGGCGCAGCCAGAGCCGCGACCGCCTTCCTTGCGGAAGGCGGCGCCCACAAGGGGTGCAGGCACGGGCCTTATTTGGGGAGGAGGAGTTGGCTGCACTAATTGTCTTTGTGCAGTGCCACCACCCCTCAACCCTGGCAGCAGGTGGCAGGCCTGGGTCCGGGTACGGCCTCCGGGAGCGTCGGCAGCGGTGGGGGAAGGTGCGCCGGGCAGTGTCGCGCATCTCGGGTCCGGCGCACCCAGGCACAGCTGACGCACCGGTGGTCCGACATCCTGGACCGTGAGCAGGACCTGCTGGACCTGCTAGGAGTGGAGGTCCCGGGGCTTGGTGAGTACATATTTAATTACTACAACTTTGTGTCTGTTCTTCTGCTCTGTGTTATACATTGCGAATATTTTTTTCCCTTCCAACCAGCTAGAATGTTGCTGCTTACAAATCAATACATTCCAGGTTAATAACGTTTAAAAGTCTTCTGTGATTATGGTGCTCTTCTGCGCTACTACTAATCTTACTTGTTTGCAGCTTGCGTTTGCGCTTGCTTAGCGTGATTCTTTACGAGTTTATTTTAGAGAAATGAAGTTACGTAATGCTACAGTGACTCTAGTCCACTCCTTACTTTGTCCCGTGACCGTCACTAATAGATAGGGGCGGATTGATGTTTAGGTACACTACTTTGTATGAGCTTCTAATTTGTTAGTGGTATGCGTGATGCCCCCTCACTCAGTTACGTGACGTGCTGCTAGTACGGCAGTCTTTAGAACCTTTTCTAGTTTGTTCAATGAGTGGTGGTAGGCTTAGCAGTTACTTAGCAGTAGCAGATCAGCATCAATCAAACCAAAATTTGGTGTATACAAAAAATGTAGTCATGTTCATGTGTCCTCCATGATTTGACCATACGCATTGTTGAGGAATACAGTGGAAATGCATACTTAATGTACAATTGGCATGCCTGGAATAGGTGGGCTAGGTTGGGTGGTACGTTGTACTTAGGCTTAGTTGTAACTTAGTTTTCTGGAATCAGAATGGAAGACTGGATTACTGTTGATAAATAGTAACTTAAGTAGTTGAACTGCGAATCCCCCGATATTACATGTTGACCAGATGAGATCGGTCAATGTAGTTATTGCAATTGTTGTTTACATAAGTGTTTTTTGACCGTTGTTGAAAAATATTGTATTTGTTTGACACCATCCATCAATGTTTGTCTCTTTCTTATATCTTTCCTGTTCATCAGCACCCAGGGGCAGACCGACAGGGACTGGGCAGTCGGCGGGACAGGAACAACACCACCAGGAGGACACCGCTGAGGGCTCCTCTGCTGGCCCCAGTAAGTCTTCTTGTTTTTAATAATATTTCTTATTCCATAACTTTTACTGCCCCATATTTTTCCTGAACTATTGTTGGTTTCCAAATGCTATTTTTTTACCACCAATTATCCTTCGATCTGTACGGTTTAAAAATCTTATCCATGCCTACGCTATGATGATTTTGAGTACTACTACTACTACATACTATCAGTCTGTCTGTACTGTAGTAGCTAGTCTTGCCCAGTTGGCCAGTTCCACTCTTTGTGAAAGGTTGTAATATAAAACTCATATTCACCAGTAGCTCGAGCCATTGAGTCCAATCCGTTGGGTCGTCGTCTTGTACTACTTTTACTCTTATTGATCTTGAGGCTTTGAAAATTCACAGCAACTTCCAAATGTTTAACTATTTTGATATGATATCCTATAGGACATACTACTGTTGTAGGGATCTTGCACATACATTTGCACCAGAAAATAGGATGTTGGTGATGGTAGGTTGGACCTTCCTTGCACACCTCAATCAGAAATTCCGCACCCACCACAATTCCACTGCTTGACTATAGTACTGTCTTGTCATAACTATTAGGTCTCGTAACCCTCCCCCCAAGATACCCAACAAGTAGACAACCCAGAACATAACACACCCAACCTCTCAGTCGTGGAAGCAATTCACATGCACATCCTTACTTTAATTTGCTCACTCGTGTAAGTTAGACCACACCAAAATACCACCAAGTCTATGTAAGTTCAAAATGTTTATTTCAATTTGAGAAGGTCTCTCTGTACACTGTTTTCTTAGCAGCACCAACCGGAAAATCAATAACATTAAAACAATATACATTGTTGTTACACTTATACAGTTGGGAATGAAATCATGATAACTGAACAGTGGTGGAAGGCAGCACCACCATCCCATAGCAATTTAGTTTATATAAATTTATAAAAGAAGATGTGAGTGAAGGGACCCCTCACCTTAGAAGAACCTAGTACTGGTAGTTGTTGCATCATTCAGAAGCTCTGGTTCGTAGAAGGGAATCTTGCGTCTGTAATGCGAAAAAAGAAATGGTGTGCGTTAGTATATTGCAACTTGCAGGCATTTCTCAGCCGTGCCAAAAAGTGTAGCATCTATGGATAAGCAATATGGACTAACAGTAACAGTAGTACACCAGTACTTCCTAAAAAAGTGGCTTGTTAATGTTTGTGGACCGCTTGTACGCAGCGCGTAGACTAGACAGTAGCAGTGTGAGGCAGGTCATGTGGGCTCAAAGGTGTCTTACGAAGCTGCAAGGTGAAGGTAACGTCACATGTGCAAAAAAAAAAGCCACAAAGGTAAAATGGTAGCATGGCTAGGGCTAATTAAGCAAAGGCTACAATGATCATATATAACTATTAGTGTCTACTCTACTACTACCTGATTTGTACTAGTGATGTATGTTAGTATTAACTCATTTTTCAACCTTGCTACTGATCAATAGGGGGAGGTGTATATGACGCCTAATAAATGTGTAATGTTTTCTAGGCGCACTACCGACCACCATTGCCGGGGCCAGCGAAGGCGACGCGGAGGGCGAGGATGCGGCAGTTGCTGCAGATAGCAACGGAGCAGTAGGGGGAGTGGCAGCACCAGTGGCGGGCGGTGGTAAGTTAGATTCATAATCCTTAACCATTGTTGAACTTGACAGTACACTCACTGCAAGGGTGTACTGTATGTATATATGTATACTGTACAGTTGTGACTTATGGCCCCATTAGGATGGTGGGCGACGCGTATTGCCCCCGCCGGGCCGGCTGGAATTCACTGCCGACACCGCAGGGGCAAACCTCCCGCCATCCCTGTAGAAAATATTCAGACATGTCGACCAGGCGGAAAAGGGTTCAATATGGCGGTGGTGTCTCTCTCACCACACCGCCAGCCATATAATCTGCATTTTGGAATGCCTTTGCGTGGCGGCATTGCCGTCCGCCACGGAAAGGCATGCAGACATTGCAGAGTATGCTTGGGGCCCCCATGGGGGGTACCTACCTATGCTATGGTACCCCCCGCCTTTCAAAGCAAAACGTGACAGGCTCTGTGCGGGGCCCGTCATGTTGTGCTTGGAAAAGCAGCAAAACATTTTAGCATTGCTTTCAGCAAAGCCAACCAGAATGTAAAAAAAAAAAACAGGGTGCGCCCGCCACTGTGCCGGGCGCATCCTCCTAATTAATTGTCCCCACGGGACCCCCACCCTTTTTAGCAGTCGGATGGCGGGCGGACAAAGTCCGCCCGCTATCCGATGTCGTAAGTAAGTATGAGTTGTTGGGGACGTTTGAAGAGTGAACTAGAAGACTAGAATTCCCTTTAATTGATATAGGACTAGGAGCCGGAGTATTGAGTAACCAATGGCCTCATCTATCTGATTTCAACTCCGCTTTGAATGTTTTATGGAGAAGAGCACCTGGTGCACTGTTCAACTAAAAAGTGTAAGACAGGTGGAAGGAAGAAGGACGGGCGACATTTAAAATGTTATGTACTACTGTGCTTTATTTTATAGTGCTACTCTACCATGCCACTATGTGTATAAATAATTACCTTGTCCTACTGTTTTATTATGACTATATTTTACAATTGTCTTGTTTTTTTCTTTTTGATACACAGCTACTCCGAAACTCAACCGGAAGGAGTTGGCCGCCAAGGCACGGCGCCGGAAGCTGGAGGCAATCCATCGGGAATTCCGGCGGCTGGTGGTCCTAGCCGAGGAGGAGGAGGAGACTGCGGCACCAATTGTTCAAGCCTCCTCCAGTGCCCCGGGCCCCAGCCACCGCCCTCCAGCGGTACGGCGCCACCGTCTGGCGGCTGCCCACCGTCACCGTGCCATCTCCGGTGCCCCCCCCACTGTGGCTGCAACTGCCGCGGCCTTAGACGCCGCGTCGCCCGTTTAGAGGACGAGATGCGCCAGATGCGTGTCCTCCTCCAGTCCCGCCCCACCAGTTAGTCCCTGTCACTGCCCCTTTTTTAATTCTTGTTCGTTTGGGCGTTACAGACTTTTTTCTACTATGGACAGTGGTTGGGGTTAGGGAGGGGGGTGGGTCAGCTTTTGTGGGTTTAGTTTATTTTTGTTAGGGTAAATTAAATATATTTTTCTATGTTACATGCAATGTTGTTAATGTTTTGTAGGTGGGGTCACTGTTTTACATCACACTGTTTTCTTGCTGGTGCATGGCCGCCCATAGCCTGTGTTTGATTTCAATAATTTGCTGACTGTATAAGACACAAACAGATAGATGCGACACACCTCACTCATTGACTGGTCCTTCTAGTACTTTCAGTCTGTCCTCTAGTCTATGCATTCTTTGGAGTGGTGTGTGAAAATGAAATCATTGACAACATGTCCATTATTAATTCTGCCTCCCCCAAACTTCTCTCTTACCGGTGCTTGATGTTTATGTCCAACTGTGGCACAGCACTGGCTGCATGGTGAAGATGGTTTCCTTTTTCATACATGCCATGATTGGGGTGGTGGTGGTGGTGGTAGTATAGTAGTAGTAGTAGACACTGGCAGGGCGGCAGCATTTCCAAAAAAAGAAAAGGAGACAGTCAATCGCCTTTGAGAGACTGTTAGAGGAGTAGTTGAATGAAGTACAGTACAGAACTTACCGAGCAACAATAATATGCTCAAATATTTGACAAAAAACTGAATGGTGGTTAGGAGGATAGCCTACTAGACAGAGTTACAAACTATAGTTGTGTTGAGTCACCTGACTATGCCTACAGTCTAACAGTTAGTGCTGTATATGAGGAATGACAACAAACAAATCCAATCAATGCCGGCAATTCATGCTGAGGTACATGTTCCTTTGTTAAATAAAATTAAATAACCTCTGAAATATCCTACTCATGGGTGGCCAAGCAGAAGAAAATCATCGCTCTGCCTTCAAATTGAAGTAGTGTTGCTTTCACCACATCCGCCTCAGCAAGTGTGTGATTAAGTATTGGTGTACATTTAATTTAGTTACACCTCGACAATAAGTCACACAGCCCGGGGGAAGTGGGTTAGGGTTTGTTGAATGGATGGGAAGGGGGTTTTTGGGAAAGGTTTGACATAGAAAAACAGTATGCATACATAGACAAACAAACGACAATCATTGAAGACTACCATATCCATATGTTAAGGGAGAAAAAGGCAATGCATGCATGATGATGAGAGACCCGGATTACAGACACTTCTAGTTCTTGTTCTGTTGTTCCGGCCTTAATACTTTAACAGATAGCAAATAGAAATTTTAAATATTGGTAGGGAAGAATCGTAAACACAGAGCAAACATAACGATGATTGATAATAACAACTCCAAGAACACACTGTTGTAAAGATTGTATACAAGATATTAATCAAATTATTTAAAAGAAGTTAAAAGTGGATACTGTTACTGTCTTATCCTGGTCAAAAATGTGGACTGGATTTTTGCATCTCGGCAGTCCTCTTGCTCCTCTCGTCTCGTCCATCAATCTTGGGTGTGTCGCCTCGCCACTCGCCACTGCCCGGCTGGAAAAAAAAAGGTGATTGATTGGTAAGGTAATTAATATGCATTGTAATGTTTTACAAAGTTTTGGGCAAGGCCCGGCCTGTAATTTTAGATGGAAAATCAAAGGGTATATTGAGAAAGAAAGTGAAAACAAATGCACAAGTGATGGTGTAGTGCAACAAGAACACTTTCCAAGGTGGCATGTATGCATATGCATCATCTCTACTCTAGTTTTTTTCCAGCATTGACCTTCAACAGTAACAGGAGAGAGCAGGGCCACAGTGCTTAGCATTAGCTCATCCTACGTTAACACTTTAGAGTCCTTTTTTTTTCTCTCAAAGAGTTGGACAAACGCAAAGCACATTATCCATTCCAAACATAGCATTTTACATTTTAAGTTAGTAAAATCAATGCACTGCAGTCATCCCACCGCTACACTCTATTCAACTTCTACACAGACATTTGGGTCTGCTATGGTTGTTGTTGACGTGTTTACCTTTAGGCTTTTCCGTTTTATGCCACTCCTGAAACATCCTCCTGACTTCATCATCATCTCTGATAGTTTTACTGACTGACTGAAGATCGGCCTGCAGTATAAGTATAATTTTTATGACACAACAAGAGTAGAAATATAAATATTACTGACTTGAGTCATTCTTTATTGTGTACAGAAAGATAGATTACTACTAGTACACTTTGACATCACTTTGTGCACAACAAACAACGCAAATACAAAGACCAATAGCTCAGAGTCAGGTGTCCAATGCATGCCATTAATTGTCATCATTCATTACCTGTTCCTTCTCATCTTAAGTTAACGGGCCATCTCTTTCGACATCATCATGATGGACGGTGCTGTTGTGTCACAGTCATTTGCATTGCGCAGATTGAGTGAGTCCCCTTCCTGTATTGAATTAAAAGCAATGTATCACCAAGATGCAGGAGAAGTACACATTTCTTATTTGCAAGAAGGGGAAAATGAGTGTGTTCTGTAGAAAGTTGATTAGTGGCAGTGCACAATTACATAAATTCATGCGCAACAAACACAACAAAATCTACATCATTCAGTCTGCGATTCTGCGGCCAATGCATGGCAGCCATCAATCATTACCTGTTCCATCTCATCTTGTTAACGGGCCGTCTATTTCGCCATCATCATCATAGACGGTGCTGTTGTGTCACAGTCATTTGCATTGCGCAGATTGAGTGAGTCCCCTTCCTGTATTGAATAAAAAGCAATGTATCACCAAGATGCAGGAGAAGTCCACATTTCTTAGTTGCAAGAAGGGGAAAATTAGTGTGTTCTGTAGAAAGTTGATTAGTGGCAGTGCACAATTACAAAAATTCATGCGCAACAAACACAACAAAATCTACATCATTCAGTCTGCGATTCTGCGGCCAATGCATGGCAGCGATCAATCATTACCTGTTCCATCTCATCTTGTTAACGGGCCGTCTATTTCGCCATCATCATGATGGACGGTGCTGTTGTGTCACAGTCATTTGCATTGCGCAGATTGAGTGAGTCCCCTTCCTGTATTTAATTAAAAGCAATGTATCACCAAGATGCAGGAGAAGTACACATTTCGTATTTGCAAGAAGGGGAAAATTAGTGTGTTCTGTAGAAAGTTGATTAGTGGCAGTGCCCAATTACATAAATTCATGCGCAACAAACACAACAAAATCTAAATCATTCAGTCTGCGACTCTGCGTCCAATGCATGGCATCAATCATTACCTGTTCCATCTTATTTTCAGTTAATGGCCAGTCTCTCTCGGCTCTGAAAGGAGGATAGCTATAGTGGTCATCTGATTCACGGTCCACTTGTTTTGGAAGGACGAAGAAAGTTTGAATTTGTTGTTACCATCATCCAATCATCATTCATGAGGGAAATTGAATTGAGCAGGAGATTCAGTATGATCGAGCGGAGGAGCTGGATTCGGAGGACTGTACTGTCAAATGGCAGACACCTGAAACTTGTATATTAAATTAGAAGAGTAGAAGACGGTGATAATGGATTTGTGGCGATTCACAAGTTTATAACCGGAACGACAGACACATAAACAAAGGGGGAAAAAAAGGGAGGAAGACAGTAAGTGCGAGCCTAATTGTCAGGGAAGTATAGCTCGTCCTCAAACTCTGGGGGTCCTTCCAGTAGTAGGTAATCATCTGACACAATACTTCCGTCACCTGAGCCGCTGTCCTCATCTTCCTCTGTTGATTCATGCATTGTGTAATTCGGTGGTATGAAGTGCTGATTCATTTTGATCATTGTTAACCTCTCCACGTTTTTTGGAGATAGACTGGTCCTTCTCAATGTTACAATGGAACCAGCAGCACTGAAAACACGTTCGGAAGAGACACTTGCGACAGGGCAAGCCAGATAGCTTATCGCTAGCCTGCTGAGCTGTGGCCATTCAGACCTTTTCCTATACCAATACTGCAATGGGTTTTGATCAACGTACACCTCTGTAGGGTCGTCCAGATAGGCCTGGACCATCCGCTCAATGTTCAGGGTTGCTGATGGTAAGCTTTTGTGCTGTTTTTTCTGTGCATCAGCACTGTGCTTGCAATAGCCCATCTTTACATACCAATCCTGTAATGATGATGATTGTACTCGGCCTAATGATCCAGTTTTTGTTTCTGTAGTCGATAGTGATGGTGAGTGTTGTGATTGTGAGCCAACCGCACTGCCCTCAGCCGACGAAGTTGCACTTGATTCTGCATGGCCTGCTTCAGTATCAGTACTTGTTGTGGGTTGATGTGGCGGGCTTTTAATTAGCAGCCCTTCGTTTTCAAACTTAATGGCTGCTTCAGCTATACAACTTTTGTAGCGGGCAACATCATTGTCGGAAAAAGCAAGGAATAGTCCTAATTTTGCACGTGGATCCAGAATTGTGGCACAAATGTAATGTTCTTGTGACAAAATTTTATTTTGTATCCTTACATTTTCTGATAAGCGCCTGGATAAGCTCTCCACCAAGTCATGGGCTTGCCTTCTGTCCTCAACACCTTTGTAGGATTCAGACACATTATTCAGCTCATGCTCTAGCATTTGCAACAATGGGATAGCTTGGCCCATTATACAGTCCTCCTTGCTGACTTCACGTGTGAAGACCTCAAAAGGAGACAGCATCTCAGTCAGGCATTTAATTAGGGTCCATTGCTCCCTCTCAAGGGTCATGCCTTTAACACTAGCATCACTGCTTCTGTACCAGACATATTCATGGAGTGACCTGTGCTGTTCGTACAGACGATCAAGCATGTAATACGTTGAGTTCCAACGTGTTGCCACCTCCTGGATGAGTGCCTTGACTGGCATCCTAAATTCACATTGGATGATCCTCAGCTGCTTCCGAGCTTTAAAAGAATGGCTGAAATGAGTGCATATTCTTTGGCAGATGGCCAGTAAATTGCTGACTATGGGTTCTTTTTTCAGATAGTCTTGCACTATAATGTTTATGCAGTGTGCCAAACACGGAACCCTGAAATAGGAACCAAGTTCCATGGCCTTAAGTACATTACTGCCATTGTCTGTGGCAACAAAACCAATACCAAGCCCTCTGGGCCGCAGCCATTCCAAAACCTTGGTGCGAAACTCTTCTAAAATGTTTTCAGCCGTATGAGATTTCTCCATGGCGAACATGGCTACAGTTGCATGTTTCCGAGTACCTTCAAAAATCGCAGCTGTGTCAACAACACCTCGTGCAGATAGTTTATCTCTATCCCCCACAAAAGAGATCCAGTGTGCAGTGATGCACATGTAATCTGTGGCTTGGCAACTGCTCCACATGTCTGTTGTCAGGTGGATATTGTGCACAGCAGTCTGCTGCAAACCGTGACCAACCAATTCCAGCACATCATGATGTAGTGCCGGAACAGCAATTCTTGTGAAATAGGACCGGTTGGGAACTTTCCATTTCGGGCAGATGGCAGACACAAATTCAAGGAAACCCACCCCTTCCACAAATGAAAAAGGAAGAAGGTCCAGCGCTAACATTTTAGCCAGCTTCGCATTGTACAATCGTGCCATTGGGTGGTTGCGTTGGAACTGCCCCTCCAACCTAAACATGCTCTCAATGGTAGGCTGGCTTACTTTCCTTAGTGGTGCTGTTTTCATTAACCCACTAAGGCTCAACGACACAGATTGTCTCATTGAGGTACTCGCCGGTCGCCTTGGTGTCTCACCCACACTCTGAGTATGGCTCTTAATGCGGTGCCACTCTGATGTTACTGAGGAGGATGTGGGCGTTACCACTGCAGTGACTGCACTACTGGAGACAGGGCTAGAAATGCCTCCCTGTTCTTCACCTGCCACCACAATAATATCGCTCCCTGATTCTGAATCCTGACCAACTTCAATGGGTTTAGTTTTCCTACTTTCTTTTAACTTAAGTAGGTGATCCTCCCACACGATAGTGTGGTGTATTCTGAGATGACTTGCTTGTCCTCCGGTACCATAGTTTGTACCAAGCTTACCACGCCGAACACCTTGCCGACAAATTGAGCATAAAGCAACGTTCTCCTCCTTGGCGCTAACAGAAAAGAAGTCCCAAACTGGGGAGGAGAACTTTCTGGCACTGCTGGATGTGCCACTTTCAACACCAGATGAACTTGAGGGGGTGCTTGAAAATATGTGACCCTGTCCACCTACACTGTGACTTTTACTACCACTTCCTACTGAGATGGTTGAGCTGGATGTAGGTCCCTGCCGGGCCTTGGAAAATATGGCAGCTGGAGGTAGTGGTGGTGTAACCTGTGTTGGTGAGATCCGTGCTACATCCCGCTCAGTAGCAGCCTTTCTGGATAGGGTGAGAATGTCGGTCTCCAATCCCTTTGGGGCGGGAGTAATGTGCGTGATGACTGGCTCGTCTTCATCAACATCATCACCCCCCTCTTCTACATCTACCTCCATAACTCTAAGTTTTTCTGGGACCTTCCTTTTCAGAAGCATTGTCTTGTGGCGTATATCACTCTCAGACCGAGCTGGTGGTACCCAAGTGTCATCACGATCATCAGAAGCGGGGCTTGAAGAAGAAGATGATGGACTAAGCCTCCTTTTCCTTGCTGGTCGTCTGGAAGACAATAGATCTTCTGAAACAGTGGTTTGACTTTGCTCCACTTTGTCTGCAGGAAGCTCGATTTCCTGAAATGCCCCTACGTCAGGAGCAACAACTACTATGGTGGGCTGTTGCGGCGGCTGCTGCTGTTCTTGTTGCGGCGGCTGCTGCTGTTCTTGTTGCGGCGGCTGCTGCTGTTCTTGTTGCGGCGGCTGCTGCTGCTGTTCTTGTTGCAGCGGCTGCTGCTGCTGTTCTTGTTTTGGCGGCGGCTGCTGCTGTTCTTGTTGCGGCGGCTGCTGCTGTTCTTGTTGCGGCGGCTGCTGCTGTTCTTGTTGCGGCGGCTGCTGCTGTTCTTGTTGCCACGGCTGCACACTGATCTGCTGAGTTTGCGCCTGCGTTGAACTTGATTGTGTACTACTTTGCGGTAATGATATTTCTTCAACATCGCTGCTCGTTAGTAGACTGGCTACCTCTGCGACACTAAAGCCCTTGGGCCTAGGTTGGTGGGGTTGGACCGCTGTGCTGCTCCCAGCTTGGTTCCCGGACAACGCTTTGGTGCCAAAAAAAACATTGGCCGGCACACCACCAGTCGTGGTTAATGGCACTTGCTTTTTCTGTTCCTTCTTCTCACCGGCAACCTTCTTGGTACTGGACCTGGTACCTTTCTTTGGGGCCATCTTCTTCAGATGTCAGGCAGGATGCAGATGCACAACAAGTTCTGGTCTCACGTGGACGTGATGCGCAGCAGGACTTCTGTCTGGCTGGCAGTACAACGGGTAGCCGGGTGATGCTGATGACACCTCCTACTCTGTCTTTTGTGAACCTAAAAGCAAATAAGACAGGAGAAGAACATCAGTGAAATGTTCATTTGTTGTTGTGGTTCAATTACTTAGTACTGTACTAGTGCAAACAAAAGATAGTCTAGCCATTTATGACTTTTTTGTTTAACTAGAGCTATGTTATACTACTAGTACTGTGTACAGCCACACACTACACTCTCAGGAAGGATAGGAAAGTTGATAATAAACAACAAAATACAAATTTAATGGAAGTGGGGTGGACCATTGCATTATCTGAGCATCTCAGCATCCATGGAGCTGCTTCTGACAAAGGGGGTGGATGGATGGAAGCAGTAAGCCAAAGAGCCAATAGGAAAACCATGCAGGCCTATGGCAAACTCAGGACACTAATAACTCACAGTCCAAACACCAAAAAAGGCCACCACCCACATGGACACACACAAATCACAAACAAGCCGGGGGCCTGGGAACCACCAGGAGCTGACAAAAGGCCTATAAAAGCCAGGTAAAGGATGCCTGCTAAAGCACACTGCTCTGCCTTTTTAATGCAACAAAATGTAAATACGAACATTCACAGGCCCCAAAAAGCTCTGCAGGGTGCATGTATTGCACACCAACACACCAGACACATACAACAAAAGCATGTCTTTAAGACAACCAACATCAGAAAGGCCACCCCAAAAAACACACTTCCCCAACTCAATGCAATGCCATCCATGCCCTAAATGATGTCTAAATTCAGCAGATCACACAGAAAACACTTGATTAATAAAGCTGGGGCTACCTGCTCTGATCCTAGTGGATGAAAAAGCAGGCCTGTTGGCAGACAAGGCCAGGCAAGCTTGCAGGCCTAGGCCTCAAAATGGCCACCAGCCACATGGCCAGGCCCAACAACATCACAGAGGCCACCCCCAAAAAACACACTTCCCCAACTCAATCCAATGCCATCCATGCCCTAAATGATGTCTAAATTCAGCAGATCACACAGAAAACACTTGATTAATAAAGCTGTGGCTACCTGCTCTGATCCTAGTGGATGAAAAAGCAGGCCTGTTGGCAGAAAAGGCCAGGCAAGCTTGCAGGCCTAGGCCTCAAAATGGCCACCAGCCACATGGCCAGGCCCAACAACATCACAAAGGCCACCCCCAAAAAACACACTTCCCCAACTCAATCCAATGCCATCCATGCCCTAAATGATGTCTAAATTCAGCAGATCACACAGAAAACACTTGATTAATAAAGCTGTGGCTACCTGCTCTGATCCTAGTGGATGAAAAAGCAGGCCTGTTGGCAGACAAGGCCAGGCAAGCTTGCAGGCCTAGGCCTCAAAATGGCCACCAGCCATATGGCCAGGCCCAACAACATCACAAAGGCCACCCCCAAAACACACACTTCCCCAACTCGATCCAATGCCATCCATGCCCTAAATGATGTCTAAATTCAGCAGATCACACAGAAAACACTTGATTAATAAAGCTGTGGCTACCTGCTCTGATCCTAGTGGATGAAAAAGCAGGCCTGTTGGCAGACAAGGCCAGGCAAGCTTGCAGGCCTAGGCCTCAAAATGGCCACCAGCCACATGGCCAGGCCCAACAACATCACAAAGGCCACCCCCAAAAAACACACTTCCCCAACTCAATCCAATGCCATCCATGCCCTAAATGATGTCTAAATTCAGCAGATCACACAGAAAACACTTGATTAATAAAGCTGTGGCTACCTGCTCTGATCCTAGTGGATGAAAAAGCAGGCCTGTTGGCAGACAAGGCCAGGCAAGCTTGCAGGCATAGGCCTCAAAATGGCCACCAGCCACATGGCCAGGCCCAACAACATCACAAAGGCCACCCCCAAAAAACACACTTCCCCAACTCAATGCAATGGCATCCATGCCCTAAATGATGTCTAAATTCAGCAGATCACACAGAAAACACTTGATTAATAAAGCTGTGGCTACCTGCTCTGATCCTAGTGGATGAAAAAGCAGGCCTGTTGGCAGACAAGGCCAGGCAAGCTTGCAGGCCTAGGCCTCAAAATGGCCACCAGCCACATGGCCAGGCCCAACAACATCACAAAGGCAACCCCCAAAAAACACACTTCCCCAACTCAATCCAATGCCATCCATGCCCTAAATGATGTCTAAATTCAGCAGATCACACAGAAAACACTTGATTAATAAAGCTGTGGCTACCTGCTCTGATCCTAGTGGATGAAAAAGCAGGCCTTTTGGCAGACAAGGCCAGGCAAGCTTGCAGGCCTAGGCCTCAAAATGGCCACCAGCCACATGGCCAGGCCCAACAACATCACAAAGGCCACCCCCAAAAAACACACTTCCCCAACTCAATGCAATGCCATCCATGCCCTAAATGATGTCTAAATTCAGCAGATCACACAGAAAACACTTGATTAATAAAGCTGTGGCTACCTGCTCTGATCCTAGTGGATGAAAAAGCAGGCCTGTTGGCAGACAAGGCCAGGCAAGCTTGCAGGCCTAGGCCTCAAAATGGCCACCAGCCACATGGACAGGCCCAACAACATCACAAAGGCCACCCCCAAAAAACACACTTCCCCAACTCAATCCATTGCCATCCATGCCCTAAATGTGCTTGAAAATGAAATACATTCAAAAAACAACAAAAGGAACAGTTGCTTCATCATGCACACACACACCCATGAGGCCATGCCCATGGCTAGCTCGGGCCTACTACTACTACCCACAAAACTGCAATGCCCACAATCAAACAAACACAACAACCACTTACTTGTAAAATATCCTATTCCAAAAATCCTGAAATCCAATTGCAATGATGCAGCAGACAAAAAGAGTGATCTTTCCAGCTCCAAATCCAAAGGCAGAATGAGCAGGAGATGGACAAAGCACTGGGAGGAGCCTGCTGGACGGGAACAGGAAGTTGGAGATTCTGTGTCACTTCCTTCCTCTCTCCACCTTTTAAAAAAATGACTCCTTGCACAAAAAAGGAAAGCCAAATGTCAATGTAAGGAGTTCTTTTCATCCAAAATCAGCATTTGCAGATGGTTTTATGCTGCTAGAGCCGATATTCCTCTCCAAATTGTAAATTTTACGTTGTTGAGTTCTCGAGCTTCACATTACTTCCGCCGGCGTGTCGAAAACGACATGATCGCGTTCTCTTCTTTTTCCCTGTCGCGTTGGATATGACGTGTTCGGAGTCTCTTTCTCCTGTTCGCGTTCGATTACACGTGCCCGCGTCCTCATCCTCTAGCTCGCGATGTAGAATGACATGTTCGAGATCTCAATCTTCTCATACTCGCGCGGTGCATGATCGTGAGAAGAAAGACGTGATCGCGCGACAAATGACGTGATCGCGTGACAAATGACGTTAATGCGGCCGCGAACTGTCGCGAGACAGCGCAAAATGGCTACCAAATCCAACATCTCGTGGAGAACGCGACTGGGTCAAGAAAACTTGTCGGCGAACGCGGGGTTTCAGGTAAAGCGATCACGCGCCCAGGCCTACAATGCACCCTATTACAACGTGACGCATCTAGGGAGATGCGTCACGTTGTAAAGCTCTGCATCACATTATACCTGCGTCAGGTAAAAGGGGCAGATTTACAAGCCCCTTGCATCATTTTTGCGCCGCAGTTGCGTCACTTTTATGTGACGCAGCAGCAGCGTAAAAATGTGGCCCATTTACAACGTGACGCATCTAGGGAGATGCGTCACGTTGTAAAGCCCTGTCTCACATTATACCTGCGTCAGGTATCATGGGGCAGATTTACAAGCCCCGTACGCCACTTTTGCGCCGCTGTTGCGTCACTTCTGTGACGAAGCGGCGTAGTAAAGCAAGCGCCATGCTGCGGGGCATTCACAACGTGACGCATCTAGGGAGATGCGTCACGTTGTAAAGCCCTGCGCCACATGAAACCTGCATGAGGTTTCATGTGGGCGTTTTGGCGCAAGGGGGGGCGTTTCGGCGCAGGAACGCCTTGGAAAAGTAGCTGAGTGAAATCTACAAGATTTCACTCAGTCACTTTTCCAACCCCCTGCGTCAAAACCTTGTGCCTGCTTGAAGCAGGCGTAAGGCTTGACGCGCCATGTTAGACATAGACAGGGTTGGCACAGTGCTGGAGTTGCGTCGCGCCTGCGAAACAACTCCAGCACTGCGCCAACCTGACGGCAGCAGATGCGACACGCATCTGCATTTCCTTGCGCCATGATGCGCCGCATTGTAAATGTGGCGCATCCGTGGTGGCGCAAGGATTGAGATGCGTGTCGCAAGTTTCCTGGCGCATCCCTGCTGAGTTGCAGGGATGCACCAGGAAACATAAATCTGCCCCAATGTATGCAGGGTGGGCGTTCCAACGCAAAAAAGCCTTGTAGAAGTGACGCAGTGAAATCTACAAGATTTCACTGCGCCACTTCTAGGACGCCACTGCCTTAAATTCTTATGCCTGTTTGAAGCAGGCGTAAGGAGTGATGCAGGACAATGAGGATAGGCATCCCCCTGCATTACTGGAGTTGCGTCGTACTTGCGACTCGACTCCAGCAATGCGTGACTTTTGTGTCAACAAATGCGTCCGATTTTCTGACGCATCTGTCAATTCTAGCGCCATGGTGCGCCGTATTGTAAATACGGCGCATCCATAGTGGCTCAAGGGTTTCTCAAAGTGGCGCAGGGAAAGTGACGCATCTTCATAGAGGCGTCACTTTCTTGTAAATCTGCCCCATAGTATGCAGGGGAGCATTCCTAAGCATGAAAGCCTCGTAAAAGTGACAAAGTGAAATCTACAAGATTTCACTGTGTCACTTTTAGGATACCACTGCATCAAAACCTTACGCAAGGAGTGACGCAGTGTAGTGGAGTTGCGTCGTGCTTGCGACACGACTCCAGAAATGCGTGACTTTTGCCCCAACGGATGAGTCAGAATTTCTGACGCATCTGTCAATCCTTCCGCCATGGTGCGCCATATTGTGAATACGGCGCATCCATGGTGGCGCAAGCATTTTTTAGGGTGGCGCAAGGAAAGTGACGCATCTCTACAGATGCGTCACTTTCTTGTAAATCTGCCCCTGTGTGTCTCAATGATGGCTTTAGCAGTCACTGATACTTGAGTACAAGAGTGATGTGAGAAGTGTTGATAGTGCAGCACTCAAGGTGCAACAGCCATGGTGAGGAACAGAAAATCTGTACATCTACAGTGGGGATGCAGACTTGATGTGCACTGTAAAGGTACACGAGCACTGTAGTACTCCAATGTGTTTAATTGGGCTCGCCTCTTGATTGTCAGGAGGATTGCTGTACTTTGAAAGGGACAGTACTGGCAGCTCTGCTCATAGCTGGCAGCACTTCCCACTAGACTTCTACACTGTTTAGTGGGGAAACCAGCACATATAGGTTACTTGCAAGAACGGCCCTGTCCAGACTCAGATCCGTGCACACACAGTGAAGCAGTATGTTCCAGACACCCAGAGTCCAAACACACAGCAGTAGAATCAGCTGCAGCATCAAGTAGACAAATAAGATGGGCACGCTCTTTAGGGTTCTTCTGATCTGGGTATGGCAGATAGCAGCAGCCATCTTAGAGGGATAACGCACCTTCATTTCCAACAATAAATTGACATACGTGTTGTAAGTTTTACAACAGCTTTAACTGTACCCACCATTTATTGCCAGTTAGTATCCACTGTCAGTTCCATTAAATTCAGTTAGGGCGGAGAGTGGAGGCGGGTGCTTTGGCTGGTCCTAGCTAGAAAGCATCGGTCTCAGGTAGACAGCGGTAGACCAAGGCATCGGGTGAGGGTAGGAAGCGGGCAGGTGTACTAGCAGCGGCAGTGTGCAAACTTCCTCTCGGATGTGCGAGCAGCAAGGAAGCAAACAGAAAATTCAGGCGTCTACGTGCTGAGAGCCTCTCAGCCTTGGAAACCAGAACGGTACTCCCCTTGCTTAGCGCTCAACGCTTCCTAGAAAGGAGACAGTTCGATGATGATAACACGTATAGGAAAATGTGAACCAAAGAATGACAGCGAGGCGGGGCAGGTGGGTGTTGAACTTTGTTTACATGTTTCTTAAAGGGATTTTAACGCAAAGAGAACTAGTTAAGTGCCTTGTTGTGGGACAGCCACAAATTAAATACGCAGTGTTATGGGAGGGGTGGGGGGCGGCACGGGGACATGAAGTGACACGGCAGTCTCAGGTAGGACACAGTGGAAAAATAAAAACAAGCTGCGACCTCGGAGGGGTGGTGGGCAAGCAGTGTTGTGGAAGAGGGTGAGGAGGTGGGGAGACAGCACAGAGAGATTAAGTGATGCGGTGGTCCCGCGTAGAGCATGGTGGACAAATAAATACAAGTAAAATAAATCTGGGAAGGGTGGTAGAACCTTCCGAAAACATGGGCACTCTGCAACGATAAAAAGAGTGCGCCTACACAGAGACAAATGCAGTAAAGCTAAGAATAGCCATAATAGGCCAATACTCTGGGGCTGGAGAAAGAAATGAGAAGGCAGAACTTATAAGGAAATGAAACCACACGGAAGCAAGCATTTACGAGTAATGCTTTCCTTAACCAATCATCTGCGAGGGGCAGAATGAAAGCCCACATAGCCCACATAGAGGGTGGGTGTTAGGAGGGACATGTTATTGCAAACACCCACCCACAGCAGAGTAAGAATATGGCTATTCACAAACTACACTTCTAAAGTTGCTACTACCCTAAAGGTGACAAAATATTAGTAAATGTGCGCCACCCCAGCACTGGAGTAAGTCTAGCACCACACAAGGCCCACAGGTAATACAACCCACTCTCATGTAAAATAATGGAATTAGAGACTTGGGGCCTAATTACGAGTCTGGCAGCCCAAGGACAGTCAGACTCGCGGGGCGTGGCGGTGGAGGTCCAGCCACCACCGCACCGGCATCCGACCACCTCATTTTGAGTTGGGCAGACGGACCGCCACAACCATCAGGGAGCAGCCGTTCCCTGGCGGTGGTGTGGTGGTGAGGACCTCAGTAATGTGCTGGTTGTGCTGCTGTGGCACCGCAATGCATATTACGTGTTTCAGGACCACCAACAGTCTCATGGAGGTCTTTATGCATGAAAAGGCTGGCAGGCCCAAAAACAAAAGGGGCCCTACAGGGCATGAGATGTGCCCCCTGTGTGCATGCACCCCAGTTTCTGCACGGCATGGATGTTACAGTCC
Organism: Triturus cristatus; assembly: GCF_964204655.1. Lineage (NCBI taxonomy): Eukaryota > Metazoa > Chordata > Amphibia > Caudata > Salamandridae > Triturus > Triturus cristatus. The sequence continues at coordinate 963,020,735 of NC_140589.1, forward strand.
ATGCTGTGCAGGAACCTTGTGTGGCATTCCCATCGCTGGCTTTGAAACACGGCTGCGGGACCACCACTCTGCCAGACCTCTTATAAGTCATAATCGGGTAGGCAGGGGTGAGTCTCGTGGTGCAGGAGCGTGACTTTGCCGGTCCACCTGCTCCCACACCGGCAAAACTTGTAATCAGGGCCTCAATCGGAAATAGTAAATAATGTTAAAATGATTACATCATTATGGGTTGTTATATCAATTATGCAAAATTAATAACTACACATTTTATTAATTTAAAAATTAATAATTACCTTATTACAAAAAATAAATTACACTTTCAAAGTTTTGTTACAATTTAAAGTATAATTAACATTAATGAAACACAATTTTTAATGACATTTACAAATATTAATTGAAAATAAAATTTCAAGGCAGGATGTTTCTATATTATTTTACTTAAAAAATAATATTTTTAAGGTAAAGCAATGTATTTCAATTATTTAGTATATTAGACAACATTTACTTTGAAGAGGTAATGTGTTCCAACATTTGATTTTAATAGTTCAGGTGTAAAAATATTTATTTTAATTTATCTTACATTTATATTTTACAAAAAAATTAATTGAACATTAAAAAGATATATATTTCCCTATTAATTCACTTAGGGAGATCTTCATCTCCATTATGAATATCTCCACCATGGTGGTGGAGATCTCAACCACAGTGGTGGATAACTCTTCCACAGTCGCGGATATCTCCTTCCTGGTGCTATAGATGTCCACCATTGAGGTGGAGATCTCTGCCTACTTATGAAAAGCTACAAGTAGCAACATTACACTTGCAAATGTGGCTCCAGACCCTGGTTTCAGGGGGTGAATACATGTAAGTCTACTCTTTGGGGGTAAATTTACACTCTGAAATGGTCAATAGCTATAAGGAGTAAATTTGAACCACAGTGTACGAGTACATTTACTGTGTCGATTTACTAACATGTAAATTTACCTGGTTGGGTACCAGGGCGCAGCTGGTCGCTCAGTTGCCGAGAGACCTCATTAAATGGAGCATGGTGGAGGAACATCACATGCGGCTGTCATGCACTGATGTGGGGGGCGGCAGAAGAGATAATGGCCTGGGGACAACTACTTGATAAGTTCAATGACGATGGAGACTCAAGTTCTGATACCAGCTCAGAGGATGAGGGGTAACTTTCTTGATCGGAATGTGCATTCATATGTATATGGTGACCACGTGTGCATATACTGCGGCTATCGACTAAAGCTTCGCATATTAGCTTGGTTCATGTTATAATGTGTATATACCATTGTACAGACTTCTGACATTTATGGTGTAACCCACATCTGTAAACATCTATACCTTTTGATATCTGATGGTATTTAATGCGAAACTGAGACTCTCACCCTGTATGGTCGTTCTTTGTTTCTATTTGAAAAACCAATAAAACAAAGTTGCATGAAAAACATTCAAAAATTGACCTTTGTGAGTAGACCGATGAAATGTTAACTTAGCACTGCCAATGCTCACTTTCTATGATCTGTCCATGTATCCTCAATGCACGAGTGCGCAACCTAACAGAATATGAAACAGTCCTTACCATAGTATGTAGCCAAGGGAGAATGTGCACACTGCAGCCAGCCCGCTGCTCCGGCTCGGATAATGATGGTGTGTTGTTCTCATCTCTATTAATATGAAAGGCAACACCGTTGTATGCTGTGAATGAAAAGAAGGACAAAAGAAAAAAAGTTTAATGATATAAACCTGCTTTTATCCTTCAGCTCTAAGGAGGTTTTGTAAGGAAATGTATATATGGAACAAGGGTGCACAAGCCAGCAGCTGAGGCACGTGGAGGGAGTTCCGTGGGGCGGAAAGGCGGGGCGGGGGAGGGGCAGGGTGGGGGGCACTAAAAACCGGAATATGGATAATTGGAGGTAAGTAAACAATTCAATAAATAAAATGAATTTCGTAGTGCAGGGCGCGCAACGAAATTCATTTTACAAGAGGCAAGCCAGAGCCACGTCAGGGGTTTGACTTGACTGAAAGAGACAATGCATGAGCTGAGCCTGCAAAACCATTGTGATGCTGGTACAGGGAGGGATGGTAGGGAGGTGGAGTTAGAGGGGTGCACGAGGCGTGAGAAGGGCAGCAGCAGACTGATCCATGGGCAGAAGTGTGCCTGCTATGACCAGATAGTGCCCCTGACAGACTAGTACTACAGGCAGTTACAGTCAGTCACGTCACACTACTGACTATGTGTTGTGTTGCTTAGTAACTAGGTTGCACGAGAATGCTTGAGGCAACCTAGTAGAGAGAATGTTTCCAATCAATTGTGCATTCTCGTTCTATGTATGTGGTGCAGCAGATCGTTACAGGGTGGATGAGAAGAAGGTAGCGTCCACTGCGCTCCTCAGGAATAAAGGATTTACTACTCCTTATTGATTTGTGGCGATTCCTTCACTATGCCCCTACCCCATCTGCTTTATACACCAGCTTAGCTCACCCTGTTCCATGGCACATCTTTCTGCCCCCTGCTCTCTCTCTCTCTCCTCTTTCTCACAGTGCTTTACGCCAAATTTCCTCTCCTTTCTATTTGATGTTTCCTTCACCAGGCTGCCACCTGTATCCTCTTCCCAGCTATTGTTCTTCTTCCTCTACACTGTGTCTATTCCTTGACCATGCACTCATTCTTCTCCATTCTCTCTCCCCTCTTATCCTCATTTACACCATATGCTCATGTCCGTCACTCATGCACAGTTTGGCTCAAAGGTCCAAGATGACCTCAGGACAGGCCAGAACCAATTATTTGGCTAAAGTCAGGCTCAAGATATCATAATAGCAATAGCAAAATGAACATACAGTTCGAATTTTATGCACCACAAAACAGTTAATGTACGCCTGTTTCTAGCAGATGAATGGTCCAAAGTACAGAGATAATCTGATTTCCCAGGATCTTACAATGAAGTCAAGTGAAGGTGTTTGGGCTAGACCTGAGGTTTTCTAGTTTTACAACTAATAACTTTATCACAAAGGTCCTGATGAAACCGTTCTGACCTGATTTAAGAGACCTAAAGCATCCCACATAGATCAGACAACACACACCTGCAGCCACGTACCAGCACTGGGATAGCATTTGCACCCAACCACCGGAAGATAGGAAGCATATATACGCAAGACTTCAAGTCTTTAAGTCGCTGTCATATCTCTTTGCTTCTCCCCATGCTTAAGTGAATCCATATGTTCAGCATGGCAAGATTGAAGAACCCCTCAGAACTTCAATCATAAACCCACATTTTTCCCGAAAAGGCCATTGGATAAACCCTTACCCTACCAACCATGTGCAACAAAAAGAGTAGCCTCCTACTTGATGATCAGAAAGTGCTTTGAGGACTCAGGGGTATGAGGCACTATATAATTCAGCAATACAACATACAGGGGTACATTTATTCAACATAATCAACTTCTGCACTTCCAGATTAGTTAACAAATGGACAGGTTCGCCTTATACCCACTCTTGGTAGGCCAACTAAAGCTCTGTATGCTCCAGTAGGGCTATTCAAGAACTAGGAGATGATTTTCCACATACAACTCACATTAGATCAAACACAATTTAAACATAAAATAATAACGTGGCTAGTTTGCTGTAATATTAACGTATATCCAACAGCATGCAATGCCTTTATGGACTCCAATGACTTATTAACCCTATTTACACTATGTCTTCCCCCACGATGCCTGGCTGGGACAACAACATCCAAAATTTATTTAAAATTAGGTAGGTCCAAAACAACTACACACCGCCACCTCAGGAAACAATGTCTGATCAGGAACTGGCCCAGCTTCAATAGTGCAATGCTCTGCAGCAAAGTTATGCTGGTCAGTATAATATGCAATTTTTTATAAAAAATCTTTAAAATAAAAATTCTCTGGGGATGGAGGGTTGTAATATGCACTCCCCTCACACATGACACCTTTTACCAGCTACAGAAAGCAAACCTAGCCGCAAGCAGCATCTAAGCTCATTTACAGAGTGTTTTGTGGAGAGGTGTGGCTCACTGGTTAGAGGCAGCTGGCCCGTAAGCAGAGAATCAGCCAGGGACCTGGGTTCAATTCCCGACGCGGCAGGGTCGTGGACCAGGGTCAAAACGGACTCGATAATTCTCGCCTCGGTACCTACTCTAACCAGGAACACACTCGGCAACTCTGGGCATTAAGCTTGCCTCATCTCTACAATGGCCCCCCACAGACGCTGGGGATGCCTGGTTTCACTTTGGAGATACCCAGAAAGGGACCATCTCACAGGGAAAACCAGGACAGGTTCCCCAGCGGTTTTCAGCGCCAGGATACTCCATGGAGTCACAGTGCGCTTTACAAGTACACCCACATTTACATTTGTCAAACAGTAGGACCAACGTAAACAAGGTTTTGTAAATAGATTATGGGATCCTGTTGCAACCATGTAAGGAAGATACATATAAAGATGAGGATACTTGCCCTGAATCACACTGTCTATGGCCCAGATCTGCAGCTGGGATTAGAACCCAGTTTTGAGAGATGTAAAACAATGAAATAAGAGCCTGGTCTGCAAAGGGTTTTTGTGGTCGCAGAACTTTCGATTCTCGAAATTGGAGGGTTTGCCATTGCTATACTCATTTTGTAATGTACTAAACACATTTAGTGGTTCAAAAAAGTTTGTCTGGGTCACTAAACATGTTACTGACTACTAAGTTAGTGTCATAACTGAGTTGCACGGGGAAGAGACTCTTTTCATGCGGTTACCCCTTTGAGAATCATGGGGGCAGCTCCATTTCCTTCAAGAAACTTGTGCTGCTTTAAAAAAAAACAATTTTGAAATACTTTCATAGAAAAGGAGGTCTGCTGTCTCTTGAGGCCATCATCCCGTTGAAAACGGTAAATTGGAGGGAGTTGCAATTTGCAACCTGCCTAATGAATATTAACTAGGCAGGTGGTTCTGTAACCCCCTTCCATTCCTCATTTTGCGAACCAGTCTTTTGGTACATAGATCAGTTTGGAAAATAAATTCCTGGTTGCAAAAAGTCAGTGCATAGTTTGCGACCACATTTGTGAGCAGGGCATTGATGCATATGTCCAAAAGCCATTAGGACAAATCATATCCCCTGAGAGCAGGCACATCACCATGCCCCAAAAATATGGGGCTAATGGCCATTGAAGGGTGGGCATTACTGAAATCAATTACATGGGCAGCCAAAAGCACCACTCAATCTCAAAGGAAACAAAGAACGCCGTAGCGTTGATTTTCAGGTGATGTATTTTGCAAATCAAACATGTGCAGGACTATTACCTGCATTGCTTTAAGAAAGCAATTAATCAATCCATGCAGCCATTTGTATACTTTAGCTAAAGCACCTTCGCACAATGTCACAAATGAAGAGTCCTGATGAAGTACAAGGTTGATGTACCATGTGACGAAACACGTGTTGGCTAAGAGCTTTGAAGACGAAGGTATGCAAAGAAAAGAAGAAATACTAACTTCAGACTGACTTTTGAAAATTCTTTTGGACACAGAGGGTTGCTCAGGAGATCTTTTCATTTTTAATTGAATCTATTTAACTATGCAAGCTCACAAAGAATCTGAAATCAACTCTCCAGTGACAGCTCCACCTTAGAAATACAAATAGTCTCAAAGGGCGCTAAGGTATTCATACCAATGAAACAAAGATGTTCTGATTTAGCGAACCTACCAAAAACACCCACTTAAAATATGTGCAGCTATAGATGCAGGTTATGAAGTCTGATTATCTCCAATAACATTATATAACTGTATCATGTAAAATAACGAAAGTGATTTTGTGCCTGTGGGTTTAAATGCCAAATGAATAAATCAATACCATATGTAAGTCACAAAGCTGCAAGGAAATAGTCTGTAGACGCAGCAAATACCGTTACTTCCACAACAAATTATCATCAGCCAGAAAGCAAAGTGTTATTGTTAGTAATGCTCTGCTTCACCTTGGAGAGTACTGTACGGGTCAGTTTTAATTTTGAGCCAGGATAACTTTTCCTAAGGGGTTTTAGAGAAAGGTTAAACAACAATGTTGCCATAACTAGGCAAAACAGTAAACTCTGACTTAGTGATAAGTATTTTCATGATATTTTATTCTGCTTTAGTAAATGCCATAGTCAGCAGAATGGCTGAATTGAAGACATAACTTTAACTTTGATCTTTCAGGGCTCCAGGGGCGTAGCATAGTCAGTGAGATTTCCCAATTAAAAAAGCAGTGGGCTGCAGGGTAGAGTGAAATGACTAAGGTTCAGGATGGCCTGTTTCCATGAGGAACAAGGGCAGAATTGTTTGCATTTAGGTGGGCCTCTGTCTAGAATGGCCCAGTGGGCGAAAAACAGTCACTACCCAGAGAGACTGCCACTGGTTGGAGAATCTGCAAGCTTTCGCACCATCACATTTTGGGTGTTTGATCGACAATAGTATGCCTGAAAACCTGATGCTGGTGCAGCTTTCCAAGCCTACTACTGCCAAAGTTTGTGAATTTTAAAAAGAAGTATATTTGCACTCATTCAAGGCTATGAATGCAGATTTGCTATTTTTTTGGTAAACCCCTCACTAAAGAAACTTTAAATGTTAACTCCAAAAAATGAACAAGTTGACACATACATAGCAAACCTGACTTAGGACCCCCAGATACAACTACCAAGCCAAGAATGCCTTTGGGGGATGCCACACCACAAACACCCCTATAAAGCTATTCCTCAGCCCATACCACCTGGACCTGGTTGTTCTCCCTGGAAACTCATGGCAACAGTCATGTACAACACAAAGGCCTGGAGTCTCTTCCCTAGAATAGCTTATTTTATATGTAATTTCCCTGCATGCACTCTTCTTCTTCTCAGCTACGAAGAAGACTTGATGGTAGAGTTGTCAAATCGGTGCATATAGGGATCCATGGTTCCAATCCTCACCTGTTATGAAGTGACTGACGGCCCCATGTACCAAGTCCAAGTTGCATATAGAGGTTGGTGCACCATCAAATTCATTTTAGGGTGAGCCGAGTCAAATCTAGCTTGGCTCTAAGATCTTTGCACAAGCCATGCCATGGAAACATTTGCCATGTATATTGTGCAACATACAATATGTACAAATATGAAAGTCTCTTCAAAATTAAAATAATGTGTATTTCTTTAAGATGCTGGAGTATTTTACCATAGTACATCACTCCACTGGCGCACATTTATTAAAAGTGATAGTTTTTCAACATGAACTTTTTAACAGTAATGGCTCACCTTCCTCCCATGAGAATGCCATTAGTGAATTAAGATGTAAGTCAGTAATCATGTAAACCCTAAACATGGCCTAGATTCTAATGATAGCTGAAGCAACCTAATAGTCTATTAAAACAAAAAGATTAGGTGTGGCACACCCTGAACTCAAGTACTTAAAAGTGCTCTCATATGTGATAGTAAAGAAAAAAGAGTGTCTGTGAAATAATATGTTTGCCAAGGATCACACAGTTTGGACAAGCAGAGAAGCAGTATCAATTCCAGGTTGTCTGGTTTCACATTTTTAAATTCAGACACCAGATACATATATACAATCTACGACCAAGGCCAAAAATACAAATACCAAAACCACAAAGAGGAAGAGGCAGAGGAGCAAGAGGCGTAAAGGCGCAGCCCAAAGAAGGCATGACGGAGAAAAAGAAATGGAGCAAGAATTAGAAGACGGCAATGAAACTTCCATAATTGATTTAACGGACATTGTTCTCACTGATCAAGACAAAAAGGTACTCAAATTGGGTCTTTCCTTCTACCCCGAGGCGGATTTGGACTATGTCCAAATTAGAATAGACATTTTAAAGTTCATAAGGATGCTGAAATTGAAAAAGCATTTCCTCTTAAATCAAAAACCACGACAACAAGAGAGGCCCAGTGCACCTAAAGCACGTCAAACAGAATTGGCAGTGAATTACATGAATTTAATGTTGGATTTGTGGGAATTGGAAAATGAAAGTACAGAAGGAGAAGCGGTTTGAGATGTGGATTCAGTGGCACAAGAGCAAGGTGTCAGCATTTCGGAAGATGCACCAACTAGCTTCAGGCCAAAATCGCGCTTCATCCCAATTACAGCAAGCGATACAACATATATCTATAATGATTTAGTGACTAATGAGCTCAAGAACTTATGGTCTCATATTGGTAATAATAAACAACAAATAAGCATGCAAAAACAGAGAGCATACTTTACTCTAAGTAATAAGCTATGTACCAATGAGGAGTGTATTGTGCGAAATGCCGATAAGGGGGGCAATGTTGTCCTCTGTGACAAAAGAAAGTATGTGACAGTGGCGTATAAACAATTGAACAAAAGTGCATGCTATAGCAAAGTTCATGAAAAAGAAATGCTGTTAAATCATCAGTGTTATAATGAAGAGCTAAAGCAATGGTATGACCAATGCTTGATTAACCATGACGAGTACATGTTCTTGAAAATAGATAAACCGGTCACACCAGTACTTAATTTAATTCCAAAAGTACATAAGGACTTAGAAAACCCACCAGGGCACCCCATTATTTCAGCTATAGGGAGCGCTTTTGAACATAGGTCCAAATATAATGATTCCTTTTTGTGTAAGCTGGTAAAATCACTGCCTTCCTATATACAGGATACAGGAGATTTCCTCCGAAGGATTTATGATCTGCCTTGGGAGGAGGATTTCCTGCTGATTGCCATAGACGTATCCACTTTATATACTAGCATTAGGCACAAAGATGGCCTTAGAGCCATAGAACACTTTTTAGGAGCAAAACCCTTGAGGTTATGGGCACATACCCAAATGCTACTGTGGATAGTTGAGAAGTGTCTAACAAGTAACTTCTTCCTGTTTAATGAGGAGCTCTTCCATCAAAAATGCCTGACTGCGATGGGCACCTGCTTCGCCCCCAGCTATGCGAATCTGCATATGGGCTGGTGGGAGGATCAGATGGTCCGGATGCAGTTCCAAGATGATTGGGAGAACCACATTATGCACTGGAGTCGTTTCATTGATGACTTGTTTTTATTGTTGAAGGGCTCAACAGAGGATGCAGAGATCTTCTTAAGCAAAATTCAAGACAATGATTTAAATCGAAAATTTACAAGCGACATCAGCGTCACTAGTGTGAATTTCTTAGACCTCACAATATATATTAAAGACGGTAAACTGGAAACAAAGCTATATAGGAAGCCAACATGTGGGAACACGTTGCTACATGCTACAAGTTTTCACCCGATTCATTTTATCAGAAGCATTCCCTATGGTGAGTGTCTAAGAACAAGACCCAATTGCAGTGAAGAAATAGAGACCAAAAGAGAGCTAAACCTCCTGAAGCAGAGATTTATGACTAGAGGATATACAAAAGACTGCATTGAGACAGCAGTTTTCAACGCAACAAAAAAGAAAAGAGAGAATATTCTGTTTAAAAAAGATGAGAAAGGGATTAAGGCAGAGAAGGAAATAAAGAACAGTGTAGATTAATAACTACATTTAGCAAGCAACAGAATGGTGTAAGAAGCATCCTTAATAAACACTGGCATGTCATTAAAAATGATCCAATATTGGGAAAAGTAGTGCCAAATAGACCACAAGTCACCTTTAGAAAAGCAAGATCCTTTAAACAAGCATTAGTTAAAAACACTTTGAAGAAGAGTCAACCTAAAACAACATGGTTAGGCAGAAGGCATGGATTCCTGAAATGCTCTAAATGCAAAGCATATTTGCACGGATTCAATACAGAGCAGTATAAACCAGGTCTATCTAGCAAAATGAGAAAGATTAAAGGAAAATACAACTGGAAGACAGAGTTTGCTGTTTACGTACTGCAGCGCCTGTGTGGCCTGCGGTACGTGGGCAGCACAATTCTGGAAGTCCAAAAACGGATATTACAGCATTTAAGAGCAATCAAGAATGGAGACAGAACGTATCCAGTTGCTCGCCATTTTGAGATGTTTCATAATAAATATGCTAAAGGGTTGACATATTATGTAGTGAACGCAGTAGCACTAGACATGAGAGGGGGGAACAGAGACAATAAATTGAGGAGACTTGAGTCTCGCTATATCATTGAGCTGAATTCTAAAACCCCAGAAGTGCTAAATGTAGAAGAAGATTTTCACACGTATCTGTAATAAGAAAATAATTTGAATGAAGCAATCCTCCAAGATTGCAAGCAATGATTTTAATGTAATTCAAAGCATGATTTTAATTTTGAGCACTGTACATAATGAAAGACAGAAAATCAGGATGTAAGAGATGTGTTGCGCATAAAAATGCCCACTTGGGCTTAGTTACAAAAGGATTGGTAAGATATCATGCATTCATAGAAAATAGAACTAAAATACTGAACGCGCAAATAAATGTGCGCTATAAAATGGGACACTTGTCACAGTATTAATAATAACAGAGTTAGTTGTGATGTATAAATGAATTTACAACAAATATTTTAGTAACAGTAATAATATTCTGTTAAGGATATGAGTTATGGAAATGCATCAATTTACAATGAATTTTGGCACAAAGTATAAAAAGGTAGAATCACTAAGATCAAGACAGTTTTGAAATATACGTATGAACTACGAGTCTGTCTTCATTATTGTTTTGTTGGTAGTTGTCACATGGTTTTACATGAGGAAAAGTTAAAAATGGTGATTGTTGTTATGCCTCAGCATTGGTGAGCAAAGCTGCTGCGCAGCCGAAACGGGTTCAATGGTGGTTGATTAAAAGCTTTCACAAGCAACTACACACGTCGTTATCATCCTTGTTAAAGGGAATGCTGTAATTTGATGGACCCGCTCTCATGGGGTATCTTGAGGCGACGCGCCCTTTGTTCTGGAGGCAGCGGATGGTCACAGGAGAGACGGCAGAGGAATATATATATAAAAAAAGAATATATATATATATATATATATATATATATATATATATATATATTACCTACTGGCGGTCGCCAATAGGTAGTTATAGTTAGGACCTATTTTCCATAGGAAATCCGCAACATTCTATTCCCAATAAGTCTGGCGCCGGTTGCCGAATCCTCGCAAAATGTTCCAAACCTTTGGCCAGTTCCGCTCCGCTCCTACCCTGAAAGTTTTGCGGTGATCCATCAAGCGGGGGCCGAGAAAAAGGGGGGTCCCAAAACGCGTTTTCCCCATGTAATTTCCCATAGGATCTGTTGTCGCAGCCACAGCCCGAACCGCTGAACGGAATGACACCAAATTTGGCAAAGAGGTAGTCCCCAGTTCGGACTCGTGCCTTTTGCATATATGGTGTGAATCCGTTCAGTAGTTCCTGAGAAAATTAGAGTTAAAAGTACATATATATCTACGGACGCGGAGGATCCGCGCACCCTACCCGCACCGTAAGCGCACCCTCCCCGAACCAAGCACGCACCCTCCCTATCGCGCGCTGAATGCTAATTGGCTGTCGAGTGTCTCTCTACATTCGAAATCAGGAACTGTTGGCGGCCATTTTCTGCCTCGGTAGAAGCGAGGCTGAAGAAGCAAGGGGAAAAAGTGTGTAAAACATACAAAGGGGCAGAGTGGAAATACTATAACCCTCTAGAGGTGCTTAGGGGGTCCCAGAAGGACCCCCTGGGGCCCCTTTTAAAAAAAAAAGAAATACGGCGAAATGCGCGCACGGTGCGCGCATCCGATCGCGCTGGATGCACGGATCCTCTCGCGGTGGGTTCGCGGATCCAAGGGAAAAAAAATGAAATTGTTGGGAGATAAAGATTAACCTTAAGTGTTTTGTTCTTGAGTGGCTCTAAAAAGAGCCGTTGTGTTCATTCAGAGTTTTTGGTACTTATAAGTAAGTACCTATACAGAGTCTAAAGTTGTTGAGGAAGACTCTGTTTCCTTCATCAGTAAAGTGTACTCCATCTCTCCTATACATCTCTTGCATATGAAAGCGCAGATTGTTATTGTAAATGGACCCCATTCTGTAGTCTCGGAGAAAAGCAGAAACAGATTTATTCACATGTTTCCTAGCTTTCTCAATCTGTGGACAAAAATGATTGGACCATTTCCATTTCTGCCTTTGTCATATGTTAGAATACACAAAGGCAGTTTTAGGGAAAAGTGAAATCAGTACTGCAAAGGTGTCCTTCATAAGCATTTCCAGACCTACCCCAGTCAAAGTGCCTAGGTCATTGCTACCACAGTGCACAATTATGAGGTCAGGGTGTTGGATTTGCATGAAGGATTTCACCAATGGCACCAATTGGTGCCACTTTAACCCTCTCTGTCCAATCCATTTAATGTCTACATTTGGCAAACCTAGGTCTTTGTGAATGCCTTTGTTTTCTGCATACCTTTGGCTCCAGAAAATGTAGCTGTGTCCCACAATCCACACTGTAAGCATCTTGTAAGGAGGTCTGGATGCACTCAGATGTCTCTCTAAATGAAATGGCAGTTTAGAAAGTAAGATGTTTCTAAAATGGTGGCTAAGATGCAAGTTTGAAAAAAGACAAGAAATCATTGGTTGTTTGACAACCTTCTACACTGAAAGGTAGGGTGCATATTTCTGTTTTTTAAATGCATTATTCTTATTGGTTAACAAAAACTGATTGTAAGGAACATTATATATGATAAGCTGATATGTTGAGAAGTCAAGCACACTTGCTGTCTTGATTAGCAACATTGTGTGTGCTGAACTTGTGACCTGTGTCCTCAGTACAGTGTTCCATGACCTGTTTCTATGGTAACGGGCAGAATGCAGATTGGGGGAAGGGTTGAAGTTTATGTCATTTGAAAAGGGTTGAAATGTTTAACCAATAGAAATGTGTGTTTGCTTTTGAATTTATGTGGGAAGGAGTGTGATTTGATGTTTACATGTATATGTGTAGAAAAAGAGGGGGAAACTTTGCCATTCTTTGGTTCTGCTGACAGGTGCACTGTGCAGAGATTCTGTATAAGAAAATCTGGTGTGTGACTGATATCTGGTTTGTGACTGATATACTTCTTAATCTACAAAACATCTTGAAAGGTGAGTTATTTAATTGTGAGGGGATGTATGTAGACTATTTTGATTTTAATCAGACTAATGCATTTCTTCTGCTAAAGTGTAGAGAGTACCTTTTTTTTCCTCTACAATCTTATTGACAGTGTGTGTGCATGTAGAAACCATTCTGTGATAAGCATTTGTGTTTTTCATGTGTTTGCAGACAGATAACTGTGCTGTTTTTATATTTTGGTAGAATTAGAAACCAGACATTGTTTATGAATTTGTGAAAGGAGTTATGTTATGTTTCTATACTAAAATGTAGTACTTCTACTAGATGAAGAAATGTGTTTTGGTATAGTGCAAGGGATAGTGTTGTTTGTCTAGAATTACACTGTGAGTCTGTGTGCATTTGTGAACCATTGTGAGAGAAGCGTTTGGTAACATCGTCTATTTGCTGACAGATAAGTGTTTTAAAACATGTCATGTTGTGAAGTTTTAGTAGCATTAGAAGCCAGTCTTTGCTTATTCATTGATTAAATGAGTCAGGCATTGACACTAAAGTGCAGTACTTATATATGTAGATTGTGTGCAGTACCTTTACCACTTTCACTGTAGTGAATGAGTTTTGGTAAACTCCTAGGGATAGTGGTGCTTGTCTAGAATCACACTGTGAGTCTGTGTGCATTTGGGAACCACTGTGAGAGAACTGTTTGGTAACATTGTGTATTTGCTGACAGATAAATGTTTTAAAACCTGTCATGTTGTCAAGTTCTAGTAGCATTAGAAGCCAGTATTTGCTTATGCGTTGATTAAATTAGTCAGGCATTGACATTAAAGTGCAGTCGTGAAATATGTAGATTGTGTGCAGTTCCTTTACCACTTACACTGTAGTGAATGAGTTTTGGTATATTCCTAGGGATAGTGGTGATTGTCTAGAAGCACACTGTGAGTCTGTGTGCATTTGGGAACCACTGTGAGAGAAGCGTTTGGTAACATCGTGTATTTGCTGACAGATAACTTTTTTAAAACTTGTCATGTTGTCAAGTTTTAGTAGTATTAGAAGTGAGTTTTTTCTTTTGCATTGATTAAATGAGTCAGGTATTGACACTAAAGTGCAGTCGAGAAATATGTAGATTGTGTGCAGTTCTCTTACCACTTCCACTGTAGTGAATGAGGTTTGGGAAACTCCTAGTGATAGTGTTGCTTGTCTAGAATCACACTGTGAGTTTGTGCGCATTTGGGAACCACTGTGAGAGAAGCATTTGGTAACATTATGTATTTGGTGGCAGATAAGTGTTTTTAAACCTGTCATGTTGTCAAGTTTTAGTAGCATTAGAAGCCAGTGTTTGCTTATGCATTGAAAAAATGAATCATGCTTTAACACTAAAGTGCAGTACCATGTAGTACTGTCTTCACTGCACCAGAACTGAAAATTTAAAATTTTTACCCAGGTACTGTCCTAGAAGTAGTCTGATGATTTAGTTAGTTTCTAAGTACTTATGTTGTGAACCATTCATTACCAAATACACTGCTTCAAATGTCTATGCAGTATGCATGTAGTTCTCTAACCACCTATACAGTTGTTTTTTACACCTTCAATTCCCTAGTCAGCATGCATACACTTGTAGGAAACACCCTGTCACTGCCTTTGCAGTGTTCTAGTGACCCATTCAGCACCATGTAGTAATCCATTCACTGTGCTAAAACCCAAACACTTATAAATTCACAAAGACACTCTCTTTCCAGTACTCTAATGATTCAGTCACTGCCTAAGTATTCATGCAGTGAGCCAGGCCTTAGCACATGGACTGCTTCAAACCCCTATCTACTATGCATGCAGTCTTCTAACCACCTAGACGCTTGTCTTTCACACTTTCAATTCCCTAGTCAGTGTCCATACAGACCAGCAAACATCCTGTCAGTGCCTTTGCACTCTTCTAGTGACCCATTCAGTACCAAGTACTAATCCATTCCCTGCGCCAAAATCCTACCACTTATAAATTCACCCAGGGACTCTTCTTGTTGTACTCTAATCATTCAGTCAGTACCCAAGTACTCATGCAGTGAGCCAGGCCTTAGCCCATGGACTGCTTTAAATGCCTATGCAGTATGGATGCAGTCCTCTAAACACCTATACACTTGTCTTTCACACCTTCAATTCCCCAGTCAATATCCATACACTTCCAGGAAACACCCTGTCACTGACTTTGTACTACACTACTGATCCATTCAGCACTATGTACTAATCCTTTCAGTGCGCCAAAACCCAAACACTTATAAATTCACCTAGGCAGTGTCCTTGCAGTACTCTAATCATTCAGTCAGTACCCAAGTGCTCATTCAGTGACCAGGCCTTAGCATATGGACTGCTTCAAACCCCTATCCACTATGCACGTAGTTCTCTAACCATATACACACTTGTCTTTCATACCTGCGATTCACCAGTCATTATGCATACAATTCCAGCAAACATCCTGTCAGACCCTTTGCACTCCTGTAGTGACTCATTCAGCACCATGTACTAATCCATTGACTGCATCAAAACCCAACCACTGATAAATTCACCCAGGCACTCTCCTTGCAGTACTCTAATCATTCAGTCAGTATCCAAGTACTTCTAGCAAATACTCTGTCACTCCCCTTGGAGTCCTCTAGTGACCCATTCAGCACCATGGAGTAATCCATTGAGTGAGCCAAAACCCGAACACTTATAAAGTCACCCAGGCACTCTCCTTGCAGTACTCTAATCATTTAATCAGTATCCAAATAGTATTGGAGTGAGACAGGCCTTAACATATGGATGGATTGAAACATTTGTCCAGTATGCATGTAGGTCTCTAATCACCTACACACTTGTTTTTCACACCATCAATATCCATGTCAGTATTCATACACTTCTAGGAAACACTGTGTCACTCACTCAGTTTGTTTCCTTATAGTATTGTAATCATTCAGTCAGTTAGCATGTAGTCTTTTAGTGAGGTAGGCTTTAGGGCATGAACTGCTTCAAAGTAGTATGCACTATGTATGTAGTGTTTTAATCATCGTCACACTTGTGGTTCAGGGACATAGTTTCTTAGACAGTTTTTATATAAAATGTGTTTGTACAGTAATAGAATAGTATAAATGTGCAAGTTATTAATATACTTTTATTTGTGATTCTTTTTTACAGATACTGTTTTTCAACGTTAAAATAGAGAAATTATGCCAGAAAAAAAAAAGAGCAGAGACAGGAGGATTATTTGAAGAAACATCAACCACAAGTATTGAATGTACAAGATAATGTGGCTAAAAGGAAACAATCTTCTGGTAAGTTCACGAAGCAATTTATTAAAAATGTTTGTAGGAGCAAACAGAATGTAGAGAATGCTCCAGTTTCACAGTTTCTTAAGTAAGAAAAAAATCAAATTAGGAGGAAAAGTAAAAAAGCAAATGGTCAGTCAAAGGAGATTGAGGGCCATATGTAGATAATTTCTATTTACTGATTCATAAATACCTAATTTTACCGATTCGGTATTTATGAATCGGTAAATAGAATGTAGGTAAACATTCGGTAATTATTACAGAATCGGTAATATTCGGTATTACTGATTCGGTATTTACCGAATCGGTAATAATGCATCCCTTCCAATTCATTCCTATGGGCCTGAAGGCCCATAGGAATGAATGGGAAGCCATTCACTATTACCGATTCGGTAAATACCGAATCAGTAATAGGGGGAGCATATTCATGGGTGGCAGGGTGTCACATTGACACCCTGTTGCACCCCTGAATCGTGCATGTGTGCACATGTGGCGCACATACATGCCCTAAGGGCATGTATGTCTGCCACATGGCACTTTTCAAAAAGCACAAAATTGCTTTTTAAAAGGTATTCGTTATTTACCATCAACTTGTAGTCGGTGGTAAATAACGAATCCAGAAACCAAAAATGCACTCACTTGAGTGCCCCCTACATAGGATTTCAGGATTCGGTAATTTACCGAATTGGTATTTTACCGATTTCTTAAAATTCCGATTCGGTAAATTACCGAATCCTGAAATCCAGCCACCTACATCTCAATTGCCTAAATACCGGTCGGTAACGGGATATTTACCGATTTTCGGACGTTACCGACCGGTATTTAGGTACCTACATATGGCCCAAAGTAAGGTGAAAGAAGACAAAATCAGTATAAGGAATTACGGAAAAAAATATTTTATAAGAGAGTAATGAATAATTTGCTGAAAGATGTGAAGAAATATAAAAAGAAAGCTTTATTTTATAAAAAGAAGAAGCATATTGAAAGCATTGTGGAGAAGGCTTTTGAAGTAAAAAGGAAACTGTTTATTTTATTGTTAAACAGAATTCGATCACTAGATAAACCAATATATGTAATGAAGGCCAAAAGTAGGAGGAAAAGAATTATTAATAAAAAAATGTTTGTGATGTTTTTTTGGGAGAATGGAAACACAGTTCTAGTTCAGAGCCTTTTTTTAATGAAGAGAGTTATTCACTAAGTGAAAAATTATTGTATGCAGTTGAGACCAGTGGTAGAGGTTATGAAGTTAGTGATGGTTGTCCAATGGAGAAAGAGAAAATGGTTGAAAGAAATGCAGAAGAAGTGATAGCTGATGAAGTTTTAGGGAGACGTGCTAAAAACCCTGTGTACACTTGGGATTGCAGTAGTGTTTGCAGTGTACGACAGGAATCTATTGAAAAATTATGTAGTTTTTTACGAACCTATAGTAAAAAAAGTGTAAAACAAAAGATTAAGCTGTTGCAAGGACTAGACCCTTGCAGAGTGAGAAAACATACTGGTTTGCAAGGTCATTCTCTGGCTTGTCTTACTAGGAAAGTTTGTGAAAGTGTTTTTCACCATTTCAGAATGCTGGCAGTACATCATACTCAAGTTAGTGAGAAGGTTCTATTATGCAAAAAGTCCAGCACTAAAGTTAAGTGAGTTGAACTGTGCTCTTTTGCGTGGGTCAGTATCAGATGTAAAGCAGGTCTGTGAGGATATTGAGTTTTGTTACTTTGGGCCTCAGCAAGAGAGTGAAGAAACTGACACATTAGTAGAACAAAATGTTGAAGACAATGTAGAACCCGTAAATACAGAAAAATTTGAGGATGAAATCACAAAGTTTAAGGTAATTTCAGGTGAAAGACCAAATGTTTCTTGTATTTGTTGTCGGCGAAGTCACTATAAAAATCAGACTAGGGGTGTCAATCTGTATTTAAAGAGTAAAATAGAAGATAATGATAAGTGGATGGAATTTGCAACTTATTTGCTGGTAGAGGATTGTTTTGATTTGGGATCTGAGCAGCATATTTGCAAATATTGTTATAATAAATTAGATGAGAATAAAATGCCTGCTAGAGCTGTTCATAATAATCTAGAGTTGGTTGCTATTCCTCCAGAGCTGATATATTTAAATACGTATGAGTCTATTCTGATACAATGTGTTCACCCATTTCAGGCTATTGTTCGTATGGAGCCCAAAACAAGTAAATTACCTCCATCAGAGTTGCAAAGAGGATTGAAAGGAAGAGTTGTGTATTTACCATTAGATTTAAGGAAAAATGTTGAAACCATTGGTGTAGATCATGCAGAAAATGAGCCACTAGTCATTCTGGTTAATGGTGTTCCTACTAAGAATAAGAAAACATGGCAAGAATTAGTGGATGTTAGAAAAGTGCAAAAGGCATCATTGTATCTGTTAAAAAATAATGAGTACTATAGAAATGTGTTTGTTGGAGAAGAAGAAATAGATTTAGCAGAAAATAGTGAAACATTAAGTGGACAAATTGAAAAAGTGGACATGTCCAGATGTGAAGAGATCTATGAACATTACAGTGTACATCCACTTCATTCCAAAGAGGTGATGGGGAATACAATTGAGTTGTTTCAAATGAAAAAAGCAACTGGAAGTCCCATGAGTGTATGAGAAGAGAGCTTGGAAGCTCGTTGTTTCCCGCAGTTGTTTCCAACAGGAAAAGGTGGACGATATGATGAACGTCCTGTGCAGATTCCTGCATCTGAATATCGGACAATAAGATTATATGCAGAAGATCCAAGATTTTGACAATGTATCCCTTATATGTTTCATCTTCTGTTTGAAAGTGACTTGTCTGGACTTTCATATGCAGTAAATCACATTTTAAAAACTGGAATGCATCTTCAAAATGTAACTGCAAAGGATTTTATGGATAAAGTGCATCAGAGAGATGATCATTTAGAATCTCAGTTGATCAATCTGATGGCATGTCAGCGTGGGACTAATGAATATTGGTACCGTTGTCATGGAGAACTGAAATGTATGCTACGGAACTTGGGAACTCCTACATGGTTTGTTACACTAAGCTGTGCTGAGTATGCTTGGGATGATTTACTTGAATTTCTTCGAGAGGCAAATTGCAATATAAAAAATATTGAATACAAGACACCTGGAGAATTGTGCTCTTTGGATCCTGTCAATGTATGCAGATATTTCAATCATAGATTTGAAGCTATGATGTCTTTCATCTGCAATAAAAAGAATCCTCCTCTTGGAGAAGTTGTGGATTTCTTTTGGAGAAAGGAGTATCAAGCAAGAGGTGCTCGTCACATACATATGTTGTTATGGGTCAAGGACGCCCCCAAATTTGGAACAGATTCAGATGAAACTGTTTTGTCTTTCATTGAAGATTATGCTACATGTGCTCTTCCAAATAGCAGAGAAGAGAAAAACTTAAAACAACAAGTCTTACGATTTCAAAGCCACAGGTGTGGAAAATACTGTCGACAAAAGTACAAGTCAAAGGATAAGTTCTACACCAAATGTCGTTTTGGATTTCCACGTCCTGTATTATCCAAAGGAAGAGTGAACAGTTTTATGTCAGCTATGCTACATATCATCACAAGAAAGTCTCCGAAAAATACCTACAACTTAAAAAGAAGTGAAGAATCAAAATGCATAAATGACTACAATCCAGTTATTTTATCCATGTGGAATGTTTACATGGATATTCAGTATGTTGCGGACAATTCCATTGCTGTTGCACGATATGTAACGTCCTACATTACTAAATCAGAAAAGACGGAATTGAAAGAAAAGTGGGAAGAGATTTCTCACAAGAAGACTCTAAGGTCCACATGCATCAAAGCAAAAACCAGTCGCAAACGGGCAGATTCTCAGAATCTGCCCCTTTGCGACTGGGATTTTTGCATTTGGGATGCATCATCCCAAATGCAAAAATCGCAATTTAAGGAATCTCTAAATTGCGATTCCTTAAATTGCTATTGCATTTAAGGAATCCCAAATTGAGATTCCTTAAATGCAATGCATGAAAGTTAAAAAATTAGTGATTTCGCTCATAGGGGGAGCAAATTACCATGAAGTTCAACTTCATGGTAATTTGCAAAAACTTTGAAAAATGCACTAAAGTGCATTTTTCAAAGTTCCATTTTACACACACACATGCCCTTGGGGCATGTGTGTGTGCAAGATGTATTCATATGCAGATTTCAGGGGTGCAACAGGGTGTCTTTTTGACACCCTGGCACCCTTGAAATAGCATGAGCAATTTGCGATTCTCTAATTGAGATTAGCAAATTGAGAAAGTCTTCCCATTCATTCCTATGGGCCTCTAGGCCCATAGGAATCAATGGGGAGGTATTCCTTAATTGCGACTCGCAATTTGCGAGTAGCAATTAAGGAATGTTTAGAAATCGCTATTTTGTAAGCGATTTCTACATGCATAGCCTTTTGCTATTCCTTATTAGCGAATCCTTATTTTTCGCTATTAAGGAATCGCAAATGGCATTGTTGATGCATGTGCCAGTAAGTAAAAAATTATACAGTTTCAGTTTGAAGATGTTATCGAATCGTGAAGTTGGAGCATATGAATGTTCAGATCGGTTATCATCTGCAAGTCTATATACCAAAAGTAGAAGAATCATTTGGGTGAGTCTAGGTCTTGCAGGAATGCGAAATCAGGTAATGAAATCTGTTCAAGAAATTGAATATTTAGCAGAAAAAGAACCAGAAAGTACAGATATTTTGATAACGAATATGTTGGACACATATTACCCAAACAGAAGTCATCATCTTGAGAACATGTGTCTCTATGAAGTGCTGCAAAACTACACTTTTAAACGGAATACTACAGAGAACATCAATGATGGAAAATATGCAGTGATTGGTTCCGAAGGATGTCTGGTGAAACAAAGGAAAGGAAATTTAATTAATCACAGGAAACGGAGTTGCGACACTGCTGATAAAAGGGAATTTTACTATTTAGCCCTTTTGCAAATGTTCAAACCATGGCGGTCAGAACTGGAATTACTTGGAGATTTTCAGAGCTATGAAGATTCATTTAATGCTTGTAAAGATAGCATACAATGCAGTGCTTTTGCAAATTATGTGAAAATGTTGAATGATGAAATTGATCAAGAAGCTACAATTGCAGCTGAGATTGCTAGAGACAGTTCTCAAGACAGTCAAAGTTCTGCTGCACTGAGTCAAGATCCACTTGGACAACCAATTGTTGAAAATGAAGCAGCAACTGCCATGAATGAGGTGGAAAAAGCAATGTATCAAGCTCAAGAAGATGTAATACAGTTAGGAAACTTGGAAAAACAACTAAATGATGAACAGAAACAAATATATCAACAAGTGAAAGAGCAGATTGACCATGGATTACTTCATGAAAAGAAAGGGTGCTCATTTACATCATTTCAACCTATCCGAATGTATGTGAGTGGTCAAGCTGGAACAGGAAAAAGTTTCTTAATTAAAGTAATTACAAGTTATCTGCAAAAAACAACTGAGTCGCATTTGTCTTGTGTTGTCACTGCTCCAACTGGGTTGGCAGCACATAACATTAAAGGAATTACTTTACATCGTTTACTAATGCTACCAGTAGAGCATGAGAACACATTGGAATACCACAAGCTATCTGGAGAAGCTTGTTGTGAAGTTTCAAGAGTCTTGAAGAAAATGAAACTTCTCATTATTGATGAGGTGAGCATGGTGTCAAACTTGATGCTTGCCTTTGTGTATTTAAGAATGCAGCAAATTCTTAAAACAGAGTATGACGTGTTATTTGGAGGAAAACACGTCATAGTTTTTGGAGATCTACTGCAACTGACACCGGTAAAAGGACAACCGGTATTTAAAACACTTGCACATGAAGATACCAGAAAGTCTCTTGGTAGTGTTGGTAATGTGAACATTTGGACTAATTTTGAATACAAAGAACTGACAACAAATATGCGACAGGCAAATGATACTGAATATGGAAGTATTCTTCAAGATATAAGAATTGGAATTCTTACAAAACATGACAAACAAGCTTTGGAAAGTCGATTACTTTGCAATGTCTTTCCAAATGAAAATGTAGTTCCTGCAACAGTGTACATGAAAATTGCTGAAAATAAATCAGTGATCTGTTTAATGCCAACACTGCGCGAGTGTTCCATATTCAACAAAGAACTATTGAAATGGGAAAATTTCTAAAACAGCTGGTTTAGAAAAGACACTGTATGCGTGTGTAAACTGTCGGGTAATTTTAAGGCGTAATTTGGATGTAGAAAAAGGGTTAGTTAATGGCGCAATGGGTAAAGTGGTGGATTTTGTTAATTATCAGAAAAAAGAAGGAATTGAATTTTCAAAAAAGTAAATTTGATCAGATTGAAGATGTTAAAGAAATTGGTCGTTGTTCAGTTCGTTTTTTGCTTGTTAAAGATTTATATGTCTGTAGGAAACAATTTCCATTTTTTCTGGCATATGCAGTGACTATTCATAAATCTCAAGGATTAAGTGTAGACAGTGCATTGGTGAACATTGGATCTAATGTATTTAAAGAGGGTATGGCATATGTTGCTTTGTCCCGAGTCAGAACATTATCTGGTTTGTTTTTGATTGATTTTGATGAGACAAATGTTACTGCAGATGCAAACTGTGTAAAAGAGTATAATAGGTTAAGAAGGATGTATGCTCCAAATTTAGGTCAATATCCTGTATTTGAAAAGCGTGTGATTGGTCGAAAAAGAAGGTTTGAGAATATCTGTTCTGAAGGTGTCGAGAAGGGAATAGAACAAGATAATGTTGTGATTGCAAGTAAAAAGAAATTGGACACTGTTGAACAGGTTGTTGGTTATCAGTTTGAAAATAGTTCAGGTGTCAACTGCTATGCTAATGTAGTGGTCAATGTTGTTTTTTATCTTGAAGGTTTGCAAGAACAAATTATGCAGAATCGGCAAAAAAGATTTTGTTCTCTGTTGCATTCTGTTTATGAAAAATTGACAACAGATACATGTAAAATACAATCTGTTCCAGATGTTCGTAATCTTTTGGATGTGTGTTCTGGTTCTACACAATTTACACAAAATATCCAACAAGATGCTCAGCAATTTTTTATGTATATGCTTACCATTTTTGAAAATGAAGGTGTAGAAATAGAAAATATTTTTGGCCTTTCTTACAAATGGGAACATCATTGTGAAAATTGCATGTATACATGCTCCACTAATGTAGACACTGAAAGATTTCTGTATTTAACATTACCAGACTGTAAATCAGTGTCTTTCAATAAATTAGTTAAAGGTGCAAATCAAAACATGGAGTGTAGCCAATGTAAATCAGAAATGTTATCCACATTATTTTTAACAAAATATGGACAATATATAATTTTAATGATGCAACGTTGTACGGCTGATGGAAGAAAATTGGATACTTTAATAAAGCAGTTTGTAGCAACACAAGTATCAATATCAGGAAGGACTTTTGTAGCAATTGCAATAATTTTCCATGATGGTCCTTCCACCACATCTGGACATTACACTGCCTATCTAAAATGTGACAAAGGCTGGACACTTTGTAATGATTCCCAGTTGGTTTTCAAACAATGTTTGCCTAGGGAATTACCAAATTCCTACCTAATATTTTTAAAGCCAAAGTTTTAGGAAGATAAGTCACTCTCTGAGAAATGTATTATTATAATTTAATAGGACTACCATGGGACAATTTACATAAAAAGGAGTGCAAAAATACCATTTAGCCTCAAGGAAATGTATATGTTTGAATTATGGACTTTTTTGTGCTCATTGAATATTTTTAAGCGACAACATTTACAGTTTTTATAAGTTAAACTTATAACATTTTGTTAGCCATAAGCATTTCATATATGTGTGATTTGTATCTTGTGGTATTTTACTGAGAATAGCATGTTGGTTTTTTTTAAACAATCTTTTTGATTGGTTTTTTTTTGCCCGCTGTTCAGTGATGAGTATGATTGAAATCACTATTTCTAGTGAAATTCAATATATTCTGAGAACAGACAAAAAGGCAAACAAATTACTTTGTTGAAATTATGTAGTGTTGTAAAAAATGTATTATTACATGTTAAAACTATTTTTTCTTTTCTTTACAGATCCTAATTCTAAAATAAGCAGTTTACATCAATTTACAGTGCAAAAAACATCTGAAAAAAATGTATACCATTTTTAATTTCTATTACTGTGAAGGTAAGTTTAACTAAGTATTAATATGCAGAATGGGTAGATCTGCAAGAACCTACAAAGATTGTTTTTTTTTTTTAATACAGTCTATTTATACCTTTGTAGTACTGAAATCTCTCTGTTATCGGATATTATGTGACCTCCACAAAAACAGATTTGAGTGGTTCATAATATTTCCCTTTGTACCTATTGAAGGACCGCAATCATTTCAATCATTCTTGTTTGAGCAACTCAACTCAACTCACTGATGACGTCATCCATGTGATAAATTAGTGCATCTTCTCACACCCTAATATAACCTTTGATACACCGACTCAAAATTTCAGACGGCCATTTTGAAAACCATAGATACTCCAATACCAATAACTACATAACCACTCATTGACTCTTAGGTCTACATACACCTCCAGTCACTCACCTGTACAGTCACTCATACTTACAGTCACTCAGTACAGGACTATCATATGCATTTATACACCTATATAGACACTCACACACCGCCAATCATCCATTGAGGTACTGACACACCTAGTCAGTCATGCACATAATTAACCACAGTCCAATTTACTCACCTATACAGTTATACACACACAACTTCACTTACTCATAAAAATACTACCACATTCTTATGCTCTTATACAATTACTGATACAAGCACACACTCATACATACACTCACTCTCACAATCACACACTCTCACATATAGCCAGTTATATACTCTTACACACATATCTACTGCCTTTCACATATGTAGTTACTGTCACATGTACCACCGAGATATACATTGATTCACTAACTCAACCATACACACACTCACCCACCCATACAGTCCATCACATATGCACTCTTAAAACCATGCACCATAGAATCACCCACTCACACATCTATGCACAGAGTCATACACACCCTCCCCACATAAACACTCAGGCACCCATACAGATACTCAGACAACCAATCATTAACCCATATAGACACTCATATAGCTATTCACAAAACCATGCAGCCACTTATACACCAACAGATAGACAGATACAGACATTCACACAGTTTAGTCACTAGTCTGCAGTGAGATACGTTTAATGACTCATTTATATAGTCAGTCACACACCTACTAAATCATCCATTCACATACTTATACACCCACTCATTCTTCCATAGGCCTTTCCCTATATATATTAAACATATTTACATTTTACAGAAACACAGACTCAGTGGATGACATCATCAGTGATGTCATCAATGATGTCATTTGAAATGTCATCAGTGATGTCACTGACCATGTCATGAGTGATGTAATATGTGACGTCATCAGCAGTGCATTGTGGGGGCGCGAGTTATAGTTAGCTGAACTAACTATAACGGGGGAATTTCTAGGGTTTTGTACGAGAGAAATGTCCAGCTAACTATAACACCCCTGAAACCTATGGTTTTTTCAGTGAATTTCTAAGGTTTTTTAAATACTAATTCCTAACTATAACGTGTATGAAACCTATGGTTTTTTCAGTGAATATAAATATATATTTATATATATATATCCATGCTTGTTTTAGTTTTACTTTTTATTTAACACAGGGGGAAATGAAGTGTCTTGTTTATTATTGTTGAAGAGTAGGGTACAAGAGTAGGTTTATTAAGTCTTAGTTACAGGATATTCAGATGGTATGGGACACTGGTGGGGCTGACCAGGGTGTTCCTTTTCCTTCTAGCTTCAGGTTTCTTTGCTTCAGTTTCTTCACCAGGTTCACACACACTCCATCTTCTACAGCATGTAGGTTCGTTCGCCAAATCGTCGCCATTGTTGTAAAACAAACAAGGTCCAAATGCAGTCATAGAGTAGGTTACATGAGTAGGTTTATTAAGTCTTAGTTACAGGATATTCAGATGGTAAATAGTAGATAGAAAGTTCAGCCCCACCAGGAGCAGTCTCTCTGCTGCTCAGCCCACACACTCCAACTGACACTCTCTCAACCACACCAGGCCCTCCAGCATTCCGCAACTTCACATCCATACTGCCTGAGCAGCAGAGAACAGATAACTAAGGGAAAGTATGCATTATAACAATTTAGGCAACAACAATTATTAAGCACAGGACCCCCTATGGTGCCTAACGGACTCTGTAGTCTAGTGATTTAAGTGATTGGGATGGTTAGTAAAATTAATGACGCACTGCAAGTCAGTTAACAGTTACACTCTAGAGAAAAAAGATGTGTAATACTGAGCTCCGTGTGTGGCATGATTCATTTACATGCCACCAGGCTGGGGAGGACGATATACTGGCCATCACCCGGCCTTCAGAGATAGCTGTTGTTTGGTGCCCGACAGCAGCTCCACTTGCAAGTGGAAGATACACACCAGACTTAGCATTCACATTTTCCTCTTTTTATAACCTTACCTCTTTGCAGCACACCCTGTCTTCCATAATGCCCTTTTTATGTTTTAGGGACAAGAGCCTGTGTCTGATGTTTGAGTATTGTGTCATTAGCTAAATTCAACTGGGGATACTTTATAACCCTTTTCGTCCCACTAGCTAATTACTTCCCAGAACTCTCCCCCGCTAAGACAGCAAATTGTTGTTGGGTCACAGAGTACACATTGGAGAATCTTCGTTTCTATCTGACTTGTCCTACTAAATAACATAGTAAGCCATCTCCTTCAATATTTTTATAACAGCTGGTGTAGGCTTGCTGATAACTCAATTCCCCCGTAGGGAAAAGTAGTCAGAGATGTAATGTATGTCTGTAGCCTGAACATTACCTTTTTCCTTTCTCAAAACTACTAAAAAACATTTTCTTTTGATCACCACGTATAGCTGGGAAAATGCAATCGCCTGACATAATATGCTGTATGCACAGAGCGTTGCACAACTGTTTTAGACTTCAACATTTTTACTACTAGCATCGCTTGACAACAAACACATTAAGCATGTACTCTAGTAAGGATGAACCCACTAGAATCCATGTCTCATATATGGAGTCCTAAAATACCACTCTCGATATCTTGGTCTGAAAAGTGGAAGGCTTTTGTACACCCCAGATGTGGAGTGCAAGAATGGCTTGGCCTGTTGTGTGTTGCTGGCTATCACAGTATATCTGGTCCTACAAATATAAGTACGAAATGGGCTCTATCCAAGCTCAGGTCTCCCAGCTCCGCAGAATGAAGGGGTTAGATGGTGGATGCCAGGAACTATCTAATTGCTGCCTGGGTTTCCCTGCTGTGAGGTATGCCAAAGTTATCTGCCAAATGTGCTTCACCAATAATGAGTGGTTTACTATTGCCAAGCAAGAATTCACATCCTGAGATGCCAATGGCAGCATGTAAAAGCATTACATAAAAGACTAACCTAATATTCTCTAGCTTTGGTAGTTAAAATACCACAACATTATAATGTATCGACATAGACACATACACAACACTCATTCACATGTGTACATTGTGGTTTCATATGCCAGCCGCTAAGGCACATAGTATACGTTATCCCATGTTATGTGTTACTCATTGTTGGACCTGGCCCTTTCTGCAGGGTCATCCCAAACGTTTTTCCTTCCTTTAGCTACCTTTGCTGAACCCATTTTTATTGGTTTTTAGGACTCTTACACACTTTTCCCCTGCCAAACAGGGGTAAAGTACTTGTGTTTGCCCTTGAAGACAGGGAAAAATGTCCCTATACCTGATAGGTACATTTAATGTACTTGTAAGTCTCTAGTAAATGGTATTACATGTACCCTGGAAATGTAAATATAATGCTACTGGTGGTTTGCAGCACTCATTGTGCCACCCACTAAAGTAGCCTTTCAAAACATGTCTCAGGCACGCCACTGCAGCCTGTAATGCAGTTTTAAACTGCCATTTCAACTTTGGAAAATAAATCTTTTGCCATGCTTAAACCTTCGTTACTACCTATACATCACCCCTAAGGTAGGCCCTAAAGGCTCATAGGGCAGGGTATATGGTATTTAAAAAGTATGAAATGTGTGTTTAAGTTTTACATGTCCTGGGAGTGAAAAGCTCCTAAAATAGTTTCTCTCCCTTTTCAAGCTATCTCTACCATAGGCTAACATTGAGTTACCTTATTATACACAATGAATGAGAACTTTAGATTACAGGTAGATAGGGAAATTATATTTCCACTCAAATGAATTATGATTTAAAAATCCTATTTAATGGTAAAGTCAGATTTTAAGATACGATTTTGAAAAGTTGGCATTTTTCTGCCCAAACCAACTGTGCCTTGCTGCTAGTGTCCTGAGTCACATGATTGGTAGGGCTCTGCTTTTGTAGGCTTTGCATTGCTCCCAGAGAAAGTGAGACAGAGGAAATCGAGGTGTGAGGGGAACAGGGTCTTCCTGACAGTATGGCTAGGGATGAGTGCCCCCTGTCCTTATTACACTTCAAATGACTTTCCCTAAAGCACAAACAAACCTGGCATCTGGCCTGCTCTTTCCTGTGACACCCTAGACAGTTTGGAGCCAGGACCAGAGGAAAGGGAAGAACTGATCAGAAACAGTTTTGGGGTTAGGCCAGGAAATTCTCCACACACAGGCTACAACCAGATATAACAATGGATCCTTCAGAACCTTTCATTAGATCACTCCTGGACCTATGGAAGATTCAGAATGAGAACTGCCCTGCAGTCTGAAGAAGGAGGACTGGACCATCTTGCTTTAATCCCAGTCTCTCCAGAAGGCTGACCTCCAGTTTGAGGTCCACGGACACGGACAACCCAAGCTCCAAGAGGCCTCCCATGCATTCAAGCTGATCAGACCAAACCTGGTCCTCTCCGCAGGCCTCTGTGAAAGGCCAACAGAGACCTCTCAGCAGCTATTCTCCAGGTCCTGGACTCTCGGCTGCAGTCAGAGTACACTACTCCCTTCATAACTGAAGATCTCCCTGAATCCAACGCAGTGTGGCGCAGACTGACATAGCACCTCACATTGCAGCACATCGTAATTCCTGATTGGCGGCCTCACTGGAACCGACACAGCGCAGAGCAGACCCATGCAGGACCTGATGGAGCGGGTAAAATAAAATATTTTGGTATACCCAATCCATTTACATTAGCTTTATTAAAACAACTAAATAACTAATTCTAATGAATAATAATGTGTGGTAATTGAATTAATCAACCTTATTAACCAAGAAAATATATGTGGGAATGCATTTGCATGGCTAAAATAATAAGTGAACTAAGTTTGTACGCATATTAAATTTATGTGTTTCGCTTAAGCAATGTTAATGTGTTTTGCGCTTAAATAAATCAGCATTAACGGCTTTAAATGTCGCATATGGCTAGATAAATGCATACACATAAGGGTATTAGTGAGGGAATAACATTGTTTTATTCATTTCTATGTATTAATTACGTTTTGTGTTTCTTTTACCTTAAGTTGACTATTTCGGCCTGCTAAAAGATGGCCGCCGACTGAATCCTCACTAAAGTACATGACTTCATGCAATTGACAATGGAGGAAGGCATCTGCACTGACTACGTAGCGTCCTCTCCTTAAACCCCTGAACCAGGTCCATGAAGACTACTCTGGGCGAGATGCCAATGTCCCTGAACACGGAAGAAAATGTTGCAAACTGGGAACCAAAAGCCACCTATTCACAATAGACTGATACTTTCCTGACCTGGGAACGATTTTCCCATACGCCTAGTTTAATACATCATCCGTATGAGAACTTTTTAAATTGTTTCTTAAAATATTGGGACAGGGCTGATTTCAGCCAATGAATAGCCTGGAAATTATGGAATGTATCCGTTATATGTAAATTTCAGTATAAATAATAGTAGTCCAGAGAGGAAAAATTAGGTTACCACCCAATGAGCTCGAGACGCACCCTGATCGATGCTACTCTATGCGATTCACCACGCTGATAAGCAGAGGACGGGACGGTAGAATCTTTGATGAATTTCTGAGGACCAGTTTCTGACTTAGAGAACGACAATTAGCCAGAATAGGTTAAAAAGATTTTTTTTTAAACTTTATTCGATCATTTTAGAAAGCAATCATAAAAGCACAATAAAATTCATGACAATGGGAAGACGGAAACCAATGGGTTTGACTAGAAACAGATTAAACACATTAAGATAAAAAGGACATACTTTTTCTTGCAGATACAGATTTTAAAATATATACAGCAGTAAAATAACACATATCAGGTTCATCAAGTGCAAATATAAGGCTCATAGCGGATTTCGCAGTGAGCACAAAATATTTTTTAAAAAGTGGTTTCAGGTAAGTGATACGAAAACACAAATATAATGGGCAAATCAACAAAAAATGCTCAGGACTTTGTTTCGAAATCCCATCACACGGGCATGGGGTAGAGGTATGTTTCTTAATTTGAGGGTAAGCTACCAGTTTATGAACTATCCCTAGTCGCAGTCTAGTAAGGACATGCTGATGAGAGTGTTTAGTGACCAATTTTAGATACTTTGAGAAGCCAAATTCAGCCAAATTATAAGAATGGTAATATATATGGGTAGAGAACTGGCATGTGGCATCACTACGTAGTTTAGCTTTACCCCCCAAATAAACATGTTTTAACTCCTTCTTCGGTATATCAATAGCGCAGGCAGGGTCTTCAAAGACTTTCAAATTAAACACATCTCTAAACGTAGTGATAGTATAATTAAGCCATGGAATCAGTCTAAATTTATCTAAACGGAGGCAATCATTGATAATTTTCCTCGTAAAGCCAGTTTGTTCCTTAGACCAGATAGATCTCCATACCAGTAGGGGTCTTAATCCTATAAGGTCTGCCAGGTGTTCCAATCCGACCTCCTGGTGGGTCAGTCTGGTAGAGGCTGAGGATGGTTAACAGAGGAGCCTTTTTAAAAATGTATTTTCCTCCACTTGTAAAGCCTCATGGCGACAATGTTCCCACACGCCTGAACCATAAAGGGCCAAAGATACACATCTGTGGCGGTAAATATACAACATGTCATATATGCGCCTACTTCCCAATTTGGAAGAAAATTTAAAGATACCAAAGGCACATTTCCTCATTTTTGCCCTAACATTAGACATCTCCTGAGCCCATAAACCACCACTATTAAAAGTGATACCCAAGTAACAAAATTTCTCAACCACTTGGATCGTTTGATCATCAAACACAAAGGTTCTTAATTTTTTTACTTTCTTCCCACAGGCCATAATAAAGGTTTTTGAATTGTTAATCTTAAGCTTTCTCCCTTTAATAAAATCCAAAAATGTATCCATGAGTCTCTGCAGTCTGACAGGGGTTCTAGATAGAAGCACTGTGTCGTCTGCGTAAAGCAATACTGGAATTGCTAGTCCTTCAGCGGTTGGGGCATCAGCATTAACCAGTCTCAACTCGGACTCAATGGCATTAATAAAAAGGGAGAAAAGAACGGGGGCGAGGACACAGCCTTGCCTAATACCGCAATCCACTCTAATATTGGGGGTACATTCTCCCGCTTGACCAAAGCGAATCCTAGCCGACAATTTACTATACAGTCGTGCCAGGAAATAAATAATTTCAGATGGTGCACCTAGATCTAGTAGGGTTGTCCACAGTAATGCATGGTCCACCAGATCGAATGCACTTGAAAGGTCCGCAAAACAGAGGAATAAAGAGCCCTGTTTTGCACGCGTATATTTACCTATAATCAAATCTAGGTTAATGCACTGTTCAATCGTGCCCAGCCCCTTGCGAAACCCAAACTGGGAATCAGAAAGGATTCCATTGACCTCTGCCCATTCCTCCAGTCGCAACAATAACACCCTACTCATTATTTTCAGGGAGGAGTCAAGAAGTGAGATTGGGCGATAGTCCTTAGCCTCGCCCCTATCTCCTTTCTTGTATATTGGAATGATTATAGTCTCGCCCCAGGACCGGGGGAAGGTGGCCATGGCAACTGCATTAAAGACCTTGGTCAAAAAAGCACTCCATAGCTGTACATCAGCTTTGTAAAGGTCAATCGGAACCCCGTCAGGGCCGGGTGCCTTACCTCCCTTACTACACCGGATGGCATTATCCACCTCAGCGATGGTAATATTAAGGAAAGTATTAGGACTAGAGTCAGTAGGCACGGCACTCCCCAGAGCTGACCCCCCTGGATTAAAAATACTAGAAAAATAAGAGACCCAGTTTTCCTCGCTAACCTGGGCAGATAATACTGGGTAAACCTCATTCTCAGAATAGGTAATTATGACAAAGATACTATTGCATTTGTTAGGATTTTAACCTGCAATTTAATTAGATAAAGAAAAATTATTGTTTGAAGAACTGTGTCGGGTGGTTATTTCTTGAAATGTTTATTGATTAATATAAGAATTGAAGTATTACCATCAAATTACTAGAACAACTAAATGATCCGATTGACCTCCGGATGGAGGAATTGTTAGGGTAAAATTTAATAGATATGGTTTTCCTCCATCCAAGTAATAGAACTGTAGTTCGGGATAATTGAAGATCCCTCTGTAGGCACGGATAGCTTGATGAGAATGAGTGTTGGTGTTATGGGCCCCACCAGCGTGTGATGTGTGTATGTGTGTATGTGCGTGTGAATGTGGAATCATCCTGTCCGTGGAAGTAGAGGGAAATTTGTGTCCTGATCTGCACCAGACCTTGCAGCGCTGCTCCTAGGACAAAAAGGTACAAGTCCCAGCAGGTTGACCTCGGTCCATTACAAAGCCCACGCTCCATTGCAGTCAGCCTAAACTTGTAACTTTGTCCCTTTGCCAGCATGACCAGATAATCGCAGTTCGCGCATCATGATTTTTGCCACTATTTTCACCTGAAACTTTAAAAACTCATATCTCCAGTTCCCGTGAATGGATTTTTGTCACTTTGGTATACTTTTATTTATTTTAGTTTAGGATTTTTCTTGTGTTGTTTTACCACTTTATTACTGTTTGTGTGCTGCATAAATATTTTGCCTCTAAGTTAACCTGACTGCTTTTGTGCCAAGCTACCAGCGGGGTGAGCACACATTAATTTAGTGACTTTTGTGTTTCACTCTGACAAGGATTGTGTTTATTGTTTGAGTGGGGCTTCTACTTCTCTCAAGTAATAACCCAATTTCTTACACACACAGATCCAAATCTGAACATTTGCATAAAACAATTGATCTGCTGGGTTCCATTAGATCTCGGTAAGAAGTGAAACCTCTCCATTCCACCGACAATGGAGGATCATACACATGCACTGGCATTTGGTTGCGGGCTATAAAGATATGATACACAAAAGCAGTAGACATTATGGGCTCTCTGCCATCACAAAGGAAAGCAGGATGACTCTGCAGCATTTGGGACAGTAGATTCCATGCTTCTGGACAACATGAACAGTAAGAAGCACTAGAGTGTAACTTGGAATTTAACTGGCCAGGCTGGTTTGGCCAGCAGCCACCATTATTTCTGTGTAAATGCAGTCCTGTGAGCCAGGTAAGGAGGTCCACCTTTTGACAGCAAGGGTCACTGTACCCTTAAAAAAATTAATGGACTGGACCAGAGACAGGCTTATTTGGGGTCTTCCTGAAGGAATAGGGACCATATTCCAGGATCGAGGACGACAAACCTCCTGCTACTAGCACCTGAGCAAAAGGAGGCAGAATGTGGTATCTTCATCCTTGCCATGCATTCTCCTCTTAGTGTTATGTCCCCTGGTGCCCAGACAGAGTGACTGTGATGTCATTAGAATGCTGGTGTGTTCATGGTTTGAGAGATTGGTCAGCTGAATGCGTGCTGAGCAGCAAGGATGCTGATCCCGGCGGGGCTTCCTCCATACCTACATTCCCTGTAAACTGAGACTTCTATCTTGTGAATAAATCTTGATCCTGTTTCACCTAAACTACTGGCTTCCCTGCATCTTCATTTACCCCACACAGATGTCCTTGAAACTGAGAATTCTGCTATGACTGATGCCATATTGAGAGACCCTACCAAGATTAAAGTGCAGCTGACTAGCCCCAACCCTGAGGGAAGAATCATCTGCGAGAGAGACTTCCCTGCTGTATGTGCCACGTTAAGTGAAAGAAAGGTAGCTCAAGAAGCCTAGTGCAGTGGCCCACTCCTGATTACAAGTAGATTCAAGGTGCTCCTCTTCCCCTCACTGGATACAGACCTGCCTCTGTGCACAGCATCTTGTGGAGATATGGGCGTTTTCAACAATTACAGCACTGACTGCGGCCATTTGGGAAATTTGAAAATTGCATCAAGGAACTGCTCTTCCCCTGCCACGGTGCCCTTTGTGCCTTTCTCACTGAGTTGACGTGAACTGTGGTTTTCCTCCAGATGTCAGAAACCTGCTCCGTTTCCAATTAATTGAAACCCTAGCCATTTGGTTTGTAAATGTCTAAACTTCTTAATTCCGTGGAACAAATGAACATTGAAAATACCTGGCTTCAAATGCAAAGTCTTGCGCCCTGGACTGCCCAGTGTACTGCAATGTCTGAGTGACACATTAGAAAGAACTTCTGCTGAAGAACAAAATTGACTTTTCTACCCAAACAAGATGTATGGCAGCACTTGGGTCGCATAGAAATCCTGCTGTAGTCCTCATACTTGACGTCTCCAACGTAGCCCATTGGTTATATGCAAGGCCACTGGAATTATGCGGCATGGGAGGACTAAATTATGTGACAGGGTTGACTAGATTATGTGTAAAAAAAGGCTGGTTATGTGGCACAATGCTGAAAGTTTTGTGACAGTATCATTGCTTAATTTTGTCATTAGGTCAAGCCTCGAGAGCACTAGCGCTATCTGCAAGACCTTTTGTATCTCTTTGGAGGGCTTTTAGCACACCCACCGATTGCCATTGGTTGTTCTCTGTGGCATTCAGAAATGTTGGCTTCTTATTGGTGTTTATCCATGTTGGTCCCCCCTTTCTGTGTCTGTTCCCATCGCATGGCGATTTCACTAATGGTTTCTTTTGGTCAGCCGCAATGCTCCTTCACAACCCCGTGATGGCCCTTCCTCCCGCCTGGTTTTTTTGTTGGCCAGCCTCTGCTCCCGTTAAGTGTTTTGTTTTCTTTGTGAATGGGCTTCATGAAACTCCACTTCATTTGCTTTGCCTTTCTTAGGTGTTTCACTTTTGCCGCTACTTAATCAACCGTGCCACCCCCAGTTGCATTACAGACATACACATTGAATTTTCATGCAGGGCTGACGCCGAGACTCGAACTAGGTTCCCAGCTTCAAGTTTGGCCTCTCTGGCCCTTAAGCCACATGCATCCAACCCTGTCCCTCCTCTTCTGTTTCCCTTAATGCCTCCTCCTGGTGTGGTCACTTCCTGTGCCATCTGTGTTTTTTCCTTTTTTTAAAGGTACGGTTTTACTGAGGCTGAGACTCAAACCCGGTTCTCCAGGTCCGAAGTTGGCAGCTCTGGAGGTTACGCCAGAGCCTCCATCCTGCTGGGCATAGGCATCAGTGTGTTTGTCTGCAACACACCTAAGTTCATTTTTTCTTGCTTGTTCTATGATCTGAGACTTTAGAATAGTGTGATTTCCAGCTTTAACAAACATAGAATAATGCCTATTCAACAAAATGGTTTCATAGCAGTTTTATCAA
Source organism: Triturus cristatus (assembly GCF_964204655.1). NCBI lineage: Eukaryota > Metazoa > Chordata > Amphibia > Caudata > Salamandridae > Triturus > Triturus cristatus. The sequence goes on from NC_140589.1 coordinate 963,056,718, forward strand.
CGGGTCTCGTAGCGTGGATCGTAGGTGAGTTGCTGTCACTTTCATGCATTTCTCCATCATCGTGGATGTTCAATACCCAGTGGCTGTTGCTAACAGTGCTCCAATTCATGGAACACCAGTGTTGATTAAACATGGCGCCTTGATACTATTTTAAAGGAACCGATTTGTACGCAGTCATATTTAAATAATATATTTTTTAAAGAATGCCGAGGACCTGGTTCTGTCAATAAGATACCTGCTGCCAGGACAGCATGCCAAACATACATGTTTCGTAGTAGCGGTGCCCCGAGGCACAAAGTCTTAGTCATGGGAAGGCTGCAGTGAGTCTCTGAAAAGCTCCACACTGGTACCAAGAGCTGGTATGCAGGATTTTATTGAAAGCAATGGCCGTGCCTGCTCCAGGGAGCCTGAGCAGTGACAAGACCGTTGTACACTACATGGTCTGTCCTCTCTGCATGCGAACTCTAGTGTAGGGGTGGGCAGAATTTGCGAAATTCACTTTCACAAATAATTGCGAAAATGTTAAAATGTAAAAAATCTCCGCAAACACGCGGAAATATCACGAAGATGCGGAAGTTTTTTTACCGCCCGTTCGAGGTATTTTCTGAGTGGTCGCGGCTCGCCAACTTACCCATGCGGTTGCTCACGGGCACGGCTAACTTGTTTTCACTTGTCTCGCGGTGCATGATAGCGAGAAGAAAGACGTGATCGCGCGACGAATGACGTTACTGCGGGCGCGAACTGTCGCGAGACAGCACAAATGGCTACCAACAATCCAACATCTCGTGGAGAACACGACCGGATCGGGAAAACTTGTCGGCAAACGCGGGGATTCAGGTAAGGCGATCGCGCGCACGTGAGAGTGTATTATTTTACAGCGCGAGCAAGCAAAAAATTTCCGGTAAAATGCGGATTGCGGAAATTTTGACATTTTCGCGCTCTCCGCGGAACGCGAAAATGTCAAATTATCGCAATTTCCGCGGAACAGAATTTTTGCCCAGGCCTACTCTAGTGTTCACACTCTCTCCCTGTGCACCTCCTGTCTGTGGTACTTAACAGACAATGCCTCTGGGTGAGTGGTATGGCTGCTTATCTTCCCACCCCCATGACCCTCCTTTGTCTTTGCCCATGCTGTCTGTGGTTACTTGCGGCCTCTGCTAGAGTGCCTTCTTATAGCGAGTACACATCCTCTGAGGCCCACCTTTTTACTGCATCAGTGACCAGTTCACAGCGCTTAAATCCTTGATTAGGCTGAGATGTGTTGCGTTGCTTCATGCCTTTGTTCTTTTAATCTGAGCTAGAAGAGGGACAAACTGGACCATTATACAGGGCACAGAAACCTAGCAGGTATCCTGGGGAATAATGTATTTTCCAAACGCCATTATGTTTATCTTAATAAAATGTTATATTTGACCCATCACAAGTTGTATTTATTCTTTGTTTAGTTTGCAGGCAAACAGCATTCCAATGTTATTTGACTGTACATTTATTTAGGCCTAGCACAACTTTTCTTGCTCTGTTACCGGCTCACGCTTTAATTGAATTTGGGCAATTATAGAAAATGTTTCAATATACCTGAGGTTTCATCTGCGGATTCTTTTACAGCGCAGTGAGACAAAAGCACAGCCAAAGTGAGAAAAGGACAATGAAAGTGAGAAAAGCTTGTATGGGACATGGGGGGTGTTCAATATAATTGCATTTACTATTTCATGAACCTGTTGCAAATTTTTTACATTTTTCAAAAAACGAGGATTGATGTCTGCAGACTCCTCTTGCGGAATGTAATGCCTGTGGGTGGGCTGTACACATTCAGGGGCTGAGGTGGTTGGAAGTGATGCACGTTTATTTGTAATTCTAAGGTATTGGGATCTAAGAGCTGCTGTGTCTCTGCAGCAAACACAGTAACTCACTGAGAAGCCTTACCAGTGGATACTATTGTCCGCCAATATAGCTGCAATATTCTCTGTGGGCTCATACTCGTTTTAATTTCTTTTCCATTGGTGTCATTTATTTTCCACCTCCCCCTCATAACCTATTTCCCATTTTCTGGTTCTCCAGCACCGCAAGATCATACGAATTGCAAGAGAACTATGCAAATATAATAACTCCACTGCAAAGAAACAAACACAAGTATAAAACATTGTCATTTACAACGCCAATAGCTCTAATTTCCACAAATGTGAGACCAATTCCATTGCAAATGCTTGTTTTTACTCATGGTAACTCTGTCTGGGCAGAGTTTTGCCTCATTAGAACCTGTTTAACAACCAAAAGGTTTTGTGAAAATCTGCAGAATATGCAGCAGATGATGGAGTAAGCGGCAAAGGAGGCAAATTAATAATTATGTTCTAAAGGCCGCAGCTGCAGAATCGCATAATTCCAGTGGCCCTGGTTATATGTTATAAAAAGTTATTTTCCCCTACAAAGGGTGGGATTGAATTCAACTGAAAGCTGCTGCTACTAATCTATTGAACTTAAAACAGTAAAGATCTTTTTTTTTTTTTTTACTAAAGAACTGTAATTATGAAAAATCACATTTATTTTGTGCAATTTAAGTGCTTATTGTACCAATGATCCAAAACGCTCACAACCATTCTTCAAGAGTAAGCTGAGACTGTTAGACTTGACTAGATCCTGAATGGGCTCACAATAGGACCTAACTTCTGAGGTTCCAGGGACAGCTGTCAATAGCATTTACAAAGATTATTTCAAAGTTGCCTCTGAGATTCCTGTAGCCCGTGGAACTGGCCTAACGCCCTATAGAGGTAATTCATATATTTTAAGCAGCTCTTGGCATGTTCACCATCTATGTAGCCATTTGCTACTCCACCATCTCCCTTATTCCAGCAGCAATGCATACCATCCAGCCAATATAGGAAAAGCAAAGCAGAGATGCTATAGTTGGCATGGGTTGCAGCTATATCAATATTCACAGATTCTATAACTTCTGTTTGATTTTCCTTCAAAAATCTCTGGTAATTTTTTTAAAACAAGATCTTAAAATGTATAGTTAGGAGTGCAGGCACTCAAAATCCCATAGTACCCGCTTCTCATATAAAGTGTTGCACTCTACGATTGCGAGGCATGGATCCCCTATGCCAAAGGTCTTCAAATTGTGGGGCGTGCCCCACCGGGGATCCATGGCTGCATTCCCAGGGAGCAAAAGACACACAATTGATGGTCAGAATGCAGAACAAATCAAAACATTCACCCCCAGTCAAAAGATCTGGGTTAAATTCATCATTCTTTTGCTCACCATGGCACCCCACTTTAGACCTGGCCATATGCAAATCAGTCTTGACCCTGTGCCTCATGGGAACAATCCAGCCTGAACTGCCAAGCCAGGTCCTCCCTAGACCGGAAGCAAGCATCCTAGGACCGGTTTCGGGGTTTCACCCCTCATCAGCCAGGGTAGCTTGATTCCAGTGGCACAGTGAGCCCAGGACCCACGTCTGGGCATACCTGGCGCACTTAGGGTGAGAAAGCAAAAGACACACAATTGATGGACAGAATGCAGAACAAATCAAAACATTCACACCCAGTCAAAAGATCCGGGTTAAATCCATCAGTCTTTTGCTCACCATGCCACCCCAGTTTAGACCTGGCCATATGCAAATCAGTCTTGACCCTGTGCCTCATAGGAACAGTCCTATCATACAAAGCAAAAAATGGTCTAAAGGAATTAATACTCAGAGAAACGTTTTGAGTAGAGCACGTTTAATTACTCTCTCTTAGGTTATTACTCTAAAAGGATTCTGTCAAAATATTTTCATACTACATAGAAAATGAAATCTGCTCATGAAGAAGAACATGTATACACAAAGGAAATGTACATACACAATAACATGACATAAATCAAAACATACAATAGAACATCAATACTAACCCTAAAACAAATTGTTTTCTACTAGTGTCCTCCTTACAATTTCTGAAAGGACCAGTAGGAGGTAGTCTAGATAATACACTGAGGTCTCTTAACTAGTATAGACCATCCTAGTGTACCATCAAACAAAATCAACGCAATATTATATTTCCGCGACTCCTCCTTTTGAAGTGTCTACGCAACTGCGTTTCGGCCTTACTCCTTCTTCGTCCTCCTCAGGACAGGGTTAACACATAACTGTAGACATACTACAAAGAGATGATAAAATAATAATGGCATTACTACGACCATCCATAGCGCAAGAGTAAGGTGGTAGGGGATGGTGGCTGCCCAGAGAATCATCTTATTCCACAGTGCATTCAAAGCACTCAAGAGCCGATGAACAGTATCTAATGTAAACCACGTGAAAGGAAAGTGTGAAATCCAAACACCAGAGCACCTATGCTAAAAAGATCAATAAAAATGTACCCCTCGAGTGGCATAAGGGAAACAGAAAAGAGCACTAACCCTATTCACCGATGACACCCACATGCCCTAGTGTATCAAAAAAGCCAAGAAGAAGCATGCTGGAACCCAAAGGCTACCTCATACTCACTTCGAATAAAGAAATCCCACCGCCGCAATTTGCAAATAAGGCGGTGATTCGAATTACCAGGGTCCTAGAAGGACTGGAGTACCTAAAACAATATGACATCAACACTTCTTATAGAGTAGACAATAAAACAGGACCAACTCACAAAACTAAACACTCAAACGGGCTTACCTCCCTAACTCGAATGACGGCTCACTGCCAGCCCACAGCGCAAAAAGTCGCTATCAATATTCCTTTCCTTCGCTGGATATAAACGCCACAATCACCTAAATGAAGGCAACAAATATTATAGTATAGTCAACTGACCTTCTCTCCGTACTGCTCACACGCGCTTGAAATGTATCCGAGTAAGATAGACATCTACTTACTTAATTTAAGCACGGGTTTGTTCACTATTCCAAACTCCGATGTCCGCCCACCATCCGGAAGAAAACAGAGGAGGTGAGCGCGTCTCTATACAGGTCAATTCTTAACCGGCATGCCGTGGCACATCGAAGATGCATAGGCATAGAAAGGGGACTACGAGGCCTCCAAATTTCAAATAGGGAACGGGGGCCATATTGACAAGGGAATGAATCCTCAAAATAAAACGAGGTTCTGCCCTGCATAAGGGAAATTAAAGGAGAGAGTGGCCAACTCAGGAAAGGCAAGGAGGATATTTTATAACGCCCAAATCAAAAGCAACACAGAACTCTCTGAAAAAAAAACAACTAAAGATAAAGAGAGATAAGAATGCCTATATCGATAGAAACAGGTAAACAAAATCGACATATCCAATTACCCTTTCTCATAATTAAGTGAACCACCAGGAGAATCGTCTAAAAATATAAATAACACTATTCGTGCGAAAAAGATATCCCAGTCCCAAGGACCCTGTGAAAATGAAAAGGACGCCACCAAACCACCCGACCATCTCACAGTCACAGCATGGGTGGCCGCACAATAAGGCCACACATTAACACATTGTGTACAAAAAAATTATAAATATAAAATAATTTCTCACAAATTCTATTATATTCCGCATTAACACATTATGTACAACACACATGAATTCTCACAAATTCTATTATATTCCAAACATATATGTAAAGAACAAATAATAGAGAAACGTCTGAATGTTAATTGGCCATGGGATCCCATAGCATCAAAATACATAGTCCATAATTAAAGGTTGAATACCCTAGCCTTGTGCTACGCACTGTTTCATATCAGGGCCCAAATTTCGTCACGCTCATTAAGTCCCGGTATAGCTGTATGGTACCGTTCTATCATACGCGCCTCCAAACGGTTCAACTTGCTTTGTAGGGTTATTTTATTGGGTGCTTTTACTACTGCTAGCACAATCCAATCAAGTTCATTCTCTCCATGGTTCATTTCAATAAAGTGTTGGACCATAGGAGCCCCTATGGTCCCACAACGTATGCGGGATTTGTGCTGTAAGATCCGCATCTTGACGGCTTGAGTAGTCTGTCCAATATATGTTTTTCCACAGGGGCACGTAACTGAATACACTACATTTTTAGTGTTACAGTTAGAAAAGTTCAACTGTGAATGTAGTATTTTATTGATTTCTACAGACTTAGAGTCTTTGGTTTGCGGGCACACAGCGCACCCATTGCACCTATAGTGCCCTATAAGTGCAGGCAAACCCATCATTCCTCGCAGGTCTACAGGGCCAGATGATAAACGGGTGGCTTGGACCAAATAGTTTCTCAAGTTCTTTCCTCTGCAGAAGGCAAACAAAGGTTTGGGAATATTCAAATGTTCTAATAACCTAAGGTTTCTTAGAATTATTTGCTTCACTTTATTAGCCTTTGGGTTAAAGGTCAATACACACACCATTTGATCAGTTTCTTGTTTGGGTTTAGGGATGAGTAGTGTTTCCCTGGGGGTATACCAACCTCTCTTTAAGGCACCCCTCACCAATTTCCTTGGGTATCCTCTTGTGGTCAGCTTTTTTTGTAAAATCTTGGCATTCCTGAAGGAATCATTTTTGTCAGTACAATTACGTCGTACTCTCAGGAACTGCCCATAGGGCAAATTGTCCCTGAGGTTACGAGGATGTCCTGATGTATATTCCAGCAGTGTGTTCCGGTCGGTGGGTTTGGTATATAGGTCCACCTCCAATTTACCTCCCTTGTCCACAATCCATACATCTAAGAAATTGATACGCGTATTACTGGATGCCATCGTAAATTTTAAGTCTGGTGTCCGGGCATTAAGCCATGAATAAAAAAGTTCTAGTTGTTCATATGAGCCTTTCCAAATCATGAACACATCGTCGATGAAGCGTACCCACCCAAGTGTCTGCTCCTTGAAGGGGGACGCTTCATGGAAGATGTGTCTCATTTCAAACTGATCCATAACTAAATTGGCAATTTCAGGGGCGAAACAACAACCCATCCCGACGCCTTTAATCTGTAAAAACAGATCCTTTTTAAAGGCAAAAAAAATTGTTTTTCAGGCAAATCCGAGCTAGGGAAAGTAAGAAATCTGTTGGTACATACTGAGGTCTTGGTCTCTGGTCAAATATCAACTTCATCACCAACAGGGCTTCATCCTGAGGTATGTTAGTATATAGATTCTCGATGTCGAGAGTAACCAGCAGTTGCTGGGTTCCGTCAAACATCGAGAGTTCTATCTTAGAGATAAAATCCATAGTGTCTCTAATATAGGCTTTTGTTAAAGGTACAAAAGGTTTCAGAAATACATCAATGTATTTAGCCAGTGGTTCTACCACGGACCCACAGGAAGCGATAATAGGTCTCCCAGGTGGTTGAGTTGCATTTTTATGTATTTTCGGGAGTACATATATATTTGGTACCTTTTGCTCAATGAAATTCAAGTATTCGTATTCTTTCTTGCAAAGGTATCCTACTTCCATTGCTTCAGTAGTAAGATGCAGTATCTGTGCTTTTAATCTCGCTGTAGGGTTCTCTGTAATAGGGCGATAATGATCTCTATTACTTAATTGTCGCATAATTTCTGCGTCATATTTTTCATTGTCCCATAGAACTATCCCCCCTCCCTTATCAGCTGGTTTAATAATCGTAAGGGAATTGCGGGAGAGCTCCTTTAGAGCCAACTGTTCCTCTTTAGAAAAATTCGATTTGTATATCATAGGAACAGTCCAGCCCGAACTGCCAAGCCAGGTCCTCCCTGGACCGGAAACAAGCATCTTAGGACCGGTTTCGGGGTTTCACCCCTCATCAGCCAAGATAGCTTGATTCCAGTGGCACAGTGAGCCCAGGACCCACGTCTGGGCATACCTGGGGCACTTAGGGCGAGAAAGCAAAAGACACACAATTGATGGACGGAATGCAGAAGAAATCAAAACATTCACCCCAGTCAAAAGATCTGGGTTAACCCCTTCGGTGCCCGCCCCTTTCCCCGCCCAGTGCCGCGCCTTGCATTAGCGGGCGGAGTTCATGACGAGCTGGACTCGTCATGGGCACAGCGCCACCGCAGCCCATGACGAGTCCAGCTCGTCATGGGCACTGAAGGGGTTAAATCCATCAGTCTTTTGCTCACCATGCAACCGCAGTTTAGACCTGGCAAGATGCAAATCAGTCTTGACCCTGTGCCTCATGGGAACAGTCCAGCCCGAAGTGCCAAGCCAGGTCCTCCCTGGACCGGAAACAAGCATCCTAGGACCGGTTTCGGGGTTTCCCCCCTCATTCAGCCAGGATAGCTTGATTCCAGTGGCACGGTGAGCCCAGGACCCACGTTTGGGCATACCTGGCGTACTTAGGGCAAGAAAGCAAAAGACACACAATTGATGGACGGAATGCAGAACAAATCAATACATTCACCCCCAGTCAAAAGATAAGGGTTAAATCCATCATTCTTTTGCTCACCATGCCACCCCAGTTTAGACCTGGCCATATTTTATTTATTTTTCATGTGAAAGGTTTTATATAGCGCTGGCTAGACCCGGAGGTATCAGAGCGCTTTACATGAGTATCAGACCATAGTTACAAGTTACATCGTAACAAAGGCTACACAGTTATTAGAGCATAGCTACATATGCAAATCTGTCTTGACCCTGTGCATCATGGGAACAGTACAGCCCGCACTGCCAAGCAGGTCCTCCCTGGACCGGAAACAAACATCCTAGTACCGGTTTTGGGGTTTCACCCCTCATCAGCCAGGATAGCTTGATTCCATTGGCACAGTGAGCCCAGGACCCACGTCTGGGCATATCTGGCGCACTTAGGGCGAGAAAGCAAAAGACACAAAATTGATGGACAGAATGCAGAACAAATCAAAGCATTCACCCCCAGTTAAAAGATCTGGGTTAAATCCATCATTCTTTTGCTCACCATGCCACCCCAGTTTAGACCTGGAGATATGCAAATCAGTCTTGACCCTGTGCCTCATGGGAACAGTCCAGCCCGAACTGCCAAGCCAGGTCCTCCCTGGACTGGAAACAAGCATCCTAGGACCGTTTTCGGGGTTTCACCCTTCATCAGCCAGGATAGCTTGATTCCAGTTGCACAGTGAGCCCAGGACCAGGCTTGGCAGTTCGGGCTGGACTGTTCCCATTGGGCGCCGGGTCAATACTGATTTGCATATGGCTGGGTCCACACTGGAATTGCATGGTGAGCAAAAAAACTATGGATTTAGGCCCAGATCTCTGTACTGGGGTGAATGTAAGACATTGTTCTGCATTCTGTCCTTCAATTGTTGTTTTTGCATTTGTCACCCCGAGTGGGACGGGTATGCCCAGACGTGGGTCCTGTGCTCTCCATGGACTGTTCCCATTGGACGCAGGGTCAAGACTGATTTGCATATGGCTGGGTCCAAACTGGAATGGCATGGTGAGCAAAGAAATGATGGATTTGGGCCCGATCTCTGTTCTGTCCATCAATTGTTGTTTTTGCATTCCCAGGGGTTCACATAAGCCTCAGCATAGAAGTGTAAATGAAGATCGTCTGGAAGGGCGACCTTCTTTATGTGCGGCGTTTCCAGGCTGTCTTCCTTTTCAAACGCACCATAAAGTTCTTAAAAACAGACCTTAAAGTGCTTTAAAAAAGTACGGGAACTGTGATCGGAGTGCAATGGGGTGGGGGTCATTGAGTGTGGTGGCAGGGTCAAAGAGGTGGCTAAAAAGAACAAAATATTCTTTAAGTATTTTTGTCATATTTTTTGCCTTTTATGTAACTGCATATAAAATAACCCGCACACAGTGAAATTAAAAATAAATGCAAGTTAAACATCCTATGATTTTTTGCAACTCACGTAATCTCCCCTTGCCTAAAAAAGGAATGTGACCTCGTGTAATGTAACTGGTGCTTGGTACTTATTTAAAGCGTTCCAATACCTTCAGTTCAAGTTTGAATACTATAAAACTAAAACAAACGAACAAAGAAGAATCAGTGGGAAATGTGAAACCTCATTTGGTTAATGCAATCATTGCAGATGTCTGTATGTGCGAAACCAGAAAGCCACAGAATCGAATCCTAGATGGTGCAGTGTTGAATAGTATTTGTAAGTACTACGAGGTCCCAGCATGTGACAGAAAGCACTTTGAATATGTAAGTCGTTTTTAAAAATAGTATTGCACACAGTATAAGCTAGGCTGTCTCAAATTGTTTTTGCTGTTTTATATAGTGCAGTCTCAACCCAAAGGTATTGGAGTGCTTTTCATAAGCATTGATGCCAGGACTCAAACCCGGTTCCCCAGTTCCAAAGTCGGCAGCTCAAGCCATAATGCCACATCCTGAAGTAGTATTTGAGATAAAACAAGTGCTTTCAAAATATATATTTTAGCAATAAATAATCAGACTGTACCTAATGAAAAAGTTACTTACCTTCGGTAAGGATGCTGATGAAAAACTTTCCGGATCCAGTCTGATGCCTGGGAGTAATTCTAAGGTAAGGAATCTATAGCTAACCTATGTTTCTTACAGATGTATCGTTACCAAAGGTAAGTAACTTGTTCATCTGAAAAATACAGTTAGTTATAGATTCCTTACCTTAGAACAGATACCCCAGCAATACCAACCCCGGAGGTGGGTCTGCGAACTAAGAGGCCGATTACGATGGCGGACAGACTGGAGTCCATCCGTCATCGTGGTGGTGACCGGGACCGTCCGCAATACATGCGGCGGTCCCGCACACCCAATTAGGATGCGACCACCACCATGGTGGTCGCATTTTGCACTTTAACATTGCGCCGGGTGCTGCTGACTGCAGATGTTCAAAATACATGTTGTGCATTTCACTGCACTACGTGGCAAGCACCACATGGTGCCCGCCACTTGGTGCAGTAAAATGTAGGGGGTACCATGGGTACCTGCCCAGTGCACCCACACCTCCCCCCTAAACCAATCCCCACCAGCCTTTCCATGGCGGCGAAACCGCCATGGAAAGGCTGGCTGAAGACAGCATCCTAATTTGGCGGACAGTGCCTGCTAGGCACTGCCACCATTTTAGCCTATTTGGAACGTCAGCCAGGCAATCGTAATGATTGTCTGTGACGGTTCCGTGGTGGACGGTCTTTGCGACCGCCACGGTCGCAGTCTGGATCCTACCAGCCCTGCTGGGCCTAAAAAGGAGGAACAAGAGAACCTCAGAAAGAGGGGCGGAAAGGGGATCCACAGCCTTTGCTGTGCACCATGCCACAAATTTGTTCGATCTGCAGGCGTATAACGTTTTAGTGGAGGGACGCCTGGCTGCCAAGAATAACATAACAGACTTCGGGTGGTCAGGTCAAACGACGTCAACTGCCGCCGCTCAATCTCCACGCAAGGAGGTGGAGGCTGGACAGGTTCAGGTGGAGACAGTCCCCTGTAACTGCGACAGAAGATCCTCCCGAAGAGGCAGTCTGATCAGAGGATCGATGGCCATGTGTAGCAGCTCGGGATACCAAACTCTTCGTGCCCAATCTGGAGCCACAAGAATGACTTGGGCCCGGTCGCGCTTGATCTTCTTCACCACTCTGGGCAGAAGTGGCATTGGTGGAAAGGCATATAGAAGACCGCATCTCCACTGGCGACGAAAAGTGTCACCTAGCGGGTGCCACCTTTGAAATTCCAACGCGCAGAATTGCTGACAATTGGCGTCCTCTTTGGTGGCAAATAGATTTAACCAAGGCACTCCCCACTGCTGAAAGAGACCTTGCACCACCTCCGATTGAAGACGCCATTCATGATCCATCATGCACCTGCTGCTGCGTTTGTCTGTCCTGGCGTTCAGTGAACCTGCCAGGTGTTGAACCAACAGGGATATGCCCTGATGTTCCAGCCATATCCAGAGGTGGAGGGCCTCCTGACATAGGGTCCACGACCCCACCCTGCCTTGTTTGTTGCAGTACCACATGGCGGTGGTGTTGTCCGTGAACACCTGCACTACTCTTCCCCGGACAGAGGGAAGGAATGCTTTGAGCGCAGGACAAATCGCCCGAAGCTCCAGAAGGTTGCTGTGGAGCCCGGACTTTGCCGGAGACCAGAGGCCTCTGATCTCCGCCTCCCCCATGTGGCCGCCCCATCCCAGAAGTGATGCATTGGTCACCACTGTGAACTCTGGTTGGAGAAGAGAGAGGGATCAGCCATCAACCCAATCCTGGTTCGTTAGCCACCACTGCAATTGGTGTGCCATGCCCTCTGAGATCTGGATGCAATCGAACAAGTTCCCCTCATGTTGTGCCCACTGGAACTTCAGGTTCCACTGCTGAGCCCGCATATGCCATCTGGCATGGTCAACCAGCAAAATGCAGGAGGCCATCAGGCCCAGTAGCTTGAGGGTCATCCGGACAGAGGCTGAAAGTTCGGAATCATAGCCCGAATATCCCGGCCTCGCTGTTCAGGAGGATAGACCCGAAGCTGCGTCGTGTCCAGAACCGCTCCGATGAAGAGGAGCTTCTGAGAGGTAGTCAGGTGTGACTTTGGCACGTTGATGGAGAACCCCAGCGAATGCAGGAGGACGGCCATAGTCTGGAGGTGGAAGATGACAGCCGAGGACGAGCCCGCCTTCAATAGCCAGTCATAGAGATAGGGGAAGACTGGAACCCCTGATCTGCGCAGATGAGTTGCGACCACCGCCATCACTTTCGTGAACACCCGAGGGGCGCTGGTAAGGCAAAAGGGGAGCACGGTAAACTGAAAGTGCTCGTGGCCTACCGTAAACTGCAGGTAAGGTCGGTGGGCCGGCAGGACGGGGATGTGAAAGCAAGCGTCCTGCAAGTCCAATGCTAACATTCAGTCTCCAGGGTCGAGGGCAGACAGGACAAGAGCGAGCATCAACATTTTGAACTTCTCCTTCCGGAGGAAGCGGTTGACGTTCCTGAGATCCAAGATAGGACGCAGGCCTGTTCGACGTGATGGTGCACCATTGGAGGAGGTGATGGCGAATCCTGCCACCCGTAAAGGTCAGACTAGGAGGGTTTGGAGGCTGCTGCAGAGGGGGCTGTGGTGGACTGGCCCGCTCGCTGGTCCTCAGTAACACGGCATTGGTTCCCATGTCCCCGGCCGCGCAGGGGCTGAACAGCTTGCGCCGCCTGTGGCTCTGGGCGGGACATGGCGGGGCACCCCTTCCCTAGCCACGAAAGGGACGAAAGGCAGACTGCGCACGGCGGGTGGTGGAGAGGCCCAAGGACCTGGCCATAGCCCGAGAGTCCTTAAAGCGCTCCAGCACATTGTCTGCCTTGTCGCCAAATAGGCGACAGCCATCAAAGGGTATGTCCATAAGAGTGGATTGGACATCCCCTGAAAAACCAGTCGACCTCAACCAGGCGTAGCATCGAAGGGCTACCGATGTGGAAATCGTCCTGCCTAGTGAGTCGGCGGTATACAACCCACAGCCGATGATAAACTTAGCTGTGTCTCTCCCTTCGGCAACTGCCCGAGAGAGTACGGCCTGGGCCTCCTCCGGGCACTGAGGCAGCACTTGTACAACAGTATCCCACACGGAGTGGGTGTTACAGCCAAACAGACTTGCGGTGTTTACTGACTGCAGTCCCAAGCTGGATGAAGAAAACATCTTCTTCCCAAGATGGTCCAGCTTTTTGGATTCCCTATCAGGTGGAGCGGTAGGGAATGCGCCCTTGGAGGTGGAGGCTTGGACCACCAAGCTCTCAGGGGTGGGGTGTTTGGAAAGGAAAGCGGGGTCACCCGGGGCCAGCCGGTGGCTTTGGGCAATAATCCTATTTACAGGACACCCTGTGTTTGGCCTGGACCAGGTGTCCAAAAGGATGTCTGTCAGGGCTTCATTAAATGGCAGCAGGGGCTCCGAAGAGCTCGCTGCCGGTTGAAGCACCTCTGTCAGGAGGTTAGTCCTGACTGCCACCGTAGGTAGCTCGAGGCTGAGAGCCTCGGTCACCCTACGCAACACCACTACATAAGACGCTCCCTCCTCCGTAGTCACGGAAGGAGGAGACAACATGCCAAGGTCTGGTGAGGTATCCAGACCACTGGCTTTCCCCAGTTCCTCTCTCAAGTCAGGGTCATAAACTAACTGGTCAGTTGAAGGGTCTCCAGACCCCTCCCAGTTATCCTTACCATCCTCTGGCTGCCAATCTGGCCTCAAAGAGCCAGGGTAGAACAGGGGCACAAAAGCACCCATCGGCGCCGGATCCAGCGTCGACCGGCTCCGTGTCTAACTCAAGGTGGAGGCCGGGGTCAACGCCGGCTGCGGACACAACCGGCGTCGGCAGCGGACGTGGTGCCAGTGGAAGCAGCGCCGGGGAAGGTGTAACTACGCGATCAGCACCGATCCGGGTCCAGGCCTGGATCCAAGGGAGCCCTGCGGTGCCGAGGCCGAAGCCGTCGGCATCGAAGGCCCAGGGCCCCCAGATGAGTCTGCGGGGCCCGAAGGCGCACCGGTAGAGTCAGGCTGCCCAAAGATAGTCTGCATCGCTTCGTACAATTGACAAAGTTGGACAGGGGTCGTTCCAGGTCCCGGAAAGGGAGGGATCCCGAAGTCGACCCTTCGGGCTCTGCGTGTGGAGTCGCAGGAGGGGCACCATCTGCATCCCTCGACGTGTCGGCCGATGGGCGGGGAGAAGTCAAAGAGCGACGGTGCTTCTTCGACTTCTTCTTGTGCTTCGACTTACCTGACCCCGAGGGCGAAGACTTGGATGAAGAATGATGGTGGCTCCCCAACAGGTCTCTCAACCTCCTACGTGACTGGGACCTCGAGCAGCACGGAACCGACTGCCAGGCCTCAAAAAGCTTTCGGGACCGCTCCCGCAAAGACTTTGAATTCATGGTCCGGCAGTCGGAGCACGACTTTGGGTCGTGGTCGCGCTCCAGGCAGAAGAGGTACACGCGGTGGGGATCCGTCACCGCCATCAGTCGGCTACAGGAACTGCAAGCCTTGAAGCCGGGAATCCCTGACTTGCACCAGGAGTCGAAGACTCAAGTACGATGTGGACAAAAGTCAGCAAAATGTGAGTCAAAAAGTGACTGGCGGTACCGCTCTCTCTGGATCTGCGCTGGCTGGTGCAGGAAAAGAAAGAACTGACGTCAGCGCGTGAGGGCAGCGTCTATGCAGCTACCGCACCATCATCCCAGCGACCACAACGCCAACGACGAACGCAGAGTCGACCGACGCCACCTTCTGACACGCAAGGCTATTGCTAACGAAAAACTTTCCGGATCCAGTCTGACACCTGGGGGTAATTCTAAGGTAAGGAATCTATAACCAACTGTTTCTTTCAGACACTGACATTTTAGTAAGTGTCTTAATTACTCTGGACATTAGGTGATAACATCCATGCATTACCTTTTAAAATAATAAATCTTTGTTACCTAGAAGCTTTAAGGGACTATTAATTGAAGGCTGGTGAGAAGGCCTTTTTCTTCTTTAGCTCTCTATACACCCCTCCCCCCACCACCACCCCTTTGGCTTATAGGCAAAGGCACCCCAAGGTCAGTATTACCTGTTCAGGGTCAGCTGTTTTTGCAAAAAGTGAGTCTAAGGGGTAGCAGGAAGGAGGGAAACAGGGTGGCATCCAGATGCAAAGACCTAATCCTCTGGACCCCTGGGCCTCTGAGTAGGTGACAAAGGAGAAACAGAAAGGAGCAAGATCCATGGATAGTGTCAGATATATGGACCAGAAGAGGGGCACTGGGTGGGGCTCAATTTTCGTTAACAAATGAGCAGAGACAACTTTCTCAGAGACGTGCCCCCTAGGAAGGAAGATGATATATAGAGGCTTATTTTTAAAGGACCATCACTATCATTAGTGCAACAGTTACCGGGGGTAAGGTTTTGAATGAACACCGTACCCAAATTATGTTTTTATTACTACAAAAAAGGGAGTGGGGGCCCATTGTCCTTACTGGCATTGGATCCCGGTCACCATTGCGGAGTTTCTTTTAACACAAAAGTATAATTGGTGCTGCAAGTGCAGTGTCATTGGGGCCATGTGGTCTGAGGAGCGAACTGACCCCTTTAATCGCAGTTTTACTATTGGGCCAAGTGCACACCTGCTATGCCAGTGTTGTTTTCGGGCTCAGAGCAATGGCTCAAGGGAGGGGAAAATTGAAGCAGAGAAGACACCTTAGTTTAGCCTCACAGAGATGGCAGAGTGGGGGATATGGCAAAATGGGAGCCTCGTTTTTAACAATTGGCAGAGGAGACAGTCCACTTAGCAATGCAGTAGTTAGTGAAGCCGGTGCCACGGTCTGAGGGGCACACTGCATCACAATTATAGCTGCCTCATTTTTAAAAAGGAGGCTTATTTTCCTATCTAGCATTGGGGCACCCTTTCAGAAAAAAGGTGGACATGTGGGAGCAATTTATTTTTCTTGAAAGGGGCGCAGACTCTGTTGCAAGATTGGAGTGTTGGTCAGGCAAGGTGGGGAATCGGTGAAAGAGGCAGATGTGATAGCCTGCTACTCGGGCCTCAGTTATCATTAGTGCTGCGCGTGCAGTTGTATTGAGGGCCAGGAGTGCACAGGAGCAATCATTTTAAGTCAATTACTGGTTTAGTTTGATGCATTTTCAGTCTTACAAGTCTCACATTTAGTGGGACTGTGAGCAACAGAAAAAAGTACCACTAAATGGTCCCATAAGCCCCGCCCCCTGAGCTCAACCCCTTATCACTCCCATTCCCCCAATTCTTGTCATAAAGGTTTGGAGGGGGGCTCAACTTCAAAATATCTTGAATAGGGGGCTAAGAGCAAAATATTCTGAAGACCTCTGCCCTCAGCAATAGTGCTGGTACTCCCACTAGGAAATAAAATAGGTGCAGGTACTCAGGGCCCGATTTTGATACTGGAAGTCTTTGAACCACAATCGCATTTTGGCAGTCTGACCGCCTGATACCCAGCCGAGCGAAACCGCCATCACCGCCAACATATCTGCTACCGTGAAAGCAGTGTCGGCCCATGGAGGCGGTCATGGCATTTGCACGGCCAGACTGATCACGGCCTGCATTTATGCCAATCTTTTCATGGCGGGGACTCTGCCGTTAAAAGGTCAACGGAAAGGTAGGTTCTGGGGTGCAAACATGTCTCCAGGGCAAGTGTGCCCTGGAGAGATGGGGGCATATCAGCAACAACCGGCGATAATTATTGCTAAGCGCACTTACCTCTAGGATAATTATCGCCGGCTAACGTGGATTTTTATCGCTGAGATAGCGTGCTATTAGCACCGCTTATCTCAAAAGCGATAAAAATCCTAGCGCTAACTGCCTGACGTGAGATTATCGCTGGAAACCCAGCAATAATCTCACGAAATGTGGCATTAGCTTGTTGATAGGGCCTCACAAACTTAGCCATGATATCCACCTTCCATAGGATATCATGACTAAGTCAGCCCTGAAGCAGGCGTAAGGAAAGTAGCGATAACAGGGGTTATCGCTACTTTTCCTGCCGCTATGCTTCATAGCGTGGGGCTTGATGATAAGAGAAATGTCGCTTAACAACATTTCTCCTGTCATGTCAGGTCAGGAACGCCCACTTTGCATCTCATTGAGATGCAAAGCTGGGCGTTAAGAATTCCTGCGCTAATGCAAGGTTTCACGCGTTAGCGTGACCTTGCTAATTAGGCGATAAAATTATCGCCACTTTTCGGCCGAAAACGGCCACAAAAGCGGCGATAATTTTCTATCGCCGCCTTGTAGCTATGCCCCATGGTACTGGTGCCAGCTGTGTTTGCCCCATGCCATCTGCACTGTTGTGCGCACTGTTACTTCTGCAGACCCTGCTGCAAGGAAATAGTGCACCTGGCCATCCGGGGGCATTGCAGCATGGCTGGCATTGGTTGCAGGCTCTTTCCCAGAGACACAGCATGCCACCGCCATGACTGCGCCGGCGACACACAACCAGCCCCGCAATAATGTCATAATGCGGCAGCCCGCCTGCTTTGTGGTGTATTCCGGACCGCTGCCCCAGTGGGCTGGCAGAGTGTCTACCCAGGTTGTAATTGGGCCCTCAGACCCAGACAGTTCCTGCCCTTTTAAAATACTGTATTCAACACATGGCAATCGAGGGCCAGTGCGACACTTTAGCTTAAATACAGAGGGCAAGATTTACTAACATTTTGTGCCATGGTTGCACCACTTTTGTGGTGCATCCATGATGCAAAATGCTAGTAGATATTTAAAAATCCACGCAAGGGACCATTTGTGTCCCATTGCTTAGCTGTGTAAAAAGAAAATAATTGCAAAGCAGTGGCTTGCGCTTCATTGCGTTACATTTCCTTCTGGGAGGCGTTTCATCAAAATGCAAATTTTAGTAGGCAATCTGTAAACTTTTATATACAACTGCAAATTAGGATTTATACAATTGACAGCTTGCATTTCATTGTTTAAAATTAATGCAACTGTTAAAAGCATTTAAAATATAGTTTAGAGTTTACACCCGTTTATGGATAAAATAGGCATAACACCATAACCAACTAGAGTGCTCAGGCTGAAAGAAATGCGCCCGTAATTTACATTACGCAATCTGTGAGGACTTTCAGGTAACCTACTTCCCAATCGGACGAAGAAACTGATGCTGCGCACGCGGAGTGCACGTGCATCTCACCTCTATAATTTCTGAAGAGTTTGGGACTAAGGTGTGAATTAGAATACATAAATGCGCGCGTGGAGGTGTGAAAGTGCAGAGCGTGGTATTCTGAGCCTCTGTACTGAAACAGGGGCTGCTGCAAGCACAGCATCTGCTCGCATGTTTACACGTGACTTAGACTGCAAACGTCACTTTAGAGAAAAATAAAACTGCAAATATCTACAGCTGTGTTTGAAGGCGCCCAGCAGGGCGCCTATGCGCTCCTGTAGGTAGACAGAGGGCATCACACAATCTGAAGGTCATCTGAAAGACTATTTACCTTAGCCCATCCCTGTGGAGTGTAATCAGGAAGATGGTGATATGCCCACCACTGTTAACAAGGAAGCCTGTTTTTGCGGTCTTGCTTTAGACAGCTTCAGTAACGCCCTGAAAAAGCTCAAGGAGTGAGCTTTGGGTCAGCCCCTGCTCATGATTGGATGGCTTTATTTTCTGTTTCCAATCCCTGCTCTTTATAGGAAGGCATTCCACACTATTCTTGTGTGTTTCTCAAAATTGGACAATTTATGCTTTGCCATTGCTTCTGATTCGATAAGTGTGTCCTTCTACTCCCGACATCATGGAACTAATTTTCATTTTTTTCCCTATTTTAATTCGTCTTTAACACTCTACAGGAGTGTATGTCTTGCTCCTTCCTCTGCTTCAGAGTGCAATTATGCATGTTTCTTCACTGCCTGGGCACCCGCATACCTGCCGCAGCATGTCAGATCCAGATTAGGGGGTGCAGAGATATTTGTTATGCCCTGGTTGATCTCCCACAGCCCTAAACTCTTCAACCACATTTCTCCTCTCTCACCCTTCCTCTAAGTAGTCCTATGTGGTGCGTCTGGCAATGCTCTGGATGTTGTCCCTCAGCACTTTCCTGTGCCTCCTCTTGCCACCTTTCCCTGTGTTTCCTCTCTATCTACTGCCCCTTTCACCTGCAAAATGTGGTGACCGTGTTAGTCTGTGCCAATAACAGGTGCTTTTGAAAGATACAGAAAACATTGTTTTTCTTCACTTAAAAGTATTTAAAAGATTAATTTCTTTACTTTGAAGGGAGCCACCATCTTGTGTGAGGAAACATGGCGAAGCACCCCGGCAGCCAGCGCTAAAGTATAGTATTCAATGTTTTCACACTTTCATTTCATCATCATCTTTCATTATGCATTAATATTCTTCATTATTGGCTTTGCCAACGCGTGCACATTTTAAACATGTTGGCCATTGGAATAGCAACAGGGGCTACTATAAAACATTATTGACAACCCAAGACCAATTGGCTTTGCTAATGCTTGTTTTATGATAGTGGTGCAAATTTGCTAACATGATTTTTGAGGCACATGTTCCACAGCTGTCCTCTTGCACAGCACAAATGCTGGTGCATTTTCAAACCAATAGGGAGGCATTGGCAAAGAAAGTGTAGTGAACAAATACCATTGACAAAGCAAAAACAGCTGGCCTTACCAATTATGTAGTAGTAAGTAGCTTTATTCGATAAAAAAGTTCATCATAAAAGTAACATGCTATACAGATAAAACAACGCCAATCCAGTCATGCGTACAAGGTACATAAAATTTACAAAAATCATTAAAACAAGATTTATATTAAAACTAAATACATAACCACGTAAAAACATCATATATTTCATATGAACATCATTGAGGGGTTTGTTTTATCCTGCGCATGCGGGTCTGCCAGGCGCTGCCCAGAAATGTGGCTACCCCACAAACCATGACTAGGGAAGACGTATCAGTAGTAAAAACCCGCAAGGCCATCTTGTGACACCTTAGACCCCGCTCCCTACATATTGGTTTAAGCCATAACTTTCTTGCACCCCTGTAAGCAGGACAAGCAAAAAGAAAATGAGCCACCGATTCCTTGGGTGCTGCACATCCAGGGCACGATTTTACTATAGAGCTTGAATTATTCCACCCAGCAGTAAATTCATTCACCGGGAGGGTCTATCTATCCAAGGGTTTTTGTATGAAATCAAGGAACGGTTCAAGTTTCCTTTCGGGTTTAAACTCTAAAAACCGCTCTGTAAGGGTGCCCCCTTTGCCTCTGTGTATAGCCTCCTCCTGTACCCAGTTCCAATATAATTTCTTCATGACTTCCTTGGAGGGTGTCCATATTTCAATCAACCCTAAGTTTGAAACCAGCTGTTTAAGTTTACTCAGCCACTTAATCTTATTACCCGAATTAAGTGAAATTAGTTCATCCAAGACAGCCGCATAGTGTGAGAGTTCTGGCGATCTCCTAAGACGAACCCAAAAGAGTAACGGGCGCAGGCAGACTATATCTTTTAATAGACGCCTACCCATGTCTAGATGTAATGGTTTTACCGGGGTGGAGGAGGGGAGTGACACCAATTTTATCAGAAACTTATTTTCTGAGCTCACCAAATTGGTTGTGTCCTCAAAACCCCACAGCTCAGATCCATAGAGTGCCGAGGGCAGTGCTTGACCTTCGTATAGGGGCAACGGGTTTACTCGTGGACTCTCGCTACTCCCGCAGAATTGCTCCAGATACTCGTTTATGATTTAAGAGCATTTTGGCCAAATGATCCTTCCAATTCATCCGGCTATTAACCCTTACACCCAAATAGTCAAATGAATCTACCAACTCCAGTAGGGTACCATTAAGGTAGATGTTATTCTTAAATCTCTTTGCTGGCGAGAAGGCCATAAGCTTTGTTTTGGCAGTATTGATAGTGAGACCTCTATCCACACAAAACGAGCTAAAGCGGTCCAACAGTTTTTGTAGGCCAGTTGGAGTTTTAGAAATCAGGAGGGTGTCATCCGCAAAGAGCAAGGTAGGTGTTTTTTCCCCCGCCAGGGACGGGGCGTCTGCTGGGTCCTCCCTCAAGTGGTCCACCACTCCATTCACAAAAAGGGAGAAAAGGATCGGCGCCATTACACATCCCTGACGGACTCCTCTCCCCACGGCCACTCTCTCTGTCAACTGGCCCTGAGTACCCCATCTAATCCTTGCATAATTCCCCTCGTGCAATTTCTTAATTAGTTCCAGGAGGGTGATAGGAAAGCCCATTTTTTGTAAAACATCCCATAGTCTATCACGTGGGACCAGATCAAAAGCTGATTTAAGATCTATGAACGCCAAGTACAAGCTGCCCTTCCCAATGGTCACGACCTTCCAGTAAATAGCGAAAAATCGGAAGATCTGATCCACTGTACCCACCTTCTGCCTAAAACCCGCTTGGAAGTGGGAGAGGATATTTTTTCATTCTATCCACGACCCCACCCTGGATATAATGACCCTGCCAACCACCTCCTGGACCACATCTATCAGACTGATCGGTCTGTAGTTGGCAGGGTCATCCCTCGCCCCCTTTTTAAACACTGTTACCACCTCAGCTCCCTTCCAAGAGTCCGGGACAGAGTGGCCTCTTAAAATCAAGTTCATTATTAGGGAGATCAGTTTAGCCCAAGTTACTGGGTCATTTAGGAGGAGATCCCCAGGTATCCAATCAGGACCTGCCGCCTTTCCCGGGATTAGATGTTTAATAGCCGTATTAACCTCGTTAATAGAGAAGGGATCCTCAGGGACCATAGATACTCTATTATCAGTATCCATAGTTAGAGATGGAGGGCTTGGCTCATCTAAGCCACAGTACAGATCATAAAAATGTGTAAACCATTGTTGTTCTGTTATATGGTTAGCGATGGGTTCCGATCTCCCTCTCCTGCCTTTATTAATTAAATCCCAGAATATGCAGGAATTCTTACTCAGGGAAGCAATTTTAAGGTTCTGCCAGTGTTGTTCTTCCCAATCCCGTTTCGCTATCACTAGTGACCTGGCATAATCCCTCCTAGCCGCTCTAACTAGTGAAGGATTCTTTTTAAGCAAAGCTGCAGTTAACGCCTTCCTTTTGCCCCTACATTGAGCCGTATACCAGGGATTACTTGTTTTTACCTGAGTATGTTTCTGTCTAGAGCTACCTCCCTGTGTAATAAAATATTGGCCCACTTTCTCTATCACGTTATTATAAACTAGGGGGAATGAAAGGCCTTGTACATTTTCTTTTGCGGCTACAAGTTGCTCTAGGTCTGCAGTCATCTCTACTAAGTGCTCACTAATCTTGTCTAAGGTCCCTTCCTAGGATGAAACCCTCTCCCATTTCAGCCGGCGATTAGAATTGTACGGGACAACCTCTTTAGTTTGCATTAGTGGGATTTTATTTCTATTTTCCATTTTTAATCCCCACCTTAACTTTGTGCAGAGGGGGTTATGATCACTGTCCTGGGATGGTATTACCTCCATGTTGATTAGTTCTCTCCTGAGATTAACGTCAAGTAAAATATAGTCTATTCTTGACGGGCCATTAAGCCTATTAAAGGTAATTGCCCCGTCTGGATCTGAGCTTGTTCTACCATTTAATGCTCTCAGATTGTGTTGCAAGGTCAGGGCATTTATCTGAATTGCCCTCGGAGACCATTTTCTGATTGGTACTAATGTCAAGGCCGGAATAGACCATCTAGAATCTTCCTTCTCGATTCCCAGGGAGTCATCTCTGGATAAAGGTTCGAAGGTGCAGTTAAAGTCACCTCCTACAATGGTTTTAGTAAACGGGGAGCTGCCAGCTATTTCTAACTCAAGGGCTGCTATTGTACTAGACATTTGATCCCCTGGAGACCCTCTTGCATAGACATTGTATAGATCTATCTTGCAATTCATATCTTGCCCTTGGATTGAAAGATGTAAAATATCCTCGGACCCTGATTTGTGGACAGTAATGTCCCAATTTAGTTCGATCTTGATCCAGACATGGAGTCCCCCTGCTGGTCTACCCTTCCCTGAACTTATTGCGGGGGTATAAAAGGTTGAATACCCAGATTTATATACAGGAAGCATGCTCCATATCTCTTGGAACATGCAGATGTCAAATTTCTCAATGAAGAGATTCCACTCTGGTAAGATCACCTTTTTTTGTAACCCAGCAATGTTCCAAGAGAGCAGTTGTACCACCTTCTGGGTCAATACCGGGACAACTGTTGTGACTCCCATACTCCCTTCCCTCCTGCAAGAGTTTAGCTCTAGGCTTTCTAAGCTATTCCTTGCTTGCTTCTGAAGGGTGTCACTGCCTCCAAAACCCGCAGATTACCCTATTAGCATACTCCGTGCACTATCTGATTGGGGTTGAGTGCTCTGCCACACCGGGCGTCATTCGACCTGCTCTAACCCACTATACCTATTTCTTAGTGGGAAGTAAGAAAGTAAAGAGGAATATGGATGGTGAACCTCCCGGTGTGTAGTACCCTGGTGGATTTTAAATGGCAGAATATTCTGACTCCACTCCTGTCGGTTAACTGAGTCCAGTCCAGATCTCCGGTGGGGAGTAGGATAGAAATAGGATAGGTGCAAGGGGAATATTTGGGTGTTTGGCCTACTGCAGATAAATTCTACCGCCCTGGTGCTCCTAAAGTTGATTACTATACAATTTCCCATTAGGGTTTTAGGCCCAACCCCGATCCAATCTACCCTTCTTACACCCAATATTTCACCTGGAATGTTGGGAGGAAGTGGTCTGTTCTTATTAAGCCATTGTACACATTTGTTTTTTAGTTCGAAGTAATCCTCACTCTTCCCCTGGCTTAAGGAGGGAACCCCCGCAAGGACCACGACATGGTAGAGATTCAGTCGGAAGGTCGAGAGTGGGCAAAGCTGGTGAAGTCCCCGCCTCCAAGCTATTTCTTCTACTTCCACTAGGTCGAGGATGACGGTGCAGTGAGTCTGATCTATTTTCAATAGATCCCCTCGGGGCTGGGGATTTTCCCACATCTACTATGCCTACCCTAGTCGAAAGTGAGACGGGATTGAGTGAAGGATTTACGGGTACCGGAACCGGTACGGCTGTAATATTTTTGCCAGCTAATGAAATTATGGGATCAGGGATGAGGATAGATTTGTCAATACCAGAGCTTCCTGGAAAACCGGGCAGTTGGGGTTTCCCTATTGTTAATCGTAGAGATCAATCTGTCAAGCCTAGATGTTAATGGCTTGAGATATGAACCAATGATCTTTTCAATGTGTGATTCAAAATCAGATAGAAGGTGTGAGACCCAGACAGGGGTTCCCAAATTGTTCGGAGAGGGACTAGCGGCAGCCTGCACAACATCCGCTGAAGATAAGGGTACTTTAGCCTGCTTTTTATTTTTATTTTTACCTTTCTTCCTTCTCAAGCACGGTTTGGATACATTTCCAACTACGGGAAGTGAGGGTGGATTGGAGACCTCAGGGAGGTCAATAGCATCTTGTGCAATTTGAGCGCAGGGCAACTCTGCAAAAGAGCATATGAGAGAAGAGCTAAAATCAGGGAGATTAACAGTGCCAACAGAGAAATCCCCAAGCGACTGAAGGGGAGGGGCAGCCGGTGTGATAGACAATCGCCTTTCCGTATTTTCTATTGCAGATGCTACAACCCCAATTGTCTTCTGTAGCATCTTATCGATAGCAGTAAGGCTTGGGAGAGGTTGTGCTGTAGCAGCCTGGAGCCTGGTAATACGGCGAGAAGAAGCAGTTTTTGACATTTCCCCTTATTACTCAATACTGGAATTAAGTTTAACAAAATCCACCTACACCAAGCCTGATGCTTACACCCCAAGTAACAAAATGAGACCTTTTCGGGTACGACAATGCCACAGCACAGAGTAAACAAAACTACAAGGAGGTGGCCCTGCCCGGCCTCCTTCGGCCTTTGACGGGCAAGGACGGGCCCACCCTTGGCCCGGGCTGCGGGACTACAGCGGGCCTTAAGTTCCCCCCTGGCGCAGCCTGATGACGTTGTTTCCTTGTTATATTTCTACCCAAAAGCAAACTAGTAGGTTTCTGTTGTCAAAAGTTCACTTCCGTAGCACTCTTTGCTATCAGCCCAATTTCCTTCAGAAATAATGAAACTGGCGCTCTTCAATAAAACAGTACTTAGGTTTTGGTTTTTGAAAGTTCCCCTCAGGAATGCTCGTTGTGCTCCCACAGTTCACCTTGGTAACTCTGGGCTCACAGTTTACCCTTGTAACACAGTTCACTTTTGTTGATTATAAAAGAATACGTCATCTCAATACCACAGTCTCTTGCAGCACTGCTCACCTCCTTGTGCGTGAGACGCGGGGACTAGGAGGCTCAATGGGCAGGGAGCCTGCCTCGCCGATGCGCTAACTCAGGGACTCCCAGCACTGGTATTGCAAGAATGCCTCCGCTGCGTCCCTTGCTCTTCCCGCGGCTCTCTCCCCACGTTGGCTTCAATTCCCAAACCAAAGTCAGTTACCTTGGACGCGTGGAGAAAGGAGGCCGTCACTCCGTTGTCCTTCCGGGCGGTGCAGTTCCTCTGACGCCTCCGGCTGGGATTTCAGTGTTTCGCGCTGGGCAAATCCCTCCGTCGAACGAGCCCCCAGTCACCAGGCACCTCTCTCTCTCGCTGGGCCAATCCCAGTGCGGCAAAGAAGATGTCGTCGGCGGACCCCGGGTCTACGGTGGTGTACTCTCAGGATTTCAGCGCTCTTGTACTTCCGGGGCGCTGCAGGCAAGTTCGGAAGAGCACCGGGCCCGGGTCTGTGATTACGCACCAATTCTCTCCCAGCAGGTGAAGTTGTTTGACTCGCTCCCGGGGTCTCCTCCCAGCCACGGGTTGAGCCTTCCGTCGCCTATTCGATTTCTCGCGCACACACGGAACGGGTGCAGCAATGGCTACCAATTATTGTTTTATGAATGTGGTTCAAATGTGTTTTCATAACCTCTGATACATATGTGCCAGAGTTGTCGTCTAGCACAGCACAAACGTGGAATGAGTTAATGTAAGTATAAGTGAAAATACTACTTTCCTAGTCCCTCTTTCTGTAGGGTGTGAGTGGATAGGTACGTGGGAACTCAACCTATTGCATGCATACACATTAATAGGGAACGATCACAGCCACATATTAAAAAAATATATAGGGACATTTTTTAATAAAATATCTGACAGCATATCGCACTACTGAACAGAAAATCTGTGGCTGGGTCAAGTGAACAGATATATGCCTGTGGTGTCATAACATCAGAATTATTGGTTGGATAGCATGAACAGTTCTGCGTCATCCGTTTATACATTTGGCGGTAAATGTCGTCTGCAGTATTCTAATTTGATATGCAAAATTTTGAAAACTGAAAATCGTATGCAACATATATTAAACACTGCTGACACCGAACACTGAGGGCCAGAGTTACCACTTACTCAGCACAGAGCAGATGCCGCAAATGCTGTGTTACGCTGCTTGAGAAGGAGGGAGCTGGAGAGCGCCATATTTACAGAAATATGGCAGTCTCCTCCCCTTTCGCTGGCGCTGAAATCAGCTCATGTGTGCCACGTAGATACCTTTGCACCACATAGTGCAAGGGCATCTGTTAGTATAGCATAGGGTTTTTAATCGAAGGGTACTCTTCCAGTACAAAATACTATGCAATAGACTGGCTTTAACCCTTTTCCCTCTTTGTATGTGTGCTGTAAAGTGCAGCACATGTCCAAAGTCGGAAAAGGAAGGAGAAATGAAAGCATTTCTCCTTTGTTGCGCTTACTTCAAAAGGACGCAGTATTCTCATGCTAAACCCTGTCTACCTTATTTAGTAAATAGGGTTTAGAGTCAGAAACCTTGGGTGATTGCATGGGAACGCCCATGCTCCACCCATGGTACTCCCCCTTGGCGCAAAGTAATGCGTTCATGTTATTTCAAGCAGTAAACAAATTTAGCGCTGGGAAGTAAATCGGAAAAAAAGATTTTGCGTCAATTTGCCTCACCTTTTTGATGCAAACACAGCATAAAATCTTAGTAATCTCCCCCTGAGTTTACTGCCCAAATATTCATATAACACCAATGGCCTTTGCCACGTCGAAGTTATAATACCACCAATGTAAACCTGTTTATTTGATCTGGCAGGTACTGTTGGCAAATTCAAAGACCACAGGCACAAAACTGTTTTCATGATTCAGCCCCTTAAATTCAAGATGACGCATTGGATATTCTAGGACTCCAAAGTAGCTTAGGAAACACAGGGGGCATATTCTCAAGAACGTGTGATAATCATCGCAAAAGTTACTTAACGCAACCTCCAACATCACAGTGTATCGCAGGAAATTTACGCCCTGTTAACCAAGTATTCACAACACGGCAGTACCATGCGATAGACACCAGATAACGCGTCAAATGGCCGCGTTAAAATCAACACCATGCAGCAAAAATGCGAAACACGAACGCAAAAAAAGCTGCGATGAGGCCAAGCGTGATACAAAAAGCTGCGGAAACCAGCCACAGACCTGCAAATCCCACATGTCTTGCAGGAAATGCACTATAAAAACAGAACAAGAAAAATACACCAGAAAGAAGCCAAAGTGCTTAGCAACATGGATGCACCCCGATCGAGCGCAGAGGCCAACACAAACCCCACAAGCCCCACAGACCACCAGCAAGGAACAACTGGCTCGGTGAAGGCCAAGGAGAAGAGGGAGAGGAAGACGGGGTGCAGTCCGCAGGAAAACAAGACCAGAGTCATGGAGGTGACAGAACACAACCAGCAACTGACCCACAATCAGACTACCTTGAAGGCCGCTGGAGTGTGGAAGAGGTGTGGCGCTGCGGCCAGGGCGACTGACTCTAGAATCTGGGGATCACGGTTCGATCCCCGGCGTCAGCGGTAGATTAGCCCAGCACCATGTGACTCTGGGCAATAGCTTGCTTAATCTTCCTGATGGCCCCCAGCGCCTAGAGACCCTTATGGGTGATTGTTCGTGCTTTACAAATGTGGATTATTAGTGTCGAGGAGGCCAATGGAGGAGGCCAAGAGGCGCTGGCGGGAAAATCTGAACCAGGCACAAAGACACCGCCAACAGGAAGACAGCAACGGCGACAGGAGGTAGGAGTCCTGCGCCATACGAGGAGGTGGAGCAAACGGAGGCCACAGTCAATAGTGCAGAGATGGTGCAAGGAGGTGGGAGTGCAGACACAGCTTGGGAGGACATGACACAACATCAACAGGGTGAGTAAAGACCAGGGACTGGGGGGACGGGGGGAGATGGGCACAATGGCACACATGCACAACGATGTGTAGCACACTGCACACCCACAATGACCCTGGATCATGTACCTCCTCCCCGTGGCACACTGCAGCACACACACATAGCAATAACAGAACATCCACATTGACGACAATGTGGTATAATGTGCAACCCCGACACTGCAGAACAGAGGTCACAACTGGCTCCGCACACGCGCAGAAACAGGCCCACCACATCTGACAGAGCTGGAAATTGTGAATTGGAAATGTACGCATAAAACCTCACACCCATCATGTAGTCCAAATGTACACTGTCCCGCATCTAAATCCTGCACCAACAAAACAGTCACAATGTATTTTGTCATACAGTCTGCATGTAAACAAGAACAATGCGCTAACACACATGTCAACATTTTTGAACTTTCAAATATAATCTGCCTACAGGAGACATGGACTACCGACGCAATACATCTTGTAGGTTATAAATCCTACTTTTCATCTGCCGTCCCTACATCCTCCGGCAGAGCAAAGGGCGGTTTAATCATCTATATTACAAACTTGTTAGGAAATGTTCAAATTACTCCGGTCATTCTTGATGTCCATTTTCAAATACTGAGCATTTGCTTTGCTAAAGGGGAATTGGTTCTCCTGGTTAATTTTTATAACAACTTAAAGGAGCATGAATTACGGGTAGTTCTCCGACAGATCTCCTTTCATTTAACAACATTGACCAAAGCATCCTATATGGGTGCAACCATCATCTGGGGAGGTGATTTTAATTTACATCTATGTAAAATAAATAACGGGTTATTGTGTGGATTAATAGACGAACAAGAGGAGCCAATCCTCCACTTCTCGCATACTGGCGTAGGTCCTATCTTAAATGAAATACTAATCGATATGGATCTCGCAATTGCCAATAGAAGGAATCCTGAAACCGATTGGCCGGATCCAACTTTTATAGGTAGAGAAAGTCACTCTATTATTGACTTTATTTTAATTTCGAATTCGGTGGGTAATCGGGCAAAGGAATTTGATACGCACAGCACCGTAATAAGTGACCACTGTGCCCTGACCATAACATTTATTCCACTATATGAATACCGAATCCAAACTTTATCTAGCACATTGAGACAAAACTCTCTTTACTTGGATAAGCTTAATGGATATTCCCTGAAATGGGAAAAGGTGGATCCGGTAGAAATTCTAAGTAGAATAATGAAAGAGGTCTCTCATGACATTGTAAAATGCCTAGACTTGCACACCACGGTTTGCACCAGCTTGTGAATGGAGTGGTAAGTTTATCGCAAATATGGCTGCGTTAAGGTGACGATAACTCGCCGATAGCTCCTTGAAAATATGGCCCCCAGTTTACTGATCACCCTGTGGAATACAACGATAATACTGATTTATTCAATCTCTTTTGACCTTATTTACTCTGTCCTATCACTCAACAGTCGTTGCATGGCAAAATATAAGATAACCTGTTCCCTAGGTCACTCAGTAATGTGGTGAAGCCATTTGAAAGGGGAAGTCGCCACCTCGCCTCTCTTTTTCTCATTCCATTACTTACACCATGGTAAGCATCCCATTCAAGACAGACACCTGAATCTACATTTATTTATAGTACTAAAAATGAAATTCATTAATTGTTATATCATGCTTTAGGCAAATGACAATAAAATTGAATTTCACACTTTTAAGAAGACTGCCACAAAATTACACGTGAAAACTTTACACCGAGAGATGATTACCATTCAGGTAATTCCTTATAGTACAAGGAATGGCTCCACTAAAGAAGCATTTTACTAGTACAATTTAAAGAATGTGGATGTTACAGACTGCCTATCAAAAGCTCAAAAAGATTAAAAGCAATGTTACATTTATCATCAATAAGCATAGACTAGCCAACATGCCACGAAACGCTGAAAGAAAATAAAAAAGAAGGGAATAAATACGTTATCTCACCAACTTCAGTAATCAAGTTAAAAGAACGAAACATAGGGCATTATTTATGGCATTTTCAGAGATCACCTTGAGTGAAAGAATTAAACTACCCATGTCGAGTGCAGGTCGAATAGCCATTATGAAAATGGAAATACTCCCACAATCTTTGTTTTCGTTCCAAAATATCCCTATCCCACTGACTCTCTTTGAACCACTTAATCCACAGATGATTAAGTTATCTTGGGTGAGTAGACATCCCAGAATTGCATGGCGGAAATGACAATTACTAAGGTTTGTGCGGCCCAGTTTCTAAATGCAGTACCTTGTGGTGCAAACCCAAAAAGCACCTAAAATGCACACTACTGCTTACATCCCACTAGACTGGAACACTAATGAGATTTTGAGGCTGGACTGACTAACAGGGGCAGATCCTCCATTAGGGCGGAGAAGCGTCACCCCACTGCTTTCTCGCAGTGCGAGAAGCAGAAACATAAAATGGTGTTTTAAATACCATTTTATATTTCTGCTTCTCGAGCTGCGAGAAAGCAGAAGGCAGGGTATGCCTGGTTGGGGGCGGGCAGGTTGGGGAGGAGTAGCTTGCCCACTGTTGTGGGCCCTGACTGTTTGGGCAGCTCTCTGGGGCCGACCAAACTCGTCATGCGCACTCTACATTTTCTCTATGTAGGCTGCATGCAGCCTACAAAGAGAAAATGGCCTCCCTACAGGCGCCCAGCTGCGTGCTGTCCGCATCAATGGCAGCGTTGTGATTGCATTAGGGGAGGGAGGATGCATGTTTCCTGTTCCAGGAAACGCGTCCCAGCCAGGAGCGGAGGCGGCGCGGGTCCCGGTAAGGTAAGTTTCTTTATTGTTTTTAACACCCCTCCAAGCAAACCAACCCGCGAGTCATGGGAGCCGCATCTGCTGACTACCCCGGTTCCACTTCCCTTTGCCATCTCAGTAAAGGCATGTCGGTCAGCCATTGAAATCAATACTGTGAAATGTACAGGTCAGGCATGGTCGAGAGTAGTGATACTCACAGGTGTTGAAGAATGGTATTCTCCACACCTTCCATTGTCAGAATTCACAATTGTCTGTGTCATAGGAACCTGCAGCAATCAGCAAATGCCTGCTAGAGGCCCTACATATCTTAGTGACCTATTTACCAATGGCTTCTTTTTTTCCGTTAAAGTTTACTTACAAGGCACACATATCAATCTCCTGCATTTATTAACATATCAGCAGCTTTGTAACTCTCTGAAAGAAATATATCCCTCATTACCAAATGAACCTGCGAGTTTGGAATTGCTTTCCATGATAATCATGAATCCCAGTCCCTAATACTCATTACATGCATGCAGAACTCCATTGTACATGGTGTGAATTAAATGAAGGGACTCATTTACTATAGAATGACACAGCTCTGCGCCACAAGCCATTTTGCTACGCCAAGCGGTGTCATTTTAAAAGCACAACAATACAACAGATCCGTGTGCTTTCCCCTGCACTGGAGCACAACTGGCTGCCTTCAGCCAGCGCAGGCATCCTTGCGTCATGTTGCAAGGGTGTCTGCGTTGCAGGGATGATAATTTTTGTGCAGGAAGGAACACCTCCCTGCACAAAAACAGTAATTATCATTATTATTATTAGTAAACACTTCTTGAGTGCATTGCTACCCTAAGGCATCTCAGCGCTGGCGGCAAAATAGGGGAGTGAAGGGTGGCTAACAGGTTAGTGTTCTGGAATAGCCAGGTTTTAAGATGCTTTCTGAAGATGAGATGGCGAGTCTCTGAGTGCAGATGCAGGGGAAGGATGTTCCAAAGCTTGGCTATCCTGTAAGAGAAGTAACTACCCCAGCTTCGCGTCCTTTGGATTTTAGGAATGACAGCTAAACTCAGGCTGGCAGAGCGGAGGAGTTTCCTAGGTCGATAAAAGGTGACAAGGGGATTGTTAATGGAAGGGCCTTTTCCCATAAGGGTCTTATGGGGTATGCAGAGGGATTTAAATGTAATCATCTCCAGGATGGGCAGCCAGTGAAGGGTCTTCAGACAAGGCTTGTCCGATTGAGTTCTAGGAGTACCAAGCAGCATCCGAGAGGCAAAGTTTTGGACAACTCGAAGTTTCCTTGTAGTGGATTTAGGTGCTCCCAGGTACAAGGAATTGCCGTAGTCCAGGCGATAAAGGACCAGGGCCTGGACCATAGTTCTCCTAGCCCCCATAGGAAGGAGGGGGGGGCATTCTGCAACATTCTAAGGATACCATAGCAGGCGCCTGTAGCTTCCACTGCCTGTTGGTCAAATTTGAGTGACTTCCAAGCCAGATGCCCAGGCTTTTGATCTTGGACTTTGGGGTCGGGGTGGCAGTTTGAGATCCGTGTTGGGGGGATTACCTAGATACATTATTTCGGTTTTATATCCATTGAGCCTGAGACATGAGTGTTGCATCCAGGTTGCCACCTTCTCCAGACAGCATTCCAGATCGGATGGAGCATTGTGCGGGTGGTTTAGCTATACCACCAGCTGAGTATCATCCGCATATGTGACAATTTTAATTCCATATTGCAGGACGATATCAGCCAACGGCCTCATGTACACATTAAATAGCGTAGGACTCAGGGATGATCCCTGAGGTACTCCATAGCTGAGAGATAAACATTCTTTGGTGGATTCTCCTGAAAAGACCTGAATTGTTCTGCCATTGAGGTAGGATTGGATCCAGGAAATGGCTCCCCCGGACATTCCAAAACTCCTAAGCCTGTTAAAGAGAATGTCAGAATTAACTGTGTCAAAAGCGGCACTCAGGTCAAGGAGGATAAACGCTACTGCTCCTCCCTGGTCGATTATGTTTTTATATTCTTCGACTATGGCAATAAGTGCGGGTTCAGTTCCATGATGGGGGAGGAAGCCAGTCTGAGAATGGTGCAGATGGTCATGAGTTTCTAAGAAGTCGGAAAGAATAGAATTAACATGCTTTTCCAGTATCTTACAGACCATGGGCAGCAGAGATATGAGACGGTAGTTACTCAAGACGTCAGGGTTTAAGCTTGTTTTTTTCAGTAATGCTTTCACCATGGCGTGTTTCCAGGAAGGTGGAACATGGCCCTTGGAGATAGAGAGATTTATTACGTCCAGTATAACCAGAAGCACCACCTCTTTAACCTTTCACAAGAGGTGAGGAGGAGCCGGGTCAAGAGGTGAACCCAAGAGTGTGCATCATGTAGTCTGGAGGCCTGTTCATGGCAGGGAGGTCACTGGTCACTGGGACATGGAGTGTCAGGGAACGTGTTATACATCTTCTGAATTTTTCCCTGAAAGTATTTTGCAAATTTATAGCAGCGATCGGAGGAGATTGCTGTGGAAAGGTGGGGGCAAGGGAGCTCTAAGAGGGACTTCGCAAAGCGGAAGATTTCTCTGGGAGCATTAGCTGCTGAATCAATTTTTACTTCATATTAAAGCACCTGGGCTTTTTTAATTTCAGCTTGGTAGCATTTTATGGACTCTCAGTATTTCATTTTACTGGTCTCACTATAATCATTCCTCCATTTCTTCTCCATCTGTTTACAGGCCTGTTTGAGCAGCCTAAGCTTGTGCAAGTACCACGGAGCGATTCTCTCGCTCATCCTGCTGTGGCAAGTTTTAACAGGAATAACTGTGTCCAGTGGGGACTCTATCCAATGTGTGAGTTTTTCAGATGAGGAAACAGAACTGGAGTCTAGACTCAGTTTTGAGTTATTGAGCACAGTAGACAAGGACTCTATGGAAAGTTTGGACCAAGTGCGGGCTTTGCTGGTACTAGGATCCGTGAGATTATGTTGAGCCGGGGATTTTAAGGAATAGGGATCAGAGAGTGATCCGACCAAGGTAGGGGGATGGGTGTTCCCACCGATAGCTCTTTGTTATTGGTAAACACGGGATCTAAAGTATGATCTTTAATGTGTGTGGGGCCTATAACCTTTTGGGTTAATTGAATTGCTGCTAAGTCTCGGGTGAGCTCCGAGGCACCTGTTTTACTTAGATCAGCCAAATGTAAATTAAAATCTCCTAAAAGTGTGATGTTTGTGGATGAGCTTGCCAATGAGGCCGCTACTGCAGTAAGAGAATTTAGAAATTGTACCCTCCCTCCCGGAGGGCAATATATGAGGATTACTGAGAAGGAGAGCGTTACGGAAAATGAGATGGAAAAGAATAAACTTTCACAGTCGGAACCGGATTGGGCTCAACCCGACATTTAAATGAGTCTTTAAAGATGATTGCAATACCACCCCCTTTCTTCCTCTTGTGATCTTTGCACTGGATATTATACCCTGGGGGAAGAGTTTGAACCACCTCAGGTGCGGAGTCCTTGTGAAGCCAGGTTTCTGTTAAAAATAATAGATCTGGTTGTTCATCTGCTAAAAATGTTTTTAGTTCAACAGAGTGGTTAGATAGAGACCTACAGTTCAGAGAAAACATTTTATAAATGTGAGGGGCATGTACATTTGGCGGAGTTTCCAGCGTCGGGCATAGCCTGAATGGGCAGTAGTCGCATTAGAAATCACCTTCAGCCTGTTGCATAGAATGGAGGCCATTGTCTTTACCCAAGTCCCTTAGCCCTAAAATCTGGGAGTGTGAGTACACAGTTTTACCTAACAATAGGAGGGCAGGGTTTCTGGCTCTTCGTCCCAGTCAAGCGTGGATGGGAGTGGACAGGCGCAAACTGGAGCAAACGGGCTTGCCTTTGGCATGCTTTTGGCGTGCCAGTGGCACGCCCACTGCGCGTCCGCGCTGCCATGCGGCTCTTAGAGGCTGCCCGGAAGTAGATCCCCCAAGCCCCCTGCGGTCCTCCCGTAGGGGGACCGGTGCAAAGTGTGAGGACATTAAAATAGTTAAAATCAAGGTCACAGGTCTTAAAAAGGATTTTTAACTGTCCGATACCTTTTTCTCAGCCTGCTTAGCCGCTGCGCATCCGCGCTGCCATACAGGTCTAATAGAGGCTGCCCGGAAGTAGTTTCCCCAAGCCCTGCCTGCTCTCCGGTGGTCTCTCCAATCAAATGGAAAACACCATAGAACGGGCACCTCAGGAGGACCAAAGTGCAACATGCTAGTAAGTGTAAGGAAGGTAAAATAGTTCAAATCAAGGTCACAGGTCTAAAAAAGGATTTTAAACTGTCCGATACCTTTTTCTCAGCCTGCTTAGCCGCTTTTCCTCTTTCTACTGCAGCACGCATAGAAAGAGGAAAAAACTAGGGGAAATAAAAGTATTTCTCCTCCTAAGGGAGGCGCAGGATTCTGACGCATTCCTAGCTTTACACAATGTAAATCTGGGAATTTGTCAGGTTCCATGGATGTTGAGTGGGAACACCCACAGCAACACCCAAGGAACGCTTCTTTCAAGCAGGGTAATGGGTGAAAGGGGCCTATATTTATATTTACAAGCCCATTGCGCTGCCGGTGCGTCAAAAGCGGCACAATGGGCTTGTAAATGAGGCCTAACTTTTATACTAAAGGAAAGTGAGAGAATGATGGTCGCAGGACATCACCGAGGCACAGTGGCTGTGTTGCTGTCGACAAATAAAAGATGTTTCCTCCAATGGTAGATTTAGCCTTATACAGCTGAAATATATACATCTCTCATACTATCACTGATTTGAAATACTGGATCAGCGGTGCTCCATAAGCCGATTTCCTCCATATGTTGTGGAATTGTTCATGAGTAAAGGCATTTTGGCAGGAACTTATTGAAGAGCTGAAGCAGATCACATCAACAGATTTAGATGTCATCCCAATAAAAGCTCCACTGGGGAATGTAAAAGAATATGCTATGTCCTGCAGGAAATTTTCTGATATAGCTTTAGTATTAAGTAAATAAATGCAGGGCTGCAATGCACTGGATTGGAAATTCAGCTTTGAGCCCTGCTCGCGACATTATGACATCACAACATGTTTTACAAATTCCGAAATGTATGGATCACAGTTACCGGGCAAATCACATCCCAGCGATGTTTGGGCTCGGTTGCGCACCTATCTGCTGGGGAGAGAAGAGCTCCAGAGAAGGATGTAACCATGCATTACATTTATTCCCCTCCCCTTTATAGCATGACTGACCTATCACATAGCCTTTCAATTTATTTCTTCACATACACACTGAACTGTTGGTGTCAGTTTGTGAGAGCTGTGTCCTTCTTTATTTTACAATGTATAACTTGTAAAGTGTAAATTCGTGATGCTGTACTGAATGATTTTCCGTATCACCTTTAATTGTTATCAAAATGAAGAAAAAAATCTTTGATTCCAGTCTTACAATGGAAAAACAAGAAAATCCTTGGGGAAGATGTGTTTTTTCAGCTGCAATTTTAAAATGGATAATTCATCTTTTCCCTGTGAAACAAAGAATACAGATTTTGAATGGTTTCAAATTTGCCAGGCTAGATTACTGCAAGACACTGTACAAGTAGATACCAGCAAAGTCTTTGAATAAGCTTCAATTGGTACAGAAGGCATCAGCTAGAATGGTTTTGAAAATCAAGAAATATGAATCAATTTCCTCCAGACTAGTCAAACTGCAGTGGGTTGCCAGGCTGGCAGAGTTGGTGCCTGGTGCAAAAAGTGCTGTAGATTCTCGTCCTAACCCACTATCAAACAGATTTGCGCTTTACAAGCCTGGATGTCATTTATCATCCATGGAGGTCTTTGCTCTTAATGGGGCATATTATCAAGGGCTGGAGATAAAAATATTGCCGCTTTTGCATCCATTTTCGGGCGAAAAGCGGCGATAATTTTATCGAATTATCTACAAGGACACGCTAGCGCATTTCCAAGCCTTAGCGCCCGTTGTCAGCACGCCTCGCATCGTTAATGAGATGCAATGTAGGCGTGTCTGACAAAACTCCATGAAAAAATATCGGGAAGGCAGCTTCGCGATATTTACAATGAGCCCAAATCCAGCATAGCGATAAACATTATCGCGCTATTGGGCCTCTAAAGCTGGATTGTAACGTCTGCTAAAAAGCAGACTTGGGCATACCTACAATGGAAGGTGGATTCTGGGGTTACTACCACAGGGTAGTATCAACAAGGTTTTCGCCGCTTTTAGTTGGTATGCCCATTTCTACGCTATCACTGGAAATCTTATCGCCAATGCGCTAAGTGTTGTTGATACAGCGCTAGATTGGCGATAAGTTCCAGCGATAGCCGGCGATATAAAAAAACGCACTAAGCGCGTGCAGCGATATTTATCGCTTCTGCTTGTTGATATGCCCCAATGTTCGGAAGCCTGCTATGTGACTCTGGGAGGGATAGCTTTTTCTGTGGCAGTGGCACACGTATGAAACAAAATGCTGCTGAAACTTCAAGAGGAATGAACTATCTTTTGCTTCAGAAAACTGCTTAAGACTTGGTTATGTTCGTCATCTTAAGTCTCCCTCTGATAGCTAACAGCATTTGACCTCTAACAGTTTTACTTGATTTTTTGGGCTTGCTTTTGCCAAGCTATCTCCCAGTGATAGTTTGCACTTAACAAATAAATACACATGAAGAACTCATCTCCCACAACAAAAGTGAAGATTGCTCAAACTATTTCACCCTTGCAAAAAGTGATCTAGTTTTTTTGAAGAAATTCACCTGATGTGAAAAGATCAGCATAGACTGGACTGAATTTCTCTCTTGCAATAAAACAGAAATTGGGGCAAAAGAAATACTTGTTGGGTCAACTTTACCTTTCACCACGGCCACAGACAAGCTCACAAG
This sequence comes from Triturus cristatus, assembly GCF_964204655.1. Lineage (NCBI taxonomy): Eukaryota > Metazoa > Chordata > Amphibia > Caudata > Salamandridae > Triturus > Triturus cristatus. The sequence continues at coordinate 963,094,899 of NC_140589.1, forward strand.
GTGGGGAGTACCCATCAATCAAAGGAAAAAATGAGGAATAGATGTTGACCAAAACATTTCTTTAGGCCCCTTCTTTGGGCAATCAGTGCATCATAGGTAACATTTTGTCTGTTTTAGCCAAATTAACATAAGTATAGCGGTGGCTTGTGTCTTTAACCTATCAGTGTCAGGCAAACTGGAGATGTAATTTAATACAGCTGGAAGAGATGGATCCATGCCTAAGTTGCTGAAGAGAAAGATGGAAGAGCTAGGCTTAATAGAATGCAAAGGGAGCAGCAAAACATCACTCAAGACTATACATTCTAATCCCACAAGCAAAAATCATATGCCGGCTGTTAGACCTGGCACCATTGGCGTGGGTCTCCCTTCCATTTTTTTGCTGTTGCCTCATGTGTTTTTGCTGGTGTTAGATGCTTTGGGCACTGTGCCACTGCTATTCAGTGCCACAGTGCAAGTGCTGCCTATGGTAAATTGATGTATGGGTTAGTGGCTCCATGATTGACTGGTTTGGTTTACCTGTCAGGCCCTAGTACAGTTCACTGAGTGTGCCCATGGCTTGTAAATCAAATGCTGCTGGTGGGCTTGCAGCACTGGTTGTGCCACCCACAGAAACAGCCTGTAAAGTATGTCTAAGGCCTGCTATTGCAGAACCTGTGTGCATTCTGCTACTGCCATGTTGACTGGCCAAGTGCACCTACTTTCCAGTCCCTAAACCTTCCCTTTTCTTCATATCAGACACCCCTATGGTAGGCCCATGGGCAGGGTGCATTGTAAGTATAAGGTAGGACATGCCCTGGTGTGTGTGGCATGTCCTAATAGTGAATTACAGCCATTTTCATTTTTCACTATTGCAAGGCTACCTTTTCCCCATAGGCCAGAATGGGCAGTTTGATTATAACATCCTATAATCCTAACTGACCCAGGGAACATGGTAGAAATTCGAGTTTAGTATGCCTGAACTCAGAATGATAAAATACATCTTGTAGTGAAATTGGTTTTAACATTCTGTGTTTGAAAATACCACTTTTAGAAAGTAGGTATTTTCTTGCCTAACCATCCAAGCCTGCCTCTGCCAGCTTGTGTATTCCTTGTCTGGAGTTTGAGTGACAGGGGCTGGGGAAATTCCAGGAGACAGGGTGAGTCAGCACAGGGCTGAATAGAGAGATATGCATGTAGATGGGTGGGAGGAGTTGCACCTGGCACCTGAATAGGGCTGTGCCTTCCCTCCACAATGCTGGCTCCACCTCCTGTGGTGTGTCTGATGTCCATGGCCTACACTGTGAAAGGAAAGAAGGAGTCTTGTCAACAAAGTGCTCCAGGACTGACCAGTACTGGTTTGGATTAGGCAAAGGCCTCTCTGCCTTCAGAGAACAAAGAGAACATGAGTATAAAAGGGGGGACCCAGACCCCAGAACTTTAGATCACTTCTGGGAAAACAAGAATAACCTTTGCTGAGGAGAGGAACCAGAGAGAGAGACTGCAGGAGGAGACTATCCCTATGCTGTGTGCTGTTTGAGGATTGGCCTGCAGTGGTTACCTGATTGCCAAGAAAGGAGAAAGGACTTTGTGCTAAGAAGATCTCCAAAGGCTTGAACTAGTGCTTGCCTCCTGCTGAAGGCTCTGGGACAACAAACTTCACCCACCAGCTTTTCCCTGCCTTCCCTTGCTGGGAATTTAAGTGCCTGCAGTTGAGCTGGGCCTTCTGAGAGATTGCGTGTCGCTGGGAGCTGGTAGCGCGACTCAAGGCGAAGAAGCGTGTCGCCACCACGGCAGTTGTCGTTGCAACACCAGAGAACAGTGTCGCTGTCGCAGCAAACGCCGTCGCATCACCGGAGAAGCGTGCCGCCACTGTTGCCATCGCATCACCCGAAGTGCCTCGCATCACCGGGAAGTGTGTCGCCCATCGCAGCAGACGCCGTCGCATCACTGGAGAAGCATGTCGCTAACACAGCCGCTGTTGTCGCATCGCAGAGGAAGCGTGCCGGCGCTGTCGCATTGCATCACCAAGGCGCCCCGCATCCCGGGAGAAGAGTGTCGCTGTCGCCGCATGGCCGTCGCCGCACGGCCGTCGGGGGTGCACGCATCACCCCTTCGTTGTCGCAACATCAAGAACACGCCATTTTTGTTTCATTGCACCGGATCTTCATCACATCACTGCGTTGCTAGCCGTATCGCCACAGAAGCGCAGTAAGAAACCTACGCATCACCCCCTCGCGCAGAGAAGAACCGAACCATCACCTTCCCTCTGGTAAGGAACCGACGCATCACCGTCCCCTACGCAGCAGTAAGGAACCGACGCATCCCCGTTCTTGATTGTGAGGAATCGAAGCATCACCTTCCCTGCAACTCTTTTGTTGTATAGTGTTACGCATCCAAAGGTACATTGAACGCAAAGTGTTGCATTTACCATCTTAAGAGAACTAAGCTATTTTTATTATTTTTAAATTACAGTATTGTGGATTTTTGTCGTTTATGGTCTTGTGTTAAATCTATATAAAAGATACCAATTTTTATAATACAACTTGTGTGGCGTCCCTTTGTAGTGTTGTCACTATATTACTGTATGTGTTCATAAATGCTTTACACACTGCCTCCAAGATAAGCCTGCCTGCTCATGCCAAGCTACCAAGGGGATGAGCAGGGGTTATTTTAGGAGTGTACCACCTTACCCTGACTAGAAGCAAGGGTCCCTATTTGGTCAAAGGTACCTACCTCTGCCAACTAGAGACCCCCAGTTCTAACACCAGCATTGACTATATCTACCTTAGTCACTCCTTCCCCCCAGTCATTCCAACCTTCTAGATAAGGAATTTAATTATGTCTGACCATGCCCCTAGAAAATATCTCCTGAGGGACTAACAAGTGTGACCAGATATACTAATGCACACTGGGGCAAAATCCTATCTACAAACTGCACAGGTGACTTTTGGCAACATTCTGGGATGCCTGTAAAGCAGTAGATAGAGGACGTCGGATAGAGACAGCATCTAGACGCAGAAAAATTAGAGTTATGGTAAGCTGATTCTTAGCCAAGGAATTATTTTAAACTGACACAGGCCATAATAATCTTCCCACTAAGAATATTCCTGTTCCATGCTATCAAATTTTGTTTGGAATGGAAATAGGAAGCACAATGCCCCATAGCTTGTCCTGTATGTCAATTCACCACAGACACAAAACAACCATCTTCAGAGGAGTGACGCATACACAGCAGAATCTTTTCAGCAACAGACGTTTTGACCATGTGATTTATGCCAATGCCTGCCCACGTTCCAAAATTTACATAGGCATGACCACCAAAAAGGTAAGAAAACAAACCAGTCAATACAAATCGCACATAAATCGCAATGTTCTTTCAGCCCCACATGGTAGAATATTACATGGAAACTGGACATTCTTCAACGGATATATGATGCGCAGTAATTACCAAATTAAAGACAGTATAGGTGGAAATATGGATGGCATGCTGTTACGCCTAGAGGCAAAGTTTGTTAAAAAAAATTTAATACTGTGAATAAGGGCCTCAATGTCTTAGATTGAATGATTAATCTTATAAGAATATGAACTACGTGATGATTTAGTCATAGGCTGCCTTATGGCGATAACCTGCATTCATGACTTTCCATATATCACGTTGTAGTGAGTGTATGTGTGTTAGGACCCTAGAGGTTCTGGGTGAACTCAACAGAGGAATTAAGTAACTTGCTGTGAGGTGTTAAGGTGTGGTAATTAACTGTTAGGATGTTATCGGAGAGCAGTTTGTGATCATATACTGAAGAATAAAAGCATCTGTTACAGAGCTCTGTATGTGGCATAATAATTTGCATGCTCCTAGGATGGGGAGAACGCTACAACTGGCGACGAATAGGGGATATGAACTGCAAAGAAACAAGACTGCTCTCCCTGAGAGTTTGCAACGCTACAGCAATATAGCATGCTGCCTGTGTGTGCCACGTGGCCTAAATCGATGAGAAGCAGTGCGAAGTTGCTGTGTGTGGAGTCGAAGCACCACTCCAGCCTATATACAGCCCTCAAAGAATTTGAGGCCTTGCAGACGATCGCATTAGAAAAGCCCACCAGAATCCGTTGGTAAGGCTTAAAAAAGAAGTAAGGCATTGCGCAATAACACTGAGCCATTATCCATGAAAAGCAAACGCTAAAGGCAGTGATAACCAAGTATGAAAGTACAAACATACTCACCAGCACGAGCGAGGGAACTGTCACACGACCTTGAATTAGGAGGGACAACCCAGGCCTGGTTGAGAGGCTAATGTGTACATACAGGCAAGTTGCATCCAGTGCACTGACAGCCATCAAAATAGTGACATTTTTCAATGGCTGCAGAAGGGAGCACAAAGTACGATGCAACTGTGTTTCTGAAATGACCACCCCTATTTGACACCACCAAAAGCAGAATATTGGTGCCAGGTGGACTGTGAGGATTGAAAAGTTTGATGGCTTCATAGATGCCCTAGAAGAAGTATATGATAAGAAAATCATTGAGTACCTAAAGAAGCTTGTCGGTGACGAAGTAAAAGAAGTGCTGAAGAAAATCTCGCAGACTAAGGCAATATTGTGCCGTCAGATCAAAGAAGTATTGGGTATCAAGCTCAATCCGATGCCGAATCTCAAGTATGAAAGGTACATTTTCAAGCAAGACAGCAAACTGGTGAAACAATGGATGAGTTTTTTGAAAGACTTGATGTGTTTATCAAACTCTGTAGGTGTTATGAATTTAATGATGAAGAAGTCATATGCCTCAGAGTCATCAATGGCTGTCTTTCAGACTCATTCAGAAGGCGCATCTTGAGAGAGACGCCCAGTTTAGAGAAAGTACTAATGGCTTCAAGGGCCCGATGATAGAGCAGACTGACAAGCTTCTAATACAGAACCTGGAACAGCGAAGAATGAATCAGTGTTGGTCTTGAAAAGCAAGCAGAAGACCAGGAAGATGGACACAAGTTGACGTCTCCAAAGAAGAAAAAGCTGTGTTTCCGATGTGGGTTTTCTTATCTCCATAAAGTCAAATGTCCAGCCATAGGACAGGCATGCAAAGGTTGCGGGAAAGAAAACCCCTTCATAGCAGTTTGCAAAGCAAACGAGAAACTAAAGACGTCACAGGGAGAAGAGAAAATGGACGCTCAAAGGGTGCAGAAGCGTATGTACCACGCCCACAAGGCCAAAAGGCAACATCAGTTATGACAAGTAGAAATCAGACGAAGTCGATCATCATCAAGGTCATCTTACAAAGACTTGTCAACATCATTATCAAGCACCAGTGAAGAAGATGGATGTGTGATGATGGTATCGACCAAGGAACGACAGGCACGTGTAGGTTTATCTGCTTGCAAGGAAGAACAAAAGACAAAGGCAAACCACCAAATGAAACAATCAAATTCATTCGTACATTGCCCCAAGGTTACATTAAAGGTCAACGATTGCCCCAAAACCTTTATCATAGACAGTGGTGCATGGATTAACATCATGCCAGTTGAAAATTTCAACAGCCTGTCACCTGTGCCACGCCTCAACCTGTCGAACACAAAGTTATACACATGGGCTGCTTTTAAATCACTGCAGAGTAAAGGGTCATTTACAGACAATGCGACATAAAGCAGTATCAGTACACACATTGAATTACTTTCTTCAAGGAACTTTGTTCAGTGGATGCCTAATTAGTTCTGCCACTGCTGCTGACATAGGACAGATATTTCTCAATTACAACCTCCACACGCAATCTGAAATTATAAGTTGATTTCAATCATTGTTTCATGGCTTACGCAGGTTCAAGACAAGGAAGGTTCACCTTCACATTAATGAGGACTTGCGCCCTGTTGGCCAGTGGTACCACAGAGTGATTTTCACATGTAAGAAACCACTGAGAAAGAACAAGAAATGCTGTTGAAGCATGAAATTATTAAGCGCTTCACTGGTCCTACTCCTTGGGTTTCGCCCATAGTGTTGGTGTCAAAAAAGGACAGTAGAGATGTAATGTAATGTAATTTAAATAGGTACTTATAAAGCGTGCGGCTACTCCACAGAGTGTCCCGGCGCTGAAAGACCACAAGACAGGCACCAGAGCCAAAAGCCAGAATAATGAGAAAAACTATTGCCGGAAAAGCCAGGTTTTTAGCTGTTTCCTGAAAGTAAGCAGATCCTAGACCTGCCTGAGGGACAACGGCAGACAATTCCATAAGCTGGCGGCCAGCACTTGAAAGGAGCGACCGCCCACAATGGAGCAGGCAAACTTGAGGATGGACATCAGAAACTGCACTGAGGACATCAGGGCTCTTTGCGGCACATAGTGCTGGACCCTGTTCCTAATATATACGGCTCCAGTATCATGAAGGGCCCTTAAAGCCAGAACTAGACCTTTAAACTGAATCCTCTTCTGGACCGGGAGCCAGTGCAGGGCCTTCAGATGGATGGACATACGTGCTCTGGGCCCCACCATGAGAATTGCTCTGGCCACCGCGTTCTGAACCATCTGCCGGCAATTAAGTAAGTACTCAGGTTGACCCAGGTACAGAATGTTAACGTAATCCAGCCTAGATACAATTAGGGCTTAGACTAATGTCTTCCTATACTTGACCGCCAGCAGGGGAAGAACGTTTTTTAACATTTTTAGCATACCAAAGCAGGTGCCGGCGACAGTTTGGATGTGAGCCTTCATAGATAAGTTAGCATCTAACTTGACCCCTAGGATCTTCACAATGCTCACTGAGGCTGTGGGAGGGGTCATATCCTGAGGCCACCACTGGTACCACGCTTCGCATGGCGGACGACCCAAAAAGATAATCTCAGATTTTTCTGGGTTAAACTTGAATTGGTTCTGCCTCAGCCAGGAGAAGAACTCCGACAGGCAGATGTTAATTTTGTCGCCTCTAAAAACGGCACCTTTGTCACAAGTGAACAGCAGTTGAGAATCATCTGCATATGATACTATTTTAGCACTGTGTGCCTCAGCTAAAAGCACAAGGGGGGCCATACAGATATTAAAAAGTGATGGGCTCAGGATAGACCCCTGCGGAACCCCCACCTTCATGGGAGGAATGGGGGCCACAAACGGAGGGAACCAAATTGTTTGCTGATGGTCTCTCAGAAAAGAAGAAAACCACTTGAATACCGTGCCCCCGACGCCGCACTCCCGGAGACTGTGCAAGAGCCGGTCGTGAGGCACGATATTAAAGGCCGCGGAGAGGCCCAGCAATATTAGTACTTACTGCGTTTCCCCCTTTGTCTAGTGTCTCTTTGATAGTTTCCGAGACTTCCAATAGAGCTGTTTCTGTACTAAGATTGGTTCTGAATCCAGACCGACTATCATGGAGTATATGGTTGGCTTCCACATATTTCGTCAAGACTAGATTCACGTATTTTTCCAAGACTTTGGAGAAGAAAGGCAGTAGGGATATCGGCCAATAGTTAGAGGCTACCCCTGGATCTGTCGAAGATTTCTTCAATAGGGGAGAATTTTGGCATTTTTCCAGCTATCTGGTACCAACCCCTTTTGCAGTGAGGTATTCTGGATCCGATTGACAGCTGGATTAATAATCCCAGCAATAGAAGACAGTATCCTAGCTGGGCATGGATCCGAGGGAGAACCTGACTTCAAAGTTTTTATTATCTCAAGTGAGGAATAGGATGAAACTGGGTGAGACATGACCCAGCCCCAGAGTTGATTAGGCGTGATGACCTAACGGCTACTTGTTTTGCCAGGGACGGAGTCTCAAAATAATTTTTAATAGTTCTGATTTTATCATGAAAATACCTGGCCAGATGGTTGATCTGTCATTTGAGGGGGTAAACAGAATTCCACCGTGCTAGGGGATGAGAAGTCTTTTACAATTTTAAAGATTTCTTTGCTTTTATTCCCGGCTGCCTCAATTTTAGAGGAAAAAAAGTGTTTCTTTTCCACGCGGATTTTATTGTAGTGGTCTTTCAGGGCTTGTTTGTATCTGGCTTTGTCCTCGAGGTTGAAATTGTTCCGCCACACTCTCTCCAAATATTTACAGACAATTTTTCTTTTTTTGAGGGCTTCTGTAAACCAAGGAGCAGTGGCGCAGATAGATTTAGCCACATGAGTAGTGGAGGGGGCCAGCTCCAGAGCACGGCAGTCAAGCCAATTCTCGAGGCTAAGACATCGGCCTCAAGATTGCCGCTGAAGGGAATCGGGTGCTGCCTCAGCGCAGCCTTCATAGCCTCAGGGGTAATCTGGCGAAAGGGTCTAAAACTGCAGAGGCGGGGCTTACCGTATGAGTGAGGGCCAGATAAGTCATATAAAAAACTAGGAGAAAATGATCAGATCACACCAGAGGGAGTGGTGTGTCAGTTTCTATTCTGACATTGGAAAAAACCTGATCTAAGGTATCCCTTCTCGTGAGTAGGGAGGTGAACATAAGGAGGCAAATTCAAAATCTCTAGGGATTCCCGCAACCTCATCGACTCAGGCTCGGCTGGATTATCCATATGGATATTAAAATCTCCTAACACCAGGCAATGCTTATATTTGGTGGTGATAGGAAAAATAACATGACTAAATGACTCGATGAACTTTCCGGCAGGGCCGGGAGGTTTGTATATAAGTACTCCAGCAATCGACTGATGTGCAGATGTGGCGAAAAGAAAGCCAAGGCCTTCGGTCCCCTCTGCTTCCTCGGTAGGGAGCATGAAACATGAGAAAGTATTTTTAAAAATGATAGCGACTCCGCCCCCTCTACCCACTGACCGATCCTTCTTTATGATCTATTAGCCTGGAGCGTTGGCATTCACAATGGTGGGATTGGAGAACAGTAGGTACATTACTACTTTTCGACTCATGTTGTTTGTTCAGACACAAAAGGTTGAGTTTTGGAGTGTCATCAGCTTGAGAATTATTTCAGCTGCAGAAATATTTCAGGATGTTATACATCGAATAATTCAACCTGCCACGCATGATGATTTTATTTACAGTGATGACATACTGGCATTTGAAGCAACGCAAAATGAGCATGACAATGATCTTACACAAGTGTGCCAGTTACTTGCTGATGCAGGTCTCACTTTGAACACAGAACAGGATGAGTTTCACATGACCAAACTTAAATTCTTTGGAAAAAAATTATCTGATGGGGGAATGACTCCTGACCCAGATAAAGTAGAAGCCTTGTCAGCTACCTGCCCCCCACAAGATGTCCCAATGCTGCGAACCTTCTTAGGCAAGGCCAGTTATTGCTTCAGGTACATTTGTGACTTTGCTACTGTGAGTGCCCCGTTGAGAGACTTGACAAAACAAAATATCACTTTCCAGTGGTCTGCTGAATATTACCAAAGCTTCAAAAGAATGACACATGTAATTGAGAATGCACTCGAGATGGCTTATTTTGACCCCAAGTTACAGACTGAGATCACAGTAGATACAAGCCTAGTGTCGCTGGAAACAATCCTTGCTCAACATAATGGTCATTGGAATGCTTAGAGACACATTGTGACCTTTGCTCCTCACCCACGCACACAAAGCGCTCCACGACATGGGCCCCGAATACCTCAACGACCGCCTCTCGTTCTACACTCCCACCCACCAACTCCGCTCCGCCAGCCTCGCCCTCGCCACAGTCCCACGGATTCGCAGAACCACCACCGGAGGAAGATCGTTCTCCTACCTGGCAGCCAAAACATGGAACTCCCTCCCCTCACACCTACGACTGACCCAGGACCATCTAACCTTCAGGAAACACCTCAAGACCTGGCTGTTCGAGCAGTAGCAGCACCCCCCCTCCCTTCAGCGCCTTGAGACCCTCACGGGTGAGTAGCGCGCTCTATAAATGTTTTGATTGATTGATTGATTGCCAGTCGAAGCCTGTCTGACACAGAACCTGCCAGAGATGGAGAATCTGGCTGTATTGTGAGCCTGTGAACATTTTCATGTGTTTCTATATGGAAATGGCTTCACTATCATTTCAGACCACCAAGCACTGCTTCCTATTTTTGGGAACCCAAAATCCAAGCTGCCCCCACGACTAACGCAAGAAAAACAATTGATGGACTGAATGCTGAACAATGTCAAACACTCATCCCCAGTCAGAGATCTAGGCCTTAATCCATCAATTTTTTGCTCACCACGCCATTCCAGTTTGGACCCAGCTATATGCAAATCAGTCTTGACTTTGCTCCTATGGGATACTTCTACCTCTTGCCAAAAACCTTGGAATTGACACCTCTACTCTTTCCAATTATCGGCCCATATCGCTCCTTCCTTGTTATGTCAGAAATTCTAGAAAACTAATGGACAGGTAGCAAACCAATTGTTTTAGAAAACAATAATCTACTGGATCCTACGCAGACGGGCTTTCGGGCCAATAATAGCAATGAAACTGCGTTATAAGCTGTGTTGGATGACATTATGTTTGTAGTTGATCGGGGCATGTCCACTGCCCGACCCTACTAGACCTTTCTGAGACTTTCGATACGGTCTCATAGTATGCTGATTAACAAACTATTTGACATTGGCATACATTCCAGAGTTCTCTAATTGCTAGGCTTATTTTTTTTTAAAAACAGGTTGTATATAGTTCAGCTGAGCACTTTCAGATTCAATTCCCATAAAACAGAATGCAGAGTCCCACAGGGCTCCTCACTAAGCACTACCCTTTTTAATGTCTATGTGGCCTCTTCAGCCACAATTGTAAGGAAATGGGGTTTCAAAGTATGCTCATATGTGGACGATAGATACCCAGTTTATCATTTCTTTATGAGAGGATCAAGAAGAAACATGTGGCAAACTATATAAGTGCCTCATAAAAGTACCAGACCGGATGACCAATCATTGTCTAAATGCAGACAGAACTGATATCCTGCTATTCGGTGGGGCCCATTAGATGTGGGATGCCTCTTGGTGGCCAGATCCAAAATTGGGGCGAATGGATACTGGATCTACGTACCGGCCATATGGAGGGAGGATAGAAAGAGCATATTAAAATGCAACTGGAAACCAGGGCTAAATCTGGAATACAATAAAAGCCTAAGGGACTGCACCCGCAAACTGAGACAGGCAAAAAGGATTCATCAAAAATAAGGCACAACAGACTCAGAGAATGTGCAGAGAACTCAACGTGGACTTGAATCGCCTCATCTGGTATTTAAAACAAAGGAGGAATAAAACATAGAGGAGGAATGGATTAAAGTCCACAAGATATCAAAAAACAGTAACCACAAGCAATTCTGGGAATATGTGGGCCAACTAGAAAACTATAAAATTGACTGGCGTAACTCAGTGACGGCGTTAGTATGGCTAACCTCGGGTAGACCCTCATCACAATGTGCACACTAAGGGGCTCATTACGATGGTGTAACGAATGCCACCGCCGGGCCGGCGATCTTTCCGCCATCGTAATGAGAATTACCCATCGCCATATTAGGATGATGGTGGGCGCAAAGTCCGTCCGCTGCTAATCCGCCAGTGGCAATCATTACGATTGCCTGTAGGGCGGAGCTGGGCCACTAATATGATGGTGGTGCCTAGCAGGCACCATCCGCCATACTAGGATGTGGGTGTTGTGGAGACCTTTCCATGGCGGCATCGGGCTGGTGGTGATTGGCTTTGGGGGCCCGTTTCGGGCACCCTCTGTGGGAGGGGGTGGGGGGCTGCACTGGGTACCCATGGTACCCCCCTGCAGTTCCCTGCACCACGTGGTGCCTGCCACGTGGTGCACGGAAATGCTGTGCATGCACTTTTACCATTGCAAACACTGCTGCAGCCAGCATGGTAAAAGGCCAGGATGCGCCCGCCAGTGTGGCGAGCGCATCCTAGTTGCACTGGTGGGACTGCCGCACGTCTGGTGGCAGTCCCATCACCATTATAATGCCGGGCGGACATCAAATGAGCCCCTAAGTTAATCAATCATAAGAATAAACCTCAAGTTTCGGTTAATATTTAGAATTTTGAGTGCAACACAACCTATTTGAGGCATCAGTAACCCATGTAGCAAACATTTACACAGAAAATAATGGTGAAATCCAACAAGGAAACAAGAATGAACCCTCGAGTGACGGAAGAAAAAAAAAGTGCAGGATTAACCGGCCATCAGAAAAATAATAAAAAAGATAAGAAGGACTGGGGCACCTGGACCCAATGACCTCCCAGGTGGTATGTTCAAGGTGTATTGAGCAGAAACTCTTTCAACCCTGTAAACAGAATGCAGGCTACAAGCAGATGCCCCAGATTCATGGCAAGGCTTTCTGTTACAGCCTATATTTAAGAAGGGCGAAAACACAGACCCAAAACATTACAGATTAATTATTACCCTATTAGCTATAGAGGGGAAAGCATACACCAGCATCCTGCTGGCAGAATTAACTGGATAGATCGAGGAGGAAAAAGAGATATTGCCCATCTACCAAACAGGGTTCCATAAACGAGGCTCAACAATTGGCAATATATTCACGCTATCCAATATAGCGCAGCGAGCAAAAACCAACAAGCCAGTGTTTGCCTACTTTGTGGATTAATCAGCGGCGCTCGATGGCGTCTCTTGCAACAAGCTGTGGAAAAAGCGGAGAAGCTGGAACATCCCGGACAGACACCCTTCTGAACACAGTCATTTAACTATATAGCAAAACCTGGGCAAGAATAAACTTGACCGGGGAAACGGTCTCGCAGAAATGTCATAGTGAGCGGGGTCTAAAACAGGGGTGTGTCGTAGCCCCAACACAGTTCAACTTATACATGGCCGACCTGGGCAAGGCCCTTCGAAATGCAAACCTAGTCACCCAGAAAATCAGGTCGCACAAGATAAGCATATTACAGTATGCGGATGACCTGGTAAAATAGAACCACAAAGACTGGATCTTTAAACATCTACTATGAAAGCAACAAACTGATTGCTAACCCAAATAAGACCAAAGTGGTGGTATTTGGACATTATATAAAAAAGGTTCTACTCAGGCAGAGACTGGGTGCTAAGCCCAGTACCACCGCAATAACATACAATTACCTCAGGGCATGTCTCAGCAACATGGGGAAGGAATCCACACATCAACAAAAAATGAAGTTCAAAGTACAGTTGATCATCTACGGATTACGCAAACTCGACAGAATACTATGCAGTTCAACAACAGTACCAATCAGAAGGGTTATAAACACCAAACTGCAGGGTATGCACAACAAGAGTTTCCTGGCCAAATGGACTTGATGTCGGAAAAATCCCAGTGTCAGGTGTACAAATGCATCTTCAGGCTACCATAATACACGTGCAATAGCCTGATCCACCTGGAGTTTGGCCTCAACCACCAAAAATACCAATGTTTGGGAACACAGGCGAAATATTACTACCAAGTCCTCAAAGCACCTGCAGGATCGCTAAAGGAGGTGCTTGTGCGATGTATGAAGGAAAAGCCAACCACTGGAACAGCTACATGCAAAAAGCCCTGGGTTTACTAGATGTGGCAATGAAAAACTGGCCCAAGGAAGGCATGAACCCCTTGGCCATAAAAAATGCAATTAGTAAACACATTTTTCAGTTATCGAAGGAAACAGATATAATAAGATGCAAGTGCAACAGTGTGCAGCCAGGAACAGTTGCATCCCATGAGGCAAACAAAATACAGCCATACCTGAACCAAGCACGGTGAAGGAAATGCCTAAAAGATGTTCAATGGGCCAGGTTGGTGTCCTTGCAAACAAAAGAACTAAACCCAAGGTGGAAATCTTGAGTTCACATAGACAACTGTAGACTATGCAACTATAAAGAGGAGTCCCTGTTACATTTGGTTTGCTTCTGTCCATCCTTGTTACAACAACGACAGAAGCTGCTAAAGCCCATGGCGAAAAGTTGTACTGACGTGTAGAAGCAGTCTCTGCATTTTTTCTAGCCCCTCTCCCTCAGAGTTGGCTAAATTTGGGAAATACATGGCAGAGGTAAGATCCTGGTTGAGCGAACCTAAAGGGCCTGATGACAACATGAAAAAGGAGATGTACCCACACCAGACAGCTGGCAGAGATAGGTGCACATTCACGACCAGAGTAGACTTTATTTCAAGCCATCCTAACCAACTGCACTCTAAGGCTGATGGTGGCAGGGGGATACAAACATTTTTGGGTACCAAATATAATAAACATTCTGTCACTCTAGACAGAACAAGCACATTTGCACTTTAGACGGCAGGCTCCTTTGCTAGGATAAAAGGTACTGTAACTATATATACACGACTAACAGCCTCATGCATCAACCCAAAATCCAGTCGGTAAAATACCGATTCGCTAATAGCTCCCGGTATTAAGTTAAAAATACCCAATCCCAATGCATCAACCCAAAAGCAGAAATCGCTATTTAAGGAATCCTTAAATAGCGATTCTTTAAATAGGGATTCCTTAAATACCGATTCCTTAAATAGGGATTCCTTAAATACCGATTCCTTAAATAGGGATTGCATTTAAGGAATCCCAAAGTGAGATTCCTTAAATGCAATGCATCAAAGTTAAAAAATTAGCGATTTCGCTAATAGGGGGAGCAAATTACCATGAAGATGAACTGCATGGTAATTTGCAAAAACTTTGAAAAATGCACTTTTGTGCATTTTTCAAAGTTTCATGTTGCGCACACACATGCCCTTAGAGCATGTGTGTGTGCAACATATGTGCACATATCATTTTCAGGGGTGCTATAGGGTGTCATTTTGACACCCTTGCACCCTTGAAATTGCATGAGCAATTAGCGAGAACCTACTGGTACTCGCTATTTGCTCATGCAATCTCCGATTCATTCCTATGGGCCTGGAGGCCCATAGGAATGATTGGGACGGCATTCCTTAATTGCTACTCGCTATTTGCTAGTAGCAATTAAGGAAAGTTAAGGAATCGCTATTTGAATAGCGATTCCTACATGCATAGCCTTTTGCTATTCCTTATTAGCGAATCCTTATTTTTCGCTAATAAGGAATCGCAAATGGCATTGTTGATGCATGTGCCCCATAATGAGAAACAGTAGGGAAACACACCTTTAGCTTGTTTTTTATGTTTTTTCCTCTCATTACTCAAAACTGTGAATTGTGCACTACGGACTAAAATATGCATGTGATATGATATTTTATAATTTGTTTTACTTAGGACATATTTGTACAACAGTGCATGCAGCAGTATATTTTTTATGTGTTTTTCTTCAGACATTTTTGATTGCATTAATTGGAAAATTGCAGTGATTTTAAGTAATCGTGCAATAAAATATTTTCATTCATTTCATTCATTCCGTTTGCTGTCAATTCCCTGAGGGTTGTGAAGTGCAAAGGACACATGGTAACGACGCATTGTCCCAGAAAGTCCATCATACGGTACTTGTCACACTTTTAAGCACCTACTTCCACGATTGTCAGCCCTTGCAATTATGAATGAGGCGATCAGGCCCAACAGTCCAGGTCACGCCAGTGCCATCGTTGGACCCGCAGAGTACCTCTCAACCATCTCATACCACTCGATCTGGCTGACCAGTGTGAGCGCCTCAATGACTTTTTGAAGAAATATAATGTGAATGTTGTTTATACTTTTTATTTAACAAAGGGGAAGATGTGTCATGAGATATGTGCGCTAGGACCCTTGCAGTCCTGGGCGGACTCAACAGAGGAATTACGTAACTTACTGGGAGGTGTTACGGTGTGGTTTTTAACGGCTATGTTGTAATCAGAGTGTGAGTGTATGCTGAAGAATGAAAAGGTCATGAAATGATGCTAAGAAGCCACCTCAACCCAAAGACCTCTAGGATCCTCTGAGGCAATACTTGCTGGCAAGTTCCTGCTATGTGGAACAGGCAGGAATTAATGTACATGCACTGTGAGGCATGGTTGTGTGTTTTTTTGTCTGCTGCAAGTCACATCTGACTGAGATGGGGTAGGAGAGCTCGATACTGGGCTTGGTTGGGTTTTGCCAACTAAACACTATGGGGCATATCAGCAAGGCGAGGCAATAGAATTATGGCCGCTTTTGCGGCCGTTTTCGGCCGAAAAGCGGGAATAATTTTATCGCCTAATTAGCAAGCTCACGCTAACGCGTGAAAACTTGTGTTAGCATAGGAATTCCTAACGCCCAGCTTTGCATCTCTGATGAGATGCAAAGTGGGCGTTCCTGACCTGACATGACAGGAGAAATGTCGCTAAGCGACATTTCTCCTATCATCAAGCCCCACTCTATGAAGCATAGCGGCAAGAAAAGTAGCGATAACCCCTGTTATCGCTACTTTCCTTACGCCTGCTTCAGGACTGACTTAGCCATGATATCCTATGGAAGGTGGATATCATGGCTAAGTTTGTGAGTCCCTGTCATCAAGCTAACGCCACATTGCGTGAGATTATCGCTGGGTTTCCAGCGATAATCTCACGTTAGGCAGTTATCGAGAGGATTTTTATCGCTTTTGAGATAAGCGTTGCTAATAGCACGCTATCTCTGCGTTAAAAATCCACGCTAGCCGGCGATAATTATCCTAGCGCTAAGTGCGCTTAACGATAATTATCGCCGGTTGTTGCTGATGTGCCCCAACGTGGGTACAATGGAGAAGACACTGACCTGCCCTGTAGAGCTTTGCAGTTGTCAGTAACTAATGATATTATTGGAGGCCTACCTTGATGCTTTATACTCATATGAGTATAACTGCCCTATTTATTTGCCTGTTTTGCTGAATTTATATATTCTTGCTTCTTTTTCTTTCTATTAACCATACGAAAATCAATTTAAAAAAAACGAATGAAAACACTTAAAAGTATTTTGGGCAAGAATCTGATCATTTTTCTCAGTTCAATGCACTTAATCTTGGGTGCTTTCAGAAATCTAGAATCTATAGAGCTTTAAATTGGTGGTAGTCTGAACGGTGGAGAAGGAACTATTCAGATACCAGAATACATTAGCCAAAATATCAAGGAACACAATATTCAAGAGGTACATATGTGTAAGTATAGATGTACAGTACTTAACGCCAAATCTACATACCTTGAAGATTGTCAAGGCACAGAGATGAGGAGCTATGCAAAGTAAACCTATACTTACCTATACATACATACCCTTCCATATTGTGGTCCTCAACATTTTGGCCATACTATCTGGCATCGCAATAGTCCCTATTCAATATTACGTACCATCATCCTTTAAGTGCAAGAATATCAAATGCTTTATAGGTCTCCTTACAGACAGTTTTAGTTAAAGTCCCTTGCAGTCGAATATGTGAAATATCAACTGAAAGATCTGACAATTTAGGTGAACTGATTAGGAAGTTGAGTCATCAAGAATCAGACTAAGAATTGTAATTTAAGTACAAGATCATTTTCCACAGACAGACATAAGTGGTATGGGTGTGCCAACTTCAATTCAGGACACCTAAGATATTTTGCATTAGGAGTTAAAATAATTGGTAATTTCAAGTGAAGGCTGTCATTGTTCGGATCCACATCTGGTTTGATAGCATCTGTATGCTAGGTTTTGAACACATACCACTGAGTGCTGCATTTTGAAATGGATTTCTGATATGGTACTTTCTAATAGAGACATTTTCCCAAGGTGGCTCATCTTGTAATAATTGATATTCATCTGAGGAACAGGCAGGAATTGGCATTTAGTAAATGATCATGCATGTTTTGGGAGTCCAGTACTTCGGTGTCATTCTCTGTGCAATAGATTTTTTCAGCCATCTGTTTTATGTTTTGTGTCCAAAACCAGCTTCCCTCATCTGCTTCCAACATCACCACATCTATATACCTCCCTCCATCTCTGCTCACGTTTTCTGATTTGCATTAAACAAGTGTTTTTTCTTTCAGTAGCCACATTTTGGATGTCACTGACATTCATTGTGTTTAAGTCTTAATCATTTGGAATTTTTTTGAGTTTAAACATATACAAGATCTTGTATATACCCCTTAAGTAGGGGTCCATTAGGATGGCGGGCGGACCCCCTAGCAGTGCTGGGACCGTCCGCCAGTGGTGCGGCGGTCCCGCACCGCCAATTAGGATGCGACCGCCACCCTGGCGGTCACATCCCGCATATATTGCATTGTGGCGGACGGTGCTGTAAGCGGCACCCGCCACAATGCAATACATGCATGTTGTGCATTGGCATGCATATTGTGACAGGCACCGCCCGGTGCCTGCCACCTTGTGTATGCCAATGTTGGGGGGGTACCATGGGTACTCCCCAAGTGCATTCCCCCCCACCCCCCTCCAGGGGTCCACAACGGGCCCCCAAAGTAAACACAGCATGCCTTTCCATGGCGGAGTCTCCACCATGGAAAGGCATTAAACCGCCCCCATCGTAATATGGATGGCGGTGCTGCAGGCCTTTTCCGCCTGGTAGGTAATCGTGACGATTGCCTAACGGCGGAAAAGCGACGGACGGTCTTTCCGTCTGCCGCGGTACCCTCTGCCATGCTAATGTGACGAGGGGGAGAAAGGACGTCCGGCATGGTGTTTTGGCAGACGAATCACTATTCTTAGAATGCTAAGTCTGTGTTTTATGGTTTTCTCAAGGAATGTTGATGTTTGAAATGAAGGGAGTTGGAGACTTGGAGACTTGGAGACTTGGAGAGTGGATGCGCATCTGGATGGTTTGCTGTTTACATGCCTTAATGAGCTGACCTCCTTTGATCCAAGCCTACATTTTTCTTCTTCCAACATCACCACATAGAAACACATCACTCTTCTCCAAGGAACCCTTAATCCTTTTTGTATTGATGATTGCTGTGCCACTTAGCTTGGTTCTCATGCCCATGTGTTGATTTCTATTGAAAAACCTCAAAACTCAATTATCCTCATTCTTTACAAACCATGTTTTCTGTTCACTCTTCTTGTTTCTTTAATTTATAGACTGGCCACCTTTACAGACTTGGATCCAGTTTCACTGCAATCTTTAATTAATGTTGTGATGGTCTTCCTTTTCTTATTCTGTGTCACTGAATTCCATAATGCAACAATAGTCTTAGTTTCACTTATTTAGTTAATCTGCATTCTATCTTTTTTCTGTGCCTAAGTCTCACAAAAGTGGAAAAAGTACTCATATATGCGTATAGGTGTGTCTTGAGTAAATATTTTATTTTTTGTAAAACTGCATGTCATGATGTAATTTCCGGAATATCATGAAGTCTCAATTGCATGGTCAACCTATCAAGGACCAAATTATCAAGAAGGTAAATGGATATAGGTAAATTTAGATTTACCTTTCTGAACTCTACATCTATGTAACTTGAAGAAGGTGAGTTATATATAGTAAATCTATACTTACCTACAAATTCTTCACTTAGTGATATTTTGATCCTCAACATTTTGCCCATGACATTATGGTAGCACGATATTCTGGAAATGATTTTCTGGTGCAATACCTTTTTGAAAGTTCTGAAATGACTTCCTACAGCACACCGGTGGCCCTGTGACAATTTTAGGTGTGAAAATAACTTTAATAATTTACCCTTTTTAAATGGCAATCGCACCTTCTCATTCTGCTGTGCTTCTCACACTGCTGACTACTAGCCCATATAGAATTTTTCATATTACTTATCTAAGTATGATTGTCACTAGTAGTGTCGTGAAACTTCTTTAGCCGCCACTGGACCCGATAGGCTGGTAAAATGACCCACTAAAACGTTTATTAGTTTATTTTTGGATTCTGCAGACAAAGGTTAATAAAAGCAAGGGAATATGAGGTCAGGACTATAACTGGGGTCGGGGTCTCCTAAGTGAGCCAACTGCATTTGAAGACTTAATACATGATAAAAACATCAGAAATGGACAGGCATCAAACAGAAGACAAGGGTAGAGAAAGTTAAGAGAGGAAAAATAAGATGGAAAATAATCAATGGCGGTAGAAAGTAGAACGGATACAGGGGAAACGGAAAGATAAAAGCAGAATTTTTTTAATGGAGGGTGGGAAGATGAATTAACAGATAAGTGAATGTAGGATGCATTGAATTATAGGCCACTTTTCTCACTCTGTGTTTTTAGAGGTTTAGTTCTAAGTCAGGGGTATTTTATTTTTCTGGCTACTCCCTTCATCGTGCCGAATTTATCTAATATTCTTTAGACAATACATTTTATCCCTTTTTTATGAAGGGCCTGATTTACATCTTGGTGGATCTATTCCTGCCATGGCTTCTTCAGCGGTCTTCCTGCCCCCCGGCTTGGCGGTCCGCCTGCCCTATTTAGATAGTAGCTGCTCCATAGACAAATGACTGCCATGGTTCCGCGGTCTTTGGCAGGAAATCTCAACTGCGTCGATGGCGGGATAGGCAAAAGTGGATGTTGGAGAGATCTAAATTGGGACCCTAATCTGTGAAACATGTTTTCCTTGTAGTGCCATAAAAGCTCAAAAAAATAATAACAGAACTGAAGGAACATAGACATTAACTATTTCAACAAAACATTTCAGCAAGGTGGCTTCCACAATCATGTTAAAAATCACTTGAGAAGAAGCTCTTGTTTCTGACACAGCTCCCAGACTTTCTGTCTTCTGGGGAAAGCCACCATTAATTTACTGGATGCTGGAAGAAGCAGGAAATGTAAACAGATATGTGACTTCACCTAGTCCAGAGAGCAGTTAAACATATTCTTCCTGTTGGCTCTTTCACTGCGGTACTGTACATGATTAATATCCCAAAAATATGCAAAGGGTGATTCAGCACATGGAGGATTATTTTACTTTTGATACATCCTGTGTGGTATGTTTTAAACAAGAAACGCCAGAATCAAATTGATTTACATTAGCAGTTTATGAATCCGGCACAAAGCACAATTCACCCTCTCAAACAAATATGTTTCAGTTCATGGATCTGCAGTGAGGGCTGCAGTAATTCTTCTCCACTTGACGTTTTCCTTGGTAAATCCCTCACTCACAACACCAAACTTACCCATGCCACAAACCTCCAGGACTGTTTATATCCTTTCTAACCATTACATTTTAGAGGAATGTCTCAAAGAAGGACCTTGGCTTCTGTTAGTATTGCATGGGGCAGATTATAAAAATGCATTGTCACATAACATGATCTTGAAGGGCAGGGCGAACACAGAATGTCCCCATAGTAAACGCTGAGCAATTCACCAATTGTGAAGCATGTGTTATCAATGTGACACATTTTGGATAATATTTAGCCAGTTACTACAACGGTACAAAAATAAAGAATATACCCCTTCATTTAGAAGTGAGGGGACATATGTGCTTTCTACTCCCAGTTTTGTTATTAAGGGGCTGATTTAAATCTTGGCAGTAAGGATACTCAGTCACCACAGCAACAAAGTATCCTTACTGCCAAGATGATGGTCCGCCCAGCACACAGGTGTAACCTTGGGCGATACTACTCCGTCTTTTTCATGGCTATACCCCTTTGGAATAGGAGCATAGGAGGCTGACCTCTATGTCCGGCCACCTCATTTAGATAGGCGGACATATAGGTACGTTTTCACCACACGTCACTGTCAGGAAAACCCTGGGGCTAAGGGAAGTTAAAACTGTCTAATGCCTCCCTTACCATGGTAGATATTCACTTGGTGAGGGGGCATTTTGTTTTTAATTTTCAAAAAGAAAATCCCATTGCAGATTTCCCCCCCAAAAATAAAACAATACTCTGTCATATTGACTGAGCCATGTGCCAAACTTTAAAAAGCATTGAATGGAACTGCCATGATGGTGGTTCCTGCCAAAGCTATAGAAATGACTGCCTGCTTGGTGGTAATTTCTAAAGTTGATGGGCAGAGTAGTCTTGGCTTGGCTGACCTTACATTTTCTGCCAAGTCATCGTAGATTATTCTGTCTGCCAAAAATTAAATACAGACCTAAATCTGGATCAGGTGCACTCAACGTTTTAAGACAAATGATCAAGTGGCAACAGTTCTGCTGATTTCCAAGGTATGGCCATTCTTTTTTTGTCAGTATCAAGAAGTTGATGGATTTCTTTAGGCTGTTTCCCAGCTTTCTTCACTTGATGCTCGATGGAAGACTTTTAATTGGATTCAGGATAATTGTCCTATCTGTCAACCACGCATAAGACGATTAATAGATTCCAAACTATTGAATCAAGTAACACTGCCTGGCAAGGTTGGTAGAAGGCTCCTCTCAAACGAGGACCCCTCTACCCTTGCACCGTCTGCCAAAATTTGCTGCATCTATTTAATCGATGGTATCCACGGAATACTTCTAGTTGAGTTAATTTAGGTTTCTGATCTTGTAAGACATTTTTAGTATTTGGAAAATGGTCCTTCACTGTTGCAGCTCTATAAATTCTTCCCCAAAGTGATAATCCCACTGTTCTTCACTTGTGATTGGGAATCGTTTAATATTTTGGATATTGTTTTATGTGGTGATGATAGTAGCGTTCTCCTAGCTCTGTCAAGTCCTGCAGAACACCACACACTTGAAAAAAAGTGCTATCATCTCTGGTAGCACTGATCATCCTTACCGCATGGCATATCATCACTTAGCTCTTCATTCAGCAAAAAGTACAGAATGATGACCATGCTATGGTCATACCTCTGAATACAACTGTTGTTCGGCCAAATCTACGAGCATATTCCCTATGCTGCTACTTAAAACTCTTTCCCCACCCACAGAGGCATGAAAAGTCTTTGAAGAGTTCTCATGTACTGAGCAGGTACTCATCTAAAAACTACAACCCACCATTACAAGCTGTGATAACTCTACCATCTCCAACAATTCAGTAATTCAGACATTTACTGAGATGCTACTGCATGGGGGAGGGGGGGGGGGACTATGTTTGTTTAATTCTGACCACCATGATAAATACAGCTGTTTGGAGGCTAAAACATATATGTCAAATGCACTCACTCCAGCTCTTCGTCT
The DNA here is from genome assembly GCF_964204655.1 of Triturus cristatus. NCBI lineage: Eukaryota > Metazoa > Chordata > Amphibia > Caudata > Salamandridae > Triturus > Triturus cristatus. The sequence goes on from NC_140589.1 coordinate 963,117,686, forward strand.
CTCGCATGAAACTTTCAAAATGTATATAGCTGCTTGGGAACAAAAGTTGCCGCAGAGCAACACACCATCTATCTTGTCTATTTCTCTATAGAATGAAATGGCTATATATTGACAATCTGTGGAACAAGAATATACGTCAAGGCACCAGTGCCACCACCATTGTTTCCAGCAGCAAAGGCTCAAAAAGCCAAACTTGCATTAATTCTTTTCGACTCAAGATGGCTTTTTTCAGACTGAGGGTGAATAAATGTATAGTAGATTAGTACGCTCTATCCCCATGAATCTCAATGATTCATAAATCGATTTCAGAGGCAGCAAAGTTAGAACAGGTCCCTTTAATGATATGCTTCACAAAGGTAAGGTTTGGTTTGTCCCAGTTTACCTTTAAACCCACACCAGTCCAAATGTCTCAAATTGTTTAGCATCTCAAAAGTCACATCTGCAGGGTTCCTCATCAATATTAGTAAGTACCACAACAGTGTAACATCACATGGCTCCTACCTGCAAGCACTGTTACTCTGTGCTCAATCATTTTACGTAAAAATGAAAGTCAAAGGCTTTATGACAATGGTGAATAGGATGGGAACAGTGGGCGCACCTTCCTAATGCCCCCTTGATCTCCTAGTTCTCAGAGATTACCCTGTCCATTTTAGTTCTATCAATGTGCATGTTGAGGAATCTATTCTTTTTATAAATATTCATCCATTTAAGTGCCCTAAATGGTTCTCCTAATGAATTAAACTGGGTGCCTTTCCAGAATCTAGAGATGCTCCTTGGGTCTCCTATTGTGATGTTTTCACTTTGCCTAGGTTGTGTTGATCCTCATGGAAACAAGCCTGATCTCGCCCTCGTGCCAGGTCCTCATATCATAGTTAACACTTTTTTGCTTAGCATTTTCATGTCTACATTTAGCTTGAACTGGTGTATGGCTGGCTTCATTAATATTGGGCCAAAATGGCTTGAGTGCTGTGATGGTGATTTACGTTAGAAGCAACAGAGGAATATTTAAAGTACCTTATGTTTGTTAGGCCAGATTAGTCAATGACAGAATGACAGAAGAAAGATCACTGCAGAGATCATTTTTTTGATGTTTTGTAGCTGTTACTTCTCGGTCTTTATTAACTGAGTGTGTGACGGTGAGGCACATGCTACTTTGTGTGTTTTTGGTTTGTATCAGTAAGCTTAGCAACCTTTTGAAAACATTTTTAATGTGTATCAAGGGACTGCTAAGGCCAAGTCCTGTTGTTTTGCTGGTCTTCAGAACCCTTCCTATTGCTCATATCTGCCAGACTCTCCTTCTGAATATTGAACAACATGTAATGATGGGGAAATTTCAGAGCAATTAAGGGGCCCATTACGATGGCAGAAGGACGGCCACCGCCAGCCATGTGGTTGCGGTCCTTCTGCCATCGGACTGTGATTTTCCCCTGCCAAATTAGGATGGCGGGGAAATCCGACAGCGACCGTGACGGCCGCAAAGACCGTCCGCCACGGAACCGCCACAGGCAATCGATCCGATTGCCTGGCAGACGGTCAACATTAGGTAAAATGTTGGCGGTGCCTAGCAGGCACCGTCTGCCAAATTACAATTCGGGCTTCAGCCAGCCTTTCTGTGGTGGATAAACCGCCACTGAAGGCTGGTGGAGATTGGTTTTGGGGGCCTGTTGCGGGCCCCCCGTGTGTTGGGGGGAGGTGTGGGTGCACTTGGGGGGTACCCATGGTACCCCCTTACATTTCACTGCACCAAGTGGCAGGCACCTTGTGGTGCCTGCCACGTAGTGCAGTGAAATACACAACATGCACTTTTAACATCGCGGCGGTAGCTGCTGTCTGCAGCACCCGCCGCAATGATAAAATGAAAGATGCGACCGCCATGATGTCGGTCGCATCCTAATTTGGTGTGCGGAACTGCCGCATGTATTGCGGACGGTCCCGGTAACCACCACTCGGCCCCTAAGTATGCTTGAACAGATTCTTGGATGGTTTCACTTTTAAAATATAATTTCATGGTTCAAAAAAACTGCATGAAAAGGAGAGCTAAAGAAAAAGGAATGGCACAAATATTGGTTTATAAATATTGTGTGACATGAATATTGTGTCAAAAATACTGTCTATACAAAAGTATTATGGAACAGAATATCTACGTTAAGAATGTTGTTGTTTTTAATATAATATTGTTTTAAATAATATTTATGCAGTTAATATTGTTTACTTTAATATAGATGTAATAAATATCACTTTTAAAATAATTGAACACATCAAATGTTGTATATTAATTATAGGTGTTTGTATTCTTAGTATAATTGTTATACTCTTTTGAGATATAGTTTGAAATTCTAAATATTTAATTTAATTTTCTTTACTTAATTAGTGATAAATAATGTAGTAGCAGTTTGTTGGTAATGTAGAGAAATAGAGTAAGAAGTTAATTAACCTATAATTTATACATTTTGAACGCTAATTACTTATAAATGAATTAGATTTTAATAGATTATGAATTATGCAATTGTTTAGTTGTTACTTTATTTAAGTTTAATTTGTTAATTTTAGTAGATATTTTATTTTTTATAAGTTATTTAGAATTGTATATTTTAGTAGTGGGTTGTTGAGTCTGTAGGGAACAGGATAGGAAGCTACTCAACTTATAACAGTATTTTTTAATTTTAAGGTTACTTAAATGTTTATTTGATAATTCATTATGTACATTTTTAAATTGATTTTTTTTTCTTGTAAATTATTTGTTTTATTTGAATTATTTATTGAATTAGGGGCAAGTGCATTTAGGAACAATATTTGTAAAATGCATTTTATATTAGTTATTGTTATTAATTTTATTTACTTCATTTAAGTAGTATTTTAATTTTGATATTTTTCACTATTGTTTTGCACATTAATTCATTTCTTTTTTGGTGTTTGTTTTTTGCATAGTAGGGAGGGAAGTGAATTTTAATTGAATTAATTTACATATTTATTTTACTTGATAACTTACATTGTATGCTTTTATAATTTCTATAATATGTATTTTATATTTTAAGTGTGATTTACACATTTTATGGTATTAGGAACTTCAGTGTTTTGATAAAATGATCATGAGTTGGAATGGTATATGTAACACCTTTGAAATCCAATACTTTCCCTACTGTTGCTTAGACTGGAGTGGGAATAAAAATATCTAAACACTCTTACGTACAACACTTTTCCTACTGTTGCCTAGACTGGAGTGGGAATAGTAAATCTAATCCCTTCGAAGGCCAACAGTTTTCCTACAGATGCTTAGATTGCTGTAGGAATAGTAAGTCTAAGCCCTCCAAAGTCCAACACTTTCCCTACTGTTGCTTAGACTGGTGTGGGACTAGTAAATCTAATTTTGCCAAAGTTGAACACTTTCCCCGCTTTTTGCTTAGACTGGAGTGAGATTATGAAATGTAATGTGCGCGAGATGTAATACTTTTCCTAAGTTTGTTCATATTGGAGTTATATACATTATATTTGCTACTGCTCTTTAATTTTAATTGCTTTGTTTTTTTATATATTTTGTTTTTTAATGTGTATATAATTTTTAGAAAATGCACTTTATTTAAAATATATTTTAAGTAATATTAGTAAATTGATTAATTTCTATGGAAAGGCCGAACTAACTATAACTACAGTAATATGTGTATAAAATATATATATCATAGAATAAACACTGCCAGCCATTGCCCGACCAGTTTTTACCAGCCAAATCAGCTCGGACAACTTAGGAAGATGGCACACACGGAGGTACACTGATTCTTCAGTCGTAGTTTTTTATTTTTATTTTTTCATAGTTCGAGCACAGTGAATATATATATATATATATTCACTGAAAAAAACATAGGTTTCAGACATGTTATAGTTAGGAATTAGCATTTAAAAAACCTTAGAAATTCACTGAAAAAACCATAGGTTTCAGACATGTTATAGTTAGGAATTAGCATTTAAAAAACCTTAGAAATGTACAGAAAAAACCATATGTTTCAGAGGTGTTATAGTTAGCTGGACATTTCACTCGTACAAAACCATTGAAATTCCTTTGTTATAGTTAGTTCTACTAACTATAACTCGCGCGCCCGCAATCCACTGCTGATGACGTCACATATTACATCTACTAGATGATTTCATCAGTGATGTCATTTGAGATGTGATCAGTGATGTCATCAGTGATGTCACTGACCATGTCATGAGTGATTTAATATGTGACATCATGCAGCTCCGCCTGTGGAAAAGCAATTCTGTTTTGCTTCATTGAAGCGAGAGCAGGTTTCCCTGCTCTCGCTCCAATGAAGCAAAGCAGAGTTTGCTATGACAGGGCGGGAGCCGCACGGCTCCCGTCCTGTCATAGCAAACTGCAGTGCCCCAGGACGGGCACCCCGGGACACTGCAGGAGCTGGCCCTGGGGGGTGGTGGTCCCCAGGGCCATCAAGGGCTCCAGGAGGGGGGCCACGTGGTCCCCTCCCTACCAGTGCAAAGCCCTGGGGAGGTGGTGGTCCTCGGGCGCAGGGGTCCGTAATGGATCCCCGCATTGCCATATTTAGAGCCCCGGCGAGGTGGTGGTCCCCGGGGTATGTGAGGGGGCTCGAGGCCCCCCCCACACAGGTTTAAAAAAAAAAATAGAGCCCCAGGGAGGTGGAGGTCCCCTGGACAGCGTGGGGGGGATTGGGACACCCCATAATTTTTTTTACACAGCCCCGGGGAGGTGGCGGTCCCCGGGGCTGTGGGGGTCCCTGCGGGCTCCCGCTTATTAATTGGCAGTGCCATCCGGACCTGGCCCACACTTTTTTTTTCATAATTTCAGCGGGATTCACGACCCCAATGTGATTTCTGCCAAAATTATAAAACAAAATGCTTTTTTTGGCCCTGGGGGTCTTTGTGGGACCCCCTGAACAGGCCTAGGGGGTCAGGGTGTTTCTACCCTGCCTCCTTTTATTGTTTTTTAACCTCTTTTTTCTGTTTTTTTGTGACTCGGTTCTACTGAGTAACAAGATGGATGCCAACAAACTTGCTGATTTGGAGTGTTGGCAAACCCTCCTCGGCCACAGATAGCAAAACTCTTTTTTCTCAAATTTCTCAGGAACTACTGAACGGATTTACACCATTTAAAAAAAAAGGCCTACCTTTGCGCCAAATTTGTTGTAATTCCGTTCAGCAGTTCGGGCTGTAGATTTGTCTAAAGTTTCCTATGTAAAAAACCATGGGGAAACATGTTTTGGGAACCCTCTTGTTTCTCAGCCCCCGCTTAACGAATCACCCCAAAACTTTAAAGACAGGAGCTGACCGCAGCACCCCACTAGTTTTGAAAATTTCACGAAGATTCGTCAAATGACGCCAAAGTTATTCGGAAAATAAAAAACGCTTTTCCTATAGAAACTAGGTCCTAACTATAACTTCTTACTGGTTATATATATATATATATATATATATATATATATTACCTACTGGCGGGCGCCAGTAGGTACATATGGGGGCCGATTCCGATCCTGGAAAAATGTTCCCCGTACGAATCGTATCCGGATTTTTTTCCGTACGAATCGTACAAGTACCGTACAAACTGCCAAGTACGAGTCGTATGGGAACAAGCCCATACGAATCGCATTGGGAAAATTCCCCCACACGTCCTCGGGTCGGAAAACGTGTCCGACACGTCCCCGGACGAAATTCCGTACAAATGTGACAAGTGAAGTCCGAGCGCGCAAGTACGATCCGTATGGGGCGTCTGATGTTACAACCGTATTGAAAAAACACCATACGGACCGAACTCCCATAGCAACCATGGAGACATGTGCCCGTATACGCACCGACCCCCCCCCAGCCCCCGTAAGTACGCGCCGACCCCCCCCAGCCCCCGTACGTACGCGCCGAACCCCCCCAGCACCCGTACGTACGCGCCGAACCCCCCCAGCCCCCGTACGGATGCGCCGAACCCCCCCAGCCTCCGTATGCATGCGCCGAACCCCCCCAGCCCCCGTACGTATGCGCCGAACCCCCCCAGCCCCCGTACGTATGTGCCGAACCCCCCCCAGCCCCCGTACGTACACGCCAAACCCCCCCCAGCCCCCGTACGTACGGCGCGAACCCCCACCCGTGTATGTACACCAGTGTATGTACGCACCGTACCCCCACCCGTGTATGTACGGACCGAACCCCCACCCGTGTATGTACATCAGTGTATGTACGCACCATACCCCCACCCGTGTATGTACACCAGTGTATGTACGCACCGTACCCCCACCCGTGTATGTACGGACTGAACCCCCACCCGTGTATGTACACCAGTGTATGTATGCACCGTACCCCCACCCGTCTATGTACACCAGTGTATGTACGCACCGTACCCCCACCCGTGTATGTACGGACCGAACCCCCACCCGTGTATGTACACCAGTGTATGTACGCACCGTACCCCCACCCATGTATGTACGGACCGAACCCCCACCCGTGTATGTACACCAGTGTATGTACGCACCGTACCCCCACCCGTGTATGTACACCAGTGTATGTATGCACTGTACCCCCACCTGTGTATGTACAGACCGAACCCCCACCCGTGTATGTACACCAGTGTATGTACGCACCATACCCCCACCCGTGTATGTACGGCGCGAACCCCCAGTGCGTAGCGCTGGGGGTTCGCGCCGTACATACACGGGTGAGGGTACGGTGCGTACGTACACTGGTGTTCATACACGGGTGGGGGTACGGTCCGTACATACACGGGTGGGGGTACGGTGCGTACGTACACTGGTGTTCATACACGGGTGGGGGTACGGTCCGTACATACACGGGTGGCGGTACGGTGCGTATGTACACTGGTGTTCATACACGGGTGGGGGTACGGTGCGTACGTACACTGGTGTTCATACACGGGTGGGGGTACGGTCCATACATACACGGGTGGGGGTTCACGCTGTACGTATGGGGGCTGGGGGGGTTCGTGCCGTACATATGGGGGCTAAGGGGGGTTCGCGCCGTACGTACGGGGGCTGGGGGGGTTCGCGCTGTATGTACAGGGGCTGGGGGGGGTTCGGCGCGTACTTACGGGGGCTGGTGGGGGGATACGGCGCGTACCGGGGCCCCCTAATCTGCTTGTTTCGCGGCGTACTTTGCTTTCCCGGCACTTTTTGGGTGCCGTAAAAATATTGCCGTCCGGACTGCTGTGGGTACGAATCGTACTTCCTGGTTCGTGAACCGCAGCCTGAGTGCGTACTGACGTCATGTCGGAGGTGTCCCGGATCACATTAGTATGTATATTTTCCTCGGTCGGTGTTTTTTACGATTCGTACGGAAATGGTGTTTCCATACGAATCGTACTTGCGAGTTTGTATGGTGTTTTTACCGGGTACGAGTCGGACGGAGAAAACGCTCCGACCGACGGTTCGTACCCGTTTTTTCCAGGATCGGAATCGGCACCATAGTTGGGACCTATTTTCCATAGGAAATCCGCAACATTCTATTTGGAATAACTTTGGTGCCGATTGACGAATCTTTGCAAAATTTTCCAAACCTTTGGCCAGTTCCGGGCCGCTCCTATCCTGAATGTTTCACCGTGATTCGTCAAGCGGGGGCCGAGAACAGAGGGGGGTCCCAAAACACGTTTTCTCCATGCATTTTCCCGTAGGACCTTTAGCCACAGCTACAGCCCGAACTGCTGAACGGAATTACACCAAATTTAGCAAAGAGGTAGTCCTCAGTTCAGACTCGTGCCTTTTCCTTAAATGGTGTAAATCCGTTCAGTAGTTCCTGAGAAAATTAGAGTTAAAAGTACATATATATCTATGGCCTTAGAGGATCCGCGCACCCTCCCGATCACGAGCTGAATTTTAATTGGCTGCCAACACTCTGTATCAGGAAGTGTTGGCAGCCATCTTGTGCCTCGGTAGAACCGAGGCACAAGAAAGCCAAAAAAAACGACGCAAAACACGACAAGGGGGCAGGGTAGAAACACCCTGACCCCCTAGGCCTGCTCAGGGGGTCCCACAAGGAACCCCAAGGCCAAAAAAACATTTTTTTTCTTTTTAAAATGGGAGGATGCGCGCTGGAAGTGCGGATCCTCCGGATAGAAAAAAAAATCAGCGCGGACTCCGGTGCTGAATATGCTAATTTGCCCCCGGGGGACCAAATCCCGGGGCATAATAAAAAAAAATAAGTGTGGGGGGGTCCCAATCCCCCCCACACTGCCCTGGGGACCGCCACCCCCTGGGGCTCTAACATAGTATATGCAGGGGGGCTCACGGCCCCCCCGCAGCCCCGGGGACGGCCACCCCTGGGACTTCTTGAAAATGGGTGGGGGGCTCTTAGCCCCCGCAGCCCCAGGGACCGCCACCCCCCGGGGCAACTTGTAAATGTGGGAGGGGGGCCACTTGGCCCCCCTCCAGGAGCCTTGTAAAGGCCCTGGGGACCGCCACCCCCCAGGGCCGGCTCCTGCAGTGTCCCGGGGTGCCCACCCCGGGACACTGTAGTTTGCAATGACAGGGCGGGAGCCTCACAGCTCCCGCCCTGTCATTGCAAACTGCTTATCTTCATTGAAGTGAAAGCAGGGAAATCTGCTCTCGCTTCAATGAAGCAAAGCAGATTGCTTTTCCACACTAGGAGCAGCATGTTAGCTGCTCCCCATGTGGAAAAGCAATGCCAGCTCTCGCAGGATGCGGGGAGCCAGCTGGGTCCATGGGGGGATTGGGGACCCCCCCACAGCCCCCAACGAGAGGCCAGGCCCCGGGGGATGGGGTCCCCGGGTCCATAAGTGGCCTGGGAGGGGGGCTACGCAGCCCCCCTCCATAAAAAAATTCAATAATAATTTTTTTTAAAAGGGCCATGCCCTGGGGGATGGAGTCCCCGGGGCAAATTATGGCCTCGGGAGGGGGGCCACGCGGGCCCCTTCCCGATTTCAAAAACAAAAATTGGGGCAGGCCTTGGGATCGGGCCGGAGGCCACGCCCCCTCCTTACACCGCTCTGCAAACGCGCCCCCTGGCGCGTTTGCAGAGAGAAAAATAATTCCCCTTGAATACTGTGGGTCCCTGGGGCCAACTAGCCCACCAGGAACCTACAGTATGCGCCAGGGGGCTGCGTTGCAGAGAGGTGTAATGAGGCTCGCCCCTTTTTACACCTCTCTGCAACGCAGCTCCGTGGCGCTTACTGGAGGTACCTGGTGGCCTAGTTGGCTGCCAGGGGACCTCAAGATTCAAGGGGACTTAATCCCCCAACTTAAAACGCGCCACGGGGCGCATTTTCACAGTGGTGAAGGTAGGGGGCGGGGCCTGAGGTGATATGTGTGCAAACACGCCCTGTGGCGCGTTTTAAGTTGGGGAATTAATTCCTCTTCAATCCAGAGGCCCCCTAGGGCCCAACTAGCCCACCAGGTACCTCCAGTAAGTGCCACGGAGCTAAGTTGCAGAGTGCTGTAAAAAGGGGCGTGGCCTCTGAACACCTCTCTGCAACGCAGCTCCCTGGCGCATACTGGAGGTACCTGGTGGGCTAGTTGGCCCCCAGGGGACCGCAGGATTGAAGAGAAATTAATTCCCTAACTTAAAACGCGCCACAGGGCGTGTTTGCACACATAACCTCAAGCCCCGCCCCCTTCCTACACTTTTGTACAAATATTCCTCTAAAATCAGCCGAACTACGAATTCCGATTTACTTACCTGTTATAAGGAGAGAACTCAGTGCTGCATCTTTTAGACCAGCACTGACCCTGAAAAGTAATTCTAAGCGTACTTACCAGTAACTTGCATTTCCTTCCATAGGAATCCATTGTGTGGTTTTCACCAGAAAAGTTTCTAAGTGTCCAATTTTGAAAGGTACAAATATTCCTCTAAAATCAGCCAAACTACGAATTCCGATTTACTCACCTGTTATCAGGAGAGAACCCAGGGCTGCATCTTTTAGCCCAGCACTGACCCTGAAAAGTAATTCTAAGCGTACTTACCAGTAACTTGCATTTCCTTCCATAGGAATCCATTGTGTGGTTTTCACCAGAAAAGTTTCTAAGTGTCCAATTTTGAAAGGTACAATTATTCCTCTAAAATCAGCCGAACTACGAATTCCGATTTACTCACCTGTTATCAGGAGAGAACCCAGTTCTGCATCTTTTAGCCCAACACTGACCCTGAAAAGTAATTCTAAGCGTACTTACCAGTAACTTGTATTTCCTTCCATAGGAATCCATTGTGTGGTTTTGAGCAGAAAAGTTTCTAAGTGTCTATTTTCACAAACTAAAAATATTCCTAAAAAATCGTCTGTATGACTTAAACACATTCTTTCAACTGTTTACAGGAGATTCACCAGTGCTGGATCCAGGATCCATCACTGAGTAAGAAAAAGTAACGATAACATTACTTACCTGCAAAGTGAATTTTCTGCCATAGGATAACATTGGTGATTCTATGTGAAACATTTTCTGTCAACTTTTAAAATACAATAATATTCCTTAAAAATCACTACTGTAACCAAAACGTTTTTACTCAACTGTTTACAGGAGATGTCCAAGGACTGAATCTAGGATCCAGTCCTGTGATTAGAAAAGTAATCCATAAAGTAACTAATTGCATTTGACTAGAAATTCACATTGAGCTCAATGTTGCATTGTGTTTGAAATTGTGTTGCCCATTGCAACAACTGTAATTACTGTACTTAAAAGTCTATTGCCTATTTGCAAAGTATTTAAACTAAAGTAATTCATTCTGAGAAAGTATATTTTGTATTGTAATGTATAATGTAATTACAAAAATAAAATATCTAAAAATAAACTGTTTAAAAAATGTAGTAAATCAGTATCAAAAAAATCAGTATAACAATTAATACATTAAAAATTGTCATTTACAAAACCTTTGAAATTCACTGAAAAAACCATAGGTTTCAGGCCTGATATAGTTAGGAATTAGCATTTAAAAAACCTTTGAAATTCACTGAAAAACCATAGGTTTCAGGCCTGATATAGTTAGGAATTAGCATTTAAAAAACCTTTGAAATTCACTGAAAAAACCATAGGTTTCAGGCCTGATATAGTTAGGAATTAGCATTTAAAAAACCTTAGAAATTCACTGAAAAAACAATAGGTTTTAGGGGTGTTATAGTTAGCTGGACATTGCACTCGAACAAAACCATTGAAATTCCTCCGATATAGTTAGTTGTACTAACTACATCTCGCGCGCCCGCAATCCACTGCTGATGATGTCACATATTACATCATTCATGACATGGTCAGTGACATCACTGATGACATCTCAAATGACATCACTGATGGCATCACTGATGACATCATCCATGTGACAATCAGATACACCTCATCATACACTAGTATAACCTTTCATCACTCACTGTAAAATACAGAGTGCCAGATTTAAAACCATTGACACACCAATACAAGTTTTTAAACACCCACTTGTGATTCCTAGATCCATACACACATCTAATCACTTACCTGTAGATTCACTCATACATGCTGTCAATGATCAATAGAACACTATCAAATATACTTATACACCTATATTGACATTACACACCAGCACACATCCTAATCACTTATGAAGTCATCCTACTCACTTATGCAAACAATGGATCATACTTTCTTTTACTTAGCTATACACTTATAAAAACACGACTTCATCTATTCATAAAGATAATAACTCATACTTAGTGTGTTATAAAAACACTATTACAAGTATACAGTTATCCATACAGTCACTCATACAATCACTGAGTCTTATGTATACTTATGTATATACAACAACTGACACATACACTGGCTTTTATTTTTCTAGTTTGTTGGACATGTACCATTGAGACATATATTGGCTCATCACCACACCCATAAAGATATTCACTCACCCAAACAACTGTTATAACATGTAGTTTTAACTTCATATACCAACTAAATCAACTATTCACACATCTTTGGGCTGTCACAGCCCCCCCACCGAACCACACACACATTCACTCTCCCATACAAATACTCAGTTAACTAATCTATAACTAATATAGACTTTCACGTAGCTAGTAACCAACTGGTGCAGCAGTTTACACAACAACTGACAAAGTGATACAGATATTCACACAGTTTAGTCACTATCCAATATATTTAGTGAGACACTATAAATTAGTCAAGTAAACAGTCAATCACACTGCTACTAAATCATCCATCCAGATATTTATATTTATATATCCACTCATTCTTCAATGCAAATTGCTATATATATATATATATATATATATATATATATATATATATATATATATATATATATATATTACATATTTAAATAATGAACCAAACCACATTCACTGGATGATGTTATCAGTGATGTCATCAGTGATGTCATTTGAGATGTCATCAGTGATGTCTCTGACCATGTCATGAATGATGTAATATGTGACATAATCAGCAGTGGATTGCGGGCGTGTGAGATGTAGTTAGTACAACTAACTATATCGGAGGAATTTCAATGGTTTCGTTCGAGTGAAATGTCCAGCTAACAATAACACCCCTAAAACCTATTGTTTTTTCAGTGAATTTCTAAGGTTTTTTAAATGCTAATTACTAACTATGTCAGGCCTGAAACCTATGGTTTTTTCAGTGAATTTCAGAGGTTTTTTAAATGCTAATTCCTAACTACATCAGGCCTGAAACCTATGGTTTTTTCAGTGAATTTCAAAGGTTTTAAAAATGCTAATTCCTAACTATATCAGGCCTGAAACCTATGTTTTTTTCAGTGAATAGATATATATATATCGACAAGCTTCAGGAAATCTCCGCACTTCCGCACCTCGTGTGGCGAACAGAGAAGACACGAACCGCTCAGAATTAGGCACCAATGTTAATTTATTTGGGCTTTAAATCTGACGCGTTTCGGACCCAATCGTCCTTGCTCACAGATAACTCAGCAGAGCTCGCCATTTTTTTAAAATATGCAGTGTTTCACTACCACATGCTCAATCAACATAAAAGAAATACTTCCTACTTCGCTGTGCTTGTTTTGGTAAGTCAGTATTTTGAAAAAACAATTTGTGTTGCTTATATACTGGATTTTGGTGTAAACAGAAATGCATATAATCCAGTAACATGTTTCATATTTGTGGTCAGCATCGAAACAGATACATGATTAGTCAGAGGGTGTACATAGGTATAAACAATGAAAAAGTTGTTGCATAGAACACCAATCTCTGGCATCTATGTACCTGATGCATTGTATCTAACTAGTGCAAGAGTTCATTTTCCATTATGATAAAGCCTGTTATTACCACATGTTTTCTTTAAAAAAAACGAAATATGTTGAAAGCTTTGCAACCTTTAAAACCACTCCTATATTTGTTATATATCTTAGACAGTCAAGTAGAATATGTGTGCAAATTACGCTCAGAAGACAAGGTAAACATACGACTAATGTGCAAAAATTGTCTCACTGTATATCTCCCTCTCAGGAGAGCATTGTCACCACATCGTACTGCATAAATGCTTATGGTGGATATGTGCAAATGTTGCAAAAGTTATGTAAACATAGACTCTTGTGCAAAAATGCCACTTGACTTAAAAAATATATATGTAGGCCTATAAGTAAATAGATGCAATAACAATATATACTGATATATCCCATAAAAATATCTTATCAATTATTTAAACATTGACTACCCCATAGGCTCGCTTTACCAATGCCAGTTGGCATTGGTAAAGCGATATAGTATATATTTCTCCTGACATGTTAAATGACATAATTGATGACATCACTTGTGAAATCATAAAATGATTGTGATGCCATGCTATAAAGTTTGTGGACTTGAAGTAGCTGAACACGCTACACCAGTGGACAATTTTCTATTCACTGTAATGGGATTACCCTAATAAAGATTTCACATGACCAGCAATTTTAAGTCAAGAGGTTGGCAGATATACAATTGCCACTGAAAAGTCACCTTTTGCTAGGCCTTATGGACAACCCTTCGTAGTTTATTAAAATACACACCACACATTCCTGAGATGGGCACAATTGCTTACAATCTTAGAGCACAGCTAACATCACCAGTGTCAGATAAACCACCTCTAAGTAAGACACCATTGTATTCTACAATATTCAACAATCTCCAATATCCTCAATATTTTGTCATAGAACCCAATAAATATGGCTTAGGAGGTAGTAAACTGGGCGTGTAACTTAAACAGATGATTGAGTTTTACACTTGTGGATACTGGCAGTGAAACTCTGCATTTTCCAACTTATTGATAAAAGGTACCAATAATATGTGCAATTAGCACAGTGGCATCAACTGTACCTCCCTGACAAGCTCTAATAAGAGCAAAGCACATGTATCAGGTTGCTTTTATCAATTCTCAGTCGGCTTGGATTGTATTTTATCGGTCCAAACCTGTAATACTGTGCCTGGAATGGTAAAAGGCTTCTGTCATTTTTCTGCTCGACATGGATGGCACTACATATGTATATTGACCTTTAGACAGTGCTTTTTTTGTTTAGGTGCGGGACCGTCAGGTACGTCAGGTACACAATAAACAATGACATAGCCTATTGGTCAGCAGCCTAACACTAGACCCATTGGCTTTGCCAAGGCTTATTCATTTTCGTCTTCGGTTCCATTTTCCATGTATTGTTTGTAGATTTTTCATGTTTTAGGTCTCACCTTTCTTCACTTATTCAGCTTTATACTTCTCCATGGTCTTTGCTCTCAGTCACACAACATTGTCTTATCTGCCGCCCCGCCCCTTCCTGATTTAACTTCTTTGCTCTGATCACTCATGAACTGTAGAATTGAATATTTTTCTGCATTTTCTCAAGAATTCACTTCATGAGAAAGTCCCAATAGTTACTGAATTTGTTTATACATAAACTGATTGTTTTCTTTTACTTTTGTAGTCCTCTTTATATATGCACTAACTTTTGACATTTCCTTGTAAGAAATTAACTGTTTATTTACAACGAAGGGTGGAGGTTCCCATTAATAGATCCCAATTGCATTCTACATTTTGAACTGCACTGAAAGTATAAATACATGGAGGCGTGGTGGCTGGTGTTGACTTTACGGTTGGGGCATCATTTTCATGAATTAGTTCTTGTCACAACTCCCACCCCTATTTCTAGCTACTGTTAATATAATTATTTTCAAAGCACTTTGGGCCATATTACCATGGGCCGGCGATACAATTATCGCCGCTTTAGCGTCTGTTTTTTGGGCGCAAAGCGGCGATAATTATATCGCATTATTTACAAGGACAAGATAGCGCGTGTTTCCTTGACTTAGCTCCCGTTTTTCACACGCCTCGCCTCGCATCGATAATGAGATGCAAAGTAGGCGTGGCTGTGAAAACAACATGGGAAAATATCACAAAGGCAGCTTCGCGATATTAACAACGAGGCGTAGCGATAATTTAAATCGCGCTAACTCTGCCTTAACTCAGGAATTTAATGTCTGTTAAATTCCTGACTAAGGCATACCTAACATGGGAGGTGGATTGTGGGGCTAAGGCCACAGGGCCTATCATCAAGCTTATCACCGTTTTCCTTGGAACCTCGCTGGAAAACCAGCGATGTTCCATGGAAAACCCCGCTATCGCAGGAATATTTATCGCCATAGCGCTAAGCGGTGATAATACAGCACTAGCTTGGCGATATATTCCAGCGATAGCCGGCGATAATTAAAAGCGCACTAAGTGCGCTCAGCGATAATTATCGCTGGGGCTTGATAATATGCCCCTCTATTTGGGAATCTCACTGAGAAAAACAAAAAAAGGGATGGATGGAATCCTTAAATTCATAATCACTGGTAATTATTCTGGGCTGCACTCTACACCATAGCCATTTATTGCTCATTGTACTACTACAGATGGGAACCAACCTACACAAATCAATCCTTGTTTTGTTCTGTTGTGAAAAGTCCCATCTGAACTGTCAGGCGATGTGCACTCAGAATACGAACAAAAACAGTCCCAGACATGAAGTACAGCTTGAGTCCTATGGAGCGGGAGACAAGGCCTGCGTTTGGGCATCCCTGTCGCACTTAGGTTGTCTCACTCAGCAAAACAAAAAAGTGGTGAATGGAATGCTGGAATGTATCTCAGCCAGTAGTAATTACTCTGGGTGACTTTCCAAGTCATCTTTTTTTTGCTTTCCTTACCCCATTTTGTATAGGGACCACTCCGCTCTGCCGGTATACTGAGGTAGGTGGAGAGAGTGATTTATGCAAAGCTCAACTCATAAGCCTCGAATCAAACTACCTCCTACACTGATGTCCTTGTTTGGCATCTCTTGCAATGGCGGTGATCCGAATTGAACTACAGAAAAGTACACACATACCATGGTGCACCCCATTATTGTCTGACATTAACATACCAGAATGATATGTTTGGAAAAGAAACCTTAAGTGATCCGTGTGTGCGACTAATCAAGCCACGTTACAACATTGCTTCATTCAAAAAGCATGATCTTAGTTCTTCAGCCAGAGTGCTGGCAAGCAAGCAGTGGTCCAATCAATCAACAATATTTAAAAATAAAAAATATGTGACTGGAGGGGGTTAGTTATTCAGTTCCTGTAAAGTAACTCTTCATTGTGCTGCACTCAGGCATGCTCAGAGTGTCGAGCTTTGCTGACGCGTTTTCTTCCACTGACTAAGCAGTGATGTCTAGTTTTTGGATGTCTGCCCCCTTGTGCAGTGGCATCTGCAAACACTCACGTCAGACAGCCGTGCGTGGCTTGAAGGTTGATTAGTGCTGGTGCAGGCTGGAGAGATTATGAGATGTAATCACATGCAGATAGCTATAATGGTTTCAAGACCAAGCCATTTATCTTACAAACAACATCACTGAAAAGGCAATACTTTGGAATTGGAATACAATATTCAAGAAGTTTGATTGAGGACTTGGTAATGTTAACCAACACAGCAATTTGTTCCCAGATTTTCAGGTTTTATGATGATGTACTGTAGCAATCACTCACATGACAACACCTCTGCGTGGACTCTGCAGTTTGTAAAGTAGCCAGAGCTGCTATCAAACACAACAGACCTGATTTAAGGTTTGGTAGTATTTAATTTGTCCATCATGCTGGGGAAAGACATTACTTCTGCCACCCTGACAGAAAGAGACCGCCATGTTTAGGGATCGCCACTGGGCAAGCAGTGAACTCTGTTGTCACAGCATACCAAATGTTTGGTGGACGACCGCATTGGTTGTGACTGTCTTCCATCAAATCTTTTATTTTTCAAATACCACCTCTCAAAATGTGAGTTTGTTTTTGAAAAGAGATAACTAATGATCTCCACACCTAGGGAGATTTTTCTATGTGTGTGGGTATTTCTTTTATTTTTCTGTTCCTCATCGCTAGGGTTACCTGAGTACTTAAAGACAGAAAAGAAGGACATAAGTCTGTCAACCCTAAAGAGGGCGGGTGGTGTGATGCCCTTACTCCGATAAACAACAGTCAGGGTGCAGGGGGCATGGGGGTTGTGCGGGGGTTGCACAATGGGGAAATATATACACGCACTTACCTTGCCGCTGGGTCCCGCGTCTCTGCTCCTGCTCTCCTCGTGGGACAGGAAGCCAGAAGCCAGGAAGAACAGCCAGGCTTCCGTGACCAACCACAACACTGCAATGCAGCGTTGTGATTGGTAGGCACCTAGGATCTCTTGACCAATCACAATGCTGCAATGCTGTGTTGTGAATGGTTTCGAGTATCCTGGTTTGATGCTCAACCAGGGAATTGGGGCCTGGGCATGTTCTCCATGCAGGCTGTAATGCAGCCTGCATGGAGAACAGGGAAAGTGCGCATGACTGGATTGGGCGGCCCGAGAGGGCCAGCCAAACAGTCATTGCGCACTTAGAAGTGGGCAAACCATTCCTTCCGCCCGCAAAGGAAATATAATATGATAATAACTCAAAGTTATTATCATTTTATATTTCCTTTACTGTGCACTGCTCTAAAGCAGTGGAGGAGGCGTCACTGCAGGGAGCCGGACTGGCTCTAGCAAGTACTGGGTGTTTCCCCAACCGGTCGATAGGGTGGGGACTGTTTTTGTTACCGGAGGCTGGTTTTGCAGCATAGCTGCAATATCTGTCCCCTGTAACAAAAGCAGCTGCAGTATTTTCCACACGTGCCAAACTCCCTCCCTCCCCCCACAGCTGATCTGACTCAATTGCCAAGGCTGGTTTGCGTTCCCAGTCTGGCCCTGAGTAAAAGGGGGCACTTCCAGCAGAAAGCTCACTACCCATCTAACTTACAATAGAGCTGGTGGACCAAGTGTTTGGCAGACAGGGTATTCCATCATGTTTGTGGTGGAGTATCCTGTATGCCAAACTCTAAATCAGGCCCTAAATAGCAGCAAATAAGTGCTTATCTGGACAGATCTAGGACATATAATGCATTTAGCACAATCAGGACTATTGCCATCAAACAGCATGTGGCTTCAACTGGAGTTCTGTGTTGTGTCACATAATATGGCAAACACATAGTGGCACTCCAAATGGACACACCTCCCTTCCTATAATAACAATATTTAGAATATACACAACACCAAAGAACAGAAGGTTAAAATTGTCACGCTATCCAACGTAATAGACATCACAATAAAAACAATATAACATCATAACTTCCAGTGTTGTGAAACTTTAATTATAACTTTTGTATAAATCAAACATAGTTATAGACGCATAATCACACAGTTTTAATTAATTGATAAAGCTTGTTTAGTGTAAAAAAATTCCTTTAAGTCTACAACACCTAATGGAGTACAGCAAAGTCCTTCAGTCTACAGGTCTTGTTCTTTGGTCCGTAACTTCTCCTGATATTAGTATATTCACTCTTAAGATGTTTTTCTTTAATGGTCTCACTTCTTTCACACTCACTTCTTTTGTTAATCCATTCACAATCTGATTGCCTCGCACCTTCACAACTGTAATCATTCTCATTGACCACAACTCTATCCCCTTTTTTCTGTGACATAAGTGCCACACGGAGACACTCTAACAAAATCCATACAACAGTTTCACCTAATTCCTTTGATCTTCAAATCGTGAATCTGATCTCAAAATTTAGATAAGCATTTTTTCATCAGAATAGGGATTTTAAATGTTACACAAACTCCAGTTTCCAATCTACAATTATGACCACAAGTTGATTTCTGAACTCGACTTCCACACGCTTCATCTGATCTTGCCTTCCTTCCACGTACAGTGAACTTTTTTATTTTCATCCTTGGATTTTAGTATCTAATATAGACACAACTCTGTTGTTGCTCTTTTTCAATACATCAATTCAAAATTAGTGTCACCTAAAGCAAAATGTCGCCAAGTACATTGTGGCTACATTAAATCCTTAACAGCATTCAGCACATTCATATTGTTTTTGATCACACATTCCACCAACATTTTCTTAATGTGTTCAACCTTGCCATTACATTGTGGGTGAAACAATGCTGCCCTACTGTTTTTTGAGCCAAAATCATAAAGAAACCTTTTTTATTTCTGATTAAACAAATTGGATCCCATTGTCCATTAAATGTCTTTAGGAAAACCTTCTTTTGCAAACATATCCTGAAAGAACTGAATTACACTCTTAGAAGTTGGTTCAGCCGAAAACCTAATTTCAGCCCATCTGGATAAATACTACGTCGAAGATGAAAAAAAATGCCCCAATAAATACACTTTTTTGCCAAACTCCAACTGGACAAGACACCATAACGTCTTCACGCACCACTTGCAATTTTTGGCACTTTCTATCTTCCTGTTGATACTAGGACACCAGTAATTTTTTCTGACCTTCATATTAGTGGTGTTCATGCCTAAAGGACATTCATTTGCATTGTATATATTCAGGGCTCGAAAAATCCACTCGACCGCTTGCATTTGCGAGCTAAATTTAATGAGGACGAGCTGTTTTTAGGTCCTACTCGCCCATTTTGGCGAGTAGGAAGACAAACTAACTTTTGTCCTCCGTCTGAAAACGGAGCAAATGTGACAAGATAACAAGATTTAAAGGCATTTTATTGCTCACACAGTGAATGAGCCATAAAGATGCCTTTAAATCTTGTTATCTTGTCACATTTGCTCCGCTTTCAAAGACGGAGGTCAAGTAGGTTGCAGTTTGAGGAGATTTTCAAGGTACTAGACCTGCAGGACTAGTACAATTTTTTGAAATATGAAGGTGGAACCAGATTGTCACCATGCAATAGCTTGCTTTCTGTGATAGACAATTCATCTGCCCCTTTCAAAATGATTGTAACTCATTTTATCTCTGTGCTAGTCCGAAACAACATAATATCACTTCCTGTAGACATGCATCGTTCCCTAGTTCCATCAACAAATACTCTTGCTTCAGTACAAATACGATTATCACCAGTGTTCGCAAAGATGCACTCACCCACATAGCATTACCAATCTTGTTCCACCTCATGTTTGATTGGAAATCTTGACAAGTAATCTCCCTTGGATTTTTTTCCGTCAGGAACGTATTCCTCTTTAAAATTGCCTTCAAGCAATTTCCATGACAATTTGGGAAGCCTTGCTGTTGCTTTCTAGTCCTTAGCTCGTGTGAAAATGTCAATTAACCGCTGATGGTCAGTCTTTAAAAAATAATTATCAAATTTGCCATAAAAAATAGGCTTTTTGCCAAGGTAATTAATAAACTCTTGTGCAAAAAACAAAAGAATGATCTATCCCTCTATACCATCTGTTTATATATTCTAGATGTTTCTATGCCCAGGTATAGGAGGGTCATTTGGGCATTCCCTGTAGTGTTCCTTTTTGATGGTCAGTCTTCAGCACAAATATTTTAAACCACAAACAAGGCTTGAATTTCTCTACACACCATACACATGCAAGAAGTTTTTTTTAAAAATAACTGAATATGTTTATTCCACTTTTCTCACAGTTTTTGAAGCAATCTGAACAGTTGCTTCCTTCTTCCCATTCAACTGTGTCAGTATGGCACCCATAACGTATGCACTTCCATTCATAAATACAAAGTCCATTTTACCTTCCACAAAGGGCTGTAATGTTGGCACACTGAAAATCCTGTTGTTATTTTCTTTAAATGTTTTCTGACATTTTCTGTTCCACACATACTGGCCTCCTTTTTCAACAAACTCCTGCAACACTCTGTCAAAATTGTAAAGTTCGTCAAAACGTTTATGTAAAATTCACACATTTAAAGAAACTAGATTAATTACTCTCTATTGGTTGTAGCTGGTGTCTTCAAGATACTCACTCCCAGGCCAGGCCTTGATTTCACTCCTTCTACTGAAAGTACGTGTCCTAAATATTTAATTTCTCTAGTTTTTAATCCACATTTATCTCTCCTCAAAGTGATATCTTTCTGTTCCAATATTGAAAGTACTTTCACAATCAACTTCTCATGTTCCTCTTGGGTCTCTGGAAATATTAAAATGTCATCTTGGAATGCAATGACGATGGAATACCTTGAAACAAAGTTAACATCAGTCTCTGTAAATGGCAATAACTGATGCCAATCTGAATGACATCCTGCAGAATTGATAAGCGCCATCCGGCGCAGTGAAATCAGTCAAATGTTGTGTCTCTGGATCAAATTCAACTTGGTAGTAGTATGCTGCTTTTATATCTAATTTGGCAAACCAACTGGAGCATCCCACTCTAGTGATTAGATCGTCTATCCTTTGTAGGGGAATACTCTCTATCCACATAGCATCTTTTAAACTGCGTAAGTCGACACACATTTGTAATTCATCAGTTTGTTTCCACGCACAAATCACTGAAAAACAATCAAAATGCGTCATTTACTGGTTCAATAATACCCCTATCACATATCTCTCTCAAAATGTCAGATAATTCTCTCCTAACACTATTCAATTATGCATTTTGTGTTTTATTCATGTCACTCCTTGTTAATATTACATAATGTGCATAAAATCCTTGACGTTATCCAATTTGTTTTGAAGCAAGAACTCAAACTCATTTTCCCTTGCTCATCATCTTCTTTAACTGAAACTACTTTGCTCCTACCCATAAATACCTCAGTGTTCATCCTCGTATTGATAGTTGTCCAAAACTCTGCCTGAGAACATTAATTACTTTCTACGCAATTTAAACTTTTCCTTTAATACGTTTGTCTCATATTTGAATTTTCACCTGTCTGGTGGCAATAACATTTTCTCCAACCAGAACTCATTGTATTTATCCTCAGCTATAATAGTGATGAAAGTACCTGAATCATATATTAATTTAACATTATGCTTATATATTCTTACATTTATACCTGAATGACCGATGTTACCAATTCCAATTCCAATTCCAAAAATTCTTTATTTCGGTCATATAGACCATAAAAGACACAATAAAAACATTACAGACAATAAAACATTATTAAAATACATTTGAATAAAAACGAGTCTCCCAGCGAGAAATGAGTTAAAATTACATTTAGAAGATTCTTTTTAAAAAAATTCAAGGAGCTTCAAACGATTTTTTTCCTTCTAATCAACCAAATGGCCATAAGAAATTTGGAAACAGCAAACACAATGTGGCCCAGGGTACTAGTTTTCAAAATCCTGTATGCTTGTGCATACTCTCTGAATCCCAGGTTCTTACAGATTGGCGCTATCCAATATTTTCTGGGCCTTTGGTATGCAGGGCACACGAACAAAATATGGGGGTCATCTTCCACATGGTTGTTACAGCAGGGACATATTTTGTCGCCCCCATTTGACCACTTCGAAGTGTATGAATTAATAGGTAGTGTGCTATACCTCCACTGAACATACAATTTCCTTGCCAGGATGGGAAAGATAAAATCCATAAAAGGTTCGAAAACGTAAGAATTTTTGGATTCTAAAAATTGCAAGGTTAAGGTGCCACTATTTTGAGCAGCCGTCAAATGTGCAAGGGACCTGGCTTTATAGATTTGTGCCAGAACCTTGCGCGAGATTGCACGGCAGCCTCGTGCAGGGTCCTCCCACAGGACACGGAGATTAATGGCAGACAGTTCGTTTTCCACAAAGGTGAGCCAGGGGATTTTACCGCTAGAGTTTAAGCTCATGACATGGGTAAGATCCTCCCTATAATGATGGAGTTCGTCCGTAGACCAGAGCCTGTGCCAGAACTTCACTGGCTTTGACACAAGCTCCTCTGCGATAGGGGGGAGACCCATGTCCATTCTCAAAGGCTGGAGTGGCGTGGCACTTGGAAGGGCTAGAAGGCGCCTTAGAAAGCTATTTTCCACTATTGATAGGCCCTTCACCGTTTTATGTCCCCATAGCTCACTGCCATACATGGCCGCTGCCTTGGCCTGGGTCTTATAGGTTTCAAGGGCCGGGCTTATGGGCTTGAAGGAAGAAGTGTTAGCCACTTTCAGGATTGCACCCGAGAGTTGGGATAGTTTAGCCTTGGATCGTACTATCTGTCGGTCCCATGCCAAGTTTTCCTGCAATGTAACCCCCAGATATATGAAGGTGGACACCCTCTCAAGGCTAGCGGTCCCCAGGGTAGGATTAGGCCTAGTTTTAGTTGGTGGGTTAAAGATCATAAACTTGGTCTTTTCTGTATTCACCTCCAACCCATGCTGATGGCAGAAGAGACCAAAACCATCCAGGATCCTCTGGATCCCCATTGGCGATTTTGAAAGGAGGAGGGTATCATCGGCAAACATGATTGCCGGTACCCTCCTACCTGCCAAACAGGGGGCGTCGTTGTCCTTGACGTTTTCCAGATGTGAGATGACATTATTGATGAATAAACAAAACAGGGTCGGTGCCAAGACACAACCCTGCCTCACACCTCGGCACACAGGAAACCTGGATGAGAGTCTACCATCCTTCCCACACCTAACTTGCGCATAGTTGTTCTCATGCAGCCTGACCAAGATGTTAAGTAGCTGGGGGGGAATACCTAACTTTTCCAACACCTCCCAGAGTTTCCTGCGCGGGACTAGGTCAAAGGCTGACCTCAGATCCACGAAGACCATGTACAATCTCCCGCCCTCGATCCTCACCGTCTTCCAGTAGAGGAGAACTAGGCGGAAGATCTGGTCCATGGTCGATGTGTTTCTCCTGAAGCCAGCCTGCAAGGGACTCAAGATGTCATTTTCCTCGACCCAGTCTAATAGGTGGTTCAGAATGAGGCGCGCAAAAAGCTTTTGGGGCACATCTATCAGGCTGATAGGCCTGTAATTTGCAGGACTCAAGGGGGACCCTTTCTTATAAATCGAAACTATTTCAGCCCCTAACCAGGAGAAAGGGATCGCCATACCTCCCAAAATGGCATTGAAAAGGACTAGAAAGTACGGGGCCCAAATGTCAGGGTGATATCTGAACAAATCACCGGGTAACTTGTCCAGCCCTGGTGCCTTCCCCAGCGCTAAGCCCTCCAGTGCCAGCTTCACCTCCCCCAAAGAAAATTCCAAGGGCACATCTGGCAGGCAGGGGGACTCTACCATCATCCCTTCCGGCCAGAGAGTGGATTCTTGATATAGAGACCCAAAATGAGCCTCCCAAACAGAGGGGGCAATATTGGGTTCTACTGCAGACAACAAATCCCCTGTTCCATTGTTTACAAGAGCCCAAAATTTTCTAAAATCTTTAGATTTGAGGGCTCCAGACAGGTCATGCCAGTGATTCCAATCCCACTCTGCCCTTGCGTTGGCCAGTGCTACCTTGTACTCCCTCCTAAGGGCAGCAATCTTCACCTTATCACTACCATCTTTAATTGCAGAAAGAAGCTCAGACTTAGTTTTCCTACAAATGGAGGTATACCAAGTCGGAGCACGAGTCTTTTTCCTTCTAATAGGCAGGGCCGGGTTGAAGACATCTGCGAGGTCCCTTACTAGGGCCTGGTGAATGCCAGATAGTCTCTCATTATAATCTGCGGGTCTAGGTTGGTTGATGAGGGCGTCCACCTCCTGGAACCTAGGGAGTGCTATACCATAGAGGTTTGTTAAAGCATCTTCTTTCTCAACTAGCTTCCCCCATTTCACTCGACGCCTGCTTGTGGTGAGTAATATGTCTCCCTGATCGGTTACAAGATCGGTAGTTGGCGTCCCTAAGGCAGGGGCTGGGTGCTGGATCTCCAAGGAAAGGGCATTATGGTCACTGTCTATCCTCGGGATCACTCTAAAATCTAGAACTTTAGGCCACAGGGAAATATCTATGAAAATGTAGTCCAGCCTTGACTCATGGCCCTTTTTGTTGAAGGTGCACACCGAAGGAGTGTCAGAAGGGGTGCGCCCATTACACGCCCTTAGTGCAAAATTCAGGGTGAGAGAAGTAAGTTGTACTGCCAACGGGGACCAAGCTTTGGGGTGAGGTGATGAAGAAGGAGGGACTCCCCAATGGTCATCCTCGGCAGTAAAAGCACCCTCCATTAGGCCCT
This sequence comes from Triturus cristatus, assembly GCF_964204655.1. NCBI lineage: Eukaryota > Metazoa > Chordata > Amphibia > Caudata > Salamandridae > Triturus > Triturus cristatus. The sequence continues at coordinate 963,143,033 of NC_140589.1, forward strand.
CCAGGGGTTCAAAGTGGCAATTGAAATCTCCTCCCATCACTATTTTCAGGTTGCCTGTCAATTGCCCTAGAAAAGATGAGAGTTCAGCCAGAGTGGGAGATTCTTTGCCCACAGCGACAGGTCGAGAGTAGACATTAACAATAGCCCACGTGCTTTTGTCAGGCCAACTGAGGAGCACACACTGAATGTCCGGTGAAAGTGTATCCATACCAACCACCTGACACCCAATGTGGCTCGCCACCCAGATTGCCAAACCTCCCGAGGGTCTCCCTCTCCCATTCGATCTTGCCGGGATTTCATAAATGTCATATCCCCTCCTAACCTGAGGCGCCCTGGCCCATGTCTCTTGAAAGAGGAGTATGTCACCTTTGCTAACCAAATTTTCCCACTCTGGGGTATTCACCTTACTAGAGATGCCAGCTACATTCCAGGACAGGATGGTCAAACCTGGGCCTTGAATTTGGGGACCGACTTCACTAAGTGCAGACGGGATGTCAAATGCAGAATTACCCAAGTCACCCAAGCCAATGGTAATGGGCGGCCGAATGGGTAATTCAACAAGCTCCACCAATTGCGTTGCAGCAGCAGATAATGTATTTGGTGGATCCTCATCTAACACTTGAGTGCTTCCCAATGTGGTCCCTCCATCTTTTGCAGGGGCCAGGGACCTTTTTTTATTTACGGGAACGGATGTACCTTCCCCCCTGAATGAAGACCCATAGGCAGAAATTATCGGGTGTTGCGGAATGACCCCCCTTATTGGTCAATCTACTAGGTCCAGACAGGAGAATCTATTCTGAAGGACAAGATTACCATGGACAGGCAGTGAATTATACTTGGGTCTGTACCGTGAACCGTCTACGGCAAAGCCCACTCTAGTCCAGCTCTGTTCCCTCCCCACTCCTAAATTGGAAACATTTGGATAGAAATGCGAGAGAGACACTACGTCTATGTTGGATTTATCCGGCCTTACCAGCCAGTTGCAAATGTAAGGAGCAACTAGTGGGCTTTTAAAGCTAATTATGATACAGTCCCCTGCCCTATTTTTGGGGGTAGTTCCAATCCATGGGATCCTTCTGACCATCAGCACATCACCTTTGATATTAGAAGGGAGGGGCCTGTTAATATTCAGCCAGCTAATTACTTTATTACGAAGTGAGTCCTGTGGCTCTCTGATATCACCAGTGAGCTCAGGAACTCCCACCATAATCGCTGTGTAAGGCACAGCCTCGGGGGGCAAATTAACCGCCCTACGTCTACTATTAGGACTCATGGGGCGATCAGTATAATCATTATTGGCTCGCCCCCCACTCGTTGGGAGGGATGGTGTTGGTTGTTTAGATCTTCTAGGTGCCGGAACAGGGGGCCTAGACAGTTGTAAAGGGAGCAATGGGGGAGCATGGCTACCTGTAACACTATCTTGTGCCCCAACCGGGACCTGTATGCTTGTTCCAGCAGTAGACGGTCCAAACCCTGCAGAATCCAGGGGAGCCGTCTGTGCACCTGGACCCAACCCCCTGCTAGGACTGATCCTATTATGTGCATCTTCTAAAGCCTTAAGTCTATCGACTATGGAATCCAATTTTGCAGACAGAGGCTCCAACATGCTCCCAAGGATATCCCTAAAAGAGCCAATCAGAGCCTCCGCTGCATTTGGAGGATTTCCTCCAAATACAAACGGGCCAGAACACCCAGGTACCACTTTGGCTAATGGCGGATCTGAATGATCACAGCCAATTCCTGGGGAGATAACCACGGGAGAAGCCGGAATGGCAGAGCTAGCATCTAATATTGGGTTGATTTTATCTACTTTGGCCCTTTTTGCCCCTCTTAGTTTCCTTAACCTTTTCCTTTTCGAAGGGTGGTAGACTCTCCTGCCTACGGGATCAGTTGGCGCTGCAACCTGCCCTTCATCCTGCACTTTAGACATTTCCGCACAATTAATATACGGAGTGAACTCCACCACCCCCGAGGGACACAGAGACTCACTATCCCTCAATAGATTAGAAGGGGTCCTAAGTTGTTGGAGGACTGTCTCGATTGTCTGGTCAATACTATCCATGAGAGATAGATGAGTGGCATCAAATGGTGTTGGAGTACTAATATCAATGGATGAAGAGTCCGAGGGGACCATTGAGACTGACACATTTTCCACACTTGCCTCAGGGAGAGTGACTGGTGGTGTGCGGCCTTTACTAGCCGCAGCACTAGTCTTAGGAAAGAATTTGTCCAATGTGGTAGAGCACTGTTGGGCAGCCTTACTCCTGGATACTCTAGTGGCCATGACGGGCGGGACAGTTAAAGCCACAGGCTAATGGAGTATAAAAATGAGCCTTTGGATGATGACAACGTTAGAGACGGGGCCCGGTCCGGTCTCTGCCGGCCTCTAACGGCCTAAAACGGCCCGCTCTTTGCCCGGTCTTCGCCCGCGCTGCGATCCGCGCTGCGAATTCGCGTGGACTGAACTAAGTAGTGAAGGGGGCGGGGCTGCCGGAAGAGGACCAGGTGAGCTGGATGAACGGAGCGCAATGCTCCCAGGTCCTCGCAGTCCCGGTGAGTTAGGCAGTTCAAGGGCCCCACAAGCAGCGTAGCGTCCTGGGCACAGAGAGCAAAAGGAAGACCCAACCTTCAGCGCGCCAGCCGAGCCTTTAAGTAGTGGTGGTGGTGAAGCCTGCGAGCGGCACCCGCGCAGCGGGGGCCGCGAGGCGTGGCGTCGGACTGATCAGCGGGAAGAGGAACAGGTGAGCTGGATGAACGGAGCGCAATGCTCCCAGGTCCTCGCAGTCCCGGTGAGTTAGGCAGTTCAAGGGCCCCACAAGCAGCGTAGCGTCCTGGGCACAGAGAGCAAAAGGAAGACCCAACCTTCAGCGCGCCAGCCGAGCCTTTAAGTAGTGGTGGTGGTGAAGCCTGCGAGCGGCACCCGCGCAGCGGGGGCCGCGAGGCGTGGCGTCGGACTGATCAGCGGGAAGAGGAACAGGTGAGCTGGATGAACGGAGCGCAATGCTCCCAGGTCCTCGCAGTCCCGGTGAGTTAGGCAGTTCAAGGGCCCCACAAGCAGCGTAGCGTCCTGGGCACAGAGAGCAAAAGGAAGACCCAACCTTCAGCGCGCCAGCCGAGCCTTTAAGTAGTGGTGGTGGTGAAGCCTGCGAGCGGCACCCGCGCAGCGGGGGCCGCGAGGCGTGGCGTCGGACTGATCAGCGGGAAGAGGACCAGGTGAGCTGGATGAACGGAGCGCAATGCTCCCAGGTCCTCGCAGTCCCGGTGAGTTAGGCAGTTCAAGGGCCCCACAAGCAGCGTAGCGTCCTGGGCACAGAGAGCAAAAGGAAGACCCAACCTTCAGCGCGCCAGCCGAGCCTTTAAGTAGTGGTGGTGGCGAAGCCTGCGAGCGGCACCCGCGCAGCGGGGGCCGCGAGGCGTGGCGTCGGACTGATCAGCGGGAAGAGGAACAGGTGAGCTGGATGAACGGAGCGCAATGCTCCCAGGTCCTCGCAGTCCCGGTGAGTTAGGCAGTTCAAGGGCCCCACAAGCAGCGTAGCGTCCTGGGCACAGAGAGCAAAAGGAAGACCCAACCTTCAGCGCGCCAGCCGAGCCTTTAAGTAGTGGTGGTGGTGAAGCCTGCGAGCGGCTCCCGCGCAGCGGGGGCCGCGAGGCGTGGCGTCGGACTGATCAGCGGGAAGAGGAACAGGTGAGCTGGATGAACGGAGCGCAATGCTCCCAGGTCCTCGCAGTCCCGGTGAGTTAGGCAGTTCAAGGGCCCCACAAGCAGCGTAGCGTCCTGGGCACAGAGAGCAAAAGGAAGACCCACTTTTTATGGTAACAAATTGTTCAAATTCACATTGACTATATTTCCTTCCTTCACGTCTCTCCACTGATGCCATACTGTCGCTTAACACATACCTGACAGAATTACTTCTTTTTCCACCCATGCAAATCCTAAATAACTTACCCATCTTACCATCATTTTTATGTTGATGTCCTATTGCAGAACAATACTTAGCAGTAGAAATATGGGTATAAAATCCATGCCTATAACACATAAATGTAGATACCTGTTTATTTGTCTTTGTCTAAAATGATTAATTGTTGTTTGCCCTACTGTACCTTTGACATTTGAAATCATAGGTCTAGCAGAGCTTGTGACCTTCTCAGCAATTGATACATGAGATAAAGGTACTTCAAGCTGCCTGGCATCCTCTAGCTACTTTTTTTTATGTTTTAGCAATAGCTAATAACCTTATATAAGGTTAGATTTGTTAATGTTTATAAACGCTCTTGGATTTATGTTATCAGCTGTTGATGAATGAGCTGCAAAGTAAATTCTTCAAACTCACACTTTACTGCTAAAATGTTTATTACTATTATTTATGAGTCTATGGATTCACTTGGAGCATGTGCATGTATCAAAAATGTATGATGGTTTAGCCTCAAATTCTTAGACCCAGTGGAAAAATGTCTCCAACTCCATAATTGCTGTTTCAAATTCATCTGAGTCTTTCCCTTCTGTTGGTGTATACGCTGGCGGCTGATGGACAACCATATGTTTGCCCCTAAGCTAAGAACAGAACAAGTTTTTATTTTTTTTCTGGCCTACATCTCTGCACAACAATTGCCTCCCCATTTAAGCCTTACATGGCCAAAGCCAAAGAATCAACTACATCATTGGTTCACCTAGGTCTTATACAAGGAGCAGATGGTGAAACATTTTGCATCTTTCATTATCACATATTTGACAAAAAACAGAAAAGAGAGAAATAGGATACATTCCTACTAATCATAACAAAGAATAATATTTTTAGAAATTTTTTCAACTTCAAAATACATGTAGATTTGCTTCAAATTGTATTTGCATGCAAGTTGCAATCATAAATGGTTTACACCACACAATGTCTTGCGTGGAAATTGCATGTTCCATTTAAATTTGTATCATATGCAATATGCATGCAAATCACCGCAGTAATTGATTTTCTCTGCTACAGACAAGCGCCTACATTGTTTTTATCTGATCTGCTCAATGAATCTTTTTCTGGTTTTCACCTCACAACATTTTACATGTAGATCACTAAACTCTAATCTTTCCATCAGAAGTATATTTCATGTTTCATATACAAGGTGTGAGGAAATGGAAGCGGCAAACATTTGCACACCTACAGTTTGTAGTAATTATCAAAATGAGTGTGCAGATCAACGATTTGCACATTCTTTTTCGGATTCCTCCCTTAGTTCAAGCATTGTTGACAACAGAACTTTCTCTGGTTTGAAACTAGTCCTTCTTCATTAGCTACTAAATGGTACCATGTGTATACCAGTTTCCTCCTTTGAGATTAGCCCACCATTGATTCACAAATGGGTGTGCACCTCCTCTTGTCAAATACCCTGAAGGAATGTGTTGCCATCTTTCTTCCAGCAAACTTCGCACACAATCAATTACACCTTGACCTTTGCGCACAAATGTTTACATTGTAAACCTTTATTTCTCCTTCCTCATTTTTTTATCTTGAGTTTTTAACATAAAAATGTTGCAGCACATCTTGTGTTCGTGTGACAAATGAGCCCAGTGACTGATCCACCTTAACCGCGCTGTGACAGAAATTAAACCCATGGTGATGTTGGTTTCAAAGAATCAAACACATGAACAGTGCACTGTTGACTTTCTTGACATATTACACTCTGGGGCATATTCTCAAGGAGCTATCGCTGAGTTATCGGCACTTTATCGCAGCCAAATTGGCGATAAATGTATCCCCCCATTCACAAGCTGGTGCAAACAGCCTATATCACTAGTTATCCGGCGATAGCATCCTTAAAAAACATCGCCACAGATGACCCCGGCAACTATCGCTAATGAGATGCAGAGTAGGCTTTCCCGAGGAAAAATCAGCGACAACACCACACCTCAACATTCTCAACGACCAGCCAGATCTGCGATAAGATCACAAAACAGGGGATAAGGTGCGTTAGCAGCAGGAAATTAACACCTGCTCTGACCTGGTGCAAAGTCGGACTACAACCGGCACCAGAAAAGGGAGCCCAGCCCAAAGCCACACCTGAAGAACAACAGATGCCATGGAGCCACTGATCATGCCGCTCAGACCCCCAACAGGGCCACAACACGCTCCGCCACCACCCCCAGGACCCATGTGCCCCCCCCCTTCCCGGACCAACACTGAGGCAACGCAGACAAAGACAACGACTTCCTGAAAAGGCACCAACTTCACAGGCCCAACACCAGGGAATGTCATTGCCCACCACAGGCCCAAAAGGACAACCATCCTACGCATCCTGACCACCATTGCCAACATGCTGATGATACCAACACAGCGGACAACCAAAATCCCTGCGCAGACAAAGCTGCTGGCTGTGCTGCACCTGTTGGCCTCTGGGACCTTCCAACCAACAACCGCCATAGTCGGATGAGTCCCACAGCCAGCACAATCCAAGTCCATGACAACTGTCTCAATGCCATCATCAGCTTGGTACCCCAGTACCCATACTCCCCCCACACTGCACATGAACAGCTGGAGACCAAGCAAGGCATTTATGCCATAGCTGCCTTCCCGCACATGTCAGGGGGCAATTGACTGCACACATGTCCTACTTGTGCCCCCTGGTGACACTGCACACAATTACCTTAACAGAAAGCACACGTATTCCATCAATGTGCAGGCAACAGTGGACAACCTGGGAATCGCCACCAATGTCGTCGCCAACTACTCAGGCAGTGTGCATGATTCCTACCCCTACCCACAGTCCATCACCAACCAGCGCTAACAGGATGGCACCCATGGAAATGCACTGCTCGTTGGCAAGTACCAAATAAACACACCACACCCCCCAACTCCACAATCATGCAAATCACAACTCTGGGAATGCACCAGCACAGACTCACATACAACATGCCAAACAACATTCCCACCCTCCAGACACGATAGCACAACTTACTGTGGCAACCAGGGCTAGCCATGTACATGAGCCATTAACTACATGGCACCTCAGCCACACACTAGCAAAATGTGGGTAGAGGTGGGAACCAGGCATGTCCGACGGAGGCAAGTGACCCATGAATGAGAAGGTACACAATGCCAAGTGCGGCGGAAATGTGCTGGACAGACTTCAGTATGCAGACCACAGACATATCCATGTCCACATGCACTGCTGGTGTATGGAGTGTAGTGGACGCAACCATGTCAACCCAGCCAGTGGGGAAGATTGCGGAAATGTAGCTTGTGACGTTCCCCCCTGTGTGTGTTTGCGGAATGGGCTGGCCCGGCGTGCCCCAGGCCAGCGTAGGGGTGTGAATAAAAAGCACGTAGCTCCGGGCGTGGTTCTCTTCCAAAATGCCCAACGTCTCTCCCAGGGCTGCGCCTCCCAGCCCGCCACGAGGCTGACGCTGTCGCTGTGAGCGATGTTGCCTGCAATCCTGTGCGCCTGCTGCACCCCAGCCCGCTTGTCCCCGACCAGTCATGGCCGCCTCCGCGCAGCCAGGCCTCACTGCACACCTGCAAACACCGGCGTGTGTCAAGGAGGGCCCACCGCATGCCGGCGCAAGCCCCAAGCCCGAGGCCCACGAGCTCAGCAGCCTCCTCAGACCATCACGGCCTCCGCGACACAGGCCCCCTGTACTCCTTTCTCGTTTACATACTCCACCGGCCACCACAGCTGCCAGGTCGGTCACACATTTGGAACTGAGTCTTTATTGCGCAATGGCAAAGTACGCAGAGTTTATAACACAGTACTCCCTACAATGTGGTGCCACCAACTCTGTGCATAGCATCCTGCACGACACCTGTCTGTGGTCCCTTTCTGACTACTGCCTTCGGCCTACACTGTGGTCGAGTAGGTCACACAGTTGGAACTGAGTCTTGATTTGTGGATGGCCTAGTTCATACCATTGAACGCATGGAGAGGAATAAAAGGAAGACGTGGTGCAGTGCGGAGGAGAAAAGGATCCTTGAAACGGAGGTGATCGAACACTGCCTACCACTGCTCTGGTGTCACTAACTCTGTGCATCACGAGCTAACGATACGTGGCTGTGGGCCCTACTGACCGCTGCCTTGGGCCTACACTGCGGTCGAGTAGGACACACATTGGGAACTCAGTCTTGATTTATTTATGGCAGCTGTACTGTATTGTACTGGCCTCATCGCAGACTGCACACCCCTACAGCTATGGTGCCACTAACTCCGTTTCCCGACAGCCATGGACACTTACTGGTTGAACTTTGTTGGCGACTGAGTCTATGGACTGGGGGTTGTCTTCATCATCATGTCGGTGATACTGATTTTTGGGCGAAAACGAGGCTGTAGCATTCCACTCTTCAATTTGCTGCTTCCGGATGGCTTCTACCCTCTACATCATGCCCTGGAGGACACCTTCCACTGTCCCCCGCAAGCCTCCACCACATTCACTTAGGACATCGATGAGGACCTGCTCAGCTCGCGTAGCCCATCTCACTGCACCTCAAGTCGCCGTCCTGTGGCAGTGTGCCTGTGTCGGCCGCAGTGCATCCAGGGCCACTAACTCTGTGCTGCTCAAGTCAGGGACCCTGTCCTGTGAGATATTGGATGGCCTCTGAGACAATGGCCTTGGGGTCCTCAACGCCATGTGTCTGTGGCCCTGCGCTGCCTCCAAATTCAAATGCGGTCCACCAGGGCCCACTCATCAACTCGAGTTCTGACCGGCCCGGACGTCGCATCACCGCAGGAGGCACACGCCACAACCGCCAGGACCACCTCCAAACGCCAAATGCCAGAGTCGAAAAAGACGTACTGGCAGACCAACGGAGTTGCTCACACCTGTCATGGATGCCATCATCTGCCTGATATCCTGCTCAGCACTCCAGGTGCCAGTGACTCAGTGCACTACGACTCATGGATCATTTCTGAATCAGTTGTGGGCTGTGGTGAGCTCACGCAGCAATGTCACCTCAGGCAGTGTGGGAGACCTGGGACGATGATGAGGAAGATGATGCATGTGTAACACACACCGCAGCAGCTGCATCAGGAATAACCCGAAGGGACACAATCATCGTCATTTTTTTCACATGAGCAGGCTCATCTCTATTGCCTAAATCTCAGTGCACTGCAACTCACAGACACTCCTGTTGGCATGTTGGGTGATCTCTGTACTTGCTTCAGCTACCCCCATGATGCTCTGCAGTTCTCTCTGTAATGCTGGTGTTTTCTATTTCCCTTTAAATGGTGTTCTCTGTACAACTGTTGCCAGCACCAACCACTCCGTGCGGGCTGGCCTACACTCACCTCACACCCATCCAGCACAGGCGTCATTGTACATGTGACCCTGCCAATAAAGGGTCCGGGCGCACGTGCCCATAGCCAGTTACACGAACTGTCTGCGTCTGTCCATGTGGTCAATGATGTATGCATGAGGGCCCGGGGCCTTCAACATCACATTGTGCTGTGTACAGCGGATGCAACCATGTCCCCGCTGGCAGCGTGTGAGACCTTGGACATGTAGCTTTGTCGTCAGCCACTCAATGCTTAAGGGGAGTGGCCTGGGCCGTCGTACGGAGTTCCAGCGTGGGGGTGCGGATGATGATTCCGTGGCTCTGGGCGTGGTTCATTGCAGGTAATGTGCACATTCATGTGTATCTGTCATGATGTGGGTCTCCTTTGTGGGGTGTAGTTGGTCCCTGATGGGACTTGAACACCCACGCATGTGATCTAGTCGGCTTCCATGAGCTCTGACCCCACCAGTGCCTGCTCGGCCACCTCCTCTTGGCATTCTGACACCTGGCATTGGGATGCGATGTGTGCCTAGGTGATTTGTTGGCAGCCAGCCATGGTGGCGGGTGCTTCCTGCTGTGTGGTCTGTGCAGGGGCTGGGGTCTCCTCTGTGTGGCTTGGCTGCCCTGCTCCTGGGGGTGGGTTGCCTAAGATTTCCATGGGCTGTTGTAGGGAGTCAGTGTCGATGGTGTGGTGGTCCCCTCTAGCATCACTGAAGAGTGGTCTGGTCGGCTCTGCAGGAGGTGTTGTTTGTCCATCTGCAATGTGAAGGGGAGATGCATGTTGACATTGTGTTGAAATGTATGTTGGCACATTGTTCTAGTTTACATGCAGACTGTATGACTGTGTACATTGTGACTGTTTGGGAGGTGCAGGATATTTGATTCGGGACAGTGGACATTTGGACTACATGACGGATGTGTGGTTGTACACGTTCATTTCCGTCTCACAGTTTCCTGCTATGTTAGATGTGATTGGCCTGTTTCTGCGTATGAGCGGACCCAGTTGTGTCCTATGTTCTGCAGTGTCGGTGTGTTGCACTTTGTGCCACATTGTCATCGGATGTACTGTTATTGCTATGTGTGTGTGCTGCAGTGTGCCACGGGGTTCGGGGACATGATCCAGGGTCATTGTGGGTGTGCAGTGTGCTACATATCATTGTGCATGTGTGCCATTATGCCCATCTCCCCCCGTCCCCCTAGTCCCTGGTCGTTACTCACCCTGTTGATGTTGTGTCAGGTCCTCTCGAGCTGGGTCCTGACTCCCACCTCCTTGCAGCGTCTCCACACTGATGACTGTGGCCCCGTTTCCTCCTGCTCCTCCTGTGGCGCAGGACTCCCACCTCCTGTCGCCGTTGCTGCCTTCCTGTTGGCAGCAGGTTTGTGCTTGGTTTGACTTTTCATATCATGCCAGCACCTCGTGGCCTCCTCCATTGACCTCCTCGACACTCTGACTGCATTCACGTTGGTCTAATTGTGTGTCAGTTGATGGTAGTGTTCTGTCACCTCTGTGACGCTGATCTGCTTTTCCTGTGGACTGCTCCACGTCTTCCTCTCACTCTTCTCCTTGGCCTTCCCAACCCCGTTGTTCCTTGCTGGTGTTCTGTGAGGCCTGTGGGGTTCGCGTTGGCCTCTGCACTCGGTCCGGGTGAATCCATGGTGCTCCGCAGTTACTTTTTTTCTCCCTTTTATTCCGTTGCTTTTATACTGCATTTTTCTGCATGACACGTGGGATTTGCAGGCCTGTGGCTGGTCTTTACTGGTTTTTGTTTCGCGATTGGCCTCATCGCAGCTTTTTTTGTGTTCGTGTTTCGCATTTTTGCGGCGGCGCGTTGATTTTAACGCGTTCATTTGTCGCGTTTTGGTGGGTCTATCGCATGGTGCTGCGGTGTAATACCACGTGAATACCACATTACGGTGTTATTTTCCCACGATAGACTGCGATGTGAAGAGTTGCGTTAAGCTACTTTTGCTGTAGTTATCACACGTTCTTGAGAATATCCCCCTATATGTATTTATGATCTCAACTTCAATCATCTTAATAAATCCAGAGTGCACTGCCCATTAATGAATGTATCAACTCGTCTCATTCAATCCTCCCTCGGTATATTCTGACATCTCTCCAGTAAACTTTGCACCAGTATCACTAAATTAATTACTTCTCGGATGGACTTTAGGGCAGTGTGACTGGTGCGGCCACCCTGGGCTCTTACCTGTGGAAGGGGGCTGACCTCATGGGGTTTGGAGGGCGCTGTGTTTAGCAATAACTTATTTTTGGAGGGATAAGGGGCACTTTTGCCCTGTTGTGATGAGAGAATCCGAGGAGGCGGTCATGGGGTGTGGAAGCACCAAAAATTATCGTCGCAGGAGTGCCACCAGCGCCGGCCCTCATGGGGTTAATCACTTTACAGACCAGCTTGATGCCAGTTCTGCGATGTTAATACATTCAGGACCTGTATTTTATGGATTTTACAAAAAAAGTATCTTCAAACCAACAGGAAACCAAGCCCAATGCTTCCAAACGGAATGTAACTCCACTTGGAGTTGAATGTCACGTGACAGAATAGCAAACACGTCATGACTCTTCAAATGGTCTCTTAGAAATCATGCTGAGCCATTATCATTCTGAGAAGAAACCATTTCAGCAATACAACCTATGGCAACCTTTTCAACCCCATTGGTGAGCAGTATGTCAATAAATCTGATTAGTTTGCACACAGCACCAGGCCCAAGCAGGCTATCATGTGCCACGTTTCAATATAGCCTTCCTTAAGAACAAAGTGCCCAGACACATCATGGAGCTGGGCCATGCCACCGCGGGTACATCTGGCCAACAGACATCTTGTACTGTTTCTCTACTGCTTTCATAAATAAAACACAATATGCAAAAAGGGGTCTGGGCCAGCCTCCTTCAGTCATTGATGGCTGGAAGTGTCATTAGGTTTAGGATCAGTCCAAATGACAGCATCCATTGAGTGAGGAAGCGGTGAGCCGCCTGCCCGGGGCCAGGTTGGCCTTTCATTCCACTGGGCATTTTCCTGGTGGGCTAGATTCATGGTAGGCAGGTTTGGAGAAAGGTGGACTTCTTCAGCTCCCGAAGTTAATTGCAGCGTGCACAGGAGCTTCAAAAGAGAGAGAAAAAGAGAGAGGAATGGTGGGGAGTACAGAGAAAGCAAAAAGACTGAGAGAAGAGAGAGGAAATGAAAAAGAGAAGATGGATAGATGAAAATAGAGCGATAAAAGAAGAGAGGAAAGGATGGTTTGATCTTTTTCGCCAAAGCTTCTTTTGGTTCCTCAGTCCGGTCGGCTGCAGTTTTTTTGGAAATATTTTTCTCATTTTGCAATAATGTATAGGACAGCCATTCGGTAACTGCTAAGTCACTCGCCATGAGTGATGAGTGTTGCCTCTTTACGTCTGCATCTGCATGAGGAAGAGGACAGCACTGAAAAGCAAGAGAATCTACCCCTTTCATATAGTTGACAATGGCAAACAACAGGAAAGAACCAAGCAGTGGTGACCAGGGGGAATCTCCTACAGAATTCCTTAAATGCGGTACCCAATTTGGAATGAAGGCTGTCCCCACGACAGCAATACAAGCTGGACGAAAACCAAAACTCACTTCAAGCATGGTCAGGTTAGATAAGCAAATTTGAATTTTATATTCTTCCAGTCTGATTTATCAAGAAAACACATGGGGCCTCATTCACAAGGAATTAACGCAGCGTGGTGCCGCAAGCCATTTGGATGCGCAGTGCTGTGTTAATTCCGAAGCACAGGGATGCGCCCTATCTACAACGATATAACGGATCTCTTCGCTCTCACCTGCGCTGGCACACAATTTGCTGCCATGCACCACCGTAGGCACCCTTGCACCATAGTGCAATGGTTTGCCTGTGTTGAGGGGAATGATTGTTTAAGCGCAGGAACACAAACAATCTGAAACGGCGCTTTTAAACTTCTATGTGTGCTGCTTAATGCAGCACACATAGAATTGGAAAAACTGCTTTTTCTTCAATGATTATTTATTTGTCGGAAGGGACACCTTCCTGCACATAAACAATCACAAGAGGTGATTTCCACTTCTATGTGTGCTGCAGAATGCAGCATGCATAGAAAGAGGAAAAAACGAGGAGAAATGTAAACATGTCTCCTCGTTGCGCCTCCCTGGGCCTCTCCTCGGGAACTGCAGCATTCTTACTCATTCCCAGGTTTACGATTTCTTGTAAATCTGGGAATGTGTCTGGTTCCATAGGGGGTGTGTGGGAACACCCACAGCAACACCCATGGGACGCCTCGTTCACGCAAAGTGCTGCGTGTAAAGCGGACGTATTTACAAGGACAGGAAAAGCCACGCCGGGTGGCTTTTTGTGTCCTTGTAAATATGGGGTAGCAAAATGCGCTGCAGGTGTGTCACTAAAAGTGATGCACCGGCAGCACAAGGGACTTGTAAATATGCCCCTAAGTTTCTCAGAAATACTTGTGTTGCTGTTAAAATAGAGATCCTTCTTTCCAAGATGGCCATGTCTTTTAAGCACTTCTGTAGAGATGACCATTGTCTTATTGTATTTTATTTTGTGTTTTATAGAGCGCAAACTTGACTCGTTAGGGTATCAGACCTCTTTACAGGAATCATAGCAATAGTAATGTACAAAAAGGCTTGGAATCACAGGAATAAACAATCGATTAAGAGGGGGAGGTGCTGGGTACATAGGGGGATAGAAGGGCACGTATGTACAGTACACAGTTACAATTTCTCAAGACAGGTCCTGTCAACTACAGTGCCACCAAATGGCCTGTGCTGTGACAGGCCTGCCGTGCTGTATGCCGGGATGGGCTGCAAATGATGGAAACTAAGCTCAGCCAACTAACCAAATTTAGCAGATTACTGAGCTGCTGCTCTTTTGTGGGTCCTGCTCCTTGTCTTGGCCACCACAAACACTGCACTGTGGGCAGTGTATGCCTGTGTTTATTCCATAAGCTACAGATTCTGATACAAATGTAATTATTATGGTTTAAGTAAACTAAAGGGCAAAAAGCACCGTGTAACTAAGTGGATTTCCATCATTTTCGCCTAGCTTTGCATGTAACAAGTCATGTTGACAAGGAACAGAAGTGAACTCTGAGATGGGTGACCTCATTCAGTCTTCTCACCCCTAGTCTCCAATAGGTAGTTCCTTAAACCCTTCAGCTTTAGCCCTGGGCACTGGTACCATATGTTTGGGGATGTCTGGGGAGGGTATGGGAGCTTCCCACCATCATTCTCATGGAAATTGAAGAACAGAGACTCATTATTGAAGTCTGTAAATGAGAGGAGGACAAAACCAGGATGGCGTTTTGGAAAAGCCACAAAACATGGAGGAAGAACATGAAAAACACTGGAATACAGAAGGGAAAGGTGGAAAGGTGCAGTAGACCTTCAAATACAGTTGAGTGAAAAAAGCTTTGAAGCAGCAGGGAGTGTAAGGAGCTGCCATATACATTCTCTCTTCATGGCTGACAATTATCTTGGAGTACAGTATCCAGCCTAGGAAACTGCATCGGCCTAGGAAGGATTGAGCAGGTCGCAGGAGATACAACTAGTCTCCCTAACACAGCACAAGATGGGGGTAGTCACTAATGCTATAGAGCAGGCTTCTCTAACGAGAAGCTCGTGAGCTACTGGGTAGATCTCCAGCTACCTGTCAGTAGCTCTCCTGTCTGCATTCTAGCCTGCTAAATTGTAACTTTTTGTTTGGTTAAATTAACAAATGTATGACAAAATGGTGTATTCCAAAACAAAAATGTGTGCATTTTCAGAACTCTTAAGCTGATGTTTGGAGAAAAATTGGCTCCTTTTCCAAAATCTATATATAAAGGTGAATTAGTAGTGATGAATCATGTTCGGAGACTTGTTACTGATATGATTACTTTTGTGCCAGGGGCACTGTAGCTGTGGCTGGCATGTATTACCAACGTGTAGGCATTCCAGATTGTAAAATAACCTCTGCTCTCCTCCTGATGCACTGAGCTGTTCACTGCTGGTAATCTTGGACACAGTGGTGACTAATGTAATCTTGTCTGATGTGGCCACTATTACAACACTAATGATATTAGTAGCTCGCACTGATTTTAGTTTAACTGATGTAGCTCCTATTACACAAAAGGTTGGACACCCCTGCTATAGAGCTCGAATGATGCCTGGAATACTGCCAGGAATAGGGTCTCTACAGTGCAAAGTAAAAAGGAGGTACATTGGCACATTTGCTTGATGGTATAGATGTTCACAAGCGTCTCGTTCAGCTTGACAATATTCCGAGGTCAAAAAAGTTAAAATGGTTCTAATACTGCTTGAACCTATTATGCAAGTTCTGACCAAGCCTCTATCAGGAACCTTGTACCAAAATGGAGTCTTTAGGCTATATTTGGGAGCAGCATTTGATCTGGGGTGCATTTGCAAATTATGTGTCCAAACATTTTCAATGACTTTCAGTCAATCACATTGGCACACACACTTTTTTAAATTTGGTCAGGATAGCTCATCTGTATGACAACCAATTTCTATCCCACATATGCACAGTATAGGCTTAATTTTGGTGAATTTCACTGAAACAGCTGATCAGTATATGGCATTTCACAGCTCAAACTGGCCTTACCGGAGGTCACATTTGGTGACGTTTCGTTCAGCATTTTTGTGTTCTTGTTTTCTAATCGCCTCCAAAGGAGAGATAAATAGGTAAGTTATTTGTGGATGTCCTATTCTTTTGTCCCACCTCAGAGCATAACTTGTGCACAGGTCTCCCCAATACTTCTCTCTCAAAACTCTAGAGAGTTCAAAACTGTGGAGCCTCCTCTCCTCTTGTTCAGCCTGAAACAAGATCACCACATCCTTTCAACCATGAAATCTATCATTGAATCTGTAAAAGTAAAAGCACCTTTTAAAAGAATTTGCCGCTCCACAGCCACTCGTCTTATTACTTTGTAACAAACTATCTGACCACAAGCCATACAAAATCCTTGGTAATTCCTTGCCACTTAATTTGAGTCTGAAATGTTATTATTTTAAATTGTATTGTAATTATATTTATATAGAGCTTACTACCCCTGATGAGGTATTAAAACGTTTTTTGGAGAGTAGCACGCTACTCCAGAACCCAAGAATGATTAATGGTGGATTAGTATAGTGAAATTTGAGTTGATTTGAGTGGTGGACATGTGAGTCTGTTAGGTATATTGAAAAGGAGAATTGGGGGATAGAAGAGGGAAGAGTCTAGAAAGTGTTTATTAGGAGATCATAGCAGTAAGATGAGGTTTGGGTTGAGTATAAGGAGAGATGGAGAAGGAAAGAATCTCTACAAATGGATTAGGGAGATCATAATAGTAAAATGAGTTTTGCAACAAGTAAAAGTAGGGATAGGTGAGGGAAGAATTTGAAAAGGGTTGTTTGGGAGATCATAGTATTAAAATGAGGTTTGGGGTGATCCAAGGAGGGATAGCGGAGGGAAGAATCTAGAAAGGTTATTTTGCAGATCATAATAGTAGAATGAGGTTTGGGATGAGTCAGAGACTGGAGGTAGAGGATATATTGAGAGACATATAGTCTGAAATATAGGGTAGTGCATTGTAGAGAGTCAAAGTTTTTATTTTAACAGTAGGAGTAAAGTAATAAATATATAGATACATAAGTACCTATTATTATACATAAGTATATCAAGAAATACACATATCTAGTTACATACATATAATCAATTAAAGTGTCTATATACACAGGGATATGCTGTACAGTTGTGTGTTCAGTATAGTAGTTACATAGCAAATAAGAAAATCTTGAGCAGTCTTCTGAAGATAAGATAGTTATCTGTAGATCTTAGGTTGGGGGTAATGAATTCCATAGTTTGGCTGCCTGCACAGAGAAAGATGTGCCATCTACGATTATTTCTTGTATGGTGGGATTTTGAGGCGAGGTGCCACTCTAGAGAGGAGGGTTCTTTGTTGAATGTGTTTGGTGATTTTACTCCTGATGAAAGGCGGTCCTGTTCATTGTATTGCTTTGTGGGTGATACAAAGCAGCTTGAATGTGGATCTTCTGACAACTGGTAACAAATGTAGGGCCTCAAGGCGGGGGAGATGTCACCCAGACTCTAAAGACTTTAACTCCTTTAAGACTTCTTATTGAGGCATATTTGATGGTGGATCATCTTCAAGTACCGTTCTCGCTGCTGAGACTATGGTTTTGGCAAATGTACAATATTGCAGCTCACATTTTCCTCTTGTATGTTTCCTTACCTCTCTGAGTGCTGATAGTCCTGCAGGGTAATGTTTAGCACTTTTAAAAAATCCAGAATAAAACTAAACCAGAGACTCTTACTACACTTAACATGTAAACGTCCTTAGATAAGTAAGGAGCTCATATAATAAAAAAAAATCTAAACTGCTAAGGCCGATTTTCAGATCCCAACTTACTCAAGCCGCAAATCGCCCAAAGAAACTTTTTGAAATTGTCAAACAATAATCAGCGAAATCACCCAACCACCTTGAATCAGGAGTCGACTCTCCCTCATGCGAAGATCTGGCTGCTTCCTTTATGGAGAAAACTAAACTCATCAGTGCTGACCTCGAATCTAAGAAGTCCCTTCTTCCATCATATGAGATTGCGGATCCATCTGTTCTCTAGGAGAGGCTAAATCCACCTAGTGTTAGCACCAAGAACAAGGCCACTTGGGACTCTTTCACTCCTCTCAGTGAAAACGACATCTATAAAACCCCGATTAGTATCAACCCATCTAATCACTTCAGCGACCCGTTGTCACTGACTGTCTTCAAAGAAATTAAGGATGCCTTCATCCCCCTTTGGACAAAGATTGTCAATGCCTCCTTATCACAAGGCAAGATCCCCGAATGTTTAAAAGCAGCTCAGGTATCACCCATTCTTAAAAAGGGCCATAATATTAAGGAAGGGCGATAACATTATCGCCGCTTTAGCGGCAGGAAACTGCTGCTGAAGCTGCGATAAGGGGCTTGATAATTTGCCCTTGTGAATTCCCATAGAAGCCCAGGTTCTGGTGTGAACCTGGGCTTCTATGGGCATTCACAAGGGCATATTATAAAGCCTATTATCGCCGCGTTAGCGGCAATTTCCTGCCGCTAAAGCGGCGATGATGTTATCGCCGTTCCTTGATAATATGGCCCGAATTCCCATATATATCAGCTTCTGTAGTAGGAGTGTCACAGGCGAATTCTACAGAATGTTCTCCAATAACGATCTATGGGGCATTTAATCTAGAACAGGTGCACGGCAGCACGGCTAGTATTGAGATTACCCAGAAGAGTTGCTTCTAAATCCACCTTGGCAACCCTTCATTGGCTGCCCATCAGGAAGAGAATTCTTTTTAAAGCCCTTCTTTTATGCTTTAGAATTATCTCTCACAGTGCACCGTCCTACTTGTCTGACCTAGCTGTCCCATACGAGCCTAACAGAGCACTTCGCTCGATGGGAAAGGGCCTCCTCATGATCCCCCGTATAAAAAAATCCAGAATGGGAGGTCGATCTTTTCGTTCCCTGGCAGCAACCAAATGGAACACCCTTCCCATCAATATTAGGTTAGCAAAAAATGAAGCCACCTTCAGGAAACTTCTAAAAACACACCTATTTGCCCTTTAGGCTCTTCCCCTCCTCTGATCTCTGACTCTATTCCTCAGCGCGGGGATACGCCGGTAGGCGTCACCATGCGCTCTACAAACCCCTTTATTATTAATGATCGCCAGCGAAAGTCATCCACATTTCATTTATCGCTTCCTTTCCTGGACACATTTCGCATGTTTATCGACGTATTATTAAGAAGTCGATAACATGTTATGGTGTCTGGGAAAGGAAGCGAAAACACCCGCTAACACGCGATAGACAAACATGCAATAGCATGTAGTCAGTGCGTTAGAGGTGCGTTAGCGGGGATTATATTGCAGCTAACGTGCAATGCAGCCTGAAAACCCCTTGTTTGGCATGCGCCTCGCACTCTGCTGCATGAAAGTTCACAAACTATACATTGGGTATAGTGAATGCTAACATCAAAGGTATAAGATACAACTATTTATTGCTAATTAATATTCTTAACGTTAGGTGACAGGCCAGATGATGATGTGATGCACTGCAATGTACCCCCTTTACAAGACAACGGCACCTCTGTACTTGGTAAGGGCTAATAATGCAGCATGAGCTCTACCTCTTTGCTGTCTGTGGCTGAGATCAGGGTTAGTCTCCCTTGTATGGCCATGTTTAGTCAGGATTTTTTCAGGTGTTAAAAACCTGCGTACATCGGGGATTAGCGCGAATTTTCTTATCGCTGGTCATCTTTGATAATACGGCGAAGTGTTGTTTGCATTTCTTTCCGTGAAATTTAGGTAAGTTACGCCTACCTTGCATGTCATTAGCGATACATTTCGCTGGCATGCAAGGCGATAATAAAACGGCAGCTAACGCCGGAAAGCTTGCTAATAGGGCAATAAAAATATCGCCGCTTTATCAGCAAAAAGTGCTGTTAAAGCGGTGATAATGCCCTTGATAATATGCCCCTTAATTCTTCTATGTATATATGGGCACCCAAGGTCCACTTTTCTCGTGCACTCCGCCTACCTATTTGACAAACATTATTTATGATTTGGCCTTTATGGCCTACTTGTAAACATCACAAAAAGCTGTCTCACCCTGTCGCAACTTTAACTACCACATTTCAAGACAGGCTCCTACTACTTTCGTTTGCCAGTCAACATGTTATTGCTCGATACTTATAGGCACTTCCACTGGCTGAAACAGTCAACCCCTATAAATAAAAGTGGGTTGAGTCTAAGGCGATGAAACATGTACATTGCACAACGGGATTAAAAGTTAAGGGCAAACATTTTTGTTGCTTGTGCAAAGTTTGCGCCTTTTTTCTGGTTCTTTGCACTTTTATTGAAGTTTGCATTTTTGTGCCTGTCAACAGTGATTCACAAAGTGGATTTAAAATCACTAGTGGCTTTGCACCCTTACAAAAAGACTTGCTGTGCAAGCAGACCCTACTGCTACGCTGCGGATCCATTTCAAATTTGCACTGCCTTTGTACAGTAGGAATTGTGACATTGCATTTCCACATTCAGTTGCATTGGATTTCTGAATGTGAAGTCTTTTGTGCATGAGGGCCGTGATGTTAGGGATTCCGCCTGCCACAGGAATCGCTCGAAGGGTTCTGCTGGTGAGGGAGCTGCTGAAACTCATAAGGTTGTTTGCAGCTAGAGTATTTCCACTTATGACCTGGAATGGCAATGCGCATTGTGAGTCCACCGAAAGCTATGTATCAAACCTTAACATGATATGTCACAACATAGCATGATGTCAAAATTGGATCCTCAGTGTGTGGGACAGGCGGCCCTCCCGGTGCTGGGGTGCTTGGCAGCATTAAAGGACACAGGAGCCAATGGGAGCTTTTAAAGTAATCTACACACTAGGGGCCTCATTTGTGGACCGGGGGGCGTAACTTTTTGTGACTTTCCGTGGCGAGGGAGCCTGCTCCATATTTACGAGGCAGCACTTGGCCACTTTTTTTGGCTTAATGGTGCCTCGTTAATATTGTTCCCTTTAACACAGTTTTCTGCATTAAAGGGGCGTGCAATGGGTGTTGCTGGGGGCATTCCCAGCCACATCCATAGCTTTTTGACACTGCCCTACGAGAAATCATAAATTTGAGGCGGTGCCAAGGAGGCAAAACGAGGAGAAATATCATAATTTCTCCTTATTTTCATTTTTCTATGTGTTCTGCCTTCTGGGGCCGGGCACTCCCTTGCGCAGTATTACATTCTCTAAAACATTCAGCAAAAAAACAATTAACAACATTGAAAGACTGTAATTCACCAGGAGTTCAGGCTGTGGCCAGTGCTGTCACCAGCGATGTTCTCCCTCAGTCACACATGTAGTCCTTGAGCCTCTTGGGCCTCATGATGGTGGGCCTCAGCGGGTAGGGATGACCTAAGACTACAAGAGCATAGCGGGAAGATCGGGTATCGCAGGGTGTGTGACGTCCTTTGGGGGAGAGGGCTTCATTACTTGCGGTGGTGGGGCGGCCCCATGTGCCTTCAGTCTGGGAAAAGTCTAGGCCCTCTCCCTTTACTTATTGTTGGGGTGTCTGAGAGTCGTGCACATTCAATCTAGATGTGCACGGGGAGCACCACTTGTTGAAGGCAGACACATTCCTTGTGAAAGAGCCCGCATTATTTTTCAACATGACCTTGGTAACTTTTCTGGCAATGACTTGGAGAGGACGTGAATTCAAAAGGCAGCCAAAACCTCCCCCCTGGGCGTCGGTTCTGTACGAGGACCCAGTCTCCTACCTCAATGTCAGACTCTTTAGCTCTCTGGGTATGGCTGGCTTTGTTGTTGTTCTGCAGGTTCTTGTGCTGCGTGGCAGCAGTACCCACGGGTTCAGGAGTCCAGGCCGCATCAGGGGGAATGTTATTCCCTATGGCCTTTTCGAATAATACGTCCGCAGGTGCTCGCTGCGTTGTGCTGAGCGGAGTGCACATGTACGCATCCAGGTTCTTGTGGATGGTGTTGCCTACATCGACTTGCTATTCACACACAATTCAAAAGGTTTTATTGAGCGTGCACATCAGTCTCTCAACCTCGCCGTTAGCTTGGGGCCAGCGAAGCGTGATCTTTTTGTGGGTGATCACAATGGATTGCAGACAGTTGCAAACTTCTGACCCTGAAAGGGACTCCACTGTCACTCTTGAGATTGATTGGGACTCCAAATGTTGAAAATATCTTGTCTTAGCTCTTTTTGGAGCATTTGAAAGTGGTTGCTTGAAGTATCTCCACTTTAGGAAACTTTGAGAAGGCATCCAAGACAATAGGCATAGGTCGCCCATCTGGAAGTACCCCAAAATCAATACTGATGTCATACCAAGGCCCTTCGCTGAGGGAGTCGGTAGCAACAGGCAGTGGTCAATTGGGCACCTTGCTGACTTGGCATCAGTAGCATTTGGCAACCAGGCTGTCAACCTCAGCATCCATGGCCGGAATCCACTTTTTGTCACAGACTGGCCTTTGTCTTGATGCCCTGTATGAGCCATGGCTATCATGGTCGTAGAGAGCGAGGGATGATAATTTGGTGGTTGTGCAGATTGAGGCATGGTGAACTGGTGCTGAGCTCATGTTGGATATTCCAAAGAGCAGTGAGGTCGCGTTGGTTGATGTCATCATATCTGGAGCTGTTGCAGAGCAAATCCTTCCACTTTCCAGTAATTGCCACTGCCCAGGCTTTCTGGATGGGTGGGTCAGAGGTGGTGATGTAAGCAATATCCTGCAGGGCAACAGTTTTAGGGCAACACAGGTCCGCGACCCAGTTGACATAGTCGTCCGTGTCCGATTGTGGCCTGGGGGACTCATCTGCTGGCAAGCGTTGGTGTTGCTGGTGTCGACAATAAGCTCATAATCTTTGGCAGGGTTGAAATAGGCCATTACTGTTTCACAGAGAAGTGTCTTTTGTTGGTTTGGAAGGCATATTTTTCTGGTGACCCCATGCCCATGTTGTCGATGTTTTCGTGTGGCATCTCAGGGGGCCTGACAGCGTAGCGATGTTGGGAATAATCATCCCGAAATAAGTGCCAAGGCTAAGGAAACTCCTGACTTCAACTGTGAATGAAGGCGTGGCTGCCTCCATAATGTCCGCGCGTTTGGAGGGGCAACCCTAATGCCTGCGGCAGAGAAGATTTTTTTTTTTATAACACATTTTATTGGTTTTCTCAGTAATACAACTTCTTCCATTATTGACATACACTGTTCGAATCGCCATCCTCATGTCATGTATTAAAGCTAAGTATAACTATAAATTTACAATCTGGTCAATGAGGTATCCTTGGTATTATTTAAAAGTTTTTACATATATGTCTCCATTAATTGTAGTGTCCATCCAATTACCATTTCTACCGTGTACTTAACTCAGTATTGGCGTCTTAAAAAAAGTCTAACTCTTCCCACATCCCGCCCAGTCATAACTTAAACTAACTATTCTTCCCACCCCCTCCCTCCCCACAAACTCAGTTCCGCATGTATATATCCACATTGACAGTCAGCGTATCAATATTTTAACAGCTAAAATTTGTGGCATTCATCTAGCAAAAGACGCCCAACATAGCTTATATCCTGGCAGAGACATTATTACGCCAATTCTTACTTCTCGTCAGCACCCTTAACATTCTATTCTTTGCCCCACTATTATGACTGTATTGCCGTTGCTATAAATTCCTCCAACATTGCATTCTAGTCTGGGGAGATAGATTTTTTTCGCATCCCCCTACTCTCTTCCCTCTGGATCTCAGCACTTTCCGCTTTACCCCATCTGACTACTTCGTTGTACCAGTCAAGCACCGACGGTGCTTTTGCCGCTTTCCACCACTTGGTTATTGTGGGTTTGGCAAGAATCAATGACAAGTTGGCGAATCTATGTGTAGGGCTCCCCCGTTTGGCTCTAGCTGTTATTCCTAATGTATAGTACTCAAACGATTGTCCGACCCTCCCTGGAGCCACCTCATTTAATATTGTGTGCACCGTACCTCAGTAATGTAGCAACCGTGGACAGTCCCAAAGCATATGTACTGAGTTTGCATTGGCGTGTTTACATCGGGGGCATTCGTCTGCTACATCTGGAAACATCTTGCTTAATCTGTGGGGGGTCTGATAAGCACGATGCGCAATCATGAGTTGAATAAACTTAAACTTTGGGTTTCTCGATACTTTCCTCGGGTATTCCAGCAATAGTTTCCATTCTTTAGCCGTTAACTCACGGCCTATGTCCGTGTTCCATTTATCTCGGAGTGTCTGTAGTGGCATGGCAGCGCATGTCCAAATCCCGCGGTATAGCCACCTACTTAGGTGACTGCCATAACCCATCAGGTATTGCATATGCACTAACACATGAGTCGGGGGTTCCGCCCCCCTGGTGCCCATGCATTCTTAATATACCTTACTATATTTGCATGAAGAAGAAATAATGAGTTTGGCACTTCCTGTTCCCTTACCAATGTCTCATGGTTCGTTAGTGTATGGTCTGTGAATACCATTTCCACCGCGTCTACGCCTTCTTCTACTCAGATGGATATACTCTGGCGTGTTACCGTCCCTAACGTCAGAGGGAGTCCCAGTAGCGGAATATTAGGGGCGTAAGGAGTCTGCTTTTTTGGTATATTTCCGCGCTTTTTTCCAGTACATCACTGCAGCTCGCAATAGTGGAGGCGCATTTAATGGAAGCCTGCTATTTGGTAATAGAAGCGTGTGTAGCATTCCCTTATTCCAGTGCTGCTGAGTCATAGTGATCTCCTGCAGGTTGCGGCCCACAATCCAGTATGCCAGCCACTGTAGCTGACCTGCATAACAGTGAGCTCTGAAATCTGGAGCTCCCATGCCCCCATGCTTTGTATCCAATTGTAATTTTGATAAACCTATCCGCCGGCGCCCTTCTCCCCATATTAATTCCACCAGCAGAGTGTCTAGGATTTTAAAAACATGTACTGGAATCATAAGCGGCAGGTTCGTAAAAAAGTAAAGCAGTCTGGGAAGTATTACCATTTTGGCGATAGCAATCCTACCCGCCACTGACAGCGGCAGCGACGTCCAGAATTTTATTTGCGATTTTAGCATTGTGATCGCCCCAGTCAAATTACCGTCTAGTAGGTCTCCCTCTTCTCTGTATACCTGAATACGGGGATATCTAAAAGTAGATTCCACTGTTCGGAACTTCCAGATGCCAAATTGCAGAGGATCGGACCGTACAGTATCAGTAAACAAAAGACCGCGTATGATTTAGTTTCGTTTATAGAGAGCCCTGACAGTATTTGAAAGGTGATAAATATTGCGGGTATGGGTTCATGATCGCTTCGGAGATGTTCAAAGTACAAGATTAAATCATCCTCATATGCAGAAATAATGTGTTTGTCTTTCCCAGCTGTATACCTTGTTGGTCCGCCAATAATCAGCGGTTCAAGGGCCAAAATGGAT
The DNA here is from genome assembly GCF_964204655.1 of Triturus cristatus. Classification (NCBI taxonomy): domain Eukaryota; kingdom Metazoa; phylum Chordata; class Amphibia; order Caudata; family Salamandridae; genus Triturus; species Triturus cristatus. Next base: position 963,168,276 of record NC_140589.1, read on the forward strand.
ATTAAGGGTGATAGCGGGTATCCCTGCCGAGTCCCCCGTGCCACTGTGAACTGTTGCGATATATGTGGCCCTGTCCGCGTGTGCTGTAGGATTTGTGTACAGGAGAGCCACCCATTTCACGTACTCTTCCAGGATACGGAGCATACAGCTCCAATATAGGGAATCAAAAGCTTGGCGCAGGTCCAATGATATACATCCCTGCATATTAGTATCTGCATTTGAATGTGTCATAATCTGGTGCAATCTTCGTATATTAAGTGCCGTGCACCTGCCTGGCACAAACCCGCACTGGTCTATGTGTATTAGTTACCGTATGCACTGTTGGATTCTATTTGCTAATAGTCTACTCAATATTTTGTAATCTGTGTTTAGCAACGAAAGGGGACAAAACCCAGCCATATCTGTCCTGTCCCTACCTGGTTTGGGCAGCGACAGCACTATAGCCTGCAGTGTAGTGAGAGGAAGGGAGCCCCCCTCTAAGGAGGCATGATATAGCTTCATCAGATGTGGGACCAACAACGCCGAATATGTCGCATAAAACTCTATAGGCAGCCCATCCTGAACCGGAGTCTTGTTTCGGGGGAGTGCTTTGATTGCTGATCCATTTCCCCTTCCGTTATTGGTCTCTTCAATTCTTTCTGATTGTCCGCCGACAGCTGGCGGGAGCCTAAGTCCCTCAAAGAAAGTGTCATCCTCCGCTACACTAGGTTCCCCGGTTCCGTAAACAACGTTTCAGAGTAGTTTTTAAAGGCTGCATTGATCTCTGATTGCGTGTGAACCACAGTGCCCTCTGGAGTAACAATCTCCAGAATAGGGGTCTGTGCCGGTGCATATTTGAGAATCCTAGCAAGGAGAGGGCCCGCCTTATCGGCTTCTGCATGTTGTTTCTGGGTATATAAACAGTAATCCAACACACGGAGTTCTTCATGAGCTTCACGTGTTCTATGCGCATTTCTTGTAACTCATCCTTATGTGCGTTATTTATTGCTACTTGTTGCTCTAATTGTAAAATGAATGGATAGTTGAGGGCTTAAATCAGGACACCAAGAATTTCTTCCAAGACACCATAGGTAGTGCCAGTCGGCAGATGGTCTGGTCGCTTATAACGCATATCTGAGAGGCTGTATTATAAAGGAAACACATATAAAGTGCTCAGAGATTAAGAAAAGGGAGGGAGACCTGTTTGCTAGACTTCCCCAGAAAGAAAGTGAGCCAAAGTTATCCACACAGGATATGCCAGGACGGACCCCCAATTTGAGAAAAGAGATAGAGGGGTTGCAGGGTGAACACAAAGCTGTCTTAAAGCGAAAGATACAATATAAGTGGAGCGCTAGTAAGCTGCAACACTTTGAATATGGAGAAAACAGTGGTGCATTCCTGGTTTGAACGACCAAGACAGATGCAGGCAGGAATCACGAAGACTCATTGGTGGAAGCAGATATGGGAAGGGTTTTGAAGGCAGAGGGAGACATTACAGCTGAGTTATGAAGCACCCTAAGCACAGTATATGAAGAAAATATTGACCCAACCCTCAAAAAATTATACGTTGACTGTCACGCAAGGACCTACTCACCTTATCTGAGCAGCATAGTACCTATCTTTAGGCAGATCCCATGGAGGAAGAAATACGAAATTAGGTTTTAAATATGAAGAACAGGAAAGCAGCGGGTCCCGTCAGGATTTCTGATGAACTGTACAAGCCGGCTGTCAAAAATTGATTGCAATATGGCGAATTCTCTTTAACGCAATATATTTAGACAATAAAGATCCTCCACCTTCTTGGTACAAAGCCAAAGTGGTCCTGATCTTGAAGCCAGGCAAGGACCCCAAGAAGCTTGAATCATATAGACTCATCTCCCTATTGAGCTGTGGCTCTATACCGGAATTATAGCTAAGAAATTCTCGCGTGTCAACTATACAGTTGTTCACATAGATCAAAAAAGGTTTTATCTTGGAAAGGCAGCTTCATGAGTAAACATCTCCTTATCCGTGCAATCTATCTGGTGGGAGCTTATAACTCTCCCCTGACAGTAGTAACAGTGGACGCAGGAAAGGCAATTGATAGAATTCATTGGGCATTTTTGTGGGAAGTGTCAGATGTTTTTAGTGTAAATCCTAATCTGGTGAAAATAATGCAAATGCTTTATAAGGCAACCACGACAAACATACTGGTAAATGGAGCTCTCATATGATTTCCCACTGCAGACAGGGATACCCGCTTTCACCAATATTTTTTAACCTCTGTATAGAACCATTTGTGCAGGCGATCCAACTAGACAAGGCTATGCTCCCTTTTGAACACTCTGGCTTCTCAGTTAAAGTTGCACCGTATGCGGACGACTTATTCACACCACCAACCCACAGTATTCTATACCCAAACTCCAACAGTATACTGAAAGATTTGGGGAGTTATCTGGCTATTTCATCAACAAGGAAAAGACTGAGATTATGGCCTGGCCAATTGTGAGTCCGATGTACCACCTTAAAAATCAGATCAGGTATTTAGGAGCCCTAGTAACCTATAATTTGGACAAGCTCCCTTTGTAAATTTGTTCAAAGTCAGCAAGAACAAAGGCTGTTAAGGACATGGGAGAGTCTTCCACTGGGCATCTACGGAAGGGTAAAGATTATAAAGATGATGGTTTTCCCAGAAGTGACCTTCCTATTTAATACTATACCATTGCCATTCCCAGGTAAGCAGATTAAGCGGTTTTATTTGGGTGTCCAAAGGGGCAAGGAACACCTGGAAAAAACTAAGGAGAAAACCCTAAACGGCGGTGGGTACTACCTGACTTTCAAAAATATTGCTATGCCTTTCAATTTAAAAATGTCCGCCTCCTAGCTGGGACCACAGATGATTCCCAGTTGGGAAACATGTACACTGCGATGCTAACGGATATGGGCACACATTTTTTTAAACGAGTCAGGCTAAAAGTTCTCCAGGCAGCACTCAGAGTATGGGTTTCCCTGAGGAGAGTACTGGAGATCCATTACTACATGGGTCTGGGGTCTATTTGGAATATTTGGGACTCCCCTGGGGCCCCTGACTGGCTAACAGACAAGCTTAGCCTTCCACTGCAGATAGCAAAATTCAGCACAAGTGGAGACTTTAGAGGTGGGGAAGCCCAGATTTCAAAATTTTAATTCTTCCAGATGTGCCCTCCTTTTTTTCCCCACCTCCTCTAGGCCTAATGACATTTGGGAGCCACTGTTACAGTACCTACGGTCTGTTGAACATGATGAGTCCCCAGGTACTGCGGAATGCTGAGCATACTAGTCTTTTGCTTATATGCATGATACTTCGTTTTGCTACACGGATCACATCGCTGTTGCAAATGTTGGATATATGCACAACTGCCACGGGTTGTTAAGTTTGTTTTCCACTTACATGTGCTCTTTGATGATGTCTCTGTAAAATGCATATGTTTCAATAAAACGCTTTAAAAAAAACCCCCAAAAAACGTAAAGCCCTTTTACAGGACGGAAGGCAAATTAAGAAAGAAGTAGTCCTTTGGTATTGGGAGATGGTGACGGCAGACAACAAGAAAAGTATGGCGCCTTAAAAGATATTGGGAGAAGGACTTACCAGAGCCCGTGCAGACCAAGACTTATGGCAAGTATCCTTTAACTTTCTTTATGGCATAGTAAAGTGTGCACTATTAAAAGGAAACCACCTCTTCATGCTCAACAGGGCCTACTGGGCACCTTCGCGACTGGCAAAATTCCCTCAGGATGCAAGAGATGTAATATGGTAGGAACAGATGACAAACATGTTTGTGGCGTGTCCAGAGCTGGCCTTATTGCAACCAGGTGAGTGGTGCACTGAAAGATATCCTGCACGTTGAAGTCAAGGGAAGCTACTCACTAGTAGTATTCGGGATTGATGAAACACTGGATAAATGGTGCAAGCGTTAAAAATACCTATTGTTCTTCTTAATGCTGATAGCAAAAAGAGAAATATGGAAGGAAATGGTCACACCCGAGCCTCCGATGAGACGGGACTGGATCACTTCATCTAGACATATTAGGAAACTTGATTTATCAGGCAAGTATTGAGATACCGAGGTTCTCTGGCATCCTTTTATAACAGGTATCTCCAACGAGTAGCTCGTGAGCTACCAATAGCTCTCCAGCTACCTGTGAGCTGCTCTCCTCTGTTCAGCCAGCCTATTAATATAGAAGCTTTAGCTTAGTTGAATTATTATATATGTACTAAAATTTAACAGCATGTTCTCAAGATGAAAATTTGTCTTTGTTCAGAACTCATAAGCTGATGTTTGGCAAAAAATAGTTACATTTTCAAAATGTTTTTAAAGCTATTACTGAATCAGGGAGGTTTATTACTCATACTTAATGCCAGTGGGATTGCAGCTATGGCTTTTATGTTTTACCCATGTATTGTCATTTTAAATTCTCAAAAGGATTTTTTTACAACCCTGCTTTATACACTGATGCGATCACTGCTGACAATCTTGGGTGGGGTGGTCACTATTACATCACTAATATTAGTAGCTTGGGATTGGACATGAGTAGCTCGAATTGCAGAAAGGGTTGGAGACCCTTGCTTTATAACATGACATGAGAAATTCAGAACAGTCTAATGATTATTCCACAGTTTCTTGTGAGAAGGGGATGGGTGACGATAAAGTACTCGAGTACAATGTACTTACGAGTACTATGTAAGACGTGCAGTCAAGTGCTCTGGGAAAGAGTGACTAAGCCCCACTTTAAAAGTGGAGTATTAAAACTGACGGTGGAAAGAGGGGAAAAAATGAACGGTCAAGGCAATAACTAGAATTTAGAATTTAAAAAAAAACCTGTATTTTGCTTTGTAAACCACTCATGATAACGCCGAGTTGGCATCGATTTCATTGACAACTTCTTCCAAAGTCAATAGTGAGCTGAAGCAATGAGTTTAACCTCCGCCGAACCGAATCTTGGCCGCTAACTTGCTTTATGAAAACTGAAAGCGTGGTTTCCGATGGAATTTCCCACTGCATTTGTGTTTACTCTCCCAACCGTAACGTTATTTTAACATTAGTTCGCTGTGTAATCGCCATCGAGCGGAGTGCCAGATGGGTTTTTTGAGGGCAATGACTAGAAATCAGTTTTCTTAAATCACTCTACATTTTTGACTCGTCTGTTCCATTTTCAAACCATAATCGCTCTGTTTTCACGCATTGACTAAAAGATTTAACCCGCTTTGCCGAAATTAAGCAAAATACCAAGGGGGAGGGGGGGGGGGGCTGGTTTACGAAGATTTTGCGCTGTGTTTGCATCACAAAAGTGGCCCAAATCAGTGCAAAATCTTTTTTCTCCAATTTACTTTCCAGTGCTGAACTTGTTTAGAGCTGAAACTAAAAAGTAATGCAATCTTTACTTAGCGCCATGGGGCGTGCCAAGGGTGGAGCACGGGCATTTCCATGCAACCACTCAATGTTTCTCATGCTAAACCCAATTTACTAAATAAAATAGATTGGGTTTAGTGTGAGAAAACTGCGCCCTTTTAAAGTAGGTGCAAGGAAGGAGAAATGCTTTCAACTCTCCTTGCTTTTCCGACTTTGCATGGGTGCTGCACTAAGCAGCACGCATACAAAGTGAGAGAAGCTTTGCATCTTGTCTAGGCATGGTATTTTGTACAGAAAGGGTACCCTTCCTATACAAAACATATGCTAGACTCACACACACCCTAGCTATGCTAGACTCACACAGTCGTGGCTCGCAATTCTCGCGGATGGGGGGTCGCGCGGGGGCTATCGCACGTGTTACAGCGCGGGGGGAATATATAAAAAACTAAAACTTACCTGATCCCGGTCACACGCCTACTCTGCTCCTGGGCCGGTCCTGAACAGGAACAGGCATGCTTCCTCCTCTCCTGTAGCCAATCACAATGCTGCAATGGCAGCAGTGTGATTGGTGCGGAGTCCCGGTCAGCGCTGCCGGGCACCTGTTGGGAAGCCATTTTCTCTATGTAGGCTGCATGCCAGGGCCGACCAAAGCAGTCAGGGTACTCAAAGTGGTGCAAGCCACTCCACCCCAACCCGCCCACCCGCCAGCCCCCAACCAGGCATACCTCTACCTTCTGCTTTCTCACAGCTCGAGAAGCAGAAAAAAAAATGGTATTTAAAATACCATTTTATTTTCTGCTTCTCGCACTGTGAGAAAGCAGTGGGGTGGCGCTCCTCTGCCCTAATAGATGAGCCGCCGCTAGAATCACACACACACTCACCCTAGGGCTATGGCGTTAGGTGTGTGTGTGGCATATGGCAGCTGTAATTAACACCTGTGCAAATGAAACGGGAGGAGAGAGCCATATCTTTGAAGTAATGGTGCTCTCCTGCTCCCTTCCTGTCGTGCAGCACAGCGCAGCCTCATGGGGAGCTGCGCTGCGGTGCATGACTTTTTGGTAAATCTCCCCCTAAGATGTTAATTTTAAAATGCTTAATGTGGTAAAGTGTGTCTGCATGTGCTATCTATATACTCGTCTCACGAGCGAGAATATTTACAGTGCATGCTTCCAATGATGTAGCAAGCATACACCATGACCAAATGACTGCCTTTCGAGTAGAACCAACGGCCTCAAAAAACAACAAACACATTCCACAAATCCAACAACAAACCAGCATCAGCCAGGGGCGTAAAATAGGCCCCTGCAGATTGGGGGAGGGTCAATCATTCAGCCCAAAGCCAATTGTTATCTGGGAGATACGGGAGACTCAGCAGTGCCTGATCACATTCTGCAGGGGGGCCCCATCATTTTGCATTATGCCACTGGCTTTTGCCTGCTATTGACCGTGACCATTTTGAGTGCGGTTGCGAAGGTGAAGATGTCTATAATCCTGTCGTAAACTTTGAGAACTCCATTCCCATTTCTGTGGCGCACAGTGCATCTATTGGAATCTCATTGATGTAACCGTGTTTTTGATAAGACAGCTCAGCTCAAGGCGCTTCTCAAAAGCTAAAGGAGCTGTGACGAATACTAATTGCGAGCATGTAAGTGGAAAGAATGTTTAGCAACTCCCTTGGCTTCCTACTGCATCCACCAGTGAAAAGCTGACACCAGGAGAATTCTCTCACACACACACATGCCTCTCCCTACAGGTCGACAAACACTCTTAACACAGTAGGTGCAAGACATCTTTCTTCTACTATAGTGTGACCATGACTTCATGTTGCTCTTCTGACTTGTGTTGGTGTCTGTCTCCTGAGGTTTTTATTGTTAGCTGTTTGTTCTACCTCCAACTCCGTAACTACTCTTTCTTTGTTTGTGCCCCCTGTCTCTGCTTACCTGCTTCTTTCTGCATCCTTTGTTTCTCTTAACAGCCCCTTTTTGCATTTTTTGCTCCTCTTACTGCTCTGTTTTGTATCTTGGTCTCATCTGCCAAACTTACTCCGCTGATTGAGTTTTCCCAACTTTCCGCTCCTGCCAGTCTTTCCCGCTCTCCCCTCTGGACTTTCCCGCTCTTGCGAAGCCCGTGCACTTCCGACTCCACTTCTCCCACTTTTCCAAATGCCTTCTTAATGGAGGCTGTAGTGCGGGCACACTGTCGGCATATCATCGGTGTGCTACAGGTAAGCATATCTGCTCCCGTCTGTGCCTGGACAGCCCCCAGCACCAGGAACCCTGGTCCAAACGTTCTTCCGCAGCTACACAGCCAAAGAACTCCATCTGCGTAACCTAGATGCTGCCAAAGATGCTGCTGCCGAGCCGCACCTCAGTCCACGATGGGCCCCTTTCCCTTCTCGCATTGCCACGTCACATGCTGCCACACACCCACTCCTACTGCCCACACACACACCGCCACCCCTCACCACATTAGAACGTAAGGCCCGTAAGCACACAGCACCACAAACCCAACCCAACCCATACAGCAACCCTTACTCACATGTATGCTTCTTAACAAACACTCACTCTGCAAGCACTCCACCAAGATTTGGGACCTCATCGACTCCAACGTATTGGACATCTTCTTTCTCACTGAAACCTGGCTCAACCCCACATTAGCATCGGACATGCTGCAGCCATCCCTACTGGATACAAAATCCTGCACCTGGACTCCTATAAACCAGGAGGGGGACATGCCATCATCCACAGAGACACCATCAAGTGTACCTCTTACACTGACCCAGAAACTAATTTTATGGAACAGTTGCTCTTCAAGCTTCAGACAGACAGTAAAACCACTATTAAAGGCACCCTCGCCTACTGGCCACCCGGACCCCCCACCTACTTCAGCAACCTCCTCACCAACCTCACCGCACCCCTCGCCATGGGGACCAAAGACTTCATATTCCTAGGTGATCTCAACTTTCGTCTCGATGACCCCACGGACTGCAACTCCACGGGCTTATTTGAAAGTCTACTGAACATCGGCTTCACCAAGCTCGTACATGGCCCTACCCTCAACACGGGACATAAGCTGGACCCCATCTTCTCCTCCAGTGACAAGGTTAAAGTCAGCCATGTGGACCAACCACTCCATCCTCCACTTCCACATTATAGGGCTGCCCACCACCAACCACCTCTGCAGAGTCTAGCAACACCCCACACTGCTGCTGGAAGAAAGTTACAGAAACGGCCGGATTAATGACAGAAACAACTGGATCACCACTAGCGCCAATGCCCTGGTGCCCCTGTAGAAAATACCAAAACCAAAAGATCCAACAAATATGCTAGCTGGGACAATGCTGACCTCAGAGAATCCAACAGCATTTGCAAGCAACTTTAAAGAAAATGGAGAACCACCCTAGGAACCACCGATAGAAACATCTACGGCCGCAATCACGATCAAGTGAAAGAGACCAAGAAAAAGGCCCTGACCCTGAGAATTGAAACTAGTTTCAACAACTGCAAGTAATGTTTTGCCATTGTCATGGAACTCACCAACCCAACTTCCATGACCAACACCATCAGTCCTACACAAGAACTCTGCAACAACCTCTCCGACTTCTTCCAAGTAAAAAATCACCAAGATCTACAGCATCTTTGAACCCCAACTACTCCCCATCGACCTTCCCAGCCTAATAAACTCATCAACCAAAGACTACCAATTGGCAGCATGGAACCCTTTGTCTATTGGAGACACTGTAGCAATAATGATGACAGTCCACTCAGAAACAGGAAACAGGCCGAAGTCACTGCTCTTCTCAAAAAAGTACTCAGCAACTACCAAACCATCTCTCTGCTCCCCTTCCCAGACAAAGTCATGGAGAAGACCACCAACAGATAACTCTCTGAGCACCTAGAATGCCACAAACTCCTGGAGGAGTTGCAATCAGTAGTCCAAAACAACCACAGCACTGAAACGGTCCTCATCGCTGCCACCGATGACATATGCACAATCCTCAACTGTGGGCAGACCGCTGCTCTCATCCTCCACGACTTCTCCACCGCTTTCAATGCCGTCTCTCACCACACACTCATCACCAGACTACACACAGCGGGAATACAAGACCGGCACTCAAATAGATAGCTTCCTTCCTCTTTGGACAAACACAACCAGTCAGGCTCACACAGTTCATATCAGTATCTCATCTGCAGAGTTCTACAGGCAACGTATGACATAGAATATGTTTTGTTTGTGGCTTTTGACAGTTTTCGTATTACCCTGGCAGAAGTCAGGTGGCTTTTTTGGTTCGGCTTGACCTGCCTGTGACCTTTGACATTGTACTCCAACCCATTCTCTTCAGTCATTAGAAGGAAATAGCAGTGGGTTCGGTGTCTCTGGCTGAATCTTTTCCCTTCTACAGGACAGATTTCGTTCCATCCATTTACGGGCCTTCAACTCTTCTACCAAAGGGGAGACATTGTTTACATCGAATGTGCTACGACGCATTCCATTACAACGCGGTTGTTACAACGACCGCGTTGTTACTACGTGAACCATTACATCGCAAGTTGTTACAATAACTTGCTGTAGGGGACAGAGGAGTTGGATTTACAATCCAACACCTTCCCTGCTGTTGCACAAACTGGAGTAGGAATAGTAAATTGTTCTATTCCTAAGTCCAGCGCGCCCCCTACAGCAAGTCGTTTTAACGACTTGTGATGTAATGGTTCGCGTTGTAACAACACGGTCGTTGTAACAACCATGTTGTAATGGAATGCGCTGTAGTGCATTTGATGTAAGGAGACATATTCCTACCAAAGAGATACTATGAGGAATCCCGCAGGGCTTTTCGGTAAGCCATATTCTGTGTAAAACCTAGGTCGGACCTCCAGTCATGATTATTAGATCTTTTGGTTTTGATTTCTGCAGCTATGCGAATGATGCATAACTGACTGTGTATGTAGAGGACAGGGTAGAGCTGATTGAGGATAAGTTCAGACATTGTCTAGTCAAAATAACTAACTTGATGACACATGAGCTACACATGAATGGAGGCAAAAGTAAAATTCTTGTGTTGGGTGGTGAAAAGTGGTCTTTGTTGTACGTCTTAGTGGTCTGCTAATACGGGTCCACTATGACAACCTGTGAAAACAGTAAGATTTTTGGGCTTTCTTTTGACCAAAATCTAACTTTGAAGCCTCAGGTTATTAAAACAGTAGACATTTCTTTGACCACACTGCAAGCTCTGTGGGATATTCTTCCTATGAACTGGAGCAAAGCTGTAGCCTAGATGACTGTTTATTGACTTGCAGCTACCTCTACTTCTGCCTACCCAAGTATTTGGTAAGAAACTGCAGGTAGTCAAGAATGCTACAGCTAGACCGAAACTGGGCTAAGTATGACAAAATTCAGTCTCTAAATAGCTGCCTAGTTTGCATTGGCTTGCCATCTATAAAAAAAAAAAAATTAAATGCCTATGCACTGTCCATAGGGCTGTGCATGTAGAACATGGGTACTCACAAACATTTTCCCAGGGGCCACAAAGTATGGTCTGTGGTGTGACCGAAGGCCGCACAAACACCAGCAGGGTGGCGAAATACACGTTTTTGAATTTTGAAGAGACTTTATCATATTTTCTCACGTTTGTTGTAAAATGCCTTTAAAAAATGACGTTGTTTCTAAAATTAAGTGGTAGGACTTCCATTCTGAATGTTAGTGTTGAGTCAAGGTAAACAGCTGTTCACCAAGGGGCCAGATGGAAAGGCCAGGAGGGCTGCAAGCGGTCCCTGGGCCATACTTTGAGTATCACTGATCTAGGAGGTCCTTTTTTACTACAACATAGACTTTTGATATGTGACTGGCCACTCTTTGAGATCAGCTTTTGTCCATCTAATGAAGGTTCCCAGGAGCTACAAAGCAAGAGCTGGTGGCAGAGTTTTATCTGTTCGTACAGCTAAGGCTTAGAACCAACGTCCTCTACTGATTAGGTCACAAAGCAACTCTGGAAAACTCAAAAATCTTTTGAAAACTTGGTTGTTCACTCATATCCTTGTATCTAACTTTAAAATAAATAACTTTACATCAATGTTATACCTTTAGTATATTGCATGTGTTATTTTGCATAACAATGATATTGCACCCACTACATCAAACTAGCCACTACTTCGCATTTTATATATAATTAAGGAGACCCGTAATTCAGAATTGTACTTATATACTTATCATGACGTAGCAATAGGTAAATTCATGGACACAATATTATTGTGGGTTGCTATCATCGTCCTCAATATGGTGGCACATAACCACCTCAATCTGTCCCTCACTGTGGTAGATAATGCCAATCCTACACCCTTCGCCGGTTTGTGTTTTGTTTTAAGGCCCATACTATTGATTTTGTGCCATAAATTAGTAATGATAACATGTTCAAATGTACACTGATTTAACTCTATAATAAGGCATTTCACGCTCAAAAGGCTTCATATATCATCCAAGCTTCTACTGTGTCCTTCCACATGCACCACCACCGGGATGTCATCTAATGTAATTGCTATGTGTTTCTTTTCAAGCACTTTAGTGACCATGTGGCTATGTCTACTCTATAAAAATACTTTTATAAATAAATAATAAACCCTCTCCACTACTGGCACTCTTGGGATACGTCCAAGACATCCCTAAAGCCTCGCGCTATATTATTGCTCTTGTCTTACTGCTCGTAAAAAGAGAAATTGCTATACAAAGGGGCAGTAGGCATGGATTAGCAGCCTAATTCTATGTCAGGACCGGAGGCTCCGATTATGCTTCTCATTTTCTTTACTGCAAATCCTCTTTTTGGCTTGTCACTTCCTGGTCGTTCCGCGCATGCGCGGCGGCCATTTTAAATGTAATTTTCTCCGGATTTTGCCGTTTTCGGGTTGAGAGAGCGCGGGACCAGCGCTATTTGGCTCAAAAAATCCCACCTGTGACTGCCACCCTGTCCTGACGCTCAAAGACAATATTTATCACTTTGGGCTGTAAACTTTGGCATAGGCTTTGCCCAGAGTGGTGTATTTAGGCAAGCCCTCCCTCCACATTTGAATATATATTTTCCTCACAAGTGAAGTTGTGTTGCTGTGGCTTGCCAGGGCTTTTTGCCACTCCCCCTTTATAATATCACTCTCTTTACACACAGTTTTATCTTGTGTTTTTTTTCCACAAACAGTGCATATTTGCTCCTCTTTTGTTCCTCTGGTGGGTTTATCGGTCACTTTACTGTACCAATATGTCTGACTATTATGAAGAGGATGATTACTTTGAGGAGGACCCTTCTGGGTCTTTTGAGCATGAGCTAGTGGAAGCTCTTGATGTGGGAGTCCAGCACTCCGTAAATAAGGCTATGGTCAGGGCTATTGAACCCTTAAAACGGCATTTATCTAATTATGCCAGGCAACAAGGCTGGTTTTCTGGGTCTTCTGCTTCTCGTTCCTCCTCTGGAGGTAAAAGTTCAAAAAACCCTCATTTTTCTGACTTTGCAAAATTGGCCAAAACCTTTCATTCGGACCATTCTTATGGCACCTCTTCCAGAGATACTCCTTCCAGCTCGCCTATCAGGGATGATGGCAATTCCTCCCATGATACGGCGTCGGAGCCGGAGGTTTCACCTCCACCAGCTAAGAAGCTCCGCAAGGAACGTTTTGTCGACGCACCCTCCCATCCTACCTTACTTAATTTTGAACCCACTGCCATTGTCCACCCTAATTCCTCTTCTTGGCTTCCCTCTACCGAGGTTGCAGAGTATGTCAAATCGCATCTGCATCAAGCCTTTGATAAGGAGGTTAGAGCGCGATTGCATTCGGAATGTCCCAGGCCAGATTTAGCAGATAAAGTCGCGGACACTCCTGAAGTGGACCCATCTATGTTGACCTATTTAAAAAAATATACAAAGGATCCTAAAAGAGTATTGATCGTGCATGGCGGTCCTGTCAGGACAAGCTCCTGGATTTGACAGGTTCCTTAACAAAAATTTTGGATTTGGGATACAAATCTAAGGCCTCGAGCCAAATTATTAATCCAGATGATCTCATTGGATGGGCTCAACGCGCCATATGTCAATTGGGCAACGCCAATTGCGCCATGTCCTCTGAGCGTCGACGTTCCATCCTTTTAAAACTTGATCCCAAATTTGCGGAGTTGTCTAATTCGGAGTCAGGCCCCTTGGCGCAGGGCCTTCTTTTTAGACAACCTTTTCTGAAGGAGCTTACAAAATTTGTCGCTACATTCAGTGGCCTTGACAAGGCGCAAGGCTCTTTGAAACGGGCCTTTCGCCCGGTTTTTGGCCGGGCCGGACGACACCGGGGGCGGTCGTTCGGCTGCGGTTATCAACAAGGCTCCCAAAGAGGATATTCTTCCCATCGTGTTCCTCAGCTTCCTTTTACCTCACCCGTGGGTCCCGCAACAACAACAGAAAAGGACGCTTTGGAGGCAACCAAGGAGGTCACCGGGATGCCGCACCTTCAGGTGAGCCTGATTCCCTTATCAGAGGTTCAGTTGGGGGGCCGCATTCAGTTTTTTCTCGCCAATTGTCGAGGAATCTCGCAGGATGCTTGGATCCTGGATACAGTACTTGGTTACAAGATAGAATTCTTTCGGACCCCCTCTCAAACTCTGTCCCCTCGTCCCATGCTTTTTTCCCATCAAGACCGACTGTTCATTTCCAGCGAGATCGAGTCTCTTCTTCAAAACGGTGCCATAGTGCAGACTTCTCGTCACCATCGCCGGTTTGTCAGCAACGTCTTCCTAGTTCAGAAGAAGGGGGGTGGATCACGGCTTGTTTTAAATCTCAAGGAGTTCAATGGATGGGTTGTATATCGTCACTTCAAGATGGAGGGGATCCATCTTCTGCACGATCTTCTGCAGGAAAGGGACTGGATGGTCCGCCTTGATCTGAAAGATGCCTATCTGTCAGTGCCCATTTACAAACCGCATCGCCGATTTCTGCAGTTCCAATGGCAAGGAGTCTGGTACGAATACCAAGTCCTTCCTTTCGGCCTCTCGTCAGCACCTTGATGCTTCACGAAACTTCTGAGGCCTGTAGTCGAAGTTCTGCGAGCCCGGGGCGTTCGACTCATAATTTATCTGGACGACATCCTCATACTGGGTCAGTGTCCTCACCTTGTCTCTCAGCATCTTGCTTGGACCATAGATTTGTTACAGAATCTGGGTTTCTTGATCAACCCTCAGAAGTCTGCGTTGAATCCATCTCAGTCTCTTGAGTTTCTAGGTTTTCTAGTCAATTCCCTCACTTGTCAACTCCTCTTGCCGCATCAGAAGATCAGATCCATCAAGAGAGAGTTGAGGTTGATTTTGAGCAAGCAGACTGTGTCCTTGAGGTCTGTAGCCCGAGTCAGCGGGTTGTTAGCTGCTTCTATTCAAGCGATTTTCCCGGGTCCCCTTCACTACCGAGCACTTCAAAGGCTCAAGATTCGACATCTCCAGAACGGCCTCAAATATTCCAATCAGATTCCTCTCTCCGAGGAAGCGAGGTGGGAGATGTTATGGTGGCTGGAACATATGGAATCGTGGAATGGTCGAGCCCTATTCGGCACCACTCCGGAGGTGGTGATCGAGTCCGATGCCAGTCGATGGGGTTGGGGAGCCTGGTGCAGTCCAGTGTCCACGGGTGGCCGCTGGTCTCCGGAGGAGTTGAGTCTACACATCAATTGCTTGGAAATTCTGGCGGGTTCATTTGCGATTCGGTGTCTATCGCCCAGTCAGACGAATTGTTGCATCCTTCTCCGCATGGACAATGTGTCAGCGGTTTGTTATGTCAACAAGTTGGGCGGGACTCGGTCTCGTCTCCTAGCGGAGATTGCCAAAGACTTTTGGCACTTTTGCCTTCAGAACAAACTGTTCGTGATAGCGGAATACCTTCCGGGGTGCAGCAACCAAATAGCCGATTGGAATTCCCGACATCTTCGGGATTTCAGCGATTGGAGGCTTCACCCTCCTGTGTTCCGAATGTTGAACACATTTTGGGGTCCTTGTCACATAGACCTGTCCGCTTCCAGACTCAAAAAGCAGATTCCGGAGTTCTTCAGATGGTGTCCAGATCCGGAAGCTCTGGCCACGGATGCTTTTCTGCAGGTATGGCCTCCGACACTCTGTTACGCGTTCCCTCCCTTTGCAATGATTCCGAGGGTCCTCACACGAACCAAACGTTTTCACTCGGAATTGATTCTGATCACTCCTCTTTGGAGGGCTCAAGCGTGGTTCCCGGTTCTTCTGGACATGCTATGTGCGGTTCGGTTCTTCTTCCACAACGGTGGAACCTATTGTTAGATCCCGCTCAATTTCCACATCCATTGATAGCATCAGGTCAACTCCGGCTGGTAGCCTGGCGAATTTCGGGGGTCGTTGGCAAGTCCCAGGTCTTTCAACAGACGCTACAAGATTTATCAATGAGGCTTGGTCACCCAACACACACAAACATTATGCTACTGCATGGAAACGATGGTGTGATTGGTGCTCTCAACGGGAGGTGGATCCCGTTACAGCAGATGTCTCCTTGGTAGTGAATTTTCTTGCGTCTTTAGCCGCTTCAGGCCTTGCTTATCGTACCGTCAATAATTTTAGGTCAGCCATCTCGGCAGGTCACAGGGCCATTGACGGCAAACCTCTTGGGGATCATCCATTAATATGTAAATTACTTAGTTGTATTCGGTTGGTGAAACTACCATGTCCTAAATATTCGGAACTTTGGGATGTCTCCATTGTATTACGTTTTTTGGACTCCTGGCCTGTAAATCAGGTTTTGTCTCGTAAACAGCTTTCTGCCAAACTAACTATGTTACTTTGTCTCGTATCATGCAAGAGGGTTTCTGATATTCACGCCCTTGATCTGGCAGGTCGCAGGTTCTCTCCAGAGGGTGTTACCTTTTGATTTCTAGACGAAATAAATGTAACACCTCTTCAATCACTTATCCGGCTTTTCCTGAAAACCCTAAATTGTGTGTGGTTCAATGCATTCGAGATTATGAGGTAAGTACTGCAGGTTTTCGTCATGATCTGGCGGGTCAATTGTTGATTGCACTGCAGAAGCCTTTTCGTCCAGTGACTTCAGCCACACTGGCACGATGGGTGCGTTGGCTCATGAGCGAAGCTGGTATCGATGTCTCCAAATTTGGAGCTCATTCTGCTCGTGGTGCCATGGCATCCAAGGCTTTTTCTATGGGAGTCAGTTTATTGGACATTATGCATGCAGCTGACTGGTCCTCTGATTCGACATTTAAAACTTTTTATTACAAACCTATTGTAAATGTTGCATCTGTTGTGGTGGCGCAGCTTTGAACAAGTATAATCGGAGCCTCCGGTCCTGACATAGAATTAAAAATTTGCAAACATTCGTGACAAGAGTTTTCAATTCTATTATGGACACGGAGGCGAGGATTATCCCACCCATAATCAGTACTGTGCTGTCTGATTTGAAATACTCTATAATGCAATGTATATCTTTATACTGATGTTTTCCCTCCCAATTTTGCTTTATCTCTTCCTGGGAGTGTGGTATTACGGCTTTACATTTCTATTCCAGGTTCTGATCTCAAGTGAGGTTTGCTGCCTTTTCACCTTTGAGGAAGGTTCTTTCGTCGTTCTCTAGGACATGCTGTTTCTTTGAAGATATCTTCCAGTTTCCTCGTTGCTGCCGTTGGCCTTTGGATTCCTTCGATCGAGGGATTCTTCCAGTTTTCTTGGTCTACAGACTGTGACTATATTTTGACTTACCTGTTTTCTCACACAAAGAAAGAGGATGTAGTATTCTCTTGTGCTCCATGTATAGGGGTCTACTCTATGGTTGTCACGTGATACCCTCTAGGTTTATGGGTATTGTAGTTCGTACTTGTGTTTTTTACTTTTTCTGATTGGCTGCTGAGATTTACAGTAAAGAAAATGAGAAGCATAATCCTCACCTCCGTGTCCTTAATAGAATTGAAAATTCTTGTCACGAATGTTTGCAAATTTTTAATTGACTCACTGCGTATATGACTGCCTTCGTGCTGTTCCCTCGACCTATGGTACCCGTATGTAAGAGTGGGCCTGCTTTCAAAAGGTCAGCGTGCTAGTTGTTTTTTTGCACGCAGGGGATAAAAGACCATGCTGAAGCGACCGCGCAGCATATAACGAGGTTGCTGTAACTTGTAGGCTGCAACTTTATTGATATTTCTTAACGATGAAATTGAGTGGAAAGCTGCTACTTTAATTAAAATGATTTGACCCTGAAATTGGTTTAACTCTGTCACTGCGAGTGCCTTTAAATTGTTTTAAACTGCACCATTGCACTTTTGTTCTTAACTCACCGCCTATTTGACTGCCTTCGCGCTGCTCCCTCGACCTGTCACTATGGTGCCCATATGTAAGAGTGGGCCTGCTTTGAAAAGGTCAGCGTGCTAGTTGTTTTTAGGTCTCGCCTGACCCAGCGCATGCGCTGGTCTGGCAAGACATTTTGTGAGGGCTCCAAAAACTGCTACCAGGCCAGCCTAGAGCTACAGTGCATGTGTGCGGGCGCGCGTGTCGCGCTTTACCGCAATTACTTTCTCTTTCGCGGCCGCTTTGATGTTTGATCGCGATCGCTTTGATGTTCTCCGTGAGGCTACAATAGCAGCAGTTAAAACAAGCATTGGCATAGCCAATAGGTCTCGCTTTTGGGACCTTATAAGTGTTTAGTTATGCAACTGTTGCATGGCTAAACACTTATAAGGTCCTAAAGGCGAGACCTATTGGCTATGCCAATGCTTGTTTTGCATGCAAGCCATAAAAAGCATGCTGATGCGACCGTGCAGTGGGTGCGTCGCCGGCGCACCAAAGGCAAGCCCATCTGCGCCCGTCAGCTCCCGGAATGCGACATGAATGCGACATACGCCAGGACCCGTGCACGTTCTCCCTTGCATGCTTTCTTAAGGGAACAGCTACTTACATTCAATAATGGTAAGTGCCTTAATTCCCCCTTAAGGGATAGGAAGAAGGACAACCTCCCCTATCACTGTAACTTGTGTAACTTTTCCTTATCGGTCAGGGATGCAGCAGCTACTCTCATAGTGGAGCCTTTACCAAGTCCTTCTAAGGGGGTAAATAACTCCATAGACAACGCCACTGCAGCTACTTCCACATCAGCGCACTCACTTAAACACTTAAAGAGGGAAAATAACTCCTATGGCCCTGCGGGGAACTCGCTAATCTGCATTTTGCTAAACACTAGATATATGATCAAGCACAAATGTGAGTTTGAGTACTTGATGCAGACTTCTAACCAGGATTTGGTTTTCCTAATGGAAACCTGGGCCAATGAAACGTCTTAGCCCGACTGCACAGGAAGCTATGAACTGGCTAAAGTAGGCAGGGAAGGTAAAAGGGGAGGTGGCATACCTATTATATATCACTCTTGCTTTAAGGCTACCTTTGACTCTATTCAGCATCTTGGAGTAGAAGCTTTGACTTTTAATATTAAAATCAGTAACACCCTGCCATTCCCTGGTCTACTCCTCTACCGGCCATCGGCACCTAGAGCCCTGTTCACACAATCGCTGCAAATTTTTACGGAATCATGTCTAGATTCCCCCACCTTCACGGTACTTGGTGATTTTAAACTTTCACCTTGAACGTGGAAACAGTGCAGACACATCCGTTCTTTCCGAATAACCCTAATATAATCTTGGACAAAATACTGCCCCTAACATGGACTGATCATAAGGCTGTTTTCGTCAAACTATTCTGTCCGGAGAGAAAGGCGCCATCCCCAAGTAGACTGCCGCGTGTTAAGACTAGATCCTGGCACAAAATCAATCAAAAGAATCTAGAGAAGGCCCTTGATAGACACCCTCCCACGTTAGCCCCAGACAACAATAAGGGAGAAGTGGCGCCAGATGGGTACTAACCCTGTCTGAAGCCATGTAAAGTATAGCAGGGGACAGGGATCTCCCGGGGAGCCAGATTTAGTAGATAGTAGCAGATCATTTACTATCTTAACAGTTAGGGGGGGGAGCCAGACAGTTGACATGCGGTAGGATTTTCAGGGAAGTGTCCTCTGTTAACATTGTATTGCCTTGTCTGGGGCGTTCCCTGCATGCTCCTTGGAAACCATTTGAACTTTGGTTGTGAAGACGTTAGCCACTTTATTGCAAAAGGCTTGATCTGGAGAAAATTGATTCTCCTGCTGCAGTTTAGACAGAGGTGTAACGGTTTTGAAAAGCTCTCTAGTTGAATTTTTTCTCCCTCCATTTTAGTAGTGAAGCAATTCTTCTTGGCGATATTAACAATGTTCTTCTTTTGTTAGGTACAATCCCCTCTTCCTGGAAGAAAGCCTGTATCAAGCCCATTTTGAAGAAACCCTTATTAGATCCCACTGAAGTAAACAACTACCGGCCTATATCCTTCCTACCACTCGCGGCCAAAATTCTAGAAAAATCCATCAATCAAGAGCTAACAGCCTAGCTAGAATCCAATGGCCTCTTAGACCAACATAGCTTCAGACCACATAATTCCACAGAATCAGCTTTAGTCACGGCCACTGAGGAGATATGTGAACAGCTGGACAGTGGGGGGAGAGCCGTCCTTATCCTACTGGACCTCTCAGCAGCATTTGGTACTGTAAACCATCGGGTACTAACACAGAGGCTGAAGGCAATAGGAATCAAGGGCACGGCTCTAACCCTACTCACCTCTTTTCTTACATCCAGGGAACAGAGGTTGTGCTGGGGTAACTTTACATCTGAGGCTTTCTCTCTCCCGTGTGGAGTTCTGCAAGGATCAGCTCTGTCACCGACCCTGTTTAACATCTACGTTACTCCTCTGCCTAAGCTGATCAAAGCACACAGTTTCTCGTTGGCCGACAACACTCAGATAGTTATATATCTTCGGGTGTGGAAACAGTGGCTGGGATGTTTCACAACTGTCTGAAGCACATTATTGGGTGGATGCATCTGAATTATCTTAAACTGAATACATATAAAAACGGAGGTTGTGGAGTTCGGAAAGAGACAATCACTTTGGAATCATTGGGGTGGCCAGCAGGGGCAGTGTCCTGATCCCACTGATAAGGTTAGAAACGTAGGAGTCATATTTGATGATCAGCTCATTTCGCAGGTCAGTTTAATCTCCTGACTTCCTCGTGTTTCTTCCTTCTAAAGATTCTGCATAACATTCTTCCGTTCATTCCCCTAGATCTCAGAATAACTGTGGTATTTGCATTAATTCTTTCTAGAATTGATTACTGCAATGCGCTTTTTCTTGGCATTGACAAACGCCAACTATTAAAACGTCAGTCTCTGCAGAACACTGCAGCGCGGGTGCTGCTCAGCATCCCGAAATACCATCCTATCTCTAACAGTATTAGGGAGCTCCACTGGCTTCCATTCCAGCAACGTATTGAATTTAAAGCTCTGTGCCTGGTGCATAAAGCATTATATATAGGGGAATCGTTGTACTTACAGAAACTTTTTCTATGGCACATCCCGCAGCGGGAACTTAGATCAGCCAGTAAACGACTAGTTCCGGTCCCAAAAATTTGAAGGGCTAAATGGGGGGAAAGAAGCCTTTCCTATCAGGCAGCTAGGCTATGGAATACGCTGCCTGTCGCAACTAGTTTACAACCAATTAGACTCCTGTTCAGGAAAATGCTCAATACTTCCATCTCTGGAACAATTCTCGTTACGCATTACTTTTCAGCGCCAAGACGCCTTGGCATTTGCGTGCTCTATAAATGCATTACTTACTTACTTACACACTAATACATTGTAACACTGATAGTGAGCTCTACACCAACCTGCAGCCGCCCACCACCAGACCCCCCCACATGTGGCTACCATTTTGAGCCTATCTCCTCACACTCGACACCTCTACCAGCTCACAAACTCAGTAACCATACCTGCTATCTGTGCCTGCATTATGCGCCTGGAGAGACTATGTGCACCACAAGCACATATTGAGTGCATTCCTGTCTGTTCCCTGTTAAGTCAACCCTTCTAAAACTGTCTGTACGAATGTTTCTATTGGTGACCATCTAATGTCCATGCATGATGAAGGGTGAAACATATCAACTATTGCAGAATTGTAAATTGCTATGTATGTGTGGTACCTTACAAATATAAAAAAGAAAGTTTAAAACAAATAAAAATAAATAATAAATCTTTGAAATATAGGACACTCTTTATTCCTTTCAACATATGATGCATCAACCTTTGGAATATCACTACATCAAAAGAAGGAGCCAACAGCAGCAGAAGCCAAAGCAAATGCCATTCTCTTAATTTCGAAAGGTCCCGCACCTATAACAAATGTTGTGTACAGTGTGGACTTCTAGTGCAGTGGGATCTGATGGTCTGCGGCTAACTAATATTAAATACTGATTTAAACTGGTGGTTTAAATGAGTTTGTGACCTCTAGACATTTCTAGATTGAGGCTAGAGTTAAAGGAACTTATTGGGGGAAGCTTTGATCTTACTCATGTGGATAGATATCAGGAGAATGCGCTTATATATTTGAGTAAAGATGTGACCTGCCATGCAGCACAAGCTCATGATAGATTAACTGAATTGGCAAATGAGTATGAGGTAGACATTACTAGAAATAAGACTCTGAGAAGAGCGATCAAGCTCAACTAGATGACGAAGCAATTGTAAATATGAGGACTTTTGAGATGAGCCTAAATGTCAAGGAATTGGTTGGCTCCCGACAGTATCGGATTAGCCTGGATACATTAAGGGAAAGGTGGGCCAGGAAAAGAGAAAAAGAAGAGAAAGGAAGAAGCAGGGGGAACAATAGAGATACTGCCAGGTCCATTTGATGGAGGTACAACTAAGACTTATGCTTTAAGATAGGCAGATTCGGGGGGATATGTGCATGTACTCTGAAGTCAAGGTGATCTTGCTACATTTACAAATCAGTTCCTGAAATTGAGGGAGAGTCCTGACTTGTGGTACCATCAGGTCAAACGGTTTGTGGAAATTTTGAAAGTATTGTGGAAGAATTTGAACACCTTATTCGATATAATGGTTTCCAGTGATTTATATGCTGAGTGTAAGGTGTCTATACAGAGTCCAAATAATGAATCTCAGACAGTAGCTGGAACAAATGCATCATCTCCTATAGCAATGCAAAGTTCAGAAAGGTGATACATTTTTTGAAGGGAAAGGTCCCACAAAAGGAGATTAACTGGTTGAAGATTAATCAAACCTCTCAAGAGGCTAAGGAGTCAGTGCACACTTACCACGAGCATTTGCTACAGGTGTTCAGACAACATAGTGGTGTTGATAACCCAGAAAGTTTGTGTCACAGTTTGTTCTTGGTTGAATATAAGTTTCTGGCAAAGTAAGCCTTTGGATGAGAAATATCAATATGAGAGGTATGTAGTGATGAAAAGGAAATGCCTCTGATGGTTATTGTTCAGATTTAACACAATTAAGGTGCCTGAGAGGGGAGGACGATTGCATACTTGGCACAATCTTAATAGGTAGACCAGAATGGTCCATATGTGAGGTGAATGTCTACCCAGTATCCTTTATAATAGGCATCGATGTTAAAACAGCCGAAGTCCCAAACCTACCCATCTTGGGAAAATAGATCCAATGTTAATATTAATCCTGTGTCGAAGTAGGTCTCAGCTGAGATAGGTTCCTTTGAAAAAGACCACCAATTTGTGATATGTGACTCCAGTCCAGTCAATTTGTTGGTGGTGTATGAACAGCAATTCATGCATTTCTGGGTTCATCAGCCACACAAAGCTCTGGAACACAGTCACGTTCATCCATGCCCCCTATCCATGGCATTGTATTTGCCCTGTCGTCAGCGGAGGGCACGAACAGATACGGTCGCTTGGACATGGACGAACTCCAACGCAGAGCTCATGTGGATCACCTTTTTGCCCAATCAATCAATACCTTACTTGACAACCCAACACTACTCCTCACTAGAGATGCGGGCACACGTGATGCCTCCGTACACTGCAGCTGACTAGCATATGGGCACTGTACCCGTACGGTTCCTTTCCTGAACCTGAGCAGGCTTTATAGGAAACCTTGTACACCTTTTTGTGTAAGCTCAACTATTTTCAACTGCGTGCTGCATCCCCTCACTACATGATTCCTTCCCGAAACCTCCGAAACACTTCAAGCCCTAGAAGTGCTGCTAACCACCACTTCCCCATGTCGTTTAATCACAAATTATATCTTACAATGCAGACAACTGCACCTGAGCAGTTTCCCAGTCTCAGGAAACATGAGAGTCTGACTTGGGTAGTCCCATTTCTGCTGAATGCTAGAAATACTGCTGTGTGCATTCTCGTATCCTCTCCCCCAATTACAAATTAAGCCAAATTAATTTTGAGTCCGACTGTACTATACAACCAAGCGGCTGCGCAGACTTGATCTCTGAACAGATGCGTGTTGTTTGCCCTGCACTGCACCCACAGCAGACTTTTTACACTTAGTATGGACCTGCCCTGCAATACAAACTTATCGGTCTGAAGTGTTATATATTATTGAAGACACTGTTGGATATGTGATTATGCAAGCTCCAGCGATTGCACTACTGGGTTTTGTCAAATATATATCCCTGGCGATGGATACCGATTGGTGGGATTGTTATTACTCATAGCCAAATGAAGAGTTGCAATGTGGTGGTGGAGGCATAAGTTACCATGTAAAATTGACCAGCTACATGATGCTGCACATTGCCAAGAACAATTGCAAAACTACTGGGACCTGATACCTCCTGGAAACTTTAACTGTGGAAGAAGGCCTTGTAAATACCAAGACATTCGAAGTTTGTTGTGATTCCCCATTGAAGGCAAAAATACTCAGAACTGGTGCTGTTCATCGCACCGGATAAATTCTGAACATCCGGTGTGGTGGATTTTATCTGGTGCATTCACTATCATCTATCACTCCAGGGCACTGGTAATAGGGCCCTAAGTTTTGTTACACTTGTGAAGTACCCAAGCCACTTCCTTTCCCGGCCCTGTTTTTTTCATCAGTTGGTGTATATTGCTATCAACCAACAATTTGTACATATTATAGCCTTAGAACCCGATGTAGCAGACTCTACCAGCCATTAAAGGCAGGTTACAGCGTTCTAGAGGGCGTTTAACAAGGTAAAGGGCGTTAAATGACCAGGGGCCAGATGTATCAAAGGGTTTTACCCATTCTGTGTCTATGGGAAAATGTATTCATACATATGGCCACAGGAGAGCCCGCTACAGAGGCCTCTAAGGCGATTAGAACATTCTGCCCATAGAGGGCAGAATGTTCTAATTTGTAAAACAAAGGCCATGTGGAGTCCTTGGGCCTGTGAGGGCTTTGTTAACAACAACAGCTTTGAACAAACATTGGAATACTGAAGCTCCGGGATTCTACCGGCCATTAGAAGCCCGGAGCACTCCATTGTTTTCAATGGAGCTCCCAACATTCCAATGTTCTAATGCGGCTTGAACTGCTTGTCAAGGAAAAAGAGGCACATCATTTGTAGCTACCATTTTTGTGTATTAATTTATTAGGACTCACTTGCCAACAACTGGGGTCCAGGCTAGAGAGGGTGTGAAAACATGCTGGCTTAAAAGACACTAAGAACTGTGCATACTTTGCATTTCAGGATTCTCTAAAAGAAGTAATTCTACATATTTTTACATATGTTTAAAGGGTGTTGTGGGAAAAGTCACCTCTTCCTTATAAATAGATGTTTAATACTTTACATGATGAATTTGTGGAAAACAGCATTTACAACGCGGATGGAACCACGCATTCCATTAACGCGTAAGCTTAACCACGGTTGCCTTTACCGCGCGTATGCCTTTACCACGCATATGCGTCGCAAAGGCAGTCAGTGCTTTAAATTCAGAGCGGATGTGTGGGGAGCGCGAACAGGAATGATTGGGCCAGGAAGGTTCAGGACGAGGGTTGGTAAGTAGGGCTGAAGGCTGGCTTTTAGTGCTTGGGGCAGGGTAGTTTTAAGGGCCGGGGGTTGGGTTTAGGTCTCATGGTGGGGGGCTGGAGTGTTTTAAGGGCTGGGTCGGGGTAGTTTTTAGGGCTCCGGTCGGGTTTTAGGGCTCAGGGCGGAGGGGCAGGTCAGGCAGTTTTTAGGGCTGGGGATGGATTTAGGACTAAGGGCAAGGGATGGGGTCAGGGTCGTTTTAGGGCTGGGGCAGGTTTTAGGACTCAGGGAGGGGGTTGAGGTAGTTTTCATGGTTCGGGGTGGGGTAGTTTGCAGGGAGGGGGCCGAGATTTAGGGCTCAGGGAGGTGGACTGGGTGTAATCTTTACCAGGCATATGCCTTTAACAATCATGCCTTTACAATAAAATTAGCTGTAAAGGCATTCATTGTAAAGGCATGCATGGTAAAGATGCGGTCTTAGTAAAGACCGCGTTGTTAAGGCATGTATGGTTCCGTCATACAACCTGAATTTGTAGGTGCGTTGCTGTGTTATTGTTCCTATTTATGGAGGCGGAACCAAGTATCAAGGTGTATATGAGGTGAGGAGCACTTGTTTAAGGGTGTAAATGTTGTCATCAAAAGTCTTTGTAGATTAATCCCAATATTTTGACTTTAGTCATGGAAGTTTCACTTCTAAATAGCTTGTGAATCGGGCAGTTGAGTGGAAAAATATCTGCCAAATTCTATCGCTTTTGTTTTTGGGGATGGAGAATCCTGGAACTTCCCTACTAGGTACACTGAGCACCTCCCGTTTTTCTGCTGCGAAATCAGCTCACCTCAACTCTCTGTGAACTGCACCCTCAGCAGAGGTTGTGGCGTAGAGGTCTCTCCTGTGATGGCCAATCCCCAGCAAAATACACTGCTACACCTTCCAATTAGGACACATCAGTTAGTGTGGAATCATGCCTGTGTCTTTGAACCCAACGTTTACGCCCAAGAACAGGAGAGCTCAAGACTTCGAGAAGGATTTCTATGACATTAAAGTAGGCATGACAGACATGATGGTCTTGGTTCTGGTACCGAAACTAATGGCCTAATTATGACTTTGGCGGTCTTGGAGCGCGGCTGTCGCCACCCTGCTCCAAGACTGCCAAAAATGTACTGACACCGCCCACCACATTACAAGTATTTTTGTCTCTTGTGGGTAGTTCTCTGGTCATCCCACGGCAGTGTCTATGAAAAAGGTACTGCAATGGGAGCATCAAAGGCAGTTCCTGCACGGCATGGACTGATATAGTCATGCCGTGCAGGAACTGGGATGCATGCACACAGGGGGGCACATGTGCCCCCCTGCATGCACCCTGTGGCCCTGAGGCAACAAGGGCCCTCTCTGTTCCTCTCTGCCACAGACCACGGCAACACCGCCAGGGATCTCGGATCTTTGGCGTTTGTGGCGGTACCATGGCAGTCCGATTGCCCAACTTGTAATAGGGTGGTCGGACCGGCAGGGTCCGCACCAGCACTATGACTACGGTGGTCCATCGGACCGCCAAAGTTATAATTAGGACCTAAGTCTTTTCAGATTGAGAAACCTCTCAGTTAAACTCTAAGAGGAGCACAGTCACAAACTGGAGAACTTTAAGTGCCTCTCGGCCTCCCAAATGTGAAGTGAATAATGATCCAAGACTGTGATTTATCGGCACTATTCAGACCATGCAATGAAGAAAGCAGAGACTGGTCCTCTAACACTACAGCAGGCACTGCATCATTGCACTATTCCCTACAAGAGATCCTGCACAGTGTTCTATATGACGATGAGGCTCATATTTATCGAAGATCAGGTATCCCGTCACCACTATCTGGCCAGTTAGAATACGGAAATGGTGACCAGGACAAATGGCTGCCACGGAGGAGCAGAGGAGCAGAAGGAACAAGGCAGGCACACAAAAGGCCACTCCAGGAAACTAGGAAGCAGATCCTAATTCCAGCCACAGAAAAAAACAGGAACTTTAACAGCCACAGTCCCAAACAAGGCAGAGGAATATAGTCAATCGACATCAGATCACTGAGAGCGAAAATGTGGCAAAACAAGATTCCCACTTCAAGAAAGCAAGCGTCTGTGTTTCATTTCACTTACTGGCAACGATGCACACAAGATCACTGGGTGCCTTAAGTGGCCTTTGAAGGAGCAGGTTAGTGAGATGGTGGGTGTAGCATTTCAAAACCAGTTACCTCCAGAGCGGCTCCTCTTTGTTTTTTATTAACTTTTGGGGACATACCTGGGATATCATTATCAATAGAGCGATCCAAAGGGTATAGCAGTTCTGTGGCAATGCTCACCGGATGGTTGATGGTCTAATTTAATTGTGTGAATAATGTAGAGAGTTGATTTCGCTTCCCTTTAAGGTTAAGTGCAATAACGTTTTGAAAAGGCCATCCACCCAGGGTCACCTGTGCCATTGGTGCAAAGCACCCTCCCACTCTAGCTACAGAATCCAATCATGAAACATATGCATGAATAAGGTATGCATAAGTCCATCTCACTCAAGGGCATACACAGTTAAAATGTCTGTAATCAGCCCAGCCGCATGTTCGACTCTATTCCAATCCACCTTAACTGTGACCTGTTCTTAAATTAAATTATAAATAATATATTCAACAACTGAGTGCCCAGCCTGTGCTGGACAACACTGGCTTAGTTCGTGGTCTGATTCAGAAATTAAATTAATTAATTCGAGCAGCCAGCTCTCAATGCTGGCTAGCTAATTTGCACACTGACCCCTCACCTTATAAATGAGACATAATGCATTCACAACCTGACTTCATCATGGCGCACGGCTGTTAATCTGCTTCCCACCTTAAAATGACCTGCTTTAAAGTGCCAGTCATGCAGATGCACCAAGGTATCAGCATTTACAAGAAAGCTTGGCTAAGGCTATCCTTTGAAAATCTGATCGGGTAATTGTGTGTTACTAGGTGAACAATTATTTTAAAAGCCAATAGGTTTTGCCTTTGGGGCATACTGGCTTTGCCAGTGCCTTTCAGCATTGGCCAAAAGAAAAAACAGAAATGGTCAATGCAGCGGCCCCTACTGGCGGCTGTGTCATCTTGTAGGCATCCCCATGAGTGATGAAGGGTTGCACGCCCATGCATCATCATGCAAGTGCTCATGTGTTGCCACACATCTGCACACCTCTGAAATGATCCAGTGCCATTGATGATCTGGTACTATTGGACCATGCCAGAATTGGTATGAAAAGGGCACTGGAAACAATATATCTATATAACTCAGAGAACAACCTCCAAGCTAATGCCACAAAAACGAAGGTTCTGGTATTTGGCCATTAACCAAAAAGGCAGCTGCTTGAATGGTGCCATGGCCCGTTAAGGATAGCCACAGCCAACAAATATAATTATCTGGGTAACGAATTCTCAGATACCGGCAGATCTATGTAAATTACACCATAAACTCCAAAGCCATTCTGCAGAGGGCATTCGACGAGTCATATGAGCGAAATTAATTCCAACACTAAGCTATGGGCATCTTGCCTTTCTGGGACTGTTAACCAAAAAATTGGAGCGTATGCATATAGCGGCTTTCAGAAAGTTTTTCAATCTTCCAAATTCAACACGACGCACATTGATCCGGTTGGAATTCAATATTTTAATAATGGACATCGAATGCAAAAAAGACATGGTCAAACTCCACCATCGTGTGACCAAGGCGGGCCCTGGCACACTCAAGGAAGCACAGGGCAAGTGCACATCAAAGGAGCAGGATGGAGAACGGATTAGATATTTCCCCGGTGAAGAGGGCCTTGCCCACTCACACGAAGTTACAGCATGCCAACCATATCTGAAGGCAGGGCTGGGAAGGCAAGCCTTACAGAACATTCTGAGAACCAGGCTCCTGACACTGCCAATATGGGATTATAGGGGCCACTGGAAAAATACATTCCAGGAAAAAAGGAATGCTGCTTGTGTCAATACAATACAGAATTAGCCGAGGAGACTGTTTGTTGCTGTCCAGCCGTGTCGCGCCGGAGACAACTATACCTGAGAATGATGTTCCTGCAAAATGGCACGAGAACAAGCAAAGACGCCCTAACGTTTATCTACACAACTGCGGTGCCAATAAATCTTGCACAAAATGGCAAGTTTTACCCGGAAGCAGGAAGGATTCTACGACCATCCCAAGAATCAAACAGAAAATACTGCAAAGCACACGCTGCCGATCGTGTATTGTGGTAGAAACACTTTCCTGGGGGGCACATTACATGAATTGGCACTGAATGGTTCAACCCATGTACCTCACACTCCAGGACCTCGAGGAGCACATTGGTACCCATGAAGCTTGCACCCATCGAGGGACCTGTGCGTGAGTCTGATCCTACATTCAGTGCCTCATTTACCTTTAGCACAATCCCTTTGGTGGGGTGTTTTGCGCGAACAGAAACCACACAGATTTATGCACTTTTCCTTCATTTTAGGATTCAACACCTTTTGTAATCGTTTTGGGAGGAGCCCTGTGTCTTGACTTGCACCACAAGGCTTTTTGCACTAATCCAGCACCCTAGGATTGCAACAGTGTAAGGTTGCACGCACACATTCCGCACTCTATGGCACTTGTTGGATGCTCCGGGATTACTCGATTTCTAGTCAATGCATGCTTGCGCACCCTAGAGCTGCACTTACGATTGGCTATGATGCAAAACATCGAATGTCTCAATGTAACCCTGGAGTAATCCACTGCAATTTGTCGATGCATGCCCATGCACTCGAAGGGCCCGATTCACAGAACTAACTTAAGACAAAATCCTAAACTTACTACCATTTTGGTATTCACAGAAGGCACTTACTCATTTTGGTATTCACAGAAGGCACTTACTCATTTCGGTATTCACAGAAGTTAGGAGTCCTAAATGCCTTCTGTGAATACCGAAAGTCTTAAAATTAGGATTTTTCTCAATTTAGTAGTCCTAAATTTAGACTTAGGACTACGAAATTGAGAAAAATCCTAATTTTAAGACTTTCGGTATTCACAGAAGGCATTTAGGAGTCCTAAAGTTAGGAGTCCTAACTATACTACTACTAAACTGAGAAAAATCCTAATTTTAAGACTTTCGGTATTCACAGAAGGCATTTAGGAGTCCTAAAGTTAGGACTCCTAACTTCTGTGAATACCGAAATGAGTAAGTGCCTTCTGTGAATACCAAAATGAGTAAGTGCCTTCTGTGAATACCAAAATGGTAGTAAGTTTAGGATTTTGCCTTAAGTTAGTTCTGTGAATCGGGCCCCCAAATCTTATGCATGCCTGTTCATGGCAAAAAATTGCATGCCCACGCACTCCATGGTTTTTTGCATGCCCGGTGATGCCTCATTATGCTTGGCCACACAAAACAACCCTTTGAGCTATCTGTTGCTCCCATAACACTGGGCCCTAGCATTTCCTAATACTGTTAACCTCATTTGGGCTTTACATGTTGTGCCTTTTTATATTCCTCTATAGTCGATTTTATATTCATAATCTATGTTTTATGTCGTATACATATAGGTTGCCAGCATTGTATGAGCCTTATTAAAACAAAAAAAAGAGGTTTTATTATTATCTTAACAAGATTTCTTAAATTATTTTTGCATAGGTCTCAATCACCTAGTTTTATATTTGATTCCTGTTTTTATGTCGCAATTTACATCGGCTTTTGTGAATGATTTTAGGTAATCATACAATAAAGATGTACTTACTTCAGTGCCATTTTGTTTAATAATCTGAGATGGATAAATAGATAAAAATTAAATTGGAGTAGCATAAAAGTGGCTTTCTTTTTAGGGTGTTAGGGCTGGCAGCAATGTCAAAATATAAACAAGCATTTGCAATGCAATAGGCCTCGCATTCACGCGAGTTTGAGCTATTGGCATTGTAAATGACAATGCCTTTTATTTATGTTTAGGGTTTTAAAACATAAATAAAAGGAATTGTCATTTCCAATACTAATAGCTTAAACTCTCGCAAATGTGAGACCTATTGCATTGCAATAAAGGGCCTTCTCGACCGCTTGTTAGATTGTAAATATCAGAGGAAGAGACCGGCCTGCAACGTCTTCAAAGTAGTGATAAATAGTGCAGTGAAGAAGATGTGAAAGTGTTGTAAATTACACAGACATAAAGTTTGAATTGAGAGTTACACATGATCCAATCTATAAACACTAACAAAGCGCTCCAACAATTTTTGCTCTATGATTACACTGTTGCGGCTCAGGAGGAAGAGCGGGGGGAGGGGCTATTTCCTACCCTCTCCGTGATTTGAGTGTGCAGTGTGGCATTGCGTAATGTCATTGCAATCTTTGGCCTAATAAAAAAGACTCCAGCTGTAGTAGGGCCCTGGCTTCACCTTACGGTTCAGGGTTGGCTGTGCTTTATGGCAGGCATGGAGGGAGGGAGGGATGGTCTCGGCTGCAGCTCCGGCCTCGTACAGTGCCCTTGCTATTACTAGTGAGAGAGAACCGCTGAGTTGGTGGTATTGGTATTAGTGGTGGTGGTATTGGTGGATGTGGTATTGGTGGTGGTGGTATTGGTGGTGGTGGTATTGGTGGTGGTGGTATTGGTGGTGGTGGCATTGGTGGTGGTGGTATTGGTGGTGGTGGTATTGGTGGTGGTTCTCGTATCAGTGGTGGTGGTATTTGTGGTGGCAGTATTGGTGGTAGTGGTATTGGTGGTGGTGATATTGGTGGTGGTATTGGTGGTGGTGGTGGTATTGGTTGTGAGGTATTGGTGGTGGTGGTATTGGTGGTGGTGATGGTGGTATTGGTATTGGTACTGTGGTGGTGGTATTGGTGATGGTGGTATTGGTGGTGGTAGTGGTATTAGTAGTGGTGGCATTTGTGGTGGAATTGTTGGTGGCGGTGGTATTGGTGGTGGTGGTATTGGCGGAGGTGGTTTTGGTGGTGGTGGTATTGGTGGTGGTGATATTGGCAGTGGTGGTGGTATTGGTGGTGGTATTAGTGATGGTATTGGTGGTGGTATTGGTGGTGATGGTGGTATTGGTGGTGGTGGTATTGGTGTTGGCGGTATTGGTGGTGGTGGCGGTATTGGTGGTTGGTGGTGGTACTGGTGGTGGTGGTTTTGGTCGTGGTGGTATTAGTGGTGGTGGTGGTATTGGTATTGGTGGTGGTATTGATGGTGGTGGGATTGTATTGGTGGTGGTATCAGTGGTGTTGGTATTGGTGGTGGTATTGGTGGTGGTGGTATTGATGGTGGGGGAGGTGGTGGTACTGGTGGTGGTATTGGCGGTGGTATTGATGTTGGTGGTATTGGTGGTGGTGATGTTGGTGGTAGTGGTTTTGGTGCTGGTAGTAATGATGTTGGTGGTGTTGATGGTATTGGTGGTGGTATTAGTGGTGGTGGTGGTATTGGTGGTGGTGGTATTGGGGGTGGTGGGTTTGGTGGTATTGGTGATGGGATTGGTGGTGGTGGTATCAGTGGTGGTGGTGGTATTGGTATTGACAGTGGTATTAGTATTGGTGGTGGTGGGATTGTATTTGTGGTGGTGGCATTGGTGGTGGGATTGGTGGTGGGATTGGTGGTGGTGATATTGGTGGTGGTGGTGGTATTGGTGGTGGTATTAGTGGTGGTATTGGTGGTGGTTTTGGTGGTGGTATTGGTTTTGGTGGAGGTATTGGTGGTGATGGTGGTGGTGGTATTGGTATTGGCGGTGGCGGTATTGGTGGTGCTATTGGTGGTGGTGGTTTTGGTGGTGGTGGTATTAATGGTGGTATTGGTATTGGCCGTGGTATTGGTGGCGGTGGTATTGGTGGTGGTATTGCTGGTGTTGGTATTGGCGGTGGTGGTTTTGGTGGTGGTGGTATTGGTGGTGGTGATATTGGCGGTGGTGGTGGTATTGGTGGCGGTGGTGGTATTAGTGATGGTATTGGTGGTGGTATTGGTGGTGATGGTGGTATTGGTGGTGGTGGTATTGGTGTTGGCGGTATTGGTGGTGGTGGAGGTATTGGTGGTTGGTGGTGGTACTGGTGGTGGTGGTTTTGGTCATGGTGGTATTAGTGGTGGTGGTGGTATTGGTGGTGGTATTAGTATTGGTATTGGTGGTGGTATTGGTATTGGTGGTGGTGGGATTGTATTGGTGGTGGTATTGGTGGCGTTGGTATTGGTGGTGGTATTGATGGTGGTGGAGGTGGTGGTACTGGTGGTGGTATT
Source organism: Triturus cristatus (assembly GCF_964204655.1). Lineage (NCBI taxonomy): Eukaryota > Metazoa > Chordata > Amphibia > Caudata > Salamandridae > Triturus > Triturus cristatus. The sequence goes on from NC_140589.1 coordinate 963,201,707, forward strand.
GGCGGTGGTATTGGTGTTGGGGGTATTGGTGGTGGTGATGTTGGTGGTAGTGGTTTTGGTGGTGGTAGTAATGATGTTGGAGGTGTTGATGGTGGTATTGGTGGTGGTATTAGTGGTGGTGGTGGGTTTGGTGGTGGTTGTATTGGTGGTAGTGATATTGGTATTAGTGGTGGTATTGGTGGTGGTATTGGTGGTGATGGGATTGGTGGTGGTGGTATCAGTGGTGGTGGTGGTATTGGTGGTGGTATTGGTATTGGCAGTGGTATTAGTATTGGTGGTGGTGGGATTGTATTTGTGGTGGTGGCATTGGTGGTGGTATTAGTGGTGGTATTGGTGGTGGTTTTGGTGGCGGTATTGGTTTTGGTGGAGGTATTGGTGGTGATGGTGGTGGTGGTATTGGTATTGGTGGTGGCGGTATTGGTGGTGGTGGTTTTGGTGGTGGTGGTATTAGTGGTGGTATTGGTATTGGCAGTGGTATTGGTGGCGGTGATATTGGTGGTGGTATTGGTGGTGTTGGTAGTGGTGGTGGTGGTATTGATGGTGGTGAAGGTGGTGGTACTGGTGGTGGTATTGGTGTTGGTGGTATTGGTGGTGGTGATGTTGGTGGTAGTGGTTTTGGTGGTGGTAGGAATGATGTTGGTGGTGTTGATGGTGATATTGGTGATGGTATTAGTGGTGGTGGTGGTATTGGTGGTGGTGGTATTGGTGGTGGTGGGTTTGGTGGTGGTGGTTTTGGTGGTGGTGGTATTAATGGTGGTATTGGTATTGGCAGTGGTATTGGTGGCAGTGATATTGGTGGTGGTATTGGTATTGGCGGTGGTGGTTTTGGTGTTGGTGGTATTGGTGGTGGTGATATTGGCGGTGGTGGTGGTATTGGCGGTGGTGGTGGTATTAGTGATGGTATTGGTGTTGGTATTGGTGGTGGTGGTGTAGGCGGTATTGGTGGTGGTGGAGGTATTGGTGGTTGGTGGTGGTACTGGTGGTGGTGGTTTTGGTCGTGGTGGTATTAGTGGTGGTGGCGGTATTGGTGGTGGTATTGGTATTGGTGGTGGTATTGGTATTGGTGGTGGTGGGATTGTATTGGTGGTGGTATTGGTATTGGTATTGGTGGTGGTGGTATTGATGGTGGTGGGGGGGTGGTACTGGTGGTGGTATTGGCGATGGTATTTGTGTTGGTGGTATTGGTGGTGGTGATGTTGGTGGTAGTGGTTTTGGTGGTGGTAGTAATGATGTTGGTGGTGTTGATGGTGGTATTGGTGGTGGTATTAGTGGTGGTGGGGGTATTGGTGGTGGTGGTATTGGTGGTGGTGGGTTTGGTGGTGGTGGTATTGGAGGTAGTGATATTGGTATTAGTGGTGGTATTGGTGGCGGTATTGGTGGTGGTGGTATTGGTGGTGGTGGTATTGGTGATGGGATTGGTGGTGGTGGTATCAGTGGTGGTGGTGGTATTGGTGTTGGTATTGGTATTGGCAGTGGTATTAGTATTGGTGGTGGTGGGATTGTATTTGTGGTGGTGGCATTGGTGGTGGTATTGCTAGTATTAGTGGTGGTGATATTGGTGGTGGTGGTGGTATTGGTGGTGGTATTAGTGGGGGTATTGGTGGTGTTTTGGTGGTGGTATTGGTTTTGGTGGAGGTATTGGTGGTGGTGGTTTTGGATGTGGTGGTATTAGTGGTGGTATTGGTATTGGCAGTGGTATTGGTGGCGGTGATATTGGTAATGGTATTGGTGGTGTTGGTAGTGGTGGTGGTGGTATTGATGGTGGTGGAGGTGGTAGTATTGGCGGTGGTGGTGGTATTGGTGGTGGTGGTATTGGTGTTGGTGGTATTGGTGGTAGTGATTTAGTGGTAGTGGGTTTGGTGGTGGTATTGGTGGTGGTGGTGGTATTAGTGGTGGTGGTGGTATTGGTGGTGGTGGTATTGGTGGTGGTGGTGATATTGGTGTTGGTGGGTTTGGTGGTGGTAGTATTGGTATTGGTGGTGGTGATATTGGTGGTGGTGGTATTAGTGGTGGTATTGGTGGTGAAGGTGGTATTGGTGGTGGTGGTAATGGTATTAGGGGTGGTGGTTTTGGTGGTGGTGGTATCAGTGGTGGTATTAGTGGTGGTGGTGGTGGTGGTGGTATTGGTGGTGGTATTGGCGGTGGTATTGGTGGTGGTGGGATTGTATTGGTGGTGGTGGGATTGGTGGTCGTGGGATAGGTTGTGGTACTGGTGTTGGTGGTAGTGGTTTTGGTGGTGGTAGTAAGGGTGGTGGTAGTAAGAGTGGTGGTAGTGGTGGTGGTATTGGTGGTAGTGGTATTGGTGGTGGTGTATTGTGGTGGTGATATTGGTAGTGGTGATATTGGTGGTATTGGTAGTGGTGGTGGTATTAGTAGTGATATTGGTGGTGGTTTTGGTGGTGGTGGTGGTATTGATGGTGGTGCTTTTGGTGATGGTATTGGTGGTGTTGGTAGTGGTGTTGGGGTAGTGGTTTTGGTGGTGGTAGTAATGGTGGTGTTGGTGTTGGTATTGGTGGTGGTATCAGTGGTGGTGGTGGTATTGGTGGTGGTAGTATTGGTGGTGGTGATATTGCTGGTGGTGGTATTGGTGGTGGTGGTGGTATTAGTGGAGATATTGGTTGTGATATTGATGGTGGTATTGGTGGTGGTGGTATTAGTGGTGGTGGTGGTCGTATTGGTGGTGGTGGTATTGGTGGTTTTATTGGTGGTGGTGGTGGTGGTATTGGTGGTGGTGGTATTGGTGGTGGTCGTGTTGGTGGTGGTGGTGATATTGGTGATGGTATTGGTGGTGGTATTGGTGGTGGTATTGGTGGTGGTGGTATTGATGGTGATGGTGGTATTGGTGGTGGTGGTATTGGTGTTGGTGGTAGTGGTATTGGTGGGTGTGGTATTGGTGGTGGTATTGGTGTTGGTGGTATTATCGAAGATGGTGGTATTGGTGGTGGTATTGGCAGTGGTGGTGGTATTGGTGGTGGTATTGCTGGTGATGGTATTGGTGGTGTTGATCATGGTGGTATTGGTGGTTGGATTGGTGGTGATGGTGGTATTGGCAAATATGGTGGTATTGGTGGTGGTATTGGCAGTGGTGGTGGTATTGCTGGTGGTATTGCTGGTGATGGTATTGGTGGTAGTGGTATTGGTGGAGGTGGTGGTATTGGAGGTGGTGGTGGTGTTGTTAATAAAACAGGCTTTTAATAACAACCCGTCAGGTGGCTTTAGTACAGATGATATATAACAAAGATGTGCTGTCAGCTTCAGCCCATTAGGACAGGATTATGTGCTACCTGGAATTCAGATGACTTAATTCGCTAATCATTTCTAAATCAATTTTACTTGGGGGGTTGAAACAGACATGAGATATTGCCGGATTAAAGTGATTGAAAGCAGGCGACCGTGTTACGGGGGCAGCCATGCTGCTTAAAAAAACACAAGTGTTTCAGCTGAAGCAGCGCATGTCCAGCCTGCATTAGGGAGAAACCCAATAAAGTAAATAGTGCTTACAGACTAAATAACAGGTCCCATGTAACAACTGAAGTAAAAGGGCGAATCGCCATGGGAGGGTACAAATGAAGACAAGGCCGTTCTAAGGAGGAACTAACAAGCCTATTGTCGTACTTTGGTATTCGGAACCGCGTAGGGGACAGGGCCCTACCTCTGTCTATTTTGGTATTAGCGAACCGCAAATGGTAAATGCGGCACGTACGAGTGCTTTATGTGCCGTTCTAGCTACGAATGCACTGTGTACACGTATTCTGCTCAACTACGCGGGTTCCATTTTGGAAGCAGTGGCCATCTTGTCATTGCCCTCACATAGGCTATGATGGAGTTAATACGGGCCTCACAGTACACGGGCTTTCCCTCTGACTTCTCTGTGACCTGGGCAGCTGGCTCTGCTGCCCCGGGTCAAACCGGTCTCACGAGCTCCCCTTCCTCCTTCCACCTGTGATTCGTATCAGGGCTTGACCCGTCATAAAACCCTTTTATTCTACACAATCCCCCGGCTAATCTCTTCCACACCTGCTTGTTCTTGCTTTATGACTTGTTTCCCAAAACAGGAGATGCTCATATTTATTGGGGGGTCTATTTACTTCAAACATGGGATCTGAACCTTCCTGTGTAAATCATTGTGGGCTGGCCGAACTGGAATGTGGGATGGTCATCATGACTCTGCTTTTTCGTTTGTAATGTATGCCTTTATATGACCATATCGTAAACCAAGGAATGTATGCCTGGAGCATGATATTTTGTACTTAAGGAGAAGTCCGTTCCTATGATTTTCAGCAGTCTCCTGAGAACATACACGCTGTTGTACTTCTAGGATACCTGTCATTGGTCTGCAGCCAATAAACGATTCTTTGACTTCACCCAGAAGACTCTGTGTTTCTGTAGGTCCGGAACAGGGTGAAACCCCGAAGTCATAGGGTGTGTGCCCCTGCACCGCTGGGTCTAAAATACCCAGTACTTCAGTTTGGCGCCCAACGTGGGGCCGATTTCAGCTGTACCAGTCCAAGCCAGAGGTTCGTGAGGAGCTTCGTGTGGAAATTCCGGAGGAAGGCCGCTACTTCATCGACCCCTGCATGTCGACGTGGTCCGAAAGTCTTTTCTGCGAGGTTCTCCGCGTCCCGACGGCTACGAAGGACTGCTGCCCTGATTAATCGACCTGTTTTGGACCCTTGACGAGTTTGAGAGAGCGAAACAATCGAGAGAGTCTTCTGGTGACGTCATCGATCAGCAATATTCAGTTAAGTATAAGTGGAGCGTCTCCCATTTGTTTTGGTATCCCTCGGGATCGTTTGATTTGATTTGGTAATTGGTGATTTGGTGTTTGCAAACCCCAAAGCCAGAGGACTCGTGTATTCACGAGAATATCGTAATCGATAATCCTTTGACGTTTGGATCTAGACTAGTGAGCGAAGATGCCTGGTTCTGGACTATTTGGTAGATTATTCTGTTTGGGTTGTGGAAAAGATTTCCAGCTGGAAGAATCATGTCCGGTTCCTCCGGTTGGAACTCCAACTTATGAGCTCTATGTGAAACATGGCGTAGGCCCCATTGCATATAACGAAGTGTGGATCCACTACACCAGGAAAGACGGTGTTTTAAAATGGCCCCAAAATGGTAGTTTTGATACCGATATTTTAGATAACCTGGAAATTAAATTGTTCAAGAAGAAAGCCCGGCCGGCGATGTTTGACTCTTTCCGCTTATGGCGAAAGGAAGCCAAACAGAAGGAAATTAAGCTAGCGAAAAAGAATAAGAGAGAGAGAGGTATGTCAGTAATGCAAGCAGCTGTTCAATTTAAAGATAATGAAGAGGAGCAAATGAATGAGCAATTGCACAGGCAGCGTAAGTTAGGGATTGACAAATGTTACCCAGCTTTGCCACATTCTAAGCAGGATGAGTCAGAAGAAAAGGAGAAAGATCCCTTAATGTCGCATTTGTTGAGTTCGCCACCCCCGTATGCTCAAACTGCCACGGCGCCTCCCCAGCTTGTAAATATGCCACCTCCAGTGCATATACTGCAAGCCTTGCCGCAACCGCCAGTTGCTTTGCAACCAGTTCCTATTCCTGTAGCGCAGTCCTCTCAAGCGCCTCCGGTAGTGCTTCCAACTACCCCCGCACTTCCTGCGACTTTGCCTAATCCAGTAACTGCCTCCCCTAACGCTCTTCCTTCTACCACTCCAGTACCTGTCTCTACATCCTCTTTTCTTCCCTCTGTTTTTCCCCCTGTTCTCGCCTCAGCTTCTCCTTCAGCGCGACAGCGTTTAGCCAATGTGGTTACTACATTAATGTCGCCTCTCTTTGGGTCATCTGGTGCAACTCCTGGTGTACAGCGTAAGCAGTTGCGCAGCCAATTGCCTAACCCCGATGAGAAAAAGGTAATAGATCACATGGCGCGTAGATGGATCGTTTTTCCTTCACTGTATGATGTGGAGTCGGTTGTTAACACTTTCCATCAATGGGATGCCCCGAAACAGAGATATGTATTTGAGAAAATGTGCGAAATTCTCTGTGAAGAATTGGAGGATAGTGGTAGAAATCCGAACCCGCAGGAATTGTGTAGAGTGAGGTTCGATTTTGGAACTGGTATAATTGTGGACCGCGAAGTAGATAAAGCAGTTGCGGTTGTATTGTCCTTAAGGAATGACGATTGCCAACAGTCATTGTTTGAACAAGAGGTCCTTGTGGGGAAAAAGGCAAAAGCGCGACAATACCCTATGAGAGAAGTTCCCCCGGTATGGAAGGAAGCAGTTGCAGCTGTCGGCAATAACCCCGCTGTGCCAGCGCATTTCCAACGTGTTTGGGTGCATGTTCCATGGAAGCGCTCTGAGGTGTTAGCACTTAAGCAGACATTGCCTGATCCCCGTAAAAACCCAGCAGGTTATTATAAAGAGTTGTCACAGACGGCAGGGTCATGCATTATGAATCTGGCCGACATAGACATGTTGTTTGGTAATGTTGTTCCACAGCCTCTATGGGGATCAATTCGTAATGTAGATCACAATGCAGAACTAGGGGATACCTGGGCTAACATTGTTGCTGCTGATGCTAGACAAACGGGTGGTGCGAAACCAGAACCTTTAGTAGCTGAATTGCCTGGTAGAATCATCACGTATATGAAGACAATAATGCCTGCGATGCGCGTAAATTGGGACAAGTTATCTGCATGTAAGCAAAAGAAAGATGAGACAGTGTCAGACTTCTTTACTAGGTTTGAGGAAACGTTTATTGACCACAGTGGGCAAGATATGAGTACTGAGGGTGGCCAACGGTTGTTTGTGGATAAGTTTGTGCAGAATTTACTCCCTGACCTGTGTAAAAAGTTGAAAGATTCAGAGAGTTCTTGGGCTGTTTCTTCTTCAGCGCAAATACTGGCTACTGCACAGTATTATGAAAACAGAGATAAAGACGAGAAAGATAGAACAGAAAAGAAAACAAAGGAATTAAAGACAAAGGTCCTTTTACAGCAGGCCTATCCACCACGTGGAGGTCAGAATAATTATAGGCAACCCCAAGGTGTTTATCACCAACCCCAACAATTTCAGAACAATCAGCAAATGAATGGGTATTATCACCCACGTGTCCCTGTAGGTCCCAACCAATGTTCATACTGCAAAGAGGAAGGTCATTTTAAATATAGTTGTCCTAAATTAATGCAACGGAACGGTAATGCGTATGGCGCAAGAGGTAGAGGTGGTCAGCAAGCTCCTAGAGGCAGAGGGCGTGGGAGTGTTCCCCAAAACGCGCGTCCTCTTCCGCCCCAAAGCGCCATTAATAGTTTTGATCAGCAAGCTAATGCGACTAGTAATACGGCTCAGTATTACAATAATGATTATTATGCAGAAGATGGTGATGCAGAGAATAATGATTACGAGGATAGCCATAGACAGAGAGAGGGAGTTGTTTCAGTGCCAGTGGATCAGAGTGGACCGTATGTTGAGGTGACTACAGCAAATGTAACGGAGCCTTTTCTGCTAGACACTGGTGCTGCAAAGAGTTCAATCATGCATTCCAAACTCCCTGGCGCACCTTTGTCTGGCGATATAAATGTTTCAGTAGGTTTTTCTGGCGCCCCGGTTAGGAACCCGATTTCCAGTCCCATGTCACTTTCCGTTGGACCTTGCGAGCTGAAAGCGCCCCTGATCCTGACAACAGGTTGTGGTGAGAATTTGCTGGGATTAGATTTGTTGAAAAGATTGCACGCTACACTGTATTGTTCTCCTTCAGGAGTACAACTTACATTAGGCAAGCAAGTGGTTTCTCCAATGTATTTGTCTAAAACCACGATGCCACCTGAATTGTCATCCCTTCCGGATGCCCTTTGGGCTACTGGTCCCAATGATGTGGGCCTCTTGGAAATACCACCATATGTGGTGACTGTAAAGGCTAATGTCAGACTGCCACGTATTCCCCAGTACAAGATCTCTAATGAAGGCCAGAAAGCATTGTTAGACATTGTCAGCGACTTGATTAATAAGGGTGTGATTGAAGAGACAAGAGGCAACGTTTGCAATAGTCCGATTTTACCTGTCTTAAAACGAACGGAACCTTCACAGCCACCTGTTTACAGATTTGTGATTGATCTTAGAGAGGTTAATAAGATTGTTGTGCCTCAGTTTCCGGTTGTCCCTGATATAACTGCCTTGTTAACGATGATTCCAGCCTCTGCTGCATGGTTTTCAGTGATCGATTTAAAGAATGCTTTCTTTAGTATCCCAATTGCAGAAGAGAGCAGAGACATTTTTGGTTTTAGTCTGGGAGGCCGAAGCTTCCGCTTCAAACGCGCTCCCCAAGGCTACTGCGAGAGTCCATCCATATACAGTCAAGCTTTGAAAGCGCAGCTTGATGCACTTGTTTTACCTAGTGGCGCTATCCTGATCCAGTACGTGGACGATTTACTGATCGCTGCGGATACTGAAAAGATCTGTAAAGGAGCCACATTGTCACTGTTGCGCCATTTATCCGCTTACCATCACAAAGTGTCTCTCTCTAAGCTGCAATATTGTCGACAAGAAGTGACCTATTTAGGTCATCTCTTATCGAAGGAGGGAAGGAGACTGACCCCAGAAAGAATTCAAGCCATTGCACAGTTGAGTGTGCCAAAGACACAGAGAGAAGTGCGTGCTTTCTTGGGCATCACCTCATACTGTAGGCATTGGATCCCTAGTTTTTCTTTGTTGGCAAAACCTTTATTAGCATTAACATGCAAAGACACACCGAATCCTATCCCATGGTCTGAAGAGTGTCAGAAAAGTTTTGTGGAATTACGCAATGCATTATGTTCAGCTCCTGTGTTGGGCACTCCTGACTATAGCAAGCCTTTTACATTGTATGTTCACGAGAAAGATGGATGTGCGTTGTCAGTGTTAACACAGCCTTTTGGCGACAGACCGCGCCCATGCGCGTATTTTTCATCCACCTTGGACCCTGTAGCGAGGGCATTGCCAAGCTGTCTGAGAGCGACAGCTGCTGCAGCGATGTCTATCCGACAATCTGCTGGTCTGGTAATGGACAACACATTGATTGTCATGGTTCCACACGCTGTAGACACATTATTAAATAGAACCAAGACACAACACTTGACTAGTGCGCGATTATCAGGGTATGAACTCACACTGTTAGCGAATCACATACACATAAAAAGATGCAATACGCTGAATCCAGCCACATTATTGCCGAGTCCAGCAGACTCAGATGAGATTGAGCAACATGACTGTCTGTTCAGGACAGAAGAAGAGACGAAAGGGAGAGTAGATCTCAAAGATACTCCCCTGACTGAATGTGATGGCACTTTATGGGTAGATGGGTCATGTTTCAAGCTCCCTAATGGTGACACGACTGCTGCATATGCTATCACGACTTTACATACGGTCGTGGAAACTGCACGAGTGCCACATAATTCGGCCCAAGCAGCAGAATTGATCGCCCTCACGAGAGCATGTGTGTTGTCTGAAGGAATGAGAGTGAACATATACACAGATAGCCAGTACGCCTTTGGCGTGGCTCATAATTTTGGGCGTTTGTGGAAAGAGCGTGGGTTCCTGACGTCGCATGGAGCTAAAATTCAGAATGGCAAGTTGGTGAATGATCTCCTTGAGTCACTGACCCTACCTTTGCAAGTTGCGATCATGAAATGCAGTGCGCATAGGAAAGTCACAGATGATGTTGGACGTGGGAATGCGTTTGCTGATGAGACCGCGAGAGAGACAGCACAGAATGTGAAGACTAGAATGTATGTTGCAGGCCCCGCAAGATGGGTTAATGATGTGGGAATATGTGAGAACACAATAGAGAGTGTGAAGTCGCTTCAGGCTGAAGCTACAGAAGAAGAGTTAAGCAAGTGGAGAGAGAGTATGGGTAAGTTGGATGAGAATGGTTGTTGGATTGACCTGACAGAACATAGACGATGGTTGTTGCCTGATGCATATGTGCTTCCAGTGGTTACTATGGCACATGGAATGGCGCATATCAGTACGAAAGGTATCTGTAAGTTGTTGGCTCCAGTATGGCAGAATGTTGGGATTCCCAAGTGTGCAGAGAATGTGGTCAAGAATTGCATAGTATGCTTGAAGTACAACCCTGGTAGGGGAACCCCAACTCCGGCCGGTCACTTTGCACCCCCATCATGTCCATTCGAAGTTTTGCAGCTGGACTTTATTCACATGGAAAGATGCAACAACCTGAAATATGTATTGGTGGTTGTTTGTGCTTTCTCCAAATGGGTAGAGGCTTATCCTCTGAAAGATAACACTGCCCTATCCACAGCCAAAGCCCTTGTGAAGGAGTTTTTCCCCAGGTTTGGGATGCCGAGAATGGTATGGTGTGATAATGGTAGTGAGTTTGTGGGTAAAGTGATGAAGAATGTATGTGAAGGTTTAGGCATAAGGCAGAAATTCCACGCTGCAAATCACCCCCAATCAGCTGGACTAGTTGAACGCTACAATGGAGCCTTAAAGCTCAAGTTAGCCAAAATCCAGGCGAGCACTGGTCTTAAATGGCCTGACGCTCTGCCTCTAGCACTCTTGTCCACCAGAATGACGATACACTCGCGAGTGGGACTTAGTCCTTATGAAGTAGTCTTTGGCCGCCCGGCCAACGTATGGGGTGTGCCAAGGCCTACGAAGTTCAGCGAAATAGAGCATCCAGTACTGCTCGATTACCTGTATGATTTGACTGTTAAACTGCGTGTTTTGCACCAACAGGTACATGATACTCTTCCCCAAGCCTCTGAACCTCCTGGACACCCCATCAACCCTGGCTCGTGGGTCCTGGTCCGGAATTTCCAGCGTAAGGGCAACGACGAACCTCGCTGGATCGGCCCCCATCTTGTTCTTCTTTCGACAAGATCAGCAGTGCGAGTGAAAGGGAAGAAGCACTGGATTCATGGTGCTCACTGCAAGGTAGTTCCCTTGCCTCTGCCATATGACCAGTGGGTCAACGAGGGTATCGCCGACTCAGAGACAGACATTGTACCTCGCTTTGTACCATTCAGTGACGCACGCCTAAAAGACACAGCTTCAGTCCAAGAGAGTGACAATATTCTGCAGGAAGCTGTGCCGCCATCAAATCGACTGGACACCACTGAGCCTGAACTTTTGTTTCAAGACCAAACAGCACCTGGCCGTCTCCGTTATAACTTGAGACCTAGGCCCATGGACAAATAAAGATTTCCTCATTATTTCCCTTTTGACATTTTTTGCTCTCCCATCTGAAGGACTTTCTTGATTTTTGTTTTTCGAACCACCATCCGGGTTCTGCCGCAGGGTCGCGGTGCCAAGACTTTGGGGTACAGGCCGAAGACGCTAGGTCAACGGTTCTGGTTGGTCTAGGGCGTTTCCCTGGACTGACAGGCGTACTCCTTAGCAGAAGAAACTCATCCACCGCGAGCGGCCCGAGTAGAGGATGGAGTTTTGTAGGATGGAGAGACCGATTGAGGAAATGAACTCTCAAACAAGGATGTGTAGAATTGTAAAAAGTAAATGTTTTGTCTTTTTGTGCTTTGTTACACTGTGTAGTATCATGATGTTTATTGTAGGATGTGTGTTTTTCTCTGCTCCAAAACCCATTGCACCCACTCAACAGCCTATATCTCTTTCTACTGCCTCCTCTCACTCTTTTCACCCTTTGCCTGAGCACGAACAGACCCGACGATCAGAGTTCGTAAATAACTCGTTTATCCAACTCTTGCACCAGCACCAACTGGTAATGAATACGACCAATTGCTGGGTCTGTGGGTTAATGCCCCATACCACTAACAAAGGTATTCCCTACCTGGTGCTACCGTACAGTTACAATGGATCGTCATGGGCATTCCAAACCATGTTTCTCTACGCCCTAGATACATACTCCCCTCGCCCACCGCGTTCCATCAGACCCATCACCAATAATAAGGCTTTGATGAAAGGAGTTGCCGATATGAGTAGGGATATTAATGCATACTCGTCCATTCCCAAAGAGGAGCTGAGACCTTATGTAGGATGGAACGCGACGGGGTATAGTATCAGTCTGGGTGAAAGACAGCGAAAAATCTCATCTCCAATCTGGGTCGTACCCCACATGGGTCGGTTCTGCTTACAGGGTAATGGTCAGAATCCTAGGGCTCAACTGGGAAGAAGTGACTGTACTGAAACGTACACTTTCCCGTCACAGTTTTCCCCTGCGTTTTTGGCTGCTAAGGGCACATATTTCATCTGTCATGACCGAGCATATACGTGGTTGCCCCCTGATTTCTCGGGCACATGTTATATTGCGAACTTGCTACCGCCGACATTTACTGCCGCCTCTGACTATCACAAGACCAGAGTTGTGAGAGGTGTGATTAGTAAGGAGGACACTGCCGGTCAGGAAGCAGGAGACTTTTTCCTGGGTTTCCTGCCGTTTTGGGGACCTATGGTCAATAGTAGGAACCTGAGACAGCTGACTCGTGTGGTTGAATCCACCGTCAATGTAACGGCTGGTGCCCTTAGTAATTTGACAGCTGAGCTCCAAGCGGATCGCCTTATGACTTTGCAGAACCGCATGGTTCTAGACGTTATTCTTGCAGACCGCGGTGGGGTATGCAAGGTCATCCAATCCAGTTGCTGCATTTTCATACCAGATAATGCTCCAACAGTGTATCAAGCCATCTCCAAACTCCATAAAATATCTGAAGCCATACACGTGGATAAGGGAGATTGGTCACTGATGGGATGGTTCTGGGAATTGATATCTGCCTGGGGTTGGAAAGTTCTGATGGTCATTGGAATGATCTTAGCCATTCTTTTCCTGTTCTGTCTATGCATACAGTGTGCTCCTGCGATATGTGGCCTCTGTGCTACCTTATGTGTAAGGAAACCTGTATCGAGGGACGAGCTAAGTAATAGGATGATGCTACAGCAACATCTCCATGACTTCGGGAACATTGACCTAGACTCGGATTAAGATGAGTATAGTGATTGCCTATGTAAGGGCAAAAGGAGGGTCTGTCATACTTTGGTATTCGGAACCGCGTAGGGGACAGGGCCCTACCTCTGTCTATTTTGGTATTAGCGAACCGCAAATGGTAAATGCGGCACGTACGAGTGCTTTATGTGCCGTTCTAGCTACGAATGCACTGTGTACACGTATTCTGCTCAACTACGCGGGTTCCATTTTGGAAGCAGTGGCCATCTTGTCATTGCCCTCACATAGGCTATGATGGAGTTAATACGGGCCTCACAGTACACGGGCTTTCCCTCTGACTTCTCTGTGACCTGGGCAGCTGGCTCTGCTGCCCCGGGTCAAACCGGTCTCACGAGCTCCCCTTCCTCCTTCCACCTGTGATTCGTATCAGGGCTTGACCCGTCATAAAACCCTTTCATTCTACACAATCCCCCGGCTAATCTCTTCCACACCTGCTTGTTCTTGCTTTATGACTTGTTTCCCAAAACAGGAGATGCTCATATTTATTGGGGGGTCTATTTACTTCAAACATGGGATCTGAACCTTCCTGTGTAAATCATTGTGGGCTGGCCGAACTGGAATGTGGGATGGTCATCATGACTCTGCTTTTTCGTTTGTAATGTATGCCTTTATATGACCATATCGTAAACCAAGGAATGTATGCCTGGAGCATGATATTTTGTACTTAAGGAGAAGTCCGTTCCTATGATTTTCAGCAGTCTCCTGAGAACATACACGCTGTTGTACTTCTAGGATACCTGTCATTGGTCTGCAGCCAATAAACGATTCTTTGACTTCACCCAGAAGACTCTGTGTTTCTGTAGGTCCGGAACAGGGTGAAACCCCGAAGTCATAGGGTGTGTGCCCCTGCACCGCTGGGTCTAAAATACCCAGTACTTCACTATTAACGAATCCGAAGGCAGCATTTACGAAAGACAATGACACAAGCCAAACAAAAATATGGGAGGAGAGTGAGCGTTGCTTCTCTCACATACTCTACTACAGCAGTCTCGAACAGCGAGCGGTGCATGCGCGCTGCCGCTAGGCTCAACCTAAAAAGGCTTGCAGGGTTGGGGTGGTAAAAGAGGAGGGGTAAAGGGAGAAATAAAAATAAAGCTGGGTGTTGCTGAAAAGCAGCACGTGAGATGAGAGCAACACAGGGGCAGGGAGTAGCATGAGAGAAAGAGAGCAATAGGAAGCGTGGGAGATTTTCTTGGAGGAGAAGTACACGAAAGAGAGTGGGTGCAGCACACGAGGGAAAGAGCAATACTGAGGGTAGGGAAGAAAAGCACAGGAAGGAGAAAGCTGGAAAACACATTGAGAGAAATTAGGTTGTTAGTTGAGGGGGGTGAGAGCCCTTCTGAAACAAAAGCCAAAATCGTTGTCAAGGTGAACCACAAAAAGTCAGTAAATTAGCCTGTGCTTACTCGGGTAGCTTGTGCTACGCAAACAAATGATGGACGGAATGCTGAATAAATCGTACATTCACCCGCAGTCAAGAGATCTGGGTTAAATCCATTGTTCTTTTGCCCACTACGCCACCCCAGTTTGGACCCAGCCATATGCAAATCAGTCTTGACCCTGTGCCTCATGGGAACAGTCCAGCCCGAACTGCCAAGCCTGGTCCTCCCTGGACTGAACCAAGCATCCTAGGACCGGTTTCGGGGTTTCACCCCTCTTCAGCCAGGATAGCTTGTCTCTAGTTTGCAACTTTCTAAAAGTGGCATTTTCAGAATTGTGGCTTAAAATCTTACTCTACCATTAAAGAGGGTTTTTTTAATTGCAATTCCTCATACATCAAGCATGGCATTCCTACCTGCTCTGATCTAAAGGTTATAACCTATTAAATGTAATAAGGCAACTCGATGTTACCAAATGAAAGAGCTAGGTCTTGCCATAGTAAAAATACAAATATGAGTTTTTTCACTACCAGGATATGTAAAACTTAAACATACATTTTCAACTTTTTAAATACAACACACCCTGACCTCTGGGCTGTTTAAGGCCTTTAATAGGGGTGACAGTTAAGTATTAAAAAGGAAGGTTAGGCCTGGCAAACCGTTTATTTTGCCAAATTGAACTGTATTTAAAATCTGCACACACAGGTTGCAATGGCAGACCTGCAACATGGCTGGCACAATAAGAGCTGCAGGCCCCCCAGTAGTGTTTAATTTACAGGCTCTGGGTACATGCTGTAGATCTTTACTAGGGACTGAACAGCAGATTAAATGTGCCAATTAAGAATAAGCCAATTTTACCACGTTTAAAGGAGAGAGAACAAACACTTTAGCACTGGTTATCAGCGGTAAAGTGCACAGAGTCCTAAAAGTCAACAAACACTGGTTCAGAAACCAGGTGGGAAAAGGGGAAAAAGTTTGGGGTGAGCCTGCAGCAAGGGCGATGTTCAACACACATACAATTTCATGGAGAGCTTAACGAAAAATTAAAAAGTAGTTTCCTAAATGTGAGCAATCGAGAGAGATACAAGTCAGCCAATGAAAAGGATGGTATAGAGGCCATTCTGCAGTGAAGGAACACACATAAGAAGAGGAAGACAAGCCAATGAAAGCCAGTTAATAAGAAGCAAGCAAATAAGATTGACAATGGAGACTTCCAAGTGTAAACAATGTGCAGGCTATAAGCCTACAGTAAGTTTTTAGTACGCTCAAAATAGGTTTTTCATATCCAGACAAATCGTGTCGTCTGGTAGGCGAGATCTAAAAATGGTGTTGTGAGAAGAGGGCTATAAAAAGCTAGACGAACTCTACCCTCACTATAAGTGTAGATTTAAGAAACCAGATGCAGCGTGATTTGCAGTGTATTGATGCAATGAGTGTGTGATATTACATACTATAGCATTACAAACTCAAAAACCTCTATAGCTGCCTAATCTCTTTACTGGTGGGCATAATAGGATATAATAAGAAATTATGCCATCAGCGTGGTTTAACAATCTTTTAAATAGTGATGCAATCGCAAATTTATTACACACAGAACAGTCTTTTGATAGAGGCCTACCAAGACAACTGTCAATTAGCACTTAGGAAAACATTACGGGTCCTATGTCACTTTTGAAGGTGTCAGCCATTCATCTGGTGTCTTTCACTCAGTCTCTTCAGCTGCTAATTGCAATGGAAATGTTTGGGTGAAATTTAGAGGAAAAATTGGGAATTTCTTTGTATAACAGGTACACCTGATCCTCCATGTAATTCTCCATTTCCTGAGAAACAATCAGGTCCTAAGTTCTGGTCTTAGATTGGTATCTATTTAAGATGGTATATGATGTCTGCTTTCAGGTCTGGGATACACCAATGTCGTTATGTGTTACATGGAGCAGGGCATGTGTTAGGGTTTGAGTTTCTTTATTCTTTCGCAATTGCTGTGTGGAGATTGTCCCATTATGACCTTTTGGTGGCATGCTTCTTGTACATTCATGAAACATCTATTATTTCTACATTTTTTAGGACCTAGCTTCAATAGGGGGTAATTGCCCCCCTCTAATTACTGGTACCCGTGATATTGATAGCTTGTGGGTAGGGTTACAAGAGGGGATATGCCACCTGTGTTCTTGCTCACTCTTTACTGGACTCTAAACGTTTACTTGGATCACTTAAAAAATCAAGTAATCAAGCACATTTTTCAGTAAATCGCTGAATTATGATATTAATATTAAGGCAAAGACCCTTATAGGAAGGTGGTGCTACCTAAATATCAACAGAGGACTTAACACAGTTTGAAGAAGTTGAGAAGGGATTGGGAAAGGTTCTTCACGGCAGCAGCTAAAATGTAATGTAGTAGAAGTGTAAATGTAGAATGCAAATGTAAATGTAAATGTAGAAGTGCAAAGTGACAAACATGGGTAGAAATGGGGAAAGTCAAATGGACGTGGAGGGTGGCTCATTTGATGGGGTAAGGCAAGCCAAGTAGTGTGAGAAGTCAGTGGGAACATCTATGTGTATAGAAGGGATAGTGAGGAGACATTAATACAAACAATGGCCCAGTTTATGGGCTTGAATGATTTCTTGGATACTTTGGATGCATCTGATTAGAAAAGGTGATGAAAGATACACAATGGGATAGTGTAATCAACATAGGTCTTGACTATATGAACTAAAATGGAACCACATCTCCAGTTTATAACTGTGTAGAAAAATCACATAAGAAAAACGTTGTATTGTCTCAAAATAAAATGACTACTCATCAGTGGTAAGCACTGCATCTATTACAAATAAATCACTCATGGTTGGTGCCCTATGTTACTCCTACCCCACACAAGCTGATGAGGATCAGGCTGCCCCAACCTTGATTTTGCTCTTATTTTGCTATGTGGGAGACCACTATGAATGAATCATCAGAAATGTCTGGCCCTCTGAGCCAGATCCAATCAGCGTCCACGTTTCCACTCACATTCTTTTTTTCAAAACTTTACGATTTATTCTTTACAAAATACGTGTATGTCCGCATAATATATACAAATCAGTTGAAGTATGGCATATCGAGGAGGGAATATCCAAGTTACCTGAAAATCATAAGCAAAATAACAAGTCAGTAAGAAGGAGATTTACTAATTTTTCACACAGCACAGTGCAGCAGCCGTAAATGCTGCGCTGCGTGAAAAGGAGAGAGGAGGAGAGCGCCAAATTTACTTAAATAAGGCACTCTCCTCCCCTCTACCTGGCTCCTTTGCTAAAATCAGCTGCTGTGCGCCACGGAAACACTTTCGTGCTAGGGTGCAAGAGTGTCTCCATGAGTCAAGCGTTGGTTGTGTACTAGAAGGGTACCCTTCCAGTACAAAATAATATGCTGAGACTCACTTCAAACCTTTTCCCTCTTTGTATATGTACAGCGCAGCACACATGCAAAATTGGAAAAGTTGTTGCGCTTACTTCAAAAAGGGCGCAGTTTTCAGATGCTAAACCCTGTCTACTTTGTTCTTTGTTTAGTAAATTGGGTTTAGCTTCAGAAACCTTGGGTGGTTGCATGGGAACGCCCATGCTCCACCCATGGTATGCCCCCATGGCACTAAGTAATGCAAAGCAGCTCTATGAGCTGCTTTGCATTACATTCCTGTTATTTCCAGCGCTAAACAAGTTTATCGCTAGAAAGTAAATTGGGGAATTGGGGTATTGTTAAGATACAGTAGCCACCACCCCAGGGGCCTGTGGGATAACCTGCCTTTTGGACAGTTCCTCAGGATTCGAAGGAATTGCACCCTAAGGGTAGACTATTTTCGTGAATCCGAAGACCTCCTGTTAAGACTGACGGAGAGAGGCTACCCAAGATCATTGTTGAAGAAGGCTCACAAAAGAGGATGGTACAACCCCAGGGAAGCATTACTGGGGGTCAAACCGCATTAGGACAAGGCTGTACAACACATGGTATGTGTCACAACTTACAACATACGCAGCAGCGATATCAAACGAATCATCAACCAATATTGGAAACTAATTGCAGATGACACTGGCATAGCAGAACTTCCGCTTCACTCTTTTAGGAGGGGGAAGAGCATAAGGGATCAAGTGGTACACTCCTTCCTGAAATCAACGTCACCTCCCTCAATATATACACTGTGGAACATCCAACCAACAGTGGGCCACTACAAGTGTGGACGGTGCAAAGCCTGTGACCTTACAATTGACACTAAAACCTTCACACATAACAATTCATCCATCACATTGAGGGAACACACCAATTGTAATAGCCCATATGTTATCTACGGAATCACGTGTCTGTGTGGGTTGCTCTATATTGGTCAGACCAGTCAAAAGGTGAAGGCAAGAGTATTGCAACATTGTAGTAGGACCAGGTGCAATATTGTGGGGGCCCCTCTAGTAGAACACTTTCAGTTCAAGCAACATTCTGCCAATAGCCTCAAATGGGTAGTAATTGGGAGGATTACACTCCGCCCTAGGGGTGGTAATATCTCTGACATTATGAACCTACAGGAGTGCAAATGGATGCATTATCTGGACACTGTCCAAAACGGTCTTAATGAACAGGAGGAAACAAGTAGACAGTTACCATTACTAGCCTTGGGTTAACACAGTTTGTGCCTGTTTTCCGTTGTTAAGGTTGGTAGGCTGTGCATTTTGGAACATAGCTGTCACCCTGTGTCACTTCTTTCTTTCTAGCCAACATGGAAGGTTTACTAATAGGGGGCCTGAGATACATGACAGGTCCAGGAACAGGACAACATAAATTGTATTTTGTTGATAGGATTATATGGTTATTATTATCCATGTAAATAGGATTATATGATTATTATTATCCATGTTAACACACTAATGATATGCTTCACACGTGATCCCGGCATCAAAACATGATCTTCTGCGTGCAATAGAATGTGCTGTTTGACACCTGTAAAACAAGTTTTTGTTTTAATGGCAACATTATGATTTACAAAGTGACTGCTCTGACATTGCAACACTGTGTCAGAATTAATGTGTTTAATAATACAAACCTGCATGACCGGCCTTCTTTCTTACATCTTTAGTCTGTCCACACCCGGTTGTATAGTTGCCAACACAAACTCAAGAGTTACATTTCCATACCACCATTTTTAGTAAGACGGTGTCCATGAAAATTGACGCACGTCGTCACGATGACGTATCAGCATGGCTATTGCTGGCATACGTGTCATCGTTGGTGTTAGCATTTAGCTTCTGCAAGACACGGTCGTCCTGGTCACGGCTTGCACGTTGCCACGTCGCCCTGACCTCTATGGGCCTGATTCACAGAACTAACTTAAGACAAAATCCTAAACTTACTACCATTTTGGTATTCACAGAAGGCACTTAGTCATTTCGGTATTCACAGAAGGCACTTACTCATTTCGGTATTCACAGAAGTTAGGAGTCCTAACTTTAGGACTCCTAAATGCCTTCTGTGAATACCGAAAGTCTTAAAGTTAGGATTTTTCTCAGATTAGGAGTCCTAAAGTCTAACTTTACTACTCCTAAACTGAGAAAAATCCTAACTTTAAGACTTTCGGTATTCACAGAAGGCATTTAGGAGTCCTAAAGTTAGGAATCCTAACTTTACTACTCCTAAACTGAGAAAAATCCTAACTTTAAGACTTTCGGTATTCACAGAAGGCATTTAGGAGTCCTAAAGTTAGGACTCCTAACTTCTGTGAATACCGAAATGAGTCAGTGCCTTCTGTGAATACCAAAATGAGTAAGTGCCTTCTGTGAACACCAAAATGGTGGTAAGTTTAGGATTTTGTCTTAAGTTAGTTCTGTGAATAGGGCCCTATGTAAAGGGAGTCTGCTGCGACCCGCATTAGACTTCAGCTGAGCTGCGGAGCAAGGAGTAAATAAGGTATGGTGGAGGGGCCCTTTCAATGGTATTTGACATGCGGGTTTCTTAGCCCATCAATAGATTGGACGGAGGCTTCCTGATTGCTGCCATTGCAGTATTTTCTCTCCCGCCATGAGGAACGTATGAAGTTTTCAGATAAGGAGTGAGCATCCCCCTGTATGTATACTGTTATCTCGCACCTAGTGCCAGTCTGGCGCTGTGCTATGCCTTTTTATGATTATTGAATCGCCCCTTGTGCAGAAGGGTGATTGTGATTGCTCATATGTTGGGTTGACACTGATCAATCAGCGTAAGCGCCTCTTTCTGCACATTACTGTATAGGTTCTGGGCTTGCCCACCCATGCGTGTGCACAGCGTTTCACATTAAATCCATGTGTAGTTGCAGGGAGGTCCCTCACTATGTTATTTCCTATTTCTACTCCTAGAGTTTACTTGATTAAATCTATTTATGATACTCACTGATTATCTCATCAAGACTAAGCCTTGAATTGCGGGATTGCCTTTAATGACGATGAAGCTTTGATGTGAGTATGAGCCAATCATCTCTTGACCTCATACATGATGATGTAAATGATTGAGCACTGATGGGCCGTCGCATTTTATGTTTTTCAGTGTAGACACTGCTGGTGTCCCTTTCTGTTCATTCTTGGAGCTACTTAGCCCACGCCTTCCACTATCTTCCACTGTACATCCTACGGTGTCTTAATATAGGTGAGCATTCTTTGGTATCTCCCTGGAATGTAATACCCCCTAATACTGTGGCGGAGTAGTGACCATTGGCTTACTACTTTGCAGGTTGCCCATTCTATCGGTCCTGAGGAAGACCCAGCAGAAGGGATTGAACAACCTCATCCACATGGGGTCGAAACGTCAACTTTCTTCATGCTAAAGCGACCTGTACTATGTACATCTCAGCCTAGTGGTGGATAAGCTCATTACTGAATTACGCTTCCACTACTTGTTGGCCTCATTACTCATTTTTCATGTACTTTGCTAGACAGGTCATAACTTGTAACATGATAAATATTGTATAGGACTTATACCTTATGTTCTTTCCTCACTATTCCTTCACTTCACATGCACACCCTTGAGCACTTTATGTCCCATTATCACTATGGAGCAACCTTTGCTATATCATGTACTGTAATTGGAATGATACATGTCTACATAAACTGTATATCGATATCTAAATTCAACCTGGTCATATTTCGTTATTGAGTTGGGGTCTTGTAAATATCTGGGCTCTGTTGCAACCACATATAGCACCCATGGGTTGCCTCCTTGGTGCAATGTAGCATATAGTACTACTTATGGTACTCATTGCTACTTTCCAACACAATTCAGGATTTGTGCTGAAGATTACACTCCAGAACAACACTTTGCACCAGCTGTGCTTCACTTCTGTGATGAAAACCAGGCAGAAAGTATCAGTATATCTGCCCCTTAAACGCAGGATTTGAAATGTAACACAATGATTGGGGTATCAAACTAATAAAATGATATTACTTTCTAAATGAACCACTTAGTTCAATGTTAGAAAAAACGAAAAGGAAAGCAAAAAAGTTATAAACCTATGCTTTGCAACTTGCATGTAGCGTTCACTAAATTAGACATTTCGTAGAATAACTCTCAACAGCAGTGGCAACTTATCCGCTAAGGCGGAGAAGCTTCGTCCCACTGAGCAATTCAAATCAGAAAAATAAAATGATGATAACACAACATTATTATCGTTTTATTTAACCGTACTGGCTCCGTTGGTTGGGGCACGGGGCAGGGCTGGACTGTTTAGAGCTGGGGGAGGAGTGGTAGGCACTTCCTAAGTCTCCCATGACATTTTAGGAAGGCCCACTTGGGCTGGTCAAACATTCACGCGCACTTTGCAGCGTTGTGATTGGTCAGGGAAGTCTGGGAGGCTGTGTCCTTTTTCTTTTTTCCTGCTGCCTGGGAGGAGAGAAGTGGACGAAGGAAAGGGGGCGAGCGGTCAGCCGTATCCAGGTAAGTGTTTTTTATTTAAGTCTCTCCGCTCCCTCCCCCCTGCGCTCCCTGCCACGCCACCCCCATTTGGTAGCAGCCGCTACTTCTCAACAACTGGGTGTTGCATGACTTCCCATGGAATCTTTGCAGATATTCTTGTGGTTGCCTGAGAAAAGACTGCATAAACATGACAGCAGCAACTCTGGTCATAGAAGCAAGGCCTAATTTGTGAAGGCTGCATTCCTATACTCTGATTTATTAGGGGGTAAGACCATTTGAGGTAAAGCTATGCTACTAATAAGGAAGTGCCCATCCGAATCTAACATAATTCCCTCAATAATATATCTGTATAATAAATCCAAAAAAGGTCTGGCAAGTTTTTGCCCACCTAAAACGGCAGGCAATACACATCACATTCTAGCAAGAGACACACCTCACCAAACAGCGAGCCAAAGGGGTAGGGATAAAATGGGCGGACGTACGCATAGCATCCTCGTACTCCTCCTACTCTAGAGTCATCTTACTCCTGATCAAGAAAGGGACGCCCCTCACCATTGACACACTCTGAGGTAGATGATCAGGGCAACCTGGGTGGCACACCAGTCACACTTATAAATATATATGGACCGAATGTGGATGACACCGCTTTCTTTGAGGCGCTGTGGACTAAGCTGCTGGCAATGCCACCTTCCACTGTGATATGGGGGGATTTTAATGTCTCTCTTAGGATAGGATAGGATAGGATATATGCTTGTAGAGCGCTCGTATGCCGTGGCGTCTTGGCGCTAAAAAAGGTAAGAACCTAGTAGAACCAGTAGCCTGTCACATACAGCTATGTTCTGGTAAACAGCAGAGTTTTCAAGGCTCTCCTAAACGCCAATCTATTAGATTGCAGACGCATGGCTACAGGCAATGAATTCCATAATAGAGCCGCACGGTGTGAGAACGCTCTACCACCCCATCTCACTTTCCTAATCCTATCCAGACAGAGAAGATTCAAGGTACCCGATCGTAATGGTCGGGCTGGGATGTAAGGTCTAAACAATATACGCATAGCCCTTGCACCACCTCCATAAAAAGCTTTATGGACAAGACATAAGGCCTTAAATTCAACACGATGTTGCATTGGAAGCCAGTGCAAGGTTCGAATAGCCACAGAGGTGGGTTTGCCCCTAGGTATGTCCAGAAGCAGTCGCGCAGCAGCATTCTGTAATGATTGAAACCTATTCATTGGGGTCTTATCAATTCCCAAGAATAGGCCATTACAGTAGTCCAACTTTGAGAGCAGAAGGGCCACTACCACTAACTTCTGTTGTTCCTTCCTGATAAAAGGAAAGATCTTCTTCAGGGTTTTGATAAGGAAGAAACATGAGGAGGTAAGGCTATTCACTTGAGCTGAGAAGGTTAGCTTGCAATCAAAGATGACCCCCAGGTTTCTGATCTTAGATGCAGGAGTGGGGCATTGTCCGGCTATCGTAGGCCACCATGAGGCATCCCATCGAGGTTGGCCCTGGCCGAATTCGATAACCTCCGTTTTATCGGTGTTTATCTTGAGGAAGCTACGATTCATCCAGGCTATAAACTCCTCCAGGCAGGCATGAAACCTAACTGCCGTGTTCTCGGGATGTTTGGTCATAGAGATTATAAGCTGAGAATCGTCGGCGTAGGATGTAAATTCAAAGCCATGCCTCCTGATCAGGGTAGCCAGTGGCAACATATAAATGTTGAAAAGAGTAGGTGACAAGGCAGAGCCCTGAGGGACCCCACAAGGCAGGGAGAAGCTCTCTGATTGCATACCCTCCCAACTTAGGCTCTGGACTCTTCCGTCCAGGAAGGAAGACAGGAGGGACAAGGCTGTACCCCTGATGCCTACATCTTGGAGCCGCTGAACCAACACTGTGTGGTTCACAGTGTCGAAGGCTGCCGACAAATCAAGTAGAACCAAGACTGCGTTTCCCCCCTGATCTATAGTTCTACGGATCTCTTCTGTGACTACGATCAGAGCAGACTCAGTCGAATGACTTGGTCTGAAACCATGTTGGGCTACATCCAATATTTCGTTTGTTTCGAGGTAGTCGGTCAGGGTTCTGTTTATGGATTTTTCCATGATTTTAGCCATTATAGGTAGCCCAGCGATCGGCCGGTAGTTCTTTGGCTCTGTGGGGTCAAGTGTAGGCTTCTTTAATATGGGCCTAACTGTTGCCATCTTCCAGCAAGGTGGAAATGTCCCAAGTTCCACAATCTGATTTAGCAGATCCCGATCTTGATCCCGATATGGACAGGTCCACTACAGAGGACAAGCATGCTAAGCACTCTGGTCAAATGATAAGGGAGGGTATGAAGGAGTGCGGCTTGATGGATGCTTGGAGGATGGTCCAGGCTGAAATCTCACACTTTTTTAGACTAATGAGGGCACGGTTGCGGAAAGGGGTTCGCTCTGGGATGCCTTCAAGGTCACCATCAGCGTGGTCTGTATTGGGCTTCAATCAGGAGTGTTAAAGTCAATCGGCACTTGTCTTGGTGCCCTGGACACCACTTTCCGGGGAATGGAGAAGAAGCACACTGCTCAACCGGACCCCCAAACATTAGCTGACATCTGTGCAAACATCACAGAATACAATGACACAGCAGACCATGAAATGCCTATTATGTCTAAGCAGTGCGTGGCACGGGCATATGGGGAGGGTGGAAGGCCACCCGGCACCTGGCAGCAAAGATAAAGGGGCCCAGAGGATACACATAGGTGATAATAATAGATGGCCCAGAGGGCTGCATATACTATGCCCCCCTCTGCATTGTGAATGCATTTGTAAATTTCTACGCCCAATTATACAGCACTCACACCTCTGCCCCTGAAAGTGAAACCATGCTATATTTGAACGATATTGCACTTGCCTGGTTGTCCCCGTGACATGGGAATTCTTAACGCAACCCATAACAGAGGAAATTAAACAAGTAATCCGCTCTCTTCTGAGTGGGAAGGCTCCGGGTAGCGACGGCCTCCCCAGTGAATCTTATAAAATGTATGCGGAAATGCTGGTACCACACCTCCGTGGCCTATATCAAGAAGTTCACAACAAAGGTACCTTACCACCAATGCTGAGGGAAGCACTGCTAATAACTCTCCCAAAACCCAGGAAGCCACCTGAAAAATGTGACTCATATCGCCCACTTTCATTAATTAACACAGATGTTAAGATACTTGTCAAGATTCTGGCCACTCACCTGCAGCCCTTACTACCTTCCCTGGTGCTGCAGAACCTATCAGGTTTCGTGCCCTCCGGGTCCGCTACCCATAACCTGTGCACTCTTTTTACGATTCCCCATCAGTTGGATCCCACTATCAGCGCTGCGGCGGTGCTCCATGACGCCACCAAGGCCTTTGATTCTATACAATGGTCATATATGTTTGTGGTGATGTCCCGCATGAGGATGCCTTCAATGGATCCACCTTCTGTATACTGATTCTATGGCAAAGGGTCAATTGGGTCACCTCAGAGGCAATAGGTATATATAGGGGAACAACGTGACCGGGCTGACTGTTGGCCCCAATGTTATTTGCGCTAACACTGGAGCCTTTAGCATGTATAATATGACAGAAGCATGCACCAGCTGCCCGGTGTTTTCGACAACGGCCCATAGCCATATCCCTGTAAGTGGACGATATGGTGCTATATACCCATGACCCCGAAGTCAATCTGGCGTCAGTCATTAGAGAATACATAAAGTATGAATGGTACTCCGGATTGAGCATTAATTAGTCTAAGTCGACCACATACCCGCTAACAACCTGCACGGACACCCCAGCTTTGGACAAGCCCTTGGAGTGGAGTGCTGAGCCAGTTAAATACCTGGGGGTGTGGGTACATAGGGACCCTGAAACTGTCATTAGATGGAACTACGGCGCTGCCATCATGAGGCTTGACAAGCAAGCATCCCGTTTGATACGCCTTCCCCTATCTCTTGCCGACAGACTATTTGTGAACATCCCCATGCTGCTAACCCAAGCTTTTTTCAAAACGCTGCAATCTTCCATGACAACCCTCGCCTGGGCAGGCAAGAAGCCCCGACTTCGCTGCCAGACACTCACACTCCCACATAGGTGGGAAGGATTTGGTGCCCCTGATCCTTATCTTTACTATTTGTGTGCGCAGTCACAATTTGCACGCTACCCCACAAAATATACCCCGCATGTTGAAATCGAGAGTGACGCCACCCACCCCATTCCCCTCGACGCTATACTGACACACATACGTATGGACACCCGGACCACAGAAATCAACACTACACACTCCACCAGACTTGCTTGGCAGGCACACGGCACTAGCACTAATAAACCCCCTTTATGCACCGGCTCTACCATTAATGTACCATCCTACGATCTCAGTTGCACGGGGGCCTAAGGCGCTTTCTTAATTGGACAAGTTGAGTATAGGGACGATGGGAGACCTGTACCATGAGAGAGCATTCCTGGAATACAAGGACATTGTGTGTGTGCTCAACGCAATGAGGCTTTTGCAATTTACATACCATAGGTTGCGACTGGCTCAGAAGACACTGTTTCCATCCTTCCCACAAGAACCCAAGTCAATGGGGGCACTACAGACACTCATCACTTGTACCGACTGTAAGAAGCTGATAACTAGGCTCTATAACGCTTCCCTAAGCAAAATTGCCAGTGCAGGGGTTCTGCTCCGAATCAATTGGCATACTTACATCAAACTGTAATCTAAGAATGATTCATTTTAAATATTTGCAGCAGCCGTATTGCTCTCTGATGCAGTTACACATATTTGGCTTACGGGAGGATGCCAGTTGATTGGCGCTGTCGGAATCCCTTGGCGGGGATCTTACACTTAACTTGGGAATGTCCTTCAGTAAACAGATATTAGGAAAATGTGACGAAGGCCCTCCAGATATGGTGATGGAGGAGGTGAGATTCAACCCCATGGTGTGTCTCCTGGGCCTCATGAAACCCAGCCAGGCAGTGAACTACAAATTTGTAAAATGATTTACAAAAGAGGTCTAGGATATAATACCGCACTTATTCATGTTTCGGGAATTTGTTGGAATATGGTGCGCTGATCAATGGAAACAAGACCCCATAGTTTCCTAATATGTGAAAAAACTTTCCACAACAAACATTTACAAAGATAATTTGATCTGCACACATTAAAGACAAAGAACAAGTTCCACCAAGTGAAGTAGTTCACACGTTTCTTTATTCTTTGAATTTTAATCTCTTCTCTTCACAGTAGCCAACGCGTTTTGTCCTATTTAAGGACTTGTTCAGGGCTCATCAATCATCCCTTATATTGCATGAGTGTTCCCTCTTCTCAGATTGAGCAGACCTTGCAATACTTCTTCTGTGTCTCTACGGTATTGAAATCCTAAATTAAAGAAGCGCTTGTCTTTTATTCCCTTATTGGATTCTTTCGGTGAAATGGCAGCTTCAGTAGCTGTACATCTTTTATTCAGAATCCTTAGTCAAGTTGATATTATAAAGTATAGTTCCTTAAGCGGTGTGTGGTCATTGTTGACCCATGACTCTTTAAAAACGTGTTCCCAGCAAATCGTCCCTCTTTCTGCGTCAAACACCGCCAAAGATGCACAGCTACTGAAGCTGACATTTCACCGAAAGAATCCAATAAGGGAATAAAAGACAAGTGCTTAAATAGGACGAAACGCTTGGCTGCTGTGAAGAGAAGAGAATAAAATTCAAAGTATAAAGAAATGTGTGAACTACAAATTTGTAGCTGTGGCGCTGTTGCTTGCAAAAGATAGGGTGTCAGTGTAGGAGGATTCACAAAAATGATGAATGGAAAACAGATATGGCATATTGTAAGATGCTGTGAAACTCCTATGCAGAGGAACTGCCCTGTGCCTTGCGACCTAAGGACCTTTGGGCCCCTTTTACGTCATATCTCCTAACATCAGATGTTATAGATAAGAATGCATGTAATGATGCTGAAAGGCTGCCGGGAATAGGGGCCGCGTAGGTCACAGATAGGATGATCTAGTCCTCTACTCGCTGATTTAAGCCAATGCTGGTATCTTTGTTTTGTTGGGGGTTTTAATGTCTTGTTTTTTTTCTGTACTTGTCTCACCAAGATATATGACGAAGCTTTAATAAAATGAATAATATATATATATATATATTTTCCGCAAATGTGGTCCAAACTGCGGCGCGCTCTTGCTGCTGGTGCGACATGTGGGGGTAAGGACCACAAACCCCTTAAAAATATATTAGCAATGGAGAAGAAATGTCGCACTCCCCGGAGTTCAGTGACAGCAGTTCTTTATTAAAGACATCAGCTTCCTTTCCATTTAAGTAACAGAGCCCCATGATGCATTTCGACTTCCGTCTTCTTCTGATGGTAATTGCTCACAGCTGATGCCTCAGTGATGTTTGTGAGCTGCCCATGAAGAAGGGGCCGCAGTGCCCTGAAACGCGTCGGCGAAAAGAAATATACAAACGGGTTAACCACGGTGAGCTGTATTAAGTGCCGGATGGCAGGGGTGATGTCGAGTGACCTGTCAAAAGCTTGGGCATCTTGTGATTAATGTTTTGCACGGCCGGTCCCTGCCGTGGATGGGGCACCATCTCGTACATGGAGAGGCTGGGAGAGGAACTGTTCTTCACCGTCAGCACATCGCCCCAACAGCCGATCACTGTGGTTCCCTGCCTACTTAAGGACATAATTGCTCCTAACGACGAACATTCACTGAACTTACTTAAAGGAAATAATACTTGCAATGCGGTGACTACATGCCCCAAAAGACACTGCGGCAGCACTAATTGGGAGGGGCTGTTGCAGGGACATGTGATGTGAATAAAAACCGACAAAGGATTCATTGTGAGCCTCAGTGATGTTTGTGAGCTGCCCATGAAGAAGGGGCCGCAGTGCCCTGAAACGCGTCGGCGAAAAGAAATATACAAACGGGTTAACCACGGTGAGCTGTATTAAGTGCCGGATGGCAGGGGTGATGTCGAGTGACCTGTCAAAAGCTTGGGCATCTTGTGATTAATGTTTTGCACGGCCGGTCCCTGCCGTGGATGGGGCACCATCTCGTACATGGAGAGGCTGGGAGAGGAACTGTTCTTCACCGTCAGCACATCGCCCCAACAGCCGATCACTGTGGTTCCCTGCCTACTTAAGGACATAATTGCTCCTAACGACGAACATTCACTGAACTTACTTAAAGGAAATAATACTTGCAATGCGATGACTACATGCCCCAAAAGACACTGCGGCAGCACTAATTGGGAGGGGCTGTTGCAGGGACATGTGATGTGAATAAAAACCGACAAAGGATTCATTGTGAGCCTCAGTGATGTTTGTGAGCTGCCCATGAAGAAGGGGCCGCAGTGCCCTGAAACGCTTCGGCGAAAAGAAATATACAAACGGGTTAACCACGGTGAGCTGTATTAAGTGCCGGATGGCAGGGGTGATGTCGAGTGACCTGTCAAAAGCTTGGGCATCTTGTGATTAATGTTTTGCACGGCCGGTCCCTGCCGTGGATGGGGCACCATCTCGTACATGGAGAGGCTGGGAGAGGAACTGTTCTTCACCGTCAGCACATCGCCCCAACAGCCGATCACTGTGGTTCCCTGCCTACTTAAGGACATAATTGCTCCTAACGACGAACATTCACTGAACTTACTTAAAGGAAATAATACTTGCAATGCGGTGACTACATGCCCCAAAAGACACTGCGGCAGCACTAATTGGGAGGGGCTGTTGCAGGGACATGTGATGTGAATAAAAACCGACAAAGGATTCATTGTGAGCCTCAGTGATGTTTGTGAGCTGCCCATGAAGAAGGGGCCGCAGTGCCCTGAAACGCGTCGGCGAAAAGAAATATACAAACGGGTTAACCACGGTGAGCTGTATTAAGTGCCGGATGGCAGGGGTGATGTCGAGTGACCTGTCAAAAGCTTGGGCATCTTGTGATTAATGTTTTGCACGGCCGGTCCCTGCCGTGGATGGGGCACCATCTCGTACATGGAGAGGCTGGGAGAGGAACTGTTCTTCACCGTCAGCACATCGCCCCAACAGCCGATCACTGTGGTTCCCTGCCTACTTAAGGACATAATTGCTCCTAACGACGAACATTCACTGAACTTACTTAAAGGAAATAATACTTGCAATGCGGTGACTACATGCCCCAAAAGACACTGCGGCAGCACTAATTGGGAGGGGCTGTTGCAGGGACATGTGATGTGAATAAAAACCGACAAAGGATTCATTGTGAGCCTCAGTGATGTTTGTGAGCTGCCCATGAAGAAGGGGCCGCAGTGCCCTGAAACGCGTCGGCGAAAAGAAATATACAAACGGGTTAACCACGGTGAGCTGTATTAAGTGCCGGATGGCAGGGGTGATGTCGAGTGACCTGTCAAAAGCTTGGGCATCTTGTGATTAATATATATATATATATATATATATATATATATATATATATATATATATTATCTACTGGCGGTCGCCAGTAGATAGTTATAGTTAGGACCGAGTTTCCATAGGAAATCTGAACATTCTATTTTGAATAACTTTGGCGCCAGTTGACGAATCCTCGCGAAATTTTCAAAACTAATGGGGCGCTCCGTTCAGCTCCTACCTTGAAAGTCTTGGGGCAATTTGTCAAGCGGGGGCCGAGAGAAAAAAGGGGGGTCCCAAAACGCGTTTTCCCCATGCATTTTTCCATAGGATCTTTAGTCGAAGGTACAGCCCGAACAGCTGAACAGAATTACTTGAAATTTGGCAGAGAGGTAGTCCTCAGGTCAGGGAAGTGCCTTTTGCAGGTCTGGTGTCAATCTGTTTAGTAGTTCCTGAGAAAATAGCATTTAAAAGCATATAAATATCTATAAGCGCGCACCGTGCGCGCACCGTGCGAGCACCCTAACGTGCGCGAGCGTAATTCTGATTGGTGGTTACATGTTAGCCAACGTTCGAATTGGTCGAAATCAGGAAGTGTCGGCCGCCATTTTGTTTGTTTTCAGTGCGAGAGTGAAAAAGGAAGGTGGCGAACGTGAAAAGGGGGCAGGGTAGAGAGTTCCTGACCCCCTAGCCTTTGTCAGGGGGTCCCTGAAGGACCCCGAAGGCAGAATTGTTGTTTTTTTTTTTAAATCGCGGGGGTGCGCGCACCGTGCGCGCACGGTGAAAAACCAAAAAAAAAAAAAAAATGTTTTAATACGTAGTTTATTGTAAAATAAATATGTAAAAAAAATAATAATACATAAATAAATTAGCATTCAAAAAACCGTACAAATTCACTGAAAAAACCATAGGTTTCACACACGTTATAGTTAGGAATTAGCATTTAAAAAACCTTGCAAATTCACTTAAAAAACCATAGGTTTCACACATGTTATAGTTAGGTGGATATTTCACTCGTAAAAAACCAATAAAATTCCCCCGTTATAGTTAGTTCAGATAACTATAACTCGCGCGACCGCCACTCTATCACAAGGATGATGTCATCAGTGATGTCATGAGTGATGCCACTGACCATGTCATGAGTGATGTAATATGTGACGTCATGGGCAGTGGATTGCGGGCGCGCGAGTTATAGTTATCTGAACTAAAAGCCCTAAGTAGCTCCAGATGGGTCGGTTATGCCATCCGGTAAACTAGAGTCAAACCAATAGGAGGGGACTCATGTACGTTAGTTATCACCAAAGAATTAAAGTGCATAGTGCAGATTGTCAAGCAACACAATAGATAAAAGAGATTTAAAAGTTCATAAGGAATTTTCTTTCAAGATCAAATCAATATTATTTTGATCCGTTGTTGTGGGGCCCCTAAAAGGAGTGGGACCCACAGGCCGGTGCCTACTTTACCTATTTGGTACTCCGGAACTGCTTGAAGTTGATGCTGGCCTGCTCTAATTGTGAAAGGTTGCAGTGACTGTTTTGCCAACTGCATGCACGAGCACTAAATCCAACCGTGGTTGTGAAGGGGATGAGCTGGAAGCAAACATTCAAGAAGGAATTACACAGGTGATTTACATGATCCTTGGTTCTAACCTAAATTTTCTCACAAATCAGATAAGGAGGTATTTATTTATCTTGCCCACACAGGCTTTAAAAACTAGAGAAAACAAAGCCTGAAGAAATGGGAAATATACCAAATATTCAAATGAGTGGGACATTTGCTAGCACAGTGGTGGCCATCGTGTGTCGAGGTTTCCAGCATTCTTTCATCTGCTAATTTAAAATTTCCAACCGCGTGACGTCTTCCAGCATTAAGACACAGGCTATGATTTTTGGCTTGCAACAAACCTGTTGTCCAGTTCACTGGAGTAAATTATGTACCCCATATTGCTATTATGTACACCATATTGCTGTATCATAAGACAGCCCTGGATAGAATTTTCAAAGGTGAGGTACACGTCTAAAGAAAAACGTCTGCTTACATAGTCCACAGAGTCAAGTCACAAGAGAATGTTATGACTGCATTATACGAATGTTAAGCCACACCTATATTTCTTTATGCTGTATTTTCCACTTTACTTTAAATTCAATAAGCACCCCTTAGCATTAATGTGGGAGTAGGCACTGTGTGCAAGTTGACTCTAATAAATTGAGGGGAGAGCCCATTAACACTCAAATGCTAAATATGTTAGTGCATAAAAAATCATTTTTTGAAATTGATTTGGAAAGACTGAAGACTTCCTTTAAATCATTCAGTATATTTTGAAGAACACCGCAGAATTGCTTCTATGTGCAACAGCCAGGTGGTTTTCATTCTCATGGGATGCATTTATGGGACCAAGTCAAATGCACCAATTTGACAAAATGGATAAGATATAGTACATGTTTTAGAAACCTTTAAAACGTAATCATTATGGTTGGATAGCAATTGACCATCAGAAATTTTTGTCCAGAAGAATAGTATCTACAATCCTGGTCTCTTCCTCTCTGCTAACACAGCAGACAATGTGCATATTAATTTAACTTCAAAGGATAAGGGAAAGTGGGGGTGTAGGGGGACAATAAGGTGAGATGTAGTCTGGTTACTGAGATGACTTCAGCAACATGAGAACTACATCTGACTCTTTTGAATAAGGGGGTTGTTAGGGCGAATTATCAGCTTCGGCACTTTGCCCCCTGGCGAACACCAGGATTGGTTCGTTGGTCCGTACACTCTTGGTTTCTTTAAAAAACGCGTCATGCCTTCTCTTACTAGCCATGCCCTTCCTATACCTCGCAAAGCCAAAGCAACTCATGTTGAAGGGATTTTGGGGCTTCCTCTAGCCCCACTTACACTCGTTTTACCCCACTAGATAACATGAACGAGGTGGACTGACAAACCCATACTTTTAACATCGTTCCATCATCCACCGTTGGCAGAGGAAAATCTCAAGAGCACGCGACTCTAAAGGCCAACTGCCAGCCTCATAAGTTGGAACATCGCTGGCCTAAGACATAATCGGGTGATACGTCTTTTAGGGATTTTTGTGTAATGATGACATAATTTTGTTACAAGAAATATGGGATACATCTTGTACCTTTTACTTAGCTGGGAGTATACGTTCAAGTTGGTCGACATTGATCATCATACGTATTTTTTAAAAAGGCGCTAAGGCCACTCCTCACTACTACTGACCCATCTCTTTATTAGACTCAGTGGTGAAGGCCGTTGGCAGAACTCTTTTAAACAGACTTACAGGTTGGTTGAAGGCTCGGTGGAATCTCTGATATTCAGGCCTGGTCTTGGCACAACTGATGAAGGGTTAAATCTCCATCTCTTGGTCCGTAAGTACACCGTAGCAGGGACCGGGTCAGTCCATCTGTCGTTCATTGATCTCATATCAGCGTTTGACCAAGTAAAAATGTCTAAGCTTTCGTCTATTTTAATCCAAATGAGTATCAACTCGGAAATAGTTTTATTTTTGGGGGCCTTACATAGGGATATGAAGGCCACGGTTCTGATATTACCAGGACGGAAGCTGTTCAGAGGAGTTTGCCATACAGAGGGGGGTACGTCATGGTTGTATACCGGTTCCCTTTCTGTTTACCCTATATGTCAACCACTTGGAGCGAGCCAAATTAAGGAGCAGATCAGACTGCCCTAGGATTGGTGCCCGTGCAATCCCTGCTCTCTTGTATGTGGGCGATGCTGTCCTAATTTTCAGGACCATGTTGGGGCCGCAAAATGTTGTGGACACATTTGTGTCCTTCATGGAAGATCTAGACCTCTCAGCCAACTTTAGTAAGTCTTTTGTGATGGTTGTAGGGTGAAAAAAAACTAGAAGCAGGAGATTCAGGGCTAATGAGCTTGTAGCGATTAGCTCTTTTCCCTATTTAAGGGTAGTATTTGATAATGGCGGCTGCTCCTGGAACCCTCTGATTGAGTGAAAGAGGAAAGTTTTCAGCAGAACAACCACAGTAATTTTTAGCTTTGCAAAGCATTAGGAGATGTCGCTGATTGGTACAATTATTCAGCTATACAACACCAAGTGTGTTTCTACTGTGGTATACGGTAGCAACATATGCAGTTATAGAGACATTACCACTCTACAGGTGGTCAATAACCATTTCTGTGGGATGCTCCTGGGCTTAACACAGAGCACACCTGCTCGTATGGCCCATCAAGAATTAGGGTTACCGTACTAATCTGATGTCATCACCGTCCGGCCTTTGCTGAAATGGTTGACCATCTAGACACGCCCAGAATGTCATCTAAACTGGGCGATTCTTTTAGCCTGTTAGAAAATGGAAAACTGTGCAGCTAGTGAATGGCTAAGTGTTTTAGATCATTGGGGAATGGGATAGCTCTTCAACAATCGATTGTTAATAAAGACATAATTTGGACTAAAATACATTTGAAATAATGGATGTTCGAAACTGGGCTGTAGGTTGACTGGGGTATGAACCCTAGTTAAGCAGCAACCACAATCCTAGTTAGGGTAAGAGGCAGGCAAACCTTAAATTAACCTGTGCTCACCCTCAGGTAGCTTGGTACAGAGAAATCAGGCTTAACTTTAGAGGCAATGTGTAAAGTATTTGTGCAACATTTCAAACAGTAAAAACATCACACACAAAGATTCCACACCAGGTTAAAAAAATAGTAGTTAATTTAATAAATAAAACAAAACCAAAGAGACAAAAATTCAATACTCAGAACTTTTAGATATGAATTTAAAAAGAATAAACTGTAAAATAGCGCTTACTTGAATATTTGGTCACACCGGACTGGGACAAAGTCAAAAGGTCAGGCTGATGATGATGGAGCGCAGGTCAGATACAAGGACCCAGTGAGGCACGCGGAACAAAAGTACCTTAATAAATTAAGATGCGGAGTGCAGCTGAACGATGCATCAGTGAGATCCCGCAGTCAAGGTGATGTGTCGATGTTCTCCACGCAACAGCAGCAATGCTTCTGCTCCAAAGACGATGCTCTGGTTCTGAGATGCAGCGGTTCTGATGGTGATGCGCTGGGTTTCTCCACGCAGTAGATGGGATGCGTCGATCTTCTAAATGCAGTGGCGGCGATGCGCTGCTTCCGAAGTGCCGGTTCTGACGGTGATGCGCTGGTTCCGAGGTCAATGTGCCGATCCTGTTCTCTTAACAGCAGCAGTCCATTCTGCTATAGCAGCAGAGGATGCACCAGTTCAGCTGCAGCAAGCACCTTAGGCCCACTTCCAATGGTCCAGATGGAGGAGCAGGATGGTTGGAAGTATTTTATGACCCTGAGACTTTAGATCAAGAGGCCAGTCAGCTAGCCAGTGGAGTCACTCTGGGTCCAAGTGATGTAGGTCCAGTCTTTATTGCCCAGGCAAGAGCAGCAGGGCAATGCAGCAAGGCAGTAGTGCTTCAGCACAGCCATTCTTCTACCCGGCTGAGTGGTTACAGTCCAGAAGCATACCAAAGTGGTGGTGTCTAAGGTCCAGTTCTTATACCCAGTGGTGCCTTTGAAGTGGGGAGACATCAAAGAAGGGACTTACTTCAGGGGGGTATGCTGGCATCCTTTATGTGGGGACAGGACACAGCCTATTCAGGTGTAAGTGTGAGGCTTTGCCTAGCTCTGACCTCTCATCCTCCCAGGATGGTCCGT
The DNA here is from genome assembly GCF_964204655.1 of Triturus cristatus. NCBI lineage: Eukaryota > Metazoa > Chordata > Amphibia > Caudata > Salamandridae > Triturus > Triturus cristatus. Next base: position 963,237,982 of record NC_140589.1, read on the forward strand.
CCAGTTACATCTAAGCTCCTCTTGTGTATGGCTGTCTAGAGAGAAACGCAAAGCCCAGCTGTCACTCAACCCAAACATGCAATCAGAGACAGGCTGGACGCACTCAAGGCAAATAGCAGGAAAATGTAAACTTACTAAAAGTGGCATTTTCAAAATTGTAATAGTAAATTTGACTTTCCCATTAAAGAAGATTTACCATTACAATTACATAGGTATAAAACATGGCAGATTTACCTACACTCAATTAGGAATTGCAGCTTATTAAATAGCATAAGAAATCTCCAATGTTATCATATGAGAGGAGAGGCCTCACAGTAGTAAAAAACAAATTTGAGAGTTTGTCACTATAAAACTTAAAAGTGCATGTCCTACCTTTTACTTACACAGCACCCTGCTCTATGGATACCTAGGGCCTTCCTTAGGGTTGACTTGTATGTAAGTGAAGGGGTGTGCAAGGCTTGGGAAGGGGTTCTAAGTGGCAAGTCGACATGGCACTGTCACCCTGCATTCAGGCTGCAATGGCAAGCCTGGGACAAGTTTTAGAGTGCTACTTAGTTGGGTGGTACAATACGTTCTGCAGGCTCACTAGTAGCATTTAATTTACAGGCCATGGGTTTATGGTATTCTACTCTACAAGGGACTTATAAGTAATTTTAATATGCAACTAGGAATGTGTCAATCAAGCCATGTTTAGGGGAGTGAAGACCAGCACTTTAGCACTGGTTAGCAGACCTAAGCAAAAAAAATTAATTCAGCCAAATTGGCAGCAAGACGGCAAAATGTTTGGGGGAAGACCAACCACCCTAAGACTGACAGGTCCAACATGGAAGGATACACTTACAGGCACATGCATCAATATTGGCTGTTGCGATTCCTCAATTGCGATTTTTTAGGAATCGCAATTAAGGAATCGCAAAAGCGTATGCATGTAGAAATCGCTGGAAAAATAGCGATTTCTAAACATTCCTTAATTGCGACTCCCAAATTGCGAGTCGCAATTAAGGAATACCTCCTCATTCATTCCTATGGGCCAAGAGGCCCATAGGAATCAATGGGAAGACATTCTCAATTTGCGATTCTCAATTAGAGATTTGCAAATTGAGAATGCATTTTCAAGGGTGCAAGGGTGTCAAGACGACACCCCGTTGCACCCCTGAAATCGATCTGTGCACAAATGTTGCGAACACACATGTCCAAAGGACATGTGTGTGTGTAACCTACGACTTTGAAAAATGCACTTTAGTGCATTTTTCAAAGTTTTCGCTATTTACCATGTGGTATGATTCCATGGTAAATAGCAGGCCCAAATAGCGAAATCGCTATTTTCAAAGGCATCTTGCATTGCAGTTAAGGAATCGCAATTTGCGATTCCTTAAATGCAATCGCAATTTAAGAAGTCACAAAAATTTGCGATTTCTTAAATTGCTAGTGGCAAGTTGTTTCATGCATCATAAAAGCTATTTTTGCGATCACAAACGGCCGATTTTTGCGATTCGCTCTGTTTGCGATTGCAAAAAGCTTTGATGCATGTGCCTGTTAGAGAGGAGGCGGAATTAACGAAACCAACAGTTAAAAGTTATCTCTCATTGAAATCCTCTCCCCATTGTGAAACATATTTGCTGTCAGTCACAAATGATTATCAGCGTAGGCTGTTAACGTGGTTTCATTTGGATTTGATAAATAGCGTTTTAGGCTGCGGGAGATTTGTAATTGGGGTCCCTGAGGTTACAATAACTTATCTCCGAAGGGCGACCTAAATGTTTTAATGTTCTGTAAGTTTTATGAATGACTTTGAAAGACTTTTATTCTTCCACTTCCTAAAGAATTGGGTTTTATTCAGGTTCACCCAGCAACAATATTTGAACATTTTGCGCGGTGACTACATTAAATATTTGATAGTGCGTTTTTTATCAGCTGCTGCGAATAATCAGCATATTTCTTGCAACAATCCAAGGGCTAGCTGTTTGAACACTTAATGGCCAGCCCTTTAGGAGGTAGCACTTTATCCTGGTTACCCTACCCGCTCACGGCGTTATTTATGTATTGTACACTGTAAAGCAAAATGAAGTAACTCCTTTTTCACTTACCTAAACGCATAGCAGACCCGTTGAGGTCTTTGTTCTTGGGGTTGACAACTTTTATTGTTTTTATGAGCTGTAGAGGTTTCTTTATGTTTTTCTTCTTTTTATACATACCTGCGTATTTTTCCATTGTGATATGTATACATATTTTATTGTTCTTTCAGAGTATTTATTAAAACAAAATAAAGATTTATGACTGACTGACTGACTAAGTTGTGATCTTGGGCAAGTGATTTTTTTCTCCCCGATTTTGCTTCCCTCACTTGAGACTCGTTTTGCAGTGTGTGCTATGTAAAAAAAAAACAATAGGCTTGAACAATATGTATGTGAAGAGCAGGCAGGTGTGCGTGTAGGAAACCAGTGGTCACATTTAGTGTTTGATTTGCAAATACCTTGCAATAATTATGATCTTATTTTGAAATGACTAGTATGTATATTTGACAAAATTCCCCCAGTTTAATATGAGACTGACAAGGTGAAAAAATAATATTTTAGTCTTCATATAAAATACATTTGGTTGTGTAAATTTTACAGGCTCCTACAAGGTACCGAAGATGTATTTTCCGGTAACATTTTATTAGGAAGCACTTTTTTATTTATGCTTTTGAAATATTAGTACTGCACCAAATTAATTTGCCCTATTATAAAATTATCTTTCACAGTGTGGCACAGGCTGAATTCACATTTTATAGCCTTCACAGTCATTAGTGTGTGAGCCATACAAGGACCAAGAGTTGTCAGTGACTTTTGCATTACTCTGCTAGCTATTTCATCCCAACACACTGTCTGGTTGCCTGGTCAAGGGCCTGTCAGTTGATGGATAGTTTGACATGCACATGAATTCAGATTTGGGAACACAATCATGACATAGGTTGGCTTGGGGCACGGTACTGAATTTGTAGACTGTGACTTAAAATACGGGCTGAAGGGTATCTGTTACATACTAAAACTTTCATTCTCACCTTTCTTGAATATGGTTCCACCATATTGTAAGAAGTTGGATTATTAGTTGAGAGGCGAACTAACCACCTCAAGCAATAATCACAATCCTTGGCAGGGTGAACCACTAAGGTCACCAAATAAACCTGAGCTCGACTGCCTGATAGCTGTGATACAGAGCAGAGAGACTTCATTTAGAGGCAATGTGTAAAGTGTGTATTCAGTACTAGACACAGTAACAAAGATGAGATAGAAAACAATTAAAATCCCCCCAAAAATTAGACAAATAATGTAATAAACAAAATGACACCAGCGTGACTAGAATCCAACCAGGGGAACTGGAGATATTATTTTTTCAGGTTTTAAATAGAAATGGCGCCAATACTATTCAGCAATTTGACGCTGACTGTGATAGAGCGCAGGTCGGATAAAGTAACCCTGGTCAAAGATGTAACCTTTGGACTTTAGTACTTTATGTTCCAATTCAGCCCAAAAATACACCTCTAAAGCCTACCCAGGACCACAGAGGAGGCACTTAGTCACTCACAGAGTGGCAGACAGAGCCCAACAGGAGTTCCAGCCCATGTTCAGTTGCCACCGGTCTGCTGAGCAGTTGCAGGGAAAGACCTCTTGTAGCTGGTTGTGTCCCTGTAGCTTTAACAGGTCAGTCTTTTGACCACTGGAGTCCACGGTACAAAAGGGAGAGCAGGTTCAGTTTTCAAGGTTCTTCTCACCTCCCACTCACCAGGTTCAGCCCTCTTCTAATCTTCCACAGGTCTAGGAATGTTCTGTAGTGGGTGTCTGGAGATGCCACATTAATGCCTAGTATGTGCTAGTGGTTGGTAATCGCCCATGGGGACTCTGTGACCCATGTAGTCTTTCTTATCCACTAGCCCATACCTAGGGTATACGTTACGGATCAAAAGCTACCTACTTTAGGCATTTTCAAGATGGCCGAAGTCTTCGGCTACACTAAACGTGGGCTCTGAGTGCTGGGGGACTGCATGTGGTGTGTACTATGGTAAACCTGGTGTCCTCCCACATCTAACACCAAAATCTAGTTTTAGGCCGTCCCTGCACTCACAACAACCTCAAAAACAGAGGTCTGGTAGAACAAAGCTGAGTTTTCAGCAACCAAACATGGGATGAACAACAAGTGTTTTGGTGTTCACCCTTCGACCTTTCAAGTGAACCAGATACCAACTCCTGAGGCGAATAGCCGGGAGCACGCGCGCATTTAAAAAAAGAATTGCATTGAATTGTGTGCTTTTACCTGACAAGCACTTCCTCCTGAGCACTCCCCAGCCCTTCCTGCTTTGGGATTCCCCGCGCAGCTGAGCTAAGGGCTGACGCGGGTCTGAAATCTCTTGCCGCCTTTCCGCCACTCAACTCTGGCCACGCCCACAGCCGTGAGGCCACGCCCCCCGAATCCTCTACATAAGGCGCGCTGAAGCCAGAGCCCGCAGTAGAAGATACCAACTTCTGAGGCGAATAGCCGGGAGCACGCTCGCATTTTAAAAAAGAATTGTATTGAATTGTGTGTTTTTACCTGACAAGCACTTCCCCCTGAGCACTCCCCAGCCCTTCCTGCTTTGGGATTCCCCGCGCAGCCGAGCTAAGGGCTGACGCGGGTCTGATATCTCTTGCCGCCTTTCCGCCACTCAACTCTGGCCACGCCCACAGCCGTGAGGCCACGCCCCCCGAATCCTCTACATAAGGCGCGCTGAAGCCAGAGCCCGCAGTAGAAGATACCAACTCCTGAGGCGAATAGCCGGGAGCACGCTCGCATTTAAAAAAAGAATTGTATTGAATTGTGTGTTTTTACCTGACAAGCACTTCCCCCTGAGCACTCCCCAGCCCTTCCTGCTTTGGGATTCCCCGCGCAGCCGAGCTAAGGGCTGACGCGGGTCTGAAATCTCTTGCCGCCTTTCCGCCACTCAACTCTGGCCACGCCCACAGCCGTGAGACCACGCCCCCCGAATCCTCTACATAAGGCGCGCTGAAGCCAGAGCCCGCAGTAGAAGATACCAACTCCTGAGGCGAATAGCCGGGAGCACGCGCGCATTTTAAAAAAGAATTGCATTGAATTGTGTGTTTTTACCTGACAAGCACTTCCTCCTGAGCACTCCCCAGCCCTTCCTGCTTTGGGATTCCCCGCGCAGCCGAGCTAAGGGGTGACGCGGGTCTGAAATCTCTTGCCGCCTTTCCGCCACTCAACTCTGGCCACGCCCACAGCCGTGAGGCCACGCCCCCCGAATCCTCTACATAAGGCGCGCTGAAGCCAGAGCCCGCAGTAGAAGATACCAACTCCTGAGGCGAATAGCCGGGAGCACGCTCGCATTTTAAAAAAGAATTGTATTGAATTGTGTGTTTTTACCTGACAAGCACTTCCCCCTGAGCACTCCCCAGCCCTTCCTGCTTTGGGATTCCCCGCGCAGCCGAGCTAAGGGCTGACGCGGGTCTGAAATCTCTTGCCGCCTTTCCGCCACTCAACTCTGGCCACGCCCACAGCCGTGAGGCCACGCCCCCCGAATCCTCTACATAAGGCGCGCTGAAGCCAGAGCCCGCAGTAGAAGATACCAACTCTTGAGGCGAATAGCCGGGAGCACGCGCACATTTTAAAAAAGAATTGCATTGAATTGTGTGTTTTTACCTGACAAGCACTTCCTCCTGAGCACTCCCCAGCCCTTCCTGCTTTGGGATTCCCCGCGCAGCCGAGTTAAGGGCTGACGCGGGTCTGAAATCTCTTGCCGCCTTTCCGCCACTCAACTCTGGCCACGCCCACAGCCGTGAGGCCACGCCCACCCTTCCCCATAAAACCATGTGCCACCCCCGGACGCGCAGCGGACACGCGCTGCGGACGCGCCGCCAGCGCGCCGAAGGCGCGCCAAAGGCAAGCCCGTCTGCGCCCGTCCGTGGCCGGACGGGGACAGGGGCCACCCCCCCTGTCCTCCGTCCCATGATTCAATATAACCCAGCTGGTCTTCTCAAATATAATCCCCCCAGAGAAGCTCGCTGCCTCCACCGCTACCACCCCCTAAGCCTCCCATCCTTCTGCCAATCCTGCAATGCCAGACTAAACAGCAGTCAGCAGACATCGGACCAGCAAAATTACTCCTTACTACTTTTAAACTGTAGATCTCTGCCAAAACATAGTGCAGATATCTCCCTATTAATAGAAGACCGGGCACCTGACGCCATCTTTCTAACAGAGACTTGGCTGACTCCGGATTGTGACCCCGATGTGATCCAAGCACTACCTCCTGGCTACAAGATCTCACGCAGAGATCGCACGCAAGGTAAGGGAGGAGGCATTGCAATCATTCATAAATCCCAGTATCATTGTCACTGTACCCCAGGCCCATTTCAGGACTGCGAAAGCATGGCTTTCTGCCTGAAATTCACCCCCAATGACAGTCTAACAGGAGCCCTCGTGTATCGTCCCCCAGGCTCACTCAACGACTCTCACTCCCTACTCCCTCCGCTAGCAGCAGAATACGTAATGTCATCCTCCAACTTTACGATTCTTGGAGACCTCAACATGCACTTTGATAACATCAATGACGGTACCACTAGGGAGCTAGTCGGAAGCCTGGCTGCGATTCAACTGGAGCAACTAATCCAGTCCCCTACCCACGACAAGGGCCACCTGCTTGACCCTGTCTTCACTAATTGCCCCAACCTTTCGGTCGGCACCATCACACATCTCCCCTGGACCGACCACTTTCTTATCCCCCTTGACTGGAAGATCCACAAATTCACTCCCTCCATTCCTACACCACGTAAAATGAGGAAATGGTCTAAGCTTCCACTGGAACAATGGTCAAATCTACTATCTGCCACAAAGCCATCTCTATCCCAAGACCCCATACTTGACAATAGCAAAGTCCACAAATGGATCGAGGACTCCATCGACTCCATTCTCCCCATGAGGAGAACCATTCTAAAAAGAGCGCGAGCAACCGCTCCGTGGTATTCAGATGAGCTTAGGAAGAAAAAACAGCAGTGTAGACAACTTGAAAGAAAATGGCGCATGGGATACGACCCCGTCGAAAAAATCAGGTATAGAGAAGCCATCAGGACCTATAAACTGGAAATCAATACAGCCCAATCCACCTACTTTAGAGAGAAGATTATGTCCGCCAAGTCTAAACCAAAAGAAATCTATCAAATAGTTAAGAGCCTTTCCAAGATCTCCGCCCCGGCCGTCCCAGCCGAAAACCCCATAGATAGATGCAACGAGTTAGCTGAATTCTTTTACCAAAAAATAAATAAAATCTATTCGTCATTCTCAACCCCTGCACCTGAACCCACAGCCACTGAACCTTGTTCTCCAACGCTGAATGAATCCCCCGCGCAAGCAACGCTAAACAAATTCCCACTAATGGACTCAGACTCACTCCAATCCCTGGCCTCACAAATAAAGTCTGGCTCCCCCCGCGACCCTGCACCCCCCCGTATGATGAACATGGTTAGCCAAGTCATCTTCCCCACTATCTTGGAACTCCTCAACAGCTCCATACTAAAGGGCGTAGTGCCCCCAACCTGGAAACAGGCGATGGTGAGAGCACTACTCAAAAAACCTACCCTCAACCCGAATGACCCAAATAACTATCGTCCCATCTCCCTGCTACCCTGGACAGCCAAAATTTTGGAGAAACATATTAATATTCACCTCACTAAATTCCTTGAAGAGAACCGGCTACTGGATCCCACCCAGACCGGATTCCGTCTCAAACACGGCACAGAAACAGCCCTCTTAGCCGTGACGGAGGAATCCAGGAGGATCCTGGACCAAGGGGGATCAGTGGCAGTGGTCCTCCTGGACTTAAGCGCCGCGTTTGACACTGTCTGCCACAAAACCCTTCTTTGCCGGCTATCCCATCTGGGACTCGCCGGGGCCGCCCTTGACTGGTTAAGCTCCTTTTTGAGCGGAAGGACTTTCCAGGTCTTCGACGGCGACTTCTGCTCCACCAGTAGATCCCTGGATTGCGGGGTACCCCAGGGCTCCTCCCTAAGCCCTACGCTGTTCAATGTGTACATGAGACCGCTGGCTGAGGTTGTCCGCCAATATGGTATCAAAATCATTTCATATGCGGACGACACCCAGCTGGTGGTCTCCCTGGCACAGAAGAACAGCGGGCCCCCTCGGGACAACCTAGCGGCCTGCATGGAAGAGGTGAGGAAATGGATGACAGCATCCTCATTAAAATTAAACGGGGATAAAACCGAGGTCATGCTCCTCGGCCCCTCCACCCTCACTGACTTCGACCGGCTATGGCCCCCCAGTTTAGGCCCACCACCTACCCCGAAGGAGAATATCAAAAGCCTGGGAGTGTGGCTCGACAACTCACTTACTCTGAACACCCAGGCTACCAAAACTTCAGCAACTTGTTTCGGTATCATCCGGATGCTGAAGAAAATTCTGCCTCTCCTACCTTTCGAAGCCCAACAGGTGGTCATTCAGGGCCTCATCCAGTCCCGGATAGACTTCAACAATGCTCTCTATCTGGGAGCCCCTGAATACGTGCTGCAAAAACTACAGCGAATCCAGAACTGTGCTGCACGTACGCTACTTAAGATACCGAGAAGAGAATCTGCCAAAACGGGAATTCGATCACTCCATTGGCTCCCGGTGAGGGAAAGAATAAAATACAAAACCCTATGCATATCCCATCAAGCATTTCACAGAGCAAACCCGGAGATCAATCATTCTCTTCTCACTGCCTACCTCCCCGGGAAACAACTGCGCTCAACTAACGCATTTCTAGCCACAGTACCCAGAATTAAGAGGTCAAGAGCAGGAGGCAGGGCCTTCACCCTCAACGCCGCCAAACTATGGAACTCACTTCCCCTATCCCTTAGATCCAATCCCATCCTCCCTTCCTTCTGCAAGGAATTAAAAACTTTCTTGTTCAGGAACTAATTCCCCACTTGTCTCCCTTAGCTAGTCCCTCAGTGAACCGGTTTTTCTACTCAGCGCTTGGACGCCTTAGGGCAGCAGTCGCGCTTTATAAATCCCCTTTCATTTCATTTCATTTCAAGTGAACACCAAATGGTATTTAAAAACCTAGAAGACCTGTCAAACAGACTGTGACACTGTAATTTCAAAACAAGTCCTACTTTTTGGGAGGCCTTATTGGCTGGGTGGGACAAATGAAGGGCCAAGCTAGAGTATCAGCTAAAATTTGTCTGTGACAGGGGATGCCTCTTTGAAGTACACCCCAAGTGTCATATGAAAAAACCCCAGCAGACCTGTCAAGCAGGATGTGATGTTCAAGCAGGATTGGACACTTTAATCTCAAAAAGGATCCTCCCAGAAAGCCCAACTGCATATTTTATCAGGTTTAGATGGGTTATCCCTTCTGATTCAGGTCAGCCTATTGATTTCTCCTGGGAGCACATTTACACCTTATTCCCACCTATTCAAGTGCAAATTACTGGCTGACTGGCATGGGAGGACAAAATGCAGATTTAGCTTCCAGGGACTTCGGGCATGGCAAATGTTACTTTCTTAAAAAATCTTTTTTTGTAATATTTTAGGAAAAATTTGACTTAACCATTGAAGTGGACTTTCAATAACTACCAAAAATAGTTGTTTAATAATTTTTCTAGCTAGTGCAATTCCAGAGATATGGTGTTAACATTTACTATTGCTTCCCAGTGCTTTCCTATGGAATAGTGAAAACAGTGTTGAGGGACTAGTCATTGAAAGGACATGGTTGACATTCAACCTTTCTATGTCCTACTTTTAAATGCAATGTACGATGCCTGATGGGCAATAATGCCTACTTAGGGGTGGTTTACAGGTCCTAGGCACACCTTGGTATGTATGCTAGGGGCTTATAGGTAAGTTAATTATGCCAACTAGTTTTATACCAATTTCATCATGTTGAAAGGAGGAGCAAAAGCACTTTATACTAGTTATTGCACAGAGTGCTATAGATAGGAAAAATAGAATTCAGCAAAAGGCAAGAAAATCTGGGGTAACCCTGCTGAAAGTGCAAAATTTCTAAAACATTTTCATAACACTTCTTGCTTATTCACCGTCTCCTCCTAAACCGGTCTTAAATTCGAACATCTGTTTTCTTTGTATACTTCCTCCACTGCTCCACTTTCTCCCCACGTCTTCTCTCTTCACTGGCTCTTTCTCTTTGCTTCCAAATCTCATTCCTATGTATATTCTTTGCATGTGTCTACGGTCTGGCTGCAAAATCATAGTTCCCTTCTGCAGCCTTATATTTCTTCTCACTCTCTATGCGTTGTCTCTACCTTTAGGCTGATTGTCCCCACCCCCCTCCCTCCATGAGCCTTTTCCCAATTCAGATCTTTCCACTTCCTTGCTCCTAGACTGTGAAACCCCATCCTATTTTTCTATATGCTCCTTTCCCTCCTTGCCCTGCTTTTTCTCCTCCTTGAACTCCCACCTCCTCCATCTTGAGGCTTTTGCCAACAGTTTTATCTTTTCGTCCAAAATAGCTGAATCTCCCTTCGGCGCATCTTCATCAGGGTTATGTTTTATGTACCTTCAATAACGCTTGTCTAATTATTCACGGTAAAGCACTTAGGCAAAAGTGCTACATAAATAAATTACTGTGAATAAAATGAAAAGAGATGGAAAGAAGCGTTGTGCTTAATCCTTTTATTGCAAACTGAGTAGCTTAGAAACTTTGAATAAGTTAGTCTTCCACCTAAGAGGGACCTAAATGAATCTGGTTTGGTATCTGCTCTAGCACCATCACAATATTTTGGTGGCCTATATTTCAGCAATAACATTATTGTAGGGCAATATCTAATTCACGTCTTTCTAGTACTATGCTGTACCATTCCCTAAATGCCCCATTCTCTATTTTTGTAAGTATGTAAAGCTTTAGTCACGAATATGTGTCATTAACTCTTGCACAGCATCATCAGCAGAATTCAGCAGTATGCCAACAGTACTACAAGAATAAATCACACCTACCCTATAGCAAAGTATTTGTGAACTGGGCAGAGTATTTTTTTTAAACTAATACTTCGCCTTTATTATTCTTAAGCGAACACAAGATAGAATTTACCTCCTATCACATGAGTAAACATTAAAGAAGGGAGATACTTTGCACATAGCCAATCAGTGACTTGTGTATTGAGTGGACGAAAGACTTCTTCTCCCCTTCGGCTTAATGGTCAGGTGTTATAAGTCAAGTCACATATGCTTGTGTGCGTGCTTTAGAAGCAAGCTCAAAACTTTCTTGTTTGATATGGATCTGGTGGCTAGGTAATTTGTTCACTTTCTTTTTCCCTTCAGACTGGTTGCTAGTGCCGGGAGACCTCTTTGGCGGTAGCTGTGCACTTTACAAATGTCCTGAATTTAATTGAATGGACAAAAATGAATGAGCACTTTCAGGTTACCTATCACAGCTTTCAGGATCACTGTAATTTTAGGAACCTCAAATATGGAAGGGAGCATAGGATACCTCAAGAAAAGCACCCTCCAACCTGCCAGGAACTGCACCGTCCTTTGGGAGCCCTCTAAAACTCCTATAATCCATTAGTTCTCTCCTTTCCGCTTCGATTGAATAAATTAAGGGACAACAGGTGCTAGAGCAGAAACAGGTTGCTGCAGGCGCTGGCCACTTGCAGCGCTGCCCACTGCAACCAGTAATACCGCCCTTATTGTTCTGTACCTTTCCAAGACAGTTCCTACGTCGTGCACAGTACCCCAGCCCTGTGAAAATGGCAAGACATTCACTACATTGTTGCCATTTGTTTCACACGAGCCATGTTCCACGTTGGTGCAGAAAGGGAATGATCATGAGTTGTCGCCTATGAACAGCTGGTCCAGCGCTGGTTTTTCTTTTCTGGTATATTACTCCAGCATTTATATTGTGAAATAAGCAACAAGTAGTAGAAATCAGTAACAACAAATATGCCTTCATAGTGTGCATTGCTGCCATAAATCAACTTAGGATAGGATATGATAGGATATATGTTTATAAAGCGCTCGAATGCCGAGGCGTCTTGACGCTGGTGTAAATGGAAGTGTTGCAGCCTATATCACGAGCCTATGTTAAGGCGAACAGCCAGGTCTTTAGTTCTTTCCTAAAGGATTGTCTATTTGATTGAAATCGCATGGCTGTTGGCAGTTTATTCCATAGCTTTGCTGCACAGTTAGAGAAGGTTCTTCCACCCCATCTCACTCTCCTAATCCTATCAATGTGGCGAAGACCCAACGTGCTAGATCTTAAAGAGCGGACTGGGATATAGGGCCTAAACATTTTTTGAATATCTTTAGCTCCCCCACCATAAAATGCTTTGTGGACCAGACACAACGCCTTAAATTCCACCCGTTGCTGAATGGGAAGCCAATGGAGAGCTCTAATTCCAGTAGAGGTTGGTTGACCTCTCGGTATGTTTAATAGTAACCTCGCGGCGGCATTCTGCAATGACTGCAACCTACTCATCTGGAGTTTGTTAATCCCCAGCAGCAAGCCATTGCAGTAATCCAGCTTAGATAGTAGGAGAGCCACTACCACTGTCTTTTGTAATTCCTTCCCAATGAAAGGAAAGATCTTTTTCAAAGTTTTGATTAAGAAGAAGCAGGAAGAGATAAGATTATTTACCTGAGCGGAGATGTTTAGTTGGCAATCAAAAATAACTCCAAGGCTTCTAACCTTAGAGACAGGACTGAGGCATTCTCCTTAAGATACCTTTTCAGATCCTAAAGGTAAATGTAGCTCTGGCCATGCCAGTATCAGACCAGCCACCTGGTCCCACATCAGTCCAACATCAGTGGAAGGCTAAGAAGGGGACACCCAGAAAGTTCAGCACTAGGCTGGCCCACCCTTGCTGCAATCTGCCAATGGTTGGTGCCCTAGCAGTTGTCTCTGTTTGTGGTGTTGTGGAGCCTGAAAGATGTCTTGTGTATTGCTGCTTATTTCCTGTGTAAACTGTGACCGTCTTGCAATAAAAATATTTGAATGCCCCTCGTAATTTAGGAAATGCTTCTAGAGCGGTGGTTCTTTCATGCAGAAGTATACAACTACAGAGGCGCAACTAGAGCCAAATTTCGGGGGGGGCTAAGCTAAAATTTCGGGGGGGGCTGAATCTTTAAGCAGTAGGCAGAGTGGCGCTGATTTCGGGGGTGGGGGGGCTGAATCTAGGCAGAGTGGAGCTGCAGGGGCTCTTAGAAGGGGTGAAACAACAGCAAGGCCTCATTAACATGCAAATGGTCTTTTTCAAGACCTGTGAAGTGTTCGGGTGAGGCTGTGTGTCTGCCCGGGAAGCTGTCTCATCCTGGGCTGCCACACACGACAGGGGGGAGCTGAAGCCCTTTGAGTCCAATGGGTGTTGCGCGCCTGTACAACTATATGGCTGCTGCACACTTCATTAAGGTCAGGAGCCGCGTTACAGACAGTGCTCGTGGAGCCGCTCTACAGACTGTGATCCAGGAGGCGCGTTACATACAGTGCTCCAGGAGCCACGCTACAGACAGTGATCCAGGAGGCGCGTTACAGACAGTGCTCCAGGAGCCGTGTTACAGACAGTGCTCCAGGAGCCGCGCTACAGACAGTGATCCAGGAGGCGCGTTACAGACAGTGCTCCAGGAGCCGTGTTACAGACAGTGCTCCAGGAGCCGCGCTACAGACAGTGATCCAGGAGGCGCGTTACAGACAGTGCTCCAGGAGCCGCGTTACAGACAGTGCTCCAGGAGCTGCGCTACAGACAGTGATCCAGGAGGCGCGTTACAGACAGTGCTCCGGGAGCGCAAAAGACGTGTGGGCCTATTTTCTGCACCGCTGGGGCACTCTTGTAGTACAGACTGAGTCACAGAAGCTGTGTGGCCCATTCAGTAATTCCAATAGTGCCGGCACACTTATAGTTTCAAGAGGGCATTCTCTAATTTGCATGGGGGCGTGAACTCATACAACTAAGGGAAACACTTTGCCTCTGCATCCACGCCATATTATTGCATGGGCTCAGAGACATGGTGGCATTCAGGATGTATGCTGACTGTGTCTCTGCCCACCTTAAAACAGCAGCTTGGTCTTTCCCTAATGGCTGCCCCCAAAGCAGGCGTGAGTTCTCTGCTGCTCTGGGCTTTGTGCATTGATTGTAATATGGCACACTATTTGTGTTTGTGCCCAGCACATTTGTTTAAATGTGCACCGTGATGCAAACAGGGACAATGCTCCTGTTACATAATATGGTCCCAAGTGCTCTAAAATGAGTTCCAGTGCTGACACTGGCATTCATCTGCTCAAATTAAACACTGCACTTTGCTGTTCTATTCCAGAACTGTCATCATTTTGTTTTGTAGGAAAGCATAGTTGGTAATTTAATAATTTCTTAAACCAAGCTCTGCAAGTGAACAAACTGCCTCTTTTTAGGCTGTGAAAAACAAAGGGCCCAATTTAGACGTTGGCAAACGCTGAAAAGGCATTCAAGGTGGTGTAGGACTTAACATCCACCAACCTGCCTTTACTCCATCCAACAAATTTAGAGTTCACAGCCAGTCCTGTGGTGAACTCTTTGGGTTTGTATCTACCGCCATCAGGCCATTCGAATGTTTGCTCTGCATGCTCCACTGGAGAAACCCTTTTTTATTCTTTTTATGGGTATTATTTTCTCACTATTACTTTAACTTTATTTCATTTACCAGCATTTCATGCAGCAAGGGAGCCAGCATGCATTATTTGGGGTTGCTGGACCCCTGTCAAACTTTATTTTACCCACCTCTTAATGGCAGCTTAAACCAGCACTGACTAGCGCTTTAGCTCCGCCCATGGACACAGACCCTTCCATGGCGGGCTACTTCTACAAGCAAACAGCACATCCACACATCCTAGAGCACCAAAGGCAAACCCATCTGCGCCTGGACCGCACCCAGGGCTCTAACCCCTACATGTCTTGTCTCAAAACCCACACTTAGACTCTGCTATACGAGGAATTAACTTACAGCCCTTAATAAAACAGGTATGGGCTTAGATTGGACATGTCTAGATTTAAATTCCTGGTCCGTTTCCTCTACTTTTAGTTGTAAGGATTGTAATTCCCACATAGACAAGGGGGCTATCAAGCGGTTGGTTACTTCACTGGAAGGGTCCTCACAATGCACTACTCAGACTACCACAGTTAACAAATAGTGCTGCGCTTTATGTCAAACATGAACACGAAGTCGTTAACTTCATCGATTCTCAAGAGCTACAAATTGTGTTCATTACAGAAACTTGGCCCAGATTCTGTCTCCACGACACCGCCAGGATATATGACATAAAGGGTAGATAGACCAGTCAGAAGAGGAGGTGGGTTGGCCATAATCTATCGCTCCCATATGAAGGCCGTTTTTCAACCAGTCCTGCTTGGGTATTGTGAAGCGCTTTCTTTTGGCATCGAGCTGACCAAAAGCTCACTCTTTTAATGGGTTACTCCTGTATCTCCGACCACGCTCCAGACATGTTTTCCTCCAAGATTTGAGTATCATCTTGCCACCTTCCACTACTGCAACAGACTTCATATTATTGGGAGACTTTAAATTCCATTTGGAAGACCCCACCCAGATACTAAAGTTCTACTTGACATGACAGCTAGTCTTGGTCTTTCCCAGGTTGTAGTAGGTTCGACTGACTCTGCTGGTCACCGTCTTGATGGTATTTTCACCAACAACTGCTCAATATCAGATATCAATACAGCACCTTTAATATGGTCTGACAACATAGCAGTGAGGTTCGACCTAACTCTAGCATAAAATCTTCAACAAGGCAGGTCCCTTTCCAAGTAACTTTATGCTCATCCCTGGCACAAGACAGCCTGACCAATTCAATCAAGCATTGTCAGTATCTTCAGATTTGATAATAGAGGACATCCATTTTTTGGTAGACAAATATGCATCTTGGCTGACTTCAGCTGTCAAATATTTGGTCCCAGCAAAGACCTCCAATAGTAAGAGACACCATCCCTCAGCTCGCTGGTTTATCAAGACCCTTAGAAGCCAAAAGCAAAAATGAAGAAGGCAAGAGCGCATTTGGAGGAAGGATTATCTTGAGTAAGAGAAGAACAAATATAAACAAGATCTGGCTGACTAAAAAGCATTGATAATGATGGAAAAGTACTGACCTCGATAGAATCAGAGACAGTTGGTTACAGAATTCAGCAACGATTTGGCGTGTTTCTTTTAAAATAAAGTTAAAGAAGTTTACGACAGGTTTTCCTCCAGTAAGGTGCTTCCTTGTGAGAAATTGCCCTCTCCTTCTTGTATATTGTTTGCCAACTATAACTTTGTACATGATTGAACCTGTAAGACTTATACCTGATGGTAGTCTACTCAGAAAGTGTTAGAAATAGGGGTCTCTTGTTCGCAATGGTTTGCACCCTTGTCCAAGTAGGGACCCTTCGTTCTAGTCAGGATAAAGGGGATACACTACTGAAATAAACTCTGCACACCCCCTTGGTAGATTGGCATGAGCAGTCAGGCTTATCTCAGAGACAGTGTGTAAAGCATTTGCACATAAGCAACAGTAACACAGTGAAAACACTGCAAAAGGACACCACACCAGTTCAGGAAAATATCCAATATTTTATATATTCAAAATAATACCAAAATGATAAAAATCTAACATATAGTACTGCTCCTTGAAGTCTGTAGCCCAGTCAGGTGCTACCGTGGTGACTGAAAACAACAGAATCCAGAAGTTCAGTCCGACTGCGTCAGTCATGGTGTCGGCAATACCTTTTTGTTGCGGGCGACACATTAATGCAGGCCGGTCGTGGCAACCGTTGCAATTGCGATGCAATGCGAAGTGTAGCGGCGTGCAGTACCCTCAAGGCACAGTGCAGGCAGCGCCTTGGTGACGGTCGTCCAGCGGAGTCGGTGAGACCAGGGCTGCGATGCGGAGTGAAGGTGGTGCTTGTTGCGGTGCTGACATATTCCAGGGCAGGCAACAGAGCCGGTTGTAGGCAGCTGGTGTTGGTTGGTCCATACTCAGGTGGGGGACGGGGCCCTGCGTCATGAGACTTACCAGTGTTGCCTCCAAGCCACTTTGTGGTCACAGGCAGCGACAGTGTCGGTGAGACCACTGTGGCGAAGGGAAGCAAGGCGGTGCGGTGTGCAGTGCCTACAGGTCATGGTGCAAGCAGGGGCTCAGTGGCGGTGGCATCTGTTATCGTCGTTGGTGAGACCAGGGTTGCGTGCGAGATGCGGAAGTGCCCTCTGCCGTGCCTTCAGGACACGGAGCCAGTGATGGAGTCGGCTGCTTTCCTCCCTCTGTGGCTACTGAAACAACGGTTCCAGAGGTAGTATCCAGAGGTCGGTGACGTCTTTGTGGGCCCTGAGACTTCAGAATAGGAGGCAAGCTCTACTTCAAGCGCTTGTATACTCAGCACAAGTTAAGAAAGTTCAGTCCAGTCCTTTCACTGCCCAAGGCAGAAGCATCAACTGCAGTCCAACCCAACACAGCAACAACACAGCAGTGGTGCAGTACTCCTCCTAGCAGTTCTTCCAGATCTTCTTCTTGGCAGGTTTCTTGATTCGAGCAAGTTCCCTGAAGTATTTTATCTCCCTGAGACTCCCAACATGAGACTAGCTCTACTTCAAGCCCTTGGAGACTAACAACAGGATGATGAAAGTACAATCCAGTCCTTTCCCTGGACAAGACAGAAGAACCAAGCAGCAGGCCAGCACAGCAGAGCACGCAGAAAAGTGGCAGTTCCTCCTCACAGCTTTTCCAGCTCTTCTTCCTTGCAGGTTCCTTAGTTCAGCAGTAATCTAAAGTTCTGGGGTCTGGGCCACCATATTTACACTGAGTTTCTCTTTGCTCTTTGGGGCAGAGGGAGTCTGTGCTCTGCCCAAACCAGTTATGTCCTCTCTGGAGACAGCATTGTGCAAGGGAGACTGGACCTAGTCAGGTGCAAGGCAAATCTCCTTCCACCACTCTAAATGCAGACCAGGCCTATTCAGGTGCTAGTGAAATTCCTCCCACGGCTCAATGCAGCTCAGGTCTATTCAGCCCAACCCTGACTCATTAAGGAAAGGCAGGACTCACATCAACCCTCCCAGTGCTGTCTGAGAGAATGCGCATTCCCAGCCCCTGTCACTCCAAAACCAGACCATCAATCCACAACCCAGCAGAGGCACACAGGATGGCTAAGCAAGAAAAAACCCACTTTATGAAAGTGGTATTTTCAAACACACAATATTAAAATCATCTTTGCTAAAAGATGCATTTTTATACTCTGAGTTCAGGCATACATAACTCCATCTTTCTATCTTGTCCCAATGGTAGGTTATATTTGTAAGATGTTACAAAGTATTCCCATTCTATCCTATGGGACAGATAGCCTTTCAATAGTGAAAAACAAAATACACTTCAGGACATGTCCCACACACCACTGCACCCTGCCCACAGGAGTACCTTGGGCCTTCCCTAGGGGTGTCTTACATGTAAGTAAAGGGAAGGTTAGTGCCTGGTAAGTGGGTGCACTTGTCAAGTCGACATGGCAGTCACAACTGCACACAGACACTGCAGTGGCAGGTCTGAGAACCCTTTGAAGGGCGGCTTGTGTGTGTGGCACAGTCGTGCTACAGGCTCACTCGCAGCATTTAGTAGTAAATCAAATAAGCCAATTATGGAAACACCAATCCATAATAACAATTTACACTGAGATCAAATGACCTTAAGCACTGAATAGCAGTAGTAAAGTGCCCAGAGTTCTAAAACTAACAGAAATAGGGTCAAACCCAGGAGACCAAAAACCAAACGTCTGGGGGTAAACCCGCTGAAAAGGCCAAGCCTAACAGAAAGGTTAAAACTTGTACTGAATATAGCAGATCTTTGTTGGTTATAGCAGCAAGTCATTATTGGGCAATATGCTATTCCACTTCAGCCACTGGATCTGTTGCCCTGTGAGGCAATTTGCCTCATCACATGTGCATATCCATCTGAAATGAGTGTGCTCAACTGCCAGGGATAGTGTGACAGTCCTTTAGTTTTCCACTTTGCATTATAGAGCATCCTGCTACTCCCCAGACAGTACTGCTTGGCCACTTGCCGGCCTCTTATTTCACCTGCAGTGTACTGAACCCTGCTCACCTACTGCTTCCAAATCAGGTGGTCATTTTGCAATAGCAATGTCCCTAGTGTATCATTATTTCACTGTTCCATTATGGCTGCCACTTTTAGAATCATTATGTAGGCCATGATTTATCGGTACAACAGTGATACACTATATACACCACAATTCAGGGAGTGGTGCCTACTGCAATGTTCACTGAGAAACCCTCTTGAAATAGTATTATGGCTAGTGTACCACTGCTTTACTGCTCCAAGATGGCCAACGTATTGCTTCAAATGTTGTGGCCAAGTTGGAATTTCAAAACAACACGTTAGCTACAAGACAGATGCCCGCTGCGACAGTTAATTTTTTTTTTTATATCAAGCGAATGCCCACTACATTGAAGCAGCAGCATACCTTCTTTTTTCTACTTTTATTCCTTTAATTATCTCATGTACGCTTATCAAGTTTGTTTATGTTATTTGTGGATTGGTAACTGGGTGTATATAAGAATAAGTGAGTGGATTGATTAACAGATGCAAGGATGGAGACAGAATGCATGAATGATTACCTATTTAGGGGCATATCAGCAAGGGCCGGCGATAATTATCCCTAAGCGCACTTAGCGCAAGGATAATTATCGCCGGCCAACTCTGAATTTTATCGCGGAGATAGCGTGCTATCAGCAACGCTTATCTCCAAAGTGATAAAATTCAGAGCGCAAGCTGCCAACTGTGCGATTATCGCTGGAAATCCAGCGATAATCGCACAACTTTTGGTGAAAGCTTGATGATAGGGCTACTAATACTTAGCCATGATATCCACCTTCCATAGGATATCATGGCTAAGTCAGTTTCAATGCAGGCGTAAGGAAGGTAGCGATAACAGAGGTTATCGCTACTTTTCTTGTCGCTATGCTTCTTAGCGTGAGGTTTGATAATAGGAGAAATGTCGCTTAGCGACATTTCTCCCGTTATTCTGGAGGAACGCCCACTTTGCATCTCATTAGAGATGCAAAGCTGGGCCTTAAGGGAAAGGGCGAAGAAGCATGGATTCACGAGTTAGCGTGTCCTTGCTAATAGGGCGTTAAAATTATCGCCGCTTTTCGGCCGAAAAC
The DNA here is from genome assembly GCF_964204655.1 of Triturus cristatus. Classification (NCBI taxonomy): domain Eukaryota; kingdom Metazoa; phylum Chordata; class Amphibia; order Caudata; family Salamandridae; genus Triturus; species Triturus cristatus. The sequence goes on from NC_140589.1 coordinate 963,258,148, forward strand.
GGACGCTAAAGCGGCGATAATTTTAACTCCGGGCCTTGCTGATATGCCCCCTAGTGTCCTAAACTCAACAGTGACTGGATAGGTACTCTCAGTTATAAACCAGACCTGATGGCATTGTTAAAAATGTTTTTTGAAGGATATGCACAGTAAAAACTCAGTGATGGGCTATTTTTAATAAAGGCACATATTCTTAAAACAATCTTAATACAATTCACAAATTATGTACCCTGGATTGAGACCAGGCCAGACTTCATGAAGGGTCTCATCACAATTTATGATCATAATTTTTGCTGAATCCCCTAATTTCCCAGACTTTGACCTTTTATATTAGATATATTGTGGGAGCTTAGTTTTATCTTATGCAACAACATGGACCAGTACCAGAAAAAATCATCCCACATTTCCAGCCAGTGGCTTCCATTTTACAGTCACTCAGACATTTGTGCGTACAGCTCAGTGTAATTTGTGAACTAGAGCAAGAGAAAGATTTCACAATTTCAGTGCTGCTCACTACAGTATCTAAAAACCACACTGGCAGCCCCTTTCTTTTTCCTGTGGGTGTCTCCAACACAACCCACTCAACAAACATTATGTCATACAATGCTGGTAAACCAACTTATAATTCAAATCCTTCCATAGTGATTACACAACAAAAATATTTAAGGAAAGATATAAATGCATGCTTGGTAGTCAGAATATTCAAGTGCATCAAATTGCACACTATGATGAAAAAATGTGTATTCAGAAAGTGAAAATAAAAAAATAACAAGCCATTGAAATTCTGACACCAGTCGTTAGGATCTGACCCTTTCCAAATCAAAGATGTGTCCAGATTGTGCCCCAGAGAACTTGAACCACCAGAGTATTTTGTTCTCCAAAACATGAAAAAGAAGACAATTTTTATATACAGATTTTGATTAAAAACACTTTTTGTACTCGACTCAAAAATTCAATAATCAATTAATTATTTTTAGTCTTTTTATTATTTTTAGTAAAAAGTACAGGCATATGGAATTCGGAGCATTAAATACCGATTCTGTAAGTTATCCCTCATCTCCAAGTGATAAAAATACAATGGGAGGTATTTACCGCATTTGGTAAGCAAATCACTTAAGGGTAATGGCATTAACTGGTGCGGTGAATACCACATTTTTTACCGGACTGCTAATAACCTGAGAATAAGACTTGTGACCAAAGGACTGCACACAAAACATTTTACCTGTTGACCTATGGGGCAGCTTACTCACAATTTTGAACTGGTTGCTCTTCATGTGTACCAAGAGCTTCCTGCCACTAGGGCCAGAGGCGGCTCCTCCATTAAATACCATTTTATGTTTCTGCTACTCGCGCTGCGAGAAAGCAGAAGGCAGGGTATGCCTGGTTGGGGGAGAGCGGGTGGTCAGGTTGGGGAGGAGTGCCTTGCCCACTCTTGTGGGCCCTGACTGTTTGGTCAGCCCTCAGGGACCTACCAAACCAGTTATGCGCACTCTATATTTTCTCTATGTAGGCTGCATGCAGCCTACATAGAGAAAATGGCCTCCCTATAGGCGCCCGGCTGGGTGCTGTCCCCATCAATTACAACGCTGCCATTGCAGTGTTGTGATTGGCTTAGGGGAGAGCAGGGAGGTTGCCTGTTTCTGTTAAGCAGCAGGAAAACGCCAATCGTGGGAGCCGGCCACGAGCAAAGGAGGCGCGGATCCCGGTCAGGTAAGTTTTAAAATATATTTTTAGCCCCAGCCTCCTCGCGCGAACCCTGGCGCGACCCTCCCACCCGCGAGTCATGCTAGCCGAGACTGACTAGGGCTCTCATTATGAGTTGTGTTACTTCACATGCAGCTTTAACTCTGAGTGAAATAGTGGAATTGGCAATTATGAGTGTTTTTGGGCCTGGAATTATCAGTTACTAAATCTCCATACCAGATAATTCCAGGCCTCGAGACACCTGGCCCTCAGGAAGGCTGCAGAGGCTGGTGCTGCAGCACGCAGCATTGCACAGTCCCACAAATGGCTTGCAGCAGTCTGGGGGTTGCCTTTGCACAATCTTTCCCTTCATCACCACCCACACTAAATATTTTCACCTTCTCCAACAACAGTCGGGCTGACATGGGAAATGTCAGTGTTTTTTTCACTGAAATGGTGACAAACCACTCAGTAAAGCACCCATTAAATTTGTATGTGTAGCATATTCCACAGCCCGGAAGCATGCAAATTAATACGCCACACACTGTTCTCTGATTATGTCATAACCGTTATTAACCACACCTTAACACCTCCCAGCCAGGACCTCTCCGCAGCCTTCGACACGGTCTGTCACCGTACCCTGATACGTCGCCTCAGCAACACCGGCATCAGAGGCAAGGCCTTGGATTGGATCATCTCCTTCCTCTCCGGAAGAACTCAGAGAGTCCGCCTCCCCCCCTTCAGATCCACAGCTACGGAGATCATCTGCGGCGTCCCCCAAGGATCCTCCCTCAGCCCCACCCTCTTCAACATCTACATGACCCCCCTGGCGAACATCGCACGAAAACACGGACTCAACCTCATATCCTACGCCGACGACACCCAGCTCATCCTATCCCTCACCAACAACCCCACCGCAGCAAGAACCAGACTACACGAAGGCATGAAGGAAGTGGCGAACTGGATGACAGACAGCCGGCTCAAACTAAACTCAGAGAAGACGGAGGTCCTCATCCTCGGCCCTACACCCACCGCCTGGGACGACTCCTGGTGGCCCCCCGCCCTAGGCAGCACTCCCCAACCCACCGACCACGCACGCAACCTCGGCTTCATCCTGGACTCATCCCTCTCCATGACCAGACAGGTCAACTCGGTGACCTCTGCATGCTACAACACCCTCCGCATGCTCCGCAAGATCTTCCGCTGGATCCCCCACCGACACCAGGAAGACCGTCACCCACACCCTCGTCACCAGCCGCTTGGACTACGGAAACACTCTGTACGCCGGCATCACCACCAAACTGCAGAGAAAACTTCAACGAATCCAGAACACGGCCGCACGACTCATCCTGAACATACCTCGCCACCACCACATCTCTGGACACCTGATGAAACTCCACTGGCTTCCAGTCAACAAGAGGATCACCTTCAGACTCCTCACCCACGCACACAAAGCCCTGCACAATCTTGGACCAAAACTCATCAACAACCGAGTCTCCTTCTACACTCCTCCTCGCACCCTACGCTCAACCGGACAAGCCCTGGCTGTCGTACCTCGCATCCGCAAAACCACCGCCGGAGGCAAGTCCTTCTCCTACCTAGCAGCGAAGACCTGGAACTCTCTTCCCAGCCACCTTCGCGCCACACAGGACCACCTCTCCTTCAGAAGGCAGCTCAAGACCTGGCTCTTCGAGCACTGACCCCCCACCCCCCCCCCCAGCGCCTTGAGACCCTCACGGGTGAGTAGCGCGCTTTATAAATGCAAATGATTGATTGATTGATACTTCCTCTGTTGAGTCTGTCCAGAACCAAAAGGGTTCTATCACACATAGTTTCACAACACAACATCTCCTCCTTTGTTAAATAAAAAGTACAAACAACAGTTACATTATATTTATTTGATAAGTCGGTGGGGCACTTGTAATAGTTGGCCAGAACGAGTAGCATGAAGTGGTTGAGATGCACTCTGTTCATGCACCCATGGCACAGGTTCTGATGCTTGATCTGGATTGTCATGCATGACAGTCTCAATTGTAAGTGCAGGAGCTGACGATCGCAGATGTATGCGCTTAAAAGTTGACAAGTCGCGTGTGATGGTCTGTCTGGGGTGACCGGGTGTTACCATGGGTCCTTTGCACATCACAATCCTCAGAGAATCGACAGCAAACGGAGTGTCCATTTTCCTCTTTCACTTCTGCTTGACTAGGACTAAGTCATCCTCATTGAAGGCTAAGTCTTGTGCTCTTAGACGCCAGTCAGCGTACATCTACATTTTACACTTTCGAGAAGTGTCGGTGACACAAACCTTATCAGCACTCACGGAGCAGTCTACAGTCCATTGTGGCAGTTTGGTTCTGAGGGCTCTCCCGTATCGCAAAGCGGAGGGACATTCATTCTGTTGAGGAGTGAGGAGTTGAACGATAGGCACAGAGGGCTTGACACAGGACTTGCTTTAATTCGGTCTTCTCCATTGATGCTCGCTGAACTACCCTTTTGAGGGTACCCATGAATTGTTCGGCAACACCATTTGCTTGGGGCCAAAGAGATGTACTCTTTTGATGCTTGATATTCACTCATTCTTTGCTGTTGAACAGCGGACCACTGTCTGATTTAAGAATGGCGGGATACCCTACGCTGTAAAGATGTTATCCAATCGCTCAATGACTTTGTAATGGGTTGTTGATGATAACTCCATTACCAACAGGAAACATAAAGACTCATCAATAACTACCATGAGATGATATGCGTTTCCTAGGGGCCTGAAAAAATCGACTTCAACTCTTTCATAAGCCTGTGTCGGAAGGTCACACATTGTCAATGGATGTTGGGTCACTTTAGGGGAAAGGCAGTTGCAAAGATGGCACTGTTTTAGTTCCCTCTCAACTCACTCAGCTGAGAGCAGGAACCACCCTCTGTCTCTAAAGACTCTTTTGGTAGCTACAATGCCGCAATGTCCTTCATGGGCTAGTTTAATGACCTGTTGTCTTAGGCTCTCAGGTAAGACAATCTTCGAACCTCTCAATACAATACCTTCCTTGATCACAGACAGTTAACCTTGTACATTTTTGAATTTTTTTTAATTCGACATCCTCAGCAAGAGGTCGAACACTCCTTTTCCAGGATTGCGTTGAAATTATGTCTTTGAGGTTAAACATGTTCTAGTCACATTGGTAGCAGCAATGATCTGTTTAATGGATAGGGCTGCTGGTGTACTGGACTTCACAAGGAAGTTAATGTACTCCCCAACTGTTTTGGATGTTGAACTGTGACAATTTAGAGGTACTTTTGAAAAATAGCTAACAGGGTTCTGTATATTACCTGGCATTTGTGTACAATTGCATAGCCGTACTCTTGCAGTCTCAAACCCCACATCTCGATGCAAGGGGGCAATTCAGCTTTCGGATTTTGAAAAATGGTGAGCTGTGCTTAATAGTCTGTTATGATAGTGAAACTTTTTCCGTATAGAAACACATGACAATATTCATAGGTCTACACTACAGCCAGTCTCTCCTTCTCCAAATGAAAACAGGCACGTTCTGTATCAGACAAGCTTTGACTTGCATAGGCGATGATGTGTCTCTGGGCATTCAGATGACCATTATGTTGAGCAAGGATTGCCCCCAGCCCCACCGGGCTCGCATCTACTGTGACTGCAGTCTATAGTCAAGTCAAGTCAAATGGTCTTTATTCGGATAAGAATATCCATAAAAGTACAACATCACCACCAATAAGATATAAATATGCGAGCATAAGACGAATATAAAAACAAAGTCGATTTCGTAACAATATTGCTGATGACATGGGCAAAATGTGCAAAAATGGCGATAAAGTGCAAATAAATTCAATGAGCATAACATGTAAACATCAAGCCGACTATTTCATTATGTGCAAATAGATAATCCAAAAACTTTGAATTGAAATGTCTTTTTAGTGCAAATCATCGCCACTAGATTAAAACGGATTGAATTTATCCAATCGACCTTGTCGATGTCAGAAAGGAAGTTGTGCAAACTAACAGTAAAGTGCTGACAATTTCAGTATATACACTATACAGACAACAAGCCTGACTGTGTCAATGTGCAAATAGGCAATCTGTAAACGTTAAATTAAGTAAGCAGGAACATCAGATAAAATGCAGTCTATACGGTATCCATGGTTTTTCGTGAGCGAACCGCAGATTGCAGAAATGAACTTACTCTAAGGATCATGGCATCGTTTCCTAGCCGCAGTATTTTATTGTATGACAATTTATGATTAATGATAGCATGTGACTTAAAATAAGGAATCAAATACTGTTTGGTATATCTAGTGTAAAAGTTGCAAAAGAACAGGAAATGTAGAATTGTTTGTTTTTGGCCATTTCCGCATGGGCAGAGCAAATGCTCTAAGTTTGTGTTAAAACCAAGTGGGGAGCAGAGTGAATATTTTATACTCCCGTCCCTAAGGCGGAAGAGCAGGCTTCTGTTCCATCTTCGAATATTCCTCTTAAGATATTCCTGTAACATGTCTTTTTTATAACCAGGGCAAGACAAAATAGAACTATATCTGATTGTTGATGGTTTATGAAGCTCTGAATATTCTCTTTCCCTTCGGAATGAATCATAAAATGCCTCTCTCATGGTTTTAATATTCATGCCCTCTATGTTTAAGGGTTGGAAAAAGATGTGTTCCAATTCCACACTAGCTAAGCTTTTCTTTACAGCATTGAGCCAAGGTATGGAGCTACCCCTGTTGCATTTAAGGCAGTCGTTGATTATTTCCTGAGTTAAAATTGCGGCTGGGTTTTGCCATATCTTTAGCCAGAACAAAGCTGGCCGAGATTTAATAAAGTCCTCGACATAATACAGATTTAATTCCTTATGGCATATGTAAGTGGGTGAAGAGATTTGTGCCCCTAAAACCTTTCTACAGAATCTATTTTCTTCTATTTGGATACCACTGCAATTTGTGTACCCCCACACCTCGGCACCATATGTTGCAGTAGGTAAGCATTGCGATTTATAGATCTGTAATAGGGGTAGCTGTCTGCAGTCTATAGTTTGGGGTCAAAGAAGCCATCTCCATTGCATTCTCAAATGCATGTTTTATTCTTTTGAAGCTTTGATCATGTTTATCAGCCCATTTAAACTGGACATTTTGGTATTTTCAGTTCCTTCAATGGAGCACTCACAGTGGCAAAATCACATGTGTCTTGAACAATAACTGGCCATGCCTAGGAAGGATCTCAGCATAGTGACATCTTGTGGTGGGCAAGTAGCTAATAGTGCTTTAACTTTCTCAAGGTCAGGAGTCATTCTCCCATCAGAAAATATATGTCCAAAGAATTTAAGTTTGGGCTTCTGAAACTCACGGTTTGCTGCATTCAGAGTGAGACCTGCATCAGCAATTAACTGACACAATTGTGTAAGATCCTTGTCATGCTCCCTTTCTGTTTCTCCAAAAACCAGTATATCATAACCGTAGTTAAAAGCATTAGTGACAGGTTGTATTATTTGACATATAACATCCTGAAATATTTCTGCAGCCTGCGACCATCTAAAACTCAACTTTTTGTATCTGAACAAACCAAAATTAGTCAAAAAAGTAGTATGTACCTGCAATTCTCTTCCAACTAGAGTTGATGGTATCCCTTGTTCAGGTCAAAACGGGAGAAGACTTTGGCGCCATTCAGCTGCATGATCATGTCCGCTATGTGTGGACCAGGATGTCTTTCTCCCTCGATCGCGTTGTTGGCCTGGTGCATATCATAACCGATGTGCAAGCATCCTTACCGTCCTTCTTTGGCACCACCACTATGGATGACACCCATGGCGTAGCACCAGTTAAGCGCTCAATGATCACATGTTTCAATAGCATTTCTAGTTCTTTCTCAACAGGTTCTTGCAAGTGGAAAACAACTCTGCTGTGCTGTTGGGCAACAGGGAGAATGTCCTCATTGATGTGAAGTCACACTTTCATCTTCTTGACCCTACCAAGGTCGTGATATAATGACGGGAACTGACTCACAAATTCAGATTGAGTGTGGAGATTGTAATTGAAAGATATCCGTCCGATGTCAGCAGCATTGAAAAAATGAGTAGGCAAGCACTGGACGAAGCTCATTGAAGAACATGAATTATCCCTTGCACAGATACTGCTTTATGTTTCAACGTTGCAGTGAATGACCCTTGACTCTGCAGTAGTTTAGAAGCTTCACACATGTATACTTTCGTGTTTGATGGGTTGAGGCATGGCACAGGAGATAGACTGTTGAACTATTCGACAGGCATGATGTTATTCGACACACCACTGTCTATAATAAAGTTTATAGGGCAGCCGTTGACCTTTATTGTGATTTTGGGGCAATGTCCAAATGACTTCTATTGTTTTGTTTGGTGGCTTGCTTTTGTTGTTTGTTCTTCCTTGCAAGCAGCCAACCCTACATTTGCCGGTCGTTCTCTGGTCGATGCCATCAGCGCACATCCATCTTCTTCACTGATGCTCGACAATGATGTCGATGAGCCTTTGTAGGATGAACTTGACAATGAGCCACTTTTTCTGGTTGCAACATATCATACCTGATGATGCCTTTTGGGTTTGTGGTAGTGGCGAGAATGCTTCTGGAACCTTCTGGCATCCATTTTCTCTTCTCGCTGTGACATAGTTAGTTTCTCTTTTGCTTTGCAAACCGTTATGAAGTGGTTCCCTTTACTGCAACCTTTGCACGTTTGTCCTATGGCTGGACATTTGCCTTCATATGGAAATAAATACCCACATCAGAAGCACAATTTTGTCTTCTTTGAAGACATCGAATTGACTGAGATTACCTTGTGCTTGCTATTCATAATCAACACTGATTCCTGTTCCAGCTTCCATGCCAGCAGCTTGTCGATATGCTCCTTCTTCAGCCCTTGCAGCCATTAGAACTTTCTCTAAGTAGAGCGTCTCCCTCAGCATGCGTCTTCTGAAAGAGTCTGAGAGACAGCCATCGATGACTCAGAAACGTATGGCCTCTTCATCACTGAATTCACTAAACTTGCAGAGTTTGATTAGCACATCAAGTCTTTTAACAAAGTCAACCAGTTTGCTGTCATGCTTGACTGAAAATGTACCTTTCATAGTAAACATTTAGCATCAGATTGAACTTGGCTTCCAGTGCTTCCTTGATTTGATGGTATAATAATGCATCAGCTTGTGATATTTTCTTCAGCACTTCTTTTACTCTGTCATGGGCAAGGTTCTTCAAATAATTAACAATTTTCTATTCATTTAGGTGCACATGCATCAACATTCGGAAAAGCGATTCCTTATTAGCGAGAAATAAGGAATCGTTATTAAGTAATCGCATTTCGGAATGCATCAACAGATTCGGAAAAAAAAGCGATTTCTTAAAAATCGCTAATATTTACCGAATCCACAATAGCGAGCAGAGCAAACACCGAATAGCAAAAAGCGAAATTGGTATTAGCGAAAACGGTATTAGCGAAATTGGTAATAGCGAAATCGGTAATAGCGAAATCGGTAATAGCGAAATCGGTAAAAACGGGTCACTCTGGGAGCAGTCTTATGACATCACTACCAGGAAGTAAAGCTGCCCCACCCTCATTCACTCGCCTGAGGAGCTCACAGGAGGAGGCACGGGACACAGGCTGAGGCTACAGAATCCCCACTGACAACCCATCCACCCTACCCTCACCAGGATGGCCAAGGATGCACCAGGCACCGCTGAAACTGCCAGGAAGAGGAAGAGAAAGTTCTCTGACCGGGAACTGGAGCACCTGATTGAGGGGGTGAGCAGCAAGCATGATAGGCTGTTCAGAAAGCTGTCTCTCAAGGTGCCAGAGGCGAAGAAAAGACGCATTTGGCTGCGCATCAGGGAGAGGGTGAATGCCGTGGGAGTGACGCCCCGCAGCATCGATGAACTAAAGAAGAGGTGGTATGACCTCAGGAAGAGGGCCAAGGAGAGGATCGCAGAAAGGGTCAAGGAGGCAGCTGGCACAGGAGGGGGGCCATCCACAGTGCCTGCAAACACTGCCCTTGAGGAGCTAGTCGAGGGGACCATCGAGCCAGAGGCGGTCGTGGGAGTCACGCAGATGGACACCTCCGGCGCAGCCACAACTGAACAAGGTAAGATGCATGCCTGCGCCCATACTCTGCATATCGTATACCCATTCCCATCCCCCCAGATCGATCACAGTGTGCAGCCAGAAGTGCACCACACAGATTCCCTCATATCAGTAGTGCATCACGGGAGTCGTAGTCATGTCAACCAGGTGTGCAAGTATAGTCATAAATGCCAAAAAAATTAGATCAGCAGTACAAGCAAAACATAGACTCAAATAATGTAATTAATAGGAGGACATGTATGAAAATCTACAAACAGATGTAGTAATAATCCAACTAACCATGCTCTGTTTCACACACAGATGCATCTCCTGGCGATTCTGATGATAGCGGGCGCCTCATCATCTCGGAAACACCAGCTGATTCAGATGACGACACTCCGCAGGAGGGTCAATCCCCACCTCCACCAGTAACTATACCACCACCACCAACACCACCACCACCTGCTGCGCCAATTGCAACCAAACCACCAAGACGCAGGGCACAAGTCCCCCCCATGCAGGTGATGGATGCATGCCCGAGTCCTGCAACCCCAACTGGGCCAAGTCCGACAGTTGTCACAACGCCAGCACCACCACCAGCACGTGGCCGAGTCACGCAGCGGCGCAGGTCCCTGTGTAGTACTTCTGATGTAGCCGACCAGGCAAGCTCCCCATATGGTGGCATCGAGGCGCAGATGCTGCATCTCCCGCGCCTGCAGGGGAGACACATGGGGTCCATTAGCCTACACATGTCGCGTCTTGCTAAGCAAATGTGCACCCTGACAGACGCAGTGCGGAACATGACCACAGTTGTGGCAGAGGGGAATGAAAAACTGAGTGAGGACCTCCAGGAACTCACCCGTGCCATCAGAGCAGGACATCACAGTGAGCGACGGAGGTACAGACAGAACTTGCTCCGTTCCACTGTATCAACCAGGGCTATCACTAGGCTCTGCAACAGCACTGCTGTATTGTCCCGACGCTCCGTGTCACTGCAGGTGGACCTCGGCCATTACTGTGGTGGCGTGGCAAAGGCCTTAGGCCAGGTGACCACTGCAGTGGAACACTTGCAGAGCGGAACATTCAGTGGCAGCAACTTGGGAGGGGAGGACGGCAGTGAGGCTGCCTCAAGTGTCAGCAGCGTATCCGTGGTGGAGACCAGCACCAGGAGGCGCAGTTCGCGCTGCTTCACAGCCACAGGGACAGGCCGTGGTGAGGTGGAGGAGACAGGTGATAGGAGGCTGGGCGTTTGTGGCAAGCGCCACTAGTCATACAGTACGGCATCCCTGACCATGGTGGGGTAACCATGGCCCTGTCCAATTGTACTATTGCACAACCGTGACTACAACGGGCATGTTTTGGTCCTCATTGTGTGGGGGAACTCTAATTCGCATTTATGTGTGACCGCACATACATCAGTGCTCCTGTGCATTAAACAGTAGCACCACTAATGATACCGTCATGGCTCATTCTTACCTGGGTCAGAAATGATGTTGCGTGATGTATGTCCGCCTCCTTTGGCCCTCAGCTGTGTTAGGAACGTGTGCCTGTCGGTGTTGTGCGGGTGGTTGGTCATCCCGGTAGACATCATTCCTGTCCACCTCAATGGGTATCCCCCTTCTGGTTGCAATGTTGTGCAGCATGGCACATACTGCTACAATCCTGCAGCAGGTGTCTGGTTTATATTGCAAGGCACCACCAGTCTTATGTAAGATTCGGAAGCGACTCTTCAGAATCCCAAAGGTCCTCTCAATCACATTTCTGGTGCTTATGTGGCCCGCGTTGTAGCGTTGCTCCTGTGGTGTTGCTGGATTGATGTAAGGGGTGAGGATATATTCACGCAGGGCGTATGCACTGTCACCTACAGGATGGAAGCAAAGGCTTAGCGACAGTGATGAATATACATGTGTGATGCTCATGTTATGAAGAGGTATGTGTACGTACCGAGCTGGAGTTCCTCTCCAAATTCTCCATTGAGTAGGCGCCTGTGGATGCCACTGTGTCGGAATATGTAGGAGTCGTGTGTGCTCCCTGGAAATTGTGCCACTAGGTCCGTGATGATGTGCTTGGCATCGCACACGGCCTGCACGCTGATGGAGTGGTAGGACTTGCGGTTACGGAAAATGTACTCATTGGCTGAGGGTGGACAGATGGGGACATGCGTGCAGTAAATGCATCCTATGACATGGGGGAATTGGGCCACCTGGTAGAATGCCTGTTTGGTGTGGTCCAACTGCTGTGGGGTTGTGGGGAAGCTGATGTGGTTATGTATCATTGTCAGCATGGCATCAATGAATTTGTTGAAGAAGCGTGATAGTGCACTTTGTGATACGCCTCCCGCTACGGCGATGACCCCCTGAAAACTTCCAGAGGCCAGTAGGTGCAGGCTGCATAGGACCTGGACGTGCGCAAGAATCGCATTGGTCCGACATGTCTGGTGCTGCAGTAGTGGTTCAAGGTCTGCAATTAGGCGCATGATCATGGCACGATTGAGACGATACTTGTCGTAAACCTCATCCTTATTTTGTCCAAGCAATGTGATGCGCACTCTGAAGACTCTCTCCTGGATCCTTCTCCTGCGCTGTCCTGCTGCATTGATTCGCATCCTCCTTGCAAGCACGTAGAGGGCTGCCATTTTGTGCAAGGAAACAGGGTCTCCTGGCCCTATTTGTATGGCTTACTGATTGTAAGCATCTGTGGCACATTTAGAATGTTTTAGGTTTTTTTAATGCAACTTTACCTCCTGGTTCTGATTCCCCTTAATCTGCTCATGCGAAATTGCGAATTTTGGGATTTTCGGTATTTGTGACTTTTGATGCATTCATTAGCGATTCGTCATTTGCGATTGGCACATGCCGGGTGCTATTAGGAATTTCAGTATTTGCGATTTATTGTTTTGCGATTCTTTATTTTGACGGGGCTCCTTTTTGCGATTCTTTAGTTTAGCGGGGAATTATTTAGCAAATCTTTATTTTATCCCGATTTGTGTTGATGCATTGGGATTCGTTTTTTGCCACTCGCTAACGGGTGATTTTTGCGATTCGGTATTTTTGCGAGTTGATTTTTGGTTGATGCATGTGCCAGTTACTTCCTCTAGGGCATCTATGAAATCCTTGAATGTCTAAATCCATGCAGTCCACCTGGTGCCAATATTTTACTTTGTCGTGTCAAATGGTAGTGGTGGTTTCAGAGACACAGCGGCATCGAACATTGGGCTCTTTTCTACTGCAGTTGAGGGTATATACCGTTAAGGGGACAGGAGCTGAAAACACTGACCTTGTGCTTGTACCTGGGTCATCGCACTCGATCGGAGGTCGTAAAGCACCATCTTTTTTGATAGTAAGTAATGGTTTTGTCTCTCATACTTATTTGTCACTGTTTTTCGCTTTTTGCATCGTACCTGGTTGTGGTTGCCATTAGCATTTTGCATTGTATCAATGATGGCTCTGTATCATGCTGTGGCGTGGTTTCTCTTCTTTTGGCCTTACCAGTGGGTTTCTGGTGGGCTTTTCGAATGCACTCTTCTGCAGGGTCTTCAACTTCTTCGAGGGCTGTATATGGGCTGGAGCAGGGCTTTGACTCCACACACACCAACTTCAAATTTCTTCTCATCCACTTGGGCACAAGTGGCACACACGAGGAATTTGCTATAACGTTGCAAACTTCCAGGAAGAGCAGTCTTGTTTCTTCTGGGCACGGATCCCGCACTCGTCTTCAGTTGTAGTATCCTCCCCAGTCCGGGAGCATGCTAGTGAATGCATCACACACGGAGCTCTATGTTGTATGTCTTTATTCCTCCGTACAAAATCACACACTGTTCTCTGATTACATCATAATCGTTCATAACCACACCTTAACCACATCTTAACACCTCCCAGCCAGTTACGTACTTCGTCTGTTGAGTCCGCCCAGAACCGCAAGCGTCCTAGCACACATAATCTCACAACACTAAGGGCCATATTCACAAGAAACTATCGCCGAGTTAACGGCACTTTATCGCAGCCAAAGTTGCGATAAATCAATCGCCCCATTCACAAGCTGGTGTTAACAGCCCACAGCACCAGTTTACCTGCGATAGCAGTCGCAAAAAACATCGCCACAGAAGACCACCACAACTATCGCTAATGAGATGCAGAGTAGGTGTTCCCATGTCCAAAGTCGTGACAACACCACTCCACAACATTCACAACGACCAGCCAGAACTGAGATAAGAACACAAAACAGGCGATGACCTGGTGCAAAGTCGGACCACAGCCTGCACCACGAAAGGGAGCCCAGCCCACAGCCACATATGAAGAACCACAGATGCCCCCAAGCAACTGCCCATGCAGCACGGACACCCAAGAGGGCCACAACACCCACCGCCCCGGGACCCCACCCCGGCCCCCCGGACAAATAAACTGCACACCAACACTACGAATCCCCCCCAAAAATATTTTGACTGATGTCGCACAAGCAGGAATACCAACACACATGCGTGCCCAAAAAATGGAGACTCAGTCATACAGCAATGCAATCACCAAAGCAAAACACCATTCAAACCAAAACCCCAAAACCATTTGGATGAGTCGTATCGGGTCCGCACTGGACAATCTGTAGGCCTGGAAGACAAAATCCAAGAGAAGAAGGAGTGCCATGCGCACAACAAAGGAAAGAGAGGGCGAGAGGGAGGGAGAGAGAGAGCGAGGAAGAGAGACGGAATGAGACTGCACAAGCAGCGCAAGGCCTCCCGGGCACCTGGCCCTACATGCCAACATGTCTGTGTGTATCGCTATCGGAACACCATGAGCCCAAGGCCTTGCCTCAATATCAGCGCCAAAGCCACATCACATTCCGAAAACACAAGTAGTAGTCAGACACATATTAGGGATGAAAGCTTCTTTGTACCAATGCAGAAGGCGGGAGGACACCTGCACCTCTGACCTTGGTCCTAAACGCAGCTGGAACACCCTGAGATGTGGACGACTCCCACACCACGCATTGTGCAAATGAACAATCCAACTTATCCACACCCCACACACAGAAGGCCCTGCCTCAGGTACCCCCGCATGGGATGCCCTTGACACTCACGGAAACAGCAACCCATTCTACCCAACGTGGCACTCACAATCTAATCATAGCCCAGAGCTGTGGCATATCCTCCACACAACTGTCGCAGTCCAGAAGAGTGCTGGTTCCATCAGACGCACCTACGCAATGTCAGGCCATCCTGTCACATGGAACAGTACTGTGCACATATGCTGCATTCACTGGGCGCACTGCCACTGGCAGTGCTGCGGATCAGCTACCGGAGTGCTTCTGCCTGGCCTACGTCAACTGCGTCCAGCCCTGGTTCCACTGCCGAACATGCACATTCGAGTGTCCCATGGATGTCTGCCTATCCAACACAACCGTAGATGAATTGGACTATGACTTTTTTCTGCGCCCCCTGTTGGATCACAAACAGGAATGTAACCGAGACAGCCGTGCATGGGATGCATTGGCATCCTGCGTATGTATTGGCAGTTGTGCATTGGAGATTGCACAATTCCTCGTGTGCAGTGACCACATCAAGGCGCTCCCCTATTGGGCTGTGTTGCGGATTGGGGAAACTGCGGGGCTGAACACACCTACCCTGACCAGTTAATGGATTGGCTCACCACGGTGTTCCTCGAATACGACAACGACGTACTATTGGAACACATTGCACATGAAGCTGTGCTGGCATTCATGGATAAATAACTACATCCCTGCAGACTCATTGGATTGTCACCCACAGCCCAGTTCCCAACAACTTGTTGCATTGTGAGGAATGCTCACATATCCCACCACAACAGAGGACATGTCTACCATCGTCAGGACTCTGGATGCATGTGCGTGGAACTACGCGTGTGTACACACACCTGTGCATGGTGATGCCGGTCCATGCTCGGAAGCCTATTCAATACATGTACGTGTGCCTACGTGGGGGGGTTGGAGACTGTAGTTAATGTGCAATGGGGACACAGCTAATGCTCACCTCCACAGTCATCCAATTGGCCATGTGTATCAGGGATACACAAGAGAACATAGTCATGACACATATGTGTGATTTAGAATGTTTTATTCACATCCAGGTGATTGATGGAGCTGGAGCTGTACATGGCCATCCATGCCCACATTACATGGAAGCCCCGCGGTGGGCCAAACAGAGTCCTTTGGGGAATGAAAAGTGATTTGGACGAGGGGTAGTGCAGTCCGTAGCAGGGTTGCTGTGTGATTGTCCAGCAGTGAGGATATGGCAATCCGTGTCAGGGTCCGGGTGAATGTCGCAGAGTGTCCCGGGGGTCAGTGGGAGGTGTTGTCCCAGGACATGATGCATAGGTCAGAACCAGGCAGGAACAGGCCATATGGCGGTGATGGATGCTACAGCTTCCTTCCTCACACAGTAATTTCCATCCTCATCTTACTCCCCTGATACGGGTTCTGTGTCCGGTGTGTCAGTTGTGTGTGGCGGGGTAATGGCTGCATCACTGTGTGCCACTGACACATCAGACTGCAAAGGTGATGGGGCAGCATCACTGTGTGCCACTGACACATCAGGGGTCGGAGCTGTGTGTGTCGATGTTCCTGCTACAGCCATCTGTGACAGGCTCAGTGGCATCAATGGCAAGATTATGTACTGCAGGGCGTTGAAGTTACCAGCTACTGCTCGCTGGTGTCCAGACGTGGCAGCCAGATGTCCAGCCTGCATCTGCTCCATGTTCTCCATTGCCCTCCACAGCTGTGACAACTTTGTGCTGTCATCGCTGGTGCCTGTCTGACCAGACAGTTCTTGTATCCGATTAATGGCCCCAGCGAGGTCAGCCAAGGTCTGTGGTGGAGCATGGTGCGTACAGGGGTTGTCTGATAGGGACTGTATGTGGTCCCTGATGGGACTCAGACACGCACGTATGGCATCGAGTTTGGCTGCCACGAGCTCGAAACCCACCCACAGCCTATCAGCCAACTCCACCTGGCATGCCCACACATGCTGTTGTAATTTCGTGTCTTGGGTGGGGGGGTCCTGGGAGACAGCCGTGGTGGTGTGTGTTTCCTGCTGTGTGGTCTGTGCAGGTGGGGGGGTCACCTCGAGGCAGCTGTCCTGCCCTGCTCCTGGGGATGGGGTGCGGAGGCTCTCCATTATTTGTTGGAAGGTGTCTTTACATATGTGCATGTTGACCTCTTCATCATCACTGATGGGAAGTGTGGTGTGCTCTGTATGAGGTGATTTTTGCCACTCTGAAATGTAAAGGGGTGATGCAGGTTAACAGTGTTGCACATGTATGTTGAAGGATTGCAGATGTTCACATTCAGACTGCATGCCAATGTACATTGTGACTGTTTTGGTGGAGCTGGTTATTTGATGGGAGACAGTGTGTTTACAGACTACATGACGGATGTGTGTTAGTACCCGTACATTGTCATCACACAGTGTCAGGCAATGCCTGATGTGAGTGGACAGTTGATACGCATGAGCGGAACATGTTGTGAGCTCTGCCCTCTGGTATTGCGCATTGTACCACGTTACCGTCATTGCTGATGTACTGTGATTGCTATGTGTGTGTGCTGCATTGTGGGGGAGTTGCCCCTACAGCTCTGATTTTGTGTACCCTTTGAGGCGGGGTGCCTTTGAATTGTGTGCTTTTCGGGGGCTGATTTTGTGGCTTGGTGCATTGTTTGTGTGCTGCGTGTGTTGTGCGCCATGGGTTGTGGGTGCACGTGGATATGTCAGAGTGTGACCTGCTCCTTTACGGATGTGATCCGCACTGGGACACCTCCATGTCGATTCGTGGGCCATGGCATGTATTGTGACTGCAGCCATGCTATCTGTCATGCAGTGTCACTTGCATAGTCAGTGTGGCTCACAGATCCGCTGCTTTCCTGGATTCAGCACATGTGCATGGGTAGGTTGTGATATTGGTGTTGGGGAGGGGGGCCCCTTTGTGCACATAGGAGGCGGAGGCCTACTTGGTGTTTCTATGTGTGCTGCTGTGTGCCAAGGCTGTCAGGGACATGTTCCACAATCATTGTGGGTGTGCAGTGTGCGCCACATATTTGGGCATGTGTGCCATTGTGCCCATCACCCCCTGTCCCCCCAGTCCCTGGTCGTTACTCACCCTGTTGCTGTTGGGTTAGGTCGTATCACGCTGTGTCCATGCCCCAATTTCTGCCACCGTCTCCACACTGCTGACTGTGGCCACAATTTCCTCCAGCTCATCCAGCTCCTCTTGTGTCGCAGGACTCCCACCTCCAGTCGCCGTTGCTGCATTCCTGTTGGTGGCGAGTTTCTCCTTCGTTTTGCTGTGCACTTCATGCCAGCGCCTCCTGACCTCCTCCATTGACCTCCTCGACACTCCGATTGCATTGACTTTTGTGACAATGGACTGCCATATTTCCGTTTGTGTTGCCAGTGCCGCAGGGGAGGTGCCGAACAGTTGTTGATAGTTTTCTATCACCTCCGTGGCGATGATCCGGTCGTCCTGCGGACCGAGCCCTGTCTTCCTCTTCTCTTTACCCTTCCCCGAGTTCCCCGGGGTTCCGTGCTGGTCCTCCGTGGGGCTTGGGGAGTTCGGCATGTCCTCTGCACTCGGTCCGGGTGCATCCATGGTGCTACGCAGTTTGAATTGGTTTTGGTGGGTTTTTTTGTTTCTTTTATGGTGCATTTTCCCGCTAGTCGTGTGGGATCTGCAGGTCTGTGGCTGGTTTTCGAAAAAAAAATTACCGCATTTGGCCTCATCGCATGATTTTTTGCGTTCGCGTTTCCCATTTTTGCGGCGTGGATTGGATTTTGAGTCGCCATTTGACATGTTATCTGGTGACTATCGCATGCTACCGCCGCGTTGTGAATACCTGGTTGGCATGGCGTAATTTTCCCGCGATGAGCCGCGATGTTGAGAGTTGCATTAGGCTACTCTTGCGGTAGTTATCACACGTTCTTGTGAATATACCCCTAAGTGTGCAAGCAGTTAATATCCATTTCTGGGTAAAACTCATAAAGGCCAGACTTTGAAATGGCAACAAGGCTAGTAAACATAATTTCAGCCCTCCGGTATCTCCGCTGTAAAATTTGGCCAACTTGCAATGAGTGCCCAAGTAGAGTAAAGGCAACTGCTCTCCTGGGTAATGAATGCTGTGGCTTAAGTAAATATGCCTCTCTTGGGGCATGGATAAATAAATTCAAAATAAGATAACAGACAATGTGCGACAAAGTCTGCCTTGTGTACTCATTGACCAACAAACCATTGTTAAATTCTTAGGCCTTGAAATGGGGATACCTCGCATGTGAGAAGAAGTGTTCGTCTTCAGATTTCAAGTACAAAATGTTTGGCATAATATTAGAGCCACTTGGCCTTTAATTTGATAGCAATACACTGGATCAAATGCTGTCCCCACCAACTGTGTAATTTGTTTGTGCCTCAGAATTTGGAAAGAGACGTGGTGGAGAGAATATTAGTATTTAATATTACGGTAATCATCATGTCATTGTCCCTTCGACACCATCTAAAATTTTAAGGAGAACATGTATATTGCTTTCCTCTAAATGTTGGTTCTGTGTTTTCAACTCATTACCTGTCTTTCCCAGAAGAGTGTGGAACCTTGATCCAGACATACTCATTCCCTGTAATAAATAAATTCACAGTGGAAAAGCCTTGGTTTGTAACGTGGATGGAAAGGAAAGCAGTTTTTCTTAAGGAGGGCCCAGGGTTTGAAAAGAAAAAAACATTGACCAGCTGACAACCTTTTTAGGACTTGCCTGAGAAACTGCTTGCGCTGTCACGAGTAAGAAATTTTATTTACATAGAGTGGGCTTAGGCCTAATCCATTTCTTATCATTGTTTGGCATTATAGTTACTCTCATTTACTTGCTCCTCTTTGGTCAGCACGGATTTCCTCTTCATGGCCCATGGAGCATGGCCCAATTACTGCTTCTTCCTCAGAATTCTTCCACTGCTCTTGCTTTCGGACCTACTTTTATCTTATTGTGGAAGTACTCCAGAAGAGTGCATGTTGCTTGTTCCCTCCCACCCTCTGCCCTTGGCATTTCTTGCCACCCTCATTGTCTGTAATGCCCCTATCCCCCTCCAGCGTTGTGTTGCTTGCCCATCACAATTCACAAGTTATGTTGCTTGTACCATCTGTTACTTCACCCTTGGAGCCCTCCTGCCCCCACCCACGTTGTGTTGCTTACTCCGTCCCTCCCACGTTGTATTGCCTGCCAACCCATCCTACCGGAAAAAAAGTGGTAAGAAACATCCAGCGCTGGCTGCGTTATAGCTCTTTTTTGTCTAACTTTCAGCCATGCTGCAAAGCAGCTCTGCTGCTGTACAAAATGGATTAAAACATAGAGAAAGACAATAGGTCTATAATAGGCGATGCCTATTGGCTTTGCCAAAGCTTATCTTGCTGAGCCCTCTACTGCTTCTACGCAGAAGCTACATGGAAGGTGACGTACAATTGTATTTATTTACTATATTTATTATAGCGTTTTTATCCAGCTCGTGAAATACCATGCCATTTTCATGTAGGTAAATTAATATAACATCAAATCTACTTTAACTGATTTAACGTAGCTTAGCATCTGGGAAATAAGGAGGCAGGGGAAAAAACACAGACATTGGACAATTTTCATTTTCGCTTGCCCAAACACTATCACACCTTCTCCCAAGTGTGAACTGAGAAGTTGGCATAAGCGACCGGGATGCTGTCATGCTGCAGTGAACTGTTGAGTGAACACATTGCACTACCTATTCCCCAGTGAACGGATTACCAAGCTACAATACATGGCACATAATAGCTCTTTGCAAATGCGACAAGTGCCAAACTCTTGAACAGAGTGTAACACACGGTTGTCTAAGATTCTCATGACCCTAGGGCCTGCGTCAGGTGGGGCATGGAGATATATCACACGGTATTTGATGTATAGAGAGAGACGTTTTTCCAACCTGGGGCCCAGCTGAACCCCAAGATAGTGCTCGCCTGTCTGATGCTCTCTGACAATGGTTACACTGCTAATGCAGGAAGCACTGGTCTCAATGTATTGCTTTTTGTTTGACATAACGTGTTGTTGTTATCATTTTCTGTTAAATTGTGGAACCTAATGTAAAGCGCTCTGATACCGTCGGGTCTAGCCAGCGCTATATAAATCTCGTTAAATAAATAAATAAGGGGGACATCCTTGATGTGTGCCTGGGCTATGTCTAAAGGTTCTGAGATGGTGCTGTGCTCTGGCTCTTTGCTTGCAACACATCAAGCAAACCCATGAAATGAAAACAGGGCCATTATTTATCCTCTAAACACCTTAACCCCTTCGCCGCGGCACGAATTCCGCCGCGGCGCTGGGGGGGTTTGGGGTCAGCGCGGCGCTGCCATGCTCATGACGGAACCACTCCGTCATGAGTCACGGGCGAGCTGTGCTCATGACGGAGTGGTTCCGTCACGACTCCGCCCACTTGCATTGTTCGCCCGCACAGGCGGGGAATCAGTGCCGCGTGGGCGGAGCGGCCGCCAACGGCCGCAGCATGACGGAACCACTCCGTCATGAGCACACGGCGCCCGTGGCTCATGACGGAGTGGTTCCGTCATGAGCAGGGAAGGGGTTAAAGAGGTAATCCAAACAGAGAAGGCCTTTGCTATGTCAACTATCAAGAGTCCAAGAAACTTAATAACCCTGTGGGCCAATGCCAAGTTAAAAAATATCATTCATGTGTTATGGCGAGAGGCTCTATTAGCCACACACCCACTTTGGTCCATATGAACCAATGAGAAAATAGATGCCTAAGGCTGTGATATTAGCCTCCTACATCCACATAAGTCCGAGTCGAGTCCCGATGAGTCTCCGAGTAGTTATTCATGCCATAACAGGTCCCACACTCAGTAAGGCAATGGTTAACATACTTCTTTTAGATAGCAGCCCTTTAGTTTTGTTGTTCAATATGTTAACTTAGATAAAATATTCTTTATTGCTGTGTTTGTTGTTATAATCATTCATCATCACTTTTCCTCATCGGCAAAGCCCGCTCTGTTGTAATGTTGAGCAGGCCACATGTGTGGATCCCCAGTGCCTGATGACGTTGTGTCCGTTTGACACAAGGGACTTACACAATGTGGGTCATATTAGTATGTGAAGTTAGCAATATGTCCCTTTGTTTTCTTTTTAACTTTGTTCTAGCGTAGGCACTTGGAGGCTGCTGAGATATGGGGTGGGCATGCAATTGCAACAATGTATGAGAAACTGTTCATTAGTAATAAGCTGATGTGAGTTTATGCATGTGAAATCGTGCTGTGGTACTAGGAGCAGCTATTTTATTATGATGTTGTTAGGATGGCGATTGCATGCGGATATCTATGGCATTCTTCACAATTTTGCTTTGCCATGTTTTGTAAAGGAATGGAATAATGTGAAAAAATACCAATAAATATATATTTTTTTTTTTAAATTAACCAATGAGAAAATGACTGTAGTCAATAGGCTGACCTCAATGTTAAGTATTCAGTTTGGCATGTACGACCCTTACTGATCTGGTGGTTTATTTGATTTGGGAATTGCTCATATAAATGCATCCCTCAATGCAGCTCTCCCTTCCTCGATGGGATGAAAATGGCCTATAGAGGGGTGATAATAGGCCTGCATATCTTTTAAAAATCCTGCTAAGAATCCATTAGGCCCAATAGTTTTTCCTGATTGCATTTTTGCAGTTGCATCCTATATTTCTTCAACTCTAGTGTCCTTACGTAGCATTTCATTGTCTTTCTCCAATAACGTGGCTACTAGTAGGTCAGCCATAAAGGTCCATAAGGGGTAAGAAGAGAGCTAAGCACAAGATCTATATTCTTTAAATACTACTGATAATCAGGCCTGAAATCTATACAAAAGAGTGCATATGAAAATAAACCTGGACATATGAATTTTTTCCTACAGCTAGCAAGATTCATTGTTTTCGGTAGAGGTCAGCCATAAAGGTGCAGACTATTACTGCATTATTCTGTAACTGTGGACTGTATAATTTATACTGATATTGTGCAACATTTTAGAGCCTCAAGTGTTTCTCACAGTGGGTTGGCCATATATCTAGCTTATAGTTGTAGTCCCTATGTTTAGTTTCTAGTTCCACTTCCTCTCTCTTCATGCAGACATGCTCTTCCTGTCTGTCCCTCCTAATTTTGGGGATAACGCCTATTACTTCTCTTACCGCTGGTTTATAGGTCTCCCACAGAATCTTCAGGGAACCTCCTGTACCCTCATTCAGCTTAAAATTATTCTCGGTCTCATCTCTCTGTGCCTCTAAGCTTAGGTCTGGTGATCTACCAATTCAATTGGCAAATGCCGTGTGGTTAGGACCCCATTTTTTGGTGAGTTTGACTAGTTCATTGTCCGAAAATCCCCTCACGTGGGTAAGGGTCCCTGTGATCTTGCCTGCCTCCAATTCTAGGAGGAGAAGGAGGTACTCTGTCCTATCCGGCCCAGAGAGGAAGGTGTACATCCTTGAATATGGGTGTCTCTGGAACCACACATCACTCAATCCATACGACAATGCAAATGATGCTAACAGGAAGGGCCTCTCCTACTCCATGGTACCAGTGCTGAGTGCATGACTCACTTAAATTCCAGTCCAGGTATTGTGATTGCTGTGAGGGCTTCAGGCATGATTGTACCAAGAATGAAAAGTTTTTCATCAAGGGTGTAGGAACGGTCACTGATGTTAAGATCATGACCCTCCTTCATATTATCCATGATGTACCTTCTTAGTCTACGATGCTTCACTTCATCTATGTGAAAGGGTAACTGTTTCTTCAATAGCATGGCTATGCCTCACGAGTCTCTACAGAACCCAATGTGAAATAGAGAGGCAAAGCCCTGTGTGCCTAGAAACACACAATTAGACTCCAACGGATGAGTTTCCTACAACATTAGAATATCTTGCCCCCTCTCTTAACTATGTCTAATAAGCCATTCACACTCCACAATAGAAGTTTGGGCTGGGTCACCACCCTATCCATCCCTCACTCTGCCATCTAACAATGTCATCAGCAGTAAAACCATCAACCAGTGAAAACATCCACGCATGTGTTGCGAGATACTGTAGATTCAGATGCAAATTAAACCATGTAACTATTTCCCTCCCCCCAAGCCCTTCTCTGCCTTCTGAGCATGCAGTATCTCTTGGTCAACCCACCCATAACAAGAAGGCTACTAACGCCGTCATACTTTGGGGCGCCCTTAACATTCCTCCCCCTCCCCGTTGGCTTAATGGTCAGATGTTATCAGTCACTAACACTAGTCACTAATATCTGCCTATTACTAGTATGTTTGAATCAAGATATAGAGGCCTTGCCCAAGTAATATCTTGTATTTGTACCGCCAATCAGTATATCCCAGACTTAGTGGTATCTGACATGCCTATTGCGCTTCTGGCTCTCCCACATTTCTCCCTTCATGTCCCACCCCCACCATTAGGCAATGCTTCATATGGGTGGATTGCTTCCTGATCAGTTGGATCTGTGCCTGCCAGAATCGTCACCTGCGATACATTTTAGGCAAAAGTGTCATCGGATCCCCCTTGGTCATCTCCTTTACAACAAGGTTTTTACCACGTTGTGACTTTACCATGAATTCCTTAGCACGCATGTTTTTGCTACGTGTATGTTTTTACAACGCATGCCTTTACCACTCATTGAAGGTAAGCTGGGGAGTGTTGGGGTCTCCTCCCACAATTTTTTTTTTTTAGATATATAAACAGGGTGTGGTAGTGGCATACGTTGTAAAAGCATAAGCGGTGTAAAATAAATGCGGGGTAAAAAATGCTTGGTTAAGGCATGCAATGTATTTCCCTGCGTTGTTCCATCGTACAACCATCTCTGATTGCTAAGGACTTGCATCTCTGTCGACCTCCTGTCGGCACCCTGGCCACTAGCATTGCACTGCCTCGCATCCTTGAAGGCTGTGTGCTCTCTATCGTCTATGTTTTCCTCCGGTGAGCAGTTGTTGACGTCCAGGCTTCAATCTGCTCTCCATTCTGTAATTGGGGAGTTTCTGCTTATCCATCCAGTCCATGCCACTTCTGGTGTGACAAAAAAAAAAATATATGGACTGAAAGATAATCTTTAGCTTTGCCGGGTAAAGGAGCATATAAACTAGTCGCATGACCCTCAGTTTCGGATTTACTCCCACAAATGATTTCCTGAGCAGCTGTTCCTGGAGCGTACAGTTTGGGAGTATTTTACACGTGGTCAGGCCCAGTGTGCGTGCTGCCCTGAGGATTTTGCCCTTTGGGTTTTGGGGGGAGGCAGGGAGTGAGGGTTTTTGGCTCAAGGCATGGTGCGCGCTCTGCACCACGAAGTTGAATGAAAGCTCCCTCTCAGGGAGCAGGCTTTGTTTCCATGTTTGCAATAACAGCAGTGCTTAATTTGAGCCGGTGGTTTCCCCGCAGGCACTTAATTGCCAGAACCTGCACTTATGACAGCTGCCACATTGTGGCGCTTTATGTGCAATTTAAAGATGAGCAGAAAAACTGTTGTTTGTTCATTCAATATACATTAAAAATAACCAATACCTGCCACCCAAGCCATTCTTAATGCTTTGGCGGCCTGGAACATTCTGAATTGTCACACTTGATGCAGTGTGATGGTTAGTAGTCGTGTAAGTACAGTGGGAATGTATGGTGCAAACTGCGGGGGCCGCCTGCGAGGGCCCCAGAACTTTTTTTTTTTTACAAATGAAGCACTGAGGATCATCCCGGTCAGGTGCCCTTGGCCCCCACCAGAAATATCAAAATGCAACATACCTGACTGCGGTGGGCGCACCCCATTTTTCTACCAGACCCCCCTCAAGTACTACAGCAATGAAGTTATGTAATGCTGTCCCCTGGAATGACTGTAAGAAGTAATTCAACACAGGAAATAGGGGTGTCTTCCCACTGGAGCAACCCCCTACTGTCCCTTTTCGCTTTAAAATTTACCAGAATAGTTGTGAGAAAATATATTGACGTCACGTTGGCTATTTATTCCTTCGGCAGTCCAGGGAGGCAGTCACAGCGTCAGACACTTGGCTGCGATGCGCATCTGCACACATCTGTCTTTCTCAGAGGAGAGGTGTCACTGTGCGTTGGGAAACGGAGAACGCCGCTCAGCCCGAGAGTGCTTTGACAGTCGGAATCAGATCATTTCCGTGACACGAGTTACTCTGCTCGCGAGCCAGACCCTGTGTCACCTCCGGCTCGCGAGGCTCCATTACGTCAGTTTCACACTCAGCTTCCAAGCGCCCGTCAGAAAGGATTCTAAAGTACTTGGGAAAGCTCATCCAATCAGATACGGCTTCCGGTTCTCTTATTTCTAGCTTGCTTGGAGATTTTGGAAATGGTGTTACCGTCGAATTGGCTCCTATATTGTGCAGACAAGCGAGTGTCCACATATTATAACCCTGTTTTAAGAACTATTAGCTGTAAGTTATTTGCGGGTGCTGGAGGCGACCTGGGAGATGGAAAAGGGTGGAGGTGAGAGCCACGAACGCACTGCCTGAAGTGACTGCATCGTTTTAACTCAAACTGTCCAGAGAGATTAGGAATTACATAACGACTTCCAAAACCAGGTTGTTTTTGGCTCTGGGAAATCCCACTCTGGATGCGCAGCAAAGAGAAAACGTCTTGCCAATTGTTCTTTGTAATTAGCTCTCAGCTTACTGGGGTTTTCAGAAAGTGACCTCAAAAGTAAATAGAGAAATGCGTGTTAAATCAAAACACAGCCTGGCGTTTCATCACCTAAAACGTTCACTTAAACGACACTTGACCCCTGAGCGCAAAGTACACATATATTCCTTGTTCTGAATGCATCTTCCAGGGAGCGTTTTAAGGTTTTCCAACACTGGTCCACGGGTTGCGCAGCAACAAGACAGTGTTTATGGTTCTGCTATTAATTTCGTCGAATTGGTGCAGCTGGAATTTAGTTCAAACTTTTTTATGCACATTTCTCATAGTGGTGTATTCCAAATACCGTGAGCTCATGTAGAAAGACTGGTTCACAGGGTTCGAGAGCCCAGAGAAACCTAGGAGACAAACTTCAACAAAAGCTAACAGGTGGACCGCAAAAAAGTCAGTGTGTACTAGAAAAACAAAACACAAGAACAGTACCTGATATCAAACCCGCATGTCTCGCACTGTAAATCGGTATCGATCAAACACCTCATTCCCAAGGGAAGTAGATACAACCTACACTACTAAAAGTGGGAAAATACAATGTGTAGACACAAATACAGGTAAGCTACACCATCAAAATGAAATTCCCTCTCTCTCTGTAGGCATCTGTAGGAGCCTAGAAGGTCAAGTCGTCTGAATCCAGCTGCAAGGCGCTAAGAAGGACATCTTACTAATCAAATAAAATATATCACAGGTAATAGCGTACTAAAACACAAAGATACAACATAAGTAAGATACTTTGGGAAATAATGGAAATGCACAGCCAACCCGATGCAGAATGCCTACAAGGACTCAGGACACTAGGCTGTACGACCATAAGACAAGCACACACCCACACACATCAGTTAAAGCACTAGCAAAACAGACCTGTAGCTCTACTTACAAAGATCAATCCCCACTGACTACAGCCATTACCTGCATCGCCAAAAACAGAGGCAACAGAGATGCTGGGTGACACTCCTGGAAGGAACCCTCATACAACCGTGGAAGGACAACAGGACACAGAGTATCAGTGCAATGGGTACACTGCACATATACTGATTGACGATGTGTGCCACAACTACCTCTGCTACAGTATTTTAACCGTGCTGCCAACATCCCCACCTCCCACACCAAGCTCTGGAAAAGGTGGACATAGGGCTGGGCACCACATTTGAATCCAATAGTGCAATAAAATTGCCAAATAATTATAGACTCATCCTCATGCTATCCGGTGTACGTCGCTTCACCCACACACCTCTAAAGTACTCATATTGTAAAGTAACATTACATGAAAGGACAGCTCTGAAGATGCAACCACCTGTAGATAACCGAACTGCCTCTTTTTGCACCCAAGCACCACACACAGTAGTCCCTACACCTGAACCTCACCGACATTAACTCAGTCAGGACTCCTGCACAGCAACACTAAGGGCTTGACTACGAGGTTGGTGGACAGGTTACTCCATCACAAACGTGACGGATATCCCATCCGCCGTATTACCAGTTCCATTGCATCCAGTGGAAGATAATGGAACTCATAATACAGCAGACGGGATATCCATCATGTTTGTGATGGAGTAACCTGTCCACCAAACTCGTAATCAGGCCCTAAAATGTCAGCAGATATGCTGTGATTGCTGCCATTGATTCCAAATGCACCAGCAGCATGGAGAGGCCTAGCGAGAAAGTGGAGAATGTTAGAAACTCAGGGACCAGCAAAACTCTAGCTCACGGATGCCCATCCTCGCCGATTCTCGAGGTGCACCGTGTGCGAAGACGCGCTGACCGTGCTGCTGCTTTCCCGGAGTCTTAACCCGCCCGGATGCCCGAGTTCTGGGTGCTTTTGTCCTCGGCACTGAAACCCTGCGCCCTTACGGCCTTTGCCTGCCTCCTGGAAGCTCCGCAGTTACCGGACCAGCTAGCGCTAACCTGAGCCCCGCGGTCCCGATCTCGCCTCGCACCATGGATCGTTGCCTGATGAGCCCGGGGAGAGACGGCCGGACACCTTCTGCACCCTGTGCCTGACGGGCTGGAGCTGTGGGGTGGGCCCCGGTGCGGTGAGTCTCCTGCCCCGCTCTGAGGACCGAGCTGTGGGGGGCTGCTGCCCCCTTTGCCTATTGCCTAGCCAGCGGCGAGGGGGACCGGCGAGAAGATAAGCGACTGTCGGCCTTTCCTGTTGCGGCGTAGACCTGAGGGGAATTGACCCCTTGCCACGACCCCCCCCCCTGGCCATTGCACCGTATAGCGGCAAAACATGGCGTTGAGTGCCTGCTCGCGGCTGGGGGGTGACACTCCGGTCTCGCCCGCTGCTCACTTCGCCCTCCCTCTTCCGGACACCAGCTCCACAGTGCCGTCCCGGATTGCTGCCGATGTTGGGGCCCAGCTTCCGCTGACATGCGGCTCCGTTCTGGCTGTCCTGCGGGACTTTCAACTACAGATGTGCGCTGGCCTGCAGGCGCTGAGTGAGAGGTTTGACCCCATACTGTCGGCTGCGGGCCGTGGGCGCACTGTTTGTCATCCACAGGGCGTGGGTCCTCCGGTGCTCTTGTCCTCTTGCGGGGAAGCAGCGGCGGTGTATGATTGTGCTACACTGGTGCCTTCATCTAGCGCTCCCGGCGCCCAGGGTCCACCGCTCTCCACCTCAACCGCGGATATTTTGTCCCCCTGGTCATGGCTGCCTGCTTCATTGTTCCCTGCCTCACCGCGTCCGCGAGGCTATCCTGCTGAGCGATACCTAACGGCTTCGAGGGACCGTCCGCGGTGGCCCACTGCTGCCTTTTTGTGGAACTCCTGTACCTTACTTGCCAGGTTTGGATTTTATGTGGTGCAACGAGGGACCTCAATCGATGGTCGGCGGCCATTTCGTGATCCTACTTCACCATCCTCTCACAAGCGGCCATCTTGTCTTTGTCTGCTCGGGACACGGGGCCTTCACGCAGGAGCTGGTTTAATCCCAAGCCCGCGATCGGGCCAGGGCTAGACTGACTTCTATCGCTATGGTTTATGGACGGGCTGGCCTGGGACTGGGACTGTATGTATGTTTTGCGCGCACTCGTCGCGACTTGTATCCCTTGCTTAAACTGTGGTGCCATGGTATCTTTGCATGCCGTTTTTTGGCGTAGAGGGCTCTCAGTGTGTGGGGGCCATAACTGGCTGATGGTTCGGGGCGCTCTGGTGTCCAGTGGGCTCCTCCCCACCTTCTTTTTTGTTTTCTTCCCTTCTTTACTCTGTTCCTACTTTCTCTCTTCTCTATATTTCGGGTTCCTTGGGCGACAGGCACTATGCTGGGGGGGGGTAGGCCGTAGCCTCCGCATTGGTGTAGGGTGGGGGGGTAATACTCTGTTCTCAATTAGTTCTATGGGCCTTTTTTCTTTTATGTCTCTGTGCTCTACTTTCTTCGATTCGGGGTCCGGGTGTGGGGTGGATCGAGTGGGGGCGGCTCTGGAGGGGTGCGTACTTGCTCATGTGACTATCCTGATATATCTCTGCACCGCCTCACTGATTGAGATTTTACTCCCATTGTTGTTCTTACTGATGTTGCTGCTCGCCCGTGTGGTGAAGCTATCTTGCGGACTCGAAT
Organism: Triturus cristatus; assembly: GCF_964204655.1. Taxonomy (NCBI): domain Eukaryota; kingdom Metazoa; phylum Chordata; class Amphibia; order Caudata; family Salamandridae; genus Triturus; species Triturus cristatus. Next base: position 963,288,162 of record NC_140589.1, read on the forward strand.
CTACTTTGCTCTTATCCTTCATTGACTTTTTTTCTCTGATAAAATTATCAAAAAACTTAAAATTAACCTTCACCTCTCCTTCCCCGGGTTTCAAAGATATCTCCAGTATGTGACTCATAACCTGTTGTTAATCCTGACCGTTGATGCACGGGGGCTGTAATGTGGGTATCAGTGCTTTACTGTATCGTGGCCGGCCTGACGGTTGTAGGCCCGTATTTGTTCTTTTAAGATGCACGAATAAAGGTTTTTAAAAAAAAAAAAAAAAAAAAAAAAAAAAAAAAACTCTAGCTCACAAAATGAGAGCTGACATCAGCCAGAAATCTCCACCAAACAGAACACCAGTAGAGTGGCTCACAATCCTGTATACAGACAAAATTTCGGTTTACAAATACTGAGCTACAGAAATATCGAGTTTTAACCCGTTGACCGCGGCGCGAATTCCGCTGCGATGCGGGTGATTTATGGTGTGGGCGTTTTTGGGACAGCCCCCGACCGTCCTCCGCACACGCTAACTGTGACGTTGTACGGCTGGGGGCCGTCCAACGCACCGAACGGGTTAAATATCTTGATGCAGAAATATCGTTCTCCCCCCAGTCTCTGGCATCACGTCCAACTTAGTGCAGTCCTAAACCTCTTAAATTTCAAATAAAACCTGCAGCAAATACCCTCCGATACCTGACAGTTGGCCTTCTTTATAAAGGTTAGCAACATATAATGCTTTTATTTTGAGTGAACTCACTGGTATGAATAAATAGGGTGACCTAAAGTGAGTTTCTAACTCAATTTTATTATTGCTCGGAACATTTGTTCTTCGCAATACACGGGGTTCTTTCTTTTTCTCTTTATGGGGACAGAGAAATATCTTTAAAATCTTATCTTTCTTTGTCTGTCTGTCTTTTCCCTACTGGACACTAGTTTCCTGATTTCTGTGAGTTGGCAACCAATGATGATAAAACGTGGGCATACTGGCGAGAACCGGCTGGTAGCCTCCCTGGTGTTGCGTACGTGAGGTGCCTTCTCACTTTTCACACTTATTTCTTTGATTTTTTCTGAGTTTTGGTGATTTACATTCTGTGGAAAGTTACTGTCAGGTATCGGAGGGTATTTGCTGCAGGTTTTATTTGAAATTTAAGAGGTTTAGGACTGCACTAAGTTGGACGTGATGCCTGAGACTGGGGGGAGATAGTTATTCCCACCAGCAGTGTAGTCCCCAATGTTTCAAATTTGATTCCTCTTGATGCCAAGCCTTTATTGTTTTTGATGTATGTTGAGTGGAGGGCGGCTTGGCATTTACCCTCTTTAGCTCCAATTTGTGAAGAGGGGGGGGGGCAGAAATATCGTTGACAAGAATATCGATTTTTTAAGTAAGTAATATTGTTTTCAAGAATATCTGTGTTGTTAAGTTCGTTTTCAATAAAATAGTTGTAAAAAATTTCATTTTTTAATTATCTTTAAGTGTATTAGTTTCTATATTAATTTTACATGTTAAATATTGTTTGCATAATTGTTGACAATATTTTTAAATATAGTTTGTAATTTTAAATGATTTAAATTTTTTAATTTAATTGTTAATAGTGATTTATTGTATTGTAGTAGGTTGTGAGATGTGTAGGGGTACAGGGTGGGAAGTTAATTAAGTATAATAATTAATCATTTATTTTTAATTTATTATTATTTAATTTATAATTAATTATGTAAATTTTGTAATGATTTTTTCAAAGTTATATTTTAGGTGCTAGTTGTTGGGCTTGGTTGTGAGGCGAGAGGGTCAGAAGTTAGTTAAGTAATAATTGATTAATTGTGATGCAAGAGGATTAACAATAAATGTGGATAAAACAAAATATCTAGTCCTAAATCCTCCTAAGAAACTGGGCCGCCCTCCGACTCTAAATTCGACCCCCCTTGAGAAAGTAGCCGAATTTGACTACCTCGGCATCCGGATTACGGATAGGATGTCCTGGGCTAGTCATATTGATAAAATGGTCCTCAGTCACAGGAGAGTGGGAGGTGCCCTTATGAGGGAGTTCAGGGCCTCTCCAAGAAGATCACTCACCCCAGTAATTGACATTTACAAGGCTAAAGTAGTGTCATCAGCCTTGTATGGGGCAGAAGTGTGGGGCCATTGTTGTTTGAAAGACCTAGAGACAGCGGAGAGTAAGTTATTGAAATCCCTTATCTCCGTCCCCCTGAGTACTCCATCCGTACCTGTCCGGTTGGACATGGGCTGCAAAAATATTAAAGACCAGGCCCAGCTTCGCCCGCTTTTGTTATGGACAAGAATCTGGAGGGGTGAAGAATTGAAATCTTATGCTGATGCCTTGGGAGAAATTATGAGTTTGGGGGGCTGGGCTAAAATAAAGTGGCTTAGAGATACCAAAAAGCTTTTGGGGAATGTCGGTCTAGGAGGCTGCTGGTCATCACGTTCAGCCCCTACAAAAGAAGTTGTCAAGGCGCATTATTGGAACTGGTGTGCAGAGCGGTTAAATACAAACTCTAACCACTGCAAGTCGACTGTCGCCTTTTTGCAAATTAAAGACACTGTGGCTTTTGAACCCTACCTGGACTTGATAACTCTCCCTTATGACCGAGCCCTTTATTTCAAATTCAGAGTTGGATGCCTCCCCCTAGGTGCATTGGTATCTAGTTGGTCACCTGTGCCCCGCATTTCTCCCAATTGTGCATGTTGCCCTAGCAAGGTTGAGACTATTGTACACGTCTTATTTGTTTGCCCGGACTATGCAAGGCCCAGGGGTGTCTGGTTGAAACCCCTCTGTCGCAATATGGGCACACGTAGTCACCTTGAAGCCCTGCGTATTTTAACTACGGACACTTCCCCCCTTTTTGTGTGTGGAATTGCGAAATTTTTAAAGTGGTCCTGGCTTATTCGCTGCAAGAGATTGTCAGTAGCTGTTTAATTCTTTTTTTTAGATAATTTATTATGGGAAACTTATGCCCTTTTTTATATTCTTATGTATTTCATACTGGCTTCTTGTAACTGTGATTTTTATGTGTCTATTGTATTTTTTATGTGCTTACAAGATATCTTGCATATCGAATAAAAGCTTATGACTGACTGACTGATAATTGATTAAATATTCATTTATTGTTATGTAATTGATTGTTAATTATGTACAGTGTGTAAATATTTTATTTGTAAGTTATATTTTAGGTGCCAGTTGTTGGGTTTCTCGGTGTACAGGGTGGGAACTTAATTAAGTAATAATTAATTGACAATTAATTATTAATTTATTATAAATTGTTTTATTGATTCATCATTATGTAAATTGTTTAATAATAATTTTTTTACGTTATATATTAGGTGTGGGCTGTTGTGTTTGTAGGGTGGGAAGTTATTTAACTGATAATTAATAATGAATTATTCATAATTATTTATTTGATTATTAAATATGTTAATCATGTTATACTTCTTTATTTTAGCTGTATTTTAAGTGAGCGCTGCTAGGTTTGTGGCAGTATATTGTGGGAACTTAATTAAATAATACATAATTATTTAAAAAATAAAAATTAATTATTATAAGTTGTAATAATCATGTCAACTGTTGAATAGTTTTTTAATTTTAAATATTTTTATAAAATAAAAGTTTTATATTTCCGGTCAACAAATAGGGTTTTTAAAATATGTTATGTGTTTGAGGTGAAGTACTCTCCCTACTGCTGCACAGACTGGAGTGGGAATAGTAAATACTGCCACTCTGGAGTCAAACGCTTTCCCTACTTTTGCACAGATTGGAGTTGGAATAGTAAACGTTACCTCTTGGAAGTCCAACACTTTCCCTACTGTTGTACAGATTGGAGTGGGAATAGTACATTTTACTCTTCTAAAGTCCAACACTTTTCTTACTGTTGCACAGACTGGAGTAGGAATAGCAAATGTATTTCTCCAAAGTCCAACGCATTCCATACTGTTGCACAGACTTGAGTGGGAATAGTAAATGCTGTGTCTGAACTCCAACGCTTTCCCTACTGCTGCACAGACTGGAATGGAAATGGTAAATTTAACCTCTATGAAGTCCAACACTTTTCCTTCTGTTGCACAGACTGGAGTTGGAATAGTAAATGTAACCCCTTTGAAGTTCAACACTTTCCCTACTCTTGCATACACTGGAGCGGGAATATTAAATGTAACCCCTCCGAAGTCTAACACTTTCCTTACTGTTGCACACACTGGTGTTGGAATAGTAAATTTAACCGCTGCGAAGTTCAACGCTTTCCCTATTGTTGCGCATGCTGAAGTTAGAATAGTAAATTTAACCCTTTGGAAGTTCAACTCTTTCCCTACTGTTGCATAGACCGGAGTTGAAATAGTAAATTTAAAGCCTCTGAAGTTCAACTCTTTACCTACGGTTGCACAAACTGGAGTTGGAATAGTAAATTTAACCCCTTTGAATTTCAACACTTTCCCTACTGTTGCATAGACTGGAGTGTGAATAGTAAATTTAAACTCTCTGAAGTTCAACGCTTTCCCTACTGTTGCAAAGACTGGTGTGAGAATAGTCAATTTAACCCCTCCAAAGTGTAACGCTTTCCCAACTGCTGCACAGACTGGAGTTGGAATAGTTCATTTAACCCCTCCAAAGTCCAATGTTTTCTCTACAGGGAAGACCTTGCAACCAAGTGGACACTATTTGGAATATGCCCCGCTGGAAGAAAAACATCAGCTAAAACAGGAGTAACCTTATAGACAATGGAAATCTGTACTACTGGCAGTAAGACTAGTCATTTCAGAAGAATTACACAAAGTGAACTTGTTACCCGAGCTATTGATAACCGGTTGGGAAGTTGGAGCACTAACTAACCCAAATCTAGCCTCACTATCAGGATTCACGAAGACTGGCCGATTAAGATGTGGTAGTGGGTTACTGCATGTCTCAAGTCAATCAACATCTATCAATGCAGATGGTATTCTTGACCTTTGATGGCCCCAATAAGATAGATCAGTACCAGGCCTACAGTACTTGAACTGAATGCTTGAGTTATTAGGTGGGTTACTACTAATATCAAGGGCTATTAGGTCGTCCCCCTATTCCCTCATCATTCAGGGGCAACTCAATCATGTCATACATTGGATTAGGTATTGGACTCCTCCGAGCGCTAAGTATATCTTCACCAATCCCTGAGCAACAACGCCTAACATGCCTAATACAATGTGTGACCTTCTTGATGAGGGAGTCCTCAGATTCATATCTACCATTGGAGGAAATTTTCGGGACCTTGATCATTGCTATTTTGATCTTGAGGGAATTGTGCCTCCAGTATGACTTTTCAACAGAATTTTGACTCCAGTCCCCTAAATACCCCAACCCGGCTAATGTTTGCGCGCCCTGGCATTCTCTTTATTTGCCTATCATAGTTACTCTTCATGTTTGATTTAGATACAGGACCGGGTCCAGGGAAGGGGCAAACCGCATTCCCTACATTCCCCGCTGTGCCCCGGTCTGGGCCCACCACAGCACGTGAATAGACAATATTCAGCTGGGGTTTAGGTTGCTGAGCATCAACCCTACTGGCCAGAGACTGGGCATTGGCCTGTGAAATAGGTGCATTAGTATCTTTTGCCAACTGTAATTGCTTTATTGTGGTAGAAAGCTGACAGATAATAGCTTGAAGCTCTCCCACCTCGGCCTTCAGCTCCATAATCAAGAATATACAATCAAAACTAGGAGGAATAGAAGGAACAGCTGCAGTGATAGGGGAAGAATTAATAAAGACAGAGGAGGATGGTGATTCCTCAGTTAACTCAAGCAATGGTAAAAACCTATTGTTACAGGGGAGAGCAACTCCAATAGAAGACAAGGAATTAGCAACTGGGTTACTAGATTCATCTAGGGGCACATTTGGAGGTACTGTCCGGGTTTTAGAATTTATAAACATATTAGGTATTCGTACCTTTTGCAGGTTGGACTTAGTCACTATAGGGGATTCCTCAGTTAATAGAACCTCGGCAGGCTGAGGCGGATCAGGGTTTAGCAACACTTCGCACTCGCCCAAAAGATCATCAATTCAGTCAATAAAACACTTGCCTCCTGCCGTTCTAAGTTCTTTTTTAGTCTTCTTAATTCTTCTAGGGTCACTTAAAACCTCCCCAGCCTTCCTTTCGCCCATAATGAAAAGAAAAAGAAAAGAAGAAAAATGTACTATAATCACAGTTTCCCTGTAACCAAAAGGAATTGCCCACTGCAAAAAAAAATCACACAATGGAATAATAAGTTTGATTCAAAAGCTCAAAATGGAAAAAAATCCATCCAGCTGTAGTTAATAGCGCCTTTCAGAGAGATCCCATATAGTCCTTTATGCTAGTGAAGATTGACTCGCGCACTTTTACGCACGAAAAGGCAGAGGTGTACTAGGGCAGGATCAGGCCGCTCCACAGCGTGGGCCACGGCTTCCGTGCCAGCCCCAGCAGCCAAAACTCAGTCTTAGGCCACAAGGACCTCACAAGGTACCTCAGTCCGAAGGCTGCATCATTGGGCACAACTTTAAATTATATATGGGCTGCTAATCCCAGAGCAGTCAATGGTCCAAAACTGCTGACCTCAAATCCACCACTCACCCCACCATCTGATCAGGGCAGGGGAGCACCGCCTCAAGAGAGCACACCGGAGGGGCTGCACCATGTGTGGAAATGGAAAAGTTCAAATCGAAACCCTTGCCTGGTCAATTCACAAGCCAGGACGAAGTGCGCTCATACAAACGCCACCCTCTGTGGTGGCTTGCCAGGTTGCGGCACAGGACTCACCCGTTAGTGCTGCAGTCCCCAGTCTTCCTGGGGTCAGTAATCCCTCTCGGGAACCTCCGTCAAACCCCAACAGGGCCGGGTCAATGGCAGTCCCGGGCGATTCCTTCACCGCAACCCCCTGCCTCTGCTCCAAACAGCCATTTCCAGACCGTACTAGGCAGCTGCCGCCATCTTGTGAATATCCCTCATAGGAGCCAGTCTCATCTCTGCTGGGAAAACAGCAGAAACTCCAGTTCACTTCACTTTTTAAATTATGTTTACGTGCAAGACAATGCGGGCTTGAACAGATCTGTGCAGGATCCCAGTAGCCTTTTGCTTTATTTACCTTTATTCAAGAATTACGTGAGTCCTATGGTTTCTGCCACAACATTATTGATTTGCCACATAAACCAGCAAAACCCAGACTAATTTTGAAATTTCAACAAAATATGTTTCTAGCTCAAACAGGCGATCAAAAGATATTATGACACCTGCAATTGTAATGCATTGCAGCTTTTGGCACCGTGCAAAAGTTAGATGTCCAATTCTCACTTGTTGATTACTATGAACAGGGTCCGATGAGGTGAGAACAGATTAAAAAAGTGGACGTTACAGAATTCCTGTCAAGGCCCAAGGGAAGATCCTTCTTATGGAAGAGGAAGCCTCACACACGTTGTGTCATGCCTCATCATCAGCAACCTCTCACCACCAGTGGCGGCTGGCCTAGGTAAATGCGGTGAGCCAGGGGCGGGTGGGGTAGGAGGGGAGGAAGCCGACAGACGACAGAATAGGTATAATTAAATAAATAAATAAATAACACCTATTCCGTCGTCTGTCAGCTCCCCACCCCCCCTGCCGAGCCCTGCTAGGCCCCACCACGCTTACCTGTGCCGGACGCTGCCGCTCCCCACCCTGGTAGGACAATACCACCAGGGCAGACTCGACCTCCTGACGGACTCTGACAGGAAAGAGTTCTTGGATAAAAACTACTGAAAGAAGGGATCCAGATTAATTCAAATACCTTCCGGTATGGCAACTTTAATAGTGGGGACCTCAGGTACACCTAAAAAACGAGTTGAGACAGTATATTTGAGGAACAATGGCTCAACCTGACAGGTTGAGCCATTGCTACTCAAATATACTGTCTCACTGTTTCGACTTCGACCTGTACTCCATAATAGGGAGACAATCTACTGTCCTTTTAGTGAAGTGTTAAACTAGGGAGGACGTACAGTGGCTAGACCTCCCCCTCTCCCTCTGTGTGTTGAAAGTAGTGAGAATAGCTCCCACATTCTGTTAGTATCCCATTCCTAATGGATAGTTTGTTTGGAATTATTTTGAGTAAAAGAGAAATAAAAGAGCCACATATTTACATATATTTGAAAGAGTCGACAGTGTCACTTCATTTATTGATGTCAAAATATTTAGTCCAGCTGGTGAAGCCAATTCATGTTAACCAATGATTATTAATGTATATATCAATAGAGAAGACAATCAACTTGCAAACGTTAGCTGCCTACATCTCACTTGATTATTTTTTTACAGACCCTATGGGGTGAAAATGTCTCCCAACTTATTTTAGTACTATTCCCAGTGGACAGTTTGTTTAGAAAGCTTTTGACTGAAGCAGAAATCAGAAGCATAGCATATCTACAGATATCTGAATGAGAGTGAAAGTGTTACTGCATTTTATTACATGAAATTGTGTATTTTAACTGTAGAAGTCCATTCACTTTACCAATACTTAATAATGTATATATCAACAAAGAGCAATCTGCTGAAAAAGGAGAACCAACTTTTAAAGACAAAGCATTAGAGCAAATTTCCCAAATAACAATGCTTAGAAGAGAAAAAAGTAGCAGTTAACTTTAGGCGACTCACATAGTTTAGATGAGTGCTAATGTTATGTTATGTTATGTTATGTTATGTTATTTATTCATTTCTATAGCGCACGGCTACTCAAAAGGAGTGTCCCGGCGCTTTAATGGAGAAAGAGATAATACTGCAACATAAAAAACATAACACCAATTAAAACTAACAAAAGAATGGGCCAAAGATTCACGGAGAACCAGCTACTGAGAAAACAACCAGGTTTTAAGGCCTTTCCTAAAAGCTAATAGGCTGCTGGCTCCCCGCAGGGCCAGTGGTAAAGAATTCCACCGCTGAGAAGCCAGCAATCCAAACGAGCGGCCTCCGAGGCGCGCTTTATTAACCCGGGGGACGACAGCAAAATGCAGGGCTTCCGACCTCAGGGACCTGGTTGGATGGTAAAAAACCAGTCTCTTTTGGAGGTACTTGGCTCCCTCCTTGTGAAGAGCTTTATAGGCCAAGGTCAGCGCCTTAAAAGCAATCCTCTTACGAATAGGAAGCCAGTGTAAAGTTGCCAGCAGGCCCGAGGCCCTGGATCGCCTGCTAAGGCCAAAGATTGCCCTTGCAGCGGCATTCTGTACCACTTGAAGCCGCTGCAACAAGTACTCTGGAAGGCCCAGGTAGAGAGCGTTGGAATAATCCAACCTGGACCCAATCAGAGCCTGGACAGTCAGCGTCCTGTGTTCCATGGACAACAGAGGAAGAAATCTCCGCAGCATCCTGAGGACGCCAAAGCAGATGCCCGACACCCCCAGGATCTGGGATTTCAAGGTGAGCCTGTTATCCATCTTCACCCCCAGATTCTTAGCAACCTGAGAGGAACAGGACGGAGGGAACATATCCCGTGGCCACCAGGCCTGCCAGTCTGGTTCTGTATCACACCCAAAGAAAAGTACTTCGGACTTGTCGGAATTGCACTTAAGGCTGTTTAGATGGAACCAATGAAAAACAGCCCCAAGGCAATCCCGAATGCTCTCCCCATCAAAGTCGCCTCCTCTCTTACAAGAGAAGAGGAGCTGGGTGTCGTCCGCATAGGATACGATCTGGGCACCATGCGACTCCACCAACGCCGCCAATGGGGTCATAATGATGTTAAAGAGGGTCGGGCTTAAAATAGAGCCCTGAGGGACCCCGACTCCCAGAGGCGGCATCACGGCGGAATCCGGCGGGGCCCAGATCGACTGCCGGCGGCCGGCAAGAAAAGAAGAAAACCAGTCGAACACCGTCCCCCGTAGGCCTATCTCGAAAAGTCTAGCGAGAAGACCAACATGGGGAACGGTGTCGAATGCCGCCGACAGATCTAACATCACCAGCATGACTTTGCCCCCGGAGTCCAGAACCCCTTTAACGGTTTCCGAGACCTCCAGGAGCGCAGTCTCAGTACTGTGATGGGGACGAAAGCCCGATTGGGTGGCATGCAGGATCCCATTAGATTCAAGAAAGTTGGAAAGCACGCCATGGACGTGCTTTTCCAGAATCTTCGTAAGGGCCGGCAACAAAGAGATGGGCCTATAATTAACCGGGGCCTTCGGATCCAAACCAGATTTTTTGAGCAATGGAATCACCATCGCCTGCTTCCAGGACTGCGGGACGACACCAAGCCTCAGTGAAAGATTTAAAAGCGGATTGGCCAACGGGTTGATCACCTCCGCCACTTTCGCCAAAAATTTAGCAGGGCATGGGTCAAGAGGAGAACCCGATTTTAAATTGCCCATAAGAGCCAGGGAGTCCGGAGCAGAGATGGAGGGAAACACACTCAACGTCGCCCCTGGCCCGGCCTGTGGCAGTATGGTGATGTCAAGTTCAGCCTGGCCGGCAGACACTGGTGCAAGGAATGACTCCTGAATGCGTAAGATCTTGCTCGTAAAAAAATCTGCAAGGTCCGTGGCCCAGGTACCAGATGGTTTTTGGTCCGAGGCGTTAGACCAAGATGAGGTAAATTCTCTCACAATAGAGAAAATCTCTTTGCAAGAGTTTGAAGCCGCATCGATTCTCCTGGCTAAATAAGCTTTTTTTCCTAAACGGATGTCCCGGTGGTAAGCCTTAACCACCGTTTTGTATGCCAACTTGGCAACAGTGTCATAATGTGCCCGCCAAGCTCTTTCGGCTACCTTGCACTGCTGCCGCGTAGCCGACAGTGCAGCGGTAAACCAAGGCGCAGAGACCCGTTTTGGTGTCGAGCGTGATGTTACTTCCGGGGCAAGATCATTGAGCCTATCCAGTAGCCAATCATGCAAGGTCTGCGGATCCCTGTCTAGATCACCTGAAAGAAGACAGGGATGGGCCTCAGCTGCCTGGGCCAGCATCTCCAGGGTAACGCAATGGAGAGGCCTATAGACACGACCCTGATGATGTACCGGAATGGCCGCAGATTTAACTATGCCCTTGATCACAAATTTTGCAAGGAAGTGGTCAGACCATAAGACAGGAGTGATCTCAATACCCTCGAGAGGCACAGACGAAAAGACCTGATCGAGGGTATGCCCCTTCTCATGCGTAGGCTCCTGAAAATAGGGAATGAGCCCCAACGGGGTCAGTGCCTCCGAAAGTTTGGCGGCCGCCGGGTCGGATGAATCATCCATCCGGATGGTTGTGCATTACTGTTTAAGGAATGATGTCTTCAATCTGAAAGTGACTAATAGTGATACACATAATAAATAGGGAATTACAAAAACTGTTCTGCAGGGCTGCCTCATGTTGGAAAGTGTTCCTCCAGTTTGTCCATATCTTCAAGAGTGGAAAAAAATGATATCTAGGAGACAGGTTTTAAAATGTAAATGAGATAAGCAAAAACAAAGGCACACCTTTTCCAACGGAAAGTGTGTACGTGTAAGTTCACGTTCTCTCATGTGAAACACTATATATGTTTTACACACACTATTTTACTCTTCGAAGTAGAAAAGACACTATTAATAAAATGGTATCACTGTGGTTGCAAGACAAACTCATTATTTGTTGACAAATAGCCCTTCAGATGGTTATTGCTGCATGTGTTTCTTGGGAGGTCTCTGTATTCATTATTGGAATAAAACCCATTGTGTTGCAATAACTATGTTTGTTTGCATATTAATTGCATGGCAAGCCCCAAGCTGAACAATTTTTTTCTTAACAATATAACAAAGTAGACCAACTACCACCTTCCCCACAATGATGTACTGGCTACAACCTAGCACAATCCTATTCCTAACTTTTGTATCTTTCAACTTCAAATTAAGTGTTAACTAATCATTTTAAAGGATGTAGGAATGCATTAAATCAATGTTATTTGACACCCAAGCACAAAGCCCTAACCAGGAGGACTCACTCATCCTTCTGCTCTGTTGACATATTTCTGTGTTCTGCTACAGTATTGTTCAAACACATTCACCACGATAACACAACATATATCCATACATTTTACTGACTTCAGTAGTGTATCACCTTGACAGCTTCTAGGCCCCTCAAATAGTGGAGTCATCATACTATCGTAATGTTCCCCTGTCCTCTTATACAGGTAGACTTCACGGCCCGACAATGCAGAGCCTGCCACCACCCCTCTGGTCAAGATGGAAAGACCGCATTTTACACTAGCATCATTCCACTGTCATGCACTCCCACAACTCGTTAATACCAACTTAGTAGGGCAGCACACATCAGTGCTTTACAGTGCGGAATTTGTTAAAAAATAAGTGCGAGGGCGAAATATTGGGGGGCCCCTCAAGTACCAACAATGAAGGAGTGGAGGGCATGTCTTGATTTATACATGATTGTGGAACAGGTAACATACAAGGCCAGGGGCTGTCCTCGGAAATTCCGGAAGATATGGGCACTGTGGATCAAATACTATGGCCTAGAAGTGGTGGGGGAGGCGAAGGGGGGGGGGGGGGGGATTGCAGTTTGGGGACGTATGAAAAGAGCCTTGAAGGATGTAATGTTAGTTCCCGTTATTTGTACCCATGAACAGTGTAACCATGACCCCGTATTTTTATATTACCAGGTGGCTCAGACCCCTCCGTGGATTCAACTAAAATGGACATTTTATTTGCACAATTGCCATATATGTTATTGTGCTTTGACATCAATGGTGCATCGTGTATTCATGCTTTGTTTGAAACTTGCTTTATTTTTCAAAAATAAAAGAAAAAAATGTATTAAAAAAAAAATACGTGCGAGGGCCCTCGTTAGGAGGCCACTGCAGCACAAACATAGCTACTAACCATCACACTTCTACAAGTGGGAGTTTTCCCGCCCCGCCCCCCCCCCCCCCCCCCACCCCCCCCAAGCTATAAAATGTCTTGGGCGACAGGTATTACTGATTTTAATGCATATTGCATTAACAAACAACTGTGGTCGTGCTCATCTTTAAATTAGACAAACAGCGCCACCATGTGGAAGACTGTCATAAGTGCTGTTGTTGACAAATAGGTGTCAAGCACCGGAAACCACGGCTCAACTTAAGAACTAGTGCTTTACAAATTAAGGTCAGTAAAGCCCAGTAGGCATACTTGAAAGTCTCAAACTAAAGAATAAATCAGACCTTGTTTTTCAAGACCCATTCATATACAACATTTATGAAAAGTGACGCATCGCTGCGAAAAAACAGCGATGCGTCATTTTTCATTGCGCCCTCCTTGTGACACCAGTGATGCGTCATATTTACAGTATGACGCATCATGTTTCAAGGAGTTACAGATACGTCAGTATTTATGATGTATCTGTAGGCGCAAAAATGACGCACTGCTGGAGTGTGTCACAAAAGTGACGCAATGGTCATTACACATGGACAAGTCCGATTTGAAATGTGCCTGCGTCAGTCTTACGCCTGCCCTCAGCCAGACATAAGATATTGATGCATTTTCTATAAGATTTCACTGCATCACTTCTATGAGCCTTTCTTGCGTCGGAACGCCCCCCCCTGCATACATTATACCTGGCGGAGGTATAATGTGGCGCAGGGGATTACAAAGTGACAAATCTACCTAGATGCGTCACTTTGTAAATATGGTGCAACAAGGCTCATTTTTTACGCACCGGCGGCGCAAATGTGACGCAAGGGCTCATAAATAAGCCCCTAAGAGTCTATGTTGAGTGAAATGTGAGCATCGGTTGAACCTGTCTCAATACTTTACATAAGAAGGGAACGGTGAGAATAATACAGAGTGTGCAATATCAGGAGAGAAATCCAGAAAGTTCTATTAAAACTGCCGACTTTGGTGCAGGAAACCAGGGTTCGAGCCTCGAGGTCGCGTCCACATCCTGTGATACTTTTAGCCAATCACTTAATCTTCCCCGTGCCTGAATATGTAATGTAAATACGGTGCTCATGTACAGCGCTCCAATACCTTCGAGTCGAGTTCGCGCTATATAAAAGATGCAAAAAAAAAAAAAAAAAGCTAAGCTTGATTCTTGACTACTGCTCTGCTTCTATAAAATATCCCATGGTAACACTCAGCTTGTAGGAGGGGCAGTCTTAGAAACAGGGCATAATATTATAGTCAATGTACAACTTGTGTAATGACACTGAATCGGACCACAAGACTTTAATCCCTTATGTGCTGGTTTTAAGTTAGAAATATGTTGAATCAAGGTGCAGTAAGAATCTATCTTAAATATGTCCTTGCTTTGTATCCATTTTGTTCATCGTATGACTAACAAGTTGTATTATTTTTTCATTTTTTTGTTAAGTTTTTGTTTAATATTGCGTAAACCTAACAGATGGGATCTCAGAGTGCATTCCAGAGATGTACAAGTGAAAATACACAAAGGTCTTGCTTCCATTTATGTCTAAGGTAAAAACATTGAGGGACGTATTTATGAGGCATTGATTCACTTTTACCCCGCCGGTGCATTACTTTTTGTGACGCACCAGCGGCGTAAAAAGTGTGCATTGTTGCACCATATTTACAAAGTAACGCATCTAGGTAGATGCGTCACTTTGTAAACCCCTGTGCCACATTATACCTGCACCAGGTATAATGCATGCAGGGGGGTGCGTCCTGACGCAAAAAAGGGTCATAGAAGTGAAGCAGTGAAACCTATAAGATTTCACTGAGCCACTTTTAGGACACAAATGCGTCAATATCTTACGCCTGCCTCATGGCAGACGTAAGACCTACGCAGGCATATTTCACATGGGACTTGCCCATGTGTAATGACCCATAGCTAGAGTTGCGTCACTTTTGAGACACACTCTAGCAAGGCGTCATTTTTGCACCTACAGATATGTCAGAAATACTGACGTATCTGTAACTCCTTGCGACATGATGTGCCATACTGTAAATATGACGCATCATTGGTGTCGCAAGGAGGGTGCAATGAAAACGCATCGCTCTTTTCTCGCAGCTATGCGTCACTTTTTATAAATGAGGCCCTAAAAATGTATTTTAAAAAAATATAGAGGCTGTGAAATATGGAGTCACAAGAGAGATGAGCAATCGGGTGGTCTGACAAAATGGTACCCAACAGAGTAGACAAGAGCAGTTCTAACTTATGTCCAAGTTGAGAAGTGAAGACTAAAACGGTTCATGGTGATTGGCAATGAGGCTGGAAAAAGTCAAATTACTTTCTTGTGCGGAAGCAATACTTACATCCATTCCTACCTGCATTGATGCTGCCTTGTGCTGACCACATTGGCTATGAAGGCACTCTTGAATAAAACTAAAGCCCCTTACTGTATATACATGTGTGTGTGTGTGTGTGTGTGTGTGCGTGTGTGTGTGTATATATTTATTTCATTTCAGCATTTGATTTGTTGGACAAAAGATGTGGCAATTGTTAATCAATTCAGTGTTCGACAATCATTAGGAGAAGCAGTGCAATTATTTAAAATTATACATGGGATAGAATGTGGCCACCCAGTGAGAGAAATTACCTTTCTAGGATCCGTATATCATTAAAAGTACAATGGGGATGTATTTTATCTGCATTTCTTTTTAGTTTGTATTTAGTAGTTTTTATCTTGAAAGTCTACATGTTATCCTTTCTTCTTCCACAAGCTGATGTTATGTTAGTACCAGTCTTATGCTCTATATAAATATCTTGGGCTTACAATTGACAATTAGTTGTCTTGGAAATATATCACCATAGAGATCCGAAAGAAAGACTTGAGATTGTTTCTATCTTCTCTAGAATGTTTAATTGTTTTAAGACGTATAAAAAATATGGTGGGCTGCCCTCTCAACCTTTTGCAAAGATTACTCTACTAATTATATTTTGTGTCTCT
This sequence comes from Triturus cristatus, assembly GCF_964204655.1. NCBI lineage: Eukaryota > Metazoa > Chordata > Amphibia > Caudata > Salamandridae > Triturus > Triturus cristatus. The sequence continues at coordinate 963,303,968 of NC_140589.1, forward strand.
GTATCGCTTATCTTTCAGAATTTTAATTTAAATCGAAGGCCAAGAATAGAAAGACGATTTTGGATTGTGTAAATGTATTCCAATATTGGCACTCAAATTAGAGATGGATGTAACATTTGTTAATTCTATAGTGAATCTATCAATATTGTTTATGTGGTGTAGGAGTAAAACAGAACATCTGGGTAATAGGCTCAGTTATTTACCCAAAACATATGTACATTTTATAGAAGCATTTATTATAGCCTTATAGCCTGCCTTAGCGGGCTATACCAGCCCTTAAATGCCATCTCCAGCCTTTAACAAGGTAGTGAGACTTTAATATCGGTATAGCCTGGCTCTAAGGCTATTAGAACATTCCGCCACAAGAGGGCAGAATGTTCTAACAGATAAAACAAAGGCTTCATGGAGCCCAAGGGGACTGAAATCACCTTGGGCTCTGTGAGGTCTTTGTTCACAGCAACAGCAGTAAAGGACAGCATTGTATTGTTGGAGCTTCGGGATTCTACTGGCATTAGAAGGCCGGAGCACTCCATTGTTTTCAATAGAGCTCCCAACATTCCAATGTTCTAATAAGAGTTAAGGATGTTTGCATCAAGGGTAGATTGTTATGGGATCGTAAATGGCAATTTAAATGGCTGATGAAAAAATAAATTGATTAAGAAGAGATAACATTGAAACGATTTGTACAAATAATCAACCTATTGAATCCATATGCAATTTTTTAAGTGTGGTGTATCAAATAATTACATAAACAACAGAACTAGCATAGGTGATAAAAAGCGTTATTATAGCCTTACAGCCTGCTGCCGAGGGCTATACTGGTTGTTAAAGGCCCTGAACCTGAGTTATAGGTTTGAGCCCCAGGCAAGGGCCAATGACGAGGGAGAAGGCCTTTAACAACCAGTAAAGCCCGAGGCAGAAGGGCTATAAGGCTATGTAAACATTCCACTCACTAAGGTTGTAATGTTCTAAATTAAAAGGGGAGAAACGTGGAGACAAACATTGGAATGTTGCAGTTCCAGGCTTATACCAACCATTACAAGTCCGGTGTTACTCTATTGTCTTTATTGGTGCTCTAAACATTCCAATGTTCTAATTTCTATTGAAAGCTGGTGAATAGCCTCTTTAAGAACTGATTTCAAACCGGAAGAGACTATTTCAGGATAATAAGAGCTGCATGTAGTCAACAGACATTCGGAATCCATTTTTCTTCAGCATGATCGAATGTTGGAGAATACATGAAAACACATACTCCCTCTATTACTTGCTGATCATCTGGTCTTTGGTCTCATAGAAAGTCAAAGTGAATGATTATAGTTGTAAAAGATATAGAGATAGATGGAAGGTGGTTGAATAGCTGAAGTTGTTTATGATTAAAGAAGATAGCACAGCAAAAAAAGGGGAACTATATTTATCACACGTCTTATCATCTGATTAGATTATAATTTTTATGGCTAAACATTTATTTTATAGTTCACATGGTTTATTGTTACCTGCATGAAACTGATTAGAAAAAATAAATAAAGGTTTGCCTGTCCACTGAGTAGATAGTCATTGAGGCCTGAAAATAATGACTACTACATTTCAAGGAAACCCATGAATAAAGCAAGTGTAAACAACTTGCTGAAGGAAGTTTTGGTAAATGCCCTGCCCCACAGAAAATATTGGGAAAATAGGGCCACTTAATGCATTTTATAACACTATTTTCTCTTGAACTTCAAAAATGCTTATATGTTTGGAAGGACCACTTTTGAAAGATTCCAATATTTTTACTGTGCGCCAAGCAGGCCCTGCTCTTCTCTGGGCTGTAGGGCCTTCACCCACTTCAAGAAAATGGTGGAAAACAGCTTATTTCTTAGTGCAATGTCCCTAAGGTGACTAAAAAGTAAATGATGATACAGGCAGATCAAACAATTAAATATTGAAACACCTTTCTACACTTCTACATTTCACTGCTTTTCATTTTTCCATCCTAACTGTTTCAAGTAGCTTCCCAGTCATAGATTATGGCAGGAAGGTACTTGGGTACAGGTATCATAGATAAAGAAAACATTGCACATTAACTGACACCTGTATGCCATTGCGAGAATTACATGGGTGTGGTCACCATTATACCATTAATGTCTACAATAGACCAATAATTGCTACCCTTATGCTTAAGACAGAAATAGATCAGGAATGTACTCCATCATGCCATGGACACTCAAAACCTGCCACAACTTATCACCATTGTACAAAATCACCATGCCAGGTGAGGGCACTATCGTGCCATAGATGCCCACAACATTTTAAGTATTGCCATTGCTATGCCAGAGTCATCATAATAGTAATAGTGCAAGTAATAGTAGGGGTGAATACAATCATAAAATTGTTGGCCACAATGTGCCATGATGTGCCATCATTATGCCAGGGACATCATTCTACCTGGAGTGAACAATAATGTATTGTATTGTTGTAATTGCTTTTATATAGCACTTACTACCCCTGACGCGGTGTCAAAGCGCTTTTTAGGTGAGTAGCACGATACTCCGGCACCCTTAAAGTATTAGTGGTGAATAAGAATAGTGAAATAGGAAAGTATTTTGAGTGGTGGATATGTTAGTTATTTGGATTGAGAAGGATAGCGGAGGAAGAAAAGAAGGAAAAGATTTTAGATATAGCACTTGTTAACCCGGATGGGGTGTTGGAGCGCTTTTTTGGCGAGTAGCACGCAACTCTGGAACCCATAAAGGAGGAGTGGTGACTTAGTATAGTGAAATATGAAAGTAATTTGAGTGGTGGATATTAGTCCATTATTTGGATCGAGAAGGATAGCGGAGGGATAGAAGAGGGAAAAAGGTTTGCATTTATATAGTGCTCGTTACCCCTGATGGGGTGTTTAGCGCTCTTTTGGGGAGTAGCACGCTACTCTGGAAACCATAAAGGATTAGTGGTGAATTAGCATAGTGAAATATGAAAGTTATTTGAGTGGTGGATCTGTTAGTCAGTATTTGGATTGAGAAGAATAGTGGAGGGATAGAAGAGGGAAAAAGGTTTGCATTTATGGCTTTTAATGAGCAGACACACAGCACTGAATAAAAATTGTTAGCAAGTGTGATCTAGCTCGGTTTTAGATTGGGACTGGGGGAGCAATAGTTTGACTCCTGGGTTTCAATTGTGGGGTTGATACTGTCACACTAATTGGTGTACAGACAATCACTGTCAACACACCTTAGCACCTTGTCTTTAAGGTTTTTTTCACACTTTCTTATACACCTTTGCTTTGGAGCGGTGGTAGCTGATGATGAGAACCTGAGGTAGCAGGCGAGTACCTTCCTGCTCACCCCCTTGGTGTTACTACCGTGAGGCACCACCAATCCTTTCTCACATTTTTCACATCTTTTTCTTTGTGTTTTAGTTATAGTTCACTACACAAAGGGAAGTCGGGAGACACAGGTTACGAATATTACAGACAGATTTTAACGTTTCTAAAATTCGATGATCCATTCCCTATTGGTACAGATGGTATACACATAACCTCTGGTCTAATAGATTGTCTAAATGTATGACAACTAGTGAATTAGGGATTTGATTATTAATATCACCCTGTGAACAGGTCCTTTGTTGCGTATAATTATTTGAGTGGGGGACGACCTGTTCTCTGCCCCTAGAGCTCCTTATTGTGTGTGGTGGTTGCATTTATGTAGCTCTTGTTACCCCTGATGAGGTGTTGAAGCTGTTTTTCGGTGAGTAGCACGCTACTTCAGAACCCATAAAAGATTGGTGGTGAATTAGTATAGTGAAATGTGAAAGTTATTTGAGTGGTGAATATGTAAGTGAGTTTTTTGGATTGAGAAGGATAGTGGAGGAATAGAAGAGGGGAAAAGATTTGAATTTATATACCGCTTGCTACCACTGTTGAGGTGTTGACGCGCTTTTTTGTGAGTAGCACTCTACAAATATCATGCTGTAAATGCGAACAAGTACCCAAAATATTCAAACTTTATGCCAAAGCTAGCAATATAACAAATGTGAGCATCATCATCACATGAGTGTCCTAGTTTTTCATGTTTTCTTCCAAATTTCCTCCAGTGCATCCGAGAAGACTTCTGTCAACAAGCGCCCTATATATGCCAGTCCTTTAATGGATAGCTAGTAAAGGTGCCTTTGAAGTATGAGCACATGCGTTTTAATGTCAATTCGAGAAAATATCCTTTAAACAAAATTCCTAATTATCTGGACATAATGAATTAGGAATGTGAGCAAGACCAAAATTAGAGCAATAATGTTGAAGTCTAATCAGCAGTAAAGAAAACCATCGAGATGAATATCTAAGTTCTGTCCACAAAACATGTTGCTCACCAAACTTATCACTATGTGCTGTTAACAGATCTACAAAAGACACACAATTGATGGACGGAATGCAGAACAAATCAAAACATTCTCCCACAGTCAAGAGATCTGGGTTAAATCCATCATTCTTTTGCTCACCATGCCACCCCAGTTTAGACCTGGCCATATGCAAATCAGTCTTGACCCTGTACACATTGCTTGTGAAAGTTAGGCGAATGGCGCAAAGTGAAACACATCAAGAGCGGCGTAAAGAAACCAATTAATAATTATTGTGCATGAATCTAATAAGTCCAAAGTTTCAATGTAATATTATTGCACAATAAGTATCCTTTTTCTGCTGGTAAGTGTTGATGGCGTTTTGACCTTCCACGAATTAACAGGTCATCATCAGCACAAAATTAGCCCACTGGACATGATTGCTGCCTGAGTCGAATCCAGGAGAAGGGTAATTCCCAATAGATCTGTCCAATTGATGCGTGCAGAAAGGTGTCCATACGAAATCTCGTCTTGGGCAAAGTCGCAACGGAAAGAGCTGTAGGGAAATCAATGACTCTTACAGGAAAAGAAGCACCGGGAGATGAAAATACTCGCCAATAAAATAAAGGAAATCCCTTTTTGTGAACACATCATGAGACCAGTTGAATCTATAAATTGTGAGACTTGATTGTTTGAACGACCTCCATTAGGACTGCTCAAATGAAAGGAATCTCACTTTTTTTTTTTAAGTTTCGATCTTGCAAATTGGGTTATTAGCTAATGATACTGGAATGTCTTTTTATTGCACTGCCATGCTTCAATAGAATGACTAGGAATCTATCTACAGGCTACTACACAATTAAAATTAAAACAGCTAGTTATTTGATAGTGACTCAAATTATACTCCTTAAAATACTTTTGAAAACTGGCATGTTACATACAACTGTACTAAAGCATCTGCAGTCATGCACTATATTTCATCATATGGCGCGAGAGACCAGGGATCTAAAAATGGGGTTGAGACAGTGATAGTGGGACCATGTATTATAAGGAATAAAACACCCCCTGTTAGTGAAAAAAGATTGTAAAACATCTTGGAATCCTGTGACCTGTAACATTATAAATGCACTCAGCATCAATTTTTCTTTCCCTCTTTGGACACAGAAATCATCTGTGACTTGCAACCCACTTATAAGGCATTGCAGCCAAAATAAAGCCCATAAGTAGGCTTTTTGCTTTCACCTGCATGAATGGAAATGAGAATCTTGCAGGTGTTTGAATAATATTTTGATTGTCCAAAAGTGGATTAAAGACCCACATGAAATTGCCAGTAATAGTGCCTATCACATGAAGTCCCCTGCTTCCTATCCAGAGCTAATGTGTCCACAAGATGTCAGAATTGGATCTGAAAAGTAATTGTGGGATGCCAACTTATTGATGGATTTTACCACCAATGAGAGAGCCGCACACTGGATTTTCAAACTACAATGTCCGATTCCACATGATACCAGGTTGGCTAGCCTGTACTTCAGTGCTTAAAATAGAAATAGAAAGGTACCAATTTGGTACAGAGAAGTACCTATACTCTGTCATTAAAAGTATTTACATCACAGTTGAGAAGAGCTGGCAGTCTCTTATTAAACGTATTACCTGGTAGTACCTGCCCGTTTAAAGCAATGCAGTATTATATAACACATAAAATATTTTTTTTATTGTAGCCAAGGTATTTAATGGTCCTTTTACTTCCTATTAAGATTTACACCCGTCTTGCCCACGTGTTTTGTGTTTCTGTGCACCCAGAGACGTCCAATATTCCGCACCTCTGTGGAAAAAGCTTCAACAAAATGACTTCACTGCTGAAGTTCGACTCCCTGCCCATTTTCCTTGGACTTGCCTAAATGTCTGTGTTCTGAATCTAACCTTGTTTCATATTTTGGAAAATGTTCTCAATTTCAGCAATGAGCCGAGTAAATATTTTGTCAGTTGTTAAGGATGAGCGATAGACCCAACAATGTATCCGCGTTCAGCAGCCGGACTTGGAAGAGCCTTCAAACTCCTCTAGGCCGGGATTTGTAATGTGCTGCAGAAGGCAGGGAGAACGGGCTGCCTGGACCCCTGAGCCAGGCTCAAGGAATGGCTCACAAAATACGTTTTGCAACAGTTTGAGTTTGGAACAGTGGCGTAGCAAGGGTGACATGGGCCCTAATGCAAGTCAGAAATAGTACTCCTCCGTCCATTGCTGCAGGGGAGTATTAAAAATACGTCATCATTTGGCTGCAGGGGGCACTCATGCCTCTAGAGCAGAGGTCTTCAAACTTTTGGGTGCCGAGACCCCCCTGTCAACATTTTCAGTCGTAAGGACCCCCTCCTGATAAACATTTCTAAACCTGTAGGCACGGCTTCTGGAATTACGAGGCAGGTGAGGACCAAATTACACGACAGGCTTGACTAAATTATGTGAAAATGTTATGTGATGCAGCGTTATTTTGTGATAGAATTGCTTCATTATTTTGATTTTTTTTGCACATAGTAACACTGAGGAAAGATTTCACCCCTTCAGTACCAGTTTATAACCAAAATACAGCAATTAACATCAGAAAGATGTCTAGTCAACCTTTGTGATGGGCCTTCCACTCCGCAGGAATACGTGTGCCACATTAGAAGCTCACCTGGCCCTGTCCGGGAGCAGCAGGGGTCCCTTAAAACCCTGGCAGTCTTGTGCAGAGTTGAGCAATTTACCCATGCCACTTTCCTCTCACCCCTCCCTTCCATCCCTCTCTCCTCTCCTCTCCCAATCCTGGATCCCTCTCTCACTTTGCAGGCCATTTTCTTTCACCCCTTCTTACAACTTCTAAACTCTCCCCATTCAACTTCTCACTTCACCCTTAATCACCTCTTGCCATTCTGCCTTTTCACTGCCCTCATCTCTAACAGTTTCTCGCATTTATCTCATGGCCTCTCTGGCCCTGTCACCTACCGTGCCCATCTGCACTTCTCATTCATCTCAAGTCTCTCCGTTCAAATTGTTGTCTATTTGTATCTTACACCTCTCCAGTTCCCCATTCATCTTTCACATCTACCCTTTGTTTTTTCACACCTTCTTGAACCAATGTCCCTCTCCCCTGTTACCTCAGCACCAGTGCTTAATTTGAGCAGGTGGTTTCCGTTGCTCCGCACTGGCACCTAATTGTGCACACTGGCAATATGACAGTCTGCCACATGCCACTTGATGGCTCTGTCTGTGTAATTTAGAGATGAGCAGAACAGCTGTTTATTAATTCAATATACATTAAAAACGATAAACTCCTGACATCCATGCCATTCTTATAGCTTTGAGGGCTTGAAATAGTCACACTTGTACAGAGTTATGGTTGGTAGTTGCATAGGTATTGACATTGGCCGCACATGCAAGGCAATGGGTGGGTGGTTAAAGTTGCAGTGGCTTACTGGTGAGGTTCCTGGCACATGTTTACTTACAAATTAATCACTGCTCAGCACTCACCGCAGTACTCCCTCTCTTCCCCTATCGCTGCTGTCCCTCACCAATGTTGCTTCAAATTACTTTTTAGGTCACAGATCATCTCTCAGCTATCTTCTCTCACAGTTTGACAGTAGCCCTCCTCTGTGCCCTCAACTTTCCCTCACACTCACTTCTTGCGTGTCTGCACTTCCCTTCGGCACTTCACATTTCTCCTCATCCGTGACCTCTTCAATCAAATTCCCTCACTCCCTTGCTGTCCTTTCTCATCCTCTCATCTCTCCTCACTGAGCACACGGGTTGGACCCGTATGCTCCTCTTGGCCTGTGCCACTCTGCTTATTGTTCCCTAATTCAGGAAGGCACGAATTGTCTGTCTTGCTGTTTTGGTGCAGGCCACACAGTTATGGAATGTCCACCATCCTTTGCTTCGCTCCACCAAGACTCTATAATGTAAATAATAATAGTAGTAGGCAGAAGCATGGGAGCGACTAGACCCAAACTTCGCGAGGGGGCCTACACTCCCAGGCAGGGCTGGCCATAGCACTGGCCACACATGGCGCAACAGTCTTTTTTGGTGCCCTATCCCCGTTTCCTCCTTCTCTATAAATTCCCTCACTACCATTCACCAACAAAGCACCTCATCTCTCTGTAGCACCTTTCTGACAAACATTTTATTTTTTTATATTGCCACTCAGTTTACTCACAGTTCTGAGATCTGCATAGTACATGTTCTTTGTAGCAGGCACATTAACCCTCTGCACTCTGTGGATGAGAAGTGTGCCCATGTGAGTGCACCGTGAGTGATGCAACAGTGTGAGAGTAGGAAAAGAGGAGTGTCTGGAGGGTGAGTGAGGTGACCATGAATTTGGGTGCGGATGTAAGTGCAGAGTGGGATGAATGAATGCATGGTTAATGATGGGCTTGTTTGAGCAAGTTGCAAATTGAGCAGTGAGGGGACAGGTGAATGAGGTGTCACATGAGTGCAGATGAGTGGTGTGACTGCAGGCTGAGGTACAGGGTGAACAACGCAAGTGCATTGTGATTGCAGAGTGAGCACTGTGAGTGCAGTGTGAGAGGGTGAATGATGTGAGTGCATGGTGATCAGTGTGAGTGCATTGTGATCGCTGTGAGTGCAGCGTGAAAGTGAAGTGTGAGAATGAGAAGTGAGTTCTCTGAATGCAGGGTGCATTCCCAAACACTTGAAGTAACTCAGCATATTATTGACGGCAGCGTAGGGTTTAAGATATAAGTTAAACTATTGCTATTATGGCATTAATCAGGGATCAAGGGTGGAGGAAATAAACAATATGCTGATCCTGCAACACACTTCCTGTCCTATGGTTAGGGTTGCCTGCTCATTATTTTGATGTCCCAAACGGTACAAAAATAAGCAGTCACCTAAAGCTGTATATTTCAGCACTCATCTGTGCGTACTTAGAACAGCAAATATAAATAGAAAGCACTTTTGTGTTCTAGGGCTGCCTCAATGACCCATGACTGATAATTAAAGGGAACAAAGACAGAAAAGTCACATTACGAATGAATGCATATGATTTTATTTACAATCCCATTTAGTGTCAAGAGGAGGCCTTTGCAGGCTCTTTAAACATCAAATGGCTGGTATTTTTCTTCTTGCAACCCTACTTTATATTTATTTTCATGAAATGCATTCTCGCACTACTGCAGTAACTGTAAAATAAAAATGTAAGGAAAAGGCAGAGTTGGGGCCCAGGGGGTACTGGAGCTAGAAAAAAAACTAAGCCTCAGTAACCACTTTACAAAAGGTATGTAAATCTGCAAATGGTCCTTAATGACCTGTGAAAAACTCAGGAGATAAGACTGCAGACATCCCAGCGGAGTCCACAGCAGCTCGAGCTGAGACACACTACGGGGGAGGAGGGGGGCTGAATCCCTTGTTGTGCCTGGGCAGAAGTGTGACCGGGAATGCGCGACCCCCTTTCCATCACTTCACGGCCCCCCTGGGGGTCGCGCCCCACACTTTGAAGACCCCTGCTCTAGAGGATGTGGCGCAGCGGCCAGAGCGGCCAACTCGGATTCGAGTCTCGGCGTTGGCTCAACATCATGTGATTCTGAGCAAACGTGTGTAATCTCCCTATGGCCTATGCCCATGGACACTCTCATCGGTGATAAGCTGTGGTATATACATCTACAGAGTCAAATTTCTACGCTTCAAACCCCGCTATTCATGCCGCACTAATGATATCTATTACTGTTTAGCCCCTGTGTGAGCCGTGTATGGAGGGGGGCCCCCTACGCTCCGGACTCAGTCAGGAGCTCTCAAGCCCGACTGTGCACAGTGCCGGAGGGAGGCCCCTGGAGACCCCCGTCTCCCCCCGCACCGCGGGGCTATTGTTAAGCTACTGATGTGGGCAGTTTTACTAACATGTCACGCAGCGTAACGTAACAACTACGTTTGGAGCGCTGCATTGTGCAAGGGGGGTAACAAAGCTGAGTTCCATCACTACTAAGGTTAGCCTGCTGTTGCGTTCATTCCCTGTGCTGCTGCTGCTATAATTCGGCAGCCGTGCACAATGCACTGGCCTGGCATCATTCATGGGGTAGAAGGCTTGGAGCTGATAACTCCTGCACATGATCCAGGGGCGGCTCCTCCGCAGGAGTGTTCCACTCTGCTCTCAGAGCAGGAAACAGGAAAAGTAAAATGATAATAGCATCGTTATATTCATCTTATTTTTCGTAGCCTGGGGCTGGATTAGCGCGGGCGGGGCTGGTGTCACAGGGAGGAGGAATGGTTTGTGCACAATAAATACGCATGACTGTTTGGCCGGCAGTCTTGGGCCTGCCAAACAGTCATGCACACTTAGCATGTTCTCCACCCAGGCTGTGTAATACACAGCCTGAGTAGAGAACATGCCCAGGCTCCCAGTCCCCCTTTGAGCACCGAACCACAGCGCTCAGACCAATTACAGCGCTGCATTGCAGCATTGTGATTGGCTAAGGGGAGCCTGTGTGCTTCTCCTTCCAGGTCGAAGCAACGACAGAGGAGAGGCAGCGGTCGGCAGCTGTGAAGAGGTAAGTTATTTTTTTAAAATATATTTTGTCTTATACCCTGCCCTGCCACCCCGGTTCCCTGCCAGCCACAACTGTACTGATTACATCGGAATTGAAGTGAAAGTAGACTTAAATAAATCTGTCAAAAATGTTGTCTACTGAAAAAATGGACTGAAAAAGAAGTGTGGCTTCTAAAAAATTGTAAAGCGTAATGCCTTATGGGACAATTATAACTGTACTGGTAGAGGGTTTTTAGGGCTCACTGGAGGATAGTGTTAAGCTGTAGTATGGTTTTTTATGGTTTAGGGAAGGGTAGACTTAATGGGAAGGGTTTTTAGGCTCAGGGAAGGGAAACGTTAAGGCACCGTAATGGGGTTTTAGGGTGCAGAGTTAAAGGGATTTTTTGTGTTTGGGGAAGGGTAGTGTCAAGGGGTTGTAAGGGGTTTTTATGAATCAGGCAAGAACAGTGGTAAGAAGTAGTAAGGGGTTGGTTGGTTTTATGGTCTGATAGGGTTAAGGTAAAGTTAGTGGTGTTACGGATCAGAGAAGGATAGTGTTAAGGGTTATGAGGAGTTTCTGAGGGTTCAGGGAGGGAGAATTAAGCAGTAGTTTGGATTCTAAAGTTTGCCATTTTTTTAAACTGACATCGGTACAACATTATTACCATGACAATTTCAACTTGACTTTAATGTAGTTGACATTTTAAAGCTCAGCTTTATTTACATTTGACCAAATTGTAGGGTCTGCGGCAATACTGCACACCCAGTAATTCTGTCCTGGGAAGTCTGACAACACACTAAATCTACCAGCAGAATCTGACCCGGAATTACAAATTCCCCTAGTAATTCCTCAGGCCTCAGTGGAACTTCAGTTTCCCACTTATTATCTTCATTAACTTCGGTAACTTTGTGGGTGCGGTTACTGAGTGTAGATCAAGGGCACTCATAAAAGAGGCTATATGTAAGGCTGTAGCTAAGTGGCAAATTCCACATTCTGATCCACTTTAATCTTGCCTTCCCAAGAAAAAGTTAGCATTCATGAGAGCATCTAAGCACTACTATTGTATTACTATACCAAGCACATTTATTTAAAAGAACAAGCAAGTTCCGCATGCCCTAGGATACATGCACACACATCCACTCTTGAGCAAGCAGACGGCAAAAATTGTAAGATCGGTAGGAGTATTACATTGATACCTAAAAAGAGAAAAAATTATAATGATAGAATAGCATTAATTACTACATTTAATGTGGAACATAATTAAATCTATACAATTATCTCTAGACACTGGCCACTATTATCTGGCGTACCTGCTCTAAATGATATGCAGCCTTATGCATCAACCCAAAATCCAGTCGGTAAAATACCGATTCGGTAATAGCTCCCGGTATTAAGGAAAAAATACCCAATCCCAATGCATCAACCCAAAAGCAGAAATCGCTATTTAAGGAATCCTTAAATAGCGAATCTTTAAATAGGGATTCCTTAAATACCGATTCCTTAAATAGCGATTGCATTTAAGGAATCCCAAAGTGAGATTCCTTAAATGCAATGCATCAAAGTTAAAAAATTAGCGATTTCGCTAATAAGGAATCGCAAATGGCATTGTTGATGCATAGGCCCCATGGTTTCTAAAGAGACAGGATTACTAAGAATTATTTGTTACCTATTAAAAACAAACAAGGTGCCTTTCCTCAATTGACTAAAGGATTCTATATATGCTCGTAATGTAACGTGCAAGTTTGGAAGTATGGTTTGCCGCAATTCAGGTACACTTTCGAAGAACAATAAAACCTTGATCAGTTTAGCTATTGTAAAAGCACTTTTCTTGTGTACTTAATTGCATGTAGTTGCTCACAGATATTTGTGGGGAGTACTGTAAGATCACTCAAAAAATGTATACAAGAGCACTGTAGAGTAAGAGATGGCAGCGGCAGCCACTCCATTAGAGCGGAGGAGCGCTACCCCCCCCCCCCCCTCACCACCACCAGCAGCAAATACAATGACAGTAGTGGGCACTCCCTTTACTGCGCATGAGGTGTTCGGCCAGCCGTTTCAGCTCTCTCTAGCCCGAGCTGGATTGCTGGGGCTGGAGAGAGAAGGCACAGGCTCCCAGTCTGCATGGGAGCGCAAGTTGCCAGTGCTCAGGACAATCCTGACGCTGCTTTCATGCTATCAGGATTGGCCGCCGTGTATTCTGGGAGCCTGTGCCCAGAATCACGAAGAGTGCAATGCAGCGGAAAATGGAGACATTAAGGGTAAGTTTTTTTTATTTTTGCTGTCTCCCGACCTCCCCGCTCCTCTCCACCTCCTTCTTCCAGCCCAGCCTGCCTCCCCACTTCGGTGCGGGATGGGCCGATACTGTCTAATAGCCTGACACCCAGATAAGTGTGAATCTATATTTCATAGATGTAAATGTCCAGTATTTGTAAAGTGCGAACAATTAGAATACAAAGAATAATCAGTGGACCTTGTGAGGGGGATCAAGAACTTTTTTTAGGTCAATCTGTGACCAGATGGGTTAGTAGGCTGCGAGCTTTGGAATACGGACTAAATACGGAGAATGACTTACATTATTTTATTTAACAACTACATGGGTCTTGAACATGAACAACTGTAAGCTTATCTATGATACCCATGATTAAATGCTAGGCGACCTATCTTAATTATCTCCACATTAGGAAAACCCTAATGATGTTGAGTACTTCAGGACATGAAAGAAGTGCAATGCAAGAGACAAATTATTAAAACAAGGTCTTCCCATTAATTTCTACATACATAAACATACCTATTAATTTGAAATTGTTGCACATACGATGCTTAGGAATTTATTTGAATAATGAATTAATGATTAGAATGAAATGTATTTGCATTTAGAGTATTGTATTTGCATTAGGAGACTTGAACGTTTTTATGCTATTTAAGTTTCATTGTAAAATGTTGTTACATATATCTTTTACAACCCTGATGAAGTCCCTTGTAGGGATGAAACACATTAGCGTGGCTGCCTCTGTCTGTTTTTGTGAAGTAAAAAAGCAATGAAGAATAAAGATTGCCTCTGGGGATGGCTGCGGAGAAGCACGCCTCCGCGTAGCCACATGTGACCGCTGCTCCTACCCCGGCAATGGAGTTTGCAGGTTGCCGTACCGGAGCAGTAATCTGGAACGAAGGTCTCGCTGGCCGGCTGGTGTCCTCAGACTGTCCAGCGTGTCTGGTTCACAAACGGAGCTCATGCTGAGATAAAGTCTGTAGCATGACGGAGGGCGCCCAGCAGGAGTTAAGATTGAGGCTTCCCTCCCAAGCGGTTAACGTCTGGATAAAACACAGCATCTGACCCGAGCCTAAGCCTGAAAATAAATCGGCGATGCACTGGAAGGACGCAGCCAATTTGAAGAGGTGAGCCTGCCTTGTGATATTTGGCTCCAGCTGACGCAAGATGTTTGATGCTACCAGAATGAGCTGAGGGAGAGCATACATCGTCTGCCTGAGGTCTGCAGGTCTGCACTTTCTTTTTCTTTTCCTGGGCGTGAAGGTTCTTAGGTTAGAAGCTTTCCCCCTCCGGCACCAGGCTTATGGGGCTGAAACCAGGAATTTTTCACTTATTAAATATTCATTAATTAGGGGCATTGAAAATCGTGTTAACTTGACTAAGACCCAGGATTCAAGGGGAAAAAAAGAAAAAAATGGGAAAACATTTAAAACAGGCAAATGCTATCGCAAAGGTTGACTCTGTGGCTGGACTGAAAGCCAAAACTCGTTTAGCCCAGGCAAAGGTGATATCTTCAGCGGCCAGAGTTAATCATACTTCAAATCAACCTGGCCTTAATTCAAGTTTTGTGATCTCTGAAGAAGAGTCACCTGAGTCGCACTTGGAAGGGGGAGTTCTTGCTACTCAGAAGCAAACGGATGGGTCAATTAGTATGGAGAACAAACAGGTAGGTGAGTCTACAGCAGGGGTCAATAAGGACGAGATGAATAGCTATAAAGACTTTCCTTTATTCTCCAAAAAAGCATCTCAGTTGGCTCCTCCCAAAATCACAGCAAAACTGCAGCTATTAATGGAGGCAGGGCCAGAAGATGCGCCAATTGGTTTCTCACAGACCTCATTTTTATCACCACGAGCTCAGACACTTGGTCAGGATCCCTCTATGGTTACTCTGGTAGTACAAGAGTCTGGTCAACCCTTGGATGGTCAGGCTGCACTTTCAACCTCAATACCATCAATGTCACAGGCTCAGCCAGTTCAGTCATCTCCTGAAGATATTACAATGCCGCAACCAGAGGCTCAAACACAGCCACAGATCCAATCCCAGATGCCTTGTAGAGCCAGCTTGGTATCCTCGGGGAACCAAAAGCTAGATGGGAGAATTCAACGGGACAATTCAGAATCCTCGACAGAAGGAGCTATTACTCAGCAGATCGATATAAAGACCATGTTGAACCTTATCTTGGAGGAGATAAGAGAATTGAAGAAATCCCAAGAGAATCAGATAGCCTCCCTCCACCAGCGTCTTGGGAAAAATTGAAGAGGCAGTGGCTTGTTTTCCAGCAAAAATCCAAGAAGCTGAATCAAGGATTGCCCTGTTGGAGGATCAAATGAGTAATATGCTCTTGAAAGTACACAAAGCTGCAAAAGATAAAATCATGTTAGAGAATAAACTCGAGGAACTTGAAAATCACTCCAGACGGTCAAACTTACGGTCTTGCCCGAATTTACTAGAGACCTTACTATTATTACAAGGGCACACCGAGTCCCCTCACACCCTCTGCCCAACTCAAAGATACCACGTACCATCTTGATTAACTTTGCTGACTTTCGTATTAAGGAGAAGATTTTGGCCAAGTCAATACAGCAGAGACAATTTTCTATCAATTAAGTCACGAAATGTCGGATATTTTCTGATATGTCAGCTGTTGCCGCATGTAGGCGCAAAGAGTTTGCAAAACTCCTATATCTTTTCAAAGATCAAGGTGCGCAGGCTTCAATAGCCAAGCAATCTAAGCTTTGTGTCCTCATGAGGGGAAAATTCCTTATGTTTTCAAATATAGAGGACGCTCAGGGTTTGCTGAAAGAGATCTCTTCTCCAAATTGAAATTGTATATAGCATGATGCAAAAGGTCTCTACTGCCAGAGGGAGGAGGGTCACCCAGGGTGTAGCACCATGACACCCAACAGTGGGGTGAGATGTGGCTTGCGGGGTTTTCCAAATTTCCAGGGGGGTCCTCTGGGGGGATGGGCGGTAATGGGGGGTGTTTTGCAGTAAAAAGAGCAGTAGCAAGCGGGGCAAGGAAAACAGGGCCTCGAGTTTAAAGGCTTTTAGTCGCTATCCAAATTTTAGAAATGGATAGTAAATGTTGTATTATGTCGGTAAATGTTAATGGGATATTAAACAAACAAAAATATGGAGGGCTCATAAGGTGGCTGGCCTCTTTTATGCCGCAAGTTTTATTCCTTCAAGAAACCCACCTTAAAACAAATTCTCTTAAGCTCTTTCTCCCCAGAGTTTTTTCACATGCTTTTTTTGAATCAGCTGGGCTGGCAAAGAGAGGAGTAGCTATTTACTTCTGTAGAAGTATGGCATGTGATTTTGGCCAAGTCTGGAGAGACCCTCATGGAAGATGGCTAGGGGTCATGGTTAAATTAAATGGGACAATATTACATTTTGTGAATTATTATGGCCCAGTCATAGACGATCCCTCAGCTTTAACAAAGCTTAGCAAGCTACTAGGGGGGCTCCTGCACAGATTGTTGTAGGAGGGGATTTTAACTTTATCCAAGACCTGAGAACAGACGCTTCAAACAAAAATAAGAAGCAATTGAAGCCAAAGACTAAAAGAGCCTTAGATGCCATAAAACAGGATTATCAGTTGATAGATCCATGGCGTAAACCCAACCCGATTACATGCAACTTTTTTTTAACATCTCGGTCTTTGAATTACGTAGATGCAGAAAATGGGGCTAATTAATTCTCCGACCACTCCTATATAAAAATTGATCTGGAAATCGAAGTGGGAAAGAGGATGAGATGCAGGTGGCAGATGGATCGTCTCCTCCTCCTAGATTTTCAATGGGTAGATGATTTAAGAGAGTGTTAAGATCAATGAAGGAACGGCAGAACCTTTCTCAGTTTGGGGGGGGGGGGGTTAAGGTGGCTGTACGTGGGCAAATGACTGCCTTTTTGGCCGCTCTGTCCAAATTACGTCACACCAAAATAGCCTAACTCCAGCAGGCTGTCGACAGTGCCTTGAGTCAGAGAAATGCCCCTTTACAGGGATACGGGGCAGCAGTGAATCAGCTTGAAAGGGCTAAAAAGCTGCTTAGGGATTGTTTTTTAATTGAAGAGATAAATAGCTCCCGGACTTTCCAACAACGTGTATATGAAGAAAGCCAAATGGTTGGTAAATTGTTAGCCAGGTTAACTAGGACTAGACAGGAAGCGGCCTTAATTACCAAGGTCATAGATCCCAAGACTAGAAATGCGGTAACGGATAGGGACAGAATTTCCCAAGGTTTCATGGGCATTATCAACAGCACTACGCTCCCAAATATGTGGTTAGGCAGGACTCAATTCAGGAATATTTTGAGAGTATAAATCTTCCAAGTTTGTCTAATTCCCTTGTGGAACAGATGCAACTCGATACATCAGGCGCAGAAACTTTGGCAGCTCTGAATTCTATCGCAGGAGCAAAAGCCTGTAGAAATGATGGGCTGCCTATAGAATTTTGCTAAGGAATTGATCCCCTTCTTGACAAAACTTTTTAATTATATTAAGATTGGTGGTGCTGTCCCCTCAATCTTTAAAGAGGGTATAATTGTAAGCTTTGTGAAAAAGGGTAAAAATTCCAAGGACGTTAATTCCTATAGACCAATTAGCCTTCTAAATGCTCACTGCAAAATTCAAATGAAAATTTGGGCCCAACGTTTCACTCCCTTAGCACAGGAAGTGATCCTAAGAGATCAGTCTGGGTTTGTCGCCATTTAGGTTGATGTCCTCTAATATTGGGTTTTTAATTCAGGCTCTTGATTTTTTTAACAATAACTGTATTCCAACGCTCATTATGATGGTGGAAGCCGAAAAGACGTTTGACCTGGTTACCTGGGACGCACTCTTTTATGGTCTGGGCAGGTTCGGTGTTCCTTTCCAGGTAATAGAAATGCTTAGGAAAATTTACCAGGGGGCCAAGGCTCAGGTGGTGATAAATGCAAACCGAGCAGGGATAGTACATTTCAATCGCGGGACAAGACAAGGGTGCCTCCCCCCTATTGTTCACCTTCCTTTTCGAACCCCTGGCTATAAAAATCCATGCCAACGAGCAAATCAGAGCACCGATTCCGGGTATGGCAAAATTGAAGTTGTTCACGGACGATATTATTTTATATCTAAGTTCTGAGAGTCTGAATCTAGATCGGGTATTAACAGAATTTAGTCAATTTGAATTGATTGGGGGTTATAAAATAAATCTAAATAAAACAGAGATTTTAACTTTATATATTGACTGCGATGTTCTCCCCGCAAATCTTAAACACCAGGCTTTAAAATCAGAACCAATACGCTATTTAGGGATGTTGGACTTGGCCCTTTGTGGCTAAAGTTCCCTAAACATTTTTCTTTATCCCTAGACCTTTATTCTGACATGGTGTTGCCAACTTAGATGCTTTGGACGCTTTGCGACTGTTAATCAGTGGCAAAGTGCAAGTGCTCCCTGTATAAAGTATAATGGTAATTGTTTGTCCATGATTGGCATGTTTACTTACTAGTAAAGACCCTAGTAAAGTGCACTATGTATCCCAGGGCTGGTAATGCAAATGCTACTAGTGGGCCAGCAGCACTAATTTTGCCACCCACACCGGTAGCCTTAAAGAGGGAACTCAGGCCTGCCATTGCAGTGCCTGCACGCAGTTTGTTAAACTGCCATGTTGTTCTGACAAGGGCACCCACTTGTCAGACCTTACCCTTCCCTTTCTATGCACATCAGACACCCCTATGGTAGGTCCAAGGTACCCCCTGGGCAGGGTGCAGTGCATGTGAAAGGCAGGACATGCACTAAGGTGTGTACCATGTCCTGACAGTGAAATAATCTCCATTTAGTTTTTCACCGTGAAAGGCCATCTTGCCCATAGGACAGAATGGGGAGGCTGTGTAATATGTTTTCCAGCCTATCTTCACTAAGGCTTAAGATGGAGAGGTGAAGTTTAGTGTGCCTGAACGCACAATGTAATAACACATAATTTTATGAAGGTGGTTTTTGCATTATATGTTTAGAAGCCACTCTTTTAGAAGTGGCTGGGTTTTTGTGCTCTAACATTTCTGTGTGTCTCTGCCTGGTGGTGGATTGACTGTCTATGTTTGAAAGCGATAGGATCGGGGGAATGTCTTGACCCAGGGGAGGAGGTGAGACAGCAACAGGCTGACCTGCATCTGGAGTGTAGGGGGAGGAGTAGCCCCTAGAGGTGAAGAGGCCTGGGTTGCTGCCATAAAACAATTGTCCTATCTCCTGCTGAGTCATTTGTGAGAAGTTGGCCTGGTATATGATGTCCACTAGTTCTAGTGGGCACCTTGCACCAGTCCAAACAACCCTTATCGATGATTAGGTTTAAGACAACCTTTATTGAAAGCTATCCTAGTGGTAGCTACGGAGAGCAGCCTTCAGGCTAAGTCTTGAAGGAGTGTAAAGCAGCTTGGTTTATCAGATTATAACCTCCTGAATGACTAAATGAAAGGAGAACCACACCAGGTATATATATAAAATATGTGTATTTATTACTAAACACTCTCTACTAACCTCTTTATGAAGTTAGAGAGCAAGGCACACAATCATGCAGTTATTAAACAACAGTAAATAGCACAATATACAATGGGCCCCAAGGGGAGACCAAACCTTATATTAAGAAAGTGGTATAAGAACCACAACTTGACTAAACACAGTGCCTAGAGCACGTAGAATCGCTGGGACACCAAGGAACCACCCAAGGCAGTGACACAGGAGACCCATGGGGGACGTGTGCAATGTGAGAACACAGTCGCGAGCCCCGTACAATTCAATAGGAAAGTCACGGTTGGAATTTTAAAGGATAAGGACACTAAGGAGAGGACTTTGAGCAAACCCCTTTAGACTTAGAGGGTTCTAGGGCCAGCACCCACGGGAGCACCGGAGCACTCCTGTTACCTCACCCAGGGAAGCCGGGTGCATAGGTGACAAATGGTGTCAGGACGCGTCTCCATTTTCAATGGCGACCTGCTGCAAAGTGCTGCTGCCGTGAAGAAGAAAAGTGTCCTGAGGGATCCAAGCCTGGATCGAGGACTTGAAGAACCTGAAAGCAGAGGGAACAGAGTCTGGGTCACTTGCCAGTGACCAGGGGCACGATAGACGAATGCCCACCGATGTCGGGTGCTTCAGGTATGAAGAGGAGAAGCTTGACTCTGCAGCCACGAGAACCCGTAGGCGTCAATGACTACCAGGAGCTGGATTTAAGCTGTCCCACAAAGGATGTCGAGTGCTGTGGTGTCGGGGCTCGGATTGAACACAACACGCCTTGGCAACAGCAAAACCACGCAGGTTGAGTAAAGATGCTTCAGTGCGGACCTGCAAGGTCCTGGGGACTCCCCAAGTGATGGAGAGTCAGGGCACGTCTGGAGCAACTAGGGAAGCCCAATCAGAGTTAAAGTTACGGTGGGGTGAGATGTGGCTTGCGGGGTTTTCCAAATTTCCAGGGGGGTCCTCTGGGGGGATGGGCGGTAATGGGGGGTGTTTTGCAGTAAAAAGAGCAGTAGCAAGCGGGGCAAGGAAAACAGGGCCTCGAGTTTAAAGGCTTTTAGTCGCTATCCAAATTTTAGAAATGGATAGTAAATGTTGTATTATGTCGGTAAATGTTAATGGGATATTAAACAAACAAAAATATGGAGGGCTCATAAGGTGGCTGGCCTCTTTTATGCCGCAAGTTTTATTCCTTCAAGAAACCCACCTTAAAACAAATTCTCTTAAGCTCTTTCTCCCCAGAGTTTTTTCACATGCTTTTTTTGAATCAGCTGGGCTGGCAAAGAGAGGAGTAGCTATTTACTTCTGTAGAAGTATGGCATGTGATTTTGGCCAAGTCTGGAGAGACCCTCATGGAAGATGGCTAGGGGTCATGGTTAAATTAAATGGGACAATATTACATTTTGTGAATTATTATGGCCCAGTCATAGACGATCCCTCAGCTTTAACAAAGCTTAGCAAGCTACTAGGGGGGCTCCTGCACAGATTGTTGTAGGAGGGGATTTTAACTTTATCCAAGACCTGAGAACAGACGCTTCAAACAAAAATAAGAAGCAATTGAAGCCAAAGACTAAAAGAGCCTTAGATGCCATAAAACAGGATTATCAGTTGATAGATCCATGGCGTAAACCCAACCCGATTACATGCAACTTTTTTTTAACATCTCGGTCTTTGAATTACGTAGATGCAGAAAATGGGGCTAATTAATTCTCCGACCACTCCTATATAAAAATTGATCTGGAAATCGAAGTGGGAAAGAGGATGAGATGCAGGTGGCAGATGGATCGTCTCCTCCTCCTAGATTTTCAATGGGTAGATGATTTAAGAGAGTGTTAAGATCAATGAAGGAACGGCAGAACCTTTCTCAGTTTGGGGGGGGGGGTTAAGGTGGCTGTACGTGGGCAAATGACTGCCTTTTTGGCCGCTCTGTCCAAATTACGTCACACCAAAATAGCCTAACTCCAGCAGGCTGTCGACAGTGCCTTGAGTCAGAGAAATGCCCCTTTACAGGGATACGGGGCAGCAGTGAATCAGCTTGAAAGGGCTAAAAAGCTGCTTAGGGATTGTTTTTTAATTGAAGAGATAAATAGCTCCCGGACTTTCCAACAACGTGTATATGAAGAAAGCCAAATGGTTGGTAAATTGTTAGCCAGGTTAACTAGGACTAGACAGGAAGCGGCCTTAATTACCAAGGTCATAGATCCCAAGACTAGAAATGCGGTAACGGATAGGGACAGAATTTCCCAAGGTTTCATGGGCATTATCAACAGCACTACGCTCCCAAATATGTGGTTAGGCAGGACTCAATTCAGGAATATTTTGAGAGTATAAATCTTCCAAGTTTGTCTAATTCCCTTGTGGAACAGATGCAACTCGATACATCAGGCGCAGAAACTTTGGCAGCTCTGAATTCTATCGCAGGAGCAAAAGCCTGTAGAAATGATGGGCTGCCTATAGAATTTTGCTAAGGAATTGATCCCCTTCTTGACAAAACTTTTTAATTATATTAAGATTGGTGGTGCTGTCCCCTCAATCTTTAAAGAGGGTATAATTGTAAGCTTTGTGAAAAAGGGTAAAAATTCCAAGGACGTTAATTCCTATAGACCAATTAGCCTTCTAAATGCTCACTGCAAAATTCAAATGAAAATTTGGGCCCAACGTTTCACTCCCTTAGCACAGGAAGTGATCCTAAGAGATCAGTCTGGGTTTGTCGCCATTTAGGTTGATGTCCTCTAATATTGGGTTTTTAATTCAGGCTCTTGATTTTTTTAACAATAACTGTATTCCAACGCTCATTATGATGGTGGAAGCCGAAAAGACGTTTGACCTGGTTACCTGGGACGCACTCTTTTATGGTCTGGGAAGGTTCGGTGTTCCTTTCCAGGTAATAGAAATGCTTAGGAAAATTTACCAGGGGGCCAAGGCTCAGGTGGTGATAAATGCAAACCGAGCAGGGATAGTACATTTCAATCGCGGGACAAGACAAGGGTGCCTCCCCCCTATTGTTCACCTTCCTTTTCGAACCCCTGGCTATAAAAATCCATGCCAACGAGCAAATCAGAGCACCGATTCCGGGTATGGCAAAATTGAAGTTGTTCACGGACGATATTATTTTATATCTAAGTTCTGAGAGTCTGAATCTAGATCGGGTATTAACAGAATTTAGTCAATTTCAATTGATTGGGGGTTATAAAATAAATCTAAATAAAACAGAGATTTTAACTTTATATATTGACTGCGATGTTCTCCCCGCAAATCTTAAACACCAGGCTTTAAAATCAGAACCAATACGCTATTTAGGGATGTTGGACTTGGCCCTTTGTGGCTAAAGTTCCCTAAACATTTTGCTTTATCCCTAGACCTTTATTCTGACATGGTGTTGCCAACTTAGATGCTTTGGACGCTTTGCGACTGTTAATCAGTGGCAAAGTGCAAGTGCTCCCTGTATAAAGTATAATGGTAATTGTTTGTCCATGATTGGCATGTTTACTTACTAGTAAAGACCCTAGTAAAGTGCACTATGTATCCCAGGGCTGGTAATGCAAATGCTACTAGTGGGCCAGCAGCACTAATTTTGCCACCCACACCGGTAGCCTTAAAGAGGGAACTCAGGCCTGCCATTGCAGTGCCTGCACGCAGTTTGTTAAACTGCCATGTTGTTCTGACAAGGGCACCCACTTGTCAGACCTTACCCTTCCCTTTCTATGCACATCAGACACCCCTATGGTAGGTCCAAGGTACCCCCTGGGCAGGGTGCAGTGCATGTGAAAGGCAGGACATGCACTAAGGTGTGTACCATGTCCTGACAGTGAAATAATCTCCATTTAGTTTTTCACCGTGAAAGGCCATCTTGCCCATAGGACAGAATGGGGAGGCTGTGTAATATGTTTTCCAGCCTATCTTCACTAAGGCTTAAGATGGAGAGGTGAAGTTTAGTGTGCCTGAACGCACAATGTAATAACACATAATTTTATGAAGGTGGTTTTTGCATTATATGTTTAGAAGCCACTCTTTTAGAAGTGGCTGGGTTTTTGTGCTCTAACATTTCTGTGTGTCTCTGCCTGGTGGTGGATTGACTGTCTATGTTTGAAAGCGATAGGATCGGGGGAATGTCTTGACCCAGGGGAGGAGGTGAGACAGCAACAGGCTGACCTGCATCTGGAGTGTAGGGGGAGGAGTAGCCCCTAGAGGTGAAGAGGCCTGGGTTGCTGCCATAAAACAATTGTCCTATCTCCTGCTGAGTCATTTGTGAGAAGTTGGCCTGGTATATGATGTCCACTAGTTCTAGTGGGCACCTTGCACCAGTCCAAACAACCCTTATCGATGATTAGGTTTAAGACAACCTTTATTGAAAGCTATCCTAGTGGTAGCTACGGAGAGCAGCCTTCAGGCTAAGTCTTGAAGGAGTGTAAAGCAGCTTGGTTTATCAGATTATAACCTCCTGAATGACTAAATGAAAGGAGAACCACACCAGGTATATATATAAAATATGTGTATTTATTACTAAACACTCTCTACTAACCTCTTTATGAAGTTAGAGAGCAAGGCACACAATCATGCAGTTATTAAACAACAGTAAATAGCACAATATACAATGGGCCCCAAGGGGAGACCAAACCTTATATTAAGAAAGTGGTATAAGAACCACAACTTGACTAAACACAGTGCCTAGAGCACGTAGAATCGCTGGGACACCAAGGAACCACCCAAGGCAGTGACACAGGAGACCCATGGGGGACGTGTGCAATGTGAGAACACAGTCGCGAGCCCCGTACAATTCAATAGGAAAGTCACGGTTGGAATTTTAAAGGATAAGGACACTAAGGAGAGGACTTTGAGCAAACCCCTTTAGACTTAGAGGGTTCTAGGGCCAGCACCCACGGGAGCACCGGAGCACTCGTGTTACCTCACCCAGGGAAGCCGGGTGCATAGGTGACAAATGGTGTCAGGACGCGTCTCCATTTTCAATGGCGACCTGCTGCAAAGTGCTGCTGCCGTGAAGAAGAAAAGTGTCCTGAGGGATCCAAGCCTGGATCGAGGACTTGAAGAACCTGAAAGCAGAGGGAACAGAGTCTGGGTCACTTGCCAGTGACCAGGGGCACGATAGACGAATGCCCACCGATGTCGGGTGCTTCAGGTATGAAGAGGAGAAGCTTGACTCTGCAGCCACGAGAACCCGTAGGCGTCAATGACTACCAGGAGCTGGATTTAAGCTGTCCCACAAAGGATGTCGAGTGCTGTGGTGTCGGGGCTCGGATTGAACACAACAAGCCTTGGCAACAGCAAAACCACGCAGGTTGAGTAAAGATGCTTCAGTGCGGACCTGCAAGGTCCTGGGGACTCCCCAAGTGATGGAGAGTCAGGGCACGTCTGGAGCAACTAGGGAAGCCCAATCAGAGTTAAAGTTACCTTCTCAGGGACCCTCAGATCGACGGACCAGGGATCGTAAAGGGACCTTGAGAGAAAACACAAAGGGCCAGCTAACGGAACACCCGTGGAGTGTAGGCCAGCAATCTTCGGTGGAGTTGCTGCTCGGGGTCTGGGCTACAAGTAACCCAAAGCTCAGCTTCAGAGGTTACCTCAAAGCTGATGCTTTTGCAAATGGTCGCGGTGTCCAGGGGTTTGGGTTGCACAGTCTCCACGAGGATATACAGGCCTCAGAGTTTCTGAGTGCACAGATCAACCTCAGAGACCATGGGAACCCACCTCCTGTGTTGCAAAATTCTTTGGAGTCCTCAGGAGCTTCGGAGATGCAAACCGGACAGATGCGTCTTTGGTGCCTGCCAAGCATTGGAGTAACTCCTCTACTCCAAGGGAGATTCTTCAGTCATCTAGTTCAATGTAGATCGTCGAAGTACTGGTTTCTGTAGCAGAGTTTCATCCAGGTAATATCTAAAGTCCTGTAGCCAGGGGTTCCTACTTTATACCCAAGGAAGGGGTGGGACAAACTCTGGGGACCCACCTATGGGAGGATCTGGACAGAGGGGTGGATACACCCATATCCTTTGTCCAGTTTCGTGCCAGAGCAGGGGCTGGTAGCCCATGCAACCGGTTTGTGCTGGACTATGCACAGGGACACCAAATGTGCCCCCCAGTGCAGACTTCAAAGCACTCTTGGAGTGCACCCACCCAGCCCCAATACACTAAAGCCTGTCTGGGAGGTGGTCACACCTCCCTGTGACAGGAAACCTATTGTCCAGGCCTCCCCTGCCAGAGTTTCGTCCAGCAGCAGGAGGGCAGACTCGTGTCTGTGGCTGGCAGCATCCATTTTGTGATGCCAAGGCTTGCAATGCTGGTACCGGGTATACCGGTGCTGTCATATTTCTCCCTCTAGTAGGGTAGAATCTTACCTCCAACACCAGTTACTGGTGTGGGGGTATGATTCCAAGGTGTTTGACCCTGAACACAACATGTTTCCGAGCAGCCATTCCAAAGTTAACATTTACCGCGAGGTTATAATGCACTTAAGAGTATATGGTCTGGCTGTATCACAACCAACCCAGGAATAAAGGTTCCGAAGGCTGCAGAGGGGCTCTGCTCATGCATGGGCACCCTCTCACATAAAACCTAGCACCCTGCCTTCAGGATTGATAAGGACTGCCATAGGGGTGACTGATAGGTTTATATGTGCAGTGATATGGAGAGATATAGGGAACCTATATCTCAGTAAGGGGTGCATACACCACCTTACACAGTCTGCTGTAGCAGACCTGTGGTGTCATTTTAAATGGCTTCCCAGGGGTGGCACAATACATACTGCAGCCCCTGGTAGGCCCCTGGGGTACCTATGCCCTGAGTACATAGAATACCATATACCAAGGACTTATAGGGTATCCCAGAATCCAACCTGGAGTGTACCTAAAGTACATGCAATCATTTTAAAGGGGAAAGCAGATAGGCTGGGGTCCTGAATAGCAGGATACCAGTCAACTAAGTCGAAAACCAGCAAAACACCAGGAACGAAGTGGGGGCAACCATGCAGTCAGATTCCACCTTCCTACTTGATTGAGAGTCCAGACTCCCACTAATCAAAGGAAGAAGGTGTCACTGGCACTGGAAGCACCCAGAACTGATTTGAACAGGGGTCAGTGCCCCCCTGAACACAAACACTTCAAAGCCATTGAGGGTATAACAATGAGAGCTGAAGCCCCTCAACTTTTGAGAATGGCTTGATCAAGATTGAACAAGACTGGAGCGACTTCGTGGTCAAGAGGAACCTTTGCCAAGGAAGAAACAACTGAAGAGTCTGAAGGAAAGGACTGACCCTTGCTGTGTGTTCTCGGGCTGGCCTGCAGTTTGCTGTTTTAACCAAGGAAAGGCTAAAGGGACTTTGCTGTGTGCTGTGTACCCCTGTTTGAAAGGACTTTGCTGTGCTGTGTCCTGAAGTAACCTATCCCCAAGGGCCCGAGGTGAGTTGGCTCCCTGTTGCAGAAACTCAGGAACATAAAAGTTTCCAGGAGAGTCTCAGCGATGCTGTGTGTGTGCCTTTTACAGCCTGAGACCCTCGTATGGAGTCTTCTGTGATCGTGGGCGCCTGGAGTCCAAGCGAGTCTCAGTAACACAGTGTGCGTGTGCTTTTTGCAGCCTGAGTCCTTCGTGAGGATCGTCTTGTTATCGTGTGCACCGGAATCCAAGTGAGTCTCAGTGACACTGTGTGCACGTGCTTTGTGCAACCTGAGACCTTTGTGAGGATTGCCTTGTTAACATGCACACCCGGAGTCCAAGTAAGTCTCAGCGACGCTGTGTGCTTGTGCTTTGTGCAGCCTGAGAGCTTCGTGAGGATTGCCTTGTTATCATGCACCTGGAGTTAAAGTGAGTCTCAGCGACGCTGTGTGCATGTTCTTCGTGCAGACTGAGACCTTTGTGAGGAGTGCCCGGTGATCGTGCACCTGAAGCTCAAGTGAGTCGAAGCAACGCTGTGTGCCCTGTGGCAGCCTGAGATCTTCGTAGCAGTAGCGGCCCGGCAGCCTCGGAGGAGCTGAGCCGCCGGGCCGAGCCCGCCGTTGCCAATTCACAAAGATTGCATCGGAGGCCCAAGTCGCTGGAAGAGGAGAGGAGAGTGAGGTCGCACCCCCCAGGTAACGTGTGTCGACACCAGGGATGGGGTGCGGGCTCGGAGGGAGACGCTCTCGGCCTCTGTCTCATTCCGGCAGCGCGAGCCTCTGCTTCGGCTCGTATCGCGGCCCGTACTGACCAAAGGAGTGGCAGTACCGGGGCCGGAGTGCGGAGCTGCACTTTTTGTTATACCAAAACCGTGTTGGGGGCAACTGTTGACAGAGGCTGACTGCGAGTCAGCACGAGTGGCGGAGAGACTGCCTAAGGCACCGTGATCGGTGCCGGAGTGTATTACGCATTACCTTATTTCTGCATAACGGAGTACCTGATTGTTGTATTACAAAGTGCATAATTTCTGCAAAACAAACTACCTGATTTTCGTATGACGCTTTGCATTGTTTCTGCATAGCGAACGGCCTGATTAGCGCATTACGCATTGCATTATTCCTGCATAACGAACTAGCTGATTAGTGTATTGCAAATTGCTTTATTTCTGCATAACGAAGTACCTGGTTGTTGCGTTACGCATTGCATTATTTCTACTTTGCAAAGTACCTGATTCTAGCATTACGAACTGCATAACATTGTATTAGGACTACAGTGGAATGTTTTGAAGTGCTCATTAATATCACCAGAACTTACAAGGGCTGGCTGGCCTAACAACCAGCCAGGAGGAATATTACACATGTTCATATGTTGGATTTAGATTGTGTGGTCTTATCGTATATCTTTTTATATAAAATGTATACTCGTTTTTTTAAAACTAGTGTGGAGTCCATTTGTGGTGTCATCATTGGGTTGCTGTGAGCGTGGTTGCAAATACTTTACACATTTGCCTTGAAGATAAGCCTGGCTGCTCGTGCCAAGCTACTAAGCGGGTGAGCGGGGGCTATCTCAGAAGGTGTCCTTCCTTTCCCTGACGTGGAAACGCGAGTCCCTATTTGGCCTAAGGTGCCTACCTCAGCCAACCAAGGATCCCGGCTGTAACAGGGGATATTTGTTTTGCAATCAACATGGGCAACTATTTCAATTAAACTATGAAGTAATGTGGGGTAAAATTAAAACACTGCTGGATAACTGGTCACTTTTACCTCTAACCTTGATAGGCCGTGTAGCCCTCATTAAAATGTTCTTTTCATAAATGTACCCTTAAAAATTAACACTAGTTATTTTAAAGAGCTAGAATCTATGTTTAAAGAGTTTGTCTGGAGCAAGAAGGTTTCCAGGGTTAAACTTTCAGCACTACAACTAGACATTAATCATGGTGGGTTAGCATTCCCGAAAATCCGAACATACTATGAGGCGGCTATCTTAGATTCCAGCTCGCTTGCTGGAATCAAATGGATTATTAGATAACTTTTTCTTGGACAAAATGGTACAGGAATCTGGTTCGCAAATCCCGATATTTTTCAAAACAACTAAACTCCCAAAGAGTACTAGATATAAGACTCTGCAGGATTATGCCTCTAGACTACAGTCTTTTTTTAAGCAAGCTGGTTCTTCTGGATCCCATTATTTAAAATTAGGTGAATGCAAAAGTTTGGGTCTTCAAATTCAATCCAGTCACCTAAGAAATTGGAAGGAATGTGGTTTAGAAGAGCTGGGGTGCGTTTTTTATGAAGAATGAAGTAATTACCTGGCTAGAGGTTCAGAATATATGCGGTGAACGGAACAAGCCTGGCTTTTTGGAATATTTACAGATGATATATTTTTTAAATAAATATCATCTTTCGTCTAGTGGCGCCCTGCCTAAGTTGGTGACCGCTCTATTTTGTGCCAATCTAAGAGGGGTGGGTAATTGGTACTCTCAGTTGTGCAATCAACATTAATCTCCACTGGTTGAGAAACCCGGGAAACTAATTGCACTCTGTCAAGTCAGGAGTGGCAGTCCATATCCATATCCATATGCTAGGGAGCAGGCCATTAAGAGCTGCCAATTTTAAAAGAAAGGCCTTCTTGTCTTGGTGGATGGCATACTATACACATGAAATACTTAACAAAAAATATTCTGAAGTAGAGAATTAATGCTTCTGTTGCCTGGCAGAAGGGGAAGGGGCTTGGCTACATATATTCTTCATGTTTCCAAAGCTAAAGCCATTTTGGGTTAGGATTTTTTCGGCCATAAGCCAGGCTATCCAGAAGAGGTCAGATCCAGAGGTTGAGGTAGCCCTTTTTGGCATTACCAGAGTTAGGGAAAACTTGACAAAAGCAGAGGAGACTTTTATAGCGATTTGCTCCCTCGTTGCTTGCTCTTTAATTCTCCAGAATTGGAGGTCGGCGGAAGTACCTTCATACTCAAAGTGGCTAAATAAAATGAAACGAACCATGATGTTCGAAGAAGCATATTCTAGGAGGGTGAGCGCTACAAGAAAGTTCACTGCTGGTTGGAAATATTTAGTGAATCTTGAAACTACGGTGGAAATAGAAGTCCTAAAGATATTTTGAGTAGGATTAATTAAACTTTAAGGCTGGGGTCAATATCGCAACAAAAATAAATAGAAAGACAAGGAAGGAAAAAGAAAAAAATAGCACACGTACTTGAATTCTGGCTAATCCTGTGGAGATGTTTTGTTTGGTGAAAGATAGCCAGTTTTGGGTCTTTCCGGGTATTATAGCACTTTAGAACTTTTCGCTTTAGTATGCTAGATTTGCACATCTGTAAAAAGTAGGGATATTGACTAAAGCACTTTTGAAAATTGTGGATGCTGCCAGATTATTGCTGCAATGTGTTTTGTTTTCCTAAATCTAGGTTGGTTTTATGTAGGGTGAAAGATAGCTTATTCTGGGTCTTTTCATGTATTATAGCACTTTAGCACTTTAATATGTTAGATTTGCACATTTGTAAATAGTCGGGATATTGACTAAAGCACTTTTGAAAATCGAGGATGCAGTCAGATTATTGTTGAATTATGTTTTTTTTTGTTGTATTTATTCCATGCTGGTTTTGTGCATAACGTGCTTGTTTTGATCATAGAATGTTTTTTTAAATTCCCTGCTATCGCTTGGTCTTGCTATGTCCCATTTGCTCTGCTCAGTAAAACATTTTTTTTAAAAGAATAAAGATTGATTATATTTTTTTAATCATTAACGTTTGAGTTTCCTCATTGGATTGTCCAATATTAAAAACACTGCCGAAGAATCATGGACTTCGAATCTTTGCTGAAGCAATTGATAAACCAAAAATTAAATTTGACTTTTGAGTGCTTCCTCTTTGGGTGATTATTCTGATACATGAGCACACAATAGGCTGCGAGACATAGGAGTCATGGGCCACATGTACAAAGGTGGTTTGCAGTCCTAAAGTGCACGATTCACCAAAATAAAGGTTTTACAACTGAAAAACGCCTTTCTAAAATATATCTAAGCCATTTTTATGAGGTCTTCCAAGAGGCTTTTGCAATCCATTATGAACTTTTTTGGAGAAGGTGTGCAAGCTCTGCCTATCTGGGATTTACAATGTAATGTATCAATGGTTTGTGCTAAAATTGCGGTCGCAAACCATCAATCAGTTACCAACCCTAAAGTTGGGGTGGTAACTAATTCACAAAGGGGAAGCTCTCTCCATGAGACTTATTCCCCATTGGACATCACGTAGGTGGGATAGAGGGAACAGGGATCACTAAGTACTAATCCCAATGTGTTCTCAAACGGCAAAGATTTTTTCTAAAGTAGCATCCGTTCCTAATGGACATGTAGGGGCATTTTATCAAGCACGGCATTAAAATTATCGCCGCTTTAGCGGCAGAAAACTGCCGCTAAAGCGGCGATAATGGGCTTGATAATATGCTGCAGAGAATTCCAATAGAAGCCCATGTTCACACCAGAACATGGGCTTCTATGGGAATTCTCAAGGGCATATTATCAAGCCCATTATCGCAGTTTTCTGCCGCTAAAGCGGCGATAATTATAACGCCGTTTCTTGATAATATGCCCCGTAATTGTTTTTTTAAAGTTTTCTGTTTGGAGATGCAAATCACAGGAGTTGCAAAATATGGCCTGCTTAGTTAGAATTTATTAGGCTAGTGGTTTTGGTACCCCATCAAATATACAATCTGTAAAAGGACGTATTAGTACATAGATTATATAACAAACCGCATTCCCATTCTCAAACTGACCTGTGCTCACATTGACCATCCCTGGTTTGGGACTATGAATAGTTCATCAGACCCCAGATTTTTAAAGGCAGACCTATATCAGCAGACACCAGTCTACGATCTCACATTTGTGTGCAGCTTTGTGACCTTCAGGAATTCACAAAAGTTTCTAAATGTACACATAGGAACGTAAGAAAGCTCTTGATTTCCAGGTGTACACCTGGAAAAAAATCTATATTCACATGAGCAAATCTCTATATTTGTTCATATACATATCTAACGCACGAATGCAAATTTACCTGTTAACTATTTGTAAACTAATCTCTGCACAGGGTACTTGTTTACAGTGGAAAAGCACCTTCCCTTATCCCCCAACTGATTATGGTGGTATTCTCTACACCTCCTGTCCTAAAAAGCCTACCTGTGGCAAAGGGGAGGTATCAGAAAGGAGTTTGTAAACAACACAACAAACGTTCAGGTTTGGGAGTGTTCACAAAGCCACACTGCATTCCGGCCCAGGAAAGCCTCCTGAGTCCCCCACCCCTTTGATAAGACTTACAAGAAAATATTCATATGAAGAAATTATTTTAGGAGTGCAACACAACTTTTTGGGAATTCCTAATCTGGTTTTGAACTTGTAAAACAGGCTTTTTGCATGTGTAAGCTAAACTTGCACAGAATTAGCTTTGTGAATGAGGCCTTCAGAAATTTGCAAGGACGGCAGTCTAAATATCAGCAAAGAATATGCTGTCAGTGCTTGTCTGTATTCTCTTGCCACCACCCCGAGAGTTCACGAAGGCCATGTTACGTTGTGTGTACTGAATACAGAAGCATCTTCAACAGGGAAAAATCGAATCTCTTTTTAGCATTTCATATCTTTTATCACTTCTCTTTACAACCTATCTGCTTATGAAAAAAGAAGGCTTGAGGATGGAGTTTGGGGGTCTTTCTACTTTGAGATCAGCTTTTCCGCTTTCTAAAATTATGTTTTAGGTTAAGAATGGTTTCATCTTGATATGAACCTGGGAGCTTCATATAGGGGCATATTAACAAGGCGGCGCTATAAAATTATCGCTGCTTTTGTGGCCGTTTTCAGCCGAAAAGTGGCGATAATTTTATCGCCTTATCAGCAAAGTCACGCTATTGCTTACAAGCCATTTGTCCCGGAAGTGCTTTATCGTAATTACTTCCTGGTTGGCGGTTTGGTGACGTTTGATGGTTTAAAAGCCCCTTTGCGGCAAAGTACTTCCTTTACTACTTGCCAGTCTAGGTACGGGACGCGACGTACGGAGACGGTGTCGGATACTCTATTTTGGACGTGGCTAATACCACTGTTCGGTGAGTTATAATGCAGGTTGTGCGTATTGAATTTAGGTTCCGACAACCACTTGCTTTGTTGCGAACGGGTTGTCGAGTTGTGAATATTATGTGGCTTTGACTGGTCGACTCTTCACTAATGTGGCTTTTCTTTTCAGTGTGTATATTTTACGTATTCCCCGTTATTGGTGAATGACTTTTGTGTGGCATGGATGCCAACACAGTAGACGGGTGCCTTTTGTTGTTTGTTGCTTGATGCTCTCTTGATTTTGTGTTTGTGCCATTCAGTGTTTGCTCATTGGTGATTCAGTCACCGCAGTATGACAGTGTTCGTTTTGGATGTGAATGTGCTGTTTTTCGATCAGTTTTAAACATGTTAGAAGTTGTTGTGGATTAGCGTCGCTTGTTGTGAAGCCCGACCTCAGTTGCGGGCAGTTTTTTTGTCTCTTTTCTCTTTTGTTTTGTGTTTCACTGTGTTCTCCTTGGTATTCAATGTTTTTTTGCGTAACTATGGGTTTAGGATATTCGATCAGAGTGCTTGGTATACTTTAGGACATTTTAATTGGATAACATGAAGGGCAGAATGCATAATCTGTAGCTGCTTAATGTTTCATGATTTATGAGAGTGCGACTATTGATCTGAGACTGTTTTTCTTACAGATTAAGACCTCAGACAGAGATCGTTTACTCTTGGGTCTCTGAGGTCGTTGAGTCTCATTGTCGTTACACATTGGGTATGTTATTCTTGCTTATATTGATTTTACAATCCGTGACTTTCTTGGCATTTTAGTACTGGTTACTCATTAAGGAAAGGCTTTTCTGTCTAATACAGCTTGACGGATTTGACGTTTTTCTGTTTGCTGATCATCAAAAGAAATATCCTATACTCACAATATTATTGGTAAGCTTCAATAACTATCGCATTTGTGCTGTAGCCATGCTTACCTCAGGCTACAGGCATTTAGTTTTCTGGTTTTTTTCTTCTTTCTTGGTGTATTCACGTTACCTTTGAATTGCGTGGAACAGGGGTCACTTATTTCTCAAGTATCTTTTCTTTTCACGGGTGTGATACTTTCACACAAGGGTCTTTTTCTGACAACACATATTTTCCTGAAATGTGGTTTGCTTTTATAACCACATGGTCAAGATGGTGGCTTTTTCGCTTCTTCCTCTCAGTTTATCATTCATGCACATTTGATATTTTAGAATGATTGTCTGTTTTGATTACTTTGTTTGCTTTTTAAGAACGGTTTTGTATTATATGCCATTTCAGCCCTGAAGAAGCCCATGTTTGGGCGAAACGCGTTGGCTAGCTGTTTTTTACGAAGTACAACAAGAACAATAAAAGACGGAAGATATAAAACATCTCTATTTTGATCTGTTCTGTGTTGTATTTGACTTATTTGTGCCATTATATTGCCTCTCATTAAATTTGTTTTCACGCTATTGCGTGTTTTGCTGACTTTGCGCCCGTTTCCAGCACGCCTAACTTTGCATCGCTAATGAGATGCAAAGTAGGTGTGGTTGTGAAACCAACCAGGGAAAATATCGCGAAGGCAGCTTCGCGATATTAACAAGGAAGGGTTGCGATTATTTAAATCACGTTAAGTATGCCTTAACGCAGGAATTTAACGTCTGTCAAATTCCTGACTGAGGCATACTTAACATGGGGGGTGGATTCTGTGGCTAAGACCACAGGCCTTATCATCTAGGATATTGCCGTTTTCCACCATGAAAAACGGCGATATCCACACTATCTCTGGAATTTTTATCGCCTCGGCGATGCGTGTTGTTGCTAACCGGGCGATAAATTCCAGAGATAGCCGGCGATAAATATGCACGCGCTAAGCACATTTTGCGATATTTATCGCTGGCCCTTGTTAATATGCCCCTTAGAGTTTAGAGCAGAAGAATTGCCATAAATCCCACTCTACCACACCTGTGGGTCCTCCGC
This sequence comes from Triturus cristatus, assembly GCF_964204655.1. Classification (NCBI taxonomy): domain Eukaryota; kingdom Metazoa; phylum Chordata; class Amphibia; order Caudata; family Salamandridae; genus Triturus; species Triturus cristatus. The sequence continues at coordinate 963,338,963 of NC_140589.1, forward strand.
CTTGATTAGAGATACCAGAAGCACCAGCAGGGGGCGTAACAAACACCCCCGCAGCCCCTGCGGTGTGGGGGGGGCCCCAGTCTTCAGTAGATGAAGGGGGCCCCTTCAGCTCTTCCGTAGAGAGCTGTGTGTCTCACTCTCTAAAGCAGCTGCAGCAGTCTTCAGCCTGCCCTGAGCTCCTCTCACTGCTGACCTAGGACTGAAGAGAAACAAAGTATCAATTCACATTGTTTCTCTTCAGTCAGAGCGACGCCCAGAAAAAGGATGGGGGTGGGGGGCCCTGGTGCTAATGTGCAGCCCAAGTTTTGTCCATTTGTTTGAGAGGAAATCTGCACAAGAAGGGTCTTTCTAACTACATCACAGGAGGACTTCACTGCAGAAAGCATGTCTAATTTTAGGCACTTGCTTCCCACAATCCCTGGTAGACCCTTTGCAAAAGTTGATTGATTACCTTTCAGTTTCTTTTTGCTAGAATTGAATATTAAACTGGTACTAATGAGATTAAACCTTTTCCGGGATAGTGTTAAAGTGTTAAATAATTAATACTATCATAAAAGATGCTGCATTACGCAGCATAATTAGTTTTTCCTTGCCGCATACTTTGGTGAACCCTGCCACACAATTTGGTCTTCCTCTGCCGTATAATTCCAGTGGGCCTGCATATAATGACTCCAATTTGTTTAATTTTTAAAGCTCAATGATTGCCTGAAGGTGTCCTGAGCTGGTCTTTTAATCACAGTTTGCTAATGATGGGAGGACTGCAGGCCAGTTTTTTGTGAAATCAAAGATGATTACTAGTACACCTGCCTTAAGCAATACCTTAAAGTTGGAAGATAAAAGGCTGAGTCAACCCTCCCATGATCTGTATTGCTTACTCACCTGCGCTACGTGATGATCATGCCTTCACGTTGGTAGAAAAAAGGCCGAGTCAGCACTACCATACTTTGCATCTGTATTGTCCACTCAGCTGCCTTATTTGATGCCTTAAAGTTTGTAGATGAACGGCCGAGTCAGCCCTGATATAATTTGAATCTGTATTGTCCACTCACCTGCCTTACGTGAAGCCTTAAAGTTGGTAGATGAAAGGCTAAGTCAGCCCTGCCATGATCTGTATTACCTTCTCACCTGCATTACGTGATGCCTCAAAGTTGGTAGATGAAAGTCTGAGTAAGCCCTGTTATACTTTGGATGTGCATTGCCCACTCACTTGCCATACGCGATACATTAAAGTTGGAAGATAAAAGGCTGAGTCAACCCTGCCATTATCTGTAATGCCTTCTCACCTGTGCTACTTGATGCCTTCACGTTAGTAGATGAAAGGCTAAGTCAGCCCTACCATACTTTGCATCTGTATTGTCCACTCAGCTGCCTTACACAATAATTTGAAGTTGGGAGATGAAATGATGAGTCAGTCCTGGCATACCTTAGATCTGTATTTCCCACTCACCTGCCTTACATGAAGCCTTAAAGTTGGTAGATGAAAGGCTGAGCCAGCCCTGCCATGATCTGATTGCCGATTCACCTGCCTTCAAGTTGGTAGATGAAAGGCCAAGTCAGCCCTGCCATGATGTGCATTGCCCATTCACCTGCCTTCAAGTTTGTAGATAAATGCCAATTCAGCCCTGCCATGATCTGTATTGCCCATTCACCTGCCTTCAAGTTCAAGTTAGTAGATGAAAGGCCTAGTCAGCCCTGCCTTACTTTGTATCTGTATTGCCCACTCACCTGCCTTACGCTACCTTAAAGTTGGTAGATGAAAGGCCGAGTCTGCCCTGTCATAATATGGATCCTTATTACCCACTCATCTGCCTTACGCCATACCTTAATATTGGTAGATGAAAGGCCGAATCAGCCCTGCCATAATTTGGATCTGCATTGCCCACTCACCTGCCTTACGCAATACCTTAAAGTTGGAAGATAAAATACTGAGTCAACCCTGCCATGATCTGTATTGCCTTTGCACCTGCTCTACGTGATGCCTTCACGTTAGTAGATGAACTGCCAAGTCAGCCCTACCATACTTTGCATCTGTATTGTCCACTCAGTTGCCTTACACAATACCTTGAAGTTGGTTGATAAAAGGCCGTGCCAGCCCTGCCATACTTTGAATCTGTGTTGCCCACTCATCTGCCTTACATGATGCCTAAAAGCTGGTGAACATCATGATGTCACATCCAGGAAGACTGGCAAATATCGCCCTGCACTGGTTGATAAATCACCTGCAGTAACTGTGCAGTTACTGGGAGCCATCATTTGGGGTATAATGTGCCAATAACAAGAGCCCCCTCCTCCTTTGCAGGAAAGAGGGCCCAGCTGAAGCGATGTCTCATATATTCCGTTGGCCTTACCTTTCAACTTCGCCCCCTGGTAGAGCATTGTGTACACCCCTAGGGCTGCGTTCAGTTTTAGCAGCATCGATCCGGTGTACTGTGTCTAGACTAGGGACACTGGAATTATGCGGCAGGGGAGAACGAAATTATGTGGCAAGTCCAAGGTCAGGATGGGACTGAAAACACGCCGGGGCACCACAACCGAAAAACCCCCATTTAAAACTAAAACAGTGGCCCCTGTTCTGCACCTCGGGCAGTTTAAAATTGTAAGTACACATGGCACAGGTGGTTTGCATGGTTTAGGAGAATGAATGCAGGTTTGCCTGCTGCATGCAGTGTTTGTGGTAATATCAGGGAAATCAGCAGTGAAAGTTGTTCCACCATATTATCAACCAGGTCCAGAAACTGCCCAAAACACACACATGCACTGACCTGTGGCCAGATTGCCTAATATGCCAGTAAGACCCTGGTAAGCATTGACTTAACTATGCAGCAAGAAAAGATAAATTATGGGGTGTAATGCACCACATTTTGTGAGCGTATTACTTTGTTATTTTGTGGTTTTTACCCGTGTTAATACTGTTTTAGCAAATGTTTTGCCTTATTAGTACAACCTTAACCTTTAAATACAGCAATAAGCTACTGAAAAGTGAATTTTAACCTCCCTGAAGGGCCTTCCAATGCCCAGCAGCACACACTGCTTTGTTTATGGTAACTTTCCATCTGGTTGAGCTAGATGCATAACATTGTTTTCTAAAAATCTGCAAATTATGCAGCAGATGAAGGATGATGTGGCAAATATAGCAAATTTATAATTACATGAAAAACAGCAGGGAGGCACAATCGTACAAGACCAGTGGCCTGGCCTAGTCATAGAGGCCTTGTCTGAAGTATTGTGCCCAGCACTGTGCACCGCATCCAGAGTATTGTGTCCAATTCTGGCAATTTCATTCTTGAGTATTGTGTCTAGTCCCACAGGCTTTGTCTGAAGTATTGTACTCTGACTGGCAGCATCAATCTGGAGTATTTGGCATTGTAAATGACAATGCCTTTTATTTATGTTTTAAAAACGTAAACAAAAACAAAAGTGATTGTTATTTGCAATGTCAATAGCTGAAACTCGCGTAAATGCGAGACCTATTGCATTGCAAATGCTTGTTTATGGCTTGGGTGAGCCCATGCAGTATGGCGGTTCGCTGGCCTGAGAGCTCTTGACTGGCACAGAGAATGGGGGACCCCCTCCATGTACTTTGCATGGGGGCCCCCTCAAGTTTCGTCGCCATTGAGCACCAGGATTCCGGCAGCAAAACCTCAGATTGGTCTGCCATTGGAAACCTTTGACTGGAAACTGTCCAGCAGATCCGTCAGCGCGCAAACCTGTTTCTCTTTCTCTATCACCAATGCTCACTAACTACTCAGACCGGGAGCAGTGTAGTTCCTAGCGGACTTTGGTGCTCCCGATGGGCCCATCTCTACACAATTTAAATTTCATACATTAGTAGTAAATTACATGCATTTTCGTTGACAGACAAAGACTAAAGTTTGAATGTTTCCTCTAGGAAAATAAGTTCAGAAATGCAAAAAATGGATCATCGGTCAAAGGAGCATATAAGCATATAAATCGGAATGAATACAGAAAGAACTCCATAAAGTTCTACTGAAAATCCAGCATAGATTCGCCTTCTAAGGGGAAAAGTGAGCCCTTAATGTAGAGAAATTGGATCCTTTTATAGGACTTTATACACTCATTACACAAGTGCATGGTTCACAGGGTATGTACCACTGGAGAACAAGCAAGAAGCAACATTTTGCTACAGAATACATAAGAGGATTCTCTCACCATTCTACTGCATTCCCAGAGTCTATTCAGGTGACATGACTTGTTGCATAGTTTATTACTCCGTCCAAGACAGTTAGGATGTCCTTGATTAGGTACATCACATTCAGTGTGACTAGGACATTCTTAGTCTTTTCAGTGGAAAGCCTACAGTTCTTTATTAAGGCGAGAATAATAGCAGCAAAATGATCACGTGATATGCTCCACTGTCACATCCCAGATGCAGGAAAACGCAATGTCGTCCTAAGTTAACGTAAGCTTGGTTTCTTATTTGTTAGGCACTACGGTTTCGAGAAAAGTGATCCTGCAACACCCTCCGATGATTCTTAAATTAGCACATTCATGTATTTATTGCAGAACAAACGTCATCATCCTATTGTTCTTCTGCTAGGATGCTGCCAGCTCTTTCGTTGTGTCATAAAGTTCACTCTGCATCTATTCAACTTTTACATAAGCTCTCTTTCTTTTTCTTATGCCTGCAGCTGACAGCTTCAATTTCCTACAGTTTAAACCACCATTTAATTAAATTCCTTTGCAAAGTTTTAGGAAGAAAAGCATACCTGACCAAGAGAGGTGTCAAAATAGTTTTTAGTATTCCTCCGCCTACATTGCCAATTCATTCGCTTTTTTTGGAAAATATCTTTCCAAGAGGCCCAAATACAGAACCTATTCCCTCCCAAGGACCTGTGCCCTCTAATTGAGTTAATTCATGGGTAATATTAGTAATGTTGGCAACGCAATTATTAATTTGGTTATTCATTTTGGATATGTAAGCACAGCATCCTCTAGCTTGAATTACCTTGCAGACTCTGCCTTCCTTTGTGAGAAGCATGTCTAAAGCAAGGCAGTTCTTGATAACCATAGATCTCATTGCAAGCAATACTTTATTGATTATAGTTAAAGCACCTGCTGTGTTAGTGTCAAGCCTATCTACTAGAGTTAACAGTTTCCTGATCTTCACATCATTCAGTGCTAAACCCACTGCAGGTAAAAGTGCTCCGAAAACATCCCTTAATATTTGCTTAACCCCTTCAGTGCCCATGACGAGATGGTCTCGTCATGGAGCGCGGTTGCGCTGTGCCCATGACGAGACTATCATCGTCATGAACCCCGCCCGCTAATGCAACGCCCGGCACAGGGCGGGGAAAGGGCGGGGCACTGAAGAGGTTAAAGCTACATCTACTTCGTTTCATGTAGTTGTCAAGTTTGTGACCTATGTCAATAGTGTGATAAATCTTTGGGAAAAATAATGCTGCATAGCAATTACCAATCCAATTGTGTGGCAACTGGAAGTAAGATGACTTACCACACACATAGTATATGCCTTTAATACTTACCCCAAGTCAGCACACACTCTACTCTCAACCAAACAGCTATGCTAACATTAGCTCCCAACCAATTCCTCAATAGCCTTGTTCCCTTCTTGTGTTTTTTATCATGCAAAAGGTTCCCCTTTTTGCTAAATCAACACTCTACTTTAGTGGGGGATACTCTAGATTCCTTTTATCCCTTTATTCCCTCCAGCATGTTCCAATTTCAATCCTTCGCTTTCCTCTCTTTATCTTGCCTTATTCTTTCGACCAGCTGGTCTGCAAATATTCTCTCATCTTTACAAATTTTACAAGTTAAGTCATGATCTTTGGTTAGTAGCGCTTGCACTAATTACATGGGCCAAGAATGCCACCTTATACTCGCGCTGATACATTGGTTTAATAGTTTTAGAGAAATGATAAGTATGTTTAGATGTCCATAAATACATAATGGATCTCTTCATCAATAGTACATTTTCTAAAGGTGTCATATAATTGGTATAATACAGTTTAATTGAGTGCTGTTGATAAATCTAATTAAGGGAAACACTGCAAGAGAATGATTATGATAAGGGCAGGTGGAAATAAGCTGATCTCTCAGCCGCAGAAACTGGAAAATAGTAGGAACACAAAGCTATTTTCAATTTGCATAATTTTTACATATTCGGTAAGCATTTGGAAATACACATTATAATTATAAACGCTCTTGAATGGCAGAGAATACAAAAGTCTACCTTTATGCATTTTCTTGCTAGTAATGGGTTTATCTGCTTGATTTATTGGCAACTGGGAAACTTGTCCCTCCAGCAGATAGACGTCTAACATCCATTTGATTACAAAAACAGCACTGGCAACTACCATGACTACAAGCACAATTTAGCAGCGCTGCTGCACCATGTACACTTGGATCAAGTCAAGCAAATGACTGTATATTCATCTGAAGAAATTAGTCCTTCTATGCGTATTCTGTAGTCACTACCCCATCTTGATATCTACAGGGATTTTTATTTTGCGTCGACTGGATGCCTAAGGCTCTGTAGTCCTCTGATCATTGCCCTAGCTATCTTTCCATTCTTTTCAACCTTGCCAACAGTTTGCATAGATTGGGCCTTTTAGTTGTCTTTGAATCATGGAGGGTCATCAATGGCAGCCAGATATTCATCAGACGTAATGTAAATCCCGGCGTAATATGTCCAGTCATGACTTTAATATTTGTGAGTCGTCTTTCCCTTCCGGATCTCTTATGGACAGTCAAGTTGAAACACTCATCGCCCCTATCTTGTCATTCTGAGAACCCTTGCTCCTCTTACTCGCTAACCCCCTTATTGTATCTGATCTCCTAGTGGTTGCCAACAGTCTCGTTAAACTGGTCCCACTTTTTAGCCATCGTTCTTCTAGCTGTACTCATCCTCTCAGGGTACTATGAAAATCTGACTCAGTAGAACCCGATTCAATTTCTGATGTGGAGCTTTCTCTCTCAATACCACTCTTTGATTCAGGGGCACTTGTCCCAGGCAGGTTTGTTTCAGCTTTCCACAAGTTCCTGCTGTCTCTGTGGATGCGTAACTTCAGTCCAAAGTCTGGAGTGCCAGTTACGATTGAAAAGTCTGTACTGTCATTATGTTCTTGCCGCTATTATGTCTGCTATGGAAGACTGAGAAGTCTCAGACTGGTCTTTCTCTTCTCCTTTGTGTGCCTCAGAAATCTCAAACCTATGTGGACTCCAAGAGTTAGTGGATGTTGGCTCTGCTTCTTCCTCTGCTCGTCTCACCCTCTTGGTGTGGGAGGTGTGTATGCAGCTCAGCAATCCTGCACACTTCACAGCTGTATTGGTGACCAAGATCACTTGGTATGGCCTCTCCAGAGTTCCTCCAGGCATGACTTGCGAAAGTGCTTCTTCACATGAACTCAGTCACCAGGGCTCAGGTCATGACATGCAGATTCTTGCCCTGATGAAGTTGCGCCATCAACCTGGTGAAAGATAGAAAGTACCACATCAGCCAATCCTCGCAGTACTGGAGAACCAGATCATCTGTGATATTCACAAGAGCAGCAGCTGGAACAGAGGGAATTTTCATAGCTCTCTTCATCAGCAACTCATGAGGGGGTAGTCCTGTTCTTTTGCATACGTGCTCTGAATGCTCAACAATACCAGCTGAAATGCATTTGGCCATTTGAAAGATGCTGACACACAAGCCTTGGTGAGTTTTGTTTTAATTGTTCTGTCCACTCTATTGTCTATGCCTGAGGCTCCCAGTCTATAGCTACAGCAAAATCTTTGGTCATTCCCTTACTAACATCGTGCATAACAACAGCATCACTTAATTCCTGAAGTGACTTCCTTGAACTGATTCAAGGTGAACTGGCATTCCGAATCCCGAGATCACTCCTGCAGTAATAGTTTGGCAACTGCGAGACTCCTGGCAGTATATACCTCCACCCAACGAGTGAATAGGCACACAGCTACCAAGATGTAACTCAGCTGATTACATTGGGGCATCTCCACGGAATGAATCTGAAAATAGTGGAAGAGACCATCAGACTTCCCAATGTGACTCAAGGAATACTTACCACGGTGGTTTAAATTTCATGTTGGCAGCTGACACGGAATCGGAATCAGATGAGGCAGAAATCAGGTTCCTGGTAGGTGGAGACCCTTGTGGCGCAAAGCGCGAGTTGCTGCAGTAACGGGGGAGTGAGGAGAAGTGAACAAGCGGCCTGAGAAGCGACCAAGTGGCCAAGCGGCGGGTGCTGGTCCAGGGGAATCTGGCAGTCTCTAACTGGCCTAGCTTGGAGCCGAAGAGCTGCAGTTCAAACCACAGCTGAAAGCCTTTGGCCAGCGTTAGCCTGCAAGCCTAACGTGTACCTCAGAGGTAGGAGACCCATGCCCTCGAACCTGCACCTGCCCACCCACCAGCTACCTATTCAGCACCCCGGGCTCCTTCCTCCCTTTGGCGCTCCTTACCATCCTGCATAATCAAGAAGGAAGCAGTGAAGAGGTAGGGGTGTGGTGCTGGGGTATGCTGAGTGAGTGTGCTGGGTGAGCTGAGAACCTTGTACCTGGTCTAAAGACCCACCGACAATCAGGTCTGTTCACATGTTCGTTCGCAGGCCCTCCAGGCTTCTAGGTGGCCTAGGTAACCATTAGGGCGTCAGCCCTAGGGGAGGGAGCAGGAACCACAGCAGCAGCCACGCTAGGACGTGGTGTGGCTTGCGGCACTGTGCCTCCCTAGAAGTCCCAGTTTGTCCCTAGTTCACCTATTTTACCCACCTAGTTTACCACGCTGCTGCCGCTTTTTGTCACTACGCTGATAAATAAAACATAGAAATCAGCAGAAGCATTTAATAACTATTGAGCTTCTCCTCCACCTTTATCACATTCCCCACAGCCATAGCCATAGCCACAGCCCCCAGAGTGTGGGGCAAGTACAGTGAGGGCAAGCCCAAGCATTGTACAGCTACTAGCATGCCCGTGCCACTCCCCCCGCCGTAACACCCGAGGGCAAGTGGCACCCGGGGGGAAGAAGGGGGGGTTAGGTGGCGCTTATAGGGTGCCTGTGTCCCTCCCACACACAGGGAAGCACTTGGCACCTGGGGGTGGGGGGGTGAGGTGGCACTTTGAAGGCCTAGAATGAAAAAAGAAATACAAATTCCAACTTGGCCTGTGGGCTCTCTTTCCAGTAAAGATAACTGGTACACTTTGCACTATCACACGCAAGAGTAAGAGCAGGAGCCCGATGCTGCAATTCATTTAATCTTTGCCCTAACCAGTTGCTCTAACTAGTTGCTCTAACTAATTGGTGGCATGCCTGCAATATAGGTCTACAAGTCATTATCTAGAGCAGGCGCTTACACCCAATATCCCTACGCTTCTTCAATTAGGATGAGGTTCAGTAAAATGAAAGATCAGGCCTTGGAGCCCAACAAAAGGAAGCAGGCGTTGAAGACAGGTGAGACAGTGTGAAAAAGGCGAGCTAAAGGTGTAACAGCCAAGAGCTCTCCATCAGACAATCACGACAATCACGACTAGGTCGCAGAGAGGGATAAAGATGCACCAGGGAGCCCACCGGGCAAGGAAACTTTGGAAACTGGCCAAAAGCTTGAATGTTCCAAAGGATCGATTGCACCTTTCAAAGTGACAAAAATACCAGTCGTTAAGTGCTGATGATCGTAGGGTCACAGGTTGCGCAAGTGACAGCCAGTTTGGTGAGGCAGAGGGTAACCTTGAACTGAACTTAGATCATACAGTCATGCAGCATTTAGTCTTACAAACGATGGAAACAATGATGGAAGAAATCTGGATAAAAGGGAGAAGCTTGCTCAGATTCCCTTGTTGCCTAATGTAGTGAGTCTAAAGAATCAATGTCTCCCCCCTTTCGTACATTACGGATGAGCGGGCCACCCAAAGATTCAGGCAGCTATGCCCCCAAGGGGGTGGAGAATTTGGCACAGCAGCATACTACCCAGATATCTCCCACACAAGGTTGTGAGCTCACCTTAGACAGCTTGAAAAGTCCCCAGCTCACCTACTGCTCCTTTCCAGCGTTCAAAGCTAGTAAAGTTGGGAGACTAGAATTGCCAAATAGCAGCTGAGGCAGCAGCAAAACCTGTCTCACGCAGAGATTGGAGGATGGCTGTACAATCCCCCCGGCTTGACATTCAAAAGGTACGACAGGGATAGAAGTACATAATGGTGGTACCCAAAGTGTGACCGATACCAACAAGCTGTGGCCAGCTATTTTGAGCTACATGCCAGCGACAGTTATGGCCCTTAATCAGGTGGATCTACTCAGTACCTTGATAGTCTTTGTGTCAGGCAAGGATGATAAGCTGGAAAAGCTTGACCCCCTGATCACTCGGGTGCAAGCGACTAAAGATGATGACTTCACCATTTGTTCTTGCAAGGAGTTTGTCGACAAGTTGGTGCAGCCTCCGGCAATCCTTGAGGTAATATTGGGAAAAATAAAAGCTAATCTTGCATAAAAGGGTGTACACTTGAGCCCTATTGCATGCATTACATCAGATGAATGCACTGCCATCAGGACTATGGTATGTACAGATTCTCCCGGTAAGGGGGAAAGAAGAAGGGACCCACAGTCTAATGAGTTTGTGGACTATGGGTCAGGTCAAATGCAGGCCCACAGCAGGAAGCGGTCTGTGCACCTAGCTAGTGTTGGGGCTCAGTCCCAACACTTACTAATCTGATGAATAAGGGACCACGAGCGAGGAAGGGCAGGAACAAAGCCCACCCTATGACTCAATTCGGCTCTCCAAGAGAGGAAGAGGCCAATGCATAAAGATTCAGGGGCAGATTTACAACTTCTGGCGCATCTTTGCAAATCAGCAGGGATGCGCCAGAACAGATGCGTCACGTAATCCCCCCCATTCGCCACCACAGATGCGTCGTATTTACAATGCGATGCACCATGGTGTAAGGAGGGGAAGATGCGTGACGCATCTTGTGGCGTACGGGCGGCGCATTGCTGGAGTCGCGTCACAAGCGCGATGTAACTCCTGCAATGCACAAGGGCCGCCCATACTTAACGTGGTGCATCACTCCTTATGCCTGCTTCAAGCAGGCGTAAGGATTTGACGCAGCAGCGTCGTAAAACTGACTCAGTGAAATCTTGTAGATTTCACTGCGTCAGTTTTACGGAGCTTTCCTGCGAGGGAACGCCCCCATGAAAACTGACGCAGGTTTCATGTGGTGCAGGGCTTTACAACCTGACACATCTGCCTAGATGCGTCACGTTGTAAATAAGTCGCAACGTGGCGCAACGGCGGCGTAAAAGACGGCGGCGTAAAAGTGTTGCAAGGGGCTTGTAAATCTGCCCCACAATCTTCTGCCAGATAATCCCATCTGGTTGAGTACATTCTAGTAATCGATGTAGGGCCTGTATCTGCAACTGAGGCAACCTCACAAGGCAATGAGGGCAACGAGAATGACAGCCCATCAATAAAGTCTAAGGAAGAGATTAATTAAATAGTAAACAATGAAGATATCTCCGGATATCTCAGTGCGACTGTGAAATTCTTAGTATTTTCAGTGCAAAGCCTACAGTTCTTTATTACAGTGAAAATATTAACAACAAAATGATCATATGAGATGCTATGATATCACATCCAAGATGGAAGAAAACACAAAGCTGGCCTAAGTTAACGTAAGCTTGGTTTCTCATGTTTAAATCACTACGGTTTAAGAGAAAACAGATCCCATACCAGATCACAGTCAGTCAATGCATGCCAAAAGGTTCATTCTCTTGAGGTCAGTCCTTGCGACATACATGTTTCCTGTTCAGTGCTGCCAGGGAAAGCTTGTCAGTCCTGAACGGGAAACATTACTTATGACCTTCACTCACTGAGAGGAAAATCTCATCACATCAGGGCCATTTCTTTTTTGTTTATCAAAAACAAACCCCGGGTTTAGGGTGTGTGTTTCTAAAAAACAAAAACACTTGCTGAGCAGGACCAAAACTAAATGGCACATGCTCAGCAATTTGCTCTGCCTTCTGTGAAACAAAAGCACTGTTGAATGCATAGAAGGCAGAGATTCCGGCTTTTTTGGTAGTGACCTCATTGTATGGTAGGCGGTTCTCTCAGAAAGTGGAGACAGTGACCTCTACTGACTTGGTAACCTGGTGGCCCTCACATGGACATTTAAACTACCTAAACTACTAAACATCTAAACAACTAGAGTGCTTATCGACAAATTACACTTGCTATCTGTGGCATTGGAAGTGGGCGTGCAGGTGGTGCTGCAGGAACCCCATAAATCGTTGATGGAGTTCAGATGGAGAATGAACACTGAAGAGGCTGTGTTCAAGGACAAACTGTTATGAAATGTCAAAGCACTCTAGAGGATTTCTAACACATACATAAATAAAGATGCGGGTGCTTCACAAAGTGAAGTACTAATAACTTAATATATCTGTGTATCAGGAGCATGAAAAGAACAATCAAGACGCTTAAGTCACGTGATGGTGAAGGCCAGGACACCCGCGCTAAAATTGTCTGCCGCTGGCAATTACAGATACACTTCAGTAAAAATATTGGGAGAACGAACATTATATGTGATCTCTTTTTTACTATTTTCAATGTTTTAATTTCTTTTCCACTGTGCCTCGCCGCATGGAAAGGATCTTGGGAGTGCCTGGGGATGTGGGCTCCCAAGAGTAAGCAACTGTTAATGACAGCCATCTTGATCAAGCATGAGACGGTCACCAAGTGGGAGTTGAAAAAATGTCCCCAAAACATAAATGTTAAGCACTGCTTGCACTGTGCCAAAGTAGAACTCAAACCAAGGAATACAAATATAAAAGACAAACGCTAGAAAACACAACAAAGAAAGTAAATAAATATTGTTTACGGGCAGCATGGCCGAACCAGCGACCATAATGGCTGCAAGACTTCGGAGCTCTGGAGCCATCATACCCGATTACCCACCTAACCACGTCCAGTCGTGATCCTTCTAGCCCTTGTGCACTGAATCATGCACCGGAGCCGGGGAGCCGTTGGTGGCGCGTATGGTGCCAAGTACACTTCTCGCCGCCTAATCAAGCCCCAGGCTGAGCCTCCGAAGGCCCTGAGTCGACAGGGGACTCGAGTGAGCCTGGAGGTGGGGGCTTGGGCACGAGCGCTAGGATCGCCAACCCGGATGCCTGCCGCTGGCGCCGCGGGGGACGGAGGCTTCTCGGCAGCACTGCCAGACCCAGGTCGGTCTTAGCCTTGACACCACCATCCTCCTTCATTACGCGTGGGCAGCATAGACTGGCGGTTGAATCCCAGCCCTGATCCGTCCATAGTGACCTGCTGGGGCTTGCGGTGAGCAACATGCAGCCGTATACCTGCAACTTTGAACTTCTGGTACTGTGGGTAAGACCCTCCTGACGCCCAATGCTGTGGACCCTCATTAATCGTCTTATCTATTGCTGACTATTGCTCAATCTCCACATTTCTGGCTGCCATTTTAGCGCATGACACACCAAGCTGCTGGTGCGCTTCACTATCCTGTCCAGCTGTGTCCTCTAAGCAAGGCACTAGCAAAAGGAATCTGGCTCTCCCCTCCAGCCCGAACGTAACAGACACATTGAGGCCCTCCTGACAATCCTGTGTAGACCAGCTGCCTAGCGTTCAATGTGTGGTGGCTTGACTGGAGACTGATGTCTTGCCCCCGCAATCGATCATAGTGAGTGCGCCATAACGTACATGTGACCATTCTCAGAGGCAAATCTCCTGCCGGACCAGTATCGGTGACCCACGTCACAACCTACGCACCTTCTGGAACGCTTCACTCCAAAGCCAACAGCTCAATAAATGGGTTGCTCGGACCCCAAACAACGTCCATTGAGCTTCGAGGGAGGCAAAACCCCCAGAAGGGAAGACTCCGGGGGTGCAGCTGGTGAGGAGGGGGGCCAACTGGAAGGCACTGCGGCCATAATGGCTGAACTAAGAGCGGGCTTCCGCGCTTTCGACACCCGCTTGGACACATTAACCAACAGACTGGACGATATTCACAGCCGCATGGAGGCCCAAGACACACGCATAGGGGAAGCTGAGCAGCGTATTTCAGACATGGAGGATGCACAACCTTCCCTGCAACGACGTCTCAAACGTTCGGAATCCCTTCTCAAGCAACTTGCCGCAAAAAACGAAGATCTGGAGGCGCATTCACGCCGCAGTAATATCCGTGTCGCGGGAATTTCGGAATCCACAAACACCGGGCCTATGGCAAAATTCATAGAGGCAGTCCTGGTGGATCTATTTGGAAGGGACGCCTTTTCCGCGATGTTTGTAGTCAAGCGAACACATCGGAGTTTGGGACTCATGCCCATTCCTGGAGCTCCCCTGAGAATGATACTTGCGAAACTTCTCAACTACAGCGATCGAGATGTGGCCCTTAGACTAGCCAGGGAAAGCTTCTATACCAGGGATCCACTATTTCCATCTTCCCGGATTTCACACCGCTGGTACAGGCGGCCAGACGCAAGTATATAATTGTGAAACGCGCCCTCCTAAAGGCGAAAAACAAATATGCAATGCTTTATCCCACTAGGCTCCGCAATCAGCAAGATGGTAAGACTTATATTTTTGATTCCTGGGACGAAGCAGAGAAGTGCTGGAAGAAGTATAAACCATCCACATTGCCGCAATGACGAGAGGTTGACACAGTGCCTGACCCATGATTTCCTGATTCAGGGTGAATTGACATCTCCATGCATGACTCACATTCTATACAACGCGATTTGCTTCCTGCTTGCTTGAGGCGGATTGACTACCTGTATGCAAGTGTAATGAAAATACCCTTGCTCCCCCTGGGTGCCTGAAGTGCTCTTTACAAACACTGGTGGGTCTGTTTAATGACCTTGTGATTACTATTGGTTTGGTGGGAATTATTGTTTGTGTTTATTATACAATCTGATGGCTCCACGGAGCGTTGCTATCCCCCGTAGGTTGACTATTCATTCTCTTCTTTTTCCTTATTTGTCTTCTCTGTTATTCACTTTGCTCTGGGCTTTCTCTATTGGGATTCACCGGGTGCCTTGTTGTTGTGTATCCAATAGGGGTGGTGGGTGGGAATGTGTTGACAGGGTGTTCTTGATATACGACTATGTTAGTCATGTTAGTCATGTTAATTGTAGGTATGGAGCACTATCATTTTTTTCTACTGCAAATTGTGTACACTGTTAACCTCTGGTGTGTTATGTTGTTCATACGAACGAGAATATGACCACTGATAGCGATGCTAGTCCTGGACTCCAACTCAGGTGCCTCTCGTGGAATGTTAGGGGCCTGGCTAATCCCAAAAAGAGTAGACAAATATTAGCATATCTGGCTTAACACACTATCCAAATTGCATTTCTACAAGAGATCCATTATGCACCACTTCCTGCACTCAGTTTTGCATCCACTTAGGGTGGAAACCGCTTCTTCTCATGCTACAGCTCTTACTCACGGGGAGTGTGCATTTTAATACACCGTTCCCTCCCTTCCCGATCTGTTGAGGTCATTGCTGACCATGAGGGTAGATATGTTCTCGCAAAGGGTGTTCTGGGGGGTGAGGCTATCTTGCTAGTAAATGTTTATGCACCTAACACAGATTCCGTCGACTTCTTTCCTGATCTGTCCGCTAGTATTGACAAACTGGGTGCTGACATTATTTTGATGGGGGTGATTTTAACCTTACACTTGACCCCGCTACTGACACTACTGGTCCGGGGCAAACCACAAAATCACACTCCACTTCAGGCCTTTTGAACCTCTTACGTGCATCATTACTGGAGGATCCTTGGTGTGCGCACCACCCATTCTTTTTATTCAGCCCCACATGGGTGCTGGTCCCGGATAGATCACTGGTACCTTTAACCTCAGCTGTTGCTAGATGTGCGTAACATTGAATATCTACCTTGCACGATCTCAGATCATTCCCCGGTCCTCCTTGTCTTAGATTTTTCATTACTCCCCAAACAACGCCCATTATGGCAATTCCCCTCCTCTGCTCTTTTGGATCCAGTCTTTCGCACTGAAGTAGGAGATGCCATTAAGGAATATTTCAAACTCAACGAGGGCACAGTTGACTTCCAACTTATGCTCTGGCATGCCTTCAAGGCTGTAGTGCTTGGGGTCAGTATCTCCAAGCAGGAGGGTGTGCTCCATTCAATCCGTACTGAGCTGAGTGCAATCGAATGAAAACTAAAAGATGTGGACACCAGTTCCCTTGCAGACCCCTTTGCTTCCTCTTTTCGTACCCGTTCTGCGCTTATGGTTGAATTCAATGACACAGCTGCCCGGTAAATCAAATACCTAGGGAAATATACCAGGGTTTATGGAGAGGGTGAAAGGCCAGGTAGGACGCTTGCGAGACTACTTTGCCCACAATACCAATCAAAGTACATTACACAACTGGACTCAGATGATGGGACCCCACTGATTACTAACACTGACATCACACAAACCTCATTAACATATTATACCCGACTGGACGAAACGTGGTCCCCACCCGTGACCAAGCCCTGAGGGACTATTTACAAGAAATTGCCGTGGTCTTGGTTGAAGATGGGCAACGTGAATTCTTAGCATCCCCCATCAATGCTGATGAAGTGCGGCAGGCAATAAAAGACTTAAATAGTAGCGGAGCTCCTGGTTCCGACGGCCTCACAGCGGATTTTTACAAGGCTTATCAAGACTTACTTGCCCCTCGATTGGTTGAGGTAGATGCTGAGGCCTTGGAAAACGGCTCCCTCTCTCTAACTATGCGAGAAGTCATAGTAACACTTCTTCTTAAACCGGGAAAATCTCCTACCCAATGCCAGTCGTACAGACCACTATAACTGCTAAACCATGACTACAAAATTCTCGCTAAAACTTTAGCGAATCACCTCTCACTACTGGTAGATACCATCTTATGCCCCTTCCAGGCGGGGTTTGTTCCCGGTAGATCTATGATTATCAACCTGCGTACAGTATTCTTGGTAATAAACCAAATGGAACCTACGCTCCCAGCAGCTGTCGTGATGCTGGATTCCGAGAAGGCATTTCGATTCCTTCGAATGGTCCTTCTTTATATGCAGCAATGCAAAAACTGGGCATCCCCATAGTTTTTTTTAACTTGGTTCGCCTTCTATACTCCAGTCCAGTTGTTCGACTTAGAGTGAACGGGATACTTACGGCTCCATTCACTATGTCACGCGGCACTCACCAGGGGTGCCCACTATCACCCCTACTGTTTATTATAGCCATGGACCTCCTTGCTCGCCATATGCAGGAGCATCATCTCGATAGAGGCTTGCAATTACACACTGATCCACTCATTGCCTCTTTCTAAGCGGATGATGTACTATTATTCGTTCGACACCCGGCAGAAAACCTTAACCTTCCTCCATTATTAAGAGAGATAGTCCGATTTGGCATGCATTCAGGCCTGGTCATAAACTGGTCAAAGTCGGAGATTTTTCCACTGACACCTGCAACCGCCCAAGTGGACGTTGAGTTACCTTTACGCTGGTGTACCTACCCCCCTAAATACCTTGGAATCTATTTACATTGCAGCGCGGATGAAGTCATCCACATCAACTATGGGCTGGCTATTGACCACCTTATGTCGCAGGTAGACTGCTGGATTAAACTCCCCCTTTCTATAGCCGGCCGGATAGACATAATTAAAATGGTTATACTCCTACGCCTGCTATATCTGTTTATAAATATTCCCATTGCATTGACAACTGCTTTTTTTCCCACCTTACGCTCTATACTAATCCGACTGGTGTGGGTGGGTAAACAACCCAGAATCGGATGGGATACACTCACAATGCCGAACGAGCAAAGTGGTTTTGGTGTTCCGGATCTCTACCTCTACTATCTGGTAGCTCAGGTTAATTCCATGTATTTTTGGTATCACCCCGATGCTCGTATTCAGTATCTCAGACCTGAACGATCCCAAACACACCCAAATACACTCTCGTCGATTCTACCGCAAGGGCTCCCACGCTGCCCCACTGAAATATTGTCAGTATCCACAACTTGTTGGGCATGAACCAAACTGCGTCGATATTTGCAGCATGATATCTTATATTCCCCTCATACACCACTACCCGAAACCCTTACCAAGCGGACGCTGGACAGGTTGAGGCTTAGTACTATGGGAGACATGTTAAAAGACTCTCGACTGTGCTCTGTTACTGACTTGGCAGCAAGAGGCGCTGCTACTTACATGGAACGATTTTTATTGCATAATGTACATGGCGCCCTGAAGAGTGTTCTGCCTGATGCTACAGCAGAACCAGCTGACTTTCCCCCTCTTACACTAGTCATTAAATCCACTGATAGCACACACCTCATCTTCATCTCCCGCCTTTATCGTGTATCCCAATCCATGTGACCATTAGTGGGACTTAAATCTAGGAACGCTTGGGAACTGGATTTGGGTGAAATGCTGTCAGACTAAATATGGTCTTATTGTTGTGCTCAAACCTGATTGTATCAAACAAATAAAGGCATAAATTAACACATTTTAAATATCCCAATAGAGCATATATTACTCCTAAATTGATGGCCAGAATCAACCCCACTGTCCCGAATACATGTATCAGATGCTCGATGCCCGACTCAGACTTTGCACACCTCGCTTGGAATTGCACACCCATCCGGGATTATTGGGAGGCTATTTTTCACCATTTATCACTCATAATTGAATTCACGCTAATACCCTCCCCAATGATGGCACTGTTAGGTTATGTCAAACCCCTCACGAGAAGTATCAGAAGATTCTCAGCGTTTGGGCTCCTCCTGGCTAAACGTCAAGTATCCCTACATTGGGGTAGAGCCCAAACACCTACTATAGACTGCGCCCGGGACCTTATTTATTGCAACACAACAAGTGATACTTATGCTACACTGCAACCTCTTTCCCCCCGACCTAGGGATATATGGCAACCACTTAAAGACTACCTGCAGATTCATTCTTTAGATGAAACACTGGATGGGCATGGGTGAAATATGTGGTGGTACAGGGGTCCACATGTCCCGCTCAATTAGAAAACCAGGCACGATATACGAGTACACCTTTACTTCTTTATGGATTCTATTCACTCCCAGTCGCTGACTTGAAAGAGCTACTATATGAGGTACTTTGTGCAGTATATTCTACTGTAGATCACATACGCTCCATTAACCCCTTCTGTGCCCATGACGAGCTGGACTCGTCATGGGCCGCGGTTGCGCTGTGCCCATGACGAGTCCAGCTCGTCATGAACCCCGCCCGCTAATGAAACGCCCGGCACAGGGCGTGGAAAGGGCGGGGCACTGAAGGGGTTAATGTAATGTAAGTTATGTTTTTCTTTTTGTTTGTTGGTATTGATTTTAACAATGGAATGACAAGACATTGAAACGTTACGACTATAATGCACAACTCTGTCTTCTTTATTTTTGTATCATCATATGTCTTTTTTGCTATTTTTGAAAAATCAATAAATAAAATTAAAATATATATATATATATATATTGTTTACATAAACTTTATTTTTTAAGTGTTTCGCTCTGACAACATGTTTCTGGGGAAATACCATCAGCAGGTGGTCAGCAAAATTCCAGTGTACCTCACAGTAATTGAAAGGGAGCATAGTGTAACTTCAGTCGAAACTGCGAATTACACAGATGTTCAACCCATTTCCGTTGGCCGGAATATTTGGTCAAAAATAACTTCCTAAAGCTCAATGTTTCACCAGTTCATGCTCCAGTAAAGTCAGCCTGACCTAATTTTCTTGGCACCATCAAAACCCAATACACATATTCAAAACAATAAAAGACACATACTGGCTCAAGCCTTTTCCCAGGTGTCAGTACTGGCTAGTGTGCCTCTTTAAAGCTGAATATACCACATAAAAGGCTCACTGCATCCATTTCATATGAGAGCATCATGCAGCTTATATTTGAGACCGTACAAAACGCAGCCAGGTACACTCAGTAAGGGAAATACATTTTGCATTCACAATTACTTCGTGTCCTTTCACAGTTTAAAGTTACAGACCTAAACACATTTTCAAACTAGTTGTTGATGGGAAAGGCAGAAACATAAGACCTTTCTGGTCTACTTAGGGTGCTCATGTCAAATTTATAGATGAGTTACTGCAGGGTGCCTGCAAGTGTTTTACTGTATTATGGTCCAATTCCGTTGGCAACAGTAAAAGATTTAGACTCTTCAAGCAGAATGTTCTATGTCTCAAACTTCATCTCCTTAGTACCCGGCCATCCTTATGCAGCGGAAATAATAGTGCTTGAAAAAAAAACATCTGGGGCTGAAGACCCTCTTTCAAATGCTTTGTTTATAAAAAAAAAAAAACAGGAAAAATCCAGAGGAGATAACCCATAAACAAAGTTGAGACCTAGGTAGTTAATGTGTAACAAACAATAACGTCGCAACAGGTAATATTTGTAGGCAATTATGTAAAGTGTAAATAACAATTACAACAGAACAGAAACCAGGAGACATCAATAGTTTATTGTAAGTACAATTGGTGTATCAGCAGTATTTACATTGTATGTAGGTGTAATCCAAGCATTCGTGAGCACATCGATGCTCGTGCAGGAAGTGAACGGCGCAAGTGACATGTGAAAAAGTGTAAGGAACAGCAAAACCGGCACAAAAATTATTATTCAAAGAATGGTTGCAAGACATAAAAAGTAAGAAAACACAAAGTTAACAACAAGTTTAGGAACCAATGAACGCCAGAAACTGTGCTGAGTGGTCGACGGCGTTTCAACCTGTATGCTATTCAGGTCATCATCAGAACCGGGTTACAGAGAAATCTGTTGGTGCTGTACAAGGAAACCGTGAAAGTTACCAGAATAAGAATAACGAGAATGAGGGGGCAAAACGATCAACATTAAGTGAAGAGGAAGTGGTGGATGAGTGCAATTAGGGCAAGGTACCTGTAGTGAAGTCAGGTTAATGTCCACAAGAATTAGTACATCAAGGGATGAACCCACGTACTGGTGTGCAAGAAATCCAAGAGAATTGGTACCTCTAGGGGTGCACCCAAGGTTTTGGGCCTCATGTAGGTAGCGAAATACCGGTCGGTAACGGCCGATTTTCGGTAAATATGCCGTTACCGACCGGTATTCAGACAAGTGAGATGTAGGAGTCCAAAAACCACTTTTCGGTAAATATGAGGCGGTAAATACCGATTCATAGTTACCGAATTCCAAAATACCGATTCATGTTTACCGAATACATAATTAACGAATCGGTAAATATGAAGTGGTAAATATGAAGTGGTAAAAATTTAAAATGACATGTAGGAGCAGGCGGTAATTAAGAAATCCAGGAAAATCGGTAAATAAGAGTCGGTAATTAACACGGATTGAAAGCAGGTGGTAACCATCAACAATGCACATAAGCAATCCCAAAATGCAACAGCGTGGACAACATGGCCGCCATGTACGTCATTGCAAGGCGCCTACGTCTACAGGCAGCAGGACTGAGGGTGTGGCGACGGGAGGAACAAATCTACAGACAGCGCATCACACTATTACAGCTGACTGATGCAGAGATACATGAGAGGTACAGGCTACACCCCGAAACCATCATGGACCTGATAAGGGACCTGCACCCACTCCTGGACCAGCCAACAAGAAGGGCGCACGCCATACCACCACATGTGCAGGTGCTCTGCAGCCTACATCTACTGGCATCCGGCAGTTATCAGGTGGTGATAGCTGCGGTGGGTGGTGTATCCCAGAGTTGCCTGTCCCGTTTCTTCAGGAAGTTCCTGGATGCCATGATGCAGAGAATGCACCACTACATAAGCTTCCCAAACACACAGGCTGCACTGCAGAAAACAAAAACAGACTTTTATCACATGGCACAGTTCCCCCATGTCATCGGCTGTATTGATGGTACACACATCCCAATCTGTCCACCAGCTGATACAGAGCACATCTACAGGAACAGGAAGTCCACCCACTCCATCAATGTGCAGGTGATCTGTGATGCAGGGAACATCATCACAGATATTGTTGCAAAGTTTCCTGGGAGCACCCACGACTCTTACATCTTCCAGAATAGTGGGATCTACACACGACTGAGTGCCGGCGAATTCGGAGAGGGATACCTGCTGGGTAAGTAACAGTGACGCCCCTTGAAACCTGCAAATCAGAGTGTATAGAGGCATGTAACTGATGGTTCCCTCTTACTCATCCAGGCGACAGTGCATATGCATGCCGTTCATTCATCCTCACTCCCTACCTACACCCAGCAACCCAGAGTGAGAGACGATACAACGTGGCCCACAAAACAACACGCAATGTGGTGGAGCGCACGTTTGGACTACTGAAGAGCAGGTTCCGCTGCCTCCACAAGAGCGGAGGCGCACGCCAGTACAAACCCATCACCTGCTGCAAGATTATTGCCACTTGTGCAATGCTGCACAACCTTGCCACGAAAAAAGGTACAGATGTGGAACTAACATATGTTGAGGACAACGAGGATGAGTCAGGCCAGCCAGAGGGCAGCGCAGCTAGAGTGCCAACTGCAATCGATGGGAGAGAGAGACGGGCAGAGATCACATGCAACTATTTCTGAGTAAGTGAGGGGACACAGCGAGTTGTGTGAATTCATGACGTAGTTTAATGTGGCACCACGCCATGAACACATGAACAGGCCAATCTGGCAATATACCATCTATACAAGGAGTATGTCCAGGGTTACGTCACCCAATGGGAAGTGGCTAAGCAGGGCCACATCAATGTTTGCGCATACGCGCTGCAGTGGTGGATTGCACGGCCTGTGCATCCTCACTAGAGCCAACCCCAAGCCGCCTGCTGCTCCTGCGTGCTTCTGGGACGGGGGGTGTGATGCTGCTGCTGGTGTCGATGCGCTCCGCAGCATCCCCTGCAGCAGTTGTCGACGCCTGACTAGTCAATAGCACCCCTAGTGCACTTGTTACCTGCACCATCCCCCGAGACAGGTCGCTGCAGCACTGTGTTAGGCCCTCCTGCATCGTCACAGAGCGCCGGCAAAGTAGGGAAGTCGCAGTTGCCAGACGGTTGAGTGCCCTGCTGGTAGTGTCCCTTCTCTGGCGTTCCCGGCGCCGTGCTTCGATGTCAGCATCTAATTTGCTGCACAACTGCTGGATTGACTGGGACATGTCCCGAATGCCCGCAGCCATGCCGCCAATGTTTGTGTCCATGTTGACTAAGCTTGTCTTCATCACCCGCATGTGCCTCTGGACTGACATAACTGCCTTTGATTGCAGGCGCTGTTGCTTCAACATTTGGCCCTCGAGCCCCAAGAAGACACCATGGCCGTCAGTGGGTGCTGGTGGACTCTGGACACGCGACCTGCGGCGCCCTCTTGCTCCCGTCTGTGCTGCCTGTGAGGTGTGGGGCACAGTGGGATGGCTCCCTTCCTGGTGCCCGGTGCGGTCTTCTGGGCCCATGCTGTCGTCTGACGAGGTGTCGAAGGCTCGTAGCCTGGCTGCTGGACGCCTCCTCATTCTCACACCTGCAAGCGGAGATGTGGCCGGTGATTCGAACATGAGTGGCGATGCTGGCTGTGGTTGTGGTGATGCTGGCTCTCGGTGAGGTGATGCTGGCTCTGTGTGCGGCGAGGCTGGCTGTGTTGGTGGTGCGGCTGCCAGTGGGCCTGCTCCCTGGTCTGAACTCGTGCTGGCTAGAGGTGATTTTTGTGGCAGGTGTGCCGTCTCCCCTGCAGCATGCCCTGTACTGCATGATGTCACATCTGTGGACAGAAAAACAACATTGGCTCAGTGTCCCCGAAGGGCTGCATTGCAAGCGTCACAATAAATCATTTCACATTCCAATCTGTCCTCTGTCTCCTTGTGCCTCGAGTGCGTGACATGCCCTGTTGACCTGTGACATTTACGTCATGGTTAGTGTTGCCCTGACTACATCTCCCGGAATGCATTGCCTGTCTGCACTGACACGTGTGGACTGCAGTGTGATTCTCGTTTCACAATGGGGGATGTGGGATAGGGGTAGGGGGGGCTACATTGCTGTGCTTTCGTCTTACCTTGGTGTGTTGCGGCTCTGGCAGAGCTGTCGGCGTCCCCAAGACCCACGACGCTCTCTTGCTCGATTGTGGCCGCCACCAGCTCCTCCAGTTCGGTGAGGGCAGGTGCCCTGTTGGTTCCACCTCCGGTCTGGCTGGCCTCCTTCTGGATGTCGCCCATCTTCCTCTTGGTCACAATCCTCAGGTCATACCAGCGCTTTTTGAGGACCTCAATGTCCCTGTGGGTCACTCCCACAGCATTGACCTGCGCCTGGATGGCCAGCCATATGTTGCGCTTTTCGGCCTCAGGCACTTGCAGGGATTGCCTCCCAAACAGCTTTTGGTGCTGCTTCACCACCTCCTCCACCAGCACCTGGAGTTCCTTGGGGCTGAATTTGAGCTTCCTCCTCCTTTCCCCTCCGTCTTTCTGTGTTCTCTGGCTGGACATGCTGTTCGTTTCCCGCTCGCACATGCAACTGCTCCCTGCCTCTCCTCTGCACTCCAAGCCTCTCCAGGGTCGGCTAATTATGTACACCTGCCTGGGTGTGGCCACGTCGGCTAATTGTGTACACCTGCCTGGGTGTGGGCAGTTCCTGGTTGGGTGGGCTGTCGTTGCACAGGATTAGCTGTTTCGTCAAGTCATGTGATGTTATTTACCGAATCCGTGCATACCGATTCGGTATTTTCCGATTCGGTGGATACCACCTCGGTATTTTCCGAATCGGTAGATACCACCTCGGTATTTTCCGATTCGGTAATTATCACCTCGGTATTTACCGATTCGGTGAATTCCGATTCGTATTTACCGAATGTTACCGAATCGGTAACTGTTACCGAATTTTTACCTACATATAACTTACCGATTCTAATTTACCGATTCGGTACGGCTCGGTATTTAAGAACCGGTAAAATTTATTTACCTACATGAGGCCCCTGGTGTGCACTGAAAGAATTCCGCAAGGTAAAAAGAGGGATTCCTATATTCCTATAGGGTGCAAACTGCGACCTACATTATTAATATTCCAGACGTATGTCGATTTGCCATGCACTAGGAGTCAGTAATTTAAAAATATAAGTTTCATACATTAGGAATAGTGATTTCCAAACTGCGATTCAGAGTAAATCACAATTTGGAAATTGCTATTCCCAATATTAGTACATCTGGCATAAAGTTACTACTCTTAAACCGACATGTATTACGCCAGTACCAGATTCCATTGCCTTGTTCTTTATCAAGACTGTGAAAAGTATAAAACACATTTTAAAAAACATAAAATAAAAATTAACAGATCTTGGTTCATTGTGCAAACGTTCTGTCAATTGTTGGTGCGGTGTAGAAGACGTGTTTCAGTTAATAGAAATTGGTTTCTACAGAATCAAGAGTCAATGTCTAGAAAGTAAATTTCTGAAAAGGATGTGAGCATATGTATATCTTCAAGGTTCTTGTTGGTAGGCTGACTGTGTAACTGTGCATTGCGAAAGGTTGTGCTGCTGGTGTACCGTGCATGCACTTGTGAAATGCTGGACATTTCTATTTTCAGCGTAAGTGAACAACCTCTTCTTTGATACCATACAACTGATGGCCAGAAGGGTAATCCTTTGTTCAGGAAATTTACTTCCTATGGCGTGAGTGTGAAGGTGGAAAGATTGTTAGCAATTTCATCGTGCAGGCCTTGTCCTGTTCTTGTACTTATCACCACATCGTAAGCAGCAATCTATGTACCAGGATCGATACTCTCACATTATAGCTATCTCTTGGGCATGCTGGCAGTCTCCTTAGCTTGAGACACTTCAAATTATGGATCACCACATTCATTCTTTGATTTTGGTGGAGGATTGACCCCACATGAAACCACTAAGACTAAAAGCTGTGACATTCTCCTGTGGCCATTGGCTATGCAACATGAATATTTACTACCTAGCGCACTATCTACTGCACCTAGCTCACTGCTCCTCTACTCTGGTTGGGAATCTAAAACACTTTTCTAAAAGTCTTGAGAGTCTTTACTTTCCTTACCACATGAATTCTCCCCCTAAAGTGGACAACCCAATTGCCCATACCATTCTAAATGCCTTGACCACAGCTTAAAGGAAGTGGAAAAGTTTGTAAATTCGCCTAGTCAGGGGTCCACTCCTGAATAACATGGATTCTTAATTTGCGTAGTGCCAATGCACTGCCCGAAAGGTCGACTAGAGGAAAACATGTTTAAAGAAGGATCATGGAATTTTCTGCTGACTTGAATTCTGGGTTTTAAATTTCTAGCTCCAAGTTCTGGTGCTATCGGCAGATGGTGCATGTTAGAAATGGGGGTGTCTAGTTGGCAAGGGATTGCACCTTTGTACAAGTAGGGACCCTTCCTTCTAGTCAGGATAAGGGAGTTACACTCCTAAAATAACCCATGCTCACCCCCTTGGTAGCTTGGCACGAGCAGTCAGGCTTATCTTAGAGGCAGTGTGTAAAGCATTTGCATATAACCAACAGTAATACACTACAAAAAGACACCACACAAATCTTTTAAAAATATCCATTATTTTAAATACTTAAAACTAAACCAAAATGATAAAAATCCACAATACAGTACTTGAAAAGGTATGCTTTCCAAGAATACTTGAAAAACACAGTTTGTACAAGTCGGTAGCTCCGTCTGGGGCTACCGCAATACTGAAAACAACAGAGTCTAACAGTTCCAGCTGACCGCGTCGGTACAGGCCAGCGAAAGAGTCGAAAGAGTTGGTATCAGTACCTTTCTCATTGCGGCTGACACAGTGTTGTGAGCCGGTCGTGGCAACCATCGTGTTTGCGTTGCAAAATGGAAGCGATATGGGGCGCGGTGTCCTCTCGATGCGGTGCAGGCAGCAGCTCCGTGATGATCGTCCATACAGCATCAGTGAGACCAAGCGCTTATGGTGCAGGGCGAGACGGTGCTCGATGCAGTGCTGGCAGGTTGTGGTGCAGAGCTAGTTAGTGGGAGCTGGAGTCGGTTGGCCCAGACGGCTGCATGGGACGAGGTGGTGCATCGTGAAACTTACGAGTGGTGCCCCCAGCCACGATGCTGTCACGGGTGTCAAAGTCAGCAGCAGCGATGGCGTTGGTGAGACTAGGATGGCGAAGTGAAGCGAGGCGGTGCAGAGTGTTGGCCCACAGGTCACTGTGCAAGCAGTGGCTCAGTGGCGGTGGCGTCTGTCATTGTTGTTGGTGAGACCAGGGTTGCAATGCGAGATGCAGATGGTGCGGTCTGCGGTGCCGTCAGGACAGAGCCAGCGATGGAGTCGGTTGCGTTCCCCTTTTTTGTGGCAGCTGAAACAGTGGTTCCAGAAGCAGTACCCAGAGGTTGGTGAAGTCTTTGCAGTCACTGAGACTTCAGAACAGGAGGCCCTTGGAGATGCTCAATAAAGAAGTTCAAAACGTTCAGTCCAGTCCTTTCACTGCTCAAGACTGAAGCAGCCACTGGAGGCCAACACAGCAAAGTGGTACTTCATCCTCACAGCTTCTCCAGCTCTTCTTCTTGGAAGTCTTCTTGGTCCAAAAGAGTTCTAAAGTTCTGGGGTCTAGGCCCCAATATTTATACCACAAAATATTTTGTTCTCTGGAGGCAGAGAGTGTCTTTTCCCAGCCAGAACAAGTTATGTCCTCTTTGGTGCAGCTTCCTGGCAGGAGGTGGAGACAGCACTGTCAGAGGCAGACCATGACCATTCAGGTGAAAGGAAATATCCTCCCCCAACTCTAAATGCAGCCCAGGTCTATTGAGCCCAGCCCTGACCAATCTAGACTTTCTGGAGCCACTGCTCCTCCCCAGCCCCTATCACCCCAAAGCCAGACAGTCAATACACATCCTAGCAGAAGCACACTGGATGGCTAAGTAAGAAAATACCTACTTTCTAAAAGTGACATTTTCAAACCCAGAATGTAAAAATCACCCTCCCTAAAAGATGCATTTTAACATTCTGAGTTCAGGCATACTAAACTTTATTTTCCTACCTTGTTCCCATGGGGAGTTATGTTTATAAGATGCTATAAGCAAACTCCCCATTCTATCCTATGGGAACAGGTAGCCTTGCAATAGGGAAAACCGTAATTGGCAGTGTTTCAATATCAGTACATGCCACACACACAAGGGCATGTCCTACCTGTCAAATACACTGCACACTGCCCACAGGGGTACCTTGGGCCTACCTTAGGGGTGACTAATATCTAAGAAAAGGGAAGGGTGTGGCCTGGCAAGTGGGTGTGCTTGCCAAGTCGACATGGCAGTACTAAAGTGCACACAGATACTGCAGTGGCAGATCTGAGTTACCTTTTCAGGGCTACTCATATGGGTGGCACAATCAGTGCTGCAGGCCCACAAGTAGCATTTGATTTACAGACCCCGGCACACTCACTGCACTTTACTAGAGACTGACTATTAAATCAAATAGGCCAATCATGGAAACACCAATCCATAATAACAATTTACAACAGGAGCACTTTCATTTTAACACTGAACAGCAGTGAGACAGTGCGCAGAGACACTAAACCAGCAAAAACAGAGTCAAAACCAGGTCAGAAAGCAAAAAGACAGGGGAAACATGCGAAAAGATGCCAAGTCTAAAAGTGCACTGTATGTAATGTTATTTAGGTGCCATTCTTTGTGATTTGCCTACATCACACACACTTCCCTACACCATGAAATCTGGTAACTATAAAGGAGTGATCTCAGGCATCTATAGTACATTGGTATCAGATCTCTTCTTGAAACCCACAGAGGGTGAAAGACAGTCACTTCAGCAGCTGCAGATGTCACATGACTGTACTAAAGGGGAAGGTCTGCTCTTTTGTTGACTCATGACAAAGGCCAACATTCACCTATTACAAGCACTTTAATAATTGATATTGAGCACAGTAGAAACTTTATTGGGATCCTGCCTGTGGTCTCATGGTTGAAAGAACTGTGCACCAATAAAACATTTTAAGCTGTAAGGCAATTTGTTCACCTGTCTCAATCTATGCGTCATGCTTGCTAGGTCTTCTTCAATCTGATCTTCATAAGAACTGCATCCCACTGAGAACTTCCTTACATCCGCATTTTATGAACTTTATTCTACCTGCACAGACATTATTGGAGCTCTGTAATAACCTGTTATAGGACTTGTTGAACAGTTGCCTCATTCTTATTTTGGTTGGTGTAAAATTGCCTGGATTTCTACCAGGCAATGTTAATTTTTTTTTTTGTAAATTCTTTTGCTGGGACATACGATTCTTTATTTTTTTAGTTTTTGTGAATTGTGTATGTTGTTTCTCTCATGCTGCAACACCTCTTGTAAGGTCCAGCCTTGAGTTCTTCCAGGTTACCAAACAGGAGTCCTTTAGCAAAACTTTGGTTTATCTGTCTGTAAATGGCAGTGTCGAGGAGCTTTGGGGGCCTGGCTATAGAGCAATACAACTTTGATATTTCTTTAACCTCTACGAAACCAGGGGGCTTGTCAGACCGTTGTCTAAGATGTTTTTGTGCCCCATATTGCGATATCTTGGCACAAAGGTTTGCTCTATTTCAACTGCGGGAGTTGGAAATTGTTTGGCGTTTGATCTGCTTGGGAGGACACTAGACTGTGTTTCTGTTTTGAGGGTTGCCTGGGAGCTGTGGCTAACTTTCCTTTCAGCCCTGGTCTTGAACTTAGCACGTGTAACCCTTCCATATGGCCTGTGGCCCAGAGCAGTGCTCAATAGCTCCTGTGAGAAAAAACACGTGTCTGTTTTTTTGAGCGGGTTGATCTTGTACCTGCAGGTAGAGTGTTGTAACTGAAATAATTTCCTGTAAAGTACCAAATACAAATGCCTCAAAAGTAGAAGATTTAACAAATAGCTTCTGGACCAGGCTTCTGCAGCCTTCTGCAACATCTGGAAATGGCATTGGCTGCTGTGGCTTTTGCTGTGTCTACAGAAGTACTGCCTTAAACAGCTGCCTGGATAGAGCAGCATTAGACTTGCTTACATGGGAACGCAGGTCAAAATATTCAGTGCTCTCTATGGGGCATATCAACAAGGGCTTTATCTCTGCTTTTTTGGCTTTAAAAGCCAAAATAGCAGAGATAAAACTAGCGCCCTATCAACAACAGGGTGCTAACATGCAAATTCGCATGTTAGCACCCTTTTACTCTACGCTTCCCCTTGCATCTCTAATGAGATGCAAAGGGGGCGTTCCAGAGTAAAATAATAGGAGAAATGTCGCTAAGCGACATTTCTCCTATTATCAAGAATGTCGCTAACCCTGTTAGAGACAAAAAAAGCAGCGCTAACCGCGGTTAACGCTGCTTTTTTACGTCTGGTATTTTTCTAACTAAGCCATGATATCCTATGGAAGTAGGATATCATGGCTAAGTTTGTCTGTCCCTATCAACAAGCTAACGTGAGATTATCGCTGGGTTTCCAGCGATAATCTCACGTTAGCCACTTAGCACCAGGATTTTTATCGCTATTGAGATAAGCCTTGCTAATAGCACGCTATCTCAGCGATAAAAATCGGCACTAGCCGGCGATAATTATCCGAGCGCTAAGTGCGCTCAGTGATAATTATCGCCGGTTGTTGTTGATATGCCCCTTTATTCGTGCATTTTTCGTGGATTCATTTCACATGTTTGCATGGTTTGAGACTGCTGCTTTTGCTTTCTGTGAAAAAAAAAAGTTGGGACCCGCTTTAAAATAAAAATCTTTAAGAATGGAACCAAGATTTCACTCATCACGAAATATAAGTGATAAGCAGTGAGAGAAGGTGAAGAGTCGGGACGAACGACTGATTACATGAAACTTCAACCAGGTTAGAGGTTTGTGGGATCACAAACGTTTTTCCGGAAAAAAATCCTAAATGTACATAAACAAACTACCTGATGTAAGTGTGTTGGCTGAATGGGGAAGGGCAAGAACGTGCACAAATTCAGAGGTAGTGTGGGGGTGGAAAGGAAGAGGCATCTTCAAAATGAAAATGGTTTTCCTAGTAACAGAAAAACAGGTATATCTAGAGAGCATATGCACTGTGCATCCTAATCTACAATCGGTTGCTTGTCCTCCAGGTGCTGATAAAGAGTAATGTTTATAGCCAGACACCCACGGGAGTCATGGGATTCGATTTCAGATGTTATTTTTCGATTACGTAAATGTCCTAACATTAAAAAGTCTAGGACAAGCACAGGCGTAAATCTCCACCTGTGGTTGTCCATCTCTTTTACGAATTGGGCCCTTCAAGTTTTCCCAAAGGGAATAATTCTGTAACTTTAATTTGCATCATCATTTGCACCTGTCAACAAATACCATAGAGTGCAGGGTGGGGATATCAATGGACCACAATGGTTTTGCCTTTCTTTGTTTTAGATAATGAAATCTAGATGAACTAAGCTTGATCCACTTTTAGGTCTCGCCTGACCCAGCGCATGCGCTGGTCTGGCGAGACTTATTGAGAGGGCTCCAAAAAGTGCTACCAGGCCAGCCTAGGGCGACAGTGCATGTGCGTGGGCGCGCGCGCCTCACTTTCTCGGCCGCGCGGCCGCTTTGATGTTTGATCGCGATCACTTTCACTTTCAAGGCCGCACGGCCGCTTGGCATACCCAATAGGTCTCGCTTTTGGGACCTTATAAGTATTTAGTTATGCAACTGTTGCATGGCTAAACACTTATAAGGTCCCAAAGGTGAGACCTATTGGCTATGCCAATGCTTGTTTAAAATGTGAATGGTGGGACTACTGTGTGGCGAACAAATGAAGTGCTCACTTTCTAATTGAGTAAATAACAAAATCAGTGGAACCTGGTTGGACCATTACTTAAAATTTAGTCCCATATATGTCTTCTCTGAAATGATAGAAAGACCTTCTGTGAATTGAGAAGAATTGCCATGCTCCCTCGAGATTTATTATAAACCAATTTGGTCAATAGACTATTGAAAAGTGGAGCATCTTTTCCATCTATTTAATACGCCTGTTATTTAGAAACAATGTCAAAAATACCAAACAGGCCAAGGATATTGGCTAACAGCCTTCAGTTTATTTTAATTTGGATAATGCAAATCAAAAAACAGGAAGGGTGGGATGTAAGTGGGTGTTTAGGCTAAATATCAGTTTTGCCTTTTCAATGGCCAATGGATGTAGATGCTGCTATGTGTTATCCTGTTAAAAAATAAAAAGTAAATGAACAGTGTTCCATTGACAATAAACAAAAATGTGTAATGCGCTGTCCTGCCTGGCAGTGATCTGCATATAAGTGAAAAGCAGGGGTAACAAAGGTTAAAAATTCAAGGAATTTCCAAAACTTTTCAAAATGAGAGAAGTTACTGTTATGCATACAAAGTTATTCCACTCTCAAATTGTAACGGAAGTTGCTTTGTAGTCTGAAAAACACATTTAAATGTGCTATGTTACTAGGGAGGATTTACCGGATTTAACATCTCTTAGGATACAGTCTTAAAATGATCAACAGAGATAGTATTGTCCTCCATAAATTCATAAAATGTCGAATAGGAAACCAGAAAAAGATCAGTAGCAGTTGACTGTTTGACCTCACATTTATAGAATCCAAGGTTTGGGGACTGCCAAAAACCTAGGCTAACTGTCCTTCATTCAAGCGCAAAAGAAGTAGTATGATCCTTAAGGAAAGTATAGATTGATAGTTTTTGTGGCAAAGTCTGTGTTCTACAATGCATAAATTGATGTTGTGGTTGGCACTTAGGCATGGCGGGGACTTCAGGATCGCACAAGATATGGAAAATTCAATTCCTCAGTCTTCCTCTCTGATTTTGCAGAACTGGATTCATGAGTGAGCTACTCAAGAGATAAAGTTCAATGATAGGACATATATGAACTGGACATTAAAAAGTCACATGAACCCACCTCACTTCTGACAAAGGGTAGCTACCTTGCTGAGACCTGTTTACCGCTTGTTGAGAATCAGAGTAATCTTTCAGGAGGACTTGGTGAGAGTTATAAGTAAGGTGCCATCTACTTCCAGCTCATTATATGACACTGTTTCCAGTCCCTCACCTTTGTATGATAGCTTAATGCACTATGAGTGTTATAGTCTTGTTTTTTCTTTCCTTGAACTCAGTAGACATATCTAAAATCAATGATTGGTATATGAAGAGTTCAGAACTGGAAAAAGAGTCCTTAATGACCTGAAGTGAGGTGGTGACTCTAGTTTTCAGATTTAAAAGGAGCTTCTTACATAAGTCAAAGATGGCCCAGTTAGGTCACAATTGAGCTCCTTTCCATTTTAGCTCCTACTATAATCAAATAATGTAATTCCTGCCTCAGATTTGCATACCTTCTGGTTACATTTGAGAAGCGGCGGATTTCATTACAAGACCGGAGGCTACCATTATGCAATAATTCTTTTATTGCTGCCCCACATGCAGCCCTTTAAAGAACATGTTACATCATGAATAAAACATTACATAAGAACTTTAGAGCATCATATAATGTCATGGTAACTAGGCATCCTCCCCTTTTGTTCGCTGCTCCTTGACAGTTAAATATAGTTTTATTGACTCTGATACTTACTATCTGTATTGTATGACTCTTATTATCAATATTTGCCACGCAGCACCCATGGAACGAGACACATTTCCAGATTTACGAGGAATCGCAAATCTGGAAATGCGCGTCATTGCTACGCCTCCCCAGGCGTAGAGAGGCACAACGAGGAGAAATGTTTTCATTTCTCCTCGTTTTTCCTTCTTTCAAAGGGTACTGCATTCTACAGCACGCTTTGAATTAGGAAAATGCCTGTAGTGATTGTTTTTGTGTAGGAAGGTGCCCCTTCCTGCACAAAAACAATCTCCCCCATGACGCAGGCACCCTTGCACCACGGTGCAAGAGTGCCTGCGCGGGCGCATGGCTGCAGTTTGTGCACCAGTGCAGGGGGAAGCACAGGAATGCAACATATTATTGAAAATATGTCGCATTCCTGTGCTTCGGAAGTGCCGCAGCGTTGCGCAGCCAAAGGACTTGTGTTGCCGCGCTGCGGCACTTCCTTGTAGATCTGCCCCCTTGAGCCTCATGGTAGCGTGTGCACTAAAATGAACGGGTAATATCCATATGTAGCCTGTGCACTACAGATGACCTGGGTGTTCACAGTGGCACAATTGGCTAGGGCAGCCATATTGGCGCAATCATTTCAGGTGTCCCTCACAGCGCAAGAAGACCGAGTGACCATCATTGCAAAAAATATCTCACTTTTCAAACTGATAATGATGAGGATCCATTCTCAATAAATAGTGATGATGAGGTGGACAAATATGTTTTTGAACCCTTGGAAACCCTTGATAATGAGCTCCTTGATGAGGATTTAGACCAGCCTGGCAATTCTAAGGCTATCAAGGACCCAACTAGTGTGGAGATGTTTAACCCCACATGCATCACACATCCAAGAGGGTCAGATTGGTGGCCCATGGACCACGTAGCAAACTTTATTAAGTTCTGGATCCTTAAGCACCTTAAAAAAGACACCCAAAATATAATGAGGGCCAGATGCCCTAGACCCTTCTGAGACAACAAATCTGGGATGACACTAAATCTAGACCCTAAACTTTTGGGTTTCCTATTCAAAGCAGAAAGGGATCTTAGAAAAGGGCTTGAGCGCTGCTTTAAGAAGCGCCAAGACAAAGTACTAGATACCCTAGGACCACTGACTAGAATCCTAGACTTGGCACAGGCAACCTCTCTTAAGGATCCTGTGGATGTTGAACTGATCCGGGGGTGGAGTCTACGAGCCTTATGCCTCCTTGGTAACGCCAACGCAGGGCTAACCTCCGAACGTAGAAGAGCAATATTAATAAGAATAAATCCCAAATGAGGAGACCTCCCTTATAAGGATATTCAGGGTGACCCGAATGGTGTGCTCTTCGGAGAAAATGTTATCAAAATGTTAGTGAGGTATGTCTCCAGCTTCTCAGCCTTCAGTAAAACCCAGACGAACATGAGAAGTATGTTCTGGGGCAGAGTTTTTGGAAGGGATGACAGGAAGGAACTGGCTGTTAGCCTTGGACAACACAGGTCCCTGTACTACTAACAAGGACAACGTGGTTACAGAAGATACTTCAGTGGAAACCACTCCTTTATCCCACAAAGAGGCCAAAACACTCGCACACAAGGTGGTGGCTGAGGCAGATTCCAGGGACCCGGACAGCAAGGTAAGAGTCTGACCCCTGCAGGTTTTTCCCCATTCAAAGGTAGGGTGAAGACTACGCTTACTTAGCCACAATTGGACTTTAATAACATACGATTGTTGGGATGCTATAAAGGGATTCAAGATAGAATTCAACCTAACTCCATATCAAGTACGATAACCCAGAGAGTTAGTTCTAGATCAGGAACAAACAGCTCTAGTAGATGCAGAAGTGAGCCA
Source organism: Triturus cristatus (assembly GCF_964204655.1). NCBI lineage: Eukaryota > Metazoa > Chordata > Amphibia > Caudata > Salamandridae > Triturus > Triturus cristatus. Next base: position 963,374,303 of record NC_140589.1, read on the forward strand.
GATGCTACTAAAAGGAGCTATATGCAGGGTGACCAACCCAGGACAGGGCTTAGTGAACACGATCTTCCTGGTGAAGAAAAACATAAGAGAACTAAATACTTTTTTAGGATACAGACATTTAAATATAGAGGGTATCCACCTTCTTAGAGACATACTGCAAAGGAAGGACTAGCTTGTGAAACTAGATCTCAAGGATGCCTATTTCACAATCCCTATGGACAAGCATTCACAAAAATATCTAAGGTTCACCCGGCAAGGGATAGTTTACCAGTTTTATTGCTTCCCCTTTGGCTTCTCTTCAGCCCCTTGGTGATTCACCAAGGTTCTAAGACCAGTGGTTGCCTCTTTGAGAAGAAGAGGCATGCTGTTAGCGATTTATCTAGATGATATGGTACTGATGTAACGAAGTCAGGAACATTTGCTAAAACACATGAAATAGTCAGTGGATCTCTTGGAGGGATAAGGATTTATTATCAATGTAGAGAAATCAATTATGACCCCAAAACAAAATCTAGAATTCCTAGGGTTTCGGGTAGATACCATAACGGCCTAAGTACAACGACCATTTAAGAAATTGTCCAAAATAAAGAAGGAGGTAGCTTATGGTTTATCAAACGACGTATTGACCTTCTGCAAGCTAGCAAGAGTAGTTGGACTTCTATCCTCTTCCATTCAAGCAGTTTCCCCAGGCCCACTACACTACAGGACCCTACAAAGACTGAAAACTTTGGGGTTGAAAAAGGCCTATGGTATTCAGACAGAATTCTCTTGTCACAGGAAGACCTCCTATGGTGATGGAACAATTTAGACAGCTGGAATGAACAAGGCAATATTTGGGAACACCCCGGATCAGACTGTGGAGTTAGACACAAGCAAATTGGGTTGGGGTGTGAAAATGGGAGAAATAGGAACAGGGGGAAGTGTCTTAAGAGGAACTGCCACTCCACATAAACTGTTCCAGAAATGATGGCAGGTTTGAACGACTTGATGAGCTTCAAATTCACTCTGAGAAACAATGTTGTCCTAATCAAACCAGACAATTTTACAGCCGTCTCTTATATCAATAGCTTCGGGGGGTTCAAGGTCAAAGATACTTGCAGACCTAGCCAAGAAGATTTGGTACATCTGTTGGAATAAAAAAATTGTGTGGAAGGCAGAGTTTATCCCTGACCATCAAAACACAAGGGCAGGTTGGAACTCAAACTTTTTAAGGGATTCAAGTGAGTGGAAGCTGAATTCAATGTTCTTCAGGAAGATTCAGGATTTGTGGGGCCCATTTCAAGAGGGCCTGTTTGCCAGCAGGCTGACTTTTCAGGTATAACGGTATTACAGTTGGAGACCAGACTCCAAAGCCTCGGCAGTGGATGCTCTGCTCCAAAATTGGAACAAAGAGAATTGTTATGCATTCCCTCCGTTTGCACTAATTCAGAGGGAGAGGGAGCTTAGGTTTTATCCAAGGACAAGAAGGGGAGGAACATCCTATTCTTCTAGAAGGAAACATGAACCTTCCTGCTTGGAGGATTTCAGGAGAGGCTAAAGACCTACTGAATGAGCCATGGGCACCATGAACAAGGAGGAGATACACAGGCGTATGGAGGAAATGGTGTAGTTGGTGCATGGAATAGGCTTTGGATCCCGCAGATGCTCCTGTAGTGGATATAGCAAACTACCTCGCAGATTTATTTAGATCAGGTTTATGTTATAGAACAGCTAACTGTTACAAATCGGGCATCTCAGCAGGCCACTCACTAATAAATGATTATTCTATTGGTAGTGACCCTTTAATCTGCAGGGCAATGAAGTGAATAAGGTTTAGACGTTCTTCGAAGCCAGATATGAATCGTTAACCTTATTTTTTACCTAATTGTTGTATGGCCTTATAACTCTTATCTTTCCGAAAAATAGCTATCTATAAAATGAGCAAACTTACTCTGCCTAATATCCTTTATAAGAGTATCAGAAGTTAAGGCATTAGAGATCTCTAATAGATACTACTCTACAGATGGAGTGCATTTCGAAATATGGAAAAGAACCAAAACTATGTCTGAGAATTTTTTTTAGCCCTACTTGGCTGATTGTAAGAAACTATTGGGCCTATGCATCAACAATGCCATTTGCGATTCCTTATTAGCGAAAAATAAGGAATCGCTAATAAGGAATAGCAAAAGGCTATGCATGTAGGAATCGCTATTCAAATAGCGATTCCTTAATATTCCTTATTACCGAATCGGTAATACCGAATCGGTAATAAGGAATACCTACCCATTCATTCCTATGGGCTTGGAGGCCCACAGGAATGAATGTAAAGCCAGTCTGTATTAGCGATTCGGTATTACCGAATCGCTAATAGCGGGAGCACTTTCAAGGGTGCCAGGGTGTCAAAAGGACACCCTGTTGCACCCCTGAAAATGATATGTGCACATATGTTGCACACACACATGCTCTAAGGGCATGTGTGTGCGCAACATGAAACTGTGAAAAATGCACAAAAGTGCATTTTTCAAAGTTTTTGCAAATTACCATGCAGTTCATCTTCATGGTAATTTGCTCCCCCTATTAGCGAAATCGCTAATTTTTTAACTTTGATGCATTGCATTTAAGGAATCTCACTTTGGGATTCCTTAAATGCAATCGCTATTTAAGGAATCGGTATTTAAGGAATCCCTATTTAAAGAATCGCTATTTAAGGATTCCTTAAATAGCGATTTCTGCTTTTGGGTTGATGCATTGGGATTGGGTATTTTTTACTTAATACCGGGAGCTATTACCGAATCGGTATTTTACCGACTGGATTTTGGGTTGATGCATGAGGCTGTGTGTGTTGTAAATTGCATGAACGTTTAAGAACAGAGCATGACGTGATGATGTGGAGATTAGAAGATGGAATGTAGAATGAAGTGAGGTCATAGGTGTGCTCTGGCTCCGTGGGTCAGTCACTCCTGGGCTCCTTCATGGACGGACACACTTGTTCAAATAAACAGATACACTCCCTCCCATGACGTCTGGTCTGACTATCTTCGCGACATATGATTGATGTGAGACCAAATGGCAAAGATCATTTACTAATATCGTTTGTAAAACCCTATAAGGCGGTGTCTACAGCTACCATTTCAAGATTGGTAAGAACAGTTATGTTGGAAGTGGGAATAGATTTGGCAAAATTTTGCGCCCACTCATCCAGAGGGCCGTATGTAGGTATGTCGGTATGTAGCGAAATTCTGTTTACTAGCCCCCGGGCCAACGAAATCTACCCAGCTGGGCATCTCGTCATATCCATTCAGCTGGAGGTTCTATAATCAGGGCGAATAGGAGGGGGACGGCTCAGCCCTCCACAGGGCTTGGTCGCCCCACTCACTGCTGCCGCTCCTTCCTGCCTCTGCCGCCTCCTGCCTGCAGATTCCTTCGCTCGCTGCCCGCTGCTCCTGGGAATTTCCCGCTGCTCCTGGGAATTTCCCGCTGCCCGCTGCTTCTTGGAATTTCCCGCCGCTGCCTCCCTGCGGCCCCGCCCCCCTGTGATTCCATTCGCCGCCCGGTTCCCGCCACCCAGCAGCTCCTCCCTCCCGGCTCCATACTTATGACGCCCCCAGAGCGACCGCGCAGCGGACGCGCGCAGCGGGAGCGCCGATTGAGCGCCGAAGGTGCGCCAAAGGTAAGCCCGTCTGCGCCCATCCGCGCCTGGACCGCGCCCAGCGCCAGACCCCCTGGTCCTCGCCCTCGCCAGCACACCCTGCATATCTACGACGCCAAAACCCTCCACGCACTCAACGCCGGCCGAAACACCGCCTGCTACCGAGCCACCCCGAGACGCACCCACGGACCCTTCACCTGCCTGACCTGCCGCTTCACCGGCCTCCGACCCAACACCGCACCTGCTAAACCGAGCCCCAGCAACAAACACCTGATGTGCATCCTGCTCAGCACCCGCTCCGTTCACAGGCATGCCGTCGAACTCTGGAACCTCCTGGACTCGACAGCACCAGACATCGCCTTCCTGACGGAAACCTGGATGAACGCCTCCTCAGCGCCCAACGTCGCCATCGCCGTCACGGAAGGCTACAAAATCACCAGGAAGGACCGCGTCAACCAGACAGGAGGAGGCATCGCCATCATCCACAAGAACACCATCCGCATCACGACCAACTCCGATGACACCTTCACCTCCGCCGAACACCTCCACTTCCTGATACACACCGACCCCAAGACCACGCTCAGAGGCACCCTCGTCTACAGACCACCGGGACCACGCACACAGTTCAGCGAAGACATCACAGACTTCGTCAGCCCGCACGCCATCAATTCCACCGACTACATCCTCCTGGGGGACCTCAACTTCCACCTGGAGGACAACAAGGACCGCAACACCACTGCTCTGCTGGACAACCTGGCCAACCTCGGACTCAAGCAACTGGTAACCACCCCCATCCACTGCGCCTGCCACACGCTTGACCCAGTCTTCTCATCCAGCAAATACGTCACCTTCAGCCACTCCACCAATCTCCAGTGGACTGACCACAGCTGCGTCCACTTCAGCTTCAGTAAAACGACGACCCACCACCACCCTCAACAAGCCCCCCGCAGGAGCTGGAACAAGATCACCGGCGACCAGCTCACCACCTTCCTCAGCCAGAACCCCCCCACCAGCTCAACGGACCCCAACGAAGCCGCCAACAACCTCACACAGTGGATCACCAACTGCGCAGACGCCCTCGCACCACTGAAGAAGAACCCCCCCAGCAGACGCGGCAGCAAGAAAGCCTCCTGGTTCACCGACGAGCTCATCACCTCCAAGAAGAACTGCCGCTCCCTGGAGAACACCTGGCGCACCAACCAGACCACAGACAACATGACGGCCCTCAAACACGCCACCCGCAAACACCACCAACTGATCCGCGCCACAAAGAATACAGCCTTCAAGGAACGACTGGACAACAACACCCACAACAGCAAGGAACTCTTCAGCATCATCAAAGAGCTCTCCAACCCCGACGCCGGAAACAATGACATCACTCCCTCGCAAGACCTCTGCGACTCCCTCGCAGCCTTCTTCCACGACAAGATCGCCAACATTCACAACAGCTTCGGCCCACCAACCACGAACCCCACCACCGAACCGATGCCCCCCACCGCCACCCTCCGCACCTGGACCCCAGTCAGCACCGAAGACACAACACGCACAATGAACACCATCCACTCCGGATCCCCTACGGACCCCTGCCCACACCACATCTTCAACACGGCCGACCACATCATCGCACCCCACCTCCGCGACATCATCAACGCCTCCTTCAACACCGCCACCTTCCCGGAGTGCTGGAAACACGCCGAGATCAGTGCCCTGCTGAAGAAACCAACTGCAGACCCCTCCGACCTCAAGAACTACCGCCCCATCTCGCTCCTCCCGTTTCCTGCCAAAGTCATCGAGAAGACCGTCAACAGACAGCTAGCCGCCTTCCTCGAGACCAACGGATCCCTCGACCACTCGCAATCCGGCTTCCGAGCCAACCACAGCACGGAGACCGCCCTCATCGCAGCCACAGACGACATCAGATCCCTAATGGACAACGGGGAAACTGCGGCCCTCATCCTCCTGGACCTCTCCGCAGCGTTCGACACTGTCTGCCACCGCACCCTGGTACAGCGCCTGAACAACACCGGCATCCAGGAGAAGGCCCTGGAGTGGATCACCTCATTCCTCGCCGGAAGAACCCAGAGAGTCCACCTCCCCCCGTTCCGGTCAGCGGCCACCGAAGTCATCTGCGGCGTTCCACAGGGGTCATCGCTCAGCCCCACCCTCTTCAACGTCTACATGAGCCCCCTCGCAACCATCGCACGTCAACACAACCTCAAGATCATCACCTACGCTGATGACACCCAGCTGATCCTCTCCCTCACCAGCGACCCGGACGCCGCCAGAGCCAGCCTACACGAAGGGATGAAAGACGTCGCCGAATGGATGAAGAACAGCCGCCTGAAACTGAACTCAGACAAGACGGAGGTCCTCATCCTGGGATCATCACCCTCCACCTGGGACGACTCCTGGTGGCCCCCCGCCCTGGGAGCCACCCCCAAGCCAACGGACCACGCACGCAACCTAGGCTTCATCCTGGACTCCTCCCTCTCGATGACCAGATAAGTCAACGCCGTCTCGTCTTCATGCTTCAACACCCTGCGCATGCTTCGAAAGATCTTCCGGTGGATCCCCACCGAGACCAGGAAGACGGTCACCCAGGCCCTCGTCACCAGTCGGCTGGACTACGGGAACGCCCTCTACGCCGGCACCGCCGCCAAACTCCAGAAGAAACTCCAACGGATCCAGAACGCCTCAGCACGACTCATCCTGGACCTCCCCCGACACAGCCACATCTCCGGACACCTGAGAGACCTGCACTGGCTCCCCATCAACAAAAGAATCATGTTCCGACTCCTCACCCACGCACACAAGGCCTTCCACGACCTGGGCCCCAAGTTCCTCAACAGCCGCCTGACCTTCCACAAGCCCACCCGCCAACTCCGCTCCGCCAGCCTCGCTCTTGCCACCGTCCCCCGCATCCGCAGAGCCACCGCCGGAGGAAGATCCTTCTCCTACCTGGCAGCCAAGACATGGAACTCCCTCCCCATCCACCTCCGGACAACGCAAGACCATCTCGCCTTCAGGAAGCAACTCAAGACCTGGCTGTTCGAGCAGTAGCGTTCTCCCCCCCCAGCGCCTTGAGACCCTCCGGGTGAGCAGTGCGCTATACAAATGCCTATGATTGATTGATTGATTGAGGGGGGAAAGGGGACAACCCTGCTGTGTTCCATATTTAATGTCGAATGCAGGGGACAATTCTCCATTAACCCGAACTCTCATACATGGCTTAGAGTGTAATGTTGAAGATGCCATGCCTAAACGGCAGGCAGAAGTTCATTCATTTCAGAACTCGGAATAGGAACTCCCACCAAACTGAGTCAAAGGACTTATCGAAGTCCAGGGAAACCAGGGCCCTGCAGTCTCGTTCTCCGGCGGACATAGCTATTGCTGTATGAAGGTGCCACAGTCAGTGTTGGGTGCCATGTTGTGGCATGAATTCATTTTGACCTGGGTGCATTATCGCTCTGATTATAGGCAGCCGCCTGTTCTGCAGTATTTTAGCCACTATATTCAACTCCAGGTTGATAAGGGAGATGGGCATGTAGGGCGTGCAGAGGTTGGGTGCAGGATCACCGATATGGTGGAACCCCAGAGATCATGTGGTTGTTCATCCAAGGCAAATGCCTTGGCATACATGCCCAGAAAGAGTGGAGTCAAATGTGACGTGTATTTCTTTAAAAATCCAATGGGGCCTGGCGTTTTTCCAACTGGAAGTGGTTGGATCGCCGCTCTGATCTTATCCTCCGTGAATGGCTCTTCCAGTACCTGAATAGTCCAGGGATTAAGAGGTCATTAACAATAGGGTGGTTGTGTGCAGCCGGGGGCACCATTTGTTCAGCATAAAGTTACTCATAGAACGATGCAAATTCACAGGCAATCTGATAAGGAGATCACCGTTCTGTGCGATTATGCAGGGGACTATATGGAGCTCCAGCTCTCTGTGTATCAGCCAGGAAAGGAGCTTACCCACCTTATTTGCCATTTCTTATATCATATATTGAGTTACTAGGTGGGAAAAGGCTGCAGAGTCCATCAGCTTTTGCCGGAGCAACAGTCTCAGCAGTTCTATGTAGTGCTGTGCCTGCTCTACCTGGGGGCCGGAACTCTCTTCCTCCACCCAAATTATTACTGTCTCAAGCTCAGTGAAGTCTCTGTATTTCTGTTGCTTAGCCGCTGTTTGGTATGAGACCACCTGCCCTCTTAGAACTATCTTCCGCACCTCCCAGAGTCTACTAAACCCTCATTGAATTCAGTGTAATCAGTAAGCTACTGTCTGAGAAAGTCAGTGAAGGTGAAGTCCCACAGCCACCAGGCATTTAAGGGCCAGGGTCCTGGCTGCCAAGACGTGGGTAATCTTTGCATGAGTACAGGGGTGCGTGGTCTGTCAACACCCATGGAAATGTTTTCACTTGCACCACCTTGGTAGTGTCCGCTGACGGCAGTAAAAAGTAATCAATTTTGGAGGAGGAACTGTGTAGGTGTGAGTTAAACGTATATTCTGTGGTGTCGAGGTGGATTAGTCAGCATATATCAGTAAGGGCTATAGTGCTACCCCATGTACTCATGGCAGAGGATTTGCAAGGGTGAGCACTGTTTGTATCTGCAGTAGGGTTCATGACTGCATTGCGTGCCCCACACCACCACTCTCTCAGGGGGGGGACAGCAGCAGCACTAATGTGAGCGCCTGAAGTGTACCTTCCACTGGGGGGGGGGGGCATAGACAGACACGAAGGTCCACTGTTTATTGCTCATTCATCCCTCCACCACCTATATCTACCTAGGCTATTGTGATGTGCGGCTGTATCCTGCACTGGTAAGTGCTTTTGGGGGGGAATGGCCGTTCCCCTAGAGGCGGTTGTGTAACAGGTGTGGTATATTCTTGTGCACCCATCCCAGGTGAGGAAGGGGCACTGACTACCCAACAGGTGAGTCTCCTGCCGCAGGACTACCAGTGGTGAGTAGCGTTTCAGGTATTGGAAGATGGTGCCCTTTTTGATTTTATTATTCAATCAGCTGGCATTCCACAAGATGATCAGAGATGAGTAATGTGCAGCTGTCATGGTGGGTCATTGTAGTATCGGAGAGGTAGTCTGTACACCTTCGGTTGGTGTGTGAACAGAAACTTGTGCTAACTAAACTAAACGGTTCCCAAACTCCCGCCTCCCTACACTTCTAAATGTGAAAAATCTGTTGCCCATTCCCAACTAGTGTGTGAGTGTTCCACTGGGTGTGTGATTTTTGCGAGGTTGTGAAACCGATGACAGGATAACTAGCAACGTGTTGTGCAGCCACCCAGCTTTCTAGTATACAGTTAGAGGGTAGTTATGGTGAGGCACGAGTCACCCCACAGGTCTGTCTAACCTCCCCACCCACTTAAAGTCAGAATTTTAGTAACTGAAACAAAAGAATATATACGAGTCAGCATTTGACATGATCCGCATCTCAGTAGAAGGTGGTGGAGGGCTGTGCCCAGTGTCAAGGCAGCGTTAGCGCACCTATTCCTGACACCCGCCTGAACTGTGATGTTGTGGTGAACCATCTATACTGTCTCCTCACCGAGTGTGCAGCCTCTGCTGTGATCTTCTGGATCTGCTCTGTCTCTCAGGACTTGGAAATTTCTCCTTGTGTATCCTTGGGCCCTTGAGTGGTTATTCGCCGGTTTTTCCTGTTGCTGCAGGTTCAATATTTCCAGCCAGTCCAATACTGCTTGAGGTGTGTCAAAAAACATGAGCCTTGTCATCCTGTATGACTTTGAGCTTGGCCGAGAACATGAGCATGTATGTCAGCTGCATGGCTTTTAACTTTTGTTTGACAGCCGAGTATGACCTCCTCTCCTGTTGTATGGTCTGGGTATATGCTGATTTGAGCAGAGTCACGTTTAAGTGTAGCCTTGAGTTGGGCCTGCATAGTTACGAAATTGATCCATAACTGGTTGTGGAGAGGCCCCAATTGATGGCTTTGACACCGGGGACTAGTGTGCCCACTTGATGATAATGCAGGGAGATGTAGGGTCCGCCGGCAGCCATGATTTCCGCCATGTGGTTAAAAATGCCTCCGGATGTGGGCCTTCCGCACGCTCCGGGATGCTGATAAAGTGCATATTGCTTTAATGGGACCTGCCCTCCGCATCCTCAACCCTGCGTTTCAAGTGGGCCACCTTGCCTGACCCAACTCTAAATAATTTTGTATGTGGGTCGAAACATCTATATCTACTACAGTAGGCTGTTTTAAAATTGATCTAGGCAGCCGCGGTACGTGCAGGTAACAACGGAGGGGCGGTGGGGCTGGGTAAGGGGGGATTTTGAGGGACGATGCCAAAGGGAAATTAATTATTTATTTCATTTTCCCTCTGCATCGTCCCTCAGAAACCCCCCTTACCCGGCCCCACCGCTGTTACCTGCACGGACCCCAGCTGGATCTAGGATTTCAATACTCCCAATTGGAATGTTGGTTCATCATCCACATGTCCTTGTCAGTCACATGTATACATTTGCATTTTTGTATAGTATTTGCTCACTACTCATTCACCAGCCACTTTCTCAATTTCAGACCACTTGTGTCTTTATTGTTTGCGGCTGGCTATGCCCCTACAACTTTCCCTTTCACCTATTGAACATTACTAATATCCCTTTCTGACTTAAGATTCTACAGAGGTGAGTGTGAATACAGTTTCAGGCACATATTGAATCATACTATATACTCTGGTCTGAAAATTAAACTCATTCCGGGCAAAAATGTTGAATCTAGCCACACACCGCAACAGGCAGTGAGAATAATGGGTCATGGAAGCCCATCTTGTCCTGAAAGAAGCCCACGGCCTGCAGCCTACTGGCATGTTCCTGAGTGGCAGAATTGTCACTCCAACCCTGGCAGTCTGTCCTCAGATCCAGAATAGATTCAGGCATGATATTGTTGGATATACAGCATAATCTGCTTAAATTGTAAGATCAGGCTTTGGCAACCATTCCTTATTATGCTTCTTGACTTGTTGATGGCTTTGACACTCTTCCAAGCGGTACTACTTGACTGGCTAAAGTAGGCAGGGTGGGTGTCTGGAAAGGCAGTGCTTAATTAGTAAAAATAAAATAAGGGCCAGGACCCACGGTATTGCCCAGGAATCTTTGCAACTTACACTACAAATTGGACCTGCCATCGCACCTAAATGACAGTATATATGCTCCCTAGTAATTATCACACTCCTGCAAATGAAACGGTTGGACAGTTCCAAGCCACCTAAAGCTGTAGAAATGGCCTGGATGTGCTAGAATATTGTTTAAATGTATATTTAATTGTTGAACTAATGAGCTCTGCTCAACAATCGACAGGCAACACCACCATCTTATTTGCTGTCAAAAATAAGTGCTGGTGTCAAGAATTAAGTGCCGGTGTCAAGTGCTGGCAAACAATGGCACAAATTAAGCACTGTGCAAAAGAGCTGTAGAGGTTTATTTATTTTCTGCTAGAATGAAGGAGTTGTGGCACACAGCATGGGTGTACTTAAAGTCGTCAAAAATTGCATTCTTGTCACTGTCACTATTTAACATGGGAGTGCATTCAATGAATGAAATTCTCCAGCTGGAAAGACTGCACTTTCAGGAAACACAGGGCCTCATTATGATTTTTGATGGAAAGCCATCCGACAGCCCGTCAGAGGCTTTCGGCCTGACATCATAGGTTTCTGTCCGACCACCGTATTATTGTACTGGCGGTTGGAGGGAAAACTGCGGGGGAATTCTGCTCTGCTTCCGATGGACTCAAAGAGCCCGTCGGGCAGTGGTCGGAAATGTAATCCCCAAATGGCAGCAGAGCCAACCTCTGCTCCGCCATTGGGATTACAATGTCCGACCGCCATGAAAAGTCAGGCAGAAAGTGACGTTGGGGGCTCCTAGCAGGGTCCCCTTCTCCCCTGGCCCTCCGGCATGGGACCTGGGGATCACCTGTGGTGGCCCCCTAAACATCCCTGCACCATGTGGAAGAGTTTGGGGGCCCCTAGCAGGGCCCCTTACCCACATGACCCTCCCCTATGGGGCTTGGGGGCATCAGTGGTGCCCCCTAAACATCCCTGCACTATGCAGTGCCTGCCACACGCTGCAGAGATATTTGAAAACATCAATTTTTCTATTGCAACTTATGCTGCGGCTCTTTTACGGCCAATGCACAAGCTGAAATAGAAAAATTGATGTTTCCAACTGCCCATAGGGTGGTCACATCCTAATACTGTGGGTGGAACCGCTGACTAATAGTCGGGCGGATTCCATCACGCTACGGTATCGGTTGAACGCTCGTCCAACCAACATCATAATAGGCCTGAAGTCTTTTTACACTGATCTAGATAAACTTCTGTCAGGTTATAGGAAGATTCAAATCTGGATCAGTATAAACTGAATGGAGCTTAATGATGCCAAAACATAAGTTATTATCAGTCCGGGACATGATGGAACAGTTTGTATCCATTCTTCAGGCTGACTAAAATTTGATCCACATCCAAGCCCAAAAATAATTGTGGGTACACTTGCATTCTTATATGTTCATATAAGTACAAGCTGACGCTGTGGCCAGTACAAAATCACACAAGCTGAAGCTGTTCTGGTGGATTAGTCCGTTCCTATCTTAAGATCGTCTGGCTACAATGGCACACAATATTGTGCATGCTAAATTATATTACTATAATGCCTTTATATTGACCTCTACATGTGACTCAGGCTGCAGGAAATCCAGAATAATGCAGCGCAGATTTTACTGTGGGTTTTATAGCTCCAGCCATAGAAAAAATAGAGAGGCCACAAAAGAAATAGTGAAAAGATTATGAGGAACAACTGACTGAAAATGAAACAACTTTATTAAAAGTATTCTAAGAACAATTGACTAATCACACATCGACAGCGGCAATAATCAGACGCAAGGTCAATAGTTAGAGAACTACTACCCAGCTTTACCTGCTCAACAAGAAAAGCCAACACATATGCAGCTTTCAGGCAGAGACTCTCATGGTTCTTTGACTAACTGATACATGTATTTTAGGTTTCAATTGTTTTTTTTTTTTTATAACCACCTTTGTTAAGAGTTTTAGTGTAAAGCACAGCACCACACAGTCACGATGTACACATAACACATGTATTACAAAGCAACAAGCCCAAACATTAAAAAAGTGCCAGGTTATAATCGTTTTTATACAAATTTAAGTATACACAACTTGGGACCAGCACACCCACCTCATAAACCCCCACCATTCTGGCACCCTGGCTCAAGCATCAATGTTTTTAAACAATGACTGAATGTCCCTGAAACATGGTAGCTTCTTTTTCAATTTTTAGTAGTAATGATTGGTCTCCCAAAAAACTAGTCTGGGTTTGCAATGCACTGAGAATCAATTATTAAGGTATCAAAAAAGTAATACTAATATGAAATACAGTAGTCTATCAGTGAGTAGTTCAACTGCATCAAGAGATGTGTTTGGGCAATGCACGAGGTTCACGCGCACAACAAAAATAGTCTTTCTACGTTCGGACGTGCAGACAAGCCGTTTCAGCAGCAATGAACCACAAAATCCAATCTTAAATGACAGGTTTGTCAAGTTTCTTCAATAGTCACTAATTTGACAAAGGCCACATAAGAGCAAAGATGAAGAGCAGCTCTCTACAAAAAAATTAACTGTTTACGTCATATGAATTTACAAGTATTTATCTTATAGTATATCAGCTTCTGTTAAAGTAAAAACAGCACAATAACACTGTCACTTTATGATATTTATTTATGTCCGCTTAATGGCTTTTATTTTACTATATATTACCTACTGGCGGTCGCCAGTAGGTAGTTATAGTTAGGACCTATTATCCATAGGAAATCCGCAACATTCTATTTGGAATAACTTTGGCGCCGGTTGACGAATCTTCGTGAAATTTTCAAACCTGTTGGGGCGCTCTGGTCCGCTCCTATCCTGAAAGCCTCGGGTAATTCGTCAAGCGGCGGCCAAGAAAAAAGGGGGGTTCCAAAACGTGTTTTCCCCATGCAATTTTCCATAGGAACCTTTAATCGCAGCTACAGCCCGAACTGCTGAATGGAATTACACCAAATTTGGCAAAAAGGTAGCCCTTGGTTCAGAGTTGTGCCTTTTGGTTAAAAGGTGTAAATCTGTTCAGTAGTTCCTAAGAAAATCAAAAGTAAAATCACATATATATCTGGGCGGAGCCTAACCACACATCTCATTGTGAGATCTGATTGGCTGTCAGCACTTTATCCAAGAAGTGTTGGCAGCCATCTTGGGACCAATATACATGATAGCACCTCATTAAAAAGCATTGCGGTTAATAGAAGGTTTTAAGACGTTAGTTACATTATAGATCATGTGTTGATGGTACCATACTCATTTTAGGAATTGTGGTGTGTTCTAAGGTGATTTTACCATGTGAAAAAGCCTTCTGCTGGTATATCATGAATCATGTTTGAGAGAAAACTATTTTCTCATGCTTTTCCCACAGAGGTTTGGAAGGTGATCTATAAGCTAAACTGAGAGCATATTTTCTGTAAATTCACATTATCTTTCTCAGTCATGTGAGAATGAAGTCTGACATTCTCAGTAAAACATGTACATCCAACAATGGCAGAGACTGTCAGTTGATTCCTTTGTGTTCTACTGCAGCTTCCTAGAGTGTTCTAAAGAACAACTAGAGCGCTAACAGTTCTACTTATGACAAACGAATTGCACACCTGAAGCCATCTTGATTGGAATAAAGTGGTAACTCTTAAAACATTTAATTTAAAAAGGAACAAAATGAGTGGGTTCATTTTCCCATAGAAAGTATGATTAGTGCTGCAGAAAGAAAAATGAGGGCACATTTTGAGTGACTTCTCAAATCCTTTTATTCTGACGTGCAGACTGAAACATGCACTTTTAATACCAGCAGCAGACTTCTGTGGTGAGCAGTAGCTTTACTACAGTGATCTAATGAGCAACTAGAGTGCTAACATTCATAATTTATGGCAAATGTGTGACACCTCTGAATGCCTTCTTGGTGGAACCAAAGTAAAAAACTGAAATATTTCCAACTGAGGAGACTGCAGTAAATGAGGAAATCAGGAAACTTCATAACAAATAAGTCTTCCAAGATGGCCACCAGAGACAAAAGAGCCCAAATGTAGCGCAAATATCACCCAGATGTAGCCCAAGTATAGCCCAATGACAGAATGTCCCAGAGTGTTCTTAAGAACAACTAGAGCGCTTACTGTCTACCTTATGACAAAAGTATGGCACACCTGAAGCCATCCTGATTGGAATAAACTGGTAACACTTAAAACATTTAATTTAAAAAGGAACACAATGAGGGGGTTCATTTTGCCATAGAAATTATGTTTAGTGCTGCAGAAAGAAAAATTAGGGCACATTTTGAGTGACTTTTCAAATCCTCTTTTATTTCATTATAAAGATTCTGACATGCAGACTGAAACATGCACTTTTTATACCAGTAGCAAACCTCCGTGGTGAGCAGTAGCTTTTCTACAGTGATCTAATGAGCAACAAGAGTGCTAACATTAAGAATTTATGGCAAATGTGTGACATATCTGAATACCTTCTTGATGGAATCAAAGTAAAAAACGGAAAGCATTTCCTACTGAGGAGACTGCAGTAAATGAGGAAATTAGGAAACTTCATAACAAATAAATCTCCCAAGATGGCCACCAGAGACAAAAGAGCCCAAATGCAGCACAAATATCACCTAGATGTAGCCCGCATGTAGCCCAATGACAGAAGTGTGCAAAACACTTTTTATTTTTTGTGTTTTTGCAGTTTTATATATTGCAGACTTGTCAGGTATTGGAGTGCTTTACATGAGCATTGGTTACATCACACGAGAACAAATTCATTTTGGTTGTAGACATGGGGAGATTAAGTGATTTGACCAGAATCACAGAATGTCGAGCTGAAGCAGAAACTCCAACCTGATTCCCCAGTTGCAAAGTCTGCAGCTCTGGAAGTAACACCACATCCTCTTCCCTATGTGCAACATTTAATCAAGTGGTCAACTGGATAAAAAAACATGAAGATAACAAATCATTAAAAAGTGCTTTATCGCTATTTGAAATCTCAGAAAATATGTCCTCATTTTAGTTTTTTAGAGCACTAACCATAATTTTTGTGCAAATAAGACCCTCTATGTCATTTCTAAAGGAAATGCTCTAGGTATTACAGTTTTGATTACATCAAGATGACGTCAGGCGTTCCACACTTTTGTAATAAATACAGAATGTTAGCAATCTAGTTGTTCATTAGGATACTGTTGAGAGGCAGAGGCCAGGGGCACGGACTCTGAAAATTGAAGGCAGGTAGGAGGGTGCAGAGGCAACAATTTGACCACACTGGGCAGGCAGGAAGGGCAGTGGCAGAACAACAGACAATGGAGGGCAGTGGAAAGGGGGCAGGGGTAATAAACCAACAATACAGGACTGGCAAGACAGGCTGTGGCAATATAATAGACCATTGTGGGCAGAAGGAAAAGGCAGTGGTAGTACAACCATACATGCCAACAGACCCGATTCAGCCAGAAAACGTCCAATGTTTTTAAGCTCAAATGGGCTTTATTTGATCTGTCTGCTGTCTACAATCTCCTCTTTTTCAATGTAACTCAAAGGGGAAAATCAATACCCCAGTTTTTTTTCAAAATCTCCCTCTTACCTAGTTCAAAATGTTCGCAAGTATGGTACATTGGATCATGGAAGGCAGGAGGAATTGGGGTAGGGACATGGACTCGGATAACATAGGACAGGAGAGACATGGAGAGGTGCACCAAACTGACCGTACAGGGCAGGCATCAGGGTTTGCAGCAGCACAATACACCACACAGGGCATGCGGGACGGGAGTGCAGCACAACAATCCATAGAAAGCAATAGGGAGGGGACAGGACCATGCACATGGACAACAGACAACAGAGGGGAAAGAGGCAATGGCAGCTCGCTGACCATAATGGACAGACAGGAGAGAAAGCTGCAGCATAACAGAATATAAAGGGCAGGAGGGACGGATCAGGGGCATTACAATGGCACAGACAAGCCAGGAGGGAGGGAATAAGGGTCTGCACATGGAAACAGAGGGCTGGGGGCAAGGGGGCAGGGCAGGAGCAGCAAGATGACCATGGAGGTCAGGCAGGATGGGCACTAGAAGCAAGACACACCATGGAGAGCAACAGTGAGACTATGATGCCATACACACAGACCATGGAGGGAAGGTGGGAGGGGGTCAGGGGCAGCTAGCTGACCACACAGGGAAGGTGGGAGGGGCCGTGGCAGCACAGAAGACAATGCATGGCAAGCGGGAGGGTTAGTGGCAGCACAATGGCTATGATGGGGCAAGAAGGAGGGTGCAGGGGCATGCACAAAGGACCATGGAGGATAGAAGGGAGGGTCAGGACCTGGGCACAGAAAAGAGAGTTGAGGGGAAGGGGCCTCACAACAGACCACGCAGGGCAGGCAGGAGGAGTAGTTGCAGCACAACAGACCAGGGAGGGCAAAAGGGTGTGGCCGTAAAATGGACCATGGAAGACAGGAGGAAGGGGATAGGGGCATGGAATGTGGACAGGCAGGGTGGGGGTGGCAGGGACAGGTTACAGTCATCTGACAATGCTATGCAGGTGGGAGGGGAGTGGGAGCTCAACAGAACACTCAGAGTTGGTAGGAGTGGCAGGTCCATGGAACATGGTGGGCAAAAAAGATAGAGCAGGGGCATGCACAAAGACATCGGAGGGCAGGGGGAAGGAGAATAGGGGCAGCAAGCTAAGCACAGAGGCTAAGCAGGAGGTCAATGACGGGGCATAGAATTGGGCAATGGAGGGCAGAAGGAGTGGACTGGTACATCATGCTAAATGGAGGGCAGTGGCAGCACATCAGACCGTGCATGGCAGGAGGTAGGAGGCTAGTCCATGGATTCAGACAACAGAGGATAGGGAGGAGGTGGATGGGGCAGCAAGCTAACTGTTCAGAGAAGGCGGGTATTAGGAACTTTATTGTTTTTAAAATGTGTGTCTGTGCGAACTTCTTAAAATATGAACATGTATGCAGCATAATTCCACTTTTATTCATGAAGAAGAGGACGTTTGTGACTGTGACTCCGGGCTCACTTGGCAGAAACACCCCCTGACCCTCCACCCCCCATTGCAAAATGTAATGCCTGTGAAAAGGGTAGGTGAATGCATTGTTATATAGAATATAGTCCTGAGAGCACGATTGAAAATTAAAACTAGATATAGTGTATGGTATAAACTATGCACCAAAAAGTGTGATGTAAGATGAACCGGGGCGTGAAATATAATATGCAATTCATTGTGCGCAATTACAGATTCATTGGAGAGCGCAAGATAGCACAGGAACTAGCGCGTGCTATGCGATATGCACCTTGGAGTGTAATATGCACAGGGCAGTGTTGTGTAACCTAACTAGTCTCTAAAGTTGTAATATAAAATATGTGCTGGGGAGTGTAACGTTGCATATGCACTGTGACAAAGATATGGATCCCAGATTGTAATATGTATGGCATAGCACTGTGCGTTATAACATCGGCATCGAGGAAGGCACATTAGGTGGGGCAATACAACCCGTGCGAAGGCAAGTGTGGGATGACATATTCACGGGGTGGTGTTACAGTGCACATGGGCTAGAGAGTGTCATAGTATACGCACTAGCTGGTGGAATACAACACAAAGGTGTGTGGCACTCGGCGGGCACTGGTGGGTGTAACACAGCATTGGGCTCAGCCAGGAGCGCGCTGTGACTCTCAAGTTAGGTTCGTCTCCTTTCCAGAGAGTAAAATAAAAAGTATTACACATCCGGCGGTGGATGTGTGTTTTATTAAACGTGAGGGGGATTTCTTGCATAGTTTTGGTCGAATTTTTGTCGAATCCCCTTTGAATGGCTTGGTGTGCGTGTGTATTAAATGTGCCCGTCAATAGCTACCCATCTTTGTATAAATAAACTACAAGGGTGTCTACTTGGAGAGTATCCACCGGCGGGGGCGCCGGGATTAGGCACGGTAAGGCATCAGACACGTCAGAGCTTCACTAGCGGTGTAAATACATTACACGTAGATTCATTGTATGCATTGTCGCCTTTTAATGAATATCACGCAAATCGTCATGGTGATAGGAACGTACGGTTTGTCCAGCATGTCCTAGGTGTTTCTATAAATATATAAATAAATAAAAACAAAGGCCGGCCCCGGGGGATGGGGTCCCCGGGGCCATAAGTGGCCTGAGGAGGGGGGCAACGCAGCCCCACTCCTAAAGAATTTTTTTTTAAATCCATGCCCTGGGGGTTGGGGTCCCCGGGGCCGATTAAGGCCTCGGGAGGGGGCACCCTTCCAAATTTTTCTTTTAAAAAAAAAAAAAAATGAGGGGGCAGGCCCTGGGGGATGGGGTCCCCAGGGCCAATAAATTAGAAAAAAAGCGGGGCCACACAGCCCCCCTTCTTAAAATAAATAAATAAATAAAAGACCGGCATTGCGCCGGAGGCCACGCCCCCTCCTTGCAGTACTCTGCAAACGCACCCCCTGGCAAGTTGTAAGTTGGGGAATTAATTCTCCTTCAATACTGAGGGTCCCTGAGGGCCAACTAGCCCAACAGGTATCTCCAGTATGCGCCAGGGAGCTGCATTGCAGACAGGTGTTCTGAGGCCACGCCCCTTTTTACACCTCTCTGCAACGCAGCTCTGTGGCGCTTACTGGAGGTACCTAGTGGGCTATTTTGCCCCTAGGGACCCTCAGGATTCAAGGGGACTTAATCTCCCAACTTAAAACGGCCACAGGGCGTGTTTACACAGTGGGGAAGGGAGGGGACGGGGCCTGAGGTGACGTGTACAAACACGCCCTATGGCGCGTTTTAAGTTGGGGAAATAATTCCCCTTCAATACTGAGGGCCCCTGGGGGCTGACTAGCCCACCAGGTGCTTCTAGCAAGTGCCACTGCACTGCGTTGCAGAGAGGTGGTCCAAGCCGTGCCACTTTTTACACCTCTCTGCAACGCAACTCTGTGGCGCTTACTGGAGGTACCTAGTGGGCTAGTTGGACCCTAGGGACCCTCAGGATTCAAGGGGACTTAATCTCTCAACTTAAAACGGCCACAGGGCGGCTTTACACAGTGGGGAAGGGAGGGGACGAGGTCTGAGGTGACATGTGCAAACAGGCCCTGTGGCGCATTTTAAGAGGTAGTTTTAATCCCCCTGCCCAATTATATACTAGGGGCTTACAGAAGAGGTCATGCTAACCACAGGGGGACCCCAACGCATAGTGTTCCCTAGTGTATGTATGTGTTTTCACTGTATTCTAAGTGTCTTTTAACATCGCACTGGCTCTAGGACTGGTTAGTCAGACTCAGTTACCACCAGTATCCATCTGAAAAAGTTGAGGGTACAGGATGATTTTGCAACAAGGCTTCTTTCTGCTCTTCTGTTTGTTCTTTCTGCACGTTATCCTTCTTCCTGCACTTTTCTTCGTCTTTGAGGACTTCTGTTGCTACTTTCTGCATTTCTTTTTGTGTGTTTTTTCTTCTTTCTTCACATGTCCTATCTCTGTAGGTATAGTTAGAAATTAGCATTTAAAAAACTTTAGCAATTTACTGAAAAAACCATAGGTTTCAGGGGCGTTATAGTTAGCTGGACTTTTCACTCGTACAAAACCATTGAAATTCCCTTGTTATAGTTAGTTCAGCTAACTATAACTCGCGCGCCCGCAATGCACTGCTGATGACATCACATATTACATCACTCATGACATGGTCAGTGACATCACTCATGACATGACATCTCAAATGACATCACTGATGACATCATCCAGTGAATGTGTGTTTTTCTGAAAATTAAACCTATGGTTTTTTCAGTGAATATATATATGTCAAATTGCAAAGGTTTTTATTAGTCATGCAATAAACAATTATTAGTCTTTCTACCATATTCAGAAACATTTCACATTTTCTGATCTAGAATTGGATACCTTGGAAATGTATGTCCATCTTCCCTACAAAATATATATTTATGAGAGGTTTTTTACAAGGAAGATAGAACATTTCTCATTAACAGATTGCAGGCTGCCACTCATTTCAAAGGATTTATTAATAGCCTGCCACCTATTAAAAAACAGACTGTGAAGTAACTGCACACTTTTATTGCCATTTGTTCTTGTTGACAGCCACTTGAGGAGACCCAAGTTTTTCCATTGGCGTTGAGTGTGTGTTCCTGGTTCTAGACTGGGAATGTGCCAAAATGCTACGCGTCCCAGCTGAGGTGTAACACCGAGAAATATCTTCATTTCTGCTTATTACTACCTCTTTATATGAGTGCTGCATTCAGCAGCACACATAGATAGAGGAATATGCCTCAGGGGATTGTTTTTGCACAAAAACAATCCTGCACGCAATGCAGGCACCCTTGCACCATGTAGCAAGGTTGCCTGCGTTGGCGCTAGGCAGCCCATTGTGCGCGAGCGCTGGGGAAAAAACAGGAATGCGCCGTATTGTCAAAATACATCAATTCCTGCCCTTTACCTTAAATGCAGCGCAGCAAAGTGACTTGCTGTATTGCGTTACTTTTATATAAACATGGCCCTAAATGTTTGCTCCAAATATTATAAAAATACAGCTCACATAAAGGGTACACATGACCCCTGACTTGCCAATTAGTTCACTAATAGAATAGAAATGTTTGCACGAACATGCACTTATAAAACTATATAGCGTATAAACAATAATCTTTGGAAATTGGGTTTCAGCAAAAATGATTATCATTTGCACATCACCAAGTAAAGTGTTCTGATTTGATTTTATCTTATTCAAATTTTGTTTTTCATCCCAGAGAGTTACAAAAACAGTGCTTTTATACCTAGTTCACTAATTGCATAGTTAAATGTTGTGTGTTAGAAAGAAACCTGAAATCCAAGTGGAACATGGAGTGGGCAAAACTCCGCGAACTACGCCGGCGTATCGTAATTTACACCAACCCCTAGTTCTAATATGAAGCTTCTGCTAATTTCTAGTAATATCAATACCATTTTCCCCACTTAGGTGTCAAGTGATGTGCATGCCGCGCTGCACGAAGAATAACATGGGCTCTTATATTTCAGCAAAACTGGAGAGAATGAACCTGCCCCCAACTCCATATGTATTAACCCAATTGTGGTCACTACACCCCCTGGTGCCGCTTAAAAGCATTTAACTAGAGATGCACAGTACATATCACAACACTGTCTACTTTATGTGTAAATGGTAAAGAGCTGCAGGAGAAAAAGACAACTTTTAGTGGAAATATATTGTGGAATTATTGTCCTGTCATGAATATAAAAAGATTTGATCTACTAAGAAATGACTGTGCTTTGGGAATGAAGAAATGCCCTTTAACACGGTTCTACAGCTGTAATATACACTAAAACAAAAAATAAAAACAGAAAACGTTGATCAATAAAAACGTATTGTAACAAAATCTGCCTTGTTCTTTTAGCCACATTTCGAAAGTAAAATTAGAAAGGTCTGTCTTCCAGGCTGACTGAGAAGTTAGCTCAGCTCCTCGCTCGATAATCCAACTGTAAAACACTACCCCACTGAAACAGGATTTCTCTGTCAACATACATTACTCTGGCTTAAAAGTACTAAACGCGTCTTTGAAAGTTGGCAGAATGAGCGCCCTTGGCAAGGAGCCGCGCGAGCCATGATTCCATCACACTGACGCTATTTACACGCTTTTTAAGCACCGGAAAATCACAATTCGACACAGAAAGTCTGTGAAGCCTCAGGCTCCCGAGTACTGTCACTGTCTAGAAAGAACAAGAGCTTCAGAACAACGAAAACGTTCAGAATGATATGGCCCTTTTAGTTTGCTAACCCATAACAAAGAAACATGTTATCACTCAATTTGGGCCCGTATTGCAGAAGTGCCCCGGGGGCGCAACGGGCATTTGCACCCGCTTTTTGCACCCCCTGGGGCACTTTGGAATTACAGAAGGGGCCGCAGACACTTATGCACCTGTTTGAAGGTGCACCTTAACGCAAACAGGGAAAGTGTGCCCTATATGTAATAAGGCCCCTACGGATGCAAAGCACTATCCTTGTTTGCACCGCAGCGCACCTTTCAAAAGGTGTAGCCTGGGCAAACAAGGAAAGTGCACAGTATTCGAAGGAATGTGCTGCCCCCAGGGCAGCCGCGAACTCACACTGCCCCCAGGGAGGCGCATTCAAGTGAAATACGGAGCAGCAATTTAAAAGCTGCTACGTATTGTAACTGTGCTGGTGGCAAACTGCCTGCACTTTTAAGGGGATTAGAATTTACCTTGCACGAGGGTGCAGTGAGTGACTTCATCCGCCTCTAGACGGATGCCTGAGGGGGCCATGGGACCCCCTTTCTCCACCCCCAGCAGGCCTTTAGGAGGCTCACTGAAAGTGCACCAACTTTTTGTGACACACTTTCAGTGCGTCTCTTAAAGAATGTTTGTCTCTGCGCCCACGTCAGTAATAGGGGGCAAGCACAGAGGCAAAGTGATTCCCTCATTTGCAAAGGACCACTTCCCCATGTAAATGAGGGAAATGTCCTTTCAAGCTAGAGCTAGTGCAACATGTGTGTCAGTGCTTTCTGTATTACAGAAGGGGACGCACAACCTTGTGCGGTCCCTTCTTTAATACCATTGTGCCATGGGGGTGTTCAAAGCAGGCACTCATGCCCATTGCGCCCCTGGGGAATAATGTGTAACGCGGGGCCTGGTGTGTAAGTGTCTCATTCAAACACAAGGATGTCTACTTTACCTTCAGGAAGATGCGAAAGACAGTAGATCTACTCAGCATTTAATCCTTTTGAGGGCGATAAAATGGCTACCGTTCAGATGGAAAACAAAGAAATATCTGCTGTCATTTGCACCAAACAACCCCTGACAGTGCAGCTGTGCCCAACAACCGCTCTTAATAATTTAACATATAGCTGTACTGGCGACTCTGTCAATATAAATATTGTGAAATCCAAATTTACAGTAAACATAATGTTCCTTTGCAAATGGTAAGTATTTCTCATACACGTTCGTTTTGGTATTTCTTAAAGTCCTTCTAAGCATTCATTTTGGGGGACCGGGACCTATTTTTCATTATTAGATTGACTCAGACATGAGGGAGTGACAGAAAAGAAAGGGGGAACTCAGAGACAAAGGGAGAAAGAAGCTATGACAAAGAACGTGCAAGAGTGAGATAAAGGGACAGGAAATGCAGGAGGGAGAAAGAGGAATTGAAAGATGGGAACTCAGAGACAAAGTGTGATGGCAAAGATTGTGCAAGAGTGAGATAAAGGGACAGGAAGTGTAGAAGGGAGAAAGGAATTGAAAGATGGGAACTCAGAGACAAAAGGAGAGACGTGATGACAAAGAACGTGAAAGAGTGAGATAAAGGGGCAGAAAGTGCAGGAGGGAGAAATAGGAATTGAAAGATGGGAACTCAGATAAAAAGGTTGAAGACAAAGAACGTTCAAGAGTGAGTTAAAGGGACAGGAAGTGTAGGAGGGAGAAAGGAATTGAAAAATGGGAACTCAGAGACAAAGGAAGAAAAAAGTGATGACAAAGGACGTGCAAGGGTGAGACAAAGGGACAGGAAGTGTAGGAGCTAGGAATAGGAATTGAAAGAGGGGAACTCAGAGACAAAGTGTGATGGCAAAGATCGTGAGGGAAGTGTAGGAGGGAGGAAGGACTTGAAAGATGGGAACTCAGAGACAAAAGGAGAGATGTGATGACAAAGAACAAGCAAGAGTAAGATAAAGGAACAAGAAGTGTAGGAGGGAGAAATAGGAATTGAAAGGTGGGAACCCAGAGACAAAGGGAGAAAGAAGCAATGACAAAGAACATGCAAGAGTGAGATAAGCAGGGGGACCACGCTGGAAGGTGGGCGCGCAACCCAGAAGCCTCGCAGGGAGCCCATTGAGAGCAAGGTCCCGGGGTCTATTGCCCTTTGCATAATGGAGTCTTCGACCGTCGGGAAGGCCAGATAAGAGGTGGGGGTCGGGAGCGGCCCACTAAGTGGGGCCCCAAGTTTATGAAGCAACCACGTGTGGGGGATCATGACAAAAAGTCCACTGCATGGCGCTGGGCGTCTGGAGCCTGACCCCAACATGGCTGCCAAAGGGAACTGGTAACAGCTGGTGGGCCCAGGAAGCATCTACCGAGCCGATGGGCAGTCTCCTTTCTCATCAAGCCTTACAGGGAGCCGGGGATTGGAGGAGGGCCGAGCCTGAGGTCACCGCCTACTGAAGTGACCCATGATTAGCACAAACTCCGCCATCACCGAGAGTGCTCGCAGGGCAGATCTCGTAGCCTCGGCGGACAGCGCATGGGGAGCACCCTGAGGGGGTCGTGGAGAGGCGTTGGACCCCTATCCACCGGAGAGTGCATAGCCTGGTTTTGAGCAGCAGGTGGGGCGGTCGAGAGCTGACCAAGAAGCGTGTCCCCCTATGCCACCGAAAAAGGCCACCAACAATAAAGTCTCCAACTACTTTGCCACTACAAGTGCGGGAATGCCCGGAGAAGAGGCGGCACAACCCAAAGGAGCAATGGCGCTCACCAGGGAGGATCTCCTGTCTTCCCAACAGGAGTTCAAAAAAGGATCTCGTGCAGACATCAAAGCAGACATGGACGCCTCCTTTGATTCTTTTAGGGGGGAGATGAGTGAGAAACTGGTGACCCTACAGGCAGATGTGGACTCGGTGTGTACTCGAACACTGGACCTTGAGGAGAAATATCAGGAGTTGGCCGATCGAATTAAACCCCTGGAAGAAGGTTTGGCGGACCTGAGTAGGCAGCTGCGGGGCACCTTGCTCAGATGTCAGGATTTGGAAAATCGGTCCCGCCGAGACAATATACTAGTCCAAGGCCTAGAGGAAGATTGCGAGGGCCTGGACCTGGAGGCCTTCATGGTGAGCCTTTTCTCCTCGGTCCTGGGAGAGGATGGTCCTGAGGTCCGGCTGGAGAGAGTTCATAAATTGGGGCCGCGGCTCCCCGGGGAGAACCGGAGACCCCAGGACATTTGGGCAAAATTTGGTTCGTTTAAGGTCAAAGAATTGGTCCTACAAAAAGCGAGGAAAACTGACAAGGTCATCTTTCAGAATGCAGCGTGCACGCTCTACCAGGATGTGGGCCAGGCTACTCTCATGGGATGCCAACAATTCCGCCCGATTACCGACTTCTTGAGGAAGAGGAAGGTCAAGTACAGATGGACTTATCCATTTGGGATTGCCTTCCAATGGGATAAGAAACACCTGCATTGCACAGAGTTGGCGGGAGCGGCGGGTCTTCTTGGAATCACGATCTCTACACCTAATGGTGCAGCATCTTCAAGGGACACAGAAGGGGACCAGCTGCGAGGTAGACAAGGAGGTGGCCAGTGGCGAACAGTGGGACGGGGGAGCAAGAAAACTCTGGACTGACTTCCAAGACTGTTGGTCCCATGTCCGGACTATGCTCACACTCGATTAAGTATTCTACCCCACCCGCGGGGGCAGCTAGGGGGTCCTGACGGAGAGATGGTTGGAGCGGAGGTCCTGCACTTACCATGCCTGCTGTGAAGCCATATGGCTGGACAAATTGGCACACACTTTGGACTGCTCTTTGCAAATTATGGGCCCCACGGGTAGGCCGTGCTTGAGGCCAGCAAAGTGAAATGCTGCTCGTCACGAGTGCGGTAAGGAGATTCCTTTGGGAGGAAGGATGGAGCGGAGGACTTGCACTCTCCTTGATTAATGCAGAGCCACCTGCACGGACAGACTTGAGCCGTTAAGTCAGGGGTGTTCAGGAATATGACAGACACTACGTAGCTGTACAGCTTTACTATGCATACGCCTTGAATATTGAGGTTATTGGGGCTAGGGGAGCGGAAATGGCTTAGTTCCTGGAGTCCCCTCTGAGATGGGGATTCTCCGAACTCGAATTTATTGGTTTTATTGTTCTGTTGCGCTAGTTAGATGTCATGGTGCCTATATTATGCTTTTCATTTGCTGGGTCGGGGGTGGGGTGGATGGGAAAAATGACGGAGCAGGGGGCCTAGAGGTGGGAGGTCGGGTCCCAACTAGATAACAATGGCAGTCCGTAGTATAACATGGAATGTCCAGGGCCTCAACCCCCCCAATAAGCGGCTGCACCTCTGGAAATACTTACTTGACCATAATATCCAGGTGGCGGCCCTCCAATAAACGCTCCTCAAGAAAACTGAGAAACACCGCCTGACACATAACGCTTACTTTTTTTGAGATCCTCCCATGCCTCAAAGCATACTGGGGTGGCACTCCGTTTTCATGCGGGGATCCCGTTCTAAGTTCAAGACACTAAATCTGATAAAGCGGGGAGATACATAATGGTTCGGGAGGGGATCTGAGGGGCCGGCAGTGTACATTTGCAGTAATCTATGCACCGAATGCGGGTCAGCAGGACTTTCTCCTCTTCTTCCTCAGGAGTTTGGAGAACTTTGCACAGGGGGACGTACTCCTAATGGGAGATTTCAATCTCATATGGGATTTGGGACTGGACACGACCCACCCACACAGGGCGGCAGTGGGGCTTTTAGCAAGGCCCTGAGGTATCAACTCCAACACCTGGGTATGGTGGACGTGTGGAGGGATATTATTCTCACCGTACAAGAGTATTTCTTCTTCTCCCACTCTCACAAAACATACTCCCGCATCGATTATGTGTTTGTGAGCCAAACTCTGTTCCCCTCAGTCTTACAGTCACACTTCCACTCAATCTGCCTGTATGACCATGCTCCTCTCGAGATGATCCTCACCTGTTCGGCCCCGCGTTCAAAGCATGCACGCTGGTACTTTGCTAATTTCCTCTGCAGACTCCTGCGGGACGAACTCAGACAAACCTTTGAAGATTTTTGGGGGAATAGTGATCCTGAGCTCACCCCCCATGCCATCACCTGGGACGCTCTCAAAGCGGTCGTCCGGGGTAAAGGCATTGAACTGGCCACTACCCTGAAAACTCAGCAGCGAGAGGAGCGGCCTATGTTGGAAGGGGAACTGCAGACCGCTGAACAGGCACATAAGGCAAGCCCCTCGGCACGGCACAGCGGAAAGTAACATCCCTCAAAGGGAAGTTGCAGGCCATATATACCAACAGGGCAGAAAAAAACATCTTGTGGTTGCAGGCCAGGGGATATGAGGGAAGGAACAAAGTGGGAGCATTGTTAGCATGCCAACTGAGTGCCAAGCAGGAAAGGGAGTACATCAAACTCATTGTAGATGACGCGGGTGTCTCTCACATGACAGAAGAGGGGAGTTCTATCGCACCCTTTACACCTCAGAAAACCCACGGTTATCTGGACCCCTTAGACCTCCCACAGGTCCCGTCTAGTACCAATTGGCTAAACCGAGGAAGTCCATAAGGCGATTGATGGGCTTAAAATACAGAAAGACCTGGGGCCTGATGGGTTTACGCCACACTTTTACCGCACCTTCGCTCCAGGACGAGCCCTCTATTTAACTACACTGTTCAACGTCATCGCTTCTACACAGCAGTTCACTCCCACCATGGGGGAGGCACTTGAGGCGGTGATACATAAGCCAGGGAAGGACCCTGCAGCGTGTTCCTCTTACCGCCCTATTGCCCTTCTCAATCTGGATGCCAAGCTCTACTCAAAAATCTTGGCTACTCGCATCGAATCTGTGCTCCCAGGCCTTTTTTACCCAGACCGATCAGGGTTCATTAAGGGGTGTCAGACCCATGATAATTTACGGCGCCTCATCCACATCATGGAGTAGGTCCGGAAAAAAAACATCCCAGCGTCTCTTCTCTCGTTTGACGCGGAGAAAGCATTTGACAGAGTGGAGTGGACCTCTTTGTTTCGGGCGCTCCAGCGCTTTGGGTTTAGCGAAACTTTTATAGGAATGGTTATCCCCAACTACCATTCCCCCAAATCCTGGGTTCTGGTCAATGGAGCCGCATCACACTCTTTTTGCTTGGCACGGGGGATGAGGCAGGGGTGCCCGTTGTCCCCCCAACTTTTTGCCCTGTGTATAGAACCCCTTGCACACAAAATCAGAGAACATCCTGGCATACGGGGGGTGCGATTTGGCATGGATGATCATAAGTTATCGCTTTTTACAGATGATGTGCTCCTCCCTTTAGTCATGGAGCCACTGACCTCTCTACCGGCAATTTAGACGGAACTCTCATTGTTTGAGCGGGTGGCGGGATTTAAGGTCAATCTGGCCAAGTCCTTCTTACTTAATTTGACCCTATCCAAAGAGGAGTGGCGACAGGTGGAGGGTGCATCACCCTTTCGATGCACAGCCAAGGAAATTACCTACCTGGGCATTAAGCTCACGCTCCGTATTTCGGATCTATATAAGGCCAACTTTCCCCCTCTCCTACAACAGTTAAAAATTGACTTGGGCAAATGGAGCACCGCATGTATCTACTGGATGGGCAGGATCAATGCCATCAAGATGAATGCTCTGCCCCGCTTGCTCTATCTCTTCCAGGGGTTACCCATACAGGTTGAAAAAGGTCTCTTCAGGGAACTGCGACAAATGATCACCAAATTCATCTGGCAGGGGAAGAGGGCTCGCTTGCCCCATCATCTGCTCATTCGCCCACGCAAGGAAGGGGGTCTGGTGCTGCCGGAGTTTTAGGGTTAATACAGGGTGGCTCATTGCGAGTAATAACGGAGAGGTGGTTGCGAGCATCCGAGAAGCACTGGCTTCATATAGACAGAGAGGTAACGGGTAGGACCATCTGGGACCTTCTCTGGAAGCCAAAACATGACAGGCCGCCTTAGTACACCCACATCCACCACATTGCGTTTGGGATGACCTCACAAAGAGTTTGCAGCTGACTACTTTTCCGTCTCCCTACACGCCCATACATTTTAATGCTGCATTCCTCCCAGCGCTCCCAGTGCAACCCTTCGAGGCATGAAGGGTGGGGGGTTCTCTCAAGATCTCTGATTTATTCAATAAAGGGGAGTTGCACGCCTTCCGCGAATGCATTAAGCAATTCACTTTGACTGCCAAGGAAGAATTCCACTATCTGCAGATTAAACATTGGGTACAGCAACCCCTGGTGCGGCTGGACGCCACCAGGGACTTGCTCCTTGTAGATACATTTGCCTAATCTGGATCCACCGCCGAGGGATGCATTTCTTTTCTATATGCCCTCATTCAGGCGCTGAGCCCCAGGTCGACCCCATGTCATAAACACTTTTGGGATGCTATTCTTGACATTCCTCTAGCGGACAAACAGTGGGAGCATTTATATAGAGACATAGCTAAATTCAACTGCTCGATGTCTCTTAGCAAGGCACACTACAAAATCATATATGATTGGTATCTCTATCCCCAGAAACTGCATAGGATCTTCCCCAACTCTTCTGATAGATGCTGGCGGGGGGTGTGTCGGCTGGGCGACTTTCGCCATATTTGGTGGGATTGCCCCTCCATACAACCTTTCTGGAAGGAGATCCTGTCCCAAATCAAACTCATATTAGGCTGCCCAATCCCATTCTCACTGGAACACACCTTGTTGGGGTGAGGGATCCAACCCTCAAATGCCAAATGCAGAGCGACAGGTCGGTCCTGTGGCTGTGCCTGGGGGAAGCTAAAATGGCAGTGGCTGCCACTTGGAAAAAACAAGTTGCACCATCTTTGACTCAATGGCATGCGAGGTTGTGGAGGGTATTGGCTCTGGAGCACACGGCCGACATAGTGGAAGACTCCAGGAAAGGGCTCGAATATATCTGGTCCCCGCTGGTGAGCTATTTATTAGAGGGGCTCCCGATGACGGCGTGCGCCCCATGGCCAAGGGCTCTTAATCTGTTTCACATATAACGCCATAGAAGAATAGGCAGGAGCGTGCAGCTCGGATAATGCCTCTTCACGGTAGCAGAATCCTTCTCTCCTGATCACACCAATAACACTTGCACAATGACATCACGGTTATGTTGTTATTCTTTGGTATGTTAAGTTTCCTTTTTCCCTTTTTTCTTCTCTTATTTTTTTCTGTTTCTCTTCTTAGAGGTTTGATTGAAGCACTGTCGCAGGATACCAATTGTAATATGCTACAACCGTACCTCCTAGGAAGTCTGATATGCCAAAGAACTAGTGAACAAGCTGTAACCTCAAGTGATATTTGTAACTCTTGGCCTACTTTGACAAATGTTGCAATTGTGCTATATTTCTGTGCCGCTCTAAAACTCAATAAAAAGAATTTGAAACAAAGGGTGAGATAAAGGGACAGGAAGTGTAGGAGGGAGAAAGAGGAATTGAAAAATGGGAACTCAGAGACAAAGTGTAATGGCAAAGATCGTGCAAGAGTGAGACAAAGGGACAGGAAGTGTAGGAGGGAGAAAGGAATTGAAAGATGAGAACTCAGAGACAAAAGGAGAGACGTGATGACAAAGATTGTGTAAGAGTGCGATAAAGGGACAGGAAGTGTAGGAGGGAGAAAGAGGAATTGAAAGATGGGAACTCAGAGACAAAGTGTGATGGCAAACATCATGCAAGAGTGAGATAAAGGGATAGAAAGTGTAGGAGGGGGAAAATAATTGAAAGATGGGAACTCAGAGACAAAAGGAGAGGCGTGCTGACAAAGAGCGTGCAAGAGTGAAATAAAGGGACAGGAAGTGTAGGAGGGAGAAAGGAATTGAAAGATGGGAACACAGAGACAAAAGGAGAGACGTGATAACTAAGAACGTGCAAGAGTGAGATAACGGGACAGGAAGTGTAGGAGGGAGAAAGGAATTGAACGATGGGAACTCAGAGACAAAGGTTGATGACAAAGAGCATGCAAGAGTGAGATAAAGGGATAGGAAGTGTAGGAGGGAGAAAGGAATTGAAAGATGTAAACTTAGAGACAAAAGGAGAAACATAATGACAAAGAGCGTGCAAGATTGAGATAAAGGGATAGGAAGTGCAGAAGGGAGGAATAGCAATTGAAAGAGGGGAACTCGGAGACAAAGTGTGATGGCAAAGAGTAAGATAAAGGGACAGGAATTGTGGGCTGGTGTACAGGGCCGTTTCTAGGTGTTTGGCCACCCTAGGCGAGAACTGAAAAATGCCGCCCCCTCCATATTACTACTAATTATGCACAAGAGTAATATAACCCCTACCCTCACACCAACCCTGGAAGCCACTGAAGGCCTAAACAACTACGCAAGCAAACGAACACAAGTGTGTGTCACATGCCTGCAGCTGGCTGTCTACTGCACCTATAGCCATTTTAGAAGAACATGGATTCCCATGGCACCCCTCGGTTTGCCTGACAGCAGACATGTCTTACACGAGCTTTGAACGGGACAGTATTGCTTATATTGCAAACAGTTTTAAAAAAGCGCTCCTGCGAGGCCAGCACAGATGCAGAATGGTTGCTCCCTATGGAGTAAGGTCTGGTCACCCTCGCTCCTCCAACGGACCCCAGAGCACGGGAGAAGGGGCGAGGCTGTGTCTCAAGTACCCTTGCAAGCAGAGTCCCGCTGTGTGTGTGTTTTTAACCTCCTGGGCCATCACAGCCCCTGTGTGTTTGTTTCCGCTGGGAGGACCTGGCAGACAGCCCCCGCCCCACAGAAAGGGGCAGTTAGGAAGGCGGATGGACGGGAGCCGGGTCCATTGTGGTCTGAAGGAGGTGCCGCTGCTGGGAACCATTCAGGGACACCCAAATGACTGGGGCCGTTGGCATTGCAAGTTAGTCCTTAAACTCTAGACAGTCGGAGCGAGAGTGGGCGAGGAGACGATACCACCTCCCGGTTTCCTTCCAACTCCCGCACAGGACCTATCTTCTCGCATTTAGATCAGAATGCAGATGCGATTTTGGCGGCCCCTGCTCGCCTACCCAAGACATTCTCCTGCCGTTCTTTAAACAGCTTTTAGGCCAGGAGTGGGGGGGAAACAGACAGACCTCCTTGCAGGCGAGGAAGAAATGTGAAATGAAACAACTAAATCAGCTTTCCTTTTCGCCCTTATCCAGTTGGTGTAAAGACAGGGCCGGCAACTCGGACCACAAGGGCGGCATTTCACGGTTTGTTTTTAGAAATTAAACCCAAATTGCTGTAGAGATGGGAGTAAGACGAGAGTGGCTGTAGTAGGCTTTACACGTCTCACTACCGATTCCATGTCTAGACAGCGGCCAAGAAATGCCTCGCTTGTTCATAATTACAACGCATGCACCTCCCTCACAGGTAGGAAGAGGGACGTGCAACTGAGGGTGTCAGAGGGAAAAGTGGAAATTATTTCGACCACTAAATTAATCCTACCGTGTCCGTAATACACCTGCTGGCACCTAAAGGCTCCCACGCCACGTGCAACAGAAGCAGGCTGCAGGATCGGCCAACCAGTCCTTGCTTTGACGCTCCTGACTCCTCCTCTCAGCTCCACAGCACTTCGTGTCTGCTGCGCGCCAAGAGGCAAATCGAATGATGACACTTCTGCCCCTCCGAATTTCATTGGTTCATTCTCTGAGAGCACATCGGCATCAGGAAGCAGGGCCGTCACGAGTAGCGCATTCACGCTATGATTGACGGCCCTGATTATTATAGATTATATGAAAAATTAAAAATTATTTCCCCCTTTTGCCGCCCTAGCCCTTTTGCCGCCCTAGGCGGCCGCCTAGTCTTGCCTAATGGTAGAAACGGCCCTGCTGGTGTAAGAAAGAAGCATGATGTAGAAACAAAGCTAGGCAGCCTTGGTATTCAGCAATCATTGCATTTGGCAGTACCTGTGGCAAGCTCCTATGGAATACTTTCAGACACACTGTAAATTTTCCCCTCAAAATTAAAGACTTGTTACCTCCCCACCTCCATGGCATATCAACAAGGAGCTACAGGGGAAAAGTACAAGATTGGGTCATCCCCCACTCAAATCAGTTTTCCAACAACTAGACCCAATCTACTTAGTACATAAATACTTTCTACACTGTGTAAAGAAGGAATTGAGAAGTATCAAATTAACTTCTTCTAACCCACTGCCCACCATATAGACTTGTGAGGTGGGTTCTGTACTGAAATAAAATCTGCAAGGACCCTCAGCCAATGTAGCAGTCACTCTGTTCCAAAAACTCAATATGTGAAAAACCAGTATAATCACAGGGATACGCAACCCACACCGTGAATAACAGTGAAAAATGTGTGCAAAACAAGGTAGAACCTTACGTGCGCAACACCACAGCGGGCTGACACTGGTTCGATCATCACCAGCACTGCCACGTTTCTCATCATAGGTTACTACCTTGGGCAAAATAAATTGGGCAAATATACCAGAGAAAAATAATAATTAAAAAAGGTGAAAATATGTGAACATCACACGCCATAGTCCCGAATTAAAATTGATAGAGAGCCATGGCCACCATCATTTTATTCTTAGCTCATGGGTCAATTCAAAGATAAAAAGTGCTGTATTTTAACAGACAGAAAGCCATTAAGCCGACATGTTTCATTGCCTTACTCTTATGGCAATTTCTTCAGGGCAACAGGACTTCATTCACCTTATCAGCACACTTGCAATGAACTATTTGTGACTGCAAAAAACAAAAGAAAAGGGTTCTTGCCATTATGCACTGAGCGCCAAAACAGAATACTCACGACCACAATATTCAACCATTCACACATGTGTAAAAACAGCAACCACAAAGGTTATCGTTACCCGTTGTCAGCCAAGGTTTTTCATACCAGCTCGACACCGTGTCAAACAGGCACTGTGAATTTTTCAGTGATCCTGTATTTCACAAGCCCTCTTGTACTTTGGGCATTCTGTGCAGAGATTAATTCAAATCAGAACCCAACCATTTAACAAACGTATCAAAGAACATATGAAACAGTCAATGACACGGGGAGCGTTGCACGCTTTTACATCCCCCTTGTTAATCAGAAATGGTAGTTAGGTGTATTCAAGCCAATCTCAACTTCGTGTCCCTTATCTGTTTAGGGATATACTCGTGCAAGTTATATTGCCTAGCGATGTCCCAGTAACTCATATCGGACACCCTATTCCAAAGTAATATTCTACAACAACAATGTGGCCCCAGCTCACACTAAGGTGCATATTAGCAAAAGATGCCAAGGTACCCATTCCTACATAACTACCCACCATTACGTCTCACCGCAAAGCAATTGCGTCCCGAGCTTCGTCTCAGCCGCGTCGGGATTCCC
Organism: Triturus cristatus; assembly: GCF_964204655.1. Classification (NCBI taxonomy): domain Eukaryota; kingdom Metazoa; phylum Chordata; class Amphibia; order Caudata; family Salamandridae; genus Triturus; species Triturus cristatus. The sequence continues at coordinate 963,409,058 of NC_140589.1, forward strand.
GCGCGTCCACCCAATATACAAGCCAGTTCCGACGTGACGTACGTTTGTTTCTAAAAAATCACGTGATGTATGGAGCAAGAAGAAGCGCCATCTTGGAGTGAGCAGGTATTCAATGCCTTTCCAGAGAAACACAGGCACAGACCCGGCCAAAAGGAGTTCCTGCCCTCAAAATGTACCCATTTGTTGGTGTAGAAGAGATCTTTTCAATATACCAGGTGATTCACACCCATCCACCTCATATAGATGATATCATTAATTATCCCCAAAAAACCACGTTAATTTCTAAAGAGTCACGTGATGCATAGAGCAACGGGAGGCGCCATGTTAGAGTGAGCTGTAATTCAATGTCTTTCCAGATAACAACGGGCACAAACCCGACCCTCTAGGGATCCTACCCTCAAAATATACCCCTTTGCTGGTGTAAAAATGGTTTTTACAATAAACCGGATGATTCACACCCGTCCGCCTCAAATAAATGATATTACTGATTGCCCCAGACGAACCTTACACGGATAGGGGAAAGGTCCACAAATAGACTCAACAGGATCTTAACTCATGAAGGGAATAAAACCAGACCCCCCCAAATTCTGGGAATGGAAATTACTTTCCACTATGAACCTTCGAATACACTTTATTGAGGTGTCTTTCTCTCTCTCCTGCCAATTATCTGTGCCATCGTGATACATAGGCAGCATTCTTTTATATATCGCAACAGGGCTCATTTCAAAGCCCATAAAAGGGTAATGCTGACACTAAGAAACAGCAACCAGCCTTAAGGGAAATTTTATTCCAATCAATACAATCATTTAGTCCGATTTTATCAACTCTTTCAGAAAAAATCCAACGTGCTTCCTTCTTAGCTAGTAATGTATCCATATTTGAAACCTCACCCTTAATTCTCTCCAATACTGTCCAAGTCAAAGATCTAGCATCATGTTTCTCAGTAACAAAATGCTGCATAAATCTTGTAGTCAATTTCCCTATCCTGATGGTGCTTAGATGTTCCTGAATTCGTATCTTGACTTTCCTCGAAGTCAAACCAATGTCATGCAGCCTGCATCTACACGTCATACGATAAATAACGTTGGCTGTGTTACAATTGGAGAACTGAGTCAAATGCCAAATTCTACCATCCGTCAATGTTACCCTGTCAGATTTGGAAGTCAGTCCACACACAGAGCATGACCCACACGGGTAATGGCCTGCAGGTAATGTAGATGTGGGTTGTTCAACTCTTGCACGAGAATGCACTAGTTTATCCTTCAAATTGCCTGCTCTTTTAAATGCGAACCTGGGGGGCGGCATCTTGAAATCTGCTGTAGACAGCAGATCCCAATTTTTACGCATCAGTTGTCTAAGTTTGCTTGCTAACGGATCATATGTCATAACAACTGGTAGACAGTCACTCTTTGATTTTTGATTCTTATCCACTAGAGCGCTGCGTGGTGTATTCAAGGCTCTTTTTCTCGCATTTTTAAACACCTTTTTAGGATATTGTCTTTGAATCAATTTATCACACAGACCCTCAGATTGTTGCATAAAATCAGCTGTGGAAGAACAATTTCTCCTGTAGCGGAGGAATAAACCCTCTGGCAAATTATCTCTGAGGGCCCGTGGATGTAAAGAATTGAACAGTAATAGGGAATTCCTATCAGTGGTTTTTTGATGTACCATCATTCTCAATTGGCCCTGTTCAGCACGGATATCAAGATCCAAATAGGTGGCAGACTGGCGGCTGTATGTCCAAGTAAATCTCAGGCTCGCATCTAATGTATTCAGCCGGTTCAGGAAGAGTAACAACTCATCCTCAGTGCCTGCCCAGATACACAGAACATCGTCAATATACCGCTTCCAGAGGAGAATATTCCTCTGGAAGGGATTAGCATGATGGTAAATGTGATGTTATTCAAACTGGCCTACATAAATGCAGGCCAGACTAGGCGCAAAAGTTGCGCCCATTGAAGTACCGGAGACTTGTAGGAACAGATCATTTTTATAACAAAAATAGTTCCTAGTTAGTGCGATTTCGATGCATTGTAATACAAACGACTGTGGTGTGTCGTAAAACCACTCTTGTTCCTCCAGAGCACGAGCTGCTGCCACCAGTGTTGCATCCTGGGGGATACAAGTGTATAATGACTCAATGTCACTAAAAATTCAGATTGTGTGTCAAAACTCACAGTTTCTAGTACATTCAGAATATCTCTAGTATCCTGCACAAAGGAACTTTGTTTTATGACTGACTCTCTCAGAAAAAAATCCGCAAATTGCGAAAGAGGCTCGAGGACTGATTGTACTCCCGAGTTTATAGGGCGGCCAGGAGGTGGCCTTGCGGCCTTGTGAATTTTCGGTAAAATATAGAATGTCGGTGTCCTGGATTTGACATTCACGAGAAATTCAGCTTCTTTTGCAGTAATCCATTTATTTTCCTTCGCCGCGGAAACCATAGTCCTAATGATCACCAGGAGTTCATTCAGATGATCAAGTGGGCAGGGTGACAAGACCAACAGGGTAAGATTTAATCAACCTGAGCAATCTAATGAAGATCTAGGTTTACTGTTGAGGTCTTTTTTAGGACAAAATCAGAGAGGACACAGAGGGAGGGGAGGCCAGAGGTGTAGAGGCCAGGCTCGACTCAATCAAGATCAAACTTGGCAAGGGTTTTCCCCTCGAATAACACGGAGTCGAGGACGGAATCAACTCTGAATGACATTGTAGTGAATTTATCCGACTATAATTTGTCAGACGATGAAAGACGGGTTTTGAATAAAGGTTTGGGATTTGTGCCCACCCCGCTACAAGACAAATTCAAATGCCGGATTGAATTTCACGAAACAATGAGGAAGATTAAAATCAAAAAATTATTTGCCAATAAGACACAGGACCCCCCTTCTCTGTTTTCTTCTGACTTACGCTGCCCCTCACATTTTTGTCCCCATCAGCAAGTTTCGGTCCAGAGGTGGCGGTCTTTGAGAATAAAATTCTTCATGAAATTAACACTCTGGAAAATAAGAATGCGAATCATACTTTTAACAATATGAGTAAAAAAGACTGGGCAGCGGTTAAAAGTTTGCAGGACAACCCCCTTGTCACTATAAAATCTGCGGACAAGGGTGGTGCGATAGTCCTAATGAACACTAGGGATTATGAAGGAGAGGTCTTGAGACTTTTGAATAAACGTGAAAATTACCAACCCTTGACTCGTGATGCTCTGAATGAACTCCTGGTGATCATTAGGACTATGGTTTCCGCGGCGAAGGAAAATAAATGGATTACTGCAAAAGAAGCTGAATTTCTCGTGAATGTCAAATCCAGGACACCGACATTCTATATTTTACCGAAAATTCACAAGGCCGCAAGGCCACCTCCTGGCCGCCCTATAGTCTCGGGAGTACAATCAGTCCTCGAGCCTCTTTCGCAATTTGCGGATTTTTTTTTTGAGAGAGTCAGTCATAAAACAAAGTTCCTTTGTGCAGGATACTAGAGATATTCTGAATGTACTAGAAACTGTGAGTTTTGACACACAATCTAAATTTTTAGTGACTATTGACATCGAGTCATTATACACTTGTATCCCCCAGGATGCGACGCTGGTGGCAGCAGCTCGTGCTCTGGAGGAACAAGAGTGGTTTTACGACACACCACAGTCGTTTGTATTACAATGCATCAAGATCGCACTAACTAGGAACTATTTTTGTTATAAAAATGATCTGTTCCTACAAGTCTCCGGTACTTCAATGGGCGCAACTTTTGCGCCTAGTCTGGCCTGCATTTATGTAGGCCAGTTTGAAGAACATCACATTTATCATCATGCTAATCCCTTCCAGAGGAATATTCTCCTCTGGAAGCGGTATATTGACGATGTTCTGTGTATCTGGGCAGGCACTGAGGATGAGTTGTTACTCTTCCTGAACCGGCTGAATACATTAGATGCGAGCCTGAGATTTACTTGGACATACAGCCGCCAGTCTGCCACCTATTTGGATCTTGATATCCGTGCTGAACAGGGCCAATTGAGAACAATGGTACATCAAAAAACCACTGATAGGAATTCCCTATTACTGTTCAATTCTTTCCATCCACGGGCCCTCAGAGATAATTTGCCAGTGGGTCAATTCCTCCGCTACAGGAGAAATTGTTCTTCCACAGCTGATTTTATGCAACAATCTGAGGGTCTGTGTGATAAATTGATTCAAAGACAATATCCTAAAAAGGTGGTAAAAAATGCGAGAAAAAGAGCCTTGAATACACCACGCAGCGCTCTATTGGATAAGAATCAAAAATCAAAGAGTGACTGTCTACCAGTTGTTATGACAAATGATCCGTTAGCAAGCAAACTTAGACAACTGATGCGTAAAAATTGGGATCTGCTGTCTACAGCAGATTTCAAGATGCCGCCCCCCAGGTTCGCATTTAAAAGAGCAGGCAATTTGAAGGATAAACTAGTGCATTCTCGTGCAAGAGTTGAACAACCCACATCTACATTACCTGCAGGCCATTACCCGTGTGGGTCATGCTCTGTGTGTGGACTGACTTCCAAATCTGACAGGGTAACATTGAGGGATGGTAGAATTTGGCATTTGACTCAGTTCTCCAATTGTAACACAGCCAACGTTATTTATCGTATTACGTGTAGATGCGGGCTGCATGACATTGGTTTGACTTCGAGGAAAGTCAAGATACGAATTCAGGAACATCTAAGCACCATCAGGATAGGGAAACTGACTACAAGATTTGTGCAGCATTTTGTTACTGAGAAACATGATGTTAGATCTTTGACTTGGACAGTATTGGAGAGAATTAAGGGTGAGGTTTCAAATATGGATACATTGCTAGCTAATAAGGAAGCACGCTGGATTTTTTCTGAAAGAGTTGATAAAATCGGACTAGATGATTTTATTGAATGGAATAACATTTCCCTGTGAGGTTGGTTGCTGTTTCTTTGTGTCAGCATTACCCTTTTATGGGCTTTGAAATGAGCCCTGTTGCGATATATAAAAGAATGCTGCCTATGTATCACGATGGCACAGATAATTGGCAGGAGAGAGAGAAAGACACCTCAATAAAGTGTATTCGAAGGTTCATAGTGGAAAGTAATTTCCATTCCCAGAATTTGGGGGGGTCTGGTTTTAATTCCCTTCATGAGTTAAGATCCTGTTGAGTCTATTTGTGGACCTTTCCCCTATCCGTGTAAGGTTCGTCTGGGGCAATCAGTATTATCATTTATATGAGGCGGACGGGTGTGAATCACCCGGTTTATTGTAAAAAACATTTTTACACCAGCAAATGGGTATATTTTGAGGGTAGGATCCCTAGAGGGTCGGGTTCGTGCCCGTTGTTATCTGGAAAGGCATTGAATTACAGCTCACTCTAACATGGCGCCTCCCGTTGCTCTATGCATCCCGTGACTCTTTAGAAATTAACGTGGTTTTTTGGGGGTAATTAATGATATCATCTATATGAGGTGGATGGGTGTGAATCACCTGGTATATTGAAAAGATCTCTTCTACACCAACAAATGGGTACATTTTGAGGGCAGGAACTCCTTTTGGCCGGGTCTGTGCCTGTGTTTCTCTGGAAAGGCATTGAATACCTGCTCACTCCAAGATAGCGCTTCTTCTTGCTCCATACATCACGTGATTTTTTAGAAACAAACGTACGTCACGTAGGAACCGGCGTGTATATTGGGTGGACGCGTGGGAATCCCGACGTGGCTGAGATGAAGCTCGGGACGCGACTGCTTTGCGGTGAGACGTAATGGTGGGGAGTTATGTAGGAATGGGTACCTTGGCGTCTATTGCTAATATGCACCTTAATGTGAGCTGGGGCCACATTGTTGTCGTAGAATATTACTTTGGAATAGGGTGTCCGATAAGAGTTACTGGGACATCGCTAGGCAATATAACTTGCACGAGTATATCCCTAAACAGATAAGGGACACGAAGTTGAGATTGGCTTGAATACACCTAACTACCATTTCTGATTAACAAGGGGGATGTAAAAGCGTGCAACGCTCCCCGTGTCATTGACTGTTTCATATGTTCTTTGATACGTTTGTTAAATGGTTGGGTTCTGATTTGAATTAATCTCTCCACAGAATGCCCAAAGTACAAGAGGGCTTGTGAAATACAGGATCACTGAAAAATTCACAGTGCCTGTTTGACACGGTGTCGAGCTGGTATGAAAAACCTTGGCTGACAACGGGTGTGGGTTGCGTATCCCTGTGATTCTACTGGTTTTTCACATATTGATTTTTTGGAACAGAGTGACTGCTACATTGGCTGAGGGTCCTTGCAGATTTTATTTCAGTACAGAACCCACCTCACAAGTCTATATGGTGGGCAGTGGGTTAGAAGAAGTTAATTTGATACTTCTCAATTCCTTCTTTACACAGTGTAGAAAGTATTTCTGTACTAAGTAGATTGGGTCTAGTTGTTGGAAAACCTTCCCACCTCCAGCCTGGAGTGCACACATACCCCTGATTTCTTTGCATTATTTTTTGCGGTTGCTTCTTGTCACAGAAGCAATGTAATGTGGTGTATTTAAGAATGGGGGAAGTATTAACATGACAGCTACACTTGGAGATGTCTTATCTGAAATAGCCTGACTAGAAAGGATTTTACTATAATAGTGTTAACCACAAGAAAGTACATTTAACAAAGTCTTTGTGCTTAGACTATCACCCATGATGTGCCACCAATGTCACATACCTTGCACTTGGGGAAGAGGTTAATAGCTCTGGAATAAGACGGAGACTGCCTTAATCTTCACCTTTTGCCAGATCATTGACAATTTAGCCATACTCTGGTAGTTATGTCTGTTACTAGCACGTGCATTCTGCCTCTCTGGAATTTACAAGATGGAGCCTTAGAATGCACATTGTAACCCTGTGAGAGGGGACTATATACCTGACTCAAAGATGGCGGACGCTATTGCATCTGCCATGTTTAGGGATCTATATCTGTGTCGAGGTAGCAGAACCTCAGCCTCATCCTTCGAATCAACGTAAGCCACGGATCTGCTGTATGGCATCATTAATTCCACAAGGAGAATGGTGGTGGCCTCGTTATGGGGAACTACATGGGATCCCACTCCACACGTGCATGCTTGTTTATTGGTGGAGGGTCTCCTGTGGAGGATCTGAGGGAGGCATTAAAAGGGCGGTTTCATTCCACCACACCCAAGTTCATACTACCTATTTGTACATTTAGTAAGTGGACCAGTTTCAATTTAAGGCATTGAGGAGCAGAAGAATAAGTGAGGTATTGGCAGGGTAGGAACAAATTATGCTGCAAGATTCACTAAATTATGTGGCAAGAGAAGCCTAATTTATCAGTTTAATGAAGCATATTTTGTGGCCCTATGAATTCAATATTTTGTCATTTTTATACATTAAGACTCACTGGACAAATTTCTCCTCATAAGAATAAGGTCAATACCTAAATGTAGCAAGATAGCAATCAGCAAATGAAAGTTGACCAGCCAGCGAGCAGCCAAGGGCCTTTCACAGAGTGGCAGCATTTTTGTAACATTAGAACTAGAAACAAACTTTTTCAAGCTAAAATATGCAAATCATGTAGAAGATGACGGATTATGTGGTGAGTGCAGCAAACACATAACTATGCAGAAAACACAGCGGTCAGAGAATTGCGTAATTCTGGCGGTCCTCAAAATAGGTGTCAAAAATCAGTGTTGTGAAGCAGCTACCACAGTCAGTTCCTGACTGTAGCAGGGGCCTATAACTTACGCAACAGGAGGCAGTATGATAGCAGGGGGCTGACCATAATATTGTCACAATAGTTATTCATAGCAGGGTAAATAAATCCAACCCAACAAATTTTCCAAAAGGTTTAACAGATGCTGGTGGGCACAGGATTGGGAATGACATGTTAGAAGAAGCCAGACCTGCCGATTAGTTGGCGAAGTCGTTCTCCACGAGAAAGTTTAACTGAAGGCCAAACAGCAAAGACAAGTTCTAATAGTGGAGAATTGAAAAACACAACCTCAAAATCAGTATTTTTAGAAATGCTGCCACATATATGCAAAGGAGGGTTGGACATAATTTCAATTACGCTGGCATAATTTCTGGCCTTTGTAGGTGAAATTCTGTGGAATTTATCATTATGCCCCCTGGTGTAATTCGTGGTTCCTTGGGTAAAAGTCCTATTATGGGTGCACCAGAACAACACAAATGGACAAAAAGCAAACGGCTCTTGTTAGCAGCACTTTTTTAGTGTTAAGTGTGGTCTGACGTTCAAAATTGATACAAGGATGCATTTCACACTAAAATATAGAGCAAAATGCCAGATTTGTGTTTCAAATATTTTTTACATAATTTTACCAACATCTTGCATAATTGTGCACATTTCGCACACTGCTAAAAAGTTAAAGACAGTGAGATTCAAAAAGGCACATGCACGGTGAGTTACATTTCTTGGCATGTTTGAAACCATTTCAGAATGGGTAGGATGCAGTCAATAAGGAGGCTAACAGTTGCACAATCCATTGGATGGAGATATTAAAAAATTAGGTTGACAACATGAATACAGGTTTCAACACAAGGTGAGGCAGTGCATCAATAGGTAGATTGAGGCCAAAATCTGAAATGGCATAAAGTAAGCAAGGTGAAATCTAGAAATAGCATATGATTTTACACATTTTTACTTTGCCGCTAAAATGGTGTGGGACACTTCTTTCAGTGAACGTATACAGTGCAGTTAGATTTTAAAATGATTAAGAGGGAAACTCACATGCAACAAGTATTTTAAATATTCTGAATGGCATGTGCTTACTGGGTCAGCAATTCTATGTGCAAACAAATGCTCATCATAGCATGAGTAAGATCTTTCAACTTTCAAGTATGGTTTAATAAGGATATGTTCAACTGACATGTTTCACACCAGTCAGATGCTTCACCAGGGCTGATTCTCACAAGAGATCACCAGGACATCCAGCATTACACTGGATACACGGATTTGCCTCCATTTTAACCCACTTATATTTCTACATTGCTATGATTGTACCAGTAACATTTTGAGGTGCTATAGCTAAAAGTAAACAAACGATTGATAGCAACAAAAAAACTATGGACTGCAAAGTAAAAGGTTAAATCTAAATTAGGAAGTTGTTAACAAGATACTCATACTGTCACTAAGTTTGTAAATTTGGATAAGAAGGACTTTTCCCCAGTAATAAATACATATGTTGTGTGTTGCTCATGATTGGTTGAAATAAATATTTCTACGAAGTGTATAATGTCATTGATATAATAGGTAGGTTGCAGGAAAAGTGCAATATGAAAATGGTCAGTTGTCTGACACAGACGCCATTTCTTTTTCACTTAGGGCATTATTACGACTTTGGAGGTCTTACAGCGGCGCCGCCAATGCGCTGTCTGCTGTAGGACCCCCAAAGTCGTCTGTCTGATTAGGAGTTCAATCCTCGTCTGGCGGTCGCTGCTGTGCCAGTCTGACAGCGGCTGCAGTTAGGCTCATAGAAGAGCCTAACATGCATACCTTGGCCATCAGAGCAACAAATCCTGCATGGGGTGGCATAAATGCGACACCGTGCAGGACCTGGGGGTGCAAATGCAGGTGGGCAATACATGTGCCCCCCCGGATGCAAACCCAGGCCCAGGAGTGGCAGGGGGCCTTATTAGGGCCCCCTTTGTTGCCTCTCCACCACCCTTTTCATGGCGGCCTCACTGTCATGAACTGGGCGGTGGAAAGCCACATTGTAATAAGCTCAGCTAGAGCTGTCTGTAATGACGCAGGAAAAAGGCGACTCGTTCTTGCAAAATATAGGCCCATGTGCTGGTTAGACACGTACTCTAAAGTATTTTGATAATATACCTCTAGATAGAAACTATTGATAGATGGTCGAGTAAGATATAATATCCCCCAATAGATGCAAGAGCACAGTTCTTCAGATTATTCTTAATTTTGCAAAAATATGCAATTGTAAAATATGAGAAGCTATGTTTTTAGAGTTTAATACATTAGTTGACTCTGTCAAAAGATATCAGTAATAGGACCATTGACAGAGCAAAAAAATGGGCATGACATTTATTAGTTTTTACAATCTTCATCATTACAAGATTGCACATGTTAGGAATGAGAAATCGTCTGAATTAGGGTGCCGAATCTTGATCTCAAGCAAAGTGAGGAAGCGGTGTGTCTTGGCCCCAGACTGTTGAGTCTGGTTACCAATGGTCTAGATGCTGCAAAGGAAGCTTTGTAGAACGGTTGTCAAATAAATGAGCGCCTCTGTAACCCTTTGTTAACATTTGATTTTGATGCTGTGTTAATAACTCAAACCCATCAGAGTGGCCAATAGCTCATAAGAGATTTAAAAAAATACTATAATGCAAAAAGGGTTTGTAAATATTATTGGACAAACTTCAGAATGATTCTTGATATCAACACTTTCTTGAGATCTTTCAGAATTAAGGCTGGCAAATTAGAGAAAGTGAATTGTTTTGATTATTAATGGGTGATGAAATGTCCTTGACCTTGCTAATTCCTAGTGTTTCAAACACTCATTTTGGTGAGACCAAGCTTGGGATTCTCCTTGCAAAGTCGTCAATTCTTCAACCAGCCCTGAGCACCTTCATCAGATAAATGCTCAGTTAGTTTGTTGTAATAATATCTTCTATTTTTTATTGTTCTGTCCAAGTTTTAAACAGCATAGGCTGATATGGATTATTGCTATTGAGAGCTAGAAATGGTGGGCCGCCACTTGGACTTGCGAAAGATGCTTTGGATCCTAAAGGCATGATGTCTGTTACTTAATATATTAATGTGACCTGGCAAGTCAGGGAAGTGTGATTTTTGTATGATGAAATTATACTATTTACGATGATTTCTTAGGATTTCTTGTTGTAGTAAGGATTCAGTCAAACCAGCTAGGAAGTAATATCGTTGAGCTTATTATTTTTACATGTTAAGATCTTTTTATTCTGAATCTGGAATACTTGAAATTGTAATATACCACACTATTCCAGCGGATTGAATGAATGTATGAGAAAGAACCTTAATATAAGTCGATTTCTGATCTAGATACAATGATGAGAGGTGGCATCACAGGGAACCAGAAAAGTCACTTCAACTGCAGGCAGGCTCCAATCACTTTAAGGTAAAAATTAGAAAATTGCAGGTAGCTTTGGGTATGTCAATATTAGAATGGATAACCATATCTTAAGAGGATTTCAGCGGGATGGTGCCATTTACAACACACTGTAAGATGTGGCATTTACAGATACCCTCTTCAGCTACAATCTGATTCAGTCATATGTAATAATATTTAATGAAGGGAAACCTGGTAACCTGTTGTAAAGAGGATAGATAAGAAGCACAAGTATGTGTGGGAGTATGTGTGTGATTGTGTGCTGTTGTCTGTATGTGTGTGCAAGAGAGAGAGAAAAAGAGAATTAGAGAGACAGCGAGAGAGATGCATAAGGAGTGATAAGAGGAAGGAGAAAGAGAGAGAGAGAGTTTGAATGGCTTTATGAGTGGAGTTCTAGGAATATTTATCAGCCTTTGGAAGCTTTCAGAGAAGGTTTCTGCTTACCCCTATTACTGGGGGCAGCTTATACTGTAGTGTCCTGTGTGGAATCCTTGGCTGTGTCACCTGTTTAACTTAAAGGTATAAATGTGCGTTTATTAGTACAGTTGATCTAAAAAGCATGTGTCATGGAGCCACATTTATTTTTACTGCAATGGCACATATATAGTTTATACGCATATATGTGCAGAGTGTAAAATGCTATTAATTACTATTGTTGAATGTGAGGATAGGCAGTGAAGTACAGGAGGCATTACCCCAAAAAAGTATGTTTATTTTAGTTTACTTTGCTTGAAAAAGTTCTATTTTCAAAGTAAAGTTAGCAATGGCCACTGACTGGAATTTTTTTTTAAAAAAAAGATTATATCAATATTGCCAGAAATCTTGCCACAGAATTTTCTGTTTTTGCTGCATAATTTTGATTACCTTGTTTCATAAACCTAGCAGCCTGGACAATGTTAAAACTCTGCAGAGGGGTTTGAAGTTTTTATTTCTGATGATTCACTGAAAAAAAAGGTTAAAGTTACATTAGAGTTAGGTTTGGTAATTAGATTTTAGCTTACCTTATGAAGTTAATTATTGAAATGAGATATGAACTAACATTTGAAAACTGAATCCCCCCTGAAATTCGCCAGGTATAGTTTAGTGAACTAACTGTAAATTGCGCCCCCCGATATACCCTGCTTATTACCTCATATTTTACATCATTCAGGACATGTTAAATTACATAATTGATGACATCATTGATGATAACTCAAACAATATAATTGGTAACATCACTGATGAGATAATCTAGTCATTTTGATATCATTCACTAGGGTTTCTGGACTTGAAAAAATTCAACACGTTAAACCTGTACCCAATCACAAATCAAGAGATAACATATATAACCTCGAACTACATGTTGGACACATGGCATGCCTGTCAAAGCACCCACATTGTTGAGTGTACCCTCTTTTTACTGGTATTCACTGACCTAACAAATAAAATGATTCCATAGATTTTATGGAGTAACCCCATTTTTCCAGCCTTAAACACCCTTCGAAAAAGACTTTAATGATCTGTAATTTTAAGTCAAGAGGTTGTCATGTATGCATTTATCACTGATAAGACACATTTTGCCAGGCCCTATCTAAACCCCTCACATTCCTGAGACGAGCACAATGGCATCTAACCATGAGCGATGATTACAACCCCAGTGTGAGTTAAAACACCTCTATATAGGTTACCCTTACATTCTACATTATTCAACAATCTGCAATGCTTCAAAATCTTCTGCTAACTTCTGGAAATAAACATCAACACCCCATAAACGTCCTCTTTACATAGAATTTGTATGCAGCACTATTTTACATCTATTTAACATGGGCATGTGCCACTTCATCCACTGGTGGATAATCTATTGTTAATAGAAGCTTTGGATTTTCTCACAGATTTTTTGCAACACGCTTTGGCATTAAGCCACAACCTAATTTGGATCATGCCTTTGCGAAGCACATCAGGGGCGCTCAGTCTTTACCTTGTTTAACACTGAGCACTATTTGCACCCCAAACGTTACTGGTTTGTACACAGTGCTCCATATAATTTTCACTATGTTCAATCACACTTGCCTCCAGGGATTATGCTAATTACATTCTATGCACACACACATTTTCACACAGTAGCTCTATGCTGAGTATAACTATATGTTCTTTACTTTTTTTTTTACTTTTTAAAAAGATGTAAGAGCTTATGGAGTAATGTACATAACAGTAACAAGGATGAAGTCATTTAAGTGCCATCAGTGATGTCATTAATAATGTAATTTCAGATGTCATCAACGATGCTATTTTTTTAAAACTTATTTTATTGGCATTTTCCATAATATCACTTTGGAGTACATGCAAACAATTTTCGTCTTTTATACACAATGTTTTGGGTATACAACATATAATCAGTTATTCCTTTCTAGTATGTGATAATAAGTAATGATGCTTTGTTTCTTTTAGCTCTTAGCTGGGACAGTACGTAGAGGCAATATTACGCTGTTATTACCATTCTTACATGACATCTTAGATATTCCTCTAGTCTTCCATCTTCTAGACCAGGGCCCAGCAATGCACATTATGTAGAAATATGTAACAGTAAAATAAAGTTTCAAACTAAACTTGTGCAGGAGGGTGGTGTACGTGTGTTGCTAGGGATAACTACTCTGGGGTAGATACCAGGTTGCAGCTGTGGGCCTGTGAGGTCAATAGATCTTACCTATACTCAGTGCAGCGCTCCCTTCTCAAGTAGTTCCCATGGGTGCCTAAGGTATCATAAGGTAATCATCAATAATGCAATTTAACATAGGAGTGATGTAATATGCGAGGTCATAAGCAGTGCAGGACATGTGTGCAGGCATAGTTAAATCACTAAATGATAACTGGCGAATTTCAAGGGGTTTTCATTTTTTAAACACTAGTTCCTATCTAATTTTAACACCTAACTATGACATCAATTTAACCTTTATTTTTTTCAGTGAATTTCTGGGTTATTCTCAAGTAATCTTAATACCATATGTAACTGTAAAGGCACTTTACCATTTGCTTTTTCAAGGACTTTTCGTGGTTTTTGGAATATTTAAAAATTTACACGTGCACAACCCCCTTGGGCAACCTGAACTCAACTCGACGGGGAGAAGCTAACTCCTGGTGCTTATGGCCTTCGGTTGTGTGCAGCAAGGGTTGGCCGCAGGGCATAACCTGTAGCCAGGCCCTACACCAAACCCACTGAGGGCGCCAGGGCTGGACTGGCCGTAGCGGACACCGGGCATTCCCCCGGTGGGACGCACGGGTGGGGGGCGATTTTGGGCCGAAAACCGACCCTGGCAAAGAGCTCAGCGGCACCCCCAAACCCTCCCCGGAGGAGGCCAGCCGAGCACTTTGCCAGGGCCGGTTTTGGTTCCCAGTTCGCCTCTGGAGGGCGCCCAATTCACCAAGGGCATTGAACCCCCCTGCTGCACACAGCTGTCAACAATGTGCATTGGTGGGTTGGTGTGCCCAGCTTCCAACCCAATGCAGTTATCCAACCCCCACTGCACAGGCCTATGGACGCAGGGTCTGGTCTCCGAGCAGATAATGTAATTATTTTTTAACTGTGTTTTCATATTGCAGTACCATAGAGATTGCCACGCAGGATACTGTGGTACCAGGTGCTGGAACCAGGTGCCAGCAACCCGGTATAATATATTTTATTTTAATTGGACTTAAGGGAGGCTTCCTTTGGTAGCCCTTCACAGGACACTGCCGGTCAGGTTGTGCTCGCCTGGCTAACTTATGTGGCCTTTCATTGTTTTTTTGTTTTTCAAGACTTGGTGACCAAGTCCATAAGTACTCTATTGGCAGCTGCAACATTTTCTTAAGTGTTAAGGCCAGCCAATCAGATAATTCAGCATGGCCATATCAGCACTGATACCATAGTACCTAAATGACTGATGGAGCAAAAGCTCTTTCCATCAATCAGAATGGCCTTTTAAAAAAACAAATTGGTACAATGGGAGTCATGTGGGACTCCCGTGGAACCAACCATCCAGATATATCTAATTTTTCTGAGAGTTAGCCTTTTCATGCCCAATCCGAACCCCTGGTCCAATACTAATTTCTTGCAGATTGTTGAACAGATTTACACTAAAACAAGTAAAACATGCTTTTATAGTAAAGCTCTACATTTTTGCTAAATTTGATGTAGTTCTGCTCAGCTGTTTTTTCTGTATCAGACAGCAATATTTCCTATGGGAATTAAGATGGGAAATTGCACTTTTGGGAACCCTCATTTCTTTGCTCCGCTTGACAGATTGTCCCAAAACTGTCTATGAAGTTACCAAGATCGAAGCACTTTATTCCTGGAAAGTTTCAGGCTGATTCCTCAAACAGCAGCAAAGAATTTAAAGAAACAAACATTTTTTCCTCATGTGGAAACTGTGACCTAATTAAATTTACACAGTGGTTAAAGTGATGTTATAGGTAGGTATGGAAAAAAGGTCTTAAGTTATGCAAAATAAAAAAATAAAAAAGAATTTCAGTGCAAATGCCAAATGTTAAACTAACTTTATATATAGCTATGGAAATAATGCCTGCATGTTTAAAATAAACAATGAGCCAAAGAGGGAGTGCTGCCTCACTCCTGCTGGGCCTTTACTTCCTTTCCCGGGTCCAGCGGGAGTCCAGCTCCACTCCCAAGCTTAATAAGTGTTTACTATGAAGAGGTCATTTTATTTAAATGTTGAGCATAGGGTTCTTCTCATAGGCGCAAAAAAGCATGATGTCTTACTGTTTTTTGGGGAATGTCAGTGACTTTTGGTGTCACAATTATGTGGCACCTGAAAATAGCACTGTGGTGCCTGTGATTCCCGGTTCAACTTTTTGCTATCACGGTCTTTATTAATCTGGGAGTGGTTCCCACCTCATTACTCTCATTACAGAGACAATTTACATCTAGTGTACTATGCTTTGTTTTTTTCTGGTATTGTCTGGTATTGTCTCAATTTTGGTGGGATTAACTATGTTCAGAAAAAATTAAGGCAACAGGAGGAGACCAAGGTGAACATCAGGAGCCTCAGGATGAAGAAGTATGGAGAGAATTGCTGCTCAATCTCTAGTGTGGGAATGGTTCTGTAGCCCAAAGTATTGAAGAAGGTATCTGCTGAAACTGTAACTTGAAATTTATGAAAGAGAGCCTTTTCATCAATCTCTAGTGTGGGAATGGTTCTGTAGCCCAAAGGAGTGAAGAAGGTATCTGCTGAAACTGTAACTTGAAATTTATGAAAGAGAGTCTTTTCCTCAATCTCTAGTGTGGGAATGGTTCTGTAGCCCAAAGTATTGAAGAAGGTATCTGCTGAAACTGTAACTTGAAATTTATGAAAGAGAGCCTTTTCATCAATCTCTAGTGTGGGAATGGTTCTGTAGCCCAAAGGAGTGAAGAAGGTATCTTCTGAAACTGTAACTTGAAATTTATGAAAGAGAGTCTTTTCCTCAATCTCTAGTGTGGGAATGGTTCTGTAGCCCAAAGGAGTGAAGAAGGTATCTACCGAAACTGTAACTTGAAATTTATGAAAGAGAGTCTTTTCCTCAATCTCTAGTGTGGGAATGGTTCTGTAGCCCAAAGGAGTGAAGAAGGTATCTGCTGAAACTGTAACTTGAAATTTATGAAAGAATATCTTTTCCTCAATCTCTAGTGTGGGAATGGTTCTGTAGCCCAAAGGAGTGAAGAAGGTATCTGCTGAAACTGTAACTTGAAATTTATGAAAGAATGTCTTTTCCTCAATCTCTAGTGTGGGAATGGTTCTGTAGCCCAAAGGAGTGAAGAAGGTATCTACCGAAACTGTAACTTGAAATTTATGAAAGAGAGTCTTTTCCTCAATCTCTAGTGTGGGAATGGTTCTGTAGCCCAAAAGAGTAAAGAAGGTATCTACCGAAACTGTAACTTGAAATTTATGAAAAAGAGCCTTTAGGTAGAATCGGACAAAATATTAATTGAGAACTTTTGGAATGCTCAAACACCTTGGAGCATGGCTTTTCTACCCGTTTAATGGGGAAAGATGAAGGTGTGATGAAGAATAGGGACCTTCTACATCTTCTGTGGCTCTCCTGAGTCTTCCGGGTGGAGATACTGTACCAGCAAATGTTCTTGGAGCGCAACAGAGGGACATAAACACTTCCTCCTCAAGGAGGAGTGTTGGGCATTGGCTGTAGCAAATTATTGTCTGTGGGTGAACAGAATTCCACAGTTTGTAACAAGCAAATGGTTAATCATAACGCTATTTACAAAAAAAAAATTCACTCACGTTGTGAAGCTCTGCTTTTTTCTTAATTTTAGGTGCCACCCTAATAAAAGAAAAATCCACTTAATTGTTTAAAAAGTTTAAAAAACAAAAAAACGTAAACGTTCTTGTTAGAACCACCTTTCTTGGCTAAAAGATAGAAAATAATGTTGTTTGTCTTGTCTGTCTCTCAATGTTAATATAACCTTATGTCATACTATAGCAGTCTATATTAGCCCTTAAAGGCGTGCTCTAGAGTTACAGGCCCTAACTAAAGGAAAAGTTCTATAACAAGGGGAATGGGACTTTGATGGTGGGAATAGCTAGCTATAGTGGGCTATAACTCTATTAGAACATTCCACTCCATGAGGGCGGAATGCCCTAATTGAGAAAAAAGCCTACTGGGATTCACAGGGGGTTTACAACGGCTCACTCCTCCGAGCTTGAATGCCTTTCACAGATTTTGGTGTATATGCATAGCGGTTACTAACATGTACACACCCTGCAAGAGTACTGAAAGTGGGCATCAGTTAGCCCCTTTTTTCCTGCATGCACTAATGGAAAAGTCTTGCTGCCTTATTTAGTCTTTTTTCACTACTTAGTTTGTTTTGAAGCCCCTGTTAGATGTGAAGGACAGCTAACATGGGCTTCAATTGGAATTCCATAGAGCATATTATCAAGCCCATTATCGCCGTTTTAGCGGCAGTTTTCTGCCGCTAAAGCGGCGATAATTTTATCGCCTGTCTTGATAATATGACCCCATATTTGTTCTTTTCACAGTGCTTTGGAAAGGATTGATCTGTCTGTGCATGTGTATTTTAGCCTTGTTTTTTCCTTTGTGTTTTCATGTCTTCTGGTATGTCACCACTCACTTTAGGTGTAACCTCTTACATTGACTTTCTGCACCTTGCTTGTGGTCATATTAAACTTGCAGGCATGGGTGACATTTTGGATCTACTGATTAGCAGTGACTGGCAAAACTGGTAAGCGCACACTGTGATTTTCAATACTTTTCAGCCCTACTTTCAGGGTGCATTTCTATTGTTTTCACAGTTCCCAAATTTTTACATACAATTCCCTGGTTAAACTGCTGTTTCTACTTCTTTAAAATGTAGTACTTGTATACTGCAGTCATGTTCAGCGGACAAGCAAGCTGCAAAGGGAGTTTTCAGTGCAGTTTCTAAAGGTGAATCTCACCACTTCAGTAGGCCTAGATAGAACCTACTTTTTTACAGCTTGTCACAGGTGTTTCCGAGGGGTTCCACATATGTTCAGCTCCAATGTCTTTCTTAGGATGAAAGAGAGAAAAGCAAAAATGTCTATAAATTAAATATTTGGACCTACATAACACCCATCTCCAAACCATGTAGAATTTGCAGAATGTGCATTTTCCCACCAAATATCCTGTGCTTGTCTGCCCGGTTTGATTATGAGTTTTCAGACAAATATGTTAGGGAGCAGGGGCAAGTTATTTCATTTTCAGTTTGGATTTTCCTTTGTCACCTACTCCAGTCATCACACAGACCACAAGACGTTATAGTTCTTGAGCTGATTGCATATTAATTGATTTTCAGTAGTTTTTCAGCTTACTTTCAGAATTAATTTCTGATGTCTCAGATTTTCAACACGACGGGGCCGATTCACAGAACTAACTTAGGACAAAATCCTAAACTTACTACTTTTGGTATTCACAGAAGTTAGGATTTAGTCTTAAGTTTGTCTTAAGACAAACTTAAGACAGACTTAAGACAGTCTTAAGACAGACTTAAGACAGTCTTAAGCCAGACTTAAGACAAACTTAAGACAGACTTAAGACAGACTTAAGACAGACTTAAGACAAACTTAAAACAGAATCCTAACTTAAGTCTGTCTTAAGTCTGTCTTAAGTTTGTCTTAAGCCTGTCTTAAGTTTGTCTTAAGCCTGTCTTAAGACAGTCTTAAGACTGTCTTAAGTTTGTCTTAAGTTTGTCTTAAGACAAACTTAAGACAAAATCCTAACTTCTGTGAATACCAAAAGTAGTAAGTTTAGGATTTTGTCTTAAGTTAGTTCTGTGAATCAGGCCCCAAGTTCGGCCAACACCCTCTTGAGAAGCCAACCCCAGTGACCAAAGGGCCTGGACTGCAGTTGGCTCAACCCCAGGCAGATGCCTAACCCCTCCCCACTGTGCACAGTGTTCATACTTGTACAGCAGGGGATTGGCCACGGGGCCTATAGTTAGCCCCCTGCCGCCCAAGGGATGGTGTTATATGGAGTACAAGGAATACTCCTTTTCTGGGATGCTTATAATGAGTGTGGGATCCAAATGCACAATCTTCATGATTTTAAAAATAGTGATTGTTGTGTTTTGTGAGTTAGCGATGACAGGAACCTTTTGGTTACTGATGGACTCTGTAGAACTATGATGTAAGTGTTCAGGTGTGGTGAATAGAGTTCATGTTTAGAACGTTGAGTTCCCAGTTACACGCTGAGGAGTAAAGACATGTAATAGTAAGCTCCATGTGTGGTATCTTCATTTACAAGTACCCAGGCTGGGAAGGACACTACAACTGGTGACGACATAGCGGATATGTAACCCGAAGATCGACAGTGCTTTCCCAGAGAGTTTAAGGTTGTGCAGCAAAGTGTTTGTGCGTGCCGCATGCACCTCAATCTAAGTGAAGATGGACGCTTGGTGTATGTGGAGTCAAAGTGCCACTTCAGCCATTGTAAAGCATTTGACAATAACGGAAGTCTCACTGAGAAGTTTACTCATTGTTGGCCAGAAATCTGCTCCTAAGGCTGTGAAATAGGTACTGTGCTACTACGCAACACTGAGCTATAGATCGTATGGAACAATAACGCTAATTGCGAAAACAGCCAGGTACAAAGAAGTGCTTGGAGCCGCAACATACCAGGACGAGAAAGCACTTGCAGTGAAAATTTTACCAAATACAAAACAGTGCTAAAGGCAGTGAAAACCAGGTACCATGCAGCAGGGTGGAGAAACAGATACAAGAAACAAAAAATAGCATTTATCGTAACGGAGGAAGCTGGTGCCGTTCAAGTACGGATCCGGTACATGTGGAAGGTATAGAGTCAAATGCACATCTAGTGCTGTCTGAACAGCAAATACTCTCCACAACAGTGGCAAGGGGTGTGAGGTACACAGCTGCCGGCTTCCTGAAACCACCACCTACATTCGACACTGCTAACAAACAGAATATTGGTGATAGATGGACTGTGTTAGACCTGGCATCTTTTGGTGTGTTTTGTCATGTCTTTTTGCTTCTGGCCTCCTGTTTTTGACTCTGTGCTGAGCTTCATTTTTGCTGGTGTTAGGACTCTGGGCACTTTACCACTGCTGATCGGTGCTAAAGTGCATGTTTTCTGTGTCTAAAATGTAATGCCATTTGGTCCCTCCATGATTGGCATATTTGATTTACTAATATGTCCCTAGTACCATGCACTGTGTGCCCAGGGACTGCAAATCAAATGCTACTAGTGGGCCTGCAGCACGGATTGTGCCACCCACATGAGTAGCCCTTCAAACCTGTATCAGCCCTGCCACCACACGGCCTGTGTGTGCAGTTTTAAACTGCCATATCAACCTGACAAGTACACCCACTTGCTAGGCCTTAACCTTCCCTTTTATTGCTTGTAAGGCACCCCTAAGGTAGGCCCCAGGTTGCCCCAGTAGCAGGGTGCAGTGTATTTAAAAGGTAGGACATGTGGTTTTAAGTTTTACATGCCCTGGTAGTGAAAAACTGCTACATTTGTTTTTTGTTTTTTGTTGTTGAAATTTTTCATTGAGTTTCATAATATAATACAAGTTAATAATAAGGCATCAATAAGTGGTTAATAAATACAATACTAATAAAAGATATCAATGGAGGTATAAAATTTGCTGTTGAATAAAACAAATACATATGGAATACATAAATAGGTATATAATAAATGATTATTTAAATAAATAAGTAAAGAAGTGAAAAGCAATATAGATAATAAATTGATAATGAATACAATATTAATTGATGAATATAAATAGATTAAAGGTAAATATGAAACAATGATTATGCATAAAAGCATCGTAGAAATAGTATAGGAATATATTATCACATAAAACTGATCATCAAAGAAAAGTTTAGGGTACAAAAGAAGGGGAAGTGGAAGAAAGTGAGAAGAAGAAGAAGTAAACGTAAAGAGTTATGTAGAGGAGTGGAGCCAGAGTTCAAAGAAAAAGGAAGAAGAAAAATGAATGAAGGAAGATTAATATGATATGAATATAGCAAAATAAGAGAGATAGAGTAAATAATAATAAGAACGACTTCGTGGACAGGGAAGAAAAGCAAAGAATTAGTCTACTTGACTGAGTTTAGTAAGGGGGGCAAGAGAGTTGTCAGTTTCATCAGCTTTGACTTTAAGGAAAGGTGACCAGGTCTGCAGAAATATATCAACTTGATCCTGGAGATTGTAAATCAATCGTTCATGCGAAGCTGTCTGAATCATTGCAAGTGACCATTCTTCTTGAGAGGGTGGGGATGATGATAGCCAATTGCGTAAAATAACAATTTTAGCTGTAGCTAATGCAGTGTGGAAGAGGCGGTGTTGTGGTTTAGAAAGTTTAGGAGAATTACGTAAATCATGTAAAAGAATGTTGGCAGATGTAAATGGTAAATGTAAGGGCATGGTAGAGTGTAATGTTTTACCAACCTAATTCCAAAAAGGTCTAATCCTAGGACATTAACAAATAATGTGAGTTGTGTCACAACCAGAAGCGGAATATCTCCAACAGTCAGTATGTGAAAGTAAACCAGCGTTATGTAGTTTCACCGGTGACCAATGCCAATCATGACGCTACATTTGTTTTTCACTGAAGCAAGGCCCTACCTCTCCCATCGGTTAGCACTGGAGCTGCCTGGTAACACTCTACAAGTGTATCGTCCAATTGGACAGATAGAAAATTGGAGTTTGGTGCCTCTGGACTCACAATTTAAAAACACATCTTTTAGTGGGGTTGATTTTTAAGTTGCGGTTGCGAGTAAGCCACTTTTAGAAAGTTGGCATTTTCTTACTTAACTGTTTTGTGTCTCTGCCTGTCTCTAGAATACACGTCTGGGTTGGATGACAGCTGAGCTTTGTGAATTCACTCTAGACAGTCACACGTGAAGGGAGCTGAGGTGTGCCCTGCATATCCTTTAACCCATCACCAAACTGGAGCCACTCTTAGTCCCCCTAAATAATATTAGTTCAACAACAAAAGAGTGCAAGCAACAAAGGAAGAGCTAGCAAGAGGAATCACTATGATTTAAAAGAACCCTCACTCACCAACCTAGTTGGTGACTTGCTTCATCATTCGGTTCCCATCAGAGGGGCCAAGTGCCTCTTTGGTGTGCTACGACGCCTGATTACAGCGGAGCAGGTTTTTTGAATGTGTAGCGTGAGTGCAATAAGTGAGTGATAAAACGCTGGTTAAAAATGCCTTTGTTTTATCCAGAAACATTTTTTAGTGATGGAAAACTAGGCACCGTTAAAAACAAGTGCGTCGGATGTTTCAATAACTGGCTTTAATTGACCAGGCACATCCTAATGTGAAATGAAACAGTTGGTAAACATGTTTCTGCTTCTAGGTGTATTTAGTGAAGCATTCGTCAGGACCAGCACACCACGGCGGTATGCGCATGCTAAGGTGCACCCTAACCTGTGGTGGAATAAACCGAATAAACTCACAGTTAACGTGCAGCCATCAGGATTTCTGAAAGCCGTAGGTATGTGAAGTATTGAGTAACCTCACTACATGAGTCCTGGTGGGGGCGGGACTTATAGCCACACTTTCGTCAAAGTCAGCCGCCCATATGACACCTGCACACTCCCTTCCATGGACCCCGACCTACGGCTTTCAGAAATCCTGAAGACTGCACGTTAACCGTGAGGTTATTCGGTTTATTCCACCTCTCTGGTGGGAACCCAATGATGAAGCATGTCACCAACTAGGTTGGTGAGTGAGGGTTCTTTTAAATCATAGTGATTCCTCTTGCTAGCTCTTCCTTTGTTGGTTGCACTCTTTTGTTGTTGAACTACTAAAGAAGACGAAGCCAGTCCATCACCTTAGTGTGTGACTTCGGAGCCGGCGCTACTCTTTGATATTGAGCCGCTGCCTGCACTGGAACTGTGGTCCCCGCTCAATACAACATCTGCGACTTGCAATGCAGGTCCTGCCGCAGCGCCTCCGAAGATCTGTCACAGTGTGAGTCTTGAGTACCGCGTCACCGAAGTCTGTGACACCTGACTTAGCTGCAATACCTGTGGCCCCGTAGTGTGGAATCGACACTCGATGCCTCGTGTCTTGACCCTCGACGCATCATCAACCCCGCACCACCAACTAAACCTATGCCTCACCACCAATGCAGCATCACCTCCCCTGTGCCTTGCAACATCACAGGCATCCCAGTTTTGCCAACAGCCTGCACCAACAGTAAGGAACTGACACTGCACCAACCTCAGCAATGCCGCACCTCCGTGGTGCCTCGCAACGTCTTTGTTTTGTCGTTTCCAAGGTATTGTAACTGGAGTCTATACGACTGCAGAGGCAGCCTGCGCTCTCACATGTCTGCCATGAACATGGGGATTCGACTTTATCAAGCATGTCGTTATAGCCCCTGCCGGAGCTATTGTATTTCTAACTGCTGGAACTGCATTTAATCTTGAAGAGACTCATTTTTTGATTTGGTATTTTGGATTTTTGTCATGTTTGGTCTTATTTTAATCAGATAATTATTGTCTATTTTTCTAAACTGGCGTGGATTACCCTTTGTGGTGTTTTCACTGTCTTACTCTGTGTGTGTGCACAAATACTTTACACATTGCCTCTTTAGTTTAGCCTGACTGCTCTGAGCCAAGCTACCCGAGTGTAGGCTCAGGTAAACATTTAGTGTGTACTACACTTACCCCGACTAAGATTGTGGCCCCCCACTTGGATAAGGTGCAACCCTCTACCAATGGGAGACCCCGGTTGTAACAGACTGTCTAGACAAAAACGTTTGATGATTTCATTGATGCACTGGACGAAACAAGTAACAAAAAGATTGTCAAATATCTCATAAATCTTGCCGGTGAAGGATGAAAAGAGGTAATCTAGAAATTACCGCGAACTGACGAAGCACATAATGTCAAATCAAAGAAGCATTACATCTCGAGTTCAATCCGATGACTAATGTTGATTATGAAAGCTATATTTTCAACTAGGAATGACAGAAAGCTGGTCAAACAATCTACTAATTTGTTGAGAGACTTGATATGCTCATCAAACACTAAGTTCCATGAATTCAATGATGAAGATGGTATACATTTACGAGTTATTGACGGATGTCTGTCAGATGCATTCAGATGACAAATGCAGAGAGGAACCCTTAGTCTGGAGCGAGTTCTCATGGCTGCCAGAGCTGAGGAACATGCTGATCGACAATTTTCTGACATGGAGGCCGGAGGTGCCCACAATGAGTCAGTCATGAACATGAAAAGCAAGCAGAAATACAAAGCTGAAGGACACAAAATCATGTCTCTAAAGGAAAAGAAACTGTGCTTTCAGTCTGGATTTTCATTTCCACATGAAGGTAAATGTCCCGCCATTGGACAAGTAAGGGAAGGAGGACCATTTTGTAATGATTTGCAAGGCAAACGAAAAACTAAGTGCGTCACAACAAGAAAACAAAATGGAGGCCCGAACGTTCTAGAAGTGACGTTCTATGCACGCCCACAAGGCCAAAGGCAACATCTGCTGAGGCAAATCAACACTAAATGAAATCGATTGTCATCTAAATCTTCAGCCAAGAGTTCTTCAGTTTCATTGTCAAGTGACAGGGAGGAAGATGTTTACCTCAGAAAACAACCATTTGCAATGCAATAGGTCTTGCATTTGCAAGAGTTTAAGCTATTGGCATTGTAAATGACAATGCCTTTTATTTATCTGTTTTGCAAATTAACACATATATAAAATACACTGTCATTTACAATACCAATAGCTCAAACTCTTGTAAATGCGAGACCTATTCAAAGAAGCAGCTGCCATTGTCCCGGCTGCTCGGAAAGTGAAAGCACGCATGGCGGGCTGAATGTTGCAGGAAATCATGCCGTGCCTGCAGTCGGAGAAACTCATTAAAGAAAATAGTGCCTACAGACTAAAAAAAACTTTTTCTTCGATTGTTACACCAACAACCGAAGGAAAAGGGCCAGTCCTCATGGGAGGTTACAAATGAAGACAAGGCGGTACAAAGGAGGGACTACCAAGCCTATTAAGGAATCAAAAGCCAGCATTTACGAAGGACAATGACACAAGCAAATGACAAGTATGGGTGGAGAGTGGGCAGGGCTTCTATTCCATATGCCAATACAGCATGCCGCAGAGCAGTGCATGCGCTGCTCAGGCTCGACCTAAAAAGCACATGTCAGATTTGGCGCATGCAAGGAAGAATACGAGTCAAAGAAAAGTAGACGAGTAAAATCACAAAAGTAATTCAAACATTGCCCGAAAATTACACAAAAAGTGAATAGTTGCTACATACCTTTCATTATTGTCAGTGGTACATCAATATAGTTCATCCCTGAGGAGCAATATAATGAACTGTCTCTATTGCTCTGTCTCACAACACTGAAGACTAAAGTGTATACATGGGCTGCATCTAAGTCATTAAAGGTTCATTCATAGCAACCGTGAAACACAAAGGACAAAAGTACAAGCATCTATACATGTACTTTAAGGTACTGCGTCAAGTGACTGTTTACTCAGTTTCAATACGGCTGCTGATATGGGATTGGATAATTGTGAACTACAACATAAATGCTCATCACGAAATAGTAAGTCAGATCTCAGTTGTTGTTTCATGGATTGGGAAAACGTAAGACCATGAAAGGGCAACTGCATATCAATGAGGACATAAGTCCTGTTGCTCAAAGGCATAGACAAATTAAATTTCGTCTACAAGAAGCTGTTGAGAAAGAGCCCGAGACATTACTAAAGCATGATATCATTGACAGATCTACTGGTCCGACTCAAGGGGTTTCGCCCATAGTAGCAGTGCCCAAAAAAGACAGTGAAGGAGCTGTATGCATCTGTGTTGATATCTGTCAAGCCATCAAGGCACTTGTAAGAGAAGTACATCCCACGCCACACATTGCCAACATGATCACACAGCTAAATGGTGCCACGGTCTTCTCTTGCTTTGGTCTGAACAAAGGGTGTCATCAATTGTAACTCAAATTTAAAAAATGTAGGTACATTACCACCTTTACTACCCATATTGGTTTGTTCAGATATAAACACTTACCTTTCGGTGTGTCATCAGAGGGCTAACTGTTTCAAGATGCCATTTGAGGTATCATACAACCGGTCATGAATGCCTTCAATTACAGTGATGACATATTTGTCTTCGGAGCTACTCAAAACGACCATGAAAAAGCAAAGTGTTCAATTTACTTGCTGATGCAGGTTTAACTTTAAAAGCTGAGAAATGTGAATTTCACAAAACAAAACTCAAATTCTTTGTCCATATCTTTTCTGATCAGGGCATGACGCCGGCTCCAGCCAAAGTACAAGCTTTGTCAGCCACCAATCCCCAACAAGATGTTGCCATGTTACATTCATTCCTTGGCATGGCGCGTTACTGTTCAAGATATATACGTGATTTTGCCAAGTAAGTACTCCGTTAAGAGACATTAAAAAAAATGCTTTATTTCACTGGTCACATGAATGTGAACAAAGTTTTAAGAAAATCAGGCATGCAATTGAGAATGCCACTGAAATGGCCTACTTTGATCCAAAGCTCCATACCGAGGTTGTTGTTGATGCAAGCCCAGTTGGGTGTGGTGCGATCCTTGCCCAACACAGAGAATACCCAAATGCTCGAAGGCATATTGTGGCATATGCACGCAAAAGTTTGTCACATTGAATACGCCTATTCGCAATCGGAGAAAGAAAGCTTAGCAGTGGTGGACTTGTGAACATTTCCACGCATTCCTATATGGAAAACCTGTCACTCTTGTAACGGATCATCAAGCATTGCTTACATTCTTTGGCAACCCAAAAGCCACAATGTCCCCTAGAATTGAACTTTGGGGTTTACAACTACAGGTACTATGGTGCATTGACCAAGGAAAAGATCAAAACCCTGTTGACTACTTTTCATGAGTGCCAGTACAGTACCCTGGTACTCCTTCCAAAGTAACTGAAGCCTCCATTAACTTCATTGTATGGTTCAGTACTCCTGCTGCTATTTCATTAGAGCAAATCATTGCTTCAAAGAGCAAAGATAGTGACATGTTAATGCTAAAAGACATAATTGCACATCTATCCTGGAAACAGCACACTTGACTCCTCACATGTGAAAATGAATAACAAAAGTTCAAAAATGTGAAAGATGAACTGTCTGTTACTCAAGAAGGTATTGTCTTACGAAGGTCAAGAATTGTCATGCCGGAAAGTATGCGACCACAAGTATTGAAGTGGCCAATGAAGGACATTGTTGACATGTTGCCAATAAACGAGCTCTCCAAGGTCGAATTTGGTTTCCTTATTTTGACAAGAGAATTTAGGAGGGTTCAGGACTGTCATTTGTGCAATTGCTTATCTTCCAAAACTACTCAACATACCTTGAATATGGCTGATTTGCCAAAACATGTATGGGAAAGAATCGCTGTTGATTTCTTTGGTCTTCTTGACAATGCACATCACCTGATGGGGGTGATTGATGAATACTCTAGTTTTTCATTACTAGCAGATCGCTCATCGTCCACTCAAGAAAGAGTCATCAAGAGGTTAGATGGCATTTTTGCAACATGGGGTGTTCCTTCAATTCTAAAGTCTGACAATGGCCCACCACTCAGCACCCGAGAATTGAGAGACTTTCTTAATCATCTCAATGTGAGGCATCAGAAAAGCACACCTCTTTGGCCACAAGCAAATGGTGTTATCGAATGCTTTATAAGCACAATTATAAAGACCATCCAGCATGCTACATTGGAGAAGCTTGATTTGACGTCTGCTCTCCATGCTGCTCTTGGAGCTTACTAGTTGACTCTGCATTCAATGACAGGTGAAAGTCCTGGCACCCTGATGTTTGGGAGAGCCATGATGATCAAGTTACCACAATGGACCAACAAATCCACAACGGATGGTGAACTTCGTCAAACAGACTTGTGCCTTATGGAAAAGTTGACAGTATATGCCAACAAGCGTTGATGTGCTAAGAACACAACTTTCAATATAGGTGATTAAGTATTGGTGCAACAACAGAGAAAGCGCAAATCTGATGCTCCCTTTGATGCTGAACATTTCAAAGCTGTGACTAGTAAAGGATACAGGATGACTGCTCACTGTGCTGAAAAGTCCATTACGCTGGATTCTGTGGACTTCAGGCATTTGCCTCCACCTTCACCAGTACCTGATGTCAGAAAAGAGTCTAGTTTGATTGAGACTGTGGAGAGCTCCTTGACTGCATCTGTCCCTACATCAGCCGTGCCAGTCATGAATGATTCTGTTCTCTCTTCCCACCCTTACAGGACATGGTCTAGGCGTTTGGTCTGAGCTCCACAACGACTTATCGAGGAGTTGTAATCCATATGCATATATGCCTGTAAAAAATTAGATTTTTTATTTAACAAAAGGGGGAGATGTCGTTTCTTGCAAGTTAGAAATGATGGGACACTTTTGGTTCCTGATGGACTCCGTAGAACTATGACGTAAGTGTTTGTATGTGGTGAACAGAGTTTGTGATTAGAACACTGAGTTCGCAGTAACAAGCTGAGAAATACAGATGTGTAATACTAAGCTCTGTGTATGACATATTCATTTACGAGTATCCAGGCTGGAGAGGACGCTACAGTGATCCCTAGATTTGTGCTATTTCCCAGGGTCTCAAATCAAAAATTCATAATTTACAAAAAAATATAATGTTAAGCTGCTGTGGGGACAGTCTTTGCCATCCCACTCCATGACGATTTTTTTTATGTTAAAGAATCTGATTGCATTTGAGGCATCCAAGAAAATAAAAAAATTCAGAGAATATCAAGAACTTTAATTGATATAGAGGAAACTTTGTGAATTAATTCACTACAAGCCCAAGAGATACCCCACATATAGAAATTGTGTAATGACTAACATTGTTGCTGTACTTTCAAGCGCACCTACTGATGGCGCAAGATGACGCTGGAGTTGCATTGTTCTTCTTCTATTTTCTATTTCTTCCATTGAGTTTATGGTCATGGGCAGATTGTGGCAGTTTGACCCCTAGTGGGGTTCCTGCTCCTGTATGTCACATTCCTGTAGGCCAGTAAAATATGTGGCCTATGTTACTCTGAAAAACTCAACAAGCAATTTTTTTTTAAGTATGCATATGCACATGTGCACACACGCGCTGACACACACAACAGCAGTGCAGTATTCCCAATGTGTGGGGGAAATATGCATCTATTACTGCTACCTTATTGCTTCCTTTTCCATATAATGCTCTAGCTCTTTGTTCAGCATACAAAAGCCAAAACAAGTGGATTAGCCACTGCTTATTTTGATATGGGACGATGAATGATATAAAGGAAATGATTGTTCATCAGGACAGACTACTTTTTGCTGTTCATTCTTCATGCTGTGTTATTCTGATCTAAAGATTTAACCTGCTAGCCTTTTTAATTGCCAGGACATTTGGGTGGGGCTCAGATGTTATTGGGCTGGTAGGACTCTGCCAATACATAGCACTGGTCTCCTAAACCCGTGAAATGTGTTCAGTCTGTGTGTTTGGCCTTCTTCCTGTGTTTGCACTGTGGTCCACCACCTTCCTTCCACTCCAGTTTGGGCCCCCTGACAAAAGAGGAACCTCCTGTGAGTAAGTCATGTTTGTGGTACTTGGGCTGTTCCTAATCTTTGGGAGGCATCGAAGTTAAGCAATGAACATTAGAGTGCAGCAATCTCTCATCACTGTGTGTGAGACACATCTGTGCCACTGAGAAAGTAAAGTCTACTCAATAAGAGCTCATAGCATTGGGAATAAGTTCAGAGCTCACCCACCCTGGACCGGGGCAGGGCACACTAGCATCAGTTGTGAACCTAGACTCCACCTGCCACAGTAAACCACCTCTTCTACCTCTCTTGTCACCACAAGACATCCTGCAAGAGACTTCTTTTATGACTTTAGTGTGCCACCTGTCTCATACTGATGATTTCAAACCTCTCACCAGGCCTCTCTGGCATCTCTAACAATTGAAGGGAGCAGTAGATGGGACTCTGCTCAACCAACAGCCTTGAGCATTGCCAATGCACTATTGAGTAATTCTCACCATCTAGGAAATCTGGAAGGTGGAGTTTCTGCCTTGATTGGGGTCCAAATATGTTCAGCAGTCAGATCTCTACAGCCCATCACAAGCACTGTCGTTTCCAGCATCAATCAAGTGTTTCTAGGTACCAGTGACGTCTGCCGCCTCACACGGCATGCAGTGTGTGGCTAAGGAGAGGCAGGCTGGACCAGAGGGCTAGAGAATGCTGGCCACCAAGTTACCGCTGTCCCACGTGACATTTTTAAAATTATTTCCTTTGGATAATAGTTCAGAAGGAGACCAGAAAAGAAGATTTTAAAAAAGTACAAAAGAACTGCCGGCTAAAAATCACAAATGTAGTTTAAGGTGGGTAATTGTCTGGTAACGTGCTGAGGTCTCCATGGTGCACTGGCTAAATAAAAACTAAATGGGATAGGGTAAGCAAATTAAAGGAAATGGACAAGTACTCACAGACAACAAGCTAAACATGAATACACAAGGTCACGCTGCAAGTGTGTTGTGCAATGCTGCAATTAAACATGGTTCCACTGCACGGCTAATATGTAAATACACCGTTGCACACAGTGGCGGCCACCCTACAACGAAGGTGAGTGGTGGGAGTAGGAGGGGGGAGGGGGGATTGAGGGAATAAATAATATATTAAAAAAGTACCTTCCGCTGCCCCGACGCCCGCCTCGGTGCTTGACTCCCAGCAGTCTCTGGGAGGGCACAGGCTCCTCACCCAATCCAGACACTGCTCTCATGCTATGAGAGCAGCGGCAAGATTGGTCTGAGCATCCTGCTCTGCCGCTCAGATATTGCCTGGAAGCCGGCAGCTTTTCTACAACCCAGCTGTGAGCACAGCTGAGTTGGAGAAATAGAAGTGTGCATGTCTGTTTGGCTGGCCTGAGACGGCCAGCCAAACTTACATGCGCACTTCTAAGTGCCCACCACTCCTGCATGTTATGGCTCGGCCCCACACACAATACAGTTATATTATTGTTTAAATATTTTATTTTTCTGCGACTGGCTCTGACCAGTGGGGCGACGCTCCCCCGCCATTACGGAGGTGCAGCCCCTGGTTGCACACAGCCGTAGCAAGGTCAACTTCACAACTGAGTGATACATTTCTAACAAGATAAAGAAAAGGCATATTCTTGTTTAGAATACATTTAAGAAAAACAAATCAGTACATTACATGAAGGGATACATTACTTGATTATCATGGAGACGTTCAAGCAGGGGGGTTATTTTGCTTCAAAATAAACAAATGGAGTGCGTGACTTGTTTTGCTAGTAAAGTACAGTCAAATTGTGGGAAAACAATTTTTTGCCAAAAAGCAACAACAGAATGACCTTCCAGAATGTATAAAATAACACTCTAGAACTCATCAGTACGGAACAAAACCAACACAATATCACTTAAAACTCATCAAACCTGAACTGAAAAATGTTGACTAAGGATGCAGATATCTGGAGGCTCAACATTCAAAAGGCTTAATCTGCTTGTTCATTCACTTTTGAATATTGTTCCCTCAACCTAGTTGCACATTCTGTCAACACTTTTCAATCCAGGCTTTATGAATTCTGTGGTGTAATTGTTGGTGTTTTTCCCCAGTCGTATTCGCCAAAGCTTATGATGAGACTGGTCTTGGGATGACTTTCGTGCACGAGGTTCAGATGGCGGATCTCTACTAGCCAGTTTCAGGAAATGTGTCTGGCACTAAGGAATCTGTATTGTTACACTGAGACCTGATACGTTTGATTTTACTGGAAATAAGGAAGATATAAGAACTACTATTTTAGGATCACAGAGTTTTTTCTTCAATAGAGTTTTGAAGTATCACCCTGATGAAGTCCATGACTAATAGTCAGTTGGACGAAACACGTTTTGGCAAGTTCTGTGGCTTGAAGACATTTGTTTGAGACGCTGGAAAATAATTGGAAAAATCTGACAAGCTTGAAATAAATCAAGAAGAATAAATGCAAGATTAATATTTGGACTTTA
The DNA here is from genome assembly GCF_964204655.1 of Triturus cristatus. Classification (NCBI taxonomy): domain Eukaryota; kingdom Metazoa; phylum Chordata; class Amphibia; order Caudata; family Salamandridae; genus Triturus; species Triturus cristatus. The sequence goes on from NC_140589.1 coordinate 963,441,686, forward strand.
TTTGTTGCTTTGATTTATATGCTTTTGCTCGGATTACCTACCATTTATATTGCTCTTGGGATGATATTTTGGGCCATGAAGAAATATTCCGGTCTATTCTGTGATAAAGGCTTTTTGCCTGTCAGGAGACTTGTTTAAAAAAATGGACATAAGCTGAGTTCTGATTATATTTTTTCAAATATCCCCAAATGCTAGATCCCTACTGGCTGTGGACCCCTATGTCACCAGTATAAATATTGCTAAGTAAATAAGACATAGGATAATCATAGGACAAGAGGCCTTGTCAAAACTTAGAACAGAGATCCACTGTCTCAGGCAGGTCTTGATCTATGCCATTCCCAATCCCTTGGTTTGCATCCATGAGCCACTTGCCTCGGGGCATACCAATAACACAGCCAATGCCTTGGACAGCATGCTGCACATCAGGATTGGGACATTAACTGCTGGTTTGGCTAATCTGGGCTGTATAACTATTCTCAAATAACAACTAAAATTAATTCAGACAGTAGCTGGCCGATTTACAGAAGCATTTATGAAGTAGTATTGTAGAAGTACTCGTTTATGCACTCTTATATCCCTTTGTAGTTGGGCCTAAAAAATGTCCAACTTCATATAAGTTAACATACAAAGAGGGCTTGTTCCTTTCTATTTATACTAACTGTACAGGAATATTCCCATAATATTTACATTTTATTCCCATTTTAGTTGTTTTGTGGCCAATTCACAAAGGCATGTAAGAATATCTAAACGACTACTGTAGGCGTATGACTTTCTGTACTCTGATGTGCCTTGGTGAATAAGCACCTTTAGTCTGAAAGGACACATGTGGCATGAGCAGCCCTCTGTAAATTGCAAAATGAGTATTCCCAATTGTAATGCATGTATTTGCACCATGTTTGCTGTCACCACCAATTGCTCTTGCAGTTCTTTAGTTGAAAAGCAATATTCTCCAGTTTATTTTTGCTTTCATGTGTTGAGCATGCTATCTTCTGTTTATCAACAACTACCTGCTTTGGGAGTTAGTGTTTGAAAAAAAAAATCTTTGCTTAGCAGGGCCTTCTGAGGAGCCCCCCTGCAGAGATCTCTAAATGAGGTGGGTGGTCTTCCACAGGGGGCAGAAGAGCAAATCCCTGTGCTGCCCTGGCTGACTGATGGGCTGGTTTCCAAATTCTCAATGAGTTCCATCATCAACGTCATTTAGGGGTCGCCATGGGACGCAGGTGTGACTCGTGGCTTGCCCTTTGCTATCCCTACCACTGCCTTTGCGACCCCTGGCCTCAGAGATGGCAAATTCAGTGTCAGGAACACAGGGGCAGCTGTAGTTCCGCTCTCTTTATTTTCTGTCTTTTTGTTATTACACCAATAGTGAATAAACAAAATATATTATTCACTAATATTGCAATAAAAATGGAGTACAATAAGCTGGAATATGCCTTTCCACGGCAGCTGAGGTAAGTAAAAAATGCTTTTAAATGTATGTTGTGTCCCGCGAACGCCGTGAGGGGAACGGCTCACCTGTGCTCCATTGCTCCTGCAAACGCCGTGAGGGAAACGGCCAGCACTCCAACATTGGACTACCAATCCCAGCAGCCCTGCAGCGGTGACGCGGCAGCGAAGCGCCACTTAAACCGCGCACGCCTCCCGCAGTGTGGGTCCCGCGAACGCCGTGAGGGGAACGGCTCACCTGTGCTCCATTACTCCTGCGAATGCCGTGAGGGAAACAGCCAGCACTCCAACATTGGACTACCAATCCCAGCAGCCATGCAGCGGTGACGCGGCAGCAAGCGCCACTTAATCCGTGTACGCCTCCCGCAGTGTGGGTCCCGCGAACGCCGTGAGGGGAACGGCTCACCTGTGCTCCATTGCTCCTGCGAACGCCGTGAGGGAAACGACCAGCACTCCAACATTGGACTACCTATCCCAGCAGCCCTGCAGCGGTGACGCGGCAGCGAAGCGCCACTTAAACCGCGCACGCATCCCGCGGCGCGGGATGCGCGCGGGCGTGCCCGGGCCGTCGGCGCCCGTCAAAGACCGGATAAGGCTGGGCCATTCCCCCTGACATCTAAGTAAGACTTTGTGATAGTACAGTGGTAAGAACATCTACACACACACGCAGGACTAGACTTAATGTGCATGGAATAGTTTTGCATTATAATTGTTTGAGTGAGTGTTGTTGTTTTTTAGCTAGCATCTTTTTTAAGTAAACTGTCTCATTGATTTAGCATTAGGATATTCACATTGTACCTAGGCGCAAACACTTGAACCCAGGCTATAAAACGTGGCCGTCGAGCCTATTGTGGGTTTCTCCCTGTTTACACTAGCAGGATTGGTACCTTACTGACAGTTGGCAATAGCCAAGGCCTTATACCTGTCACATTTGTAAATTGTGTACAATATCCCTACCCTACCAATGGGGAAGAGGAAAGCGGCAGAACCAATGATAGGGGAAAAAAAGATAGCAAAGACTCAAAAACTGGCTAGATCTGCTGCAAATAATTGCACCTTGGCTGCCATCGATGACTTGATGCGTTGTGTATGTGCTTGCAGGTGAAATGTCTTTATGTGTGAAATAGTGTAAATGTGTGAATTTGTGTGTATGTGTAAGTATGTGTGTGTGAGTAAAAGTGGAGGTCAAAGGGCTTGTGATGTCACTTCCGCTACCCCTGCCATTTTGGTGAATTGAGCTCCATAAGAAACAAGAATCAGAGCGCCTGCAAATAGCAAAGACGGAATAGCTGGCGAGAATACATTTCACTGCTTTGGTCACTTGGATTTTACAGTAGATATATAAATTGCACATATGTGAATATGTAGCTTAACGCAGAGAATGGACTTGATACAAGCTTCACGACAACGTTCCTTCCATGTAAAGGAAAAGACATGCCAGTCTAATATACCAAGGCAAGGGTAAAGAGTTAGCACTGAACAGAATAGAGTAGGTGTGATGTAACAGCTACTGACGAATGTACACAGGTTTTAGATTCACCGCGAAAACACTGTTTCTCACACTACTCGCTACATTTTGAAAGATTCTAAAGTATTACGTTTCATCCTAATAGCATTTCCAGGAAGAAAAAAAAAAGAATTACACATTAATAGAGAAATGGAAGTATGCAAGTAACCATGGCTACTGTTGTGGACTGAAAAACATCTTTTTCACAGCTGTGAGCGCGCGCACGGCTGCCAGTGAATTTGTGGTGATGTGTTTTCCGAAGGGCATGGGCAGGGTAAATGGCCTCCAATTAATGGGGCACGGTGAATGCAGCCGGAACCAACCGCAGGCTTCTAGTAGGGGCCCTACCAAATGGGAATCATTATTAGTCAGTGCAATTTGTCCTGGATTAGCTACAATATGTTTTTTGCAAGGATTTTAATAACTTAGAACAAAGCACTTAAGCATCTCTCTAATCACTCTTGAGGGGCTGAGAGGGTAGGCCAAGAGCTGAGGCAGCCTCAAAACATGTCTAACCCCCCACAGTCTTATTATTGACCCCAGCACACATGTCTGCTTTGCGCTGGTGTGGATCTTAATTGAGTGTGTCTGGACCAGAACAGAGCTTTGCACCTAACGGCCATAAAAATGCGGTGTCCCCTGCACATGCGGTAACCCTGGAAAATAGCAGATGCGTTGGACAGTCCACAGCAGCGACATACATAGCATCTGTGCCCTTTCGAACAGGTGTTTTAGGAAATCAATTTAAGTGGGCAACTCTTCAACTCTGGTGCGCAGGTAAAAACTTCTCTTAAGAGTATCTTTGCAGATGTGCCTTTGTTTGTGATATTTGCAAAAACAACAATTGATGGACAGAATGCAGAACAATGTCATACATTCACCCCAGTACAGAGATCTGGGCCTAAATCCATCGTTTTTTTGCTCACCATGCCATTCCAGTTTGAATCCAGCCATATGCAAATCAGTCTTGACCCTGTGCCCCATGGGAACAGTCCAGCCCGAACTGCCAAGCCAGGTCCTCCCTGGACTGGAAACAAGCATCCTAGGACCGGTTTCGGGCTTTCAGCCCTCGTCAGCCAGGATAGCTTGATTCCAGTGGCATGGAGAGCACGGGACTCACATCTGAGCATACCCTTCCCACTCGGGGTGACAATTGCAAAAACAACAATTGATAGACAGAATGCAGAACAATGTCATACATTCACCCCAGTACAGAGATCTGGGCCTAAATCCATCGTTTTTTTGCTCACCATGCCATTCCAGTTTGAACCCAGCCATATGCAAATCAGTCTTGACCCTGTGCCCCATGGGAACAGTCCAGCCCGAACTGCCAAGCCAGGTCCTCCCTGGACTGGAAACAAGCATCCTAGGACCGGTTTCGGGCTTTCAGCCCTCGTCAGCCAGGATAGCTTGATTCCAGTGGCATGGAGAGCACGGGACTCACGTCTGAGCATTCCCTTCCCACTCGGGGTGACAATTGCAAAAACAACAATTGATGGACAGAATGCAGAACAATGTCATACATTCACCCCAGTACAGAGATCTGGGCCTAAATCCATCGTTTTTTTGCTCACCATGCCATTCCAGTTTGAACCCAGCCATATGCAAATCAGTCTTGACCCTGTGCCCCATGGGAACAGTCCAGCCCGAACTGCCAAGCCAGGTCCTCCCTGGACTGGAAACAAGCATTCTAGGACCGGTTTCGGGCTTTCAGCCCTCGTCAGCCAGGATAGCTTGATTCCAGTGGCATGGAGAGCACGGGACCCACGTCTGAGCATACCCTTCCCACTCGGGGTGACAATTGCAAAAACAACAATTGATGGACAGAATGCAGAACAATGTCATACATTCACCCCAGTACAGAGATCTGGGCCTAAATCCATCGTTTTTTTGCTCACCATGCCATTCCAGTTTGGGACCTGTGCTCACTACGCCACTGGAGTCAAGCTATCCTGGCTGATGACGGCTGATAGCCAGAAACCGGTCCTAGGATGCTTGATTCCGGTCCAGGGAAGACAAGGCTTGGCAGTTCGGGCTGGACTGTTCCCATGAGGCACAGGGTCAAGACTGATTTGCATATGGCCATGTCTAAACTGGGGTGGCGTAGTGGGCAAAAGAACGATGGATTTAACCCAGATCTCTTGACTGGGGGAGAATGTCTGCATTGTCAGCATTCCGTCCATCATTTGTTTGTTGTAACGCTTTTCGCCCTAAGTGGGATGGGTATTCCCAGACGTGGGACCCGTGCTCACTACGCCACTGGAGTCAAGCTATCCTGGCTGATGACAGCTGATAGCCAGAAACCGGTCCTAGGATGCTTGATTCCGGTCCAGGGAAGACATGGCTTGGCAGTTCGGGCTGGACTGTTCCCATGAGGCACAGGGTCAAGACTGATTTGCATATGGCCATGTCTAAACTGGGGTGGCGTAGTGGGCAAAAGAACGATGGATTTAACCCAGATCTCTTGACTGGGGGAGAATGTCTGCATTGTCAGCATTCTGTCCATCATTTGTTTGTTGTAACGCTTTTCGCCCTAAGTGGGATGGGTATTCCCAGACATGGGACCCGTGCTCACTACGCCACTGGAGTCAAGCTATCCTGGCTGATGACAGCTGATAGCCAGAAACCGGTCCTAGGATGCTTGATTCCGGTCCAGGGAAGACATGGCTTGGCAGTTCGGGCTGGACTATTCCCATGAGGCACAGGGTCAAGACTGATTTGCATATGGCCATGTCTAAACTGGGGTGGCGTAGTGGGCAAAAGAACGATGGATTTAACCCAGATCTCTTGACTGGGGGGAGAATGTCTGCATTGTCAGCATTCCGTCCATCATTTGTTTGTTGTAACGCTTTTCGCCCTAAGTGGGATGGGTATTCCCAGACGTGGGACCCGTGCTCACTACGCCACTGGAGTCAAGCTATCCTGGCTGATGACGGCTGATAGCCAGAAACCGGTCCTAGGATGCTTGATTCCGGTCCAGGGAAGACATGGCTTGGCAGTTCGGGCTGGACTGTTCCCATGAGGCACAGGGTCAAGACTGATTTGCATATGGCCATGTCTAAACTGGGGTGGCGTAGTGGGCAAAAGAACGATGGATTTAACCCAGATCTCTTTACTGGGGGAGAATGTCTGCATTGTCAGCATTCCGTCCATCATTTGTTTGTTGTAACGGTTTGTTTGTGATATGGCACAGTTTCACAAGCAAAGATTTGTTCCCTATAGTATGGGTAATGCTTCCATGCAATTGAGACAAAGCCAATGCTGCATTGTGTGGGGCTTAACTTTGCACTCTAGAATTGTGTAACTCCTCCTCGGCCCTTCCTTGTCCTAGTACTTGTTCTTTGAGCTTTCTCCTGCAGCCACTTGATCTATCAGTCTTTGCGTATTCCGCCATACTTCAATGCCCACTTTTCTGCTTCAATTAAAAAACACCTATTTAAAAATTAGATTGGGATTAAACCCAAAGAAGGAGGGCACGCCGACTTGGATTCAGCAGTGGCCTAGTACCAACTGTAGATTTTATGGTTGGCCACATGAACCTTTATTGCATAAAGTATGTGTTTGCCCAAATTTGCTTAAAATATGTTGCAAATTCCTAAAACCTTTCTTCTTGGCAAGCTGAGGAGGATGGCAGGTCGAGCTGAGGAGGATGGCGGGTCGAGCTGAGGAGGATGGCGGGTCGAGCTCGAGCTGAGGAGGATGGCGGGTCGAGCTGAGGAGGATGGTGGGTGCCCTCTCCTGTCAGTGAAACGTTTTGGGTACTTTGAGGAATAATACGCATTCTACAGGCCTCGTCTATGTGGCTCCATTTTTTTGTTGGGAGAAACGGGCCTGGGACATTATTGCTTTTCTGTACAAACAACCTGCGTGCTCACATGGCTCCACCCCGAGTAAACATCAGCCAGGTTGCTAAAGGAGCTCACAACTGTAGTAAAGTCTGCCCTGGGTAAGGTTAGATTTAGACCTTGATAACGACAAGGTGGAGGAGGCCCCTAAAGCACAGGAAGTTACTGATACTGCCACTGGGTGGCCTATTTTGAATTTACATAAGTCTGCGGAGGCTGCCTCAATACTGCAGGCATATTCTAAAGATTCTCCAGGAGGGGAGGCCTCACTTGCCGAGATGCTCATGGCTGCTGCGCAATCTGGAAATATGGATATTTTGATGACTGCTTTGGAAGGAAACAGCTTTGCAAGAAACAGCGCTGCAGGCGGACAGGTGCTGGATACATCGCTTTTGGATGGCAATCAGACATCTAAGGATAAATTCACTCCTGGAACTGAGAGTAGCATTGGCATATGTGGGGGGTCTGGATCTGACTTTGTGGAAGGGGGAGGTAGCCAGGCTCCAGGTATTTGGAATACGGAACATGGCGATCATACTGGCGATCACAATGCAAACGTTTCAATAGAATCAGCACTCAGTCTTAGCTTACCCCCAGCCTTGAGTCTCTGAATACACATAAGGAGGTCCCTACTGATGCCATTGATATTGCGGGATTAAATAGTCCAGGTGAGAGTACGACAGAGGTGGGATCAAAGGTGGATGCGCAGGCTAATAAAACTGGGGTTAATGGTGCTGGGAGAGACAAGAAAGCGAAGACTCAATTACCAAGAAACAAGCGGGGGGATAGCTTTATCTCTGCTCATGGCAAGACTCAGGTCAGACATAAGACCTCTAATGGTAGTCCACTGCGAAATTGGGTTGTGTCTACGGGAGAGGTTAAAGCAATAATTTCATGTTTGTTGACCACCTCAAATGACTCCCAAAATCCACACAAGGGAGGGACGAAACGTATTCAAGGTTCAGTAGAACTTACAACCTCACCCATTGACAGCCCGGAGGCTTCGATCTCATCTGATATTAGCTTCCCTCCATTTAAGGGTGTTGCTGCTACCGGCTCGCCACCTATGGCTCTGTCCTACCCCTTCTTACCTGACAGTGAGCATGAGACAACTTTGTTAATTATTTTATAAATGCTACAGATTCAGTGATCTGAAGCACACCAGCACTATGCACAAGTCAGAGCTGATAATATCGCAATGCAGCGCTCATTGTCAGAGGCTACTAGTAAAATTACTAATCTTACTGTAGAGATGGGGGAATTCCAACAACGGGTTTCAGATATAGAGGATGGAGCGACTGTCACTCAAAAAACCGTAGAGCAACACAATAGCCATCTGCAGTTTGTACAGGCTAAGCTTGAAGATATGGAAAATTGTCAAAGACAAAATAATCTGCGTGTGTTTGGAATACCGGAAGGGAGGGAAAGAGAGGATCCACAGCAGTTTATTGTGCAGCTGTTTAGAAAAGCGTTTCCGGAGCTATCAGACTGGGACATGGAGTCTCAAATACAGAGGGCACACAGACTGCCCATCAATCATCTTGCTGTGTCAAATACTACGGCTCCTAATGGAGGCCTAAATGCACGCACAATTCAATTGGTAACTTTCTTCTGAGGATTGTCATTTCCATTAAAGCATGACCAACTACCCCAATATTAATAGACTCAATGTCAATAGTGGTTTGCTCAGATTTATGCAAGCCCACAATGGACAGACGGTGGAAACTTCAACAACTTTTAGATCCTTTAAAGGCTGCTGGAGCACAGGCTTTCTTACAGGAGCCGGCAAGACTTAAAATTGTCAAAGAAGGTCAAAGATGGTTCTGTATTACGGAATAGGAGGCAGCACAGATTTTGTCTAAAATAAGAAGGGGCTATGGTACATAAGCTATATGAACTTCCCTTTTCTTTTTCTCTTTCTGACTTGATTATTAACTCTCTATAGTGGGCTTTTATTCTGTCCTTTTCCTATATTTTCTTTCCATCTTAGGGTGTGAATAATTTTCTTTTTTTCTCTTTTTCTTTGTCCCTCACTTTTGCTTGTGGAAGGGGCAGGTCATGGTCAGGTGGCGCGGGAGGTAGGGAACACCATGGGTTGGAGCTCTCGGGCTGTCGAGTAGACAGTCCAGGGATTGGGGTAACTCCTCTAGCAAGAGTAATGGAGGGGGTGGCTGGCATCATCGGGGGGTTTCAGAAGTCGGAGGTGGGTGTAAATGGGGTCAAAAGTCAAACTGGTCAAGGATATTTTTGGGGATAACTAAGGATAAAAACTTTTTTATGGGGACGAACTCAATGTGTGGTGTCAGATGTATTTATTCTTTTGTGTTTATGATAGGGACCAGGCTTAGCCAAGTAAAAACTGAAATTAAATTGGGTTAACGCGCTGTATATGTTGGAATGTCTTCAGGTTAAACAGCTCCAGTAAACGTCAGTTAGTGCATGAAGAACTGAAAATGTGTAAACCCCATATAGTATTTCTCACTGAAACTCACTTGGCTCATACGGACAGGTTTTTATTAAAACAGCTGGGCTTTGATACTATTGTTTGTACATCTCAGACGGTTTCTATTAGGGGGGTTGCTATTCTAGTAGATAGAAGAATGGAGTATAATCTTCTGAGGGTATCAACTGATCCAAGGGGGAGATGGGCAATTGTGCAACTAGTAATGGATGGTATTGAATATGTTCTGTGTGTATTATATGGGCACAACCTAGATGAGCCCCTTATTTTTACATGCTAACTTTAGAATTATTGGAATGGCAGGGAGAACTTCTAGATGTTGGTGATTTTAATTGTACCATGGATTATGTTAAGGATTCAACTAATCAGCGTACCTCTTTAAGAATGAGGAAGGTTAGGGCTTCCATTCTTGAATTTGCTCGCTTACATTGTCTCAGGGATGTATGGAGGTCATTATACCCAATGTTACCTGGTTATACATACTACTTTTCACCCCACAAGCAGTACTCTGGGATTGATTGGCTTTTGCTAACAACACCATTCTAGAGTCTGCAGAGATGGAAGTCTGCCCTAGAGTAACATCAGATCACAACCCTACTCTATTATTTTTTTGTAGCCAGGTTGGAAAAAGCCTGAGACGTTCCTTTTCCTACCCTCGTCATTTACTCACGGAAAAGGAATATTTAAGCAGGGTGCAAAAAGAAATAGTGGTGTTCATGGAGAATAATGTAGGATTCCCATCTCCACAGATTGTATGGGACACTATGAATGCTTTTATAAGAGGTATTACCCAGCAGTATATATATCAGCAAAACAATAAGAACAAACTCTATATGAGGGCTCCTCGACAGGCTGTAATACAATTAGAAGTCCTACATGCCGGTGCAATCAAACAGAGAAGGCGAGATCAACAGGATTTATATTTCTGCTTGACCGAGAAGCGACTACAGTTGGGAAACATATTGAGGGAGAAGGTGGCGGACAGCTGCCATAAATATCGTTCGCTTCAATATGATTATGGTGAGCAGGTAGGGAAACTACTCATGCACCAACTAGCTGACAAAAGGGCAAAGAGACAGATTAAGGAGATTAAAGGGGAGGATGGTGCCCTATACACACAGACACAGGCAATATTAGAACAATTTGGTGGATTTTACCAGAAATTATACAGCCAAGGTAATGGGTTTGATGCACCGGGGATTAGCCAATACTTATCTGCGTGCAACCTACCAAGGATTAGAATTGAACAAGGGGAAATTCTCCAAAATGAAATTAACAGCGAAGAAATATTAGAGGCATTGGCTGCATTGTCCAGTGGTAAAGCAGCAGGCAATGATTCAATACCCGTAGAATTTTATAACGTTTTTAAGGATTACATTGTACCTCTATTAAAAGATGTTGTACGAGCTATAGGTCATAGTGGGGATCTCCCTAGCACATGGAACTTGACAAATATCGTGTTTCTCTTAAAAAAGGGAAAATCCCCAGAAGAATGTGGGTCCTATCGACCTAACTCCCTCATAAATGTAGATGTCAAAATCTTTGCTAAGATTTTGGCTGCCCCATTGGTTCCTCTTATGTCAGGATTTATATCAAGCCAGCAGCATGGCTTTATACTGGGTAAGGATACTGCAGCCCATGTTAATACGGCAATTGTGGCTTTCGATGTATCAAATAAATTGAATATGGGGATGATACTATTGGATGCCGAAAAGGCCTTTGGTCGAGTAGTCTGGGATTGTCTCTGGTCCACTCTCGCGGCTTATGGACTGAGTGGTCGTTTCTGTAATTAGGTAAAGGCTTTATATAAAAACCCTTGGGCCCAGCTGACATACGGGGGCTGGTATCCTCTCCTTTTAGGATACAGCGTGGAACTTGGCAATAGTGCCCGTTGTCCCCTCTTTTATTTGCCTTATATTTTGAGCCATTTTTGTGTTCGCTATGCAAGAATAATATTAACTTACCAGTCAGAGTAGGAGCACCCGAGCTGAAAGTTACTGCATATGCTGATGATGTGGCCGTATATTCGTCTGATCCAGTATCTGCACTTGAATATATTAAAGTTGAAGCGAATAGATTTGGCACTTTCTCAGGATATAAATTAAATACCAGTAAAACTCAAGTTCTTCTTAATTTTCCATCCACTAGACCACTCTCGGGTGTCTGGTTATCAGTCTTATATCTGGGGTGCATATATCCTCTCACTCAAATTGAACGCATCATTGCCTTGAATTATGAGACTCTATTACAGCGCGTGGTTCAAAACTTTAGAAGCTAGCATAAGCTACCTATCAGCATCATAGGTAGGTGCAACATCATTAAAATGAATATCCTATCCAAATTTCTATGTCTTTTCCGTACAATACCTTTTCGGGTGCCAAATCTTTTCTTTAAGAAACTTGGGGGCATATTAGCAAGAAACGGCGTTAAAATTATCCCCGGTTTAGCGGCAGAAAACTGCCGCTAAAGCGGCGATAATGGGCTTGACAATATGCCCTTAAGAATTCCCATAGAAGCCCATGTTCTGGTGTCAACATGGACTTCTATTGGAATTCTCTGCGGCATATTATCAAGCCCATTATCGCCGCTTTAGCAGGAGTTTTCTGCCGCTAAAGCGGCGATAATTTTAACGCCGTGCTTGATAATATGCCCCTTAATGGGGCTCTCTGGAGCATTATTTGGGGGTATAAGACAGCACAGCATGCAATCCGGTACATTAAGTTACCATATACTCAGGGTGGGCTACAGCTCCCCGATTTCAAGATATACTATTGGGCAACATTTGTCGGTCATCTCAGTAAACTATTGGCTGGAGACAAATATGATTTCTTTTATAGGTTTGCGCTTGGCTCAGATAGTAGATTTTTTCTGCATCAGATTATTGATCCCAATTACTTTAAAAGAGTAAGATTTAAGACTATAAAAGATATAGTTTATATTTGGCGGGAAATCTCCGTTAAATATTCTCTACCACTTTTCCATAAGTATCTGCCTATGTGGGAAAATCCAATGCTTTCTGATGTGTTTCACGATTCTAATTGAAAAATGTGGTCAAACTATGGCATCAAGCTCCTGGGACAGCCATACAGTGTTAATGGGTTCTGTACATTTGAAAATCTGCAAAGCTCTTATGCTCTCCCTCATTGGCTTTTTAAAAAAAATATTTGCAAATTAAGGATTTTTTCCTGGTACACCCGGGTATAAAAGTGTTGGAACATTCGGATCTGATAGGAGATTTTTATAAAGCACCCAGGAAATCGCTAATACAAACTTTTTACCAGAATTTTTGCCATAAAAGAGTTAGTGACAGCCTGAAGCTTGCATTGAAATGAAGCAATCTCCTATAAGAAAACATTACCCCTTTAGAAATAACTGCGGCATTAGATACAATGGAGGGATCAGATCACTCTGTGAACTTAAAACTACAACAATTTAGAACAGTCTGATGTCACACCATAAGGTTGATAGATGGCTAAATGGGCAGGCAATAATGAGGGCGATAGAGGGGAGAAAAGCAAGTGCACTAAATGCAGAGTGAAGGCTGCTAATATGTTTGTTACCTGCTCAGAACTGAGGAAGTATTGGGAGGATGTGAGTAATTATATCAGGTTCCATCTTGGCTTAGAGCTTCAATTAACAAATAAAATGATTATTTTGGGATATAATGGTTTGGGAGATTTAGGTCTAAAAAGTCTTCTGTGTATTAGAACTGCTTCAGCCAGGCTGTGCATAGCTAGAGACTGGATCTCGACAATACCCCCCCCCCCCCCAGAGCAGCAGAATGGTGGGTAATCTTTTGGGGAGTATATGAGAGGGAATCTGCTTTAGCTAGAGTCAGGGGATTACGCTCTATGAAAAAACTTGACCAAACGTGGGGTAGGCTAAATTGGGATGCAACTAAGGGGTCTCTATATGAAGTAGCTTGATTGATTTATTCCACTTACCCTATAACGAAGTAAGGACTATAATGATGTATTTTGAGATATCTTGATTTATAACTGTCGTTGCCAATTATCTAATGGTTTTTGTAATGGTTTATATTTATTTTTCTGATAGGATAAGTGCTCTTATGATTGTATAGCTTGGTGATATTTGTATGTACTATACTTGTTTTAGCTGCTGTTGAAAAATGTTTGGGATTGATTACTTAAGCCATATTATAATTAAATTAAATGATTTTAATAGAAATATTGAAAACGTGAATGCATTCTAACTGCTTATCTTGCACATTATGGCCTCTAGAAAGATGTATTGTCTATGCTGCCATAGGTAATCTATCAGAAACTTAAATATTAAAGATATTGATGCACCTTTATAGCCTGTCTACACAATGGAAGATACTGATGCACTTTCATAGCTTGTTTGCACAATGGAATTCATGTTTACTGCACTTCTGCACTTTCCTGTATAATGATCCAGTCCATGGTTTAATAGCTTTTATAGATGATTTAAATATTGATTCATAAGGTTAATTGGATTTTAATGTGTAACTATGAATGTAATTACAAATTGTTGAGGATACTTGTATAGTTGTTTTAAAGAAAATACAACAAATAATAAGTTGGTTATGGCATGGCCGTTAATTATAGATTTATTGTATAGCTGCCTACTATCTATAGGAATGTGATAATGTTTTATACACTGTTTTGTTCCTAAGATGGTTTGATTGCAATGATTTTTGTTAATCAACCAATATAGAATTTAATCAATCACTTGATCTAGCTAACAATACCATTGCTAACAAAAAAATATTTTCTTGCCTTCTCCTCTCTCTCCCGTTAGGCCCCTCCATAATAAGGGTACATAGAGGGAGGGGGGGATACCCCATTCTATTATTTTGTCTATGTTCCCATCAGACAGTACCTTTGAGTTTTGGCTGGTCCATGTCCAGCTCTTTTCTTTTGTTTTTTGTTTTTCTGAAAATTCAATTTTTCCGGCATGGGTTATTGGGGTCTACTGCCAAGACTGGGCTTTGTTACTTTGGTTTCCTTGGCCACTATTGCATCTAGGCTCCAGAGGTTTTCAAGTTGGCTTTCCACCTGCAGTTTAGTGGTGGGTGGTGTCAGTTCTGGTTGCTGTGTGAGAATGCTGCTTCCACGTCCTGGTATCTATTGCTAGGCTTCCCCTCAGAAATTGCATGTAAATGGTGGGTAAGGTTCTGGGTGCTCTTGCTCTCCGCTCATTAGGAGATGGCCTTCTGCAGGCTAGGCGGGTTTGCATAGCTCTCTTCTCAGGGCTGTATGGCACTGGTTGTGGCCCTGCTGTTGTGGCTTTGCAGGACTTCTCTTTGCCCCTCTTTCTCATTTGAGGTCTTGATTCTTGTTTGGCCTAAGGGCCTTTCATGGATTGTAGGGGGGGGCTTGAAGCTCCCACTTAGGGATTGCCCCAGAAATGTGGTCTCTAGTTGGTAGAGGTATACACCCTTTCCAAGTAGGGGCCACCACTCTAGTCAGGGTAAGTGAGATGCACACTGAAAGATAACCTGTGCTCACCCTCTAGCAGCTTGGCACAGAGCAGTCAGGCTTATCTAAAGAGGCAATGTGTAAAGTATTTGCGCATCACACACATACACACTGAACACACCACAAAAAGAGTTCAGACGGTTAGTAAAATAGACAATAATTTTATGAATAAAAGAACACTAAAAACCACAAAAATCCAGTAAGTAGAATCTGAGTTATGAATTTTTAAAGAATAAAAAAAGTTCTAGTGCTTAGAAGTAAAAAGCACCAATGGGGGATATCTGGACACGCTGATCCGGGGAAAAGTTAACAGTTCAGGCCAACCACGATAGAGTACAGACCAGGGACAGGTGCCATGCAGGCCCGGTGAACAGAGTACTTTGATTCTGATTGCAATAGCAAGATACATGGTGCAGGCGAGCTATATATCGAAGTCGAGTCCGCAGTGGAGGTGATGTGTCAATCTTCTCCACGCAGTGATGGTGATGCATCGGTTTCAAATACAAAGCGCCAAGCCCAGATGCGTTGGTTAAGAAGTGCGATGTGCCGGGTTTCTCCAAGCAGTTGAGGGGATGCGTCGATCTCTCCACATTGCAGCGGCGGCAATGCACGGTTCCCATGCGTGGGGATCCCAAGGTGATGCTTTGGTTCCAAGAGCGATGCCCCAAACCTACTCCCGCAACAGGGTTGATGCGCCGGTTCCACTACACGCAGACTGGAGATGTGCTGATTTTCTGGTGCACGTATCTGGGTACACTTCCAGTGAACCAGGCACAGGAGTGGGTGTAGAGACTTTGACAGCCCTAAATCTCAAGCAACAAGAGGCAAGCCAACAAGCCCTGGGAGATCACTTTGGTTGCAAGGCAGAGTCCAGCTCTCCCTCAGCAGAGTCAGAGAGCATCATGCAGCAGGAAAGCACAGCGGAAAAGCGAGTCTTCCAGATCAGCAGTTCAGCAGAGAGTCAGTCTTTGATGCAGCACAGCAGTTCTCCTCAGCAACTTCAGTTACAGGTCCAGAAGTCCCTGATTTTGTGGGGTCAGTGCCCCAGTACTTATACCCAGTTGTGCCTTTGAAGTGGGGGTGACTTCAAATAAGGGTCTTTATTGTGCACAGGAGCACTTTCTTCCCAGCCCTGGCTTCAGACTATCAGTAGGGGGCAATCAGCCTTTTGTGTGAGGAGAGGGCACTGCCGAGTCAGGTGTAAGTGATAGCTCCTCCCTCCTTTCCTTCCCAGGAAGAGCCATCAGAATACAGATAAGCCACACCTAGCCTTCCTGTGTTTGCGGCTGTCTAGGTGGAATGCACAAAGTGTAGCTGTCACCCACTGTAGACAAGTATTGGAGAAAGGCTGCAGGCACACAGAGCTGTAAGAGGAGAGAAATGTCCACTTTCTAAAAGTGAGTAAACCAAAAGGGGGGGTTGGGCTTGAAAGTCAGTCAGGCTGAGCCACCAATATAAGAATAAACAAACAAATGCCAAAACTGACCACACCTTTACAAACTCATTTTATCCGTGGCCACTATACTCAATAAAAACGGTCACCATTTATTTTTTATGTATTTTTTTAAATAGTTTTTTGTTATTTAGTCACACAAAAAGGGCCAATGCGGAAATGAATGATCAATATTCTTTGCCCACATATGTAAATGTAGATACATAACAGTTGGTGCAAACTAACAAAATTTCACAAACACAAATGCACAACACAATACAAAAATACGACTACAATACAGGAGGAATGTTTCATTATGCAGTTTTTGATTTTCCTGGTTTCCAGTGTCACTTCTTATTGGTCACTGTGCGCCCAATGACAAAAAGGAGTGACACTGGAAACTAGGAAAATCTAAAACTGTATAATGAAGCATTTCTCCTGGATACAGTAGTTTTGATGGGTGAGGGGTGTACTGCCCATACATTTGAGCTTGGGAGTTGCAGTAGTCTATATTTTCAGGTGATGTTCTGCTCTTGTTTTGGACCTTGAAAATAACAGAAGTGATTCAATATTGTATTGTATTCGTATTTTTGTCTTCTGCTGTGTATTCGTGTTTGTAAAATTTTGTTTTAGGCCCTCAGGCAAAGCAGTGTACAGGGTCCTACACAACCAACATTGAGGATGAGCCGCCCCTGGTTAAATTCTAGTCTGCGCATAGATTAGCATGGGGCTCCTATGCTTGTTGGGCACCGGGCAAATGTCCAGCATGCCCATGCGTTAAGACAGCACTGGGTGGGCCCACAAAAGCAAATGAGGACCAGCAGGTCTAGGATGTTGAAAGAGGCCTGGTAGATTCAAGTACTTGAATGTATGACAGGTAGGTTCAGCAAAAGGCACAAGTACCTGTAAGTCTGGTAACTTTCCTGTTTCTCTAAAATAAGGACTTAGAGAGGATTAGCAGGCCTGGAACTAAAGCTTAAAAGGAGTGGGGTGTTAGGATGGGGTGATGACCCGTTCTGCTTAGGAGAAATGTACTTTATCTAGAGTGGGGTGCGCGTATTTTCACTGACAGGCATTTTTTTGTTAGCTCTGACCTGCAACATTAAACTGTCCTTTTAGGCACTAGTTACAGATCTTCAGCGACTGATTAATTTCACATGACACTCCTTCTTTAAAGTGGGGATGTTTTGTCTTCATATTCTCAGCATCCTTAACGGCCTTTATGATTCTCTAAAGTTATCCAGTGGTGCAAAGATCCTATGGAGCAAAACAGCATGACGCTTGGAATCCCACAGTGTTCAATGAACACACCACTACTGCTGAAAAAACTTCTCTGGAGCTGTTCCCCTAGTATGGAATTATCCATTGTTCATATTAAGGCAGCAAGAAAGTATTCTCCAATTAAGTAAATACCTAAAAAAAGGTCCCTTTTCAGCACTTTTCTCGATCCTTAACTCTCCTTCTCACCTGCTTCCCCCGTTGAATACACAATATTTCTGGTATTGATAAAATTCACAACACATTCAGGCATAATCAAAAATAGCTATAGTTTACCATGGGTCTAGTTCATTAAGCTGTTTGAGCTCGTAAATCAGGGTTACTGGTGAAAAAGGCAGAATGTACTGCTGCTAGATAGTTACAAAATGGGGCCTACCACCTGTAAATCCGTTTAGTCTTCTGTAATTGCACGTCATGATTCCATATAGTTAGATAGGAGTAAATCTACTAACGAGATTGGAAATGGGACGATCAAGGTGCGGATTGACGTGTGAGCTTCTCACAGGTAATAACCTGTACTTTTATGAGCAGTCAGAAACACCGTTCTGATCTGTTCCCCGCCTTTGAAATCAATCACAGCATTTATTTATCAATCACAGTATTTATAAAGCGCGCTACACACCCGTGAGGGTCTCAAGGCGCTGAAGGGGGGGGGGGGATGGTCTGCTGCTACTGCCAGGTCTTGAGGAGCCTCCTGAAGGTGAGCAGGTCCTGGGTCTGCCGCAGGTGGGTGGGGAGGGAGGTCCAGGTTTTGGCCGCGATGTAGGTGAAGGATCTGCCTCTGGCGGTGGTTCGTTGGATTCGGGGGACGGCGGCGAGGGCGAGGCTTGCAGAGCGGAGCTGGCGGGCGGGGGTGTAAAGGTTGAGTCTGCTGTTCAAGTATGTTGGTCCGGAGTTATGGAGTGCTTTGTGTGCGTGGGTGAGGAGTTTGAAGGTGATCCTCTTGTTGACGGGGAGCCAGTGCAGGTCTCTTAGGTGGGGGGTGATGTGGCTGCGACGTGGGAGGTTGAGGATCAGGCGGGCTGAGGCGTTCTGGATGCGTTGTAGTCGCTGTAGGTGTTTGGTTGGGATTCCAGCGTAGAGTGCGTTGCCGTAGTCAAGCCGGCTGCTGATGAGGGCTTGGGTCACCGTTCTTCTGGTTTCGATCGGGATCCACTTGTAGATCCTGCGAAGCATGCGGAGGGTGTTGAAGCAGGTGGAGGAGACGGCGTTGACCTGCTTGGCCATGGAGAGGGAGGAGTCGAGGATGAATGAATCCAAAGTTGCGTGCGTGGTCTGTGGGTGTCGGCGCTGTTCCTAGTGTAGTTGGCCACCAGGAGTCGTCCCAGGCAGATGGGGTAGGGCCGAGTATGAGGACTTCCGTCTTATCCGAATTCAGCTTCAGGCGGCAATTCCTCATCCACACGGCGACGGCCTTCATACCCTCGTGTAGGTTGGTTTTGGCGGTGTGTGGGTCCTTGGTGAGGGAGAGGATGAGCTGGGTATCGTCGGCGTAGGAGATGATGTTCAGGTCGTGTTGGCGGGCCACTTGTGCGAGGGGGGCCATGTAGATGTTGAATAGTGTTGGGCTGAGGGATGAGCCCTGGGGAACGCCGCAGATGAGGTTGGTTGCTTCGGCTCTGTAGGGTGGGAGGCGGACTCTCTGGGTTCTACCAGTGAGGAAGGAGGAGGTCCAGCCCAGGGATTTATCCCGAATTCCGGCTTCTTGGAGGCGCGTCCTTAGTGTGCGGTGGCAGACTGTGTCGAAGGCGGCTGACAGGTCCAGGAGGATGAGGGCAGAGGTTTCGCCGTTGTCTAGTTGGCGTTGGATGTCGTCTGTGGCGGCGCTGAGGGCTGTCTCGGTGCTATGGTTCCGTCTGAATCCGGATTGCGACGGGTCTAGAAGATTGTTTTCTTCGAGGTGGCGGGTCAGCTGTATGCTCGGAGATACGCTCACTTGTGTTGGAGTAAATCCACTTCTCAGTTGTGTAGCAACCGAACACCACCAAACCTGGAGGGATGTAAAGGAAGGGATTTCTGAGTTGGGAAATATGATTTCTCCTTTAAAAAAAGAAACAAAAAATGGACAATTGAGCATTAGGACTTTATCCAATGTGGAACTGCATCCTGAGCTCAATTCCACATTGGGGAAATTTCCTAGTAGTGCACCTGAAAATGCTGCAACTGGTGCAGCTTTCCAGTCAATAGGGAAAAACCATAAATCTGTTCACTGCCCAATAATAACCTAACAGCTACGGATTTACTATATCCTCTGTGAATCAAGGCCATACAGTGGTGTCTTAAGTATTCTGTTTGTAGAGAGAGCACCCTCACATTAGGCCACAGATAAAATGATAGGTACAACAAAAAAAATCTTTTTTATACACACAGATATGTTACCTACTGGCGGTCGCCAGTAGGTAGTTATAGTTAGAACCTATTTTCCATAGAAATCCGCAACATTCTATTCCCAATAACTTTGGCGCCGGTTGACATATCTTCGCAAAATTTTCAAAACTTTTGGCCAGCTCCGGTCTGCTCCTATCCTGAAAGTCTCGGATTGATTCATCAAGCGGGGCGAGAAAAAAGGGGGGTCCCAAAATGTGTTTTCCCCATGCAATTTTCCATAGGAACCGTTAGTTGCAGCTACAGCCCAAACTGCTGAATGGAATTACACCAAATTTGGCAAAAAGGTAGCCCTTGGTTCAGAGTTGTGCCTTTTGATTAAATGGTGTAAATCCATTCAGTAGTTCCTGAGAAAATCAAAAGTAAAATCAGATATATATCTATGGACGTGGTGGATCCGCGCACCCTGCCGAGCACGAGCTGTATGCTGATTGGATGTCAACACTCCAAACCAGGAAGTGTTGGCAGCCATCTTGTGCCTCGGTAGAACCGAGGCACAAGAAAACAGAAGGAAAAACACGCAAAAAGGGGGCAGGGTAGAAACACCCTGACCCCCTAGACCTGCTCACGGGGTCCCACAAGGACCCTCAAGGCCCCAATAAATGTTTTATTTTATTTTTAAATCAGCAAAATCTGCGCTGGGTGCGGGGATCCTGCCAATAAAAAAAGAAAACGAAGTGCGGGCTCCCGCGCATCTTTGGTAATTATCCCCTAGGGTTGCCAAATCCTGGGGGCAATAGTTATCATGTAAAGGGGTGCCCGGAGGGGCCCCCCAGCCCCAGGGACCGCCACCCCCGGGGCTTTTTTTAATTATGTGCGAGGGGCTCTCAGGCCCCCCAGCCCGGGGACGGCCACCCCTGGGGTTTCTTTAAATTAGGTGGGGGGCTCACGGACCCCGCGGCCCCGGGGACCGCCACCCACGGGAATATTTTGAAAATAAATACCCTGTGTGGGGGGGCTCAAGCTCCTCCACACGCCCCAGGGACCGCTCTAAATATTTAAATTGGGGGGTCCGCGACGGACCCCACAGCCCCGGGGACAACCACCCCCCGGGTCTCTGTAGATTGTGCACACTTGCGCTCGGGGCGGGCATGCGGGAACGGTATCATTCCTTCATAGGACCTGACTGGTCCAATTGCCTGTGTGGGATGGTGGGGGCAGGTTTTGGGGTGCTGATTTGGGGGGAGGGTTTGAAGAGGGTGGTAGGGTGGGGTGGGCAAGGAAATCCTGATTTTTTTGTATTTGTTATGGCATTCTCAACTCTAAGCAGCAATAAAATGATTACTGTAGAGAGTAGCAATTTGATTTGTAGCATCAAAGGATTTAGGCTAGAGAATTTCAAACATAATGATGGGAGGTAAAATTTTAATTTGTTCAGTGAACATCTGTGGCCTCAATGATAAAAAAACTCACATATCATGGAATAATCGATGGTGGCTGAGGGATCTGTGATATAACATGTTAGCATGTGCCCGTCAAGAGACAACAACAAGAGGGGT
Organism: Triturus cristatus; assembly: GCF_964204655.1. NCBI lineage: Eukaryota > Metazoa > Chordata > Amphibia > Caudata > Salamandridae > Triturus > Triturus cristatus. Next base: position 963,463,001 of record NC_140589.1, read on the forward strand.
GGCAATTCTAGCAAGAAAGGGCATAGGCACTTTCAAGCGAATCAAAGAAGACAAGTTTGGGCGATGGGCCATTATCAAATTTGAGTCAGTCATCAACAATGCATCTTTTACTGTAATGTTCCATTGATGGGTCTAATGTTGATGAGCCAGAGGCATTGGATCATTTAAATATAGATCTTGCCTTGTGGCCACTGCTCTTAATTTTTTGTGGTGATTTTAATATTCATTCACATAGTCAATGTAATCTAAATGGGCACCAGTTGTATCAGGGGAGGAAAGTGAAGGTCTTTAAGGCGCTGCAAGGTCTGGTGAAAGATCATGGCCTGGTAGATACCTGGTAGAAGCATAGAGCATCTAATCCAGGCTTTACTTTTTATTCAGTCCCCCATAATTAATTAGTTAGGCTAAATAATTTGTTGTCTCAAATGTCCTCGCCGAACAAGTCAAGATCGAGAGCTTCACGAGTGCTCGCTCAGATCATAACCCCTTGGTGACAGAATTCCGGTTGATAGGTGCATTCAGAGCTTGTAGGCCCTGGACCTTTGAAAGAAAGTTTCTGCTTGACCAAGCATATCGCGACCATACGGCTAAGTGGATAGCAGAATTCTTCATCATTAATAGGGACACAGCGCCAGGTATTATAGTCTGAGATGCTTTCAAGGCAGGGATTTGAGGGGAAACCTTGAGCTTCTCTCTCCATCATCAAAAGGCACTGCAGGCTGAAATCCGGGAGTGGTATGGGCAGCTACGAGTGGCTTAATTTGATCTCATGGATAAAGGGATCAAGGGTCAAGATATCTAAGGATGTCAGCAGACAATAGCCATCGTCAAGTCTAAAATCCAACAGCATTTTGGGACCGAGTTGGGCTCTTAATTTATGCAATATAGGGCGGAATCTTATGAGCAGAGGGAAAGCACTGGGCGATTACTAGCAAAACGCGCGTGGCAGCGAGAAGTGACCAACTGAGTCTCTAAGATTAGAGACAGCCAGGCCTAATTTACGAATCGTCCTCAGAAGTGCTGAATGTTTTTAAGAATTACTATGAACAGCTGTATACTGAGGAAGCAGCCCTGTTGGCAGACGAGGCTTCAGGGCACTTTCTTGAAGATCTGGAGACAATAAAGGCTACATATGAACAAAATCCCAGCTTAGCGGCCCCAATAGCCAGCAAAGAGGTCGAGGAGTCTCAAAATTCTTTGACGTTGGGCAAGGCCACTGGCCCTGATGGCATCCCTCTGGAATTTTATAGAACATTTTTTCAGTCTTTAAAACAGGAAGTGTTGCAAATATTTTTGCACGCTCAAAGGGGGTATGTTCCTCCCTCGTTGCATTGGACTACAATAGGGGAATCCAGAACTGAGTCCAGGTTCATATAGACCTACATCCCTTATCAATTGCAATAGTAATATTTACTCTAAAATTCTCGCAAATCGGTTGGGTAAGATTATTATTCCTTTGGTCGAGATACAGCAGACCACGTCTGCCAAGTCATAACCCTCTTCGACTGGGCACAGGCCACAGATTCACCTCTGAGAGTTATCCTGCTAGACGCTGAGAAAGCATTTGATTGGGTCTCCTGGTGGTTTCTGTGGGCTGTCCTTCAGTGGAAGGGGATCTGCAGAGAGATTGTCCAGGCAATTAGGGCATTATAACTTCTACCGATGGATGCTATCCGTATTACAGGGCAGGATTCAGCTCTGCTTGATATTTGGAGGGGCACTAGGCAAGGATGGCTGTGCTCTCCTCTGCTATTTGCTCCATACATCGACCCCTTTTTAAAGATATTAGAGCTAAACACTAATATTAAAGCAGTAAAGATAAATGGTGCAGAGTATAGAGCACTGGCATACGCAGATGACATAGCGTTGCTCACTTCGGACGTAGCTACGGCATTCTTGGAGATTAAGTGCTTAGCCAAGCACTTTGGAGCCTTTTCAGGCTAAAGATTAAATGCAGATAAAACACAGATCCTATGCTCAGAAAATATGCAGAGCACAGATCAATTAGTAGTCCCTGCGGCGACTTATCTAAGGGTCAAAATAAGGCTGTCATAGATAAAATTGTCAAACTGAATTTAGCCCCGATTTTAGACAAAGTTAGCAGAAAATTGGAAAGAATGGATTATCTCCATCTTTTGCTGTCCGGTAGGAGCAATGTGCTCAAGATGTCGATCTTGCCTAAGGTGTTGTATGATTTTAGGACTATCCCTCTAGACTTTTCCTCATCATGACTGGTGAGTTTGGAAAAAGTATGCTGTAGGTTTTTATATGGGTATCGTGAACCAAGGAGGGCATCCAAATGGATGATTCTTCCAAGGCAGTGGGGGCTGGGCAAAACCCAGCTTCTTTTTTTATCACTGGGCATGCATGTTGCAACAGCTGGGTATTCTGATAACGGGGGATGTAGCAGAGGTTCCCGTGGTGGAGAGACCAACTATTTATGAATTAGCCTTGGGGAATAATATTAAGGGATGTCTGGTTAAGGTACTAGAGCCCAGATATTACAAAAAAACTAAATTCAAAACTTTAAAAGCTACCTATGAAGTATGGAGGCAGGTAAAGGGCAAATAAAATATCCCAAAATTAAATGTTTATACACCATTTTCGGATGCGGGTATCCTTCCATTGATTTTCCGGGATCAAGTCACATTCAGATGGGGGAGGAGAGGGATTAAATCTCTGGATGATTTGCATAGTGAGGGACAGTTATAATCCTTCCATAATCTGCAAGAGTTGTATGGGCTAGATAAACGAGACTTTTTAAACTATCTGCAATTACGGTGTTTTTTTGGGGGAAGCATAAATAAGGCCATTTTGACATCAAAAGTAGCAGTGGTGGAGGCAGTCAAGACGAAGGTTTGGATTGGGAAAATATATGAGATATTGATCCAAGCATCCCCATATGATATAAAGGTACAAAATTCAAGGTGGGAAACTAAGCTAGGATTGAAAGGAATATATATTGAAACCTATTTGGAATTGGTAAACCACGTGTTGATAACAGGGAGTCTTAGAAGTCAACATTTTATGTCTAATGTTGATTTTTATTATACCAGCAAAGATAGCTAAATAAGGTGGTAAGGATGGGGGATGTAACAGATGTGGACTGCAGTCAGCTGATACTCTCCATATGTTCTATTCTTGCGCTAGGCTTATTAGTTTCTTACAGGATCTCGAGGAGTTTCTAGGTAGGCTTTTAGGTGTATCAGTCTCCATCACTCCCGCTTTAATGATTTTGGGGATATCAGTCAGTACGGAGGTAAATGAGATGGTAAGGGCAGAGACTGGCTTTTTGTTTTTAGCAATGGCTATTGCTCACTTGTGTGTTACTTCTCAGTGTTTAATTGTTGAGACTCCTATCTTTAGACATTGGCTGGATAAGATGTTAGCCATAGATAATATAGAAACTTCTATATACAAGATGAAAGGATGAAGAAAAAAGGAGTTAGGACGAAGAATTTGGGCACCAGTTGCTAGGTGGGTGAATGAGGCAAGTGGTAGTGACGACAAAAACTGAGAATAAACCAGCAGTTTCTCGGCTCGTCCTCCTTAGGGCGTTAGGGTAAGGAGGAGAGGTACGTTCACAATATATATTTTATTCTTTATTCCTCATTCTGCTTCCCTATGATGGCCTGATTTGGAGGGATACGAATATCTGTCAACTACATGTTTGATTATTTATTGCTTAAATTATTTATTGCGCTTGCACATTCCTCAAAGATCTAAATTCTCGGGGGATTAAGCTTTTTTACAATGTCTATAGGCTTCTTTATTACCTTGAATAATGTTATATAGCCTTAATAGAATAATGTTTTTTGCATACATTGTGTAAGAGATGTAAGGACATGTATTAATTGTTTTTTGTCTGCAAGAGTTTTTTTTATAAATGAGATGTCATCAGTGATGTCACTGATGTTGTCATGGGTAATGTAATATGTGAGGTCATAAGCAGTTCATTGTGGGGGCGTAAGTTATAGTTAGTGCAGATAATTATAACTGCTGAATTTCACTGGTTTTGTATGAATGAAATCTGAGCTTAACTATAATGTCTATTTCCTAACTATGACGTCCCCGTAACCTTTGATTTTTTCAGTGAATTTCTACAGTTTTGTAACCTTATTTCCTAACTATATTGTCCCTGTAAACGTTGTTTTTTCTAGTGAATTTCTAAGTTTTTTTTATCGTATTTACCTGTACCCTGAGAGTGAGTGTGTCAGTACCTGTTTAGGCTTGTGAGTGGCTGTATGGGTCTGTGAGTGGGAGTGGCTTCGTAGGTGTGTAAGTGAGTGTATGAGTGGCTGTATGGGTCACTAGGTGGGTGTGTGAGTATCTGTATGGGCCTGTGAGTGTTTGTGTCAGTGGCTATAAGGGTCTGTGAGTGGGTGTGTGAGTAGTTGTATGGGTCGGTGACTCAGTGTGGGAGGGACTTTATGGGTCTCTGAATGGGTGCATGAGTAGTTGTATGGATGTGTGACCGGTTTTGTGAGTGGCTGTATGGGTCTGTGAGTATGTTTGTGACTTGGGTGTGTGAGTGGCTGTATAGATCTGTAATTGGGTGTGTGAGTGGCTATATGGGTGTGTGAGTAGTTTTTTGGTTGTATGGTTGGCTAAATGGATGTGTGAGTGGTTATGTGGGTGTGTGAGTGTCTGTGAGTAGCTATGTTAGTGGTTTTGTGGGTGAGTGGGTGTATGGGTGTGTGAGTGGCTGTATGGGTCTGTGAGTGTATGTGAGAGTGGCTGAATGGATGCCTGTGTGGGTATGTCAGAAGCTGTGTGCGTGACTGGGCTAAGACAGAACCTCATCTGCCCTTTATCCAACAAGAGTCAACAGTTTTGCACAAAATTTCTACCCAACTGGAGTACTTTCTTCTCGTTAATTAGTAAGAGCTTCCTCGTTGGGAAATAGTTAGTACATATTCTACACTACAGCTGCATAATGGATCACAAGGAAATGTCTTCACTGACCTTGAGTACATGTAACAGAAGGAGACTACAGAAGTGGGAATCTCCATGAAACAAGGGTACTTCCTTCGAATTGTATGAAGTAAATGCTTGTTTGTTTGGTGGAGATGTCCTCAAAATTCCTCTGCGTCAAGAAAGAGTCACCAAAATCGACGGGAAACAGGCTTGGAGGCCTTTTGATAAGCTGTCCATCAATGTGGGAAAAGGCAGAAAGACCTTTGCATACTACTAAGGAAAACGCGGCAGGCCAAACAGGCGGACCTTGCAGATGATTTTATGCATTTGTATACTCAGGGTAATTAAAAGGGAGAACCATGGACTCTGCTCTCAAGGCACGAAAGAAACTACTCATCACAGTCAGTACAGATCAGATTGCGCTCCGATAGATCAACAATGTATTTACCTCCATTAAGCATTTCAGACTATTTTTATGCATGGAATACGAGAGGAAACACACTTGCTTTGCCTTTGCCAAGCCCAAGAAGTTAGTATTTATTTATTTTTATTTTTTATTTATAACGTTTTGTATAGCGTGAACAAGACCCAGAAGGGTATCAGAACGCTTCAGAGTTGAGGTAGGTAGAATACCAAGGTGTGACAAGAGCAAAACATTACAAATAGGTTCAAGATAAACATTACCACTAGGTTCAAGACGAGAGCACGACAACAAAATGATTCAGAACATTTTCTAACCAAATAGGATAGTTCCAACAATAGAAAGGCATAGGCAATATCTACAGTAACAGTAGTAGCCTGACAATCCTATTAAACACCAGATTACACAAAAGTAACAGATAGCGATCAAACAATGGGAGAGAGACATTCCATAAAATGCATACAGAGGTGTGGAATGGCATGTTCCCACTGTTAAACCCCGAAGTTTGATTGTGAACTGGAAAGTAATATCAGAGAAGAGAGCAGTATTGAGGCAACTGACCCAGGACTTTATGGCAGGAATTTCGGCATTAGAATTTTTTTCACTTAGTTTTTTAAGGAAGCGTGGATGGGATTCGGCGAACTTCCGGTGGAAGGGAATTCCAAATCTTCGGAGCCATGCCCGAGAATGCTCTGTTACTTGTTTTCTTTTTGTGGAAAATTTGAGGTTTCAGGAGAAGTGAGTTTGCACTTCAAGACGGATGGCCACCCCCTGATAATTCAAGTTTGTGTGCCAGATAGATGGGGGTCTTTGTGAGTCAAGCAAGCGTCTTTAGTTGTATTCTAGCTTCATAAGGTAACCAGTTTAGGGATTTTAAGGCTGGGGATATGTGCTCATTTCTTTTTGTCCCAGTAATAAATCTGGCTGCAGCATTAATGAAAGCCGTAAGTGAAACCAAGCTTTGTTTGGGGAGACCGCAAAGAGTGGAGCTGCCGTAATCAAGTCTTGGTAATACTAAAGCCTGAACCGCCCATTTGAAGTCTTCCTGTGGGAGGAATGGTTCCAGATTCCTTAGTAGCCTCATCTGATGTTTAGCACCCTTGGTTACATTGCTGATATGTTTCTGCATGTTCAGGTGCCTGTCTAGGGTGATTCCAAGAGATTCAGCAGAGTCGATAATGTGGGGGGTGTAGTTGAAGGCTGACAGGTGATGGATCCAGAGGTCAATCTTGGGGGCATGGTTAGGGGGAGCAATGAGGAGGAATTCTGTTTTGGAGGTGTTGAGCATGAGGTCGTTTTCAGTGTGCTAGTTTTGGGTGTTCATCAAGATGGAGTTGAGTGAAATGAAGTCTTCCGGGGAGGAGATTTTCAAATAAAATTGGGTGTCATCTGCGCACATGTGAAAGAGAATGTTTGCCGAGTTGAGGCATTAGCTAAAGGTTCCAAGAATAGATTGAAGAGTATGGGAGAAAGGGCAGACCCTTGTGGAACCCCCATCAGGACTGTAGACGGCTGAGATAGGGATTGATTCATTTTGACTCTTTGGGATCTGTTGTGGAGAAAGGAAGAGAACCATTGCAAGACCACACCTGATAGACCCATCCGGTGTTCTAGTGTGGAGAGTAATTTGCTGTGGTTAACAGTGTCGAAGGCAGAAGATAGGTCGAGGAGAATGAGGAGGCAGGATTCATTTTGGTCAAGCAACTTTAAAATGTCGTCCAACATATAATTGAGTGCCGATTCTGTACTGTGGCCACTGCGAAAACCTGATTGGGGTTGATCCAGCAGTTGGAATTTCTCAATGTGAGCACACAGTTGAGATTGCACACACTTTTCTAAGAGTTTCGTCAGTGTGGGGATGTTTGAGATAGGACGGAAGTTATTCAGATCAGAACTGTCTGCTTTTTTTTTTTAGAATGGGGTATACTTCTGCAGCTTTTAGACAGTCGGAAATCATGCCTTGCCATACTGAAACGTTAACAATCTTAGCCCAAATGGGAAGGACGGCAGCTTTAATTTCTTTGAATATGAGAGGATGTAGAGGGTCATTGAAGTGGTTGGAGGGTTTGATCGCAAGAAGAGTGTTGTAGATGTCGTTTTCACTAAAAGGTGTAAAGAAATGCCAGGAGACATTGTTCTTGGGACTAGTACTAAGGAGGACGGGTAGTTCCGGGTGGTAAGGTGGGGCCGTGCATCCTGAATTTAGGAGAGGAGCCCTTTTTGATTTATGGACTATGTTGATGCTTGACGTTTTTTCGACAAAGAAGGTGACAAAATCATCGCAAGTAGGAGTGCCTTCACCAGGGTTAGTGCAGACGTGTGCCTTGATCGATTGTTGATTAACAATTTCAAATATTTTCTTGGGGCAATTTAATGGCTCGATAAAGTTGAGGTCTGAAGAAGTCGGCTTTAGCACTCTTTATTTTCTTGTTGTATGAACTCCTGACGGCTCTAAGAAGGGTTATGCGTTTGGTCGATGGTGTAGATCTCCAAGATCTTTCAGCTGACCTTAGATTATGGCGTTCCAAGTTAAGGTTGTCATTGAACCATGGTTCAGAGATTTTAGAGGAGGCATTTTTTTGTTGTAGTGGGGCTATATCGTCCATGATACTGGAGATATAGGCGTTATAGAAATCTGTGAGGACATAAACATCTTTCATTTCCGAGTGAGGAGACCAGGCTATTGAACAGCAGATTGCTAGCTCTTCAGTGTTCATATTTCTAAGGTTACTTGTCCATAGCTTCGTTTTCTTGGGTTGAGCGCCCTTCGCCAACACCTCCCTGTTAATGAAGAAGGAGATGTAATAGTGGTCGGACCAGTCGCAAGGGATAATGGAGTACAATGTGATAGTGTTAGCTTTGGATATGATGAGGTCCAGAATTTCTCCCTTATTGTGAGTTGGGCTATCACAAAACTGAGTCAGCTCATGATCCAGTAGGAAGGATTTAAGACAATTCACAGCGTGATCATTTGGGTTAGACCAGTGGAGATTGAAGTCTCCCAGGAAGAATAGGGACACAAGAGGATCATCATTGGATGAGATGATTTCCATTAGATGCTCAATGAAGGGAAGATTGTCACCAGGGCGGTGGTAGAAAGTGTGTAATTTACAGACATGGTGGTTTTTGCTGGTATTGTTGATGCAGAGATATTCGCCGGCGGATGGCGTGTTCAGATTGGGAAAGTGAGAGTGTATTTCTGTGGATACAGGGTATTCCTCCAGCCTGTTTTAGCTCTCTGTCCATATAAATTGTGTCATGGTTAGGTGGGACTAGAAGGTCGACTATAGGTGAGGAGGAGTCGTTTAGCCATGTTTCTGTGAGGATAATGATGTCAAGCTCATTGGTTAGGATGAGAGCATACATGTCAGAGGCGTGTTTACTCGCTGAGCTACAGTTGAGTAGAGCGCATTTCAATTGGTCCGTCGAGTGAGGGGTGGATGCTGAGAGGATATTGATGCGCTATAGGTTTTTAATATTTATGCCTCCCAGGTTGTGTGAAGGTTCTCTGTAAGGTTTAGCTTGGATGGCTTGGATTTGCCCCATACAGGACTTGATAGGTGATTGGGAGTAGGATAGGAGAAGCTCACGGAACTCAATAGCTGAGAGGCCAGCTTTCAATCGTCTACTGCGGGAAGAGATATTTGGGAGAGGTAAAGTTTTCCAAGTATGGTGGAAGGTGTGCATGGGCAGTGGAGGAGCTGGACCCTCCATGATGATGGGACGATTCTCTAAAGTGCTAAGGGATCTGAGTAGAGGGAGGTGTTCGATAGTGATGTCTTTCAGTTCCTGAATTTCCTTTGTGAGAAGGTGCAGGTGGCTATCTCATGTAGAAGCACGGCCCAATCCGGGAGTTGATTGATGGGTTCAGGAGGTGAGGTGGTGTTTCGGGAGATAGCAGAAGGGGCCGGGGTGGCCAAGAGATAGTCAGAGGGAGTGGGTGAGTCAGAGAGGTCTTGTGGATTGCCACTTAGTGAGGCGAAAAGGTCCGTGGGGCATATTATCAAGAAACTACGTCAAAATTATCGCCGCTTTAACGGCTGAAAACTGAAGCTAAAGCGGCGATAATGGGCTTGATAATATGCCCTTGAGAATTCCAATTGAAGCCCACGTTCTGGTGTCAACATGGGCTTCTATTGGAATTCTCTGCGGCATATTATCAAGCCCATTATCGCCGCTTTAGCAGCAGTTTTCTGCCGCTAAACAGCGATAAGTTTAACGCCGTGCTTGATAATATGCCCCTGTGTTTGTAAGGTGGGCGATAGGGCTTGAATGGGGTGGATGGGATGTGGGTGAAGCAAGATAGACTGGGGTGGGAGGAAAGGGTTCCGAGGAAGACAGAGGTTGGATACGGATTGGGCGAAAGGCAAGTTAGATAGGATCAAACAGGGAGGTTCACCGGGGGTGAGGTAAGGCAGAGGAGCTAGAGAGGATTCCACTGCAATGGTCCCAGAAGATAGCCATGTGGAGTTTGGCGAAGTGAGTGACGCTATGGGTCCAGGATTTGAGTGAATCAACGTGAATGAGAACATTGTATTCTCAGGAGAAGCTAAGTCAGGGAGGTGAGTGGCACAACGCTCACCTGAGGCATGCGGAGGGATATGAGTGGGTGTTGTCATCTCAGGCATGAAGAGTGGATTAAGTGTAAGAACGTTTGGAATTGGCCGGGTTAAGTGGGGAAGAGGAGACTTGGAAGTCACTGCCATCTTGAGGGTGGGGAAGATATTGTCCATCTTAATTAGATTGTCATTCAAGGCTTGAATTAAGATAATACCGTTGTTATAAAGGGAGATGGTGGCATTAGCATTGATGAGGGACGAGGGTGATGCTGAAAGTTTGAGACCATACAGAGTTTTCTTGGTGCTCGATATGTGAAGCAAGGAATGGAAGGCATTCCTCCATCGTGCCCATAGTATCATTTGTGCTTTACAGAAGTGGAACTTCATCTGGGGCACCTGCTGTGTTTATATTTGTAAGTGCTTCCCGTTGAGGTTTAATTTCTGTGGAATGAGCATCAGGTCCAGAATGGAAGCTCATTTTTTCCTAGAAGATTCCATAGTTTTGCCGATAATGTCTACCCAGCTGGAGTACTTTCTACTTTGAGGTTTAATTTCTTTGGAATGAGCATCAGGTCCAGAATGGAACCTAATTTTTTCCAAGAAGATTCCATAGTTTTGCCGATAATGTCTACCGAGCTGGAGTACTTTCCACTGGTTACTTAGTAAGTGCTACTTCGGTGGGTAAATGTCTGGTGTATAGTCTTCACTATAGCTCCATAAAGGACCACGAGGTAATGTCTCTCTTGACCTTGTGTGCATATCATTTCAGTAATGGTATTGTTCCTGCAGCATCTTCATCCACAAATCTGTGATAACATGAATCCTCATCAAGAGACCACAATGAGATTACAAAGAGGAGAATATCCACCATACAGAGGTACTTCTTCTTAACTATATGAAGTAACAGCTTGTTTGTTTGGCAGAGATGTCCTCCTATTCCTATGCATCATGCATGTGTCACAAATATCTAAGCAGTACAAAAGGGGGTGGTGATGGACGGAGCATCAGAACCAATCAAACACTCACACCCAGTCAACAGATCTGGGTTTGATTCATCACCATTTTTTAGCCCACTCTGCCACCCCAGTTCAGACATGGCCATATGCAAATCAGTCTGACCCTGTGCCTCATGGGAACAGTCCAGCCCGAACTGCCAAGCCATGCCTTCCCTGGACCAGAAACAAGCTTCCTAGGACCAGTTTCTGGCATTTCAGCCGTCTTCAGCCAGGCTTGCTTGAATCCAGTGGCAAAGTGAGCAAGGGACTCATGTCTGAGCTTACCCTGCCAACTTATGGCGATCAAAGCAGTACAAAAGGGGGTGGTGATGGACGGAGCATCAGAACCAATCAAACACTCACACCCAGTCAACAGATCTGGGTTTGATTCATCACCATTTTTTAGCCCACTCTGCCACCCCAGTTCAGACATGGCCATATGCAAATCAGTCTTGACCCTGTGCCTCATGGGAACAGGCCAGCCCGAACTATCAGCAGGAAATGCACTCTGGGGCCTTTTGGTAAAACTGTCCATCAACGTGGGGAAAGGCGGGAAAACCTTTGCGTACTACTATGGATAACAGGGCGGGGCCAAAGGAGTGGAGCTTGCAGATAATTTTGGGCTTTTGCATACTCAGGGTTATTAATAGGGAGAACCATGCTATCTCTTTTATGTAAAATATACAAGGGAAGGAGGGCTGCATTTCCCGGGGCCCAGCCAAAACTTAATGGGGGTCATTGCTCCCACATGTAGGGAGCAGCCAAAAATGCTACTCCCTGCATGTGGCCCCTATCCCCCAATCTAAAAAGACCTGGCTATGGAGGATGGGGTCCCCGGGACAACTATTGGCCCTGGGAAGGGGAGCCATGAAGCTCCATTCCCCGAATAAAGAAAACATTAAAATTATATATAAAAAGACCGGCAAGATGCTGGAGGCCCGAATTTAGTAATCTCCGGGCAGGTTAAAAACATATGGCGATCATCCGCTAGAAGATCTTGACACCTTGAACAAACATACTGAGTTCCGGAAAATGTTGTTGATTTCGCTGGGGACCAATATACCCGGTAGAGGGTAAAAAGATGATTTTGTTTGAGAAACACGGGTTTAACTGTCTCTCGGAGCAGTGCAAAAGAGCCCATCCAAGCCTCACTCAAATTGAAATTATCAACATCATCACTCCAGAGCTTTTGGATATCCTGATCTATATCGTCTTCTGCTTCCATCAGAGTTCGATACCACACAGCCACTTCTTTATTAATAGCCCCAACTTTCATGGCTTGAATTAACCAAGCATCATCTGTCTGTTCCCCCCAATTTTACCTAGCCCAGCAAGCAGAGAGTTGGTAAAATTTAAATCTGGTTAATTTTCCACGAGTGCAGGCTGTCAGAGTTTCCCAAGTAACCAGATCCGTACCTATTTTTAAATCTCCCCAACGTGAAATACCTGCTTGCTTCAGTGGTAGGCTCAGCAAGTTGTCTAAACATGCTGGAGTACCTGGGGAACCCCAAATTAGTGCATAATCCGAATAGTCGGGTATTCCAAGTTTTTTCCGTATATAAACCCAATTCTTCACTGCCTGCAACAAGATCTTCAATCTTACTTTTTTTTTAAAGTTTGGGTCCCCAAACTTAAAAAGGAACTGCTCTTGTTGATCCCCCAGATCACTAAGCATTGCCCCATAGAGGATACCTGATATAGACTCAGCTGGTTTATTCAGCAGCATCCAAAAGTTCTTAAAATTAAAAACATGTACATATACCCATAAGTCTGGAAGAGCGAGTTCTCCAACTTTCTCCTCAACCTTTTCCAAGATATACGGGGACCCTTTGAGGCCCAAACAAAACTGCCTATCTTGCCCTGTAATTTTGCTACCTCGTTTTTATCAAACGGGAGGGGTATAGTGTTAAAAAGAAAGGTGACTTTAGGGAGTACAATCATCTTAATCAAGTTGACCCTGCCATATAGGTTGAGAGGGAGATTTGCCCAACTAGTCAAAAATCTCCTTACCCAAGTTAATTGGCAGAATGAGGACAAAAAAAAAGAAAAAGATGCTGGAGGACCACCCCCTTTCTCAAACACACTACAAACGTGCCTCCTGGGCACTGCTGGTTGGGGACGAGCCCTCCTGTTACCTCCAGTAAGTCCCACACAGGGGGATTGCTGAGAGACCTTTGGAGGTCATGCCCCGTTCTCCGCCACTCTGCAAACACACGTCCTGGTGCACTGCTGGTTGGGGGATGAACTTACCTTGGATGCTGAGGGTCTTTAGGGGCCAACCTGCCCTCCTGTTATCTCCAGTAATTTCCACACAGCTTGATTGCTGAGGGGACTTCGAAGGCCATACCCATTTTCTCCACCACTCTGAAAACACACCTCCTGGTGCACTGCTGGTTGGGGGATGAAGTCCCCATAGCTCCAGAGAGTTCTTGGGTGCCAACTACCCCTCCTGTTAACTCCAGTAAGTCCCACACAGCCTGATTGCTGAGAGGACTTTGGAGGCCATGGTCCCTTTCTCCACCACTCTGCAAATGTGCATCCTGGCGCACTACTGCTTGGGGGAGGAAGTCCCCATTGGCTGCTGAGGGACCTTAGAGGCCAAGAAGCCCTCCTGTTACCTCAAGTAAGTCTCTTACAGCTGGATACCTGAGAGCTGGTATGAGGCCCGCCCCCTTACTCCACCACTCTGCAAATCCAACGACTACTAATAAAAACATAGATATTCACTTAACAAATCAAAAGTGACATTATAGTTAGGAAATAGAATTTAGAAAGCCTTAGAAATTCACCAAAAAAACCAAAGGTTGCAGGGACGTTATAATTAGGTTGAGATTTCCCTCGTACAAAACCAGTGAAATTCAGCAGTTATGGTTACCTGAGATAACTATAACTTATGCCCCGCATGCACTGCTTATGACCTCACATATTATATCACTCAACACATGGTTAGTGACATCACTGATGACATCTCAAATGAATCACTTATTTTTTTATTTTTTTTGTCTGAATATCTTTTATTCTCAAATGAATCACTTATGACATCATCGAGTGAGTGTAAGTGTTTTCAAGAGTTTATGGGTGAAAAACATATATACTAACCTACTACAAAAGTTAAATTAGTATACTACGTGTACTACTACTGAGTGATACTACTTCTAATGTATAATATGTGAGGGATTGTGTGACTGTATGTATCCTTGTGTGTATGGCTGTGTAAGTGGCAGTTTGGATGTATAAGTGGGTGTGTGAGTAGCGCAGGGTCTATTGGCATGTAGGGTCTATTGGCATGTATGCACAGACCTACAAAAAGTGGCACGGATGCTCAAAATAATAAACTAGACTAGACAAGCCAAACAAAACCCACCTTTCTTATGCACCCCTGTGCAACAAAATGAAAAATTGACCTAGCAGTGAGCCACACAAACTACTATTTGGAGGGCATGATAATGGGCCACCAGTAAAAAAAATAATGATCTCAATTTTTATTACAATAACAATGATTGCCTTTCATTCACTTTGGCTTCATATGTAACACAATCCTACTAAAGGTTGCAAGGAAGCCCAAAAAACAAACTATGTAAAGTTTCAGATTTACTACATGAACAAATGAAAGACCCATATATGGTCACGTGCTATTGAAAACCTATAAACAAATACATAGCAAATAGAATACATCTTAATCTACATATGTTTTCTCTTCATGCTCTCTGGCTCACAAATTAAAACTGCCACAACAAGCCAAAAAAAACCTATCTTTCTTATGCACCCTTGTGGAACAAAATTAAAAATTGACCTAGCAGTGAGCCACACAAACTACTATTTGAGGGACTTGATAATCAGCCACTAGGAAATAAAATAATCTAATTTTTTACAACAATAACAATGATTGCCTTTCATTCACTTTGGCCTTCATGTGTAGCACAATCCTTCTAAAAAAAACAATGAAGCCCAAAGAATAAGCTCAACTGCATACGTAAAGTTTCAGATTAACTACATGAACAACCAAAAGACCCATTTATGGTCACATGCTAATTGAAACCTATAAACAAATACATAATGAATTGAATACATTGTAATATACATATGTTTTCTATGCATGCTGTCTTGCTCACAAAATAAGATTGTGCCCAACAAGCCAAAATAAACCATCTTTCTTATGTACTCTTGTGCAACAAAATGCAAACGTTACCTAGCAGTGAGCTACACAAACTGCTATATGCAGGACATGATAATTGGCCAATAGGAAAAAAAAATAATCTTAATTTTTATAACAACAATGATTGGCTTTTATTCACTTTGGGCTTCATATGAAGAACAATCCTACTAGGAGTAGCAAGGAATCCAAAAAATAAACTAGAGCGTTATGTAAAGTTTGAGAAATACTAAATAAACAACTACAAGACATAATAATGCAAACTGATAAACAAATACATACTAAATACAATAGATAAAATGAAAGAAATCACATTAAATCTAATTGCCACTCTGTAGTTATAGTTAGCATTCTCAAAGATAGGAATTCTTCAAATATTAGCTCCTAATAACTTCCTACCCGTTTACGAATCAGCAATAAACGTTCCAGACCAATAGCATTTTCTCCATTTTGAGATGATGTAAACTTTTGTGGTCAATCCTTAAGAGGCCCCAAAATGTGTTTTTCAACCAATTCATTTTCCATAGACTATTGTATTTGATGTAGCACGAAAACAGCTCAATGGATTTACATGAAATTTGGCAGGATTATAGATTATGGTGCAGGGATGATACTTGTTGGGTACTGCGGTAAAGTAGGGTAAGTATTTTAGTTATAAGGCATTTAAACCTAGTGATATCTGTCACCACGGTACTGCCAAAGAATTTCACAAGCATTTCTGAAACTACTGCGGTACATGAACGTAAACGTATTTAATAATTTAAAAAAAAAAAAAAAATACATTTCCCTACCTATTTCCACTCAAACAAGGTGGTAATAGGTAGATACCTATTACTTACCTATATCTATGGCCCTAACACTGAACACTACCAAAGTGTAGTAAAAACAACATGACTTTTCATTTTTTTTAAATAGCTATTACCCAATTATATACTGGCTTGACATTACGATGTACCATGTTATACTGCAAAGTTATTACTGTATACCATGGCCCAAACTATAACTAATGTAAAAAGAACAGATGATGGACGGAATGCTGAACAAATCAAACATTTACCCCAGTCACAGATCTGGGTTAGATCCATTGTTTTTCATTTACCAGGTACCAGGGTGCTTGTTTCTGGTCTATGTAGGATCTGGCCTGGCAGTTCGGGCTGGACTGTTCCTATGGGGAGCAGGTTCAAGACTGATTTGCACACGGCTGGGTCCGAACTGGGGTGGCATGGTGAGCAAAAAAACAATGGACTGAACCAAGAACTGCGAGTGGAGTGTATGTTTAACAAAGTTCAGCATTCCGTCCATCATCTGTTCTTATATATAACTAAGGCATAGCTGTATTATTGAACTGCGGTATCCTTTGTGTCGCGCATGGTGTTGCATTGGCAGCACAATACTTAAGTTAGATCTACAAAGCAATACAAGGCCACCATGCGTAACCATGCATTGATTGGTAAATCTGGAGTAACGCAAGGCAGTAGAATTCACTGTTTCGCATTACTCTGTATATCATAATTTACATTGCTGCTAAATTCACATACATCCATATGCCATGCCACTGTAACCACTCCTGTGTAAGCTATGCTGCTCTACCCCACTCCACTCTGCGCCTCTCCACTGTACGCAATTCCACTCTACGCCACTACAGTCTACTCCACTACACTCTACGTTATTACACTGTACGCAACACCACTGTACACCACTACACTGTAAGCTCTTACACTCTACATGACTCCACTGTACGCCACTTTACTGAACGCTATTCCACTCTATACCATTCTACTCTAAGCCACTCCACTCTACTCTATTTCATTGTATGCCACTCCACTCTACAACACTCCACTGTACGCTATTCCACTGTATGCCACTCCACTGTACACTACTCCACTCTATTCCACTCCAGTGCATGGCACTCCACTTCATTATACACTATTCGATTGGATGCCACTCCAATGTATGTCACTCCACTGTATGCTGTTACACCCTACCCCATGCCACTGTATGCCACTTGAGTCTAACTCGCTCCAGTCTACACCACTCCATTATACACCACTCCACTCCACTGTACATTACTCCTGAATACACCGTTATACTGTATGCCACTACACAGTACAACACTCTGCTCTACGCCACTCCACTCTATGCTATTACATTGTACAAAAGTCCACTCTACGCCAGTCCAGTGTAAACTATTACAGTGTATGCAGCTCTAAGCGTCTTCGGTGCATGGCACTCCACTGTATGCCACGCCGCTGTATGTTGCTCCAGAATATGCTATTCCACTCTATGACATTCCATTGTATGGCACTCCACTGTTTACTACTCTAGTGTATTCCACTCCACTCTACCCCACTCCATTCTACGCTATTCCATTGGACCCCACTCCGCTTTATGCTATTACACTCTTTCCCATTCTATTGTACACCACTCCAGTCTATACCACTTTACTGTACGCCACTGCACTACGCTACTCCACTATATGCTATTCCAGTCTATGCCATTCTACTGTACACCACTCCACTCTATGCTATTTCACTGTATGCCACTCCCCTTTACGCTGCTCCACTCTATGCCACTCCAGTGTATACCACTCCATTCCACGCTAGTCCATTGGACGCCATTCCACTCTAAGCCACTCCAATATATGCAATTTCATTCTACCCCACTCTGCTGTACGCCATTCCACTTGGCACTATTCTGCTCTATGCTATCCCACTCCAGTCTACGCTATTACACTGTACACAACTTCAATCTTTGCTCCTCTACCGTATGGTATTCCACTACTACCCCACTCCATTGTACACATCTCCACTGTATGTTATTACACTCTAACTCAACCCCTCAATACACCACTCCAGTCTACTCCACTTCACTGTACATCACTCCATTGTACGCTACTACACTACAGGCTATTAACTCCACTGTACGCCACTGCAGTCTAAGCTACTCCACTCTACGCTATTCTACTTTATGCCACTTCACTGTTCGCAACTCCGCTCCACGCCACTCGTGTACTCCCCTCCAGTCTCTATAACTACACTCAACAAAACTTTAGTACACTCTATGCCAATGTACTAGACTCTATTCCACTCTATCCCTGTACACTCCACTGTCCAAATTTGCACTTGACTCTATGCCCGCACACTCTCTTGTGCAACACTCTACTGCACTCTGCGACAGTTTCCAACACTGTACAACACAGCACTACACTGTACTGTATGAGACGGTACTCCAATTTATAAGCTTCCTCAACTCTAATCTATACCACTTCAATGTATGCCACCCTACTCTACGCTAATCCACTGTACCCTACTCCACTCTATACCACTTCACTGTACACCACTCCACTTTATTCTATTCCACTCTATGCCACTCTACTCTTCTATATTCCATTATGCAGTAGTCCACTGTATGATACTCCACTTTACAGTAATCCACTTCACTCCAATCCACTCTACGCCGCTCCATATAACTCCACTCTATAAAAGTCTATCACACTTCATTGCACTCTACGACATTCTACTCCACTCTATGCCCGTAAACTCCAATGTACAACATCTATTGCATTATACCACACTTTTCTATCTGACACAACACTTCACTCTACTGTAAAAGACCCACTCCAAATTATAAAAGTTTACTACCTTCACAGCCAGTACACTCCACTCCATGTCACTTTACTCTATGACACACTAATACACTCTATTGTATTTTACTCCACAGTACGTTACTCCACTCAACTGTACTCCACTGTACAAGACTGTGCCTCACTATACGCTACTATAAAACAATAAACTCTACGCAGCTCAGCTGTTTCATACCATTCTGTACTCTTTGCAACTCCTTTCTACAACACTCTTCTACACTATATGCCACTCTCCGACACTTTACTCCTGTCTATACTCCTTCACTCCAATGTACAACACTGTGCTATATTATATGCCACTGTATAACACTGTACTCCACTCTACTCTACGATACTGTAGTGCACTATAGGACACTGTACACAATTATTTGTATGCCACTTCACCCCACTTTAAACTACTCTACTCTGACACAGTACTCTACTATACTGCTTCACAGTACTCTATGCCACTCTATGCCAATGTACTCTACACCACTGTAAGCAAATCTACTCTACCACATTCTACAATACTGTACTGTACACCACTCCCCTCTACAAAAAAAATCAACTTGAATGTATGCCACTCTATTCTACTGCAGTCTACATCACTTTCTAATACAGTACGACACCCCACTACACTCTACTGTACAACACGGTACTCCAAATTATGACACTTTACTCCAGTGTATGCTATGCAATTCCACTCTAATGCACTCCAAGCCACTATAGTCTATGACAAGCCACTCCATTCTATGACACTTTACACCACTCCACACAACCCCACTCCAGTGTACTCCACTCCATTATACTCGGCTCTATTACACTTTATCCCGATCTCCGTGGAGGAGTGTGGCTCAATGGTTAGAGTGGCAGACCCTGAAGCAGAGTTCTGACCAGGGTTCGATTCCCGCCTCGGCGGGGCTCGGGCTCAATTTCCTCGGACCTGTCTATTCTCGCCTCGGTGCCTATTCTAATCACAGGCCCCATGCTGCAACTCTGGGCAATAGCTTACTTAGCCCCAACAGCGCTAAGGATGCCTGGCTTCACCCTGGGGGTGCCCAGGAGTGAACACTTCACAGGGAAAGCCAGGAGGGGTTCCACAGCGGTATGAGTATCAGCGCCAGGAAATCACAAAGGCGACACCGCAAGGTGACCGTCTGGTGACAGTGCGCTCTATAAGTACCTTGACATTTACATTTACGCCACTGTACTGCCCTCCGCTCTATGCTGCCACACTGTCCGACACTTACCTCCACTGTATGCAACTCCACTCTACAACATTGTACTACACTCTATGCCACTCTGACACTCTACTCCAATCTATGCTCATCCACAATACTATACGGCGTCTACCCTCGAATCGAGCCCTGCTTCCACAGCAGCGAAGTGACCCTCAAAAACCTCACATATTGGTAGCCAACCAAATAAGAGCACGATTACTTGAACATTTCTGGAAGGAAACCTATTATAATATGAACTTATTTTTTGTTACTGTAGCCTCTGTCTGAATATGGGTTTGCGCTGCAGCCTTGAGCAGAAGTTAGACAAACATAATAATTACAACTCCCCATTCTATAATCCTTCCTAGTAATTAATTCCTGGGATGAGGTCAGGAGTAGGTCTGAGCAACACCCTCTGTATGCACTTAAGATATGTGCCTTTAATTTATTGTTGGGAGTCAAATCTACTCTCACTGTATTAACTTTCGCTCTCTGGAATAACATTATCGAGATGGCTGAACCTCTCTGCTCATTTGGCTATCAGAAGTGTGAAGACAGGAGAGCCCATGGTCTGAGGGAGGAGGAAAGGTGAAAAATGTTCCGCAGCCAAGAAAATTTGAAGCAAAAATTGTCTCATGACAGTAAACCCCTCAATTTTGGAACAAGCATTGGGAAAGCCAATAGCTCACACTTTCCTGTTTCTTCCGCCTATCACGCGCATCCACCATCTTACTTTACCGCCCACGCACCGCGTTTTACTTCAGAACCTTTCCCCAGTTTTCTTTTTAGCTACACAACCAACTCTGATTAGTAACTAAAAATGTGAAAAAAAGGACATGGCTGTCAGCATGAAAAGTTTTTTGTACTATTTGTTTTCATTATTTAGCCATGCTGCACAACATCAGGGATGTGCACCAAGGATAAAACTCATTGGCACAGCCAGTAGGTCCCAAAGGCCTAATGACTTTGCCAATGCTTGTTTTTTCCAGATCTGACTGTTGGTATTCGACGTGGAAGGCTAGATTATCCTATTGGCTCTACAGTCTGCCACATGGCTCTCTTTCTGTGTCTTTTTGGTGTAGAAAAAAGAACTTTTCTTTTCCATCAGCTGGACTACTCACAAAACAAATATTCAAAAATAGCCAAAAGGAAAAGCATTCTGTCTGTTAGACATAAACGCTCATGATTCATCTAAAAGCTTTTTTCCCCCATCACCATATAATTTTGCAGAATTTATAAGTGCAAATGAAAGCAGGGGACAAGAAGAAAGAGAAATAATTATGGTATAGGATTGGAGAGAGAGAGTGTGAGAGACAGATTATATAATAGAAAGCTGTCAGAGGTCAGCCATTTGCTGTGCAGGCGCCAGTTAACACTGCCACGAGCAGGCGCAGGGTTCAATTCCCCATGTCACCCACGGATTGAATATTTTTAGTAATTCAAATCAAGAACTCAAAATGGATAAATAAAAGCTCTCTCCTACACACACATATCTGTAAGTGATTTGGCATCTACAGCAGCAAATATATTTCTAGCTTCACAATAACACTGGATTTAACTTGTATTGACAGGGATATGTTCTTCCTTTCCGGACCAAAGCACCTTTAATTGCACTCCGTCTACCTGCCCCAGCATTACATTGTGGTGTGTTGTATTGTACTGTAGCATTTGTGTAGTGCTTCATACCCGTATGTGGGGAACCGAAGCACATTTTCTGGCGGTTTGTCACGAACATGCATACTAAAATTGAGTTTGTAACACAGAAACCAATATCCATTCTGATCCCTTAATAGGAACAGGATCTTGCAACAGTGAAGCAGGATAATATTTTTGAAATATGACAGCTCCAGGGATGTCTCTGTACTGGAATAGCACTGCATGCTGCTTGTCAGGATAGGGGTGCACTCTCAGAGAGCTATTATGTCTCACAAGTGGGACAGAAGCACATGGGGCAAACCTAGACAGAGGTGCTCTCAGTGGCGGTTTCTCATAAAGGATGGAGGAACGCCACCCCGCCTGCTGCGAGCGCAGCAAGAAAACACAAATTAATAACATGATAATGACCATTTTATTATACGTTTGCTGCCGGCTCGGGTGGTATATCGCAAGTGTTTGGGCAGGGGGCGGGACTGATTCCTGCAGATTGCAGGGTGACTGCTACCCCTGTCAGTGCAGAGTGCACATGTCAGATTGGCAGGCTGCCTGACGGGCAGCCCGACATGCGCACTTCAGACCCAGCAATCCTAGCTCTGTGAAACTGCCGTGGGATTGCTGGCACAGGCCCCTAGTCTCAATATTAGCACTGGGTTAATCTGCTCCAACCAATCCTGGAGCTGCTCTCTGTCCGAAAACATGAGAGCTGATCCAGGATTGGTTGGATTCACTTGTACTTGGTAGGAAGGAAGTCAATCAATTTCCTTCCCTTTCCTGCACATTCTCACCCTCAGGATCCCGCCTGGAGGAGAGAGACACACTGGACGGAGGGCCAGCAGCATATATGATGAGTTGTTTGGCATTGCACTGCTCTCAGAATGTCCAAATCATGGGATAGCAGCTCTTGGTGCAGGTCAAGATAGAGGTACATTTTCAGTGCTATGAGGCTGTTTCAGAGGTGTTATAGTAGCTCGTAGCGCAGGTAACACTGTCACCGTTCACCGACATAGCCCTCTGGAGGTCTTAGTGCTCAGATAACTGTCCATGGTGCAGGTCAAGGTAGTGGTTCGCCGACATAGCCCTCTGGATGTCTTAGCGCTCAGATTACAGTCCATGTTACAGGTCAAGCTACAGGGGCCCCATCCAAGCTTTCATGATGCCTCAGTACTCGGACAACAGTTTGTACTGCAAGTGTGGATGGAAGGGCATTGTGTGAATTCTAAAATAGAGGAAGATCAAATAATGACATTTTTTTTTTAATTACCTCCAGCACTTGGAACAACACTTAAATTTTCAACATACGCAAATAGTTCACAAATTGGTTACATGTTCTATGCAGGAGGTGAACATTTCATGCTCTCATTACCTCTGCAGGAGTGCAAGGCAATGTATTTTTCAGACAGCCAACCTGCCAAAAGGGTCATCGATACATTCCAGATATCCAAATGTGTTTCCACAGACCAATATCCATTTATTTTTACCAAATAACTTATGTAACAAATGGCAGGCTGAAATCCCTTCATCAAAGCCTATCTCTAATTTCCTTATTGCTGGCTACTTGAAAGGTCTCTGGTTGCCTATAATATAGGAATAACACAGCTGCTCAGTTAGAATAAGGTATACGGTTGAGTTATGACACCACAATGTCTGCTACCAGAGCCAGAATCCAGGGTGAAAGGCAGGTCACAGAGCATAAGTACAGCCACAGTTTAAACAAGGAAAAGAAGCTGGCTTTTTCTTCTTCTGATATATTTTTCTAAAAAGAAAAAATGATCCTCAGAAAGGAGATTTTTATGGCAACATGTTATTTTTTTTCCACACTACAAGTCATTGCAGGAAAGGTAGACTCTGCAGGTTTCTACATAAGCTGTTCCACTGCATATTTTAACCCAACTTACAGTGAACAGATTTTATTACCTTTCTTGCAAAAAATACCGTTTTTTGCTACTGTGAAATAACAGATCCTGCTTTTATTCTTCTTGTCTGCAGTGAACATATAAAGCAAGCCACCAAGGAATTAAAGTGTTAGTAGGAAGGGTGCATGTATGACCATGTATTATAAGAAATAAAGTACCCCTGGTGTACAATATAAGAATATTGCAAGTCGCCTTTGTTGTATATATCCATTCATTCCACACTTCTCCTGCTTCTTAGTGCTGTCAGTGCAAGCTGTCAATATTAACGTATTTCCAAGATTTACAAACATTGGATGAATGCCCTTTTCTGGATTTGACCTTTTGACCTGTGGATCACAAGGGTCAGTAGTGTTACCTCACTGAGCTAGACTGCTGACATCTTGGCCTAATTTGAGTTTCTCCTAACATTTTGCTCATGGTTATTCCAATGCTCCACTACCTAAACCTGTACAGCTTCTATGTACGCCGCCTGGAGCTGTAGGACTTCAGGATCTATTTTTATGGTCATGGCAGTCGGGCTGCTCCACACTGTCTGTCTTTGGCAATTCCATGGCACCTTTGCTAGGTGTGTCTTTTTGCATTGCTGTCTGTGTGCACTTCTGGCCCTTCTCACGCCAAGGATAATGGAATCTGTGCCTCAGCAGGCCTTCAATGCATGTGATATTGCCTTCCCTATGGAGACCTAATATAAAGGAGACCAGAGAATACAGGCCCAACTATTATGGACACTATAATTGCAGCACATGCCCCTGCCTAGATGTACTGCGGAAGCAATTAGTCTTCCAGGGCCCTATGAGGAACAGAATGTGCATATGCACCTTCAGTTGCAGAGTAGAGAACTAATGAGGAACAGTGTTTGGACAAAATATCAAATAAAAATACTGTGAAACAAAAATATGCAATCAAGAAAATAGTACCGTCAAAAATATCATGGACAGAAATATCAAAGGTAAGAATGTTGTTTTAAGTGTTGTTGTTAATATCGTTAATTTTGTTTTCTAAATTATCATTGCTTATAATATTGTATTTATGGTTATTCAAAAAGTTTTGTAGTATTTAATTTGTGTTGCATGTTATTGATTTTGTTATTTTCTTAATTTAATATATTTATTTAACCCCTTCGCTGCTAGTCCTCCCCCCCCCCCCCCCCCCCCCACCCCCGTGCTAAGCCTTTTTTGGGGGTATTTGGGGTAGTTTGCGCTTAGGCCCCTGTAACTTTTTGACCACATGAGGTATCCAGGCCAAATTTGCGTCCTTTTTTTCCAACATCATGGGGATTCTAAAGGTACCCAGGGCTTGTGGATTCCCATGGAGGGGACCCAGAAATTAGCCAAAATACAGGTAAATTTTGTTTTTGTGGGAAAATGGGAGAAAATGGATACAGATGAAAGCGTCTGTTTTTCTTCCTGCAAATGGTATCAAAAAAGGGGTTGTGGTGCTGAAATCACCATCTTTCCAGCGTTCAAGGACAAGCAGACTTTTGTCAGAAAACAAACATTTATTACACAGTTTTGGCATTTTTCTGGGACAAAGCCTATTTTTGCTATTTTTTGTGCTTTCAACCTCTTTCCAGTTAATGGTAGAAATTGGTATGAAATCAATAATGGATCCTGGAAAGCTATACATTTTAGAAAAGTAAACAAAATTCTGAATTGAGCAAGGGGTCATTTGTGTAGATTCTTCAAGGTTTCTTTATAGAAACTAACCGTTGAATATAGGAAAACTTGAAAATTAGTTGAAAAAAACAGCCATTTGTGTCAACGATTTCACCTGTAACTTCTTCTAATTATGACAGCTGTTTGAAAGCAATATACCGTTACATCCGCTGGATCTTTCTGGTTGTAGAGATATACAGAACTTGTAGGTTCACCAAGAACCCGACGAACCCAGAGTCGAACTGAGCAGCGTCTTGCAATGGTTTTTTATTATGTACCGGGTATATAGCAATTAATTTGGGAAAATATATACATGCAAAAATCGGTATGAAAGACACCTCTGTATTTCTGAAACTGGAACAAAATATAGAGTTTAGAAACAGTAGATATTTGCACATTTCCGAAATTGTGAGTACCCATACTAGCATGAGAATTACAGGTCATTTTACAAAATGACTTCTTTTTTACACATTGTCTTTCATTCGGAAGGCAGAAATTAATCGAAAGTCAATAGGTAATAACAGTTGCTCTACAATTCTGTGTTACCCTAAGTCTCCCGACAAAAATGGTACCTCACTTGTGTGGGTAGGCCTAGTGCTCGCGACAGAAAAACGTCTCAAAACGCAACGTGGACACACTTTATTTTTGAAGTGAAAACTGACCCTTTTTTTGTAAAGTGCCTAGTTGTAGATTTTGAACCCTAGATCTGCCGGCACCTAGGAAAACCTATTGAACCTATACATTTTTTTAAACTAGACACCAAGGGGAATCCAAGATGGGGTGACTTGACTGGCTCTCACCAGATTCTATTACCCAGAATCCCTTGCAAACCTAAACATTTGTTTAAAAAAAAACAAATTTTCCTCACATTTCTGTGGTTAAAAGTTCAGGAATCTGCGTGGATCCACAAAATTCTCCCCCACCCCGCGCTCCCCAAAGTCTTCCGAGAACAATGGTACCTCACTTGTGTGGATAGGCCTAGTGCTCGCAACAGGAAACGGTCCTAAACGCAACGTGGAGACACCACATTTTCACAGTGAAAACGGACCATTTTGTTTACAAAGTGCCTAGCTCTAAATTTTGAACCCTAAATCTGCCAGCACCTAGGAAAACCTAGCAAACCTATACATATTTGAAAACTAGACACCCAGGGGAATCCAGTATGGGGTGACTTGACTGGCTCTCACCAGGGTCGGTTACCCAGAATCCCTTGCAAACCTAAACATTTGTAAAAAAAAAAAAACATTTTCCTCACATTTCTGTGGTGGAAAGTTCTGGAATCTGCGTGGATCCACAAAATTCCACCCACTCCGCTTTCCCCAAAGTCTTCCGAGAAAAATGGTACCTCACTTGTGTGGGTAGACCTAGGGCCGACGACAGGAAACGGCCCAAAACGCAACGTGGACACACCACATTTTCACAGTGAAAACTGACCCTTTTTTTGCAAAGTGCTTAGCTGTAGATTTTGAACCCTAACTCTGCCTGCACTTAGGGAAACCTAGCAAACCTATACATTTTTTAAAACTAGACACCCAGGAAATCCAGGACGGGGTGACTTGACTGGCTCTACCCAGGTTCTGTTACACGGAATCCCTTGCAAACCTAACAATTTGTCAAAAAAAACAGATTTTCCTCACATTTCTGTGGTGGAAAGTTCTGGAATCTGCGTAGATCCACAAAATTCCACCCACTAGGCCTTCCCCAATGTCTTCTGAGAAAAATGGTAACTCACTTGTGTGGGTAGGCCTAGTGTCCGGATCAGGAAACGGCTACAAACGCAACATGGACACACCACATTTTAACAGTGAAAAGGGACCCTTTTTTTACAAAATGCCTAGCTGCAGATTTTGAGCCCTAGCTCTGCCGGCACCTAGGGAAACCTAGCAAACCTATACATTTTTTAAAACTAGACACCCAGGAAATCCAGGATGGGGTGACTTGACTGGCTCTCACCAGGTTCTGTTACCCAGGATTCCCTTGCAAACCTAAATATTTGTTTAAAAAACCCAAATTCTCCTCACATTTCTGTGGTGGAAAGTTCTGGAATCTGCGTGGATCCACAAAATTCCACCCAGCCCGCATTCCCCAAAGTCTTCCGAAAAAAATGGTACCTCACTTGTGTGGGTGGGTCAAGTACCCGACAGACAAGGGCCCAAAACCTATTGAGGCGACTTCAAAATTACCTATCACAAAACAACCTCGTTTTGCAAGGGGGGTCCCATGAGTTTTTGGCCCCGGGCTCAGCAGCCATCTAGGGAAACCTACCCAACCCACACATTTCTGAAAACTAGGCACCCTAGGGAGTCCAGCAATGTATGGCTTGCGTGGGTCTCCCAGAACTTTCCCGGGGGGCAGAAAGACTGTAAAAAAAATTTGTGGGGGGTGGGGGCATTGGCATGCCCGTTTTGGGCAGCCCCCACCCTAAGTACATTTTTGGGAAAACATCCCTGGCGCTATTGGGCTTTCTGCCCCCCCGGGCAGAAAGACTGTTGTGCCCAAAACATAATGGGGGAGCAAAGGCCCTTGCCCATGGGGCCGCTCCCCCCTCTCTGGTGCTAGTGGGTGAATCCCTGCTTGGGGATCGCCCTCCTGGGGTTATCCCCAAGCAGGGATTTATTTTATTTATTTATTTATTTATTTATTTATTTTGACATTTGTAAAGCGCGAAACGAAGGCCCGTGGGCATCTCGGCGCTAAGTAACTGCAATGTTTAGCCAGAAGGGAACTGGGAGGTCAGTGATTAAAAAGCCAGGTTTTGAGATTTTTTCGGAAGGACCAGAGGGACATGCTGGTCTTGATGAAGTGAGGCAGTGTGTTCCACAGTTTTGGAGCAGCCACCAGAAATCTTCTGTCACCCCAGTTAATCCATTAGGGAAGGGTACCATTGGAAAGGGGAGATTCCCCCTTTTCCAACGATACCCCTCCCAAGTGCTCCGGTGCTCGGGGGGCTGATATAGCCCCACGTGCACTGAAACACTGGAACTAGTTTTGTTTCCAATGTAATGACGACAGCGCGCCATGCGCGCGATCGTCATTACATTGAAAACCAGGGAAGGGCCTCGGGAGGTTGGGGAAGCTCTTCCCCACCTCCTGAGGCCCCCCAAAAAAATGGAAATCCCTCTGCTGTTTACAGAAGAGGGATTTTGTGCCCCTGTTCTCATGACGGAATGGTTCCATCATGAGCACAGGAGCACCGGTGCTCATGACGGAACCATTCTGTCATGAGCACCGAAGGGGTTAACGTAATTAGTAAATATTATAATTAACTTTTTAGGTACTAATTCTGAGAGTTTTGTATTTTTATAAGATTTATGATATCATAGGAGTGAGATTTTATAAGGAAAAGGGTGGGGTCATTTTTAAAATAAGTTTGTATTAATGTTTATGTGGAAATTTGTGCATCAGTTATAATATGAAATGTTTTTAATTTACAACTTTAAATGATTATAATTTCTATTTCATTACAAAATATTTTTTTTAAATGTTGGGGAAAACAACTTCTTATATTGATTTATTTACATTTATTTTATAATGTAACATGTAAGTTAGTAATGCAGATGAAATATCATTAAAACAAATTGCTAAAAAAAATGTATTTTGGGATTTGACTCTATTTTTAAACTTTTATTGTGAACCTTTATAATATTTTGGGAGAAATGTTATTTTTCTTCCAATTAACTTTATTGGCATTTTGTAAATCACACAGTCATCAGAAACAAGCACATAGTATACACCAGCAAGTTTCCCCTTCCCTTCCCCTCCCCCTTCATTATACCTAAGGGAATAATAGCACTTGTCATCATTTGGAACAGTCCATCCTACATTTCTGAGAAAACAGACACAAAAGAAACCAAATTCCAGACCCCTGTTCCTTGTCTATGATACCACATATGTACATAATTCAGTCCATGATGTCTACATATATCATGCAAAACTCAACTCCTTAGTTCCCTCTCCCCCACCCCTCCCTCCCATATCCCACTTTGAACATAAAGCCATGATTCCATCATTGTGTGCGCATGGTTATTGCATGTCGTTCATCCATTTTGAACCTCAGTTTATGTCACTGTGGGTGTCCCTTTCCACCCTCGGGGACCTCATCTCATCTCCCAGCCCCTGAGTCTCCGGGTCCTGCTCCTCTTTGAGGTCTATCAGCATTTGGGCCCATGCCCCCTGATCCTCCTCTAATTTTTCATCTGTACGCACTAGTTTCTTTCACACTCTTTCTGCAATCGCTTACTCATTCATGTCCCTCAACCCCTCCCCCACCTGTGGCCGTCCAGTTCTAAGCCAGGTAATTGCATTGCACCGTTTTGCCGTCACTAATCCTATTAATAGAAAGCACCTGCTGAGTATTTTATGTTTGGGAGTAGGGAATAGGCATAACATTACATGTCGTACCGTTTCAGGGATCACCCATCCCGTGGCCCAGTAGGAAAGTATTGAGGGCACAACCACACTAGGTGAAGGAAGCCCGCTGCTTGTGCTCTACATCTTGGACATTCATCACTGCAGTAAGGGTAGACTGTATGTAAAGTACTTGGTATGAGGTATACCTGGTGCACCATGCTATAGTGTAGGAGCTTAAATCTCGCATTAGAATTAACTGCTTGGACCGACCCCATCCTGCACTTTCTCTTATTCCGTATTAGTCAGCGGCTCCTCCAACACGGCATCCCATTTCCGCTTTACCTGCAGTACTTCTCCGGGAAAGTCATACCTCAATGCTCTGGACAGATGTGATATTAACCACTTGCCCTGTGCCATGTATAGCAGTACTTTAAACGTATTAGTGCTGGTCGGTTCTGCCGGGAACCCGTCCAGATTTATCACACCACGCTTGAGATCTTCTGATATTGCAAAAACTGTCCCATACCCAGGTTAAAGGCGGTCACTGCATCATCCCGTGTAATAAATCTGCCATCTATATACAGGTCCCCCAGTGTTTGACAAGTGTCTTTCCATCTTCGCACATAGAGTCTGCTATACAGACAAAAGGATGTAACGCCCAGAGGGCATATTAGGGGCGTACAGGGTGTGTTGAACCACTCTTGGAACTACGGCGTCCCACACCAGAGCCACATGCCTTGCAATATACGGGATCCCAGGGGGGCCCTCTGCCTCTCATCAAAATTTTGGGTAATGTATACCCTTGATATGTACCCACCAAGAGGTTAGTCTCCCAGTTCTCTTTCGCGTCTAGTCAATGTACCACATGCTGTAACTGGGAGGCCATGTAGTAGAGCTCTAGACATGGGACCTCAAGTCCCCCCAGCCCCACGTCCTTTGCAGAGTTGTTAAAAGCACCCGTTTCCATTTATTACCTGAAAGGAGGTCTATTAGGGGTTGGTCTAGTATCTGAAAGTAATGTTGTGGGATCATGTACAATGAGTGCTGCAGCCCATATAGGCATCTTGGTAGAACGATCATCTTTATGACTGCAGTTCTGCCCATGAGAGATAATGGTAACTTCCGCCAGAACCGTATGGAGCCGCGAAGTCCTTCTATAACTCTACTGATGTTGAGGTCAGGGCAGGTGGCAGACTTATTTGCCAGCCGTATCTCCAATATCTTGTCCCTTCGCCAGCCAATGTCAGTTCCCCTCTTGGAGTTCTGCCCGCGGTATCTCCGCCAGTCTGCCAATAGGAATGAGCTTGGATTTCCCTGTGTTAAGCGCGAGGCCAGACACTGCCCCAAATCTTCATAGCTCTGCCAGCAGGAGCAGCATCAAGGTCATCGGCTGCTGTAGGTAGACTAAAGAGTCATCAGGGTATAAAGAGACCATGTGGTTGGTCTCTCCCAATCAAACTCCCCATTATCCCAGCCTGGCTTTCGATGTTGCCGCAAGCAGCTCCATGGCCAACACGAACAAAGGCTGGAAGAGCGGACATCCCTGTCGGGTGCTCAGCTCAAACGGCTTGGAAATCAAACTCCTCAGCCTGATTCTTGCCATAGGGGTTGTGTAAAGTAACCTGACCCACTTGTTAAACTCCCCTCCTATTCCCACTCTCCGGAGGACCTGCCATAGATAGGGCCATTCCACAGAGTCAAAGACTTGTTCTATGTCCAACAAAGCTAAGGCATAGTCGTCCTCCATTTAACACAGGGCATACCAGATATGCGCGGGCATGCCAGATATGTGTCAGTCTCCGCAGATTGTGCTTGATGCTATGTTTAGGTATAAAACCTGTTTGATCCGTGTGAACAGTATCAGAGACCTAGGGGATAAGGCACACGGCCAGGATACCACTTAGTATTTTACATTTATATTTAATAAGGAAATTGGCCTATATGAGTTGGCAGCAGGGGGTCCATGTCAGATTTGGGTATCATGGCAATGAAGGCCTCCCTCATGGAATGAGGAAGCACTCTTTGTGCAAGAACTTCATTAAAAACCTCCAGAAGATGGTCGGCCAGCAAAGGGGTGAACCTCTGGTAAAACTTTGCAGGTAGACCATCGGCTCCAGGGCTTTTAGCGGTTTTAAGGCGCTGAATAGCTGACAGAATTTCGTCTTTTAGAATCAGGGCGTTTTTACAGTCTCCTGCGCATCTATATCTAACTGGGGGAGCACAACCGAGTCCAAAAAATCCCAGATCATTTCTTGTGGTGTAGAAATTCTCCGCTCATACACTTTCTCTAAATGATCAGCCAGGTCCTCCGCAATCGCCCTTTGCGAATATACCAAGTTCCCTTCGCTATCCTTCCCACTTAGCAATGTCTTGTTCCAGTTGCGATCGAACCCTGTGCGATGTTTTAATGCATACCCCCTGGTTACCACTTTCATGGCTTCCCATTCAAGCGCTCGGCTCGAGGCTGACCCCCAATTTCCCTCAAAATAACTTCCCAGTGCCTCCGATAATGCTGCAACGAATGGAGGGTCGGACAGTGCCTCAGATCTGACTCTCCCCCGAGGTATGGCAGAAGGGGCCCCTGCACCGTTTACACTGAGTAGAACGGGTGAGTGGTCAGAGAGGTATCTAGGTAGGTAGGTTATTCACCCCAGGTTAGCCAAAAGGAGCCAGTAGTCTAATCTTCTAATGGTGCCGGACACTGGAGAATAGCAGGAAAATTGTCCGGTTGACTGGTGTCATTGGCGCCAGACATCTACCAGATGCATGCCTGCCATAACATCTCAGAGGGTCTCTGTCAGTTGGTGTTTGGTATGGGACCATAGGGATTCGCGGGCCGCTGTCCCATCAAAGACCCAGTTCACAGCATCCGCCAGCAGCGTAGATGTTCCCAGATATGGGGCTGACGCTCTCATCATGGTGGGAAAAAGGAATGGGCAGTCATTATTTGGGGCATATACATTAATAATGCACAATTCCTTGCCATCTAATCTCCTGTGCAAGATAACATACCTTCCCTCAGGATCCATAGGGTGATGTAGGTGCTGAAACTATACCCCGGGGGCTAACCAGATGAGGACCCCTCTGGCAAACCCAGAATAAGATGTGGCATATAGCTGCCCCCATAAATCACTATCAAAGGAGAGAGAGAGGACTAGGTAGCTAGTCCGTATCCCCGGGGTTTATATGTGAGATCAAAAAGGACTAGCCTATTTGTGAATTTACATAGACTCAAGACTGTAAGGCAGGGTACAAACCATTTTGTTTGTTCATGAAGCCCTCACCCACCAATCTAGTTGGTGGCATGCTTCACCATCGGGCCCACTCAGTGACACCGAGTGTGTCCCGGATGTGCTTCGACGCCTGGATACAGCGGAGCAGGTATGTATCTGAGTGTGCAGTGTAGTGACTTGAAGGTGACGATTTAAAAGCTATGCAGGGATCCCAGTACCCGAGGGTAAATTATATTTTAATAACTGGGTCACTGCTAGCATTAAAAAAGACTGTTGGATGTTATAGGAATGTTAATTAGGGTTTCCTACATCCAGGTGTGGTGTACATGTTTCAGCCAGGCCCTTATGATTAAATCTGGCTTTCCTCAGGACCAAAGTGTGTAGGTGCAAATTACTTAGATTTAAGTGATTGTGTAATTTTGAGAAATGTGTAGCACTCGCTAAGGTGCTTTACATGTGAGAGGGGGATTCCCTCTTAGAGCATTAGTTGGCTTGTTGCCAAACATGCCCCATTGAGTAGTCCGGCAGAGGAATGGACCGATACTTTCGGTCAATGTCTGCGTTGAGCCACCAGTCGCCTCTGCGGCCTGTACCCTTTAGGTATAATCTGGATAGATTGAGATCTGGAGTCCCTCAAACATGAGCGGGCAGCGGGTGCGTGTGATTTGCTAAATCACATCTCTATATCGGAAACAGAAGTCTGGCAATCAAAGTACGCAGGTCTGGGTGGGGGCACTAGTGCTCTGTGCGCCCTCTCAATGATAAAGAACTTGGAGAGCTTCTTGGGTGCTATTATGGTTGTAATCCAGTCTTCCAAAAATAATTAGGCGGACGGTCCCTCTACCTTTTCGGGAAAGCCTATAAAACGTAGATTGTTCCTACGCAATCTCCCTTCTGCGTCCTCCGCACGTTCATCCAACCGCGTCACTCTCTGCTGAAGATCAATCACCATGCCCTTCAGGTTTTGGACTTCGTCCTGTAGATTATGTACTGTTTGTTCAGTGGTAGTTACTCTGTCCGTTACCTTGCGGATGTCACAGTAGAGCAAATTGACCTCAACTGCAACCGTATATATTTTATGCACCATTTCATCGTGGGTAGTATGAATATCTGCCAGTACGTCTGCCATAGACGTGGTTGGGTCTGCCGCACTGTGGATGGTTCCTGGGTGTTCCGGCAGAGGCAGCGCTTGTCCTACCTGCTCCGCCCGGGAGGGGGTGCGCATAATTCGATATTTTGTTTGTTTGGGTGACTCTGGTTCCCTTATTCTTAACCATAGCACCAAGTTTTGTGCTCATTCAAGGAGTCAAAGAGACTTGGATGCTTTCCCCTTGCTCAAATGTCTTATGGTTCCTGTTGCTCAGTATGGAAGTGTGGGGGCTCCTCTTCTCCCTCTTTCTTTTATTGCCCCTTGTGGTCAAAGCTTGTATCCCCCTCTGGACTCTTCACAACCAATGTGTTGCCTCTCACAGATAATGCTGCTCGAGTGTGGGCAGATCTGCCATTCCTCAAGCACCAGACTGCCCCCTTCACGCTGTGCTTTTCCTTACTTTAATGACCCACACCGCGACGTGCTGCAGGCTACTTGCCTCCTCCAACTCTTCCTCCCTCCGCCCGGATCTCGCTACTAACGCCTCATGTATCCCGAGCCCCGGGCCTTCGCAGTTTCTCAGGTCAGACGGGCAGGAGGACGTACTACCAGGGACCCTTAGGTGGCACTTATTTCGTCCGACACCCCGCCCGAGAGCGGGCTCCGCTGTCTTCAATACCCTCCAGAGGGTCAGGCTTGGAGCTGAATTCTTTGGAGCCTCTCCACCACGATAAGGCCGTGCCGCTCCAATCCTGCCCATCGGGTGTACCACAGGGCAGGGCCGGCCAGTCCCGCAGTGTCTCCGCTATCCAGCCCCTGCACTGATTGTGTCCAGACCGGGTGCAGGAAACGCTGCGCCTTTCGTCTGCCGTCCGTGTGGCGCTGCAGTAAGGCCGAAAGGGCCCCAGCTCATCTGCTGTGTTGCTTCGGGCCTGTACGCACCACCCACCGATCTTTGTCACGTGGCTTCCCCCTAAAAGCTCACTTTCACTTGGGAGGACCCGAGTCATGTCAGGCAGCGGCCCTTCATATGTTCCTGCACCAGAGGCGGCCTCTCCTTGCCTCATCCAGTCCCCGCGTAGATCAGGATATGATGGCTGCCGGAGTCAGTCCATCTCTACCACCCCAATCCGCGACACTGTGCCACCAAGTAAAGCAGCATATATGCTCCGGGGATCTAGGCATGCTTGCCTATAGTACGGGAGGGAAATCGGCTACCAGGGAGCCCAGGATGATGACGGATGAATGGAAACCGGCGGGAGGACCGGCAGAAGCATCTACTTGGCCATCTTGCCAGGCCACGCCCCTGAGAAACTTTATATTTATGGTCTAATATTAAATTTCATTTACTTATTTTATTAAGTATTAATTTATAGTATTTTCAATGATTTATATTCATATATTTATTTTTTCTCTTGACTGCACACAGTACAATGTGACTATTGGTAAATGCAGCACTGTTTGTTAACTTGAAACTGACAAATAAAGGTTTTTGTAAAATATATATTTCTTTTTAACTTCTATAACATTTTAATTGGTACACTAATATTATTTACTAATACATATATTAGGTGTGGATTAATTATATATTTTGTACTATTCTAACTAATAATTTATATCTTTTTTATTATATATTATGTTTTTATATTTTATTAAAAAAGATAAATTACCTGTCTATTTGAGTAATAATGCTTTTAAGTGTGTTGTAGAAAAAGTAAAACATTTATAGATGTTGTTGTTGTAGTGTAAGTTTAGTGTAGAGCAAGTTATAGTGGAGGCCACTGGACAATCCCCTACAATGACCTCGGCCTGACACTATATGGGCATGTGATGACACCTTCAACACAACGAACACCAAAATGAGACTTCATGAGGTTCAAAGATCTCACACCCAGATCAACCCATCTGGAAGAATGACATATTTGCGATCCCTAAGTAACATCTCTTTCCGCAGGAATGTGTTTTCTTGCTGTCTCTCTGAGTGCAGTTTACCCTGTCAAATAGAGCTTACAGTGTACTTCGTGTTGCTCCCTTCTCACCAAGTCCCAGCTCAATCATTGCTTCCTCCACTCTATATTTTTATTTTTGTATTCTTCTCCACCTTGAGCTCCTCCATTCAGTAGTGGCCGGTGGTGGGAGTGCTGCGGGGCGGTGGGGCAGGACGGGGGAGGAGCAGGGTGGAGGGTAGTAAACTACGGCATACGGCCGAACAGAGGTAAGTAAATAAATAAATAAAACAAATTTCATTGCGCGCGCTGCATTGCAAAATGCGATGCAGCGCGCGCAATGAAATTCGTTTTTATTTATTTATTTGTTTACTTACCTCCGTTGGGCCGTGTTTCATAGTTTACTACGCACCACCCTGCTCCACCCCCCCACCCCACCTCCTGCACCACTCCCACTACCGGCCGCTACTGCCTCCATTGCTCCTCCCAGTGCTTTATTTGTAGTAAAATAAGTCCCAGTTCCTCGTCAGAAGGTCACTGCAGCTTGCACCACCCATTGCCCCTGCCAGGGCTGCCAATGACAGTACCAACACAACTACTCACCACAACACTCCTACAAGTGTGATAATGCAGGCTAGTCCTGGCCCCCAAAGCTATAAGGGAGCAGGTATTAGTCTTTTCAATTTATATTAAATTATATACCCGACTGTTGTTGTGCTCATATTTAATTTAGATAGACAGCGTCACCTTGTGGCAGACTGTCATAGGTGCCGGTGTTGGTGATTAAATTCCTGTGCCGAGCATCAGAAACCACTGGCTCAAATTAAGCTATTGCTCCTCTACCCACTCCCTTTTTGTCCCCATTGACTTCTCCCCCACCCACTCCTTGATTGTTCCCCATCCCACTCATCAGAAGTTTTACAAACCTTTTTTCCGCAACTTCTATTTTTTTGGGAGGTACTGGCAGCTGCTGACCGATGCCAGTCCACTCTGTTTCTTAAAAGTGATTTAATGAAGATGTAAATTCATTTTTATGTTTACTGCTCAAAGTGGCATCTGCCATTTGGAATCCGTTTAATGAGGCATTATGTCCCGTTTGTTTAGCTAACCCCACATGACGATAGTAAGAGAGAAAAAAGAAAAGAAAGAGAGAGAGAGAGAGAGAGCGAGGCAGGCAGAAAAACAGAGAAAACCAAGGGGAAAGGAAGAGGTAGAAAACAAGCAGGGAGAGTTACATTTCTTATCAATTACATCTGACATTCTGTGGAGATGTTAGGTATCAATGGTCATCGGGGGTACCAGGTTGTGTTTCGCCGGCATATCTTATTTTCATGGAGGTTCATAAGAGACTAGGTATGTGTCGAGCGATTTCCACATCTTTCTGGATGCCAGTTTCCAGGGGGAGTTCTGTAGTTCAATGTTGTCCGCTCCTCTGAGATGGGTGATCCAGTTGATCCAGCCTTTGTAAGAAGTCTTACTTGTGTCTTTCCTTTTGGCGAGGACCATTTTCACTGCTGCTGTCAGTAGCAGGTCTAGTAGGTCCTTATGGGGATCAGATGTCAAGTCTGTGCTCATAAATGCCATGGTCAGGGTGGAAAATTCTCTTGTGAGCGTACAATCAAACAAACCATTTATAAAAACAAAGATTTTCTCCCAGAATGCTTTGAGTATTGGGCAATGAAAGATAAGATGTGCTAAATCCCCCGTTTCCTAATTACAGTTCCAACATAATGCGTCATCCCTGAGGCCTAATGAGAATAAGTGGGCAGGGGTCTAAAACACCTTGTGTAGCAGCCAAAGTGTTGTTTGTAAGAGCACCGGAGAGATCTTGTTACGTGAGGCCGAGCTCCATAGAGTAGACCATTCTTGTTTGTTATATGTGGTTTTGGTTTGTTTATCTCAGTAGGTAATAGTCTTATCATTAAGTTTAGAGGATTTTGGGCCTGTAGAGAAGTGAGACTTGGTGCCCCAGTTTATTTTTTTTATTTTTTATTTTTTTGAAGAAACCTTTATTACACATTAAAGAGATACAAACAAGGGCCTACAACCACACGGGCCGGCCGCTAGAAAGCTCGGGAGCCAGCAAGGCAACTCCATACATTCAAATAAGTCAGAAGCAAGAGCTCCCGAAAGTTCAAAAGCACATATAACAGGCCGCGGCCATAGTCCAAGGGCAATCGAAAAGAACGGTTTCATATTTTCTAAAAAAGAAAAAAAAAAAAAAAAAAAGAAAAGAAAGACCCACAATAACACACAAACAAGGCAATGAGAGTCCCAAATAGCATCGTGCGCTCCCCAGGACGGGGGAAGATGCATATTATCTAGAATAACTCTTGACAGGAGGTGGTAGTGGGGGGCGGCGGGAAAGGGGACAAAGCATGCACAATTACGTAGAATGTGCGGCTAGGGGGACAAAGCGACGTCGACCTCTCGCGGCAGAGGCGGAGCGCAGATATTCCCACGATAGGAATTCCATGGACCCCACACCTTAGTCCACCTCCCAGGCTTGCCTCTCGCCACATACACCGTCTTCTCCCTGAACATACACCAATCCATATTCTCCTTCCATACCGAAATCGTAGGCGGCCTCGGGGAACCCCACAACTGTGCGATATTGCGCTTAGCCACCATGTACCCCAGAGTCACCCACTGTGTCTGCGCCGCGTTATAGTCATTTGGTTCCCAGACATTCAGCAAACACCTCCTGGCCTCTGGTAACAAAGCGACATGCGTGACTTCCTCCATTACAGTATGTACCCCGTTCCAAAATCGTACAACCTCCGAACATTCCCATAGGATATGAAGAAAGGTACCCAACAAGCCACAGCCATGCTTACACAGTCCATCCCTTGAATAACCCATACGTATCAAACCCGGCCCTGTGACATACACTCTATGGAGTATCTTCAGCTGCACAAATCTAAGGCGGGCCGGGATCGGCACCTCTTTCGGGGAGGCCACCGCCGATACCCAATCCTCATCGTCCAGTTCCAATCCGTCGGCAGTCCACGCCTCCCGCAGATGGGTCAGCAAGTCCATACGATCATTAATAAGTTTTTTATAAATCAGAGAAATAGTGCTGTCGGGCACATAGCCGTCTAACACCCTATCTTCCAACGGGGAATATTCTGGGATAGCAGCAACATCCGGAAAAACCGAACACAGCGCATGGTGGACCTGTGCATATCGAAAGTACTCCCTATCATTTAATTTGTATTCAGTTTTGAGCATGTCAAACGTTTTAAAGGACCCTTTCGCCCAGAGGTCACCCACCTTACTTATACCAATCATGTCCCATTTCTCAAAGCCTTTCGTTTTCCACAGACAACCCAAACGCTGGGAGGCATACAACGGCGTCGCTCGAGTCAAGCGATCCCTCCACCTCATCACGGCATTCGCCGCATGCCACACGCATACCGCAACTTGCGTTGGTCCTGTCAACCGTGCATCCGGAGTCGCCGAATACAGTGCCCTGTTGTAATCCCCGCCCGGAAGTAATAACTTGTCCATCTCGAAGGCCGGATTCAAAGCAGGACCGTATATCCCGTGGTTCACCGCCGCCAATTGAGACGCCCAATAGTATCTTTTAATATCGGGGAGGGCGACACCCCCATCGTACCAAGGGAGTGTCAACTTGGCGAGAGCGATCCTCGGTCGCCCGTCCCAAAACAGTTGGCGCTGAAGACCCTCCACCTCACGGAAGTAACGGGCCGGCACGACATCCAGCGTATTTTGTAAAGCGTACAAAAAACGAGGCAGCGACATCATTTTAAACAATGCCGCCCGTCCGAGCGGCGAGAGCGGAAGCCGTCGCCACCTCGCGACGTCGGCCTTCAATCGCTGGAGTGGAGGGAGAAGGTTCCGCTCGTAGCGGATCGCAGGGTCCAGTGATATGAAGATCCCCAAATATTTGAACCCCAATGTAGCAATCTGAATAGGGCACCCCCGCGGCAAGAGGGGGGCCCCGCCCGAGAGGACGTAAACACATGACTTGGCCCAGTTGATAACCAGGCCAGAATTACGACCGAAGGAATTCAATACGTCCACCAATACAATTAGCGACTGTCGAGGAGAGGTGAGATACAGAAGGATGTCATCAGCATAAAGGGAGACACGGTCCTCGAATTCCGGCGTCCATCTAATGCCCCGCAGCGACGGCTCCCAACGCAACCAGGCAGCGAGAGGCTCTAAAGAAAGTGCGAAGAGGAGGGGCGACAACGGACATCCCTGCCGCGTACCTCTCCCCAGCGCGAAGGGAGCCGACGCCCTACCATTCACCACAACCTGCGCCAATGGGTCAGCGTATAGCAATTTTACCCACCCAATGAATTCAGGGCCAAACCCGAATTTCGCTAACGCAGCCCAGATATACGGCCACTCTAAAGGGTCGAACGCCATGGTAGCGTCCAAAGACGCCAGGATGGCCGGCTCACACATAAACTCCACTCTAGCAAGCACGCCATGCAACCGCCTCAGGTTCAGGGCGGTATTACGATGAGGTATAAAACCGGACTGGTCCTGATGAATCAAGTCGCCCACGACCCGAACCAGACGATTGGCCAATACCTTAGCCAGAATTTTGGGTTCCGCGTTCAACAACGAGATAGGCCTGTAGGAGGCACAGCAGTCTCGCGGCTTCCCCTCTTTATGTATCACAACTTTGGTGGCGAGACGTTGGTCAAGGGGGAGGGAGCCCGCCGCCCGTGCAGCGAGGAACATGTCACGGAGATATGGCGCTATCTTATCTGGACGCAACTTATATAGTTCAATGGGGAGACCATTGGGACCCATGGCCTTACCAGAAGCGATCGAGCGAATGGCCAGAGCAATCTCATCTGGCGACAACTTCGCCTCCATCAATATGCTATCGGCCTCCGAGAGGGACGGCAATGCAATATCTCTAAGTAACAGATGAGAGTCCTCCTCCGAGCACCCAGAGACCGGAGAGTATACCCCACGGAAGTAATCCGCGAAGCAGTCAACAATTTCCACCGGGTCAGTCACACACACGCCATCCACTCTCTCCACAACCGGCACCACTCTACTCGCTCTCTCCTTCCTGTCCAACCAAGCAATCAACTTCCCGGCCTTATCTCCCACATCATACAGTCGTCCTTGTTGCTCTCTACTCATCTTTTTAGCAGCATCCGTGACCAGCGCTCTATAATCTGACTGTTTAAGGTTGAGAACGTGCAATTTCTCGTCCGTGACACCCCGCTCCAGATCCCCCTCCATCTCAGCTATGTCAGTTTCCAGGCGGACCACTTCTTCCCTCCCGCACCTCCTAGCATGGGAAATAAGAGACAAGGCTTGCCCCCGGATCACCGTTTTATAACCTTCCCATAGGGAGATAGCAGACGACACTGACCCCACATTATCTTTGAAGTAGTGATCAATGGACTTAACCAGTTCAGCGCGAACATTAGGGTTACGTAAATACCAGGGGTTAATTGGCGCTACTCTTCCCTCCGCCCCAGGAACAACCTCCATCTGCAACAATAGAGGGGAATGGTCAGAAATACCTCGGGCCAAATGATGCACCTCCCCGATCATTCCAGCCTGGAACGCTGGCATAAGTATATAATCAAGCCTCGAGAGACTCCCGTGGGCCCCCGAGTGGAAGGTGTATTGTGCCTGTCCCGGGTGCATCAGTCTCCAGCAATCTATAAGTCCTAAAGTATCTAGAAAGCCACCCAACCAGGCCTGGGCTCTAGGGAGATCCCTGGGGGGGTGACGGTCCTCCATACCGGATACAACAGCGTTAAAATCACCCCCTAACACCAGAACCCCCCCAGGGAGTCCCAGGACCAAACGCCCCAAATCCGCAAATGTAGCCGCCTGCAATCCCGGCGGCACATAAACAGCAACAAGCGAAACAGTTCTACCCTCCCATCTCCCCACCAATGCCGCATATCGCCCTCTATCATCGTGGAGCACCTCGTCCACCTCCAACGGGAGAGAGGCCCTGACCAAGATACCCACTCCCCTAGAGCCAGAAGTAAAACCAGAGTGAACAGCTAGGCGATAGCCCCGCCTATTCAGGGCATGGAAGGAGTTCCCAATCAGATGTGTCTCCTGCAGGAAAACAATGTCGGGCGAGATCCGTTTCAAAAACTGCAACACCACCCCGCGCTTGATCCTATCCCCCAGTCCGTTCACATTCCACGAGAGTATTCTCAATCCCTTAAACCCCCCCCCGCTCCCGTGCATAATGCCCACATCCCGGAGAACACATCCAGAACAAATCAGCAGCTAACCGCACATTGCCTTGTGAAACAAACAAACATTCCCCAACTCCCCCC
The DNA here is from genome assembly GCF_964204655.1 of Triturus cristatus. Lineage (NCBI taxonomy): Eukaryota > Metazoa > Chordata > Amphibia > Caudata > Salamandridae > Triturus > Triturus cristatus. The sequence continues at coordinate 963,505,033 of NC_140589.1, forward strand.
CTCCCCACCAACCTTCCCGTTACAACTCCCCCCACCCTGCACCCCTGCGTGAGCCCATGTAGCCCCCCCAACTTGCAGTGTGCCTGTCGCCCTAACATTAACTATTGCTACAAAAAGAAAACCCCTGAGGAGGAAAGAGCCTCACTGAGCACCCCACAACCCCCGGGCATTGAAGGATAAGGTGCTGAATAGAAACACCAAACCAAAATATGGAAGTGCCATCACAATAGTCAGTCACCGGGAACCAAAAGTCTACTCCTGTCCAGCCGCGCCCGCTCCGTTCCCCTCAATCTGTCCCTCTCGACGTCGTTGCTGAGGCAGGGTATCAAGCCAATCTCCAACCTCCTCCGGCCGATCAAAGAAGTGCGTCCGATCCTCAAACTCAACCCGCAACCTGGCCGGAAAGAGCATCGCATATTTCAGGTCCATGTCTCTCAGTCGCCGTTTGACACCCATGAACTCCTGTCGCTGCTTTTGGATCAATTGTGTGAAGTCCGGGTAGAAACTTATATGAGTGTTCTCGAACTTCGTCGGCCCACTCACCCTCGAGGCCTGCAGTATAGCGTCCCTGTCCCTGAAATGAAAAATTCCGGCGATGATGGGCCGTGGGGGAGCGCCCGGTTTGGGCTTCCCACCCGGAACTCTATGGGCCCGCTCGACCGCAAAGAATTTACTCAAGCCTTTGGGTGCGAGATGGTTGATCACAAGGTCTTCCACAAAGAGGTCAGCAGCAGGAACCTCCGATTTCTCCGGCACCCCGATTATGCGCACATTATTCCGCCGAGCCCTACTTTCAAAATCCTCCAATCGACGGGCAGACAAGGCAGTGGACGTCCGCAGATTACGGACCTCGGTTTGCAGGCCGGACACGTCCGTTACCAGACTCGACGTCGTCAGACCCAAGGATTTGACCTTTTCATTCGTTTGTGAAAGGTCCGCTCTGACTAGATTAACGTCGATCAAAACTGTGTCCAATTTATGGGCCAATGTATCGAATCGCTGGCCGACCGCCTCTTTCATCTCTTCGATGGCACCCATGACGTCCTGCAGTGTTAACTCCGTTGACGATCCCGGGCCATCCTTGGATCTTTCCGGCGACTTATGCGGGCCACCAGGGGAACCTCTCGACTGGGTATAGCGGTCCATGCTGTTAGCTTGGGTATGAGCTCCCCGCCTAGTCGTCTTGGATTTTTGCTTATCTCCGTCCAATCTAGCCGCCATTGTCTGATGAGCGTCAAGGGTGTCGTCCACCAACACGATGAGCGAGCACCGGAGAACCAATCTAGAACGCCTCGGAGACCCCAAAGGGTAGTCCCAGCTAGTGGCCAAGAGCAGGCAGGGTACCCAATCGTCCCACTGTAAATGTGTAATGACAATCCAAGGCCCCTCAGGTTCAGTGAGGAGACCCGAAACCGAAAGTGAAAGTAGGGGGTGCGCACCGGCCCAAGTCCTGCATGCCGTTGTTGTTCACTTTCTGCCCGGGTACCACGCCAACTCGAGTCCGGGGCAAGGTCTGGAGTAGGCCGCCAACTTGGAGTCGATACTATTCTGGCTCCCGATGTCCGATTTGAATTTGGACAGCAGGTATCACCTCCACGTAGGTTCGCCCGTGGAAGCCCGTCGATAAAATCAGGATCAATTCAGGATAGACGTGGGAGGTTGTGGAGGCCCTCGGGAGCCCTGTGCCTACGCGGCCATCTTGGTTGCGCGCTAGGCTCCTCCTCGTGCCCCAGTTTATTGATGTTTGCCACAAACCGGTAGATTGATGGTTGTGAGGCGGTTAATTTGGCTTTTGCCAGGGCCGTTCTAATTTTCAGAAAGTTATAGAATTCAATGTCAGCTAGGTTATATCTTGACTTGAGGTCTGTGAATGTAATAGGGTATGTTTCGTTTTCTAGTTGGTAAGGGTAGTAGATACCCTTGCCAATTCATGTGTCGAGGACTAGGCTTTTCCCCTTATACCGAATCTTGCTATTGGCCCAGAGTGATTCCATTTTAGAACCTTTGATGCTATACTCCAGCTTCTTATCTACCTTTAGGAGCGCAATTGTGGTATTTTTAAAGATGGACTTAGAGGCGTGGGGGTATCTGTTTGATGTCAGTAGAGCCAAGGGGCTTAGATTATTCAGGATGGCCCTCTCTACCTGTAGCCATGCCGGCGTGTAGTCGGTAGGCGGTGATATCCAGTATGAGCCTTGTTTTGCCAGAAAATGTAGCTGGAATATTCTGAAGTCTGCTAGATTAACCCCTCCTTGATTTTTATCCAGTCTTAATTTTTTGATGCTTATCCGTGCTTTCTTACCTCGCCACAGGAATTTAGAGATCAGGATGTCAACTTTGCGGTGGAAGTCATCTGTGAGGAGGAGCAGGAGCATACTGATCAGATAGTTAATCATTGGGGTGATCCTCATTTTAATAGTTTCGATTCTAACCCCAGCACGTTATGAATTTTGGAGACTAGGAGTCCAGAAGTTCTTTAACCTTTTCTAGTACCAATTTCTCATTCTGGTGTAGTGTGTCAATTAAGTCGCTACCAAAATTTATACCTAAGTATTTGATGTATCCTGTTTGCCAGGCTAAGCCCGACACACCCAGGATATCTCTCGTACAGTGAATGTTTAATGGTTTGCATTCTGATTTGTCTCTGTTTAGCTTATACCCAGAGAACCCGGAGTATTTTGCTATCGTCTCCATCAGGGCCTCAATTGATGTGGTTGTTCAGTCAATATTAATATGTCATCCGCATAGGCGGCTAACTTTATTTCAACTCCAGTGATATCGATCCCTTTTATGTTCGTGTTTAACTTGATGTCTTGGATAAGCGGTTCCATTGCCAGTAAGAATAATGAAGGGGATAGTGGACACCCCTGCCAAGTACCTTTTTGTAGTGTAAAGGGCTCAGAGAGTGATTCATTAACGACAATACGGGCTGATGGTTCCCCGTACAGGGCCATAACCATCCGTATATATCCCTCCCCTAAGTTGAAAGATTGCATGCAGCGTTCCAGGAAAGCCCAGGAGACTCTATCAAAGGCCTTCCCGGCATCTAATGTGATTGCTACTGCTGATTCTGTCTTAGTGGCCGCATGCTCTAGTATGTAGCAGAGAATTCGGGTGTTGTCATTAGACATTCGAGTACGTAGAAAATCAACCTGGGAGTTGCTTATTAGTTTGGGGAGAAAGGAGTTGAGTCTGACTGCGAATATTTTAGGATATATTTTGCAGTCCACGTTAATAAGGGATATGGGTCTGTAGTTTTTTGGTGAAAGTTGGTCTTTCCCCTCCTTTGGAATGACTATTATATTATCTTCTGACATGGATTGTGATACAGCCCCCCTAGATGCTGAGTGGTTAAAAACTTGTTTCATGGTTGGTTTCAGCTGATCTAAGAAGGCCTTGTAGAAAGCGGCTGTAAACCCGTCTTTCAGTGATTTGAGTGCCAATTCGATTTTGGTATCGTTAAATTCTTGGCCTAGCCTAAGTGTTTCCTCGGTGCTTAGCTGCAGTAACCCGAGTCTATTAAGGTATTTTGTACACTCCTCTGAGTTAAGGTTCTGATCGTTTTTGTTAAGTATTTGATAGAACCTTTGATGCTATACTCCAGCTTCTTATCTACCTTTAGGAGCGCAATTGTGGTATTTTTAAAGATGGACTTAGAGGCGTGGGGGTATCTGTTTGATGTCAGTAGAGCCAAGGGGCTTAGATTATTCAGGATGGCCCTCTCTACCTGTAGCCATGCCGGCGTGTAGTCGGTAGGCGGTGATATCCAGTATGAGCCTTGTTTTGCCAGAAAATGTAGCTGGAATATTCTGAAGTCTGCTAGATTAACCCCTCCTTGATTTTTATCCAGTCTTAATTTTTTGATGCTTATCCGTGCTTTCTTACCTCGCCACAGGAATTTAGAGATCAGGATGTCAACTTTGCGGTGGAAGTCATCTGTGAGGAGGAGCAGGAGCATACTGATCAGATAGTTAATCATTGGGGTGATCCTCATTTTAATAGTTTCGATTCTAACCCCAGCACGTTATGAATTTTGGAGACCAGGAGTCCAGAAGTTCTTTACCTTTTCTAGTACCAATTTCTCATTCTGGTGTAGTGTGTCAATTAACTCTTGAAAAGTCTTGAGGATTTCTTTGTGTCTTGTGTGTGTTTGGCTGTTGGAGTCTGTGATGGAGGAGATGGTGAACTGGTTGCGTTTGTGTTTGAGGTAGGAGGCAAGGAGTTTCCCTGCTTTAGTGGCTTCGTAAAGGTTAAGTGCTTTGTATTTGTTTATCCACAGACCTGCCCTCTCACTCAGGATTTTGCTGAATTCGTACTTATTTTGTGTTAGTTTAGCGAGGATCCTGCTATCCTTTATGGATTCTGCGTGAACCATTTCTAGATTCTTGATCTCCTGCTTAAGCTGTGTTAGTCTTTGATTTGTACTCTTGTTTATTTTTGACTTAATTTCAATTATTGTGCCTCTGATGGTCGCCTTCAGGGCATCCCAGAGTGTGGAGGTGCTAGTCCCCGGGGAGTCGTTGTGGATGAGGTAGTCCATTATGGCCTCCTCAATCTTTTTGTTTGTTTGCCGGGTCAGAAAGTACCTAATTATTAAAACGCCATCTCCGAGGGACGGCTTCGTTGTGACACCCGCTCAGTTTTAGGCTAATGCATGAGTGGTGTGATACTAGTCTTGGGGCTATGTCTGAGTGTTCGATTAGGTGTGTGTGAGACCCAGAGATTAGTATATAGTCTATCCTGGTGTAAGATTTGTGTGGATTGGAGTAAATGTGTAGTCTCTAGTGTCCGGGTGTTGGAGGCGCCATGCGTCCTTTAGGTTAAATTTGGAACAGATATTTTGGAGTGCCGCATGCAAGTTCGTGGGGTGATATTGACAGGAGGATTGTCTGTCCGTTATGTGGTCCAATGGCATGTTAAAATCCCCTGCTACCACCATGAGGTCGTTTTGGGGGAAGCTATTTATTGTGCTTGACACCTCAGACCAAAAGGTTGGGACATACGCGTTTGGGCCGTATATGTTTGCTACATAGATTAGCTCCTCCCCCCTTCTTAGATGTGTCACCAGAAGTCTGCCCTTGTTATCGTGGGAGTGAGATTCTAGTGTGATGTTGGATCTTTTGGATATCAGTGTCATTACCCCTCGTTTCTCTTTGTCGGCGGGCGAGCACGCCATCTGTGAGATACAGTTACCTCTCACTAGTTTGGCATCCTCCAAACCTCCTGGTTTCTTGTAGTAGGATTATATCGCCTTTAGTTTTAGTTAGGCAGTCTATAATCTTCCGGCACTTAATAGGATGGTTGAGACCTTTGACGTTGAGGGACACTATGTTGAGGTCAGTTGCCAGGGTGAGTGTGTTATTGCGGGCCATCAACTTGGGTGTAGTGTGGTTGTAGCCTCCGTTCTATGTTCACAAAACTGCTATTTACGCCTAGGGGATTGAGGGGTGGAATTAAATGTCCTACCTCCCCTCTCCCCTGGTTCAGTACAACATTAGCCCCCAGGCATTCTGCAAGCAAAGTAACTGACAACTCCAGGGAGTCATGTATGACAGTGCTCCCAAATACGTTGGATATCAGGGCATGCCAGACATAGTTTTTAGAGTAAAAAGAGGTGAAAAAGGAAAGGAAGATCGAGAATATAGAAAGTAAAGATCAGAGAAAACCTAGTGCGGGTTCCTCCCCCCCTCCACTCCACCCTCCCCTCCCTCCAGCACCTCCCCCCATTGAAAAAACTCATATGTCGGAGGTGCGACAGCAGGATCGTCGTCCCGCCTCTCAGAGAATAGCTGTCGGGTACACTGATTCGCTGTAATCCCTTTGAGATCTTAAAAGATATGCAGCCTCTTTACACTTTTGGGCCCTACCTTGATACCAGCACAAAAACAGGGTATTGGAGCGGAATGCATACACAGTATAATCGTCTATAATCGTCTATGAAGGATACGTTGCCATACTCCTAGTCTGCGCGTTGCTTCCTCTTGTCATTGTGCTGACGTCGCTGTGTGTCTATCGGCCTGAAAACGCTACTGAGGTAGATAATGCATGACTTAGTGAGGTAGATAGCGGTTGTAGGTTTCATCTTGCCATGTTGTGCAAGGTGAGGTTGAAAGTGAGGTAGATATTGGTAGATATTGCATAAGGTATATATTGTTTATTGATTCCTTCTTAAGAGCAGATACACGAGCTTGGGCCTGCCAGTGTGGTGTGAGGTCGAGCTTCATCCAGTATTCGGTTCAGGTGACGATCTCCTTTTGCTGGAGTCGGCTTGTGACCTTTCCATGATTTGAGCTGTTGGTCTGTCCAGGAATGCAGCCAGGTCCTTTGGGTCGCTGAAGTAGTGATGCCTACCTTTGTCAATTATCCTGAATTTGGCAAGGGCAACAAAAGAGAACTGCATGTTGTTGCTCTTGAGTTTGTCTCTTAAGGCAAGGAATCCCTTCCTGGTATCGACCATGGGCTTAGAGTAGTCTTGTGTAAGAATGATCTTATGACCTTTCCATATAATCTGGTGATTTTTCCATGTGTAGTTAAAGATGGCCTCTGAGTGCTGTGATCTCAGAGGCTTGCAGATGATGGGCCGGGCTGCATGGTTTGTTGTAGATTTAAAGGTGGGAACTCTATGTGCCCTGTCAAGCTCAAACTGCCGGTCAAACTTTAAATTTGTGAGTTTGGGGATCAAGTCTTCGAGGAAGGTGGAGCAAGAGCCCGTTGTATCTTCTGAGCCCTCCAGGACCCCAAGTATTTGAATGTTCCCCCGCCGGTAACGGTCCTCATACTCCGCAATCTGTTTCTGGAGTGATGCAGTGAGTTTGGTTAGAGCTTTCATCTCCTGACTTGAGCTGTGGTTAGTGTCTTCTACGTCGCTGATCCTTTGCTCTGCTGCTGCGAGCCTATTATTAACTGTATTCAGGTCGACTCTGACAGCTGTGATCTTGAGTTGTATCGCGTCTGCTGTATGCTTTGTGGTTTTAGCCAAGTCATGGACATCACCTAGTTTTTTTAGGATCATGTCTAGGGTGCTGTTGATGTCTGGCTTCTGTTTGAGTGGAGAATCAGATATCGTTGGCTCTCCCTTGCTCTTTTTTAGCTGTTGCTGCAACCGCGACTCTCTCTCTGCCATGATTATTTTCTGTTTCCGTGCCCTTGTTGCTATCCAACTAGTGACAGCTATCCCGATGGCCTTCGTGGTCACTCACATCCCCCCTTTGCTTGGTAACTCCCTGCTGGTTCTTTTGATGTCTCCCTGTTGGGGCTGGCGGGCTTGCGTGGTGGAGATCCTTTTCCCTAGAGGGCGTCGGATTGCAGGTTGCCAGCAGGAACCGTGCCTTCCCTATGCCTTCCCTATGTCTATTCCTATGTCTTTGTTATGTCTTTGTTATCGAGAGTCAGTATTTTCTTCGCCCAATATAGCTGTAGCCTGGGTGCCTTTCTTAGTGCCCACTATGTCAACGATGTCAGTGCAGCCCCAATGTCTTCCCTATTACGCCGTTTTGAGGATCCGCAGCAGTATGTTGCTCCTCAGTTTTGGTTTTGGTTTCAATTTCGTTTGTTAGGTTTGTTAGAGCTGTACAGCCCGCATTTATCTTGCCTTGCGTGAACAGTCTACAGTGGAGCGCTTCGCCTCCGATGTCTGGCACTTTTCCACCCGTTTGCATTTGGGTCTTAACCTCCCTGTGTCTCAGCTTGATTTGAGATAGTTCCGGCAATATGCGATGGGAGCGTTCTTATTAGACCCTTTCCTGGTGTTGCTGTTGTTGGGTAAAACCTCTCGCTCACAGACACTCTAGCTCTCTTTCTCTCGTGCTTTCACAATCTTTTTTCCCCCCTCCGCTGCTGAGTGCGTACTTCAGAGCTCTTTGGGTGTGAGCCGTCGGTTACTGGGCGGCGCTGGCGGTCATTTTTGGTGGGTTTAATGGATCGTGTCGTTCACCAGGCAGCATTGCGTGGCCAGATCTTGCTGCGGCGTTTTTGTTTAGTTTTATTAGCTTGATTGGGTTGATTCAAACGCCTGCTCGACTAGCCGGGTGTGCTTCCTGTACCGATGGTGACAATGTGTGCCAGTGCCAGTGCCTTTCTATGTCTGCGTTATGGTGGCCGCCATTTTAGAGTTCCATCGCACGTTGGTGCCTTTGACTTTCTGTTCCATTTTACCTGGACTGCACTTGTCCGCATTAACTTTGCCTTATTTGAGCTCTGTATGGCACCTCTGTTGTCTCTTAAGGCAATTGGGGTGCAAGTTGGTGTGCAAGTTAAGTTGGATTGAGCTGGCGTTGTTATTTTCAGTTTGTTAGTGGTGCGCCGTCTTACTGATACCCGGCACCTCCTCGCCAAATGCTGTGGCTGACCTATCTCGCTCCTAGGCACGCTTATTTTGCCACACATGAACTATCTTCCGTGGAGTGCTGCAATTCTACAAGCTGGCACTTTCCCCCAAAATGCAATTGGAACCGAGCTTTCCGTACCTTAATGTGATGGAGCACTGCTTTCCCTATGACTGTGTTGCGACGGGCGCCATTTTGGAGAACCACCGCCCTGTGTTGCTCTTTAGCTTCGGTTTCGTTATGTTTCGGTTTCGTTGAGTTAGGACCCTGCTTGCTGTATTAATCTTCCTTTGTTGCCACAACACTGCTAACCACGTTCAGATGTCAGATGCCAAGTAATGTCGGCTCTTAAATCCTGTGTCTAGCGTGAGATCTACCAGCTCCGGGCAGCATGTAATTTGGAGCGCCAACCGTTGCTGCCGCCGCTCTCGCTCCTCGCACCCCACCTCGCACTTTCACACTCTCTTAGCCCCATCCTCTGTAAGCGCTGTTCAGTGCGTACCTCAGAGTTGCCGGCTGTAGTCGGTATCTCGTAGATGCTGGCGGGCGGGGGTAGCGGTTTCCAACGTGTAGCTCCTCTGTATTTCACCCGTATTTTCACCGTTTCTTGTGTTTGGTTTCATTCTCTGATGATCTGGGCCGCCGCCATTTTGCTCTGACTCATCCATCTTAATCTCTGCATCGTAAGTTTGTTTTCTCGCTTTTTTTAGGCACCATAGATCCTCGCGAAGGTAGCACTCTTGGTCAGGGCTCTTTCCGATGGTCAGATCTTCGAGTGCTGCATCTATTGCTTTGTTGCTCGCCGGGGATTTAAGGTTCTTTTCTTCCAATATAGTGGAGCGACAGGATCAGGCAGCCATTAACTCTGCCGTCCAAGCCACGCCCCCGCATCATTCCAATTTCTAACGATTGGAATCAGACATCACATAAGGTATCAGATATTGACATGTTTTTTTGTGTTGAAGTATTTTATTATATTTTAAGAAAAAGATATACAGTCAAGGTATACTGCGATACATTCTTGCCGAAATTGATCAGTATATGTAAAAAGTTAAAAATAGTCACATGACATAAATACAACCAGATACATGATGACAGAAACTAAATAAATTCAAATCCCCCAAATATTAATTATCATTCCAGTGTAGAGAAGTTTGAAAAATGAGGAGACAAAAGTAGGCCAAAAACCATCATGTCAATAATGCAATGTGTGTCAGAATATATATCGCCTCGGAAATAAGGTATAACACAAGGGGGTAGGAAAGAGGGGGAGAAAGAGGGAAAGAAGGAAAAATAAGGGGGGGGGCGGGTATAATGGGAACTTCACTTATATTGAGAAGATATTGGTATGTTTTACATCTTTCTGAACATTTTCACTCAGATAAATTCGACCAGGTTTTTTCCAGCAAAATGTTTTGAGGTTAAACTATGGATGAGTGGTGATTACAGCAAAAATTGTTTCCTGGGTTCCTACTTTTTAGGCAGCTGGGCCCATCAATGATCATCCATCCCAAAAGACAAGTGCATGTTCTCTGTGGGGCTGTTTCCCGCGTGCACCGTACCTTCACTTAGCACCCAGGACTGCCCAGGTAGCGCGCACATCAGCTGACAGTGAGAGTGCAATTTCTTATCTGATCTTTCACATTTGAGCAGTGCAAAATACCTTTCTTTTGAAGGCAGTTTAGGGGGAGCCTCCGCGGTGCTTAGGTACCATACCCTAGGGAAATGATAATAAACAGTAACAGGCACATTTCCCTCTTCGGTGATCCTGTGAGGATTGCAGGCGCTCACATGGCTTGGATCAGGCCTCTCTAAAACCTTCAAGGAATCGGCGCCGCGGGCAGAGACGCTGTCTTGGTCTCTGGGCGTAGCAGTCAGCGGGGCCTAGGTGGCAGGCCGCTACTGCAAGGGCAGACGAGGAATGCTATCACTTCCGGGGTTCGCGGTATGGCCATGGCAGAGTCTGCCCTAGACCTGACCTCTGCTTTGATAAATTACATCTAATACGAACCCCATTGTGCAGGGTCAGATTGGTAATGCGGGCACTCGGAAATGGCCGCTATCCGAGTTCTAGCTGTGGGCTGCTTTTTGGGGCAGCCTGGTGGCTGTCTGTGCTGTTAGGATGCCGCCAGCGGCCAAGTGAGTGCCTGAATGGCCTTTCTAGAGGCAGATGGGCGGAGGTATCACTCCCTTTCTCTCGCTGGGCCGCCCTTTAATGTATGCTGATTGAGCGGGGGGTGGGGCCTGAACAGAAGTGGTCTCACTTGGATTCATGTGCGGCTCAGCAGTGTGAACTCATCTGTGCATTTTTATTTATCTAAGTGAAGTTAATAAAATGTGGGCCACTTTTGTTTGGTGTGCCTGGGCCGATTTTTGATCCCAATAAAACCCTTCCATTGTGTGGGCGTTTAATATTTTCGCCGTCAGCTGTACAGCTGTACAATATTGTATTGTATTCCCAATTCTTCATTCAGCCTGTATTAAACTAGTAACTGGTGCTGCGGAGAATAACTGCTTTCGCAGAAAGGCAACCCGATATTAAATTTCAGCGGTGTTAAATACTGGCAGCTCCCTCTTCCAATTGTGATTGTGGACAAATAGCTTACTCACCCTGTGCCACTGACGTACTGTGTGATCCTGGGCAGCTTCCTCCACAAGCTTGGCTCACCCAGTGCCTCTAGTGCAGGGTGTTCTTCTTTCTCGAGAGACTCCTCCACAAACCTGGCTCACTGACGCACTGACGCACAGTGTGCTCTTGGCCAGATTGGCTCTCAGTTGAAAACAAATGCATACTTGCATTATAAGACTGTGCCGAAAAGTGTATCACGATTGAACGAATTATGTGTTTGTACGTTTAGACAGGTTTCATTTAATGGTTTCTATTTAACGCTAATCCAAAAACAAGGGAGTTACCCCAGTGTGAAACTCACAAAGGGACGGGGTATCGAATAACAACAGAAACAAGAATGTCCCTATTAGGAAAGGCCTACGGATTTATCCTATCAATCAAGTGTCTGATATTTACCGATTCTGTTGGTTGTCTCACAAACATAGAGTCTACATACAGTAGCTTGTATATGCACTAAAGAAATCTAAAATACTAATCAGTAAAATTACAATTATTTATTTTGTAAATAAGCAACATAAAAATATCAACATAAAAATATCCTTCCCTCCCAGAATGGGTTACAATCTTTTAATCAAATTCAATTAATCATAATAAAAAACAATTTACGTGAATACATGTCACAAAAATCATCATCAAAGTCGACGCGGCGTTTCGGTGATTTCACCTTCTTCAGGACTAAAAAACAGTATGATCAAATCTAAAAAGAAGGGAAAGTATTGTCTTAAAATAAATGTTGACTAAAACAGTGCAATATACAATACTACATTTCATGGCTACAGTATCTTGACTTGAAGATAGCTAATTGCCTGCGTATTGTTACTAATTGGTAAGGCAAACACTTGACAGTATGACGGTATTTCTATAGACACGTATATTATTCAAATTTATTTTATTATTATTTATCAACAGATGTCCTTAAAGCGTTTTATAAATTTATAGAAAGGACCCACTCATACCTCAATTGTCTTGTAATGGAAGGGATAGACGTTTTAAAAAAAATTGTCCAAATGGAATAGCCCTTCACGGTAGAGGCATCTACTGTTGAATAAGCCTATAATGGAAGTAGGAGTCATCACTTAACATGTACCCTACATTTACTCTCCATTGGTGGTATAAAAACATAGCTTATACTTTATCGACATACCTTATTTTCAGTTGAGTTAGGAATTGTATGTTATGTCCGTAAGAGCCACCGTGGATATACTGGTATTATTCGAGAGAAGCCCACTTTAAAATTTGGGGAAAATATCTCTAGGGTGACAAGTAAAAGAAAAAATCTCTCATTTAATCACTGGGGTTTTGTTCACCTGATGTATTTTTTGACAGTTTACAACATTCAATCACTGTTGCTCACCACAAGATTCAAGGGCGTGTAAATCCTTTTCGTTTCTTCAGCTCTAATCGTTAGATAAGGAATTCACATCTGACAGGCCAACGAAAGTAGATTTTTTCAATTAATCACTTTCTTGTGTTCAATCCTATACATAAAGAGAACACCATATATTGTCGTTTTGTGTATATTGACGTAAGATAATTACAGTCACATTGCTGTCCTATGCTTAATTGTGTGACCTAGTTATAAACGTTGCCCCGAGTCCTGATATTTAAGACTCACGTTCCATTATGAACCGTGTTTATTTCAATATTACCGAAGTTCATCGTTTGGGTTCAGGTCTCGCTTTAAATAGTACCCGGCCAATCCAAGCAATTAAGAATGCTCGGTGTTGCTTATTTAATTAAGGCTGGAAGAAAAAATGTTTAAACTAACATTCTATCGGTTTATTATGTTTATATAAACGCTCTATATTTGTACAACTAATTGCCGCTAGCGCTCGGGTCTTTTAATTTAAAGTTACAGAGAACCACGGTCGTTTAAAATGCTCCGTGACGCTTACCTCAACCGGACAGGACGGCCTCCCTGCTCTTACGGACTCCTCGATAGCAGCGTATCAAGAGGGTTTGTTTACTTGTCTTATATGCCCGGTAGTTTTAGACCTCCTACTCACGCACTTACGCATTTACGTCACTTCCTCTTTTATACGGAAGTGATGTACATTATGCCTGAAACTAGCAGACATCTTAACAAAGACCAATGTCATATTGTATTGATCATTTCATACTCATCCTATTTGGTTTAAAAATAAATCAATATGAATGTAATTGTATTAGTTGTTCATCTCGGATGATCTCATTGCATGTTTTGAAATTGCATCTCTTATTACGAATGCATCATGCGTGACGCGGTGATACACGGGCGGCCATCTTGGAATGGACTAGTGAAGCATTATATCAATACGTTTATTAATGCAGAGTGAACCTATTTACTTATTTTTATAGTTCTACCATGAAACACATTTATATTAATACATTTGAACTTGTAATGTAATTTTCACGATATATAATGGAAGATATGGATAACAACTATCAGAGGTTTCATATAGATCAATATGTTATTTTCCTCTAAGAAATAATGGATTTTCCTATAACATAATTATTATCATAAAAGCTGTACAATGTGTCCAAAAGTAATCATCAAAACATATATGTAGTGAATATTTTGACATGGTAGATAGATATTATAAACAAGTCAATATAGCATCATTAAAACGAACGATAAAATGTCATAATGTCATAATGGGAGAATCACAGCTGACATTCAATATATAGGTTGGTACAAGCTTATATTGTTAAACGAATTCATTAAAGTAATTTCTCCCAATCTTCTTTATTATTCAATCCATTTTTGTATGTGTTGAAGCGTGACATAAAAAATTGTTCCCGTTTTTTCCTTTTGGTCGTAATATCGCCACCACGTGCGTTACAATAAACAATTTCTATACCACGCCATCTCAGATCATCTACCGAGTGATTCGCCTCTAACCAGTGATCTACCAATGGAGATGTTCTTTTCTTAGTTCTGATCGCTGATTTATGTTCTGTGATTCTTGTACGTATCTCTCGTGAGGTCTCACCAATATAAGCCTTGTTGCATGGGCACATGATCATATAGATCAGATTGCTTGACCTGCAATTGATCAGATTTCTAATCTGATGTTTGCTACCGTTATGTATCACTGTACTTCCTTTAATCACGTTACTACAGATTTTGCAGGAATTGCAAGGAAAAGTGCCAACAGGAAAAGGGGCATTATTAATGGTGTTTTGTTTAGGGATTTTATCTTCTCTATAGGTATGTACTAATTTGTTACGAATTGTACTATTCCTCCTAAATGAAAACAATGGTTTTGGTGGTATGGTTTCATTCTTGTCTTTTAGTAATGACCAATTCCTGTTCACTATATTTTTGACCTTATTGCTGATATTGCTGAAGTTTGTTACAAAAATCAGTGGTAGGTCCTGCATTCGTCCATTTTTGTCTTTTTCAATAAAGAGAGAATCTCTGTCGAAATACTTAGCTCTTTTGTAGGCCTTACGGATAAGTTTTTTTGGGTATCCTCTGTCTGCTAATTTTTGTGTTAAGACATCAGCATGTCTATTGAAATCATGGATATCTGTACAATTGCGGCGTATTCTTAAATACTGCCCAAAAGGAATGTTATCTTTCTGGCACACTGGATGATTGCTCTGGTAGTGTAACATTGTGTTACGATCGGTGGGTTTCGTAAACAACTCTACCTTTAATTTGCCGTTGTCATGTTCTATTTTGATGTCTAAAAAGTCACAGTATTCTTTATTAATATTTGACGTGAATTTAAGATTAATGTCTCCCAAGTTTATCCAACTTAGGAAGTCATTAAGGGATTCAATGGTTCCACTCCAAATAAAGAAAACATCATCGATGTAGCGGGACCAACAAGATATGTTCTCATAAAATGGTGCCGCTGTATTAAAGATATGTTTCTCCTCGAAATCAGCAACATACAAGCAGGCCAGACTAGGAGCACAGGTGGCTCCCATGCTGGTACCTTTGACCTGCTTGTATAGATCTTTATTGAACAAAAAAATGTTGTTCTTAAGGATTATGTCTACACATTCTACTATAAATGCTGAATGAGCAGACAAATCATCATGGTCATTCTTTAAGAGGCCCTTTAGCATTTCAATAGTATCATTTTGTGGTATATTTGTGTAAAGGGCCTCTATGTCTAGAGATACCAACACTTGACTTTCTATATGGTAAGCTAAACCTTCGATTTTTTTGATCATTGAGGTGGTATCTTTTATATAGGCCTTTTGTTTAATCACAAGTGGTTGCAGAAATTTATCAACATATTTGCTGAGAGGTTCAGTGAGAGAATCGATACTGGAAACTATCGGTCTCATGGGTGGATTTGTTAGACTTTTATGTACTTTGGGTAGTCCATATAGAGCTGGTAGTTTAGGATTAAGATTTCTAAGGAAATTGTATTCATCTGGACATATGATATCATCTTCCTTCGCATGGTCTAAAAGTCTCCTAACTTTTTCGATTAGTGCTTTCCAAGCTTCTCTGTTCGATTTCTCATAGTGCAAGGGATTATTCAAAAGGTTGAGTATTCTATTGTTGTAATCCGCAGTGTCCATCACTACTATACTGCCACCTTTATCTCCCGGTTTTATGGTAAGCTCATAACATTGTTCTAGATTGATCAGGGCAGTTCGTTCAGTGGCATTCAGATTATTCCGCCAACCAATGTTTTTGGAGAATAGATTCTCCAAAAACATTGGTTGGCGGAATAATCTGAATGCCACTGAACGAACTGCCCTGATCAATCTAGAACAATGTTATGAGCTTACCATAAAACCGGGAGATAAAGGTGGCAGTATAGTAGTGATGGACACTGCGGATTACAACAATAGAATACTCAACCTTTTGAATAATCCCTTGCACTATGAGAAATCGAACAGAGAAGCTTGGAAAGCACTAATCGAAAAAGTTAGGAGACTTTTAGACCATGCGAAGGAAGATGATATCATATGTCCAGATGAATACAATTTCCTTAGAAATCTTAATCCTAAACTACCAGCTCTATATGGACTACCCAAAGTACATAAAAGTCTAACAAATCCACCCATGAGACCGATAGTTTCCAGTATCGATTCTCTCACTGAACCTCTCAGCAAATATGTTGATAAATTTCTGCAACCACTTGTGATTAAACAAAAGGCCTATATAAAAGATACCACCTCAATGATCAAAAAAATCGAAGGTTTAGCTTACCATATAGAAAGTCAAGTGTTGGTATCTCTAGACATAGAGGCCCTTTACACAAATATACCACAAAATGATACTATTGAAATGCTAAAGGGCCTCTTAAAGAATGACCATGATGATTTGTCTGCTCATTCAGCATTTATAGTAGAATGTGTAGACATAATCCTTAAGAACAACATTTTTTTGTTCAATAAAGATCTATACAAGCAGGTCAAAGGTACCAGCATGGGAGCCACCTGTGCTCCTAGTCTGGCCTGCTTGTATGTTGCTGATTTCGAGGAGAAACATATCTTTAATACAGCGGCACCATTTTATGAGAACATATCTTGTTGGTCCCGCTACATCGATGATGTTTTCTTTATTTGGAGTGGAACCATTGAATCCCTTAATGACTTCCTAAGTTGGATAAACTTGGGAGACATTAATCTTAAATTCACGTCAAATATTAATAAAGAATACTGTGACTTTTTAGACATCAAAATAGAACATGACAACGGCAAATTAAAGGTAGAGTTGTTTACGAAACCCACCGATCGTAACACAATGTTACACTACCAGAGCAATCATCCAGTGTGCCAGAAAGATAACATTCCTTTTGGGCAGTATTTAAGAATACGCCGCAATTGTACAGATATCCATGATTTCAATAGACATGCTGATGTCTTAACACAAAAATTAGCAGACAGAGGATACCCAAAAAAACTTATCCGTAAGGCCTACAAAAGAGCTAAGTATTTCGACAGAGATTCTCTCTTTATTGAAAAAGACAAAAATGGACGAATGCAGGACCTACCACTGATTTTTGTAACAAACTTCAGCAATATCAGCAATAAGGTCAAAAATATAGTGAACAGGAATTGGTCATTACTAAAAGACAAGAATGAAACCATACCACCAAAACCATTGTTTTCATTTAGGAGGAATAGTACAATTCGTAACAAATTAGTACATACCTATAGAGAAGATAAAATCCCTAAACAAAACACCATTAATAATGCCCCTTTTCCTGTTGGCACTTTTCCTTGCAATTCCTGCAAAATCTGTAGTAACGTGATCAAAGGAAGTACAGTGATACATAACGGTAGCAAACATCAGATTAGAAATCTGATCAATTGCAGGTCAAGCAATCTGATCTATATGATCATGTGCCCATGCAACAAGGCTTATATTGGTGAGACCTCACGAGAGATACGTACAAGAATCACAGAACATAAATCAGCGATCAGAACTAAGAAAAGAACATCTCCATTGGTAGATCACTGGTTAGAGGCGAATCACTCGGTAGATGATCTGAGATGGCGTGGTATAGAAATTGTTTATTGTAACGCACGTGGTGGCGATATTACGACCAAAAGGAAAAAACGGGAACAATTTTTTATGTCACGCTTCAACACATACAAAAATGGATTGAATAATAAAGAAGATTGGGAGAAATTACTTTAATGAATTCGTTTAACAATATAAGCTTGTACCAACCTATATATTGAATGTCAGCTGTGATTCTCCCATTATGACATTATGACATTTTATCGTTCGTTTTAATGATGCTATATTGACTTGTTTATAATATCTATCTACCATGTCAAAATATTCACTACATATATGTTTTGATGATTACTTTTGGACACATTGTACAGCTTTTATGATAATAATTATGTTATAGGAAAATCCATTATTTCTTAGAGGAAAATAACATATTGATCTATATGAAACCTCTGATAGTTGTTATCCATATCTTCCATTATATATCGTGAAAATTACATTACAAGTTCAAATGTATTAATATAAATGTGTTTCATGGTAGAACTATAAAAATAAGTAAATAGGTTCACTCTGCATTAATAAACGTATTGATATAATGCTTCACTAGTCCATTCCAAGATGGCCGCCCGTGTATCACCGCGTCACGCATGATGCATTCGTAATAAGAGATGCAATTTCAAAACATGCAATGAGATCATCCGAGATGAACAACTAATACAATTACATTCATATTGATTTATTTTTAAACCAAATAGGATGAGTATGAAATGATCAATACAATATGACATTGGTCTTTGTTAAGATGTCTGCTAGTTTCAGGCATAATGTACATCACTTCCGTATAAAAGAGGAAGTGACGTAAATGCGTAAGTGCGTGAGTAGGAGGTCTAAAACTACCAGGCATATAAGACAAGTAAACAAACCCTCTTGATACGCTGCTATCGAGGAGTCCGTAAGAGCAGGGAGGCCGTCCTGTCCGGTTGAGGTAAGCGTCACGGAGCATTTTAAACGACCGTGGTTCTCTGTAACTTTAAATTAAAAGACCCGAGCGCTAGCGGCAATTAGTTGTACAAATATAGAGCGTTTATATAAACATAATAAACCGATAGAATGTTAGTTTAAACATTTTTTCTTCCAGCCTTAATTAAATAAGCAACACTGAGCATTCTTAATTGCTTGGATTGGCCGGGTACTATTTAAAGCGAGACCTGAACCCAAACGATGAACTTCGGTAATATTGAAATAAACACGGTTCATAATGGAACGTGAGTCTTAAATATCAGGACTCGGGGCAACGTTTATAACTAGGTCACACAATTAAGCATAGGACAGCAATGTGACTGTAATTATCTTACGTCAATATACACAAAACGACAATATATGGTGTTCTCTTTATGTATAGGATTGAACACAAGAAAGTGATTAATTGAAAAAATCTACTTTCGTTGGCCTGTCAGATGTGAATTCCTTATCTAACGATTAGAGCTGAAGAAACGAAAAGGATTTACACGCCCTTGAATCTTGTGGTGAGCAACAGTGATTGAATGTTGTAAACTGTCAAAAAATACATCAGGTGAACAAAACCCCAGTGATTAAATGAGAGATTTTTTCTTTTACTTGTCACCCTAGAGATATTTTCCCCAAATTTTAAAGTGGGCTTCTCTCGAATAATACCAGTATATCCACGGTGGCTCTTACGGACATAACATACAATTCCTAACTCAACTGAAAATAAGGTATGTCGATAAAGTATAAGCTATGTTTTTATACCACCAATGGAGAGTAAATGTAGGGTACATGTTAAGTGATGACTCCTACTTCCATTATAGGCTTATTCAACAGTAGATGCCTCTACCGTGAAGGGCTATTCCATTTGGACAATTTTTTTTAAAACGTCTATCCCTTCCATTACAAGACAATTGAGGTATGAGTGGGTCCTTTCTATAAATTTATAAAACGCTTTAAGGACATCTGTTGATAAATAATAATAAAATAAATTTGAATAATATACGTGTCTATAGAAATACCGTCATACTGTCAAGTGTTTGCCTTACCAATTAGTAACAATACGCAGGCAATTAGCTATCTTCAAGTCAAGATACTGTAGCCATGAAATGTAGTATTGTATATTGCACTGTTTTAGTCAACATTTATTTTAAGACAATACTTTCCCTTCTTTTTAGATTTGATCATACTGTTTTTTAGTCCTGAAGAAGGTGAAATCACCGAAACGCCGCGTCGACTTTGATGATGATTTTTGTGACATGTATTCACGTAAATTGTTTTTTATTATGATTAATTGAATTTGATTAAAAGATTGTAACCCATTCTGGGAGGGAAGGATATTTTTATGTTGATATTTTTATGTTGCTTATTTACAAAATAAATAATTGTAATTTTACTGATTAGTATTTTAGATTTCTTTAGTGCATATACAAGCTACTGTATGTAGACTCTATGTTTGTGAGACAACCAACAGAATCGGTAAATATCAGACACTTGATTGATAGGATAAATCCGTAGGCCTTTCCTAATAGGGACATTCTTGTTTCTGTTCTATTTAACGCTCCCTTTCCAGTGTCACCCTAACGATGAAGGATAATATTGATTTTTAAGTTAAAAGACCAGTGAAGTGTTTTACTGATTTCATTGTTTTTAGAATGCTTCTAATGCACAAACTAATTGATTAATTCAAGATAGGTTTACAGTGAATTTTTCTTAAATTTACTTTTGTTTTATTCCTAAAATGAAGTGTTGTATTGTGCATTCTTTTGAAATGTTTCTTCGATTCATATTTAGGATGCATCGTCAAATAGTTGTTATGCCAATAGGAATTGTGGCTACAGGTTTTAGAGGAGCTCGGGGTATATAAATGTAATGATTGATTGTTTTAAAATGTTTATTCCAATACAACATACTTTATTTCGGTCATTGTAGACCATAAAAGTGCATACACAAAAAAATAGTGAACATGAAACCATATACTATAAAACATCACCATAAATAGCTATAGCAATTAATAAGTCAACTTTGTTAGTTCAGAGAGGGGCAGAACCGGACAGTTCAAATCAACAGCCCACCCTCATCCAGCTACTGTCTAAGTTTCCCCACATGTAGAGGCTACATGGGTAATAAACAGCTGTACATGAAATGTATCTAATAAATGCTAATTTCATCAACAAACTTGATGTTAAAATCTTAAAAGGAGTAAAAAATGTAAATAAAACAGTTAAAAATGCACAGACATTATATATATAAGGCCACGACAAAGAGTTTAAAATCATCCTGCGCGTGCGGATGTATGATATTACAATGCGGGTTTTTACCACGCGTGCAGTTACATCGCATGCGTTACAATGCATGCAATGTTACAACGCTATGCATCTTTACATCGACTTGCGCTAGATGGCATGCTGACATTAAAAAAGTGTAATTTACTATTCCAACTCCAGTCCACTTAACAGTAGGGAAGGTGTTGGGATAGTAAACTACACTATTTGTAATGTTAGCACGCCATCTAGCGCAAGTCGATGTACAGACTTGCGTTCTAATGGCATAGAGTTGTAACATCGCATGCGTTGTAACACATGCGATGTAACTGCACAGCGTGGTAATAACCGCGTTGTAATAATGGCTGTTCCCCGCGCGTGCGCCACATCGAGGTGAGCAATCTAGATGCAGAAAAAACAATAGGCGTAAAGGTCTCATTCTTCAGGACTAGAAATGCCTCCTCGCAGTGGACAAACCCTAGATTCCTACACAGTTGGATAAGCCAGCGCTTTCTTGCTAATTTATAGCCAGGGCAAAAGACAAGGACTTGGAGCTCTGACTCTTCCTCACAGTTTCAGGCAGGGCACCCTTGCGGTGTAATTTTTGACCATTTGTTAGTAAAAGCAAAAAGTGGCAAAGTCCCAAATCTAAATTGAACATACAATTTCCTTGCCAGGGTTGGTTGGATGTCATCCAGAAAAGGCTCTAATGTATACTCATCTTTGAATTTCAAGAATTCGCTGTCAAATGTCCCAATGCCGAACTCTCCTGGATATCTGCAAGTTTTAGCCTCCTATATAATCTTACCAATTCTGAACGTGAAATTACAGGGCACGATTCCTCTGGGTTGCTTCATAAACTTGGTTTCCCCAGCCTGCAACATTCATCCTTTACATGTGCAACCCATGGAATTTTACCTACACCCGGAAAACTCAATAACTCTTTTAATTCTGACAGAAAAACGGCTAGCTACGGGGTTACCCACAGTCTACGCCAGAAGGTATGAGGTCTAAGAGAAATCTTGTTCCCAATTTGTGTGATTCCCATGTCCAGCCCTAGGGGTGTGAGGGGGTATTAGGGAGAGGACCAGCAGCTGCCTCATAAAATTATTTTCTATTTTACTCAAACTACCAGAACAACAATGACCTCATAATTCAGCCCCATACATTGTCACACCCCTTGCTTGCACTTTGTAAATCTCAGTTATTGGCCCCGCTGGCTTGTGGGAGGAGTTTCAATGCAATTTTGCAATTCCCCCCACAGTCTGGGCCAACTTGAGACTTGCTTTGGCCATCTGCGGCCCCAATCCAGATTTTCTGTCAAAATGACACCTAGGTAATCAAATACCGTAACCTTCTCAAGCATAGTTCCATCTAGACTAGGGTTAGGTCATGATGTATTGGCTGGGTTGAAAACCATACGTTTAGTCTTCTGCTTCTTAATCTCCAACCCTCTGTGTTTGCAGAAGGTATCAAATCTATCAAGGACCCTCTGATTACCCATAGGCGACTTTGACAGTAAGAGGGTATCATTGGCAAACATCATTGCTGGTACCTTTCTACAATCTATTTTCGGGGCGTCATTATCCTTTACCTCAGTGAGTTGGGCGACCAATGCGATAACAAAGAGACAAAACAGGGTGGGTGCAAGCACACAACCCTGCCTAACTCCTCTGTTAACTGGAAGTCGAGAAGTTAGGTTGCCACATTTCCCATACTCACTTGGACGAAGTTACCTTCATGCAATCTAATAAGCAAGTTTAGGAGGTAGAGGGGGATCCCCAGATGCCTGATTACAACCTATAGTTTAGCTCTGTGCACCAAATCAAAAGCCGTCTTCAGATCCACAAATATTAAATAGAGACCGCCACCCTCTATTGTCACCGTTTTCCAGTATAAAAGTTGAAGTCTATATATGCGGTCAATGGTGGAAATGTTTTTTCTGAATTCGGCTTGATATGGGCTCAGAATGTCATGCTCTTCCATCCACACCTGGAGGCGATCAAGTAGTACCCGTGCAAACCGTTTCTGGGTAACATCGATCAAG
Organism: Triturus cristatus; assembly: GCF_964204655.1. NCBI lineage: Eukaryota > Metazoa > Chordata > Amphibia > Caudata > Salamandridae > Triturus > Triturus cristatus. The sequence continues at coordinate 963,527,720 of NC_140589.1, forward strand.
CTGATCGGCCTATAGTTTGCGGGTGAAAGGGGTGAACCCTTTTTAACAACGGGACAATTTCTGCCACTGCCCAGGTTTCAGGAATTGGCATACCTTTCATTATAGCGTTAAATAGAACCCATAAGTAGGGTCCCCAGATTTTTGGTTCTGCCCGAAAGAGATACCCGGCAGCTTATCCAATCCCGGTGCTTTGCCGAAGGGAAGCTTGCTTATTGCAATTAAAACTTTGGTCAAGGTAATCGCAGGGGGCTCTTCATGAATAGTTCCCAGAGAAGTTATGGAAGTTCCCTCAATTGGTCCAGCTACCTCCTTAGCGGTATATAAAGCCTGGAAATAAGTCTCGCATACATCTGCTGCTATGTTTTGCTCTAATGCTGGCTTCCCTTCGCTGCTGCCTGTGCTGACTATGGACCAAAATCCCTTCATGTCTTTGTTGGATAGAGCGGTTTTTAAAGCATCCCCTCTATCTAATTCCCAAGTTGTTTTTGCTTGTTGGATACTTTCTCTATACAGCATTCACATTAGTTTAGTTAGGGATCTATCCTTGGCTTTAATGGCCTCTATCAGGGTTCACTTAGCCTTTCGGCAACTATCGTTAAACCATGATCGCATGGCCCCTTTTTTCGCCCTAGAGGGGGTCTTTGGATAAAATATATCAACCAGTTATGAAGTTATAACTGCATGCTAATCTGCAACTCTATTAGTAGTTAGTAAAATACCCTCTGCTGAGACAGGTTTTTCCATTTCCAATAGGGACAGGATAATTGCTGTGTATAGTGTGGCCAGCTTGTCGGGTGATTTCTGAATTGTCCCCCACCTATTTTTCTTCTATCATTTGAGAGTGTTAGTCTATTGTCTGGGGGAGTATAGCTGACCCTAGCATTTCCAAAGTCCGGCATCTCCAGTTCCATAGTTAGAGCGTTGTGATCGCTGTCGTGTCTCAGCAAGACATCGAAATCAACAACCCTTTGCCATAGCCTGGTCTCCACTAGGATGTAATCCATCAAGGATGATTGGCCTATTCTATTGAATGTTAACTTCCCAGCTGTGTCCAATTTAATGCGCCCATTACATGCTCTCAGGGAGTAAGTTAGTGTGACTGCATTGATCTGGAGTGCCAGCGGGGACCATGCCTTAATCGGTGGAATTTGACGGTCTGCAATTAGCCATTGAAGATCCTCTTCACTGGGAGTTGTGGGCTCAACTAGGGGCTCAAACTGGCAATTAAAATCCCCCCATAGTTAATCACACACTTGTAGGGACTGTAGGAATAAAAAGATTCAATTGGTCAAAGATCGAGGATACATTACTCAGGCTTACAGGTCCAGAATAAACATTAATAAAAGCTATCTTAAGTTTAGAGGGAAAGATAAGTACTATATACTGGATGTCGTTAGATGAAGAATTCATCTGTTCAGCTTTACAACCCAAATGAGAACTGACCCAGATGCATAGGCCCCTAGACGGTCTGCCCCTTCCCCCCTCCAGAGAGTCTACCGGTGCCCAGGTTTCCTGAAACATGCATATGTAATATTGGTCCACAAAAAGCCCCCAATCGGGGCAAGACAGTTTGTTTTTTTAGACCAGCAACGTTCCAGGATAAGACCCTCAACTTTTCACCTAAGATACACTTGTCAAGGGTACCCTCAATATTATTGCTAACGGCTGGTTGGATATCCCTCGTTTGGACCGAGTGGTAGCTATGTGATACTCTCTTGAGTGCACTTTTCCTCAGTGTGCGTTTGAATAGAGCAGCGGGGGTTGGGGCAACTGGTGTTCCAGGGGACTCTTCCCGTAAATGTTTATTTATGTTTGATTTTATATATTCTTTTATGCTATGTAACCAAAGCAAAATAAAGAGATTAGAGTCCAGCACCCAAGTCTACCCTGAATCCATTCCTGAAATTTTAACCAAAGAATATGCACTTCAGGTTGCATCCTGTGCTACCCAAGGAAAGTTATACATTGTATGCTCTGTTGGGACTTTCACTTGCCAACATATCCATTGAATGTAGGTATGTATTCATTTTTAAACACAAGGAGATGATGGACAGAGCGTTGAAACTTTTCAGACACTCAACCCCAGTCACAGATCTGGGTTTAATCCATCATCGTTCTTTAGCTCACTTAGCCACCTCAGTTCAGACCCAGCTATATGCAAATCAGTCTTCACCCTGTGCCTCATGGGAACAGTCCAGCCCGAACTGCCAAGCCAGGTCTTCCCTGAACAGGAAACAAGCATCCTGGGACCGATTTTGGGGTAACCCCCCCCCCACCTCATCAGCCAGACTAGCTTGAATCTAGTAGCAAAGTGAGCAAGAGACCCACGTCTGGGCACCTCCAGCCAACGCAGGTCGAACAAAGCAAACACAAGGAGATGATGGACGGAGCGATTCAACTTTTCAGGCACTCACCCCCAGTCACAGATCTCTTGAATGGGGGTGAATGTTTTGATTAGTTCTTCATTCTGTCCATCAACTGTGTGTCTTTTGCTTTCTTGCCCTAAGTGCGCCAGGTATGCCCATACGTGGGTCCCGGACTCACTGTGCCACTGGATTCAAGTTATCCTGGCTGATGAGGAGTGAAACCTCTAAACCGGTTGTAGGATGCTTGTTTCTGGTGCAGGGAGGACCTGGCTTAGCGGTTCGGGCTGGACTGTTCCCATGAGGCACAGGGTCAAGAATGGTTTGCATATGGCAAGGTCCAAACTGGGGTGGCATGATGAGCAAAAGAATGATGGATTTAACCCAGATCTCTTGACTGGGGTTGAATGTTTTGATTTGTTATGCATTCTGTCCAACAACTGTGTCTTTTATGTATATATTTGTCACAGGTCGAGGTCACAGGTCGAGAGAGACAAGTTGACCAAGAGAACAGTATAGACACTGCGTGAGCCAGGCTTGTGGAGGAGGCTGCCAAGGGGTATGGGGTGACGCAGGTCTGTAGGGGAAGCTGTCCAGTAGAATATGGTGTGAAAGTGGCACATGTTGAAACAGGCGTGTGCAGATAGTTGCTCAAGAACATGGGAGTAGCAAGACAATTAAAGTAACCCCCACTTTGAGCCATACCTCCAGTCATACTGAGCCTGCAAAGCCAGCAGACCCGACCCTCCTAGAAGAGTTTAATTCACACTTTCTTCCTCCTTTCAACCATATTATTGATCCATCCTCTCACCTTTCCATCTATTCATTAATCAACCTGCTCTTCCTTTTATCTTTCCATCCACTCACACAGCCAACTAAACTTTCTCTAATCTCTCTATACTTCTAGTGTTTCATATATACATTAATTCCTGCAACTACTACTATCTCTGTATCTATTCATCTTTCCACCCATCAATCCTTTGTCTCTTCCTTTCTCATCATTTCACATACCTGCTCATTCTTCCATTCACTCATACTGCCACTTATTCATCCTTTCACTCTTCAGTCCATGCTTTCACCTTTCTTATATTCGTCTTTTAACCCTTCCATTTATCATTTTACCCTTGCACTTAATACATCTTTTCACCCTCCCATCAGTTCATTTACCCTGCTTTCTTTTTACCTATTCATCCTACCTTTCACATTTCCCTCATTCTTCCTTTCCACGATTTCTTCCTTTCTGTCACCCTTCCCTTTCTATATTTCCCATTTGCATCTACTCATCTATCTTCCCCCAGCTTTACTTTAACTTTTAGATTTTGTCTCTATCACTTACACTTTCCATTTTCCTCTATCTGCGGTTCAGTATTTTCACAATTTTTTAGTTGCTTTTTTCTCTGTGCCTTTCAGCTGAATTACACAGCCCTCTGACATAACATTTCGTAAGGATGCTATTGATGACCATGAAAACACATGAGGCCCATAAATAGAGGTGTGGCGCTGCGGCCAGGGCAACTGACTCTGGAATCTGAGGATCACGGTTCAATCCTTGGCGCTGGCAGCAGATTAGCCCAGCACCATGTGACTCTGGGCAATAGCTTGCTTAATCTTGCCGACGGCCCCCAGCACCTAGAGACTCTTATGGGTGATTGTTCGCGCTTTACAAATGTGGATATTAATACTTAATATTTTATAGGGAGTGAGTTCACCAGCCCATGGGGTCCAGTTACACCTCGCTTAATCAGCTAAAGTGGGACGGTTCGCTGGGCCAATTCTAAAGATCACAAGTTAAGTCAGTGATATGGACTGAACACTAGAAAATGAGCTTCTGTAGAATCCAAGCTGTCAAGGCAAACATATTGTCTTGCTTAGCATGCAATGGACATTGGGGAGTATGCCCTCTCAGTACAAGTTGTCCAAGCTCAACGCCAATTCAGTTAGGGTCTCCCATTATTGAGGTTTGTCTTATATGGTGGGGGATAAGGTTGGTGTTAGAGGAGTTTTGGTGTTCACATGAAGCCTTGAACTTGGGAATGCAAGCAATATCTTAACATATAGCAAGTACCTGTGGAAAAGCTTCATAGGCAGCCGCGGCCCGTACAGGTAAGAGTGGTGGGGCCGGGTGAGGGGGGATTTCGACAGACGATGACCAGGGAAAAATAAATAAATAATGAATTTGCCCCAGTCATCGTCCATTGAAATCCCCCCTCATCCGGCCCCACCGCTCTTACCTGTACGGGCCGTGGTTGATCATAGGTCCACCGCGGCTTTTTTTTAGCTTGTACAGATTTCTGCACATTGTTTTTTTTACCAATACTCTAGAGTAATTTCGATCGACGCTCTTCTTCTGATGAAAAAGAAGGTGGATTTATTTTTAAAATATGATGCATTCCCAATAAAAATATGCAAGCAATGGAAAATTGAAATTTCGAAAACTTGTGAACATCAGATTTGTGTTTTCAGTCAAAGCCATTCCCAGGTCTTTATTTTTAACATGTTTCCATGTGCATGCATGTTTGTTTGAACCAATTCCATTGAATTTGGTGGACACAGAGGTTGAAGTTTGTGGGAACAATTGGGAATGTCCATCCCAATCTTTAATTTTACAAAAAGACTTGTTCTTACCATATGTGAACGGTTAGATTAATGCAGACCTTAAGAGGGAAGGGAGGGGCAAATCTAAAGGCTGCTTGGGATCCTGTATATGGTTTTAATTGATGAGGCTTCTTGGTGACAACACCATCTCAAATGGAACTGAGTGTGTGAAAATGCACATTTTTGTGTTTCAATTTCAAACAAAACTTTATAGAAGTTAATGTCATAGATTTTGATAGATCGCAAACTTACTTGGTCAATTATTGCATGTTTGAGGCGCACATAACCTTGGCCCTCAGAGCACAGACACACTTGACTGCCCAACAAACAGGAATAAAATTACAGGGAACATTGGGGTGGGGCCCAGTGCACTAAACCCTATTCATAAACCAGCGTTTTCTAACTGCATACCAACTGGTTTGTGAATAGGATGGAGGACCGCGAGGGGCAACTCCTGCATTCACATTCTTTCCAAACCAATTTTTTTTTAAATTCTGCTTTACCCACATAAATAACATCTGTACAATATCACAAAACTTTCTGAGGTTGCAAAGCCTGTGATTTTGTGAATCACAAGCTTTGCTAATACAAACCGTTTTCTATACAACTCGCTCAAAGGGGCATATTATCAAGCCCAATATCGCCGCTTTAGCGGCCGTTTTCGGCTGAAAAGCGGCGATTTAAATATTGCTCTATTATCAAGGACACGCTAACAGGCTTTAGCGCGTGTATCCTTGAGATAGTAGCCGTTTTTTATCTCACTTTGCATGTCAGCGATATACATCGCTAATGACATGCAAAGTGGGCGTACCTCAGCAAAATCACATGAGAAACACTCGCAAAATCAGCTTCGCGATATTTACAAGGCTGCATCGGACCCGCGATGCGGGAATAAAATGCGCGCTAAGACCCCATTATCGCAGGATTTTAACTCCTCCTAGAAATCTGACTTAGCCATCTCTTCAATGGCAGGTGGATTGTTGGGCTAAGTACACCATTGCGTATCATCAAGCATTTCCTTTACGCTCTTCATTTATCGCAGGTTTTCACCCGCTATTGCGGTTTATCACCGTCTATCGCTGGAATTCACATCGCCTGTGAGCAGCGCGTTGATAATACGCTGCTAACAGGGCGATGTATTTCAGCAATATGCGGTGATAAAGAAAACAGCGCTATACTCGGTTTGCGATAAATATCGCAGATCGTTGCTAATATGCCCCAAAGAGTCTTTTACGAACACCCTTTGTTGTTGTTGACTATGAGTCTTACACAACAATTAGATTAATGATTATTTTACAGATTTCCAACTATCAATGAATTCTGACAATCGAACTGAACCTAATTTCCTCGTAATGTGTTGTATGTAAAACATTGGAAATTTATTTAAATATAGTTTGTATGTTTTTATGTATGGTTGTATGACAGAACAACGCAGGAAAATACTCTGCACAGCTTTATCACACATTTTTTACACCGCATTTTTTTAGAACGCATATATGCTTTTAGAACGTATGCCTTTACCACGCATTGTTTATGTATATATTTATATATATATAAACAATGTATTTATGGGAGAGATCCCCCATGCCCCCAAACTTACCTTAAATGCGTGGTAAAGGCATAAGTTGCAAAAGTATATGCGTTCTAAAAACATGTGTGGTAAAACATGGTAAAAACCTCATTGTAAAGGCTGTTTCCCTTTATGTATAAGCTTTGATAAAACTATAATTATTGAGCTGACGGTGAAAACCCGTTTGTATTTTTGTGGCAGTTATTGTGATTTTGTTGAAACCATACTCGGGTTTCACAAACAAACTTTTCAGACAGAACATTCACCCTTCTCCTTCTTCTATTGCAAGACTATGCCCTTTTCTTTTTTAGGGAGGGCATTCTATTTCCATTTCACAAATAGCCATGAACCTTTTTGACATCTGTGATAATGTTAATGATGAAATTAAACATGTCCCTAAAATCCTTTGCCTTTAATATGAATTGATCATAATTTGAAAACTATTAATTTAGCATTTGCATCGAATGTCAAGCGCCCAATTTACCCAGAAATATACGTGACTTGATTACAAACATACGAGTTAAAGTGCTACAACTTTTGCTCTAGAAGTAAAAAATCGTATTCGTGGACTCAGATCTGAATCATCATTTGTAGGATTCATAATTGGAGATGGTCAAGTGCTTTCAGAATGATTCATCCCATAATGGCTCGTAAAACAAGCTGCAGTTAAAAAAATATTTTTTTGAAGAATTTAAAATGTGTATCAAGTGTAGTGAAGGTTACAGGCAAATCATTTTCAAGACGTTGGAGCGAATTCCTTAAAACCGCACTTAGTACTATATCAAAAGGCCTCTTTGTAATGCCGGAAAGCTGATTTTTATTTTTGGGTAGATCCAAAACTTTTCCGGGATTCTCAATAATTGATTTGGCCTATTTACGCAAAATCCTCAAAATGATCCTACTATGCCACTTTGCATAATTATGTCACGCCCATGGCCATTTATTACTGTAGGAATATGGACACAATGTAAATGATCAGAAACCCAGTGGCTGTGGTCCATGGCATTTGTCTTTTTTTTCTACTATTTTTATAGTAAAAACCGTGTCCTCACATACAAAATAGATGCAAGGACACATTTCACACTAATACATAGCAATAAACGCCAGGTTTGCATTTCATGTAAATATGCGAAGGTTCACATGATTTTTACGAAATTTAATTTGATTACGTAACAGGGAATTTTGCACTTGCCTTAGTTTTTAAGTACTTGCATTGTGTAAAGTAAATCCATTTAGCCCAATATCTCTTTACGTTAGTGCATTCTTTTAGACAGAACAGCTCAGGAACAGAAAGGAGCGATCCCTGCTCTTAGTTTCCAAGCTGCACTGTCTGATTATCAAGTCCTAACTCGGAGGAATATTGTGTTATATGAAGTCCTGTTACGCACTGCAGATGCATAAAAACTAGGGGTGGGCGGAATTTGCGAAATTCACTTTCGCAAATTATCGCGAAAATGTAAAAAATCTCCGCAAACACGCGTAAAATATCGCAAAGATGCGGAAGTTTTTTTCCTGCCCGTTCGCGGTAGTTTCTGCATGGTCGCGGCTCGCCAACTTACCCATGTGGCTGCTTGCGGGCGCGGCCATCTTGTTTTCACTTGTCTCGCGGTGCACGATCGTGAGAAGAAAGACGTAATCGCGCGATGCATGACGTTACTGCGGGCGCGAACTGTCGCGAGACAGCGCAAATGGCTACCAACAATCCAACATCTCGTGGAGAACGCGACCGGATCGGGAAAACTTGTCGGCGAACGCGGGGATTCAAGTAAGGCGATCGCGCGCACGCGAGAATGTATTATTTTACAGCGCGAGCAAGAAACAAATTATCGCTAAGCTGCGGAATGCGGAAATTTTGACATTTTCGCGCTTTCCGCGGAACGCGAAAATGCCAAATTATCACAATTTCCACGAACGGAACGGAATTTTGGCCCAGGCCTAATAAAAACAGGACTCCAACTCTGTGCTGAGCCTTTGCTGTCCATCATGACATGGACCCAAATGTGTAAATGGGTTGAAGACACATTGTCCACCTTTTTCAAACCTCTTTATAAATCTTTCAAACATGTGCATTTGCATATTTCTCTTTTTTCTATCTCCATGAGGAACATTTTGCCCCATGGAGAAACCCTTCTCCTACCGCAATTAAATATGTGTGCTTTCCATCCCGATTACACCCAGGAAGCACACTTGTTTCAGGGATTATGCTCAGAAACAGAGCTATGCCTGGGATCACAGGATGTCAGCATGTAGGGACTTAGGGCCTTATTATGAGTTTCGCGGTCTTCCGGCTGGCCTGCTACCAGGAGAACCGCCAAGCCTGTAGTGCGCTCGCTCGCCAGATTACGAGTGTCATTCAGGGCAGGCGGGCAGTGCTGCATTGGTCTCACGGCGGTGGTCTGTTTGGCTCATAGAAAAGCCTTAACAGCAGACTGCCGCTGTGACTGCGCCTGCCTCACGTTCCTGCACAGTGTGGCATGCACCATGTTGTGCATGCCATACTGTGCAGGAACTGGGGTGCAATTCCAGGGGGGCACAACATGTGCCCTCTTAATGCACCCACAGGCCCAGAAGTGGCAGAAGTCTTCCATGTCTGCCACCCTTTTCATGGCAGGCTCACTGCCAAGAAAAGGGCAGTGGAAATGAAAGTCAAAATATGCTCGGCGGTGCCGCAGCGGCACTGCCAGCATATTCCTGCCCATTTCCAGACTCCCGGCGCAGCAGTATCCTTGATCTCGGTGGAGCCAGCAGTCTCATGCCAAACTCATAGTACTCCGGGCGGACCACAAGTGTGGCGGCGGTTGGACCACCACCACTAGTACGGCGTTCCTGTGACTGCCATACTCGCAATAAGGCCATCGTTCACCTTACCACATCAGTACCTATGGGCCCAAATCCAGACTAACTCATAGTGCTTTACCTGCCCTCCTAACCTTCCAGAGAAATAGGTAACTTAGCACCCCAGAACACAACACTCTGAAGTCTTTCAGGAGTTGGGGTAGCAGGTCATCAATTTTCATGCTCTCACTCACACATGTCCACAATGAAAGGGAAGAGTCATGATGAAAGTTTACAATATTTATCAACAATAACGTGCTCTATCATGAAAAAAAACTGTTCTGAAATTAGGAGACATATGCAGGTTAAAAATGTGATAGGCACAATTAATAAACTGTACACAATAAAAAGCCTTGTCATTGCGAATTAAAAATAAGCCTATGCCTACCCTTACTATGAAAATACAGTATTATACTAAATATTTCTGGGATTAGTGCTGGAAACCCATACCTGAGAGTCATAATCAGTTGGTCTGCAGCTCAGGCTTATTCATCTCAGGATCTTTGCTCTGCAAGCCTTGTTTTGCTCTTTTTTAAGAACAGCAACTCTCGGCTTATAATATAAGACTTGCTCTGTTCGAAAAACAGAAGCTGTATCTCTCGACTATGTCTAGGTGTTAGTTTCCAACCACAGAGAAAAACAGGGCACAATGCTTTTTTGTCATGTACTATGTACAGACTAAATCTGAGCAGAAAAGAAAAATAATAAAACATGTGCAGCGTATTTCGAAATGGTGTGGCACAAAAACAAGCGTGTTACTGTGTAACGTGTGCAAAGCAAAAGCAGCCTATTATGTGGGGTGTTAGATTTACATAAGGAAAAACTACAGTGGACCCTATAGAAGACTCACAACACACTGTATTCAGACTTTCGCGCTAACAAATGTGCCTACTATTTCCACAATAGGGTATTAACCTGCAAGGCCTAAGTAAAATCTTACAAATTTAAGAGCAATTTTGTCTTTACTACATGGAGGGAAGTTCACTAGAAAAGCCCACAAAGTAGCATCTGGCCCTCAATATATGATATTATGCAAATTACAGTGTTTTGTGTTGGAGACGCTCCTTCTATAATTAAATGATCGCTGTACAGGTCTTCAACACTCCTTGAAGCTTAGTTGGCATTATATCATATTCTAAAATAAAATAAAACTTGGTATTTGGACAAAATCTCGAGTTGTAAATATTAGGATAAAGAAATATGGGAAATAAATATTGAGATACAAACATATTGTGATGCAGAAATATCGTTGTTCAGAATATCAATTTTTTCAAGTACTATCATTGTTAAGAATACCATTGTTAATATCATTTTCAATAATATAGTTGTAAAAAATGTGTTTTAGTTCCTATATTAATTTTAAGTGTCATTATTTGTATAATTGTTAATAATATTTTTAAATATAGTTAATGATTTATAATTGAATAGCTAATAGTAATTTATAGTGTCAGCGGGTAACTAGGTCTGTAGGAGGACAGGGTGGGAAGTTACTTAAGTAATAATTAATTAACAATTAATCATTATTTATTAATAATTATTTAATTGATTATTAATTATTTAAATTGTGTAATTATATTTTTTGTTTTAGTTTAGGTGTGGGCTGCTGGATTTGTAGAGGTGTAGGGTGGGAAGTTATTTAAGAATAAATAATTCACAAGTAATTATTAATGCAGTATTAATTATTTAATTGATTATTAGTTATGCAAATTGTGTAATAACTTTATATGATAGCTATATTTTAGATGTGGGCTGTTGGTTTTGTAGGGATATAGGGTGGGAAGTTAATTAAGTAATAATTAATTATCAATGATTAATCAATTATTAATTATTTAATTGATAATTGATTATGTAAAATTGATTTAGGTTAGTTATATTTTAGTTGCAGGTTGCTAGGTTTGTAGGGTGATAGGAAGGGATGTTAATTAAGTATTAATGAATTTACAAATAATGTATATTTGTTAATTAATTAGTTAATTGATTATCTATTATGTAAATTGTGTTATAATTATTTTTAGTTATATTTTAAGTGTGAGCTGCTAGGTTTGTGGGAGTATATTGTGGGAAGTTAATTAAGTGATAAATCAATAACAACTTTTTTAAATTGACAGTTCATTATTAAATTGTTTAATAATCATGTAAATGGTTTAATTACTTTTTTAATTTTTATATATAGATTTTAGCTAATTAATAATGTTCATATTAAGAGTTTAATATTTGTTCTAAATTAATAGGGTTATTGAAATATGAAGTTTGTTTGGAGTGGAGTACTTTCTCTACTGTTTCACATACTGGAGTGGGAACAGTAAATGTAATCCCTTTGAAGTACAAAGCGTTCTCTACTGTTGCACAGACTGGAAGACAAATAGTAAATCTTACTCCTCCTAAGACCAATATTTTCCCCACTGTTGACTTGTTTGGAGTGGGAGGAGTAAATGTTACCCCTCTGAAAGCCTTCACTTTCACTACTTTTGCATAAAGTAGAGTGGGAATAGTATATCTATTATTCCTAGACTTCAACACTTTTCTTTATACTGTTAAAATATATCTATTATTTCTTTTTTAAAGTTTATATCTGTGTATATGGTGCAATAAACATCATTTTTCTGGATGTTGAAGTTTTCATACAAGGTAAAAAAATCTGCACCAGAATGCACAGAAAGCCAACTGCTAGCAATAGCATTTTGCATGCGAATAGTGGGCATCCACAAAACCCCCAATTGGAGCATCCCCTATGGGGAAATGCTGCGGGCAAAAAGGAATTGCTCTGAATTTTCTGATCTGGATTCACAAATAAAAGAAATGAGTGAATGTTTTCTGCTACGGGGATATCCTTTGGAGGTAATAACCACTGCAAAAAACAGAGTCAGCACCAAAATAAGATCTGACCTCCTACAAACCAACCAAGAGAGCAAAAGGACAAGCAATAAAACGATCGAAACAACGACCAGACTAATCATTGATTTCAATAATCAGAGCAATGACCTTCAGAAGATCATACGAAAACATTGGGGAATATTGATGTTAGATGAGACTGTTCATAAAGTACTGTCCCCCTTACCAAGAATTACATACAGAAAAACAGGCTCTCTGGGTGACATACTTACACAAAGTCACTTTGAGCTTAAACCAGAGATAATTCCAACTTGGCTGAATACTCCAGGATTCTGGAAATGCTCAAAGTGTAAAGCTTGTGATCATGGTAAAAACATGACTACATACCAACTGCAAAATGGCCATACCGAAAAAATGATGGACCACATAACTTGTGAATCAAAATTTGTTGTCTACATACTGGAATGCCCGTGTAAAAAGATATATGTAGGAAGTACCATCAACAAACTTAAACTTCGTATCTTACAACATCTACGTGCCGTCAAAAATAAAGATTTTACGTACCCAATGGCAAAACATTTCTTTGAATTCCACTCTAGTGATTGCAAACAACTGAAATACTCAGGAATCAAGATCGTAAAACAAAAAGAAAGAGGAAGTAACAGAATCCTTGACTTACGAAGAACTGAGTCCAAAACAATCCTATCTATTGGTACAGAGAATCCATGGGGACATAATCTTGATGCTGAACTGCACGTACACTTATGATATTGGAAGGAAAACACTATTTGTTAGAACTTTCAACTAAACCATCCTAAAGTTAACACGGGAACTTTGAATTCATATGAACCCATATGTATTTAATATAACTGCTATTTTATATTTACTCTCTGAGACACACATCTATATGTACATTTTCTCTCCTGGGAAAATATGGGAGAAAAATAGACAGAAATGAAATGATGGATTTCCTTATTATGGAGCAAAATCATACATGTTATCTCTATCTTCTTTTAGGCAATTTTTGATTATGTACTTTACAATTAATTATAACAGCTGCATATACTCATAATTGGAGCACTGAATTGAACTAAATCATTCTATGCAATAGCTGTTCTTTCTGAAAAGCAACAAGAGTGCTAGACAATTGGTATGTTTACAACAATGGTCACCACTTTCATAAATATATGTACAGATATTTAGACGTGCACTCTTATCTAAGCCTTAATAACAGAAGATAAGTAAATAATGATGTTGAGGAGAAATCGCACAACTATCATTCTCCATATTGTAATATAATATTACGGACTTATCTCCATTTCTTTGAAAAAGAAAGAGTAAAGAAAAATCTAATTTCTCCCATAAATTACACTAGTACTTTACTATGATTATCATTTTATTTAATTTTGTTCCAATTCGAAAATATGGATCAATATGAAAAACATATACAAAGAAATTTTCATTTTTGAAATTATTGATGCACTTCATGTCTAGTATGTCTTCACTGTTTATGAATAGTATTTGCACTGGCACTTTAAAATGACATTCTGGGCTCCAGGACTCTATGGTCCAGCAGAAGGCTGGGAGCCGAAACGCGTAGACCGTCCTTACCGTCTATGATACCTTGTAACAGCTTGTGAGGAATAAAGCATTCTTTTGAATTGTCTATCGTGGTGCTGTGATCCCTTACCGAGAATCTCCGGGAGACCGAAGAAGAGGTGGAAGGAATTTTGATATATATATATATATATGTACACATATATATACATTTATATAATATTTTTAGTGACCTTTTTTTTATTATTATAGCTTTTTATATTTAATTAATTTGGTAACTCATTTAATGTTTTGCACTTTTTTGTTAATATTTTAATGTTTCATTTATATAATATAACCACCTGCTCCTGAAAAGAGAATGTCTGTCCCAATGAGGTGGAACAGCTAGCCCGAGGGAGCAAACTCAGGTGACAAACCCAACAACACAGGTGCTCCAGAAAGGAGACACCGTTCACTCACGGCAGTAGAGGTGCAAAATCAAGGATTTATTTCTGGCTAAATTACATCTTCATAACGTGTTTAGGCCTTAATCCCATGTGGTCCACCTCTACTGCCTTGAGGGAACGGCATCTCCTTTCTGGAGGACCTGGTTTGTATATAAACTAGCCTCTACACTGACACATGCCCCTATTGATATGTGTGTATGGTTATGCTTTGCAACAGTCTAAGCTGTTCATTGAAACTTCTTACCACAGTGATGGTTGAGTATAGTTCTGTTTTATGACATACTGACTAGTTTGCCTAGACCTTTCTCCTTTGTGATGAATGAGTGTAGTAGTAGATTGTAAAAAATGCATCTGTTCGCTAAGACCTTTCTCTAGGGTGATCGCTGAGTATAGTACACATTTACAACAGATTTACCTCAATGCTCAAACACTTCGTCCAGGATGAAGGATAATTTGACCAGTGGGTTGGGACACAATGGCCTGTCCTCTAAGACCTCTCTACTGTTTGTATGTTGTAGTGGTATGTGTAAATCTGACATTTGCACTAAAACTTCTTTCCAGGTTCACGAATAGTGTTGTTGTGGTTTATAATAGACTAAGCTATACGGTTAGACGTTTTACTTTGGTAATTAGTGTTTAGAGTAGGGGTTCAGAAGAGACAAGAATATCCACTGACAACTTTCTTGCATGTGAAAAGTGAGTGTAGGAGCTTATAAGGTTAAATGTCAATGTCAAATATTCTTATAAAGCGCACAAATCACCGAAAGGTCTCAAGGCGCTAGCAGCAAAAAGACAGAGAAACAGACAGTAACCTGAATACCCAAAGCAAAACTATTGTGAAAAAAGCCAGGTTTTCAGCTTTTTACAAAAACATGGATGGTCTGCTATGGATAAAAGTTCTGATGGCAATTTGTTCCAAAGCATGAGCGCAAGGTAAGAAAATGAACGGCCACCATTACGAAGAGTTCGAATTCGTGGCTGAGCAAGGTAAGATTTAGTACCAGACCTTAAGGAACGTCCGGGTACATACCATTGCAATTTTTTTGCTAGATAACGAGGACCAATACCATACATTATCTTGTGTGTGAGACTTAAGATCTTATAATGTCCTCTTTGACGAACCGGGAGCCAATGCAGGGTTCTAAGAATCGGAACGGAAGAGGATCTGGGGGGGGGATTGAGAATAAGTCTGGCGGCAGTATTTTGAAGAATCTGGAGTTTGGAGAGCAAATCTTGATTAAGTGCCGTAAACAGAGCATTGCCATAGTCGAGACGACTAATGATAAGTCCCTGTACCAGAGGTTTCCTTGCTTCGATGGGTAACCACTTAAAATTTTTATGAAGATTACGCATAATCCCAAAACAGACTCCTAGGTCCTGGTTAATATGGGCTTTCATAGACAAAGAATTATCAATGATAATGCCTAGGTTGCATACTGCTAACTTGGGGGAAGGACAGGTACCCAGCTCCGGGGTCCACCAATCCTGCGTCCAGAACTGCTCGGATCTTCCAAATAGAATAATCTCAGTCATGTAACGAGCAGTTGGGTATCATCAGCATACGACAGAGTCTCAAAGCCATATGATCTAATGATACCCGCTAAAGGTTTTAAATATAAATTAAACAGCATGGGACTGAGAATGGATCCCTGTGGAACCCCGACCGTTACTGGGTAGGTACGCGAGACCATTTCATCTACATGAACGGTGGTGGATCGCTCAGCCAGGTAGTTCTCAAGCCAGTCTAAGGCCTTCCCTCTAATACCCACCTCCCACAGTTGATGTTTCAGGATACTGTGGGAGATGGTATCAAAGGCCGCAGACAGGTCCAAGAGAACCAAGATTGCAGATTCTCGTTTTTCCAAAGCAAGCCTGATGTTATCTACTATCTCGATAACCGCGGTCTCCGTACTGTGGGCAGCTCGGAAGCCAGATTGCGAGGAATCGAGGAGGCCATCGTTCTCTAGATGGGCAGTAAGACGTTTATTAACTAAGTGCTCCAGTACCTTCCCAAAGTAAGGTAGCAGTGAAATGGGACAGTAGTTTACTGGTAAATTGGGATCAGCAAAAGGTTTTTTAAGAATTGGCTTAACCTGAGCATGTTTCCACCTATTCCGAACCTTAGCTTGGTTTAGTGACATGTTAAAAATAATAGTTAAGACATTCGTGAACAGGGGCGTAATCTTAGTACAAGATCGAGGAGGAAAAGGATCTGCTGGAGAACTGGATTTGATCCTAATTAAACCTTCCATTACTTCGATAGAAGTTATGGGTTCAAACTCCATTAATAGGGAAACATTATGTGTTTTCAACAGGGAAGGTGTCTTAAGCATATTACTGGTAGAGTGGTTATGGTCATTGTCCTGATGAGGAAAAGAGGCATAAATGGTTTTAATTTTTTTATCAAAAAAAGAGGAAACAGAATCAACCCACTCTTGAGTAGGAGAAAAAGAGGACTGTTCAACCCGAGGGGAAGTAAATTCCTTCAATATTTTATAAAGTTCTTTGCTCGAATGTGCGGCGTTATTTATACGCTGGGTTAAATAGATCTTTTTAGTAGATTTAATGTTTTTTATATAAATTAAATGAAAATGGCTATAATTCCTGCGATCTTCCTCAGTTTTGGTTTTCCTCCACTGGCGTTCCGCAGCTCGACTTAATTGTTTATCAATTTTTAATGCTGCTGTAAACCAGGGTGAAGCATTATTTTTTACTTGAACCTTGGTAAAAGGGGCAGCTTTGTCCAGAGCCCGTATAATGGCGGTTTCAAAAGTGCTAGCAGCCAGATCCACAGTGTCTGTTAGACATAATTGTGGGGGTTCAAAATGTGCTAGAAAAGTGTCGGATGTTAACTTACGCCAGGGCCGAATCAAAATACTTTTATTTGGACCAGTTTTCCTATGTGTGCTTATAGGTACACCAAATTTTAAAATAAAATGATCAGTCCATAATACTGGACAAGGTGGTTCAATAGTCAATTTGAGGGAGTTCGTGAATATCAAGTCCAATGTGTGTCCAGATAAATGCGTTGAGCTAGTTACCCTCTGTATCAACCCTAGCGTGTTCATTGCCCCAATTAAGTGGCCGGAATCGGTGTCCAATAGTAACTCGGCATGGTAATTAAAATCTCTGATTAAAATAAAGTTGTCTGCAGCTAATACATAGGGCACTATTTTTTCCAACAAATGGTTGACAAATTGCGTCTTTGGTCTGGGAGGTCTATAAACTAAAGCTCCACTCCAGGTTTCCGAATCCGGGACGTCTATATTAAAGATTAGTATCTCTAACATCGTAGATGTAAGAGAATCTAATACTCCAATCACAGAAGGGGCCTTGGTAGCAACTGCAATATCACCTCCTCTACCCGCCTCTCTATCTAACCTTGTTAGATGGTACTGCGGGGGAAACGCTATTGTGACACTGGATGAGGCTAGGCTGTGGAGCCAGGTCTCGGTTATAAAACATAAGTCAGGTTTTTCCGCCTCCAAAAGACTCCAGAGTTCAAGAGCATGTTTGGGTATGGACCTAGCATTGAGATATAGCACCAAAAGGGGTTTGGGGGCAGCTTTTATTTCTATAGCACAGGTGTCCGTTATTTCATGAGTTCGTGTAATTATCTCTTTACTGTTATGAGTAGTAGACTGACAGTTACTAGAAGACTCGATCAATTTAGGAGATTTTCCATAAATATATGAGCTAAGGGGGTTCAGAGATCGCAACTCCTCACTGGAATAACACAGCATAACGGTAGAATAGTCTTACCGGAGAGTGTGAGATTAAATAAACAGGATTCTTTGGCGTCTATCGTCGGTCCCACAGTTGGGGGGTGCAAGCTCACAAACAAATACTGGTGACCAACAAGTAGGAATTAGATTTTAAAATACAACATTCACTTTTAAAACAAATGTCCGCAATTAAAAGAAGGTGTCAGGGCGTAAGCATTCGCATTAAGAGCAGCAAGTCACTGGCCATAAACGGACTCTTCGCTGCGCGCGTCCGTGCCCTGATCCGCGTTAAGTAGGAGGAGTGGGCGGGGCAACTACTAGAGTGCTGACCTGCTAAACAAACATGCCACTCGTCATACAATCGCACCGGAAATGAGCCTCGCGTCCCTCCGCTCAATCGGCACAAGCCGTGGTGGAACGGGGACAGGCCAGTTGGGGTGTGCAAGCTCACAAACAAATACTGGTGACCAACAGGTAGGAATTAGATTTTAAAATACAACATTCACTTTTAAAACAAATGTCCGCAATTAAAAGGAGTCAGGGTGTAAGCATTCGCATTAAGAGCAGGAAGTCACTGGCCATAAACTGACTCTTCGCAGAGCGCGTCCGCGCCCTGATCCGCGTTAAGTAGGCGGATCGGGCGGGGCAACTACTAGAGTGCTGACCTGCTAAACAAACATGCCACTCGTCATACAATCGCACCGGAAATGAGCATCCCGTCCCTCCACTCAATCGGCACAAGCCGTGGTGGAATGGGGACAGGCCAGTTGGGGGGTGCAAGCTCACAAACAAACACTGGTGACCAACAGGTAGGAATTAGATTTTAAAATACAACATTCACTTTTAAAACAAATGTCCGCAATTAAAAGAAGGAGTCAGGGCGTAAGCATTCGCATTAAGAGCAGCAAGTCACTGGCCATAAACTGATCCTTCGCTGCGTTAAAGTAAGCTCTCCGCTGTACGTATCTAACTTGTGGCTTCTTCATACTTTTAACAAAATGTAAATGATATTTTATGAATTATATTAAAGTTTATTTTGCTGGATGATGTCATCAGTGATGTCATTAACCATGTCATGAGTGATGTAATATGTGTGGTCACAAGTAGTGCATTGCTGGTGTGTAAGTTATAGTTAGAACCTAACCTAAAAAGAGAGAAAGGTGTCAGAAATCTATTGGATTCTGAAGTCCACCAACAAGAGAGAAAGAAAAAGATTTTTTCTTTCTTGAGTCCCCTCACTCACCAGGGTTTCCCCACGGTGACATGCTTCATCATTGGGGTCCTCTCAGTCCTCTACGGGCTGAGGCGTGCTGCGACTTGCGGATTACGTAGGAGCACTAAAAATTCAGATTATGTGTAGTGCAAGTGAAAGTGTAGTGGAGTGGGATAAAGTGAATTAAAATAATCAGCTAGTGGGCCAAATATATTTTATTATTGCTCTTAGCTAATTGGTTTAAAAACGGGGTAATATGCTAAAGGCCCTAACTATAATGGATAGGTGTACCTAGCATATAGTCAACTAGTTTCCTGCTTTCCCCAGCTCTTATTAAGGACTCCACCGGGACCAGCCCAGTGTGAAAGCACCATTCCTAGTCGACCTGATTAAGGTGCAAAAGTGAGACGCTGCAACTATTAGGCATGCGTTATAATTAATACATACGTAGATATACGTCAGGCAAAATGTTTTAGGAAGCAACAATGTGCCTCATGGTCAACGGAGGGAGTGTGGAGATCTCGTACACTTGTACGTGGACAACCACACTCTTGAACACCTAATGGAGCCAAACCTCACGGACCGCATACTGACACCTTTCTCTCTTTTTAGGTTAGGTTCTTTTACCTGATTAATTCAGGTTGTTTATGATATATGTACTGTTGGAGGGTGAACCTAACCTTAAACCTCTAATTCCCCCCATTTTTTGATAACCATAAGTTATAGTTAGCTCAGGTAACTATAACTGCTGCACTTCTATGGTTTTTTGCATGTGAAATCATTTCCTAATTACAACATGCCTGTAATCTTTGTTTTTTCCATGAATTTCTAAGGTGTTTTTAATTCTATTTCCTAACTATAACATCTCTGTAGCCTTTGGCTTGTTCAGGGAATTTCTATGTTTAAAAGAAATTCTATTTGCTAACTATAATGTCCCCGTAACCTTTTGTTTTTTCAGTGAATTTCAAAGGCTTTTAAAAAATTCTATTTCCTAACTATACCATTCCTGTAACCTTTGGTTTTTCCGTTAATTTCACAGTTTTTATTAGAAATTGTGCTACAATTTCACCTATAAGGTTAATTTAGCAATACTATTTTTTACAACCATAACATTTCATTTTATTTTTACAATTATTATTAACATTCATTTTAAAAGTAAAATCACAATTGAAGGTCATCTAATGTATGTATTTCTTTTGTAAATGCCCCACTACTGAAGCAGCCATGCACTCTCCAAATTTTATACAATGAACCAAGTTTTCCTTTTTTTTAAATGATTTCATAGATCCACAGATACGTCGCAGATCCGAAATAAAGGCACCAATATGGGTACTCTATGGTTTCTAATTCTTGTGATGTTATTGCAACGGAGACGCGAATCCGGATCCACAGATTTGTCAAAACCTGTAAAAATGTAAATAAGATATATAGGTCCCTCAGATTTTAATAATGACAGCAGATGAAACATATTCATATATACATATGTGAAAGTCTATGTGTGTTTTTAAATATAGTTATTTATTTTACGAGTTCGGCAGATCACCAAATCCATGGGCAAGAATTACGGATCCACACCGATGACAGAAACATATCCAAACGTCAACATCTGATTGGCTACACTAAGACCCCACCAATGTACATAGCAAACCACACCCTAAATCTGTCATTTGGCTTTCAGCTCTGTATAGATAGTATTCATAACCAGTACTGCTGTGTCTTTTCTTTGTATTTGCAGAGAACTACTTCAGCTTGCTTTAGGTATGTCTGCAGAACATCCAGAACATCCTGAACCAGTTCCAAATGAGGAGGAAGATATGCCACCTCCAAAAAAGGAGAGTGATGTTTGGAAACCCTTCACTATACCTTCTTGAGAAAAGATCAGTGCCAAATTTTTGCCATGCAATATCTGCAGAAAGCAATTATCGAGAAGGACTGGAAAGAAGTATTCCCATGGGATGAGTTCCATGTGGAAGCACCTCAAAACTATACACAAACTAATGTACAATCAGATGATGTTGGAGAAGGCAGGTGGAGCAGCTGGACAGTTATCATCTGCAGGAGACTTGGGGAAAGTATCAACACTGGCAGAAACAACTGTTCCAGCTTTCGGTGAGAAGTTATCTTAGATGGTTACTCACTGAGGCAAATGCAAGATGCCCGTGGGTCTAAAGATGTCATCTGTGACTGCATACCTGGATGCAGTCATAGCTCCCTGCTGAACCTTTATGTCTTTGACAGAGCCAGTTGCTTCTTCCCAGTTGCCTTCCCTTACCACCTTTACAACCCTCTTTATTTCTGTTCCTAAAAAAATAAAAATTCAAAAAAATATACAAAATTGTTAGAAAAAAGTTCTAACAAAACAGTTCTTTTTAGAACTATTTCATGTGGTCAAAGAAAGAGCTAAGTACATGCTTCATGTTTTTGTACAATTGTCTGTTGAAGTGTTTGTGAATGTGTCAGTGTACATTTCACCCCCGCATAAGTGAAATTAAAATTGTGCACTTGACTACCTTAATATTCACCAAGGGGAATGAGCCTCTATAGTATTAAAAAAGACAGTAGCAAATGTTTTCCAATGTCATTTACAATACTAAAATGGAAATGAACGTGCAAGTGACTGTATCGATGTGCCAGTGAGTTTGTCAGTGGGTGTATCGGTGCTTGTGTAAGTGTCTCCCTGGTTGTGTGGCTACATGTGTGAGCATCAGATTGTGGCTATGTGTGTGGTGGCTGTATTGGTGTTTGAGTGGCTGTATCAGTATGTGAGTGGCTGTATCAGTGTGTGAGTGGCTACATTGGTGTACGACTGAGTGGGTGAGTGGCTCTATCAGTGTGTGAGTGGGTGTGAGAGAGGCTGTATCAGTGTGTGGCTGGGTGTGTGAGTGGCTGTTTCGCTGTATGGCTGGGTGTGTGAGTGGCTGTATTGTTGTGTGAGTAGGTGTATGAGTGTCTGTATCAGGGTACGAGTGTGTGTAAGTGGCTATATCAATGTGTGAGAGTGGCTGTATTGGTGTGTGGCGGATGTGTGAGTGTCTCTATCGGTGTGTGAGTGACTCTATTGTTGTGTGGCTGGTTGTGTGAGTGGCTGTATTGATGTGTGAGTGGGTGAGAGTGGCTGTATCAGTGTGGGAGCAGCTGTATCTGAGTGTGACTGTGTGTGGCTGTATCGGTACATGGCTAGGTGTGTGAGTGGCTGCATCGGTGTATGACTGAGTGTATGAGTGCCTGTGTGGGTGTGAGAGTTCATGTGTATCTGAATAACTGTATGAGACTATGTTATTAACCAATTTCAACTGACTATATGGGAGTGTAAGTGGGTGTTTGAGTGGCTGTGTGGGTGTGTCAGTACCTAAGTCAGTAATGTATAGATGTGTTAGTGCAAATGTAAATAGCTGTATGGGTGTGTAATTGTGTGCATGCCTGTATGACTGGGTGTGTGAATGTCTAAGTGTGTGAGTGGGTGTATAAGTGTCTGTCTTACTGTATACGTGATATTTGTGTTTTTTTACTGGTACTCTGGAACACCCTCAAAATAGGAAGTAATACAACAACACTGGAAGAGCGAATTTGTAAGCCATACCACTCCAAGAAACGGTGATAGTCACCTGTATTAAAAAAGGAAAAAAAATCACAGGATTGTAGTTATTAATATACTTTGAAGCCTCTGTTCTCCCAAGGTTGTAGGTATTTTTTGGGTGATTTATAAGTAAGTGTATTTCTCAATGCAAAAAATAAACTGTTCACTCTTCCTTTTGAGATAACAGGTCTTGGAAATAAAAAACAACATTTTGTAAAAATGTTCCTTTTGCTCTGTACGCCCGCCAATGATACTTTCCACATCTATGTGATTGAAAATGCAGAACTTGCTGCTTTAGGCCTTTTTCCTCATTTTCTTTTGGAATACTCCATTTAACATACTCCTCTATGAAAGAAAGTACAGACTCATCTGTGTCTGTTCTGAATTTAGGTGCATATTTTACCCACAACAGCATGTGAAAATGAAGAGCACCTCTTGCTTGGTACTCTTTTCGCCAAAGGGAATCAGTGACTTCTCCAAAAGGTGGATTTTGTTTGCTGCAGATGAAGGACAGCATGGCTTGAAATCTGTGGTTAAAATGCCTACAAACATTTGCAGGATGTAAAGAGCAAAGTTCTCCTTATGTCTACCATTTAATGCCTTTAATGTTAGAGTTTGCTTCTCTCAAAAAGTCATGAAAGTCATCCCATGCATACTTTGCACAACTTGGATTACAAACCAAGTTGATACACCTACATTTCGAAACATACACTTCAGCTCACCATGACGACGATACCAATACTCAGTGGTCACACGCTGGATTGCCATCAAATTATACTCCACCTTCTCATCTTTTCTGTGAGTTTTGTCAACAAAGTTTTCTTGCAGACATACTTTGTCGAAACTTAGAATACTCTGAATATAATCTTGTTGATATATACTCAGCTGCAGGCATTTGCACAGGCCGGTCATCATATCGTGTGCCTATTCCAGTTGGAAATAGATGAGAAAACACCAAGCCTCTAAACATTACTCTCACACACTCCCTCCCTCCCCTTTAGCTTGTTTCAGCTAATAGAGTTCACTAGAATCCCCCATTAGCACTTTGGAATGTAGTCGGATGGATACTATAGTGTGCACATTTTTTCTCAGATCTACTTCTATCTACTTTTTCAAATTGTCTACTTGAAGGCAACATTTATCCTTCATGCAACTTTCATGTGCATCAACTTCCAAGTCTTTGGTATACACATTATTTTCTTCAAGATAAAAAGTAGCTATCTTTACCTTATTTACATCCACTAGATCTTGCCAGTTTTTTGTATTTTTGTGGGCACACTATTTACTCAAATAACAAGCGGCTCTACCAAATCTCTCTCTAAACCCACAGTTTCAATATTGGGTTTAAAATGTAAAGGTTAGTACACAACTCTACCATTACGGCTTTTCTGAAGCTCAGTGGATGAAAGTCTCCCACTCTTTGGCTCCATACAAACTATTGCTTGAAAAGAGTAGATAGATTGCATCGGTATTGTTTCATAAAATTCAGATGTTGAAGTTCCTCTGCAATTTCCACGACCTCTAACTTATTGTGTATTGCTCTAGCAGGCATTTTGCTATCCTCTACTTTGTCATAATAATACTTGCACATGATCTGGCGAATTGACAAATCAAAACGTTCTTCCACAAATTTGTCCACTGCAAAATATAGCCACTTTTCTCTGTTTTCTTCTTCAGGCTTCAGAGACTCATCAACATTTCGAATTCGGCCTTTAGTAGTGGGTTTGCGGAGAACAAATACAAACATAGTTTGATTTCCATGTAGAAACTGCATTCAACTTCGCTACTTCTCATTCAAACTTATCAGTACTAATATCCATGTTTTTTTCCACTATACCTGAACAGACCAATGCCTAATTTTGGCCAGACTGCACTTCAGGACCAAAGAAATGTAAATGAATATCTTCAGAAACGTTTATAACCTCTGCTACTGTACCATACAAAAGCGCTTTGTTCATTTCTGCTAAACACAATGCATTACTTTTTACAAAGTGAAGTCTTCTAACTAAATGTTACATCCTTGAATGATGAAGAGCCAACATTCGAAAATGATGAAAATTATTTTTGCATACTTTCCTAGATAGACAAGCCAAGCCAATGAGTGTCCTTGCAAATTAGTGTATTTCCTCTCTTTGCATGGATCTAATGGTTGCAATATTGGAATTTTCAGCTTCACACTTTTAGATGGAATCTGTTGCTTTCTGTTGAATACTCCAAATACTACTTTACTCCCATTTATACACAGGGGGATGTCAATACCTTCCTTGAACCTATTCACCTATATATTCTACATTTCTAGAAACAATCTACTCTTTTGCAATTGGAGTACCGTCTTTTACCTCATAGCATAAGCCAGTTGACTCTACAGCATGCACTAATTCATTCTGTTGGATGTAGTTTTCTTCATTAAAAAAAGGCTCATTACTAGTTATATGCTTCCATTTGCCTTTAAAAACTTTTGAAACGTTACTTTTATTAATAAGCCATTTTGGGCTTTTTTCCTTCGTAGACAGCACTGCTTTCTCCAATGTTCTCATTCTGTTTAGTATCAAAATAAAAAAGCTTGCGCTTCAAAGCAAACACTTTATCAACCATAGACTCCGTATTTTGCTTTTGTTTCATTAGTCCTTTTTCCTTTTACTCTCACTCATTTTCATACCAAATTTAGTATTACCCTACTTCTTAACATTCTTATTCGAATCTCTTTAAATTGTTTCTGTCTCCTTGTCAAACTAGGTTTTTTTTGTAACATTTTCTATTTTCAATATGACTTACTCCTTTTCCGTTCTGAGTTGACTGTAAACTTTGCATTTTATTTTAAACTTTTCCCACATTTTGCATTTTCCTAAATACTTTTTTTCAGCAAACTCTTTAGTTATCTTAACAGCAGCACTTTTTTTCTCTGCACATTCTCCACATCATCTGCTTTTTTACTCTCACTTTGAGGCAGGTAGCACTGTTTCCTCTGTTTTTTTCTCCTATGCATCTTTCTCAGCATTATAAATCCTCCTCTTTAACCACAAGAAAATCTGTGAAAAGCAAATATAGAATAGATGTAACTTTATATTATATACTACTTCATTACATACTATAAGCAAATCAGTAGCTATAAAAGTTTATCTCAGTTTATAACAGGCTCTCTAAGTCAGTAACTATGAGTGTATACATCTCCATATATCTCGCTCTATGGATGGGTGTCTAGGTGTGGATATCTGAGTAACTATGAAGTGCTTCTTTGTGCATGTGTCATTAAATGTGTATCTCAGTGGCTGTGCTGCTGACTATATGGGTGTGTAAATGGGTGTGTAAGTGCCTTAATGGATATTTAACTGATAGGTGTTAGTCAGTGTTTGGGTGTCTAACTGTGTGTACTATTGACTGTTAGTGGTATATACATAACTGCTATGAGTGGATGTGCAATTGCCTCGGGCTCTGTGTGACTGGGTGTGTAAGTGACTGTTTCGTTATGTAAATAGGTATAGCACTAACTATTTGTGTAGGTGACTGAGTGTGTAATAGGGTAAATGACTGTATGGGTGTCTAATAGGTATGGAAGCTGCTGTATATATTGGCAATTGCTGTGTTTCTGAGTGTTTGGGTGTGTAACTGTGTGTAACTGTGTGTGCCAGTAGTTCTAGTAGTGGTGGATCCATAAGTGCTATATCAGTGTTTGAATGTATATATAAGTGCCTCTGTCTGACTGGGTTCGTGAGGGACTGTATGGTTTTGTAAATAGGTATGGTAGTGGCTGTATGAGTGGGTGACAGGGTTTATAACTGGGTGTATGGGTATGTAAGTGTGGGTAACTGACTGTCTGAGTTCTGGATACATACATCTCTGTATAGATCTGTGAATGGGTGTGACAGTGACTGTATGGGTGTGTGAATGACTATATAAGTGGATGTATGGGTGAGTAAATAAGTGTGTGAATAATTTTATGGGTGTGCGACTGTGTGTGTCAGTCAGTGTCTGGCTATATGAGTGGGGGTACATAAGTTCTTTTGTGGGAGTGTAACTGGGTGTGGACGTGCATGCCCGACTGTGTGAGTTGGTGCAAATTACATACTATAAAATAACATACTATGACCAAGCAACCACATCAAATTTCTAACGCATTAATTCATACTGGCTTAATAAAATAACTAGACTTTCAGTATAAAGATTCTTTTTTCTTTGCTGGTTAGTATGTGTTAACTTAACGTCCTTCACTAACCTCCCTTTTATTTTTCCTTTTATTGTAAATTACACATTTTCTCTCAGCTTTTATGCAGTTATAATTATTTTTCCACATAGTCTTTCTACAGTTTACCCTAATTCACATACCAGTAAAATGTATTTGCTGTTCTACAAATCTTCTCTTGATATCATTTAATATATCTTATATACAATATATGAGTGCACATCTCAAATAAGAAATATAGCAATGCTCTTCTACTCTCAGTACAAAAGTACCAATAATGGCTACCCTTCCCACTCTCCTTTCACTGCTGCTTTTGTAGTTAGCAAATTACAGGCTTCCTCTCATGTATTAATTTGGTTATACTATTTCTAAATGGTGACTGTTTTGAACCCTTTCCATTAGTTTTGTGAAGAAGCCCAAAGTGGTGGTGTTTTTGGCTGGATCTGTTGCGGCGCTCAGTATGGCACCCCCATGTAAATTTGCTGCGGATTCAACAATTTGCTGTTAATGCTTTATACTTATATTTTACTTTCTAAAAACTCCGTCGCTGATCCATAACCAAAAGCACACATTTAATACAGAACAGCAACACTTTTAGCCCCGCAGCAGATATGCAGATTCATTTCCAACCAGAAAGACTCATTTAAAACAACAACACATTTAATACGGTGAGCATGTACGTAACTGTATAGGCCTGTGAGTGGATGTATTAGTGGTTTTGTGGGTCTATGACTAGGTGTTTTAGTGTGTGAATGAGTGTGTGAGTGGGTGTGTCACTGACTATGTGGATCTGTGATTCTTTGAGTGGGTATGTGAGCGGGTGTGTGGGTGTGTGAGTGGCTCTGTGAGTGGGTATGTCAGTATGCAAGTGGGTTTGTGAATGAGTGTGTGAGTGGTTGTGCCGGGGTGTGGGTGTGTGAGTGGGTATGTCAATGGGTGTGTGATTGGCTGTGTGGGTATGTGATTGGGTATGTGAGTAGCTATATGGGTCTGTGAGTGAGTGTGTGAGTGGCTGTTTGGGTCTGTGAGTGGGTGTGTGAGTGGTTTTGTTGATCAGTGAGTGGGTGTTGCTTTATGGGTTGGTGAGTAGGTGTGTGAGTGGCTCTATCAGTCTGTGAGTGGGTGAGTGAGTGGCTCTATGGATCTGTGGGTAGGTGTGTGGATGGAGTTATGGGTCCATATGAGGGTGTATGAGTGGCTGTATGAATGTGTGTGTGGGTGTGTGAGTAGCTGTATGGGTCTGTGAGTGAGTGTGTAACTGGCTGCATGGGTCTGCTGGTGGGTATGTGAATAGCTGTATGGGTTGTAGAGTGGGTGTGTGACTGGTATATGGGTGTGTGAGTGGGTATGCAAGTAGCTGTATGGGTCTGTGGGTGGGTGTGTGAGTGGCTGTATGGGTCAGTGACTGGGTGTATAGATCGGCGAGTGGGTATGTGAGCGGTTTTGATGGTCAGTGAGTGGGTTTATGAGTTACTTTATGAGTGGGTGAGTATGTGTGTGAATGTCTGCATTGTTGTAAGTAGCTATATGGGTCTGTGGCAGAGTTTGTGAATGGCTACATGGGTGTGTGATTGAGTGTTTGAGTATGGGTCTGTGAGTGGCTGTTTGAGTGGCTGTATGGGTTTGTGAGTCGGAGTGTGAGTGGCGGTATGGTTCAGTGAGTGGGTTTGTGAGTGGTTTTGTGGGTCAGTGAGTGGGTGCATGAGCTGCTTTAAGGGTTGTGAGTGGCAGCATGAGTCTGTCCCTGGGAGCCACCACACTAGTGTTCATTTCTCAGGTTGTTCCCAGTCAATCCGACTACACCGAAACAGGCTCCACGATTCACCCATGTCTGCACCAGAGTGGCCGTCTGGCCCCCCCTCCCCAGGAGGAGAGAATAGTTTACGGTCACCAAAGCTCGGTCAAGACTCCGACCAGCTGTCGCTCCCCAGGTGAGTCACCTCTGCCCCTCTTACCTGCAGGGTCTCATCAATCTCGGATGACAGCATTCAGAGGGGGCACCATCTTCCTTTTTCAACCCACTGGTGAGTACAGTGTCCGAGGGTTCTGTGGGGGTTGTCAACTTGTATTACGCACCTTGGTCTACAGCAGTGTGTGCCACAGGCCTGTCCAGTCGCAACCTCTTCGTCTCATGCTCTGCCTCCCCCACACTGCCAGTTCTAGGCAAAACCAAGGCCCCAGCCAGGCCAGCTGGCCTATGCAGAAAGGGAGTCAGCTACAGGGGGTCCCCCCTTCCATTTGCTGAGCCTCGATCTAGGCCCCGAGTTTCCGTCATAGCTCCGGGAGGGCGCCTCCTCTCACCATATCTCTTCAGTGGCCCCAATCCTGCTGCTCGTTCAATCTGGCCACCACATCCTCGTTTCCTCAGAGTCTGAGGGCCCTTCCCAAGGCAACTGGAGGGCCATATACGATGTATTTGGGGGTCAGATATGGCCACATCCCAGTGAGCATCCGGCCTCAGCCCAGGCCCCAAGTGCACTGCGCCGCCACCGAGGGACCTCCAGAGTCACTCCTGTTATCTCCCGGTCTAGCTGAGACCTCACACTCTGGTGGGTTCCGCTGTTTTTGCTGCGGCGTTGCTTCTCCAGCTTTAATTCTCCTGCTTCCAAGGCCTGTTGGCAGCCAACAGGCCCAGAGTCGCCACAGTGCTCGTCTTGGCTATCTCTGTACACTGCGTCAGCCTCAAGCTCCTCGGCCACAGCGTGTTTCCCTTGGGCTCACAGGGAGGTGGTGCAGCCTCCGTGTTCACAGGATTGTATGGCACATACCCGGAGGCAGAACACTAACCAGGTCCCGATAAAACTTCGGTTCAGCGCTGCGGGATAGCCTAGGACCGCTCCAACTTCCCGGATCACAGGCGTGTTGCTGCCATTTTCAGAGAGCTGATCCGGCCACCACCTCAGGGAGTGCCAGGCCAATCGAGTCTCCGTGCTCAGGAGATCGACTCTGGCACCTGCCGGCACCGCCAATGTCTCCGGATGCTCCCATCCTCCACTGTAGGCCAGTAGAAGTCTGCGTTCAACAGGATAATTATTGGGCCGATGCGGAGCCTCAAGCTCACTAGTCAGCAATTGTTGGCTGTTAACCCACATCCCCGCACCTTATCACTGGTTAGCAGTAGTAAAGGGCACAGAGTCTTACGGCCAACAAAAACGAGATTAGAAAAATATGGAGGAGTAAGGCAAACCGTTTGGGGGAAAGCCACCCTGAGGCTGACAGGTCTAACAAAAAGCAAATCCAAAGGAATACAAATGAGCAAGAAGAAGTAAAGGAAGCTCTGGATAGATCGCCATGAAAAGACGAGTAGAATTGTTTTACAAATGGGTATTCTCTGCGCCCCTTTTCATCTATATGAATTCTTCGTATTTCCACTTCTATTAAGATTTCTCCTCTGCTGGTATATCTTTCTTCCATCACTCCCCTCCCAGTCCCACTCATTTGCTGAGTTTATTCCATATCCTCTGAGTTCATTTCATCACTCTAATTTCCCTTAGTCCCTCCATTTTGTGCCTTTTTTCTCTTCTTTTCACAAATGCTCCTCACTCTTCTCTGTTGTAAATTTGTATCATCTCTCACTGTCACCTTCAGTAGGCCTTCCCTTCACTTTCACTTCTTCAAATTATCTGGTCATACACACTTTTTTCTTTCGTCTTTCTTTTCTTCCCCTATACGGTAACATTTGCTATCTTCACTTTAGTGATTCCTAAGCCTTCATGTGCTAAGTTTCACCTTATTTCCACTTCTCCTCTCTTCTCTGTTTCACAGCCACTTTAACCTTTTTTGTTCACATGATTTAAATCCTTTTCAGACGTAGGAATATATGTGTGAATATATACACCTCATGGATAGAATGGCATGTACAATCTTCGAAGTTATAGAAAATGCCCAGTTTATAGTTTACTAATTGGTTTTAGTTGAGGGCAAAAGGTTCCCAATTTCAAAGTTAGACTCAGCACAACTCATCTAAGCTAACTCTAGTGGTTACAGATTTACTACTTCTGATTCTCGTGTGCGTAATTTATTAATACATTTTTTAAATGTTACGACATCGATATGTGAGGTTGTGCTTGATTTATGCAGGTGGTTGCAGGTGATAGGCACCATCATTCACTGCGGTTGCCTGGGGTTTATTTTTCAGCATCAGACATTGACTCAGCATGAGAGACAAAGGCAGAACTGGGAGAAGGAAGGAAGAAAAAGTAAAATGGTTACAAACTGAGAAAGCAGGGATACAAAATAGCTTGCAGGGTTTATCTAAAGGGACAGGAGGTGTAGGGTGTTTGGAAAAAGCAACATAAGGTTGAATCAAGTCTAGGCAGTCTAGATATTCCACAACATTAGCATGTGACAGCAGAGGAAGCTGACTTCTAAGAAAAACTTTGAGTCAATGCTGTTATGTACTTTTTTCGTCACTTTTTGGGACACTGCGGCGGCGTAAAAAATGTGCCACACCGCCATATTCACAAAGTGATGCATCTAGGCAGATGTGTCCTTTTGTAAACCCCTTCGCTACATTATACCTATGACAGGTAGAATGGGGCTGATTCACAGAACTAACCTGAGATAAAGTCCTAAACTTACTACTTTTGGTATTAATAGAAGGCATTTAGAAGTAGTGAAGTTAGAACTCCTAACTTTACTACTACTAAACTGAGACACAATCCTAACTTTATGACTTTGGGTCTTCACAAAAGGCATTTAGTAGTAGTAAAGTAAGGAGTCCTGACTTTACTACTACTAAATGCCTTCTGTGAATACCAAAAGTAGTACGTTTAGGATTTTATCTCAGTTTAGTAGTAGAAAAGTTAGGAGTCCTAACTTCACTACTACTAAATGCCTTCTGTGAATACCAAAAGTAGTAAGATTAGGATTTTATCTCAGATTAGCTCTGTGAATCGGCCCCAATGTGTGCAGGGTGGGCGTTCCAGCGCAGGAAAGGCTTGTAGAAGTGTTGCAGTGAAATCTATGAGATTTCACTGTGACACTTCTACGACCTCACTGCTTCAAATCCTTATGCCTGCTTGAAGCAGGTGTAAGGGGTGACGCAGGCCTTTTCACATGGGGCAATTACACATTGCTGGAATTCCGTCTATTTCCAGACACACTCCAGCAATGCACCATTTTTGCACATATCTGTCAAACCTTGTGACATGGAGCGCCGTACAGTAAATACCGCGCATCCATGGTGTCGCAAGGAGGGCGCACTGAAAAGTGTTGCATCGCTGTTTTACTGCAGCGATGCAACACTTTTCATAAATGAGGCCCAGCTGCTTAAGTCCAGTCATCAAACCACAACACTGTGGAAAAGGAAACCCCCTCAGTAAAAAAGCAAGCAATGTATATAATTTCAAAGTAAACATGGCTTTGAGCAAGCTGTAACAAAACATTTTCACATAATGGCAGCATGCTACAGGTCTGCCCTTTAATAAACTGTAAATGTGGTGTCCTAACTACCGTTTGGAAAAAGAAAGCAGGTTAGAGAGCTTTGCATGTGTCTTCAATTTAAGAGAACAGTCTGCCAAGCTTATGTTGAGTCCATCAAAGGTTTTAAACTCACAGGGTGAAATCATGTTGCTATAGGTGCATGTTAAACAAATATGAGAGTAGAGGAATTGTGCTACATATTTCTGATACGATTTAGTTATGTCAACCATATGCTTGAAAGTAGCAACTGACATTCCAGCTTGTGAACTATAATTCCAGGTAGATGGCGCAATTTCCAAAGCTAGTCTTCGACCCACAAATACTTGCTTCACTGACACAATTATTTCAACAAGTTGCGTGTGACCCCATAACTCCACTGAGATCAAAGACTTCATGACATTTGGTGATCACTTGAAACAACAGAAACCACATGTGTTAGGTTTCTAAAAAAACAGAGAAAGGAGAGTGCTGCAGAGCTAAACATGAAAGGGAAAATGTATTTCTCTCCAGGAGAGTCCAGAAAGAATTTAAAATGTATGCAGAAGCAGCCAATTAGCAGATGCCCCGTGTATTCAAATGAAAAGAGACATTTCCTCTACAGAAAGAAAAAGTGTCCTTTATTGTTGTCTAATTCTTTATTTTAGTTTTGGGCAATTTGTTTGATATGCCCCTCTGGTAGATTTATACTTTCCTATTTCTGTTTTGAGGGAACTGAGGGAACTGGCACACTGCAAAGCTTTGCTTATTTGAATCTTTTTTCTATTTTATTTTTTGTTGACATCCTGTAGATGGCATCTTAAATGATGCCTATATACCTGAATCATCACCACCTGCACCTCAATAAAACAGCACAGAGAGTGTGTCTGCACTTTATGTAGGGGCATGTCTTTCTGATTTTTTATGAACCTGCCCATGAATTTACTGTGCATAGAGCACAGAATACTGACGCTTTGAGACAGGCGGCACAGCCGTGGCCCAAATTGAACTATGCAAAGGACCACTGGTATAGATAGTAGAATGGGCCATTTACACAGCTTGGACTCTGTACTTGTCGCTTAATACCTCATCCTCAAAAAGAATCCGGCAAACTACTACATTGATCTGAGATAGATCAATGTAAAACATGGTCAAAATGACTGTCTTTACAGTTAGCGGAACAGATTATTTTATCCATTAAAGCACTTTATTGGTCACATTTCCTCAAGCTGACTATTGTCCTGGCAATTCTGCTACGAGTTAAGATCTTCAGAGAGGGTATTCACAAGGCTAAAGGGGGAGGAGGGGGAGGCACTCATGGACGCTATTCCAGCAGAACAAGTTATCAAGAAACCACAGATTTGGGTTCTATTGATGACACTTAAATGTAATGTTTCAGCTAGTCACACTCATGTTTCATACATCTTTATAGACCATCAAGCTGCAGGGCTAAATGTACATCTCATATAGCAGACATTGCATGCCAAGTGGCTTTTGTCTCTCAGGGTATCATTAAGCATTAAGGATGATTTAAGTAGTCCGCTTGTGACCAGACTGTCGGGGCTTTCAGTATGGACATGCAATGTGCATTGCTCCCCACTATTACAGTCAGGGTTGTACCTACATGGATATTCTCATGTTTGTCAAAGATAATTGTGCATTATCCTGTTCTGTGATATGATGTATGTCATTTAAACTTCAATAAACAGATTTCTAAATAAATAAAGGATGATTTAAGTAGTCAAAATCAACTTCTCAATCCCTCCCATCCAGGCATCTCTTGCATTCATTAAACTTGCTGCAGCTCACATCTGGTGAAACTCGGTTGACAGAGAGCATTCTTAATCCCATTTTCCCAACAATGAATTTACTGGGGTAATTGTCTCTAATCTAGCCTGACCATTCAGGCAATTTCTCTCAGAGATCCCCTTAAAGACTCCACCGATGATCTGATGAGGATCTTGGAAGCTGATCTTTTAAAACTGTTTGGACCCATTTTGCCTGTTTTTTATAGAGTGAGTCCTGGCTTTCATTATAATAATTGTTGCAATTGGGTTAATAACAGCTTTGATCAAGTTATGTCACAGTAAATGGAATGAAGTAGGAACAAATAAAATAAACAGCTCCTTGCTATAACAGGACACTAGCCAAGTTATAAACTAATAGTTTAACTTAAAAATATTTATTAAATATGTTTTGGATTATACAAGAGGGGAATCAGAATATTTCTCTCATGACTTCTTTGTCTATTAATTGTTATAAGGAGATTTTTCCAGCTGTGCAAGAGCTAACAGTGTCTTCTCTATGGGACAGTCTGGATTGCTGTGTGATTTTATTTTGGGAAATGTTAAGAAATGTCAGTGTCATTATGCATCAGATTTTTCCAGTAACCTTGTAGGTCTGAAGAGTTTAAACTGATTTATGTTGGTTCTCGTTTGATCAACTGGATTGTACATTGGAACTAATAAAGTTGGGCTTGCTGCTTGACACATTGCCAGTAGGGCGGATAAAGCAGATTTTTCAGGTGACTGGTTCAACCCTTTTTAAATTAGTTGATAATTGAACTACCCAGTTTTGGACTTTTACTGTGAGTGAATTTCAGTACCTGAGTCACACTCGCAGTATAGATTCTGTGAAAATGGACTTGGAGTGCTAACTGCCAGTGTCCGCATTTAAGATAGGCTGCTGCTGTTGGACAGCTAGGGTAAAAGGCTTTGTTCTGGTTACATGCGAACACGTTTAGCCGACATGTACACACATGTGGGCTGAGCACGTAAGACTACCATCTAGCTCAGCTGATATCTGCGCATAAGTAACTTGTACCAGAAGAGAACCAACAGAAATTGGTGCTGACGTTGTGTAGGCCTCCTTATGTGAATGGCAATCTTTATAATGTCTATTGTCTATTAATGGAGAGGCTTGAGAAAGTCCTATACATGTCACTTAAAGAAGATAAAGTAGAAACACCAATACCAAGTTTTTTTTAATGTAAAGTGAAACAGCTATTATTTCAAGTGTCGCATAAAGTATACATATTTACAAGGTAGGTGTTCCAAACAAGAACTACATAAATGCAACAGAGCAGTGCTCATAAAGGCAAAACTGTTGTGCTTTGATGCAAAAAGATATAGGAAAATGCCTTATTTTAGTGAATACAATCTCAAGATGTAAAGTCAAGAAGTCAATACATAGTTTTTCCAATTCTGAAGTTACTCAATACAGGCATTTGATGGTTTTAGCA
The DNA here is from genome assembly GCF_964204655.1 of Triturus cristatus. Taxonomy (NCBI): domain Eukaryota; kingdom Metazoa; phylum Chordata; class Amphibia; order Caudata; family Salamandridae; genus Triturus; species Triturus cristatus. The sequence goes on from NC_140589.1 coordinate 963,563,254, forward strand.
TCAACTTTTCGACCCGGGCGGTGTTGATTTTATTAACTGGATTATCATCAGGACCAAGAAAATAGGACATAGACAGTTTGGTGAAAAACATGGAGTAAGTTGCGTGTATAATATATCAAAAAGCATGTATTATCATGTATATATGTCTCAGCTCTCAAGTATATTGGCTGGCGGTCAACAAGGTGCGATAAGTTGCATGTGATTTATTCTATATTGGGCCGTACAGCAACCCTAGGGAAGTGAAATATTCATACAATAATTAAAAACTATTTATTCATCAGAGTTAAGCTGAGCTGTGGTTCTCATGAATGAATTTTCACAAAAGATGTCTTCACATGCCCTGCAAAGTTTCAAACCCAAACATCAGGGGTAAGGAACAACAACCTATCTGATTAAAAGGCACTTGGTGTGGCTGAAAAATCTACTGGCCACCACAGAGTGAAATTAAGGCAATCACTGTAACTGCAAAGTCTGATCACAGGCTGTAAAGCAAAGTATCAGGGTCGATGACCTAATCGAAACTCTGAAATGCTAAAATGAATCAGTCACTATCCCTGAAACAAAAGGCATTAGGAATACATTTACAAGAAATGTGCTGACCAGGAAACAATCCTTGCCCCACATTTGCATGCCCAGGAATGAAGACCTGCCAAACGTGAACTTAGATTGGATACCACTTATTAATGCGAACAGGAGCGATTTGACAATATGTGCACTGATCTGTCGGGGACAGATACAGCATGTCATCCGTTGCATGCAGTGTGTGGGAAAGTGAGAGGGGCCTAGGATAAATCCCCATGTAACAATCGTTGAACACTTTCGAAATAATAGAAGAAAAACTTGGTATTAATCTGTTCTTTTCCTTCATTATGTGACAAGTAAAGGCTTTTCTCAAGCCTTTCCATTAATAGAGAACAGACCTTATGAAGATATCCGACAGCAGCTGAGTTTTATATTCCTATATTGGAACCCCAGATTCTGAGGATTACCGCGTTTTCCCAATTGTCATGCTATTGTCATAAAGTGAGTGGGCATTCATAGCGTATGTCTGTAGTACTTACTGAAAGGCAGTGTGCTATCTGCATCATATCTTACGGGTGAAAAATGTGCAAGTTGCGCCATACATAGGCAGAGAGATACCATTCTGGGGCCACATTACAGAAGGTGCCCCAGGGGCGCAACGTGCGCTTGCGCCCGCTTTGCCTGCCCCTGGGGCACTTTGGTATTATAGAAGAGGGCGCAGACGCTTGTGCATCCCCTTCTATAATACCGATAGCGCTAGTGCACTTAATGTGCCAGCTCTACCTTCAGAGGGTGTTCCCTCATTTGCATAGGGGTGCGCCCTATGCAAATGTTGCAAATGAGGGAATTCCTTTCACTCCTTACCCGCGCCATATTACAGACAGGGGCGCAGGTTCAAAGAAGCCCGCGGGAGGCGCACGTACAGTGTGCCATTTAAACGGTGGTGCACTGTCAGTGGGCCCCTCGAAGGCATCCCTCTGCAGGGGGTAAAGGGGGTCCCATGGACCCCCCCAGACATCCCCTTGCAGGAGGGGCAGTCACTGACTGCACCCGCCTGCAAAAGGATCTCTAATCCCCTTTGAAAGTGCAGGCGTGTGCCACCTGCACAGTGAAAACACGGAGCAGCTGCTCCACGCTTTCACATGAATGCGCTGCCCCCAGGGCAGCACGAGTTCACTGGTGCCCTGGGGGCAGCACATTCATCATAATGGAGCGCATTATCATTGTTTGCGCCCGGAGCACCTTTTGAAAGGTGTGCCGGGCCCAAACAATGATAATGTGTAATACGGCCACAGGTAGGAATCTTAGGATAAACATGTAGCCGGAGTGCAGATTTGCTGCCCCTTTTTGAATAACTGTAATTCTTACGGTGCTTTAAGGAATTGCTATATTTCACCGGCTCAGCAATAATCAGTTTCAAGGCCATTTTCCTCCCAATTGGGTCAAGTTAATTACTTCACCGTCCAGCAGGTGGACCAAATGCCTCCACACACAATAGAGCTTTTAACAGTTCATAGGCCAGTCCTGGAAAAGGAAGGGGTGGGGAGGACATCTGCATGTATTAATTATATCCTCACACTGCACCTGGCCAGGGTTGGCTCCTGGCCAGGGTTAGCTCAAACTGACAGAAACTTAGGAGGAAGGCCAGACCACTGGAGCCAAACACAGAAAGGCCTCCCCTTTGATGTTCTTGTGGGAATGGATCACACAGCTATGTCAGTTGCAGGCAGGACTGTAAGATCTCATGGAAGGTCTTTCCATAGACCACTTGAAGACGTCATGTTGAACTCTCCCAGAAAGCTATGCAGAAGAGTTGGGACGGGTGAAATGATGACATGGACAGAGGGGCCTATCTTCCAGAACCTGTATACCACTTAAAACCCCTCCACAAGGAAGAGACACTTGAGGAGACTCTCGGCCTAGGGCTGCAAAGCTGGAATATTGTTAAGCTGAAAGGAAGAAGATCTCTTAACCTCAGCAAGGATGGACTTTGGGGGTTTGAACTTCAGCTGGAACCCAGGATTAGTCTTTACAGGGTCAGTGGCACTTGCCTCATTATGCCCCCCCAAGGAATAGTAGGGGGAATAAACCAGTGGGGGGTCCTAGTAGGTTCCACAGGGACTTTTGTGGACAGGCCCTTAACTCTGCTGACATACAGGGGCTTCCAAGTATCCAGTGTCCTGTGTGACCTGGGGAGTGCAGCAGATAGGGTGGTCTACTTCATGACTGTGGAGGGCTGTGGAAGACACCCCCAAAGAAAGAGAGAGCACCATCTCCCCGGAGGCCAGTGCAAACTATAACTGACCCAGGGAATTCCATCTCCCCAGGACAAAGAATGGAGCATTGCTGTGTTTTAGCAGCCATGTAGTGTGCCTCCTCCACTTTCCATGCCCAAGTCTGGGTGGAATGGGGGATAAACTGCCATTTCCACCCCGCCTGCTCAGGTACGGGCAGGACAAGGAACATGCCAGCTTCTACACCCGCACCAGGAAGTGTTGTCTAGCTACGGAGGTCCTAGGGCAGAGACTAAGTGGACTCCCTTTGCTGCCCCAGAGGCAAACAAAAAACGATTGCCCCTTGAAAGGGCAGTGGGCACCCAGCATGAAAAAAACGAAAGTGTGGCAGAAAACCCCTTTTGATTCAAAAGCATTTTCATCTATCGGAAAAAGCTGCTCATTTGAAATGTACAGCCTTGGACCGACAGAGCACCACATAATTCTCTGGGGCTCAAACATATTTACATCTTGGTTCTTTTGTGGTGTACCCAAGAGTGGGCAAGGGCAACACCAACATTTTTAAATGCTGCTTGGGGGATGCAGGAAGTGCGGCACCACCCCAGAAATGTTTCCCTAAAAGTGGCCCTATGTCTCCAAGGGGATTAAATCTATGACCCCAGGAGAGGATGTCATGACAGCACGCATTCCATGAGCTGTTGTTTGTACCCATGGGCTATGGGGTGAGGGGACACCTGGTGAATGGTCCTAAAGCTGAAGTGGCTGGAATGTAGGAGCAAAAATAAGACTTTTGGGCATGTTATTCAACATAATGTTTTATTGATGATTGAGAATGTAAGTTTTTTTATATTAAAAAAAAAATGTTTTAAATATTGGTAATATCCCCATTGATTTCTGTCATGGATTATAATATATTACCAATGCGGTGACACCCTGACAAACCAAGTATGCCTGTCTTATTGACACTGACACCCCCTTATATTGAGATATTATATCTATTTACAGATAGGGGGACTGTGATTGTAGGTTCAGCTCTTCCTGGTGTGTGAATTGTTCTGAGGGTCTCTCACCAAAGGTATTTCCATCTACTTTTACAATCTATTATTTGTAAATTAATTTGTAGCATTCAGTAGTGTTTGTGTAATATAGTACTTTTCTTTCCATAAGAAAAAGCTGTGACTGGACAATGACTTGTGTGCTGCTGTTGCGTAAAAGTGAGCTGGAGGGTACTAGCCCACACCACCTCCACTGGGTAGTCATTGGACTACTATGCTGCACTACCCTAAGAGAAATAAGTGTTACAACGGGGAGCTTCGTTCCCAGTGAGGAGAAAGTTGTGGACTTATTGATTGCTTGTAAAGCACTCAAGTTCATTGCAACTAACAACCCAATTTCTTACAGTTGTGTATATGATAAAATGGCCCCGGGGAAAAGTGTACATTTAGAGAAACCATCCAGACTGCAAAGGCCTGAAGTAGTGAACACAATGGTATGTGCTACATTCAAACAACATGGAATTTCCAATAGCCAATAGTCAAACAATGCAGTATCCTACAATCTAAATTTGCAGTATTGGAAATGTATGACAAAACATTTTAAGGGATGCCTTGGGACACTTAGATTGAAATAAGAAAATGTTTTGATTAATGTACTTTTAAGGGTATGAGTCTTTAAGAATTAAATTAATCATTTGATCTTTTACATTTTCTGCATTGTCCTTAGTCTAAAGCGAACATGATCATTAACAGATAAATGGATAGTATTCAAAAGATTTAAAGTGTTTGATTTAATTATTGGTGTATTTTCCTTAACTAAATAAGAAAAGTTTATGTTAACAGCTCTCTGTGCATATCTAACAAGACATGGGATAATTTAGTGAGACAGCTTTGAATTATTATGACAGTAATAATTGTATCTAAGCACTGAAGTTTGTTTTAGCTGGCTCTTAATGCTGGATAAATTACATTTTTTGACTTGATGAAATAATGCCTTTAATATTTTTTATAAACTAAAAACTTTAAACAGATTTATAAAACTGGATTCTGAGTACAGCTTCTTGTGTGGAAAGACTTGCCTGTGGATTTTCCTATATACATGATTAAGGGCTTGTCCCATGTGCAATTACATTTTGTAAACCTCTGAAAAGCATTATTCTGTTATGATCTGATTTGTGCATTATTCTGTTCTGATCTGATTTGTTTGTGCGTAGTTTGAAAGTAAAACAGATTTTTCAAAAAATGTTATTGCCACTTACAATCACACCATCAAATCTATCACTTCAAGTTACAATATACAACTTTCCATCAACTAAGACAGAAAAAGTAATGAGCTGTTTCTTAAGACCAGAAATTTGACCATTTCTGACAAAACACACAACATACTTATTTCTAATTCATCATGCAATACACTAATTATTAATAATTAAACCATTTCATTTTCACTTTAAAGAACAGCATTTGTACAAACATTTTTAGACTAGTAAGCTGGCAAAATCTTAAAAGGGCAAGTTACAGTGTGAAACTCTTCCTGTTTTGAACATTGTTTTGAATAATGCTTCCTCTGAAACCCCATCTACTGCATTTTATCTAAATGTGCTACATTGTTCAGTAATAAGCAAAATGAAACTTTTCAAATAGATTAACTACTGCTTGTTCATCTGCCCCCCTCTTCAACTGACCACTCAAGGTGAATGTCCTGTGAGCAACTTAGGGTCTCAGTTTTGGACCGAGCTTCACAATACCCTAATCCTAGAAACAACATTTCTCTGCATTATGTTCAAGCTTAATGCTTTCAGCTACTGTTTTCAAATTCCTTGCTAATCAATTGATCAGTCCCATGAGACAACCGTTGATTGTATAAGTGAGCTATAAAAATACTCGCAAATTTAAACATTTATTAAGCATAATAAAAATGTTTATTGCATGGGACTGGGTCTTCTGAGTATAAACAACATTCTTTTTAAAAATTAAAAATGGAATCCAAGCAAGACTATGCATTTTTAAAAGGAAGAGGTGGCACATATATATGACCATTGAAAGAAGCCTTGCATTTGGGGAAATGTACCTCATGATTTAGAATTGTTCACTTTTTACATCTACCCCCGCATACTGAATGGAGTGGTGTCCGGAACACAACATTTTGTAAACCTTTGATTGACCTACCTCTACTACACAGCCTGCTATCAACACTGCAATACTTTGTGTGCTGACGTCCTGGTTCTAGAGCAATTTTCGTGTTAGAACCTATGGTATATTGACTCTCAGTATAACACTTCGACCTCGCTTCTCGAGTGTACAGCTAGCCTCTGAAATCGCTCCTCCATCTTGAAAAAGCCCTAGGGCTGCGTGCCACTGTGGACGAAGCACGTGTCGGCTGTCCTTGTGCATTTTTGTTTCTGCCTTTGCAAGAACAATATTAAAATCAACAAAATTCAAATTAATGACCTTCCTTTTTCCATTGGGAAACTTAATTAAAATCAGAAGGTTTTTTTGCTAGCTCTGTCCACCCTCTCAAAGCAAATGTCTTGTTTCAATGGGTTAGGGGTTTTCCCATTCAGGACATCTGGAACTCTTGCAAATTACTCCCATTATTTGGGCGGAGAACATCCGGGGGCCACAACCCCTTCTGCCCGTAAGCTTACAGGGTTTTAAGTAAAAATATGTACATCTCTATTTTTTGCTACTTTTAGTATTTCTGCTTTTGTTGAACACCAAATTTTCACAATTGACCCCTTTTTTACTAACCATTTTATTTATCTTTTGTCTTTTGTTACTTTGTTCTTATCTTTCACTTTTCATGGTGAACCCCATACACTCTTATTTCCCTTCTGTTTTTCCTTTTCCATCCCATGTTCTCCCCTATCTGCTTAGGTTTTTGTTTAGGTATTTTCGATTTCTTTTCTCACTTTTTAGGTCGAGTCTGGGCATGCAGTATTGGAGTATGGCTTTGAAGCCCCGCCTTCTTTTCACCCATATTTTTAATTGGCTTGTGTCATTGTTCTTCGTAAACGCTGGCTTTCGAGTCTTCATTAGGGTTGTTAGTCCCTCCTTGGTCCCGTCTTGTCTGCATCTGTTACCTCCTATTACGACTGGACCTTTTACTTCGGTTGTTACACGGTATGTCTTTTTTAGTCTGTGAGCACTCTTTTCTTCAACGAGTTTCTCCTTCTGCAGGCATAACATGCTTTCCTGCAACTGCGCTGCTGTGCTTGCACCATTGGCGGGACACTGCTTGTCGAGGAAGCGTACATTACTTCCAGTGATATGGCATTAACTCTTAAACAGTACACACATGAATGCAAACCTCTGGAATTGTATTTACATTTCAGTGCCTCATGTTCCATCCATCCAGCCTCGATGCTCACTTTCGTATCCCGCACCTCTCAGTCAAATAGGAAAACACATTATTACAACTAGCTGTGTGGTTTCTTTTACAACTCGGGAGTGGCACAAGCGATGCAACTGCAGACATCCCAAGCTAACACCAATTATAAACTGCAAATAAGTAACCGATTTAAAATAAAACAAGGAGAAAAAAGGAGGTCTCTCCTAGGAGCAGCCAGAATAATTTAACAAGCCTTTGCGATGCAATAGGTCTCGCATTTGCAAGAGTTTAGGCTATTAGCATTGTAAATGACAATGCCTTTTACTAGTGTTTTAAAAACCAAAACATAAATAAAAGGCATTGTCATTTACAATGCCAATAGCTCAAACTCGCGAAAATGCGAGACCTATTGCATAACAAATGCTGGCTTGTTTTTCTTACGGGTACAAACCCTTCACACTTTTCCCTCATTCTTCTCCTCATTTTTCATTACGAGCAGGAGAAGGAAAGCTAAGTTCTGGCATGGGGAACATTTTATGCTCCACCCTGCCATAAAACAAAACAGGGAAAAGACGCTGAGCTGTTGCTGCTGCCAAAGTGTCATACACTTTTTTCCTGTTGGAATTACTGCCAGTTAAACTGGATCAGGTGTTCTAAAACCCGAGGAAACTTGGTTCAAGTATACAGACTCACCCCCAATCAAGTGGGAGCAGAATTCCAGATAGTAATTCCGCTTCCCATTGACTCAGAATCAGGGCTTTTGTATATGTTGTACAATATAGTTTGGAGGAAAAAAAACATTTCTCTTGGTTTGCGTCTGTCTCAAGGAGGCATACATTTTTGTTGCAAATGTCCTGTCTACTAAGAGTAGTAGAAAGGGCTTTGCATCAAACACCATAGATAGTAGTGTGGGAACACAAAGTATCAGGAAGTAGCTCATAAAGTTTTGCACTGGGAAGTAAATAAACAAAATCCACAGATTGAGCTGGTTTGTGTCACGTTTAGTAACCTTGCACCGGCATAAAGTAATCATAATTCTGATCCTTTCTTTTTATCTTTAACAGAGAGCATACGTTCAAATAAATTGTAGACGCCCTTACAAATATAACTGCGTCTGTTAAAAAGGAAACCTCTGTGGATTTAATTTTTTTTTTTAAATATTACTGCCTCAGAGAGTTAAGCACACTAAAACCAAATTAGATATGGGTCATATCTTAACAAAAAGCACTAACTACAACTGAATTTGATGTATATCCTAGTTTAATAAAAAGCACTACCTTTGATTCATAGGCATATGACACAGGTATCACATTATCACATTATAACCAACACATAGTTTTCTAAAACACCTTAAACTATTTGTAGCCATCCTAGATTGTGCTGCAATCTTCTTACACTGTTAGCAAAGTCATTACAAAGACACAGGCACGTGTAGCAGTTTGTGCTATTCACTTGCCATCAATTGGCCAGGCACACATAATGAAACAGCTCTTTGACAGGCACCATTCTGTTTGTTTTACTGCACTTTACTACTGGCCTGTCATCTAATTCAGGTGTGAATAAATTCATTTTTGCTGATCCCTTGACACAATTTGCTCCCTGCACTCTTGTGACCATTAACAGGGGTCACAAGAGTGCAGTGGGACTTTCCTGTAATCAACTAAGCTCCCTGGCCTTCTGCTTTATTCAAATACTGATTTATAGCCTCATGGACAATATTCTGACATTCCCATTCATCTCAGATCCATGTCAGGTACTGTAATAGCCAGCATGCTATTCCAGAAAGGGTCTACATTTTACTGAGCCCTTCACCTTTGGGCATCTACCAATATCCATGACCCCTGCTTTATCTCCATCCTTGCAGGTCAAGGATAAGTGGAGGAATCAGCACACCTATGGCTGCAGGTGCTATCTTGATAACCCCTGAGCCATGCGATCATTAGTGGATTTTTAAGAAACTGGTTCCTTCAGTACTTCTGTTGGTTTTGCAGCAATGTCCCTGGTTGGCTGACCCCTTGTTTCCAGAATTCCTGAGTTGTTGCCAAGTCTTGCTTGTAGTGTTTTCTGATTCCTGAGTAATGGCTGAATCCTTCTTCCTTGACCTAGCACTATCCCGCGGTGCTCCCTTGTTTATTGAGCAAGCACTGTTTTGCTGTATTCTTGTTTCTAGAACTTCCACTATTTCAGTAGTTAGCCTTTCCCAATTGCCAGCCATCTTTACCTTCCTTCTTAGCTATTTCCAATGTGCAACTTTATTCCTGCTGCTTTAGTTCCTAGTTCCTTAGAGTGATTTCTATGTATGTTGTATTTTTTCCTAGTTAAGTTTATAGCTTCAACTCTTTCATGGCAGTGTATTTAGTTCTGGTCCCTTTCAGTTACTGACTTGGTTGTCCCTGTATGACCACCAAGACTTTTGGATACGGCTGGTAATCTAGACAGTATTTCTCATAAACTGTGACTATTGTATAACAGCACAAAAGTTATCAGATCCACAGATTTTGCCTTTTTATGTATTGCCTACATATCTGCAGTATCTGAAATAGTAATTATGCGTAAGGAACTTACAGAGGTTCAGTCTTAACACATGGACTTCTCCAGTGCTTAACCCTGCATTCCCCTTACTGTTAATGTTGTTATATGTATGAATTGTCTCTTGAATGCCTGTTCCTTCTCAGCTTTGACTTTTTGATTGACTTCTGCAGAGCGTCCCCGCTGGTTCCCTTTTCTCCGCACTCCCTGTGTGATTTTTGGCAATTCTGTTACCAATATTATCTTCACTTGTTTACCCTGCCACTATTCTTTGCCAGACCACTGACATCCCTGGCTTAGATATGGCATTAAAATACTAAGGGCCTCATTTGGGAGTTAGACGGCAAGAGGAAATCCTCTGCTGTATGAAAGAAATGCTAGATCTAGTGGAGAATGTACAGGTGTTATGTTGTGATCCATTTGGTATAGTGAAGTGAATCTCGCCAGTGGATTTTCCTAGAAATTTAGAACCTCACAAAAAAATGGGAGTATTTTTTTTATTACCATTCAATACAAAATAGGATCTCAAAATATTTAATAAACAGATTTGAAACATAAATAGGATCACAAAAATGGTAGGAGCTAAAAAAAAGCTTTGCTTTCTGTGTGCATTAATTGTTATTGTTAAACGATATATAGACCCTTATAAAGGAATGACCATCATAACATGGGGTGCTTGAGGTGAGCCAGCTTGTACAGTTATATGATCAGAGTAATTTGTATAATGTTCCATAAATAAATGATAGTCAGCAGTCCCAATGGAATATATTGCATAGAACCACTTACGTTATCGAAGTAGATTTACAGGAAAGAAAAAAAAACAAAGAAAGAAAGAAAATCTAACATATAACTCATTGTTAAGCAATTGCATAAGCCCAGTGATGAGAGACTAGATAGACTAATATTAAAAAAGGACATAGTAAAGAGGGAAATAGTGGTAGATTTATATATAGATGAAACCACATAGGGAGTAAGGGCAAAAGCTCTCACAGGGCCTTTTGTTTCTGAAGGTAATTGTTCGTTCTATTTGTGAACTATCCCATAAGTGGGATTTTAAAAGGCTTTGAGTTGTGCTGTCTGCACTGCCATCTTTTTTTACCAGTAAGGCGTTCCCCAGGACCACCGTTTCCGTGGTAGCAATCCGACCAACGCCACCACTGCGGGTCCGCCTGCAGTATTCTGAGTGTGGCGGTCAGACTACAACATTACTGCCTCCGCGATCCAGTTTCCCGCTGCGGTGGCGCAGCAGAAAAGGGCAGCAATATGCTGGCAGGGCAGCTGCGGCACCGCCAGGCATATAACAAGTTGCCTGTCTACCACCCATTTCATTGCGGGGAGCCCACCATTAAAAGGGGGGTGGAAAGGCAACTAAGGGGGAACTAACTGGACCTGGGGGTGAATGGAAGGGGGCAAATGTTGTGTCCCCCCTGGAATTGCACCCCCGTTCCTGCACCATGTAGGAACGTGCTGCAGGTACTGTCACAGCGGCGGTCTGCTGTTAAGGCTCTCCTATGAGCCGTAAACAGCTGCTGCTGGGAGACCCCTGCAGCACCTTCCACCCGCCATGGATTAAATTTGTAATCTGTCAGGCAGGCGCACCACAGGCTTGGCGGTCCTTCTGTGGGTGCAGCGGTGGCAGACCCACAGGAGGACCACCAAACTCGTAATCAGGCCCTATGTGTAAATATCATCGAGACTCACAAGTTGTGGGTTGACAGACTTCTGGAAAATATCTATTGGGATAGAGTCATTTTCACTCGATTGGTAGCCTTAATGTCTACTTAGAGTACCTCTGATTCATCGTCAGATAATAGTGGGACAACCACAAAGATGCATAGGGCAGGGGTGACAAAGTCTAGAAGCAGCTTTATTTAGAAGTTTCAATGTAGGTAACACTTCTCCCCTATGTAGTGAAAAGAAAATGGAAGATCACATATTTATGGTTGTCTGTAGATGCATTTCAGTTCCATTATTTATCATCTAAAAAGCTGAGTTATAAAGCCTTGAAGGAATCTGCATTGACTAAGGGTTGGTTTCATTTTACAGGTAGAAGTGGCAGACTTGAAGCTGCTTCATCACTTGTGATCAATTTCAGGTGCGGTGTGGGGGGGGGTTTACTAGCAAGTTTGTGTTCCATTTTATCATTTAGTGGTTTGAACAGTTGGAAATCTTGGGGAGCAGTTCACTTTTTCATACAAAGTTGCCTTGTTTCCTTTATCTTGCAGTGTATGGACGACAAATCCGGCTCATATTGGCAGCCAATTTCACAATGTTTTTACTGTCAGTTATATTGAACCGGTAGTGATTAACCTTAATATTTTTCATTGTAAAGATGGATAGGATAAGTAAAGGGTGCCTTATTGTTTTCTCAGTGGCTAGTCTTTTTGAAGAGTGGAGACCACCTCAGAAAACTATTTTGCTTTACACCAAACACAAAAGCATGTCTGATATGAGTAAGATTTGGCTATGACCAGTCCTCGCGGCTGCTTTCACAGACATAATAGTATTTAATGCTTTAGTCGGTTAAAATAAACCTTTATGGTTTATTTTAACCGACAGCAAGATACACACATATATAAAAAGTATAATCCCATATCATAATCACTGTAAAATCACGATTAATAGTCATTCAGTCAGTCACGTAGATCAGACATAACTTTCTTAGACAGACCCTCACTCTTATGAAGTGATACATGAATTCAATATAATCTCATTTACTGACCTATATAAGTACAGTGAAAGTTTCATAGGGAACATACTCAGCAAAAATATTAGTAATGGTGCTGAACCTCATTCTCAGCCTATCTGTCCTTCCCTACCAAGGGATATATTTGGGGGACCAATCAAGAACAAATGTATTGAATTTAACAGTTGTATTTTCTGCAAGTCTATAAGAAATATGTAAAACATCAGAAAACAATTTACCCAGGTATATCTTGAAAGATGATGGCCCACAAAAACTGATGTCACCTATCATCTGTGCATCGCACAATCGATTTAAAATTTCTCCTTATTAAAGGTTTAGCTCAAGATGACAGTACAAAGGTTAATGGTATGAAAACGAGCACAAATTGCTCTCACTATGAAGACAAGCACATCTTCAGTATAGGCCACAGCTTAATGTGTTCCTGGATTTAAGTGGCATCCCAGTAATGTTCAGATTATGTCTACTTTTGCATATGAGTGGCTTAGTGACCAACAAAAACAAACAAGGGAGATTAACAAGCCCTGCCTTGTACCCAGAGATCCAGTTGCATATATTTAGGAAAAGCCATATTTATCCTGATTCTGAGTGTGAACTTGTCATTGAGCATCCTCATTATCTGAATAAATTGTTCACCCAGTGTAAATGTAGTACCCCTGAAACAACCTGTGTATCACTCAACCTGACATATGACACAACTTGTGTGTTGTGCATGCCGCTAGCCTATCCTTTAAGAAGCCTGTTTGGGAAGGGTGGATGATGGAAAGAACAACAGTCTCAAAGAACATTGCCTGTATTTTATCTTGCAATCTGTATTAATCAGGGAAATACACCTATATTTTTTAGAACAGTGGTTCTTAACCTTTTGACTTTGCCGGACCGTCCTCAATCATTACTGAAATCTGGGAACTCCCACAGAATTATTATTGGAATCCGAGGACCCTGACCTAAGAGAATTTGATGATTTGAATCTCAAAACAATATACAAACTTATGGAAACAAGCATTGATCAAACAAATACCCAAATTATCACATATATTATTCAATTCTCAAATATATAAAATAAATCAACATTTTAATTTTAATGGGAAGGTTGGACCTTTTCCAAATTCAGTTGAAGTCTCACATTATTATGTTTAATGTACTTGCATTGCTTCAGTCCACTAATCAATCTATGCATACCAATTTAATTTATAGCCTATAATTTCAAATTAGTTCACATTTACAGAAAAAATAAATAATTTTACATTTTGCTTCTATATTTATATACACTTTGTTGATCTGTTATTGTTTAATTTTCTAAGTGGTGGCAGACTCCCTGAACTGGCATCTCAGAGCAGAAGGATACTTAGACCACAAGTTAAGACCAGCTTTTTTATGTTTTTAATCTGTTTCCTTCATTACTTCAGAAGATGAACAGCAATACAAACAAACCACTACCGTTAGAGGTTGTGTACAACAGGATCAACTATGGCTAGCTATTCTTTACAATACAGTGGTATCAAAAAATGTCAATTAATTCCTTCCATTCCTTCTCTCTCCCCTTTGTACTCACTATAAAGTAGTGTGTGCTAGTCAGGTCTAGTGCGCCAGTAAGCCCAGACATGGGTCCCGTGCTCACTGTGTCATTGGAATCAAGCTATACCTGGCTGAAGAGCCTATAATATGGACGGAACTGGTCCTAGGTCGCTTGTATTCCAGTTCAGAGAGAACCTGTCTTGGCAGTTTGTTCCCATTGTGGCAGGGTCCAAACAGAGGTGGCATGGTGGGTGAAAAACAATGGATTGGGATGCGGCCTGTGTGATTGCCAGTGGCTGTGATTAATTCAAGCATTCACTCCACCACCTTGTTGTTGCTAAGATGACAGAAGCCAGGAAATACAAATATGGGAGTTGTGTGCCAAAATGATTATCTTTGTCTGTCAAGACCGCAACTCAGAATCTGGTTAGTTTTGGACATGACAAAAAGAGATGGAGCAGTGTGCCCGGTGTACTGCAATGCCACCGGCAACACTCAGTATAGGAGGGGTTGCCCCTGTGAAGGCTGACGGTGGTAAGGTACCAGTATGTGGCTATCTTGGTGGCTGTTTGCACACTGGCAGTGTTGCCCACAGTGTGTTGTGCTCAATAGGAAATATCCTACCACTCTCTATGTAAGAGGGGTTGCTCCAGACTCTGCTTCCGCAGCCTCTGCCCTGGAGTTTTCTCTACTGTAGATGGGAGTGTCAATAGGTCGTAGAGTTCGGTGATAAGGAGCTTATAGTTATGCTTGGTCTAAAGCCAGTTTTCATTTTGTGTAAGCGGTCTCTGTGCCCACTCCCATGTAGCAAGATGGGTCACCCAATGGCGGACTAGAAAGAAGGGATGGTGTTCTTCTTGAGGAAGGTCATAAGTGTCTCTTAAGCGTTCAAATGAAAGAAGTCCATCAGTGTCATAAAGATGACACATTGATTTATAGCCGGAGTGTTGCCACGCCGCAGATGCTGCCGCTTGGAGTCCGGGGTGAACTCCAGGTTCCTTATATGGAATGAGAGATGAAAGGAAGGATATCATCCCTTTCTGAGTAGCCACTGTGCCCGACACTGGTGACCATTGAGGAGTAAAGGCCCCAAGCCCTATGCCTGCGCAGCAAACAAGGGTCCTCCCAGATGTGGTCTCCTGCCATCACTTAGTCCATGAAACGTCAACGCTTCTTGGTTATCGGGTGGTTCCACTCCACCAAGAAGTGCAGTTGCACTGCCTAGTAGTAATGGATGAGGTTGGGAACTCCCAGTCTCCCCTTGTCTACTGGGTGGTATATTTTGTTGAGGTGTATTTAGGGCAAGTCACCACCAAGACAAAGCAATTGAACGCTGCCTGGAACGATATGATATGATGACTTGCACCAGTGAGTTCTCAGGCAGAGCTTGGAACAGATAAAGGGCCCTGGGAATCACATTTCTTTTTAGAGCTGCTATTCACCCGAGCTAGGAGAGACAATAGGGCCTCCACTGGGCCAAGCCCCCCCTAATTTGACTTAGCAAAGCACTGTAGTTGATAGTGATGGTGTCTATGATTGTCAGGGCAATCCATATCCTCAGAAAATAAATGAAGGAGTCAGCCCACATCAGGAGGTGTTGGCCGATAGAAGACCTTGGAAGTGCGGTTTGGCCAACAGGTTAAGAGCCTGGGATGTCAAGAGATTGACACGGAAGCCTGAGGATTTCCTGAATTGCTCAAGCTCAGCAAGAAAAGGCGGCAAGGAGTGTAGCGGGTCATCAATCAACATCACCATGTCATCTGTATATAAACTGATAGAATGGACCTTCCCCCTCACCTCTGTGTACTGTGTGTCCTCACGGACACTCTGGGCTTTAGGCTCCATGTAGAGTGTGAACATTGGGAGGACAGTGGTAACCCCTGAGTTGTGCCTCTACAAATCGAGATGTTGGTTGAGAACAGTCCAATGACTCACACAGCAGCTTTGGGATTGCTATTACTGCTTAAGATCCAGGAGCGGAATCTATTCCTGAGGCTAAAGTGGCTGAAGGTAGTGTCTAGGTATGGTCAGTGCACTCCATCGAATGCCTTCTCAGCATCAACAGCCAAGTTTATTATCTCTCGAGTCATCTGTTTGGCTCTGTCAATGAAATGCAAGATCCAATTGATGTTATCCGCATACTGTCTATGAAGGGTAAACATAAACTGGTCAGGGTCTATCAGCCCTGGCATGAGATGGTCGAGTTGCACCACGATAATACCTGTAAATAGTTTGGCATCTACATTGATGAGTGATATAAGGCAGTAGAAACTGCAGTGGCGCGTGTTCTTACCAGGTTTTGGAATCACCAAGATGAAAGCCTCCAGCATGGATCTGGGTAAAGTACCCGCTTCTGAGAATGAGAAGTTTAGTCTGGTGAATATAGGAGCAAGAACCTGTCAAAGGTCTTATAAAAAAGGGCTGAGAACCCATCTGGGCCTGGGGATTTTAGCACCTTCAGTAGTACTGTTGCGGAAGTAAGCTCTTATATTCAGTTTTTTCATAGGGGTCAGCTTACCGTGGAGTCAGCCATGCAGTATGGGCTCCCGGTAGGTATGCAAGCGAATCTTTAGTTTGCAGGTCTTGGGCCTCATACAGAGACTTAAGAAAATCCTGAAATGTGTTTGTGATAGGTTTGTCTTCCTTAACAAGTTCGAAAGCTGAGTTTAGGAGTTCACTAACCTGCCGCTTTGTGACCTCCAACATAGACATAAAAATGGCATATTCTGCTCTATCAATATCCCCTCCGTGCAGTTGCTACCAGATTCTCTGAGCTCCAGTACTCTAGTGAATGGCCTACAGTTCATGCACCTGCACCTCCAGTGTCCCTCTCCTGTTGTTTCACAACTTATTTCCAGCAACAGAGACAGCAATAAACTCTCACCTCACTACCACCTTCAGTGTCTCCCACAGCGAAGGGATAGAGGTATTGTTCGAGTCGTTGGTCATCCATAAGTCAGAAATCATGGGTGTAGCCCTGTCTACTATGTCTGGCTGGCTCAAGCTGTCTCGAAGCCTCACAGTCCCCGTGGCAGAGCTCGGGAGATGGATCCGCACAGTAAGGGCCAGGGGAGTTTGTTCAGACAGAGCGCTTGGTTCAATGTTTATGTCTTTGACAGTAGCATGCAATGGAGCAGTGCTTAACAAGTAGTGTATTTGTGCATACGTTTTTTGGGCAGGTGAGTAGTAGGTATAATCCCTGATGTGAGGGTGTGTGAAGTCTCTGAGCTCCACCTCCCCATCGACTCCACTCCCATCTCAGAGAGAGCCCCTGCCTGGCAATAGCATTGCCCTGAGCGATCAAGAGCATTATCCATCACTAAGTTGGGGTCCCACCACTATCAGAATGGCTTGGTCCAGTGATACCATGGCTACTCGTATTGTGTTTTTCAGAAATTGCTCTTGATTTCCATTGGGGGTATAAACGGAAGATACGATAAAGGAGAACCCCCTACATGCACACAGTACAGTAGCAGTACTCCTTGTATGTCAGTTATTCCCTACCCTACTGTCCCCCTAAAAGAGCAAACGACCAGGATACCTACCCCGACAATCTTGGTAGCATTGGAGGAGAAGTATTGGTGGTGATGGAGCGCGTACTCACACCACTGTGAACCGCTGTTCCCGCCGCACCGTCACTCTCCGTCAGTCCCCGCCAAAGTCCATCGTCCTCCACACTCAATCCTCTGAGCTTTCATCCTTTGGGCTCTCTGGGCTCAATGACTAACTTCCCTAAATTTCTAAATTCTCCCCTCAGTACAGAGGTAACCATCCTTGCTATCAATTGATAGGGCCGGGATACTCTCTCTCTATTTACTCTGGGACCCTTAGTCAATAGACCGTTTTTACCTGCTGAGAAGTGTAAAGGGGTGAAACAACTCATTGAGGCAAACTACCAGCTTTAAAGGAACATGACTCTGAAGAATCACAGACTCCAGGTCAGTGGGTTTATTACAAAGCCAAAAATAACTGGACATACAGACACCTCAAGACGAGGTTGTAAAAATACATTGGAACTAATACAAATGCAAACCTACGGGTGAGATTGAAACACTGGAGCATGAAAAGAATGACAAACTGCAGAATCAGAACACAGGCAATGATTGCCCCCACATGAAGATCCCTGTTCATTTGGGGTTGGTAAGTCAAAAGCATTTGTCTATCCCTACATTACTACTACCATGACATCCCTACTTAACATTTCCCCAGGCAAGAACAGGAAAAGGTGTCAGCGTGTGAAAACTTCCTAAGAAGTGCACTCATGTTATATGGTTCAAGTAGCCAAAGCTACAAATCTCGTTCTAAGATGCTCCTTCCTTCTCCAACGATCTCCTCACCTCTTCTCCTGACTCAAACCCCTGGGCACTATCTCTAATTCAAAACACAAAAACACAGAACACGCCCACCGCTTGCATATGGATCACCTCATCCTGCTGGGCACTTCTCAAATGTGAATTTCCATTTAGTTTCAATACTCCCAGCTCCTGGCTTGATTCCCAGGCCTCCTCCAATGAGAAAGAACATCGTAACCCAATTATCAGCATTTTTTTGCATAAAAGTATCCTCTCCTCCCCAAGCCTAACTCCTAAAACAAAAGACATTATTCTAACTAACAAAGACGACTTTCTCCACCTGCAACAGAAACGTGAGACCAGAACAAATCTAACGTGCACATGAAATTCAGCTATTCCCCCCATGAGAGCAATGAGGGAGAATACATTTCAGGCCTACAAAAATCAGCCAACATAATAACATAGGCCCTACGAAAATGCATACAAGTGAACATTTTATTTAAGCAATTCTAAACCATCATGATATATAAACACATCAATGCGCAAATCATTGTGAGCAGCCTATGAAATCCTACACTTTAAAGCTCACTCATCCACATCCATGTGCAACTTTAATATGGTGTACGTTTAAATCTATGCATTACATTGTGAGTGAGCAACTTTGTTAATCAATTGCAAACAAGGGCTAAAGGTTACATTATTCAAAATGTAACTGCCACTTTAGTTTCTTTACATGGCATGTAATAATTCTATCTTCACACTTTCACATGTTATTACCAAGTACATTCTAATAGGCAAATGTTAACACAACAAAAGAATAAATGTAGGTGCAGACGATTTGTGATTATGATGCACCCCTACAAATGGAGGAGCACTATCGTGCTTTATCAGTCACCCCCTCTGATGACAAGTTTCATCACAATCACTCACAACTCCGTTTAGAAATAACCGACCTAAACAGAAGTCGTAGCCAGTCTTCCCTGCCAAAACTTTTCTAGGCTATTGAGTTTCTCATCCCGGCCCTATCAGTGGGGGTGGGCACAGGACCTCAGTCGATGCCAGTCTCGAGACAGTGCAATGCAGAATTGTGATTGGTCTGAGCTTGTAGTTTTCCTTATACCTATATTTTAATCATTGCAGCAATAATGCCTTGATAAGCACCGATTATCGTTTCAACAAACGGCGTCTCACATACGGAGAGAAAACTACCTGGCCCTGGGAATAAGAGGGACTGGGAATATAAACGGGTGAACCACCGACCAGAATACCGCAGGGTTGGAGTTGATGATTTTAAACGCATTGGATAATACGATATACTATTACGCCCTGATGAAGTCCACAGGTGGTGGATGAAACGAGTTGGCTGTTTTTATGATATTCCTATGAAGATTAAAGAATACTTTGGCAACATTCTGACAAAATGGACTAAGTCATTTTTGGACACTTTTCCTTGCGGTGCACTTCACAGTCATGTATGAAATTACTTTGGTCCCTGGGATCACTCTCTGAAAGGAGGCGGGAGTAGTGGATGTGCACGCTAAGCAGTTTCAAAAAGTATTTGGACCTTGGACTTATTTTGGGTAACGGGAAGGGAAGTGCGATTGCCATATAGGCTTGCTGTTTCATTGTTGTTGTGTTTATATATTTCTATGGATAGATTTATAATATTTGTCGGTATTGTAGGAATTTGACGTTTGGGTTAATTTATTTTCTATTTATTTCATTTTGCAGTTTTTTGTAGTGCGGGCAACACCTGAAAGGGTTAGAGCAGTGGTACATAACCTTTTGCTTGCTGTGTATCCCCACGTAACCATTATCGGAACCTGTTTTTCTCCTTATTTAGGGTGTAGCCCGAGATGACAGACAAATGGTTAATTGTATCAAAAAGAGCAGGAATGGCTTTGCAGGCGTCTGCTATGAAGACAAGCACATCTTCAGTATAGGCCGCAGCTTTATGTGTTCCTGGATTTAAGTGGGATCCCAGTGATCTCAGGATTATTTTTACTTGTGCATATTAGTGGCTTAATGGCCAACAAAAACAAAACAGGAAGATTAACCAGTCCTGCCTTGTACCCAGAGATCCAGTTGAATATAGTTAGGAAACACCACATTTATCCTGATTCTGAGCATGATCTTGTCATTGAGTGTCCTCACTATCTGAATAAATTGTTCATCCAGTGTGAATTTAGTACCTCTGCAACACCCTGTGTATCACTCAACCTGACACATGACACAACAGGTGTGTGGTGCCGGCCGCTAGCCTACCCTTCAAGAAGTCTGTTTGGGGATGGTGGATGATGGAAAGAACAACAGTTCCAAAGCGCATTGCTAATAATTTCGTGTGTATCTTGCAATCTGTATTAATCAAGGTAATAGACTAAGATTTTTTAGGCAGTGGTTCTTAAGCTTTTGACTTCTGCAGACCCCCACATAATCATTACTGGAACCTGGTGACCCAACTGAATCATTATTGAAATCTGTGGACCCCCACTGAGTCACTACTGGGAAAAAATACAAAAACAAGCAATCATCAAAGAAATACCCAAATGAGGAAATATTTTAATGAATTCAAAACAAATATAAATAAAATACAATTTTAATTTTAATCAGAAGGTTGAAGTTTGCCTAATTTCAACAAGAGGCCACTCATCATCCATACTATATTCTGTTTAATGCCTTTGCACTACTCCTACGAATCAATCTGAGCATACTAACTTAATTTTTAGCCACTGTAAAATTCCTTCACAGTTACAAAACATTAAAAAAACATTCAATTTTGCTTCTTTATTTATATGCCCTTTATTAATATGCTAAAAGTATTTGTGAACCATCTGATTATGCTTCATGGACCCCCAGGAGACCCCGGACCACAGGTTAAGAACCATTGGCTTAGAGTGTTTTATGTGAGAATATTTACAGTACATGAGCAATTAGGGATTCCTTTCAATATAAGGTACTGAAAACAAGCTACACAATGAGAGTTTCTATAGGTAGGAAAGGTAGCTTATGCAGAAATGTCTCAGCCAACAAGCAAACCAAATTATTTTCTTCCAGTTACTATTTATAATGTGATGCTTAGCCTGATTACAGTCTTAGAAGCATTGACCACAGGTCTACACAAAACTTACACAGATAACTGTAAAAGGAAGAACAGATGTTAAAATCTAAATTGTAAAATTCGTATATTTGGGAGCATTCTTCCTTAAAGAATGAGACCTGGTCACTGGTGTTTTTGACATTATATGAAAAGCGCATATAAGCTGCATGACTACACCAATTCAACCCCTGAGCGGGCAGTGCTGCCCACGCCTAGTATGGATAGGATAAATGACAAGTAACCCATAGCAACTGTAGGGCTTTTCATGGTCTATATCTGCAGAACACTGATGACAGTGTTTTCTGGCATGACAAAGTGATCGGTCAGCTGCTCGGGTGGGTGTGTCAAAGTCTTTCGGACCCAGAACCTGCTGTAAGAGAGAGAGAGTTGAAGTCTGAGAGCACATCTCTACCGAATGAGTGCAATGGAGCTCTCTCCCCGCTTATGTAAGGCCCTGAAAAAGGCTTTCAAATGACTGGTCCCAAGAAACTGAGGAAGATCTCAAAAGCTGAGGAGGTAGGCTTCTGGCCCAGTCTGAAATGCTGGTGTGTAACTGTTTGGATTGCCCTGGACTACTTCACCACTGTATAGAACAGAACCTCCTCAAACTATGGTGATAAAACAAGCAGTTCACCTATACATGGCCAGTCCTGTGGGTTGGTCAGGCACCATGTCAGTCCAGTGACCTTTTGTCTTGGGTGGGCGCTAGCCAGGCACCCGTGCAGATCCCCACAGTAGCTGCTTCTCCGTGCAGGCAGAATGAAGCAACCACTCCACATGGTTGACACAACAGCGCTGTTCTGCACATCAAGTCTAATTGGTGCTTGCGTCAGAGTTAAGAATAACACAGGTGATAGGTTACAGTGAATCCCAGCTAACCCAGCAAGAGACCCTACAAGTATGTACCGCAGACAGTATTGGTGCCACTCTGGCTGTATGTGGGTGGTGCGTTCCCTGAGAGCATGCTGACACGACAGCGTCTTTTCTGAACAGCCTGCTTGATTCTAATCTCATTGTAGAGAGAATTCTACATGCCATCTCCATATGGGGGGATGCTCATTGAATTGTGAAGGGGCCGCGTGCATGGGGCACACTCCAGTGCACATGTATACTGTGGATCCCAGACCACTCTTGCTCACCAAGGTAAGCTGTGCCACTCCAGGCCCCGTTCTAGTGGGACTGGTATCTATGCTATGACAAGTGGCCCCATTCCACAAAAGGGTACTGTAGGATACCAGAGATTTCACACTTAGTTACATAAATATATAAACAAATTACAGCATCCATAATCTCGAGCGTTACAGATATATGCAATGCATGTTTCTGCTGCTCCATATAATCCAGGGCCTCCCCCCAAAATGTGTTTGCCTCCGCAATAAAATTCATAATAAAACATTTCTCACCATGTTTATCAGCAATATTTTCTGATAAACTCCAGGAAGAATGTAAATATACTGTTTTGTTTTTATTATGGGTTTTTCCATAATAATCGTTTTTCCCTCTGCCCGTGGAAGTGTCTCATTTTTAAGTCTCGCCTAGAACCTGCCAATGCTTTCGTATTTCATGTATTCTTTTTTAAAAATTTTGAGTCATTCTCGTATGTTTATGCTATGTCTTCACGTTACAGTAATTAAAAAATAATAGTACCTTTCTATTTGCCAAAAACAGTCATATAGCCTGTGAAATACATTAACACAAAAAAGTGTTTCTGTATTTGTTCTGAGTACAACTGCCTGCTAGGAAGCACCACTTATGCTCTATAAAAATTATACACAGAGTTATTTTTTGTGCGTTTTAAATGTGTTTTACATGCACCTGTCTTCCACATTTAGGTAGTGGTAAGCTTTTCTTTCTCCTTTTGATTTTGTACCACATACTTGCAATAAAATCTGTAAAAAAAATCTCACCAGCTTGATAAGGCGAAACCTGTTAACTTTACCACTGCTTGTTAGGTTAGGCTTTAAGAATGTATTCATACATTTATCCCAAATCCTTTTGGACGTGTAAGGAAAATGGTCTGTGTCACGGCAAGTGTCACTGGCTCTGTGATTGACCTCTGCTCACTGGTGTAGCTGGGGCACATCAAATATCTGCAGCAGGTGCATTGACACACTGTTTTACTGGAATGCTGACCTCTGCGGTGGTTTAGGAACAGCGAGTTTTTTCCGGTTCCGGGTCAAGTCAGAGCAGCACAGTGCAGCACAGCGCGGCTCTGTCTCAGAGTCCCTGAGTCTCCGTGGTAGCCCGAGAGCGGAGGAGGAGAACGGAGGAGAACGAAGGAGTGAAGGGAGCGGCGGCCGAGAGTGGCGGCGGGAGCGAGAGAAGCGGCGGTAGGCAGGTGGTGGCAGCGAGTGATCACAGAGTCCTTTCAACAATGCCGCCACCATTATACATAAATTGAGCTGTGTGCTCTCCCTCGCATGGTGCTTGCTGCCCCATAACTGCTCCGTAGACCTTATTAGAAGCCACTGAAGGCTCTGGGAACTCAGCACCTCACTGTGCCACCGGGATATTGGAGACGGGCATGAGTAAAGAGTCTGGGCAGGACAGAGCTCTGTGAACTGATTGAAAAAAGAAGTGAAACGCTTGCCAGACCTCCAGCTCTCCAGTTTGTCACCACCACCGCTGCCTCCGCAGCGTGCGAGGAGTAAGTGGTAAGCGGCAGCAGCAAGGATGCAAGAGGTGTGGGCTTACGTGGATATACGCCGAGGTAACCCCCTTACTGTTGGATAGAGAGAACCGCAGCCGCAGCTGAGGGCGGCACACCAGCAGCGGCAAGATTCCAAGGCGCAGGAAAGCAGAGGTGAGCAGAGCATAGTGACCACACCGTCATCCGCTTCAGTCAACAGGCATACACAGACGTCACCCAATGATTACACTGACACTTTATTTGTGGGTGAAGAACTGCTGCAGGTTTATTTCATACAACATAGTATGATAATAAAATTGGGTTATCTTACGGGCGATCCAGGGCAGGCAGCCCCTTGCTGCTCCGCCCGCCTGGTGAGCCAGGACACACGGTGGGTCGATGCCCGGCAGTGTGGCACATAATTATTTACAGATCATCCACTGGGTCACGTGATCTGTCTCCTACTCCCGCCCCTTCCGACATGGGCGGAGCGTGTTGTGGCACACCCCGGGTTGGTCAGGCTCCCCAACCGCCCGAAGGACTAACGGGGCGCCGTCGCGGTCTTCCCAGAACCCCCTTCGGCTCCTGGACCTTGGCTCGGGCACCCTTACTGTGCCGGACAGGGGTACCCTTACTGTACCGCCTGTCGCAGAGGTACCCTTACTGTACCCGTCTGCCTCCAGATCGCCCTGTAACTCCGCTTGCAACGCAAAAGAAAACATTAAAACATTCCAATAACGCGCTGTGCCTGACACGTGGGGTAAGTGGAAAGGGTGGGATAACGCGTGTCCAGGCTGGAGCGGCGTGCAGGGAACAGAGGAGGAACTGGGCGAGAGGGCCTCCTAAGTAGGGGGGGCAAGCCTCGCCCCCCGCCCCCAACGGCCCGCCTCCAGCTCCACACTATTGGGGGGGTCATACCTTTGTGGGCGTAGCCTCGCGCGCGAGGCAGCAGGGGGGAAGGCTCCGACGGGCGGCCACTAGAGTGCTGCCCTGCTGATGTCCCACTGCTTGGGACGCGGGCAGCGGCAATCTTGCTGCTAACAGTGAACGGAGCAGCCCAGCAGTCTAGAAGTCCTGACGTGATGCGGCAGCGAGGAGCAGCAAAGAGCCAGCAGCTGACTCCATAGAGTCCCCCTAAAGGCCTGTTGGGGGCTCTGACCGAGGTGCTCTGTTATACAGGCTTATGGTCTCTGGCGTTTCCTGAAGATTCCTGTGGATTGTGCCATAAGCGGGAACCCCAGGAAAGCGCGGGGGTGAGAGCGCGACCCCATCAGCGGGGGCTGCTGAGTGTTGTGCCCAGGCGAGTTCGCGGAAGCGGCCATACTAGGTTTGGCGCGGCTGGCGGCTCACTAGTGTTCCCTGCTCGCTCTCTCTCCCTCGGAGGTATAATCCTGGCCGATCCTGCGGTGTAGTAGTCTCACCGCTATACAGCTCTACAGCCTATATTCATTGCAAGCTGTTGGCTGGTAGTATACTCGTAGCACTTTTGTGTATCCAAGTGGGGAAAAAACGTCGGACTGGTGTGGCTCATGAGCCAGAGTGTCCACCAGACAATGGAAGCTGAAGTTTGTCAAAGCTTTACCCCCCCAAAGATTTAATTTGAGCTTTATTCAGAACTATGACCGCAAAAAAACTACGCTCAGGGAAATTGGTATTTGTAAGAGCATGTACAAAAACCAAAGCCAACCTGCTGAGGAATAGGTCAGTACAGATAAATACTCTGAAAGGATTTAATGCCATCTCCACTTTGTTCTCAAAAAAAGAAATAAGTCAAAATAAGGAGGCAAATATGAAGCCTAAGGCTGAATCTCTACTTCAAAAGGTACAAGGAGCAGTGGAATCTACACCTCTAGCTACAGTTTCTTCTCCTGGAAAAAGAATGGTTGGAGTAAGAGATGTGGTAAGTCCTGAAATCAAAAAGGCTCTACACGTGAGATCTATACTATTCACTCTACTGAAAATAGCTTGTCTCAGTCTATTATTGATTTATGTTCTGACTCAAGAATGGATGGCCTTATATTGGAGGATTTTACACTCCCTGACTTAAATATTAATTCAAACCACTCCTTGAGGGCTTCGCAATTACCTAAGCCAAGTACTTTTGATATCTCACATCTTCCAAACTCTCAAGCTCATCTTCCTGGATCTTCTATTAAAATGCAACTTTTCAGTAGTACGCCTAGTGGAGTGGACTCAATAAGCTCAAGAGCTTCTATCACTCCTGATTTGCCTTTGGTTTCTGACCCCCCAATTCAGGAGTCTGCCGATAAAATATTGATGTCGGAATCCTTGTTTCGTCTGGAAAGAGTTTGATCCTCTATTTTAGCTCTTATGGAAAGATCCGTAAACAATTCTGATTATGTTTTGGATTCACTTTTGTCATTGACCAAATCAATATGTTCAGACCATATACAGCCAATCAGTAAGGTTTCCCTTCCTTCATATGATAAGTCTAAATTTTGTTTAGAGACCCCTCCTCTACACCCAGAGGTATTTAATTTGAATCTAATGAAATCTACCCAAACGAGTTTTGTTACAATGCCGAATTATCGAGACTTTGGTACTCAGGTGGACATGTCTCTTGGTTCCCCAAAATATAAAGATAAGGAAAGTGTGGACTTATTGATGAATCTCAGCTCTTTTCGCTACAGCAATTCTTTGAGCCTGAGGCTGTTATGTCGTCCCCTGTTAATTATCCTCTCCCGATTACAGGAAAGGACAAAGTTATTGTAGAATGTAAAGTTTATCCAATTTTTCTAGAAAAAACAGGGATTAATACAATTGTGCATTCTACTACAAAGGAACTAAAATCTGATCATATTTCACCAGAAGAAAAGGCCTTAAAAAATGAAGGAAAATCCGCTAGTAGAAAGAAGAAAAACAAAAAGAGGAACTACCCGGAGGATTAAGAAGAAAAGGGCTAAACAAATCCGTTTCGACCCTAATATAAATCAATCTTTGCCTCCAATCCCTGCCATAAAAGATCAGAAGAGGGTAGAAGTTCAAGTGGAAGTTTTCCGAACGAACTTCAACCCACCTCCGCTGAACTCCAGTACAGCAATCTCGGTGTCTCAAGAAGCTACTACCACAGATCTAAGTACTGCAGCAGGCGCAAAATATAGTTTAAATCCTGACGCTGTATTATTTTCATCCGCTATTGGCAGTGATGTGATTTATAATCCTAGAAAATTGTCTAAGGAAGACTATTATATTAGCACTCAGCCTTCTGTACCCCTTTCGCTGGATTTTGTCTTTATTTTTTATTATGAGCTATATATGAATAGGTCTTATTTATTGAGTTGTTTTGCTAAATATTTGATTCAAAAATGATCCAGAGTAGTGACTTGGTTTGGTTCAAGTTCTAAAACATGGTAATCTTGAGGGTGCTAGAGTGACGTTTGGATCTAAGGTGACGTCCCATTTAATTATCTCAAATTCTGATGAACTACGGTGTTGTGTATTGATGTTCTGGTCCCTAATGAGGAGAAAGTCCCTGAAAAAGAGTCCATTAATAGGCAGCTTCCCACCATACAAGATCTATCGTCTCTTGATGCTCACCATTTGGAAAGAGAAAGGTTATTACAGATCTCTCTCAGCAAGGATGGAAGGAGAGTCTCCCTCCAACCAGAGAAAAAGAGTGGCGGAGTACTATCTGTAGATGATGAAAACAAGAAATTGAGTTGGGTGGCAGGGGCCCTGAATACAAATAGTTCAGTTGGCCTAAGGTTTGGGAACTCTTCCTAGCAAGGGCCTTAAATTGGTCTCATGGAACGCAGCCGGCTTAAGCACAAATAAAAACAAATGGCTGTTCTTGAAAGAACAGAACGCCGACATAATATGTATTTAAGAGTCCTGGATAATAACTAATTGGTCCATGGAAGACTACTATGAGCTGAGCCGCCCTGCGTTTCCTGTGAGCAGGGGACATGCGAAATGGAGCATCACCATCTTGCTTAGATCAAGCCTCAAATGGACATATAAAACAATCCCACATGCCTCTAATTTATTTCAGGCAATTAAGCTAGAGACTAAGGAAGAGTCCCTCCTAATCGTAAATGCATATATCCCACGAGGCTCATCTAATACATATTTGTTAAAAGATCTGCTTGCCTTTGTCTCGTCAGAACCTACTGTTGGTTGAGACCTGAATGCTAAGGTTTCCACCCATAGTATGGGGCTTTTTGCCAACTCCGCTAAGGATGAAGCATTAAATATACCGCCGGCTCAATTCCCAAATCATAGTTGAACCGATAAAAGAGGAACAATTTTACTAGAAGGCTTAAGAAATTTGGAGGTATTAGTAGTCAATGGGAGACTAGAAAAAGATATCCCGGCGAAAAATACACTTAAGAGACCGAATGGTGGCTCCATTATCGATTATGTAATTACCTCGGCTGATTTCTTTAACCCCTTCTGTGCCACGCCCTTTCCCCCTCCTGTGCCGGGCGTTGCATTAGTGGGTGGGGTTCATGACGAGATAGTCTCGTCATGGGCACAGCGCGACCGTGCTCCATGATGAGACTATCTCGTCATGGGCACAGAAGAGGTTAATAGATTATCAAATATGGAAATTTTAGAAAATCAATTAACTGACCATATGGTGATTAGTTTAAAAATAGAGTTGTCCTGTTTTGGGGAGAGCTCTTGGAATTTTTAGGATAAAGCAGTAGCTTTCAATAAAGCAAATGGCAGAATTTACTGGAATTCTTTGGTCGTTTCAAAATTAAAAGAGTCTTTAACTATTTTAATAGGCGATAAGCAGCTTAGAGTAACATAATATCTAGATCATCCCCAAAATAATTTGTTGTAATCTTATAGCCATAGTATAAACAGTATGGTTATGTCTGGTAAATTCATCCACCCAATATTTAAACAAAGATCTGGTTTTAATCCATTACTTCAAATAAACAAGGATTTAAACAAATTAGTGAGGGCTCAGTTTTTGAATTATTCTCCTGAACGAAATAGACTAATATTTTTACTAAAGTGGAAAAGACAACGGAAAAAACGCACCTTAAAACAAAAAAAGGAAAATTACGAATGGGTTCAATTATAAGAAGCTGCTTCTAGTAATAATTCGAAACGATATTGGGAAATAATTGCAGAAAGCTGTGGTACTAGAATTCAATCTCTCCCCATTCCAACAAATGAAGAAGACTGGAAATTCTACTTATTAAAACTTTACTCCGCGAATCCAAATTCCTTTTGGCCTGACTTCTTTCTAATGAACTCCCCAAAAATGTCAGTTTACAATAATGCTCCTTCTAAGTAGGAAGTTGTTAGACTGATTATAAGAATTAGAGCCTCAGGGGCAATGGGCCCAGATGAAATTCCTATGTCAATCATAAAAAAAGAGCCGATACTATGGGCAACATATCTTACCCCTCTGTTTGAATATTGTTATCTGTATGTGCGGACCCCCTCGTCATGGTCTGGTAGCATCCTAATTCCGCTGTACAAAAAGGGTGAAAGACATCTTCCAGTTAACTACCGGTAAATAACGTTATTAGACGCAGTGGGGAAAATCTTTGCCCGCAGTGTTCTTGAGCATCTTACTGATTGGGTAGTAGAGCAGAAAATTCTCCCCATTGAGCAAGCAGGGTTCAGGAAAAACCACTCCACCTTAGACAACATCTGTTTGTTGAAACGAATAGAAGAGAAATATACGGTCTTTCGCAGGACAAAAGTCTATGTAGCATTCATAGACTTTTCTACTGCTTTCGATAAGGTAGACCTCCCATTTCTCTGGAAAAAGCTATATAAAATGGGGGTGCCTTCAACCCTATTAACCTTAGTTATTGCCCTACACTCGCAAACATGGTGTCAGGTACTAATAGGGGGAACTCAGGGCCTATCTTCAGTAATCTCTATGGAAAATGGCTTGAAGCAAGGTTACCTATTAGCACCTTTACTGTTCTCTCTATATGTAAGAGATCTACCGGATTGTTTTTCCATAACGCAAGGGGACTCTCCAAAGATAGGTGGACGCTCCTTTCCTTGCCTTATGTATGCAGACAACATAGTAATAATGGACCTGACCCCTATTGGTTTAAACAAAAAATTGTCACAACTACAGAACTATACATCTGCACAATTTCTGAAGATAAATGTTTCTAAAAGTAAATTGGAGATTGTAGATTCTTACCTTTATCTGAGGAAAGTTATTTCAAGTAGTACATGGATTAGTCCCCATATTGAACATAGCTCTTGTAAAGCGACATTGCATGCAAATGGCCTACGCCTATTTTATAGTGCTATGGGTCGAAGACATTTTTCACATCTGCTTTTAGTTTTAAAGCTAAAATTCCTCCCACCTTGTTATACGCAATTGAATCCATACCAGTAAGTGAATGGAGCTTCTTGGATAAGATCGAAGGCCAAATCTTCCGTAAATTTTGTAACCTTAATACTCTTGTCCCAATAGCCGCCATTAGGCTAGAATTTGGCTTGGTAAGTTCTTTTTTACAAGGTTTAGTTAGGGTAATACATTGGGGCTACCAGCTAAAGAATAGTGAACCTTTTTCACTAAGAAGTTTTATGCGACAGGAAATTTATTCAGGACAAATGTATAAATACTCTTTTTTAGCGATTTCTTCTTGGTACTGCAATATTTTAATGTGCAAGAGGATTTCGTGCTGTCCTTCTCTCTCACAGAATTGAAATCTTTTTTAAAGATTTCAAGTGGCGTAATTAGCTATCAGAGAGCTGTCATTATATGTAGAGCAAGAGCGAGACTGGAAACAACAGTCAAGGATTCTTCCCTGAGAGTTCCTCAGAAGTACCTCTCCTGGAATTTAAGTCAAGGTATTCGCCGGTGGCTCACCCTCGGTATGAACCTTTTACCACTAAATGACTTAACCGTAAATTTGACAGTTAATAGGAAAGGTGGAAAAAACTGCAACTTTTGTAATCAGGGTATTCAGAACCTTGATCATATCTTGTTTGTATGTCCAGCTTTGACTTCATCGCGATTTAGGTGGCTCCGACCAATGTTTATCCAGAATGGTATTAAAAATTTTTTGGCTGCTCGAGAATTTTAGTTTTTTCCAAAAAATGAAATAGTATGCATAAAACTTTTAAAACTTTTTAAGGGAGTTTATGAATATATTTAAATTTTTCTTAATTAGTTTCTGATTATGGTTGGCTATGCATTCAATTAATTTTCTTATTATATTGCCTTCAAAATTCCAAGCTCTTATGTCTCCTCAACCTTTTGTATTTATTTCTCATCTGTGTAAAATATATACTTATGATTGTTGTTAACTTATCGTTGTTTGCACTAAATTAGGTTTTATCTATCTTAAATAAGTCCTAAGGGAAATGATTTTGCTGCTCTATAATGCACTTTATATAAAATATATGGTGCTGCTATGGTATGATAATTTTCCAAATTGTACTTCTACTTAACAGGTTTTGATCCTTTCCCGTCTCAGTATAGGACGTAACTTTACGAATGCTGCTATGTTGCTGCTGCTATATGATGCACTTTATTTAATAATTTGCCGTTGTTGCTGCTATATGATGTACTTTATTTAATAATTTTCCGTAACATGAAATTGCTTCCTTATATTATTTTATCAAATTGCACATGTTATAAAATGTTATACTGTGTCATTCTCCGTTGTCTTCTACTGGAGGGCCCCATTGCTGCCTAAAGAATCTCCCAGAGTCGATTTCGGAAATCTTTGATGTCTCTTGATGATCTAAATCCGTACAAATTGATGTAGCGTTGTAGATATAATGGTTTTAATGAAGTGTATTCTATAATTATTGCTGTTTTTTTTTTAACATGACTGTCTATAAACGTCTTAAGCGGACCTCATTAGAGATCCAAATTATTAATAAACATATTGAATTGAATTGAGTAGACGCTTCATGCTGAAATTGAGTTTCGTCTTCCACAGATCGGCTTTGCAATTAAGCTATAGAGTGGGCTCACCAATGACGTACCTGCAGATACTTTCAAAGCAGTTTGGTCAAAAAATCTAAGGTAGACTGATACTGAATGATGTGTTGTTATTCCAGGATTTAGTGTGGAACATGTTGATTTCCTGGGGTGAGTAGTTGGTGTTCACATAATGCATGCTTTAGCGAGGTTATGAACGAGAGGTCTTTTGCCACCAGGGGTAATGCATGGTTGTCGAAGTGTTTTGACGTGGAGTGAACACAATGTGGTCTTTGACACAGTCTAGAAGGGTACACACCAGGGTACATGTTGCATTTTGCTATGGCTGCACTGCGCATGAGGACTTGGTAGTTACATTGTGGAAGTCGTTTTTCTGGACATATGTGTTGATTAACAATTACTTTTTTTACTATTATTTTTTTGCTCTCTAGTGGCCCCTGAAGAAGGAACATTTGGTCCCGAAATGCATAGGGCGGGCCACATAAGACACCGTATGGACTGACAACTGAATAATAAGCTATGAACATTTTGAATATAATGTTTAAGTTGTATACTGATGATTTGAAGGTGCTGTATATTTTTCTGGAATATGGTTGTTAAAATGTTAAGAACATTTATGGCAATATTATAATTAGAACAATACAAGAACATATATGAAAATAATAACCTTGAGTCATATTGTTTATATTGGTGTATTAAATAGTGCAGTGTTGTATGCTAAAAGAAACTGCTGTACATACAGGAGATTTCAGGTTAAGTTACCCCTAAATGTGTGAAGTACATTCTGTGAAAGGGCCACCAAAAGGTGCCATGGTTGCCTGTGTAGGGGACTGATCTATACTACTTACTGATGGGCTGAGTTGGATCAAAAAAGGGCGCTCCTTATCCATAAAAAAGTCCTCAGCCACAAAGAGGTGGCACACAATCAGTGTGTCCCATGAGGGCGACCCTCTAAAGGGTCCACCCACTGCACCTGCCTGCAGGGGGATCTCTACACCCTTTGTAATGCAGGCAGGTTGGTGTCTGCAAACCGAAAGGATTAACCAGCTGCTTTAAACAGCCGGTCCTCCTTTCAACAGTGAGCTGATTACCAGAGCAGGCACAAATTCATGGCTGCGCAGGGGGTATTTGCTCTAACTGTGATAGGGGGCACAGACTGGGGCAGGGCACCCTTTACATGATACAGACCTTGGACTATTGAAGTTTAGAACACCTGTAGGATCCAAGCGATACACTTAGCTAATTATACTGCTCAAGAGAGCAGTTGCCTCAGGCTGAGTGAAAGATAATGGTTCACCACAGTGGGATGAACAAAGAGGAAATACTTTCAGGGGTATGAATCCATACACACAGTAGACTACAAAAATTGCTTACAGCATTGGCCATGTAACAAACTTCCCAATACCTTTACGAACCATTACTGAACAATGCATTGGATAGACTGATTGTTACTATTCAAAGAAAATAAAACTAGTCCACTTCGGTTGGCCAATAGGATATTCCAAAACAACACAGAAATGGTGCTGAGACCCAAAAGTGCTAAGAGGAGATACCGATGGTGCATATTTGCTATACAAGAGCTGATAACATAACATTAAAAAGCATAACACACTGAAGTAACATAACAAAATAACACGCCATAACACAGCATAAAATAACAAGTTGATTCCTGTGTCAAAGTGAGAATGAGAGAGCATCGTTGAACTTACCATCCCATGATTCAGCCATGTAGGGATGAAGTTATCCAGCAACTTCGGGAAAACCAATTCTCTGTCATAAAGGTAGAGGGCCCAAAACATGGTCACGACGAACTGCAATAACAACAAGAGCTTATCAGAAACTGAAATACAACCATGGCTTCAAGTAAGGCAGTTCCCTCCAGGTCTCTGACCCCACACAAATTAAAAACTGATATTGATACAGGGCCCTTTCAAGTCCTGTGTTCATGTCCTTAATTTTACAGGCAAAAACAATGATCAAATTCTGAACAATTACTCTAAAAACCGTTAAGGTAACCCCTATCACTGATGCAAATCCTGTTAACATTTCATTTGCTTTACTTATTCTTGCATACCCTTATAAGGGTCTCAAACATTTTCTGTAGTGAGAGCTACTTCAGATCAGTGGAAATCAAAACGAGCTACTGAATGCTAAACAACTCACACAATGATACTAGGAACCTCTACGGTCAGCTTATTTGACTTTAATCTTAATGTCCATAGAGTCCGATACTATGGTTTGAACAAAATACTTTGCCTAAGGGCACTATGACAGGGCTGCCATGTGTGTCAGTGAGAGTGGTCTTTGGGGATGTATAAACATGTGAGCATCTGAATGGGATATATTTGTATGGTGACTGAGAGCCTATGTCATGTACTTGCAGCACTGGATATACATGGGAGAAATTTAAAGTGCAGAAAACTGTTCTGCAAAAAATTTTATAATATGGAAAATTTTATGGCACTTTCATTTTTCTCTCATTTAAAAATATGGCTATATTTTTCAGTTATACTTATGGCACAGTGCCTACTGGCCAGTGGAAGCAAGAAGCCTGCTGTTTGAAAATGCAACACTTCGAAATGGAAGAAAATTAAAATGAAGTGTTAACTTAATCATTAAGGTAACTTTTTATTTTAATTTTCTCGTATTTAAAAGCATTAAGAAATATAATTTTGTTCACAGCTCCAAAACTGAGTTGACAAGGAATTTTATTTAAGAATGAAATACCTCAGTGCTTCAGTTGTTCACCTCTGTGCCCAAGCCCCAGTGGGGGTCATAAATCTGACTGTGAACCACTCCTTATCAGGCCCTGCTATCTGCAGCCTGATGATAATAATGTAAAATAAACAAAGGGGCATATTCTCAAGGAGCTATCGTCGAGTTAACGGCACTTCAGCGCAGCCATAGACGCGATAAATTTATCGCCCTATTCACAAACTGCCGATACCACCAGATTTCCAGCGATAGCACCCTCAAAAAACATTGCCACGGATGACCACATCAACTATCGCTAATGAGATGCAGAGTAGGCGTTCCCGAGCAAAAAGCCGCAACAATACCACTCCACAACATTCTCAACGACCAGCCCGATCTGCGTTAAGAACACAAAACAGGTGATAAGACGCGTTAGCAGCAGGAAATTAACACCTGCTTTGACCTTGTGCAAAGTCGGACAACAACCGGCTGCAGCCAAGGGAGCACAGCTCATAGCCAAACATGAAGAACAACAGATGCCCCCGAGCAACTGAACATGCAGCCCGGAGCACCAAGAGGGCAACAACACATACCCCCACCACTCCTCCCTCATGACAAGGAGAATGCACATCAACCCCACAAAACCATGACCCAAACAAATCGCCTGAAGTCGCACAAACACCTAACAGACAGGCATGGCCACAAAAATTGAAACACACATCCACATCATACAACCAAAACAAAACCTTTATTACAGATGAAACAAAAAAAACGATAATGAAGAGGCAGTGCGTGTCTTCTCCGGGCATTACATAAGTCACAGCCTGCAAGACAGAAAGACAGATAAGAAGGTGTGTCATGCGCCCATCAAAGGACGTAGAGGGAGAGCGACAGAGAGAGGGAGAGAGAAAGTGAGAGAAAGAGAGAGCACCCTCAAAAAACATTGCCACGGATGACCACATCAACTATCGCTAATGAGATGCAGAGTAGGCGTTCCCGAGCAAAAAGCCGCAACAATACCACTCCACAACATTCTCAACGACCAGCCCGATCTGCGTTAAGAACACAAAACAGGTGATAAGACGCGTTAGCAGCAGGAAATTAACACCTGCTTTGACCTTGTGCAAAGTCGGACAACAACCGGCTGCAGCCAAGGGAGCACAGCTCATAGCCAAACATGAAGAACAACAGATGCCCCCGAGCAACTGAACATGCAGCCCGGAGCACCAAGAGGGCAACAACACATACCCCCACCACCCCTCCCTCATGACAAGGAGAATGCACATCAACCCCACAAAACCATGACCCAAACAAATCGCCTGAAGTCGCACAAACACCTAACAGACGGGCATGGCCACAAAAATTGAAACACACGTCCACATCATACAACCAAAACAAAACCTTTATTACAGATGAAACAAAAAAAACGATAATGAAGAGGCAGTGCGTGTCTTCTCCGGGCATTACATAAGTCACAGCCTGCAAGACAGAAAGACAGATAAGAAGGTGTGTCATGCGCCCATCAAAGGACGTAGAGGGAGAGCGACAGCGAGAGGGAGAGAGAAAGTGAGAGAAAGAGAGAGAGAGGGAAAGAGAAAGAGAGAGAGGGAGTGCGAAAGAGAGAGGGAGAGCGAAAGAGAGAGGGAGAGAGAAAGAGAGAGGGAGAGCGAAAGAGAGCGAAAGAGAGCGGGAGAGCGACAAAGAGAGGGAGAGCGACAAAGAGAGGGAGAGAGAAAGAGAGAGTGCCGACACTGTGGACCCAGGCCCCACTGCTCACCTGCCGCCACCGGTGGGTCTCCAACCACGTGCCGGCACACACTGCAGTCCCCACGGTCACTCATCTGAAACAGGTGCCAGAGACATGAATGGCAGAGTCCATACAGTAGAACACGCCATCTTCGCTTGCCCGCCCCTGCACACATAGGCTTATGCACCCCAGCCCCTCCTGCCGCCCAGAGGAGACTTCCCGCCCCTGTGCGACCAGCCTCACTGCTCACCTTCCGCCACCGGCGTGTCTCCAAGAGGGCCCACCACATGCCGGTTGGATCTCCAAGCCCGTGGCCCGCGACCATGGCACCCTTCACATCATGCAGCCACGCACCGCGGGCCACCAGGTCACACACATGATTCTGGGTCTTGATTTCGCAATGGCAGAGAACACATTAGTGCACAGGGCATCATCACAAGCTGCACATCTGCTCAGCCCAATAGGGGCCACCAACTCTGTGAACTGTGAGGTGACGCCACGTGGCGGGAGGCATGCACTGCACGCTGGCTCAGGCCTACACTGCGGTCCAGCAGGGCTCACACCAATGCCACCATTCCAGAACGCCCGGACGGCACATCATCGCAGGCTGCATACCCACTTAGCACTGAAGGTGCCCCAACCTCAGTGCACAAAAAGACACCGCGGTGTGCCTGTGCCTGCTGCAGTGCATCTAGTGCCACAAAGTCTGTGCACCGCTAGCCATGGACCCTTTATGATTGAGTCCCGTGGTGCGGACACCATCATGTCACCACCGGCACTGGGCAATGTGACATGGCAGGCCCTAGGCCCTCATGCATAAATGATAGCCACACGGAGACACCCAGTCAGAGAGTGGACATGGCGTCCAGCACGTGCACCAGGCCCTTTTTATTGGCACGGTCACATGTCCTGTGAAGGCGTTGCCAAATGAGTGTGGTGTGGGTGTGAACCAGCCATGAGGGAGTGGACAACTAGACCTGTGAGCAGCAGATCCCCACAGGGAAGGCCTGGAACATGTAGCGTTGGCGTTCCCCCTGTGAGCGTGAGCGAGTGGGCTGGCCTGGCGTATGCCAGGCCAGCGTAAAGGTGTGAACAATGACCCAGGGTCTGTGTACATGCTTCCATTCTGGCCTGGACAAGGAAGTAACAAATGCGCGTTTCCCCGTTCTAGTGTCGGCGCCACCCAGCACGCAATCGACAATGTGTCTCCCTGTGACCCAAGTCCCACAACATGAGCAACATGGACGTAAGGTGCAATCATTGAGCGTACATGCATTCATGACTCCACACTTGCAAGATCATAGACATGACATATCATTGTGAAAATGAATGTTTAATGCACATTCAATGGAGTGTTGTATGCGGAGCAGTACATGACCATGCAAAGCCAACCTTGCAGCGTCGGCCTGTGGCGGGCCATTCAGAGTCCTTCTGTGAATGACGTGTGCCTCAGTAGTAGAGGAGTTCAGTCCGCAGTCTGCTATCTGTGTCATGGGTGAGCAAACAGAATATGGCAGTCCATGTCGAGGTCCAAGGTGAGTGTCGCAGAATGCATCGGGGGACACGGAAGGGGATGATGCTGAGGGCAGAACCAAGCAGTAACAGGCCATATGGAGGACATGGATGCTACCGCTTCCCTATGACCACGAGGCCAGATTCATCCGCATCTTCGTCCTCTGCTGTTTCAAGGTGCCTCACATGTGGGTGGTGGTGGTGTTCTGTCTCCAGCACTGTGTGGCAGTGACACCGCAGGTGCCAGAGGTGGAATGTCAGCCGCACTGTGTGGCACTGACACATCAGTGGGCGGAGATGTGGATGGAGTGGTAGCAGCAGCAGAATGCTTCGGCGCCAGGCCTTGCGGCAGCAATGCCATGAGGATGGTCTTTATGGCATTGAGGGACCCAGCTAACTCTCGCTGGTGTGCAGCCGTGTCAGCCGCTGTTTCCGCACACTTATGCTCCCTGTCTTCCATGATCCTCCGCATGAGTCTCAACTCCCGGACGAGCTCGCTGGAGCCACTATCGTGTCGACAGTCGTTCTTGCCTTTGAGTCAGGACCCTGGCGATTTCAGCCATGGTTCATTGGAGGGCATGGAGCGGACTGTCAGTGTCCGTTAAGGACTGTGAGTGGTCTCTGATGGGACTTAGACACCCACGTATGGCGTCTAGTTTGTCTGCCATGCGGTCAAAACCCACCTGCACCTGTTCGGCCAGCTTCTCCTGCCACCCCAACACACGGAGTTGGAAGGCCATGTGTTGGTCGTGGGGGTCCTGGCAGGCAGCCGTGGTGGTGGGTGCTGCCTGATGTGTGTACTGTGCAGGGGGTGGGTTCTCCTCGTAGCAGCTGGGCTGACCTGCTCCTGGAAGTGGGCTCCGGAGATTCTCCACGAGCTGTTGGAGGGCATCAGAGTTGAAGGTCTGGTTGTCCTCTTCGTCATCAGAGAAGAGAGGTTGGGACTGCTCTGCAGGAGGTGTTAAATTTCCCTCTGGATTGTGAAGGGGAGATGCAGTTTAACATTGTGTTCACATATATGTTGACGTATTGAACATGTTTACATGCAGACTGAATGACAGTGTACATTGTGACTGTTTGTGGTGAGCTGATGTGGGACAGTGGACATTTCAACCACTTCACGGATGTGTGTTTGTACTTGTACATTGCCAACTCACATTTCCCTGAGATGCCATATGTGATTGACCAGTAACTGCACACAAGTGGGACCAGTTATGTCCCCTGTTCTGTTGTGGATGTGTTGCGGATTGTGCCAGATCGTTGTCAATGTTGTTGTGCTCTGCATGTGATGTTGTGCCGCTTTTTGAGGGAGTCACACCTGCAGCTCTGAGTTGGCTACCCATTATTCCTTACATGCGGTGTGCCTCTGCCTTCTGTGCTTCTATAGTGCTGGGATGTTGCATTCGTGGGTGTATTGGTGTCTTGGTGGGATTTGGGGGTCTGGGGCATGGTTTGTCTGATGATGTGCTGTGCTTACTTGTGCATGTGTGCCATTGTGCCCATCTCCCCCTTCTCCCCAGTCCCTGGTTGTAACTCACCCTGTTGCTGTTGTGTCCGGTACTGTTGAGCAGTGTCCGGTCCCCCTACTCCTGCCACCGTCTCCCCACTGATGACTGTGGACACCATTTCCTCCATCTCGTCCTCCTCCTCCTGTGGTGCTGGACTGCCACCTCCAGTCTGCATTGCTGCCTTCCGGTTGTTTGCGAGCTTCTGCTTGGTTTTGCGCTTGACAATATTCCAGCGCCTCTTGACCTTGTCCATTGTCCTCTTCAGCACTACGACTGCATTCACCTTGTCCACGATGGTCTGCCATATTCAATTTTTGGTTGCTAGTGACACAGTGGATGCTTGTGGGGTTCTGGTTGTCCTCTGCACTTGCTCTGGCTGACTCCATTGTGCTTCGCTGTTGTTTGGCTTTTGTATGTGTTTTTTTCACCTTTTGTAGTGCATTTTCCTGCATGTCGGGTATGGATTGCAGGCCTGTGGCTGTTTTTCGCTGATTATTGTATTGCTATTGGCGTCATCGCCGCTTTTTTCGCGTTGGTGTTTCGCATCTTTGCGGCGTCACATTGAATTTAACGTGCTGGTTTGACGCGTTGTCGTGGGACTATCGCATGTTGCCACCGGCTTGGGAATACCACGTTGACACAGAGTTATTTTCCCGTGATGAACTACGATGTGGTGAGTTGCGATAAGCTACTCTTGCGGTAGTTACCACAAGCTCTTGAGAATATGCCCCAAAGTCTTCTCTTAACTTTAAAAGGAAAATATGACCTTGTGCTTATTTAAAAATGAACTCAAGGCTGTGAGGTACTCTGAAGGTGTCTGTGAGCTACTGGTAGCTCTCGATCCACTGGCTGGAGACATGTGTCTCATAGTGTTTGTTTTTTCCAGGATGTTGAATTTCTGTAATTTTTTTAGCAGTATATTACTCTTATATAGAACATACTGTGAACTGAGTGGCCTCTAGGTGTCTCTGCTAATTCAGGTTGTGAGTTGAGTGCATGATAGGGCATGAATGAGAGTTCTGACGGCAGTGCACGTTTCTTACAGTGACTGTCAGTAGGTCATAAAAGGGTTCAGAATTCATGCTCATCCAATCCTTCTCCTCTCTGCAGAGTGCACATAGCAATGGTTAGGTCCTCCAATTGTAATTGTGATTTCGTGTGAAACATCTGAAGGAGGAAAACAACTGTCAAAATATTGACAGGGATAAAGTATAAGAAAATGCAGTGCATAAAGTTTAGTGGGGTGTGTATGAAGGGATGGTGAAATGAAGGAGATGCACGGAAGTACATGCAGGAGAGAAAGAGAAGAGGATGTTGAATCTTGGTGTTGAAGAGGAAAGAGACGAGTTGTGAGATATGCAGAAGGAGGATTTTAGAGATGAGGGGGGGGGGAAAGGGTGTAAGTCTCTAATATAGAAAGACTGCAGAAGGAAGTGATGTGAGGGTAATATTGGAGTGATTGAGACTCCGAAGACCACTACCCCTTAGCAATATTGAATTCCCAGTCATGTATTTTCAGAACTGAAATATTTTTTATTCTAATTATAAACAACAAATTCATTGTTACTCATTTATTTTACTCAGCTACCAAGCATTGGCATAAACAATAGTTTGAGCTTTCCTGACGCATATGTTTGTTATTGTGTTATACGTTTGGCTACAATAACAGAAATCTTACAAACAGGTGACAAAATATTGGTCAGATGGCAGGCTATGGAAAACACAGGTTTTTGTTTACAAGTTTTAAGCCATGCCCTTAATTACATAGATCAAGCCGTCTCTTGGAAAGGAGTCCTAGCTATGCTTCTTAGGCCACGCCCATTTCAGAGACACCCCACCCCCACTCACTTTTTTTATCCCACTTAAAGACCTGAATACAACACAACATGTTTCACATTTAGAGTTTGTGTACAGACATTCTGCGTTTCCTGGGTGTTTATGGCATTTCTGTGAAACATATTACCTTATTGTGAAAATAAAATCACATTTGTTACTCTTGTTTATCAAACCTACAATCTGGGCCAATATTTATCATTATACTTATCTTTTTTTTTTTTTACAAAGAAATGGAATCTGAATGGAAAATAAGATGTCAGGAAGTCAGGATGAGTATTAAGCAAATCTGGCATTGTATAAAACCCTCAAAACCTCAAAGCTCTCATCTTGTTAGGTTTCATCTGCACAGCGCTTGCCCTGTGCTTGTGCAATCTATTGGCCTTAATAGAAATCTTGAAAGGGCCTTACATACCGCTTTTTCTTTTCATTGGTTGGTGTGCTTGCCACTTACTTTT
The DNA here is from genome assembly GCF_964204655.1 of Triturus cristatus. Taxonomy (NCBI): domain Eukaryota; kingdom Metazoa; phylum Chordata; class Amphibia; order Caudata; family Salamandridae; genus Triturus; species Triturus cristatus. The sequence continues at coordinate 963,604,760 of NC_140589.1, forward strand.
CCTCCATTTCTATTGGCTGTTGCATACTATTTCCTGATGTTCCTCTTGTGTATTTCTCTTATCAGTGTCCAGTGGACCAAGTACTGTTTTCATCTTCTTTGGTGGAACTTCTTTTCTTAATTGATTTGCTCTTTTACACACAGTGTAAACCCCAACAAAGCTATTATAGTGCTTCACAAGCACATAGACAGTAAGTGATTTGTACAGAAACACTGGATGTTGTGCCACCCACCAAGACTCGAACACTGTTCCGCAGCTTCCAGGTCTGCTGCTCTAACCCTTACTCTAACACTCAGTGCCACTTCTGTATTCTTCTCAATTCCATGAATTCTGTGAGCACTGCTGTAGAATTAACAGGTTAGTTAGCTTTTACTTTTAATGGCTGTTCTTTTTCCAGTTGTAGTCTTTTACAGTTCTTTTTTATTACATAAAGGCTAGCTGACAACACTGTGATGGTTAGCTATCCCAAGTAATATAAATGACAGACTCATACAAATAATTTCTATTTGTTATTAAAATGCTTTCGAAATGCTTGTTGAAAGATTGTGGTTTTGAGAGTGCCGCATTCTGTTGCTCATGGTAAATTGCAACATTCTCTGAATGATGGGGCCAGTTTTTAAAAACCCACCCTCCCTGCCATATGATTGGTAGATTAGCTGTTTGACAACTTCCGCCTCCATGTGGGCCAGCGGTCCATTTGGGATTCGGAACAATTCTGAAGTGTGGTACCTCTGCAATAGGTATGGTGGTCCTACGGTGCCTCTTTACTTTGTGCTGTAGCTTATTTTAGACTCTGTTGAGGACCGCATTGAGAAGCCTGAGTGGTGCACCATGTTGGTGCATGTATTAAATTATCTGTTTTTCCAAATAGCTGCATCTTGGTTAGTGCCTGGCAAGCTCAGGAACATGCTTTTCTGGTGGTACGAATTCCGTGTTTACAATGGAGTTATATAGGAAGTCCTTATCAATCCTGAATGTGCTTAGCAAATCAAAGGCACTCAAATTGTTCTGGATGGGGGTGATAAGGTTGGGGCTGTCAGTGTTGGTGCGAGCTGGCAAAAACAATCAACTCCTTCTGCAGTACCCGCTGCCTTTCAAACTGAGCACCCCCACACAGCTCCTGCCATGGATTTCAACTCTGGCATGCAGCCGTCGCCTCACAGCCAGCACCAGCACCCACAAACAGCCCTGAAAACACATCTCCATCCTGACCTGCAGCAATATCCGCCCCTATAGTACAGGTAACCCCAAAGCGCTCTCCCAATGCACTTCTCAAATGCACTTTCTCTTACCCTCTTTCTCGCCCTTGCTCTCTCCGCCCTCTCTGTCTGTGCCTCTCTCCCTCTCGTGGCAAGGACAGGTACAATAATATATATAGTTTGCACATTAGTATAAAACCTGGTTAAGGTTTCTAGAAGTTACATGCCTGGATCAATGCCTCATACACAAAAGTGTCCATCTTTTTGTTTACATATATTTATATATAAACCTATTGTATTTACCAATGCTTGTTTTAAGGTCTGGCTCAGAACCACTCAGACATCATCTTTTAGAGCCTAGATTCAACATCCGTGCCACATTTTTTGTGTTGTCCAATTTTTTTTAATCTTCCTGTGTTTAGCGCTCAGAGGTAATCAGGGAATCTCATGAAGACTTTATTTAACAATATATACAACAATGTGTGTTTTATATGGACCTTGTTCTTGGGAGTTGCTGTTCTTGGCACTAGGCCGCGCCTTTGCAGGACGAAGGAATGACACAGCCGTGTCGGGATGAAAACCAGCGACCTAGAGGTCGCAGGCAGACTTTAGGAAGGCTCACTGAGCTGCTGGCATATAACTTTCAATCTAGTTGGGGCCTTCTGCAGGCTTCTAAACAATGTTTCTGATCTAATTGCCTGGAGCGACGATAGTTCGATCTCTGTAGTTATTGCTGGCATTTGTCCAGGTTACAAAGCTAGCCGCTAGAGGTCGCTGTGACAGAATTAACGCCAGAACTGTTCAACCTTCCCTTTCTCTTTGAAATTAAATCTGCCCTTTGAAGCAACATCAATGAGAAAGGCAACGGGCATCCCTTGAACATTCTATAAATAATTTTAGATTATTGATTCCTTTTTTTTGCTAAAGTTCACCTTGATCCTTTCATCCTTCCTTTGCAGCTCCACGGTATTCATTTGGTATTTTACTGCACATTAATCTGCCTGCGGCGACATTACTAACTCGATTTACTGCCTACTGCCATATACAGAGTAATAACACTGAAAGCACTAATCACACTCAAGGGTTTGAAAGCAGCCATCCACATGATATGTGGGAACAATTAGTAAACACAGACCTTTCGATGTTCACAAAAATAAAACACAGGCATCATGACCCTTAAGTCCAGATAAAATATATGCCTGCCCAGCAACCCACATGGACCAATAATAGTGGGGCACATTTTCAATCAACCACTATCGGACGAAACCCAAGCAATACCACGATTTAAGCTTCTGTGCATAATTCTATAAATCACCCTAAAAATAACTAATGATCACAGCCACCATTATAAAATCAAACTTTGGCAAAACTTAGATCTAGCTATTTTTAATGCTCTTAACTAGCTGCAATTGGCACTTTCCTGAAGCAGCCTAAAGTAGCTTAGGCCACTGGCCCTTGTCCTGTGGGCTGGGCAGTAGCGGCCCTCGCAGGTAAGCGCGGTTGGGCGATGGGGCGGTGGTGGGAGTCGGCATACGACAGGATAGTGAACAATCAGAAATACATAAATGAATTAAAACCACTTACCTTGCGTTATTTATTTTAGCCTCACTATCCCGTCTACTTACAGCCCCCCGCGCCCTGCCACGCTTACCTGCATGGGCCACCACTGGGGCCTGGGACCCCTGGGGGTCCTCAACGCCTTTTCACGGGGTCTGCAACTGCTTAGAAAATTTAGTAAAATTAACTTGTTACTAAAGGGTATATAAATTATGCAGAAAAATGTAACTTGAACATTTTGAAATGTTCTGTAAATGTGAAGGAATCTGAAATTGTAATTGATTCATGGGAGCTGAACAAGTACATCAAACAGAATATAAGTGTAGACAACGGGAAGCAGCGTTTACATCGCATGCAGTACAACGAATGCGATTACAATGCTGTCGTTACAACGACCGCGTTATTACAACACTGACCATTACAACACAAGTCGTTTCAACGACTTGCTGTAGGGGGCGCTATAAACTAAGGAATAACATAATTTACTATTCCAACACATTCCCTACTGTAGCGCATGCTGGAGTTGGGATATTAAATGATACTATTCCTAAGTCCAGAGCACCCCCTACAGCAAGTCGTAGAAACGACTTGCGATGTAATGGTATGCATTGTAACAACGTGGTAGTTGTGACGACCCAGTTGTAATCGCATGCGTTGTACCACATGCGATGTAACATCGCATATTCGTAGACAACTTGTGGCCTCAACTTAATTTAGAAAAGGTACAAAAATCACACTTCAATTAAAATTTAGATTTTTTATATTTGTGAATAAAAAAAATATTTAATCATTACTGTATTTGTTTGAGAAATGCTGGTATAAGTATTTGAATGTACTGTTTGTGGTTCAAATCATCGAAGTTACTTAGGCCGGGTGTCTAGCTTCTAGTATTGACTTAGTGAGAGTCCCCAGATTTCAATAATGATTCATCGGGTGTTGCTGGATTCCAGTAATGATTTAGCGGGTTTCCACAGAAATCAAAGGTTAGGAACCACTGCCTTAGGCAAATTCTTAGAGGGACTATGAGATCAACACAAGTGCTTCCTGTAACCGGCTGAAGTGCCTTCAGCCGTCACTCGAGGTCCCATAGGCATTAAACTGTCCCTTTTACAGAAAACTGCCACCTCGAGGCTGGAGAAAGATAGAACACTGTACAGCTGGTGGTAGGTTGAGTATGGTAGGTATGGTAGAGTAGGTATGGTATGTTGAGGATATATGGTAGGTTAGGTAAGTTATGAAAGGTACTGTCTGGTAGTTATGGATTATTGGAATTGTATGTAGGTATGGTAGATTTTTGTAGGTATGATGGGTAAGTATGAAAGATTATGAGTTCAGGTTAGGTACGGTGGATAGGTTAGATATGACAGGTAAGGCAGGTATTAGAGGGTATTTATGGTAGGTTTGGTAAAATAGGTTAAGTATGGTAGGTAGTTCAGGGAGGTATGGTAGATGGGCCTGATATGTTTCGTATTGTAGCTAGGTAGGGTAGATACCTATGGTAGGCAAGTATGGTAGATATGACAGGTTTGTATGGTAAGTTAGGTATGTCAGGTAAGTAAGCTGGGCATGGTGGAACAGAAATTCATATCTGTATCATATTTGAAAGTAGAAACAATGAAAGGATTTTGTGGACTTTCTGCTCCCAAATAATAGAGTTGATAATGTGAAGCACCATCATGTACTGCTAATAACAAAGCACAATTGTTTATAGATGAGAGGTTTATCATATTTGAATCTGTAAACGGGTTCTACTTATTGCCTGCAATTCATAGGATAGACTATAAACAATCCAGTACTGTAGCAGAAGACAAAGAATGCTTTAATATTATTAGAACAAGATGTAGGTGCTTATCATTATTAATATTAGTAATAGTTGTTTGATTATTATTAATAATAAGAATAGAATGTCAAGGACTACTGAAATGCTGATAGAGCAGAGTATTACCATTAGTAGTAGTAATAGTGGTAGTTGTAATATCAGCATCATTTTTATTATTATCAACATTATTATTAGGCCAAGACATTAAAATAAGAGCGGTCTGCCACATTTCAGGCAATTTTGAACTTGTACAGAAGCGCTGGAAAGATGTTTTACTGCACGCTTTTGTGCTAGCTGCAGGCAATGTTTGTGGTAATATCAGTCAAAACAGGCCATCCAGACCTTACAACAAGCCCATAAAAATAAAAAAATCTGACCCCCCATAAAGAGCTGTCAGACCACCGTTCGGCAGTCCCACATGCCAGAGGGCTGTGCATTGCGAAGCTTCCTTGTCTAGTGGTTCATTCCTGGCCATGGCCTTCCCGTGGTTAGTGCTGCGAAGTCCTTGCTTCCGGCTCTTCTTCCCTCGTAACTCCAGGGCCCCAGATAACTCTCGTAACCAATCCTGTCACAGCATCAGAGCAGTGCCAGGATTGATGGGAGCCGCCTCTATCAGCACTCACAAGAGCACTGGAGGCTTTTGCTTTCTCTAAACCAGCTGTCTAAGACAGCTGGGTTAGAGAGGTTTAAAGTGCGCATGTGTGGGTGGCCGTTGCAAGAGGGTCTGCCATACATGCGCACTTTAAACAAGTGCAAGAGGCAGCACACCCTCCTCTGCTGCCATCCAGCAGCAGCCTGACCTTGTCCTGACACTCAGTTCAGGACGGGGTGACAAAAGATAAAATGGTAATGAAGTAACTTAATTACCATTTTATTTTTCCATCTCTGGGTGCATTTCAGTGGGGCGATGCTCCTCCGCTATAACGTAGGAGCCGCCTCTGCTCACTGATGCTCAATGTTTGATTCTCATGGTGTCTGTGATTCTCCTATTGTCTGTATCACGATGGCTCCGTCTCTGTGTCTCACCTGCTTAGAGTATTTACCTCACAAGTGCTAGCCTCAGAGTCTGACTCGCATGGCGTCTCTGACTCTCTCACTGAATGTATCATGATGGCCCGTGTCTGTGTCTCACGAGTCAAACTGCTACTGGGTCTCTTGCCATGGAATCAATGTCTTTCTGACCTCCTCACCATGTTTCCATGCCACTGGGACTGTGTCTCCCTCTATGAATGAATGCTGGTTCTTTTCTCGGAGTCCAAGTACCACCTGTTCACCTTCCCTCGTTCCTTACTTGTCCAATTGCCTTTGTATCCGCCATGCATTACTATCTCCCTATCCCTGTGGTTGCTCCCTCCTGCACAGCACTGGGGTCTCTCTGTCACCATGGCTGTGTCTCCACCAACTGTTTCATCTGCTTCCCCATCCCAGTCTCTGTGTATCCTGCTTCATGTGTGTCTTAGAACCCTGCCCCCACACCATTATCCCTCTGTCCAACCATCTCTCTTTCTCTCACCCGGTGTCAATGTTTCACCTCTCTCAGTGTTAATCTCTCCTTGTGCTTGCATCAGTATGTCTATATCTCAATTTTCTGTCTCCAGATCCCAATGCCCACGTCTAACCGTGCCAGAGTCCCTGCACTGTTTGCAATCTTTCTTTTGCTGTGTCAATGTCTCCCATCACAGTGTCCTTGCCTCTCGTCCCAATGTCCATGTCTTCCTGTTCTTGTCTAAGCGTCTGTCTGTCTCAGTGTCTTTGTCTCCTTGTCCACTGCCTATGTTTCACTTCCCCAGTTTTTGTGTTTCCTTAGCTCGGTGTCACTTTCAGCGTCACTGTCTCAGGGTGTTGTTTCTCTGTCCAGTAGGCATCTCCCTCTACCGCACTCACTCTCATATCGTCAATGTCTTCCCATCCTCATTTCAGTGCCCAATTGACACTTTGCGTGTAAATGGAGCACCTAGATATGTGGGAGTCTGTGTGAGTCTGCATTGTAGCATCTATAGAGTGAGTATTACCCCAATTTGGGGCACTGCAGTGCTTAGCCTCCACACCGTTTGGGGTGTCAGGTTGGAAGGGTTTCGTTTTTGTCATGACTCAATGTGGAAACTTTTTCCAAGTCATACGTGATGAGCAGAAGATGCATTTATAATGTTATGGGACACAGGTGCGGCTCCTCCATTGGAGTGGAGGAGCATGATCCACTTAAATGTCCCCTCAAGCCCAAGAGATGAAAAATAAAATGGTAATTTCTTACTATGTTATTTTTCATCGCCCTGTCCAGAACTGACTGTCAGGACGAGGCGGGCCTGCTGAGCAGCAGCAGGGAGTGGTAGGCAGAGGGCTGCCTGTGCACTGTTTAAAGTGTGCAGGTCTCTTTCGGCTGCTGTCTTGTGATCGCTAGCCAGACATGTGCACTTTAAACCTCTCAACCCAGATGTCTTAAGACAGCTGGGTTAAGAGAAAGTGCAGGCAGGGGGCATGGCTTAGGCGCCGACGGAGAAGGCGGCTAGTTGATGCTGCTCCGCGTCAAGTTCCGAGGCTTTCCTGCTTCATGCCTGGTGGAAGACTCCTAATGCCGGCTTTCTACAAGGAATGTGCTGACGGAACCTTTACTGGTTTTTATGATGCCTTTTGCTACACGCTGTAAGCCCGCATTCTTGGCATTTTTGATTTAAATGTGCGCCGCCTTTTTTTTTTTTTCTTTTTCTACCGCTTACTCCGTTTTTCTATCGTGAAGCGGAAGGGTTGGTCTACAAATTACTGCTAATGCAGAATGAAGGGAACCGCTCTTTTTAAGGTCTTCTGCCAATGATAACCTGATTGTTTTCTGTGTTATTCCGCGGGAAACATATTTTTCAAATTAAAAACTTGACTCGACAACTGACTCTCTCACATTGAACTTTACATATGGTGGCAGTCTTCAGACATCGGCTTCATAAGTGGTGGAATCTTTACCGTCCCTGAAAATGCCTTTTATTACCCGCGGTAAGCCAGCATTTTTGATATTTTTGATTTAATTCTGCGGCGCTCTCAATGACGTGTTTTTGCTTTGATCTACAAGGTTTTTCTCTTGAGAAGTGGTAGGGGTACCTCACAAGTTGCCGCTACTGCAGTGTATTTTGGATCAGATTTCTGGTGTTAAGTGGCACTGAAAGCCTGAAAGCATACTATAAAATTGAAAATTCGCTGCAATCATCTTCAACAGCTGATTTCCTGAAACTATGACAGTTGCTGCCTCTAGTGATGAAATTAGAATTTCAGCTAAATTGCTACTACATTGACATAATAAAGTTGCTCCAAGCCTGTTTCTCCACTTTCCCTCAAGTAGTCAGTATTTACCTTGCTGGTTACACATGTCTATGGGGAGCACTAAATCTAATTGGGGCGCTGTTTCATCTTATGCATCTGTCGTGCGCCCACAATCTACTGTAGTGCCACAATTGAACCCCTTTTCAATACTACAGAATGACATGGAGGAATCCAATCAAACCATTTTATCTCATCTTGAAGAATCTTCTTCTTGCACTTCTACCTTTTTGCCTAACTCCAGTTCTCATTCACCTCAAGTCAGCGGCAAAAATGCATCTAAACCTAACTCTTCGTCATTGTTATCTTCTTCTAAACGAGTTAAAAAGATCCTCCTTCACCAGTCATCTCTCTTCCACCAGTTTCCCTGGAGGTACTTCTGGATGAAATACGAGCTCTCAAGCCATATATGGAAGACACAAACACTCGCCTTCAAGCTTTAGAGGATAATTGGTCCTCATTTCAAATTAAAATCGCTTCAATGGAATGTCAAGTCAATTCTCTACAAATCTCTTCACAACAGATTCCTCCAATGAAAACTGAAATAATTCAACTTCAGAAGCAAGTGGAAAACCTTGAGAACTGTAGTAGACGCAATAATCTATGTATCTATGGTTTAGTAGAAAGTCTGAAAGGATCCAATCCTATAGTCTTTTTTCAATCTTTTATTCCGCAAGTATTAGAAATGCCAGAATCTCCTTCATTGAACACACAAAGGGCACATAGACTTGGTCGTACTCCATCTATTCCCTCATATCAACGTAAACCAAGAGGTGTAATATTCTACTTCTTGGAGTATACAGACTTGTAAAAAGTGTTACAAGCAGTTAAATTTAAGCGCCGTATTTCCTGGCAAGGTTCACAATTATTTTTCTCACAAGACTATGCCAAAGTTTCTGCAGATAAAAGGAAAGGTTTTCTTGCTATGAGACCAGCACTTCATGATCTAAACACCAGATATGGTTTGATTCACCCTTGCCTCTTCAAAGTTACTTATAAAAACAAAACTACCACCTATGAAGATCCTGCTTTACTTCAATGTTTTCTTGACAGCTGCAAAGAAGAATCTATGGAATTTGTTAGAGCATCCACTTCATAAGAATAATTTTGTTTCTCTATCTCATGTGTAACCATATGTTGTCTCCTAATTCCTTTTTCAACATAAAATCTTATTAATGACCTTTTTCCTTTTTGTTTCCCTATTCCAGATATCAGTTCCTTCTGTATTTCCACCATCGATTGTATATTATTGTTTGGAACATGTGTCCCCTCGTGATCTTCCCCCGAAGTTGTCTCGCTGGTCATACGTCTTCCCGTTTTGTCACCTCAGCACCCTTCGTCCATGTTTGAGTTTATGGTATGTTTCATTGTTCTTCCTCTACATTTATTCAGTATTTTCTCTTACTCTTTTTCATCATTTCTTTCCTCCCGTCGTCTTTCTAGCCTTCTCTTCTTTCCTTTTCATTATTCTCCTATTCTCTTTCATTTCCTCTTCTATCTCTAATGAGCTCTTTACTAATGGTTCTTTTGATTACTACAGGTTTTTTCTATGTTCATATTTGCTGTTAACCTTTTTATTTTGTATGCATCTTTCTCTTTGACTTATATGTTGAGTAAATGATGTTGGGTATAATTACTTGGAATGGCTATGGTTTGGGTACATCCATTAAAAAGGCAGAGGGTTCTTACCCGCTTAGCTAATTTAAAGGCAGATATTGTATTCTTACAAGAGTCTCATCTTGTTACTTCAGAAGTTTTGAAACTTAAATGTCAATAGGTAGGAACAGTTTTTTCCTCTCCTGGTACAAGTAAGAAGAATGGTACAGTGATTCTTTGTCATAAAAAACTTAAAGTTTCCTTTTTATCTGAAGATACAGAAGATGAGGGTCATTGGCTAATTGTTCATCTTAAAGTTATTAATGTCCCTCCTATTTCTTTATTTAATGTGTATGCACCTACTAAACCTGAAAACAATTTTTGGCCTTATATCTCCATGCTTTTGATGTCTATCACTACACCATATGTTTTTTGGTGGTGATTGTAATCTAATTGTTGACCCTTATACAGACCGTTCCTACAAAGCAACTTTCATCCCCTCCCCGATGCACCAACATTTCAATACTTTAATTTCTCATAGATCTCTTGTTGATTCATGGAGATTTTGCAATCCTCAATTCTGTGAATACACTTTTTTCTCTCCTTAAAACATAAGCACAGGTGCACCACACATAAATCACCAAAATTGAGAGAACAAATGTATAATCTGTATACAATGTAAATATTATTCAAAATTTTCCTTTCATTCCAATTTTCTATTGCTTTAAAAACGTGGTCATGTACATCAGTTTTCACAGTGATGCAGCCGACGCGTTTCGTCCTACTAGAGGACTTCTTCAGGGCAAAGATAGCATAAAATGGTCAATCACGGCAAAGCAGAAGGGTCAAACGAGAAATCAGAGCAACTGCCTATTTGTCGTTCCCCATCTGAGTCATGAATATCCAGACTACTCAATATCAAATGTCTAGGCAGCATTCTTCACAGTCATGGATATTAAAAAAATACACAAAGAAAATATGTCAATTGGGTCCAATGAAGGGGCACCGTCGGTTACGCAAAATAATGCGGCACCGAGAGGGGATTGCAACTGGATCAGTTGAAACTGGATTTCAGTATATGTCAATTTGCAGAATCCTTATAAAAGAGGGGAAAGGTATAAAAAATACAGATAGTACCCCAAGGAAGCAAAAGCGCGTATGAAGTTAAATCTTGCAAGACTGCTTATACACGTCCAGTTGAATCACATCAGCGCCATCTCATTTATACCAGAATCGTATACAGCAGACCCAAACTATGTCAGTTCATATATAAGCTGTATATGCCAAGTCGAATGTCGAAGGCCGATATTAGACCACCAACAGATCTTCTAACCCCTACTCATCTCTCCCAATCTCACATAGACTATTTATTTGTTTCTAAGGCACTTACACAACACATATTACATGCAGATATTGGTTCTATATTGATTTCAGACCATGCCCTAGAAATCTTAGATTTGGAATTACTCCCTGTTAATGAATCTAACAGCAGATGGAGATTTAATACATCTTTATTAATCAATCAGATCTTTACCTTTTCCTTTGAGTCATTTATTACTGATTTCTTTGATCTTAATTTATCTTCGGTTTTGTCCTTTGCTGTTGTATGGGAAGCTTTTAAAGCCTCAGCCAGAGATTTTATAATTTCTTATGTTGCTAAAAAGAAAAAATTAAACTCCCATAAAGCTTCTCAACTTCTTAAAAGCATTAAGAGATTAGAGGTACTTTATAATACTTCTAACTCTAAAGCTGACCTGAATAATCTTATTGTAGAAAAATTTAAATATAATAAACTACCTACAGAAAATGCCAATTCATATCTTCTAAAGGTAGTGCTCGCTATTATGGCGGCCAAAGCAAAGCTGGCAAACCCCTTGCCTCTTATCTTAAAGTTAAGAAAGATCGTTTACACATTGAATATATTCTAAACGCTGATTCTTTCAGAGCAACTAAGGATCTAGATATTTTAGAGGAATTTAAAAAATACTATACATCACTCTATACTCCTGAGGATACTCCAGATTGTACACAAATACAACAATACCTAGACTCGATACCGAAACACTTTCCCAATGATATTGATTTTTCATCCTTAGAAGATGACATTTCCATTAAAGATATCTCTAATGCCTTACGCCTCATTAAAACAGAGAAAGCTCCTGGTCCAGATGGATTCCCTGTAGAATTTTATTCTCATTTTTCTAAGCTGCTTCTACCACATCTCCATTCGCTATATACATTTTTCATTTCTTCTAAAGCCTCTTATGGTACCTTTCAGTGTGCACTTATTTGTCTAATTCCCAAAGAAGGTAAAGACCCTCCTTTATGTAAAAATTACAGACCGATATCTTTAATTAATTCCAACTATAAATTATTCGCCAAATTACTTGCTCTCCGTTTAGAACCACTTTTACCATCTATCATCTGTCCAGAGCAATCTGGTTTTATTAAAGGTAGGTCCATCTCTGATAAAACTAGGACATTTTTTAATATTTTACATAAATCAAACAAATATCCTCATTCACTTGCAGCCATCTCGCTTGATGCGGAGAAAGCTTTCGACCGGATGGATTGGACTTTTATTTTTCATACCCTCTCATGGTTTGGTTTTGGACCCAATTTTATTTCTTATGTCTCTTTATTATACACATCAAACAAAGCTTCCATTTTTGTTAACGGTTTCTACCTCCACATCTTTTACTCTTCATAGAGGTGTTCGCCAAGGTTGCCCTCTTTCACCACTTCTTTTTATTCTTGCTCTTGAATCCTTTCTTGCTAAAATTAAACGAAATCCTGATATTTATGGTTTCCAAAACAATAAACTCATACTAAAATGAGTGTCTATGCAGATGATATTTTGTTATATCTCTCTAAACCTGACATTTCTATCCCAGCTTTTTTGACAGAGGTCAACGATTTTTCCTTACTTTGTGGTTATAAATTGAACCCTGACAAATGTCAGATCCTTCCTCTTAATGTTTTTTGTTTCAGACATGATTTTCTTTCAACGAACTTTACATGGAACACCCAAAAGATCAAATACTTGGATTTATGGGTTGCCCCTTCCATCAAGCTTACTCTCACATTGAATATGACCCAAGTCTCCGACACAATTTCTAGCTCTGTTTCTAAATGGCATCCTCTATACTTAACCTGGTGGGGCAGACTTGATACGATTAAAACAATGCTTGTTCCTGTCATTCTATTTAGTATTGCTGCTATTCCTCTTGCCATCCCCTCTCATTTCTTCAAGAAAATTTACTCTATTCTATCTGTCTTCTTATGGAACAAAAAAAAACACGTATATCTCTCGCTAAGCTCAGACGCAGTAAATCGCTTGGGGGGGTATTTTCACTGATTTTCAGATGTATTATAAAGCTTTTCTTCTTAAGCAACTTTCTAAGTGTTACAATCTTTTACCCTCAGATACTCCCACGCTATTGACAGATCTTGAATACTCTTTCCTTTCCCCTTTTTCAATTAAGGAATTTCTCACATTTACCCATAAGACACAGTTTTCATCCTCACCTATATATAATACATAGCTTAAATTATTTCAATCAATAATTATGTTGCATCGTTCTGATCTTGATCGTTTTCTCAACTCTTCGATTTGGCATAACCACCTTATAGCAATTAATAATAAACCAATATGCTGGAAATCTTGGCAAAATAAAGGACTGCTTTGGGTCCATCAACTTTACCCACATGATTCCTTTCTCGCTTTTCCTGAAGCGCAGACGCTTTATAACCTTCCAAAATCATATTCTAATCAATTTAAGACATTGATTCATTCCATTCATTCTATACTCTTGTCTTTACTCCCTCCATCTTCCCATATTAAGTGCCCAACCAAAGGCCTCTTCTATTTATAAATGTCTTACTAAACCCATAGAACATAGATGTAAATCCAAAGCAGAAATACAGTGGGAACAAGATTTTCATACTTCATGGTCCATTTCATTTTGGGATAAGTTATGGACCAACATTCACAAGACCTCAGGATCGGCTAGTACAACTCAGACACTTTTCTTTTTATACAGTAAGTTCATGTTTACTCCTGTATCCCTACATAAATGTACACCTACCATTGTCTCAAATTGTTGGTCTTGTAATGCTCCTGATGCGGATTTATTTCATATGTTATTTCCCTGTCCTATCACCCATCGATTTTGGTTGAGGGTATGGTCTCAGCTCAATACTACTTTTCATACTCAACTTCCCTTCTCCCCTCTAAGCATTGTTCTAGGCTCACTCTCCGAACATTGGCAAACTGTCACATATAATACAGATATTGTGGATTTACTAATTGCAATAGCTTTCCAACAAATCACCAAAAATTGGAAACAATTCGCACACTTATCCTTCCAAGCTTGGTGGTATAGTGTCTGTTATAACCATCAACTAGATTGTGCCCACATTTCTCCTTTATCCCTGCTTATTAAAAGAGAACACTTATGGTCACCTATTACTATTTTCCTAGATACTTCTGCATAAACATTCAATCAACACCTTCCACTACTGGAAGAAGTTCCCAAACCTCCATAAACAATTTTTTCCTTTCTTATATATATTGTATTTTTTACATTATTTGTCTTTTTTCTTACTTTACAATGATGTATATTTAAAGTCAAATGTATTTAAATTAGTTTTATTTGGTGCATAATGTACACTATTAAGCATTCTACTGATATAATATATATCTCTACTTTACAGCCATTATTTCCCAATTGTTTTAAACCACTTTATATTGTATTAAGCTCTCTTATTTCCTCATTAGCCCATGATCAGATTATTATTATCTCCCCCCCCCCCCATTTTTCTTTACCTTCCTCCCTCTATTTCTAATTATTGTACCCTTTTTACTTATGTAACTGTTTGGTTTTGCTGTTTATTTATTAAGCCATTATACCATTATGATTATATTAACATATCGCAGTTTTTGTTAAATATGCATGCTAAGTTGCATTTTTTCAATAAACTTCTTTTTCAAACTTAAAAAGAGAAAGTACAGGCCTCCAGTGCGCTGGGGAGTGCGGAGAGAGGCTGCTCCCTCCAATCAGGGCACTGTTCTCATACTCGTTAACAGCATGTGAGCAGTGCCAGGACTGGCCAAGAGAGTTTGCTGGGTCCTGCACTAACAGTCTCAGGAGAAGAGGTCCGGATCAAGGAAGACGCCATATCGTCTGGACTTAAATAAGTTTTAATTTAAATTTGTTTTTCATTTGCGCGTGCACCCAACCATTTGCCTGCCTCACCCCCGCATAGATGTCAGCCGCCACTGATGAGACACACAGCTTGGTAGAGTAAAAGACAGACGTGCATTTTATAGATTGTGGCATGCTGTCAGCTCTAATTAGCTTTCCAAGTTCCTTTAATATGCTGGCAATATTCTCTTTTACATTCACAATCCGATTAACTCTGCTGGCTGTGGCAGGAGGCCAGCCACCTTGGGTTCTTATGGGTCTGGGAGAGGTAAAAGATGTAGAGAAAGAGTGAGGGGAATCAGAAATATGCCTGATAGACTGCTCAGTAGCCTTTCTTTATATGATTGCCATTACAAGACATCAAGTAGGGAGAATTGCCAAGACGCACTGTGTTGTATTTAATTATTTCTATCATTAACATTATAGAATGTCAGTGCTCAAAGCTTTTGACTATTCAGGACCTCAGGGTGGACTTTGCTAGAGTTCGCCAGTGACCTGTAATGTGTGGCAGATCGCTCCGGTCTTTTCAGGCCTGTCTGGTAAGTATTGAGTGGTTACTTAACTAGGCTGATATAGGCTGTATCTGTGCCCACCAGCAGGCAGCAAAGTTCCACATGTCCTTTCATATATTATAGGGCTGTCTTGTTGATGAGGGAACAGGTAGTGAATTGGTGTAGAATATCACATGGTGACTGGGGCTATATCACCTTTAGGCAAGGGGGACCATCTGAAAGGCTATAGTTACTGTCCTCCATTTTGTGGGTATGGGTAAGAGATGGGACGGCATTGCTTATTAAGGGCCTGATTTTGAGTTTGGCACTGTGATGACAGCTCCCTTGAAGGCACAGGAGATCTCCGCAGGACCGGTGAAGATCTCTTAATACTGCAAGTGGTATTCCAACCAGGGTAGCAAAGGAAAAACCTCTGCCACCCTGACAGATGGCAGGCTGCCCGCCAAAGTACAAATCAGACCCTGAGTCTGTAATGTGTGGAAGGAAGCAGTGTGTGTAGGTTCAATGCTGGCACTCGAAAGGGTAGGCATCAGTGTTGTTGCAATTCAGGTGCCTCTGGTGTAACTACAGTAGTAGGGAAAGCGAAGGCATTGGGGCAAGTGCTTATTCTAGTACAGGTACCAAGTCAGTGACTACATTACTTGTCTGAGTTGCCAGACCTGCTTACTGTGCAATGGGAGGCCTTAGTAATCACAAATGTGCAGACAACACGAGTATCCATTCCCTTGAGTTGTAACACAAGTCAGTAAACCGCTTCATGGCATTGCCACTTGTCTATCTAATGATTACACATCAGGGGCAGATTTATCAAGAATTCCTGCAACCCAATGCAGCAAACCACCTTGCTGCGCAGTGTAAGAGGAAAAGGGCAGGAATGTGCCGTATTTAACATTACAGGGCAAATTCATGCCTTTTACCTGTACTTGCGCACAATGTGCTGCCTAGCACCAACGTAGGCACCAAGGTGGCCTTGCGTGGCTTGATAAATCTGACTGAATATTTGCGGCGCCCTTGCTCCCCCTTGCGTGGCACAAGGGCCACGCAACTCATCGATACATTTGTCTCCGGGTGTCTTGATCCAAGTAAGGCAAACTGATAAAGTAGAATAATGCAAAGTGGCTGCTGTCCTGTTTGAATTAACCCTCCGTATTCCTTCTCCACAATTCATAGATTTTTAGAATTGTATAAATTATTAATGCCGTGGCCACTGCCTTCCTTCATGTCCTGAAACCTCTTTTATTATGCAAGGTATGTGTCCGCAGCTTTGTTTTTCTTTCTGTGAGGACTTTGGTTCTCCCTGGCAGGTGTTTCTCACATGGGTGCCATATTAAATGTTCTACGCATTACATTGCATATACGATGAGGCTGAAATACCTTGCTAGGATTTAACCCAGCTAATGTTAGTTCTACATCAACATTATAGATGTACTGTTCAGGCAACATACCTACACTAAAGATGCACTACTCAATGTTTAACTATTAAGAAACGATGTTAGAGATGTAAGAGTTAGTTAATGCCACCGCTGAAGTCCAATGTTATAGTGAATACACTTTTTCCCTTTGCTTATTTGATTAACTTTGTTCCACTATGATGTCTGATTACAGACCACCTAACTCTGGCAGTTCCTGCCAACTTACCTCGCAGGCCTGGGGAAAAGTGTCCATGGTTTCTGAAATGCGAGAAATCCATTTACGAAGAAATTTCGCAAGAGTCGCCGTACTGTTGCTATTTCAGGGTCATTTCGTGTACGTTTTAGATGTTGGGTGGAATTCGTGAACCACAATGAAATGCCGAACTGTTCATGAAATTTAGTGTGACATGACTTTCCTTTGGCGCTCGTATTTGTGGAACATAGAAACTAATCCCCACAAAGTGCTGCTGTTTTTACAGTCACGTTCAGCAAAAAAAAAAAACACAACAAATTGCCCAAGCTCCCTCTGCAGACTCAAATGTGGATTCAAAAACAACAGTCATCATTGTACATAGTCACAGCCAGGTAGGGGAGCTGCGCGCGCGCGCGCCGGCGTTTGTGCGTTCAATGCATATAAAACGCTGCTGCACACCCAAAATAAAGCACATAAGCTTGCATTCAGTCTCAAATCGTCCAAAAATATCTTGCATTAAAAAGCGCTGGGCCGTCTTCTCGTCATAAACCACACATCTTGGCCAGACATGGTTCATTATTGACTAAGATGGTTTTGCCGAACATAGGGGCGTGGTTATCAAAGAGTGAACACTGCTCTGAAACCAAAATGAAATGTGTTCCCCTCTAGAAGAGCACAAAGTGCCCCAGAAGGTGCAGCTGATAGGCTCAAAGCAGTGAGTACATCTGCAGCAGTGTAAGTTGATGTCAGTGGCGTAACGAAACTTGAGGGGGCCCCCTGCAAAGTGCATGGTTTGTCCTTACCTCCCCCTAACGCTCCGGGCCTAGTCAGGATCTCTCATGCCAGGGACCTGCCGCTCATGCCCGTGCACAGTGCCGGAGTGGTGGGGGTTGGGGGTGTCTGGAACTCATCCCGCACTGTGGGGGCTGTGGGGCTATTGTTACGCCACTGGTTGATGTGAAGACCAACTCACCCTTTACGAGCACCACTGTGGTTGGGGCCTCCCAAGGTCACCCCCAAGGGCTAGGGTGCGGTGTGCGCCCACCCTGGTACCATAGCTCCCGCATAGCCTTGTAACAGACCAGTGTTATAATTGCAATCCCATAAAGTGGGTGCCCAGAGTACTCCTGGCGCGTCCAACTACCAGAGGGCGCCCTTGGGAAGGGGGATAGGGAGAAGTACGTTATTGCGCACCACGACGGCACGAGAGACAAACATCTGTGCCTCCTTGTGGATATCCTCCACTGTGTCTATGCAGATGAATCAATAGTTATCATAACCAAACCTCTTTTTTTATTTAAACAATCTTTATTGAGTTTTGACAGTATGCGGCATTATCAGTAGTACAGGCATTTTTAGTATACTAACAAACACACAAACACAAACACACACACTTACACATACACAAATACACACACATATATATATATTCACTTAAAAAACCATAGGTTTCACACATGTTATAGTTAGCTGGACATTTCACTCGTAAAAAACCAATGAAATTCCCCCGTTATAGTTAGTGCTGGCAACTATAACTCACGCGACCGCAATCCTCTGCTGATGACGTCAGATATTACATCACTGTATTTAGACACTTATTTACCCATGTCTTCTTCCATTAATTTTTAGCTATACATATATTACAAATATTTATTTTTCAGAAAGACACATATGTCATCAGTGATGTAATATCTGACGTCATCAGCAGAGGATTGCGGTCGCGTGAGTTATAGTTGCCTGCACTAACTATAACGGGGGAATTTCATTGGTTTTTTACGAGTGAAATGTCCAGCTAACTATAACATGTGTGAAACCTATGGTTTTTTAAGTGAATTTGCAAGGTTTTTTAAATGCTAATTCGTAACTATAACGTGTGTGAAACCTATGGTTTTTTCAGTGAATTTGTACGGTTTTTTAAATGCTAAGTTATTTATTTATTTATTTATATTTTTTTTCAGGTTTTTCAAACAAAACAATTTATTTTTATTTTTTAACACCGTGCGCGCTCTGTGTGCACTCGGTGCGCTTCGCGCACCGAGCGCACACGGTTTGCAGTTCCTGCCGTGCGCGCAGGGTGCGCGCACCTCGCGATTTTATTTTAAAAAAAAATTCTTTTTTTTCTCCCTTGGGGGTCCTTCTGTGACCCCCTGGCCATGGCTATGGGGTCAGGAACTGTCCACTCTGCCCCCTTTTCACGTTCTCCACCTTTGTTTTTCACCCCCTCAGACTGCGAGAGACAAAATGGCGGCCGACACTTCCTGGTTTCGACCGATTCGAATGTTTACCGACATCTAACAACCAATCAGAATTGCGCTCGCGCACGGCAGGGTGAGCGCACAGTGCGCGCACGGTGCGCGCGTATAGATATTGATATGCTTGTAAATGCTATTTTCTCAGGAAATACTGAACAGATTTACACCAGACCTGCAAAAGGCACTTCCTTGACCTTATGGCTACCTCTCTGCCAAATTTCAAGTAATTCTGTTCAGCCGTTCGGGCTGTAGCTGTGTCTAAAGGTCCTATGGAAAAATGCATGGGGAAAACGCGTTTTGGGACCCCCCTTTTTTCTCGGCCCCTACTTGACAAATCACCCCGAGACTTTCAGGGTAGGAGCTGAATGGAGCGCCCCATTAGTTTTGAAAATTTCACGAGGATTCGTCAACCGGCGCCAAAGTTATTCAAAATAGAATTTTGAGATTTCCTATGGAAACTAGGTTGTAACTATAACTATCTACTGGCGACCGCCAGTAGATAATATATATATATATATATTCACTTAAAAAACCATAGGTTTCACACATGTTATAATTAGCTGTACATTTCACTCGTAAAAAACCAATGAAATTCCACGTTATAGTTAGATCAGGTAACTATAACTTGCGCGCCCACAATAAACTGCTGATGACGTCACATATTACATCACTCATGACATGGTCAGTGACATCACTCTTCACATCAATGATGACATCTGAAATGACACATTGTGGATTGCGGTCGCGCAAGTTATAGTTACCTGATCTAACTATAACGTGGAATTTCATTGGTTTTTTACGAGTGAAATGTACAGCTAACTATAACATGTGTGAAACCTATGGTTTTTTAAGTGAATTTGCAAGGTTTTTTAAATGCTAATTCCTAACTATAACGTGTGTGAAACCTATGGTTTTTTCAGTGAATTTGTACGGTTTTTTAAATGCTAAGTTATGTATTTATTTTTTATTTTTTTTTCTGGTTTTTCACCGTGCGCCCACCCTGCGCGCACGGTGCGCTTCGCGCTCCGTGCGCGCGCTGTGGGCACTCAGTGCGCTGCGCGCACTGAGCGCCCACGTTGTGCAGTTCACACCGTGCGCGCCTCGCCTTTTTTTACACAGTAACAATTTTTTTTCTCCCTTGCGGGTCCTTCAATTTATTTAATAAATGTGATTGTTATTTCTTTTTTTTTTTAATTATTTTTTTGCCGTGCGCGCACGGTACGCGTAATTACGCAAAGTTCGCGGAATTTCTCCATTTATGCCGTGCGCGTACGCTGCGCGCATTCGGCGTTTTTTTAAAAAAAAATTAAAATTAATTTTTTTCCCTTGGGGGTCCTTCTGAGACCCCCTGACAAAGGCTAGGGGGTCAGGAACTGTCCAGCCTGCCCCCTTTTCACATTATCCTCCTTTGTTTTTCACCCCCTCAGACTGCGAGAGACAAAATGGCGGCCGACACTTCCTGGTTTCGACCGATTCGAATGTTTACTTTGATCTAACAACCAATCAGAATCGCGCTCGCGCACGGCACCGTACGCGTACGGTAAGCTTACCGTAAGCGCACGGAGCGCGCCCATAGATATATATATTGATTTAAATGCTATTTTCTCAGGAAATACTGAACAGATTTACACAAGACCTTCAAAAGGCACATCCCTGACCTGAGGGCTACCTCTCTGCCAAATTTCACATAATTCTGTTCAGCCGTTCGGGCTGTAGCTCGGACTAAAGGTCCTATGGAAAAATGCATGGGGAAAACGCGTTTTGGGACCCCCCTTTTTTCTCAGCCCCCGCTTGACGAATCCCCCCGAGACTTTCAGGGTAGAAGCGGAGCGTAGCGCCCCATTAGTTTTGAAAATTTCGCGAGGATTCGTCAACCGGCGCCAAAGTTATTCAAAATAGAATTTTGAGATTTCCTATGGAAACACGGTCCTAACTATAACTATCTACTGGCGACCGCCAGTAGATAATAAATATAAATATAAATATATATATATATATATATATATATATATATATATATATATTACCTACTGGCGGTCGCCAGAAGGTAGTTATATTTAGGACCCTGTTTCCATAGGAAATCCGCAACATTCTATTTGGAATAACTTTGGCGCCGGTCGACGAATCCTCGCGAAATTTTCAAAACTAATGGGGCGCTACGCTCCGCTCCTACCCTGAAAGTCTCGGGGGGATTCGTCAAGCGGGGGCTGAGAAAAAAGGGGGGTCCCAAAACGCATTTTCCCCATGCATTTTTCCATAGGACCTTTAGACACAGCTACAGCCCGAACGGCTGAACAGAATTACTTGTAATTTGGCAGAGAGGTAGTCCTCAGGTCAGGGATGTGCCTTTTGCAGGTCTGGTGTAAATCTGTTCAGTAGTTCCTGAGAAAAAAGCATTTAAATCAATATATATATCTGTAAGCGCGCTCCGTGCGCTTACCGTGCGCTTACGGTAAGCTTACCGTACGCGTACGGTGCCGTGCGCGATTCTGATTGGTTGTTAGATCAAAGTAAACATTCGAATCGGTCGAAACCAGGAAGTATCGGCCGCCATTTTCTGTCTGTCGCACTGAAAAAAAAAGGTTGATAACATGAAAAGGGGGCAACGAAGAGAGTTGCAGACCCCCTAGCGTTCGTCAGGGGGTTCACGAAGGACCAAAAAGTATGAAAAATAAATTTAATAATTTTTTTAAAAAATCGCGGGGTGCGCGTACGGTAAGCTTACCGTACGCGTACGGTAAAACAAAAAAAAAAACGAAAAAATTAACAATCACATTTAATATATAAATCTAAGGACCCCCAAGGGAGAAAAAAACAATTGATATTTTGAAAAAAATGGCGAGGCGTGCACGGTACGAAATACGCAACGTGGGCGCTCGGTGCGCGAAGCGCACCATGCGCCCACAGCGCGCGCACGGTGTGCGAAGCGCACCGTGCGCGCAAAAATTAAAAATAAATACATAACTTAGCATTTAAAAAAACGTACAAATTCACTGAAAAAACCATAGGTTTAACACACGTTATAGTTAGGAATTAGCATTTAAAAAACCTTGCAAATTCACTGAAAAAACCATAGG
Organism: Triturus cristatus; assembly: GCF_964204655.1. NCBI lineage: Eukaryota > Metazoa > Chordata > Amphibia > Caudata > Salamandridae > Triturus > Triturus cristatus. The sequence continues at coordinate 963,626,887 of NC_140589.1, forward strand.
TTTCACACATGTTATAGTTAGCTGTACATTTCACTCGTAAAAACCAATGAAATTCCACGTTATAGTTAGTGCAGGCAACTATAACTCACGCGACCGCAATCCTCTGTTGATGCTAATACTGTATCTTTAGCTATACATATATTACAAATATTTATTTTTCATAAAGACACATATGTCATCAGTGATGTAATATCTGACATCATCAGCAGAGGATTGCGGTCGCGTGAGTTATAGTTGCCTGCACTAACTATAACGTGGAATTTCATTGGTTTTTTACGAGTGAAATGTACAGCTAACTATAACATGTGTGAAACCTATGGTTTTTTCAGTGAATATATATATATATATATATATATATATATATATATGAATGAATATTACCTACTGGCAGTCGCCAGTAGGTAGTTATAGTTAGGACCTATTTTCCATACGAAATTCGCAACATTCTATTCTCAATAACTTTGGCGCCGATTGATTGACGAATCTTCGCGAAATTTTCAAAACTCATGAGGCGCTCCGGTCCGCTCCTATCTTGAAATGTTAGGGGTGATTCGTCAAGTGGGGGCTGAGAAAAATGGGGGTCCCAAAACGTGTTTTCCCCATGCAATTTCCCATAGGAAACTTTAGACGCGGCTACAGCCCGAACTGCTGAACGGAATTACACCAAATTTGGCAAAGAGGTAGTTCTTGGTTCAGAAAGAACCCTTTTTGTTAAATGGTGTAAATCCGTTCAGTAGTTGCTGAGAAGATCAAAAGTAAAAACACATATATATTTATGACCGCGCAGGATCCGCGCACCCTCCCGATCACGAGATTTATGCTAATTGGTTGTCAACACTCCAAATCAGGAAGTGTTGGCAGCCATCTTGTGCATCGGTAGAACCAAGGCACAAGAAATCAGTGAAACAAGTGCGCAAAACGCAAAAAGGGGGCAGGGTAGAAACACCCTGACCCCCTAGGCCTGCTTAGGGGGTCCCACAGGGACCCCCAGGGCCCAACAAGACTATTATTTAATTAAATCGGCAAAATCCGCGCAGGGTGCGCAGATCCAGCTGAGAAAAAAAAAAAAACGAAGCGCGGGCTCCCACGCTTCGTTATTATTCAGCCCCCGGGTGGGCCAAATTACGGGGGCAATATTAGTTTTGGGATGGGAGGCCCAAAGGGGCCCCCCAGCCCCGGGGATTGCCACCCCCCGGGGCTTTTCAAAAATTATGTTGGGTTGCTCCCAGCCCCCCCAGCCCCAGAGACCGCCACCCCGGGGCTTTATGACAATATATGTGTGGGGTTCACGGCCCCCCCACACGCCCCAGGGACCGCCACCTCCCCGGGGCACTAAGTCTTTAAATTTGGGGGTCTGTTAAGGCCCCCAAGCCCCGGGACCACCATCCCCCGGGGCTTTGAAAATGTTGGGAGGGAACACAACGCAGCCCCCCTCCTGGAGCCTTTGATGGCCCTGGGGACCGCCACCCCCCAGGGCCGGCCCCTGCAGTGTCCTGGGGTGCCCACCCTGCCATAGCAAACTGCTTTGGTTTTTGGAAGAGAGAGCAGGAGACCTGCTCTCTCTTCCAAAAACCAAAGTCGATTGCTTTTCCACACGGGGAGCTGCATCTTAGCAGCTCCCTATGTGGAAAAGCAATGCCGGCTCCCGAGGGACGCGGGGAGCTGGCGGGACCATGGGGGGATTGTGGACCCCCCACGGGCCCCAACAGAGAGCCAGGGCCTTGGGGTCCCCGGGGCTACAAGTGGCCCGGGAGGGGGCTAAGCAGCCCCCCTCCCCAAAATTTTAATAAAATTGTAATACATTTAAAAAAAAAAAATAACAAAGGTCGGCCCCGGGGGATGGGGTCATAAATTGCCTGAGGAGGGGGGCAACGCAGCCGCCCTCCAAAATAATTTTTGGCCAAAAAAAAGGCCATGCTCTGGGGGATGGGGTCCCCAGGGCCGATTAAGTTCTCGGGAGGGGAGCCACGTGGCCCCCTTCCAAATTATTATTTTTTTTTAAATTAGGGGGCTGGCCCTGGGGGATGGAGTCCCCTGGGCCAATAAATTAGAAAAAGAAGGGGGGCCACACAGCCCTCCTTCTTAAAAAAAAAAAAAAAAAATACCGGCATTGCGCCGGAGGCCAAGCCCCCTCCTTGCAGCATTCTGCAAACGCGCCCCCTGGCGCGTTTTCAGATGGGGAACAAATTCCCCTTGAATACTGGGGGTCCCTGGAGGCCATGTAGCCCACCAGGAACCTCCAGTATGCGCCAGGGTGCTGCGTTGCTGAGAGGTGTTCTGAGGCCACACCCCTTTTTACACCTCTCTGCAACGCAGCTCTGTGGCGCTTAATGGAGGTAGCTGGTGGGCTAGTTGCACCCCAGGGACCCTCAGGATTCAAGGGGAGTTAATCCCCCAACCTAAAACACGCCACGGAGCGCGTTTGCACAGTGGTGAAGGGAGGGGGCGGGGCCTGAGGTGACATGTGTGCGTTTTAAGTTGAGGCATTAATTTCTCTTCAATCCTGAGGGTCCCTGGGGGCCAACTAGCCCACCAGGTACCTCCAGTAAGCGCCACAGAGCTGCGTTGCAGAGTGTTGTAAAAAGGGGTGTGGCCTCTGAACACCTAACTGCAACGCAGCTCTCTGGAGCATACTGGAGGTACCTGGTGGGCTAGTTGGCCCTCAGGGACCCTCAGGATTGAGGAGGAATTAATTCTCCAACCTAAAACGCGCCACAGGGCGTGTCTGCAGACATGTCACCTCAGGCCACGCCCCCTTCCTTCACCATTGTGCAAACTCGCCCTGTGGCGAGTTGTAAGTTGGGGAATTAATTCTCTTTCAATACTGAGGGTCCCTGGGGGCCAACTAGCCCACCAGGTACCTCCAGTATGCCCCAGAGAGCTGCGTTGCAGAGAGGTGTTCCGAGGCCACGCCCCTTTTTACAGCACTCTGCAACGCAGCTCCGTGGCGCTTACTGGAGGTACCTGGTGGGCCCTGTGGCACGTTGTAAGTTGGGGAAATAATTTCCCTTCAATCCTGAGGGACCCAGGGGGCAACTAGCCCACCAGGTGCTTCCAGTAAGCGCCACGGAGCAGCGTTGCAGAGAGGTGGTGCAGGCCGTGCCCCCTTTTACACCTCTCTGCAATGGCGCTTACTGGACGTACCTAGTGGGCTAATTTGCCCCTAGGGACCCTCAGGATTCAAGGGGACTTAATCTCCCGACTTAAAACAGCCAGAGGACGTGTCTACACAGTGGTGAAGGGAGGGGACGGGGCCTGAGGTGACGTGTGCAAACACGCCCTGTGGCATGTTTAAGTTGGGGAAATAATTCCCCTTCAATCCTGAGGGCTCCGGGGGGCCAACTAGCCTACCAGGTGCTTCCAGTAAGCACCACTGCGCTGCGTTGCAGAGAGGTGGTCGAGGCCGTGCCCCTTTTTACACCTTTCTGAAACGCAGCTATGGGGCACTTACTGGAGGTACCTAGTGGGCTAGTTGGAGCCTAGGGAGCCTCAGGATTCAAGGGGACCTAATCTCCCAACTTAAAACGGCCACAGGGCGTGTTTACACAGTGGTGAAGGGAGGGGACAGGGCCTGAGGTGACGTGTGCAAACACGCCCTGTGGCACGTTTTAAAATGGGGAAATAATTCCCCTTCAATCCTGAGGGAAACTGGAGGCCAACTAGCCCACCAGGTGCTTCCAGTAAGCGCCACTGCGCTGCATTGCAGAGTGGTGGTCTAGGCCGTGCCCCTTTTTACATCTCTCTGCAACGCAGCTCTGTGGCGCTTACTGGAGGTACCTAGTGGGCTAGTTGGACCCTAGGGACCCTCAGGATTCAAGGGGACTTAATCTCCCAACTTAAAAAAGCCACAGGGCATGTTTACACAGTGGGTAAGGGAGGGGACAGGGCCTGAGGTGACGTGTGCAAACACGCCCTGTGGTGCGTTTTAAGTTGGGGAAATAATTCCCCTTCAATCCTGAGGGCCCCTGGGGGCCAACTAGCCCAGCAGGTGCTTCCAGTAAGCGCCACTGCGCTGCGTTGCAGAGAGGTGGACTAGGGCGTGCCCCTTTTTACACCTCTCTGCAACGCAGCTCTGTGGCGCTTACTGGAGGTACCTAGTGGGCTAGTTGGACCCTAGGGACCCTCAGGATTCAAGGAGATTTAATCTCCCAACTTAAAACGGCCACAGAGCGTGTTTGCACAGTGGTGAAGGGAGGGGACGGGGCCTGAGGTGATGTGTGCAAACACGCCCTGTGGCACGTTTTAAGAGGTGGTTTTAATCCCCCTGCCCTATTATATACTAGGGGTTTACAGAGGAGGTCATGCTAATCACAGGGGGACCCCAACGTATAGTGTTCCCTAGTGTATGTAGGTATTTTCACTGTATTCTAAGTGTCTTTTAACATAGCACTGGCTCTAGGACTGGTTAGTCAGACTCAGTTACCACCAGTATTCGTCTGAAAAATTTGAGGGTACAGGATGATTTTGCAACAAGACTTCTTTCTGCTCTTCTGTTTGTTCTTTCTGCACGTTTTCCTTCTTCCTGCACTTTTCTTCGTCTTTGAGGACTTCTGTTGCTTCATTCTGCATTTCTTTTTTTTTCTTTCTGTGCGTTTTTTCTTCTTTCTTCACATGTCCTTTCTCTGTAGGCATAGTTAGAAATCAGCATTTAAAAAACCTTTGAAATTCAATGAAAGAACCATAGGTTTCAGGCACGTTATATTTAGGAATTAGCATTTAAAAAACCTTAGAAATTCACTGAAAAAACCATAGGTTTCAGGGGCGTTATAGTTAGCTGGACATTTCACTCGTACAAAACCATTGAAATTCCCCCGTTATAGTTAGTTCAGCTAACTATAACTTGCGTGCCTGCAATGCACTGCTGATGACGTCACATATTACGTCACTCATGACATGGTCAGTGACATCACTCATGACATCACTGATGACATCTCAAATGACATTACTGATGACATCATCCTTGTGATAGAGTGGCAGACCTCCTCTCACCCTAATATAACCTTTGATACACACATACAGAAATAGAAATGAAAAATTTCAAAACAATGGACATATCAATACCAGTTACAACAACCTATTCAGTAATTCTAATATCTACACACACATCCATTCATTCACCAAAAGTCCTATATAGTCACTCATACATGTACTCATACACCTATACATCCTGTTACACACCGCCACTCATCCATAGAGTTACTCACACACATAGCCACTCATGCTAATAAAGAATCAAACATCCATTTACTTGCATATACAGGTATACACACACCACCACACTTACTTCTACAGAAACTACACCTCTGAATCATAAGCGGGCTCCAATGTTTTTGTGTGCAAATTGTAGGTCACAAGTCCCTATCCTGTTAACTAGGTCAGTGGGATATGACCCTGCTTCAAACATCTGCATGTACACATCTGTAAGCCAATAGAAAGGCATAAGAGTTCCGTTTTGGATGGTAACCTCAAACTTGCTTTCTTCTGAGGATAGTAACATGAGCTGTTAGTTGTGTAGTAAAGAACAACTATTTTTATGTGCCAAAATACTTCCGGGTATATACTGTGCTGTATACATTACTATAATCAGTGTAAACATGCAAATAGATAATACATATAGTGCAGTGCCTCAAATAGCAAGTACATTGAATATGTATGATATTTTGCTTCCTTATATTTAAACCAAGATGCAGCAATTATTTACAACTGGGTCTCTTAGCTGTACTGGTATCAACACACATATTTTCTTTACCAATATCTATTTTTTTAAACAGCTCGAAAAACGAGTATCCTTTTATGTCTATTTCTGGCCAACTTGTGTCTCTCTGTTTCCCTTCTGATGGCTTGCTGAGTAGGTGTGATGGTATCCAGCAGTGCAGACATTCGACACCTAGTACAAGTGCCAACTCTACACAAAAGGTATTACTGATTGCCCTTGAGAGTGAGCTGGAGGCCTATTTTCTTTTATTTCACTAATCATGTGACTCTTTTGGAGTGAGAAGCTTTTCCCAAGCCCCAGGGATTGGCTGAAAACAGAACAAAAGTCCTGAAATTCAGGCAACCTAATTCAGCAATGAAAGTACAGTCAGCTCTAGCTAGAGGCAGGGTGTAGGGGTGTGCAGAAAGGAGGCCACGTAAAGTCATTCCTGATAGAATAGTGTGCATGTATTATCCATTTCCCCTCACCTTCGCCTTGTATCCCACCATCTTATGCTCTGAAGAGGACTCCACATAAACCTGCCTTAAAAAGGGCTGCCCGTTTTTTTCAGTTTTAAGTAAATCGAAGAGAATTCCAGAATGCATTTTCCTTTTTTAGGACTTTTTTCCTATTACGGCAAACAGAAAAAAGTGGAACAGCAGATGGTTCCTAAACCCCTGCAAAAATTATGGCCCACAGACAAGTCATGGTTGGTGGAGCAGTGTAATTTTGATCTCATCCTGAGATACTATAGGAGTGCCTCACAGTCATGCGTAGTCAGCACTTGAATATCTTCGGTGTGATTAATATTACTAAGAAAAAATTGAGTATTGCATACATAAAGTACTCCATGTGAAGATTAATGAGACTTATAATTGTGTGTATAGGATGTAACTAATAAAGGTCTTTGTAATATTTACATATTAATGTGTCAGGAGAAGATAACGTATAAGAAGTGTGTAATGACCTGCGTGTCATGCTCTTCCTCAAGAACCATTCAGTTCAAGCTCATGTTTAAAGCCTAGCATGCAATTTGTATTTACCCTTCAATGTAGAATGTATTTGCTTGTATTTCTGCTTCCACAGAAGGTATAGACAAAGCCTCATTAGATAGCATAGAAGGCTTTTATTTTCATTAGATAACAAGGTATGAGAAGACAAAGTTTGGCAAGGGGAAACGCGGTAACAAACAAGTAGGCGACTTCCCATGGAGGAGGAGAGGAATGACTAAGGAAGAATGAAGTTGCAACTTATTGATGTGGGAAAGGTGGTGCAAGTATCCAATTTGTGCCGGAATCATGGAAAAGTACTAGAGAAAGTCACATGGGATTGTCTATCTTGAATACAACTAATTTTTTATGCTGCAACATAGTGAGTCAAGAGAGACATCTTAAAACTTCACGTGGAGCAGATCTATGCATATGCTTGTGTAGCTTTATGCTACATGACCCACGGTTGGAGTGCCTCCTACTGAAGACTGACAGCTGACACCTTTCTAATTTCACCTTTATTCAATGCTTCTTAGTTTAGGTTTGTCACTTTAAGGCAGTGTAGGGAGAGATAGTGTGCTTATTCTTACTTTTGAGAATCACTTGATGCAGTTTAATACTCAAATCTTTTTCCTGATAATTTGAATTGTCATAATAGAACTAGTTATCCGCTTTGTGTTATATAAGGTGAATCTCTTTAGGAGATTTGGACTTATTTTGTTTCTTCTGTATTTCTATATGATAATGTTGAGACTGGTCTATATCAATTTGTTTCTAAATTTATAATTAAATCTTACTAATCCCAGATTTAGTTGTCAAGTAGATTATTGTGTGATCAAATTGGTTACACTGTAATGAGATGCATTTGTGATTGGTTTCTCCCTCTTACCTCTTGAGCTCCTACAAAGACCATCTAGTTGAAGATAAATGTTTAAGTGGGCCCAAGCTCTCTCACTAGTTTGAGCAAAGCTATACTGATTGCCTGACACCAGCCAATTTGAATAAGCATAACAAGAGGCTCAGATTTGATCAGTTAAAACGGGTTCCGATCAGATTTCTGCAACATTGCAATGTTGCACCTGTTCTTGATTGGCCACTTTTTCAACCAATAAGAATATTTTCTGTATCAGGAATTTCCACTGGCTTACAGCATTCATTCGGAATAGCTTTGGGCAGCTCATGTCTTCTGGACTGCTTTTTGAAGTCAAAGGGCCTTGGGCAGCTGTTTTTAGTATTCATGGAAAAAAATATCCTTTTCACTAGGCTGTCCTTGGAGTGGACTTTGGCGGATTTCCAAAAGAAGAGGGTAGATTTTGCCCAATTTGTATATTAATTAACAATTTTGCCAAACCACAGCTATAAAAATACACTAAATAAATGAATATAAATTACCACTGGCTAATAAGGCTTCAAGTTTGAAGCAATGGTTTACATGAAAAAGGGATTTGTCAGACTTTCTTTGGTGTTATTTGCGTAAAAATGAAGACTGAACACTCAGCTCGACTTCTTGGGCGTTTACGCCAAATGTGAATTAAGAGCCTTTAGATGGTTTCCTTTCAATCAAGGCTGCTAGTTTTTAGATATTTGAGCTCCAAATTCTGTTATTATCATGCTATTTTTTAAAATAGAAGTATTCTTTTAAAAATTAGGTTGATTTCTAAAAACATGGATATTAACTTGATTTTTATAATTCAGCAACATGAAGAAGAAGGCTTTTAATTATACATTTATTTATGTGCTCTTTGAAGCACTTAAAACTCAGAGGCAGAATAGTAATTTACAAAGAACAACAGCAGAAACGCTTCAGAAAGGAACGTGAGCCAACGAGGCAAAATGGCACACTGCGACATTAGATAATCCATGTCAGGAGGGACAGCTAAGAAATAACAAGGAACTTCTTGATCACGTCCTCCAATTATCATACATTGAATACTAATACTGTTCAGTGTAAAGGTGATTCCAATATACCATAGTATATGTATTCTGTAGGGTGCCCATTTATCACTAAATGGGCTTACTACTGCCTTATCAATAAGCAGAGTGTCTCAAAACTGATACACCCAGTGTGACGTCAGAAAATAAATAGACCAGCAAAAGAGGCAAGAACAGCGGATACCGTAAAGCTAGAAACTGAGTAAAACAAACTTCACCCAAGAATATTGTCCTCGCCTGCCCCGAGTTCTTATGATTTAAGAGGTATTCACACATACTGTGGTAGAGTAATATGTTCACATTGGTTTTATCTAACTTATCGCCACCTTTTTGATTACAAAAATGAGTGTTGGACAGACACTGTTGCCCACAGGTATCAATCTGGGGGTCCAATAATTGCCTTGTATGCCCCTTTGAAATATAGCGGGGAAGTGCTTCGACAAACCCCCGCACATTTATATTTAAAAAGTATTGTTAGTAGAGCTCACTACTTTATTAATGCCTCTTTTAACACCCTTAAAAATCTTACTTATGTCTTGTTATTGTCACTTGGGGCAGAATTTGCTTCACATATGAAACTCTTTCAATTCGCCAACTAGTTTCAGTGCCTCTAAGCTAGGTCTAGCAGGTGCATCAGGACTAAAAGCACTTAAAAACTGTGAAATGCAACTCACAAATCCAAATTTCTTGATATGGTTAAAAAGGATATGTTCCTGGTCCAAAGGATTAGTCTTAAAGGTAAGACAGAGACTGACACAAAGAAAGCCTCATTAAAACCTTTTTTCACCTTTTTATTTGTACATCACTTTATCTACTGCTGCAGGTTTTCCAATTTCACATGAGCAAATAATATTAAACCACTGTAATTATACCTATTCAAATCTTTAACTAAAGATGCAGTTTTGGGGCTCCCCCTGAAAGGCGCACAACTGGCGGATGTTGTCCAAACTGGCAGTGGAGGAAAGTTCACACATGCTCCTGTACGATGACTGAATACGTTTATGGGTTACCATTGATGTATGGTTTGAAAACATAGGAGTTCAAATCCTGGAAAGGCTTCCAATCATTGAATTAAATTACAATTTACAGCAGAATGCTTTGTCAGGATCTTAGCTCATGAATTTCATAGCATAGCATATTTTTTAGACATTCTTGCTACTTACTGTGCAGAGTGTAAATCAATCAATCAAACAGGACTTATAAAGCACAGCTAATCACCCGTGAGGGTATCCAGGTGCTAAGAACCTGCGGCTTAGAGAGAGTTCAGTTGAACAGCCAGGTCTTGAGTCCCTTCCTGAATTCCAACAGAGAGGATGAGGTCCAGAAGTGAAGGGGGAGGTCGTTGAATGACTTCTTAGCAAGGTAGGAGGAGGAGCGCCCTCCATTGTTGCTTCGGCGGATGCTGGGAATCTGAGCGCGGGAGAGGGAGGCAGGTGTCTGGAGGGTTGGTGGAAGTTCAGGTGGTAGATGATGCATGCTGGTCCTTTTGTTTGTATAAGGCTTTGTAGGTCTTGAATTGACATCTCTTCTGAATGGGGAGCCAGTGGAGCTTCTTAAGGTGCAGGGTGATGTCGGTTCGCTTTGGGAGGTCGAGGATGAGTCTGATCTCTGAGTTCTGTATGGTTTGCAGTCTCCTCAGGAGGTGCGAGGTGTTTCCTATGTGGAGTGCGTTGCTGTAGTCCAGCCGGCTGGTGACTAGGGCTTGAGTGACGGTTCGTCTGTTGGTGACGGGGAGCCATTTGAAGCTCCTACAAAGCATGCTAAGAGTGAGGAAGCAGGTGGAGGGGACTGCGTTGATCTCGTTTTTCATAGTGAGCTTGCTGTCCAGGAAAATGCCATGTTTGCGGACACGCTCTGTCAGAGGGGGTAAGGGCCCTAGTTCAGAAGACCTCCAGGCATCGCTCCACGGGGAGAAGTTGTTCCCGAAAATTAGCACTTCCATTTTGTCTGTGTTGAGTTGTAGGCAGTTGTCTGTCATGCAGTCGGCGACGCTCATCATGCACCTGTGGAAGTTGGCCATCATGGTGGAGCTCAATGACACCTCTCCTGCCCATGGCATTCTGCTGCCTAACGACCATGGGTTTACCACAGGTAACTTTGGAGGCCTACGTAAAATTAATCAGCTGCTGGAATGGGACAATCGTATGCTATCTCCATTTTCTTCATAAACTGTAATACGCAATTATGCAGTCACAGCATTTTCTGCATAAATATAAATTTACGGATTAGCCACTCTAGCCACACTATCAACCATTTGCTGCATAATTTTCAGAATCCAATAAATAAAATTCTAGGTCAAATGTGTTTACTTACTTATTTTTGCAGCACTGTTTGCTGTGGTGGAAGATTGAAGACCTTGCCCACCGAGCTGTGACTCCTGAGGGCGTGGTGTCAGTGAGTCGAAGCTGCAAATGCCCACAATGGGAGAGAAAAGACGAGGTGACAACTGGCCATTATGGCTGCTGGACTGGACTGGGCCGATAGTAGTGAACTCCGTGGTGCTGGTGCGGGAGGATAGGCCTGTGAAGATTCCGAGGCTGCATGATGGCAAGGGTCCATGTACCCGGTGGGGATTGGAGCAGCTGATCCCACATGATGGCAGTGGCAACTGGTCGATGGCCTTATTATTGTTCCCTGAATGTGTGGCTGTGGGTGCATTGATCCGTGGCCCCAGGATATTACATGTGTGGGAAAGACCGTGGCGCCTTACCTCCGTTGGATCCCTGACTCCTGCCTGGGCCCCTGGGCCTGCAGATGCTAATGGATTCTACCCTCCTGTCATCCAGAGGGGGATTCAACAGCCTACCGCCTAACTAGTAGAATGCCCGGTGACGCCTTTGGGTACACTGTTGTGAGTTGGATACTACTCCTAGAAGGCTGCACTGTGGGCAAATGCTCAAGAAAAAAAGACTTGGCAGACCCTCAATGCCCCACAACTGCTGTCACTAGTAATGTTGATGACAGCAGCCAGAATGCATCTGCGTAGCTGAGGGACACACTGGATACTGTCTTACAGGTGATCGCTGAGTCCAGGGAGGCCCTTGAATCAAAGATGGATGCCATGGTGGTGGATACCAAGATCCTACAAGACAGCCAATGGTGGCTAACTGAGAAAGTCACGTCCACGAAACGTACCTTGGGGGACCTGTTTCTGGGGGTGGAATCATTGAGAGGACGCTTAGCGGACATGGAGAGGAGAATCAAGACTTTGGAATATAGGGCGGAGGACGCTGAGAACAGGGCCCGGAAAAACAACATCAGGGTGATAGGATTGGCGGAACGAGTTGAAGGATCCAATATGCTTGTCTTCTTGGAGTCGTGATTGAGAACAGTGATGGCGCCTGAAAGTCTTTCCCCCTTTTTTGCATTGGAGCGAGCACACTGAGGTACGGCACGGCCTCCGCTGCCTGGGCTACCAGGCCTGTGGTGGCCAGACTGCTCCACTACAAGGACCTTGAGTCAAGCCAGAATAAGAGGGGGATCTAATAGTCGATAACCATAGGATTATGATATTCCCTGACTTTATGAGAGATGTTAGAAGCAGCGGACCACATTCTTGGAGGCTAAGAAGAGCATCCGTCAACTAGGGGTTCAATATACCATTCTCTTTCCAGCAAGACTGTGTGTTCTTACTGAGGATGGGGTGCAAATGTTTACATCGACACAAGAACTATGGGACTGGATTGATTGATCGCCACCTGCAATCTGCCAATATTCCCACTGCATCTGGTCGTAAGCCTTTCTGGAGGTCAGCCAGACGGCGGTTGCAGAATAGGGGCAGGTAAATCCTTTCTGAAACCCAGATCCATCATGAACAACGGTGGACAGTTGTGGTGGCAGCCACACTGAGTGTGGCGGTATCGAGCCCTCTGTCAACTATAGGAGATGATGAAGCAAAGGACACAGACTCTGATCGGGTCTTGGTCTCAACGCAGGATTCAGATACTGGTTTGCCTCAGGTTACGCCCCGTACTGCTGACGATCTTCTCTGAGTGGGACTGGTTGCTGCCGCAGTGGGGGTGGTGGGATGCGGGGAGGGTTGCAGCCTCAGTTACCTTGCATGTTAGTTGGTGCTGGCTGAGCATATAAGTAATTTACCTATTTATGACTGGATGGTGTGCTGTGTATGAGGCCCCCTGTTGTTGTCCTCCCTCTACAACTGTTATGCATGTGATGTTGCCACATGAGTTTGTTGTTGATCTGCTGGTTTGGAATACATCTACTGGGTTGGTTCCCGCATCCGGCCATATGTAAGGCTACTAATAGATTCATTGATTTGGCTATGGTGCTCGCTAAATGGATATTTAGGATGCATTGGAAAGCCAGACTGGGTGCCAGTGTGGAGAAGTGGTGTGTCGAGCTTGTTAAGTGGGCTGGTTTTGAAATCATGGCGCTCAGTTCACAATGCTGTGGGCTGTAATCTTATGACCCTGCGCCACATTCCTTTATTGCCGAGCTGAGGGAAAATGGACATTATGGTGTCAGTGACTGACTTAGTCATAACGGCCACCAGGACAGACTCTTTCACTGGACAGGTCTCACTGAGGACAGGCTGGCCCACGTGGACTAAGGAGGCGGGTGGCAAACCAAAATGATTGCCGGGGGGGCCGGTGGCTCATGGAATGCTGCCTTGCCTAGTCACCGATGCAGTCACGCTGCCTGCTGCAAAGGTTGAACAAGTAAATTGTTACCTACCAGCCACCTACCCGTGTGTGTGTCAGTGTGTTAATAACACAAATTCTAGTGGCAACAAGCAATCAAGCAGCTACCTCTGCTACCTGCGTCTCTGGTCCTGCTCTCCTGCTTCTGACTTCAGGAATAAGAAGCAGGCAGCCAGGCTCCGGCCCCTAAGCTAATCACAACGCTGCATGCAGCATTGTGATTGGTCTGAGCGCCGTGAAATGGCGCTCAGCCAGGGGCTGTAGGGGGGGCCATTTTCTCCATGCAAGCTCTAATGCAGCCTCCAAGGAGAAGGGGAAATTATGCATGACTGGTTTGGGCGGCCCGATGAGCAGAGAAGCCCGCCCACCCGCAAAAGAAACATGAGATGATAATAACTTAAAGTTATTAGCATTTTATATCCCACTGCTTGAAAGCAGTAGGGTGTCGCTTCTCCACCATAGCTGAGGGGCCCCCACTGCTCAATGCTAAGCCAAGGAGACCATATGTGTAACTGTTCATGATGTTGTTGAAGCTTCTCACATCCCCTATTGGGCAGTGTCACTCAGGTCACAGAGAAAGGTCCGCAGTTTTGATCGTGCTCCCCTGTTTGATTTTGCCGGCATGGAGGGGGCGGGTCCCACAATGCCTGGCAATCTTTTCCTTGTCTTCATAGCTCGATTATGCTCGCGAGAAAGTGTTACTCATAGTCATTGAAATGCCACTCATAATTACACTGACATTATGAAAAATGTACACAAAGCAATCTGAAACCTTGGCAGCTATGTTGTTCTTTTGCACCTCCAGCACTCGTCTGAGAGGCAGGAGTGAGTGTTGTCACAGACTCCGTCCACAGTCTGGCGTCTGCTAAAAAATGGCCAATCCAAGAACATTTTTAAAACTCAATAACAAACTAAGATAAGAAAAGTGACTGCGAGGCGCAGGCATCTGTCGCTAATTATGCAAGGAACCAACAACTATGGGCAGGTGCCAGATCCAGACTTCCTTTCCTAAATAGGAGCAATATTCAAATGGATTTGAAGCTACTAAAAAACGGAAAGAATAATGATAGAGCAGCAAAAACGGGGGGCAGGGGATGTCTGTGAGGGCAAGGACAGGCTATATTTCTGCCCCCCCCCCCCCGCCCCACACACACACACACAAATGTAGCGCCTGGCTGTAGTATGTTTCTGAAAGTTTTAATAAAATAATTTTGAGATGTTCTTGGAACGATTCATTCTGAGTTGTTTAGTGCTTCATATCATTTCCCTGCTTTGGGTGTTTTTTGGCCGTGAGCTGCGGCTTGAAAATGGTCGTGGGGGAAAGCTTCCTCGATGTGCAGAAGAGAACTTCTCTGAGTCCTTTGACAAGCCTGTTGCTGCACCTCTGTAGACAGTGTGGGCTCTAACTCTATTCAGGCAACATGCAGTAGCAGTAAGGCAGAGTGGCTGACTGCCCCTTTCCTGCTCACCTCAATGTTGGTTGTACCCATCTTATGCACTGCTGTAGGGCCCTCGGTACATCAATACAAGCAATGGACTGGACCTAGATTGTCTCAAACCACCGTCTAGTTCATGTCAATACCAGCAGTAAGGTTTCATACAACTCTACTGAGCATTAAGTAGTAAAACCCAAACTGAAGAGATGAAATCCCTAAAAAGAGATACAATCTCAGTGTAAATCCATGTAGGCCTCTGAGTACAAGGAGTGGCTTTGGAATTCGGGAGTCAGAAACACAAACATTAAATTACATTCTAATAACACGCGCAAATATTTTGATACCATTGCTAATCTACCTGTATTGAGTACAAGGCCAGCAATGGAGACATCTGCCCTTCAGAACTTTACTGTCCGAGTGAGACTATCTTCAGTTTAGAAATGCACTTTTAAAATTACTTTTATATTTGTTAGTGTATGTTCTTTTTAAACCTTGTCTTGCTCAGAAACATCCAGATGTACAACTACAACCCCCACAGCACAATGTGAGACCAGGTACAGCCCTGTTCTTCGTTGATGCTGGGGTGTTGAAGTACGGCCTTGGTCACCTTAGTTTTGGTTAATGAGGTTGTGCAGTTAGCTCTCAGTGAAATTCTGGGTTTTCAGAACATAATTAATCTACGGAAAGTTTGTTTCACAGTGGTGGGTTAGTGCCCAGGACATCAGTTGCTGTTAATACGCGTGCTCAAAACAATCAAGACAAATGCAAAAACAACAGTTGATGGACAGAATGCAGAACAATGTCATACATTCACCCCAGTACAGAGATCTGGCCCTAAATCCATTGTTTGTTTGCTCACCATACCATTCCAGTTTGAACCTATCCATATGCAAATCAGTCTTGACCGTGTGCCCAATGGGAACAGTCCAGCCTGAACTGCCAAGCCAGGTTCTCCCTGGACTGGAAACAAGCATCCTAGGACCGGTTTCGGGCTTTCAGACCTCATCAGCCAGGATAGCTTGATTCCAGTGGTATGGAGAGCATGGGACTCATGTCTGAGCATACCCTTCCCACTCGGGGTGACAAATGCAAAAACAACAGTTGATGGACAGAATGCAGAACAATGTCACACATTCACCCCAGTAGAGAGATCTGGGCCTAAATCCATCGTTTTTTTGCTCACCATGCCATTCCAGTTTGAACCTAGCCATATGCAAATCAGTCTTGACGCTGTGCCCCATGGGAACAGTCCAGCCCGAACTGCCAAGCCAGGTCCTCCCTGGACTGGAAACAAGCATTCTAGGACCGGCTTCGGGCTTTCAGCCCTCATCACCCAAGATAGCTTGATTCCAGTGGCATGGAGAGCACGGGACTCACGTCTGAGCATACCCGTCCCACTCGGGTGACAAATGCAAAAACAACAGTTGATGGACAGAATGCAGAACAATATCATACATTCACCCCAGTAGAGAGATCTGGGCCTAAATCCATCGTTTTTTTGCTCACCTTGCCATTCCAGTTTGAACCTAGCCATATGCAAATCAGTCTTGAAGCTGTGCCCCATGGGAACAGTCCAGCCCGAACTGCCAAGCCAGGTCCTCCCTGGACTGGAAACAAGCATTCTAGGACCGGTTTCGGGCTTTCAGCCCTCATCACCCAGGATAGCTTCATTCCAGTGGCATGGAGAGCATGGGACTCACGTCTGAACATACCCGTCCCACTCGGGTGACAAATGCAAAAACAACAGTTGATGTACAGAATGCAGAACAATGTCATACATTCACCCCAGTACAATGATCTGGGCCTAAATCCATCGTTTTTTTGCTCACCATGCCATTCCAGTTTGAACCTAGCCATATGCAAATCAGTCTTGACCCTGTACCCCATGGGAACAGTCCAGTCCGAACTGCCAAGCCAGGTCCTCCCTGGACTGGAAACAAGCATCCTAGGACCGGTTTCGGGCTTTCAGCCCTCATCAGCCAGGATAGCTTGATCCCAGTGGCATGGAGAGCACGGGACTCACGTCTGAGCATACCCATCCCACTCGGGGTGACAAATGCAAAAACAAACTGGGGTGGCGTAGTGGGCAAAAGAACGATGGATTTAACCCAGATCTTTTCACTGGGGGAGAATGTTTGCGTTGTCAGCATTCCGTCCATCATTCGTTTGCTGTAACACTTTTTGCCCAAAGTGGGATGGGTATGCCTAGATATGGGTCCCTTGCTCGCTGCGCCACTGGATTCAAGCTAGCCTGGCTGAAGAAGGGTGACATACCCTGAAACAGGTCCCAGGATGCTTGTTACCAGTCCAGGGAGGACTTGGCCTGGCAGTTCGGTCTGGACTGTTCCCATGGGGCACAGGGTCAAGACTGATTTGCATATGGCTGAGTCCAAACTGGGGTGGCGTAGTGGGCAAAAGAAAGATGGATTTAACCCAGATCTTTTGACTGGGGGAGAAAGTATGCATTGTCAGCATTCCATCCATCATTTGTTTGCTGTAACACATTTTGCCCTAAGTGGGATGGGTATGCCCAGACGTGGGTCCCTTGCTCACTGCACCACTGGATTCAAGCTAGCCTGGCTGAAGAAGGGTGACATACCCTGAAACCGGTCCCAGGATGCTTGTTACCAGTCCGTGAAGGGGGGACTTGGCCTGGCAGTTCGGTCTGGACTGTTCCCATGGGGCACAGGGTCAAGACTGATTTGCATATGGCTGGGTCCAAACTGGGGTGGCATAGTGGGCAAAAGAACAATGGATTTAACCCAGATCTTTTGACTGGGGGAGAATGTTTGCATTGTCAGCATTCCGCCCGAAGTGGGATGGGTATGCAGTTGATGGACAGAATGCAGAACAATGTCATACATTCACCCCAGTACAGAGATCTGGGCCTAAATCCATTGTTTGTTTGCTCACCATGCCATTCCAGTTTGAACCTATCCATATGCAAATCAGTCTTGACCGTGTGCCCAATGGGAACAGTCCAGCCTGAACTGCCAAGCCAGGTTCTCCCTGGACTGGAAACAAGCATCCTAGGACCGGTTTCGGGCTTTCAGCCCTCATCAGCCAGGATAGCTTGATTCCAGTGGTATGGAGAGCATGGGACTCATGTCTGAGCATACCCTTCCCACTCGGGGTGACAAATGCAAAAACAACAGTTGATGGACAGAATGCAGAACAATGTCACACATTCACCCCAGTAGAGAGATCTGGGCCTAAATCCATCGTTTATTTGCTCACCATGCCATTCCAGTTTGAACCTAGCCATATGCAAATCAGTCTTGACGCTGTGCCCCATGGGAACAGTACAGCCTGAACTGCCAAGCCAGGTCCTCCCTGGACTGGAAACAAGCATTCTAGGACCGGCTTCGGGCTTTCAGCCCTCATCACCCAAGATAGCTTGATTCCAGTGGCATGGAGAGCACGGGACTCACGTCTGAGCATACCCGTCCCACTCGGGTGACAAATGCAAAAACAACAGTTGATGGACAGAATGCAGAACAATATCATACATTCACCCCAGTAGAGGGATCTGGGCCTAAATCCATCGTTTTTTTGCTCACCTTGCCATTCCAGTTTGAACCTAGCCATATGCAAATCAGTCTTGAAGCTGTGCCCCATGGGAACAGTCTAGCCCGAACTGCCAAGCCAGGTCCTCTCTGGACTGGAAACAAGCATTCTAGGACCGGTTTCGGGCTTTCAGCCCTCATCACCCAGGATAGCTTGATTCCAGTGGCATGGAGAGCATGGGACTCACGTCTGAACATACCCGTCCCACTCGGGTGACAAATGCAAAAACAACAGTTGATGTACAGAATGCAGAACAATGTCATACATTCACCCCAGTACAATGATCTGGGCCTAAATCCATCGTTTTTTTGCTCACCATGCCATTCCAGTTTGAACCTAGCCATATGCAAATCAGTCTTGACCCTGTACCCCATGGGAACAGTCCAGTCCGAACTGCCAAGCCAGGTCCTCCCTGGACTGGAAACAAGCATCCTAGGACCGGTTTCGGGCTTTCAGCCCTCATCAGCCAGGATAGCTTGATCCCAGTGGCATGGAGAGCACGGGACTCACGTCTGAGCATACCCGTCCCACTCGGGGTGACAAATGCAAAAACAAACTGGGGTGGCGTAGTGGGCAAAAGAACGATGGATTTAACCCAGATCTTTTCACTGGGGGAGAATGTTTGCGTTGTCAGCATTCCGTCCATCATTCGTTTGCTGTAACACTTTTTGCCCAAAGTGGGATGGGTATGCCTAGATATGGGTCCCTTGCTCGCTGCGCCACTGGATTCAAGCTAGCCTGGCTGAAGAAGGGTGACATACCCTGAAACAGGTCCCAGGATGCTTGTTACCAGTCCAGGGAGGACTTGGCCTGGCAGTTCGATCTGGACTGTTCCCATGGGGCACAGGGTCAAGACTGATTTGCATATGGCTGAGTCCAAACTGGGGTGGCGTAGTGGGCAAAAGAAAGATGGATTTAACCCAGATCTTTTGACTGGGGGAGAAAGTATGCATTGTCAGCATTCCATCCATCATTTGTTTGCTGTAACACTTTTTGCCCTAAGTGGGATGAGTATGCCCAGACGTGGGTCCCTTGCTCACTGCACCACTGGATTCAAGCTAGCCTGGCTGAAGAAGGGTGACATACCCTGAAACCGGTCCCAGGATGCTTGTTACCAGTCCAGGGAGGACTTGGCCTGGCAGTTCGGTCTGGACTGTTCTCATGGGGCACAGGGTCAAGACTGATTTGCATATGGCTGGGTCCAAACTGGGGTGGCATAGTGGGCAAAAGAACAATGGATTTAACCCAGATCTTTTGACTGGGGGAGAATGTTTGCATTGTCAGCATTCCACCCGAAGTGGGATGGGTATGCCCAGACGTGGGTCCCTTACTTGCTGCGCCACTGGATTCAAGCTAGCCTGGCTGAAGAAGGGTAACATACCCTGTAACCGGTCCCAGGATGCTTTGTTGTGTGTAGATTTAGATTCCATATATAGGTTTCCCGATGTATGCCCTTATATAGGTACAATTCATATTGCCCTTATTTAGGCATAGAAAATCCAGCCCTTATTTAGGCATTGTCCATGCTAACCAAATACAGGCATGGTCTCCTACATTTGTCCATACAAGTCATAACGAGTTCTTGGAAAACCGGACTCTTAAGCCTTTTGGAATTTCCCTTGCTTGGATATTGATTTCTCCGAGAACTCATTTAGTATGCATGAACATCTATTCCTTAGGGGTTCATTCATGACGTTCCAATGCCCAACTTTTACGTCAGTACAGGCATTCCTAAACACCTCCAAGGTATAAATATACCTGCACTTGCCCTGGCAAATCACGGTTCCGGCACGATCCAGCTCGACTGCCTACTTGGGGTTCGCCACAGCAAGTTCGGAAGGAAATCGAGTTCCAGCCTGACGCACTGACCAGACGCTGACATCCTCTTTGCAGAGAATCCAGCTCCAGTGTTTCTGACTCCCCATGCGGGGTGTTAGATATCGAGTTCCGGAAAAGAGATTCCAACCTCGCACATTCTAAGGTATGGAGCAGACTAGAACTTAGAGAAACTTTTGGCAACTCTTTGCAAAACTAAAACTATAGTTATAGTTAGCCATACTTTAGAAAACAGCACCTACTTCTTACCTCATACTACACTTAGGTTAGGTACACTATTTAGAAGCATCAGATGAGTATTCACCTTTTAGCCTGTGTTATTTATGTATGTATTTTAATTAATATATGTCATAGCTACAAACCATGCTATTGCAGTATTATTTTATCTTACTGCTAACTCTGTACATATTGTACGTCGCAGCCTGTCTTCCGACTGTAGAAGTTCATATCTCTTGCATGAGAAATAAGACACGGGAGACGCAGCGCCCAGGACCAGGAACAGGCATCCAGTGCAGGTCAGCGGGTGGAAGCAGCGCAGGAGGCACGAGCGCTACCTGGCCCCGCCTCCTCACACCGGGCATTTAAAAATCACCTCGCGCCTCCCGCTTCGCGGGAGACGCAGCGCCCAGGACCAGGAACAGGCATCCAGTGCAGGCCGGCGGGTGGAAGCAGCGCAGGAGGCATGAGCGCTACCTGGCCCCGCATCCTCACACCGGGCATTTAAAAATCACCTCGCGCCTCCCGCTTCGTGGGAGACGCAGCGCCCAGGACCAGGAACAGGCATCCAGTGCAGGCCGGCGGGTGGAAGCAGCGCAGGAGGTACGAGCGCTACCGGGCCCCACCCCCTTACACCGGATATTGCTAGCAACCTTTTCCGGCCCGCGGGACGCGCGCGGGCCGTCTACGGCCGTCTACGGCCGAAAGAGGTCGGGCCGGGCCACCCCCCCAAAACATCGTAGTTAATATGGAGGGGAAAGGGAAGAAAGCGAAGGTTGCCAGAACATCGAACAGCATAATTTCCTATCTGTCCACCGCTGTTGGGGTTCTATCTAAAGAAATTGCTAATGCAGAGCAAGAACTTGGCTTGGCACCCCCTTCTTTACCCTGTGATCCTATTGACTGTGTGGCAGTGCCTAGCATACCCCTGGAGCCCGTGGTGGTTGTGTCCAACCCACCCATTGTGAGTGAGTGACCCTGCTAACTCTACCCAGGATGTTGCTGTTCAGTTGGGGCAATACGCCCATGGCAAAGTAGGGCCTGTAAGGGCCTGTAAGAAGAAGAACGTCAAACGGCCCAAACCCCCAAAAGCTACGCAGACTACTGAGGGCCCTTTAGGGAACTTTTCGGTGGAACTACTGGGAGATCTAATCACCTCACGATTAGAACCGCTACTTGTGGGCATTGCAAAATACATTGTCGAGACTTTGAACGCTTGTGTCGCTGACCTGCTTAATAAATGTACCAAAATTGTTGCCTCCATCAAAGAGCTTAGCTCACAACATGTGGGGGACAGTCAGGTTATGCATGGCTCAAGGGGGCCAGAGGGGGGTATGGGAGTACCTTTTGGGCTGATGGGCCAACCAGATCCTCGTGTGAATTGTAGTGCCCCGGGTGGGTTGCAGAGCATGGGTCCATCTTCTTCTGTCGTGCAGCCGCCACTAGGCAGGTGCAGCCATGATGTAGCCCAGCCCCTGGGCCGAAATGTGAGTCAGGCAAGGGGCTGTTCGGTTACCCTTGACCTTCCCCCGGAAGCGGCCCCGCTGGTGGCTGTATTTGTAGGGGTCCCACCGCTCCGTGTGGGAGTGATGGAGTCTACCCATGATTTGTTGAGGGTGGCTAGATCTTGGTGCACAGTCTCCAGTTGTGGGGGAATGGACATCTCCTCCAATATCATCATGGCGAGAAGGGTGGGGTGGATTGGGCGGAGGCCGAAGCGGCTTGAGGGTGATTGTGTAATAGTTAACTTTAATAGCCCCGATATAGCAGATAGACTGTTTTGGGATGGGTCAGAGGAAGCGCATAAGGGAATTAGACCAGTCCCCCTAGGGTTTTTCTACCCACCCCTAGCCAAATTGTCATGCGGTATACACAGTCATTCGGATGAAGCTCGTGTTGCTAAAAACATTCAACCCCCACCCCCCAGGTCACAACCTTCTTGCCGACAGCCAACCACAGTGAGGTGTCAAAGTTTTGGGGAGACGCCGAGGCTTGGAGATTGGCAGCCACCCACTAATGTTCCTTTGCCCCATCCCTCCAATCTGATTTTGAACAATCGCTATACCCCACTGTCTAATTTGGAGGCAAATGATTGACTGACAGTTTCGGACCAGTCACCTGTACCCTGTTACGCAAACCCTGCTGTAGGGGTTAGCTGTAAATTAATTAGTTGGAATGTTGCTGGGATTAGATCCAAGAGAGCGGATGCAATTTGGCTTGACTTTTTAGGTAAATACGATATCATTGCCATGCAGGAATCATGGGACCCCTCAAGCAACTTCTGTTTGGATGGCTATTCTAGTTTTGCAGTACCGGCAGTCATGGGTGGGGCGGGACGAGCGAAAGGGGGTTTAATATTTCTTTTTGCACTACATTTGAAGGGCACATTCACTCGTCTGGTCTCTGGCTCGAATAACTTTCTCTGTGTTGAATGGTCTGTCTCCCATTCTTTGAAAATTTTAATGATTAATTTTTATATTGGGATTGTGCTGATTTTAATCAACATGTGGCCGCTTTGCAATGTTTTATTTTAGAGTACAGTCAAAAACAAAACACTGGTTTCGAGATCGTCCTCATGGGCGATTTTAATGTTCATCCTTGTGATGCTGACTGTCATGCGTGGGCTCACAAAGCCCATGAGGGGCCAATAGGTGCTGCGGTCTCTCATTTTGAGCACACCAAGTCTGGGGAGGCCCTAGAGGAATTCCTTGCCACCACCAATATTTTTTAGCCTAATTTTATAGAGGTAGGGGGTAGGGTTGCTACATACAAAGGCACTATCTTGGGGACAGTGATAGATTATATTTTTATGTCCTCTGGTGTTTTAGCGAGGGCAAGAGCTTACAAAGCCGTCCCGTCTGCTTTCAGCGACCACAACCCGGTGTACTTGGAGTTGGATATGGCTGAGAGCCGGGCGACGCACGCCATGTTTGCCAAAGCGACCTTTCCCTGACCACGAAAGATCAGGGTCGTAGGATCAAATGGGCCAAGGTGGTCCCCGCAACCTTTCTAGAGGTTCTTTGTGCAAAAATTGAGGGGCTGTGGGCCACTTGCCTTAATGATAATTCGCCCACTGCGGAGGTGGTCAAGGCTTTTGAGGCAATCTGTTTACAGATCTCTAGGGACCCGACTTCCACCAATACCCGTAGATGTAGCAATCCCTCAAGATGGTTTGATGGAAGTTGCTCTAGGGCCCATAGGATCTTGCTTCAGGCGCTAAAAAACAGCCCTAGGGATAAGGCGGCAATTGCCGTAGCGAGAGGGGCTTATAAAGAGGCTATTGCCAAACGGAAAAAGGCGATTAAATCGGAGGCTTGGGATAATCTCCTATCTATCGATGTCCTACGGGACAGTGGAAAGTTCTGGGCAACAATTAATCATCCATTCTTCTCGGGCATCGAGGGCACAGACTTGGACTGTGTAATTCTGGACGAGCAATGGTTCGATCATTTTAGCAACATGTATGGTGCAGGTGGTTCAAGTCCCTCAAGCAGTAGCATCTCTTTAGAACCCCATTCTCTGCCTTGCTTATCTTTTGAAATCTTGGATGTGGAGAGAGCTATAAAGGAATCCTCTAGAAACAAGGCAGTTCGGCCTGGAATGTTCCCATGGGGCACAGGGTCAAGACTGATTTGCATATGGCTGGGTCCAAACTGGGGTGGCGTAGTGGGCAAAAGAACGATGGATTTAACCCAGATCTTTTGACTGGGGGAGAATGTTTGCATTGCCAGCATTCCGTCCATCATTTGTTTGCTGTAACAGTTTTCGCCCTATGTGGGATGGGTATGCCCAGACGTGGGTCCCTTGCTTGCTGTGCCACTGGATTCAAGCTAGCCTGGCTGAAGAAGGGAGACATACCCTGAAACTGGTCCCAGGATGCTTGTTTCCGGCCCAGGGATGACCTGGCCTGGCAGTTCGGTCTGGACTGTTCCCATGGGGCACAGGGTGAAGACTGATTTGTATATGGCTGGGTCCAAACTGGGGTGGCGTAGTGGGCAAAAGAACGATGGATTTAACCCAGATCTTTTGACTGGGGGAGAATGTTTGCATTGTCAGCATTCCGTCCGTCATTTGTTTGCTGTAACACAAAACAATCAAGACAACACAGTGAGAGGTCTTGGGTGCCTCAAAGGTTCTCTTTGTCTCATTCACAAGCAAAAGCATTTTATTGCTAACATAAAAAGCTTGCAGCACCATTATTCATTAGTGGGTAGTGAGAGCTTCCACGATCTATTGGCATCTTCATTCTCCATTGAAGCAGCGTAATTTTAGCTCCACCGTACACGTCTCAGAAGTGCACTTATGTGTTCTGGGTGCCTAACTTTATTACTGACAAGTGAAGTATTTCAGGGTATTACTGAATTGCATTCACTGTAGAAACTACAGATTTATAATTGTGTGCACATTAATGTTTAGCCTAACCATGATGACAAAGTGTAGTTCTTATAAATAATCATGCATATGTATTATGTTATGTTGCACACATTTGAAAGTGCTTCACTTAATGGAAGCATAAACTCATTTGCAGTTATAGTGCTGGACTTATATTGAAGTTATACAAGCACATATATAACCATGCAATTGATGCGCACATTTTAGTGTTTAACCATGCTAATTCAACTAGGCCTGATTTTCAAAGGGTATTTTTTGTTTGCCTTGCATGTTTACTCCTCTGCAGATGTGGTTCCAAGGTTTCATTAGTTAGGGAAAGGAGTACAATGTATTAATGATAGCGAGGCTGGGCAGAACATTTGACGCTAATGAATGGGCGAAAAGGAGGCTATTCATCATATATCAGCAATGGTGTCTCATCCAAGGCTGCGTCATTGTCTAGGTTTCATGAGATGGGATTGTGTGACGATGTTGCCAATGGAAACATGAAGAGTAATTCTATTGACTACTAGAAGGATGATGTGAGGATTGCACCATGAGAATGTATCTATATGTTTGAAGTAATGTATGCACTGTTAAAGTTTAGGGAGATGCTTTTTGACTGATAAGAGGTGCAGGGCATTTCTGCTTGGCCTATTCTTGAGTGGAAAGCTATATGCTGAACACTTGTCCTCCTTTAGAGGTTTTCTACTGGAATGCATACTATGCTGACACCTTCCAGTTTCACCGTCCTATTTCTTAAATTCCTTTGAGATTTCTCATTCTAAACCATCCTTAATTCAAACTTAGAGCACTGATTTAGATGGCTTTGAACTTTGCAATCTATCTGTACTTATGTGGCTTTGCATGTCACGTTTTGAAGCTATGGAACTGGATTTACTTTGCTGACTAATGCTTCCTTATGAATTCTGTATCTGAACGATGCTTAACTTGCATTGATTTGAATTGAATATTAATTTTTAATAAACCCTTTGACTTTAGTTACTGATTCCTGGTCCTTATTGTGTGGCCAAATGGGTTGCACAAATTTGAACTGATTTGTTCAATGCTTACTCTCTTATTCCTCCAACTACAAAGGTCTGTCGCAAGGAAATTACAACCACATTGCAACACGCCATCCCCTTCATGGGAAGCATACCAGCGTCATATAGGATACAGCAGCTCTAGCAAATGAAGAGTGAGACAGTCCTAATATTCAGATAAGATCCTAAAGCCTTATGGGCATCATTCATGTTAAAACTTTTTCCAGCTCCTGCCGATACACCCAGCAAAGGATCTGCAAGGACATATAAGAAAAGGTGAATGATGCCTTTACTTACACCTACACGCAGCAGCGGCTCCTCCACTAAGGCGAAGCAGCTTTGCGTCACTGCACTTTGAGCAGTGCGAAGGAAAAATTAAATGATAATAACAGAACATTATTATCATTTTATTTTTAGTCTGAAGCTTGGAGCCAGGTTAGGGTGGGGTGGGGCGCGGCTCGTGTTAGAGAGAGGAGGAGGGGTTGGTACACCATAAGTGTGCATGACAAACCGTCATTCGCACTTAGCATATTCTCCACCCGGCTGTATTGCGCAGTCTCCCACTTCCTGTCTGAGCACCAAACCAGGCCACTCAGACAAATCTTGACACTGCTGTCCTGCTCGTAACAGCAGCGTCATGATTCGCTAGGAAAGTCTGGGGCCTGGGTGCTGCCGGGAGCCAGAAAACAGGCAGGACGGGGGAGAGATGGCGGCTGGCGACCAAGGACCGGCAGGTAAGTTTTCTTTTTGTTCCTTTTTTTTTTCTAACCCACTGCTCCCCACCACCGTTCCCCACCAGCCGCCACTGGACAGATCTTCACCCATCTGTGAGTCAGAGTTCAAGCAAAATTGCTTTTATCTGGAGACTGAAGTGGAACACCATCGCAGCTTACCTTTGGAATCTCGGAAGATACAGGTCTTGCCAACATAGATTGGCAGTTTTACAGGGGTCAAAGGAAGCCTTGAAATTCACTGAAAAACTCAGAATGGTTCACTGACAGAATATCAACCTAAAAAATATTGACGTAAAAATATAGAATCAAAAATATCAACTCCCTATTCTTAAACAGGTAAGTACAAAAATATCGAGAAAAAAAATATCGATGTCAAAAATCCACTGGCGGACGCCAGTAGATAGTTATAGTTAGGACCGTGTTTCCATAGGAAATCCTCAACATTCTATTTGGAATAACTTTGGTGCCGATTGAAGAATCCTCGCAAAATTTTCAAAATAGGTGGGGCGCTCCGCTCCGCTCCTACCCTAAAAGTCTCGGGGGGATTCGTCAAGCGGGGGCTGAGAAAAAAGGGGGGTCCCATGCAATTTTCCATAGGGACCTTTAGTCCAAGGTACAGCCCAAACAGCTGAACAGAATAACTTTAAATTTGGCAAAGAGGTAGTCCTCAGGTCAGGGATGTGCCTTTTGCATATCTGGAGTCAATCTGTTCATTAGTTCCTGAGAAAATTGCAGTTAAAATACATATATATCTATAAGCGCGCACCGTGCGCGCACGGTGACGTGCGCGAGCGCAATTCTGATTGGTTGTTAGATGTCAGTAAACATTCGAATCGGTCGAAATCAGGAAGTGTCGGCCGCCATTTTGTCTCTCGCAGTCTGAGGCAGTGAAAAACAAAGGTGGAGAACGTGAAAAGGGGGCATGGTGGACAGTTCCTGACCCCCTAGCCTTGGTCAGGGGGTCACTGAAGGACCCCCAAGGGTGAAAAAAACTTTTTTTTTTTTTTTGAAAATACGCGGGGTGCGCGCACCGCGCGCGCATGGCACGGACAACACGAAGCGCACCGAGCGCCCACAGAGCGCGCACGGTGCGTGCACGGTGAAAAACCTTGAAAAAAAAAAATATTAATAAATACATAACTTAGCATTTAAAAA
This sequence comes from Triturus cristatus, assembly GCF_964204655.1. Lineage (NCBI taxonomy): Eukaryota > Metazoa > Chordata > Amphibia > Caudata > Salamandridae > Triturus > Triturus cristatus. The sequence continues at coordinate 963,654,522 of NC_140589.1, forward strand.
AACGTACAAATTCACTTAAAAAACCATAGGTTTCACACACGTTATAGTTAGGAATTAGCATTTAAAAAACCTTGCAAATTCACTTAAAAAACCATAGGTTTCACACATGTTATAGTTAGCTGGACATTTCCCTCGTAAAAAACCAATGAAATTCCCCCGTTATAGTTAGTGCAGGCAACTATAACTCACGCGACCGCAATCCTCTGCTGATGACGTCAGATATTACATCACTGATTACATATGTGTCTTTCTGAAAAATAAATATTTGTAATATATGTATAGCTAAAGATTAATGGAAGAAGACATGGGTAAATAGGTGTCTAAATACAGTGATGTAATATCAGACGTCATCAGCAGAGGATTGCGGTCGCGTGAGTTATAGTTGCCTGCACTAACTATAACGGGAGAATTTCATTGGTTTTGTACGAGGGAAATGTCCAGCTAACTATAACATGTTTGAAACCTATGGTTTTTTAAGTGAATATATATATATATATATATATATATATATATATATATATATATATATATATATATATATATATATATTCACTTAAAAAACCATAGGTTTCACACATGTTATAGTTAGCTGTACATTTCACTCGTAAAAAACCAATGAAATTCCACGTTATAGTTAGATCAGGTAACTATAACTTGCGCGCCCACAATAAACTGCTGATGACGTCACATATTACATCACTCATGACATGGTCAGTGACATCACTCATGACATCAATGATGACATCTGAAATTACACATTGTGGATTGCGGTCGCGCAAGTTATAGTTACCTGATCTAACTATAACGTGGAATTTCATTGGTTTTTTACGAGTGAAATGTACAGCTAACTATAACATGTGTGAAACCTATGGTTTTTTAAGTGAATTTGCAAGGTTTTGTAAATGATAATTCCTAACTATAACGTGTGTGAAACCTATGGTTTTTTCAGTGAATTTGTACGGTTTTTTAAATGCTAAGTTATGTATTTATTTTTTATATTTTTTTTCTGGTTATTCACTATGCGCACACCCTGCTTCGCGCACCGAGCGCCCACGTTGCGCAGTCCATGCCGTGCGCGCCTCGCCTTTTTTTAAGCAGTAACATTTGTTTTTTTCTCCCTTGTGGGTCCTTTAATTTATTTAATAAATGTGATTGTTACTTCTTTATTTTTTATTTTTTATTTTTTTTGCCGTGCGCGGCGGTAAGCTTACCGTACGCGTACCCCGCGATTTTTTTTTAAATTAATAAATTTATTTTTCGTACTTTTGGGTCCTTCTTGGACCCCCTGACAAACACTAGGGGGTCTGCAACTCTCTTCGTTGCCCCCGTTTCACGTTCCCCACCTTTGTTTCTCAGTGCGAGAGACAGAAAATGGCGGCCGACACTTCCTGATTTCGACCGATTCGAATGTTTACAGTCATGTAACCACCAATCAGAATTGAGCTCGCGCACGGCACCGTACGCGTACGGTAAGCTTACGGTAAGCGCACGGAGCGCGCTTACAGATATATATATTGATTTAAATGCTATTTTCTCAGGACCTACTGAACAGATTTACACCAGACCTACAAAAGGCACTTCCTTGACCTGAGGACTACCTCTCTGCCAAATTTCAAGTAATTCTGTTCAGCCGTTCGGGCTGTAGCTGTGTCTAAAGGTCCTATTGAAAAATGCATGGGGAAAACGCGTTTTGGGACCCCCCTTTTTTCTCAGCCCCCGCTTGACGAATCCCCCCGGGACTTTCAGGGTAGGAGCGGAGCGTAGCGCCCCATTAGTTTTGAAAATTTCGCGAGGATTCGTCGACCGGCGCCAAAGTTATTCCAAATAGAATGTTGCGGATTTCCTATGGAAACAGGGTCCTAACTATAACTATCTACTGGCGACCGCCAGTAGATAATATATATATATATATATATATTGATTACTATCAGACTGTGGCATTTTAACCCTGTTGAGCATTATTTTACATCTGCCGCAGTCTACAAGAACATTCCAGGTGCATATTGGGAAATGTAGTATTGCACCAGGTCACGTGAGCAATGTGTATTAAAAAGCGTGCGTTTATTCACTGAGATTATCCTCACCTGTGAGCAAGGCCATGACTAACGGCCGAAACGCGTAAGGACGGATGTTCTGCCTTTCTTGTGAGACAATAAATGCCAAGAGTTACCAAGTTGGGCTTCACTACTTCTTGTTTGCTTTGGTGTGCTAAATCTCGGGAATCACCATGCCCGTGCCTATGAAGCCGCCCTGTGGGATGGTGGCTCCCTTGGTTGGAGAAATCTCTTTGGATATATAGATATATATATATTCCCTGAAAAAAACATAGGTTTCAGAGACGTTATAGCTAGAAATTAGCATTTAAAAAACCTTAGAAATTCACAGAAAAAAACATAGGTTTCAGGGGTGTTATAGTTAGCTGGACATTTCACTCGTACAAAACCATAGAAATTCCTCCAATACAGTTAGTTCTGCTAACTATAACTGGCGCGCCCACAATGCACTGCTGATGATGTCACCTATTACATCATTCATGACATGGTTAGTGACATCACTGATGACATCACTGATGACATCTCAAATGACATCACTGATGACATCACTTAACATCATCCAGTGAATGTGGTTTAGTTTGAAATTTAAATATGTATTATATATACCAATCTGTATTGAAGATTGAGTGAATATATAACTGTCTGGATGGAGGATTTAGTAGCTGTCTGACTGTCTGATTAAGTGAGTAATTAAAAGTGTCTCACTTAATACATGAATTAGTAACTAAACTATGTGAATGTGTGCATCACTGTCTCTGTTGTTTTATAACATGCTGCATCAGTTGGTAACTAACTACATGAGTGTGTATATTAGTTATTTATTAGTTGGGTGAGTATTTGTATGGGACACTGAGTTTGTGTGTGGTTGGATGGGGTGTGTGTAACTCTATGCATAGATGTGTGAATGGTTGATCGACTGTGTGTATAGGTTTAAGAGTGCATGTGGAAACAGTTGTTTGGGTGGCTGTATTTATTTGTGTGTTGGTGAGCGAATATATGTTTTAGTTGTACATCTTCAACAACGTAAAAAAATAAAAGGCATTGTATGTGAGAGTTGGTGTATATAAATAAGTATATATAAGAGTCTGATTGTGAGAGTAACTATATGAATGAGTATATAATTGTAATGGTCATTTTTTAACATATTAACTATGAGTTACTATGTGTTTGAATAAATGAAGTGTTGTGTGTATGTTAGACCTGGCACCTTGGCGTGAGTCTCCCTTCCACTTTTTGTCGCTGTGCCTCATGTGTTTTGCTGGTGTTAGCTGCTCAGAGCACTGTGCCACTGCCAACCAGTGCCACAGTGCAAGTGCTCCCTATTTAAAAATGTATATGTTGGTTGGATTCCATGATTGGCTTATTTGGTTAACTGTCAGACCCCAGTAAAGTGCACCAGGAGTGCCAGGGCTTGTAAATACAATTGCTGCTGGTGGGCTTGCAGCACTGGTCGTGCCACCTACAGAAGCGTCCTGGTAAAATGTATCTAAGGTCTGCCATTGCAGAACCTGCGTGCAGTCTGGTACTGTCATGCTGACTGGGTAAGTGCACGCACTGGCCAGTCCCTAAACCTTCCCTTAACTTCATATCAGTCACCCCTATGGTAGGCCCAAGGGCAGGGTGCATTGTAAGCATAAGGTAGGACAAGCCCTGATGTGTGTGGCATGTCCTAATAGTGAATTACAGCCATTTTCGTTTTTCACTATTGTAAGGCTACCTGTTCTCCATAGGCCGGAATGGGCTGTTAGAATTGTTACATTCTATGATCCTAACAGACCCAGGGAACATGTTAGAAATTCAAGTTTAGTAGGCCTGAACTCAGAATAATAAAATACATCTTTTAGTAAAGTTTGTTTTAATATTCTGTGTTTGCAAATACCACTTTTAGAAAGTTGGTATTTGCTTGCCTGACCATTTCAGCCCGCCTCTGCTATGATGTGTATCTGCCTGTCTGGTTGTGTGAGTGACAGGGCTGGGGAAACCCAGAGGGGCAGGGCTAGGTAGCCTGGTGGTGAATAGGAAGATTGGCAGTCAGATGGTTGGGAGGAGGGGGAACAACCTTTACAACGCAACTTTTACAACGCACTACACTTACAACGCATTTTTTACAACGCAACATCCACTACAACGCATACCATTACAACGCAGGACACTACAACGCATTTTTAAAAACTACCTTTACAACGCATTCCATTACAACGCATACTACCTTTACAACGCATACTATTACAACGCATAATATTACTTTAAAACCCCTACACTATCCAACACTTGCCCTACTGTTGCACCTCCTGGAGTTAGAATAGTAATTTTTACCCCTATACTATCCAACACTTGCCCTACTGTTGCACCCCCTGGAGTTAGAATAGTAATTTTTACCCCTATACTATCCAACACTTGCCCTACTGTTGCACCCCCTGGAGTTAGAATAGTAATTTTTACCCCTATACTATCCAACACTTGCCCTACTGTTGCACCCCCTGGAGTTAGAATAGTAATTTTTACCCCTATACTATCCAACACTTGCCCTACTGTTGCACCCCCTGGAGTTAGAATAGTAATTTTTACCCCTATACTATCCAACACTTGCCCTACTGTTGCACCCCCTGGAGTTAGAATAGTAATTTTTACCCCTTTACTATCCAACACTTGCCCTACTGTTGCACCCCCTGGAGTTAGAATAGTAGTTTTTACCCCTATACTATCCAACACTTACCCTACTGTTGCACCCTCTGGAGTTAGAATAGTAATTTTTACCCCTATACTATCCAACACTTACTCTACTGTTGCACCCCCTGGAGTTAGAATAGTAATTTTTACCCCTATACTATCCAACACTTGCCCTACTGTTGCACCCCCTGGAGTTAGAATAGTAATTTTTACCCCTATACTATCCAACACTTGCCCTACTGTTGCATCCCCTGGAGTTAGAATAGTAATTTTTACCCCTATACTATCCAACACTTACCCTACTGTTGCACCCCCTGGAGTAAGAATAGTAATTTTTACCCCTATACTATCCAATACTTACCTTAAATCCAATGTAATATTATGCGTTGTAATGGTATGCGTTGTAAAGGTAGTATGCGTTGTAATGGAATACGTTGTAAAGGTAGTTTTTAAAAATAGGTTGTAGTGTCCTGCGTTGTAATGGAATGCGTTGTAGTGGATGTTGCGTTGTAAAAAATGCGTTGTAAGTGCATGCGTTGTAAAAGTGTGCGTTGTAACGACATACATCCCGGAGGAGTACACCTGGGCTCTGAATAGGGTTGTGCTCTGCTACCACAATGCTGGCTCCACCTCCTGCGGAGCAGCTGATGTCTCTGCCCTGCACCCTGAATAGAAAGGCAGAGTCATGTCAACAGAGTGCTCAAGAACTGGTTTGGACTGGGCAAAGGCCCCTCAACCCCAGAGGAACAAAGGAATTAGGGGTATAAGTATTGGGACCCTGCTCCCAAGAAATTAGATCCTGCTGAAACAAGAAGAACCTCTGCCAGAGGAGAAGGAACTGGGAAAGCTGTAGGATGAGTACTGTCCCTGACCTGGGGGATTGGCCTGCAGTGGTTGCCTTGCTGCTGAAGGAGAGGAGAAAGACTACTAAAGACTTTGCTTAAACTTGTGCTTTGAAAAGATCTCCAAGGGCTTGAACTGAGTTTGCCCCCTGAACGAAGTTCCAGGACCAGTGGACTTCACCCCCAGCACCCCAGAGTCTTTTGGAAGTGCCTGCTGCTGTTGTTGGGCCTTCTGAGGGACTGCGTGTCGCAAGGAGCTGGAAGCGCGACGCAAGGAAGAGAAGCGTGCCGCCATCAGAGCTGTTGCCGTCGCATCTCGCAGAGAGTGTCGCCGCTGCAGCATCGCATCGAGCGGAAGCGTCTCGCATCATTCCGGAAGTGTCTCGCAACGCCGAAGAAGCGTGTCGCCATCGCAGCCATCGTAGCTGTCGCATTGCACCGCATCGAGAGAAGAGTCTCGCATCGAGGAGGAAGCGTGTCGCCATCGCAGCCATCGTAGTTGTCGCATTGCACCGCATCCAGAAAAGCGCCTCGCATCCACGGAGAACCGTGCCGCCGTCGAAGCCGCTGTCGTCGCATCTCGCAGAAGGGGTGTCGCCGCTGCAGCATCGCATCGAGCGGAAGCGTCTCACGACGTCGTAGAAGAGTGCTGCTGCCAAGGCCGCTGTCGTCGCATCTCGTCAAGGGTGACGCCGCTGTAGCTGACGCATCGAGTCGAGTCTTCTCGCAACATCGGAGAAGCGTAACGGATCTGGAAGATCCGGTCTTTATTTCTTTTGCACCAAGAACTTCAACGCATCTGCATCGCTGCAACACTTTCGTTGACCTGCGTGTCGCATCTAAGGTACATTGACTTAAAGTGTCGTATTTAAGAACTTAAGAGAAACTAAGCAATCTTCTACCAACCAAGCAACCGTATTGTGTATTTTTAATCGTTTAATTGTCTTGTGATAATCCTATATAAAGAATCCTTATTTTTAATATAAATACCTGTGTGGTGTCCATTTGTAGTGTTGTCACTTGGTTACTGTATGTGTTCACAAATGCTTAACCTATAACGCTCTGAGATAAGCCTTGTCTGCTCGCGCCAAGCTACCTAGAGGGTGAGCAGGAGTTGTTTTAGTAGTGTAACCCCTTACCCTGACTAGAGGAAAGGTTCCCTGCTTGTCACAAGTACCTACCTGTGCCAACAAGAGAACCCGCATTCTAACATTGGTGGTCAGCGGTGAGGATTCTGGACTTGCATTTGTGACTCATGTACAGTGATTGGTGAACACTACTTAGTGAGTGCAGACCTTAAACGCAACCAATACTTGTTGGTAGATTTCTTTTTGGGACTGTCTATTTGTGAGCACTGCCAAGCTTTACCATGGTGGAGAAAGCAGCATCCATAATCTCTGTGAATACAGAATTTGAATGGGAAGAAGAGGAAATAGATAATTACACTGCCAAGCAGCTAAAGTTCTTTTGCAAGAAGTTTAATGTTTCTACAACTGGATGTAAAAACAAAACACAGCTCTACAAGGCGCTGAGGGCCTGGGTAGAAGCAAGGAAGGCCACTGATGATGATAATGCAGATGAGCAACTGGATGGGCCAGTGGGCTCAAGAGGAAGGAGAAGCCCTTCCCCTGCTGGTAGCAGTATGTCTAGTAAGAGTATATCTCCAGAGGAGCTGGCAGATAGAAGAGAGAGTAGGATGCACGAAATGGAAATGGCAAAGCTCAAATTGAATGGGCAGCTGGAGCTAGAGAGCAAAAAGCTGGCTCTGGAAGAGAGAAGAATACAAATGGAGCATGAAACAAAGTTGAGGGAATTAGATCTGAAAGCTAAGAGTTTAGAGTCTACTCCCTCTGGTGGCAGCACACCGTCAGTGCAGACAGAATCAAGGGTGTACATACCCAAGGATGTGGTTAAGGAATTCTTCAAGAATGATGACATAGGGCAGTGGTTTAAGGCCTATGAGGTAGCCATGTCTTCCCACCGGGTCCCTGAGAAAGATTGGGGAGCGGGGTTGTGGGGACGGTTCCTTAGTGAGGGGCGGGATACACTGCTGGATTTGCCTTCAGATGATTATAATTACTATCCCCATATGAAGGCTGCTTTGATGTCTAGGTATGGGTTGACCCCTGAGTTGTATAGGCAAAGGTTCAGGGGTTGCACCAAGATTCCAAACAGTACATATGTTGAGTATGTGACTTTTTTTTGCAGAGCACTGGATGGTTGGGTGAAGGGTAGCAACGTTAATGATTTTCAAGGGCTTCTTGATTTAATGGCATGGGAGCACTTGTCCAGTAATTGTTTTCCTGAGCTACGCCAGCACCTGATTGATAGTAGGCTGACTAACCCTAGGAAGCTTGCTGAGGAGGCGGACCGCTGGGTCAGTACCAGGGTCCACAAGGGTCAAGTGGGAGATTCCGCCAAAGGTGGGCAGGGTCCCCAGCAGAAGAGTGAGGGGACAAGGGTAAACAGAGGGAGTTCCAGAAGAGGCCCCAAAGTAATCCCCAAGGGAACCAAGGAAAAGGTTCTCAGCCTCCCCCACCACAGAAACCGACAGGGGCCCCGACAGGTACACCTGTTCAGAAGGGGCCCATCAGATGTTACAAGTGTGGTAACATGGGGCATTTTGCTTCTGATGTGAAATGTCCATTGTTTGGTAAGCCAGCACCCAGTGGTGCTCCATCCCGGCAGGTGACTAGTGTAGCCCTGGGGGAGGAGATGGGTGTCCAAGGTGGGTGAGGTCCCACAGAGATGTCCCTTGTCTCATTAGGAGACCGTGAAGTGTTCCCCCAAACCCAGCTGCCTGAGAACACTAAAAAATACAGGCTGTGGGTGACCATAAACGGCCATAGGGTTGAAGCTCTCAGAGACACAGGAGCCAGTGTGACGGCTGTCAAGCGCCACCTGGTGTCTCAGGAGCAGGTTGTCCCAGGAGCATTCTATCCGGTTGTTGCCGCCGACAACACCGAGAGTCACTGCCCAGTGGCTCAGGTTCCCTTTCAGTGGGGGGGGGGGTCTCTGGTACTATTCAGGTAGCTGTGAGGCCCGCCATGCCTGTAGACTGTCTGTTAGGGAACGACTTGGAGAGCTCACCTTTGGCTAAGGTGGAGCGGAGTGCTCACCTGGAGATGTTGGGTATGCCGGATTGGGCGTGGGTCACCACACGGTCCATGGCAGCCAGTAGAGGTGCTCAAGAGGTCCTGGAGCCTGAGAGGGAGGCCCAGGGACAGGCCTTAAAGAGAAGGAGCAGGGGGCGTGGAAAACTGGCTCCTGAAGTTCCCACGGTCCAGGAGGGAGCAGACCTTGAGGGGGATGCCCTGGAACCTACAGGGGAACAGATAGCTGAACTGGGGGACCTGCCTGAGCTGACCCATTGGCAGCAAGAAGGAGGACCCTCCAGGGAAGAGTTCTACAGGGAGCAGAAAGAATGCCCTTCTCTTGTGGGTATGCGGCAGCAGGCTGCAGACCAGGCCAACGGTGATCAGTCCGGAACACATTTCATTTACTGGGAGAACGACCTCCTGTATTCTGAACCTAAGGTTGCTGAGCCTGGGTCAGCCCGTGTGCTGGTGGTACCCCAGCGCTTCAGAGCCTTCCTACTGGGGCTGGCTCACGATGTACCCTTAGCAGGACATTTGGGGCAGGACAAGACCTTTGAAAGGCTTGTCACCCACTTCTTTTGGCCCCAAATGTGCAGTAGTTCAGATACTCACTGCAGAACATGCCAAACTTGCCAGGCAAGTGGGAAGAGTGGAAGGAAGCAGAAGGCTCCACTCCAACCATTCCCTGTGGTCGGTACCCCATTCCAGCGAGTGGGGATTGACATTGTAGGGCCACTGGACCCCAGGACAGCGATGGGCAATAGGTTCATCCTGGTCCTGGTGGACCATGCCACCCGGTACCCGGAAGCCATCCCTCTGAGGACAGTGACGGCCCCCGTGGTGGGACGTGCGCTGATGGGAATTTTCTCCCAAGTGGGATTCCCTCTAGAGGGGGTGTCTGACCGAGGTACCAATTTCATATCTAAATATATGAAATCCCTTTGGCAAGAGTGCGGTGTATTCACAAAATAAGACCTGCCCAGAAAGTAAAATGAACAGAGTGAACACGCTTTTCAGTATCCCATACACATTCAAAACTACTTTGTTTTGATTTATCATGAACGGCCACATTTTATGCCGTACATCGATCGGGTCTGATGTCACTCGCTTCTTTGGAAAAACCTATATCGTGTCTGTGTGTGTGTAAAGTGCTTCCCTTGTCTTCTCATTTCCTAAACAATATATATAAAAAGGAAAAGGCAGTGAGGAACCATATACATATGGTATCCACTCAAGAACAACAGTGATAGAAAAAGGTGGAGAAAGGATGGCAGTGCCTCACGGAAGTAATACCATGGAGGATATGCAGACAGGTACTTGCCTGCTACCTCACGTTCTCATCATTAGCAACTGCCACCCAGAAAGGAAGAAAATAAATCGAAAACCTCTTATCAATCCCCTCAAGTGGTGCTACATGTGTAACTTAAACATTAATTTGTATATGTGTGTTCCAAAAAAAAAATTTTAATAAAATAATGTCGCTCCAAATAGGAGAGACGGGGTCTGATCAGAACCCGCGTCGGTCCGAGTTAAAACCGAGCGAAACAACACTGGCTATATGACTCTTTATTCTGTGCTGTGTGTCTGCTCATTTAAAACCAACATGTTTCATTGCCTAAATGATTTGCGGCAATTTCATCAGGGCTAGGGTCGACTGGCCTCACTGCACTCCTAGTTCAGACCAGTGCACTTTCTGTCTGCACCTAAGGAAGACACAATTTATAAACACACAATCAGCTTTTGCACCCGCATTAATCACAAATTTCTTTCATACATTTATGTAAGAAAATTTTTCTTAACCGATTATGCTGTAAGGGTCCGGTGCCTGCTACACCATGAATACTTACAATTGAGTTGCTCGTATTTAGCATACCTAAACCCCTCTTGTAAGTAGGTGTATGCTACATCCAAATGTACTTGTCCACTTTTTGGTCGCCCAATGGCCGCGGTTGTATATCTCTAAGGGACACATAAAAATCCAATTACTACTAAGCCTGGGCGAAGCACTACGCTACGCTCGCGTAGTTTGCGAAGTTCGCGCTACTTCGCACTACGCGAACTGCACGTAGCACAGTGCGAACACGCGTAGCGTAGTGTTGCGTAGTGCTGCGGTCATTTTTTGCTTGCTCGCGGTCCTCAACGTCAAGTTGGCGACCGCGAGCAAGCAAAATGACATCCCGGCGAGACTTTTTCCTTGTTCGCGATCAGCAACATCAAGTTGGCGATCGCGAGCATGGAAAATAAACCTCCCGGCGAGATTCCCAACGCGAGGAGGTCAGGTTTCTCATTGCGAGGGGTCACGTGTGCTCGCGACCGCTCGCGATGAGAAACTACCAGTTCGCGTTGAGAAAGCTGCCGCTCGAGTAAAAATCTACTCGAGCAGCAGAAAACTACAGCTCGCACTGTGCAAGATGCCATTTTCAATGATTGCACAGTGCCGGTTGCTTGTCCGCACTGTGCAATCATTGAAAACAACATCTTGCACAGTGCGAACATGTTACTACGCAGTTCGCGAAGTGCTACGCGTAACTCGCGTAGTGCGAACTTCACTTTGCGTAGCTTCGCGAAGTGCTACTTCGCGAACTACGCCCACCCTTAATTACTACCCATATTCAGACAATAATGTCGATAAACACTAAGCAAATGGATTGGGTGCCGCCTGTCCTATTGCTAATGAATAATTACTACAGACTCCTGTTTGTAATTAATTCCTATTGCAACTAGCTCAGTATACATTCCTCTCCTGTATTATGTTTACCTCCGTTCGGTTACCATTTATGCAGCCTCTCATTTTGAATTGACTATTGCTCAAATCCTAGTCATGACTGCCAACACCCCACTCTCATAACTTCATTGTTATTATGGCTGCCGTCTGGAGTTCGCGTCAAGATACTGACAATGGCTATCTTAGTGTGCCCGTTCATCGCTAACCACCGGTAGAACTCCAGTGTCTATTTAATTGGAAAAACGAGTCGGGAAATTTCTACTTTTACCAAGATATATGCGTCCACTCACCTCGTCAGCCCTCTGGTCCCGATAGTATTCGGCCTCGGAGATAGGACAGCCACCTACGTTTTAAATACGCATTACGCGCCACTTCTGCACATGCGTGATAGTTTGTAAATGTATTGAAGTGTTCGGCGGCCATATTGTGTAAGATACTGTGCCCTCCGATGGGAGCCCTTTTATCCAGTGTCTCAATAGTAAGCTGAATTCTGTTAAAACATCTAGACCAATATGTCTTACAGGGGCAAAATTTGCAATCCTACAATGACTGTGAAGCAAAAAGAGGCTACTATGTATTTTGGCAACCTGCTATATTTTTAGATACCGGAAGTTATATTAAAAAAGTAATAGAGACCCTGTGTGTATGGTTCATTATTCTCATGTGAAGACATTTAAAGGATCAAAAAAGGTCATGAATCTAGTAAGTAGACTAATAGGTCAATACCTTATGCCACTCAATATAGTCATTTAAACCCTGTTGGTCCACTTTCTCCTGATAAATCCAACGTGCCTCCTTCGTTATCAGTCTGGCTTCTATGTTGTATAGGTCTCCCACCACCCTTTCCAATACAACCCAGCGCAAATCTTTGGGACTGTGTTTCGCCATTATGAAGTGTTGTACCAATCTCGTAGTTAATCTACCCACCCGTATGGTACTAAGATGCTCCTGCACCCTGATCTTAACTTTGCGTGTGGTGAGACCGATATAGTGAAGTCCACAGGGGCATGTTAGTCTGTAAATAACATTGCACGTATTGCAATTACTAAACATGTTGAGATACCATGTTTTGCCTCCTGCTAGAGTGACACTTTTTGTTGGTGTTGTAAGTTCACATACTGTGCATCCTCCACATAGATAATGTCCCGACGGGATACCTGTTTCTTTACCCTCAGGTTTTGGTCGAGAATGCACCAATCGGTCTCGTAGATTGGTTGATCGTTTAAAAGCGAATCGGGGTTGTGGCATAGTCATTGTTGGGGTGTTCAACAGGGACTAATGTTTCCTGATAACTTGTCTGATTTTTGTAGACAAGGGTCCAAAGGTGGTAACCACAGGGATACAGTCCCCCTTAGTCTTAGGTGTCCTATCAAGTAATGCAGCTCGGGGAGTGTTTAAGGCTCTTTTTTTAGCTTGTTTAATGACCTTTCTCGGATAAGATCACTCTTCCAGTTTACGGGACAATGCCCCTGCTTGTTCCACATAGTCCTCAGTGGAAGAACAGTTCCTGCGGTATCGCAAGAATTGCCCTACAGGCAAATTATCCCTAAGGGCCCTGGGGTGATAAGATCTATAATGTAGAGGTGAATTCTTATCAGTGGGTTTCTTATTAACATTGATGGCCAGTTTGTGATTCGCCGCCTTAATGTCTAAGTCCAGGTAGGTTGCTGTTGTTCTACTTATTGTCCAAGTGAACTTAAGACACTCATCCAGATTGTTCAACCAATTCAGGAACTTATCCAGATCGATTTCAGAGCCTGTCCATATGCACAACACGTCATCGATGTATCTCTTCCAGAGAACAATGTTCTCCTGGAAGAGATTCGTAGTGTGATAGATGTGATTGGTCTCAAACTGACCCACGTAGATGCATGCCAGGCTGGGAGCAAAGGTAGCCCCCATTGAAGTCCTGGACACCTGCAAATACAGTTGGTCCTTATAAGCAAAGACATTTTGGGTCAAAGCTAATTCAATGCATTGTAGGACGAAAGTTTGAGGGACGTCATAGAACCATTCGCACTCCCCCAGGGCGTGTGCTGCTGCCACCAGTGTTGCTTCCTGGGGGATGCTGGTGTACAATGATTCTATATCGATCGTCACTAAAAACTGCTGTTCAGGATCATACACAATGTCATCTAGAATTTTGAAAACATCTGTGGTATCCTGTACATAGGAGGGCTGTGTGATGACACATTCCCTCAGGAAAAAATCAGAATATTGAGATAGTGGTTCCAAAACTGATTGAATCCCCGATACTATGGGGCGCCCCGGTGGGGGCCTCTGGACCTTATGAATTTATGGAACAACGTAAAAGGCGGGTATCCTCGGTTTGTCATTGATCAAAAAATCTGCTTCCTTGGCCGTCAACCATTTCTTCTCCTTAGCCTCTGTAACCATGTTGTTAATGGTCGTCTGTAAATTTTTAGTAGGGTCTCTCATCAAAGGTTTGTAATTATGGCGCACATCTAATAGTCTGGCCACCTCAGTTTCGTAATCTATGGTGTTCAACACCACCACCGCGCCGCCCTTATCGGCCGGTTTGATGGTGATTTTACGATTCTGTTGGAGGGAGTGTACTGCTAGCCAATCAGCCTGCGTCATGTTGCTGCGACTAAAACCCTGTTGTTGTTCTTCCAGATTCGCAATGTCCTGCATTACTTTTTGTTCAAAAACTTGGACCTCAGGGCCAATAGTGTGATTAGGGGGACAGAATTGAGATGGACGACGTAGATTGGTGGAAAATATTGAAGGGGTATCTAATTCCTTACCTTCAAAAAAGAATTTCAATTTGATTTTTCTCATCAGTCCATATAGTTCCCCACGCAGTTTGAAACTGTCATGTTTAGGGGTTGGAACATACCCCAGACATTTGTTCAAAACCCTGTGTTCATCTGCTGTTAATGGGTATGCTGACAAATTCACTACTATGTCATTTTCATTACTGATTACAGGGGTGTTCTGCCCCTGCTGCGTGTGATTCTGGGAGAGAAATTCTGCCACGATGGATTGGTGTTGTGCCGGGCGCGTCCTCTGCCCCTGTGACTGGCCCCTCTCTGATCTGGAAGGCGTTGTTCTAAAAAAGTGCGCAGCATGACACCTAGATCTTCATTTGTCCTTTCTGTAGTATTAAATCTCACTCTCTGGTTAGAGGTTGAAGTAGAGGTAGAGGCTTGTCCATTACAATCGTCCTCTTCGCTGCTCGTGTTATCAAACGTCCAGTTGTTAAAAGTACGTCTGCCCTGTCGTCGCCCACCCCCGGTCCCTCGTGTGTAAAGTGGTGGCTCTGAGGGTTGTTGGTAATAGCTATCCTCGACATAGGGAAATGCCCACTCCTGGCTAAATCTATCAAGGTTCCTTTTTAGGCCTTTCATCTTCTGGTTCACCATATATATTTGGTATTCCCCCACGTCATTTTGAATCGTGGTCAGCTGTTCCTTATTATCTTTTATGGTGGTGTCTGCTTTTAGAATTGTTTCAAGGTCTAACATTTCTTTTAGCAGCTCTTCAACAAGTCTCTTGGCTGTATTAATGATTAGTACAAGCCAGTCACGGGTGCACTTGTTCGCTATATAGCTCCAGTCCACCCGGAACCTCTTGTCCTCAAGAAAGATTTTAGGTTCTATACGGACCAGGAGACTAGCCGGGGCTGCACCTGCACGCAGATATTCAGTCATTAAGGCCCCGTGGAGCGCTATTCTGACCTGCTGTATTTTAGTGTTGGATAGTTTTTCCCATTCTTCCCTAGCTGAAGCAATTCCACTGAGGGGCGCGTTAGGGAGCAGTGATGGCCCTGCTAATATCGATGCTATATGTTCATCTGTGAATGCCAGGCAAAATTGGTCCATTTTCAATATTCCAGGCGTATACAGGCAACCGGACTCAATTACACAAACGGTTATTCATATAAATGCGGGGGGAAATCACCTCCAGTATGATGTAAAAAATCCCCAGTGTGTAAAACCAATGTTTTTCACTATTTTTTCGAAAAAGCTCTCACGGCTAGGCTGCCGTTCTCATAACCATCAACAATACAGAGCTTAGGGGGTGAATGGGCAGGTCGCCCCCCACTCATAGACTATTCACAAAATAAGACCTGCCCAGAAAGTAAAATGAACAGAGTGAACACGCTTTTCAGTATCCCATACACATTCAAAACTACTTTGTTTTGATTTATCATAAACTGCCACATTTTATGCCGTGCATCGATCGGGTCTGATGTCACTCGCTTCTTTGGAAAAACCTATATCGTGTCTGTGTGTGTGTAAAGTGCTTCCCTTGTCTTCTCATTTCCTAAAAAATATATATAAAAAGGAAAAGGCAGTGAGGAACCATATACATATGGTATCCACTCAAGAACAACAGTGATAGAAAAAGGTGGAGAAAGGATGGCAGTGCCTCACAGAAGTAACACCATGGAGGATATGCAGACAGGTACTCGCCTGCTACCTCACGTTCTCATCATTAGCAACTGCCACCCAGAAAGGAAGAAAATAAATCAAAAACCTCTTATCAATCCCCTCAAGTGGTGCTACATGTGTAACTTAAACATTAATTTGTGTATGTGTGTTCCAAAAAAAATAAAATTTAAATAAAATAATGTCGACCCAAATAGGAGAGACGGGGTCTGATCAGAACCCGCGTCGGTCCGAGTTAAAACCGAGCGAAACAACACTGGCTATATGACTCTTTATTCTGTGCTGTGTGTCTGCTCATTTAAAACCAACATGTTTCATTGCCTAAATGATTTGCGGCAATTTCATCAGGGCTAGGGTCGACTGGCCACACTGCACTCCTAGTTCAGACCAGTGCACTTTCTGTCTGCACCTAAGGAAGAGACAATTTATAAACACACAATCAGCTTTTGCACCCGCATTAATCACAAATTTCTTTCATACATTTATGTAAGAAAATTTTTCTTAACCGATTATGCTGTAAGGGTCCGGTGCCTGCTACACCATGAATATTTACCATCGAGTTGCTCGTATTTAGCATACCTAAACCCCTCTTGTAAGTAGGTGTATGCTACATCCAAATGTACTTGTCCACTTTTTGGTCGCCCAATGGCCGCGGTTGTATATCTCTAAGGGACACATAAAAATCCAATTACTACCCATATTCAGACAATAATGTCGATAAACACTAAGAATATGGATCGGGTGCTGCCTGTCCTATTGCTAATGGATAATTACTACAGACTCCTGTTTGTAAATAATTCCTATTGCAACTAGCTCAGTATACGTTCACCACACCTTACCACCCCCAAGGAAACGGGTTGGTTGAGAGATTCAACCGAACCCTCAAAGGCATGATAATGGGCCTGGAAGGACCCATGAGGCGTAAGTGGGACGTCCTCTTACCATGCCTTCTCTTTGCTTACAGAGAGGTGCCACAGAAGTCTCTAGGGTTCAGTCCCTTTGAGCTTCTGTACGGACACCCAGTGAGAGGACCTCTAAGTCTGGTCAAGGAAGGCTGGGAGCAATCTCCCAGGAAACCTCCCCAGAATGTATATAGCTACATGCTGGCCTTCAGAAACCAGACTAGGCATTTCAGGGAACTTGCTGAGGCAAACCTGGAAGCCAGCCAGGAGGAGATGAAGCGGTGGTACGACCAGAATGCCACTCTGGTAGAGCTTCAGCCTGGACAGAAGGTATGGGTCTTCGCCCCCGTGGAGCGCTGTGTGCTCCAGGATAAGTGGACCGGTCCCATTGAGGTGGGGGAGCGCAAGAGTCTGGTTACCTATTTGGTGGACCTGAAGTCTCCTAGGAACCCCTTAAGGGTCCTACATGTCAACCGCCTCAAGCCCCACTTGGAGAGGTCCCAAGTGGGCATGCTCTTAGCGACAGATGCTGGAATGGAGGAGGAGACCGAGCCTCTTCCTGACCTCCTGTCAGCCAAGGAGCGAGATGGGTCAGTGGATGGTGTCATCCGCTCTTCCACCCTGACCCCTGAGCAACAGAATGATTGTCGCCAGCTGCTGGGACAATTTTCTGATCTGTTTTCCCTGGTTACCGGTGTCACTGATTGGTGCGTCCATGATGTGGACACTGGGGATAGTACACCTGTGAGGCACAAGGGCTACAGGGTGACTGACAGGGTAAGTGCCTGCATCAAGGAGGAGGTCTCCAAGATGTTTGCCCTTGGGGTAATTGAGTCCTCAAGCAGTCCTTGAGCCAGCCCAGTGGTCTTGGTCCCAAAGGCTGCAGCGCCGGGAGCCACACCCGAACTCCGGTTCTGTGTGGACTACAGAGGACTCAATTCGGTCACCAGGACTGACGCACACCCCATCCCCAGAGCTGATGAGCTCATAGATCGGCTAGGGGCTGCAACTACCTCAGCACGTTTGATTTAACGTCTGGGTACTGGCAGATCGCCTTGACCGATGGGGCCAAAGAGAGGTCAGCATTTTCCACCCCTGATGGGCATTACCAGTTCCGGGTTATGCCCTTTGGGATGAAAAATGCCCCTGCCACCTTCCAGAGGTTGGTCAACCAGGTGTTGGTTGGGCTGGATTCGTTCAGTGCCGCCTACCTGGATGACATTGCAGTGTTCAGCTCCACGTGGGAGGAACACCTGCGCCACCTCTGGGAAGTGTTGATGGCGCTGCGGAGGGCAGGCCTCACGATCAAGGCGAGTAAGTGCCAGATCGGGCAGGGTTCAGTGGTATACTTGGGGCACCAAGTTGGGAGTGGCCAGGTGGCACCCCTTCAACCCAAGGTGGAAACCATCCTGAATTGGGAATCGCCCAAAACCCAGACGGAGGTGAGAGCCTTCCTAGGTCTCACCGGGTACTACAGGAGGTTTGTCAAGGGGTATGGCAACATTGTTGCCCCCTTGACCGCGCTGACTTCAAGGAAGCAGCCCAGGAAGGTGATCTGGACTGACACCTGTCAGAAATCTTTTGAGGCCCTGAAAGCTGCTATGTGCACGGCGCCCGTGCTTTTGGCTCCCAACTTCTCCAAAGAGTTTATCGTTCAGACAGACGCTTCAGAGCATGGTGTGGGGGCTGTTCTTTCACAGATTAATGAAGAGGGCCTAGATCAACCTGTAGCCTTTATTAGCAGGAGGTTACTTCCACGGGAACAGAGATGGAGTGCCATTGAGCGTGAGGCATTTGCTGTGGTCTGGGCGCTGAAGAAGCTAAGACCATACCTGTTTGGGTCTCACTTCCGGGTTCAGACAGACCACAGGCCCCTCAGATGGTTGATGCATATGAGGGGTGAGAATCCAAAGCTGTTGAGGTGGTCCATTTCCCTACAGGGTATGGATTTCACGGTGGAACATCGCCCTGGTACAGATCACGCCAATGCTGACAGTCTGTCCAGATTTTTCCGCCTTAGTGATGAGGAACTACCTGGGGTAGGGTAGTTCTCCCCACTTTTCAGCTGGAGGGGACACGTGTTAGACCTGGCACCTTGGCGTGAGTCTCCCTTCCACTTTTTGTCGCTGTGCCTCATGTGTTTTGCTGGTGTTAGCTGCTCAGAGCACTGTGCCACTGCCAACCAGTGCCAGAGTGCAAGTGCTCCCTATTTAAAAATGTATATGTTGGTTGGATTCCATGATTGGCTTATTTGGTTTACTGTCAGACCCCAGTAAAGTGCACCAGGAGTGCCAGGCCTTGTAAATACAAATGCTGCTGGTGGGCTTGCAGCACTGGTTGTGCCACCCACAGAAGCGGCCTGGTAAAATGTATCTAAGGTCTGCCATTGCTGAACCTGCGTGCAGTCTGGTACTGTCATGCTGACTGGGTAAGTGCACACACTTGCCAGTCCCTAAACATTCCCTTAACTTCTTATCAGTCACCCCTATGGTAGGCCCAAGGGCAGGGTGCATTGTAAGCATAAGGCAGGACAAGTCCTGATGTGTGTGGCATGTCCTAATAGTGAATTACAGCCATTTTCGTTTTTCACTATTGTAAGGCTACCTGTTCTCCATAGGCCGGAATGGGCTGTTAGAATTGTTACATTCTATGATCCTAACAGACCCAGGGAACATGGTAGAAATTCGAGCTTAGTATGCCTGAACTCAGAATAATAAAATACATCTTTTAGTAAAGTTTATTTTAATATTCTGTGTTTGCAAATACCACTTTTAGAAAGTTGGTATTTGCTTGCCTGACCATTTCAGCCCGCCTCTGCTATGATGTGTATCTGTCTGTCTGGTTGTGTGAGTGACAGGGCTGGGGAAACCCAGAGGGGCAGGGCTAGGTAGCCTGGTGGTGAATAGGAAGATTGGCAGTCAGATGGGTGGGAGGAGTACACCTGGGCTCTGAATAGGGTTGTGCTCTGCTACCACAATGCTGGCTCCACCTCCTGCGGAGCGGCTGATGTCTCTGCCCTGCACCCTGAATAGAGAGGTAGAGTCATGTCAACAGAGTGCTCAAGAACTGGTTTGGACTGGGCAAAGGCCCCTCAACCCCAGAGGAACAAAGGAATTAGGGGTATAAGTATTGGGACCCTGCTCCCAAGAAATTAGATCCGGCTGAGACAAGAAGAACCTCTGCCAGAGGAGAAGGAACTGGGAAAGCTGTAGGAGGAGTACTGTCCCTGACCTGGGGGATTGGCCTGCAGTGGTTTTCTTGCTGCTGAAGGAGAGGAGAAAGACTACTAAAGACTTTGCTTCAACTTGTGCTTTGAAAAGATCTCCAAGGGCTTGAACTGATCTTGCCCCCTGAACGAAGTCCCAGGACCAGTGGACTTCACCCCCAGCTCCCCAGAGTCTTTTGGAAGTGCCTGCTGCTGTTGTTGGGCCTTCTGAGGGACTGCATGTCGCAAGGAGCTGGAAGCGCGACGAAAGGAAGAGAAGCGTGCCACCGTCGGAGCTGTTGCCGTCGCATCTCGCAGAGAGTGTCGCCGCTGCAGCATCGCATCGAGCGGAAGCGTCTCGCATCATTCCGGAAGTGTCTCGCAACGCCGAAGAAGCGTGTCACCATTGCAGCCATCGTAGCTGTCGTATTGCACCGCATCGAGAGAAGAGTCTCGCATCGAGGAGGAAGCGTGTCGCCATCGCAACCATCGTAGTTGTCGCATTGCACTGCATCCAGAAAAGCGCCTCGAATCTACGGAGAAGCGTGCCGCCGTCGGAGCCGCTGTCGTCGCATCTCACAGAAGGGGTGTCGCCGCTGCAGCATCGCATCGAGCGGAAGCGTCTCGCAACGTCGGAGAAGAGTGATGCTGCCAAGGCCGCTGTCGTCGCATCTCGTCAAGGGTGACGCCGCTGTAGCTGACGCATCGAGTCGACTCTTCTCGCAACATTGGAGAAGCGTAACGCATCTGGAAGATCCCGTCTTTATTTCTTTTGCACCAAGAACTTCAACGCATCTGCATCGCTGCAACACTTTCGTTGCCCTGCGTGTCGCATCTAAGGTACATTGACTTAAAGTGTCGCATTTAAGAACTTAAGAGAAACTAAGCAATCTTCTACCAACCAAGCAACAGTATTGTGTATTTTTAATCGTTTAATGGTCTTGTGATAATCCTATATAAAGAATCCTTATTTTTAATATAAATACCTGTGTGGTGTCCATTTGTAGTGTTGTCACTTGGTTACTATATGTGTTCACAAATGCTTAACCTATAACGCTCTGAGATAAGCCTTGTCTGCTCGCGCCAAGCTACCTAGAGGGTGAGCAGGGGTTGTTTTAGTAGTGTAACCCCTTACCCTGACTAGAGGAAAGGTTCCCTGCTTGTCACAAGTACCTACCTATGCCAACCAGAGAACCCGTATTCTAACAGTGTATAATTGTGTAAGTGAATAAATGTAAGTGTGATACATTTTTTTCATGAGTAGGATGACTGCATAACCGACTAAGATGACTGCTGATATGTCAATGTCTACATATGTGTATAAGTGCATTTGATAGTGTTCTATTAATTAGTGACTGCATGTATAAGTGATTCTGTTGTTGAATGGGTAGTTGTGTGTGTAGACTTAGGAATCAGTGAGTGGGTACATAGTAACTGGTATTGGTGTGTCAATGGTTTCACATATGGTACTCTATTTTACAGTGAGTGATGAAAGGTTATACTAGTGTATGATGAGGTGTATAAGATTGTCACGTGGATGATGTCATCAGTGATGTCATTTGAGATGTCATTAGTGATGGCATCAGTGATGTCACTGACCATGTCATGAATGATGTAATATGTGACATCATCAGCAGTGCATTGCAGGTGCGCGAGTTATAGTTAGCTGAACTAACTATAACGGAGGAATTTCTACGGGTTTGTACGAGTGAAATGTCCAGCTAACTATAACGTCTCTGAAACCTATGGTTTTTTCAGTGAATGTCAAAGCTTTTTTAAATGCTTCTTTCTAACTATAACGTCTCTGAAACCTATGGTTTTTTCAGTGAATTTCAAAGGTTTTTTAAATGCTCATTTTTAAGTGTAATATTAGTTATACCTATTTTTTTTACTGATTTTCTACAGTTTCTTAACTGTTTATATATAAATATTTTATTCATTAAATAACATTAGTTTTTTTTCTGCTAATTGCAAAAAAAAAATTTTTTAAATTAAAACTGAAATATTGTTTAATGTTTTGGTTTCATGTTTTTTATTTTAATATAGTTATATTATTTTCTTTTTTAGTTTTCCAAATTTTTTTCGGAGTTGCGCACCGAAAGCGTACACATCACGGTGGGTGCGTGGATTCTAGCTGCCATTTTAGAAACGTCAGGAAGGATCCGCGTACGGTGTGCGATGGCTTGCGTGTTTTTCAGTTACATCATATCCATTTAATATTACGTGATGTGCATGATTGGTATGCAACCAGTCCGCGACTCCTGCTCCCGCGCATTTGCGACACATGCACATGACGGTATGTGACACTTGCGTGGTGGCAGGTCCCGCGTGACATCATATACGTGCTGGGGCGCGCTTGGTGCGCGACTCCCGCAAAATCGATTTATGTTCTGAAATGATATGTATGTGTGTTTAATATACATATTAGGGCAAGAGACTATCTAAGATATTCATAAAAATAATATATTTGTACTTATAATAAACTTATAATATTTTTTAATATATTTTCGCAAAGTCGTGTCGGGTGCGTGCTTCGTGAGCGCAGAGTGCGCGAATCCTATGTGACCTAAAAAAAAAGATTTCATTGGTTCATAGCATTTCCCACTGTAACTATTGAAGGACCCCACCCATTTTAATCATTCTTGTTGGAGCATCTTTAGAGAGACATCTCTTTTCCTACAAGAACCCTTTTTGCTTGTTTTTTTTGGTGGTTTTCAAAAAATATCGAACGAAATGGCATCTGGACAGCAGCAGCTGCAGGAGGAAGTATCTTCTGAAGAAGAATTCTTGCAGGAGGCACCACGTCCACAGAGGCAGGAATCTGTCGTGTGGAAATTCTTCACTTTTCCACCCTGACAGAAGAAAGTAAATGCGAGAAAGGTGACGTGCAAAATTTGTGACCGAGTTCTGTCAAGAGGCAGTGAAAAAAAATACTCTTGTGGCACTGCTTCTATGTACAAGCATCTCCGGATCACACATCCTCTCAATCTTGCTCGGGAGGAAATGAGGCGAGCTGCTTTGAACCCCTCACCTGCTGTGGCAAGTACATCTGGAGCGTCCTCAGGAACACCTGCAATGGACATTAGGCCAGAATTAACCTTTCTCGAGCAACACTGCGTGAAGTGTATGAAACTTATATGCTTCGGTGAGCAGTTGGTTTATGCAGTTTGTGCAGGGCAATGCTCCCCATCATTGTTAATTTTTTTGTTTTTTTGTTTTTGGAATGATAAGTAATTCCAAATGTTTCCTGTTTTATTCGTTCTTTTTTTTGGTTCATTTTTTGAAAAAAACAAAAAAAAATACAAAATTGTTAAAAAAAATACAAAAGAAAAAAGAAGAAAAAATAAGTTCTTATCAGAACTACCTAATCAATTAAAGAGACAACTATAATTGCAAGGTAATGTGTGAAAGTTTGGTTGAATATATGTATACACTATGATTGACTGAAAGAATTTATTAGTAGTGTATGGTGAATTTATAGGTGAAGATTTAGGAGGACGTACTGCAGCGTGACACTGCAAGCTCTTTAGCTGCACAGCACTGGGGCACTTCCAAAGCACAGGGATATGACATATGTACATGAATATGTTGCAACTCTGTGCTTCCCTCTGCACTGCTGTACAAACTGCAGCCATGCGGTGACACAGGCACCCTTGCACCATGGTGCAAGGATGTCTGTGACATGTGAAGATTGTTTGTGACATCATCAGCAGTGCATTACTTTAATCCAAAAAGCTGGCGGCCATATTGGCCTGGTCACGATGTGAAAATTCAGGAATTGATACAATAAAGAAAATAAAACAAGTGTTAATATGCACACAATGACATTTCAGCATATTTTGCTCAGTGACCGCCATACCTGTATGTTCGTCAACGTGACTTATTCATGATAAACATACATAGAATTGCAAACATCGACATAAACAATGGACTACACATTACTTTAAAGTGAAAGGCTATCGGCCATATTAATCTGGGTTCGTTGCGTATTATAATGGTTCTTACACGAAACAAAAGGAAAAAAGGGGTGTTAATATACACACACTATCCCTAAACAAAGTTCTAGCGATTATAGTTTCATTCCATTCACAGCTCCCTAGAGATGTCATAAGTATGTCATGAGTGATGTAACTGACCATGTCATGAATGATGTAATGTCTGAGGTCATTAGCAGACATTGCGGGGGCGTAAGTTATAGTTAGCTCAGGTAACTATAACTGCTGAATTTCACTGGTTGTGTATGAGTGAAATCTGAGTCTAACTATACCGTCCATGTAATCTTTTTTTTTCCAGCAAATTTCTAGGTTTTTTTTAACGTTAAGTAAGATGCATATCACAATGGATGGTGGGGGGTTGGAAGCAGGGCCTGGCATTGTGCTGCCCCCACCCAAGCTTGCAGCTCCTGCCTGCCCTCCTCCTAGCCATCCATTTTCCAAGTCCATGTCCCTGCTCCCTTATTACAGCCCTGTGTGGCGGTTGTTCTGCCACTGGCCTTCCCGCCTTCTCTGAACAGTTAGCTTGCTGCCCCATCCACCTCCTCCCTATCCTTTGTTGTCTGAATCCATGGACTAGCCTCCTCCCTACTGCCATGCATGGTCTGATGCGCTGCCACTGCCCTCCATTTAGCATGATGTACCAGTCCACTCCTCCTGCCCTCCATTGCCCAATTCTATGCCCCATCATTGACCTCCTGCTTAGCCTCTGTGCTTAGCTTGCTGCCCCTATTCTCTTTCCCCCTGCCCTCCGATGTCTTTGTGCATGCCCCTGCTCCATCCTTTTTGCCCACCATGTTCCATGGACCTGCCACTACTATCTACTCTGAGTGTTCTGTTGAGCTGCCACTCCCCTCCCACCTGCCTAGCATTGTCAGATGACCTGTCCCTGCCACCTCCACCCTGCCTGTCCACATTCCATGCCCCTATCCCCTTCCTCCTATCCTCCATGGTCCATTTTACTGCCACACCCTTCTGCCCTCCCTGGTCTGTAGTGCTGCAACTGCTCCTCCTGCCTGCCCCGCGTGGTCTATTGTGAGGCCCCTTCCCCTGAACTCTCTTGTCTGTGCCCAGGTCCTGACCCTCCCTTCTATCCTCCATGGTCCTTTGTGCATGCCCCTGCACCCTCCTTCTTGCCCATCATAGCCATTGTGCTGCCACTAACCCTCCCGCTTGCCATGCATGGTCTTCTTTGCTGCCACGGCCCCACCCACCTTCCCTGTGTGGTCAGCTAGCTGCCCCAGACCCCCTCCCACCTTCCCTCCATGGTCTGTGTGTATGCCATCATAGTCTCACTGTTGCTCTCCGTGGTGTATCTTGCTTCTAGTGCCCATTCTGCCTGACCTCCATGGTCATCTTGCTGCTCCTGCCCTGCCCACTTGCCCCCAGCCCTCCGTTTCCATGTGCAGACCCCTATTCCCTCCCTCCTGGCTTGTCTGTTCCATTGTAATGCCCCTGATCCTTCCCTCCTGCCCTTTATGGTCTGTTATGCTGCAGCTTTCTCTCCTGTCTGTCCATTATGGTCATCTAGCTACCATTGCCTCTTTCCCCTTTGTTCTCTGTTGTCCATGTGCATGGTTCTGTCCCCTCCCTATTGCTTTCTATGGATTGTTGTGCTGCACTCCCGTCCCGCATGCCCTGTGTGGTGTATTGTGCTGCTGCAAACCCTGATGCCTGCCCTGTAGTGTCAGTTTGGTGCACCTCTCCATGTCCCTCCTGTCCTCTGTTATCCGAGTCCATGTCCCTACCCCAATTCCTCCTGCCTTCCATGATCCAATGTACCATACTTGCGAACATTTTGAACTTGGTAAGAGGAAGATTTTGAAAAAAAACTAGGATATTGATTTTCCCCTTTGAGTTACTTTGAAAAAGAGGTGATTGTAGACATGAGACAGATCAAATAAAGCCCATTTGAGCTTAAAAACATTGGACGTTTCCTGGCTGAATTGGGTCTGTTGGCATGTATGGTTGTACTACCACTGCTTCTTCCTTCTGCCCACAATGGTCTATTATATTGCCACAGCCTCTCTTGCAATCCGGTATTGTTGGTTTGTTGCCCTGCCCCCCTTTCCACTGCCCTCCATAGTCTGTTGTGCTGCACTGCCCTTCCTGCCTTCCCAGTGTGGTCAAATTGTTGCCTCTGCACCCTCCTACCTGCCTTCAATTTTCAGAGTTCGTGCCCCTGGCCTCTGCCTCTCAACAGTATCCTAATGAACAACTAGATTGCTAACATTCTATATTTATTACAAACGTGTGGAACGCCTGACATCATCTTGATGTAATCAAAACTGTAATACCTAGAGCATTTCCTTTAGAAATTACATATATGAGAGGGTCTTATTTGCAACAAAATTATGGTTAGTGCTCTAAAAAACTAAAATGAGAACATATTTTCTGAGTTTTCAAATAGCGACAAAGCCCTTTTAAATTATTTGTTATCTTTATGTTTTTTTTATCCAGTTGACCACTTGATTAAATGTTGCACTTAGGGGAGAGGATGTGGTGTTACTTCCAGAGCTGCAGACTTTGCAACTGGGGAACCAGGTTGGAGTTTCTGCTTCAGCTCGACATTCTCTGATTCTGGTCAAATCACTTAATCTCCCCATGTCTACAACCAAAATGAATTTGTTCTTGTGTGATGTAACCAATGCTCATGTAAAGCACTCCAATACCTCACAAGTCTGCACTATATAAAACTGCAAAAACACAAAAAATAAAAAGTGTTTTGCACACTTCGGTCATTGGGCTACATGTGGGCTACATCTGGGTGATATTTGTGCTGCATTTGGGCTCTTTTGTCTCTGGTGGCCATCTTGGGAGATTTATTTGTTATGAAGTTTCCTAATTTCCTCATTTACTGCAGTCTCCTCAGTAGGAAATGCTTTCAGTTTTTTACTTTGATTCCATCAAGAAGGTATTCAGATGTGTCACACATTTGCTATAAATTCTGAATATTAGCAATCTAGTTGCTCATTAGATCACTGTAGTAAAGCTACTGCTCACCACGGAAGTCTGCTGCTGGTATCAAAAGTGCATGTTTCAGTCAGCATGTCAGAATTTTTTAATGAAATAGAAGAGGATTTGAGAAGTCACAAAAAATGTGCCCTAATTTTTCTTCAGCACTAATCATAATTTCTATGGCAAAATGAACCCCCTCATTGTGTTCCTTTTTAATTTAAATGTTTTAAGTGTTACCAGTTTATTCCAATCAAGATGGCTTCAGGTGTGCCATACTTTTGTCATAAGTAAGACAGTAAGCGCTCTAGTTGTTCTTAAGAACACTCTGGGACATTCTGTCATTGGGCTATACTTGGGGTACATCTGGGTGATATTTGTGCTACATTTGGGCTCTTTTGTCTCTGGTGGCCATCTTGGGAGACTTATTTGTTATGGAGTTTCCTAATTTCCTCATTTACTGCAATCTCCTCAGTAGGAAATACTTTCAGTTTTTTACTTTGGTTCCATCAAGAAGGCATTCAGATGTGTCACACATTTACCATAAATTCTGAATATTAGCACTCTAGTTGCTCATTAGATCACTGTAGTAAAGCTACTGCTCACCAGGGAAGTCTGCTGCTGGTATTCAAAGTGCATGTTTCAGTCTGCATGTCAGAATTTTGTTAATGGAATAGAAGAGGATTTGAGAAGTCACTCAAAATGTGCCCTAATTTTTCTTTCTGCAGCACTAATCATACTTTCTAGGGCAAAATGAACCCCCCCATGTTGCTCCTTTTTAAATTAAATGCTTTAAGAGATTATCACTTCATTCCAATCAAGATGGCTTCAGGTGTGCAATACGTTTGTCATAAGTAGGACTGTTAGCGCTCTAGTTGTTCTTTAGAACACTCTGGGAAGCTGCAGAAGAACACAAAAGGAATCAACTGACAGTCTCTGCCCTTGTTGGATGTGCATGTTTTACTGAGAATGTCAGACTTCATTCTCACATGACTGAGAAAGATAATGTGAATTTACAGAAAATATGCTCTCAGTTTAGCTTATAGATCACCTTCCAAACCTCTGTGGGAAAAGCATGAGAAAATAGTTTTCTCTCAAACATGATTCATGATATCCCAGCAGAAGGCTTTTTCACATGGTAAAATCACCTTAGAATACACCACAATTCCTAAAATGAGTATGGTACCATCAACAAATGATTTATAATGTAACTAAAGTCCTAAAACCTTCTATTAACTGCAATGCTTTTTAATGAGGTGCTATCATGTATATTGGTCCCAAGATGGCTGCCAAACTTCTTGGATGAAGTGCTGACAGCCAATCAGATCTCACGATGAGATGTGTGGTTAGGCTCCTCTCAGATATATATGTGATTTTACTTTTGATTTTCTCAGGAACTACTGAACGGATTTACACCATTTAACCAAAAGGCACGTCTCTGAACCAAGGGCCATAACTATAACTACCTACTGGCGACCGCCAGTTGGTAATTATAGTTAGAACCTATTTTCCCCAAAAAAGAATGAATAAAACAGGAAACATTTGGAATTACTTATCATTCCAAAAACAAAAAAATAAAAAAATTAACAACGATGGTTGCGTTGCGCAGCACAAACTGTATCCACCGACTGCTCACCGAAGCATATACTTTTCTTACACTTCACGCAGTGTTGCTCGAGAAAGGCGAATACTGGTCTAATGTCCATTGCAGGTTTTCCTGAGGACGCTCCAGATGTACTTGCCACAGCAGGTGAGGGGTTCAAAGCAGCTCGCCTCATTTCCTCCCGAGCAAGATTGAGAGGATGTGTTGTCCGGAGATGCTTGTACATAGAAGCAGTGCCACAAGAGTATTTTTTTTCACTGCCTCTTGACAGGACTCGGTCACAAACTTTGCACATCACCTTTCTCGCATTTACTTTCTTCTCTCGA
Source organism: Triturus cristatus (assembly GCF_964204655.1). Classification (NCBI taxonomy): domain Eukaryota; kingdom Metazoa; phylum Chordata; class Amphibia; order Caudata; family Salamandridae; genus Triturus; species Triturus cristatus. Next base: position 963,683,309 of record NC_140589.1, read on the forward strand.
GGTGGAAAAGTGAAGAATTTCCACATGACAGATTCCGGCCTCTGTGGACGTGGTGCCTCCTGCAAGAATTCTTCTTCAGAAGATACTTCCTCCTGCTGCTGCTGCTGTCCAGATGCCATTTTGTTTGATATTTTTTGAAAAACACCAAAGAAAACAAGCAAAAAGTGTTCTTGTAGGAAAAGATGCTCCAACAAGAATGATTAAAATGGGTGGGGTCCTTCAATAGTTACAGTAGGAAATGTTATGATCCAATGAAATCTTTTTTTTTTAGGTCACATGGGATCCACGCACTCTGCGCTCACGAAGCACGCACCCGACGCGGCTTCGCTAAAATATATTTAAAAATAATATAAGTTTATTATAAGTACAAATATATTATTTTTATGAATATCTTAGATAATCTCTTGCCCTAATATGTATATTAAACACACATACATATCATTTTAGAACATAAATTTTTTTTGCGGGAGTCGCACACCCAGTGCACCCCAGCACGTATATGACATCACGCGGGACCCACTACCGCGCAAGCATCGCGTACTGTAATGTGCATGTGTCACGAATGCGCGGGAGCAGGAGTCGTGGACTGGTCGCATACCAATCGCGCACATCACGTAATATTAAATGTATATGATGTTACTGAAAACCACGCAGCCGTCGCACACCGTACGCGGATTCTTCACGAAGTTTTTAAAATGGTGGCTAGAATCCGCGCAACCACCCTGATGTGTACGCTTTGGGTGCGCGAATGGGAAAAAAAAAATAATAATAATAATATAAATATATTAAAATAAAAAAATTAAACAAAAAAATTAAACAATATTTCAGTTTTAATTTTTTTTTGTGTGTGCAATTTTCAGAAAAATCTATAATATTAAGGGTGGGCGACAAGTTCCGTTCCGCTTGTGGAATTGCGACAATTTGACATTTTTGCGTTCCGCGTGGAACGCGAAAATGTCGAAACTTCTGCAATCCGCGGCGGAACAGAAATATGCAGGGCAGGAATCATTCTGGACCGATGCTCCTGTCATTAAACCTCAACAGGAAGCACTTACAGATATAAATAAAGCAGGTGCCCAAGTTGAAGGTCAAATTCAGTAACGCATTAATCAGCACAAAAAATTCGTGAGCACGGTGGAGGCTAGGCAGGTGTGCTTTCTCCCCATATCTACCGTCAACAATTTGCTGTAATCCTTGATGGAGGTCTGTGCATCCATGAGTTTCTCGAGCGCAATCCCCGTGTAGTTCCTGACACCAGGAGGTTCTGTCTCCTCATCTGCTGCTCTGGTCGGTCACTGACCCTTTCTAAACAAGAGACATGTGAACTGCATAGAAGCCCCGCCCGTTTGGCCCCAGCCCACACACCAGCGGTGTGCAACTTCTTCCCACCCTTTCCCCACTATGATGGACAGCTCACTCGAGGGACACCGGCGCCCATCGGCGCGGTGGCAAAAGTTACAGAGACACATGGTCGCTGGAGACAACTCTTCTGGCCCTTTACGCAGCTGTAGTGTAGGAAAAGCACTATACATTTACCCATCGAGGTAGCACTTACTGATTAGCCAGTAAAAAGTACTCCAGTTGAGTAGAGGTATTGCACAAAACGGTGGCATCTTCTTGGATAAATTATGCAGGGCAGTATTCCTTCTGGCACGATGCTCCTGTCACAAAAATTAAACCTCAACAGGAAGCATTTACAGATATAAGTAAAGCAGGTGCCCGAGTTGAAGGTTAAATTCAGTAACGCATTAATCAGCCCAAAATCTCCGCAAGCACGCGAAATTTCGCATGTTCACAGAGATTTTTTGCCGTTTCGTGAAATTTTGCAAATTCCGCTCACCCCTAAATGTTATTTAATGAATAAAATATTTATAAATAAACAGTTAAAAAACTGTAGAAAACCAGTACAAAAAAATAGGTATAGCTACTATTACACTTAAAAATTTGCATTTAAAAAACCTTTGAAAGTCACTGAAAAAACCATAGGTTTCAGAGACGTTATAGTTAGAAATTAGCATTTAAAAAAGCTTTGAAATTCACTGAAAAACCCATAGGTTTCAGAGACTTTATAGTTAGAAATTAGCATTTAAAAACCCTTAGAAATTCACAGAAAAAAACATAGGTTTTAGGGGTGTTATAGTTAGCTGGACATTTCACTTGTACAAAAACATAGAAATTCCTCCGTTATAGTTAGTTCTGCTAACTATAACTCGCGCGCCCGCAATGCACTGCTGATGATGTCACATATTACATCATTCATGACATGGTCAGTGACATCACTGATGACATCTCAAATAACATCACTGTTAACAGGGGAGTCCGCCAGGGTTGTGTTATGGCTCCCACCCTGTTCTTGATTTATGTGAACTGGGTGGTCCGTTTCCTACAAGAAGATCCAGCTAATGCCCCAACGATGGCGGGTGACAAGATACCAACCCTCCTGTTTGCTGACAACACCCTGCTGGTGTCTAAGACCTCAGCAGGGTTACAAGGACTATTGAATAGATTCCAGTCTTTCTGTGTTTCCCGGGTTGGTCATCAATACCTCAAAGACCAAGTTCATAGCCTTCAACCCCATAAATCATTTAGAAACAACCTTATGCTGGATGGGACTCACTTGGAGAGAGTCAGTACTTTTGACTATCTTGGAATCCGACTCTCCAATAAAATGTCTCGGAGGCCCCATCTAGCCAAGATGCTTGTGAGCCATAAACGTGTGGTCGGGGACTAGGTAAAAAACATCACTCTTCACTCTTCACAAAGCAGGCCAATTGCCCCGGCCCTCACGGTTTATGATGCTGAAGCAGTTAGCTCAGCCCTCTATGGAGCTGAGTTAAGGGGGTTTGACAATGTGGATGACATCTGTAGATCTGAGCACAAGTTTCTGAGGGATTTGGTGATGTTCACTCAAAACGTCCCATTAACACCCTTAATGCGGTTGTTTAGAGACATCGCTAAGTAGCACCCACTGCTTTCTTGGGCCTGTATAAGGTGGACCTCTGACATTCCAACTATGCCAAAGCATTAACTGAGGTGACGAGCCTTGACATTGACCACAAAATTAGCTGGACATCAAGAGTTAGGAAATCACTGACAGCTCTGGGTCTTAAAGAATCCTGGGATAGGCAAAATTCCCCCCAGTAACAAGTGTATTGGGATTGGGTAGACAGTCAGGAGCTCAGTAAGCCAAACCTGGGCAGACTAACGGAAGAATTCCATGACCACAAGCAGAGTAGAGGCATGGAGCCATATTTAGATATAATCCAGGTACCACAAGACAGGATGGTGCATACTAATTTTAGGTTCGGTACGCTTCCTGTTCGTGCACTAACTGCAAAATGGCACTCTTCCAAACAGACATCAGAGGACTGCCCTTGCTGCAAAGCACCGTTGGAGTGTGTTGCCCTTGTTATGTTTACCTGCCCGGCGTATAAAGCAGCAAGGTCCAAATGGCTAAAACCAATCTGAAGACAATTGGGCACGCTGGACTACCGGGTTGCTCTGCGCATTCTGAAGTCCGATGCAAGAGTGCTCTTTTCTTGCGGTGTGGCCAAGTTCCTTAGCAACATATCCCAAGAGCTGTGGAGGACTTTCTCAAGCTGAAGAAGATTGTCCAGTCCATCACTAAAGTTTCATCATACGCACTAGCACTTTATACTAGTTTACCTGCCCCCCCAATAGAGGGCATTAACCCGTCCATCCATTGGGTATGCACAGAGGGTTTCACACTCTGTTTTTTCTTTTTTGCTGAGACGTTCCCACTGGGTAGGATTGTTATGACTGAAGATTTAAATTGTTTTTACCATAATTATTCATGATTTTATTAACACATTTTTAATGTCTCTCATCGTTTAGCTTTCGACAATTGTTTCTATCGATTGTGGCACAATAATATACCTTTATGTTTTGGCTGTGCATACTCTCTGGCCTATTCCTGCATCGCTTGTCATTTTGTACTTTTTAACTGTTTTTAAAATGCTGTTTGACGCTTTTATGATACCAATTATCAAAATAATGCAGAAGATGATGACATACTTCTTGTTCAAGTAACTGCGCAGGCGTTTGTTGTTGAGAAGGTGAAGTTGTTATCCGACTTGTCGCAGTCCAAGACCCCCGGATAGATATAAGAGTATTGTTGTTTAACTTGACCGTTTAAGTTTTGTGGTGTTGGTCCTTAAGGTACCATCAGCTGCACAACTGAGATAGTGAACTATAATTGACCGTTACGAGTGTACTAGTAGTGATTTGTAGTTGGTAGATCCTGTTGTACAGAGAAGAAGCAGCACTAGACAGGGTGCTCTCCCACTGATCGAGACTTAACTTATGTGTGTTAACATGGGAAAGCGCAATTCCCCCTTTATCAACATAAGTAAGTGATAACTTTAACTTTCTTTAATGGAACAAACAAGAGTTACTTGGTATTGTGTTTTGCTTTGGTGTCTTTGTAAAAGTTATGTTTAGGTGAAGGAAAGTGTAAAGGAGAATGAGCTGCTGCAAAGTGCTGTAAGTACATCATTTGGTGTCATGCTGGCATTGGTTGGTTGGTGTGTGTGCCGTGCTGGTATGGGTCATTACGTTATCAGGTGCTGTGCCGTGCTGTGAAAGGCTCGCACAGAAGGTGCTGCCTTAGGATTGAACACTGATGGTGCTACGTATTGCAATGTTGATTTGCTGAGAACTGCTGGTTTAAAATTTTTGTTTGTTCCTTATTTCTGGAAACTACTGAAAAATTAAATATTTTAGGGTGTTAAGAGATTTCATGAGAGGTGATGTAAGGGTCTCAGTCCGTGAGGGCGAAGAAGCTACAGTGGAAGGAACTCTAAGTCATGCTCATCAATGTTGGGCTCCATACGAGTATTTTGCTTAACCAATGAAACAAGATCAATGAGAAAGAAGGGGCAATGAATTTCCCTCATATGGTACCTTTAATCTGACAATAACTGAGAATTACAGATGAGTGATAGACGGTATAATGGCTTAGGAGCATGTGGCACATTCTAAAGGTAAAGAGAAGTATCAAACTGGGGCTAAAAGGACATTCCGTAGTAGCATTGATGCTAAGTGGGAGGCTGAGCCGCAAGTGTGGGGAAAAATGAATGAGGCAATTAGGATGGACCCGGTATTGGCAAATGACAACTCAAAGTAGGGAAAACACAGGGAGAAAAGGGCACAGGTGCCCAGTTTGAATCTAGTACCAAAAGGAACTCTAGTGGTGACTTTCTGGAAAACTTGCTCTCCTCCCAACCATCCTAGTACAATGTAGTTCAACCTTCTGGTGGAGGTCCCCAGAGGTAATAGAACAATCACCTTTAGCCCCATTCAGTCTGAAGTAGGAGGACCAACCATGACAGCTCCTGTTGTGACCGCACCAATCCAGACAGCCTCAGTTGTTTCTGTGGCACTTCAGGCAGCTTCTGTGGTGACAGGCTCAATTGCCATGGCCCCAGCCATGTCAATTCCAGTAGTGACTACCCCTATCATAATAGCGCAGACTGCAACTGTCTCCATTATGACTACCCGGACTGACTTCAGTAGCTCCAGTTCCTGTTGTTTCAGGTGCAGTCACTGTTACTACTACTGTTCCTATGACTCAAAATTTGCAAATAAGAAGAGCTTTTGTCCCGGAAACCTTTGTTAGTGTTGGCATCCCCGATTGCTCAGGGTGCTTCTGGGACTTCCTTGAGAGTGGAAAAACAGGAGATTGATGAAAGTCTAATAACTGACTTTAGGACCATTGGATGTCTCTAGATTGTTTGTGCAAATGGATGCACTTATGAAGGGAAATTTAGATCCAAGTACCTAGAGAGGTACAATGAAAACTAGCTTCAGTTCTGTGAGGAGTGAGGAAATTACTTTATGTTCTGTGAAGGTACATGAAAGATTGGCATAACTAGCACATGAATATAACATTTATCTATTTAAAAGTCAGGCCTTTCAGAACAGTTTTAGAGAACATGTAGAAGATGAAATGATCACTAATATGAGGACTTCTGAGTTGATGATACACATTAAGTAATTTGTTGCTAGTATACAAAAGTGGAGCAATTTGTATAAAATAAGAGACAGATGAATTAAGAAAGAATTGAAGTGGGGAAAAAAGGAGGATATGGGGGAACAAAGAAAATTGCCCCCCAGAATGACACTGAGGCAAGTGCCTTCCCTTTCAGAGAAGTGCCTGTAGGGGGAAATGTGCATGTACCCTGGGGTCTCACTACATTTATCTCTCCATTACCAAAATTGAGGGACAATCCCAACTTGTACAATATCCAGGTTGAGCGGTTGGTGAAAATATCAAATATGTTCTAAAGAGTTTGAATACTTTTTTCAACATTGTCTTTCCTAGCAATTTGTGGGCGAAATGTAGGGTGGCCTAGAGCTGAGCCCCCAAGAGTGGCTCAGACGAACGTGCCTCCTCCACAGTTGATCGAGAAGTATGAGCAAGTGATCAACTTTTTAAAGGGTAAAGTTCCACAGAAAGATGTTGATTGGTTTAAGATAACTGGAACTACACAAGGAGCCTAAACAGTCACTGCATGCTAATTATGAATGCCTTATACAGGTGTTCAAGCAAACTAATGGTGTTGAAACCACAAAAGGGGAAATTTGAGCAGTTTTGTGTCACAGTTTGTTCTTGGGTTTCGTCCAGAGATTATCTTCCATGTTCAGCAGAATGTGATCTGTTGTTAGAGTAAGCCTTCAGATGAGATACTACGATATGCTAGGTATTGCAGTGAGAAGATGGAAATGAATAAAAAAAATTTTAAGGAAAGTGTATGTTGGCCGATTCAAAGCTTGCACAGATGGGATTTCAGAATGGCCAGGAGAGGGGAAGTGGTGTTTGTGCTCAAATGCAGGGAGTTGGATTTCAGGGTGGAGGACAGATGATGCAGGGTTGGACTGGTGTCCCACAAGGAAGAGGTCATGGTGTTCTGATCAATCTGAGTACTGAACAGATGTGGCGATCTTGAAACTGTCTAATCCATGTCATTATGGCAATAAGTTGGCAATTGGAAGAGAAAGTGCAGACTGAATCCTAATAGAATGTCTTGTGATGGTCAAATGAAAGATGTGAATCAATCACAAATGCAAGATGTACAGATACAGAGGCCTCCCAAATTCAGAATGCCACAAGCCCCAGTGATACATGTTCCACAAGCCCCAATGATCTAGAGGAACATGGGTAGCCCCAGGTTCAATGGGGACAAGGTTTAAAAAACAAATCCAAACCCACTTGAGAATCAAGCCAGCATCCAAGAGTTCCCAGTCTTCGACACCTCCGGAAACAATGAGTCTGATCAATCACAATGGCGGTGTCTGACAGGGGAGGAGGAATGCGTACTTTTCGCAGTCTTGGAGGAAGACCAGATTGGTCCATTTGTAGTAAACGAGGTGAATGGCCACCTATTGTCTTTTTTGATCCACGCTGATGCTATCAGATCCACTGTAAGAACAGCAGAAGTCCCAAACTTACTTTGGGCATGAAAACAAATCCACGTTGTAGGTGTTGGAAACAAACTGATTGTAAATCCTGTGTAAGAAAAGGTCCCTGTGAAGATAGACTCTTTCGACGAAGATCATCATTTTGTAATATGTGATTCAAATCCAGTTAACTTTTTGAGTTGAGACTTATTATGCAAGTTAAATTGCATTATATACAGAACACCGGAGGGTGCTGAGTTTCAGACCCAAGATGAGGACGTGGATTTGAAAATAGCTAAACAGGGAATGCCACTGAGTTGTTGACTATAAATGACTTGCCCCCTGATTTGCAGGAAACAATGAAAACTGAAGTTTGGGATTTTTCATGGCAAGATATTGGGCTCATAAAAAATGTAGAACCTGATCGCATCACTATCAAGCTGAATGCAGAGTATCCTCGAACACCCCAGGACAAACTCTCACCAGAGACAAAAGCTGGAATTTCCCCAATGATTGTGTTTGTGACACAACAATAGAGTTTGAAGAAGATTTTGGGCGGTCCGTGTAATTCCCTTGTTATGGGTCTGCAGAAATTGAACAGCAAATAATGTATTGTGCAGGACCTTGGAAAGATTAATAACGTTTCATGTTGTCCTCCGGTAAAGAATCCTGCGGTAATATTGTTTCAGATTCCCTGTGAATCCAAGTGGTTCCTAGCTGTTGATTTGTGCCAAGTGTTCTTTTACACCCCACTGCATGTAGGCAGTCAGTTTCTTTGCACATTCTTGTTCCAGAACTGGACTTTGGCATGGTGACAAGTTTCACAAGAGTATACAGAGAATCCCTTGATCCTAAACCAGATCTAGAAATAAAATTGGGAGGCCTTGAAGTGACTGCATAGCTCAGTGCTTGTTCAGTAGTAGTACACTGAAGATCTGTAAGTGGCGTCAATGTCATAAGAGGCATCTAAATAAGACACGGTTGCCATACTGATTCATCAGACTGGAAATGGACATAAGGTGCCCCTGAGTAAACTACAATACTGTCACAAGGTAGAAAGGACGGTGTCACAGGAGAGAATATCTGCCCTTTTGAAAATGAATCCTCCCACCATGCAGAGAGGTCAGGATATTTCTGGGATTAGTGGGCTACTGTCGCCAGTAAATTCCCACCTTTTTTCCTAGTGGCAAAGCCTATAAAGAGGTTGACACACAAGAATGTACCTGAACCGATACCATGGGACAACAACAGCATGAATGCCTTCCTGGAGTTAAGAGAAAGTCTCTGAAGTACCCTGGCTCTAGGAATGCCAGACTACAGCAAAGTTTGTTCTGTTTTGCAGTGGGAGAGAGGGGTGCACTTTCTCAGTGCTTACACAAATGCATGGTGATTCACGCAGTGGCCAATGGCCTATTTTTCAGTGAAACTTGACCCAATAGCTGCAGTTCTGCCAAGTTGCCTAAAGGCTGTGGGTGACAGTATTGGACAGAGTGAAAATATTGCCATGGGCTAACCTCTTATAGTGATGGTTACCCATTCCATAGAAATTCTCTCACTGGCACTCAGAAACAACATTTGTCTAGTAGCCACCTTACAAAGTACAAACAAATGATCCTGTTGGTTGACAACATAACATTAAAACATTGCTGCAGCCTGAACTCTGCCACATTGTTACCACTGCCTGAAAATGAAGTTGATGCAGTTGTGGTTGAGCATGTCTCTCTCAATGTGACTGAACTGTGCACCAAACCAAGGCCAGACTTTGAAGATGAACACCTTGCAGAGTCTGATTATGTATTGTGTGTGGGCGGCTCCTTCTTAAGAGATGGAGGAAAGCTGCTTATGGTGTCTGCACCTTAAAGGCTGTGGTGAAACCCTCCTGGTTGTGTGCTGTAACCTCTACCCATGTGGCCAAATTTTTTACTCATACTAGAGCTTGCTGTGTTTCAGACCAATTGAAAATTGACATTTTCACAAATAGTTAGTATGGCTTAGGTATCGTTAATAATTATGGACAGTTGTGGTCACAGAGGGGGTTTATGACATCTTCTGAGTCAGCTATTAGGAATGGGAATTACATTATTAAATGATTGAAAGCACTACAATTTTCTTTGAAAGTTGCAGTGGGGAAACGCACAGCACACATGAGTGGCATTGATTAAGTTACAGCAGGAAACTATATGCCGATGAGGTTGCTTGGTATTGCGCTCATGGGTCCTGTGCATATAATGGAGAATATTCAAATGAGTCTGAGACCAACTTTATTTTCTTGTTGACAGTTACAGATATGTGTAAGGAAGTCAAGAGGTTGCAGGAGGAAGCGCCAGAGATGGAACAACAGGGTTGGATTAGAGCTGGTTGTGTGAAGACTGATGAGATGTGGATCTCAGCAGATGAGAGACCTGTGTTGCCAGATAGCTTGTTGCTACCTATGGTGAGACATTTGCATGGTCCTGCACAAATAGGCAGGAATGTGATGCTGAGGTTGTTCAGACTGAACTGGTTTACCCTCCATTTTAGAGTGATGGCTGAGAACCTTTGTGACCGCTGTGTCATCTGCCAGCAGCGGAACACAGTGAGGAGAATCCCTGTAACTCTGCATCACATTGGGAAGTCAGGAGGTCTCTTTAACAGGATGCAGTTAGACTTTATTGAGATGTCCTTGTGCAATGGGCTGCGATATCTCTAGGCCATGATGTGCCATCTTCTCACAACAGGAAATTACAGTATCACTGTAGCGAAGCTCTTACAGCGAGAACTCATTCCATAGTTCGGATTTCTGGTTTCTCTTGAGTCACAACGTGCAACCCATTTCAACAATGAGGTTCTGAGACTGTTGTGTGTAGGTATACAGATTGAACAGCGATTGCACTGTAGCTATTGACCTGAAGCCTCTGGGATCGTTGAGCAAGGGAATGGGAATTTGAAGTCCCGCCTGGCTAAAATGTCTCCGTCTACCTCTCTGAAGTGGCCAGATGCTCGACCTCTAGCGATGATGGGGAACAAGATTGTCACCCCACTACCCCACAAAATCATCATGGGGAGGTACATGAGGCCGCCTGTGGTGCAGGCAAATGTGTTATTTCATATGACATGGTTCTTGACTACTGCAAAGGACTGGCTAATGTGGTGTATTCTGTATTTCACCAGGTTGCAGCTGTGACTCCCCTCCTGAACCAGGAGCACTGGCATGACCTTTGTCCTCTGGACTGGGTCCTAGTAAAGTAACACATCAAAAAATCGTGCCTAAGACCAAGTTCGCATGGGCTGGTCACCAACACAGCAGAAAAATGTGGTGAACTTCCTAACTGGGTGCATGCCTCCCATACACAGCCAGTATAGCATCCTGATGAGGACATGGTGACGACAACAACTGATTCGCAGTGTCAAATGCCTGATTGCCTGAAAGGAGCAGAGGGGGTAAAGAAAGCACTCCAGTGCCCCAGAGTCTACCGGTGATCCGAATTCCAGAAATGACAGAGTGAAATTGAGGCAAATTCTGTGGTGATTGAGCCTTGAGTAGCCACAGTGAATGAACCTAGTGTATGAGTGAATGACAATTGATGCTGGAGAAAGGCCAAGGACCACAGAATGGAGAGGTGGCCGAAGAAACGTGAAAGACTGAGACTGAGTATATCTGTGGAACTCATCCCACAGAAGAGATTGAATCTAGTTGACTAAGTGACAGTGAAGATGTACAGTCAACAGTCTGGGGATCAAAGAGAATACAAGTGCCCAGTAGAAGGTATTCCGCTTCAGTAAAAGTAGAAGTATCCAGAATGGACGAACTTTGTTGACAGTGAACTTGACCCAAATACTGACAAATCACTGGACATAGGTAGGGATCCTATTATTCCTGGAGTTTATTATGTGTTCGGATGCTTATCAAATGCTTATTTTAAACTTCTTGCTAATTGGGTGGGTAGTTGTTACATAGCTTTAGTATTTCCCAAGATCCATCATAGATAATTTGGGTGTCACGTGGTTGGCTTTCCTGTTAGGTCTAAGTGTAGAAGTAGTAGAGCTTCACAAACAGCGGGAGATATTTTTGGTGTTATTATTCCTTCTGTGGGTGTTGTTTTAAATGACTTAAAGATGAGAAAGCTTTCAATGTAAGTAGTTAAACTGGCAACTAGTAGAGCTGGAGCTTTACTAGCTATTAATACTAGACTGAAAGCTATTAAGTCCATGGTCTTTCAAAATAAGCGTGCTTTAGATATTTTGATCGCAAAAGGGGGTAGAATATGTCAGATGGTAAAAGTTCAGCAATGCTACAATTACATCCCAATGGTAATAATATTTCAACAAGGAAAACCAAAGTATCACTAGAGACCTGGGGTAAGAACTATAACAAAAACTCACACTGGTCCCTAGTAACAGTACTTAAATGCAAAGAACCAGAGGGTGAATACAATTTATTCAAAGGAGTTTATGAAAAACAATTTCGAGACGCAAAGCGGTGCAGTGAATTTTGGTGCAAAATAAACGTGCTCGATGCTCTCTTTAGAGGTGAATCACTGAAGTGATAATTCACGAACAAAAATCCACAAGTGTATCAACAAACACAAGAACAGCATAGCCCCTTACAGCAAATTCTCAACAATCGTACAGGGTCTGTGTTTTTAAAGTCAATAGCATTTCGATCCCAATAAGAATGTCAGGATCATCATCATGATTCAGGGGAAATACAACAAGCTGGAGAGTGAGAGTATAAAAGGTAATGCAGTTGCTAAAGGAAGGGGTCCCTGGTGATAAGCCTCGTGAACAGGGTGGCTGGGAATAGCCTGAGCTGAAAACATGCTGGATACCCATATGGAGAGCCAATGTGCCCGCAGTGGGAAGCACAAGTGTAGTCTAGGTATCAAGGTTGAGTGCAAAATTCCTTCACTGTGCTCAAATCAGCCCAAAAATTGAGATTTGGTTGTAGCACTGGCAGGCAACATGAAGTCCTTTCAGAACAATGAGTTCTCTAAGGGCCCCCCTTTGGGCTGATTCGAGCCCTGTGAAGTAATCTATGGAGCCCCATAAACTCGCTTGAATACATTTTATTCGCCATTTCGTTCTATTCATTTAAGTATTATTACTAGGGAACAGTGTGTTTTTTGTTATGGCAATTACATCCCTGATAAGAGTAAGGAGATCAGAAAATACATGGAAAATATTACTGGACTATCAAGAGAACTGAAGGAACTAGAAGCAGCGGGTGCCTGGGAAGCCTTTGGGAAAAGGTTTTCTGCTGTAGGCAACTGGCTTAGTTGTATTGGTAGTGGACTTTTAGGTGCTTTATTAAGGACAATTTTGATTGCAGGTGTTTGATTTGTCTATTTGCTATGATGAAGGGACTTCGATATATGAGGACCAGGAAGATGGCTGTTGAGGGAAAGGGTACTAACAGAAATAAAGAAGTTGAATCAGAAGCTGAGCTGTGTAGAATTTATGATGAGATGAAGGAGATGGAGAACAAATAACAAAAGACAACATACTTTTGTAGCAGTCTGAGAAATGTTGCTTGTGTTATGCGAGGGCTATTCTAGCCATCGGGTGGGGGCGCGGAAGGAGCAGCATAAGGTAGTGCTCGATACGTTTATGTATCAAAATATTAATTTGTGTACTAAAATCTTAATCAGTATGCAAATATTTTAATCAGAATGTTAGCAAGTGGCTATATTTACTCATAGCAGAAGCCACTTTTATATAATCGAATTATAATTAAAGGTATTGCTTATGCTAACTGAATTCATTTGACTGCCATTTTCTCTCTTAACATTAGCCTGACTGTGGCGAGGCCTTAAGCCTTACCAGATTTCTCTCGAAGGATTTTTTTTGTATTCAGAATAAAAAATAAATCTCGAGTGGTTCCCATGTTTTCTTTCAATTTCAGGTGTTCTATCTACTTTGTTAATTAGAACAGGCTTTGGTTTATGATGAGAACTGATAGAGAATAGTAATTGGAGCTTGGCCATGGACATGCACTGCATGGGGTTTGGATAAAGCCTTCTGTACCAGGCAGACCGGAAATGGCTCTGTTCAAGGGCTTGCAGCTGTCTGCTTCTTTGTTCGGTTATGGAAACATGGGGAGTTTACCTGCTCCCAGGAGACGCTGTACCCCAATTGGTCCAACGAGAGAGAGTTGGTGGAACGAAGATTCCAGAACCTTCCACTGGGTACTAATTGTGTGCCTCTTAGTATAGTTTAGCAGATCCAGAACTGACTTTACTGAGGGAAGCCCTTACATAACGTAACATGTGTATTTGAAAAAGCACACGTTCACCCAAGCGTATCTTGGCGCTGAATAACAGACCATTGCCAAACTCTTCTGATTTCCATTACTTGTCGTGTTGAACTTTATGCTTTAACACCTGTGCCTAGTCCCCCTGAACCTTAACTTGGCTCTTCTAAATTCTCCTTGCCACTTTCAATGCTTTATTTAGATCAGGGACGTTCCTTTATCAGGATATCAGGGGTCAGCACTGACTCAGTAAGCCCAAGGGATTACTATATGCACAGTAAGCCGAAATCTGAAACCTGAATACCTTACATTTATCGGAGCTCTCCAGTTTGAGAAAATATCACACACAAAAATATAGGCTGTGCTTATACTAGAGACCTGCATATTGTGCACATACCAGAGGCTAGCATTCTTTGCATTTACCACAGACATGCTAAATACACTGTGCATTTTTAGAGAAATTTATACTGTGCAAAAACTAGACTGTATATACTTGCATGCATCTTAAGCATGCATTCTATGGAATTATTCAAAGCCTTCCTGCATTCTGCGCATATATGACTGCTGTGTGTGAAGCCTGTATATATTTTGTAGGTTAATAGAATTCCTACTGGCCACCTGCCCAGTGACAGCAAATATGTCACCTCTATACAAGGGAGAACCTTGAAGTGGGATGGTAGGATACATTGTCAATTACCAAACATTTAGGAATGAACTTATCAATATTCTGTTCACCTCAAGAGTGAGGCAGAGAGCTGCATTTATATATTGTCTTGCAGTGGGATGAGGGATAATTTAATAAGGAGATAGTAAAAGTAAATATTCATCTTAAGTATTTGTTATAGCACAAACATACCTCCAAGGTGAAGCAGAGTTGTTAGCAGAGATCCTTTTTATATAGCAGATGCATCACAAAAATGAGGTGCTGTATACAGAGGAGTCTGCATTTGGGTTCCCGTTGAGGCCAGGTTATAGAGACCCGGTGTTAGACCTGGCATCTTTTGGTGTCTTTCTCCTGTCTTTTTGCTTCTGACCTTTGGTGGTATACTGGACATTGTTTTTGCTGGTTTTAGTGTTTCAGCGCACTTTAACACTGATGATCAGTACTAAAATTGTGTTCATGGGTTGGTGTTTGCATGATTGGCTTATTTGATTTACTACTAAGTCCCTATTACAGTGCACTGTGTGTGCCCAGCGCCTGTAGCTCAAATGCTGCTAGTGGGCCTGCAGCACTAGTTGTGCCACCCACACAAGCAGCCTTTCAAAGAGGTCTCAGACCTTCCACTGCAGTGTCTGCACACAGCTCCTACTGCTATATCGACCTGACAAGTGCACCCACTTGCCAGACCGTCACCTTCCCGTTTATCACATATAAGACACCTCTAAGGTAGGCCCAGGTACCCCTGTGGGCAGGGTGTCGCGTGAGGAACAGTAGGACATGTGCTGATGTTTGTTACATGTCCTGAGGGTGAAATACTATGCAATTCATGTTCACTGTTGAAAAGCTATCTCTCCTATGGATTAATATGGGAGCTGCTTTGTAACACTTTTACAAAGGTAGCTTGCCAGGGGAAGCTGATAGAAAAGTGGAGTTTAGTATGCCTGAACTCAGTATTTAAAAATATATCTTTTAATATCACTTTTAGAAGATGGGTGTTTTCTTGTCTAATCATCCATGTGCCTCTGCCGGTTTGTGTATTCGCTGTCTGGGTTTTAGACAGACAGGTGCTGGTTTGTGCATTGACACTAGACAGGGACACAAAGGGGGCCTGAGGTGTGTGCTGCCTTTCCTAGGTGACTCATAGTCTGACTGATGGGTCTGTCCTGCATCTAGAGTGATGGGAGGAGCTGACACATGCACCTGAATGGACTGTGTCTGCCTTCCACAATGCTGTCTCCGCCTCCTGTAGTGGACCTGGTCTGAGCACGACAGAACTGGATTGTGTGCCAGGAGAATTTTGTTTGTGCTCCCACCACAGAACTTCAAAGGGAAATGTGGTATAAATATTTGGGCTCTGACCCTAGGATTTAGAACTCTTTTGGATCAAGGAACCTGCCAAGAAGAAGAGCTGGAGAAGCTGCGCAGAGAGACTACCACTTTGCTGTGTGCATTGCTGTGTTGGCCTGCAGTAGCTGGCTCTGTCTTGTGCAGAGAAAGGACAAGACTGAACTTTCTGCAACTTCTTTCTGAGTGTCTCTAAGAGCTTGAGGTAGAGCTTTCTCCCTGTTCAAGAAGTATCAGGACAACAAAGAACAAAGACTTCAAGATCCTCTGGGTACCAGCTTTTGGAACTGGGTGATTCAGTTGCCACAGAGGAAAAAGCAACACAATGCCGTTCCCGACGCCACTGCCGGCTCTGTGACCTGAAGGCACAGATTTACTTCGAACAGCCTTGCTTCACCCTGCCGCCTTGTTATCCCCGATGATACCACGGCGCTGTCACCAATGCCGCTGCCTACACCGTGACGTGTGTACATTGCTCATGGAGAACATGGAGTACCGTCCCACTTCGCACTGCAGTCCTGGTCTCACCGACGCCACTGTTCCAAGCTGACCTTGATGCCCCTGCCTGCACCGTGGTTTGGGTACACCACTCGTAAGGTACACGATGCACCACCCCATCTCACACCGCAGCCTTGGCCCACTGACATCAGCGTCAACTACTCCAGTTCGTCAGCTGATGACAGCGCTTCAACGATGACGATGCCGCTGCCTGCATCGTGACCTGCCAGCATTGCAATGAGCACTGTCTGATTTCACACCTCTGCCCTGGTCTCACCAACGCTGCTGTATGCCGCTACTAAGATGCTGCCTGCACTCGACCTGATGGTACCGCACGCCGCACCGCTGCACTTCGGACCACAGCCCCGACACCCGCCCACGCTCTCGACTACAAACACACAGAGTTTGACCTGCAACACGTGTGACTTAAGGGTCCAGTGAATCTTGCACCGACCTCTGGAACCAAAACCTGCTGACGCCGGTGCTTTGGTGCTCATTGCAAGGCCCCCAATGCCCGGACTGGCTTTGTTAGGGTAGGACAGCCGCCTACTCATTCCAGCGGAACTGACACTACATATTAGTGTCTACACGAGCCGGTACTGATGCCGCACATTATTGACCCTAATGGGGTTGAGTTTTTAGATCTACAGGTAGCAACCACTTATTTGGGTGCTGTAATGGTGGTCAATTTCTCACTTAACACCACTGTTGACCACTACCAATAAGTGTAGGTAGATCCTAACTGGTCCTGATGAATTGCAATCTAATAGATTAAGGGGCAAGAAACATGTTGACCTTTTTGACAAGCGCATACATTTCACATCCTTAGAGTGAAAACATGCGCCCTTTCACTTTTAATTAGGGTAGGGGCCACGTTTCATTAAAATTATCTTGAGTGGACCACCTCCCCTATTTTAACCCACTTTCTTACACACCACTATCACCTACACTGACCTAGGGCCCTCACACGCACTTCACCCACCGGCATAAGGAATAAAGATCTCCGCCAGGAAGGCCCCACCTTGGATGCCGATCGGGTATTGCAGCGCCAACCCGATAAGGAGCAGACCCGATGATGAAGCAAGACACCTAGCTGGCTGGGTGTGTGAGGGTCTGTTTTCGAAAAGGAGAAGACTCTTCTCCATTTCTCTTTGACTCTACACCACCATGTAGAGCCAATGAACATACACAACCTCTAGTTTTAGTACTTAGGAACTGCATACCACCATTGTAGAGTTTCACCATCAGGCATGTATGCTGGACCTGGATAAAAAATTGCCTGCACTTCCCTCCTTTTGGTTCAACCACTGTCTGATTTCACACCTCCGCCCTGGTCTCACCAACACTGCTGGATGCCGCTACTAAGATGCTGCCTGCACTGCGACCTGACGGTACCGCACGCCGCACCGCTGCACTTCGGACCACAGCCCGACACCCGCCCACACTCTCGACTACAAACACACAGAGTTTGACCTGCAACGCGTGTGACTTAAGGGTCCAGTGAATCTTGCACCGACCCCTGGAACCAAAACCTGCTGACGCCGGTGCTTTGGTGCACATTGCAAGGTCCCCAATGCCCTGCATTTCTAAAGGTACTGCTTTGTCGGTCTCCCCGACACTGTAGCTGGCCCGCGACATCGTGGCCGGCCAGAACTTTTAGATTTGTTTGTTTAGGAAGCCGTAAAAGCCTCGGGCGGAGCTATCGACTTCAAGGAATGGTTTTTAAAGTCAATTTTTGCTTATTGATATTTTTAAATAACTACATGTTGGATTCTTAGCGTTTTGGTCTTCTTTTACACAGGTAAATATTGGCTATTTTCTAAAATTAGTGTGGTGTTCTTTTGTAGTGTTTCAACTGTATTACTGTATGTTATGTGCAAATGCTTTACACACTGACTCTGGGATAAGTCTGACTGCTCGTGCCAAGCTACCAAGTGGGTGAGCAGGGGTTATTTTAGAAGTGTCACTCCCTTATCCTGACTAGGAAGAAGGGTCCCTACTTGGACAGGGTAACAACCTGCCAACTAGAGACCCCCTTTTCTAACACCTGAATTTTATGATAGGAAGTGGATGTGGAAAATTATAATTTGAATTGTGCCATGTGCAGGTCTACAATTCATATTTTAGATTACCCATGTTCCTACTTTTCCAATTTAAGTCACATGCAGAAAAAAATATTCTCTCAGAACCACACAATGAATTTGGTCACGTGCTGAATAAAGAACCCACCAAAACCTCTTTAAGTTACATTGCATTCATATTTGGCATACGTGCTTTTAAAGGCACTACATTATTCCAAATATTTTCCATGGGAGTATAATGTCATAATCGAAAAAATGCAATAGAAACTGCATTGCGAGCATATAAAAACCTAACAACATTTAGCAGCGTCACAAAAACAGCCCTGCAGGTATAAGATTTTCACCCCTGGACCCGATCAACATTGCCTATGAAACTTTTGAATACTACTTGTTGGTGTAGTTATCATCGGGAGCCATTGCCCTCCCTCCCCCCTCCACCAAACCCATACTCTTGGCTATGGCCCTGGATGGGGCCGGGCTGTGGCAGACCTTTTGCAAGATTTACTCGTCACAGTTCAGTTGCTGATTTCTGTAATGTGGTGTTTAACTGGTACTCTTAGGGAGGCATTATGCACACAGTATTAATCTGTAAAAATTACAAAACTATTACTGCTGCGAATTGTGCCGCATTATTCTGCGTACTTCACTTTTTCTTGCTGCTTTATTTATTCAACCCTACTGCACAGTTTGGTCCTCCAGTGCAGCATATGTCCGGGACCTCTGACGTCACAGCAGTAGAAATAAACTAGATGCAACAATTCAACATGAAAGTCAGCTGTCAGTGGTTGATGTAAAATAAAAAGAGGAAATGTGCTATATGACATTCTCCCTCATTCTCTAAGCGTGAGGGGAGTTCTGACGAGAAGCTCCGGCCAAATAAGTCCTTGCTCCTACGTTAAAGGAGAAAACGATAGGGGGAAATGTATTCTCCCTCCAAAGCACAGGAAATCATTTAATTTCAGTCTATGGTGGCAATAATAAAACACACACAAAAAAAGAGCGACTCTGTTTTCAGTGAGACACTAGATGGCAGTAGAGATCCGAAAAATAAATAGGCTGGGTTCCAATATTTGTAAGGCCCTGTATAAGAGAAGTTCGATCCTAGCAGGCTAACAGCTGCCAGAGAAGATAAACCGTGCCATTTCATTCCTTGCTCCTAGGAAGGAAACGCTCATTGCGAAATCTGTAAAACACAGAAAAATGTGTTGGGGTGGGAAAGGCTCCCTGTACAGGGGCGTTGTGACCATAGTACTTGGATAGCAAACGAGTCTGCAGCCTGAGGTGGTCTGCAACAACAGACAATCCCATGAATGTACCCCATGTTTACTAAGCGGTCACAGAGATGGCATGGCGCGTAATGGCGGAACACGAGAGACTTTTATGGTAATACGTCATCTTGGTCTTCCAAGCGCTGCACTACTTTCCTAGAATTGGAAATCACACTACCTGATTCGCTAGTGAAAGGATAAGCACTCAGATTATATTGAAGAGGCAGTAGACCCATTCCTGCACGTATGCGCATGTGCACACACTTTTGTATTCTTTGAAACACTGCATTATTTTTATATTTGTTGCTCAGAAGACAAAATAACCATTTAACAAAAGACCTAGAAATTACCCTACATCTCTTCAGTTGGAAAAACATGGTTACATTAAAAAACATAAACTACACTGAAGTTCACTAGATATAGTGACTGTGCAATTATAACCCCAAAACACTGGCCATAACCACACACACACACACGATGTCACAGATGGCATCACAGATGACATTACTTTTTGTGATGTGACATATCACATCATCAGTGACATAGTGTATGAAATCATTCGATTTCTAAATAATTGCACTTTTACACATCTGTTCACTTGTGGTGTAAATCCAACCTTGTTTCAATCTGCATTAAGTGAAAGACATCTAGAATTTGGAAGGCCAGCTGCATTAAGTGCAGAGCTGTGTGGAACATTCACATTACTTTGGCTAATGGGCTTAGGGGAAGTGGAGCTGAGCATGAGGCGTGGCCATAAGCATGGGCCAGCATGCACAGTCTGCTGGGTACAGGCAAAGTCCAATCCCAATGGATTCTGTGGAACAAGTACCTAGTGTAAGGTCAGGCCTAGCTTTCTGACCACAGCCAAAATCCTAGCTTTACACCTAAAGAGGGTGGGGTGCAGTGATGCTGAGCCGCTGAAGGGATGTCATTGAAAATTTCACTGGTAATATATGAGATGTCATCAATGTAACTTAAGATGTCATATGTGGCTTCATACATGAGAAGAAAGTAAGGCTGCACACTTATAACTTTCTGGTTAAGCCAAAATCATTGCTCTTCACCTAAAAGGCGTGGGGTGCAAAGATGCTAAGGAGCTTCAGTGATGTAATTGATGATGCCATTGGTAATATGATGTGATGTCATCAGGGTTGTCATATATGGCATCATACCTGAAGACACCAATAGGTCACTGCGGGACTTTGATTGGCAGATGTCTGTGTTTCTTAAGCTTTAGATAATCATAAGGCCCTTGCAACAGAGGCTTTACAATACAGCGCAAAACAGTGCAAGGATTGACAGATGCAGCAGAAATTCTGTAACTCACTGCTGGAGTCTGGTCGCAAGCAGGATGCAACTCCAGCAATACACGGGGAGGCCTATACTCATTGTGCTGCGTCACTCCTTATGACTGCTTCAAGCAGGTGAAAGGTATTGACGCAGTGACATCCTAAAAGTGGCGCAGTGAAATCTTGTAGATTTCACTGCGTCACTTCTACAAGGCTTTCCTGCGTGTTGCCCACCCTGCATACATTATACTTGATGCAGGTATAATGTGACACAGGGATTTACAATGTGACGCATCTCCCTAGATGCGTCACGTTGTAAATTGGCTGCATTGTTTACGCCGCTGCTGTGCCACAAAAGTGACGAAATGGCGGCGCAAAAGTGTTGCAAGGGGCTTTTAAATCTGCTCCACCAAGTGCGCTGTCACATGGAGAAAATAGTAACATATGTTTTTCAGTTAAAATTGACAAGTTGCTTGTCTCAAATTTGGGGTATAGGTCAATTAAACCCACAGGGAAATTATATGAACCCATGTACACTGGGAACATGTACACCCAGTGGAGTATAACAATTAGTGACTCCATTAATCAGAGCATACAGAGCTGTTTAAGCAAGTCATACGTGGGCAGAGGATTTCAAAGGTAATACATTTGTCATATGTATTGTACTGTTGTTGCGTGCCGGTAGGTAGAAAGGGGGTCAATAAGGCTTGCAAGATATGGAGTTATGGAGTTAATTGGGGACAGGAAAGGGTCCAAACTGGGATGACTTAGTAAACTGAAAAACGATCATGGATTCAACCCAGATTTGTGACTGGGGGTGAGAGTCAAAAAAGTTTCAGCACTTTATAGCAAACACAATAAGACTCCGTCCATCATCTTATTGTGTTTGCTATATACTTCAAATGAATCTACCTTCAACAAAAATAAAGGAACCTGACACCAGGCCTGCCCCTGCCTTTGTTTCACTAGCCAGGCTGAAGTCGATCCCTGAGGAAAGAGAGGAACTAACAACAACCAGGTCTAAGGTTCAAAGGGTCAAAGGCGCGCCCCCACCCACAGGCTGGCACTGACCATAAAAGTGCCATCCCCAGAACATGTAGGGGTGCAAGACCCTGGATTTGGACTGCAACAGCGGCAACATCATGGACAGCTGGAAGGACAAGCCCCCTGACATTCTTATAGACTAAGTACTCTGTCTGCAACTGACACCAGGACTAGTGGGTCTCTGCAGCGTCAGTGGTGCTGGCCCCCTTAAACATCCCGAGGACCAGTTCGGGGAAAACTGGGCATCTGTGCCCCTGCAGGACGAGGGGGGCATCAGGCGCTGAGCACAGGAGAAAGCTGGCATAGGGAGCTACTGAAGGAACCTCCCTGAAAGGGCACCTCTTTGAAGGTCAAGAGGTCGGATAAATCTGCTCCAGGTGACTAGGGCTTGTCATGAGGAGCTGTTACGTACCCCTGAGGTCCCCATCTCCCCGGGGACTGACACAATTAAGATGGAGCCTGGTGAGGTTGTCGTGATTATGGAGTTCCCTGGAACCAAAATGACAACTTGCTGTGAGCGGGTCAGGAGACACCATGTCACACCTCTCCTACGGCAAGGACAGTGGCCCAGGAGCAGAGAAGAAGAGAAGGCCACTCGTGCTCTCCCCGCCCGCAGGAGTACAGCAGAAAAGACTGCCAGCTCCTGCGCAGCACAAGAGCTGCATATGGAACACAGGCTGAAGCCATGGGGCATTGGAGCTCCACCTACGGCCTCCAATGTTGAAGCTGGCCCATATTCATTGCTCTGTGGCTGGAGTGCCCCATAATTCCCCTTGCGGGTAACTGACATGTGTTTGTCAGGCAGGCAGTGGCAACATCAACAGTCCACAGGAGGTTCTTGGAGGGGCGGGGGGTGGTGTTGCTAGAGTTGCAGCTGTCTTTCTCCTTTTTTCTCTTTTAAAAGTAACCCTATGTCTCCCAGATTCCAAAATGCATGACCTGGGAAGACTTTCCCTAATTCTTCATGCTACTTTTAAGGTTCGATGTTTTGTTCCACAGCTTGAGAATGCAGGGACTTTTAGAAGTTGGTTCCAAGGTTGTGTATTATGTGGTCTACATGAGTGTAACCACGACTCAGATATGTGATATTGGTTATTAATATTTCATTGGTAATATAATGCTGATAGTGACTTTTTGATAAACATTGAAATGCTTTATTCACAGTAATGATGGCATTTAGACTTGGTTACTGATTTCAGTAATATGATGGTGGTTTTTAATAGGTGATTATTGGTATTTCAATGTGGAGGTCTCCTGACAAAGCTAATAGGCCTCTTTTATTTACATGACACCCCGCACATTGTGATGCTTTACCTATTATAGGATGGGGAGTATAGTGAATTTGCGGGTTGTGACTCAATAAAGGTCAAATTTGATTAATAAATGTACTTTTCCTTTTTCAAACAAAAAGCACTGACAGGACAATCATTTGTTGAGTGCTATTATTACATGCCAGCGAATGGCGATTATAGCCCCACATCACTTTCCCCAAGTTAGGCCTTGGACTGCTCTGCATCACTACTCCGAGAGAGTCAAGTTCTACAATCAGCCTTGTTTCCCAATAAAGAGACCTATTACTTGTGCAAGCCTCACATCCTGCACAACTAATAACACAATTTCTTAAAATCAGTGATGTGTTATTTTAAAGCCTCTGTTTGCTTAAGTCTAGCATTCATCATTGAAGGAGCATTACTGCTTGGTCAACCCTCTGTGCCAGAGATATTCTGATTCTCATGGCACAGCAATCCCTAAATTTACTGAGCTAACACTGATCAGCACTGTATCCTTGTGGTTTTTTATTAGGACTATCTTGCCAATCATCTTTGTTTCCCGAGCTAGCACTCTTTATCAGTGTTTTCTTCTTTCAAGATAGCACTGTTTAGTAGAGTTTTTTTGTCCTCAGAGCAAGCACTAATTTAGTGCTCTCTTAATAATGAACTTTGATTACTTTCAGGGAAGATCCATTTACAATCCCTGCTGCCTTAGTTGCCAGTTTCCTTGTGTGATGTATTTGCATGCTTTCTTTCTGCCAAGTGTTACCGGTGTTTTCCCCTCATTCCCGTTAAGCACTATTCCTCTCTAGCCCCATGTCTTTCATGGCTGCGTATTTTAATTCTCACAGCTTCTGTTAGTGACTTGCATGTTTCTGTGTTCTCACCAGGGTTTACAGACACAGTGGTGTTTCTTATCCACTGTGCGCAATGACATTATGGTGCCGATTCCGATCCTGGAAAAACCGGGTACGAACCGTCGGTCGGAGCGTTTTCTCCGTACGACTCGTACCCGGGAAAAAAACATTACAAACATGGAAGTACGATTCGCACGGAAACACCATTTCCGTACGAATCGTAAATAACACCGACCGACGAAAATATACATACGAATGTGATCCGGGAATGCTCCGACGTGACGTCGGGACGCTTTCAGGCAGCGTTTCACGAACCAGGAAGTACGATTCGAACCGACAGCAGTCCGGACGGCAATATTTTTACGGCACCCAAAAAGTGCCGGAAAAGCGAAGTACGCCGCGAAACGACCAGATGAGGGGGCCCGGTACACGCCGTACCCCCCCTCCAGCCCCCGTGAGTACGTGCCGAACCCCCCGTGTATGTACACCCGTGTACGTACGAGTCGTACCCCCACCCCTGTATGTACACCCGTGTACGTACGAGTCGTACCCCCACCCCTGTATGTACGGTGTACATACACGGGTGGGGATTCGGCGCGTACATACGAGGGCTGGGGGGGTGGTTGGGCGCGTACATACGGGGGCTGGGGGGGTGTTCGGCGCGTATGCGGGCACATGTCTCCATGGTTGCTATGGGAGTTCGGTGCGGACGGTGTTTTTTCCATACGGTTGTAACATCGGACGCACGGGATGGATCGTACTTGCGCGGTCGGACTTCACTTTTCACATTTGTATGGTAAATCGTCCGGGGATGTGTCGGACACATTTTCCGACCCGAGGACGTGTGGGGAATTATTCCCAATGCGATTCGTATGGACTTTTTTCCAAGCGAATCGTACTTGGCAGTTTGTACGGCACTTGTACGATTCGTACGGTAAAAAGACCGGATACGAGTCGTACGGGGAAATTTTTTCCAGGATCCGAATCGGCACCTATGTCACCTTTTATAACATCACTGAAGTTATCAACCCACCCTATAGATTGTGCCATTGCAATAATGTTCTACATGTGGGTGTTTTGCAGACAGTGTTTGTAAAAGTAATTGTGGGCTAGAAACGTACTAAGCTTCAGTCTTAGCATGTGCAGCTCCTGAGTGCTTTATATCAGGTCCCTTCTAGTACTAATGTTTTCTTGCTTGCCCTAGATGTTGGTTATTATGAATGCTGAATTGCCTTTTGAGTGTTTGTTCAGTGTGAGCTTTGACTTTCTTTATTACCATGTGCAGGCTTTCCACATTTGATCCCTTTTCTACTCTGACTCCCTGTGTGAGCTTGGGCAAACATGTTACCACTATTCTTCTCCTTTTGTCTTCTTTGTCACTGAGAGATTCGAGACAAGGCCAGACACTGCCTTAAATGAAGCTTGTTCCAGTGTTCATCTGTTCGTGGAGCTTATTGGCATGGGTCATTGGAAGAAGTTCTTTGGTGTATGTCAGATAGTAATAAGAAGAAGTGTTGTAATGATGTATGACCTTTGACATTTGTCCCTAGCCCCCTGGTAAAGTAGAATAAAATGGGTTTTCATGTTGCTTTCTTTATCTTACGAAAGATTAAGGGATTGTGGTGTTTTATATGCTTTTATTTGAAATAATATATATGTAGCCAGTGGTTTATCTGGTAAATAAAATGAAAAGGAGAATGCCATGCTGTGGGTACACTAGGAAGGACAAAAGTGCAATATACCCGTGGACTTGGGCTCAGATTTACAAAGAAATAACGCATTGCAGTGCAGCATGTAAAGTTGCAGAGCTGCGTTGCATGATTGGGTGACAGCAGAACAGCGCAATATATACCAAGGTGTGGCGTCGTTCTCCTATTCCCCACAAGACACACTTTAGGCTGCTATGCATCAACGCAGACAACCTTGTGCCATAGAGCAAAGGTGTCTGTGTTGTGGTAAGCATAGTGTTTGTGCAGGAAGCGGTTCTTTCCCGTACAAAAGCTGTGCTGTAAGGCATGTCCCTCTTTGTGTATGTGCTGTAGATTGCAGCACACATGCAAAGATGGAAATGCAAGTGGAAATTAATGTATTCCTCCTCGTCACACCTGCGTCAGGCAGGTGCAGGATTTTGGCATAAAGCCCCGTCTACATAACGCAGCTTTGTATTACGTGTTGTTACAATTCAAAGAATATTTATTTATATTAATACATTACCCAGTGGCGAATAACTTTGGCGCCATTTGACGAATCTTCACAACATTTTCCCCCCGAAAAAAGACAAATTCACTTCATCCTGGAAAGTTTCAGGGGGATCCCAAAAGCAAATTTACCCATGCATTTTCCATAAACTTCTTTAAGAAGTGGTACCGCAAAAACTGCCCAAAGGAATTACACCAAATCTGCCAGGAATGTAGATCGTGGTCCGCAGATTTGTGATTTGGTGTAAATCTAATCAGAAGTTTTTGAAAGACTAAGGTTTAAAAATACTTGAATTTCTGGATGGTTGGGTTCGAATGACTGTTGCAAGAGTCCCTTGAATCCAATTTAATCAATCTCTTATAAGTCTTTTTAAAACACATTTTTTTAATGTCGTTCTTTTTATCATCTTCATTGTTTTAGAATAATTTAATGTATGAACTTTTATGGCTGATAGCCGAAATAAAGTTTTCTGACTGACTGACTGAATAGAGCTTTCTGATTTGCTGATGGAGCTTGATAAGTCGCTCCCCTAGGAGTCAGACTGCCGCAGGAGTGAGCACTCTGATTGGCTGCCAGTAACATGAGAAAAATATTGTTGGCAGCCATTTCAGGATTCAGGAAATTCGTTCCCTGTTCTGAGGTTTAAAAAAAATGTATAACGGTGCATGGTAGGGATACCCTACCCTTTCTAGGCCCTGTAGGAGGCACCCCTCCTAGGGAAAATAAAAATAAAAAATCTGTGGTATTTACCACGATCCTGCGGGACTCCAGCATGACTGCGGAAAAAAAACAGTGGCTGCCTTAAAAAAACAGTGGCTGCCTTTTAAAAAAAATATATGAGGAAGGGGCATGAGTAGGGCCCATCACTCCAAGTTAATTTTGAGCCCCGGAAACCTCATTTCCCAGGGCCTGGTATATTATTGAATGGAAGAGTGGTCGTTTTCGGCTACGAGGACATCATCCACCGCCGCCCAAGGTAATAGTAAAGTGGAGGTAGCCCCCATCCTGAGCCTATGGAGGCTTTGGGAACCTCATTCACAGTGGTCGAAATCCAAATAAATGGACAGGGGGTCACGCAGACTGCCTCCCCAAGACTAAGGATGACTCAGGGACCCAATCCCCTGGGGTCCAAATCTCAATGAAAAGGGGGGCGGGTCTATGACTCCCCATCCAGAGCCTTAAAAATGCCCTGGGGAACCCATCCACCAGGGCTGACACTTTAATGAAAAGGGAGGGGCGGTGCGTGGCCCTCCTCGTTGTGCCTTTATAGGTCCTGGGCACCCCATCTCCTGGGGCCGGCTGACTTACTGTGTCCCCGGGATCCTACACCCAGGACACCCAGGACACAGTAGTTTCCCTGCTTGCACAACTGCGAGCAGTGAAACATGTGTTTGCGCCTGACTGGTGGGAATATTTTTATTTGAAATCCCTTTTATTAAATAAACAATCAAATGACATTATAGAACAATTACAATAATGGCATCAGTATCAAGCAAGGAGATTACAAGCGTTTTAATCCATGCCGCGTCACAAATGTTTATAAGTTGGCTCTAGAAACCACTAATGTCTATCAAGACCCACCGGACGGCAGGCACCTATCTTATCCATGAAAAGAAAGTAAAGTCTGGGCCTGTAATAGTATAAAAACAAGAGTTGTATAGCAGTTCTACAATGGGGGAGAACTTTGAACACATAGTGAGAGAGAAAGAGAAGGAACCCCCACGAGGAGTAGGGGAAAGAATAGAGGAGGGGGGAAAAAAGGGGAGGGATTATCCTAACCCCAAATAAAAAGGGGGCAGGAGGATATGGAGGTGGTCTCGATGAGAGGGGGGGGCTATAGATGGAATAGTTCGGGCCCAGTCTGGTTGAGGGTGTTCCCCGATTCTGGCCTCCGGAGATGTATTGCTCCGTGAAGGATGGGGTAGGAGGAGGGAGACAACAAGGGCTTGATGAGTCCTTCATCTGTTTCGCCTCAGTCCGAGAGATCCTTCACCCTCGGGAGTAGAGCGCCCTCAAATAGTTGGAGTGCTCGCAGACGAGGAAGAACAAAGCGGGCGTGTTTTAGTTTGGATAGATGTTGTACCAGGGGCTGCCAAACCTGTGTAAATTTGGCTTCAGCATGAACAAGGCAACAGGAGGGGAGCTCCATTCCCATTACATGCCACAGGCGGGTGAGCCACACCAAAGTAGGGGGGTTAGGGCTTTTTTCTAGTGAAGCGCAATGGTCTGTTTTGCTGCTCCCAACATATGGAGTATCAAACGCCAATCTGAGTGAGTCATGGCCTTAAGAGCCTGCGGACGAAGTCCCAGAACCACCACTCCAGGAGTGTTCGGTATGGAGAACCCTATGGCATCTTGGATGTGGCTCAGCACCTCTTTTCAAAAGATCTTCAATATTGGCCAAGATCACCATATATTGAAGAACGACCCCGTGTCTGTCCCACATCACAAACAGAGAGCTGTGGAAGAGGGGAACGTCTTCTGGAGCCAAAGGGGGTAAAATACCAGCGCATCATCAGCTTATATGTAGGCTTTTATTGCGCAATACTTTTAAAGGTATTGCGAATGTCCCTCCATAGCTGTTCCCACTGCTCAGCGGGGGCGTCCTCCGCTATGTCTGCGGGCCAGTTCCTCTGATAGGGATGGAGTGATAGGAGCCGTGAATGCTGTAGAACCTTGTATGTTCGTTAGATCAGGCCCCTTGATCTATCGAATGATCGTACCAGCAATTTGAAGGGGGTCAATGGGCGCGTGACTCCTAATGTGTTTTCCGGAGTGTGAGGTCAATGTCTAATTTGATAATACTGTCTTAGAAGAAAAGCAGAATTCCCGTTTGCATTGATCAAATGTTTTAAAAGTCTCTTCCACAAACAGGTCGGCTATTGTGCAACAGTCTCCAGCCTCCCAGTCCTGGAAAGAGTGAAGCTGGAGGGCCGGGGGAAACTCAGGGTTGCGGGCTAATGGTGTATTAGGGGAGGGAAATGAGGAAAGCCCGCGGCTGGTTGCTATCTTGTCCCATATCTCCAGCACGGTTCTCGTAGGGTAGCTATGTAGGCACCACAAGGGCGTGCCCTCCTCGGTAACCAGGCTTGGTCGCACAGGGGGCAGCAGGTCACTGACATATTCATGTGAAACCTATGTTTTTCTCTTTCGCACACTACCCATTCCGAGATAAACCTCAAGTGGGATGCCCAGTAGTAGATAAGAAGATTGGAGCACACAACGCCCTCTTGGCATCATCAGAAGTTTGTTGGAGAATCGTGGCTGTCCGGTTTCCCAGATAAAAGTGTTGACCTCAGTTTGACGGCTCAAGATATCCCGCTGGGGAATAGAAGTTAGGAGAGACTGAAAGAGGTAAAGCAGTTTGGGTAAAATAGACATTTTGACCACGTTCAAATGACCCAACCACAATATGGGAAGCGACTTCCAGCATCGAAGGTCTTCTCTAAAGGAGAGTCTATACTCCGGCCAGTTTGCATGAGTCCAAGAGCCTAGTGTGGCCTTGAGATTGAGCCCCAAATATTGTATAGAATGGGAGGCCCACTGGAACGGAGAATGCGTACCCAACTCTGCAAGCTCCATGGTGGAGAGTATGTAAGATTTAATGCCTGGGATTTATTATCGTTTACTTTTAGTCCTGAAATTTTTTCGAATTGAGAGAGTATAAGAAGCAGGGCAGGGAGAGAGCCTCAGGGGTCTGTGAGAGTCTGAAGTAGGTCATCCGCAAACAAAGCAGCCTTGTGCTCAACTCCCGTATTTTATTATAAAGGGGGAGGGAGAACGTGCCTCCACTCCACTAGCCTGTTCAGGCACCAAGGACCAGTTTATTCATTTACTTTAAAAGGAGGAAGAGCCACACACTCCCTCTCCCCAAGCCGATAATGGCCTCTGGGACCTCACCCCAAAGGGCCTGAAACTTATCAATGCCCCAGGGAGCCCCCTCTCGAGATACTGTGCTTTCCTACCCAGGTGAGTGCAGGCATACCCTGTCCACACTCTCCCAGGCAGGGAACATAATTTTGACCCTGCCCAGCAGGACCAGTTAAAAATGCTGCTCCTGCCCAGGAGCAAAGAAATGGCGCCAGCTCCCACCAGCACCCAGTATGGTGCAGACCAGGTAGCCAGCTTGGGATGCAGGGTCCTTGGGACTTCCCCTGTGGCTACCAGGTCCCAGCAGTGTTTGTGGCCTTGGTGGGCACCGGGGCATACCCCAGAAATTCTAAAAAAGGGCTGGCTCCCACAAGGGATGCAGCTGGGTTCAAGGGGCCCTAGGGCTTCCCCCTGGATACCCCTAAAAACTTTGAGGTGTGGGTGTCTGGCGTAGGTGCAGGTACCTGGCACCCAATTAAGGAAAAAATGCCAGCTCTCACCAGTACTCACTATGGGAGCTGCTGGAGAGCCTGCTGGGGCCGCGGGGTCCCTGGGGCTACCCCCACAGCCCACATGCAATATTTAAAATGTGGTTGGACACCAGGACCCTCGCAGGATATTCTTTTTTAAGTGAATAATAAATGAGCGGCAGGAGCTGCTTATTCACTATTCATTACTTCCTGAAGGAGCGCCCCGCAATGCCCTGCATAGGCTCATTTGTTTGCAGTAGGGTGATGTACATAGAAGGCCCAATTTTTGGCCAATGTTCTGTTAACTTTCACCTCGAATTGGAGCACTATCTACCAGATTTCAAAGATTTTCATTCGCTGGATCATTTTCCCGAGTATTCACCAAAGAACTTCCAATGCATGCTTAAGCAATGGTTAATTTGTGGCGGTGTTTATCAGCAGTATCCATAACTTATTTTTACCTACCGGAACTCCCAGGCCATCTCTCTGGCAGCAGATCATGTCACAGCCCCTGGCAGGCAGCTGCTTATCCAGTTCCACGCGGACCCTGGCATAGATGATGACAGTGCCTCATTGCACCAGCGATGTCACACATTTTATGCAGTATTTTAGTAAACATTGAAAGGTTAGTGACCGAATACTGCCCGTGTCATGTGATGGCTGCCTCCTGACTACTGGGAGACAAGTGTCTGCACAGCCTCAATGTGCATGCTTCAGTTTGCTCTTCTCCCCTGGTGACGGCACTGGTGCCACTCTTCTTGCCCCTGCCTACCCAGTGTTTGCAGCTCTGCCTCCGGAAGTGTCAGTACAGCTAACTGACGGCCCTCACCATTTTGCACAGGTGCAGCATGGAGGTTGAGAATACACAGGGACTGGTGCACAGGAATTCAAAATCTTTTCAAAGAGGTTGCCCATGTGTGCCTGTGTGGCTGGGCTGCTCCAAATAAGAATGACCTGCTAGATAATGACTACTTCTAATATGTGGAAAACCAAAGAATCAACACAAACAGCAGGTTTTCAATTGACAGCAGCAGGATTTCCAGAAGGCCAACATGGATTATCACCTAAGGGAGAATGGTGTCAGAATTCACATATTCACTCACTCATTCATTCACCTATGCATTCCTCTCACTTAATTAAGCACCCGCTCTAAAGATCTGTCTGTAAGCTACATATGTATATGTTCACTGAGTGATGAAAGCTTGTATTAGTCTGCCCTGCTGGATCTTGTGCGAGGAATAGAAGATTGCATTTGCTGCCTTCTGAGAGAGAGTGAAGCATTCTTTGCTACTATCATGCTGTATCGCTTCTTTGTGGAAGCAATAAAACAGGCATTATAAAACAGGCACAACATGTACAGCTGCTGTACATGTTGTGCCTGTTTTATAATGGGGAAAGCTTGTGCTGTCATCTTAGCAGTACCTGTCCTTTCTAGGAGGGAAGCTTGCACTATTTTTTGCCCACTTTTTATCGGCTCTATGAGTGATTTTTCCACGGTTGTTTCCCAATCGTATAAAAAAAACAGAGGCTATATTGTATGTATTGTATGCACTTGCTTACAATGCCCTATGAACCAGGAACTTTTATAATATTTCAGTGAGACACCTATATTCCTGATGAAGGCGCCGGACTCAGGCGAGGAAATATTTGAGTGCTGAAACATGCTTACGGACAAGATAATTAACAACAACAAGGGCAGCCCTGACAACCTGAACCAGGGGCAAACAATACTGGAATCCTAACAAGGGTTCAAGTTAACACAATCCGTACATTAAATATTAATCAAAAATAAAAACGAGGAAGGGCATACTAATCAAATGATAATGGGAAAAAAAGTTTTTGGGAAAAAAGGGGGAGTTAGAAAGAGAGAGAGAAATAGAAAGAACCCATGTGCAAATAAATATAATTTGTATAAAATGTATTGACAAAACTCATCTGTTAGATCCTAAAACATATATAACAATGGCGCTCAACACAGTACAGATATAACGAAAAAAACAATACAGTGTGTAGTCAAATAAGTGGCTGAGGGAAGGATTCATACAAAAAAGGGGGTGAGTTCAGGAAAAAACTGAATCAACACAAAGCAGACAATGTGTCAATGACTAGGGAAAAAGCCAATTGAATTGGCAAAAGGCATGTATAAAAATCATGCACAATCAAATCACACTGGGGATCTGTGCTTCAAAGTCACATATTTTCAATCAAATGCAAATAGGTAATAGGCTTCAAGTCCCGTCCACTTGTCTGGATTATACAGGCCTTTTGCCAATCTATTTGGCTTTTTCTCTAGTCTTTGATGGGACAGGCAGCTTTCTTACTTCTTTTGTTGAGTATCTAACTTTAGATACAAACTGTTGCTGGTACCCACCACAGTCTATCTTGGATCAATATACTCTTGAGACATCTGCTTGGTGGATTCCATATGATCGTGATACTTTCGGTTCTGGTCCACTTCAGAATAGATGTTTTATTGAACTATCATGGACGCTCATATATTTAATGTCCTGATAATGACCATTTAGTTTCCCTATGGTGTTTTAGGATCTAACAGATGAGTTTTGTCAATATATTTTGTACGAACTATATTTATTTGTACATGGGTTGTTTCTTTTTCTCTCTCTCTTTCCAGCTTCCCCTTTTTTCCCATTATCGTTTGATTAGTATGTCCTTGCTTGTTTTTATTTTTGATTAATATTTAATGTACGTATTGTGTTAACTTGAACCCTTGTTTTTATTTTTGATTATGCAGAGCTTTCAACAGCCTTCTAAAATACTCACTCCTTCTATATAGTGTGATAGCAACTTGCGTTGTACCTGTCCTGCAGGGGTGAAAGAGAATTGTGTGATGTTCCTCCTGCTTCTGCCACCTGCCCTTTACTTATTCTTTGTTTTAGGGAGGCTTGTGTTGCTGCTGTCCATGTTGTACTGTGGAAATGTACCTATTTAGGGGTACACTTGTGCAGGGTCACCCTTTTGACCACGGGTTCAAAGATCAACAAAATAGAGATCAGCACTGGAGTTGGAATAAATAACAAGTTTATTAATCACTCATGAGTGGGACCACATCCACACAGCACTCTCAAGTGCTGAATGAGGTAGTACACTAAATTCACAAACCGTGTCCCTTTTATACCAGCTTTCTACAGTGTAAGCATGTGAACAGAAATAGGAAAAACAAGTTTTAGAAAAAGTTATCAGCAAACGAGGGCAGATGAATAACCACTTGGTCAGCAACGTGGGAGGGGGAGCCGAAATGCTTATGGCAGCAGTAAATGGTCGACAGTTAAAATCTATGGCCAGGTGCACTGGCAGCTACAAACCCTCAGCACGTACATTGCTTTTAGCTGAGTCAGGAAGTCAACTAAAATAGATAACACAAGCAGAGAGAAAAGACGAGAAGCAGAGGATGGGAGAATTACAAAGGAAACGAAATGGACACCAGAGCCAAAATGGCTGTAGCTTATGCTAAGTAAAATATTACACATTTCCACACTACATTGGTTGTATTGTGAAGCTCGGTAAACAATTTTCCACTACAAAAAAAAACTACTTGATTTGCATTGTCATTGATAGTTTTATTTGCATGACGTGAATGAAAGTGTATGCTCATAAAATATGAGCGCAGGGATTACTTTTGGCTTTTCATGTGAAACAAGCAGTTTTTGGAATGGGCCTGGAATCTTTGTCAAAATGTAAAACACAGCTGACACATGTATCCCTGTTATGTATAACACATGTGGCTTGTTCTGGCAATTTAGCCAACATCACTTTTCATTCTAGGGTTTTGAACCCATGATGAAAGTGCTAAAAGAAAAACCACAAGCCCCACAGTGCAACATACTGCAGACAGAAAAGCCAGGAATTGAGGATGGCATCATGTGCCATAGTGCAACTTGGCAGACATGTGAAGTGCAAAATAATATCTAATGCATAACTTGTTGTCTTTTTTTTGTAGTAAATCATGGGTTAATTAGCCAGTGGGTGAGAGGGCGGAGATAGCCTTTCAAATGCAAGTGCAGGCATCTCTTTGCTAGTAGGCAAACAGCAACACTCCTTGGAAAAACAAACTGCATGCTAAAGAAGAGGTTGTTTACCAGAACAGTGCGAGCAGCAGCTCAACCTGAACTTAGATACACTGAGAAAGTGTCATAAACACTGTCACTGGTCCGTTTCAATGTATTCATTTTTTTTTTCTTATGTTTTCCTGCAAACTCTTTTATCTCTTTCCATTAGAAAGTGTGAAGGTTAGGCACACACAAAAGTGTTATCATCATGGCCGCCTCCCATGTAGGCTAACATATGTGATGGTCGTTGCCGTGTTAATATGGATGCCTACAGTTGAGGCTGAACTGTCAAGGTCTGAATCAAGATGAAGCATTTATTGGCATATTTTGTAATATTGGGACTTCAGTGTTGTCAAACATATAAATATAGGTTACCAAATAGCAATCAGGTGCTTTAAAGCCCTTTGCATTTGGGCATAGTTTTGAGTGGCTTTGCAACAGAAGTATCTGGCCAAAGGTCATTCCGGTTTATTGCAAACCAGCCCTAGTCGGGGTATCCTTTGGAGCTTCAAGAGCGACACAGTGAAGTGGGCTTCAGCCTGGCATTGCTTATTATTCACATGCAAGGGCTATGATACAGAAAAGGTAAAGCTATTTCTCACTGAGGGAGGTAGGCTCTGCCATTCATCTTACGAACTGGATTTATAGGCATGCTATTTACTGCTTCTGCTAAATGTTAGCATAGGCCTTAGAAGTAGCGACAGGGTGTTAGGATGCTAGGAACTTGCTCACCAAGTCAGGATTGCTCACATTGTTTTTGCTGGCCATGCCATACATTTATGCATTTAGCTTCTCATTCTTTGTGGTTACTGTTCATATTTTATGCACTTGACTTGTATTTTAGAAATAAATAAATACTATAAAGTTTTATCCCATGTTTCTAAGGGCCATATGTATGAAAATGTCCATTTGCGATTCTCAAATAGCGATTTGTTGCGAATCGCTATTTGAGAATCGCAAAAGGCTATGTATGTAGGATTTGCAAACATTTTTGCGAATCCTACATATTCCTTATTTGGGAATCGCAAATTGCGATTCGCTATTAAGGAATACCTCCCCATTCATTCCAATGGGTCTAGAGGCCCATAGGAATGAATGGGAAGACATTCTCAATTTGCGATTCGCAATTAGAGAATCACAAATTGAGAATGCAATTTCAAGGGTGCCAGGGTGTCAAAAGGACACCCTGTTGCACCCCTGAAATGTGCATGTGTGCACATGTGGCACATGTATGTGAGTCACATGGCACTTTGAAAAATGCTAAAAAGTGAATTTTTCAAAGGAATCGCAAACTACCACCCACTTGAAGTTGGTGGTAAATTGCGATTCCTTACGGCCAAATCGCACTTTTATTGTGCTTCTTACATTGCATTTAAGGAATCGCAATTTGCGATTCCTTAAATGCAATTGCAAAATAGGGAATCGCAAAATCTGCGATTCCTTATTTTGCGAGGGGTGTTTTGTGCCATACATTGGACACTGCTGATTTGCGATCACAAACGCCGAAATTCTGCGAATTTCGGCGTTTGCAATCGTAAAATTGCCTTCATACATATGGCCCCTAGTGATATTTGAGTGTGTTATACATTCACAAAAGAGGGTTCAAAGTTTCGCTGTGTCGTTATACTCATCTAGAAGGACTAAGCATGATCAGTAAACACCACCTGCAGTGTATTGTCTAGTGGGTTGGGTACGGTTTGCAGTCCAACTGGATTTCTAATTCCAGGTGTTAGAAAATGGAACCTGGAGGCTTTCGGGGACCCCCGGATTGTGGCCATTGGTGCCCAACGTGGTATATGCTCAAATTATCTGGATTCCTAAGTTGTTTTTGATGATACACTCAAAATAACACTTATTAGAAACATAAGGTGAAGTCCATTGTAATATCAGTCCCCTACTTCAGATTAAATAGGAAACCCCTGTTTCTGTAGATCTGTAAGCTTGGCTCTTAGAAGGGTATTCACCATCTTTGGTTTCTGCAATTTGGATCTCATGTTAATTGAACCTGATCATTAAACATGGCAGCTCCTGTTGCTCTAGAAGTCAATTATAAGGCAGCAGTTGCACAGCATCTCAAAGTTAGGGGTGCCTCAATGAGGAGGTTGCAGTAACCTTTGCAGTGCATGCACATGCTGCATATGCCTTTGAAATGCTTTACTCATAGGTCAATTCTGATCCGACCCCTATGGCTCTGAAGGGACAAAGGAAAAACAATGTGCTGGTGCTCCTAGTTCTGAGCACATGCTCGGCCTAGAGGCTGGTATGGTTAAGATGGACAGCCTTTAACACCACTGTGATACTCCTTGCTTAAACAAATGAATCACATGCTGGAGGGCTGCTCTGCAAAGGCCGCCAGCGGCACAGCTTGTCATGGAAAATGACGTCCTCGATAAGCTGAATGGCCCAGAGGAGCATGACCAGCAATCAGCAGTATGTTACCCACACCCTAAGGCAGCCTTGTGAGACAGCCCTGGCTCCCTGAGCCACATGCTCAAATCCCAGTCCCTGTGAGTGTACGGGAGAAGGCTACTACCCTGCGGAGTGGAGGTTAGGCGAGGAGACTTGTGCAATGCGGACTTCATGAGTAACAGAAGAAACTCAGAGTCGGATCCTCCCCACTCTCAGAGGGACAAGACCAAGGGATAAACTGCACTGCAGCCAGTCAGAACCAGTCAGGCATTGCTGTACCATTCCTGGCTGCATGGTGTGTGACTAGGGACTGCAATGTCTGGCTACCTAGTGTTCTGGGCTGGTGGGGGCTGGAGTCACAGTGGGTGATAAGTACGACCATTAAAACAACTGGTGGAGTGTAAGCTGAACTGCTCAGCAGTGGGACTACTCTGGAAGTGACAGGCCGCGATTTAATCTGTGTGGCAGTGAGCTCAGTCCTGTAAAGGGACTGTGAGCTGCAGCATTTCCAAAGTCCTTTGGCAGTGAATGCATAATGCCTAATGCCTGTCTCTCTTTGACCCAGAGACAGCTATCTTTTGGAGGATTGGAGGAAACTGCAGCTGAGAAGTAAATTATTGCCCTTTTGAGGAGGCACAGTTGGCATTTTAGCTTTCACAACCCGGGGTTGTGGTCTTTGCATGCTCCATTGTAGCCGAACTACACCGTGGCCTGCGTGGCCACCATATGTGGCTGTGACTCGGAGGACCCAACATGATGAATGACTGGGGAGGCTGAGGGCTTCCAGGGGTGTGGAGACCCTCAGCGCACAGCGCTCTCCCAATGTGTGCTACATTGGTGAGACCCTTTTGAGATGCGCTGCACTGCTGATGATGGTTTATGGACATTTTTGCAAGAGGCAGGTGTTGGAGGCCGCCTGAGCTCAAATTTAGTTTACATACAGGATTCCTATGGTGTGAGATGCTGGCCAGGGCACTCTTGTCCCTCCTGTCCCTCCTGTGTGAGGCCGTGTGCTGTGTTAACTAACAGCCAGGCGTGGCTAAGGGAGGGACGCACTGGTAAAGTGACCATCGAAGTGCGGCTTCTGTAGTGACAGGCGCTGACACAATCGAGCGACACCAGGAGCTTCGCGCCTCTGAGATGAGATGAGAGGACTTAAATACTACACTCATTTTCCAGGTGCACTGACACAGCTGTGGAATGGCACCCTTGTCCACCTTGAAATTCTTAAAAGCTGGCAGACTTGTCCCCAGTGGTGGTCAATCTCATGTTTTTAAGGGAATGAACAAGTCAGATAAAGGAATCAAATTGCTGATACACCATGTGCTTTTGCTGAAGATGATGGGGGCCCTGGATCAACACAAGGGTGATTCCAATAACACTACACCATTTCACAGGTCCCTAACGGACTGTTCTAAACACCGGTTGTGTAGTCTGTCCCCTAGAGGCACAAATATGACTACGAATATGGGAAGAGGTGATCAGAAACAAAGGAAACTTCTTTGACCAGTGTAGGTCCAGGAAATGAATTACCACAGGGTCGAAACATGGGATGGAAAATGAGGGGATGGAACTGGAAGCATTATCAGCCACAAGTTCCCTCCTGCTGGATCTCAAAACTGGCTGGGACACCAACCGTGCCTGCTTATCACAAGGGGGCATAATATCAAGCCTATTATCGCCGCTTTAGCGGCCGTTTTCAGCCGAAATGCATCGCACTATTAGCAAGGACACGCTAGCGCATGTTTCCTTGCCTTAACGCCTGGTTCCCTATCGCCTCACCTCGCATCGCAATGAGATGCAAGGTAGGCGTGCCCCTCACAACTACATCATAAAATATCAGTAACGGTGCTTCGCTGTATTTACAACGAAGCCCCGTCCGGTTTAGTGCTGTTTTTGTTCGCGCTAACTGGGCCTTAACGATAAATTCGAGACTAAGGCATATCTTACTTGGGGGGTGGATTGTGTGGCTAAGACCACAGGCCCTATCATCAAGGATATCGCCGTTTTCCATGGAACATCGCTGGAAAACCAGCGTTGTTCCATGGAAAATGGCGATATCCCTCTATCGCTGGAATTTTTATCGCCTCGGTGATATGAGTTGTTAATAACGCGCTAACCGGGTGAAAAATTCCAGCGATAGACGGCGATAAATAAAAAAGCGCTAAGCGTGCTTTGCGATATTTATCGCCGTCTATTGCTAATATGCCCCAAGGCTCCATAATTATCGGTGACATCTCACACTTGTGAGCTAGAAATGACCTCTGCAATTCCAGGGCACACTTATTTCAATCTATCCTTGTTACATCACAGTTGTTCAAAAGGCACAACGCCAATTTACGGAAAACCCACCTGAATCCCTACTATTCAATGGGGTACACCAGGCAGTGGGGTCAACATCAATATTTCTCATCCCTAGGTACGTATTCCAGAGGGGTCAGTATATTAATCTCCAGCTCTTTTGATTTTAGATTACATCACAAATGTGAAGATTCAAATGGTTGATATCCCTTTTTTTTTGTACATTTTTTTTATTGATTTTTTTGTCTTACAGTATTATCTCCAGTAGTTGAAACATCATGATATAACATGCAGCAACAATTTCTGTTGTGTATTTTTGCATTAACAATGGTAATTACTACACATATGTCCATGTAGCAGGTATGATAATGTGTCAGATCTTGTATAATACAATTGTCTGGTGCAGTCTCATTTGTCCTATTACATTATTTGTTCACAGGTTAGCCACATAGTAAGTGTAACGTTAAAGTCCAGTTCAGCATAGATTCATCTGGCATACTGTACATTTGATAAGAGAAGGGGGGTACAAAACTTGGAGGTGAGCTGAAACAACCCCGTGTCTGCCACTGTGTGCACGTGTGTGTGTGTCTCTTACTGAGCCCTCGTCCCTTGTCGTGATGGTTGGTGTTTGGTGCATGTGCGCGACGGATTGCCAGCGCACGCCTAGGGACAAAGAGTCTAGTGTCGATGAGTGGCCTAAGGGTGTTGGACACATTCACGGAAGCACTCCGTCGGGTCAGGTCCTTGCGAGGGATGATCTGGTTGATCTGCATTCTGCTGCAGCGCTGTCAGAATCGCATCCCAGCTTGTGGATATAGGAATTTTCCTGAGACCCATGGTTTCCTCTCACTGGATCGCTATACCTTTGGCTCTGGCCCATGCAAGAGTGGAGTGTCTCCATGCTTGTATATGCGGGGGATCTGGTGCCTTCCACTTTTTTGTGATTAGTCTCTTGGCCGTCCTCATGCCCAGGTCCAGGAACCTAGAGGTGGCTTTAGTGCTTCATGTCCTGCGGAATATATGCAGCAGGAATGTTGGCCAGTCAAAAGGTATCTCTCTCGCGGTGCAACTGTGAAGTGTGTTTGCTACCCCATCCCAGTACCTGCTCAGGCTGGGGTAACCCCAGAGCATGTGTACCACGTCTGCATCCATAGCAGCACATCTGTGGTAGGCCGAGTCAGTGCGGTGAAAGTATCTGTTGATGTTGTCTGTTGTGAGATATGCCCTCTGTGTGATGTAGTATTGGATCTGCCTAAAACAAGTGTTCCTGGGGATCTGAACTGGACTGGCCAGCGCCTGTTCCCATTCTTTGTCTGTGAATTGTCTGCCTAAATCATGTTCTCACTTGTGTCTGAGGGGGTCTAGGTTGATCGCTGCGTGGTGTCACAACGAGGCCGCGAACCACCGCGTGAGGTGCCTACCACATCCCATGACATGTAGGTATTGCACGGTGAGGTGTGTTTTCGGCTCAGCCGTGAGGTCTCCCAATTTCCTTTAGAGTGTAATCACCAATGATCGATGTAGGAGGAATTGCCCTGCAGGGAGTCCGCCGTCATCCACTAGTGTAGTGTAGGGAATATGCGAACCTTCACGATAAAGATCACCTAGGGTTTGCATACCCGCATCGTGCCAGTGCTGCAGTTCGGCAGCTGTAAGTATTGCCTGCCCCTTAGGGGCATCTACCACAGGGAGTGCGGGGGCATAGGGCATCATGTCTTGGGTTAAGTAGAGACTTCTGGGTAGCACCTGTACGCTATGTTCACGAGCTGGCGCTCAGGGGGCCGCACTCGTGTGCCAGGGTGGAAGAGCATGAGGATCTGAGGGAGCGTGTACGGTGAGAGCATGGTCGCTGTATTGTCACGCTGGCGGTCTGCCATCCATCTGGCGATCCATTGACATTGGGCTGCCAAGTAGTTGTGCTCAAACAAGGCGCTGTCAGGCCTCCCTGGCTGATGGGTAAATATAATTTTTTATTCCCATCCTATGTCGATTGGCGCCCCAGATGAAGTCCCTGGTTGTCTTTTCCAGCGTGGTAAAGAAGGAGGCGGGCACATATATGGGCAAATTGGCAAAGTAATACAGGAATCTCGGCAAGGCCACCATTTTGACCAGCGCCACTTTACCCACAACAGCAAGGGAGAGTGTACTCCAGAATTGCATCTGGGATCTCACATACGTCACCGCTCGGCCCAGGTTACCCTCGAAGAGGTCTAGTGGTTGGCGATACACACGTATCCTCAGGTAGCGGAATGCATCAGCGCTCCACGGCACTCTCACTACATTGAGTATAAGGCCTGGGTCACGGCACTCATTTTAAAGGCATATAGTTTAGATTTAGCAACATTTACTTTTAACCCTGACACAGCTGCAAACTTCAGGAGGATTTGTGCTAGTCTTTCTGGCACTTTATTGATGTCCCTTAGATAGATTAACAGATCATAGGCATACAGTGACACCATGTGTGTGCCATCGTCCAGCGGTATGCCATTATGTAATGACTCCACCAGTTGGCTCCATCGCAGAGCAACATGCATTTGCAATGCAAGAGGTCTCGCAATTGCGAGATTTTGAGCTATTGGCAATGTAAATGAAATTGCCTTTTATTTATGTGTTTAAAAAACCTGCAATAATAAAAGGCATTGTCATTTACAATACCAATAGGTCAAAGTTTCGAAAAGCGAGACCTATTGCATTGAAAATGCTTGTTTGTTGTAACTAGCACAAAATGTCGATGTAATAAACTGCCACTAGTGAAATGCATAACTAGTTTCTACTTGAACAATTAAATCAATCAATCAATCAGGGGTTTATATAGTACGCTACTCACCCGTGAGGGTCTCAAGGCGCTGGCGGCTCCGGTTCAGTCAAAGAGCCAGGTCTTGAGGTCCTTCCTGAACGTGTGCAGGGTTGGGGAGTGTCTGATGTTCACAGGGAGCTCGTTCCAGGTTTTGGATGCAATATAGGAGAAAACTCTCTCCTGCCGGTTCTGTTTCTGTGGATGCGGGGGACCTCTGCCAGGGCGAGGTCGGCAGAGCGGAGGTTCCTCTTGGGTACGTGGAAGGATACTCTCTCATTGAGGTATTTGGGTCCGATGTTGTGGAGGGATTTGTTGGCGTGTGTGATGAGTTTGAAGGTGACCCTCTTCTCGACGGGGAGCCAGTGGAGGCCTCATAGGTGTTGAGTCAAGTGCTCATAGCACGGTGTCCCGAGGACGAGTCTGGCTGCTGTGTTCCGGATGGTCTGGAGTCTGTGCAGAAAAGTTTTGTTGATTCCGGCATAGAGGGCGTTGCCGTAGTCCAGTCTGCTGGTAATGAGTGCGTGGGTGACGGTCCTTCTGCAGTCGGGGGGATCCACTTGAAGGTCTTACGGAGGATGTGAAGACAGTTGAAACTAGTGGAGGTGACGGCGTTGATCTGGCGGTTCATGGAGATGGAGGAGTCAAGGATGATGCCGAGGTTCCGAGCGTGGTATGTAGGGGTGGGTGGGCTCCCGAGGACCACCAGGTGTTGTCCCAGGCATATGTGCAGGGACAGAGGATGAGGACCTTGGTCTTCTCTGAGTTTAGCTTCAGGCAGCTGTCCTTCATCCAGGATGCCACGTTCTTCATGCCTTCCTGGAAACAGAGTCTGGTGTCTCCGGGATTCTTCATGAGCGAGAGGATGAGCTGGATGTCGTCGGCGTAAGATAGAATGCTGAACCCATGCGGGTTGATGATGGTGGCGAGGGGGGCCATGTAGATGTTGAAGAGCGTGGGGCTGAGTGAAGATCCCTGGGGTACTCCACAGTTGATTTCCATGGGTTTGGAGAGGAAGGGAGAGAGTTAGATCCTCTGGGTTCTGCCGGAGAGGAGGGATTGGATCCAGTCGAGGTCGGCTCCTTAAATTCCCACGTTGTGCAGTCTGGCTGCAAGAGTACAATGTGAAACAGTGTCGAAGGCTGCGGAGAGGTCTAGAAGGATGAGGGCCACGGTGTGTCCTTGGTCGAGTAGCATGCGGATATAGTCAGTGGCGGCGAGGTGCTGTGCTTGCTGCAGAATCCAGACTGGGAGGCATCCAGGATGGAGTTCTCTTCTATGAAG
This sequence comes from Triturus cristatus, assembly GCF_964204655.1. Taxonomy (NCBI): domain Eukaryota; kingdom Metazoa; phylum Chordata; class Amphibia; order Caudata; family Salamandridae; genus Triturus; species Triturus cristatus. The sequence continues at coordinate 963,726,664 of NC_140589.1, forward strand.
GCAGTCAGCTGGGCGTTTACGAGTCTCTCAGTGACTTTGGCTGCAAAGGGGAGGAGAGAGATGGGCCAGCAGTTTTTCAGGTCTGTTGGGTCGACCGATGGTTTCTTGAGATGGGGTTTTACCTCTGCCCGTTTCCAGTCGTCTGGGCAGATGCCTGATCTGAGGGAGGCGTTGATGGTGCGTCCTAGTTCGGGTGTGATGACGGTGGTGGCCCTGTGGAAGATGTGCGATGGGCAGGGGTCCGTTGGGGCTCCTGAGTGGGTATTCTTCATGGTCGCTGTGATGAGTTCGACGGTAGCGGGATCCCAGGACGTGATGGTTGGCTTATCGGCAGCGGTGGGTTGGGGGGTGGTGCTCGTCCTTGGTTCACTGAAGTTGTCATAGAGGGCCTTGATCTTCAGATGGAAGTAGGAGCTGAGCTTGTTGCAGAGTTCCTGGGAAGGTGTGACGTCCTTGGCTTCGCAGGTGGGTTTTGCAAGCTGCTGTATGACATTGAACAGTTCCTTGGCGTTGGTCGCATTGGTCTGGACTTTGTTTCTTATGAAAGTCCGTTTGGTGTCTCTTATGCGCTGGTGGTATTCCTTCAGGGCGCTCTTGTGGTCGTTCCGTGCTTCTGTAGTTTTCAGGTGTCGCCAGGTTTTCTCTAGGCGTCTGCAGGAGCGTCTGGCTTCTTGAAGGTCTGTGGTGAACCAGGCGGCTTTCAGCAGGCGTTGTTTGGCGGGGGCAGAGGGGTGCGAGCTTGTCGGCGCAGTGGGAGACCCAGAGGTGAGATTCCCTGGCTGCGGCGTTGGTGTTGGTCGCGGCGATGGGGGGGTATTGATGGAGGGTGGTGTTGAGGTGCACCTCTGTGACCTTGCTCCTGTTCCGTCATGGCAGGCGTAGGGCGGGTTTGGGCGCGGTGGTGGTGTTGAAGGTGAAGTGGATGCAGTGGTATTCAGTCCAGAGGGGCTGGGTGGCTTGGCAGAAGTGGATGTTTGTTCCTCCCGCGAAGATGGGGCCGAGGGTGTGACCCGCTCTGTGGGTGGGCGTGTTGACGAGCTGCTTCAACCCTAGGTTGGCAAGGATAGCAGTGAAGTCGAAGTCGTTGCCGTTGTCGAGGTGAAAGTTTAGGTGACCGAGTAGAATGTCGTCCGTGGAGGTGATGGCGTGGGATGCGGCGAGCTCGGTGATGGTAGTTGCGTGGTGGGTGTGAGGTCCTGGCGGTCTGTAGATGAGGGTGCCGCGTAGCGTGGTCCTGGGGCTTGTCTGGATCTGGAAGTGGAGGTGTCCTGTGTTGGAGTGGGGGTCACTCGTGGTGGATGTGGAGAGGCGGAGGGGGGTCGGGTGTGCGATGGTGAGTCCTCCTCCTGTGCAGTGTGGATGGTCCTTTCTCTGGATCTTGTAGCCATCAGGGATGGTGGTGGCGAGGTCGGGACCATAGGTGGCGTTGGTCCAGGTTTCCGTGATGAAGACGACATCGGGTGAGAGGGTGTTGAGCAGGTCCCAGATCTCAATGGCATGTTGGTGCAGGGACCGCACGTTGAGCTGGGATCTCAGCTGACTCGTATGGTCCCACCTTCGCTCTCACCACAGTTTTTGTGTAAAGTAGGCGAGTCAAATGTAAGAAATCGGAGCCTAATTTGTATTTTTCGAGAGTTGCAAACATATAATTCCACTCAAGGGAATCAAATGCTTTCTCGAGGTCAAGTATGTTGCAGCCCGCTCTCGGCCACTGGCATATGGAGTAGGTTGCGATTCGAAAGAAGCAACGCAGGTTGATTGAGGTGTTTCTAGAATGCAAGAAGCTGTTTTGGTCGCGTGTACCAGAGCGGGGACTCTCTGTGCCAATCTATTTGCCAGTATTTTTGCTAATATTTTGTAGTCGGTGTTAAGCAGGGCGAGTGGTCTGTATGAACCCATGTTTGTTGGGTCTCTGTCGGGCTTGGGCAGTGAATTCAAGTGTGCTTTGCACAATGAGGGAGGAAGCCATCCCTCATCTAGAGCGACTGCGTAGAGGACATGTAGTCGGAGTACCAATGACACTTGGTATGCCTTGTAATATTCTGCCGGGAGCCAATCTGGTCCTGGAGTCTTCCCTGTGGCCAGGGACATAATTGCTTCCCTAATCTCCTCTGGCGAAATCTGCATGTCTAGTATCTCATTGTGTGCCCGTGTTGCCTCAGGCAGTTGCACCTGATCTAGGAATGCTGGGACGGCGTGCGGTTCATAGTGGCTTTGGGATTATTACAGCCGTTGATAGTGCTGTGTCAGGGCTGTGTGGATAAACAGTTGTGGTTGCACTAAAAGCCCTGCGCCGTCGCGTAGCGTGGCTATCGGTGTGCGGGCATGTTCTTGACAGATCAGCCAGGCTAGGAGTCAGCCTGCGCGATCAGCGGTGGCGTGTGTGCGGGCCGTGTGCACAGTGTAGTTGTGACAGCTGTGGCGTTCCATCAACTCCGTCTGTTGTGTGCACAGTGTCTCCAGGCGGTGTCTCTCTCTGCCCTCACCCTCCCCCTCCGTCTCATACCACAATAGCTCTAGTTCTATTTTGGTCAGGTTGGAGCTGAGAGTCTTAGTTATGCTCCAAGTCGCTCCCTTGCAGTGTCCACTTGTCGTGGCTTTGAAAGCTTCCCATTCTACTAGTGTGTCCAGCGCTGTGGCTTCGTTAAGTTCAAAGTATTTAAGGATCACCGTGCACAGGGAGGAGCGAAATGGTGGGTCTTCGAGCGCAGCTGTTTGAAGTCTCCACATAGGGGCGGGGTGGGAGTTCAGGTTCCCAGGTGAGTTTCAATATATGGGGATTGTGGTCAGTGTGTGTCCGGCCTAGGTACTCTATAGAGTGGACCAGAGGGAGCAGCGTGAAGGATCCCATTATTCTATCTAGGCGTACATATAGTCTGTGTACCGCTGAGTGGTGTGAGTAGACCTCAACTTTTGGATTGATGTCGGAGGCGCCCCAGTTCCGTGTGGGACATGTGTGTTTCTTGGAGCAGCTCTATGTCAGTAGCTCTGAGTCGCAGATAGGCACAGATCGAGTATCTACGCGACGGTGTGTGTATACCGCGCACATTCCATGTGGCTACATTGACCTCCACCTGTTGTCTTCTTACATTTACCAGGGCGGCGCGTGGGGGAGGGTGTTGCAATTCCTGACCCTTGGGGGTGTGCTCCAGCTCAGTGTTGGTAAAAACAGGGTGCATGCATGAACTGAACTGTGTGTAACCATGAGGTCGAGTTCCGGGCGGGAGTTTATCCAAACTACGACGTGTAGCGCGGGTGTGTATGGTTCGCTGGCGGCAGGGAACGTTTCGCCCATTGATGTCATGTTGCGGTTATGTATCCCCTCAGCCAGTCCGTGGTGCAGGAAGGGGAGGAGCAAACCGCATATGTCCCTCAGCATAATGTTAGGTGTGTGTTGCGCGCGGCTGTGTGCAAGGCGGCGACACATTTTGCAAAGAACAATTAGGCAATCAGCATTATTATTTAATACAACATTGTACCAGCACGGTAGGTACTTGCGTGGGTTGTGTTCAACAGTTCACGGGCAGCCTTGTAGAGAGTCATATGATGTCGTCAGCTGTTTGTAGCATAACTTCTGGCAATTGAAACTCTTCAGGGTCATCGAGCCCGGATGGTGTTGAGTCCCAAGTTTCCGAGGATCTGGATGGGCTCAGTTGGTGGTCAGAACTTTGTGCTTCAGATCCTAGTGTTGCGGCCACTTGTAGCACCTCCTGTCTATCCGATCTCCTCTGTTCCAGGTCGGGGGCTGTGGAAGTCGCCTCGGCCCCAAATCGGTACCCACTGTGTCTGTTCCGACGCTGTCTTTTCCTGTTGAGTTTTCTTGGCTCATCTTCTACAGTCGGTCTGGGTCCCATCAGCGTCCCCGATTCCTCCAACCAGTGCCAAACTTTAATGGGTGAATCGAAGAAGCGTGTCGATCCTTTTGAAACTACGCAAAGCTTAGCGGGAAACAGCAATGAGTAACTTAGACCAAGATCACGTAGCTGCCTTTTCATGGCAGTGTATGCACTTCTGAGACATTGGACCTGTGCTGTGTAATCTGGAAATATCATGATTTGATTGCTTCCGACCTTTATGTATGCCAGTTTGCTGGTTTCAAGGAGGATCGAGTCTCTGTCTCTGTAGTTGAAGACTTTAAATAGGAATGGATGTGGGCGGGCTCCAGGCGGCCACTTTGCGCAGGAACACGGTGCGCTCTCTCTACCACAAAGTGGGGGAACAGGGTGCCAGTGGGGAGCAGGTCTCTGATCCAGCGCTCAGCATATTTCTCTGATCTTCGTCCTTTTTCACCCTCTGGAAGTCCCATGACGCAGATATTGTTGCGGCGCGAACGCCCTTCTGCGTCTTCGACTTTGTCTTCTAGGTCGTGCATGCGGTCTATTAGGTCTTGCAGGGCTGCGGTGTGGCTTTGTGTGACTGGTTTTAGCTCTGCAAGTGTTTGTTCCTGGAGGCGTACCTTGTCGCTGAGTTTGTGGTGGTCGGCTCTCAGAAGAGTGAAGTTTGAGGTGACCTTGTCGATTTTCGACTCCAACGATGTGCGGGTCCTATCTTTTCCACTGCTGCCAGAACAGAGTCTAGTTTGGCAGCAAGTGTTGCTCGTGGCATTTCTGTGGCTATGCCGCCCTCTGCCGTTGCCGCCTCACAGCCACCAGTCCGTGCATTTAGCTGTTGAGTGTTGGTGCGAAGGCGGCCCATTGCTAATTGCTGTGCTGTTGGCATTCACCACCAGTATGTGCAGGTTTTATCAGAACGGAATAGTGCCCTTGTCTGTGCGGGAATCCCTATCTCGTGGAGGAGCTGCCTACTCGCTGTATGAGGTTGACGAATGCAGGGAGGTTTGTGCGTGAGATTACACATCTGTGCTTTGTCTTCTGGTTCCCGTCTCTGCCTTGTGCGGGTGTTGTTGGGGCCTGATCAAGCCAATTCTTTGAAAGGGAGGTAGGTCTTCTCCGGTGTCTAACTTCCCCGTGTCTCAGTGACGGGCTTGTTGACATGTGTTTAGTTGTCTCTGGGCACTGTCCAGTGTTTTATGCTTCAACGTGGGGGGAGGGCCGTGTAAGCTGGCTAACTGTGTCCACTTCACCTTGTCGCGCTGTGGATCAGTGAAGAGTGGGTGTGTGTCGCCTCCGCGCTTCCGTGCTTTAGCGCGGCAAGATTGTTGTGCCTCTCGCCTCTGTATGTAGGTGGCCTAGGCCCGATTCGGCCTCCAGGCATGTCTGCGTCTTGCCAGACGTCACGCTGTTTTCTGACTTGTCGGTGCAGTCTAGGCCCAGGTCAACCACGAGGTCCAGATAAGGCGTTGGCTACCTGTGACCGCATTGTCACGTGCAGTCACCACAGTGCTGTCCAGGATATGGCAGCGACCTAGTCACTTGCGCATGGTATCAGTCCAGGCAAGGGGGAAGAGGGGTCCCCCGGTATAGGCCTCTCGCTTCTACTCACGCGTCACAGCCTCTCTCAGTGGCTTCACATCACAGTCCAGTTGCACTGGTCGTGCTCTACAGGGGTCGCTGAGCCACCTTAGTTTCCTTCTACCTTTATTTCCGCAGTGGCGCACAGGCAGCCCAAGTACACATTGGCGGCAGGCATCCACTCCTCCCTTACAGCAGGGGGTCACTTACGCTCCGGTGGCTTAATATGCATAGGCACATGGCTCTTGGGCAGCGTCTGAAGGCATCAATTTTCTCCAATTACTGCCAGCGTCTCCGCTTGCCCTCTGCAGGGTTCCTCCACCTGGTTCTGGATCGCCTCACGTTGCGGCTTCAAAGCGGCCCAGGACACGGTAGCGGCCTCCCTCAGTCACCTAAGTATGGCAGCCCTCCAGGCAGGGGGGGGGCAGGCTCTCAGCGGCCTCCTTCAGCGGCCCCGCTACACAGCTACAGTGCGCACGCTGCACCCCACAGGGGTCGCTGAGCCGCCTCAGCGTCTTTACCTCTCTGCCTTCACAGCGGCGTTCAGGTGCTGCAGGCACGTGCCTGTAACAACCACAAAAAATGCCAATACTGATACCCATTCAGACACAACAGTTATGTCAAAAACCAGATGACCTAAACACTCTGGTTAGAAATATTGAATTAAATTTTTCTTTCTCAAGTATTTTTTCTTTCTTATTTTTTATCTTTGTGTTGATAAACAATTAGTTTTAGAATTCAACAATACAAATGAAATACAATTATAAACATACACTGAAGACACAACAACACTTAACACAAAAAGACAAACAAATGTGATACAAATAAAATACAAAGCTATATACAATTGAAAACACACAAGTTATCTATACAGCTCGACAGGTTTTAACCTTCACGTTTCAAAATAAACAGTGCCTCTGATTCTTTTGATTATATACATAACATTTTTAATTTACAATTCAGAGGCCACATCCAAATGGTGGACCTACAAGGCTCTCTTAATATCTTCAAAATCAATATACATCTATTCAATGGTGAACAACATGTGGTCTACCCATCTTAGTGGGCACCTATTTGGTAAGAAATGAAAACCATCTACGTGTTTCGAACCCTTGGGACATTAATGTCAGGTTCTCCTCAAGACGTAGAACATCAAGCTAAAAACCAAAAATCATACTGTCAGAACCATTCAGACATTCCAATTCTTTTACTCCATTAGCTCAATATAGTTCCGTTCCCTTTACCTCAATCTTTTCTTAAACGAACATCAATCTCCTTGGTCACCAGCCGATGAAACAAGTCGCCATGAGCAACCTTAAAAAAACCCATATCTAAAGATATATTATTACAAGGCCGTCCAGTCCATATAGGTTCAGTCAAACAAATCTCATGACTTGAATGCTTACTTGTGTATCTTGAAAGTAGTACTGCTTCCCACATTCACTTGTTTTTCTAAGATGTTATTATTTTCCAAAATGACTGTGAAGGAAAATACTGTGTATCAATATTTGATTGATAACCATGCTACCTTCTGCCAATTGAATAGAATCCAAACTTATCACAACAACTTTATTGTCTCATAAATGAAGAGAACCCATCACAAGATTGACCTCTAATCTCGCCTGATCTTACTGAGATCCTTTATTAGGTCATTTTAAAAAAATCAAGTGGTATACCCTCCCTATTCATAATGATGTCAATATGTGTGGCCAATCAAAGGTTCCTGACCTGCAACAAGCCCAAGTAGTGCTGTGAGTTGATGTTGCTGTACTGAGATACAATTATGCTTAAGTACATATCCCATGTGCCAGTTAAGAGCTTACGGTTGCTCTTATCAGCCGTATGGCTTGATTATCTCAGTCCTATATTTGGTCATTTAACGAAATCAAGTGGTATACCCTCCCTATTCATAACGATGTAAATATGTGTGGCCAATCAAAGGTTTCTTATGTGCAACAAGCCCAAGTAGTGCTGTGAGTTAATGTTGCTGTACTTAGATACAATTATGCTTAAGTACATATCCCATGTGCCAGTTAATAGCTCACGGTTGCTCATATCAGCCGTATGGCTTGATTATCTCAGTCAAGTCTGTCGCCATAATCAAAACAACCAGCTCGAAGCCCTAGAGCTAGACATGAGCTGCGGCATACCTGCTCTATCTAATTCAGCTTCCGGATGGTGTCTGTGACTTCATACAAAATTGAGTCCGGACGCTTGCGCTTTTAACTTACTTGTTTATTCTCTTTCGAATCCTCTGAGTGCGGAATAAAACAACGCTCCAGCCCGCTAATTCATTTCTGGTTCGTTTTCGGAACGTACCTTCCTGGGTCAAATTTCAACAAATTTCTTGTCAATCAAAAACTTTATTGAAAAATGGCAAGAACTCATAATCGTTTCCTGTTTCTTAATAAAAGGACCTTTATTTCCATAAGGACAGTAAGGACGAAACGCTCACGGAGGCAGTGTGACTAGCCCTTGACGTAATCAAAAAAAGGTCTGATTTATGCAATAAGATGAGAAACTTCACAACTCATTGCAATGTGTACTAAATCAGAAAACTGACCAAGAGTTGTAAATGACTATTATATCGATTGTGTGCTGGCTATATTATGGCACTGGGATTATTGATTAGTAAAAAAAAGTGTATCTACACACATGAGTGCATATGTCCCCAACTCGGACCTGGAGCATTTGAAAAACAAATAATAACGACCACTTTAGATATTAGGAAGATGTTATACCGGTATCAGGGTTCAGTAGCAATAATATTATAATCAGTAAATGAGGGATTGTGTTTTATGGAGATTATCCAAGTTAACAAAAGCAGCAGTGATGACTAGATCCTCACAGGTTCTGTACTTCTGTTTGTTCATTTAGCCCATTTTGGGCTGTATTAAATTTAATGATAAGGAATGCCTCTCGTTGGTTCAATTTATGTTCTAGGTCACCTCCTTGTTCACCCAGTTCAATGGAGAACATCACCGTCCATCTTAAATCTGTTTCAAGGTGTTTCTGTTCCGGCCATTGAGTGACCAGAGGTGCTGTAACTATATGTTTCCGTATTCTTGAATTGTGTTGACAAATTCGTTGTCGTACCTCGTGATTTGTCTTTCCAATATAAAGTTTATCGCAAGGACAGATTATACCATACACCACGTTCTTGGTTTTACAATTTGTGAAGGTGTCATGTTTCCAGTTTATTGATCCAGGGGAAAACAGATTCCCTTCTATCGTTTGACTGCAACATACACAAGTCCCACATTTTCGATGGCCTTGGATGGGTGGTAATCGCAGGTAGCCACGCATATCTACTCCAGATGGTTGTTTTGGGAGGGAGGCTTTAACCAGTTGATTTTTTAGACTACTTTCTTTTTTGAAGGCAAACAAAGGCCGCTTAAAAGAATTGTCCCAATTAGAAATTAAATGCCAATTCTGGGTTATGATTTTCTTGAATTCGTTAGATTTTGTGCAGAAGGTGGATACACAGACTAATTGATCCAATTGTATTTTTCTTTTTTTCTTTAGTAACTCTTCGTGTGGCGTCCACCATGCCCTTTTCATTGATCTCTTCAGGAGCCTTTTGGGGTATCCACGATCTTTTAGTTTACAAATCAGATTCTCCGCAAGTTGTTGAAATTCCTGTTTGTCTGTGCAATTTCGTCGAATCCTTAAAAACTGGCCATATGGTAGAATTTCCCTTAAACTCCGGGGATAGTGACTTTTAAAATGCAATGCCTTATTCCTATCTGTCAGTTTTACAAACAATGTAGTTTTTAGTTTTCCTCCTGATGCGTAAACTTCCACATCTAAAAATGTGATACGTTTATTATCTTGATGGATGCTAAATTGAATATCCGGTGGAGGATCATTCAGCCAATTGTAAAACATTAGTAACATCTCCTTGGTTCCAGTCCAGGTCAAAAATATATCATCGATATAATGAACCCACCTTGAAATTTGTTGAAAAAATGGGTTGTTGTTAAACACTCATTTTTCTTCATATTTAGCCATATAGAGTACAGCAAATTCAGGAGCGAATGGACAAACCATCGCTGTACCTTCACAGGCGCCCACTGTCTCTTGTCAGCTGGAGGGCACTGTATCACTAAGTCGGAGGGGCCCGGAAGCTGGGTGGTTCAGGCTTCTGAGCGGCGGTGCACTCCTCGGCGTCGGGTGCTGCGGGCTTCGCAGTCGTGGCTTTCCTCGCCTTCTCCGCCTTCCTTCGGTCACAAGCGTGGGTTGCCAATGCACAGGCACTGTTGTGCTGTCTGATTGCACCTGGATGGTGGAGGATACTAATATATAGCAGGATAATCAGGGGTGTGAGGACGTGGCGCTCTAGCAACTCGTGTCCGCCATGCTTGGCTGTCTGGCCACGCCCCCCCTAATGGTTGATATCTCATGATGGCGAGGACGTTGTGCAATAATAAGATAGTGCTGCTCTACACAAATGCATCTTTTGACACAATATTTACTTTAATATGCAATACTGACTCTGATTTAACAATCTGGAGAGGAGATCACAATTTGAAGTTGAATCAAGAAGCAATTGATCCCAAAACATAGGCTATGAGAATCCTAAGTCAGTGGAAACAATGCACCACGGTGGTCTTAAACGATGGATGGAGAGTTTGCTTGCACTGGAACTATAAGAGGATTTCCATCCCACTTTATGGCTCAGCACACTAGGCTAGATCTTGGTACCAACCAGACAGGAGACTCCCTTTCCTGACTCCTAAAAAAGATCTGACTCAAAGGAGCCATCTCAAGTCTCCATTTGCCTATAGCCCTCCCCAGACCTAGACATGAAAGAACTACAGTTTCATCTACATGCTTTGCCTGGAAGATGTTCAGTGCCAGATCAGGGCTCCCATGTCTTTACAATCCCTTTCATACCTTTGGCACCCAACATGATACTCACATTTATAATGGAGCCAGAAGTAATTGCTTGCCCCCCAGCAAAGCAGGGAGAACAGCCCTGGTGCATTTATATTCCAAAGAAGCCTTTTTTTAAATTGGGGCAATTTAGGGAGAAGTCTGACTCCACCCCACTGAGAGCATATCTTTTACAGCTGGACAGACCTGCACCAACTGACAAAGAAAGCAATCTGTCTTATAACGATGCTACTTCCCTACCGACCTAGATTATTGTTGTTCCAATGCATGTTCCATGTGCCAGGCTGGAGCCCTTACTTACTCTGTATTAGGGGACTCATAAGTCGGGGGGTCTTGTTTATCCTGGGTGGATGTGACACCTAAATTGCCAGAAAATAGTTAAGCTCATTTTAGAACCTATATAAGTTGAATGCAACCCATGTATACTCTGTGGTGAGATTGGGTATGTCCAATGGCAATTGTTTTTATGTAAATACACTCTTTATTTGATCGTGCTTTTCTGTTGAAAGGAAATAAAACAAGTATTGGTAACTCATTGGTTTCACCTAAGTAACGAATAAACAGCTGCATTCATCAACCATTGCATGAGAGAAGGAAGGAGCTCCTGACAGATGACATGGGAGAGGAGAGGATATGGGCTGCGGTCAAAGCTTCTGACTCAAGAGCTGGGGATCCCGATTTGAGTCTCGGCAGCACCGCGTAACATCCTGGAAATCTATGCAAATCACTTTATCTCTCCGGGTGATACATTGCTATATAAATATGCTGCAAGAGTAAAAGGCAAAACTTAATAAAAATATAGTTCCACCAAAGCGGATATTAACAGTATGTCGGCGGCGGGAAACTAATAAGAGAAGCAGATGAAGAACAAGCATTGGTAAATGCAAAGAAATATGCTACAGCCACTAGAAATGGAGAAACGGTAAGTGGCATGCACAGGAACCAATGAGAAACCAGGAAAGAGAAGAGGTGGGATGTATGTCCCATTTAAGTTTATATTAAAAATAATAGATTTCTCAAGCACGCTGTGCAGGCAAAACCTAAAAAAAAAGTTTAAAAAAGAAAGGGGAGGGCGTTCGATGAACTCTGTCAACAGTGCATCAGTTAGAGAAGACCAAAGTCATGGCACACTTCTCAGCACAGCAATTTGTGATGGACTCATAGGGGCAGTTTGCTCAAAGCAGCGCAGTGCAGTAAGTTGCTGCACTGCACTGCACAAGTGGAGAAAGCAGCACAAATTCAGGTTTACTAAACAAAAATTACCTGCTACTGTCATTACCCCAGCGCTGGTGCACTATCTACTAGCACCACACACAACCTTTGCACCATGGTGCAAATATGTGTGCGTGCTGACTAGCATAGTGTTTGTACTGGAAGCACACCCTTCTCATACAAAATCCTGTGCCTAGGCAAATTATTAAACAAGCCACACATTGTGTGTGTGCAGTACAATGCAGCACACATGCACATGCTGCTTGTGATATTCAAGAAGTTAGGAAGAGACTCCTATATGTATTGGCAGGTCGTTCCATGCTTTAAGGGCGATGTCGGAGAAGGCTCAACCGCTGGATCTGGTTTTCTGTGTGTGTGGAATGTGCGCAGGTAGGAGTTCAGACAATCTGAGGTGTCTGGACGGTTTGCAAAAGCAGATGCGATTGTTGAGGTATGTTGGCCCAGTGTTATGCAGTGCCTTAAAAGTGTGGGTGAGGAGTGTGAATTGTGCTCATCTGTGTTTTGTGAGCTAGTGGAGGTCCTTCATGTGTGGTGTGGTGTGATGTTAGTGCAGCGTTGGACGTTGAGAATGATTCTGGCTGCCGAGTTCAGAATGTTCTGTAGTCATCTGGTGAGTTTTATGTTGATCCTGGCATAGAGGTTGTTCCCCAGGTCCTGCTTGCTTGTCCAGCTTGAGTGTGTGTGACGGTTTTCCAGGTGCTGATTGGGAGCAATTAAACCCCTTCTCAAATTCTTCAAAATATGGAGGCTGTGATGGCACTGACTTAAGCTGTCATTTCGAGTTAGCTGTCAATCCCGAGGTTCTTGGCAAAGCCAGTGGGAGATTAAGTTAGTTCCTGCTCTGTTGGCCTCCAGGTAGATCCCCACAGTAAACTGTTCTTCACAATCACGATTTCAGTCTTGACGTGTTCAGCTTCAGACAGTTGGTCTTGCTTCAGTGGACAACTTCAGTCATGCAGATATTGAACTTGATCCGGGTATTGGGCATCTTGTCCATGAGGAAGAGAATGAGTTGAGTGTCATCAGCATAGAAGACATTGATGTTTTGAGAGCAGATAATGCTGGCTAGAGGGATCATGTATATGTTGAAGAGGGTCAGGCTAGCTGAGGATCCTTGTGGAACTCCACAGAAAAAGTTGCGGGCATCCAAGGTGTACGATGCCAGACTTACTGAATGGGTTTTTCCAGGCAGGATGAAGCAGATCCATTGGCGTATGTGTCCTTGGATTCTGATGGCATGTAGGCATTGGATGATGATGTGGGAGACCATGTCAAAAACTGCATAGAGGTGCAGGAGAATGAGGGCCGCCGTGTCTCCCCTGTCCAGAGTCATGCAGATGGCATCCACAGGGGTGGCCTGAAACCAGGCAGGTAGACGTTGAAGTGTTCAGTGCAGCCTATGTTGATGATTTACTCTAAGACCTTGGCCGGGAATGGTAGCAGGGAGATTGATCTGCAGCTGGCTAACGTTGAAGGGTCAGCTGGTAGTTTCTTCAGCAATGGGTGGACATTTGCATGCTGTGTTTCCAAGCATCTGGGAAGGTCGTGAAAGAGGTGGAGGCATTAAGAATCGGTGAGAGAATAGTGCTGATGGGTTGCAGTCCTCTGGAGTAGGTGTGGTGGGGACATGGGTATGATGGGGGCACGTGAATGGATGCACTTTAGGCTGGCACCGCTTACTTCAGGTTGATGATTGCCCATGTGGTTAGCAGTGCTTCTTTGGATAAGATCAGGAGGCATTTAGCGAGGTCTATCAGGTCCGGTTGCGGGATGAAGTTGCTGTAAATGACAGTGATTTTGTTGGTAAATAATTGAGAGCAATTGTTGCAGAGGTAACGCAATTGGGTGATTGAGTCAGAGGCAGTCGCTGTTGAGGTGAAATCCTTCACGATGGCAACGTTTTCTTTGATTTTGTTGCTAGTGGCATCAATGCAGTTCACCAGAGTAGCGTGTTTGGTGTGCCATTCCAATAGTAGAAATGAGTGGTACTAGTGGTATAAGTGGGTGGCAGGCTTCAAATAATAATTTTACACATTGCACACATATTTGGACTTGCCTTGCTTTTATATGAGTCAGTGCTATCTTTGTGTGCGCAGGGGGTGGGGATTGAGAAGAACCCTTTCTCAAGACTTTTCTTTGTATAGTAAGTCCAATAACTGACAGAATTTATATGCACCTACAAGTAAAGGCAAGGAAAAGATTTTTCCAAGGAAAGCTGCACAATACCAGGACTCAGCTATAAAAGCAGTTCATGCCGGCCAGAATATGTCACCCCCATACACCCTGATGTATCATGCAAGCACATGGTCCCTTATCTTTGTGCACTGGCTTATACCACAGCAATTGGGTCATCAGTCCAGAAAATACCCATACTTCACTCTATGAGGACACCCGGAATGCAAAAGAAAATCTGGCCTGCGGATTCTAGAACAAGTTGACGTTTTTTGATGTTTTATTCATGCACTATGATTATCATAATTACCTATTCAAGTGGCATTTATTATCATTATTATTGATGTTGTTGTTGACATTATTGTTTTGGGTATTTTAAATGGAAGCCGGCAATGACCTAAAAAACCTGTACAAAATGTCCCTTTTACAATCCATTTGTGACATCATTACTCACTTGTGATAAAAAAAACTACATCATCACACCACTGTATTAACCTAAAACATTTTCGTTTTGTCACCACACTGCCTGCTACCAGAGCCAACAGACAATGTGGAAGCCAGTCACCTAGCAGAATCATAACCACAGCTTAAAAAAGTTCATGAAGAATTTTGATTTCAGCTCTTACTAACTAACTTTGGGGCATATTAACAAACCAGGAGATAAAATTATCGCCGCTTTAGCGGCAGAAAACTGCCGCTAAAACGGCGATAATGGGCTTGATAATATGCTCTATGGAATTGCAATTGACGCCCATGTTAGACGTCCTTCACATCTAACATGGGCTTCAATTGGAATTCCATAGAGCATATTATCAAGCCCATTATAGCCGTTTTAGCGGCAGTTTTCTGCTGCTAAAGCGGCGATAATTTTATCGCCTGGCTTGTTAATATGCCCCCATTTTTGTTGCAAATTAGCCTTTATTTATTTTTAAAAAGTTCATAATAGTATATTCATTTAATCAGGTTTTGGGTTTTTTCAGAGGAAAGTAGGACTCTAGCTGCAGATCAACCAAACATTGTTTTAAAGGTGGCTTATTTTTACGGCATAGCCTATGTGCTTGCACAAATTCAAAATGCATATTGATATATTTATTTCTACAGTACAGATTTTCTAAGAAATCTAACACAGCTGCAATAAGAGAATGATTTCAACAGAAAAAAGCAAGAATCGAAGAATTTAAAAGGAGGCAGGTGCTCATGGTGAGTTTTACCATGTAATTTATAAGGAATAAAATATCACCTACCATACACATAAAGGATATTTCAATTTACACCAATACCCATTCGCTTTTAAAGGAATGTTGACATTCAGTCTCGTAATCCTCGTTCCTCAATAAGGTCATAGAACTTCAGCAAACGGGGAATAACTCAATGGATTTGAGGTTGTGTGGCCATTTTGGCACGATTCCCCTTTTTCTGGGTCTTTTTTTGTCATGCACAGTTCATCAAGTTTTTTTCTGGTGAATCATGGACAAGAAAAAACAGTAGTGTAGAGTTATCACTCAATTTTTAATCCCATTTGGCCGGTAATCCAGTTAGCAGCGGAATCCGAATTATCTGCCGACTCGTAATGAGACTAGAGCCAGTATGTGTTGGTTCTAAATTTATTTTAAGTCCACCGCACAGTTTGGCAATGTGAGAAGGTTATTAATCGGAGCAACACGTAGGGGGTCATTTCGAGTTGGGCTATCTCACCCAGAGTGATACCTCTGGGTGAAATAAACTAAATCCCATACAACTGTGTCGAAACCCGGAATTATTGGATCTGAAAACTCCAAATCTGATCATTCTGCGCCCAGAAACAACAGGCCTTCGAGACTTCCTACTGTGCAGAGGCTGTCTGCAGCAGTACAATGTGGGCCCCGCATGTCCTCAGCAGCAGACCAGGGGCAAGCACAAATATGCTCCCTCTGGACAGGCAAAAGTGTTTACTTCACCCCTCCACCCTCCACCCAACCTCTAACCTACCAAGAGCAATACCACAGACACCTATCACCTGGTCAGAGCCGGTAAAAAAAAGTCTGTATTTTTTACAGAAATTGTAACAACTGCCCGGTAAAACACCAGGTATATCTGAGTCCAAGCAGTTATTCCCCATTTCAGGAGAACAACTACCAATGGCTGAACTTTGCTGCGGGGAGACATACATTCTGGTCAGCCAGCAGATAGTTCCAGCCAACTCATAATTACTGCCTTAGAAAAATACTGCAAAAGATTTATCTTAATTAATGTAAGAATCTGCTCAACCATTGGTTTTAAACATAGTACCGAGATCGCACCTACTCTGGCCCCATCTTGGTGCGATCTAGCAACGAATAAAAATACATCTTAAGAGGAAGCATTTGTGCCCACAACGTCCACGGCCTTGCACTGGTGAATTGGTGTCTCAGCTAGGCCGGGGGACGTTTGGGTGTCTTACATTCCAGTCTTTTCCCTCGCTGTGATTAACTGTACAGTACTTTTCACCTTGGATACACAAACACAACACAGTCCCGTCACGTTGTTTCCTGACCACAAAAAACACATCTGCACTGGAAACTTGTGACATCCTGGGTCCTATGAATAATTGATTGGCAGTGGGCCAGCTGCCTCCCTCTTTATTGGTATGCACTGCTGGTCCACACTGAGTTGCACATTCCCTTGAATCCATGACTGATGATGCTGTTCGTGGAGCAGTGTGCATACAGATTCAGCATGGGAGGCCACAGAGCCCGGCTCCGCCTCCACTCAGTGCCTGGAGCACGTCAATGGGTTTCAAGCCAGTACGTGATTAAGACTATGCATGCCATCGTCTCTTTATTCTTCTATTTCTATTGAAACAATAACTAGAGTAGCATCCAATGGGAAAAAGAGAAGATGCTCAACATCATTGTATCGTCGCTCATAGGCATGGCGCGGGGTGGGGGCGCACACTAGGCGAACGCACACCTCCCGGATGACTTTGAGATTTGATAACCAGTTGTCTGACACACATATAGACCTGTAAATCTGCACCTGCATGTGTACTGCCTTGTCTCGGTGCACAACTTTACAAGTTATGCCTAAAAAGCAATGCCAGTTCTAGCTCGCCAGGCTTACTTCAGGAAACATTTTTATTAGAGGTGGGCATAACTCGCATAATTAGCTGTAGCATAATAACACTGAATTGGCTAAAAATTCTGGGAGAATCCCCATAATTGTGCTAGAAGAGTTATTTGGCATTTTGAGCTATGGGGCATATTATCAAGCCAGGCGATAAAATTATCGCCGCTTTAGCGGCAGAAAACTGCCGCTAAAACGGCGATAATGGGCTTGATAATATGCTCTATGGAATTCCAATTGAAGCCCATGTTAGATGTGAAGGACATCTAACATGGGTTTCAATTGGAATTCCATAGAGCATATTATCAAGCCCATTATTGCCGTTTTAGCGGCAGTTTTCTGCCACTAAAGCAGCGATAATTTTATCGCCTGGCTTGATAATATGCCCCTATGTTCTTAGTGCAAAAATGACTGCTCGCATCCATGTTGGACACAAGCGTTCATTTTGCGCTATGAAATAGCACTAAGTGCAACAAGAGCACGAATGCCCTGGCGAGCAGCTGCTCGTGCTTGTTAAATATTCTCTTGCACTAGGATTTTTCCCCCAACCTACTTCCAGCATTTGGCACTGTTTTTATAGATGCAAGAATGCATTTTGGCATTAGAAAATAGAGCTAAATTTAAAACAACATGAACAGAAGTGCAAGATTCTAATCGCTAAATTTGTCATTTCCCCCAAAAACCCTCTTAGTTACAAGAGCGTGCGTAACTGTGTAATTATCGGTAGTTCTTTGTCAAAGAGTAATGCAGAATTACCGAAAATTACTCCAATTACTCTGGTCTAATTTAATTTTCACCTAGGCCTAGTTTTAATGTATTCCTTGTGAGTTAACAATAACAGAACCCTTTTGGCTCCTGATGAACTCCGTAAAGCTATGACGTAATGGATAAAGTATATTGCAGTGAAGGCTGCTTTAGAATGTTGGGTTCGCAGTTACACGCAGTCAAACAAAGACGTGTGATACCAAGCTCTGTGTGTGGCGTAGTCATATTCCGGTAAAAATGCTGGGAAGACGCAGCAAATGGCGACGAGATAGGGGATAAGTAACCCAACGATTGCGAGTGCTTTCTCAGAGAGTTTGCCGTGGTCGAGTCAAACAGCTCGTGGGTGCCACATGTTACGTTGTCGAAGTACAGAATCAGCGTTTAATGCATTTGTAGTCAAAGTGCAGTTCCAACCACTGTGAAACATGAAAGCATTTACAAAGAATCTACACATTGTTGATCGAGAACCTGTTGGTCAGGCCATACATAAAGGTACCGCACGACTACACAACACAGAGCCATACCTAGTACAGAGTGATCAACCCGGTGTCAAAAAGAACAAAGCAACAGTCAAGCACAAGATAAAGATACAATTATAAGGGCTGCAAGGCAGAGATCAATCAGGTGTAAGCAAGTGCACAGAGATGTCAGAAGCAAATCGACCTAGACGCAAGAAATGGTTGTCTACTAACCAGTAGTAATTAAAGAGAGTCTTCATACTGCAGCACTAGGCACAGAAGCCCAAGCAGAAGAGCCTGGGGTTGTGCTTACGGAGCCTTCCATACCTGAAGAGGCAAGCCACCAAAGTCACTGAGTGTGACAGATAACAACTCCACAGTTCTTTGAAGTGTAAAAGTCAATGAGGGGTTTGGAATAGTGGCAGGTTGTTGTTCCGATGGAGAACAAGAAGAAAATCTGTTATTTTCAGATATCATCATCAAGGATGAGGGAGAGGCCAGTATGTTACAAGGTCGCAGAGTGAATGACCTAGAAACAGTGGCTGAGAGACCGCCACGTCCCGCCTCATTTAGTTCCTGTTAGAAATGGGGGTCTCTGGTTGGCAGTGGATGGCTACTGTCCAAGCAGGGACCCTTCTTCCTAAGTCAGAGTGAAGGGCTGCACCCCTTTGACAACCCCTGCTCCACCCTGTGGTAACGTAGCACGAGCAGTTAGGCTAATCTCAGAGGCAATGTGTTAAGCGTTTATGACCATACACAGTAATACAGTGAGGAACATTACAAAGGGACACAACACAGGCAGGTATCAAAAAATAGTTATCTTTATATATAGACTTATCACAAGACCAAATAACGAGAAAGCCACAATACTGTGCAAAAATAATTCTCTCTGGATGCTGCAAAAATAGTTCAAATGGGGAATGCAAAGTTCAGTTGAGGGCAATGGTCTCTGCGACCCTTTTACTCACAGTTCCGGGATGTTGTTGTCAATAATCCACAAAAATGCCGCTACGGCGGGATAGCGATGTTTTTCCTCACGCTTTTGGTCGCGGTCGCTCGCTAACGGGTGTTAGCGACAATTTTGAGGCCCACAAACGTGCGGGGCGATGATCAGGACAGCGAGCCCTCAGCGGCAGCGATGCAATGAATTTCTTGATGCTTCGTGGCTGTGGTGATAATTTCGATGCCCGCAAACGTGCGGGGCAATGATCAGGCCAGCGAGCCCTCAGCGGCAGCATGGCGACGATTTTCCTGACGCTCCGCAGCTGTGGTGACAATTTTGAGGCCCGCAAACGTGCGGCCGATGATCAGGCCAGCGAGCCCTCAGCGGCAGCAGGACGGCAATTTTCCTGACGCTCCACGGCTGTGGCGGCTCGCTAACAGGCATTAGCGATAATTTTGAGGCCCTCAAATGTGCGGGGCGATGATCAGGCCAGCGAGCCCTCGGCAGCAGCAGTGCGATGATTTTCTTGACGCTCCTCGACTGCGGCAGCTCGCTAACAGGCCTTAGCGACAAAATGAAGTCTACTGGTCCTGAGACTTCAGTCAGGAGGCTAGTTCTCTCTCTAGCCGTTGGGTGATTGCAGGTTCAAGATTAAAAACTTCTCTTACAGCTCCTTTTTCCTCCTATTTCCAGTCCAATGAAAACTACTGCAGGCCAATCCAGGGAACAACACACAACACCAGGACAGTCCTCTCCTGCAGCTTCCTTCAGTTCCACGGACAGAGGTTTGTCTTGAGATCAAGGGGCAATACAAATTGTAGGGGTTTCAGCACAGATATTTATACACATCAGAGCATGTCCTACCTTGCACATACAATGCACCCTACCATAGGGGTGTCTTACATGATGCCAAGGGAAGGTTCAGGGGCTGGGAAGTGGGTGCACTTCACAGCCAAGATGGCAGTTCTAGACTGCACACAGACACTGCAGTGGCAGGTCTGAGACACACTTTACAAGCTGCTTCTGTGGGTGGCACAATCCAGCGCTGCAGGCCCACCAGCAGCATTTGGTTTACCAGCCCAGGGCACACACAGGCCACATTACTAGGGACTAACAGGTAGACCAAATAAGCCAATCAGGGATACATCAATTCATATATCATCTTTACACAGGGAGCAACCGCGCTGCGGCACTGAATGGCAGTGGCACAGCGCCCAGAGCATCTATCACCAGAAAAACAGAGGAGGCACAGCGAAAAAATGGAAGGGAGACTCAGGCCAATGGTGCCAGGTCTAACAGTTCCACACTGGTTTCCAACACTGCCGCTTTCTTAAAACCACCATCAGCATTCGATACCGTCATAAAGTAAAATAAAATATTGGCAACAGATTAACTACGTGGATAGAGACATTTGAAGATTTCATTGATGCGCTTGAAGAGACTGATGCCAAAATAATTATCAAATACCTCAAAAATCTTGCTCATCATGGCATAAAGGAAGTCATACATAGAATGCCCCGAACTGATGAAGAAATCATATATCGTCAGATTAAAGAGTCCTTGAATCTCAACTTCAATCCAATGCCCAATGTTGACTATAAAAGATATATTTTCAGTCAACAACAACAGAAAGTTGGTGAAACCATTCATTTGTAAAATGACTTGACACACTCATCGAACACTGTAAGTTCAATGTATTTAATGATGAAGGAGCCACACGTCTCGGAGTGATTGATGGATATTGTCTGATTCATTCAGACGGCCAATGCTGAGAGAAATTCTGAGTCTGGAACAAGTGTTATTGGATGCTAGAGCTCAAGAGAGTGCCTATCGACAAGCCCCTGACATGGAGGACGGAGGTGCCCAGAATGAACAAATCATGAGTGTGAAAAGTAAGCAAAAGCAAAAGACTGAGGGACACAAGGTGATGTCTACACATATAAAGAATTTATTTTGATATTCGTTTCGACTTTATAAATAAGAGGAACAACGGGCTATTTTGGACAGGTCCAGCACACAAGGCCCAATAATAAGTACAAGTACAGAGACGTATGCTGTTCCTAGAGGGTGAGAAGAGAAAGAGGCCTACAGTAATATGTTAATCAGTGAAATCAGGAGGGATTTCCTCCTTCAGGAAAAAGACCCTCACACATCCAGCCAGCTAGATGTCATGCTTCATCATCAGGTCTGCTCCAAATCGGGGCGGCGCTGCAATCCCCGATCGGCGCCCTTAACGGAGCCTTTTGATGGAGATCTTTATTCCTTGTATGCCGGTTGGTGTAGTGCGGGTGAGGGCCCTAAGTGTAGTGTGTACTCGTGAAGTTTAAAACAAGTAGTAGGGATCCAAAATAACAAAAGTTTAATAAAGCAGGTCCCACTCTTGACTAAACCAAAAAAGTGCGCGTCCCTGAAGGAAAGTTGTCAGGTTTGCGCTGCAATGGTCAACATGTTTCTTGCACCGGTTAGATCAACCGCAATTCATCAGGACCAAAATTAAAGTTCACACACTTACTGGTAGTGATAGCAGCTACTATAGCACTTACCACTTTTACAGCACCCTAATAAGTGGTTACTTTGTTGATAAAAACCCAATGCACCCCGTAGTGGTGCATTAGAGGCTCCAGCAAATCAGGGCCGGACTATAACACTGAATAGTGCAGTGTTGTGTTTCCTCGACACGAGACACGTAGAATCCTACCCCTCGTCCAAGCCGATTCGTTTCGACCCAATGAAAAATCTCCCGCTATTGAACAGATATGTAAGGACTGTGGGAAGGAGAACCACTTCGTGACGGTGTGCAAAGCAACGGGAAAAACAAGATTGTCATGGCACGAAGACAAAATGGGGGCTGATATTTTGCAGAGAAAACATTTGATGCACACCCACAAGGAGCAGCGGAGATGTCAGGTAAGACAAATTGACACTGAATGAAGTCAATTGTCATCTAAATAATCATCAAACAGTTCCTCCATATCAGTATGAAGTAAAAGTGAAGAAGTTGGTAGTACCATGTTGATGTTTACTTAAGAAAATTATGCGCATATTGACCTGGCCGCTAGTGAAGAAAAATGTCAAAGAAAAGTGAACATGCCAAAGAACCAAAGTCATTTAAACATTGTCCCAAAAATTGCACTGTAATTGAATGGTTGTTCGATACCTTTTATCATCAACAGAGGCGCGTCAATAAACATTATGCCTGCGGATAAATATAGTGAATTGAATCCCTTACCACAACTTACGCTGTCAAAAAACAAAGGGGCAGATTTGCAAGCCCCTTGCGACATCTTTACGACACAGTTGCATCACTTCTGTGACACAGCGGCGTCGCAAACAATGCGCCACTAGGGAGATGCGTCACGTTGTAAAACCCTGCGCTATATCATACCTGCATTAAGTATAATGTATGCAGGGTGGGCGTTCTGTCGCAAGGAAGCCTCGTACGTTCACTGATTCACTTTTACGACCCCGCTGTGTCAAAACCTTATGCCTGCTTGTTGCAGGGATAAGGAGTGACGCAGCACAGCAAGTATAGGCCGCCCCTGAGCAGGGCTGGAGTTGTGTCGCGCTTGTGACACGACTCCAGCACTGCGTCACCTTTACACCGACAGATGCGTGATGCATCTGTCTATCCTTGTGCCACAGTGCTCCGCATTGTAAATGTGGCGCAAGGGTTTTTTTACATCATGCAAAATAACTTGTGCATCCATGCTAATTATACAGGGATACACCAGTTATTGTAAATCTGCCCTCAAAATGTATAGATACGCTGCATTGACACCCTTAAAAAGCCAAGGTTCATTTGTAGAGACATATAAAACACAAGAAAACAAAGGTACAAGCACCCATCCATGTGCTTCAAGGGACAACGTCAAGTGCCTGTTACTCATCTTCAGCACAGCTGGTGATATGGGACTGATTTCCGTGAACTACGACATGAATGCTCACCATAAAATAGTGAGTTTGGCATAGCATCCGCTGCAGATCTTTTTTAAGTCATTTTATTATTATTATTGCAATTTATAGAGCGCAACGGCTACCCCAAATAGGGGTGTCCCGGCGCTGAAAACTATCAGCTGAGTTGCGGCCAGCGAGATCAAAAACCAGGGGCCGAAATTACAGAGCCTAAAAGAGCCAAGTTTTTAAGGCTTTCCTAAAACCGGATTCGGTATTAGCCTGCCGCAGGGACTCTGGTAAGGCATTCCACAGTGATGCTGCACCAACTGTGAAAGTCCTCCCTCCTAGGCGTGCCTTCACGAAGCGAGGGGTTAGCAGCAGAATCTGAGAGTTAGATCGTAACACTCGATTTTGTTTATATAAGCTCAGTCTTTGCTTTAAGTAGCTAGGACAATTTCCCTTTAGGGCCCGATACGCTAGAGTCATGGCCTTAAATTGAATTCGTTTCTCCACCTTCAGCCAGTGGAGCTTCTGTAGATACGGAGAGACATGGTGTTTGAAGGGTATTCGTAACACCAGTCTCGGAGCCGCATTCTGGATCATCTGGAGACGTCCTATGGTATATTTGGGTAGACCACGATATAGACTGTTTGCGTAGTCAAGCCTAGACGTGACTGTAGCCTGTACTATAGATTTCCGGCAATCCTCCGGTAAGAAGTGAAGGATTCTCCGCAGGTTTTTCAATGTGCTAAAACAGCCTGACGAGACCTGCTGGATTTGAGCCGAGAAGGAAAGATTCGCCTCCCATTTCACTCCTAAATTCCTAATGCACGAACCAGGTGTTGGTGGTGGCCCCATTTCTGACGGCCACCACAATACTGGATCTGGCGCTGAGCCCTTGCCGAAGAACAAAACTTCGGTTTTTCCAGCGTTGAGCTTTACTTTGTTAGCATTCATCCAACTTGCTATATCTTGTAAACAGCCCTTGAAATTCTTAAAAGTGTCTGCCGTCCGCTCCTTAAATGGAAAAACCAACTGGGTGTCATCAGCGTAAGAAATCGCTTTGACACCCCAGTTGGCGATAAGGGTAAAAAGAGGAGCTAGGTAGACATTAAACAAAAGTGGGCTTAGAGCTGAGCCCTGAGGAACACCACGTGTAATTTGCTTAGATTTAGATACACATGATTGTAGAGCAACTTTCTGGGAGCGCCCACTTAAATAGGATTGTACCCAACCCAAGATAACACCGTCCCGCCAAGACCCACGGCTTGTAGTCTGTGGACCAGGATGGCATGGTCAACAGTATCAAAAGCAGCTGACAGGTCCAGGAGCACCAGCAATGCCGATGCTCTTGAATCCAATGTCCATCTTACCGACTCTGCCACCTCCAGAAGTGCGGTCTCAGCACTAAAGCCTGCTCGGAAACCAGATTGAGTATCGTGTAGAGCCCGATTCTGCTCTAAAAAAGAGGTCAGTTGGCGTTGAACCATTTTCTCTAACATTTTTCCTAGGGCGGGAAGCAGGGAGATAGGCCTCAAGTTGCTAATGTCGCCTGGGTCACCATTTACTTTCTTCCTCAAAGGGAGAAGAGTTGCGTGTTTCCATAAGTCGGGAAAGATGCCCGTATCTAGAGAGGTATTTCAAGTATGGCGAAGGCCCTCGGTCAAAGAGGGGGCTAACATTTTCCAAAATTTTGGGAGGCAGGGATCATCTGGTGCACCAGACCGACATTTTAGTATTTCCCCTAATGCCTCCAGATGAGAAATCTGGGTAAAATTGGAAAGTGTTGCCATCTCACCGCCATCCAATGATGTGTCCAATTTCTCAGTGGCCTCTATGGGAGTAAAGGAGTCATATACTTTAGAGATTTTATCTTCGAAAAAGTTCGCAATTTTTTCACATCTTCCTACAGACGCTGAAACTTCCAACTCACTTGCCTTAGGTTTAAAAAAGGTTTGAACTACTTTAAAAACTTCTGTGCAGGAGTGATCTGCATTCTGGATGCGTGCGACAAGATAATCCAGTCTGGCTACTTTTAAAGCCTTATGAAGTTCTTTTATAGCTTTTTTATAAACTACTTTGGCTAGACCACAGTAAGCCAGTCTCCATTGGTGTTCCAGTTTTTTGCATTTACTTTTTTGTTCTTTCAGGGAAGTGGAGAACCATGGAGCCGAGGGGGAGCATCTAGAGGGTTTCCCCATTCTAATTGGTGCAACAGCCTCCACTGCGTCCGCGATCCATTGGTGTATCGTGGCTGCGTCCGCATTAGGGTCCCGGGACAGCTGAGGATAATTATCTCTCAAAAAAGGACTTAAGTATTCCACCGACAAATTCTTCCAATCTCTTTTTTGCATGGACTGGGTGCTCTTTAGTACCTTAACATTCGGGAGGGTAATTGAGAAGGGGATTAAGGAATGGTCCGACCAGGTCAGTGGAAGTGGGGGCCCTACTTCAGTATTTTTAATATTCGAAAAAATAAGGTCTAGAGTATGAACCGCAGTGTGTGTCGGGGAGAGCACCCCTTGTGGGAGATTTGCCCCCGCTAGAGATGACACAAGTTGCATTGCTTGCACGCAGTTTGGGTCATTTACATGCAGGTTAAAATCACCCAAAACCATAAAATTAGAATACATTACTGATTTTTGAGCAATCAAATTACATAAAGGCTGCAGAGCAGTCGCTGCACAGGCAGGTGGTCTATAAATAAGAATGCCAGCCAGGGCAAATGAGGGGTTAATCTGGAGACAAAAATTTAAGCCTTCTATACCATGCAGGAGAAGCGGGGCAGAAAACAAAAGCTCCCAGGAATCCCTAAAGATAATAGCCACCCCCCATCATTTGACGTATCATACAGCGTATCATGATTGCGTTCAATTATAGTGATGACATATCGGTTTTCGGAGCTACCCAAAAAGAATACAATACGGCTCTTACACAAGTATATCGTTTAATGGCAGATGCAGGTTTGACTTTGAATGCAGATAAATGTGAGTTTCATTCGACAATGTTAAAATTACCTTGACATATCTTTTCTGATGGGAGTATGACACCTGATCCTGCTTAAGTGTAAGCACTGTCAAATGCTGATCCCCACAAGATGTTTCAATGGTGCGTTCATTTCTTGGCATGGCCAGGTACTGTTCTAGATACATACAAGACTTTGCCACTTTAGGTGCTCCATTGAGAGAGTTGATGCAAAAGAATGCTTCATTTTAATGGTAACATGAATGTGAGAACTGTTCTAAGAAAATCGAACAAGCCATTTAGAATACTACTGAAATGGCTTATTTCAGTCCAACAATCCATACAGAGGTTGTTGTGGATGTTGGCCCAGTTGGATTAGGTGTTATCCTTGCACAGTACAGTGGTTACCCGAATGCTCTAAACGTATTGTGGAATATGCAAGTAGGAGTTTGTCCCAACCAGAACGTGCTTACTTACTACCTGAAATAGAAAGTTTAGCCATGGTATGAGCATGAGAATACTTTGATGTATTCCTGTACGGAAAGCAATTTTATGCTTGTAACTGATCCTCAAGTGTTACTAATAATATTTGGCAACCCGAAGGTCAAAATGCCTCCTCACGCTGAACGTTGGGGGCTACGGCTACAAGAGTACAACTATTACAATGTGCATCATCCAAGAAAGGATCAGAACCCTGCTGATTACTTTTCCAGAGGGCCCATTCAGGGTCATGGCACTGCAGTCAAGTCAGTTGAAGCTTATATCAATTTTATTGTAAAATCAAATGCACCAGCTGCCATTATGTTAGCCAAGATTTTCACTGCGAGAGTCACAGTAGTGGCATGCTAACGTTGAAAGATTTAATTACACATCAGTCGTGGAACCAGCACACTCGACTTCTCATCTGTGAGGGTGAGTATCAAAAATACAGAAATGTCAAAGATAGTGGGCCCGATTCACAGAACTAACTTAAGACAAAATCCTAAACTTACTACCATTTTGGTATTCACAGAAGGCACTTACTCATTTTGGTATTCACAGAAGGCACTTACTCATTTCGGTATTCACAGAAGTTAGGAGTCCTAACTTTAGGACTCCTAAATGCCTTCTGTGAATACCGAAAGTCTTAAAATTAGGATTTTTCTCAGTTTAGTAGTAGTATAGTTAGGACTCCTAACTTTAGGACTCCTAAATGCCTTCTGTGAATACCGAAAGTCTTAAAATTAGGATTTTTCTCAATTTAGTAGTCCTAAGTCTAAAGTTAGGACTACTAAATTGAGAAAAATCCCAATTTTAAGACTTTCGGTATTCACAGAGGGCATTTAGGAGTCCTAAAGTTAGGAGTCCTAACTATACTACTACTAAACTGAGAAAAATCCTAAATTTAAGGCTTTCGGTATTCACAGAAGGCATTTAGGAGTCCTAAAGTTAGGAGTCCTAAATCTAGGACTACTAAATTGAGAATAATCCTAATTTTAAGACTTTCGGTATTCACAGAAGGCATTTAGGAGTCCTAAAGTTAGGAGTCCTAACTATACTACTACTAAACTGAGAAAAATCCTAATTTTAAGGCTTTCGGTATTCACAGAAGGCATTTAGGAGTCCTAAAGTTAGGAGTCCTAAATTTAGGACTACTAAATTGAGAAAAATCCCAATTTTAAGACTTTCGGTATTCACAGAAGGCATTTAGGAGTCCTAAAGTTAGGAGTCCTAACTATACTACTACTAAACTGAGAAAAATCCTAATTTTAAGACTTTCGGTATTCACAGAAGGCATTTAGGAGTCCTAAAGTTAGGACTCCTAACTTCTGTGAATACCGAAATGAGTAAGTGCCTTCTGTGAATACCAAAATGAGTAAGTGCCTTCTGTGAATACCAAAATGGTAGTAAGTTTAGGATTTTGTCTTAAGTTAGTTCTGTGAATCGGGACCGAACTGTCCATAACTCCAGCGGCAGATATATTGCGAGGGTTGAGAATCTTGATTCCAGAGAGTCTGCGGCAGTAAATAATTTAAGTGGTCCACAAAAGACATAGGGGAACCTTTCTCCAAAAAGAGCTCTCCGAGACCGAGTCTGGTTTCTGTATCACAACGAGCGGGTTGAGAAGGAATTGAAGGACTATCTATGCAACTGTCTAACAACAAGGGTTACTCAACACACCCTAAATATGGCAGAACTCCCGAAGCATGCCTGGGAGAGAAAAGCCATTGATTTTTTCGGTCCCCTCGACTACAGACATCACCTGATGTATAACATGATCTTCTGTATGTACTTATATATATATTATATAGCAACAGTGGTTGTTTGTATTGCTTTTAGCCCTGATGAAGTCGTAGGGACACATCCCTGAGACAAAGAAACATGTGTTGGCTAAAGTTAAAAGGAGGTCTAATAAGAAAGGAAAAGCCAGAAATAAACTCACAAGTCAAGACAAGAAGCTTTCTCTGTTCATTATACTGTTTATTCTGAATGTATTTGTTGATATAATTGCGTGTGCCTCATGAGGTTAACCATCAGACTTTCAAGGTAGTCAATAGCTTGGAACGCTCACTTGTTACCCCTTGTTTGGATTTATTCCTCTGAAATATTACACAATTTATGAGCAAAATATTACGAAGGTGTAAAAGGATTTACCATTCAAGGGTAACCTTTTGTGAATGCCTTGCTATTGTGAATCCAGCCATTTGGACTCCTAAATTCAATTAACTAGTGCAAGTGGTTTTGAGAACTCGGATCTACTTGTCACATGTATGTTTCATCTTTCATTTAAAAACATTTCACAACCAGGAAAGTTGCTGGCGCAATTAGTTGTTATATCTCCTTAATTCTTAAGTAATTTACAACATGCTTCATATATGCAAGTTTATATACTGCAATCTACTTTATGTTGGACCATCTGAAACAGACTACAGAATATACTGAAAATGATTGAAAGAGTATGGGTAAGAAAATATGCCACTGCCCACAATGTCAACATGTAGGTGGTAGCATTTTACCCAGATTGTGCACTAAAAGGGCACAAGAAAGAGAAGGCAATGCGAAACAAGATGAGCTTGTCTATATAATGGATTAGCTACTGAATCTTTGCTGGTCCTGTGACACTGGGCTCAAAGTGCACCAAAATTGTAGACACACATCAATATTGACTGCCTGATTTAATAAGCAAAATTCATTAAGAGTTAGTGCCTGCTTTATAGATTGATTGTACAGGGAAGATATATCTTTATCTGGATTCAGTTCTACAGCCAGGGAAAAATCCACCAGTGGAAGTTTCTGCCTAAATGAGATCCTATGGTGGAGAACATGTCGCAGATAGATTTTCCTCTGGATTTATTGATATCACCAGAATTCAGAATTTCCATTCCCACCAAACTCTGAACACAGCCATTAGTTTCTGTAAGCCAACCTACACATTCCCAATGCCAAGATGTTTTGTTTCTCCCACAGTTATGAAGCTCTTTCTTTCTCACTGGGGTGATCACTAAAACGTAAGGATCAATTACCATGGAAAGACCATAAAATACAATGAGCTCAAAGACCACAGAAGACAATGATACCCAGAGCCACTGCAGTGAACCAAGTGGCAGATTACTATAAAGTGTAAGTAAAATACTCACTCAATAACTCACAACGTATCAGTCAAATTAATTTTATGGCTAGACCTAGCATTAAAGAACTACTTTAGTTAGTGAGTAACTATATTAAATGTGCATGTATGTATGCATATATGGGTATTTACATGGCATGAAACAAGCTATCAACCACAGAGTGCTGTACAAAGATGGGGGTAGCAGGAGGAGTACACAGGAGAGGCCAGTTCACAACATTTCACAGAAATTCTATAGGGCATATCATCTAGGAGAGGTGATAAAATTATCGCCGCTTTAGCGTCCGTTTTCGGGCGAAAAGCGGCGATAATTTTATCGCCTTATCAGCAAAGACACGCTATCGTGTGTTTTGCTGACTTAGCGCCCGTTACATCGACGCCCATCTTTGCATCACTAATGAGATGCGAAGTGGGCGTAACTCACAGAAATTACCAGGAAAATGTCGCTAAGCGACATTACTCCTATTATCAATCTGCACGCTAACCTGTGCAGCGATGATAAAAGGAGCGCTAACCGCGCTTATCGGAGGTTTCTTTACGCCTGCTTTTCTTTTGACTAAACCATGCTAGCCTATGGGTGGTGGATCATAGGGCTGAGACCACCCAGCCCTAAAATCAAGGTATCGCCTGTTGCTGTGCGTTAATCGCTGGATTTCCAGCGATAATCGCACCTTTTTGCAACTATCGCTGGTTTATATATCGCATCGGAAATAAGCGTTGCTGATAGCATGCTATCTCGGCGATATAAACCAGCGATAGCCGGCAATAATTATCCTCGCGCTAAGCGCGCTTAGCGATAATTATCACCGGCTGCTGCTGATATGCCCCTATGTCTTTCAACAAAATTTCAGAGTTTGAGTATGTGAACCTCTATTCTACTTGTCGCTGTAACCTAGCAGTTCTTCGAATGAGAATATCTGTCCTTCTAGACTAGCAGGCTCTTAGAACGGGAACCTGTTCTCCACTTGTCTTTCTAAATTAGCAGGTTCTTTTGTCGCCTAAAAATTCATGTACTGGCGTGTGAATATGTAAACTCAGAATTAATTTCTTTGGAAAACCGAAATTATTTCTTCAAGGCACAAATTAGCAAGCACATCCGTCAGTAGCTATTCCAGCTTCCAGTCCTTCTAAAACAGCGTGAAAATGCTCGCCGCATTTCAGCATCCTACCTGCGCGTGGCTTCAACATGTGGTTAATGGACGATAATGGATTTGAGGAAACCTAATCCTCATGAAATGAGCGCCATGCCTTCAGAATAATTGCTCACATCAATTTACCGGTAATCTTCATTACTTCAGTGAGATGACTTCATTACCACAGTACTGGGTTTGTCATTCTTGGCCAAATGCCTGCAACGCACATTACTCCTGCTTAAAGAGCACAAATAAACAAAGTAACATGTGGATTTCGAAGGAACGCCCCACCATGAAGCATGGTATTTAGCATAATTCCAAAGGAGACAACTGTGGCCGTTTGGGGAATCACTGTAGGTGAATCTGCGCATGGGAATAAAACTGAACTTTAGAAACAGATAAGTTTTGTTCAAATGGATGTGAGGAAGCTTCTAAATGGAGTCAAGTCTAATTTGGTGCAGTAAAAAAAAAAAAAATCTGGAAAGAATGCTGCAAAACAGGGATTATGAGATGCACCAGCAATGGTGCGACATTATGTTACTGTGCTGCGGTAATCAACAAAGGGATTGGAAGAATGCTCAAATTAATTTTATCTACTGCAAATGATCCGCCGGCATCCAGACCTCGGGTTTTCGCTCACTATGCCACTCTAGACAGAAATCAGCCATATGGGAATAAGTATCCTTTAGACCCAGACAAGCGCAAACTGCCAGGATCGGTTGTACAACAGCAACGTGTTGGAAATTTGCCCTTTCTGCAGGGTGACCCCAATTTTATTAGCCGTTTTGCTGACGCCTATTTTTGCTGGCTATAGGACTCTGTGCACTTTACCCCTGCTAACCATGATTTAAGTGCTTGTACTCCTCCTTTCAATATGGTAAAATTGAAGAACCCTGATTGGTATAAGTCCCTATTATATGGTACCCAATCGGTACACAAGCCTTTAAGTTAAATGTCAGAAGTGGGTTGCAACACTCATTGTGACAATGAAAACATGACAGCAGGCCTAATACCAGTAGCCTGGGTGTGCAGGTTTGGACTGTAAATTCGACCTGGCATGATACACCCATTTGACAGGCCCTAAACTATCCTTTTGAATACTGATAAGTCACCCCAAAGCAGGTCTTACCGCCCATTAAGACAAGGTGCATGGTTTTTTAGAGCAGGACATGTAAAAGTTTCATGTTATCCAAGTCCTTACAGCGAAATGGCCCAACAGGCTATTTTCACTGTAGCAGGATCAGCTGTCCCAGAGGAAAGCATTGGAATACAATATTATGTTTAATATTATATCCGCCTTGGAAACAGGCAGAGAAATATTTCAAGGACTCTTTTTATTAGTCAAACCAAGTCTAATTTAATGCTAATGTTGAATGTTGTTTAACTGGTACAGAAAAGTGACTTTACAAAAGTTATCTTTTTCCCTGCGTAAGTAAGGCCTTTTGGTGCCCTGTGTGGTGAGGTGCGAACTACTCCAGGATCAAACAATAGGCTGACCTGAATGAACAGATATAACCCATCTGAACCCAAGAGAATATTCAGGGAAGGCTGGGAAGATCCTCTTTGACATTAAAGTGTCAAGCCTGATTGAATGTGTCATCCTGCTTGACAGGTATGCTAGGGCTTTCATAAGACACTTGAGGAGTGCTTCAACGAGGCCTCCCCTGTCTCACCAGCCAGTCAGACCCCCAGGAAGAGCCCTTCTCTGACAGCATGGCCTTCTGCGTCAGCTGTAGTGAGGGAGGTTCTTAATCTGGTATATGACCCAGGATGTGAAGGAAGATTAGTCGGACAGGGGAGGATTGGCGACCCTATCAACGCCAGGCAAACTCTTCTTAGAAGACTTGGGTCTTGGAAAACTCAACATCCTCTCGGGAGGGATTACTCAAATTACTCTGGCGCACACAGAACGTATTTTACCAAAAAAGAGAGAGGGGTCCCACAGACCAAGGGGACGGAGCACCATTTAAGCAGTAAGATAGAATCTCTTATTGGGAAACCTTTGTGTCACACCACATAAATCACAACAACCGTGTGAACTCAGTCAACCATCAAGCATACTTAAAAACTTGATATCAATTTGCAAAACAAGTACCACAAAGGTATAAAAGTGGAGCAAGCTTTAATGACAGGTTGGCAAACACCATGGCAGTTCATACATAATTCACATATAACATATGTCAACAATTGTCTAATAACAAGATTTCCCATTAAAAAAGTTTTAAAATGCTTTGCATTACAATGATTCAAGGAATATGCAATAAGACAACTCCCCAATGCGGCGCAAAATCAAAACCCAAATTGTAAAAAGAAAAGAAAATAATAAAAAGAAAGAGAGAAGGAAATAAGACAACAAAGAAACGTCTATTAAACTGATGCTGATCCACTCTAATCATTGAACAAGATTCCCTGTGCGTCAAGGAGATTATCATCTATGGTATCACCAAATTAAGCAGATTCTGCTCTCAAAGTACACTGATGTGATTCAGTATAATTTACAATGTATTACCACCTTTTTCGGGACATAACAGAAAATTCTATCTCCCACAAATGCTCAGACTGTATAATATCTAAAAAACACACATATCTAGATTACATGAATTATTATAGGGATCTATGTCAGACAGAAGGTATCATGACATTTCTTTCATAAAGCATTTAATCAAACCCCAGTCTATTCTACAAATCATACGTGCCGATCTCAGAAACACTAAAGCCAAGACAGACCTAAGAACAATGTGGAGTTTAAAACCAGTGGAAGGGCACCACAAATGTGACACTTGCTATGCATGTAGTAACACTGTCGAAGGGACAGAACTCACGTATAATTCCATCAAATGGGTACACAAAGAATTTAAAAACTGCAAAACAAGGAACATTGTGTATGCCATCATGTGCCCTTGTGCAAAGATGTACATGGCAAAACAACACAACAAACTAATCAGCTGATTGTCCAACATCGCTCCAGAATAAAGCAAAAAGTTCTAACACCACCCATGTTACCACATTTTGTCGAAAAGGAACATACTGAAAAAGAATTTGTGTGGACAGTTCTGTCAGGAATCAAATCATCACCTAGAGGCGGCGACACTGAAACATTCTTGCAAAAAAGAGGAGCCTATTTGATTATGAAATACGATTGTGTCATGGAAGGCTTAAACGAGATGTCTGAACAACATCAAATTTTACGCTGAAGTCCTCTGTAAATAACTTAAGTATCACGATACTAACTTCTCTAGTTTTGAGAAACCCATTAATGAATTTAATTGGTTCATGCACATAATAAAAAATTTATAGATCCCACACTGGTAAACAAATCACAGTTTTTTCGGCCGAGTTTAAGACCGCTTTATATAATATGGGCATTAATACGTAAAACGTGATACACTATTAACGATAAGATCTCTGACAACCCTGCATCAGCTCAAAGACGCACTATATACATTTACCAATGAATCACAATTCGTGGTTCTATTCCATTAGCTTAGAGAGAACTGCAAATACCAGAATGCACCAAAAAGGATTTGCCAAATACTTCCTTTCAAACAGGATATAGTCAAATCCGGCGCTATGGACCATTTCTGATTCACTCAAGCGGTGGTGGAACTGTTGTAAATATCGGCGATAAGATGGCCCAGAAGTAAGAGGTTCGTCCCAGATCGTTGATTTAACAGAATTGGTCCCCAAGCAATAAAATATGCAAGTAGTCAGTGTTGTTCATTTAATCTTACAGAAACATGGCCTGTTTTCATTTGAAAACATGAAACTCAAGGACCAGCGTTCAGGGGCGCGTACGCAATAAAGTAAGTGCATTTCGAAACACTACGTTTTTTTATCATTGAATGAATTTGCCATAAAATAAAACGTGTCCATAACTCTTTCTTTTTCAGTTAGCGTGGCATCATTTCCCCGTTAGTAAAATAATTACCGAACGAAACGAGCGGCGAGCATACTTGAATTACCATTCCTTCAGTTTCATCTAACAGAAACAGTCCGTAAGTGAAACAACAATAAATCTTCATGCTTGTGGGACATGAAGCAAGAAATATAGCCATGCTGACACTTAGGTGCCGATTACGATCCTGGAAAAACCGTGTACGAACCGTCGGTCGGAGCGTTTTCTCCGTCCAACTCGTACCCGGGAAAAAAACATTACAAACATGGAAGTACGATTCGCACAGAAACACCATTTCCGTACGAGTCGTACAAAACACCGACCGACGAAAATATACATACAAATGTGATCCGGGGAAAGCGCCGACGTGACGCTTACAGGCAGCGTTTCACGAACCAGGAAGTACGAATCGAACCGACAGCAGTCCGGACGGCAATATTTTTACGGCACCCAAAAAGTGCCGGAAAAGCGAAGTACGCCGCGAAACGACCAGATGAGGGGGCCCGGTACGCGCCATACCCCCCCAGCCCCCGTGTAAGTACGCGCCGACCCCCCCCAGCCCCCGTGTACGTACGCGCCGACCCCCCCCAGCCCCCGTGTACGTACGTGCCGACCCCCCCCAGCCCCCGTGTATGTACGCGCCGACCCCCCCAGCCCCCGTGTACGTACGTGCCGACCCCCCCGTGTATGTACACCCGTATACATACGAGTCGAACCCCCCGTACGAGTCGAACCCCCCCGTGTATGTACACCCATGTACGTACGAGTCGTACCCCCACCCGTGTATGTACGGTGCGTACCCCCAGCTACGCGCTGTGGGTGCGCACAGTACATACGCGGGTGGGGGTACGACTCGTACATACACGGGGGGGGTTCGACACGTACGTACACGGGTGTACATACACGGGGGGCTCGACTCGTACGTACACGGGTGTACATACACGAGGGGGTTCGACTCGTATGTACACGGGGGCTGGGGGGGGTCGGCGCGTACGTACACGGGGGCTGGGGGGGTCGGTGCGTACGTACAAGGGGGCTGGGGGGGTCGGCGCGTATGCGGGCACATGTCTCCATGGTTGCTATGGGAGTTCGGTCCGTACGGTGCATTTTCCATACGGTTGTAACATCGGACGCACGGGACAGATCGTACTTGCGCGCTCGGACTTCACTTTTCACATTTGTATGTAAAATCGTCCGGGGATGTGTCGGACACTTTTTCCGACCCGAGGACGTGTGGGGAAATTTTCCCAATGCGATTCGTATGGACTTTTTCCCATACGAATCGTACTTGGCAGTTTGTACGCTACTTGTAAGATTCGTACGGTGAAAAGACCGGATACGAGTCGTACGGGGAAATTTTTTCCAGGATCGTAATCGGCACCTATATGTCCTGGGGGCATATCAACAACAACATGCGATAAACATCGCAACGCGCGGTCCTCGCTATTTTTCATTTCACCGGCTATTGCTGGATTGCATCGCCTTGTTAACGCACTATCAACAACGATTAGCGCCTTGGCGATATGAAATCCAGCGATAGCGGAGAAAACCCCCGGATCACTGACATAATATCGACTACAAAAATATAGACTTAAAAAAATATCGATGCCAAAATATAGAATACCAAAATATAGAATCCCTATCTCCAAACAGGAAAGTACAAAAATATAGAATCCAAAATATCGTTGTAAATAATATAGTTAGTCAAAATATCGAATTTTTTAAATGTTTTAAAAGTAATGTAAAATTTATGAAATAATACATATAATTAACTGACACATACTTAAAAATACTTAAATAACATTAAAATTAATAAATAATTAATGTAAGTAAAAAAAAATAATGAATACATATATATTAACGTAATATTAATTAAAAATATTCAATATTTTCTGCGTAGGATAGCGGGCGGGTAAAATTTACTATTGCCACTCCAGTAAGTGCAATAATAGGGAAAGCGTTGGATAGCGGGAGGGTAAAAATTACTATTCCCACTCCAGAGAATGCAACAGTAGGGAAAGCGTTGGATAGCCGGAGAGTAAAAATTACTATTCCCACTCCAGAGAGTGCAATAATAAGGAAATCATTGGATAGCGTAGGGGTAAAAATTACTATTCCCACTCCAGTGAGTGCAACAGTAGGGAAAGCGTTGGATAGCGGTAGGGTAAAAATTACTATTCCCACTCCAGAGAATGCAACAGTAGGGAAAGCGTTGGATAGCGGGAGGGTAAAAATTACTATTCCCACTCCAGAGAGTGCAATAATAGGGAAAGCATTGGATAGCGTAGGGGTAAAAATTACTATTCCCACTCCAGAGAGTGCAACAGTAGGGAAAGCGTTGGATAGCGGGAGGGTAAAATTTACTATTCCCACTCCAGTGAGTGCAACAGTAGAGAAAGCGTTGGATAGCGTAGGGGTAAAAATTACTATTCCCACTCCAGAGAGTGCAACAGTAGGGAAAGCATTGGATAGCGTAGGGGTAAAAATTACTATTCCCACTCCAGAGAGTGCAACAGTAGGGAAAGCGTTGGATAGCGGGAGGGTCAAATTTACTATTCCCACTCCAGTGACTGTAACAGTAGGGAAAGCGTTGCATAGCGGGAGGGTAAAAATTACTATTCCCACTCCAGAGAATGCAACAGTAGGGAAAGCGTTGGATAGCGGGAGGGAAAAAATTACTATTCCCACTCCAGAGAGTGCAATAATAGGGAAAGCATTGGATAGCGTAGGGGTAAAAATTACTATTCCCACTCCAGAGAGTGCAACAGTAGGGAAAGCATTGGATAGCGTAGGGGTAAAAATTACTATTCCCACTCCAGTGAGTGCAACAGTAGGGAAAGCATTGGATAGCGTAGGGGTAAAAATTACTATTCCCACTCCAGAGAGTGCAACAGTAGGGAAAGCGTTGGATAGCGGAAGGGTAAAAATTACTATTCCCACTCCAAAGAGTGCAATAATAGGGAAAGCATTGGATAGCGTAGGGGTAAAAATTACTATTCCCACTCCAGAGAGTGCAACAGTAGGGAAAGCGTTGGATAGCGGGAGGGTAAAATTTACTATTCCCACTCCAGTGAGTGCAACAGTAGAGAAAGCGTTGGATAGCGTAGGGGTAAAAATTACTATTCCCACTCCAGAGAGTGCAACAGTAGGGAAAGCATTGGATAGCGTAGGGGTAAAAATGACTATTCCCACTCCAGAGAGTGCAACAGTAGGGAAAGCGTTGGATAGCGGGAGGGTCAAATTTACTATTCCCACTCCAGTGACTGTAACAGTAGGGAAAGCGTTGCATAGCGGGAGGGTAAAAATTACTATTCCCACTCCAGAGAATGCAACAGTAGGGAAAGCGTTGGATAGCGGGAGGGAAAAAATTACTATTCCCACTCCAGAGAGTGCAATAATAGGGAAAGCATTGGATAGCGTAGGGGTAAAAATTACTATTCCCACTCCAGAGAGTGCAACAGTAGGGAAAGCATTGGATAGCGTAGGGGTAAAAATTACTATTCCCACTCCAGTGAGTGCAACAGTAGGGAAAGCATTGGATAGCGTAGGGGTAAAAATTACTATTCCCACTCCAGAGAGTGCAACAGTAGGGAAAGCGTTGGATAGCAGAAGGGTAAAAATTACTATTCCCACTCCAAAGAGTGCAACAGTAGGGAAAGCATTGGATAGCGTAGGGATAAAAATTACTATTCCCACTCCAGAGAGTGCAACAGTAGGGAAAGCGTTGGATAGCGGGAGTTCAAAATTTACTATTCCCACTCCAGTGATTACAACAGTAGAGAAAACGTCAAATGGCGTAGGGGTAAAATTTACTATTCCCACTCCAAAGAGTGCAACAGTAGGGAAAGCGTTGGATAGCGTAGGGATAAAAATTACTATTCCCACTCCAGAGAGTGCAACAGTAGGGAAAGCGTTGGATAGCGGTAGGGTAAAAATTACTATTCCCACTCCAGAGAATGCAACAGTAGGGAAAGCGTTGGATAGCGGGAGGGTAAAAATTACTATTCCCACTCCAGAGAGTGCAATAATAGGGAAAGCATTGGATAGCGTAGGGGTAAAAATTACTATTCCCACTCAAGTAAGTGCAATAGTAGGGAAAATAATAAATTAATATTTTTTAAAAAATTAATTCATTATTAATACCAAAACAAGTATTACAATTAATTACCAATCACACAAGATTTAATAATTGATTATTTATAAATACCAATACATTTTTGTTTAATTAATTACCTATTAATAATTAATTAACAACCAATTGTTTTTCAATAACAAACATTAATAAATGCAAATAATACCAATTAATAATTAATTAATAATATATTGATTAACGATATACACAAATTATTTAAATAATTAATTTTTTACAATTATATTACTTCCCACCATATTCTCCTATAAACACACTACCCGCTACAAATATTAAATGAATACAATTAACATAATTAGAAATTAAACAATTAATACAAATTAATTACCAATTAATACAAATTATTTACCAATTAATAATTAATCAACAACCAATTAATTTTCAATACCAATTAATAATTAACTAATAACAATTAAATTACTTCCCACCCTATTCCCCTATAAACCCACAACCCGCTACAGAAGTAAAACGCAAAATTAAATTAAAGATATATTAATTAACAATATACACAAATTAATTAAATAATTAATTATTTACAATTATATTACTTCCCACCATATTCCCCTATAAACACACTACCCGCTACAAATATTAAATGAATACAATTAACATAATTATCAATTAAACAATTAATACAAATTATTTACCAATTAATACAAATTATTTACCAATTAATAATTAATCAACAACCAATTAATTTTCAATACCAATTAATAATTAACTAATAACAATTAAATTACTTCCCACCCTATTCCCCTATAAACCCACAACCCGCTACAGAAGCAAAACGCAAAATTAAATTAAAAATAATTAATAATTCCTATAAATTATTATTTAAATGTACTATAATTAAATTACTTCCCACCCTACTCCCCTATAAACCCACAACCCACTACGGAATTAAATTACACAAAAATAAAATAACATAAAATTCATTACTTTAAAAATATTCTAACATACATTCCAATATTAATACATACTTTTAACACATATACTAACACTTAAAACACTATAAAAATTTCGATATTTTTAACAACTATATTATGACTGTCGATATTACTTACTTCTATATTATTGAAATCGATATTTCTTACCTGATTTTCGATATTCTTCACCACTATATTTTGGCAATTCGATATTCTGTCCATTCTATATTAAAAACTCGATATTCTGTCCACTCGATATTTTTGTTTCGATATTATGTCTATTTACCCTTAACCATACAATCCACCTCTCATTAAACATATGGCTAAGTCAGAAAAATAGCAGACGGTAAATGCCAGCGATAAAGGGTGCATAGCGCGATTCTTGACGCTTCACGGGTCTGCTGCAGGCTTGTTGATATGCCGAAGCCGTGTTAGCGACTATTTCCATGTTGTTTTGCTCCGAAATGCCTACTTTGCCTGTCATTAGCAATGGCATGCAGGGCGATAAAAACCGGCAGCTAACTTACGGAAATTAGCGCTAACACGGGTTAGCGTGATCTTGTTGATACGTTGATGTAAAATTACCACGTTGTGCCGCTAACCCGGCGATATTGGCCTTGTTGATATGCCACTTGGTTTTTCAGGTCATGGACACACAGGTGCCGATTACGATCCTG
Source organism: Triturus cristatus (assembly GCF_964204655.1). Lineage (NCBI taxonomy): Eukaryota > Metazoa > Chordata > Amphibia > Caudata > Salamandridae > Triturus > Triturus cristatus. The sequence goes on from NC_140589.1 coordinate 963,766,869, forward strand.
TAAAAAAACTCCCCGTACGACTAGTATCCGGTCTTTTTACCGTACGAATCGTACAAGTGCCGTACAAACTGCCAATTACGATTCGCATGGGAAAAACTCCATACGAGTCGCATTGGGAATTATTCCCCACACGTCCTCGTGTCGGAAAATGTTTCCGACACGTCCTCGGACGAATCACCGTACAAATGTGAAAAGTGAAGTCCGACCGCGGAATCACGATCCATCCCGTGCGTCCGATGTTACAACCGTATGGAAAAAACACCGTCCGCACCGAACTCCCATAGCAACCATGGAGACATGTGCCCGCATACGCGCCCAACACTCCCCCCAGCCCCCGTACGTTCGAGTCGTACCCCCCCCGTGTATGTACACCCCCACCCGTGTATGCACACCCATGTACGTTCGAGTCGTACCCCCCTGTGTATGTACACCCGTGTACGTGTCGTACCCCCCCGTTTATGTACACCCGTGTACGTGTCGTACCCCCGTGTATGTACACACGTGTACGTTCGAGTCGTACCCCCACCCGTGTATGTACACCCGTGTACGTGATGTACCCCCATGTATGTACACCTGTGTACGTGTCGTACCCCCGTGTATGTACACCCGTGTATGTTCCAGTCGTACCCCCACCCGTGTATGTACACCCGTGTACGTGACGTACCCCCCGTGTATGTACACCCGTGTACGTTCGAGTCGTACCCCCACCCGTGTATGTACACCCGTGTACGTGTCGTACCCCCCGTGTATGTACACCCGTGTATGTTCGAGTCGTACCCCCACCCGTGTATGTACACCCGTGTACGTGTCGTACCCCCCGTGTATGTACACCGTATGCGTTCGAGTCGTACCCCCACCCGTGTATGTACACCCGTGTACGTCACGTACCCCCCGTGTATGTACACCCGTGTACGTTCGAGTCGTACCCCCACCCGTGTATGTACACCCGTGCATGTTCGAGTCGTACCCCCACCCGCATGTACGTTCGAGTCGTACCCCCACCCATGTATGTACACCCGTGCACGTTCGAGTCGTACCCCCACCCGTGTATGTACACCCGTGTACGTGACGTACCCCCGTGTATGTACACCCGTGTACGTGTCGTACCCCCGTGTATGTACACCCGTGTACGTTCGAGTCGTACCCCCACACGTGTATGTACACCCGTGTACGTGACGTACCCCCGTGTATGTACACCCGTGTACGTTCGAGTCGTACCCCCACCCGTGAATGTACACCCGTGTACGTTTGAGTCGTACCCCCACCCGTGTATGTACACCCGTGTACGTGACATACCCCCGTGTATGTACACCCGTGTACGTTCGAGTCGTACCCCCCCCGTGTATGTACACCCGTGTACGTTCGAGTCGTACCCCCACCCGTGTATGTACACCCGTGTACGTGTCGTACCCCCGTGTATGTACACCCGTGTACGTGTTGTACCCCCGTGTATGTACACCCGTGTACGTGTCGTACCCCCCCTGTATGTACACCCGTGTATGTGTCGTACCCCCCCTGTACGTTCGTGTCGTACATCCCTGTATGTACACCGTGTACGCTAGAGTCATACTCCCACCCGCGTATGCATGGAGCGTACCCCCACCCCAACATTCTAAGTACGGAGCGCACCCCAGGCCCCAACATCACCACCTTCACACAACATCGCGCATGTACGAGTCGTACCAAGCCACACACAAGGACAGCACTGTACAACAAAATGGCCCATGTACACACCGTACACACGCTAAAAACGCACGTACACAACCAGGACAAACCAAAACGACACAAGAATACACCATTCGAATGGCACAAAGCCACAAAACATGTCCAACAACCACTAAAACAACACATTCACTGACCTGCAGCTGCCAAAAACCAAAACAGAGGCCCAAAACACAACCACTCCTTATAACACACCCACCCAAAGTTCAAACACAGCCACACCCACCAATGGACCAATAAAAAGGGCCCACACACACAAACCATGAGCCTTTGCAACAGACTCACTGCTGCCAGACCCCACAGACAACCTACAGCACCATACTAGAAGCTTTACCACACCTTACACTTGCACACCTTCACACACACACCTTCACAAACACCCCCACATCACATTCACACACACACCTGCACAACCACACCCACACCCACAACCATCCACACCCCCCCCACCATCCACACCCACACCCCTCACCATGCCCACTAACAAGAATCCAAAGTTTACTAGCCGAGAGTTGGAGGTCCTTGTCGATGAAATCCTCAGAGTTGAGCCACACCTCTTTGGAACATTGGTCAGACAGACCAGCATTTCAGAAAAAACAGCCATGTGGCAGACGATCGTCGATGCTGTGAATGCTGTTGCGGACACCAGAAGGACCAGGCATGAATGCTAAGCCAGGTGGTACGATCTGCGGAGGAGGGTCCGAGCCAAAATGACAGACGAACACAACCAGGCCAACGTCACTGGAGGAGGGCCGCCCCGCAGAACCGTACAATACCATCCCTGGGAGGAGAGGGTGATGGCCATACTGCCGGTGGTGGCAGTGGACGGATTAGAAGGACTCCGAGACCCGGGTGAGTACACAAACAACTCACCTCACATGGGGGGAACGTCATCCACAACCAAACTCACAAACAGGCACGCAACCACCCCAAGCTATCGCATGACTCAACCACACTCCATGAACACGCACATGCCACTGGCGCCACCATGCCCCATGCACCCAGCTGGACAATGCCAAGTCACAGGCCACAGAAAACACCAACACAAGACACGGTAAGCCGGATGGCGGGAGTGTGGGCCCCAAAAATCACATAGTGCAACTCAGAAGCAGACAACAATGCCCCCTTCCCATATGGCCTAGGTCACAGCCAGACAAACAGTGTGTCCCCACACAGGAAAGACTTGCCAGCAAATGGCGGATGCCTTGCATTAACACATGGGGGTGACGGCACGTTCTTGCACATGACAGCAGCTAATGAACAGCCAACACTGTGAAAGAGTGGCAGCACACACCACCACAGCAGCAGTGCAGACACAGACACTACACCCAATGGGTGCCTGGAGATCAGAAACAAACTCACATCAACAATCCAAGGGCCATTCAAAGATCTGCTAACAGTCTGTGCTCAGGAAGCTGGGCTGAGGTGACAGAGGGTGACACACAGAGGGAGGGAGAGGGGGACAGAGAGGGAGGGAGACACAGGGAGACGGACAGAGGGAGGAGGCTGACACACAGAGGGAGGGAGAGGGGGACAGAGAGGGAGGGAGACACAGGGAGACGGACAGAGGGAGGAGGCTGACACACGGAGGGAGGGAGAGGGGGACAGAGAGGGAGCGAGAAAGGGACACACAGGGAGAGCAAATCAGCCTTGTGGTGTGTGGGAATGTCTGCTCGTCAGCAGGTGGACTGCGTGCATGTAGACAAGGGTGGCCCGTGCCAGAACCCCCCCTCTTCTCCATGGCAAAACACAGGGCCATGTCACAACCTGTGCACGAGCACAACGACAGCTACCTGCATCATATAAGTGTGTGTAACCACTCCATGTGCACACGCACAGTGCTACACGGAAGGCGCCAATGCATGGCTTGCCACACCTGCCCACTCCACTGCTGACTGCAGTCACAATTGACGCAGCAAGTAAGACTGTGCCACACATAGGTAAAGTTGCAAAAGCTGTGCCCAAGGGACATACCCATGCACAAGTGCACTGTGAGTGGAATGCAAGACATATCCAAATTCCCAGAGGAAATGTGCCAACTTTGAAACCAATGAAACATGGATGTTGCATGGAACAAAATTAACATTGTCTCTCTCACACACAGGTCAACGTCGTGGATCACCCCCCAACACTGGGGGGGAAGACTCACAGGACCCGGCTCGGCGGGATGACGGAGCCACCGGCAGCGACGACTCTCACCACTCTGTGGACGAACCTGACCCCGACCAACCTGGCCCCTCTTGTGTCCAATGACCTGCAGCACCTGCGTCAGGTACAACTGGGCCAACCACCACCCCCACTCCTGCCACATCCCAGGAGACACCCAGGATCCCTGCCCCACTACCACAATGCAGCCAGGCTGGCCAGGAGGGACACGGTGTCCCGGGCACCCAGGAGGAGGCAGGCGACAACGCCAATGCCACCCCTCAGGGGTCCCGGAGACCCGATGTGCCCACAAGGGCAGGCCAGGTGCAAGTGGGCAGCGGTGGTGGGAGTGGAGGACGGCGGAGGCGCGAGCCTGACTGGTTGGCTGGGGAACCGGTATATTCCCATGTCTGAAATATCCTGGACACATACCGGCAGGACACCACGGGCATGGCCCAGGTTGTGTCCACCCTCAACGATATGAAGGGGACCCTCGATGAGATCAAGACCCAGCAGGCCCAGCAACATGCGGAGCAACATGCCTGTCTACTGCAACACCAACGGAGGATGGAGGACAGACAGGCTGAGTTCGTGACGGTGTTCACGGGAATTCACAGTACACTCCGTCGGATGGCCGACAACATGGGCAACCCTCCCTGTGCCAGAAGTTGTAGAACATCACCACCCACAGGGAGGGATGAGGAGGAGGAGGAGACATCCGATGGAGCATCCCAAACATCGTCACGGCCTGCTTCTGAGGGTCCCCGCAGGAGGGCGGGTCGTCCACGGAAAAGACCGTGAGGGTCGGCGCAACAGCACCATCTCCCAGGACACCTGGCCTGGCACCTGGCCCACTGGAGCAACAGCAGCACAGCAGCAAAAGACATTCTCTGCCACATGGACTTGCTGGTCACTGTCTGACCAATGTTGACAAAGACTGTGGCATGGACTCTGAGGATTTCAAATGGCAAGGACACCAACTCCTCCAGTGAACTTTGGATTCCACACACCCGGAAAGCCCCTCATGTCAAACCCCCCCCCACCCCAACCAAAATAAAAAAGTCACACCATAAAGAGAAGATGCCTACTCATTGCATTATTACCTTACATGTGTCTTGTAAAGTCTAACTATGCCTGAGTTCTCATTTGACTGCAACCATCCACACCCTGGGGCCTGAGTCTGGCACAGGACATACATGGGTCACATTGTATTAGGCAAGACAGACATGGAGCACCATACACACCCATGATGGGCCCAACCAGCTGAGGGGGTGGCCGCACAACCGTGCCGACAGACATATTGAGTACAGCGACAGCCATGCACAGAGGTCAGGGATCATGTGGAGTGTCCTGGGGGGCACCCAGGTATGTGTGGACAGGTGGCAGAACCATGTCCTGCAAGCTTGAGTCAGGTGGATGCAGTGAATGGTGGCCTGGCCAACGTTGGATGCATGGGGATGGCACATGTCACAATACCCACACAGTCATTGACTACATGCACAATACACAGTCTAATCCCACACAAACAGCTTGCATCTTGCTACTCTACACATAGACACATAGCCACTATCACGGAAAACCATGCCAGACATGCCGGAAGCACCGTGGCAACACACCAGCATTGACTGAGAAAAGGCACCTTGGAGGCATAGGGACACCTTTATTAGTCATGTATTCGGGATTGCAGAGGCAACTCGGAGTACACATGAACGGGTCATGTGGAGTAACATGTGGGTCCAACACTGGAACCCCCCTTCTGCAGCACAAATGCGTGATAGCCATGGAACTGGCACACAAGTGTCGGCTAACAGCTAAACACCCCCTGCTGCTCACGGAGAGACTGCCATACACCATTGATCCGCTGATGTGGAAGTCCCACAGCATGTCAAGCCAAGGCAAACCGTATGTGTCCGAGGGCATTGTAACACACATTGATGCGATCATCACATTCCACAATCCCATCACTGATGACTGTCAACAAGTCTGACCATCTATTCAGGTGTACCCAGCTGCATGTAATGTGTACCATGGTGATGCGACATGTCTGCAGAGGAACCAAACATCAACAGGGGCAGTGTGCATACATCGTGAACAACTGCCACACCCAATACACCCCTGATGCATCCCTTACCCTAAGGAGACTTTCAAACTTGTCCGTGCGTGTAACGCTGAGTCAGCACACGATGACGTGTCCATGAGGAATAGCAGTGCCACAACAATGCAACCAGCAGACGGCATGCGCAAGTACCTGGGGATGAGAGACACACAAGAAGTCAGCCACAAAAAGCACAGCCACTTGCATGTGCATGTACTCGACACATGTAAGGATGACAACATGCTAGGTCACAATTATGACTGCGGAAATACACTCATCACTGGCACCATCACTCGAGTGACACATCCACACACACCTCTGACTCACGTGGCATACATGCAGATGGACACACACATCGCAACACATGCCACACGGGGACCAATGCGTGCACACACAGACACTGGTACTCACCACTAAGCAAAGAAGTCGCGTATGAGCCGAGTCCGGATGTCCTCTTGCGGAACCACGTCCTCCACATCACTATCCCCATTGCCAAGACCTTCGTCCTCCACGGGTGGATGGTCCTGATCATCTTGATCCAGGATGAGTGGCACAGCTTTCTCAACTGCCATGTTGTGCAGCATGCAGCAGACCATGAAGATTTTGCAGACCTTCGCCGGGGCATATGGGAGCGCGCCGCCGGTCTTGTGGAGGCATCGGAATCGGCTCTTCAGGAGGCCAAACGTCCTCTCTATCACTCGCCTTGTCCGGCCATGGGCGGTGTTGTAGCGGAGCTGGGCTGGCGTGATGGGGTTGCGGAGAGGTGTGATCAGCCATGGCATGTTGGGATAGCCAGCGTCCCCTACATGGAAACCACATGGACATAAGTAGGACAGGAGAAGCAGTAAGACAGGAAGATGGCGTTAAATACAGGACTGCCAGAGTGTACCCACCAACAACACATGCTCGTTCGTTGCGCAGCTGCATCATCATTTCAGGCACCCTGCTACGCCTCATGATGTAGGCATCGTGTGCTGATCCTGGAAAACGAGCACAGACATGTGAAATCACCATGTTGGACAGACACACCACAAGGGCATTGATGGAGTGGTAGTGCTTGCGATTCCTGTACGCTACCTCCTGTGCCTGTGGTGGTACCAAAGCCACATGTGTCCCATCTATGGACCCAATGACATGGGGCATCCCTCCCAGGGCATAGAATCCACGCTTGACCCCAGTAAACATTTCAGGGGTTGGGAAATGGATGAAGTCATCCAGGTGAATCAACATGGCCTCTAAGAAATCATGCAGCACACGGCAGAACATGCTCTGGGACATGCCACCAACATGAGCTATGGTATTTTGAAAGGTACCCGTGGCAAGAAAATGTAGGGCTGCCATTACCTTCAGCTTGGGTGTCAGTGCCGTAGGATACCTGTGCAACGGTTGCAGGTGTGGTGCCAGTCTCGCCGTCAACTCCAGAATCAACCGTTGGGGGAAGCGGTAGCACCGGATACAGTCATTCTCCCGCATGGCAGCCAAGTCCGGAATTGGTCGGGGAAGAGGCGGCGCTCTGCAGTAATTTGGAAGTGACAAGGAAGAGTGAGTGCACCACAACAACAATTTATTAGTACTGAGTACATGTTAATCTGTCAATACACATATGCTACATACGGAGTCAGGTATGTGACACATGCCCTGGATACGTATGGCTGCCAGGTGACACTCCTACCAAGACCCAGCTACACACGGAGATTGTGAACCTCCACATGCCATGGCATGGGATTAGCTGTGTCCCAGTGTAAGTGAACAGCCAGACGCAACACAGGAGTGACATACATCCACACATCAGCAGAAGTAGGATGTCGATTGCAGAGACTGGTAGCGGAACACTAGAGCCACAGGTCACATGACATTACACTAGGACAGCCCACACACCTTGCCATGAAGGTGTACATGTGATGACTCACCACACATTCATAGAGAGGATGCAGACATGTCCTTGTTACGCTACTCCGTGTCCCATGCATACATACGCACCTCACATCCGATACCACATGTGGCATGGTGTGCGGAACAGTGTGCCATGTCAATCTACACACAGACACATGTCGGTTGCTGCAACAGCTGCAGCTTTTGAGGGAGCTCCAACATCAAGCTAATGGACATCCCCCACACATACATGACATAGTCACATCGTGCACCGTGGGTAGTGACATGTCAGGTGTGGTAACCCCTGTACCGGGCCTCAGGGGACTCTTCAGTTTGTTGTTGTCCGTGCCATGCCAATGACGCTCATCCCAAGTGTGCAGTACGACATGCACACATGTCAAAGGAGTCAAGGGCATGCCTGGCACACATTGCACCGTCACACATTACATGTGTACACATCTCATCATACATCTGGTGCCTTCTCGACTCTGGAGTAATGTGCCACATCACAGCCTTTCACACCTGTGCCCCACACATGTAGTACTGCCCAGACAATGCCTTGATGTCCATCCATGGACAAGTATGTCAGCCCTATTCCTTCCTGTGTGCTGCCTGTCACCACTGTGATGTGTGAAAACCACCGTACTTCCGCAAAGAGGGCCTGTGTACGTTCCCGTATCACTATGGGAGTGCTGCCGTATGTGTACCCATAGTGATGGTGAGCGTACAGGCGTGTGTACGGTCCGTACCACCATGAGTACGCATACGCAGGAACACCCATAGTGGTACGGACCGTACACACGCCTGTACGTTCACTATCACAATGGGTGTCCTCGCGTATGCGTACTCGTAGTGGTACGGCCCGTACACACGCCTGTACGTTCACTATCACAATGGGTGTCCTCGCGTATGCGTACTCGGAGTGGTACGACCCGTACACACGCCTGTACGTTCACTATCACAATGGGTGTCCTCGCGTATGCGTACTCGTAGTGGTACGGCCCATACACACGCCTGTACGCTCACTATCACAATAGGTGTCCTCGCGTATGCGTACTCGTAGTGATAGTGAGCGTACAGGCGTGTGTATGGGCCGTACCACTACGAGTACACATACGCGAGAACAACCATGTGATAGTGAACGTACGCACGCGTGTACGGTCCGTACCACTATGGGTGTTCTTGCGTATGCGTACTCCTAGTGGTACGGCCCGTACACACGCCTGTACGCTCACTATCACTACGAGTACGCATACGCGAGAACACCCATAGTGATAGTGAACGTACAGGCGTGTGTACGGGCCGTACCACTATGAGTACGCATACGCGAGGACACCCATAGTGATACGGACCGTACACACGCCTGTACGGGCCGTTGCTATGCATTTGGGGTGCCCTAGGGCCCCGGAACGCACCGTACCTGTGTGTGAAGCTCAAAATTACATAGGGGACACATGAGGGACAAGTATTAATGCCTACATGCATGCTGGTTGTCATGGAGACCAAGTTTAAAGTTTGAAATTGTTCTGGAAGGTGCACAGCAGAAGTCAGTTGGAATGAATCTACTTTGTTGCAATGTGTTTGTGGGGTTGACATCATGCTGAAGAAAAAAACACAATAAGAACCCACTGACTGTGCTAGGTTTGAAGGGATTGGAGGAAACATAGGATGCAAATGTGAGTGACCAATCACTCTGTACTCCTGTGCATGAAACAGGCCAGCAAGGCAGATATAAGGCAGCCAGGTCCCATGAGGGAGCACTTGCCTGCACGTCTCTGGATTCCACGACCCAGCTGCTGCTACTGATTCCCTGGAACCATGTCAAGGTCTGTGGAGAGGTCCCAGCCCTTCACCCTGGAGGAGAACCTGGCTTTGCTGGATGTGATCCTCCCACAGTGCCCCATGCTGTATGGGCGATCAGGGTATCAGGTGAGTGCAGAGTCCACTAGCACAGACTGTGTCCCTTTTTTGTGAGTGTGACTTCTGCCATTGTGTCCAGGTGTCTCACACATGCTATGTACTGTAGGGGGGGTCCCGGGGGGGGAATGCCTGATGTCTCCCAGCCAGAGCATGCAGTGGTGCATGTCTGCCGTCCTCACTTGCATTGTGTTTACTGTGACAATCACTGCATGGTGCATGCCACATTCTGCCTGTCTTATCCTCCTAGGAATGTTGCCTCTACAGTCCTCATGTGATTATGTGGTCAGCCCAGTGTGACAGGTGACTGTACCCACAGATGTGTGTTAGTTCTGTGTACCTGTGCTGAGAGTGTCCACATGATGTGTTCGTACCCTGGACATCAGTGTGTGTGTAAGTCCCCTGTCATGTGGGTGGGTGCATATGGGGAGTGTAGCACCCCAGCTGCATGAGGGATGGATATACCCTGGCCAAGTGATGTGAGCAGGGAGCAGTGCTGTGTGTCTGACGTGCAGAGCCTGCCCCACACCTGTGAGCCCCCCCCAGTCTAGTGGCACATGTGCAGAGTGAGGTTTGTCGCTGCATTTGGCAATGGCAGGTGAATGTCCTGTGCCTGTGTGTGTCTGTGTACTCTGCTGCGGTAGCGTCAGTGGCCTGTGGCATGTGACTGCTTAGAGGTGCTGCACATTATCCTGGTGTAGCTTGTGATGCACAGTGTGAGCCTGGATCATTGATTGTGTAGTTGCCCTCATTCCACCTGTGTCCTTTCAATGGCACGTACTGCTTTTGCCCTTCCCCAGAGGATCATGTCCCTATGACAAAGGTGCAATGCGTTGGATGCATACTATGCCTTGTTGTAAACAGCAAATGTGTTCTAATATGTGTCTCTGTGACATGTGCCAGGTGTATTGATGTAGTGTCACTTGTTCATCCTCACAGGTAGGCGCCTCTGCCAAGGAGCAGATATGGCTGACCGCCGTCAGCACCGTGAGGAGTGCGGATGGTCGGAAGCGGCGCCTGTCCCAGGTGAGGAAACGCTGGCAGGATATCCGGTGCTGGACGCGGAGGATCGCACGGGTCCTGCTGGGGGACTCACCTGAGAGCCATAAGAACCGCGGGTGCCGCCGACTGAGCCACATCCACAAGCGTGTGCTGCCGGTGGTCTTTCCAGACTTGGAGAGGCGCTTACAGGAGATGCAGCAGCAGGAAGGGGGTAGGTACATGTGTGCTTGTTGTGTTTCACCAGCATTTGTAAGTGCACAGTTGCATGGATACACTGCCAGGGTTTAAAGGTGCTGTGTAGATCCAGTTACCCACAGTATAGCTGTGCTCTCCTGCCTCCCTTCCCCTCCTTGCAATGTGTTCCCTAGTCTGTGTGTAGTCACTCCTTCACAAGGTAATGGAGGCTGGCGCTTTCTCCACGTGAACTATGCCTGTAGCATCATGTGTGGGGGTGGTGTGTAACAGGTTTTGGGACCTTGCCTGTGCCCTGTCCAGTTCAGTACATGTGGGTTCCATGTCAGTTGGCACTGATGCAGAGTCCAGACATGGGAGTTAGTCTCACAAGTGTCATGCCTTACAGCGCGCATGTCCTATGTTGTGGCCTGTGACATGATGTGCATGAGTGTGCGATACGCATAGTGCAGGGATGGTGGCGTGTGTTGCAGTCATTCCCATTCAGGACCATGGAGCTGTGTTGCCACTACTGTCCCCTGGGTCATATTTTCCTAGGTGTCATGTGTGTCATCACAAAACGTGGACACTCTCAGTGTCTACAGCATAGGTTGTGCTCTGTGCCATTGTCCCCTGGCACCATGTATATTGACGTGAAATGTAGTACAAGTGTCCACTGTACAGCCTGACCTGATTTTCCTTGTTCATAGTCACAGTGGCCAGTGCTTGTGTGTCTTGTTACAATCATCTGATGATGGCCATTTGTACATGATTATTTGGACAGGCGCACCTCGGGTATTTGGCGTCCAATCTTGCATTTATGCATCCCCTGTGTATTTCACCCAGACTAAGAGATGTAAGTGCCACCTGTGTCTCAACAAATTGTCTCATGTAGGGGGTGGTTGGTGCGGGGCAAGCCTACATGTCAAAACCTGAAATCTCCTTGCTAGTTCTGGCCAGTGTGTGATGTTTGGCTGGACATACACTCAAGGTGCAGTGAGCCAGTCATGTTGGGCATGTTTTCAGTATTACCTATGCAGCATGTGCCTCAAGCTCATGGATTTGGTCCCTCCTCATCCCTATTGTCGGCAACGCTGTGTGGTGCAGATGCAGTGCTGGATTGTCCCCAGGGCCTGGCTCCTATGTCAAACTCCATTTCATGTCATTTGCTATTGTGTCATGCTCTCCATGGATTTTCATTGGCATGGTGGGTCAACCAACTGTGTGTTGCATGCCCTACATCTGTACCTTGTTTTGTAGATGTTACTTAACTTTCTTTGCAGGCTATGCACTGTAACCTATGTAGATTGGACTCATGTGACATATGTATACAGGTGTGTGATTAATTGCTGTCTCTTCACCTTGCCCACAGCATCGTCGGGGGACACGGAGGGAGACATGAGCACAGACGGAGCGGAGGGACCGAGCACCAGTGCCAGCGTTGACATCGTGGCTGGCACATTGAGTGGTACAGAGGCGGAGGAGAGTGAGGCCGAGGACCTGTCCACTGGCACCACCGAATATGAAGCCGACGGGTCCGAGGATGATCTCTCCGAGTGGGCGGAGGCTGCACCACCAGCTGACAGCGGAACAACATCGCACCCCGCCCCCTCCATTGCCATCAGCCGCCTCCCACTTGCTCGTGTCCCTTCCCAACGTCCACGGTCACCACATGTCTCCTTCCTGCCAGGCACCGCACCCCCTGCCCCTGTCTCCACTGCTGCCGCCAATGCCGAGTCTGTGGACATCCAGCGGCAGTTGCAGGTTGGTCAGGCTGCGATCCTTAATGTCCTCCATGGCCACAGCCAATTGCTGCACAACATGGAGGCATACTTGGAGGGCATTTTTTCGTCGCAGGCTGACCAACGCCAGTTGCTGAGGTCCATAGACTCGACACTGACTGCAGCAGTGGGTCTCCTGCAGCGCTACGTCCCACCCCCTACCCCTGCCCCATCCACACTTCCCGCTCCCATGCCTGTCCCACGTACACCCAGACGTCAGCATGCACCCACCACAACAGACACAGGCACCACACCAGCAGGGAAGGTCATACGCACACCTCCTGGCACGCACACACAGGGTGAGGTAGGCACACCCACTGGGTCGGGGGGCAAACGTAAGACACGCAGCCAGAGTGGGAGTCCGCATTCCACCCAATCCACTCCCTCCAAATCCCCTCCCCTCAGCTCTCCTGGCCACATATCGGGCAAGGACTCCTTCATGGCCGCTCTGTCCCTGAGCCCCACTGTGACACCACCCCGCAAGCGGTCAAGGGAGTCCCCGGTCAGGGTGGTTGAGTCCCCCCCCTGTCCACACCCTCCCCCAGTGGCGCTGCGACCCATCCCTCCGCCCCCCCCCCCTCCTTGGGGCCTGTGGTTCCTTCGGGTGCAGGGGAGACGCTGGAGGACCTTGCTAAGGTGTGCAGCGAGATCCTGGCCTCCGCCTTTGGCCCTGCCCCACCCCCTGTGGTGGAGTCCTCCATCCCTGCACCCACAACGCCTACCCTTCGCCCTCCTGTCCCTGCGATGCCTGGTCCTTCCCCCCAACATGATGCCCTCCCCGCTGTGGAAGACGAAGGAGTCTGACTGTGCAGGCAAGCTAGGGGACACGCGTCCCACTGTGTCCCCGTCCAGCTGTGACTCAAGGACTGCCCTATGGGCTTTGTAAATATTGGACTTTCTACGAACACACTATTTAAGATCATGCTGATTAAAGCCATTTTTGTTTCCTTTGAACACTACTGCTATTCTGATGTTGCTGTTGGTGCGGCTGCTACATGATTTTGGGTGGTAATCATGTGTTGGGTGTGTGGGAAATGTAGTAGTGTGCTGGTCATAGGGGGGACCCTGGTATCTGTGTGCCATCACACGGTGTTAGCTAGGTTTCTCTGTTCATGTAAGCAGTTACTGCATGGTGAAATTGTCCCAAGGTGTATTCCTTCCTCTGTGTACCCTGCCATCTTCCCTGCAGGGTGTTCTCAATATTTAGCGCTGAGCTGTGTGTACATTAGCTGGGTGTGTGACGGACTCCTTCAACTTTGCACATGCATGCTGAGCGATGTCTCCACCTGCATCATTCGTGGCATCCTTGGTAGTCATTGTACTTGTGTATGTGGACTATTGACATGACTTCATGTGGACATGTTTTCTTTTTGGCGCTATACATGCGTATACTCCCAGCCTCGCACACATGTGGTACATGTACTGCAGGGTCTTTGTGCACCTGACTGACTTTTGTGGGCATGGTATCTGTGGCTGCTCCACCCTTTGCGTTCCATGGGCACTGCTGGGAGTGTTAGGCACCCACCCCTCCTGTCTCTGGGCACTGCTGGGAGTGATAGGCACCCACCCCTCCTGTGTCTGGGCACTGCTGGGAGTGTTAGGCACCCACCCCTCCTGTCTCTGGGCACTGCTGGGAGGACTCTGCACCCACCCCTCTTGTGTCTGGGCACTGCTGGGAGGACTCTGCACACACCCCTCCTGTGTCTGGGCACTGCTGGGAGGACTCTGCACACACCACTCTTATGACTGGGCACTGCTGGGAGGACTCTGCACACACCCCTCCTGTGTCTGGGCACTGCTGGGAGGACTCTGCACACACCACTCTTATGACTGGGCACTGCTGGGAGGACTCTGCACACACCCCTCCTGTGTCTGGGCACTGCTGGGAGGACTCTGCACACACCCCTCCTGTGTCTGGGCACTGCTGGGAGGACTCTGCACACACCCCTCCTGTCTCTGGGGACTGCTGGGAGGACTCTGCACACACCCCTCTTATGACTGGGCACTGCTGGGAGGACTCTGCACACACCCCTCCTGTCTCTGGGGACTGCTGGGAGGACTTTGCACACACCCCTCCTGTGTCTGGGCACTTCTGGGAGGACTCTGCACACACCACTCTTATGACTGGGCACTGCTGGGAGGACTCTGCACACACCCCTCCTGTGTCTGGGCACTGCTGGGAGGACTCTGCACACACCACTCTTATGACTGGGCACTGCTGGGAGGACTCTGCACACACCCCTCCTGTGTCTGGGCACTGCTGGGAGCACTCTGCACACACCCCTCCTGTCTCTGGGGACTGCTGGGAGGACTCTGCACACACCCCTCCTATTTAACAATATGTACGCTTAGAACATACACGTGTGTGGGTTCGCTCCATGCATACGAGGTGGGGGTACGTGTCGTACCTACACAGTTGGGGTGGGGGTACGCTCCATGCATACGCGGGTGGGTTTACGGGTCGTACTTATACTGTTGGGGTGGGGGGTACGCTCCATACGTCCGCGGGTGAGGGTACGGGTCGTACTTACACTGTTGGGGTGAGAGTACGCTCCATACGTACGCCGGTGGGGTTACGGGTCGTACTTACACTGTTGGGGTGGGGGGTACGCTCCATACGTACGCGGGTGGGGTACGGTTCGTACTTACACTGTTGGGGTGAGAGTACGCTCCATACGTACGCCGGTGGGGTTACGGGTCGTACTTACACAGTTGGGGTGGGGGGTACGCTCCATACGTACGCGGGTGGGGTACGGTTCGTACTTACACGGTTGGGGTGGGGGTACGCTCCATGCATACGCTGGTGAGGGTACGGGTCGTACTTACACTGTTGGGGTGGGGGGTACGCTCCATACGTATGCGGGTGGGGTTACGGGTCGTACTTACACTGTTGGGGTGGGGGTACGGTACGTACATACACGGTTGGGGTGGGGGTACGGTACGTACATACACAGTTGGGGTGGGGGTACGCTCCATGCATATGCTGGTGAGGGTACGGGTCGTACTTACACTGTTGGGGTGGGGGGTACGCTCCATACGTACGCGGGTGAGGGTACGGGTCGTACTTACACTGTTGGGGTGGGGGGTACGCTCCATACATACGCGGGTGGGGTTACGGGTCGTACTTACACTGTTGGGGTGGGGGTACGGTACGTAAATACACGGTTGGGGTGGGGGTACGGTACGTACATACACTGTTGGGGTGGGGGGTACGCTCCATGCATACGCTGGTGAGGGTACGGGTCGTACTTACACTGTTGGGGTGGGGGGTACGCTCCATACGTACGCGGGTGAGGGTACGGGTCGTACTTACACTGTTGGGGTGGGGGGTACGCTCCATACGTACGCGGGTGGGGTTACGGGTCGTACTTACACTGTTGGGGTGGGGCTACGGTACGTACATACACGGTTGGGTGGGGGTACGGTACGTACATACACGGTTGGGGTGGGGGTACGCTACATGCATACGCTGGTGAGGGTACAGGTCGTACTTACACTGTTGGGGTGGGGGGTACGCTCCATACGTATGGCGGGTGTGGGTACGGGTCGTACTTACACTGTTGGGGTGGGGGGTACGCTCCATACCTACGCGGGTGAGGGTACGGGTCGTACTTACACTGTTGGGGTGGGAGTACGCTCCATACGTACGCGGGTGGGGTTACGGGTCGTTCTTACACTGTTGGGGTGGGGGGTACGCTCCATACGTACGCGGGTGGGGTACGGTTCGTACTTACATGGTTGGGGTGGGGTATGCTCCATGCATACGCTGGTGAGGGTACGGGTCGTACTTACACTGTTGGGGTGGGGGGTACGCTCCATACGTACGCGGGTGGGGTTACGGGTCATACTTACACTGTTGGGGTGGGGGTACGGTACGTACATACACGGTTGGGGTGGGGGTACGCTACATGCATACGCTGGTGAGGGTACGGGTCGTACTTACACTGTTGGGGTGGGGGGTACGCTCCATACGTACGCGGGTGGGGTACGATTCGTACTTACACTGTTGGGGTGGGGGGTACGCTCCATACGTACGCGGGTGGGGTTACGGGTCGTACTTACACTGTTGGGGTGGGGGTACGGTACGTACATACACGGTTGGGGTGGGGGTACGGTACGTACATACACGGTTGGGGTGGGGGTACGCTCCATGCATACACTGGTGAGGGTACAGGTCGTACTTACACTGTTGGGGTGGGGGGTACGCTCCATACGTACGTGGGTGAGGGTACGGGTCGTACATACACAGTTGGGGTGGGGGGTACGCTCCATGCATACGCGGGTGGGGGTACGGTCCGTACATATCCGTACCCACGCTGTGGAATGCTTGTGCGGGCCGTACCCAGGCCTTTGCCACGTGGGTACAGCCATCCCGCCATTGTTGGGGTGACGTAGGTGTGGGCGTGGTACGACTCGTACCCACGCTCTTAAGGCGTGGGTACGGGACGTACCTGTATTGTTGTGTTGCCGGTTCGCGTCGTCAGGCACTTCCGTTGTGGCGGACGCTGGCTTTGCTGGACTCGCCCCCACCCCCTCGTAGTGACCAGGGCCTGGGGGTCAGGTATGTCCAGGGCATGTGTGCTGTGTGACTTTGGTGGGGGTTTTGTGGCCTGCCCCTGCTCCTGCCCCCCCCTTTCCCCCTCCCTTTGTTGTTCTGACCTTCTGCGGCGTCTGCTTCCGAACCTGTAGAGGAGGTCGACTGCTATGAGGGCCGGGATGACACGTAGGTTCGGGTCCATGTCTGTCCGTCGCGTGCAGGTACTCCTTGTTCGCGTCGTCCTGATTTCCCGGCAGTTTTTGGCTGCCGGAAAATATTGTCCGTGCGGGATGACGTCGGTGCGAATCGTAATTCCTGGTTCATGAATGGCAGGCTGCGTGCGTCCCGACGTCACGTCGGCGCTTTCCCGGATCGCATTTGTAGGTTTATTTTCGTCGGTCGGGGTTTTGTACATATCGTACCGAAATGCAGTTTCCGTGCGATTCGTAATTCCATGTTTGTAAGTTTTGACAACCGGGTACGCGTCGGACGGAGAATATGCTCCGTCCGACGGTTCGTACCCGGTTTTTACAGGATCGTAATCGGCACCACAATATCTTACCCATACGAGAAGTACAACAAGTCACGTTTTACAACTTCAGGTACTATTAGTTTCCCGCAAATGTTGCTAGTAGATCAAATAGGGGACATAGGGGTCAATTCATTTTAGGTAACTCTTTTTTATTTAATTTTGACTTGTAGGTCACACCGTGCTTTTAGCCCTGATGAAAATCCCTCGATTGATTATTGGGATTGGAAACGCGGCGGCAATTTCCATTCCTTTTCTTTTGCCACAAAGGACATTCAGGGAAATTCCTGATCTCTGAAGAGGGTCTTTAAAATTAATGTACCCCACAGAGTAATATTAATCCAGCATGGCAGCAGTTCCCTTACACTTGCCAAGCTGTAGGGCCGTTTGGAATTGCCTTGTATAATCATCTGTATTAATATACTGCTGGTGTAAATTTTGTCTAATGTTTACATTTTTTGTATGTCATTTATGATTTCACATATGTTATGTTCACAGTGGTTGTGCATTGAAATGAATTTGACTCAGACATGATTTAAAATGTCTTTCCAAATGTGTTTAATATGTCTAAAAAAATGTGATTAATGACATTGAGAGTGTAAGAACTTTCCAGTCTTTTTTCCGCCTAAGTAAATAGCGGCACATAAACTGAAAGGGATAAGGGGCAGCCAAATCTGAGCAGCAGGGGCGACTCACCCACAATGCAGCACACACACATAGCAATAACAGCACATCAACATTGACGACAATGTGTTACAAAGTGCAACACTCCCACTACAGAACAGAGGACACAACTGGTTCCACCTGTGCATGGAAACTGGCCAATCACATCAGGCATAGCAGGAAACTGTGAGATGAAAATGTACGTGTACAACCTCACATCCGTGATGTAGGTCAAATGTCCAATGTCCCGCATCAAATAGTCAGCTCCTCCCAAACAGTCACAATGTACATTGTCATGCAGTCCCGAGGTAAACATGAACAATGCGTCAATATACATGTCAACACAATGTCAAAATGCATCTCCATTTCACATAGCAGAGGGACAATCAACACCTCCTGCAGAGCAGACCAGACAACTCATTCAGTGATGATGAAGAGCACCTCCACACCTTCGATACCGACGCCCTACAACAGCTCATGGACATCTAAGGCAACCCACCTGCAGGAGCAGGGCAGCCCAGCTGCATCCAGGAGACCCCACCCCCAGCACAGACCACACAGCAGGAAGCACACACCACCACGGATGGCTCCCAGCACCTCACAGAAGCACACATTGCATTCCACGGCCAGGTGTTAGACTGCCAGAAGGAGGTGGCTGAACAGGTGCGGGTGGGGTTCGAACTCATGTCAGCCGAACTCGATTACATACGTGGGTGTCTAATTTCCATCAGGGACCACTTTACACTCACCAGCGGACACATACACTGCGACATAGCCGCACGCATTTGCACATTTCCAGTACTGAACCACGCCCAGAGTCAAAGGACAATCATTCACAATCCTATGCTGGAGTTGCGTACGCCAGCCCAGTCCACTACTCTTACGTATGAAGGGGAGGACAACAGAGCTACATGTACAAGGTCTTAGGCACTGCCTGGGGTGACATGGTTGCGTCTGCTGTACAACGCACAATGTAATGTGGTAGGGCCCGGGGCCGTCATGCATACGTAATGAGGACGCATTGTGATAGTCAGTTGAACTGGCTACGGACACATGCGCCCGGCCACTCTTTATTACCAGGGTTACCTGACCAGTGACGCCTTTGCTGGATGGGTGTGGGGTGAGTGTGAGCCAGCCCTCAGGGAGTGGTTGGTTCTGGCAACAACTTTAACAGTGATCACCATTAAAGTGGAAACAGAAAACACCAACATAACACAGAGCAAGTACAGAGATCACCCAAAATCCAATTAGAAGGGTCGGTGAGTCGCAGTGCACAGAGGTAGGGGCACCAGAGCTGATCATGCTCATGTGAAGAAATAGTCCCAGATTGTGTCCCTTCAGGATATTCTGCTGCAGTAGGGTGTGTTGCACCTGCCACATCTTCCCCATCATCGTCCCAGGTCTTCCCCACCGCATGAGGTGACATAGTTGTGTCCGCAGTCCACAGCAAGTACCTCATCCATAGCTCCTAGTGTGTAGCTGGACTACCACCTCCAGTCTGCATTGCTGCCTTCTGGTTGTTGCCTCCTGCCCTCCCATTGTCCGTGCCCTCACCTCTCCGCACACCGGCCACATCTTCCCCATCATCGTCCCAGGTCTTCCCTACTGCCTGAGTGACATTGCTGCGTGAGCTGTCCACATCAAAAAAGATCTATTGGAAAGGGTCCATGACTTGTGGTGCACTGAGTTGGTGGCACCTGAAGAGCTGAGCAGGGTACCAAGCTGATCATGGCATCCAAGACATGTGTGAGTAACTCGGATAGTCTGGCTGTGAGACTCTTATAACTCTGGCAGTTGTTGGTTGGAGGTGGTCCTGTCGGTGGTGAAGTGTGCATCCTGCGGTGATGCGTCAGCCGGGCAGGCCAGGACTTAATTTGATGTGTGAGCCCTGGTGGCTGCAGTTGAGGAAGGAGGCAGTGGACAGCGCAGGGCCACAGACACATGGCATTGATGACCCCCAGGCCATCGACACAGAGGCCATCCAATAGTCAATCAGACAGGGTCCATTACTTGAGCTGCACAGAGTTAGTGGCCAGGGATGCACTGTGGCCGGCACACGCACACTGCCACTGGACGATGACTTGTGGTGCATTGAGGTAGGGCCACGCGAGCTAAGCAGGTCCTCGTTGAGGTCCAAGGAGAATGTCGTGGAGTGTTTCGGGGGACAGTGGAAGGTGTCCTTCCAGGGCATGTTGCAGAGGGCAGAAGCAAGCCGAAAAAGGCAAATGGAGGAGTGGAATGCTACAGATTCCTTTCTACCACCAAGTCAGTATCACCTACATGATGATGAAGACAACCCCCAGGCCATAGACTCAGACGCCACCAAAGTTCAATCAGAGAGTGTCCATGAATTTCGGGGCACAGAGTCAGTGGCACCAGGGCTGAAAGGGGATGCAGTCTGCGATGAGGCCTGTACAATGATATAAACACTGCCATAAATAAATCAAGGCTCAGATCCAAATATTTGACCTACTGGACCACAGTGTAGGCCGGAGGCAGCAGTCAGCATGGGCCCACAGCCACGTATCGTTGGCTTGCGATGCACAGAGTTAGTGGCACCAGATCAGTTGTTGGTAGTGTTCTATCACCTCCGTAACGAGAATCCTTTTTTCCGCTGGACTGAACCACGTCTTCCTCTTACTCCTCTCCTTGCGTACAATGATATGAACTCTGCCATACAGAAATCAAGACTCAGTTCCAAGTGTGTGACCTATTCGACCACAGTGTAGGCCGAAGGCAGTAGTCAGCAAGGGACCACAGACAAGTGTTGTTCGGATGCTATGCACAGAGTGGGTGTCACCACATCGAAGGGAGTACAGTGTTATAAAATCAGCCATAAAATGTGTACTCTGCCATTGCATAATCAAGACTCAGTTCCCAATGTGTGACCTACTTGACCACAGTGTAGGCCGGAGGCAGAGGTCAGCGCGGGGCAACCGGTGTTCAGCAAGCTCCTCCTGGAACTCTAACACACAACGTTGAAATGACATGTGGAGATGACTTGTGGTTGACAGAGGTAGAAGCACCAGAGCTGAGCGGGTGTGCAGTCTGCGACGATGCTGTGTCCTGCCTGGTACGGACTGGATTGGATTGGTGTGAGGCCTGCTGGACCGCAGTGTAGGCAGCACACAGGTGACCCCATGGTTCTGGACCGCAGTGTAGGACGAAGGCATAGTCGGCAAGGGCCCACAGACACGTGTGGTTGGAATGCTATGCACAGAGTTGGTGGCACCACATCGAAGGAAGTATGGTGATTTAAACTCTGCATTAATATGTTTACTCGGCCATTGTATAATCAAGACTCAGTTCCAAATGTGTGACCTACTTGACCGCTGTGTAGGCCGGTGGAGTATGTCAATGAGAAAGGAGTGCTGCGGGCCTGTCTCGGGGAGGACAGCGATGGTCTGAGGAGGCTGCCAAGGTCGCGGGCCCTGGGCTTGGAGATTGCACAGGCATGTGGTGGGCCCTCTTTGACACACGCCGGTGTTGGAAGGTGAGCGGTGTGGCCTGGTTGCGCAAGGGTGTCCAAGACGGGTCTGGGGGCCTGGGGTGCAGCAGGCGCACATGGTCACAAGCACTGCCACCCACGGCGTCGGCCTTGTGGCGGGCTGGGAGGCACTGCCCTGGCAGACACGTTGGCCATTCCGGAAGAGAACCACAGGCTTTTTATTCATACACCTATGCTGGCCTGGCCTATGCCGAGCCATCCCACTCCGCTCACGCTTACAGGGGGGGACGTAATGAGCTACTTTCTTCCCCACTGCCTGGGGTAACATGGTTGCGTACACTGTTCACTACACTCCAGACACCAGCAGTATATGTTGACATGGGCATGTCTGTGGTCTGTGTAGAGCAGTCTGTCCAGCACATCCACGCCACACTTGGCATTGTATACATTCTCATTCATGGGTCACTTGCCTCCTTCGCACATGCATGGTTCCCACATCTCCCCACATTCTGCTATTGTGTGGCTGAGGTGCCATGCCGTTGATGGCTAGTGTACATGGCTTGCCCAGGTCACCACAGTAAGTTGTGCTGTCGTTTCTGGTAGGTGGGCATGTTGTTTGGCATGTTGCGTGTGAGTTTGTGACGTGTGCATTCCCAAAGTTGTAAGTTGCATGAATGTGGAGTTGAGGTGTGGGGTGTGTCCATTCGGTACTTACCAACGAGCAATGCATTCCCATAGGTGACAGCCTCAAAGTGCTGATTGATGATGGACTGTCTTAAGATAAAGGAATCATGTATACTGCCTGGGTAGTTGGCGACAACATTGGTGAAGAGTCCACGGTGGTCCACTATTGCCTGCACATTGATGGAATGCGTGTGCTTCCTGTTGCGGTAATTTTGTGTAGTGTCGGCAGGGGGCATGTGTGCAGTCGATTGCCCCCAACACGTGCGGGAAGGCAGCTATGGCGTAGAAGACTTGCTAGGTTTCCAGCTGTTCCTGTGCAGTGTGTGGGAAGGGAAGGTACTGGGGTACCAAGCTGATGATGGCATCCAAGACAGGTGTGAGGAACTTGGATATGGCTGGCTGTGAGACTCCTCAACTCTGGCAGTTGTTGGTTGGAAGGTCCCAGAGGCCAACATGTGCAGCACAGCCAGCAGCTTTGTCTGCGGAGGGATGTTGGTTGTCCGCTGTGTTGGTATCGTCAGCCTGGGGGCAATGATGGTCAAGATGGTTGTCCTTTTGAGCATGTAGTGGGCAATGACATCCTCTGGCGTTAAGTCTGTGAGGCTGGTGCGTTTTCTGAAGGTCCGCTGTCTTTGTCTGCGCTGCCTCTGTGCTGGTCCAGGGGTGGGGGGTAGGGGGGTCCAGGGGAGGGTTGGGCATTGGGGTGGTGGCGGTTGGTGTTGTGGCCCTCTTGGGGCTCCGAGCTGCATGATGGTAGCTCCATAGCATCAGTTGTTCTTCAGGTGTGGCTCTGGGCTGGGCTCCCTTTATGGTGCAGGGTGTCGTCCCACTTAACACCAGGTCGGAGCAAGTGTTAAATCCCTGCTGCTAACGCGCTTTATCGCATGTTTTGTGTTCTTATCGCCAATCTGGCTGGTCATTGAGAATGTTGCGAAGTGGTGTTGTCGCGGCTTTTTGCACGGGAACGCCTATTCTGCATCTCATTAGCGTTAGTTGCCGGAGTCATCTGTGGTGATGTTTTTTGCGGCTGCTATCGCCAGAAAACTGGTGATATCGGATGTTAGCACTAGCTTGTGAATAGTGCGATGAATTTATTGCCACTTTGGCGGGGATAAAGTGCTGCTAACTCGGCGATAGGTCCTTGAGAATATGCCCCTTAGAGTGAAATACCAATGCTAAGTTGTATTCTAATATATTAGGAAGAGTTTGTCATTTATTAGCAATTGTTGGTGTTCAAAAGATTATTTAAAAAGTTGTATATTTCTAATAAATAACACTATGTAAATATTTTCATAGAATAAAGACTTGCAACACATTTAAAAAAATGTAAGTATTTTTCAAAATTAATTTAACATATTTTTACATTTTTATTGTTAAATTAACAACACAAATCGTATTGAAATACTATTGTATGTTTGTCATTTTCCATGTTTTTTTCGTGTGTTTAACATTTTATTTAACATTTATTAAATAGTTTCATATACATATTCTTAACATAACTTTAACATGCTTTTTCAGTATATTAAATAATTGTATTTTTTACTTTATACTTACAATTTTTTAGAAGAAAATTTACAACAATTTATAAACATTTATTGAACATTTTGTACTTATTTTCCGATTCATTCCTATGGGAAGAAAGATTTTTTTAATTTAATTTATCAGCACTTTTTTATTTTGAACCGTTACCTTGTGTTTTGTAGTCTGCTTGTCTAATTTTTTGTCTATTTCCTTGGACCCCAGTTGCAGTAGGTGCTGCTGTTTGTCAGAATAGGTAAATTCTTTGAAATTATTTTTTTTTAGGGTTTTGAGAGTATGGGGATGTAGGGCAGAGGTGTAGAGGTTAATTATAGTGTTGTTTGTGGGTGTTTTGTATATTTAGTTGTATTAATTGTAGTGTTTTTCACTAGAGAGTTTGGGCTTTCGTACATTGTTTTACTAACATATCTATGTGTTAAGTTATTTTGTGTTATGTTACTTGCTTTTTGATAATTAAGGGCCTTGTTCCAAGTTTGGCAGTCTGGGAACTGCCGTACCCACGGTCTAATGACCTCAATCCTGTATTAGGAGTAGGGAAGATTGCTATTGCAGAGACTGCCGACACCACTAGCACACTGCTGGGGACACAGTCGAAGGAGAGCACCTGCCATAGGGCCATACAGAGGAGTTTAACTGCCGTCCGTATTACGAGTTGACTTTCCAATGAGCTGACCATGGCAGTGGGACCTCCAGATTCAAGTTGGCGTGGATACCTTTCTTCAAGTCCTCCATTCACAGCAGCATCTTCACCCGAGGATTACGACCTTGTTTGCAGTGATATACAGGTGAGTCGTTTTTGTCCCATACACCCATTGCCTGGACTGCCCACGTATGGGCCAAACTCCAGCAATGGTTAGGGTATATTTTTCCACATGTATCATGCATATGCAGTTGAAATGTTCACACAGGCATCAATACATATGGAAAACGAATCACCACTGCCGCAAGATCTCTGCAGCCGGGGGGCGGGGCGCTGAGGAACATGGCGGCCGTAGGCTAAACGGTCGTGCCTCCTCTCTCGGAGATGTCGGGCGTGTAATTTAGCAATGTTTATTCCCCGTTGCTAAAGGATCTGCTCTCTACTGCCAGCTTCTCATTTCCTGTATCTGAGGATAAGGATTTATTTTCACTCTGTGCATGATGGAGACAGCTTTAGAGACGGATCGATGCGGCGGTATTTTCAGCTACGCGCGTTCAGCAGTGCTGGCTGCCCGGAGCCGGTGGAGGTGGGTCCCGGCTCGGATTGGAGGATTTCAACGAATGATTGACAGCGGTGCCGTGGCGGTGAGAAGGCTCTTTCGATCCATCGCGTTACCGGTTGATCAAGTAAGGACGGTGCGAGTTAGAGGAGTCGGAGGTGGTGGGGAAGCTGTCTGTTTCCCAGGTGGAACCTTTACTTTCTGGTTTAGGGTAAAATCTAGTTTTGACGACCTTCCTCGGTCGGAGTGGGGTGAGATATTTTCTCTTAGGGAGGGGGACAGTTCCTGTCGGGGGGCGGTGGAGTGCGTACCGCCGAGTGTCAGTGGATGGATGGAAGTTGCCCCCGGGTGCCCTGATAATTCCGCCCAGGAGAGTGCGGGGGGGTTGGAGAGTGGTGAGGAGGTGAACGGTTCGGAGAGTTTCTTGCGAAAAAAACTGCTGCCACAGGTAAAAGCCTCCTGCCGGAACAGATACGCTTTGCGTGCTAGGTTGGTCCTGGACCCTCAACTCAAACCCTCTCAATACCCGCCGAGGACCTCTCCCCCGATTTTAGAGATAAGGCCTGGGAGTAAGAAAAAAAGCCAAACTTTAGAAGAGCCATTAGTCAGCTCCTGTGCCTCCCTAAAGAAGAAGAATCCGGCCAGCGCAACTAGTCTGCGAGGAAGAGGTAAATCTAAGAACTCTCCGCCCTCCAAAATCAGAGTGACCCCGTCTCTTAAAACATACTACAAGGTCATGGCCTCTGGCACAGCTGCAGCTTCTACCACATCTACACCCACAGATTCCATAAAAGATGGGATTGCAGTGAAGAATCTTGAGGAGCGTAAGGCTCTTAATGAAGTAGTATCTACAGCAGTTATAGATTCCTCTCAGGAGCAGATTGTGAGGATACATCCTGAGATAGGATTATCTAATTCCTTCGCTGTTTTCGCTGAAGAGGGATTTAAAGAATCAGCTCCAGAGAGGGACAGACCTTGTGTTAGGGGGGTCTCTGACTCTGTCTCTATCACCGCGACCTCCGCCGGTGTAGCTACTAGCGCCACTGTCCCGGTCACTATTTCAGCCTTAGATAAGCCAGATACATCGAATGTTCATATTGCCTATGCTAATACCTCTTCGGCCCATCAGCCGACTCCCTCCTCTTTTTCTTCTTTAGCGGATATTCTCCTAACAATGAAGGATGATATCAATTCCAGATTTACCATATCTGAGAGTAATCAAGCGGTGTTGGCTAGTAGATTTTCCGTTTCAGAAGCCAATCAGGCAGCGATACAGGCCTCCTGCGAGGCGCTCTCAGAAAGGATAGATGCAGTCACATTGAGAACTGACGCTATGGAAAACGAGTTACCAAAGATGAAGAGCTCAATCTCCATGGTGGAAAGTGATATAGTGAGATTGTCCAAAGAGAATATGGAGATGAGGGAGGACATTGAACGGCTTGAGAACCACTCAAGACGAAATAATTTAAGACTGTTGAATGTACCGGAAGCACAAGAGGGCGCAGACCTAAAAGGGTTTGTGATCAGGCTCCTGAGGGGTACGGTGTTGCAAGATGCGGATAAAATTGACTTGAATATAGAGATACAAAGGGTTCATCGGGACCCCTTCCGGAGGAACCCTGCGCAACAAAAGCCGAGGAAAATCTTGATCAATTTTTTATCATTTAATGTTAAGGAAAAGATCTTGATACAAGCCCTGAAAGAGAAATCGATAACATCCAACACCCCCAACGCGTTTTCTTTCCAAATAAGATCAGACGTTTCCCATATTACGGCAGTCAGGCAATGGGAACTGGGAAAGAGGTTGGAGGTGCTTAATGCTTTAGGGGCAACTGCAAAATTTAAGTTCCCTGCACATCTCCGGGTTATGTGGAATAACCACATGTATCAGATCAAGTCAGTAGATGAGGCAGATTCCTTGGTAGCTAAGATAAAGGGAGACCAGAGAGATAAACGGTAGTAGTAACTGCTATTCTAGAAGAGGTAGGAGTAAGTGTAGTTTCTTTCTTCTTCACCTTTTTATTTTTTGTTTTTTGTTTTTTTCTTTTTCCTTCTCTTCTTAGTTAAAAAATAAGGGGAGATGATGGATGAAAAGAGAAGGAGGTAGGAGAGAGGAGAAAAAAAAGAGAATAAAGAAAAAAATAAAGCTCTTTCAGGGGATTTTTGATAAAGCCCGGCATATTCCAGGAGGGGGAGCCAAAAGGCTCTGCCTATTGGTAAAGAGGGTTTCTCATGGGTTAGGGGGTTAGGCACATTCTTTTTTATTGTTATTTTTTGGGCACTGGGTTCTAAGGGGGGGAGGTCCATTGGGGCACTGGGGTGGGGAGCATATGGGAAAAAATTTAAAAAAATCCTCATCTCACCGATATTGGATAAAAGTATTGTCTCAGTCGAGAATCTTTTAATGTCTCTTAGTGGTCGGGTGAGATGGTGGGGGGCATAGGGGTAGTGGGGGGAGGCACTGTGTTTTTATCTGGAACGTAAATGGTATGCGCTGCCCCAGGAGACAGAGATTGATTTTTAAGTACCTGGAATTATCCCGAGCCCAGGTCTTCCTATTACAGGAGACTCATCTGTCCCTCGAGGAAAGTAACTCTATATTTTCAAAGATTAGTTGGATTAAATGCTTTTGCGCTTCCCATCAGTCGTCTCATATAAGAGGAGTTGCAATTCTAATAAAACAAGGTACATTATGTACAATGGGGAGAATTCAATCCGACGCCTCGGGCAGGTGGATTGTTGCTAAAATATTTCTTAATAATGTAGAGACAATCTGTGTCTCTTTTTATGGTCCAAATGTGGATGATCCCTCGTATTTACTTAAACTTCAATCAATCCTGATGTTGGAGGAACCTCCTTTAATTCTAGGAGGGGACTTTAATGTGTTGTTAAACCCCAAAATAGATAGATCTAATTTAAGCCATTATGTAGGAGCCCCTAAGGTTCGTAGGGCACTTCTGAATTTAATCCATGATCTTCAACTAGTTGATTCATGGAGGGTTAGGGAGGGTCAACGTAGAGGGTACACGTTTCAGAATAAGAAACTAGGTCATTCCTCGAGGATAGACTATCTATTTGTAGATAGTCTGTCGCAAAGGGGTATTGAGCAGATTACTATCCTACCCAGCCACATATCAGATCATGCCCCTCTAGTTTTAAAACTCTCTAGCGGTAAAGACCGAAGGCAGACAAGGTGGACATTAAAGAGGGTAATGCTCAACAACCCTGATGTAATACTAGCTATTAAGACCCTTTCCGTCGATTTTTTCCCCAGGAACCTTGGTAGTGCCTCGTTTGATGTGGTGTGGGATGCGTACAAGGCCACTCTAAGAGGGTCCCTCCATGGATTAATTTCAGGAATTAATAGAGAGGAGACCAAAGTCTTAAAAGATCTAGAAGGGAGAATCGGCCAGCTTGAGTCTGCCTGGTTGTCCCTCTCCTGTGATCCTGAGCAAGCCCAACTGATTTCATCAGACCTTGATAATGCGAGACAGGATTATAGGGTGATGTTGGATAATAAATGCAGGGCACAGTGGGAAGCATCTCGTATGGAGAATTTTGAATATGGGGAGAAAGCCGGGGCTCTGTTGGCCTGGAAGGCTAGACTTGATAGATCTAAAAATTATATTAAAGAACTGGTGGTAAATAATGAAGGAGAGATCTCAAATAGAGTCGAGGACATGCAAACATGTCTGCTATCTCTTTTTTCTGATTTATATAGGGAGGGGTCTGTTCCAACCCTTGAAGCAATAAGAGCTTGGCTAGGGGATAAACAGCTCCCAGCGTTATCGTCAGAGGATAAATTATGGTTAGATGCTCCTATCTCCGAAGAAGAAATTCAGGAACAGATTAGAAGATTAAAGAATAAAAAAGCGGCTGGTTCCGATGCAATACCAAGTGAGATCTATAAACTCTTAGCGGAGGAACTAGTCCCGGTCTTAAAGGTAATCTTTAACTCTATTTTTTCGATAGGAGGCAGGGTCCCTGCATCATGGAAGGAAGCCATTCTGGTTCTGATTTTGAAGCCAGGCAAAGACCCCACTAAGGCAGATTCATATCGACCAATCTCCCTGCTGAATGCCGATTATAAGATCTTTGTCGGCATTCTTGCGGGGAGACTGGCAAAACTGGTTCCGAAGTTGATCCATCAGGACCAGAAGGGTTTTATGGCCAGAAGACACTTAGATGATCTGACTCATATACTGCTAGGTAATATAGATCTTGCGGTACAAAGACAAGTTCCCATGGCCTTGGTCGCGCTAGACGCGGCCAAGGCCTTTGATAAAGTCTGTTGGATCTATTTGTGGGTTGTTCTTGAGGCAATGTGATTTGGCCCGATTTTTATTGAGACCCTTCAGAGATGCTATCAGGGGGCCTCGGCCCGGATACTCCTGAATGGGGTGCTTACCTCTGTTTTTTACATCCAACGAGGGACCAGGCAGGGCTGTCCACTGTCCCCATTGTTGTTTAATATTTATATTGAACCGTTGGCGCAAGCGATCAGGTTAAATAATCTAATAGTTCCTTTTCAATCTGGTCCCTATAGCTCGAAATTAGCCCTCTATGCGGACGACCTAGTAGTATATACTGGTAATCCGGAAATCTCGATTCCGGTTATAGAGAATCTAGTGGCCTCATTTGGTGCAGTCTCCGGGTATGAAGTAAATAGCTCCAAAACGGAGGTCATGTGCTGGAACATAGACAATTGGAGTGGGAAGGTCTCTTCTGAGTTTAGATACTTGGGAATTACAGTGGTTGCAGATTTGGATAGAATCCCGCAAATCAATTTAGATAGAGTTTCCAAGGAAATAGTTCGTCTCTTAAACAAATGGGGAAATCTTCCTTTGATGATTTTTGGCAAGGTCAACCTTGTAAAGATGATCATTCTCCCTAAACTCTCTTTTTTATTCTCCACCATTCCGTTGTCATTTTCATTGAAGGGTATTAATAAAATACAGGGTAGGATCGGGAGTTTTATATGGGGCGATAAGGGAGTAAGGCTCTCATGGAAAAAGCTCAGGCGTAGACTCCTTAAAGGAGGATTGGCTCTCCCAGATTTAAGCCTTTATGCAGCAGCCTTTCATTTCAGGAGCATACGAATGTTATTGGGGGAGCTGGATGAGTCTAGCTGGGGCAAACTTTTAGCTGACATGGTGAGAACTGAGGGAGGGGATGTAGGAGAGGCTTTCCTTTACAAATTTGGTTCTCCTAGATTTTTCAAGCGGGTTAGACTAAAGATATTGAGGGCTGCTCTAGAGGTATGGTATAAGGTGAGATCAAGTTGGGGGATTGGTTATTTCTCAGACCTGGCTCCTATTTGGGATTCCCCTGGTACTCCTCTCTGGCTTAAGGATGCCCTAGCCATCCCAATAAAGTGTGCTGGTATCTCTGTCTGGTCAGATCTGCTGGATGGTGAAGGTGTTTTACCCTGGGAATACCTAAGAATCAAGATAGGTCCGGGTTTGTCTAGATTCAAATATCTCCAGATAACTTCTTGGTTTGGGGTGGAAAAGGAGAAGGACGAGATTAAAGGAAATGGGGAAATTGAGAGATTGTGTCAGCAAGGGCCCCTAAAGAAGGAGATTTCGGTCTGGTACAATTTACTTCTAGCGGCAGATGACATCAAAATACCCAAGGCGATTGAGGTATGGTCTTCCTCCAACTTGGCCCCCCAAGTCGATGCCCTCTTTGAGCCTTCCTTAAAAACTCTTTATAAATTTATAAAGCCAGCCTGCTTAAAGAAAAATCACTTTTTCGTTATAAATCGACTCTACTACACGCCCTATAAGATCGCTAAGTTTGCCCCCCTCCCCCCTCCGAAATGTCCAAGGTGTCATACCCTGTTAGCCAACGATGAGCATATTTTTTTCCAATGTCACAATCTGGAGGCTTTTTGGAATGAAGTGGGGTTATCCCTCCGGGACATTTTTAAATTCAAGGTGGAAGTAAATCTCTCTTTGGTGTTTTTTGGAGCCGATGGGCATTTCACTAGCTCTGCCACCGAGCAGGATAAAGGGTTATTAATGTACATGATATTATTGGCACGGAGAGAGATCTGCAAGAGATGGAAGGATCCACTCCCCCCGAAAAGAGAAGATTGGCTGAATGCGGCATTCAGTATGGCTAGGCTGGAGTATGAGCGCTCTGTGGACAAGGTCTTAAATATCTGGTACCCGTTAATGAGTTGGGGTCGCTCGTTGAGCCTGTTACCATCAGTCCTATGATTACACCATATCCCTGAGAAACATCAGAAGGGATGGGTCTGGTGACCCCAAGCAAGCGCGGTAAGCCACTGGGCCTCCCCCCGCTCCATCCTTATTTGTTGGCTATTAAACCCGCTGCCGCTTGATCAGGTGAGATGAGGACAAAAAAAAAAAAAAAAAAAAAAAGATCTCTGCAGCCACATTTCCGGCACTGTGGTAAACTCGCAACGCGGCGGTCTGATGTCTGCCAGCACTGAGGTCCACTGGCAGTCGCAGACAACGCTTTCCCGAACGTCAAACTCGTAATTAGGCCTTCGGTATAATGTATATGTACTTTTGGGAAAATAATGTAGATTTTCAATTTTACTTTGCCGGCTTTCTCTACGAACGTGCCCTATGACCATTTAGATTTACCATATTTTTTTTAATCTCTTTTGGTTTATAATACACCAAAATATTTTACTTTGATTTCCTTTCTTTCGTGTTTACAGGAGCGTTTCTGTTTTTTAAACACTTTTTGGGGTTTCTCATGCTTCCTAAATACTTTAGATTGCTTTGATGTATGTCTAGTGGATTGGTTTTCGTTTAGCATTTTTTGGGCTTTTTGGAAAATTATTTTCCCATTTTTGGGGGATTATACTTTTTGATCACATGGATACATAGGATGATCTAAAGGTACAGTACAATAAGTCATATTTAATGTATTTGCTTTGGGTGGGAAATGGTATAATTTGTTACTGATGTAAGTATAATGTGATTGTTACTGAAACATATTTATTTTATGTGTTGTACTTATTTTACAGAATGGATTGAGTTTGTTCTTTGATCTTTCATGTAGGTGAGGTTTATATTTTCAGTATAAATAATTTATATATTATTTTATTATATCAGTCTTATTTAAGATTGGAGTTTTAGTTCATGCTTTGACTGCCGTAAAAT
The DNA here is from genome assembly GCF_964204655.1 of Triturus cristatus. NCBI lineage: Eukaryota > Metazoa > Chordata > Amphibia > Caudata > Salamandridae > Triturus > Triturus cristatus. Next base: position 963,799,315 of record NC_140589.1, read on the forward strand.
ATCATTATTATATCATTTATTTAATAAATGATTTGTCATGTTGGTTTGGATTATGGTATACTTTTTTGAGAGTTTTGTAGGTTAGTATTTATTTTATAATAAATGTGATTATGTAATCCTTGTTTAAATGTCAGTCTCTAATTTCATTATATTGGCCAACTTGTGATGCACCCAGTTGGCAATTATAAAGTAAAGATGTCAGAACTTGACTATTATAAGTTATTACAGTCAAATTCTGATGTCCCAATGCCTGCTGCAAGAGCCAGCAGCCAAGGTGAAAGGCAGATTAGGTCCCAGAGCATAACTGATCAGCTGTTTAAAGCAACGGAAACAGAAGTTGCTTTCTTCTACTGTATTATTCTAGCTTCCAATTTGAAGCAGAGAGAACATGTTTATTTTTTAAACTCCTTAGGCAGCTGGAAAAAAGCTAGAATCTTTCTCCTTGTTTCTACACATTCTGAGCTGCTGCAGCTTTTTTTTTAAACTGACTTGTATTGAACTGTTTCTAATATGATTGCAACACATATCTAACAATATTTTTAATGATATTTGTGTTCCAGTTATTTGTGGTTTTATTAGTTAAGTACAGGAAGGTGATATTTTTGATAATAAGTATGTATTTTCTTATAGTTTTGCATAACAATATTGTGTGCATCCATATTATTTCAGTGATCCTTCTCTGCATGCCTTTTCCTTTTGTGGGCTCTGATGTTCTTATCCAATAATGAATCTACAAGTGTTTTGCGCACATGGGCTTCCAGAGTGTTTCTTGCAGTACTACACTCAATAAATGAAGGACAGAGGACTAGCTGCTGAATCTCTGAGATCTCATGTTATTCCCCAGTGGTTGGCCATATTACAGACCCCTGTCAACTCCATCCCAAACGCCCATTATCTGATCTGCAGATAAAAGAACCCATCTGAAACATTTTCTTTCAGCTTTTCCTTCTCAGATAGATCCTGCTTCTGCTGTCATCTCCAATATTCACCACCATCAAGGCTTCTATGAAGGCCTTCCACCAGAAGAAGATGGCTAGGTTTAAAAAGTGCAATGGCATGCTCCTTTGATTATCTTCTAACTGAAAGTAACAAATCACATCTCAACTCCATTGAACTTCCTACATTGGTTTAAAGTTCAAGCGTGGGAGTGAAATCAAAACTCTCCAACGTGTGCATGAGACCTAAATGGGCAGCAAAACCGCAAAAGAAATAGAAGGTAAAGGCCAGTTCTCAAAAACAGAGTGGGGCAAAAGTAAGTTGGCAAAATGGAACCTCTGTCCTAAATAAGCAATGTTCCCTTACACCAATCACATTTATAGTTGTGAAACCAATTGGGTTTCAATAGTAGAGCTTCAGCTGAATTCTACTCTTGGAACCCATAACTTTTGGGCAATATGCCACCCAGTCACTGGTAAAAAGCACTATGAAGTTCGCCCTCTTCTACAAAAACTTAACAGTAGGGAGAGGGAGGAGCCTAGCGCGCAACCAAGATGGCCGCGTAGGTGCGAGGCTCCCGAGGACCTCCGCAACCTCCTACGATTATCCTGACATTATCCTGCCCTGGATGAGGGGACTATGTTGGTGAACCTGAGCTGAGGTGGCACCCGTTTCCCGCTTCCGAATCGGACCTCGGACACCGGAGTGAGCACCGATTGAAGTGTGCGGCCTTCCCCTCGCCGGACCCTGGATTTGCACTGTGGGGTGATCCAGTGACAAAGTGAACAACAGCGGCAGGCAGGGCCTGGCGACTCGCGTGCCCCGCACTTTCGCTTTCGCTTTCGCACCACCTTGTCGTCTCTGCGAGGTTGGGTCGCGGAGCCCTTGGTGTTGGTGTGGTGTGGCCTTGCTGGGAGACCCTGCCTGCCTGCAGGCTGTGATCCACCCCGCTGCCCTGAGGGGGCCCCCCCGGAGCTCGTGTCTGCTTTCCTGCCCTACACGACGTGGCTGGTGCGACTGGGAGACTAGTGGCCATGGCCACGAAACAAGATGGAGACCGGGCAAAGACCAAATCGACCCGGCGCGGCGCCGTCCATCAGGCCAACAGTATGGACCGCTATACCCTCCAGAAGGGATCGCCCGATGGACCGCGCAAGTCCCCTGAGAGCCCTCCTGATGCCCCAGACCTGCCCGCAGATTTGACTCTGCGAGATGTTATGGGCGCCATTGCCGAGATGCAGGCCTCGGTGGGCCAGCGGTTTGATACACTGGCGCAGAAGATTGACTCGGTCCTCGTGGATGTTGGCCTGGTTAGGGCCGATCTTTCCAAAACCAATGACCGAGTAGAGTCTTTGGCCCACACCGCATCGGGCCTAACGACAGATGTGGCGGCCTTGCACACAGAGGTGCGCCGGCTTAGTCGGGCGACTGCGCTAATGGATCGACGCCTGGAGGACTCCGAGAGTCGGGCACGGAGGAACAACATCCGCATTATCGGGGTGCACGAGGGACGCGAGGAGGCGGCGGCGGATCTCTTTGTGGAGGACCTGATTGCTACCCATCTCCAGCCACGGGGGCTGAGCAAATTCTTCGCTGTGGAGAGGGCTCACAGGGTTCCCGGGGGAAGGCCGAATGTCGGAGCCCCTCCGAGACCTCTCATCGCCCGGATTTTCAATTTTCGGGATAGAGACGCTATCCTGCAAACCTCCAGACTGCATGGACCGGTCAAGCTTGACAATATGGAGGTAAATTTTTATACTGATTTCACCCCAGCGGTCCAGAAGCAGAGACTGAGCTTCCTAGGCGTCAAACGCCGTCTTTGGGACCTAAACCTCAAATATGCCATGCTTTTCCGGGCTAAGCTGCGTGTGGAGGTGGATGGTCGCACGCATTTCTTTGATCGTCCCGAGGCGGCCGGGGACTGGCTGGATACTCTGCCCGGGGATCGTGATCGGGGGGGGCGGGGGGGGGGGCGGCGGGGGGAGACGGCACGCTGGATCAGGACTGAGGGTCTAATATTGGGCCTCACTCTGGACGAAAATGATGCCACTTTTGATTCTGCGTCAGTTTTTTGTAAGTTCCCCTCCTATGGAGGTTGTGTTGGGTCTATTGGGGGTTCTCCCTCCTCCTTTAGGGGGTTTAGTTAGTCTAACTACATATGGGGCGACAGGCACACTGCACGTTGGGGGGGCTGTTTGGGCTCATGCAGGGGTGCAGGGAGGGGGGAGTTCTGTTGGGGTGGGTGGGTAGGGATGGGGTGTTGTTCGTTTTTATCACAAGGCAAACGTATTATTGTGTTGGTTCTAAAGTGCTCTCCGGGGTACGAATGATGGCTTTTGTATATGATGGGGGGTAGGGAACTAACTTTGTTGTCCTGGAATGTGAATGGACTGGGGGACAGGATCAAACGGGGTGTGGTCCTGCAGTTTTTGAAGCGAATCTCGCCCGATGTAGTCTTTCTGCAGGAGACACACCTCATTGGCAACTCCTTCTGCGCCATGAATCGGCGTGGCTATCGCCTAGTGGCTCACTCGGGCTTTACGTCCGGCTCACGGGGTGTGGGCATCATGGTGAAGAACTCGCTCCCGTTGGAGATTGATGAGGTGCTCCACGATGATAGGGGACGTTATACGGTCTTGGTGGGAAGACTGGAGGGCAAAGTGGTTGTCTTTGTGTCAGTATACATCCCACCGGGGCTGCAGTCGACCACCTTTGCGGACCTTGGGCGCCTTCTCCTTGGCCTTCCGGGGGGGCTTTTAGTTGTGGGGGGGATTTTAATGCGGTGGTATCTGGATCTTTGGATCGTCACCCCCCTAGGGACCTCCCCCGGGCACAGGCGTGGCTACCCGGCCTCTTGGATACATTTGGATTAGTGGACTGCTGGCGTTTAAAACACCCCGCGCAGCTGCAGTATACTTTCCACTCGGGAGCCCATGGTAGTCTCTCACGACTAGACTATGTCCTTGTCCCGGCGGCCTATGTTGGGAGGGTGGGAGAGGTACGCCATTTGCCACGGGGTATTTCGGACCACTCCCCGCTCCTACTGCACTTTGATGTCTTTCCGAGGGGTGAGGGTAGGGTGGTCCCAATCAATCCTTGGTACCTGCGCGACCCCTCCATTCGCGCTGCATTGATTAAATCCCTTCAGCGATATTTTGATGAGAATGTGGGGTCTGTGCCTTCGGCCATACCGCTATGGGAGGCCTTCAAGACAGTACTCCGAGGGGAGGCCCTATCCCTTATTTCCCATGCCCGGAGGCGCGAGCGGGAGGAGGTGACCCGGATGGAGGCTGAAATAGCCGAGTTGGAGGGGAATTTAGAAGGTGGGGTGACGGATGCTGCATTACATGTCCTCCAACTCAAGCAGGCGGCCTACAGGGCCCTCGTCACGGAGGCGGCCAGGGGCCTCAGTAGAGAGCAACAGGGGCGTCTGTATGATGTGGGTGATAAGGCTGGTAAACTTATAGCGTGGTTGGACAAAAAAGAGAGAGCGAATCGTGTGGTCCCGCTGATTGAGAAAACGGATGGTGTGTGTGTAACTGAGCCAGAAGAAATTGTCTCCTGCTTCGCGGATTATTTCCATGGGGTGTATTCCCCGGTGTCTCCCTGCTCGGAAGAGGATTCCCGTGCCCTGCTCAGTGATATCGCGCTGCCGTCCCTTTCCGGGGAGGACAGGGTGTCGTTGGACGCCGCTCCCACCTCCGACGAGATCGCCCTCGCCATACGCTCGGTCGCTTCCGGCAAGGCCATGGGTCCGAATGGTCTCCCTATCGAGTTGTACAAGTTACGACCGGATACGCTGGCACCCCACCTCCGGGCTATGTTCCTGGCGGCACACTCGGTGGGCTCCCTCCCGCCGGACCAGCGTCTGGCTACAATCGTGGTCATCCACAAGGAGGGGAGACCTCGGGACCGGGTTACATCCTATCGGCCCATTTCGCTGCTGAATGCGGAGCCCAAGATTCTCGCTAAGGTACTGGCCAATCGGCTGGTCGGCGTGGTGGGCGATTTGGTTCATCAGGACCAGTCTGGCTTTATTCCTCATCGCAACACAGCCCTTAATCTGCGGCGTTTGCACGGTGTGCTCGCACGTGCCCCGTTCATACGGGAGCCGGCCATTTTGGCGTCCTTAGACGCCACCATGGCGTTTGACACGCTTGAATGGCCATATATCTGGGCGATGCTTGCGAAGTTTGGATTTGGCCCAGGGTTCATCAGTTGGGTCAAATTGCTGTATTCGGGCCCATTGGCGCAGGTGGTGGTGAACGGAAGAGTATCGGCTCCGTTCGAGCTGGGCCGGGGCACTCGACAGGGCTGCCCCTTATCGCCGCTCCTCTTTGCACTTGCCTTGGAGCCCCTGGCGGAGTGGCTGCGGTGGGAGCCTTCCATCCGTGGTCTCCGCTGGACCCCCGAGTATGAGGACCGCGTATCCCTATACGCTGATGACATCCTCTTGTACCTAGCTTCCCCACGTAAATCACTCATAGTACTGGTTGATGTTCTGCATTCATTCGGTCGTAACTCCGGTCTGGTCATCAACTGGGCTAAATCGTGTGTGTATGTTCTCTCTGGCGAGGCTCCTATCCTCCCGCGGGGCTGTCCGATCCAGGTCGCCCCGCAGGGATTTAGGTACCTGGGTGTCTTCATTACTCTGGACCCGGAGGCTCGGTATGATCGGAACTTGCTTCCCCCCCTCCAGCGTCTGAAAGAGGATGTCGCGCGCTGGCGGCGTTTGCCGCTTTCGCCGCTCGGCCGGGCGGCATTGTTTAAAATGATGTCGTTGCCGCGTTTCCTATACGCGTTGCAGAACACGATGGACCTCGTCCCAGCGCGCTACTTCCGCGAAGTGGAGAGTTTGCAGCGCCGCCTGTTCTGGGACGGGAGGCCACGTATTGCCCTGGCTAAGCTGACGCTCCCCTGGTATGATGGGGGGATTGCCCTCCCGGATATTAAACGGTATTATTGGGCCTCCCAGCTAGCTGCAATTAATCAGGGCCTATATGGGCCAGCCTTAAACCCGGCGTTTGAAATGGATAGGATGCTACTTCCAGGTGGTGACTATAATCGAGCGCTCTACTCTAGCGCGCCCGACGCTCGCCTAACGGGCCCCACGCGTGTCATGGTGCGAGTGTGGCACGCGGCCAATGCTGCAATGGGGTGGAAGGACCGTTTGACCCGGGCGTCACCACTATACGCATCTGAGCGGTTGGGCTCCTTGTGGACCTCGAAGGGCTTTGAGAAGTGGGATTTAATAGGCATCAGCAAAGTGGGGGATCTCTGGACGAGGGGAGGATTTAAAACGTTCGAGATGCTGCAGACGGAATTTCAGTTGCAGGGCAGCGAGTACTTTCGGTACTTGCAGGTCCGGCATGCGCTGGGCTCCGTCTTTCCGGACGTTGCCTCCATCCCGGAGTGTTCCCCCCTGGAGGATAGAGTGCTGGATGGACACGTCCCTGACAGCACGATCTCACTGATCTACAAAAAACTGATCAACGACCGCTCAGACTTGCTGACTGCCCTTCGTGAGGCTTGGGTAGCCGATGGGCTGGAGCTGGACGACGAGGACTGGATCTCCGCGGTGGCCTCCCCGAAAGAGGTGGCCATACCGGCTCGCCTTCGTTTCGTCCAGCTCAAGATACTCCACAGGGTCTACATGACGGGGCCAAAGCTCCTGTGTATGGGCTATGCTGAGGACGGTTTGTGTAAGCGTGGGTGTGGTGCGCTGGGGACTTTTCTGCATATCCTGTGGGAGTGCCCGGAAGTGGAGGGGTTCTGGCGAGGTGTGCATGAGGTGCTGCGAGTGGTCACGCATGTGGCGCTGTTGCCCGAAGCAAGGAGATGCCTGTTGAATGTGTGGGAGCCTACCGATTACTCGGTGCCGCAGACGTGGTGGGTGACTCTGGGGTATATGGTTGCCAAGCGTGATATTGCCCAGCTGTGGGGATCCCAGAGGCCCCCGACTGTCTCGGCCTGGAAGGAACATATGGATTGGTGCATGTTTCGGGAAAAGGTGGTGTATGTGGCGAGAGGTAAGCCTGCGACATGGGTGAAAGTGTGGGGCCCCTGGAACGCCTACCGCGGGGGAATCTGTGCTCCACCGTTATTGCCCGATCCGTCGCCGACCCAGTCCCCTTAGCCAACTCATCCCCCCGGTACCTGGGCATTAGGTGTCCCCAACCCTAGTTCTGATCTCTCCCCCCCCTCTTGAGATTCCTATGGATGGCTAGGATCCCCCCTCTAGGGGAGCACGTGTTGCTTTTCTGATTGAGGATTGCCTTGTGGGTTTGTTTGTGTTTGTTGTTCTTTAAATTTAAAATGGAACCGTATAATGGGGTCTGGATAGTGTGGCGCGCAACGATGTTACCTCCTGTACATGCTCGGCCGCAGCACCATGTGTTTTATAAATGTATATCGTATGCTCCTTTTATTGCTAGCGGCCGGCCGGAAGGTTGTAGGCCCATATTTGTATAATTTTTTGAGTCTTGTAATAAACGGTTTCAAAAAAAAAAAAAAAAAAAAACAGTAGGGAGAAAAGGGTCCTTTATTTTTATTGTTTAAAAAAAATGTTTGTGTTTGGGGGATTGTTTCTGTAAAACAAAGAAAATATCGACTGGATGGTTACAGCATGGAAGACCGACCATCATCAGCTTTTTCCCAAAAATATTTCTGTTGCGTGAAACAAGGTTCATAAAAATTCCCAGCTGGCACTTCAGGAGTTCTTAAATACAGATGGTAGGTATCTGTTAGGCTGGTGGAGAGGGGGCATCTGTCAACCCAGTGGATTGATGGCTAGTTTGACAGGCCCTTCCTCTCCATTTGGAAGGAGACAAACATTTTGCCGGGAGAAAGAAGTACAATGAAGGCTCAGCGTTTTAATCACTTAACCAACACTGTGATGGAGCAGGGACTCGTATAAAAGAGACTTGCTCAGATGTAATCTTCTCAGATAACTCATAATACCGTAATAATTGTGTTTGTGAATATTAACGTGCATTACAGTTCACATATTTTTAGCAAGAGGAAGCTTGCATATGTGTCGTACTAACAAGTAACCTGAGTGCGACTAAAATGGCTGCTAATGCAAAATTTTGTACTGCACATGCGTCAACTACATCTACGTAGTAATTACGAGTTTTTGCTTGGACGTAATCTTTGCAGCTGCGCAATCGCTTTCAAGATGGCCACTTGGAACTCACATGATAAAGCGCATGCTTTTGATGAAACTAAACTATGCCAAATTAATCAAATGCTAATGCAAAAGATTTATATAAGTAAATGGGGTTAGAGTAGAGATAGGTGGTATACAGTGAAATCATTTTTATTTTGAATTTAATATATGTCTCTTTCTGACTTCTTCACTAGTTCGTATTTTGGGCCTTAAAGGGTGACCGATGTACATAACCCACGTGGTCTCCACACAGGCGCACTTGTAACTCGCCGGAACCCATGACGATGTACTTGAAACTCAACCAAGGACACGACCGCTACATGTCCTGGGAAAGAAGTTGTCTTCCTGACTGATGAATGAAGAAAATACTACATGTATATTTTTGATCGATAAAAATGTGAATGCGGGTGAGAAATAAAGCTTGGGAAAGTAAATTAAGGGGCGGAAACATTGAACAATAAACTAAAAGACAAATATTAAAACTTAGCATGCTGTGATGATCATCTCCCCTTTCCTGTCCAATCAGAGTTAGGAGTTTCATATATTTGAAACATTTAGGGGTGTAACATGGCATTAGAAAGGTATAATTGAGATAGTTTAGTTAGTCAGTTGACCGCAGCGAGACCAGAATGCTGAGAGACCGGGATGCTGTCCGAGAACTGAATAAATGCTGAGGAAGAACCATTTTCCATACTTAGAATTTTGAGCCAATTAATTAGAAGAATATTGCAGAAGAACCGAGGAGGCACATAATAGAAGAAGATCGCGGAAGAATCGTGGAGGAAGATAGTGTCAGAGAGTGGTGCGATGCAGGTGTCGTATCTAGAAGAGGTCATCTATCCTGTCCCTGAATCCTGTCCTGAGCCTTTGTCACCTGATCTGTCCCAGGGGACCCATTCCAGCTCCTTGGCCAAGGGGTTGGTTTCCACACCACCCTAGGTAATTATAGTTCTGTGTAGTATGTCATTGTACTGTTCTCTTTGTTTTCTACCTATTCAGGTACTGTCATCGTAATAACTTTGTTTGATGATTATTCTGTCTTAAAATGTTATTCCCTTCCTTGGAGAAAATGGTGTTCTAAATGTATTTTGGTTCTTGGCTCACATGAATTTAACTAGATAAATATTTAAAACTCTCCTGAGTCTGTGGTTATTTAAAGGAGGTTTTATTCTATGTCAATTTTTACCTATAACAGTTAACTAAAAGGTCCATTGACCAGAGGAAAGTACATTTGGTCAGAAGGTTTGGTGAGAAATGATAAGATAAATTCATCTTACAGTTATTAGTACAACAAATTGACCCCAGCTGTATCTACTAGCCTATGCGCATGTGTGTGTTTATGGGCCAGGTGAGTATATGGTAGTTGAGTACCTGAGGTTGGTAACCCGCTGGATCACACTGCTCCTTTACATCAAGGTTAATTTATAAAAACACAGGTAGGCATTGACGACTATCCTCTTCTAAAATCACACAGTATTTAAAGCGAATTAATATTTAATCTATCTTCATTCAGCTGCCTCAGTCAGGTAAAGCGGTTTGAAGCAGCAGTCAAACAATGTAAACTCTATATAAAGCAAAAAAAAAGCAATAAAACTAATAATGGGAGAATTTCCACAGCACAACTAAGCCACTGGGATGGCTTTAGAGACCTCAGAAATACAGACTGGTAACAGAGCTATGGTTTATTTTATTAACTAGTTAGGTAAAAACTTTGAATTTTGAATTATTGATTATGTATTAACAAACCCGTTTGTACTTTGTTTCATGTTGTTTGGAAATTCCCGGGAATATTGAATAGCAGGTGGTGAATAGAAACCACACTGCAGTGAGGTTACTCGTTTGCAGAAGATAGCGCTGTAAGGCTATGCAAGGCTGAAAGTGCTGATTTAGGGATTAATTTGTATAAAAGGGAGAGTGATTGTTAGCAAAGAGTTCGCTGGTGAAACTTTGGTCTTATATCACCTAGAAAGGGTAATACCGAAGGAGTAGCAGGTTTGTCGGTGCTTGAATGAAGAGTAAGAGTTTACTCGTAGTGTGCGAAGAGTAAGCGGAAAGGTTTTACTCGCAGTAAATGTAAATCGACTTTTTGATTTAGCAGAGCAAACAGAGTAGCAAATGTTTCTATGTTGCCATTTAACAAATTTTGTATTAAAATTGTAAGAAAATAAGTTATTCCTGTTACCTTGTAAAGGAGGGGTCAGCTGCGGGTGCTGTACTGACGTCACAGAGGGCCGCACTGGGATTGTTTGGAACAGCGGGCGTGTGACTGACGCGAAATTGTAAAGGAGGGGTCAAGTAGTAAGGACTGATACTGATGTCACAGAAAACCGCGCTAGTATTGGCTAAACGCATAGCATTAAACAGAAGCCGCGCTGGTATTGGTCAATTATTAGAGTAAAAGCGAACATTTGATTGGTTAGTAAAATAGAAGCTACAATAATAATTGACAGTGGGCTTTGCATGTGGAGACACGATCCAACATTAATAGGGAATCACCCAGACAGAAGATATTTAGGATTTGCTAGAGAACAATATATAAAAGGATCGACATCTAAAATGTATGGAGAAAAAAAGAAAAATGACATTTATGCAGAAAATTAAAAATTATTTTAAAAAGGATAAACCCATTAAGACTAGAGAGGGAATTCTTATCCCGCCCCCGAAAACGCCCGCATCATACATGATGATGGAAAGAGGCTATCATACTTGTGTATGGTTGGAAAATTGGATATAATATACAAAAAGTGACGGAGTGCTAGCTTTTCCAAAACATGGTACGTTTAATGGGAAAATTCTACATAATCTAAGATTAAGAATGAATGAATTAGAGCCCCGACCAAGATTAACCCAAGCTTTACAGGAATGGGAGACTGAAGCATTTGAGCGCGATAGATCCAGAAGTAGCAGAAGCTTTAGAGGGTTTTATCCTAGACTTCCGCGCGAATCACGAGATAATCCGAAGAAAAACAATGGAGACAAGCAATGGTGGCTGAGGGATTATATCCTGTACTAATGGCTGAGGAGCAGTCAGGAGGCAAGTGCACAGAGAAGACCAAACATTTAACGATGACAGGTAGTGGGGAATCGGAAGATGATTTTTTTGAGGAAATGTTAATGAAAAACCCTCCACCGTACCAAGAAGGACTAAGTAGAACTACTCCTAGTGCCCCGGTTTTGGGAACACCATTCGTTCCCCAAGTTATACATGACCCAATAAATGGAAGGGTATTTCAGGAAAAAGAAAGTGAGACAATAAACAAGAATGGAGAATAATTAATACAGAAAATAACCCATTGAGTACCCACCCTGAAGCACTGACTATACCAGTGACAATAGGTCCGGTGGTTCCATTATATGGAGATAAGACAATCGCTCACAAACCACCAGTCATGGCCACACCTACAATTGAGCCCAGAAAAGAGAATATAATAATTGATCAAGACAGTGAATGTGATTCGGAGATATCATTAATGGATTTGCCGATAAGAGGACAGATAAATGAAACCCAGAGAAGAGTTACACCTAGTTGTTCAAAGGAAGTACAAATAGAGACATCTACAGGAGTCAAGAGTGACACAATAGTATCACCAGAAGAAATAGAAAGATGGGCACAGGGAATAGACAAGCCAAAACAGCCACTGAACATTATATATATTTACAAATTGAAAGTGGAATTGGAAGAAATGATATCTAGAAATGTGGGACTAGACAGGCTAAATACTTACAGTGAAGAAGAGTTACTGTTCATTTGTAGAAGTATCACTAGAAACACAAAGATATTCCATGAGAAATTGACAGATCTAGCCTCAAAATAGGGGAATCCAAGGTATTACATAAACCATACAGAGAAGAATTCAGTGATAAGGACTTGGAAAATATGAATGTGTCTGGAAGAAAATTACAGATTAAAGAATTAATGACCATTTTACAAAAATGCGGTGATCTAGACAAATGGAAAGCTAGATGGATGAGAAAAAAGGAAGAAGCACATGCCAATCGAACAACTTGAACTTTTGTTGAAAAAAACAGGAAAGGTAGAAAGACTATGTCCAATGAGATAGGTAACGAGAGGAGGATATGTACATGTTCCATGGACCAAACAGGATATTTTGTCATTTACAAATGATTTCCCCAAGTTAAGAGAAAAGCCAGTTGAATGGTATCGGCAAGTTGAAAGATTTGTGAAAGTTTCTAAAGTATTGTTCAAAGATTTGGCTGGTTTATTTGATATAGTGGTACCTGCTAATTTATGGACAGAATGTAAAATTACTGTTGATTGGCCTAGTGATGAATACCCGAGAGATACGAAAACAGGAGCCCCCTCAGAAGAGGTAATGATGAAATATCACCAGGTGATCACTTTCTTGAAGGGGAAAATTCCTCCAAAAGAAACAGATTGGGTGAAGAAAGATAGATAGGACGACCCAGGATAGAAATGAGTCCGTACATACTTATTATGAACGCCTACTGCAGGTATTTAAACAGTATACTGGTTTTGAGATCATTGGAGATAAAGATATGGGACATTTTGTGTATCGATTTGTAACAGGATTGAAACCCGAAATTGGAGACATGATTCGTCAGCACATGTTGTGTTGGCAAGCGAGACCAATAGATGACATTCTTAAATACGCAAAGTATTGTGGCGATGAAATTAACAATAGACGAAAGAAGTTAGAAGAAAAGGCGATGTGGGCCCAAGTAAAATTAGTGGAACAGCAGGAGCTCCAACTAAACAGTCAGACAGGAAATTAAGGAAAGGGGCAAGGCCAAAATTAAAATAATGGGGGAAAACAAAAAGGACGAATGAGTAGAGAGGAAGCAAAGAAAAGGTTTCCCTGTCATGGGTGCGGAAAATTGGGGCATTGGAAAAACGAGTGTACAAATATTCAGAATAATAATGGCCGAAATCAAAATTTAAATCCACAGATGCAGAATGAGGTGCTAATGAGTCAACCGCTGCAGGTTGTAAATCTACAGAGTCAGTTGCCACCTGCCCCTATACCAAATTTTGTGAACCAGGCCAAGTACAGTGCGGACACCGGATTTCAAGTAGGAAGTGGTAAGAAAAATTCTGCAACATCACAATTTCCTTTACAGGATACTTATTTCAGTGACAGTGACCAATGATGGTGCCTGAGGGGGGAGGAAAAGGAGTGAGTACTTGGGGCATCCTTACCGGTAGATCAGTCAGGTCCATATATTGATGATAAAGTAGAAGGAAAAGATATTACCTTTTTGTTGGACACTGGTGCTACCCGTTCTACTGTGAGAACAGCAGACATTCCAAACCTACCACTTTCGGGAGAAGCGATTCTAGTAGTGGGCATTTCAAATAAACAGATTAGAACCCCTATTACAGAACCAATGGAGGTACGCATTGGCAATTTCAGGGAACTGCACAAATTTGTGGTGTGTGACTCCAATCCCGTAAATGTATTAGGAAGAGTTCTACTGTGCAAAATAAATTGCACAATATTTTGCTCGCCGGACGGTGTTGCAATTCAAACCCCAGATGAAGACAGAGTCTACAAAATCATGTTAGCTAAACAAGGCACAGAGGTAGACGAGATATATTCCATGATGACAAAAGACGATTTACTAGATGAGGTCAAATTGACAGTAAATCCTGATGTGTGGGATTTTCCAAGAAAAGAAGTAGGGTTAATGCCAACTATAGACCCAGTGAAAGTAACTATGAAGGAAGGTGCAGTTTATCCAAATACTCGACAATACAAAATGAGTCCCGAAGTTAAAGTTGGTGTTGCAGAAGAAATTGATTGAATGATTGAACAAGGCATTCTAAAGGAAATAATGAGGTCTCTCAAACCCTCTCACCTTCCCTCTGCAGTCACTGCGCAGCAGACAGATAGCACTGGCTTTTCTTGCACCGCGCCAGGCGATCCTACTTCACTGGGGTACTACCACGGTTCCAGACCACTCGGCCTGGCTCCTCAGGCTTTGGATGACCCTGGCAATGGAACGGCTTTCATTAATCGAAACTCAGAAAGGCGAGAAATATGCTGAACTCTGGGCACCGTTCATTTCACTACTATCGAAAGATCTACATGAGGTCAACTGCCCCAAACTTCTGAAAGTACTTCATTTGATACCTCTTACGGAGAACTGCCCTGATCCCAGATTGGAGAAGCGGGCACGGGTGGGCATGTGGAAAAGGTCCCTCTACAACCCCTGATACTTAGATACGGAATCCCCCCCACCGTTTTTTTCATTTTTGTTTCTCTGTTATGGGAGGCGTGTGGGAGGGTTGGAGTTTTTTTTTGGTTTTTTGTTTGCTTTCTCATTGTTGTTTCTTCTTGCATAGAAATCCTGTTTTGTGCCACTCGGACTCTTGGAAGGCACAGGCCACTTGGACTCTCTAGCCTGGTCTTTACTGGTTGCCCACCTTCGGGATGCTGGCCTTGTACACCTTTGACAGCACTGTTTGTAGCCGCCGGCCCCTGTGGTTGTAGGCAGAAGGCTGTGTACAACTAAGAGTCGCTTTTCAAATGTCTAATAAAATAGATTTGTTCTATAAAGGGAATAATGAGCAGTCCCTGTAATTCACCTATAATTGGCATTAAGAAACCTAGCGGGAAATATAGAATAGTTCAAGATCTAAGAAAGATTAACAATATTGTTGTACCTTGTTTCCCTGTAGTGCCTAACCCAGCAGTGATTCTGTACCAGATACCATGGAAGGCAGGATGGTTTATTGTAATCGATCTATGCCATGCCTTTTTCTCCATTCCATTACACCCAGATAGTTATTATCTTTTCTCATTTAAGTTTGAGGATCGTATTCTAGTCTGGATTCGCGTTCCTCAAGGGTATACTGAAAGTCCTTTGATTTTTAATCAAATATTGAAAAAGTGCTTAGAAACCTTAGTGCTGCCCAGGAGATCAGTACTGGTACAGTATATTGACGACTTGTTAGTTGCGTCTAAGACCAGAGATGACTGCGTTACTGACTCAGTTGCCTTGTTGATTACTTAGGTGATGGTGGACATAAAGTGTCCCCAGAAGAAGTGCAGTTTTGAAGACCCGGAGTCAAATATCTAGGACACCAAATAGAACACGGAGTAAGGAAAGTGACCCCTGAAAGAATAGAAATAAGACAAATGAAATTGCCGCAAACCCAGAGAGAAATAAGAATGTTCCTTGGAATTTTGGGATAAATTGGGCAGTGGATTGTAAGGTTTTCTCTGCTAGCCAAACGCTTGATACAATTGATCAAAGAAACGAGCAAAAGATCCAATAGAATGGGATGATGAAAGTACAGAGGCATTTGTAAAATTACGAAAGTGTCTGTGTGAAGCTCCTGCTTTAGGTATGCCAGATTACTCGAAAGAATTCACACTGTTTTGTTGTGAAAGAAATAGTTGTGCATTCTCAGTCTTAACCCAGAGGCATGGCTTGATGCGACGTCCAGTGGCATACTTCTCAGCTACTTTGGACCATGTAGCCTCAGCTTTACCTGGTTGTTTAAAAGCAGTAGCTGCAACCTGCATGAGTCTAGAACAAAGCGAATCAATTGTGCTGGGACATCCGGTAAAGGTGCATGTTTCACATTAATTTGAGATTCTTTTAACAAGAACTCGAACTCAGTATCTTACCCCTAGTCGGATGACTAAGTATGAAAGAATCATATTGGGTGCTGAAAACGTGACAATAGTCAGGTGTACTGTGCTTAACCCTGCCACCTTATTACCAGATGTATATGGAAAAGAGGTGAGAGATGAAGTCGAGCATGACTGTTTGGATGTGACTGAACTTTGCACCAAACCCCATCCAGACATACAGGAAGAACCTTTGAAGAATGCTGAACATGAGCTATTTGTAGACAGCTCGTGGATGCGCCATGAGGAGGGAGGACTAAGTGCTGCTTACGCTGTATGTACATTGGCTGGAATAGTCGAAGCATCCTATTTAGCAGGAGTCAAATCTGCACAAGTAGCCGAATTGATAGCTTTGATTAAAGCTTGCAAAATTGGGAAAAACTGGAAAGTAACCATTTTTACTGATAGCCAGTATGGATACGGGGTTGTGCATGATTTTGGCCAACTTTGGATGCAGAGGAATTTTTGGACTTCTTCAGGATCCCCAATTAAAAATGGAAATTTCGTAAAAGAACTGCTTGAAGCAATACAATTGCCAAAAGAAGTGGCAGTGGTCAAGATTGCCGCACATCAATCAGGAGAAGACTATGTGACAGCTGGTAATAGGTATGCTGACCAGGTTGCCCAATACTGCGCCAGAAATAAATTGGCAGTAAACAAGAAAATGTAAACAAGTGGAATTAGCTGCCAACTTATGCTACTCTCAGGATTGGAACCATGGGAGGAAGTAAGACAACTGCAAAATGAGGCAGAAATGAGAGAAAGAGACGAATGACTGAAAGTAGGGTGCCAAAAGAGGTCAGAAGATTATGTATGGATTTACCTAGATGGCAGGCCAGTAATGCCAGACTGTATGCTTTCACAATTGGCTAGGATGTATCACAGAGACACCCATATAGGCAGAGATGCTATGATCAGACTTTTTAGGCGGGATTGGTTTAATCTAAGGTTCAGGAATGTAGCAGAGAGTCTATGCCAGAGATGCTTAACCAGTCAACAAATGAATTCAGGCAGAAAAACAGTGGTCAGTATAGGAAGAATTGAAAAGGTAGAAGGTCCATTTATACGGCTACAAATAGATTTCATTCAATTACCACCTTGCAGAGGTTTGAAGTACATACTTGTCATAGTTTGTTTATTCTCACGGTGGGTGGAGGCATACCCTACTAGGAGAAACGACAGTATAACAGTTGCCAAACTACTATTGAGAGAACTGATTCCACGGTTCGGTTTTCCAGTAACTTTGGAATCAGATAGAGGGTCTCATTGTAATAATGAAATAATTCGACTAACCTGTGAAGCATTTAAAATTGAACAAAAACTGCACTGTGCAAATCGCCCAGAGGCTTCTGGAGTGGTAGAACAAATTAATGGCACTATAAAAATAAGACTGGCAAAGGTGTGTGCATCCACCCCAATGGAGTGGCCTGATGCTTTACCTCTTGTTCTGATGGGACTCAGAAGCATTCCTGACAAGAATACAGAATTGAGTCCCCATGAAATACTCATGGGAAGAGCAATGAGGCAAGCATGCATACCGGGACACAAACTGTTGAATATATCTGATGATTTGGTATTGGACTATTGCAAAAAACTGGCTGACCTAGCGCGTTCTATCTCTCACCAGGTTGGAGAAGACGCAGTTGCCAGGCAGCCGGATCAAGCACATGATCTAAATCCCGGTCACTGGGTGTTGGTGAAGAATCACACTCGAGAGCCGTGCCTAGCACCCAGGTGGGAAAAACCACATCAGGTTATATTGGTTACAACAACAGCAGTGAAATGTGCAGGCTTGCCAAACTGGATTCATGCAAGCCACACTAAGAGAGAACCAGCACCTGACGAGGAAGGACCCCAACTGACTGAAGCAGTTGAGGATGGAGAAGGTTCTGCAGCTGACGGATCTAGAGTAATAGATCCTGAAGTAGCTGCCCAAGAACAACCGAGCATAATTCAGGATGATTGGATACCAGTGGCTGACATACCTGAAGTAAATGTGAGAACAAGAAGCCAAATCTGGTTAGAGAGACAGGAGAATAGTGAGGACCAGTCAGGTATAGAAGAACAAGCTCAGGAAAATGAAAATGCAGCTGTTGGAGAACCTGAGAAGGATCAGACAAGGAGAGAACGATCTACTCAGACAGAAGTGAATGAAACCATTCATGATTCGGAAGAGGGACAGATAGGTCTAGAAGAACACGTTCAGGCTGCAGAAAACCAAAGTGCAGGAATACCTGAGCAGGACCAGTTAGGAAAAGAAGAACAAGTTCAGGTAGAAGAAGAAGAGAAAATCACAATAAAACCTGAACAGGTTCAGACCAGGGAAGAAGGACACATCCAGGCAGAAATAAGCCCTGGACAAGGTCAGACAGAGAGGGATTCTAACAATGAAAATAACCAGATTGTGCCACAACGTAATGAAAATAAAAGATTGATAAGCCCAAACGATGAAGTCAAAGATTAAAAGTACTGAACAATAAGTTCAAGGGTCCTGAATGGACCTATGTAATTCTTGAAGAATTCATGAATCTAGATTTAAATGAAGAAAGTGATGAAGAAATAAATGCAGAACAGATTGTCGAAGAAGTGAGACCAACCTGAAATTTCCCCAAGAATTTATATTACACAAATAATTCGATAGTAAAGAAGAAGAAAACTTCTTAGCCCAAAATGGCTGATGATAGGGCTGATATTTTTGGTACTTATAATTTGGTTAGTACTAACAGTAGCCATCCCTTATTTGATGGTTACAAAAGAAAAGAATAATACAAACACACATGAAAAGGTAGCTAGCATTAAAGGAGATAAAGTAGCATTAGAAGCACCAGATGAGTCTAAGATTAAAAGAAACAGAGTAGAATTAGAAGCACCAGATGAGTTAGATATACAGCACACTGTGACAAATAATGACACTGCTTTAAATGTATTTACAAAGTTATTATGGCAATACGTGGACACTATGGAAGTTGGTGATTGCTATGTGTGTATGAAATTACCTGCATCAGTAGCAGAAGGTGTAACATATCACCATATTCCATTAACCTATGGTATTTCTTGTAGTATTTTTAGCAAGTTTGTTTTATAGAATAGGAAAATTACAATATTATTATTCCAATATAGATGGGATTTTTCTGAGGTTCCTATGCGAAAGAGCATGAACCCAGTTCTTAGTACTAAGAATGTATAGTTTATGGGAGAACATTTTCTAACTATGAAAATAATAGATATAGCTGAAGCACACAAGCACAATTTAACATGTAAATTACACGAAGAAGAAAATATATTTTTGAATTTAGTTGAGCAAAGGAGACAGGACTTCCAAAGAAGGGCTTCTGAACCGAAACCTCAAATACCTCAATGGGCTGAGAAAGAAGAAATTTATACAACTGGCACGACTCATTCTGCTATGTCCTTGGACTTTGAAAAGAAAGGGAAGATCTGCCTCCATAAATTAAAGACAGAATATAACAATGCATTTATTGGTTCCAGTGAATGTGAACATAATTTCTTAGTTATTGGGGGATGGCGACTAAAAGGTGGAACAGATCCAGAATTTCCTGGAGTTTATTACGTGTGTGGTAATAAAGCCTACTTCAGGCTGCCTGATCATTGGTACGGGAGTTGCTATTTTGAAATAGTATTCCCAAAACCGTACCATGTGAAAAGAATCACTGGAAGCAATGGAGATGCAAAGGAACTAACACGTACTAAGAGAGCTAGTTTTTCAGAAATAGTAGGTGATATATTTAATGCATTGATACCTTCAGTGGGAGTAATTCTGAATTCACGAAAAATGTGTCAGCTGTCTACAGTAGTTGATCGGTTATCAACTGACTGGAGGATTTTTGATGATCAACACAGAAATGGTTGCAATTAGATCTATGGTTTTGCAAAATCGGCTTGCTCTTGATATATTATTGGCAAAAGAGGACGGAGTTTGTAAAATGCTGAAAGCGCAACATTGTTAAACATACATTCTGGACAAAAGTGTTGAAATTGGAGGATATATTAAAAATATTACAAAATTGGAGGGAGATTTGAAGCCACTGGAAGTTGACAGTGTATGGAAAAAGCTAACAAACAGTATTACTACCATAGGGAGCTGGTTTTCTTACATAAGTAATAGCATTATAGGTCAAATAGTATTGCCAATACTTGGAATAACACTATTAGTCTAAGCAATAATGATATGGTTCAAATGTTGTAAGAAAAGAAAGAGATATGAAGTGACTGAAAAGGGGAAGAAAAGGAAATACGATAAGATACAATTAGAAGTAATAAAAGGAGATCTATATAAAAAGATGAGGAGTTTACAGTACAATAACGAAACAGAAGGAAATGGAAAGGTTGAAGAAGGAATTGAGATGTGTTAAATTTGGCATCTGATTTGGTGGTGGAAAATTAGTGATGGCATAAAATGCCATCAGAGAGGGGATTCATGGAGCAAGACTCGTATAAAAGAGCCTCGCTCGGATGCAATCTTCTCAGATAACTCGTAATACCGTAATAATTGTGTTTGTGAATACTAACGTGCATTACAGTTCCCACATTTTTAGCAAGATGAAGCTTGCATATGTGTCGTACTAACAAGTAACCTGAGTGCGACTAAAATGGCTGCTAATGCAAAATTGTGAACTGCGCATGCGTCAACTAAATCTAGGTAGTAATGATGAGTTTTTGCTTGGAGGGAAATTTTTGCAGCTGCGCAATCGCTTTCAAGATGGCCGCTTGGAACTCACATGATAAAGCGCATGCTTTTTCTGAAACTAAACCATGCAAAATTAATAAAATGCTAATGCAAAAGATTTATATAAGTAAATGGGGTTAGAGTAGAGATAGGTGGTATACAGTGAAATCATTTTTATTTTGAATTGCAATGTCTCTTTCTGACTTCTTTACTAGTTTGTATTTTGGGCCTCAAAGGGAGACCGATGTCCATACCCCACGTGGTCTCCGCACAGGCGCACTTGTAACCCGCCAGGAACCATGACGATGTACTTGAAACTCAGTCAAGGACACGACAGCTACATGTCCTGGGAATGAAGTTGTCTTCCTGACTGATGAATGAAGACAATACTAAATGTATATTTTTGATCGATAAAAATGTGAATGCGGGTGGGAAATAAATCTTGTGAAAGTAAATTAAGGGGTGGAAACACTGAACAATAAACTAAAAGAAAAGTATTAAAATTTAGCATGTTGTGATGATCATCCCCCCTTTCCTGTCCAATCGGAGTTAGGAGTTTCATATATTTGAAACATTTAGGGGTGGTACATGTCATTAGAAAGGTATAATTGAGGTAGTTTAGTTAGTCAGTTGACCGCAGCGGGACCAGAATGCTGAGAGACCGGGATGCTGTCCGAGAACTGAATAAATGCTGAGGAAGAACCATTTTCCAGACTTCGAACTTTGAGCCAATTAATTAGAAGAACATCGCGGAAGAACCGAGGGTGCACATAATAGAAGAAGGTCGCGGAAGAATCGAGGAGGAAGATAGTGTCAGAGAGGGGTGCAACGCAGGCGTCATATCTAGAAGAGGTCATCTATCCTGTCCTGAGCCTTTGTCACCTGATCTGTCTCAGGGGACCGATTCCAGCTCCTTGGCCAAGGTGTTGGTTTCCACACCATCCTAGGTAATTATAAATCTGTGTAGTATGTCATTGTACTGCTCTCTCTGTTTTCTCCCTAATCAGGTACTGTCATCATAATAACTTTGTTTAGTGATTATTCTGTCTTAAAATGTTATTTCCTTCCTTGGAGAAAACGGTGTTCTAATTGCATTTTGGTTCTTGACTCACATGAATTTAACTAGATAAACATTTAAAACTCTCCTGAGTCTGTGGTTATTTAAAGGAGGTTTTATTCTATGTCAATTTTTACCTATAACAGTTAACTAAAAGGTCAATTGACCAGAGGAAAGTACATTCGGTCAGAAGTTTGGTAAGAAATGATTAGATAAATTCATCTTACAGGTATTAGTACAACAAATTGACTTCAGCGGTATCTACTAGCCAATGCGAATGTGTGTGTTTATGGGCCCAGGTGAGTATATGGTAGTTGAGTACCTGAGGTTGGTAACCCGCTGGATTACACTGCTCCTTTACATCAAGGTTAATTTCTAAAAACACAGGTAAGGATTGACGACTATCCTCTTCTAAAATCACACAGTATTTAAAACGAATTAATATTTAATCTATCTTCATTCAACTGCCTAAGTCAGGTAAAGCGGTTTGAAGCAGCAGTCAAAAATGTAAACTCTATATAAAGCAAAAAAAAAGCAATAAAACTAATAATGGGAGCATTTCCACAGCACAACTAAGCCACTGGGATGGCTTTAGAGACCTCAGAAATACAGACTAAAACACATCCATCTATGGACATTATAACAGAGAAACCAGAGGAGGACAAAGGGCATCCATGGGAACAATAAAGCACAGTTGGCATATGCAAAACGGACAGGTAATCAAGAAAAAGTTAACAAGAACAGTACACTTAGAGTCCCTTAATGTAAGAAAGGCATTCAAACATTGCCAAATGGCCACCACATTACAATGAATTTTACAGTGACATAATCAGGACCGGATGGGTCTTTTATTCCATCAGGCATTTCCCTGGTGCGCTGTACCCAGTGGAGGCCGGTTTTTAGAGCAGGGGCCATTCCTAGTGCCTCTGTCATATTTCCTAGCTCCTTAAGGTTTCTTGAAGCAGGTATGGGAAGGTTGCATGAGAGAGAGACAGGGATAGAGGGAAGGTAGAGAGAAAGCGTTCAGAGAGGACGAAGAAAGTGACAGAAGAAAGTGAGAGAATGGATGGATGGAAAGAGAGAGATTGTTCAAGAAGAATAAGAGAGTGGGCTGCTTTGAGCATTTTTGCCAGTTCTGATTTAGTTCCACAGTCCAGTCCCAAACATAGCAATTAAACCAGCATGGGTGTACATTAAAATTGGAAATACTTTAAATGAATTGATGACAGACTCTCTTATTCAGAGTAAGCTCTAAAGGAAAACAAGTGAAAAAAAAGTCCGATTTGCCCCAGTGCCACAACCTTAATGGTTGACATTTTATACCATCACCTAAACTCAGGTTGCTTCTAGTCATACACCTAATGAAAGCTTTTGAGCCAGAATTGTGAATTATAACAGTGCAGTACTGTCTCATTTTTCTGGACTGTAAGCTTAGATGCAGCAATACACATAGTAGTAATAATCACTAGTTCAGTAGAAAGGCATGAAACAATGAAATCATGCAAGGAATATAGGAACCCATTTATATGCCAGAATATCAACATCAGAAAAACGTCTGATACAAATATTATGTCCTAAATATAGGATGCAAACAAAATGTCCCATTGGGTGTAGAGTTTCTGTTTTTAACTGCAATCGGGCTTAACTGTTGTAAATATTTTGGACACAAAATTTATGTCAGAAGATATTCTGACAATTACATTCTGGTACCATACCAGAAAGCCATCAAAAGCACAGACATGCACCAACATAATGTAAAAAGACATTATTGATGTGATATTACAAGAAAACAAACCCTTAAAAGGGGAAGTGGAAGGGTACATGATGGGGATGGTTTGGGGAGTTAGAAAGCTGGGACATGTGGGGGGACATGTTAAATTAAGTATGAGATATAATAAGTGAAAGTCCTATTTTTATTGGAATTGTCACTTTATCCATTGTTCATTCTAGGCAACTTTACTCTATTGTTCCTTTAAGGGAGGATGAGTATCTTTTTTACCAATTAGACACTGATGCTTCTGTCTCTTAATCATTTGAGATTTCATTTTCTTCCCAATTGTACTACTTTTTCTGTGCATGCCTAAATCATAGTCAGCTTGGGGCTTGTTTGATTCTGTTGCTTCTATTGAGTTTGTGGGTCCATCTGATCTACTTGCCTTCGTTTCACTGGTTCTTTTAGATTATGACCTTTTTACTTGATACTTCTGGGAATTGAACCACCAGAAGACAGAGATTCATTTCTCTGTACCCTTAGATGCCTTATGTAATGAGTATCCCAGAACTGGTTTGTGTTTTTGTACCAGTTGCAGAAATCTACCAGTTCAATTAGAACTTCTTCAAATCTTCCTTTTTTGCAGCATTTGGACCCCACTCAGTCTCCACCTACTGATCGTTTAAACATTTCATAGGCCTTGATGCGCGCAATAGATTTTTAGAAATTATTGTGCAAACATCTCATGGATTATGAATCACAATTGCCAATTGTTCAAAGCTTACACACTCAGTAAACACTATGGGGCCTATTACGATGGCGGGCGGACACCGTACCGGGAAACTGGACCAGCCGCCACAGGTGCGGCGGTCCCACCTTGGGAATTAGGATGCCATCGCCACCGCATATATTGCATTGTGGCGGGCGGTGATGTAAGCAGCACCCGCCACAATGCAATATATGCATGTCGTGCATTTGCTTGCACAACGTGGCAGGCACCGGGCATTGTGCATGCAAATGGAGGGGGATACCATGGGTACCCCCCAAGTGTGTCCCCAAGCCCTGGTGGCCTGCAACGGCCCCCCAAAAGTTAACTCTGCCTGGCTTTCCATGGCAGGGTCTCCGCCAAGAAAAGCCCTGCACCGCCGCCTATCCTAATATGGATGGTGGTGTCTTGCAGAAACCGTCACCATATTGGAGCCAATTTCTGCCCGGTCAGCTGCCCGACCGGCGGAAATCCGGCGGACGGTCTTTCCATCCGCCGGGGTCCCCACCGCCATCATAATTTGGCAGGGGGGAAATAGTAAGCAGGTGGTGGAAAATGGCGGGCGGATCGCCACCACCAGACGGGCAGTGGCAAACCGCCCGCCATCCAAACAGACCCCTATGTGTGATAATGTCTGTACCTACTGATAAATTTCAACAGGCCAAATCATTGAAATTTATGGCGTTTTGTACAGTGCGCTTACAAATCTGCAAGTTATTACAAATTTTGTGCAAAACTTAGAATAGGAGTCCTTTATCATATTAGATAAATCCCGAACTATATAGCGCTGGATAATATTGAGAGTGATGAGTATTGCATTCCACCCCAGGACACTCCGAGCAATTGCCAATGCGGTTGAATAAGGTTACTGTAAACACTACTTTCCTCCTGCTTCTTGAAATTTATCTATGGGAAAAACTTGGTATGTGCAGGTGAGCTATTTGGACATGAAGGTTGTTTTGGTGTGTTCGTTAGGATTCACTGACAAAATATCGATTTTAAAAATATAGAAGTAAAAAATATCAATGCAAAAATATAGAATGCAAAAATATTGATCCCTATACTTAAACTTAAGGTAAGTACAAAAATATTGGATAAATAATATCGATGTAAATAATATAGTTGTGCAAAATATTTAATATTGCAAAATATTTAATATTTATGTTAAATAATAAAATTATTATGAAAAAATAAAGTAGATTTAATATAAATTTTAAGAATTATAATAAATTAACTTAATTTAAAAAAGTTAAACGCACATACGGGATTATTCATATATATTTACTTTAAAACAGTTAATAAACTATTCATTATAATATATCTTATAACTTTGGAATTATATAAAAATTTACAAATAGGTGTATATATATATATTACCTACTGGCGGTCGCCAGTAGGTAGTTATAGTTAGGACCTAGTTACCATAGGAAAATCGTAATATTCTTTTCCCAATAACTTTGGCACCTGTGGAAATATGGATTTTTTATGGTCGGTTATGTCCCCTATCTTGGACCCCAACGGTTTCATGTATAAATCACAAGTACATGTATGTTCCCTCCAGTTCCAGTTATGAAGACGCAAACACATGTGCGTCCACCGTCAACATGTCCTCTTTCAGATCCGCCATGAATGGGCCGGATATTCTATTCCTAAGTATGAAAGGCCACCGGCTTTATATGGTTCACTTCCCACATTTCTACAGATTCAGGCGAGTAGGCCCGAATTCTGTCATCAAGCCTTTTCTGCCTTCTGCCTCTGAAAGCTCCAGTCTGAGCCTGCATCTGTGACCATGAACTTTGTCTTACTCCCTGCGCGGCTAACGGTGCCTGATCCAGCCCGTCGCCTGCCAAAACTGTATTTCACCTTCGAGATTATCTCCTTCGCTCCTCATCCGATGCATTCCTGTCTAGTAGTTTAGGTAAACATTCCTCCAGCTACCGTGCAAAGGGCCAGGCCTCGCTGCCCTCATGCAAGTAATTCATAGCCCTGTTACCATGGAATATTCCTACCCCCTCGCATCTAGTGTAGACACTTAGACGCTTGTACACGCACTAACAGTCAGTATAGTCAGTATAGAATAAGATTCTATCCTAAGAGACCTCTCTTTTTGGATAACACAGTTCTTTAAACATAGGATATTAGATATGATTTGGGATTAGGTTGACATAACCCCAGACATAACCCCAGACTTTTGTCTCCACATGTAGAGCTAAATGTCAAGTCCCATTCTTCACCCTCTCGTTGCACGTCAACTCACACGTCATGCTGCTGCGCGCGCATCTCTGCCAAGTATTTCTGCTGACATTGCGAAATTCTTTCATGGAACCACCCATTTGTGACATCATACCTAATGACGTTCTTTAGTTACGCCTAGTTACACCCATTTTAGTTACGCATGTATGCCTTTATCTCTGCTATCAACTGTTACGCCTCCTGCATCTGTTTTACTGTAATGCCTTTTCTATAAAAATGATTACCTGTCAATAATGTATTGTTCCTTCCTTCCTGAACTTTCGTGGTGATGGAATAGAAGGCCCATAATTCGAATTATGTTCCTTGTGTTATTGGAATAAAGCCCGTTCCGAACCTCTAATACCACGGATTCTGCCTCTTATTTTATTGAGCTATTCTTATTAATGTTCCGCATCAAATCAAGTTCCGGTAATTAAATTATTTACCACACACCGGTTGACGAATCTTCGTGAAATTCTCAAAACTGGTGGGGCGCTCCGGGCTGCTCCTATCCTGAAAGTTTGGTTTGGGGGTGATTCGTCAAGTGGGGGCCGAGAAAAAAGGAGGGTCCCAAAACGCGTTTTCCCCATTTTATTTCTCATAGGAAATTTTAGACACGGCTACAGCCCGAACTGCTGAACGGAATGACACCAAATTTTGCAAAAAAGGTAGCCCTTGGTTCAGAAAGCGCCCTTTTTTTTAAATGGTGTAAATCCGTTCAGTAGTTCATGAAAAATTAAAAAAATAGAGGTCAAAAAATCAATTTCCCATAGGAAACTTTAGACACAATTATAGCAAAAACTGCTGAACGAAATTACACCAAATTTGGAAAAAGGTACTGTTTGGCTCAGAAAGCGACCTTTTTAAAAATGGTGTAAATCCGTTCAGTAGTTTTTGAGAAATTTAAGAAATAAAGATAGTGATATCTATGGCCGCGGAGGATCCGTGCACCCTCCCGATCACGAGTTTCATGTTAATTGGCTGTCAACACTCCAAACCAGGAAGTGTTTGGCAGCCATCTTGTACCTCAGTAGAACTGAGGCACAAGAAAACAGGAAAATAAATGCGAAAAATAGGAAAAGGAGACAGGGAAGAAACACCCTGACCCCCTAGCCTGCTCAGGGGGTCCCACAAGGACCCCCAGGGCCAAAAAATGAATTTTAAAAAAGAAAACTCGGTGAGATTCGCGCACCCAGTGCGAATTTTGGCCGGAAAAAAATAAATAACAAACTGCAGGCTCCTGTGCTTTGTTTAATTAAGCCCCCGAGTGGGCTTAACTGGCGCATACTGGAGGTACGTGGCGCATACTGGAGGTAGCTGGTTGGCTAGTTGGCCCCCAGGGACCCTCAGCATTGAAGAGGAATTAATTCCCCAACTTAAAACGCGCCACAGGGCGTGTTTGCACACATGTCAACTCAGGCCCCACCCCCCTTCCTTCACCACTGTGCAAACGCACCCCCTGGTGAGTTGTAAGTTGGGGAATTATTTGCCCTTGAATACTGAGGGTCCCTGGGGGCCAACTAGCCCACCAGGTACCTCCAGTATGCGCCAGGGAGCTGCGTTGCAGAGAGGTGGTCCAGGCCATGCCCCTTTTTACACATCTCAGCAACGCAGCTATGTGGCGCTAACTGGAGGTACCTGGTGGGCTACTTGGATCCCAGGGACACTCAGGATTCAAGGGAACTTTATTCTCCAAGTTAAAATGGCCACAGGGCGTGTTTGCTCATGTCACCTCAGGCCCCCCCTCCCTTCACCAGTGTGCAAACGCGCCCGTGGTGCGTTTTAAGAGGTAGTTTTAATCCACCTGCCCTATTAAGTACTAGGGTCTTACAGAGGAGGTCATGCTAATCACAGGGGTACCCCAACGCATAGTGTTCCCTAGTGTATGTAGGTGTTTTCACTGTATTCTAAGGGTCTTTTAGCATAGCACTGGCTCTAGGCCTGGTTAGTCAGAGTCAGTTATCACCAGTACCCGTCTGAAAAAGTTGTGGGCACAGGATGATTTTGCAACAATGCTTCTTTCTGCTTTTCTGTTTGTTCTTTCTGCACATGTCTTGCTTATTCCTGCACTTTTCTTCATCATTGTGGACTTCTGTTGCCTCTTTCTGCATTTCTTTTGCTTCTTTCTGTGCGTTTTTTCTTCTTTATTCACATGTCCTACCTCTGTAGGCATAGTTAGAAACTAGCATTTAAAAAACCTTTGAAATTCACTGAAAAAACCATAGGTTTCAGGCACGTTATAGTTAGAAATTAGCATTTAAAAAACCTTTGAAATTCACTGAAAAAACCATAGGTTTCAGGCACGTTATAGTTAGAAATTAGCATTTAAAAAACCTTAGAAATTCACTGAAAAAAACATAGGTTTTTGCAGCTGCAAAATATATTTTTGAACAGTATCTAAGAAACGTTTTTTGAAGTTCTACTCAAGATATGTGAGTTTGTAAAAATATTTTTTCTTGAAGTATTTGGCTGTAATTAAATTCACTCATTTGGATCTTACTAATTACGGGATATATACACTCATTGGAGGACAGTGACTTATTACTGAAAGGAGTTGTTGGCTCGAAACCCACACTAACTGCCTTTTCAGTGAATTTCAGAGTTTTTTTAAAACTGAAGTTGTGTTCTGACCATAATATCACTTCAAATTCATTTTTTAACTAAAGTTCAGACGTTTTAATAAATGTAAGTAATAATAATGTGTATGACTTGCAATCAGAACGTTACCTTTACTGTGTCTTTTGGATTTCTAATAACTTTGGCACCATTTGTCAAATCTGCCTGTAACTTTGCATACGCTTGTGAAGCTAAGGTTGCCCAAGCCAAATGTTGTGCAGATCTATGTAGCAGAGAATACGTTGAAGTGGGGTAGCGGGTAAAAAAGGATGCATCGTCCATTCTAGCTACCATAGGACATTTTGCTCTTAGCTCTTAATGTAATTAACCCTAACTTGGCATGAAAGTATATGTTTACTCAAATGAGTGTCCTTGCTGCGCTTAGTTTGGTGTACATCCGTTCAGTATCTTTTTCAGATTTTAACATTTGAAAAACATGTTGGGAAGGCATCAGAGAATAAAAATGTAGAGCTAACTTATCTGTTGCAAAGATTTTTTGATTTGCATTTAACATTAGTGACATTTGCCAAATTTGCATGAAATCTGGTTAATATTTAGGGGTTGATTGCGATGTCATTCGGAAAGGCTCCAAACGGCATTCGGGTCGTCCGAATCCGATTCGGAAGCCTTGTTTCCGACCAACTCGGAAATATTTCCAAACAACCGATTATGATGTTCTGAAACCGTTCGAACTGTCGGACTCAGTTCCGAACGGCATTTGGAGTAACCGAGTCATTTGGAGCCGGCTCGTACAGGTCTGCGGACCGCGTTTCCGTACAAGCAATTAGGATGTTGGATTCGGACAGCCTTTCCAAGTCAGTTGTTCCGACACGGATTGGCTGTCGGAATCTAACTTTGGCAGTCGATAGAAGGCCCCTCTTCACCCAGGGGCCTTCAAATCTGACCTGTGCGGGTACCCACGGGTCCCACCTTTCCAACCAAGCACTGTGTGGCAGGCACCTTGGGGTGCCCACCACAGGGTGCACGATTTTCCCCAACCACACCTTTCGTCAATGGGAACCCATGTATCGGGTCGGAACACAGGCTCCCATTGAAGTCAATGGGAGTCCAACCCAACGGTTTTTGGAACCATCGTAATCAGTCGGACGGACTCCCGGAATCCGAATTGGTTGGAAACCATTCCAAAACCAATTCAGTTGAGGGGTTTCTGAACAACTTAATAATCGACCGCTTAGTATGTTTAGCTAACTCTTGGTATTTTTAACTTCTGGTATGCCCATCAAATGGGGGCACAGATAATTGAAGGAGCAATTAAAATGTTCATTTGGTAATAACTGTGGCACGCTCTGACTAAGCCACATGAAAATTGGCAGTCCTTTAGGAGTGATTAGATTAACAGGCGGAGGGCCCATTTTCCTGTTCTAGTCACTTTAGGGCAGTTCAGTAAATCAGCATGAAATTTGGCAAGCTGTTAGAAAGTTAAAATCAGTTAAGGAATCTCAGCTGCCATGCAGATAGGACAAGCAGGGCTATGTTAAATGGGGTCCAAAAATGTTTTCTTGCTAATAATGGTGTAGTTGCATAGATCTTATAAACTTTTTCAGACACATAGCAAGTTTAGTTTACTCTTGATATTTTATGGTTTATGCAAACTTGTGGGAGGGAGAAGTTACAGTGGGGTGTCAAAAAGGTGTTCATCTGCTAATAGCTTTGGTTCTAAAGCTAAACAGGTGGTCAATAAGCCTGTACATATCACTAGGTCAAAGGGCCTGGCATATGGCCAGACAGTACAACCAGTCCATCATAGATGACCAAACCCCGCTGCGCACAGCCTTCGGCATTCTCATTAGGCTTGGCCAACTCACCACAGCAGCCCAGCCACCACCGCGCAACAGGTATTGCCCATTTTTTTATTTATGATATATATATATTTTTCCTTTCTTTAAAAACATATTTGATTGAGTTTCAAAGTAGAATTTCAAAACAAACACCAATGTCCCTCAAATACCTCATATATTATGCCCTGTGGGGTATTTGGAGTTGGATCAACCTAATGTTCGCCTGGATTTCCACCTCCCCGGCGTAGCGACAGGCTTCTACCCACTCGTCATCCTGGAGCCTGCCTAGATCGCCCTTCCACTTTTTTTTAGATATGCCTTATTAGTATTATTGTTTATTTATTGTTTGTGATTGCAAGTCCTTAAGGACTATTGGGCCCTTGTTGGGGCCACAACATCACCCAAGCTGAACTGAGGGAGAGTGAGCAACAAAGGACCAAGAATCCTCACTTGAGGTTCTCTGTACCCAGGAGAACAATTTACGAGCCTCACAGTCTTCCTTAGACTCTATGACAAAATCTGCTTAGGTCAAGTTCTTTTGAACAAATGGGAGGTCCCTTTGCCACCACCCCTACTAGCCAATGGGTCACAGTATGCCCTCTTTGTTCTCTTCAAACGTTTCTCAAATGTGTTGTTAGGATGTGTGCATCAAGCCAGTCATCCTATAATGGCAGTTGACCACAGAATTTTGTTTTGATATGGCCGACCAATCAGAACCTTCAGGCCCTTGAATACCGCTTTGGGATTGCAGACCAAAATGGACAATGGAAGCTAAACGCTTCATCATCCAATCAGGAGGTTTTATATTTTAGATTTAGAACCGCATATAGTTTATGAACACAGGTACAAGCCCTTTCGATGAGTTGATGGCCCAGATATCTCAAACATTTAACCCAGTCATGCCCACCAACAGATTTTTGTAATGCTAATTTCTTGGAAACTACTGAAGAAATTTATACTAAATCAAACAAAGGAACCACCTTGAGTAAAGTTCTAAATACATGCAAAGTTTAGTGTAATTAATCAATTCAGTGTTTCTGTTCAGTAGCAGAGACCACAGATTCAGGTGGAATTAAAATCGGAAATGCTGCTTTTTTTCTCTCCCCTTTTAAATGTTTCCCATATCGGGATTTGCATAAAAGTCAAAATATCAAGAGTAAGATGTACATGGTAATTCGGCAAATGGTAAGACAATCTATTGAGCTACACAAAAGTTATTAGCAAATCAACTATATTTTGCCCGCTACCCATTTGACTTTGCTAACTTATCAGATCTTCTTAAAGCCAGAGATTCCGAAAATGGGCTTAAACTAATAGAACCCGGTCAAATATCAGGCAGATTCATTGTAAAGCACCTAAGTTATTAAAACTTGAAAAGGTTTTATTCCACGTCCAGGGATGTGATTGAAATTTGCCATAGTCCCATAAGACTAAGGGCCTGATCTTGATGCGGTTGGGAAGGCCTCCTAACGGCATTTGCTCCATCCACATTACATCGGGAATGTGTCTTTCAAACCGACTCGGAAAGGTTTTCAACTGACCGAGTATGATGCGAGTTAGGCATTAGGAATATCCCAATACAAACCTGATGGCATTTGGAATGACCAAGCCGTATGGAGCAGAATGTTACGTCTCTATGGGCCGCGTTTCCAAATGACCAAGTACGATGCTGGATTTGGACAGCCTTCCTAATCGTGCCGTCTGACTCGAATCAGCAGTTGGAATCAGACTTTGAGGGCCCGTAGTGGGCCCCACTGCACCTGGAGCTTTCCCAATCTGTCCCGTGGGGGTACCCATGGGTCTTCCCTTGCCAGCCATGCACAGTGTGGCGGCACAAGAGGGTGCCCGCCACAAAGTGCCCGATTTTCCACAGCCACCCCTTTCTTCAATGGGAGCCAATGCATTCGGTCGGAACAAAGGCTTCCATTGAAGCCAATGGGAGCCCAACCAAATCGTATCTGGAAGTATCCGGATGCATCATACTCAGTCGGTTGGACTCTCCCGATCCGATTTGGTAGGAAACCATTCCCAAACCCATTCAGTTGGGCAGCTTTTCAAACTGCGTCGGAATCGGGCCCTAAACATGCTAAATGTCTGCCAAATTTCACGTGGACTCATAAAATGATACCAAAGTTAGCAAATGAAAATGTTTTTTGTCCACCCCCTTCAACTGTGCTCCCCCAAGATAAATATGCACAAAGTTTACTATACCAAGAGTAAGCAAATTAATCAAGAAAGTGCTACAGTTGTAGACAAATAAGGAAATATATTTTCAAATGCCAACATATCTCCAACTTTTAACGCTTTCAAACCTAATCTACACATTTTTGTGGCAAGTTCTTGAAAACTACTGAACAGAATTATTTCAAAGCAAGCAAATGTCCTTGAGTAAAGTTCTATAATCATGCCAAGTTTTAAACAGTTTTTTCTTTGTAGCAGAGAGGAAAGATTCCTTTAGAAGATAAAAGGGGAAACACCACATTTCAGACTACACTTTTATGTCCATCCCCCTTTAGAAATCTGCATGAAACATGGCATGCCAAGCCCAAACCGAAGAAACTGAGTTTGCTACTTCACAAATGGGCTTTTAAAATGGAAAACTCTATGCTTTTACGTCACAAAAATGCCTGTGTAAACCTTTAGTAGATAGTGCGTTTTGGCCTCCTTGTTAGACATGAAGAAGGTTTTCCTTAAGAAATGTGCTGTTCCTAGACCATTATTTCTAATTGCAGCCTAATATCTCTGCCCCAAAGATCAATGTATAGTCGACTTATGTCTACATTATACCTTACATTTTTGAGGCAATCTTTGCACCACAATTGATTATATTTTTGAGCAGGCTGAAATAGTTTTGACCTGCCCTTATCATCGCCCTCCTGGGAAACGCATTTTAGCCTACTGGTAAGGAAACCTGTTCACCTTCCTAATTTATGGGCTTTTTGGAAGAACCTTTAAATTTGCTGGTTGGAGTGTTGGTTGGTAATGGTGGATATTATGTATAAGAGTTGGGCTATATACATGGTAAAGAGGAAGACACTAGTTTTGCTTGTTTCTGTTGAGTGATGGATCTCCAATATATGTGTTTTATGTGTGATTTGTTGATATATTTTCCTTCCTAGGGCTCATTCCAATTTGTGATGAGTTGAAACTCTCAAAAACTTTGGACGGGATTATCAGAACTTCAGCATACAGTAAGATTGACGTTTTTCTCTTTCCTATTTTTTGGACACTGTGAAATACAATATTTTAAGAAGTCATTATGAAACCTACTTCATGCATTCATCAAGCAGACGTTACTATTAATTGTCCATTCAAGCATGTGGCACTGAAAGATAGGGCACAACTGATACAGGGGCTAAAACACATTCATTCCACATGCCGCCTAGCCTCAACCTGGCTACTGACTGGATATCCTGCCTATTACCACCGGATGTTCACTATATTATTAACGCATATTGAGAAAAGCTATTTCAAATGCTCCCAGGGTAACACTTTTACCAGGAGTCCTAATGGCTCCACATGAGGAGTTAAAAATAGTAAATCTATACTTATATCTATGTACTTAGGATGCGTTTATAGTGGTAGTTGATATATAGTTGCCGGGTAATATTAAATACAACAGTTTAGTGATACAATATCAGCCATATGATGGTAACATCTGGGTATGAGGCTGAAACTGTCATATGATTGATCTCTGTGTGTAAATATGAGTTTGCTGCTTGTCATTAGATTTTAAAGTACTTGGAGATGTGAACCTATGCAAACCCTATCCTGCCTGTGTACACAAAGGCTGGACCTTTAAAAACATTCGCACATGATGGTAGAAACTTGACTCACATGGCTGCCCCTGAACATATGAAGCTGTTCCTTAGCATATGATGACTGCAACTTTGCATATGAGGCTACACCTGGCATTTGAGCACACAATGTGGTAAAATGGAGTTTTTTTCTCAGCCTGTGAGGCTGCATGTGGTTGATGGATGATCGTACAACATGAGCATATGAGGACACACTTCTACTAGACAAATAGAACGCTGGCACATCATGCAGTCCTTGAGAATTGGAAACAGCGCTTTGGATTAATCTTGTTGGGAAAATTGATTCATCCATGATTGAAGAACATTAAGATGTGAATCTGTACATATCATGAAGGCTGGACGTAGCCATATGAAGAAGAAACCTTGCAAGTGGTAGCAGTACCTGAACTTACAAGGCTATATTTGTGCATGTGCGTCTGAGAATGGGCATCTGAGACTGGATCTGACATGTGTAGCAGCACCTTATCATTCAACAACTGTAGTTATGCTTGGAGTCTGAGCATGGGATACCATGATACAATCTAGGGATGTAAGGTTGTACCTGTGTATCTAAGGATGTAACTGGCATTGAAGGCAGTCCTTAGGCTTTTGAGGCTGTCCCTGAGCATATGAGGTAGTTGCCAAGCATATTATGGCCGTACCTGCGTAAAAGGACCTTTTCATCAACACATGGGGGCTTTATGCGGCAGAGGGTCACTGCACCAGGACATACAAGGATGAACTTCTGTGAAAGCAGTTCTAGGGTAAATGTGGTTGTGCCGGGGTGGGGGAGGTGGGTGGTATTTAACAGACGACCAGGAGGGATAATTAAATAAATAATGAACTTTCCCTCATCGTCGTCATGGAGAAGTGTGGCTCACTGGTTAGAGGAGGCATACCTGGAAGCAGAGGTCAGCCTGGGACCAGGGTTCAATTCCTGGCTCGGCTGGGTCTTGAGTCCATAAATGTCCATGGACTCGATAATTCTCGCTCCAGTGCATACTCAACTCATGGGTTCACGCTCTGTGACTCTGGGCAATAGCTTGCTTAATCTCCACATGGGCCCCTCGCGGCGGGATGCCTGGCTTTCACCTTGCGGATGCCCTGCCGGGTTATCTCACAGGGGAATACCAGGACGGGTTCCCTAAGCAAGCGCTTAGAGACCGCTTGGTGATTTGCGCTATATAAATTCCTGCACATTTACATTTACATTTGTCGAAATCCCCTACACCCAGCCCCATCGCTCCTACCTGCACGGGCGGCGGCTGTGGATAGGAAAAGATCCCAACCTTTTCATTTGCAAAGCATAGGTAGCTATAGAACACTGAATTAAAACAATTCTCAGCCTGCTTATTTGCTTTTTCCATTTAAAATCGTGTACAAAATTAAAACCAAACTAGGTGAATTCCTCAACCTGCTCAAGAGGGATGGTATTTATCTTAAGTTTGTTTTTTAGCTCTTTGTGTGGTTGAAACATCCTTAGTTTTTTTTTTGGTACTGTTGGTTGATAAACCTTTGCTGCTTCCCAACTAGACAAATGTATTGCAGATCTCCTGGGGTACTGGAAACCAAAAGGATATTGTCAGCTACAGAAAGAGACTAATCTTAGTACCTATATTATTGGGGGCATTATTAGAACTGGACTCTGAAGCTTTGACCACTCTGTTCAGGTACAATAAAAATAACAAAGGGTCTATAGGGTAGCCCTGTTGAGCGCCAGTGTGAATAGGGCATGGTCTAATGGATTATTCAGCAAAGCGCGATCGTACAGTATCAAAATGAATTCCTCATGTGGAGAAGGTGGTTATGGGCAGCATTTTCAGATAGGTGTATTGCTCTTTCATCTTTAGTTTACTTGTGATCCATAAAGGGGTCTGAGGCCTGGCAATCCCATCAATGCTCTCTCACAGAACCAATAGCAGACATCAAAGGGTTGGAACCTGGTTTAAAGATTGGTAGACGGGGTACTATGCCAGAAACATGCCCGTTGGTCTAAGCTCATCGTAAAGACTGCCATATTTAGAGGGGATGGTCTGATGTATTTTTTTCTATTCGGGACAACCATGTCAAGCCTGGTAGTCCCAAACATATTAACAGATTGTTTGATGACAAAGGGACCTCTTCAGGGCAGGTTATTTTAATATGAACAATAAGTGCAACAGGTATGCGCAGACGTAGGTTCCAGCCTTGCTCTGACATAGGAGTCATGCTGCCTCTCACAAGTGAGACCTAAAAAGGCTGATGCTGTTCTGGGGCTGCTTGTGTTCCACGTCAGAGGGCACGTGGTCTAGTTATTTGGGCTGCAGTGTTCCTATCAGAATAGGACCAAGACAGATTTGCATCAGCCTCTTCCCAGTCTGCAGTGATACAGTCAGCAAAATCTATGGGCTAGAATGCAGTTCAGAGCAATTACCAATGGCTGACAGTTTGCAAGCATTCCTCATTGCCTTTGGTGGATTTATTTGGCTTTCCTCAATGAAGCAACCATGCTTTTGACAATTTCAGACAGCCCCCGAATGTTGGGTGATGTTGTTTGTTTCTATGGTGCTACTGTATCACAGCTTCAGTGCTTCAGTCTTTAGTTCCTAGGAGGTGTTTCGCAGACTCTTGGACGGTTTAATCAATTAAAAATACAAAAGCTCAATTAATTTTAAGCTGTGCCAGAACATAGAACATAAAGGGCTCAACAACCCTGTTAAAAGGCAAGCTATCCTGTCTTACCTGGTGCATGCGGAGACCAACATATGCCTCCTGCAGGAGACCCACCTTCTGGCAAAGGACTACCACCGTATGCAGTCGAGAGCGTTTCCCCACCAATACTTCTCCTCCACAGGGGATAAGAAAGCAGGGGTAGTCATACTCGTATCCCATCACTGTGAGAGGGTGGTGAAGGAGAAAGTGGCAGAATTAAAGGGAAGATTCCTGACCTACACTATACAATTTGGCCCCCAACTTTTGGTGATAGGCTCTATCTATGCCCCAAACTCAGGGCAGGAGGGCTTCCTCAAAACAGCTTTAACAGATGCGATGGCTCCCCAGAACCACATGACTCTGATAGGGGGGACCTAAACTTGGTAATGGACTTGAGCAAGGATAGATCCCAAACCTCCTGCTTCTAAAGGGGGGAAATGTCACAAGGCGGGAAGGATTGGCTGCGGGAGATGGGGTTAGGGGACCTTTGGAGGGAGGCTCACCCGACTTCCTCGTAATACACCTTTTTCTGTCATGCCCATAAGTCATATGCACACTTAGACTATTTTCTGGGAACAGGGAGATCGGTGGGGTGGTGAAAGCAGTGAGCATCGAACCAGCTGCCCTATCAGACCATGACGCACTGACAGTGAACATAATGTTAACATTGGGCCCCCGCCAGATGGGCTGCTGGAAACTTAAGGAAACCATGCTCCTCAGGAAAACGGTGGAGCAACAACTCACTAAATGTATCCAGGACTATCTGGCCCTCAACGATACCCCAGACATAGCAACAACAACTCTGTGGGAAGCATTGAAGATGGTGCGCGGGGGAAGTTGATAGCTATAGCAGCGGCCGACAACAAAGAACACAAGGAGTTGAGAGCAGCTCTGTCCGCTCAAGTTCAAGAACTTGAAAGGGTCCATAGCCGGAATGGGGCGCCTAGGGTGTGGAGGCAACTCTAGGCCGCAAGGGCTCAGTTAGCTGGGATTGACCTAGACAGGGCAGAATACACGGCGGCCAGAGTAAAACACTTTTATTACATTGGCGGTGACCATACGGGCCGCCTCCTGGCCAATAGGCTTAGGGCGCAGAGGCAACAGACCTTCCGGAACTTCTACCGGAAACTATATACCGCGGACGCCTCTTTGGACCAAGACTACCTAGACTACCTTCAATCGATCACCATGTCTACGCTCACCCCGGACTAGGCGGCGACGCTTGACACCTCCATCCGGATTGAGGAAGTAATCACGGCGATCTCGCGCCTCAAGTTGCTCAAGTTGCTCCCGTACCAGACGGGTTCCCCGCCCTGTGCTATAAAAAATTCTGTCACATCTTGGCTCCGCTTCTGGTACGGTTGTTCAACTCCTTTCGAAGGGAGAACCCAATCCCAAACACGATGCTTGGGGTGGCTATAGTAGTCCTGCCAAACCCGGTAAGGATAGGCTGCAATGTGGCTCATATTGCCCAATTTCGCTACTTAAGATTTTAAGATATTCACAGGTATACTCGCTACCCCACTGGGCCCCTATAAGCTCAACTTGATAGAGCCGGACCAAGCCAGGTTTATTCAATCTCGCCGATGTGGGGACAACACCAACACCAAGAGGATACTCCATCTCATAGACAAAGCCCACCAAACGCAAATGGACAGGCTCCTACTGACGGTGGACGCTGAAAAAGCGTTTGATCGAGTCGATTGGCAGTTCCTTGGTCACACGCAATTTGGAATGGGGGAGAAATTCCAGGAGTGGGTGGAATGCTGCTACAACAGTCCTACCACTTCCATCAGAGTAAATGGCACATCCTCGCGACCGTTCGCGATCCAGAGGGGAACCTGGCAGGGATGCCTCCTGTCCCCCTTGCTCTTCGCCTTGTATATGGAACCTTTTGCGTAGCAAGTCAGGAATAATCCCACTATTAAGGGGATTCCATTTGAGGGAGCAACGCATCCGATCAGCCTTTACGCGGACGATGTGATAGCGGCACTGACGGAACCGAGGGTCTCGCTTCCAGGCTTCCTAGCGGAACTGGACGCCTTTGGCAAAGTGTCCGGCTTCCAAGTCAATGTGGGGAAAACGCTCATCTTAAACCTAAATCCAGGATTCATCGCCACCCCGCTCGCAGGACGATTACCTCTCCGGCATCCGCATACTGGACTCTATACCTTACTTGGGACTAGACCTAGAGGTGACAGTGTGTCAAACGGTTCAACTGAACTACTCCAAGCTAGCAAGACAGGCGAAACAAGATGTGGGCACCTGGAGCAAACATCAGCTCTCCCTGCTTGGCAGGATAGCAGCGGTCAAAATGTCACTACTGACCAAAGCACTCTTCCTGTTTCAGACCTTACCGGCGTTGTCTCCCCCTGGGGTGATTGCTTTGCTGCAGCGAGACATCAACCAGTTCTTATGGGCTGGGGCAAGACCCTGAATGGGAAAGGCCTTAGGATATAGGCGGCTCGAGCAGGGAGGACTGGGGATACTCGACCTACTCAGTTATTACAAGGCGGCCCAGTTGAGGTACCTAGTAGAATGGGCACGGCCAGAATCCGAAAAACGGTGGCTCTTCCAAGACCGAGCCCTAGCAGGTATCCCCCTTTGCAATGTTCCCTTCTTAAAAAAAGCTCAACACCCACACAGCCTGATGAGATCTCCCATCACCAAATCGGTGATGTCTGTTTGGGATGGGGTAGCGGTCTCCAGGAAACTTACCACCTACCCGTCCCCTCTGACTCTTCTATTCGGCAACAGTGAGTTCACCCCTGGCTGGTCTGACAAAGCATACGCGGCCTAGCGAGACACTTCTTGCTGCTCAGTGAGCCATCTCTTCGACCTCTCAGGTGTCATTTCATTCCCCCAGATGAAGCAGGAGTACGGGATTCCTGAAATGGAACGCTTACATTATCTGCAATTACGACACTCGGTACTCCAGCCGGGGATGAGGGAGGAGGGTGGAGGCTGACTGACTAAATATGAGAAATGGCTCATCACTAAGTTTACTGACAAAGGCCTGATCTCCGAAATGTATGACATGCTCAGACACAGCCCACGCCCACATTCTACACCGAGCCAGCAGAGATGGGGGAGAGAATTAGGGGGCGACCTCACTCAGAAGGACTGGACGGCATCTATTACTGGGCCAAACACACAGCCAGGAATGTAGCTAGCATAGAAACCGCCATGAAAATTGCCCCTATTGGTACCTAACACCAGTGCGTCTCCACAGAGGCAACCGCAGCGGAGCCCTGCTTGCTGGCTAGGCTGTGGCAATGAGGGGACGCTCCAACACATATTGTGGGACCGCCTGAGGCTCTCTTTCTACTGGAGCCCGATTCTTGACACAATCGATGAACTATTTGACACACTGATCCTGAGGCTCCCTGTTTACGTTGTTCTAGGTCTTCCTAACCCATCACGTATCCGCTTAAGAGCATGAGGGGACCACAAATGGGGATGGCATTGGGGGCAGCACTACAAAACATATTGTTTCATTGGGGATCTCCGCTTCACCCACCCACACGGGATGGCTGCATAGGCTCTGGTATATTCTTGGTATGGAGCGCATTTCAGCCACTCTGAACAACTCCACTGTCTACTTTCAGAAAGTCTAGAGCCCCTTCCTAAAACTGCTCTCGTCAGAATTCAACGAGATTACACAGCCCAAATACTTACGTGTGTTGCGCCTCTCAGATCTATGGCACAATCTACCAACTTTCCCAACTGCTTGATCTGCGAGGCTGATGGTGCACAAATGAGGCATGCTCCAGGTGTTGCAGATGTTACTGGATGGGGTGGGGGAGGGGGTTACTGTTTCAGGTTTCTTACAGGGGCACAGCTTCTAAGGAGGTAATCCACTCACTGTGGTACATATGGCTATTGTCTCTTACCCTTATCGATTATGACATGTTTCTCCTGACTACGACTGTAACTGTGGATTGCTCTTCTTTCTGCAATGCTTCTTTTTTGATACCTCTGTATGATTCTTCATTTTTAAAAATTTCAATAAAAACATGTAAACTTAAAACAGAACAAATGTCATCCATATCCTCCCTTTCTCATCCAAGCCAGACTTAACAAAAGCAGGGGTTCCTCAAGACTCTATCCTCTCACCCATGCTTTTTAACTTCTGCATGAAGTTATTACCAGCACTGATCAATTAATTTTCCCTCACATGCTATAACTATGTAGATGGCTCGCAAATACTCCTTAAACTGGAAAATCTCAAAGACATTGGAAAATCAAAAAATGTCAGTTGCCTCAGAGCCGTTGATTAGTGGATGACATGGAGCCATCTCAAATTGAATGCTTCCAAAACGGAAATAATCACATGTGGCGACTGGAAAAATTATGACCCACTTGCGCCTGGCCTAACGATCTGGGAGCACCACCTAAAGTATCTTAGGCTGTACGAAACCTCGGAATTACCATGGACTCAGAGCTATCAATGAATGCCCAAGTGGACAAACTAGCAAGATCCAGCTTCATTACTATAAAAGCTCTGCAACGCATCTTCCCCCACATGGGATTTTCACACAAGGTCCAGGCTGCTATCTCTCTTGCTCTGTCTAAACTCAATTATGCCAACAGCCTCTACCACGGATCATCTTTAACAACTATGAAAAAACTACAATGGATTTAGAACTCTGCTGCAAGACTACTCTTACATATAAAGCCGTAAGTCCACAATGCCCCTGCCATGAAGGCCGTACATTATTTACCGGTTGCCAGAAATTCCACATTCAAGCTGCTTTGTATGACCCACAATGTGATACAGGGAACAGGGCCGCTCCTCATCAGGAATAAAATCACCAAATACCTTCAACAAAAGAACTTCCGCTCTAGATTGGCACCTCCCCTCAAAATCCCACCATACAAGAAAAAAACCATAGGAAACACATCCTTCTCTGTTCAAGCACCAAACTATGGAACTCTTCACCCCAAACATAAGATCCACAAATAACTACCTTATCTTCAAAAGACTACTCAAGAGTTGGCTCTTCCCCACATAACCACCATATTCAAACATAAATATACAGCATATCCCTGTGTATATAAGCAATTATTTGGATTATATATGTGTACCAAGATATGTGTATTCCTTTGTATAAATGTGTATAATAATCATGTTTATAAATATATTGATATCGTTAGTTCTGCTTAACAAATATACATAATACTTATGGTTATATTATTCTATGTTTAACATGTAAGTAGGTCACTGCATAAATAAGTACATTTTTATCATAACTATTCATCTACAGTTGCTTCACTATTAAAAAAAAAAATTTTTTTTAAAAATGTGCTTAAGGTTCAGCAACACTTGAAAGTCTGAGCTTATTAAATGCAACTTAAATCTAGATGTAGTGCCTCACTTATACATATATACGTTCCATGCACTTATGTAACTTTATATTTACTACTTTACTCCTAATTCAGCATCTCCAATGCATTACCCTATATCTCACCCTATACTTCTCTCAATATATCCTATGGAGCGCATTTCAGCCACTCTGAACAACTCCACTGTCTACTTTCAGAAAGTCTAGAGCCCCTTCCTAAAACTGCTCTCGTCAGAATTCAACGAGATTACACAGCCCAAATACTTACGTGTGTTGCGCCTCTCAGATCTATGGCACAATCTACCAACTTTCCCAACTGCTTGATCTGCGAGGCTGATGGTGCACAAATGAGGCATGCTCCAGGTGTTGCAGATGTTACTGGATGGGGTGGGGGAGGGGGTTACTGTTTCAGGTTTCTTACAGGGGCACAGCTTCTAAGGAGGTAATCCACTCACTGTGGTACATATGGCTATTGTCTCTTACCCTTATCGATTATGACATGTTTCTCCTGACTACGACTGTAACTGTGGATTGCTCTTCTTTCTGCAATGCTTCTTTTTTGATACCTCTGTATGATTCTTCATTTTTAAAAATTTCAATAAAAACATGTAAACTTAAAACAGAACAAATGTCATCCATATCCTCCCTTTCTCATCCAAGCCAGACTTAACAAAAGCAGGGGTTCCTCAAGACTCTATCCTCTCACCCATGCTTTTTAACTTCTGCATGAAGTTATTACCAGCACTGATCAATTAATTTTCCCTCACATGCTATAACTATGTAGATGGCTCGCAAATACTCCTTAAACTGGAAAATCTCAAAGACATTGGAAAATCAAAAAATGTCAGTTGCCTCAGAGCCGTTGATTAGTGGATGACATGGAGCCATCTCAAATTGAATGCTTCCAAAACGGAAATAATCACATGTGGCGACTGGAAAAATTATGACCCACTTGCGCCTGGCCTAACGATCTGGGAGCACCACCTAAAGTATCTTAGGCTGTACGAAACCTCGGAATTACCATGGACTCAGAGCTATCAATGAATGCCCAAGTGGACAAACTAGCAAGATCCAGCTTCATTACTATAAAAGCTCTGCAACGCATCTTCCCCCACATGGGATTTTCACACAAGGTCCAGGCTGCTATCTCTCTTGCTCTGTCTAAACTCAATTATGCCAACAGCCTCTACCACGGATCATCTTTAACAACTATGAAAAAACTACAATGGATTTAGAACTCTGCTGCAAGACTACTCTTACATATAAAGCCGTAAGTCCACAATGCCCCTGCCATGAAGGCCGTACATTATTTACCGGTTGCCAGAAATTCCACATTCAAGCTGCTTTGTATGACCCACAATGTGATACAGGGAACAGGGCCGCTCCTCATCAGGAATAAAATCACCAAATACCTTCAACAAAAGAACTTCCGCTCTAGATTGGCACCTCCCCTCAAAATCCCACCATACAAGAAAAAAACCATAGGAAACACATCCTTCTCTGTTCAAGCACCAAACTATGGAACTCTTCACCCCAAACATAAGATCCACAAATAACTACCTTATCTTCAAAAGACTACTCAAGAGTTGGCTCTTCCCCACATAACCACCATATTCAAACATAAATATACAGCATATCCCTGTGTATATAAGCAATTATTTGGATTATATATGTGTACCAAGATATGTGTATTCCTTTGTATAAATGTGTATAATAATCATGTTTATAAATATATTGATATCGTTAGTTCTGCTTAACAAATATACATAATACTTATGGTTATATTATTCTATGTTTAACATGTAAGTAGGTCACTGCATAAATAAGTACATTTTTATCATAACTATTCATCTACAGTTGCTTCACTATTAAAAAAAATAATTTTTTTAAAAAATGTGCTTAAGGTTCAGCAACACTTGAAAGTCTGAGCTTATTAAATGCAACTTAAATCTAGATGTAGTGCCTCACTTATACATATATACGTTCCATGCACTTATGTAACTTTATATTTACTACTTTACTCCTAATTCAGCATCTCCAATGCATTACCCTATATCTCACCCTATACTTCTCTCAATATATCCTCTGCCTCCACTCTCTGCTTCCTCCCAAACCTCAATCTACTACTCTCTCCAATGCACTACCCTATTTCTCACCCTATATCTCTCCTAATATATCCTCTACCTCCACTCTTTGACTCATCCCAAACCCCATTCTACTGATCCCCA
Organism: Triturus cristatus; assembly: GCF_964204655.1. Lineage (NCBI taxonomy): Eukaryota > Metazoa > Chordata > Amphibia > Caudata > Salamandridae > Triturus > Triturus cristatus. The sequence goes on from NC_140589.1 coordinate 963,843,967, forward strand.
AAATAACCCTTTCTACACTCTTCCCTCCTCTACACCTCCTTGAATCATATCTAAACTCATTTACTACTCAGATTTCCCAAACAAGCCTTTCTAAACGGTTCCCTCTGACTTTTCCCCCCTCCCCTCTACTCATCCCAAACCTCCTGTTGCTGCTATGATGTCCAAATAAACACTTTCTAGACTTTTCCCTCTTCTATCCCTCCACTATCCTTTTCAATCCAATAAACAGACTCACATGTCCACCGCTCAAATTAATTTAATATTTTTCCTACACTAATTCACCACTAATCCTTTTTGAGTTCCGTGCTACTCACCGAAAGGCGATTTGATGCCTCACCTGGGGTAGTAAGTGCAATATAGATGCAATTACAATTACAATATTGAGCCCAAGTTCCAAAACCGATAATTTTACTAAAGAAAGTAGAGGATAACAGTTATCGAGGCTAAGGTCCTTAGATAGCTCCAGTGACTGCTCACTACACTGTTGACAACGCTGCATCATTAGGTCTTTTCCTGTTGATTAGACTTTAGCCTGACCACCAGCCAGCCTCTACGAAGAGCACTAGGCAACACGCACTACAAACACTGGCAAACCAGACAACGAATAATTAAAATAACAATCATTTTAATAAAAGAAATACTTAATTACCAATTTATATTTTAATTAACATAAGCGATGCATTAAAAATGAATAAAAATAATGTATATTTTCAAAAACACCTCACCCTAAACCCCTACGAACCCAACAACCGACTACTAAAGTGAAGAAAAACATAAATACACATTAAAATTACGAACTGTACTGAAATAATTGAAATAACTCTTAATCAATTAACATATGTGCCTATTTAATTACCAATATTATCAATCCATTATTTAATTAACAAATTAAAGTATTCAAAATGAAAAACAACAATTTATATTTTAAATAACTTCTCACCCTAATGCCTTAACAACCCAAAACACTAGTAAATTATAAATTATTATTCAAATGCAAAACATGTAAGGTAAACATTAAACACCACAAAGAACATTAAAAATATTCTAAAATAACTACTAGTATCATAATACTAATATATTTAACAATAGTATGACTAATGTATAATACATTAATTAAAAATGATATTTAATACAACTATATTAAAGTGAAAAATATTTTATAGAATATTTTTTTTTTAAATAATAACATACCTAACAATCAATCTTCTTACATTCTAAGTTCTGTCAAACAATATTTTTGAGTTCATGATATTATGGTACTTCTCCGTGGAGCAGTTAGTAGTGTCTAGCAGTTGATGTCAGGATGGGAAAGTCAGGCCAAATTGATTCAACCTATTAACTATGAGTTTAATTTTCTAACCCTGGTAGAGGAATCAAATATGGATAGATTAAAGTTAGACGCAGAAGAGATTAACTCTCCCTTGCTAATGGCAGGAACAGATGGACAGGGATATGTAGGGAATGTCAAACACTCACGGATGCTAGAGCTGGTCCTACTTGTACTAGTAAAATATAGGGATTATGCCAGACTATGGTTAGCCGAGTCATCTCATTAGATCCTGACCCAGTATAGTAAAAGATTCCTGATCAGTGTCTGCTACATCTTGTTGTTATATCAGTAGTGCTGATGTGAGTACTTTTTAGGTCAAAGCCTACCAGACAGCACACCTGTCTGGTTGCGAAAAGACTTCTTGTGGGCATTCTGAAAACATCCCTAGGAATGCATTCCACCCACTCCTCACCATTTGTTTTGTGGTTTATAACTCACCTTTTCTGGCTTTCTATGTGCTGGTTTTGTTTGTTATAGACTGGTTAGCATGTCTTTGTCTCTTCCAAGGAATATATCATCAGACAATAATATAATATCAGACAAATCCATTTTAAAAAAATCAATTAGAGTTTTGTTTTTTCTTATTAATTCCAAGTTTCTGCTTATATTTATTTATCACATGTCCCCTTCATCAGGAATAATATAATGTTGAAATTGTTTCGTGTAATTGGAACTCATGTTTCACTGCAAAGGGGTGTTCCACTCTGCTGGATAGTGCAATCATATGGAGCATTAATGTATCTCTTCATCTGATGGTAAAGATCTGCCTAGAGTGATCTTTACTCTTATAATACATATTGTTTATTACATGTACCTGCCCCCTCCTTTCTCTTGGATTATTTAGCTTTTGTTATGAGTTGTCTTTGCAGATTAAATGTTAAACTTTGGTTCTGAACCCACATTACCTAATTGAAACCCCTCTACCTGGACTAGCATGGGTTAGTGTATGGAGTCCTATTTGCAGTCACAATGTATTCAATAAGTTCCATGGGATGTCATCATTCAAGCCTGTCTCGTTGCTACAGAACCTATATATCTATTTCTGCGCTCTTAGTAATAGATACTTCGTGGGGTCCTTTGCTGTGCTTGGGATATTTGGCTTGTCAAGCACTGTCCAATAGATGTCATCCACAGTGTGCTGCTTCTCCAAGTAATGTGTGGTGAATTTTGTCATGGTTTTCTGACATCTGATGTTACTCCTATGTTCGCTAATCTGCCCTTTTATTTTTCGAGTTGTCATCCCTATGTACATCAAGCCACAGGGGCATTTGATAAGGTAGATGACCTTTTCTGAATTACAGTTTATGTGTTTCTTTTGAACCCAGGGATATTTCAATCCTACATCAATGCATTTGGGATCCTTAGTCAGGTTGCATATATCACATGAGCCACATCTAGTGTGGCCTGTCACTGGGGGAAGTTCCCAGAGTCTTAGTTGTTGCACCAGCGCCTCCTGACGAGATCTAGTTTGAACTAACAGGTCTCTCATGTTCTCAAGATTGAGGCCATTGGAGTTCAAAATGCACCAGTTTTGCATTATAATGTGTTTTATACTGTTTGATGCTGTTTTGAATGTGGTTACACATATTGTGTTAGTCATCTCTGGTTTTTCATTGTTTTCCAATTGGGCATACCTGTTGCAATTGGATGCTCTAGTCTGTGATTTTTTATTACTCTTTCGAGATAATCTCTTTCTTGGAGTTTGTCTGAGAGTCAGTATGATTCTTTTCTAAAGTCCCTAGGGTCTGAACAGTTTCTCCTCAGTCTGAGAAATTGTCCGAAAGGTAGATTTTCCCTAGGGGATTTGGGACAGAAACCTTTGAATGATAGGAGGCCATCCCTGTTGGTCGGTCTATGATAAACCTGCGTGGTCAGTTTTCTCTCCCTTGCTACAATCACCAGATCTAGGAACGGTGGTTTAGTCTGTGTGATAGTGGATGTAAAGTGTAGTAGGGGGTTGCGATTATTTAACCGGTTCAGGAAGTAGTTCATCGAGTTTTCATTTCCTTTCCAAATTAGGAGGATATCATCTATGAACCGAGGCCAGAGTTTGATCTGGCCGACCCAGGGGCTACCATGGGTGAAGATATACTAGGTTCAATATATATGATCTCGGCTGCCATATGTCCAATCCTGTGCATATAGTAAGTCCCCTACCACCCTCAGTGTTTCTCCCTGTGGTATATTAGTGTAGAGAGACTCTAAACCTACCAGGAAATCTCTGGTTGGGTCAAATTCCATTGCTTTTTTACAGAGTTCAGTACATCTCTTGTGTACTTCAGGTATGCCTCCATTTCCTGAACCAGAAATCCCAAATTGTGATATTGGTTCTAGTATCGAGCCAATGCCGGATACTATTGGTCTCCCTGGTGGAGGTCTAGTGGGTTTGTGTACTTTGGACAATGTATAGAAATATGCAATAACAGTATTCTCACTGCATTGGAAAAGCCCTACCATGTTGTAATATCAATTTATTGTTAACGGCTTCATCTACCAAGGTTGCTATCTCTTTTCTTATCTACAGGGTGGGGTCCCGGATCAGGCTACTATAATTCCTTCTGTCTGATAGAAGTCGCAGCCATTCAATCTCATAGGCTGTTTTGGTCTGGAAGACTATAGCTCCTCCCTTACCCCCTGATTTAATGATCAGGTTGCTGTTCTATCTCAGTTGGTCCAATGCCTCTCTTTTCATGGAAACATAGGGTGCGGTCCCTGGTAGAAACCCCTACCTCTACTTCTCCTTCTTAGTCTGTGTTCATAATCACAGCTGTCATTGCCAGAGATAGAGGTATCCCCCTCTCTTCTCCTTCCCTGGGAACCCTTCTTCATTTCAAGTTGTTTTTACTGTATGTACACCTCCATCATGTATGGATATACTCTTCCCCTTGAGAAGCGTTTGAGATCTTTTTGTAATTTATAGATCTTGGATTGCAATAAGAATTCCTTGCATTCCCCTAATTCACATTTAGTTTTCTCTATTTTTTTCTTATATGTTGCTAAGTATACATTCGTTTTGAGCCCTTGTTCATTTGTCTGGTTTTATATCAATAGGGTATCAGCTACCCATTTTGCCGTGTCAATGATTAAGATAAGCCAATCTCTAGTACTTTTCCAGGCGAACAGTGCTAATTTTTTTCTAAATTTCACATCTTCTATTAAGATTAAGGGTTCATTGTTAACCAACAGCCCCCTCGGGCCGCATTAGCTCTCAAGTGTAGGATGGTCTTAACATGGGTCTTTTTTAATTCCATTAGCGTGTCCCAACCCTCACCTTGGGTGAGGACTTGAGTGATTGTGGTCTCCTCTAATAAAGGGGACCCTGATAGGATCCGTGCTGCTACATCATCCCCATAGGATAGGCCCTGCTCTTCTGTCATGGTTGGTCTCAGGATGGGAAACAACCTTTACAACTCAGTCATAACATCGCACTACCTTTACAATGCAGTCATTACAACTCAACATCCTTTACATCGTATGCCATTACAATGCAGCCATTACATCGCATGTCACTACAACGCATGTCATTACAACACATATATGGCTAAAAGAGAAAAGCAGCTAGGTTATATACGAATGCACAGCCTAGACCTGTCACCTTGCAGTAGTGCTAGTATTGCCCACCTCAAATGGCCTGCTGCTTGTAAGACCACAAATACAACACGTTTTTTAGAAATATGAGAGGCAACACAAGTAAAAAAGTTGTATATAGGTAATACAACACAAGAACAAATTTCCAATTGATCCGAAATGTTCGCAGTGTTCAGATGTTCTTTTTATTCCATGATGCAGTGCAACAATGTTCACAGCCAACGCGTTTCGCCCAAGCATGGGCTTTTTCAAGGCTGTTAGGGAATCATACAAAATTATGGAGTGTATCATTGCTCAGTACACATAGAGAATTCATGTACAGACCATAACAAAATCAAAATGAAAAAAAGAAAGACCTTAGCGAGAAGTGAAAATGAAACAAAATAAGAAGAGCATGCTGATGACAGATATGGAGAAACGCCAAAACGTTAATTAGAGAACGAAACACAAGTAATTAACTGGATTAAAGACAGTGCCTAAGGAACCGAGTTGGTGAGCTACCGCGAGTAGGCTACAATCACCCATGTGCCCCATGTGAGGCGTGCCAGAAACTAAACTTGCGTAAAAGTGACAAAGCATTTTGGCTAACTCAAGTGACTGGACACAATTGTCAGAAAAGAAATGCACGAGAGCAAAGGACAAAGAGCCATGTAAGTGATACCTTAACACTTTCCCCAAATGGACGAGTGTCTAACATAAACACGGACCCAATAAAAAATATAACGAAGGAGGTAGCGAGAATAAAACGCTTACCACGCAATAGTTACCGTAGAAAAACAAACAATGTTCCACAGATGACGTAGTAAAGAGTATAGGTAGAATCTATCGATAATAAGACCACATGTAAGTACAATCATATGAATTAAATTCATTATAATGAAATCAGTTGACCATAGGACTCAAAAGGCATGTAAACACACTCACCAGAATAAAAAGTAGAGCGTAACTGCACAAAAATCTCAGAGTGCATCCAAGATACGATTTCGCAAGAAGTCCTAGTGGTATTAGGTCTATAAAAAAACATGTAAATATCGAATTTGTAAAAGAACTCATTCCTGTGAAACTACACTAGATAAGAGGACTGAAATCTGCCCCATTTGCATACAAGTACGTCCTAAGACTCTACCCATGACAAGACACAGGGAACATAAGAAGAGTCACTAAATAGGGATAAATTCATCCCAAAATTCCTGTTGTACCTGGAGCATGGCTCCAACATTATCAATCGATCTATAGATCTGGACCTCTACACGTAAACACGAGCCCCCAGAGACAGAACAGAGTCCCATACTACTGCGTTTGACCATCAGACAAAACTTCCAGAATTAACCGCTATCTTTCTCAGACCACATTTGCAATAAATGCATAGCTGCCCTACCCCATTTCGTCAATTAAAAAGTCATGATGCGACTCAGGCAAAAACTACAGTTAAAGTACAAATACTATGCTAACTAGTACGTAAAAAGAGAACAGGAAGATACGATAAGAACCCCCAAACCCATGCTTACTTCAAATGGTATTTTACAGGTGTACCATCGGGGGGTCAGTAACGCCGCTTGCCGTCGTGTCGGAACGGTTACCGGGTGAGTATCAAGATCGGCTTTAAATTCCGGCGCTGGGGCGTACACTTCCGGAATGTTACCAATCAGAAAGGTATAGATACTAGACAGTACGAATGTCTAAAGTGCTCCATGTTGGAGTGGTTCCGGTTTCCAACAAGTAGTGTTATGTTCCGAATGAGTCAACCACATATTACGGCGCGCCATCTTTGAATGGTACCGTTGCAAGATTAGTGCTGTTGCAATAATATAAAAAACACCCAAAACATGTTCAACGTTATTTGAGACATGTTAGTTAGTTTAAAATCAAATGGGGGAGCGATATTCGTGAAAATCACAAGCGGTTACTATTAATTAAAAAGCGTAACGTTAATACGTCTGAATACGAATCTTCCGAAAAAACGGATCTGAATCGTATCAAACCAAACCAATGGTGAGCATTACGGTTCTTGTGTTGTATTACCTATATACAACTTTTTTACTTGTGTTGCCTCTCATATTTCTAAAAAACTCATTACAACACATGTCACTACAACGCATGTCATTACAACGCAATATAAGGTAAGTAATGGGGAATAATAATTTTTACCCCTACACTATCCAACACTTACCATACTGTTGCACTCACTGGAGTGGGAATAGTAATTTTTACCCCTACACTATCCAACACTTAGTCTACTGTTGTCCTAAAAGTAATATGTGTTGTAATGGTATGCATTGTAATAGAATGCGTTGTAAACGTAGTTTCGAAAAATGCGTTGTGATGGCATGAGATGTAAAATCATGCATTGTAATGGATGTTGCGATGTAAAAACTGTGTTGTAAAGGCATGCGTTCTAAATGTTTGCGTTGTATCGTCATACATACCTCAGGATGTCCTCAAAGTATTTTAACTCTCCTCGCTTTGTGATAGTATTTCTCCTATCTTGCTATATATATGCTACCCCTTCGGCTCACCGGCCATTCTAACACTAAATCACAAACAACTAAGGGGGAAGAGATTTAACTCCTATACCAATTTCCCCAACAAATATCCATGTACACAAAAAAGGAATAGGAGTACAAAGGAAAAGATAATGTGGCACAAGTTTTTATAAAACTGCCCTCACCTACAAATTGTGGCATGCTTCATCATTGGGCTTGCTATCAACAATCCTGTGCAGACCAACGCCTGGGGTGGAGCAAAAGGGAGGGGAAGACAACACAAGCACAAATTTTCAGTGAACAAAAAAGAATAGTGAAGAAATAAGAGTTTAAAACTGGCTCAGGAATATATGCTGTCAATTTTATTCCTGGACTTCCTGGTCAGGATTAAAAAATGTATATAGGATAGTGGTGTCAGGGAGAGTTAGTAACCCTACACCCCTCATATCTGCATGTCTATCAACATGTTTCAGCAGATTATATCTAGCCCAAAAAGGGTCTTCGAGCTGTTCACAACCCGCAACAACATTACCGCCGTATCCACAGTGCCTCTCCTCCCATCCTGAGCCTGCTGCTGCATGGAACGTGGTCTTCCCCCCTTTGCACGGCATGGGTCCATATGCCCTCGAAACCCTGAGTCTGCTCGTCCGGGTGAGAGTGGCCCCCAAGTCTTATGCATCCAACCTCTGCCAAGCCTCCTTCAGCATATTGAAAAAAACTGTTTTCCCATCCAGTTCGATGCATGGGTTAGTAGTAGGGCATACTGGAGTCTGAGTTCTCTGAGCTTCCTCTTTGCAGCCCATACAAGCCCTCTGTCGCTGCACAGCCTTTGTGAAATCAGAGAAAATGGAGACTTAGGCATTGTTCACCATGTACAGTGTAGCCCAGCATAGCGTGCTTGTAGAAGTGTGAAGTCGGGGTCCTGATAGTGCAACAGCAGGGCAGCAACAAGGCATGGAGGTGCCCCCGGGGCAGCAGGTTTCACAGGTTCCCTATGGGTACTCTTAAAGGCAAAGTGCTTAGACAGCCTCTCCAGAGCAATGACCTCCTGCAGCCAGTCCTCCAGGTAGGTAACCATTGATGAACCCTCAACGTGCTTCGGCAGGTCGATCCCCCTTGTGTTATTCCTCCTAGCACTGCCTTCATAGGGCCCGATTCACAGAACTAACATAAGACAAAATACTAAACTTACTACCATTTTGGTATTCACAGAAGGCACTTACTCGTTTTGGTATTCACAGAAGGCACTTACTCATTTCGGTATTCACAGAAGTTAGGAGTCCTAACTTTAGGACTCCTAAATGCCTTCTGTGAATACCGAAAGTCTTAAAGTTAGGATTCTTCTCAGTTTACAGTTTGTGTACTGAGGTGACGCGCTAAAGAAATGCACTTTTTTGAATTCTGAAGAGACATTATCGCACATTTACATCATGTTTACTGTATGATTAACATGCTGATCATTTTCACGGCTTGCCCACTGGCTCGTATACGCTTGGCTCGTCTCCGGCTGGCTCCACCTGTTAATTAATATATTGGCTCGCGCACCTCTAACAAAGAGAGATGAATGGATACATGACAGTGAGCCCGGTAGATGGTAGAGAAATAGACTGGTGCAGACAAACAGACAAAGTCAGTCTCCATTGCCTCACGACAGAATCATCACTTTCAATAATCTGGAAATCTGCCGGCAACTCCCGCATGCCCCAACCTTATCCCCCTCACCTATTCTTAGCAGAAGCGGCAGACCTTCTTTTAATCACCCAGGTCAAAACACGAAGGTCGAAACGCGTCTGCACACCCTTCACTCACCTACCCACAGCACAAGGCCAAGAGTACCGCTTTATTCTAAGCAAAGAAAACGTTAAAAAATAATTAGGTCAACCAACTAATAGTGGTGCGAATACCGATAAGTCAATTAAAAGCGTTCTCTGACCTATATATCCCCCCTTTTTTTCTGGACCACATAGAAAAGATGGTATCGAGGATAAATAGTCAACATCCCAGTACATGAGTAGAATGTAGTAGGACCCTTATGACTTTTCACATGTTTTGATATTGTATTAATGTCTTTCGATGTGTGCACTGTATATAACTATTGAACTTTTTGTATTGGTGTATTAGTACGGAAAAACAAAAATCGTGTATTGTGTTCGAAGAACATATACCAAAAAACTAAAGAAAAATAAAATAATCATGAAGTAATAATTACTTTCTAATGAATGTTTGGAGTATGTATTGAGTACTTTTGAAAATTGATACATTTTCTATTTGCTTGTTGTCTCACTAAATAGAAAGGTTATAAGTAATACAGTTCATTAGTTGTACAGCAGATTAGGGAAGAGTTCCTCCCTTCTTCTGAAAGAAGATCATGAATCTATGGTACTAGAGGTAACCAGTTATATTTAATGCGTATTAGATTCCAGCCTCTAGGTTCCTTAATTGAATCAATCCCCGTGACTTTGAAAAAAAAACTGCTGGGGCAGAGGAGCACGGCAGAGTCTGTAGAAGCGCTGGGATCCCTAGCTTCTCCGGGCGGGCACCTTAACCCTCCGGGTGCCTTCACACTCAGGATAAATGAAATACATTTTGTTCTGTGCTTTAGTCGCCCCTCTGTGAGCACTGTATGGTAGATGAAACTCTGTGTTAATAAACACATTCAGAGAGGTGGGTGTGTACAAACAAACAACAGCCACAATACCGTATGTTTTGAACGTGTAGTTAAATACCTGCTCATCGAGTACCTCATTGGCTGATCATTCCATGGCACTACCAAAATTACATTTGGACACATTTGCTCAACTGTAAAACACTCCCTTCTATGGGTCATTTAACAACTCGGGGCTTTGGGGTTAGGTAACCTACTTTGGATGCTGTGTAAAAGAGTAAATACAAAAATTAATGCAATGAAACTAAGCAACCAGTACTGTCTAAAAAACGGTGAAAACTGACATGCATTCTGGCATTTTGTTTCGTTAATGTCGATTTGCTCATAGATGCGAGTAAAGTACTCCTAATAACTTAATGAAATCTGCACACTTTTAACTAATAGCACCGGGCAACTTTGACAACTAGGCAATTAATACATTTTCATGTACCCCGAAGCCCCCCTGCCCCCGCTCCCTTGCCAAACTTCATTGCCTCCTAGTGTTTGGGAGATAACCAAGACGCAGGAGAGTGAGTCAAATAGTCTAGAAAATGAAAGAGAAGCCGGGATTCGGATTCACATGCTCCGATCCCGATCGCGTTGGTTAGTCTGTAAGCACTACTTTTATTAATGAGTTTCGCATTAGTAAAGCACCACGGTGTGCATGTGTGATGACACTTCACCCATGAGGTACCTACCAAGCAATTGTTGACACAATCCACACTTTGCGTCTTTTTCAATATATTTATTACGAAGTGCAGGACCTTTCCAAGGGATTTTGCACACTACATACATTCACTCCAAAAATAAAACGTGTGGGTAAAAAACATTGCCATTTACAATGTCAATAGCTTTAACTCACAAATGCGAGATCTATTTGCATTGCAAATGCTTGTTTTAAAAAGATCCGGCCCCAACCAAAGGAAAAGGTCTTAAAGTATTTCCACCCATACTCTTCAGACTACCAGCCTCTTTCCGAAGCATCATGCCGTAATGATCAGATATTTCAGACAGTAAAGGATTATCCCATTATGGAATCACTTCATGGAAGTTGAGTGTATGCTTGGAGTTTTGAATTCTTCACCACGTGGGATAGAACACTTTACGCAAATTCATTAAAACCTTGCTTTAAAATCATTTATAATGAAACTGTAACGGAAAATACTGTGGGGAATGGAACCTTAAGGTGAAACATGTAATACAGTGTATAATATTGAAATGGATCTATGGACACATTTACTGCATAAAAGTGTCATGGTAAGTCCCAGCTCCATATAGTAGATTATGTCAGTTTATTCTGCCCAGATATATGCGTTGATCATACTATTATACTTGTGAAAATAACAGAATTGTGTAAATATGCCACTGTCTGAAAAAACAGATACTGTAGTAAAACTGCTGTAATAATGAGGCCTGTTCTGCCCACTATTGAAAGGGAAAGATTATTCCATTGCTCCCTCTGCTTAGAAGCTTTTACCCAATAATGGGGCACAGATTACATTTTCAATTTGACTATGCTAATTGATGATTCCTTTGCATTTAATATGAACATTTAGGTTATTTCCATGGATCGCCCTAGATAAATCACAGATGTATTGACCGTTTACTAGGAAACCCTAGATACCCTGCAAGCATATCTGAAGCAAAAATTATATTTTTACTGTGCTTTGATAAATAGAGCAGTATTACAAAATATATAGCAGAAATCTGGAGGTACCCTCCATCGTGATGTAGCAGAACATTGGTGTTAAAATATTGTCTGGCATGAGTATTGTGTCCTAAATGCTGTCTACAAAAATCTCATCCCATTGGAGTTAATAATAGGAAATGTACATCTGTGATATTTATGCTAGACGACATTTCTGTGTGCCGGATTCCAGCATACAACGCCTTTACAAAAGCACCATATTTGAAAGCTCTCTTCCTTTGGAAGACTATTTGTAAGATTTGGAAGAATATTACTGTTGTGTCGGGGCAAGTAGAGAGGAACAACATAAGGAGTTGGGTAAGGTTTCTTTATTTCTTTAATTTAACTGCTGCCACTCAGTGCAAGGTAGCCACACGCTACACCTCCACTGATGTCCTTGCTATATACCCTGTTTCTGTTTAATGTCCCTTTTTATCTTTCCAGCTTCTGGCTAATGCCAAGAAGACCCAGCGGGCAGGAGGCAGAGTAAGGGTCCTCCCCCAGTTTAAACATGGCCCAACATTATTATAAAAATCAGATGTCTTCAATACGTCTGCGAGGTCTAGGCACCACTCTAGGACAGACCGGGTGGTCAGCTTTGGAGGCGTCAGCTCAGTACACGTGGCGAGAGTTGGCACATCAGGTCTCGCTGCCAAAGTTGAGAGGTCATCAGGGTCTTAACTGTGTTCAATGGACCAGAAATGTGATGCATTTCGGGTTACAGACTTGCCAGGGTGAGCAGCTGGGACCACGCTCCCTTTAACCGCTGTGACTTGCAATGGTTGAGCGTTGAAAGGTGGGGTTTAATTTCTTCTGTTGCTTTTGCTTGGCTACCACTCATTCACCTGGTTTGAAGAGTGCATCTTGCACCCTCCGTCTGACATCAGCATGAGCTTTCCTTTTCTTTCTCTCGGTCCCTGACCCTGGCTACATCAGAGGTCAAATGTTGCTCGGACATCCACTGTGGTAACTTGATGAGCATGGATCGCTCAAACATGAGTGTGGCCAGACTTTCTCCCATTGCTGAGTGTGGGGTGGTCCAGTATGTCCTCAGAATCCGGACAGAGAGTGTCTTCCAACACAAGTTCCTCTTTGGAGGCTCTTTGAAAAGTTAGTTTGAGTATTCCTATAAACCATTCCACTATTCCATTGGCTTGAGTCCAAAGCCAGGTTATGCGCTGGTGTTTAATATCAAGGTGTTTCAGGGCGCTTTTGAATTCTCCGCTGGTGAATGGTAGCCCGTTCTCAGACTTCAAAATCATGGAAGATCCCCAGGTTGCAACGATGTGATTCAGAATTTTGGGGGCCTTAGCTGCACTGGTGGGAGGGACCATCTTAACCAGTGGGAACCTTGAGTATTTGTCTATTATTACTAAGAGGTGTTTACCAGATTCTTGCGGGCCAAAGAATTCGACTGCTACCCTCTACCACAAATTCTGATATCTCCGACATCTCCAGTGGCAAAGGGCACTTGACTGGCACTAGGCAGATGCATAAGTTGCATTTTCAAAGTTCCATTTCCACCATGACACCTACTGCAGGGAATCACAGTCTATCTCGGAGTGCCCTCTTGTTGGCCACTATCCCTTGGTGTTCTTCGTATGCCAGGTCAATGGCTTGTTTATGGAGTGTCTTAGGGATCACTATCCGTGATTGTCTCAGGATCAGTCCTTCATAAGTGACTGTCAGTTTATCCCTGATGTTGTAGAATGCCCTATTTTCCTCAGAGTCATCACTCTACTCCTTTCTGTGCTTCAACTTGTTTAGTTCGATGAGACGCATTACTAGGGTCAATGTGTTGTCATTTATTTTGGCTTCTGCTATTTAAGGAATTGCGAGAGCATCAGGTGTGCTTGTGCTGACTGAATTGAAGGGGTATTCCTCAGCCATGGATGAGTGTCTCTTTGGCGAATTTGAGGTTGACAGGAGAAGTAGTAGACTGAATTGTGCTCCTTGCCAAGCTTGTGGGTGTTGAGGTAGTCATATTCTTGGAAGTGTATTCCCACTGTTCAATCCAAGGGGGCATCTTGGATTTGCATTCCCAAAGATGGAAAGGAGAGCCTGATGATGCGTGATGATGGTAAATTTTCTATCGAACAAGAAAACATGGAAGTGTTCACAAGCCCATACCACTGCAAGACTTTCCTTCTCGGGTTGAGAATAAGCGTTTTCAATATCAGACAGGCTTCTGTTGGCATATGCGACTATCTGATGTTGGGACTCGGGGGTCCTAGAGCTTTGAGCTTGAATAGCGCCAAACTCTAGTCAGCTTGCATCAACCATCCCTTCAGTATGTAGCTTGGGTTTGAAATAAGCCATGATGTTGGCCTTGGCTAGAGAAGTCTTTATTTGTTGGAAACTCTGCTTACATACCAGAGACCACTGGAAAACTACTACTTGGCTCATGATGTGTCGAAGGGGGTGCTGATAGTGGCATAGTGTTGGATGTATCTGACGCAATAGCTGGTGTGCCCAGGAAGGAGTGGAGCATGAAAACGTCACCTGGTGGGCTGACAGACATAAGGGCAGTGACCATGTCTGGGTTTGGTGTCATACCGTCTTCTGAGACGAGGTGTCCAAAGAATTTTCACTTGGTCTTGTGGAATTCACACTTGCTGAAGATGAGGGTGAGACAAGTTTCACAGAGGAGATGACAGACTTTGTCTATTGCACCATCATATGCCTCACGGATCGCCCCAAAAACGAATATGTCATTGTCTGTAGTTGAGCATATTGTTCACAGGCAAAATGATTTTGAGGATGACTTAATGAAAATTTTCAGGTGCAGACAAGATGCCGAAATTCAGTCTCTTGTAGTGGAACAGGACTACATGAGTGGTAAATGGTGTGATATATCTGCACCGTTCCTCCAACTCGATCTAATGATAGCCCGTATCAAGGTCCAGTTTGGAGAAGAGTTTGAAGCCCTTGAATTGGGTGATTAAGTCGGCAATGAGCAGACCGGGATGGGTTCTCTCTTTGGATTGCCTTGTTCGGCAGGCGCATATCTATGCATATGCAGAGAGCGCCTGGATTGCTCTTCTTCGGAACAACCACGATTGGAGACACCCACGTGTAGGCCCTTTGAATGGCTCAATGATGTTGCTGGAGCAGAGTTTTCTTTCAGAAAATTCATGGGCTTTTGAAGCTCTGGCATGTCTATGCGTATTATTAATTTATTAATAATTAAGAATTAATTATTTGTCTTGTGCAAGTATGTTTTACTAATCAACCCGTTTGTCTTAATACAAGAGAAAGTTACATGAGGGTTGGCTTATATGTGCTGTTTCTGTATTTACAATAACGTGCAGTTTTTATGTTTAAACGTTGCTGTGTGCTATTTATTTTGAGCACAAAACGCTGTCTGAATTAATGCTTTTTATGTCACAAAGCTAGATAAATGCATACACATAAGGGTATTAGTGGGGTTTACACTGTTTAATCATTATGCTGCAGTAACGTTGTTTTTATTTCTTTTAATTGAGATGGTCTATTGTGGCCTATGGAGGCCTAATCCATGATGGTTAATTTTGAAGCCTGGCTGAGCCGTGGCGCAATCTGTGATGTGGCAAGGGAGACCCCTGCTGGAAATCGGTTGAAGACAAATGACCGTAGTCCTTCTATAAAACTTTCCATGAGGACAGCAGCAGTTTTTGGGAGTTCTCCAAGAAAAGTGAAAGTGTCCTTGACAATCTCGAAAGACAAAGGAGCCTTAGAGGGAAACTCTGAACTGTGGCTCGATGACCGAGGAGAAGCCGGATTAAATGTGATACATGTTTTATTTTCTTGGTTCCTGTTCCGTGGTTACGTCCTGTGACTTTTCCTGAGCGGAGATTTTCAGATGTTGCAATGATACATCTCTTCCTTCTCGTTCTGCTCAGTGATACAGTTTAACTTGCCAATTTTATGTGTGTTTCTATTGTATTTTTCATTATAAAACTGTTAGCTTAGGGAGGGCTCCCCACTCTCTTTCGTCGCCTTTCGCCGCGTGAACTTGCGTTGCTGAGGACTGATGCTGAGGACTGTCCTGAAAGACTTTACCGAGAGACTGGTCCTGACCCGTTCTGACACTTAGTTAGAATAGGTAACTATGAGAACTGATTTATTCTGATTGATTTACTTTGACTAATTTAGATAAAGCAAAATAACTTTTAAACATGGTGTTGAATATTCTTTCTTGTCAATTATTGAGTACATTTTTGATCATTGTTTTATAGATTGTTTATAGTATGATTAAGGACAACCACTATAATCAGGTCCTATCGCTTAGATATAGATGCAGGGTGGTTTAGGAGTTTTCTTCCCACAGGTTTATTGCTGGTAGAGTATTTGAGCGTATGTTAGTGAAATGGGCCCTAGCGTATGATGAATGTATGTGCGTGTAACTGTGAGATTACTCTATCCGTGGTAGTGGGCATATTTTTGATACTCTGATCTCTATCAATTTCAAGGCTAACAAGATTGTACATTTCTCTTTCCACCGCTTCTTGGAGATGAAATGTGACTCTCCTGAGTTGCTGTGCCACCAGGCGGATACTCTTGTATATGTGAAGGTAGACAAGGGTATCTTTCAGTTTGCCAAGACCAGTAAAGGGGGTTGGGAAACGGTGAGTAATGTCGGGGACTTCCTCAGGTGGAAATTGATAGAGATTAGTCCATTGCCACCGCCGTGGCAAAGCTAAAAAAGACAAGCACCTGATGTCTGATCTAGTAGCACATGAATGAGAGCTGTGATGGGTTTCATGCTATGGGACAAGGATGCAGTGAAGGAACCAAGGCTATATAGTGGTTTGGATGCGTCCCAGGTGTAGACTTTTATGGGTGAGTGTTCAAGCTGCGCCACTGGGTGGAGTGCATTGAATTGATCAAAGGATATAACATTGATTGACAATCTACTATCAATGATGAAAGGTATGGATTGTGTGTTCAGGAGTAGGTGAACGGCCGGGCAGGTGTTCGAGGCGTTTGGTAGGTGAACCAGATGAACCATTTTCGGGCCCGATTAACAGAACTAACTTAAGACAAAATCCTAAACGTACTACTTTTGGTATTCACAGAAGGCATTTAGTAGTAGTAAAGTTAGGATTTTGCCTTAAGTTTGACTTAAGACAAACTTAAGACAAATTTAAGACAGACTTAAGACAGACTTAAGACAAAATCCTAACTTAAATCTGTCTTAAGTCTGTCTTAAGTCTGTCTTAAGTCTGTCTTAAGTCTGTCTTAAGTTAGTTTTGTGAATTGGCCCCTTGGTGCCTGCATATACTTGTATGAGTCCCGGGCTAGTGGGAGTATCTAGAAATTGGACCCTGGGGAACAGGTGCTCGGCAGTTCAGAATGTAGAACTAGCGTTGCTACCTTACGCATTGTAAGTGAGGGTGGCCATGAACTTCCCGAGGCAGTGTATGGGTGTATCTTCTCCCCATACATGTATCCTTTTGAGTATCAACCAACTGTACACTACCTTGGTAAGCAATGAGATCTTGCCTGCTGATGACATAGATGGAGGCATCACTGTTGACAATGAAGTTCAGGAGTGGCCCATTCAAAGAGAGAGAGGGAGACAGTAGGCAGCAAGTCTACGCGTTGACATCACCAGGAGGTATCCAACCTCCTCGTTATCACTAGTCGGTGATGTGGTGGAGTGAGAGGATGATGATGTGAGCGGCTAGCTTCTCAGTATGATAAGAACAGTTAGCAAGTAATGGCATGGTTTGTCACATGATTTGGGACAACGGCGGTGCCCACTGCCTAGTTTGTCTCGGTGTGCCTCTGCAATCAGAGGAGTGGTGTTATGATTGTGTGCAACAGACAGATTTTAAATTATTTTCTTTACTATAGCCTTTGCCCACTTGTCCGAGAGCTGGGCACTTTCCGTCGTGTGGGAATGCCAGTCCACAATTGTAGCAGAATTTCTGGGTATCCAACTGCCATGTCTTGGGTTTGTCTTTGCGTAATCCTTGGCTGTTGCTTATTGCCAGTACAGATTTCACTGTGCTCACACCCGCTTTCATGTCTGATGCCTGCCTCTCATCATGATCCTCTGCATGGAACGTAGCCAGCATCCTAGTTGGAGAGTGAGTTTCTCGAAGCATTTACCTCTGGAAGGCTTCTGATTGACAGCAGTCAATAATCCTAACACGCATTGGCCTCTTCATTGGAGGATTCAGAGAATAGACAGTGTCTGATGTGATTTTGCCAACCATGTACTAGTCATAGTCCACATTGGTGGCAGGATCAAACTTTTTGGCGAGTTTGTCTTTGAGCTTGCAATAGGTGTTGGCTTCTTCTCTGGGAACTTTCTTGAGGGCTCCTTTGATGCCATCCCCTGCGAGGTTTTTAAGAGAGCAAATTATATTGGTGTCATCAGGCTCCTCTAGTGCCTCAAAGAAGTGGTCAGATTTCTCAATCCAGTCAGCCCATCACGCCTCTGTGTTGTGCTTCTTGGGCATTTCAAAAGGAGGCGGTTGCTTCAAGACCACAGCCGCATCATATGCTTGTCGCCTACAAGTGGGCAAGATGACAGGCAGCGGTCTGAGTACTCATAGAGCAGTAGCGAAGACAAAACATGTGCACGCCACGCCAGAAGTAGTAGTCCCCAGTGGGTGACGAAGCACGAAATGTAACAGCCAAGAATGTTGCAGTAGCAAGGAAGACGAATAGGGAACAGCAGTCAGACGGGAGAGGCACAATAGACAGGAGCGTGGTAGTGCCATGAATCGCGGGTGTCAAACACTAGCTAGGCACAGTAGAAACAGATTGAGAGGTGAGGGGGTGTCCGAATTCAAGATGGCCGCCAGCAGTGGAAAGTAATGGGCCAACCCAATTAAAGATGGCCGGGCATGGCAGTGAGTTAGGGCAGGCATCCCAATCCAAGACGGAGGCAATAGGAGGAGCCAGGTCCAGGTAGTGTTGCCAGATTGTGGTGTTTCCCGCATAAATGGGCAACATTTTCCCTATTTGTGCAGGGAAAACGACCTTGGCGAGTAGCGGAAAGTTGGGCGACACTTGCCCTTGTGTGCGCAAAATTTGTGGTTTCCGTGGCACCCACAGATGATCTGTAACAATCAGGGCCGTCAATCATTCATAGCGCGGATGCGCTACTTATGACGGCCCCGTTTCTTGTTTCTGGCCTGCTCCCAGAGAGAATGGCCCAATGATCTCACGAGGGGCAGGCCTGTCATAATTTTTTTTAAACTTTTGAATCCCTGCATTTGCATCTCTTGGCGCAGGCATGCAGTAGACTCGGAATGCTGTGATCTGGAGCTCGAGAGGCGGAGTCAGGAACGTCAAGGCAAGGGCTGGTTGGCTGATCTTGCAGCCTGCTTCTGTTGCGTGTAGGAGTCCTTAGGTGCCACCAGGTGTATTAGGGTAAGATTAGTGGTTGAAGTGTCCACTTTTCCTGCTCTGCTGCTGTCAGCTGCCCCCCTTCTCTTTCTTCCTCTTATCCCCTCCCTTTCTCTCTCTCTCACAGCTACTCACTTGCTGAAAACCATGCTTCAATTAACGTCTCTTACCCTCTGTTTTCTCTACGTTCCTTCATTTGTTCACCTATGAAATGGATCCAAAGATGAAAGAAACACTTTTGTTGGAAATGCCGTCTTTTTCTTAAACTTCTCTGTTTCAAAGTGAAGCCTCGGGACCAAGAGAAAAATAGGTGCAAAATACAAAAAGTAAACAACTAAATAAAGCATTACAGAGTGGTCGCAAAGTGGCCAGATTGGTTTTATTCTCACCCAAACACATTTGAGTCACTTTACAGAATTTGCCAGTGAAGCACTACTTTCTTTTTCTCGTCATTCTTTGAACAGCATTGTTTTTACCGGGTGCGGAAGTGCACAATTCCTGGAAGCTCTGCAATACCTGGTTGATGACTGGAGTGGAAAACATTAAATGTGATCCCTATCAGCTCTTTTCCTTATTTTAGTTTATAAAATGTGTACTGCTGCTCTTTGTTCAGGGATGTAGTCTTTTTAAACTATACTACTTATGTTTTGTAAGGATTTAAGCAATGGACATTAAAATGGGTGCCTTCTTGGCCCTGTAGTCATGTGCTTAACGTTTCAGACAAAAACACTAATTGAATTCTGAATGAGTGTAAAAGTGTTAAGGTAATCATGTTCTGCTTGCATTTCACATGTTTTACGTAAGCTTGCATTCCCTATGAGGGTTTGCGTTTTCCAGGATGTTGTTACTTTTTTTCAGGCAGCATATTACTCTTGTCTTGTGCATAATTTGAATTGAGTCACATCCAGGTGTTTATAGCGGGGCTCAATTGAGTTGTAGCTGAAGGCAGTACGAGTTTCTCTCAGTGGGGCAGTACGGTGTTCAGTGAGTGAGGGAATGTGGCACTATGGCCCAAGCTGCCGAATTTGGAACTGGGAACCAGGTTCAGCCTTTATGACCAGTCCACCAGACCACTCCCCTGAGGGAGCACATTCCCATGCTAGACCTTAGAAGACCTGGGGCCTTATGTAGGTGGGCTTGCATTTACCACTTCATAAATACCGAATCATACCGATTCGGTATTTATGAAGTGGTAAATGCAATGTAGGTAATGAGTCGGTAAATATTACCGATTCGGAAAAATTCGGTAATTACCGAATCGGTATTTACCGATTCGGTAATGAGGCATACCTTCCCATTGATGGGAGGTATGCCTCATTACCGAATCGGTAAATACCGATTCGGTAATGGGGGAGCACATGCAAGGGTGGCAGGGTGTCACATTGACACCCTGTTGCACCCCTGATTCGGCCATGTGTGCACATGTGGCGCACATACATGCCCTAAGGGCATGTATGTCTGCCACATTGCACACTTAAACGTGCACAAAAATGCTTTTTGTCACCTATTCGTCATTTACCACCAACCTTTAGTTGGTGGTAAATAACGAATCCCCACACCCACCACACACTCCCCCTACATCTCATTTCATGATTCGGTATTTACCGAATCGGTAAATTTACCGAATCGGTAATATTACCGATTCGGTAATTTTACCGATTCGGTAAATACCGAATCATGAAATTCTCCCCCTACATCTCAAAAGCCAAAATACCGGTCGGTAACGGTATAATTACCGAAAATCGTCCGTTACCGACCGGTATTTGGCTTCCTACATGAGGCCCCTGGTGTTTTAGCACCTTGAAGGTCTGTCCACCACAATCCATACTGAAGTTCGCCTCCAGTCTTGCAGGCAGGCCTACAAAGCAGCACACCTCAGAGCAACAGTGACTCTGTCGCTGAGGTCACAGGTCCCTTGAGGCCAGTCCGCCTCACCCATTGGTACCTCCATTGACCTAGTTTCAGCAGTAGTAGAGCAACTCACCAGGGATCAGCAATGCAGGATTTGTACGCACACCAAACTAAGCTTGCAAGCTTTACAGGCTCTCTGCTTCATGCACAAGCTCTTTCAAAATGGGAGTGAGACAGTGCTAATGATGAAGGGGAATGGAGTGGGATGGAACACGAACAGTATGACAGAATCAGTAGAGTTGAGGGAGTGTCGGTGTTGAGGGTGTCATTTTCTTTTCTGCTCCAACAGCCTTGCATTCATCCGCACCCCAAACAAACCCATCTGCTGCTTGCCAAGACTAGGAGCTTTAGTCAAGCGCTTGCTGCACTGCAACACAATGGAAACAATAATGTCCTCTATACTTTTTAGTGCCAGAGTAAGTTGTCAAGGGGAAGGACTTTGAAGTGGTGGGCATGGAATCAGTCAGAGTACGTGACTGTGTCTCTTTTCAGGCCTCTCCTTACATTTTAACTTGCAAAGTGTGGCACTCTCGTCTTAATGTAGCAACCCTCAGTTTTCACACTTTTGCTTCACACTTACGTACACTTGATTTGCATGAAAACTGTTTCAGATTTGTCTGCTGCGGTTTATTTTTGCTGTTGTCCTAAACTGTCATTGTGAAGGAATTTTTTGTTGTTGAATATCTTCAGACAAGTACATAGAATGTTAAGCCGTGCCAAACAAGCTGTGTTGCAATTACTTTAATACAACGGGATGTTTCTTAATATGTAGATCATTGTGTGCTGTTAATTCTGCATTACCTTTCCAGTATTCTTTTTTGGAGCCACATTGTTGAACACATAAAGTGGTTTATAATCTGCTTTTGTAGAGGTAATTCATGAATGCAAGGTTCCGGTTTGGTTGTGTGGTGACAGAACTACAAGATGAAAAGTCAAAGTGGTGACTGGTCTTGAAAATGAGTAGTTAAGAACACAAGTTCCCAGTTAACTTTCTCCCACTATCTGTATATTGAATAGAATTTAGATTCATCCTTAAAATGTTTTCTGAAGACTACTTTTGCAAAGTTTGAGAGTTTCAACTTTGGGCAGGTTTTTGGGATGACAATGGTCTGTGTTGGGCTGAATTTGGGCTTATCCCTGAACGTCTTTGGGATTGGGACGGGTCTAAAAATCTGGCAACACTGGGTCTAGGCCACTGGGGCAAGTGCACAGAATGCACAGCAGCCACTACATGCCACACACGTAAGGCGACTGATATTACAAGGCAAGGACACTAGTGCTGGAACATTGTTCCGGCTTACTTGAGAGCCTCTCAGGTCGGGATGCGATGCGGTCGCAGCACAGTGTGTGAGGCTCCCTGGGGGGCGGGCTGATGTCAGAGAGCGATGCGTGCACAAAGCATGCAGTAAACGTTGGAGCACATTGCACCTAATGTAAGCAGTGAATCAGATTGCTTGGTGAGGAGATGCTCCTTGCCTCGTGTAGTGCCCTAGAGCACAACATGCCCGCAAGAAGCAAGGTATACAACTGACTCGAATAGTCGCTTGAGTGTCGTGTCAGGGCAAGTAGAGAGGTACAACATGAGGAGTGCTGTAAGGTTTCTGTATTTCTTTATTTTAACTGCTGCTTCTCACTGCGAGGTAGCCACATGCTACGCCTCGACTGATGTCCTTGCTATCCCCCCGTTTTCTTTTCCTGTCCTTTTTTATCTCCCCTGCTTCCTTTCTCCGGCTGAGGCCGTGACTACACAGCCAGCCGGAGGCAGACTCAGGGTCCTAGAGAGCCCGACTCTACAATTACAAGCAGTTAAATTAAAAGATCAGATCAGAAAGAAAACAGATGATTGTTCCATTCAATGTTAAATGAGAGGAGGAACTAGGGCACAAACACTATACCGACTAATGAACCAATTACCTCCATTATTGACTGTGTGAAATCCTGGTTACCAAATATCTGCTCTGCATCCAATAAGTCATCAGAGGAGAGCTTATCGGGCAGTGGACCAATCAACGTCTTTATAAAACTGGCCCCTAAACCCAGTTTAATGCCTAGCAGCAGTAATTATGTTATTGTGTGACATTGCCAACACATTCAGCATGATTTCCAAGTTTTCTGGAACCAGTTTTTTGTTTGTGCATATCACAGCGCTGTATCATCATGCGCTCTTCTGGGTCACTGAAGAGCCGAGCGCTTGTTTTTACGCACCTGCAATGTACAAAGAGACAGTGGCGGCTCCTCCACTATGGCAGAGGAGCATCGCCCCACTGCTTTTCAGCAGTGCGAAGAAGAAACACAAAATAATAATAACTTTGCGTTATTATTATTTTATGCTGCTTCCTGCTGCTTTGTGTGCGGGTGGGTGGTCGGGGCTGTTCTGCTCTTGGAGCAGGGCAGGGGAGGAGTGGTTTGCCCACTCCTAAGTGCGCAATGACTGTTTGGCCGGCCCTCTCAGGCCGCTCAAACCAGTCATGCGCACTTTTCCTATTTCAATGCAGGCTGCATTACAGCCTGCATGGAGAACATGCCCAGGGCCCAATTCCCTAGTTGAGTGTCGAACCAGGACGCTCAAAACCAACCACAACGCTGCATTGCAGCATTGTGATTGGTCAGGGCAGCCTGGGTGCTTACCAAACACAATGCTGCATTGCAGAGAGAGAGAGAACAGAGAGAGAGAAAAGATAGAGAGAGAGAGAGATAGAGAGAGAGAGAACAGAGAGAAAAGAGAGAGAGAGAGAAAGGAGCGAGAGAGAGAGAGAAGAGAGAGAGGTAAGGGAGAGAGAGAGAAAAGAGAGAGAGAAGAGAGAGAGAGAGAGAGAGAATGGATGAATTTGAAAGAAAGATTGCCCGAAGAGACGAAGGAAGAGGGGCTGGTTTCAGAATTTTTGCAAGGATTGCTTTTGGTTCACCAGTCCGGCTCTCACTAAGGGCCTCATGTAGGAAGCCTAATACCGGTCGGTAACGGACGATTTTCGGTAAATATACCGTTACCGACCGGTATTTAGGCTTCTGAGATGTAGGGGTATCATTTCTGTATTCGGAATTTACCGAATCGGTAAAATTACCGAATCGGTAATTTTACCGTTTCGGTAAATTCCGAATACAGAAATGAGATGTAGGGGGAGTGTGTGGGTGTCGTGGGGATTCGTTATTTACCACCAACTAAAGGTTGGTGGTAAATGACGAATAGGTGAATAAAAGCATTTTTGTGCACGTTAAAGTGTGCAATGTGGCAGACATACATGCCCTTAGGGCATGTATGTGTGCCACATGTGCACACATGGCCGAATCAGGGGTGCAACAGGGTGTCAATGTGACACCCTGCCACCCTTGCATGTGCTCCCCCATTACCGAATCGGTATTTACCGATTCGGTAATGAGGCATACCTTCCCATCAATGGGAAGGTATGCCTCATTACCGAATCGGTAAATACCGATTCGGTAATTACCGAATTTTTCCGAATCGGTAATATTTACCGACTAATTACCTACATAGCATTTACCACTTCATAAATACCGAATCGGTATGATTCGGTATTTATGAAGCGGTAAATGCCAGGCCACCTACATAAGGCCCCCTATGAGAGAACTATTGTTTTCAATGAGTTCAGCTTACACATTGCAGGCGCATAAAAACGGCTAAAAACGGGTGCTCTGGCCCTGTGTTCAGCCCGAGAAGGCCATAACGGTACTGTTCCAGAAGATAAAAATTGCTCTAAATCACTTACAGCACATTTACTAGCTCTATTGGTTGTTCCGTTTACACATGAGGCCCAGTTGTTTGAAGAACGTAATTTGCGTTGAGTCAAAAATGTATTCTTGGACTGAGAGTAACCCGGTATGGTTGGATAGACCAGTGTCCCAACCACAGGGAGCAAGCGACTGAATGAAACTGGCTTTAAAATGTAGAAAACTCCAGCATTTAATTGCTTGATTGGCAAGTGTAAGCTGCGTAGTGTGATATCTTTGTTCAACTTCAAAAAGATGGCCTCAAGCAGTTGTGAGAGAATATGGTGGCACCGTACAAAACATTAAGGAAAATAAATAAAGAAATGGGCTAATAAATTAATAAAGTTAGATTTCTTAATTAAGGAATTCCTGTGAATATCTTCAGTATACTTAGAGTTTAAAAAGACAATAAATTAACTTGGAAATTAACAGCGTAATAAATTCACTGGGTATCTTGTCTACTCTGGTGACCTTGCCATTCGCCTCAGTCTTGAGAGAATCTTCACTTACTTTATATTCAGTTGGTTGACGCTATGAAGATGTCTAAAGCATGTCAAACAAGGAATGTTGATCCCCTGCAAAAAGGCAAGCAGTGAGCTTTTTAAGCAAGCCACTGCTTCATGATTTAAAGATTAATAGACATGAAGGAACATTCTTTCAGTCGCATCTTTATATATTCCATTTAATTTTTTCTCTTTTAGACTTAGAAATATTACGTGATGATGAATGGTCTACTACTGCCAAGCTACACAGTCTTGGCTTCAGCATATGCCTTTTGCATACACATATTATGATTTAATATATAATCAGAAATACCCTTCTATTTGTATTTGTATCTGTTTATTTAATTCTGGTGCAAACTAATTCAAGAAGCACTAAACTTGAATAAAAACACTGGCCAAACAGAAAGAAATGCTACAGACAGTGGCAAACTACAGTAACCTCAAACACAGAAGACTAACCTGGGTGCCACAAATAAGATGTAAAGTGCTGGCATGTAAGCTTTGATGGCTGAACCTTTCAGATCTTCTTTATTGAAGTTGTACTGAGAAATCCATAACTTCAGACACTGAAGATCTAAGAGGATCAAGAGGCCTCTGACTACACCTACAAAAGCACATCAACCTGCAATTATATACACAAGTATACACAAGTTTTGGATTCTTTTTCCTGACACCGTCGGTGATATCAACCCCTTTTCAGAAGGACAATGCCCCTCAATCTTCAGCCTCTAAAGTTAGCAATGCAACTGGATGCAGTCTTAATCTGGGTATAAACGACGGCCTTGCTTCTCCTATAGAAGAGAGAAACATTCTGCTAGTCTCCCTGACCTTCGCTTGCTGAGAACAAGAACAACTTTCAATCAAATCTTTCCAGGCCAGGGAGGATCTACGAAAATTATTGGCATACACCACTTTTCACACCTGTTCAATACCATCTGAAAGGCAGGACAAGGAGTAAAGAAATGTATCAGATCATACATTCATGGGACAAACAATCCATCTCCAAAAGCACCCCTTCTAGGAACTCCAGGGAGCAAAACACCAGAAATATTGCTTTCGGGAGACTGAAAAAATCAACTAGAGGCTACACATATATCTCGAACGTTTTTACGATAGCATCCAGACTCTGTTTATTGAAATGTTTGAAGTCTGCTGGCCATTTCCTGCCAGACATTGCTCTCCCCGTCAAACGAACAGGATGAATGTGAATGCCCCTCGGGATTGTCCAATGCTACAGCACAGCAGCTTCCCTGCACATCCCATCAGGACCCATTCCTCAAACGTCTTGACATAGCGCATGGCAGTGGTATTGCATGGCAAAAACCATACTTGGGGAAGAAAAAATATCAAAGGCAATTTCATCATGCTTAGTTCTAACAAAATATGGTGGAAAAGTCCCCCCGCTTCTACTCTAAAGCCACTCCTGTCTAGAGCCTTCAGATATGCCCATTCCCATGCCCTGCCAAGGAAACCTGTCACTACCTGAAACTGACACCATGGTGAAACAAAGTACAGATCCTTAAACAGGCAGTCATTCATCAATTACCACACTGGATCCTGTCAAACAATCCACCTCTATAATAGAGGATCTGCAACGTATCCCTAATCTTGCAACCACTAAGTCCGCATCCTCATGCTCACCTGAGGCACCACAACAGAATTATGTATCTCATAAGGAATGTTAACTGCACACACTAAACTCCATAGACACATCCTTTTTAAAAAAAAGAAAACTCATGTGCTGGCACCTGGCGATAGGAATGTTTGCATCAATGAAGTTTCCATTACAACTCCAAGAAACTGACTCTTTTTGGTTGCCCTGAGTTTTGACTTTGGAAATTTCATTGAAAACCCCATCTTGTGAAGAAGCACCACAGTCCATTGTTGAGCTTGTGGCAACTTGTATAGGAAGGCAACAAACTGACACGATAAGGCATAACTGCACCCCTGTTAGAGCCTCATAAGTAGTCCTGCCAATCATGCTAGCAGCAATACTCTGTGAGAAGACTGCCTATTGATTTTACCAGGTGGTATCCACCTTCTAAGCTTCTTGTGACTTCAACCCTAAATTTGTTTAAATCCTCTTCCAAAAAGTTATGCATGAGGCAATGCCATCGGAAACCGTAGGTAGCAAAAACATTTGCATCTTTTAACTCTTGCACTGTCCGAGAAATATCTTGATCCTTCACTACCTTGCTGAGTAAGGGCATTTTAGGAATGTAAACTGCACACATCAATCACTTATGTTACTTTGTCCTTCTGACCAACAAGATTTCTCATCCATCCTATGAATAAGGATCCCAATGTCAGACCTAAACTTGGATCTTAGTATGATAGATGGACACACAGGAACCAGCAATAATGGAATGACCAGAGACTTTGTGAAATCAACAAAACATAGATGCCACAGCCCCAGCTCCAGACTCTGGTCCTCGTCATGACACCAGAATCCCAGGCAATTTTGGATAAACTCATTAAAAATAAGACTATACAGTCTTGTTGAACTCTATAAAGTGCATGGAGCCACCAGCCCATAGATAAGCTTGGGAATAGGCATAAAGGAGGCTGAACTGGTCTAATGCTCTCCCATATCAGTGATCATTCACATGCTATCTCCTTTAAAGTCGTAGATAACGCAGCTGTAAAAAAGGTTGGTGCCCTGTCTTCAATGGAGACGGCTTACATCCCATTTCTGAAGCCACGTAGCAAATGTCTCCAGAATATTGCAATGTTACAAGCAGGTTCCTCAGAGAGGGTTCATCTCTTCCTCTTTTTCCAGAGGTTGTCCTGTGTCTTTAAGGTCAAGATTCTCCTTAGGACTTTGTCTAATGTCTTTTTGGTACTGGCCCTGTCGAGGGACCTTGATGTGAGCCCAGGTCTTAAGGGTGACAAGAACAAACGTGTCCCTCACTCTCAGAGGCATCCCAGTTCTCTGGAACAAACTTGCTGCATCTTTTCATTTCCTTTCTCGCAGGCGCTAGGAGTTTGAGCTTCTGTTGAAGCAAGAACTGTACCTCTACCCTTGAGTACCAAAACACCACATACAATGATAGTCTTTAATATGACCTAATTTCATTAATATTAATTCTCTGGTCTTTTGCATATTGTGTCAGATAAAAGTGAAATACAATCGAAAGCACAAAATAGCCAATTAAAGTGTGAACTTGTGTTACTGTAAAAGCAATTACATATAAAAATGTCTAAAAGTGGTGTGCATAAGTAGAAAGTCAGGATACCTTTGCTCATCATGCGTGTCCCCAAAAGTGACAGGTAACACGGCCCCTCGCTGTGTCCTTAAAAGTGACAGGTGACACGCCGCCTCGCTGTGTCCTTGAAAGTGACACGTGCCATGCCCCCTCGATGTGTCCTTAAAAGTGACAGGTGCCACGCCCTTATGGATGTAGGTGCCCATTAGACCCAAGGGGCGGGCTGCCATAGGGCGGGTTGCTTTTGGAGACATCAGCGAACCAGAGCCCCATGACGGCTGTATGCCCTTGTTGTGGTGTAGAGGTGTACGCCCCCTTTTAGAGGCTGTTTAGGATGCATATAAGGCCTCCTTAAGAGCTTTGTACAGCAAGCAGATGCCTGATTACGAAAAGGTGCCCATAGCAAAATGAAGAGATACAGCCTGCTCATGAAAAGGTCAGTGTTGGGCCCATTATCAATAGATATTACCGCAGCTTAACACCCCTGGTAATGGACGAGAATGCTCAACAAGAAACACCTAAGGATATGGGTTGCGACTGGTTTTGGCAGCCCCAAAAAGGCCTGCGGCAGAGTGGCGGCCTGCAAAGGCGAGCAATGTAATTTTCAATTGTCTGTGGTGTTCAAACAGGCTGAAAGTTCCACATGCCAAAACAGTGATGGGTCCGGCAAGTGTGTATGCGGCTCTAAGAACGGCGCATGTGAAAAGGAAGATCGAGGAGTGTCCTATAATGCCAGGCAGGGTGTTAAGGGTTTCGCCGCAGCGGTGGTACTAAACTGTGTCGAGCGTGACTATTACAGCCTTTGTCACGGACATCAACTGAACGATCCTAAGCAGGCGGCGCACAAATGTTTGTGCGAATCATACTGAACAAGAACAATACAATATATTTGTAGTTTGTTAGACCCATACAAGGTGTATAAACTGATAAGGGGTGGTGTACGGGCTGTACGCTGAAAAGAAAAATGTCCACCCTGATATGGTGAGGATCTTGCAAGCGGCACTCAATGAGATCCGATACGCCCATGACCTGAGCTTAACATGTATGCAGGGGCTGTGCACGGGTTTTGATAGAAAGATGATAGAAAGACTCGTAGAAAGGCGTATGTGTAATTTGTATAAACAAAATAGAAAAATAGGGTCTTTGGCCCCCCCCGAAGACTATTTTAAATAAGGTCTTATTTAACGTTACATGATATCGTGTGTTTAGAACAAAGTAGTAGAATGTTACACAGCAAGGTGGCTATGTGTTAATCCGTCCTTACGACGTTTAATGTGAAAATGTGAAGTACCTTCTGTTTATGTTTTGTTAAAAAATGTCTTTACTTTTAATAAAAGGTCCTTATGCAAAACAAGTGTCATTCATTGCCTGGGGTGTAACGGATGATAACATGCCGGGGGCCAGGTTAAGAAAACTTTATTATGATACAAGGGGAGTTGACAGCTTGGGAAGCGCCGATGCTCTGTATAGAAGGGAAGAAGATGAAAACGAACCTGTAAGCAGAGACCTGCTGAAGACCTGGTTATCAGGAGAGGAGGCGTATTCACTCCATAAACCCTCCAGAAGACGATTTAAGAGGCGCTGTTGGACTTGGCCCTTTTTGCAGGGTCATCCCTAAACTTTTTGCCTTCCTCCTGTATTTTTTCTGACCTGCTGTTGGCTGTTTTATGACTCTGGGCACTTTACCACTGCTGATCAGTGCTAAAGTGCATATGCTCTCCCTATTTTAAATTGATGTATGGATTAGTGATTCCATGATTGGCTGGTTTGGTATACCTGACAGACCCTAGTACAGTGCACCAGGAGTGCCCAGGGCTGGTAATCCAAATGCTGCTAGTGGGCTTGCAGCACTGGTTGTGCCACCCACAGAAGCAGCCTGTTAAAGTGTGTCTAAGGCTGGCCATTGCAGAGCCTGTGTGCAGTCTGGTACTGCCATGCTGACTGGGCAAGTGCACCCACTTGCCAGACCCTGAACCTTCCCTTTTCTTCATATCAGACACCACTATGGTAGGCCCAAGGGCAGAATTCATTGTAAGTATAAGGTAGGACATGCCCTGCTGTGTGTGGCATGTCCTAATAGTAAATTACAGCCATTTTCGTTTTTCACTATTGCAAGGCTATCTGTTCCCCATAGGCCAGAATGGGCAGTTTGATTATTACATCTTATAATCCTCACTGACTCAGGGAACATGGTAGAAATTTGAGTTTAGTATGCCTGAACTCAGAACGATAAATTACATCTTTTAGTGAAGTTGGTTTTAACATTCTGTGTTTGAAAATACCACTTTTAGAAAGTAGGTATTTTCTTGTCTAACCATCCAAACCTGCCTCTGCTAGTCTGTGTATTCCTTGTCTGGAGTTTGAGTGACAGGGGCTGGGGGATTCCAGGAGACAGGGTGAGTCAGCACAGGGCTGAATAGAGAGATCTGCATCTAGATGGGTGGGAGGATTTGCACCTGGGACCTGACCTGAATAGGGCTGTGTCTTCCCTCCACAATGCTGGCTCCACCTCCTGTGGTGCGTCTGATGTCTCTGCCCTGCTCTCTGAAAGGAAAGAAGGAGTCATGTAAACAAAGTGCTCCAGGACTGACCAGAACTGGTTTGGACTAGGCAAAGGCCTCTCTGCCTTCAGAAAACAAAGAGAAACTTAGTATAAATATTAGGACCCAAACCCAAGAACTTTAGATCACTTTGGGAAACAAGAAGAAACCTTTCCTGAGGAGAGGAACCAGAAGAAACTGAGGAGAGACTATCCCTAAACTGAAGTGCTGCTTGTGGGATTGGCCTGCAGTGGTTGCCTGACTGCCAAAGAAAGGAGAAAGGACTTTGTGTGCACTTTATTCAACTTGTTAAGGATCTCCAAGGGCTTGGACGAGAGCTTGCCTCCTGCTGAAGTCTCAGGGACAACAGACTTCAACCACCAGCTCCCCAAGAGTTCTTTGGAAGTGCCTGCTGTTTTGCAAGGCTTTCTGAGGGACTGAGTGTCGCAAGGAGCTGGAAGCACGACTCACGAACAAGAAGCGTGTTGCCGAACTGCCGCTGTTGCTTCGCAATGCAAAAGCGCCTCGCAGCACCGGAGAAGAGGATCGACATTGCAGCAGATGCCGCCGCATCACCGGGAAGAGTGTCGCACAAGAATCGTTGAATCATCACAGGTCCACCGAAGCACCGCGCATCGCCGGAGAAGAGGATCGACGTCGCAGCAGACGCCGCCTTATCACCGAGAAGCGTGTCGCAGGGCCTGTCGCGGCTCATTGCCGGAAAAGAGGATCGACATCGCATCAGACGCTGCCGCATCACCGGCAAGCGTGTCGCAGGGCCTGTCGCAGCTCATCACCGGAGAAGAGGATCAACGTCACAGCAGACGCCGCCACATCACCGGGAAGAGTGTCGCAGGGCCTGTCGCTACTCAAATTGTCATGGAAGCAACTTGCATCGCCAGGGGAGAGGATCGACGTCGCAGCAGACACCGCCGCATCACTGGGAAGCGTGTCGTAGGGCCTGTCCTGGCACGCATCGTGTGGCAGCATCTCGCATCGCCGGAGAAGAGGATCAACGTCGCAGCATCACTGGGAAGTGTGTTGCATCACGAAGAAAGCTCCATCTTTGTTTCTTTGCACCAGATCTTCAACGCATCACCGTCCTTGCAACACTTTCGTTGTCTTGCGTTACGCATCTTAAGGTAGATTGAACTAAGAGTGTTGCATTTACCATTTTAAGAGAACTAAGCTAATTCTACCATTTTAAGTACAGTATTGTGGATTTTTGTCATTTGTGGTCTTGTGATAAGTCTATATAAAGAATACTTATTTTTTATATAAAACTTGTGTGGTGTCCATCTGTAGTGTTGTCACTTGATTACTGTATGTGTTCACAAATGCTTTACACACTGCCTCTGAGATAAGCCTGTCTGCTCGTGCCAAGCTACCAAGGGGGTGAGCAGGGGTTATTTTAGGAGTGTACACCCTTACCCTGACTAGACACAAGAGTCCCTATTTGTCACAGGTACCTACCTGTGCCAACTAGGGACCCCCAAATCTAACAGGCGCCCTACAATCGTTAATGCGCAAATAGATTATCAATGGCAGGCGGATATCATCAGCCTTCAAGATATAGCAAAGCATAACAACGACGCTCGTTATATATTAACCGTCATAGATGTCTTGTCCAAGTATGCCTATGCAGGAGCTACTCGATAAAAGTGGGGCTAGCGTTCCAGCCCCTTTTAAAGCCATCTTCAAGAAGGGGCGAACTCCTCAAAAACTACAAACAGACGCCGGTAAAGAATTCTTAAACAAGACATTTCAGAAATAATTTAAAGGACCACGGGGTTCAACATTTTGCAACACACACAGAGGTAAAAGCAGCCGTTGTAGAGCGGTTTAACAGAATGTTAAAGTCTAAGATGTGGAGGTATTTTACGGCCCACAACACCTACAGATACGTTGATGTTCTACATGCTTTTTAAGATGTATATAATGCCAGTTATCACAGGACCATCAAAACAGCGCCATTAGAGGTAACGCCTAGTAATTCTTTATCTGTTTGGAGAACGGTGTACGGGCGTTATTTCGCTACAAAGCTGAAGAAGCCTATTTTTAACAAAGGTGATCATGTAAGGATTTCAAAATTGAAAGGGGTCTTTACGAAGGGCAACCAACAGACTTTTAACGACTAAACATTTATAGTTGAAAGTGTGGAGCTTAAAAAAAGGGCTGTATATTTACAGGTTATTTACAGGTTAAAGGACTACGATGGGGAAGCAGTGTCGGGGGCCTTTTACAAGGAAGAGTTACAAAGGATACCCGATGATCCGCACAGGGTGTATAGGGTTGAAAAGATTATGAAAAGGAAAGGTAGAGGTGCTAATAGCCAGGCATATGTCAAATGGAGGGGCAGGCCGGAGAAATTTAACAGTTGGGTGTTGGCCGGTTCCCTGAAGATTGTGTGAGCTGAGGACCGTCTAAAAGCTACTGATAAGATGGAGACAACGCCATTTTATATCACCCTGTCATCCAACGCTTCTAAGGGCATGTTCCCCGACAACCAGATTTCTAATTATACCTTGAAATTGGCTAAGCCTGTAGACCTGACAGGGGATTGGGAGGTAGCCCTAACCGAAATCCAATACCCTAGAACCTGGAATACATTTACACAGAGCGAGGCACGGTTTTACATAAAGCGTGAGCAGGACCCTATGAGCATACACAAGAGCATCCCATACTGCTACTACCTAACTGTTTCAAGTGTTGTCGACGCCATCAACAAATCCATATGCAGCATCAAAACATATACGAATACTCATCTGTCGCTAGATAACGTCAGAAGGAAGGTGTTTCTTAAAGCCCCTAATCATACCACATTGTTTAACTGCTCCGGTAAATTAAGAAGAGTTTTAGGCACAGTACAGAATGCGGGAAGTCCATTCGAACAGGATCCCATGTGCCCTGATATTAATGGGGGATTCTACATGCTCCATGTGTATAGCGATATTGTAGAGGCCCAGAGGATCGGCGATAGTTACTTGCCGCTGTTAAGGTGGGTCCATGTACATGGCGAAAATAATACAAAGGTAAATATTCAATTCAACAAACCCGACTGCGTCGCAGTCTCTAAAAACCATGTTGACACTATTTCAATTCTGATCTTCGATGATCAGTCCATCCCAGTGTCCTTTAAATACGGGAAAGTTATTTTTAAGCTTCATTTAAGACCGAGACGCGACAGAGGCATCATGGTGGTTGTGAAAACATACAGGGACCCTTCTATGTACAAGGACTATTACCGAAACCAGGCTGGAAATGGAGGCCCTCCATACTTTCAAGAGTCACCGGTTATGTACGGGGCCGGTCTAGGAGGTTTCTTCCGTAGTCTGTTTAGAAGAGCTATGCCCTTCTTGAGAAGAGGCAATGAAATTTCAAAACTGTAAGTTAAAGCGGCAACTACGAACATTGCCCAGGACGTTGTAGGGTCTGATACTTAGGCGGTTGCTGAACACATGAACAAACCGCCACAAGAAGGCGCTGGCTTGGTGTACAGGCCTCAAGCGAGTGTTAAAAGGAAGCGCCGCGCTTCGAGATGCAGAGGACCACCTGCCCCCTATAAAAAAAGGAGGAGTTCTTCAAAGCACGCTCAGAAAAGAAAAACCCCAAGACGGAAGAGTGCTTCGAAGAAGAAGAGAACCGCCTCTAAAGTTAATATTTTTTAAAGCAGCGCAAACTAAAGCATGGCCTTCATACATTGTGCATCGTGCGAGTGCGCCAAATCCGAGTTAGACTTGTTTACACTAAAGCCCATGCAGACAAGCATCAAAAACAGCTTCATGGAGGTATCACCTTTAGCCGCTTTGACGCCTCTGGCCCCTATAGAGTTTTATGTATCAGGGTCCACGGATATGTATTTGGATCTCAACAACACGCTACTCCATCTTATGTGCAAAATCGTAAAAGCGGTTGGTTCCGACATAGCAGCAGATGCTAAAGTGGCTACGATCGCTTACCCCCTAGCAACCTTGTTTAATCAGGTGGACATTACCCTGGGCGATCGTCTCATCACACAGAGCGATAACATGTACGCCTACAGAGCCTACCTCAAGAGCATTCTAAATTACAGAAGCGACGACCTTGACACACAGCTTTCATCGGGGCTATTCTACAAGGACACATACGGACACTTTGAAGCCAAGGAGCTGGACGGTGACAATCAGGGCTTCGTAAAAAGAGCAAGTTTTGCGGGGGCAATCGCCAGTTTGACCTCCTGAGCCACATACATTCAGACCTCTTCTTCCAAGATAAACTGCTCAACGGAATTGATCTTAAGATCAAGCTCACGTGCAACAAGGACTCATTCTGCTTCATCTGCGGGGATGTGGACCAGTACAAGCTGGACATAGTGTCAGCGAGTCTGTTTGTAAAGAGGGTGAAAGTGTCCCCGAGCGTCAAACTAGCTCACGCTGACACTTTGCAAATATATAACGCCAAGTACGCTGTGGAAAGAGTAGCTCTGAAGGTATTCAGCATCCTGGCCGGTACCCCGTTAACTCAGCAACAGAATTTATTTCTGGGACAACTCCCCAAGCTTATCATCAGCGGATTTGTGGACAATACAGCTATTAGCTACGTCTACGCCTCAAACCCCTTCAATTTTAAGCACTACAACATCAACTATGCTGATTTGGTCCACGAGGGCACTGTGATTCCTGCAAAACCCTACACACCCAGTTTTATAACCTCCAACTACATCAGGGAATATCAGGGGCTGGTTTCGATAACCGGGAAGCATCTATGGGACTGCGGGTAGCTGTGTCAAGAGAAGGCTATGGGGCCGGATACACGCTGTTCGCGTTCGACCTGACTCCCGACATGGAAAACGGCGATCACTACAACCTGGTCAAAAACGGCAATCTAAAAGCTGAAATAAGAGTTAGTAAACTGCTACCTACATATGTGAAAATTGTCGTTTTCTCAGTATTTGACAGCATCATTCAGATCAACCACAGCAGACAAATTTTGTTTGACTATCTTTAAAACGTTTGTGAAATGGACACTGTGCAGATACGGGACTTCTTAAATATGCTAGGAAAACTTTTTAGGTGTTTTCCCTAGTGATGGGCTACCAGCCAAAATAGGGCCAGAAAGACCATGCACCCTATTCTTTAACACCGATCCTCATTACAAGGGTGGAACACACTGGGCGGCCGTGTTTATAGATAGTGATAAGGTTACAGAGTTTGACAGTACAGCAGAGTTCCCTGAGCACAGTATCTATACACAACCCATATTCAAGTTTGTGAAAAAAGCCGCAGCGAGGGTTGAGTATAACAAGCTAAGGGTCCAGGATTTGTTAGCCATCACATGCGGGGAACACTGTATTTATTTTATCAGTAAAATGTCGGAGGGTGTGGCGTTTAGAAATTTCTTAAATCTATATTCGGGTGACCTTGTTAACAATGACAGTCTAGTTGTGAAATATGTAAAAGAAAACACAAGGGCACCGGTCAGACCTGTAAAAACAGAATATAACGTTGGTCAAAATTGTAAGGGCTTGTAACGTGTGTATATTTAATGATGAACGTTTAAAATAAAGGCACTTTTAAAACACGCATTCAGACTCTGTATTTCTATGCTGCCACATACACCATAATTAAAAATGTTTTAAAAGACGAGTGAGACGGGATGAAAAGTTATAAAAGTGTTTATTTCAAACAGTTATGTAAGTTGCGCATTAGAATGACATCCATTACTGAAGAAATATATGAAGAAAATCCGACACGATTATACATGTAATAGACGCAGTTATTCAAAAAGGCTGTAGAAAAATTAAGGATTAATCCATGTATGGGATTTGGACAGCGGCCTTTTTCTTTGTACAGATGGCGCAAGTGGGGTGCTTCAAGAGGGGGATAGTCGTGGGGCGTCAGAGGTGGCTGGCGATGGAGGGAGGGGTGTCTTTAAACTTTCAAGCATACGGCGGTGATCGTTATTATCCACGAGTGTGGAAGGGATGTTGAGTTCAGCGGCGGCTCATAGAAACTGATCCCAACATCTAGGAGCATTTTGATGCGTTAGGGTCTTGGGGTGCGTGAGACTTTTGACTAGATCGTACATGTGTGAACAAACAACCGACTGCCCCTTGTAGAGAAATTTGCCTCGCTCATGCCACGCTGTTAGGTCTTTAGAAGCGTTGAGTTTACTCATCAACATTTGCGCTGCCCCCCTGTGCCACTGACTTATATTTTTTAGGAGGTCGTCAATAAAGATATCCGAGGGTGGGGTCTGGGCCGGTTGCGGCTGTTTGGGATGCGTAGCAGGCGCAGGCGTTACTGGCTGTTCAGAGTCCGAGGCATATAAAGTTAGCTTATTTTTTTCAGTATCCCACTGCTTGTAGTAGCTTAGAAATTTTTTAAGGGTGCTGGTGTAAAGGATAGCTTTGTCGTGCGGGTTTAGATCCGTACGGTTCAAAATGTCTTTAATTTCAGCATCCAGTCGTAGAGTCTCATTTCGCCGTATATCCCAGGTCTTGTCCGCAGAAGAGCCCAGTTGCTCCAGCTGTTGTCTAGGAACCAAATACATCTTTGCGGCATGCTCCATCACCGGCCCGAGAGGAGGCTTGTAATTAAGGGTATAGCTATGCCCAGCAATGAGCCTATAAAACCCCAGACTGTTTCACCAGTTTCTTCTTGGTAATGAGTGAGGCCCTTTTATTACTGAGCTTCTTGATAAAATGTTGCTTCTTCTTCAACACCTGTAACGGGCTCTTTGATATAGGGATATTGCCTTTTAGGGTGTTTAGGGCTATTTCTGCAATGGCCGCCACTAAATCATCAGAAGCAGCATAGAGGAGGCCCTTTCTTTGCTGGTGACTGGCTGTAACCAACATTTTCAGGAGGGCCAAATTGCGGCGCAGTCCGTCAGACATGGTCAACACCTGGGTTATAAGGGCTGGGCTACAAATGTCTCTAAAGGGTTTCAGCGTGGCTTTTTATAGGCTCGGGACTTGGTCTTTGGGGTGTCAGCGACTGGGAGATCAGGGGGAAAAGTATCAACCCTCAGTCGGTAGTCTTCTAGAGTTTTATTTTTTAAGTCGACCAGCAGGTAGCCGTGGGGTTTTGCTGTAGCGTCGTTAAAGGCCTCCATGAAGAAGTGTGTGTTTCCTGGGTACATCTGTTTAGCTATGATGGATATTTGCTGTTTGTCACAGCGATTTTTAAATAAAACAAGGTATGAGGTGTTAAGTGCTATGGAGCGACTGTTCTTACCCTTGTAAAACAAGCTCTGCACAATGTAGCATATGCTTAGATTGCGGTGGTGTGAATATTGAGTAAAAGCTCCCTCTAACTCAGGATGGTCACCATCTTCACGCATAAGGTCATCGAAAATTACCATGTTTACAAGGGTCGGTGGCAGCAGCTCATTGTCGTTGAGATTATCAGGTATACCGTCTATAAATCTGATATGAGGGAAGCTGCGGGACAGGTCGGTATAAAGATCTTGCCAGCACGAATAAAGCCACACAATGTTTTTAGGTGTCTGGGATAAAGCACCGGCAGCATTTTCTAAGAGCTTTTTTATAAAGTAGCTTTTACCCCAGTTTGAGGGCCCTGCTAACACGCAGGAGAACGGATGCTGTAATCCGGTGTCCATAGTGTGGTGGTGACCTCTCTAATGCACCTAATAACCATACGGCAGTGTTTTATAGTCCGTATTCAGGACCCTTTTGTCAAAAACAAAGCGTAAAGCTTTATGTAAGGGCTGGGTTGTAATTTCCTACTTCTTTTTGGATCTGACTATGCATGGTTGGTTAACAACTATGGTTTTATCATTTTCACGATCGTCGGATGCAGAGTATTCGTGCATCAGATCCTTCAGACTGTCAAAATTGATTTTTAGGGTGTTGCCGATGTTTAATGTTATGCCTTTGACCTTCATGCACACTTTGTTGGTGTTTGTTTTGTAGGAGTAGGTCTTAGGTCCGGATGAGGTAAATTCTATTATATGTTCATCCTTATCCAGTTCGCTGGTCAAATTACCTAGATAATCCCCAAGAGGAGGATCTTCATCCCTAGGTTTACTCAGAAAAATCACAGAGTCTGTATCATGATACAGGCAGCGGTCCTGGAGTTTATCCATAACCCTGTAAAGCTCTAGACGGGCGTGAGCTGTCATGAAGCAGGCTATGAAGATGTTTATGTTGGTACACGCTGTGGGGTATTTTTGTGTGTATTTCCAACACGCAGCCACGGTCTCGTCATCGCAGCTGGACACCTTGCAACAAGGGGCGAAAAGGTACTACAACAGTTCGTCAGGATCTGTTATTAAGGTTGTATTTGACATGTTTGTACGCTGTGCGAATTTTCCCCATAAGGAGTTGAGGCAGAGTTTGGCTAACTGTCGGCGGGCTGGGTTGACCTCTATCAAATGGGTTCGTAAACGTATACCCTCGTGAGCATGGTAGTCATTGATGTATTTCTGCTTTGCATCTTGACTAGTACACCAATAGGGATATCCTGAGGCCTCCTGTTTGTCTCTAAGAAACAAATTAATGTAGCTTGGAAAGAGACGTGTTGTGGTCCTCTTAAAATGCTACACCTCGTGTACTCCCCCGAGTCTGTAGCCTTTCCGTAAGGCAGCTTGGACCACGATGCTAAACCATGTCCCTGTGAGCATCCTTTGTTCTTCGGTGTGACTACAACCACAAACCTCTTTAAACACTGCGCATGTTCGACAGAGGGGGAACATCAGCTTGCCATCAACTCTGTATGGTAACACTGGAAAGTAAAGCTGCCTTGGAGGATAGATTTCACATTTGATTAGCCCAAAGTATTTGTAAAGTGGCTTAAAGTCTCTATATATGATGGTGGGGTATCCTAAGGGGTATACCTTCATTTTGTTCACAAATGGGTACAGACTGGTGAAATCATAGTAGTTTATTTTCTCATCCTCCCCAACGGCCCTGTACAGTTGTATGGCATTTGTACTAACCCCGAATAAGGCATCGCGGGGCTCCAGAGGTTGTGGTAAATCACAACTCTGAAGGAAAGAGCGGAGCTCTGTGTCGGTTGTTAGCATATCTAACCACTCATGCTCCCATAGGACCCTCATAGCAAAGCCATATTTTTCAACATACTGGGCCCTCATCAGAGTACGTCTCATTAAGTGCTCAAATTTGGCACCCATCAGTCGGTTAAACTCGTGGGGTTTGTAACACTGAGGGCAGCCGTGGTAAAAGCAGCTGTTGTATTCAAAGGCCGTCGGCACTCCCTTAATTACAGCGTACCCATCCATGTAATAGGGACCCAGGCGGTATTCACCACCCTGTAAGGCGTGTTGAATATGTATGTCTTCCTTCTCAGAGACGTACATGAGCCATTGGATAGACGGAGTTGAATAACATTTCTGTTTACAATTATAGAGGTCTGGCGGCACTAGAGCAATACTTTTTGGTCTTAAAAACATGTGCTTGTAGATAGACAAACACATGGAGGCCAACGTAATGTTTTGAAAAGGGTCTATATATTCGACCGTCTTTGTCATTTAAGGCGTCTTGGGTTTCAAGACCCTGACTTTCTTAGTCATTTGAAGCGTCTTGGGTTTCAAGACCCTGACTTCCTTAGTCATAGACACCACAACATCTGAAGAGGTTGCATGCTTGTCGCAGGATCATTACATCAGCCTGACAATAAGCTCTCAACTCGGTTTGAAAAGGAAACTCCTTTTTTACGGTTTTCAGAGTACCATTGTAGAAAGCTCTCTTTCTCAGCAGGCATCATATATTCAACCCCGTAGCTGTCCGGAGGCGGCATGGGCCCCACATAATTCTGGTTCACCCAGGTGTTAAAAAAGTGTGGAAAATAACCTTTACACCAGGGGAAACCAAAGGCTTTTGGCAGCTTGCTCAATTTCATGGGTAGGAAATTCAGGGTGTCTATGAACCATATTTGTAACTGGCCAGCCATTAACAACATCTGCTTGGAACCTTGAGTGATGGGTTCTACATGTACCTTTTCACAAATCATATTTTGTAAAATAAAGAATGAATCGTATGCTTTTGAGTTATGGGCCTGCATGGTATACCCTTTGAATTTGGATTGAATTAATGTATTAAGGAAATCACCAACACACGTTCGCCCCTCAAGCTCCCAGCAGTCAGCGGAAGTTAGATGGTGTGCATAAAGATAGTTAGGTTGGTGTACCTCCATATCTTGTGTGCACTCTATATCAAACACTATGTAGTCTTCGGTTTTGGTCTGGGGTCTGCCTTTAACCATGTAACACCGGTGTACAACTCCTACCCTACATGGAGTCTGACACCTTGGGCATTTCATGTCTCTACATTTGTGATCTGTTGCCACATACCGGCCGCACTCTCTACAATCTATTTTAGGGATGCATTTAACAGCTTTGCGGTGTATGCTCAAGCAGTCTTACGAGCGACAAAACATCTTACAGTTGCGGCACCTCACCTTCAGGGCGACATCTACGACGCAACCGTCCCTCTGACACATCTTATAGTGTATTTCACACTGATGATGTGCCTTAGTTTTGTATATATGGTGGCAATGTGTGCACACATACTTGACTCCCAGAAAACTTTTAAGGTTCAAGATACCGTAAAAGTGTTTTTCGTGGTGAAGGACATATACAGTCTTGTTTTTCACACGTTCCCCGGTTCTAAAGTACTTCCAAGAACCGTTGTGATAAAGAACTTTCACCGTAACGGCAAAATAGTTCTCAAAAAGACCTATGTCGCCAAAGCCAACCATGGGGTCTGGAGGTATTTCAAGAACCTCATGGGGTTCAGCCGCTCTAGACATGATGACCGAGAGGTATTCTAAAAATTCCACGGCGTGAACAAAGGCCTGTCGAAACCCTGCCCCTGGAAGCATAGCTGGAAAAAATCATTAGGCCCCACATCGTGTAACATCCTTTCTATGAGTGTTTGCACAGCCTGATGTATGGCTAAAACCCCATGAGTGGAGGACCTTATCTGGTGAAGGTTAATAAACCTAAACTCCTCGTAGTGTTCTGTAGCGTTAAATCTCTCTACAGTATGACTGTAGCTTCTAACGCTCTCTAAAAACACGGTCTTTGAATCCTCATCTTGAGGAATTTGACTTGATGGGGAGCTTGCTGCTGTATCATTTGGGGATTCTGGTTTAGCAAGGGCTCTGCGGGTCTTTT
Source organism: Triturus cristatus (assembly GCF_964204655.1). Classification (NCBI taxonomy): domain Eukaryota; kingdom Metazoa; phylum Chordata; class Amphibia; order Caudata; family Salamandridae; genus Triturus; species Triturus cristatus. The sequence goes on from NC_140589.1 coordinate 963,886,068, forward strand.
AAGCCGCCTTGTAGCGCATATTCTGGCTTTCTTTAGTTTACTTATTAAAAGCCTGCGCTGCTTAGCGCTATTAGCCCACTTTTGTTTGTTTACGGGACCATGCTTTTCTATGTAGCCTACCCCATCCTATGTAAACAGTATGGTTTGTGCCTGTGGGCGACGTGCTCATAGAGGCCTCTGCTCCAGACCCACCCAGCAGACCTTCTGGATGTTCCTGGTGTTGGAGTGTTGGCGCACTACCCCTCGAGCCCTTCAATTGCACTCCCCTCGGGATGTTCTCTCCTGAACTCATGTAATGCCGGGTGCATAGTATTGGTGTATGTGATTCAGGCGCTGTTTGTAAAACTGTATGACTTTGTTTGAGGGGTTCCATGTACTTTTTACGCTTGAGGAAGCGTAAGCAGCGCAGGGACTTTGTCAGTACCTTGTGGACCTTACTGCTATATTTTGATTTTTGCGTACTCTTATTAATACACAGGGCATGTTGGTTCTTTAGGGGACGGCGTAGGCCTAGTCACGCAGGGATACTCAATATGTCAGACACTGTTGCTTGACACGTTTGGAGGATCACTCTTTTACACTGGTCAACCATTTGCAGTATCTTCCGCTGCGCCTCCAGCCCGACCCTGTCGTCGCTACCACACATCTCCAATTTAAAGGTGGCGGTGTTCGCTTGGCATTTTAGCTTTCTGACTGCCAGCTGTATGTCTTTCCCATGGGCCCCTAGTACCTCTTTTGGGTTTACAGACTCTTATTGCAGCGGATTAGGGATGAATACAGTGCCTGGTTGTACAATGGCCTGTAACACCCCTGGACCTTCTCTCGCCCCGTCCGCCACAACACCATTCTGTAACAGAGGGCCTCGGGGATCATAGAAACAGGGTCCCAGTGCGAACACCCCGGGGTGGCCGTGGAAGGGTCCCCACTAAATATTCCCTCCAAGCCCTGATTTGATCAGTCATCCCAACCCTTACTGTTATCGTCGCATATTGCTGGGGGTGATGTGGGGTTTACACCGAATGCGGGGGCGGTTGGGTCGTACGCTCCCGGAGGGGTGATAGGGGACAAAAGGCATGGGAAGTGTAAATGGCTGTCGAAATAATTGAGGGCCCTATCGGCTAAGGAATTGTCGGGGTTGTGGTCGGGTGAATGTCTAACAGCCATATGCAAATCCCCATTGTACGTGTTAAAAGGACCCTTGTGCGCTGCTTCTGCTGGTCTATCAAGTTTGTCTACCAACCCTGTCAACGCCTTGAGACACCTGCTGCTGCCGGCATAAGGTGCTCCTGAGGGTTGAGCATTTTCAGACTCTGAGTTCGTAAGCCCATCAGGCATGATTATAGCAGGTTTTGGGAGTTGGTCTAGGGGGAGCCCCACTACAGGTGGCGTTAGTTTGTTTGAAACCATAGAGGGCTTAAGGGTATGGGAAGGGTCCTGCGGTGTAATGGGCTTGATTAAGGGATCTGCTACTGCTTCTACTTGTAACGCCTGTACCCCTTGCTTCTTCTTAAGATATTTTCTTGAGAGGCGATTCACTTTAGGGGGTTGGGGCTGTACCGTATCTTCTGCAACAGCCGTCACAGCCGCTGGACCATTAGAGATCAGGGATGTAGAGGGTTCATTCACAGGTATCACAACATTTTTTAATGAGAGATCTAGAGGCGTAATTTGGGGCTCAAGGACCACAGGTTTCTTCTTGAGGTTTAAAGGCATTGTTTGGGAATCTGGGACCACAGGCATCTTCTTAAGGTTTAAAGGACAGGGTTGGGGCTCCGGGGCCCTCAGCTTTTTCTTAAGGGTGTGTTTGTTTGAGATGAGAACCCCATTTGAGGCCTGGAGAGGGTTCAGATACACAGCGTTGCTTTTACACCGAACAGGCATTACGGTTTCTGGGATTGTAAGCACGTCTCCGTTGTTGTCCCCCTCCCTGTGCATAATAGACATTCCTGTAGGCGTGTTCATCATGTTGGAGGAGGGCTTGATTTGACATTTCACGGCGGTGCCGTCTCTCTGTTGTATGTGGGTGTAGTATGAACAGAGCTTGCCCTGTCGTACAAGCCTACTCACACATTTTGCTGCAGACAAGGTGTTCTGGACTGTCTTAGAAAGAGCAAATACATATTACATAGAGACAAGCATCCTTACATAGAGCCTGCGTAAAACACCATCTAGGTACATGTTACATCTGCCAGAGGTGTACAAACTGTCGGCACAACCTGTCTGCCCCACAGCTAAACAGCCTAGTTAAAGTTTGGCAAAACATAAATTCAAAATTGAAAACAACACCTGTGCATTTACGTTTACTTTTTTAATAAGAACCTACCCCTGATTCCTACCCACAAGCCCCAGCGCCTGTACAACAATAACCTATACACATATCTATATAACGGGTTGTGCAAGCTGCTCTCGGGGACCCTTTAATAATTCAGTGCTTTATATTAGGATTTTAACTTATAAACTAAAAGTAGCAACAGGATATTTATCTGAAAAACAATGAGCAACGCCTAAGTTACATTATATACAGATTAAGGGGTGCGTGGTACACATTCTTTACAGCATGCATATGAAACATCTGGGGTATTTTATGATAAGTTACCACCTCCACTAGCGAAAACACATGTCTCACCATAATGAACATTAATCACCTTTGGTATCCGGCCATTTATTTATTTACTTATTGCCTGGAAGTTGCATGAGCCATGCTGTATGGCATCAGGCACTTTAAAAAGACATAAATAAACTGCAATCTGGGGCCCTTTGAAAGACAGCATCCTACTTATAGGTGGAGGGAGAGGGTGAGCTACAGCTTGAGAAGCGCTCTCCCTCTCCCTGAATGGCTGTGCAGTGCCCTTCACATTTAGTCATTTTATTTATTTATTTATTTTTATTTATAGGCAGGGGGCTCTGCTTACACGGCCCCTGACTGTATAATACCCAGCATTTATTATTATTTATATATATTTTTTTTATTTATTGGCAGCCTCTTGGGGCTGCAATCACCACATCCGCAAAGCAGCCCCTGGGGAATCCCTGCAGGGATCTTCCCCTCCGTATTTGCGGTGGAAGGCCCCGCCCCTTTGTGATGTCAGGGGTGTCCCCGGTGACATCACAGAGGGTGCGTGCCCTTCCATAGCCGACACGAAGAGGAAGCTCCCTGCTCCCCTACCGCAGCTGCCACCATCAGGAGCCACGTGGGATCCAAGGAAATGCCTGCAGCCGCCCCAGTCCCCAGAGCAGCGCCTTTGGTAAGCAGGCTCTGGGGTTGGGGCAATATTTTATTGCTTCGGGGCCTCGAGCCCCAGTGCCTCCCAATGCCCCCAGAGCCAGCCCGCAGCGCACCGGACCCGGCCACACGACCCCAGAACAGCGCCTTCCTCACGCGTGCTCTGGGGGCTTCTATTTTATAAAAATGGGGCCTCGCGCCCCACAGCGTCTGCACAAGTCCCCAGAGTCCCACGCTTGGAAGCGGGCTCTGGGGGCCTTTATTTTTATAAAAAACGGGGCCTCAAGCCCACCCTGCGCCTGCACAAGCCCCAGAGTTTTGCACTTAGGCAGCGGACTCTGGGGGCTTTTATTTTATAAAAAGGGCCTCAAGCCCCACACCTCCCCAAGGCCGCAGGAGCCCCCAGAGTACCACGCCAGATAGCGGGCTCTGGGGGCCTTTATTTTAATAAAACGGGTCCAGAAGCCCACCCCCACCACGATGCCACACAATCCCCAGAGACCCGTCTGGACCCGCGGGCTCTGGGGCTTTTATTTTTATAAATACTGGGGCTGCTAGCCCCCACACTATGACCGCACGAACCCCCACAGTCCCACACTAGGGCAGCGGACACTGGGGGCTTTATTTATAAACAAGCTGAGGGGCCCCGTCGCCCCAACACCCTGCGGACCATGCAGCTCTCGTCCCCTACAGCCCTGGAGCATCGCAACGCCGCAGTGTGCTCCGGGGGCTTTATTTTTTTTAAAAAATACACGGGGCCCGGCCGCCCAACACACCGCAGACCATGCCGCACCTCGCCCCAGAGCTCTCCCGGATCGCCAAGGGCTCTGGGGATGGTCCTACACACTAGTCCATGCCTCACACCCCCGGAGCGGCGCCTTCCACAAGCGGGCTCTGGGGTCTTCTATTCTATAAAACAGGGCCTCCAGCCCTCTGCCACAAATAACCACCGAGTCCTCCTGGATAGCCGGGGGTTCTGGGGCTGCCCCAACATATGGCCCGTCTTAAGCCCCTCAGAGCAGCGCTCAGACCCCTGCTGCTTTTAGAAGGCTTCTATTTTGAAATACCTACGGCCTCACAAACCCCAGAAAGCCGCCTGTAAACCCGTGGGCTCTGTGGTATTTATTTTATAAAAGCCAAGGGTCTCGAGCCCCACACCCTGGGCTTACATGTCCCTAGAGCAGCACCCGCGTCACAGCGTGTTCTGGGGTTTTTATTTTGGTTAAAATGATCGGGCCCCTAACACCCATGTCCCCCACAAGTATAAGACTCTGGCCATCGACCATCAAAAGCCACATCCAGAGTTAGTTCCCCACCATCGAAACACGCCTGTGGCGTCCAGAACAACCCTGCAACACACCTCCTTGAAACCACATGACATTAACAGGACATCAGACTGGTGAGTACAAAACTGTATTATTTATTTATTTTGATCTGTATACATTGTATACTATATAGGGTGCTCTGACAACCTTACAGTACCCCACAAACTGTGTAATATGTTTCTAGGCCCTGTAAAATATTATGGTTACCTCTGCACTAAGCCTAGTAGCGCCTCTGTCTTATGCATCTTAAACGCAAACCCCCAAAATGTATTAAGTTACATTTAAAACTAAAACATTATTCTACCCCATGTGCCTCTAAAAATATTCACATTAGCCAGCAGGCCACAACGCATTAATCATCAATTAAAACAATGTAAACACAATCCTACACAGCTCTAAGTACCATTATAAAACTACAGCATTGTACACCTTAAATGGTTCACCTTAAATGCATTTCTCCAATACTTTAAACAACCCCCATAAGCCAGTCACAATGTACCCCCTTGTTTATTTACCTCCATTAACGTGTAGCAGGCAGCGTCAATCTGTGAGAAGTTGCTCTGATCCATTGTGGCCTTAAGTTTCTGATGCAGGTCTGTGCAGCAAACAAGCCAAACAAGGCGTTCCAAAAGGGGTTTTTAAATGTCTGTTTCTGCTGACCCCTAGTGTGGTTTTTATACGTGTCCTGGCATGCTAATTAGGTCACCACCCTTTATGGAGGGGAGGGTTTTGAACCAGGTAGTGGGGTCCATTGGTGGGAACATTTTCTGACTGATGTACAGCTTATGCCATATGCCACTTTAACATTTGACATCTGTCAATTAAACCTGCGGCCTATCGTGGAAGAGCTGGGTAATCACCTGTGCTTAGGAATCATTCTCATGGGAAGGATGGCTCCGGCTGAAGTTTGGGGACATGACGGATGACCAGGGTACATTTTCTAACTGGGGCCTTGTTTGTTGGATACACCCATTACCATTTTGACATCTGTTAATTAAACCTACGGCCTGTCTTGGGAAGAGCTGCGTAATCAGCTATGTTTGGGACTCATTCTCCTGGGAAGGTAGGCTCCTGCTGAAGTTTAGGGACATGCCGGATGACCAGTACATTACCTGCCCTGGGGTAATTTTTATAACCCCACCAGTGTACTATACCCTTTGAGTCTCGTGGGAAGCTTGGGACTGGCTGATAAAAAAAATTCCACTTCTCAGATTTGCTCTGCTTACAACTGCTGTCACTTAATCACTTTGGCACCTACATGCCAGAGCCCTTACCTGGGAAATTGTCCTTTTGTTCTTGTGTTTTTACGTCGTGACTTGTGAGCCTAACGGTTAGTTTTCTGCCACCAGCAACGGGACACATTTCAAATTGCAGCATCTGCTTCTAAAGAAAGACACTTTTTTTAAAAACACCACTGCGCCGCAAACCATAGTGTTAGGCATCCATGCTGCCGTGGGTTGTGGGGACTTGGACCGGCCTGCTCAGGCACCATCTGTCACAGCTCTGCAGCCCACATTTTAAACCTGCCCAGACATCTTCCTCTTACATGAAGGCACTTTTTTGAGCACACATTTTTCTTTACATAACCTAAATGCCCTGCTAGCCTAACACAGCCTTCAACACTGTCTCATGCTCTGACACACACCCTGTGCCACACCCCCCACAGCTCAGCTCCGGTTAGGGCTGCCACACATACATCATGTCCACATATTTTCTGCGCACGAACTGTCACTTTTAAGGACACAGCGAGGGGGGGTGGCACCTGTCACTTTTGGGGACACGCATGATGTGCAAAGGTAGCCTGACTTTCTACTTGCATATCTTTGCAAAAAGAGTAAATATAAATAACCTATAACAAAACTACACACTGAAAAAATAAATTATAAAAAGGTATGAAATGAAAACATCGATTGATGTATTTGCCCTAAGCACCACATTCGTCTACTTTCTGGATGGCTTCGCACAGCGAAAAAAGTCTATGGCTCAAGCTGGCTGACCAATTACTCATGCAGTAGGCTGTGGCGGGTAGAAGCAAAATGTGATTGGCACTTGAACAGACCAATGGATGAAGAAGGCTGACCAACAGCCCCTCGAAATAATTATCTGTAGTTTTTATGATTTTTTGACAAACAAGAGGCCGGCAACCCCTAAAAATGTGCAGCCGGAATAACATGGAATAGAAATATATTTTTTAGTCTTTAAAATGTGTGTGTTCACAAAAAACTCTTCTGGTTCGTATTAACTGCACTCCAGATGACGTGAAATGTGGAACACTGTACTTACAACTCCGACAGGGAAGGCCAACACCGACATCATCCAGTCACGAAGTGAAATGAGCTTCTTCCGCTGCCTCTCCTGCTCCTGGATGTCACACCCTTTGGTCAAAAGGCTGGAAAGGTCAGTCAATACGCATATCCCAAAGAAGACAGCCTGAATAACCTGCAAAGAGAATGCCATAGTGAACTTGCTTACATAACAACACTGGCAGATACCTGCTTTATAAGCATTAACACAGCGAATTAAGAAAAACTAAAATGACCTCTCCTTTTGACAGCAGTCTTCGTTTTGGTATATAGCTCTATGTTTATTTGGCACATTCTCACCTAACTGATAAAGTCATAACTTGACATATCCACAGCCAGAGGGACACTGAGCAGAGGAACAATCATTTACAAAAATACGTACAAATAAAATACGCAGGCAAAACAGATCTGCCCCCTATGGAGCATATAAAAATAAAAGACCCATGAGGAAGAGCTGGCAAAGGCTGGCTGCTGTGAGTAGATATCCAACATGTTAGGACGAAGACGTACTCACAAAGGCTAACACGACTAGGGATCTTTTGTTTGCCCTATTGTGAGTATTTGGCTAAACTTCCTAAAAATGATCAAACTCCAGTGTGTGCAGGGATCAGAATGATAAATTGTGAGGCAAACACTGCAGTCCCCACAATTTACCAGAAGAAAAAACTCAGAATATTTTCACAAATAAGGAATTTAGCATGGAACACACCAATTTCTCATGCAAATTCAACTTTGACGTCGGAATCTATTTACCACACTGGGCATATCCTAGGAATTGGTATTTTTTGGGTGTGGTGAATACCCCATTTGTGACTGGGTCTCCCTCAAATCTGATTAGGCTCATCCTGATTGACCTGTTTATTCGAATGCGGACCGGGTCAAAGTCAGTTCTTCTGTTCAGCGCTTAATCTGTAGGTGAATTGCTAGCTGTAGTTATCCACATTATATGTCATTACTTTTAATGTTTGAGCCCAATCACACATACAATTTACACGCAATGCATTTCTATCATGTTGTTGCTTTTCAGGAGGACATGTATTTGGTAACATGTAATCAGTCGCTAACTGGTTAAATTAACTGCATCCTGTATTCATTCATTCGTCCATTGTACGCTTCTAATAGTAATTTTTTTTCACTTGATCAAAAAAAATCCACATCTATCTGCAACAACATTATGACAGTTATAATTCACGCGCTTTGAAAAATGGCCCAACTGACTGAATTCAATTCAAATCAACTTTATTCGGTCAAATTGATACAGACCACAAAATTAAAATACAAAGAAATATGATAAAACACAATAAAACAGTACAATTTAATGAAAAGACCTCAGAGTGGAAATAAAATCAGGTTGCGGATTAAGCAAAACCGCCTGGTACAGGGCAGATGACAACATTGAATTTGAAGAGCTGCCTCTGGCTTCTTAGATAGAGATTGAGCCACGGGGCCAAGGAGACCACATGTGACGTGTTGCATCATATTTCATGAAAGTCCTAAAAATACATTAAATTTAGTACATCGGGGCAATGATATAAAAGTGTCTGAGCTACAAAGAGACCAAAGCTAAAATGAATCAGAAGCCAAAGTGCTCAAGGGGCGAGCGATTTCCTTGCCTTTAGCGCCAGCTTCAGAAGGGTATATACAGTAAAGGTGATCTCCTCTGAGCTTAGGGATTGTAGAAAGTGCAAAGCTTCTGTGCAATGTCGCAGAGAGTACTTGGTTAATAGCGGTTTTAAAACCAAAGACCTATAATAGGAATAAAAAGTACACAAAAAATGACATGCCAAGTGCTCTGTGCTGACTTCCGATCGCATGGGCAAGGCAAGAGGTTTGGCGGCCAGTCGCTGTACTGGGGAAAGGTAACCTGTCTATAAAAAAGGGGTTAAGACACAACCTGAGCACTATAAAGTGCTGGAAATGCAGAGCATCGTACAACAGGAATGGTTATATATTCCTGAGATGGTTTAGCTGCATATAACAGCAAACAGAAGAAAGTACAGACACCTTTGTCCATCTCACTTCCTCCGAAGTATGTGAACATATATCCCTAAGTGTTTTTCGGCATCATAGGCAAGGAGCGTGAAGGGTCTTCGAACAAATCCTGTCTACCCAGGGCTGCCGCCATGTCCCGGAAGCCACCCAACCAGGGAATTTCTAGAGACCGTGAAAGGGACAGACAATCCTCAATTAGTATTCTGTTTAAGGAGAGGGCCTCATTGACCCGGACGCCTTCACCATAACAGCATTGGACGTGTCCTTAAGATGTCCTCAAGGTGTAAATCCCTAACTCCCTGTGGCTGTTGTAAGAGGCAGTGGACAGTGGTAGAGGCAGTAGGCAATGTGTGAATTTGTTTTCTATGGCCTGTAGGGGCAAAACTGCATGTGTTCCCCAGACCCCACTCCCTAAGTTGCCAAACTGACACATTTTGCATGATAGATGGCAAACATATGGGCAAGCGACCTTTTGCCTAATTTAGTGGCAAAGGAGAAAACAGCATTGATGCTCGTTGCTAACTGGTTGTTTCTGTTTTCTAGCTATGGTTGTCCGGATCCCCTACAAGTAAAGTTACCCCTAGATAGTTAAAACTAGCCACATGTTTGACAGGAGTAGCCTGAAGCTTAAAGTCTGGTCTTGGACACACCCTATAACAACAGGACATTATAAAGGATTTGGTGGTGTTAATCCTCATTTCAAGCCTTTCCATAAAGGATGCAAAGGTATCCAGAAGACGCTGCAGTGCTACGGGTGTGTGGTACATGATGACAGGATCCTCAGTATACAGTAGGGCTGGTATAGGGCGCTTTTCGATCTGGGGCATATCCCCAAACCTTAATATTAACTCCCTCTCCAAGTGATTGATATAAAGGGAAAATAGAAAAGGTGCAAGGACCCACCCTTGACTGACGCCCCTACGCACCCTTAAGGTCTCGGACCACTCCCCTCCCAGCCCGAGCCTTACTGCAGCACTTGAGTCACAATAGAGTGACATCATGATCTTGATAACACGTCTGTCAATGCCCAGATCTTCCACATTGCCACACAATTTAGAGTGGGACACGTGGTCGAAGGCACTGGACAGATCCACAAAGCCCAAGTGTGATTGTATACTTCCCCAGAAAAAGGCAAAGAATAAAGGCATTGATCTACCAACCCCATCCCCCTCCTGAACCCATAGTGGATATCTGAGTAAGAGCCGCTCTCCTCTGCCCAGGCCTCCAGGCAGGAGAGTAAGACCAGACCCAGTACCTTCACAGAAGAGTCCAGGAGGGAGATTGGGCAGTAAAAAAAGGTGTCCTCACCGCTGCCTTTCGTAAAGATCGGGATAATACGCGGGTTAGACCAAGAGGGAATCTTGGTGGAAGGACTTGCTCCTCTAAGGACATTGGTTACAAAGGTGGCCCACAGGTCTAAATTGCTCTTGATTAGGTCCAGGGGCACCCCAGCCGAACCCAGGGCTTTTTCACTAGGGCTGGCTTTAATACCTGCAATCACCTCTTCCAGTGAGGGTTAATTCTTGGGGAGGAAACACTCTGTCGTTATCTAACTTGTCACTAGCCGAGTAACCCCAAAGAAGGTGGCCCATTGGTTGGCAGATATGAAGTAATCAATCAGAGGTTCATCATTATTTTTAAGGAATATTTGATTCATAATGGTCCAGGGGATTTCTGATCATTCCTAAGGCATACTTCCGAGAGCTCTTCCCAGGCTTTAAGTTTGAGGGAGTTGTTCCTTGCTGCTATCGGCCTTTTGTAGGCCTTCCTACAGTGAGAGACTTCAGGAGCAGACCTAGGCTGCTTGTGGAGTGGGGCCATTAACTCTATATGTGACTTAGACCATGCAGAGTCAAACCAACCCCTTTTCTTATATGTGCCCATGCATATCGCTCTACTTAAAGACCCTGACACTGCTTCTCAGAGGGTAATGAATGTGTTTTTAATGCTTAACAGGCAATTTCTCAGGCATAATCCTTTGTGACCTGATGATGACCCCCCTACCACAGCAGGGATCGAAACGTCGTCGACTTTCGTGTCTTGACTTTACTTGTTTATTTTGTATTTTTTTATGTGCAAAGATACTTTGCAATTGTGGCTCATTGATTGTTTGTGTAGTTTTTAGCCACACAAATGTATAATGCCTTGGAAAACGCATGATTTCCTTCTTCCTGTCCACTCATTTTCCCACTTTCATGGTTCTTAAATATTGTTTGTTAAATTAAATGATTTACTATCCATTTGGAGTTTACAAACATAGACATCATTGTATTTCTGTGTTTTATTGCTTAAATAGTTTCGTATGGGATGCTGTTTTTGTTATAGCATCATTGGCCTCTGCTTCTAAACAGACCTCAAACAGGGCGTAATTGCTCTTGACCAACTGGGATGCAAAGATTTGGACGCTGACAAATGACCACTAATTGCAAGTGCCCTTTCTCTTGTATGCGGAGATACCAGTAATTCTCATAATAGAGCTGACTGTCTCCTGCCAGCTACAAATATCTACAACAAGGAGATGGTCGCTCAAGGCAAAAATATTTACTAGCGGTTGCCTCACTTTGGCAGCTAAATTGGCAGATAATTGGATAAAATCAACTCCAGAGCCCACACCGTTACCCACAATGGTGAAAAGGAAGAGTCTGTTCATAGTGCTATATACGTTCACAAAACACTTTGAATTTTATCATAAGGTAATTAATTAAATGCTCCTTTGGCAAATTAGGAGAGATCTGGCACAAAGGAAATTATATAGTCTCTCATGGCTTGGCTGAGTAGCATCATTGAAGATGACCACTCTCCCAAAGATTCTATTCCTCTTTCAGGCGCTCCCGGTTGAACCTCCCACAGGCATGATTCAGTCCCTGCAGGGGGAGAAGCATCGCTTTGTATGGGCGGAGGGGCGACCTCAAATGGGCTGGGAATTGAGCTTCCGACCTCCAGTAGAGGGGGGCTGGAGATCCCCAATCTCATACAATATTATCAGGCAGCGGTGGAATGGTCCCAGGAGGAATCTGAGAAACATTAGCTGTTCATGGATTGAGCAGTTGTGGGGTCTCCATTATAAAAACGTCCCCTTCTTGTCTCGCCCACAGAGAGCGTGAGGCCTTTATTCCTCCCCAGTCATTAAAGCTATCTTGAACATGTGGGACCGCGCAGCTGCACGCAAAGGCCTACCATGATATCATCATTCCCTTCCCCGCTGACACCAGTGTAGGCAATACTGACTTTATACCCGGCCTTGATCAGGCTGGTTCCAGCACTGGCAGAGCACTGGATGTCGATCTGTTGGCCACTTCTTCGATGAGGTGGGCACTCTCCCTTTTGATCACTTCCAAGCAGACTACAAGCTCCTGGAGTCAGAGAGGATGCGATATCTGCAGGTTCAGCGCTGGATAATGCATTCCACGGTGTACCAAGGAGCACGAAGGCCCCTTACTACATTTGAGAAATGGTTACTCACGAAAACTACCAACAATCGCCTTACTACTGAATTATATAGTACACTGTAACAAGCTTCCCCAGCGCCTAAGATCGGAGGGCAGAAACACTGGGGGAAAAAACTGGGGAGGCAATTAACAGCCAAAGAATAGGAGGCGGTATATTACAGAGGGCGCCACGCAGCGCGTTACATGGCTAGCACTGAGACGGCTATAGAAATAGTCACATACTGGTACCTCACACTGGTGCGACTGCAAAAGGGCAACCCTACACGTAGCGCTGACTGCTGGAGACACTGTGGGTCACCTGGGCCACTGGTTCACTTGCTATGGGAATGCCCTAAATGCATGCAATACTGGGATGGGGTCCTGAATGATATAGACACTCATTTTAATATTCAAATACTTTGGTTCCCCGCATACATTGTCTTTGGTCTCCCTAAAGCATTCACCTTCCCAATTAAATCATGCAAGGGGCAGCACATAAGCCAAGTGCTGGGAGGAACCCTCGAGACAATCCTGACTCATTATGGCACAGAAAAACTCCCGACACACCTTGGATGGCTCCACCGCTTATGGCATGTGTTAGGACTAGGGTAAGTTTCTCCATTCCCAACTGCTTAGGGTGGTTCCTACAGGAAACCTTGGTGTCCCTACATAGCTCTCCTCTCAGAGGAGTTCCAAGAATTGATCTGCGCCTGCTGACCTGCACAGAAGTTGGTGACACCTCCTAGATGGTCATAGACAGCCTGAGTAAAGTCATGGATACCGCTTAGTGCCTTACACCGCAGAAACCTCTGATGTGAGTGCTCGCAAAGAGGGGGGTCGTGTTTGTCTTCTGTTGTCAATGTGTTCTTGAAGATTTCTGAGCTGCTGCGACGCTCACTATTGCTGTCTCGTTTGTCTATCATCTCATGCAATAACTCTAATAAAAACGATTTGACCTATTAGGTAATTAATGTTATTGCCGTGCGAAAAAATTATTTAAAGGCTTCCCTTTGTAGTCTGTTAAGCCACAAGCACTCTTTGTACCCAGGGGGGGCATAGATGGGCATTGAAATCACCTCCCCAAACCAGGCCCAACTGGCTGCTACCTCTGGAGAGAAGGGAGTCTAAGTCATGATCTAGTTTCGACAAAATACGGCCTCTGTCTGCTGTTGGAATATTGTTATAAAAGTTAGTGATAGCCATGCGGGAGCCAGATGCAAATTCCAGGCCCAACACCTGATAAAATAGGGTCTCCTACATGGAAGAAGGGTTAGCATTAACCATGGTCAAGATATAAATCGCCAGGCTCCCTTTTGGACTACCAGATAAAGATGGAATGGCTGAGAGGTGGAAAGTTTTGAACTGGATCATGTGAGCAGGTGACACGTCCCATGTTTCCTGTAGGCAAAAAATCGTAAAGGAGCTCACGAAGTCTGACCAAATGTGGTTCCTATTTTTCCCTTTAATTTCAGTCACAATCCAGAACAAAAAAGAAAACTTTGGAATATTGCCAATTTTATTGGAACATTCGAGTGATAGTGTGCCTCCATCTAACATCATGGTTGGGGAAATGGAGGGCATCTTTCGGACAGGTCTAGCATGAATTTCCTGTTTTCCTGGAAATCTTCGATGCCAGAATCTGGCTGAAAGGGGGATTTTTAGGACAGCCGCAGTTGTTTCCAAATGCTGGAATTGGATTTGGGTGCAAGGATGGACAAAGCCTGAGGGATCACATTCCACTGGTAACGGTGGAAGGGTTAGAGTTGTGTGCCAAGAGATGCCGTTTGCAATCCCCAATAGGGCTTCACGTGCGAGTTGGTGAATGCGAGTTTCATATTTTTATATCGCTTATGGCTTGCTGAAATTGGGCAATGACTTCTCATTGATGTCCCACTGTATTCACACTAATGACAAGGGTTTGGGTAAATGCTTGTAGAAGTCGGAGCAGATGGCACCTCTCAAAATTCCATCATCAGCTGCATTAAGGTTACTATGGCTTAGCAGCAGTGGGCCGGGGTAGGGAGACGGGGTAGCACAAGAGACAGCTCGATCCCCCACTTGGAGAATATATCCTGCCTATATGTAGCTGCCTAACAAGATTGGTCAAGTCGGGGGAGAACCAAGTAGTGATAGTAATGTCTCTCCCCCTCAAGACTGGATTATCCATGAACTCAATTGACTGCAGGTGAGTGGTATTAAAATGCCGGGTGCTCGCAACTGCCCGAAGTAATTTCAAAATTGTGCTTCTGTTAAGGATGTTGGGTTTACTCCTACAGGCGTGAAGCAGGATGACCTCGAGCTTGTTCGCTGGAAAGTTTGGGGTGTATACCAACTTCTACTTTACCACTTTCGCTGCCTCAGTTTTAGTTGCCCAATTGCTCTGTGGTCCATGCGGAGGAAAGAAAGTGGGCCGATAAAACACTAGAGCTTTAATGGTCTGTCCAAGGATGGTCTGTACAAAGGAGAGGAAGCACAGAGGTGGAGTTGGTCATGGTGGTCTGATGGACAGGTTCTGACAACGCCACTGGATCAGTAGGCAGTTCCATGGTTGAGCAGGGCCAGGATAAATCATCTTTGCTTTGCGTGGCATGCATGTTGGGTCCGGCAGTAGCAGGGGGAAGATTCTCAGGGTGCATATTGCCAGTATGGAGCTTCTCGGTTGAAGATCCTGATACAGGTGATGATAGTAACAGTAATGCAGCTGCATGCTGATTAAACTAAGTTTGGGCATTTCCACCCATGGCACTGTCCACTTTGTGGTGTGACGTTTGTGCTGGATTGCGATAAAATAATGAGTACATTTTAACTCTGGTCTCACCAGGATGCTGTTCACCTGGGGACAGAGGAGTACCTGAATGGTCGGCTAAGGCCTCGTTGTCGGGGGCAACCAGCTGCATATAAGCTGTGCAGAGTTGCAAAGTGCGGCGGGAGCTACGCTAGTGTCTTGATTTCTGAAGCCTTTTATGCTCCCTTTTCGTGGGTGGCTTTTCCACTGTTGTCTGCTAGACTGCAGTGTAGGCACTACTTCTTCAACGACTGAACTGGTGTTGCAATCTCTTGGATTGAGAGAGACTGTTCGGGGAGCACCCTCATAGACACTTATAATGCCTGGCAATTCAGGTTCCAGTGCTGTGGGTTGCTCGAGTGCCTTGGTAGGATCAGAAGTGACGGGTGAGCAGAGTGAACCTGTGTGAGTTGGATGTTTGGAAGTGCCCTTAAAAAGGGCAGAGCCTGGCTCGGTTAGTGTTGTGCTGACACTTTGAAGTTGTGCCTATTTGTTGAGCAGATGTTGAAAGCTGATCCAGGTTGACGTCCAGTGTTTGAGGGATATTAGCAAGGGCATTGATCGTGCTAGTGCAGGGACAGGAGTAATCAGATAGTTCAGGGCTGACAATTTAGCATCAATTCCCACAATATGATCTGCTAAAGCACTTTAGATAACGACTTGCAAATAAAGTTTATCGCAATGTTGTGCCCGATATCCGTAGCTATTATTGGGCAGCCCAACTGGTCATAGTAAACAGAATACAGGGTGGAGAGATCGGCCATGGGTACGACGGGACCTCGAGCACTCATGTACACCAGGCGAACGAGGGCAAATCTAACAGCACTCTCGGACAGCGATGAAAGCATAGCACGCACCAGCAAAATATCTGGGCTGGGAGGGCAAACTCACAGGGATGACGCCCCTTTGGGAGGGCGACCGCCTGTAGGGATATTTGAACTTGGGGGCTTCGTCAAATGTGAGCTATTGGGCCTGGAGACCTTGGGAGACGTGTGGAGAGGACAGGCATACATAACATTCACGACCCTACAAACAAAATACAAAATGGGGAATGGGGAAGGGCTAAGGTACATCCAATCAGGGCACGCCCTATGTAAATATATCTATCAGCGAGAGACTCTGACAGAATCTTCTTCTTTAGGAGACAGAATCTTGACAGAACGGCTACAGGAAACAAACATCTCCTTGCTCCTCACTAGGCACATTGAGAAATACATGAGAATGAGACGTCGGCCCAATGGAGAGGAAGAATGGTCAGAGGTTTTACAGGGCCTGAGAGAGGTGGCAATACGATCCAGGTTTCGTATGATACAACTAAAAGTTCTACTTAGGGTGTACTACCCCAGAGCAGTGCTGCACCAAATGGGACGCAGTGAAAGCACGCATTGACATAGAGGGTGTGAATCAGAAGGGACCTTTTATACCTTATATGGGAATGCCCAATACTGCAGACATATTGGAGGAAAGTAGTCGGGGTTATGGCAACAGTGGTGGGCACAGGAGTATCGTTAGAGCCAAAATGGTTCCTGATAGTGACCTCAGAAGGAGAGGACTGACCGAAACATGTAAGGCAATGGTTGGCATTAGCAGCTGGGTAGCAAAATGGATTATTGCAACAAAATGGGGGGTGACTGCCATCCCGACAGTAGAAGAATGGAAAAATGATTTGGATTGGTGCTGCCATTGTCTAATGGAATGCTCCTGTTGCCTTTGCCCATATTCGCTGAGCCCACAATGTTGGCGCCTGTCAGGGAAAAATGGAATGATCAAAGGCAGTGTCCAAAAAAGATAAATTGCCCTCCTGATGGTCTGTTGCGTAAACTTGGGCTGAGACAGTTAGCATTGTGCAATGTGTGCCTGGGGTGGCAAAATGCCTCGCTCATTACTTAATGAAACAAGACAATCGCCAGCGGGAGAGAAAGAAGCAAGCTATGGAGAACTCCTGATCCCATAATTGAAGTTGGGTTTATTCGGGATTAAATAATTGGGAATTCTGGAACACTTAGATGGTGGAGAATGCAAATGACACTTGGAGGCGTACAGAGAGCCAGATGGTAATGGTGATGGTGGTATGAAGATATAGCCTGCCAGCACCTCTTTTGGCAGCTTTTTTCCCGTCCCCCCTTCTTATTGACGGTGGGGTGGCCTACCCCCGAGTTTTCTCAGAGCACATTGTTGTTTAATCAATCTGGCTAGTCTGGTTAATCTGGTACACAGAGTCAAGGCTTAAGGCTGCTGGCTGTGGAGGTGAGATAAGATAGGGCAGTTAGGCAATTGCCGCAGATGATGAATGCCCCAATTCCTTCTACCAGCGCTCCCTCACCTCTTCTGTAATGTAACACAACTGGTAGGAAGGAAAAAGGGGGGTACAAGCAGCTCAAGTGTCCAATAGATTGCACCTAACATTGCCGACTGATGAAGATAATGGGATGTGGGTGCGCCGGAGGACAGATGCAATCACACAGCGGTGTAGGAGCATGACTGGGCCGCAAGCCGCACCCATGCCTAGTTGGGCCGCTTCCTCTCAACTGTGGCTCTACCAAATTCAGTAGGCCTAAGCCTGCTGTACTCCCTGTTGCCAGAGCCCCCTCCTTTATATGGAAGGTAAAAGTCCTTCGGCCTAGCCACTGGAATTTGCCACTGCCTGCCACCTGGTGCTCAATTGCTCTCTCACACACGCCCTGCTGGGCCGGGTTGCAAAGGGGCATTGCATCTTGGCGGGGCGCCTGGTCAGCGCTTGCCGCATCAGCACCGCAAAGCTTCATCTGCCTCATTGGCAGTCCACCCACTGAAGTCTGGGTGCTCTAGGTGAAGGGGTAACCCAGGGGGCCCTCAGACATCCGGCCCACAAAGCAGGGAAGGTGCATGGGCCATCGATCTTTGCCCCCGGACTCTTGGGCTCTCAGGTTCGGGTTCTCGGGCTCCAGCGGCTCCGGCGGCTCTAGCGGCTCTGATGATGGCATTAGTGGCCTTGCGGCTTCATGGCTCCTCCTCTTTCCATCATGTAGAACGTTCCGGGATATGTGTTACTCAATCCTGGTACTGCAATACCATAATGCGGGCAGGTCTCAACTGACTGGTATCTATGTATGTTCTTTCAAGTGAACACAAACCACATCAACCTAGAAACTACATGAAAACAAACATATCAACAATATCCAAACAAGCTCCTAATAAGCATTAGAGAATAAAACCTCACCATTTAATTTATGTAACTCTGTTTCCCTCCACGTAGTCGTTGGTTCATGTCGTCATTAATGACCCCCTTCTAGTGGTACTGACTGTTGCAATATCCAAACAAGCTTTTTTTAGTTCTTTGTGGGCAATGGGTTGGTACATATAACCACGGATCTTCCAATTTCAAATCAATACATTTCAATGATAGATGTTGGCAGCAGAGATCACTGTGTATTTCAAAATATACTTCCGTGATACAAGGCTATTACTACAATTTTACAACATGTTGGCTGAATCTCACTCAGTCCCAAAAATATGGAAACATGTCTATGATTGTTGAGCTGCCAGTTAGACTCATAATTGGGATCCTCACTGCACAAATCTGAGGTTCTGGTTTTTGAGACCTGGCCTATGCTGGCACATCTTTGGTCCTGCTCTTGCTTGCCACATTATCAGTGAAAATAGTCAAGACGTCTTTAAGGAAAAAACAATACCAGTAGGAAAGCAAGAGCCACTAGTAGATCTGTCTACCTTTCAGATTTGCTCTATTTGCGACTAAGATAACTACTTACTCTAAAGAATTTATGGGTCAAGTCCATGTCCTAATTTTTGTTACCATTACTTCTGAAATAATTGTAATGTTTACCTCATCAGGGATTTTTCGTCAGCATTGTAGGAACAGTGATTTTTTTTTGTTTAGAATACCTGTGCTTAAAATGAACTAGTCCAAATAAATAATAGTTCATATGCCTTATAGAAGTTTTTGCACAACCTTGGTCAAAAATTTGATGAAGGGAACTATCAGAACGCCGTTCGGTGGGCCATGGTGTAAGCAGGAGTGACTGGGCCCACCCGAGGTGGCTGAGGCCTTTTACTCCCGATGTCCCAAGGCCCGACCTACTATGGATTCTGTTCAACTGGGCCAAGTAACCCTTTTGCACCTGACTCCAAGATAGGTAGCGTCGGACAAGCAGTCAAGGCTCCTCCAGGAGGAAACAAGGATCAGTGAACGCTACTCATAACTCAATGTTCAAGCAGTGAAAACAATAAGTGAATGCAGAGTCAAATACTTGTTTTTATATAAAAATAATTATTTTAATTCTAATTCTACGCATGCAAAAGTAAATGACATTCAAACGCAATAACGTAATTCCCTTTGAAGTCAAGGCTATAGTAGTTGTCAGGACACTCCCTGCCCCACTAACTTAAGTGCAACAGGTGGGATGGTACTGCCAATTCACTGATAGTCGCATCCAGGGAATGTAAACTATCAGGTCATAGTCATGAATTCTACCCTCTGACTCATTTCATAAGTTCAAACACAAGAGTCTAAGGGGTCGCAATAACGATCGTATTATGTCCCCTGGGGCCCCAAAGGCCCAGTTTATGGCTTACCCGCTCTGGTGGTATGGAAACCCTCAGCGGCACAGTGAAGTCCTGCTCTGGATAGGCAAAGTCAGGGTGCGCACAGTCAAAAGTCGCAGTATCCCGCAGGTGCAGGCTCTCTCTGACGAGCCATGATTTTGGAAGGTTCTAGCGAACGGGGTTGATCCCGCTCTGGTGATCGCACAGTAAGTCAAACTTCTTTTAGTGGGAGGGGTTGATCTTTATGCTCCAACAAGGTTCCAACGATGTTCTTTGGTCCTCGGGCTTCCTTTGGTGCAGTTTGCATATGCAGGCTGGGCCCACTTTGGTCACAGTAGCAGTTTCTTGCACGTGAGTGACATTCCAAACCCTTGGCCTCAGAGTTTCCAGACCAGCCTGGCATGCGGGGTCACCACCACGGCACTCACATGCCCGATCACACTGACCTGGTGTTGATGTTCACGGTGGCCCCATCTCTGGCACATGGGGCCACCTAACACGAGGCTGTGCAGGCCTGGCGCTCTCTACACATTTTTTGCTCCTTGGCTCAGTACACAGTGGCCCCTCCTGGCACACCGGAGTCGACAGACACGGACTAAGGCCCGATCAGTGCAAGAGCAAATTCCTGAAACCTCTCATAGGGAGTCCTCACAATAGGGTTCCCCCCTGGACTTTTCTTCTTCCAACACTCTCCTCTTCCTTACAGGGCACAATGGTATTTGTGAGCAGGCAGGCACTCGTGCTCCAGGCTCCAGGGCAGGTGGTCTTGATATCCCTCGGTGATGTCCCTTCACCCAGTAAGGAGCCTACCAGGCCTGGCCCCAGTTCTGGTCACAGGCAGAAGTCTTGCAGAGCCTCCCCTCCTCACACATCCCATCTGGCTGCTCGGCAGATGACAAAGTTTGGTGTCCCAAACTCCCCTACTCATAATCCTTTTCCTGACACAACATTTAATTTAGTGTGCGAGTGTTTGAAGTTTAATGTTGGGGCACTGCATCTTTGAAATGGGCATCTTTCCCCTTTTTTCTTCCTCCTAAAGGATGTCTGTCACAGCAGGCAGGACTCCGAAGCTGATTAACCCACAGGATTCCTGGGAGGGACCAGAGCTCACACCTGGATGTCAGCCACTGTGATATGCACCTCAAAAGGCTAATCCTGGGCCTAGCCAGACTCTTCATGATTCCCTTATCAGTCCAATTTCTCTCTTCCTGAGATGTGTCCAGGTCCCTTCTTTGTGCTCTATCATTGAATCAAAGAGCCCTCTGAAATGCACAGAGCGAGCCTGGTCTTCCCATCCGCCAGGGTATGCCCCTCCCAGCTTATCGGAATGCAGCATTACACAAATCTGCCTGGGGGTTCCCCCAGTCCTCATATTTTCCACCAGACAGACCTGTGCTTCCCAAAATGGAATCCAAGGTCCTCCATGTAATGTACCTGGGCAGGCACACTTGCACTCAGAGTGCTTCGACAGCACACTTACTGCACAGCACTCTTATTGTATTATGCCACCACAAGTACAACTACATGCAGCAAACACATTCAGTCTGTGCACACTGTTCAGTACTGAAGTCTTTTTATATAGTATGTGAGTGTATTATTTTAGACAACACACACTGCCAGCATGCACACATTTACCATGTGTGCACTGTACCACACTTCACCCCTTGTGTAGTGTACTTCTTGCTAGCACACATGCACTCAGCACGTTTCCACCACACACGCCCTTCCACATCTACCTGATGTAGGCTGGGGGTGAGTTAAGCAAACAGCAGTGGAACCTTCAAAAAGGGGAGTGAGGCTGCTGGCCTCACTCCAGTGACACAGTGTAGCCAATAGGTCTCGCCTTTGGGACCTTATAAGTGTTTAGCTATGCAACACTTGATGTTGTTGCACCAAGGATATTATGCTGGATAACTAAACACTTATAAGGTCCCAAAGGCGAGACCTATTGGCTATGCCAATGCTTGTTCATTTAGCCACTGCAGCATGTACGGCGAGGCAGTTGCTTAGCACACTTCAGCCACCGATTGGTTTCAGTTTGAGTTACAGCATGCTGTCTTTCACAAGGAGCACATCCGTCAGGGACTACTACGGTACTATATGCTTTTTGAAACCCCAAAAAAATTTTGACTTTCAGCACTGTTTTTTTTTTTTTAGATTTCTGATGGTCTGGCTGTCTCCCCACAATAAGGTTTTGCACAAACCACGAAAGAACAGAACAAGCATTTCTAAAGCCAAAAGCCTGGCGGCAAACGCCAGACCTATTGGCTTTGACAATGCTTCTTAAAGGTGTTTTCAGTCAAAACAGGAACCACGTTTACATTTTTAAGCCTTCGATGGAATAAGATTAGTGTGCGGTTTTTCATGCAAAATGCAATTTCTCTAAACATTCTTGTTTGTATATCAATGAGCAGGCACTATTTCACGTCAGGCGTACAGGAAACCATATGAGGCTCCATAGGACTCTACTATGGGAGAGTTTTGCTTACTCGACAACATCACACTTTACTAAAGCTGTTCTTCAATGCGTTTTGATGGGGGCACGTACTTCTTTTGCACTTCGTTTACAGAAATATCACTCAGCCACTGCTACAGGTTGTGTTGACATATTTTCTAAAGAACTTCAGAAGAACAAGATGTTTGCCTTAATTTCATGTGAAAATAGTTAATAGTCTATACAATGGGTACTTCTCACTGGCCGCTGCAGCCCATGCGGCACAGCCCCCCCACCCCACAATCCAAGATAAGGCCTGTGAATTTGCGTGAGATATGGGAGTCTCGTGCCATTCACCAAACTGGCAGTGGGGAGCGGGGGAGGGGCTGACATTTTGCGCTACGCCTCTGCGATAATATGTAAGTGTTAGCCTTACCACTGACACTTATCAGGGGCTTTGTATATGCTCAGGACAACGCCTGCTTTACAGTAGAGGAGGGGCAACACTTTACCACGGGAGTTTGTTCCATGGTCTGTATATATGTGAATTGAGGCAACACAATGAAGTGGTCTAAATTCTACATCGTTTTTGCTAATTAATCTTTGCGTGAGAGTGTCGGCTGAATTATTTTATTTAAGGCATGTCTGAAGTCTTTCTGTGCAGTAACATGGATGGAATTGAGCCATCGAGACACAAAGTGAGCAAGGGGCGGCCGCTTCCTGTGTACAATGGGAGGTGTAGCGGGTGGAGCGGGGACAAAGCGCAGCAGCAGCTGGGGATCAATGAGAAGCATTTAGAGCCGACCTCTGATTGGTGCAAATGGGTCCGACGTTGGAAGTGATTTAATCACCGCCATTGTCTTTGCCTGATTGAGAGAGATGAGGCAGGCACAGAATATTGTGCTTGAATGCTCCACTTGTAAAACAAACCCTGGATCAACCGATAAAGGTATGACTGCGTCTGTCTATCTGCTCTTTGCTAATTATCTATTTGGGCCCTCAGAGTTGGCGCCACCGGACCTAGGTGAAATCAATAAGGGGTTAAAAAAGGGGGGGGGACTCGAGTCATTTGCAAGCGATGGTTTGTTGTGACACTTACTTATATGAAGACCGAGGGGAAGGGGAGAGAAGAGGGGGCCTGCGCGATTCACTTGCGGGAGCGAGCGTCTGGTGCCGCAATAATTGATAACATATGGCGCCAGCCGCTCGCTCCCGCAAGTGAATCGCCAGACGTGCACGCGTTGCCATTGAAGGCAATGGAACGCATGCACGTTTTTGGCTGAAATGCCGAAGCGATTGCTAAAGGTTTTTTGCCTAAGCAGCGCATGCGCGCTGTGTAGGCGAGACCTAAAAAGGTCTTGTTCACAACTAATCACTACACGGTATGCTGCCACCGCCATGCTTGTTCTGCTTAACTCCTGGTGAAGGCAATAACCTTTCACCACTATAAGGGCAGTGCTTTAGGTGCCCCTCCCGGTCGAACAAGACATCCGTGAGACAGGCCTATGGCATGGCACATACGCATGATCTGTATTCACCTATCACAAACAAATCTACATTAGGGATCCAGACAAAAGTACAGTTGGGCACTCAGGGCAGGGATACACACCCCTTACCATGCAGAGAACCTTTCCATCTCAACAGGCCCAATTAAAGCTTCTTTTGTTTTGGCCAGATGCCATAAACATGTGGTTCTAAGTATTTAAAATGTACTCTATAATAGAGAAAACACAGAAATGCCACCTAGTGATTTGTTAATGAAGATGACAGATATGCTTTAACTTAAAAACCTGTGTAAAACTGTTGGTTCGGTAAAACAGGGTACTAAAAAGTGAGAGACTTGGGTCAAAACGCCAACTATGTCCCCTCTTCCCCACACCCTGCGAAGGCCCTGACAGCCCATCAAGGTGCTCCTTGGGCAGAGTTCCACTTCTCCTGAGCAAATGCTCACTTCAACTCAGGTTAGGCCACCATGTCCATCTCTTTACAGAATAATTACTTTTTAGGTCGGGCCATAATGGCACAGAACACAGCTCAGTTTATTCCTTTAGCAAATACTCGCAGGGCAGGGGCTTAGCTGAATAGCTGATCTGGCTGCTGCATGGGAAATCCAAGTCCAGTTGCAATGTGCCATGCTTATCTGCTGGCACCAGAGCAAATGGAGATATGTTTTCTACAATTTCCTAATCCAAGAGCAGCCGTGTGAGGGATGAGAGGACAAGGCTGTAGTTAGCAGAATTGGTAGGGGATGGTCTTTTTCGAACAATCCAACCCGGCAAAGATCCACAGCTAAATAATTGCCTAAATAAGGAAGCAGTTTGGCCCTGGCACCTATGCAGACCTGCTTACCATGGTATTGTAGATTTTTTTCCACCCTGCATATTCCCCAGCACTATTCCATCACTTAGTTGTGCTGCTGTGTTTGTCTTAACAGCCACTGAGAGAAAACTCTTAGCGGCATATTATCAACGGCCAGCAATAATTATCGCTGGCCGTACATAGCAATAGAAATATTATCGCCGGCTATCGCTGAATATTATCGCCATGATAACGCTATATTTACAACGCATAGCGCTGTGGCGATAATATTTCTGCAAAAGCGGTGTTTTCAATGGAACATCGCTGGTTTTCCAGCGATGTTCCATTGAAAACAGCGATAACATTGCTGAAAGGACCCTGTGGTCCTATTAGCATAATCCATCTCCCATTAAAAGTATGCCTAAGTCAGGAATTTAACAGACGTTAAATTCCTGAGTTAAGGCTGAGGTAGCGCGATTTATTTTATCGCTGCACCTCCTTGTTAATATCGCGAAGCTGCCTTCACGATATTAACATGTGTTGTTTTCACAGCCACGCCTTCTTTGCATCTCATTAGCGATGCGAGGCGAGGCGGTGAAGAAACTGGCTCTACATCAAGGAAACACGCGCTAGCCTGTCCTTGATGATATTGCGATATAATCATCGCCGCTTTTCGCCCCAAAACGGACGCTAAAGTGGCAATAATTATATCGCCAGCCCTTGCTAATATGCCCCTTAGCTACTCGCTGCATGGAACAGTGTCAGGCCCTCACACCAAAGTGCCTCGGTGCTCAAGAGAGGACAATGTGGAGCAAAGAGTGTCAGCGACACCATGGAGTTGAAGGCAACATTCACAACTTACTGCATCTCGTCATGGACTCTCAGAAGCCAAAGAACACCGGGCACAGCACGATGGATACACCCCTTGGTAAAATGCATTTGAATTACTTATTGCATGTGTAAATAATTACAAAGCAGATCACCGCATCATTTGCATTTGTGTTTCGAAGCCATGGATCTATCTTCCTTCATGTTACTGTGCGCCAGAGGTTTTTAAGACATTCCAGTACAAGAAGGCCACAGCTTTGATGAGCTACATGCTAAAAAAAAATCATTACATTTCACGCCTTGCTAAAAGACAAACGTGAAATTGAGCTGCCTTTGTCGGTGATACTTATTCTTCAGAAAAAAAGTCTCGGAAAAAAAGAGTGAGGCTTCCGAATGAACTATTTGCATATCAGGAACTGAAGCACCGTGCTTCGTCGATTTATAGCTGAAACACCTGACACGTTGCACAATTTGTAGGCCATGTGTAAGTAATCCATGTTTCACGCCATTTGTTCATTAGCCAATGTTTGAAAGAGGAAGCGGAAAAACCATGAACAGTGCAGCCTAACAAAGATGAGGAGGAGAGGGCGTGACTGGCTTTGCATCCCTTTAGCAGCAGGGCGTATCGTGCCCACTCTATACCATGACAGATGAACATACATTTTCAATACTTTTATTGTTAACCATCTAAAAAAAGAAACAAGAATTAGCAAAGCCAATAGGTCTCTCACCTATACAAGAGCTATTGGCTTTGGCAATGCGTTTTTGCCATGTTGTACACCATGTTGCTGCTGTTCAGCATGGCTAAAAGTTATTGGCGTGGAGTGATCCTAGAGTGGAGTGGGGGAAAAGAGTGTCGTAGACTGGATTTGTTGTCGTAGAGAGGAGTAGGGGGAGTAGAGTGTCATAGAGTTGAGTAGAGATCAGTGGTTCAGTGGCAGAGAGTATCGTTGAGTGCAGTGTCACAGAGTGGAGTCTCGTAGAGTGGAGTGGCATAGGGCCAGATGTACGACCCTTTCTTGCGCTCGCAAACGGGAGATCGGCCCGTTTGCGACAGCAAAAAAGGGTCATGGCATGTACAAATGCTATTTTGCGAGTCACTGACTCGCAAAATAGCGTTTGCTACTCTCGCTACTAGGAAGGGGCGTCCCTTCCTAATAGCGAAACTCAATGCCATTTACTATTGTTTTGCGACCACGTTTACGGCCGCAAAACACTCGCAGTTTACCACCTCCTTCAAGTAGGTGGTAAACCACTCACAAACGGGAAGGGGTCCCCAGGGGACCCCTTACTCTTTGTGAATGGATGCGTAAATATTTTTTAAGAACAGGTAGTGGTCCCAGGGACCACTGCCTGCCCTTAAAAATTGAACTGAAAAGTTTCATTTTTCTTTTTTAAATGCATCCCATTTTCCTTTAAGGAAAACGGGCGGCATTTTAAAAAAAAATGCTTTATTGAAAAAGCAGTCACAGACATGGTGGTCTGCTGACCTCAGCAGGCCACCATCCCATTGAGTGCTAGCCATTCCCAATGGGGTCGCAAATTGCGCTTGCCTCATGAATACTGATGAGGCATGCAATTTGGGAATCTCAAACTGGGGTCTCAGACACTGTTTGTTGTACATTTAATTTTGCGAGTCGCCAATTGCGAGTCGCACAATGAAGCAATTTGCAAGTCGCAAAATGCAAGCTTCGTACATCTGGCCCATAGAGTGAAGTGACAAAGAGTGAAGTGGTGTAGAGTGGGGTGGATTAGGGTGGAGTATGTAGTGAGGTAGGGGGGTGGATTGGATTGGAATAGATTTGGGTGGATTGGATTGGGGTACAGTGTGTTGGATTGAGTGGAGTGGGGTGGATCGGAGTGGGTGGACTGGATGGAGTGGATTGGATTGGAGTGGGGTGGATTGAAATGGGGTGTTGTGGATTGGACTGGGGTGAGTTGGGTTGGGTTGGAGTGGAGAGGAGTGGATTAGATTGGGTTGGGTTGGGGTGAATTGGATTGGGGTGGGGTAGTTTGGAGTGGGGTTGATTGGACTGGAGTGGGGTGGGGTGGATTGGAGTGTGGTGGGCTGGATGGATTGGATTGAAATGGGGTGAGGTGGATTGGATTGGGGTGAGTTGGAGGTGATTAGATTGGTTTGGGATGGGGTGGTTGTGGATTGAATTGGGGTGGGGTGGATTGGATTAGAGTAGTGTGGTTTGGAGTGGGATGAATTAGAGCGTATTGGAGTGGGGGGATTGGACTGGAGTGGGGCGGATTGGAGTGTGGTGGGCTGGATGAATTAGATTACGTGGAATTGATTGAACTGAGTTGGGGTGGATTGGATTGGGGTAGAGTGGGCTTGATGGGACTGCAGTGGGAGTGGGGTGGATTGAATGGGGTGGGTTTGATTGGAGTATGTTGGATTGAAATGTGGTAGGGTGGATTAGATTGGGGTGGGGTGATTTAAGTGGTGTCGATAGGAGTGGGGTGGACTGGAGCTGGGTGGCATGGAGTGGGGTGGAATGGAGTGAGGTGAACTGGAGTGGGGTGAATTGGATTGGCCTGGAGAGGATTGGAGTGTAGTAGATTGAATTGCAGTATGGTGGACTGGATTGAGTGAGGTGGATTGGATTGGGTGATGTGGATTGGACTGGGGATGATTGGATTGAGGTTGATTGGATAGGGGTGGCATGATCTAATTGAGGTGGATTGGACTGGGGCGGGGTAAATTGTATTAGGGTGGAGTAGATTGGAGTGAGGTGGGGGGATGGATTGGAGCTGAGCACATTGGATTTAGCTGCACTGAGGTGGGGTAGACTGGATCAGGGTGAGGAGAGGTGGATTGGATTGGAGTGTGGTAGATTAGAGTGGTGTGGTTTGGGGTTGGGCAGATTTTTTGGGATTGGAGTGGGGCAGATTGTTCTGGATTGGAGTGGGGCTGGTTAAAGTGAGGCAAATTGGAGTGGGCAAATTATTTTGGATTGGAGTGGGGCTGACTGGAGTTTGGCACATTGTTTTGGATTGGAGTGGGGAAGATTGTTTTGGATGGGAGTGGGGCAGACTGGAATGAGGCCGGTTGTTTTGGATTGGAGTGGGGCATATTGGTGTGGGGCAGATTGGAGTGGGGAAGATTGTTTTGGATTGAAGTAGGGTGGATTGGATTGGGGTAAATTGCATTGGATTGGGAATGAAGGGGCATGGCGTGGATTGGGGTGAGGTGGATTGGATTGGAGTGGGGTAGTGTGGATTGGGCTAGATTGGATTGGTGTGGAGTAGATTGGACTCAGGTGAATTGTGGTGGACTAGAGTGGATTTAGTTGGGATAGAGTAGGTGGATTGGGGTGAGGTGGATTGGATTAAACTGGGGTGAACTGGAGTGGGGGATCGGAGCGGGGCAGACTGAAGTGGGGCAGATTGGAAGGGGGCAGATTGGAATGGGACAGATTAGAGTGCGGCGGATTGTTTTGGATTGGAATGGGGCAGCTCGTTTTGGAATAGAGTGGAGCAGATTGGAATATGTGGATTAGAGTGTGGCAGATTGGAGTAGGGCAGATTGTTTTGGATTGGAGTAGGGCAGATTGTTTTGGATTGGCGTGGGGCAGATTTTTTGGGACTGGAGTGGAGCAGATTTGAGTGCAGAATATTGGAGTGGGGCAGATTGTTTTGGATTGGAGTGCAGCAGACAGATTGTGTTGGACTGGAGAATTGGAGTAGTGCAGATTGGATTGGGGTGGGTTGGGAGTATTTTGGTGTGGTGGATTGAGGTGAGTGGTCTGGATTGGACTGAGGTGGACTGGATTGGTCTGCGGTGGTTTGGATTGAGTGAGGCGGATTGATGTGGGGTGAGGTGGGGTAGACTGGAGTGGGGTGGATTGGGGTGTACTGCACGATTATGTGTTAAAGCATCATTTCAGAAATTACACATAAGAAAGAAACAATGTCGCTTTGAAATAAGATAATCCTCATCTTTTGAGAATAGCGCCCAAGAGCAAAAACAAAAGAAAACATGAGTTCAAAGAGAGAAAAGAAGACTTGGCAAAATAAAACAAAGTTAACTATAGAAAATAAATCTTTGCAATTGTGTTTGTCCGGTGGGGGAAGTTTCTGCCAGTCACACACCTTCTGTTACAAGGCACTACAAGTCAAACAGAACAAAATAGTACCTCAATCACGTCAGGAGCAGTGGACGGGCTTAGTATGACACAATTAGTGCTTGGTCCCTGCTCCACAGAAATGACTGGAAATTATGTTAGACTTGCCTTGATGACTTACAAGGCTCTAAAAAGAGTGCTAAGCAAGCCAACAAATTGTAAGCAACGGGCAGGTTACAATCCCTTTTTGTTAATAATCATTTCTTGCAAGCGAGACGCAAGTGCTTGCATATGCTTTTGCAGACTCGACCCTAAAAGTATAATATTAAGGGCCTTAGAGGTAATCAATGCAGTGAATATATATGGGATAAAGTACCCCGTGCTGTACATTTTCTAAGCCATTGCAAGTCACTGATGAGTTCCATAACCATATAAAGGAACGAGGCCAATGACTGAGCTTTTGTTAGGTTATGGAACTCCAAGGTGACTTGAAATATCCTTATAATGTACGGCAGGGGATACTTTATTCCCTATAATACGTGGTCACACTATGACCTTTCCCACAAACCACCGAAATCCTTGGTGCGTAACTCTCATATGCAAGAGAGAGTAAGTTTGAAAAAATGAAGGGATCAAAACAGAATCTCTATTTCAATATCAAACACATCAAAACGCTTTTAGATACTTATTGCAAAAAGATATTAGAATCAGTTTAATAAAAGTCAATTTTTTTACAAAAAGACACAGCAGCTGGAAATGAGTGAAACACAGAGAAAGATTCTAACATTTCTATGGATACCTAAAGAGGCAAAAAATAAACATGTTGACATATACTGTATAGCTGGAAAACCAGAAGAAAGAAAAGCCATGTTTCATTTTGATTCTTTAAACAGCCGCTTTGACCCATTCGCTGCTTCTGTCGGTCAACGGCCGGCCGTCGCGAGCACTACCTCCATAGTGCTGCGCACGTCCGTTGGCCGACACAGCCCCGCCCACTCTTCAAAGCCGTCGCACCGCGGTGGATTTTCGGCCGTGGTAAACGGGTGAAATATGCTCTGTGACCTGGCCTGCCTTCCCTTTCACTACTGGCTTTAGCAGCAGGCATTGTGACATCAGAACTCAACTGGAATAAGACATTTAGGTTGAGCAGCGCCTTCATTTCTTCATAATAGGTGACGATGCGTCACAAGTTGCCTTTAATGAAAAAATTAGAGACTGTTTTTTGTGCAGGGATTGCAGAATTCCCTGTATTATAAAGAAGTTAGAGACAGGCATTTATACAGGGTTTGTAGATTCGCATGTATTATATTCTTTCAAACACAACCATACAGGCTTACCCCATAAACCAGAGATGGGGCTGGGTAATATGCAGGTAAAAATGATTTGCGAAAATGTAATCGCAGGACAAACACCAACACTCTCTCAATGCCGATGTCTACCTCACTGTGATTGCCGTTTTTGTATTTTTTTGCAGTATGTTCCCCTGCCCCTTAATTTGCCGACTGACATTCCCCCACCTGCACTGCAGCACCTAATTAAAGAGAGCATCAATGGAGGTGGCAAAATGCCTGTGGGCAGGGTGAGGATGCCCTCCTCATCCTGCCCACAGGCATTTTGCCACCTCCATTGCAGCACTGCTTAATTAGGCTCTGTAATGCAGGTGGGGGAATGCCATTTGGCAAAATAAACGCAACACAAAGCCCGCATACTGGCAAAAATATGGTGCCCCAAACCTAAACAGAAAAAGGTATTTTTAGAAAAATACACTTTACAAATACTAACCATATCTTGGTTACTGAATGTAAAAATATTGACAATGAAAATGTCACATACAACAGTATCCAATACAAATTAACAAAAATACATAATGTATTTATTCATGCAAAGTTTTATGAGGTGATTTAATCTGGGAATGTAAAGTCAAATATCAACAAATAAGTAAAAACAAAAAATTGTCCTACTGTCCCATCCCAGGGTTCGGATACAGCAATTTAGAAGATAATGATTGTGGACCTTTCGGCTATCCATAGCTTCTTTATGGACAATTCTTCAGCACCAAGAAATAATAACAAAAAAGTGGAACATCAACTCAAACGGAAGTGCAGCAGCACAGTCATCATCACAGGCAGACAAAATTCACTACCAATTGGCAATGAGCACCTAGAGAATCGAGAGAAGCATTTTCAAATAATAGAGCACAATTTGTAAGAATTCACCCAGAATAAGTGGCAGTTTGAATAGAGGGATACAGCTCAGCAACTGGCTCTGAGGACGCTGAGATATATTATTGATAACAAGTTCAAAAGTAGTTCATCAGATGGATGGTTTCTGTGCTTATAAAAATGTTCTAGCTTCCAATGGGGCTGAACCTGGCTGGACATGGAAAAGTCAGCAGTAATTAGGTGGAACATATAGAAAAAGAGTCCACCCAATCCTGCGAGCTGTAGTGGACATTTCAGTCCTTAAAATCTTATAGGCACACTTAGATCTAAGAATACCTAAACTTAACTTTGCAGGATTCAAGAATGAATCCCAGAGGTGGAGGGAGTAGGGGATTCTACAGCAGTGTGTCCTGCATGCTGAAGGCCTGTCCTTGGTCTTCTTATTGGAAAATTAGGTCTTTCTTATTAATTTAATGTTACCTGCTCTATGGATGCTGCAAGAAGTCCAGTGAGGAGCCAGTTAACGTGTGTTCTCAGGGCCTATGACACAAATACTTCATGCACTGTGTCTCAGAACCTTACATCTGATTGTTGCTATGGTGCAGACTTCATAGCAGCAATCCAGATGGGAGAGGCCTAACAACTTGCGATTGGGATGCAACAATCTGTGAACCCCTCTAAGCATCACAAACTGGGACTTGGCTCTCTTTACCATTGCTGTGATCAGCTGGTTGAAGGAATGATTGGAGCCGAACTAGACGGGAGTATATTTTGACTTTTTGTACAATTGTTGCAGCTGCTCAATGTCTGGATGGACAGTTTAAGAGGATTTGGCATCTGACTTAGGCCCTGGTGACTGTCTACATTCAAATGGAATTGCACCTTCTGTAAAATGCACAAAATTGGGTGTAGAACACTGGGTCGGTGTAGAAAGGGAAGACGTTTAAGTTAAAACATTAGTTTCATAAAGAAAAGAATAAATAAAATAAAAAAACAGAAATTCCTAAACTGTCTTGGCCATACGATGTTTTTCCATAAATTCCATTGACTTCCAAATAGTAACTGAAACTTGGATAGGCTGAAGAGTTCTATGAATCAGTACATTTCAACCACTTCGAGCCATCAGCTACATAAGCAATCATTTTCACTTGGTTTGTGTATTGGACCCCACAGATTCCTGTTCCTTATGCCAGTTTGTCGGTGGTATGTGATATAGATAGACAGCGGTCCAAAGAGGAGTAGGGCACCTTACAAATAGCATTATGAAGCAGAAAGCAGACATGTTCCTAAGATTGAGGCATTCAGGCTCAAAACGCTATCTTCTCAGACCTCTTATGTCAGCGTGGAAGTCTCTTGCACTCAGTAGTAGAACTTCACCCATTTTCTCTCCTACTGGAGTCAGCTGGACACACACACATCCTGACGATTACCAGATTAACCTGGTCTCCTTAATTCAACTTATGGTCATCACCACCTCGTCTGCTGTACCTCTTTACTTATGAATATCATAACTCAAGCCCACCACCCACATGACACTATGGCCAGATGTAGGTGGCCAAATACCGAGCGGTAACGCAGAAATTCGCAGAATTTCTGCGTTACCGACCGGTATTTGGCTGAGTGCAATGTAGGTGAGTTGAAACCTACTTGCAAAATAAGGAATCGCAAAATAGCGATTCCTTATTTTGCTCTTGTATTTAAGGAATCAGAAATACCGATTCCTTAAATGCAATCTACGTAGCACTAAAAATAGTGCACTTCAGCCTTAAGGAATCGCTAATTACCACCAACTTCAAGTTGGTGGTAAGTAGCGATTTCCTTTGCAAAAGCACTTTTTTGCTTTTTTAAATGTGCCACGTGGCACACAACCATGCCCTTAGGGCATGGTTGTGCACCACATGTGCACACATGCAGATTTCAGGGGTGCAACAGGGTGTCCTTTGAACACCCTGGCACCCTTGAAATAGCTCCCGCTATTAGCGATTCAGTAATACCGAATCGCTAATAGTGAATATCTTCCCATTCATTCTTATGGGCCTCCTAGCCCATAGGAATGAATGGGTAATTATTCCTTAATAACGAATCTCAATTACTGATTCGTTATTAAGGAATGTTAAGGAATCGCTAATATTTTAGCGATTCCTACCTACATTCCATTTAGCGAGTCCTTAATAGCGATTCGGTAAAAATCGCTATTAAAGACTCGCTAAATTGAAGTTACCTACATCTGGCCCTATATTTGATATATTTTCATACATGTTACTGTATATTCATTTTGTTGAATGTGAGTTATTTGTAAAGTACCTAAATACCCTAGCTTGTTAGTGTGCTACAGAAAGAAGTTAATTGAATGAAGTAGTTGTGGTAGCATTAACACCACAAATCTGCACAAAAAGTGGTTGACGCCGGACAACTGGAACTGGTCTAAAACCATTTGTGTGCAAAAAAGCATTGTACAAACCCACATTCTGTCAGCCAGGACCATGCTACTGGTCTGCCTGGTGCTCCAGTGCTTTGCCACGGGTACAATGAGCCATATAAATGCAACTACAAAGTAATACAATTGTAAATCAGGTTCGAAGTGCTGTATATATCCAAAATTACATTGTTAAGTTATACAGAGAGTGTAAGGCCTCACAAGTACTAGACCAAACCATAGGTGCTGCAAGTAGGGGTGCTGAGGATACTGAAGCACCCTTGGAAATAACCATGCTAGAGTTCAGAAGGTGAATGAGCAATAAAGATATCTTTAAATTGTGTATCCTGTCACATTTGCTATGCATTTAAAGACAAAGGTCAAATATCAGTCATATCTTCTGACAAATTCCTGCGTATTAGAAAACTATTGTATACTTTTATTTCTCTAACTGCAAAGAGAGAGGATGTTGTAAAAGTGATTTATGTGACAATCCTGCTGGGGTACAGGAAAGGAAAGGTTGTAGTGTAAGGTCTTTTTCTAACACACAACATTTAAAAAATATTAAATGAACTATACACACATTTGAAATTATGGCAGCAATTAGGAAAACACTAATGGAACACTTTTTTTGTGATTCTGAAGTGTGATCGAAACAAAGATTTAACGGGATCAAAAGAAAACAAGACATTTTAATTGGTGATGCAGAAGTGATAAATATTCACTGAAACCCGGTTTCCACACAAATTCGTTTTTGCTCTATATATTTTTGCCTCTAAGACTGTATGTCTATGCAAATCTGGCCATTTCAACGGAAAATGTGCTGTCTGTAAAGTACAGTTTGCTCCTACACTAGTTCTCCAAAATGCACCACCCCTACCGCTCTCCTGCTGAATGTGGATGGCACATTTACTGCACTTGATTTTTTGTATGACGATTGGATCTTTCACAATCCCTGACTTCAGTGATATAACATTAATGGCAGCACCCCCACACGAAAAATTGTTCTTGCACCACTGGACCAAACGCCACAAGCAGTCTGGTAGTTCAGTCGAGATGTATTTATTTTTATCTTGAAGTTCCTTTGACAAACTACTCAGTTGCCCCAGCAAGGAGTGGTACCGGTCATCTTCTCTAAATCTGGTGGCGGTTCCCAGATTCTGTTTTACACACTGGGGGTGGGGGGCAAACGTTTTGTTACTACCACATCTAGGGGTATATTCACAAGAACGTGTGATAACTACTGCAAGATTGGCATAACGCAACTTCCAATATCGCAGCCCATCGTGGGAAAATAACCCTGTGTCAACGTGGAATTCGCAACATTGGGTACCATGCGATAGTTCGCCGACACCGTGGACAATGTCCGCGATACAACCACCACGACGGAGATAAAACCACAAACCACAACACCAAAAAACACGCGATGGGCCAAAGCGCGATGAGGAAATCTGCGATAAGCAGCACCAGGCCTGCAACAAACACCTGGCAGGTCGAAAAAATCACCATAAAAGTAGAAAAAACATCCACACCCAAACTGACCTACACCCAAGCACCATAGAGGCAGCCGGAGCAGGCGCAAAGGAAGAGCGCAACCGCACAAGCACCCCGGACGACCAGCCCTGGACATCGGGGACAGGGAAGGGCAAGGACAAGAAGATGAGGAAG
Source organism: Triturus cristatus (assembly GCF_964204655.1). Taxonomy (NCBI): domain Eukaryota; kingdom Metazoa; phylum Chordata; class Amphibia; order Caudata; family Salamandridae; genus Triturus; species Triturus cristatus. The sequence continues at coordinate 963,921,545 of NC_140589.1, forward strand.
ACGAATTTCAGTCTGCAGGCGAACAAGATCATAGTCACGGAGGTGATGGAACACCATCAACAACTCTTCGTCACCTCCAACGTGTCATGGGCACCAAAACTGGAATATGGCGGGACATCGTCGACAAGTTGAATGCCGTACAAGAGCACAAGCGGACAATCGACGAGGTCAAGAGGCGATGGAATGACATCAAGCGGAAGACCAAGGAGAAACTCTCCGCCAACCAGAAGGCAGCAATGCAGACCGGAGGTGGGGGCCCAGCGCCACAGCTCGTGCTGGATGACATGGAGGAGCTGGTGTCGACAGTCATCAGTGTAGAGACGATGGTACACATGCACAATCAAGCAGGGCATAGTACACACCCACAATGACCCTGGCTCCTGGCACAGACCCACAGACTGTCACAATGTACAATGCCATGCTGTCAGAATGTCAACCTGTACCATGTGGCTACATACATGTGGACACATTGTAATACACCATCTCCCCTTCACATTTCAGGGACATCGTCAACACCTCCTGCAGAGCAGCCCCAGCCACTCTTCACTGATGACGAGGAGGACAACACCAGCATCGACGCAAAGCCCTCCTAGACATCATTGACATCATCTGCGACTCACCTCCTGGATCAGGGCAGCCCAGCTACATCGAGGAGACCCCACCCACCACCCAAACCACCCAGCAGGAGGCACCCACAGCCCCAGCACCCTCCCAAGTCCCATAGGAACAACAAATGGCCTTCCAAAGCCGTGTGCTGGAGGGCCAAATGGAGACGGCTGAGCAGGTGCCGGTGGGGTTCGAACTCATGGCTGCCAAACTGAACGCCATCCTTGGGTGTCTATGTCCGCCCCATGGTCTCCGACGAGCCCTGAATAACATCGCTGGAGTCATGATGTGGAGAGTAGTACAGCTGTCCGCTCAGAGTGGCTCCAGCAATACCAGCCGTGAGCTGGCACACATGCAGAGGCTCATGGAGGACATGGTGCGTATGGAGGCGGAAAGGATGACAGCCACCGCTGCACATCATCGAAATGTAGCTGGAATCTATCATGCACTGCAGACCTCAATCATGGCATTCCCACCACAAGGCTTGGCGCTGATGAATGCTGCTGCCCCCATACCATCCACATCCCCGCACCCTGGTGTGTCAGTGCCTCACAGTGCGGAAGACGTATCCACTCAGGCCCCTGATGTGTCAGTGGCACACAGTGCCGCAGCCGGTACTGCAACACCCACAGGGGGGCAGGGCACACATCTGGGGACGAGGACGTGGAAGTGTTTGTGATCAGGAGGCACTAGCATTCATATCCGCCACCTGACCTGTTTCTGCTTGGTGCTGCACATGGCCTCATGACCTTCCACTGACCCCTGATACACTCCGATGCACTCACCTTGGACAGCGACATGGACTGCCACATCCTGTTTGACGACCAATGACATGGCGGACAGACTGTGGACTGTACCCTTCCATTTCCGTAGTACATGTCATCCGCGGATGGATTCTGGCTGGCCCTCCACGGCCCATATTGTGTAGTGTGCTCCGCATTGCCCTGTACCGCTCCAGCTGCATAACTACACTGGATGTGCAAATAAACATCCAGTGACGCACTACTGTGTCATGTCTTTCATCCTTCATGTATGAATGTGTGGATGAATGTAGGGACATTGATTTCCCTTGCGCCAATGATGCTCATCCTGTGGGATGCCAGTCAGAGGTTGCCACTTTGCATATTGTGTACCGGGTCCCGTGAACACTACAACAGGGACACATGCATCAGTGACTTCCTTGTCAGGACATGGACTGGACCACGCCCTGAGCCCACGAGTCATTGTGGCAAGCCCTGCGCTGGTCCGGCATACGGCAGGCCCGACAACTCTGATGATGCACCGAGGGGGGGGGGGGGGAGGGGGGGCATGTCTCAGCCACTCCCTGAGGGCAGGTTTGCACACACACCACACCCATCCGGCACAGGCGTCACTGGCCATGTGACTCCGCCAACATAAGGGGACGGTGACGTCACATTCCCCTCTTCCAGTGGTGACTGGATGACGGCCGCTCCACGCTTCTCATTCATAAAGGGCCCATGAGTTGTTGCGCACAGGGTTGGTGGCATCTGAGGCCTGGCACACGACACGGGTCTACTGCCACGTGGCACTGACTGGGCTTGCACAGGGTTAGTGGCACCTGAGGCCTTGCGGCAGGCACGGGCCTGCCACCATGTGGCGCTGACTGGGGTTGCAAAGGGTTAGTGGCACTCGGAGCATTGCGGCTGGCACAGGCATCCCCCCACGGGACGGTGACTTTGGCTGCACTGAGTCAGTGGCACCTTAAGCTGCTGAGCGGGTGTGCAGCCTGCGATGATGCCCCGTCCCAGCGGTCTGGACAGCTCAGGTTTAGTGTGCCCTGCTGGACCGCAGTGTAGGCCAGAGCCAGCGGGCAGCGTGGGCCTACCGCCACGTGACGTCGCTTCCGGGATCCCAAAGTTAGTGGCACCCATTGGGCTGAGCAGGTGTGCAGCCTGCGATGGTGCCGGGTGCACTGGTATGTCCTCTGCCATGGAGTAATCAAGACCCAGCACCAAACGTGGGACCTGTAGGCCTGCGGGGGCGTGGTTGCATGGTGTTGAGGGTGCCATGTCCGGTGGCCCCAGGCTTGTGGCTTGCAGCGGCATGTGGTGGGACCTCCCGTGCACGCGCCGGTGGCGGAAGGGGAGCAGTGAGGTCTGGGTGTGAATGGGCACGCATGATCCGATGGGCGGCGGGAGGGGTTGGGGTGCCTCTGCCTGGGTGTGCATGGGCGGGCAGGCGATGTTGTCTTGTGCAGGTGTGTGTACTGTGCCATTCATGTATCTGGACTCTGTTTCAGCTGACAGCTCTGACTCAGATGTGTGACCTGGTGAACTGAGATACTTACCGGCACGTGGTTGGAGACACACCGGAGGCAGCAGGTGAGCAGTGTGGCCTGGGTGCGCAGGGGCGGCACTCTCTCTCTCTCCCCCTCTCTTCTTCTCTCTCTCTCCCCCTCTCTTCTTCTCTCGCTCTCTACCCCCTCTCTTCTTCTCTCTCTCTCCCCCTCTCTTCTTCTCTCTCTCCCCCTCTCTTCTTCTCTCTCTCCCCCTCTCTTCTTCTCTCTCTCTCTCTCTCTCTCTCCTTCTCTTCTTCTCCCTCTCCTTCGCTCTCTCTGTCCTTTGATGTGCACAGGACACACCTTCTCATCATGTTTTTTGTCTTGCAGGATGGGACCTACGGATTGTCCCGAGGGGAGCGGCCATGTGTCTTCATTTCATGTCAGTGTTCATTTCAATAAAGTTTCATTTGTTGCTTCGAAAGTGAATGTGTGCTGCTCATTTCTGTGTCGACATATGCATGTCACCAGTTGTGATTGTGCAGCGTCAGGCGGATTATTTTGTGCATGTTTAGGTGTAGCTGATGTGGCATGTCTTTGGTTGGGGGGTGCCAGGGAGGGGTGGTCCTGGGGGGGGGGGGGTGTCGGTGGGTGTTGTGGCCCTCTTGGGTGTCCAGGCCACATGATGGGTGGCTCCATGGCATCTGTTGCCCTTCCGATGTGCCCTGGGCTGTGCTCCCTTTTGTTGTGCAGCCTGCCGTTCGACTTTACACCAGGTCAGAGCAGGTGTAGATTTCCTGGTGCCAACGTGCCTTATCGCCTGTTTTGTGTTTTTATCGCAGTTCTGTCTGGTCGTTGTGAATGTTGAGGTGTGATGCTGTTGCGCTTTTGGCATGGGAACGCCCACTCTGCATCTCATTAGCGAATGTTGCGGGTGGCCTCTGTGGTGATGTTTTTTGCGGCTGCTATCGCTGGTATACTGGTGCTGTGGGCTGTTAACACCAGCTTGTGAATGGGGCGATAGATTTATCGCTACCTGGGCTGCGATAAAGTGCCGTTGACTCGGCAATAGTTTCTTGTGAATATGCCCCCAAGATTCTGGAACTCTCTTCCCACCAATTTAAAAAGAACTCCTCTGACTTGCTTTCTTTTAGGAAGTCCCTTAAGACCTGGCTTTTTTCCCCCGGTAACCCTTCTTCCTCAGCTGCGATGGTTGAGTGCCGTTAGTTTTTAATTTTCACCCCAGGTTGTCCAGCGCCTAGATGCCTCCGGTTATTAGTTTGTGCTTTATAAATAAATAAACAATTCTACAAGAGGGCATTCCAAGGCAGTATTAGGCGGCATATTGTCCATAAAAGCTTTTATTATGGCTCTGTTAGCAGTTGCGGATGGTAAAATGTTACTTTAGCTAAGGGGGGAGCCATTATCCCACCAGCCCTGGACTCAGTGATGTTTTAATGAGCAGTAGACAAATTCTTGGAAAGCTGACTACATTCAGGGGGGGTTGTGCCTCTCCTTGTGTTGGTGTCCTTTCACTAGACTGACTGTGAGTCAGAGTGCGAGAATGTGTCTGCGGTGCACTAGGCATGTGGTCACCAGAGCATTACATCGCACAGATGCTTTTCGAAACTAGCGCTCTGCAATGTCTATTGTGTGTGAAACTGTCTGGGAGATGCATTTAAGAGTCGGCAGCAGTGCTTCTCACAAAAGGCAGAAGGAAAGACGTGCCTGAGAATTGCTTGGAAAGTTTTCAGTTTCATGGGTGAAAAGGAAGACAAGCAATCGACGTTTTTCAGATTTTGCAAAAAGAATTGGGTGGATATTCATTTTATTATATATAAAAAAACGTATTTTGGTGTTATTTCTTCACCATTTGACAGCTTGATTCTAAGACGTGGTATTTATTAACTTTATTCAATAATATATTAAGTTAAACAAAAACGTACAAAGTCTTGCTGTTTTTGAGTTGAACAAATGCATTTTGCAGACGATTCTTCCTTCTTATGGAGGGAACTGAATTAATTAGAAACCGCATGTAGAACGGGCGAGTATTTTAATGTTTGGTCGGGAACTCAAATAGTTATAAGCTATATTGTTATTTGCATAGTAGTAGTTTTAGATAATAATTGTTAGGGTTTTATATATTTTTATTATTTTCCATGAGCATCTGCAATTACATTGCCTAAAACCGGAGGCCAGCGAAAGTACGATGGAAAGCGAAATCAATTTAGGAAAACAGTAACAGGTAAAACGAAATAACCGTTTATACTCTCAACCCCGACGCCGGCGAGTCGTCTCACTTCCGAGTCCTAAAGTCCACCCTCTCAACATCTTTATTGTACTCCCTTTCGCCCATACCTAGGGCTTTAAGTGGGATGAAAAAACTGTGGGGGGGGTCTCTCCAAGGGGCGTGGCCGATGTAATTAAGGGCGTGGCTTCAAACATTTATGCTAAATATCTGTGCTCAGCATAGGTAATTCGCTGCTTCTGTTATTGCCTCCACATATATAATACAAGTACCACCTACAACAAGCAAGAACTATTGGCTTTGTCAAAGGTTGTTAGCTGCAGAAGATAAATATACTACATGCATACATACAACTATGGCTTCGTTGTATATAATATCGAAAATGCTTTAGTTCTTGCGCGAGAAGTTGCGGCCTAATGGCTAGAGCTGCCAATTTTGGAGCTGAGGAAGCAGGTTTGAGTCACAGCGTCAGCTCAACATCCTGTGTTTCTGGGCAAATCTCTTAATCGCCCATGCCTACCAAAAAGTAAATGAATATGTCCCTGTTGGTGCTCATGTAAAGCACTTCGAGTTTTGCAACCTAGAACTGCAAAAAAATAAAAGTTACAGCAAAAACAGGGAATTGCTCCACAGTTAAGATATTTTTTCCATTCTGAGAGTGAGGGTGAAAATGGAGAGCCCATTAGGGACCCGTCTCTGCACAAGCTTTGAGAACTGCTGTTGCTGAGCACCGGCAGGACTCGGCCCACTTAAGCCCTGCCCATACCCTAATTAACAGTTGTCTTTTGCCAGCCAGGTCATATGTAGCGGGAACACTGTTAACCTTCTAAAACACCAGGGCAGTGCAATTCCCTAAATTGTGAAGTCAGAAATGCAAAGAAGGGTGCTCGGTCGGTCGTATTTCTCCAGTTTCCTCTCGGGTGCCATAGTAAGCCTTACCGTCCCCCAACTTTCCCAAATATGATATCACCACTCCAGGCTCTTTGGAGCCTTAATGTTTTCCGCTCACAGTGATGTAGCAGCTTGTTTCGCGGTACAGAATGCCATTGCTAATTGCCTACCTCCAAGTGAGTGCAATCAGGACATTTGGGGATTGTTAAATCTCATGCTAATATGTCGTGGGTCATGGGATAGTGTTTCTCAAACATGTCGTTCATGCAATTAACATACGCCATGTCAGTGATTTAGTGTAAAGGGCCATTTATTAGGACAGGGTTGCAACAGTTATCAACTTTATTATTAATAATTACCAATAACCTCAAAACTTCATAAATTTTGACACTCCCATTCCTCCACGCACCAGTCACACCTCACACCAGGTTTCATCTCAAAACCCTCATGCCTTGCTTCCATTCTTCCCCCTTCCACTCACTGAGCTCCTGCCATATACCCATTCACTTCCTCACTTATCCCACCAAACGTCCTCCAATGAAATGTTTTGCCCTGATCGGTGCATCCTGCTCACCATCTTCTGTCACTGTGCTCCTCCCCCCCACCCCCCCCCCCCCGAGGGGTGGATACTCCAGCATGTGACTTGGCACCCCGAAAAATAGCTCCTACGCTCTGCAACCTGAGCTACATTGGCTAATGCTGGCTAACGCTGTATATAATGCGCACCACACTATTCCCATAACAATATAGGGTGGGTGGATGGTCCTTCGCTATCTCTCCAACCACCCGGCGGTGCTTAAGAGTCAGGAAGGGGCTGGACATGCCCTTCCTGACTCTTTTATACTAACCTAATTTCCTGCCCCTTCCCCTTAACCTACCCCCTCCTGTCCTATCCTGTGCCTTATATGCACGAAGAACCCCGCAGGGAAGACTAGTCTATGACTGTCACTTACCCCGGGGCCAAAATTATGATGTCTATTACATCCTCCTAAAAAGTCTTTTCAGTCACTTAGTATGTGTAACTGGGTACCCCTGTTTCAGCAGAACCTCTGGTACCCTTTGGAGTGTCTCTTATTTAACTCACGCATCCTTGTCAGGAGTAGAACCAATACTGCACCACTTTAGACATAGCTTCCCTACCTGTAATGTATCTGTCCGAGATTCACACTCGAGATATGAGACTTCCCACTAGGTGCCATATGTGCCCTCGTGTATATGTCTTCCCAGAGAGTGTGATTCAGCTCCTTTTCCTAAATCTTATGACCTGCAGATTTCAACACCTTATCGGTTGATTCTAGGAACTTATAAAGTTCTGAGATCATTTTATCATCCATTTTCATAAGCAGCCATCTGTCAATCTAGCTAGATCACCAGATTTAACAACCAGTGACAGATCTGACAGTAGCAGTATCTCTTTTTTTCTAAGATGCAGGAATTCAACTTTAATAAACTGTTATTTAGTATAGGGATGAGTGGTGACAGGAAAGTAGTGCTGTCCTTACTCCACCCTCTTTCACGCCTACAACACTGCTGTCATAATAGGGATGAGGAGAACCCCTATGACCAATGCTTGTTATTCAGCCATTACATTTTCCAAATGTGTTTGCCAGCAATCAACAGATCGAAGAACACTATTGTTTCTCAGTTTCGGGCTTCCCCTTTCCAGAAAATCTGTGTTGCCTCATAATACCCTAAGAAAGTTGGAAAGCTGAGGCTGCTTATCCAGGAGCCAATTCCTCACACAACGTTTCCTTCTAACCCATACATAGTTGTCAAGGATTCTTTGAACTATCATGATCTCGCTGGTGGCTAGAGGTTTTGGAAGTATCTGAAATAGGTTGTAGGCAGAAGTGCGATTTTCATCACAGCTCTAAATCCGCACCATGATAGCCCATCTAGCCCCGATTTGACTGTGAAACTTAAGACTTGCAATGTTTAGAGATTTGCCTTGAACCCTGATTCCCTGCCAGAGTTCTCCAAATACCTAATTATGGGTGGCAGGGAGTGTGTGGCACAGCTAGCAAGATTAGGCCATAATCTGCCTTGCTCATGAGTTTGAACATATCCTTGCCAATCTGTTACTCTCTTATCAGTTCAATCTGATAAACCCTTTCTGCAAATTGCTCCATCGTCAGGGCAAGTAGGAAAGGGGAGAGAACACACCCTTGTCGGTTCCCCCTCTGAATATTGAGTAGCGCAACGAGCATCCATTGGCTCTCAGTGTGGCTCTTATTGCCTTATTCCATGCTAGAACCCAGGTGTTAAAGTTAGAAGCAACATGGGCATCCTTTAGGAGTCACTAAAGGTAACACCTTCTTTCAATATTCGTCCAATGGTGCTACCCTAGCTTCGGCGGTAGGGCAGAAACACAGATGGCATGATCCTGTTCACTTTCTATGGTAGCAACTGTGGTGTTCTGCTGTCATGGTTCTATGGTAACAGAATGCCACGCTTCAGGGGGTTCTGGTTCAGAATGTAGTTTGTGTCAGTTGGAGATTACGGTCCTCTACGTAGGACCTGTTCCTGTGCTCTCCCTCCCTATTACTTAAAATAAAGTAGTAATTACTTACTCACCTGGCTGCCGGCCCTACTTTACATTTTGGCGACAATCTGACGAACCTGCCGCAGCTCCTGCCGTCTCACGGTTCCTGCCAGGGTCTTCGTTCCTGCCACTGGAGCTGGTTCTGGACAACCTTCATACTTTGTGGTAAGGCGTGTCGACTGGAAGAACACGGCGTCACTCTGAGCTGCCTGCCACTTTCTGCCAAGGTCTTACTTATTTCCGACCGGCAACCGCCATCACAGCACTGCGCGAGCGCTCCTCCTTCACGAGCTCAAGGTTTCTGCTCGAGCGGTCCCGCTGTACTCTGCACGAGGAACTGTTGCTTAGTTACCATCACGTTATCACGTTGCTGCATGTCTTCCTCTGTGCCATCACAGCTGTGTGTTACTGTGGTGACCGGCCCACGCTGATTCAAGCTGCGCTTTAATTCTACGTTGTCAGCATGCGCACTGGTATAGCGCATCAAATTCAACTCAATCTTCACCATGATATCTAACTTCTAGACAGCGGACACACACCTTTTACATTTTGGATACCTTCGTGTGCTACAGCTTGCTCTGTTGTTACAGTATGAGTGGATATTTCCTTTCCATGGTGACACACACATCGCCATAAATTGGATACCATTTGTGTGTTCTTTTTCTACTCGGTGAGGCAAACACCTTTTTATCATCTTCTCGGCACGGTGACACGCACATCGAATCACAGTTGTACTTTTCATCTTGCGTGTCATTTCCTTCTTTGGTGATGCGCACACCTTTTTAACAAGCATTCTTCTACTTTACATGTACATTACAAGTACTTACAAGTACATTACATACTTCTACTCGCCCCCTCCGCGACCGCGCAGCGGACGCGCGCAGCGGGAGTGCCTTATGTGCGCCGAAGGTGCGCCAAAGGTAAGCCCGTCTGCGCCCGTCCGCGCCTGGACCGCGCCCAGCGCCAGACCCCCTGGTCCCCGCACCCGCCAGCCCCCCCGCAGGACCTACGACTTCGCCACGCTCTTCGCTCTCAACACCACCCGAACTCCCGGATGCTACCGAGCGACCCCTCGACGCACCCATGGACCCTTCGTCTGCCGCTCCTGCAACTTCTCCTGCCTCCGATCCTGCACCACACCCACCGGGACGGGAAGCAGTAATCACCTGAAGTGCATCCTTCTGAACACCCGCTCCGTCCACAGACACGCCGTTGAGCTCTGGAACCTCCTCGACAACGCATCCCCTGACGTCGCCTTCCTCACGGAAACCTGGATGAACGCCTCCTCAGCCCCCGACATCGCCATAGCCATCCCGGACGGCTACAAGATCATCAGCAAAGACCGCATCAACCAGACCGGAGGAGGCATCGCCATCGTACACAAGAGCACCATTCGCATCTCGACTGACTCCATCAACACATTCAGCGCTGCCGAACACCTCCACTTCCAGATCCACACCGACCCCAAGACGACCCTCAGAGGCACCCTCATCTACAGACCCCCGGGACCACGGGCACAGTTCTGCGATGACATCACGGACTTCATCAGCCCACACGCCCTCCACTCCACCGACTACATCCTCCTCGGGGACCTCAACTTCCACCTGGAGAACACCAACGACCGCAACTCCACCACCCTGCTGGACAACCTGGCCAACCTCGGACTGAAGCAACTGGTCAACACCCCCACGCACTACGCCGGCCACACGCTCGATCCTATCTTCTCCTCCAGCAAGCACGTCTCCTTCAGTCACTCCACCGGACTCCACTGGACCGACCACAGCTGCGTCCACTTCAGCTTCGCAAAGAACACGGCCCACCACCACCCGAGGCAGGTTCCACACAGAAACTGGAGCAAGATCACCGCCGACCAGCTCACCGCCTCCCTCAGCCAGAACCCTCCGGCCAGGACACTGGATCCTAACACAGCAGCCCGCAACTTCACGCAGTGGCTGTCCACTAGCGCCGACAACCTCGCCCCACTGAAGGACCCACTCACCAGGCCCAGAAGCAAGAAGGCCCCCTGGTTCACCGACGAACTCAAGGACTCCAAGAAGGCCTGCCGCACCCGGGAGAAGGCCTGGCTCCTCGACAAGACCGCCGACAACATGGCCGCCCTCAAACTCGCAACCCGCAGGCATCACCAGCTCATCCGCACCACCAAGAGGAAATCTCTGAAGGAACGACTGGACAAGAACGCCCATGACAGCAAGGAGCTCTTCAACATCGTCAAGGAATTCTCCAACCCCAGCACCGGCAACAACGACATCGCCCCCTCACAGGACCTCTGCGACTCCCTCGCCTCGTACTTCCACCGCAAGATCGCCGACATTCACAGCAGCTTCGGCGCTCACCCCCTGCACCCATCGTTCGAACCCACACTCCCAGCCGCCATCCTCCGGACATGGACCGAGGTGACCCCTGAAGACACAACTCTCATCATGAACACCATCCACTCCGGATCCCCGACCGACCCGTGCCCCCACCACGTCTTCAACAAAGCGGCCCCCACCATCGCACCCCACCTCCGAGACATCATCAACGCCTCCTTCAACACAGCAACCTTCCCGGAGAGCTGGAAGCACGCCGAGCTCAGCGCCCTGCTGAAGAAACCAACAGCGGACCCAACCGACCTCAAGAACTTCCGCCCCATCTCGCTCCTTCCCTTCCCGGCCAAAGTCATCGAAAAGGTCGTCAACAAGCAACTGGCCGCCTTCCTCGAGACGAACAGATCCCTCGACCCGTCACAGTCCGGATTCAGAACCAACCACAGCACCGAGACCGCTCTCATCGCAGCCACGGACGACATCCGAGCCCTGCTCGACAAAGGTGAAACAGCAGCACTCATCCTCCTAGACCTCTCCGCGGCATTCGATACTGTCTGTCACCGCACCCTAGTACAACGCCTCCACGACACCGGCATCCAAGGGAAGGCCCTAGACTGGATCACCTCATACCTCTCCGGAAGAACACAGAGAGTACGCCTGCCTCCGTACCGCTCGGAGGCCACCACGATCATCTGCGGCGTCCCGCAAGGATCATCGCTCAGCCCTACGCTCTTCAACATCTACATGAAACCTCTAGCGGCCATCGCTCGCCAACACAACCTGAACATCATCTCCTACGCCGACGACACCCAGCTGATCCTCTCCCTCACCAGAGACCCCGACACCGCCAAAGCAAACCTCCACGAAGGGATGAAAGACGTCGCCGAATGGATGAAAGACAGCCGCCTAAAGCTGAACACGGACAAGACAGAAGTCCTGATCCTGGGACCATCACCCTCCGCGTGGGACGACTCCTGGTGGCCCCCGGCCCTAGGCACCGCACCCAAACCAACGGACCACGCACGCAACCTGGGCTTCATCCTGGACTCCACTCTTTCGATGACCAGACAAGTCAACGCCGTCTCCTCATCCTGTTTCCTCACACTCCGCATGCTCCGCAAGATCTTCCAATGGATCCCGACCGAGACGAGGAAAACAGTCACCCAGGCCCTCGTCACCAGCAGACTGGACTATGGAAACACCCTCTACGCCGGAACAACAGCCAAGCTTCAGAAAAGAATCCAGCGCATCCAGAACGCCTCCGCTCGACTCATCCTGGACATCCCTCGATGCAGCCACATCTCGAGCCACCTCAGAGACCTGCACTGGCTCCTGGTCAACAAAAGGATCACGTTCAGACTTCTCACCCACGCACACAAATCCCTCCACGACCTGGGCCCAAGGTACCTCAACGACCGCCTGACCTTCTACTCGCCCACCCGCCAGCTACGGTCCGCGAACCTCGCCCTCGCCGTCGTCCCCGCTTCCAGAGAGCCACCGCCGGAGGAAGATCCTTCTCTTACCAGGCGGCAAAGACATGGAACTCCCTGCCGGTCCACCTGCGGCGGACCCGGGACCACCTCGCCTTCAGGAAACAGCTCAAGACCTGGCTGTTCGAGCAGTAGCAGACCCCCCTCCCCTAGCGCCTTGAGACCCTTTCGGGTGAGTAGTGCGCGATATAAATGCCATGATTGATTGATTGATAGGGTTTCACAGTTGTTTTTTAGTTGTTCTTGCAGTGTTTTTCTGCTTTCACCAAATCTTCAGCGTTATTTTTCATCTTCTACTTGTGGAATACTTCTCTGCGCAGTGACGCACACACCTTTTCAAGCATCAACTTCTTTACACGGTGACATGCACACCTACTTACAACTTGTACTTGTTACCTTGTGTGTCACTTCCAAGAAATTGCACCCTTTACTCATTACCTTTGCGTGTCAGTTAAAGGTACCGTGATACACATACCTCCAAGGGTCTACTTTCTTCATCATTTTTCTTTTAGTTACCTTCTCAAGGCGAACCACCTATGAAATGGCCAGAATGGAAGTAGTACTTTCTTAATTACATTAGTGGCATTGAGGAAGAAGGTACAGATGAGTTTTCTCCAGCAAGGAAAAAAAAATACTTCTGCATAATTTGGGACCTGAAGGGTTACGGGGTTTTAATCAAATGGAAAAAAACCAAGAGTTGATGCAGAGCAAAATGTATTCTTAAACGCCTTGGAAGATTTAGACAACTATTACCAGCCTAATGTTTGTGCTGCAATAGACAGATTAAATTTTTTCCAAAGGAAACAAGGTAAGTCAGAACCCATTGATGATTATGTTTCAGCCCTTAAACAATTAGCCATATCCTGCACATTTGGTTCTCTTCACGATGATCTAGTAAGAGATCAAGATATAATGCACACTAATGACTAAAATCTTCAAGAACAACTTTGGGTTAATGGTGATGCACCTCTTAAAGATCTAATTGCTCTTGCAAAAAAAGCAAAATGTCTAAGAGTTGTGCCAAAGCCATAGTGTATCCCTCCATTTCTTCTGATGTTGGTAGTAGTAATAATGCTGCTGTTTGTAAGTTTTTTATAAGGGTAAAAATAAAGATAGTGAGCCTCTCAAGAAGAAGTCTATGGACTTTCCAAAACAGAAAAATGTCTTTTGTTACAGGTATGGTAGCAAGGAGCATCTCGCCATGGATAAGGGATGTCCTGCTTTACAGCCAAAATGTATTTATTGTGGTATCACTGGCCATTTTGCCAAAGTGTGTATACGCAAAACTAAAAGACCTCGCATTGTGAAATTTGTTACTAATCAATCGGAATACGAACAATCGGATGACGATAATCCTGACTCTGGAAGTGTATCATGCATTGATGCTCCTGTGTTTAATCTTGATGGTTGGTCCAAATCCAAACCCGTTTGTGAAATAATAATTGGTGGTGTCAGAATTGCGATTGTTGTAGACTCCGGTTCTCTGTACACCATCATTAATCAAAAGTTATGGAAAAAGGAATTTGTACCAACCGTGGCTGCTGATTTAACTATTTCTGATATACACCCAGTTACCTTTAAGGGAGAGGAGATACCTATGTTGGGTTTCAGAAACCTTAATTTCGAGTTCACAGGTAGAAATACTAATAGTAAGTTGTATGTAGCTGAAGGTGGACCTTCCGTTTTGGGGTGGGTAGACCAAAAAGCATTAGGAATAATCCTTAACCCCAATGGAATTGACCAAGTCCTATTTCTTGATACTGTTCAACACAATACGGTGGAGGAACCTAAACACAAGTATCCCAGTGTGTTCTCAGGCACTGTTGGAAAACTTAAAGATTTTGTTCATCGTATTGTGCTCCAAAAGGGTGTAGAACCTGTTTGTCACATGGCTCGCAATATACCTCTAAGTGTAAAACAAGAAGTAGCAGACGAACTAGAAGGGTTATTAAGGAATGGTTTCATTGAACCAGTGGAATGCTCTGAATGGCTTGCCCCTTTAGTTGTAGCTCATAAAGTCAATGGTAAGATCAGGCTCTGTATTGATTTAAGAGACCTGAATAAGAGGATAGTAGTAGACAAGTTTCCTTTACCTAAAATAAATGAGTTTCTGAGTCTTACCAAAGGGATCAATGGTTTTCTACAATACACCTGTCGTCAGCGTACCACCAAATAGAACTGCACCCTGACAGCAAAAGTCTTACTGCCTTTGTAACACCCATGGGATATTTTAGGTTAATTTGCCTGCTGTTTGGGCTTGCATCCGCCGCAGTGGTTTTCCAAAGATATATGCACCGCCTTTTTAAAGATATTCCTCACGTGACCTACTTCCAAGACGATATCCTCATTATGAATAAAAGTAAGGAGGAACATGTTACATTACATTCTGTCTTGACCAACTTGAGAGACAGAGGGCTGAATTAGAGAAATTAACATTTTGCAGACACTCTGGGGTATATTCACAAGAACGTGTGATAACTACCGCAAGAGTAGCGTATCGCAACTTTCAATATCGCAGCCCATTGAGGGAAAATAACCCAGTGACAACGTGGGATTCACAACAAGGCGGTAGCATGCGATAGTCTGCTGAAACTGTGGACAATGTCTGAGATAAAACCACCTCGATGGAGATAAAAACACAAACCAGAACACCAAAAAACCTGCGATGGGCCAAAGCGCGATGAGGAAATCAGCGATAAGCAATGCCAGGCCTGCAACACACACCTGGCAGGTGGGAAAAATCTCCATAAAAGCAGAAAAAACACCCATACACAAACTGACCTACATCCACGCACTATGGAGGCAGCTGGAGCAGGCGCAGAGGACGAGCGCAACCCCACAAGCACCCCGGACGACCAGCCTGGGACCACGGGGACAGGGAAGGGCAAGGACAAGAAGACGAGGAAGACGAAGTTCAGTCCGCAGGCGAACAGGATCATAGTCAAGGAGGTGATGGAACACCATCAACAACTCCAACGTGTCATTGGGCACCAAAACTGGAATCGTCGACAAGGTGAATGCCATCGGAGAGCACAAGCTGACAATGGACGAGGTCAAGAGGCGATGGAATGACATCGAGCGGAAGACCAAGGAGAAACTCTCCGCCAACCAGAAGGCAGCAATGCAGACTGGAGGTGGGGGCCCAGCGCCACAGCTGGAGCTGGATGACATGGAGGAGCTGGTGTATACAGTCATCAGTGTGGACACTGTGGCCGGAGTCGGGGGACCGGACACTGCTCGACAGTACACAACACAACCGCAACGGGGTGAGTGAGCACCAGGTACTGGGGGTACGGGTGGAGATGGGCACAATGGCACAATGGCACAGATGCACAATCAAGCAGAACACAGTGCACACCCACAATGACTCTGGGTCATCGCCCAGACCAACATACTGTCACAACGTACAATGCCATGCTGTCTGAATGTCAACCTGTACCATGCGTCTACACACATGTGGACACATTGTAATACACCATCTCCCCTTCACATCGAAGGGGCACCGTCAACACCTCCTGCAGAGCAGTCCCAGCCACTGTTCACAGATGATGAGAAGGACAACGCCAGCATCGACACCCAAACCATCCAAGACATCATTGACCTCATCCGCCACTCAACTCCAGGCTCAGGCCAGCCCAGCTACATCGATGAGACCCCACCCAAACCATCCAGCAGGAGGCACTCACAGCCCTGGCACCCTCCCAAGACCTCAAAGAACAACACATGGCCTTCCAACGCCGCGTGCTGGAGTGCCAGATGGAGACAGCTGAGCAGGTGCAGGTGGGCTTCGGCATCATGGCTGCCAAACTGGACGCCATCCTTGGGTGTCTATGTCCGCCCCATGGTCTCCACCGAGCCCTGACTGATATCGCTGGACTCATGACGCGGAGAGAAGAACACCTGTCCGCTCAGAGTGGCTCCAGCCATGAGCTGGCACACATATGGATGCTCATGGAGGACATGGTGCGGATGGAGGTGGAAAGGATGGCAGCCACTGCTGCACATAATCTAAATGTAGCACAAGGCGTGGCGCTGATGAATGCTGCTGCCCCCACACCATCCACATCCCCGCCCCCTGGTGTGTAAGTGCCTCCCAGTGCGGCAGGCGTATCCACTCAGGCACCTGATGTGTCAGTGGCACACAGTGCGGCAGCCGGAGCCACTCAGGCCCCTGATGTGTCAGTAGCACACAGTGCAGCAGCCGGATCCACTCAGGCCCCTGATGTGTCAGCGGCACACAGTGCGGCAGCCGGTTCTGCAACACCCACAGGTGGGGCAGGGCACACACCCGGGGACGAGGAATTGGATGGGACTGTGGTCAGATGGACCAGGCACTAGCATTCATTACCGCCACCTGGCCTGTTTCTGCTTGGTCCCGCACGAATGTCTGACAGAATATCGACGTCAAAAATATCGTTGTCAAAAATATAGTTTTTTGAAAAATGTTTAAAAATAATGTAAAATTGCAATAAATAATACATATAATTGAAATAAACATAGTTAAACATATACACATAAAATGTAATATATATCATTAATTAATAATATTTACAATTAATTATTATAATAATTTATAAATTGTTAAACATTTTATAAATTATAAATACATACATACACATACAACAATAATATAAATAAAAATACAAAAACTATATATAACAAATTGTAAAAAAAATTCAACAAAAATTATACAATACATTAACTAAAACAGTAAATAATCGATAGCGTAAGTGTAAAAATTACTATTCCAACTCCAGAGGGTGCAACAGTAGGGAAAGTCTTGGATAGCGTAGGGGTAAAAATTACTACAAATTGTAGTTCCAAACAACGGCGGACACAGTGACTGCACTTCCCTGTGATGTTCCCTTGTTGTGTATTGCAAATAGTCAATCTGGTTGAGTGTGCACAAAACTACTTCAGCACTTGCCGTCGTTGAGTGCCAACTGCTGTGCAGACAAATGAGGAAGTCAAACTTTTGGAGTGGTGCACCGCTCGGTATTGAGACGAGTGGTAGGCAATTAGTCAATGAGTCTTATGATATTAAAGTCTTGAATAATCTTTTATTTAAAAAAAATTGCCAGCCAACGCATTTTGTTCATGAAAATGAACTTCTTCAGGGCATGAGTCCACGTTCCCGGGTGAGTAAACGGAAGTGTAGGGTGGTAGTCCGAGCTGAACGGGCCACCTTGGTAAGGACTGGTGTGTGCTGTATCTGTGAGCAGGGCGGGGTGATGAGCTGTAGGCTTTCATGGTAAAAATTACTATTCCAACTCCAGAAAGTGTAACAGTAGGGAAAGTGTTGGATAGCGTAGGGGTTAAAAACACTATTCCAACTCCAGAGAGTGCAACAGTAGGGAAAGTGTTGGATAGCGTAGGGGTTAAAATTACTATTCCAACTCCAGAGAGTGCAACAGTAGGGAAAGTGTTGGATAGCGTAGGGGTTAAAATAACTTACTAATAATTAAAATATTTTTTTCTAAAAAAATAATAATGTAATTATTAAATTACAATAAATTAATTAACACTACCAATAAATAATTACCTTTAAAAATTACCAATTAATAAATAACAATTAAATTGATGATAAATACAATTAATTAATAATTATTAATAATGTGTTACCAAATAATAATGAAATAAAAATAATTAATTTTCAATACCCAAAAACAATAATTATTTTTTAAAAAATAGCAATTCAACATTAATTAACACTTAATTATTGATAAATACCAATACATCACAATTAATCAAATTTAATGAGCAAATATTAATTAATGAACAATAAATTAATTTCCCCCCAAAATATTAATTCTTAAAAAGTTATTACCAATTATTAATGAATTACCAATAAATTAATTATCAATACCCAACACTAAAATAAATATTTACTTAATTACAATTACATAACTTCCCACCCTATTGCCCTATAACCTCACAACACACTTCAATAATAAATTAATGCACTTAATATAATTACCAATTAATCAATTAATAAAAATTAATTACCAATCAATAACAATTCATTACCAATTATTTAACATAAAATTAATTATCAATACCAATAAATACAAATTTAATAATTACTTAATCACAATTATATTGCTTACCACCCTATTCCCCTATAAACCCACAACCCGCTACAGAATTAAAACGCAACATTTATTTAAAAATAATTCCTAAATAAATGTAATTAATTTACTATAATTAAATTACTTCCCACCCTATTCCCCTATAAACCCACAACCCGCTACGGTACTAAAACCCACAATTTACTTAAAAAAATTATTACCAACTTCTAAAAATGTAATACATATATTCTAAAACTAGTACAATAATTAACAAAAAATATAAAAAAAACATATAAAATACATATTAAAAGACATAACACTAATAGTAATATCGATATTAGTACATCGATATTTTTGCTATCGATATTACTAACTTCGATATTAACAAAAACAATATTTCTTACCTTCAGGTCGATGTTCTAGTCGGCGATATTCTTGACTTCAATAATATGACACTACGATATTTCCAACTCGATATTCTTGTAGGTCGAAATAAAAAACTCGATATTTAGACTGTTTACGGTCCTGCACATGGCCTCATGACCTTCCACTGACCCACGATGCACTCCGATGCACTCACCTTGGACAGCAACATGGACTGTCAGTTCCGGATTGATGACCAATGACACGGCGACCAGGCTGCGGACTTTACCCTTCCCTTCATCAGGACTTGTCATCCCCGGATGGACTCTGGCTGGCCCTCCACAGGCCCATATTGTGTAGTGTGCTGGGCATTGCCCTGAACCGCTCCAGCTGCATAACTGCACTGGATGTGCAATAAACATCCATTGACGCACTGCTGTGTCATGTCTTTCATCAGTCATGTATGCATGTGTGGATGAATGTAGGGACAGTGATTACCCTCCGCCAACATAATGGGCCGACACCATCACATTCTCCTCTGCCCATGGTGACTGGATGATGGACACCACGGTTCCCAATCATGAAGGGCACAAGAGTTTTGTTGTGCACAGGGTTAGTGGGAACCCAGGTCTGTGTACGGCACGGGCCGACCACCACGTGGTGCTGACTGGGGTTGCACAGGGTTAGTCGCACCCGGCGCTTTGCAGCAGGCACAGGCACCCCGCCACGGGACGGTGACTTTGGGCACCTTAAGCTGCTGAGCGGGTGGGCACCCTGCGGTGATGCCCCATCCTGGCGGTCCGGGCAACGCAGGATTCGTGTGCCCTGCTGGACCGCAATATTGGCCAGAGACAGTGAGCAGCGCGGGCCTACCGCCACGTGGCCTCGCTTCCGGGTCACAGACTTAGTGGCACCCATTGTGCTGATCGGGTGTGCAAAAGACACACAATTGATGTACGTAATGCTGAACAAATCAAAACTGAGTGGGTGTGCAGCCTGCAATGTTGCCGGGTGCACTGGTATGTCCTCTGCCATGGGGTATTCAAGTCCCCGCACCAAACGTGAGACCTGTTGACCTCCAGAGCGTGGCTGCATGGTGTGAAGGGTGCATGTCCGCGGGCCCCAGGCTTGTGGCTTGCAGCGGCACGTGGTGAGACATTCAGCCTACACGCCGGTGGCGGAAGGTGAGCAGTGAGGCCTGGGTGTGCATGGGCGGGCATGCTCCATGGGTGGCGGGTGCCTTTGTGAGGCCTCTGCCTGGGTGTGCATGGGCGGGTAGGCGATGTTATCTTGTGCAAGTGTGTGTACTGTGCCAGTCATGTATCTGGACTCTGTTTCAGATGACGGCTCTGAATCAGATGTGTGTCCTGGTGTACTGCTATACATACCGGCACGTGGTTGGAGACCCACCGGTGGCAGCAGGTGAGCAGTGTGGCCTGGGTGCGCAGGGGAGGCTCTCTCTCTCTCTCTCTCTCTCTCTCTCTCTTTCTCTCTCTCTCTCTCCCTCTATTCTTCTCTCTCTCTCTCTCTTCTTCTCTCTCTTTCTCCCTCTCATCTTCTCTCTCTCCCTCTTTCTCTCTCCCTCTCTTCTTCTCTCTCTCTCTCTTCTTCCTCTCTCACTCTCTCTCTCCCTCTTCTTCTCTCTCTCTCTCCCTCTCTTCTTCTCTCTCTCTCTCTCTCTCTCTCTCCCTCTCTTCCTCTCTCTCTCTCTCCTTTGCTCTCTCTCTGTCCTATGATGTGCGCAGGACACACCTTCTCATCATTTTTTTTGTCTTGCAGGCTGTGACCCACGGACTGTCCCGCGGGGAGCTGCCATGTGTCTTCATTTTGTTTCGGTGTTCATTTTAATAAAGTTGTATTTGTTGCTCCGAAAGTGAATGTGTGATGCTCATTTCTGTGACGACACATGCATTTCAACAGTTGTGATTGTGCGACATCATGCAGAATATTTATTACATGTTTTTGTGTAGCTGATGTGGCATGTCTTTGTTGGGGGGGTGCCAGGGTGGGGTGGTCCGGGGGGTGGTGTCGGTGGGTGTTGTGGCCCTCTTGGGTGTCCGGGCCGCATGATGTGTGGCTCCATGGCATCTGTTGCACTTCCGATGTGGCCCTGGGCTGGTCTCCCTTTTGTGGAGCTGGCTGCCGTCCAACTTAACACCAGGTCAGAGCAGGTGTAGATTTCCTGGTGCTAACGCGCCTTATCGCCGGTTTGGTGTTCTTCTCGCCGATCAGGCTGGTCTTTGAGAATGTTGCGGGGTGGTGTTGTCGCGGCTTTTGGCACGGCAACGCCTACTCTGCATCTCATTAGCGATAGTTGCAGGGATCCTCTGAGGTGATGTTTTTTGCGGCTGCTATCGCGGGTAAACTAGTGCTGTGGGCTGTTACCACCAACTTGTGAATGGGGAGGTAAATTTATCACGACTTTGGCTGAGATAAAGTGCCGTTAATTCAGTGATAGCTCCTTGTGAATATGGCCCTCTGTTTCTTATCTTGGGCACGAAGTGAGTGACAAGCGTGTGTTTCCCAAAAACAGCACTATTAAAGCTATTGAGGAAGCTCCAGCTCCTACCACTAGGGATGATGTTCGATCCTTTCTAGGGCTGGCTGAGTTCTACTCAAAGTTTGTCAGGGACTTCGCTGAGAAAACCTTTTGGATATGACAACTGCTTAAAGTATGTCAAGAGTTTATTTGGAATGAGTGTTTGCAAAATGAGTTTATCTTCATTAAAAAGGACATTTGTAATGCCGTTCCCTTACAAGGTTTTGATGTAAAATCTCACACTTTTTTGACCACTAATGCAGTGGCAAGATCCTGGGTGGTCTCTTATCCAAAGTGTCGACAGATGGTAAGGAAAGCACTATCTCCTTTGTTTCCAGATCTCTCACAGATGCTGAATCTAAGTACTCTGTGATCGAGAAAGAGATGTTAGCATGTGTTTGAGCCACTAGGAAATTCAGGCAGTACTTTACCATACATTCAGACCACAAGCCGTTGGTTAAAGTACTTACCACTGAAGGTGCAAGTAGAGCCACGCCATGTTTAGCTAGAATGTCACTTAATCTGTTAGATTATGCTTATGATGTTACTTATTTGCCTGACAAGAAAAATGTTGTTGCTGATTTCTTGAGCAGATCCCCCATCAATGTTATAGATGTTGAAAGTAGAGATGACATTTGGTATGACTGCAGCATTGCCAGCATTGATTCTGATTGGGGGGTGCAAGCCATTGGATTAGAAGAGTGGCAATCTGCTTATGCTGAAGATGAAATGTTAGATACGATTAAGGAATATGTTTTGCTTGGATGGCCCAGGAAATGTGACATTAATGTTATATGTAGGAGGTTCTGGGAATTGTGAGGTGAGTTATCAGTCTCTGATTCAGGTTTTCTTTTAAGTGGGAATAGAGTTGTTCCACCCATTAAATTGCATATCAGGTTTCTGGAATTAAATCCCGAGGGTCATCTTGACATCATGAAATCCAAGCAAAGAGTTAAGTCTGGTTATTGGCAGGGGAGGCTGGTGCATAGGGGCGAGATGGGCGTCGCCCTCCCACCCTGGGGGACAAAAAAATGCCTGATGAAAAACACTGAGCAGCTAGGAATAAATAGTGCTGGCTGCTAGTGCTCAGTGAACAAACATGTACAAAATTGGGGTTTTCTTTAGGGGGGTGTGGGGGTATGGCCTTTGCTCTGCAGTGTCTGCACATGCTTTTGGCTGGGCGAAGATTTCTTCGACCTAGAGCCAGAAAGCAGGGCAGTGACGACACACTGGTGGGTGCAGCCTGTGTTTAACTAGCAGAATAGCATTTCGATTTTGGGCGTTATTCCCTTGGCCCAGGGCGGAGCTGGAGGCTCTCCATTAATTCCAATGGCTGAGGGTGGAGCATTCCGGCAGGCTTAGAGTTTGTGGGGGTGTGGCAGTGGCCTTTGTCTCCTCCACTAGACCCAGCAACAGTTGTTGTTGTTCAAGTGATTGGTTTGCCAGGGTCTGGGGGAGGAGTCGAAAGAGTAGACCAATTCCAGAATTTTCCAGTTTGGTATTGCCATTTGCCACGCTGTGCACTGCTGCAGTCCTCTTGGTAACGAGTCGACGAGTAGCCCGGTTTATGATGAGAACATCGATCGAGCCAGCCAGGTCGAGCATGTCATCATCGCGTCGTCGTCGTCCGTAAAACACGGGGGTAAGTGAAGTCTAAGTAAACTTAAAAGTCTGTCTCTGTCAGTGAAAGTGAAAGTGAGAACAGAAGCGAAGCGAGTATGGCCGTACAATGACATTGATGAACGAACGCGAACCCAAACAACGGAGGGCATCTGGTGTGTGCACTGTGGCATGCATGCCAACATTTCCGAAGAGCAAAGTGGGAGATTTAAAAAAAAAAAAATCGGGAGATTGGGGCCTTCAATCGGGCTTGGGCTTTGGAAGTGTGCTGCTGCAGGCCCTCTCTCTTCCTGCCATTGCTGCGCTCCATACTTCTGAAATGTAAGAAAAAAGTGCATTTGCGTTTCAAATGTCCAGTCCTGCACTGCAGGACTGGACATTTGAAACGCAAATGCACTTTTTTCTTACATTTCAGAAGCATGGAGCGCATCAGTGGCAGGAAGAGAGAGGGTGATGCAAGTGTGAAGTGTTGTGCCCCCGAGGAATCGGGTTTTTGCTTGCAGGATTCGGGACGGGAGGCGGGAGACTAGCCTTGAAATCGGTAGTCTCCCGCCTGAATCGGGAGGGTTGGCAAACAACGGAGGGCATCTGGTGTGTGCACTGTGGCATACATGCCAACATTTCCGAAGAGCAAAGTGGGAGATTTAAAAAAAAAAAATCGGGAGATTGGGGCCTTGAATCGGGTTTGGGCTTTGGAAGTGTGCTGCTGCAGGACTGGACATTTGAAACGCAAATGCACTTTTTTCTTACATTTCAGAAGCATCGAGCGCAATGGCAGGAAGAGAGAGGGTGATGCAAGTGTTGTGCCCCCGAGGAATCGGGTTTTTGCTTGCAGGAATCGGGAGGCGGGACACTAGCCTTGAAATCGGTAGTCTCCCGCCTGAATCGGGAGGGTTGGCATGTCTGCTATTGTGCATTGATTTTTAAATATAGGCTCACGACTGCCTAAAATATTCCGTGCTTCAAAGGGTAAAATAGACCTGAATGTGTGGCTTACATATGATCAAATCCAAATGTATACATATATTTATTTGCATATCTAATATGCAGCAAAGTGTGCACCTTAGTTAGGTTTGGCTGGAAAATCCATCAGAGTGTGTGGGAGTGTTGTGATTTGACTTACTGTGACAACAACTCTAGTGTGAGGTATGTATTCTTTGGCTTGCTAATATCCCCCATCAATCAACCTACACACAGATTTTTTTTAAGGTCTCGTTCCCTATTTCTGGTCTCAAGGAAAGACATCTTTGGTGATCAACATTAGGCGATTTGCAGAATATTTACTATATAAATAAGTGTTTTGTGTATGTCAAAAGGGTCTGAGGTGCTCATTCATTCACGGGTCTTTCGGTAAAGCACACTGCACAGAGCTCTGGGCATTCCACAGGCTGGACAGGGCATTTGGCACGACCCGGCCCGCCAATAATTTGGTGAGTGACTCCAGTGAACTGGACTACTAACTTGCCCCAAGTAGGTATTAAAAAACCTGAACTACACTGTTAACCAGAGGCGCAACTAGAGTCAAATTTCGGGGGGGGCTGATGCTTCAAGCAAAAGTCGGAGTGGAGCTGCAGGGGTGAAAACCATCAAAGCCTCATTAACAAGCAAAAGGTCTTTTAAAGACCTGTGAAGTACTCGGGTGCGGCTATGTGTGCGCCAGGAAGCTGTCTCATTCCCGGGCAGCCAAACACGACGGGGGGGCTGATGCCCTTTGAGTCCAATGGGCGTTGCGCGCCTGACGTAGAAGAGGCACTATTATACTTTTATCTAGCTCACGGTGCACTCCTGCCTTTTCAAAGGGCTGCAGGCCGCAATGTTATTATTACCCCGTGTAGTGGCCCACACTATGAGGCTCATGGTGTGGGCCACTACACGGGGTAATAATAACATTGCTGCCTGGAAGAGAGACTAAGATTTGCATATCTCCATGCTTCAGTGACGAACGCTCAACCCATGGAGCTATCCTGGAGTTGAGAGACCCATTACTGACTGTACTGACGGCTGCAGGTCCCCTGGTGGAAGTGTGATACCAGCTCTCGTTTATTCCCTTCCCCCATCATGTACGGCGACAACCCGGTTCCTCACACTTTGAGTGGCAGCTTTTAGTGTAACTGTTATGCACATACGGCGTGGTGGCCGGGACTGGGACACGGCGTGTCCAGCTGGAACAAGGCTGGCTGACACAAGACCAGGCGGCGTGGCACAGAGGTGCGAAATCGCGCGCACCCTCCCCCGTGCCGCCTGTTACCACCAGGGCCCCCAGCAAACTCACCACGCCCCCAGCGGTCGCGGCCTCAGAGCGGCCATAGCGCCTCTATGTGAGTCCACCTACTTTGAACACCAGCACCCTCGGATGCAGAAGGCAGCCAGCTATCCTGCCTCGAACTGTTAACTCCCCCCAAAAACACCGACGCAGCGACCTTGGGCTGGACCTTAATAGACAGACCATATGTGGACCGGTCCTCCTTAAAGTTAGTGGGCGCTCAAACTCCCCGCCGGATACCCCGTGTGCCTGCCGATCTTTTTTACCATTCTTCTGACACGGGGCCCTAAAAATATATTTATTATTTGTACCTCTAGCGTGAGTGCTTTAGGATAACAAGGCGCGCTAATCTCTACCTAAATATTAGTTTTTTTGGTCGAACCCGTGTCTCCCAGGCCGAAGGCGAGCGCTCTGATAATTGAGCCACACTCACCTACGCATGTGAGCTAAGAGCCATCCACACTTGATTAAGGCAGGACGGAAGCCGGACACTGGATTGGGGGAGTCACATCAGCCCCCCTTGCGGACACCAGTCCAAGGCAATGGTGCTGCTAAGCGACACTGTTTACCTGTTGTTTTTCATTTTTATCACTGTCTGTCTACTCTGCTGCGAATCCGATAATTTACTTTACTGTTGCCTGCGGGCCCGGACGGCAGGGACAGGGTGACTGACTCTGTGGCGGTAGTTAAGGGGATAGTAGAGGAGGGTGCACTGGTTACTGGCTTAGAGGCCTTGGCTCATGTTAGTGTCGTGAGTTAGTGTATGTTGGTCCGAGTCCGACCTGCGCCGTGGCGTGTGACGGTGTATGTACCAAGTTGGTACATACACACGCCACGGCGCAGATCGGACTCGGAGTGGTCTCAACTGCAGACAGGGGCCCAGGCACAAGCGGAAAGGAAACGAGCATTCCCTGGCTCAGAGCAGACTTAAACATGCATGCCTGAACTTCAGAAGAATGCTTATGTGTTGTTTTTAGTTTTGTCACTGCTGCGCTAATTAACTTTACCTACGCCTGGGAGCCCGGCCGGCAGGGTGACTTCTTTGATTCTGTTGCGGGGGTAGGGGTTTAGGGTGGCTTAGAGGCCTTGCCCTGATGGCATATGTACATTGTTGTACTTGTGCAACTTGTTAGTAACTTTTCGTTTTGGTTTCGTTTTTTGGGCAATGGGCAGCAGAGACAGTTTGAGTGAGGCCCCTGTCCCCTGCGCGCCTTCATGTGCCATTCTTAACAATTCCATTCACTGAAAATGCTGCTTATTCCTTTCCGTTTACATGGAGATTGGTTTTGTTACTCGTCCTTTTACCTTTATGAATGCCAGCCATTCATAAAGGTAGATGGACGAGTAAAACCAATCTCCATGTTTAATCGAAACAAATAAGCAGCGTTTTCAGTTTGTCTTTCAAGCGTCTACTTAAAGACGCAGTTGGTTTGATGCTGAGCCCTATTACCTTTTATCTCATTTAATCCCATATTGGACATGAGTTTTCACACCTGTTGGTATAAGTGGGCTTCGCAATTTTAACAGGCCTGAGGCCTGCAAGAACTGCGTTTGTTAACGTAAACACTTAACATGTCTGTGCCTCTAGGTAAGGGAAGTGTTGCACCGTGTCAGCTGCAGATGTTCGGCCAGGGTCTGGCTAGTGCCCTGCTCCTTAGGTCGACAACTTCTCATCGCCTGGGTTCACGAAGCACAATGATTCCATGGGAATACTAACAAAGCAGGTTTGTATGTTTTGCACCTCAATTTCTGTTATGTGGACTTTCTGTCAGTGTACATTTATAGTATATAAATGCTATATTTTGCAAAATAAACACAGTTTGGTGAAATATAATTTCTGTTTGTCTGGCTAATCTTAAAAAAATCAAGGATGAACTGCAATCCTGGGATAGATCTCTTTCGCCATCTAATTTTCAAAGTATTTGCAATGTACGGTCTTACCAATGGTGTGAGCCTTGATGACTTAATTAACCAATACAGTAAAGAGGAAGAGATGTGTTACAGGTAGAAAACACTTAGAGGGCCTCTTCCCATTGGCTGTGTGTGCTTGGCTAGGGGGTCGTTTTGCAAGCAGAACAGTTAGAGGATTTGGCACATTTTTGATATGTTTGTAATGTTTTCTTCACACTTGTGCTTTAAAATGCTATATTTGGATCCCGTTTTTGCAAAAATTTACATTAAATATGTGGTGTAAAAGGGTACATATTTTTCGCCCCACCAGTTTCAAAATCCACCAGCCGCCCCTGGTTATTGGTGGCCTGATATTGACACAGTGATGGAGAAATTTGTACGAAATTGTGTCCATTGTGCTTCTGCTGATAAATCTCTGCAAACGTTTAGGCCACCCTTAGGTGAAGTTGAACTGCCTTCTGGTCCATGGTGTAATTTATCCATTGATATTTTAGGACCCATCTTAGACAAGGAGGGCGGCGCTAAGTGCATTGTTGTTTTATTTGACCTATTCTCCAAGTGGCCAGAACTTGAAATTGTGGAAAAGGCTGTCTCTCCCAGGGGCATATCAGCAAGCGTGCAAAATCCTAACGCCGCCTATAGCTGGATTCTATCGCCCGGTCAGCGCAATATTTACAACGCGCATCACCAAGGCAATAGAAATCCCGGCAATAGCGGCGATAAGCAGGAAATATCGCTGGATTACCAGCAATATAACAAAGCGTGAGGGAAAACAACGTAAATAGGGAGAAGTGGACTTAGCATTATGATCCACCTCCCATGCAACATATAGCTAAGTCGGGAAATTAGCAGGCGTAAGGGACCGGTGATATACCCGGTTAGTGCTACTTTTAATGACACTAGACAGGTTAGGGATTTCCTAGTAAATAGGGAGACGCTGTGGCTAGCGATTATTCCCGCTGATTTCAGTCAGGAACGCCTACCTCGCATCTCATTAGCGATGCGAGGCGCAAAGAAAATGGGCACAAAGACATGGATTCACGTGTTAGCGTGTCCATGCTGATAGGGCGATAGAATTATCGCTGCTTTTCATCTGAAAACGGACGCTAAAGCGGCGATAATTCTACCGCCGTGCCTTGTTGATATGCCCCCAAGTATTGTCAGATTTTTAGAGAAAACCTTCCTTAGAGAAGGGATTTCCAAATCTCTTTTAAGCGACAATGGCCCACAATTTACTGCCAAATTGTTTTGCGATTTTTTGAGTAGGAATTGTATCAATGAACGGAAAACTCCTGTTTACCACCGAGCCTGCAAAGGAGCTGTTAAATGTTTCAACAGGGTCATAATGGGTAGTGTCCAAGGGGCCATCAATGCTGGTAAGGTTTGGGAAGTTGAGTTAAACAAGATGATTTGGGCTTACAGGATTTCTCATTATGTCACTGGGTTCAGTCCTTTTAAGATTTTGAGAGGTAGAGACCCTTATACTAAGGACAATGTTGTTTGGATGTCTCGGAAGTATCAAACTAAATGGTCACCTGTTGTAGCACAAAACAATCTGGAGAAAGCACACAAACTCTACAAGACTTACTATGGAGAAAGCACACAAACTCTACAAGACTTACTATGACCAAAGGAACAAGGTAAAAAATTGGGTTCTCTAAGGAGGGGATTTGGTATGTGGTAAGCTGTCTGGCAAAGTATGCAAAGGGGATAGACTTTTTTTCTACTTTTAAAGTTTTGGCAGGGTTTAGATGCTCTGCAAGGTTGAGTGACGGGAAAGTCTGGCACCTCAGCAAACTTGCCATGTGCAATAGCATTTTGTCTTGGCACAATAACTGTGTTGGGCCTTCAAATTCTTGGTTGTTAGATGATTGGAATGATGTGTCTTTGCCACTAGAACCTACAGATGGTTTACTTGGGAGTTCTCAGCTTCCAGCTTCCCAGGTTGAGGGCACTCCTCATCCTGTCCCTTTGGATAAGTCTGCTAGTCAGATTGTTCCAGCTTCCCTGGGTAGTTCTGCTGAGATGAACACATTTTCCGATGTTGGCTGTAGTAAGGTTACCAAGTGTGGACGAATCGTAACAATGCCAACCAAAGTAAAGGATTTTTTTACCAAGCCTTCGAGTGTGCATTACCTTTATATCACAATACGATTGTAACCATACCTTTTTTCTGTTTTCTCTTCTCCTTCCCTTCCACTACTTCCCTTGGTCACCTTACCTCCCCAGTTCCTCCTTTATGTTGTTATTATGCTTTTATATTTAAGGGGGAAGGTGTGTGGTGTTGTGTTGTCTTGATTCTATGGTAACCGAGTGCCACGCTCCTGGGGGATGCTGGTTCCAAGTGTAGTTTGTGTCTGTTGGAGATTACGGTTCTCTGCGTAGGACCTGTTCCCGTGCTCTCCCTCCCTATTACTTAAAATAATTACTTACTCACCTGGCTGCCTGCCCTACTTTACAGCAATCTCTATGACCTTCCATAACTCTGCAATAGCTTTTAATCTGTTGCTAATGCACTAGGAGGTGGGGGCAATTCCTCTCTCTGCTTATTACCACCATGCAGTAGAGGGAGGAAAAACGAAAGCAAAGATCCACACAGCAAGCCAGCCAGCCTGCCTGCCTAAGCCACCTCCAAGTAGAAGAATGTCATTTTATTGGTTTGCAGTTTTCAGAGGCGGGTTTAGCAGCGAATCAGGGATTGGCTTCAACCTGTGCTAGGCAAAGAACTGCAAATGCTCGTGGCCCCTTTTGCATGCACTAGATTCCCAACAAACTAAATAAATGCTCTGCATGGAAAGTGTGGAAAGAAAAGGTGGGTCTGCAAGTGAGATGAGTGGTGCTGGAACAATTTTCAGAGTGCTGGTGCTCACATCTATGAAACATCCCTGAAGTCACAGGGATTGTGAAAAATCAAAGCTGCACAGATAGAACAGGTGTCCCAAATGAGTCACGCCCATTGAGCGAGAGTGGTAAGAGTGAAGTATGTATGTTCGGTTGCATTTTGTAGTACACTGTCACAAACACTATTACTAAAGCATGGTGTGGTAGCGCACTGTCATTTACAGGAAGCACATTTTCTATTGAGATGACACTAAATTTGCACAGACAAACAGTTTTATTAATACAATTATAAAGCGCACAAATGATAAATATGCAAAAATTGAGTTTCAGCGGATATTTGTCAATAGAACATCGCCAAGTAAAGTGTCTTGATTTATTTCATTCTGTAAAATCTTTGGGGCATATGTATCAAAATCCCGTTTAGCGAATCCTAATTTGCGATATTTAGCGATTTGCAAATTGAGATTCGCTAAGCGGGATGTAAAAAATAAATCGCAAATAAATTGCGATTTCTTAAAAATCGCAAATTATTCTCAGACACCCTTTTTGCGATTTCTTAATAGCGAAATTCGCTAATTAAGAAATCGCAACAACGGGAATCTGCAATCCAGGTGCAGCCTGATGACATCACAAACAGGAAACTGGAGTGATTTCCTGCACCTGCTCACCTGAGCCACACCCAGAGGCTGCTTGGGGAGTGAGAGGAGGCATCCCAGGAGAGTGTAACCAGCAATGGATTCCACCACAGAAAAGCAGGGCAAGGATGCTGAGAAAAGGAAGAGAAAGCATAAGTTCTCTGAAAAGGAGCAGGAGGTCCTCATTGAGGGGATGGTCTGCAGCCATGAGCTCCTCTTCGGCAAGAAGGCACTGCGTGTCCCAGAGGCCAGGAAGAGGAAAATATGGCTTGAAATACAGAACAAGGTGAATGCAGTGGGAGTCACCACACATACCATTGAAGAGCTGCGCAAGCGGTGGTACGACATGCGCCAGAGGTCCAAGGAGAGGGTGGCAGCCAGACTGAAGGACGCAAATCAGACTGGAGGAGGACCATCCACTGCAGAGCAGCCAACCCCCCATGAGGAGCTCGTGGAATCTACTCTCCTGCCTGAGAGCGTCGGTGGTGTGGCTGACATAGACAGCTCCGACCCTGCATCTAGCAGTCAAGGTAAGATGCATGCAAAATCAATCTGCACTCCTCCCCATCCCATGCACACTTCCCCAAATGCGCATAGTCAAGTCCCAAAATGTCATTCCAGCCCAGGTCTTACAGCACACCCAGCAATGCATCATGGGACTCGTAGTACTGTGTCTGACAGTGTGTCCATGAGACAAAGGAAATTAAATGCAACATGTGGGTTGGGGATAAGTGAATGATACAGTGTCAGAGGTTAGCCAAGAAAAGCTGTTGGAACTTTATTGATTGCCACATGCAGACAATAACACAAACTCATGTAGTCCCATTTACATCCACAGCACATTCCAGGGCCCAAGAAGACAGCGCAGAGGGTGAGGAGCCTGCACACCCAGCGGACTCCAGTGATGACACTGAGCAGCAGCCAATCCAGCGCAGGAAGCGCGCACATGTGCCCCCACTGCCTCCATTTGAGGACGAATTACCTGCCACAGGGGATGACACCGACAGGAGAGAGGGGAGTCAGGGTGTGTCACACATGCCCATCCATGAGACACAAAGGCCAAGGAGTACACCGCAGGACACATGCAGATCAAGGCCCAGGAGCAGCACTGCGACTGAAGCTGTGGGATCCGTGTTCGCAGGCCTGGAACAGAGCATGCTGCAGGAACAGCGCCTGCAAAGCAAAGCACTGCGGTCAATTAATCGGCAGCTATGCCGCATACACGAGGACCACAAGAACATGGGGGAGGGCTTCGTGGCCATGGCAGGGGCAATCCATGAGCTGTGTGACACTTTGAGGCAAAACCAAGCCGCAAATGACAGGGCTGGCCGACGTACCAATGCACGCCTACAAAATTACACCAAGGCCGTGAACCGCTTCTGCACCACCACCACCACCCTAACACGCAGAAGCGTAACTATGCAGGTTGAGATGGCACACTGCTGCCAGGATATTGCCCGTGGACTTACGCAGGTGACCACTGCTGTGGAGCAGCTGCAGACGGCCAATGCTGGTGGCAGCGCACTCATGGCCTCTGCCGAGAGTGAGGACACCTCAAGTCGTAGCAGCATCACTCCCACCTTGCCAGGGGAAAGACGCCGCAGTGCCAGACAGGGTGCAGGCCAGGGGAACACCATGGGGGGCACTCAGCCTGGACGTCACCAAAGTAGGTGAACATGTGCGGTGACACTCACTGCAACATGGGTGCATTAACCCTAAACTGCTGTATGCACAATTACATGTGCATTACCTGCACTGTGTGCACAACATGTGCTGGGGACAGCTATAATTTCTTCAATGTGAAGTGTGAATAAACACTTAACACATTATCAGGCTAATTTTGTCTTTTTTCATCATTACTCACCTAGAAGTAGTTTTGTGTGATCTCAGTCCATCTCTGGCGTCCAGCAGCTGCACCGACTCCTGATGCTGGTCTGGCAGGGGGAGCAGGGCGCTTGTCATCCGATGTGTCTGTATCGGTCACATCAATTGTGGTGCCTTTCCTCATTGCCCTGTTATGTAGCATTGCACAGCTTGCCACGATTTTACAGCAGGTCTCAGGGCTGTATTGCAGTGCGCCTCCCCTTTTATGCAGGCACCTGAAGCGGCTCTTCAGGATTCCAAAGGTACGCTCAATGACGCAGCGTGTAGATCTGTGTGCCCTGTTGTAGCTCCTCTCACTTGCATTTGCAGGATCCAGATATGGGGTCAGGATGAAGTCGCGCACTGCATAGGCACTGTCACCTGCATGGACAAACACAATAGGTAAGTCAATGTCCCCCCCCTCAAGTGATGTAGTGGATGTATTGATGTGTGCCATGTATTTACCTAGCAGGTATCCCTCCCCAAACTCTCCAGCACTCAGACGTCTGTGTATTCCACTGTGTCTGAAGATGAAGGAGTCATGTGTACTGCCGGGGTATTTGGGTACGATGTCAGTGATGATATATTTTGCGTTGCACACAATCTGTATATTCAGGGAATGGTAGCATTTACGGTTTCTCTAGACATATTCAGTTGCTGATGGGGGTGTGATGGCCACATGGGTACCATCGATGCAGCCAATGACGTGAGGGAAACGTGCAATCTGGTAGAAGTCCAGTTTTGTTTGCTTCAATGCCTGTTGGGTGGAGGGGAAGTATATGTGATGTGGGAGCCTCTGTAGCATTGCATCTAGGAAGGCATGTAAGAAGCGCGAAAGTGCACTCTGTGACACCCCACCAACCTCCGCTATTACCCGTTGAAAACTCCCTGACGCCAGGAGGTGCAGGGAGCACAGGACCCGCACATGTGTGGGAATTGTGTCCTGCGTGTAGGGTGTTCCAAGTAGGGTTTCAGCTCCTCAGTCAGGTCCATAATGGTATGTGGGTGCAGTCTGTACTTGTCATAGATATCCTCTTCAGTGTGCTGGAATAGAGTGATGCGCAGCCTGAATATACGCTCCTGTCTCATTCTCCTCTGTGCAAGAGCCCGAATACGCAGCCTCCTGGCTATCACGAACATTCCTGCCATTGTTTGTGGGTCTGTTGCATTGTGGGGTGGTTTAAGTACCTTGCACCAGTTTACCACCTGCATGCAATTGGTGTTAATAGCGATTTCTTATTTTGCGAATTTCTCAAAATCGCAAATTGCGATTTTTTCATACATGTGTCAGCGATTTCTTAATTTGCGATTTTTCTTTAGCGAATTTCGCAGTGTTAAGAAATCGCAATTTAAGATATCGCAAGGAAAATCGCAGATTTCTTGTTTCGCACACTAAGAAATCGCTAATTTAGCGATTTCTAATTTTTCTCCTCAGATGTGTGTCATACATATGGATTAGCGAAAAATCAGTCGCAAACGCTGTTTTTGCGAATCGCAGCATTTGCGACTAATTTTTCCTTTCATACATATGGGCCTTTGTTTCCATCAGACTTTAGAATTAGAACAAAAGTGTTTCATTTGTTATTTCCTAACTGCTTATTAATTTTTAAATATCTGTACAGTTCGTTTATATGTATTTATGTTTTGTTGTGTGTTAGAAAAAAACATTATACATACATCTTTTCTTTTCACACCAGCAAGATTGCCACATAGTTCGTTTTACAAAATCCTCTCACTTTGCCGTTGGAGAAAGAAAAGTAAACACCAATCTCCATGTTAAAAGAATAAGTGTCAATACTTCAGAATACATATCCTGACATTGGATCTCTGTCTTTGAACACACAGCAAATATGACAACATAAAAACAAAATATTTATGTATTGCTTATTCACCTTCGGAACCCCAGCATGGTTGTTTTGAAAGCGCTATGGGTCTCTGTCCTGCATGAAGTTTTACCACGAATTCAGATGCTCGGCTCTGATTCAGCAGGTGGTCCAACTTTTCTTACCGACGTTTTTAGGTTTCAGGTGCCAAAATGTCAACAGCGGTCCCATCCTACACTGGGCACAGCTGTAATCAATTAGTTTGCAAAATAGGCCAGCGTTGGACGGGATATTCTAATCTGTGGAAACTTTAAACCTCTGCAAGACATTTCAGTTTGCACATGTATATATGTTTTATGTCTTTTTTAGAATGTACTGCCACTGCGAAA
This sequence comes from Triturus cristatus, assembly GCF_964204655.1. Classification (NCBI taxonomy): domain Eukaryota; kingdom Metazoa; phylum Chordata; class Amphibia; order Caudata; family Salamandridae; genus Triturus; species Triturus cristatus. The sequence continues at coordinate 963,956,203 of NC_140589.1, forward strand.
AAACCTTTTGAGTACATCAGTGTGTAAATCAGTAAAATGTAGTACTTTTTGAAAACACGTCAGTGTCTTGCCAATGGGGCTCTTCCAAATCGCCATGGATTCAACTTTTTGGTTAGGTCAGTTCTGGAGCAACATCAGTCTTGCTGGAATCGGAAAGTGGCACAATATTGTAAGGTGCGCTAAATTTCCATTTCAACAAAACTCATTCCACAACCCCAAAGTTTTAGGATGTATATGGCAGAGTCAAAATGGCACTGTATTAAATGGTTTATTTTTACCGACACCATACTTGAGAATGTCCTAATTCAGGTGGTAATATGTGCAATGTTGCACACTACACAGAATTAACCCTTTAGAGGCTTAGAATAAACATCTATATTTTGAAAAAAAAGAGGAAAACTGCATTTGATCAGTATGACTGAATGCAGCGAGGGCCCACTTCACACAGACAAATGTGCACTACATCAATCTGTTTTAGCTGTTATTTGGAAGTTATTGTAGCTATTTTATACTTATTTGGACCCTTTTACCCAAATAACACACATTGCTGCTGTTCATGTTGCACCTATGTTTGTGGGATGGAAGTTTTTAATATACTGTTCTGCTTCTGGACCTGAGGCTATGTGTACTTAGGCACTGGACAAAATGTCAAAGAAATGGAGGCTGTGTGTGACCATTATGAGTTGTGCCTGGTCACTTGGAACCATGCATCATTGTGCATGAGAATGCGGTGCTGGGCCTAGGCACGTAGGCTTATGAGTATCTGACATTTGTTGACTGTATCATGATATGTGATGTCGATGGCTGCACCTGTGGTTTGTCAAAGCTGCACCATTATCATGGAAACACTGATGGTATATCATGGCAGAAACAATGTTAATGACTTGATGGTAACTACACTTCACCTATTAGTGTGTATATTAATACTGTATTTATTGCTAGTTTTTTTTTATTCACTTATGCCATTTATAGTAATTTCTTCAAGCTGAAGATCATTTGGCACCTCTTTTTGTGATGTCGCCAGGTTCAAAGTTCACATGATGTTACTTTCTGAAAAGTGGAAGTGTGGCATCAATTCAGCTACTCCTAGCATTTCAGTGAATTGACGCCCATGATGACCAATCCCAGAAAAATCAATTGTGCTTTGCAAAAAATGTGCCAATCCACCCGAAGAAACGTTATTCTACATCCAATAACAGCAATAGTACACTCTCAAAAGTTATATATATATATTAATATATAGCTCACATTATCTAATAGGCCCACTTGGGCAAGATCTGAGAATGCTTATGAATTATTAAAATGTTCGCGTATTGTTAAATTGTAAACAGAGAAGTGTAGCTCGAAACATTTAAGATGCCCACTTGGGCAAGATTTCAGAACAAAAATGTGCATAGAATGTTCATGTACTGTTAAATTGCAAACACATGAAAATGAGTGCGATTTATCTTTCTACTTCCCCATGGTGTCGTAATATGGTTTTGTGTAACTCTAAATCGGCTTAGCAAAATTAGGATAACGTAATTTGCCTACTTGGGCATATCCACACGTTTTATATTAATTTTGTAATGGGAATGTAGTCATAATGAATATGTTGCGCTTTATGACACTCATGTTTGTCATGATTGCGAACAATGCAATAATAGCTGCGCCATTGTTTACCACTTTTATTATTGTGAGCACAAATTAATTGTCAGCTATTAATCATGTAACCATGAATTGCTTTTATGTATAGTAGAAGCTCCATAAACAAATTGTAACGTATGTTTGTTTAAGAACTACTTGTCTGTCTTCTTATGCACTATGATTGTAGTTTCACGAATGACGATTCACGCACTGCATTTAAAACGGTTGAAATACTTTATTAGTTTGTTGGTGAGCAAGCATGCATGTCAGGTGAAACGCGTCGAACAGCTGACAAATAAAACTATTATTTTGTCAAGAACATGGCTTCGTCATCCTTGATGTAAGGAATTGTTGCTGTATACATATATATATATATATATTCACTGAAAAAAAACATAGGTTTCAGGGACGTTATAGTTAGTTGGACATTTTGCCCGTATAAAACCGGAGAAATTCATCCGTTATAGTTAGTAAAGCTAACTATAACTCACGCCCCTGCAATGCACTGCAGATGATGTCACATATTACATCACTCATGACATGGTCAGTGTAATCATAGGGAGGTGGCGGTCCCCGGGCCCCCGTGGGCCCCCGCTACAGAAATGAAGATTGCCCCAGGGACCTGGTCCACCCAGGCGCTTTAAAAAACGAAGCGCTGGACCTCGCGCTTCGGTTTTTTAAAATTTTCGACGGGGTTTGCGCACCTGGCGTGACACGGCCGAAAATGTTTTTAAAAAAATGCTTTTTATGGGCCTGAGCAGGCCTAGGGGGTCAGGGTGTTTTTATCAAACCGCTAAAAGTTGCCTGCTGTAGGGAGGTCACTCGCCAGGTAAGTTCATTGCCACAATTTTTTATTGGAGGGTGCCACGAGGAAAGAGCCCTACAACACAAAATAAAGGTCCACACTGCTGATGCGTTTCATGATAACACACTTCTTCATGGGCAACGGACTCAGAATGCACAGGTACTGCAACTTTTCGGCACCAGCTTTTCAAATGTTAGATCCCGCCCATGTGGGCGTGGCCACCCCGTGGCCTCTTAGTCTTGGTAGTGCCTAGTATTTCTCAAGTGAGCAGCACTGCCTATGCCCAAATTGTTCAATTCAAAACCCCAGTGGGTCGTGGTGCCCAGCTCAAGTCCCCGCCAGCACTTGTTTCAGCTATACTCACCTGTTGTGGGCTCCATCCATTGCAGGCAACTTTGTTTGATGTGATGTTAGCGGCACTGCCTGAGCCATGGATTGAGCCCCGCTGTTCTTACAGTCCTGCCTCTCTGTCAACCAGTAGGGCAGCTTAAGGAATAGGAACTGATTATTGGAGGAGTATGATGCTGGTGTGATGTTCGACTGGGGCGCCGCAACCCAATTGGTTCCACTTACTTCACGAGACTTCTAACAGGCATGGCAACCCACTGGGGTAATACCACGGCACTACAGGTTCCAGGAGGCCACTGGAGTGGCCACGCCCACTGGGGCGGGGGACTTTGATTCAAATAACAGTGCGTGAAACATTGCTAATGCCTTCCCGCAGCACTGAAGCCAGAGCCCATGAGGAAGTGCTCTATGAGCACGAAACGCATCGGGCAGGACTTTTCATTATCTGTGAGGCCTCCAGTTGTCATCCATGCGGTAACCTTCAATAAAGATTGTTTCAGCTATACTCACCTGTTGAGGGCTCCATCCATTGCAGCCAACTTTGTTTGATGAGATATATATTACCTACTGGCGGTCGCCAGTAGGTAGTTATAGTTAGGACCCTGTTTCCATAGGAAATCCGCAACATTCTATTTTGAATAACTTTGGCGCCGGTCGACGAATCCTCGCGAATTTCTCAAAATAGGTGGGGCGCTACGCTCCGCTCCTACCCTGAAAGTCTCGGGGGGATTCGTCAAGCGGGGGCTGAGATAAAAGGGGGGTCCCAAAACGCGTTTTTCCCATGCATTTTTCCATAGGACCTTTAGACAGGGCTACAGCCCGAACGGCTGAACAGAATTACTAGAAATTTGGCAGAGAGGTAGTCCTCAGGTCAAGGAAGTGCCTTTTGTAGGTTTGGTGTAAATCTGTTCAGTAGATTCTGAGAAAATAGCCTTTAAATCAATATATATATCTGAGCCAGCTTACGGTACGCTTACCGTAAGCTTACCGTACGCGTACGGTGGCGTGCGCGAGCGCGATTCTGATTGGCTGTTACATCTAAGTAAACATTCGAATCGGTCGAAACCAGGAAGCGGCGGCCGCCATTTTCTCTCTCGCACTCTGAGGGGGGGGCTGTAAACAAAGGCAAAAAACATATAAAGGGGCTGTTTAGACAGCGCCCATGCACATAGCCATGTTAGTTGAGTCCTCAAAAGCCAAAAACGGGAAATTTTTATTTTTTGAAAATTTCGCCGATTACACTTACCGTACGCGTACGGTGCGCTTACGCTAAAAATTTTAATAAAAAAAAAAAAACACTCTCTGTGCATGGCATATTATTGTCATCACTTACAAATTAAATTTAACAGATTACCTATCACAAGGAAGCGCATAATATGTCCTCCATGTGCGCACGGTGCGTAACGTGGGCACGCGGTGCGCGTAGCGCACTGCGTGCCCACCTTGCGTGTACGGCACTAACTGCGTAAAGTGGGCGCGCGGTGCGCGAAGCGCACCGCGTGCTAACCGTGCGCGCACGGTGCGCGAAGCGCACGGAACGAACAACGTTAAGTGGGCGTGCACGCCACGAATGGCGTAAAGTAACTTAGCATTTAAAAAACCGTACAAATTCACTGAAAAAACCATAGGTTTCACACACGTTATAGTTAGGAATTAGCATTTAAAAAACCTTGCAAATTCACTGAAAAAACCATAGGTTTCAGACATGTTATAGTTAGCGGAAATTTTACTGATAAAAAAACCAATGAAATTCCCCCGTTATAGTTAGTGCAGGCAACTATAACTCACGCGACCGCAATCTTCTGCTGATGACATATGTGTCTTTATGAAAAAAAAATATTTCTAATATATGTATAGCTAAAAATTTATGGAAGAAGACATGGGCAAATAAGTGTCTAAATACAGTATTAGCATCAGCAGAGGATTGCGGTCGCGTGAGTTATAGTTGCCTGCACTAACTATAACGGGGGAATTTCATTGGTTTTTTATCAGTAAAATTTCCGCTAACTATAACATGTCTGAAACCTATGGTTTTTTCAGTGAATTTGCAAGGTTTTTTAAATGCTAATTCCTAACTATAACGTGTGTGAAACCTATGGTTTTTTCAGTGAATATATATATATACATTATCTACTGGCGGTCGCCAGTAGATAGTTATGGTTAGGACCGTGTTTCCATAGGAAATCCGCAACATTCTATTTTGGATAACTTTGGCGCCGATTGACGAATCCTTGCAAAATTTTCAAAATAGGTGGGGTGCTCCGCTCCGCTCCTACCCTGAAAGTCTCGGGGGGATTCGTCAAGCGGGGGCTGAGAAAAAGGGGGGGTCCCAAAACGTGTTTTCCCCATGCATTTTTCCATAGGACCTTTAGTCCAAGCTACAGCCCGAACGGCTGAACAGAATTACTTGAAATTTGGCAGAGCGGTAGTCCTCAGGTCAGGGATGGTTGCAGGTCTGGTGTAAATCTGTTCAGTATTTCCTGAGAAAATAGCATTTAAATCAATATATATATCTATAAGCGCGCTCCGAGCGCGAGCTTAATTCTGATTGGTGGTTACATGACTGTAAACATTCGAATCGGTCGAAATCAGGAAGTGTTGGCCGCCATTTTGTGTGTCTCACACTGATAAACAAAGGTGGAGAACGTGAAAAGGGGGCAACGAAAAGAGTTGCAGACCCCCTAGCGTTTGTCAGGGGGTCCAAGAAGGTCCCAAAAGTATAAAAAATACATTTAAATTTTTTTTTTTTTAAATCGCGGGGTGCGCGTACGGTAAGCTTACCGTACGCGCACGCCAGAAAAAAAACAATAAAAAAAATAGAAGTAAAAATCAAATTTAAGTGTTTAGATATTAGGGGGCTCTAAAAAGAGCCGTTGTGTTTATGAAGTGTTTTTTTTGTGGTACTTACAAGTAAGTACCGATGCAGAGTCTAAAGTTCAAGAGGAAGACTCTGTTGCCTTCATCAGTGAAATGTACACCGTCTCCTCTATAAATGCCTTGCATGTTGTAACGCAAGTTGTTGTGGTATATAGAACCCATACCATTGTCTCTGAGGAAAGCAGAAATAGATTTGTTGACGTGCTTTCTTGCTTTGTCAATCTGTGGACAAAATTGGTTGGACCAGTTCCACTTTTGCCTTTGGCATATATTAGAATATACAAAGGCAGATTGAGGAAAAAGCGACATCAATTGCACAAAGGTGTCCTTAACAAGCATTTCCAGACCTACCCCAGTTAAAGTGCCTAGGTCATTTCCACCACAGTGCACAATAATAAGGTTAGGCTGTGGGAGATGTAGAAAGGTTTTCACCAAATGCATTAATTGGTGCCACTTTAACCCTCTCTGACCAATCCATTTAATGTCTACATTTGGCAAAGCAAGGTCTCTCACCATACCTCTTTTTTCTGCATACTTTTCACTCCAGAAGACATAGCTGTGACCTACAATCCACACTGTGAACATCTTTCAAGGAGATCTGGATGCACTCAGGAGGTGTCTTTCAGTAGAATGGCAATATGAAATGAAAGACAGTTGTAAAATGGAGGCATTCATTTTTTTTTTACATAAAAAGAACTCATTTGCTGATTCAAACCATTTTACAGTTAAAACTAGGCTGTATGTGTACATTTTTAGAAGCATGTTTTGTATTGGTTCAGAAAATTGTGTTCCCACAGAAGATTAATTTGGATTTGCAGTTAGGTTTGACAGGTAAAGCACTCTTGCTCTTTGGAATAGAAACATTGTGTGCTGAACTTCTGACCTCTCTGCTCACACCAGTGTTCCATGAGCTGTTGCTATGGTAGCAGGGAGAAGTCAAGTTGGGGGAAGGGTTCATTTGGAAAAGGGTTGAAGTTTTCAACCAATAGAAATGTGTGATTTCATTTGAAAAAATGTGGGAAGCACTGAGATTTGTAATTAACATGTATATGTGTGAAAAAAGAGAGGAAACAGTGCCATTTACTGGTTCTGGTGAGAGGAGAGAGGTGTAGAGCTCTGAGATTCTGACTCTGATAATCTGCTGTTTGAGTGCCACATTTCTTTCTCAACTAACTAATTTTAAAGGTAAGATATGAGTTTGAGAGGGGATGTATGTGGTGATTTTTTATATAAATATTAGAATTGTGATTCTTCTTTTGTATTCTAAAATGTATTATTAAATATTAATACTTTTTTCTTTTTTTTCAGATTGAGAAAGAAAATTTAGGAAAAAATAAACCTTTTTTCTAGCAATTTAAATAAACCATTTATTAATAAATAAGTTATTTTGTTGGTCAGGTAAGTGTGAAATTTCTGTATTTATCACACATTTAGTTTCATGCTCCCTTTTTTTCACTTCTCCTCTCTCTGCTTTTCTCATTTCCGTTGTACTCCCTCAAGGACCTTGTAGGGTGAATAAAAAAATTTTTTGATTAAAAAAAAAAAAAATGCACGTACCGGTAAAAAAAAAAAAATTACAAAAATTAATTAACATTTTTTAAAAAAAGTTGTGTGGTAAGGTTGGCTCTTAAAAGAGCCGTTGTGTTAATACAGGGACAGAGGAAAGAAAGAATGGGAATATTAACAAGGACCACAGATGTGCTGGTCTATCTTATTGTTTATTACGGAAACACTGGTCTCCCCATGAACAATTAGACCATAACATCTGGTGCACCTCATTTGTACCCTCTGAAATCGAGGGTTCGTTTCCAGAGGAGCAGAAGAGGGTGATGCTCCCACCGCAGAGGAAGTGCTCGGCTGAGCTGCCGAAGATGTACTCGGCTGAGCTTCTGCGGGTGTGCTCGGGTGACTTACTGAAGGGTTTGCTTCAGTATGTCGAGCAAAAGTCCTGGGATGTACATCCCTAATGTGTCTCACCATAGTGTGATTACCAAAGGAATACTTCTTCCTTGGGTTACCTTTAGATAAGACACGCTCACAAAGTGAGCAGGCGACTAATGGAGCATTTACCTTTTTCTGCCCCTCTGGAAAAGTGAAATACTCCCAAACAAAATAATTCTTTTGTTTCCTCCTTCTCTGTCTGATGATGCTGCTGCCCTGCTCACTCTGAGAAGAGGTCTGCTGCTCTGCCATTGTATCCCAAAGACAATTCAGCTCCTTCTCCTAGGGAATCACAAGCAGTAATGAGGGGAATGGGTGTGGTGTAGGAAGATTCTGGAACTGAAAGTAGTTTAAACCAATCAAAAGTGTTGTTTCTTGATCACATGACCAACCGTAGGCGCACGTAAAGCTTACCGAGCGCGTACGGTAAAAGTACGCATGCGCGTACGAAAGACACGCGCACGCGCGCATGCGCATTACAGGCACGCTCGTACACTTCCGCGTAACGTGCACGCGCGCGTGCGCGTATGATGCATGCGCATACGCATCGCGTAGGAAGTACAGACGCGTACGCAAATTGCGTAAGCATGCGCACACGGAGTATAAATATTACGTACGCTCACCGTACATAAAGCGAAGCGTGCGCTTACGGTAAGCTTACCGTACGCGCACGGTAAAAAAAATAAAATAGATAAAGGTTTGTTGAAGATATTAACTATGTTATACAACTATATCTAACCATTTATTTAAAAAAGGTGAATCTTTATAAATTGAAGAATGCATTAAAACCATGAATATATATATAGGTAGAATAGAGTTTAAAGGAAAAAAGAAAAAGAAAAAAAATGATGTAAAAAAACAAACAAATTCAATGAAAAAACCATAGGTTTCACACACATTATAGTTAGGAATTAGAATTCAAAAAAGCATGTAAAAACACAGAAAAAAACATAGGTTTCACACACGTTATATTTAGAAATTAGCTTTTAAAAAACCTTGCAAATTCACTGAAAAAACCATAGATTTCACACACGTTATAGTTAGGAATTAGCATTTAAAAAACCTTGCAAATTCACTGAAAAAACCATAGGTTTCACACATGTTATAGTTAGCTGGACATTTCTCTCGTAAAAAACCATTGAAATTCCCCCGTTATAGTTAGTTCAGCTAACTATAACTCGCGCACCCGCAATCCACTGCTGATGACGTCACATATTACATCACTCATGACATGGTCAGTGACATCACTCATGACATCACTGATGACATCTCAAATGACATCACTGATGACATCACTGATGTCATCATCCATTGAGTATTTTAATTTTAATATGTGTAATATATATAGGGAAAGACCTGTTGAAGAATGAGTGGCTGTACAAGTGTGTAAATGGATTATTTTCTTTGGTGCATAAATGACTCTATAAGTGAGTCATCAAATGTATTTTACTGCAGACTAGTGACTAATCTGTGTGAATGTCTGTATGTTTCTGTATGTTTGTGTATAAGTGGCTGCATGGCAGCATTTTGCTCGTTTTTAAAGTGACAGTGCTTCGCAACACATAACACGTGGTATTTACAAATTCATAGACATAAAAGAAATGTCATATATATGTATATATAATGACCATATTATCCATATAGGCAACACATTTTGCACTCAATGTTTACCAAAGTCCATTATTCGAGTTAAATAGATTATGAGATAATAAATCAGTTTAAAAACACGATAAATTAATTTAAAATCATCTGTGTATAAATATTACATAAATTATAATATCCATATTTTTCTACTTAATCGCATACGAGTATATAAATTTTGTCGTATATGTAAACATGTGACCTTTCCCATTATGATTGTGAATAATGTGTGTGATGTAGAACCCTGTTGTTGGTATATCCCCTAAGTTCTAATGGGTACTCCATGGATAATGTCTAATGTATTGTAAATTATTCGCTATGTGTTGGTGATTAACATGTGCAAAATATTAATAGTGATTGCGTGCGTAATGAAAAAAGTGCTGGTGCGTTCATAATGCATTATTCAGTTACTGGTCAGATAAGGTATGAGTATCTTGACATAATGCTTGCTTGGTCATATTGCGGTAAAATACCCAGATGAAAAACTTATTGTTAGCAATGTATTGTATGGTGTTATAATGGTGATCCATTTTCGCTCCTCTCAAAAATACCTTGTGGTATCAAAACTTATGAGTTGCCGACAAATAATAATCATCATTGGACCAACCTTTTTAATTGCATTTATAATTATAATCGTAATTGTAATTATAACTATAATATCCTAGATGTAAAGTTGAATGTGATATTGAATATATTCTAATTATTTGGATGTATATAATATTCACAGGATAGTTATGTTATGTGCAAATACGCCAATGAAATAGATGTATTCGTATAACGTCAGTGTCCTCAATTATGTATATATATATATAAATCCCTGTCCATAAATAAGACAAAATATGTCACAGACATTTCCTCCTAAAATATAGATAATAATAACCATAAAAACATACACGTACAACTATATAAATATATGTATAAATATAATCAAAAAGTATACTGTTTAAATATATATATATTAATATACAATATATCATTGTATGAGCTTATGTGAGACAAAAATACATTTGTATATACATGTAGAGGAGGAGAATCCTATTGTACCTAATATCTTATGGTCACCAATAAATTGCAATATCTGGTATCTTATTGACTGTTTCTTTGAATAATGTTACTCTTTTAAAATTGAAAAAAATGCATGCAGTACAAATTCTTATGTTAACAATATTTCTCTAATAGTGGTGCTTCCAAATATAATTTTGTTGATCTATATGGGTTCATAAATCTGGGGTTCAACTCAAAATCATGATTCAATCTACTATAATAGATAGTGTTTGTTTAATCTCAAATATCTGCTGATGTATGTTAATAACTACTGGGCTTCTTCCATTTAAGTTATTACAGACAGGTATATAAGCCCTCAGATATATTAAGGCCATTTGGATGTTTGGTATCAAGTGCAATAATATAGTATGTTTCCAACTTTCTCAGGGCACTTTCTCTGTTTCCACCACGTCTACTCGGTGGGATAGCGTCAATTACATAAAATTTTAGATCTTTATTATTAAAGTGGAGGTTTTCTATAAAATGACGTGCCACCAGGTAGGTGTTGTCCTGATTGCTGATAGCCCTAAGGTGTTGGAGTATGCGTTTATGCACTGCTAATTTGGTGCTTCCTACATATAGAAGGTTGCACAGACAAGAGAGGACATAAACTGCATGGTCTGTCTTATATGTGAGCAGTGAATTGATGGTATATTTTTTACTACCAAATGGCGTACAAAATTCCGTCTTATTGTCTCCATGCTGGCATGCCTTGCAGGTTTTACACCGGATGAAACCTTTCCGATTTTGAAGTCAGTTAGTCGTGTCTATGGTCTCAGGGCTTGTTGTAGCAAGCTGATCCCTCATAGATGGACCTCGACTGTAAGTTAGTGACACTTTCTGTGGTAAATCTGGACCAATTATAGGGTGGCCAGTTTTTTTGTATAGTATTCCGTAATTGATTGTGTTGATTACTGTACTGGACTGTAAGTCTAAAGTTCTTATCTTTGGCTGTCGCGTTGGCAAGGCATGGATCAATATTTTGTACATTGCTTGAGTCTGTACTCTTAAGTAACTCCTCTCTAGTTTTGCTCATGGACTTACTTATGGCAGACTCTATAATCTTATCAGAGTATCCTCTTTGTCTGAATCTATTCTTACATTCTGTCTGTGCCTTTATGAGGTCCTCATGATAACTGTGAAGCCGCCTCATCCGCAGCATCTCGCCATAAGGGATACTATTGACGAGGTGCCGTGGATGTGCACTGTCTGCATGTAGGGTGGAGTTCCCTGAAGTAGGTTTCCTGAATAGTTTGGTTTCAATTTTGTTGTGAACGATATAGATTTCTATATCTAGGAAAGATATGGATGTTTCACTCAGTGTGACTGTAAACTGTAGGTTGATCTCATTTTTGTTGATGTCGTCTATGAACTGAGAGGCTGTGTCTCTGTTGCCATCCCATATTACAAAGAGGTCATCAATATATCGTAGCCACGATACAATTTTGTTGTCAACTTTCGTTATTGTACTGAGGACCAGCTCCTCCCAGCAGCCCATATGAAGACAGGCATAGCTTGGGGAGAAGCTGGCCCCCATAGCTACTTCCCTGATTTGCTGATATAGGATGTTGTTAAAAATGAATACATTGTTCTCAAGACAAAATGAAATCATATCTATGATCATTCGTTTGTGATCTTCACAGTGATTAGAGTCTTTATTCAAGTAATGTTCGATGGCCCTGAGGCCATCAACGTGTCGAATACTTGTATACATTGATGTTACATCTAAGGCCATCATTAAGTATGTGTCTTTCCATTGGATGTTCGCCAACTTGTTCAGGAAATCACTGGAGTCTCGAACATATGATGGCAGGGCTTGGACATGTGGCTGCAGAAAATGATCTATATATTGTGAAGTGTGCTCCAATAGGCTTTTGTGGGCCGAGTTGATAGGTTGGCCCGGAGGCTTATGTATGTCTTTGTGGGTTTTGGGAATGAAGTACAAATTTGGAATAACCGGATACTCGTATTTCAAACATTTCCATTCCAGTTTAGTAATTAATTATTTTTTCTGCCACACATTGAGCACATGATGATATCTTGTATACACAGTTTTGTACTCCTTACTGCTTATTCTGGCATAACAGGCTCTGTCATTTAGCTGTGTATATGCCTCTTTGTTGTAATCATTTTTGCTCCAAATCACAATGTTGCCACCCGTGTCGGAATTTCTTACAATGATGATCTTGTTCTTTTTAATTTGTTGATTAATTCATAGTACTTGCGATCCTGCCACTTGTATCGATGTCTTTTGCCTTGTGTTATAAAATTCAATTTTTTGATTTGTTCCATTACTGATTCGTGAAAGATATCAATTGAATCCCTCAACATCACTGGATTGAACGTAGATTTAGGTTTGAAATTGGTAAGATGTTTTTTTTGGGGGGGAAACCCAGTGTCCACTGTATTGTCTATTGGCCGCACCTCCATGTCCGTTACAATTTGTGGTTGCATCCATAGTTAATGTAATGTGTTAATCAATGGCTGGTCTGACTGAGTCAAAGCTCCAACTGACTCTTCTTGTTCTTTAGTCTTCTTAGATAGTTTGTGGAATTTCTTTAATTTTAGTTTCCTCACTGCCCTGTAAATATCTAATCTAGTATTGGTATAGTTGAAATCTGTCTTAGGGCAAAAGGAAAGACCCAGGCTCAAAGTACGTTTTTCTTCATTATTCAAATTAACATTGGCCAAATCAATAATAGTATTGTTCAGTTCATTAGTGGTGGTATTAGCTATTTGTTTTGCCATCGACCCCCTCTGGTTTTCTTTGATTTGTTTCTTTCTGCTGTTCGCTTCCTCTGCCGCCTCCTGTAGTTGTTGTATTTTCTTTGTTGTGCCTCGGTTTTCTGGGGCGCAATGTCTGGCGGCGATCCTGATATAAAAAAGACAATTCCTCCACCAGTGTGTTAGTTTGGCTTTGTACTGCCCCATCAGGCCCACTGATATCATTTTCCGACCCACTGTCCACTGCAGAACTTAAATCCGAAAGTGTCGAGTTGGATCCTGTAGCCCCCCCGCGAAGGGCACCTTCTTTACACTGGACTACTTGTTTACTCTTGGACGGACGTATTGCTTCATATTTTTTGGCAAATGTAAAAATTTGTCCACGTTCATAGTCCATTTTATCTCGGTGGAATTTGTACTTTTTTCTTTCTTTGATCACATCCTCTTCCTTTTTCAACCGTGTCATCATCTCCTTGCGCAATTTGTCTCTGTCCTCACTTGTGCCCATCTCTTCTATCTCGTCATTCAGTTTATTGATTTCCTCTAATAGGTCTGCTCTATCTATGTCTGCATATTTGATTAGTATTAAAACCAAACGTTTGAGGAGTCCAAATTGCATTCTGCCCATTCGCGCATCATATTTACATTGGGATTCTCATAGCTTGGTGCAAGAAAGATTCGCAGACCACGTGGAATTCTTCCAACATCTATGTAACGTTGAAGGGAACGTGCTTCCCACCATTTACTCTGTTCTGATTTGCATTTCTTTTCAACAGTTTTAAATTTTTCCTTTAATGTAATAGTCTGACTTTCACTGCCTTTGCTGTGTGCTTCGCTAATACTGGCTGGCATATCGTCATCAAACATCAATAGTGCCGCCGCTTCTCTGCTTCGTACCGTGTCGTCCGACATGGCAAAATATGATTGGATACTTGATGTTGTGGGGGCAACTCGAGCTGTGTACTTGAATGTTCGTGAGCTCTCCCCCTGAAATGGCACTCCTCCCCGTCCCAGTAAATGCCTCTTTGATCCCTACCTGTTCACCGCGAAGTCTCCCGGGTCCTCTGACTCTGGTTTACTCGTTGGATGCAGCGGGCTTTACGGGAAATCACCAGGCTCTGGGGGATCATGCACAGTGTTTCCTTCACAGGAATACTGGTTCCGGGTTGCCTCGTTACCAGAGTTCTCCTTCAATGCGCAGAACACTTAATTGGAGAGGGGGTCCGTCGAAAAATCGTTGGAGACAGTTCCGATTTGAAATATAAAAATACTCCGTCGTTCCTGGCTTCACCGCACAGACGGAAACGGACCACTGTATTGTGCTTAAATATTGGTTTTTATTGCTGCTTCGGCTCCAAGGTGAGCCTTGATCACATGACACGGAGGAAATAATTTTTCTCATTTTTAAAGTGACAGTGCTTCGCAACACTTAACACGTGGTATTTACAAATTCATAGACATAAAAGAAATGTTATATATATGTATATATAATGACCATGTTATCCATATAGGCAACATATTTTGTACTCAATGTTTACCAAAGTCCATTATTCGAGTTAAATAGATTATGAGATAATAAATCAGTTTAAAAACACGATAAATTAATTTAAAATCATCTGTGTATAAATATTACATAAATTATAATATTCATATTTTCCTACTTAATCGCAGACGAGTATATAAATGTTGTCGTATATGTAAACATATGACCTTTCCTATTATGATTGTGAATAATGTGTGTGATGTAGAACCCTGTTGTTGGTATATCCCCTAAGTTCTAATGGGTACTCCATGGATAATGTCTAATGTATTGTAAATTATTCGCTATGTGTTGGTGATTAACATGTGCAAAATATTAATAGTGATTGCGTGCATAATGAATAAAGTGCTGGTGCGTTCATAATGCATTATTCAGTTACTGGTCAGATAAGGTATGAGTATCCTGGCATAATGCTTGCTTGGTCATATTGTGGTAAAATACCCAGATGAATAACGTATTGTTAGCAATGTATTGTATGGTGTTATAGTGGTGATCCATTTTCGCTCCTCTCATAAATACCTATATATATATATATATATATATATATATATATATATATATATATATATATAT
The DNA here is from genome assembly GCF_964204655.1 of Triturus cristatus. Taxonomy (NCBI): domain Eukaryota; kingdom Metazoa; phylum Chordata; class Amphibia; order Caudata; family Salamandridae; genus Triturus; species Triturus cristatus. The sequence goes on from NC_140589.1 coordinate 963,971,322, forward strand.
ATATATATATATATATATATATATATATATATATATATATATATATATATAATAGGCTCTGTCTGGCTGCCAAAGAGATGAGCATCTATGTTAATCAACAAGCTGGGATGGCAGGTACAAAAGGTCATGTAGAACATGGTATAAAATCCATCTGGTCCTAGCAGGGTCTACAATCTTTTTGGTAATAGGAGCTACATATGTTCAATGAAAATCCCCCCAAGCTATTGACATTATTTGTGTTGTACACATTAAATAAGATTTCAGTAGAGGCCACCCTATGCAAGATTACCAGTTGTGATCACTTCACTGCAGTGTTGCCAGCAGTAATGTTAAAAAGGATTTGTCAATTTGGAATACCTCCATAATGGTAATACATAACAGGCACAGCTGCAAGGCCCCAGTCATCAGGGTAATAATGCAAGTATTAAGTTTCCAAATGCAGCAAAATGTATCATCCAAATATCAGCTTCAAATATATTTTGGAAATGTGTTCTGAAAATGCACTCATTTTAGTCTTGCATACACATATTTCAATATTGGTATACATATATTAGTTCAACCAAGCAAAAGTTTCTTATTTATTATGCTTGGCTGCACACAGCAGAGCTACCAGTAGCTCGCAAGCTCCTCTTTCGCAAAGCCTGCCCCAGAGTTTTCCATTTCTTGAATTTAGCAATGATTCAGGGCACATCTTCCATCACTATGGGTAGGTCTGGCGAAGTCTGTTACTTGGAGATCTTCTGAACCCGAATGTTCCCCAGATAGGTGTCGCCCCTCTAATGGGAGAGGCATCCACCATATAGAAGGTGTTTAAGCCTTCTTTTATGCCCTGATTGTTCATCAATACTGTCCCATTGTCATTTTTTATCGAGTTGACTCTATCCCTCCACGTTTGTAGGCAGTCAGCCTGATTTGTTGTTTATGCTAAGGAATATTTGCTTACTCCAAAGTTTAGAGTACTCATCTTTTTCAATCTGCAAAGACTTCACCAGGGCCCTAACTGCTTTGACTTTCCTTCATAGTTTCATTGACCTTATCCTTTTATAAATAACTTCCAGTAGTCATTCTGATAAAGCTTTACTAGCATAAGTTTTGTCTTTATTCTGCTTCCTCACTTTCACTATAAACCTCCCTCTTACAACAACCTTAAGGGCATGCCATAGCATTGAAAGGCATTATTTCCTGTATGTCATTCTCAGAAGTCTTTCAGCCTACATTACCGATCCCTAGGTGGATTGGCCGAACAGTCATAGATTTTTTAATTTTTGCATTTTTATGTTGAAATCGTTTTTGTTAACCATGTAACAAATAAATCAATTTCTCCATTTCTTTCCTATACACAGTACATAAATTCAATATTTTAAAACTATTAACTTTACCAGCCTTTATAAATTGTTCCTCAGCTTACTTTTCTAGGTGTAAGTCACACCTACAAAAGCTTCATGGATCAGGCACACATATCCTAATTGAGATAGGGGCATAGAGAAAAGTGTAGGATCACTCCTACATTTGGGTCATATTTTGAACTTTTCAAGGATTCATAACAAAACTTTGTCATACTCCTGAAAATTAAGTTGTAGGTTATTATTAGAACTCAAAAGGATTTCTTTTACACATGCAGAATTTCCATCCGGTCTTCATTTTGTAATATTATGAAGATTTTCTTTGGATAGTTTCTGCTTGCTTCAATTAATGATCAGTAAGGAGACAACTATCGGCTACATGAGCAATGAAGAAATAGGTATCGGGTGGTGTGCCAGGTGGTACTTGGACCATACATTAGAATTCTTATGTGCTCTGTGATTACCCGCTGGTCTGATGTCTGCTGGGTAGGAAGTTTGTTAGGCACCATGAGGCAAGAATATGAGTCATTAAAATAGTAAGTAATGATTATCTAGTTGCCTTGTGACTACTCTGGCAACACAGTAAGTAGAGGTGCTAGACGCCAGTGAAGGAATGCAGCAGCATCTAGTGGGAGAAAAGCTTATGGGTTGGTGTATTTAGAGTGCAAGTGAGGCCCTGCTGTATACTTTAACACTACGTCTGTTTCAAGTACCACACTACACTCTACGCCACTCCACTCTGTCACTCCACTCTACGCCACTCCACTCTACGCTATTCCACTCTACAACATTCTACTCTACGTCACTCCACTATAAGCTGCTCCAATCTACACTAATTCACTGTACGCCACCCCACTCTACAAAATTACAGCTGCGCCACTCCATTCTATGCCACTCTAGTCTACGCCCCTCCACTCTACACTACTCCACTCTCTGCTATTCCACTGTAAGCAAATATATTGTATGATATTAATCTTTATGCCACTCCAGTGTATGTCATTCTACTTCATCCAACTCCACCGTACACCACTCCACTATATGTCACTCCACTCTACAACACACCACTGAATTCTATTACACTGTACACCACTCCAGTCTACACCACTCTAATGTATGCCTCTCCACTATACGCTACTACACTCCATGCTATTCCACTGAATGGCACTCCACTCTATGCCACTCAGTTCTACGCTATTCCACTATATGGCACTCCACTCTACGTCACTCCATTCTTCGTCGCTACACTCAACGTTATTCTACTATACACTACTCCACCTTACGCTACTTCACAGTATACCACTCCACTCTATGGCACCCACTCTACGCCACAACACTCTATGCTATTCCACTTTACCTCACTCCATTCTACACCACTCACTCTACAACACTCCACTGTACACACTGCAAAGTATACCAATACAGTCTACCCCACTACATTCTATCCCCCTCCCCTATACAACACTTCAGTCTATGGTATTTCACTCTGCACCATTCCATACCACTCTACCCCACTCCACTGTATGCTATTCCACTCTTCGCCACTCCACTGTACACAACTCCTGTTAGAAATGGGGGTCTCTAGTTAGCAGGTTGGTACTCTGTCGAAGTAGGGACCCTTCTTCCTAGTCAGGATAAGGGAGTTACACTTCAAAAATAAACCCTGCACACCCCCTTGGTAGCTTGGCACAAGCAGTCAGGCTTATCTCAGAAGCAGTGTGTAAAGCATTTGCACATAACCAGCAGTAATACAGTGAAAACACTACAAAAGGACACCACACTAGTTTTAGAAAAACATCCAATATTTTATCTGTGTAAAACGACCAAAAACAATAAAAATCTACCATACAGTTTTTGAAATAATCATTAAGCAAAAATAGACTTAAAAATACAGTTCCTTGAAGTTGATAGCTCCGTCTGGAGCTTTCACAGCGTCGTGAACAACAAATCCAAACAGTTCTGGCAGACCGCAGGGTCACAGCCGTCTACGGTGTCGGGAAGACACGGGTAAAACAGTACCTTTAGAGATGAAGGGCGTCGGCGACCTCACAATGAGCCTCGAAGAGCGGGCGTCGGCCAGCATTGGTTCCAGAGGTCAATGTAGTTGTCGGGCCCTTGAAGTCACACGTGTTACAGATCGAACTCTGTGCGGTTGAAGTCAGGAGCGCTGACATCAGCGTTCATCGGTGCTGCGGGGCGAAGTGCAGCAATGCGGCGTCCTCAGGTCATGGTGCAGGCAGCGGCTTCGTAACGGCGTCCAGAGGCGTCGGTGAGACCATGGGCGCAGCCCGAATTGGGGCAGTGCTAGCAGATCATGGTGCACGCAGCGGCTTTGTTGTTGCTGAAGCGCTGTTGTCGGCTGACGAACTGGAGTCGATGGCTCAGGCGTCAGTAGGCCAAGGCTGCAGTGTGGGACGGAGCAATGTGTTGTGTAACTTATGAGCGGTGCCCTCAAACCACAGTGCAAGTAGAAGCGTCAATGTCAGTGTGAAGCGGCGTAGTAGGGGATACCAGGTCGGCGGTGTGAAGCGAGGGGGTGCGAAGTGTGGTGCCCACAAGCCACGGTGCATGCAGTGGCTGCAAACGGCATCGTTGTCAGGGAGACCAGGGTTGCGATGTGAAGTGCGGCAGTGCCCTCTGCGGTGTATTCAGGAAATAGAGCCAGCAGCGGCGGTGTTGATGGCGTCGGGTTGCTTTTCCTTCTGTTGCAGCACAAAACACACAGTTACCATTGCTGGTAGCAGATGAAAGTGTGTAGTCTTTGCTGTTCATGACACTTCTTGAACAGGGTGCATTCTCTACCTCAAGCCATTGGAGGAACTCAAACAAAGAAGTTGCAGAAAATTCAGTCCAGTCTTTTCTCTGCCCAAGACAGAAGCAGCCACTGCAGGCCAACCCAGCAAAGCACATAGCAACGTGGTAGTTCCTCCTCACAGCTTCTCCAGCTCTTCTTCTTGTCAGTTATATTGATCCAAAAGAGTTCTAAAGTCCTGGGGTCAGGGCCCCAATATTTATACCAAATTTTCTCTTTGTTCTCTTTGTGGCCGGTATTAAATCTGGGTGAACAGATGTTTAGTCTCTGATACTTCGATCATTCGTAGTATGTTTCTCTATTGGAGTTGTAAGGAGGTTTGTTCCCCTATTTACATCTATAATAGTGGGTAGGTAGCTATTCAAAAAGAACACCTACAGACTGTAGTGACATTGAGTTCAGAATAAAATCAGCCAAGTGGGTATGAATTGGAAGGATACTGCACCCTTAAAATGTAAGCCTTTGTCAGATTGGATACGTGTAGGGGCTAGACATTTTAGAAAGCTCCAAAACTATGGGTCCATCGGTTGGTGTGGTGTTACAATGTGTTCCTTCACATATCCTCCTTTAGGTATAGAAGGGTCACAATAAGAGACAGAAGCGATCTACAAATTTTGCAAAAGGTGTAGTGAACAAACGCCAGCCAACAGAAATCCTAAACTGATGCTTTATTTTCATCCCCTGAGATTTAAGGTAAATGATGGACTAATGATTTTGATGAACATTTTTTACAAACTGGGATTATGATAATTTATTGTTGAACATGAGGAGATGTTGCACTTATGCATCCCCTTCCTCATATACGGGGGCTTGACCTATCTTCACTTCCGTCCCGGCTCTAGGGGTGGATTACAAAGTCAGGGAAGGTAACCCTGTTTTTACTTTTCGGAGATGAATTAGTTATTTGTGGTAAGTAATACACTTATATCTATATAATTCACGTAGGATATAATGATATTTTCAGATCTCCGTGGCGATTTGATAAAAGGGATATAAGGGTATACCCTCAGCCTTCAACTAAGAAACACTCTGCTTTTATCTTGATCAAAAGCGGATATATGGAAGAAACTAAGGTACTTTCATAACTATACCAAAGTGGGAACTTGGTATTTGATTTTTCTGAGTATGATTGGGTCTCTGTATGTGTGTGTTTAAATGGAGTATCACCATGTTATAAATATTGCTTAATGAGGCCACAAAATATGGGTTTAATTGTAATTTTTTATGTTTTTGCTCTTTTCTTGTCTTGTCCTGAAATGTAGTACAGATAACGATTTGAAACTAGGGATATCGTTTTTTTCCTGAAGAAGGTGGCTGTCGAATAACAGTACCCACCGAAACGCGTTGATGCCTGTTTAAGAAAGCTTACACTAGATCTCTGGGACATTTGTTAGAACAAAAAGAACTGTAGGAGACTAATTTGATTCTCTTTATAATAAATGATCGTTGTCAGACTAGTGTGGTTTTGAATGACTTGAAATAATTTCCTTGCATGTTCTCCCACTTTGTTTGTCTGATTGAAACATCTTTTTAATAATTGTGTTTTCTTTTTTTGTATCCTGAAAAAATTGTTGATAGATGAACTGTTTTAAAGTTTTTTTAGATACATGAAACAATCTCTCTTAATAGTGTTATGTTTTGTAATGTGTTTTTAATAAATGTATAATAAATTGCTTAAGGATCAATTGGCCCATATTGAGTTTCATTGTATCTGGATTCTAAGAATTGGCTTTATTTATGTTTTGGTGATATAATTTATTTTTACAAGTTTGAAAGTTATATGAGTGTGTCACACAAAGGGGATTGTTTTCATGACTGTGGTCTATTTGGTGCCCTAGCCCTCTGGGGTTAAAAGGGCCCCTCTCTTCTTCTGAGATAGGTTGAAACAAAACACAACAACTGACCACTCGTCAATTATACAAATGCCTTTATTGCCCTCAGATGCAGCTCAAGTGCGTACATCCAGTTTCATTACAGACTTCGTGGTTCAGTCACAGCACCAATTTCCCCCTGCAGTGGGTGTTACAATGCCACATTATTTCATAGTGTCCTGCCCCTCCAGTGGGCAAAAATGCCAGAATTGTCCAAATAACAGGTCACTCTCTGAGCCTGACTTTCAGTAATGAGGCTCATGCAATTTTTCAAGCCCAATCTGACCTGCTGCCAATATCGTGGTGGTGCATAGCTGGACCTGCTGTAATACTAGCATAAAACTCTTGTCCCTAGATGAAAATGCACTCAACGTACAGAATTTCCTTGCTTACAGCTGAGACAGTTCCAGCGCCACCTAACGCGTTTCGGATTCTCATAGTCCTTGATCACAGGCTTCTGTGGCATGAAACAAAACACGGCAACTGACCACTCCTCAACAAAGCGGATGACTTGGAAGGACACTCCCGCCGTAGCAACATTCGTGTCCTAAACCTGCCGGAGGGGTCAGAAGGATCCAACCCAATTCGATATGTCGAAACATGGATTAAAACATTCACCCAGACAAAAAAATTGACCCAGTACTCTTCAGTAGAGAGGGCACACCGGATCCCGGCCCGCAAACCACCTCCGGGATCCTCGCCCGACCATTCCTACTAAAACTGCTCCATTATCAAGACAGAGACACTGTTCTACGGGCAGCTAGACAGGGAGGGCCACTCAGACTGGAGGACAAACATGTCATGTTATTCCTGGATTATTCCCGTGCTGTCCAACAACAACGAGCTACGTTTTTAGCAGTCAAACATACCCTGGGCCAAATGAACATACAATATGCACTCTTATTCCCTGCTTGTCTCAAAATTATACACAACAGGACCACCCACTTCTTTATGGACCCCACAGAAGCAAGCAACTTGGCGGAACAACTTTTTGTGGATCTGGACGGATGTAGAAACACACAAAGTCATGGGACCTCTGGCCGTCAGCGGCGGCAACACATGCGGACCACTCTCAAGCAACTCAGCCAAAAATCTGATCCCGTCACCAAAAGCTCTCCCGATCTTCAACAAATCATAGCAGAATGCAGGAGAGCACTGCAAGCGGCAGCAGTGGTGCGATTAGCGGGGGAAAACTCAGATGGAGAGAGGGGCCCACACATATTCACCTCAGAGGAGGAAGTCAGTGACGCAAACACCTCACAAAATTGGCCTCTCAGACGGCGGACACGATGATATGATGACCAATTCGTTGAATGAACATGAAGTGGGGGGGTCCCCTGAGGCCGCAGTACTTGATCAGAGGACACTGCCATGGCTCAGCAAGATCCAACAGAGTGTTATCCCGAACATTCCAAGGCAGTATACCAGACTGGAAAGCTGTAAGTAGAAAGGGGGAAACAACACCCCCATGCATCTTCAATACATTGTCACAAAGTGGGCAGCCATGATGTCGGCAGGCAGTGAAGACGTACAGCCACTCCACTCCAACAACGAACTAAAGACAGTACATGATGTACAGTTTGGACGTGTTACCTCGAGCGATAGGTCCCTCCAGTTGGGAATGTTTACCGGTGTTCAGTTTTAACTCTTCCCTTACGCAAATTCCCCGATTACCCCTACTCGGCATTCGCTAGGGAGGCCCTAGTCTGGATCCGGCCTGGGATTCCCTTCAAGGAGCAGATGCGTATTGTAGATAAAGAAGGGCGATACGTAGTGTTAGAGGGATTATTAGAGGGGCAGTCCATACTGATAAAGAGTATATATGCCCCTAATGTAGAACAAGGCCACTTTTGGAGCCGTCCTACAGGAGTACTACCCAACCACACGCTAGTCCCGTGGCTCTTAGGTGGCGATTACAACTGTGCTTTAGACATTGATCTTGACAGATCCCACCCCCGCCGGCACAGTCACCTGTACATAAACAGACGGAACTATATAACATCTGGGTGAAGCATTGGGCATTAACGGACGCATGGCAAGAGCGGAACCCAAATACCAAACTATATTCCTTCCATTCCATCCCACATAACTTACGAGTACGCCTAGATAGATTTCGCTGCTCCACAGTAATACTCCCAAAAGTACAGCACACAGACTATTTGGGGAGAGTATTATCAGATCATGATGCACACATATTGACCCTCAGATGGAAACTGCCCCATCCCCCATACCCACCTGGAAATTGCCACTGGACTACCTCACAGACCAGGTGTTCTGTCACGAACATGGGGAACACATCCAAGAGCATTTCACACTAAACCTGGGCACAGCGACATCTAGACTGATCGAATGGGACACATTAAAAGTCGTAGCGAGAGGGCATTGCATACAACAAATCGTAGGGGTGCGCAGAACACTACAATGGTCACTGCAAAATGCGGAACTGGCACTAGCGGCTCTAACGAAAAAAATCGATGCAGGCGAGGCCACCTCGGACCAAGTACCCATCGCCAAAACAACCCACGCCGAGACGATGAGAGACCTTCGCAAATATAATTTTAGGGTCTATGCTTTCAAGGTCAAACAAGAAGGCAATAGGGTAGGGACACTCCTAACTTGGCTCGCCAAGCAAGACTCGGAAGTGAAACCAATCACGGAAATCATAGACAAAGCCGGCACTCTCCGACACTCACAGCTAAATATCTTGCACATTTTTCACGATTACTACTCTGGCATCTATCAGGCCCCAGTGCAGAGTGACCACCATGCTATCACCCAATTCCTTCACCCATTATGCCTGCCCCACATCCCCCCCATGGACAAAAAAGCACTGGAGACAAAGATAAAGTCCACAGACGTCTCCCAAGCAATCAGAGCATTGGCACGCAATGAAGCGCCAGGAACGGACGGCTTCCCACTCAAATATTATAGCACCTTCTCAGCCCGACTGATACCCCGTGTGGTGACCATGTATAACGACGCGCTAGATAATGGCGAACTTCCAGGCTCACTTAGGGAATCGATCCTAATTACATTCCCAAAATCATACAGAGACCCAACGCTTCCCTCCTCATACAGACCAATCACCCAACTAAATGCAGACTGTAAAATACTGGGCGGCAAAATGCTAGCGAACCGTTATACCCAAATTCTGACGCCATTGATCCACCCAGACCAATGTGGATTTGTCCCGCAGCGTAACACCTCACAGAACCTACATAGGTAATTCCATATCCAAGACAGGGCAAGAGCGCAGTTGCCCAACGCAGCATGCCTGATACTAGACCTTGAAAAGGCCTTCGATACGCTGCTATGGCCATATTTATTTGCAGTTCTCTGTAAAATAAACATAGAACCTACCCTGATGGCGTATTTAACGCTCCTTTATACAGGCCTTACCTCACGAGTGAGAATAGGTAAATACATCTCTCCTCCATTTGTGATAGAACGAGGAACCAGACAGGGGTGCCCATTGTCCCCTGTAACGCCCTGAATGTCTCAGGATCGTTTAACAGACACGACAATGAGGACGCAACCACTTGTGAAGGGTTAGTTCTTTTAATGAAGGCAAATAAAATACAAAGAACAAACAAAAGTTATAGTCACTGGAATCCTCCAGGCTAAGTACGTTACCAGCCCACAGCACGGATGGTCCTAACCGTCCTCTGCATATACGCCGATCCCGGCGTATGCCAACAGAGGGCAGAAATGAAATGGCCGACAATGCCAATCGGTAGGCTGTGAGGGGCACGAAGAGTGTTGGGGAGAATCGAGGAGTCAGGGAAACACCCAGCCGGGGTCTCTACCTGAAGGGAGCAGCCGCTCAACCTCTTCCTCAGACTGCACCGGGACGCGGAGTCACCTCCTGGTGATGCGTCACCGATACCCCAATCACAAGCAAGAAGACTGAACCGAGAGCAGCCGCTCGATCGATCCTGTGGACTTCCGAGTCTGTAACGCGGCAAACACCTCCTGGTGTGCGTTACAGCTGGCAGTCCCTGTGTCTCTGGTCGGGCTGGGAGTTACGACTCCAACCAGCAAAAGCGCCACTGCGCTTGGACTCAGCCGAGTCAAAAAGCGAAGCTCAATGGTTGACCGGTAGAGCTTCCGGGTCCTTCACAGGTGACGATGGGGCAAGACACGGCCCAGGGAGTAACGACTCGACCTACCTCCGTTCTTGCCTTACTGGAGCACCACTCCGGAACACTGCTCTTCACGAAGCAGGTACGTCGGTGTAAACACAATATCCGACAGCCTTGTACCTCCCGGTTCCTCCCTTTATAGGGCGTGTTTTCCTTGAGTTATGTAACAGCTCTCCTGTTTACATAAGGGCGTGTTTCCCTTGAGTTATGTAACAGCTCTCCTGTTTACATAAGGGCGTGTTTCCCTTGAGTTATGTAACAGCTCTCCTGTTTACATAAGGGCGTGTTTCCCTTGAGTTATGTAACAGCTCTCCTGTTTACATAAGGGCGTGTTTCCCTTGAGTTATGTAACAGCTCTCCTGTTTACATAAGGGCGTGTTTCCCTTGTATGACAGGAATTCTTGACAGTACATCCTCCCTCTCAGCGGCTCCCCACGGGTCCAGCGCTGGCAGGAAAACGCCGATGGAACAAGGAGACCAAGCGCGGAGCATGAACCCCTTCAGCCGGTTCCCATGAATGCTCCTCCGGGCCATAGCCTTTCCACGCAACCAGGTACCACAGCTTCCCCCTGCGCCATTTGGACGCCCGTATGCCCGACACTTCATACTCCACCTCCGACTCCACGCATACCGGCCTAGGTGTCCCAGACGGCTTGGAGGGTGCTGGTTTGAGCAATGATACATGAAAGACAGGGTGTATCCGCAATGACTGGGGCAAGCACACCTTCACGTTCACGGGACCCATACACTTGGTAATTCGATAGGGGCCCATGTACTTGGGATGGAACACACTGTTCTTTCGAAACCTCATGTTTCTTGTGGATATCCAGACGTAGTCTCCAGTGCGGTACAGTGGCCCGGGCCTTCTCTTCCTATCTGCCGCAGCCTTGTATCTTCTCTTGGCCTCTATTAGGACAGCCCTTGAGCGCATCAACGTGTCTTTTATGTGTGCCACCCTGTCCGCTGTGGCGGGAATCCTGTCCTCTCTGAACGGATGTAGAAATGGCAAGAACCTGGGATGTTGGCCATAGTTGCTATAGAACGGAGATGACTGTGTGGAGCTGTGAGTGGCGTTGTTATAGGCTATCTCTGCAACCCATAGCAAGTCGACCCATTCTTCCCTGCCCTGGTCCACAAAACATCGCAGATACTGTTTGAGCGTTTGGTTCAGGCGCTCGGTTTGGCCGTCCGTTTGAGGGTGGTAGCTGGTGGACAGGGCGGTCTTAACATGCAGCGCAGTGCACCAAGTCTTCCAGAATTGCGCAGTAAACTGCGACCCCCGGTCCGACACGATCACCCCAGGTAATCCATGCAGTCGTACCACATTCTTTAGGAGTAGTGACGCCAATTCCCCGGCCGTAGGGACTCTCTTGCAGGGGATGAAGTGCCCCATTTTCGTCAAGTAATCCACCACCACCAGTATTGCCGTCATCCCCTGGTCTACCGGTAGGCCCACCACGAAGTCCAGTGATATGCTATACCATGGTCTATCCGGGGTCGGAAGTGGATGTAAGAGCCCTTGGGTTCGGCCATGGTCGGCCTTCATGGTAGCACACGTAGGACACTCCTGTCCCCACCTCCTGACATCCACTCTCATGGTTGGCCACCAGAAATGCCGTCCCATGCTAGCCACCGTTTTTTCAAAGCCCAAATGACCTGCGCATGGAGAGTCATGGCACCAGATGAATGCTTGTTTCCTTAGCCTAGGCGTGGGTATCAATAGGCACCTGCCCTTCAGGGGTATCCCGTCCTTCAGCTGCCATTCTCTGTGACTGAGGAGCCACCTCCGCCATGCGAATGACCTGATCCCTCTCTTTATTCCCCTCAGGAAAGTATCCGGTTGGATAACCCCCAATACCATCCTCGGGGAAATGATGGAACGCTCGGTTGCAGGCAATGGTTCCTTAACTGCAGATTGACGGGACAGGGCGTCCGCCTTCCGGTTTTCCGTCCCCGGCCGATATGTGATGCGGAAGTTGAACCCCGCAAAGAAGATCATCCACCGCAGCTGCCTGGGAGAAAGGTGTCTAGTGGCCGTCATGAACTGTAGGTTCCGATGGTCCGTGTACACCGATACCACATGTCTTGCCCCCATCAACCAATGCCTCCATTCGGTGAAGGCGTCCTTGATTGCGAGAAGCTCCTTCTCCGCAATATGGTAGTTGCGTTCGGCGTCGTTGAGTTTGCGGGACATGTACGCAACGGGATGAAGCACCCCTGTGTCGTGGTTGCGTTGGGACAAGATAGCCCCCAGCGCCACATCCGACGCGTCCGCTTCCACCACGTAGGGGAGATCCGGATCGGGGTGAGCCAACACCGGCGCCTTACCAAAGGCGCTTTTCAGGGCCTCAAAGGCTTTGTTCGCTTCAGGGGACCAGACAAACTCCTTGGACTTCCTCAGTAGCTGTGTGATTGGGGCCACCACTCCTGAAAATCCATCTATAAACCGCCTGTAAAAGTTGGCGAAGCCAATGAAACTTTGGACGTCCTTCACGCTTTGGGGCACCGGCCATTCTTTCACCGCCTTGATCTTTCGTTCTGCCATCTCCTGTCCCTCTGGACTCAGCATCACTCCGAGGAATTCCACGGATGTGACGTGGAAGTCACACTTGCTGAGTTTACAAAACAGCATGTTTTCCCTCAGCTTTTGGAGCACAGCTTTGACGTGGTGTACGTGCTCCTCCACACTGGACGAATAGATGAGGATGTCGTTGATATATACGACCACGTAGATATCCAACTCCTCTCTGAATACCTCATTCAAAAAGTACTGAAAGGCTGCCGGGGCGTTGCACAGACCGAACGGCATGACGAGGTACTCAAAAAGGCCGAACCTGGTCTTAAAGGCGGTCTTCCACTCGTCTCCGTCCCTCATGCGCACCAGATGGTATGCCCCTTTCAAATCCAACTTGGTGTAGATACGAGCTTTCTTGACCTGTTCCAGAAGTACACTGATGAGAGGCAAGGGGTACCGATTTTTTATGGTTATCGCATTCAATGCCCTAAAGTCCACACAGGCTCTCAGCTCCCCATTAGCCTTCGGGATGAAGAAGAGTGGCGAGGCGGCCGGAGACTTGGACGGGCGGATGAATCCTAGCTTGAGGAGTTTATCCAGGTACCCCCGGAGATGCACGTTTTCAGGCTCCGTCAGGGCATACAGCCTGCCGCTGGGAACGCTGGCCCCTGGCACCAGGTCGATCTGGCAGTCAAACTGTCTATGTGGTGGTAGCACTTCCGCCTTCACCTCATCAAATACATCCTCAAAATTGTGATAAGCCTGGGGGAGAGCCACATCTTTTTCTGCCGCTGTAGCCACCGTCTGACTCCCGCTCTCATCTGCGTCAAGGGATTCCGTTCTTATTCCACAATGCAGGATGCAATACGGTGACGTCATTTCGATGCGATGTGTTGGCCAATCCACAAAGGGGTTGTGTTTCTGTAGCCACGGCAATCCCAATATGACGCCATATTGGGGCGCTCGGATGATGTTAAAATCGATTTGTTCCAAATGGTTCCTCCCATATCTCATCGGAAGGACCCCCGTGTGCTGTCCGATGGGCCCCGTCACCAATCGCCTTCCGTCTACCGCATAGACGTCTTCGGGTACTGCTTTGGGAAGAAGCACTAGCCCTAGCCTGCATGCCTCGTTGTGGTCCATAAACATGCCAGTGGCCCCTGAATCCACCATGGCCACAACGGGTATCCACTGGTCATGCACTCCCACGTGCACCGTGATAAACAGGTGTCGTTGTCCCTTAGTGACCGAGTTGGAAAGTGAAGGGATGGATGAGTGACTCCGAGATGCCCCTTCTCTGGTCTTGGAGTCCTCTAGTTTTCCGCCGGTATGTCCACCACGGCTGTTACCGACCGGTTGGCCCGATAACGTGACGTCTTCGGTTTGGCAGGGCATTCACGTACGTAGTGGCCTTTTTTGCCACAATATAGGCACAATCCTTGTTTACGGCGTGACTCTTTCTCCGTGGCTGTGAGGCTCGCTCGTATTGCGCTGATGTCCATGGGTTCTCCCTTGGATGCGGTGGAAGTTTCAGGACTTCCCACCGTCACATAGTATGGAAGGGATTTTCCTTTTCTCCCATGATCCCCCTTTCTTTCACTTAGCCTATGTTCCAGCCGTAATACCAGGTTGATAAGGCCCTCACATGTCTTGGGTTGAGGGTCAATATGAGCCACGGCGTCCTTGAGCTCATCGCACAGCCCTTGATGGAAGAGCGCCGTCTGTTTAGCAACAGGCCACTTGGTTTCCGCAACCAGCCTTCGGAAGGCGTTGAGATACTGCACCAGGTCGTTGGATCCCTGTCTCAACTCAAGCATTTCACGGTCCGCCGTGTACGAGTCAGCCCTTCTGTCGAATACCTTCAGGAATTCCTCGCGAAAAGCACCCCAATCACATAAGAGGGGGTCGTCCCTGCTCACCAGAGGTACGGCCCATTGTGCCGCGTTTCCAGCCAAATAGGATATAAGGAAAGCCACACGAGCCTGACTCGTGGGGAACGCCTTTGGTTTGCACGATAAATGTAGCGCCACTTGTGTGAGGAATACCTGCACTGTGTTAGGATCCCCACTGTACCTCTCTGGTGTTGCCAAGGGGATGGCTACCGGCATTTCCACTACTACCGCAGGGGTCTGGTTCGTGAGGGAGGTGCTGGGCGTGAGCGGGTCCAATTGGATAGCATCCAGTCTGGCTTTTACATCGGCTGTTTCTTGCCTAGAGGCAGCCACTTCAACTTGCATGGCCGCTAAAGCAGCCAGCACATCATCAAGTGTTGCCATGTCTGTTATCGACCGGGAGACAGTTAGTGTTATTAAGGTCGGATATTTTGTAACGCCCTGAACGTCTCAGGATCGTTTAACAGACACGACAATGAGGACGCAACCACTTGTGAAGGGTTAGTTCTTTTAATGAAGGCAAATAAAATACAAAGAACAAACAAAAGTTATAGTCACTGGAATCCTCCAGGCTAAGTACGTTACCAGCCCACAGCACGGATGGTCCTAACCGTCCTCTGCATATACGCCGATCCCGGCGTATGCCAACAGAGGGCAGAAATGAAATGGCCGACAATGCCAATCGGTAGGCTGTGAGGGGCACGAAGAGTGTTGGGGAGAATCGAGGAGTCAGGGAAACACCCAGCCGGGGTCTCTACCTGAAGGGAGCAGCCGCTCAACCTCTTCCTCAGACTGCACCGGGACGCGGAGTCACCTCCTGGTGATGCGTCACCGATACCCCAATCACAAGCAAGAAGACTGAACCGAGAGCAGCCGCTCGATCGATCCTGTGGACTTCCGAGTCTGTAACGCGGCAAACACCTCCTGGTGTGCGTTACAGCTGGCAGTCCCTGTGTCTCTGGTCGGGCTGGGAGTTACGACTCCAACCAGCAAAAGCGCCACTGCGCTTGGACTCAGCCGAGTCAAAAAGCGAAGCTCAATGGTTGACCGGTAGAGCTTCCGGGTCCTTCACAGGTGACGATGGGGCAAGACACGGCCCAGGGAGTAACGACTCGACCTACCTCCGTTCTTGCCTTACTGGAGCACCACTCCGGAACACTGCTCTTCACGAAGCAGGTACGTCGGTGTAAACACAATATCCGACAGCCTTGTACCTCCCGGTTCCTCCCTTTATAGGGCGTGTTTTCCTTGAGTTATGTAACAGCTCTCCTGTTTACATAAGGGCGTGTTTCCCTTGAGTTATGTAACAGCTCTCCTGTTTACATAAGGGCGTGTTTCCCTTGAGTTATGTAACAGCTCTCCTGTTTACATAAGGGTGTGTTTCCCTTGAGTTATGTAACAGCTCTCCTGTTTACATAAGGGCGTGTTTCCCTTGAGTTATGTAACAGCTCTCCTGTTTACATAAGGGCGTGTTTCCCTTGTATGACAGGAATTCTTGACATCCCCCCTGAGGAAGGCCGTATACCCCTCCTGGCAATCCGCAGGATGCTCCTCCCGTGCACCAAGCCACTGCGCACCCACCCTCTCCGGGTGTCCATAGCCCGCACATGCATGCTGAGAATCCATCCAATGTCCAAAGAAAGACCCCCATACCCACCCCTACTCCCATTGGTAGGCTTCCCCCGAAAGGAGAAATACTATACTGCCGGTGCCCTTCAGATATGGACTGAACATGCAGTCACAGAGGTAGAATCCCTGTTCAAGGATGGACAGCTCAAGACGTATGCCCAGGTGACTGACCAATACGACCTCCCGCCAGGCCAGTTCTTACTACACAGGCAACTCTTAGACAGTAGTCGCCGCTACTGGGACCTGAACGATGGGGAACCTCCGACACACCTGGTGATACACACCATTCTGCATATGGGAGCGGGCAGACACTTGGTCACATGGCTAAACAAAGCCGTCCTAGAACTGATCCTTAACCCCCTACATTCATTACGTCAGACATGGGAAACTGAAATGGGGCGGGTGTTTAATGATAGAGAATGGGACACAGCATTAGAATACCCTAAAAAGGTCTCCAGGAACGTGCGTTTCAAGAACATTCAATTCAATATCCTTCACATAGCATACCTAACACCACACCATCTCCACCGTTTTTATCCTGACACGCACTTTGTTGCCCCTGATGTCAAACCCCTGAGGCGGACTTCAAGCACATGTTCTGGGACTGCCCCACTATTCAAGAATATTGGGATCGAGTACACCAAACTTTCCGGGTGACGACTGATATTACGACCATGTCTACGTGGGAAGCATGCGCCCTTGGGATCTTCCGCAGGCGGAAGACCGAAAAAGTGCAGAGCCGCTTTGCATACCTAGCCATTCTCTTAACAAAAAGAGGAATAGCCATGCACTGGCAGGCCCCGTCGGGACCCCGAGAAGCAGCCTGGGTAGGCGCCATGAAAAAATGGGGTAAGGCGGAAGAAGAGGTGTTGAGAGAAGAGGAAGTGAAGAGAATTCTTAAACATCCCAAATCTCTAGAATGGGCACAATTATTATATCAATTCACACACGAAACAACCCCGGCGGAAGTACCGGTAGACTCCCAATCCCAGACTCCACCCCTATCCCCAATAGGGCCGGCAGCAGATGACCCAAGACAGAGCCCAATCACCTAAACCCGGTGCTCTACCAAAGACATGTCAAGTGATCTCAACAACTACACCAGGATGACCCACCATGAGGGCCAACCCACATACGTAACACCGCACCGTGCAAAGGTAACACAACCGTCCACATAATCGACCTCTCAGATATACCTTCCGATAGCGCCCCAACAATTCCCCTAGTTTTACCCCCTCAGCTCGCAGTTTGTATTTCCTCATCGGCTGTTATGAATCCGATGACTTTCGGTTGGGAACGCATTCAGGTAAACTCAGATGTGATGACACAGGGAGAGAACATATGGGAGTAAAACATCAGTACACACTCATTGGAAGCAAGCCCAGCCAGGTTATAGTGAAATACCACCGAGGAATGCAAACCGGCAGGGGGGTCCCTCCCAGAAACTTTTCACAGTGTCTAGTTTTATAATGCTTATTATGCAGTAATGATGTGCATGCTATTCCTCACAATCATTTCGCTCCTAACTGCAGTCACGTGTCAATGTATTACAATGATATAAGATGTTAATATGTAACAAGAAATGTAAAAACCCCAATAAACAAATTTTAAACAAAAAAAACTGACCACTCCTCAATTATGCAAATGCCTGTATTACCCTCAGGTGGGCCGCCAAGTGTGTACATCCAGTTGCATTATGGACTTCATGGTTCAGTCACAACAGCAATTTACCCCTGCAGTGGGTGTTACAAGGCCACAGTGTATTCATAGTGTCCTGACTCTCCAGTGGGCTAAAATGCCAGAACTGTCCAAATAACAGGTCACTCTGAGTGACGTTCCGTGGTTAGGCTCATGAATTTTCAAGCCCAATCCAACCCGCTGCCAATATCGTGGCGGTGAACTCTTCATGGCTGGACCTGCCGTAATACTAGCACAAAACTCTTGTTCCAAGACGAAGACGCACTCAACGTACAGGAATTTCCTTGCTCAGAGCAGAAACAGTTCCAGCGCCTCATAACATGTTTCAGACTCCCATAGTCCTTGATCACAGGCTTCTGTGGCATAATGCAGCCTGTAAGTAGAATGCTGCCCAGAAGTGTCTGGTGTTTCCTGTCTTCTATGATCAGCTGGCAGATCACCGATGGGTTCCTGTTTTTGTCAAACAGAAGGACCCAACAACTACTCGTACCTGGATGAACCTTTGGTGAGCTTACCTGACATTATGAAGGCGCACATCATCCACAGCAGTCGCATCATGGAGTGTGGCCACAGATGAAGGACCTGTCTAAGCAATGATTTCACCATGGTCTTCAACAGCACTTCCAGAAGTACAGCTTTTGCTAAGTCAGCACCTGCCACCTATCCATCAACGTAACAGAATCATTTTGGTTTTGACCAACTGATGTCAATTTCTATCTAGCTCTACCTTCCAACTTCACTCCCTCATATTTGACTGCTGCTGAAAATTCACTTGTCTCTTCTGCTAGAGATTTTGGAGAATATTTTACTTTTTTTAGGTCTCGCCTGGCGAACGCAGCGCGAAGCGCTGCTATCGCCAGCGAGATCTATTGTTGCTGACTTGCCTCGGAAGCGGGACAGGAGATGTGCACGCGCAGGCTCTTGGCGGATTTGAATTGGTGTACGCGCTTACAGCCACGCGGCGTGCACATCTCCTGTCCCCCTTTCGACCACGTCAGCCCTGTTGGAGCGGCCCGCTGCAAGACGGGGCCGCTCATAATGCTAAAAGGACGCTGTGCCTCGATCAGGCACCAACAATAGCCCACACGGAGCCCCCCAGCCCTTCTTCACTCACCGGGCTGCTCTTCTGGGGGGGGCTCCTCCTCGCGGCTGCAGCACTTCTCTTGCGGGGCTTCCCTGCACTCCCGGGAGCCCCGCGCTGCCGTGGGCAGCCTCGGCCGCCGCAGTCTTCACCCGGGCCCCCTCCTGGGACCCGTGGCTTCGCTCCACTCCGGTCGCCACCGCGGGGCACTCCCTTCAGCATGGGAGCCCCGCGTTAGCATGGCACGCCGTTTCTCTTCCTGCCGGAGCAGGCCCCGCCCACGTCCCGGGCAAGGGCGCCTGACTTCCGGCTTGTTCTTCTGTCCGACTGAACTAGCGATCTGTTCTGCAATGTTGTGAAGCGCCACAGAAAGGGCTTCAGGGCGCTAAGGGATGGCGTATGTTGGCCGGGGCAGCTGTAGCGGGATGGGACACGGAAGGTAAACAACTTTTTCAAGGTTTGCTGGGGGGGACGTCATTAATGACTGCGGCATTCAGACTAGTGGTCGCCCATTCGTGCACTTTGAAAGTATGCAGGGTGCCATGGTGGACTGTGTTTTTTGGGAGGGGCAGTGGTTCATGCCCCTCCCCAAAAGATAAAACCATGCGGAGGGGAATAACGCTGAAGAGGGGCGTGCCTGTGCGAGATAACAGCGGGAGCGTACTTCGATGTATCCTAGCTTTTTGAGAACATCCGTGACACTTTGGGTCTTTAATGGTCGAAAAGGTAATGGATGAACAATCCTCCACGCTGTTAAAAAAGTAATAACATATTAGAACAGTCACCACCTTTTTTCCTTCTACCCATAACAAATAGTATTCCTGCCTGGAAGCGCCATGCTTGGGTCTTAAAAGCGGACTTTTGAACAAGCGCTGCTGAGTGGTTAATGCAGGTATACATCCGCATGTGTGCCCAAAACATTACTTCCGTTCCAGCAAAGCACTCCACGGGAGGCCAGGGGGTCACCCCTCTCGATACATGAATCAGGCATAATGTGTACGTTAGCGTTAAGGGAGAATGGCTGCAGCCATGCTGGTAATATGCTTGGCGATCCAGGGGGCGCTGTAAAGGTGCTGCTGAGAGGGTGCTGCGTAGGATGGATAGTGGAAATTTAAAACACCAGCAGGTACTGGCTGCACACTTCGATGGGGACTGTAGGGGGAGTGGCTGTTTACCTTCTCAAAACTCACAGCTTCCCAGAGGACTCCTCTAGGGGCGTCTTTCCATGGCGTGACAGGCATTCTCACACGGAAACTGCAAGCTATCTTCCTTTTTTCACCTCCTTACACAAAACACTTATCGCTCACACATCTACAAACCGCCCCTACTAACCACAGCGCTTCACATATTGCTAACAACACCTGCCCCCAAGCCACAGCATAGCCCGCCGGCGCCTCCTCTACTATCACACCCACACTGCGAGCTCCACCCTCCGCAAATGCATCACAAGCCATTGCCCACCCACCTCCGTGAACATAACTGGCACTGACAGCCCTTCTCTCACACATTATGCCAGCCTCCTTCTGCACACTGCGCATACTCAAACAACTTGTGTGCATACTTAAACAACGCATCTTCCTCAAGCCACAACCCCTCTTCCCACCTACCCAGCCCTTCCACTTTTACTCCACACCACTGTCTTTTCCAGCCTCTTTTTACCCTCTAACCTTGCATCCTATAGCGCAACACCCACGGAACTACACGCCCACCTCCTATGCACTCATCAAGGAGTAACCCATGGTGAAATTTTCTTTTCTACACTTCATCGTAGTTGCAGCTTTCTATACATATATTGGTCTGTGGTTTAGGAAAGTAAATGAGCAAGAGTTACACTGGTGTGAGTGAATGTATGGCATTATCATTCATAAAACTGAGCTCCTTTTACCTTTTGGCGCACTGATGAATTATTAATGGTCCAGAGTAAACTGGGTTTTCGTTTTTATTTAACGCACAATATATTGCTGCACTTAAAAAAAAAATATTTCGCTGCAGATAAGGGCAACAAGCAAATGGGTCAGATTTGTTGAACGAAAATGTTCTACTTGGAACATCAAACATATGTATTGGGGTGCTGGGTGCTTACCACTGCAAGCACGAATCAGTATGTCCTGCTCTTTCCTTGAGACCACGAATAAACTAGGATGATACATTTGTTTTGTCTAATTTGGCCCTATTCCTGCTGATAAGGAAGACACTTGCTCAGAAATTATGCACACAAAATTTAGACTTCAGTGATAGCAAACTATGCTGCTGTAAGAAGAAGCAGTTAACGTAGTAAAGAACCTTCATCACCTGCAGGATGCCAGGGGTCGTTTGCATTTGCAGTTCACAACAGGAATTACGTTTTTTTTTTTACATTGTAGGGCCATTTTATGGGATTTTGTGTATATTTGGAAGTCAGCACAAGGACCTTGGAGTATTTGCAATGCAATAGGTCTCGTATTTGCGAGACGTTTTTGGCTTTGTAAATGACAATGCCTTTTATGTATGTGTTTTGAAAAACCTGCAAGCGGCGCATAGTCATTGCCTGGCAGTAACTGCACCTCTTTTGCTGCCAGCCTTACTTCTCGTAAGCAATGGCTATATGTACAAAGTGCGTGTTTACGCACCGCTTACAGGTTTTCAAAACACAAATAAAATGCATTGCCCTTTACAATGCCAATAGCTCAAACTCTGGCAACTGCGAGACCTATTGCCTTGCAAATGCTTGTTTTAACTTGTGATTATGCTGATGGTGATTACGGTTTGTGTTTAACGCCTGTTGCATGACGGTACCTATTTCTCAAATAATGCTAATGTCTAGATTAAAGATGATAATAACTAGCATACTTTGGTTATACGTGAACTGGTGGCATCTGCCGCTAGCATAATGCTAATACTGGCATTGATTCTTGTCATAATGAGGGCATCTGTGGCATGATGATAAGTGCTTCAGGCTAATGCAGGCCATCGCATTGGCACATTGTGGGCATCCTTGGTATGATGCTGAACATCACTGACATAATACTGGCCCTTAAATCAATTTCATGTTGGTGCTTACTTCTGGCATAATGCTAGTTCTGTAGACATGATAAATATTCTTGGCATATTGAGCCTCTATCCACTTGCACTGCCAGTTGAGTGCACATAAAGCTGTAGAGGGAATGCTGAAAACCATATCTGATTGAGTGAGAAACATTCTCCATCGAATATTGTAAAGAATTCTAGGCAATGCAAATATTTCTAACATGTCTCATTCATTCATACATCCATGCACTATTCAACTGAACCGTTCATCCTTCCATGCACTGACACATTCATCAATCCAAGCACTCACTCACCCATTCCTTGAACCATCTACCAATGCCGTCACTCCACCATTCATCCTTTCCTGGTTTCTTGCATTCACTCATCCATTCATTCTTCTAGCCTTTTCTCATTTTCACATTCACTCACTAACCCATTCATTGCATCACCCACACGAATTGCCAATCAAAGAAGTAGTATTTTCACTTAAAAGCCACGCCTGTTGACTTTGACACTATGTTTAAAGTGGTTAATTTAAAATGTTTCTTAATTCTCCAAAATTTAGCAAACACATGAATCCGGTTCAGCCAAATAAAGTGACCTACCCTTGATCACAAAAGCTGTACAACTAAAGAAAGCCTTGCGAAGAACCCTATATCTGTGTAAGTAGGCACTGAAACCTGAAAATATCCATACTAGAAGATTTCATGTAATTGGTGACACTGTGTTCCAGTCTAGTCATGACCTCTGCTACTACAAATCGTTGTTTTAAGATTTACTATTCCACATAGTTCGTTTGAAAATTTTATAAAATAAGACTGTCGCTTCCAGAAAGTCCAGGACGGGACAACGTTGGCCGTAATGACACGGAGTCATCAGGAAACCTTATAATTTGAAAGAGAAACTACGCTTACAGTGTTGTTTAACTTGGAAACTCGACTCGGGTTTTCTCGAAAATCATTAGTAAGAAGCTCTAAATGTTCCCAGTTGCATGAGTGATTAACTCATTCAGTGTATGCTCTTTCTTTGCGTCCTAGAATTTGTAATTCTGTTTATTTATTAGCGAAAAGCATCTACAAGTTGCAGAATGGAAAGGGAAATAGGACTGGGTGCGCTCCTCACGCACAGACCCGGGATGTTTGCGGGTTCTGCAATCACTGGTAGAGAATGTGTGCCGCATTTCCATCGCGAACGCTTCAATGGGTCAACTTCTTCACAGGACGAACACATTTCACCATATGACATGGAGCTACTCACATAACACCCCGCCCGTGAAATGCCCCACGCACGTGTGGCTTGCATTTCTTCAACTAGTACGCGTCAAAGAGTTTCAGTGCAGCTGTCTGAACTAAAAAGAGATCGTAGGCGAGGTTTCATATTACTGGAAAGTCCCTACATTTTAGCAATATATAGTCACCCACCAGAGCAACTCTGATTGGATCATTCAAGTGAACTAAAGAACAACTAGCAATCTAGCACAGGAATTAAACGAGTGTGTTAGAGGATGAAACTCGGGAAGGGAATTTCCTTAAACATGTAACTTTATTGTGATAAATATTCATTATTTTGCTTCGGGTAGAAATATAAGCGTTAACCAGGGAAGGTGGCTGACTATAGCAACAATAAAAGGACTTCAAAAATAAACCTTTATAAGATATGTTTGCCAAAATAAATAATTTAGTATTTTTTTTTTTTACAGGATGCTGGATATTTATGGTTGACCCTTTGTGTTACTGTAGCGGGTGTCTCCCACTGCCGTGGACCTGCTGGGGGTGTGCACAGGGTCTCAGTGCCAATATCGGCAACACTCCCCATCCCTCCCACTGCAATATCTTAGAAAAATAATCAGACAAGACACATTCTTAGTGGAGAAAATTGCTGCAGGTTTATTTGCATAACAAATATGCCAACATGGTGGGTTATCTTACGGGCGATCCCAGGGTAGGCAGCCCCTCGCCGCCTGCCCACCTGATGAGCCAAAATTCACCGTGGCCCTAGCCAACTGGTGTTTGTTAGATTTGGGGGAGGGGATAGCCCCTTCCACCGGTGGACCACCAGTCCACCCCCTTACTCACGTCCACCCCTAAGAGGGGCGGAGCTTTGAGGCAACCCCCGGTTGCTCAGGTCCACAACCGCCCGTAGGACTAATGGGGCGCCGTCGCTTCTCCAGGGTCTAACGCGAAGACCTCCCTGGGGATATTTGGCTTTAGCACCCTTACTGTGCTCCTGCAGAGGGTACCTGTTAGACCTGGCATCTTTGGCGTGGTTACCCCTGACTTTTTGCCTCTACCTCCTGTATTTTTGATGCTATGCTGGATTTCGATTTTGCTGGTTTAGATGCTTTGGGCACTTTGCCACTGCTGATCAGTGTCAAAGTGCAAGTGCTCCCTTGGTACATTTTTGTATTGATTGGTCATCCATGATTGGGATAGTTGTTTCACCTGTTAGCCCCTAGTAAAGTGCACTGCGTGTGCCAGGGCTGGTGATTCAAATGCTACTAGTGGGCTGCAGCACTGATTGTGCCACCCACAGGAGTAGCGCTAAAATGATGTCTTAGGCCTGCTTGCAGTGCCTATGTGCAGTCCAGGACTGCCATGTCGACCTGGCCAGTGCACCCACTGACCAGGCCCTATCCTTCCCTTTCTGTACATGTCAGGCATCCCTATGGTGGCCCTAGGTACCCCCCTGGGCTGGGTGCAGTGTATCTGAAAGGTAGGGCATGTACTGAGGTGTGTAACATGCCCTGGTAGTGAATTACAGCCATTTTCGTTTTTCACTGCGGAGAGGCTATCTTGCCCATAGGATAGAATGGGGAAGGCTGTTTACATGCCTATCTTCCCATAAGGGCAAGTTAGAAAATCCAAGTTTGGTATCTCTGTGTTCAGAATTTAATTATACATCTTTTTAGCAAGATGGTTTTTAAATTCACTGTGTGAGAATAGCACTTTTTAGAAAGTAGCTATTCTCCTGTTTAACCTTCCTGTGTGCCTGTGTGCTGGTTGGCTGAAGGGTGTCATGTGATGGGCTAGGTGGCTCCAGGAGCCTGGATGAGTCAGCAGCAGGGTGAATAGGGAGATCTGCTTTAGATGGGTGGGAGGAGTAGTCCCTGGGTTTGAATAGGGCTGCCCCTGACAAACACAAAGCTGGCTCCACCCCCTGCTGGCCAGGCTGAGGACTCTGCCTCTGCTGGCACAAAGAAGGCTCCACCTCCTGCTGAGCGTCTAACGACCCTGCCCCTCACTCTGAAAGGAACCAGGTGCTCCAGAGCAGAGCACACCCAGGAACCGGTTTGAGCAGGGGAATCCCCCCACTGGAACAAAGAGAGACAAAGGCTTGGAGGGGTATAAGAAGAGGACCCCAGACACCTAAAACTTTAGATCACTTTGGAACTAAGAAGAAACCTCTGCCAAGGAGAAAGCTGGAAGAAACTGAAGAGGAGAAGACTGCCTGCTTGCTGTTTTGCTTTGCTGCCAAGGAGAGGGGAAGGACTTTGCTGTGTCCCCTTCTTTTGATTCTGATCTCCAAGGGCCTGAGAAGAGCTGGCTCCCTGTTAAGAAGTCCCAGGAACAAAAGGACTTCACCACCAGCTCCCCTGGAACTCTGCTGAGAGAGTTCTGACCTGCCTTGGAGTGCTTGCCCAGTCTTGGGGCTTCAGGAGGTCGTTTTGCTGTGTTGAGGGAGCTGGGAAGCAGAAGCGTGAACAAGAGTGACTGGTACCCAGCGCATCATCCGATTGCGTGTCGCAAGACGAGAGTGCGTGGAAAATTTCATCGCGGCACCATCGCAACACGCAGGGTCTCCGCATCGCCGAGTGCGTCGAGCATCGTCCCGAAGCGTGAAGCTTCCTGCCATTGCGAGGGTTGTCGCAGAACCAGTTTGCGGGCCGCACCACTGCCGGTGCGTGAAAAGTCTCCAATCGCTGCGTGCGTCGACGCAGAGTCCCGTTCCGTGGCGCATCGAGAGTTGCGGCGCCGGAAGGCAACGCTGCGCCACGCATCGCACCACATCGAAGAGTGTCGCATCGAACCTGTGCGTGAAGCTTCCCCCTAAGAAACCTACGCAACGAAAGCCAAAGGTATCGCATCCTCCCCCTACAGATCGGAGCCGGCGCATCCACCTCTGCTGCGTGAAGCAGGGCTGCTGCAAAGCCTCCCCAGGATCTCAGGAGCATCGCATCGCCTTTGCCATCTTCCTTGTTATAGCTTTTGGGAACCTTATCGCAACTACAGGTACTGTTGGGCACGAAAGTGTCGCATTTTGTGCATTGAGAGTCGCATTGTGCAGGACACTGACTTTGACATCCTGGAGTACTTTCTGCAAACTCTTGAACTATCCTTAAAGTAACCTTTTTGAATTATATGTTGGTTTGTCTGTAATATTTGGTCTTGTGAAGTTTTTAGTAAAGATACATTATTTTTCTAAAACTGGTGTGGAGTAAATCTGTGGTGTTTTCACTGTGTTACTGTGAGTGTTGGTACAAATACTTTACACATTGCCTTTGATAGCCTAGACTGCTCAGGCCAAGCTACCTAGAGGGTGAGCAGGGGTTATCTTAACAGTGTTTCCCCCTTTCCCTGACTAGAAGCAAGGGTCCCTACTTGGACAGTGGTACCTACCCTGCCAACTAGAGACCCCCAGATCTAACATTGGTGGTCAGCGGTGAGGATTGAACTTGTATTTGTACTTGACCCACAGTAATTGGTGTACATCACTAGGAGTGCAGACCAATAGACAACCACATACTGTATTATTTTTGATTCCTACTTTTGAGTAACTCTTCAAGAGCATCATGTCTCAGGTGGCAACAAGCGAGAAGGCAGAATTGGAGTTTTCCATTGCGGATTTATATTCATACAAAGTTGAAGATCTCAAGCAATTCTGCAAAGACCGTGGTTGCTCTTTTAAAAGCGGAGCTAGAAAAGATGTGCTACAAAGAGTCCTGAAGGCCTGGTGGGAGGCCCAAGAGGAAAGTGATGCAAATGAAGAGGATGGTTTTGTTCCCCAAGATCTGCCTGTGGGCAGACCAGTCTCAAGGGCTGGCAGCTCCCATTCCAGTAGGGGGCTCACTCCAGAGGAGTTGGAGGAGAATCAAAGGGTGAGAAACCACGAATTGGAAATTATGAAAATGAAAATGAAGCAATCAGAAGTAGACAAGGCGGCGGAGGAGAGCAAGAATGCCCGTGCCTTGGAGGAGAAGAAATTGCTTCTGGCTCATGAAGTGAGCATGAGAGAACTGGACATCAAGGCCAAGCAGGTGGAGTCCGGTTCAAATGGTGGCAGCGTACAGCCAGTGCAGGGGGGTAAAGTATATATCCCCAAAGATTTAGTACAGAATTACAATAGGAGTGAAGATATCTATGCCTGGTTTACATCGTATGAGATAGCATTAAGAATGAATGGTGTGCCTGAACAGCATTGGGGGGCGGGCCTGTGGAAACATTTTGAGGCTTCTGGGAGGAGTGCTCTAGAGCCCTTAGAATTAGCAGGTGCCATGACCTATCCCAATATGAAGGAGGCCCTATGTCTCAGGTATGGACTTACTCCAGAGCAGTATAGACTGCAGTTTAGAAATTCCAAGAAGAAAGAGTCTGAGACTTGGATGGAGTGTGTGAATCTGTACTCGCGGGCACTGGAAGGTTGGATGAAGGGCAGCAAGGTAACTGATTATAAGGGGTTGTTACATTTAATTAGTTGGGAGCACTTGAGTAGTCTATGTGTTCCAGAGCTGCGCCAGCATCTTTTAGATAGCAAGTTGACGGACCCCATTGAGCTTGCTAAGGAGGCGGACCGCTGGACCAGTACCAGGGTCCACAGAGGAATTGTGGGTACCGTTGCCAAAGGTGGGCAGGGTCCCCAGCAGAAGAGTGGGGGGGACAAGGGTAACCAAAAGGAGTTCTCACAAGGGCCCCAAAATAGTTCCCAGGGTAACCAGTCCCAGCCCCCCAAGTCCAAACCCAAACCAACCTGGCCCCCTAAGGGCAGGTCGGATAACAAGGGTCCCATTAAGTGTTATCACTGTCAGGAATTGGGTCACAAGTCTCCTGTGTGTCCCAAGAAATCCCAGGCACCCACTGGTGCTCCAACACCGGGTATAGCTAGTGTAGCTTTTGGGGGGGATTTAATTTCTAGTGATTTGGAGGGTTTAGCAGTTATGTCCCTTGTCTCTTTAGGAGACACAGAGATGGTCCAGGAAACCCCTGTCCCTGATAACACTAAGAAGTACAGGCAGTGGGTGACCATCAATGGGAGGAGGGTGGAGGCTCTCAGGGACACTGGAGCCAGTGTGACTACGGTCAGGTGTCAGTGGGTCCCTGAGGAGCTGATCATTCCAGACGTACTTCACCCAGTAGTGTCCGCTGACAACTCTGTGCGCCTTTGCAAGGTAGCACATGTTCCCTTTGAGTGGGGGGGGGTCTCAGGTCCTCTCAAAGTTGTTGTGAGTCCATCCATGCCAGTAGACTGTCTGCTAGGTAATGACCTGGAGAGTTCCCCGTGGAAGGAGGTGGAACGCCAGGCTCATTTGGAGATGTTGGGTTTGCCTGAGTGGGTCTGTGTGACCACCCGGTCCATGGCAGCCAGACAGGGTTGTGGAGCAGACCTGGAGCCTGAAACAGTGGCCCAGGTCCCTGCCAGAAAGAGGAAGGGCAGGGGGCGTGGTGCGTCCACCCCCGCTGTTCCCACGGTCCAGGAAGGAGCAGAACCTACGGGGGATGCCCTGGAGCCTACAGGGGAACAGGTCGCTGAGCTGGGAGACATACCTGAGCTGACCCATTGGCAGCAAGAGGGTGGTCCCTCCAGAGAGGAGTTCTGCCGTGCGCAGAAGACATGCCCTACTCTTGAAGGTCTGCGGCACCAGGCTGCAGACCAGGCAGCAGGTGCTGATCCGAAGAACTTTTTTCTCTACTGGGAGAATGACTTGTTGTACAGCGAGCCTAGGTTTGCTGAGCCCAGTGGATCACGTACCCTGGTGGTACCCGCAGGGTTCAGAGACTTCCTACTGGGTCTGGCTCACGACGTGCCGCTTGCAGGACATCTCGGGCAGGACAAGACCCGACAAAGGCTTGCCACCCACTTTTACTGGCCCGGGATGAAGACGGACGTCGCTTCCTTTTGTAAATCATGCCAGACTTGCCAGGCAAGTGGCAAAGCTGGAGGAAAATGCAAAGGCCCTCTCCAGCCTTTTCCGGTAGTGAGCACCCCTTTCGAGCGGGTGGGAATAGATATTGTGGGGCCACTGGACCCCAGGACCGCCTTAGGCAACAGGTTCATCCTGGTCCTGGTGGATCATGCCACCCGGTACCCGGAGGCTATCCCTCTCAGGACAACCACAGCCCCGGTGGTGGGCCGTGCGTTGATGGGGATCTTTTCCCGTGTGGGTTTCCCCAAAGAGGTGGTATCTGACCGGGGTACCAACTTCATCTCCAGGTATATGAAGTCTCTGTGGGAGGAGTGTGGGGTAACTTATAAGTTCACCACTCCTTACCACCCTCAAGGAAATGGGTTGGTTGAAAGGTTCAACCGGACCCTGAAAGGCATGATCATGGGGCTGACAGAGCCCATGAGACGGAAGTGGGACGTCTTTTTGCCATGCCTATTATTTGCCTACAGGGAGGTACCACAAAAGTCTCTAGGGTTCAGTCCCTTTGAGCTTTTGTACGGGCACCCTGTTAGAGGACCTCTCAGTCTGGTGAAGGAGGGTTGGGAGAAATCCCCGGGGAAAACCCCTCAGGATGTGTTCAGCTATGTGCTGGCCATCCGCAACCAGACACAGCGCTTCCGGGCCCTCGCTCAGGCGAACCTGGAAGCCAGCCAGGATGAGATGAAGAGGTGGTATGACCAGCATACCACTCTGATGGAATTTCAACCTGGGCAGATGGTGTGGGTGATGGCGCCAGTGGAGCCTTGCGCGCTCCAGGACAAGTGGACTGGGCCATATGAGGTGGTGGAGCGCAAGAGTGAGGTGACCTACCTGGTCAACTTGCGATCTCCCAGGAACCCCATGAGGGTCCTACACGTGAACCGCCTCAAACCCCATTTTGAGAGGTCTGAAATAACAATGCTACTGGCTACAGATGCAGGGATGGAGGAGGATAGCGATCCTCTTCCTGACCTCCTGGCAGCTAAGGAGCAAGATGGGTCAGTGGATGGAGTGGTCCTCTCGCCCACCCTGACCCCAGAACAGCAGAGGGACTGTCGCCATGTGTTGGGTCAGTTTGCATCTCTGTTCTCCCTGACCCCCGGTATCACCAACTGGTGTGTCCATGACGTGGACACGGGAGATAGCATGCCTGTGAAACAGAAGTTTTACCGGGTGGCTGACAAGGTCAGGGCCAGCATCAAGAAGGAGGTTTCTAAGATGTTGGAGCTAGGGGTGATTGAGCCCTCCAGCAGCCCCTGGGCTAGCCCAGTGGTACTTGTACCGAAAGCTGCTGCGCCAGGTGCCACTCCAGAACTTAGGTTTTGTGTGGACTACCGTGGGCTCAATGCTGTCACGAAGACTGACGCACACCCCATCCCCAGAGCTGATGAGCTCGTGGATCGGTTGGGAGCTGCCAACTACCTCAGTACGTTTGATTTAACTTCTGGGTACTGGCAGATTGCCTTAACTGATGGGGCCAAGGAGAGGTCTGCGTTTTCAACGCCAGAGGGGCACTTCCAGTTCCGTGTCATGCCCTTTGGGTTGAAGAACGCCCCTGCCACATTCCAGAGACTGGTCAACCAGGTACTGTCCGGGCTGGAGCAATTCAGCGCCGCATATCTGGATGACATCGCTGTGTTCAGCTCCACTTGGGAAGAACACTTGCAACACCTCTGCGCAGTGTTGAAGGCTCTGCATAGTGCAGGCCTCACTATCAAGGCCAGTAAGTGCCAGATAGGGCAGGGTTCGGTGGTGTATTTGGGACACCAGGTAGGAAGCGGCCAGGTGGCGCCCCTACAAGCCAAGATAGATACCATCCGGGCTTGGGAACCCCCCAAAACCCAGACAGCGGTGAGAGCCTTCTTAGGACTCACCGGGTACTATCGCCGTTTTGTCAAGGGGTATGGCACCATTGTGGCTCCCTTGACAGAACTAACTTCCAAGAAGTTACCGAAGAAAGTGATTTGGACCAGTGCCTGCCAAGAAGCTTTTGATGCCCTGAAGGAGGCCATGTGTACAGCACCTGTACTCAAGGCGCCTGACTTCTCCAAGGAGTTCATAGTGCAGACAGACGCTTCTGAGCATGGAGTGGGAGCGGTGCTCTCACAACTAAATGATGAGGACTTGGACCAACCTGTAGCTTTCATTAGCAGGAGGCTACTTCCCAGGGAACAGAGGTGGAGTGCGATTGAAAGGGAAGCTTTTGCTGTGGTCTGGGCGCTGAAGAAGCTGAGACCCTACTTGTTTGGGACTCACTTCCGGGTTCAGACGGACCACAGGCCCCTCAGATGGTTGATGCAGATGAGGGGTGAGAATCCTAAGCTGTTGAGGTGGTCCATTTCCCTACAGGGGATGGACTTTACGGTGGAACACCGCCCCGGTACAGAACACGCCAACGCTGATGGTCTGTCCAGGTTTTTCCGCCTTAGCGATGAGAACTCCCAAGAGGGTGGGTAGTTCTCCCCACTTTCAGCTGGAGGGGACACGTGTTAGACCTGGCATCTTTGGCGTGGTTACCCCTGACTTTTTGCCTCTACCTCCTGTATTTTTGATGCTATGCTGGATTTCGATTTTGCTGGTTTAGATGCTTTGGGCACTTTGCCACTGCTGATCAGTGTCAAAGTGCAAGTGCTCCCTTGGTAAATTGTTGTATTGATTGCTCATCCATGATTGGGATAGTTGTTTCACCTGTTAGCCCCTAGTAAAGTGCACTGCGTGTGCCAGGGCTGGTGATTCAAATGCTACTAGTGGGCTGCAGCACTGATTGTGCCACCCACAGGAGTAGCGCTAAAATGATGTCTTAGGCCTGCTTGCAGTGCCTATGTGCAGTCCAGGACTGCCATGTCGACCTGGCCAGTGCACCCACTGACCAGGCCCTATCCTTCCCTTTCTGTACATGTCAGGCATCCCTATGGTGGCCCTAGGTACCCCCCTGGGCTGGGTGCAGTGTATCTGAAAGGTAGGGCATGTACTGAGATGTGTAACATGCCCTGGTAGTGAATTACAGCCATTTTCGTTTTTCACTGCTGAGAGGCTATCTTGCCCATAGGATAGAATGGGGAAGGCTGTTTACATGCCTATCTTCCCATAAGGGCAAGATAGAAAATCCAAGTTTGGTATCTCTGTGTTCAGAATTTAATTATACATCTTTTTAGCAAGATGGTTTTTAAATTCACTGTGTGAGAATAGCACTTTTTAGAAAGTAGCTATTCTCCTGTTTAACCTTCCTGTGTGCCTGTGTGCTGGTTGGCTGAAGGGTGTCATGTGATGGGCTAGGTGGCTCCAGGAGCCTGGATGAGTCAGCAGCAGGGTGAATAGGGAGATCTGCTTTAGATGGGTGGGAGGAGTAGTCCCTGGGTTTGAATAGGGCTGCCCCTGACAAACACAAAGCTGGCTCCACCCCCTGCTGGCCAGGCTGAGGACTCTGCCTCTGCTGGCACAAAGAAGGCTCCACCTCCTGCTGAGCGTTTAACGACCCTGCCCCTCACTCTGAAAGGAACCAGGTGCTCCAGAGCAGAGCACACCCAGGAACCGGTTTGAGCAGGGGAATCCCCCCACTGGAACAAAGAGAGACAAAGGCTTGGAGGGGTATAAGAAGAGGACCCCAGACACCTAAAACTTTAGATCACTTTGGAACTAAGAAGAAACCTCTGCCAAGGAGAAAGCTGGAAGAAACTGAAGAGGAGAAGACTGCCTGCTTGCTGTTTTGCTTTGCTGCCAAGGAGAGGGGAAGGACTTTGCTGTGTCCCCTTCTTTTGATTCTGATCTCCAAGGGCCTGAGAAGAGCTGGCTCCCTGTTAAGAAGTCCCAGGAACAAAAGGACTTCACCACCAGCTCCCCTGGAACTCTGCTGAGAGAGTTCTGACCTGCCTTGGAGTGCTTGCCCAGTCTTGGGGCTTCAGGAGGTCGTTTTGCTGTGTTGAGGGAGCTGGGAAGCAGAAGCGTGAACAAGAGTGACTGGTACCCAGCGCATCATCCGATTGCGTGTCGCAAGACGAGAGTGCGTGGAAAATTTCATCGCGGCCCCATCGCAACACGCAGGGTCTCTGCATCGCCGAGTGCGTCGAGCATCGTCCCGAAGCGTGAAGCTTCCTGCCATTGCGAGGGTTGTCGCAGAACCAGTTTGCGGGCCGCACCACTGCCGGTGCGTGAAAAGTCTCCAATCGCTGCGTGCGTCGACGCAGAGTCCCGTTCCGTGGCGCATCGAGAGTTGCGGCGCCGGAAGGCAACGCTGCGCCACGCATCGCACCACATCGAAGAGTGTCGCATCGAACCTGTGCGTGAAGCTTCCCCCTAAGAAACCTACGCAACGAAAGCCAAAGGTATCGCATCCTCCCCCTACAGATCGGAGCCGGCGCATCCACCTCTGCTGCGTGAAGCAGGGCTGCTGCAAAGCCTCCCCAGGATCTCAGGAGCATCGCATCGCCTTTGCCATCTTCCTTGTTATAGCTTTTGGGAACCTTATCGCAACTACAGGTACTGTTGGGCACGAAAGTGTCGCATTTTGTGCATTGAGAGTCGCATTGTGCAGGACACTGACTTTGACATCCTGGAGTACTTTCTGCAAACTCTTGAACTATCCTTAAAGTAACCTTTTTGAATTATATGTTGGTTTGTCTGTAATATTTGGTCTTGTGAAGTTTTTAGTAAAGATACATTATTTTTCTAAAACTGGTGTGGAGTAAATCTGTGGTGTTTTCACTGTGTTACTGTGAGTGTTGGTACAAATACTTTACACATTGCCTTTGATAGCCTAGACTGCTCAGGCCAAGCTACCTAGAGGGTGAGCAGGGGTTATCTTAACAGTGTTTCCCCCTTTCCCTGACTAGAAGCAAGGGTCCCTACTTGGACAGTGGTACCTACCCTGCCAACTAGAGACCCCCAGATCTAACAGTACCCTTCTGTACCTTACAGCCTCTGGATCGCCCTGTAACTCCACCTGCAACACAAAATAATAAGTTAGTTAGACACACCCCCGCCCCTGCCTGTATGCCGGGTAAGCGGTGGGGAGGGAAACGGCGTCCAGGCAGAATAAAAAAGAGGGCGACCAGTGGGCGGGAGAGGTATATGTACCTCTCCCCCCCACCCCCTCCTGCCCGGAAGTGACGTGGGCATGGGGGACCCACGAGGGTCCCAAACACTGGGAGACTGACTCGACGTGTGCCATCCTGTGGCACTAAGGGGGGCCGCCATCTTAGGAGGGCCCCCTGCGTGAGCCCGGGGCAGCCCTGCATAGTGCCAATATCGGCAACACTCCCCATCCCTCCCACAGCAATATCTTAGAGAAATAATCAGACAAGAAACATTCTTAGTGGAGAAAATTGCTGCAGGTTTATTTGCATAACAAATATGCCAACATGGTGCGTTATCTTACGGGCGATCCCAGGGCAGGCAGCCACTCGCCGCCTGCCCACCTGATGAGCCAAAATTCACCGTGGCCCTAGCCAACCTGTGTTTGTTAGATTTGGGGGAGGGGATAGCCCCTCCCACCGGTGGACCACCAGTCCACCCTCTACTCACGCCCCCCCTAAGAGGGGCGGAGCGTTGAGGCAACCCCCATTTGCTCAGGTCCACAACCGCCCGTAGGACTAACGGGGCGCAGTCGCTCCTCCAGTGTCCAACGCGAGGACCTCCCTGGGGATATTTGGCTTTAGCACCCTTACTGTGCTCCTGCAGAGGGTACCCTTCTGTACCTTACAGCCGCTGGATCGCCCTGTAACTCCGCCACAGCACTGGGTGTGGCCACCGTCACCCCAGGGCCCCCCACCAAGTTAGGCATCTTTACCTATATCCTCCTGATTCACAGGCCTCTTCCTGGTACAGGTCCCTGTTCACTCTGGACAGGTGAACCCCTCATAATCAAAATGCCCTGTGTACTAGGCCTGCTAAAACCCCTGCCTGATGAAGCTAAACCACCTTTGTTCAGTGAATTTTACGCCTGGCACTGTTAACTTTCCTGCACAAGGATTCCTGGCCTCCCTTGGCCGGACTCCTCGCCATACTAAACAAGGGGGTTATCCCTGACCCCTATAACTCATATGCTCCCCAATTAGCTGCCAATCTTACGCATGGAGGGCTTCAAATCTTACCGCAGTGCCTTCCTTCCCAGGAAAGTCAACTCATGCCTCCCATAGTGTATGACCAAAAGATGGGAGGGGAGAACATCCCCCACCAGTAATTCCGAGGTGGAAAACCCATGCCTCCAATTATTGGATTCTGCCCGTCACGCCACACTCAGGACGCATGGACGGCCCTAGCTCAGACCGTGGATCCTGGCAAATAAAGATATGCTCAGTTGCTAGCCCCATTAATGAGCGCTGCACACCAATTATACAACTACTCGATCTTGCACCTAGTTGCACAAAACACTGCACCCCGTCACCACAGATGCCTCAGGGTGCCTTCGGACAACTTAAAGTTCGCCTGTACATAATACACTTAACCTCTCAATCCGGCCACTCCACAGGGTGGCCACTAACAGCTGTACCTATAAAACCTTGGGATTCCCATCATCCCACCTGCATGGTGCGCTCGGCTGCCAAGCCCGCCCAGAACGCTGTGTCTGCTGCCCCTGCTAAAGGAATGACTGCAAAGGCACCTGTCAGGACCCGCCTTGCCTGCCATAATAATAATGCCCTTGTCTACCGCAAGCAGGACTATGGACTCAAGGAGTCACATCAGGAGTCAAAAGCCACTACGCCAGGAGGGGACGTGCCCACCCAACCTACTGATGCTCAAACTGCTTGCTTAACGCTCACCTTGCACAAATAAATGCAAAGTGCCATTGGAGTCCCCTAACAGTTCTATCTAGCACATACCCAAGCTGAAGGTATCGAGGCGCCTTACCTGAGAACCTGTCACGTTATCCCAAGACTTACGCCTGGCTCTGAGCAACTGGCTCCGGACTTATTTGACATATGCAGTGCCAAGTGTAACCGCCTATCAATTAAAATTGACTGACACACAACAGGCCCTTCCTGTGAACAATTGCAACGCTGGGTTGCTGATTTGATGCATGGTGTTACCCAAGGATGTCTCTAAATGTCATTTCCTCCTGTTTAGCAGTAGGTATATTATTAACAAACAGCAAAGAATGAATCGCTCATCAAAGACAAAGGACATATCAAGCCGCTTAGGTCTACCTCGCTGAGAAGGACGGAGTCATGCCCATTATCGGTATTAGTACATGAAGACATTATTCATTCATGCCCCAAAGAGAGAAACACTGCCCCCAAGTGGCCTTCCCACTTTATGGCACCCTGGCAGTACAAATTGGTTTAACGCCCAATCGTCAACCCCAAAGTGATATACTGTTTGGCCCCACCCAGGTCACCCTGTCCGGTTACCGCCCAGGCAGCGCACCGCAAGGCCAACTGAAGGAAGAGTAACACAGCTCTAACCTAAAACTGTTCACGGCGACACATACATAGAGACATCCAATGTTGCGCGAAACTGGGTTCAGCCTACGCCTACGCTGCAAACAGCAAGGGGTGGATCACCCTGGCCTTCTTGCCTGCATACCCATCCACCCTCAACTATTGCCTCAGAGAAGTAAGGGCATGCCACCAGCCCCACAGCATATTGCAAAGTTCCTTTAACTTTCCATCAGGACGGAAAGTAAATATGTTCCCCCCATGGTAACTTGGTGCAGAGTAACGTAGCAACTGAATGGCACTTGAATTGTCGACTTCAGAAGGATGAGTTGCTGAGTGTACTTACCAGGTTCTGAACCTGCTAACAGGATCCCCCTACAGGATCAGATATGCTCGACTTATCTGTGCATATACCCTTCACTCGTGGGATGTGGCATAAGTCGTACATAAACTGGGTAATGCAACGCAAACCAATAGTGAAGAAGGGTAACAGGCATACTTCCCTATTTGCAACAATCAGCGTTAAAAAGCACACCGCAGAAAAGCAGGTCCCATGCAATCAAGATGGTACCCCTGTCCCACCGTGCTGTATGCCTTGTGCACATTACTGACTGTTAGAGTAGGGCCCCAAGTAATAAAGATTTCATATAATTGTGTATTCCATCGCTTCAGTAAATATGCCCTGTCGCACAGCCATGTAGGGGGTATGAGAAACCCTTCCCGACCTGTTTACGAGGTTATGTAGTGCACTACCCCTGATCGGTTTGAGTGACTGAAAACAATATTCATTCATGTGCAGCCAAAGCGAGAAACACTGCCCCCAAGTGGCCTTCACACTTATGGCACCCTAGCAGTACAAAATAGTTTTGCGGCCTTACTCCCACAAACTGATGGGCACCCAGTCCTGTTCTAGCCAAGGCGGACGCACCGCCACGCAAACTGAAGGCAGTGCAATACACAAGATCAAAGCGACCCCAACCCAAAAATGTCCAATGTTGCGCAAAATCAGAAACAGCATTCGCCAGTGCTACACCACACATGAGACACGCGCCAACCGAATCGGCAATCCCCACACAAAGACGTCTCACATATCAGTGGTCATTCTCCTGCCTTGATCTGAAACACCTGTGCCTGGCCACCAGATCGCAAGGAATCAAGCCGCTCGCAAGCCTGGGGGCAGCACCAGCCGAGGGGACGCGCAGCACACAGTGGTCAATTTGAAAACTACAAGTGCCAGCGCTCTCGTCAAGCGGACAAGGCAGCGTGCACCATCCATTGCCCCCCGCGAGCGCCGCCAATGACAGCAACAACATAACTACTAATCATC
The DNA here is from genome assembly GCF_964204655.1 of Triturus cristatus. Lineage (NCBI taxonomy): Eukaryota > Metazoa > Chordata > Amphibia > Caudata > Salamandridae > Triturus > Triturus cristatus. The sequence continues at coordinate 964,009,146 of NC_140589.1, forward strand.
GCACTCCTACAAGCGTGACAATTCCTACCATACCAGACACCAAAGCCACAAAATTGGCTTGGGTGGCATGGACTAGTGGTCGTCAATATATTAAACCAATAAACAGCTGGTGTTGTGCTCATGTCCAAACCTGGCAGACAGGGCCACAACGCGGCCAAGAATTAATTACTGGTGCCGAGCACCGGAAAAACACCGGCCCAAACCAGGCACTGGATGCACACCCCCTCTGTTCCTGTCACCAAGCGCCTCACAATCATATCTCTTAAAAGTGTATGGACCCAAAACAGGCCTGACGTATCCCCACTGGAAGCAGAGCACACTGTGAACAAAGCCCCTCCGACGCAAGTTCGGGGTACAGGCCTAGATTCAGGAAGGAAAACGTGCTAAGAGACGGTCTCCGAAAGGCAGTATGACATTCCAAGCCAGAGATGCCCTCGTGGAGAGGTGTGGCTCACTGGTTAGAGGCGGCAGACCCGTAAGCAGAGGACGGCCCGGGACCAGGGTTCGATTCCCGACGCGGCAGGGTCGTGGACCAGGGTCAGCGGGCTTGATAATTCTCGCCTCGGTGCCTACTCCAGTCAGGGACCACACTCGGCAACTCTGGGCATTAGCTTGCCTCATCTTCACAACGGCCCCCCAGACTGCCGGGGATGCTTGGTCGCACCTTAGAGATACCCATTAGGGACCATCTCTCAAGGTGAGCCAGGACGGGTTCCCCAGCGGTCGAAGCGCGGAGATACTCCTCCAGGAGTCGATTCTAGCGCTATATAAACCCACAATTAATTAATTAATTATGTATAATGACGAAACCTTACCTGAAATAAGCAAGGAACTAAACCCCGACACATCCCATTTTGGGGCCAGGCACAGTGAGAAAGCCCCACGCCCCCCAGAAAAACGGAGGCCCGGCACCAGTGGTGGGGCCCCTGCCCAAGCGGGCCACCGCCGTGCTGCTCAATTGACCCCTCCCCCTCCGATCACTAAAGAACGGCTGGACAGGGAGCTGACGCACTAAGGGGGGGCCACCCTCTTAGGAGGGCCCCCTGCATGGGCCCGGGGCAGCCACTGCATTCTTGTGAGGAGTAATACGGAGGTCTGAGGAACCCCGCTCCAAGCAGCCCCCCCTCCACCTCCTCCTCGTCTGAACACCTCTCACAGCTGTGAGGAGGCAGGGAGCGCTCCAGGAGAAAGGAAGGTGGAAGGGCTCATGCCTCAGGAATGTGCAAATATGTTTACTTCCTTCAGGCCACGCAGCCTGTCCCTGCCAGGAGTCACAGGAGCACGTCTGCAGGGAGCCGGGACTCTCGATAGCTCGAGAGCTGCACTGATCACCCTGAGAGCTGCACAGAACACCCCGAGACCTGCACCGAACACCCTGAAAGCCGCCTAAACTCCCTGAGAGCTATACGCTCCTCCATGAGAGCTGCACTACACACCCTAAGATCCGCACTAAACACCCTGAGAGCTGCACTAAACACCCTGAGAGCTGCACTGAACACCCTGAGACCTGCACGAAACTCCCTGAGAGCTGCACTGCACACCCCGAGAGCTGCACTGAACACCCTGAGAGCTGCACGAAACTCCCTGAAAGCTACGCTTAAAACCATGAGAGCTACACTCTCCTCCATGAGAGCTGCACTACACACCCTGAGAGCTGCACGAAACACCCTGAGAGTTACATGCCCGCTCCTCCGTGAGAGCTGAAACCGAACGCCCTGAGTTCTACACTTAAAACCATGAGAGCTCCACGCTCCTCCGTGAGAGCTGCACTACACACCCTGAGATCTGCACTGAACATCCTGCAAGCTGAACATAGTAGCTTCACCGTGGTGACGGATAGACAGGCCACCCTCGGGTAAAATGCCCAGGAGCCGAAGCCCTCGCAGCACACCACCAGACAACCCAAATCACCCTGAACCACAGAGGGAAGCCATACACGCCAGGCACTTCCGTACCAACTCTTCAACTCGGCTTTCGAGCCCCGGGAACCACACCTTCTCCCGCATCCTGTCTTTCATCTTCTCCACACCTTGATGGCCTCCCAGGGCCAATTGGGTTGCTTGATTTTGTAGTGCAGCTGGGACGACGATGAGAGACCCCCGCAACAGAAGTTCCTCTTGGGTCATGCTCAGCTCGTGTCTGACCCTCCACAGTTTGGTGAGGTACTCTCGGTCTTGTCCTGCCCAGTCATTGGCCATTTGCAGGAATTGACTCCAGCTCCCTCCTTGGATAGCTTGGCATATCTTGACTAGGACTGGGTCCAGCTGGACCGCTGCAATAACGTTGGCTGGGGTCTTCGCTTTTGGACACATAGTTGCTGAGGTCATGTTGAAGTGGCCTTCCAGGGTTTCAGTATCATCATCTTCTTCCTGACTGTCCTCAAATGGTGGGTGTTGAGAGAGGAAGTCGGTGGGATTGTTGGGGCCTGGTCAATACACTACTTCTATCTCGTATTTTTGGAGCCCGATGGCCCACCTTTCTATCCGCAGCGGCGGGTAAGGTGCTGATCCCTTGAAGAGGGGTACCAATGGCTGATGATCTGTAACCACTTTGAACGGATGGCCACAGACGTACAGATAAAATGTCGGCACGCCCATCGGATAGCTAGGACCTCGCGCTCGATCTGGGCGTAGCGTCACCCTGTAGGCGAGAGGGACTTGCTGGCGTATGCTAAGGTGGCCCACCTTCCTGGTTCCTGCACCTGGGTGAGCACTGCCCCGAGACCTACTGGGCTTGCATCCACCAGGAGTTCCGTATGCTTAGTCGGGTCGAAGTACACCAGCGTTGCGTATTCAAGTAGGGCTTGCTTGACCTTCTGTAATTATTCTTCCTCGCGCTGTTCCCATTTACAGGCCGCATACGCCCGGGTCAGGTTCCAGAGGGGTTCAGCTATGGTAGCCAGATCCGGGATGAATCGGCCACAGTACATGGCCATCCCCAGGAAACTGCGGACAACCGACACCATCGATGGAGGTTGTGCCTCCTTGATTGCCTGGGATTTACGCGGATCCACCTGTATGCCTTGCTGATTAAAGAGATATCCGAAGAATTCTATCTTCTTCTGTAAGAAGAGACACTTCTCCTTGTGTAGGGTGACGCCGTGTTCTTGAAGTTGTTGAAGCGTGGCTCTCAGATGCTGATAATGTTCCTCTGCCCTGGTGGAATGGATGAGGATATCATCGCTTACATTCAGCTCTCCTGGCAGGCCGGTTAGGATTTCTCTCACGGCGTCTTGGAACACCTCCGCTGCCGAGGATATTCCGAAATTGAGGTGCTTGTACCACCGGAGGCCTAGGTGAGTGCTGAATAGGGGATATACCGACTGGCTTTGTCAAGCATTAGCTGGTGGTATCCGACGTTTAAGTCCAATTTCGAGAACCATTTGGACCCATTCACATCGGCCACTATGTCGTCCAATGTGGGTGTGATATGGCGCTTTAGTCGGATGGCCTTGTTGGGCAGGCGCATATCTATACATAAGCGAATTTTCCCTGGTTGTCGCAGCTTCTCAGCGATGACCATGGGTGACACCCATGGGGTCGGTCCAGACACTTTCTCAATGGCTCCTTGGTCTTCCAGCTTTTAGAGCTCCTGCTCCACCAGAGGCCTGAGGTGGAATGGGATGCGCCGGTGACGTAATGCTGTAGGGGCAACTGCTTCATCAATAGAGCTTCACCGGGTCTCTCTTGATGCATCCTAATCCGGTGAAGAGGCTTGCAAAGTCTAGCAGTTCCTCTGTTTGGTTCGTTTGAACATGTTTCGCAAAATCCACCAGCCCCAGGTCTTCAGCTGTGTGGCTGCTAAGCAGGGTGTCTGCCTCATGATTGATGACGTGTACTACTGTGATGATTTTGCTGTCTTCTGACTGAATGGGGACCGTCATTTTCCCCCCAAACGGCAAAGGTGAGTCGCTCCCATAGGCAAAGATCTTTGTTTTCGATGGTGTCAACTCTGGTTTGGGTCGTAGCTTGAGCTATTGTTGCACTCCCATGACATTTACTGATGCCCCCGTGTCGATCACGGCTTTCACCTCCGATCCCGCTATCTTGATGATACACGTGGGTTGTGGACGTCTCCGTTTCTTTAGGTCTTTCGTGAAGGACACTAGATACATCTCAGATTCATCGTCTTCCGTGGATGTGTCATCCACCCTGTACGTGGTGCCTTCAGCCCTTCTGGTCCCGCTCGATGATACCAGGGAGGCGTTAGACAGTTGTCGCACCAGCTTGCGCATGGGCTTCCCTCCTCTATTGTCCTTACGTTGAAGACGTTTTCTACAGACTGATGCAAAATGGTTTGTGATGCCACAATTAGAGCATGTCTGCCCCTGGGCAGGGCATGCACGAGGGGGGGTGCTCTTCTCGTCCGCAATATCCACATTGGCTTTTTGTGGTGGGGCCTTGTCAGGTCAGTGGCCTTGGTCCTCGGTCACGTTGCCTTACTGCGTCGACTCTTTCTGTTTTCACGGCCACGTGTATTTCTGATGGTCGCATTAATGCGAGATCCATCTCATCAGCTCTTGCTGCCAAAAGGTCATGCGTCCTGGCCAGGGTTAGGATATCGTTGAGGGGTATATTGGGTTGTCGCGATATCAGTCCCCGCAGAATTTTGCTGCGGACCCCTTGAATGGTTTGGGCACGGATTTCTTTAATGGCCCTATCTTCCGTGACATAGTTGCTGGCCAACTTCCTTAGCTGCACGTAGAACGCTTCGATCAATTCCCCCTCCCTTTGTCAGGCTTGGCGTAGCTTAAAATGCTCAAAGTCAGGGTTGAGCTGTGGGTCAAAATGTGCATTGAGCGCCGGCATGGCAGCGTCATAGTCTGTCGGTCCGCCCCATCAGTTTCCTTTGTTGTGACAAAATAATTCTCTAAGCGTCCGATCCACGTTTTCCATTGTGGGGACGCGGTGGTGGGGTCAGGTATTTTGCTGAACGGGGGTAAAACGTCTGTCGGGGCGTGCTGTGTGATGACCTGAGTTGGAGGGTGGTCTGTGTTGGGCGCCGGGTCTCCCATTGAGGCAGTCTGAGGATGGCACGCTTTGTACGTGAACGTGGCTGTGGGTCTATTCGGGCATCTGCCTGTAGAGCAGGGAGGTGTTTTGAGTGTGGCACTTGAAGCTGGGGTCCCCTGTTGATTGTAGGGGTTGCCTCACCCTCACGAGGGCCTGAGCAGAGGTTTTCTCCACGTGGTGTAGCGCAGGCACTGTGGATGCTGGGCACGCATGCACTGCAGTGCGCCTGGTGTTCAGAACTGTTGTCTTCCCCTTGATAAGGATGCGCGTGGCTCCCTGCATGTAGCAGCAGGCTGTGATCACTATGATCAGGCCGAGTGTAGCAGCGCGTTTCACACTTGTGCGGGGGCTGGTCATATGAAGCCCCAGGCGGGCGCACTCACTGTTTTTTGGCTCGCTCCACGAGCATGAAGGCCTCCGTGCTGGTGCTCCTCTTACGCGGTGCGCGTCACTGAGCGCGACCCTTGGATTTTGGTGTCACGCCTTGCAGGGCTCTCGGCCGGCCCTCAGACACAGGGGAGTGTTGCTGGTGCTGCGAGCGGGCCTCATGGTGCGCGGGCTTTTCTCTTACCTCGTTGCCAGTGTAGCGGGTGTCTCCCGCTGCCGTGGACCTGCTGGGGGTGTGCACAGGGCCTATATAGGGAAGCTACATAAATAATGGAGACCCCCACACTGTTGTACTCAGCCCGGCACTGGCCTCGTGTGGCCACGCCCCCATATTTATTGACACACCCAGACCACTCCTGGTCCAGGCGCGTGGGTGCGACACATCCGGCCCATGCAGGGGCGGAACACTGGACTGCATCAAACATTACAGTTACTACTCTGTCAGAATTATACATTTATCTTTGTAGTTCTCTGTAGCTTGAACAAGATCGAAAGGGAGCCAGGGCGTAATACACAAGAACAGCTACAGACTGCAGCAGAGCAGTGCACATTAGATAATTTCACGTTTCACTCATCATACAGTTTTGATTTTGTTATAATGTCCGGCTGAAAAAGTAATGGCTGACAGGGCCGTTTTGCATTAATACGTGAAGTGTAAACGCAATTTACTATAACATTGGTGACCGCATGCATGTGTTGGTGCCCAGAAATGACAACGCATGTAGAGATCCCATTTTAAGCTGCAAAATATTAGGGAGAGTTGGTAGGGAAAATAAGAGGCTGCCCTTGTTTTAGACATTTTGTAGTTAACAGCGTACTATTACTGTATTAAATATGTTATGTGTTCAGCCAATGGAACGATTCCTTTTTATTCTTTGGTACATAAAGGGAACTGCCATACAGAGTAACCTCAATAAGTATTACAATATTTTATATAATAATTAATGTTTTACAAATGTTATATTTACACACTATTGGCCTCATTTGGAGGATGATTATGAGACATGGGTGAAAAAAAGGTGGCTGTCGCGTCTACTTCCTGTTTTATTCCTTCCTCATTCACAATGCAGGGGCGAGAGGGAGTTCGCGTTGACCGTGCCCTCCCCTCCCCTGCTCCACCCTCAGGAACCCCCATACACCAGACAAATACATACAGAAAAGGTTTCGGAAGGTACACCCAATTTGGGACAGCCATTCAATGCCATTTGCACTTGCATCCTTTCCCCACAGGACCACCTGTACAGAACAATTGCTGAAATGTCCATATATACTTGAAGAAAACTCCCAGAACATGTGGCGAGCTGCTTATGTTATTCCAGAAGACAGACCCTCACTTTTTTGGGGTCTGTCCTCAGGAATAATATAAGTGCCTGCAGATCCAAAAAGTCAGAAAGGCATGGGCAACCCGCTACTATGCTTTTTTCCCCTTGAAGTGGCCCTCACCATGTTACGCTGGAGCCATTTTGGAGGAAAAGTGTCAAGAACCAATTTGTGATAGGATGCAGACGTTCCAGTGCTTAATTTGTAAAATATTAAGTGCCATGGCTCTGACCAGGAGGCTGCTGCAGCTTGCACCACCCTTCCCCCTAACTACTACTAACCACCTCTCTCGCATGTAAATGCGACAGTTCAGTTTATTCCAGGTCCCCAAAGCTAAAGGAATGGCTTGGGTGGCAGGTATTAGTAATTTTAATGTATATAGTATTCCTAAACTACCGTTGTTCTGCTCATCTCTAAATTAGATGAGCAGCGCCACCATGTGGTGGACTGTTCTAAGTATGGTGTTGACAATTAGGTACCGGTGACGAGCACCGGAAACCAATTAAGTGCAGGTGCTGAGCGCCAGCTCAAATTAAGCACATACCCCTAAATCGATCCATACCTGATTTAAATCAATGAAGAGGCTATCAGGGAGACCCCATCTCAGTCTAGGAGATTTGCATAAGGTAAGCAAATCTTGATACAAAAATAAGGAAACAAAAAAGCAGACAAAGACGACATGGATGCGACGGGCTTTGAAGAAACGAAGAAGGCATTTCCCAAAGCACTGAAAATGATTTTATGGCCACTGACTATAAACATGAACTTCAAAGTAGAACAGACATTTAGGGCCTCATGTAGGTAGCTAAATACTGGTCGGTAACGGCCGAAATTCGGTAAATATCCCGTTACCGACCGGTATTTAGCTATTTGAGATGTAGGGGGCATATTTCAGGATTCGGTAATTTACCGAATCGGTAAAATTACCGATTCGGTAAATACCGAATCCTGAAATGATATGTAGGACACACTCTAATGAGTGATGAGTAGGAATTAGAATTCGGTATTTACCACCAAATATAGGTTGGTGATAAATACCGAATACCTTGCAAAACGTGATATTTTGCAGATGTAAAAGTGCCATGTGGCAGACATACATGCCCTTAGGGCATGTATGTGCGCCACATGTGCACACATGGACGAATCAGGGGTGCAACAGGGTGTCAATGTGACACCCTGCCACCCATGACACTGCCTCCCCCATTACCGATTCGGTATTTACCGAATCGGTAATGGTAACTGGCTTCCCATTCATTCCTATGGGCCTCCTGGCCCATAGGAATCAATGGGAAGGTTTGCCTCATTACCGAATCGGTAAATACCGATTCAAAATTACCGACTTTTTCCGAATCGGTAAATTTTACCGAATTATTACCTAAATCACATTTACCGATTCATAAATACCGAATCGGTAAAATTCGGTATTTATGAGTCGGTAAATGTGAAGCTACCTACATATGGCCCTTACTATCCTCAGTGTTTTTACTTATCAGTCTCGGATAGGTTAAGAATTAACAAACATATATTCAAAGGCAAGGAGACAACAGGTCAAGAAGAACGAAACCCCAGGAGGAAAACAAAAGCCTCTGCATTAATGAGGCACCTTGGAGCTACTAGCTACCAGATGTCATAATCCACTCAAAATGTTCATGAGAAAAACACCTTGAAAAAGAACGTGATTGCTCACTGTACAACTATCAGTTGCTTTTGAAGATGCGAATATATATTCTTTGCTGGTGTTTCATGAAACAACACCTCCATCTTTGGGTCTTGGTTGAGGAAAAACCACATCACAAAGAAGCAACCTAACACATGGTATCACAGACGCTAACTCAAGAGCAGCCTACACACAGCATCACTACTCACAAATTACAGAGTTCCACAAATGGTACAGCTGGGAGATGATACACAGGTGATCTGATTCTACTTGTTCTACTTGCCAGTATTTTGACCATAGTCCAGAGCTGTATCAAAGGAAATAAAAAAAACTTGTTGCGTCCTTCAGAAACCTTGCCCCAAATTAAGGCTCAATTTAATCTGTGGCTGTGTAGTTTTATGTATTTTATACATTTTAAAACTTTTATTCGGAATTCTTTGACATTATAATGCATATGCACTTTACTTTTGGGAAATTTTAATGTATGAATTGTGTCATACCATTTATTTGTGCTTTATGGCCATAAAGGCCGAAATAAGGAACTCTTGAGTTGAGTGAGTTAATCTATGGCTGCCTAAAAACATCCCTATGAGGACGTAATTCCAAATTTACTATTTGCTTGCAAGAGCTCTTGCATCGTGAAATTGACGCTATGCGTTCCTAGATGAATCAAACAATAGCATAAGTCACATTTTGATTGCAAAAGTTGTTTTGAGCTGAAACTTGATGTGGGTGCTGCGCAAAACAGGTTTTGGGAAAACCCGAATAATTCATGCAAAGTTTTTGAATATGGAGGGAACAGATAAAACCACCCTACAATTCAAGGCAAATCCACATTAACTAAAATCATACAAAGTAGCACTACATGATGATGTTCTTGTGGACTACAAGTTCTGCATGAAAACTGGTGTAATGAATGGCTGAAAGGAAATTAATTTCCACATGTGGCATGTCATTTTAACTTAAATGACACATACTGTGATATGTACGCTTGAGCAGTCATCTGTAAGAAGAGAATTGTACTTGAGAATTGTACTCGAGGGTCTGCTTGGCGGCACGGTGCAGTTCAAAATCATGCATTAAGTCATGACAAGGCTTTATTTAAATTTGAGTGATCAATGGAAACAAGCACATTTTCAAGCAAATGTTGGCAGTTCGTGCAACTCCGGAGGCTTCTCAGTAGCACTGAGCTGTGTAGCCTGCATCTTGGTAACTCTGCCAGTGAGGTTTAGGTACCAAGACCACTGGACTAGCCCAAGGACTAGTTGAGGGCTCAATGACTCCCAATTCCAGCATCTTTTAGACCTCAGTCCTGATGCAGTCCCTGGCATGGTCAGGTTGCCTGTAAATGTTATTCTTCACAGGTAGGTTTTCACCTGTGTCCACTTGGAGGACTCCAGGAGGGGGATTTAGGACCCCTGGGAGCCTCATGATCATGCCCTTTAGGGTTTTGTTGAACCTTTCAACCAACCTATTGCATTAAGGATGATAGGGTGTGGTAAACTTGTAGTTTACTCCACACTCTTTCCACATTGCAGTTATGTAACTAGACATAACGTTTGTACCTCTGTCTGTTAAGACTTCCTCAGGAAAACCCACCCTGGAGAAAATCCCCAGGAGGGCACTTGACACCACAGGTGCTGTGGTGGTCCTAAGGGGAATAGCTTCTGGATACCTGGTAGCATGGCCCACCACCACCAGGATGTAAGAATGACCAGATGCTGTTAGAGGGTTCATGGGACCAATTATATCAATCCCAACCCTCTCAAAGGGAACCCCCATCACAGGTAGTGGTATCAGGGGGGCCTTTGTAGTACCACCTGCCTTACCACTGGCTTGGCAAGTGATACAGGAGCGACAAAATTCCTTTGTGTCTTCTGACATATGAGGCCAGTGAAAGTGAGGGACAAGCCTGACCCAGAGTCTTGCTTTGGCTTAAGTGTCCTGCTAGGGGAATGTCATATGCTAGGGTGAGTAGGAAGTCCCTAAACTTCAGAGGTATAACTAACAACCTGGAGGTACCAGGCTTGGGGTCTCTCCCCTCTGAATATAGAAGTGCCTCATCCCAATAGATCTTGTGAGACCCACTGACATTTCCTGCAGTTTCAGCAGCAGCCTGCTGTCTGAGGGGTTTGCTGCTCCTGGCTCAGATCTGCCCTAGAAGGTCCCCCTGTCCCCAAAAACTCAACCAGATCAGGTTCAAGTTCATCTAAGACAGTTCCTTCAGCAGGACTGGAGTCATCTTCCTCAAAAGACTGACCCTCCCTCTGAGCCTGTGGGGAAGACAAAGCCCTACCCCTCCTGCTCCTCTTCTTGGAAGGCACCTGGTCCATCATTTCAGGATCCAGAGCCTGTTCAGTAGCTCTCTGTTTGGCCTGTGACCTAGTCACATCAAACACATCTGCAATGATGCCCAACATTGCTGCATGAGTCCTGAGTTCCACTTCAGCCCAGGCTGAAGTTTCCAAATCATTGCCAAACAAGCATACCACAGGGAGGTCTGAACTTACCACAACCTTTTTAGGGCCTGTTACCCCTCCTCAGGTGAAATTAACAACTGCCAAGGAATGGTCAGTCCTGACATTGCTAGCATTGGTCACTTGGTACATGTCACCAAGTATGATCTGGTCAGGGTGCACAAGATCTTTGGTCACCATTGTGACACTTGCTCCTGCATCTCTGTATGCCATGGCCTCCTTGCCATTTATTAAAGGCTGTTGTCTATATTTGCCCAAGTTACTGGGACTAACAAATAAGGAGGCATTATCCATGCCTCCATCACAGACTAGAACAGCCTGAGCTGGAGTTCTGACTAGGCCAGACCCCACCTCAGAGCCCAAGGTTAACTCCACTATTCCCTTGTTCTGTGTACCACCACTTGAAACTGTGCTAGGGGGAGTAGTTGCCTTAGGGGCAGTAGAATCCTTGGCCCTTAGATAATTGACATCTTTTGTCCAATGGGTCGTTTCATTACATATGTGACACCAAGGTTTCCTTTTGCTTTTTCCCTTGCTGGATTGTGACCCCCCCCCCCCCAGACGCAGGTTTTTGGGGCCCTGATGAAGACTTTTGATCTTTATTTTTGTCCCCACCCTTATAGTTCTTAGAGTCGGGTTTCTTCTGGTACCACCACTGGTCTGAGTTTTCTGCTTCACCCTGGTTCTGACCCACTTATCTGCCTTCTTTCCCAATTCTTGGGGAGAAGTCAGATCAGAGTCAACCAGGTACTGATGCAACAACTGGCTTTGGCAATTATTAAGGATCTGCACCCTCATAATCAAGTTGTACAATCCCTTGAAATCATTCACCTTGTTACCAAGTAACCAGCCTTCCAGAGCCTTAATGGCACAATCAACAAAGTCTACCCAGTCCTGAGTCTGTGTCTTCTGGGTGTCTCTGAACTTAATCTAGTACTGTTCAGTGGTCAAGCCAAACCCTTCAATGAGAGCACTCTTCAGGACTGAATAATTGTCAGCATCCTCTTCTCTAACAGTGAGGAGCTTTTTTCTACCTTTGTCAGCAAAGGAGAGCCACAAGATAGCTGTACTTTACAGGCCCCTCCAAAGCAGTTATCCATTACTGGATGTCATCCCCAACATGGAAGGGAGGTACAATCTTGCTCCGGTTCCTATGATCAAAAGTGTGTTCCCTAACCCTAGGGACACTATAGCTGCCATCATGGGACTCTAGTCCCAATTTCTTTCTAGCCTTCTTGACTTCAAGGGACTCTTTATCCAGGGCCAACAGTTGTTGCTGGAACCTAAACTTAGCTTTCTCAAGCTCTAGAAGCTGGCACTTCCTGTCATAAGAGTTGTCCCTCTTGCTAGAAACAGAGGTCCCTATAGAATGTCTAGAATGATCGGACTAAGCAGAGGGAGAACTAGATCTCCTTGGTAAACTCTGCACACTACCTGGAAGAATAAAGTGATTTTCTTCTTGACCCTCTTCTTCTTCCTCCTGGGGATCTGAGTTGTTCAGGGGTGGATCATTTTGATCCGCCCGTCCAGGGTCTGATTCCAGGTTATAGAAGGTGTCCCCTCCTGACCTATCTTCTTCCCCTTAACCACCCACTCTATCCTGCTCATCTGACCCAGGAGTCTTCCTAATGTCATCTAGCAGTAATGCATCAATGAGACGTTGAGTGTTGGCATTTCCCCCTGTCTTCAGCTTCCTAGATACACACATGGCTTTTAATTCAGTGACTGTAAAGCCATCGGGCCCTATTCACAGAAGTAATCTGAGACAAAATCCTCAATTTACTAATTTTGGTATTCACAGAAGGCATTTAGTAGTAGTAAAGTTAGGATTTTGTCTGTCTGTCTGTCTTAAGTCTGTCCTAAGTTTGTCTTAAGTTTGTCTTAAGTCTGTCTTAAGTCTGTCTTAGGTCAAACGTAAGACAAAATCCTAACTTTACTACTACTAAATGCCTCCTGTGAATACCAAAAGTAATAAGTTTAGGATTTTGTCTCGGATTAGTTTTGTGAATCTGCCCCCTTATATTTAGTAGGCAGGATGCCACCAGTGGCATTCCCATTAGAAGACATAACTAAGTGTGGTGTGGTGTAGGCACCTACCTAACCTAGTGGGAACTAAACTCTCTTAGGTTGGAGAAAGGGTGTGCTAGACTCTTGACTTACCCAACCCCAAATTGAGTAAAACTTACTATCTTAAGCTGGTATTATATGTTCCTAGATACTAGGGGTTTTTCAGTTAATCAATACAAAAGATTTATCTGGTAAAACAATGCAGGCTTGAATCCTAACCGCTGTACACCAATGTGAGAAGTTGGCCTGGTATATGCTGTCCACTAATTAAAGTGGGCACCTTGTACCAGTCCAAAGAACCCTAATGGTGATTAGGTCATAGATAACCTTTATAGAAAGATATTCTAGTGGTAGCCATGGAGAGCAGCCTTCAGGCTAAGTCTTGAAAGAATGTTAAGCAGCTTGTTTTACCAGAATGCAACCTTATAGTATTGGTTAAATGAAAGGGAAACCACACAGTATTTATAAAAATATGTATTTATTATATATAATACTCTAGTATCCTCTACACGAGGATAGAACACAAATAAAATAATACAGTTGCAAAGAATCAAACGTAAGTAGCAAAATACACAGTGGGCTCCCGGGGGAGAGCAAACCATATACTAAATAGTCTAGAACATGGGTACTCACAAACTTTCTCTCGGGGGCCAAATTTACAGTGTGGTTTGTGGCCGAGGGCCGCACCGTGGGGGCGGGGTCTTTGGGGGAGGGGGCGGGGCTAGAGCAACAAAAAAAACTGTGACCATGAGGTGGGACACAGGCCCCTGCAGCGGACGTCTTCATCCACTGAGCCACCAGACCCGGCATACACATCTCTCTCTCTCTCTCTCTCTCTCTCTCTCTCTCTCTCTCTCTCTCTCTCTCTCTCTCTCTCTCTCTCTCTCTCTCTCTCTATCTCTCTCCCTCTCTCTCTCTCTTTCCCTCCCTCCCTCTCTCTGTCTCCCTCCCTCTATCTCTCTCTCCCTCTCTCTCTGTCTCCCTCCCTCTCTCTCTGTCTCCCTCCCTCTCTCTCTGTCTCCCTCTCTCTCTCTGTCTCCCTCCCTCTATCTGTCTCCCTCTCTCTCCGTCTCCCTCTCTCTTTGTCTCCCTCTCTCTCTGTCCCCCTCTCTCTCTGTCTCCCGCTCTGTCTCCCTCCCTCTGCCTCCCTCTCTCTGTCTCCCTCCCTCTGCCTCCCTCCCTCTGTCTGTTTCCCTCTGTCTGTCTCCCTCTCCCTCCCTCTCCCTCCCCCTGACTCCCTCCCTCTGTCTCCCCCTGACTCCCTCCCTCTGTCTCCCTCCCTCTGTCCCCCTCTGTCTGTCGCCCTCCTCTCTCTGCCTGTTGCCCTCCTCCCTCTGTCTGTCTCTGTCTGTCTCCCTCCCTTTGTCTGTCACCCTCTGTCTCCCTCTCTGTTTCCCTCTGTCTCCCTCCCTCCTGTCTCCCTCCCTGTCTCTCTCCCTCTGTCTCCCTCCCTCTGTCTCCCTCTGTCTGTCTCCCCCTGTCTCCCTCCCTCTCTGCCTCTGTCTCCCTCTCTCTGTCTCTCCCTCTGTCTCCCTCTGTCTCCCTCTCTCTGTATCCCTCTGTCTTCCTCTCTCTGTCTCCCTCCCTCTCTGTATCCCTCCCTCTGTGTCTCCCTCCCTCTGTGTCTCCCTCCCTCTCTGTCACCCTCCCTCTGTCTCCCTCCCTCTGTCTCACTCCTTCGCTGTCTCCCTCTCTCTCTGTCTCCCTCCATCTCTGTCTCCCTCCCTCTGTCTCCCTCCCTCTGTCTCCCTCCTTCTCCATCTCCCTCTCTCTCCGTCTCCCTCTCTCTCTATGCCCCTCTCTCTCTGTCTCCCTCTCTGTCTGTCTCCCTCTGTCTCCCTCCCTCGGCGTCCTCCCTCTGTCTGTCTCCCTCTCCCTCCCTGTCTCCCCCTGACTCCCTCCCTCTTCCTCCCTCAGCCTCCCTCCCTCTGTCGCCCTCCCTCTGTCTCCCTCCCTCTCTGTCTCCCTCCCTCTCCCTCACTCTGTCACCCTCTGTCTCCTTCCCTCCCTCTCGATTCCACTCCCTGTCTCCCTCTGTCTCCCTCCGTCTCCCTCTCTGCTTACCTCTCCATCTATCTGTCTCTCTGCCTCTCTGCCTCTATCTGTCTGTCCCTGTCTCTGCCTCTATCTGTCTCTGTCTGTCCCTGTCTCTGTTTGTCCCTGTCTCTGTCTCCCTCCCTCTGTCTCCCTTTCCGTCTCTGTCTCTCTCTGTCTCCCTCTGTCTGCCTCCCTCTCTGTCTCCCACTCTCTGTCTCCCTCCCTCTGTCTCTCCCTCTGTCCCCCTCTCTCTGTCTCTCTCTGTCCCCCTCCCTCTGTCTCCCTCCCTCTGTCTCCCTCCCTCTCTGTCTCCCTCCCTTTCTGTCTCCCTCCCTGTCTCCCTCCTTCTCCGTCTCCCTCTCTCTCCGTCTCCCTCTCTCTCCATCCCCCTCTCTCTCTGTCTCCCTCTCTGTCTCCCTCCCTCTGTCTCCCTCCCTCTGTCTGTCTCCTTCCCCCTCCCTCTGTCTCCCTCCCTCTGTCTCCCTCCCTCTTCGTCCCTCCCTCTGCCTCCCTCTCTCTGCCTCCCTCCCTCTGTCTCCCTCCCTCTGTCTCCCTCTATCTCGGTGTCCCCCCCTCTCTGTCTCCCTCCCCCTCTGTCACCCTCTGTCTCCCTCCCTCCCTCTCGCTCCCACTCCCTGTCTCCCTCTGTTTCCCTCTGTCTCCCTCTCCATCTCTCTGTCTCTCTGCCTCTCTGTCTCTGTCTGTCTCTGCCTCTATCTGTCTGTCCCTGTCTCTGCCTCTATCTGTCTCTGTCTGTCCCTATCTCTGTTTGTCCCTGTCTCTGTCACCCTCCCTCTGTCTCCCTTTCCGTCTCTGCCTGTCTCTGTCTCTATCTGTCTGCCCTGTCCCTGTCTCTGCCTCTATCTGTCTCTGTCTGTCCCTGTCTGTCTCTGTCCATATCACTGTCTGTTTCTGCGTCTATCTGTCTGTCTGTCTGTCAGTCCCTGTCTCTTCCTCTATCTAGCTCTGTCTGCCCTGTGTCTATCTGTCTCCCTCCCTCTGTCTCCCTTTCTGTCTCTGTCTGTCTCTGCCTCTGCCTCTATCTCTCTGCTCCGTCCCTGTCTCTGCCTCTATCTGTCTCTGTCTGTCTCTATCTCTGTCTGTTTCTGCCTCTATCTGTCTTTGTCTGTCTCTGCCTCTAGCTGTCTCTGCCTCTATATGTCCATGCCTCTATCTTTGTCTCTCTCTTTCTCTGTCTCTATCGCTGTCTGTCTCTGTCTGTCTCTACCTCTATCCATCTCTGCCTCTATCGGTCTCTGTCTCTGTCAGTCTGTCCTTGTTTCTGCCTCTATCTAGCCCTGTCTCTATCTGTCTCTGCCTCTATCTGTCTCTGTCTCTATCTGTCTCTGTCTCTATCTATCTCTGCCTCTATCTGTTTCTGTCCCTATCTGTCAGTCTGTCCCTGTCTCTGTCTCTATCTGTCTCTGTCTGTTTCTGTCTCTCCCTACTGCCCTCTGTCACCTCACCGGACTCTCACACCCTGCTGTCCTCTGTCATTCTTTTTTCACCTCACCCCCGCTTGTGTGGTAGCTGAGGCAGCTTCCCTTCCCGGGCACACACACAGCCCCACCCGAGTACTTCACAGGTCTTTAAGAGACCATTTGCATGATAACGAGGCATGTTGTATTTCACCTCTTCTTAGCACCCCTGCAGCTCCACTCGGACTATCACTTGAATCGCCCGGCCCCCACAGAGCAGAGTCTGTGTTTGCGGACACTGTAAAAATATTTTTTTTAAAACACCGGTATGATCTCTGCAAGGTCCGCGGGCCACCAAGAAAGGCTTGCCGGGCCGCTGGCGGCCCGTGGGCCGTACTATGAGTACCCGTGGTCTAGAAGGTGTCGAATCGCTGGCACCCCAAGGAACCACCCAAGGTGAGTGAGTAGGGACCCCACGGAGGACGGGTGCAGAGTGAGAACACGACCTCGTGCTACGTATAATTCAATGGGAAAGTCGCAGTTGGAAAATTAGAGATTAAGGACCCTTCCCAGCATATTACGAAGACAACCCTTGGAATTTAAGAGGCTGGAGAGCCACCCCACCCGTGGATACCTCTGTACCAGAGTTACCTATCCCAGAGGAGCCGGGTGCATAGGCACGAAGTGGCGTCGGAAACCCTTGTCGTTCTCTATGGATGGCAACAAAGAAATGCTGCTGCTGGAAGTATGAAAAGTGTCAGGTGGAATCCAAATGTGGATTCTAGATGAGAAGAACCTGAAAGCAGAGGGGACAGAGTCTGGATCACTTTGGAGTGACCAGGGGCTTGGTAGATGAATGCCCACCGATGTCAGGTGCTTCAGGCGTGTTCATGGTGATCTTGACTCTTCAGCTGTGCGGACAAGGAGACGTCTTGGACGGTGCACAGTCTTAATATTGAAAAAAAAATATCGAATGGACATAATATCGAGTCTAAAATATAGAATGGACATAATATCGAATGGACATAATATAGTTGTTAAAAATATCGAATTGCAGGTAAGTAATATCGAAGTACATAATATAGGCATTAAAAAATATCGAATTTACATTAATATCGATTTTTTAAAGTGTTTTGCATGTTAGTATATGTGTTAAAAGTGTATATTCGTTTTTGTAATGTATGTTTAATTATTTTTAAAGTAATTAATTTTATGTTATTTAATTTTTGTGTAATTTAATTCCGTAGCGGGTTGTGGGTTTATAGGGGATTAGGGTGGGAAGTAATTTATTATAGTACATTAAATAATAATTTTTCGGAATTATTAAATATTTTAAATTTAATTTTGCGTTTTACTTCTGTAGCGGGTTGTGGGTTTATAGGGGAATAGGGTGGGAAGTAATTTAATTGTTATTAAGTAATTATTAATTGGTGTTGATAATTAATGTATTGTAATTAATTATTAATTGGTAATTAAATTTTAATAATTGGTAATTATTTTTATTAAATTGTATTAATTGGTTAATTGATAATTATATTAATTGTATTAATTTATTATTCGGAGCGGGTTGTGGGTTTATAGGGTAATATGCTGGGAAGTAATTTAATTATAATGAAGTCATTATTGAAAATATTTTTGAGTATTGATAATTAATTTACTGTTAATTATTAATTGGTATTTTTGAATTATTTATGATTTTTGTTATTGAAAATTAATTGGTTGTTAATTAATTATTAATTGGTAATTAGTTAATATTAATTGGTATTTAATTTGTATTAATTTTTTATTTGATAATTATGTTAATTGTATTAATTTATTATTTGTAGCGGGTTGTGGGTTTATAGGGGAATATGGTGGGAAGTAATTTAATTGTAAATAATTAATTATTGAAATTATTTTTGTATATTGATAATTAATATCTTATTAATTAATTATTAATTGGCATTATTTGTATTTAATAATTTTTGGTATTGAAAATTAATTGGTTGTTAATGAATAATTAATATGTAGTTAATTAAAAAAAATATGTATTGGTATTTATAATTAATTAATTATTAAATATTTTGTGATTGGTAATTAATTTTAGTACTTTTTTATTGGTATTAATAAATAATTTATTTTTAATAACATATTCAATTATTATTTTCCCTACTATTGCACTCACTGGAGTGGGAATAGTAAATTTTACCCCTACGCTATCCAACGCTTTCCCTACTATTGCACTCACTGGAGTGGGAATAGTAAATTTTACCCTCCCGCTATCCAACGCTTTCCCTACTGTTGCACTCTTTGGAGTGGGAATAGTAATTTTTACCCCTACGCTATCCAATGCTTTCCCTACTGTTGCACTCTTTGGAGTGGGAATAGTAATTTTTACCCCTACGTCATCTGAC
Source organism: Triturus cristatus (assembly GCF_964204655.1). Classification (NCBI taxonomy): domain Eukaryota; kingdom Metazoa; phylum Chordata; class Amphibia; order Caudata; family Salamandridae; genus Triturus; species Triturus cristatus. The sequence continues at coordinate 964,027,914 of NC_140589.1, forward strand.
GTTTTCCCTACTGTTGCACTCACTGGAGTGGGAATAGTACATTTTGCTCTCACGCTATCCAACGCTTTCCCTACTGTTGCACTTTCTGGAGTGGGAATAGTAATTTTTACCAATCCTTCATGGATTCAGGCACTCTCCTTGCAGTACTCTAATGATTCAGTCAGTACCCAGGTACTCATGCAGTGACCCACGCCTTAGCCCATGGAGTGCTTCAAACGTCTGTCCAGTATCCATGCAGGCCTCTAGTCACCTACACATTTGTCTTTCACTTTTTCAATTAACCAGTCAGTGTCTATAAACTCCAGTAAACAATCATTCAGTCCACTTCCACACCTCTACTGACTCATCTGGCACTATGTAATAATCTATTCACAGCACCAAAACACAAAAACTTAAAAAGATTAACCCAGGCACTCTCCTTACAGTAGTGTAATGATTCAGTCAGTACCCAGGTAATCATGCAGTGTCTGAGGTCTTAGCTCATGAACTGTTTAAACGTCTATCCAGTATGCATACAGGCCTCTAGTCACCTACACACTTGTCTTTCACTTCTTTAATTAACTAGTCTGTATCTATATACTTCAATAAACACCCTGTCACTCATCTTGCACACCTCCAGTGACTGATCCAGTACCATGTACTAATCTATTCACTGAGCCAAAACCGAAAAACTTAAAAGTTTCATCCTGGCAGTCTCCTAGCAGTAGATTAATGATGCAGTCAGTACGCAGGTACTGATGCAGTGAACTGTGCATTACCACATGGACTGCTTCAAAGGTCTATCCAGTATGCATGCAGGCTTCTAACCTACTATACACTTGTCTTTAACAGCTTGAATTCTCCAGTCAGTATTCACGTACTTCCAGCAAACACCCTGTCACTCCCCTTGCACTGTTCCAGTGACTTATTCAGTACCAATTTTTACCCCTACGCTATTCAACGCTTTCCTTACTATTGCACTCACTGGAGTGGGAATAGTAATTTTTACTCCTATTCTATCCAACGCTTTCCCTACTGTTGCACTCTTTGGAATGGGAATAGTAATTTTTACCCCTATGCTATCCAACGCTTTCCCTACTATTGCACTCACTGGAGTGGGAATAGTACATTTTACCCTCTCGCTATCCAACGCTTTCCCTACTGTTGCACTCACTGGAGTGGGAATAGTAAATTTTACCCTTCCGCTATCCAACGCTTTTCCCTACTGTTGCACTCTCTGGAGTGGGAATAGTAATTTTTACCCCTACGCTATCCAATGCTTTCCCTACTGTTGCACTCTTTGGAGTGGGAATAGTAATTTTTACCCCGACGTCATCTGACGTTTTCCCTACTGTTGCACTCACCGGTCCTAGGATGCTTGTTTCCAGTCCAGGGAGGACCTGGCCTGGCAGTGCGGTTTGGACTGTTCCCATGGGGCACAGAGTCAAGACTGATTTGCATATGGCTGGGTCCAAACTGGGGTGGCGTAGTGCGCAAAAGAACGATAGATTTAACCCAGATCTTTTGACTGGGGGAGAATGTTTGCATTGTCAGCATTCCGTCCATCATTTGTTTGCTGTAACACTTTTCGCCCTAAGTGGGATGGGTATGCCCAGACGTGGGTCCCTTGCTCACTGTGCCACTGGATTCAAGCTAGCCTGGCTGAAGAAGGGTGACATACCCTGAAACCAGTCCCAGGATGCCTGTTTCCGTTCCAGGGAGGACCTGGCCTGGCAGTTCGGTCTGGACTGTTCCCATGGGGCAGAGGGTCAAGACTGTTTGCATATGGCTGGGTCCAAACTGGGGTGGCGTAGTGGGAAAAAGAACGATGGATTTAACCCAGATCTTTTGACTGGAGGAGAATGTTTGCATTGTCAGCATTCTGTCCATCATTTGTTTGTTGTAACACTTTTCAGCTCAAGGGGAGGCCTCTGGGGTACCTATGTCCTGGGTACATGTGTACTATATATTAGCGACTGATAAGGATACCCCAGTATCCAATCTGGAGTTGTACCAAAGTACATACATATCAATTTAAGGGAGAAAGCAGATAGGCTGGGGTCCAGAATAGCAGGATCCCAGCCAGACTAGTCGAAACAGTGGGTGCAAAAAGAAAAAAGTGGGGGTAACCATAAGAAGCAGTTCCTACTTTCCTACACCCCCCCAAATCTTTCTGACGAAGACACGCCCAAATTTACTATTTCTTATGAGCAGCGAATGATACAAACATCTGGGAGAAAACTGCACTAAATACACGCAATTACAAAGATGCTGTACCCACTGTACAGAAGAGCACTGTCAGTATGTATGTATAAATATTGACCCAGAGGGATATCTCAGATCTGAGACATTCGCAGGGGTCTCATGCACCCCTATACCGGTCTGACCTTCTCTATATTGTCCTGAACCTTGCCCAGAAATAGCAAAAATCAGATCTCCACAGAGTTTTCACAATGCTTCTCTATTTTGTTTTAGACGATGCCCTAATGTCACTGAATTGAGAGACTGACAGAGCTCTCATAATTCACATGCTCCTCGGACAGTGGCGTCGTGAACCCTCCAGCTTTTAGCTGCTAAGTGGAGGTTGCCACTGAACCAGATGGCCTGGTAAAACCACCCACTAAAACGTTTATTAGTTTCATTTTGGATTCTGCAGACAAAAGCTCTTAAAAGAAAAAATATATCAAAGCAGGAATGAGACTTGGGCTAAGTGCTCCTAAGTGAGCCAAGTTCTTTTAGGGAAAAAGAGAAAGAAATGATAAAAATATCGAAAATGGAAAGCCAGCAAAAAGAAAACGAAGGAAAAAGAATGGTAAGAATGAAAAATTAGATGAGAAAAGAAAGAAACAGTGGAGCTGGAAAGTGGAAAGGATAGAGGGAAAAGGAAGAAAGAAAAGGTGAAAGAAAGAAAATGTGAAAGAAAGATCAAGACAAGAATGGAGGGTGGATGGCAGGATGTGAAGATGAATGAATGGATGAGTGAATGTAGGGTGCATGGCACTATTCTATGAAAGGCCGCTTGGCTCACTTCGTGTCATTAGAGGTTTACTTCCATGAGGAAGACATTTTCATTTAGGGTACTTTCTTGTACCCGGCCTGCAACAGACAGAGCTAAACCACTACAGACCCCATAAGGCACTAGTGGCGGCAGGTTAACTCTGAAAGAGTTAGGGCATTAATATCTATCTTAATATCTCTGAGCAAGGGAAATGGGTGGTCCCAATGTTGTGAACGGGCATTTAGAGGTGGTGGGAAAAGGTGAAGCCTTAAAGAGCATTTTGAAAAATGGCAATGTAGACATTTTACAGTACTGTTTTCCCATAAACTGGCTTAACTATGGGTTCTGACGGAGGGTTGTAGTATGGAAAATTGAGTAGGTAATGTCGTTTTACCATAGTATCATAGCCAAAATATCGAGTACAAAAATATTGAAAAGCATATGCACATAGGGAAGTATAGATTTACTATTCTTAACCTCACCTCTTAGTACCCCGAAGATATGCATATCTTAAAGGTACTGAGATGTGAAGTCAGGTATAGAAAATCTACATTTACTTACCTGTCAATATTTAGGTCCTCAGTATTTTGGCTACAATATTAAGGTAACACAATATTACCTACTCAATATTCTGGGCCCACACTTGAGGGCACATTCTTAAAATAATGCATTACTCTCAATGTGTTCCAAACCTGATCCTTTAAAGGGTAATTGACGATTGAGCCTCCTCAGAAAGATTTTTGAAAACATGATGATACCCTAACTCGGTGCAAAAAAGCCATAGATATTTTAGGCAGCTGGGCATGAAATTTCAAGTGACCAGTCCTTTTTTACACAGCTATATTCCACTTAATTTCCTTTTTCAATGCAGCTCCATCCAATTAGATTCTTTGCCATATGTTATTACTGAGATTCTACCTGGCAGCGCGAGGGTTGAAAAATTAAAAGTTTCACAGATCTTACAATCTGAGAGCATAGAGAGCAGAGCTAGACAGCTCTCACAGGTTCAGACAGCAGAGTTATTGCTGAAGTAATATCAACCTTACAGATAAGTGGAGTGGTGTGGCTCACTGGTTAGAGGCAGCAGACTGGGAAGCAGAGGATGGCCCGGGACCAGGGTTCAATTCCCGACGTGGCAGCGTCGTGGACCAAGGCCAGTGGACTCGATAATTCTTGCCTCGGTGCCTACTCTAACCAGGGATCACACTCGGCAACTCTGGGCATTAGCTTGCCTCATCTCCACAACAGCCCCCCACATTCGCCGGGGATGCCTGGTTTCACCTTGGAGATACCCAGGAGGGACCATCTCACAGGGATAGCCAGGACAGGTTCCCCAGCGGTCTACAGCGCCACGACGCCTCAGGGCAGCAGTGTGCTTTACAAGACACATACAGACCCCAGACTTGACAGGCTATACCAGTCTTACAGTCGCAGACCTACAACAGCAGCGGACATACAGTTATAAAAAGCATTGTGTAACTAGCTGATGAAATGTCTTTACGTAAGCCACAATATGTTATGTATGATTTGTTTTGCCAACTTAACAAGGAATGTGGCAGTGTGTATTAACTGTCCATAATGGACACAAACTCTATGTGGCAACTTGAAAGACAATCAGAAAGACACTGCTCTGTAGATTGATTAGGAAAATTAGATATGTGTTAAAGGGAACAAAACTCAGATCTTGCTCCGGAGTTTCTATCTTCATCATCTATCTCTCTTCTTGTGACTGGAACAGCTATGTATGTCGCCTGACCCCATGGAAAGCTGGGTACCATCTCTGGTAGCCAGCCTCAGAGGTTACATTGTTTCAGCAAGGAGGAGAGACTATATCAAGCCAGCTGTGAACAGTCTCCATTGGCACCCAGTCGTCCATTAATCAAGTTCAAGGTTCTTTGTACTGTGCACCACAGATACTGAAGCTTGCACCCCACACATGCCTTAGGGTTCAAATGCATCCCCCCCCCCCATCAGCCAAACAGGATTAATATGACTGAAATAAGGACGGAAGGCTCTTTGAACTCAGGAGTTGCAATTGAACTAGTCCAGCATCAAAGGAAGTGGTTCTAGATAAGGTGGGGTGGGGTAGATACAGTCAGGGCCACTCGATGGCAGGCCGGATGGTTCTGATGGGACCATCAAATTTGTATCCTGGAATATTGCAGGTTTGAGGAGAAAATTGGAAAATCCATAATGGGTGAGGGAAATTGTCAGGTTTGATGCGATATGTTTACACGAAACATGGGAGGTGAGCCTAGTTTTTGGGAAGGTTTCCGCTCCTTCCACCACCCTGCTTCTCCCCCTAGGGCAGTCAGAGGTAAAGGTGGCATCCTTACTCGAATTACTAATACCTGTCTGGAAAAATAGTATGAATTCCACAATGCCTCTCCCTATTTCCACTGCCTGGCGTTGCGAGATGAGCGGGGACTGTGACCTGTTAATTGTTAATTTCTACAATAACTGATTTACTGGAATTATTGCCCAGGTGGCGTGCTCGCTCGAGTCTGACTTGAGTTCCATCCGATTTCACGACCCCAAAGCTCTGGATGCAATCTGGATGGGTGATTCAATGTGCATTATTGTCCGATGTTGGAAACTTCTGATTGTAGGCTAATAGATAATGAAGGTAATTTATTGGTCCACTTTGATCATAATGAGTATGGTGACTCTTTGAATGGTCTCCTGGTAAAATTAAATCTGGTAATAACAAATGAAGTGGATATCCAGAGAGGCCGCTTGGCTAGAACCTTCGGGGACACAAATGGGGGGAACCACGATTGATTACATTATTGCCTTAGAAACTATCTGTATGTGGTTAACTGAGACTGAGTTGCTCTTTTCAGGGTTCAATGACAACACTCTGTTTTCCTGTACCCTGAAAGTGAAGGGACTATCTAAATCCCAGAGAATCGTGGTCTCTCAGCTAGTGTTAGCTAGTAAAAATGGTTTTACACTGAGATGGGACAAAGTGGATAAACCAAGGTTTTCCCAGGGATCCTTACTTGTAAACAGACAGAGGTACTTGTATACCTGAACCCTGAGTTGCCCCCGGGACACGTTATTTTTTGCCTTTACGGATATCCTTTCGTACATAAAGCAACAGCTGTCACAAGATGCCCGCCCTATAAAGCAACTCTTCCCGCGCTGGATTGAATCATCGCGTTCAAAACCACTGTTCAGCCCGCACTACGCGCCAAAACCAAGAGACAGGGTTTTGGTTAGGATGTTACACGCAGCATACAAAGAGCTTGAACTGAGAGATTAAAGGCTCTAAAGGAGAAGGCCTGAGAGGATCTGCAGGAAGCAAGTTTGGGTAGAGATAGCTCTAGATTTTAGAAGGTGGTGAATGCCCCGTACTTTAAGAATCCTAACAGCCCTTCTTTAAAGGTACATATACGGGAAGGGGGTGGATAGATAATTTTATGCAGATATATCAGTGTAGTACTAGGTCTCTAGTGGTTGTTAACAAACTCATCCCTGGTGAAGGTTATCCCTCCTTGGTTTTTGATTTAGCAGAAGTAAAGGGGGATTTGGGTGAATGTAGCACCCTTACAGCCCCTGGTCCTTATGGGGTACCTGTGGACTCCTTGGAGTACCAGGATCTGTGGGCTCTGCTTTTGGTGGTTGTGCTCAATGCCATAGCAAAGGTTGGCCCATTGGCATTCTGGAATCAATTGGTAATTGTGGCAATCTATTAAAAGGAAGTCAAGTCTAGACACAAGAACTATAGGCCAATCTCGTGCTTGATTCCACTGCAAAATTAATGGGGCGCATATGGTATTGCTACTCAGGTTGGAGGAGTGGGCGGAGTCAAAGAGCATCCTGGCAGACACACATTATTGCTTTAGGAAGGCCAGGAGCACAATAGACCAGTGCCAGAACCTGAGTTTGTTGATAGGGAAATACATGGCAGTGAAGAAAGGTGTAATTTATTTGTTTTTTATAGACTTAACAGCCGTGTTTGACTGTGTTTCTCCCTCTAAATTGTGGACCTTTATGGCTAAGGTTGGGTCTTGAAGGCCTCATTATCACTTTTATAAGAGGAATGTACTCTGGGGCATCTGCCTGTGTGCGCTTTGGTAAGGAAGAAGATTGCACTAAGCACACTGAGATCGAGCAGAGTGTAAGGTAGGGGGTGTGTCCTTGCCCCTTTTTTGTTTTCCCTTTACACCAAGAGAGTGGAAACAGTCCTGGTGGGGAGGTCTAGGGAGGTTCCTTATATTAGATCATGTACTCTCCCTATACTCCTCTATGCAGACGATGCTGTGCTTATAGCATGGACCGGTCGAGCACTGCAGGGTCTTATAGAGGAATATTCAACTTTTATGAAGGCGCAGGATCTCCAGGTGAACGAAAGTACATCTTTCACACTTATATGTGTAAAATGCCCTAAACCATGCCCAGGTTCCATTTCAGAAACTGTAGGGTGAAAGAGGCAGAGACCTCTCGTACCTGGGCATTTTATTTGACACCAAGTACTTGTGGAAAAACAGGGCTGTGATGTTAGAAAACACTATATTAGCCTTGTACAACTTTAAAAAGAAACTTGGGTCGAAACCTATCCCTGGGATCTTGATCATTTATGCCACGTAATCTATTTCAACAACTACCTATGGAGCTGCCATTTGGGGCATGGCGGAAGTTGATGAGATTCAGTGAATTGAGGATACACTCATCAAGAAGCTTTTAGCATTACCCCACTCCTGCTCCAACACAATACATCATAGTGATCTGGGTTTGCATTATATCACAGATATAATTAAGCTGGCAGCAGTACTGCTCTGGTACTCGATATGGAGAAGGGAAACAGTTGTACCAAACCAACAGATCTTGAAGGATTTCTCAAGCAATACCCTGGTTATCATATCTATAGCGCACTCTGGAGGACCTGGTGCTGTCTGAACTGTTTAAGACTCCTACCACCTATGTGACATTTAGTAAGGCCGCCAAAACTCTGGAATGCCCTGCCCCCCTCTATCCCTCATGCAGAATCTTACCCGGTGTTTAGAAAGCTGTTGAAGACATGGCTTTTCTCAACATAGTTGGCAGTTCTGAGCCTTTCTTCTTCTCTCCGCCCGCCCAGCGCCTTGACACTTATGGATATTAGTGCACTTTATAAATCTTTATGCTGTCCTATCCTAAGGCGAGATTGAAGGAGGCATTTTTAGCCAGGGCCGCCTTCAATAGAATATTGAGGATGAGGTTTGTGTATCACGACTAAATGAATTATGTGGTTTTTTTTGGTTTACAAGGATTTCATTTAATGGTTTCTATAAAACGCTCAGTTTCCAGTGTCACCCCAACGATGAAGGATAATATTGATTTCTAAGTTATAAGCCCTGTCAAGTGTTTTACTGATTTCTCAGTGTTTCTTATAATTAGGGCTCCCGGTTTTATGGTATTTATTTTTTTGCCATTTTCGTCTGTATTTATCCATATTTATTTTTTGGGCATTTTTTCTGTATTTATCCACATTTATTTTACCACAAGCAAAAGACGACGCTACAGCTAGTATTTTTCCACATTTATTTAAATTGCCAATGCACACATGCGCTCAGTTGTTATTGGTCAACACTATACATTCATCTGAAAACTTTGCCATTTGCAGAACGTCCCAAATATGCTTCAAAGGGCTATCGCAAGCCATTTGTCTCACAGCATTGCAGTTTCTGTCATCTGCAGAGTGCCACATCCTCTCCCCCACTGAAAACCATACTGCCCCACTGAGAGAAACTCACACTGCCTTCAGCTGCAACCCAATTGAGCCCCACTATAAACACCTGGAAGCAATTCAATTCAAATTATGCACAAGACTACAGTAATATGCTGCCTGAAAAAAAGTAACAACATACAGGAAAAAAGCAAACACTCATAGTGAATACAACTTAAAGCTTTTACACTCATTATTCAGAAATCAATGAGCGTTTTGACTTGAAAATCTAACAACGTGAAAAGAAAAGTAGAGCTTCACTGGCAAACTCTGTAAGGTGGTACTAATGTGTTTGAGTGTAAATAAAACCAATCTGGCCACTTTGCGACTACTCTGTCTTGCTTTATTTATTGTTTGTATTTTAAAATCTTTTTTTCTCTCCTCCTGAGGCTGCATTTTGGAGTAGGAAAATGTCTGACAAAGACATTTGCTACAAAAGTGTTTCTTCTTTGTTTGGATCCATTTCACAGAGGAACAAATGACGGAAAGGAAAGCAAAGAACAATCACGGTTTCTACAAGTATTAATACTTTTACTCACACACTCACTGACGGCCCATGGCCTGTGGTGAGCTGCTGCCCTCCTCCTCCTCAGTTAGGCAACCTCCAATGGCACAGTAGGGACCGTTCCCTGCTTGTCTCTGGCACCAGTGACCTTTCCACCCTAACCTGTTGGGCTACTGCTACCTGCACAACAAACGCGCTCTTCAGATAACAGAGGCAGCAAGTGCCCCCTCAGTGCCAGACAGTATTTAATTCAATAGGCTTTGCCGCCTCACGGGGTGCTGGCATTCGATTCCTGCTTTTGCCGCCCCCAAAACTGCATACACCACTGACTCCAGCCCCCCTGCCCCCTTCCCCGAGGGCACCTACTTTTGTCCTGCCCTGTAAGTAAAATGACTAAAAGCCGGTATTTTGATCCTTTATCTGTACACACTTCAGGAAATAGAAATTATTTTAAATGTGTTCTACAGCAGTGTTAATGGACTATGACTAATAATTAAAGTAAAAAAGCAGTCAAGTGAGTGTTACAAATGGATACATACGTTTTTATTTCGAGTCGCATTTAATATCACGTCCCGTCCTTCGCAGGCTCTCAAAACAACAATAAATGACTGGAATGTTTCTCTTGGAAAGGTGGCAGCCCTAGGTGGAGTCCTACTTTGAGTGCAAAGCTAGGTCTCTCCCCTTCATTTTTGTGTTCTTTCTTCTGTGAGAATTTAAAACCAGCGCATTTTTAAAAAAAAAAAAGCTGCCGACAGTCTTCGATTCCCCCTGTTAAGTGTTGGAGTGCGGGAAGGTGTTGCCAAGGATGTTGGTGGGGTTCACAGGAGGGAATGGGGGCGCTGCAGTTTTGGGAGGAGGAATTTCATGCGAAGTACGGGGGTGTTATCCTGTCCTTCCATTGTTGGTGTCTGGGTGCCCCTCCCTTTTCTCACCATTCACAGGTGCTCCGGAGAAGGCCTCCTCCCTGGGGGAGGCGAGTGAACTACGAAGAGGGTCATTGTAAGAAGTGTGGAAGGATGGGGGGGGGGGCTGGTCTTTGGGCGAAGGCATTCCATGCTCGCTCCATAATGGACCACTCACTGACCCCCGGCAGGACAAGCTCTGACCCAGTATCGGGCCGGAATACACAGCTCTGCTGGGGCATCTCAGTCCTCACGCTGATACATCACCCCCGTACCGTTCCAGTGCTTAGAAAGCGTTTGATGTTACTGTAGGCAGGTCTGCTGGAGCGCTGCAGCGCGGCCAAATGTACTAGTATTTTCCCGTTTTTATATATAAATACAGATAAAGGAAAACTTGTTTTCCGTCTGTATTTATATGTAAAAATCCGTTGAAACGGAAAACCGGGAGCCCTACTTATAATGCTTCTAATGCACAAACTAATTGATGAATTCAAGATTGGTTTACCGTGAATTTTTCTTAAATGTAATTTTGTTTTATTGTTCTATTATAGTTGGCATGCTAATAGGAATTGTGGATATATTACCTACTGGCAGTCGCCAGTAGGTAGTTATAGTTAGGAACTAGTTTCCATAGGGAAAGCGTTTTTTCTTTTCCCAATAACTTTGGCGCCAGTTGACGAATCTTTGTGAAATTTTCAAAACACATGGGGCGCTCCGGTCAGCTCCTATCTTGAAAGTTTCGGGGTGATTTGCCAAGAGGGGTCCGAGAAAAAAGAGGGGGTCCCAAAACGTGTTTTCGCCTTGTTATTTTCCATAGGGAACTTTAGACACGAACTGCTGAACGGAATTACACCAAATTTGGCAAAAAGGTAGCCCTTGTTTCAGAAAGAACTCTTTTTGTTAAATGGTGTAAATCCGTTCAGTAGTTCCTGAGAAGTAAAAAAAAAGGTCGGAAAATGAATTTTCCATAGGAAACTTTAGAAACGGCTACAGCTTGAACTGCTGAACGGAATTACACCAAATTTGGCAAAAAGGTAGTGCTTGCTTCAGAAAGCACCCTTGTTTTTAAATGGTGTAAATCCATTCAGTAGTTGCTGAGAAAATCAAAAAATAAAAGTTGCGATATTTAGAGGCACGGTGGATCCGCGGACCCTCCCGAGCACGAGCTTTATTCTAATTGGCTGCCAACACTCCAAACCAGGAAGTGTTGGCAGCCATCTTGTGACTCGGTAGAACCGAGTCACAAAGGCGAAAAACAAGAAAAGGGGGCAGGGTTGAAACACCGGAGGCCTGCTCAGGGGGTCCCACAAGGCACTCAGGGCCCAAAAAAGCATTTTAAGAGAAAAAGAATCGGCCGAATTCGCGCTGGGTGCGCGAATCCGGCCAAGAAAATTAGAAAAAAAACGAAGCGCGGGCTGCCGCGCTTCGTTGTATTGAAGCCCCCGGGTGGCCCAGGTCCCGGGGGCAGTGAAAAAAAAGTGTGGGGGGCCCCAATCCCCCCACACTGCTCCAGGGACCGCCATCTCCCCGGGGCAAGATTAATGAGCTGCGGGGGGGCACGCAGCCCCGGGTACCACCACCTCCATCCGTAACGCGTTGTGTTTGTCAACGCGTTACGGATGGAGGCCGGATCTTAACGGCTAAGCCTGGGATTGACTCCAATCGTGGAAGAAAAATAATTTTGGAACGCAACTGGGTGGCATCACGCGACTGAGCCCCCACCAGTACTACTGTGTGGCACCTTACTAACGGAGGAGAGCCATATGTGGTACACACCTGGATTTCCATTAAAAGGAATTCGCTTCACGCATCACAGCGGGCAATCTACTAGGCCCAACCCGTTCAGGTTGTTCCCCAGTCCTGAGGAAGATCCGCAAGGCCAAGGTTCAAACCACCACTAGGCCATCAAGACGGATCGAAACGTCGACGCCCCATACATACATACCTGGGATACGCCTATCTGCCCACGTGCTCTATTAGAATTGACTTCTAATGAATGTATAATCGCTTGACTTATCTATCGCATAAACTGATATACGTGACCAGGTTTTTGCACTTGGACGGTGAATAACAACCAGTCCATTGCTTAACTTATTTAAGTTTTTCATATGTCACAACCTCTGAAATAATTCCCTCTTTCCTTTTCACTTTCTTTACTCAAGCACCCTTACTATTTGCACGTTCCCCTTGGAACAACCTCGACACAATTGTTAATGAAATTTAAAAATCTTTTTATAATGACGAATAAAATGCTTTAATAGCTGTGGATATCGTTTTGTTGCATGGTTGACTTTATGAGTAAATACTGTATTTGGATACTAAGAGCTACCAAAATAGATTATATGTAGCTCAGAACATGTGAATGATATCACTAAGTTAGGAATTATTACCTATCTTGATTTATGGTCTAGGACCATTGTTTTTCGTATTACATTGCACCCAGGTCCTTGACATTATTGGGTTACCCCATTTTTTGTAATGGTTTGCTATGACAGGGCGGGAGCCGTGCGGCTCCCGCCCTGTCATAGCAAACTGTGGTTTGGGTTTTGAAAGTGAGAGCAGGAAACCTGCTCTCGCTTTCAAAAATCAAACCACATTGCTTTTCCACACGGGGAGCTGCATGTCAGCAGCTCCCTGTGTGGAAAAGCAATGCTGGCTCCCGCAGGAGGCAGGAGCCGGCAGGGACCGTGGGGGCATTGGGGCTCCCCCAACTATCCCCAACGAATTGGCCAGGCCCTGGGGGATGGGGTTCCCGGGGCCAGAAGTGGCCCGGGAGGGGGGGCCGCTTAGCCCCCCTCCCCTATGAATAATAAAAAATAAAAAACAGAGAGGCCAGGCCCCGTGGATGGGGTCCCTGGGGTCATATTTGGCCTGAGAAGGGGGGCCCCCTTCCAAAAATAAAAAAAAAAAGGATGGCCAGGCCCCGGGGGACGGGGTCCCTGGGGCCAATAGAGGCCACAGGAAGGGGGCCACACAGCCCCCTTCCTATAAAAAAAATATGTGGCCATGCCCCGGGGGATGGGGTCCCCGGGGCCAGAATTAGCCACACGAGGGGGGCCCACGCAGCCCCCAGTGGTGCAGGGAGGGGGCGGGCCTGATGTGACAAGTGTGCAAACACGCCCTGTGGCGTGTTTTAAGTTGGGGAATTAAGTCCCCTTGAATCCTGAGGGTCTCTGGGCCCAACTAGCCCACCAGGTACGTCCAGTAAGTGCCACAGAGCTGCGTTGCAGAGAGGTGTAAAAAGGGGCGTGGCCTCGGACCACCTCTCTGCAACGCAGCTCTGTGGCGCTTACTGGAGGTACCTGGTGGGCTAGTTGGCCCTCAGGGACCCTCAGGATTCAAGGGGAATTAATCCCCCAAATTACAGCCCGCCAGGGGGCGCGTTTGCACAGTGGTGAAGGGAGGGGGTGGGGCCTGATGGGACATGTGTGTACTTATGCAATCACTCCACCAAAACTCTAGCACTTGAAAATTCACCATGCACTCTCCTTGCAGCACTCTAATCATCCAGTCACTACCCATGCACTCATGGAATGACCCATGCACTAACTCATGCACTGCTACAATACCCTGAGCAGTACCCATGCAGTCCAGCCATTGCCCTGTCACTACCCATGCACTCCTCCAATCACCCAGCGAGTACCATGTACTTATCCAATCCCTCCGCCAAAACCCAGGCACTTATAACTTCACTATGCACTCTCCTTGCAGTACTCTAATCTTCCAGTCAGTACCCATGTATTCATGGAGTGACCCAGGCACTAACACATGCGCTGCTACAATCCCCTGTGCACTACCCATGCAGACCTCTAACCACCTACACAGTACTGATTCACTCCTCCAATTACCCAGGTTGTACCCATGCACTCCAGAAAGCCCTCTGTCACTACCCATGCACTCCTCCAATCACCCATCCCGTTATAGTTAGCTGAACTAACTATAACGGGAGAAGATATATATATATATACATATTTGTTTCAATTTTGGGGCTGGACGTAGGGGACTTGAGGGAGCCCTGAACACCATCAATTACGTGATCACCAGCTGCTAAACGGCCCCCCTTTGCTTGGCAAACAACAGCACTCACATGACTTTGTCACTGTACAAAGCATCATGCAATGTATTATTTGATAATGCATTTAAGAGCTACCAAATATACCAGACATATGATATTGGCAGAAGTATATGGTTCAGTACATAATAAAAGTATTCCATGAAAAACAATGTCTAACTCAAGATCACAACAGCAGAGTCATAGATTATGCATCCTCACGCTTATTTATAGTCCCCCTTTTATATGGTGTTTCCCTCCTCTCTATGTGCATTCGTATCTTTAGTAGTATTCTAATGCATGTTGCCCTTCATTCCCCCTCCATCCCTCCCATTCCTGAAGTCGTCCAGAGCCAGTATTCGACTGGAAACAGGGTACAAGGCAAGGGACGTGTGGACTCAAGGCAATGCAGCCAAGACCATCACAGATGGATCTGTAAATGATGCTGCACACTATGTGTACTAAGAAGGCCAGCTTTGCTTCTGTCTATCAACGGGAGCATCATGGATAAACTGCAGCTTCTGCAGTATGTTCTCTCACAGCCTCACTATGGGGAGCCTCCGCAGCCATTTAGCTTCCTACCTCCTCAGCGTCACTGCTTCTCCTCTGACCCATTTTTTTTTTTTTTAACAACAGATTTTATTGATTTTCCAAAGTACCAGATTGGCGAAGCCAGCAAGCAAAGTACATTTGAAATGCATTCTGTAAAATCTCTAGGTACTTTAGATTACCCACCCCTAAGGTCTGCGGAACATCAGACCAAAGAAAACACCCGCCCACCACCCCCCGAGCACGCACCATACATACTTCAAAAACATTATATGCACATATCGAAGGAATTCCTGTCTACGTCTTTGTAGCACTAACACCTTAAACTGGTAAATCGTTCACCACCAGCCGTTCAATAGGGTCCCGGGTGGCTGGCTGCACCATTAAGGACAAATCAATACCCCTGTACTTGGCCCACCAAGCCCAGATCTCCTCATGCTTCTGTGGACAGCCCCTAGCCTGGAACACCGCAACTTCCGCTGACATGCACCTATCCAAGGCCTTTTTCCAGTTAGTTATACAGGGCGGGGACGTATCTTTCCAGTGCTGTGCTATGTCCCGCTTAGCCAATGTGAAAGTGGATATCCCGATATCATCCCATCTGCGAAACCCAACCAGTGCCGAGACAGGCCGGAGGTGCATTTCCTGCCAGAGAGAAGTGGTGCCGGTCAATGTACCCCACCAACCCATGGACCAAACCACCCGCCTCCAGGTCTGAATAACTGTCTGGCAGGCCAGGGGAAGCACCTCCAGGGACGAGCAACTACATAAGAGATGGAGCAGCAGGGTACCCGCCATAGCGAGCCGTTCCACGGCATAGGCCGGGTCTGTCTGTGAACCGTACCACCATTCGTTGATCACCAGGAGGTGCGAAGCCCAATAGTACGCACGGACGTCGGCCGCCGCTATACCACCACAATACGTGGACTGAATGCATGTTGCGAGCGCAACACGGATAGCACCCCCTTGCCAGAGGAACCATTCAGGAGTGCATTTATTTGGAGAATCCACGTCGGGGGATAGGGTACGGATAGTTCTGGAGCCTGTAGAGCAAGCGCGGCAGAGACACCATTTTGAAAATTGCGGACCTGCCGTATAGCGGTAGGGGTAATTGGGACCAGACGGTGGGGAGCATCTGAGCTATGTTATGCGTCCAAGCGGCGCTGGGACACCGCGTTATGTATACTCCAAGGTATCTATGGCCCGTGTCTGCAATGATCAGTTGCGAGGCCCAAGCCTGACTTCTCTGCTCACTGTGGATGGGGAACGGGATAGATTTGGATAGATTGGAGCATAATCCAGAGGTCTCCCCGAATATTCGATGAATTTAGAGGACACTGGCCCGGAGGCCCAAGGCGCCGACATGTAAAACGCAGCTAAGGGCTCGATCGCTAGGGCGAATAGGAGAGGGGATAGGTGGCCCCCCTGCCTCGTGCCTCTACGGATAGGGGAGGGAGCCAAGCAGCATCCGGCTGCGCGAACCGAGGCAGTTAGATCGGTATATAAGAGTTTCACATAAGCCAGGAACTTTGGTTCCAAGTTAATAGCTTCTAGAAGTTTAAGAAGGTAGGTCCAACTCAGCGAGTCAAACGCCTTGTCAATGTCCGCCAACAGGACCGCCGCAGGGCGAGCCAGGCGAGGGGCCTCCACAACCTCCTCTGACCCATTTTAGCGTTGCCACACACAAGTGCTGCATAACCAGGAGGGTGCATTGCTATGGAGCGCCGCGCAATGAGCAGCGACAAGTCTATGAGTCGATTGGATACCTTTGGGCCTTCTTCTGTTTGTACAATCCTAGTAATGTCCCTTCCATAGTGTGCAGGTCAGTGCGATCCATCAGTGTTGTTAGTGTGCTTGTGACTGCAATCTACAGTGCTGCGGCCGCAGGGTAGGTCCAAAACATATGCACCAAATCCACATTATGTGCGCGACATCTAGGGCAGAAGGAGGGAGTATTAAAGATTTTGTGTAGGCTTGCTGGGGTAAGACCTGCATTGTGCAATATATTGTGTTGGATGTATTGAAATTTGGCGTTGCGGGATAGTTTCTCTGGATACAGCGAGGCCGTCTCCCATTCTTTGGGTGTCAAATCCCAGCCTATGTCCCTCTCCCAGCTTCTATGTTTTGCCAGCAGGGGGTCAATTATTTTGTGTGCTACAGCTTTAGCAAACCAGGTGATTAGTCGACGTCCGCTCCCCATGATGTGAAGGGTATGTGTTAGTGGGTGTTGATCTGGCTCGGTGTCCATGATATTCCATATGCGGCCTAGCTCTGCTACTAATTTACCGTGGGCCAGGATGTGTCCTGGCGATAACTCACACTCGTAGATGAATGAAGGGAATAAGTGCCCCATCACTGAACAGATCTCTGATGGTATTTAATCTGGCCTTTGTCCACTTCGCCAGGCCGTCCCGCCCTATGAGGTCAGGGAATGGCACTATAGTGCTTACACTTATTTCCGAAGAATATGGCACCAGGCACGGCATAAGGTGGTAACTTTCGTAGGATATACACACTAGATTATTGGCCTCTCGAGGAATCGCTGTCCTTGGGAGTAGTGCCTCCCCTATCATTACCTGTGTTCTGGCTGCTGGCGTCCTGCCCACCTCGTTGGTCTGTCTCCCTGCCAGCCACATTGTGGACGACTGTAGCTGCGCAGCCAAATAGTAGTGTTCGAAGCTCGGCGCCCTCAGGCTAACCTTGTCCACAGGCAGCTGCAGCTTACAGAACGGCACGTGCCTCCTGCCCTTATTCCATATAAAACCTCCCAGCTTAGTGTGTAAGGCTTGAAAAGTGGCTTATGGGATAGGCACCGGAAGATTGTGGGAAAAGTATAGAGGCCGGGAGAACATCACCATTTTGGAGAGGGATACTCGTCCCTGCACCGCAAGTGGCAGTCTGCTCCCAAATGCCATCTGTGGGCGACAGGAGGATATAGCCCTCGTGAGATTCCTGTCAGTAATGTCCTATGTGCTGTGGTAAATGCAAAACCCAAAATTGCAGAATGTTAAAAGTTCCAATCTCACTAAATGGTCACCTACAGTTATCTCTTGTGGGGGGCAGTCAACGAGAAGAAGGCAAACACATGACTTTGCCCAATTAACTCCTAGCTCCGATGCCATCCCATATTCTTCAAGAATCCCTGCAATCTCAGGAATTCCCGGTCGAATGTCTCATATATAGAGAAGAGCATCATCTGCATACAGTGAAACTATGTGCATTTCCTCTTTAAGTGGGATACCCCACTCCCCACCTCTCTGATAGAGGCATTAGGCTAAGGGCACCATTGCTAGTGCAAAGAGAAGCGGTGAGAGGGGACAACACTGAAATGAACCCCTAATCACACAGAATGAGGCTGACACAAGCTGACCTATTTTCACCCTGGAGGCAGATGCCGTGTAGAAGAGCCATATCAGCCTATGCAATCTCCCACTTTACCCATTTTATCCACTGTGGAAAAAAGGTAGCCCCAGTCGATGGTGTTGAATGCCTTTTCCAGGTCCAGTACTATCAAGGCTGCATAGTCATTACGCTGGAGCCAGCTCCATCACTCTGTGCCGTCTCCGGACATTCAGTGTGGAGGATCTTTCAGGAATAAAGCCATTTTGTTCAGCATGAACCAGAAGGGGCATGAGCGCCATCAAGCGGACCGCTATTACTTTGCTAAGGATCTGGTAATCTGTTCCTAAAATTGGTAATGGGCAGTAAGAAATGAGCTCCAACAGGTCTTGGTCCGGTTTGGCCAGGGACACAATGCTGAAAGGTTGTGCTGTTCCTTGCGTTACTCAGTGCATCAGTCATCAGCCCTAAAGGAAAATTCAGACTCTCCACTCCATAAAAAGTGGAGCTGAAAAGGATCCAACTGGGAGATATGGGATAACTGAAGTTGGATATGTTCAGGTGTAATGTGTTCCGGCAAGCCCATTGTCATTTTCCCTATGTTAGCATTAGCACGCTGCAGTGTTTGCTTTGCACACGTTATTATGCACATATATTTTGCTTTGTGCCACTCTGTACTTTCACACAAAACCTACTGTTATTTTTTAGTTCTGTTCTTTCCTGGGATTAGACTGAACACCGCAGACAAGGTTAAACAACAATGCCCCTTGTTATTCTGTTTCGATCAGGCTCTAGCACATAGACATAACACTAAAATGCAGCTGTTGTTTGATAATATGTACTCTTTGTCATATAGGTATGCACAGACAGGCAACTACACAGACGAGAACGCGATTACACTTGAAATGTAGAACCTTCACCTGCACATGCTAAGGTACGGGGTCTGCAGTAAACGGTACGAGATCTTTTGATATATAATTGCTTTGCTTCTGTAGAAGTGAAAGTGGGTTAGCTACCCCTGTTATACAATGACAGCTCTTCTCATGATTTATGGATTACTTACTATGCTGACCCTATTTGTGTTAGGCATCTTCTTACTTACTGTGGCACGTATACTGCAGACTAGAACACAATAGTTGAAATAAATATTTTAAACTTTTCTCTTGTCTCTGTCAGATGTTATTGTGAACAAGTACGAGTCTGAGAATGAAAGGGTGTGTTCTGTCACCGCGATTCCTGAGAGGGTCGTGAGTGTTGTGTTCTGGGGTGTGTAATCACTTGTTCCTCTGTGAGTAAGTAGGAGGGCAAATTAGACACTATAGCTAGTTGGTCCTGGGCTCATGGGTACGAAGGTGGTAGGATAACTCAGTCCCTGTCTACTAAGGTTCTGTGATTTCACAGAATCCCTTCAACACTGGTAATCACTGTGCTGACGATGGAAGGAGTTGGGTTGTAAGTCAGAACAGAGCTGTAGACCAAAGACTCTGGTGTTACCTGAAATGTGTTGCCACAGTGAAAGAGAGAAGTCCGAAAGGTGATCATGTTTTCTGCATTCAGGGATGTGTATTTGCAGGAAGTTGACCACAGCCGCAGGTCAGCATCCTAGATTGCGTTACCAATCTCAAAGAGGTCTATCTGGACTGAGACTACCACGCCTACCTCTTAACATTAACTGGTCAAAGGACCCCAGGCAGACATAATACACAGTCCAGCCTAACTCCACTAGTTACCAAAGATGATAGCAGTAGCAAAACGACTACCTGAAGAGCCCTACTGGAACCAATCTCTCCCATAGGTCTCACTCCCTGAACTAGAATTGCCAATCGGACTCAAAAACACAAAGAACTAACACGAAAAGTGCCTGACGTCCCATGTTGCCTGCTACATGAAAACCCAAAGATGCCAGCATTTTTTATCATAAATTTCATTTGCAAATATATTGCCACTTCAGACTGAACAATAGAACATCTACAATCAATGGATTAATACTATTGCAAACAATATTCAGGGCACCATAAATATTTCAGACAATATTATTGCTATTAATAATCTGGCCACATACAACCCATAAGTATGGTAAGATTGGTCCTCCTCTACAGCCCAATCTAACTCACACTTGTTGGGAAGCATAGGGAAGGCAACCCAGATATCTAAATGGTTCTTGATTCCATGCAATACATTTCACATTGATGGGTCACTGGCAAGGTAATGAAAGTTTTTAGATGGAAATCAATATAGCCTTATAGCCTGCCGTAGCGGGCTATACCATCTATTAAAGGCCTGCTCTAGCGTTAAAGGCCCGAGCCGAAGGCGAGTGCCTTTAAAAAGGGAGCGGGCTTTAATAGTCATTAGAACATTGGAATGTTGGGAGCTCCATTGTAGACAATGGAGTTCTCCCTGCTTCTACGGGCCGGTAAAGGCCCGCAGAGCAACATTCCAATGTCTTACAAAGGCCTCAAGTTCCTCGAGGGGGTTTAAATCCCCTCGAGCTTCGAGAGGCCTTTGTTTAATTTGTTAGAGCATTCTGCCCTCTAGTGGCAGAATGTTCTAATAGCCTTCGTAGCAGGGCTATACCGGCTATTAAAGTCCCGCTACCTTGTTAAAGTCCCTCGCCTTCTGCTTGGGCCTTTAACGCGTTAGCGGGCCTTTAAAAGCCGGTATAGCCTGCTACAGCGGGCTATAAGGCTATAGTACAGCCCAGCTACGAAGGGCTATAAGGCTATTAGAACATTTTGCCAGTAAAGCGCAGAATGTTCTAATAAATAAAACAAGGCTTCTTGAGCCCGAGGGCATTTAAATCGCCTTGGGCTCCGAGAGGCCTTTGTGAAAACAACATTGGAATGTTGATTTGCGAGCCTTTACCGGCCCATAGAAGCTTGGAGCACTCCATTGTATTCAATGGAGTGCTTCACATTCCAATGTTTTAATATAGCCTTATAGTCCGCCGTAATGGGCTATACCGGCTATTAAATGTTCAACAACCGGCAACGTATTTGACCTTGTAATGTCGTTCCTCACACCTGTTAATGGTTGAATTTGTAAAACTAAAAGAGAAATACCATAATCAATAAAAACAGACTTTAAAAAAATTATTGACAACGCAATGTTATATAATTAAGGTAATGACAAGTTTTTATTAATAAGCACAAAGATAACAGTCAATATTTCCATGTTTTAATGAAGGTCACTAACATATTTTGAATTGCTTTTTTGCAACGCCCAAGGTTTCAGTGAATACTTTCAAGCCTTAAGGAATATTGTTGTAAGGTGGTACCCTCCCTATTGAATTCAATTGTGTTGCAAGGCTTGATTATAACATGTTTCTGCTTGTATTAATGGGATAACACCATGCCAAAGCCAGTAGGTCTGCGTTTTGATAATGATACTCCCTTCTATTATGTCTAGTATAAGTGGGGGTATTGTGATTATAAGGTTCAGTATTTGCTGGAGATGTCAACTGTTTTAAGGATGTCAACCAAAGGTATTTCTACCTACCTAATTGTAGATATTTGTATATTAATGCATAGTATTTAGTAGTGTGTGGGTAAAAAGTACATTCTCTATATAAACAAAAGTACAGACTGGAAAATGATTTTTTTAATGTTGTTATTGCATATATGCAAGCTGGAGGCACTAGCCTACACCACCTCCTTAGTAGGCTACCCTCAGAGGTCAAGTGCTACAATAGAGGACTTGTTGCCAAGTAAAAAGAAAGTTGTAGACTTATTATTGGTGAAGACTTCACACCTCTCACAACTAATAACCCAATTTCTTAAACTCTCTAGCTGGGTGTGTACTCTATAGACAATTATACATACATACAATACACCGATAAAACCAAAGGTTCAACTGACGTTATAGTTAGGGGTGGTAATATTTTTTTTTACCGTTAAAAAAAAATCTTAGAAATTGACTGAAAAAAAGGTTAAACTGATGTTACAATTAGGCCTTGTACTAATATCTTACTTTACATTTAAAACAACCTTGGAAATCCACAGAAAAACCGAAAGGCTGAAATTATGTTAGAGTTAGGTGAAAATATTAGTTAAAACATACAATTTTAAGCTAAAGAAACCAATCAAATTCACAGTTATAGTTTACTCGGCTAACTATAACTTTCACTCCCGCCATGCATTGCTTATGACTGCACATATTCAATCAATATATTGCGATATATAAAAACATGAAAAAGAATACAGTTCATAGCAGCAATTCCAAATATGTTTATGGAGATACAATAAAACTCAGAATGAGACAAGGTCTTTAATCAATAAGCAATAAAACAACATACCAAAGTGTAATATTTAAACATTAAAAAGAATAATTGTATCCAATTAGGTTCCTTCCCCAAGTTCATAGTCTATTCAGTAAGGGAAAACCATGCATGCAGAAACCCTACAAAATGCTTAAATACAGTTAAGTTGAGCCAGAATACTGGGGAGGACAAAAACCTCACATTGAGTCCGCCATGCACTCCCCACCTTCCCTGGCAAACATGAATACATCTTTATCAGTTATAGGGACATAGAGGTGCCAATGGCAGCATGTACACAGGGTCCTCATCCTAAGATCATGGTGAATCCAATACCTGTATCCCTTTACTGTAGGAAGGTTAGGGGGATATTCTTTCTGGCATAAAAAAACCTGCCCATTAAAAGGATACCACACTACAACAAACCTCCAGGGTAGGCAAAGATTGTACATATTGATATGCAGGTCGACACTGTGCATAGTTTAGGGGTCTTATGATCTGTATAATATAGCGCGTACTCTGATGGTTATAAAATTTACAAAAGTGCACCACATGCATCGTGTCCTGTGCCATCGCATCGTCAAAGGGACAGTTGGGTAAAGATATAGACAATTTATTCATATTTGGAAAACTGAACAATCGGTGAAAAATGTCCAGTCTTAAACAAGTCAGGAGGAACCTATGATTTGTATTTAAAACTGCTTTAAGGTAAGGTTGCATATTAAAAGTAGTTACAATCATTTGATTCTTCAGAACGTTGGGTTCAGAGATTTCACTTGTCAGCCTCAGATTTTCCAGAAGTGTCATGGATTTATTTTTTAACAGTTTCCTGCTAATCAGGCCAAGTATTTCAGGTTTATTAAAACACTTGGGGTGACCTAGGTCAGTACAAAAGCATTTTATATAGGCGAGCCACGGCATACACTGATATTTGCTTGGGTTGAGGTAATCCCTAATTATGGCACGATTTAAATCGGTGTGTTCACTCGTCCATACTTTATGCCAGAGTAGAATTGGCTGTAACATTATTAGGTCAGTGATAAATGGAGCTAAAAATTCAGCATGACAAACGTAGACTGGGGCACTTTTTAGGAGTAGCGAGGAGGTAACTCAAGACGTTCTCTATCAGTTGTATGTCACTACATTTCTTATGACCCCACACGCCCGCCCCATATAAAGCAAGGCTGAGACATTTAGCTTTATAAAGCAACATCATCAAGTCTGGTGGGTTGGAACTCAACCATCTGGCAAACCAGCCATACAAGCTTTAACAAGTTGCACATATTACATCAAATGGGTCCTGTGCTAACTTTACCACTGGAACGAACCTGCACCCGACTGAAGAGTCCAAACAAGGATGAAAACAATCTGGGGTTGCTTGTCTTCGGGTTTAGAGAAGACCTGGCTTGCAGTCATGGTCAGTGCAGGTAAGAGCGGTGGGGCGTGGCGGGGGGAGTCAATAGATGACGGAATAGGGAAAATAAAATAGATAAATAAATAAATAAAACCACTTACCTTGCGCTCGCCGCATTGCCAACTCAGCGATGCAGCGACGATGCGACGAGCGTATGGTAAGTGGTTTTATTAATTTTTTTATTTTATTTTCCCCATTCCATTGTCTGTTGACCCCCGCCCTGCCCCACCGCTCTTACCTGCACAGGCTGCGACTGCTGGCCCGGTAGTTTGGACTAGACAGTTCCTAGTGGAGCAGGGTCAAGGTTAATTTGCATATAATAGGGTCTAACCTTGGGTAGCATTCTGGATAAAAAGAAATGATGGACTGGGGTGCAGCCCAAGTAATTATTAGTGGCTGGATTCAATTCAAAGACCTTCACATCACATTTTTGTTTACTTGGAGGCGCAAGTTATAATAAGCTCAGTATACTATAATTTATAACTGGTGAATTTCAGTGTTTTTTTAGTTCAAAATTTTATTTTTAGCCTAACATATTCTCATAACTAGAACTTCAATTTAATCTTACATTTCTTTTTTTAGTGAATTTCTCAATTTGTTATCAATGTTTAACAAGATATTACAAGGCCTAACTTTACGTAGTCGGTCGTTCGCTATGCAAAGAGGCTTGTGTATGTAGAGGGAGTGAGCTCTTTGTAGTAGTGGCCCATTCACCTAATTTAGCGTTGGTGTCCGGAGGGAGTTAACTCTCCATGAGCAGCAGAGAGCACAGGCTTTGCGTAGTAGTGGCTTCCCCACATTTGAAGACCTGGATACCTGGAGGGAGTGGGATTTACCTGCAGTCTACATGTTTCCCACCTAATAGAACTTGGTTTGTGATGGGAGTGGGCTCTACACATACTCTGCATACTGCGTGCAGACTGTGCCTAGTAGGAGCTTGACCATCTAATTGGTCTTAGGTCTCTGGAAGGAGTGGGCTCTACGCATAACCTGCACACTCAGCGCTGACTGTGCATAGTTGGGGCTTGTCCACCTAATAGTTCTTGCATGTCTGAAAGGAGTGAGCTCTACTCCCAGTCTGCACACTGACCACAGACTGTGCATAGTGGGGACTTGCTTACCTAATGGGGCTTAGATTTCCGGAGGGAGTGGGCTACAGGCCCAGCGTGTGAACTCAGAGCTGGCTGTGCATAGTAGAACCTTGCCACGTAATAGAGCTTGGGTGTTTAGAGGGAGTGCGCTCTATGCTCAGTCTGCACTCTGAGTGCAGACTGTGCTTAGTAGGCTTCAGAGTGCATTGCAACATTATTCTCCATAACAGGGTTGCACGGCCTGAAGGCTGTGCTTTAAATTATTTTGGGCCTCTCCCGGTATTGCAGTAGTCCCACAGGACCACACAGGATCTGCCCTGAGTAGTACAGGAGTCCCACAGAACCTTTGATATTTTCTCTACCCTGCCGCCTATGTCCTATTTTTATTTTTCTGGACTTGTTGGTTGAAGCCCTGTAATGGATGGCACAACATTTTTCTTCATGTTGGGCCACCAAACAGGTCCTTCGGTCCCATAGGACTCCCGTTGGACCAGGCAATCAGATTTCTTTTTTTGACTTTTTTTCCAAGTACTCCAGTGGGAGTCATCTGGCAGCAGATATCTATATATTTTTACCGTTATTTTGTAGTATGGCTCAACAAATTGACAACTTTTCACAAAAAGTATGCTTTCTGGGAAAGGATCTAGCTTTCTGTCAAATTTGGTGTAATTCTATTCAGCCATTTTTTCGATATCATTGTACAGCAATTATTGCATATCGCCAAGTACCACGCATCAGGGGTCAGTCCAACGCATTTCAGTGTGGTGGTCTTCATCACCGACTGACTACACGCACCTATAGTAAGCAGGTGTACAGTCAGTTTAAGTTTAGCAACGGTATCCCACCACCATTCTCACCGTGTGGCCGTAATTTGATGGCCCAGACCACGGCCCCCAAGGGTGGTGGTGGTGCTTCCAGTTCAGCAGGCAGCAGCCTGCACGAGTCATCATGTCCTGGACTGGTGCCCACAGGCCAGAGCCTGCGCCGTGCAGGGGAAGTCGTCATGACCTGCAACTGGCCCATAACATCACAGCGCTGCTGCTAGTACAACCGTAAGTTTTATTACTGGCTTAAAATAGCAGTCAAACTTGTCTTTTGAGTTAACAGATTTGAAATGGTCGGTCAAAAAGTAAAACAATAATTCTAATATAGACCGGTGGGCCATTTTGACAATGAAAAGGAAACCAGAGCTTAATTACAAAAATTAACATTGTTTGCTCATAATACAATTTACAGGTCTAATGTGAAAGAAGAACTCACATAATAAAAGTAGTGCTTACAGACTAACCAACGCGATTGGGATCGGAGCATGTGAATCCGAATCCCGGCTTCTCTTTTATTTTCTAGACTATTTGACTCACTCTCCTGCGTCTTGGTTATCCCCCAAACACTGGGAGGCAATGAAGTTTGCCAAGGGGGCAGGGGGGCTTCGGGAGTACATGAAAATGTATTCATTGCCTAGTTGTCAAAGGTCGCCCAGTGCTATTAGTTAAAAGTGTGCAGATTTCATTAAGATATTAAGAGTACTTTACTCGCATCTATGAGAAAATCAACTTAACTAAACAAAATGCCAGAATGCGTGTCAGTTTTCACAGTGTTTTAGAAAGTACTGGTTGCTTAGTTTCATTGCATTAATTTTTGTATTTACTTTTTTACACAGCATCCAAAGTAGGTTACCTAAACTCAAAGCCCCGAGTTGTTAAATGACCCATAGAAGGGAGTATTTTACAGTTGAGCACATGTGTCCAAATGTAATTTTGGTAGTGCCATGGAATGATCAGCCAATGAGGTACTCGATGAGCAGGTATTTAACTACACGTTCAAAACGTACGGTATTGTGGCTGCTGTTTGTTTGTACACAACTACCTCTCTGAATGTGTTTGTTAACGCAGAGCTTCATCTACCAGACAGTGTTCACAGAGGGGCGACTAAAGCACAAAACATAATGTATTCATTTATCCTGAGTGTGAAGGCATCCGGAAGGCTTAGGTGCCCACCTGCAGAGGCTAGGGATCTCAGCGCTTCTACAGACTCTGCCGTGCTCCTCTGCACCAGAAGGGCACAGCTCAGTATCTGCTGCTTCTGCTAAGAATAGGTGAGGGGAATGAGGTTGGGGCATGCGGGAGTTGCCGGCAGATTTCCAGGTTATTGAAAGTGATGAGTCTGACTTGAGGCAATGGAGACTGACTTTGTTTGTTTGTCTGCACCAGTCTATTTCTCTACCATCTACCAGGCTCACTGTCGTGTATCCATTCATCTCTCTTTGTTAGAGGAGAGTGAGCCAATATATTAATTAACAGGTAGAGCCAGCTGGAGACGAGCCAAGCCTATACGAGCCAGAGGGCAAGCCGTGAAAATGATCGGCATGTTAATCATACAGTAAACATAATGTAAATGTGCGATAATGTCTCTCCAGAATTCAAAAAGTGAATTTCTTTAGCGCGTCACCTCAGTAGACAAAATTATAGCACTGAATTGAGAGGAAGTTATTTAAAGTGCTTGTTTTAAGCATGAGTTAAAACACTGCCGCCGGACAACGATGCCATTTGTGAACTAGGAGGCATCAGTTGCCATGCATACCCCAACTGTTGCCTAGACTCCTATTATATTTAGAGTAACATTAAAATCTAGTACATTAAACACGAGAAGTTTTTGTACAGCACGCACCTTGAACTCGCATATTTCCAGGTGGCAATAATAAAGATGAAAACGGAAGTGCCGACAGGCAAGAAAACACGAACGGGGGGGGGGGGAGAAGTCACAGACTGAGGGAGGAGGCGTGGGGTGGGGAGACAGGGAAGAAAAAAGTGTTAGGAGTAAAGGGGCCAATAGCTGTGGAAGGATACAAATGATGAATGAGGAGGGACTAACATGCCTCAAACCAATCAGAAGGCAGCATTTAAGACAAAAGCCAATAGGCAGAAAGTGGGCGGAGCTTCCACAAAGCTTCCACACTACAGTATATACTGCATGCCAAGCAAAGCGATGGCAGTGCATTCGCGCTGCAACGCTAGGCGAGACCTAAAAATGTGAATTATGTAATCTGTCCTACCTCTGTCCTCGGTAGAGTTCCTGTGATCAGAAGCTTTCATCCCTATCCCACAATCTGTCGAAGTAATCCTGTGTTTCTTGGCGCATGCATGTATATCTTTCACAGTGCAGGAGACATGGCCGTACCCGGGGCCCTCCAGCTGCCCACCTGAGTAGGTCTGAGTGGTCACCCCACACATTACATGAGCCACGTCTCACTTTAGCACCATAGAAGTTTATCTCCTGTGTATGTTTACCTCTTCAAGGGAGCTTCTGCAGAGCCACTACAGCTGAAACACCATGCTTGAAAAGAAAGAGGCATGTAGCAAATCGGAAGTTTACTATGTGCAGGTATGTCTGCATCAGAGAAAAACCCATAGAATTCCCAAAAGAACGCTAAGAAACTTCAACCAGCTTGTGTGGGCTCTCTGGGCACTGTTATTATCTCAGCCAGGCAGCAGCTGACAACCACAGCACATGCAGATAGCAGTGTCTGCCTAGGTGGGATTATACAGCAGGCACTTCCTTGGTCATAAGACCTGCTGTGCCGTGGTAGGTTTATCCTGTACATGCTGTACTGTCCTGCCCCGGCTGCAAGGGTGCTCAAAAGCAGGCCACGCACTCTTCAATGGGTGTCATGTGAGCAGACGTCATCTAACATGGCCTAGCACCCCGCAAAGCACAGCATGCAGATGGCCAACACTAGAGCCTGTAATCAGCAGAGTAACTCAATGCAAGTGCGCTGCACCACCTTCGGCTCCTGGAGTACACTGCGACCCCTGCAGTGAAAATAATAAATTGTTCTTCTTTATTAACTCTGCTTGCACTTATTGAAGACGTGTGCATTTTTCCTCTTTAACCCTCAGCCTCTTTCTCCTCCCACTCTGCTTCCCCCTAATACACATGAACCGATATGTCGATTCCTCCTTCAAGGAGGGTGAGTGTAATGCCCACATACCTAACCCTGACAACCAGGTTAATCTTCAACTTGGCTCCTTACTATCAACTCGGGGCACTGCTCCCACCTTCTTCCCCCAGTACTTCTCCCACTTACCCACACCCTACTTTCTCCTCCCCCAGTACCTACCCCATCTCTTTGGATAAAATCACCCTGCCCGCCACCAATCCGAATCAAGGATTATCTATACACCGAGTACTACAACCCTCTATGCCAATCTGCACCCCCTAGTGGATATTAAGTCTAATTTCAAGAGGGATTCTATCTCCCCCTACAACCGTTATTCTGCCATCCAACACCCCTCTTCCAAAGAGGACTTCCCCTTTACCGTACTCTAGGCCGACCACTGACTGCGACAGCCTCCCTTACATTGAGGAGAAGATGGCAGACCTCAAGCAGGATCGTCTTACTGTCAAAGATAACCAGCAGACATGTTTACAGTTCCCCCTGAAGATGGAGACGTTTTGGAAACTTCTCCCCTCCCTGGGGACCAACCAACCCAGTCCTCCCCTGCGGGCTAAACACGGTGGGGATGATCTGTCTTCTCACATTTACCCAGTTAGCCCTCTCTGGAGAACCCATCCTCTTCTAAACCACCAGTCTAGGCCCCTTAGGTTTTTGCCGCAGTTGTTGGACGACGACACCCTCCCTTTTCTTATATCATACAATGGCTCTGGGTCTGGCCCCTCTGACTCTACAATCAACATCCCAACTATCTACTCTGATCCTGGTAGAGAACCCAGTGTCAACCTAAGATCTGTGAATAGGGATAACCTTGTTTAGATTGTCACTTCTCACAGTGAAGAAGTCACTACCAGCGCACACATCAAATTATTGCTTCTCAACTGCAGATTTGCTGTGAAACAAGCAGCAGATATTTCGGAACTCATCATCTAGCAAAACTTAGACCTCTTGATCCATACTGAAACTTGGCTCAATGACTCCTCCACTCCAGTTCTCGACATCTTAATAACTCCTGAATATGGCATTAACAGATGCGATCGACCTGTTAAAACTGTGAGGGGGGCATTGCTTGCATACATTGCTTAAATCTCGTGCTGAAACAAACTCAACATTCTCTGATGTCCTCCTGTGAGCAACTAGTTACCGAAATCTGGAACAACAGCAAGATTGTCTGTATGTTCCACACAATTTATCACCCACCAGGGGACAATCTCCTCTTCATCGAGCAAACGATGGAGTCCATAGCCTCATGCTCAGACCAACATAGCCATATCTTCCTCGGAGACTTTAACCTTCATTGGACCGACACTGATGATCCTTTAATATGCTCCTTTTAAGGCATTCCTCTCCAACCTCTATGTCACCCAGGTCTGCAAGGGACCTACCCACAACAAGGGTGCCACCCTCGACCTTATCATAGCTAAAGACAACATCATTGAACTTGATGATATTTTACCCTGTGACTGGTCAGATCATCACCAAACATCCTTCCGCATACTATAAAATGTCATGTGCGGACAGGGCCGACCACGTAAAACCAAACAACTGTCACGTAACCTGAGAGACATCAACATTAGTGATCTAACATCCATTTGCAAGAATAGTCTCAAGCCACCCCCTAACATGACCAATCTGGACGGCCTTACTGATCACTACACAAACTCTATGACGAATATCTTCGACTCTATTGCCCCAAAGCAACTCAAAAGGATTCAGATCAAACAATCCAAACCCTGGTTTAACAGCTCTCTAAATGATGAATATCGCAAACTTAGGCTTTCAGAGAGACTATGGAGAAACTCTCCCTCCACTACCAGCCTCAATCAGTTAAGGAAGATGAGAAGCGCATGCTACAAACGTATTCACAATGCTAAAACCAATCACTTCAGGGCTCAATTTGACAGCGCTAAAAACAGACCCAAGAAACTCTTTGAAATCATCAAACAGCAAGCTAACACTCTACCAACCCTAGCTCGGCACACATAACCTCCTTTTCTAGAGTGGAGGACTTCTCAGCACACTTTGCTGAAAAGGTTAGGAAAATTGAATTTGAGCTGCAACCTACCACTCCAAATCTGCGCCATCTGAACTCCCCAATATATATGAACAATGGTTCCGTAGGGAAAACAATTATTTACAATTGGGATAGATCAATTAAACATAACACACAGCATTCGATGATCTAGCAAACAATTAATCTTAAACAATGAATAATAATTCAAAAAACATAATAATTTATTTTTTGTATTTCATATGAATTTCAAATCATTCATCAACTCCTTTGGGTATGTACAAGAAATGAAAAAGGCTGTATATACAATAATATTTGCAAGAAAGCGACGCAGTGACAAAGTGAATAAGGTGACTCGGTGTGATAGTGAAAATGTGAATATTTACAATATATGTACGTGATTGTCAATAAAATACACAGAAAGTTTTTTGCAAAATTTTTTACAAAAAAAGTCCTCAGCTGAATTATGGATAGATAGTAACCCTTGTAAGGCACAAGTCCTAATTTTTCTGTATATACAAGGAATTCCAATTAGTACGGGACTGTGGAACCGTCAACGTTTCGACCCTATATCAACCAGTTGTTCTATACAGTCATATCGGGTCTTCTTCAGGACACAGGAGGTGTATAACAGCCTACATAAAATAAATATATATAGATCAATATCTCTGCTGTGTTAAAGGTATAAAAACAGGGAAGATAAGAGTTTCCCCATCAACTCACCTAATTGTAGGTGATAGGACAAATGTCCAACAGTATGACGTGGTTGCCGCTCAATTTCAGTCAGAAGACACTACCTGGTGACATGTGAGCACATTAGTAAGCACATATTGGATGCAAAACTTAATTATACAACATTAGGGACGTGTAAAAATAATTTACCAGTGTTGTAGAAGATCTAGATTCGTCTTCGTCTAGTTATTTAGGGCCTCATGTAGGTAGCCAAATACCGGTCGGTAACGGCCGATTTTCGGTAAATATGCCGTTACCGACCGGTATTCAGACAAGTGAGATGTAGGAGTCCAAAAACCACTTTTCGGTAAATATGAGGCGGTAAATACCGATTCATATTTACCGAATTCCAAAATACCGAATCAGATTTACCGAATACACAATTAACGAATCGGTAAATATGAAGTGGTAAATATGAAGTGGTAAAAATTAAAATGACATGTAGGAGCACTCGGTAATTAAGAAATCCAAGAAAATCGGTAAATAAGAGTCGGTAATTAACACGGATTGAAAGCAGGTGGTAACCATCAACAGTGCAGATAAGCAATCCCAAAATGCAACAGCGTGGACAACATGGCCGCTATGTACGTCATTGCAAGGCGCCTACGTCTACAGGCAGCAGGACTGAGGGTTTGGCGACGGGAGGAACGCATCTACAGACAGCGCATCACACTATTCCAGCTGACTGATGCAGAGATACATGAGAGGTACAGGCTACACCCCGATACCATCATGGACTTAATCAGGGACCTTCACCCACTCCTGGACCAGCCAATAAGAAGGGCGCACGCCATACCCCCACATGTGCAGGTGCTCTGCAGCCTACATCTGCTGGCATCCGGCAGTTATCAGGTGGTGATAGCTGCGGTGGGTGGGGTATCCCAGAGTTGCCTGTCACGTTTCTTCAGGAAGTTCCTGGATGCCATGATGCAGAGAATGCACCACTACATAAGCTTCCCAAACACACAGGCTGCACTGCAGAAAACAAAAACAGACTTTTATCACATGGCACAGTTCCCCCATGTCATCGGCTGTATTGATGGTACACACATCCCAATCTGTCCACCAGCTGACACAGAGCACATCTACAGGAACAGGAAGTCCACCCACTCCATCAATGTGCAGGTGATCTGTGATGCAGGGAACATCATCACAGATATTGTTGCAAAGTTTCCTGGGAGCACCCACGACTCTTACATCTTCCAGAATAGTGGGATCTACACACGACTGAGTGCCGGAGAATTCGGAGAGGGATACCTGCTAGGTAAGTAACAGTGACGCCCCTTGAAACCTGCAAATCATAGTGTATAGAGGCATGTTACTGATGGTTCCCTTTTACTCATCTAGGCGACAGTGCATATGCATGCCGGTCATTCATCCTCACTCCCTACCTACACCCAGCAACCCAGGTTGAGAGACGATACAACGTGGCACACAAAACAACACGCAATGTGGTGGAGCGCACGTTTGGACTACTGAAGAGCAGGTTCCGCTGCCTGCACAAGAGCGGAGGCGCACGCCAGTACAAACCCATCACCTGCTGCAAGATTATTGCCACTTGTGCAATGCTGCACAACCTTGCCACGAAAAAAGGTACAGATGTGGAACTAACATATTTTGAGGACAACGAGGATGAGTCAGGCCAGCCAGAGGGCAACGCAGCTAGAGTGCCAACTGCAATCGATGGGAGAGAGAGACGGGCAGAGATCACATGCAACTATTTCTGAGTAAGTGAGGGGACACAGCGAGTTGTGAGAAGTCATGACGTAGTTTTAATGTGGCACCACGCCATGAACACATGAACAAGCCAATCTGGCAATATCCCATCTATACAAGGAGTAAGTCCAGGGTTACGTCACCCAATGGGAAGTGGCTAAGCAGGGCTACATCAATGTTTGCGCATACGCGCTGCAGTGGTGGATTGCACGGCCTGTGCATCCTCACTAGAGCCAACCCCAAGCCGCCTGCTGCTCCTGCGTGCTTCTGGGACGGGGGGTGTGATGCTGCTCCTGCTGCTGGTGTCGATGCTCTCCGCAGCATCCCCTGCAGCAGTTGTCGACGCCTGACTAGTCAATAGCACCCCTAGTGCACTTGTCACCTGCACCATCCCCCGAGACAGGTCGCTGCAGCACTGTGTTAGGCCCTCCTGCATCGTCACAGAGCGCCGGCACAGTAGAGAAGTCGCAGTTGCCAGACGGTTGAGTGCCCTGCTGGTAGTGTCCCTTCTCTGGCGTTCCCGGCGCCGTGCTTCGATGTCAGCATCTAATTTGCTGCACAACTGCTGGATTGACTGGGACATGTCCCGAATGCCCGCAGCCATGCCGCTAATGTTATTGTCCATGTTGACTAATGTTGTTTTCATCACCCGCATGTGCCTCTGGACTGACACGACTGCCTTTGATTGCAGGCGCTGTTGCTTCAACATTTGGCCCTCGAGACCCAAGAAGACACCATGGCCGTCAATGGGTGCTGGTGGACTCTGGACACGCGACCTGCGGCGCCCTCTTGCTCCCGTCTGTGCTGCCTGTGAGGTGTGGGGCACAGTGGCATGGCTCCCTTCCTGGGGCCTGGTGCGGTCTTCTGGGCCCATGCTGTCGTCTGACGAGGTGTCTAAGGCTCGTAGCCTGGCTGCTGGACGCCTCCTCATTCTCACACCTGCAAGCGGAGATGTGGCCGGTGATTCGAACATGAGTGGCGATGCTGGCTCTGGTTGAGGTGATGCTGGCTCTCGGTGAGGTGATGCTGGCTCTGGGTGCGGCGAGGCTGGCTGTGTTGGTGGTGCGGCTGCCAGTGGGCCTGCTCCCTGGTCTGTACTTGTGCTGGCTAGAGGTGATATTTGTGGCCGGTGTGCCGTCTCTCCTGCAGCATGCCCTGTCCTGCATGATGTCACATCTGTGGACAGAAATACAACATTGGTTCAGTGTCCCCGAAGGGCTGCATTGCAAGCGTCACAATAAATCATTTCACATTCCAAAATGTCCTCTGTCTCCTTGTGCCTCGAGTGCGTGACATGCCTTGTTGCCCTGTAACATTTACGTCATGGTTAGTGTTACCCTGACTACATCTCCCGGAATGCATTGCCTGTCTGCACTGACACGTGTGGACTGCAGTGTGATTCTCGTTTCACAATGGGGGATGTGGGATAGGGGTAGGGGGGGCTACATTGCTGTGCTTTCGTCTTACCTTGGTGTGTTGCGGCTCTGGCCGAGCTGTCGGCGTCCCCAAGACCCACGACGCTCTCTTGCTCGATTGTGGCCGCCACCAGCTCCTCCAGTTCGGTGAGGGCAGGTGCCCTGTTGGTTCCACCTCCGGTCTGGCTGGCCTCCTTCTGGATGTCGCCCATCTTCCTCTTGGTTACAATCCTCAGGTCATACCAGCGCTTTTTGAGGACCTCAATGTCCCTGTGGGTCACTCCCACAGCATTGACCTGCGCCTGGATGGCCAGCCATATGTTGCGCTTTTCGGCCTCAGGCACTTGCAGGGATTGCCTTCCAAACAGCTTCTGGTGCTGCTTCACCACCTCCTCCACCAGCACCTGGAGTTCCTTGGGGCTAAATTTCAGCTTCCTCCTCCTTTCCCCTCCGCCTCTCTGTGTTCTCTGGCTGGACATGCTGTTCGTTTTCCCGCTCGCACAGGCAACGGCTCCCTGCCTCTCCTCTGCACTCAAAGCCTCTCCAGGGTCGGCTAATTATGTACACCTGCCTGGGTGTGGCCACTTCCTGGTTGGGTGGGCTGTCGTTGCACAGGATTAGCTGTTTCGTCAAGTCATGTGATTTTATTTACCGAATCCGTACATACCGATTCGGAATTTTCCGATTCGGTAAATACCACCTCGGTATTTTCCGAATCGGTAAATACCACCTCGGTATTTTCCGAATCGGTAAATACCACCTCGGTATTTACCGATTCGGTGAATTCCGATTCGTGATTACCGAATGTTACCGAATCGGTAACTGTTACCGAATTTTTACCTACATATAACTTACCGATTCTAATTTACCGATTCGGTACGGCTCGGTATTTAAGAACCGGTAAAATGTATTTACCTACATGAGGCCCTTAATCTTTTTCTTCTCTTTCCATTCAGATTAACGAGCCCGGTGTGAATCGCTACAGACATAAACGCAGATAAGAATACTCAGAATGATAACCGTATAACCCAAATTAGGTACCATTAGAAATTAGTGGCCCACGTGATGGCTCACCTGACTTCAAGGTAGATACTTTGTACTGCAGGAGGCACGGTCATCAGGATACAATTTCGACTAGAAAAAACCATAAATCAACCCTCATTAAATACCACTAAACTCGTGTAGTCTGTAGATATTTCAAAAAATCCCAAACTATTAGGTCATAGTATGCCCTGATTCCCTTCATTAGCACTACATAATGCGATCCTATTGAAGAGAGATTCCAATATTGGCGATGAATCAACACAATCGGTGCATACGAGCACCAGGCAGTGTATAATCGACCCTAAAAACATTTCTACAGGTTCTAGCTACTATATGCCACATAAACTAATCCGCCGTCATTTTAACGATAACTACTTCGCGCTCCACAAGCGTCACACAAGACTCCTTGGAGATTTCTCCTACCTGATGTTTTCAGTATATTTTCTTAATCTCGGGGAGTCCGTCTGAAGCACGCCACCAGCCCGAGTGCAGAGCGTGCAGCAGCTAAATAGTAGCTGCTCATGGATATAGAAACAGGACTAATGTGGGTTTTTAGCGAATGATCTCTCTAAAAAACCAATTATTCGGGTTTATCAGATCAGGAAATGCCAAATTTGTTACGATGTTTGTCTGCATGGGAATTAAGTCGGGCAAGGACATGACGTATTTCGGCGGGTGATACAATTGCTCAACCTTGCAATTCTAATCAGAACAAAGTCGGGCGAAAACATGACGTGTTTACGCGAATGATACAAATGCTCGAACTTGCCAATCTTAACAGACAATAACTTACGAGCATTTCATTACAATGTAAGTAAGTTCATCACAGCAAAAGCCAAAATAACATCTTATTTTAAATGCTTGAACACAATAAATCGATCGAACAAACAATACAATTATAGAATTTTTAGAATTTTTTGGAAAAAGCTTGCATTGCTATGTGATCAATGGCAGTTGTTCTAGATAGTGCGAAAAGTAGTGGACATAGATTTCCCCTCAGACAATTCGTATGGACCAGTTTGAGCATAGTGTATATACATATAATAGTTTGTATAGCATTAGGTGTCATTAAGATGGTTGCTATGTACAGTGTGTTTCATGTAGAATACACGTGATATAAAAAGATGTCATTATATATGCATTTTTCACAACTTTTCGTCGCACCTTAGTGACAGGACAACAGATAGTAGTCATGGCATGCAGCTATGGAGTATTGTCAATGATCTAACATGCTTATCGCAGACAGCATGTCATTAAGATGGTTTAGACCTTGCTGTGTACAGTGTGTTTCATATAGAATAACCGTAATATAAAGATGGTGTCATTACATGTGCATTTTTCAACAAATGTTCATCGAATCTTGGGAACAAGACAGAAAATTATTACAATGATCATGACATGAAACTATGGATTGTTGTCAATGATCCAACAAGCTTATCGCAGACAGGCGAAGTGGCAATCTATAATTACCTAAAGCATAACATTCCCAGTTGTTTATTAGTCTCCTCATTTTCGTTGAGCCCTGTCTTTACAGAATCCAGAGAGTGGATCCATCTACACTCCTTATAGTTGAGCATGGAATGAATGTTACCACCTCTCGGATGTAGCCGCACCCTCTCAATTACTGTCCATCTCATACTGTCTGGTGGATGGTTGAGGCTTAGGAAATGGTCCACTAGAGGTGCCCCTTGTGTTCTGCATTTAATCCTGCTCATGTGTTGCAAGATTCTACACTTGATTTTTTGTGTAGTTTGCCCTACATATACTTTATCGCATGGGCAATAAATTGCATAAATAACGTTGTTACTGTTGCAATTAGTAAATGTAGGTCGTGTGTAGCTTTTTGTACCATACACAAATACCATACCCTCTATCGATGAAACACAAGCTTTACAGTTGCCGCATTTTTTATGGCCCATGATCGGTGGCAATGATAGTTGCGAGCGTAAGTCTGGTTTAGGGGGACTATGAAGGTAGGCACTGACCACTGTATCTTTTACACTCTTGCCACGTTTAAAAGCAAATAGTGGTAATTCCGTAGTCCCAATTTCTGTAGCTACCAGATTCCAATACTTAACAATTGTTTTTTTGATGGATTGGCTGTCTGGGTTAAAGGTGGTGACACAAACCATTCTATCACTCGTCCTTTCACTTTTTTTAGTCTCTAATAGAGTCTCTCGTGGGCAGTACCAGGCTCTCTTTTTGGCCCGTTTCAAGAGGGTGCTAGGGTAACCTCTGTCTCTTAGCCTTTTAGTTAAAACTGTCGCTTCAGCAAAGTAATCTGTTCTCTGTGTACAGTTACGGCGCAGTCTAAGAAACTGCCCGTAGGGCAGATTATCACGGAGACTACGGGGATGGTTGGAGTTATAGCTAAGGAAAGCATTTCTCTCAATCGGTTTTCTATACAGTCCAGTATAGAGTACCCCCTCCGTCGTTTTCACATTGAGGTCTAGGAAGCTTATAGCTTCACTGTTTTCGCTCATTGTAAATTTTATGTCGTTGGATCTTCCATTTAGCCATTCAAAAAACGACTTGAGGGTCGTAATTGAACCGGTCCAGATCATAAAGACATCATCAATATATCTTTTCCATATATTGATGCTGTCTCTATATGGATTATTCTCATCATAGAGAAAGGTCCACTCAAAATGGTTCATGTAAAGATTTGCCAGGGACGGCGCATAGCTCGCGCCCATAGCAACGCCCTTGCATTGGAAAAAGTATTGGTTTTGAAACACAAAGTAGTTTTTTGTCATTGCGATGTCCAACATTGCTATTAAAAAATCCGTGGGGATTCTATGGGGAGTAGGTCTTGTATTAAGTACCTCTTGTACTACAGCCAGTGCCTCTTGTTGTGGAATGCTCGTGTACAAGGAGGACATGTCTAAGGTTACTAAGAGTTGTTTCTCCTTATCAAATGGATGGTCCTCTATGAACTGGATCATTTGAGTTGAATCCCGAACATAGGATTTGGTGGCAATCACAAATGGCTGTAGAAAGTAATCAATGTATTGGTTTAAAGGTTCCAATATGGAGCCACAACCCGATACGATTGGGCGTCCCGGTGGCTTATCAAGGTTCTTATGGACCTTAGGCAGAGTATAAATTGTTGGAATTCTCGGGTTAGTTTGGGTGAGAAATTTAGACTCTGGGATACTCAGGAAACCTGATTCAAGTGCCTGTGCCAGTAAGGAGTCAATCAGAATTTTTATTTCGGACGTAGGATCCTTTGTGATTGGTTGATAACTATCACGGTCATTGAGTTGTCTTTGGATCTCATCTATGTAATCACTCCGATTTTGTATTACGATTGAACCCCCTTTATCCGCAGCTTTGATAATTATTTGGTCGTTGTTCTTTAGGGACTGTAGGGCCAATTTTTCTCTCAATGAGATGTTATAGGGGACAAATCTAGGTTTGTCCAATGTGGACAAAACTTCATGTGTAACAATTTGCTCAAAAGCTACAATTTTTTGGCTCATAGTCTGTATAACAGGTGTAAAAACAGAATCAGGTTTGAAAGGTGTTGCTGCAATAGATCGAACACAAGGTTCTCTTTGTGCAAAAAAATACTTTAGTCTGACCTTGATGATATTTTACCCTGTGACTGGTCAGATCATCACCAAACATCCTTCCGCATACTATAAAATGTCATGTGCAGACAGGGCCGACCACGTAAAACCAAACAACTGTCACGTAACCTGAGAGACAT
Source organism: Triturus cristatus (assembly GCF_964204655.1). Taxonomy (NCBI): domain Eukaryota; kingdom Metazoa; phylum Chordata; class Amphibia; order Caudata; family Salamandridae; genus Triturus; species Triturus cristatus. The sequence continues at coordinate 964,067,286 of NC_140589.1, forward strand.
CAACATTAGTGATCTAACATCCATTTGCAAGAATAGTCTCAAGCCACCCCCTAACATGACCAATCTGGACGGCCTTACTGATCACTACACAAACTCTATGACTAATATCTTCGACTCTATTGCCCCAAAGCAACTCAAAAGGATTCAGATCAAACAATCCAAACCCTGGTTTAACAGCTCTCTAAATGATGAATATCGCAAACTTAGGCTATCAGAGAGACTTTGGAGAAACTCTCCCTCCACTACCAGCCTCAATCAGTTAAGGAAGATGAGAAGCGCATGCTACAAACGTATTCACAATGCTAAAACCAATCACTTCAGGGCTCAATTTGACAGCGCTAAAAACAGACCCAAGAAACTCTTTGAAATCATCAAACAGCAAGCTAACACTCTACCAACCCTAGCTCGGCACACATAACCTCCTTTTCTAGAGTGGAGGACTTCTCAGCACACTTTGCTGAAAAGGTTAGGAAAATTGAATTTGAGCTGCAACCTACCACTCCAAATCTGCGCCATCTGAACTCCCCTGCATCATCAGACGAACCTATGTAACTTTCTACAGCGATTCCACCTCCCTTCCACATAAGTTGTGCTCCCAAAAACAACGCATCATGGAATACTTTTCTTCTACCAGATGACACGGAGCTGCTCCAATCTATGGCGTCCTTAAAACCTTCTAATCACTCCAGCGATCCACTACCAGATACGTTTTTTAAAGACCTCAATTCAGCCATCCACCCTCTGTGGTCCCGGATCATCCAAGAACCCTCTTGCATGGGAGGATTCCAGATTGCCTCAAGTCACTCCTATCCCAAAGAAGCCCAATGCCGACTTAGCTGATCCCAATAACTTCTATCGGATCACCAGCATGATGACTCTAGCTAAACTGCTCGAGAAATGCGTTCACACAGCTCTGCAACCATATTGACAAATTTCATCTCCTTGACCTCTACCAGTAGGGTTTCCGGGCAGGGCACAGTACTGAAACAGCGCTAACTCATATAGTTGATGACGCCTTGAGATCCCTTGATCAAAATGTCCCTTGTCTTCTGATTCTTCTTGACCGGTCCTCAGCATTTGACACCATCAAACATGAGCATGGGATTTTTGGGCCCATATTAAACTGGTTTGCCTCTTTCTTACAGAACCGCACCTAAAGAATCAAAGTTAACCAATCCCTTGCAACCAATACCCCGGTCACCATAGGAGTACCTCAAGGCTCCGCACTTTTGCCCACTCTTTTCAACCTTTTTTTGGAACCACTCTCCGATATTCTGAACCGCTCTAATATCCAGTACCATATGTATGCTGATGTCACTCAACTATATTTGAAGATCGCCTCTCCAAATGACATAAAAACTCTAAATGATGCACTCCTAAAAACTCAACAAAGGTTAAATCTTAACCATCTATTGTAAATTCCCTCAAAACTGAATTCATGAATGCATGCCCACATGGCTAACGTATAGTAGCGGAGGTGGCACACACCATTACGGGCATGTATATCTCTTTTTCCATGATTAAATGGCAATGTAATATTCCTTATGTTAACCCCGGGCTCTATTGAGCCAAGATAGGTGGATACTACACCATGCCAGAAGTAAGCAACAACCCCCAAATTGCGTGTGCACTAGTTCAATGCAGCAAAGTTTTTCATGTTGTAGTCAAGGTTTAGCCCAGCATAGTTCACTGGTTGGGCCCTGTATTAGAAGTTCAAGGGGGGTTTCCAAGTTCTAACACACAACTGATGTCACATCCTATATTGCAGTCCCCTGCCCATGCTCTGGGCATCTATTGCCACCAACATTACCCAATCCATAAGCTTGACACATATACCCATATCAAATGGAATGTTCGGGGTCTAGGTTCAGTACAGAAGCGACATCAGGTGCATGTGCAATTACTCAGACGCAAGGCGCAGATAGTGTTCTTGCAGGAATCGCACCTAACTGAACCAGAGGCGGCGAAAATGCAAAATAAATGGAAGGGGCAGATGTTCTCTACTAACTACTCTGCTTTTTGCCAGGGGTGCAACATTTTGGATCCGGCATGGGGTCCCGTTTGTAGAACTAGAGCGGCGTATAGACATACAGGGTAGATAGATCTTTCTTCATGGGACACTGGACGGCAAACATGTTGTATTGGGAAATTTGTATGCCCCAAACTTTGACCAGAATAGGTACTTCATGGGTTTAAATATGATACTAGCGGGTTGCGAGGCATTCCCATGGATCATAGGCGGTGACTGTAATGCTGTACTGGAAACTGAGCTGGACCGCACACATTCTCCCCTCCAAGACGCGGGAACCATTAAGCAGGCAGAGGCTCTCCGCAGCTGGGTGGATGGATGAGGGCTGTGTGATGTATTGTGAATGAGAAATTTAACGCACAAGAAATACTCTTTCTACTCTCCAGTCCACCAATTACATACGAGAATAGATAGAATTATCTGCTCCCTTCACATAGCTAAGCAAGTGTCACATGCCACATACTTAGCAAAAACATTTTCGAACCATAATCCGTTACAGATTGCTATTACCTGGGGTAGACTGCCCCAACTATTAGAAGATACTGTGTTCCGCTTCACCCTGTCCACTGCACTCACAAACTATTTTGCAGAGAATGGCAACACTGCGTCCTCGATCTTAGTCGAATGGGATGCGCTCAAGGCAGTAATACGGGGAACAGCGATCGGCGCCACAGTGGGTGCGAGACAAGAAGTACATAAAAACTTGAAATCATTAGAGGATGCCATGGGTGGGTTGGAACAGGAAGCGGCGAGCGATTCCACGAAACAAGCCACTCTACGAGAGTCGCGAATTCAGCATGCTGAACTACTGGAGACTCTCAGGGTTATTGACTATAGGGCCTACACCCAGTTAAAGCATAAAGAGGCAGTTAATTATGGGACGCTCCTGGCAACGATTTTGAGGGAGGATCCCACGCTCAGTGTAATAGGTCAAATCACCACGCCCGGGGGAGACACGGTGTATACCCAGCAGGGCATCAATGATTCCTTCTGCACATATTATACAGCACTCTATGACAAGCCGGTCCCATTAGACACCACACTAATAGATGCCTTCCTGGTGGACCTACCCTATCCCCAGATCCCTGCAAAAGAACGGGACAATCTAGCAGGCCCTATCACAAGAGCTGAAATAAAATCAGCTATCAATGGGCTCCCTCGTAATAAAACACCGGACTGGACGGCCTACAGCAGAGTTTTATTATACTTACTCTGACGTTTTAATTCCACAATTAGAGGCTCTATACAGCAGATCGCTGGAATTAGGTCATCTCCCCTACACTACTACTACACAGGTGTTAGTGGTCTCACTTTTCAAACCAGGGAGGGACGCCACAGATATAACAGGGTATCACCCGCTATCACTTCTGGCGACCGAAAACAAAATATTAAGCAAAATATTGGCTAATAGGCTCCTCCCTTATCTAAATAAACCAATACACAGAGATCAATGTGGATTTATACCTGCGCGCAGCATGTCCCTAAATATAAGGAGGCTGAACCATATAATGGCAAACAATCTAGATCATTTTACAAATGCTAGCTGCATTGCGCTTGATCTTTGACAGGCGTTTGACACGCTCTCATGGGAATATATGTTCCAGGCTGTTGCAAAGTTCGGGTTACCCCTGGGGTATCTTCGCTGGCTGCATCTATTATACGAAGCCCCCATGGCCAGAGTTCGAACAGGCGGGCACATATCAAGAGAGTACCCGGTATGCAAGGGCACACGCCAGGGTTGTCCCCTATCCCCATTGCTGTTCGTGCTAGCGCTGGAGCCATTGGCGCTCTGGCTACGCCAAGAGGGTAATCACCTTGGGATATCATCAGGCAACTCCACACACCTGATATCTGCATATGCAGACGATATCATTATTTACGTGCAAGTTCTCCTGGGCGAGCTAGACCTCATACCCAGAATTTTTGCATCATTCAAATGCATAACAGGCCTCGTCATCAATGACCTAAAATCGAACGCCTTCTTTTTCCGTGACCACACACACCCCGAAGTGATCGGCTTGGAGATCAGATATACATGGCAAAACATTGATCAAGGAACCCTACACACCCTACTATTACCACAGGTTAAAATTCCCCTGGATGCACCACCTCTACTGTGCACTGCACTCTTATGCTGGAGGAAGGCGCTGCAGTACACATCCTGCTGCCCCCACTATGCAAATAACATACCACTACCGGGGATACCACTACCCAATGGAAGACTTACGAGGCGCAGGATTAGGGCATGGTCGGATGAGGGAGTGGACACGGTTTGGGAGCAATTCAACAGCGAGATTTATATGGACCATGAGAATTTTGTAAGAGAACACGGGGTACCAAGTCACTTATACATGCTACATGAGGCGATCCTGCCATATGTGAAGAAACACTGGGCCTCTCAAAGAGATGGTCCCCAAACACACAAATTAGTCAAATCACTGTACTACATGGGGCAGGGCCATCACCTTATCAAATGGTTATATGTGGGGAATACGGACGCATGCTGCGGTGCCCCTCGACGCCCTACGAGTTAGATGGGTGGAAGATGCAGGGCGGGAGATAACAGAGAGGGAATGGGCGAATATAATAAAACACCTTAAAAAAGTGACCAGGAATGCAAAGTTTAAATTTATACAATGCATGATACTACTCAGGGCCTACCTTACACCACGCCGCCTTCAGCGGATGTACCCAAATACACAACATCACTGCCCTAGATGCCAGTTGGAGGAAGCAGACATAGCTCACATGTTATGGGCATGTCCGCGCCTGAGAGGGTTCTGGGGAGAGGTCTGCCGCCACATAGAAACAGCCACACACCTGTGTATTAAGGACTCATTGTTGGAGTACCTGTTGGGTCTCCAGAAATGCCCAGCCTCCCATAAAGTCCAGCTCCGTTTCCTCGACCTTGCACTCATCCTGGCAAACTATAACAATGAGATGGAAGTCGGCAAATCCTCCTGCAATCTACACATGGCACAGCAAAATGTTGCGCTGGGGGGGCTGAAAGTGCAGCCATACGCCAGGAGGAAGCACAGGGTTTATGGAAAACCCAGATATCCATGGAGTAGAATGTAAAGGCATAGCCCCTGATCACACATCTAGCACCCCGAACACACAGTAGATCATTCTGGTGAAATGGCATGCAAGACCACAGTGCACGGGTGACTGGGCTAGGGGACACGATTACGATGGCCTGTAGCTTCCTGTAAAGGGCATAGGACGGAAATAATAATTCGATACGGAAAAGATTGTTGGAACGTTAGTGGGAGGGAGGCGGGGGTTAGTTAGTTTGCACAAGTTAGGAGTTTGCTTATATTTTAAATATCCGTATCACTTGGGTAATCCTATGTACATGTATACTAGCTGCAATTTGTACAGACTAAATAAATCTTCATGGTACACTGTAATTAAACCATGGTACACTGTAGGCAATAAATTGTACCCTAGCAAACAAGATGGGAAATAATGTAAACCTTGCTCAATTATGACCCTTTGTATCGGTTGCAACAGAAGACTAATAAAGTGTGTTTAAAAAAAAACCTTGGACAAATACCTAAATATGCAAGATCACATCAGTGCAACTATTAGGGGAGCCAATCTTCAGCTCAACACCTTTAGGAAAATCAAGCCTTTCCTTCCACCTGAGGATATCCAGCCAGCTGTACAATCCTAGTTATCTCGCGCTTAGAATATGGTTTGGTGACCTTTGCTAGGCTAACTAAAACTAGTTTGGCACTGCTTAGAGCCACCCTGAACGCTTTGGCCAGACTCATCACTTAATCCAGAAAACATGACCACATCTCGCCAGACCTAATTCAACAAAAATGGTTGACCATTGAAGTGAGGATCAGGTTCAAGATAGTTTGCCTGATACACAAGGCTAATCATCACAACATCTAAGCTTACCTGGCAAAAAAACTTGAGGCATCGGGCTTGAGTTGGAACTTAAGAAGCTCTAACACCCTATTATTGAAACCTCCCAAATTCAATAAGAAAAGAGCGTACAATCGTGCTTTCTCTGGTCTTGCTCTCAGAATATGGAATGCTCTTCCCCTGACCTCAGAACCAACCCGTCAACTACCTCTTTCAAAAAACATGTTGAAAGGCTACTCCTGGATGACTTTCAACAGCATTAACCCGGATATTATCGCTATCTACTTCTGTCTCCGTTCTGGATACTCTTTTTAATGCGCTGTTTCAATTTTTATTTTGCTTCTTCTCTGCTGAAACCTTAAAGGTCCCACTAGATTGGATGACTCTCCCTGCCCCCCTTCGACCTTGTGTGACCGCCCTTTGACCGTTTGCTTGTTATCTCTTTTGATCCATTTTGTTGTTGTACTCATACTTATGCCACTTTGTACATCTCTCTGATACCCTTTTGGGTCTTGTTCGTGCTCTATAAAACTTTTAAAATTAATATAAATAAATAAAATAACATGCCAAAGGCTACTGCTTACACTACTGCTGAATAAGACTAGGAGCAGAGTTTAACACAGGTGCTAGCTACATCGCAAAGCTTGTAGGCTGATGCAAAACTAGTTCTTTCAAACAAGTATGACATTACAGCAGTCACTGTTCTTCAATGAATCCTAATTTAATTTACTAACTTGAGGGCATATCAACAACAACCGGCGATAATTATCTCTAAGCGCACTTAGCGCTAGGATAATTATCGCCGGCTAGCGTGAATTTTTATCGCTGAGATAGCGTGCTATTAGCAACGCTTATCTCAATAGCGATAAAAATCCTCACGCTAACAGGCTAACGTGAGATTATCGCTGGAAACCCAGCGCTAATCTCACGTTACCTTGTTGATAGGGACAGGCAAACTTAGCCATGATATCCTCCTTCCATAGGATATCATGGCTAAGTCAGAAAAATACCAGATGTAAAAAAGCAGCGTTAACCGCGGTTAGCGCTGCTTTTTTTGTCTCTAACAGGGTTAGCGACATTCTTGATAATAGGAGAAATGTCGCTTAGCGACATTTCTCCTATTATTTTACTCTGGAACGCCCCCTTTGCATCTCATTAGAGATGGAACGGGAAGCGTAGAGTAAAAGGGTGCTAACATGCAAATTTGCATGTTAGCACCCTGTTGTTGATAGGGCGCTAGTTTTATCTCTCCTTTTTTGACTTTTAAAGCCAACAAAGCAGAGATAAAGCCCTTGTTGATATGCCCCTTGGAGTGTGTCATCATGAGCATAAGTACAGTCTTTTTTAAAAATGCAGCGGGGCACTAGGGTTAGCACCCTTCCATTTCTGGTGCTCTGCAGTAGTTTTAAGATCTTCTTAGAGTTTCTCTTTGCTCAAATGGGCATAATTCCTGATATTTGTATGTTTTTCTTCATTGCTTGATTTTGCTCAGGAGAAAGTGTCACTCGTAGTCGTTGAATGTCACTCATAATTACACTGATATTATGAAAATGTTTACACATAAGCATTCTGAAACCTATGTTTTCCATTTGGAAATTGCATGGCAAAAAGGCGGTTGGGTGCCCCTCCCTTCTTTTTCTCAGACCCTACTTGACAGCTCAAATGGAAACATTCCAGGAAGCACGCCAGGTAGATGAACGTTTTTTGGGAAAGTTTTGTGAAGATTTGGCAAACCACACCAAAGTTATTAGAAAAACAAAAAACTCATCCTATGGAAAGTCTGACCTAAATATAACAACTGCCACACTGTAATAAACCTTTTCTCCTCAGAACCTCTTCAACCCTTCACTCTAATTTCTAATGGATTTACTTCCACCTTGATGAGTCCGATTTAGATACCAGTGTAAAATTGGGGTTCCCCGGTAAATGGACTCCGCATTCAACATCTACCCCCTTTAATAAAGTTTTCATCACCCTGAACAACGGGAATGAAACGGGGTTCTTTTAAAGTCAGCACTGATTCATGAGACATCATTTAGTAAATTGAGAATGAGCAGCAAAGATGTATTTTTATTCACTTTGGCTTTTGTGAAATTACTTTCTTGTATGAACTCAAATATTAATCCAAGGTAGCCTTGCTTTAAAGGGAGTTATACACAATCCTTTAGAAACATTCTCGTTCAAGCTCCGCATACATGTGTGCCTGCCACACACACCTCTGCACATAGTAACACACACACATACATCCACGCGCACACACACAAGCGTGTGCTTGCACGCACCCTTCCTTTCCCACTTGAACTGAATTGTCGCTAAATATGCATTGCAACCTTCCTTTCACATGCTTATCCAACCTCCCAGTGCTTAGAGCACTGTGGTTTTAAAGAAATCATACTCCGAGGAATGGTTTGTCTTGCATCTTGCCATCGTTTTGCCGGCTAATGCATCACTCACTTACTGAGGTTTGTTAGGTGGTTGCAGGGCTTAATGTCCCGTGGGTGGCTGCCAGTAAACAGGCTTTGATTTGTAAATTGTTGATGCGAAATAACAGCTAATCTTTCTATGCCCAGTGCTCGTGTGAGCCACTTCCAGAAAGCCATGTGGGCAGGCCCCAACCTGCATTACAAGTCTCTGCATCCACCGTTCTCTCAATACAAGCGCACTGAGGACTCGAAAATAGTATTTTTAATCTCAAGACATACAGGTGTAGTTTATCCGTCTTTCCCGAACAAATTACCAAGAATGAGGCAGGAACCATACCTGCTGTTACCCCTGTGGCACAGTCGTCCTTAATGAGTTTTACCTGAGTGGTGAAACATCTAGAATGACAGTGACTTATTACAAAAATTGGGCCTTATTACGAGTCCTACCCTATTCCCGGTTGTGGCTTAAGTGGGAGTTTGCCACTGAAATCGGATTCCAAGATGTGCCATCGTACCCCTACACTGAGGGTTCTTTCTCGTGCAATTTTTGTCTAAGCAATTCTGGTGGTATTGAATTGAAGGGGGTTGTAGGAGGGCTCCCCCTTTTGAGATATCGGTTCTTAAAGCCACTACAGCTCACAAAAGCTGTCCTGCACAAAACACCATCCCCTTTGGTATCGCTTTGTTCGCCCTAAGTTGGCAGGGTATGCCCAGAGGTGGGTCCCTTGCTCACTTTGCCACTGGATTCAAGATAGCCTGGCTGATGAGGGTTATGAACCCGAAACCGGTCCCAGGATGCTTGTTTCCGGTCCAGGGAAGACATGGCTTGACAGTTCGGGCTGGACTGTTCCCATGAGGCACAGGGTCATACTGATTTGCATATGGCAATGTCTGAACTGGGGTGGTGGAGTGAGCTAAAGAATGATGATGGATTAAACCCAGATCAGTTGACTGGGGGTGAGTGTTTGATTTGCTCAAACGCTCCGTCCTCTGCACAAAACACAGCTTTTAACTGAGTCACATTCAGAGTCCACGCTAGCTCTTCTCACCAAATGTGACATTGAGCCTCTTGTGTGAGCTTTGTCTAGCCTCTAAATATGTATCATTAGCAATGACTGAGACTTGAGGCCTATGCATGAATGCCCCATTGACTTCTGTTTCTTTTCTTTATTTCCATCAACCAAGTCCAGGAGCTGTGGGGGACTTCTGTGTCATCCCTATCTGCCTGTGTGTGACTAGAAATGGAAGGCCAGCAAGGCTGCCTTCTAGTTCTTAGGTTTGTCACCTAATGGTGCCTGTGCTATTTATGGCACACATATTATATTCAATACATACTCTCCACATAAAGAAAGGGACTCTGGGTCAGTCTCCTTCGGCCGTTGGCCTCTTTAGGTGAGGACACTTCATTCAGTCACTGGCTTGCACAGTGTCAATCTTGGAGCATTTTAATCTCCCTCCATTGGCCTTGCCAAGGTTGCACTTTCAAATGACTTTGGGTCAGTGTGTCACTACATGGCATCTCAATGCTCAGTGCAACTTCTAAGGTGTCTCTCTTTCCTTCGGCAACGTACACATCCCATGTTGTGTAAATATTCCCTTATCTGATCTGTATGTGACCCTGGTGGTTCCATATATACCCAATCATAATGTCTAGCGAATAATGAGTTTATTTTTTCCAGGCCACACGTTATAGATCCATCAACTTTAAACAATGTTAATATTAGGTAATTCAGTGTGTTGGAATTAGCCAGCCATGCCGCTAGGTGGGACTTCCAATCTATTCCCTTCCTAATATTGCCTAGGAATGTACCCCATATCATTCAAGCATCTCAAACTTCGCATGGGCATGATGTAGTCAGCCCTTCTGTTGTGAAGATAGAGAGCCGGACACCCAGTTAAGTGGTTTATTGCAGCCACTCCTGTGTTGGCCAGTGTTCAACTCCCCACCACAGAACCCGGCCACTCAACATTCGTATGGAATCCTGTATGGCCAGGATTCCATCACATTGAAGGCATAAGACCCATCACATGCTCATAAAACACTAGCCATATACAACACATCCCCTTCCGTTCCCCATAACATCGTGTATGTAAGAGGGGCAGGGGCAGAAAGAGAAAGTGAGAGGCAGGGTGGAATTATGATAGTTAAAGGGTAGAGCATGGAGGGGAAATATACTTTTAAGAGTGGCAGAACCAGAGGGAGAATGTAAGAGGCTTGTGGATAAATGAGATGTTGAGAGGAACATTTAGGTTGAGGTGGATGTAAGAGGGGTCGAACCAGCAACAGAAGGTAATAGACTGGGCACGAGGTGAGGTGTAAAGTACAGCATAGAGAGAAGAGGTAGATTTAAGTAAATAGCATCAGTAAAAAAAGTAAGAGGATAAGAGGATGGAGGAGTGTGCTGCTACATACACTGAGCCTTCTGCCACCATTTGCAATTCCCTGTCTTTTTATTTTCCATGTAAAAGAATTGGCTGAGTTTTGGGTTGTGTGTCTTCCTTTTCAAAGGTTTTGAATCTTGAACCATCCTTGATGTTCCTGCAGAACCTCAGCCTGCTCTGTTTTCACTCTTATTCCAATCTAGCTCCCAGTGGGATCCTTTTCGGGCCATGTCCTGATTGGAAGTGTAGAGATCAAAACTCCTGCCCTGCTGCCTGGCCTCAAACAACGCTGGTGAGGGATTCCACAGGTCCACCGGGGAAACGTAAACCCAGCGTGACAAAGCATACTGCCCCACAGGATAGTGCAGACCCGATGCCTTGGAGTTAGTCCTGAGGGTGAGCAGAACTGGATGCATGATAGGGATTATATGGAAGGAAGTTGGATTAATCAGCCCCGGTATTGACAGAGGCTGCATCCTTCTACCTTTTTTAGTACTATCACATCATCCCATGCTGCTTGAGGCTCCCTATACTGACCTGGCTACCTGCCCTGCGGTGAGGATAAGATCATGAAGAGTGGAGACTCTGGTGGAGGCCTGCTCCAACATTGCTAACCTCATGTGGATACCGGGGTTGAGAGTGCACAATATGGCCGACGGGGCAGTGCCAGGACGGCCTGGACATTATTACTCTGTCTTGAACTGTTATTCATGCACTAATGTGGAAAAAATGTGTGCATCAGAGTAAAACTATCAGCTTTAAAGAGACCTAGCCCTAGCTTTTCCGTCCAATTGGATTAATGTATTGTATTTCCACATAACAGCGCTCGAAAATATTTGTACCTATTTTATTAGGGTTTTTATATGGATTGTTAGCCATTTTACAGATATCCACACTAGATAAGTAGCTTCTTACAAGGCTGTTTCAACAATGCTAGAAAATGAATGGTCAATAGAAGTCACTTCCTGTGATATTACAACTTATGCCAATTAGAGGGGTCTTGCATGTTCCCGTTCTGCCTGTGGCCCAACAAATTCTAGGACCAGCCCAGGGTGTAGAGTAGAAGCCCCAGGGAGAGCAAGCAGCACACACCTAACGGTGAAAGCTTCCGCTCAACACGAGAGAACCACCTAACGCCTATGCGCACACCAGCTCTACACCTCTCCCCACCTCATCACGAACGACTAGCTCTGTTCTCTGTTTAATCCTATTCACCTGAGGCTTTTCTGCCTGGCACTAAAAAAAAATATTCCAAGAGCACACTGAGGCACCATTACAGAATTGATATAGGCATTGATGTAGGCTGATGGAGCTTCCGAAAAGTGTGTAGCCCCCTCTGAGGGGAAGTGCATAAACCCAGAGACATGCCGAAAGAAGGAGGAACAGTCGCAGGTCAGCAGTCTCCCCCAGCTGCCATCTGCCGCCTGCAACCGCTCTCTTCAGCAAGCGCCACAGCTAGGCCCCACCGCTAGGAGCCGGGACCCTAGAAGGAAAGCAGCGAGAGGCTGCGCAGCGCCAACCCGACTAATAGCAAGTAACCGCGGCTCACCAAAAGTAGGACCGTGGCGGCAACAGCAGCAGCGACATGGCAGGGTCACTGCTCCCGCTGTGGCTTCGGCTCCAGTTCCTCCCAACAACAGCGTCAACAACAAAGCTCCATCCAAATCCGCAAATGTTTTACAAAATTGCAAAATATATTAGCATCTAGAACTGATTATTATACGTTTTCATGTATTTACTGTCTAAAATTGAAAAAATTGTTTAATGTCAAAAGCAAAGTGATGTATAAAATGACTTTTAAGCCAGTTTGTTACTATCTTATTTTTGTTATTTCCAAACACTTGTATTTAGTTGACCATTTATGTCTTCTATTTACTCATATGAATATATTCATTTACATAGTTACGATTATAATCACTGGGTATATGGGCTAGTGATGTTTATTTGTCAAACTACAATAACATTATTCTATTACCTTAAACATAAGACATGATATGAGTGTCCTAGATATCCCAATGGAATTGGGTATTTCTTATGGGTTGAGATTCCATATCTCCAAAAGCACTAAATAAATATAAAAAGAGAAAATACATACTTTTCATATTCCAGGCAAAGTCCAGCATTATTGGGAGCCTAAGGACATAAAACATAATAAGAAGCAGCTCAAACCTTACCTAGAAAAATCAACTCGAATTTGCAAACTCAGATATCTCCAGTTTCTTCACTCTGGAGATGTCGGCCAGTGAGAGCTGAGCAAAAGGAATGATTAGTGTCTAAGCTTTAAACTTGCATAATACGAACCTCTAATCAGGCACGAATATGCATAGTTTCCATATTGGTGTATGGCATACTGTTAATTTTATTGAGAGCACCCAGGCAAGAGTTAGGCTGCCTTCTCTTATCAGTATTATTCGAGGACATGTATAAATGTACATCAATAAGGTCTCACATCTTTGAAACAACTAGGGTATTATAAATGCGGGGCACATTTCCCCCGGAAAGTATGCCCTATTACAACTAATGTGCTGCCTCAGGGAATCTGCAAAATCGCAAAGCACTGGAGCAGGACATTCAGTGAAATACAGAGCAGTTTTTTCAAAGCCGTTCCGTTTCCTTGTGCCGACAGCAGCCCGCCTGCACTTTGAAGAGGAGAGAGAGATCCCCTTGCAGGAGGGTACAGTGACCGGCTGTATCCACCAGCAGCAGGATGTCTAGGGTGTTCACGGGACAACCTTCACCCCCTGTGAGGGCTGGCTTCAGGAGGAGCACTAAAAGTTTGTCAATTTTTTTGTGGCGCAATCAGTTGCCAATCGCGACGGACACAGGCTGATTTAGACGCCCTCCGCTCCCAACGGATTCTCTATTCTTTAGAGCTTTAAACACTTACACATGGGTACTCCCCGGATACGGCTCCCGAGCTCTCATTCAACCACTATCCAGTTCCCGCTGCCGCTCCAACTATTCCGCACTGCCGATGTCCATCTCAGACACGGCCCTTGAGCTCCACCATCGAGAACAATTCAGATGCAACTTCATCTGATTCCCTGGATACACCGATAGAACTTAGTGCACGGCTCCTCCACTCTACCAGCACCGCCTTATTATGCCAACCCGGTCCTGATGATGATCCTAAATAACTGGATCGAAACGCCGTCGACCTGTCAGCGCAATTGATGGCGCATCTCTCTTATGGTTCTATGAATAACTGACTATTAATTATCAATTTGTAAACTTGTGACCAGAACCTCTGATTTCACTGTACAATTGTTCACTTCACTTCGCGCCGTTTCTAACTGATTTCACATTGTCACTTGCGTCGCCACGCCGTTGTGTCACAAACACACCTGAGCACCAAGTACAATTCGGGTTGTTCACGCTAATTTATTTTGCTTGCAGTGCTGTTACAACTGTAATATTGTCCATTTCATTTATGTTCCTTTGTCCTCGCCATTCCTGAGAGTCTCTCCTTCTTTACTGTAATGCTCTGTACATGCATTTCTAACTGTCCTTTTTAAATGATACCAGTTGAGAAATGTTGTTGTCTTTTGCACACTTACCCTATTCTCAACAAGGTTTATGGGTTTTTGCTCCTGTTCTTTAATACAAGATTGTATCTGCACCAGCATCTATTATACGGTATGAGCGCAGAGACAAAGAGATTCCCACATTTGCAAGGGGGCACGTCCCCATGCAAATGAGGGAACACCCTCTCATGATAGTGCTGGTGGTACATGTGGACCAGAGATAACAATATTACAGAAAGGGCCGCACAAGGATCTGCTGCTCCTTCTGAAATACCACTGAGCACTGGGGACGTACAAAGTGGGTGAACACATACTCGTTGCACTTCAGTGGCACAATGTATATATGGATGCTTGTCTGTACAATAGCTTATTCTTGTTAAATTTACCAGCCAGACCAAATCATTATTAGAAGAACCATGGCAACTTTGCATATCTGTGGTGTTTCACAGTTGAGACTCTACCTGCAAAAGGAGGTTATTCACATGGAGAAATAGTGTGGAAAAATTAGATTGCATTGGGGGAATCGGAACCAGGCTTCAGAGGGGTTAGAATTACTATTCCTACTACAGTCTTATTACTATGGGAATTCCTCATTTCTAAGAGGACCCTCAGGTCCCACTTGTAATTCTTGATAACCTCCCTGCCCCTCCCCCAGATTTTCAGATATGCCTTAGCATCTGTAACTGCAGGAGTACCAGGGCGTATATTGGGGACCTTGTGATGAGGCCCTATGTCTGATATTCAATCACTCTATTGTCATAGGACAACCGTTCCTGATTATAATATGTTGTGGCTGATATTACACAAGGGGGGAGGGACAAGGTAGTATAGGAGGTTGCACTGCAGGTGACTTTAGTCAAAGTCCCATGATGATTGAACAGGACTGTCATATGTCTTGAAGGATTAGAAACCAAATTGGTGGACCTTTGTTTGGACTCGTCTAAAAAGAGGAGCATTTAGACTTGGAGCAGGGTATTATACACTGCATGAATGTCATGTTGGATGATTTAAGGACATTTTTTTCTTTCACTTTCCGTGAAAAACGGGCTGTTTTTGCTGCTATCAGTGGTAAGGAATTGTACAGCAAAATGTGAGCCTCCAGACTTGCCATAAAATGCTGACTACGAGGAGGAGTATCTGTCACTAATGTGGCTACCTGAGCCATACCTGTTTCACCTTCCAGAATATGATGTTTTTAAAAGGCCACTTCCAGTGCTCTTTTTTGCCACAGTCTGAACTGCAGCGAACATGTTGCAGTCTCATGTGAAGGGGTTGTCTGGGTACTCGTGGCGTGTATCTCTGTATGTCAGAGACACCTCTTTCACAATATGTTTGAAGCTCTATCAAAATGCAACAATGCAAGATTGCATGGTGTGGTGTGAGGCTTCCTAATTGTCAAAGGCCCATTTCAGTTTGCAGGAGAACAAGTGTTGCTGCCTTAGAATACGACTGCCTCCAGCGCAACTGGATTGCTGCTAATTTAGATCTTGCCTTCCTCCACAAACCTTCCTTCCTGCCCTCTTTTTTGGGTACCCAGGAGAATGGTGTACAAGACAGCAGGGCAGTAATACTTCATCCATTTTCTCTCATACTCTACAGATACAGGGAAACCTGGCTCTCCCTTCCATGTCCCATGTTGGGACATGAAAAACAAATGAAAGACCCTCGAACAGTAGATCAAGACTAGGATCATACATTTCAAAGAAAGCAGAACCATCAGACCCCAGGGGGTCACTATTTTAATCTCAGGATGGAAAGGATCACATAAAATAAACTATACCGGGATATCCAAACAAATCACTCTAGGTGAGTACCTACATGCATGATGTACTGCTTAGGGGTGGTTTCAAGCCCAACGTTATTTCAACTTCTTTACCCTTACACTCTTCCTACTAGCAGCAACACACTAAGCCCCTTCTTTAGGGGCAGAGGGACTTCGCCCCCTCTTTTAGATACACCACCAGACAAACTAAGTCTCTGATTGTAAGTTATGATTTGACAAAAAAACAATTTTTGTCAATTGATACAGAGCGTCTCTCCAAGCCAAGGTGTCACCAATATTAAGAACCAGTGGGGCAATCAAGTTTTCCACTGCAAGCACTGTCAAAGGCATGGTATCCGCTTAATCTGTACTCTCCCCATGACATGAAATCTAACTTCCTTTCAGGTATGTGCCTTGTCTACAATACAGCGGTGTAATGAAACTTCAGGGGGCCCCCTGCAAGGTAAGTGTAGGGGTCCCCTGCGGACTCTATCAGGAGCTCTCCGGCCGAAGTGCTGTGGTGAGGGGGCCTCCTGGAGCTTGGGGCTCCCCGCACCGCAGGAGCTGCGGGGGCTTCTGTTAAGCCCCTGCTACAATATGACAACTGACTTGCTTCATCGATCAATGTGAACAAAATCTTGAGAGATCACAGAGGGTAGAAGCTGCCATTAGCACCCTGAAGACACCAACAGAGAAAGCCCACTCTTCATGCAACCTCATGCCTCCACCAAGTGCCTATTTTGCGAAGAAATTAAATGTAGACGACCAAAGATTTCTTAGAATCTTACCAATGGTGCTGGGAAATGAAGGAGCTGTTCACCTCATGACTCTGGTGTTTGGACAACATATTGAGTTCAAAATATCGGGACACGGAAATATCGGGAAATAAATATCATGAGTCAAAAATATTGTGGTATCGAATAGATTATTGTTGTTTTTAATATTGTATTTAGTAATATAGTTGTAACAAAATATCGTTTTTAAATTATTTTAATGTTTTAATTAATATATTAATTTTATGTGATAGTTTTGTTGATATAAATATTATACATTTTTTAAAATATCATTTGTAATTTTAAGTGATTTAGTTTGTTTATTAACTGTTATTAGTAATTTTGAGTGACATAGTGGGTTGTTAGGTTTAGGAAATAAGGTGGGAACATGTCAGCTTCTGGAACGACCTGTTCCAGGATCCTCAGCGTGGCCCCAGGTGACTCGGAGGAGAGAGGCAGGGCCATCTTCATCTGCAATATATAAAGCCTTCAGTTGTCCCGCAGCATGAGAACACAATCTGACATCAGCTTTAAGGACTACCAGCACTGCCCCAGGTGACTCGGGGTGAGAGGCAGGAGCCATCTTCTTTTACACTATATAGCGTCTTCAGTTGTCCCTCAGTGCAGGCCGCACATGGGACATGCCCAGACCCCACCCGAGCTAAGAGCAGGCTCGTCCATGCTCAGAGGAAACCAGACGAGATTGGGCTGGGCCACCCCTCTAACGTCCACCGTTTTTTCTTCAACCCCCTCAATAAGAAAGCGTGACCTGTCTGGGTCATTTCCTATTACTGGCCTCTTTTTGTTTATTCACCATTATTTACTGCTAACTGCTGACATATTTGATCAAGACCTCACTCCCATTGTGCTCCAGCTTTTGTTTGTGTCATGGGCAAACATAATGTAGCATAATGTAATGTAAAGTGGATTTGTAGAGTGTTGCTTATCCCCCGTGAGGGTATCAAGGTGCTAAGTAGATGAGTGTAGGCGTGTAGTTAAGCTGGACCAGAATACAGTGTTGATTGTCTCGCATGAAGACTATTTGAATAGCTAAGTCTTGAAGAATTCAAGAAGTGAGGAGGAGACCCTGATGTGTGGGGGAGCCTGTTCCAGGATTTGGCGACTTGATAGGTAGGAGAATGATCAACTTTCCATTCTGCTTTTGTGGATGTGGGGTGTGTGCGCTCAGCATTGCGAAGTTCTCTGCTGCGTTGGTGGAAGTGAAGCCGGGGATTGAGGTATGGGAAGCCTGTGTGTGTGGTGACTTGAATGCGTGTGTGAGATGTTTCAACTGGCAGTGCTTCTCGAGGAGGAGCCAGTGGAGCTTTCTGAGGAGTGGTGTGGGTTCGGTGGGGGCCGTTGGGGACGAGTCTGGCAGTGGCATTTTGGATGGCTGTGAAGGAGATGGGTTGGGATGCCGGAGTAGTGTGCTGCCTGCACAAACTTCTTTTTTCTGTAATTCTTGTCCTGGCTGAAGGAGAGTCATCAACTGTAAACTTTTTAGAGCTTTACTGGACAGATCTTGGGCCCGATTCACAGAACTAACTTAAGACAAAATCCTAAACTTACTACCATTTTGGTATTCACAGAAGGCACTTACTCATTTTGGTATTCACAGAAGGCACTTACTCATTTCGGTATTCACAGAAGTTAGGAGTCCTAACTTTAGGACTCCTAAATGCCTTCTGTGAATACTGAAAGTCTTAAAATTAGGATTTTTCTCAGTTTAGTAGTAGTATAGTTAGGACTCCTAACTTTAGGACTCCTAAATGCCTTCTGTGAATACCGAAATTCCTAAAATTAGGATTTTTCTCAATTTAGTAGTCCTAAATTTAGGACTCCTAAATGCCTTCTGTGAATACCGACAGTCTTAAAATTAGGGGTTTTCTCAATTTAGTAGTCCTAAGTCTAAATTTAGGACTACTAAATTGAGAAAAATCCTAATTTTAAGACTTTTGGCATTCACAGAAGGCATTTAGGAGTCCTAAAGTTAGGAGTCCTAACTATACTACTACTAAACTGCGAAAAATCCTAATTTTAAGACTTTCGGTATTCACAGAAGGCATTTAGGAGTCCTAAAGTTAGGACTCCTAACTTCTGTGAATACCGAAATGAGTAAGTGCCTTCTGTGAATACCAAAAGGAGTAAGTGCCTTCTGTGAATACCAAAATGGTAGTAAGTTTAGGATTTTGTCTTAAGTTAGTTCTGTGAATCGGGCCCCTTCATTTTACTTAAGATTGGATAACACTTTCCATTTATTACCATATCCTTGTCTTGTCTTACCAGAAACCACCAGACACTTGCCTTTCATAAATGTTTTATATGAATTGAGTCTACACTGTATGCAGATGTAAATATGCTCTTCTAAAAGAAGGATTTCCCCCCCCAACTCTTTGTTGGATCATAAAGTTGTTGACAGATGTATTTTTTTATTTTCTTGTTGCTAGCATGTTTTCACTCCATCATTCATTTTTTTCCATTACAGATCCAGTTGAGCAAATTGGCATTTACCTGCTGTTCTGGCTTCTTTTACTTAACATCGATTTTCTTTTTAGATCACCCCATTTTAAGAGGTTATTATAAATATTTACTGGTAGTTGTCTTTTCGCTTGCCCCCTCTGCTGGGCCTCTCTAGAGATGTGGATCATGCTTAAAATGTTACACAAAATAAAAAATGTAAAAAATGTCCAGCAAGGAGATGACATTGGCGGGGAAATGGGATTTATACATACCAGGATCTGTTATGAGCGAGCACATCACGGAAAGGTACATTTCTGACGAATGTCACCGTGTCGTTATAGGACAGGCTGCTAAGGCAACATCTACCTTAGCTGACGCATTTGGGGGTGAGCACAATGACTTCAGAAATCCAATCATCTCATGGAAAGATTAAGACCCAGTTCAGCGAGTCAAGGAAGGACACCATGTCTTTAGTAAATTCCTTAAAATACAGAACCGCCATTTCTTACTTCAGTTTTCCTCTGAACAACACACGATTTGTTACGTCTTTACAGATCTCATCAGGAGAATTCCAAACCTAATGAAGGCAGCGAGGAAAGCAGGTGGACCAGAGGTTGGAGGAAGCACAACAAATTTCACTGCCCACCTTCCATTTCAGCACCCAGAGCCAAACTACACTATTGGTACAAAACGGCAAGATTCACTCAATTTTTTAACTTGGGCAAACATAGAGCCTCTGTAGAGTGAACAGTTTTCTCAGGTTCCCTTACTCAGCACTCTGGCAGCATCGACCTAACATAAGGAACAGTTTTCCAATTCTCGTAGTAAATTTCACAACAGACACAGATCCGCAATGAGTCTATGCAATCCACGTGTGAGTCCTGAGGTGGAAGATGGAAAGGTTGCATACTAAATGGAGGTAGAGTCACGGGCTCCAACAGACCGACACGAAAGAGGACAAAAATAGCGCCAAAATTGATTACTAACTCTCAAACAGACCAGAAATAAAACGGCTATAGTTCCTCAATCCTAGGGTGAGGACCAGAAACCAGTGATTAAAGCCACATTAGTGAAATGTGCAAAAGTTCAAGGAGAAGAGAGGGACTATTAAAGATAGGGGCTACAGGCACCACCCAGAACTAAGTGACAGAACAGGGCACCAGTTGAGCTCCCACATACTGCTCGCATGGAAATTCCTCTGCTTCTTCAACAAACACCACTCCAGTACTGACTGAACAACTACTCTTCAAAGTTGCAAATCCAGGCAAGAGGCCCAGAAAGTGTTATCTGATTACCAGTAATCCTGGGCAAAGCACTACGCTACGCTCGCGTAGTTTGCGAAGTTTGCCCTGCTTCGCACTACGCGAATTGCACGTAGCACAGTGCAAACACGCGTAGCGTAGCGTAGTGCAGCGGTCATTTTTTGCTTGCTCGCGGTCCTCAACGTCAAGTTGGCGACCGCGAGCAAGCAAAATGACATCCTGGCAAGACTTTTTCCTCGTTCGCGATCAGCAACATCAAGT
This sequence comes from Triturus cristatus, assembly GCF_964204655.1. NCBI lineage: Eukaryota > Metazoa > Chordata > Amphibia > Caudata > Salamandridae > Triturus > Triturus cristatus. The sequence goes on from NC_140589.1 coordinate 964,088,038, forward strand.
TGCCGAACGAGGAAAATAAACCTCCCGGCGAGATTACCAGGACTACCAGTCCGCGTTGAGAAAGCTGCCGCTCGAGTAAAAATCTACTAGAGCGGCAGAAAACTACAGCTCGCACTGTGCAAGATGCCGTTTTCAATGATTGCACAGTGCCGGATGCTTGTCCGCACTGTGCAATCATTGAAAACGGCATCTTGCACAGTGCGGACAGGGTACTACGCAGTTCGAGAAGTGCTACGCGTAGCACACGTAGTGCGAAGTGCACATTGCATAGCTACGCGTAGCGCTACTTCACGAACTACGCCCAGGGTTAATTACCAGACCTGTAGACCAGACCCATTCCATTCACATCTGCTATTTATTTCCTCCTTTACCAGCTAAGCCAGTCCTTACTCTCAGAATTACATCCATCTCCTTGGCTTCTGGCATGGAAGATACTGCAATCTCATAGGATAAAAGTCAATTAGAGCACCTAAAACTAAATTATGAGGGTCATTAAAGTTATAAAACGATGCAAACATTAAGATGTTCCATTTTCCGTCTTCTAAAAAGCTGTACAAGAAGGGAAAGAAGACTCAGAAGCATCCAAGGAGAATGGAAATAAAGAAGACTATAATATTAATGATCCGCACACAACAGAGCTAATGTCAACTACAGATTTTCATTCAGGATGAGCACCACATTTAAAAAGACATCTGATAATGAGAGCGGACAACCATTTACAGCAACCTCCAAAGGGTTGTGATGGATTTTTTTGTATCAGCTGAAATTCAATAGGGATAAAACAGAGATTGTAGCTCCTACAAAAGAGTCCTTGAGCAGTATCTTCCTTCCTGGACAGAATTCTCAGGAGAAAAAGCTACACCTGCACCAAGTGTGAAACATGTAGGGGTCAAGTTTGACAAACCATCCACTATGACTGAGCAAGTGGATTTATGGTGAAAAGTTGCATATCTCAACTACACATCTTGAATGACACATATATATGGGTTTTTTTCACAGAGAATTCAAAGTAGAACATAAAGAAACCAACAACTTACTGACTATAAATTTAAAAACAGGTTTGACTCATCTTCTTCTGGGTTAGTCAAGCTGCATTGACTGAGAATTAATTTTAAAATCACTTAGCTTGGGCCATAAATCTTTTTACAGTAGCCTTCAAAATCCCTTATCAAGAAAACTCGTAATGTATAAGCCAAAGTGTCAGCTCAGATCCGAAAAAGGAAGTTTTGCTCAGGTACCTACATTCTTTCGCACCGCAGTGGGTGGAATTGTGCTCCAAGTAGTGGCATTTAAGCTTTGGAACAGTTTATTAACAGACTGACAGTCCCTGATAATATTCAGGTAACATCTGAAAACGTGGCTTTGTCCTACACTGTTATGGTCATTTAATTATTCCTACCTGTTTTGTAGTGGTTTTTCCGAAAGGTTTTTGCACACCTATATGCTTAAGGATGAATGCTGCCTATGAAAATACAAAAAAATAAGGGGCAAATATACAAGCCCCTTGCACCTCTTTTACGCCGCCGTAAGTCACTTTTGTGACGGAGGGGCGGCGCAAAGCCAGCGCCATGGTGCGGGGTACTTACAACGTGACGCATCTGGGAGATGTGTCACGTTGTAAAGCCCTGCGCCACATGTAGGCGTTCCGGCGCAGGGGGAGGCGTTCCGGCGTTCCGGCGCAGGAACGCCTCCTAAAAGTGGCAGAGTGAAATCTACAAGAAGCAGGCGTAAGGACTGACACAGCATTTTAAAGATAGGGCACCCCCGAGCCTTGCTGGAGCTGCGTCGCTCTTGCGACGCAACTCCAGCAATGCGCTGCCTTTACGGCAGCAGATGCGTCATGCATCTGTCCATTTTTACCCCATGGTGCGCCGCATTGTAAATGCGGCGCATCCATGGTGGCGGAGCCGTGATACACAATAACTGGCGCATCCCTGCTGATATGCAGGGATGCGCCAGTTATTGTAAATCTGTCCCTAAATACATAAAATTTACTTGCTCAGAAAGCAAAGGCATCCAGTTTATTTCCAATACTAATGGTCAACCATTACAAAACCATCATGCAACATATTCACTTTCTTCTTGGAGTGCCTCAAATGACAGTAATGGACTAAGTCACCCCATTTTGCCAACTCTCCATTCACTGCACATGGACTTCAGAAATTTGGTTCATTAGGGAAAGTAAGAGGGCAAAGTTGAAGCCAATGATGATCAATTTTAAACCATATCCCCGAGAACCTGTAGTATCCTCCAATGTCTGTATTGAAGATACAACATCCATCCATTTTGCCTTCACCGGACGTTTACAGAGGGCGAGGAGAGCTTGTACTACTTTGAAGGTATTCAAAGACAGAGCAGGTTTTAAAATAGAGCTTTGCACTCTGTATCTCCATCACTCCGTATTCCTTATCCCCTAAATGGTGACACGACATAACATATAAAGCACAACTTACATATTACAGGACATTGTCATCGACTACAATGAAAGAGTGTCCAATTTGTCATTTTCTCTAATTGGCACATCCATTATACATTTTTCTATAGATCTTTTTGAAGCTCAATGATCATTCAATGATAATCTGGCATTAATGAGGAAACTAGATAGCCACATTTCCAAACAATTTTTGCTGATTCCCCTCAAGACTCCCTGTAAATTATAAATTGGATCCACCAACTTTCTTCAAGTAGTTTACCTGAGAAGGTTAAAGTCACAGTATTCTAGTAACTTTCTGATGAACAGAAGTTTAGCCGGAACGGCCCAATATGAGATACTATCTTGCCCAAGTTGCAATTTTCTGTGCAAATCACTAATATTCTTCCCACTATTTTGCTTTGCTCGGAATCACACCAAGAAAAATAACTATCTGAGCTGAAATAAAATGAAGGCCGAATGTCAGCAATGCCAATGATCAAACATCTATAGAGCAGAAGAAATAGAAAACAATCTCATGAGCGGAATGCTTTTTGTGCGAACATGATTACTACCGACAAGAAGAGGGAATCAGTAAGTGGAGATGAGTATGTAATTGAAGGAATTTGAATATCAACATCCATCCAGGTAGGGCTTTATTCACAAAGCCATTTGCACATCTAAATTTAGCTTATGCGCAGAAAAGACCAAAGTTGCTAACTTTCCTAAACCAAGTTTATGAAATGCATTAAAAAATGTGAGTTTACATTTGGAAATAGATTTACCTCTATGTTATATAGTTATAAGTATAACATTGCTAAACCTATAACACTATGACAATAATATAACTCAGAAACTCTAAAACCTCTAAGTGATGGCACACTAAGCCAACACCTTACAATGACCCACATTTTGCTATTCTGCAGCATAATGCCATGGTATCTCTAAAGTGCTAGATGCCATGTGTCTTAAAAAGGGAAATGGCGTTCTTATGCACAACCCACTCATGTTTTGAGCATAAAGAGTGAAACTGTTTCAATTCCACCGAATTATGATCTTAGTTTTCTTGGTTGCTCCCTTCGGATCCCATTTAGTCGTATAAGCAGGTATAAGCATGGTGCCCAATCTAAATCTAATACTCCAAGTATACCACAGCTCTGGTAAGAAGTCATCAAACTATACTTCAAACCCATCATACAACTCTAACAGGAATATTTCCTCATAAGAACGAGTCACACGCTGCACTTCTTAGTATCATTACTTGCCTGACGAGCCAGTAACTTTCTTAGATCTTATGCTCCATACCCAGATTTATTGTTGTCAGATTATCCCATGCTTCTCCTAGATTGAATCTCTAAAGATCACCTTCCATATCAATCAGCATTCCCTGAGTATGCAAAATACATATTTACTTAGAAGTCGGTAAGCATTATGACAACAATAGCACAACAAACAGTTCCCTACAGGAAGCCTTGATAGTACTCCAATTCAACATGAATGTTACGATCACCTGGAAAGCTTGACCCCAAACAAGCTAACGGCTGATCCACCGCGTCCTTAGAATCCTCACCCATGCTGTTCACCTGAGAACCTGTAAAATCACATTCAACACTGAAATCACGTTCATCACAACTTTCTCAAAAACCCCTCATACCTTCAGAAGTAGTCTCAATAACATCCACAACATTCTACAACGTCTCTATTCAAAACATGTGTTATTGAAATTGTGGCAACAGTGGGAACTCCGTCAACTTGATGATTTAGGTAAGCTTGTTACAACTGCTTCTTATGGAAAGGGGTTTGAGAGAAGACTGCATTTTAACTACTGTGGTGGGAAACATATGATTAAAACTTGGATGAACTGTCAAAGCATACTCTACTGTCTTCGCAGCTTAGACTACGTGCGGAGAACTGTTCTGATTTAACTTGACCTGCAACAATAAACTTCTTCTGCTCCACTTTGCTCTTTATTTCATCACTGCCCTTACTTTGCCATCTTTATTTTTCTAATCAGTTTACCCTTGTAACAGGATATCTAAGTACACAAACTATGCTATTGGTCTCGTAAGATACATTTCTGAATATGGACTCTTTCATGGTAACGCTTACTCTATCACTGCACCACATACTAACTCAATATGGTGTCTCCATCAGGTTATACGTATAGAGAAACACAATTTCTACTCGAGAGAAAGCATGGACAGATATCTGTCATACATCCCACAAATCTGAGATAGTAGACATGTTACTCAGCACAGATGCTACCACAAACCTCCCCACTTGAGCACAGCACACCATTAGCAGTACACTTCCTCCCTGTCAATCAACTAGCAGCCCCTCCAATGCCTTTTGCTTTCCATACTCTGTTATGATACCTCTATGACTGTTGCTTTTATTTACAGTCACCTCAGTAAAAAGCTCTAGCTAGCAGATGGGACATTGGCAGTGTAACAACATATGCCATAACACTAAGGGTTTGATTACGATTCGCCACAGCCACCATGGAACCGGTGGTGCAGAAGCAGTAATATGCTTGTCCCGCCAAACTTCCTCTCTGCCACCGTTCTCATCGAGGTTCCGCCTTCATGAAACCGTGGTGGGGAGGAAACAAAGGGGGACATACAGGCCCCCCTGATGCCTCACACCATGTGGATGCACACAGGGCTACAACATGTGGTCCCCTGTGAGCATGCACACCAGTTCCTGCACGGCATGGACTTTACAGTCTATGCCGTGCAGGGACTGTTTTTGGCGCTCCCATTGCGGTGGCCATTTTCTGAGACACCAGTGTGGGAACTTAAAAAAAAAAGCCCGCCAGACACGAGAAACAGTTGTAATCTGGCGGGCGTCCCGACAACGGGTTTGGCGGTGCAGCGGCAGGATGGACCCGGCACCACACCGCCAAACTCGAAATCAGGCCCTTAGCTGTCTTGCCTGGTGAAACATCCCATATACTATTCAAATTGGCACTATGCTTTTACATTTGAAGAGTTTTTATGTTCTATGGACTTGGCTTCATCAAACTATAAGAATATCCATTCGATCACCTTTTAAGTGACAGGATGTACCAATAAAACAAGTCACATAAATGTTTTACTATTCACCCACAACTGCATGTTTCTATTACAAATTATGCATGGACGGACTGGAGACCCAAAAGCAGTCCTGGTAAGAAATGTCCATACCAGCCCCGCTCTCTTCCTCACCTTGCTCTAACGCTTTATTTCCATTCATCTATTCTTTTTTTTTCCTTTTCCCCTCTCTCTCTTCTCCCTATCTGATCTCTTCCTCTTCACCTCCTTACCTCCTCTCTCTCTCTCAAAGCCACTATGTGCCTGGTACAGATAAACCGGGGGAGCTGGGGAAGTGACAGATGCACCATCAGTGACTCAGGGCTTTCAAAACGGCCTCCAAGGGCTCAAGCCCAATGGGGAAATGTTCCATTGAATTTATGTAAATAATGGAACAGACACATTTGTTCTTATTGAGTATTCTCACCTAGATTATATCAATTTGCGGATATTTTGTAATAGCGACTACCAAATACCGATTGATTGCGAATCGCTTTTTGATAATTGCTATTACTAATGTACAAAGGTGTTATCTATCCCTTATTCCCTAAATAGCGATTCATAGTGAGTCGCAAATAGATCTATCTAATTAATATTAATAAATTAGGTTGCAATTTGTGACCCACGAGGATTCGCTGCCATCACAGGGATAGTGGCATGCTGGGGTAATCAGACCACCATATCTGTGATTATTATCAAACAAATTAATAATTTTTTTTAATGCAGCTCGTTTTCCTTTACGGAAAACGGGATATGTTTAAAAATAAAAATTAAATGTTAAATTTTTTATTTTTGGGACTTTGTCAAGGAGGAAAGGATCCCAACGGGACCCCTTCCCATTTGCAAATTGGTAACATCAACTTTCAGTTGGTGGTACAGCAAGTATGTTTTAAGACCACAGTTTGGTTGGAAAACATTAGTACATACCATTCAGATTTCATTTTTGGAAGGGAAGCCCTAAACTTGCCCCTTCCAATAGCGATTCTGTTTGTATTTGCAAACTCAAACTGTGATTCAGTAACAAGTTACCAAATCGCAATTAGGAGGTTGTACATTACAAAAAGCATTTTTGCGGTAACAAACGGCCAGTTGCAGCAGCAAAAATACTTTAGCCATCTATCCCCAAATTACTTGCCAGCTAAAGACCATATTTTTCCACTAAACTTGAAAAAAAATCAAAGAGACGCCCTTATACTCACAATATCTCAATAGCGGTATCCTCGTCGAAGGTACTACATAATATCCTTACTGAATTCTGGATTCCGGAGTGAATCTTATCCAGCATCACACGCCAACACAAGATCTCTGTGATGCACTGGCAGACCACTACGCCACAAAAGCCAGAGCCTCGAAATAACTGCCTCCTAAAAAAATCCCATGCCACACTTCCTCCTCAGCATCATGCACACAAGTGCACTGTGATAAGCAATCCAGGATGCTCTTCTTCGAGCTGTTCTCTTCTGGCAAAGTCATGGAATTCATTAGAGCCAGATTTATTGCCTTCAATATTGATTGGTTTATTGATGATTAAAGTATTTGATGAAATACCTTGGAAGAGGGTGTCCTGCCAGTGATGGGATGAAGCAAGTAGGGAGGCACAGCATAAGCTGAAACGAGATGAGTTTCCAAAAGATGCAAAAGGGAATGAGAGGTGGCAGACCAAAGATTAATAGGTAATCCTTGCAAATTTCAACAGTGGCTGCAAAAAAGAAGCCACCAACCAGATTAAAATTTTGAAGAGAAGAAAAGCAAAACTGGAGAGAAGAGTGTTAGAGTGCTGGCAAGAAAAGTGAGATCTCATGTGGGTTGTAGTTGGGCGTAGAGCGCTTTATGGCACAAGCACAGAACCTTTAAATAAAACATTTGTACATTGGGAGCCAGTGAAGAGATTTAAAATGAAGCTAAATCCTTGATCATTAGCTTAATCACGAGCAAGGCATGCAGCCGCATTCTGAGGGCATTGGAAATTAGCAATAGTATAGTCAGGGAGATGAACGTGAAGGGAGTTGCCGTAGTCTAACATGGATTAAATCAGTGACTGCACAACTGTTTTCCATGATGCTCAGACAGAATCAGAATGATGGTATTAATATTCTGCATGAGGAAAAAACAGGAGAGGGTGAGTTTATCAATATGAATATTGAAAGAGAGTCGACTGTCAAAAATAACGCCCTATGTTATATGTGGAATAGACTGGTTTTGGAGTAGAACTAGGCCTCTCAGACCGTCATGCTGTTGACCAAATGAAAGAATTTCCTCTGACCTGTCAACTGTTGCTGCGGCCAAATCCCACTAGGGTAAAAACTAGCATGTTCTAGGCGCAGACCCCCTTTAACTAACCCTGGGCGTAGTTCGCGAAGTAGCACTACGCGAAGCTACGCAAAGTGCACTTCGCTCTACGCGAGCTGCGCGTAGCACTTCGCGAACTGCGTAGTACCGTGTTCGCACTGTGCAAGATGCCGTTTTCAATGATTGCACAGTGCGGACAAGCATCCGACACTGTGCAATCATTGAACACGGCATCTTGCACAGTGCGAGCTGTAATTTTCTGCCGCTCGAGTAGATTTTTACTCGAGCGGCAGCTTTCTCAACGCGGACTGGTAGTTTCTCATCGCGAGCGGTCGCGAGCATACGCGACCACTCGCAATGAGAAACCTGACCTCCTCGCGTTGAGAATCTCGTCGGGATGTTTATTTTCCACGCTCGCGATCGGCAACTTGATGTTGCTGATCATGAACAAGGAAAAAGTCTCGTCGGGATGTCATTTTGCTTGCTCGCGGTCGCCAACTTGATGTTGAGGACCGCGAGCAAGCAAAAAATGACCGCTGCGCTACGCAACGCTACGCATGTTTGTACTGTGCTACGTGCAATTCGCGTAGTGCGAAGTAGCGCAAACTACGCGAGCGTAGCGTAGTGCTTTACCCAGGCTTACCTTTAGCGAGGGCCTGATCTACAACTCTACTCCAAGAGGTGACTGAGCAGGTTACAGTGTACATACCTGGGCAAATGACAAGGGCCTGCACTCCAATTGTGAGTACTCCGCCTCCTTTGCGTGCAGGGCCTGCCAGCCTCTGCTCTCAATACCTCGTCCCCTAGAAATGACTTGGATGGAACTTTGGGAATGCCTAGAGTATTGCAGATGCAAATACTGGCCTTCGACCAAGCTCTTCACTTCAATGATGAGTGTATAAATATAGCCATACCAGTTTCATTTATGTTATTAATGTCATTTTTTATGTTATCTGGGGTGTCTGGTGAATGGTCAATAGAAATGCATGGGGGAACAAATGATTAAGTTTAATATTGCATGATCTTTTAGGTTTTCTCTACTCCTTAATACCATCACTACCTTCATACAGTAGTCATATTCCTAGGGCAATGAAGTGCTTTTATCCTCAATTTGCCTTCAACTGAAGATTTTTCAGAGATTTTCATTTGTTTAATTTTTATAACAGTGCCATTTCTCTTCAAGAAAAGACACATACCCTGTTCCACTTTTTTCCGTGTTACAAAATTCATGGATAAATCCTCAGATCCAGCAGTACTCAAAATAGCAGACTTATTATCTGTTCTGATCCATGGATATTGCAGTATCAGTTAAAATATGTTGTACAATACTGAGAGCAGTGGCTGTTTCTCTAGAATCACTCCACACCCTCCCTGGTATCAAGGGACGCTCACGTTTCCCCACTTCTCCCACCTTTATTTTTTGCACTATCTTTGAGTCAAATTATACCCGCTGCAACAAAATGAACCAGTAATGGCCAGCCATTTTAGATAATTTAGCTCTACAGATTCATTCAATGCCCGATGCGAAAAAAAGACATCTCCACCACTCGGATTCGTCTGTTTGAAAACTGTTATCCTAGAATTACCATCTGATCAAGATCTGCAGATAATTTTTTAACAAAGCATCAGATAACATTAACCTTTAATAGCACAACCGTCACCTTTTTGGAATGCAAATATCTCAAACGTTTCAGAATAGATTTACACCAAACAAAAGGGGTCTTTTTTTTAGTAAAGTTCTTTTTTCACTCTAGATTTAGTGTCATTTATTTCAATAGTTCTTCGCTGTATCAGAGAACAAATATTCCTGTGAGACTTAAAATAGAAAATACTATTTTTATTTTACCACTAATATCTTTGTACCTTTAACCAATATACACAACAATTTAAATAAGTAAGCTGATTTGGAAGGGTCATCTCCCAAACAGTATTTTCTGTACCCCTTCTTATATATCTCTCATCATCATTATGTATGCAAAACATTTCTTTTCTAATAGTTTAAAGACTTTTATTTTTAAAAGCAGACATTATTTTCTCTTTAGAGTAAAGAACAATAGCTTTCCCTTAATAAAGTGTTTTTTTCTATGATGTACTTTGGTCTCTGACCACTGCAAGAAATTGCTCTGTCCAGCATTTAGTAATGTACAGTGGGACCTTGCGCCGGGCATGCCCCTGGAACCCACAGAGTATGCTGCTCTTGCCCAAATACCACCAAATGTAAGACTAGCAATAAGGGTGCAGCCTACCAGTCTGCCAGTTGCCTCCTCTTCCTCAATCCTTAATGACTGGGCAAATTTCACCACAACCTCTCCCCAGTGGATGTTTTAGTATTTTCCAAAATCCTATAAAAGTCCAAAATATGCTCAGATCATACCTTGAAACCTAAAGGCATATATTGATGACTTTAAAAATTATGACACCCTGATAAAATTGTGCAACAACACCTAGGTCCCTTTGTTCAATTCAAGGGATGCAGGAACATAGAAGCTACTTTTACAACTGAGATATGAGTATGAATCCTAAAATTGTACATATGTGAGGAACCAATTTTGGTTTCCTAAACCCTTCATAGTAACCTAACTATACTTATGAGAGGATATGCAGCAAAGTTTGAGCTATCTTAGTGAAGCTTCTCATTAGTTATGGGTGGTAAGTAAATGTAACTGAATATATCAATGGAACACAAACATGGACATAAAGCACATATTTCGTAAAAATAATCATACACCTTAATACACAACGAAATACATTCAATCTTATTAGAATAATTATCTGTGAAGTAAACAATCAGTCACAGCTGGCATAAAAAACATACAGATGGGAAATGAGAAAAACAAGCTGTTTGGTTAGAAAATCCCCTACCAGCAGCAGAAACGAGAAACAGCTCCTGGCAGTTACACCCGTGTGCGGTCATTTTTGAGTCCGCGACAAGTTGTAGTAGGCTGACATGAGTCAGTACAACATGATACATTCAGTCATCTGCCATTACAGATTCTTTACACAGTGCAGGGTCTACTAAAAATACATCTACAACTCTCTAAGAAATGAGGATCATGCAATAGACCCTTAATGCACAGCCCTGGAGTTTAACAAAATTACAAATAAGACAATGACAATAGAAAGCAAAATAAAAAATGGCGAATTAAAACATTTTAAATTAAGTTTTCTCAAACTTTGGACCTCATTAGAAGTTGACCGCTATTTCTTTGTAGTAATACTGGGCCCACAATAACCGATATTGAGGGTATAGGTCATACCAGTGGATTATTAGTTATCATTGATAGGCTATTATGGATTATGGAAAAACATGCTGAGAGCTGGATTACACGTTGGAGTTCACATGTTTTTCCCACACTCCAGGAAGCCTTTCATGCCACATACCCAGCTGTTTTTAGATTCGAGCATGTGTATATGAATTGGTATTCCCAAGCCACTACAAACACATTATTAAAGCCAAGACCACTATAAAAGCCTGCCTTTGGGATCTAAGAGCAGGGGCAGAGTGGGGCTTAGCCAGGCTGTTGCACACAAACAGATCACAAAGTTACTTACCTTTGGTACCGATGTAGCTGAGTGTATAAACAAAACATTTAACATCAACCCCCCAAGGGACTTTTCCTATATCCTGTTGGGCTTTCTGGAACCAATGATTACAGATGTGAATGACCGATATCTACTAGACATCATGCTTACCTCGGCCGGCAAAATAGTGCTCAATAAGTGGAAGAGCTCCAAAGAAGTCTGTTTCAGAATGTGGCAGGAATGGCTATCCTTCCTCAGAGGGGCGGATAACATCTCCCTACATTCCTCTCCCTGGCGCATCCCTCATAGGAAACTATGGAGGTCTCTTGATGCTCTTTCGTTTACATTTGACCCACCGTGAAACCCTTCATACTGCATTCCACTGCATATAAACAGTATTCTAGGACCTGGTACTCTAAAGGGAATATCCCAACCTGTTTATGCCCAATAAAAGCTCTATGACTTGCCTATAACGTGTCAGTGGGATCTTATTGTGTCTTCTTTAGTACACTTGTAATGTACCATGGATTGAATGCTGCATGTGTTACTCCTAACATACTACCATGTACCCGTAATGTAACATAGATTGTTTGTAGATTGTGATATTCATGGACCATCTGTGTTTCTCCAACATAACTGCCTCCTCCAACATAACTGCATTTTATAATGTATAGAGATTAGATAATTGGGGGACCTTTTCTTCTTTTACAATTTCCTTGGTTTCTTCATATGTCAGTATATGTCAGTATTATTTCTGTTACTTTCACTGTATTTCATTTTGTATTATTCTTTCTGAAAAACAATAAAAACTATTTGAAATAAAAGCTGTCAACTGCTACCGCTCAATCTTCAAGCAAGGAGGTGGAGACTGGACAGGTTCGGTGAAGAACCGCGCCCTGCTGCTGTGACAGAAGATCCTCCCAAAGGGGCAGTCTGACCGGAGGATTGATGGCCATTGTCAGAAGGTCGGGATACCAGACTCTTCTTGCCCAATCCAGCGCTACAAGAATGACTTGAGCCTGGGTGTTTTTGATCTTCTTGAGCACTCTGGGCAGAAGTGGTATAGGCGGAAAGGCATACAGGAGGCCGCAGCTCCACTCGTGACGAAAAGTGTCACCGTGCAAGTGCTGCCTTGGAAACTCCAAAAGACACACAATTGATGGACGGAATGCAGACCAAATCAAAACATTCACCCCCAGTCAAGAGATCTGGGTAAATCCATCATTCTTTTGCTCATCATGCCACCCCAGTTTAGACCTGGCCATATGCAAATCAGTCTTGACTCTGTGCCTCATGGGAACAGTCCAGCCCAAACTGCCGAGCCAGGTCCTCCCTGGACCGGAAACAAGCATCCTAGGACCGGTTGCGGGGTTTCACCCCTCTTCAGCCAGGATAGCTTGATTCCAGTGGCACAGTGAGCCCAAGTCCCACGTCTGGGCATACCTGGCGCACTTAGGGTGAGAAAGCAAAAGACACACAATTGATGGACGGAATGCAGAACAAATCAAAACATTCACCCCCAGTCAAGAGATCTGGGTTAAATCCAGAATTCTTTTGCTCACCATGCCACCCCAGTTTAGACCTGGCCATATGCTCAGTTCATACGTCTTTATTTCGATAGTAACATCATAAAAGACAGTCTATAAAAATTGAAAATACATACACCATAATTCATAAAAGACTGTTTAAACAGTTAAAAACAACAATATGTAATCTTTAAGAACTTTCTTAAAAAAATTATTAAACCTCAATTCAGACGTGATTTGCAAATTTAAATTTGTAATCGTATAATTTAAGATATCTCAACATACATTAGACTTGTCTTGCTCTAATGAACCATGCCCACCCTAAAAATTTCGCCACACCAATAACGATAAACTCTGAGGTATTAAATCTTACTTCACATAATGCATCAGCATACCTCCTGGAGTTCAACCGTTTGCAGATGGGCGTTAGCCATTTACACCTTGGCACCGAGTAGGCAGGGCAGGCAAAGAAAAAATGGCCAACACTTTCCCTGTATTCCTTACACCATGGGCAGTATTCATTTGGCTGACCTTTCCAATTTTTAGTAAAGGATCTCAGGGGTAATGACCCCACCCTAAACTGATGGTATAGTTTTCTATCTAGGGTCCTCGTGATTACATCCCAGTAGTCCTCCAGATGGGGATCCAATTTAAATACTAGGAACTGACCTGTTAATGTAAGCAAGTCCGATTGCAAGACTAATTGCTGCTTAACAGTTGCCCAATATAGCATTTTGAAATCTTTAGTAGAGGGAAAGGCATTTGTGCCCGGATCAGACCACAGTAAACTAAGTCCCATATTATCCAGAATTTTTCTTACTTCTCTAAACCAGGGAATTTTTGCATAACCCGAAATAGATCTTATATCTTCGATTTCTTTAGCAAATAAAGCCAGTTCTGGAGTAGTCCAAATGCGTCTCCATAGTGCTACCAACCGGTACCGTGCTTGTTCCTTTACTGTTTTACAACCCATATCCAACAGTAAGGGTTTAATTGGTGTAGATTGGGGTAAACTAACCAACTTACGTAGGAATTTATTTTTTATCCTATCCAAAGGAGTTAAATCCTTATATCCCCAAAGATCAGCACCGTACAATATGGCAGAACTAATCCTTGCATTATATATTTTTAAAGCTGGCTTTACCCTTTTAGTCAGAGATTTGCGTTGCTCCTGGATAAGGGTACCCGTAAGTCGCGCAAATTTTAAACATAGAACATCCACCTGTGGCTGCCAACGCAAATGAGAATCTAAAGTCACCCCGAGATAGGTCATGGCATCCACCTGTTCAAGCTCAACCCCATTCATGCTAACATGGCTTTTTAGAGGTCGGGTTTTAGTTAGTACCATGAATTTAGTTTTGCTCACATTCACCTGTAAATCATTTAGTTTACAGAAATCCTCAAATCTATTAATCGCTGTCTGTAGACCCTTACGAGTCTTAGAGAGGATTAACGTATCATCGGCAAAAATGAGCAGGGGAAACTTAGTACCTCCTAAAGTTGGGGCATCAGTAGGGGTTTCAGAAAAAAAACGAACCACTTGATTAATAAATAACAAAAATAAGGTGGGAGCCAGAACACACCCCTGGCGAACTCCACGGGTTACAGGAAAACAATCCGTCGCCTGGCCCTGTCTCCCCCACCTAACCCTAGCAAAATTGCCCATGTGGAGTCTTATCACTAGTTCGAGAATGTCTTGCGGCATCCCGATATCCTCCAACACGGCCCATAACTTTGCCCTGGGCACGAGATCAAAAGCGGACTTAAGGTCCACAAAAGTGGCATATATAGTTCCACCACCCAATAGCACCACTTTCCAGTATAACTGGATAAATCTAAATACCTGGTCAATGGTGCTAATACTAGACCTAAAACCCGCTTGCATTGGAGAGAGAATACTATCGTTCTCCATCCAGATCTGGATTTTTGCAAGGATCATCCTTGCTACAACTTTCTGTAGGGCATCTATAAGGCTAATAGGGCGGTAGTTTTCTGGGACAGAACGATCTCCTTTTTTAAAAATTGGGAGAATTTCCGCCCCTTTCCATGAATCAGGAATCCTGGCCCCACTAGCAATAGCATTAGCAATCTTAGTAATGTAAGGGACCCAGATCCACTGATCCAATTTGAAAAGATCTGCCGGGATGCAATCCATACCGGGTGCTTTCCCCGAATGTATCAAACCCAGTGCCAGTTCTGTGTCCTCATTCAAAAACATTAAAGATTGGGATGATGGGGCACGCGATTGTACCGTATATTCTATCGCAAAATCGGGTACATTCGCTACTCCCTTGAACTGGGAAGAATAAAAATCCACCCAGGCATCAGTGGGGACATGATTTTCTGAGATTTGCAAGTCTGTGTTTCTGCCCCAGTTCACCACCTCCCAGAACTTAATCTGGTTGGAAGATAGACAGGCCTCATAGAGGTCCTGCCAATGGGACTCATCCCACTCTCGCTTCGCCTCCCACAGAACCTTTTTATACCTCCCACGAGCCTTTTTAATGTCGAGGCTAATTCTAGATTTAATGACTTTAATCAAATCACTATGCGCCTCCCTACATGATTTATTATACCATTTTTGACGGAATCCCATAGTTGCACATTTCCCAGGGTTTACAGGTTTTGACAATAGAGTTTTTAGTTTTTTAAATAGCTGGTCATGTGTGTTGCTAATCTGATGTAATGTATCTATAGTAATGGGCAGATCCTGAAGAGCACCCCATGAAGAGGATACTTCCAGGGATAACTCATGCAACAAATCCGGGTCCTCAAAGCCCTGGACCAACGGACCCTACGTCTGTCATTAGTGAGAAATGTCTCTGCAGTGAGGCATCTCGCTGGATCTGATCCACCTTGGCCAGCTAAGTATTTTAAACTTAATACTAAAGGATTGTGGTCGCTCTCTGGGCGAGCCACAACCTCCATATCATCCAACAGGGACCAATACTCCATTTTTAGCAAGATATAATCGATTCTACTAGTACTGCCCCCCATTATCATAAGTAGGAAGTCCGTTTTTATCAGAAAGGGAGCGACCATTGGCCGCTCTTAGCCCCCATTCCAGACAGAAGCCAAGCCAGTGTAGAGCTGCCTCAGTTGCCTTTTTGATGGGATTTAGGGCCAAGACTGGAACGTTCCAAACTGCATCTTCCTCCTCCCGTATATCCTGACTTTCACACGCCAAGGGTTCAAAATTACAATTTAGATCCCCTGCGAATATAATGGGGTTGTCCCGCCCAATTACTTCTAAATATGAGTCTAACTCATCAATAATTGCAGGACACCTCCCCCCCCGGCAGGCCACGAGCATAGATGTTTATAATAAACAAGCTCTTGTGGTCTGCCCTACTTAGTTTTATTCCCAGGATATCAGAGTTCAGAACTGGGACATCCACTATCCTATAATTATTAGTTTGCCTGACCCATATAACTAGGCCCCCAGAGGGTCTTCCCTTTTTCCCCTGTATTGCTGGTTTAAAAAAGTTTAGGTAACCTGTCCGATATAACGGATCCGGTGCCCAACTTTCTTGAAAAATTATAATATCAAACCTGTCAATGAAGACTGTCCAGTCCTCCGAACCTAACTTCCCCTTTAGTCCCGCGATATTCCATGAAACAATTTTCAGCCCAGTTTCATGAAATATTGATTTTTCTTGATTCGTTCCCCCCATTATTGGGCCCTGCTCACCCCTCTCTGATAATAGACAACTGACAGGGGGATATCTAACTGTAACAATCCCACAGATCTTGTCATGTTTCTCTTTATTCCTACCAAGATCTACTGAAACCAAGTCACATAAACTACAACAGGCGGCACCATCTGCTACTGGGTCATTATTATTATTAGAACCCTCAGCAACTCTAACGTTAGTATCTGGTAGACTGACCCCACCATTATTGGAAGGAAGTCAATCAATACACTCTAAATCAGAGAGTGGTTCAAAACGATTATACAGATGGGGGAAGGAATAGGGGGTATAAGGTGCCAGTCCATTTAGGAGCCTGCCCTTGGATTTACCGTGATAATTAAACATAGGTATAGTAGGAGGACCCCCATTTCGTTTTGGATAAAAATAATTAAGGTCCAAAGTTTGCACATCACCCATCCTACCGTATCTAGGTTCCCTACGTATGAAATCCACCACCCATGAGTCCCTAAAATTGACAATAATACAATCCCCCTCTAGGTCCTTAGGGCAATGCCCCACCCATTTTACTCTTCTGACATTTAGAATTTCCGTAACTGAGGTCGGTGGGAGAGGTCTATTTTTATTCAGCCAAAAGACTACTTTATTTTTAAGCTCCCTAAATGTTTCGGAATTTTCACCTTTAACAACCGATACTCCCGTCAGAATTATTGTATATGGTATGGCCTCAGGAGGAAGGTTAATGCAGGGGACATTCTGTTTTGGATCCCTCTTGGCAGGCTCAGCTGGAGGGTTCTCTAGGCTCCTCAACATTGGAGCGCTTTGATTTGACTTTGGTTTTTCCTTTGCACTTCTCATGGATTCCTTATCAATATTAACGTCCTTGGTATTTCTACTTATCGATGGTTGTATGCTAGAATATTCAGCAGGGACTTGGATTTCAGGTATAGTACATACGCCCGTCCCAGAATTTTGGGGGTTTTTAGTTATTGTTTGGGTCATATTTTGCTTATTCGTCAATTCTTTTAACATCTCATTGTTAGCAATAACTGTTTTCTCCAAGGATTCCAATTTTAGCATTCAACAATCTAGTGCGTTCAAGTAGGGGTATCATAAGTGACTTAACTATTACTTCTATACTATTTAATAATTCTTTCTCATTACCTGGGACCAACGGACAAGGTGGACTAGTATCGGTTAACACAGGTATGGGAAGATGAAAGTTGGAATCAGCAGATGGATTCAGTACTGAAGTATTAGATTTAGGGATCTTAGATATACCTCCCTTTTGAGCTCTATTCACTCTTTTCCTTTTGCGACGTTTAATAGTCTGGGAAACCTCCTTAAATATTTGGGGTTGATCAGAGCAGCAAGTATGTAGGGCAACATCCTCCCCACTAGAATTAGTATCACTCAAGGACAAGCCATCACGTATTATATTTTCAATGGATCCGTCCTTGTTATGACATAAGCCTACCGGCACTTGACCAGGATCTTGTTGTAGGCTTGTATTTAGGGCTGTAGTGCTCACTTTACTAGGAGAAATCGCTGTAGCAAATTGGCCCAAAGAAGAACGCTTGCCTGTTATAAGGTCTAAAGATAAACGTTTCTCTACAAAGGCGATTTCTTTTTCTAAGATACCCGTCGCTTTAATTAAAAAGGCATCAAGGGGACCTGTTACCACCGCTGTCGAAGTCTGGACTTGTACCAATCTCTCTTTCCCTGAACGTAAGGACATGATGGCAGATACACAATAAAAGATATCAGTCACAATCTAAATAGCACAAATTGCAAATCCTAACTTAACAAGCCAAGAGGGTAGGCCCAGCCCAGCCTCGGCAGACCTCGGACGGCCTCAGACGGCCCGCCCTTTGCCCGGGCTTAGCCCGGCGACCACCCGCGCGCGTCCCGTGTTGCGGGAGAGTGTTTGCGTTAAGTGGACCTCCCAGGAGGGGGCGTGTCCGCTGGAGAAGAGGCAACAGGTGTGGACAGCAGAGCCTGCTGGGCCTCGCAGTGCCGCAGCGTAACCTTGCAGCAATCCCAGAGTCCGGTGAACGGCGCCCGCGAAGCGGGGGTCGTGAAAGTTTCCCTAATACAGGCACTGGAGCCAAAAACCAGGAGACAGGTAAAAAGAGTCCAGATTAAACGGCACCCGTGGAGCGAGTGGTTTCTTCAGCTTTTAAGCCAGGATGGGGCCTGTCCGCTGGGGAAGAGGCAACAGGTGTGGACAGCAGAGCCTGCTGGGCCTCGCATGCCCGCAGCGTAACCTTGCAGCAATCCCAGAGTCCGGTGAACGGCGCCCGCGAAGCGGGGGTCGTGAAAGTTTCCCTAATACAGGCACTGGAGCCAAAAACCAGGAGACAGGTGAAAAGAGTCCAGATTAAACGGCACCCGTGGAGCGAGTGGTTTCTTCAGCTTTTAAGCCAGGAGGGGGCGTGTCCGCTGGGGAAGAGGCAACAGGTGTGGACAGCAGAGCCTGCTGGGCCTCGCAGTCCCGCAGCGTAACCTTGCAGCAATCCCAGAGTCCGGTGAACGGCGCCCGCGAAGCGGGGGTCGTGAAAGTTTCCCTAATACAGGCACTGGAGCCAAAAACCAGGAGACAGGTAAAAAGAGTCCAGATTAAACGGCATATGGCCATATGCAAATCAGTCTTGACCCTGTGCCTCATGGGAATAGTCCAGCCCGAACTGCCAAGCCAGGTCCTCCCTGGACCGTAACAAGCATCCTAGGACCGGTTTCGGGGTTTCACCCCTCTTCAGCCAGGATAGCTTGATTCCAGTGGCACAGTGAGCCCAGGACCCACGTCTGGGCATACCTGGCGCACTTAGGGCGAGAAAGCAAAAGACACACAATTGATGGACCTGGCTTGGCAGTTCGGGCTGTACTGTTCCCATGAGGCACAGGGTCAAGACTGATTTGCATATGGCTGGGTTCAAACTGGAATGGCATGGTGAGCAAAAAAACGATGGATTTAGGCCCAGATCTCTGTACTGTGGTGAATGTATGACATTGTTCTGCATTCTGCCCATCAACTGTTGTTTTTGCATTTGTCACCCCGAGTGGGAAGGGTATGCCCAGACGTGGGTTCCTAGTTCTACATGCCACTAGAATCAAGCTATCCTGGCTGAAGAGGGGTGAAACCCCGAAACCGGTCCTAGGATGCTTGTTTCCAGTCCAGGGAGGACCTGGCTTGGCAGTTCCGGCTGGACTGTTCCCACGAGGCAGAGGGTCAAGACTGATTTGCATATGGCTGGGTTCAAACTGGAACGGCATGGTGAGCAAAAAAACTATGGATTTAGGCCCAGATCTCTGTACTGGGGTGAATGCATTCTGTCCATCAACTGTTGTTTTTGCCTTGGAAACTCCGGCGCGCAATACTGCCGGCATTGCGCATTATCTTTGGAGGTGAACAGATCTAGCCAGAATCTCCCCACCGCTGAAAGAGACCTTGCGCCACCTCTGGATGGAGATGCTATTTGCGATCAACCAGGCACCGACAGCTGAGTTTGGCCACTCTGGCGTTCAGAGAATGCCCCAGGTGTTGAACCTCCAGGGTTATGCCCTTATGTTCCAGCCATGTCCAGAGGCGGAGAGCCTCCTGAAAAAGGGTTCACAACCCCACCCACCCTGATTGTTGCAGTACCACGTGGTGGTGGTGTTGTCGGCGAATGCCTGCTCCACTTTCCTCTTGAAAGAGGGAAGAAATTCCTTCAGTGCCACTCTGATCACCTGGAGCTCCAAGACCGGGCTCTGCCAGACGCCTCTGAACTCTGCCTCTCCCAGATGGCCGCCCCATCCCAGAAGTGATGCATCCATCATCAGCATTGGATCTGGGTGGGGAAGGGAGAGGGATCTGCCTCTGACCCAATCTTGTTCATTAGCCACCAATGAAGTTGATGCACAGCTCCCTCCGAGATTTGGACGTAATCTGAAAGATTCCCCTGATGCTGCGCTCACTGAAACTTCAGATCCCACTGCAGAGCCCGAATATTAAATCTGACATGATCCACCAGCAGAAAGCAGGAGGCCATGAGGCCCAGCAGCCCTCAGATTCAGTCTCATCGAAATCCAGGATGGTGGCTGGAACATTGGCATCATAGCCTGAATATCCCAGACTCCCTGCTCTGGAGGATAGGCCTGAAACTGCACTGTGTCCAGAACCGCCGGATGAAAGGGAGTGTCTGAGAGGGAGTCAGGTGTGACTTTGGCATGTTGCTAGTGAACCTCAGCGAGTGCAGGAGGCCCGCTGTAGTCCTGGAGGTGGGAGACAACAGCCTGGGGTGAGTCCGCCTTTAAAAGCCAATCACAAAGATAGGGGAAGATTGGGACCCTTGATCTACGCAGATGAGCTGCGACCACTGCAATCACCTTTGTAAACACCCACGGGGCACTGGTAAGGCCAAAGTGGAGCACAGTGAACTGCAAATGCTCGTGACCCACCGTGAACCAAAGATAATGTCTGTGGGCTGGCAGGACGGGGTTTCGGAAATAAGTGTCCTGCAAGTCCAACGCCACCATCCAGTCTCCTGGGTCGGGTGCAGACAGAACTTGGGCGAGGGTGAGCATTTTGAACTTCTCCTATCATAAAAAGAAGTAGAAGGCCCAGAGGTCTAGGATAGGACGCAGCCTTAGTCCTTTTTTGGCACCAGAAATTAGCGGGCCTAGCAACACGACCTACTTCTGGCAAAGGGACCCTCTTTATGGCTCCCTTGCCCAAGAGAACCGAAACTTCCTTGGGGAAAAGTGCCAAATGAAACTCTGACAAGCGATCATAAGAAGGTGGCATGGAGAGAGGGGTAGGCTCGAAGAGGAAGGATTAGCCTCTTGGGACTATTTGCAGGACCCATCTGTTCAATGTGATGGATTGCCAGCGGAGGAGTTGCTGGCAAATTCTGCCTCCGATTGGCTGGTGATGGGCCTAGAACACCGAACTAGCAAGGTTTGGAGGCAGTGACGGGGGAAAGGAGGGACTGACCCGCCGTTGGCTCTCTGACCCACGACGACCCTGGGTCTCACGTCTGCGGTCACGTAGTGGCTGGACAGCTTGCGGGACTCTGTGGCTGGGCTGGACAGGAAGGCTGGGCGACCCTTCCCTAGCCACGATAGGGATGAAAGGAAGACTGAGGTGGAGAGGAGATAGCTGTGAGGCCCAAGGATCTGGCCGTAGCTCGAGAATCCTTGAAGCGCTCGAGCACTGAGTCTTCCTTGTCACCGAAAAGGCAAGTGCCATCAAAGGGCATGTCCATCAAAGAAGACTGGATGTCACCCGAGAAGCCAGAAGTCCTCAACCAGGAAAAGCGTCTAAGAGCTGCTGACATAGCAATTGTTCTGCCCAGTGAGTCAGTAGTATCCAGTCCACATCGTATGGTGAATTTGGCTGGTTCTCTCTCGTCTGCAACTGCATGAGAGAGAATGGCCGGAGCCTCCTCTAGGCACTGAGGCAGCACCTGCATGACCGTATCCAGATTGTATGGGAGTAGCGGCCCAAGAGACAAGCGGTATTCACAGACTGCAATGCCAAGTTGGAGGAAGAAAACATCCTCTTACCAAGGTGGTCCAGCTTCTTGAATTCCATATCTGGAGGAGCAGAGGAGAGAGGAACCTTTCGATGATGAAGCTTGGATGACCAGACTCTCAGGGGAGGGGTGTTGGGATAGGAACGCTGGGTCGCCCGGAGCGGGGCGGTGGCAGCGGGCAAACGTATTATCCACAGGAGCCCAAGTGATGGCTTGGACCAACAGCCCAGAAGGACATCTGTGAGGGCTTTACTGAACGGCACAAGGTGTTTAGAATAGGAAGCTACAGGCTAACGCACCTCTGTCAGGAGGTTAATTCTGACTGCCACTGTAGGGAGCTCAAGGGCAAGGACCTCAGCTGCCCTCCTCGCCACCACAGCATAGGAAGCTCCCTTCTCCGTAGCCACGGTAGGTGGAGAAATCAAGCCAGTATCAGGGGAGATGTCTAGATCACTGGCATCACCCAGGTCCATTCGCCAGTCCGTTTCTTCAAGCTGGTCAGTTAAAGGGTCCAGAGGCCCCTCCCAGTCCTCCTCCTCATCTTCTGGCCCAAAATGAATGCCAGGAATGAACACAGGGACAACAGTCCCTTCTGGCGTCGGAAGTGAGGTTGATCGATATCGGTCCGGGTCTGTGTTCACTTCAGGGATGAGGATGGGGTCGATGAAGACCGGGAGCGTCATCATCTGGACCGACGTCGAGGAAGGTTGAGTGAGATAGACTGGTGTCGATCAGGATCCAAGCCTAAATCCAGGTGGGCCCTCAGGAGCTGGGGCCGGAGGCGCCGGCGTCGAAGGCCTAGGGCCCCCAACCGACTCTGCGGGGCCCGAAGGCACACCAGCAGAGCCGGGCTCCCTAAAAATGAGTTACAGGGCCTCATAGAATTGTTTTATTTGGGCTGGAGATGCTCCTGGAAAAGCAGAGAGGTGCAGAGTCGTCTCAGAAGTAGGTGCCGGAGACAGAGCCTTCGAGTGACGACTCTCGGAATCCTGTGTCGTGTCGGACGACCGACGGGGAGAAGTCGAAGAATGCCTGTGTTTCTTAGACTTCTTCTTGTGTTTCCCTGACTTACCCGAAGACCTCCCCGACGACTTTGAGTGCGACAAGGAGTGTGGGCTTCACAACCGTTCTTGTGACCTTCCTCTCTAACGAGAACAGGAGCGGCGCGAAGCAGAGCGACGGGCCTCCAGCAGCTTTCGGGACTGCTCCTGCAAAGCCTTCGGGTTCATGGCCCGGCACTCAGAGCATGACTTTGGGTCGTGGTCGCGCTCCAGACACCAAAAGCACTCGAGGGGCGGATCCATCACAGACATCGCCCGATAACAGGAGCCACAAGGCTTGAAGCCGGTCCGGTGTTGGGACATCCCTCAAAGCACCAGGAGTTCGAAACTCGTAAAAAGAAATTGACAAAAGTAAAAAAAAAAATAGCCAAAAAACGGTTAAGGGGTAGCAATGTCCGGATCGGAGCCTAGCTTGGCGCAAAAAAAGAAAGAACTGACATCAGCGCACATGGGTGACATCTATGTAGATTCAGCGATGTCATCCCGGCACCCACGATGACGAACATAGAACCGACCGACGCCACCTAACGGCATGCAGGGGCACTGCTAAAGTGAAATCTCCGGATCCAGACTGACGCTTGGCGGAAATTCTATGATAAGGATTCTACAACTAACATTCTCTATCAAATACAAGGATTTGCTCTGCTGCAACGTGCATTGCCACGCCAACGTCTCTTGATAGCTGCACAGCTTAACCCGTTCCCCCTTTGGCAAGGATGTTTTGGTGTGGTGGAATTAACTGATAACAGAGTAGTGGGCACCTAAGTGTTGGAAACAGGAGAGAACCACACTAAGAGTAATGGAGTTAACATAGACGTAACTTTATCTACTACTATGCATAGAGTCTTTACTGTTCTTAACCTCCAGCAAAACCTAAGAGGAAAGTGAGGAGTAAAAAGGAAGTCTCGGCTATCCAACGACTCAAGCAAATCTCCTTCAACTGAAATTCAGACACTTTTGGGAAGAAGGGGTCCACCCTCAATACCACTTCCGCTGTTGTTGAGTGCACAAATAATTCATTCAACTTACCCCACAGAAACGTATACATAAAAATTTACAATATAATCATTTGCTTGAAATGTAATAATGTCCAGCTCATTTTATTAATAGCTATTAACATTATTCCCGTGCTAGTATTTCCATCATTATTTGCATTCATGCAGAGGACAAAATGTATACAATAGACTCAAACCCAGTTCATCGTTTTCTGTCTGCACAAACCAATTTTGTTGAACTTTATAACACAATTGAAATCAGCTGCGAGAAAAAAAATCACTTTTATTGCTCAATCAGGCGATATATTGTATTACTAATTGATTGAAATTACTCTTTCTTCGATATAATGTATCACAGACACTCCAGTCAAAAATGAAAAACAATTGTAATTCCCAACATGGAAGGAAAAAGAAGCAAACAGCCACTTAAAAAGAAAACATTCCTCATTCTCTTTATGAGCCCTTAACAAGCAGGGTATGGTTCAGGGGCTGCTAGTGCAAGCTCCCCCGTTAGATGCCATGCCAATGTAATTCCAAGGTGACATTTTGTATCAGAGCAGCATCATGTTGCAAGGTGCTATCTCTTTGAAGACCTTGTGAGTAATATGCGTTAGGAGACGGCTGAAGTCCCAGCTAACGGGAACCCTTCTTACCAGAGTGGACAAAAGCAACAGCGCAAAACAATGATGCTTGATTGGCTCACTGGAGATGGTAAAGATTCCCTAGATAGTTTCTACGTGCCCTAGGGCTACTATGTAGGTTGTAAAGGTATCTAAAGGCACACTGGACTTTCCCAGATGTATGGAGAATGGCATAACATAATTCAATCAATCAATCAATCAGGGGGTTGGTAGAGCGCACTACTCACCTGTGAGGGTCTCAAGTTGCTGGGGGAGGGGGGAGCGGCTCCGGATCAGTCGAAGAGCCAGGTCTTGAGGTCCTTCCTGAATGTGTGCAGGGTCGGGGAGCGTCTGATGTTCACCGGGAGCTCGTTCCAGGTCTTGGCTGCAATGTAGGAGAAGGCTCTCCCGCCGGTTCTGCTTCTGCGGATGCGGGGGACCTCTGCCAGGGCAAGGTCGGCGGAGAAGAGGTTCCTCTTGAGTACGTGGAAAGATACTCTGTCGTTGAGGTATTTGGGTCCGATGTTGTTGAGGGATTTGTAGGCATGGGTGAGGAGTTTGAAGGTAATCCTCTTCTCGAAGGGGAGCCAGTGGAGGCCTCGTAGGTTTTGGGTCATGTGCTCATGACGCGGCGTACCGAGGACGAGTGTGGCTGCGGCGTTCTCGATGATTTGGAATTTGCGTAGAAGAGTTCTGTTGGTTCTGGCGTAGAGGGCGTTGCCGTAGTCCAGTCTGCAGGTTATGAGTGTGTGGGTGACGGTCTTTCTGAAGTCGGGGGGATCCACTTGACGGTCTTACGGAGGATGCAAAGGCAGTTGAAACTGGTGGAGGCAACGGCATTGATTTGGCGGTTCATGGAGAGGGAGGAGTCAAGGATGATGCCAAGGTTCTGGGCGTGGCTTGTCGGGGTGGGTGGGTTCCCGAGGGCTGAGGGTCACCAGGCGGAGGTGCAGGGTCCGAGGATGAGGACCTCGGTCTTCTCTGAGTTGAGCTTCAAGCAGCTGTCTTTCATCCAGTCTGCCATGTTCTTCATTCCTTCCTGGAAGCAGAGTCTGGTATCTTCGGGATTCTTCGTGAGCGAGAGGATGAGCTGGGTGTCATCGGCGTAGGATACGATGCTCAGCCCATGCTGTCTGACGATGGCGGCAAGGGGGGGCCATGTAGATGTTGAAGAGCTTCGGGCTGAGCGATTATCATTATTCGAGCAAATTAGACGATTGATGTCGCTTTAGAAAAACCTCGCTCAGTTTTTAGTAATGCCTCCCTGTCTCCAGGTGTAGGCCCGCTTTCTACCAAACACAGTTTCTAGAGAGCGAGGACTGCCAATGATGAAGTATGACACCTGGTGGTGTGTGAGGACAGTCCTTCACATTTTTTTAGATGCCCTGCACCTCACTTAATCAAGTGTAGTGTGCTTGTTTTTGTGTATAGAATCAAGAGATTTATTCAGGGTTGCTTATTTTGTGTGTACATATTATGCTTGGAGGCCAGCTCACCTTGAATACCCCGTAGCCTCTAGTTCCCTCCCCTAGCAAGCTTTAGGGTTTTGTGTGTGGAGAGGCTCACTGGTAGGACAACCTTGGTGGATCCCAGTTTGGAGGCTTCTGCTGGAGAAGAAAATGGACTAATAAAGGAAACGAGCCAGGGGTACCTTTATGGGGCCTCAGGAGGGTTTCTATTACCAGTGGTAGAACTATCTAGTGAGGACCTGAAGTAATTTCCTGTAGTACAGAAGTAGCAAAAACCAAGCTTGTGGTCTTCAACTAGGTCCTTGAAGCATCCAAGAAGGTATGCAACACCAAACGGTTAACAGTTGGAGAACCCAGCCCTTGGTTCATCTGTCATTTTGAGCATCTGGATAATCCTCAGTTTCAGGGTGATCTAGGTCCATGTCCTTGAAATAATCTAAATAATCCTCCATGCAGCTGATATTTTCACCCCTAAGTACAGCCACCAAGAACCCTGAAGATGGACCACAGCCACATATTTAGTGCTGGGGATTACCTGCCTAAAACTATGATATGAAAACACAAGAGCTCCTTTCATCGCCCTACATAATCTGGTAGGCAAAATAGGAAGTTGGGGTCATGTCCTCCTCAGTTTGCGAAAGCATATCAGAGACAAATGACACCATAGAGCTCTACTGGTAAGCATAATGGGTCAGGGGGCACCCAACAACTACTGTACTTCTTTCTTTCCTAACTACTGATGAGCTGTGGGGTGGTACCAGAAGCTTAGTGCAATATAGCTTCATTCACTTCTCACTCACCACTCCATCTCAAATCCCTCATCCACGAAGGAGTGACCACTGCATGTGAGGCGGAATACAGAGTAGGATGGGATTTGTTGGACTCAAATTGATATTAAGGGCACCGACACGAAGAGGCCAAATCAATACCACAATGTATTATGTTGAATTCACAAGAGCATCGCGGCACTTGGTTCCCTAGTTAAAGGCCTGTGAGTGGAGAACGGTAAACAACCTTTACAACGAAACTTTGACAACGCGTGCAGTTACATCGTGGATTTTACAACGAACGCGATGTAACCACGCGATGCCATTACAACGCAAGTCTTTACATCGACTTGCGCTAGATGGTGTGCTAACATTACAAATAGTGTAGTTTACTATCCCAACACCTTCCCTACTGTTAAGTGGACTGGAGTTGGAATAGTAAATTACGCTTTTCTAATGTTAGCACGCCATCTAGCGCAAGTCGATGTAAAGACTTGCGTTGTAATGGCATCGCGTGGTTACATCGCGTTTGTTGTAAAAACCGAGATGTAACTGCACGCGTTGTAAAGACACGCGTTGTAACGTCATACATCCGTGGAGAACGCTTAACTTGTTAATCCCTGATAATGTTGCCACCAAATCCACACAGAGAGAAGCAGGGAGAAGCAGATTCAATGGCTTGCTGAAAATCCATACCCAGACATGGAATTAGGCTTGATTCAGCATTGCACTTTTGTCTCCAAAGCAACAGAATGTTTGGTTTTCAAGGTGTCTTTGGATCCCAGGCAATGAACACCTATTCCCCCAACCCTGACAAGTGAATCTGGCTCGAAAAAGTTTTCAGGTAAAATTCTGATTTTACGGCCATGTGTCAAAATACTGCAGTCAGAAATATTGCCTGAAAAAAATATTGTACACAAATATTGTCCCATTTAGTGCAGAGTTTCTATTATTAACTCCAATGGTGCAGCATATTGCAATTTATATTTCTGACATATAATATCTATGTCAGATGATATTCTGAATATGATATTCTGGTACCATCCTCAAGTAATAAGTAAGATATTTTCAATTTTTCCAGGTTTATTAGCATGTTAAGCTTCTGAGGGCGACTAAGACATTGTTATTTGCTTTTTCACTGACTGAAGGGGTGAACTGAGCCTTTCAAGCTTATATTTTCCTGTACTTTGATCCTGACTTGAGTTTTGACTCCTCTGCTTGAGAATGGATCAGATGTGTTCTCCACTATGGGACCTCCTTGTTCTGCATTCACATACAGCTGTTCTGGGATATTGTTCCGATGTTTACACAGAAAGCACAGGCAAAACACACACAAGGCATGCAGATGAAGGGCTGTAAACTTATTGTGGCATTTTCTTCAAATCGGAGCATGGCAGCACAAGCCAAAGAAGAAAACAGAATGAATAATAAAACGTTCACAGAGAAAGCTGAGCACGGGGCCTCCTGTTACAGGATTGCTTAACATAAGAAAAGCAAGCTGAACGCTACACGTCTTTGTGGGCCAAAATGAACAGGGGAGGTTGGCCATCACAAAGGAAGCAAGTGTGATCACATGAATGCACACTCCTAAAAACAGAAAGCTCTGAATTAACACCTTGGAGAAGACAATAATTAACAGGTGGAGGACTGGATATTGTGTGGTAATCATAACAATTAAGAAATTAGGATTAAGATTATCACAATACTCACACCATTCCTCCAAGAAGGAAAGGATGATCATACAGGTGCCTGTTCTACAGGACTGGTGAAGAGTTCAAACTCTCAGGCCTGCCATTGCAGCTTATATGTGCAGTTTTAAACTGCAGGGTTGATCAGGAAAAATAAACTTTTTGCCAGGCCTGAACTTTCCTTTTTAATACATCTAAATCTCCCCTAGGGTAGGCCCTGAACAGCCCATAGAACAGCGTGAAGTGTATTTAAAATGATGGACATGTACTTTTAAGTCTTGCGTGTCTTGGTAGTGAAAAACTCTTTCATTTGTTTTTCACTATTGAATGGCCTATCTATCGCATAGGATAACACTGGGTTTCCTTATTACATTAAATAAGTGATAACTTATGATTAGGAGAAAATAAGAATGTTGAGTTTTGTCTCTAAAGAATTGTAATGTAAAACCCTGTGTAATGGTAAAGTTTGATTTTAAGTCACAATTCTGAAATCTCACTTTTCGAAGGTTGAATTTGTTTTGTTTTGTCCTAACCATTTGGTGCCCGCAGCCTGTATCCAGGGTCACATGACTATGTTTAGTTAACAGTTGGCTTTTATGAATTCCTCTCAGACAGCCACACAATAGAGGGAATGGTGTTGGCTGGATGGGCCATCCAAGGTAGGATGGGAGGCAGTGCTTTCACCTACCACACCTGCACTTTAACCCCTTGAGTGCCCATGACGAGATGGTCTCGTCATGGGCCGCGGTGGCGCTGTGCCCATGACGAGACTATCTCGTCATGAGCCCCGCCCGCTAATGAAACGCCCGGCACAGGGCGTGGAAAGGGCGGGGCACTCAAGGGGTTAAAGTCACTGCCTTAGCACACTCACAAAGAAATGTACACTAGCCTATTATGCCCCCAGACAGATAGGGATCAGGGCATGGAGGCAAAAATTTCAGACACTTCTATGTGAGGGAGAGAGGGGGGGGGGTCTACAGAAGCTTCTCCACTTAAAAAATAGCCCCATTTATAAAAATAGGACCCTCAGACCCACACTTCAGTATGCCTCTGGACCTGTGGATACTACAGAAGAAGGACTGGCTTTCTGCCACTGGACTGCGGTGCTGTCTGAGAACGAATGCTGGACTTGCTCCCTACATACCAAACTGAGTGACTCGATGGGTCAGTTGACTGACCTCTAGTTTTGAGTTACAGTAACACATCAAACTCAAGAGGCCAACTGCTACTGCCCAGCGGACCTACTGCGCTGTAACTGACTAGACCTTCAACTGGACCTGTCTGAGTCCTGCTGGCCTCTGCTGGAGTGTGTTCCTGATCTCCAAGTGGTGCCTCCTCAGGTCCTGGATGGCATAAGAGAGCTCCTCCAGGACTAACCGAAGGTTCTACCAAATCTGGCACGAAGTGATACAAAACCTGGCAATGCCTCATCGCAGAACTGTATGCTGCATCGGAAATGATACTTAGTGAGAAGCCCCGCAAGCCTCATCTCACAGCTGCCAGCCTCATCAGAATCAACATCGAGCAATGCAAAGCCCTCTAAAACCTCGCACCACATCTGCCAGCTTCATCAGATTCGACACCAAACTATGCCAAGCCACAAAACGCCTCACCTCACAGCTGCCAGCTTCATCTGAAACAACGCTAAGCGACAGAAAGCCTAGCTGCACAGCTGTTAGACCTGACAGACTTTGGTGGTCTTCTCCCAACCTTTTGCATGCCTGCTTCCCTCCATTAATGTGACCTTGCTTTTGCTGTTTAGTTGGGATTACCTTATTACATCTTTTAAATGTAACTCACAATTGTGAAGAGATGGACTTTTCGAGTTTAGTGTCACTTAACTCACAATTTAAAATCACCACTTACGGTGAAGTTGGATTTTAAATTCCAGTATAGCAAATGCTGCTTTTAGAAAGTTGGCCTTTCCTTACTTTAACCATTTGGTGCCTTCTGCCTGTCCCTGGAATACACATCTGGGGCGGGTAACAGCTGGTTTCCTGAATTCCCTCTAGACAGTCACACACAAAGGAAGGGTAGGTGTGCCTGAGTGGCGATCTGCATGCAGATGGGCCATCCTGAGAAGGTTGTATTCTGTCCCCACACAAACTATTGATTGATTACCCCCCTGTAGTGTGTCTAGATCAGGACAGGAAGGGAGAGCCTCTGTGCACTTCAAAACTTTTTTTGAAGTCTCCCCAACTTCAAAAGCACAGTTAGGTATAAATACTGGACCTCTGGGACTACCACATCAATACACTTCTGGACCTGTGATCATTCTGCCAGGAAGAAGAGGATCTGCTTTGCTGATCAAGGACTGCCCTTTGCTGGAACTGCTGTTTTGCTGAACTCTTGCCGTGCTATGTTACCCTGCTGCTCTCTCTCTGCCAGGGTGAAAAGGACTGGACCTGCATCACTTGAACCCAGAGCGACTTCAATGGCTTGCTTCCTGTTGCCTAGACTCAGGGGCACAAAATACTTAGAACCCTACTGTTCCAACCACTGGGCTTATCTGCTTGTGAGTCTATCCTGACAATTGGTGCCACCCCAGTGCTGGACCCTTGGAAGCGGGCCTAGGGGTTTGCTCCAGTAGAACCAACCCATCCTCTTCAGCAAGAGCCGAATCGATGCACGGCCACTGTTGCAGGAACCGGAACCCCTACATCGCACTCGTAACCACCGATTCGGAACTGAAGCATCGCCACCACTGCATGGAGAAGATCGAATCATTGCCTCTACAGCATGGAGAAACCCAGTACATAGCATTCGGAACCAACGCACTTCGGAACCGATGCTAACTTAACTAAAGCGACGCATTGCCGCAGTTGTGTGGAGCAATTCGGCGCAACACCTCAACTGCGTAGGGATCACCAATGCATCTTGTGTTGATACCAGGATCAAGGTACTTTCCATCTGGGGCCTGCATAGGCCTGCGTAGGTCCTGTATCCGTCCCATGTTCCATCGCTGCAGCCTGAACTCTTGACTTTGTCCCAGTCCATCGCCACCAATTAACTGTTTAGGCGCTACTTTGCTTCTAAGTGCTATATTTTGCAATTAATGTTTAAAAATTAATATCTCGATTCTTACTGTTGTTTTGGTCTTAGTTTATTTATAAACCCATAATCTATTTTTCTAACCTGGTGAGGAGTCCATTTGTGGTGTTTTTCACTATGTTGTTGCATGAAGTGTTGCACAAATACTTTACACATTGCCTCTTATGTTAAGCCTGACTCTTCTTTGCCAATCTACCAGAGGGTGAGCACAGGATAATTTAGGTTGTGTTGTGACCTACCCTGACTAGGTTTGTGGTTCCTGCTTGGCCAGGGTGGATACGAGGGCCAACCAGAAACCAATATTTCTAACAACAGCCCATTGAAATCAATGCAGGGGTTATGCCACATAGCTTCATCGGAACCACCAATTGAATGATTGAAGAAACACTGTGCAGACCCCTCACCAAGGACATTTGGTACAATCATCAGCAGGCCAAACTTAGTCCTGTGCTAGGCCTGCGCTTCGTCAAGGTTGGCCTGTAATTGTGACTTTGTCCCAGTCCAGCGCAAAAAGTTGTTACTTTATGGCTTTTGGTGTTACTTTGATCTAAAATCTTTAAATTGCATATCTCCTTTTCTAATGATTGGATTTTTGTCTTTTTGTTTCAAAGAATTGATTAAATTTTACTCTATTTTTCCATTTTGGCATGGGTTTTTTCTTGTGTTGGGTTTTCACCATGTTGCTGTTTGTGTGCTGCATAAATACTTTATACATTGCCTCTAAGTTAACACTGACTGCTTTTGTGCCAAGCTACCAGAGGGTTAAGCACAGGTTAATTTAGTGACTTTTGTGGTTCACCCTGACAAGGATTGGGGCTGTTGCTTGACAAAGGCTCATACCCCTCTTTATCAACAACTCAACTCTAACACCTTTTAGCAACCCAGACAACTGTTATGAATTGTTTTTAGAGAATGCATAGTTAACAGACCTGCCACTCTCACTTCACAGTTGTGGGCATTGAAAGGAATGGTTTTCGCCATGCTTTGCTAGATAGTCTCTAATAAAGATACTCCTTTCGAGTTCTGAGCAAAGTGCTACTCTTCAAATGTGGGATGGCAGTTGACAAGTTTATACTTGTTTGTAGTAATAATATACATGCAGAATAATAGCTGAAAAATGTCACAACACTTGGTTGTCAGAATATTATTATTACAGTAGTACCGTATAACACTAATATTTTGTCCTAAAAATCATTTACAAAAATATCATCCAGTTAGATGATGGTTTTCTATTACTAACACTGGTAGGGCAATACATCTGTAGAGAATAATTTGACATGAAGTTTATGTAAGGTGATATTCTGACCGATATTCTGGCACCACACTATGAAATTCATTACATTTGGATATTTTTCTAGCCACTGTAGCACCCACTCACTTTTTCTAATATTCAATTGGTATGGCTTTGTCCAACTCTAACTCGTTTTTTTTATCATGGTGATTTGATTTACAACATAATGATATAAGAAACATTTTCATCCCATTTTTCACAAAATTTGTCTTCTTCCCTTTCTCATGATATATTGTTTAAAAGAAACATGAACAACTGAACCCTACTCAGTTAAATCTCGTACTGGCAACATATTTTTTGGCTCTGAGGATACGACCGACGCCGCTGTGAGAAGACGGAGGCAGAAATTTCTAGTGCTGTTATTTTAAATTCCTTTTAGAGAGGTGTTGTATCTTATCTTCAATCCCATACTGTAAAACTGACACTCTCCAGGCATCCAAACATTCTGTGACCTCACCGCTCATACCAACATTCTACAACATCCACACTGGCTGAGTAGCAAGGACCATGAACTAGGAAAGATGCATTGCATTGAAGATAAGATACAACACATCTTCCCCCTTATGAATAACAGAATGATACATCAAGAAGGACCATGAACTAGGAAAGATACATTGCATTAAAGATAAGATACAACACATCTTCCCCCTTATTGGTAACAACAGAATGATACATCAAGAAGAAAATGTAATAATCATATCAATAACAATTACATGAATACTAAATCAATAAATAGGCATATCAATCATATTGGTAACATATTGGAAGAAGCTACGAAACACCTTGAAGGAAGTTAGAAAGGCACACAAAACATTAAATGAAGATACGCCTCAAATCCTTTAGATTAAATGCTAAGGAACCCTACAAATAAAGGAGAAATGGTAAGATGAGAGTGACACAAATCTACAGTGATAAAGGAGAAGACATCGCAGAGAAGAAGCAATTGAAAGTGACACAAGACACACACCTCTTCCCTTTTTCAGGGCACACAGGAAAATAAGAAGAACACACATCTTCCCCTTTTTCAGGGCACAATGAAATAAGTAGAAAGGATGCAAAGTGCATACACCAAAAGAACGAAAAACGGAACAACGTTCAGAGTCACCACCACACCAGTATGAAGATAGGCTGAAAATCAAAATCAAATATTAAAAGGTAGAAGCAACCATCAGAGAAGACAAAAGATACTCCCAACAATTAAGAAAATAGGCTCTCCAAAGGAGGAAAGTGAGAGGAACACCCGTACAAGAATACAAAAAAAAAGCCTCAAATGCCAAACTATAGCGCAAAATAGAAAACTGTGGCTGACGAAATTCATTAAAGAATTTCAATAAAGATCCCCCATAAAGGAATCTTTCAAATTAATCATGTAAAGTGAAAGTAACGTGCACTAAAAATATGAAAGAAACATATTCAGCAATGTAAGTGACGAGTCCACAAAAGTAATATGTTAAGATGGCAAGTCACATAGCCAATAAGCTATAATCAAACAAATCTCAAGCAATCTCTTAATGACAATAAAGTACTGTAATGTAAGATGCAAAACAGGAAGCATATAGGTGACAAGTCCACGTAAGCATATATGCAAAAAAAAGAAAAAAATGGCAAGTCACATAGCCAAAGGCTATCATAACACATGAATCAAAACGAACATTTTCCAACAAACCTGTGTGAACAACATTATCAAGTAGTAGGTTACGAATCCATGTCCAAAAGTTTGCGCAAGAAGTGGAAAGTCACATAGTCGAAAGACTATCAAAAATCATGCCTCAAACAGAGAAGAATACGAAGCAGAACATTGTAAATAAATTGCAGAGAAATTAACTTATCGTGCAATAGCATGTACATTTAAAAAATCATAATGGAGCATTATACAGCAAATAAGGAATTCACGTGCAAAGATATGCACCAAAAGGTGGAAAGACATATGAAGACAAGCAATAAAATGAAGAAAGCAGATTGACCGGTCAAACATCAGGATGACAGAAAGTGCAAAATAGAGAAGAAAAGAAAAGATCAAAAACATGTTTGAAAATAACAGCATGGAAAACATTAGAGAAATGCCAAACAGATTTTAAAAGGATGGTACTTCTCTCCGGTGAGCGAACACCTCACCCGAAGTCCAACTCAATCGCAGGAACCATCTGAATCACACTGAAATCCCATGTACTTAAGATGATAATCAAAGTCAGGTGAATGCAGTTCCGGAACAATAACCAAGTATGGAAAATGGAACCAAAGCAAAGTACATACCTCTGCATCTTCATGAAAACGAATACATGCTGTTGCTCTAATAAATCAAAGGTTCTCCCACAAAACAGTAATTTTAAACGTGCCATCTGTAGAGTTTCAAGTTAGAAAAGGCTCCACTGAAAAACGTGGTTGGCAGGACACGTAATGTTGCAGGAAAAAGCATCAAGAACACATAGTAAATGCCAAACTTAAAATGGCGGCACATTTTAGACGTTCCAGCCGGGAGGCTCACGGCAGGAGGACATTCCAAAGAATTGCCAAACAGCTGATATGACGCAGAAAGAAATCATCGAACAAACAAGAACATAGCAGCAACGTTGACAATGGCTAAGGCTGCGCACGATGGCAGAGCTCGTGAGCAATTTGAAAAATGACTTGTGCCAGCATTTTAAAGAGTGACGGCAGTTGAACAGACTATGTTTTTTTTAAACACTGTGACAATGTGATTAAAGACTTTGATCACAGCCTGGCCCCACAACACAAACTTTCCACTACAAGCAGTAGAAATGTCACAGCATTGAAAGAAGAAACGGCACGATAGGAAAGTCAGAAAAAGGTCACACACATAATAAACAATTTAAATCAGGTTACGGTGCTCCTCTTCACCAATGAATTCAGCTACAGTGCTCCTCCTTCACAAATAAATTAGATTACAGTGCTCCTCCTTCAAAATGAATTCAGATTACAGTGCTGCATGTTCTAAATGAATTCAGTTTACGATGCTCCTCCTTCTGCCAGATAACTATACCGCACACTGCTCGCTCCTCTATATCAGGAAAAGTAATTTCGAGGAACACGGACAATTTCAAACTTGGTACTGAATGTGGCGAACTTCAATTACAGGAGCAGGAAGGTATTGACATCTATTCAGAACAGCAGTAGAGGCAAGCTTAAAGGCAGTCAGGTAGCAGAAACAGGGAGGCAGCAGCAGAACAGCAAGAAGCAGGAGAGAGAATTACAGCAGGGACTGGCACTCTTGGGAAGTGGGCGACCGGTGTGGTGGTCACTGGTGGGGCTCTCAGGGGTGCCAGTATGCTTTTAGGTGCGAAGCTGTAGTTGTAAATTAAACAGTTCATTACCTTAGAATTACTTCTTCAGATGCACTTGTAGATCCAACCAGATCGTCGCCAAATGGGGTAATATATAATAAGTCCATTGAAGCCGAGGTGTAGATAAAGAAGATGGTATTTATTGAAGATGGTAGATATAGTCCTTAGATCATAATGTGAAGCCTCCCCAGGGCAGCTCCCTTGCTGCTCAGCCCATACTCTCAACTGACACTTCCCAGGCATCCCAACATTCTGTGACCTCACCACTCATACCAACATTCTACAACATCCACCCTGGCTGAGCAGCAAGGACCATGAACTAGGAAAGATGCATTGCATTGAAGATAAGATACAACAAGATGGTGTGTGCGAATAAAAAAATGTTTGACTTGATGAGCTGCTGATGGAGATAGGTAGATGGCCGGCATTTGACAGACACACTTAGGTTGCCTCGCTCTCTATGCTTGGAGCATTTCACAAATGACTAGTCTTACCTGGACATATGCAGGGTGCAGCTCTAGCTGAGACACAAAACAGGAACTAGATTACTTGCTCAGGGAAGACGAGAAGAGTCTTTGGCCGAAGGAAGAATCTTTCTTCAAACTGAACTAATATTGTGCTTACAGTTGATGCCGGAAAACGATTGCTTAAATCTTTCACTGCTTCTGTCCTACATGTAATCATATAATGTGGCTTTTGATCTTGATGGATAATGAAGTATATTCTTACATATGGGACATTTGTATATTCTCTAGAACACCTTGCCTTCAATGTCCTTGTGACCTGACAGAGAGGAAAGTGGTTAATTTAGTGAAAATGAAAGCTGACAAAACACTGTGATCCATCGATAACAAACGGAGTTACTATGAGGAAGAGTGCAGCAGCCAGTATGTTTGTTTTTAGGTCGAGCCAAGCGGCAGCGCGTACCCACTGCTCGCTCTTCGAGACTGCTGTAGTAGAGTATGGGAGAGAAGCCAGCACCCACTCTCTGCCCGTATTTTTTCAATGGCTTCTTGTGTCATAATCTTTCGTAAATGTTGCCTTCGGATTCGTTAATAGGCTTGTTAATCCCTCCTTAGTACGTCCTTGTCTTCATTTATAAGCTCCCATGGCTACTGGCCCCTTTACTTCAGTTGTTACATGAGACCTGTTATTTAGTCTGTAAGCATCATTTACTTTATTGAGTTTCTCTTACTGCAGGCTGGACATGCGCTGCTTCAGCTGAAACCGCTTGTGTTTTTTTAATCAGTGCGGCCGCCCTCGTAACACAGGCGCCTGCTTTCAATCACTTTCTCCCGGCTTTATCTCGTGTCTATTTCAAACACCATTTAAAATGGACTTAGAAATGATTAGCAACTTAAGTTTTGAATTCCAGGTAGCACATAATCGTGTGCTAATGGGCTGAAGCTCACAACAGAACATCTGTGTTACATGTCATCTGCACTAAATCCACCTGACAGGGTTGTTTTCAAAATCCTGTTTTATTAACAACAACAACAACACCACCACCGTCACCAATACCACCACCACCAATACCACCACCACCAATACCTACACCACAACTAAAACCACCACCAATACCACCACCACCAATACCACCACCACCAATCCAATGCTACCACCACCACCAATACCACCACCACCAATGCCACCACCAATGCCACCACCAATACCACCACCAATACCACTACCACAAATACCAATAACACCATCAATACCAAAACCACCACCAATACCACCACCACCAATACCAACACCACCAATACTAATACCACCACCATCAATACTACCACCAATACCCCACCACCAATAACCCCACCACCAATATCTCCAATACTTCTACCACCAATACCATCAATACCACTGATACTACCACCTATACCACCACAAATTCACCCACCACCAACACCACTGCCAATATCACCACCACCAATACCACCACCAATACTAATACCACCACCAATACCAATACCACCACCACCACCAATACCACCAATACCACCACCAATACCAATACCACCACCACCACCAATACTACCAATATCACCACTGCCACCAAAACCACCACCAATACCACAACCACCAATACCACCACCAATACAAGTACCACCACCACCAATTCCAGTACCACCACCAATACCGTCACCAATACCGCAACCACCAATACCCCCACCACCACCAATACCACCACCACCATACCAGCAATGCCACCACCACCAATACCACTAATACCACCAAGACCAGCACCACCAATGCCAAAACCACCACCAGTATCTCCACCAACATCACCACCACCAATACCACTACCTCAGTGCCTCTCGCTCACTAGTAATAGCAGGGGCACTGTAAGAAGCCGGAGCTGCAGCCGAGACCATCCCTCCCTTACTCCAAGCCTGCCATAAAGCACAACCCGCCCTGCACCAGGAGGTGAAGCCAGGGCCCTGATACAGCTGGAGTGTTTTTTCATTAGGCCAAAGATAGCAATGACATTACGCAATACCACACTGCACACTCAAATCACAGAGAGGGCAGTAAATAGCCTCCCCGCTCTTCCTCCTTAGCCTCGACAGTGTAATCACAGAGCAAAAGGTGTTGGAGCGCTTTGTTAGTGTTCATAGCTCGGATCATATGTAACTCTCACTTCACACTTTGTGTCTCTGTAATTTACAACACGTTCACATCTTCTTCGCTGCACTATTTATCACTACCTTAAAGACGTCGTAGGCCAGTCTCTTCCTCTGATATTTACAATCTAACAAGCGGTCGAAAAGGCTCTTTATTGCAATGCACTGGGTCTCGCATTTGCGAGAGTTTAAGCTATTAGTATTGTAAATTACAATACCTTTTATTTATGTTTTAAAACCCAAAACATAAATAAAAGGAATTGTCATTTACTCAAACACGCGTGAATGTGAAACCTATTGCATTTCTTTAAGTTACTCTTCCAGATGCCCATCTTGGAGCAGTAAATTAAAATAAGTAAATGCTGATGAGCAGTTAGTTATGGGTGCAATTGGGGTAAAAAACAAAGTAGCAGATGTAGGCAGGGATATTAAAAAAAACAAATAAAAAGAGGGATGTGGAAGAAATGTATGAGATTGGGAATGGAATGTGAGGGGGAAGCAGCACACGGAAGAGAGAGCACGAAAACATATGAGCTCCCATAGATTGATAAAGCTAAAATGAAAAAAGAGTCTCTTCAACTAAGCTGTGGAAGGGCACAACTCTTCCAATCAGAACAATGTGTCAGCAGAATGCTCTAGGGCAAGAGAAACACAAGGCTGGGTGGAAAACCTGTCAAACCAGGAGCAGAAAAGTGAGATACACAAAGCGAGTCAATCATGAGGAAGGGGCCAACCCGAAGCCCACTCCATGTATATTGGCAAAAATAGGTCTGTTTGTTACCCAAGACCTGAAAAGGAACTTGCACATTTCCCAAAATATGATTGATGTGATATGATGACATGTATTTCTGGAGATACACAACTATCAGCCCCATGCCACAAAGACAAACTATTAAACTTAGACAAGGGTAAGAAGTAGTCTTCAGTTTCCAAGGTTCAGCCGTGCCTGCTACCCATTTGATTCTAAATCAGGTGGTGGTGGCCTAGATTCCCCTAGAGCTATCATTTGCCCCTTGTGGCCTGCTCTCCATGAAAGGCCTCCCATTAATAATATTTTTTTATACATGTTTGTTTATCACATTTTCATCAACACACATACATTGGAACCATGCACATAACGGCTTACATTAAAATTGCAGTGTGTTACACAGATGATCTAGGCACGTATGATTAAACTTGAAAAGCAATTACAAATGTAAACTCAAACTCTCTGATCACTTGTCCAGGTATACGTGGGATGGATGGGCGCCAGGGACTCTGCAAAGAGTATAAAGGGGACCAGGGAAGGATCCTCAGTGGGAAGGGGCACTAGAGTCAGCTGGGAGGCAGGCCCCCCTCTCCTAGTCGCTTCCCACCTGGAAGCGGGGAGGAGGGGGCCCTCAACTGATGTGGCCCCAGAGGGGGGGGGCGTATTGATCCTCCTTTACTCCCAATATGTGGAGAATTGGATCCCTTAGGAGGCTTCAGTCAATCCCATTCCAAGATCTTAGTGTCGTGGGAGGATTTGCGTGATGGAGAAGCCTGGGGAATTCTATATGTATGAACCACCTCCGCCCGCCTGCTGCCCTATAGTTTGTATGCAGGATTGGACAGGGAGTCCAGCCATGAGCCGGTGCGTTATTGGGTGAGAGGAGAGGGGGGTCTGGACTCCCTTGACGAGGATACTGCTAAAGCAGATGAGCGGGGATCCATCAGCCAGGAGAGGAGAGTCGAGAATTGGTCGAACAGTGGGGTGTAGGAGGAGAAGAAGAGCTGCCCGGCACAGAGGCGGGCCAGGTGAACCCATGTCCTTCAAGAACCAGCCTGCCAACCAATAGGAGAGACACTAAAATTGGGATGCCAGATAGTAGTATTCAAAGTTAGGGGCCCCAAGACCGTCTTGATCCAAGCAGAGTCTGACCTTATGCAGGACATCTCGTCTGCGAGAGTTGTACCAACAGAGTTCGCCTAATTGGATGAGCAGCTCTCAAAAAAAGGATCAGGGGCGAATCACTGGAAAATTTGCAAAATAATAAAGTAGGAGAGGAAGTATTACCATTTTGGCAATACGACCCACCACAGATAGAGAGAGAGATTTCCAGAATGCCAATTGGGACCAGATCGAGACAACCGCTGCTAATAGGCTACTGTCAAAGAGATCTGAGGTCACATGAAATATACGATGCTCAGATAGCAGAGAGAGGATGGTTCCCAATAAACAACGCCCCACCCAGTTCGAAGATCTGCGGTGGCACCCTGGGCAGCAAAGAGAACAGACAGGATTTCCCACAGCTGATTACAAGTCCTGATACCCGGCTGAACTCTGACAGGAGGGAGGCTATTGGAATGAGTTCGGGGGTGACGTCCCTCAAGCAAAGTAGGACGTCATCGGCAAAGCATGAAATTGCATGTGTATCATGTGATAAGGGGATATCTTCAGCCACACTAGCCACCTGTTACCCGGCTGCTAATG
This sequence comes from Triturus cristatus, assembly GCF_964204655.1. Taxonomy (NCBI): domain Eukaryota; kingdom Metazoa; phylum Chordata; class Amphibia; order Caudata; family Salamandridae; genus Triturus; species Triturus cristatus. The sequence continues at coordinate 964,129,342 of NC_140589.1, forward strand.
GCTCCATCGCCAGGGTAAATAGGAGAGGCAAGAGGGGGTACACCTGCCTGGTTCTCCTCCCAACCTGATTAGAGTCTGATAGACACCCCAGAAAGCGAGTCTGTGTATTGGGGAGGTATATAGAAGGCGAAGACCCGGGTAATATAGGGTCCAAAACCAAATCAGGCCAGGACTGCAAATAAATATTCCCAATCCAGGGAGTCAAACGCTTTATGAATATTGATTATCAGTGAGGCAGAGTGAGGCCACCTGTTATGTATCACTTCCATTATGCGGGATAGTCGGTGAATACACATAGAGGTATAACTTTACATGTTAAAACCAGTTAGATCCTTATGGACCAGTTACAGCAACAACTGTTGCACTCTTTGGGCTAGTATGGTGCTTAAAATGTCATCATCTAAGTTCAGTATTGGAATGGGGGCAGTATGAGACAATGTCAAGAGGGTCTTTCCCAGGTTTTACCATCAACACCATGGAGTCTTCCAGTGTGGTAGCAGGGAGGGTCCTCCTGGAGAGAGCCAACTCATAGAGCTGGAGTAGTTTGTGTGTCTTGGAATACATAATAAAATTTCCAATCCAATCTAATATTTCTTTATTTCGGTTATTCACCATAAAAGAACACACAGGAATATGTACATACAATAAAAATCATTGAAAGAAAGTTAAAAGAGATAAAACATTTCATCTAAGATAATTCATTTTAGGTTTAAAAAAGGATAAGAAAGTCAGTCAACTGTCAGTACCTTGGTTTAGATTCTTAAGGAAGTTTCTCCTGGCCCACCACATGGAAGTCAAGAAACGTGAAACTGCAAAAACTATGTGGGAGTCTGTTCTATGTTTTAAAATTCTAAATGCTTCCATGCAATGGGTTATACCTAGATATTTACACAGCTGGACCAACCATTTTTGTCTTATTAGATGATAACCCGGGCAAAAGAAGAACACATGTAGTTCAGAATCAACACAAGTGCTACAGGCTGGACACCCGGTTGGATTACCACCAGACCATTTACAGGTAAAAACACACAGGGGGAGACAGCCATGGCGAAACTGCACATATAATTTCCTGCCTGTTGCCGGGCAGATTTCATCAAGACATGCCTCCATCCTGGAGGTGTCTTTAACTTCCATGAAAAGTGAGGTAAGAGTGCCATGGGCGGGTTCTGTATGAAGTTTTGCGGTTAGTCTCCCCAATAGCTGGAAGTTAATAGTTTGCGTGATGTTCTCATACAAGCAGTATCAGGGTTTTCCTATATTTCTTTTAATCCTATTTCTTTTAGGCTCTCCCTGATAAATGAAAGCCATGGCAACTTTCCTGAGCCGGGTAGTCTCAAAATTTCCTGTAGCTCTGATCTATACTCTGACTGGTCCGGTGTTATCCACAGGCGCCACCAGAAAAGTAGTGGCCTGAACCCAATTTCCTCAGCGATGGATCGCACCCCTAGGTCCATACGCAGTGGGACCAGAGGGGAGCTTTTCAGTAATCCGAGTAGATGTCTAAGGAAGTTGTTCTCGGTAACTACCAGAGACCTATAGTCAGAGTGCCCCCAGAGTTCAACCCCATATAAGGCAGAGCTCCTCGCCTGGCTTTTATAAATCTCCATAGCCGGACTCTCTGGTTTGTGGAAGGTCTTTCTGAAAAACGTAGCCAGGCCACCTATGGTTTGTATCAATTTGAGGTTACCCTTGTTTATTTGGGCCCCCCAGGTCATGTTTTCAGTGAGGGTTAGGCCCAAATAATCAAATACAGTGACCTGCTCCAGAGAGATTCCGTTCATGTGCGGGTTAGAGCGTGTGGATTTGCTAGGGTTAAAGATCATAAAGTTTGTTTCGTTTATATTGATCTCTAGTCCCCTAGTCCTACAAAACTCACAAAATACGTCTAAGATTCTTTGTATACCCATTGGCGACTTAGAAAGGAGGAAAGTATCGTCTGCAAACATAATGGCGGGAAAGTGCTTGTGCGCGATTTTGGGAGCATCTGTGTCCTTGCAGACTCTCAGTGCATCAATGAGGTCATTGATGTATCTGCATAACAGGGTGGGGGCAAGCACACATCCCTGCCTGACCCCCCTATTTACAGGAATGGGCTACGTCAGTTCCCCATTTTTCCCGCATCTAACTTGTGCAAAGTTTCCATTGTGTAGCCTTCTAAGTAAAAGGTGGGGGGGAAGTCCCAACTCACTTAAAACCCTCCACAAAGCATCTCTGGGTACCAAGTCAAAAGCACTCTTAAGGTCAACAAAGACCAGATACAGGCTACCCCCTTCTAGCTGGAATGTTTTACAATAGAGAAGCTGGAGCCTGAAAATCTGGTCTATTGTTAATGTTTTCTCCCTAAAACCAGCCTGCAGGGGAGTCAGGATCTTGAACTCTTCAAGCTAGGATTGGAGCTGTTCTAAGAGTATCCTAGCAAAGATTTTCTGCGAGACATCGATCAGACTGATCGGTCTATAGTTTGCCGGGGACAGAGGAGATGCCTTCTTATACACAGGGATGATGTCAGCACCTAGCCAAGTTGCAGGAATATCCATTCCCTGCAAGATGGCATTAAAGATCACCCAAAAGTAAGGGCCCCAGATCTTAGGTTCCCTGGGATCTTGTCCAGGCCGGCAGCCTTGCCAGGTATTATTTTCTTTAGGGCTTTATGGACTTCCAACAGGGTTATCTCGGGAGTGGCTGTCTCGGGCACCAGAGGTGTCAGGATTGTTAGGTTCTGGCTTCTCTCTGCATCATCTTGTGAGGCATAGAGGGCTAAAAATTGTTCTCTCCAACAGTCAGCCGCAATATTTGGCTCAAGAGCCGCTTGGCCTTTGTTACTGCCAGTGGTGACAATGCTCCAGAATAACTTCATATCTTTGGATTCTAGAGCCGGTTTTAGGTTGTTCCACTGTTCTGTTTCCAATGAGGATTTAGCAGCTACAATAGTAGATTTATAATCATATCTGGCTGCTTTTACTGTGGTCTTACACATTGTTTTAATGGCCTCTATTAGTGCCTTTTTAGCCACCCGGCAATCCTCAATATACCAGGATTACCTTGGCGTCCTCCCACGGCCCCTAGTAAACGTTGACCAAAACGTCTTCTGCAGCTTTATGAATGTGGATTCATTTATTGTTTTGACCTGAGCTAGAGACGCAGCTAGTTCTCCAAATGTGACTAAATCTGATAGGGCCTTGATGTTGGGAATGATGGTACTTAATAGAAGGGCCATTTACCTGTCTGATTTTTCAACCCAGGACCACCTAACTTTTCTCCTATTATTTGAGAGGGTCATACTGTAGTCACCATCAGAATGGTTTGCAGGTTTATTCTCAGTAGATGGCGGGTTAAGAGTAAGTAATAAGGCATTGTGGTCGCTATCATGCCGTGAGCAGATAATAAAATCTCTGGCAAGAGGCCATAGCCTGGTTTCTAAAAAAAATATAATCTAGAATAAAGGAATAGCCCACCCTATTAAAATTGTGATTCCCAGGGGAGTCTGAGCTAAAGCGACCATTGCAGGCTCGCAGAGAATACTTTAGGGTGAGCGCCTTGATTTGGAGTGCCAATGGAGTCCAAGCCCTTATTGAAGGAATATTAGTTTTGGGGATGGTCCACAGCTTGTCCTACTCTGTGGCAGAAGGACCCATTAGATCTTTCAGAGGTTCAAATTGGCAGTTAATATCACCACCCAGCGCAACTGAGGTGTTATTCGGAAGGCTAGCTAACAGATTGTCTAGATGTTCTAGAGTTGCCGACTCCTGACTGAACTTAATCGGCCTTGAGTATATATTAATTAAGGCGATTGTTAGCTCAGGTTTAAATGTCAGTACAAGGCACATTATATCTGGTGAGTTGGGCGGCACTAGGGTAATCCTACATCCTAGATGGCTCCCTACCCACGTGCAAAGCCCCTCCAATGGTCTTCCTCGTCCCTTGGTTACAGCGGGTGTATGAAATGAAGCAAAACCCTTGCAGTTCGAATTCACCACAGACCAGGTTTCCTGGTAGAGGCAGATGTCACTCTTATCTACAAACGCCCCCCAGTCAGAGCAGTCCAGCTTTTTTTTTATACCAGCTACATTCCAGGACATAATCTTAAGTTTGTTCGCTGCACTCCCACCGGCTGTGGGATCCCCCTGCGCTAGAGTATTTGAGTAAACTGCAGTAACTGGGGTTAATGCAGTACCTGGAGTTGTTGCCAGAAACTTGCTCGGGGAATCAGTTATTGGTGTGATGTCTACCCCCTCGTCTATGTAGCCATTTTTTTCCCTGTTTCCACGTGAGTGGGCCGGGGATAGTGAGTGTGCAATGGTAACAAATTGCGTGACCTTAGTGGTGGTGGAGATTGTAGGGCTGGCAGATCTTGGTGGAATTTTGGGAAGTTCACAGAGGGCTATTTTCCCTGTGTCAGCAATTTCAGTAATCACAATAGGGGCAGTTTCTAGGGGGCTAGGTAGCTTCTTCTTTAGATCCATAATAAAATTTAGCCTGCAGGTCGTCGGTCCCCGGTGATTTGCCGGTGGACAAAGCTGTAATTGCAGACTGCAGTTCCTGGTCCATGAAAGGAATGCATCAAGGTCATCTTTCTCCATGGAGTCTGGGGAGGAGTCTCAGCTCTAGGAACCCGTTAAGGGCGGGATAAGAAATCTCCAGGGGGTGTGTCGGGGGGAGCACTAGAGAGGTTTGCATAATAGGTGGTAAAGGCATTGTGTATGGCCTGTTGCAAGTAAAGAAGTCGGCCGTCCAGATCTCGGATCTTAGTCACTGGTTATCAGGGCCAGACTGGCTACCCGGCTTTCCTTAATAAACAATGCAAAACAAATGTTTTAAAAAGTACGCTTTAAAGCTATTTGTTTTGCATTGTTCATTTGAAAGCGCCGGCAGCTCCCAGCAACACGATCAGCCCCTCAGCGGGGAACCTGGGCCCCTCCATGCCACCCCAGCATAAAACGCCTGATAGCCAGTCAGGCCCTGCTGGTGATTGTTTAATATACCTGTTGGCTAGCCAGGCCAAGAGTCTGCCTGATTAATCCCCTTCCAAGTGAGTCCTGGCTAGGTATGTGGCATAATCTAGTCAACGGATTCGTTATCCTGGAGTGGGCCCAGGGAGGCAAGGAGTCGAGGGCCTGTGCCCTCATTATGTTCGCAGAAGTCCTGTATTTTACTACCTATAGTAGTGTGAAAAGTTTGGTCCTCTTGGGCTGAGGGTTGAAGTCAACCGTGGGCATCAGAGAAGGAGTCCTTCCTCTCTGCAGACCCAGTAATAAATGGTTATAGTTGAATAGTTCCCTACCTAGTTAGTCAGGAGAGGAGACAGCAAGACTAATAGTGGGAGAGCAAATGACACGGTTCAACCGCGCTTCACCTTGGGTATAGGGAAATTAAAGTAGTAAAATCTGACATCCAAATTATGGTGTCTCCAGGTGTCTGTCATGGTCCACTGTAGCAGTCAAAGCTGCACGCTAGTAGCATTGGCCATCATGGGGGCTCCAGGGAGTGGCACGTGTGAGCAATTTAGGTTGGGAATTAGAAAGGATTTGAAATATCCCCCAGTACCCAAAGGATAAATGCCACTTAGCTAAGCTAAAGGATAGTCGCTGTAGGAATTTAAGTTGTTCAATGTACGGGTCGTGTATGCAACCAGTGATGGGGTTGCCACTCAAATGAGCATCCAGGAGGACAAATCTACCCATTCGAATCCTCTCGGTGTGGTAGAATCTCGATGGGGTGCTAGCTCTCACCCAGATAAGGGTGCCCCTAGAATAAGCACAGTGATTAGTGGCGTAACCTTGGCCCCTCCATCTTTTCTGTAGTGTGACCCCCCTCAGCTTGAGTGATATGTGACTCCTGTAGAAGTGTTATGTGTATCACTTTTCACTTCTTTCACTTGAGGAATGTGCGAATTTGATAGTGCTTGGTCGGGGTTTATATCCCGGAATGTTCCAAGATAAGATGTTATACACCCGAATGGTCATAGTTTCCTCAGGACATCCCCCAGCCTCTGTTCCAATGGCGGGGCATGAACAACATTGGTGAGGGAGAGAAGGAGATACAGGGGAGGAACACCCATCAATAATACTTGAAAAATTACTCACAACTTTAGGGGTGGAGAAGGACACAGGTTTGCTCTATCACTAATTGTGATCAATAATGGATTTTCAGACTAAATAGGCTTGTTCAGGGTTTGAATGACAATATTGATTGGTTTTACAATTACTCATCAACATATTGCAAAACTCAGATTTTGCCCTGACAAATGCTATCCACCTGGCTCATCATATGTGAGATCCTGTCCTGGCATTACGATACAATTTTTACCCCCTATATTTTTGTCACATAAAAATGAGTACAGGAGCACCAGTATGATATGGCTTGTTATATCTATAATCATTGTTGTATTTTCACTATGAACATAAACCAGAGGTATGGAGAACACAAAACAAAGAGATGATCATGAAAGAGACATCTGTTCTAGAAATGTTTTCTTTTAAGATGATCTACAGTGATTCAAAGTGATCCCTGACTGGTGGTCCATGAAGGATTCACACCACGTGGACCAGTGCTGCCTGCAGTAACTGTAGACCTTGCCAGGACTACACCAACAGCAAGAAGGGCAGAAAAGTACTGTGCAAATGCGACAATGAGATGATGAAGAACTATTGCTTTGGGGGCTAAGAATTACACACCTCTTGGGAAGAGGTCCACTGGCCTGACAGGAGGCTCCTCATCCCCTACACCTATCCTCTGTGGACACTACAAACTCCTCCAAAAAGGCTGAAGTCTGTTTTGTACTGAACCATCATATACAGTCTGTTCCAGATGAAAAGCTTGGGCAATCTTCCAAACCACCGTAAAAATTATTACTTTAGTGCCGAATTGAGTTCAATTTAAGTGTCCTTTCATGATTATATACAGTATTGTCCTGTGTTTTAGAAGTAAAGTACTTTTCCTTTTATAAGTAAAAGGACTGGCTGGACATTTGTTTATTGATTAGTATAAAATGTTCTATTGAGTGCTGAGTCTCTAACCCAAATAACTCTGTAGGTAAGCGTTAAGACTGCTCAACCTCTTTACCTTATGATGAAGTGCTAAAGGAGTGTACTTTGTACTGACTTGTGTTTATTAGTAGGATACAATTCCAGAACACCTATGGTAAAACACTCTAATTGTTACAATCTGATTCCTGTAACCCCGGTCTGCCCTGGGACTCCTAAAAAAAAAAAGCCCTTCCGTGGTAGGGAGCAGCACCAAAGTGCTCATCCTTCTCCTTGGACACGTACACTACGCAGACATACACTCCCAATTTTGTAAATGCATTTTACCTCTGTGTTTCCACTGGGAAAAGAGCTGGGTGACCTCATGGTTACAGCTGTAGTGCGCACAGCAATACCGAAGCAGATGTGCGTTTGTTAAGGTTTCAGTACAGGACTTCATGTTGTCAATGTGTGAGGCACACATTACAAATCAGATAAGTGGTTTAACAGGAGTACGACAAGAGTAAAGTCACAACTGCTCTTATGTAAATCTTGAAAGAATTAGTTTCTATGAGTCATCCATGAGAAATTGCTTACTCACAACATTTACTTATGATGTCAATTGGGAAATTTCCTCCGGAAGGCAGGAAGAGGGGAGATGTGTATGGTTCATGTAATTGCCTGGTTAATGTCACTAGAACAAATATCTCAATGTTAATGCAAGACCACAGCTAATGTTAAAAGTTTCAAGTTGCATTGCTTATAGTGTTTTCATGGAATGCTAGCAAAACCTCTTTGGGATGTCGTTCAAACAGTGCAGCGGAATTCATACACATCACATTTCTGTTTATTTCACAATGCTGTAGGATTATTTTTAGCTGAGTAGTTCTTAGCTTCGAGCCAGACATAAGACATCTAGAAGTGTTTTTCAGTCTTGTCATGTTGGCGGGCACCCTTAACAATGCAAAACTGCTGTTTAAGTAAATGTACATACTATTATTGTTTAGGTTGTTTTCGATTTGATTACAAAAAAAAAACATTGAAAATGACAGAATCAGCACCGCAAAGGGCAACAGAACAGTTTGAAATTAAGATGTTAATGACAAAATTATATCACTGCGATCACTCTAATTCGGCCTTGTCAAAACAATTATTAATAATGAAATAAACAAATATCAAGATTCAGGGGCACGGCGTAGCATAGAAGGGCTGAGATGTGCAACACGTCACAAGTTCCTTGACTAGCCCGCCTCACTCAAGGCAGCGTGTGTGGTCGGCGAGCCAGGGCCAGGCTCACGACAAAGGGGCCTCAATATTAACTCTTCCCCGCCCACGACATACTGGTTCCTGGTTTGCCACTAAAAGTTCAAGAATTAGAAGAGTGTATGTGTGAGCTCTTACTCAAACTGCCTTAAAGAAATAGTTTTGTCTGGTTGTAAGGTGCTGCTCAAAACCAGTCTTATAAAATGTGATGTAAGTAAACTGAAAACTCTTATGTTTTGCAGCTGTTCATGTGAAAAATCCTCTGACAGCCATCGTGTCTACTTTATGTTATATAACATTTCAAAAATAAATAAAACATTAGAAAAAACAAATTTAGAATGATTAGAGTACATGTTATGCTATTATATATTGACATTTATTAAGGGGATATTGCAAATCACCAACAAGTACCATGACCATATAGAGCCGAGTTCCTTTCTAAGGTTAGGGAACTCCAAGGTGACGTGCAATATCCTTATTAAGTACGGCAGGGGGTACTTTATTCTTTTTAACACATGTTCATACCATCACTGTTCTTACAAACCACTTAAATCCTTGATACGTAGCTCTTTTATATTAAAGATAGAGCATTTTTGCAAACGTGAATAAAAATAGAATCTCTAGTGCAAAATGAACCATGTCGAAAATGCTGTTAGATATTTATTCTAAAAATATATTATAGACAGTTTAATCCAAGTTGGTTCTATTTTTAAAAAGTGCACTAGAAACTTGCAGAAATATTCTAACTTTTCTACAAATAGGAAAGGAGTGCAAAAAATTAACAGGTTGCCATACATGCCTCCTTTCTTCTTCTCAAGGTACAGCTTCAAAAACAGAGCAGAAGAAAGAAAAGCAACATTTCATTTTTTAAATAAGTTATTATAGTTGAGTTCTGATATAATTTCTTTAAAATCTGCGACTTGGTGCCTCTCAAGTCGCTGATTATAAATAAATTAGAGACAGGCCTTTACACAGGGATTGCAGAATCCATGTATTGTAGCACAATTAAATACTGCAGAAAAAGGGCAGTTGCATAATGTTTATCCCAACATTTTGAGTGATTCTTCTTAAATTCACAATGGCTCCTAGGAAGCCACAACATTAAAAGATTCCAAGGAGTAGTCATATGCGTAGGTTATTATACATATGGAAATTTACATGTGCACATTTTCAAACACAGAAATGTTACACTTCAGTGTATTTCAACTGGGCATTTTATTGTTTCTCCTTGACAAAAATACTTTCCCTATTCAGAAATTCTTTCTTCAAACCCATCCAGTTTTGAGGTCTTCCCTCCCCACTCCCACAATGAAGGCTGATTTACACCATTTCTCGACATGATCAAATCTCCAACTCATTTCAGGATGATAAGCTACTATCAATTTGTGAAAATCCACAATCTTTAGAGTCTGTGGATTTGCATAAACCCTTCCACAGGGGCCAGAGTTGGAATGCCCCCCCACCTGCTCCTCTGGACAGATGTTTTCGAATGGAAATTCTGAAAAATAGGTGGACAATTTTCTGTGGTAAATCCCAATTAGGAGGACAAATTTACACCACACCACATAGAAATGAATCAGCGTAAGTTACTCTAGCTGTGCACCTAATTGAAACAGACATGTGCAAAAACCTTTGTTGCATCATGCCCAGTCAAACTGTCCAACTTTCACACGTGCACCCTGAAGGACCACTGCTTAGGTGGCCACTTATGTATCAAAAGAGATTTTCATTTATTCCACACAAGATTTTAGGATGAACAAACTCGGATTATAATTATGCTTGAATTAATCCATAAAAAATGTTTGGGAATTAGTCTGCATATTGACACCAAAGTGATTTCTTTGGTATCAGTTTGTTAGGCCACAGTTTGTCATTTTTTCAACTCAGGTACTTTTAGAGCCAATGTGCTATGGCAACAAAAACGGTGCTGCGCCCTCTTCAATTGTTGGAAAGTATCCAAAGTGCGGTGTCATTTCACAAAATATATAAAGCAGTGACAATTGAAAGGAAGGTTTTTTCCCCCTCCACAGAATCGTATATGCACAGCCATGTCCAGAGTGTCACATCGCCTAGGACAACAAGGTCCTTGCACCAACCCTGTGGAGGAAGGTATAGAATATGTTGAATAGATAGTTTACGTAATTGCGGGCCTTAAAACTGTTGTTCGTGATTTCATTTTTTCTAGAAAATATTTCCAAAGAGAGATAAAACTCACCAAGAGATTCAACATGTCTGTTGAGAAAGCCCCCCACCTTACTGCAAGTTTCAAACCAGCATAGGTAAACCTCTGCTTCCAACTTCCGCCTCCACCCCCCAACAAAGCACAACCCACTGCCCTTCTCCTCCCCCATTTGCAGAGAACAATCGTATTACCTTTGCTGCTCTTCCCTGATAACAGGCAGAATCCACTACGAATGATGTTTAAACTGATATAGGTGTATTTATGAAGGGAGTGCACACTTTCAAATAACAAGAGCATAGTTAACACTTGTCCTAAGTTTCCTGGTAATTTCAATGCAGTGGTAACAGTACTTTAAAAACATAACTGAGGAGTTGCCGGAGTTTAGCCCATTAAAGGTCAAACTCTTAATGGGGGATCTAGGTACACATAAAATTACACAAATACACCAAACTTTGGTCACGAATAGTTCCACGGCATTTCTGGCCCCACGGATGGCCTTGCAAGGGGATACTGGTGACCTACAAGAAGTGGACTGTACCGAGGCCTTGGTGGTTCCCCAGGGTGCCGCTATTTCCTCAGGTCTTTGGTTGATCCAATTTTAATATTTACACCAGGCATACTATACACAGCACCATTTACGGTAGATGGGCGTCATTGCTTCTTCCCTATGCCTTCCGTGTGGAGTGGCAGAAGTAACTTTTTTTACACACAGTGTGGAGTTGTGTGTCATTGGACCACTTTTGGCAAGGGGTGACCTCTTGCAGAGGTTCTCTCTTGGGAGGTCCTATCTGACCCTTAATTGATCCTTATGCATAGTACAGAGGAGATTGATGGGAACCGGTATAAGAGACATCTATTAACACTTGGGACTTACCCCAGTTCAGATGGCCATTGCCAAAATGTGGAAGGCAGCTATGCCACCATTTGTGGGAGTGTGAAAGCAATGGATAACTGTATGGGGCTGGAGATTGCTGCAGCTCACAGTGAAAATGAAATACAATCCTATGAGGGTGTGCCTTGAAGATGTGAATTGGGAACCATTGAGGTGCCTGATTGGGGCTGTTGTTGGGGACGGGTGGGGCTCTGGGGGGCAGTCTGTGCCTGTTTTTGCATCACCGTTACCAACAAACGTTTGTCAATTATAGTCTTATTTATGTTTGTGTGCCAGTAAGGCCTAGATGTGTTATTAATCTGCAATAAAATTTGCTATGAAAAAAAAACATAACCAAAGGACATGAATGTATTTTTTGTGGCACCAATATAAAGTACAAACATACAGTTGAGATTATTTTCTATCATCTTTTTAAGGAATGTTAAAAAGTGGAATTATTATAGAAGTGCTGGGTGTAGTATAACCTAATGCTGTTGATCAAGAATTCCGATCATGTCAAAACAATCTAGGAGAAATGGAGATGACATCAGCCACATAGCTGAGGTGCTGGATTCTGGCCAAGTTGTGCATGCCATCTCTGGGTAGGGGTTTAAATCTTTCTAGGGACTGGTTTAACTAATGGAGTTCACAGTCAATCGAAGCAACTAACAACCATGTTTATTATAGACTTCAACAATCCCTCTAGGCAAATAAGAGAAGTAAAAAAAAACTTTAATGGTGATTGACAGGATAAGCTGGTTTCAAGCATCTATGAAGCTTTTCATAGAAAAAGGGGAACACATTATCTGCACTCAGCCTTTAAGGTTTGTGTACTTATTTACTGATTCCCATCACTGTAGTGGAGATGACCTGGTGAATACAGACAGACTGTTCTGACAAGTCTTACAGTCATACTTCTGAATAACCACTTGCATGATCGCCTTATAATAAATGAAATTCATGTGAGGCTTGAGCCCCAGGCTCAGAAAAGCCCAACCACCTGCTCAAACACTATTGGGGGGAGGGGAGGTGCAGACTACACTACCCCCGAAACCTTCCCGCCTCTGCACCTCCAAAGGTCCTCCCTGCATCTTGCCCACCACTTTCTGGTCTGCACTGCGCCCCCCTCCCTCAGATACTTATCACTTACCAATAACAAACACTGTACTATAAATAATATTTGTCTTGTTAATACCTAATTGCTGTGCTTATACACCCGCATTTTGGACAGCATTCAGAAAGTGTACTGGAGGAAGTTTGCACTGTGTAAAACAAAATGAATAAAATAAAATATGCCATGAGCAGCCACTCTCAGTGGCACAATAATTCCCCGCTGGTGCTGCTACTCTTTTTTTTTTAACTGCAAGTAGCTACACACTTTGTGTGCAGCTACCAGTAGTAATAATAAAAAAAAGAAATCCAAAGATTTGAGTCATCAGGCTTTACTATTTTGCACATCCATTCTTCAGAACAAAGAAGCTCCGGTGAGGCAAATTTCTATTTGTTCCAGAAGGTCTTTGTCCTGGCTTTTGCACTGGACACTACATAACACAATTGGGGCCAGATGTACGACCGTTTTTATGTAGAATGTAGAATTGTGCCGTTTGTGACTGCTCAAACAGCTTTTAGTATGTACTAACCCTATTTTGCAAGTCGGTAACCTATTACCGCCTCACAAAATAGTTTGTGAGTCGCTATTAGGAAGGGGCGTGCCAAGGGTGTCCCTTCCGAATAGCGAGTCGCAATGGCATGTATGATTGTTTTGCAACCGGAATGCGGTCGTAAAACAGTTGCAGTTTACCCCCTACTTCAAGTTTGTGGTAAGCCAGTCGCAAATGGAAAGGGGTCCTTCCCCTTTGTGACTGCCAGCAAAACATTTTTTAAGAGCAGGCAGTGGTCCCACGGACCACTGCCTACTCTTCAAACATGAAACAGAAACGTTTCATTTTTCTTTTTGTAATGCAGCTCTTTTCCCTTTATGGAAAAGGGGCTGCAGTTAAACATTAATTTGCAATGCAATAGGTCTCGCATTTGCGAGAGTTTGAGCTATTGGTATTGTAAATGACAATGCTGTTTAGTGTTTTGAAAACCTGCAAGCGGTGCCCACACACGCACTTTGTACTTATAGTCAATGCTTACGAGAAGCAAGGCTGGCAGTAATGGCATAAATGAAAGGCATTGTCATTTAGAATGGCAATAGTTCAAACTCTCGCAAATGCGAGAACTACTGAATTGCAAATGCTCGTTATTAACTACTTGTCCTCTGGACTGGCAGGACTGGCTCCCGTTAAAGCTCTGTTTTCATGTCATAACTTTAAAAGATTCCTCTTTTACCACCATTGTTGAATCCTTTATACCAGTTAAAACATCCACTATTTTTCCTAAGTTTTCTATTATCTCCGAATATCGAGCTCACTAATTCAAAATCAGTTTATGTTTGGAAGTGGCTACTATTTTGAAGTGCAAGAAAAACTCTTAAAGTAAAAATAAAATAAAATAAAATACCGGACTAATTCAACGTTGAAAGTCGCTCTGTTGAGTTGAGTGGAAGTGTAGCGAGAAAGTGAGATGGGCGGACCTTTGTTAAAGGGACAGTGTCTTTTGTACCAGCAATAGCTGAGTTTGTACATCACTCATTTTCACCGCACAAAACATGCCAAAACCTCAAAACCCCGTGTGATTATAAATCTAGCGGCAGTTCCGCTATTTCCATATTAGGAGCACTGATGTTCGACCTTTATATGTGTTACCATCACCAACTGAACAAAGCATGGTAGTTTTGTATTCCAGAACCAATTCTACTGTAAACTATTTATCAAAAAACAGAACTCAGGTTTTAGTGAGACCCTGGTAAACGATTCTCTCGTCTGCCGGTGGTGTGGGGGTGAGGTGTGGGCAGACACCGTCTGCCATATTAAGAGATTCTCTCAGTAGCAGCCCGTGGTGGGGGGGTTATGGGCGCTGACGTGGGGCGGGGGAGGGACAGGGTGGGGGGTAGTAAACTACGGATTACGGCCGATTAGAGGTAAGTAAACATAAAAATAAATAAAACGAATTTCGTTGCGCACGCTGCATCGCCAAATGCGATGCAGCGCGTGCAACGAAATTCGTTTTATTCATTTTTGTTTACTTACATCTAATCGGCCGTAATCCGTAGTTTACTACCGCCCCACGTCAGCGTCCATCAGCACTCCCAGCACGGCCGCTACTGGATTCTCTGTTTAACTTAGTGGGGATCTTTGTGCTTCGAAGGAAGTCACAGTGGCTCTGAAGGTTTTTCTGAGCTGATGCTCTATTTAAAGAGTTCCACCTGAAAGCATTTTGTTAAGAGCAAAAAAAACAAAGTGGGACTGTTTTAGCTGGAAAAAAAATGTAATGGCCCAAAACCACCAGGAGCTTTTACCTACATGTCTGAGGCCAACTAACATGTTCCCTGTCTGTTTCCGCCATGACCTGCATGGCCGAAACACTGAAGACGGTAACTGGAGAACTGTGCAGCAGCTGCGAGTAGGTGTAGCATACCGCTCCTGGCCGAGGAGGATCCATTGGCTATAAACTGCACTCTCTACATGTTAGGTGAGCATCTGGGCTTCTTCATGACCCATATTTTGGCATGTGACAGAGGGCGCCTGCTAAAATATTAAGTGTGGTGCCCGTGTTAGCCTGAAAGCACGGCACACAGTGGGAGGGACAGGGAAGAAGGGCTGCTAGCCAGGAGTCCATTGTTAATGTGTTGATTGAATTCAGTGGCTGCACATAACAAAAGCAATGCGCAGCCGCCGAATTGAAGGGTGCGTTGCATTTAAAAAAACAACACGAATTGCGTCTCAAAACCACAGGGGTATAAAATAAATAAAAATATATTATCCCATGAGCAGCGTTCAAGGCGCACCCGCCATTCTTGTAGCAAAACTCATAAGATAAAGCACAACCCGGTTGCAGGAAAGCATGTTGTGCCTTCAATAGGAGAAAGCCGTGTAAGAAAATAGTGCTCAAATACTGTAAATAAAAGATACAGATTAACAACACAGGTAAAAGGTCCTGTCAAAAGGAGAGAAGGAGGTACTAAGAAGGGGCTGCTAGCCTATTTATGAGTCAAAAGCAACTATTTAGAAAGGACAATAACAGGAGCCAATTGAAAAGATGGGTGGAGAATGGGCAGAGCTTCAAGTGTATACCTGAATATAGCATGTCTCAAAGAGACAGCGTAAGCGCTGCCTAGGTGAGACCTAAAAAAAGAGGTGCTTCATTTAAAAGGAAACACAGACATGTTGGTCTACTGTCCCCAGCCGGCCACCATCCCTGTGGGTCGCATATTGCGAACCTGCCTCATAAATACTGAGGCAGGTCATTTGCGACCCCATTTGGAATTGCTAATGTGTCTGAGACACATTAGTACATTTAATTTTGCGATTCACAAACTGTGAATCACAAAATGTAATGGTCGTAAATCTGGCCCTAGGTGAACAGATTGGATGAGCATCTTCCAGGAACTGTTATCTTTCTAGCTTTGAGCATGATTACTTCCAAACTCATTTACCAGGGTCACCGCAGGGGCCTAGCGCAGACTCCTGCAGCTGCTGTGGCGCAGGGAGGCCCCACCCTTCAGGAGGGCCCCATTCAGCCCAAGGTCTGTGAACATCTGTCAGATATGGGAGACTAAGGGTCCCGCACCACATTCTGCAGGGAGCCCCATATATTTGTGTTACGCCAGGGTGGCCCTGAGTAATCTCAAACTTCTGCAGCAGTGACATCACCTCTAAACATGATCTGTCTGATACATTTTGTGACTCTTGCAAGTTATGGTAACGTCAATGATAAACTGCACACTCTGCTGTGAAAAGCTAAGGGGCATATTATCAAGACAGGCGATAAAATTATCGCCGCTTTAGCGGTAGAAAACTGCCGCTAAAACGGCGATAATGGACTTTATAATATGCTCTATGGAATTCCAATTGAAGCCCATGTTAGATGTGAAGGACATCTAACCTGAGCTTCAATTGGAATTCCATAGAGCATATTATCAAGCCCATTATCGCTGTTTTAGCTGCAGTTTTCTGCCGCCAAAGCGGCAATAATTTTATTGTCTGTCTTGATAATATGCCCCTAAGTACTTTCCCAGTACCTTGATGCTATCAAGCATTGTTGCGAGGTAAGTCGTGATTTAGTCAAAACTACATTTATAGATGCAAGATCGCCCACATTTTCATTTACACATTTAAAACAATCAGAAATTCTTTAAATTTACTATAGATGCTATAATCGGAAGGCAGAATAAAGCTCTCAATTTGAAATCCTCGGCCTAAATTACTGTACATGCGATTATGTCCCCAGGCACATTTTCATATACAGTAACAGCTAGAATTGCCCGACCCTACGAATAAAGCAACACACTCAGACACATTTTAATATACAGTAACAGCTAGAATTGCCCGACCCTACGAATAAAGCAACACACTCAGACACATTTTAATATACAGTAACAGCTAGAATTGCCCGACCCGTCACCCTACGAATAAAGCAATACACTCAGACACATTTTAATATACAGTAATAGCTAGAATTGCCCGACCCTACGAATAAAGCAACACACTTAGACACATTTGGGGAGAGGAAGTGGTCCATCGGCTAGACTGCCGACTTTGGTGCTGGAAACCAGGGTTCGAGCTTCGGGATCACGTCCACATCCTCTGATTCTGGGCAAATCACTTAATATCCCCGTGCCTGAATGTGTAATGTAAATACGGTGCTCATGTAAAGCGCTCCAATACCTTTGGGTCGAGTTTGCGCTATACAAATATGCAACAAAAAAACAAATATACAGTAACAGCTAGAATTGCCAGACCCTACGAACAAAGCAACACACTGTCAATTTGGCTCTAACATTTTTTCGCCACATCGCCTATTTCCCAACTTTTCTTAAACACTGACTTTATGAACTTTTTGACCTGATGGTTATCTATAAGGCCTGCCAGTCTAGGTTTCTCTTACCCACCCACTGCCACTCCCCACAACCCGTATCTACAAGCCTGCAAGCTAGCCTGCCTCCTCTCCAGAGTTCCCTCCATTATTATTATTACTACCCCTTTGATCAACATAATGGAACTTAAATATCAACAACACTTTTGTTTGGATGATTTCACTGCTTACCCGCCTCCTGTCACAATTCTATCAATAGTTGCACCCACCTGCTCCATTCTACCTCCGTACTTACTCTTGTGTCTTGTGGAGATGGGCGGGAAATGTGACTTATAACTAAGCAACTCAGAAGAGAATATTTCACTTTAGCCTGCACACATTCTATGCCCACCCATTGAGATATGTTGTCAGTGCATTATGAACCCAGCACACCATGCTGTGTCTTCTCACTTAGCTCCATACTCCCCTCACAAAGAGATGTTCCTTACCCAGTCTTGAAGGCTCTTTTGGACTGGGCAGAAGCCACACAAACTGTTGCTTCATTTCAGAGGCTAGATAAAGCTGCACAGATATACATGCATGTGCACAGGCTCAAACAATACACATGCACGCCCACACACGTGGTGACACTGGCACACACAGACATTTACTCATACACACAAAAGCTCACACCATGCCCCACAGCAAATGTAGGCTTTAACTTGTGTCTGTTCTGGCTCTGGATCCTAGGCTGCTCTTGCACCAGGCGCCACATTTCCACTCTGGCTTCTGCGTACCATGACAATGCAGAACCTTCCACATAACTAATTACTGTGGGACTTAGTCTTGGTAATTTTTCAGGCCTTAGGCTGTCAGTTAGATCATGTGTTGTTGAGCCTGGACAATGGATTGGCTGGCTATCACACCAAGTGCTGACTCCAGAAATCAGCAAAAGGTGAAACCACTCAGGTCTGGATCCTCTCAATGATACAATGAGCCGGGCTTTGTATCCATGCACTCACTTGCGCTCGAGAACTAGCACTGGTGACTCAGAAAAGAGACAATTTAGCAAAAAGCCTTCTATGAATTATCAACAAAAACATACACATACATTTCATTAGTAAGCTACAGTCAGCTACAAAATGGAGCTTTTGTTTAACAAGCCACTAAGGTTTTATTAGGGTAAACATAGTTTACCACTAATACAGAACAGTGCATGCAATTACGACGCAGTTGTTACAACGACCACATTGTAACAACGCATACCTTTACTCCGCAAGTCGGAACAATGACTTGCGGAGGGGTCAGAAGGCGTTGGATTTAAAATCCAACACCTTCCCTACTGTTGCACAGACTGGAGTTGGAATATTAAATTATACTATTCCAAAATCCAGTGCCCCCCCTAAAGCAAGTCATTGTTCCGACTTGCGGAGTAATGGTATGCGTTGTAACAACGCGGTCGTTGTAAAGACCGTGTTGTAATTGCATGTATTGTAATTGCATGCTTGATAAGATGGCATATTCCTAATTAGAGCTTGTATCATGTAGCATAATTCTTGTAGCTTGGAAATTGTATCAATTTCTTCCGAAGGCGCAGAGGTCTTTGTTATCCCTAAAGTTTAGAAATGTTCTTGTTATATTAAAACAAGCCTATAAATATGTGTATAATATTGATGTAAGAAGAATCTGATCAGGCCATTGTAATTAGCTCCTATTCATTCCGCTTCCATTTCAAATTGGTACACCTTTTTAGGCGTTTCTATATTGTGTGAGTAAATGAAATGGGAAGGCCACAAGAAAGTCATTGTTGGTACCTCTGCGGACAACATGTTGCCATCTTGCCTTCTGTGGCTTACATATAACTGTAGATACAGTAAAAAAACCATTGTTTTTATGGAGAGGTCAGTTATAAAATGGTAGAAATTAATTTCTGCAAGAAATACCATGTGCCAGATTCAAAGATAAATTTCAATCTCCTTGCAAATTTAATTAAGCCTTCTTATTCAGTAAAGGGTTTCTGCCCAAGAACTGCTTTGTATATATCAGAGTATTTGGAATTTGGAAACAAACATAATAATAATAACAGCAAAACAATAATAATAATAATAATAATAATAATAATAAAGAAAGAAAAAAGGAAGAAGCAAACAAAGAAAATAATGCAAATCTTCTATTGACTGTAGATTTTTCCTCTAGTGCTCTGTCTCATCATTAAACGTTTCTTGCTATCATAGTAGAGGCAAGCATCTAGAATTGGATGGTCTGAAATCCAAAATCATTTTCTTAGTATCATTGCGACGTACTTTAGTAATATTTCCTCCTAATGTGTAAATGTAACCAAACTTTCATTTTGAGCCACTCCTCCAAGTTTCTGACAACTCAGTGTTGTGCCATTAAGGTGTATCCTTATTAAAGTATATCTTTACTTGCTTCCGATATGTGAGGAAAGTTATCTTAAAACTGTGGCTGGTGATGAAACCCTAAAGTTTTAAACCGTCAGTTATGGACATTTGATAAACATGGCATGATTTGCTTGATGTATTTTAGTAATTATATGTAATTTATGCGTAGATGTTCGAAAACAAAATCTAATGTTAATATTTTAAACTTGTAGTGAACCCCTGAAGAAGGGCTTTGAAAAGCCCGAAATGCACTGGGTAAAAGAGATCAACAACTGAGGATGTTTTATGTATGCTTCATGCTTCAGAAAAAGGTCTGTAATGGCATATCTGCTGCACTAGAAACGTTTGAATACATAAGTGCCTCAAATGTGACAGGACAAAAAGCAATGAACTATATGAAATTTTGGAGGATATGGAATAAAATTGATTAAAAACGTTGAAGTGGAGTATCTTAGTTATGAAGTACAGAGCATGCTGTGTGTCCAGAGTTGGAGTGATACTTCGCTCCAGTTTCTGATGTGTTTTCAAGTACGTGGTACTTGAGCAGACCACATTTCCAGGCAGCACGCAAAAGTTGAAACAACGTCTAAATCCCAAAGTGGAATATATGGAAAAATAGGTGTGCACTTGCTCACTCTTTTGAATGTTTTTTACCTAGACATGTTGCAGAGTTCAGTACCATATGTGGCCAAAAGGGGACCTCTTTTGGTCACATATGGTACTGCACCCTGCAGATAATATGGTAAATTCACCCTACCCATAATGCATTGCATGCAAGACAGCACTAAGAGTACATTCAAATAACTATGTCCATATATACAATTAGTAGCTTTGAAATGTGACAAAAGATTTTACATTAATTTCGGAATAGGTTCTACTCTTTGTAAATCTGATGAAGGGAAATTTTTAGATGGTCTCATATAAATGTGAGATGTTCTAGTGAGTGAAGTAACAACTGCCAGCCTAGCTTAGGACCAAGTGTGTTTCCTGCTTGAAGCATTTAAAGAAAATAGTGCTTTGAGGTTGTAATTAAATCCTAGGGAGTAACAACAGGGGGTGTCCTCATGGGAGGTTACAAGGCGGTACTAAGGAGGGAATACTAAGCCTATTGACCAATTAAAAGCAACGATTTACAAAGGACAGGAACCAATTAAAAAAGATGGGTGGAAAGTGGGCGGAGCTTTATGCCCATATCCTGAATGCAGCATGTCTCGGCGAGACCTAAAAATAAAAATGAAAAATGTTCTTCCCATTTTTTAAGAGCAGGCAATAGTCGTCATGGGACCACTGCCTCCTCTTAAAAATATTTTCACCCACATTCACAAAGGGGAAGGGGTCCATTGGGGACCTCTTCCCGTTTGCGAGTGGGTTACTGCCTCCTCTGCGGAGCTGGTAACTTATGAAGGCTTTGCGATCACATTGTGGTCGCAAAACATTCATACATAACCGTGCGTTTTGGTAT
Organism: Triturus cristatus; assembly: GCF_964204655.1. NCBI lineage: Eukaryota > Metazoa > Chordata > Amphibia > Caudata > Salamandridae > Triturus > Triturus cristatus. The sequence continues at coordinate 964,150,382 of NC_140589.1, forward strand.
TAGGAAGGGACGCCCATTCCTAATACTGAATCGCAAAAGCAAAATCTGATTTGGTAACAAGTTACTGAGTCACATTTTGCAATTTATACATGGCAAAAAGCATTTTACTAGTTGCAAATGGCCAGATGGGCTGTTTGCAAATGGCAAAATACTTTGTACATCTGGCCCTATGCGTAAAACCCTGTTTGCGCATGGGTCAAAATTACGATAATTAACGGATGCATTAAATACCTCTAGCTTTGTTACATTTCGACAGTTCAAACCTTACGAAATTTAACAGGGGAACTGTGTACAGTGTTTAAAATACAATGAGGATTTTAGTGTGTTATATTCCAAAATCCACATGTTATTCCCCAATAACTTGGAATAGGTGCTATTTATTGTACCCGATAAATAACAAACCTCAGCATATCGGTATTTACCAGGTGTAATAAATAGCACCTTTACTTGTAATCAGGCCCCACTAGTCTTAGAACTTGGGGCTAGATATGTTATTGGCCAGACTGTGCTTCCACAGTATCTGAGACGTGGTTTAATCAAATTTTCCCTCTGTTCCATTTTATCAAAGCACTGTGCAGAGAGTCTGGTAACAAGGATTTGGCATCACAAAAAATTAAAACATTTCCTTTCACATTGTACAGACTGGGAAATGGCCTTCGGCAGTCCCTTTTTCCTTACAATTCCCATGGAATCACAGTGTTGCTAATTCTGGGATGCAATATCAATGCAATATCAGTTTAACGAATTGCATTTTGTTTTTTCTCCCTTCAAAACCTGATACTTTGTACATTACAATCTTTGAACAGTGAAGGGCATTTATTTCATATGGTCAGTTATGTGTTACTTCTATTACAAAACCACCTTAGTTGAATACGATTTTGTTAAAACGTTTTACTTGATTTTGTCATCATGTACTTCAAATAATGCAAGTTGACTAGCCCCTTTTGACTGAAGAAAAATGAAATAAAAGCAAAGAGTAAAATTAAAGCTATTTGAGCAATTTATGGGAATTTTGAATATCAATATGCACTGCAGTGAAGCAGACTCGCATGAGGGAGGTTTTCCTAAAGTGACTAAGGGCCTCATTTAGAGTTTGCCAGAGTGGGAACTCTCACTTATATTGGCAGAGGTCCCTCCCCACCGATCCTGGGGCTGCCCTGCTTCATTCAAAGTTGTTTCTTTTTTTTTTATTACCGGGTCAAAGAAGGCAGAGTCAGCACTGGTCACGTACCCACGCCGAAGAGAGCGTGAGCGACCTCCTTAAGCACCCGCTGTAGCCCACAATACGGGACAACAGGTTCAAATTGAACAGACATACGTGGGATTATAAACGTCTCATCCCTTCTTCTTTTTCACTGGAGACCCCTTGAATACTAGGATCTCCTTCACTCAGTTAGGTCCTGAAGAAAGCCCACTTGACCCTTCGGGGCATTGAAAAGGGCTGAAACATGTCAACCTTTTTTATGGACACTTTTTTATAGTGCACTAGACCGTAACTAGTCTTTGAGTGCACACCGAAGAACTATTAAAACCATCTCAAACCCAGTGTAAGTAAAGACATTTTGCTGGCTCTACGAGATTTTTAACCATTTCTATTTTTTGTTCACCACACGTCACCTCACTAAAAACTTACACATTTTTTATTTCTACGATCACTACTGAAACAACCAGTGGGACAACCTCCGGGTGGAGGAAGCATTGCATTAACCCAATGATGATGCTGTCACGTTGATAACAACGAAGCGGAGAACGAAAATATACCGCTTAATTCGATCTCTGTAATACGTGATTGAGGGTTTCTTAACAGTACTCAGTACTGTCTTTGCATACCCTGATTCTTTTGGGACTAGTGATCCACTCTCCATTTGATATGTGTCATTCAAAGTTGTGGCAATTGTTAGTTTTCTAGTGGAGGAGCCTCATCTGGTTTTACAGTCTGATCCCTTAAACTGACAGCAAACCCTGCTGCATGGCCTCTAGGTCACAGTGGTGGTAGCCGCACCTTATTTAAATCAGTCGAAAATCAGTTGTGAAAGCCCTGCCCTGTGACCGGTACTGACCCTCCTCAGGCCAATCACTTGAGGCATTGCAAACTTGGATAGAGACAACAAATTGTGGCCCGGATGGAGAGAATTCCATCCATGTCAGGGCTGTGTGTGTTTTTTTTTTTTCTGAAACAAGCTCCTGCTATGGCAGTTTGTTTCAGAAAAACAACAACAAAAAGGTATCAGAATGGGCGAAACATGCATGGAAACCGGTCAATATTAATATCTGCCTTCAATGCATCTGTTGCATCAGCGACACACTAAAGGCACAAGACAGGCGGGGATCTGTAAATATTGCCGGCGAGACCACGCCTACCCCATGCATCAATAATCTCAACTTGAAAAGCAGGTTAGCAGCGAAAAGAAGCTGACATTCTTTGGTTACTAAGGCAAGGGGGTACATTAGGCGTTGTTAGACATTACCTCCTTGTAAGTCTTCCTCGACATCAGAGTTACGCAGTGAGCTTCAGCTCCACACCAGAACCCTTCAAAGCAATTTTACGTTCCATTCCTCCCCAACATGGCCGACCACCATCACCCTTGACCCAGTACATGAGGAGGCACGACCCACTCCACTTCCTGTATAACTACCAAGCCCCGAAAGCAACCACATGAAGCCGATAGTCAGACAGGGAGGGAAGGAAAGGAACTCGTGGCGAGGAAGACAATACTTAAAGTAATGAAGATTACGGGTAAGTACCCGGCGCATGAATAGTGTCTTTGATCATGTCATGACTGTGTAACAGGACAATATAATACAGCTTTAAGCACCGCCTAATCATGTCATATATCATAGTTACCAGCTGTCATATGGACACGAAACGAAAAGTCAAGTTAGACTAAATTACTTGCTTTACTATAGTGCTTCATGTGACAGTTTTGCCATTCCTATGCACAGTAAATAACGGGTGGCAGAGTTAACAGGTTTAATGGAACTTCATGTACCAACCTTGATAGGGAGGATGGCTGAGTTGCCCTGGCTGGAAATAAAATTAGAACCATGCAGATCATATTGGATGCCAGCAGCGAGCAAATACCTCAATGAGCCACCTTACAGCAGATACATACTGATTGGCTATAAGATCATTTGCAGCCAGCCGCGGTCTGTGCAGGTAACAGCGGTGGGGCAGCAGAGCCGGGTGAGGGGGGATTTCCAGGGAGGATGCAGAGGGAAAATGTATTATTTATTTAATTTTCCCTCTGAATTGTCCCTCGAAATCCCCCCTTACCTGGCCCCACTGCCCCACCGTAGTTACCAGCACGAACCCTAAGAAGAAAACTGTGCCTTTGATCGCTTGTGGATTTGCGACATGGAAATCGAGAAATCCTTTTGATTATTTTATTTACCTTATTTCTACACATTTCAAAGACTTTTTCACTCTGCAAGATAGGGATATTGTATAAGGGTTGCAAAGGTTTTCTTATTTTTCACTTTTCAGTGATGCATTACAAAGGGCTGTAGGTGGAGGCTCAAAAAAGCTGCTGAACACCGCAGGCCAAGTGGAGTGAAACGCATTGGTTTCTGAGTGGAAAATTACCTCATAAAGAGACAATAAAAACAGCCCTGGCCAAAACTACGCAGTTAACCATCAATCTCTTGGCTTCCTATGGATTTTCTTCCTCAAGATGTTTGAGCTGCCTTTAACGTGAAGCATTTATAAATAAATATGGCATTGTCTGCAAAAGAACTTGCCCAGGATTTTAAGGAGTCCAACATTTCCATGTTTTATGGCTAGTCTTTGATCACACCACATTCCAGACAAACAAGTGCCAACATATTTCAATTTTCAAAGACAGCAGCACGAATAAAAGTATAAATTATCAAACCAAAACTCATACATCTCTTAACAAAACTTTTTTCAATGTAATCATGACACAAATGACAACACATTGCTAGTGAAGATAAAACTTAGTAGAAGACTGCTTTCTATTCAGGCCCGATAGATTGAATTGATTTGTGTTTTTTAGCTTCCTGAAAGTAAAAAAAAAATCAACATACATCAACGAAGTTCAAATGAAGACAGTAGTAAATGAACAAGACAGTTCTTACATAGTGTGAACTTTGCCCGAAAACATTGTCCACCATTCTATGAGCTATCAGAAGAGAAATAAAGGCCAACTAGAACTGAAGTGATTGTACTAGGGCTTGCCAGGCAGTTTTATTTTTAAAATGATGCTTATTTGGTTTCTTTCAAGATGTCTTTAAAAGTAAGAACACTTGCTTTATAGTGAACTGAGTTTCAAGAAGCACTATGAGGCGTTCCAAAAGGTGTCACTTTTGAATTAAACTTGTTTTTTTCTGAGTACACTCTGTTCACACAAAACGCGGAAACACCTGGGTGAACGTTTAGCAAATTATATGGCACTGCAGGCTATCTGTCATTTCGCTGCTTGACTTGATCTGGTGAGTTTCTTTTTGTTTGATCTGTTTATTATCATTTTGTTTTATTCATAGCATACTAATGTAATATAGCAGTGATTTTTGCCATGTACCCTGACCAATTAACAGCGATACAAGCAATTACAACCAATTATACAACACAGTCCACCAGTTAGTACATCAGAAACAAGAAAAATAGAATATAAAGTGGGAATGGACGATTTCACTAATCTTTCCCTATTACATCAAGTCTAAGATGTCCTCTGTTCTTTTCGCAATTTGACTTGACCTGGTGACTCATGAGTATCTAATGTGCAAGGACCAGTCATACATTTGAAATTGTTCGGCACAGTGAAGAGACCACTGACACTCCAACGACAGATGTCTTGAGGTCGTATCTATAGTCCCCGACAGCCACGAAAGGCTTCATGCCCAAGATGCTCAATACAAAATAATTCATTAGATCATCACATATTCACAGGAATTCCCACAATGAATTTGAAATTTTGACTTTTTAAAATGTTGTTGTGCAAAGAGTGAAAGTGTAGGACATGAAAATAAATAATTAGATATTGATCATATAGTTCTTTTGAAGTGATTCCAGGTTAGAATGAGACTATGCTTTCCATTCCCCCATTTGCTTGTTTCCTTATCATAGTGGTTACACAGTATTATTCTTTCTTTGGTTATATTTAGAGTACAGCCAACAAAGGTTTTGTTTTGACCCCTTTTACATGCAAGCCTGGGGCTTTTTAAGGATAACATTCTTATCCAATGTTTTACTCTTGGGGTTGTAAGCAATTTATGGCGTACTCTCATTTCTTGGAGGGTGTTTTGTATGTTACGTGTTGCTTCAGAAGTAGTGAACTACAGGCCTCTGTGTGCATCAGGTCTATAATGAAAGGCAGATCCAAGTAGATTAACAGATGGGCAGTGCTTTAGCAAGGAAGAACAGGCAATTTAGAATTATATACATATAGATATATTCTTCAATACCCGTTGCGTCTATCACCCTAGGGAGACGTCAGGAAACTGATCCAGAATTCTTGTGCGATTGTTTTCTTTTATCATTCACTTTCCACCATGACGTGTTTCGTCCAAGTATGGCTTTGATCACACAAACACACACACGCACGCACACATACATATAAATAACTATTGGTGAAATGAGTGACAGGATACTGGATGCCAGTGTACTGAGAGCTGGCAGCATACTTAGACATAACGTAAGCACCAGGAAGGTATTATCAGATTTAGCCTCCTGTTGAGATCTGTATTGATATAACCACTGCACCATATTAGAGTTTACATTAGAAGATAGCACTACAGCGCATACAGTTTGCCACATAACAATCATGGAATGATGGTTCTGATATTTTAATCTGCTGACATTTTACTACTATCTACTGGCATTTGTTTTATCTACGTGTTATTAGCCTCTTTTCATTTTGAGGTGCATTTTTTGAAACTGAATTTGTGTTTTTTTTAAAAACTTTTTTACTATTACAACAAAATAGGCTACCCTCTTATCCTTAAAGAAGCTTGGGTATCCAATAAGTACAAAGAAAAATTACTCCAAAGGGAACAAATTGTGATTATAACTTACTAATTGAATATGTCAAAGAACAAATACATCAAATCAAATAGGGGTAATCCAAAATATAACATAGACAATACAAATTTTCCCATGATCAAAAGTAATTTTTTATGTCTGCATTGTTTGTTCATTGGCAATAAGGAAATATACAAAAATATATAAGGAAATATATCACAATACATATTATAGACAAAAAATTAGCAGACTAAACATATGTTGTACCAAATGTATGCCATATTAAGCAGAAACACAATAAGCCAAATATGAACATTATAAAAATATGAAACAGCCCAAGACATTTCATGTGTCAGTCCCCTCTTAATGACTTTATCTGACCACCTTCAGGGTAGAGGTGGTCTCCTAGTGTTTTCTACTCCATCTAACTGAAAAGCAAAATAAGGCAATATATATATATATTACAAAACCGTTATTGTAATCTTTTGCCAACACTCGTGTCTAATACAGCTGCACTAGTCTAATATAAATTATGCATGTCTTCTGGGGGATGACTAGAATTCCTTAACTGAAGATTATCCAATATGTAAACATGCATAATATGTCATATTAACCTCAATTCAACCACAGAAGCAGAAAACACTCACCATACTTGAATATCTGCCAAAGGTCCACAGTGTTCAAATAATCTATAATTAATCAGATGCAGTTAAAGTACACCTGAAAGCAGGTGCGGCCCGTGCAGGTAAGTGCGGTGGGGCAGGATTTGACAGACGACCATGAGGGGAAATTAAATAAATAATTAAGTTTGCCTCGTTGTAGTTTGTCCAAATTCCCCTGCTCCCGGCCTTACCGCCCGAGTGCTCTTACCTGCCGCTGCTGCCTGAAAGCTAATAAGTAAATGGCAGGAGTGTTATACCTAGCCATCAGCTACTGCAATCCAATCATATCTCTAAAACACTCTCCAACCTAGGTTTAGATTGATTAAAATAAAGCACTGCATCAATACAAAAAATATTTAATTCTGCATCGCAAGTGAACGGCCATGTATATTTCTCTATCCTTTTACTCAGAATAATTTTACACAAAGTAACTACAGCAAGAATAAGCAGTAGCTATTGCAATCAATCATTAAGGGTTCTTTTGAAAGAAGCTCGTAAAATGTATTTACTCGTATCTAAATGTAGTACACAGTAACAACCTCCTCCTACTGGAATAGAACAATAAATAACAACCATACCAAAATAACGTAAGGTGAAATCCACAAACACTCATTCCAACTATACTAATAATAATAATAATAATAATAATAAACTGTATTGCTTGGTTAAAAAAAACCTTTGCAATCCACTACATTATGAAATGACATATGTCCAAGTAGATAAGCAGCACATTTTGTGTAAAAGAAAGATTTGATTGAATACATTAAAAAGTTACGATATTACCATAAGACTGCACAGGGTCTAAAAGTGGCATTCAGTTCAATCAGTAAAGTGCATTGAGTAACATAAAAAAGTACAGCCCATCAGGTTTGGAGTCCATCTATACTGAAAACACCACACTTTCAGATAACACATAAGATAAAAACGGCCATTAAAAATGTAATGCATACTCGTACACAGCATGCTATCAATTACAAGAATTAAACTACAGTATTAACAAGCAATGTAGGCAGAAAGGTCACAGTGCAACCTACCGGTGAAAGGCAGCACCCACAAAACTAGACTATCTATTGTCAGGAAAAAACAAAATTGCTAAACTGCAACAGACTTTAAAAAAAAGAGTCAAATAGGCAAATCTCAACCATCCTTTCCCTCTCTCCGAATATTACTGGGAAATTCCACCTACCCTCTTAATATGGCAGCCTCAATGTCTGTTCGTTGCATGGATATAGACACACATTGTTCCCCATAATTTGTGAATAATTAATTCAGGTCTCTAAACATGGCTATTTATAAGCTCAACTAAAAACGCACAAAATTAGACTCAACCATCATTATAAGGAATATAATATTGGCTGATGTGCAATGCCATCAATTCTTTCATCATAGTGGCCTGGTTTAGGAAACAAATGGTTCTTGACAACAAGCTCGGAACTACATTAATTCCTTAAAAATCACTGTCATTAATGATAGGCTTGGTATACTGTTTTGAAATTAATACTTTCCAGTGGCTGATACATGTATCATTCACAAAACAGAGAAAGCAATTTTACATTTTGAGGAATCACATGGTGCCAGCCCCATATATACAGAGGATGTGTGCACGGTCACAAAGTTATTAAAGGTCCCATAATTATTCAAGGCAGCAGGAGACATAACCAGAATAATTTAGCACTCAAGAATAAATGCATTTAAAGCAAAGTAATATCTAAAGTAGACAAAAGGTGAAAAAAATGTTTTTGCATTCTGTTATAAAAGAAAATGTGCTTGCTTACAACCAGCATAATAATACATGTTTAATCAATGTTGAACATGTGTTATTATGGTGGTTCTGTGCCAGAACATTATCTAAAAAACTAAATTCCTTTTCATTTATCCAGTCTTCTGATAAGGCCATCTCGGCGAAATGTCTATTTTTGTCTAATCTCATAAGGGGCCTCTCTTTGTAGTTTGACATAATACTCAGTGTAACCAAGTTGTTTACTAATCTTTGTATTGTATTTATTTAAACAGTCTACAATTCCCTTCAACATTTTTGACATGCTCAATTACAAATCACATTTGGGTTTATGTATGTTGTTACTCATTCATCCAGTTGAGCCAAAACTACAATTTCAAAAAAATATTTATTTAGCTATTGTTTCACAGCATAATCAGGGCCCACTTGAGTGCAAAACACAGAGGGTGCGTCCAAGATACAGTGGGCAGACAAGATGCAAAGAAAAATACTGCAAAACTTCAAAGTTCTTCTCAATTTATTACTGCTAAAGCTTTACTTCTAAATATATCATTTGAAGAAGCCGAAAATTCCACACTAATTCACAAATTGTGAAAAACAGCCTATGGAAATCAGCCAAACAAAAACAATAGGGAAAAGGAGAGGAAGGAAAAGGGAAAAGTGGAGAAAAATAAGAAAAAATACCTACCCAAACAAGACACAGGAAATAGTGTTAAAATGAAATAAAAGAATGGACGGGATAAAAAGATACAGAGGTTTAACTCATATGTATAAATGAGAAATATAATGGATGAAAGAAAAGAGAACAACATAGGAGAACAACAGGGAGAAAACTCAAATGAGCCTATTCACAAATTGCATTTGGTTGTTTGTTAGCAGTACTGCAACAGCACTACTAATGTGCTACAAAATGCGATTCACAAACCTACATGCAGAGGTCTATGCCTCTGCTATTTTTTTTTTTATTTTTTTTTATTCAGCAGAGCAAGAGGTACAAGGAAAAAAGAAAAAAAAAAAAGGAAAAAACATTGCGAAGTACAATTAGCATTCATATCATAGGTAATATGGCTTTAAAATGTAATAGTACATAGAAAAAGAAGTACTAGGAGAAAGTGCAATGTGCCTAGTGCAAAACCGCAAAAGTACATATACGCAATAACCATTAAAGTGCAAGTGCCAAACGTGAATAGTTGCAATAGTATTGCAATAAAGAACATTCGGTGGCATGTAAAAAATGATACAAAAACATACATTAAAACAATTCACCACTTCAATAGTATAAAATCTATAAAGTGCAGAATAGATTCTTAATGAAAGCCAATCAAGACATAGATACACTTCCAATCGAAAGTGGAATGTGCCATGTACAAACAGCAAAAATACAATCATCCAATCCACTAAAGTGCAAGTGCGAAACATAACTATTTACGGAAATATTGCGATCAAAGGAATTCAATAACATAAAAACTTCTATTGAAACCGAGTTTCAAGACGATTCACCACTTCCAGTATTTAGAATATAATTGCTAAAAAGTGCTAATACATTCTTGGCAGGCAATAAGAAAGGGAGATTCACTTTCATATAGAGATCGGATATGGAGAGGACTACTGTGTATATCACCTCCAAAATTGCATTTTCCTATTAAGTCTTCTCCAATATTTCAAAAAACCTCCAATTTCGCTCGTATTTTTTTAAGGCTCCTACCCTCATAGCATAGGCCCCCTCACATTTTTTAACCCTTTTCATTTTATTAATCCATTTCAGTTGAGAGGGGGCTTAATTAGATCTCCAATTTTGCAAGATTAGGGAGCATGCTACCGCACAAGCAATAAAAATGAAAACTCTTTCTGGGTTAGACAGTTGTGAGCCTCCCTTGCAATAGCCAAATAGTACAGTCTCTGCTGCTATCGGAATTTTATTTCCGATTGCGCGCTCGATGTCTAGAAAAACGGCTTCCCAAAAAGACCTCAAACCGGGGCATACATAAAAAATATGGTGCCAACCACCTTCCCCAGATTTGGAACACCGAAAACACTTATCTTCTACATCTGGGAACCTTTTACTAAGAGTAGAAGGTGTTAAATAGGCCAGCCACCGTGAGAGAAAGGCCATCCTCTTAAAATTGGCAGCACGCAATGCTCTGCCACCTGAGTGGCTGATCCATTCCCACTCCCTTTCGGATAAACTGCAGTCGGTCTCCCGATTTATTTTTTCCAAGTGGTTCAGGATCAAAGAAAGATGTTTTATTTTATGTAACCACTTGTACCAATTGCCTATTCCTCGTAATTTGGCACCAAAAAGGGCAGCTGTCAAATGATTGGGAGATTCGGTTATATCTCCGTTACTTCTCAACCATGAGACTAGCCGCAGATATTCAAAAAAGGCCGGTTTCCGGTAAGTCCCTGACCTGGCCAATATTTCCTGCCAGGAAATCAGCCTATTCTGGACTATGAAATGTCTCAGTTCGGTTAATCCCGAATTCTCCCAGGCCTTAATATGGCTAGCTTGTATCTGGAAACCTAGACTGGCACATTCTCTTATATTGAGATATTGAAAGCCCATCAAATTCATGTCCCTGAAGATAGCCTGGAGTCTAAAAAGGGAGTCCCTTAAAGTTTTATATCGAGTTTTCTTTGGAAGCTTAGCAGTTTTTAAAAACACTGGAGTGGATGAACCAATTTCTAGCAATATTCTATCGAAAAAAAAAGTATCTCTACAAGGTGAAGATCCTAACAGCCCAGATACTAAATCGAGAAGGGCAGCTTCATAATATGATCTTACGTGTGGGAGCGCCAGCCCCCCCTGATCTATTGGTAGTTGTAAGGTGTTCAATTTAACTCTGGGGGCTTTTTTCTCCCAAATAAATTGTCTAAAAAGAGTATCAATCTCCCTAAAAAATACCTGATTGATTTTAATAGGGACATTAGAGAATAGGAAGATCAATAGAGGTAGTATAGACATTTTGATTAATGATACTCGCCCTACTATAGATAATGGAAGCAACGACCATTGATCCAATAATTTGGTTATTTTTATCTTCATCCTTAGATAATTTAGATCAAATAATTGAGAAAACTGTGCGGAAACATAAATCCCGAGGTATCTTATGGGATCAGTTCTGGATGCCTGTAATTTTAAAGAACAGGGAAAGGCATCTATATCCGCATTCATGGCGAGAACTTCTGTTTTGTTTGCGTTGATTTTGTAGCCGCCTATTCTTTCAAACTGAGAAAATTCTCCCAAGACCTCCTCGAAATTGATCTTATTAGGGGCCAAGTATAAGATAATATCATCGGCGAATAGTTTAAGTTTAGGCATATCAAGAATTGGGGGGTGGATAGCAGCATTGTTTCGGATTTTTAAAACCAAGGGTTCTATAAAAAAAGGTAAAAAGTAAAGGAGAGAGTGGACAGCCTTGTCTCGTTCCACGTTTAATTTGTATTGTTCCTGCGCAGGTGGCATTTATTACAAGCTTAGCTGTTGCGCCCTGGTAAATATTATTTAGCATTCCTACCACAATTGGTGGAAAGCCAAATTGATCCAGAGTAATAAATAAGGTTTTCCAGTTTACAAGGTCGAAAGCTTTTTCTGCATCGACCATTACGATACTTGCAGGGATATGATTTATATTAATGTAGTCTAAAGCTTGTATTAAAAACTGGGTATTGGCAGCCATTGATCTGCCCGCTATAAAACCCGTTTGATCTCTATGAATGACTTCCTGAGCAGCAGGTAACAGACGCTCGGCCCAAACCTTCATTAGTAATTTGTAGTCAGAATTTAAAAGACTTATGGGCCGATACGAATTCATATCGTTGGGATTTTTATCTTTTTTAACGAATGAGACGATAATTGCTTCTTTAAATTCGCACGGGACCTGGCCTCCTTCTCTTATAAAATGAAACAAGTTCCTCAGAGGAACAAGTAGTTCCTCTGAAAACACTTTAAAAAACTCAATTGGAAAACCGTCTTGCCCGCAAGCTTTAGACCCCGCAGTTGATTTAATAGCTGCTAAAATTTCACCTGCCTCAACTTGACTTTCTAAATTAAGGACCCTCTCCGAGGATAGTTGAGGGAGATCTAAAGTTGAAAAATACTCTTCAATCGAGTTATCCTGAATTTTATATTCAGTGGAGTATAACCGGGCATAATGATCCAAGAAGAGTTGGGCAATTCTGGAGCTGTCGACTACTTCCGAACCAGTAAAGGGATCCGATATTTTTATTATTGAGGCTGATTCCTGTTTCTTTCTAGTAGAATTTGCCAGGAGTCTGCCGATCAATTGGCTCTCCTCATAGACCCTCTGTTGAAATAATTGTGAGTTGCAAACCTCTTCAAAGGTAAAAAAATCTTTCAATACCATTTTTGCCTGGTCATATTCATTAGGAAGAGACTGCAATTGAAGGGCATACTCCCGTTCAAGTTCCAGCTGTAATTGAGCTATCTTATCCCTTCGATCCTTATATTGGGCAGTTGTGAAAGCTATTATTAGACCCCAAGCTGTCGTTTTAAACCCACCCCAAACAGAAAAGGGGGAAGCAGTATTTTCGTTGATCCGAAAGTATTTCCCAATCCAGACCCTGAAATCCTTTACCCATTCCTTGTTCTGCAATAGGAGACGATCCAGCTGCCACCTGGGTCGTTCCCTATTCTCACCATTGATTTTAATCTCCAGATTGATATAAGCATGATCGGAAAAGGGGTTACATCCTATACCTGCCTCAATAATCTGGAGGAACCTGGAGCTAAGGAAGAAATCAATTCTGGATACAGTTTGAAAACGATGCGAGTAAAAAGTAAAAAATTCTCTCTCCACATTCCTTTCCCTCCAGCCATCCACCAATTGGAAACCCTTTATAATAGCTTCCACAACTTTTTTAATGTTCCGTTTCAATTGTCTCCTCTGTTTATTTGATGTATCTTTTCTTGGATCCATTATAAAACTAAAGTCTCCTCCAAGTATCATCTGCCCCGGGGCACCCGATAATAAAGTATATATTTGGATCAATGGAGCCTAATCATCACCTATCGGGCCGTAGTAATTAATTAAATTAAGCCTCTTCCCATATAGCTTTACTGCGACCCATATCCATCTCCCCTGCGGATCTCTATGAACTTCTACAACCTCCCAAGGAAATTTGTTGGAGAGATAAATTGCCACACCCCTCGCTGCTAGACCTGAGGATGCAAAGAATACGTTCGAGAAAATTCTAGGTATAAACAGCTTAGGGGAGTTGGACTTTAAATGGGTTTCTTGAAGGAAAGGATTTGAGGGCTTAATGAAGTTAGCCACCTAATTAAAGCACCATACTTTTTTTTATTCAATATGCCATTTACATTGGCTGATAGAATCTTGCATTTATTCAATTCCCTAGCCATCTATCCGTCTATTCATAGCCAAATTTCTGCCTTGCCTTTCCATATGCATTCTAATCATAACCTTATTCCAAAAACTTCTTGCTCTATTTTTCCCCCCCTTGCCATAAGTGAACACTCGACGCCCCCAACCCCAGCCACCCCTAGAAAACCCCTCCCTAGAATGTGGGAAATCCCCTACCAACCCCGCTAACCACATTACTGCCCACCCTGCTACACCCTAGGGTGTCTTGACCTTACACCCTTAGTGCCCTGGAACCCCCACCCCACCCCTTCCTTGTGAATTTAACTTAGAACCTTGAACATCAAAAAAAAAAAATATTTGTGGAAATCGAGCAGCTTCATCATTTGAATTTAGTCTCCCTTTGAGATTTCCTTTAATAAAGCCTGAGCTTCATCCGGGTCTGAAAACAAGAAGAACTTGCCCTTGACAAGAACTTTTAATTTGGACTGTTGTGCAATTGAGGCTTGGGCACCATAAGTTTTGAAGAGTTGCAGGAGCTTAACAAATTCTTTTCTTTTACGAGCAGCTGAGGCACTCATGTCAGAAAAAATACGACATTTGGTGGTGGCATTTAAAGAGAACTGTCTCTGCTGAATTGCTCTTGTTATTATTCTTTCTTTTATTCGGAAGTCCATGAAATTAACCAGAATTGTTCGTGGCATCGAAGAGTTTGGAAAAGGTTGTGCCGGTACACGGTGTGCCCTTGCAATTGTGAGGTCTCCTTCAAACTCCGGAAGGACAGTCTGTTTAATAAAGGACTCCACCCATTGCAGTGGCTGTGACTTTTCAATTCCCTCTGGAACTCCGACTATCCGTAGATTTGATCTTCGTGAATGATTTTCGAGATCCTCAATCTTACTTTCAAGATGTCTCTCTTTGATTGTGGCAGCTTTCATTTCTTTAGAGACAGTAAGCACCTGATCTTCGAGAAATGAGACTCTAGCTTCTGCCTCCTGAAGTCTGATGGGGAAGCCCTGCATTGCCTCTTCGATTTTTCCCAAGCGTTGATACAATGTTGCTCTTTCGATTTATTGTGCCCTCTTCATCTCACGAATTTCCTCTAGTATAAGATTGAGAAGGTCCTTGATGTCTAATTGCCTTACGTCGCTTTTCTCGCCTTTCTCCGAACTTATGATTGACTCAATCTGAGATATAGTAGACTTGGTAGACTTGGGAGACGTAATAAGAGTAGTAAAAGTTGTAATCTCCCCTTGTACTGACACTGGTACTGCATAGGTATTTCAAATGGGCTTTCAGACCCAATAGAGTCGAGATGCGAAGAGGCCAATGCTGTAGATAAACCTCCATCCGATGTTTCAGCAGCTATCGGGATTTGAATCTCACAGCCCCCGTGCATATTCATGTTCTGATTTAAATTTTGATCTTTTCCTTGCACATGAATTAAGTTTTGCTCTCTTCTTTGCGTTTGAGCGGGCTCCAGATCTTTGCCCCCTAGAATTGAATGACTCTGAGGAGTTAATTCCTGTCTTGGGGGTATACTGTCGGGTGGTTCAATTATCTGGTCCCTGTCCGCTAAGTCGCCCTTGGTTGTAGTCCTTATTCGTGGACTAGAGCTGGAGACCGGAGGTGGCAAAGTTGCTTTTTTTAAAAATAGCGGAAACTGCTTGGAAGGGTTTATTTTGTCATTGGGACCATCAGCAACCACTCTATCAGACTCACAAAGCTGCCCCGGTTCATCTTCCATAAGAGGCTCCTTGGCTTTTAGGGGCGTTGATAAGGCCAGCTCCTCTTCAGAGCTCTCGAAGGTGCTGTCTTGGACTAGAGTGGGCGTGAGCTCATCTCCCTTTTGGACCTGGCTAGCAGTTTGTCTTGCTTCCTTCGCCTGAGCTAGGCGAGTTTTTTTTTTTTTTTTGACGGGCAACGTTGTCATTTTTAGCCATCCCGCTGCTATTCTTTAGGGGTTTACCCATATTTACTCCCCCTTTGGCCTCTTATTCTCTTCTTTCCTCTTAGGGAGAGGGAGAGAGGGAGAAAGGGAAGACTTTTTTTTATTAAGGCTGCACGCGTCAACTTTAGTAAAAACGGCAAGGATGTTATCTCTCCCACTGCCAACAGCTGCTAATAGGCGATATTTTAGAAACGAAGTCTTTCTCCTCCCGAAACTTGAATGAAAAGTGGCGTTTATATGACCAAGAGGGCAAAGTTATATAGTTATATACTTATAGTCCTGCTCTTTTTATCTCCCCCTTCGAAGTCATGGCGATTCAGTCCGAGAAGGCAATGGATCCTGAGTCTTTATCGATGGAAGCGTTACTGTTTTTGTTAACAGAGAGCTCCAGTTATCATTCACCGACCGTTTTTCAATGATTTAAAAATGAAGCTCCATTGCTCACTCACTCGCTCGCTTACTTGCTGTTGAAACGGATACAGCCCCGGACTCCTGGCTCCTCCGGACACTTGTCTCGCCGTTTTATTTCTTGCCTCCCACCCCGCACTCCGCGGGTACGCAACGAAAGCGCCACACAGGGAAACGGGAAAACACGCCGCCGGGCAGGGGAAAGACACCGTTACCGCTGGTGTTCAAGGTCCACCATTACGGGGGTGGGTGTGGAAGCTTCGGACACCTGACTAGCCGGAGGCGGGGCACTCCGCAGTCATTCCGCCATGGAGGCCGCGGGATAATGCCTCTGCTATTTTTTATGTGCATAGATCTCTGCCCCACCTACGTAGATCCCCCCACACCTAGGTATACATTTTAGTAGTAAATATTTGAGGGACATGGGAGTGGCTGGAAAATGGGAAATTCTTATTACTTAATGAGAATAGTTAAGGCAGGAATAAGGAGTGGTTTAGGGAGGGTAAAAGAAGAGTTTGGCATGGACATACACTCACCCACAAAAGAGTACGCCAGTTGCTATACACAGCCTGCACTTCTCTAGTTACTACAGCCAAAAAGGTATCAAAACAATCACAAAAGAATTTATTAAGATATGACACATTTTTTCTCTACTGCAACTCCGGCGCACTTTTGAATGCCATGCACTAGCACACCTTTGCGCAACAGCGTAAGGGTGAGTGCTTTCTCTAAAGCACAGACTTATACTATAAGGGGACTCTTCCAGTACATAAACTATCTTTAAATACTTTTCTCACTTTGTAGTGTTCTGTACAGTGCAGCACACATGCAAAGTTGGAAAAATAAGGAAATACAAAAAATACTTCTTGTTAGGCCTGCCTCGAGCAGGTGTACGGTTTTGGTGCTAATCTCTGTCTGTGAATGTTAGTGGGTAGAGATTTGTATCAAAACCCATGGGTGGTGGCATGGGAATGCCCGCATACCACCGATGGAACGTCCCCTTGATGCAAAGTAGCACATAGCACAACTTTGTGATACTTTCCAACACAAATTCAAGTTTACATTGTATAGTAAATCTCAGCCCAACACTATGAGGTGGGTTTGCATCATAGAAGTTATGCAAATCCAATGCAAAACATTAGTCAATGTAATCCAGAGAGCGTATGTGTGAGTGCACATCTGAAAATGTGAGCATGGGTGTGTATGAGTGAAAGTCAGTGATGGATAGTCACTGACAGGTAGTGAATGACAATGAGTGAGAATCTCAGTAAGGTAGTATAAATTAGAGTGAGTGAGAATGAGTAAGTCAGTGTAAGAGTGACTGGAAGTGAGTGTGAGTGGATGAATAAGAATGAGTGTGAGGGAGTATTATAGAGTAAATGAGAATAAGAGTGAGCAACAGTCAGTAGGTGTATTTATGAGTGAAAATAAAAGAGAGTAACCACGAGTGCAAGTGGTTTTAAGTGACTGGTTAAGTGAGCAAGATTAAGACTGAATGTGAGTGAGTTTGAAAGAAGGTGGGAAATGAGTGAGTTACACTGAGAATAAATGAGAGTGGATGGAATGAAGGCATGAGGGTATGAGTGAATGCAGGTGAGTGTGAGTGAGAAAGTATGAGTGGGCCAGAGTAAGAATGAGTGAGAGCAAGTGAGTGAGAATGAGTGAGGGTAGGATTGAATGCAAGAGAGTGAGCAAGAATGAATGAGTGCAAGTGCGTGCAAATGAATGTGAATGAATGAGAATGAGTATGAGGGAGTGAATGTAAGTGTAAGAATATGGTGTAATGCTTGTGAGTCTGAGGTAGGCCGTAGCTTGCTGAATGTCATTCTTGGCTTATAGAGGCACTCATGGAAAGATACTGGCGCTGGCATGCTGCAGACCATTCTTAGCATAACAGACACCTTTCACAAAATACTGCCATTGGCACACTGGGAGCAATTCTTGGCTCCCATGATAAAATACTAATAATAGCTTACTGGAGGTGATTCTTGGCATAGGGAGTACCTGTGGAAAAATGCTGGTGCTGGCACATTGGAGGTAATTGATGTAATAGGAGAGGAAAAACATGGCATAAGGGAGGGAGGCACCATGCCAAAACGTTTTCCCTCACAAACTAGAGGAAATGTATGACACAAGGGTCACCCATGGCATACAGATGACATTAATGGAAAAATTCTGGCATGGGCATAAGGTATGTAGTTTTTGCCATGAGGAGCATCCATGGCATAGGAGGGGGTACACATGACAAAATGCTGACCCACAATGGAGGTCATTTTTAACATATAGGGACACCAGAGCAAATTTTGAAAAAAATATGGTCAAGTCCAGAGGCGTGTCAGGTTTCATTGGCTCAGCACACATTGAAATGATTTGAATATTTAATAAGAGACCTTTCAGAGCCTGTGGCTTTGCAGCAAATTTATTTGACAATTGTGCTGCAAATGCACCGTATGACCCCATTTTCTTTCTAAATATTCTCGGGAAGAACCCACTCGAATCCTCCTAGAAGAGGTCTGGCTCACTCGTTTCACTTGTTCTCTATAAATCAAGGCAAGTATTAGTCTCCAGCACTTTCAAAGCATATCCGCATCCTAGTATAATTGATATCTAAAACAGACATTTGTCTATGCTGTGTTGTTATATTAATCATCAGTTATTTTGGAATTCCAGCTATGTCAAGAATTGTGGTATGATCATGGGTAAGGTCACGGTACATCACATTCTAGGAAGAGTCTGGTGTCATATAATGCCACCTCCTATAATATCATTAAGGTGAACGGATGTGTGTCGTCACTTTTGCTTATTCATGACTTTTTGATGAATCGACTTCCATGAAGGCAGCAGAAAGACAAACACTAGGAAAAAAGCACACCTGAAGACTACCAAGAACAAACATTTACAATAGGTCTCGCATTTACCCGAATTTGACTTATTGGCATTGTAAATGACAATGCCTTTTATTTTTGTTTCGGTTTTTAACAAGTAAATAAAAGGTATAGTCATTTACAGTGCCAGTAGCTTAAAATTGGCGGTAATGCGAGACCTATTGCATTGCAAATGCTTGTTTCAAGTAACACATACAGCGCTTAGTCTTGTGAAGCGATCTCATTGTCATGTGGCACTTTAAAGAAATACATAAACATCCTGGTGCCTGAAAACATCTCAGAACAGTGCATGTGTAAGCAACCTATCTGGAGTTGCGTGGGCATGAAGCACTACCTGTGTCCCATGTTGAAGCATGTCTCCCACTCTGTTTGTGTGCTTTGCATCCTGAGATCAGCAGAACGACGCCCACTCCACCCTTTGGTAGAATAAACAGGTTAACTTTAGCTTCTTTGGAAACAGCTAATCTTTTCCTTATATCCACACAGTACATCGTAATTTAGGACTTGTATTGTTTGGAAGTAAGTTTCCTGTTGTACTTTCGACTTGCAAGGCGGAGGACAAATCTGTGCTTGGATGCTATCGCTCTGAGCACAACCGTTTTTTTCATGTCTCTATGATGTCAGTATTTGAGAAAAAACTGGATACTCGCAGGGGGAATCTGTTGTCTTTACCCAGGGCTTTATGTGGGATTAAAAAACTGGAGGGTCTCTCAAAGGGGCGTGACCAATGTAATTAAGGGCATGGCTTAAAAACACAAACTAAAAAATCTGTGCTCAGCATAGTGTGCCGCCCAACTTGTATTTCTGTCATTGCATCTAGATATATGATACAACAAGTAACATCATACCTACAACAAGTCAGGACTATTGCCTTTGTCAATGGTTGTTAGTTGCATAAGATAAATCAGCAGCAACTATGGCGTGTTGTATATAATATTGAAAAAGCTTCCACTTGAAGTCCTGGTGACACCACAACAATGTTGCTGCTCCCAAATTTCAAAAAGAGAAGGGAAATCCTGAGAGAAAAAGACTATGGGGCAGATTTACAACTTTTGGTGCATCTCTGCAAATCAGCACGGATGCGGCAGAGATGCACTCTGCCGCATCCGTGCTGATCATTTCTGTTGTGTGTCCCTGCTTTTACGAAAGCTGCGCCCCCCCCTGGCTCTTTCTCGCACCATAAAAAGTTATCAGCACCGCACTTTGCGGGTCCGGGCTCACGGGGTCACGTGACGCGCCGCCGCCATCTTGGAGAGGGCTATTGGTACATCCTGGGTTCGGGGGTTAGCGCTCCAGCGCCGCTGTACCGCCTCATTGCCTATTTAAGGTGAGTGGGCAGGTGGGTCAGCCTTGTAAAGGTGACTACCACGTTGCGTCAGGGTTTCGCGCTTAGCGCATTCTCGTGGCTTGCTTAGGCAATTTTTAAACCTCCCTGTTTTTGTATTTATTTTCATTTCTGTTGTGTGTCCCTGCTTTTACGAAAGCTGCGCCCCCCCCTGGCCCTTTCTCTCACCATAAAAAGTTATCAGCACCGCATTTTGCGGGTCCGGGCTCACGGGGTCACGTGACGCGCCGCCGCCATCTTGGAGAGGGCTATTGGTACATCCTGGGTTCGGGGGTTAGCGCTCCAGCGCCGCTGTACCGCCTCATTGCCTATTTAAGGTGAGTGGGCAGGTGGGTCAGCCTTGTAAAAATGACTACCACGTTGCGTCAGGGTTTCGCGCTTAGCGCATTCTCGTGGCTTGCTTAGGCAATTTTTAAACCTCCCTGTTTTTGTATTTATTTTCATTTCTGTTGTGTGTCCCTGCTTTTACGAAAGCTGCGCCCCCCCCTGGCCCTTTCTCGCACCATAAAAAGTTATCAGCACCGCACTTTGCGGGTCCGGGCTCACGGGGTCACGTGACACGCCGCCGCCATCTTGGAGAGGGCTATTGGTACATCCTGGGTTCGGGGGTTAGCGCTCCAGCGCCGCTGTACCGCCTCATTGCCTATTTAAGGTGAGTGGGCAGGTGGGTCAGCCTTGTAAAGGTGACTACCACGTTGCGTCAGGGTTTCGCGCTTAGCGCATTCTCGTGGCTTGCTTAGGCAATTTTTAAACCTCCCTGTTTTTGTATTTATTTTCATTTCTGTTGTGTGTCCCTGCTTTTACGAAAGCTGCGCCCCCCCCTGGCCCTTTCTCGCACCATAAAAAGTTATCAGCACCGCACTTTGCGGGTCCGGGCTCACGGGGTCACGTGACGCGCCGCCGCCATCTTGGAGAGGGCTATTGGTACATCCTGGGTTCGGGGGTTAGCGCTCCAGCGCCGCTGTACCGCCTCATTGCCTATTTAAAGCTCGCATTGGCGCGCAGCGGTGACGCGCAGCGGTAGCGCCTGACTCGCGCCTGAGTCAAGCCAGAGTCCTGCCCGTCTGCGCTCGTCAGCGTCTCGGAATCGCTCGGGGCGGCGGGACAGGCTCGGCCATCCAGCGTGTGTCATACAGGTCCTCGCATGCTGTGTTATACGGCGGGGGAGCTTCGTGCTCTCCTCACTGCCTCTAGTGGCTGCTGCACTGTCTTCCCTGGACGTCATCGGGGTAAGTCCATCTGCCCTGGTTGCGGATGGCGTCCCTCCCGTGCTCTGTCGTGTCTCCCCGGCAATAATATCGCCAATGTGGATTTTCTCTGCATGCTACTAAACACCAGATCGGCATGCAGACATGCACAAGATATTTACGAGCTCCTTGACACGGCTAAACCACTGTGTCTTATGTTGACCGAGACATGGTGGGGAGATTTCTCGAACCCAGACGTCGTCATGGCAATTCCACCTGATTATAACGTTTTCAGGAAGGACAGAGCGAAGGGTAGGGGCGGTGGAGTGGCACTGGTGGTGAAGAAAGGCTTGGCTTGTACTATCTTGCCAGTGGAGGATATTCGTGGCTCGGAGTCCCTTGCCTTTTCCATCGCTCTGGCTCCGCATCAATCAGTTAAGGGACTATTGGTCTACAGACCACCTGGCCCACCTGCGACTTTTTTTGAAGATCTTGACTCCGTTCTTTTGGGACTGGCCTTGAAAGCAGAACATTGCATCGTGGCCGGAGATTTCAATTTCCGGATGGATGATCCATCCGATGCGGTTGCTATTAAACTCTCTGAGGCTATGGCACCGCTGGGTTTACTCCCTTATTTGCAGGGGCCGACGCATGTTAAGGGGCACACTCTGGACCAGGTTTTCTCGACTTCCTCTTTGGAGGTCTTAGAAATTATCCCGGTACTGTGGTCAGACCATCTGCTGGCTAAATTTCTGATCAAAGGCACAGGTAGATTGGCTGGTGCCGCCCTACAGCAGCATGGTCGTACCCATAGGGCGTACCATCGAGTGACCCCTGAGATGCTGGCTCAGGCGGCCCTGGATCACCCTTGCCCTCTCTCTGGCGACCTGTCGAAGGATCTGGAGTCCTTACAGGCATGGCTTTCTGACAGGCTTAACGATTTGGCCCCGGAACTGGCTCCTCGTCTTACTCCCAAACGAGTCTCCGCCCCTTGGTTTTCCGTAGCATTGTCGGCTAGGCGGCAGCAATGCAAGGTAGCTGAAAGAGCCTGGCGAGTAAAATATGACTCAGATGCTAAGCTGACTTATAAGAGCTTGGTTAAGGAGTACCACCGAGATATCCGCCTGAGCAAGAAAGCCTACCTGGCAGAGAGGATAGAGGCCGCCTCAAACTCCTGTAAGGAGATCTTTTCTATAGTTAAAGAATTTATTTCCCCACGGACTAACATCTCTGAAGAGAGACCCTCTGATTCTTGGGCCTCTGATCTCGCTAGTTTCTTTACTAGCAAGATCCAACTCATACAGGATTCTTTCCAATCAACTGTATCCGTGGAGCGAATTAATTCTGGGGCTATTCGATCGTCCGCTGCTTTGCCAGGTTTGACGCTGGACATATTTCCACCCTTATCTGCGCCCGCCTCTTTAGCACTTCTGGGCAATTTGAAATCGGGCTCGCCCTTGGACCCATGCCCTGCTAAGATTCTGGCAAAACTGGCCGAGGTGGTCAACCCATTGGCTAACCCGTTACTGAATCTCTCGCTGAGTCAGGGAGTGGTTCCGCAGGCTTGGAAGCAAGCAATGGTCATCCCGCTGCTCAAAAAGCCTGGTCTGGATCCAAAGGCCCCAGTCAACTATCAGCCTATTTCCCTGCTGCCGGCTCTTACGAAAGTTGTTGAAAAGCACGTGCAGACGGTGCTGTCCAACTTTCTAGAGTCGAATGAGATTTTGCATGCCACTCAGTCGGGTTTTCGTCCAAATCTTAGCACGGAGACTGCGCTCCTCGAGGTCTCAGAAACCATTAAAGGGGTTCTGGACACTGGGGGCAAAGTCATGCTGGTGATGCTGGATTTGTCGGCGGCCTTTGACACCGTCCCCCATGATGGTCTTCTTCTAAGACTCTATGAGATTGGACTGCGGGGGACGGTGCTTAGTTGGTTTTCCTCCTTCCTAACGGGCCGCCGGCAAACGGTCTGGGCCTCGCCTGATTCCGCCGAGATGCCGCCTCTGGGAGTCGGGGTCCCTCAGGGCTCTATCTTGAGCCCAACCCTTTTTAATATCTTCATGACCCCTCTGGCGGCGTTGGCGGAGTCGTTTGGGGCCCGGATCGTATCCTATGCAGACGACACCCAGCTCCTCTTCTCGTGTAAGAGAGGAGGAGACTTTGATGGGAAGTGTATCCGGGATTGCCTTGGGGCTGTGTTTCAATGGTTCCAACTGAACAGCCTCAAGTGCAATTCCGATAAGTCCGAGGTACTTTTCTTTGGGTGCGACACGGAGCCAGACTGGCAGGCTTGGTGGCCTGCCAATATGTTCCCCCCTATATGCTCATCCCAATTGGCTAAGAACTTGGGGGTTAAGATGGACAATGGGTTGACTATGAAGTCTCAGATCTTGGGGGTGTCGGGCATTTGCTTCGGCCTCCTGAGGATGTTACGGAGGTTTCTTCCCCTTTTATCGGAGGAGCACAGGAGGCTGACTGTGCAGGCTCTGATAGGTTCCAGGTTAGATTATTCCAACGTTCTGTACCTGGGCCTGCCAGACTACCTGCTACAGCGGCTTCAAATTGTGCAGAATGCTGCGGCGAGAGCGATTTTTGGCCTGAACAGACGTGTCAGTGCTGCGGGCTTGCTCCAGACCCTGCACTGGCTTCCAATCCGCAAGCGGATTGCCTTTAAGGCTCTGACCCTGACATTTAAGGCTCTCCATGCGACGGGAGCTAAGTATCTCCAAAAGAGAATTGCCTTCTATCGACCGACGCGTTCTCTGAGATCAGAACATCTGTTTTTGGCTTCAGTCCCGCGAGTAATGAGAGTGCGCTTGGGAGGTCGTTCCTTTGGTCTACTGGCGCCACAGTTGTGGAACTCTTTGCCTCTCAAATTGCGGGGAGCTACTAGTTTACTTGCCTTTAGAAAGGATCTTAAATCCTGGCTGTTTATTCAGTAGGTCCTGCTTTGATGGTTGCTTCTCCTTTTGATTGTGTTACTTTTTCTTTTTCTCTTTTAATATGCTGTGTTTCCATTTTGTAGTTTACCTTAAATAAAAGCGCCGGGACACTCTTTTTGAGTAGCCGTGCGCTCTATAAATACCATTTTAACATAACATAACATAACAGATGTGTCACATAATTACCCCCTTGCACCACCACAGATGCGTCGCATTTACAATGCGGCGCACCATGGTGCAAGGAGGGGAAGATGCGTGACGCATCTTGTGGCGTACGGGTGGTGCATTGCTGGAGTCACATCACAAGCGCGACGCAACTCCTGCGATGCACAGGGGCCGCCCATACTTAACGTGGTGTGTCACTCCTTATGCCTGCTTCAAGCAGGCGTAAGGATTTGACGCAGCAGTGTCGTAAAACTGACTCAGTGAAATCTTGTAGATTTCACTGCTTCAGTTTTATGGGGCTTTCCTGCGAGGGAACGCCCACCCTGCGACAGAACGCCCACATGAAACCTGACGCAGGTTTCATGTGGCGCAGGGCTTTACAACGTGACGCATCTGCCTAGATGCGTCACGTTGTAAATAAGTCGCAACGTGGCGCATGGTTTACGCCGCCGCTGCGTCACAAAAGTGACGCAATGGCGGCGTAAAAGTGTCGCAAGGGGCTTGTAAATCTGCCCCTATATTTGAAGGGTTTCCCTTCCCGTACAATGCTTCCCTGGCATGACGTCATGCCGTAACTTCTCCACTAGTGAGAAGTGAGCAGTGTAAGCACGCGCACATCGATGTGCCTGCTGTCACTGCAGTCCGGGAAAAAACAGACCGACTGTGCCAGGGCACAAAACAGAGCCCGATAGAGACCCGTTTCGAGGACCCCTTTTAAAAACTGCCGGTGCTCAGACCCCGTGAGACCCGGCCCAATTAAAGCCCTGTCCTTACCCCCAAGATGACACTTTGGTGAACTACTGCCATGTACTGGGGCCTACTCCCCAATAATAAAAAAGTAATCAACTGATGGTTTTCTTATGCTTCAACACAAGAAACTCTGAGTACAACTTAAAAAGCTGTGGAAATTGTGGTTGGTGAGAAGTGAAAGAAAGTGTGGCAGTTGTGGAATGGGTGCTGCACTGATAGTTTGAATGTTTACAGCGTGACGGGAGGGGGCTGCAGGCGCCATTTTTGACCGTGCACCGGTGTTAAAAGTGAAACTGCGTGCCGTGCTGAAACCTAAAACGCTGTGCCCGGGAGAGGGTGCCATTGTTGACTGTGCACCAGTGTTTTTAATCTAAAAGGGTGCATTTTCAGAGGTCTGCACGTAAGTTAAATAAAAATAATGTGTGTGTGCTGAGTGCACAATCACAGGAACGCACGAGTGCGCCATGTAAATAATAAAGCTTGCTCTGAAAGAAAAAAATGACGGGGAGGGAGAGTGTTAAAAAGATAATGATCGAGCGCTGCTGTGGCTCCAATGTAAAATTGAAAGCACACATAGCAAGCTGCAAATAAATATGGAGACGCGCAAGCGCGCAAAACAAGATGGCTGCCCCCTAGTGAGCTCCGTGACAGAGGGGCCCGTTTTTATCATGAACGCCGCATTTCCAGTCTGAAACTACTTGAAATTAGTGTAACAGTCCTGTAAATGTGTACCTGTTGCTGTGGTGATGTTGGTTAGCATTTTCTGATGTGGGAAAGGTGTTTTTCATCCTCCTGCTCCAGCCTGCTTCAGCCTCGAGCTCTACATCAAGATACTGCCCAGTTTTCCTGTCAGGGGGGCGGAGCTTACATTCAGGAAAGGGGCTGGCTTTGGCCTAACCACCCCCACAGTCTGTTTTAGCTGCTGCACCAGAATTCTCATTGAAGCAATTTCTACACTTCTATTTTTTGCTTGTACATTATATTTAATTACTCCTATTCATTTTTATTCTATGAAAATGGAGAATAAAAATATACAAAATCGCAATAATAAGAGAAAAAATCTGATTTCTCCTCCTCCAGTAAAATCAAAAGTAGTGGAATCTAGCGAGCCTTCCCTTGCTTTAATTATTGACAAGCTTCATGCATTGCATGCAAATACAGACACCATTGCGTCAGAGATTTAAAACTTGCTCAAGGATATGGCCAGCATGTCGATGAAAATCTTCGATAATTCAATTAAAATACAAGACAATAAGGTTAAGATTGACGCTTTTTCACCACTTGTGGCAAAGATTTCACCCATGTCTACTCTTCTTCTGGATATGGAAAATCGAAACAGGCAATACAATTTACGTATTTTTAATTTACCAGAGGAGGTGGAAGGCTCTAATTGTAGACTCTACTTGGAAAACTTGCTACCTGACCTATTAAATATCAAATTTCCGGAGAAATTTGAAATTGATAAAGTGCATAGGACTTCATCCCATCGCAATCCTCAACATACTAAGCCAAGACAAATGATTTTTAAGGTTCTGCGGCACCATCATTTAGTCATGATAAGAAAAGCAGCAAGGGAAATACCTTCTTCAACAGTTAATGGCAACCGAATTTTTATTCACCAAGACTGTCAAGATTCGTAAAGAGTTTACTGATTGCCGCCCTCAATTGAGAAGTCTTGGTTTTAAATATGGCATGTTTGATCCGTCAACAATGCGCATCTGGAAAGATCATTTTTTTAAGTCCTTCCAACATCCAGAAGATTTGAAAGTGTTTCTGGACCAACATTCCCAGACTTCTATGGATACACAGGAACTCATCACTTGAGCATTGCTTTAATATGTATATCTGTATTTATCTCTGTTCCATGATTGTCCAGAAGGATTAAAAGTGTTCCTGGACCAATGTTCACAGCAATTTTATGGTTATGCATATTTTCTGTTATTTAACCACTGACTTAATTATATATTTCTGACTGGATATTTTAATTAATTTTATTATAGATTTGTCGCTGGGCTCCGCCGGTTTGGTCATGCTTGTTGAGCGTGTGTGCGTTTCATTTTTGCTATTGATGTTTATTTGTTGTCGTCTTATATATGTTAGTTTGTCTATTCTTTTTCCTCCTCTTTCTTTTCCTTTTTCTCTTCTTCTTTTATTATTGCTAATATTCATAAAATTAAAGTAGTCTCATTAAAGGTTAAAAGTTTACATCATCCAGCTAAACATACAAAAATTTCAGATTTTGTAAGTAGTTGCAAAGCAGATATTTGTTTTCTACAGGAAACCAATATTGATGACAAAATATTAGATTATATGAAAAAAGTGGGTTGATAATATTGTCTCTTCTCCTGCAAATGGTAAACAAAAAGGTGAGGCTATTCTTTTTGCAAAACGATTACATTGCCAAATTTTGAGTAAAATTTCAGATACTGAAGGGAGATATGTTATAGTTAAAATTAAAGTTCAAGACTCTGTTATATTTTTACTAAATGTTTATGGTCCTACTGCAGATGATCCTGTTTTTTGGTCTAATCTTACAATTGAAGTTCTAAAATTGGGTAAAGTTCCTCTAATTGTTGGAGGTGATTTTAATGTTATATTTGATCTGTTACTAGATAGATTATCTCTTACAAAATTTCGTCCTCCTAAAGTTTTTTATGCTTTCAAATCATTTATTCAAACCACAAAGTTGACATTTGCCGATTACACTTCCCCACAGAGAAAGGTTTCACATTTTTTTCAAATCCACATAATTCTCATTCTAGGATTGATTATTTATTAGTCTCCAAGCAATTAATTAACTCAGTGAGTACACCTATGATCGGTAACATCGATATTTCAGATCACGCTTTGATTTCTTTTGGTTTGAATTTAAATTCAACTTTTACAAAGCAGTCTAGATGGCGAATGAATACTGACATTGGTCCTAATTAACTTAATAAACCTAAACTCTTAAATGCCATTCAGGAATATTTCCTTCTTAATCCTGAAGGTTCTACTTCTATGGTTAATAGATGGGACGCTTTTAAAGCTTATATTAGAGGTGTAACTATTACCCTTATGGCCCACGAAAATAAAACCTTTATTGTAATGCAAACATAAAAAATTTAGAAAAGCAAATTGCAAAATTTGAGAGACTTTTTATTACGTCTAATGATCTTCAATATAGAATTAAATTACAAAAACTTCGATATGAGTTTAACTCAATCCTTAGCAAAAGAGCTGGCATTCAAATTTCTAATTCTAAAGCCAAATTCCGTTTTAATGCCAATAGATCTGGAAGACTTTTAGCTAATTATTTGCGTATAAAAAAAGATAAAACTCAAATAAATTCAATTAAGGGCTCTAATGGCAAAATTGGTGTATCCCACAACGATATAGTTAATGAATTTTTGGATTTTTATTCTAATCTTTGTAACAAACCCAATTTTGATGATGTTTTGTTAATTCATTCTTTTTTAACTAAATGTGGTCTACCTAACATTTCACAAATGGATAAAATGGGGCTTGACTCACCCATTAGTCAAGATGAAATTATATCAGCCATAAAATCTCTTAAAAAATACATCTCATGGTCCTGATGGTATTCCTGCTGAGTTTTAAAAAGAATTTCAATTACAACTTATTCCTTATTTATTTCAACTTTTTACATTTTTTGGTTCTACAGGAATTACTTCAGGTTCTTTTACTGAGGCTTTAATTATTGTACTTCCCAAACCTGATAAAGATCCCACACGTGTATCAAATTATCGTTCTATCTCTTTAATTAAGCAAGATTGTAAATTATATGCTAAAATACTTACTTCTAGATTATCCCCTGTGTTGGATTTATTATTCATCCAGATCAATCTGGTTTTATGAAGAACAGATATTCTGCCCACAATACAAGAACTTTGCTACATGTTATTGATCAAGGATCCACTTTAACTTTACCATCAGGAATTCTCGCATTAGATGCTGAGAAAGGTTTTGATAAAATTCATTGGAAATTTTTATTCCATACATTATTATCATTTAATTTTGGTGACACATTTATCCGCATGATTTCTGCTTTGTATTCTGCTCCAACTGCTCGCTTATTTATCAATGGCCAAGTTTCAAATGAATTCTTCCTTTTTAGAGGTACAAGACAAGGTTGCCCTTTTTCCCCGCTTTTGTTTCTTCTAGGTATTGAACCTTTACTTACTTCTATAAGAAAATGTGACAATATTATAGGAATCAATATTAAGGATGTTATTATTTAAACCTTAGCTTATGCTGATGATGTACTTTTGCTTATTAGTGATCCTTTATCCTCATTTCCTCCCCTTTTAGAGATTATTTCGAAATACTCCACAGTTTCTGGTTATAAATTAAATACTAATAAAACTGAGTTTTTTCCTTTAAATATTTATTGTTCTCCTGATATATACCTATGAATGAAATTGTTTGGCAAAAGGATAAATTTAAGTATCTTGGTATTCTGTTCGCTCCATCCATAAAATCAACAATAACATTGAACTGTGACTTTATATTAAATTACATTAAGGATAAAACATCCAAATGGTCTTCACTCCACCTTTCTTGGTGGGGAAGAATGGACTCTATTAAAATGACTATTGCTCCTAAGATCTTTTATACCCTTGACATTATTCCTACACAATTTTCATTAAAGTTTAACAAGGATGTTGACAAACTTCCTTCCAAATTTCTTTAGAATAACAAGTCACCTCGTGTTAGTTATAAAAAATTAAAAATGCCCAAATGTAATGCAGGTTTTGGATTACCTGAGTTTTTTCATTACCATAAAGCTTTTATTTTAAAACAAAGTTCCTTATGGTTTAATCAAACCTTTTTAAATAATCCTCCTATGTGGCTTCTTATTGAGAAATCAATAGTGAAACCATTCTCACTACCCACTTTGGTTACCATGTCTAATAAATCATCATTTTTTCATAATTCTGTTATTCTTAAACCCACTTAAATGATTTTTAATGATTTAGATTCAATTTTTCAATCCCCCATGCTGAATACGTTAGATATGTCATTATGGTACAAAAGGGGGTGGTGATGGACGGAGCATCAGAACCAATCAAACACTCACACCCAGTCAACAGATCTGGGTTTGATCCATCACCGTTCTTTAGCCCACTCTGCCACCCCAGTTCAAACATGGCCATATGCAAATCAGTCTGACCCTGTGCCTCATGGGAACAGTCCAGCCCGAACTGCCAAGCCATGCCTTCCCTGGACCGGAAACAAGCTTCCTAGGACCGGTTTCTGGCATTTCAGCCGTCTTCAGCCAGGCTTGCTTGAATCCAGTGGCAAATTGAGCAAGGGACTCATCTCTGAGCATACCCTGCCAACTTATATCGAACAAAGCGGTACAAAAGGGGGTGGTGATGGACGGAGCATCAGAACCAATCAAACACTCACACCCAGTCAACAGATCTGGGTTTGATCCATCACCGTTCTTTAGCCCACTGTGCCACCCCAGTTCATACATGGCCATATGCAAATCTGTCTGACCCTGTGCCTCATGGGAACAGTCCAGCCCGAACTGCCAAGCCATGCCTTCCCTGGACCAGAAACAAGCTTCCTAGGACCGGTTTCTGGCATTTCAGCCGTCCTGAGCCAGGCTTGCTTGAATCCAGTGGCAAAGTGAGCAAGGGACTCACATCTGAGCATACCCTGCCAACTTATGGCGAACAAAGCGGTACAAAAGGGGGTGGTGATGGACGGAGCATCAGAACCAATCAAACACTCACACCCAGTCAACAGATCTGGGTTTGATTCTTCACCGTTCTTTAGCCCACTCTGCCACCCCAGTTCATACATGGCCGTATGCAAATCAGTCTGACCCTGTGCCTCATGGGAACAGTCCAGCCCGAACTGCCAAGCCATGCCTTCCCTGGACCGGAAACATGCTTCCTAGGACCGGTTTCTGGCATTTCAGCCATCTTCAGCCAGGCTTGCTTGAATCCAGTGGCAAAGTGAGCAAGGGACTCACGTCTGAGCATACCCTGCCAACTTATGGCGAACAAAGCTTTACAAAAGGGGGTGGTGATGGACGGAGCATCAGAACCAATCAAACACTCACACCCAGTCAACAGATCTGGGTTTGATCCATCACCGTTCTTTAGCGCACTCTGCCACCCCAGTTCATACATGGCCATATGCAAATCAGTCTGACCCTGTGCCTCATGGGAACAGTCCAGCCCAAACTGCCAAGCCATGCCTTCCCTGGACCGGAAACAAGCTTCCTAGGACCGGTTTCTGGCATTTCAGCCGTCTTCAGCCAGGCTTGCTTGAATCCAGTGGCAAAGTGAGCAAGGAACTCACGTCTGAGCATACCCTGCCAACTTATGGCGAACAAAGCGGTACAAAAGGGGGTGGTGATGGACGGAGCATCAGAACCAATCAAACACTCACACCCAGTCAACAGATCTGGGTTTGATCCATCACCGTTCTTTAGCCCACTCTGCCACCCCAGTTCATACATGGCCATACCGCTTTGTTCGCCATAAGTTGGCAGGGTATGCTCAGACGTGAGTCCCTTGCTCACTTTGCCACCGGATTCAAGCAAGCCTGGCTGAAGGCGGCTGAAATGCCAGAAACCGATCCTAGGAAGCTTGTTTCCGGTCCAGGGAAGGCATGGCTTGGCAGTTCGGGCTGGACTGTTCCCATGAGGCACAGGGTCAGACTGATTTGCATATGGTCATGTCTGAACTGGGGTGGCAGAGTGGGCTAAAGAACGGTGATGGATCAAACCCAGATCTGTTGACTGGGTGTGAGTGTTTGATTGGTTCTGATGCTCCGTCCATCGCCACCCCCTTTTGTACAGATATGTCATTATGGCATAGCTCGATCATTAAATTAAATAGAAACATTTGTTTCTGGTATTCTTGGATTAATGCTGGTATTTTCTACCTTAAAGATGTTTATTTCAACAATGATTTCATATCATTTGAAGCTCTACAAACAAAATTTTGTTTACCTCAGTCTGACCTTACCAATTATGAACATTTGTGTAATTCGATTTTAGATTCATTTCCTCATGTTATTCCTTCAAATGTTTAAGCTGATTTATCAATTTATATTCAAACTGTCTCCCCATCATCCCAGGGTGTTTCTATTTTATATAAAAAATGATCTAATTCTTTAGGAAACAACTTTAATATGATTTCAGTATTTTGGAATAATTTACTTTCAATCTCCCTATCTAATGATACATGGAAAGATATATGGCTTAATGGCATTTCTGGTTGGTTACCTGTCTCGCTTTATCAAACTAACTCTTATATTTTATTCAACTGTTTATGGACTCCATTACGCTTATTTAAAGCTAAACTCCTTCCATCTTCAATTTGTTGGCACTGTAAATTACATCCTGGTACGATACAACATATGCTTTTTGATTGTCCTTTAGTTTTTAAATTTTGGACTGATGTTTGGGATATTATAAAAAATATATTTAATATTCATGATGTTTCATTCAAAGTTTTAATATGTAAATCTGTTGTTCTTTCACAAAACCTAAATGAGTTAGAAGGTAAACTCTTTGATTTTCTGCTATCAGCTGCTTTAAAATCTATTACATTCTGTTGGAAAGATGTTTCGCTATTATAAGTTCATGCTTGGTGGTCATGGGTTATATTTACAAGAAGAGGAGCTCAGTTGTCCTTGAATGGTATTAATCATAATTCTAACTCTCATCACTCTTTTTGGAAACCTGTTGATATTTATTTATCTTCTTAATTATATATTTATGTCTAGTTCTCTTTTGAATTGCTATTATAACAGACCACATTTCTAAGATTAGTAGCTCTATTTATAGTCAAAGCATTAATTTTATATTTGTTTCCTTTTCCTCCCCTATTATTTTTTCAAAAAATATATGCAATTTCATTACCTATTGTAATTCATTTTATGTTTTTATATCTCTGAATTGTGATTAGGTATTTTCACTCAATGATATTTCTTCTGTATTGTCTTTGTTTTTTGTTCAATATGAAAACTCAATAAAATATTTTGAACTCAAAAAAGCTGCAAATAAATATAAAAAGCAGCCGATGTTACTTAAGCTGGCGTCTCACCAGTGCTCTTTAGATAAAGTAAGCAAAGAGTTCTCAGAAGTGCTAATGTAGCTAAACAGTAAGGACATGGTAAAAGGTTCTGTCCTGATAGGAGGCAAGGTGTTACTAAGGAGGGACTAACAAGCCTCTTCATGAATCAGAAGCAACCATTTAGAAACGACACCAACAGGAGCCAATCGAAAAGTTGGGCGGAGAGTGGGCGAAGCTTCAAGTCCATACTCGATGTTGACAGGAAACAGATTTAGAAGTGAGCAGTGTGATGACTGCATAAATAGAGGTGGAGAAATCAATAGCAACAAACACAGTGAAATCGGAATAATATTACCTGAATATCGTCTGACAAAATAATGATGTCCTAAATATTGTTTACAAAAATATCACTCCTCTAGAGTTAATAATGGAAAATGTCAGCCAATGAAGCAATATTTTTGTAAAAGATGTTTTGCCACGATATTATGCCACGTGACATTTATGTTAACAATTACCTGACAAACTCAGCATGTAGCACAAGTACTATAATAGTAAGGTTGTTGCAGAAATATGGGAATGTACCATTGGACACTGCACTGGGAAAGGGCGGAATGGCTATAAAGTTTATTTCATTTTTGTTATGGTTATACGATATAACACTGTTCATGTCAGAAACTAAAAATAATGAAATTCTTAACAAAAAAAAAATTACCTGACAAACAACCGAAACCAACAACAAGTGAAAGATGTTGAAGAAACATCAACCTGTATTAAGGCATGAGGAAGGCAAGCAAAAGACATAATGACAGAGAGAAACAGAGAACTAAGATAAATAGAAAAAAAGAAAGAGGAGAAAACACATGGAGGAATAGAATAGAGGCAGAGCAAAAGCGAGACAGAGAGATCAAAACAATAAAGAAAGAACACACAGAGACATTGAGAGAGCAAAGAAGCAATAATGTGAGCAATCAAACATAGAATGAGCTAGCAAACAAAGCCAACCAAGAATTTGTCACACAAGCAGAAATGCACTTGTATGACAAGATCAATTGCTCTGTTTGTTAGAGCAATTATTGAATACATTTCCTTTTTCAGTTCAAAAACGTCCATATGTTTCTAATTGATTTAATTGGTTTGTGACTGATGATACTAACTGAACAACAAACATTGTAAGTTGCTAATAAGCATACTGGAACAAAGCCAATGTATATTTTCTTAAACGTACAGCAGACATTTCACCTCTAGTCTAAGCTAACTTGAAATGCAAATAGTCATCACCTAGCCTAATTTTCACATGTGGGTTCTACCACCACTGTCAATGACATTCATAAATGTTAGGAGCGTAAAAATGTGGGCCAGTGATCAGTTCACTTTCTGACAATTTCAGCAGTATTTATAAGGATGTCTATGTTACGTTTACATAGCGCAAATTCAGCTATAAAGCAACAGAACACTGAACAAACGTGGTATTAACAATAAAGAACACAAAGGCAAAGGATAAGAAGAGGAGGTTATTTAACCCTTTCGCTGCAAGACCCCCCCCCCCCCCCCTCCTCCCATGCTAAGCCTTTTTTTGGCTATTTGGGGTTGTTTGGGCTTAGACCCCTGTAACTTTTTGTCCACATAAGGTATGCACACCAAATTTGTGTACTTTTCTTCCAAAATCTTAGTGATTTAAAAAATATCTAGGGTTTGTGGATTTCCCTGGAGGGGACCCAAAATTTAGACAAAATACAGCAACATTTTCTTTTTTGGGGGAATAATTGGGAAAAGGGGCTTCAGAAGAAAGCGTCTGTTTTTTCCCTGCAAATGGTATCAACAAAGGGTTTGTGGTGCTGAAATCACCGTCTTCCCAGCCTTCAGAGACAGGCAGACTTTTGCCAGCAAACCAAAAGTTTTCTACACAGTTTTGGCATTTCACTGGGACATAGCTTATTTTTATTATTTTTTGTGCTTTCAACCTCCATCCAGTTAGTGGTAGAAATGGGTGTGAAAGCAATATTTGAACGTAGAAAGCTCTACATTTCAGAAAAGGAGACAACATTCTACA
Organism: Triturus cristatus; assembly: GCF_964204655.1. Lineage (NCBI taxonomy): Eukaryota > Metazoa > Chordata > Amphibia > Caudata > Salamandridae > Triturus > Triturus cristatus. Next base: position 964,185,823 of record NC_140589.1, read on the forward strand.
TTTAGCAAGGGGTCATTTGTGTAGATCCTTCAAGGTTTTCCTATAGAAACTAACAGTTGAAATTAAAACTATTGAAATTGAGTTGATAAAACAGCCATTTGTGCCAACAATTTCACCTGTCACTTCTTCTACTGTGGAAATGTACCTTTTATGGGGTACACTGGTGCAGGGTCACTCTTTTGTCCACAGGTTCAAAGACCAACAAAATAGAGATCAGCACTGGAGTTGGAAATAAATAATAAGTTTATTAATCACTCATTAGTGGGACCACATCCACACAGCACTCTCAAGTGCTGCCTGAGGTAGTACACTGAAGTCACAGAACACAGGTCTTTTATACAGGTTTTCTGCACTGTAAGCTTGTGAACAGAAATAGGGAGAACACGTTTTAGAAACAGTTTTCGGCAAACAAGGGCAGATGACTAACCAATTGGTCAGCAAAGTGGGAGGGGGAGCAGAAATGCTTATAGCAAGGAAGGCAAGCAAAAGACATAATGACAGAGAGAAACAGAGAACTAAGATAAATAGAAAAAAAGAAAGAGGAGAAAACACATGGAGGAATAGAATAGAGGCAGAGCAAAAGCGAGACAGAGAGATCAAAACAATAAAGAAAGAACACACAGAGACATTGAGAGAGCAAAGAAGCAATAATGTGAGCAATCAAACATAGAATGAGCTAGCAAACAAAGCCAACCAAGAATTTGTCACACAAGCAGAAATGCAATTGTATGACAAGATCAATTGCTCTGTTTGTTAGAGCAATTATTGTATACATTTCCTTTTTCAGTTCAAAAACGTCCATATGTTTCTAATTGATTTAATTGGTTTGTGACTGATGATACTAACTGAACAACAAACATTGTAAGTTGCTAATAAGCATACTGGAACAAAGCCAATGTATATTTTCTGAAACGTACAGCAGACATTTCACCTCTAGTCTAAGCTAACTTGAAATGCAAATAGTCATCACCTAGCCTAATTTTCACATGTGGGTTCTACCACCACTGTCAATGACATTCATAAATGTTAGGAGCGTAAAAATGTGGGCCAGTGATCAGTTCACTTTCTGACAATTTCAGCAGTATTTATAAGGATGTCTATGTTACGTTTACATAGCGCAAATTCAGCTATAAAGCAACAGAACACTGAACAAACGTGGTATTAACAATAAAGAACACAAAGGCAAAGGATAAGAAGAGGAGGTTATTTAACCCTTTCGCTGCAAGACCCCCCCCCCCCCCCTCCTCCCATGCTAAGCCTTTTTTTGGCTATTTGGGGTTGTTTGGGCTTAGACCCCTGTAACTTTTTGTCCACATAAGGTATGCACACCAAATTTGTGTACTTTTCTTCCAAAATCTTAGTGATTTAAAAAATATCTAGGGTTTGTGGATTTCCCTGGAGGGGACCCAAAATTTAGACAAAATACAGCAACATTTTCTTTTTTGGGGGAATAATTGGGAAAAGGGGCTTCAGAAGAAAGCGTCTGTTTTTTCCCTGCAAATGGTATCAACAAAGGGTTTGTGGTGCTGAAATCACCGTCTTCCCAGCCTTCAGAGACAGGCAGACTTTTGCCAGCAAACCAAAAGTTTTCTACACAGTTTTGGCATTTCACTGGGACATAGCTTATTTTTATTATTTTTTGTGCTTTCAACCTCCATCCAGTTAGTGGTAGAAATGGGTGTGAAAGCAATATTTGAACGTAGAAAGCTCTACATTTCAGAAAAGGAGACAACATTCTACATTTAGCAAGGGGTCATTTGTGTAGATCCTTCAAGGTTTTCCTATAGAAACTAACAGTTGAAATTAAAACTATTGAAATTGAGTTGATAAAACAGCCATTTGTGCCAACAATTTCACCTGTCACTTCTTCTACTGTGGAAATGTACCTTTTATGGGGTACACTGGTGCAGGGTCACTCTTTTGTCCACAGGTTCAAAGACCAACAAAATAGAGATCAGCACTGGAGTTGGAAATAAATAATAAGTTTATTAATCACTCATTAGTGGGACCACATCCACACAGCACTCTCAAGTGCTGCCTGAGGTAGTACACTGAAGTCACAGAACACAGGTCTTTTATACAGGTTTTCTGCACTGTAAGCTTGTGAACAGAAATAGGGAGAACACGTTTTAGAAACAGTTTTCGGCAAACAAGGGCAGATGACTAACCAATTGGTCAGCAAAGTGGGAGGGGGAGCAGAAATGCTTATAGCAAGGAAGGCAAGCAAAAGACATAATGACAGAGAGAAACAGAGAACTAAGATAAATAGAAAAAAAGAAAGAGGAGAAAACACATGGAGGAATAGAATAGAGGCAGAGCAAAAGCGAGACAGAGAGATCAAAACAATAAAGAAAGAACACACAGAGACATTGAGAGAGCAAAGAAGCAATAATGTGAGCAATCAAACATAGAATGAGCTAGCAAACAAAGCCAACCAAGAATTTGTCACACAAGCAGAAATGCAATTGTATGACAAGATCAATTGCTCTGTTTGTTAGAGCAATTATTGTATACATTTCCTTTTTCAGTTCAAAAACGTCCATATGTTTCTAATTGATTTAATTGGTTTGTGACTGATGATACTAACTGAACAACAAACATTGTAAGTTGCTAATAAGCATACTGGAACAAAGCCAATGTATATTTTCTGAAACGTACAGCAGACATTTCACCTCTAGTCTAAGCTAACTTGAAATGCAAATAGTCATCACCTAGCCTAATTTTCACATGTGGGTTCTACCACCACTGTCAATGACATTCATAAATGTTAGGAGCGTAAAAATGTGGGCCAGTGATCAGTTCACTTTCTGACAATTTCAGCAGTATTTATAAGGATGTCTATGTTACGTTTACATAGCGCAAATTCAGCTATAAAGCAACAGAACACTGAACAAACGTGGTATTAACAATAAAGAACACAAAGGCAAAGGATAAGAAGAGGAGGTTATTTAACCCTTTCGCTGCAAGACCCCCCCCCCCCCTCCTCCCATGCTAAGCCTTTTTTTGGCTATTTGGGGTTGTTTGGGCTTAGACCCCTGTAACTTTTTGTCCACATAAGGTATGCACACCAAATTTGTGTACTTTTCTTCCAAAATCTTAGTGATTTAAAAAATATCTAGGGTTTGTGGATTTCCCTGGAGGGGACCCAAAATTTAGACAAAATACAGCAACATTTTCTTTTTTGGGGGAATAATTGGGAAAAGGGGCTTCAGAAGAAAGCGTCTGTTTTTTCCCTGCAAATGGTATCAACAAAGGGTTTGTGGTGCTGAAATCACCGTCTTCCCAGCCTTCAGAGACAGGCAGACTTTTGCCAGCAAACCAAAAGTTTTCTACACAGTTTTGGCATTTCACTGGGACATAGCTTATTTTTATTATTTTTTGTGCTTTCAACCTCCATCCAGTTAGTGGTAGAAATGGGTGTGAAAGCAATATTTGAACGTAGAAAGCTCTACATTTCAGAAAAGGAGACAACATTCTACATTTAGCAAGGGGTCATTTGTGTAGATCCTTCAAGGTTTTCCTATAGAAACTAACAGTTGAAATTAAAACTATTGAAATTGAGTTGATAAAACAGCCATTTGTGCCAACAATTTCACCTGTCACTTCTTCTACTGTGGAAATGTACCTTTTATGGGGTACACTGGTGCAGGGTCACTCTTTTGTCCACAGGTTCAAAGACCAACAAAATAGAGATCAGCACTGGAGTTGGAAATAAATAATAAGTTTATTAATCACTCATTAGTGGGACCACATCCACACAGCACTCTCAAGTGCTGCCTGAGGTAGTACACTGAAGTCACAGAACACAGGTCTTTTATACAGGTTTTCTGCACTGTAAGCTTGTGAACAGAAATAGGGAGAACACGTTTTAGAAACAGTTTTCGGCAAACAAGGGCAGATGACTAACCAATTGGCCAGCAAAGTGGGAGGGGGAGCAGAAATGCTTATAGCAGCAGTAGATAATTGAGAGTTAACATCTATGACCAGGCGCTCTGGCATCTACAAACCCTCAGCACATACATTGCTTTTAGCTTAGTCAGGAAGTCAACTAAAATAGACAGCACAAGCAGAGTGAAAAGACGAAAGAATTACGAAGGAAACTTAAATGGACACCACAGCCAAAATGGCTGTCGCTTATGCCAGGTAAAATAATACACGTTTTCCACAGATGGCCCTTTTGGCATAAGCTAAGACATTTTCTTATGCTTAAAAAGGGGTACGATAAATATCAAGTATATCAATCAGCATCATATCGCTGACTTCTCGGTCTATTGCTTAACGGGCATTTACATTTTGGACATTCATTTTAGATGGTAGACAAGTAGTAGAAGTGGAAATACAGAGGGAACAAAGCCTCGGCCCACATTGGATACATAAACAACAAGAGAAGAGAATTGCAATAATTATGAACAAGGCCTATAATATTTTTAAGTCCCATACAGAAAATATGTTCCAGAACCATCCAGCCCAAGTCCATGTTCCTGAGTCTTGATGTTTCTCAGTAGCTATTTTGTGTAGTTTGGAGATGACCGCATATACAGAAGGTGAATTGTCCTGTGTGAAGACACAACAGCTGGATCCGATGATACAGCATACTCCAGTATATATTGTTCCCATGTGGTCTCTGTCTGGTCGACTACAGAGACATTGATTGCACGTTTTCCCCTACTACCAGCATAGTGATGGAACAATTGCAAATCTTGATGGTAGGTTGGGGGAGCTAAAAACACAGGTGGTAGTAGGAAGGCTACGTAACATGTACCAGACCAGCCTGGATGTAGGAAGTAGTATGTCTTAGTTCCACAAACAAAATAAATGTGACATGATGCAAAGAAGCTGCTTTGGCCTCTCGTAGACATCTGCAACACTGTGGTACAGTTACTATGGCCCACTGCAACATCGCCTGTACTTTGTACACAAAGGGGGTCAGTGGTCATGGCAACAGAGAATTTGGATACACATAGTTTGTTGCTGCACTTCCTTTACTATGTTCTTCCATTTCTAAAACAGTCGCTTTTGCTTATGGGTCCCCATCTTTGTTGGGGTAACAGACTTTGTTCATTAGAGGCATATAGAAGTTTGAACCAAGCTGGGCATGAGCCATTGGGAGAGAATGGCAGCGGTGACAACGGGATTACTTTTATGTTCTAATGAGGAGGAATCTTACCACAAACCCAACAGTTACTAGCATTGCTTAGCTGGTGTGTCTGATGCAACGTTTGAATAAATGAATTGTTTCTCACATTTTGCCGGTATCCCTGCAAATCAAAATGATGGGTGCTCTTTTGCAGCAAGTGATATATCAGTAAGGTTAGGTAAGGAGGCTCCAGTTATTACTTCCTCCACTACCCACATTAGAGTAGCGATGATGGCAGCAGTCAAAGTCAGACCAAGGATGCAGATTGTACAGCTGTTGCACGTTGTCGAAGCGATCTCCTTCTTCTTAGGCGAGCTCATTTTCATCGGCAAACAATAAAATAGATGATGCCCTAAGGTCCTGGGCAGGCTTTGGTTTGTTCACTAAAGTTTAGACGAGTATTCACTAATAGGCTACCCCCCCCTTTGTAGTCAATCTTTAACCACCCAGGACAGTGGCTCAAACAGTCTCCTTCTGCGATGAAATGTCTTTCTTCCTGGATCGAAGCAGATATCTAGATGTACCAAGGATCGTGTGGTCCGGGAAGACTTCCTCAGGTCTTTCAGATGACACAGCTCGTCCTCTCTCGGTGACCAAAATGTTGCGATGATCTTTCAACACAGCAGGGCTCACGAAGGAAGAGCTTCCTGCACCTGCTGATAAGCTGTCAGTTAACTGGGACAAATAGTCACTCATCAACATGTCTGGGGTACCTAATACTGGTGCAGAACAAAGGGCTTGGTGTAACTGTTGGAAGGCGCTCTGGCACTCAGCAGTCCATGGGAGGGACATCAGAGTGTCTTTAGTCGAAAGGGCCAACAAAGGTTTAATAATGTTTGAAAAAACTGCCTACAAAAAGAAGTGAGGACAATCAGTGCACGGACATCCTTCTGAGTGCGGGGTACAGGAGTATCTAAAATGATCTGAATGCGATCTGGTGTAAGTGCACGTCCCTCCTTAGACAGGAGGTGACCTAAATAGGTAACCTGCTGTCAACAGTATTGCAATTTCTTTCACGAGACTTTGTGATGATGGGAGGCAAGAAATGATAACAATAACAGTGTACCTACTAGGCAAGGATGCCAGAGCGGCATCCTCATTGATAAGACAGGATCTCTCAACCATTGGATAATTGTTATTTAAAATAACACGCACACCTTCCGGAGAACAACGTTTTGTAGCACGAATTTGTCAATTCCAAATTCAAGTGGCTGTGAAAGCGGGCTAGGTGTAGGTGTCCCATCAAATCCTATCAATGTTATCATTGTGCCAGACAGTGGAGCCATAGGAACCAATTTTTTAGACAGAGCACTACGGGTAGCCCCTGTGTCAACCAGAAACCGATCAGTAAATCCCAAGACGTTTGCGTCAATATAAGGATCCATTTGATCTTCTGGCACCTCAACCGGTTCCTTACCCCATTCTAGGCATCCCTATGCATAATTGGAACCTGCAAGGGCATCAACAGAATAATCAGACACTTGATAATGATTTTGTCTATCAAAAGTATAAGAGTAATTTGATCCTTGTTGAACTGCCTCAAATCTGGGGTGAGCTCCTGTACCTCCCCTGTTTCCTGAATTCCCTGGGCATCCTCTCATACTTCCACTTTCCTGCTGATACTGCTGACCTCGCAAAAGAAGGCACTTAGAACGCCAATGCCCAGTCTCTTTACAATAAGCACACTAATCAGGGGACAAATTTGCTCGAGGGAGAGGGGGTGCTCCAGGTGAATACACTGTACGTCCGCCTCTTCCACCTCCCCTAAACGGTGGACCATACATTTGAGCCAACATAACTTTTGTCTTTAAGGTTTTATCCTTCTTATCCTCTCTGCCTTTCGCTTCCTGTTCCTGTCGCTCATAATATTGGGCCATAGTCAAAAGCGAATCTCGAGAAGATGTGGTCCAAGAACTCTCGCTGGCCTTTAAGCGATTAGCTATATCCGGTAACATATTAGAGACAAATTTATCGACAAACAAATGCTGACCCGTATCATCGGCCAATGCCTGACCACTAAAATCATGGAATGCTTCCTCAAACCTTGAAAAGAAGTCAGAAACTGACTCATCCGTTTTCTGTTTACAGGACGCTAAAGTAGTCCAATCTATTTTCTTAGGGGGTATGAGAGTCTTTGACTTAGTCACAATAGCTTTAGGAAGATCTAATATCTCCTTCTGAGGTTTCTGTGCAGGCTCCCTTTCCACATCTATTTGTTCTAAATGTTCCCAGGTATCACCATAGGCCACATTATCATCTATTTTACGTATCGTTCTCCACATATCAGGAGGCAAAATAAGTCCAAAGAACATATCAATATCTGGCAAGGTCATAGTGCAGGAGCTAATGGCTCCTTCCACCTCCTCATAGAAGTCGGCACGATTTTTCCGGGGTTCGGGCAATGCAGCTTTAAGAGCCATCACGTCAGCTCTACTCCAAGGAGTGTAAACCCAATTATATATAAAATATCCCTTTGGCTCTAATTCCTGAGAAATTTGTCTATAATCAAGTATTACCTCGCAAACAAATTTTCTACAAAATAAAATTGCTCTATATTTTGACACTGTTGAACCATAGTTACAATGAGCGATGTAGCGTGAGGCCGGTGAGCCTCCTCCCTAGCAGCGGTTTTTAAGGTATCCTTTTCTGCTTTAGTAACGTAGAGCGAGTCTGTCGCCCATCTTGTTTATCTTGTTCTTTGTCATCTGAAGACAGAAACCTCAACAGGGGCACTTGGAGTGGGAAATTTATACGGGGTGGGAGGCCTTCCAATAGGATGCAATCATCCTTAGATGTATCAAGTAGGGAATAGAGAGGGCGCCTAATAGGATACTGTCCATTTATCTCTAATCGACGTTCTCTATCTTCTTTTTCTGTTTTTTTAATCTTTTCTTCATTTTTTTAATTCTAGCGCTTTTTGATATATCGTTTTTCGTTGTTTTTTTTCTGCTATAGCTTCTGCTCTCTTCACTCTCTCGCACTTCTTTCTCCCACATACGCACACAATCAAATATATCCTGTCTACTTTTTCTTTTAAATAAACACTGCTCTACATATTGAACCTTTTTAAAATCAAATGACCCATTCACTGGCCATTGTAGAGCAGAATCTTTTTTTGTGTGTATTTGTTCCACAGTGGACCGCACATTATGGAAGAAATACAATATTTGACATATATATCTCTATTAGGTGTTCCCTCTGGTGGAGCCAGATGACTTTTTTCTAAACTTTCTTTGGTACCTCCAGAGCAGCAACACTGTCCTGAGAGCAGGCATGCTTTACCAATGTGTGTAAAATATTACTACTTCAAAACATTTCAAAAGGACTTTGCAAAGATTGAATAACAAATTCAAACAAAAAGCCCAGGCTAAACAAATCAAGAGTGCCGCTTTAGCGACCTTACCAAACAGAAGACTCTAACTCAACTCCCACCTGCTGATCTCCCGTCGACCTAATGGTCACCTCAAAATTGCACCAAAGAAAACCCCAGTTGAGAACGGCCACCACCTGGATGGTCAAATCGGGAAAACCGGAAAAGTCACGTCTGCCTGCAAAGAGAAAGGTCTCCTCGTGCAGTGCGCTTCCTCAGCAGGATTCTGATCTTCCGTCAAGACCACTCCTTTGGACGGACGCGTCTCCAATGGGGCCCCACACGTCGGGCGCCAACTGTGGAAATGTACCTTTTTAGGGGAACACTGGTGCAGGGTCACCCTTTTGTCCATGGGTTCAAAGACTAACAAAATAGAGATCAGCACTGGAGTTGGAAATAAATAACAAGTTTATTAATCACTCATGAGTGGGACCACATCCACACAGCACTCTCAAGTGCTGCCTGAGGTAGAACACTGAAGTCACAGAACACAGGTCTTTTACACAGGTTTCCTACACTGTAAGCATGTGAACTGAAATGGGGAGAACAAGTTTTAGAAATAGTTTTCAGAAAACAAGTGCAGATGAATAACCACTTGGTCAGCAAAGTGGGAGGGGGAGCAGAAATGCTTATGGCAGCAGTAAATGATTGACAGTTAACATCTATGACCAGGTGCTCTGGCGGCTACAAACCCTCAGCACGTAGATTGCTTTTAGCTGAGTCAGGAAGTCAAGTAAAATAGATAGCACAAGCAGAGTGAAAAGACGAAAGAATTACGAAGGAAACTTAAATGGACACCACAGCCAAATTGGCTGTCGCTTATGCCAAGTAAAGTATTACACGTTTTCCACACTACCTATGGCAGATTTTTTAAAGCAATATACCGTTACGTCCGCTGGACCTTTCTGGTTATGGTGATATATAGGACTTGTAAGTTCACCAAGAACCTGAGGTTCTACAATTCTGTGTTCTCCTAAGTCTCCTGATAGAAATGGCACCTCACTTGCGTGGGTAGGCCAAGTTCCTGTGACAGGAAATGGCCCGAAACACAACATTTAAATATCACATTTTTCTAGTGAAAACTGCCCCTTTTTTGCAATGTGTCTTGCTGTGGATTTTGGACCTTGCTCAGCCGGCACCTAGGAAAACTAGCAAACCTGTACATTTTTTTAAAACTAGACACACAGAGGAATCTAGGATGGGGTGACTTGTGTAGCTCTCGCCAAGTTCTGTACCCAGAATCCCTTGCAAACCTAAAACTTTGTCAATAAAATACACATTTTCCTCACTTTTCTATGATGGAAAGTTCTGGAATCTGTGGGAAGCCACAAACTTCCAACCATCCGGCATTCCCTCAAGTCTTTAGATAAAAATGATACCTCACTTGTGTGGGTGGTAGGCCTAGTGCCAGTGACAGGAAATGGCCCAAAAGGCAATGTGGGCATATCACATTTTTCGAGTGAAAACGGACCTTTTTCCAATGCGCCTAGCTGTGCATTTTGGACCCTCGCTCAGCTGGCACCTAGGGAAACCTACCAAACCTGTACATATTTTAAAATTAGACATCCAGGATGAGGTGACTTGTACGGCTCTCACCAGGGTCTGTTACCCAGAATCCCTTGCAAACCTCAAACTATGTAAAAAAAAAAATGTCCTCACTATCCTCTGATGGAAAGTTGTGGAATCTGCGGTGAGCCACAAACTTACATCCACCCAGCATTCCCTCAAGTCTCCCGATAAAAATGGTACCTCACTTGTGTGGGTAGGCCAAGTGCCCATGACAGGAAACAGCCCAAAACGCTATGTGGACACATCACATTTTTCCAGTGAAAACTGACCCTTTTTTTGCAATATGCCTAGCTGTGCATTTTAGATCCTCACTCAGCCGGCATCTAGGAAAACCTAGCAAACCTGTACATTTTTTAAAACTAGACACCCAGGGGAATCCAGGATGGGGTTACGTGTGTGGCTCTCACCAGGGTCTGTTACCCAGAATCCCTTGCAAACCTCAAGCTTTGTAAAAAGAAAAAAAATGTTCCTCACTTTACTGTGATGGAAAATTCTGAAATCTGTGGGAAGCCACAAACTTCCTCCCACCAAGTATTCCCCCTAGTCTCCCGATAAAAATGGCACCTCACTTGTGTGGGTAGGCCTAGTGCCCGTGACAGGAAACGGGCCAAAACGCAATGTGGGCACATCATATTTTTCCACTGAAAACTGACCCTTTTGTCCCAATGTGCCTAGCTGCGGATTGTGGATCCTCGCTCAGCCGGCACCTAGGTAAACCTAGCAAACCTGTAAATCTTTGAAGACTAGACACCCAGGGAAATCCAGGATGGGGTGACTTATGTGGCTGTCACTAGATTCTGTAACTCAGAATCCCTTGCAAACCTCAAATTTTGTTTAAAAACCCCACATTTTTCTCACTTTACTGTGATGTAAAGTGCTGGACTCTGTGGGGAGCTACAAACTTCCACCCACCCAGCATTGCCCCAGATCTCCCAATAAAAATGGCACCTCACTTGTGTTGGTAGGCCTAGTGCCCGTGACCGGAAACACACAAAAACGTACTGTGGAGACTTCACAATTATCGATTGCAAAACTACCTTGTTTTGCGAGGGAGTCATCTGGCTCAGTGACTTTCTAAGGAAACCTACCAAACCCGAACATTTTTTAAAACTAGACAACTAGGGGAGTACAGGGAGGTGCAGCTTGCGTGGATCTCCCAACAGTTTCCCAACCAGAATCCCCTGCAAACCTCAAATGTAGCTTAAAAAAATCATGTTTTCCTCATTTTTCGGTGTGGGAAAGTTGAGGATCACTGGGCCGCCACAAATTTCCTACCACCCAGCTTTCCCCCAGGTCTTCAAAAACAAATGGTACCTCACTTGTGTGGGTGACGTAGTGCCCGCGTCAGGAAATAGGCCAAAAATGTACAGTTAAGACTTCAAAATTAACAATCGCAAAGTAGAGGGAGGGAGTCACCTGTGTTTTTGGTCCCGGGCTCGGTGGCCATCTAGGGAAACCTACAAAACCCAGACATTTCTGAAAACTAGACACCTCAGGAAGTTCAGGGAGGTGTGGCTTGCATGGATCTCCCATCATTTTCCTACCCAGAATGCCCTGCAAACCTCAAATTTATTTAAACAAATAAAATTTTCCTTAGTCTCCCGATAAAAATGATATCTTACTTGTGTGGATGGCCCAAGTGCCATGACATGGAAGGGCCAAAAACAAGTAGAGAATGAGGAGGGGCCCAAAGCAGGTCCAAAAGTGCAGTTTGTTATACGTTTTTGGGCTGACGCTACTTTGAGCACCCACACAAGTGAGGTATCATTTTTTTCGGGAGACTAAGGGGAACGCTGGGTGGTAGGAAAATGTGTGCCTGCACAGTGATCCTACAATTTACCCACACAGAAATGTGAGAAAAATGTGACTTTGTAAGTAAATTGGAGGTTTGCGGAGGATTCTGGGTAAGAAAATGCTGGAGGAACCATGCAAGCCACACCCCCAGCCAGGAGTCAGTACCCGCACACCACTATCCATGCACATCACCAGCCAAGCGCGATCCACGCACACTGCCAGCCAAGTACCATCCACGCACACCGCCAGCCAAAAGCCACCTATGCACACCTCTAGTCAAGCGCCATCCACGTACGCCACCAGCCAAGTGCCATTCATGCACACCATCAGCCAAGCACCAGTCCACGTACACTGCTAGCCAAGTGCCGCTCCATACACACCACCAGACAAGCGCCAATCTACACACACCATCATCAAACACGAGTCCACACACACCATTAGCCAAGTGCAAGTCCACACACACCGCCAGCAAAATGCCAGGCAAAGGTCAGTACACGCAGATTGTCAGCCAAACTCCATTTCACACACACACAAACTCTCACTGGTTTCTAGTGGTTTTCTGCTCCCGGTTGTGGGCAGATGAAACTAAAAATATCACTGAAACAGACAAATTGTGTGCCTAAAAAAAATGGACCAACCTTTGCCGATGGGGCTTCTCCCTGACATGGACATAAACATATCCCTGGTGCCTAGTGGGCTTTCTGTCCCCTGAGGGACAGATAAGGAGCTATTGCCCCGATTTGCCTTCGGGGGCGGGAGACAGACTTTTTTGGGGGTGGGGGCATAAGCATGGCCATTCTGGGCAACTCCCATACCTGCGTATAAAAAAACATGATCCCTGGTGGGCTATTTCTCCCATCTGACTCTCGGGTAGCAGAAAGACTGTGGAATTTTTGGTGCGGGTGGGGGAATTGGCATGCCCATTTTGGACAGCCTCCGCCCCTACAGACATAAAAAAAAGCCCTGGTGCCTAGTGTGTTTTCTGCCTCTCTGGGAGAGGGGGGGGGCATATCGGGGGCTGCTGCTTCATCTGCCTCCCGGAGGAGGGGCAAAAAGACTGGAATTTTGGGGGCATTGGCATCCCCATTTTGGACAGCCCCCACCCCTATATACATTTTTAAAAATCCCTGGTGCCTAGTGTGCTGTCTGCCCCCCCCCTCGGGGGAACAGATTGGAGGCTATTGCCCCCCTCTGCCTCGGGGGGGGAGAATGACTGTGGAATTTTATTTGGGGTTTGGGGAATTGGCATGCCCATTTTGGGAAGCCCCCACCCCTATACACATAAAATAAAAACTCCCTGGTGTCTAGTGTCCTTTCTGCCCCGCGGGGGGCAGATCTGGGACTTTTTCCCCCTCTGCCTCCGGGGGGGGTAGAAAGAATGAATTCCAGGCAAATGTTGAGGGGAGAAAACGCCCTTGCTCAAGGGGCCCTCCCTGGTGCCTAGTGGGTGGATCCCTGTTTGGGGATCGCCCTCCTGAGGCGATCCCCAAGCAGGGATCTACTAAAGTGGTTCTCCCCTTTCTAATGATTCCTCTCCCGTCTGCCTCAGTGCTCAGAGGGCTAAGATAGCCACCTGAGCACCGAGGCAGTGAAACTGAAACTGAGTTTCAGTTTCGGTGTCTCTGACATGACGTGAGCGCGACGATCATCATTTCAGGGAAACAATCAGAACACCCTCGGGAGCTGGGGAAGCTCTTCCCCAGCTCCTGAGGGTGTTTTGATTGAAAGGAAATCCCTCTGGGGCCTGTCCCAGAGGGGTTTCCTGTGCCATGTGCGAGGATGGCTCCCGGCTGTCCGACGCACAGAACGGGTTAAGGGAATGCAGGAGAGCAGGAGTCTGTGAGCAGTAATCTGCAACTTCACTGCCCGTTAGCCAGCGGCCTTGGCCACGCTCAAAAATTCTGAGTTCCCGCTGGAGGCAGATGGCAGCCGGTCATTCATACCATGAGTCTGTGTAAAAGGGGGAACAACCTTTACAACGCAACTTTTACAACGCACTACACTTACAACGCATTTTTTACAACGCAACATCCACTACCACGCATTCCATTACAACGCAGGACACTACAACGCATTTTTAAAAACTACCTTTACAACGCATTCCATTACAACGCATACTACCTTTACAACGCATACTATTACAACGCATAATATTACATTAAAACCCCTACACTATCCAACACTTGCCCTACTGTTGCACCCCCTGGAGTTAGAATAGTAATTTTTACCCCTATACTATCCAACACTTACCCTACTGTTGCATCCCCTGGAGTTAGAATAGTAATTTTTACCCCTATACTATCCAACACTTGCCCTACTGTTGCACCCCCTGGAGTTAGAATAGTAATTTTTACCCCTATACTATCCAACACTTGCCCTACTGTTGCACCCCCTGGAGTTAGAATAGTAATTTTTACCCCTATACTATCCAACACTTGCCCTACTGTTGCACCCCCTGGAGTTAGAATAGTAATTTTTACCCCTATACTATCCAACACTTGCCCTACTGTTGCACCCCCTGGAGTTAGAATAGTAATTTTTACCCCTATACTATCCAACACTTACCCTACTGTTGCACCCCCTGGAGTTAGAATAGTAATTTTTACCCCTATACTATCCAACACTTACTCTACTGTTGCACCCCCTGGAGTTAGAATAGTAATTTTTACCCCTATACTATCCAACACTTGCCCTACTGTTGCACCCCCTGGAGTTAGAATAGTAATTTTTACCCCTATACTATCCAACACTTGCCCTACTGTTGCACCCCCTGGAGTTAGAATAGTAATTTTTACCCCTATACTATCCAACACTTGCCCTACTGTTGCACCCCCTGGAGTTAGAATAGTAATTTTTACCCCTATACTATCCAACACTTACTCTACTGTTGCACCCCCTGGAGTTAGAATAGTAATTTTTACCCCTATACTATCCAACACTTGCCCTACTGTTGCACCCCCTGGAGTTAGAATAGTAATTTTTACCCCTATACTATCCAACACTTATCCTACTGTTGCACCCCCTGGAGTAAGAATAGTAATTTTTACCCCTATTATATCCAAAACTTACCTTAAATGCAATGTAATATTATGCGTTGTAATAGTATGCGTTGTAAAGGTAGTATGCGTTGTAATGGAATGCGTTGTAAAGGTAGTTTTTAAAAATGCGTTGTAGTGTCCTGCGTTGTAATGGAATGCGTTGTAGTGGATGTTGCGTTGTAAAAAATGCGTTGTAAGTGCATGCGTTGTAAAAGTGTGCGTTGTAACGTCATACATCCGTGTAAAAGGACCTGAGGTTCAGTAGCTGGCATAACTTTTTGGCCTAAAAAGTCCTGATCTTTGGGAAGGTAAGCTTGTACATCTGTCTGCCATCTCCTGCTTTGCCCCTTTAATACCAATGTATATTCTGAGGTTTCCTTACCTATGCCACACAATACCTACTTTCTGTCACAGTGAGGGGCCCCCTCTTTCCCTGGTGTCATGTTTATTATGGCTATTTGGACTGCTTGAATCTATTTTTTTTAAACTCGGTCTTGTTTATTCTCTGTCAGAGATATAGTAATTCTTTCCTTAGGAGCGTTACCATTATGGGACTATACATTCTATTGACCGAATTCTGTTTTTGAATATCCCTGAGATTAATGGCTCAACATCGTATCTTCTTGTTATATTTTTAGATTAGGAATTGAAGACCATACGTAATAATGACATGTCATATGTAACATGTTCGCAGTATTTTGCGGCAACACCTTTTTTTAACATCTATCTTCTTACGAATCCCTTCTTACCTGTTCAACATGCCTCCCTGGTGGCACTGGTATCTGTTTGCTATCTCAGATACTATCCGTATCTAATCTTTGAATCATTTGGGTGATACATATGTTTGGAAAGCTTAAATATGAATCAGTGTATATATATGCACTAATAATTGACTAGTATCAAATAGTTAGACATTATTATGGTTATATTATGCACGTTGGTACTTACCTGGTTGTAAAATAATTAAAGATGATTAGAATTTTGTTCCAACAAAATGTACTATTACTTTGATGTTTTTTTCTCTTTTCTTGTTTTGTCTATTTGTGTGTCGGAGATCATGACGAGGGCCCCAGTCACTGAGAGGGAACTGACGGAAGTCTCTTTGCAGGCTGCGTGAAGTGCAGTGGTGGCAGCGTAGAGGTAGACACTACTGGGCACTCCGGCATTAATACAGCAGCTTACCTGGCGGGAGTGGCTCCTTGAATGGTGGTTGCCTGGAGAAGCCCACACTGAGAGACGCGAGGCAGAGGTGCAGAAGCGACAGTGAAGCGTGCCCTACGTGGATGGTACCAGTCGGATCGCACTAGGCGAGGGCCCAAAGATCTGCTCTCGACCGCATTAAGGTGAGGATGGAACCGCATCCAATGGACGAGGCGCAGTGCACCAGAATGGAGGGTGCATACAGAGGAGATTGTGTCCCCCTTCCTGGTCAGCATATTCTGCCAACAGAAATGTCATAAGAGGTTTGATGCTCCCCCTGTTGACCTGACCTGCTGGGGACAGGCACTGCCGGACTGGGAACCGAAACAGGCCCTGGCAAACTGCTTGGCTGGCTCCCCAGAGGGGGAGAGTGCGAGTGCTGACGAGTTGTTTGTTAGGGCCGGCTTTGGCTGATTTTGTTACAGGGAGCCAATATTGCTGGCCCCCGGTAACAAAACCAGCCCTCAGGGACCCAAAACCGGCCCCCACCATGGCGGCCCCCCGGGAAACGCTCAGAAACTGCTACGACCAGTCCGGCCCTGGGGACAGGCCATGGAATTCTTGCCCCACATGGCATCGCACATCGGAGACCTGCTCCTGCCTGAAGTACAGTGGGAACTGCACTCAAGTGGGGGGGGGGTTGGAATTTCCTCATTCACCCAGCCAGCAAGAGCTGTTAGAGGAGCGAATATCAGGGGGTGGGTTCTCCCTCCATGGTGCTGATCTGCTGTGGATGAGCACGGTCCAGAGTGCTACGACTCGGCAGAGCCCTGTGAGGTTCCTGCCCCCTTCTGAGCAGGGGGGCCTGCTCGCTTTTCTGCACTGCGCTGGGCATTGGCTGCAGAGTGAACTTTTCCCAGATGGCGGGTGCTGCGGGAGGATGCGACACGTCCCAGAAGCACTGTTCCGCACTCATCTAACACCTGACGCTTTAAGGAGGGCAAGATGGTAAAGCCAAAAACCCTCTTCTGCAAACTGGGGACTACCCAGGTACTTCCATCACACAGGTGCGGGATGCGGCACCCTGGGCTATCTTGAAGCCACTCTTGGCCAATTTGATTAGATCATTGCAGGCAATCCTAGACACTAAAACCATACTTGAGGCCAAAATAAATGCTGTATCCCTGGATGTGTACGTGTTGCGCACAGTTCCCCGGACTTTGGTGAACCAAGTGGATGACAGTGAATCAGCAATAACCACGATGCGCTCTATGCTGCAAGAACTATAATCCCAAATGAAAGACATGGACACCACGGTAGCCTTCCTTCAGGTAGGTCATGGCACAACAGTGTCCGGTTTCTGGGCTGTATGGAGCAATCCGAGTGGCTAAGCATGGATCTCTTCCTAGAAAACTGGCTGATGACCACTGTGGTGCCCAAAAAGGTACCTAAGTTATTATTAGGGGTGGGCGGAATTTGCGTAATCGCGTTACGCAAATCTCCGCGAAACGGTAAAAAATCTCCGCGAACACGCAGAAATTCCGCGAACACGCGGAATTGCTTGTTCGCGATGCTTTTTTCCTGTTCACAATCGCTGTTTGCGTGCTCAGGGAGAAATATCTCGCGAACACGCATTTTGAGAACGCGAACAAGCAAAAAATTTCGCGAAGTCGCGGAAAGCAGAATTTTGGGCAGTTTCGCGTTCTCCGCGGAACGCGAAATTACCCAAATTCCGCAAATTCCGCGAGCGGAACGGAATTTACTGCCCAGGCCTAGTTCTTATCCGTGGAAAGAGTGAATCGAATGGAGAGTGACCAACGCCATCTGGGGCTCAGCTGAGACCTGTTAGAGCAAGACTGCTAAACCTTTAGGGACAGAGATTTGACACTACATTTGTTCCGGACAAAGGGTTCCTGGTAATTTTAGGGGAGTATTATCACTGCCTACCCGGACTTCAACACAGAGGTGCAGTGACTCCCCAATTCATACATGTGGCTCAAGCAACACCTGAGGTCAGGGCCGGACTTGCCGTAGTGGGCACCGGGCGTTTTCCCGATGGGCTGGAAGGGTGAGGGCCAGTGAGGGCTATTTTTGTTACAGGGGGCCAGTATTGCAGCAGTGCTGCAAAATCAGCCACCCGCAACAAAAGCGCAGCAGCAGTGTTTTCCACCAGCAAAGCGGGCCGGTCCAATGTAAATGCCAGGGCTGATTTGCAGTCCCAGTCCGGCTCCGCTCGCCTGAAGAATGCACTTCTCTACCCAGCTAAGCTCAAGATGGTAGCAGGAAAATTAATGCATTTTTCACTGACCCATTGAGGAAGGGTGGACCTTGCTACACGACAAAGGCATGGTGTCCTTGACGGCCAATGACCGGATTGATGGGGAGTGACAGCCATCGTCAGCGGACATATGTCCACTCCTCTAGCGACAAGGTGACCAGGAAGCGGGCTAAAGTGGTTGTGGAGGTTCTACAGTGGAGGTGACAAATGCAAATAGAAAAATTGATGGACAGAATGCAGATCAATGTCATACGTTCACCCCAGTACAGAGATCCATCCATGTTTTGGGTCCCTTTCTCTCTTTGCCACTGGATTCTACCTAGCCTGGCTGATGAGGGGTGTTACCTCGAAATCGGTCCCAGGATGCTTATTTCCGGTACAGGGAAGACCTGGCTTGGCAGTTCGGGTTTGACTGTTCCCATGAGGCACAGGGTCAAGACTTATTTGCATACAGCTGGCTCTGAACTGGGGTGGCGAAAGTGAGCTAAAGAACAATGATGGATTCTACCCAGATCTGTGACTGGGAGTGAGTGTCTGAAAAGTTTCAGCACTCCATCCATCACCTCCTTGTGTTTGCTTTGCTCTCCCTAAGTTGGCAAGGTATGCTTAGGCGTGGGTCCCTTGCACACTTTGCCAATGTATTCAAGCTAGCCTGGCTGATGAGGGGTGTTACCCCGAAACTGGTCCCAGGATGCTTACTTCCGGTCCAGGGAAGACCAGACTTGGCACTTCAGGCTGGACTGTTCCCATGAGGCACAGGGTCAAGACGGATTTACATATAGTTGGGTCTTAACTGGGGTGGCGAAATGAGCTAAATAACAATGATGGATTTAACCCAGATCTGTGACTGGGGTTGAGTGTCTGAAAAGTTTCAGCACTCCGTCCATCATCTCCTTGTGTTTGCTTGGTTCTACAGTGGAGTCAAAATTAGTTTGCAGCCCTACAGTCTGACTGTGCTTTGACCTCAGGCCTGGACACTAAAGCCACTGGTGCCTCAGCTGGGGATGATGTGACATGACTCCTGGAGCTGACACCCAGACTGGTGGGTAATTTACTGTGATGTGCTGAGTGTAGTCCTGTCTGTGTGCTGCTGCATAATGCAGTGACAGTTTGGGGGGATGGGGGAGGGACTTTATGTATGGATATATATGTGGAGGTCCCATTCACCCACTTATCTATTTAGGGCCTATGTGACTATCTGTCACATTGCTGGAACAACCATACTCCCATCTTCACCGCTATGGCATGATTTATCTTTTAGGTTTACATGTTGATGTTCCTTCCAAGGGGTATTGCTATGACTGGGTGCCAGGTAGCTGCCCAGTCCGGGGATGGAGGAGTGATAACTTTTGTCACTTGGTGATTTGATTACTACAACATTGGAGACACTTACACAATGCTGCCAAGGTTAGGCCACCATTCCTAGGGTACACAGACCTGTGGTGAGCTTTCGGCAGATGTCTCGCTCAGTCTGGGAAGGGTATGCCTTATGAGCCCTGACCCATGTCACCAGCTGCAAAACACGATGCCTACATCCATGCGCACCATAATATCATAATATAACCTACTGACATCGAATGTGAGGAGTATGGCCACCATGTTCACTCTAATTCTACACGCCGGCGAACCCTTGTGGCCTTCCTCCTGGAGACATATTTAATGCAGGTTGAGCTACAAAAGCTCCATGGGAAATGGAGGGGGCAAGTGTATGGCACAACAGCATCTGCATATGCGTCGGAGGTCCTGATCTGGATAGCCCAGAGGGTAATATTTGTGTCAGACTCCCAAAAGGTGGACCCAGATGGTAGATATGTAGTGGTGGAGGGTAGTATGGATGGGACCCCACTTATGCTGACTGCCATTAATGCTCCCAGTAATAATCACTCTGCATTCCTAGACTAACCGACCCCCCAGCTCTTGTCCGGATCCATAGGTTCCCACCACATGGGGTGCGGATTTCAATTGTGCCCTGGATGTCACCAAGGACCAATCGGCTCCCTGGTTGGGTAGAGTTGTGTGTTACACACTGATGTAAGACTTCAGGCGCTGGATGGATACTAGGAGGGTATATGACATGAGGTGATTGCAACACCCTGATGCCCAGGAGTTCTCGTTTTACTACCCGGATCATGACCCTCATACTAGGAATTCTGATCTGGGATGTCCAGAGGCCCTCCAGGATATGCCCTTTAGGGCAGACCTGGCAATGTGCATTTCCCCAAATTTTTAACAGAATTTAGGCACTGTTTCCTCAAGGGCAATGGAGTGGGATGCTGATCAGGTGGTTGTGCGTGGTCATTGCATAGCTGCCACGTGGGGGTGCGGCAGACATTGCAGAGGGAACTGCTAACCACAGACTAGACTCTACAGCAACTGGAGATTGAAACCCCTCACCAAGCTGTCAAAGGGCGCCAACAGAGTCAATTGCAAAAAAGACCACAGAGATCTGGAGGCATGCTTGGCAAAGATCAACTATAGACATCACCTTTCCTAGGTACATAGGAGGGGAACCGGGTAGGAAGACTGTTGGAGTGGCTGGTGCATGGTGACCAGTCACGCTTCCCAGTTAGGGTGATTAGAAGAGACGGCCAGGTATTTAATGCGCCTTTGTGGACTATTACCGTACCCTCTACGCAGAAGCTCCTTGTCCCACTGCGGACTGTCCACTGGACTACCTGGGTGGTCTTTGGCCTGACTGAACCCGATTAGGAGGGCAGAACTAGATGAAACCCTCCAACTTGAGGAAATTTGTATAGCCATCTCTCAAACAGCCTGTAAAAAAAAACTGGGTACAGACAGCTTTCCCACAGAATGCTATGCTGCCTTTGGTGCAACGCTCTCTCGGAAGCTCTTGGAGGTTTATGAAGAGGCAAGAGGCCAAAAGCTGCTCCCAGATAAGCTTTGCAAACCACTGATAGTGGTTCTCACTAAACCGGGGCGAGACCCCCCTAGATGTGTGCTCCTATAAACCGCTATTGCTATTGAACCTTGATTATAAGATACTGGGGAAGGTGCTCTCTAATAGACTACAACCCATGAGTCACATATTAGTACACACCTATCAAAATGGATTTATTACTGAATGCAATACTTTTCTAAACATCCGCCGGTTGCTTAGCTAGATAAGTGCAGTCGACGATGGCACGGGCGAGCACTTGATGACATCACTTGATATAGAAAAGGCATTCAGCACCTTGGGATGGCAGTATCTGCAGGCAACACTAGGGGAGAAGGGCATAGACCAGGAAATCTCATCTGGATAGGCACCCTGTATGGGTGCCTGGTTGAGAGAGTTAAGATCGGGCAATTGATCTCTGACAGATCCCCAGTAGAGAGGGGCACCAGGCAGGGGAGCCCTTTGTCCCCCTGCTCTTTGTCCTTGCTATAGAGCCTCTAGCTTATAGGTTCCGTTGGCGGGCTCCCCAATGGGGAGTGGTGGCACATGGTGGATGTCATATTGTCTCCTTGTATGTAGACAATGCCCTCATCTACCTGTGCGAAGCTAGCGCTATGCTCCTAGCTCTAATGTCAACCCTAGATGAATTTGGGACCATGTGAATTGGACTGTCTGTTCCCCCAACACCCGATGTCAGACCTCAACAGGGGGGCTAGACCAAAGTCTAAGATTGAGTGACGTCATGATACCTTCAAGTATCTGGGCATTGAGGTGTACCATTCAGACAGGGACTTGCTGGTTGTATACTTACATAAAGCAGTGGAGTCGATTTGCAGGTCTCTACCGCTGTAGAGGTCGCTACCCCTGTCTCCTCTGCGCTGAGTGGCGATAACTAAGATGCAGATTCTCCCAAGACTTCTCTATTTTTTTGCGGCCTTAATGCTTACGCTCCCAGAACGTTTGTTTAGAGGCCTCTATAGACTCTTGACAGACATCATATGGAACGGTGGGCAGACACCGGGTGGTGCTTTCCAAGGGGCAATAGACACTCAGCGGGGGTGCCTTCTGCCCCCAACTATGAGCTATACTACGCGGTGGCTCAACTGAAGTGGCCACTGCACTGGTTGGGGATGGCACTCTACGTGGAACGCTTAGATTTACGACAACTACTTAATGGGGAGCATATATATAACTGGCAGTCCAACCTCGCTATCCACCTACTACATGAGACTCGACGGGCAACCTATATGTGGAGGGTGTTTTGTGGTCGTTTCAAGACATAAGGGACACCTTTCAAATACCAGCGGGACACTTCCTGACGTAGAACACCCTATTCCATGAGATCATCATGCAATAGGGACGGGCCAAGCAGAGCCCCCCATAGCACAACCGTTAGACACTGCCCTTTCCTGTGAAAACGTATGTAAAATTAGAATGATTTTGTATGCTGCCTTGTTGTACACATGTCACAAACCAAACACTAACCTCAGAGATGACTGGGAGGGAGACCTCTAGTCGCAAGTCACTGACAAACAGTGGGACCAAGCCCTGCAGCACATGAGGAAAGTCTCACACAATCCCCATTTCCATTACACGCAGTTCAACTGCTTACACCAACCATATCTCACACCACGGCACATAAAACAGAGGTTTCCGGAAGCATCCTCCAAGTGCCTTAGCTGTAGAATGGAAGACACGGGTTTCTTTCGCATGGTATGGGAATGTCCAAGGGCACACCACGCCTGGATGGAGGTCAACTCTGGCCTAGTGAAGCCTATCCTTGTGGATGCGCCGGAATCCTGTCTACTCAGCACCAGATCCCAAGGCCAAAGTGGAAAAATCCCTGCACAGGTTTATTGGCCTCGCCGTTGTCCTCTTCAAGCAGCAGATAGCAATAGCTTGGAAATTCCCGGCACCGCTGACCCGCGGTGCTAGCTCCGCTCTCTGTTGACATGGCCAAGGGCTGAGTCTTACGTTCTCATTGTGGCTCATACACAGGGAGGGATGGGTGCCGAACTGACAATATGGGATGTGTACATTAGGAACCTGGAGTCCAAAATTGACATGAGGACACCTTGAATGCGTATGCTTGCACTCCTCCACATGCTAATGTTATCTCACTTGACAGGGATCCTCACGGACGATGGGGGAGGAGGGTGGCAACCACATGTCTCCCCATGACTCCACAAACCAGTTTTTGATGCTAATACCAAACTGGGAGCGGGTTGCATGGCAGTGAGGTACACACCAGTATATTCTAATCACGCGTCATCTGCCCCTGGGGTACGCCCCCCAGGGAGCAGGCTGCGGGCTACAGGATCCTGATCTTGTGCAATGGGGTGATGGACATCGAGTGGGGAGTGCTCTACCTGGCATCCTTCCTTTGACTTGTGGGTCCCCTTAAAACAATCTGGTCATATTTCAGGCACTATACATGGGGGCGAGGATGCTCCTCATGGCAGGAGGGAAAAAACAGATGACATAATATTGTGACCTGGAAGTGTGCAATAGTATGACTTCATTTGTTACTACTCCAACTTGTATGTTTTCTGTCATCGGGCCAACACCTGATACTGTTTTTTTCACAGTTACTTTTTTTTGTGTTATACAACTCAATAAAGATATGTGAGAAAAAAAACTAACCCTTCACCTACCCTTGACTTTCCTTGTGCGCCTATTTTTCCTTGATTCATATGGTCCTTACTGACCAGAAAAATAAGTCTGCATAGGTGTAAAAGCAATATTTGTCTCGTACAATATAGTTTTAGACTTAAGCCAAAGAAGACTGTAAGAAAACTGCGCTCTGAAAAACTAATAGCACAAAGAACATGCAAAAAACAAAATCAAATCAGCTAAGGAATAAGTTAAACCATGCTGGAACATTAAAAGGTTCGACCCCTATCCAGACCTTTTTGTAAAAAATTGAGAAGGAAGAGTGTACCACTGCAGCGACACCTCCAAATCAAGAGGACAGTGGATTAGCCAACAAGGAAGCTCCTAAAAAGAAACTGTTAAATGATGGTGTACCTCAGTCTGCTCAATAACTGCAAGTACTATCAGAGCACGGAACAAAGGCTTCCCTCCTTTGGAACTTCTCTGGTCAACATAGCCAATAGCTCAACTAACGACTAGTGGCGGCTCCTCAGATAAGACGGAGGAACATTGCCCCACTGCATTCGTTGCAGTGGAAAAAAGAAAAAGAACATTATAATAACACTACATTATTATCATTTCATTTTCCTTTTGTCATGCAGCTTTGCGGGCGGGGCTTGGCTGTTTTCACAGCCAGCAAGGGGAGGAATGGTGGGCACTTAAGTGAACATGACGGTTTGGCCGGCACTCTTGCATGTTCCCCACCAGGGTGCATTACACAGCCTGGTGAGGAACATGCACAGGCTCCCTGTCCCCGTCCGAGTGCCGATTCACAACGTTCAGACCAATCACAACGCTGTATTGCAGCGCTGTGATTGGCTCAGGGAAGCCTGTGTGCTCACGTGCTTCCTGCTTCAGAGGTGGAGGCAAGGCGGTGGTCCAGCAGCAAGGTAAGTCACAATTTAATTTATTCTTCAATCCCCACCTCACCCTAGCTACTCAGTGACAGCTGCCACTGCTAACGACGTACAGAAAGGTTAGCAATACCGGAATAACAGTCAATTATGGATCACACTCCACCAGATATAAATATAGAGTGTTTAGAGGACCATAAAACCAGGGTTGATGGGTCCGTTCCTCCTGAAAGGGTAAAATGTTCACAACCGTATCTGAACTTGAACTTGGACCAATGAGTTTGTTGACTAATTCGCCTTATAAGATTTAATGTACTGCCACAAGGGATATTACTGGTGCAGTGCAAAACCTTAACAGGAAAAATTGACTATGCAATGTTTGCACTGAGGGGATTCAAGATTTTGATAATGTTTTGTACGTCCAGCTTTACAGTTTGTTTGTTTAAAGTATTTAAAGCTTCTTTTTGTTCAATATGGTATTTTTATTGCAGATAAAGCTTGTGTATTTTAAGCAGTCCACAAAATAAAATTATGTTTTTAAAAATGTGTAATTTTTTACAAGTTTTTTAAATTTATATTATTGACGTTTGTACGCCTGTTTAATCTATGTACTATGATATCAGATTTGACTTAAATGGATGATGAATTTGCCAAGTGCTAATTGCATGAATGGATAGTTTTTGTTGTCCCAGAATTGGGACTAAAAAATATAGGGGCATATCAACAACAACCGGCGATAATTATCTCTAAGCGCACTTAGCGCTAGGATAATTATCGCCGGCTAGCGTGAATTTTTATCGCTGAGATAGCGTGCTATTAGCAACGCTTATCTCAAAAGCGATAAAAATTCTCACGCTAACAGGCTAACGTGAGATTATCGCTGGAAACCCAGCGATAATCTCACGTTACCTTGTTGATAGGGACAGGCAAACTTAGCCATGATATCCTCCTTCCATAGGATATCATGGCTAAGTCAGAAAAATACCAGACGTAAAAAAGCAGCGTTAACCGCGGTTAGCGCTGCTTTTTTTGTCTCTAACAGGGTTAGCGACATTCTTAATAATAGGAGAAATGTCGCTTAGCGACATTTCTCCTATTATTTTACTCTGGAACGCCCCCTTTGCATCTCATTAGAGATGCAAGGGGAAGCGTAGAGTAAAAGGGTGCTAACATGCAAATTTGCATGTTAGAACCCTGTTGTTGATAGGGCACTAGTTTTATCTCTCCTTTTTGGGCTTTTAAAGCCAAAAAAGCAGAGATAAAGCCCTTGTTGATATGCCCCAATATCCGTTGAAGTAAAAGGAATTTAGGAGGAGGACGGAAGGGGAGGGCCTGGGCAACAGCAGCCAAGAGGTAGGGGCTGTGAGAGGTAGAGATTTGCTACAGCGGGCTCCCTCTGGATGCAGCAAATGGAAGGAAATTCACAATCTGCATTAAGAACGAGTTCCAGGACACAGTGCAAAGCAAAAAAAAGACGTAACACCTTGCCTTATCGTACTGTCGCATCTTATGTACTCTCTAGCATTAAGCCTGGTCATATTATAGTTGTGAGTGTTGCCCGGTCCTAGTTGCCAGGTCTTGGGACCATCCTGTCGACAGCAGAGTGGGTTTTGAATGTGGTGTTAGCCAGCAATGGCAGCCAACTGACTTCTCTGACTGTTGGCATGATTTCATCCTATTGCCAAAGGCCTTGCCTTGCCTGGGGTAGAGGGGCCAGGTGTGTCACATGAATGCCACCCAGGATGGCATTTCCTACATCAAAACAGCCAGGACTAAAGTTGAATGACACATCTGAAGTCTGGTAAAAAGTCCAATATTTAGCATTCAGCTACAACTTTGCTTCAAAATGGCTGTGTTCTGTTCCCGCCCTGAAAGATACAGTGAAGATTCAAAAAATACAATGACGGCCACGCAGTGATGCCAAATATGGAAATGGGAGAATCTTTCATCTGGCTTAGGTGTAGGTTCTTCAGAGGATACACAGATTAAGAGAAGAAATTGATTGTGCCCATATATTTTAATTTGGCCTTCAAGTTCTGTGTCCTAGTGGGGAAGTAGGGGCAAGCATCATGGACAAAACACCTTACGAAAATGAATGAAATAAACAATAGATACATGAAAATCAAAGGAGATGAGACAAATCATAAAACATGAAGGAAACGAACAGAACATTCTTTATAGAAAGGAAAGAGAAGACATACTGAGTAGAACAGCAGTCAAGAAAAGAGCCAGCCATTTAAAAAAAATGTACTTAGTTGAACAGAGACTTGGGAAAGATGTTAAGTAAATGAACAGATCTTTTAATGTTTACACGTTTTAATGTTTCAATTAGCGCACAGCTTGCTGTAATTTGTTAGGTTGCGCACGCCTCTTTTGCCAGCTTGTCGACAAACGCTAGCGAGGAACAAGGCGCAAGCTGGCCACCTTATAAAATTACCTGCCGAAGAGAGGAATTCTGCTATGCGGCAACATGTAAACAGGAAAGGTTCTCGAACATAAAAACAAACTGTGGGTGGAGTGGGGGACAGCGTGAATCTTATCCTCAATGACGACATGAAAAGAATGATAATTATCAGAAACGAATTTCTCTACTCTAGCAGTCACTAAATTAAATAAACAAGCATCCGTCTCCTGAACACATTCGGGCGCGTGCTTCCCACGCGCAGCTGTCACTTCCATGAGCGTTCGAAGGCTCCATCTGGCCCTGACACAAAGTATACCTCATCCGACCATCCGGCAGAACGACGCATCCTACACAGGATGTGAAAGCACCACGCAAACTACTGTCGAGTTAAAAAGGTCGCGCGCGCATTAGCATCTAACTGCGAAGGCATCACACGGTGAAGCGCCTCTTGGCTGTGGGCACTCACGGTAGCAATTAGCCTATCCTCCTTGCGTGATGCCGTAGAAAGCATCAGCGGACTGGTAGCTTGTGGAATATGTGGATTTGAGGCATCCTGAATAAGGGAACATAAGATTATGGTATGTCATTCAGGAACTAAACATTGTTTCTCGCCCTCCCTGTATGCATGTTTGAAGGGAGGCAGGTGGAGAACAATCTGTTTAGCAGAACAGAGATTTCTGCAGCGTGGGGATAGATGAACAGAAAATAGATGGCTAGGTTGTGTCAGTTAAATAATTTGAAACACACAAAAAGTGATGTGAGGCTGTTTGCAATACTCTAACCTCTGACAATAGCTCGGAGGAGCACTCCATCCCTTCGTTCTTTTTCTCACCATGCCACCCAGTTCGGATCCAGCCATGTGCAAATCAGTCTTGACCCTGCTCCTCATGGGAACAGTCCACCCCGAACTGCCAAGCCAGGTCTTCCCTAAACCATAACACAAGCAACACAGAACCGGTTTCCCCCTACTTATGGGCTCATCAGGGATTTTTTTTTTTATATATAACCCTCACTCCGGTTGATGAAGCATTTCACTATTAGAGTAAGTGAGGGTTTGATTTTTTTTTAAAAACATCCCTCTTCCTTCCCACCCACAATAGCGGGTGCGCTGCCACCTGGCATACTAACCCTCCCTGAACTAGAGCACAAGCAACACAGGACAGGTTTCGTCTTAGTTATGGGCTCATCAGCCGGGTACATCTTGCTTAATGTGACACAGCGAGCACTGGACTCACATCTGGGCATAGTCATGCCACTAAGAGCAGTAAATGAAACACACTAAAGGTGATGGGAGGCTGCTTGCAATATGTCTAACCACTGGCAATAGCTGGGGTAGCACTCCAACCCATTGTTCTTTTACTCATCATGCCACCTCAGTTTGGGGACTGCACCCCTGGGCTAGCTAGAACCTCCCCCCGCATCCCGTTGCGGGCTGGACTGTTGCTGATTGCCGTAGGATGCAGAGAGGTGAAGGGTCCCAGGACAAATGGGATGCACTTCTGAAGAGTTAGGAGCGCATGAACTAGGTAATCGGAACTGGCCTGGGGGAGGGTGGGACTCCAGGAGGGAGCCCCTGTTCAAACGGAGTGCTTCTTTAGAGGTCAGACAACTGTGTCTTGCCCTGACCTGTAGACTGTTGGCCGCAGAGGCCAGGAGAACATGGGTGATGCTGGAGCCTGGGACCTTCCTCTGGATACATGTGATGTGCAGGCGCCCCCAGAGTCCAACTTGGGGGGTGACAGAGGACATACCTCCAGCTGAGAAGGCGAAGATTGCTGCCTCCCCCTTTGACTGCCCTGAGCGATGGTGTCTGTAACCCCAGCAAGGTCTACTAGACAACTAGAGGACCGAAGCCTACTGACTCCAGGAGTGGGTCTGGACCAGTGAGGGCATATTTTTACAGTGCACCTTCCCCGGGGTATCTGCCCAGAGAGCATGGAAATGAGCAAACCCGTGGTGAGAGACACTGGCATACCCCCTGTCTCACAGGGATTGCCTGCGGCTAACAGCTCACAATCCAGAAGCGGTATGGAACATGTGGCCCCTGCTCTACAGCTGGGTCTCGACAAGATACTGGCTGCCATTGTCAATTCAAAAGCTATTCTCCTGATGCAGATCAGCAGTGTCTCGGAGGACTGAGGCCTATTATGGGCAGACCACTGCAAGTTAACGGACAGGGTCAAGGAGACGGAGATGGTTGTTAAAGAGCTGGCGTCTGCCCAATAGTACCTACGTCTGCAGGTGACTGGCCTTACCAAAGAAGATAAAAATCTTGGAGAGCAGGGCAGAGGGCGCAACAACATGTGGATCTGCCTGAGGGAATAGAGGGGACCAATATGATTGTGTATCTGGAAAGTTGGATGAGGACCTATGTGGCTCCACCAAAACGTCCACTCTTCTTTACCTTTGATCGTGTGCATCAGTTTCCTGCAAGGTCCCCTGCGCCGGGCCAGCCTCCACGTCCTGTGGTGGCCAGGCTACTACACTATTGAGATCTCAATATCCTGCTACAGAAAGCTAATGATCCTTTTCGAGTGGATAACCCAGTGGTGACCTTGTTCCCTGACTTCACTGTGGCTGTGCAGGCAAAAAGAGTGTCTTTCTTAGAGTTAAAGCGTGAGCTGTGGGGCACAGGTCTCACGTATTCCCTCCTGTTTCCTGCTAGGTTGCGGGTCATGCTAGATGGGTCTATACATTTCTTTCTGAACCCTGCTGATGCCTGAGAGTGACTGGACAAATATCAAGCGGAGGGTAGGAGCAGCAGTGTGCCGGGACGACATCCTCTCCTGCTGCAGCATCCGTGGAGAAGACACTGAGATCGGTCTACTGCAAGCCATGCACGGGGGCCCACAAAGACCCAGACAGAGCAGGACAGGGTTGGGGCCCTGTTGGCTGCCACAGGGCTTGCATGTGAGCCCAACCCAGACTCAGACACAGTGACCCACTCAGATAAACACTCTGTGGATTCTACCTCAGATGACACATCGCTGGCTAAGCAGAGTATGCCGCTTGTGGCACCACAGATGGCGGATGGCCTGATCTTAATCTATCACTGTGGATTGGTAAGGCGGTCTTCTGAGGAGACAGCAGTACATGGTGTGGTGTGGAGACCCCTATGGCACACAACTTTGAGGAATTGCAGAGTGACTCTGGAGAGGTCCACCGGGCTGTAGACCATGCCCATCTGTTACTCCTGTGTTATTAATAATAATATTGTAATTGTTCTCTTTGCTGTGTGGCTGGTGGTCCTCAAGGGGGGTTATCTAGCCTTCTGTCACTGATCGAGCTGCCTGGGGGGAGGACCTGTGAAGGGGGCTGAGTTTGCTCCCACCATCCTATGGTGACAGTGTGAGTGGTAAAATTGCCTGGATGTGGGCATGCTGGATGGGAGCAGTTGCTAGTGTTGCTTCTGTGGCTTGCTCACCCCCACACACCCATATCCACAGATTTGTGGATTAGTATCGTGCAACAAATTTTTAGTTTCGTCATGCCTACGTTTGGGCAGTTGGGCGTTGCCAAACCAATTGTAATGTTCAACAGGGCTGTGCACAAGCCTCCATTTTAGTTACACGTTCAAACTTGACATCTTTTTCTAAACGGGGACTTTTTACATGCCTTGCACTTTGACAATAAAATACTTAGAAATTATTACGCTTGCAGAGCGTTTCTATCATGTCGTTCATTCACTCTGTCCTAAGGCTTAGGAACACTGAAAGTGATGCCCTTGCATTTGGTTGTCCAAATGGAGACAACTCTGAGTCGCAAGACAAACAATCACATGAGCGCTGCACCTCTGACACAGTGTGATTGGAACAGTGATTTTAATATATAAACCAGCTCCGAGCCGAATTCACCAGAGGAGCACTACTGTGGATTATCCTGGAACGCTGTGCCTGTGACTGAGATGCAGCCCTGCTGACTCTAATCTCCATTCTGTAAAGGATGGTAGCCTGCTCTACACCAGATCGGCTTCCTGATACATCATACACAGCTATGGGGGTGTTGGTTTGACCCTAGAGACCTGGCAGAGGGTACTCCCACTATGCTCTTGATAGTGTAGTTAGCATTAGGTAGGAGTATACGTATAAATATAATCATAATTACACTGTAACATTATAAGGGTTGAACTGTTTATCTTTATCACCATTCTTGTAATGCCGATTATAATGCTTTGTCTCAACCTACTAATAATTGCAGCTCACCTTTTTTAGGCAAGAATACAATTATTTCAATAAATGTTTGAAAAGCCAATCTGTATAGTTCTTGTGTCTCCCTTGGGCATGCCTGGTTAACAACGAAAGGGTAGATTTGTTGCCACGATTTCCTTGGGGCATTAAAGTGGTCATGTTCTGAGGTTGCAGATACCATCTGGTAGCTTGGAAGGTTATGGGATCAGATGGCGCACTGTGAGCTAGCCAGGAATTATGCCAACATACTCTGATGACATGTGTGGACTCAGTTCCCATATTCTGACGGTTATGTTGTCTGGATACCCAGTCCTACTTGATTCATGGGAACCGTATGACAGACCGCTCTGGGGTTGGGGGTTTATATGCCTGTTTTGTGGGATCCAGGGTTGTGTCTATGCCTTCCCAATGATGTGGAGGAGTCAGGAGAGGGAGGAGGGGGCACTGGGGCTTGAACTGATTTATGCCACATGCCTAGGACCACGACATATGAGGATTTAAAATTATTGACTTGGAATATTAGGGGCATGGGAACGGCGGCTTGATGACACAAGCTATACAAGTTCCTCAAACGTACAGCTATACACATAGCTCTTTTGCAAGAGACACATCTTATCACTGTGGTAGAACAGCACTTCCAAAGGTGCTGGAGGGGTTAGATGTACGCTACAGCGTATTCAGAGTATTCCAGAGGAGCTTTGATTTGGGTGGACGTGTGCGTTGCAGGTCTGTGTACACAGGGACGGTAGGCATGTTCTAGTGAACTGGAGGCTAGGTGGTATGCCTCTGATACTTGGATGTGTAAGTTCCTACACAAGATCACCTATTGGTTCTGATACGCATGTCAGCACATCTGGGTTCTTTCCATGGCAAGGACATGATCCTAGTTGGGGACTTTAATTGTGTAGCTGACACCACGTTAGATCAATCCACACCGCCGCTCCCAGGGGCACCGGACCATAGGGTTGCAAAGGGGTTTTGGGACTGCATTTCCAGTCGGGAATTTGAGGACGTTCGTAGGACTCAACCTATGAGGAAAGAGATTACTCCTTTTACTCAATCCTTGTCACCCTTCATGTTCGCCGGGACAAGGTCCTCTGATCAGCGCCCCTTTGTCGATATATTTATCACACTGAGTTTCTTGGCCATATTATTTTGGAACATAGTCTGCTGCTGCGTATCCGGTTGGGTACATCCAGGCAAGCGATCCCCATGTAGTGTCTCTGTTCCAGTGCCTTGGAGGATGACACACCTGCCGGGAGTGCCTCCAGAAGGACATCTTCGACTGCCTTTTAGAGTGCTAAGCCTTTACAATGGGCATCCACTGACACTGAATGCGGCACCAGGCTCTGTAGTAGAGCTGGACGGCCCCACTTTGCCCAAATAAATCAAGGAAGCCATTAGAGACATGGCACTGGGAAAGAGGGGGCTGGATGGTCTTCCGGTGGAATTTTGCTCTGCATTTGCTGGGTTGCTGGCGCCCCAACTGGCTGACAAGTATAAAAAAGCGCTAAATAAGAAGGACTTGCCGGTCACTACCAGGGATGTGATGGTCACCCCCTTCTGAAGACAACCATGCAAAGGTGCCCCCTACAGCATTTCGTCCACTGTTCATGTTAAACATGGATTTTAAAATCTTAAGTAAGATACTGGCCAAGTACCTCCTTCCCCGCATGCAAGCATGGGTTCATCCTGACCAGTGTGGGTTTATGCCACAGCGTAACACCTCCCTTAACCTACTTCGCTTGTATTCTGTACTGTTTGCTCCCAAGGGTGGGTGGGGCTAGGGCGGGCCTGATGGCTGTGGCCCTAGAAGGCTTTCAACATGGTCAGCTAGGCCCTTCTGGAAACAGTCATGCAACAAATGCAGTTAGGGGCCTAATGGGCAAGGGTGGGACAGTCTCTTGTATACCAACCCTACAGCTCAGTCCAGACAGGCCAGATTGTGTAGGACTCCTACGAAGTATGCTGAGGTCCCAGGCAGGGGTGCCCACTGTCCCCACTCTTGTTTGCCCTAGCTATCAAGCCACTAGCAGAATTGTGTAGGCTGCGGGGGAGGGGTAAGGGTATCCAGGTGGAAGGCACTGAACACCTGATATCGTTGTATTTCAACAACCTTCTGCTGTACATGTACAATGTGACCTATCATAATACAGCTTCTGCACGAATTTGGTGAGTTCTCCAGATTACAGGTGACTTTGGCAAAGACCTGCATCTACCCACTCTTCCACAGTTCGAACTGACTAGAGACCTTCCCGTCAGACCTTAGCTGGGCCCCCTCCACGTTTCGGTATCTGGGTTTCCAAATTCATCACACCCTAGAGGATATACGAGAAGACAACATGGGAGCGGTTCTCTGTTCCTTGAAGGGCTGTGTAGTCTTTTGTCATTCGCTCCGTTTCCTTATAATGGCTCGAATAGCTCTAGCTAAGATGTGTTGGAAATGGCTCTTTTTGCAGGGTTATCCCCAAACATTTTGCTTCTTCCTCCTATTTTTTCCTGACCTGTGTTTGTTGGCTATAGGACTCTGGGCACCTTACCACTGCTGATCAGTGCTAAAGTGCATATGCTCTCTGTGTAAATCAGTATCGTGATTGGTTCTCCCTGATTGGCATATTTGTTTTACCAGTATGTCCCTAGTAAAGTGCCCTGAGTGTGCCAGGGCTGGTAAATCAAATGCTACTAGTGGGCCTACAGCACTGATTGTGCCACCCAAATAAGTAGCCCTGAAAAGATGTCTCAGGCCTGCCACCGCGGTGCCTGTGCGCAGTTTGTTAACTGCCATGTCTTTTCTTATATATAGGGCACCCCTATGGTAGGCCCAAGGTGCCCACCTGGGCAGGGTGCAGTGCATGTGAAAGGTAAGACATGTACTGGTGTGTGTAACATGTCCTGATAGTGAAATACTGCCAATTGGTATCCAGGTGGTATGCCAACGATCTTCTGCTGTACATGTCCAATGTGACCTGCTCATAATACAGCTTCTGCACGAATTTGGTGAGTTCTCCGGATTACGGGTGACGTTGGTGAAGACCTGCATCTTCCCACTCTTCCACAGTTCGAACTGACTAGAGACCATCCCGTCAGACCTTAGCTGGGCCCCCTCCACGTTTCGGTATCTGGGTTTCCAAATTCATCACACTCTAGAGGATATACGAGAAGACAACATGGGAGCGGTTCTCTGTTCCTTGAAGGGCTGTGTAGTCTTTTGTCATTCGCTCCGTTTCCTTATAATGGCTCGAATAGCTCTAGCTAAGATGTGTTGGAAATGGCTCTTTTTGCAGGGTTATCCCCAAACATTTTGCTTCTTCCTCCTATTTTTTCCTGACCTGTGTTTGTTGGCTATAGGACTCTGGGCACCTTACCACTGCTGATCAGTGCTAAAGTGCATATGCTCTCTGTGTAAATCAGTATCGTGATTGGTTCTCCCTGATTGGCATATTTGTTTTACCAGTATGTCCCTAGTAAAGTGCCC
Organism: Triturus cristatus; assembly: GCF_964204655.1. Lineage (NCBI taxonomy): Eukaryota > Metazoa > Chordata > Amphibia > Caudata > Salamandridae > Triturus > Triturus cristatus. The sequence continues at coordinate 964,220,617 of NC_140589.1, forward strand.
TGAGTGTGCCAGGGCTGGTAAATCAAATGCTACTAGTGGGCCTACAGCACTGATTGTGCCACCCAAATAAGTAGCCCTGAAAAGATGTCTCAGGCCTGCCACCGCGGTGCCTGTGCGCAGTTTGTTAACTGCCATGTCTTTTCTTATATATAGGGCACCCCTATGGTAGGCCCAAGGTGCCCACCTGGGCAGGGTGCAGTGCATGTGAAAGGTAAGACATGTACTGGTGTGTGTAACATGTCCTGATAGTGAAATACTGCCAATTGGTATCCAGGTGGTATGCCAACGATCTTCTGCTGTACATGTCCAATGTGACCTGCTCATAATACAGCTTCTGCACGAATTTGGTGAGTTCTCCGGATTACGGGTGACGTTGGTGAAGACCTGCATCTTCCCACTCTTTCCCAATTCGAACTGACCAGAGACCTTCCCGTCAGACCTTAGCTGGGCCCCCTCTACGTTTCGGTATCTTGGTATCCAAATTCATCACACCCTAGAGGATATACGCGAAGGCTACATGGAAGCGGTTTTCTGTTCCTTGAAGGGCTGTGTAGTCTTTTGTCGTTCACTCCGTTTCCTTATAATGGCGTGAATACTAGCTAAGATGATTATGCTACCCCGGCTGCTTTATTACTCTACCAATCTTCTGGTTTGACTCCCTGCTTCGTGGTTCGAATGCCTAGACTCGCAAATAAGAGAGCTTACTTGGAACAGGGGCGGCACCCTATCCCAGTAGGTGGATTGGCCGTGCCAGATTTTGAACTTTACTAACTGGCAGCCCAGCTTCAGGGGATCACTGGATGATGTAAACTGAGACAATCTGGGGCCTGTGGGGACTGTGCCCAATCAAGGAGCACTTCTAGTTCGCCTGTTGGGGCATACGACTAGGAGGGGGAGGGAAGGCGTCCTCTTAGAGATGGCCCTCAGACGCTGAAGGCACCTCATATGGTGGACACAGAAATGCTGTTGTATGCCTCCTCACTACCTCTAGTGGGGCCCCTGAATGGAGACCTCTCTATCTTCTTCATTGCGACACAGTTTGTGGAATGAACGGGGTTGAGATTGGCGACGGTTGGCAATTGTTACATGGCATCCATGATGAAGCATTTGGAGTTCTTTGTTGGCAATCACAGCTTCCTCACCTATGATGGATTGGCCTGAATGTTTGCGTGTCTCCCGGGAGCTGCGTGGGAGGAACCGCAGATGCAGAATATCATCCATCTGCTGCTGGCCCCCGTGCCTTAACTTGGTCCGACCATCATTTGGTTGTTTTTAATATTCCTCGAGATAAGGTCAGATCCCAATTTTTAGACAATGCCAGAACGAGCCACAATTTCAGGCCATTCCATCTGCTGACACCTGAGGTGATTCAGAGTGCCTTGAGTCACCATCGGATTTCCTTAAGTGGCAATTTGGAACATGATGTTCAGGCCTTAGAAGGTTGGCTTCGATGCCAGGCATCGCACTGGCCCCCCCTTCCCTCAGGGCTGCTAAACCCACCCGTGATTCTGCGCCTTGGTTCACAGAAGCCCTAAGGGTCAGCAAGAGGACCTGTAAACATCTCGAAAGAGAGTTAAGAGGAACTACAGCTCCTCTGATAAATTACTCTATAAAATTGCTCTGAAAAAAACACTATAAAAAACTACGCGAGGAAAAGAAACTTTTTCTAGTAACAAAAATTGACTCTGCAGCCAACAAAAGTAAATCCCTTTTTAACATTGTAAAAAGTTTCTCCTCCCCCACGTCTACGTGTCGTCCGTTTGCTCCTTCTAGCGACTGGTCTGAGCATATGGCCTGTTTCTTTTATAAAAAAATTAAAATCATCCAGGATACCCACTCTTTCCCGCTGCCTAACCTGGAGGATGTCGGAGAACCTTTCTTGGAGGTGCATCCCCGCCATACCACCTCCCTTATCGAGTTCCCTGTGATTTCCTTAGAGCAATCCCTAGTGCTTCTGAAATCTCTGAAATCTGGCTCCCCCTCCGACCCTTGCCCAGCTACAGTCCTGTCTGCCTTAGCTTAATCCTATAGTGAACCCAATTTTGAACACTGCTTTGCAGGAAGGCTCCATGTCACTAGCGTGGAAACATGCCAAAATCCTTCCGCTAATAAAGAAACCTACGGCAGACCCTGAGGTAGCCAGCAACTATCGGCCTATCTCACTCCTGCCTTTTTTCTATAAGGTCGTAGAGAAATATGCTAATGGAGTTTTAACAAACTTTCTGGAAACCAATCATTTGCTGCACCCTAACCAGTCAGGTTTCAGAGCTAATTTTAGCAGTGAAACAGCTTTGCTAGAGGTGGCTGAAACAATCAAAGCTACGCTGGATAGAGGCGGTAATGCAGTCTTGGTCTTACTGGATCTCTCTGCAGCTTTCGATACCGTGCCCCACAATATATTATTGTGAAGACTCAGTGAGAGCGGTATTGGTGGCACGGTATTGAGATGGTTTACATCTTTTCTGGCCAAACGCTCCCAAACCACCTGGTCTCCTCCTTTTGCTGCAGAGATCCCGCCTATGAATGTGGGTGTCCCCCAGGGCTCTATATTGAGCCCAACACTATATAATTTGTACATGGCCCAGCTTTCTCCTCTCGCCGAGGAAGCAGGGGCTAAAATAGTGTCTTATGCTGACAACACCCAGCTGCTGTTTACTTGTGAGAAGGGCACTGATTTTAATGGTACTCTAATTAATTCCTGTCTTTCAAAAGTCTTCTCCTGGTTTAGTCACAATCATTTAAAATGCAACTCCGAGAAATCCGCGATTATTTTTTTCGGCCTACGTCCCTCTGAAGCCTGGCATACATGGTGGCCACAAGACATGTCCCCCCCTGTGTCATCTGTCTCCACCGTGAAAAACCTTGGAGTCAAGTTGGATGCAATCCTCTCTATGAAAGTCCAAGTTCAGACTATGGCTGGGGTCTGTTTTGGACTACTGAGAATGCTGTGTAATTTCCTTCCCTTGCTCTCCATTCCCTATAGCAAAACTGTTGTCCAGGCCTTGGTAGTCTCCAGACTGGATTATGTGAATTCCTTGTATCTCGGTCTCCTGGACTATCTCTTGGGCCGACTACAAGTGATTCAGAATGCAGCGGCTAGGGCCATCTTCTTGACTGGGCCCAGAACCCATACCTCTCAACTTCTGTCCACACTGCACTGGCTCCCGGTGCGGAAAAGCATACATTTCAAGGCCCTGGTCCTGTTTTTTAAAGCCTTCCACAAGATTGGAGCACCCTACCTTAGGGACAGATTTCAACCCTACCTCCCTCAGCGTACTTTGAGATCTTCTTCCCAACTGCTGATTACCGTCCCAAAGGTTCAATTCTCCTGGATAGGGGGTAGATCTTTTCATGCCGTGGCCTCTAGGCTGTGGAATAGCCTACCTTTTGCTAGCAGAGAGAGCCCTGACCTTTTCATTTTCAGAAAAAGTCTGAAGATGTGGCTCTTTCAGCTGTGAATCTCAGAGTCGTGGTTGTGCATGGTTTGATGTTATGTGGTCTTCGCTTTTCTCTTTAGCGCCGGAACACTCCTGGGAGTAGTCGTGCGCTATACAAATATAGATTAACATAACATAACATAACATAACATAACGAGAAAAATCTGGTTAAATGGCTGTATGGTGCCCTTAATGGGATGGTACGAAAGAACCCGAGCCCACTTCGGCAAAAATGGAAGGACATACTCACAATACCCAGTTTAAAGTAATCCAATTTAACTACCTCCACACGGTCTTCCTCAGCCCAAAGAAACTGACCGCAATATATGGGGGAGAGTCTAGGCGATGTCCCTGCTGTGCACTGGTAGAGGCAGTTTTTTGTAACATGATTTGGTCCTGTGCTCATGTGCAGGTGTTCTGGGATACAGTGATACATTGGATGGGTGACACGTTGGACCGTGTTGTGCCAGGTACCTTAGAGGTGTGCCTGTTGGGTTTATTCTATTGCCTCATATCCAAGAAAGTGGGAAACTGTTTCCTAGATTTGCCCTTCATATTAACCAAGCAGCAAATTGCCTTGACTTGGAAATCGGCGCTTGGCCCAGTACTAGCAAGATGGGACGAGACTGTTAAGGACTGGGCTTGAGCGGAGGACCTGGATCTCTGCAGGGAGGAGGCGTGGGGATTAGGAGACAGCCGATAGCCCCACTGTCGACAGAAGTGTTGGATGCCTTTGAAAACCGAGGAGACTATGGCCACTTGTCTTCGGAGGGGTCGGGATCAGGGAATGAGAACAAAATGGTTGACTCGGACAGTGCATGAGGACGCTGCTGTGAATGTGAGAGAGAGACAGTTTAAGAGTGATTGGGGACAGTAGATCCTAGAGACCTAAACTAATGTGTGCTAAAGTTGACATATTGGGTATGTCTATGTCTTGTATGCTACGCCCACTAACTGGATGGAAGGGGACCATACCCCCGACTGCCCCCCTGCATGCACACTCCTTTATAGATCACAAGAGACTATCTCACCTGGAACCCACTGTTTGCATTCACTGTTACCTTAATGTTTCAATTGTTTAACACGTTTCTGTGTACCCTGCACATTTGATTGCTCATCCCTGTAGAACCTTAAGAACTGTTGATAGATGCGCGCAGAGGAGTGAGTCTAAGATATGTGCACAATTGGCACTTTTAGGATGTTAATCCCTGGGAAGGCATGATGGCACAGATTACATTTATATACTGTTCTGATCTGTATTTGTACAGTGTTATGAAAATGTTAATAAAAAGACTTTAAAAAAAATCAGGACCCTTCTTGACCTAGGAGAAACAGCCGCCCTCATCCTGCTTGAACACTCCGTAGCATTTGACAGACTTCCACAACACAGTCATCAGAAGACTCCACAAGTGCTGTATTCAAGGGCCAGCGCTCAACTGGATCTGCTCCTTCCTCACAGGGAGAACCCAGAGAGTTAGACTGATACCTTTCACATCCATAGCCAAGAAACTTGTATGCGGAGTTCCCCAGGGATCATCCCTCAGCACAACCCCGTTCAACATGTACATGGCTCCATTCGTCAACATCATTGGGTCTCAAGGCATCACCATCATCTCCTACGAAAACAACAGCCAACTAATCCTCTCCCTGATGGACAATATACCCACCAGCAGAACCAACTTCACCAACTGCATGACCCTGGTAGTGCAATGGATGAGAACAACTGCGTGAAACTAAATTCCAACAAGTCTTAAGTACTGGTCTTTAGAGACAAGAGCTCCCAGTGAGAAGCCGCCTGGTGATTGACAGTACGGAGACTCACGTCAACACCCACTACCACACCAGAAATCTGGGGATCATCCTGGATGACAACAAAAAGAGCTCCGCTTGCTTCCACATCCTACAAATGCTACGAAGAAGTGCCTTCCACACAACACCAGATGAACTGTCATGCAAACGTTCATCACATGCCAACTCGGCTATGGAAGCGTGCTGTATGCCAGAATTTCCAAGAAACTTTAGAACAGACTTCAGACCATTCAGAATGCCGCCACAAGACACATACTAAACTTCCTCACTGCACACACATCTCACTTCACCTCAGGGACCTCCACTGGCTCCCCAATCACAAACGCAGATAATTCGAACTCCTCACACACACTTACATAGCCCTACACAAAACTGGCCCTCAATAGCTGCATACACTTTCACAACCTATCAAGACACCTATGCTTAGCCTCACTCTCACTCACATACACACCCATATTCACAAAGCAGAGCAGGACGTTGCTTGTTCTCTTATAACGCACCTGAAACATGGAACAAACTCCCACAACACATCAGAACCTCCTCCTCAAAGCTGAAGACCTGGTTCTGCGAATAATTTCGGGGAACCACACATCTACACACCTGCTCAAGCGCCTGGATACCTTTGTGGGTGATTAATGTGCTCTACAAATCAACATAACTCAACATAAAATAATCCGACTCCCTCTTCAATCACATCTGGCATCCTCCAAGGTTACATTCTCGCTTTCCAATATCTATATGGAACCACTGAGAATTTTGATGGAGATTACTGGGGTATCGATGCACCAATACACTGATGCTGCTCAACTTAACCTTAACCTAAAAGTCTCACAACTCAAGATAAACACATTTGAAAACCCGCCAACTGAAACGCTACTTTTGCTTGTCCTCTAACTTTATTTAACTTCTTGAAAATTCAATGTCATGCACTGGCAACACAATGTCAAAGTCTACAAAGGTTTTTGTCCACACTGACGTTAGCTGGATTCACACCTTCTCTAGCACTAGAAACAAAATCAGTGGATTATCAAGTATGATGTAAACATGCCATCTCATCTCGAGCATACTGTACAATAATCCAGCATGATCTTCACTCACTCAAAAAAATGAAAAACCCACATCTCATTGGCGGCGACTTTAATGACGTTCTAGATCCAAGTCTACACCGCACACAGATAGCAGCAGGTACCCAAGTTCCCAACCCACTGGCAGACTTTGTGAAGTCGTTAGGGCTGACTGACCTCTGTCACCAACACCCATTAGATCGCACCTACTTTTTCTTCTCAGGGGCACACAGGGTCTTTTCTAGACTGGCCTACTTCTTTGCCCCAGCAGGTGAAATTCAGACGATCGACAAGATACACTACCTGGCACAGGGCATTTCAGATCACTCACCGTTATGGCAGTACAGGGAGGTAGGAACAGACAGCGCCCAGACTAGAGACTGAATGTCTAGGAGCTATAAGAGCGGAGACCACATTATTCTTCCAAGAAAATGAGGACTCAGTGTCCTCGGCTGCCACTTTATTGGAGGCTTACAAGTCAGTACTCAGAGGCAGGGTACAAGATGTAATTGCTCACTAAAGGAAAAAAGACACACGACAGATAGAAACCCTGGAGCGCAACTCCTGGAGTAGAGAAGATTATAACCCCAGATACCGACACGGCTTTACTACGACAACTGGCAGTCACGCGTGGGGAGCTCAGCACTCTGGCAGAACGAGAGGTGCAGACACAAATACAGGCCACACAACATAGGCTCTATGAAGCCGGGGATAGGGCAGGACGACTTCTGGCTTGGCTGCGTCAGAAGGACAGGGAGGCGAGCTGGGTGACCCAAATTCAAGACTAAAACACCTGATATACGACTGAGCACACCATAGCAGGAGCCTTCACACGCTTTTATGAGGACCTCTACGGGGATAGACCACTAGGGGAGGAGATGCAAATAACAATCTATCTTGATGAAATAGATATGCCCACTTTGAGGCAGGATGACAGAGATGCCTTAAAGGCAGAACTCACCCTAACTGGAGTACAGTAAGCTGTAGCCAGACACAAATCGGGGAAAACACCAGGACCAAATTGACTGCCAGCTGAAGTTTTTAGGCAAAACCTGAGCCTATTAGCCCCCCAACTATTAAACATGTTCTTGGCGGCCCGGGAGGAAGGGGCGCTAACACCAGATCTCTGCCTGGCCACTGTGGTAATTATACCGAAACCCAGTAAACCCTCAGAAAAATGCGGCTCCTACTGCCCTATTTCGTTATTAAATGTAAAAACTAAGATCTTAGCTTCTATCCTAGCGACGAGGCTTTTACCAGTAATTACCTCACTGGTTCACCGAGACCAGTTGGGCTTTATGCCCGGACAGGCCACGCGTCTCAACCTACATAGATACCGTGAAAGAGAGGCCTACCTCACAGATGTTTTTATCCCAAGGCGCAGAAAAGGCCTTTGACACGGTTCACTAGCCGTCCATGAGACAGGTCCTGGTAAAGTTGGGATTTGGACCGGAATTCAGGACATGGGTGGAGCTCTTGTATACCAACTCCAGAGCGCAAGTTAGAGTTAATGGGATCAAATCAGCAGCCTTCCCAATTCAACGGGGGACTGTACAGAGCTGCCCCCTGTCGCCGCTATTATTCGCATTGGTCTTTGAGCCATTGGCATTCCAGATCGGAACCCATCCAGGCCTAAGGGGTTTCCAGGACGACGGAGGTCAGCTAAGAGATGAGGGAATCTCCCTACATGCGGATGACATCTTGCTTTATGTCAACAGCCCAGACACGACACGACCACTGACATTCCAACTAGTAAAGGACTATGGTAAACATGCAGGGTATAACTTTAATTGGGGAAAATCAAGTCTCTATCCGGTGGGAGGGCCCGTAGACTCACACGCAATACCAGAGTGCCTCCGGGTCACTGAAGAAGGTTTTAAGTACCTAGGTCTATACACCTCTACGAATGTGACGGACTGCCTCACTCACAACATCAAGCGTGTCCTGGCTGAATTTCGAGAGGATGTGGTCAGGTGGAGGTGTCTTCCTCTGACGCTGCTAGGGAAGGCGACCGTGTTTAAGATGATCTTGCTTCTCAAATTATTATATATACTCCAGAACACATATTGTAAGTTCCCAGAAACGGTCTTCAAGGCAATAAATGACGAGCTGTGCACTTTTTTATGGGATGGAGGGCACCCCAGAGTGGCACTACAAATGCTACAGCGCAGGCAATATAATGGAGGCATAGATCTGCCGGATATTTAAGCTTACTATTGGGCCGCACATTTAATAGCTATTAAAGAATGGGGTAATGCTCAGGAGACCACCCAACATATGCCTTGGAAAGGCTCCAATTCCAGAAACATTCCCATCTACATTATATATATGGGGGAGCGGGGGTGAAAGGCTTGCATTCAGCAACACAGAGGATGATCGAAGCCTGGAAAGGGGCAGAAAAACAAATGCAGTGGGACAAAAGACTGACTAGGTATACACTGCTGTGGGTAGGTAAACGGCTTCCGGAGCAAGCGAAACTACAAGGTTTTAGAAAATGGGGCACAGTGGGGATCACAACACTAGGAGATATAATCAGGAAAGGGAACTTCATTACTTTTACAGACCTCCAAGCAGAGTATAGTCTGTCAACCACACAGCGATACAAGTACATGCAACTCCAGCACGCTTGGGAAACACAAAACCTGATATTACAGACATCCCCGAGTACGCACCGCAGGAAGGGCGACCATTGCAGGAAGAGATACCCTTGAAGGCGCTTTCCTGGACAATAAAACGTTAATAAATAATATACCTGATAGATTGCTAACCCTCAGAAGTTGCTGGGAAGAAACTACAGGCCCACTAGAAGATATCGACTGGCAAGCTGCATTGATGCACCCAAGGGAGGTAGCGATTAAGCTCATGCTGCGATTGATACAGTTTAAGGTCCTGCATAGGGTTTACTATGATAGAGTGAGACTCCACACGATGGGCAGGGCAGAAACACCTGACTGTCTTACGCTGCAAAACAGACTGCGGTTCCTTCGTACACACCTTATGGGATGCCCACTAATTAATAGATATTGGTAACGTATAATACAGGAACTAAATAATATACTAGCAACCCAGAACCCAATGGATCCTAAATATATACTTTTGGGCATCCCCACTGACATTGACGTCCCCAGATATAAACTCCTATTGAGTAACTTAGGCCTCATAGTGGCAAAGCGTGATATTGCTAAGTACTGGTAGAATGGGGGGCCAGCATGGAACTTTATATGGGGTTGAAAAAAACTACATATACGGCCAGAGGATGCCCTAAGAAGTTGCGGAAGGTTAGGCAGCCATTGCTAATATAAAACGGCCTAGAAATGATGGAGGATGGAACACATATGACACAACACACCACGCCAGACTCACAATGGCTAGGCAATGTAGCACAGGCCCTAAGAATGTATAAAGTGCTTGGACCATTCCCGATGCGAGGTGGGAACGGGAGGGAGAGGTGTAGGAAGAGTTATCACGTGAATGTACCCTCAGTTGTATTGGTGGCAATACTTAATGAACATGATGTTGAACCTGTCCTGTACGAGATGTACCTGATGATGTTTTGGTTGTTTTTTTAAATACAAAAAAATAAAAACAGTTTAAAAAAAATAATAATGAAAAACCCCACTTTACCCATCGGATTCCAGCCTTACGGTACACACAACGGCGGCGTAAATGTTTCGCAAGGGGCTTGTAAATCTGCCCCATAATTTTTGTCATGGAAAGTAGCCATCTCGGGAAGCCATGAGGGATTCACTCTTGCTGGCTCAACAAGGTTTCGCTAGAAAAATCTGCTAGGTATCAACACAATCTGGCACATTCACGGAAATCGGTGGTTCCCTTGCAAATCACGGTGCACACAGGCAACTTTGAGTGCTATAAAACGCCTAAAATAACACTGAGCAATTTAGGGAATGGTTCATTTACTTTCCTTCTTTTCAAGCGTCTTGCTCTCGGAATTCTAATAACAGAATACTGTTGCCATATATGACTCCCCATGCAACAATTTGTAAAAGCATTGATTTATTAATATGCTGAACAACTTGAATGCCTTTCTACCCACAATACATGGCTGGATTCCTAATAATTGGCCAAATCTGATCCGATATGAAGGATTTGATTTTCCTAAAAACGGTAGAAGCGCTGACACATTTTGATAATGAGACAGTAAATCTTCATCAGTGACACCCATTATTCAATCACTTAGGGGCCTGAGCTGCTATAAAGAAAAAAAACTTGACCGCCATATAGTATCCAGTGATTTAATATTTTACCCAAAACAAAATCTTCCCGAGTGTGGTAAATCAACACCTTTGAGCATCTTAAGGGGACCAAATCCCATTCCAGTGGTGAAGACAATACAGTCCCTAAGTACTCGGTAGGTATTGACCGCAACAAGAACAAGCATGGCTTATCCGAGTCAACGAGTCAAGATGGCGACCTGATAGTAAACAAAACTTTTCTACTGTTTCTATAGCCAGTAGGATGTCCCTCATGAGGCTCAAATCAGGCTTTTGTCTAGCATGGTGGCTTGAATGTTTGGGACGCTGGAATTGGAAGAACATACCTTGAGTATTTTGAAACAGGCCATAGAAAGATATATAAGAAAATGAGCTAACACAGCTTCTCATAAAATCGACAATATATTCAGATATATTTTGGGAACGTAGGCGTTTATACATACATCAGTTTCTGAGAACATTATTAATGGGTTAATTAGATGCGGAGATCAGAATACATATGATGAATAAGCACAGTGAAAATACCCGCCAAGGAAATGTAGGACGCAATTAAAAGCAGGAGGCAAGTCACCAGGGGCTCATTTATGAGTCCTTGCGTCACTTTTGCGCCGCTGGTGCGTCACTTTTTGTGACGCATCAGCGGTGTAAAACTGGACCTTGTTGCACCATATTTACAAAGTGACGCATCTAGGTAGAATTTTCCGAATAAAGCTTATTTTGATTTGACACACTCCAGCAATGCGTTACTTTTGCGCCTACAGACACGTCAGAAATACTGACATATCTGTGACTCCTTGCGACATGATGCGTCATACTGTAAATATGACGCATCATTGGAGTCGCAGGGAGGGCGCAGTGAAAAGTGACGCATCACTGTTTTCACGCAGTGATGCGTCACTTTTCATAAATGAGGCCCTGTGTGATACAAAATGAAGTATACGTTCTATTCAATATTTCGTTAACAATGTTGTTAAAAACATTATAGACGTGTTTATTGAAGGAGGTTACTCTAAAGTCTTTTCCAAGCCATTCCTTCATCTGTCCCACCCACAAAACGCTACGATCTAACTAATTGTGCTTCTGATAGGTAAACCACCAAGTTAGGAGAGTTGAAGGAAATCTTTGTGCCCTTCCATGGGAAAAACTGTGCCATTACCAACATATTTGTTCCACATACACTTGCTAAATAATCACAATAGCTTATTTTGACACAGTGCTTCATATAAGACTTGTGTTGTTTCTAGGAACTATCATGTCACACTATTACCTAATTTAATGAAGCAGATGTCAGCCACGAGTGCTAATTTGGTGAACCATCTTGCCAGCAAAGAGGAGGCATTATAAAATAATGTGTACTGTACTTCAATGTTAGGTATGCAGGGATATTTTAATATGAAACATTTCTTTCACTTTATTTAGACTTTCATTAAATGATTTAGCCCCTCGTCTGATATCAACACAGCAACAACATTCTTAAAGGTTAATAAATACAACATCGATACAATTCATAGAAAAGCAAAATGTGCAGCATCAATACAAAGATAAACTTTTTTTAAAGTTGAAAAGACTACAACAGATTTTGAAAGAAAGGCTAAGAAGGTTTCACTCTAACTGAAAACCTCACACCGCCCAGAGGCTCCTGGCTCCTTGAGCGCTAGCCAGGGGGAGCAAGAAATATTCACTTTAATGCTTTTGGAAACTTTCAAATGATAAAAATAAAGAAGTGACCTTTTAACAATTCCTCTGCTTGGAGTCATGTCTCTTGTGAGCTTCTCTGTGGTATGAACGTTTCAGTTACAGTGAACTCTTCTCTAAAAGTGTGTTTCAAAGTTCCAGTACCCACTACACACTGGCACCGCAGACGTTATTGTCCAGCGTACAATTTGGGAGCAGCAACGTATTGGCAAAATCATTACAGCATTACAGCAATGTTTTTCCATGTATGGGGTTCTGTAAAAAAGACAGGACTTCACTTGAAGAAATTACATTCTATTTTAAAAAAGTTTGAAAACATTTCCCTGCTGTGATTTCAAAGCCTTACAGAAAATGTAGTCCACGAATACGATTCTAAATGCCATTTGTGGAGGGGGACAGATTTTTTCTGATGGAGGGAATGGAATGCCAGTTCATGCCCCCAACTTCGTAATTAACAGGAGACATAAAGGGCCTCATTAGGATGTCGGTCTGAGGCTTTTCGACCGACATCCTTGGTTTGATTTCCGACCGCCATATTATGATCACGGTGGTCAGAAGTCAAACTGGCAGGTCGTTCCGGCTGGCGTTTCCGACAGGCTCAAGAGTCCGTCGGCCAGCCAGAACCCACAAAATAATCCCTTACGGACGGCTTTTCTGCCGTCAGGATAATGATGTCAGTTTCTGACAAGCTTTTCATGTCGGGCTCTCCGACATGTAAAGCTTGTCGGAAAGTGACTTTTGGGGCCCCTAGCAGGGCCACCATGCCTTCACGGCCTCTGGTTGGGAGCCTGGTGGGGCACCTATGGTGAGGTGAGGTGCCTGTCACACGGTGCAGGGATTTACACAAACTCCCATTTCTCTATGGGAGCTTGTGCTGCTGGCTGGACCCGCCCGCAACACATGCTCCCATAGAGAGTTGGGAGTTTGCAACCTCACCATGTGCAGTTGCATCATAATACGCTGTTCATAACCGCCGACCTACGGTCGGTCAGTTCCCACACCAAAACAGTGTCAGTCCGCTGACATCGTAATTCGTGCCTAAATATCAACAATAGGATTACTCTTTGTACCAGATATTCCAGTGCCATTCCTAGGTAGGGTTGCAATTTATTTGTGAATGTTCGGGAGAGAGCAGGATTAGAATAGGTGCTAACGGCGTGTGCAGCCTCTGGTGTGAGTGTGACCAAGAGTTCCATTTGCCTGCATTCTCCTAGGAGGCACACTCCTTGGAAAACTAACTGAGTTGATGGGCAATTCCTGAACGACAAGAAGGAAAAACAACTGAGAGAGCTGTCTGTGAGCATTAGCACAAACACTTTTGGACAGAATCGGTTTAGGGATCCATCTGGTCCTGCAGAAAGCTGGTGACCCAATTCAATTCAAGAGATTTAACAAGCGCTTGGTTCCCAAACGGCCTTCCCAGCACTGGGAGGTCTACCAAACTATATACAATGGTTTTAAGCAAACAAATACATCTTGAGTTGTTTCCTGAAGCTGAGTAAGTTGTCATTCATCCTAAGAATTAGGGGTAAGGCATTGCACAGTTTGGGGGCAAGGTAAGCAAAAGAACGCCCACTATACCGAAGGAAACAATCATCGGCAAGATGGCGGCGTCGAGCTAGACGCTGGTAGCAGCTCCTGACCGACCCGGATCGGATTATAACAACAAGAGATATATTATGCTCCCTCTGGTTATTCGAAAGAAGAAAACAGCATTGCAATGGATTAAGTAGGTTGTAGGAAGATATGCCCACCAAACCCCTGACTTTACCGCTGCAGTTCGCGATCTCAATTTCGAGGACGCCGCTGTCACTTCTGGCTTCCATCATCGGACGCGCCGTCCTGCATTCATTGGTTGGTGGCCGCCTCCTCCTCGGCATTCATCCTCTCCCTGAGCGTTTCCCTGAGCGTTGTGGTGGTTGTGGCGTTAGCGGAGGTGGCAGTGGCTCCGCGTACAAACTACAGGTTAAGCACGGCGCTGATACCATGCCTCCCAAAAGCGCAGCTCTCAGCTCTGCAGCCGCCAAAGCTAGAACGACCCGTCTAGCACTACGTGAGCAAGAAATGAACAACAGACGCGGGACGACCCGAGAGGAGTATGCTGGGGGCCCAGCTACAAGAGTCGCGTCCCAGGGCTCTGAGGTCCCAAATAAAAAGTTTATTGCATCTTCGTCTGCCTCTGCTTCTGTAAGTGCTCCTACTCCCCCTACTGTTCTGACAATGATGCATGCTGCCAATCAGAGACTCCAACATAGGCAGACTCGGCATGGCCAATCAAAGGAGCTGAAGGAGGTAGATGCTACCGATACCACAACAGCCGGAGTGGCTGCTGATATTGATATTGATAACGGGGAGAATATCGATAGCCCTAAACAGATGAGGAAGATTCCTGACTCCGATATACCAGATCATATTAAAGGATGCAACGGAGGGCAAGACGCTCTGTTAGCTGCCGAGGGGTCAGACGCTGCGAACACCCCGGTAAGTCAAGCGATTCTTCCTGCTTCTGGTTTTGCTTCTGCTTCTACGATTACTAATATTGTCAATGGTCGAGATATCTCTAAACCTAATTCTGAGACTTTGGAGACATTAGCTCAGCCACAGACTGTAGCTGCCGTCGCTCCAATTACAGGATCAGACAGTCCCTATCCTCATGTTGGCAGTGGCAGTGATACCCATTGTTCGTTAGTGCTGTCAGAGCTGGTCAGGGGGGCCTCAATAGATCCTTTAACCCAATCACCCTATATCACAGCCCGGCCTATAACTGAGAGAGAAGAGACGGCTGAACTTGTGCTAAATCGGGGGAGAGAACTCAAAATAGTTAATACAGTCAACGGTGAGACAAGCGACCATTATACTGATCATATGGAGTCAACTGAGGCGGACAATGATAAAGATAAAGATAAAGATATAACCGACTTCTACTCATTATCAGATGGCTTTAGCTTGTCCGGTGACACAGAGGACGAGGTGGATGAGGGTGAGAACGATTCCGACTCGTACTCCAGTACAGATTCGGACTTCAACCCTTCAAGGGAACCTCGTGATAAAAAACGGACAGTTCTCAAAAAGGTGAAAGCTGGATGTCAAGGAACAAACGAACTAACTTGGGATTACACTCCAACTGCTTTGAATTCCAGCCAAAGTCAAAATATCATTGCCACGCCACAGGTACCAAATTTAAATGAAGCCACAAACACTCATCAAGCTGGTCTACAACCTGATGTCTCTGGTGCAACTGGTGCGACTTTGTCTCAAGTCATGGAAACAGTATTACAAGCCATTGCTTCTCATCGTGAAGAGACCTCAAGAGACAGTCGCAAAGCGCGAGTAGCTGTGCAGAAGGTCCAAGGGGTTGTCCGAAAACTTTCAAAAACGATGGGCGCTTTTACAGAAAGGCTGCATGACATAGAGGCGCGGATCGTTCAGAATGAAACCGATGCTACCAGAGTAAATGATCGGCTTGAGGCGCATGAGGCAGAACTCAAAGATACCAGATGGAAGTTGGAGGACTATGAAAATAGACTTCGCAGGAATAACCTTCGCGTTCTTGGTGTTCCAGAGAAAGTCGAGGGCGAAGATTGTCGTTCCTTCATTATACAGTTGTTGCGTGATACATTACCTGAACTTGCTGCCTGGGACTGGGATTACGAGATACAACGAGCACACAGAGTTCCTTTAACTCCAAAATCTGCGGCTGTAGCTGGGAAATACCCACGAGCGATCTTAGTTTATTTTGGAAATTATATGCTTCGACAAGCTATCTCCGATAAAGCTAAGCCGGATAAACCTCGCAGCAAGGATACCATCTCCTATTTCGTGCGCCCTGACTTTTGTCATTATACAGTCGAACGCAGATGGAGATTAAGACAGCTAATTAAACCTTTTCAAGAGAAGAATGTAACGGTATATCTTAACAACCCGGCTAAGTTAAAAGTAATCAATGGTGGGCAAATTAAGTTTTTCACATCCGAGATCAAGGCTAAAGAGTACCTTGACAGCTTAAAGTAAAATGCATAAAATGCTTAAACCACTTTATAACGCCTTATATCATTAACATTGCTGGATCACCTCTCTTAAATTTGTAATTAGTATGCTAAATTTAGAACAAGGGTGATTCACAGTGTCTAAATTACTGATTAATTGTACTATATATTGTAGAGAGAGGGTGTAACGCCCTGAACGTCTCAGGATCGTTTAACAGACACGACAATGAGGACGCAACCACTTGTGAAGGGTTAGTTCTTTTAATGAAGGCAAATAAAATACAAAGAACAAACAAAAGTTATAGTCACTGGAATCCTCCAGGCTAAGTACGTTACCAGCCCACAGCACGGATGGTCCTAACCGTCCTCTGCATATACGCCGATCCCGGCGTATGCCAACAGAGGGCAGAAATGAAATGGCCGACAATGCCAATCGGTAGGCTGTGAGGGGCACGAAGAGTGTTGGGGAGAATCGAGGAGTCAGGGAAACACCCAGCCGGGGTCTCTACCTGAAGGGAGCAGCCGCTCAACCTCTTCCTCAGACTGCACCGGGACGCGGAGTCACCTCCTGGTGATGCGTCACCGATACCCCAATCACAAGCAAGAAGACTGAACCGAGAGCAGCCGCTCGATCGATCCTGTGGACTTCCGAGTCTGTAACGCGGCAAACACCTCCTGGTGTGCGTTACAGCTGGCAGTCCCTGTGTCTCTGGTCGGGCTGGGAGTTACGACTCCAACCAGCAAAAGCGCCACTGCGCTTGGACTCAGCCGAGTCAAAAAGCGAAGCTCAATGGTTGACCGGTAGAGCTTCCGGGTCCTTCACAGGTGACGATGGGGCAAGACACGGCCCAGGGAGTAACGACTCGACCTACCTCCGTTCTTGCCTTACTGGAGCACCACTCCGGAACACTGCTCTTCACGAAGCAGGTACGTCGGTGTAAACACAATATCCGACAGCCTTGTACCTCCCGGTTCCTCCCTTTATAGGGCGTGTTTTCCTTGAGTTATGTAACAGCTCTCCTGTTTACATAAGGGCGTGTTTCCCTTGAGTTATGTAACAGCTCTCCTGTTTACATAAGGGCGTGTTTCCCTTGTATGACAGGAATTCTTGACAGTACATCCTCCCTCTCAGCGGCTCCCCACGGGTCCTGCGCTGGCAGGAAAACGCCGATGGAACAAGGAGACCAAGCGCGGAGCATGAACCCCTTCAGCCGGTTCCCATGAATGCTCCTCCGGGCCATAGCCTTTCCACGCAACCAGGTACCACAGCTTCCCCCTGCGCCATTTGGACGCCCGTATGCCCGACACTTCATACTCCACCTCCGACTCCACGCATACCGGCCTAGGTGTCCCAGACGGCTTGGAGGGTGCTGGTTTGAGCAATGATACATGAAAGACAGGGTGTATCCGCAATGACTGGGGCAAGCACACCTTCACGTTCACGGGACCCATACACTTGGTAATTCGATAGGGGCCCATGTACTTGGGATGGAACACACTGTTCTTTCGAAACCTCATGTTTCTTGTGGATATCCAGACGTAGTCTCCAGTGCGGTACAGTGGCCCGGGCCTTCTCTTCCTATCTGCCGCAGCCTTGTATCTTCTCTTGGCCTCTATTAGGACAGCCCTTGAGCGCATCAACGTGTCTTTTATGTGTGCCACCCTGTCCGCTGTGGCGGGAATCCTGTTCTCTCTGAACGGATGTAGAAATGGCAAGAACCTGGGATGTTGGCCATAGTTGCTATAGAACGGAGATGACTGTGTGGAGCTGTGAGTGGCGTTGTTATAGGCTATCTCTGCAACCCATAGCAAGTCGACCCATTCTTCCCTGCCCTGGTCCACAAAACATCGCAGATACTGTTTGAGCGTTTGGTTCAGGCGCTCGGTTTGGCCGTCCGTTTGAGGGTGGTAGCTGGTGGACAGGGCGGTCTTAACATGCAGCGCAGTGCACCAAGTCTTCCAGAATTGCGCAGTAAACTGCGACCCCCGGTCCGACACGATCACCCCAGGTAATCCATGCAGTCGTACCACATTCTTTAGGAGTAGTGACGCCAATTCCCCGGCCGTAGGGACTCTCTTGCAGGGGATGAAGTGCCCCATTTTCGTCAAGTAATCCACCACCACCAGTATTGCCGTCATCCCCTGGTCTACCGGTAGGCCCACCACGAAGTCCAGTGATATGCTATCCCATGGTCTATCCGGGGTCGGAAGTGGATGTAAGAGCCCTTGGGTTCGGCCATGGTCAGCCTTCATGGTAGCACACGTAGGACACTCCTGTCCCCACCTCCTGACATCCACTCTCATGGTTGGCCACCAGAAATGCCGTCCCATGCTAGCCACCGTTTTTTCAAAGCCCAAATGACCTGCGCATGGAGAGTCATGGCACCAGATGAATGCTTGTTTCCTTAGCCTAGGCGTGGGTATCAATAGGCACCTGCCCTTCAGGGGTATCCCGTCCTTCAGCTGCCATTCTCTGTGACTGAGGAGCCACCTCCGCCATGCGAATGACCTGATCCCTCTCTTTATTCCCCTCAGGAAAGTATCCGGTTGGATAACCCCCAATACCATCCTCGGGGAAATGATGGAACGCTCGGTTGCAGGCAATGGTTCCTTAACTGCAGATTGACGGGACAGGGCGTCCGCCTTCCGGTTTTCCGTCCCCGGCCGATATGTGATGCGGAAGTTGAACCCCGCAAAGAAGATCATCCACCGCAGCTGCCTGGGAGAAAGGTGTCTAGTGGCCGTCATGAACTGTAGGTTCCGATGGTCCGTGTACACCGATACCACATGTCTTGCCCCCATCAACCAATGCCTCCATTCGGTGAAGGCATCCTTGATTGCGAGAAGCTCCTTCTCCGCAATATGGTAGTTGCGTTCGGCGTCGTTGAGTTTGCGGGACATGTACGCAACGGGATGAAGCACCCCTGTGTCGTGGTTGCGTTGGGACAAGATAGCCCCCAGCGCCACATCCGACGCGTCCGCTTCCACCACGTAGGGGAGATCCGGATCGGGGTGAGCCAACACCGGCGCCTTACCAAAGGCGCTTTTCAGGGCCTCAAAGGCTTTGTTCGCTTCAGGGGACCAGACAAACTCCTTGGACTTCCTCAGTAGCTGTGTGATTGGGGCCACCACTCCTGAAAATCCATCTATAAACCGCCTGTAAAAGTTGGCGAAGCCAATGAAACTTTGGACGTCCTTCACGCTTTGGGGCACCGGCCATTCTTTCACCGCCTTGATCTTTCGTTCTGCCATCTCCTGTCCCTCTGGACTCAGCATCACTCCGAGGAATTCCACGGATGTGACGTGGAAGTCACACTTGCTGAGTTTACAAAACAGCATGTTTTCCCTCAGCTTTTGGAGCACAGCTTTGACGTGGTGTACGTGCTCCTCCACACTGGACGAATAGATGAGGATGTCGTCGATATATACGACCACGTAGATATCCAACTCCTCTCTGAATACCTCATTCAAAAAGTACTGAAAGGCTGCCGGGGCGTTGCACAGACCGAACGGCATGACGAGGTACTCAAAAAGGCCGAACCTGGTCTTAAAGGCGGTCTTCCACTCGTCTCCGTCCCTCATGCGCACCAGATGGTATGCCCCTTTCAAATCCAACTTGGTGTAGATACGAGCTTTCTTGACCTGTTCCAGAAGTACACTGATGAGAGGCAAGGGGTACCGATTTTTTATGGTTATCGCATTCAATGCCCTAAAGTCCACACAGGCTCTCAGCTCCCCATTAGCCTTCGGGATGAAGAAGAGTGGCGAGGCGGCCGGAGACTTGGACGGGCGGATGAATCCTAGCTTGAGGAGTTTATCCAGGTACCCCCGGAGATGCACGTTTTCAGGCTCCGTCAGGGCATACAGCCTGCCGCTGGGAACGCTGGCCCCTGGCACCAGGTCGATCTGGCAGTCAAACTGTCTATGTGGTGGTAGCACTTCCGCCTTCACCTCATCAAATACATCCTCAAAACTGTGATAAGCCTGGGGGAGAGCCACATCTTTTTCTGCCGCTGTAGCCACCGTCTGACTCCCGCTCTCATCTGCGTCAAGGGATTCCGTTCTTATTCCACAATGCAGGATGCAATACGGTGACGTCATTTCGATGCGATGTGTTGGCCAATCCACAAAGGGGTTGTGTTTCTGTAGCCACGGCAATCCCAATATGACGCCATATTGGGGCGCTCGGATGATGTTAAAATCGATTTGTTCCAAATGGTTCCTCCCATATCTCATCGGAAGGACCCCCGTGTGCTGTCCGATGGGCCCCGTCACCAATCGCCTTCCGTCTACCGCATAGACGTCTTCGGGTACTGCTTTGGGAAGAAGCACTAGCCCTAGCCTGCATGCCTCGTTGTGGTCCATAAACATGCCAGTGGCCCCTGAATCCACCATGGCCACAACGGGTATCCACTGGTCATGCACTCCCACGTGCACCGTGATAAACAGGTGTCGTTGTCCCTTAGTGACCGAGTTGGAAAGTGAAGGGATGGATGAGTGACTCCGAGATGCCCCTTCTCTGGTCTTGGAGTCCTCTAGTTTTCCGCCGGTATGTCCACCACGGCTGTTACCGACCCGTTGGCCCGATAACATGACGTCTTCGGTTTGACAGGGCATTCACGTACGTAGTGGCCTTTTTTGCCACAATATAGGCACAATCCTTGTTTACGGCGTGACTCTTTCTCCGTGGCTGTGAGGCTCGCTCGTATTGCGCTGATGTCCATGGGTTCTCCCTTGGATGCGGTGGAAGTTTCAGGACTTCCCACCGTCACATAGGATGGAAGGGATTTTCCTTTTCTCCCATGATCCCCCTTTCTTTCACTTAGCCTATGTTCCAGCCGTAATACCAGGTTGATAAGGCCCTCACATGTCTTGGGTTGAGGGTCAATATGAGCCACGGCGTCCTTGAGCTCATCGCACAGCCCTTGATGGAAGAGCGCCGTCTGTTTAGCAACAGGCCACTTGGTTTCCGCAACCAGCCTTCGGAACGCGTTGAGATACTGCACCAGGTCGTTGGATCCCTGTCTCAACTCAAGCATTTCACGGTCCGCCGTGTACGAGTCAGCCCTTCTGTCGAATACCTTCAGGAATTCCTCGCGAAAAGCACCCCAATCACATAAGAGGGGGTCGTCCCTGCTCACCAGAAGTACGGCCCATTGTGCCGCGTTTCCAGCCAAATAGGATATAAGGAAAGCCACACGAGCCTGACTCGTGGGGAACGCCTTTGGTTTGCACGATAAATGTAGCGCCACTTGTGTGAGGAATACCTGCACTGTGTTAGGATCCCCACTGTACCGCTCTGGTGTTGCCAAGGGGATGGCTACCGGCATTTCCACTACTACCGCAGGGGTCTGGTTCGTGAGGGAGGTGCTGGGCGTGAGCGGGTCCAATTGGATAGCATCCAGTCTGGCTTTTACATCGGCTGTTTCTTGCCTAGAGGCAGCCACTTCAACTTGCATGGCCGCTAAAGCAGCCAGCACATCATCAAGTGTTGCCATGTCTGTTATCGACCGGGAGACAGTTAGTGTTATTAAGGTCGGATATTTTGTAACGCCCTGAACGTCTCAGGATCGTTTAACAGACACGACAATGAGGACGCAACCACTTGTGAAGGGTTAGTTCTTTTAATGAAGGCAAATAAAATACAAAGAACAAACAAAAGTTATAGTCACTGGAATCCTCCAGGCTAAGTACGTTACCAGCCCACAGCACGGATGGTCCTAACCGTCCTCTGCATATACGCCGATCCCGGCGTATGCCAACAGAGGGCAGAAATGAAATGGCCGACAATGCCAATCGGTAGGCTGTGAGGGGCACGAAGAGTGTTGGGGAGAATCGAGGAGTCAGGGAAACACCCAGCCGGGGTCTCTACCTGAAGGGAGCAGCCGCTCAACCTCTTCCTCAGACTGCACCGGGACGCGGAGTCACCTCCTGGTGATGCGTCACCGATACCCCAATCACAAGCAAGAAGACTGAACCGAGAGCAGCCGCTCGATCGATCCTGTGGACTTCCGAGTCTGTAACGCGGCAAACACCTCCTGGTGTGCGTTACAGCTGGCAGTCCCTGTGTCTCTGGTCGGGCTGGGAGTTACGACTCCAACCAGCAAAAGCGCCACTGCGCTTGGACTCAGCCGAGTCAAAAAGCGAAGCTCAATGGTTGACCGGTAGAGCTTCCGGGTCCTTCACAGGTGACGATGGGGCAAGACACGGCCCAGGGAGTAACGACTCGACCTACCTCCGTTCTTGCCTTACTGGAGCACCACTCCGGAACACTGCTCTTCACGAAGCAGGTACGTCGGTGTAAACACAATATCCGACAGCCTTGTACCTCCCGGTTCCTCCCTTTATAGGGCGTGTTTTCCTTGAGTTATGTAACAGCTCTCCTGTTTACATAAGGGCGTGTTTCCCTTGAGTTATGTAACAGCTCTCCTGTTTACATAAGGGCGTGTTTCCCTTGTATGACAGGAATTCTTGACAGAGGGTCAAACAATTTCCGGTTATTCCTCTCTCCTTGATTTTCGTGTGGCTTTGCTCTGCTTTCTCCTTCTTTCATCATTCTGCTTGTTTGTTTCCTCTCCTTTTTTTTTTTTTTTTTTGGGTTGTATTGTTTTCCGGTGTCGGTCAGATATTGCTAAACCATCACAAAAGACTCTTATGGAGTCTTGTTGCCTTTTTTTGGGATGTCTGGGTGGGTTGGTTGGGGTGTGTAGGGTGGGGGGCTGTGTGGGTGTTTTGTTGGGAGGGGTGGGAGGGGAAGGGGGGAAAAAAATGTGTTGCAAAATGAGCAGATCCGAGAGTACTATAAGATTATGTATCGACATTAAACTATTATTTACGCTTCATGTGCAGTGTCTAAAAAATAAAACAATAAAATCGGGAAGTTAAAACTAGGATGTTGGAATGTGGCAGGACTTAATGACAAAGGAAAGAGGGTTCAACTTATTCAACTAGTGAGACAAAATTCCTGGGATATTATATGTATACAGGAAACCCATATTCCGATCGGGGAGATTGATAAATTGAATATCCCGGGCTTTAACCTATTGGCTGCAACCACACAAACCTCTAAAACTAGGGGGGTCACTATTTTTGCAAGAACAGGATTCGGCACTCCAATACGTAAAAAAGCTGACATTCATGGTAGGTGGGCCATTGCCCAACTTAATATAGGAATTGTCATATGTTCTATTTATGGCCCTAACATTGATGATCCTACTTTATTTATTGAGCTAGACTCAGAATTAGCATTATGGACTGGCCCTCTAATATTATGTGGTGATTTCAATTTATCAAGTGACCCACTACAATATAATCAAAATCAACATACTTATCTGGGTCGAAAACCAAGAGTGTTCAGGGCACTACAAAATTTGATTCATAGCCACAATCTGTGTGACATATGGTCATTAAAGAATGGCGGAGATCCTGGATATACGTATTTTTCCTATCCTCATCGGAAATATGTACGGATTGATTATATATACACAACTACCGATATTGTTTCTAATGCCTCTATTGTTAAATCCCCAAAGACAATATCAGACCACAACGCACTTTGTCTAATATGTGATGTCCCCAATTTTAAGAGGGCCTATCCACAATGGACATTTGACCGCAAACTTCTAGTCAATCAAGCATACATCGATCATATCAGGCAATGGGCCCAAGAATTTTTTGATATTAATCAATATAGTGCATCTCGATTCAATGTTTGGGACTGCTTCAAGGCAGCATTAAGGGGAGAGACCGCTACCTTTGTTGCCAGCCGAAAAAAAGAACAGGAAAAATTGCAAATTCAATTGACCAATAGACTCATGGAATTAGAGTATTTACATGCCAGTCAGTTGTGCTTGGGGATTCCAGCTGAAGACATACTAAATAAAATCTTAGTGCTCAAAGCCGAGTTTAACGATGACCTAACTCGTAAGGCAGCCGAAACTCTCCAATCGAATCGGAGTAAGGTCTATGAGACTGGCGAGAATGTAGGGAGATATCTTGCCCTTAGAACTCGGCAATCACAATCTCGTAATTCCATCCAGAATATCAAATATGAGGGAAGAGAATATACCACTCAAGAGGACATCACTAAATGCTTTCACGATTATTATCAAAAATTGTATCAAAATGAAGATCATGGCTTAGCCGTTGATACCAAGGATTTTTTAGAGAACTGGTTGGAAGAGACTAATTTGACTAATTGCCTCGATGATGGTACAAAAGATGAACTCGAAATAGACATAACCTTAGCTGAAGTAGAACTTGCCTTGGCCGAATTAGCAGCGGGAAAGGCGGCGGGGCCAGACAAAATACCTACTGACCTTTATAAAATACTGGGCAATGTAATTATCCCATTTATGCATGATCTTTTTTTGGGGATACAATGGCTTGGTAAATCTCCTGAATCCTGGAAACTAACGAATATTGTCATTTTTATCAAAAAAGATAAGCCACCCGAATTAACAACTTCTTATCGACCAATATCCCTGATTAATTCAGACTCAAAAATATATGCTAAAATCTTATCTAATCGCTTGAGCAGGATCATCGAACGTCTGGTCTCTCCCTGGCAGCACGGTTTCATACCCGGTAAGAGCACTACAGATCACACGCGTAGAGTGATCTCCCTTTTTGACATCATGGGAGCAAGGGGGGACCAGATGTCGTTGATCTTGCTTGATGCTGAGAAAGCTTTCGACCGGGTCTCTTGGCAGTTTCTTTGGGAAATATTAGCCGTTAACAACTTTGGCCCGGTCTTTATAAAATCTATTAAGGCCCTTTATGCAGACCCCAAGGCAAAAGTAATGACGGGTGGAGGTGAGTCTGCAATTATTAATATACAAAGGGGTACACGACAAGGTTGCCCGTGTTCTCCATTATTGTTTGCCTTATATATTAATCCCCTTATCCTCAAACTATTAACTTCACCATCGATTAGACCTATCAATGCTGGCATATATGATACCAAAGTTCTTGCCTATGCCGATGACGTTGCGGTTTTAACAACTAACCCCACTGAGGCTATAACTAACATTGAAGAAATCACTCGTACTTTCGGTTTATACTCTGGATACTCATTGAACCAAGACAAAACAATGGTGTTATGTACTGTTAATACTCCTTTTATAAGCCTCTATAGAGTTAATTCGGCAAAATATCTCGGAGTGACCATCTCACCAAAAATAAGTGAAATTAATGCAATAAATTATGACCCCCTAATTAAAAAAATAAAAACAGACTTACTCAGAATAAATAATCTTCATCTTTCTATAATTGGTAGAGGTAACTATGTTAAAATGGTGGTATTCCCAAAGATCTTATACTTATTTAGAGCAATCCCCCTTCTTGCCAGTATCGATACAATTAAAACCTTAGATCGTGCGATATCATCCTTTGTTTGGAGTTATGGGAAGACAAGGCGAGCGCTGGCAAAAATGACATTATCATCTTCAAGAGGTGGTTTAGCTATTCCAAATTTAACTTATTATTTATGGGCCGCTTTCCTACAACCGATGATGGTTTTGCTTATACCAGGTACTAACAGCAACAACAGTAACAATAACAATCATGATCAATATATACCATCAATTTACGAGTTGATGCTGGGCAGTAAAGCAAGAGGTCTGCTTCTGAGACAAGTAGAACCATCCTATTTCAAAAAAATTAAATTTAAGACCTTTACAGACGCCCGGAAAATTTGGAATAGAATTACTAAAATGCTTTCTATTTCAAAATTTACTTCATATACACCGCTATGGGATAGCGCAGTTATACCGCAATTCCTCAACGATAATATAACTAGGCGGTGGGCGAATCTGGGCATTATAACTATTGGGGATTTTCTGGATAGTGAGGGTAAAACAACATTTGATGAAGTATATGCTAAATATCATATCCAACCCACAGATTATCTAAAATTTATTCAAATTTATACAAGTCTTAGACAAATTAAATCCGACATAGAACTAAAACCCATACCACTTCTTGACCTTTTAGGAAAACACCGTACCAGAATAAGTCATCTATATGATATTTTCATAAGAAATCACCCCGACGACCTTGAATATATAGAAACCAGCTGGGCTAATAAATTGAACAATGTTAATGTAGATATAGATATGACTCTTTACCTGTCTTCCAAAGTTTTACTTGCCTCTAACTTAAAGGCCCAATTCTATAAAACTACATTTAATTTATATTATACCCCCTCTAAACTGTTCTCCTGGGGTAAGGCAGAACATGACAAGTGTCCCAGATGTACTCTAGGTCCGGCTGACCTTATACATATGTTTTCGGATTGCACCAAACTGGAACAGCTTAAAATTGCCATCATTAAGCATTGGGTTGAAATTTTTGGGCATGAGATAAAAACGTCAACTACTTTGTTTTTGTTAGGATATGATGACTCTCTCGGCCACACCAACCTAGAAATTCCCGTTATTTACATAGGTACTGCGGTCTATAGAATAATTTTATCAACAAGATGGAAAGATCCCGAAGCACCAACTTTCCAGGGATGGCTAAATAGACTACTTACGAACAAAGGCCAATCGATCAATTAAAGAAACCTTTTCTCAACAAAGAAAGAGTATAGGCAACGAAAGTACAGAAAATCTTTCTGGATGGCCTTCATGTGTCAGTCGACACAGCGTTTATCTAGTTTTTTGATGTTTTTTTGATATTTATTGAAGAATATGAATGGGTGTGTATGGGTATGAATGGTGAAGAGTGGAATGTTGTTCAGTTCAAAATCGCATTTTTGAAGGTGTCGAAATCTTATGAATTTGTATTTGCACTGTGTCACATTATTATTGATCAAAATACGGTGTGGTTTTTTATGAAAAGATCATGAATTGTTCTAAATTTAAAAAAATATGATGTAATTGAGTTACCTCTTTGATTAAATCTGACGGAAAAAGAAGTCCACTTTGTGATTGCTTAATTCAACACTCAGTTAAAACAAGAGCAGGCAAAAGCCTTGTGCAGCATTGGCACTCTACTTGGTACTTATTAAACGACTTGGCCTTGCTGCCATCAAGTCAAACCCTGAGCTGTTTTTCTACTAAATAGACTACTGGCAATATACAAGCTGGAAATAGCTATCTATGGAGCCAGAGGGAAAAAGTCTCGACTTCATGGGGAACAAGTTTGGTTACCAATAACTAATTGGTATGAGTCGCTGAGGGACTAATTTGATTCTCCTGTTAAAACAAACATAAGTATATATGTATACTTGAAGGCTATGTTCATTATGAATATTTTATTGTGTCTCAGGTGAATTTCGCTTCAATGTTAATTTCTAAAAAAAAAAAAAAAGTCTTTTTCTTATCTTCTTTCCTTGCCTTTCTTGCTCCTAGAAATGTAATTGGATTCCCATTGATGTCTACTGCGTTATTTAACCGCCTAGTATTCATTATTTGTTCGTCCTGCCACTCTTAAGTTTCTACTATTATTTCTTTTTTGTATTTCTTGAATCTGCTCAATAAAAATTTGGGGCTGTATGGGCCGACCAGATGATTAAGGATTGGAGCACCGTTCAAGTACCTTGTGTGGGGAACCATACAAAGAGTTTTAAACTGAATCCTCTTGTGTATAGGTAACCAGTGTAAAGTGGCAAGAGCGGGGGAGGCAGCCTGAAATTTGGGGATGCCCAAAAGGATGTGCACCAGTGCCAATGGGCATTTTAAAAAGCTGGCTGAAATATGTTGACCTTTACAGACGTGGAGAAAATAATTTTCTCTAAGCACGTCTCCCTCTGTTTTTAATATAGTCCTAAGAACAATGAAAGTAAAGGAGTGGAAGGGGAAATTTAAGGCTATTTTAAACTGTAACATAGGATAGGAACATAAAATTAATAAGAGCTCCCATCCCTGATTGTGAAGGATTAGAGTTGAGCCCATCCAGGGATATTAGACGACCCGAGCAGGACCTTATGCCCAATGAGCTTGATTATATGATTGAGGAATATGATATATTATGTGGTTGTTCTCCTTTGCTGTGGTTTAGTTATCGTGTGGGGAAAACATGATCACCGTCCTCCGTGGACACTTCCCTCTTCCTCTTTTTTGAGAGAGCCACACGCACATTATACAGTAACCAAGAAACATTATGGGACCGATTCACAAACCTAAGCTGAGACGAAAGTCTAACTTTACGACTTTCGGTATTCACAAAGGGCATTTATTAGCAGTAAAGTTAGACTTTTGTCTCAGTTAAACGTACATTTTGGTCCTAAGTTTAACTGATTGGTCTTGTAAAGTTAGACTTTCGCCTCAGTTTACCTTTGTGAATCAGGCCCTATGTATGGAGGAAGATCCTATACTAGTAAACGTAAGGCACTGCACAGAAATATTAAATGATAAAGAACCATATTGTTTAGTAATATTGCTCTGAGAGGCGGCAGGGCAACACTCCATGTGCATGGCTTCTTTTAAAATTTAGGGTGGTGGAACTAATAACAAGGTCATTTTCGATCTGAAAATGATTCGTTCCCCAGGTCTCTTTAAGGAAAGGTACTGCTGCAGCTCAATTCAACAGTGAGGACACTTTCTGATTATTTATGGATAACACATTTCAGGAACAAATTAAAAATGATGGCTAAAATTAACTTAAGATGCCAGTCGAGGGTCTTCTCCTATTAAGGACATCAAGGAGCCATTCCCAAGCCGAGTTATCTATCCCTTTCTCAATTTCATTCAGGACCTTGAGCATGAAATGTGACGTGGGGGATAATTCACTACTCTTGTGCCTGAGCTGAAGTGTACACCGTTCAACCTTGCTTCAGAGATTATATCTTTAGAGAGAACACTACATCCATTCAAAGACAGTATTCCTTCTCCAAACATATTTGTGATCTCTATTGAATATGTATAGTTTTGTTCCTCTTCCTGGAGGTGATGAAATGCGGCTACAGAATGGGACATTTAATTGTGAGGGATATCTCAATAATGAAATATGGAATTTTATTTCAACCAAGCACGGACTTGAAAAGGCCGGAACTGTAGAGTTCAAGCATGTGTTAGACGAATGTGCCGTAACAGATGAAGCCTCTTGAGTATGAATGTAATGGCTATTAATAGATGGGGTGTACTGACATAGAGAACCATTTTTATCTCAATACTTTCAATAGTGGCAGAAATCTGATCCAACTTGTGAATTTCTTAGCTATCCTCCGCTTTTTAATTTCCTACTTTTCGATTTACCCCATTATCCTTCTGCTTCGGTTGATCCGGGATTTCCACTAAATAGTCACTGGGAATAGGAAAATACATGGGGCTCTCCAGGGGCTATTCAACAGTTTGTTCTGACTTGACCTCAGGCTTTGTGCCACAGGTGGAAGATCCTGTGAGGGTGTCTAAATCAAGCGATAGCATTATTAAATGGAATCAGAGTTAAATGTTGTCTTCTCTAACAATTTATGAATAGATTCAAGTATTTGCTAGAGAACCTGAAAGGCTTCTGAGAGTTGGACGTAATCACCTGGAAGATTGAAGGAGCCCTCAAAAAATAAATGAGAAGTAACTCAGAGACTGTGCTCTTATGATTGGTTATTGCTCAGCGTGCTATTGTACTGCTCTAAAGTACCTTTGTTAGTATTTATTATTATATTCATGGAGAACAGAGGCAACAGAAATCACAGTTTGTGAGGGTGGTAGACAAAAAAATTAGAGTCATCGATTCTAACCCTTCACATATACCTCGTATGCAGATGTAGTTTTCCCACCGCTCTGCCTGGTAAACACACCTTTTTTATTACCTCAAAAGTATCTGTGTCTTCTGAACTGGGTACAGTGTCCTAGGCTAAAGCAAAGGAGGAGCTGATATATTTTGAATTATTTTGGAGGGTTGAGTCATTGAGAAAAAGAAAGGTATTGATGGAAGCTCCTCAAGGGATATGGTATGCAACAATTTCTTGCTCAAGTCCTTGGCTCTTATCAGTACCACTGTTATTTTTTATAAGATCTCCCAGAATTCATTTTTTTGCTGTCATTGTTAGATGTTTCTGACACCCTGGTTCCCAAAAGAATGGTTACTAAATATATTGTCCTGGTACAAAGAACCTCTAAAGGTTCTAATCCAAGGTGTGGCAGGCTCTTCTTTTGTCCACTGCTAAATAAAATTGGCATAATAGTGGGAAGGAATCCTACAGACCAGTAAACCAGAAACCAACTGAGAAGCAAGAACAGGTAGCATGGCACTATCTGTACAGCTCTATTGGCTCTTATTGATTACCAGTACTGCAGGCTAGGGTGAAGCATCAGCAGTGTATGATGGCACTTGCTGGTACTTAACATAGAAGTGACAAGTCACAAAGTTTTACCAAATGGATGTGCATTATACGATCCATTGTCCTTGAGGTGTCACAGAGGGTGCACGGAGATACCTAAGACAAATGTTTTAAATGTTTTTCATTGTTTTTAGAGTTTAATTATTCAAACTCACAACACCTCAATGGAATTCTCCACCTGCTGACTCACACCAGCACCTCACCTCTACACCACCTTCTACTGAAAAACACCTTGCGCAGGTGTAAAGAGATTGAGCTGGGCAGATGGATGTGCAGCACAGCCAGGGTTAGACTGGCCTTTACGGCAATCAGCTGTGCTTAATTTGAGCCGGTGGTTTCCGGTGCTCGGCACCTGCACTTAATTGTCATCACCACACTTATGACATGGTGGTGCTGCTCATCTAATTTAGAGATGAGCAGAACAATGGTTGTTTATAAATACAATATACAGTAGAAAATACTGATACCTGTGACCCCAGCCATTCCTTTAGCTTTGAGGACCTGGAATAATCGGAATTGTTGCACTTGCAGGTGAGAGAGTTGGTTGGTATTCGTTATGGTACCGTCATTGGCAGCGATATCGGGGCAATGGGTGGTGCAAGCTGCAGTGGCCTACTGGTCAAGGCCCTGGCACTTATTATTTTACAAACTAAGCACTGCCAAATAGGCAGTGCCCAATAGACTGGTCTGACAGATCAGTACGTGGGCTGTTTTTTTAGCAGTTTGTAGGCCAGTTTTTTTGGTCTGGTTGGCCTGTTTTTACTGTTGATTTCCTTGATATTACCCCAAACATGGCCTGCAGCAAACACACATGGATGCATTCTCCCATACCTTGGAAAATTATCCATCAAGTGTATTTACAAGTTCAAAACTGACCTGATTTATAAATGCGGGTCACTTTAATAGCTACCAGGTGGGTAACAGGTGCCACTTTTATTTTGGTAGTCTGACCTATTTTTTCTCCCACTTTGACCCGCAGGAAGCTCAACTGGATTCATCAAGATGGGGCGAGGATCGCACAGGGTGCCGCCACTCCGTACAGATCTATCCTGGCTCTCAGCACCTTAACGCACCCCCTCTCCCCGGCACCAACAAACGTTGTTGGAGTGCTGCTGAGAGGGACACATTGTTACTCACCAGTAGCAGCTCCTCCGCTAAGTGAGAGGAGCATCGCCCCACTGCTGCAAAGCAGTGAAAGAAAGAACAAATAAGATGACAATAACTCAACGTCATTATCATTGATTTGTTCCTGATGCGCAGCTTTGCGGGGTGGGCGGGCTACTCTGCTCTAAGACCAGGGGAGGATTGGTTTGCCCACTCTAAGTGAGGTAATGACTGTTTGGCCGGTCAAACAGTCATGCACTCTTCACATGTTGTTCATGTAGCCTGCATTACAGCCTGCGTGGAGAACATGCCCAAGCCCCCATTCCCATGCTAAGCGCACATCCACGGCGCTCAGACCAATCACAAAGCTGCATTGCAGTGTTGTTATTGGCTTAGGGGAGGGTGCCTGGCTGCTTCCTGTTATTCCCGGAGAGACTGAGACGACATGGGAGAGAGTGGGAGAGTGGTGAGGAGGTAAGTTTTGTTTTTTTACACCCCCACCCCCGGCCTGCCCTGCCACCCCTGATCCGTGCCGGCCGCTACTGTTAGTCACGGACTCTCTGCGGGTTTGAGGTGAGAATCAAGTGGATACTAATGAAAGCATGATCCAAGACTACAGGCAAGACCAAGGGCACGAGCATCAACAGCAGCAAGGAGGTACGTCCATTGTTAAATTGCTGTCAAATGTCTTTCACAACATTCAATATAGTAGAACAATGTTGAACACTTTTTTGCAATTATTTTAATAAATTAACACAGATAAATAAATGAAAGGAAAAATGCACAAGTGCTAATTCTCCTGCCTATCTATACTTATGTTCTACCCTATTCCAGACAAAATTACCCTTGTATGTTCAAAGAATAATGGGGGTTTACCCAAATTACCCTCCTATGCCTGGGTAAAGAACAGTACAACAAGAAATTTTGAAGTGGCAAGGAGGAAAAAATATATACAAACTCTCATTTTTTAATAGAGGACTGTATATTCCTCTATTGTCAGTCTATAATCCTGTCATTCATTTAATTCCCTTTTAATCAAAAAGCAATCACATACCAAAAAACACACATGATTACATAATTTAATTACCGTAATCGTAAGTCACTTCATCAAAAAATGTTATACTTTTTTTTCAACAAACTATATACATATATATACACACACAAGAGGTACATATACTTGTATAAAAATGCACACACCAAAAGCAATGAAAAGTATTAATGCCATCATCATCAGGTTGTTATCAAAAAACAGTATGGAGTGATTAGTGGACTTCTGTAAAGCTAAATATATATTACACAGGAATTCCATGAACTGCATGGAATATGAACACATTTATTGCGAGAAAACTGGAGTCCATCGCTTGCTGGGTATTTTTCCCTGTATTTGGAAACAGAAGACCCTTTGCTTTCTTGATGCTCAGTACTGGTGCAGTCTCACCAGGTACAATATGGGGCCATGCGTACAGAACAGTTTGAACAACTATTACACGTTTTGAAAACCCATATGAGTGGCTCGTAAGACACAGCCACAGAGGCCACCTTTCAGGGTACCAAAGATGAAGAAATAAAGGCTCTTCGATTCAATTTGGGGCTCAGGGAAAAATAACCCCAAAAATAGACTTTCAAACGGATATGGAACACTGAGGGACCAATTCACAAAGCAACTTTGCATTTGTAGTATGAACTTACACATGCAAACGACATGGTTTATGAGTGCTTTTGTAGGCACAACATAAGAATGTATACTCATAAATATCCCACAATATATTTTTGGAGCATAGTGTAATACTATAAGGACCCTACTTTTATATGAATTGGCTGCCAGTGGATTTTACAGGACAGAGGTACCCAGGACAGAGATACCCTGAAAAGTTGGCGGACACTCACAAACCTGCAAGTCTGCCCGCATTAACAAACTATTATTTCTCAGCCTGACTCTGCACTGGATGGCTTGATATTTACTACTGTCAGGATTAAATATGTATTAAGCGTTAGAATGGGAATGGGGATCCACTAACATCTTTGTCTACATAAATAATTTTCTCTTGGAGAAGAATAGAACTATAAAGTTACCAAGTGTAACTGAATTCATGCAAGGCACTTTCACATATGTTAGTGTTCAGGGTGTCCCATTTGGCTTGTGGGCAGTGCTTAATTTGGGCCGGAGCTTTCCGATGCTGAGCACCGGCACTTAATTGGTTTCCGCTGCTCGGCACCGGCTCCTAATTGTCAACACCACACTTAGGGCAGTCTGCCACAAAGTGGCGCTGTTCATGTAATTTAGAGATTAGCAGTATAACAGTGTTTAGGAAAACAATATACATAAAAAAATTACTAATACCTGCCTCCCCAGCCATTCCTTTAGCTTTAGGGACCTGGAATAATCTGAACTGTCGCATTCACATGCGAGAGAGATGGTCAATAGTTGTTTTGGCAGAGATGGCTGGGGCGATGGGTGGTGCAAGCTGCAGTGGTCTCCTGGTCAGAGACTTGGCACTTCATAATTTACAAATTAAGCACTGCTTGTGGGATGCCGTCACATCAGCATATACGGAAACTCTCAAAGGTGTTCCAGAAGTTCTCTTGCAATCCTACCACTGTTGAGGATTTCCAGGAATAGTTCTGGCGATCTTTCAGAATTCCAGAAATGTATGAACGTACAATCAAACGAAGGTGTACACGAGTGTAGATTTTCGAATTTCTTAGTGAATGGAGGCGCCAGAATTGCACACATACCCTGTCAGGGTATTAAACATTGTGCGCAAAAATCCATACGAAGAACAGAGTGAAACTATCTCTAGGGCTCCAGGACCTAGGAAGATAATGCCTAAAAACGGTTCCTGTTTAACAGTGCAAGCGACTGGCAAGAGCACCAGTGATGTTCATCGAATATCTAATTTTTCAAGAATTTCATATCTGTCTCAAGGACATTAAACACTAGCCTGCCGCTTTGAGAAGTTAGCAAGATGCTTCACACTCAAAAAGCAGTGCGAGTGGGATGATGTAAACTGGACAGCCCCCTTTATATTGTTTAAAATTCGGAGCTACCTATAAGATCAGGGAAATGTTTCACCTAGGCTAAAATCATCAAAGATGAACGCAAAGAATCAATTAGACCCATTTTATTAAATAAACTTAATATTAAGTGTAGTAATTCCTTTTTTTTGTTTACCCTTTTTATGTATGTAATTTTCAATTCATCTGCAGAAGAATAGGTTTAGCAGAAAACGTCTCACGGAACTCGGAACACCGATTTATGGTATGGGCGAGAGACATTTTCTACTCAAACCAGTTTCTGCAACTACCTCATGTGACTTTTTTACATATTATATACCCCCTCAAACAGTTTTCACACTGAGAACCCATGAACTGAACTTCAGGTGATAAATGTGTACCTAAGAGGAAAATTATAGGTATTTCATGCAGAAAAAAATCACAATTTTACCCAGGCTAAACCCAATCCCAGTCAAACAAACATCGTTCCTTGTACTTCTCTGTCATAGGTACAGATACGAAAAGAAAAAAGTGAGGGTCAGAAGTCTAGCTTTTTAGTGAATATATGGAATGTGCCTACCATAACTTTCTGCATCTGAAAAGCAGTAGCGGTCCGTGGAGGGAGTTCCGTGGGGCGGTGAGGCGGGGCGGGGCGGGGGAATGTAAACACCGGAATATGGATGATCGGAGGTAAGTACACATTTAAATAAATTAAAAAAAATTGTTGCGCGTGCTGCATCGCATTTTGCAATGCAGCGGTCGCAAAGGAATTTGTTTTATTTATTTGAATGTGTACTTACCTCCGATCATCCATATTCCGGTGTTTACATTCCCCCACCCCGCCTCACCGCCCCACGGAACTCCCTCCACGGACCGCTACTGCTGAAAAGGGAAACAGTCAAAGGGCTTTATTTAGATCTCGGAGGACGGGTTACTACATCGCAACGGTGACGGATATTCCATCTGCCAGATATAAATTCTATAGGACATAATGGGACTTATATTTCAGCGGACTGGATATCCGTCAACGTTGTGACGGAGTAACCCATCTGCCAAGCTCTAAATCTGGCCCTAAATATACCATAAAATGCTTCTGAACTGAGGTTGCTCTTAGTGATCTGTAGTGTCCGGGATAAAAATAACTAAATAACTAACGTTTTATGTGTAAACTCTTTGGAGTTACTCGAGAATATTGTTTATAATATTACATATTGGACATTTATTAATACAGCTGACCCTAGTGGAATGTTCATTCTAAGGGGTCGATTACGCTGCCGTCCGGAAAGGCTCTGAACAGGATTCGGAGAATCAAATTCGGAACCTATGTTTTCGACCGAATCGGACACCTTTCTGGACGACCGATTACAATGCAAGGAAACCGTTCGGGCTGTTCGAATCAGTTCCGAACGACAATGGTCTCCGAACGATCGATTACAATGACTGATTCGGACAGCTGTTCCGATTCGGTCTAACCAGCACAAAACGGCTTTTGGAATCTGACTTTTTTGGGGTCCGTAGCCAGCCCCCCTTCACCCAGAGGCCTTCGGTTGGGGCTGGTGGGGGTACCCATGGGACCCCTCTTTACCACCATGCACAGTGTGGCAGGCCCCATGGGGTGCCCATCGCAGGGTGCATGGTTTTCCCCAACAACCCCTTTTTTCAATGGGAGCCTGGGTTCTCGTTCGGAACACAGGATCTCATTGAAATCAATAGAGTCCGACCGACCGATGCAGATGCGCAATAAGAGAAGCAAAGAAGTTGGGCGATGGTTTTGATCGCAAGTATTCAAGACGTTTCAGGTTATGGGACCAGAGTAGCTTAAAAGAGGAAGATGGCTGCTTTCAAGAGAGATATATAGGTTAGATACATTCTAGTTCTGGAATTTTGTGTTTTGTTCTGTTTTGCTTTAAAGTTCTGCAAAGAGCTGGCATTAAAAGATATATGCATAATGCCAGCCTCCACGTCTTTAATGAAATCCAGATTCTCTCTTCCCATACCTGGAGAATCTAAATTCTCACCCAGAAGGTTGAAAGGAATCAGCCGCACCACTGACTGGTGGCTTTCAGCTTCAGTGGCTTGAAACAATAAATATGCATATCAGGCAAATCAAATTTCTGTTTACTTATGTCAGGAGGATACCAAAGCAGTGCTTAACTTGTAAAATATTAAGTGCAGGTGCTCACATTTTTTAGGCGGCTGCACCGACTTCCCAGGTTCCACCCATCTCCTTTAATGGCTCCACCCACATCCACAAACCTCAACACATCAGAGCCACC
The DNA here is from genome assembly GCF_964204655.1 of Triturus cristatus. Taxonomy (NCBI): domain Eukaryota; kingdom Metazoa; phylum Chordata; class Amphibia; order Caudata; family Salamandridae; genus Triturus; species Triturus cristatus. The sequence goes on from NC_140589.1 coordinate 964,257,498, forward strand.
TCCTCATTTCTTGAGTTCTGCAAGAAGCTGAAGACATGGCTCTTCATATGAGCACCTCGGGACCTCCCACTTACACACCTATCCAAGCACCTGGATATCCTCTCGGGTGATTAGTGCACTATACAAATCAATATAACATTTCATAGTATAACATATGGAAAGCCTGTGACAACAACTCAAAAGTTAACTACCATTAGAGAATGTGTGTACATCTCAATATGCAATTTCTGGAAATCTCAATTGAAGACTTGAGGCAGGTTTGCAAACTAAAGAAAATGTGCTTGTACTGTGCTGTTTAAAAGAAAGGAAGGGATGGAGGAAGAAATAGATTAAAGAAGTCAGCAAAAAATGCAGGCAGGAAGGGAAGTACTGGAGTGAGGAAATAATTAAGTAATTGATGAAAAAAGGAGGAAATAAGAAAAGAATGTGAAAGGAGGAAATGATGGGATAGAGGGAGAAAGGAAGTGAACGATGTGAGATGGATTAATAGAAAGATGAATGGAGGAAGAAAAGCAAAAAGAAAGGTTAAAAATATGAAAGGAAGAAATTAAAGAAGGGGCGAAGGAAGGAGCAGGGAAAAATAAAGTAAAAAATGAATGACGAAGGAAATAATGCACCAAGGGAGGAAGAATGGTGAATGAATGCGGATGGAAGGAAACAAGAATGGAAAGAAGAAAGGACGCATGGAGGTACTGGGTCAAGGAGGGACACAGGGAACAATGACAGTGTAATATTGCAAAGAAATTGAAAAACAAAATATTAAAATGCATTTTTGGGTCCTTAAAATACCATGTATGTTTGTAAAGCACATATTTACAAGAGAGGGTCTTGACACCAAATTAAATGGCACTAATTTTATGGACCTCAGAAAGATGAAAGACTGAGTGGCCACACCAAGATTTAAATTTATGTTCCAGAGCTCAAACATGGATTTCTGGAGTGGATATAAAGATATATGCAAGAAGGAAAAATATAAAAGGTAGAGTGAGGAAGTAGTAGAGGTCTGAAGGCAAAGATAAATATGATAGACAAGGAATGTGAAGAGAAGTGGGGAAAGCAGAGATTGGGAGTAGAACATGACGAGAATCAAAAGTGGAAAGAGGAGAAAGGCAAGGGAAGAAGTTCAGACAGCTGGGAACACAGGAAAGGAGAGTGGAAGGGAAAGATGGGAAGGTAGAAAATGAAAAGCAGTTAGTTTGGGGAGGCGACAATTAGGAGAAAACGCGGACATAGGGCAGAAAATTAAGGGAGAATGGAGACAAGGGAACGAGTGAGATGTGAAGGGGAGGAAGGAAAGCAGATACTGAGGGAGAGCAAGAAAAAAAGTACACCTCTGCTTTATTAAATATGCAGTAATTAATGCTGTAAAGTTGAGGGGTGACAGGGCAGAAACATTCTTGGGCCTGTCTCATCAATGCATATCTGTGCTGTCCAAGACACACAATAGTGATTTTTTTTAACTGTGTTAAAATGTTATGACATCAAAAGATGTTTTGTGGAATCACAATAGGTATTCTTGATAATAAAGTATCAGTTTTACCATCAGGATTAAGCTTTGATAGAGAATCAGGCTCTTATGCTTCAAACAAATACTTGTATTACACAATCAGGCTATAAGTCACAACATCCCACAGCCAGCTATTTCAAAATTAAGCCAGACACTCAACTCCATTCAGAGATGCGTCCGCATGCACTTTTGAACTAATAAAGCACAAAATTCAATGGAGTCTGCCCTGCTGTTGTTGAGATGAGAGCATATACCCCCTCCCCTCAAACCTCCACCTGAAATGTAATTGCCACTTTCGCTGCACTTTCTAGGGTGCCGCCGGATCGGTTTCTAATGGCACCAATGCTATTTTAATGTTTCGTACGGTACATAAATAAGCAGAATGGCCTAAAGCCTGTATTTTTAGCCCTTATCTGAACATACTTTAAGAGTTGAGCACTGAGTTAAGGATCCTTGACTAATAATTAAGTAATAAAAGATAAGTGTCAGGTTACAAACTAATAAATACAATTTTTTTGCTGTTGTTTTTTTTTTGTTTTATATAGCGCGAACTAGACCCGAAGATCGGGTATCAGAGCGCTTTACATGAGCTCCAGTTTCGTTACACAAGGATACATCCATTTTTGTTAGGCACTGGAAATTCATTGATTTGCCCAGAATCACAGGATGTTGAGCGGCGTTGCAGTGACTCGAACCCGGCTCCCCAGCTGCGAGGTCGACCGCTCTAGCTTAAAGTTCTATTTAGTATCATGTCGGGGTTTTTGCAGACTCTTAAAAACAGCAACAAATGGTCGGTATTTTACTCTTGGAAATGTTGCAATCCAGATGTTCTAATGAAGACCCCTCCCCCCTATTCATGCACTCTAATTCAAAGGGGGTTATTTCTAACTCTAATTCAGGTACAATGTTTTAAGCTCACAGAGGAAAGGCCAAGTCCTGCATCCACCTCTCTCACATAAAGCACTATATTCAAGCGTCGCATATCAAAGATTGTTGGTTTCTTAACTTTGAAACAAAGCGCAGTGTTTGCTGAGAACCCAAAGTGCAAGGAGGTGGCATAAATCACACAGCTTCACTTTGTGCCTCTTCCCCTTCTCACACCATCCAAACAGTGGCGTAGCAAATCCTTATGGGGGACACCTGCAAGGTATTCAATTGGGGCGCCTGTCATATCTAGAGTTCACTAGCACTCCGCCAAATTGCACACCCCTGTGAAAAGGCCTCACAACATGCAACTGACACAATTTGTCTTTAAACAGCAGAGATATTCCCCAGGCAACACAAGTTGCAGACTCAGGCATCTCAGAAGAGCTGCAGGTAAAGAGTTTCAGAATGTTCCAACTTTAGCTTTAGACAGCAGAGCTGTCTCAAAGATTCCACTGATCTCACAAGAGATTTCTTTAGACAGAGGAGAGTGTTACGCACAAATTATAGCAGTCTCTGTTTTCAAACAGCGCAATATCTCAGGTTTACATCATAAAAAAGCCATGGAATGTTAACATACCTGCTGCTGAGCAGTGTGAAAGATAATGTGCACCGGAAAGCACCGGCACAAATTAAGCACTGTACTGTACCATAGTAAGTAATAATTTATTGGTTGGTTAATAACAACCTTTACAATTTCCATTTAAAAAAGAAAAACAATAAGTAGCAGCATTATTCATGATTAAAAATCGAAAGAGCATATCCTAAAACATTCATTAATTGTGTAGAAATAGTTAGTGCACTAATCGGTAATTATTGTCATTTGCCATGAATTGGAAAAGACCTTTAACCATTCTTTGTACAGATTACTTTCCTAGGGATTTACCGATACAGTCGCTTAAAGTGCCTAAAAAACGAGTTGAAAAGGGGATAAGGATCATGGAGACTAAAAAAAGTCAATATTTGGGTCTCTGTCAGGGGACAACAATACAGCACTCGGTTGGGTTAAAAACAGCGGCTGTGATGTTATACAGGTGAGTGTGCAAACGTTCGGTTGGTTTGAAGTGATACTGATGGGTGTTCTACTCCGGCATCTATCTTCTAGATGGAGATTAAAGTGGACAAGTAATGTTCACTGGAAGGTGGGACTATAGGAGTCTTTTGATCGCAGTGATAAGGATTGCTGGTCACTTGATGCAAGGGTTTTTCCCCCTGCCCCTTCCATAAACCGTACAAAGCGACAAAACAACTGTACACACATTGCGATCTCACTCTTTAAGCCGACTGAGCCTATGCCACTCCTTTCGTACTATAGTCAGGAACTGGCTAAGGGAAACACAAGTATCCTATGCTCATCTTGTTTATGCAGACACCTGAACACTGAGGCCTAAATGTTTTTACTTTTTGTGAGTAGCTTTTGCCTCTCTGCTTTTTGCAATTCTGGTTCTGTACCATTTTTGTCTAGTTTTATTTTGTGTGGAATAGATTTTTGAAATCTGCACCTTCCTAGATAAACTAGCATTGGGACTCAGACTCCACCATCCCGATGAATAACAACAATCAAGTCATGGACGTTGAAGACTAATATTGTCTACCAGCAGAAGGTTTAACCAACAGGTTTCGCAACCAGCTCAACAAAGCAATCATCTCTACATACATGTGGAAGGCAGCCTAAATGAGTGCTCGCCCTCTAGCCCTTGCCCTGTTCTGGCAACTTTCTATTGTACATTTGCTAAAGGAGAATAGTTATACCTGAAGGCATGGTCCATGGCCCACACTGGGAGCTTAGAATTTCCTAGCAAGACCAGAGCATGGTTTATCATATTGCAAGCTGACTTCTTTGGTCCAAAAATATGAATTTGCTTAACTTGTGAGAGATCATTGTGTGGCCTGGATGTTGGTCACAGGTTAATACTTCCATCTTCCTTACTTTTAAAACACAGAAAGCTGAAGAGTGTTTTTTGTTTTCTGCAACATATTGCCTTCCTCTGAATTGTAAGAATACCCACACTGACTTCCTTTGGGTCTATATATTCTTCTTCCGTGTGCTCTCCATTTGTTTGGATCATATATAAACTGCTGCACGGGACGAAGTGCTTTGACTCTTTCAATTTAAAGGTATTAGGCATTACATACCATCTATGTCTTGTTCATTCATGCTCTTACGAATATATTGACAGTTTTCTAGAAGGAAGCTTCAACCATTCAGTGACAAGCAATGGATGAAGCGACTGACCTAAACAGGCCAATAGTCGAAGCAAACGAAACTAAATGCCCACTTTGTGTATTGTTTGCAAGTGATGTTTTTGGCTTCGACAGATCTAAAAAAGAGAAATCTATAGGTTAAGATAGCACCTTCCCTTTAAGCCCCCGCCGCTCACCATTTATATATATTCTCTCTGGGATTTGAGATCATTTTAATACACTCACTTGCCACCACTGTCTTCACTTGGACAGTTTTCCTCCAGGAAGGAGGATGGTTTTCAACATGGAGAACAGGTCAGAACGACAACACCCCAGCGGAGCTAACATAGCGTATTGGGGATGGTTCTTCAAGCGAATCATCTATAAACCTTTGGAGCAAAGACATTACGGTTTACTTATTTTTTTTATAAATTGACCTTATAAGTGTGCATAAGTAGTTGCATACGAGTACTTCTGGCATTCTGTGTTATGTGAATCGCCACCTTGTGAATTCCATGAATTCTGTAATTTACACAAAAGTAGACATGAACCTATGTAGTTTTTTTTCAATTTTGTCATGAGTTTTGTGAATTGGCCACTTTGAGTGTTTCAATCGCTGACATTTCGTTTGTAGTACAACATGCCCATTGCCACTGTATATGTGATAGGATCAGTGACCGATGAAGGAGATTCCAGTTGAGCAGTTACTGGAACCAGTTGAGACATAAGGATTTTTGGACATAAAACAATATGTATCCGGCAGCAAAAATTGGATATTTATTCCACTGGTTAAAAAAAAGCACAAAAATATCTTGTAAAAGTGAAAGACCCTGCACTATTGCAGTATTTCGTATGGCAAGTTGTCACAAAGAGAGACACTTCCTGATTTACATTGCTACAAAAACAAGTATAATTATTAAAATCAATAGACCCCCATCAGATCTCAATGCCACGTCTAAGATGCAACCAGAATCAACTGGGGTTTTTCCATAACTGTTCCTAAAATGACCAAGAATCCAAACACCAGTATGTTGATGAAACAAACATCATTTGTATTTGGTTGAATGAAAACTTGTTCCAGGAACAACAGCACTTATTCTCCCGCATAATGTGTATCATATTATTAAAGTCCTTTTTACTTCTCATGCAACTGTGCTCCATTGTGAGGACACGCGAATTTCAGCAGAAGATATTTTAATTTCGGGACTTCACTGCTGGTTTGAGTCAAGACTGGATTTTAACTATACAATGACAGTATTATGAAATCAATAGACACTGACATTACCCACCGTACATTTTTTGTCAGTTAGCAGAAAATTCCATTACTCTGAATCTATGCTTCCCTCTCGTACAGTGTGGTAGTCAGGCTGGGCCTGGCCAGGGCCCGAATTACAGAGCAGGGGCACTTTTCCGGTTAGCGCCAGGCACACTTGCCGTGCCCAGGGGGCAGAGCATTCGGTGAAAGATGGAGAGGTGGCTTACAAGCCACTCTCTCTTTCACAGTGCAGGCAGCAACTTGCACTTTAAAAAGGGGCCAGAGATCCCCGTGCAGGCAGGAGCACCCACCTACTCTAGGATTTCTGGAGTGTCCATGAGATCCCTTTGCCCACGCCAGAGGGCTACTCCCAGGCAGCACGCTAATAATGCTGCACTTGTTTGTGGTGCACTGTCTGCATTTGTGTAACAGGGACCTGGTGCAGAGGCAAAGTGATTCCATCATTTGAACGGGGCACGCCCTGCCCTACAAATGAGGGAACACCCTCTCAGGATAGTGCATGTGCACCAGCACTCTCAGAATATTAGAAAGGGTGGCACAAGCGCCTGCAATACCATAGTGCACTTGGGGGTGTACAAAGAGGGCGCACACGCCCATTGCGCCCCTGGGCCACTATGAATAAAGCAGTCCCAGGTGGTTTGGGAACAACCAAAAACGTCCTGAGAGAAGGTGGTGCTAACATATGCCTACTGTACTGTGAGGGGGGAGATACTTTTTAAGAATGGAAAACATGGCAACAGAGCGCCTCCATAATGTCCGAAATTAGAAAGTGGACCGAGAGGTACTACATATGTGTTTCTTTCTATGTGACACAGTGAAAACTTAATTGACACATATAGGAAGAAGGTGACATGTTTATGCATTGGCAGGCCTGCTGGATCACTCCATGACATTCCCCCTTAGCAATGGCCAGCTCCACTGCATTCTCTACAGAAACCTTACCTACAACATTCACTCCCACTGTTGTGAAAAACATGTTAAGCAACATATTTCGTGCCGAAGAAATAAACCAGGGGCTGAAGAAACCTTCGGTGACGTATTTCTTGTGCCGATAAGAGGAAAATAAATACATAGGGTGCATGTACATGGCTGAATGGAATGTGGTAGCAAATTCTCCTTATAAATAACTTCTTAATTTATAGAGTATGTCTGAATAATTATATGTCAAGCAGTCCCGAGGCGGCGCGTACACTTTCTACCACGCAGCACCAAAAATGTCAGGTTGTTTTTCCCCTTCGACTGCCAAGTTTGAATGCCACACTGCTGTGTGACAGTTCCGCAAGGTAAAGATTTGCTCGGTGATTCATGCATTCCAAGGGCTCTTTTCCCGGAATTTATATGAATGCCGGCACTCGTGTCCTGTGCGCATGTAAATTGTCGGGACCGGCTGCACAGTTACCACCAGCAAATTAAGGCCAAGCTCATTTTCACAGCACGGAGCTCGCATTTCGTGGTGAGCTCGGAAAGGAACGACTAATGCGCCCCTTTTACTTCTGCTCCCGCGTATGGTTTCCAATTCTGTCTTGTTTTTTGAAAATGCCTTCTGCTGTCAATGTGTAACAAAATGGCGGGAATCAGATGGTTTCTTCTCAGGACCTCTGGTCTTTCTCACAGAAGTGGAGTGGCAAACAAACATGATAAAGAAAACCATAAGCATAATATAGAATGTACCCAAGTTATGCTTTTTAAAATCCATCAAAGATATGCTTGAAAAGGCTTTGTCCCAGAGCACATAGGAGAAAGCTGCTTAATTTATATTTTTGGTGATTTTTTTCAAAGAGTAGCAAGTTAACTTGAAGCAAATTAATTTGATCATCTCAAAAGTCTCGTACTACTAGGCTACTGTTAGAACTGGGGGTCTCCAGTTGGCAGAGGTAGGTACCTTTGACCAAATAGGGACCCTTGCTTCTAAGTCCGGGAAAGGGGTTTACACTACTGGATAACCCCTGCTCACCCCCTTGGTAGCTTGGCAAGAGCAGACAGGCTTATCTCAGAGGCAGTGTATTAAGCACTTGTGAACACATACAGTAACACAGTGAAAACACTACAGATGGACACCACACAGGTTTTATAAAAATAATCATTCTTTATAGAGACTTAACACAAGACCACAAACGACAAAAATCCACAATACTGTACTCAAAATTGACTTAAAGATGGTAGAATTAGTTTAGTTCAAGTTGGTAAATGCGACACAGTTCTCACAAAAGTACCTGCATGCGTAACGCAAAATAAAAAAAAAGGCTCGCAGCTTTGGAGATGCGTCGGTTCCTTGCTTCGGGGAGATGATGCATCAAGCCTCAATGCTTGCGCAGAGTAGGGGATGCGTCTTGATCCTTACCCGAGAGGAGGTGATTCTCATGCTGCAGCACGGTTGCGATGCGGCAAGATGGCGCCTCGATGCGATGCGACAATCCGGTGCAATGCAATAAGATGGTGCCCTTGATGCGACGACGTTGAGACAATGCGACACGCCCTGGCAGCCTTGCAGCGACGCTGTACTTTGGAGCCGAGACACGCTTCTCCGATGATGCGATGGCGACCCTCACGGTTGTGACGCGCTTCTCCGGTGATGCGACAGCAGACAGCTGCGACTAAGGCTCGCTTCTGGGAGATGCGGTGGCGGCACGCTTCACTGGCGATGCGATGACTACAGCTGGGGCGGCGACACGCTACTTCTCGTTGCATCGCGCTTCCAGCTCCCAGCGACACGCAGGCTTCTGCAGATAGAATTCCCAGCAAGAAAATTCAGGGGGGAGCCGGTGGTGAAGTCTGTTGTCCCTGAGACTTCAGCAGGAGGCAAGCACAAGTTCAAGCCCTTGGAGAAATATTCTGCAAGATGATGAAGTACACACAAATTTCCTTCTCCTCTCCTTGGCAATGAAGACACCACTGTAGGCCAACATAGCAACACAGCACACTGGCAGGGGGGAAGTCCACTCCTACAGCTTCCTTTGGTTGATCTCCATGGCAGAGGTTTCTTCTTGTTGTTCCAGAAGTGATCTAAAGTCTTGGGATTTATACTACTTTTCTCTTTGTTCTCTGAAGGCAGAGAAGCCTTTGCCTAGTCCAAACCAGTTCTGGTCAGTCCTGGAGCACTTTGTTTACCTGACTCCTTCTTTCCTTTCAGGGTGCAGGGCAGAGACACAAGACACACCACAGAAGGTGGAGCCAGCACTGTGGAGGGAAGGCACAGCCCTATTCAGGTCCCAGGTGCAACTCCTGCCACCCATCTACATGCAGATCTTCCTATTCAGCCCTGTGTTGACTCACCCTGTCTCCTGAAATCTCCCAGCCCCAGTCACTCACAGAACCAGACACACAATACAAAACCTAGCAGAGGCAGGCTTGGACAGTTAGACAAGAAAATACCTACTTTCTAAAAGTGGTATTTTCAAACACAGAATGTTGAAACCAATTTCACTAAAAGATGTATTTGATCATTCTGAGTTCAGGCATACTAAAGTCGAATTTCTACCTAGTTCCCTGAGTCAGTTAGGATTATAAGATGTAATAATCAAATTGCCCATTCTAGCCTATGGGGAACAGGTAGCCTTGCAATAGTGAAAAACGAAAATGGCTGTAATTCATTATTAGGACATTCCACACACACCAGGGCATGTCCTACCTTATACTTACAATGCACCCTGCCCTTGGGCCTACCATAGGGGTGTCTGATGTGAAGATAAGGGAAGGTTTAGGGACTGGCAAGTGGGTGCACTTGGTCAGTCAGCATGGCAGTCCCAGACTGCACATAGGCTCTGCAATGGCAGACCTGAGACACACTTTACAAGCTGCTTCTGTGGGTGGCTCAACCAGTGCTGCAAGCCCACCAGCAGCATTTGATTTACAAGCCCTGGGCACACATGGTTCACTGTACTACGGTCTGACAAGCAAATCAAATAACCCAATCATGGAGTCACTAATCAATACATCAATATAACATATGGAGTACTTGCACTGTGGCACTGAATGGCAGTGGCACAGTGCCCAAAGCATCTAAACCAGCAAAACATATCAAACACAGAGGAGGGAATCAGAAAAAGTGGAAGGGAGACTCGCGCAAATGGTACCAGGTCTAACAGCTACGCAACAACAATAGCTGCTGTCGAAAGGCCATGGTAAGCTGGTACCATAGGCAGGGCTGAGTAAACCTCTGAACTTCTGGAAGGTGAGCTTCTAGAGTCCTCTGATCTGAGTTCAACTGGCCCGTCTGGAAATCACAGGCCATTCAATGTCCTTACACACTACGAGGCTTATATCGGGTGAGGCAGGTATGGACGCTCATTCTGCGATTGAAACTTTCCTACGGTTCATATGTGTGTCATGTTACTTACTGGTGATCTTCACTGCTCCAGGTCCCATTGTCCTCGTCCCATTCGTCACTAATGAGGTGTTCCCATCTCACAAGGCAGAAAAAATCAAGAAGAATGCTAAGTATAAGCCCCTCCCATAAGGCTAGAGCCTATAAAGGCTATACTTACCCAGCATTACTCCTGAAATCCCAAGTCACCACCAACTGAAGAGCAGCTTGATGTGAGGAAAGGAGGAGTGTAACACTGTCCCCGGTCCCCCTTGTCCTCGTCCCTCTCGCCACTAATGAGAAATACCAATGCAACCTCAAGCCGGCCACCAAGCGCAGCAGAACGAAAAGGTAAACGATTACATAAACCACACCTTTGCTTGCAAAACCCAATAGTGATTTATTTCAAAACAGTATACAAGAAAAACTCAAGACTGCCTGGAACCTATAAATACCTGTGTAAATTTAAAGTGTGCCTTGTTTTAGAATATTTTATGGACAAATGTCTAAATAAACTTGTTTTTTGAACCTTGAACCTTGGAACCTATAAATGCTATACTTACCCAGCATTCCTCCCTAAACCCCAAGTGTCCACCAACTGAAGGCTGGGATGACAAGAGAAAGGGAGGAGTGTGACATTGCCCCCTGGTCCCCCTTGTCCTCGTCCCATTTGTCACGAAGAGGAATACCAAAGCAACCTCAATCCCCCACCAGGCCCCTTCCTGAGTTACTGTGGTACAAAAACAGGGGACCAGAGCATTGTGGTGGGAGGAAAACAGATTCAGACTTCCCAAAACTGGCACAAATGTGGTGAAAAACTCTTTTATTTAGGGACATTTTCTCAGAGCAAGGAAATAATCTGCTGAGGGAATCTGCCACTACATTCTCCACCCCTTTGATGTGTACTGCACGAAGGGACACTGACGGAGCAGCTGAACTGCAACCTGTAAGGACTGGGTTTTGGATCCAGCTGGTTGCTGAGATATGCCATTGCCACCATATTGTCCATCTGGACCACAGATAGCAACTTTCCAAAGCCTGTTGAAAGCCCAAGAAAGCCTGAAACACAGCTATGAGCTCCCTTCACTTGGAGGAGCGTCTGTTGTCTCGGAGACACCACCTGGATTGAAGTGACCGCCCCTCTAGAGTAGCCCCTGACCCAAATGAGCTGGTATCTGTTGTCAACACTTTCTGGGGGTCTGGTTGAAGAAAAACTCTCTTTTCCAGATAGGAGCAATCCATTCACCAAAGAAGCTCCTGCCGAATGTCCTGTTTCACTGGGACCTGAACACTGAAGTCCCATAAAGCAGGGTTCCACTTAGTATGCAAATGTGTCCTAAAGGGCCGCAGATTCAACCTGACCCATTGAACTGTGAACAGGGATGTTGCCATGTGACTCATGAGTTTCTACCAACACCTCACCGTAAGGGACTGGCTGTCGGACACTTGTAGAGCCAGTGACTGCAAGACCATCACCCTGGATTCTGGAAGAAAGACTTTGTTGAGATGGGTTTGAAACCTGGCCCCAATGAAGATCGGATCCTGTGATGGGACTATCCTGCATTTTTTCAGATTGTAGAGAAAGCCATGTCTCTGGACACCCTCACAAACTACCCCAAGATCCTGACATAACTGGGACTGGGATGGAGCATGGAGAAACAGTCGTCCAGATATGGGTAGATGCAAATCCCCTGAAGGTGGGACAATGCAATGAGGGAAGCCACCACCTTTGTGAATACTCGGGGAGCCGTCTTGAGGCTGAACGGCAGGACTCAAAACTGAAAATGCTAGTTCTGAATACGAAAATGCAGGGATCGAGGGGATGAATAGGCACATGTTAATAAGTGTCCTGGAGATACAAAGTACACATGAAACGATCCTTGATGCTTAGAGGACTCACTCGCTGCAAAGTCTACATTTTGAAGAGCTATGTCTGCATAAAATGTTTCAGAAATTTCCGGTTCAGGATCATCCGAAATTCTATCGATGATTTCTCCACCAGAAAAATGATTGAGCAATGCCCTTGACCCCTTTCCGCAAGAGGTACCTGCACTGTTGCTAGTTTCTGCAGAAGAGACTCTACCCCTTGAGTCAGAGTCAGTTGCTTCTTCTTCATCCTGGGCAACAGAGTCGTCCTTACTCTAGTGGAAGTTACACACTCGATCCTGTAACTTTCCTTAATGGTGCGGAGAACCCATTAGTCGGAAGTAGATGCCTCTCATGCTGCACTGGAATGGAGAAGTCTGCCTCCAACTGCAATCCTGAAGAACATTGATATAGGCAAGGAAGCTTAGGGTAGACTGAGGCTTCTTTTGTTCCCCCTTCTTAGGATAGAACTTTCTCTGAGGGGTACTTTGCTGCTGTTGTTGATGACGAGAGGGCTGATGAAAGAAAGGGTGCTTCTCGACAGTCATCTTGTCTGGGCCAGACTGCTTCAAAGATGAGGAGTGTATTTTCTCTTTGAATAATTTATAGAGCTTTTCTTTCTAATTCGGAACCAAACAGCTGCGAACACTGGAAAGGCAGTCTTAAAGCCGAGAATTTTTGGGCAGCATCAGTATAACAGTTCTTCAAAACAAGGTCACGCCTTGCTCCGATACAAGCACCCCCAGTCAAGGCTGAAGCACGTACAACATTAAAAACAATGTCCGACATAAATTCCACTTGTTTCTCAATGTGATCCAGTAAAGAGGAACAGTAAGAGGAATCACCTACTGCATTGAACAAATTCTTTATATCAAACAGCAAGGATTGAGAAATATAAGAACCATAATTCCCTGACCTCAAGGCCAAGTGAGAACCAGAATAAACCTTTCTGAGTGCAGAATCCCCTTTTTTATCCGACACGACTTTGGTAATAACATCCTCCGTCAGGGAGGTTCTGCTCACCATACTTACCACAAAATAGGCACAGAATCCAGCAAATGTGTCTGCATGTCTTTAAGGGGATACAATTTGCCATGAAGCAGGGCAAAATTATTTTGTTTGGATTTTCCACTCCCTTTTTAGAATCTCTAAATCCAACCCAAAGACACTCTAGAACTGCCTCAACAATCCAGAAGATGAGGTCTCAGGCACTAAGTCTCCCTAGAAACCCGTTGTCCTTAAAATAAATTCAGGCAAAGGCTCCTTCCCGATATATTTGCCTTTTTGTTCCTCTGGCACAAGACCATCCGCCTCTGAATCAGAAGACACCGGAAATTGGGCTCTGAGACTCCTGCTGCAGCTTTTGAATAGGAAATACTTCCATCAAAGTCTCTCTAATTAAGGGTTTCAGCCGCTCCTCAGATTGTAAATTCACTGGACAGGAAGAAGAGGAATCCGACGAAGAGGACACTTCACACCTCCTCTTATATGAGTGCTTCCCCTTGAATTGCTGAGTATTTTGGGGGGTTGGGTGAATGCCCCCGTTGCGCTCAGAGTGGGGCGAACCTTCTGCACATGTTCTGGGACTGCCCTCGGGTGGGAGACTTTTGGCGGGAGGTGATGACTGCCCTGCTGACTGTGACAGAAAGGCAGCTAGTGATATCGCCTGGACTCTGCTTGCTGCATTGGTTTCCGCACACCACTAAGACCAAGGTTACTAGCCGGTTTATAGATCTGGGGTTGATCCTGGCTAAGCGAGAAATTACCTCCCATTGGAAGGCGAGGCAGGCTCCTAGTTTGGTGAGGTGGAACAGGGAGATGGTGAAGTGGGCTGAAAGTGAAGGGAATTATAGGCTACAGCTGGCCCGGCGTTGTGGCAGTGAGAAGTCTCAGGAAATGGCGCAAGCATGGGTGGCACTTCTGGAGTTGCTAAAACACCCTCCAGGTGATGGTGCGGAGAGGGGTGTGGCAGGGGACACTTGAGCGACACTTCACCGCAGGAGCGGGGGTGGAGCGTGGGGAGATACCTGACTCCTGGGATCAGGAGAGATGATTTTTCCCGATGTTCTTGCCTGACTCATTGCTGTGTCCCGTGTGGTAGAGAACGTGGGAGGTGGACTGCGAGGCGCATCTGGCTTAGTGAATAATTTAGTAGCTGGTGACATGCTTGGGTGGGTGGTTGGGGGGGGTATTGTTGGGGATGTTTTTGAGTAAGAGGGGGGAGGGGGTGGGTGGACTGATGTTCCACTCTGTTGTATTGGAAGGTACATGTATGGTGGGCGGCAGGATAATGTAGCTATCGTATGGAATGGTAGATATGGGGCTAGGCTACGATTGTTGAACTGCTGATGATACTTCTTTTTGATCCTTGTTATCGTCCAGGCATTGGGCGACGGGGATGTGTTTGTTTTCACATGAAAATAAATAAAAGTCTGTTTAAAAAAAAAAATGAGTGCTTCCCCTTGATAGCAAACCAAACCAATGCTGCCAAAATCCACAATTCCGCAGGCAACAAAACCACTATGAGGACTTACCTGGACTCCCTGCCTTAAGACTCCTACTCTTGACTTGGAGTCAAGACAAACTCACCATCGCACATGCGCAAACTTCTGACCCCTGCGAATGCGCTATGCGGTAACCTGGAATAAAACTCCCCACTGGGTCATGAAAAGTCGATCCGAAGTCTGCCCAGCTTCCCTAGATCGCACCAGAAAACCTCCTGTGCCTCTGCTGCCAAGCCCACCAGAGCAGAAGAGGCCACAGACTCCTCCGAGGTCCGCCAAGCTGACCTGGAGCAAAGAAATTCGCCAGACTCATTGGCGGAACGAGCCCAACAGAGTCCGCCTTCTCAGCATCCCTGTCCTGCAAGACAGAAAACAAATAGGAGTAATGCTGGGTGAGTATAGCCCTTGAAGACTTCAGTCTGATGGGAGGAGCTTATACTTAGCATTCTTCTTGGTGTTTGTCTGTCTTGTGAGGTGGAAACACCTCATTAGTGATGATTGAGACAAGGACATGGGGGACCTGGGAGTATATTTATGTACGCATTACAGAGTTGCAGTGCTTCATTTAAAAAAGAATAAGTGCAGTTGGCCAATATTTTCATAGGAAATGCTGCTGAATGCAGTGGATGCCAAATACCAACGTTACCTATTCTTGGTTGCACTTCTTGACTCTTTCTTACAAAATCGTGCACTTCCTGTCACTTTTTCTGACTGTTGCATGTATTTTTATCTCCGTTTTCACCTATGTAACTCATATTTTTGTTCTCATTCATTTTCCTTTTTTCAAGACGGCCGGCCGGCCAAACATTCATGCGCACTAGCAAAGTGTGTTCGCCACTCCTCCTGCTCCTGTTCAGAGCAGCACCGCCCTGCACAGCGGCAGCAGCTGGACAAACCTCGGGTTATCATTTTATTTTTACTTTATTTCGCTGCTGCTGCACATCAGCGGGGCGACGATCCTCCGCCTTTGCGGAGGTACTGCCACTGCCATTTTCTCTCCTTCTCTCTCTCATGTGCTACTAGTCAAAGTTGTATGATAAAAAATACGTCCAGGTCTCCACAGAACATGAGCACCTGTGCCCCCAACCACCATCACAAATTAAGCATGGTAAAATTAGAGACAGTCATTCTCGAGGAATGTTTGACAACACTAGTCCATAGTAAAGCACTTTTCTGATGACTGTTAACTGTGGTTCCGCGTGATGAATCTACAATCATTTTCTTAGAACAATGTACATACACATGAGTTTTAAACGTTCTGTGCAGACTGACCAAAGGGAGCAAAAGTTAGAAGGAAAGACCCAAAAACTGTGGGCTCAAATCCTAAAGGAAAATATACACACATAAATGTTTACACACATACACACACACACACACATTAAAATGTGGAGTAAACTTTACATATTTCCTAGGGGGTGTGTTGCACTACCGGGGAGTAGCCATGTGCCAAGAGCTACCAATAAATGCATCCCCAAGGCAATCGTCTGTTGGTTGTACACCCTCAAAGGACCACTAACCATGCCTAGTTCCTTAGACCACTAACCCCTACATGGTCTGGTGTTGAGCACGGGACCATAACCATCTTTAGTGGCCTATATGCTGAAAGAACTGTCCACACCCTGTTCCAGTCTTGCTGTGACCAGATCAACACGTGTCTGCCTTATGTGCTAGCTGCATCACAGAATTCAAACAGGTCCTGCATGGTCCAAGTGTGTGCTCCTTGTACCAGTGGGACCACGTGACAATTTCATCAGAGGAGCAGACATCAGTCTATCCCTGCCTTCTGAAATCACGTCTGTCCCCCTCAAAGGTGGAGTCAATGGCTCAGTGTCGTCAGCGCCTTTGTGTCACCATAAATCTAAGTCATTGTTCAACCCTAACAATGAATTGGGAGAAAATACGTATTTTCCAGACAAATAACATTTTACTTCGAGACTCTTGATCTTACTGAGTTAGAATCTTGTAATCTTTCCATACTGTCTGCGTTCATCACATTGGGTTCGTTGTAAAATTCCTAACTAGTGATGGTGCACAGTACATTTGGAGGGATTCTTTTTAGAAATAGGATCACAATAATCATTGTTCAGAACTAGTATTATAATCAGTACAATGATAATGATCAGCTAGTGAACATAAACTTTATATATTATGTATAACATGGGTGCCTAGGAATGCTTTGTGTATATCATTGTGAGATTGTGTTGCTTTATTGACCTGTACAACCTCTATTCTTTTGTTCTACGTTTACTATACATTTATCTATATATTTAATCACAATGTTTTAATAAACTTACAACAGTGGTTTGATTTTTTTGTTTAAATCTGTTTTATTTTTCTTTCAGATGAGTTTAACATATACATTACTTATACAGCTTTATCAATGCCAGTGTGAATTGGTGATTGAAATACAGTTCATAGGAGTGAATGTAGTACAATCTTTTACGCATCATTGAATTTGACAATACAGTGCTGATTCGTATACATTAATTATCGTTGGTGAACGTTGGAAGATGCTATGTTTACAGCTCGGTTACATAACAGAGCTAAACAGTGCAACAACGAAGCAATTGCCTACAATGTATACTCTGTGTATGGCTACCGATAAGAAAATGCTTTAATCATTGTCATTAAATGACATCCATGCGGGCTGCTTCCGCTGCTGTGATTGCACTCAGCACTGCTGCAGACTCTGAGCTCGCTCGTCTGTTCAACCTATTGAAAGAGCGTCACGTTATTCTGAAATTTGTAGGGGTGCATCATATTTACTGTTAGTCAGCACCCACATATTAATCGACGTAGGCTAAGTGTGCCACAGAAATGTATTACTAGAATTGTTTAACTTAGGTGTGATTAGAAATATAACAGTGCTTTCCAAAAAGAGTAATGCTTCAGATCATTGCGAATGTCTTGTAGTAAACGCATAATGTTAGTTTTTACGTAATACAATGTGTTAGTTCAACGTGTGCCATGTGAAAGTTACACGTGCAGTTTTGCTTATTCACGTATATAAGAGTGATGAAACTAATGCTTAGAGTGTGATTTAGAAGTGTTTAACAGTTTAAAGGCCTGATCGCATATACGTTTAAAGAGAAAGGCCTGTTCATTTCTTATGTTAGCTAAACTTTGTAGGCGGAAAATGATTTCCCTTGCTAAAGGCTTTGGGTTTCAGGAGAATGGAAACTCTTAGAGAAGTGAAAAGTTTTTCGTTCCCATGTTTCTGTTGCAGGTGCAAGGACATTTAGCTTGTTAGAGAGACTAGGTCTTTGTTTTAGGAGTTAGGATGGTACAAGAAGCCAACAGGGGAGTACATTAGAATTTGCGGATGATACTTTCAGCAAAGAAGGTGCCTGGGACCCAAGGTCAATCTAACCGTTGTTGGATGAAGTACAAGTCTCACTGGAAAAGTACTGGGAGAAGACCTGGCTGAAGAGGTGTGCCGAAGGGCGTGTTCTACGTTTTTGGGATTTTGTATTAGGGACAGTGCCCCGAGGGTGGAGCAGTTGAGGTTTAGATGGGAAGCTAGAAGGAGCATCTTAGAACGAGCTCTGACTAAGTGAATGTACTTCTAAGGAAGTCTTCACTTCTGACACCTTTTTGATTCTCTTGCTTGGGAGGGAAATGCTAAGTAGGGATGTCACCTTAGAGCAGAGGTCTTCAAACTTTTGGATGCCGAGACCCCCCTGTCAACATTTTGAGGCGTAAGGACCCCCTCTTGACAAAAATGTCTAAACCTGTTGACTAAATTGCGTGGGATGAAAATGTAAATAAGGTTATGTGATGCCGCGTATTTTGGGATAGCATTGCTTCATTATTTTGATATTTGTTACACACAGTAACGCTGAGGAAAGATTTCACCCAATCAGTACCCATTTATAACCAAAATACAGCAATTATCATCAGAAATATTTCAAGTCAACCTTTGTGAAGGGCCTTCCACTCTGCAGCAATACGTGCTGCCACATTAGAAGCTCACCTGGCCCTGACCGGAAGAAGCAGGGGTCCCTTAAAACCCTGGCGGTTTTGTGTAGAGTTAAGCCTTTTACCCATGCAGCTTTCCTCTCACCCCCTCCCTTCCATCCCTCTCTCCTCTCCTAACCCCGGATCCCTCTCTCACTTTGCAGGTCATTTTCTTTCACCCCTTTTTACAACTTCTGAACTCTCCCCATTCAACCTCTCACTTCACCTTTAATCACCTCTTGCCATTCTGTCCTTTCACTGCCCTCATCTCTAACAGTCTCTCACATTTATCGCATGGCCTCTCTGGCCCTGTCACCTCCCGTGCCCCTCAGCACTTCTCATTCACCTCGTCTCTTCATTTAAATTTTTGTCTATTTGTATCTTACACCTCTCCAGTCCCCCCATTCCTCTTTCACATCTTCCCTTTGTTCTAACAGAAGCCCTCACCTTTGGATCACACTCACTTCTTGCGTGTCCACACTTCTCTTCGGCAATTCACATTTCTCCTCATCCCTGACCTCTTCAATCAAATTCTCTCACTCCCTTGCTGTCCTCTCTCATTTTGGGTGCGGATGCAAGTTCAGAATGGGATGAATGAATTTATGATTACTGATGGGCTTGTTTGAGTGAGTTGCATATTGAGTAGTGAGGGGGACAGGTGAGTGAAGTGTCACATGAGTGCAGGGTGAGTAGTGTACTTGTGTGACTGCAGGTTGAGGTATAGTGTGAGCAGGACAAGTGCATTGTGAGTGCAGAGTGATCACTGTGAGTGCAAGGTGAGCGGGTGAATGGTGCAAGTGCATGGTGATCAGTGTGAGTGCATTGTGATCGCTGTGAGTGCAGGGTGAGCGGGTGAATGGTGCAAGTGCATGGTGATCAGTGTGAGTGCATTGTGATCGCTGTGAGTGCAGGGTGAGCGGGTGAATGGTGCAAGTGCATGGTGATCAGTGTGAGTGCATTGTGATCACTGTGAGTGCAAGGTGAGCGGGTGTATGGTGCAAGTGCATGGTGATCAGTGTGAGTGCATTGTGATCACTGTGAGTGCAGGGTGAGCGTGACAATGAAGGGCGAGAATGAGGAATGAGTTGTCTGAATGCAGGGTGCATTCCCAGACCCATGAAGTAACTCAGCATGTTATTGACGGGGGCGTAGACTTTAATATCTAAGTTAAACTATTGCGGCATTAATCGGGGATCGAGGGTGAAGGAAATAAATAATGTGCTGATCCTGCAACAAACTTCCAGTCCTATGGTTAGGGTTGCCAGCAGATTATTTTGGTGGCCCAGTTGGTACAAAAAAAAGCAGTCACCTAAAGCGGTATTTTCAGCGCTTATCTGTGCATACTTCCCAGGGCCGGCTTTAGTGCTGGTGGTGCCCTGTGCGACAATGTTTGTTGGTGCCCCCCACAATGACCACCCCCACCACGGATTCTCTCACTAGCACCCTTTAACAGTGACCAAGTCTCCATAACCCCACACTCTCAGATGCATTGAATTAGTTATATAGTGCCACTCATACCAGTGTAGGGTGTCCAAGCACTTTGCATCACACACACATTACACAGAGACAATCAATCATAAGTGTGTAAATCAGTGTATAGGAAATGTTACATAAGCCAAAGGACTAAAAGTATAGGAGTCACATGTCATCCATACTGGTTGGCAGTATAGTTCAAGAGTGCTTGGTGTGGAGAAGCACAAACTCAGAGCCGAAAAAGAAACAGCAAAGTTGGGAGTTTCCTTTAATAATAAGAATTGATTTCTAGCCAAATTAACCCTTTTTGCAACATTAATCAATGGTCTAATAATGTATTCTTTGTAGTGTGCATGCTGTTCTAGGATGAAAGTTAATAGCTCACTATCCTATATTAGGACTTTAAGTTATAAATTGCAAGTAACAAAAGGATGTCTCTTTGAAAGCAGTAACCTGCTGATCTGTTTACATCACATGCACTCTGTAATCTACTACTTGGTACGCGTTCTTTGCAGCAGGCAAATTAACCCTCTGCACTAACTTCACCGAAGTCAAAACCTCAACTATGCTAAATGCTGATCTCTCTCCAGGAAGATAATTAATCACATGAGTTATCTTGACATGTATGTGAGGCCTGGTGATTGCCGGTGGAAAGAAACGCTGCAGCAGGTGCTTCAAAAGCACAATATACTTTCACACACGGCGCCCCCAGGAAGCCAACTTTGTATTCCTTTCCATGAAATGCATTCTCACACTACGGCAGTGAATGTAAAATCCAAATGTAAGGAATAGGCACAGTGGGGACCCAGGGGGTACGGGAACCAGCAAAAAAACCTAAGCCTCTGTAAGCAGTTTACAAAGGCATGTTAAATGGTCTTTAAAGACCTGTGAAAAAACACGGGGGTGCCGGAGATAGGACTCCAGACACTGCCCAGCTGAGCCCCCAGCAGCTCAAGTTTCACTGCAGCAGCCCGGGCTGAACAGGACGGGGGAAGTGTGTGGGGGGGCTGAAGCCCTTGGGCCTGGGCAGAAGTGTGACTGGGAAGGCGCGACCCCCTTTGCATCACTCCACGGCCCCCCTGGGGGTCGCGCCCCACAGTTTGAAGACCCCTGCCTTAGAGCTAGAGTAGGGATAGACTAACCATTTCTCTTTTTAGGCTAATGATTCTTAATGTAGACATTGGCTTAACCATTGCATTTCTTATGCTATTAGAGTTGGTTATTCTTTTTGTCTGAGTCGTATGAGACTCTTACGGAGACTTGCATTTGTTTTAGTGCCTATTTATCTTCTTCACCTTGTGCTGAGGTGTCTGTATGTGCAGTTATTTTTGGTTGTAATAAAATCCCACAAATTTTAGATTTGGAGTTAGTGGTCCTCCATAAATGAGACTTGATTCGGGTGATTATGTTTAAGAATTGAGTTTTCTCCCCTCCACACTATTTAGCAGATAAAAAGATCCTGGTGACCTGAGAGGATTCTTGGAGAGAACCAGGTAGGCAAGAATCCGGTCCTATCAGTTGGTAGCAGAGTAGGATGGTTATCTCTGATAGTGAGGGGAGATCTAGATCAAGATAAGAGATTCTAGAGGCCCACAGAAGTCAAGTGATGGTGACTCATCGGATGGCTAGCAGCGGACGACGGAGGTTGATGGAGATTGATGGAGAGTAGTGGTGCGGCGGATAGCAGCAATTCGTGGAGGAGTGAGTATGAATAGGGTGAGATGTTTTGTAGATTGCGGTGTTTATTTGAATGTGTGATGTCTTGCGGAGTTGGAGTGAGTGTTGAGTGAATGTAAGATCAGGCTGTGAACGCGCGCAGCCCGGGAAAATCTTAGGCTCTACGAGTAGCTTAAGTGATTGTGGTGTAGAAGACACCCAAGGTAGATTTTGTTGACCACCGAAAGGGGATCGTGAGATGTCATCGATTACCCGGACCGAGATAGGGGGTGCGAATGTGTGAGTGCGTGAGTAACCGATGCTGGTCGTGGGTTGTTGTATATGAAACATTGACTGATTGTAACCTATTAGTTGAGGCGATTGTCTGGTCGTTTCGTGGACAGACAGTTGCCAGTTGAAGTCGACAATTTTCGAGAGACTGTGGATGGACAGTCAGAGAAGTAACTTGTTTGGGACAAACGGATATTTCAACGTATGAAAGGGATGAGTGAGTGGGTAGGCGAGTTGTAAAGGAGGGGAACTGCTGCGAGCGGAGGAAGCGTGACATCAGAAGGTGTCGCGCTGCGATAGGTCGGTTGGTGTGAGTCGCGCTGCTGTTGGTGGATTGACATCAGGAAGTAAATGAAAATATTGTGTGCGATCGAAAAATTGTTCACCATGAAATGTTTTAAGGTTTTCCGAGAATTTTGTAGAGGTGATAAACATGTGGTTACTCAAGGGGGAGAAGAAGCTCCTACCGAGGATACTCTGGCGCATTATATGGCCAGAAATGTAGGATTGCATACTATAATTTGGCTTGAAAATTGGCATAAAATGACCCAAGGCGAGGGAGAATTGGCTTTCCCGCGATATGGCTCCTTCAGGTTGGAAGTGTTGTATCAGTTGAAATCTGTAATGTCTTCGCTGCGACCTTTGCCCAGACCAACTCAGTTTGAGGCGTTGCATGCATGGATTAGAGCAGCGCATGACAGGAAAAGAGATCGAAGTCAAGAAAGGGTGAAGAAGTCAATTAAGGCATTCCAGGATGCGAGGTGGGATGCACAAGAAAAAAGGTGGAGAGTAGAAACGATAGAGGGAGACAGGCTGTACCCACTACTAAAGAAGACAGATAGCTCTAAGGCAAAGAGTGTGGAGGACGATGACAGTGATACAGATGACAGTCTTGTAGAGAGGTTGTTGTCTGAGAGACCACCTCCATACAATCCAGATTCCTATGAAGGGAAGTCGGCTCAAGCAGAAGGGACTAGTGGATTACAGACTCAGTCAGAGGTGAGACAGAAGGGAAAAGTTCGACAGGAACTGAGGGCATGAAAAATCAGTCTGTGGCAAAAACAGAGGTTGGGAGAGGTGTGAGGTTACCGGATGCTTTAAAGATACCGGTTACCATTGGACCCATTGTCTCAGTTTACGACCCAGATCAAGAGAGAGTTGGAAGCCTAGTACAGTCAGGTGTAGGAGCGAGGGGTGTGGTGGAGGGCAATGGATCAGTGAGTGGAATGGAGCAGACTCCAAAACCTATAGAATGGAGTACGCCACTGCCAGCCACCGCAGACTCCTCTAAGGGACAGGTGGATGTGAGGTCAGTGAGGCCAAGGTCTTTGGTTGAGTCAAGATCAGATTTGCGGATGTGGGCACCGCCGGTGAGAAATCAGAATCAGAGTGAGAGAACTGTAGAAAGTGAGCAAGTCAATTTAGCAAAACGTTCCGTTTCTAGGAGCATGACAGAAGGGATTAGACCTCAAGAACAGGAATGTGAGTACGATGAACGGAATGGAGCAGCTTGTCGAGAAATACTGAAGGGAGCTTTGAAAGGGAGGATGCTAGATGTGGTAAGGTTGAAAGCGGAAGTAGACGAAATAATACGTGGAAATCTGCCTCTTGAAAGGGTATACATGTACGAACAAGATGAGTTACTTTTTGTAGCAAAGGATGTGACTCGCAAGGCAAGGACTGCACATGAGAAATTGTCAGAATTGGCCAAAAGGTATGATGTGGATCTGTCCAAAAGAAAGTCATTGCAGGGAAGCCATAGGTTGCAGTATAGCGACCAGGAATTTGAAGGGAAAAGGGTTATGGGATTGAGGTCCCATATCAAGGATTTGATTATAGCAATGCTTGCATGACCAAGGAGGGAATCAGAATGTCCAAGGTCAGGGAAGACCAAAGTCAGTTGATCCTCAAACAGGGATGGATGTGGCGACATTGAAAAAGACCACTGCGTGTCACCTGTGTCACCAGGTTGGACATTGGAAACGCGAGTGTCCCTTGAACCCCCTAAATCAGGTGCCGCAAGAAGTAGAGATAGTTCAGGTACCTGTACCTGAGTAGTTCCCACTGTGACTAGACCTAGGATGGTGAAAGGGGGGACTAGTAGTCCGCAGGTGCAAGTTCCTCAGCCACCTAGGATTCAAAATGTTCAGCAGGGAGTCCGAACTTATCAACAGATGCCCTTGTTCGAGGGAAGTGAGGAGTTCGGTCCAGACCCGTTGGCATGACGGTGCCTGAGAGGGGAGGAAGACTGCACATTTGGAGCAGTCTTGGAGGTAGACCAGAGGAGACCATTTGTAGAAGCAGATGTTGATGGTCACCCAACCACCTTTTTGGTTGACACTGGTGCTACCCGGTCTACTGTAAGATCAGCAGTAGTCCCCAACCTACCCCTCTCGGGACAATCGATCCAAGTAATTGGCGTAGCAAATAAGAGATTGACTAGCCCATTGACAGAGCCAATTCCTGTGAGAATAGGTACATTCCGAGATCGACACCAGTTCGTGGTGTGTGACTCGAGTCCAGTTTGTCTGTTGGGAAGAGATCTGTTGTGCAAATTGGATTGCACCATCTATTGTACACCAAAGGGAGTTGATGATGACGCGACCTTTAAGATTGCAAATCAGCATGTGTGCATAGAAATGTACCCAGCACTGACAGTGGAGGAACTTCCACTTGACTTGAGGGACTCTCTGTCACTAGATGTGTGGGACTTCAGTGGAGAGGAGATCAGATTGATCAAAGGTGTAGAGCCAGTGAAGATCCAGGTCAAGCTGAATGTAGAGTTCCCGAGAACACCCCAGTATAATTTGTCACCCGAGACTATTGCAGGGATCAAACCTGTAATTGAATCTATGATCAAACAGGGAATTCTGAAATAGATCATGGGTAGCCCATGTAGTTCACCTATCATGGGACTACAGAAACCAAGTGGGAAATTCAGGATCGTATAAGACCTGCGAAAGATCAACACGATAGTTGTTCCATGTTGTCCGGTGGTAACGAATCCATCTGTGATACTGTTTCAAATTCCATGCGAAGCTGAGTGGTTTAGCGTGATTGATCTGTGCCAAGCATTCTTCTCGATCCCACTCCATGAGGAAAGCCAATTTCTCTTTGCTTTCCGGCTGGATAACCGTGTGTTAACATGGTGTCGTATCCCACAGGGGTATACGGAGAGTCCATCAGTCTTTAATCAGATCCTAAAGAAGAATCTTGAAGGTCTTGTGTTGTCGCAGAACTCTGTTCTGGTGCAATACATTGATGATTTGCTCGTTGCCTCAGAAACAGAAGATCCTTGCAGAATTGATACTATTGCTTTACTGAATCATTTGGCTGAGAATGGACACAAGGTGTCCCCGAATAAATTGCAGTACTACTTGAGTGAAGTGCAGTATTTGGGTCACAGAATTGAGAAGGGCAAGAGAAAGGTGTCACCAGATCGCATTGAGGCTATTATGAACATGCCTGTGCCCACCACTCAGAGAGAAGTCAGAATGTTTTTGGGAATGGTTGGTTACTGTCGCTAGTGGATTCCCAACTTCTCCTTTGAAGCGAAGCCTTTACAACCGCTGACGCACAAGGATGTGAGTGATCCAGTACCATGGGACAATGACTGCTTGATGTCATTTTTGAGGCTGAGAGAAGCCCTGTGCCACGCTCCAGCTTTGGGGATGCCTGATTACACCAAGGCATTCACATTGTTCTGTTGTGAGAGAGAAGGTTGTGCATTGTCAGTTCTGACTCTGATTCATGGAGGTGTCCGTAGACCAGTTGACTACTTCTCAGCTACTTTAGATCCAGTAGCTTCTGCGTTGCCCGGATGTCTCAAATCCGTTGCTGCAACAGGTGTCCGTATTGAAAGATGAGAGAGTATTGTGATGGGACATCCACTTACGGTTTATGTGCCACATTTTGTTGAACTGTTGATGACGCGGACCAAAACACAGCACCTCACGAACAACAGATTGACACATTATGAGCAAGTTATACTTGCTGCGGAAAATGTGACTTTGAAGAGGTGTTCTGTTTTGAATCCCGCAACATTGATGCCTATTCCAAATGCAGATGGTGAAGATTGTGAGGATAATGATTGTCTCGATGTGATTGAACTATGCACCAAACCGAGACCAGACATTGCTGATGAACCGCTCCCTGACCCTGATGAAATTTTCTTTGTGGACGGTTCAAGTTTAAGAGACTATGTTGGTCGATTGAGACCAGCATTTGCTGTATGTACCATCACAGCAGTGGTTGAAGGTGCTTGTTTAGAAGGAGTACACTCCACACAGGTAGCTGAAATCATTGCTTTGACCCGTGCCTGCTTGGTTGCCAATCAGATCCGGATAACGATTTACACTTACAGTCAGAACGGGTTTGGTGTTGTTCATGATTTCGGACAGCTATGGTCACAGAGAGGGTTCATTACATCTTCTGGTTCGCCCATTAGGAATGGGGAATACGTGAGACAGTTGCTGGAAGCATTGCAATGTCTGAAAGAAATTGCAGTTGTCAAATGTTCTGCGCACAGCAAGGGGAAGGATTTTGTTTCCCGAGGAAATAATTACGCGGATGAAGTTTCCCAGTTCTGTGCAGAACAAGAATGCATATTTACAGGAGGGTACACTGGAGAAAGTCAAGAAAGAACCGAGCTCAGCATGACGTTAGCCATGGCCGATACATGGGAGGAACTAAAACGATTGCAGGATGAGGTTTCTGATCAAGAATGAGATAGTTGGATACGAGCAGGATGTGAGAAAGGAGATGTGGATGTGTGGGTTTCGAGTGATGGACGAGCTGAGCTACCGGAAAATCTGTTGAACCCAATGGCAAGATTGATATATGGTGCAGTACATCTTGGTAGAGACGCAATGGTGCGAGTGTTCAGACAAACATGGTACAATCCGAAGTTTTGTGCGGTTGCTGAAGCTGTGTGGCAGAGGTGTGTTACATGTCAGCAGATGAATGCAGGAAAGAAGACTGCTGTAACTCTGAGTCACATTGGGAGGTCAGGAGGGTCTTTCAATAGGATGCAGTTGGACTTTATCGAAATGCCAAAGTATAATGGGTTGAGATACATCTTAGTTGAGGTATGTGTCTTTTCAAGATGGGTGGAGGCTTACCCAACACGTAGGTGCGACACACTTACTGTTGCTAAGGGAACTTATCCCTAGGTTCGGATTTCCGACCTCTTTGGAGTCGGACAGAGGGACACACTTCCACAGTGAGATCATGAAATTGCTCTGTGCTGCCTTGAATGTGGATCAGAGACTGCATTGCAGTTATCGACCGGAGGCTTTGTGGAACAAATTAATGGGACTTTGAAAGCGCGGATGGCTAAAGTGTGTTCTTCGACATCCCTGAAATGGCCTGACGCACTGCCTTTGGTCCTCATGAGCCTTCGCAGTGTTCCTGATAGGAGAACGCGGTTGTCACCTCATGAGATCCTGATGGGGAGGGCAATGCGATTACCAGCGATACCTGCTACTGCTTTGATTAACATCACAGATGATTTAATTCTCGACTACTATAAGGGACTGGCTGACGTAGTCCGTTCTGTGTCCCAGCAGGTGCAAGCAGCAACTGTTCCAGCTGCAAGTGACCTGTGCCACGACCTGTGCCCGGGAGACTGGGTGCTTGTCCGCAAGCACGTGAGGAAGAGTTGCCTGGATGTTCATTGGCGTGGCCCGTACCAGGTAATACTGGTCACGAACACGGCAGTGAAGTGTGGGGGACTGCCGAACTGGGTGCATGCCTCCCATACCCAGAGAGTTCCAGCACCATTGGAAGATACAGCCCCTCTTGTAAATGAAAATCCAACTGAGGTGGCAGGGCCATCTGAGAGGGCAAGTCAAGCTGTGAGAATTGCTGATGCAGTTGGTTGTGCCCTAGATCGAGCTGAAAGGGGTTGTGCAAATCAAATTCCCGAATTTGACTCAGACGTCAAGTGTTGCTGTGGGTGGAGAAGAGTCAAATTCAGTCGAAAGAGGAAGTAGTGCACAGGGTACCCGAAGGGAGAGCAGAGGTGCCGTAGGAGCAGAAGAGGTTTGGCCCGTGAGTCAGAGACGGCTGAACTTGAGATTGGCACCTGAAAGAGATCTTGCCACAGTTTCTGAAACAACTGAATCTGAACAGAGCAATGAAGAACAAGCTCGAGGTGGTTTGAGAAGGTCCAGGAGGAGAAGAGTGCTGTGTCAAAGGTACGCTTCACCATTGTGGACATACGCTGTGACTGATGCCAGGAGTGTTGAGTTCAGGGAGACTGAGGTCCTTGCCACTGGTCAGAGGTTCTCCGAACTTGAAAGTGGATGTGCTGCTGTTGGTTCCAGGGGTGGAGATCGAAGGAATACTGACACTTAATATTACGAATCCGCCACTTCTGAGCAAGATTCGTGAGCTGATCCTGGTGAGATTGGTCTTTCCAACCTTTGGTTATGTACCACCGCATCAGGAATTAATGGTGCTTCGTCTTGAACTTTTGCAGCGTGTTTTGGAGATTTTGGGAGCTGATGTTATTTTGGACTGAAGGCGAACTCTCTTGTTAAGTAAAAAGTCTAAAGAAGATAACCTAGGCCCGAGTGGAAGAAGAATAAAATTAGGGACTTTCCGTCAAGACGACGAAAGAGGGCTAGGGAAGTCTTTTTGTGGACAGTGTAAATAGGGAACTGAAAGTTGCAAGGGGATTCCCAGCTCTTGAAGTATCGTTCGAACTGGTTGACAAGCGATATCTGGAGGAGGAAGAGACTCTTAATTGTCGCTGAAACCAAGAACTTTGAGAATTTTGCAAAAATGGCAGATGCTGGAAATACTCACTGTAGGTTTAAATTAGTTATAGGTACACTCATAGGGTTGGTAATAGTTTCTATAGCCATAATAGTTATAGCCTCGTATATCGTTTCACATGAGCAGGAAGCGGAGGTACAGGGAACACCTACACCTACCCCTTCTAGCCAAAAGGAGGTCACTATAGGAGCTAAAAGAGCTTTACTAATCGAAGAGAGTCGTAGATTTCACATAGACCTGTCTAGAAGTGATTTTAAGCTTAATGCGTATGCAAAGTTGTTGTATGAGTATGTAGATGCTACGGATGCGAAATACTGCTATGTGTGCATGCAGTTGCCTTCTTCAGTAGATGAGGGTATTAGATACCATCACCTTCCACTAACGTATGGAATTTCTTGTAGTTTGTTGCTTAGTAGCTTTTATGAGAGAGGTCAGTTTGAGTATTTCTTTTCCAATTACGATGCAGTACTTCCTGAGGTTCCAGCTTACAAGCATTTGAATAAATACGATTATTACAAGTCAGAGGACAGACTTCGGAAGTATTTCATACCGTCTTTGGAACTGGATACGGCTTATGCTCATCGACATAATTTGACATGTTCATTGTCAGATACAGAGAAGAAGTTCATAGGTCAAGTAGAAGATAGGTATAGAAAGCTAAAGCAAACACGAAATACAGGAGATAGTCCAGTAGACTGGACTGATGAGGAGAGGTTACACAGATCTAAGGGGAGTTATGGACCCATAGCATTGGATCAGGTGCAAAAGGGGAAGTTATGTGTGAGACGTCCTCAGACCTATTATGAAAAGGTTTCGGTAGGGCAAAGTACGTGTGATCATATCTTCACAATGGAAGATTCCGCTAAGAACTTTTTGCAAGGTTCGGTGCAAGTGATCCCAACTGTGTATTATGTGTGTGGAAGAAATGACTATGTGAAGTTGCCTGCGAATTGGTATGGTACATGTTATTTGGCCATGAAGTTGCCTGTGAATTGGTATGGTACATGCTATTTGGCCATTATTTTTTCGAAAATCTATCATGCAGAAGATTTGGAGATTTTGGAAACTGGACATCATTCCAGAGTTAAGAGGGCTTTGAGTGCAGGAGCAGTGATTGTTGATGTCTTTGGAGCAATAATACCGAGTTTTGTTGTGGTTTTGAATGATGTGAAGATCAGAAGGTTGGCGGCTGAGGTTGACGAGTTGTCGATGAATACAGCAAGGTCTTTGATATTGGTGGATGGAGAGATGTTATCGATAAGGACAATGGTTTTACAGAATCGCCTTGCTTTAGATGTATTATTAGCAAAAGAGGGCGGAGTCTTAAATTACTGAAGTTCAGGAATGTTGTACGTATATTCCAGACAATAGCAAGGATCTTGAGACATATATAGACAACATTACCACGATTCATCAAGAGATTGAGGATTTGACTGAAGAGGGTGTGTGGGAAAAGATTGGTAAAGGATTTGGTCGTGTGGGAAATTGGTTTGCAAATTTGGGGAAAGGGTTCCTTGGGTTTGTGCTAAAACCCCTTATCATTGTTGTGGTTTGTGTGATCTGCTTATGGGGTCTCATCAGAGCTTATACTTGAAAGTGGTACAGAGGAAACAGAATTGAAAGAGCTCTCAGAGCGAGTGAAATGCGAATGGCCAGACTGCAGGTCAGTCAATATCAGAATATTAAGAATATGGAAAGATTCCGTCTGGGGAGATGGCGACAAGTACTGTTTAGTCGGTTCTTTCTCCAAGGGAATTAATTGTGTGATGGTGTGATGACATTTATCACCAAAGGGAGGAACTGATAGAGCATCACGTTATTCTGAAATTTGTAGGGGTGCATCATATTTACTGTTAGTCAGCACCCACATATTAATCAACATAGGTTAAGTGTGCAATAGAAATGTATTACTAGAATTGTTTAACTTAGGTGTGATTAGAAATGTAACAGTGCTTTCCAAAAAGAGTAATGCTGCAGATCATTGCGAATGTATTCTAGTAAACGCATAATGTTCGTTTTTACGTAATGCAATGTGTTAGTTAAACGTGTGCCATGTTAAAGTTACACGTGCAGTTTTGCTAATTCACATATATTAGAGTGATGAAACTAATGCTTAGAATGTGATTTAGGAGTGTTTAACAGTGCAAAGGCCTGATCGCATATACGTTTAAAGAGAAAGGCCTGTTCATTTCTTATGTTAGCTAAACGTTGTAGGCCGAAAATGATTTCCCTTGGTAAAGGCTTTGGGTTTCAGGATGATGGAAAATCTTAGAGAAGTGAAAAGTTTTTCATTCCCATGTTTCTGTTGCAGGTGCAAGGACATTTGGCTCGTTAGAGAGACTAGGTCTTTGTTTTAGGAGTTAGGATGGTACGAGAAGCCAACAGGGGAGTACAGTGGAATTTGCGGATGATACTTTCAGCGAAGAAGGTGCCTGGGACCCAAGGTCAAGCTAACCGTCGTTGGATGAAGTACAAGTCTCACTGGAAAAGTACTGGGAGAAGACCTGGCTGAACAGGTGTGCCGAAGGGCGTGTTCTATGTTTTTGGGATTTTGTATTAGGGACAGTGCCCCGAGGGTGGAGCAGTTGAGGTTTAGATGGGAAGCCAGAAGGAGCATCTTAGAACGAGCTCTGACTAAGTGAATGCACTTCTAAGGAAGTCTTCACTTCTGACACCTTTTTTATTCTCTTGCCTGGGAGGGAAATGTTAAGTAGGGGTGTCACCTTAGAGCTAGAGTAGGGATAGACTAACCATTTCTCTTTTTAGGCTAATGATTCTTAATGTAGACATTGGCTTAACCATTGCCTTTCATATGCTATTAGAGTTGGTTATTCTTTTTGTCTGAGTCGTATGAGACTCTTACGTAGACTTGCATTTGTTTTAGTGCCCATTTATCTTCTTCACCTTGTGCTGAGGTGTCTGTATGTGCAGTTATTTTTGGTTGTAATAAAATCCCACAAATTTTTGATTCGGAGTTAGTGGTCCTTCCTAAATGAGACTTGATTCGGGTGATTATGTTTAAGAATTGAGTTTTCTCCCCTCCACACTATTTAGCAGATAAAAAGATCCTGGTGACCTGAGAGGATTCTTGGAAAGAACCAGGTAGGCAAGAATCCGGTCCTATCACTATCATCACTCTTCCTATGTACTGGTAAAGGCACAGAGCTGTTGAGTGTATCCCTCTACTAATAAGATAACATGGAAATCCCTTCCCACAGTGCCCACAAACCTCCCCTAGTCGTGCCCATATATCATTACATCGAATGCTTGTGTCCCATTTGGTATCTCATTTCGATTGATAGCGGCCTGTTGGCAACCATAGTTTGTGGTCTGGTATTGGCCTATTGGAATACAGGCATCAGCCGTTAGTGGCTCAAACATTCCAGCACTGCTAGGAAGGAGTCATCCATAAGGAGTACCTGGAGATGCCACTTGCCACATGGAGAAGTGAAGGAAAGGAGCACACCTTAAAGGTAACTCTATTTAGTTTTTTTGTGCAACGAGTTTGAAATTGTTAAACCTTGGGGTGCTAAGGTACTAATGCCGCTGTCACTGCGGAATTGAAAAGTAGAGAAAGGGGAAAGTGGGAAAACCCACCTGGTACCTTGCACTATTCACCAGCTTGGGGAATCCCCCCAAGAACACATTTTAGATAAAAATTGTTTCAAATGACATTTTCAAAATTTGAAAAACTTTACACAAGATAGGAGTGAACAAAACATCTTTAGTGATAAACCATTTGTTCTCAAGAAAAAGACTTAATCAAAGTTCTCAATGGTGCAGCAAGTTAATAGTTTCTTAACTGTGCATACAAATTAACTGGTTCATTATTGAACAAACGTGGCTGTTTTATACATAATAAAAATTGCTTTCAATTCGTTGATGGAAAATGTCCAATGCATTTCGGGATTGTGAAAGTCCCTTCGTCAGTGGCCGACCTAAAACAGATGTAAGCATCATATATTTTTCATGTTAGAAACCTTGTAAGACAAATACTAATACGGTGATGCTCAAGTGGAGGTTAGTAATAACACGCAGCATGCTTGACACTTCAAGCTATGTTTAAGTATGAAAGGTAACAACTTCTATTTAAAGTACCCTTGTGTGAGTATAGTGACCACAACAGTAGGCATTGAATATACGTGATATGTTTACCATTGGTGAGATGCACTCGTGAGGAAACATTCTTGTGGGAAGTGTAGTGTGAAAAAAACCAGAGGACGAGTTCTTGTGGGCCCGTTTGTAAGAATTAGGAAGACTGGGGGTGTTGACTAATGATAATGCGCAAACCTGAAAGCGCTCGCCTGAAAGCATGTGATAACTGAATTTATCACTTGAACGAGTATAGCAACCAAATGAGTTTCAAAGAAATCTATAACATAAAGAATGTGGTAAATTGTAGATATATGTAATCCACAAAAAAAAAAAAATGAGAAAGCTTTGAAGCAGTGAAAAGCATGAAGAGGTTCTGGGCTTACCTAGTTCACAAAAAGTGAAATGGCAGCGCTGTATAGTCTGTAGGTAATAATAACCACGTACGATGCCTCCAGAACGGTGAGTTGGGTTGTGCCCATATGGCCAGCCGACCACTGAAACAAGAGTGATAGTTGTTGTAATGCATGAAGACTACTGCGGGACAAAACAAAGCGATAGACCAATGCGTGCAAACGGATACCTCTCCTGCCGTGTACCGGGACGCGCACAGGTGGGGATTCGAAATCTGTAGAGCAAGCTGAAACAAACGCGGTGATTGGACAAAGAAACACTGATACTTAATGGGATGTACGGCATGAGAAAAATCACGTGCAACAATGAACATAGAAGAAATACTTCTAGCTATGCAGATCAGAAACTAAATTGTCGATGAAACTGTGGATTCGAGTAAAAATCCGAACTGATAAAATAGAAGTAAATGAAATGACTGGAACGCTCACAAACACGAAGAAGTGTATGATGATGAGAAAAGAAAAAAGAAAAGGGAACACCTAATTGACTTATATTGCAAGAACACTCCTGCAAGGGACCATGTCTTAATGACTGGAGAGAGAAAAGAATTCTACCGTTGGGGACGTGTCTAATAAATAGAAAAAAGAAGGCAGTGCATGTAAACCATGTTGTGGATGTGTAATGGTTAGAAACCCGAACAATATGTGGGTTAATTGAGTGCTCTTCGTGTGAATCTAGACACATACAACATGTAAACACTTCAAATATGTGCTAGTACAAGATATACAGTTTAACGTCAATGATTGAACATAAATGTAAATATCAAGATATCAATCTGTAGTCATGTCCCAAAAATGTTGAAAAATGGAGGGAATTGAATAAGTGTTATGAATGGAGTCTTGTAAGGTACGGGAATGAAAATAGAGAGAATCAAAAGAGTGTGGAGTGGAAATGTGCAGGTATTAACTACAGTTCATATCAATCCGGTCGTTGAGACCGGATGGGATCAGAGTGTTCAGGTATTTGATCCAGAAGATTTCTCTTTGTAGCAGTTTTTGCGATGTGTCAATGCCTGGAGTGTTGCTGATAAGTTCCAATACCTGAAATCTCAATTGAGAGATGGTGTGATGTAATTCATTCCAGTGGGTGGCAAGTGGAGAAGAGGTACTGAGGTTCCTAATTTTACTTTTGTGTTCCGTAATTCTTACTTTGATTTTTCTTTCCGTTTTGCCAATGTAGACTTTGCCACAAGGGCATTTGTTGCAATATATTACGTTCATGGAATTACAATCGCATGAATGTTTCAAGGTGATTGATTTGCCTGAAGATGGATGTGTCAATGTATTGCCAGTAATCACGTTATTACAATGCACACAGTTGTTGCATTTGGTCATTCCTTTGTAGTGAGTAGTGGTTCGGCTGGTATGCGTTGTGGATAGAAGTGTTTTGAAATTTTTCCCGCGAGTATACGCAAATAATGGCTTAGTGACAAAGATTTTGTTGAAGTCGTTTTCTGATGATAACATCTCCCATCTGGTGTTGATGATGTTCCTTATCTCTTTAGCAGCTGTGGAGAATTTGGATACAAAGACTGGACGATCAGTTGATTTTTGTGTTTGTTTTTGGAGCAACATGGTTCTATCCTGTTGTTGTGCACGTTGTAGGCATTCGTGGAGAACGCTGTCAGGATATCCCCGATTTTGAAAGCGGGAAATGTATTCAAGTTCTTTATTTTTGGTGATTTCTGGGTTTGAACAGATCCTTCTAATTCTGAGGAATTGAGAGAATGGCAGATTCCTAAGGAGGCTGTTTGGGTGAAAACTAGTGTAGTGTAGGGTACTATTGCGGTCTGTGGGTTTCAAAAACACTGAGGTTTCAAAATTATTGTTGTCTTCTGTTTTGGTGATAAGAACATCTAAAAAATGAATCTAGTGTTTTTGAATATTCCAAGTGAACTGAATCCTGGGGTTGATAGTGTTCAGATCTGTGATCATAGTTTCTAGTTGAATCGTTGTCCCTTTCCAGAGAATAAATATGTCGTCAATATAACGACAATACAACAGTATGTTATTCCACCAGTTGGAGTTAGACATTATGTTTTCATGTTCAAAAAGTGCCATAAATGTGTTGGCATATGCCGGTGCTCCAGAAAAACCCATGGAAGTTCCCGTGAGTTGGGTGTAGAACTGTTCATCCCACTCAAAATAGCTGTGGTTAAGGCAAAAATGTAGAATTTTTAGAATAAACAGTTTTTCTGCTCCTATATCTGATGATTGGAGGAGTGCCCACTCTGTGGCTTCTAAACCAGCTTGGTGTGGAATAGATGTGTACAGTGCCGTGACATCAATGGTACATAGAATGATATTGGAAAGATCAATGTTTTGAAGTGTGTTCAACTGTTGTAGAAAATGTGTGGTGTCTTTAATGTATGAAGGCCATTTTTGGACAAATTGTTGTAGATAATAATCTACAAATTTTCCTAAAGGTTCAAAAATGGATCCGCAGGCTGAAACGATGGGACGAAATGGAGGATCTGAAGGGTTTTTGTGGATTTTGGGGATCATATACAGTTTTGGGCGTCTTGCATTTCTGGTGGTGAGGAAATTCTTGGTTTGATCTGTGATCCAATCTTGTTCAACTGCTTCTTGAAGTAATTGAAACAGTATATTTTCCAATTGTATGGTAGGATCCTGTGGTAGTAACATGTAGGTGTTGGTGTCCTTGACATGTTCATTGACGTTGGCCTTGTAATATAAAGTGTCCATGAGGACTATGGCGCCTCCTTTATCTGCTGGTTTTAAGGTGAGATCTGGGTTATTGGCAATGTTGGTAATGATTGATCGTTCTCTTTGAGTAAAATTGTTGTGCTTGGAGGTTTGAAAGTTGATGAGAGCGATGTCTTTGTGTACCAGTCGTTCAAAGGTATCCAAGATTTTGTGGGACACCGGAGGTATGAATTTGCTGCGAGTTTTAAATGGATTTGGAAGAATCGGCATTTCTTGATCTCCAGGAGGAACAATATTGGTGAAGAAGTGTTTTAGTAGTAGTTGGCGCATAAATCTATATAAATCCACTTCGACGTCTAGTAAAGTTGTTTTGTTTGTTGGTACAAATGACAATCCTTTTGAAAGGATGTCTATTTGATTTTTGTTCAAGGTGTGTGATGAGATATTAATCATTAAATTACTGTCTTCCCGCTCCGGAGTGATTTGCCTGATTTTTCTCTTTCCTCGCCTTGTTTTTCTGGGGGACGGGTCAGATCCGCGGCCTGTGGTAAAAAAGGCAGTTGTGCCGTCGTTGGGGAAGACTCTCTGGCTATGGTTCCTGTACCTGAGGTTGATGGTTGGGTTACATCTGTTTTAGGTTGGCCCCTGACGAAGGGACTTTCACAATCCCAAAATGCATTGGGCATTTTCCATCAACGAATTGAAAGCAATTTTTATTATGGATAAAACAGCCACGTTTGTTCAATAATGAACCAGTTAATTCGTATGCACAGTTAAGAAACTATTAACTTGCTGCACCACTTAGAACTTTGATTAAGTCTTTTTCTTGAGATCAAATGGTTTATCACTAAAGATGTTTTGTTCACTCCTATCTTGTGTAAAGTTTTTCAAATTTTGAAAATGTCATTTGAAACAATTTTGATCTAAAATGTGTTCTTGGGGGGATTCCCCAAGCTGGTGAATAGTGCAAGGTACCAGGTGGGTTTTCCCACTTTCCACTTGCCACATGGAGCCACATCACATCAACTTGTCTTTTGGCCAAGAGCAGAGCAACCAAAGACAGTTATCTTAATCCCTTAGGAATATCTGCAACAGTTCCAAGCAAAGGCAGCAGTAACAGGCATGCTATATCATCAAGGACAACATATTTCTAACCTTCCCTCATTACTCTTCCACATCTGGACAAACCATGCAAAGTGTATAAAATCCACGGTGCGCTGGTGAGACCTGGGAAACAAAGGGATTTCAGCTAATTGTTAGTTCTTTCCAAGATGCTGACCGAGAGGGAACTCCGCCCAGAGGTTCCAAGGGCTAGGGATCGCCATTAGCGAAAATCTAAATCTAAAGCTCTGCCATCGGGCGCCCTGCTCTCTGGGAACAAGAATGATCAACAAGTATTCAAGGGAAATGACCTTATACCTCAGGACGCCTGAGAGCGAGAGGCCTTCAGAGCAGAACTCATGCTGGGTGCCCCCGCAGTGGCCGACAGCGCTGCTCCATCCATGCAGCGTGCTGCTCCACGACAGTGACTACCATATGGAGCACCAGTCCCTGCTGAGCGAGACCCAGGGTTAATCCTACTGTTGCGCTAGCCCCGAGGATTGCGTTGACTGGTAAGATGAGGCTGGACCACTGAAATGATCCTCCAGTGCAGCCTGCTCCCCAGCCTTAAGAGGACAGCAATACCTTCACAGAACGTCCTTGGTGAGCCTCTACCCTTGCTTGTGCTGCCCCCAGCTTTTTGTGAACGGGAGGGATTAAATGCATGGGAGGCTCTTCTGCATGGAAGGAGCTTGAGCAACTACTGGCCCCTATCCTTCAACTGGATTCCCGGAAATTTGCAGTGGACTAGAGCACTGCCTTACATTTTTTCTCCTTATTTTCTTTTCTTTTTCGTTGTATGTGTCTGTCCCTGTGAATTTTACTAGCTGCCACCAAACTCCTGTTTACCCAATGACCCAGCAGGGGGCTCGCTGGGTTGACCTTTCTTCCATTTTGAGTCCCCAGCTCACCGGATCTCTTTACTAAGATGGCTGCCTTTCCTAATTGAAACAGAGATAGGACTTCACACATACAATTTAACTAAAAGCAAATTAGGACTATCCTCAACATTAAATCTATACCAAAGAGCGGCCATCTTGGAATGGTCTCTCCCTAATGACTTCTATGAACTAAACCTAGTTTAGCTACAATAACACATCAGCCCAGTTTCTGTTCTCAGCACTGATCTACACTTATGACACTACTTCCACTCCACCATTATCAGTCATTGTCAACTAGAGCCTTGCAGACTCACCGATGCTGCTGGAGTCAACTGAAACTCCACCAAGCGATCTCCTACTTGCGAAGGGAGCCCGATGCCAGCGTGGGTCCTGCATGAGGACTAATCAGATATCTCCCCAGCACCTCCCCGAGGTCTTTTCACAGCAACAATGCCTGAACTCTACCCTAGACCCCTCGTCACCACACTTGAGAGGTATAGCCCTAATTCCTGGAGCATAAAATATCCAAATAATCTTTCATGAAATGCTAGAAAAAGTTTAAACATAACCTTCTGAAACAACATCCAGAAAAAGATAATTGCGAATACCTACTCTAGCACAATCAACGGCAATAAAATGACTGACTTTATTTTCTACTCTAAATACACAGCAAAATGGAGGAAAA
The DNA here is from genome assembly GCF_964204655.1 of Triturus cristatus. Classification (NCBI taxonomy): domain Eukaryota; kingdom Metazoa; phylum Chordata; class Amphibia; order Caudata; family Salamandridae; genus Triturus; species Triturus cristatus. The sequence continues at coordinate 964,296,058 of NC_140589.1, forward strand.
CCTTTCTTCTCCACCTTCAACTTATAAAAACCGTAAAATTCCCTATGGCACAATACTCACCACTGCTCCTTCTCCGAGTTTCACTGGGGAGGCTTTCAAATCTATCTTCAGGACCGGTAACATCCTTCTACAAGCGAAAGACCGTCATCTTTCTACCTTCGACCAGCACTTCCCATCTCTTCTATTCTCATTTTACCGAAATGATTTTGTCCCCTGGGACTCATATGATGATCCATACACCTCTACCGTGACTCCCGATCACATGACCTATTCTGGTGCACACCCGTTTGCCCTCCACCACGGCAACCCTAGGGAAAAGACACAACAACACGCAGCTCTTAGAGACACCCACTCATCACAATAGCACCAATCGCAAGCCTAGCTCTCACTTTTGAACCCACCTTGTTCACAACACCCACTTTCAATTTGGAACCCTCCCAAACCAATTCTTAGCCAGCAAGTTCTAGCTCCAAGGACACTGCCCTCCCCACTACACTATTGATCACCACCCGCCCTCTCTTGTCATGGGACCTACCGCCTGTCTTCCATCTTATTGAACTGGTGCCCTACCTGACACACTTACCCTATTTCTCAACTGCATAGAAAAAAACTGGATTCTCTAGGTAATGACCTCTCTCAGGTAAAATGTGATATTGCGATCCTGACCAAATTTACACGCCACCCCACTCCAAAAATAGAGAAGTGGATTTGCCCGAAAGACTCTTCCAATGTCAGCCACTACCTCTGCATGACCTTCATTCCCCTGAGCCGGATGTCCCACAGACCCTACCGAGCACTCAATCCCCTATCCCCACTTGAAGTTGAATAACTCTGCAAATCATACAACACAAATACTCAACATACGGACCCCAAGTCTCCGTCCTCAATCCCAGTAATCTTGAGCACAAATAGAATCTCTTGAGTTAATATATTGCCCAGACCACTAGCCTAATATACCACGTTTCAGACTCTACACTCTACCCCTAACAACTTGAACTCCCTTTCCTGCATGCTTCTTAACTGCAGATTGGCAGTTAAACATGCAACAGAAATATCAGAAACCATTTTAGCTGACAATATTGAAATCGCTTTCTTAACAGAAACCTGACTTAATGAACACTCAACCCCGATGTTGGACTTGCTTACTCCTCCTTTATATTCGATCATTAGAGAAGATATACCTATACGAACAGAGATCATCCACTAAGATTAATTCAAACTGAACACACTAAAATCCATGCCCTACTCAACCTTCTAATATCTCGGAGTTGATCTCTCAATAAAAGGCACCACCCCTATCTCATTCTACACTATCTATCACCCCCCGGTTATCGTATACTCTTCACTGAAGAACTAACCGGCCTAATAACAAAGTTCTCCCTTACTGACACCACAGATATGCTTCTAGGTGACTTTAAGCTGCACAAGAACGACACAGAAGACACCACAGTCGAGAATCTTTTAAACCTTCTTGAATTGAAAGACCTTACCCAACTCTGTAACAAACAGACCCACAACAAAGGCTCTACGCTAGATGCTATAATTACGAAAAACAATCTTGTCTCCCTTCAGTCCGTCATTTTTTTTTTACATTTATTTATTAATTTTAAATTTAATAAGAGGTGTTAGACATGTGCATGCATCAATAATAAATACACTCGGATCACATAGGCTTTCTTTAGTTCAAATAGATTTAAAGCAGCAACACATGACATAGCCACTTGTATTGTCTGGGAAATGAAAAAAAAGTTAACTGCAAAATGGCATGATTGACTAAAGATGATACCATGCCTATGATGCCGGCAGTATACATTTCCGTACGCAACATGTGAGCTGTAAGGGTGTAGGCTAGTAAAGGTGGGTGGGGAAGAAAATGAGGAACAGGGGAGGGATAGATGAAAACAGGTGCGCACAGTGTCAACTGTTGCCCAACTAAGCACTCTGCTGCCCCCGGATCGCCTGCGCTCTACTCATAAACTAGACCAGTTCTTTGTGGTTTGTTTGTTGTTTTTGTGTAGCAAAGCCTCCTCTTTTCTATCATATGTAATGTGCCCTGGATATGCACATGGGGTGTTTAAAATATTAGTTCACCTAGAGTTCTATCGAATAGGTCATATAGGCCCACTCGTAACACTCCGCGAGTTGTCAGTATCCGCGCCTCGCCAGTGCCCACGGTAGTCTCCTGGGACTCTTCATTTGCTTGCCAGGTGGTGCGGGGATCCAGTAGGACTGTGTCCCATCGGGAGTCTGTGTAGCCCTCGGGTAGTCTCAGGGTGCAGAGCAACGCTCTTCGCCTGTACCCAGATCACCAGTGAGTGAAACCAAGCTGTCTTGGGTGGGGGTTCCGAATACTTTCAGCATCTGGTAACTAAGCACTTAGCTACAATCAACCCCAGGTCTATGAATCTGGACGTTACCTTATGTTTTTTGGATCTCAGGTAAAGGCCCAGAAAGCATACTTCCCAAGTGCATTCTACTACTCGGCCAGTGCACTGCGACAGATGAGTGGTAACAGAGGGCAGTGCAGTTCCACAGCATATGAAGTAGGTCCTCATCCACCCGACTACACCTGGGGCAATGAGCGTCAGTGCGTTTGAAGTATTTGTTTATTTTGGCCGGTGTCAGGTATGCTCTATCTATTATAAAGTATTGTATCAGGCGGAATCTAGCGAATCTGGAGATACGCATGCGCCCCTCTAGTATAGCCAACCGCTCTCAGTCTGTGCATGGCGACGGAGGTCAGTGTCCCAGTGTTGTCTGAGAGATGTCAGTGGCTGCGCGACATGCGATCTCAGTGAATCAGCGAACCACTTTGTGAGATGCCTTCCTGTGCCCATCATATGCATATATTGGATGCTGCAGAGTGTAGTGGGCTCTTGCATTATGTCTCCCCACAGTGCTCGTAGCGCTGAGATCAGCGAGGTGTGTAGTAGGAATTGGCCCCGTGGCAGTTGTTCTCCTTAGCTAGGGTGTCAAAGGCTGCTAAATGCATGTCGCAATATAGGTCCCCCAGTGTCTGTATCCCTGACTCCCCCCATGCAGAGAGTTTTGCAGCAGTAATGGCACATTGCCCTCTCAAAGTACCCTGTATAGGTGGGGAAGACGCATATGGGATTGTGCTGTTTGTGATGCATAAGCTGCAGTGAAAGCATCTGTAGGCCACTGCAAACATCAGCTGGGTGGGTGTTGTACCTTTCCTCCCGGGGTGGAATAATCTTACGATTGATGAGTGTGTGCGTGCTGGCAGTTGCGTGGCAGTGTCCGCTAAGCAGAGTCCACTAACCTGCCAGGCTATCTACTGAAGTTGAGCTGCCAGATACTAGTGTACCATATTTGGTACAGCAAGCCCTACTGGCTTGCTGACAAGTATAGCTGAGTTAATGCCACCCTGAATTGCGAACCATGCCACATGAATTATTGCATATTGTGTTCAATTGAACGAAAGATTAGAGGCTGGATATAGAGTGGCAGGTTAGTGAAGTAATATAGTAGTCGCGGGAGGACCACCATTTTGAAAAGCGCAATATGGCCCACGACTGTGAGGGAGAGAGTGTGCTAGAAGGCCATGTGATTTAATTGCACTAATCTCCCATATGAGGTTCCCTTCTAGTAGATCTTCTGGTTGGTGGTAAATCCTGACACCCAGGTAGCGAAATACAGACAGCTGCCATTGCACTCCAGTGCCATTGACCACTGGTGTTGGGTCAGGGGTGGCCCTAGTGAATGGGTATAGGCGCAATTTAGCCCAATTTACTCGTAGGCCAGATAGGGATGCAAAGTCAGATAGTGTCTTCGTTATAGTATTGCACGGTTCCCTTATGTCTGGAGATATATCAACAAATCATCGGCATACAGCGATACTGCATGTGTGCGATCCCCTAGGGGGATTCCCCATTCTTCCCCACCTTGGCGAAGGGTTTCAGCCAGTGGCTCCATGGCCAGAGAGAACAGCAGTGGACACAGTGGACATCCTTGCCTGGTACCACACCCGATGGGTATCGACGCTGACATATAAGGGCCTGTCTTGACCCTGGAGGTGAGAAGAGTATTTAACAGTTTGATAAGATGCAGGAAGTGGGTGCCCAGTCCATACCTGGATAGGGCGGTGAACAGGAACTCCCACTCCAGCATGCCAAACAACCTGAATGCGGCCAGCGGTCTACTGAATATTTACCTACTCGAAAGACGCCGTAGGTTCAGGGATGTGCTATGAGCCAGCGCAAAGCAGTTTTGGTCAGTGTGCACCAACTAAGACACTAGCGAAGACAGTCGATCTGCTAATATTTTGGCCAGCATCTTGTAATCAGTGTTTAAAAGTGCTAATGGGTGGTAGGGCCCAGCAGTTCAGGATTCCACTTGGGTTTAGGCACTGACACAAGCAGAGACTCGCGAAGGGACACCGGGAGGATTGACGCCTCGAGTGAGTTACCGTATAGTGTCAGTAAGTGCGGGGCTAGGACTGCTGCATATGCCTTGTAGTATTCGGCTTGTAGCCTGTCCGGTCCAGGAGCCTTACCTGTAGCTAATGCCTTTATGGCTGCCTGGATCTCAAGAAGTACAACCGGTTCGTCCAGCTCCGCCCACTGTGAAGGGGTCACAGCTGGCAGGGAGAGAGGGGAAAGAAAGACGTCCAGCGTTAATAACAGACTTGTATAGTTTAGTATAATGTTTAGCAAACTCCTGGTGTATTTCTTGCTGGGTGGTCAATAAATGTCCTGACATTGAGCATAGCGAGAAGATCTATCATTGCGTTTGTTCCTGCCTAATCAGCCATGCCAGCAGACAGCCCGATCTGTCTGCCTCACCATGGGTGCGAGCGGAGTGCGCGGCATAGTTCAAATATCTTAGTCATTCCACCACTTCCGCATGCTCACGCCTCACTTTATATAGCTTACACTTGTCAGCTGGGTTCAGCATTGTGCCAGACTCCAGGTGGAGAAGCAAGTTTTGGAGGCATGCTATCTCTCAGTCCAGTTGCTGACGAATGCGCAAGCGGAGACCCAGGCACTGTCCTCTCACTACTGTTTTAAATTTTTCCCACTCTATCCCCTTATCGGCGATCGAGTCTCCATTCATTTCAAAGAAAGTGTCAATAGTTGTTCCTAGTGACGCTCGGAAGGGTGGGTCTTCGAGCACCGCTGGCTGTAGGCGCAATAAGCGCCTGGCTTGTCCAGATCCTTCCCACCTAATTTGAAGTATATGAGGGTTGTGGTCTGAGTGCGTCCGACCCAAATAATCTACTCGAGTGCCACCAGAGATTAATGCTGCTGCTCCCACAAAGCAGTCGATACAGACATGAAGTCCATGTGGGGGGGGAGTAAAAGGAATAGACCCGTGTCTATGGGGTCAATGTCCTCCATAAGTCGATTAAGCGCCAGTGGTGCAACTATTCTACCAAGTCCCTAACGTTGGACGTGGCAGCCACCTGTGGGAGCGGTGGGAAGGACCTATCTAGAGTTGTGTCAAGGACTGCATTAAAGTCTCCTCCTTTCAACCTCCCTTCAGTTCATCATAACCATTGACTGGTCTGACCACCACCTAATACAATTTTTTCTCAAGGCAAATCCTAGTCCTTGCCCACCATCAGCCAATAATGTCACGCACTGGACAAGGAACCTCAAGCAAATCCCACTAACAGAGCTGGAATCCCGGCTCAGCGCCCATCTACACTCCCAACCTAACCTTAACTCCGTTTATTACCTCACTGCCCTATATAGCTCAGTAACGACTGATGTTCTGGACCAAGTGGTCCCTATTAAATTAAAGAGTTCTAGAGATCCCAATCCTCATCCAGGTTTAACGCAGACCTTAACGATGAGAGGAGACACTTAAGACTGACTGAAAGGCTATGGAGACAGAACCCTTCACTTGAACACCTCGCACTCCTCAGACCTGGACGTCTCTCCTACAAAAAAACATCTTTAGAGAAAAAGCCACTTTCTTTTGCAACCAACTTGACCATGCAAAAAAACAGACCAAGGGCTCTATTCAATATCATCAAACAACAAACCACTCTTATCCCCCAACAATAAACAACAGTCACCAACGAACTCTGTGATGAAATAGCCAATTTCTTCTCTGACAAAATTGTTAAAATCAAACTTTCGCTTATCCCAGACTCAAGACCATCATTCCAGCCTGACGACTCTAACGATATGCAAAGCTCCATGGAGAATGCATCACATAACTCAACAAAAGACCGGGGGGACCCAAGAAATACAAACACCAGCACTGATCCCCTTCAACCAAAAAATAATGCTAAGTGGACTGACTTCAAACTGATGACAGAAGATGAAGGTTTCAAAATAATTGCTCATTTGAAGCCCACATCCCACTCTATGGGCCACTCCCTTCTGCCTTAGTGCAGAACCTGAACAATATCATCTCTCCTTTTTGGACCAAAACCATTAAGGCCTCTCTCTTATCTGGCAGAGTCTCTGACTCCCTCCAACTAGGACAAGTCACACCCATTCGTAAAAAAATCAGGTACTGACCCCAACAACTTAAATGACCACAGACCGATCACCAACCTTCCCTTCCTAGCCAAAACGATAGAGAAATGTGCCCTACTTCAACTCAACCAGCATATTGATGAATTCCACCTTCCTAATACTTTCCACTCTGGATTACAGAGAGGCTGCAGCACTGAAACGACTCTGCTTAGTATCTCTGATGACATTCACAAATCTCTTGATGAAGGGGACTCTGGCCTCCTTCCCTACTTGACCTATTGGAGGCTTTTGACACGGTGAACCCTCCGGCTCTACTCAAGACCCTCAAGAGTCGCTCTGGCATTAACAGCACAGTATTAAAATGGATCTCATCCTACCTACAACATCATTCTCAACAAATAAAAATCAACAGTTGTCTCTCGAAACCTGTTCTGTTGCCACAAGGTGTTGTAGGTGTGGGTGAGGAGTTTGAAGGTTATTCTTCTGTCTGCCGGGAGCCAGTGGAGATTGCTGAGGTGTTGAGTGATGTGGTTGTGCCAGGGAGGTCTAGGACCAGTCTGGCTGCAGCGTTCTGGACATTCTGGAGCTTGCAGAGGTTTTTCTGGGTAACGCTGGCTTAGACAGCGTTGACATAGTTGAGTCTGCTGCTGATGAGCGCGTGAGTGGCGGTCTTTCTGGATTTGGTGGGTATCCATCTAAGGGTCTTTCGCAACAGGCGGAGGGTATTGAAACAGCCCGAGGATACTTAGTTGAACTGGCAATCCTTAGTGAGCGATGCATCTAGTATGATGCTGGGGTTTCGTGTGTAGTCCGTTGGGGTGGGGGGGAGTTCCTAGCGCAGAGGGCCACCAGGTATTATTCCATGCAGAAGGGGTGGATCCCAAGATGAGGGCTTCTGGCTTGTCTGAGTTGAACTTAAGGCAGCTGTTCTTCATCCAGTTGGCGACGGATTTCATCCCTTCTTGGAAGTTGCACTTGGTGACGTTGGATTCATTGGTGAGGGAGAGGATCAGCTGTGTGTCATTGGCGTAGGAGATGATGTTGAGTCCATGGTTCCTGGTGGGACATGGTGGGCAGTGAAAATGTATGTCTAAAATAGCTAGGGTTGTCTGAATAAATCCCATGAGTTTTATCTTTCGTCACAGAAACAGCCGTCACTAGGAAGGGTCAGCAAAGTCTGTCTGCCACAGGCCCTGCAGGTTTCATGGACCTGCACTGCCTCTACAAAATGTATTCATATATCACAAAAGCAGACCTTGTCTTCTGTAGAGATATAAAACATTGTTGAGGAAGCAAGTAGTCTTGGGTTGCTTTTGTTCCTGTTTGCTGAGGACCTGGCCTAGCATTTTAGTCCTATTGGAGCAGGGTCAAGACTGATTTGCGTATGACTGGGTTCAAACTGAGGTGGCATGGTAAGCAAAAGAATGATGGGCTGGAATGCTACCCCCACCAATTTCCAGTGGTTAGACTTAGTGCAAGCATCCTCCCATCATCATAGGTGTTTCATGTAACACCCTAAGTTGTCCTTTACTCACTGTGCAATTGAAGCCAAGCTATACCCAACTGAAGAGCCCCAATCAGGGTGAAACCGGTCTTAGGTTGCTAGTGTTCTGGTCTGGGGAGGACCTGATATTGCAGTTTGGGTGGACTGTTCCTATTGGAGCAGGGTCAAGAATGATTTGCATATGGCTGGCTCCAAATTGAGGGCCCCGCAAAAGTTACTGACCTGGGCCTCACCAGAAGCTTCTAATAGGCCTATTCACAAATAGTCTCAATGCAAAGGGCAACCGAAGATACTTGGAAACATCATCCCAAGGCTGCTGAGAGGAGCCACTATCACTGCCATTTACACAGCCTGCAACAATGGAGCTGAGGTGATGGTTGTTTTCTGACCTGGCTTCCTGGGGCCGTAATATGCATTTTAATTGTTTGCACTGGGTGCACCTTTTAAAAGGTGCGCACGGCACAAAAAACTAAAATGCACCCTATTATGGTGAATGCTCTGAGATCCCCTTGCAGGTGGGTGCAGTCAGTGACTCAGATGTCCTCCAGAGGGCTGCTCTCAGGGGGCGCACTCACCTTCTAGGTGGCGCACTGTGAGTGAGCCCCGTGAGAGCTTCTTTGCCTCTGCGCCCATGTCTGTAATTTGGCACCGGCGCCGAGGCAAAAAAATTCCCTCATTCGCATAAGGCACACCCCTATGCAACTGAGGAAACTCCCCCTGAAAGCTGGCGGATTAAGTGCGCCGGCGCTATCGGTATTACGGAAGGGGACGCACAAGCGTCTGCGCCCCCCTTCTGTAATACCAAAGTGGGCACAAACGTATGTTGCGCCCCCGGGACTCTTACTGTATTACAGTCCCTGGTGTTGTAGAAAAAAGCATCCTTCAAGTTGAAGATTAATAACAATCTTGTTTTCTTTGGACAGGGAATAGATTTCTCAGTTTAGCTGTCAGATTGGATCTTTTTACGAATGTTAAAACTATCTATGAATCAAAATTGAGCTGTTTTGTTGCCACCTACGTCTAGGTCTCAGTTCTGCTCTTTGGTTAGAAATGGGTCCCAGTAACAGGACTCACTCAACATGGGACTCCTAGCAAATCTATCTCTTTGTAGATGACAAAATAGTGCCATGTCTGCCAATCCAGGACAGAGTGTCCCACTTTCTCTGTCTCATTCACACTTTTTTTGAGAAAGTGGATGCTGCTAGAAGGCTAAAAGAATGCCTTTAATTTCTAGTAATGCAGAGATATGTACAAATATAAATATTTGGTTTATGTACAACCTAGAGCCAAACTTCATAAAGAAATTACAAAATAAAAATGACTTAAATCATGTATAACATTTTCAGACAATGTGCAAAGTCTAGACCCTGAAGTGTGGCCTCTATTCCAAAACAAATTGTTTTCTAAATGAAGACCACCTCCCACACCTCATTAGTGCACAACGTCTTGCAATCGCAGATGACAGTGATGATCTTTAAACTTAACGTAGGCAAACATGGGTAGTAACCCCGACAGCTTATGTATGGGATACAGCTCCTGGATTGGACTAGGCTCCATCGATGCAATGTAGGACAAGCACTAAACGTTTTCCAGGGATAGCTGTCCCTTTGTTTTAAGGCTGGCTCATAAAAATAACAAAAATAACTTCATTGTTTCTTGCATAGGAAAGTTTTAAAAACATTAAATAGAATTATTATTTTTATAATGCAATTTTCTAAATATATTGGCTAGAAAAATAGGCTTACTACCAATCCTTAACAGCAATATAAGGACTATTTCAATACTTCAAACTCCAGCACACTGTGCACCAGAGATTTAGTCATTTAATGGTGCAGGGGTACGGGGCTCAATGGCCACAAGAAACCCCAATTATTGCTGCATTTCACACCCCCTTTCAGCACTCAGGGAACCCGTGGTCCTTTCCTGTTTAGAACCATGGCAACCTTGCTACCAAGGAGCATGCATAATATGAAACTGCGATTCAGGTCTGTGCATTCTTTACTGAGAAAATTGTGTGCTGCTTTCGTTGGGCTGTTGGGTCACGGATCTCTCAGCCTCATCAGTCCTGAAAACTGATACACACAGCCACTCCAGTTCTACGTACTGAGCACAGCACTGTGGGCTATGGCAATTTGTTCTGGAGTTGTCTTCAACTTAACAAGAGCTCTTTCGATCACACTACAAAGTTGGATGGTAGGCCTTTTTCTGAAAATATTTCCAATAATGGGGTATTCGAAATAGCTCAAAAAAGCAAACAAATTGTTTATTATTTTTCTTAAACAGCTATTATAATTTGTCAGACATCAGGAACACAAACACCTTCCGGAGATTGCACTGCTGCGTCTAAAAACGGGAAAGCAGCATCTAATTTGCTTGCAGACCTATGCAGTGGATGAATCCACATTCCCTAGTGGGTTCCACTCCACTTGACATGTATCAGGAAAAGCAAATGCCATTGGCCCACGTAAGGTCACGTGTTTCCCCGCACGCGGCTTAGCCAGAGTTACCGCTTAAAAAACATGGCGCCTGTTAGTAATGATCTCATTTACAGCGACTTCGCCGTGTGAAACGCAGGCGCCTCTTTCACCCCAGCACTGTGAACGCGAGGGACCGAGGTGTTATTACACGCACCACCTTGGAAGCGTTCCCTTGTCACATTCGCAATGCACGAGGGAGCGACGAGCGCGAATTCATGGGAAGCACGAGGCGTCTCGTCCGTGGCCTCCTTGTGGATTCCCTCCTTGCCCTCGTCTGTGCTAAATACCGCCGCAGCACATCAATAGCGTATTTCTCGGAAGCGTGTTTCTAGGAAATACGGAGCAGAGCCGCTCCGGGATCTTTTTTACACCAGTCAGGCAGCATCGCACTGAAGGCTGAAGCAAATATGTTTGATACAACTACGGGGGAAAAATGGCTGCATGCCTCCTCTTTTTTTCCCCATCCTATCTCCCCGGTTAAAGCCGGTGGGATGTAACTAGCGTTTTGGTCATCATGTTAATCAGCTTACGAAAGCAAATATTGCTTTTACAAATTCAAACAAGGGATAGGAGTGTGAAGCCAAAAGAAAATGCTGGGAAACCCGCTCTGCTGCGTATTAGGTTTCAAAAAATACATTATGTGCAGCAGGGCTGTGTCCCTGATTTTTTAGGGTAAGCAGTGCTGGCTACAAGATAGCCTTTGCCGATCTTTCTAAAGATCTTTACCATGGGTAAGGGCCACACCAACGTGATTTTTAAATGCTTCTATTTCTCACACAAATATTACTTTTTAATGGCTTCTTCGTATGACTTCCAGAAAGTCCACTGCTGGGGGTCATTTGCACTACTTCCGATGGCCTCCTTATTCAGCACTAACATCCATACGCACAGGGTCAAGACTGATTTGCATATGGCTGGGTTCAAACTGGAATGGCATGGTGAGCAAAAAAACGATGGATTTAGGCCCAGATCTCTGTACTGGGGTGAATGTATGACATTGTTCTGCATTCTGTCCATCAATTGTTATTTTTGCAATTGTCACCCGAGTGGGAAGGGTATGCTCAGACGTGAGTCCCTTGCTCTCCATGCCACTGGAATCAAGCTATCCTGGCTGACGAGGGCTGAAAGCCCGAAACCGGTCCTAGGATGCTTGTTTCCAGTCCAGGGAGGACCTGGCTTGGCAGTTCGGGCTGGACTGTTCCCATGGGGCACAGGGTCAAGACTGATTTGCATATGGCTGGGTTCAAACTGGAATGGCATGGTGAGCAAAAAAACGATGGATTTAGGCCCAGATCTCTGTACTGGGGTGAATGTATGACATTGTTCTGCATTCTGTCCATCAATTGTTATTTTTGCATTTGTCACCCCGAGTGGGAAGGGTATGCTCAGACGTGAGTCCCTTGCTCTCCATGCCACTGGAATCAAGCTATCCTGGCTGACGAGGGCTGAAAGCCCGAAACCGGTCCTAGGATGCTTGTTTCCAGTCCAGGGAGGACCTGGCTTGGCAGTTCGGGCTGGACTGTTCCCATGGGGCACAGGGTCAAGACTGATTTGCATATGGCTGGGTTCAAACTGGAATGGCATGGTGAGCAAAAAAACGATGGATTTAGGCCCAGATCTCTGTACTGGGGTGAATGTATGACATTGTTCTGCATTCTGTCCATCAATTGTTATTTTTGCATTTGTCTCCCTGTTTATGCCAACAGTAGAGCAGCTTCAAGCATTAGTTACATGCTGCTAATGCCAGGTAGTGTTGTATTGTGATATTTTATGGGGGCCAAACATTCCCTCACACTGCCCCCGGTTGAGTAGACGGGAAGAGTAACTCACACTATAACTACATATTTCAAATGGTACAGGAGTCCAAAGTAGCAGAGGGTCATACCAGGGAAACCTCCTCGCCAGACGTTGGAGAATCGGACAAACTAGTGTCTAACTGGGAAACACAAAGAGCAATACACAACTCAGACCCACTTGAGGAGTTCAGACTCGATTCCACATCACAAGTGATATGAGTTTTTCTATGTCCTTTGAAACTTGTTAAGTTTATCAAAATTGTCCCTCATCCCTTTCACATGGCATCTTACCTCAATTATTCTGTATACCCAAGTGCCCTTTCCATTTGCCCCTTCCATTGCTAGTGGGTGCCATAATAAATTCCTGCCTGGACTATTACAATGACTCTTTAAAAAGATCAACTCCAGATCGTAATTGTAATTGCATCAACATAGCACTTACTATCCCTGATGAGGTGTCGAAGGAATTCTTGGAAGAGTAGTAAACTACTCCAGGTAAAACCAGGGTTAGTAGTTAGTCTGTTTATTTCATTAATGCTTTCACACGTGCTTGATGTATTGAGCTTTTTAGTACTGTATTCTTAGGATGATCCAATACATGCATTAGTCTGGGTACTTAAATAAACAGAAAAAGGAAAACCTGCCACTTAATTGCATCAAGCAAAAAAATCTAGCTATAGAAAAGAAAACAAATCTCAAAATAGATCGATCTCCAAAATTAGACAATGGACTGTCGCATACCTTTATCAAATTATTTTACTATTTGTTCAACTTGGGTATCAGCAGCTTATATACATAAATTGTGACCACTACTAAAACTATACAGTGATAAATTATAATAAATACAAATGTTTCCTTCTTCTGTCACCCCTCATTCATTCTTACAATTCAATCTCACCTACACAGCTTTCCCACACACCCCATACATACTAGATCCACTGACCTATACAAAATATAGATAAACCAACATATGTAGACGCACACGAATATAGACAATGCTACAAAGATCAAAATCATATATCTCTCTGTTCATTGAGAAATTCTCCATGCGCTAAGAAAACATTTCAGTTAATCCTTTGATTTATAACATTGGTCAGATCTCCAAGCTTTCATTTTAGTACATTGATTTTTTACAGAATACAGTATGCACAACATCATCCAGAGTAGTGATCCTAATGTTCCTGTTTTGTCATGTGTCGATGCATGTTTCAGTAAAGGCCAATATATGGCCAAACCTTCCTCAAGGCGCTCAAATGAACAATTTCTTAACTCGATGTGGAGGGGAAAAATTGAGGGGAGAAAAGAAATACATTTGAAGGTTCCAGCAAGGATCGTCTCCACTCTTATAGGGGAAAACCAGAGGGGAAAGACACAGATATAGTAGTCGTAGTACTACTCGGAATGAGCCGTCAATAGCTTTCCTCAAGAGAGGGTACTATTTCTTGCTCCAGTAGTCTACAGTCCAATAGGGGTAAAATGACCAAATTCGCAGGGTTTCTTAGATCCCCAGACACGCAACGGATACAAAAGAGTCTAGGTGCGATCTACGAACAAAGGTAGCAAAACATTCAGGCTCCCTTTTCAAGAAATAGGGGTTGTCTGGCAGCAAACGTATCCCTCAATGCGCCAAGCGATACGGACACTGGCAGTCAGCTACTTGAAGTAATGGATGCGGCGTGAAGCAAGCTCAAGTCAACTTAGGTTAGCTTAGTAAGTTAGTAAATACAAATAGGCATTTAATTAATCACAATAGAAGAGGTGGAGAACAAAATGGTGGACGGCCTATGCAGACGACATACAACCTATAAAGTCCCTCACGAACAAGAGGCCCCAGACAAGAATCAACATTTCCCCCTGCATGACTGCCGTGGTCACCTGGATAAAGTCCAACTGCCTCAAGCTCAACTCGGACAAGACCAAAGTTGTAATTTTGAGAAAGAACACCTTGCCGTGGGACTCCACCTGCTGGCCAACAGACCTAGGACCTACACCTTCCCCAACGACCCAAGCAAGAAACCTAGGTATCATCTTCAATAACAAGTTCAACATGATGCCCCAGGTCAACGTTGTTTCCACATCCTGAGGATGCTGTGAAAAAACTTGAAGCGGCTACCAGATAATGCCAGGAAAACAATCACACAGGCCCTCATAACCATCATACTTGAATACGGCAACGCACTATATGCTGAAATCAGCAAACAGCCCCTGAACAGACTCCAAAGCCGGTCAGAATGCAGCGACCAGAATCATCACCAACCTACCATGCTGCACCCACATCACACCACACCTCAGGAATATTCACTGGCTTCCCATACACAAACGCACTCAAATCAAAGTCCTGACACATGCACATACAAAGCACTACACAACATAGGCCCCACCTCCTCAACAGCCACACACACTTCCTCTGACCCTCCAGCCACCTCAGCTCAGTCAAAATTTCACTGGCACACATACCCTGCATTCAAAAGGGCAGAGGAGGAGGTTGCACCTTCTCTTACATCGCCCCCAAAGCATGGAACTACCTTCCACAGCACACCAGAACCTCCTCATCACTTCTTGAGTGCCGCAAGAAGCTGAAGACCTGGCTTTTGAATAATTGCCATGAACACCCTGACTACCCACCTGTGAAGGGAAGCGTCTGGATACTCTCATGGGTGAATAGCACACTATACAAATCTGCATAGCATACAGTGATGGTGCAAATTTGCCCATATTATAGAAAAAAAGGTAACCCATGTCTGTAATTCACTAAGTGCCCTGGGAACGCAGCAGGTTTCTTCACCTCTGGTTCACTTTGGCATTATACAAGTGTATGCAGAACCCTTGCATGGCCCCTTCTGTAATACCGATCTTGTTGGCTCACATGTAGCACTGGTGCAAACTCAAGGGGGCATTCAATCATTTTCAAATGGGTGTGGGCCAATGCAAATGAGGAAACACTTTGTGCACATGCTCTATTACAAGCAAAAAGAACAACAGATGGACAGAATGCAGAACAATGTCATACATTCACCCCTTTACAGAGATCTAGGCCTAAATCCATCTTTTTGTTTGCTCCCCATGCCATTCCAGTTTGAACCCAGCCATACGCAAATCAGTCCTGACCCTGCGCGAAATGGGAACAGTACAGCCAGAACTGCCATGCCAGGTCCTCCCTATACTGGAAACAAGCATCCCAGGACCGGTTTTGGGGTTTCACCCCTCATCAGCCAGGATAGCTTGACTCCAGTGGCATGGAGATCACGGGAACCACTTCTGGGCATACCTGTCCCACTCGGGGTGACAAATGCAAAAAGAACAATTGATGGACAGAATGCCAGGCCAGGTACTCCCTGGACTGGACACAAGCATCCAAGGACCGGTTCCTGGGTTTCACCCCTCATCAGCCAGGATAGCTTGACTCCAGTGGCAAGCCCTCCCTGGCCAAAAAGGTAGCAAGTACCCCAGAAATAGATGCACGAATGGCGACTTTTATCACCAAATTCATTAAAGACCCTAAGAAAAGTTTGGACCATTCCTGGCGGTCCTGCCAAGATATGGTCTTGGATGTTCTGTGTCC
This sequence comes from Triturus cristatus, assembly GCF_964204655.1. Taxonomy (NCBI): domain Eukaryota; kingdom Metazoa; phylum Chordata; class Amphibia; order Caudata; family Salamandridae; genus Triturus; species Triturus cristatus. The sequence continues at coordinate 964,311,849 of NC_140589.1, forward strand.
ACTGACAAAAACTTTAGGAATGGCGGAAGATGCCAGAAAGTCAGGCAATATGATTGATCCCGCAATCCTAGTGTGATGGGCTCAAAGGGCCTTATGTTTCTCAGGAAATGCGAACTATGCATTGTCGATGGAGCATAGGCGCGGCTTGTCGATCAAAATAGAGTCCAGATTAGGGGAACTGGCCACCACCGAAGCTGGCTATGTGGCAAATGGGGGTCTCTTTGGTGAGCCGTTCATAAAGGAGTTGTCACGTTTCAGTAATACTTTTTCATCTCTGGGCAAGGCCCAGCAGTCTATTAATTAGGTCTTTCACCAGGCATTTTTTTTAGGGTAGAAAGAGGTAGGAGGAGCTCCACCAGCTGCTCATACAACTTCAACTCCTATCAGCTCCAGACGAGGCATTCTCTTCAGTGGCAAGACCACAAAAAATTAGGAGGGTTCTACTCCTCAAGAAGTTGTGACAGAGGATGTGGTGGAAAAGGAAACCTCCACGGAGCCAGCAATGCGCCAGGTGGAACCACCAGTAAGAAATGCCCCTTTTTTCCTACCAGGGATGGAGGAAGGCTGCAGTGGTTCAGCCACAAGTAGCCGGCCATTACAGTGGATGCATGGGTGCTTCAAAATGTGAAGGGGTTTCATATAGAATTCCACGGGACACTCCACCAACATTTCAGACCCCGTCCTTTAGTCTTCTCCCGAGAAGGCACACAGTACGTAAAGAAGTGCAAGATCTGCAACAGAAGAGGGTCATCATACAGTTGGTTTCCCCCCCCAGAGGATTCCTGATATATATTTTTGGGTCAAGAAAAAAGACAAGGGGTTCAGACCAGTAATAAATCTGCGGGATTTCAATCAATGGGTGTTACACCGCCATTTCAAAATGGGGGGCATTCACCTCCTAAGATATGTCTTGTTGCCCAAAGCCTGGCTGGTACGTCTTGATCTAAAGGACGCCTACCTTACCGCTATTTACTCCCCACAGGAGGTTCCTACAATTCCAGTGGGACGACCAAATCTACGAATTCACTTGCATGCCGTTCGGTCTGTCCTCAGCACCTTGGTGCTTCACCAAGGTGAGGAGGCCAGTTATGGGATGGCTTCGGGCATGAGGTGTGTGACATATAGTGTACCTGGATCACATCCTTCTGATGCACCAGGAGAAATCAATTTTACCCATGCAACTCCGGATGACTCAATCCTTGCTACAAGACTTGGGTTTTATATTGAATGACCAAATGTCAGATTTTGTGCCAGTACAACAGATGACCTTTCAGGGATTTGAGGTCGACACGGTACGCCAGTGCCCCAGGTTACCCCAAGAGAAGATGCTTTTGATTTGCAGGGAGTTGCGCTGAAGCTTGGAAAGAGATACATTTTACCTTCAGCATTTGCCCGGGTTGTGGGCCTTCTATCGTCTTCAATCCAAGCAATTTTTCCAGGTTCATTACACTACCGGGCCTTACAACGCCTGAAGGCACAACACCTACAGCGGGGCCTGACATACACGGAGGAGTTTTCTCATGCCCTAGAGGCACGCGCCGAGCTTCGCTGGTGGCTGGAACATAGGCAGGCCTAGAGCAGAAAGGTAATTTTAGGAATCGAACTCCAAACATGGTGATCGAATCAGAAGCCAGTCAGCGAGGTTGGGGCACCTGTTGTGGGGATACAACCACCGGCTGTCAGTGGTCAGAGCAAGAAGAGTCTCTACACATCAATTGTCTGGAACTTATGGCAAGATCCATCGCAGTTAGGAGCCTTGCTGCCAACAAGGTCTCCTATGCCATCTTGTTGAAGATGGACAACATCTCGGCGGTGAGATATATCAACCGTCTGGGGAGGCACGAGATCCAGGGTACAGGCGGACTTGGCCAGGGACTTCTGGAACTACTGCCTGGTTCACAACTTGTCAATCACAGGGGAATATATCTAGGGAAAATTCAAATTGGTGGATGGCAGTCCAGGCACCTACAGAACTACAGTGCCTGGAAGCTGGACCCCTCTCTATTTCAGAGCCTGACGGTTCGGTGGAGTCCATGTCAAGTGGACATTTTTGCATTTCGCCTCAATTACCAGCCTCCTCGTTTTTTCAGCTGGCACCCCGATCCCCTCGCAGAGGCAACAGATGCCTTCCTGCAAGATTGGAGCCAATTCCGGGGGTATGCGCCTCCTCCATTCTCTATGATAGCCAAACTCATGGCATTGATTCAGCGTCAGCAAGCGGAAGTGATCTTGATGACACCACTTTGGAAATCACAAGTTTGGTATCCAGTTCTTCTGTACCTTTTATGGATTTTCCAATTCGACTTCCTCTGACACCTCATCTTCTGATGGACTCACATGGCAACTTGCACCAACTGGTTTAGGAAGGGACTTTCCAGTTCATGGGTTTGAGGATTACAGGGGGCGTTGGGAGATCCCGGGCCTTTTGTCAAGTGCTTCCTCCCTTTACAGAAAAGCCTGGGCTGACTCTAGGGTCAAGAGATACAGTTCCGCATGGAGAAGTTGGTCACGCTGAAGTTTGCGATGGGGTTTGGATCCCATGGGGGCAGATATAAAGCATGAGGTCCACTTCTTGTCATCTGAATTAGTGGACAAGAGTTTGGCTTACTGCACAATTAATGTGATAAGATCAGCAATTTCAACGGGTCAAGTCCCCACACATGATGTTCCAGTAGGGGAACACCCGTTAGTCTGTAGACTCCTAATGGGTATTCACTTGTCCTTTCCCCCGCAAATAAAGTACTCTTCCCTATGAGATGTTAATGTGGTACTGCAACTACTGCGATCATGGCAGGATAATGCATATCTTTCCCATAAGGAGTTAACCGGTAGGTTGGCGGTTCATTTATGTTTCATCTCGTGTAAATGGGTTTCGGACGTCAGTGCCCTAGAGGTCACAGCACGTATGTTCACTCCAAAGGGACTGTCTTTCACGATCGCATGACGCACCAAATCCAACACAAGGGTGGTTCATTACCCAGCTTTTCCGGGTCATCCAAAATTCTGTGTGGTGCGCTGCCTTAGAGCATACGAATCTATAACTGAGGAATATAGGCCCCCTGGAACAACGCAACTATTTATTTCCCTAAAGAAGACTTTCAAGCTAGTATCGGCAACAACTATTGCCCATTGGGTCAAATGGGACTGCAAGAAGCAAGCATCAATACCTCTGCCTACGGAGTACATTCCACCAGGGGAGCTATGGCATTGAAAGCCTTCTCTCTGGGGAGCCGCCTTGAGGACATCCTCAGATCAGCGGACTGGTCTTCGGGCTCCAAATGTAAAGCATTTTATTTCAAACCTATCACTGGCATGGCTTCACTGGTTGTCAACCAGCTTTAAACTAGCACAATCTGAGCTGCTGGTCCTGACATAGTATATAAAATTTCATAACTTTCGTGAAGGAAAGTTTCATTTCTATTAGGGACGCGCAGGTATGGTTTATCCCTCCGAATTGTGATTATCATCTAATACCCTCCTATTACCTGCTGAAGTCTTCAATGTTAGATAAGTATGATGGGTTCAGGGACAATTTTAAAGTTGTTTTCGACCTTGTTATGTAATGTTGATTCTAACTGTTCCTATGGATTGGGGGTGGAGGGATCAATTTGTCAGTAAGAGTCTTGATTGTTACCAGTATTACTGATTTGGTGTATGACTTAATGTTATGTCATTTTGAAATTTATGGTGGTTATCTTTGGTTTTTCTACAGGATCAGATCATAAGCAAGATTCTTGACAGAAAAGTGGAATGCAAGATGTTTTGCTCGAAGAAAGAGGAAGTGCTGTTCCTTGATGTTGCTTATATGGGACTGACTCTATGATTGCTCAGTTATAATTACAAAGACTCTTGTGATATGTAGTCTTTCAATAAGAAATAATGTTGTTTAAGGCTGCTGAGCGGAATAAATGGAATAGAGAAGCATAATCCTCGCCTCAGTGTCCTTAATAGAATTGAAACTTTCCTTCACGAAAACTAGGAAATGTTATATTCCACACCTCACACAGAAACGATAGAACCTTCATAAGAGAAAATGCCAAAAGAAAGAGAAAAGATTACAATACATCTCCTCCCTGTAATAACACAAGATATAAACAGGAAAAGCAAAAAACAATACACAAGTCAGACTAACCACACATCAAGTGAATATAATTTTAAAATTAGGGAAAACAGTTGCAAAACTGAATAAATTACCAATGAACAAACCCTGAAAAGAAAATTGATGTGAAAACAAAAATTAACTACTAAAGAAATGCTTCATCTCACAAACTCTTGCAGATACCGCAGAGCTCTCCTGACACTCTGCACCCTCTCCATTCCAACAGTCCTACTCACACGATCCTCCCGTCTCAGAGAAATATCACCAACTCCTGTGTTGCTCGAAGGAGAAACATGAAAACTGGTGTCAGATCAGAAACCACGCACTGCTTCTTCATCATCCATCAACATAGAAACAACCACTGCAACCTTCATCTCTGTCTCCACTCCTACCTATCCAATGCATAAGCCATATTTAACAAACCTCCTGAGATTCCATCGTTCTCCATTAACCAACCAACACAACATGCCAACTATGTACTTCTCTTACTTGATAAAGCCCCCTAAATTTGGTAAGTTCCCTTTCCACTCACCCAGCTTTTACTTTACCCAATCACCGGCCATAATCCTTCTTTCACACTAGGAGACACCCTCGGTAGCACATTGGAACCGATCACTCGCACTTAACAAACTCTTCCCCTCAACTAAATTTTTCAAGCAAGCTGGGATAAGCTTGGTATTAGGCTTTCAACCTCTCATCAAACAAAAAGGTGAGAATGTTGTGACAGAATTTTCCATTGTACGATAGCCACAAACCAGATCAGATACATTATTACCAACATTCAACCTGTTGGCAAGAGCCGATTGGATCCCCCCTTTGATTGTACGATTAGCTCTTTCAACTACTAATAATCCTTCATTTCTTGGGACTTCAGTTGAGTACCATAATCAGTAATAAGAACAAGAGGCAAACTCTCATTCTGAAACACTTCTTGCAAAGCATGTATAGTAGTCCTGGTAGAAATCTCTGACAAAAGTTTTACTACCAACCACCTGGAATGTACATCAATCATCACTAATGCAAACCTCCTCTCATGCCTGGGAACAGACGTAGGACCAATACAATCAGTACAACAGAGTGCCTTGCTTGACTAGGATCACAGAGAGCACCCAAATCTGTATGGCAACCAACCTTGAGGCTTTTTTAAATCTCTGTACTCAACACAGAGCTCCACCCAAGACACTACATCATGGTTCATTCCGGGCCACGAAAACTCCATCTTCAACTGTTCTTTTGTGACTGTCTGGCCTAGATGTCCCTCATGCGCAAGCTCAAAAAGTCTCTTCCGCACACCTGTGGGCAACACAATTCTCTCTACTCACATAAGCACTTTTCCACCCACCACCGACAGATCATCCAATACTTTGCCATAAGGTCTTAAGGCAACAGGCAAAGTACTTTCTTTCCTGCTGCCTTTCACAATCATCTGAAACACAGTATTTAAAACCTCATCTCTCTCCATGGGAAACGTCCACTCCAAGTCACTCACAGATCCACAACTCGATTGAACAACAGCACACACGTTCACCAATGCTCCTTCCTTTTCATTCCATACCGCTGCTTCTTTATCCACATATTCCCAATCCAAAGGCAAACAAGACAAGCAATATGCTTGTACATTTCTTAAGCCTGGTATGTACTCAATGGTGTAGTTTTATTCTTGCAAACGAGACACCAGCTTGGTGAATCTCACCAAACCCTTGCCGGCTCCTCCTGGAGAAAAACATCTTCATTAGAGGCTTGTAATCCATGCTAAGAATAATCTTATATCCCAACACATAAGTCCTAAAATACTTTACCCCCCAGGCCGCTGCACATACCTCCTTCTCGATCATAGAATAATGGTGTGCTGTACTGTAAGAGAACATGAGGCAAAAGCAATAGTTTTTTCATTTGAGCAATGAATTTGCCCCTATACCAGTAGCACTTTCATCAGTTGTTATGGAATTTTTCTTTTTCGTTTCAAAAGGTACAAGAATACCAGCTTTACATACTTACTCCTTAATAGTGCCAAAACACATCTGTTGCACACATCCCCTTATGAAACTTACACCTATTCTCAACAGTTCTTTCAAACATTCTTTCTTACTAGCAAAATTTATAACACGCTCGGAATAATATTTGAATAAACAAGGGTAGATCATAATTGGTCTTTATCCTGGGTTGTAGGTGATAATTTCATTGGTGAAATCAAATCCTTGTTTGGACTAACATCTTCAGCAAACAATGTGTGACCCAAATATTCAATTCAAGTTACCAAAACTACACATTTCTCTTTCCTCAGTGTCAAACCTGAATCAGCAATTCTATTCAATGCTTATTTTAACCCCTTGAGCGCTGTGCAAATTCCCCCGCTGTGCGGGCGAACTAATGAGTGGGCGGGTTCGGACGGCCCTCGGCTGTCCTCCGCACATGCCCACTGTGCATGCAAGGGGTTAAAGCAATAATCTAACTCTCCACACTATCTCCCAAAACCAAAATGTAATCTTGAAAATAGATGACATTGTCCAAGCCTTTAAACACCTCACTCATCATTTTCTGGAAGACACTAGCAACCTAAGACAAACTGAATGGCATTCTGGAAAATTGAAAGGTGCCTTTCATTGTTATAAACGCTATCAAAGGCTTGGACTGGTCATGAAGACAAATTTGATGACAGGCATGCTTGATATCCAATTTAGAGAAATACTTGCCCTGCCTGAGCATTAAAATAAGCTCATTTATATCAGGCGAGGGAAGATTATGTGTTACAATATTCTGATTCACGCTTCTTAGGTCCACACAAAATCTTAATTTTCCATCTGCCTTCTCCGTGATAACCACCAGAGAAATCCAACTATATGTTTCTACAGGTTCAACATAACATTTTTTAACATGTCATCCAATAATTTCTTAACTTCAACCCTCACCAGTATGAGCACTCTCCTCAGTTTGTGCTGTACTGGTTCTGCCCCCTATTTCATCCTTATCTTGTGTACGTAGCCTTTTAATTCACCCATTTCTTCTCTGAACACATCTTTGACACCCTAAACAATATCATCAAGAGTTGTGCCTTCCACATCACCTAATTTGCAAGGATGTAGCACATTATTGATAACAAACGTTCTGTTGAAATTTTGGAAAATAAATTTCAATCCAAAAAAGTGAGTTATGGGTTCAGGAGGGTAACGTCTTCATAAAGAAACATATGATGGTGGGCCTCCCAAATGATTCATAAGAAGAGAGACATGGTGATGTCCCTACATACGTCAAGTAGCTTGTTATAAAAAAATATCCAATATGTGTTCATCCTCTTAGATAATTCTCAGGTCATGTCAATACAGTCCAATATGAAACAGACCCATGATAGGGTCCTGGCAAAATTCTCCTTCTGAACAACAGTCGAAGTGCATTGAAAAACATATGAGAGAACTGTGATGCTGCATGCAATACGGTGGGGTCAGTGAGTGTGGTGGCGGGGTCAAAGGTGTGTGGAAAAATGTCCTTTTCTCAATAATCCACTTGAGAGGAGAAAGTCTTATTAATTGTTTTAGTATTACATAAGAAACTCCAGCCACATCCTGAGAAGAACCTCTCAGCCAACTGCCTAGTACATCTGTTCAACTATAAACATTCCACATAGAATTCTCAGCAGCATAATGAATAGTGATAGAAACAAACAAAGTCCAGAAAGTACATAATACAATGTGAACTCAATAAGCACTTAATACAGAGATACATGACATAACTAAATATGCACATTACCACAGTGTGGCTAAAAAAAATTATTATTTTGTACTTTTTTTGGTCTTTCACCTTCAGGTATCTACATTTAAAATAACATGCAGCTTAAATGAGTAATACATTTTTAAAAGTTAATTATTGGGGAATACACTATAGTACATTATGAAACCTCTATTAGTTAAGGCACTGCAGAGGTCTGTGTGTAACTAGAGAGCCACAGAATTAAATCTTGGTTGGTGCAGTGGAGAAGAGAAATGTGTTTTGTAGTGCTACAAAGTCCCAGCCTGTGACAGAAAGCTCTGTGAATATGTAATTTATTAATTTAACCTAAATTACACACAATATAAGAAAGACTGAGACAAAATCCACAAAAAGGTGTTAGATAAAATGGTGATTCCAAAATATAGATTTTAGTAATACCTAGACAGTACGTGATGCAATTTTTCGTATGTAACTGCCCCTTAAAAGCACGCACTTCACAGCTCAGCTGGCAACTCTCTTGCACTACCGCTCAAAAAAAATAAATCTTTGTCATCACAAAGCTTCAAGTGATTCCAACAATTAAAGAAAGTACCAGCTCTCAAGCACCTTTTACATTTGTAGATTGACCATTTGCGCACATTTGTATTTCTTTCAGGCAAGCAGGCCCCCTGGCAAGAAGGCTTGATTCTTGTTTAGCTGTCTGTCTGCCTTCGGTTTCACAGCACAGGAGACTCCCTGAATGTCAGTTCAGCTAAAGCATTTAACGGAATTATTCGTCTTGGGACAGTTGTCTTTTCACAAAAAGTAGGGGAATGTTTTTTTATACATTAAAAAAGTATGGGCACGTCGTGCCCCTCTGATCCAGCTCACTTCGAACTCTGCTTCTGAACCTTTTAAACACCTACTGAAACTAGCATCTTATGTCTTTTTTAATCATTCCCTCAGTTGCAGTGCCCAGGCCAATGTCTTCTGTGATGATAGAACTTAGAGACAATGGCAAATGCCGTGATCTATATGAATTGGAAAGAAAACAATTTTCCAGAGCAGGTGCCATTGTCTTATGAATGAAGATTACAGTGCAAAATAAAAAGATTTGGAGGCAAAGATTTTAGTATATATAGTGGGCTAGCTCAGATGACTAAGGGTCTGACTACAAGTTTCTCATAATATTCAGACCCATGCGCAAACTTCGGTTTACGCATGGGTCAGAATTATGAGGTTGAAGGTATTTAATCCATTCGATAATTATCAAATACATTAAAGAACTCAACATTCATTACATTTCGCAGGTCAAAACTGCCGATATTTAACAGGGAAAAACATATGGTATTTACTGTATCATGCAGATTTTGGTGTGTTGAACGGGAAACAGTCAGAACACAGCGGACTAAACCACGAGTATTCCAACTCCGCAAGCATTTAATTTTTTTTTTTAATTAACTTCATTCATTAATTTCAATAACACAATCATCAAGTGTACAACCAATTTCAGACTTGAAGACAGCATAATTATTTGCATAGTGGACTCTATACTAACATCAAGTAGGAGACAATATAACAGCAGCCTGAAGTTCATCTTATCTGTCTAAGCACCTAGTCTGTGTCCCCCTCCGAGCTTGTGAGACTGCTAGACACCGATCGGCTCTGGGGGCTCACGGGTATCCCCTCAGTCAGAAAGTCTTGACAAAGTTCCCTCCACAACCTTAAATCCTCGTCTGGCTTCTCATCATTATAGCACGCTTTCATATGGATCTCCTCTGCTAATATCCGTTCACGCGCATCTTTCAACCACTCTGCAATCTCGGGAGCATGAGGGCCTATCCACACTATGGCTATTCTACATCGAGCTAACACCATTAGCAACTGTAATAGATTGCAGGCTATTTTGCTTTGTTTTTTAGACTTCCTAATTAGTTCTAACAGACAGTGTGAAGGTGTCAGTCGCACGCGAAACCATGTGCCTCTCCGCACCCTCTCTACCACCCCGGACCAGAAGAATCTGACCCCCGGGCATTCCCAAGCCAGGTGCAAAAAGTTTGCCCCAGCATTATCAAACATGGAGCAGGTGTCTGGACGATCCGGTGCAAAGCGGTGTAACCTCTCTGGGGTTCTATAGGTGTGGTGCATATAGTTATAATGAATGAGTTTAAAGCGGGCTTTGCATGATACTGTGTGCATGAACGTGCCCACTGCCTTCTATTCCCTGTCATCCAGGGGCTTCTCCAAATCTGTGTTCCAAGCCATATGCGCCCTGAGAGGGGACCGCCTGAGTCAGCCCTCATGGCATTATAGAGTAGAGGAATGAGTTGTTTCCCCGCTATGCATGTGAGCAGCACATCCAGTGTCCGGGGACTCCGGGATGGCCGGAAATGTGGCCTAGGTACCTTAAATAGATTGGATAGGCCAACATAGTGCAAATATTGTCCCCTTCCCAGCCCAAAGTCTTCACATGCCTGTTCGTAGGTAATTAAGCTCTTGCTTGGGTATAAGACGGCTAGTACGTTGCACCCCCCCTCCTGCCAGGATCAATAGAGCATATTTGACGAGACTGCCCGTATTGGAGCAAGCACCCACACCGACAGCTCTCGGTGAAATGGGGCGCGCCTCAAGATCTGTTCCACAAATCTTTGCAAGATGCATGCTGTCTGCTTCACTACATTCGGTGCACTATCCATGACTCCTGCGCCCTCCATTAACACCGCCAGTAGTCCCTTTTTTTTAATTTTTATTTTTATACATTTATTTTCCTTTCGTTAGTTGTAGTTAAAATGTTATAAATAAAGATATCTTGTAATGCATTGAGATGGTAACTGTTTATCGCCCATGCACCAATGTTTATTGTGATTTTAAAGCAGAATTATGTATGAGTCACGCACCCCTAAAATAACTAACGTAGCTGTACATGGTTCATTATCATTATGGGGAAACATAAGAGGTAGATGGATCCTGCCCCCCTGATAGGAGGTGACAGTACGAATTAGATGCAGACACTCATACCAATCGGTACATTTACATTAACTCTTGCGCCGCAGACGCTACCTGTGCCATGGTTGTTAGATGGCAAATGCTTGGAACAGTATTAATAATGGCATAGCGACAATGATTCTGTTACAAAAAAAAGAAAAGAGGGGGGAAAAAACAGGGAAAAGAGTGGAGAATGTATCAATGTTTAGCTTGGCTGTATCAGGAAAATTGAAAAATGTAATAAAGATATTTTAAAAAAATTATTAAATTAACACCGCCAGTAGCCTGTCCGGCAGGGCCCTGCCACTCAGCAGTCTCTTCTCCCAGTTGTCACCTTCATCCAACCATCGAGAAATGTGTAGCAACTGCGCCGCGTAATAATAAAGTTCTAACCGTGTGGCCCCTAGACCACCCTTCTCATATAACCGGTTCAGGGAGGCCAACGCCCCCCTGCTGTCGGCTGGCCCAGTAAAGACTCATCAGAATGGAGTCCAGGTGCCTAAAAAACCGCCTAGGAATGGGGCAAAGCAAGTTCTGTAACACGTAGAGGCAGCGGGCCAACACCACCATCTTGGCCACTGCCAGCCTGCCCATTAAAGAGAGGGCAAGGGTGTTTCAAAAGCCTACCATTGTTCATACATTGCATTGCAGTATCTGTTTTGTCTTCCAACGCTACCTGTATGCCCAGGTACCTGAACTGTTCTGCTTCCCACCTCAGTCCCAGCCATGGGAGTCACTCTCGAGGGGCTCCAGCCAACCGGGCCAACGGGAAGATCAATGATTTGCGCCTATTGTGCCGCAGCCCTGAATAGGTACCAAACTCCTCGAGTATTCGGAGAAGCACCGCTTCAGCCTCCCAAGGCGATGAGACATAATAGACAGCATTGTCTGAATAAAGCGAGATCACGTGTGAAGTCACACCCATGCTTATGCCCCATTGTCCTAAATCCCTGCGCTGACTCCGCAAGCTTAACCACGCTTGCCCTAACCAGGCATATGCCTTAACCACATATGTGCTTGGTTAAAGCAATGCACTGTCTAGCTGTGGGCTGCACTGGACAAAAGCAGGAAGCAGGTAGAGGTCGGTGAGGTAAGTAGGGCTCGGAGGGTGGGTTGGGGTAGTTTTGTGGGATGGGGTGAGTCGGGGTACTTTTGTGGGCTGCAGGAGTAGGGTGGTTTTGTGGGCTGGATGTGGGACGGGGTTATTTTGTGGGCTGGGGTGGGTTGGGGTTGTTTTGTGGGCTGGGGTATGTCGGGTAGTTTTGTGGGTTGGGGTGGGTCAAGGGTAGTTTTGTGGGTTGAGAGTGGGTCGGTGTTGCTTTGTGAGCTCGGGGGTGGGTCGGGGTTGTTTTGTGGGCTGGGGGTGAGTCGGGGTTGTTTTGTGGGCTGGGGGTGGGTTGGGGTTGTTTTGTGGGCTGGGGGTATGTCGGGTAGTTTTGTGGGTTGGGGTGGGTCAGGTGTAGTTTTGCGGGTTGGGGTGGGTCGGTGTTGCTTTGGGAGCTCGGGGGTAGGTCAGGGTTGTTTTGTGGGCTGGGGTCGTTTTGTGGGCTGGGGTGTGTCGGGGGTAGTTTTGTGGGCAGGGAGTTTGGCCTGGGTTAATTTTCTGGGCTGGGTGTGGTACGGGGTAGTTTTCTGGGATGGGGGTTCAGGGGTAGTCTTCAGGGCAGGGGGTTGGAGTTAGGTTTCAGGGTAGGGATTTGGTACTAGTTTTCAGGGCTCAGGTGGGGCTAGTTTTCAGGGCTGGGGTCGTGGGGGTAGTTTTCAGGGCTGGGGGTGTCAGGGGTAGTTTTCAGGGTGGAGGGGGGTCGGAGTCGTTTTTGGGGCTGGGGGAGTGTTGGGGTCGTTTTTTTTAATTAGGGGTTAGGGAATTAAGCCTCAGAGGAATGGGAAGTCGGGGTAGTTTTTAGGGCTGGGCCAAGACTGGGCTGGGTCAGGTTAAGGGACAGGGTTAAGGGACAGGGTTTTAGGCATCAGGGCTGGGGTGGACACAGTGTGGGGGTTGGGAGGGGGTAGGGGTATATGCACCTTAGGACGGGAGGGGGATGGGGGGAGTTTGTACCTTAGGAGGGTGGCGACTTTAGCCACACATACTCCTTTACCATTCATGCCTTTACCATGAAAATTTGTGGTAAAGGCATGAATGGTAAAGGAATCCGTGGTTAAGACGCAGCCGTTATTAAGACCGCATTGTTTAGGCATGCAGGGTTAGGGAATTTGTGGTTCCATCATACAACCGCTTTGAACACTAAAATTCTAATGATATTCCCCATGACCTCGTGAAAGGTGTTATTTATCGCGCCTGATAAGTAACATCCTCAGTGGTATTGATATTTATCAGGGGCGATTAATAACACCTTCACTCGCTATGAGGCCCTTGGTCTGCAAAATCTTATTTGTTGCATCATACTGCATCTAAAAATCATATTTGGATTTTTTAAGCGCTGAGAGGCAGTATTCACTGGCATGCCGCTCTAAAACAATTTAGGCAAACCAGAAGAATCGGTACTGCAGTAAAGTGCAGACATAACAAGGATTTTATGGTCATTCCCTTCGGTTACTAAATTAGCAATTATCACAACCCTTTCTTTAATTAACACATCAACATCACACACCAACTAGAACATGTTCACTGAATGGAATGAACGCACTAGTTCACAAAGGTCTATTTACACATCCTACACCCCTGGGGTTGTCGTTTTTTCCTAAGATTCAAAGATTCCTACAAATCCTATATTTATTAGCACACTGGAATGTAGTGTTTTGACAAAACATTAAGATGAATAGGAACATTTTGTGTGATACAACTTGCAAACAAATTTCTAACATGATAGATCACAAAAAACAAGACACTTGATAAAATTATTTAAACTAAGAATGAATAAAACAAATCTTATGCTGAGATGTAAGAGAACAGACTGCACTGTGTTTAAGGCTTTCCCACCACTAAATAACCATTACATCTGAAGAAACAATGAAATAGTTATGCTTTTACTCAATTGCAAGAGTGCAGGGGAGACAGGCAACCAAAGATAAATTGGAAGATTATGGCAGGAGGTTACATTTGCTAGAAAAAAACACAGGGCCAGAGGATTTTTTGTTTTTACTTTTTTAACATGGGGATATCTTAAATGCAATAGATTTGATCTGGGCAATGTGAGAGCGAACAGCAAGACTTGATTTTGTCATAAATTGGATTTGCGGACATAAGGTGCAAATACAAAACTGTTTAAAGTTGAAAGTTTGCAATGAGAGCCAATGTGATGCTCCAACCAAGAGTGAAACATACCCTCACAAAGAGAATTGCTGAACACACTATTTATGCCACCGCCACTACCAATATAAAAGTCCTAATGTGAATTACATTTCCAACAAACAATAGCTGAAGGGGAGAAACCCACAGACCTCTTGGATGTACTCAGGGCCACATGTATCAACATTTGTAATAGCAATTACCTAATTGCGATTTTCTTTGAATCGCAAATAGGTAATCGCTATTACAAATGTATGAAACTCATAGAGCTCCATTTAGCGATTCCTAGGGGGTCGTACATCAACCTACGTCATTAATATTAATGAGGTAGATTGAAGGAAGTGGCCCGTTTAGGGTCACCCGGGTCACTCACGACCACCTCTCAGCCTTCCATACCAAAAATAAAAGTTGGTCAGACAGTAGAGAATACAAACCAATATATGTTTATTCAGATATGCTCAAGCGGAGCCCCGTTTGCCCAATCTCTTAGGGGTGCTGCAGAGAGGACTGGCATCAGCAAACATGGAGATACATTATGTACAATTAAGAACCAATGAAAGCACACCCATAATGGAATTTTCCAAACAGATGCAGTTAAACAAAGAAGAACAGAAGCATAGGTTTAGACTCTGAGGCGGACACACACACTATCTCCAAGCCAAGGTCACTCTGTCCGTGCCCGCCACTGGACTAGTAGGAGAAGGCCTCTATCTATTGGGAAAGGTATGCACTAACAGGAACAGTGTATTCACTAGCAAAGTAGGGCCCAACCATGGAGAAAAAAACTTCCACAACGCGTTTTCTCGAAGAGGCAAGAAGCAGTTTCAAACATGGTTCAAAATGGCGGCCAAACATAAAATGATGCCGTGAATGCTAACTTACAAAGAACAATGCACAGGCAAAATAATGAAAACATATTCATTTCAACAGACCCTCCTTTTAGCATGAGCTAACAATTAAAAAAAATGATTTAAAAAAACATAACATATTCAGGGACAAAGGAACATCAGTATTAGGCACAGGTCATATATTCAGTATGAGGGAGGCTGCAAGAAAGGTGAACAGTCATAATATCGAATTTTTAATATCGAAATGCCAAAATATCGAGTTTTTTATATAGAATGGACAGAATATCGAATTGCCAAAATATAGTGGTGGAGAATATCGAAATTCAGGTAAGAAAAATCGATTGTCATAATATCGAAGTTAGTAATATCGACAGTCATAATATAGTTGTTAAAAATATCGATTTTTTTTATATAGTGTTTTAAGTGTTATTAGAACATTGGAACTTTGGAAGCTCCATTGAAAATAATGAAGTAGCTCCGGGCTTATAATGGCTGGTATAAGCCCGGAGCTCCAACATTCCAATTCTTCTTTGTGGCTGTGAATAAAGGCTTCAGAGAGCCTGAGGGGATTTCAATCCCCTCGCGCTCCCTGAAGCCCTCCCTGAAGCCCTGAAGTCCTACTGCCTTGTTAAAGTCCCTCGCCTTTTGTCTCGGGCCTTTAACACTGCAGCGGGCCTTTAATAGCCGGTATAGCCCGCTATGGCGGGCTATAAGGCTATAGTATATGTGTTAAAAGTATGTATTATTTTAGTAATGTATGTTTTAATTTTTTTAAAGTAATGAATTTTATGTTATTTAATTTTTGCGTAATTTAATTCCGTAGCGGGTTGTGGGTTTATAGGGGAATAGGGTGGGAAGTAATTTAATTATAGTAAATTAAATATACATTTTTAGGAATTATTAATTATTTTTAATTTAATTTTGCATTTTAGTTCTGTAGCAGGTTGTGGGTTTATAGGGGAATAGGGTGGGAAGTAATTTAATTGTAACTAAGTACTTATTTAATTTTATTTATTGGTACTGATAAATAATTTATTGTTAATTAATTATTAATTTGTATTGATTGGTAATTAATTTTTATTATTTTTTTAATTGCTAATTATATTAATTGTATTCATTTATTATTCGGAGCGGGTTGTGGGTTTATAGGGGAATAGGGTGGGAAGTAATTTAATTGTAATTAAGTAATTATTTATTTTTATTTATTGGTATTGATAATTAATTTATTGTTAATTAATTATTAATTGGTAATTCACTTTTATTAATTGGTATTAATTTTTATTAATTGATTAATTGATAATTATATTAATTGTATTAATGTATTATTCGGAGCGGGTTGTGGATTTATAGGGGAATAGGGTGGGAAGTAATTTAATTGTAATTAAATAATTATTGAAAATATTTTTGTGTATTGATAATTAATTTACTGTTAATTAATGGCAAACATTTTGTATTACTTATTAATTTTTGGTATTGAAAAATAAGTTGTGGTTAATTAATTATTAATAGGTAATTACTTTTTAATAATTACTATTTATTGGTATTTATAATTAATTAATTATTAAATAATTTGTCATTGGTAATTAATTTTTTATACATTTTTATTGGTATTGATAATTAATTTATATATATTTAATTATTAAATCATTACTTTCCCTACTGTTGCACTCACTGGAGGGGGAATAGTAATTTTTACCCTCCCGCTATCCAACACTTTCCCTACTGTTGCACTCTCTGGAGTGGGAATAGTAATTTTTACCCTTACACTATCCAACACTTTCCCTACTGTTGCACTCTCTGGAGTGGGAATAGTAATTTTTACCCCTACGCTATCCAACACTTTCCCTACTGTTGCACTCACTGGAGTGGGAATAGTAATTTTTACCCCTACGCTATCCAACACTTTCCCTACTGTTGCACTCACTGGAGTGGGAATAGTAATTTTTACCCCTACGCTATCCAACGCTTTCCCTACTGTTGCAGGCTCTGGAGGGGGAATAGTCATTTTTACCCCTACGCTAGCCAACTCTTTCCCTACTGTTGCACTCACTGGAGTGTCCCTAGAATCCCTTGTGCTGCTGGTCCTATGGGGGTGAAACCTTGATAAAAGCGTAATACTCATTCGCAGTGTGAGCATCAGTGGCTGTTATATCCAAGGCAGAAAGATGAAATTGGAAATACACCAGTCGAAACAATATGTACCAACCATTGCAGCTGCCAGTATACAACAGCGGCATTGACACCAAATTGTGGCTCTTATGGGTGACCCAAAGGAGTAACCCACAAACCCAACAATTAGTGGTATTGGACACATTATGAGCCTGATACAACATTTGTATAAATACATTATCTGTGTAGGGCTTTCTATGCGCTTCTTTGTGGGGGCTAGAGTAACAAAAATGTGTTCAGAGGGAGCAGGATTTATACCGTCCAAGGAATGTACAGGAAATGTATCCTCTAAAAACCAGGATATTCCAAGTATTGTTACTAGTGCAATAGAGTCATTGTAAATTTCCAACCCTTGTCTCCTTCCTTTCCTATGTATTCAGGTAATACAGATATACCGTTTACACGGAAGGAAACACACCACAAAGGTTGTATTTTACAGTTTTTTTTCACGAATAATGTTGCAGTAGCAATACTAACATGGTATGAGGTCCTGAAGAAAGCCATCTGACCATTGGGTCATTAAGGCTGAAACATGTCGACCGTACTTTAACGCAGCCTATTTGTTTAAAGCTGTTTTGTTGCACCATTTTTTAATCTATGGATTAGTTGGAATACCCTGAATAAACATTCTCTTCTTCCTCTAAATCCTTTTTATCTCACCTTTTTGCACTGCACCCTTCTATATCATTTAGTGATATACATCTTGGTCAGGACAAGAACCCTTGTTGCTCTCCGGTTCCTTCCCTTTTACACCATTGGTCATTTGGTTGACACCCAACCGAAACAAACACCTCATGTTGGAGAGGTTGGCAGTGGTGGTAAGGTTGGATATCCAGATGATGAAACTGACCAATCACTGGTTATTGATGGAAATCCTTCGAGCGATAGAGCACTTAAAGGGTCTTTGTTCCTTGCATTTCTCTTTTCATTTCTCTCTCCTGTATATCTAGACCTCCAGACTCTTTGGGTTTATGAATCATTGGATAGGGGATTTAGTCTGGTCGTGGTCTTTAAACTGTCCCTCGGACCCCCTTCACTTTATATTTGTTACTAGTGCAAGCACAACAATTAATATGCCAAATATTTTACTCTTTATTGACCAACCCCTTATTGAATGCGGCGGTGTAAATGGTTGTTCCTCCTCATCAATAGGCCGGCCAACGGGATGCATAATTAAACAAGGAGGGAAGTGCTACAAAAATTATAATAAAGGTAAGTGTTCCCAGTGCCGGCCAGAGCCTCACTGGTACAGACTCCTATTGTTTATCAATACGTTGGTGCTCTTGAGCACCAGCGGTGGAGCTTGCTCAGTCCTAAGCTCGTGATGTATCCCACGTTTTTCAGGATAATGTACCCCCAAGAGGATACCTTTTGAGCTATCCTGTCCATTGTTCGGAAACAAAACCGTGCACAAGTCTCATGTCACCCTAAACTAATCTGTTGGTACTATAGCAAAGTACACCCCTAACTTACACATTCCATCCCTGTCTAATCTGACTTCTCCTTTTTTGCACTACTCCCCAGTCGGGCCGCAAATTGTACCTGGCAGCCCCAGGTACCATTGGATCAACAAACAGTGGCTCCTTAATAGCTCGTATTTCTGGGGGAACCGCTGCATTCAGCACTTCATCACTCTCCAAATCCATTTGGGTCCAAGTTAACTTTGCATCACTGAAGTGGACGAACTGAGGCACCTTTTCGCACTCAGAGTCCCCAATTCCTTCCCTCACCCACTGATCATAGGGCAAGGGCAAAGGGATCCTGCAGCAGTGAGCGGCTTGGATCCAGTTCTTTTGGCCGGCGACCTTCACGGCTGTACGTGTGGCCAGAAGGACTTGTCCAGGTCCTTTCCAGAGGGTCTCTAAACTCTTCTTCCGCTGGAAAATTGCGAACCAAAATAAAATCACCAAACTGGTTATCCTGTCTGGGCCCCTGTGGTGCAGCTGGAAGGGACTCCCGGACCTGTTGGTGAATAGAGTGCAAATTCTCAGTTAACTGGCAAACATAGTCTATCAGCAATGAATACTCAATATCTGAAAACCTACGAGGGCGCGGGACGCCCCCGACATTTGCCGGGCATCCAAACACGACCTCGTATGATGACAATCCTGTTCTTATTGACAAAAGAGCTAATGGTAAAGCATCTGGCCACTGTAGCCCTGTAGTCTCTTGAATGTTTGCCAACTTTAGTTTGAGAGTACCGTTGTACTTCTCAACCAAGCTTGCTGACTGTGGGTGGTTTGCAGCATGAAACTTCTGTTTTAAGTGCAAACCATCGCAAATTAGCTGAATGACCTTAGCATTAAAATGCCTTACTTTATCACTCCAAATCAAACGGGGCAAGCCAAAACGAGGAAAGAACTCCTTCAGGAGTACCTTTGCAGTCGTAACAGTCTGTCTTCGATGCACATTTTGACATATTTAATCCCGCCCTCCAAGTCTTTCCCGGGAACAGGAAGACAGCGTCAGCACAAGTCGTGCTAGCTACGGATTTGCGGTAGGAAGAAACACCCAGAGCCTTCGGAGAAGACACGTAACGTTGTACCTTCGACTTTCATTCCCCTTTTTTCTAAAACACTGCTTTTCCTCTCGCCCTTTATCTTAACAGTTAATACGCACCCTCGTTATCTCCACGAAGCTCTGAACTTGAACCTTCAAAGGTACGCGCACCTGCATCACCCCTTGCCGCGCTAATCAGCAGTATACTTTTAGACATCCAGAATCTATATGTGCATGTTTTCCTAAAAACCCCTTAACTCTATAACTAATATACACAAGTGCAAGACTGTTAGAAGAGTTTGTTTGAAAATGTAACTCACACGCTTAGCATGTTCGCGTGCGACTAATTGAACAGGATACGCCTTCTAACCCGAGGCATCCTACCAGTACCACAATAGATCACTATTACTCCTGCTTGTCATTTTATCGACATATACGCGACCCTTTACTACTGTGTAACAGACTTGGCAGATAAATCGGTTTATATAATGTGCAGTGTGGTTTGTACGTGTGCGCTCAACTAATTAAGCTGTGCGTTCTATGCTACCGTCAAATCAACAGTATGGTGCCGATCACGATCCGGTAAAAAATTCCCCCGTGCGACTCGTATCGGGTCTTTTTACCGTACGAATCGTACAAGTGCCGTACGAACTGGCAATCACGATTCGCATGGTAAAAAGTCCATACGAACCGCACTGGGAATCATTCCCCACACGTCCTCGGGTCGGAAAATGTGTCCGACACGTCCTCGGACGATTTACCTTACAAACGTGAAAATCCAAGTCCGACCGAGGAATCACGATCCATCCCGTGCGTCCGAGGTTACAACCGTATGGAAAAAACACCGTCCGCACCGAACTCCTACAGCAACCATGGAGACATGTGCCCGCATACTCGCCCAACACTCCCCCCAGCCCCCGTACGTCCGACACGTACCCCCCGTATATGTATACCCCCACCCGTCTAGGTACACCCCAGTACGTTCCAGTCGAACCCCCACCCCAGTACGTGTCGTACCACCGTCAATGTACACCCCCCCACCCCAGTACGTGTCGTACCACCGTCCATGTACACCCCAGTACGTTCCAGTCGTACCCCCACCCCAGTACGTGTCATACCACCGTGAACCTACACCCCAGTACGTTCGAGCCCCACCCCCACCCCAGTACGTGTCATAGCCCCGTCTACCCACACCCCAGTACGTTCCAGTCGTACCCCCACCCCAGTACGTGTCGTACCACCGTCAATGTACACCCCCCCACCCCTGTACGTGTCGTACCACCGTCTATGTACACCCCAGTACGTTCCAGTCGTACCCCCACCCCAGTACGTGTCGTACCACCGTGAACCTACACCCCAGTACGTTCGAGCCCCACCCCCACCCCAGTACGTGTCATACCCCCCGTGTACCTACACCCCAGTACGTTCCAGTCGTACCCCCACCCCAGTACGTGTCATACCCCCCGTGTACCTACACCCCAGTACGTTCCAGTCGTACCCCCACCCCAGTACGTGTCGTACCCCCCGTGTACCTACACCCCAGTACGTTCGAGCCACACCCCCACCCCAGTACGTGTCATACCCCCCGTGTACCTACACCCCAGTACGTTCCAGTCGTACCCCCACCCCAGTACGTGTCGTACCACCGTCAATGTACACCCCCCCACCCCTGTACGTGTCGTACCACCGTCAATGTACACCCCCCCACCCCTGTACGTGTCGTACCACCGTCTATATACACCCCAGTACGTTCCAGTCGTACCCCCACCCCAGTACGTGTCGTACCACCGTCAATGTACACCCCCCCACCCCAGTACGTGTCGTACCACCGTCCATGTACACCCCCCACCCCTGTACGTGTCGTACCACCGTCCATGTACACCCCAGTACGTTCCAGTCGTACCCCCACCCCAGTACGTGTCGTACCACCGTCAATGTACACCCCCCCACCCCAGTACGTGTCGTACCACCGTCAATGTACACCCCCCACCCCTGTACGTGTCGTACCACCGTCCATGTACACCCCAGTACGTTCCAGTCGTACCCCCACCCCAGTACGTGTCGTACCCCCCGTGTACCTACACCCCAGTACGTTCGAGCCCCACCCCCACCCCAGTACGTGTCATACCCCCCGTGTACCTACACCCCAGTACGTTACAGTCGTACCCCCACCCCAGTACGTGTCGTACCCCCGTGTACCTACACCCCAGTACGTTCGAGCCACACCCCCACCCCAGTACGTGTCATACCCCCCGTGTACCTACACCCCAGTACGTTACAGTCGTACCCCCACCCCAGTACGTGTCGTACCCCCCGTGTACCTACACCCCAGTACGTTCGAGCCACACCCCCACCCCAGTACGTGTCATACCCCCGTGTACCTACACCCCAGTACGTTCCAGTCGTACCCCCACCCCAGTACGTGTCGTACCACCGTCAATGTACACCCCCCACCCCTGTACGTGTCGTACCACCGTCAATGTACACCCCCCCACCCCTGTACGTGTCGTACCACCGTCTATGTACACCCCAGTACGTTCGAGCCCCACCCCCACCCCAGTACGTGTCATACCCCCCGTGTACCTACACCCCAGTACGTTCCTGGCGCACCCCCAACACAACCTCCTAAGTACGGAGCGCACCCCATGCCCCAACATCACAACCGCATGTACGAGTCGTACAAAGCCACACACAAGGACATAATCGTACAACCAAATGGCCCATGTACACACCGTACACACGCTCAAAACGCACGTACACAACAAGGACAAAACAAAACAACACACCATTCGAAAGGCACACAGCCACTAAACATGGCCAACAACCACTAAAATAACACAATCACTGACCTGCAACTGTCAAAAACAAACAGAGGCCCAATACACCACCACTCCTTATAACACACCCACCCAAAATTCAAACACTGCCACACCCACCCATGGACCAATGAAAAGGGCCCACACACACAAACCATGAGCCTTTGCAACAGACTCACTGCTGCCAGACACCACAGAACCAGACTACAAGCTACACCACATCTTACACTTGCACACCTTCACACGACCACCCTCACAAACACCCTCTCATCACATTCACACACACACACAACCATCCACACCCCCCCCCCCAACATCCACACACCCCCCACACCCACACCATCCCCACCCACACCCCTCACCATGCCCACTACCAAGAATCCAAAGTTCAGTCACCGAGAGTTGGAGGTCCTTGTTGATCAAATCCTCAGAGTCGAGCCACAGATCTTTGGAACATTGGTCAGAAGCACCAGCCAGGCAGCCAAAACAGCCATGTGGCAGACCATCGTCGATGCTGTGAATGCTGTTGCGGACACCAGGAGGACCAAGCAGGATTGCCAGAACAGGTGGTACGATCTGCGGAGGAGGGTCAGAGCCAAGAGGCAGGAGGAACACGACCAGGCCAACGCCACCGGAGGAGGGCCCTCCCGCAGAGCCGTACAGTACCATCCCTGGGAGGAGAGGGTGATGGCCATACTGCCGGTGGAGGCAGTTGAAGGAGTAGGGACTCCGAGACCCGGGTGAGTACACAAACAACGCACCTCACATGGGGGGAACTGCAACCACAACCAAAATTAATAACAGGCACGCAACCACCACACAGAGACGTTTTAAGGCATGGGCAAAGTGGGCTTTGGCCCAGGGCCCCAGCCTTTCAGGGGCCCCCCTGGTAGAGCCAGCTCTGTTCTGCAGAAAGTCTTGACCTTGTGATCTTGAATAATTCTGAAACAGTTTGTTATAAATACTGTTTTCCTTTTTTATTTTTAATGTGGGTGTTGTGTGAGAGTCTATTGTAAACATTTTGCAGAGAAATGTTGTTTATGTTAAATGCAACGCCCATAAAAAAAAAGTTTATTTTAGATCAAAACAGGCCCTCACATATGAGAAATAGGAGGGTGTCACAGAGATTATTTGCAGCAATATTACACGTCACAATCGTGAATATTAAATGTAAACCCATTTAAAATGTGGATGAGTGTGCCTGTGCACTGTCAGTGACCTGGCCTAAGAGTGCATGCAAGAGCTGAAATTAGATCATAAATTCAAAGCTATTCTGAGCAGGGGCCCCCAAAATACGTTTGGCCCAGGGCCCCCAAAATACTTAAGATGTCCCTGCCACCACAAGCCATCGCATGACTCAACCACACTCCATGAGCAGGCACATGCCACTGCTGCCACCATGCCCCATGCACCCAGCTGGACAATGTCAAGTCACAGGCCACAGAAGACAACAACACATGACACGGTAACCCGGATGGCGGGAGGCTGGGCAACAAGAATCACATAGTGCGACTCCAAAGCAGACAACAATGCCCTCTGCCCATATGGCCTAGGTCACAGCCAGACAAACACTGTGTCCCAACACAGGAATGACTTGCCAGCAAATGGCGGACGCCTTGCATCAACACATGGGGGTGAAGGCACTGTTTTGCACATGACAGCAGCTAATGAACAGCCAACATTGTGAAAGAGTGGCAGCACACACCACCACAGCAGCAGCGCACAGACACACAGCAGACAAAATGGGTGCCTGGAGATCAGAAACAAACTCACATCAACAGGCCAAGGGCCACTCAAAGATCTGCTAACAGTGTGTGCCCAGGAAGCTGGGCCAAGGTGACAGAGGGTGACACACGGAGGGAGGGAGAGGGGGACACAGAGGGAGGGAGAGGGGGACTGAGAGGGAGGGAGACAGACAGAGGGAGGAGGCTGACACACAGAGGGAGGGAGAGGGGGACAGAGAGGGAGGGAGAGGGGGACAGAGAGGGAGGGAGACACAGGAAGATGGACAGAGGGAGGAGGCTGACACACAGAGGGAGGGAGAGGGGGACAGAGAGGGAGGGAGAGGGGGACAGAGAAGGAGGCAGACACAGGGAGAGCAAATCAGTCCTTTGGTGTGTGGGAATGTCTGCTCGTCAGCAGGTGGACTGCGTGCATGTAGACAAGGGTGGCCAGTGCCAGAACCCCCCCTCTTCATCATGGCAAAACGCAGGGCCATGTCACAACCTGTACACGAGCACAAGGACAGCCACCTGCATCATATAAGTGTGTGGATCCACTCCATGTGCACATGTACAGTGCTACAAGGAAGGCGCAAATGCATGGCTCGCCACACATGCACACTCCACTGCTGACTGCAGTCACACTTGACGCAGCAAGTAAGACTGTGCCACACATAGTTAAAGGGGCCAAATTGGTGCCCAAGGGACACACCCATGCACAAGTGCACTGTGAGTGGAATGCAAGACAGATCCTAATTCCAAGAGGAAGTGTGCCAACTTTGTAACGGATGAAACATGGATGTTGCATGGATCAAAATTAACATTTTCTCTCTCACACACAGGTCAACGTCGTGCTGCACCCCCCAACACTGGGGGGGAACACTCACAGGACCCGGATCTGCAGGAGACCGATCCCACCGGCAGCGAACACTCTCACCACTCTGCGGACGACCCCGACCGACCTGGCCCCTCTGGTGTCCAACCACCTGCAGCACCTGCGTCAGGTACAACCGTGCCAACCACCACCCCCACTCCTGCCACATCCCAGGAGACACCCAGGATCCCTGCCCCAACACCACAATGCAGCCAGGCTCGCCAGGAGGGACACGGTGTCCCGGGCACCCAGGAGGAGGCAGGCGACAACGCCAATGCCACCCCTCAGGGGTCCCGGAGACCCGATGTTCCCACAAGTGCAGGCCAGACGCAAGAGGGCAGGGGTGGTGGGAGTGGAGGACGGCGGAGGCGCGAGCCTGACCAGTTGGCTGGGGATCCGGTATTTTCCCATGTCCGTAACATCCTGGACTCATACCGGCAGGACACCACGGGCATGGCCCAGGTTGTGTCCGTCCTCGAGGGGATCAAGGTCCAGCAGGCCCAGCAACATGCGGAGCTAATAGCCTGTCTACAGGTACACCAACGGAGGATGGAGGACAGACAGGCTGAGCAAGTGACGGCGTCCCAGGGGATTCACGCTGAACTCCGTCGGATGGCCGACACCATGGCCGACCCTCCCTGTGCCAGAAGGCGGAGAACATCACCACCCACAGGGAGGGATCATGAGGAGGAGGAGGAAACATCCGACGGAGCATCCCAGACGTCGTCACGGCCTGCTGCTGAGGTTCCCCGCAGGAAGCCGGGTCGTCCACGGAAAGGACCGTGAGGGTGGCTGCTACATCACCATCTCCCAGGACACCTGGCCTGGCACCTGGCCCACTGGAGCAACAGCATCACAGCATCAAGAGACATTCTCTGCCACATGGCCCTGCTGGTCACTGGCTGACCAATGTTGACAAAGACTGTGGCATGGACTCTGAGGATTTCCAATGGCAAGGACACCAACTCCCCTACTGAACTTTGGATTCCCTAATCCCGGAAAGCCCCTCACTTTGTCCCCCCCCCCCCCAATAATAAATCACACTATTAAGAGTAGATGCCTGCTGGTAGCATTATTACCTAACATGTGTCTTGTACAGTCTAAACATGCCTGAGTCATCTGTTCACTTCAACCATCCACACCCTGGGGCCTGAGTCTGGCACAGGACACATGGGTCACAGTTTATTAGGCAAGACAGACATGGAGCACCATACACACCCGTGATGGTCAGAACCAGCTGAGGGGGTGGCCGAACAACCGTGCTGACAGACACATTGAGTACAGCAACAGTCATGCGCAGAGGTCAGGGATCCTGGCCCGTGTCCTGGGGGGCACCCAGGTATGTGTAGACAGGTGGCAGAACCATGTCCTGCAAGCTTGAGTCCGGTGGATGCAGAGAATGGGGTCATGGACAACGTTGGATGCATGGGGATGGCACATGTCACAATACCCACACAGTCATGGACATCATGCCCAATACACAGTCTCAGCACACACACACAGCTTGCATCTTGCCACTCGACACATTGACACATAGCCACAATCAGGGAATACCATGCCAGACATGCAGGATGCACCGTGCCAACACACCAGCATTGACTGAGAAGAGGCACCTTGGAGGCATAGGGACACCTTTATTAGTCATGTTTTTGGGATTGCAGAGGCAACTTGAAGTACACATGAACACATCATGTGGAGTAACATGTGGCTCCAACACTGGCACCCCCCTTCTGCAGCACAAATGCGTGATAGCCATGGAACTGGCACACAAGCGTCGGCTAACAGCTAAACACCCACAGCTGCTCACGGAGAGCCTGCCATACACCATACATCCGCTGATGTGGAAGTCCCACGCCATGTCAAGACAATGTTAACCGTATGTGTCCGAGGGCAGTGTCACACACATTGATGCCATCATCACAATCCACTATCCCATCACTGATGACTGACAACCAGGCAGCCCATCTATTCAGGTGTACCCAGCTGCATGTCGTGTCCCATGGGGATGCCACATGTCTGCAGAGGAACCAAACCCCGACCGGGGCAGTGTGCACACATCGTGAACAACTGCCACACCCAATACACCCCAGATGCATCCCTTACCCCATGGAGACTTCCAAACGTGTCCGTGCCTGTAACGCTGAGTCAGCCCACGATGTCATGTCCATGAGGAATAGCAGTGCCACAACAATGCAACCAGCAAACGGCATGCGCAGGTACCTGGGGAAGAGAGACACACAAGAAGTCAGCCACAAAAAGCACAGCCACTTGCATGTGCAGTTACTCGACACATGTATGGATGACAACATGCTAGGTCACAATTATGACTGGGGAAATACTACCATCACTGCCACCATCACTCCAGTGACACACCCACACACACCTCTGACCCACGTGCCATACATGCAGGTGGAGACACACATCACAACGCATGCCACACGGGGACCAATGCGTGCACACTCAGACCCTGGTACTCACCACTAAGCAAAGAAGTCGCGTATGAGCCGAGTCCGGATGTCCTCTTGTGGCTCCACATCCTCCACATCACTAGCCCCATTGCCAAGCCCTTCGTCCTCCACGGGTGGATGGTCCTCGTCATGTTGATTCAGGATGAGTGGCACAGCTCTTTCAACTGCCATGTTGTGCAGCATGCAGCAGACCATGAAGATCTTGCAGACCTTCGCCGGGGCATAAGGGAGTGCACCGCCGGTCTTGTGGAGGCACCGGAATCGGCTCTTCAGCATGCCAAACGTCCTCTCTATCACTCGCCTTGTCCGGCCATGGGCGGTGTTATAGCGGAGCTGGGCCGGCGTGATGGGGTTGCGGAGAGGTGTCAGCAGCCAAGGCATGTTGGGATAGCCAGCGTCCCCTACATGGGAAGCACATGGACATCGTTAGAACTGGTGTAGCGGTCGTGCTGGTCGGCTATACAGAATACAGGACAGACAGACTGTACCCACCAACAACACATGCCCGTTCGTTGCGCAGCTGCATCATCATATCAGGCATCCCGCTACGCCTCATGATGTAGGCATCGTGTGCTGATCCTGGGAAACGAGCACAGACATGTGAAATCACCATATTGGACAGACACACCACAAGGGCATTGATGGAGTGGTAGTGCTTCCGATTGCGGTACGCCACCTCCCGTGCGTGTGGTGGTACCAAACCTACATGTGTCCCATCTATGGACCCAATGACATGGGGCATCCCTCCCAGGGCATAGAATCCACGCTTGACCTCAGTCATCTGTTCAGGGGTTGGGAACTTGATGAAGTCATCCAGGTGAATCAACATGGCCTCCAAGAAATCATGCAGCACACCGCTGAACATGCTCTGGGACATGCCACCAACATGAGCTATGGTATTTTGGAAGGTACCCGTGGCCAGAAAATGTAGGGCAGCCATTACCTTCAGCTGGGGTGTCAGTGCCGTAGGATACCTGTGCTGCGGTTGCAGGTGTGGTGCCAGTCTCGCCGTCAGCTCCAGAATCAACGGTTGGTTGAAGCGGTAGAGCCGGATCCTGTCATTCTCCTGCATGGTAGCCAAGTCTGGAATTCTTCGGGCAACAGGAGGCGCTCTGCAGTAATTTGGAAGTGACAAGGAAGAGTGAGTGCACTACGAGAACAACTCATGTCTACTGAGCACATGTAAATCTGGCAATACACACATGCCACATAGGGATTCAGGCATGTGCTACATGACAAGGACACGTATGGATGCAAGGTGACACTCCTTCCAAGACCCAGCTACACACGGTGATTGAGAACCTCCCCATGCCACGCCATGGAAATAGCTGTGTCCCAGTGCAAGTGCACTGCCCGACGCAAGACAGGAGTGACATACACCCACACATCAGCAGAAGTGTGATGCCGATTGCAGAGACTGGTAGCGGAACACTGGAGCCACAGGTCACATGACATTACACTAGTCCAGCCCACACACCTTGCCATGAAGGTGCACATGTCATGACTCACCACACATTCCTTGTGAGTTTGCTGACATGGCCTTGTCACGCTACTCCGTGTCCCATGCATACATGTGCACCTCACATCCGATAACACATGTGGCATGGTGTTGGGAACAGTGTGCAATGACAATCTACACACAGCCACATGTTGGTTGCTGCAACGGCTGCAGCTTTTGAGGGTGCTACAACATCAACCTGATGTAAATCCCGGACACATATATGACATAGTCACATTGTGCACTGTGGGTAGTGACAAGTCATGTGTCATGACCCCTGTACCGGGCATCATGGGACACTTCCGTGTGTTGGTGTCCGTGCCATGCCAGTGACGCTCACCCCAAGTGCGCAGTCCCACATGCACACATGTCAAAGGAGTCAAGGGCATGCCTGGCACACATTGCACCCTCACACAGTACACATGTACACATCTCATCATACATCTGGTGCCTTCTCCACTCAGGAGGCATGTTCCACATCACAGCCTGTGACACCTGTGCCCCACACATGTAGTAATGCACAGACGATGCCTTGATGTCCATTCCTGGACAAGTATGTCCATCCATGGACAAGTATGTCCGCCCTATTCCTACATGTGTGTCGCCTATCACCACAGTGATGTGTAAAAACCGCCGTACTGCTGCTGAGAGGGCCTGTGCATGTTCCCAAATCACTGTGGGAGTGCTGCCGTATGTGTACCCATCGTGATGGCGAGCGTACAGGCATTTGTACGGTCCGTAGCACTACGGGTACGCATACGCGTGCAGACCCATAGTGATAGTGAGCGTAGATGCGTGTGTACGTTCCGTACCACTACGGGTACGCATACGCGTGCAGACCCATAGTGATAGTGAGCGTAGATGCGTGTGTACGGCCCTATCACTATGGGTCTGCACGCGTATGCGTACCCGTAGTGGTACGGACCGTACACACGCATGTACGCTCACTATCACTATGGGTCTGCACGCGCATGCGTACCCGTAGTGGTACGGAACGTACACACGCATCTACGCTCACTATCACTATGGGTCTGCACGCGTATGCGTACCCGTAGTGGTACGGACCGTACACTCGCATGTACGCTCACTATCACTAGGAGTAAGCATACGCGTGCAGACCCATAGTGATATAGAGCGTACATGCGTGTGTACGGTCCGTAACACTACGGGTACGCATACGCGTGCAGACCCATAGTGATAGAGAGCGTACATGCGTGTGTACGGTCCGTAACACTACGGGTACGCATACGCGTGCAGACCCATAGTGATGGAGAGCGTAGGCATGCATGTACGGGCCGTTGCCATGCATTTGGGGTGCCCTAGGGCCCCGAAACGCACCGTACCTGTGTGTGATGCTCCAAATTACATAGGGGACAAGTATTAAGGCCTACATGCATGCTGGTTGTCATGGAGACCAAGTTCAAAATTCGAAATTGTTCTGGAAGGTGCACAGCAGAAGTCAGTTGGAATTCTTCTACTTTGTTGCAATGTGTTTGTGGGGCTGACATCATGCAGGAGAATGAAACCGATAGAGATTCCACAGACTGCTAGGTTTGAAGGGATTGGTGGGAACATAGGATGCAAATGTGAGTGACCAATCACTCTGTACTCCTGTGCATGAGACTGGGCAGAAGGGCACATATAAGGCAGCCAGGTCCCATGAGGGAGCACTTGCCTGCACATCTTTGCATTCGTCGACCCAGCTGCTGCTACTGATTCCCTGGAACCATGTCAAGGGCTGTGGAGAGGACACAGCCATTCACCCTGGAGGAGAACATGGCTCTGCTGGATGTGATCCTCCCACAGTACTCCATGCTGTATGGGCGACCAGGGTATCAGGTGAGTGCATAGGCCACTGCCACAGACTGTCCCTATGTTGTGACTGTGACTTCTGCCATTGCGTCCAGGTGTAACACACATGCCATGTACTGTCGGGGGGGTCCCGGGGGGGGGGTGCCTGATGTCTCCCAGCAGTGCCCTGAGACAGGAGGGGTGGGGGCCTATCACTCCCAGCAGTGCCCTGAGACAGGAGGGGTGGGGGCCTATCACTCACAGCAGTGCCCTGAGACAGGAGGGGTGGGGGCCTATCACTCACAGCAGTGCCCTGAGACAGGAGGGGTGGGGGCCTATCACTCACAGCAGTGCCCTGAGACAGGAGGGGTGGGGGCCTATCACTCACAGCAGTGCCCTGAGACAGGAGGGGTGGGGGCCTATCACTCCCAGCAGTGCCCTGAGACAGGAGGGGTGGGGGCCTATCACTCACAGCAGTGCCCTGAGACAGGAGGGGTGGGGGCCTATCACTCACAGCAGTGCCCTGAGACAGGAGGGGTGGGGGCCTATCACTCACAGCAGTGCCCTGAGACAGGAGGGGTGGGGGCCTATCACTCACAGCAGTGCCCTGAGACAGGAGGGGTGGGTGTGATGCACAGTGTGAGCCTTGATCATTGATTGTGACATTGCCATCATTCCACCTGTGTACCCACTGTGGCACGTACTGCTTTTTCCCTCACCAGGGGATGATGTCCCTATGACAAAGGTGCAATGCGTTGGCTGCATGACATGCCTTGTTGTAACCAGCTAATTTGTACCCATATGTCTCTCTGTGACATGTGGCTGGTGTATTGATGTGGTGTCACTTGTTCCTCCTCACAGGTAGGCGCCACTGCCAAGGAGCAGATCTGGCTGACCGCCGTCAGTGCCGTGAGGGGTGTGGATGGTCGGAGACGGAGCCTGCCCCAGGTGAGGAAACGCTGGCAGGATATCCGGTGCTGGACGCGGAGGATTGCACGGCTCCTGCTGGGGGACTCACCTGAGAGCCACAAGAACCGCGGCCGCCGCCGTCTGAGCCACCTCCACAGGCGTGTGCTGCCGGTGGTCTTTCCAGACCTGGAGAGGCGCTTACAGGCGATGCAGCAGCCGGAAGGGGGTAGGTACATGTGTGTTTGTTGTGTGTCACCGGCATTTGTAAGGGCACAGTAGCATGAATTCACTGGCAGGGTTTAAAGGTGCTGTGCAGATCCTGTTTGCCCCAGTATAGCGCTGTGCCCCTGCCACCCTTCCCCTCCTTGCAATGTGTTCCCTGGTCTGTGTGTAGTCACTCCTTCACAAGGTAATGTAGGCTGGCGCTTTGTCCACGAGAACAATGACTGTAGCATCATGTGTGGGGGTGGTGTGTAACAGGTTGTGGGACCTTGCCTGTGCACTGTCAAGTTCACTGCATGTGGGTTCCATGTCAGTTGGCACTGATGCTGACTCCAGACATGGGAGTTGGTCTCTCATGTGTCATGCCTTACAGCGCGCATGTCCTATGTAGTGGCCTGTGACATGATGTGCATGAGTGTGCGATACACATATTGCAGGGATGGTGACGTGTGTTGCAGTCATTACCATTCAGTAGCATGTAGTTGTGTGCCCACTACTGTCCCCTGGGGCAGCTCTTCCTCAGTGGTGTATGTGTCATCATAAACGTGGCCAATCTCAGTGTCTACAGCGTAGGTTGTGCTCTGTGCCATTGTCCCCTGTCACCATGTATATTGACGTGCTATTTTGTACAGGTGTCCACTGTGCAGCCTGACCTGATTGTCCTTCTTCATACTCACAGTTGCCAGTGCCTGTGTGTCTTGTTATACTCATCTGAGGATGGGCACTGGTACCTCATTATTTGTACAGGCGCACCTTGGCTGTTTGGCGTCCAATCTTGCTTTTTGCCTGCCCCTGTGTGTATCACCCAGACTATGAGATGTTGGTGCCACCTGTGTCTCAACAATTTGCCTCGTGTAGGGTCTTGTTGGGGCGGGCAATGCCTATGTGTCAAATCCTGATTTCCACTTGCTGGGTCTGGGCAGTGTGTGATGTGTCTGGACACACACGCAATGTGCAGTGACCGAGTCATGTTGGGCATGTTTTCAGCATTACCTATGCAGCATGTGTCTCAAGTTCATGGATATGGTCCCTGGTCATCGGTATTTTCGCCAACGCTGTGTGGTGCAGATGCAGTGCTGGATTGTCCCCAGGGCCTGGGTGCTATGTCAGACTCCGTTTCCTGTCTTTAGCTATTGTCTCATGCTCTCCATGGTATTTCAGTGGCATGGTGGCTCAACCAACTGTGTGTTTCATGCCCTACATCGGTACCCTGTTCAGTAGATGTTAGGGATCTTCCTTTTCAGGCTATGCAATGTTACCTATGTAGATTGGACTCATGTGACAGATGTGTACAGGTGTCTGATTAATTTCTGTCTCTCCACCCTGCCCACAGCATCGTCGGGGACACAGAGGGAGACATGGACACAGACCAGGCGGAGGGACCGAGCACCAGTGCCAGCCGTGACATCGGGTCTGGCACATCGAGTGGGACAGAGGCGGAGGAGAGTGTGGCCGAGGACCTGTCGACTGGCACATCAGACTACGAAGCTGACAGGTCCGAGGAGGATGTCTCCGAGTGGGCAGAGGCTGCACCAGCAGCTGACAGCGGAACAACACCTCGCACCGCCCCCTCAGTTTCCATCAGCCGCCTCCCACTTGCTCGTGTCCCTTCCCAGCGTGCCCGGTCACAGCATGTCTCCTTCCTGCCAGGCACCGCACCCCCTGCCCCTGTCTCCACTGCTGCCGCCAATGCAGAGTCTGTGGACATCCAGCGGCAACTGCAGGTTGGTCAGGCTGCGATCCTTAATGTCCTCCATGCCCACGGCAAAACCCTCACCAACATCGAGGCTTTCTTGGAGGGCATTCATTCATCGCAGGCTGACCAACGCAACTTGCTGAGGTCCATCGACTCCACACTGACTGCAGCAGTGGGTCTCCTGCAGCGCGACCTCCCCCCACCTACCCCTGCCCCATCCACACTTCCCACTCCCATGCCTGTCCCACGTACACCCAGACGTCGGCATGCACCCACATCAACGGACACGGGCACCACACCAGCAGGGAAGGTCCACCGCACTCCTCCTGACACGCACACACAGGGTGAGGTAGGCACACCCACTGGGTCGGGGGGCAAACGTGTGACACGCAGCCATAGTGGGAGTCCGCATTCCACCCAGTCCACTCCCTCCAAATCCCCTCCCCTCAGCTCTCCTGGCCACATCTCCCCCAAGGACTCCTTCATGGCCGCTCTGTCCCTGAGCCCCACGGTTACACCACCACGCAAGCGGTCAAGGAGGTCCCCGGTCAGGGTGGTTGAGTCTCCCCCCCTGTCTCCACCCTCCCCCAGTGGCGCTGCGACCCATCCCTCTGACCCCCCCCCCCCTCCTTGGGGCCTGAGGTCCCTTCGGGTGCAGGGGACTTCCTGGAGGACCTTGCAAAGGTGTGTAGTGCCATCCTGGCCTCCGCCTTTGGCCCTGCCCCACCCCCTGTGGTGGAGTCCTCCATCCCTGCACCCACAACGCCGCCCCTTTGCCCTGATGTCCCTGCGGTGCCTGTTGCTTCCCCCCCCCCTGATGCCCTCACCAGTGTGGAAGACGATGCCATTTGACTGTGCAGGCAAGGTAGGGGACACGCATCCCACTGTGTCCCCCATCCAGCTGAGAATCATTGACTGCCCTATGGGCTTTGTGAAGATTGAACTGCCTGCGATCCACGGACATTGTGCTCATGCTGAATAAAGCTTAATTTTTTTTTCATTATCACACTACTGCTATGCTGGTATTGGTGTTGGTGGGGCTGATACATGGTTTTGGGTGGTGTGTAAGGGTTTGGGTGTGTGGGATGTGTAGTAGTGTACTGCTCATTGGTGGGACCCTGGGATCTGTGTGCCATCACAAGGTGTTGGCTAACTTTCTTTGTTCATGTAAGCAGTTACTGCATGGTGCACTTGTCCCAGGGTGTATTCCTTCCTCTGTGTACCCAGCTTTCTTCCCTGCAGGGTGTTCCCAATGTTTAGCGCAGAGCTGTGTCTACATGAGCTGTGTGTGTGACGGAGCCCTTCTACTTTGGCCATGCATGCAGGGCCATGTCTCCACCTGCAGCAATCGTGGCATCCTTGGTGATCACTGTACTTGTGTGTGGAGTCTGTTGACATGAGTTCATGGGGACATGTTCCCTTGTAGCCAGTATGCATGTGGATAATTCTGGCCTCACACACATGTGTTACACCCCTCCTGTCTCAGGGCACTGCTGGGAGGACTCCACACACACCCCTCCTGTCTCAGGGCACTGCTGGGAGGACTCCACACCCACCCCTCCTGTCTCAGGGCACTGCTGGGAGGACTCTGCACACACCCCTCCTGTCTCAGGGCACTGCTGGGAGTGATAGGCACCCACCCCTCCTGTCTCAGGGCACTGCTGGGAGGACTCCACACCCACCCCTCCTGTCTCAAGGCACTGCTGGGAGGACTCCACACACACCCCTCCTGTCTCAGGGCACTGCTGGGAGGACTCTGCACACACCCCTCCTGTCTCAGGGCACTGCTGGGAGTGATAGGCACCCACCCCTCCTGTCTCAGGGCACTGCTGGGAGGACTCCACACCCACCCCTCCTGTCTCAGGGCACTGCTGGGAGGACTCCACACACACCCCTCCTGTCTCAGGGCACTGCTGGGAGGACTCTGCACCCACCCCTCCTGTCTCAGGGCACTGCTGGGAGTGATAGGCACCCACCCCTCCTGTCTCAGGGCACTGCTGGGAGGACTCTGCACACACCCCTCCTGTCTCAGGGCACTGCTGGGAGGACTCCACACCCACCCCTCCTGTCTCAGGGCACTGCTGGGAGGACTCTGCACACACCCCTCCTGTCTCAGGGCACTGCTGGGAGTGATAGGCACCCACCCCTCCTGTCTCAGGGCACTGCTGAGAGGACTCTGCACCCACCCCTCCTGTCTCAGGGCACTGCTGGGAGGACTCTGCACACACCCCTCCTGTCTCAGGGCACTGCTGGGAGGACTCTGCACCCACCCCTCCTGTCTCAGGGCACTGCTGGGAGTGATAGGCACCCACCCCTCCTGTCTCAGGGCACTGCTGGGAGGACTCTGCACACACCCCTCCTGTCTCAGGGCACTGCTGGGTGGACTCTGCACACACACCTCCGATTTCAGGATATGTACGCTTGGAACATACACGGTGGGGGTACGCTCAATGCATTCGAGGTGAGGGTACGAGTCTACTTACACTGGTGTGGTGGGGGTATGCTCCATGCATACGCGGGTGGGGGTACGGGTCGTACTTACACTGTTGGGCTGGGGGGTACGCTCCATGCATACGCGGGTGGGGGTACGGGTCATACTTACACTGTTGGGCTGGGGGGTACGCTCCTTGCATACGCGGGTGAGGGTTCGAGTCGTACTTACACTGTTGGCATGGGGGGTACGCTCCATGCATACGCGGGTGGGGGTACGGGTCGTACTTACACTGTTGGGCTGGGGGGTACGCTCCATGCATACGCGGGTGGGGGTACGGGTCGTACTTACACTGTTGGGCTGGGGGGTACGCTCCTTGCATACGCGGGTGAGGGTTCGAGTCGTACTTACACTGTTGGCATGGGGGGTACGCTCCATGCATACGCGGGTGGGGGTACGGGTCGTACTTACACTGTTGGGCTGGGGGGTACGCTCCATGCATACGCGGGTGGGGGTACGGGTCGTACTTACACTGTTGGGCTGGGGGGTACGCTCCTTGCATACGCGGGTGAGGGTTCGAGTCGTACTTACACTGTTGGCATGGGGGGTACGCTCCATGCATACGCGGGTGGGGGTACGGGTCGTACTTACACTGTTGGGCTGGGGGGTACGCTC
Source organism: Triturus cristatus (assembly GCF_964204655.1). Classification (NCBI taxonomy): domain Eukaryota; kingdom Metazoa; phylum Chordata; class Amphibia; order Caudata; family Salamandridae; genus Triturus; species Triturus cristatus. Next base: position 964,348,484 of record NC_140589.1, read on the forward strand.
CATGCATACGCGGGTGGGGGTACGGGTCGTACTTACACTGTTGGGCTGGGGGGTACGCTCCTTGCATACGCGGGTGAGGGTTCGAGTCGTACTTACACTGTTGGCATGGGGGGTACGCTCCATGCATACGCGGGTGGGGGTACGGGTCGTACTTACACTGTTGGGCTGGGGGGTACGCTCCATGCATACGCGGGTGGGGGTACGGGTCGTACTTACACTGTTGGGCTGGGGGGTACGCTCCTTGCATACGCGGGTGAGGGTTCGAGTCGTACTTACACTGTTGGCATGGGGGGTACGCTCCATGCATACGCGGGTGGGGGTACGGGTCGTACTTACACTGTTGGGCTGGGGGGTACGCTCCTTGCATACGCGGGTGAGGGTTCGAGTCGTACTTACACTGTTGGCATGGGGGGTACGCTCCATGCATACGCGGGTGGGGGTACGGGTCGTACTTACACTGTTGGGCTGGGGGGTACGCTCCATGCATACGCGGGTGGGGGTACGGGTCGTACTTACACTGTTGGGCTGGGGGGTACGCTCCTTGCATACGCGGGTGAGGGTTCGAGTCGTACTTACACTGTTGGCATGGGGGGTACGCTCCATGCATACGCGGGTGGGGGTACGGGTCGTACTTACACTGTTGGGCTGGGGGGTACGCTCCATGCATACGCGGATGGGGGTACGGGTCGTACTTACACTGTTGGGCTGGGGGGTACGCTCCTTGCATACGCGGGTGAGGGTTCGAGTCGTACTTACACTGTTGGCATGGGGGGTACGCTCCATGCATACGCGGGTGGGGGTACGGGTCGTACTTACACTGTTGGGCTGGGGGATACGCTCCATGCATACGCGGGTGGGGGTACGGGTCGTACTTACACTGTTGGGCTGGGGGGTACGCTCCTTGCATACGCGGGTGAGGGTTCGAGTCGTACTTACACTGTTGGCATGGGGGGTACGCTCCATGCATACGCGGGTGGGGGTACGGGTCGTACTTACACTGTTGGGCTGGGGGGTACGCTCCATGCATACGCGGGTGGGGGTACGGGTCGTACTTACACTGTTGGGCTGGGGGGTATGCTCCTTGCATACGCGGGTGAGGGTTCGAGTCGTACTTACACTGTTGGCATGGGGGGTACGCTCCATGCATACGCGGGTGGGGGTACGGGTCGTACTTACAGTCTTGGGCTGGGGGGTACGCTCCATGCATACGCGGGTGGGGGTACGGGTCGTACTTACACTGTTGGGCTGGGGGGTACGCTCCTTGCATACGCGGGTGAGGGTTCAAGTCGTACTTACACTGTTGGCATGGGGGGTACGCTCCATGCATACGCGGGTGGGGGTACGGGTCGTACTTACACTGTTGGGCTGGGGGGGTACGCTCCATGCATACGCGGGTGGGGGTACGGGTCGTACTTACACTGTTGGGCTGGGGGGTACGCTCCTTGCATACGCGGGTGAGGGTTCGAGTCATACTTACACTGTTGGCATGGGGGTACGCTCCATGCATACGCGGGTGGGGGTACGGGTCGTACTTACACTGATGGGCTGGGGGGTACGCTCCTTGCATACGCGGGTGGGGGTACGGGTCGTACTTACACTGTTGGGCTGGGGGGTACGCTCCTTGCATACGCGGGTGAGGGTTCGAGTCGTACTTACACTGTTGGCATGGGGGGTACGCTCCATGCATACGCGGGTGGGGGTACGGGTCGTACTTACACTGTTGGGCTGGGGGCTACGCTCCTTGCAAACGCGGGTGAGGGTTCGAGTCGTACTTACACTGTTGGGCTGGGGGGTACGCTCCTTGCATACGGGGTGGGGGTAGGGTCCGTACATATCCGTCCCCACGCTATGTGATGTTTGTGCGGCCCGTACCCAGGCCTTTGCCACGTGGGTGCGATCCGTCCCGCCATTGTTGGGGTGACGTGTGTGGGCGTGGTCCGACTCGTACCCACGCTCTTCAGGCGTGGGTACGGGACGTACCTGTCTGGTTGTGTTGCCGGTTCGCGTGGTGACGGACTTCCGTTGTGGCGGTCGCTGGCTTATCAGGACACGCCCCCACCCCCTCGTGGTGACCAGGGCATGGGAGTCAGGTATGTCCAGGCCATGTGTGGTGTGTGACTTATGTGGTTGTTTTGTGGCCTGCCCTGGTCGTGCCACCCCCACCCCACCCCACTTTCCCCCCTCCCTTAGTTATTCTGACCTTCTGCGGCGTCTGCGTCGTAACCTGTAGAGGAGGTGTACTGCTATGAGGGCAGGGATGACTCGTAGGTTCGGGTCCATGTCTGTCCGTCGCGTACTGGTACTCCTTGCTCGCGTCGTCCTGTCGCGTACGGGTCCTCCTTGATCGCGTCGTCCTGTCGCGTACGGGTCCTCCTTGGTGGCGTCGTCCTGTGTGTCCGTCACGTACTGGTCCTCCTTGTTCGCGTCGTCGTCTGTCCGTCGCGTACTGGTGGTCCTTGTTCGCGTCGTCCTGATTTCCCGGCAGTTTTTGGCTGCCGCAAAATATTCACCGTGCGGGGTGACGTCGGTGCGAATCGTGATTCCTGGGTCGTGAATGGCTGGCTGCGAGCGTCCCGACGTCAGGTCGGCGCTTTCCCGGATCGCATTGGTAGGTGTTTTTTTGTTCGGTCGGGCTTTTTTACGATTCGTACGGTAATGGTGTACCCGTGCGAATCGTAATTCCTTGTTTGTGAAAATTGACGACCGGGTACGCGTCGGGCGGAGATTGTGCTCCGTCCGACGGTTCGTACCCGGTTTTTGCAGGATCGTGATCGGCACCTATGCGTGTGAATCTTTATTTTTGCTTTTTATATTATTCTATTTTACTTATTTTGTTCTTGTGCCTTAGATTAGCCACAATCATACTTAATATTTGTGCCTTTTAACCCCCTTACCTGCAGTGTGTTCGAATCTTCACTTGCTAAACCATACAACAATGATGTATTTAAAGATTTGCCATCTTTATTTGCTTTTGTATTACCAATGTAGCTCTACCATACCAAGACCCCGGCCTCCCTGAATTAACGAGGACCCGTGCGTCTTCCCTTTTCTCTCCTCCCTTCTCCCCATAGGTATTATCCTATTTTTAAGTTCAATTGAGTAGTACTCGAACTTCCAACACGGATTTGGACATTTCCTATTTCCTTCACACATCACTTTTTCCTGAGGTCCTGAAGAAAGCCTCCGACCCTTCTGGGCAATCTAGGGGCTGAAACATGTCGACCAACTACTCAGACTAAAAGTGCAGTGGACTCTTTACACGTCCTATCTGCACATCTTTGTATTTTTATTTCCATCCCTTGAATCGAACGGAATAAAATTGAGTCCAGGCAGCAAGAGGAATTTTTAACATAATTTTTCACATCACATGAGCACTTCACATTTTTTGTACTTTTACATCCTTTCTCTGATCACTACTGTACAGCCAGTGGTTCCCTCCGGGCGTAGGAAGAATGAGAGAAAACCCAATGATGATGCTGTCACATAGTTAAAATCAAGGCGGAGAATCAAGATATACCGCCCCTGAACCGCTTTACGTGAATGAGGGTTTTTTACCAAATATCGGAAACAACCACCCGAACCCTGGTGACAGGTACAAGTGATCCATTCCCCTTGATTATTAGAAACAAAACTTTCCACAACCCGTTTTCTCGAAGAGGCAAGAAGCAGTTTTGAATATGGTTCAAAATGGCGGCTAAACATAAAATGGTGCTGCGAATGCTAACTTAAAAAGAACAATGCACAGGCAAAATAACAAAAACATTTTCATTCCAACAAGATCGCAATTTGGGATCTCTATGAATCGCTAAAATCATGGGGATGGTGGCCTGCTGGAGTCAGCAGATCACCATGTCCGTGACTGCTTTTAGATAAAGCAATCTTTTTTTTAAATGCAGCCTGTTTTCCTTAAAGGAAAACGTGTTGCAATAAAAAAAAATGAAAACCTTTCATTTCATTTCCTAAGAGCAGGCCGTGGTCTGTGGGACCACTGCCTGCTCTTAAGAAATGCTTTTCATACATTCACAAAGGGGAAGGGGTCCCGAGGGACCCCTTTCTATTTGCAAATGGGTTACCACCTACTTGAAGTAGGTGGTAAAATGCAAATGTTTTACGACCGCATTTCATTCACAAAGCATCCGTACATACTGATGCGATTGAGTATTAGGAAGGGACGTCCTAAACACACCTCTTCCTGTTAGCGAATTGCTTACCCATTTTGCGATTCGATAATAGGTTACCGAATCGCAGAATAGGGTTTGGTACATTGGGAAAGACTTTTTGGGGGTCGCAAACAGCCCAATTCGCAGCGACCTGAAAAAGGTACATACATATGGTCTACTGTGTTTTAGTTTTTTTCTTTAGGAGAGCTCTCGCCGATATCTAAAGCTGTTTTTAAGCAAGACTTATACAACTGTGACTAACGTTATTGTACAAAAAAATTGGGTGACAAATATGCTGTATTGCTTTAACAACTGCAACTAAAACTAAGTGAAATGTAAAGCAAACCACAAAGAAGAGAGTATCAGGTGTAACCAATGCTTAATTGGAGTCTGTAGTTGCAGTTGGGATCCATGAGCACTTGTTTTTGGGAACAGGCACAAATTTATCACCATCAGACTTTGACCCACAGCATGAAAAGGAAATAAATCACAAAGAGAAAGGAAGGTGGAAGAGAAAGATCGGAAAATCTATAACAAAGGGAGAAAGCAGGGATGAAAAAGAACCCACAAGCGTAAGATAAATGGTCAGGGAGTGTCTGAGAAGGATTAAAGAGCATGACTACAGCACTGTGGTACTCGGCATTCCGACACTCAATACCCTGGGCTGTAGGCTAATTAGAAAAAGTTTGGCTCCAACATTTATTCTCTTACAAATTAAGCTCTGGGGTACAATTAAATAATCAGGATACAGATAGAAATATGCTGTGTTGGCAACTAAAACGACCAGGCTGTTTGGCAGACATTGAAAATTATGAGAAATAGGATTGACCAGGTAGAAACGTGCAGAACATAAAGGTGGCTGTAGGCATCAGTCATAAAACACCACTACATGAGGCTAAAGAGGGCTCAATATATCTTCACATTTTGGCTGTTTGTTGGGAGATATGGAGCACCCAAACACCTCAATGATATTTTGCATGAGACTCTTAAAATCCTTATAGGTGAGCTGCAACAAACCATGCATACATACGGAAGCAGACTGAAATAAAAACATATCTAGGGGTCATCCAAATCATTCTCACCCAGGAGATCCAGCATCAGGGCAAACAGATGCATCATCCCACAAACAGATGGCTTCACCCAACTCAAGATTTGTATTGTGGCAACATGGTCAAATTCTTCATCAACAGTTACAAAACCCATTGTGTTAATATATGTGACTTGAGTTGAAGTTGAATTACCAGAGCTTACTTATAGGCTTAGTGTTTGGACTTTGCCCTTTTTGCAAGGTCATCCCTGAACTTTTTGCCTTCCTCCTCGCCTTTTTTCTGACATTGTGTTGGTGGTTTTAGGACTCTGGGCACTTAGTACTGCTGTCCAGAGTAAAGTGCGTGTGCTCTCTCTGGTAAACCTGGTAAGATTGGTCTACACCTGCATATTTAATTTACCTATCAGTCCCTTGTAAAGTGGTATCTCAGATACCCAGGGCCAGTAAATTAAATGCTACTGGTGAGCTTGCAGCGCTGATTGCGTCACCCACCAACGTAGCCTTTCAAACCTGTCACAGGCCTCTGCCATTGCAGGGCCTGAGCACGCAGTGTTACTGCCGCTGTGACGTGATGCCTTAAGTGTGTGCCACTTCTGTGACCCCCCTTTTACTGCATGTCAGTCACCCCTAAGGTAGGCTCTAGCTAGCCCTATGGGCAGGGTGCATTGTAGGTAAAAGGTAGGACATGTACCTTAAGTTTTTGACATGTCCTGGTAGTGACAAACAGCCATTTTGGTTTCTCACTGCTGTGAGGCTGCCTTCTCATAGGAATGTATTGGGGATTCCCTGATAAGTGTTTCAGTGGTAATTCCTGATATGAGAGGAGCAGCGTGGTCAAGTTTGGTATGTTTGGAATAGTAATAATAAATGCTGCGCAATTGTGTGCGCAGATTTATTATCACTATTTGAGAAATGCCACTTTTAGAAGTTGGCCTTTCTGTGTGCTATGTGTCTGCCTGCCTGATATGTATTGCATGTCTGGCTCTGGAGTGACAAGGGCTGATGAGGTGTCTGTGGCTCCAGGGAGGGCTGGGTGAATCAGCGCTAGGCTGATTAGGAGATCTGCATTTGGAGTAGTGGGAGGAGTAGTCCCCTGACCCTGAATAGGTCTGTGCCTGCCTAGGTGAATGCTGGCTCCGCCCCCTGTGATGTGTCTGATGACCGATCCCCCACCTGACAAAGGGGAAGAGGAGCACTGTAAACAGAGTGCTCCACTACCCCCCAGAACCAGTTGAGACTGCTTCCCCCACAAGCCCTGTGCCAGGGCTGAACAAAGGGAATTACAGTATAAATATTGGGGCTGTGACCCCATGTGTGTGTGCTTCCTTGTGCTACTTTGGGACTTGCTGCTGCTAGGACCCAGGAGGAACCACCACAAGGGACTGCCTCCCTGCTGGAGGGCCCTGTGAGCTGGCCTGCCTGGGCCCAGCCTTTCACCTAAAACGTTTGAGGACTGAGCGCCTTGTGAGCGCTATATCTCTCTCTCCCAGGACGGGGAGAGTGCTGGTGCATTACGGCGCTGAGCTGCGACATATTCAGAGGGACTCCTGATTCCCCTGCATTGCTGGAGGAAAGCGGAAGCCCACCCCGCATTTATGCCAGTAGAAGCGGGAGCCTACCCCGCTGTTTTATGCTCCAGTTAGCGGGAGCCAACCAGGCACTTTCAGCTTCCTACGGAAGCTGGAGCAGACCCCGCGGTGATCCCAGAAGTGAGGCGGGAGCCCACCCCGCATTGCGGTGTCTGGAGAAGGAGCCGCCGAGATCAGCAAAACCGGCGGACAATTCGCTCCGCTACTCCCCGAGCCCCGGCAGCCGCAGGAAGTCAGGCAAGCTGCCTGGTGATAGGCGGGGCTGGCACGGAAGCCAATTGCTGCCCGGCGCCAGTGGTAGACAGGCAACCCTGAGCCTGACGTGAGGCGGGGCTCCGGGTGGGCCGCACTTCTGCAACGGAGAACAGAAGCCAGGCGGGTGCCTACCCTGCACTGGCGAAAGCCCAAAAACGACGGAGGCTTCGCTCCGTGAGTGGGGGCCTGCGAGGTGAGCTGTTACCCCTGTGTGTGGTTACAGGCCTCGGCAGAGTCTGGCCAGAGTCCCCCCGGTGGCCATCCTGAGGCACACTGTCGGAGCCTTCCTCCAGAGGCAGAGACCGGAGGAGGCCGAGAGCGGATACAGAGAGCCCCGGTGAGTAGGGTTCCCGAGGCACTGCGGTGCCGATTTCTCCTGCTAGTGGAGCCCCGGGAAGGAGGGGCTCCTCAGGCACAGTGGTGCCGGGGCCGATTCTGACACAACTGCACCACAAAAGCGCGGGCAGCTGTCACGTAGAGGCTGTTTAGTAGCTAGAAGTCCCGGAGTGGGGCTTCCAAGGCACAATTGATGCCAGTGCTAATTTCGTTTGGCCTCATTGTGGTGCTGTGAGCCGCACCAGAAGGGTCGCAGTGAAGGGGGCTCACCAGGCACAGTTGGTGCCAGTGCTTGCTAATATTCACAGCTGCACTGCAAGAGCGAGGGCAGCTGCAATGTGAGGGGCATTGTTTGGGGTCTCTAGAGAGACCAGGGTGGATTTCACCCTCGCCCCTGTGGAGCCCTGACATTTTGGACAGAGGGCATTTGAGCCCCGGAGGAAGGCCAGTTGGCCTGAGGTCAGTTTGGGTACCTGTGTGTGCTGGTAGGGCGCAAGGCCCTAAAGGAATGCATAATTAAGTTATGCCAAAGGTGATGTATGCACCTGGGGAGTGTTATTAAGGTGCACTCCTAATTGGGATTTATGCAGAATGTGTTTATGCTGATGATGATGCTTCATGCTAATGTGATATATTGCTGAGGTCATTATTGTACCAGTAGTTACTGGTTGTGTTATTTACTACTTGTGCTTTGTGATGGTTCTGATAGTGGCCCGATTGGCCCTGTCATGTATATAATCCCCTGTGAATTATTACGTGGTGCCAGTTGGCACAGTGTATATTGTGTGGTTATGATTCTAATGTGTTTATGATAATACAAAGGCTATTTTTTATATAACCTTGTGTGGAGTTTCTTTTGTGGTGTGCCTAGTGTGTTGCTGCTGTGTGTGTGTGTTGCACAGATGGTTTACACATTGCCTCTGGGATATGCCTGACTGCTCGTGCCAAGCTACCAAGGGGTGAGCAGGGGTTATCTTCAGCATCTAACTCCCTTGCCCTGACTAGAGTCGTGGTTTCTGCCTGGCTTAGGCGCTTGCCCTAGCCAACCAGAAATCCCATTTCTAACACTTACTAAATGTAGTAATTGATAATTGAGTGAAATTAGTAAATGTTTTGAGACTAGTGATGTGGTAGCTTGTGTATGTGCAAGGAGTGTAAAATGTGGTGGCATGTGTAGTACATCTATGACCTGTTTCATTCCGATCCTGTTTGCTTTTGGTAGTAAACCATGTTAATTTTGTACATGATATCTCTATGAGAAATCAAGAGAGAGTAAACCCACTAGTTTAGGTAACAAAACATCCCTAAATCTACCCATGAAAAGATCTTCCTTTATATGAAAGAACTCTCACCCACTGCTAATTACAGCGCCATACTTCATCACAGAATACTCCCCGATTTAGATTGTATCAGGGCATGCTTCTTACCTCGACCCTCCCGGGTGCACTGGTTTAATGGGTAGGGATCTAAAATGTAAAATATTCCTATGCTGTAACCTGGTCTTTATCTTTAATATCGGTCTGAATGGCAAGAATAAAAACAAGATGTGATGCTTTTGAGTTACAACCACTAGAGAACCTCTGTCTTGTCGGAAGGGGGGTGGGAGCACACTGCTTCACCTCCCTGTCTGGTCAGCCTGTTTCGGCTACCTTCAAAGCCAGAAAGCTCTTCTTGTGGCTTTCCTCAGGACCAATTTAGATCCTGAAATTGCCCAAATTCTTTTAGTCTTTTAGTTTATTCAACAGAGCTCATTCTGCCCAATCACATTCATACAAACTATTTATACAACCAATCCAAATAGACTTCTCAGTTTAATATCGGTATATGTGGTTAGCTACCTTAAGGTGCTGGAGGGGGGCGTGTCTTGTAGCCACACATTTGTCAAAGGTTTGTGGCCGTAAATCCACCTAGGTACCTACTGCAACCAATAAGGGGTGGAGAAGTTACCTAGGTGCACTTTCAGTGGACTTAAAGGCAGATATTTTCCTTTGCGGATTTAGGGAGTTCTCATTGCCTCAACTGAAGAGTTGACTGTCTCTTGATTTCTCATTGAAATTGGGAAGCTAAATCAATCTTCAAATATAGCTTCTGTGCTTCCTCGTATTGATTAAGCATTTGCATCCTATGTTCTGAAGCTGCTGTCTTTGTAACATTCTCTTGGGGTCAGTTGAAGGCTGGCCGAACTAGAATCCAGTTTATTTTGTTAACAATAGTCCCTAGCTTATTTGAAGTTAGGAAGTAAAAATTCAACATAGACTTCGGTGAGACCTATGTGATTTCCTCCTGTGTCCAGCCGAACAGAGGAGCATTTAATCTTGATTATTTGAGAAGATATAGGTAAAATAGGGAAATGCTGATGAAACAAGGGCACAGTCCTGTACCAAGTTTCCAAAAGAAGAGGGAGAAAAGCCAGCACCGCCGACTGTCTTCGACTCCCCATTGCGGAAGCAAGACAAGAACTAGCACGCGGACAGCCATTGTAGCTGCCGACCGGAGGAAGCCGTATTTACGCAGTCCTCCGTTTTTCTATCACTTGTGCCTCGCCAATTGTCCTGATTTAGGCAATCCCATGCACTTCGTTTCTAGCCGATTTGCGGCTTTCAGACCCTGATTTCAAAGCGCGGTTTTCTCCCTATGCTAGAACCGCGCTAACTTCATACAGACAGCACTACCAGCTGTCACCCAAGACTCAGACGCATTCCCCTGACTCCCCAGAGGGCAACCCGATTGAAACGATTCAGCTACTCCATTGCCCAGTCCAACCCGATTTAATTGGAGCAGGAAGGCGTTACTCCCCTGAGATCTAATTCACCTCCTACTTCCCTTCCTCTCTCCCACTGAGGCGTTTTAAATCTACCAGGCATTACTCTGTTGAGATATCTTGTGGTCCTGATGATGATCCCTGTATAATAGGAGCTTGGGATCGAAACGTTACGTCGACTTATTTGTATAGTTCCACATTATGGCAATTGTTTAAATGTATTGTGGTTACTATTGGAGAGAGCTTAACTGAAAGTCACTCATTGTAATGTAAGCCCCCTTTGCTGCTCCAAGATGTGTTTGCCTGTTATTAATTTATAATTGCCTCTAACTTCTTGGCCTTTCTCCCTCTTCTTTCTTTTGGAAACTTGGTACAGGACTGTGCCCTTGTTTCATCAGCATTTCCCTATTTTACCTATATCTTCTCAAATAATCAAGATTAAATGCTCCTCTGTCCGGCTGGACACAGGAGGAAATCACATAGGTCTCACCGAAGTCTATGTTGAATTTTTACTTCCTAACTTCAAATAAGCTAGGGACTATTGTTAACAAAATAAGCTAGTACCCGTGGTCCTTAGTTACTCTTATCGGGTTCCCTTGTTACTTATACCCGAACTAGAATCCAGAGCATCTGTTTGCAGCAGGAGAAAGATGTGATGGAGATGCAGGTTATAGGAATACAAGTCGGGCGTAGGATAGTTGTTAGGTTCCACGATTTCAGTTTATGAAAATTGTTTTGATGTCTTTGGTGTCTCTACTGCTAAACTGATTATGCACAGCATTGGCAGTGCCTTGGTTCTCAGTCAGTTTTAGAATCTGTGTGTGTGGGTGTTTGAAACAAATTGATGATACGGTGGTAGCATGTGAACAGAGAGCAGTGTGTAGTGGCATCTGTACGGTGTCTGTGGAATGTTGCACCCTTTTATTTGTAATGCTTTCTGTAGTCATCAATAAGTACTTTGTGTCTAGTAGTTAGCAAGCTGTCATTTACATTCTATCTACTGAGAGTATTGTACTTATAACATTCTATTGTGGTCAGTTGCAGGCTGGCCTTCCTGGAAACCACACCGTCCTTGTTTTCCTGTTGTTCGTGAGAGTTGCATGATATTGTCATTTTACATGATCAAAAAGTTGATAAGGAATGACTGGAAGCGAAGGGGGAAGAGCAGAAAGAGGTGATGGAGATGCAGTTTATGGGAATGCAAGTTAGGTGCAAGGGCTGCGAGTTCGGTTCCAAGTTTTCAGATGCTGAAGTTGTTTTCATTTCTTAGGTATTTCTGTTGTTTGGTTGATTATGGTTGCATGTCAGTGACATAGTTCATAAAACGTTTTAGGATCTTTGTGTGTGTGTGAGAGTCTTCTATTTCTGTAAGAAATGGAATTATGATGTAGTCACATGTGCAAGCAGTGTCGGTGTAGTGGGGTGTGTGGGGCATCGGTGATCTGTTTCATCCAGTGACTCACTGAGCTTTCAGAAGTCACAGATTTGTACTTTGTGCTTAGCTACTGTGTAATTTGTAAAGTCCCCTGCATGGTAATGGATGTGCATCCTGCCCTGAGTGCCACACCTGTTCTGATGTCTGGATCCCTAATAATGATTGTTGTTGTCATTGGCAACAACGGAGCATGTGTGTGTGCCATGACGCAGGCCTGTCTCACGGACTGCTGTCTTGTTGGACTTGTAGGGGAGCCCAAAGCGCTACGTTCATAGTGATGAAAGGCTACTTCTTTTACCACGAGTGAAGCAGCGCGGTGGTGGCAGCATACCATGTAAGTAATCAGTAGGAGCAAATAAGCCCTTTCTAACCTGTGTCACTGGAGTGAGGCCTAGAGGCCCCCTCATTCAAACTTCAGCTGATGTCTGCTTAACTCACCCTTTGGCCTACATCGGATTGATGTGGAGTGCTGCACAGTGCATGAGTGGTGTATCTGCGCCTGGCAAGCATACAAAACCGGGATAAACCGGTACTGTGCAATGTGTGCTTGTTAAATGCATTTACTGAGTGTATGTGTGCCTGTGAGTTGTACAGTATATGAAGAATATAGTGCTGTGCAGTGTGTGCATGTTAAATGCATGTGATGGGTGTATGTGGGCTTATGAGGAGTACAGTGCATGAAAGATACAGTACATGTATGTGAAATACATGTACTGTGTGAATGTGTGTGCATGTGAATGGTACAATACATGGTAGACTATGGGTTCTGTTTTGAGAGACTCAGGGCAGCATTGTGAAACAAGAAGAGGAGGTAGAGGAATCCTCCAGACAAATGTGTGTATTGCTGCATTCCTGTAAGAAGATTGATAGGGCACATTGGAGATAGGAGAGCTAGGCTTCCCCATACACTTCAAAGGGTGCTCTTTCATTTAGAGAAATCTCACAAAGAAGGGGCAGGGGCATATCTCAGGAAGGGAATGAGATGGGACTGATAAGATGATCATTAAGAGCATGGCTGAGGCGCTGGGCAAACATTAAATACACATATCAATGTGGCTGACACCCTGGTGTGAACTCTAGTCAATCCCATGGCCTGTGTTGAAGGGCTATCAGCTTTGAAGGCGCTCCTGCTGTGACAAACTGCTTTCAAGAGAAAGAGAGGGCAGAGGAGTGATCACTTCAAAAGGAAGCACACCCTCAACATAAACTTCAAAAACTCAGATCCTAAATCACTTTTAGTCGCTGGAAAATGACTATAGGAAGGGAGTTCGAGACCCCAAAAATTGTCAATCAGCCAGTCAGGTGGTGCAGGGAAGAGAAGCTCTAAAGACTTCTGTCTGTGGCCAAGACTTGGGCCCAAGGCCTTCTAGTTTCCCTGCTGAGTGAGGGGACATTCCCCAGGGAATCCAAGACCATCTGCCCTAGAGCACCAGCTCCTGTCTGCTTGCCAAGCCCAGTGAGCCCTGAGAGGAAGATGAAAGCAGTGGAGGGAGCGAAGTCCAGTGGGGAATTCTGATGAATTGAGCGAAGTGTGAGGAAACAACTTCTGCACCGATTTGGTTGTTGCTCGAGTGCACAACAAAGTTGGCAACATCCGTATGCCAGACAAGGGCTGCATTTAGTAGAACTGTTCAGACCACACTATTCCTAAGTGTCAAGTGCTGAAGGGGTACTTGGCCCAGTTGCTTAGAATCCATAGTAGGTCGCGCCCCAGGACATCAGGAGTAAAAGGCCTCATCCCCTACAGTTGAGCCCTGTAGCTCCTGCTTGCCCATGGCCCTCTCAAGGGGGTTCTGAAAGTAATTTACATTGCTTGTTCAGAAGATACACTGCAACATGTTATTGTTGTCAGATGATGCCTTATCAATCTAGAAACCTGATCATCATTGTAGATTATATTCTAAATAAACCAGACCCTGTCACGCCATAATGGTTTGGGTAAACATCATACTACAATATTTAAAGAAGGACTTCTAGTTGCTAAATCCCTCATAATTTTGTAGAGAAATTAAAAAGTGGAAGTAGAGTGCATTATGAGAACCTTAGCTCAAATCATGTTATTACTATAGTCAGGGGATCTTGAGGCAGAAAAAATAAACTATCTTGATCCATCTCCTGAAAGCTAACCCACCTAATGTTTCGGTGATTTATTAGATCTGATTAGATGGGTGTCAACTTTGCTTGTCTAACCTTAAAACTTCTGTTAACAACAAGATGAATTGCATAATAGTACAGTGCCTTATAGCTCTGATGAGGTAACAGAGTGCTTCACCTGGTTGAGAAAGTGTTTAATATATGTATTGTGCATTGTTGGTAGAATGTGTGTTCACAGTGTGGATTATGTAGAAAGTAGTTTGGTGTTGTGTTTCGGTTTGGAGGGGTATCACAAACATGGAAGGTTGTAACTGCACTTATGCATAGAGTAAATTATGAGTACAATGACAAACAGTATTAAAAGTTCCCATATGTATGGTTTAGTATAAGAATTTGTCTTGCTAGTAGTCGTGATAGTAGTTTTAGGCCTTTTAACCTAATCACACCTGAGGCGATGCAAAGGGCTTTACAATCCCACCCGATTCCAACTTGTGGGATTCTCGAAAGCGACGTGCACTCTTTGGAGCAATGGCCGCTCCTTAGAACCTCTGAACTTGCCCCCCTACTCAGAGAATGGCGAAGGTGAATCGTGTTTCTGCCCCTTGGTATACGGAAGCTCTAAGGAAGAGTAAAAGTGCATGCAAACACTTCGAAAGAATATGGCGAGCAAACTACATGGCCCATGACAAATTTATCTTTAAAGCGGCACTAAGAGACCATTACCGGAAAGTTTGCGAGGGCAAGAAACTCTTTTTCTCCACGAAAATTGACCAGGCTGGCAATAAAAGTAGAGAACTTTACAATATTGTCAAGAACTTTTCATCACCTGCAGCTATCAGACGCCCGTTTGCACCAACCAGTGAATGGACTAATATGATGGCTTCTTTTTTCCATGATAAAATTAGAAAAATACAGGACTCCATCAAAATGCAGCCGTTGGTTCCTACAGCAGATCTAGATTCCCCTAGTATTGCTGTAAGATCAGAATTCTCCCTTATGCAGTTCCCTGCCATCTCTATGGACCAATCATTAATTTTCATGAAGTCCTTAAAATCAGGCTCTCCTGCCGACCCCTGTCCAGCCAAGGTGCTGTCGTCAACTGCAGAGGTGATTATTCCTACTGTGAATCGGATCTTAAACAACGCCTTGCGGGAAGGATATATGCCTCCCTGCTGGAAACATGCCAGAATTCTTCCATTGCTAAAAAAAAAACTCGGCTGACCCTGAGGTAGCTGGTAACTATCGCCCTATATCCTTGCTCCCTTTCTTTGCCAAGGTCTTGGAGAAATATGTCAATTCCATTATTCCTGAGTACATCGAGACTAATCATCTTTTGCACCCTAGTCAGTCAGGTTTTAGGGCAAACTTTAGTACTGAATCATCCCTATTAGAAGTGGCTGAAACTATAAAAGCCACGCTAGACAGGGGAGGCAATGCGGTCTTGGTATTATTGGACCTCTCCGCGGCTTTCGACACCATGCCCCACAATAGACTGGTGCAAAGACTGGTGGAAGGCGGTGTCGGCGGCACTGCCTTGAGCTGGATCAGGTCATTTCTCAGCAACCGTCTCCAAACTATATGGTCACCTCCCTTTTCTGCTGCTATTCCTCCCATGAATGTCGGGGTCCCGCAGGGCTTTATTCTGAGCCCAACTTTGTTTAATTTATATATGAAAGCCCCCAGGTGTCTAGTTTTCAGAAATGTGTGGGTTTGGTAGGTTTCCCTAGATGGCCGCCGAGCACGGGGCCAAAAACCCAGGTGACCCCCCTTGCAAAACCAGGTTGTTTTGTTATAGGCAATTTTGATGCCGCCTCACTACGTTTTGTGCCCTTGCCTGTCGCGGGTACTTGGGCCTCCCACACGGCTGAGGCACCGTTTTTATCGGGAGATGCGGGGGAATGCTGGGTGGTAGGAAATTTGTGTCAGCCCTGTGATGCCACAACTTCCCAACACAAAAATGTGTGAAAAAAGTGGATTTTTCAGCTACAATTGAGGTTTGCAGGGGATTCTGGGTAGGGAAACATTGGGGGATCCACGAAAGCCATACCTCCCTGGAATCCCCTGGATGTCTGGTTTTCAGAAATGTGTGGGTTTGGTACGTTTCCCTAGGTACCAGCAGAGCTAGGGTTCAAAAACTACAGCTAGGCACTTTGCCAAAAATGGGTCATTTTTTACTGCGAAATTGAGGTGTGTCCACATTGCGTTTTGCGCCGTTTCCTGTCGCGGGCACTAGGCCGACCCACACAAGTGAGGTACCACTTTTCTCTGAAGACTTTGGGGAACGCGGGGTGGGTGAAAATTTCTGGATTCACGCGGATTACAGAATTTTCCACCACAGAAATGTGGACAAAATGTGTTTTTTTTTACAATTGTTTAGGTTTGCAAGGGATTCAGGGTAACAGAACCTTGTGGGAGGCAGTCAAGTCACCCCATCCTGGATTCCCCTGGGTGTCTAGTTTTAATAAATGTATAGGTTTGCTAGGTTTCCCTAGGTGCCGGCAGAGCTATGGTTCAAAAACTACAGCTAGGCACTTTGCCAAAAAAGGGTCATTTTTCACTGCGAAATTGAGGTGTGTCCACGTTGCCTTTTGCACGTTTCCTGTCGCGGGCACTAGGCCGACCCACACAAGTGAGGTACCATTTTTCTCAGAAGACTTTGGGGAACACAGGGTGGGTGGAAATTTGTGGATCCACGCAGATTCCAGAACTTTCCACCACAGAAATGTGGCCAACATGTGTTTTTTTTAATAATGTTTTAGGTTTGCAAGGGATTCTGGGTAACAGAACCTGGTGGGAGGCAGTCAAGTCACCCCATCCTGGATTCCCCTGGGTGTCTAGTTTTAATAATTGTATAGGTTTGCTAGGTTTCCCTAGGTGCCGGCAGAGCTATGGTTCACAAACTACAGCTAGGCACTTTGCCAAAAAAGGGTCATTTTTCACTGCGAAATTGAGGTGTGTCCACATTGCGTTTTGAGCCGTTTCCTGTCGTGGGCACTAGGCCGACCCACACAAGTGAGGTACCATTTTTCTTGGAAGACTTTGGGGAACCTGGGGTGGGTAGAAATGTGTGGATCCACGCAGATTCCAGAACTTTCCACCAGAGAAATGTGGGGAAAATGTATTTTTTTGACAATTGTTTAGGTTTGCAAGGGATTCTGGGTAACAGAACCTGGTGGGAGACAGTCAAGTCAGCCCATCCTGGATTCCCCTGGGTGTCTAGTTTTCAAAAATGTATAGGTTTGCTAGGTTTCCTTAGGTGCCGGCAGAACTATGGTTCAAAAACAACAGCTAGGCACTTTGCCAAAAAAGGGTCATTTTTCACTGCGAAGGTGTGTCCACGTTGCATTTTGCGCCGTTTCCTGTCGCGGGCACTAGGCCGACCCACACAAGTGAGGTACCATTTTTCTCGGAAGACTTTGGGGAACGCATGGTGCGTGGAAATTTAAGGATCCACGCAGAGTCCAGAACTTTTCACCACAGAAATGTGGGGAAAATTTGTTTTTTTTGACAATTTTTTAGGTGTGCAAGGGATTCTGGGTACAGAAACTGGTGGGAGGCAGTCGAGTCACCCCATACTGGATTCCCCTGGGTGTCTAGTTTTCAAAAATGTATAGTTTTGCTATATTTCCCTGGGTGCCGGCAGAGCTAGGGTTCATAAACGACAGCTAGGCACTTTGCAAAAAAAGGGTAATTTTTCATTGTGAAAATGTGGTGTGCTCCCGTTAGGTTTTGAGCCGTTTCCTGTCGTGGGCACTATGCCTACCCACACAAGTGAGGTACCATTTTTATCGGGAGAGTTAGGGTAATTCATATTTGTAATGCAACTGTTATTACCTATTGACCTTCGATGCATTTCTGTCTTCCAAATGAAAGACATTGTGTAAAAAATAAGTTATTTAGAAAAATGACCAATAATTCTCAAGCTAGTATGAGTATTCCCAATTTCGAAA
Source organism: Triturus cristatus (assembly GCF_964204655.1). Classification (NCBI taxonomy): domain Eukaryota; kingdom Metazoa; phylum Chordata; class Amphibia; order Caudata; family Salamandridae; genus Triturus; species Triturus cristatus. The sequence goes on from NC_140589.1 coordinate 964,366,112, forward strand.
ATGTGCAAATATCTACTGTTTCTAAACTCTATAATTTCTTCCCATTTCAGAAATACATAGGTGTCTTTCATACCGATTTTTCCATGTATACATTTTCCCACAATAATTGCTATATACCCGGTACATAATAAAAAGCTATTGCAAATTGCTGCTCAGTTTTTGACTCTGGGTTCGTCGCGTTCTTGGTGAACCTACAAGTCCTATATATCCCCACAACCAGACAGGTCCAGCGGATGTAACAGTATATTGCATTTAAAGAGTTGTCATAATTAAAAGAAGTTACAAGCGAATACGTTGACACAAAAGGCTGTTTTTTTCAACTAATGTTCAATTTTTCCTATATTTAACTGTTAGTTTCTATAAAGAAACCTTGAAGGATCTACACAAATGACCCCTTGCTGAATTGAAAATGTTGTCTACTTTTCTAAAATGTATTGCTTTCCAGGATCCATTATTGCTTTCATACCCATTTCTACCATTAACTGGAAGGAGGTTGAAAGCACAAAAAATAGCAGAAATAGGCTATGTCCCAGAAAAATGCCAAAACTGTGTAAAAAATGTTGGTTTTCTGACAAAAGTCTGTCATTCCCTAAAAGCTGGGGAAATGGTGATTTCAGCCCCACAAACCCTTTTTGATAACATTTGCAGGGAAAAACCCAGACGCTTTCATTTGCAGCCCTTTTTCCCATTTTTTCCTCAAAAAACAGAATTTAGCTGTATTTTGGCTCATTTCTGTGACCCCTCCAGGGGAATCCACAAACCCTGGGGCCTTTTAGAATCCCCATGATGTTGTAAGAAAAGGACGCAAATTTGGTGTGGATACCTTATGTGGTCAAAAAGTTACAGGGGCCTAAGCGCGCACTACCCCAAATAGCCAAAAAAAGGCTTAGCACAGGGAGGGAAAACGCCTAGCAGCGAAGGGGTTAATTGAGCTTTATTACTCAGGGACAACAATTAGGAATATCGGGAACGAGGCCAACGCCTGCTTCTCAATGCACAGACTCTCTTGCACTTAAAGCAGTTGGAGGAAAATGAAAAACAGTGAGCACCATTCTGAAGAAACACTTTTAAACAAATAGTTCATAAATTAGTGCCCGGAGTACAGCGAAAGATGTCTTCTTACAGCTATAAAACATATTATTAGACCTTAGCTTGTCGATGAAGCAGGGTGATGACTTTTTCTGTTCTACCTCTTCGGTTTCTAGTGACACAACAGTATCAGTAGCAAAATAAACTCCAAGCGTCCTAATAAAGTAAAAACTAATCAGCTAGCTTGTACTTAAATGAAAGACAAAGTAGTGCCTGGTGATTTAAGATGACCAAATGCAAGGAAAATAAAATAAAACTTTTAGATATATAGAGATAACAAGTATTTGTCAAATAAAATTTTGATTGTGTCTTGTCAGAAATTAGCAAATCCAATATATGTCTAATATGATTAGCAGGCAGGACCACTGGATCTGATCCCAACTACTTAATGATACCCTGCAGATCGTTGATGGCTGAACCTTTGGAGATGTCAGCTGTGACACTGACTTTGCACGACCTTGAATGAGTATCTGTGACAACGAGGAACATTCATTCCTTGAGTAATCAAGCCACATATTCATGGGCATGATGCAAATGATGATACAGGTTGCCCCCACGATTTAAATTGTGCAGTCTCTGTTTGAGGTTGCTATACAGATGTGGGTGATATCAACAATATGAGATAATCCTAAAGCCAATTCCATCTTTCTGACAACCATGATGCTAAGACTATCCTTGAGTTTAGGATTTACTCATGTAAACATTGAGGAATAATGTCCTAAAAAATAATGACCTGCTCTCAAAAAAGATCAAAACATAACTACTTCACCCTGATTCTCAGTAACATTGAGAAGGTATCTATATGGGTAATATGTGATCCATATACACAAGGTTTGGGCTAGAATTTGAGCAGTAAACGTTTCTACACTGTCAATGGGAAATTATTAGACTGCTGTGCCTCAAAATCATACACTTCTGAGAAGGTGACATAAAGTAACATTAGAGGTTTGACAATGGAATCTGGGACAGTGAATTCATATTTGCATTGAGTTTGTTCCCCAGAAACTCTTGTCATATTCTTGGAGACCTCATCCCTTTGGCCAAACACAATTGCATTTAATGCCATAGAGGAGTTTAGAATAACAATGGATGTTAACCTCTCTGAGAAACAGTAAAAATCAAGTCTCTTTCCAACTAGTTGAGTCTTCATTTCATTTTTTTGTATTTCTTTATTGGTTTTCAACAAACAACATAACAGTGCGGGTCTGTGCCCGCTCCTCCATAACACATGCATCAATTACATTGGTACACCACTTCCACTCTTCCAATACAAATATGCATTCCATGGCGCTACCCGCCCCTGTACTGTGTGTTGCTCAGAGACTTTAGCTGTCTGCACCCCAAAGACAACATCGAGTCTAGGCTCATGGTGGTTCTGTGGAGTAGGTCGAAGGCAAAGTTGAGCTGCTGCTACTACAGGCCATACATGGTGTGGGTTTGGGTCGCTTTATACTTCTTGGTCTCCCCCTCTGTCTGTTTCAGTACATACTATGGGGCAGATTTACAAGCCCCTTGCGTCTCTTTTACGCCGCCGTTGCGTCACTTTTGTGACGTAGTGGCGGCGTAAAGCCAGCGCCATGCTGCGGGGTATTTACATCTGGGAGATGTGTCACGTTGTAAAGCCCTGCGCCACATGTAGGTGTTCCGGCGCAGGGGGGGCGTTCCGGCGTAGGAACGCCTCCTAAAAGTGGCTGAGTGAAATCTACAAGATTTCACTCAGTCACTTTTAAGGCCATGCAGCGTCAAAACCCTGCGCCTGCTTGAAGCAGGCGTAAGGATTGACGCAGCATGTTAGGGATAGGGCACCCCCAAGCCTTGCTGGAGCTGCGTCGCGCTTGCGACGCAACTCCAGCAATGCGCCGCCTTTCCGACGGGGGATGCGTCACGCATCTGCCCATCCGAGCACCACGGTGCGCCGCATTGTAAATGTGGCGCATCAGTGGTGGCGCACGGGTGGGCAGATGCGTCGCAACTCTTCTGGCGCATCTCTGCTGATTAGCAGAGATGCGCCAGAAGTCGTAAATCTGCCCCAATGTCTCCCTTCATTCAGTGAGAGTGAGCTCTATTGTGTATAGTCACAGTGGTCTCATGTCATTTTCTGCTTCCAATTTAGTGATGAAACTATCCCAAACTGAGCCATCCGGTCCCCTCAAGCCTCTCTGTCGATTTTTGGTCACGGTGTCTGCCTCCCCTCTGGCCCATTTATGATAAATCACACAGCCAGCTGTCTACATCTGGCAGCTTGCTCTCTTTCCATGCTATAGCTATATGCCTCTTAACCAGTAAAAGGGCTAGGTCAATAAATCTGCATGCGTGTTTGTCCTTCTTCACAATGAGTCTTCCATTCATATTGATGAAATCTTTTATTTCTATAAAGTGTTTTGGTTTCTTTTGCGACAGTCACGTCAAATTTTAACATGACCTTTTGAAAAGACTTGTTCAAATTGACCAGAAAGACAAAAATACTTATTAGATGACTTGCTAGTATAATCCACAGGGGCACACTACCTTTTCTTCAACTTTTTCCTATGTACCCAATATATCACAGGATCACCTACAAAATATTGAAAGAAGGCTATAACATGTTCTAAGGTATACTTAAAGTAAATTCAGGTAACTGCGCATGATGCCAATTTGGAAAACTTCAAAAAGCGCTACAGATACACACAGCTTTCTAAAGCAGCAGGCAACGGTTGAGCTAATGTAAGGAATCAGTATCTCCTTCTTGGCATAATTATACTTTGAAGACTTCTCTGCCAAGTCAAATATATAATTTCCCACTTACTAGTCTAACAATGTAAATACCTGTAAATTCGTCTTGGCAGTGTAGTGACACACAAAGTGCTTTGGCATCAATACCAACAGTGGTGTGAGCCGAGGTATTCTGTCTGGTCCAAGATCCCACACGAGCCACAGGCCATGATATGTGTTGCTTAGAATTCCTCCATTAAATTTAAACCTGTCTTGCTCTGTCGTTTTTTGAGCCCTTGTATAGCAAAGTTGGAATGAGGCATGTTTCTCTATCACAAGTAATGTGTAAATACTGTGGGCCTCATGTATGAGAAGTGACGCATCGCTGCGTGAAAGCAGCGATTCGTCACTTCTCAGTGCGCCCTCCTTGCGACATGATGGATGCGTCATATTTACAGTATGATGCATCATGTCGCAAGGAGTTACAGATACGTCAGTATTTCTGACGTATCTGTAGGAGCAAAAGTAACGCATTGCTGGAGTGTGTCACAAAAGTGACGCAACGCCAGCAATGTGTCCTTTCACATGGGGCAAGCCCCTTGTGAAAGGGCCTGCGTCAGTCTTATGCCTGCTGTGAGGCAGGCGTAAGATATTGACGCATTTGCGCCCTAGAAGTGGCGCAGTGAAATCTCGTAGATTTCACTGCGTCACTTCTACGATGCTTACGTACGTGGGAACGCCCACCCTGCATACATTATACCTGACGCAGGTATAATGTAGAGCAGGGGTTTACAAAGTGACGCATCTACCTAGATGCGTCACTTTGTAAATATGGTGCAATAAGGTCCAATTTTTATGCCGCTGGTGCGTCACAAAAAGTGACGCACCGACGGCGGAATAGTGACGCAAGGACTCATAAATGAGTCCCTGTGTTTCTTTGAATTGACAGACTAAAAGTACCAGATGGCAAAGTCCACAATTTCTCAAAAATATAGTTTCATCATGGGTGATGCCAGTGCAGGTGTCCCTCGCACCCACCCACCAATGCACCACATGCCAGTTCAAATGATCAGATGGCTATGAAGCATGTATAACAACTCCAATGCTAAGCTTGCTGATGAGGTCACCAACACCCCTGGTTCTTGGGATGGATTTTGGTCAATGAAGTGAGCACCTAAAGACTGGAAACTGTTACACTTGCTTCTGAGAAACTAATACGCAGAAACGACTTTCAGTCACCAACAAATCCTGGTAAGAGACACAAATTCTGCTTAAATTCCATTGAGTCGAGTAACCCTAAGCCATGCCGTTTAAAATGATTAGACCCATTCCCCAAAGGTACAATCCATTACGACATTTGCTGAATGGGGGGTAAACTAACTGAAAATAACATTTGCCTTTTTGCACTGCTGTAATGCAATGGGCAGCAATAAAAGTATTGTATTTAACAAATGGTTTCCCAGCTTTCTACTTCAATGCCATTCTTACTATGTGACCATAAAAATTGTAGCAAAGAACTCTACAATTTAAGCTTACAAAAAGATACCATTCATGGAGCATAATGCACAAATATGAGGCAATGAGCAACATACAGTGAAATCATGTTTAGGAAAAAGTATGCAAAGGGAGCATTTTAGCAAGCATTTGTAGATGCAAGGAGGTTATAAGTATCTCAAAATGTACCAAAGAACCTACCGTGGTCAGATTTCTGGTGCAGCAACCTGCCAAGGCTAACAACACACTGTCCCTTGCTGTCCCGCCTTGAGCAATATGTGAGGGAGTATAGGCGCTGGGGAGAGGTTCATGCTACCATGCGTTGTTCTCTGGCATCTTGTTAAGCACTTATTTTTTACCCAGAGTTTGAGAAACATAGAAACATGATCATTAGAATGTGTGCTGTAATAGGAAATGATGCATTTTTTTATTTTTGCCTGGACTGTTAATATATCAAGAAAGTGTTTGTATCTTATATAACATTTCAGAAAAATATCTGAATTGATTTGATTGGTTTGTTCTGTATTTAATATGAAAGTAATTGCTTCTTTTGTAAATATAATTTGGTGTCCAAATGTAAATTGAATGTATGTATATATGTATGTATGTAGTATTGACCTAGCTAAGGTCAGGAGCAATGATACCATTTTTTTTATTTTGTTTCAGATAGAGCGAACTCGACCTGAAGGTACCAGAGCGCTTTACATGAGCACCAGTTGCGTCACAGATGGACACATTCATTTTGTTAGGCACGGGGAGATTAAGAGATTTGCCCAGAATCAAAGTATATTGAGCGTTCCTGCCGAGACTCAAACCCGGTGCCCCACCTTCGAGGTTGACCGCTCTAGCCGTGAGGCCACATCCTCTCAACATGTGAATGGAGACCTAGTTAGTTTCTAAGACTGTTACTACATTGGGATGCAGTGTTCTTTACAAAGGTGCATCTTCAACTCTTTTTGTTAAATTAAAGCAATGCTGGGTAAGTCCTGATGGACATTACAATGTTATTCCAGATATGGGCTGATATTTGGAAAAGGATTGTTGCCTTGTTTTTTTCTTTTTTAACTACTCCATTTCCAGGATGATTTTATCCTAGTTGCAGGTGTGGTGAGAGCCACCAGAATTGTGAGCTTACTGTTGGACTTGGCCCTTCTGGCAGGTTCACCCCTGAACTTTTTTGCTTTTTACTGGTGACTTGGTGTGGTGATTTCTTGGTTTCTGCGCACTTTCCCTGTGTCCCAGGGTAAAGTGCGTGCGTGCTCTGAGTGCATGTGGTGAGATAGGCCTGCCCTCCCATAGGAATGAATGGGGAATGTATGTGTCCCTAGTAGTTCCTGATGCGTGGGGTGTGCAGGCCCGAGTTTGGTATGTGCGGACTCGTGGGAGTGAATGCTGCGCGATGATGTGTGCGGCGTGCATGTACCTAGTGTGGAAGTGCCACTTCTAGAAGTGGGCACTTCTGTGTGCAGTGTGTCTGTCGCGTGATTGGCTGGTCGTGTCATGTGACGGGCTAGGGATTCCCCAGAGTCAGGATGAGTCACCCAGTGGTGAATGGGGAGATCAGCAGCTAGATGGGTGGGAGGAGTACACCTGGGTCCTGAATAGGACAGGGTTTTCCACACACAATGCTGGCCCCGCCCCCTGTGGTGCGACTGACGACCCTAGCCCTGCCAGTGAATAGAGTGAGGGGCTGAGCACATCAAGGGTGCTCCCCAACCAGCTGCGACTGGTTTTCCCCCTCACCCTGAACCCAGAACAAAGGGGTTTGCTGTATAAAAATGGGGCTGTGTCCCCACAGAAACTGTTCTTTGCCAGGATCCTGCCTGAGGGGGGCTGCTGCTGCTGCTGGACCAGAGGACCGCCACTTGGACTACCTCCCTGCCTGGAGGCCCAGTGAGCTGGCTCTGGGTCCAGCCTTGCCCCCACCCCTGCCTTGCTGTGTGCAGGGGAGAACTTTGCTGGACTTTGTGGTTCTTTTTATCCTAAAGCACCAGGCAGGGCTTTCCTTTCCCTCATAGCGCTGGGAGCGCTTTTCTTGGCTTCATAGCGCTGGGAGCGCTTTGTTTGGGGCCCCTAAGCGCCTGGAAGCGCTTTTTCTTTCCCCCAACGCGCTTGGATTTGCCTCTAGCGCTCAGGAGCGCTTTATTGATGCCAGCCGGTGCCCACTCGGCGTTTACCCCGCTTATTTAATTATTTGATCGAGCGGGAGCCCACCCCGCATTGTGGTGTGCTCGCGGGTGCCCACGCCGCTAATTTGTTTATTTTACGGCGGGTGCCCACCCCGCCGTATATCACATCTACAGAGGGAGCCTACCCCTCTCATTGCCGAGAAATCACCGCCGCGGCCCCGGGGAAGACAGGAAGTCAGGCAGCGCCCTTGGTGACGTGGGCGGGGCCTCATCTCAAACCAGGAAGTCGACAGGAGCCTACCCCGCGCTTCCCAGAAGGGCTCCGGTGAAGTAGGGCGGCCGCGAGGACGAGAGGGGTCCCGGAGGTACTGGCTGCCCGAGCGGGGCTCTCGTGAGGAAAAGGAGAGCCCCGCCGCCACCGGAGACGTCAGCGCAGCCTCCGCTTCAGCCCGGTAAGTGGGGCGCTTGCCGGGAGGGTGCGCGAAGCAGCCTGGGTGGTTGCTGAGCGCTGGTGCGCTCCAACACGACCCACATTGTTTTTGAAGAGCCCAGGGAGGCTCTAAACCTAACGGGGGCATTTTGTTGATCAGCAGAGCGGCCCCGGAAGGCAGCGGGCCGCTCCAACGTTATTTGGGGCCATTATTCCGCTTTGCCTAGAGCCCCGAGTGAGGCTCCCCCGACTGGGCAAATTGGTGTTCCGAGCCCCGCGTTAGGCTCCCACGACGGGGCACATTGTTTGTTTAGAGCCCACGAGGCTCCCACGCTGTTTTGGGGGCATCCTCCTTTCAGAGCCTAGAAGGCTTCCAGGGCGGACAGACTCGTGTTCAAGGCACAGTAGTGCCCACGCTCATGTTCTCCAGCTGCCCAGCACTTAGTGGGCAGCTGCAACGTTTAGGTTGTGCATTGTGCGCCTGGCTTGCGCAGCCTGCGCAGTCGCGCCCTGACATTATCGGCTATTGGTCATTTCTGCACCCCTGAGAGGCCAGTTGGCCTGGGGACAGTTTTGCTGTGTTGTGCCCTCCCCTAGGGTGCCTGGTGATTTTCATACATGTACTTTTTGCGCCTGCGCAATGCCTTCATGATATTTTTTTCCTAAACTGTGTTGCACCTCTGAATGTATTTTATGCATCCTGTGTTTATGTGCTTAGACCCCTACAGGTAGAGTGATACTTAGGTGGTTGTTTTCTCCTTAGTACAGGTGGTACTAGTAAGGTCCTAGTTCCCTGCGTAATATTCCTAAAGGTGGTTAGGGTTGCGTAGGTGGTACTTTCTGGTTACCAGTAGTTACTGGTTGTGTGCTATATGTTCTATTTTTAGTGCTACAGTGATTGTATGTGCTATGTTCTAAAATATTATTCCTACGTTCTAAGTGCTATTTCTAAAGAGTGCTAATTCCTGACAGTGGTCCATGTGGCCCTGTCCCCTGTATATATAATCCCTTGTAAATTCTGCCCGTGCCTGTTGGCACATTGTAAAGTGTGTGTTTTTATCTAATGTGTTGTGTATAATACAAAGGTTATTTTTATATAATACCTTGTGTGGAGTTTCCTTTGTGGTGGGCCTTGGGTGTTGTTGCTGGGTGCGCGCGCAAACGCTTTACACATCGCCTCAGGGATAAGCCTGTCTGCTCGTGCCAAGCTACCAAGGGGGTGAGCAGGGGTTATCTTTGGCGTGTAACTTCCTTGCCCTGACTAGAGTGGTGGTTTCTGCCTGACTTTGGCGCAAGCCTTAGCCAACCAGAAATCCCATTTCTAACACTTACCAACCAGATAGACAGGGCTACTGGCAATGAGAGCTTATAGAGTTCCATCAGGGTGGCGTTGATGTTTTTATAGTCGTCCTGTGTCTGATATGGCAAACTGTGGCTTGTAGGATGCTCTTAAGGGAGGGTCACTGTGGAACCTGAGAGGCTGTGTGACAGGCAGTGCCGGCTTTTGGGCAGTGCCACTCAGTAGCGGTCCGTGGAGGGAGTTCGGTGGGGCAGTGAGACGGGGCAGGGGAAGGGCAGGGTGGGGAAATATAAACACCGGAATATGGATGAACGGAGGTAAGTACACATTTAAATAAATAAAACGAATTTCGTTGCGTGCGCTGCATCGCATTTTGCGATGCAGCGCGCACAAAGGAATTCGTTTTACTTATTTAAATGTGTACTTACCTCCGTTCATCCATATTCCGGTGTTTACATTTCCCCACCCAGCCCCTCCCCCGCCCCGCCTCACTGGCCCACCGAACTACCTCCACGGACCGCTACTGGTGCCACCGCACCGGGTGCCAAGGTCAGGGGGGCGCCATTTGTGCTCTGAAATCGTCGCCAGTCGCATTGCCCAAAGGCCTGCACTGTTGAACACTATGGTCTCTCTTTATTTCCCACAATGTTAATATTCGCAGAAATAGAAGAGAGATAACAATGTTATCCAGATCAGGAGCACACTTTTATGCCCACCCATGCGCTGCAGTGAAATATTTGCTTTGCTTAGGAGTCATAAAATAAAATAAAAGGTTTTGTGTGAACTTTCAGGGATTTCATTTAATTGATCTAGGCACATAGAGCCGAGCTCCGCTCTCTACTTACATAATCGGTATGTCTGTCTTACCTCTCTGATTATCAGAGACATTCTATGTCAGCTTAATTTTGTGTAATTCACTTTCAGTTTGTGAATTTAAACAAAGTAAGTTGTAGGCAGGGCCAGCTCTAGGGCAGAGCAACATATATTCTGGTTTTAAAAGCACCTTCTGCTGCATTCTTTGCCTCCAGCAATTTTCAGGAAACAATAAACATGTCGCGATAAATCCCGGAGCTTTTGGAGTTGATTCATCCTAAGGTTGCACTGAGGGTTGATGTGCCTGCTGCAAAGAATGTGTACCATGCACATCAAAAATATCATATCATGTAAATAAGTCAGAAGGTTACTGCTTTTGTCAGAGCGATCCTATTGTTACTTGCAGTTTATAAGTTAAAATCCTAATGTAGAACAGTGAGCAATTAACTGTCATCAAAGAGCTGCATGTTAACTACAATGTATAGATTAGAGAGTTATGATTTTATCCTCAATCTTTCCTTATCCTAATGTTGCAAAAAGGGTTCATTTGCACAGAAATTAATTCTTATTATTTAGGAGAACCCCCGACACATGGTGTTAAGTTTTATATTCTAAGTTTGTGCTTCTCCAGACCAAGCACTCTTGAACTATACTGCCTACAAGTATGGATGACATGACTCCTATTGTAGTCCTCTGTCTTACGTAATGTTTCCCATACACTGATTTACACACGTACAATTGATTAAGTGGCGAAACAAGGGGAGAGGGGGTCGGTCCGCCCCAGGCCACAACAGTTTTGGCAGCGTCAGCCTCCCCCGCTCTTATCTGCTGTCTCGGCGTGGCAATCCCCCCCACTCCTCAATTGTCCACTGCGGGGTGGCAAACGCAGTGACCGCCACGGGCGGTCAAAGGGCTAGCTACTCTACTGGATTGATTGTCTCTGTGTAATATGTGTGATGTAGAAGGCTCTGACACCCTACACTGGTATCAGTGGTGCTATTACACTAATTTAATGTATCTATGAGAGAGTAGTTATGGAGACTTGAGGGGCACTGTTGATGGGTGGTAGTGAGGGAATCCCTGATGGAGGTGGTCATTGGGGGGACGCCAACAAACATTGTCGCACAGGGCACCACCAGCGCTAGATCCGGCCCTGGTGACAGGGTTTTGCTACCATCCAGATGTGAGAGTAAGGGGGGTGATCTTAGTTCCCCATTGCTTGTTAGAATGTGGTGTCGTTGTTGCTGTCTAAACTGAACCCATATAAGAGAGTTTTAGACTTATTGCCAATAGTAAAGGAAAAGTGAATGGCAATTCAAAGAGCATTGATATGAAAAAATTCATAAAATGGTTAAATTGTATGAAAACACAATCTGAGCAGGAATCACCAACCAGCTTACAAGAAGACTGCAGACTGTCCAAAACAAAGCAGCCAGACTAGTCTTCAACTTCCTATGCCAAACCCACATCACAGCACAGCTTAGGGAGCTACACTCGGTCCCAGTATACAAGCATGCACACTTTAAACATCTCACCCACACCTAGAAACCTCTCCACAACACTGGTCCTGCCTACCAGAACAGCCACATTAACTTCCACCGGGAAACGGCCACTACAACGCGGCCGTTTCCATGCATAACATTAACCACGTATGCATTACACGCATGCGTGGTTACCATAAATAGCCTTTACCACGCATACCTTTACTAAGAAATACGTAGTAAAGGCATGTGTGCTAAAGGCTATTATTCAAAAAGGGGGCTGGGGGGGTCTCCCCCCCCAAAAAAAATCATGCAAAAAAGAAGGGGGCTTGGGGGGGTCTCCCCCCCAAAAAACTCACCTGTTTCTGTCGCAATGTGGAGGCAATAGGCGTTGTTAGAGGAAACGGAAAGACATTTCCGCTTCCTCTTTATGACGTACTTCATCACAACGGAAGAGCTTGAAGAGGAGAGGTCGAGGAAAGGTAAGGGGGATTTTCATTTCTAAAAATAAAAATGTAAGGGATGAGGGGGTTGTGAAGAGATGGGATAAAGTATTAGGGTTAAGGGGAGGGGTATTTGATAAAAGGGTTTGTGCATGGGAATCAGAAGCAGTTTATAGAATTGGGGCAGGGATCAGAGATAACCTTCACCAAAAAATGCCATTAACATGCATAGCTTTACAACGAAAATCGTTGTAAAAATATGCGTGGTAAAGGCATTTTCGTGGTAAAGGTTATGCGTAGTAATTGCATTCGCATTGTAACGCATGCGTGGTAAGGGCATGCGTTGCAACGGAATGCGTTGTAACATCATACAACCACTTCCACCAACCTTCCAGACTCCTCCGCTCTGCCAGTCTCTCACTAACGCACACCTCATGCACACACAAAAGCAGAGCAGGGGTCCACACCGTCTTGTATCTGACCCCTAAAGCCTCGAAGGACCTCACACAACACATCAGAGCCTCCTCCTCTCTTGACTTTCGCAAGTTGAAGACCTGGCTTTACAAGTAATCCCCTAGGACTGGCCTCACACCCCTGCTACAGAGTTCCTAGATACCCTGAGTGATTTGCGCATTATAAAAACAGTGATAACATAACACAGAACATAAAACATTACACATTTAAAGTGAATTGTACTCTTTCTTTTAAAAAATGTATTATAGAAAGATGGATCATTTGAATCTGACTTCAATTCCCAAGTATTTTGAGAAATATATTCACTTAAATTCCCAGTGACATTTTCTACCAGAAAGGTTACTTGTATAAGAGGTATATGCCCTTTATGTATGATACATTATATTACAAATTAATAAATATTTGATCCACTACATGGAGCTAGCCGCTACATCGCGAGGTAAGCTTAGATAACTAGATGTGGAGGCAAGAACAGCCGCTATGCACTCACTGTAGCAGCGCAGCAGTAGGTGATGAGCTAGACGCAATATTATTACAGGCTAATATTGTCGAATTTGATAGCATACAACTCTACAAAAAGTCTAGGGTGTGTTCTAAACAGGTTCCTTATAATTGCACAGAACAGATAACCTGTTTTCAGAAGAGCGGCGAGGTTTTTGAAAAATGGATGCATGAACTACTCGCTACTTAGTGAGAAGCTTGGTTGGGCATGTAACCTCAAGAATCATTTAATTTTCTATATGCATGTTGTGGTGACAAGCTTTACACAGAATATATTTTGTGTCCGAGTATGTCACTTGATTAAACGGTTATGTCAATCTCACAGTTTACGAAGTTAATGAATAGACGTGGATGCATGCTGTGCACAAACTTATTTTGTACAGTTGAAATTAGCAGAAGAAAAACAAGAAAACTATGTTTATTCGGCCTTCAGCTTTTTGTTGTAAATTATGAATAGCATCTGTCAGAAGGGTATATACTATCGAATGCAGGCACCAAATGTAACGACGGCTACGCCAATCTGATATAAAACACTAAATCAGTTATACAATTAGCTACGATAGGGCATATTTTCCGAAACCCGTCAATGGTCATACGTAACTGCAGTTTATGACGCTTTGGTTGATTTCAGATTCGCTGAAAACCATGCTGGAATAAATATGACATCATCTCTCTGCCACTTCGTCTGTTGGTTTAAGAACTAGGAAGATGTTGGTTTATGATTAATGTCTTTAAGCGTAAAATAATGAATAGCCCAGGTATGTAAACGGAGAGGCAAAACGTTTCCCTTTTTCATGTTGGAAAACGGGGCAATAGTAACGGAAAGAGAATACATTTAACAACTATTATAATATCAAGATGAGAGCTGACACGGCACGGGAGAACGTCTTGCCACAAACATTGCCGGACAGAACAAATTACTAATGCAAATAAATGACTGGTGTTTTTATTCCTGGAACACGTGGCAGCCCTACTCACAACAGAAAAGTGAGCAGAACACGGACTTTAGCAGACATTACAGTGACGCGTGCAGTGTTATTTGTGTAGACATTTGGCACCATCATAAACAGCGTTGCCTTCTGCTTTAGGTCCAAGGAGTAGTTTCAGTGTGTGGAACATTCTGGTCATGTGCACATGGGGAGAATGTCAGAGCCGGAGGAGGACAGCAGCATCTTACCAGGTTTATGAAGGTGAGAAACTTCCAGCTGCCGCCGTAGGTCTGGTGAGCCGGCATCTCAATGGCCTTGTAATTGCACAAGGTAGAGAAGTAGGAGAGCAGTATTGCCAGTCTCAGAATCTGGGACGGGATGAGCGCCATGTTTGTGGGGGGCCTGAAGCGTGCTGACGCCTGACGTGCCTGGTTGTTTAAAGGGGGACAGCAGAGAGGCGGATGGACAGTGAGGTAGAGTGGCGGTGCGCTTGCGTGCGTGCTTTCGTGCCAGCGTCCGTAAAGTGTGCGTCAAGACGCGCAAGGGATCCCGTGCAAGACCAGTGGTGGCTCGACGTCTTCTGTCGCTCAGCGGATGTTGGAGGATGGTGTTTCCATGGCAACGGAAGTGGTCCAGATTGCTGAGAGCATCCTTGAGCGTCAGTCAGCCCGGTTAATGGCACCCTTGTAACGGGAGATTGCGGTGAAGAGAAGCCGCCCGCCGAGGAGGGTGGAGCGGGGGAGTGGTGGTTGGGGGTGGGGGTTTGAGGAGGGTCTTGAAGACGTACTTTGTCGGCGCAGCGGCAGTGCGATTAACGTCTTTAATGGGGATGGCTGGAAGTGTTTTGAGAATTGTGTGTTTTAATGATATGCAGCGGAGTAACAAATGAATGTGTGATTCGGTACCGTCAATTGAGACGGATACAGCGGCTGACCTGAGGACACGCCACAGAACGCAGAAGCTAGACGCGAATACGTAGACAGAACGATATCTCGAAATGAAAGACACTTTTGTTAGATCCACGCGTTGGTGTGTCTAGAGAGTAGCGGCACTTTCCAGACCCTACCAAGCCTACCCTATGCGAGGTGCGGTGACAAAAAATCATTCATCCCACGCAGACTACGCTCCGAGTTGTATTTGCAAATGCTACTCATATATGCAGTTTCTCCCTTTCTTTCGTATCGCCTAGCATGCAGAGGATTTAACTACTATTCTTCAGTGGTCGAAGTGGGGGGGAAAAAGTAGGGGAACTGTGGGCGGAGAATCAGAGGGCAGGAATAACCTAAGGATTGGGTCAGTGGGCGGAGTCAGAGGTGTGGCCAGAAAGAGCAAATCATTCTAATTTTTAGTATTTGTTTGGCATTTCACTACCCAATTACAGCTTATTATTTTATTTAATTCAACCAATGCATACACGTTTAAGGTTTAATATGAGTTATTGACATTAAAATACATTCACAAAGTGGGATACGTTTCCAATCACAGAATGTCCCAAATACACTTATAAGTAGAAGCACAAGAAATTTGTCTCCGAGCCATGCAGTTTCTGTCATCAGCACTTCTCCCTTTTTCCACAAGAGCAGTTCAAACATGAATGGCAAAATATCCTAGTTTGCAATTGTTTTCTATATAATTATGGCTCTGCAATATGTGTCACATAATGCATCATCTGCTGCATAATTTGAAGATTTTAACTAATTAATTGTTTGTAGCTCGAATAGATCAAAAGTTACAAAAAAATGTGACCTGTGTTTCTGCGAAGAGGTCGGCCCTTTGCAAAGGTTGACTGATCACCTTTCTCACTGCTGCATGTGTAAGTTACACTGGTACCAATAAGGCAAAATCTTTGCAGAGACTGTTAGCAGGTGTAAAAATAATAAAGTATCAGTAAATATACCGCATTACACAGTAGCTTTTTTTTTGCTGCATAATTTGGTCAACACTGTGGCATAATTTTGTCCTCCTTTGCTGCATAATTCCAGTGCCCCCAAAGCAGACAGCACATGTTAAAAGTGATTGTGCATGAATCAGAGACCTTGAAGTTTGTGAACTTAGTTTGATGTACGTGCAAATCCTGCATTGCAACTACTACTGCTGAAACGAGGCCAATGGAGGTACTGATGAGTGAGGCAGACTGGCCTCAAGGGCAGGGCCGGCTTTAGTGCTGGTAAGCCGCAGCCCATGAAGGTAAGAGTGGTGGGGCTGTGGGGCCGGTTGGGGTGGGGGGAGAGAGATTTTGACAGACGACGAGGGAAAATGTATTATTTATTTAATTTTCCCTCGTGGTCATATGTCAAAAACTCCCCAACCCGGCCCCACTGCTCTTACCTGCAGAGGCCGTGGCTGGTGCTGGTGGAGCCCTGTGCAGCAATGTTTGTTGGTGTCCCCAAACGACTCCCTCTGCCACGGATTCCCTCACTACCACCCTTTAACAGTGTCCCTCAAGTCTCTATAACCACACTCTCATTCAGATACATATCATTTGATTTACAGAGCCACTGATAACCATGTAGGGTGTCAGAGCACTTTACATCACACACATTACACAGAGACAATCATACGTGTGTAAATCACTGTATAAGAAATGTTACATAAGACCAAGGCCTACAAGGTGTAGGAGTCACATGACAACCATACTAGTAGGTAGTATAGTTTAATAGTGATTGGTCTGGAGAAACACAAACTTTGAATTTAGAACATAATACCATGGTTGGGGGTTCTGTTTAATAACCTGAATTGATTTCTATCCAAATGAACCCTTTTTGCAACATTAGAATAATCAAAGACTGAAGAAAACCATAATGCTCTAATTTATACCTTGCAGTTTGCAAGTTTGCATGCAGTTCTTAGATAATAGTTAATTGCTCACTGTTCTATGTTAGGATTTTAACTTATAAACTGCAAGTAACAAAAGGATCTCACTGACCAAATCAGTAACCCACTGACCTATTAACATTATGTCCACTTGACAAAACTTCATCTCTCTCTAGGAAGAACATTAATCACTGGCGTTATCATGACATTTTTATTGTTGCCAAACATTGCTGGAGGGGAGGAAGGAGCCAGCAAGTGCTTTTAGAAACATAATATACTTACAAACATGAGTCCCCCACCCGAAGTCAGCACCCAGTGCCATCATACCGGTAACACCGCCCTAGAGCCGCCTTGCTCAAGGGTCCTGTGACCTCAGTAGCAGAGTCACTGTCGCTCTAGGGTGTGCTGCTTCATAGGCCTGCCTGCAAGACTGGAGGTGAGCTTCAGTAGGGATTGTGGGGGAACAGGCATTCAAGGTTAACCCACACTTGCCACCGCTAGGGTCCACCTGCTGGTGCTAAGAACCCGGACTTCTATGGTCTTGCGGGGCCTTCTAAGGACTAGCACAGGAATGTACTCCTCAGTAGAGTGGACTGGTCAAGAAGGCTGAACCTGGTTCCCCAGTTCATAATTTGGCAGCTCTGGCCATAGTGCCACATTCTCTCCCCCACTGTACACCATACTGCCCCACTGAGAGAAACTCGTACTGCCTTCAGCTACAACCCAATTGTGCCCCGCTACAAACACCTGGATGTGACTCAGAGTACTATGCTGCCTAAAAAACCAAAACAAGAATATCCTGGAAAAAGCAAACACTCAAGGGAATGCAAGATTAAGTAAATCACG
This sequence comes from Triturus cristatus, assembly GCF_964204655.1. Classification (NCBI taxonomy): domain Eukaryota; kingdom Metazoa; phylum Chordata; class Amphibia; order Caudata; family Salamandridae; genus Triturus; species Triturus cristatus. Next base: position 964,383,546 of record NC_140589.1, read on the forward strand.
TGAAATGTACGCAGAACAAGATGGGTTACCTTAACGCTTTTACACTCATTCAGAAATCCGTGAGTGCTTTTGCATGAAAAGTTAATGACATGCCTACAGGGCCCAGAAGAGACCTGTTTCAATGTCCATTGCTTATAACCTTACAAAACATAAAAAGTATGGTTTAAAAAGACCACATCCCTGAACACAGAGCCACGGTGCACAATTCTTTTTCCCATCCACCCATCAAGCATGTATTGCACAGTACCTCCATGGTGCACTTTCTCACCCAGGGAAAGACGAGAAAACAAAAGTAGCGTTTTACTGGCAAACTCTGTAAAATTGGCGCTAATGTGTTTGGGTGTGAATAAAAATCAATCTTGCCACTTTGCGACCGCTCTATATTTCTTTCTTTGGTTTTTCACATTTTGGACCGTTTATTTCTCTCCACCCCAAGGCTGCACTATGGAATATAAAAATGTACGGAAAAGACGGCATTTCCTGAAAAAGTGATTTTCGTTTTTGGATACATTTCACGGAGGAACAAATAAACGAAAGGAGAGGAAAGAGGGAGTAATGATCGTTTCTTGAAGTCAAGGTTTTCAGCACCTGAGTTCAAGACCATAGGAGCGAGACAGAAAAAGAGGGAGGAAGAGTAAGAAAGAGGGGGGGGAGTCAACTGTCAGTGGCAGAGCAGATGTGGACACTGTCATTGCCTTCTCCAGGCAAGAAGGAAAAAACAGAGCCCTTTTCCTTCTCAGCCCACCCCACCCGTCCCCGAATGGTCACGAACGCCGCTTAGGCCGTGTATATTTCTGCAGTCCTGGGACACGTTTATTATAAAAATAAAGTAGGGGAACGGAATCAATTAAATTCAAGAAGTAGGGGTACGCCGTGCCCTGCCGATCCTGCCCACTTCTACCACTGCTATTCTTAAAGTTTCTGACTTCAGTACTAAACAGGAGCGCAACTAGACTCGGACTTTGGGGAGGGGGTGGGGGAATACACTCCCATGAGGAAGGACACGCATTTCCAGAAATGGGGTCGGAGCTAACCTCATAGCCATTATATGAGGAAAAAGAAGTGACAACGTGTGCAGATTAAACATATTGGACAAACCTGATAGTATAACAAACATTTTGTAGATTTTACACTGTTCCTAGACTTCAACTCACTACAAGTCCAGACAAGTGCTCCTGACTCATTATTGGTTGAAGGTACAGTTTTAGTTTACCCAATGAGATGAGATCTAAAGGGTAATTCCACCCTTATGTACAGGTATCAAAATATTAGACTTAGTATCAGTGCTTAATTTGAGCTGGTAGTTGCAGGTGGAGCACACTGACACTCATTTTCAGGGTCCCACACACATTTTTCCTAATCAGACTTTGTTACAGAACAAAACAGGGTAAAAGCAAACGTGAACGAGGAGAAAGATGACAAAATTGTGACCAAGGAAGAAAGCAAAGATGAAAAATAACCTGCAAGATTGAGTTAAAATCGCAGGGAGTGCCCCGTGGTGGATGACAGTGGCATGCAGTAGAATCATGTCTAGGCAGGGTTGGTTTTCGGCTCCCATGACATTTGAAATTGCCGGGTACAGGCTCCTAAGCAAGACTTTGGGCCCAGGAATTTATTATTTTACAAAATAAGGACTGCTTAGTGGGTTGCCACACATTACGTTGGGGTGTGTCACTGGTAAGTCACACATTCATTTCCAAAAATACCTTTTTTTCTTTGTGAGTTAATTTTGTGCAACTGAGCAGCTCCCGTAATATGTAGACTATTGAGCCACATGAATGCAGGAATGCACCAGGATGTTATTGACAAGCTGAATAGTTGGCAAGTAGGAAGCATTATGGGCAGAGGTGCCAGCCTCGATGATAGAGATCCAGGTAGAATACAGATGTAAAGTTATTTGTTTAGGAAGATTGGTCCAATTCTCGGTAGAGATGAAAAGAATAAAAGGCAAGGAAGAGTTCAAGGATAGGCATTCTGGTTCTCCACTTGAATCTGTTGCAGTGTTTAAATCATCCAGTGTGGACGTCAGTGCTGATTTTGTGCCACAGCCATACCAGAATCCGTTTTGGTATTCTGAGAGAAGGTTACTTTCTTAGATGAATGTAGATATTTGTATTGAAGCTGATCTTTCAATCTTTTTGGCTAGAAATAATTGGCTATTTACCAGACGATAGAAGGAGCCTTTATTTGAAGGTCTCTTTGTTTTAGATATTTTTTGGGGGAATGGATCTTTAGACAAGGAATTGTTGATATTTCTGGCTGGATTGACTGCAAAGCTGTTAATAAGGATAGTCTTGCATATATGAACAGGACAATGGTCTGCCAGTGATTGTGCTGGCCTATAAGCTTTTGCAGCCTTTATGAAGTCCTATGTGGTCATGATTCTAAAGGTAACTGTGGCTGTTTTCATGATTTGTTTTTTAGTAAATGACACAGCACTGCTTGAATTGTGATTGAGCAACGGAGAGGGAAGCATAAGTCTGAAATGATTTGGGGGATTGGAAGAAATGCAGGTGTGCCAGGCACACAGCAAGGGCAAGTGGCAAGGTCTTTGACTGTGCTGCGGAGGAATTAGGATGTCCTAAGTCTGCCACTTCAGGTATGTTGGTTGGAGTACAGGTTTCCTATAAATTCTTATAGCAGGTCTGTTTTTGTGACCTTGGGGTCCATCATCAGCTCTCGCTGTTCAGATCTTCTATCTCATGTTAAGGTCTCTTGACCACTGTCTACTCTTCAGGGAACAGGCCAGCTTTCCAGGACAAAGGGCAGGTAACTGAAGCAAGGCGGGCATCAGGTGTCATGGAATTTATTAGCTCCAGCCAGGGTTTCCTGCTACCTACTGCTGGTTCTTCAGAAAAAAAGAAAATTAAACATCCATGTTTTTCACCTTAAAAACGTTGAGCAGTAGCTATTCCTGTAGGTGTTTGCTGTACAGACATGTGCATTTATTGGAAAGAATATATATTTAGTACAATGATTACACTGAAGCACAAATATGTATCAGTTTAGTATCCATGCAATGACACATTTAATGGAGTCCACTAAACATGTATGGAGTGAACAAACCATACGTGATCCCATATTAATTTAGGAAAAATATAATGTTGCATGAATATGCTCTGTTAGAAATGGTACATATTCTGACAAGACAACTGTGCTGTATCTAGCTCCTTGTAGGCACTGTCACCCACTTACCAAGATTTCAATGAATCAAAGGCAGAATGGGTGTAGAGAGGAACTATGCAAGATTATTGGCAATAATTGAAACAATGTGATACTGAATAGAGCAGAGTGTAATAAAACCACTGTACTGCTTCTGGACAATGACTTAGACTCTGCAACTATTGACATAACTCCATGCATCAGCCTGGAAACGTTAAGATACTTGTATAGTGTTGTGATGCACTTATTTTTTTTAAAACACCTTAGTAAACAGATGTGTTTCAGAACTTCTGAGATTCAGAATTTTACTTTTTAGGTCTAGATGCTCATCGCAGCAGCCACTTGACCATATGTGATCAGCAGAAACAGATCCTTAAGAAGCACACGTAGGAGGGGGGCATTGTCTCCGTTCACATGTTGATTAACAAAAGTACAATATTTGATTGGGCAGAAGGTGTGTGCTGCCATTGAGAAACAGTGCTTGTCGTACTCATGTTGGAGCCTGAGAAGAGTTCAGTCACCCACAAAAAATATAATGATGTGGCAGTCTGCAATGGGAAGACTTCTTTACTATGTGGTAGTTGTATTGGTTAACAATATTCTTAAAGCATCATGACATGTACAGTGTGTGTATTACCTACAGTGTGGAGCATGTTTGTATTGATAGGCTACTCCCATTGGCCAGTAGAGGTTTCCATCAAAGATGTTCCCTTACTCAAAATGGCGGTGTCATCTACACTAATGCTACAAAGGCTTCTGTGCAAATTTTTCTTCTCCATTTATGTTTGTACTATGAAGTATAAGCAGTGGGTTCCGCTCTTCCATCCCAGTACTCTGACGGACATGCCTATTGCTGCAGCTCCAACATGCCTCATGCTGATCCTTCCTGTGGTATCAATGCACTACCCCAGTTTTCTCTCCCAACTGCATCCGAATTAACATGTGCAGCTCCCCGAAGCCATGGGAGCCGGATTCACAGTTATTGGTATAGCCCGGACCACATGGCTCACTTTTGACTATAAATTGGGAAAAATTACAGATAAGTTAAGAGAGCAACAGGCTTAGCCTCTTTTTTAAATCTAAGCAATTCATTACGAAATCTCTGCTCTTTTCCTTTCTGCAGTGACAGTGCACACTCAACTCTTAAACTGTCCCCTTTACACCCTGCAAAATCTGCTCATTAGTGCGGACTAAAGATCTGTGCGAGTGGTGGAGTGTGATGCTTTCCCCAAATTCCAGCAAACAAAACAATTTTACAGATTTCTTTGTGGTGGTTTAATGGTGAGTGGCTTTGTCCCCTGTGAATTTTTTTAAACGGTTAGGGTTGAATTTGCTAAAACTCCGCAGACCCTTATACGGCATTCATGAAATATTCCAGTACTTTCGTGGTACACCTGGGAAGCCTGACCTTTCCTAGGAGTAGATCCCTTATTTTTTTCAAAAGTCATGTCAGAAATTACTTCTACCATTTTTTCCTGGGTGAGTCTCTTATGTGAAAGAGTACATAGAATATGACAGTGCCATTAATTTACCATGGACACTTCAGCTATAGTCATTGAGTACCTGTAAAAATTCCCTCTGGTATGCATGGGTCAGCATTTTGCCTTTACACCCCCACCCCCTGTAAAATGAGTACAGGAAATCTTATGACAAGAATTGCCTCAAATTTCAGTTCCAACATTTTGCTATGGATCCACCCCTTGTTCTAAGAATTGCGTCCATCATGACGGGGTCTCCGGCCAGATTTGGTGGCACATGCTTTGTGTCCCCGCCACTGGGTATGACTGGGCTAGAGGCTTTCTCAATTACACAGTTCGAGTCCTCACAGCCAGTGATGGTGTTTTCATAGAAGCATGTCATGGCCTACGGTTTGCCATAGATAACACCTCCCATCCATATGCTATTAGTGCACTTGTCCATAAGGCAAGAATAACCTCCGGTATGCCAGACCTGCAGCACACACACACATAACACACATTCTCTCTCTCTCACACACACACATTCTCTCACACACTCGTTCTCACTATATCTCTTGCACTCTTTCATACATTTATACTCTGTCACTTTCACATACAGATGCACTGCCACTCACACTCCCATTAGTCAATCTGCTTTTATTGTGTTATAAAAGCTTGCCCTGCTGCTTCTGCTATACCTGACTTGCCTTTTAGTGAAGCTTAATAAAACATCTTCTCTATACTCTGTTCAAAAATAATAATATATTGCCTTGTCAATGTTTGTTACAAGTATGATGTGAATGAAAAGTGCACTTCCTTAAAATAGCTGTACAGGACATATATTTGGTTTCCCACGTTGATCAAGCAGTTACAGTATTGGAAATTAACTAATCCACTTTTTAACATGTAATATCACAGCATCCAACCTTGGATTACACCCATTAACACTTTGCAGTTTGGGATTTTCAGACCCAACTCACAATGTAAAAAAAACCTACATGTCCTGTAATGAAGTATTGTGGTGAATGGAAAGCCAGGACTGGCTGAAGGTGTCACACAATCCTCAATCTAGCAACATACCCCAAAGCCTCAGCCCTATTCTCCCTCCTCCTGCCATCCCACATTCTCAGTCCACTCTCCCCTCTTTCACCAGCCCCATTGTTGCAGATGAAATTAAGTAGGCATCTAGTACTACGGAAAGAGCAGGTATTCTGTGGGTGCCTTTATAGAAATATGTGTATATTCATGAGAGTTGTGTCATTCTTATATGTGCAGAGTAAGTGGTGTGCTCATGTGGTGATGGTGAATAGCGTGAGTGGTGGAAGTGTAGGGGAAAAATGTGTTGACGTGAGTGTCGGGTGAGCTGCATGAATACAACAGGCGAGGAGGGCCCTAGTGGGTGTGATGTTAGAGGAGTGTGTGCAGAGAGAGAGAGGAGTGAGTGCAGGGTTGTGTGAGCATTGCAAATGCAGAGTGAGTGGTGTGCCTATGTGTGCTGCAGGGTGAACGGCAAGAATGAAGTATGATCTGTGATAGTGACCGGTGAGTGCATGGTGAGAGGAGTTAGTATAGGATGATGGTGTGTCCCTATGAGTTCCAGCAGACTATTGTGCCGGTGTGCAGGCAGGGTGAACAGAGTCCCTGTTTGAGTGCAGGCTGAGAGTCCGTTTGAGTGCAGGGTGAGAGGAGGGAGTGCTGGGTGAGTGGTATGACTCCACAATAAGTGATGTGCTTGCTTGTGTGGTTTGAGTGCAGGGTGAGTGTTGTGTCCATGTGAATGAAGAGTGGACTATGAGTGACAGGAGTACCTATGTGAGTGCAAGATGAGCGATGCAACAGTGTGAGAGTAGGGTGAGAGGAGTGACTGCAGTGTGAGTGATGTGACCATATGAGTTTGGGTGTGGGTAAAAGTGGAGAGTGGGAAAAATGAATGCATAGTTAGTGATGTGCTTGTTTGAGTGAGATTGAAGAGTGAGCAGTGAGACTGACAGGTGAGTGAAGTGCCACATGAGTGTAGCGTGAGCAGTGTGCTTGTGTGACTGCAGGGTGAGTACAGGGTGAACAGCGCAAGTGCATGGTGGGGTGGTGTGAGTATAGTGCAATCACTGTGAGTGCAGGGTGAGTGGTGTGCTCTTGTGACTGCAGGGTAAGTGGAGGGAGAATGACGTGAGTTCATAGCAAGTGGCAGGAGTGCAGTATGGTCACTGTGAGTGCAGGGTGGGCGGTGTCCTAGTGTGAGGGCAGGTTAAGAGGAGGATGAACATGTGAGTGCAGGGTAACTACATGAGTGCATGGTGAGCAGTGTGATTGCTGTGAGAGTAGGGCGAGCGTTGAAAGTGACAGGTAAGAGGTGTGTCATGTGCATGCATGGTGATCGCTGTGCTTGTTTTAGTGCAGGATAGGAGGAGGGTGAATGGCATGAGTGCATGGTGAGCAGTGTGAGTGCAGTGTGGTCGCTGTGAGTGCAGGGTGAAAGCAAAGGGTGAGCGGTGAGAATGAGGAGTGAGTTGTCTGAATGCAGGGTGCATTCACAGCTACTTGGAGTAACTCAGCATGTTATTGACGGCTGGCGTAGGGTTTCAGATATAAGTAAAACATGTTGCTATTATGGCATCAATCAGGGATAGATTGTGGAGGAAAAAATTTGCTGATCCGGCAACAAACTTTCAGACTTGTGATTAGGGTTGCCAGCTCACTATTTTGATGTCCCAGCTGGTACACCAAAAAGCAAAGTTGTCTAAAGCTGGTTGCTTTAGCACATGTCTGTGCATACTTCAAACAGCAAATATAAACAGACAGCACGTTTAAATGTGTTCTAGAGCAGTATTAATCATAGACGAGTAATGATTAAAGGAAACAGACAGGAAAGTCACCTTACAAATAAACACTTATGATTATATTTACAGCCCTATTTAGTATCAGGCAAGGCCTCTTTAAACAACAAATGGCTGGTATTTTTCTGGTGTCATCCCTACTGGTGATATGCCTTTTCATGAAATGCATTCTCCCACTGTGGCAGAAAAAGAAAAATACAAACGTAAGGAATAGGCAGAGTGGAGACCCAGGGGGTACTGGAACCAGTTAAACCAAACAAAGCCTAATTAACCAGTTCACAAAGGCATGTAAATTGTCTTTTAAAGGCCTGTGAAAAACTTGGGTATGGCGACGTTTAGACTCCAGATACTGCCCAGTCGATGCCACAGTGGCTGAAGCTGCAGCAGACCGGGCTGAGACACACACAGGGAAGGGGGGGCTTAAGCTCCTTTAGCCCTATGGGCATTGTGTGCCTGGTACTAAACAACTGAAGAAGAAATTAATACTCTAAGAGCGCTAGTCGATTGCTTAATTTGTAAAATAATAAGTGCCAGAGCCCTTGTCAGGAGGCATCGTCTATTGCCCCTATCAGCACTGCCAATGACAGTACCAACACAACTACTAACCATCGCACTCCGACAAGTGAGACAATTCAGACTTTTCCAGGCCTGCAAAACTCTGAGTATGGCTTTGGCGTTTTTTATTGTGCATTGACTTAATACAAACTGTTGTTTGCTCCTCTCTAGATTAGACACACAGTGCCACCATGTAGAACACTGTTATAAGTTCTGGTGTTGATAATAAATGCTGGTGCCGAGCTCTGGAAACCACCTGCTCAAATTAAGCACTGCAGTCGACCTATTAAATAACTTATTCGGGTTGTAGCATCCTTCATTCTTTTAAGTCGTCCAAGTTCTAGTGAAGCAGCACGGATATAAGGCATTTTGTGGCATGCAGATGCATTTGCGTACCCCCTCCTCTGAAATTATGAATATTTTATTTTTACAAAACACAGAATTTCTCTTATGATCACGTACGTCTACTTGTCATTGCATTTTTTTCATTAATTAAATAAACTATTTGACTTGGTTTCTAACATACTGCATAGCAAATGTGATGATATTTTTGTGATTGTAATTAACTTTCTGAAGTTTGATTGGTGAACTTTAAGCATGCATTTTTAGATATGTATTCTTTTTTTTAAACATCTTGTTACTGGTATTTTAAATATCACAAACATTTTATAATGTTGTACTGTCGCAATCCTAGTTTCCATCGAGTGCCAATTCCATCTCCTCCCTTTTCTTTTCCGCCAGCATTTGCTGCATTCGCAGTAATCCCTGGCATTTTCACATCAATATCAGGTAGGACAGGGTCTCCACATATATTGCTCTTGTAGGTATTCCTCTTGTTCCAGATTTTAACACATTTTTTGGGGAACCCTCTGCCTTTGTAAACCACCCTCTCTGCCAGCATGCAGCAGTCCATGTCTCTTTTCCAGACCTCAAGCAGCGGGGTATGGTTGCCTCCCTATGATTGCATTATGTTCCTCTTGGCAATTTCTCTAGTAGTGAAACTATAGCCACCATACCAGCATGGGCAGAAGCTAACCCCTCATGTGCTTCCACAATTAATTCTGGTCTGCAATCTGAATTTGAAATTACTCTGTCTCCCACTCCTGGAAGATGAGCAAACAGAGAGGGGCCGATTCACAGAACTAACTTAAGACAAAATCCTAAACTTACTACTTTTGGTATTCACAGAAGTTAGGATTTTGTCTTAAGTTTGTATTAAGACAAACTTAAGACAGACTTAGGACAGTCTTAAGACAGACTTAAGACAGTCTTAAGACAGACTTAAGAGAAACTTAAGACAGACTTAAGACAAACTTAAGACAAACTCCTAACTTAAGTCTGTCTTAAGTCTGTCTTAAGTTTGTCTTAAGTCTGTCTTAAGACTGTCTTAAGTCTGTCTTAAGACTGTCTTAAGTCTGTCTTAAGACTGTCTTAAGTCTGTCTTAAGACTGTCTTAAGTCTGTCTTAAGACAAACTTAAGACAAAATCCTAACTTCTGTGAATACCAAAAGTAGTAAGTTTAGGATTTTGTCTTAAGTTAGTTCTGTGAATCGGGCCCAATGTTTTTCACACTCAGTTGGTAGGAGTATTTTGCTGGATAAGATTTTGGCAAGGGAGTGTCACAGCAGGAAGCTGTGAGTGCCACCATTATATCTCCATCTACCCCGTGTGTGAATGAGTTATTGCAGCTACGACAACAGTTTGCACTGTCACTTTTGCAGCTTCATCAGCCAGTTAATTCCTTACAACATGTATTCCTACATGTTGGTGGCTCAATGTGTGGCTAACATGAGGTCATAGCAAATTTGCATTACGATTTACCACCTTTCCCTAAAGCAGCTTGTGCTTGGTAGTATACCTTTAGAGTCTCTGAATCCATTCTGGCTCCAATAGTGGTTGTACTCATTATAAGACAGATACAATAGTACTAATCACACACTATAAGTGTGGGGAAATCAGGATCCGTATCCTCCAGTGCCAGAATTATATCCTTCAGTTCAGCCAACTATGCAGTGCAATCACCTAGTAACTGCGTAAATGTTTTGAGAGGATGGAAAATTCCATCCCTTATTTTACCCCTTACCACTGCGCAAGCAGCACAATATTGATGTTTTGTTCCAACTGCAGGCTGGGCAGAACTACCATTGTAGACTATGAGTTGTACTGATCTAGAGGCATAACGTCACTGTGCACAGGGTATTCTAGTACATATTGTAGGTATGCCTGTGTTTGTAATGTAGAGTAGAAGATGTGGGGCTTAATACGGGTTCCTCCCGGCAGCCGCAGTCCAACGGCGGTGACATATCCGTCATATTATGAGTTGGACAGATTGGATTTGCGAAGACCGTGGCTGGACTGCCAGCACACTGCCCGACCACCAGGGTCACAGTCTGGGGAAGGCAGCCTCCATTAGGCAGCACAGAAGCGCAACCCGCCATCCGTATTACGAGTTGACTTCCAGATGAGCTGACTGTGGCGATCGGACCACCACCTAAAAGTCGGTGGAAGCAAAGGGATTGGGGTGCGTACTCTCCCCCTTTGAGTTATTTCCAGCAGATTTTGACATGGATTCTTTTCTCCAGGTCCCCCTACACACAGCATCTTCACTCCGAGGAATTCGACCCTGTCTTTGCCGAAATACAGGTAAGTATTTTGGTACCATGCACCCATTACCATGACTGCCCACATATGGGTCGGAATCCGTCAATGGGTAGGTGCTATATTTCCACATACATCATGCATATGTTTGCATTCAACACATATGCAGTCGGAATGTACACACAGGCATCGATATATATGGAAGTACAATGCCCACCACTACAAGACCATCACAACCACACCTCCGGCCCTCTGGGAACTCATAATACAGTGGTCAGAAGGGCACAGGCGCATCGGTCTCCTAGCGGTTGCAGGCGTGGTCCTACACCGGTCAGACAGCCGTAATTGTAGGCTCATAATCTACATTAGCTGCTATTAGTGAAGTGACCCACTGTATCCATCGAGAATGTAAGGGCAAGATGTACTAACAATTTTAGCATGCGCAAATGGGTTAGCGACCCGTTTGCGCATGCTAAAATTGTCATGCCATGTACTAACACAATTTTGCGAGTCGCAAATAAATTGCGACTCGCAAAAAAGAGTTTAGAGACTCGCTATTTGGAAGGGGCATTCCCTTCCAAATAGCGAGTCTCAAACCCATGTGCGGTCGCAAAACACTCGTAATTACCACCTACTTCAAGTAGGTGGTAATGCATCCGCAAATGGGAAGGGGTCCCCAAGGGACCCCTTCCCCTTTGCAAATCCATGCGAAATTAACTTTTTAAGGGCAGGCAGTGGTCCCAGGAACCATTGCCTGCCCTTAAAAAAGGAAATGAAAACGTTTCATTTTTATTTTTAAATGCATCCCATTTTCCTTTAACCTCTTCAGTGCCCATGACGAGATAGTCTCGTCATGGAGCACAGTTGCGCTGTGCCCATGACGAGACTATCTCGTCATGAACCCCACCCACTAGTGCAACGCCCGGCACAGGAGGGGGAAAGGGCGTGGCACTGAAGGGGTTAAGGAAAATGGCCTGCATTAAAAAAAACTGCTTTATTTAAAAGCAGCCCCAGACATGGTGCTCTGCTGAGCTCAGCAGGCAACCATCCCTGGGAGGGCCTGTCAATCCCAATGGGTTTGCAAATTGCAAGAGGCTTATTAATATTAATGAGCCTCGCAATTTGCGACCCCATTGGGAATCGATAACACTGTTAAAAACACTGTTCTACATTTGATGTTGCGCCTCGCAATTTGTCGCAAATTGCGAGGCGCAAATCAAATGGTCGGACATCTGGCCCTAAGTCTTTTGCGTTCGGGACACTGGCCTTTGTGACAGCCTCTAAGGCTAGGATTGAAGTCATGACAATTATGAGTTTCCCCTGGGCCAATGATCATTCCTTCCCAACAACCATCTGAACTGCAGTCAGTATGTTTTCTGTAGGTGCAAAACGCATCTTTGCATTGGAATATAAATGCGATTTATATGCAATCGGTACAGTGTCACCCTCTTTGAAAGTGACGTATGAGTAGCCAGTGGTCCCTGTGATTACACGGATCACCAAGTTAGTGGTGTTACCCGTGTGTGTAAGTGTTTTGAAGCTAGCATGTCAGTCTGTAATGAATGCTAGATCTGTGCATGTTCTGGTGTCCTATGTATGCTTCAAAAGTCTAGACATATTAATTCATAAAATGGTTTTACCTGTTGTGCATAATCTGGTATGCATGTTCTACCAAAATTTAGAAAGACCAACAATGACTGTAGCTTTTTGGTTTTCTTGGGTGGTTGTAAGAGTACACATTTCTCAAGTAAATGTGGTGCTGAGCTTATGCCTTCGTTTAACAGCTCGTATCCCATGAACAGGACACTGAGGAAGGCAATTTTTGATTTCTGGAAATCTACTCTGGCTAGATGTGTTTCTAAGTTGTTATCTGTAAGGTATATGTCATCAACATAAGACAATGCTTCTTGGTGAAAAATATTTATAAGTCCTGTTATATGGGCAGAGAACAAGGCCGAATGATACATAATCAGCTGGTCGGAATTGAAACAGACAATGGGGGTTGGAAAACCTCTGACCAAAGGTCAGAGGCTTTCCAACCTCCATCGTAATCGGCATCTAAGTGGTAAGAATGGTCTGGTTTGGCTGATGGAAACGAAGGATTGTTTATTGGTGAGATATAAGGCTCAATTATGCCTGTAATTGGCATATGCTTTTTTAACTGCTTCAGGAACAAAGACAGAGAAGGATGGTAATATCACAATTTCCCCTGGTTGGACTTCTTGTATAAACTGAGGTGGCAAATCTTATTCAGCCAAGAGAATGTCATAGCCAAATGTTAGGCTCTCCTAAAAGAGAACTTTAATGGTACGGGGTATATCATCCTGAATTTGAAGTTGCAAATTATACAAACTGCATGGAGAACTAACTGTTTCATCTGGTGTTTCCACATGAACAACTCATTAGTTGGTCTCCCCACCAGAAATTCTTGAAGATTCTGGCAAACTATCATAACCTCTGCCATGCTGTCTAGCAGAGTCAGAGCCCACTCCTTGTTCAGAAGCAGAGTCCTCAATATGTGTGGCATAAACAAGTGAAATAATTGCAAAGTAAAACCACAGCAACCTAACCCATTCAATTGTAAATTCATACACAATTTATGGTTCATAGTAGGTGAACATTCTTTAAGTTCATATATTTATTACCAGTCTAGATTAGAAAAATTCAAATTGTTATATGTACATAGCAGTGTCTCATAAATCATTATTGCACGTTGCTTTAAAGGTTACTCTAAAAGTTCAAATACATATTACACAACCAGCATTCACTCAACACATACCATCTCCCATACCTTCATGTTCAATTTAACATCCTCATTCTTAAATATAATCATTAATTTCAAGCAAGACAACAATACAGATAGGTCTTATGTATACCAATCAATGACAATTTCATATCCACAATCGATTAGAAATGACACAAGTTATTATTTATGTACCTTTAGTATGTAGTATATTAATTTCCAAGTAAACCTTAGGGTGGTCAATCTGTGTGGCTTATGTTTTTTGTCCCTTCTTTTTCTATACGCGCATTTTAGTTTCGGTGACCAAGGGCCTTCTTCAGGAAAGCCACTTTAAGGCCATATCTTGTAGGTAACCAATGCTAATATTGGAGATACTCATATTCCAAAGGATTAAAATAGGATACAATTGAACTTAATTCAAGAAACGTGTCAAAGCTTGACTGATACTTAGACACATGATTTGTAGTGTGTCTATAATGAGGAATACGTATGACGAATATTCTATGATGAAAAGTTCTCAGAAAACTTACTTTTCGGCAGCATGTCTAACAAAAGTCCTTGGTGCAAAAGAATACAACCATGACCGGCTTCAGACGATAACCAGAGACTGCATGGCTTGATATTTTCCCGGCCCTAGGAATGTTTATCTTTAAGAGGGTGGCCCTTACTTCCCATAATATTTAAGTGCAATACCAACCACTTTCTTCTTTTTGAATTGAGGCTTTCTTGTGGAAGTTTTTCTTCCTTTTTTATGGTGATGTCAGAAGAGCGTTGTGAGTCCTTCTTGGGTTCCTCATACTCAACCGACCTGCGCTGTGTTTGTTCTCCTCACTCCGATTGTTTTTCAGATGATTTCTGACAGGAATGAGAAAAACATGTATCAGTGTAGTGATACCTGTCAGGCTAGTTGATTGTTTTACTGTTACATACGTTGTAGTGCTTTTCAGAGGATTCCTGTGGAGGAGATCCACCCTGTGATTTAACTTTGTCTTTATTCTTGTTATTATCCCTGTATGTTTTTACAGACTCTAGTGCCTGTCTCTGGGTATCCTTTTCAGAATTGCCCTTTAATTGAGGTTTGTTAGGTCTGGCCCCCAAATTATCTCGACCTATAGATGTGTAGGGTTCAGCAATATTTTAGGTAGCTTGAGTTCTTGATCTGCCAAAGCGACCTGCGCAAGACGTTGGCTGACTGCCAATGCTGCTGCTTCCCATTTAATATTACTTTCAATTATTAAGGTTACTGTGACATAGTTGCCTATTAGTTTCAGCCACAAATCCAGGGCAGGGTCCACCCTGTATTCATTTTGAATCTGTCTGAGCACATCAGGCAAAACAGCTATGGATGGTGTACCATGCATGATGGTACAGAGTGCAGCAAATAATGTGCCCTTTGTGGCACATTCTTCAACCCAGGAAAACATCACTAAAGGTAGGCATATTGTGAGAATTCTATGTTTATCTTGGGGTTCCCTATAGGGAAACACTGCTTCAAGCTGATTTTGTTTTGTGCAATCCAGAACGAAATGTCCTCCTGTCTGATGGGAACTTTACCCATAATTACATTAATAGTCACTGAACTAATTGCAGGTACAGCCATATGAGACTGTGCAGCTTGAACAGCCCTTTCTGGGGTTGCTGTGATTGTTTGCATAACAAACTGTGTTAAATGCCTTTACAGTCCACTTACACCTGTGTAAAGTGTACGAAGTTCATCTGCTGATAGTACTCCAAATCATGGATATGGTGTATAGCCAACTAAGAATGGCCATGTTACCCCTTCATTGCAGAGGTGTCCCAGTCGTACATTTTCTAGTGCTTATGGTAGGGCACCTTGGAACCTATTTGTGCATTCCTGGAATGTTTGTACTTCTTCTAAATCTTCATAAGCTCTATAATTTTGTTTTTCTCAGTGAATAGTTGAGGTTTTTCTTAATAAAAGTAAAAAAAAAATGCCATGCCAAATTATAATTTCTGTTTAGCCTTTGTTTTTTCCAGTGAATTTCCATGGTATATTTTTTAAAATACAGTAAGAGCTTATTAATATTGTTAATATGTAAATGGAATTTTGACTATATTTAATTATTTTTTATTTATGGATGTTTTTAAACAATATTTGACATTTAAAAAAAATTCTATGTAATATATTTGTATGATTTTTTAATATATTTAATTTGTTAATGTAAATATAATAGAAGTTGTATTTTTGCACAATAATTCAATTATTAATTTATGCTATAAAAACATTTGTAAATATTTGAAGTTCAAAATTAATTTTAATTGACTATATTTAATCTTTTAAAAATATGGTATACTTTTTTCTATATATTTTGATTTTCAATTTTTTGGCTATTTTTAATGTTAAATTTGAAAGTCTGTATTGTATTTTCTGTTTTGGTTTAAATATTTTCTAACTTTAGCTATATTAGAATAAAAATATTCTGTATTCAATATTTTTGTTGTTTTAGTTATAAATATAGGGCTGTCTATATTTTGCGTTCAATATTTTTATGTGATCATATTTTTAATGTTGATATAAAGGAGCCGATTACGATGCGGCCCGTATAGGCTCCTTATGGGTCGCGCGGTTTACTTCCGACCCCCTCATTATGATTTATTTGAAAGGTTTTATATAGCGCTGGCTAGACCCAGAGGTATCAGAGCGCTTTACATGAGTATTAAGATAGTCACGGCAAAAGACAATAATACAAAAGCATGGAATACCAACAGGTTAACATAAAAGATACTGCTAGTGTTAACACAGATCCGATTAACAGATAGAGCAAGAGCTATATACATATAAAAAGATGGATATAGGGGAACAAATTATGTTTTATGTTTGAGATGGAGATAAGCATTAAGGGCTACAGGAAGTAAGTAGATGGGCGTGAATAGGGGGGTCATGATGGAGGCGTGAATAGGGGGGTGATGATGGAGGCGGTTGGAACGTAAACCGGCCGGTCATTCCGGTTGCTTTCTGACCGGTCCGGAGAGCCCGTCGGCCAGTGATCTCAAGGGCGGGCCTTTCCACCCTTGAGATTACGATGAACAGTTTCTGACATGGTTTCCATACTGGCCTGTTTTACATGGAAACCATGTTGGAAAGTGTGTCTGGGGGTCCCCAGCAGGGCCCGCTTTGGTGCACAGCATCCTGTTGGAGGCAGAGGAGCCACCTATGGTGCCCCCCCTGTTTATCCCTGCACCTTGTGGCAGGGATCTTGATATGCCTGCCACAGGCTGCAGGGATCAACTGCACCTCCCTTTTCTTAATGGGAGCTTGTGTTACGGCCAGTTTACGGCCATAGCACAAGCTCCCATTGAGAAAAAGGAGCATGCGACCGAATAGTGAGTGTTCGGTCACATTGTAATGGGCTAGTTGGGTCCGCTGACCGGGTGTCGGTGGGTCCCAGAACCGAGGCGGGCGGAAGCAATTCTGCCCAACATTGAAATCAGCCCCTTAGTACTATAATCCTAAATGAACACATAGCAAGAAATGCCTTCTTCACTTTAAAAATAGTAACTCCCAAAACCCCCACAAAAAACCAAGAGGAGGTTATCTATCTACCAGTAACTAAAAATGCACTGTTATTGACACCTGCCCCATCCTCCTATTTTTACCCTAAGGTTATAGTCACATGGATAGAACAACCATGCACCATCTTACAGCTGGAAAGCACCATCTTTAGATTGGAGCTACAATGTTCACACATACAATGCAATTTTAGTCTGACACCATATTATGACAGACTGTTAATTCATGAAATACATTCGACAGTAGGCTCAGAGACATTGACTAGATGGGCAGGAAGTGAAAGGCAGTGCGTTTTATCAAAGAGAAAATTATGTCCATGATCTATAACGTGGTGATGTAAACTAATAGACATAACTCCCATCCACCTGTCTCTGTGAAGATGATTATTTAAGCAACCTTGCAACCAAAAGGTTCAACGTATTTATAGCTCTCTTAATAGTACCAACAACCATTGACACATCATCCAAAAATCTATTGCTTTTCTCAAAGGATGCTCAGAACCAGAGAGAATCTCAGGCACATACCTCTCCACAACAAGCCCCTCAAAAAAGCTAAATTGAGTTTTCACTATGCTATCAATGTGCCAGGCTTTCACTGGTATGAAGATACCAAGATCTTAAAAATGTTAATTTCCCTGCACACATATCTTTCTAAGCAAGGATCACAATTACAAGTTATGTGGACTTTACTGCACCAGGGAATATACCGGGTGCAATACTGTCCACACCCTGGATGTAGTTTGAAGCAGCCGAAAGTTAATGGTGGAAAAAGACTAGTAAATTGCAGACATACAGAGTTTCTTGTGTAAAGCCCCAGGAGCTGCATTTTATTGCTTAATCTAGATGAAAAACCTCCGCAATTTATCACACCGATCTATTCAGAACCCAGAGGTATCATATTTTACTGGGTACAATAAATATTGTAAGACAGCGTTTGTAATCAAGTCTTCAGTAGCTCATTCCATAAATGCATCGTGGCCACTTACCAAGCCAATGCTATCATAATGAATTTATCCAGATGTGTTACAAATTTGTTATGGGAAATTACACTGTCTTCAGCATCAAAATTCAACACTCTCCACAGCAAATTAGTCTAGCCCTATTGCAAGTCCTAGCAAGGAAAATCAACAACCTAAAAGAGTAAACACCTATAAAAAACAAAATACTCAAATATGAACCCCTCTATTAAGCTCCCATCAATTAAATGGTAGTGTCATGACAGAATAGGAAGAGCCCACACTTCAGAGGGATTTTATTTTAGGGTTACCAGGAGGAGATAATCCGTCAGTGCCTAACTTGAAGAAGTCCAACACAAGTACTAGACACCACTAAAAACAGCCAACTCTGCCTTGTAGTGGGTGCAGAATAAAGAATCACATGGTGAAAGATGGTTCAACTACTGCAAGTTGCCAGAAAATGTAACAGGTTACTGGATGAAAAACACAGACTCCCTCAGGATAACTGCTATATTTTTCTTTACAACTGTATCTATCTGGAATCTCAATATTGTATGCCAATTTCATCAATCCTTTTGAATGAGAGAGCCCACTTATACTCCTAAGTTTGTGAAACAACCATTACAACATAGGCCTCACCCCAAAATGCCTTTACAATGAAGCCATTACAACGTAGCTACCTTTACCCGACATGCCATTACCACGCATGCCTTTTCCACAAAAATGGCTTTACCACGTATTGCCATTTGTGGGTATGTATTTTGATGGATACTTGGTTTATTTTTATTTTATTTTTATGTTTTTTTTTGATAAATAACATTATAATTATTTTAATATATGTATGTAATTTATAAAAAGTATTACTTTTTAATAATAAATAAAGGTGCTACACACATACTCTTGGACACGGGATGTAAGGGCTAAAGGTGTAATGGAATTAATACCTGTCTATTAACATATAAATAAATATTGATATATTTAAAATTAATTATGGACAACTACTTTTTTTTAAAGGGTTAAGTATACACCTTTAAGTATGGGAGATAGGGTATATAGGGGTTTTTGGTGGGGAAGTGTATTAAAACTTAGATATTAACTTTAATTCCTGTGTATTAATTTATTTCTATAAATAATTTAAATAACATTTATAAAATTAATAACTACAATTTGTTAGGGTTTAACACACACCTTTACAAACGGGATTGTGTGGCATATATGGTTTTGGGTGGGAAAATTTATTAATTCTCAGGAATTAATTTTAAATATGTAGTAATAATCTATAAGGAATATTTTAATAAAATAAATAATAACATTATTTTAAATATTTTTCTAAGGGTGTAACACACACCTTTAGCCACAGCATTGTGAGAGATATAAGAGTAAGGGAGATGAAGTGTATTAATACTCGGAGATTCATTTAAATACCTGAGTATTCATTTATAAGTAATTTTACATAAAGTTAAAACTATTTATAAAATTATTTTGAAATTATCCTAAGGGTGTAACACACACATTTACACATTTAGGCATGGGATGTGACGGCTATAGGGGTATTGGGTGGGGAAATGTATTGATACTCAGGTGTTATTTTTAAAACCTGAGTATACATATTTAAGTAATTTTTAAATAAGGTTAAAGTAAATAGTTATTTAAAATTGAAATGCTGGTTTTCGTTGTCATGTAACAGGAAAGTTTCACTACTGAAGGTTACAGTTAGGGCCCGATTTGGATTCTGGTGATCTGACCACCGGAACGCTGTTGCAGCGGTAAGAACACCGCCAAGCTGGCGGCATCCTGACCGCCGCGTTCCTATTTTACTGCTGGGCTGGTGGTGTTGCGGTGGTACCATGGCACCAGCAGGCTTCAGCACATAGGGAGCCTGCAGCACATGCCGCCGCCATGGTACCACCACTTGCACATCGGTGAACTGTGTAACATGCACCATGTCGTGCATGACACACAGTGCATGCACAACAGTGCAAACAGTGAGGGGCACAACATATGCCCCCTATGCATACACCCGCATGGGCAAAATCGCCCTGGAGCCCTGTTTGCTCCTTCCCTGCCTTTCCAATAACCTTTTCTTGGCAGGGTCCCCGCCGTGAAAAGGTCAGCGGAAATGCAGGTTGTGATCAGCACGGCGGTGCAGGCATCGACACCGCCACTATTGATCACTGCTATCCCGATTGCCGCAGGATCCAAGATCCTGACTGTGGCAGCAGTCTCGCAGCGGTCCGACTGCCATGGTCGTGATCGGGCAATCGGACCACTGAGGAGGCGGCAGTCAGTCCGTATTTCAGTTCCTTATTTCAGGAGGGATGTTAAAGTCCGAGTAGGTCAGGGGTGCTACACGCCGGGGTTTATTTGCCTGTTTTTGTCTCTATAATTCTTCGGAGGTTAGGAATTGTGGGCATACTACTTGCTACATGTATAGGAATGTTTTGGGATACTTCCTTCAAAACTGAGCCACAGGGTTCATTGGAGGTGGATGCAAGCGTTTTTAGTTGCTGAATGTTCTGTCTAACTTCAATCTCCATTGCCGAGGCAAAGTGGTTATGCTCTGTGGTCCTTTCAGCAGTGTCACCAAGAGTAACTGCTCTGCCTGAACAATGTGATGAAAAACACTGTACACACCTCCAATGATTCCTGGGCTCTGTAAATCACTCCTACAATAAAGGTAGCCCCCCTACTTGAGAAGTCTATTTCCTCTTCTGGATTGCACATAGCTGGCTGCAAAGTAAAATGTTTCATATGTATTGCTATACTCTGATTGAGTAAAGTGTGTTACAAGTTGACACATGAAAAGAAAGCCTCTGGTTTTTATGAGCCCTGTTGTTTTGACAAAATTTACCTCAAATTCTTTCTTTCTTTGTGAGGTGTAGCTTTTGGATACAAGGGGTTTTTCTGCTGGTTTCTGTTGTGATGGATTACTCCTTTCCAAGGTTGCCTTGCCATAGCCTGCCACAGAAAGCAGGGTTTTACAGGGGAGTACCCTAGGTACCCCCTCGACCACCGACCGTAGACCGCAGAGGCAAGCGGGCCCTTCTATGGGCACTTAAAGTCGCTGTCTGACAGCCTATCCATTTCAGGAAGGCCAGCACGGAAAGGCTGTGGGAAATCGACATCATAATCCCAACGGGGGAAATGCAGTCCATAGGGTATTGCTGTGCGGTTGGAACCGATTTGGAATGTTCTGACTGCTGACATCGTAATTGGTCGGTTAGACCGCAAACCGCCCAAGTTGGTCGGAAAGGAGGTGTCAGAATCCTTTTTTTAATGTTAAGGTTTCATGGTTAGCAATGTACCTGGCAAATAGAAAAAGGTTTTGGGAAGGTTAATTTCATACATTATATTGATGGTGAAAGATATTTTTCATATATACTCCAATTGAGTAAAGTGTGTTACAAGTTGATGCCTGTGAAAAGAAAGTCACTTGTTTTTTATGAGGTCTGTTTTGACAAAACTTACCACAAATTCTTTCTTTCTATGTGACGTGTAGCTTTTGGAGGTGATGGATTTTTCTGCTGGTTTCCGTTGTGATGGATTGCACCTTTCCAGGGGTGCCTTGGTGCTTGATCTGCAACTATATGTTGACAGACAGCAGAGGTTTTCAGGATAGTTTTAATAATGTTAAATAAGGAATCCTGGTTAGCAATGTACCTGGTAAAGAGAAAACGGTTTGGGAAGGTTAATTTGAAACATTATCTTGATGGCGAAACACATTTTTTCATATATACTCTGCGTAAAGTGTGTTACAAGTTGACGTCTGTCAAAAGAAAAACACTTGTTTTTTATGAGGACTGTTGTATTGACTACATTTACCTCAATTTCTGTTTTTTCTGTGTGAGGTGCAGCGTGTGAAGGTGTGGGGATTTCTCTGCTGGTTTTTGTAGTGATGAATTGCTTATTTCCAGTGGTGTCTTCTTTGAAGTGCAATGAAATGTTAACAAAAAGTGGAGCTTTCAGAATGTGTGTTTTTTCTATTAAATATAGTTTTATGGTTACCAATGTAGCAACACAAAAAGATGATGGATGGAATGTTGAACATTGTCAATTAGTCTCCCCCAGTCACAAATCTGGGTTAAATCCATCCTTTATTTGCTGTTATGTTACTGATAATGTTATTGACATTTGTAGAGCGCAACTGTTACCCGGAGGTGTTCTGGCGCTGTGTGAAGTCCTATAAAGGCATAGAGACTGAGAGACTGTTATCAGGATTTAAGCGGAAAGGAGCCATGTTTTCAAGGCCTTCCTAAATGCAAATAAATTTGTCATGCATCTAAGATGTAGCGGGAGACCATTCCAGGCCTTAGCTGCGCAGGCCACAAAACTTCTGCCACCCCAGCTGGCTTTTCGTACAAAGGGCACTGATACCAGTTTTGCCTCTGCTGAACGAAGTGATCTTTTTGGTACATACCAATGAAATTGTTGTTTTAGATACTCGGGCCCAGCTCCTTGAAGGGCTTTGTAGACCACGCACAGGGCTTTAAACTGAACATGTTTCCTTCCAGGCAACCAGTGAAGCCTTCTAATCTCAGCCGAGATAGAGGCATATTTTGGTATACCGGTAAGCAGTCTAGCCGCTGCATTCTCTAAAAGTTGTAATTTGTTCATATGTCCTTCCTGAAGGTTGATACAGAGACTATTGCAATAATCCAGCCTGGACATGGTTAGTGCAGTGATAACTGTTTGTAGACTGTCTTTGGGCAGCAATTACATTATTTTTTTACAGGGCCTAAGGATATACGAGGTAGAAGAGGCCACCGCACTCTCTAAAACTGAGTTTATTGTCTATCCAAACACCCAGATTTTTTACCTTCTTGTTGGGAGTGGGAAGAGCACCCAGTGTATCCGGCCACCAGGCAGGGGTCCAGAAGCTGGGGTCATTGCCAAACAACACAACCTCCATTTTTCCAGAGTTGAGTTTAAGGCAATTTTGTGCCATCCAATTTTCTACGGCTGTCATACAGTCATGGAGCAGTGATGCCATTCTCGGCATCATTCCTGGCATCAATGACACCACAATTTGGGTGTCGTCTGCATAAGAAGTCGAACTAAAGCCAAAAGATTCAATCAGGGGAGCCAGCAATGACACATAAATATTAAAAAGTGTCAGGCTCATAGATGAACCCCGAGGGACTCCACAAGGCAGTGAGAATGGTTTGGCAGAAAATTTGAGTTCTATTAGTGAGGAAGGATTCAAGTAGTTTCCAGGCAGTGCCCTGGACTCCAATCTCCCGCCGCCGGTCCATCAGCAAAACCTGATGGACCGTATCAAAGACCGCTGAGAGATCTAACATAATCATCACGGCTTTACCTCCTCGGTCGAGTATAGTCTGGATCTCTTCTTAAGAGGAGCAGACTACGTGCTGTGCCCTCCTCTGAAGCCGTACTAGGAGGAGTTTAGCGCCTGTGTTTCTAGCAGGAACAAACTGAGCTGTGCGTTCATATTTTTCTCCGCGATTTTCGCAGGAAGTGGGAGCCTAGAGATAGGTCTAAAGTTATTGGGATCTTTAGGATCCCGAGTCGGTTTTTTGAGCAGAGGCAGTGTTGAAGTGCCTTTCCATACTTTAGGAAAATATCCTTCAGAAAACATAGCATTTATGATGGAAGTCAGTGCCAATGCAACTGGCAAACTGGCCAAGGATCGTGTGGGGAGCCTGATTTAGCCGTCCTGAGAAGATTCAGAGTTTCTGTGGCCGTTACTGGGGCAAATTTATCAAACTGTGCCTTAGAACACTTTCCTGACTTACAACCTTCAGTCTGGTCAGAAATAGTTTTAGTCGTTGTGTTAGAAAACATGGTAAAGATCGTCTCCACTTTATCCAAGAAGAACTGAGCAATTTGATCGCAAAGTTCCTGACTGGCACTAATAGTGGAAAAAGCTGGGTGTGCCAGGGTGGTTACCGTTTTCAACAATTCTTTGATTGAGTTTTTTGTAGAATTAATACGTTTAGCAAAGAACTCTTGTTTTGATTTTTGAAGCAGCTGTTTCTATTGAGCAAAGCTAAGTTTGTATTCGTTCTTTTCCCTATCACTATATTCCTTCCTCCAGTTTCTTTCAAGGTGCTTGCAGACCAGTTTTTGGTCTCTAAGTTCTTGGGAGTACCAAGGGGAAGATGGTCGTGCCCTATTGGGGCGGAGGAATTTTATGGGAGCTAGCTTATTTCCTGCTGCTTCTAACCAATTAGTGTAAGATAGCGTAGCCTCATCCAGATCTGTAGGAAAAGTGGGAGATGTAACGCTTGACAACTCCTGAAGTTCCTCGGCTTCTACCTTGTTCCATGATCTGCTCATCAGCTGTTTCTTTGCTGGTTTCAGAGTGTGTCGGACAGGTGCGATAAGCTCAAATAGCACTGCCTTGTGGTCTGACCAGACTAACGGGAGAAGGCCCGTAAGGAGCAGCTGTATGTTATTGGCAAATATATGCCATCTAGTGTATGTCCAGCCTGGTGCGTGGTGCCAATCACCAGTTGCTTTAAATCAGCATTGCTCATCAAGTCCAGCAGGCTTGAGGTCTCTGGATCAAAAAGTACTTCCAGATGGAAGTTAAAATCTCCCAGTATCGTGTGTGAAATTAGCGCTTAGCCCCTTTTCCAACATGCTACCAGCTTGTGTTAAGAACTGGCTTCTAGGGCCCGGGGGCCTATAAATGAGGGTGCCTCTGAAGGTAAGATGGTGTGAAAGATAGAAACAAAAATCTAGAGCTTCACAGTCAGTATTAGTTAATGAATTAAAATATACCCTTATAGAATTGTGGTATATGACCACTAGGTCACCCCCTTTCCTGTTAGGCCTATTTAATGAGAAACAGAGGTAGTCCGGAGGTGTGGCTTTGACCAAATCAGAACCTGAGGCAGCATTCGTCCAGGGTTCAGTAATAAATGCAATACTTATTTCCTCATCCTCAATTAAGGAAGCACACTCAGTACTGTGTTTAACAAAAGATCTGGCGTTAAGATGGACACACTTCCAAGCTTTGTTGTACTCGAGTCCTGTTCTATTCCTGCCTGTTTTATTTAAGGTTTTGAGTGGTTGGAATATTAGTTCAGGTAGTTTAATTCCACAACCAGGGCATGTCAACTGGACGTGTGGAGGACAGTTACCTGGTTGGATACATAAGCAACCAGAAGTGGTGGTATTAAAACTGTGCAGTGTTTTGCTTGAATAGAATATAGAACTGGGTTTACCTGAAGCAAACTGGGCAAGGGGACTGGCGCTAAGCGCGGGCCGAGCGCAGACGGACGCAGACGGTCTTGCCTTTGGCATGCCTTCGGCGCGCCAGCGGCACGCTCGTGCCAGCATCAGTTTAAATGGAGTCAGGGGCGAAAAGATTAGCCCGCTGACCTGATTTCTCCTAAAATGGCGGTCCCGCGCTTATACTGCGGACCCCAGGAGTGAAGGGCAGTCTAATTCTGATTGCGCAAATGTCACAAATATGGCAATTTAAAAGTTTTTAAGAAATGATGTAAGTTAGGAACAATTTAAACAAATAGTCACAGCACATACTACCGCAACGTTGGTCAGCTCCCGGCTCAAGCCTTAGGAGGACTACGGAGAGCGTGCTCGCGCCAGCCTCAGTTTAAGTGGTGTCAGGGGCGAAAAGACTAGCCCGCTGACCTGCCTTCTCCCAAAATGGCGTTCCCGCGCTTATACTACAGACCCCCGGAGTGAAGGGCAGTCTAATTCTGATTGCGCAATTGTCGCAAATATGGCAATTTAAAAGTTTTTTTAAAATGAGGTAAGTTAGGAACAATTTAAACAGAAATAGTCACAGCACCAACTACCGCAACGTTGGTCAACTCCGGGCTCAAGCCTCAGGAGGACTTGCTCACCACGCCACCCCAGTTTGAAGCCAGCCTTTTGCAAATCAGTCTTGACCCTGCTCCTCATGCAAACAGTCCAGCCTGCCCTGCCAGGCCAGATCCTCCCTGGACTGGAAACAAGCATCCTGGGACCGGTGTACCTGGCAAAGAGAAAAATGTTTTTGAAAGGTTATTTTCAAACTTTTTATTGATGATGAAAGGCATTTTTTCCATATTTTCTTCTTTTTTGGGATATGAGAGATCGATGTGTTTCTTTTTTTGTTTCCTGTTGAACGTTGCTTGTTACTAGTTTTCACATATTTTATACCTCTCAAGGTCTTTCTCTTTTCATCATGTGCTGGTGCTGATGGTTTTGTGTTCTTATGATGGATTGTAAAATTCCTCTAATATGGAGAAATTGCTAGGACTGTAAAATAATATTAAATGTCAGTATGTTTCACTGTAAATGCATTCCATTTTATGTCCAACCACTGCCCAGCACCTTCCGTGAGTCAAGCACTTGGCAGAGTGCTAAAAGTAATTTTGACCCCCACCTCTGTACAGCACCTTCCCTGAGGCGAGCACCCGGTGGAGTAGTAATAGTAATTTGGACCCCCACCACTGTCCAGCACCTTCCTTGAGGCAAACATCCGGCGGAGTAGTAATAGTAATTTGGACCCCCACCACTGTCCAGCACCTTCCCCGAGGCAAGCATCCAGTGGAGTAGTAATAGTAAGTTTGACCCCC
Organism: Triturus cristatus; assembly: GCF_964204655.1. Taxonomy (NCBI): domain Eukaryota; kingdom Metazoa; phylum Chordata; class Amphibia; order Caudata; family Salamandridae; genus Triturus; species Triturus cristatus. The sequence goes on from NC_140589.1 coordinate 964,409,934, forward strand.
ACCACTGTCCAGTACTTTCCCTGAAACAAACATCTGGCGGAGTAGTAATAGTAATTTGGACCCCCACCACTGTCTAGCTCCTTCCCTGAGGCAAGCATCCGGTGGAGAAGTAATAGTAAGTTTCACCCCCACGACTGTCCAACACCCCCTGATGCAAACACCCGGCAGAGTAGTAATAGGAATTTGGACTCCCACCACTGTTCAGCACCTTCTCTGAGGCAGAGACCCAGCGGAGTGGTCTTAGTATTTTGGACCCCCACCACTGCCCAGCACTTTCCCTGAGGCAAGGACCCGGCAGAGAAGTAATAGCAAGTTCCACCCCCATGACTGTCCAACACCCCCTGATGCAAACACCCGGCAGAGTAGTAATAGAAATTTGGACTCCCACCTCGGTCCAGCACCTTCCCTGAGGCAGAGACCCAGCGGAGTGGTAATAGTAATTTGGACCCTCACTACTGTCCAGCACCTTCCCTGAACCAAACATTCGGCGGAGTAGTAATAGCAATTCTTACCCCCCACCACTGTCCAGCACCTTCCCTGACAAGCATCCAGTGGAGTAGTAATAGTAATTTTGACACCCACCACTGTCCAGCACCTTCCCTGAGGCACAAACTTAGCAGAGTAGTAAAAGTAAGTTTGACCCCCATCACTGTCCAACACCTTCCCTGAGGCAAACACCGGTGGTGTATTAATAGTAAGTTTGACCCCCACCACTGTCCAACACCTTCCCAGAGGCAAACACACGGCAGAGTGGTATTACTAATTTGGACCTTGCCACTGTCCAGCACCTTTCCTGAGGCAAGCACCCAGTGGAGTAGTAATAGTAAGTTTGACCCTCACCACTGTCCATCACCTTCCCTGAGGGAAATACTTGGCGGAGTAGTAATAGTAAGTTTGACCCCCCCCCCCCCCCCCATTGCCGAACATATTCTCTGAGGCAAGTACCTGGAGGAGTAGTAATAGTACTTTGGAACCCCACCATTGTACAGCACCTTCCCTGACATCAGCACTCGTCGTTGTAGTAACAGTAATTTAGGGCCTAATTACAGGTTTGGCGGTCTTACCGCCATACAACCGCATTGACCGTCCCAAAAAGACAGCTGAGCCGGCGGACTTCTGCCCACCGTATAATGATGCATGATGCCTGAACCGCTGATCACTATCGTTGGAGTGGATCCTGCCTGGGCTGAGCTGGACTGCAATGTTGGCAGTTCGTACTCTAACTCCATCAAGGCAGCAGTTTCGCAGACCAGATTACAGTAACATAGTTGTACCTGCTGTCCCCTAGCAGCGTTTCCCCGACAGCGGTAGGCCATAGCGGCACCCTGTCAGCAAAGAACCAGAACAGTGTCCATTGAATGGATACAATAAACTACACAGCTGATATCTATTGGCCAAGTGGACACACCTGCAAATCACACTATAAAACACTTCCCATCCCAGACCATGATCCTTTGCCTCTCCACTTCTCCACTACAGCACTGAAACTCAGAGCCGCAATTTATGTCATATAAGGCTTCCCTTTTTTTCACTTTCCCATTTAACACTCTCCATTCAATCCCATGGTGTTTTTTGTTAGTTATTGTCACTTACTTTAATTTCTAGTTATGTCACGTCTAAAAAATCCACGTTTATCAGAGTTGTCAGTCATGGTGGATTATATCATTAGAGTAGATCCACAATTGTTTGGAGCCCAAGTCCAACATACTCCTCTCAGAAGAAAAATGAAAATTTTGTCCAGGATAGTCGACTAAGTGAATGCTGTAGGTACCACCCTTCACACAAAGGAAGAAATTAGGAAGAGGTAGCATGACCTGAGGGCGAAGATAAGTAACCTTGTCTCCAAGCACCACTTGGAGGCCCAGAAGACTTGCTGTGCTCCTCCCAGCCCCCCCATTACAGCTCTTTCCCTGGGAGGAGAAGGTCTACGCCATCCTGCAATCTAAGGGCTTGACAGGAATAGCTGGGTGAGTGGAGTCTGGTAAGTTACATCTCACTAGCTGTCACAACACTTCAATGTCCTGTTTGCTTTCATCTCAGCTTTTGCTATTGTCTTGTCTATCTACTTTCATAAGTATCCGAGATGTTTGTTTGTCAGTTTAAATGTGTATTGTTGCATATAAGATCACATGTGTCAATCTCTATTACATGACATATGTTGGAATGCTTTCTGTACATGTATTATTATGAAATCATCATCCCAAGACCCCATGATATGTGTCAATATGTAAACGTACGGTCCACCCCAACTGCATTTTCCCAACATGTATGTTACACTAATCATTTTGCAAGTGTTGCAAGTCGAGATTGAAATGACTACAACTGCCATGAGGCCCTGTTTCTCTAACTCAAAACCAGATCCAATAGTGCGTTTGCCCATTTTCATGTGTGTCGCATGTTACAACTGATTTCCACTTCTCATGGACCTCACCATTTGTTAAGTGTTGGCAAGTCGGGATTAAAATGACTACCTTGAGGCCCTATTTCTCTTACTCAAAACAAGATGAAATAGTGAGTTTGCTCATTTTCACTTGTCTCACATGTTACAACTGTTGTTCATTTCTCATGGGCTGAGCAATCTACATGCAATGCTTTACTCATAGACATTTCTGACTACTTAGCTTTATGTTGTCCTGGTCCCCTCAACTGAAACTATTGATAGCATGAGAGACACCATAACAAGTGTACCTCAAATACTTGTAAAGCAGTAAGGTAACTCACTGATTAGAAGTGACAGGTGACCCTTTGACTGCACTGCTCACATGACTAATGCTAAATATACAACCAAGTTGTGTGATCGCGTGTATTGTACACAACTAGGCCTTGGAATGGTCAGATATACATGTAACTGAGCAACTCATTTCTAGTACATGTATTGAATGTCTCTAAATGTCTTCTTAACAAGTTCTGTACCACGGAAATATACCACAATAGTAATCTGTGCATATCTTGTTTTACCTAGGTCTCCACTTACTGTGACACAACACATTTGGATGTAGATACCACAATTCCACCAATAACAATGCTATCTATTTCTCAACAGGCCAATCTGGTACAGCACCCGGGTAGAGATTGGCCCCCGAACAGACTCCCATTCCACCCATGGGTGAAGCCCTGGAGATGTGGACATGGATTACACTCTTGACACATCTGGTCAACCTGGCCAGATGGCAACAGTGAGTCTCACTGTGCCTACACCAACACCTCCCACCCCAACTGCAGCACCTCAGCCAACCCCAGTTCCCTCAACCTGTGTACCTAGCACAGACAGTGACATCTTTTGCCCCCCAGACCTAGATCCTGAGGGAACAATCACCAACCCAATTACTGAGGAACCAGGAACCAGTGGAAGGGTCACTGTGGGCCAAGGGCACAGGTCTGTGTGTGTAGGGGTAGTAGGAGGATAACCATGGGCTCGCTGAGTGATGCCACTGTAGCTACTCACACCCAGGCCACCATCGACCAAGTCTTGGGAGCCTATCAGGAGTCCGATGGCATGATGGGCCCGGTACTAACGGAAATCCAGGAGATGAAGCAGCTGCAAAGGGACATACACCAGGAGCTGGCCACCCACAACACCAACATGGACCAGCTCATTGGGGTGCTGAAGGAAATTAACACCAGCCTCTACAGGGCTTTTACACCACCATCAACCTCTTCCTGTGGCCCAACTACATCTGGCCCATCTACATCTCCTGCAGACACCCCTGCCTGAGCAGCAGCGGATTCCCCTGCATTATCAAGGGGGGATGTCCACGCAAAAATCCAGGAGGTGCGGATGGCAAGACACATACCATCGCCATTAAGAAACGTTGCACCTAATTTCCTCCAGTGTGTGCAACACATTCACTTTGTGGACTATTTCTTGACACCTTTCCTTTTCTGATGGGAGTAGTGTTTTGGATTTTTAACTTCAAACAATTTGGCATCTGCAGCTATGGTTTCCTGCTGTATAATCACTCACATATAGCAATGTATATATGTATTCCATCTAAACTTTACAATGCCAAAAAACGATACTTGTGTAAGCATGGTTATGGTTATGTTGCATGTCCTCAATGTTTAACTCAGGATCACAACCATGTCATACCAACACATACATACATACAAGTGTCTGGTCCAGGTGTCTCCAACTAGTCAATTGTGAGCTACCAGTAGCTCCCAGACACCTTCAGAGTAGCTCACAGCCTTGAGTTCATTTTAAAATAAGCACAAGGTCATATTTTCCTTTTAAAGTTAAGGGAATGCTGTGTTTATTTTATATTGTTATCATCAGGCTGCAGATAGAAGGGCTTGATAATGAGCAGTGCTCAGTCAGATTTATGACTCAGACTGGGGCACAGAGGTGAACTGAAGCACTGAGGTCCTTGTCAACTCAATATTGGAGCTGTGAATATTATGATGTTTCTGAATGCTTTTAAATGGGAGAAAATTAAAAATGAGAAGTTACTTTAATGACTAAGCTAACTCTTCATTTTAATTTTCTCACATTTCGAAGTGTCACATATACACACTGCAGGCCTCTGCTTGCAGTGGCAAGTAGCCATAAGTATAACTGAAAAATCCTGCCTTTTTTGTAAAAGGGAGAAATTTAAAGTGCAGAAAAATGTTCCATATAATGAACATTTTTGCAGAACATTTTTTTGCACTTTAAATTTCTCCCATTTAAAAAAAATTATTGTATGTTTGTGTTATACGTGTAAGGGGGCCCCATATGACGAAAGGTATGTCTTGTGCTGCAAATACATATGACTTAGTCTGCCAGTCACCAATACAAATATATCCCTTTAAAACACACACATGTTCATACATCCCCAGAGATCACGCTCTCACTGACACACAGCAGCCCTGTCATAGTGCCTCTGGTCGAAGTATTGTGTTCAAACCATAGTATCTGCCTTGTTTGACATTACGCTTAAAGTCGATGAAGCTAGGTGTGGGGGGTGATTGATAACAATGCAGAAGTTGTTTAGCCTTCAGTAGTTCACAATGATTTTCACTGATAAGACTTAGCTCTCACTGCAGAAAAGGTTGGAGACCCCTGATCTGGTCTGATAACATCTTTATTTCATTGTTCCAATCATAAACTGGCATGGTGCGAGAAACATAGCAACTCATACATGACTCAAAACTTCTGTGTCAGTGATCACATTTTCAGGTGCTGACCTTAACAACATGGAAGGAGGGGATACAACAGACAGTTTTCTATTGAATAGGGAAAATAAAATTGCTCTGTGTCACCAGCTGGAGCCATTTCGCCTAGCTCACAAAAGGAATCCCCCGTAATTTAAAACGATGAACAGACAAATGGCAGTCCAACAGTTTCTGATCACAGGGCATTCCAATTCAGTGTTGCACAATCTGGTGGAATGTCACAAACAAATGTCAGTGATGTTCCACAAACACTTTGGCCTACACTGAGGAGACACATCAACAGCTACATACGGTTTCTATACAATGAAGATTTAGCCAATGTGAAGGGTAACTAGCATCATGTGGCCCTACAACAACATTTTGTTGGAGCACATTATGCCACACATATTGGATTAGGACCACCACAGAACAAGGAACAAGTCCAATGGATTCCTCATTACCTACACCCTAGCACTATGCAAGTTGTCTTGGTATAGGATTTGTACACTGAAAGTCTGTGACAGTCATTCCCAGGAACACTCCATGTCTACTTTGTACGTTCAAACAGCATCATATACCTGCTTATCCTTCATTAAGTTAGGGCCAGTTCTATTGCTCCTGTACTTTGCACTCTAGCATTTGCATTTTGCACTTTAGCTTTAGTACTTTTTAAGCCTTTGCGAGTTGATCCTTCACTATCGCTATCAATATCAGGTTAGGCTGCTATAAGTCCACTGTTTACATATGGAGTTTTGCTTTAACTTATGCATTATACACCGGACATTGAAAAGCCCCGATGGTTCCCCTTAATGTAAATATGCCATGCTATTCTGTGCTTAGTGTTTATTTTAAGTGAAGATAACCACAGTCTGTCGGATACTGTAAAATGATAACTGTTTGTGTTTTAATATTGTATGTGGATCTGTGTCATGGTATTTTAGTATGTCATGTGCTATATATTGTGCTTTTATGGTTGTATGTCCCAACCGAATAAAGCTTATTTTGAATTTGAATTTGACCTACTAATGTGACAATTCTAAAATTCCCAAATGAACATAACATTGTGTCATGGTGAAGGCACCTTAAACAGACCAAAACAAAGAGATTACCTATGGAACCATACATATGATACAATCCACGTAGTAAACTTCTGGAGTACACACTCAATGAAAACATTCTAATCTAAACAAAGCAACACCAACAAAGTGAGCATGTGTCAAAACTTTCCTCCACAAACTCCTTTCAACAGATTTTGCCAGAGTGTTAGCTTCCTAATATTTTCCCTAAACATACTTCTCACATCATCACAACAAGAGTTGCTTTAAAAGTCAAAGTTATGACATAAAGAAGTTATCGATGAGAATGTGTTGCAAGTCAGCTCCTTCTTCTTCACCACTATCATCATCATTTGGCATTTCAGGATCCTCACCCAGTGGCAATTTATGGTCTTCATCGTCTGTGATATAAGGGATGTTCCATTGCAGGGCAATGTTGTGGAGCATGCAGCAGGCCACAGTGATTTGACACACCTTCCCGGGACAGTAGAGGAGGGCTCCCCCAGTATTTTCCAGACATCTGAATCTGGCCTTCTGGAGCCCAAATGTCCGCTGCACTGGTCACCGTGTTCTTCCATTGGCCTCATTGAAGCAGACTTCCCCAGGTGTAGTTGGATTCCTCAGTGGTGCCAACAACCATAGATGATTGGGATACGCTGAGTCCACTAGATGGAAGAAGGCGTAATTGCAAAAATAAGTTAGACACTTACTGATCATACTACCTGACATCACCCACACAGTTAGGACAGATAGTACCTACTAACAAGCCAGGCCTTCTCCAGTAGTAGTTGTGACATCAGCTGGGGTATGGTGCTGTTCCTCAGTACGGAGGAATCATGGGCTGATCCTGGGAACCGGGCCAAGACGTTTGAGATGTACAAATCCAATAAGCAGACAACTTGCACATTAAAAAATGGAAGTGCTACCTGCTTCAATAAACTTGTTCTCTGTCTTGCGGTGGCACTAAAGCAATATGGGTGCCATCAAAAGCTCCAGCTTGGAATGCGACCAAATCCATAGAAATCCCCCTTCACATTGGCTAAATCCTCAAGTCTGTGGAACTGGATGTAGCTGTCAATATGTTTCATCATTGCTGAAAACACGTCCTGTAGTACACCAGTGAACTTTGGTTGTTACATACCAAAAGATCTAGCCACAGTGTACTGGAAGGAACCTGTGGCCAGAAAATGCCACTGCCATAAGTCTCACAATAGGTGGAATACATGTGTGATTAGTGTTTTGAGGAAGGTGATCAGGCTCCAAATGATGACATAAATTCTGCATGATTTGCTTATTTAAACAAATCATCTTGATGATATGCCTTTCTTCCATGGACTGAAGGTCTCGAAATGGGTGGTACACTTGAGGCTGTCACCCCCTCCCCTCCCAGAGTATCTATGTGTGGGGTGACAAACATTTTGAACATTGATCACAGTGTCCAGAGTAACATATATGTAGAGTAAGTCAACATCCACCTATAATCTCCATTGTGTTCTTTACATGTGTCTGTAACAGAAATATACACATTATACAGCCAACAATGTATCATGAGCACCCTAATTTTGTAACGTTTGAATCGTACTCTTAAAATACCATCACCGTCGGTGTACAGTGCACTGCCGTAATATAGCATTTATGCACAGTAATCCACTACACTGATGTTTGTGTAAAGCAAATTATAGAGCCATGCAGTAATACATCATTTAAACATGTTGCGGCACATATGTGGTGGTGGTGACTCATTTAACAGTCACCAGTACTGCAGTTCCAACCTCTAAATTGGCGAATGCCTGAGGACATTCTGAACCTCCCACCGTTGACGGAACTCGACCATGCGGTGGGCAGTTTCATCCACGAAGGACACAGCCATAGGCTAACATTGGTGATTGTTACGGTCGCGGCCCAATGGCTTTGACCATCTACGCTGATGACCGCCTACGAGGCGCACATGTATGCGGTGGTTTGAAAAATAACTCTCTTGTCTCCCGACACTGCTGTTATCAACCCTCCTCCATTTTAGCTGCTGGGAGCAATCGTGCCAGGCCAAGCAGATGTGAATGCCCCTCCTCTCTCCAGAGGAGCTGTAGAAACTTGTCGAAGAGGTCCTTCCCCTGTATGGCCAACTCTGTGGCTCACCAGTGGAGTCTGTTTAACTCCATCCTTTCCATTCCCACAGGCTACAATGTGCCTCTGAGTTCCCAGAGTGAATTCAGATTACTGTTGTAACTTTTTGTGGTCCCTACGTAGGACAATCATGTAATGGATTGTGTATCTAGTGTACTTTGTGTACTTAACATCACCATTGTCATGTGTGTTGTGTGATAGGCCCTATATCTTACTTGTGGTGCATGCACACATCTATTCATGTATACTTTTCAGGATACCTGTGAAATATTTGCTAATTAGATCATGGTAAATGTGCAAAAGAATGTATAGGCTTTACAGCGTGAGCTGTGTATGTATACCAGGGCTTGCCAAACTGTTGTTTGGGAGCTAGCTATACCTCACAGACCCCTTCAGAGTGCTACCCAACCTTGATGTCACTTATTGGATGGCCACAAGATGTACTGTCATGTATTGAATTGGTGGAAATGTGATGTTCATGTGGGATCAGTATGCCTAGCCTGCAGAGATCAAGGCCTGACAATGAGTTGTGTCCAGTCTGGGCATTTGCCCTGGCTGGGGCAGAGTTACAATGGAAATACAACTGATGCACAGTGTAATCTCCCTGTAGACCTGCAGATTCTTGGATGTTCCCAAAATGAGTTTTCTGAACCAATAGTAGTCATGATTGCTTTTACATGGACTACATTTGGAATGGTGATCGAGGCAACCCCCATACCTGATACTCCTTTCCATTGACCCACATTGGCAATGTGTAACATTTACGAATGGCAGGCCCCTTACTCCCACAGGCCTGTTGTCACTTTTCCATAAGTCATGCTCGCATTGTACAGGTCCATTGCACTATGTGACATAGTAATAGTGCAGATAGTTGGTTACTTCAGAAGAGATTGTGATGGGTGAATACCAGCTTTGTTACAATCACCCCATCAAATAAAGACTTACAATGGTATATCGCAAAAGGGATGCCCTGTGATGGCAGTACATACCACACAAACTTAATCAGACGTATGCTATCCCATTAAGTAGACCACAGGCCCATACATCCCCAGAGAGGACACTCTTAGTGATACACATGCCAGACCTTTCAAAGTGTCCTAAGTGTTAGTATGTATCTATACTATGGTACCAGCCTGTTAGGATCGTATGCATCAACTCGTTGGGCCTGACTGTAAAGGTGTCTGTACAGTCATGCACAAGTAATTTACCGTTCAGAAGGTCACAACGGTGTGCTGTGCTTCATAGTAGCTCATATCACAGAACATGCAAGATGGCCTTGTGCTGCATGATGTTATTGGACTGGCTTAGTCAATGTAGGTCATGACCAGGTTGAGGATAGTCAGCAGATGACTACAAAAGTGTGTATTCATGTCTTTGTAGTGATTAGCATGTGAGAATGACACATGTACTGTGTTTACTATTAATTAATGCTTGTGTAAGGTCTATCCAAAATGTGTGTCAACCAAACAGATATCCTAAAACTTGTAGTTATAATCTGTTTATTCATCTCTTGTACCCATACAGATCAACGCCCATCAGTAGCAATCTACTTGGAAAGCCATCGCCTTGAGGGTGCGGACCCTGGTGATCTATCATCGGCACAGCGTCCATTGCTGTAATAGGGGGGCGGGACTGAGGCTCTGGACCAGGTAAATCATAGAGGTCCAGCTGGGGCTGACTGCCAACGTAGATGGGGTACATGCCACACCTTGACCTCCCTAATGGCCCGAATACTCCCTAGTGGCCCAGAATTTGATGGGGGGTTGAGGGCCCAACAGCAGCGACGAGGGTGAGTCCTGGCCAGAGTCATATATGTTACATTGCCAACTTTGTGTGTTACAGGCAGTCATTTCCCCATCATTTTTGCGGGTGGACCATGTGCGACGCACAAGAAGAGTTCTTGTTTGTGTAGGTCCAGCCCACTACCAATTTACTGTCTTAAGCAGACACATAGCTGAGTAAAGTGATTAATCAGCTCATGTTTTTTGATGTTGTGGATGACAATTGTACTAAAAAGGCCACTTTTCTACATTGTGTAAGGAGTGATGTCCCCTCGCTACTGTGTCTCATGTGATGGTGACCCTCTTACATGTGACATAGCATACAGTGAACTTTGGACGCAGTCACGGTTCAAAACCACCCCTTGGTAAATGGGAAATGTACAGTAGCATGAGATAGCAAACCATCACTGGTGCCATCAGTAGTATTGCCTACATGTTTGCATGTGCACCTTTCCCTGCTGTAGTATCATCTGCACTACTGTTTCATACCTGATTTACGTGTCTTCATGGGTTTATGTCTGATTCCATCACAAATGTGTGTGTAGGCCAATCTGTATTCGAAAATAGTTTTTTGTGATGGGTATACAGTTAATGTGTTACCACAGATAGGAGTGTGTACTCATTGGTTGATGGCTCACACATATCTTAAGCCATTACTCAATGTCATTAGTCAGGTCCAATTGATGAAGCAATGAGGAACATGACTTACAATGTGAATTTCCATGCCATTGATGTGTGAATGTGAATTGTGCATGTTGATTTGTCAAGGCTCCTTCACTGACTGGTGACATGCATCAGGGAGTGAGTGACATGCAGAAATGTAGGGATCATATGTAAGTGACTACACTCAGTAATACAATGTAATGTTTGTTTGTGAGACAAAAAGGTACAGTGATGTGCCTTTCCATTAGGACACAGGACACCTCTTCATGTAATGGAGTTTCCCTGAGCCTCAACAACCTTCAATGGTTATTGTTTTTTAGATATGCAATGTAAGAATGGTGTTCTCACCAGTACCAATCTGGACTGGGGATGTCTCTAGGTCTAGCTGATTCATTATGCTGTGGATATTTGTAGACAAATCTCCCAGATATATGGGTCAGATTGTCTCCAGTCTAATTTTCTGTGCTACGTGTGATAGATAATGAAGCTACTTAAGTACAGCTTTCTAGAAACTATTCTGACGTGGAGATATGAGGAAGTTTCTATTCAGAAGTGTCAACAGTGTGCAATGAGCATTTCCTTCTTCCTGCTGCTGTATATATAGCAGCAACATAGCTGTGTTAGTTGACCATCATTTCATCATGATGTGGTATTAGGTGTATGACCTATTGCTGATTGCAGGGCCTTGTGTGGAATCTGTAAGAATGAATTTGTCATTGTCAGCCTATTTGATGACATCAGAATACTAAGGTATATTACAAGAGTAAACCTATACAAGCTGATGAAGTATCCTACACGATACATGAGGACAGAGATCAGACAACTTCACTCATGCAATTGAAGCTGTCTGTGGTTATGACTTCACTGTGAGCAACTGTTTACAGGCCATGTAGCATGCATGCATGTGCTCATGCTATAGTTGAAGCCTATGGAGTGAACCATGCAGCTGGTGTGATCTGTGCACTTTAGAAATGTCTTTTGTTGATACCTGATGGTCAGGTTTAGTAATGCAATTGTAATAAGCCAATTTCATATGTCATTTCAGATTCATTCAGGCTAAGCAAAGGAGAAGGGTCAAAAATCGTTGGGGAAGCAGCTGGTCACAGTGGTTCAGGTCATGAGGCTACAGACACTGAGAGACCCAGTGACCGAGAGAGTGTGGGGAGTGCCACGAGGACACAAGTTCTAATTCATCTTTCAAAGAGTCATCCTCCAGTGGACACTCCTGAGTGGTGGCGGACCCCACAGAATTTGTTCCACCTTCATCCTTGTCCGCCACCCCGAGAACCAGCTCTACCTTCTCTGTTACTCCTCCCCCAGTTGGCCGAGCCTGTTCCCATAAGAGGGGGGCCATCTCTTTTGCTCAAGGCACCTCAGCCCCTGCCCTGTTATCCCAGCTGCCCTGAGTGAGGAGGCTATGGACCTCCTGAGAAACATCTCTGTGGGTCAGACGGCACTAATGAATGCCATCCAGGGGCAAGGCAGCCAACATCCACAGATGATGGCCTACCTGGTAGGTATACAGAGATCTATATCTGCCCTACAGAGAATTGTTCAGGCCCTGGCCTCCTCCCTCACGGCAGCCTTTCACCCATCCAAAACTTCTACCCCACCTCTTGCCTCTTCCCCATCCAAATTCCCTATTCCCATGCCTGTCCCAAGCACACTCACTGTCAGAACCCATCACAGTCTTAACTCTACTAGGTTTTCTGATAATGCCATCACTTTAAACACACCCCTTTACTCTAGGAAAAAGGTGAATTTCAAAACAAGAAAGTGCAGGAAAAATTTCAAGATGGCCGCTACCAAACTATCCTTAGTGCAGCAGTCTGGTGTTTCATTCAGAAGGGCACAAATGGAATGTCCTGGAGCATCTCCTCTGGAATCTCGCACTTCACCTGAGATTCCAGAGGCATAGTACTCTTAGGAAATGCCACAGAAAGGAAAATTGTACAGAAGTTGTTGCTGACCTCAGTATTCAAGTAAGGTTGTTCTTGTCACGTTGAGTGAGTCTGCACGTAGTTTTTGTCTTCTGTTGCAGTTGCGCAGTAACTCGAAAACCCATTAGTGTTCCGTGAAGACACCGTGAGGTAACGTGTGTCCTGTCATGCGCTATGAGTAAGCGTTAGCATCTCGCATATGCGCAGTTATGTTTGTGGGAGTAGTGAATGAAGCTGTGCGCTTGCCCAAGGAGACTATTATTTACAAGGAGGTACGGACAGCATTTGAATGAGAGCTTTGTGAACTAAGCAGTTTGTTTTAGTTATGTTTAATAATTATTTCCCAGTTAAGTCTTAGTAGTTAGTTCATGAGACATAAGATATTTCGCAAAAGAAAGACTTGCATCGTTATTGAGTAAATACGAAATAGTTACCACTTACCTGAGTATGAGAGTGAGTCCTTAGATGTATTATCCTCTGACTTTCTTATCCTGGAAGAAAGAAATAAAAAACAAGTATTAGGAATCTACAGGTTGAGATCATTCAAATACAGAGGTTACAAGAATTAAGAAAACAATAAGGGGTAAAGTATTACTACAACAAATAAAACTATTTACAGAGATAAAAGTAGAATTGCGAAGGTAACTATAATATATTAATTGCAGAATCTTCTTAAAGAACAGTGTTTCAAGATAGAGAGAAAAAGAGTGTGTAATAATTTGTTAAAGAAAATCAACACCTTTATAAAAACAACAAAAGAATAGAAGATAGGCAAGATCCAAGAAAGCGACAAGTATGTAAATAAGACAAGTGTATATATGTTTATATCAAGGAGATAGAGTAGAGAAATAATAATAAAGGTTACATATCTTATTCCAGTAATTCACCAAATACAGCGTAAGAAGATTAGCCAGCCGATTTAAGTCCGAAGACTGGAGATTTGGTGAAGACTTGGCAGTCTCTTCTCTGTCCCAAACCCTTTTCCCCTTTTGAGTTCTTTTGTCGTGCAAGTAAATATTGACGACGAGGAAGTCGGAGTGGGGCATTGGGTCGTTGCCTCATTCTACTCCATTGCAAGCAGGGCAAGAGGCCTTCCTGACACTCACACATACGCACACACACTTCAACGTCCCAGGCAACACATGCAAACAGAATTGCCAAATAAAACACAGAAGCATGCTTCTACTCACATTACACTCACCCCCCTCCCACCCACCCCCACCAACATGACCCCAGACACCACACCTGGAGCCAAAGACTCATCCACAACACCTAGCATTACAACAGGCACCACACCGGCAGCCACAGACTCATCCACAATAACCAGCATATCCAGTACGTCCACTTCGGACAACCTTCAAAAATGCAAATGCCCACACTCACCCACACAACACACAACACCTACAAAACATGAACAAGAAACATCAGACACATGCATCAATAACACACCCATCTACACTTTACAGTTTCACTCCCTCTCCCTCCCAACCCCTACTCAATCCCGAACAACCTGTCGATTTTCCCTGTGAAAGTGTCTTATTTACCATTTCCCTTAGCCCTTTCAAACCCGACCACCCGCTTCCAAAGTCAAAAGGACCTCATCCACACCCCAACCCATTCTTTCCACATCCAATCTACCCCTGAGAAACCTGACCCCCACCACTAAACCCTGCCGTACCCCTAAGAAAACCAAACCCCTCCCAAAACCAAAGACACCCCTCCCAGTGTCAGGACCCCCCTCCCAAAACCCAAACCCACCCCTCTCAAAACCAAACTCACTCCTCCCAAGCCCGACCTCACCCCTCCCAAGCACGACCCACCCCACCCCTCCAAGAAAGATCTTCGAGGTGCCTGTCATGCCAATTAGATACCCCTTTGTGAGGAGGTTCCCTGGCAGTGTCATGAAGGGCAAGTTTAGTGGCACAGCAGTGTGCTGACCACCCATTGTGAAAATGGATTGGCCATTGGCCTTTGCTTTACTTCATTGCTTAATTTCGTTTTTATATAGTGGAGAGGTGTGGCTCACTGGTTAAAGGCGGCAGACCCGTAAGCAGAGAATCAGCCAGGGACCAGGGTTCAATTACCGACGCGGCAGGGTCGTGGACCAGGGTCAAAACGGACTCGATAATTCTCGCCTCGGTACCTACTCTAACCAGGAACACACTCGGCAACTCTGGGCATTAAGCTTGCCTCATCTCTACAACGGCCCCCCACAGACGCCGGGGATGCCTGGTTTCACCTTGGAGATACCCAGAAAGGGACCATCTCACAGGGATAGCCAGGACGGGGTCTACAGCGCCGGGACGCCCCGTTGCTGGGGCAGCTGTGCGCTTTACAAGTCCACAACATTTACATTTACATTTACATATACATTAGTCCTGCCATTACTTTTCTAATTATTCAATGTTATTGGATACTGTGTGTGCGTGACTACAGTTGTGTTTGTTTCACCCTGATGCTGATCCATTTGAAGTGGTTATTATGATCTGACCATGGAACACTTAGGGCTGACATTGCATTGGGTGGTGTTTCATGTGGTATTTAATCTTGGCTTGGCCAGTGTCAACATCATTTAGCTTGCACTTCTCCCTATGATGTAGGGTGGATATGGGTTTGATGTGTGCAAGTTAGATATTTATTTATCCACACATGGAAGGTGTTAAATTATCATACCTTTGTTCACATTTTATGGATATATGTCCACTTTCATATGTGTACCTTACACCTACTTTATCTAAATGTGTGACTAATGCTGTTAATGCTGTGTTTGCTTTCATGACTTGCACTTACATATTTCCCACATATGCATGGCACTTGGTTATGCATTTTTTTGTTGTCCCTGATATACTTCAATCCTTGGGTCCTGTGCACATAGAGGTCGTAAGGCATTTGCAATGTGGACTGTGGCCCAGGGCCATGCCTTTCAGGAGTCCTCCTGGGAGAGGCATACCTATTCTGCAAAGAGTCTTAACATTGTGCCCTTCAATTGCTTCTCACACTGATTATTTGGAATCCCATTTACCTGACATTAGGTTTTAATGTGGGTGATGTATGAGAGTCCATTACAGAAATTATAGGGAGAAGGTGTATTTGAGTTTCATGACACATCCATACAGATGTATCTTTGATATCACAACAGGACCTAGCAGGTGAGCAATGTGAGGGTGTCACTGAGGTCAATAGGTTTGATAATGATGAGAAGGTGCTGTTGTGTGACACAATTTAATGCACACTTCACTATCCCTGATTATGAGATGTAAACACATGTCAACTTTGGTAGAGTGTGTTTGTGCAGTTTCAGTCACCTGACCAAAGAAGGCATAATTGAGCTGTAATTGGATCATACATTGTGAACAATTCCAAACAGGAACCTACAAAATATGTTTTGCCCAGGGAACCCATACCCTTTGCCAGGTCCATGGGGGGGCATCTATTTGCTGAGGAGTCAGTGGAAATGGTTAAGAGTATAGCTTACCATCGGTTGCGTCAACGACTGTGTCGGTTTCAGATGTCATCAAGCAGGAACAGTAGTGGCAGTACATGTAGAATCAGCTCCATGGCGGCACAGGTCGTGTGAAGCTGAGTATAGGTGAGTTTCAGCTTTATATCCTTCTCTTTTCACCAGCTCAGATGTGGTGGTTGGATCGCCAAAGTCATGCTGTCAGAAAGGCACATCTAATTGGGCCTTCGGTTACACTAGCAGTCCATCCCCCTAGAGAGGCGGCAGGAGCGCAGCTGTCTTTTGTCTATGAAAGCGCATGCATCGTAATAGTGCGATCGGACCACCTAGTCAGTGGGGTGCGTCTGACACGACAGCGGAGGTAGGATAACCAAACTCGTAATCAGGCCTTAAGTCTCCAACTGCTATCAAGCAACTTCCCAAAGGTAAAGGTGCTTTTTATTTAGTTAAAAGTAAAATAGGGGATCAAAATGCTGGTAACTTAAACTTACAGTGGTTTGCCTGCTGGCTATATTGGTAATTTGTAAGGCTTCATATACTCTCTGATAAATCTGTACATCTTTAAGACAAAACATATTTATTCTTTGATTTGGGAGAATATTTCGGTTACTTTTTAAATATGATTATTGTAACCGTTTGCTTACTTGAGCAGATAGGTGGCACTGTCTGAACAGCAAACTGTCAGTTGTCTCTCCTACCTCATCAGTGTGTGGTATCCAGCGAAGTTAGTGGACCACTGAGCACAAAATGGTGGTCGTCTGAATTGATACGTTTTTTAGAGTAGTTTAAAAATCTAATTTAAAATATTTTTGAGAATATATTTTTTCACGTGGTTCAGAATGTGGCTGAATGTAATTTATTCTGTTCTGGGAAAATTGACGGTTCTTTTCATTCCTTTTTAGAACGACAGCGATTTTGATTACACAATGGCTGCACACATAGGTTGAAAATAGAGGAAGGACACCAGTTCTGTTGTATATGTAATGCACGTGCTGGTTTTGGCATTACTACTACTGCGTTTTCTGTTTTCGTTTTGTTGTAGAATATATATAATTCGGAGAATGTAGTGTTGTGTACCGTTACACTTGCTTGACTATTAAATATTTATATATTTTTGGGGGGATAAAAAAAAACACTCTTTATTACGGGTTTTGATTTGTGCATTGCAATGACATGCGTTGTAATGGTATGCATGGGAAAGGTAAGTATAATGTACCTCTATGGTCATGCGTTGTAGTGACATGCATTGTAGAAACATGCGTGGTAACGGTAGTTATGTTGTAAGTCCGCATTGTAAAAACGTGCTTGGTAATGGTATACATTGTTCCGTCAAACATCCCCTTAGTTTACATGTTGCACTTTTCTGTTCATGTCCCGTTTCTGTTCTTTATTTTATTTTGCAGTTTTATATATAGAGCTCTTTCAATTTAAGACATTACCTAGTAATAATGAAAGTACAAGAGCACACAAAGGTGTGGTCAAACAGGAAAAAAACATCATGTTAGACAGGTTCATAAAGTTGGCTGCAGAGAGATTCTGCAAAACTCACTGGGTGTCAGTTTAGGGGCTTTCGGGTGAATGTGGAGGATCAGGAAATTGGATGCAGTTCATAGCTCAAGTTCCAGGACTGAATTCCAAAGCGATGAAACGGCACCAGAGAAAGCTAAAGTGAGCGTTTGAGATGCTATAGCATAACACAACTGAGACATGGTTGAGTGTTTGGTTATGAATGTGATTGATAGCAAACTTGTTATTAGGGGTGATTGTCTAGCTAAAGATGCTGTATTCTCTGTTAATGCTATAGTTGTCTTTCTTGAGATGCTGTCCTGATGTTATATCTATCTTGATAAAGGGTGTAATTGTTAGTATGACAGCTGGTAAGCTCTGTCAAAACATGGTGGTCCACCATATTACAAGTCCCATAGGCTATATTTAACTTGTAATATGAATGATGGGGCATCCACCATATTTGTGATGGAGTGTCCTGTCTGAAAAAGTCTAAACAAAGCACTTAGATGGTCTGTTGATGCTATAGCTATCTAGTAATAATCTATGAGCTTTGGCTTTTGTGCTCGAGATACTTAATTGATGCTGCAATTGTCCTGAATAAAATGCTATTATGACTCTATAGCTACCTTCATGAAGTGCACCTATCTTACTTGAGAAATAACTATCTTACTATGAACTGATCTTTCTTGCTTGAGGTAAGCTATTGATGCTATAGGTATCTTGCTATGAACTGCAGCAATCTTGCTTGACAGCAATTGATGTGATAGGTATCTTGCTATGAACTGCAGCTATCTGGCTTGAAATGTTATATTGATGTTGTAGCTATAGTGATATGAGCTGCAGCTTTCTTAATTCAGATATATATCTTGCAATGAGCTGCCACTACGTTTCATGAGATGCTGTTTTGATGATATAGCTAATTTGCTATTAGTTCCTGTAATTTCACGGTGTTTCTATTTATTTAAACGTTCCAGTATTATATGTCGCTATATCTATGATAAGAGGAAAACATTGTTAAAGTTCACACTTACATTCTTTGCCCAAAAAATAAATGGAGGAAATATAAGTTAATCATCTTCTGTAAAGAACCAAAAGCGTAATTAGTCCCACGACCCCTGCTGTTACTTGTGTAACCACCATACCTGAGCTATCCAGGCACCCAGTGACCCACCGTGTGTATCATAGTTATGAAACTTCAAAGTCAGACTTGAAAAGAAGTGAGTCATCTGGCTCACTCCCCACAGTGTGATCCACAATGTACAATGTTACTTCTAAAACCTTCTAGTGTGGAAGCACAAAAAGGAAGTCATCAATATAAATGGGTAGGTTCTTCCTCTGTCTGCCCATTGAATCCCACCTGACGTGAGCCATAACTAGCCTGGAAGAAGCCAGCAAGCAGACTTTGGAGAAGCCTCTTGAATAAAGTAGTTATGACTAAGTGGGTTTGCAACACGTTAACATGGACTAACAGCATGATTCTACCTGGATCCCTCTCTACTCCCTCCCTTTGGTTATATGAGTGAAAATGTGGATAGTAACAGAATATGATGCCACACCAGTGGATGAGATGTACTAAACAAATATAAGTAACATAGCATAACATGGCATCAGTATTCACCTCATAAATGGTTCTAGAAGAACTGTGCATATTTTTTATGGTTGGATCTATGCTCCTCTGATAAATTTAAAACGCACATCAAACTTAATAGCACAAAGTACAAATTGAAAAGTTTCTAGTCATGCAGATCAGCACTGCTTACATATTTGTAAAGTCCTGAACAGAGGTTTTACTTACACTACCCTGTAAAAGCCTAAAAGTAAATGAATCATTTTCTTTTTCATCAGGTCGAGCCTAGACAGGGCTAGCGCTGTCAGGATGATCTGTTGTTTGTACTTTGTGGGCTATGACTTCCCCTATCGCTTTTGACCATCGCGTTTGATTTGTGTAGTCGGTTGTTTTGTAAAAATCCTTGCTTGCTAGTGGGTAATTTGACTTCCTGGTCCCTCCTTTTTCCAATTTGTCCACTCCCCTGGAGTATCGCCCTTGGACTTGTAGGCTTCCGCTTGTCTCACTGTAACATCTGTTTTTAGGAACTACATTTCCCTTTCTTTAATAGCATATGACCGGAGCGCTCAATGCTTTCAGTGCTCAAAGGTCTGTTTCTGTAAACAGGGCTGTAAATCATGTTCTTATCCCCTTATATTTGCTGTGCATTCAAAGATTGAGGTCAAATGTTTGAGTCTGCTTTCTTTGGCTGCGGCTGGATATAAACATATGAGATTTGAATCTTTGCCTCTGTTGCCGCTGCCAGGATGTCTGTTTTGGTACGTTGAAGCTTCAAGTAGTAATGAATGACCATTATAGTATGTTACTCACCAACCTACATCGCTGTTGTCAGCGCGTTACCACTTTCCTATTGTGTCAGAGGCCTCATGATCCCTCAGGGAGGGGGACGGGCGAAGGAGGCCGGATGTCGGCAGGGATCTGCAAGAAACACACAGTATACAAACACAACGCAGCTGGCTATGAAGTGACTTATTTCACTTCTGCCCCAGGGCCCTT
Source organism: Triturus cristatus (assembly GCF_964204655.1). Classification (NCBI taxonomy): domain Eukaryota; kingdom Metazoa; phylum Chordata; class Amphibia; order Caudata; family Salamandridae; genus Triturus; species Triturus cristatus. The sequence continues at coordinate 964,430,162 of NC_140589.1, forward strand.
GTTTCCTCCCCTCTACAATGCACTCTGTCACCTTCCAGTGAACCACCACGCAGGGCACAAGGCCTAAATTCGCACACTGCCACTCCTCCTTCAGCCCCTAGTAAGTCGTAGAGCTCCTGCGCAATGTCACAACTGGGATTCCGTCACCTGCTTCGCAGTAGGACTCGTTGGTTGCATGATGGCTGTTCCCAGGCGCTGAGAGCTAGAGTGCTGGGGTGAGGAGCGAGGGGATATGGAGGCACTCTGCAGGGAAGTCAGGAGCATTGACTGAACCAGGGGTGGTTGGTGTGGGTCATAGACACAACAGCAGTAGCTCGCGCCTCATTTCAATGGCAGTCGGGTATTCCGCTGCTCTGTGGACTTTGATCAGGAGGAACATGGGGGCCTCTGTCACCTGTGCCCATCTCCCTCTGTCAGGGTCTGCATGTCCTCCCAGGCACAGACTGGCGTCTTCTTTATTTCTGATGCAGAGCCCAGTCCTGCCAGGGAGACAGCCAGAATAGCTATGGTGGAGGGGCAGCTCAATCTTTACCAGTACTGGCCATCTTGAGAGCTGCGACCAGTGCACAATCTCTGTTCAGGTTTGAGTCAACCTGACAAGTTTGCTGCACTCGTTGTTGGACTAGCGACTGCTAGTGCTAGAGACTGCTCGGCACCCTGCAATGCACTTGCCCCCCAAGCAGGGCCGGACTGGGAACAGAAACCCGCCCTGGCAAACTGCTCAGACGCCCCCCCCCCCGGGGTGAGGGGGAGTGCAGCCGAGCAGTTTGCGAGGGCCGGTTTCGGACGATTTTGATACCGGGGGCTGAAATTGCCGGCCCCCAGCAACAAAAACGTCCCCCCGGGTCCCAAAAACAGCCCCCACCCTAACGGCCTACCGGGGAAACACCCGGTGCCCGTTATGGGCAGTCCGGCCCTGAGCGCTACTCATCCCAATGTAGCATGTCAGAGCGCTTTATATCACAAATATATTATAGACCAGTGAGTCATACTTCATAATTCAATGTATAGGAAATGTTTCTTAAGACAATTGAGGGCTACAAGTTGCAGGGCCAGACTGGGCCGTAGCCCCCACCGGGCATTTTCCCGCTGGGCCACCAGGGTGGTGGCCGGTTTAAGACCTCTGGGGGCCCTTTTTGTTACCAGGGGCCGGCCCCCAACAATAAAAGCGGCACAAAGCTTTTCCACTAGCACACCTTCCTCACCCCATTTCCTTACATTTTTTTATGTAAATTACTTTCTACCAAAGTTAGTAGATAGGGATTGGGATTAGCGTCAAAATCCATGGGTGGGTGCAAAGGAATATACATGTAACTCCAATGACATGCCTCCGTGAGGCAAAGTATAGCATAGTGCTACTTTGTGTTACTTTAGGGCTTTTTTCCAATGCAATTCAGGATTGGCACTGGAAAGTGAACCCTCAAAACAGCACTTTGCACCAGGTTTGCATCACTATTGTGATGCCACCAACCACAACAAGTTTGTAAATCTGCACCATAAACTCAGGATGTGAAACATAACACAATGTTGGGAGTTATCTTACTAATACATTTATATTAGTACCCTAAGTAACCCTTTTAAGCAGCCTCAGAATCAACCAAATATTGAGAAATGCAAAACAGTAAGTTTTATAACCCATGTCTTGTAATTTGTATGCAGAGCTTTCGTGCAGCTCAATTTGCTTTATTAGAAGGATTGTAACTTACCAACTCCGAGTAACAAAAGGATCTCCCTGGCAAAAGCAGTAACCCTTTGAGCTAAGTATATAAAATACAAGTCTGTGACCTGCATGTTACATGTTGTACTTTACAGCGGGAACATTAACCATCTATGCCACTTTATTATTAGTCAAATCAGTGACAGGACAAATCACAGATTTCTCCATCAAGTGCTATACCAACCACTGTTATCTTGGCATTGTTATTATCCCTAGAAAATGCCAACACAAAGATCTCTGTAGGCTGCTCTTATTTCACTTCAACCTGCTGTGAAAAGGCGCTCCCTTCAGCTTGGCACCGAGTGCAGCGGTAGCACAGACCCAAAATCAGAACTTCTGCTTAACCTCCATTTAAATAGTGACTTAGGGAGTACAAACAACTCCTCCCCCTGCTCCGGCAAGCCCCACCCACGAGCCACTGACTACAATAGGAAAAGTAAAATGACAATAAAAATACGTTATTACCATTTTAGTTTTCCTCTTGAGCAGTGGGGTGATACTCCTCCACCACTGCGTGCCTCTGGAGTTTGTACCTTGTGCACCTCCCCTTCTAATATAATGCAGAAGTAGTAGCCATGCCATCTTTTCATTAAAATACAATGCACATGCATGCATCACAGGTCTGATACTTTTTTTGCGCAGTGTAGCACCAGTACTGTGAGCCTGCAGAGCACAGAGTAGCCCCGCACTCATGCTTGATGGTGGTTGGGGTCCTAGGGGCCCCCTTGGTTTTGCTTTGTTCGCTCTAAGTTGGCAGGGTATGCCCAGACATGGGTCCCTTGCTCACTTTGCCACTGGATTCAAGGTAGCCTGGCTGATGACGGCTGATTAGCCAGATACTGGTTCCAGGATGCTTGTTTCTTGTCCAGGGAAGACATGGCTTGGCAGTTCGGGATGGACTGTTCCCATGAGGCACGGGGTCAGACTGATTTGCATATGGCCATGTCTGAACTGGGGTGGCGGAGTGAGCTAAAGAATGATGATGGATTAAACCCAGCTCAGTTGACTGAGGGTGAGTGCTTGCAATGTTCAACACACCTTCCATCATCCCCTTTGCTAGCTTGGTGCCAGGAAACACTTCTGCAGGTTCATACGCATGGCAACAGTTTAACTTTTTCAGTTAAACTGTTCACTGTTTCCATCAATCCCAGTTGCTTTCCAAAACAGCAACTGCCCGTAACCCAAGTGGAAAAAAAGCTACAATGTTTCACACTAGCAATGTCTTGGAGACCAGGGGTCGACAGGGAAGTGCCTAGGATAGCAAGACTCAAGCTAGGGGTCACAGCTGCGACCTCTGGCGACCCCTAAATGGTGTCCATGACATAGATAAAGATTTTCAGCGCTTGAAACATAAGGCATCATGTGATGGAGCGAATAGTGGGTCGTTGATGCCCATGAAATGTGCCTTTGACATCACCTTCTGTAAACTTAGCCATGCACAGTATCTCTCTCACTTTCTTTGTGTCTTTCTCTCCTCTCTTTATATTTTTCTGTCCCTCTCATCTTCTGCAGACTTTCATCCACACATTGGGTTATAGACTTTGAGAATGAGGCCTTCAGCAACCTCTAAGCGGGGTGAAGAAACTCAGAGTTGGGTGAATGGGACATTTGCAATTTTTTAGGTAAATGTGCACATCACTTCCCACTTCCACATTACTCTACCAGCCTGTTCAGACTGATGAGGCCTGATGGATAATAGGACTAATTCATGGCAGCAAATCTGGGTGGAGGACTATGCGGCCAAGAGAGAACTATGTGGCAAGAGAAATATAATGCGCCTTGGTATTCACTGGCGGCCCTTGCGCCCAGCACCAGCAGCGCGTGCTGAACTTGTTCAAGGCAGGCCACATCACAATGGCGATGGAGACGCTCCGCCCAAGTAACTACATACTTCCATTGGAAAGAGCGGCGCCAGCATATTTTTTTCCTTTAGGTCTCTTCAAACATGCCCAGCTGCTGCTGCTCGTAACGGTCTGGTAAATAACACCTTTTTGACATGTCTGTTTTTCAGTGAGTGATAGTGTTGTCCATTAGCAGGGATATGCTCATTTTTGCCTTCGAAATGCTATTCATGCATGCTGTTTACTCACACACTGTACTGTTTAATCTGTGATTGTCTACAAGAAAGAAAAGCAGAAACTCCGAAGGATTTTTTTTATTTTGAGTCTGACAAGTGCCACTATGACATAAGATACTTTCAGACATCCCTGGCTCTTCAGCAAACAGCCTTTTGCATTGTGGGGGTTGTAGTTTTGCTTTTGAAGAAGTTTATTATGGACTCAAAATCCCAGAATGCAAAGGGCTATTGGCTAACATGCCATACTTGGCAGAAGGTGTTATACTTTACATAGAACCACTTTTTGTCTATTTTTTTTAAATGTTCTCAAAGTTGTCTAGTCCACCTCAAAATATCCTTGTTTCACGTGTAAAATCAAAGGTAAACTATACTCACACATTTTGAGAAAATTCACTCACATCATGCATTGAAACAAGCATTAGCAATGCAATTTGTTTTGTCTTTTGTGTAGTGAAAAGTTTTTCTAGAGTTTCACAACACAATAGAGGTACTGCATGGGCAGCCTAACGAGGGAGTAAAACATGCTAAAAGAATTGTAGGATTTCTGTAAATAGACAAAAATATACAAGAAGTAGAAAACTTCTAGAAGGAAAATCCAAACCACTTGTCGAACTGCCATATATTCATGTATTAACAGACAATGAAGAACCCTCACCAAGCTCACCACCAGAGTGGAATGCTTCACCAGTTTGTTATACACATAGCAATGGGAAGCATTTAAGAGTATAAAACTTCAATGATTGTACAGTCTGTTATGAGTTCCCTACTTTGTGTGAAGTTATGTCTCTTAAGCCAGCTTTCTCCCATTGTAAGTTCCATATTTCTTGAACTGAGGAAATCTTAAGCCGGAAACAACAATTTTAAATGCTTAAATGTAATTCAAATAGGGTGGATAGCCTAAATCTTTCCTAGCCATGATGTTTTTAGTTTCACTATCAACAGAAGTGCATGTGCACATAATGCTGTGCTCAAAGCTTTAGTTATTTCAGCAGGGTACTGTGAGTAATTGGGATATTGGTTGACAGGAGTGTGAGCCCTGGTCAAGTAGCAACCACAATCCTTGTCAGGGTAAGGCACAAGCCAACCCCATAATAACCAGTACTTAACCCCATGGTAGCTTGGTAGCAGTCAGGCTTAACTTAGAGGCAATATGTAAAGTATTTGTGCAACACTTCAAACAGTAAAACAGTAAAAACACCACACAAAAAGATCCCACACTAGGTGAGAAACATAGAGCAAAATGTAAAAATAAAACTAGCTCAAAATAACAAAAGTCTAATTAGTAGAACTGGAGACATGATTTTTTAAAGAATATACTGTAAAATAGCACCTAAAAACAGAAAGCGGCAACCGCAGCTATCTGGTCACGCTGGACCAGGTCAAAGTCAGAAGTTCAGGCTGACCGAGATAGAGCGCAGGTCGGATACAATTCCCAGATTAGTCCAGCTGAAGTTTTACCTTCTCAAGTTTTCTGCCAAAAGTCATGTTCACGTTCGTGAGGGTCGCAGGGAGCAGGGAGAGCGTTGCAGGCGGCAGGGCATGAAGAGCAGGCTGGGCGTCGTGGATGTGCAGGCTGGTGCTACAAGTTGTTGATCCTCCACAGACGATCGATGCTTGGTGTGCGAAAATGCGGGCTAGCACCGGCTTGCACTGGACTTCAGTTCGAGCAGCACAGTTCCTGTACAATCGGGCCTGTTCGTCGTCGGGAAGAGTCCAAAAGCTTAATTTCAAGAGCCCGTGAGCCACACCAATGGTCCAGGACCTGAGAGGCACCACTTGGGTGTCAGGAACTCGCTGCAGCTAGGTCCAGGAACAGGTTGGGGAGCCCTTTATGTCCCTGAGGCTCAGATTAGGAAGCCAGCAGACCAGCCCCTTGAGTCACTCTGGGGTTCTGGGTTCAAGATGAAGTTGTCGGTCAAGTTCTTCTTTAGAGCAGCAGTCCAGAAAATTTAAAATAGCTATGTTATAGAACCAGTTAGTTAGAAAGTGGGCCACAAGCCATGGCAGTTTGGAACTTGCAGAGACATGCCATACAGGTTTTGAAAAAGGTTTGAGAGATTGAATTCAGGAGCGTAGCTTCGGGAGGGGAGTTTGGGGTGTTACACCCACCAATAAATGTTTTTTCTGATACATAGTTGGGTACTGGTGCTTTCAGTCCATTATGGTGAGGTGTCAGTTGGATTTCACCAGGAATATTTACATACACACAGACAAAATCACCCAATCTCTATCCCTCTCTCTGTTTTGAAAGTAATTAAAATGTTTATTTTACAAAGTGTTGTAGGTTATCTCCCTTACCAATCTGCATTCCTCTCCCTTTCAACTGCCCCTTAAGCCTCTCTCATGCGCTGTGCATGTCGTTAAATGTATTGTAATGTTATATGGGCACCTTCCTGCACAAAACCAATCTCGGGAAGCATATTCTTTTTTCTCAGTGTGCTGCAGAATCCAGCACACATAGAAAGAGGAAGAAACGAGAAAAAATAGATATTTCTCCTGGTTACGCCTCCGCTGGTAAGGTGTACGTTTTTGGCACATCCGTTTTTGGGAGTTTGGGAGTTGTGTGGGAACACCATGGAACGTCCATAAAACGCCTACCCAGGGCAGAGTAGCGCAAACTAGGGATTTGCACAGCATTGCGGTACTCCAGAATTTTGAAGCCACTCAGAGCCACCCAAAGTGGCTTTGCGCAGCTTAAAAAATCTGACTTGGAGGTTTGTGTCACGCATGTATCATGCTTCATGGTGCAACCGTGACACACACCTCTCATAAAGGAGACACTTAGTATTAGAAAGGCAGAGGTATTTTCAGCTAATTTCTGCTTAGTAATGAGGTGGTTTGAAATGAAATGAAAATGTATAATAAACGTGCACTACTACCCTGAGGTGTCTAGGTGCGCAACCTTGCAAACTGGGCAGTACCAGGTTATGAGGCTGGCCGAAGGTTAGAGACTCCTAGAGATTGAAAAGTGAGGTTTTTATTTTTTTCTTAAAGCAGAGAAGGTCTGATTCCTTTTTCAGGAATAAAGGGAGGCTGTTTCAGAAATAGGAGGTGCTGCCAATAAAACGTCTCCCACCCCATTTTACTCTTTTTACTCTGGAAACAGTGATATTGCATCCTGTTTCTGTGCATAGAGATCATGGCGGAAAATACCATTGAAACCAAAGCTTAAATACTTGTGGGCCTTCCTCATGAAGAGCCCTGAAAGCAATGCACAGGGCCTTAATCTATATACGCTTCTCCATAGGTAACCAATGGAGAAGTGGAAGGGCAGCTGAGACTGATTCTCTTTTGGGTATGCCTAATAACAGGCGAGCGGCTGAGTTTTGTAGGACCTGCAGCTTATTTGCCTTTTAATCTTATACTTACAAAAAGAGCATTTGCATAGTCAATCTTTGAAAGTATCAAAGCAGAAATTACAGTTTTTTGCAGGTCATTCGGAATGAAAGGAAAGATATTCCGTAAGAGTTTCATCGCAAAAAAAGGAGGCAGGTGTGATTGTATTTGCATGCTCTTTTAAGGTTAGCTGGTTATCAAAGATAACTCCAAGATTTTTTACCTTTGTGACTAGTGGCAGGAGTTGTCCAAATTCAGGTGACCACCAGTCTTGGGACCAGAAGGAAGTATCTTTCCCAAAGAGCAGCACCTCGGTCTTGCCTGAATTCAACTTTAAGCAGTTTCGGGCTATCCATTTTCCGATCTCTTGCATACAGTTGTAAAGCGCTTTGCTGTCTCTGAGATATTAGATGATATGGAGATCACTAATTGTGCGTCATCTGCATAAGTAACTGCCGAGAAGCCAATTGATCTAATGAGTTTGGCCAAAGGAGCCAGGTAGATGTTAAAAAGGGTCGGACTAAGAGACAAACCCTGGGGGACACCGCAAGGGAGAGAAAAGGATGGGGATTTAAAATTATCAGCTGCAACAAGCTGGATTCTGTCTGACAGAAATGATTTGACTAAAGAAAAGGCTTTCTCTTTTACCCCAATATCCAGCAGTCTCTTCAGCAGGATTTGGTGGTTTACGTTGTCAAATGCCACTGAGAAGTCTTGTAGGACCAGCACTGCACTGCCCCCTACATCCAGTGTCCATCTAATCTGTTCCGAGGTACACATCAAAGCCAATTCTGTTGTATGTTGTTTCCTAAATCCGAATTGGCAATTATCTAAGTGGCTCTGGTCCTTGAGGAAAGCTGTCAACTGTGAGTTAAGAGCGTTTTCAATTACTTTCGCCAGAAGGGGCAATCTGGAAATGGGACGGTAGTTCCCAGGTTCTAAAGGATTAGGTTTTTTGATTTAAGGGAGAGTATGGGCTATCTTCCAGACACTAGGGAATTTTCCTGACCTAATCATAAGGTTAAATATTTCTGTTAGGTGGTCTGAAATATTGCCAGCTACTAAATGAATGGTTTTTGGTGGGCATGGATCCTGCGTAGAGCCTGATTTAGTTTGCAGGAGGATGGTTTTAGTTTGGTCCTGGGAAAGTTCAGCAAAAGAGGTTAAATGGACCTTACATTTATTATTAATAGTGTGGGAGTCACTGTGACATTCAATAATTTTAATTTGGAAGTCGTTATGATCATCTAAAGATTTAGAGGAGAAAAGATTAAAAACCGACTTGACCTTACCTTGAAAAAAGGAGGCCAGTGTATTGCAAAAGATTTGATTCATTCCCTGAAACCCCTTTTCAGGAAGTTTAGATAGCTGTTTAACAGTTGCAAAAAGTTCTTATGTAGAATTTTTGTTGCTGCTTCTTACTTCTGAGTGAAGTATTTGGATTTTTCTTTAAAAATCTAATGTTTGTATGAGGGTAAGATAAGCTTATAACTATTTTTTTTCTGAGTGCTCATAATGACGCCTCCATTTCCTTTCCTGCCTACAACATGCGTGTTTAAGCAGTCTTAGACTTTCTGTGAACCAACGTTCAGAAGGGGTTTCCCGGTTTCTCCTAAGTGGTTTGATCGGTGCAATTTTTTCTGCGGCGTTCTCCAGCCAACCCTGATACAGGTTAGTTGCTTTGTCGGGATCTGTGTTTATGCAATGCACTGTTTCTGATAAGATAACGTCTAGTTCTATCTCCTTTATCAGATGCCAATTATGTGAGAGCCTTACTGGATGAATGTTATTCTGAGGTGTCTTCAAGTGGGCTACATTAATATTAAACAGAACTGTTCGATGATCAGACCATAGCAAGGCTAGGACTGTTGATGTGGATAGATGCAGGCAGTCAGTAAAGATCTCATCAAGTAGATGCCTTCCTGATACGTTGGTTCATTTACCCGTGGTTTTAACTAACCCTGGGCGTAGTTCGCGTAGTCGCGCTTCGCGAAGCTTCGCGAAGATGTCATTGCACTACGCGACCTTCGCGAAGCTTCGCGAGCTTGCGTAGTTGCTTGTGGCAACCTGTTCGCGATGGCTTTTTCTTGTTCGCGAGCGCGGTAAGCATGTTCGGGGAACTGTTTGCATGCTCGGGGGATACATCTCGCGATCTTACCCATGCGGTCGCCAATGGGCGCGGCCATCTTGTTTTTCTATAGTCCCGCCCGCTCGCGATGCCTTATTTCCTGTTCCGGGTCGCGGATAGCGTGTTCGCGATGTGCATTGACGTGTTCGGGAGCGCATTTTACTTGTTCGCGATAAATTGTACATGTTCGCGAGAAATATCGCGCGAACTTACCCACGCGGTCGCGAATGGGCGCGGCCATCTTGTTTTTCACTCTATGCCATGTTTCTGGGCCTACTTTTGTATCCTCCCTTTATCACAGCAATCCTTTGTCTTTAAAGCCTTTTTCCTGACTTTTTTTAGTTATTATCTATCTCTCTGTTTGCCTCAGTTTATATTTTGCATTTTATTTCTACTTTTACTGTGTTTTTGTTACTTTTATAAAGTTCTTTCTATCTTCTTCCCCCTAACTTTTTTTCCCCTTCGGACTTTTCTTTTCCGCCTCCCACCCACCCCAGAACCATGGCCAAGGGCACACCAAGTCCCAAGGGCAAGGGACCTGCAGGCGCAGAGAAGCGCCGCCTGCCTTGCGGCAGAATGCGTCCTGCAGGGGTGCAGGCCCGGCAACTGTTTGGGGAGGAGGAGGTGGCGGCTCTTGTTTTTTTCATCCAGCGCCTCCTCCCCTTGACCTTGGCAGCAGGCGGCAGGCCCGGCTCCGGGTACGCTACCCAGGAGCGGCACCGTCGGTGGGCGAAGGTGCGCCGGGCCGTGTTCCGGTGCACTGGGATCCGGCGCACCCACAACCAGCTAGCTCACCGGTGGTCCGACATCCTGGACCGGGAGCAGGACCTGTTGGACCTGCTAGGTGTCGAGGTCATCGGGCTTGGTGAGTAACTGATTGTGTATATTAAATTAGATGAACAACAAGATTACTGCTGCGTGCCAAGCGTTGCTGGTATTACGTTCCAAAAAGCAAAATGTTCTTTGATTTAAGGACCCAGGTGCACGGTGGTACTCTTACTTGTTTGCAACGTAGTTTGCGCTAGCTTGTGCTGATGCTGATTATGTAAGAGTTTACTTTACAGAACTGAAGTTAGGTAATGCGATTTGCTAGAGAGACTCTAGTCCTTCCATTGTCCTACTGTGAAATAGTGGTGGATGGATATTGGATACTAGGTTTAGTTTGTTAGTAGTAGTTACTAATTGTTTTATGCGGTCTGCGTGACGCATCCTCTGTCACTGAGTGCTGCTTACCCCAGTCCTCCGTCGAACCTTTTGTACTTTGTTTAGTGAGTGGTAGGCTTAGCATGGTCAGTCAGTAGCAGAACTAGATCAGCATTATGCAACCAACCCACAATTTGTTGTATGTATGCACTAATGTATGCAACTATGCATGTGTCCTCCATCTCATCATCTATGCATTTGATGGCTGAAAAAAATTGAAGTACAGACTTAGTGAACAATTGGCCCGTCTGGAATAGGTGGTGTAGGTCAGGTGGTACTTACTAGGCTTTGTTAGTATTTGGAATCAGAATGATCAAGGAACACTGGAGTGTTCATAAATAAGTAGACGATCCGTAAATGCACTAGGAAGCAGCCAGTAGTCGATCCATCTGATTAGATAGGTCAATTTTATTGCACTTGTTGTTTCCTAAAATGTTCTTTGACTTATTGTTTTTCCAAATGATTTATTATTTTTCTCACAGCACTCCTTAATGTTGGTCTCTTTCTTTATTATATTTTACATGATCATCAGCACCACCCAGGGGCAAAAAGACGGGGTCGGAGTCGGCGGGGGAACCCCAGGACCTCTCCTCTACTGAGGCTCCTGCAGCTGGCCCCAGTAAGTCCTCCATTGGTTAGATTGACATTTATATTTCCCTAAATGTTATGTTACTGCATCTTTTTTTTCCCAAACTCTAAATTATGGTTCCACTTTCTGAATCTCTTTTTTACAAAAGCTTACTTCTTTGACCTTGACTATCTGTTTACTAATTCTGTTTATCCCTGCCTCGAAGTTGCTTCTAACTCCCTCTGCTATGACTCTCTGTGCTACTAATACTACTACTACTATTACTATTATTACTCTGTGTGTAGCGAAGCTTGCACAGTTGCCCACTCTTTAATAGAAGGTTTTCTTTGCAACAATAAAACTCTGATTGACCAATAGCTCTAGCCACTGGGTCCTGTCCTTTGGGTTGTCCTCTTCAAGTCTTCTCAATGTTGAGGCTTTGACAATTACCACAAACAAAATGCCCAACCAGATATTTGACTAGTATTTTTGATCGGATAGTACATGATACTACTATTGTCTAGGATTCTGCAGAGCCACATACAGAACTATGCACAACAAAATAGGATGGTGCTGATGGGAGGTTGGATCTTACTGATCACACCTCAGTCCGAAGAACCCAGGATCCCCTAACAGACTAGCTATAGTGTCTCACATTAGGGTCCCACTCCCGACCCCCCCCACGAAGACGATACACAATGTTGATGATGACTGAGACAGAGACAACCCAGAACATAATAACAAACACCATTTTGCTCACACACTTGTGTAAGTCCACTCCACCACACCAAATACCACAGAGTCTATGTGTAAGTTCAAAAGGTTTATTTGAAACAAGTATCAAACTCTGTACATCGTTAATATGAAATTTAATTTACGACAGCCATAGTCAATAAGCCAGCAAAAAGCCTAACATTAAAACAGTAAACATTTACAAGTGCATGATTGACAACAAGAACAAGAGCCAAGATCTTTATAATTCTGGAAGATCCCTCACCGTAGAACGTAGAAATACTGGTTACATCATCTTGCATCCACTATGCTCTGTAAATCTCTGGTTTGTAGAAGGGAATCTTTCGCCTATGATATATGAGAAAAACGCTGCGAGTTAGCCGTTAGATAGTATACTGGTGAATGATGCTAGCATTTTGCAGTCATGCCAAAAAGTGTAACATGTATGTGTGATGGCTAAGCAATATAAACTAAACAAAGTCAATATGTTGTTTTTTTTCGACCTCTTCACTTGTACGCAACAGTCAAGCGGCCTTAAAGGCATCTACTGCACATGTCAATACGCTGGCAGGTATAATATGCACCAAAAGAGTAGTAGTCGACATGATGAATCTAAAAGGGTTACTCATGGCTCAGGCTAACTTTCAAAAGAGTAGAGTAGGACTAGATGACCCTAGGAAGTGGAACGATATCCTACTAGTGTCTGTCTACTGACTGTACTTACTGTCTAGTGCTGATGTATGTTGCATCGCATTAACTTTTTGTTCAATGTTCCAAGTGAACACTTAAAATAGGGGGAGGTTTACAGGCATCTAAACATTTTTTGATGCTTTTTTCTAGGCACACTACCATCCACCAGTGCCGTCGGGGCCAGCGATGCGGCCATTCCGGAGGGGGCAGGCGAACTGGCGGCACCTGCAGGAGACACAGGGCCCAGGGGGGATCCAGCAGCAGTGGCCGGCGGCGGTAAGTTATATTCATTACTTCTTGACATTACAGCTAGATGGAACTGTGTTCACTATTTCACTGTACTGTGCGACATTATACAACGGTTGAAGAAGACACCCTTTACGTAGCATTACCAGCGTGAGTAGAGTAACCAATGGCCTCTTCTATTTGACTCCAAAATCAGCTGTGAATGTTTTATGGAGAAGACAAACTCAGATCAGATGACCTTCATGGATGTGTTGAACATAGAGGGAAAGCACTAAGGGTGGAAGGACGGGCGAGATAAACAATATGACTGACCGGCAGAGAAGGATATGTTGTTGGAAGCATGTATAGGAGTCTGATAGTAATAAGATTAGATGCATGGGTTGTTGAAGGATGGGTGGAAGGTGAAAGAATGCCTGCCTGGGTGGGCGACACAGTATGGGTGGATAGTACTAGATAGCAAGAATCAGCGGTGTTTTTGGTTCAAACTCAAAGCCAAGGCAAGGAAGGAAGGAGCAGAAGCATGGGTGTTTGTTGGTGAAACCAACTAAGGTTTGTTAAGAGATATATACAAAAGGATAGACGTTTACTTTAATGGATGTATGCCTGGATGTACTATCACCAAGAGACAGTATAGGTGGAAAGTGTCACTGGAGATTCTTACTTTGAAGAAAATGTAACAGAAACTGCGCGACAGTAGCAAAGCCTAGAGGAATCAAGGTAGTATTATGAGCATACAGTACACTTGCAGTAGTTTCCAAGCACGTCATATATTATCAAGCGGAAACCCCTTCCTCCCACTCTGGGGACCACTCCCTACATATTATTATTAATGTATTTTCGATTGGGGCAGCCAGCCTGCAAAGGGTGGCCTATCTGTTGTTTAATGTTTATGTATATTGGTTACACAAGCAATGAAAGCAAAGTACCCTCTGCAGTAGTGGTTGGTGGTGGGATTGTTGGCGGGCGGCGACATGGGGAGGGGACGGGTGGGTGGCACTGGCGAGTAAACTGTGTATTACTGTTACGGCCAAATACAGGTAATCAACATAAAAATAAATAAAACTATTTTCAAGGTGCGCACTGCACCGCCGAATGCGATGCAGTGTGTGCTACTGTGTGCAGCAATGTTTTTTTTTTAATGTATTCTTTAATTACCTGTGAATGTCCTTAATCCATCGTTTACTATCCCCACCCTGCACCTTCCCACGTCACCGACCGGCAGCACTCCCACCACCGACCGCTACCGACCTGATGTCGTATATCGTATTAGCACTAGCAGCATCTATAATATGAATATAAGCAATGATCGTTGGATCCGATAAATAAATAATCAGCCTTTTTGTAGTACCCATGGTAGGGTGTAAGTGAAATTGTGCATGCCATTTGCCCTCATGTAACAGAGTATGACCAGTGCCAACGGCCGTAAGGCGTCAGACAAAAAGATGAGCTTCCCCACCTGCAGACAGTAGTAGTAAATAAAAGTAACGTGAGTCTGCATCATCATGTGGCTCATATCTGTTTCTCTTGGGTGCAAGCTTAGCTGATGGACCTGGCATGCCGCCTACAACAAGGTTATGTAATTGGGCTAAACTACAGATAAGAACAGCACGACTGGTGTACCGCAGTACATACATAGTACGATTATATTTATAAATAATGTCTGAAACGGTCACAAATGTTAGAGTCCAAGGAAGTAGGATTAGAGATACTTACCCCAGCACCAAATCCCAAATGTTATGAACTGTGCTTGCTAGTGATACTGTGACACTATGTGTTGAATGATTTTAGTGTTCCTGTTTTGCTAAGAGTATTGGCTCCAACATGTTCTTTTTCTTTTTTGATATAGATGATACTCCTTCCAATAAACCATCAAGGAAGGAGTTGGCCGCTAGGGCCCGGCGCCGGAAACTGGAGGCCATCTGCGAGCATTATCGCCGGCTGGTGGCTCAGGAGGAGGAGGAGGAGGAGGCGGCTGAAGCTGCAGCCTCCTCCAATGCCCCGGGCCCCAGTCAGGCCCGGCCTCCACTTTCACGGCGCCGTGGTCCGGCATTTGCCCGCCGCCGCGCCTCAATTTCCAGCACTGCTGCCCCCCACCCTGGAAGCAACTTTAGGGCATTTCGCCGCCAGCTGCTCCGCCGGATGGCCCGCTGGGAGGAGAACATGGAGGAGCAGGTCAAGATCCTGGTGGACAAACACCTTAAGGCCCGCCGACAATAGAGGACCTCGTCGTTTGCCCCTTTTTTAATTCCTTTTGTTGGTGGGTGGGTTTGTGGGCGTTGGGGATTTCAACGGACATTGGGACTTTGGACTTTCGTTTCCTTGGGGTTAGGGAGGGGGGTGGGTTAGGTCAGAGCGGGATAGTTTATTTTTGTTAGGGGATATTAAAAATATACTTACTATTTATTTATATGATGTTAATGTTTTTTGTGGTGGGTTACAGTTTTCCGAATTCAATGTAAGTTACATGGTTGTTTATTTTGTTTCCGTGCTGCTGCATGCCCACAGCCAGTGTTTGATTTAAAAGATCTGCCGATTTTGTAACACACAAACCGATAGATGCAGTACCCCTCACTGAGTTATTTTTAATTGTCATAGTACTGTCAGTCTCTCCTCCTAGTCCATACCTCCCACCAAACTTATCTTACCTGTGATTGATGATGAAGTTCGGCACACTGATGGCTGCATGGTTGGTTTCCCAAATTGACGGAGTAGATGCCATTATAGTGGTGGTAGTAGTAGACACTGGCAATAGCGTTTGAAAAAAGAAAGAGAAAGTCACTTGACTGAGACTCAGGGAGGAGGAGTGGAACAGAACACAAAGTAAACTACAGCATGGGTGGTCAAGCAGAAGAAGATCCTTGCCCTGCCTTAGTTGAAATTCAATTAGTGTTGCTTTCACCACATCTGCCCCAGCAAGCGTGTGATCAATTGGTGTACATAGTCATCACATCACACCTCAATATAAATCACACAGCCCGGGGGAAGAGGGTTAGGGATTGATGATTGGATGGGAAGTGGGGTTTTGGGAAAGGTTTGAGAAAGAAAAACAGACAATATGCATGGACACAACAAAAGTAAAACACAATCTTGTAAGACGACCATGATCCATTATCAAAGAAATCAAAGTATGAAGTGAGAGAAAGCAAATGCATGCATGCTGAGGAGGATAACTTGATGGTTAATGAGATAATGAGTTGTACTATAACTACTATGACCCAATGAGACAGTACAGTCAGGGACGAAATTGAAATTTGCCTTGCCTGTCTGACGCCCTCAGAGCTCAGACCGAACCCAATTACCTGCTCTACCGGGCTTACTTTCATTTTTCAAGCTAGCTAAGGAAACTAAAAAAAAGTTGGATCAATTAACAAACAAACCACAACACACAGTCGTAATGATTAAAGAGAAAAAAGCAAGCAAATAAATGTAAAGACGAATGATGATACTAAAGTTACTGTATTATCCTGGTCCAAATGAGGAGTTGCATCATTCTCGTCATTCTTCTTGGTCCTCCCTTCCATGGACACTCCGCACATCAATCTTGGGTATCACTGCCTGCCTGATGCGTATTGGTAAGGTACGTGTGAGTCGTTTCTCCCACTGTAGCACAGGGTAAAGGCCAGCCTGTAAGTGTAGATGGAAAAACAAACGGGGTATTGAAAAATTACAGCCTTTACAACAATAAACTCAATTACAGTGGAGTGCAAGACAACACTCTGGAGAGAACACTTTCAGACTGAGGCAGCTTGGATAGGCTACATAGTGTGTCTACTCTACAGCAAGCATTAAGGTACAACAACAACGGGACAGGATTCAGGAGCCAGCACAGCCACAGAACAGGAGAACCGCGGCACAGGCCAGGCACCCTACCCCTTACTTACATTTTGACCGAGCCAGAGAAATGTCAAATGCACTGCAGCAACCTAGAATTTTCCCAATGAAGTGACTAAATCAATGCGCCACTGTCCGTCATACCACTACACTCTACTCCAGTCCACACCACTACAAGGACATCTAGCCTAGGTCTGCTGTGGTTCTTGTTCAAACTTTTTACCTTTTATGTCAGCCCATGAAAAGCCTGATGCGTATTGGTAAGGTACGTGTGAGTCGTTTCTCCCACTGTAGCACAGGGTAAAGGCCGGCCTGTAAGTGTAGATGGAAAAACAAACAGGGTATTGAAAAATTACAGCCTTTACAACAATAAACTCAATTACAGTGGAGTGCAAGACAACACTCTGGAGAGAACACTTTCAGACTGAGGCAGCTTGGATAGGCTACATAGTGTGTCTACTCTACAGCAAGCATTAAGGTACAACAACAACGGGACAGGATTCAGGAGCCAGCACAGCCACAGAACAGGAGAACCGCGGCACAGGCCAGGCACCCTACCCCTTACTTACATTTTGACCGAGCCAGAGAAATGTCAAATGCACTGCAGCAACCTAGAATTTTCCCAATGAAGTGACTAAATCAATGCGCCACTGTCAGTCATACCACTACACTCTACTCCAGTCCACACCACTACACGGACATCTAGCCTAGGTCTGCTGTGGTTCTTGTTCAAACTTTTTACCTTTTATGTCAGCCCATGAAACGCCGTTATTCCATAAATTTTCTCCAATCCAACTGACTGTGTGCAAAGATAGTATGCTCAGCATCCTCAATGATGGTGACCGTGTGGTACGTATTCTCCAACACCAACTCAGTCTGTAGTGACTGATTAAGTTTATAATATATTCCATATTACCAAATTGCAACGGATATTGGCCGGCACCTGCAGTGGTAGGAGTACAATGTGGTCATTATTAAACAGCAAGGAAACATTAACTGTCACCACACCTGGGGGGCGTGGCCAACCGGGCAGCGAAATGGCCGCTCTGTGAGCGAGCTCCGCCGGCTGCACTATTAATCCTTTCCGTAATCCTGCACCGCCCGCACTGAGAGTCCCGATCTACATTCCGGGAGGCTCCGCTGGACTCGGTGTGGCACCTACTGTAATTTGAAGCCTGGCTGCGACTGGGGGACGGAGATATGCACATTGGCTTCCCGAGCGCGACGATCCTGTGACGCGGCGGCGGCCGGGGGCGGCTGGCAGCGGCTACTAGAGACCGAGGCTGAGTGGTCCTGAGGCGAGCGTGGTGGCTGTGGCCCACACACTGGGGGCCGCGGTCGGAGCGCAGGACGTGCCGAGCGGAGCGGTTCCGCCCGAAGACCTGACTGCTGTCCTGCGGGTGCTGCTCTGGGCGCGCTGTTGCTGGTCCCGGCTGCCGCTGGCGCGGTGAGGGGAGACGCGAGGGGCGAAGCCGCCATTTTGTGGCCTCTGCAGGAGGCGGACACACAGTGCTCCCCGGCTGCGGACGGCTGGTTCTGATCCTTGGTGCCCCGAGCCGCCACGTTCACGCTGCTGTGGAGCCCAGCGACGGACCGAGGTGAGCTGGTGGGGGCGGCTGCCGCCGAAATCCCGAAGAACTGCTGTGGGGGCACACACGTGGCGCTCACCTGGCCTCCCTGGGAAGTAACGGCCACACTAGCGGACTTGGGGCTCTGTCCTGCTCCTCGACGGCAGCCTATAGAATCGTGCATGCGGCGCCCTGCGGTGGGTGGTCTAGAGCGGCCTGACTGGCGGCCGAGCTGCGAGGTCTAGAGATCCTGCCATCCTGCCCCGTTTCGCCAGCTCTTGTGACATCGTGGCATCGCCGGTGCCCCGGCGGGCCCGAGATCGGTGAAGCGCCAGCCCTGGGAAAGGGTGAATAGCCTGCCTGGATAGCGACCGAGGCTGTGGGAGCCGTCCTGAGGCCGCCTTGCTGTACTCGACTGGCACTGCCCCGTAGTCATGGGAGGGAAGAACGAGATGAAGCAGTCCAGGCTCACGTTTGAGCATAAGCGTCAGGCCAAACAGACGGCGGCAGACTCGGAGGCGGCGGAGTCCTCCGCGCACGGGGCAGAACCGGAGGTTGACTACCGAGCGCTGATGCTGGAGGTCCGCTCGAGTCTTAAGAGCATCGATACCAAGTTAGATGCCATGGCTACCCAGCTGGACTCCGTCAAACAACGGGTCGATTCGCACGAAACTAGACTGGACAGCCTGGAACGTGGGCACACTGAATGCTGCGAGTTCAGGCGCGACACCAAGAAACAACTCACGGCAGTGGAAAAAGAACTGGAATACCTCCGGGCCAAAACGGACGATTTAGAGGCGAGGTCCCGAAGATCCAACATCCGAATCACGGGCATACCAGAGACGACGAACATTGGAAGGATGGAACTATATGTCACAGAACTACTCCATGAGCTCTTTGATCCGGCGCTCTCCCCGGTGTTCGCAGTGGAAAGGGCGCACAGATCGCTCGGTAAGAAGCCACCGGTGGGAGCGGCGCCGCGTCCTATCCTGGCAAAGATCCTGAATTTCCAAGACAGGGACCTCATCTTACGCCTTGCTCGCGAAAAGGGGAGAATTATACACAAAGGGAATAACATCTCCTTCTATCCGGACTTCACTCCCTTGGTTCAGGCGGCCCGGAAGGAATTTCTACCTGCTAAGAAACTGCTGCTGCAGGCTGCCATCCCTTATGCGCTGTTGTACCCGGCGAAGCTGAGGGTGTCGCACGAGGGTACCACACACTACTTCACAGAGGCGAAGGCAGCGCTGAAGTACGCCAAGCAACTTGGGGGGACTGCGTCTAGGCGCAAGACGCCACTGGCTGTGGCGGACGAAGGGCGCTTGAGTGACAATGACTGACCCTGGAGGGCGGTTGTGTAAGTTCTGTGTGGGGTGTCCCACCTGGCCGGTGGGACGCAGGCCCCGCTCTGCCTATTGTTGCTCCTGGTACACAGAGTTTGGTTGCTGAGGGGCTGTGGGTGGCCTGCAATTGTTAAAGGTGCTGCATTTGCCGAATTGTTCCTTCCTGGTATGGTCTCCCGATTAGATATAAGCTTAGCTCCGAGTGAGTCGTGCTCAGCCGGTGCGGAGTGGTGGGTTACATTGTGCAGCCACCCTGTGCAGACGGGGGAGTACGCTTGGTGCACCACGCCCCATGGGGTGCATCCCAATGTTGGACAGTTTGAGTTGCAATCACGCGTTGCGTGATCCACGGGGGGTTCTGTCACCACCTAATTGGGGGGTTGGTGAGGGTGGGGGGTGGGGGGGGAAAGCGGGTTGGTTTGTGTTATGTTGGTTTTGGTACGATGGAGGGGTATGCTCGCAGTTCACCAGGATGCTCCCGTATGCATGGCCCTGTGTGCACACTGGGGAAGTGATGCGGTTTATAGATGGGGGCGGGGGAACCGTACAGGCAACATGGCTGGAGGTATAGCAGGCGTTAGGATATTAACGTGGAACATTAGGGGACTCGGGGACTATAAAAAAGCTCAGCTCATGCAAGGATACCTCTCCCGACACAAGATAGATATCTGTTTCTTGCAGGAGACGCATGTGCGGTCCACCCCCTCCCCTAGACTGAAGCGCTCACGCTGGGCGTGGGTACATTCCACAGCTTATTCTAATTACGCTAGAGGGGTGGCAATCCTCATTAGAGCAGGGCTGGATTGGAAGGAACACCGTACTCATGTGGACGCAGAGGGGCGCTACGTTATCACTCACGGAGTGCTGCAGGGGAGGGAGATGGTGCTGGCGGCGGTGTACGGACCCAATGTAGATGATCCTGACTTCTTCCGGGATCTATGGGCACGGATACTGTTGATGGACTGCTCCACGATCATCCCCGGAGGGGATTTTAACGTACCACTGGTAGATGCGGTGGACCGTAGAGGGGCGGGAGGTCCCACACACACCAAAGCGAGACAGGCGGTCCTTGACATCATGGAGGAGGGGTTGCTGTCGGACATATGGAGAGTCAGGCATCCCGATGATATTGTAGGGACGTGTATCACGAGTCAGCACGCGGCCTGGTCCCGGCTGGACTACTGGCTTGTCTCGCCGGAGGTGGCGACCTGGGCGGAGGGAGTGGATATTCAGGCCCGGTCACTTTCTGATCATGCTCCCTGCCTGTTGGTGGTGCGGATGCCTGAGGCCCCTGCTCGCGCGTTCTCCTGGCGGCTGCCCCCGTACGTGTTTACCGACTCTGTGTTTACTGAGGAAATCAGAGAGGATATTGTGCGCTATTTCGATCTCAACGAGGGCACGGTGGAAACAGAGGCGGCCCTGTGGGACGCATTTAAGGCAGTGATCCGAGGCCAGTGCATCTCTAGAAGAGCGGGGGTCCTCGGGACAATCCGTGGCACACTGCGCAGGCTGGAGGGGGAATTGCGAGACTTGGATGCCAGTTTCTGTGCTGACCCGTCGCCCGCACTGGCGGTTCGGATGAAGGCTAAGCTGTTGGAGTTCGGTGAGGAGGCGCAACGCGAAGTAAAGTTCCTGGGACGACAGGCGGAGGCCCGTCGATATGGGGAAGGGGATAGGCCTAGCAGAACCCTGGCGAAGCTCATCTCCCCGCGGGCGCGATCAGATTTCATAGCGTCCATAAAAGATGGGTCGGGTGAACTCCGGCTAGGACATGATGCAGTTCTGACTGCTTTCGCACAGTTCTACTCGGCCCTCTATACGTCCAGGCAAACTACAATCCCGGAGTCACTGGACGCCTTCCTCGACTCCATTGCCATTGTCTGGTTCAATGACCACCACCGTCGCTATATGGATGTCCCGTTCACTGTTCAGGATGTCGCGCAGGTGATTAAGAGCATGCCGGCGCACAAAGCCCCCGGCCCTGATGGGTTGACCACCAGTTTTTATAAGACCTATGTTGAGGAACTGGCCCCTAGGCTCCTCGCGGTCTTCGCTGAGGCCCAGGAGACGGGATCCCTGCCAGACTCGATGCGAGAGGCGCTGATAATCACGTTGCTGAAGCCGGACAAAGACGGCCAGCTGCTCGACTCGTATCGACCACTGTCCCTCATCAACGTGGACGTTAAGATCTACGCTAAACTGATTGCGGACAGGATTCAGCCCCTGTTGCCCATGGTGGCATTGCCTGATCAATCGGGGTTTGTCCCCGGCCGTGCCACGTCGCACAATCTAAGGACGATATTCTCAGTGCTGCACTACCTACACCCCTCCATCCGGGCGGCGGTTATTTTTCTCGACGCCACAAAGGCGTTTGACTCGCTTGAATGGCCCTACCTGTTTCGGATCCTAGGCAGAATGGGTTTTAGCCCTCTCTTCATAAACTTAATACGGCCCTTATACGCGGCTCCACGGGCGAGAGTGCGAGTGAACGGGCTGATATCCAAGCCTTTTGGCATATCTCGCGGGACTAGGCAGGGGTGCCCCCTGTCCCCGCTGCTATTTGCCATTGCCATGGAGCCTCTGGCGGCTCGGGTCCGTCAGCACCACACTGCCCGGGGTATTGGCTTTAGCTCTCGTAGCCTGTTGATATCCTTGTATGCGGATGATGTAACGTTATATGTTGCTGACCCCACTGAAAACCTAGATCCACTGCTGAGGGAGTTTGTCAGATTCGAGGGCCTGGCCGGAATAGCTATCAATTGGTCCAAGTCTGTTGCGTTCCCTCTGACGGATGCCACCCCGGAGGTAACTTCGGATTATCCCTTGCGCTGGGAAACGGACTCGGTCAAATACCTGGGGGTTTGGATCAGTCGCAACCTGAGTGATTTGTGGACGATGAACTATGGGCGAGCGATAGACTGGCTGGAGGGGAAGATCGAGATCTGGAATAAGCTCCCCCTATCTTTGGTTGCGAGGATAGCCCTGGCTAAGATGGTAGTCCTCCCGAAATTCCTATATCTCTTTGTAAATTTGCCGTTGCCCTTGACTGCGCATTTCCATACTCGATTGCGCTCGCTGCTGTTGACGCTGGTTTGGGCCGGAGGCCAGGCGAGATCGTCCTGGGCGCTGCTCACCCTCCCGTTGCGACAGGGTGGACTGGGGGCTCCAGACATGGCGCTGTACGCGCTATGTGCGCAAGCACAATTCCTACACTTCTGGGTTTTCCCCACCCCCTACCAGCCGCATGTGGCGGTGGAAAGGGCGGTGGCAGCTCCATTGCCCCTTAGCGTGGCATTATACGTGAAGGCGCCCCGCCCGACTGGGGACGTCGACACGGTGGCCTTGCTCCGCTGGTCGTGGCGGGAGTTGCAGAGGAGGGCACGCCTCCCTCTCCTGTATGCACCTGCTGTGCCCCTGAGGGGCAACCCATTGATTCCCTGCCTGCAGGACAGCGGGGGGGAGGTCGTGATTAGAGGAAAAGTTCTGCGTACTTTCGCGGACCTCTACCCCGATGGCACCTTTGGGGTTCCTGTAGAGGAGGACTCTGAGACACCGGAGACATTTGCGGACACGTTCGCGCTCTATAAGCTTAAAGAATCCTGCAGGGCGCTATGGCCTCTGTTCCCAGAGGAGCCCCCGCATTTTCAGGCGTTGCAAAATTTACTGTCCAGGCCCTCCCCCAAAAAACTTGTGTCCCGATTGTACAATTGTATGCAGGAGCAAGCTCCCATTATGGTGCCGTCCTCGCTGCATGCGTGGAACGCGGAATTGGAGTCCCCTCTCTCGGACGAACAATGGACCTTCTGCTGCGGGCAACTGAAGGAATTGTCGCCTAACTATAGGTTGCGCCTAATACACTTTAAGTTCCTACATAGATACTACCGTACACCGCGGCTGCTACACCGTATGGGCCTCAGGGAAGACGACACTTGTTGGAAGTGTGGTGCCGAAAATGCCACATTTCTTCATGTGGCGTGGAGCTGTCCCCGCCTGGAGGAATACTGGTCGAGCATTTTTGCAGCTATTAACCAAATCCTCCATAGAGCCGACACGCCGTCTCCACATCTGGGACTACTAGGTCATGTCCAAAATACTCTACCAAAAGCTAGGAAACTGCACGCGATGCTGCTCCTTTATGCTAAGCGACAGGTGGCGGTACGTTGGGGACGCAGGTGCTTGCCTAAATTTGAAGACTGGGTGGCAGACGTTACATATGGCAACACACAACTTGCATGCTACTGGGAATCTATGCCGGTCACCTCCCGACCTAGGGACATCTGGGAGCCCTTTCTGCACTGGTCCCGCGAGAGGGCGGAATCCCACGAGCCACAGGCTCACTGTCTGGTGCGGTATCTGATGATATGGGTTAAGGTTGTTTGGAGTTGTGTGTGGGGTCGCATGGGCTGCTGAGCTCTGCATGACACTATGGGCTGTGGGTGGTGGTCGGATGTCGGTGAGGTGCGGCTGGGCCGCACGGTCGGCGGGGTGGGGCGACAGGGTGGATGGTTCCCCGGGTCAGCGGGGGGGAAGCCCACTGGGGTCCCGGCTTGCTGGGATGTGTGTCCAAATGTGATTCCTCTAGCTGCGAGCTTCTCCGACCTTGCCGTCCCCTCTGCAGGAGACGTGCATCAATCGATAGTGTGAACTGTTAGGGTGTTGTTACCTTCCATCTGTACCATTGTTTGTTTTTGCTATGGTTCATCTGTTGACGACTTTAGGTGTAAAAAAGGGACAATACACTGATTGGAATACCTATGCTACGTTACAGTTATCAATTGTATCAGTAAGTTGCCTGCTCTTGCCATGGCTCTACGTAAATTTAACTGTAATGTTCGATATCTGCTGTCCTGAATAAAAAAAATAAAATAAAAAAAAAACTGTCACCACACCTGAGTCACTTGTACTTTGTCGATAAACTAGTATAGTTCTACTTCATGGCATGCACAATTCTTCGTAGTCAGCCAGCATCCAATGCAATGCATGCCACCATCATTCACAATAATCACTCATTACCTGTCTTGGTGTTCTCTTTGGCTGTCTGATCTGATGCCTGCCTAGCCTTCTGCCAGTCAGTGATGAGTTTCTTTCGGATTGGAAACAAAATGGAATATAGGTGGAGTCACGTTTCACTTCTTATGGAGGGACTGTTAGAGGCAACATGTATTGTACTATTCTCCATCTCCATCCAATGTCTGACTTGCTTGAAATGTACTTAGGGAGAGTAAGGAACATGGAGCAGGACCCTGAGGAGTGGAGTGGACAGTTATGCACAGACGTGCAACTCCAATAGGGAAATAAAAAAAGGAGACTGTTGATGGCTTTGTTGTGAATGTAGATTTTGAACCAGAAAAACAGATACACACAGTCACACACAAATAAAGGAAGGGAGAACAATTTGAAAGCCTAGTTGTCAGGGAAGAGGAGCTCGTCCTCAAACTCTGGTGGTTCGGACAGCAGTACGTCTAACAATCCACTACTTATGTCATCAAATTCACTCTCCTCTTCCTCCTGTGATTCACGTATTTTGTACTCCGGTGGTATAAAGTGTTGATTCATTTTGATCATGGTTAACCTCTCAACACTTTTGGGCGAGAGACTGGTCCTTTTGACAGTAACAATGGCACCAGCAGCACTGAAAACACGCTCTGAAGAGACACTTGCAACAGGGCAAGCCACATACTTTATCGCCAGCCTGCTGAGCACTGACCATTGGCTTCTTTTCCCATACCAATACACCAATGGGCTTTGCTCCATGTAGACCTCTGTTGTGTCATCTAGATAGGCCTGAACCATCCGCTCAATGTTCAGGGGTGCTCTGATTTCCTGGGCCTCTTTTGCCTTTGCATCAGTCATTGATGTGCAATACCCTTTCCGTAGAAACCAATCACCTGCCGTTTTTGGAAATGTGCCTGATGATCCTGTTGGTGCTGTTGATGTTATTGCTGCTGGCAGTGTTGACTGCTGGGAGGCAAACGCACTGCTCTTGGCTTCTGAAGTAGAACTTCGTTCTGGGTGCCCTGCAGTACTTTTTCTGCCCTGGAGGGGCGGGCCTTTAATGAAGATCCTTTCAATTTCAAACTCAGTGGCTTCCTCAGCTATCAAAGTTTTGTACTGGGCAACATTCACTTCTGAAAAAGGAATGACTTCATTACTGCGCAGCAATAATTTGTAACGTGGATCCAAAATTGAGGCAGTAATGTAATGTGGATCTGACAGAATGTTATTTTGAATCCTTGTATTGTGAGATAAGCGAGTGGATAAGGTGTCTGCCAAAGAATGTGCTTCTACTTTGTCATCCACATCTGCGTACATTTCTGCCACATCCTTCAGCTGTTGCTCTAGCATGTACAACAATGGGATAGCTTGGCCCATAGTACAGTCCTCCCGGCTCACTTCACGGGTGAAGACCTCAAAAGGAAGTAGCATCTCTGTCAGGCTTTTGACAAGGTCCCATTGGGTCATCTCAACTCTCATGCCTTTCACTGTAGGATCCCCTGACCTTTTCATGACATAAGCATTAAGTGGTATGTACTGCTCAAACAGACGCTCAAGCATGTAATACGTTGAGTTCCAACGTGTTGGCACCTCTTGGATGAGTGCTTTGACTGGCATTTTATGCTCACGTTGAATCACCCTCAGCTCCTTCCGGGCTTTAAAAGAATGGTTGAAATGTGTGCATATTCTTCTGCAGGTGGTCAGTAAGCTGCTGACTTTGCTTTCATTTTTCAGAAAGTCTTGCACAACAATGTTAATGCAGTGTGCCAAACATGGCACCCTGAAATACCCACCATCTTTCATGGCCCGAACTACATTACTGCCATTGTCCGTGGCAACAAAACCAATAGTAAGACCTCTTGGTCGCAGCCACTCCAACACCTTGCTGTTAAACTCATCCAAAATGTTAGCAGCAGTATGAGATTTCTCCATTGCAAACATGGCTACAGTTGCATGTTTGCGAGTGTCTTTAAAAATCTCAGCGGTGTCAACAACGCCGTCAGATATCTTATCTTTAACACCCGAAAAAGAGACCCAGTGTGCAGTGATGCACATGTAATCAGTGGCTTGGCAACTGGTCCACATGTCTGTTGTCAGGTGTATACTCTGAACAGCACTCTGTTTTAAGGCTTTTCCAAGCAATTCCAGCACGTCGTGATGTAGTGCTGGAACAGCAACTCTTGCAAAATAGTAGCGGCTGGGAACTTTCCATTTTGGGCAGATGGTGGTCACAAACTCAAGAAAACCCACCCCTTCAACAAAAGAAAAAGGGAGAAGGTCCAGTGCTAACATTTTTGCCAGCTTAGCATTGTACAAACGTGCTATTGGGTGATTGCGTTCGTACTGCCCCTCCGGCCTACTAAACATGCTAAGAATGGTAGGCTGCATGGTATTCCTTCCTGTGGTCGACGTCGCACTTTTTGGCCCAGCAGTACTCCTTGGTGTCTCAGGCTGGCTCTTACTCTTGTGCCAATGAGATGTGGCTGAGGATGTGGGCGTTACCACTGCAGTGCTGGGGACAGGGCTACTTTGTATACCACTAGCACAGAGAATGTCTCCCTCTTCTTCCTGTTCCACTGTGAGCGGACTTTCTACTCGTTTATGCCCAACAGCAATGGTTCCAGTTTTGATGAGCCTAAGGTGCTCCTCCCACTGGATTGCGTGGTGTTTTTTCAGATGGGTCATTTGGCCTCCGGTACCATAGTTTGTACCAAGCTTTCCACGGCTAACAGAGGAATGACAAACGGAGCATACAGCAATGTTCTCCTCCTTTGGGCTAGCCGTAAAGTAGTCCCACACTGGGGAGCTTAACTTTTGTCTCCTGCTGGAGGTGCCACTCCCACTTCCAATGCCGGATGAACTGGAGGGTGTGTGTTGAATTTGACTCTGTGCAGGACCACTACCTACTTCTGCTGAGGTGGTGCTTGTTGTGCTGGATGTAGGACGCTGCCGGCCCTTTGCTAATGTAAATATGGAAGCTGGAGGTCGTGTTGGTGTTACCTGTGTTGGAGGTATGTGTGCTACATCCCTCGCATCCATTTTGGATAATGTAAAAATGTTGCTCTCCATCTCCTCAGGCCCGGGAGTGATGTTTGTGATGACTGGCTCATCATCATCATCATCATCAACCTGCTCTTCTACATCAACATCCATAAGTGTAAGGCTTTCTGGAACCTTCCTTTTGCCATGCCTGCTCTTGTGATGTGTTTCCCTCTCAGACTCAGTTTGTGGCTTCCAAGTGACATCTAGATCATCAGAAGGGGGGCTTGGTGAAGAACTTGATGTACTAACCCTCCTTTTCCTTGCTGGGGATTTAAAAGCCAATGCAACTTCTAAAGGAGTGGCTTCCTCTTCTTCCTCTGCATGAGGCTCAATTTCCTGAATTGCCCCTACTACAGGAGGAACAGCTACTATTGCGGGCGGTAGCTGCGGCTGTTGACCACTTATCTGCTGTGTTGATGATGTTCCCTCCTGCGTTGATTGTGTACTACTTTGAGATAGCGATAAGTTTAGTTCAGGCTCAGCATCACTGCTTTCTACCATAAGGCTGGCTACCTCTTCCACACTCATCTGCTTGGGCATGGGTTGGTGGGTTGGGCCCACTGATGTGGAGGTGCTGCCCCCAGCTTGCCCCCCCGACACCGCTGCTGCAGGCCTCATTTTTGGTGAACCAAAAAAGGTTTTGGGAGGCACACCAGACTTAAGTGACACTTCCTTCTTCTTCTGTTCCTTCTTCTCCATGGCAACTTTCTTGGTACCGGAGGACCTGCTACCTGCTTTCTTTGGGGGCATCTTCAACAGATGTCAAAACAGCACTCAGTTGCACAAGTTGCAGAGATGCCTGGTCAGGTCACTGACACGTCACGTTGTGTACACTACAGCAGCAGGACATCGGTCTGGCACCACAACAGTGGATGATGATGACACACCTCTGTCTTTTGTGCACCTAAAAGCAAAAAAGCCAGAAGAACATCAGTCAAAAGATCCATAATATAATATATAATTTATTAGTGTCTCGTGGGTGGTCATCACAATTATTAAATTTCATGCAGTCAGTGAACATCAACAGTATAGCCAGCCATTAAGAGACTGACAAGGCCAGGGATCCTGTTGTATTTGTACTGTGTAGTGTACACTTAGGAAGAAGAATAGCAAGGGAAAAAACCCGCCGTGATGATTGCTGAGTTGTACCCCTGGGCCTACTGTACGACTAGGCCACAAGTTTGGACGCCTATGGCAAAGGCACAATGCATGCCTTCCTAAAATGGCCGCCACACACATGCCCAGCCCACCCACCACAATAACACACAAAAAGTGATTGCAAAGGACAGGAAGAGGAAGTTGTAGTGTCTGCGGAACTTAATCCCTCTCATAAAAATTTTTTCCAGACAAATAACAGCTTCTCCCTGCTCCAAACCTACAGCTCAATGACAGCCTGAGGAGTTTTTTGTGCAGAAATGCACAAAAAAGCGTTTTCGAGAAGGGTCTATGTTGCTCGCGAGATATTGTTTGCCAGATTGCAAAAGCTGCGTGTTCGGGATCGCGAACTGTACAAAAAGGCTTTCTCGCGTGCGCGAACACGCATATTGCGAGCGCAAAAATGACGAAAACTGTAAGTCCGCGTTGTCGCGCTGTGCAGAGTTACCGAAAGTTCGCGAGCTGAATCCCTTGCCTTACATGCAGGCCAAAATAGCCCAATTTGTTTAGCACACACCCAAAAAATGCTATTGCACCCCAAACACACCTTTTGCAATAAAATCCAAAGCCATCCATGGAGTAAAGGAAAATCACCAGACAACACCAACTGTACATGTAAAATCACGCACCACAGCTTGGAGGCTGACTACCTCTGGGCCTAGTGGAAGACTACTAGGCCACAAGCTTTGAACCGGATGGCAAAAGCAAGCACACTGCTTGGATGGCTTCACAAAATGCCCGCCACACACCCACAACAACCACAAGAAATGGGAGACAGTCAATGGACGCCTATGGCAAAGGCACAATGCATGCCTTCCTAAAATGGCCGTTCGCGAGCTGAATCCCTTGCCTTACATGCAGGCCAAAATAGCCCAATTTGTTTAGCACACACCCAAAAAATGCTATTGCACCCCAAACACACCTTTTGCAACAAAATCCAAAGCCATCCATGGAGTAAAGGAAAATCACCAGACAACACCAACTGTACATGTAAAATCACGCACCACAGCTTGGAGGCTGACTACCTCTGGGCCTAGTGGAAGACTACTAGGCCACAAGCTTGGAACCGGATGGCAAAAGCAAGCACACTGCTTGGATGGCTTCACAAAATGGCCGCCACACACCCACAACAACCACAAGAAATGGGAGACAGTCAATGGACGCCTATGGCAAAGGCACAATGCATGCCTTCCTAAAATGGCCGCCACACACATGCTCAGCCCCCCCACCACAATAACACACAAAAAGTGATTGGAAAGGACAGGAAGAGGAAGTTGTAGTGTCTGTGGAACTTAATCCCTCTCATAAAAATGTTTTCCAGACAAATAACAGCTTCTCCCTGCTCCAAACCTACAGCTCAATGACAGCCTGAGGAGTTTTTTGTGCAGAAATGCACAAAAAAGCGTTTTCGAGAAGGGTCTATGTTGCTCGCGAGATATTGTTTGCCAGATTGCAAAAGCTGCGTGTTCGGGATCGCGAACTGTACAAAAAGGCTTTCTCGCGTGCGCGAACACGCATATTGCGAGCGCAAAAATGACGAAAACTGTAAGTCCGCGTTGTCGCGCTGTGCAGAGTTACCGAAAGTTCGCGAGCTGAATCCCTTGCCTTACATGCAGGCCAAAATAGCCCAATTTGTTTAGAACACACCCAAAAAATGCTATTGCACCCCAAACACACCTTTTGCAACAAAATCCAAAGCCATCCATGGAGTAAAGGAAAATCACCAGACAACACCAACTGTACATTTAAAATCACGCACCACAGCTTGGAGGCTGACTACCTCTGGGCCTAGTGGAAGACTACTAGGCCACAAGCACACACATCCAACAAAGGTAAATCACACACACACACCAACAGTGAAATACACCACAGCCACGTTTAGCATTTCAATCCTATGCCATCCATACCCTACATGATGTAGAAATTCTACAGACACCACAAAACATGGACCCATGGGTACCCTACTGGCTGAAATTGCAGAGAAAAACAACTAGGCCCATATTGAAAGTAGTACAGGCCACCCACCACAACAATAATTTTTAAAAACAATAAAAATCCCAGAAAAATGTAGGTACAAACAAGCCCCAATGAAACAAACACACCAATTCTCCAACTTACTTGTCGTAAATTAAATCTCAAATCAAAAATTCCTCAAATAAATCCAAAAAAATGGTATGATGCAGCAGACAGACACAAAAAGTGATCCTTCCAGCTCCAAATCCAAATGAAAGTGAACAACACATGCACAAAGCACGTGGCAGGAGCCTGCTGGACAGGAACAGGAAGTTGTAGTGTCAGGGGCACTTCCTTCCTCTTGAAAAAAAAGTGTTAAAAAAATTAAAGGACTCTTTCTTACACAAAGACTACAGCAAGATCACAATCTGAGGAGTTTTCTGAGCAAAATGATCATTTTAGAGAAGGTTTTATGAAGCTCGCGAGATATTCTTTGCCAGATTGCAGTTTTTCCATGTTCGGGATCGCGATCTTACCAAAACAGCCGCCGGAAGTCAGTTCGCGCGCACCAATGACGTGTTCGGGGTCGCACACTCTCGCGGGCTTGGGCAGCCATAGTACAAATCTCGTGGCGCTCGCAAACAGACAGAAAAGCAAGTTGGCGATCGCAGAATCAAGGTAAGACATTACCGCGCGCGCGAGAATGAATATTGAGCGCGCGAGGAAGCAAATTTACTACGCTACGCGCTAGATTGCGTAGCAATCTGCAACTTCGCGCTCTACGCGAAGCGCGAAGTTACCAAAACTTCGCAAGCTCCGCGAACGGAGCGTAGTTCAACGCCCAGGCTTAGTTTTAACCCCAGACTAAGCAGCATGTCAGTGAGACATGCCGCGTCCATGTCCTCAGAATTTTCTAAGTGCATATTAAAATCACCTAGAATTGTAAAATCTGGTGAATCAATTTTTGAATCTAAAAACTGAGAGGAAGTGGAAAATAGAGCAGAACAGGTCCCTGGGGGCCAGTACAAAAGTATTCCATTAAAGGAATAATGTTTAGACAGCTGAAATTTAAAGACTAGCGCCTCTACATCTTTTAGGCTAGGAGCCTGTGAAAGACTAGGTTTGACAAAGCAATGTGTTGGATCCTAATACTGAAATACCAAGGACCCCTGCAGGTCACAAGGTGCCATGAACACTTTCTGGGGTACCAGTGATGTTAGAATTGAGGAGCGCAAAGATAAAGAGCCTGTTCCTGCGCCTTCTCGTTGTACAGAGCTGCTGTGAGTGTTCTGGACAACCACATACTTGGTAAAGTTACTGGTTTATTCATTAGCGTACTGATTTATTTTTGGCAGTGCTACTGTACATATATTATTTTACTCTCCTTGTGTAAACCTATTGATTACACTTGTTTAATGCTATCTTCATGGTCAGGACATGAATAGCTAATAACAGAAGATCACACAGTATTTGAAAGATGCGCCTGACAACTGCCGTTGGAGATGTTGACAGACACTGTGTTGGGAAGGTACGTCTGGCCAGTGACTTATAGGCTTATTTTTGTATTGTATTTTTGTATTGTTTCATATATACACATACACCAAAAAGCACGCTTTCTGGACTAACATCTACCATATTTATATATATATATATATTCACTGAAAAAACCATAGGTTTCAGACATGTTATAGTTAGCTGGACATTTCACTCATATAAAACCATTGAACTACTAACTATAACTCTCGCGCCCGCAATCCACTGCTTATGACGTCATATATTACATCTACTAGATGATGTCATCAGTGATGTCATCAGTGATGTCACTGACCATGTCATGAATGATTTAATATGTGACATCATCAGCAGTGGATTTCGAAGGTTTTTTAAATGCTAATTCCTATCTATAACATGTCTGAAACCTGTGTTGTTTTCAGTGAATTTCAGAGGTTTTTTTAAATGCTAATTCCTAACTATAACATGTCTGAAACCTATGGTTTTTTCAGTGAATTTCAAAGGTTTTTTAAATTCTAATTGCTAACTATAACATGTCTGAAACCTATGGTTTTTTCAGTGAATTTCATAGATTTCTTAAATGACAATTTTTAAATGTAATAATAGTTATATTTATTTTTTTGATACTGATTTTCTACATTTTTTTAACTATTTATTTTTACATATCTTATTTTTTAAATTACATTATATATTTTTAATATAAATGGAAAAAAGATTTTTTTCAAACGTTGAAACTCTAATGTTTTTTTTTCATTTGATATATTTTTTTAAATATATTGATATTATTTTCTTTATTGTTTATTTTTTTGGGAGTCGCGCACCCAAAGCGTACCTTTCTCGATCGCTGTGTGGAATCTAGCCGCCATTTTAGGATTGTTGTGTAGGATCCACGTAGGATGTGCGATGGATACGTATTTTCCTGCGCGATTGCTCTGCGACCGGTACGCGAATCCAGGCGCATACGCAACACATACATATTACTTTACGCGATGCTCACTCGCTTGCGCATGATGTCATATACGTGTTCGACGCGTTAGGAGTCGTGCACCCAGCGCGTGCACACCAGGGAGGAAGTCTGCTGCTGGTATTCAAAGTGCATGTTTCAGTCTGCATATCAGAATTTTTTTATGAAATAGAAGAGGATTTGAGAAGTCAAAATGTGCCCTAATTTTTCTTTATGCAACAATAATCATACTTTCTATGGCAAAATGAACCCTCTCATGTTGTTCCTTCCTAAATTAAATTTTTCAAGAGTTACCAATTTATTCCAATCAAGATGGCTTCAGGTGTGCAATACGTTTGTCATAAGTAGGACTGTTAGCACTCTAGTTGTTCTTAAGAACACTCTGGGACATTCTGTCATTGGGCTATACTTGGGCTACATCTGGGTGATATTTGTGCTACATTTGTGCTCCTTTGTCTATGGTGGCCATCTTGGGAGACTTATTTGTTATGAAGTTTCCTAATTTCCTCATTTACTACAGTCTCCTCAGTAGGAAATACTTTCAGTTTTTTACTTTGATTCCATCAAGAAGGCATTCAGATGTGTCACACATTTGCCATAAATTCAGAATGTTAGCACTCTAGTTGCTCATTAAATCACTGTAGTAAAGCTACTGCTCACCAGGGAAGCCTGCTGCTGGTATTGAAAGTGCATGTTTCAGTCTGCATGTCAGAATTGTTTAATGAAATAGAAGAGGATTTGAGAAGTCACTCAAAATGTGCCCTAATTTTTCTTTCTTCAGCACTAATCATAATTTCTATGGCAAAATGAACCCCCTCATTGTGTTCCTTTTTAAATTAAATGTTTTAAGTGTTACCAGTTTATTCCAATCAAGATGGCTCCAGGTGTGCCATACTTTTGTCATAAGTAAGACCATAAGCATTCTAGTTGTTCTTTAGAACACTCTGGGACATTTTGTCATTGGGTTATACTTGGGCTACATCTGGGTGATATTTGTGCTACATTTGGGCTCTTTTGTCTCTGGTGGCCATCTTGGGAGACTTATTTGTTATGAAGTTTCCTAATTTCCTCATTTACTACAGTCTCCTCAGTAGGAAATACTTTCAGGTTTTTTACTTTGATTCCATCAAGAGGGCATTCAGATGTGTCACACATTTGCCATACGTTCGGAATGTTAGCACTCTAGTTGCTTATTAGATCACTGTAGTAAAGCTACTGCTCACCAGGGAAGTCTGCTGCTGGTATTGAAATTGCATGTTTCAGTCTGCATGTCAGAACTTCTTAATGAAATAGAAGAGGATTTGAGAAGTCACTCAAAATGTGCCCTAATTTTTCTTTCTGCAGCACTAATCATACTTTCTATGGCAAAATGAACCCCCTCATTTCTGTTCCTTTTTAAATTAAATGTTTTAAGAGTTACCACTTTATTTCCAATCAAGATGGCTTCAGGTGTGCCATATGTTTGTCATAAGTAGGACTGTTAGCGCTCTAGTTGTTCTTTGGAACACTCTGTGATGTCATCAGTGATGTCATTTGAGATGTCATCAGTGATGTCACTGACCATGTCATGAGTCATGTAATATGTGACGTCATCAGCAGTGCATTGTGGGGGCGAAGTTATAGTTAGCTGAACTAAATATAACAGGGGAATTTCTAGGGTTTTGTACGAGGGAAATGTCCAGCTAACTATAACACCCCTGAAACCTATGGTTTTTTCAGTGAATTTCTAAGGTTTTTTAAATGCCAATTCCTAACTAAAACGCCCCTGAAACCTTTGGTTTTTTCAGTGAATTTCAAAGGTTTTTTAAATGCCAATTCCTAACTATAACGTGCATGAACCTATGGTTTTTTCAGTGAATTTCAAAGGTTTTTTAAATGCTAATTCCTATCTTTAACTTATCTCTGAAGATATCATGTTTAATAATTTTGATTGGATTTCTATATTTTTCAAATTCAGTGTGTCAATTTCATTAATTTTTTGTTTTTTAATACTTTTTTATCACCATTTTTTAAACTTATTTTTTCAATTAATTCTTTTAAAAATTAAAAAATATTATTTGAATTTAATGGGTTTTTCAAACATTTTTTTATATTTTTCAAAATATTTTTTAAACTATATGTTCAAAACTTTATTTCATATATTTTTTCCCATGTTTTTTGATCCGCGCACCCTCAGCGCACCGTTCTCGATCCCTACGCATTAGCATCCGTGCACGGTATGCGTCGGGTACGTGTTTAGTGAGCGATCGTAATGTGACCGGTACGCGACTCCCAGTCTATACGCGACTCCCAGTCTATGCGCGACACGTTCGATGTACGTAACGCGACGTTTACGCGCTTCCGCGATGCGTCATCTGCGTCTATGACGCGGTAGGTTCGCGGATCCTGCGAAATATTTAACATTTAAAAAAACATATATATGTATTTCATATGAATATTAATTGAAGACAAACTCTAAACTAGTCTTAAAACGAATATATTTTTACATCTAATCCTATAATTTTTTCGAATTCAATTTCGCGGATGCCCGCTGGGTGCGTGCTGCGTATGCGCAGGGTGCGCGGATCCCATGTGACCTGCAAAAAAAGAGATTTGATTGGTTCATTACACTTCCTGTTCTAACTATTGAAAGACCCCACCCAATTCAATCATTCTTCTTTCACCTTCTTTGGAGGAGCATCTCTTTGCAGAGAAGAAGATTTTTTAGACTAAGTATACACTTAGCTCTAACTTTTTTCAACTAAAAATGGCTTCAGGGCAGCAGGCATCACCTGCATCTCTTCACTCATCTGAGGATGAATTTTTGGTGGAGGCACCACCCAAAGAACGTTTTTCTTCCGTGGTGTGGACATTTTTTACTTTTCCCGAGGGGCAGAATAATACCAATGCCACCTTGGTCACGTGCAAGATTTGCAAAAGAGTGCTGTCGCGAGGGGATCCTAACAAGAAATACTCGTGCAGCACGGCAAGTATGATGAAGCACCTGAGGACCCGTCATCCAAACAATCTTGCACGACAAGAGTGCAAATGGATGAGAAACACTCCTGCTCCTGCGCCTTCCACTTCATCGCAGCCGAGCACCTCAAGAGTGCATCCATCAGCCCAAAATTTGGACATCCGTCCTCAATTTCAATATCCCCCCAAAAAATATAAAAGAAGAAAGAAGAAAAAAAAACTTTCCTGGTTTAAAAAAAGAGCTAAATCTCTTTGTAGTGTGTGAAAGTTTAGATGAATGTATGTGTAGTACGTAATTGAGTGAATGAATGCATTAGTAGCGTATGGTGAATGTATAAGTGCAGAACTATGAGGATGTGCTGCAGCATCACACAGTAACCTCTTTAACTGCAGTGTGCTGTAGTACTTCCGAAGCACAGGGATGCAACATATGTACATAAATATGTTGCAAATCTATGCTTTTCTCTGCACGGCTGCTTAAACTGCAGCCATGTGGTGACACAGGCACCATTGCACCATAGTGCAAGGATATCTCTGTCATGTGCTCTTTTTTTTCTACAGGAAGACACACCTTCCTGCACAAAAACAATGAGAAAATGCATTTTTCTCCTTCAATGTATGCTGAACATTTCAGCATGCATTGAAGATATAAAAATGTGGAGAAATTAAAACAATACTCCTTGTTGTGCTTTCCTACACCAATTTTAGAATGGTGCAGCATTCACAGACATATCGAGATTTATGATTTCTGATAAATCTAGACATGTGTCTTGTTCTATGAGTAATTACACAATTAATTTTACTCCAACTGACCAACAAATGGTCGATATCAATACACGTGGATGGAATGATGTGAAGGAACTAGTGAGGGGAAATTTTAACTTCACCAATAGGTGAGCAAGGAAGCAATTCCTTTTGATTTAGGTACCCTCACACACCCTAGTGGTGTCATGCTTCATCATCGGGTCACCCCGACGCCTAAAAGTCGGGGTGGGCTCAACCACAGTGTTGGGAGCTCATTGAAGATATTACAGACCAGGGGGGCTAGAAGATTAAAAAACCTCAGGCAGATCCCCAGTTTCCCTTTATTATCGGGTCTGTCTGGGTTAATAAAATTACTAAAAATGGGATCTTTATAGGAGTGTTATGGTCCTATGACCCTAGTGCCAACATGTTTCAGTCCGTATGTGGCCTTGAAGGTCCAGGACTTTCTTCAGGGCAAAAAGAGGCCACCCTGGATAGCAGAGGAAGGAATTCCCTATCCTATTTCTTGTAGCAAGAGTAGCTGCTCCTTGTATGAGCGACTGATCAATTAATCTGTCATGCGTCGTATTCCATTTGTAAAAGAGAACAAAGAAAACAACAACAAACAACTTATACTTGTGGATTTTCTTAGTAATGGTTCCCCTATTCGTCTTTAGGATAAACAACACCTACATGTCCCAGGTGATCATAAGGCAAAGTGGTGTGCAATTATATCCAAACATGTGCCACTCATAACTGTATCTGTACACAATTAATCGGCGTGACAGATGTATTGTGCGGTGGCGAATTTGCTCGCATCCTAACTGAATCTTCATGCCACTTAGTATTCTCTATCAATGTAAAAACTCTCCTAGAGTACGCTCACATACAACAATATCACCAATTCTGTGAACGAACACGGTACTTCCTCAACCAAGCGTGATTATTAAAAAACATATGTGCAACTGCAGAATCAAATCACACACATGCATTCTTTCTTACCCGAATTTCGAATGATTTCCGTTTCTCAGGGGATCGTAGGGCTAATGGGGTTAGCTCTGTAGTCAAACCCTATCGTGGAAGCCCCAGAATATGAGAGAGAGAGGAAGTTTTGGAAAAAAACGTTTAGGGATGTGGAGATACTGACTGTATAAACACCTCTCTCCATAAAGATGAAACTCGCCCTTTCAAGGTCCTTCACTAGATTCCCACTTACTTCGTCAAGAGTCCTGCCCCGCCTGTCCACCTACTTGGTCTCGATCCCCGGCGTTTTGCGCCGTGTATCGTAGAATGGTCGGATTGGTCAACCCCGTCACGTGATGAATCACGTAAACGTGTGATCCCGAGTATAATGGGAAGTGTGGTAACTTTGTTTTTTTTTAAAAACCTTGATTCCCAAAATTATTACTTCTGCGGATAGAGGCACCCGCTGGCTCCAGTATTTAGCTTCAGTGGAGATAATACCTCCGTTACATTGTCCGGAGGGCATGGACATCCATGTTTGTATTGTTAACCTAGGATTGGTTCTACCAACCACGTGAACGGACGCGTAGTCCAATCAGACATGTAACAAATCGTAGTTCCAATAGTTGAGGAATGATGGGAAGTGTAGTTTATGTTATTGGGGGCCGGGATGTCAATAAAAGCTATTTCGTAAAAAGTTCCAGTGTGGCTTATTATCGGCTAAAAAACAATAGCGGTATCGATGGTTCAATAATGATTGAAATAATTAGTAATATAATAGGCGATGGAGCTCGTTATTGTCAAATTCACTCTACGGGTATGTTTGTTTTTCGAAATGGTGAGACCCTGTCACATGGTCTATTGTCCTATCTTGGGGGATCTTTATAATGCGCTCGTACCCACAATATGGAACTGCCTTTCAATTGATTTAGGGGAGGCATATAATGGTGTTTTAACAATTACCACCTCAACAGATAGATAGAAATTGTTATAAAAAACATACCATTGACACGTGGTCGCACCAGATATAATTTAATGAGGAAGGGAAAGCTTTACCTATTGAGTTGGTTCCAGGGTATGAAATCGTTAAGGCCCTTCTCATGGGTTTTCAAACGATATACCCATCGTTGCTCTCTTTCTAAGGGTTTTTTTTGTTGGTTACCCGTGCTTTTAACCTTTTCCAGTACAGTCCATTTCATCTCTGTGTCCTTGTGATTCTTTTCGTGATAGTGTGCTGTTAGTTTAGTAGCTGTTATTGCTCTTCGTATGGTACCCCTATGTTCGCTAATGCGAACTTTGACCTTACGACTAGTCATCCCAATATATATCATTTCACATGGACATTTAATCATGTAAATTACGGATTCGGAATTACAATTGGTGTGTGACCTTTGCTCCCACGGTGACTGTAAGCCTAATTCCAAAGTCTTAGTGTGTTCTGTAAATGGGCAGGCCACACATGATCCGCAGGGGTAGTGTCCCATAACAGGTGGTGTTTCCCATAGTGTCATCTGATTTGTAGTTCTTGGTGTAAACGTATTGGTGTGTACTAGGGCATCTCTTAGGCTAGAATTTTTTCTAAATGAGAACATGGGCTTTTCAAAAGATAGTCTGTTGGATGTTAGTATGGACCATTTCTTATTTATTATTTTCTTCAGTATATTAGATGAAGAATTGTACGTAGTCACACATATTAATTGATCTGGCTGTTCTTTTACATGTGTTTCTAAAAGAGCTTCTCGTGGAGTGTTACGTGCTCTTTTATTTGCTCTTTCTACGATCTTAGTAGGGTACATCTTTTGTTTGAGTTTGTTTGTAAGGACAGCTGCTTCTTTTTTGTAGGTCTGAAGGTTGGAGCAATTTCTGCGTATCCTCAGAAATTGACCTACTGGAAGATTCTCTCTTAGGATGGGCGCTGTCAAATCTTAATAGACTGTTCCTATCTGTAGGTTTTGTATACAGGGAACTTTCAAGAGTATCTTCTTTTGCTGTAAACGTAACATCCAGAAAAGAAATACTTTCCTTGTGCACATTCATAGTGAATTGAAGGTGAGGGTTCAAAGAGTTAATCCACGTTTTGAAGTTGTCAAGACTCAATAAGTCACCCTTCCAGATCATAAGGACATCGTCAATATATCTGAACCATTTACAGATATTTTCACTGAATGGATTATGTGTCCATATGTGTT
Organism: Triturus cristatus; assembly: GCF_964204655.1. Lineage (NCBI taxonomy): Eukaryota > Metazoa > Chordata > Amphibia > Caudata > Salamandridae > Triturus > Triturus cristatus. The sequence goes on from NC_140589.1 coordinate 964,470,073, forward strand.
GGTCTTCGAAACAGCTAACATACAGGCATGCTAGACTAGGGGCGAATGTGCTGCCCATTGAAGTACCGTGTACTTGTAAATAAAGTTGATCTTCAAAGGTGAAGAAGTTTTCAGTAAGGGTCAGATGTATAAGAGTGATCACCCACTCAATTGGTGCTGCCCATAGCCAGTCCTCTTGTTGCAGAATTTCTTGAACTGCTCTAATGCTTTCTGTCTGAGGTATGTTTGTATACAGTGCTTCCACGTCCAAACAAACCAAAAAGTTATCCATTGGATTATATTCCACCTCTGTTAGGAGATTAAAGAGATGCTTAGTATCTTGAACATACGATTTAATCCTCTTCACCAAAGGGCGTAGGAACCAATCCGTATATTTTGATAATGGTTCTAGGACAGAGCCAATGCCAGAGACAATGGGTCTGCCCGGAGGAGGAGTCTTTCCCTTGTGTATCTTTGGGATTGTGTAGAACAATGGAGTTCTGGGGTCTTCCTGATTCAAAAAAGCATACTCCTTCTTAGTGATCCACTCTTTAGTGAGGGCGTCTGTTGTAATTGCCATGATAGTGGTTTTTATACGTTGTGTTGGATCCCTGTTGATCTTCTTGTAATATCTGGTATCTGCCAATAGATTCAGACACGCCGTTCTGTATGCGTTGATACTTTGAATAACGGTAGCTCCACCCTTATCTGCTGGTTTAATGACTATATCTGTCCTAGATTGAAGGGTAGTCAAGGCCTTACGTTCTTTTTTACTCAAGATGTTAAACCCGTTCCTCTTGGGTTGGAGTAACTCAACCTCCTTAGTGACTGCCTCTTCAAATGACAGTACTTCTGGGGGCATCATGTTAGTGGGGGGAAAAAAGGTTGACTTCAGTCTTAGATCGGTATAGGTACCATCTTCCGTGGGTCTTTCTTTACCTAAAAAGAAAGTCTTCAAACGTATCTTTCTGAAGAATTCACCCAATTCACAGCGGAGACGGAATTTATCCAAATAGGTCGTTGGAACGAATCCCAAACCCTTGTCCAGAATAGTTTGTTCATCTGTGGTAAGAATGATATCTGTAAGGTTTACCACTAGTCCCTCGTATTGCTCGTGCTGGGCTGTTGATACCTGGTGTTGCTCCTCATGTTCATTGAGCTCCGGTCTTCTTCCCACCGGATTCTTTTGTTGCCTCTTCTTCCACGTCTCCCTCTTCTTCCGCCCTGACCTAAAAAATGTTGGTTAAAGTCAGGCTGAAAATATGGACCTGCTGGAAATTGAGGGGGACCATGATACTGAACTGGGCCGAAGGGACCTGGCCAAGGATACATCTGTTGATGTCCATATCTTTGGTTGTAATTTCCTCTGCGTGGTCTTCTTGCTCTCCCTCGCCAGCTCTTATTTGATCCATCGCTGAAGGTTCCTGACTTTTGTAATCATCTCTGATATACGGGTAATTTGTTGATTTTATTTTGCATAAGATAATCTTTATGCTCGTTCACTTCTTTATTAACCTCTTCAAGTTTCTTTTTGTATAGGGTTAATTTAATCTCTGTCAGCAGTGAGTCCTCACTGATTTTTTTTTTTATCAATAGAGCCTCCGAAAGGCGTTTGGCAGTGTTAATTATTAGAATAAGCCAATCGCGTGAGCATCTCCAGGCGATTAAGGACCATTCTTTCTTGAATTGTGGATCATCAAGAAATATCCTCGGTGCATTTGTCACTAATAATCCTGTGGGTGCAACGTTACCGCAGAGGTATTCCGTCATAATCGCCCCATGTAGAAGTATTTTCATTTGACATCGTTTGAGTTCCTTAAGTTCATCCCAATTTTGGCCTTGGGTAAGAGTCTGGTTGATATTTGTATCGGATAAGAGAGATGGACCTGCTAGTATGGCGGATGCCTCCTCGTCAGAGTAGCCAATTCCGAACAATTCTGCCATTGTCTTGTAAAATGTGAAGTATAAGATGATTGCTTTGAAAACAGTGAGACAATGTCACGTGAGAGCGAAGGAAAAGGAGAGTCAGTCTACTATGATGTGAGTTTAACAGAAATTTTCTGTGAGTTATCCCTACAGCTGTGCGCTGCGCTAAACATATGTATACAAAAGGCTATTGAAAAAGATTTTCCTTTTGCCTAGAGGGTGGAGAGAATTCTGGGTCAGAGTAACACCTCCCTATATAATCAATTACACAATTAATTTTACTGCAACTGACCAACAAATGGTCGATATGAATACACGTGGATGGAATGATGTGAAGGAACTAGTGAGGGGAAATTTTAACTTCACCAATAGGTGAGCAAGGAAGCAATTCCTTTTGATTTAGGTACCCTTACACACCCTAGTGGTGTCATGCTTCATCATCAGGTCACCCCGACGCCTAAAAGTCGGGGTGGGCTCAACCACAGTGTTGGGAGCTCTTTGAAGATATTATAGACATGGGGGGCTAGAAGATTAAAAAACCTCAAGCAGATCCCTAGTTTCCCTTTATTATCGGGTCTGTCTGGGTTAATACTCGCCCTTTCAAGGTCCTTCACTAGATTCCCACTTACTTCGTCAAGAGTCCTGCCCCGCCTGTCCACCTACTTGGTCTCGATCCCCGGCGTTTTGCGCCGTGTATCGTAGAATGGTGGATGAATCACGTGACGGGGTTGACCAATCCCGGTTCATTACACTAAACGCGGAAGTATAAACCCACCATTCTACGATACACGGTGCAAAACGCCGGGGATCGAGACCAAGTAGGTGGACAGGCGGGGCAGGACTCTTGACGAAGTAAGTGGGAATCTAGAGAAGGACCTGGAAAGGGCGAGTTTCGTCTTTACGGAGAGAGGTGTTTATACAGTCAGTATCTCCACATCCCTAAACGGTTTTTTCCAAAACTTCCTCTCTCTCTCATATTCTGGGGCTCCCACTATAGGGTTTGACTACAGAGCTACCACCATTAGCCCTACGATCTCCTGAGAAACGGAAATCGTTCGAAATTCGGGTAAGAAAGAATGCATGTGTGTGATTTGATTCTGCAGTTGCACATATGTTTTTTAATAATCACGCATGGTTCAGGAAGTACTGTGTTCATTCACAGATACGGTGAGATTGTTGTATGTGAGCGTACTCTAGGAGAGTTTTTACATTGATAGAGAATACTAACTGGCATGAAGATTCAGTTAGGATGCGAGCAAATTCGCCACCGCACAATACATCTGTCACGCCGATTAATTGTGTACAGATACAGTTATGAGTGGCACATGTTTGGATATAATTGCACACCACTTTGCCTTATGATCACCTGGGACATGTAGGTGTTGTTTATCCTAAAGACGAATAGGGGAACCATTACTAAGAAAATCCACAAGTATAAGTTGTTTGTTGTTGTTTTCTTTGTTCTCTTTTACAGATGGAATACGACGCATGACAGATTAATTGATCAGTCGCTCATACAAGGAGCAGCTACTCTGCCCTTGCTACAAGAAATAGGATAGGGAATTCCTTCCTCTGCTATCCAGGGTGGCCTCTTTTTGTCCTGAAGTAAGTCCTGGACCTTCAAGGCCACATACGGACTGAAACATGTTGGCACTAGGGTCATAGGACCATAACAATCCACTTTAGTAATTTTATTAACCCAGACAGACCCGATAATAAAGGGAAACTGGGGATCTGCCTGAGGTTTTTTAATCTTCTAGCCCCCCTGGTCTATAATATCTTCAAAGAGCTCCCAACACTGTGGTTGAGCCCACCCCGACTTTTAGGCGTCGGGGTGACCCGATGATGAAGCATGACACCACTAGGGTGAGTGAGGGTATCTAAATCAAAAGGAATTGCTTCCTTGCTCACCTATTGGTGAAGTTAAAATTTCCCCTGACTAGTTCCTTCACATCATTCCATCCACGTGTATTGATATCGACCATTTGTTGGTCAGTTGGAGTAAAATTAATTGTGTAATTGATTATATAGGGAGGTGTTACTCTGACCCAGAATCCTCTCCACCCTCTAGGCAAAAGGAAAATCTTTTTCAATAGCCTTTTGTATACATTTGTTCTATGAGTATTCAGTGCAATCATGAACAACACTTATAGAATACCCTTTCAACGCAAAGTGGTGTGCATAATGAGGTTGTATTTACATGGAGTAGAAAAAGTACAGAGAGTGCCTTTTCCTCTCTTTGTAAATATAAAAGAGTGTCTTGCGCAATAACTATGTTACGAAAAGTGACATATTTCCGGTTTTAAAAATCCTTGCAAATGATAGAAGGTAAGCACAGAGTTTTGTCTGCAAAGATGTTCAAAGAAGAATGATTGAAATGATTGCGGCCCTTCAATAGCTAAAATGGGAAATATTATGAACCCCTCAAATCTCTTTTCTTGCAGGTCACATGATATCTGATTATGGTCAGATTTCAAAACTACATAGGTATAAACAGAGTGTTTTTAGAAACGTGTTTCAACTTTGTAGCTTCTTGCAGACCTCCTCATTCTGCATATTGAGACTTAGTTAAACTTACCTTCACAGTAATAGGAATACAAAATGGTATACATTTTTTTCAGATTTTCATTCCAATCTAAATTCATATAAATTGCTTATTTTAAAATTTGGATCTGTGAAAGAAAAGGAAAAATAAAATATAACATGTAATAATACATTTTTTGCAACACAGCATAATTTCCACAAAGTAATTTGTTTGCCTTTTTTGCTGTTGTCAGTATATATTAAATTTCACTAAAAATAGTGATTTCAATCGTACTCATCACTTAACAGCGGGCAAAAAAAAGTCAATCACAAAGATTGTTAAAAAAAAAACAACATGCTATTCTCAACAGAATACCACAAGATACAAATCACAGATATATAAAATGCTTACAGCTAACAAAATGTTATATGTTTAACTTACAAAAACTGTAAATGTTGTCGCTTTAAAATATTCACCGAATCTAAGGATGAATTTTTGGAGGACGCACCACGCCCACAACGTTTTCCTTCAGTGGTGTGGAAATTTTGTACTTTTCCCGAGGGGCAAACAAAGACCAATGCCACCTTGATCACGTGCAAGATTTGCAAAAGAGTACTGCTGCAAGGGGATCCTAACAAGAAATACTCGTACGGTACGGCAAGTATGATGAAACACCGAAGGACCCTTCGTCCAAACAATCTTGCACGAGAAGAGTGCAAACAGATGAGAAACACTCCTGTTCTGTATCTGTAAAAAGAATCACAAATAAATGTATATTAATAACTTTCAAATTTATACTATTCCATTACTGTATAAACACATTTTATATAGAAACTGACTAAGAAACTATATAGCCCTGAACCACAAGTGGACGATCGTTAAAACACTACATGCATAGTTCATACTACTTTGAAGCAGTTCATGCCCTAAAGCTTACCTCACTAAAAGACTACATGCTAACTGACTAAATGATTACAGTACTATAAGGAGACACACTGGGTGAGTGACAGGGTGTTTGCTAGAAGTGTATGAATACTAACTGGGGAACTGAAGGTGTGAAAGACAACTGTGTAGGTGATTAGAGGACTGCATGCATACTGCGTAGGCATTTAAAGCAGTCCATGTGCTAAGGCCTGGCTCACTGCATGAGTACTTGGGTACTGACTGAATGATTAGAGTACAGCAAGGAGAGTGCCTGGGTGAATTTATAAGTGGTAGGCTTTTGGTGCAGGGAATGGATTAGTACTTGGTACTGAATGGGTCACTAGAGGAGTGCAAAGGGAGTGACAGAATATTTGCTGGACTGTATGGATACTGACTAGGGAATTGAAAGTGTGAAAGACAAGTGTCTAGGTGGTTAGAAGACTGCATGCATAGTGGATAGGGGTTTGAAGCAGTTCATGTGCTAAGGCCTGGCTCAGTGCATGAATACTTAGGCACTGACTGAATGATTAGAGTACTGCAAAGAGAGTATCTTGGTGAATTTATAAGTGTTTGGGTTTTGGCACAGTGAATGGATTAGTACATGGTGCTGAATGGGTCACTAGAGGACTGCAAAGGGAGTTACAGAGTGTTTCCTGGAAGTGTATGGATACTGACTAGGGAATTGAAAATGTGAAAGACAAGTGTATAGTATGTTAGAAGACTGCATGCATACTGCATAGACATTTGAAGCAGTCTATGTGGTAATGTATGGTTCCCAACATGAGTACTTGGAAACTGACTAAATCATCAGACTACTGCTAGCTTAGTGCCTGGGTAAAACTTTTAAATTTTCAGTTCTGGCACAGTGAAGAGAATAGTACATGGTACTGAACTTTAGTGTCAAACCCTGACTCATTTTATCAATGCATAAACAAAGAATAGCTTCTAAATCTACTAAAACTTGACAACATGACCGATTTTAAAACAGTTATCTGTCAGCAAATACACTATGTTACCAAATGCTTCTCTCATAATGGTTCCCAAATGCACACAGACTCACAGTGTGATTCTAGACAAGCAACACTATCCCTAGCAGCTTACCAAAACTCATTCACCACTGTGGAAGGGGTAAGGGGACTGCACACAATCTACATATTTCAGTACTGCACTTTAGTGTCAAAGCATGAATCATTTTATCAATGCATGACCAAAGACTGGCTTCTAATGCTACTAAAACTTGACAACATGACAGGTTTTAAAAGAGTTATCTGTCACCAAATACACAATGTTACCAAATGCTTCTCTCACAGTGGTTCCCAAATGCACACATACTCACTGTGTGATTCTAGACAAACAACACTATCCCTTGCACTATACCAAAACACATTTCTTCATCTAGAAGGACTACTACATTTTAATATAGAAACATAACTAATTTCACAAATTCATAAACAATGACTGGTTTCTAATTCTACCAAAATATAAAAACAGCACAGTTATCTGTCTGCAAACACATGAAAAACACAAATGCTTATCACAGAATGGTTTCTGCATGCACACACACTATCAATAAGATTGTAGAGAAAAAAGTACTCCCTACACTTTAGCAGGAGAAATACATTAGTCTGATTAAAATGAAAATAGTCTACATACATCCCCTCACAATTAGATAACTCACCTTTCAAGTTGTTTTGTAGATTAAGAAGTATATCAGTCACACACCAGATTTTCTTTTACAGAATCTCTGCACTGTGCACCTCTCAGCAAAAACAAAGAATGGAAAAGTTTCCCTTTCATTTTCCACACATATACATGTAAAAATCAAATCACAATCCTTCACACATAAACTCAAAAGAAAACACACATTTCTATTGGTTAAACATTTCAACCCTTTCCAACTGAAATACATTTCAACCCTTCCCCCAATCTGCCTTCTGCCTGTTACCATAGAAACAGGTCATGGAACACTGCACTGAGCACACAGGTCACAAGTTCAGCACACAATGTTACTAAACAAGACAGCAAGTGTGCTTGACTTTTCAACATATCAGCTTATCATATATAATGTTTCTTACAATCTGTTTTTGTTAACCAATAAGAATTATACCTTTAAAAAACAGAAATATACACCCTACCTTTCAGTGTAGAAAGTAGTCATACAACCAATGATTTCTTGTCTTTTTGCAAAAAAAAATTCCGTGGATCCGCGCACCCAATGCGAGAGAATCCGAGCACTCAACGCGATAGGATGCGCGCACCGTGCGCGCATTTCGCCATTTAAAAAAAAAAAAAAAGAGGGTCCTTATGGGACCCCCTAAGCACCTCTAAAGGGTCAGAGTATTTTCACTCTGCCCCCTTTATATGTTTTACACACTTATTCCCCTTGCTTCTTCAGCCTCGCTTCTACCGAGGCAGAAAATTGCCGCCAACAGTTCCTGGTTTCAAATGTAGACAGACACTCGACAGCCAATTAGCATTCAGCGCGCGATCCGGAGGGTGCGCGCTTGGTTCGGGGAGGGTGCGCATACGGTGCAGGTAGGGTCCGCGGATCCTCCCCGGCCATAGATATTTATGTACTTTTAACTCTAATTTTCTCAGGAACTACTGAACAGATTCACACCATTTATGCAAAAGGCACGAGTCTGAACTGAGGACTACCTCTTTGCCAAATTTGGTGTCATTCCGTTCAGCGGTTTGGGCTGTAGCTGCGACAACAGATCCTATGGGAAATTGCATGGGGAAAACCCGTTTTGGGATCCCCCTTCTTTCTCTCCCCCCGCTTGACGAATCACCACAACACTTTTAGGGTAGGAGCAGAGCGGAGCTGGCCAAAAGTTTGGAAAATTTCGCGAGGATTCTTTAACCGGCGCCAGACTTATTGGGAATAGAATGTTGAAGATTTCCTATGGAAAATAGGTCCTAACTATAACTATCTACTGGCGACCGCCAGTAGATAATATATATATATATATATATGTATATAGACACACATACAAACATAAATATGTGTTTGTGTGTTTATATAGGTATATATTTATATGTAGTATTAAATATTTGTGGAATATGTTTAATTTACATTGTTACATGTATCTATTAAAATATTTAACATTTACTACTAACTATATGAAAAAAAAGATATTTGTCTATTTTTGACAATGTTGGTGTCAGCAATCATTTTTTCCAATATTTTTGTAGGTATTATTATGAGTATAGAAGCACATTATTATGGCAAAGGATATTTTTAACACAATATTTTTGTCAACTTTATTATTGTTTAGCACGATATTGTGACAGTGATTCGCTATATGTCTATACATAACTATATATAGATACATGTGTGTCTAATTGACATTATTATGTGTATACTTCTGCTTTTCAATAAAAAATAATTAAAAATAAAATATCATTGAAACTCAAGCTGATAACTGTGGGCATGTTGCACGGGTCATCACAGATCCATGATGGGTCTTAGGATTAACTTTATTGGGGGGCCCCATAAGCATACCTTGCCAGGGGCCCCCTACGGTTTTGTTACGTCACTGACCAGGATGACGCCCCTCAGTCATCTCCACAGCTCGTACCTGGCATGGGGGCGTTTTGATCAGTACCAATAAGGCAACAGTCCTCTTCAGGCCATGGCACTGCACAAGGCAATGGCGATTTTCTTTTCAGAATGAAAATCATTTGTTGGTCATGTTATACTCATTTTAAGAATTCTGGTGAGTTCTCAGGTTATTTTACCCTATGAAAATTATTGAATCTCTGTGGGATTTGACGAACCATGTTTGAGAGTAAACTATTTTCTTTCATGATTTTTTCAGAGGTTAGGAAAAGTGTTCCAACTAAAATGAGAGCACATTTCCTACAAATTAAGACTACTGTCATCAGTAATTAGAGAATAAAGTCTAATATTCTGAGTAAAACTTGTACTTCAAACAGCAGCAGCCTGTCATTTCTACTGTACTTCACCACAGTGTTCTATTGAAAAACTAGAGCACTAACATTCTGCATTGATGACAAATGTGTGGTACATCTAAATGCCATCTTGATTAATTCAAAGCGCTAAAACTGTTAGCATTTCCTTTAGAAATTAACGCAATGAAGGGGTTCATTTTATCATGATGATTAGTGATCAAGAGGGCCAGAATGGGGACACATTTTTCTTTGAGTTCTAAAATATAGTCCTCATCCATGTCAGTAAAACCTTCTGAAATGTTGAGAGAAACTCGCACTTGCAGTAATACTCTCTAAGCTGTAATGTGAATAGTAATTATATTAATATTGAGTAAACATTGTATACAATTAGCCTTTTTACAATACATATCACAAATTGAATTGTCTTTCTGATATTGTGTTGTGTCAGTCAAGCGGTTAGTATGCAAGCTGAATTAATGACTCACAGGCAGCCTAACAACTAGCTGAATTTGGTGCCACCAGCCAGAGTTATTTCACCTCGTGGCTTCTATCGCCATTATTGACTCTCTGCAATATCCCTTCAACTCATGTGGGTGTAGGCGGCGGCTAAAGCAAGACTAGGGGTAGAAGGTAAATGGTCAGTTGTGGTCACTGTGGCTGTTGTTTGTGCTGTTACTGTTGCTGTCATTGCGATGTGGACTTCTTTCTTCTTTTCCCGATTTAGATGAGGTCTATTGACTGAGTGACTGATTGATTGGGCTCTGAGGGATACACTTATTCTAAATGGCTAAGGGAGGGGGAAGACTCTAGGATCAACCCCCTCCATCGCCATGCACCTCATGTTGACTATGATGGCCTTGTCTAATGAAATCAATCTGGTTGAGAATAAGATTGAAGTTGTCCAAAGGCAAATTTTCCATCTAGCAGATGTAACTTTGCACCAGCTGACATTTCCCCAGTTCCCTCAAATATGCAAAAAGATGCCACTATCGCTGAGTCCACAGACCAACTATGCATATCAACCAGCAAGTCTTCTAAAAAGCAAAACAATCGGAAATCAAAGAACCCATGCGTTTCTCATCGCGATGTGAATAAGATCACCACAGATTTGCCAAGTTATTCCATCCCAAAACAAACAACTCCTTCAAAAAGGAAGAGGGGCGGAGGGAAAATGTTAGATAGCCTTTGGTCAAATCCTCAATTAGTAGTCAGCCATCCTTGTGGGAAAGTAATACAAATAATTCTTCTATAAAATGTTGCCAGTCGGCTGTCACTGCAGTGGAAAAGATGTTATCAACCATCCGGGAGGAAATAATGGGTCAGATGAAGTGCCTAGAAGATAAAATTCAGGCTCTAGCGTTGGCACTAAAAGGAGTTGCGGTCCCGTCTGGAGTAGACCAGGTATTGACCTGTTCAAAATCATAAGCAATTACCAACAGTGACAGAGACAGAAACACTCCTCAGAATAATACCCTGAGCACCAATGCTGCAGGCCCCATAGCGCAAAGTTACCTACGCAGTAGGGGTACCCATCGATCTATGCCTGCATCCATATCCCCCAGAAGGCGGTACACACAGTTCCCGATAGCCGTTTATTGAAATTACATCTCCCACCAGAAAGTACACTATTATTTTAGAAGGGGTTACACTCCTAGATGAGGGGTCTTTTGGGGACTGTCAAAGCCTTACAAACAAAGCTGCACATTGGTGTAGGATCAATGCTGGCTGCCATTTTGATTTGGTGGACAAAATTAATATGGACAGTGGAGTGAACTGGGTTGATCCCTCAAGAAAGACCACACGAGGGGACTGTGTTGTCCTGAGTTTTAGAGACCCGGGGCTGGTGCATCATCTGTTGGCCTGCCTGAACTTTTACACCTATCACCCAACATGTCTGGGCCCGTCCACAAGGGTCCTTTATTTGCCCCCTAGCATCAATGTGTGCCTGATTTAGGTCATGACCATGGATCATCTATAGCTCTGTCTAATCGCTTTGAAGCACTCTCCAGCGTCATGGAAAACAATTGACTGCCTGACACAGCTGCAATAGAGGGAAAGCATAATGGCCCGGCCGAAGATAAGACTTGTGAGACCTTCTTAAGGCATATGTTAAATCAAACTACTACCACAGCTAAGAGAAGGCAGGGACATAGGTTGCAAGTTATATCATGGAATATCACTGGGATTCGAAAGAAGCTGACCAGTAAGGATTGGGTATCCCTTCTATGTACATTCAATATAGTATGCTTTCAGTAGACTTGGACTACTGCACCTGTGCTCAAATGATGGTTTTAAATCTTATTGTTCTCCAGCAATTCCATCACCAGCAGGGACGGTGAAAGGGAGTCTAGTTGTCTTCATATTGGTAAAATTTGAGAAGCTTATCATCAAAGTACTATAGGTTAATCCATGGCATTCGATTTTACATATTTTTTCGTCTGATTTAGTTGATGTTATTTTGGTAAACTTTTATTTAAATTTTTTTCCAGTGCAACCCTTGGGCATAATAGTGGAACTTGGAGAAATATGGGAAAACCATTCAAGACATAAGTAATGCTATGAACCAATAATGCGGGTTGGTGATTTTAACATCGAGCAAGGTGTTTTCAGAAATAGTTGTAAATGTGGATTAGCCAACTGTGAAAGGAAAGATGTAAATCACTTTACACACACAGGGCCCGATTCACAGAACTTACTTAAGACAAAATCCTAAAGTTACTACTCATGGTATTCACAGAATGCACTTACCACTGTCCTAAGTTTACGTCCGCATTCGGGCCGGAATTTCCGCACCCAGAGTGTAAGCTCTGCGCACGGAGTGCAAGCTCCACACCCGGAGTGGAGGCTCCACACCCGGAGCAGAATTTCCACCATCGGGCCGGCAATCTCCGCTTCCAGGCCGGACTATCCACAATGCATCAGCTATAGTCTATTAACACCAGATTGTGGGCATTCCGGCACGGAAGTGGAGATTCTGGCCCAATGGTGGAAATTCTGCTCCGGGTGTGGAGCTTACACTCCGGGTGTGGAGCTTACACTCCGGGTGCCGAAATTCCGGCCCAAGTGCGGACATAAACTTAGGACAGTCGTAAGTGCATTCTGTGACTACCAATGAATAGTAAGTTTAGGATTTTGTCTTAAGTTAGTTCTGTGAATTGGGCCCACAGTATATGGGGATACACTAAACATAATTATCCTTATAAATAATATGTCTTTTTCATCTGATTTTATGGTTTAAATCTTTTATTGACATTTCAAAAATTATACAAACAGGCTCCAACCCCGCTAGATAATAACACCTTGCTCAGTCTCTGAATGGTGGATTTCCCCCACACTTCTCTCCCACAGCCTAAATTTTCATCTGATTTTAATAGTCAAAACATCTTACATGTGCCAACATTGGTAGGCACAGGCAAGGGCAGCTTGATTGTTTTTGCACTAATTTCTAGAGATCACCCAGAAACTATTTAAATCATGGAGTGCCCCCCTCCCATACAGTGACCACAACCCGATTATTCTCAGTTTTGATATCCATTAGCTTCTGGGTACTAGTGACACACTAGACCTCCTGGTATATTTTTCAGTTAACCATGTAGTACGGATAAAATGGGATCGCATCGACCCATGCCAATTCTTTGAAAACTTAGTGACAGAAGCTAGCCAGGAGATTTCCCAATGTTTCTCTCCTGATGATGATCCGAGTAAGATCTGAGATAGCTAAACAGTATTATGTAAGACAGCTACCCGACTGCTAATATACACCAGGCCACCGAAGGATCACAAACAGCATGCTTGGTTCAATTCAGACTGTGATTCAGCCTTAACCCCTTCGGTGTATCGGACAGTTGGGAATCGCACTGGTGCTCATGTGCATCGGACGGCTCCCGGCCTTTCCGCACACATGGCACAGGGAATCCTCCTGGTGCGGGCACCAGAGGGATTTCCTTTCTGTCAAAACACCCTCTGGAGCTGAGGAAGAGCTTCCTCAGCTCCCGAAGGTGTTCTGTTCATTTCTCTGAAATGACGATCTGCGTGCACATCGTACTGACATAATTTCGTAGAAACTAAAACTCAGTTTCAGTTTTACTACTTCGGTGCTCAGGGGGCTATCTCAGACCCCTTAGCACCGAGGAAGATAGGAGAGGTATCATTGGAAAGGGGAGAATCCCCCCTTTCCAATGGTACCTCTCCATTTGGGATCCCTGCTTGGGGATTGCCTTAGGAGGGTGATCCCCTTGCAGGGATCCACACACTAGGCACTAGGGAGGGGGAGCAGTCCCTTGGGCAAGGGCTTTTGCTCCCCCCATTATTTTGGGCACATTCAGTCTTTCTGCCCTCCAGGGGGCAGATGGGGCAATAGCCCACTAGGCACCAAGGATTTTTGTTTTTAAGTTTATAAGGGTTGGGGCTGCCCAAAATAGGCATGCTAACGCCCCCACCCGCCCAAATTCCAAAGTCTTTCTGCCCTCCCGGGAGGCAGATGTGGCAATAGTGCCGATCTACCCCCCCGGGGGCAGAAAGCACACTAGGCACAAGGTATTTTTTTTTACATCTATATGGGTGGGGGCTGCCCAAAGTGGGCATGCCAATGCCCCCCAAATTCCACAGTCTTTCTGTCCCTCCAGGCAGCAGATGGGGCAATGCCCCCCGATCTGCCCCCACACACTAGGCACCAGTTTTTTTTATGAATATAGGGGTAGGGGCTGCCCAAAATCGGCATGCCAATGACCCCACCACCCCAAAAAATTGCCACCGTTTTTCTGCCTCCCCCGGGAAGCAGATTCGAGCAATAGCCCCTGATCTGCTCCCCGGGGTGGCAGAAAGCCCACTAGGAACCTTGGATTATGTTTGTTTTTTTGTACATGGGGTGTGGGTTGCTGAAAATGAGCATGCTAATGCCCCCACACTCAAAAAGGTCTTTCTGACCCACCGGAAGGCAGATCGGGGCAATAGCCCCTTATCTGCCCATCCGGGGGGGGGACAAAATGCCCACTAGGAACCAGGGATATGTTTATGGATATTTCAGGTAGAAGCCCCGTAGGCACGGTCGCTCCCCTTTTTTTAGGCACCCATTTTGGCTGTTTCAGTAATATTTTTTGTCTCATCTACCCCTAAGCGGGGGCCCAAAAACCGCTAGAAACCAAGGAGAGTTTGTGTGTGTGTGTGAACTGCAGTTTGGCTGACAGTCTGCGAGTACTGACCTGTGGCTGGTATTTTGCTGGCATTCTGTGTGGGCTTGCACTTGGCCTATGGTGTGTGTGGGCTCCTGCTTGATGATGGTGTGTGTAGATTGGTGCTTGCCTGGTGGTGTGTGTGGAGTGGCACTTGGCTGGCAGTGCGCGTGGACTGGTGCTTGGCTGACGGAGTGCATGGATGGTGCTTGGCTGGCGGTGTGCGGGGATGGTGCTTGGCTGGTGGTGGACATGGATGGTGGTGTGCATGTACCGACTCTTGGCTGATGGTGTGGCTTGCATGGATCCCCCAGCGTTTTCTTACAGAGAATCCCCAATTTACCTACAAAGTCATATTTTCCTCACATTTCTGTGTGGGTAGGTTGTAGGATCATATTATATCAGATCAGAGGGGGAGGGAGGGAGATGCAGAGATCCATTCGGCTTCCTTATAGCATTCAATAATCACACAAGAATGGATTACTTGTACCTGTGTTACCAGGGTCATGAGATGTTGGTTCTTTCTAAGAAAACCCTCATTCATGTACGTAGGTGGTTGGACGGTATAACTTGGTTCACCGCCTATTTGTAACATTACAGCATCATCATTGAGTTCTTATTTTGGGTATGCTAACCTCCACATGGAGGTTTACCAACTGGTAGTACAGTAGCGACCAGAGATAAAAAAAAGTGGGGGTGCCAGTGTGAGGTGTATTAAAATTCCCTACATCGCCATTTAAGAATAGTCTTTAATTTGATGGAGATGTGGAAAGGTAAAAACAAAGTGGTGCGTGTATAGACTAAGTTGCTGATCATACGCACTGGTTAGTCCATATGAGCGGTCAACATGTTTCATCCCCATTTGTGCCCAGCCGGGTCGGGGGATTTCTTCAGGACCTGTGAGTGAATAAATTCGCTGAATTGGGAAACTATAATAAGTGGGTCATTAACTTATCACTTTAGTTATGTTGTTATCATGTCATTCGTACCTATAACTTTTGAGCCCCATTTGGGGGCCTCCTCGGGGGACCGGCAAGCTCTCCAGACCTGCGGGAGCTGCAGTCTCGACTTGTGCTTACTCTACACACGGAGCTCCGGGTTGTAGGATCACCATACAGGCACAAATTTCCTACCACCCAGCGTTCCCCTTGGTCTGCCGAGAAAAAGTATACCTCACTTGTGTGGGTGCCTAGAGTAGCATCAGCATAAAACCACATAAAAAACTGACTTTTTGGACCCACTTTGGCCCCCCTCAATCTCTATACATTTTTGGCCCTTCCATATCATAGGCACTTGGTCCATCTACACAAGTAAGGTATCATTTGTATCGGGAGACTGAGGGGAACGTTGAGGGGTAGTAAATTTGTGCTATGCAGTGACCCCACAACTTTCCCACAAAGATATTAGAGGTAAATGTGACTTTTTAGCAGAATTTGAGGTTTGCAGTGGATTCTGGGAAGGACATTTTTAAGGAATCAGTGCAAACCACACCTCCCTGGATTCCCACGGGTGTCTACGTTTTAGATATGTCTAGGTTTTTTAGGTTCCCCTAGATGTCTGCAAGCCCGGAACCAAAAACTCAGGTGTCCACATATTTATCACATCTATGGTTTTTCAAGGGGACATCTGTGTTTTTGGTCCCGAGCTCAGCGGCCATCTTGGGAGACCTATCAAACCCCGACATTTCTGAAAACTAGACACTTAGAGGAGTCTAGGGCAGTGTGGCACGAGTGGATCTCCCAACATTTTCCTACCCAGAATCCCCTGAGACCTCAAATTTGGCTAAAAATAATCACTTTTCCTTACTTTCCTACGTGGGAAAGTTGTAGGATCACCGGACTGCCACAAATTTCCCACCATTCAGCGTTCACCAGGTCTCCCGATAAAAATGGTACCTCACTTGTGTGGGTTGGCCTAGTGCCCGCAACAGGAAACACCCCAAAAGTCTGTGGAGACTTTAAAATTATTGATTGCAAGACTACCAGTGCTTAGAATGAGCTGTGCTATCCCCTTAATACCTATGTTTTTGGCCCTTCGCAGTCACAGGCCCTTAGCCCACCCATATAAGTGAGGTATCATTTTACTCGGAAGACTAAGGGGAATGCTGAGAGGTAGGACATTGGTTCCGGCAATGTGATCCCAGTCAGAAATGTGAGGAAATTTCGATATTTTCAGCTAAATTTGAGGTTTGTGGGGGATTCTGGGTAGGAAAATGGGGGATCCATGCAAGCCATACCTCCTTGGACTCCCCCAGGTGTCTAGTTTTCAGAAATGTCTGTGTTTGGTAGGTAATTTTGATGTCTCCACAATACATTTTGGTCCCTTCCCAGCCCCAGCCACTTGGACCACCCACACAAGTGACGTTTCATTTTTATCGGGAGAATTTGGGAAATGCAGGATAGGTGGAAGTTTGTGGATCCACACTGATTCCAGAACTTTCCATCACAGAAATGTGAGGAAAATGTGTTTTTGACCAAGTTTGAGGTTTGCAAGGGATTCTGGCTAACAGAACCTGGTGAGAGCCAAACAAGTCACCCCATCCTGGATTCCCCTGGGTGTCTTATTTTAAAAAAATATATAGGTTTACTAGGTTTCCCTAGGTGCTGGCTGAGCTAGGGTTCAAAATCCACAGCTAGGCACTTGCAAAAAAAGGGTCGGTTTTCACTGGAAAAATGTGATGTGTCCACTTTGTGTTTTGGGCCATTTCCTGTCGCAGGCACTAGGCCTACCCACACAAGTGAGGTTCACTTTTTATCGGGAGACTTTGTGGAATGCGGGGTGCATAGAAGATTGTGGATCCACGCAGATTCCAGCACTTTCAGTCACAGAAATGTGGGGAAACGTGTTTTTTTGACAACGTTTGAGGTTTACAAGGGCTCCTGGGTAACAGAACCTGGTGAGAATCATACAAGTCACCCCATCCGGGATTCCCCTGGGTGTCTAGTTTTTAAAAATGCATAGGTTTGCTAGGTTTCTGTAGGTGCCGGCTGAGGTAGAGTTCACAATCCACAGAAAGAGTTCACAATCCACAGCTAGGCACATTTAAAAAAAAAATTCAGTTTTCAGTGGAAAAATGTGACGTGTCCACGTTGCATTTTGGGCCGTTTCCTGTTGTGGTCACTAGGCCCACCCAGACAAGTGAGGTACAACTATTATCGGGAGACTTTGGGGAATGCAGGGTGGGTAGAAGTTTGTGGATCCAAGCAGATTCCAGAACTTTCAATCACAGGAATGTGAGGAAAATGTGTTTTTTTCTGATAAATTTTGAGGTTTGCAAGGGATTCTGGGAAACAGAATCTGGTGAGAGCCACAGAAGTCACCCAATTCTAGATTCTCCTGGGTGTCTTATTTTTAAAAATGTGTAGTTTTGCTAGGTTTCCATTGGTGCCAGCTGAGGTAGGGTTCACAATCCACAGCTAGGAACATTGCAAAAAAAGGTCTGTTTTCATTGGAAAATGTGATCTGTCCACGTTGCGTTTTGGACCGTTTCCTGCCGCGGGCACTAGGCCTACCCACACAAGTGAGGTACCATTTTTATCAGGACTCTTTGTGGCATGTGGTGTGCATGGAAGTTTGTGGATCCATGCAGATTCCAGCACTTTCAGTCACAAAAATGTGAGGAAAATTTGTTTTTTGACATAGTTTGAGGTTTGCAAGGGATTTTGGGTAAAAGAAGCTGGTGAAAGCCAAACAGTCACCCCATCCTGGATTTCCCTGGGTGTCTAGTTTTAAAAAATGCAGAGGTTTGCTAGGTTTCCGTAGGTGCCAGCTGAGGTAGGGTTCACAATCCACAGCTAGGTACATGACAAAAAAAAAGATCTGTCTTCAGTGGAAAATGTGATGGGTCCACGTTGCTTTTTGGGCCGTTTCCTGTCATGGGCACTAGGCCCACCCACGCAAGTGAGGTACCATTTTTATCGAGAGACTTTGAGGAATGCGGAGTGGGTGGAAGTTTGTGGATCCACGCAGCTTCCAGAACTTTCCATCACAGAAATGTGAGGAAAATGTGTTTTTTTTTTACAAAGGTTGAAGTTTGCACGGGATTCTGAGTAACAGAACCTGGTGAGAGCCACACAAGTCATTTAAAACATTTACAGGTTTCCCTAGGAGCTAGAGTCCAAAATCCACAGCTAGGCACATTGCGAAAAAGGGTCAGCTTTCACTAGAAAAATTTGATATGTCCATGTTGTGTTTCGGGCAGTTTCCTGTCGTATGCACTAAGCCAACCCACACAAGTGAGGTACCATGTTTATCGTGAAACTTAGGGGAACACAGAATTGTAGAACAACTGTTTTTACCTATTGACTTTCTATGCATTTCTGCCTTCCAAATGTAAGATAATGTGTAAAAAAGAAGTCACTTTGAAAAATGTCCTATAATTCACATGCTAGTATGGCTATCAACAATTTTGGAGATGTGCAAATAACTTCTGCTTCGAAACTGTATATTTTGTTCCCATTTCAGAAGAGCATAGGTGTCCTTGATACCTATTTTTCACTCTTTATATTTTACCAAATTAATTGCTATATGCCTGGTACACAATGAAAAAGCATTGCAAGAGAGCTCCATTATTGCCTCTGGGTTCCTTTTTGTGAACCTACAAGTCCTATATATCCCCACAACCAGAAGGGTTCAGTGGATGTAACGATATATATCGCTTTAAAAAATCTGTCATACATAGAAGAAGTTACAGGTGAAAACGTTTGCACAAATTGCTGTATTTTTCAACCCACTTTTAATATTTCTTATTTTCAAGTGTAGGCTTCTAAAAAAAAATCTTAAATGATCTACACAAATGACACCTTGCTGAATTCAGAATTTTGTCTACTTCTCAGAAATGTATGGCCCTCTGGGATCCATTGTTGCATTCATGCCCATTTCTACCACTAACTAGAAGGAGGATGAAAGCACAAAAAGTAGCAAATATAGGCTATGTTCTAGTAAAATGCCAAAACTGTGTAGAAAATGTTGGTTTTCTGACAAAAGTTCGCTTGTTACTGAAAGCTGAGAAGATTGTAATTTAAGCACCACAAGCCCTTTGTTGATACCATTTGTAGGGAAAAAACAGACGCTTTCTTCTGCAGCACTTTTCCCCCATTATCCCCAAGAAAACAAAACTTAGCTGTATTTTGGCTAATTTCTGGGTCTCCTCCAAAGGAATCCACAAACCCTGGGTACCTTTAAAATCCCCATGATATTGGAAGAAAAGGACGTAAATTTGGTGTGGATACCTTATGTGGACATAAAGTTACAGGGGCCTAAGCGCAACCTATCCCAAATAGCCAAAAGAAAGGGTGGGGGGAGAGGCCTAGCAGAGAAATGGTTAAAAGCCCTCAAAAAAGCCACCAACATAATCCCTTTGCAACAGTGAGGAAGTAAAATCAGCAGGAAAAGCTACAAAAAAGCTAGAAATTAGGAAAATGGAAACTAGATATAAAGCATGGGGAGACCTAGATAAAACGGCCCATCTAAAAGACAGCAGGATCTGGGAGGTTATAAATCAACCCTTTTTTACAGAGAACCCCGTAAATGAAATTGAATGCCACATTTTAGAACAGGAGTGGGTAAGTCACTGCTCTGAAACCTTTGACCCTAATGATCAACTTGATGAATCACACATGGAACCTGAAATAGATCCACTCTTTTTTGATGATGCCTGGCTAAGTGAATTTATTGATCTAACAACAGTTACCAAAGCTATCCAGAACACTGTCCCTGGCATGGCCCCAGGTCCCGATGGAGACCCCGTTGACATGTTAAAATTGAAACTGGAGTTCTGGGGCCCATTAGTGACTAATGTCTTTAAAGCAGTTGTGAAGGGGGCTCCAATTAACACCTGGAGGGAAGCCACTGTAGTGCCAGTATTCAAGAAAGGGAACAGGAATAGTCCCACATTTTAATACCCGATTTCTTTGTTAAATGCCACAGTAAACACTTTAGGACGGGTTTTCTTGGGAAAGCTGGTAGTATGAGCAAAAATGAATTCCTTATTTCCGAAGGCTCAATATGGTTTCCATCCATGGTTGGGGACCATTGAGCAAGCACTTAACTTATCCCTCATCATGGGAAAATACATCAAGGCCAGGAGAGGCTCATTACACATGGCATTTATGTACCTCTCCTGTGCCTTTGATTTGGTAGATAGGGGAAAGTTGTGGTCTTTGATGGAATCAGCTGAGGTAGACCCACCATTGTTGTACCTCATTAAGTGGTTACACTGGGATACTACCACCAGGACCCGTTATATGCAACAAAGCGATTGTACACAACCTATAAAGGTAACCGGAACGGTCAGGCATGGCTGAATAATGGCACCTTTTCTATTTTCATTGTATATCATTTCTTTAGACAAAGCCTTGGGTATATGTAGTGATCATACACCTAAAATAATCTCCCGACCAGTCCCTGTTCTTTTATAAGCAGATGATGTGGTTTTAATTTCACAAACCAGAATTGGCCTCCAGAAACTTTTAAATGGTTTTAACAGTTTTATGACAATCCCAAGTTTTAAAATAAATCACCAAAAATCATTTATTTTAACTAGTGGCCCAAAAAACCCCATAACAAAATCCTTTTTTATTGGCTATACCCTGATTACTAAGTTTTTATATTTCAATTATTTAGGTATCCTCTTTGAAGTTGGTTTGTCATGGGGCAGCTTGACTAAACAGAGAATGCAGAAAATGGGAGTAGAGAGTGAATCAATCTTCAGATTCACAAAACAACTGGGACACAAGCCAATTAAAGAGATGGTCCAGCTATACAAATCTAAATGTCTGTGAGTGGGAACATATGAAGCTGGAGTGTGGGGTCATGAAGTGTCAGCTACAATGAAGGGTATCAAAAACAAGTTCCTTTGTCGGATACTGGCCGTTCCTAAATCGGCACTAGCTTTATCATCCACAGTAAATTGGGTATGGGCTATCTGGTAGACAAAGTTAAAAGCCCCCCCTTTTACTTTGGGTCAAAATTTGGGGTACCCCACAAGCAGACTTTTCAAGAGGCGTTCTTAGCGATTCCGTCAAGTTGGACAATAGATACACTATCCCTTAGCTGCATATGTAAGGAAAAGCTTTCATAATATGGGCCTGACCAATCTTTTTGAATTCCCAGATAGTATTGGTCCCCAAACTAATGACATAGTTAAGGACCGATTTCTCATGATAAATGAAGAGATTAGAAGCACAAGATATTTAAATTCATTTCTCAATTATGTGCCAATTTCCACAACGCCTGTGATAGAGCAGTAATTAATATGGGTGGATAGACCAAAACACAGATTTTAGCTCACGAAGCTCAGGTTACATTCAATTCATTATTTGGTTGCAATAACTCCTCACCCCAAACAACAGCGCACTTTATGCTTTTTTGCACTCTATATAGCATCTTGAGAAAATGGTTTTTACTACCACTTTTAAAGCACAAGCGCTTTACAATGCACCAAGAGGGACTGATCTTTTTATAATGCTTAAATACTCCCACAATTTGTTTTTTCTGTCCTTAATTATATATAGTCTGTAATAAAATTAAGGAGGAGGTATGCTTGATAAGAATATTTCCTTTTTAGCCTAGTTGAGATTGTTATTAGCATTTACATAAATGTTAGCCTCTAAGGGTGCCTGTAAATCAATGTTATACTGTTTGCTAAATGTTTACATAATTTATATTGCTTTGTAGTTTTTTTAATTATTCATAGTTGTCAATTGATGTGTGATAATAAAAAGCATATGATTTACAATATATATTTTATCAAATCTGTGCTTTATAGTCATTGTTATGACTGAATAAAGACTTTTGACTGACTGACTGACCCACATGAGAATGAGATGGTGAAGGCAAATGAATGAGACGTTCTAGAGCTGTATCTATATGAATGTTGGTGTATATGGAATCACTGTTATGTGTATAGAAAGTTTCTAATTTTCTTATTACTGTCTAGTTATAACATCACTAGTCACTTGTCATAAGAAAATTACTTAGCTACTCTACTTTAATATGTTATTAGAGTTTAGATGAGATGTCACAATGTCTCTGCTAGAGCAAACAGACAGTGTGCAGGTAATGGAGCAGACTTACAACTGCTCTTTAAACAACAAAAAGGAAAGCACGTGTATTCAGCTCCTATGAACTATCTTTACCCGAAACAAACAGCCATTTGCAGAATTTGCAGAAAAGAGGCATTAAAAATACTATGGGGCATATTATCAAGAAACGGCGTTAAGATTATCGCCGCTTTAGCAGCAGAAAACTGCCGCTAAAGCGGCGATAATGGGCTTGATAATATGCCCTTGAGAATTCCCATAGAAGCCCATGTTCTGGTGTCAACATGGGCTTCTATTGGAATTCTCTGCGGCATATTATCAAGCCCATTATCGCCGCTTTAGCGGCATTTTTCTGTCGCTAAAGCGGCAATAATTTTAATGCCGTGCTTAATAATATGCCCCAAAGTTTTTTTCCTATAGAGTTCTGTCAAAAAAACTGATTTTTCTCTTCACATTATCAAACATTTAGATCAACAGCTGGTTTTGAAAATGACTTACATTAATGTGCATACTATAAGTTTTTTAACACATTTCTAGCTGCATACTGATAAATCTTGCAGTGCAGGCTCTGCATTTACTCTACATCCCTAATAACACACTATCTCTTTCATATGAAAAAGCAAGAGACCATGGAATTAAACATTTTTGGGGAATGATAATGGTATGATCATTGATTATAAGGAATAAGATACCCTCTACTTTACTTTAACGGGATCATGTAAGTCACATCAGAGTTCCATAACCGTTTAAAGCACTGGTCTCAAACGCTATTTTGAAGGTCCATGTCACTATATGAAATAAGTACCATGCCATGGGGAGTATGCATCTTCCATAACAGTCAAATACCAAACTTGCAAACTTTTTTAAATGTACTCATAAAAAGACCCAAAAGAAAATAATCTCACACAATGACAATGATATGTTTATCAGTCTCAGTGTATAGGTCACACTCATTTCAGGCTTCCTTTTAAGGATAGTTGTGTTTGGTCTGTGCAAATGTTTCCTATGCTCTCTGGAGACTGCTCTGGGGAGGTGAGTTTAGGTACAGGGCCGAGGACAGGCAAGATACTGATGGGTTGCCAGAAGGAAGTTATAAAGGTAGCATTAATTGATTTAGTTCACAACATGAAGTCCCAAGGGTATAACCCATCCTCTGCAAGACTGATAAAGCTAATGAAGAGTCAGTCATCTGATAGACCATGGCTGCCCCCTTATTTACATACAACCTTTCAGAGGCACCAGCTCCCGGGTACGGATTGGAAAAGGGATCTAATAAGAAGAAGGAGAAAGGAGTGGTGGACAGCATTAAGAATGGGGCATTGGCAAGCGAGCGGGCAGTGATTGGCAAGCAAGCGGGCAGTGATCTCAAGGTGGGCAGAGTAGGAGGAGAAAGAGGAGAGGTAGGAGTGACGTATGGTGAGTGACTTACGGTGAGTGATAAGGAAATGAAAATAAAAGGATGGGTGAGAGGACTGAGAATAGGGAGGTCATGACTGGACAGGTGAACTTCAACAAGAGAAGCTACAGTGACAAGTGGACATAGACAAGAGACTTAGAGCTCTCAAGTTTTGAAATCTCCAAGCAACTAATTAGCATATTTGATGACATCACCGGGAGTGGTGCAACATAAAATTTGAAATCAATGCAAGCATGGAAAGTGACATCAATGTAGTTATCAAAATGAATGTATGATTAAGAAAATAACCCTTAATCTTCAATAAAGTAGACTCATGGCCTTCATAAGTAGTGGAGCAGCATTCTGATGTGTCCAAAGCAGATATACCCTTAAACTGAAAGTGCTACCTCCTGTAGTAGGATGACAACCTTTCCATCTCCCAGGAGCTGCTTTATGTGTGTCAGAGTAACAGGTGAGACATTTAACCTTATGTTATATGTTATATTGTCTATGTTAGTAACATGCACATATCACCCACAGGAGAAGGCTGACCAGGAGGCCTACTAGCAGGGTACATAAGCTTAGAATATTCAAGTGTATAGCTTTCCCCAAAGTCCATCAGGGAGCAGGTGTAGCCAGGGCTGGCTTTAGCGCTGGTGGCACCTGGCGCAACAATCTTTGTTGGCGCCCCATCCCGCCCCCTCCTTACGACCTCTTTCTCAGATTCCCTCACTACCACTTGGTAAAAGTGCCCCTCATCGCTCCATAGCTCCTCTCTAGCATACATTTAATTTGTTTTAAAGTGCTGGTAAAGGGTGGTTTTACTAATTCACTCAGCTATTCACATAAAATACAGATCTGTTCTTTACAGCAAGCATATTAACCCTCTACTCTACTTTATGGTGAGTCATAACAACCACTAGACAAAACTCTAATCTCTCTCTCTAGCAGGAACATTAATAACAAGAGTTATCTTGACATTTGTATTGCTGCCTGAAAGTTGAACACACAAGGAACACTGCAGAAGGCACTTTTAAATCGTAAATTATTGCTAAACACATCGCCCCTCAAGATCAGGGCCCTCCTCCAGGTCAGTGCCCAGTGCGGCCGCACTGTTCGCACAGCCCTAAAGCTGGCTCTGGGTGTAGCAGATGGCTGGAGGAAGCTTATTACAGGCTGGATAAGTTCGGAAAAGGAGCGATCCCTAGATCTGGAGCAGGAGGTATGTGGCCTGTGGGCTAATAAATCAGCGACATAGAGAGAAGATGTCTGAACGGAGCGTGAAATGAAATTTGTGTGCTGATGTAGGAGAGGCCTTGATTGTGAAGATCTCTGTATGACAGAGAAGTTTAAAGGATGCACACTTGTGAATGGGAGGCCATTGAAGGGTCAAGATCCAACATTAGCGTGGCAACCGCATTCTGGATCCCCCCTAGCTTCTTGAGAAGGTGGGCCTGGAAGCCTACATAGAGGATGTTTCCCTAGTCCTACTAGTGACAAGGACTTGGAGTGACAATTTTTCTGGAATTCAGGGCCATCCATTTGAATGTTTTTCTAAGCATCCTATGGATGCCGAAGCAGCAGTCTGACACTGCTGTCACAGATGATGCCCAGGTTCTTGGTGGATTACTTAGGCTGAGTGAAGGGGCTAGATCTGTGGGCCACCAGGCATTTGCATCAAAGGGATGTGCCCTTGCCGAATAAGTCGAGTTCTGTTTTATCGCTGTTGTGTCTGAGGCAGTTGTTGCTCATCCACTTGGCTACTTTTGACATGCAATGGGAAAAGTTGGCATGGGTACTTTCAGTTTCTACTGAAAGGAAGAGGATCAGCTGTGTGTCGTCCACATAGAATAAGATGATGACTCTGAAAGATCTGATTATGGCTGCAAGAGCCACCTTCTAAATATTGAAACGGGTCAGGCTGAAGGAAGAATCCTATTGGACCCACAGGATATTGATAGGGTCCAAATGAAAAGGGGTAAGAAAAACCAAATGAGTGTGATGGATTGGAAAGACTGGAGATCTGAGAGGCAGATGCCTATGTTGTGGAGGTGTTTGCTGAGAATAGCACTGGCTACTTTGTTAAATGCCATCGATAAGTCCAAAAGGATCAGAGCCAGGGAGGCTCTCCTATCAGTGATAAAACAGATGTAATCTGTAGCTGTGATCAGAGTCATTTCAGTACTGTGATTGGTTCTAAAGACTAATTGAGAGGCATTTACAAGACATGGTCTCTCCAGGTTGTGAGTGATCTGGTGACAGCCCAGTTATTTTCCATACTTTGGCCAGATAGAGGAGGAGAGAGAGATGGGTCTAATGTTTGCCAATACTTTGCGATGAGCTGAGGGTTTCTTGAGCAGGGGTTGGACCTTGACATGTTTCAATTCCATGGGGCAAGGAGCAGAGGAGAGAGACAATTTGAAGAGGATGGTGTGGGAATTCCCTATGAGCTCATGTCCCAGAGGAAAACTGTTGTTTGTACAGGGGTCATTAGGTAAGCCTGACTTCAATTAACCATCCTCTATCTGGAAACATTCATAGCAGAGGTTGTATGAGTTCCTCCACAATGCTGAAGATTTCTTCGGAATAGCTGCTGCACTTCTGTATGCATGCAAAATGCACCTGGTGGCCAGATGTGTTTTGTGGAGGTCAAGATTGTCAGCCTGATTGAATATCCAAGTGTTGCACTGGCTGTGACTAGTTCATGTTGGTGTCCTGGTGAAAGGGGTGTTTTAAGAGCTTTTATTTCAAGTTGTCTTGAGTGACTTTGTTTCTGCCTTGGGTTGTGATACTACGAGATGCCGTGGTTTTGGTTAAAGAGAGGGAGAAATTAAATCCTAACAAGTGGTGTTCTGACCGTGTCACATGGAGAGGGCTTTCCATTGAAATGACCGGATGGTTCATAAAGTTTGAGTCTAGCAATTGGTGAGGGGTAGAGATGAAGCACAAGCACTCTTAGATTATTCTTGAGGTTCATTGAGTCAGTGTTGGGGGTGTATTCTATGAGTGAGAGCTCAACCTGTCCTCTAAATGTGTGAGTCTCACTCACACTGTATGAGACTTGAGGTCTCCTGAAACATAGTTAGTGATGGAGGAGGTCTGCTGTGATAGAAGTGGTGGACAGTGACAGGGGAGGTGGGCAGTGATGGGTGAGGTGGAGAGGGACAAAAAATGAAGGCATTCAAGGATAGATTGTGCAGTGATAGGAGAGCTGGACACACACAGGAGAGGTGGACACACACAAGAGAGGTGGACATACACAGAAGAGGTGGACACACATAGGAGAGATGGGCACCTATCGCAGATGTGGACATTCTGGTTAAAGGGGGGCAATGACAACAGAGAGGTTAACTGTGTTATGAATAAGAAAGGAAATTGCAATTTTTCAACACATCACCATCTGCTCATCTCATCCATCAAAGCTTGAGAGGGGCCTAATACAAAAATATGTTATCCACGGGGGCTCTCCCTTGCAAGGTTTGACGACCACTGTTACAAAGAGACTAGTTATTTGGCCTTGGTCCTCTGTATGATCACAGAACGCCTTGGTGACTTGCAATATCCTTAGAATGTACAATAGAAGGTCATCTATCTCATACATAATTCACAAATAAAAACCTTTCATCTTCACATTAAGCATGCATATCTTTCAGACCAATTACAGAAGTTGCCATTCTGCCCTTGCAGGGTAGTATTTTTATCCAATGACGAGCCAAAGGTTGCAGGGTCAGTATCCACGGGTCTCCATAGCCTCACTCATGAACTGTGCATATCAACAGTACCAAGCCACACGGGGTGCTCACTAGGCAGGCTGACGTTTGTTGCTCGAAGAATATCTTCTGATCTATCAGCATCCCGGTGCCTGCCCTTTGTGGTACAGACTTCACGAGCCTCTAATCACCACTAGCCTTGTGAACAATCTTAAAGTTTCTTCTCATTCCTGGATCGCATCAATGACATCAAGGTATCTGCTCACTCACAACTCTTGACCTGTGTAATCACTTGGATCATCGATAACTGTACCATGAACCAACACCATCCAACAAGACGCGAGCAGGCGTATGTATAGGAAGTAACTCTGTAAAAGAGGGCTGTGTGACTGCCCCCCAAAACAGACTTCATTTACCAGGAACATTTCCTTTTTATTTAAGTCTGAATTTTATGTTGTCGATTGGTTGGGAGCATGTATTGCTTTGATATATTCAAATGACTCTTGTTTTAGTTGTTGTTTTGCCGCTATTTGGGTAGAATATAATACTTCTGTCATCTCAGTGACGGGAAATTATATTTTCATTTTCACACAATGGCCGGCAAAAAAACACATACAGTGTTACTAAAAGTAGTATAGATTTAGGGGCACATGCATCAAGCCTTTTTCTGTTCGCAAATGGGCCGATTAGCGAATGGAAAAAAGCCTTTTCAGATGCATGTACCTTTTTTTCATTCGCAATTTAGGTAATCACAATTTTTTGCGATTACCATAATTGCAAATGCATTTAGAGAATCACAATTTGCGCATCCCTATTTGCCTATGCACATAGCCTTTCCTAAATGCAAACTGTGTTTTTAGGAAACGCTAGTTACTATCAACTTCAAGTAATTTGTGCATTCTTTGAAAAATGCACAAAAATGCATTTTTCAAAGTGCCTTGTATCGTGCGTGCTTCACATGTGCTCACTTACCTTTTTGGGGGGGATGCTTCACAAGGGGGCTTAGGCCACTGGGCACCCTTGGATTTGCAGTCACAATTTGTGACTACCAGTTTGGTAATCGCAATTTACGAATGCATTACCTTAAGGCCCATAGGAATGAATGGAGTCACATTAGCTAATAACGATTCGTAATTTCCAAATCGCTATTAGCTAATGTTAAGGAATATCTCCTCCTTCTGCTCATGTACTTTAGATTATTGTCACATAAATACAGCAAACACCCTATCCTCATTCACATTCTTACATAGATGCACAATAGTTTGGCAGTGAATGATGTTTTATCAAAAGTAATCTAATTGTGCTGTAACATTTGTACCACCTACTCACATAACATTCATCCAATTGTGAAAAAGGGTCATGCTGTGTTTGGTTATGACTTTGTTCATTTATTTATGTAGTGGTGACTTTTTTAGCTGTTTCATGTTACCTTCTGCTACATCCAGTTATTGTACGACCAGGAAAGTGTGTTTTTTAAAATGTTTTTCAATAGCTACATCTGATTTGTCCAAAGTCCATTTAGAATTCAAATCTGAATAGTTCATTTTTCAGAATCTTCCTCAGTTACCTGTTGTTTGGTTCAGATCTCAAGGTAGCACAGCCTGGGGCCCTCTAACCTTCGGTCTTACTGCTATGTTTTATTTTCTTGATATACTGATTGTGGATCAAACAGCAGAGTCAGAGCGGACATTTCTCACTATTTCACAGTGCCGTGTGGTGTTTGGCTGGATTATTCAGGTATTTTGGGATGCCACTCAATTATGTGTTAGGAATGGTGCAGAAGATCTACTGGGAACCAGTGGAGAGTTTTCACGCTTAGCTTGATATGGCCATATTTGAATGGTTTTAGGTACATTATGGCTGCCTGGCTCTGGAGTTCTGTTACCTGGCTCTGAGATTCTTCGCGAGATTAGCGTAAATGAAGTTGAAGTAGTCCAGGTGAAGGTCTGATTCTGTTAACTTCACCCAGTGGTCCTCAGTTATATCACCCATTGTACAAGGAAATCGTTCTTTTGCGGATAAAGAATTTAAAAATATTGAGGTCTAGGTTCCTTGGAATGTGGCGTGAGGATTTGATTATTAAATAAGTACCTTGCTTTGTTACGCCTCGTAATTTGAGGTATTTTCCTGCCTTTTTTAGGACAAAAGTCTTAATTTTCATCAAATTGGTGAGAATTTGTGAGAATTGCATCCTTTGTGCGTGAAAGTTGCAAATTTCGTATTTTCCTGACAAAAAGTAACCAATTACTCATAGCCACAGCCACTGACCCTCTTCTGGGTGATGAGGTGCATTATAAATCATTATTTCAAACTGAGTGATTCAGATTTCACAACATTCTTTTCAGAAACACAGAGATGTTGGCCCAACCTTTCCATAGTTCTTAGACAATGTATTTCCCTGTATTGCTGGTAGTTGCTCTCATATCCGACTTGATAAACAACATGATCCCCCTGGGTTCAGTCTGATCTGGGATGACCAGCCCAGTTGGACTAATCAATGGCAGAAAAGGTTTGGTAAATTGTACACAGAAGAATATATTTACACTCGGACATCAACCAGGGGATGCCAGGATTAGTGGAGGTTACCCTTGGATAGCCATTTGGTATTGATGGCAGTGCCCTTGTAATCCCTGATTTTTTTTTTGATAAACAAGTTTTTATTGTTTTAAACAGTACAACAACAGAAACAGTCTGGTATTCCGAAGCAGTACCACACAGCAATACATTAGAAAGCACCCCCCGTTCCCCCCCGCCCCCAGAAGCCCCCCTCCACCCCCCGAACCGCCCTACTAAAGTATGTTGCCTAGCCATTTCCCCCAAACTTTCCGGTATTTCTTGGGGCATCCTCGTGCCCGATAGAGAGTCCGCTCCTGCGCCGCGCACCAGTCCACCCCAGCTCCCCATTTAGCCACACTTGGCGGCAACGGCTGCTTCCATGCCGCTGCAATGTCGCGCTTGGCCACCATCAAGGCCGTCATGAGAAACAGCTGCTCTGAACGCGTGCCATCTAAGCCATCTGTGATGCCCAGCAGCGAGTGTCGGGGGTCGAGTGGCACCTCCCACCCCAGGACCTCCGTAAGCTCGGTTTCAATGCCTCTCCAGAACCCCTCCAGGGCAGTGCAGGACCACACCATATGCAGGAAGTCTGCCGGCTCGGAACCACATCGGGGGCAGGCCGCGTCCCCGGAGAGTCCCGCACGGTGAAGGCGAGCCGGTGTGAGGTATGCCGCATGGAGATAATAGATTTGGATGAGTCGCAGCTTAGCGGAGGCCGTCACCAAGCGGGGGGCCATAAGGGCGTCCCGCCAGTCGGCCTCATCCAGGGGACCCACCCATCCCTCCCAGCGCTCCTTAAGACCCGCAAGGGATGTAGGGGTGCAATTGACGAGGGAGCGGTAAATCCTGGAAATGCCCCCCCTCCCCAGGTTGCCCAGCAGGACCTGAGCCTCCGGGGGGCTGTGGTCTGGCAGCCGGACGTCCAGTGGGGTGTAGGTGCGTATGGCGTGGCGCAGCTGGAGGTATCTATAAAATTGAGAGGAGTGAAGGGAAAAACGCGCCTGCAGCTCTGAAAAGGAACACATCCGCCCCCCCCGCCAGACGTCCCCCAGTTGGGAAATGCCGATGAGGTCCCAGGATTTGAAGCCTTCCAGCTTTGTGACCTCCCGCAACCACGTCCCGTGCCACAGGGGAGTGACCCGGGTCAACCGTCCCGTCCATCGGGTGAGGCGGAGCGCCGCTCGCCAGGACAGGAATACAGCCCTGGTAAAGTCCGGGCAAGAAGCAGGGATGGGGGCGCCGTACAGGCGATCTTGGATATCGGAGAAACCCAAGCCGTTAAGTTCCACCCTGTAGGCCGGGTCGGACCAACCCCCTCCAAACCAGTCGTGAATGACCAGGAGGCGGGTGGCCATGTAGTAGAGGTAAAGATCAGACATGCCCAGGCCCCCGTCAAAGGTGGGTATGCGGCACGTCGACAGAGCCAGCCGCCGCCTCCCCTCGCCCCAGAGAAATCTCGTCGCCATCCCGTCTAGTTCGCGGAACCACGGTCACGGAAAGGAGAGGGGGGCGTTTTGCAATACGTACAGAAACCGGGGAAGGATCATCATTTTGTAGAGGGCGACCCTCCCTAGCGGGTTAAGGGGCAGCTGTTGCCATCGCGCCAGGTCGACCTTGGCTCTCTTGACCAGGGGGGCGACGTTGAGCGCCCAGCTCAGCTCCGGGAGGAGGGAGACCCAGATGCCCAGGTACTGAAATGATAAGCGGCGCAGAGGGATGGTCTCCTGCCAGTCAAAGCATTCCCTGGAGGGGTGCAACGGAACCAGGACCGACTTCCGCGGGTTGAGGGAGAGACCCGACGCCCGGCCGAAACGGCTCAGAATGGATAGTGCACGCGGTCCGGAGCGCGCTGGGTCCCCAAGGTATAGTAGGACATCATCCGCATAGAGGGCGATTTTGTCGGCTTCCAGGCCAGGCCATTCCCACCCCCGAAGGAGGGGGTCAGATCTAATCAGGGCGGCCAGAGGCTCCATTGCCAGAGCGAAGAGAAGGGGCGACAGTGGGCAACCCTGCCTCGTCCCCCGGCCGATCCGAAAGGGCCTTGACAACGCACCATTAACCAATACTCTGGCACGGGGCCGGGCATAGAGGACTCGCACCATCCCCACGAACCGAGGGCCAAAGCCCATGCGGGACAGGACGTCGAAGAGGTAAGTCCACCCCACCGAATCGAAAGCCTTTTCGAAGTCGACGAGGAGTAGAGCGAGGTACGGGGTCAGACGCTGGCGGCGGGCCAAGGCCACATGGAGACGGCGCAGACAGTGGCGCGTGCCCCGAGCGGGCATGAAGCCACATTGATCCGGGTGGACCAAGGTAGACAACAGGGGCCTAAGCCGCTGGGCCAAGACCGCCGCATAGAGCTTCACATCGGTGTTGATGAGCGAAATTGGGCGGTAGGCAGCTCTATCGGTGGACGGCGGCGTGGATTTGGGCAAAACCACAATCGTGGCCAGGTCAGACTCCGGGGGGAAGGAACCCCTCTCAAGCGCCTCCGCATAGTGAGCTCTCAGCCGCGGGACCAGGGTGTCCCTATAGGCCGCAAAGAATTCCTGAGGAAAGCCGTCCGGGCCTGGTGTCTTCCCCGCTGACGTACGCCCGATTGCCTCCCCGATTTCTTCGGCGGAGATGGGGGCCTCCAGGCTCTCCATTTCGTCCGGCCGAAGCCGGGCCAAGCAGGCGTTGCCGGGCGCGAGCAGGGCGTCCAGAGAAAGGTCCGGCGCACGCGCTCGGTAGAGCTGAGAATACAACTGGGCAAATGCCGCTGCCATCGCCACGGAGGAGGACTGGAGCACCCCCGACGAGTCGGTAATCGCCGGAATGATGCGCGACGCCCTGGGGTAAGTGGCCAGGCGGTGCAACAGTGCGCCGTTCTTGTCCCCCCAGCCATACACCCTCGCTACCGAGGACTGCCAAAGAAGCTTGGCCGCCTCGAGGGACCGCTGACAAATCTCCTGATGAAGGAGCCGCAACTGTCGGTCCACCGCCGGGTCGTCGTGCTCGGAGAGCGACTGCTCCAGCCGCAGCGCCCGGGCTTTGCAAGCAGTGAGCTGCCGCAGCTGTGTCTGGCGGTGCCGCACCACATGTGCCTTGGCCGCCCCCCTGATGGTTGCCTTGCAAGCCTCCCAGAGGGTGCCCGCCGACGAAACGGAGCCCTCATTGGCACCGTAATAATGAGTAAGCTCAGTGCCAACCGCCTCCCGCAATGTCTTATCCTGGAGGAACCAGGCGCTGAACCTCCACACCGGCCTAGCCGCGTGAGGCGGGGGGCCCAGACCCAGGAGGACTGGTGAGTGATCCGAAATGCCCCTGGGAAGGATGCGGGCATCCTGGACGCTTCCGCACTCGGTGGGAGGGACAAAAATCACATCAATACGGGCGTGAGAGTGGTGGGCGGCTGAAGTGTGGGTGTATTGACGATCGTGAGGATGCCAGAGCCTCCAGGCGTCGCAGAGGCCCTGGGCCTCCGCCCATCCCGCCAGCTGTCTCGCCCGCGCGGCGCGGGAATCCGAAATCGGTCCCGACGAATCCAGCTGTGGGGCCAGGACCGCGTTAAAGTCGCCCCCAAGCACGGTAGTGCCCACGGGGAGAGAGTCCAACAACGAGGCAGCGTGGGATAAAGCCTGCGACAATCCCGAGGGAGGCACATAGAGCGAAAGGAAGCTGACCGGGCGACCCTCCAGTGTACCACAAATAGCAATCCCGATTCCATGGGGCGCACGGGCCACCCTCTGAAGGACGAAGGAGAAGGAACGACGCAGCAGGACCGCCACCCCGCGGGAACCACGGGAAAACCCCGAGTGCCACACCCGGTCGTACCCGTAACGCGCCAAGAAAGGGCATTTTTCCCCAAGGAGATGGGTCTCCTGAAGGAGGAGGACGTCGGCCCCAACGCGCTGAGCATACTTAAGGACCGCCGTGCGCTTAAGCCTATCCAGCAGGCCGTTCACATTCCAGGACAGGATACGCAGCTGCGCCCTGGGGGCTACGTCAGCCATAGATACAACGGGCGCAATGGGACGCCACAGGGTCGGAGCCACCCCAGGGGAGCCAGGAGGACCTCATGCCGCACCGGCGCGCAGGGGCCAGGACCCATGGGGAAGGCAGGGGACAGGCAATAGGGGGCCAGGGGTGCCAGGCTGGGAGCGGGTGGCAGCAGACCGTGTGTGTGAGCCAGCGCGGAGCGCTGCAGTGACGCCCGCGGGAGGAAGCCAAGGGGCGCCAAGACGGGAGCGGGCAGCAGCAGGTCGTGTGTGTGAGCAAGCGCGGAGCTTTGCGGTAACGTTCGCAGGAAGCAGCGATGCGGCGCACCCAGGAAAAACCAGACACAAACGAAGAGGACCACCCTCCCTAGGAGGAACATCCAACAAAACATCCAACAAAACCCACCCCCCAACCCCCAACCCCCCACCCTACACTTCGAGAACTGAAGCATCTGTCGCCCTAACTTCAACAACTATTACAAAAGCCCCAAGCGAAACGCTCGGGTGTCAAGAGCGTGGTGGACCCCTCCAGAAGTACGGATGCAAGTGTTCCGGCCTAGACTACTACCCCTGAGCGGAGATCCGCTGAGTCCAGGACCGTGGCGGAGGCCTCAGCCGCGGGACCGGGCCGCCAGAGCTGCTGCCAAGACAGAAGACCACCCAGAGTCAAATGGCCGGGCTGCGGGAGAGATCAGAAAGGTCCACAGGCGCGATGAGGGGGGTCAGGGACGGGTCCGGCGGGCGCGGTGACCGGCTCCGGAGGCCCCCAGCCGCCTGAGAGGATGTCCCGGATGAGGCAGACGAGTCCCTCGGCCTCCTGCCCGACATGCTCGTGGAGCGAGGCCCAGCTGCCAACCCCCCCCGGGGCCGCCGGGACTGTGTGCGTCTCCTGCGGCGTGGGCGAGGAGGTCTGGTTGTATCCAGGTCCGAAGGCCTCCGAGCCGGGGACGCCCGCCCAGATTGGCGCAGGGGTCGTTCCTCAGTGAGCCAAGTCCAGGCCGCCCGGGGAGTGTCGAAAAACAGGGTCTTATCCTGAAAGACCACGCGGAGGCGGGCCGGGAATTGAAGTTGGTAGCGAAGACCCAAGGAGCGCATCTTATGTTTCACCTCCAGGTATGAGCGGCGTTGCTCTTGAACCTACCGGGTGTAGTCGGGGAAAACCATGATGGTGTGGTTATTGAAGGACAGAGGAGACTGCACTCGCGCCTCCTTCAGAATAGCATCTCTGTCTCTGAAATTGAGGATCCGCAGGATGAAGGGGCGCGGTGGGGCCCCCACCGGAGGTTTGGCGGTGCGCTCTTTCCACTACGAACCAGGTGGACAAGCTGGCCGCCGGCATCCAGGACTTGAACCACTTCTCTAGAAAGTCGTCGGTGCGGCCAGATTCGACCCCCTCCAGAAAGCCCACCAGGCGGAGGTTGTTGCGGCGGGCCCGGTTTTCGGCATCCTCCGCCCGCCGGTGCAGTTCCTTGGAATGGGTCGTGAGCTCCCGGACCTGATCCTGGAGCTGCCGGATGTCGTCCTCCGCGGTCGAAATTCGGGACTCCGTCTCGGTGATGCGGGCCGTGGCATTGCGGAGATCTTGTCGTAGGAGCGCCACGTCCACCTTCACCTCCCCGACCATCCCCTCCAAGGACGTGCGGGAGGCGGTGATGGCCTGCAGAATGGCGGCAAGGTCCGTGCCGGGAGTCGGTGCCGCCTCCCCCCAACACCCGGGGTCTCGGAGGTCGTGAAACGGTCAATCTTGGTCTGGTGGGGCGCGGCCGCCGACTTGGCACCCCTTTCCTTGCCCATGACTGCCCTCGGGGCACGTGCGCCGGTGCCCAGGCGCTGTGTGGCTCGTCGTCCCAGTGTCCCAACAGCCAGCTGGTGCGGATTCGAGGGGCAGGAGCGGTGCCCTCCTCCCGCTGCGACGGGCCAAGAGACCACCGGGGGTGCCGCAGCCCCGCGTAAAGGTGATACGGCGTGGTCTAGTCCCACCGTTATCTCAGGCACAGGGCCCGTGTCCAATCAAGCCCCCACAGCGGCCACCCGGGCATACTCCGGCGGCGCTCCCCGCCGCGATCTGCAACTGAACCCCCCCAAGGAGGGGGGAGGAAATAGGGGACCCTCTCTGCCCAGGCGGCAACGGGGGGGGGGCACACGGACCCTCGTGTGGCGATGGGCCCCCGCCGCCAACCGCCGACGCCAGTACCTGTTGTGGGTGCTACACGCTGTCTGCGCCAGTTCTAGGCCACCACAAGGAAGGAATCCAGGCCCGGCCCCACGGGGCCGCTCACTCAGGTGCGCGCCTCTCTCCTCGGATCGGCGTTGTCTCGGGGTCCCTGCAGGGCTCAGGAGTCCCGTGGGCACAGCATGCACCCCTCCAAACCGGGATCAGGGATCAGCAGCTCCGGACAGGACCGGGACCCTCTTCCGCGGGTCCCGCGCTGTAAGACCAGTCGCCGCCGGCCACACGGCCCGTGCCTCCCTCGGGCGCCGCGGTCTCGCGTAGCCCCCGGCGCCGGCCTCAGATCCAGCCAGCCGCGTCCCTCGCGGCCGCTAAGCGAAAGTCGGCAAAACTCGGGCCAGGGAGCATGTAGACGGCCAAGAATGTCACCGATGGTAGAGCCCCGGTCCCGCAGCAGATGGGGACCTCCGGGGCGCTGCTAGGTCAGCGGAACACGGAGAAAGGCCGGATGCGAGGGGTCGAGCATCGGGAGCCTCACATCAGTGCGGCCATCTTGCAGTGCGCCACCTAGCGCTCCCCCTGTAATCCCTGATTTTAGTGGTCATGATGGCCATGGCATTGATGACTACAGAGCAACAGGACTCTTGGACTCTGTTTTCTTTCTTTAGTTTGCACTTCTTGCCCTTCCTCAAGCCCTTCTGCAGCCAATACTAGGCTGGGGAGGAACAAATGGTGAGATAAGCTGTCAACCCTGTGATGTTATTGAGGTTGGACATGATGTAACTATGGTATCCCTTGCCTTTTTGGTGAATTGAAATCTATGCATCTAGGTGAGCTTTGGTACTAGGAATTCCCATCCACGGGGGCTATACAATGGATATGTTTATGCCCTAGCCAGTGTCAACAGGCTAGAATGCGAGGCAGGGTGCAGAAGTCTGCACACGGAGAGAGATGTTAACTTGTGTTCTTACAGTGTTCCCTGACCACTGCTGACGATAAAGGGATGATGAGGATAGTTCAGTCAGCAAAGATGGCTTGTTTCCACTACATACTGCACAGTAGGATGGGTATTACCAGTCGGAAACATAGATGTCAAATAAGTCCTCTACCGAGATGGGAAAGGTCCTCCGTGGCAGGATAGTTTGGGCATTGAGCCCAATAATGAGTCATGTGACAGCAAGTGGTGGCAACTGAAAAGAGCATCTGAGTTTGAAATTATGATCTTGGAACCCAACACCATAGCAAAGGTTGTGTACCTAACAATTAACTTGCAGAAATTAGTGACAATCCTGTGTGCAAGATTCAACTAAATAAGTTCACATAAATCATTTAAATGAGATCTCGAATACTTATCTGAATCCCAAACCAGATGGCCAATCACCCTGTCAAAGTCCTCACTCCCTGTGCCTCCTTAGCTAACAGAATCTCCAAGCTTGGGGTAGTGTAAGAGATGAATGAACTTAGACTTAATTTATGCATCAACTCTTTTTGAACTCAAAGCTCATGAGACCAGCATTAAATCATGCAAGCTGATCAGGGAGGTAGAAGCCTCAAAGCTGCTGTGTACCAGTGTCAGATGCATTTCTATTGCCTGAGATGAGCATGTCCCTTCCCAGACACCCTCCAGCTGAATAGAAGTGGCATGAGAAAAATCCAGGCCTGAAGAGAGAAACCCGAGGATTATGGGTTCACTTTTATAAAGCTAGAAGAACTACTTCAGAAGGTTGCTTTATGCCGTCTTCTCCTGTGAGAGACTGTTAATCTATGATGGGGGAAAGAACAATTCACTAACAGACATCCTCAAAGAGTGGTCGCACATTCTTTGAACTAGCATTGTGAGGTCTCTCATATTACCTCACAGTGGGTATTAGTAGTG
This sequence comes from Triturus cristatus, assembly GCF_964204655.1. Classification (NCBI taxonomy): domain Eukaryota; kingdom Metazoa; phylum Chordata; class Amphibia; order Caudata; family Salamandridae; genus Triturus; species Triturus cristatus. The sequence goes on from NC_140589.1 coordinate 964,508,242, forward strand.
GCCTATGCAAGGTCATCTTGGAGCCACATGGCTGGAGCTAAGTCAAGGCCTTGTGGGCCCCCAATCCTGCTCAGTGAATTTGGGGATCAAATGTATGTATTGGGGATGGGCCCGTGTTCAATGCAGTCTTTCTATTGGGCAGCTGCTCAGCCTATGGCAACAGCTTAGCACTCTGGTCTTTAAGTTAGTGTGCCTGTCCTAGGTGGCTGAGTGTGCATTGGCCATGCTCCCTAGCATTGATGGGTTAGACACTTTGACCCACTCCCATCAAGTGAGAAAGAAGATGGTTTTGGAGCCATCTAGCTAGCGGTCAAGCTGTTATGCCCATTCCAGGTGTCATAAGTTGACACATTTCCCTCCTGCACTGGAGTGGTAGAGATGGGCATGCAGAGAGTAGCCTCGCAATGGGACACTGAACGGTTAGATAAATATCAGGGCTGGAAAAGGGGCATAGTGTGTAAGCCCCTTGGTAAGGGGACCATTACACCAGCTGGGGTTGCATTTGTTTGGACGTTAAAATAGGAGACAGGTAAACAGAGGCTGTAGCTGGTGTAACTTGTACTTTGCTCACTTCTTCAAATTCTTGCTAGAAAATACACCACAGTGAGCACATCAATTTTCCAGATGCTTCCAGGTGTTCCTGTGAAAGAGCTGCTTTACAAGTCTGGCAAGCCACACAGACTGGAAATGGAGAGGAAGCTGTGTGTAGCTGTAATGGAAACACCAACTGTGTGTAGCTGTAATGGAAACACCATGAAATTAGGCATTATGTATGTGGAGAAAAGCAATCCCAATGAACCGAGAATGTATCAAAAATAACAATGAGCTTTAATAATTGTCTGCAGAACCTTTGCATATACGGAATCTGTTTCTATAGTCATCTCTCTACTTTTAGTCATACAGACTCTTGACTTCATGGGTAAGGTGGAACTCCCAAGCAATTGCACAGATAACCTCTTGCAAATCTTTTAGACCTGAACACTAACTTGCGCTACTCCAACCTCTCTTTTTCTTAGTTCTCACATCTATCACCAAACATTCTCAGGCCATCTCCCTTGGTGTCGCATTATTAAGGATTCTAACAATTGAACAGCATTAAATTGAGCTACGGGACAAATATGAATCCAATAAAGATGGAATAATCATAGGTCTTAAGTTGAATCAGGTGGCTGTGTACTACCTCACATATGTATCAAGGAATTGAACAATTCCATAGCTTACTAGCTTGCTTTACTGTATCACCATATGTGTCTACTGAGCATGTATAAGCCTTTTCAGGTTAAACAACCTAACTGTAGATTGAAGTGTAGCAGACTTAAAAATACCCATGATCTCTCAGCTATCTCCATCACTGAAAGCCAAAATTTCAGAGCTTCAACAGTTGGACTAGAGATTTACTTCAATCCTAAGAAAACTTTGTTGTAGCTTGGCAAATTCACACTAAACATCAATGCGGGAATGAAGAGATTCTAGAATCCTCCAATTAGCATCTGACTCACACTTTATTTAATTTGATGTTGTAATGAATATAAGTGAATAATAGTAGCTACATTAACGTGAACCTTCAGTTAAATCTTCCAGACCTGGAGTCTAATATCCTGGCTAAAAAAGCTGTATTTCTGCATCTCACAACAATCTAGAGCTAGCGGCCTACAAGAAGGACAGTATTGAATCCTAGTTAGGTTAATATGATGAATAATGTGGAAGGGAATATCACCTAAATACCTCACTGCAGATAAAGAAGATAAAAGAGCAGGATAAAAAATATATATATATTCCCAACACATTTTGGATGTGTCAAACTTGAATTTAAAACCTAGCATTTCTGCGTATGGAACCTAACCTTTCTGTGTATGTAATTATTACTTTAAACACATGCTTTCATTATTGGTCTATGATCCTAAACTAAAACTTACCCATCTAAGCTCGGTACATCAGAAATAAAGCTGAAGATCTTGAAAAGGCTGTCTCTCATGAGTCCCCCTTTCAAGACAACTCTTCCTAATTTCTTCCACACCATTCTCATCTCCTTATATCTCTATATGAACCAAACTAACTTAGAATGTACACTTTCTATAACAGATCTATCAAAATAGAGTAGTTTAATCGAACAAGAAGGTTATATAAGAACAACGGCCATTTTCACAGTGGTAATTATTACTTTAAGAGGAAGTGTGGCATACAATACCAGTTTAGCCTATACATCTAAGAGAGCCTTTCCTCGGATAACCGCAGCAATTCCTTCTAATGTTGTCACAGTTTAGAAACCCATGGATTGAATGCATGGCTATTGTTCGATTACATGACTTCAGCCTTTTCTTCATTTATGAGAATTCCTGACTAAATGCCACAATCATTAACTAGTTGTTTAGGAGTGGTAAATGATTCGGCATGATATTACTTGTATAGATTATAAAATCATTGACATATCGTACAATTTTCTTAATTCAAATATTCATCTAAAACTGGATGGTATTAATTTCCACATTGTAGAAACAATTTAGTATATTGTGGAGTAAGGATTTTCCCTAGTAGGCCCAACCAATATCTCTATCTCCTGCGGAGTGACTACTGGTAACAGTAAACCAGCCGACCAAAAACTCATATCAGAAGCTGCTGGATTTCCTGACACATGCTCTGCTAAAAGTTAAAGAATATTTACCTAATTTCAGGTCTCAACACTACCTTATTTTGGCTTAATGGACAATAGATTTTTTCCGAAATGATTCTCATTCCTACTGATTTCTAACTTCTATGTTATTGTGCATTAACTTATTTCCTTTTGTTCTATTTCAGCATAAGATCGCATCGTCCAACTCCTAGAAACCTCTGCCTAAAGTTTCCTTCAGGTTGGATTAAATCATGTAACTGGGATAGCATAGATTGTGATGCATCCTCAGAGAAATAGATCAAATCACTGCTAGCTCTTCTTTCAGCTTCAGGCAGTCTTTCTTACCGGCTTTATGAGAGCTGTTATTTCACCAAGGAGAAACGTTTTGTAAGTGTCACAATGTAATTGAGGTATAGCTGAACCTTCATTCTCTGCAAAGAAGGCATCTTTTTTAGTGTTTAAGTTCTTCATGAGCCATATCCTTGGCTAGCATCTTGTTGTCAACTGACCATGTTTCGGCTTTTTGTCTTGTCAGTAGGTGTAACCAGAATAGAATGCAAAAATTTCTGAATGATGACTAAGCAGGTATTTACATTCTGTGCTAGATCCTTTAGCCTTATGTCTTGAAGAAAAGGATTAGTGCAGAAATATTGTTAAGTTTGCTGCAATAATAGGAGAAGCCTTTGGTTAAGCAATTATTAATATACATTAACCCTAATTAACTCTGTAACAGCCTGCCTTAATGTTTGTTTCTCTGATTAGCAAATTTAGATGTACAGTCCAAGTATGGATCCAAAGCCACATTAATGTTTCCTGCTCATGTAACAGGCAGATTATACTGGGTTAATGCTAACTCTAGTTTATGTAGTGAATATATATCATCCAAATGTGGACTTTAATAAACCCAGAATATAAGTTCCAGGTTTTCAAAAGACGAGCGTCCTAACACCAATCGGAACTAAGTATGTGAGACAAGACGGATGAGCACAAAATAAATTCCTATCCTTTGCAATATTGCCACATCCTGGGTAACCCCAAGAAAGGTTGTACCTGCAACTTAATTTATCCAATCAGCCTTTGACACTTTTTTAGTCAGTTAAACATGTAGATGTTTTTCCTGCAAAAAGATACATTGTCTCCTGACTACTGTAGGATTAATCTAGCATTATGTGGATTCCTAAACACGTTTATGTTCCAATATGGAGACTTAAAACATCACAATTTGAAACATTATTAAGGCTGCACCTCCATATTGTTTGGTCGATGACCAATGACTTTTTTGTGTTTCTCTCCTACTTTTGCTTCCATTCCTTCAGCGTGGCTCCTTCCCTCCAAGGGGCAGCCATCTACTCCTAACTGAGGGGTCGATTAAGATGCCGTTCGGAACTGCTCCGAATCGGATTTGGGTTTGCCGAATCGGATTCGGAAGCCTTGTTTCTGACCGATTCGGTAACCTTTCCAAACAACCTATTACGATGTTCGGAGTTTCCGAATTGGTTCCAAATCCGAATGGACGGCAATCGGAAAGTCCGAGATGTTCGGAGCTGAAATGTGTGTGTCTATGGGCTGCATTCCCGAACGACTCGGAATCTTTCCGACCAAGCGATTACGATGTCAGATTCGGACAGCCCTTCCAAATTGGTTGTTCCGACTCAGATTGGCTGTTGTAAACTGACTTTGGGGGCCTGTAGCAGGCCCCCCTCCACCTGGGGCCTTAAAATCGGCCCGTGGGGGTACATATGGGACCCCCTTTCAACCATGCACAGTGCGGCAGGCACCAAGGGGTGCCCACCACTGGGTGCACGATTTTCCCCAGCCACCCCTTTCTTCAATGGGAGCCTGTGTATTCGGTCGGAACACAGTCTCCCTTTGAAGTCAATGGGAATCTGACCAGATCGTATCCGGAAGCATCCGGATGCATCATAATTGGTTTTTCGGACTTCCCGGATTCGAATCAGTCGGAAACCATTCCGAGACCGATTCGGTCGGAATGCTTTCCGAATGCATTGTAATCGACCCCTGAGTGTAAGAACACTCTTTGGGAATCCTCCTTTATTTTTACTCTCAACACAAATGTGTTCAGAAGTAGTCTTAGGAAGTTTCTTGGTTTTTTCAACATCTACACCACAATTTCTAAATCCCTGATTGCCTAGACCATTCTCTATTTAAATATCTTTTGTACTATAACCTTTACCTCCTGGGCCACAGTTGTAAATCAGAAGATCAATAACAAAAACACCATCTAACATAAATATCGGGGCCTACATATCGTTTACAAAACTATCACTCCATTGGGTGTAGATGCTTTGTTATTAATTCTAATGGGGCAATATTTTTTGCAAATTATATTTAGAGAACAATATTTTTGTTTGGCGATATTTAGGCCATAATATTCTTGTTCCATGCCCTTGGCCACAGAATGTTGCTTGAAAAAAACACAAATTAAAAGCTTTGGAATTGTTTGACTTAAACCATTTAATTAATTAATTCATTCATTAATTATTGTGGTGTTTTATTAAGAGCTTCACTCGCCCGTTAGGTCATTTAAAAGTGCTGCAGTAACCTTCAACCTCAAGTTATCTTCTAAGTTAAATCTCATGTGGCATTTTTCAGATGCATCTGCAGAGTCAGGCAGATTTTATGCATAACTAATATAAGAGCAATCTGTGATATCCTGAACATCGCTAAATGTCTTAGAAAGTGGTAACAGCACCTCCATTGTAGAACTGCAACTGGTCCAGAATATGACCGAAGGGCATATTTCCAGCTTTTGCAGTCAAGTTCATATAAATCATTTTCTATTTTCTAAAGATCTCCACTGACACTGGCTCCTACTGAAAGTGGGATATTATTTCTAATTATTTACCTTCACCCACCGGGCTGGACTGGCTGTAGCAGGCACAGGGCATTTTACCGGTGGGCTGGAAGGGTGGGGGCCGGTTTTGGACCGGTGAGGATCGTTTTTGTTTCTGGGGATGGTTTTGCAGCACAATGCTGCAAAATCGGTCCCCTGTAACAAAAGCACAGCTTCAGTGTTCCCGCCAACAACTCCCCCCCACCCCCTCCGGAGCAAGTTCAATGTAATTGTCAGGGCTGGTTGCGTGCCTTGACACCCACAAAAATGATATTGAAGTATCCAAAATATTCAACCAAGAAACATTCTCCTTTCACCAACAAAATATCTTCATGATCCCCATGTTTTAGAACCTCACCCATTGTTGGAAACAGATTTACAGATGAATTGGCCTATTGCTTCATCTCGCACTCCCAAAATCTTCTGAACCCCAAAATGCTGCAACTTACATAAACACATGAAGAGATTTGTGTTCCAATGAGTGTTGAAGCAATTCCTCTGCTCAGTTTACACATAACCATCTTGCTAAATACCTTGAAGTAGTTTTCAAATAGTCGCACTTTCCAAATGTTCAGTATAAGGTGGCTTTAGTAATTAACAAACACTGGTTGCACAGTATTTCAATGTATTCCCCTTGTTGATTCTATATTTGTCTCCATTTGCTATGGTTACCACGTATCTGGGGTATTATTTGGTATATTTACCCCCTTTGACTGCCCGTGGGCTGAGGGGGGGTGCTGACGAGATTCCTCCGATTGTCACCCCGCAATGGCTTAAGAGCTTGTGGGGGGCAGGGGGTGCTGGCGATTGTTGCCCGAGATGGCAGGTAAGAGCAGGGGGGAGGCTGCCGCCCCCAAAACTCATGCCGCCCGGGGACAACCACCCTCCGCACTACACCACTGTTTATCCCCTCTTATGTGCTAGTAAAATGATTAGGAGCTACTTGAAACTTTTTTCTGGTCATCATTTGTTCTGTAATTTCCAAATTTATGCAGGCAAAAACTATTCGAACTAAAATTTGATGAGATCTCAGCAGTTCTAGTCTCTAATGTCATCCAGAAGCTGCGGTCCTGTGTTTTCAAGCTTTTCAACTCAAGAGAAGGAGAGTGATCAAGAAGATGCTCAGAGGCCAAGATTAGAGATGAGGTCAGCTATAATTGTAGTTCAATTACACTTACATCCTAATATTCTAGATATTGTTAATTTCTGCACTGATGCCAAAGCTACAAATGCCACTGAGTTGAAGACACTGTCTACATTGGTGACTATGATAACTGAGAATCATTTTAGGAAAACCTACCCCTTAATCCAACGATTGCCATAACTTTAAAGGTTGCATGACGGAACTCCGCATGCATTTACCCTGCATACCTATACAATGCAGTCACTACTCCGAATGCGACGGTCCCACATTTTACTTTACCACACAAGTTGTTACAACAACTTGCCTTATGGGGGCACTGGACTTTGGAATAGTATAAATAACTATTCCAACTCCAGTCTACACAACAGTAGGCAAGGTGTTCAGTCCAATAACGCCCCCTTAAAGCAAGTCATTGTAATGGCTTGCAGGTTAAAAGAACGGGTGGTGATGTCGCAACCGGGAGAGTTTCTGACTGAGAGGTAAAGGATGTTTCCCAAACTTTAACCGTTTGACTTATTCAAATATTAACCTGGTGCTGACTGGGACCTGGGTGTGATTTCACGCCAACCAAGTGAGGCACTGGTCAGATATCGCTAGTCGGTTCATCCCTGTTGGAAATTTTACCTTGGGATTTAGGGCCTGATTTAGATCTCGGTGGACAGGTTATTCTGTCACAACAGTGACGGATATCCCATACGCCAAAATATAAATCCCATAATATCTTATGGGATTTTTATTTCAGAGGACAGGATTTCTGTCACCATTGTGATGAAGAAATCCATTTTTCAAAATCCAAATCGGGTCCTTAGTCTCTGAAATGGAAGTCAAAATCCACCAGCAGGACAAGCTTGCCGGCTATAGCCGGGAAATGTGCCACGAAGTTACACAGTCGTTGGACGAGGTCCCGCTGAAGCTGTTAATTTGGGCAGGAAAAGGTCCAAGTGGGAAAATTAAAATTTCCTGCCCAGAGAAGTCCTCTTTTAGTACTTTTTTCATTTGGAATTAATTTCTTTTTCAGAGCTCAGAATCCCAGAATGGGGCAAGGTTGTAGGATGTATTCGAAAATGAGTTCCTGGAGGCTGATACCTTCTCTCCGAGTGTCTGCTGAAAAGGATTTGTTGCAGCAGAAAGCAGAATAAACCTGTTTCTTTAGCCCAGCAAACTTGCACCACGGGCGGTCCTCCAGAGGCCTGAAACTCCTATACTTTTCTAAGTCCCAACTTTTCAGAGATGTTAGGAGAAGTCCAGTTAGACATAGCTAAGGATTCTAGCGCCTCACCAAGAGCTTGTGGAGGTAATGACTAACCCCAGTAGAGGCCACCTGCAGGATCAGTCAGGTCCAGCTGCTACTAATCAGGTATGCACTGCCGTAAAAAGGCCTTTTGTAGCTTGTTGTCTCCCTGTAACCACAAAGAAGGTCATCCAACCAACCTCTGGAATTCACTTATTTGTACTGGGTACACGTGAGGACAGATCCAGTCCTTCAGGTCTCCTCAGAGGCTTCAAACAGCAGATCCAGTCCTTTTTCTGTTCTTTCAAAGGTCAAGAGAGTGTTATAAGGATTGTACCTTGGGGTTCTAGATTTGTGATTGACCCCAGATAGTGGTTGGGGGTGACCCCTGACTCCTCCCTAACCAATGGGGTATAAAATTCCAGGGGGCAATCCTACCCACTTTTGCAGGAGTTTATGTTTGCCCTACTACAAACTATCCCACAGTATACCTTATTTCCAAAATACAAGATGAGTGAATCCTTCTTCACTTGTGCAGAGCCTGTGTGCCAACTCAGGAGTGTGGTAGGAGTAATGAGAACTCCCTCTTTTGTGATAATTCGAATGTGTGTGTGCACCCCTCCTCCCACTGCATTTGGTGCTAGTCAAACTAAGAGGGTAAAAGCTGGCCCTCTCCAGGTGTCACATGACATTTACTTGTGACTAGGCAGACCCATTTAAAGTTAATTAGGAGCCTGAGTCCACCTTAACTGGCTTTCCTGCCAGGCAAAGAAAATACCTCCCCATGCCCAAGCTATTGTCCCTAATCAAGAAACAGTCTTTACACCTCACCGAGGTCAAGCACATCCTAGGCAGCAGCTGCTGAGCTAATGTAAATTTCTCAACAAGAGCTTCAGGCAGGAAAAAGGTAACTTTCTAACAGTTCCTAAATATTTGTTTTAAATCCACTGAATTGGGGTTTTAATAAATATTGGAACATTGGATTGAATACAATGGAGTGCTCCGTGCTTCTACAAGTGGGTAAAAGCCCACAGAGCAACATTCCAATGTTGCTTTTGTTCACAGCTGTTGTTGTGAACAAAGACCTCTCAAGGCCCTAGGGGATTTATACCCCCTAGGGGATTTATACCCCCTTGGGCTACAAGAGGATTTTGTTTTAATTGTTAGAACATTCTGCCCTCTAGTGGCAGAATGTTCTAATAACCTTATAGCCCTTCGTAGCTGGGCTATACCGGCCATTAAAGTCCTGCTCCCTTGTTAAAGGCCCTCGCCTTCTGCTTGGGCCTTTAATGGTCGAGCGGGCCTTTAATGACCGGTATAGCCTGCTACGCCGTGCTATAAGTCTATAATAAAAAGAGTGGTTTCGTTATTTTTCTGGTTGGTCCTAAACTCGATAACAGAATTAATGTCTGTATTCTAGTTTTTTAACAGGACAGTGATGGGTAAGGAACAGGATGGAATGTTGAGGTCAGTTCCCTGTGTGGAGTATTATTGAGGAGTAGAATTCTTTGGTGGCAGTTGCTGCCGGGCAGTTGATGTTGATGGTACATTAAACATATGTTCCTACCCTTCTGGGAGAGTGCCTCTCCTTCTGAGTGCCACATTCAACCTGCTCTTCTCCATATGATCTACATCCTGGTGCAGCGTGATGAAGAATTCAATATTCAACATAATCTGGTTGCCGAGCAGCATGCTCTGCCATGTCTAGTCTATCCATCCTACCCTAATCATCATTCTATGCTGTGTGAGACATCTTTACTGGTAAATTCGATGATTCCGAGAGCATCCAGGGGCATTTTTAAAGGAAAGGAGCTGCACCTAGTTTCCCAGTGAGACTCCAATACAAGCTCTACTGGCCAGTGAAACACACACATTGCGTGTGCACCCTGCCAGCCATTTTAACTAGTTAGGATTGAATTTATGCCCAACCAGCTATGAAAACATCCCCTTTTGATGTTTGAACTGCAAATTTATGAATTTGTGAAACCTTATTTTGGATATTACAGCATCTGTCAATTTGTTTATGGAATTACCTGAATCAGCTGACGGTGACAGGCACACCTGAGAATGACTAATGAAACGTAATCCTGTCAGCACCCTTGCTCGCATTATCAGTGACAGGCACACCTGCATCGAGTAAAAAAACTTTACCCTGTCAGTAGTTGTTGCCTGCAAGTTCGGTGACATGCATAGCTTGTTAAATTGGAGTGAGTGATACATTGGGTTTTTCTGTACAGTAGTATAACAGTATTATTATAACTCCTGAAGGTTATTTTGTGCCATGTATAAGTGTAGCAGCAGCGACTCACCCACGTATGGTCACCTTATGAAGATAATATTGGCACCCCACCATTCTGGTACACCCCCACTAAATTGCTAACAGTACAGGGTGGCTTCTGAAGATTATTTGGAAACAATTGATGGTGACACCTTTAATTCCAAAAGGAATGCACTTTTGGTATACAATTTTGGTTCGGAAGTGAGACGCATTTTTAAAAAGCTGCCCTTGGAATTTTTGAATGTTAACACTGGTGTAGGGGAAGATGGGAATGCTGTGATTATAGTTGATAAGTGCTCGCCCAGCACCAGAACGCTGGATACAGGATTCAATCCTAAAAAGAACTTGGTGTTGGTCTGGCACCAATTTTTTCAACGTGCTCAAATTCCTGGAGAGTCGGTTGAATATTTCTTTGCCGCTTTAAGAATTCTTGCAGCAATGTGCAATTATAGGGAATTATAGGGAATTCAAAGATAAAATTATTCAAGAGGAACTAATTTAAAGAACAAATAACAAGAAAATGCGGAAGACACTTTTTTCTACAGCGGACCCTGATGTAGAAACAGCATTGGTGTTGGCTAAAAGTATTGAACATTCTCAACTGTGCATGAAAAAGATTAATTACAGTGCAACATCCTGCAATGTTAAGTACATTTAGAAACAATATGTAAAGCAACCAACTAGAGAAGCGAATTTGAAATTTCCCAAAAAATTTTGAAGTGGTAATTTCCAAAAATTGTGGAGATATGAATGAAATCTGTGTTTTCTTTGTGCTCACACTAAGGAAATGCCAGATTTTGTGCAACTACTAGACAAACTGGTTTGAAGTGTGGCAAGGAAGGGCATGTTGCAGGTCCATTTCTGGACCACGGCATTATACTTCCCAGATAGTTAAGACCATTGAGGAAGATGCAAATTCTGATGAGGATTACAATATTGTGCTAATTGTGTCTCCTTCCGAACATGGCTGGGGTGAAGTGGTTAAAATATCTTCAATGACTGGTTTGCATAAGAGGAAACTTTATCATGCGAAAGTGCAGTAGTCAAGTTTATCAAATTTATGGCGGACTCTGGCTCTCCTTTCATGCTAATCAATTAAAAAAAAATTGGAAAATTGAGGGACACTCATTTACACAAGTCTTGCATTACAATTTTTGCATATGGAGGTAAGAGAGTAGAGGTGGTAGGGATATTTGATGCCAATTTAGAATTTGAGGGCAATTCCACCATGGGGCCCGTGTATATCGACAGAGATGGTTCCACTTTGCTGGGATGGGAAGAACAGGTTGAACTTGATATTATTTTAGACCCACATCATTGAGACATGGTGTTGTCACAACAGAAAATATGTGGCACAAATTGTGCACAACAGAAAACATGTTGCACTGACTGCGCTTAGGTGTGCCTATTTGAGTGCTGATGAGTAGGTTAATGAATTTCCTGACGTTTTCAAGGAAGATTTAGGGAAGTTGAAAGGTTTGCAACATTGTATTGTTTTGAAAGACAAGGTGCAGGGTGTAGGTCACAAAGCATGAACACTACCTTGAGTTTACATTGTGAATTGAAATCTGAGTTGGAAAGGCTGTGTACTATGGGATTTATAGAGCCCACTGAAGGGTCAATAAGGCTTGCTTCTGTAGTTTTAGTGTGTAAGGCCAACAAATCTCTGTGACTGTGCCTTGATTTGAGGGTTCTAAATTCTAATATATGGATTGATCGCCAACCCTAGCCCAACATAAATACGATGCTGGGAACTTTAAGTGGGGCTTTTTTTTTTCACTTTTTGGGATATGTCTGCAGCTTACCATCAAGTTGAGTTAAGTGTAGACTCAAAACATCTCATATCTTTTGTAACACCTGAGGGGGCATATCATTATATTTGCATGCCTTTTGGTTTGGCATCAGCATTGGCTGTGTTCCAGAGATTAATGAATAACGTGTTTAAGAACACCATGGGGGTCACATATTTCCAGGACAGTATTTTAGCCTATGTCAAGGATGAGTCTGAGCATGACAGCAGATTGAGAAGTGTTTTAGAACTCATCAAGTCAAATGGTTTTACATTAAGGAAAGATAAATGCCAGGATGGTGTAGACTATTGGGAACAATCATGTGTCGAGAAGGGCTGTTGAACATAAAGTTACCATCTTAAAAGCGATTCAGGATGCGCCTAAACCTAGAGATAAGGATAAGCTTTGTTCTTTTCTAGGTGTAGTAGAGTACTTTGCCAGGTTTGTAGGAAATTTTGCTGACAAGATGGCATGTTTGCACAAAAATCTGAAGAAGAACACAAAGTATGCTTGGGATGATTAATGTGATGTGAATTTTGAGTTGATCAAAAAGGAGACTGTACATGCTCGACCTCTCAAAACTTTTTAATAGCAATAATTTGGGCATTATTTCCACTAATGCGAGCAAAGTAAGCCTAGGAGCAGTTCATATTAAAAAATTAAGCAATTGGAGTGAGGGGCATTTGCTTCAAGAATAGTGAGGGATGCAGAAGTTACATATCCTACTGTAGAAAAGGAAGTTCTGAGTTTAAGCTGAAGTGTCCAATACTTTACAAATTTTGTGTGGAGCACAAAATGTATTTTGAAGATGGACCATAAACCATTAGTGGACTTGTTTAGCACAAGAGGTGGTATATTGCCAGGAGGCAATATAGATTGAAAGAGTTCCTCTACAAACTGGAGTACGTGGCAGGTGCCAAGAAATTTGTGGCTGATTGTTTATCCAGGTTTCCTTGAAGGAGTGTGAAAACATTCATGAGATGAAGGATGATTTGGAAATGGTATGTGCTGTAGGTTCAGTTGATCGTGCCATGAAAAGAGCTTTGTTCAAACAGGAATGGTTGAAGACGCTATCCAATGATAAGGATATTCGGGAGGTAGTGGGATTTATTACCTGTAGTTGGCCTGAAAATAAGCATATTTCGGAAACATTAATTCCTTACAAGAGAATTTCTGAAGAGCTGTCTGTTGTTGGGGGCGTTGTCCACAGGTGTGGGTAATTAGTGGTTCAGATGTGCATTCGGAGTGGAGTTTTGGATTTAGCTCAAGAGGGCTATATTGGTGTGGATGCCATTTTGCGCAGAGTGACAGAAAATGTTTGGCGAACTGGAGTGGATTGGGCTGTAGAGCGTTACATTTGTGATTGTTGTGCATGTATCCTCAGAGACAAATCGCAAGTGACGTGTCCTTCTCCAGTCACCCCTGTTGCAGTCAATAACTCACTATGGCACCAGGTGGCTTTTGATGTATCAGGGCCTTTTAGAGTATTGGGCAAATCGCCAAAGTTTGCCCTTGTTTTAATTGATTATTTGTCTAAATGGCTAGCGGTGAAGTTCGTGAAGAGCGTGTTGTCGTAAATTTCTTCGAAGAAGTATTCATAAGCAAAATGTTTCCAGAAAAATGAATCACTGATGATGGCACCCAGTTGATGTCCAAACAAATGAAAGAATTTCTGGAATTTGCTGCCATAAAGCATGTGAGAACATGTTTATACCATCCCTGTAATAATGGTTCAGTAGAAAGCGTTAACCATGTCATTAAAGGTCAATTACAACTGGCACTGCTTAATAGTCTAAATTGATCATCCGTTATAGGACATGAGAATAACCCCTAACATTAACTGTGGAGTGTATCCTTTCCCTCTATTCAGAGGGAGAGTTGTTGGATCCAAATTGAAAAAGGAGTGGATGTGCCGGATGACTGTTAATACATCGAAACTGGTGAGTGTGAAGGATATGAGGTCTGATGTACAAAAAGAATACAGTACTGTTGTTGAAGAATACAAGAAAAAGATGGTTCGGGTTGGGGACTGGGTAAGGATCAGAAAACCAGGTCACACCAGTAAAGGGTTTTTGCATTTTTCAGCACCCATTCGGGTCAAGGAAGTCAAGGATCATGTCATTGTAATAGAGAATGGAAAACTGTGAAATCAGTTCATTGTATCAATTGCACCTGAATCCATAGCTGAGTATGTATGTGAAAAGATGGTAGTGTATATCAACAATAAGGAGAATGATGACTTTGTAAAAGAAGATTGTCAAAGGAGGTCTTCTTTTGGAGTAAGAACACGTCCCTCAAAGTTGAAAGATTATATTATGTAATAGGGGTTTTGTTATGCGACTATTCTGTTCCATTGTAGCCTCTGTTCTATTTAATTAACAACCTTCTGTACTCCAGTGAGTACAGTCCCCAGGGATCTGCCAATAGATGCTAACAACGAGCATTCAAACAAATTAATTGGACATTACACCAATACAAACATTAGTTTATTTAATTAATTTCTGCATTCATCATAAGTATATTTTCTTCATAAGCATTCTTGAATTCTGTAATGGTAATACATCTGTAGTCTCATTTGAGCTGTATCCTTGCTATATTGTTTCAAAACCAATCTTTTGTCACTTTGCATTTAAGACAACAATGCATTTTGGACCACCCTGGTCCTTCATCTTGGGGACGTTAACCATTATCTACAATACAAAGCAAAATCAAACTAAAATGAAAAAGTGTTCAACACAATACATTGCATCGATCAAATCACAATCACAAACAATCATGTGTCCTTAATATGCAAGAATTCTCAAACCGTTTTTTGGATCACTTTGCAGTGTAAAGAACATGACCATAGCAGTTGAAAGAAATTGATTTCTCTGCTTTTATCTAGTTCAAACCACTCATTAATATACTGCACAGTATTAACATTAAAGCATTGCTTAGTGCCACCTGAAGCTATAACAAACCAAGGGGCATATTTACAAGGGCTTTATCTCCGCTTTTTTGGCTTACAAAGCCAAAAAAGCAGAGATAAAATCAGCGCCCTATCTTATCTCCAATAAGATGCAAAGTAGGCGTTACTGGGCATACCCCAGATGGACTACCTTGCAAAGATGTTTACATCGCGATATTTACAAGGCAGCCCACATAGCAGACGTTAGATTTTGGCGAGAATGGCCGTTTTCGCCAAAATCTAACGTCTGCTAAAATCCTGAATAAGCCATCCCTAACATAGGGGGTGGATTATGCTGATACGACCCTGTGGGACGTATCAGCAAGGTTATCGCCGTTTTGCAGTGAACATCGCTGGAAAACCAGCAATGTTCCCTGGAAAAGGGCGATAACCCCGTTATCTCTGGAATTTGTATCGCCCTGGAGAAACGCATTGTTAATAACGCGCTACCAGGGCGATAAATTCCAGAGATAGCCTGCGATAATATTATTATCGCTAAGCACGGCCAGCAATAATTGTCGATGGCCGTTGATAATATGCCCCAAAATGTTTGCTAGCATGCAGTCACATTGCTTCAATGATGATTAGAATGATATTACTTACAGAACACTCACTCCCTCAGTCATAAGTAAATACTGCAGCATACACGTATGCTCTCTCCCTACATTGAACCATCATTTACATGGTGCATTATCATAGTGAAGGTGCATCTTCAATTAGCATCTTTCCGAATCAAAACATGTTCTCTGTTAATGTAGCAAGGTCATGTTTCAGAGCGGTATCTGCTTATATCTCCTCTAACATGACTGAAACCCCTTCCATGAGAGTATCGTTGGTTTTTAAACTGCGCCGGCAGGACCTGTAATGTGACGTGTCATCTCGGTGTCGGGAAGAGGCACAACGTGAACTGAATATTATAATTTGTGGCACTGTTGTGCGATACAGCCATCTTGTAATAGTGTTCTTTACAGAAACATAAAAATAACATAAAACCTAAACTGCTAATGCAAAAAGCAATCATAAACTCACACAATGTAAATGATATTATAATTTTGTCTTCCAAATGTGCGAAATGATCATCTAGGTAATAGGGCTACTGGCTGCATCACCAGGTAATAGTAACATGCCCTTTCTAACTTGTTACAGATAACGTTATATCCATCTTTTTATCTTAGCAAATATATATGTTTGTCTAGTTTGTCTGAAAACCTTAGTATAAGGCATTGTGGTACATCTCAAACCCTGGATTGAGGAGATACAAGTAGGGAAACCGCCCAGGCCGGGCGCGTACAAGCGCCCCCCGCCAGGCCCGTGGAAGGCTGAGTGCCCGAGGTCGCGGGGGTGAGGCTGCTGGGGCCAAGACCAGTGGTCGTCCGCGGGGGCGCTGCTGCAGTGGGACGGGCCAAGTCAGGCTGGGGCCTGCCTCAGTCCCCAGGAAATGTCAGCAGAAGGTGCGCCGGGGCCCAGCGGGAGTCAGGTGCGCACCAGTCCTGGAAGGAGTGGAGCTGCCCCGCTCCCTGGACCTTGCAGTCCCTCCAGTTTCACCGCTGTGTTGACCTGAAAATCACCTCTACAAATAAATGTATCAATGTAATACATACACACTGAAGTGAACTGATACCCAAGATAAATACCCAAAATGGATCACTGTAAAATGAAAGATAATGCAATGTGATAACGCTCAAAAGTCATTCAGTCCCCCATGTGATCCGAAATGCACTGGGGCCTTACATGCAAAGGGACAAAAAAGATACATTGTTGCAATGATCAGTTGTGAAACAATACAATCAGGACACAGCTCAATAGAGAATACAACTGTATTACTTTTACAGAATTCATGGGTGCTTATGAAGACAAGAGACTCAAGATGAATGCAGGAATTAATGAAAGAATTAAAGACATGAATGTTTATAATGGTGTAATGTCCAATTAATTAATTACATTTCAATGCTCGTTGTTACATCTATTGACAGTGCACCTGGGGACTGCACTCATTGGATTATAGCAAGTAGTTGATTGTCTAACGTGTTTTTGGTTGGAGAACACAGCTAGGTAGGACAGCTATACCTAGAGAAATGTGTCTAAAATTGGCTAATACAGGGGTGTGCAAATAAGAGGCTCCAATTTTCATTGTGTTCTATTTAAACCATATTTCAAATGTTTCTACACTTTGCATCTTGCTTGTGAATAAATTGTGTTTCATTATGCTGTGATATGTTATTCAGCAGTACTTGTTCGAATTCGATTGTTCATCGTTTTATTTGAATTTCATTTTTTATTGTTTCTTCACGTAAATGTGATTATTTATTTGTTGCAGCATTTTGTGAAGGAAGGAGGGATGTGATGGGTAAGGGACAGGACAGAAAGTTGGGGTTCGTTCCCTGCGTGGACCGTTAGTGAGGGGTAGAATTCTAGGGTGGCAGTTGCTGCCGCTAGGTTGATGTTGATGGTACATTAAACATATGTTCTTACTTTTCTGGGAGAGTGTGTCTCCTTCTCAGACAGCCAGGGACTTCCAGAGTGAAAATAGCTTTTGAGGGCTATTTATTGCAGTGGCATGATGACATTACTTTTCATCTTGTCCTTTTTTAAACTACTGTTCACCTTACTGGGTGGGCTACAAGGCCTACATAGAGGTGAATTACTAATATTTAAAGGGAAAGGCTGTCTCCGGTCAGATCAGGCTACAGGGTGAAACGGCAGCAGTCAGGCCACAATGGTAGGCCTGCAGTCGTGTTTTCCTTGTCACATCAGTGGATGGTATAATTAGTGCTACAGTCCACAAGTGACATTTAACTTTCTATGACGTAGATGTATTTTCTGTGCTATAGCCTTATAAGAAGGTTAAATACACTATTTAGGAATTAGCCAATTTAACCATGTTTTAGGGGTGAGAGCACATACACTGGGGCTTGGACAGCAGCGTTGCAGTGCAAGAGTCAAAACACAGCATCATCCATTCGAAAAAATAGGTGTCTTCAAGTAAAAAGGGGGATTTTGGCACACAAGGTAATACTTTGATTTTTTATTTGATTTATTTTATAAAGTTTTATATAGCGCAAACTAGACCCCAGAGGGTATCAGAGCACTTTACATTTAGGATCGTTGCGTTACAGGTTACATCATTTACAAGAGCAAGGTAGGGTACAGTAAACAAAACAATGTTACTAGAATTTGTAGGAGGGAGAAGAGGAGGACCTGTGTCCAATGTCCGGCTGGGTAGGTGACGGTCAAGGGGGAAAACCAGGGCCAATCTCCTCTTTAGCTGTCCAGCAGCTCCACCGGGCATCAGCCATGTTGCACAGGTCTCAGCGTTCAGGAAAGAAAGTATTGATTTGATATAATTTGAAAAGTTTTATATAGTGCAGGCTAGACCTGGATGTATCAGAGCGCTTTAGCAGAGGATTGTTGCGTTAAAGTTACATCAGTTACAATAGCATAGTAAGGTATGGTAAACAAAAACAATGTTACAAGAATTCGTAGGAGGGAGGGGAGAAAGGAGCCATATCGGGAGATGAGGAAGAACTGTGCCCAATGATCGGCTGGGTAGGTGACGGTCGAGGGGGAAACCAGGGCCAATCTCCTATCTAGCTGTCTGGCAGCTCCACCGGGCATCAGCCATGTTGCTCAAGTCTCAGCGTTGAGGAGACCCAGTTAAGAATAGATACATATGCTACAGTTGCACAGTCAAGAAGTGGGAGAACATGTCCCCACTAGAGGGCAGGGGTAAGAGAAGGGGGGGAATCCAAGGAAGGAGCTGGGGGCTGCCATTTAGACCACCAAAGCAGATGGGGCCGCCATTTCATGGTCAGGCTCAACATGACCAGGCCTCTGTAGATTCGTGTGTAGGCCATGGTAAAGCTCCGCTTGAACCCAGCCCGCATCAGATGTGGTGGCTTTCTGAACCCGCAGCGGCTGGCGACAGAGTCAGAGCCCACTGAGGCAGGAGGCCGCGGGGTTTAGGCAGCGGCAGAAAAGTCTGGTGGGCGTCAGCGATGTCGAGACTGCAGCGGGCCGGGTCGGATTCGTCCCCAGGTCTCAAACCCCAGATTGCGGAGATACAAGTAGGGAAACCACCCAGGTCAGGCACGTACAAGCGTCCGCCCCCCGGTAGGCTTGCGGAAGGCTGTGTGCCCGAGGTCACGGGGGTGAGGCTTCTGGGGCTAAGACCAGTGGTCGTCCGCAGCGGCGCAGCTGCAGCAGGACGGGCCAAGTCAGGCTGGGGCCTGCCTCAGTCCCCATGAAAAGTAAGCAGAAGGTGAGCCGGGGTCCAGCGGGAGTCAGGTGTGCACCAGCCCTGAAAGGAGTGGAGCTGCCCCACTCCCTGAATCTTGCAGTCCCTTCAGTGGACCCCGCCGATGGCAGCCCAACATACAGGAATCCAGCTGGGCAGTGAGCGGGGAGAGGCGGGAAGGACTCACTGGGACTGTTCTCCGATGATACGAAGAGGTCGCTGCAAGGAGCCTCAGCATCCCGGGTTCTTCAGTGGCATCCGGGGTCTCGATACTCTCACGACAGGCAGACCTCGGGTCAGACGATCCCTCAGCAGGTAGCCGGGGTGCAGGCAGATCCAGGCGCTACAGCGCAGAGTGCTGCAAGATGGAGCCGGGAAACCAAATGGCGTCCAAAAGGCAGCGCCCACCGTGATGGCCACTGTCGAGATGTTGGTCCTCCAGGGTGGAGGGGACGGAACTCTCCAGCAGCGTGTTGGCCTCCAGACTCCATAGGTCTCCGGAGATGCGGCTCGCCGGCCGCAGGCAGGACTTTGTCGCCCTCCAAGCTGGCAAGCGGTAGAGGCCACCGTAGGGAAAATCGTCGGCATCACGGATCCCCGATGGCATCTGGAGACCTCGATCCTCCGGAAGCAGCCGGCACGGGATGAGAGAGCCGACAGCGGGTGTCAGCACAAAGGGCCTTCAGCAGATTTTCCCAGGAGCAAGAGGGGAGCTGTGTCGGACGCCGGATAGCGAGGGTACAGATCTGGGCAGCAACGGCGGTCGATCCAGCAGGTAAGTTGAGAGTCCAAAACTGATTCTGGGGAATGCTTCTGAGGGGGTGTGCAGTCGGGTCCAAGGGTCAGAGCGCAGAGGGTCGATGAAACGGTTTTTAAGGGGATAAATACCAAGTAGGTAATCCCTAAACCGGGAGCTCATCGGGAGGCTCTTACTCGGCGGGCCTCTTGGGAGCCAGTGGGTTGTGTCCTGCCTCACTGGCTTTCTCTTCCAGAGAGCATGCGAAGATCGCGGTCTTCTTCATGTGGGCATAAGCAAACTGCTTTATGTTTATGAATTTTCCAAAATGGAAGCATAGAACAGTAAATTAAGTGCCTGCGGTCTTTCACTGAGTATATTTGTAACTCTGATTCATGTTTCACCTCCCAAATTTCTACCCTTAAAAACTTCAGTCTTTCATTTTACTGCATACTTGTATCTGCTCCTTGCAACAATTTAGATACAAGAGTTTTGCAAATTTCAGAATCTCTCTTAATTTCCAGAAACGTTTCCTAAATTTATGCCCAATTTTCAATTTTCAAATACAAAAGACCTCACAAAAGCATATCATTCAAGGAGAATTTTCAAAAGATCATCCATTATCTACCTAAATACATGCTACAACACTGGCAATAGCTTTTTTTATCACTCTTCCAGAGAATTCACTGCCATTTCCTTACTTAGGCAAAAAGAACAATTGATGGACAGAATGCAGAACAATGTCATACATTCACTCCAGAACAGAGATCTCGGCCTAAATCCATCCTTTTTTGCTCCCCATGCCATTCCAGTTTGAACCCAGCCATATGCAAATCGGTCTTGACCCTGCGCCTGATGGGAACAGTCCAGCCTGATCTGCCAGGCCAGGTTCTCCCTTGACTGGAAACCAGCATCCTAGGGCTGGTTTCGGGGTTTCACCCCTCATCAGCCAGGATAGCTTGACTCCAGTGGCATGGAGAGCACAGGACCGACGTCTGGGCATACCCGTCCCATTCGGGGTGACAAATGTAAAAAGAACAATTGATGGACAGAATGCAGAACAATGCCATACATTCACCCCAGTACAAAGATCTGGGCCTAAATTTGTCATTTTTTTGCTCCCCATGCCATTCCAGTTTGAACCCAGCCAAATGCAAAGCAGTCTTGAACCTGCGCCCAATGGGAACAGTCCAGCACGAACTGCCAGGCCAGGTCCTCCCTGGACTGGAAACAAGCATCCTTGGACCGGTTTCGGGGCTTCACCCCTCATCAGCCAGGATAGCTTGACTCCAGTGGCATGGAGAGCACGGGACCAACGTCTGGGCATACCCGCCCTATTTGGGGTGACAAATGCAAAAAGAACAATTGATGGACAGAATGCAGAACAATGCCATACATTCACCCCAGTACAGAGATCTGGGCCTAAATCCATCGTTTTTTTGCTCCCCATGCTATTCCAGTTTGAACCCAGCCATTTGCAAATCAGTCTTAAACCTGCGCCCAATGGGAACAGTCCAGCACGAACTGCCAGGCCAGGTCCTCCCTGGACTGGAAACAATCATCCTTGGACCGGTTTCGGGGTTTCACCTCTTCTCAACCAGGATAGCTTGACTCCAGTGGCATGGATTTGCTCTGCATTCCATCCATCATCTGTGTGTCTTTTGATTTCCTTACTTAGGGCACAGAGATGAGAGAGTTGATTGACGCTTTACGTAGGCCGTCTTCAGAAGGAGCACCTTTATAGTTCATCTTCATTGAGTCATGAAGGGCTTTTACTTTGTGTGCTAGGGCGGTGGTGGGTTCCAAGTCTCATGAGATGTCAGTACCTCTTCTACAACTTTCTCAAAGGCCGGCGAGTGGGGAGAGACAACTGGTGGGTTGCTGAAACAGCTCACTATTCTTTTAAGATTATTTGATTGACTGTTTCTTGTATTACATTGTATGCTTTTCTTTCAAATTAAATTTTGTGGACCAAGTACGTCCCTAAATCTAGGTGTAGGATAAGCACTGATATGCATGTACATTTTAAATTCATCACTACTCCACTAACAGTTTAATTTGAGTTACTAAACTTACATTAATGTAGATGTTGTCCTTCATGCCGCATTCTTCCAAATGTCTGCCTAGGCCTTCCTTCTGGAGGCCATAGTTAATATGGCAGACCGGCATACATAGAATGCACCAGTACTCACATTGCCTTTTTCACATTGTTAGCTTACTTCAGGTTGCAGGTTGTTGCATTGCTCACACTCTATAGAAATCTTCTTGTTTTCAAATAATCCTTTTGGAACTTTTGTCGTTTGAATACTCCTTGGGTGTTGTTTTTCTACTACAGAAAATTAGATTCATAACCATCTGGTTCAGCTGCTTTAGCTACTATCTCCCTAGCAACCAGGGAACCATTAATATTCCATGAAGCAATTTTGTTAGTCTAATTACATTTATTCCTCCCTGTCATTCCATTTGTGTATGAGGAAGTACATGCAATTTATATTGGGTTGAAGAAACGTGAGGATATTTACTCTCAGCTAGCTTTGCAGGTCTATTACATCTTTGCAGTTTTCCATGTCCATCACAGGATCAGTTACTTTAATATTTTGTTCTTGTCCTAAATATAATTGTTATCGTCAAAAGTATTAAATATTCCTTTAACCAATTAATTGTGTACTCAGATATTTTGGATAACTAAGCAATATCCCTATACACAACAGTTCAAGACATTTTTAGATTTGTTGATGCCTGGCCTACATCACTAGAATAATTATTGATGCAGATAGGGCAACAAAGAAACCAAAACATCACTTTCTTGATGGATGCATCAGTTTAAACTATTGACAGAATGGATCCAACAAAACGGCAAATAGTATAAAAGAGATGCCGACACGTCTTTCCATACACATGTTTGTCCTGTGTGCAGCTCCATTCTAAATGAACTCACTGAATTCATTTTGTTCATAAACCAAACACTCAAAGATCTGACCACTAAACTTAGTCAATATCTGCCTTGCGTTACAAATGTATCAAAAGGAAGGAACAACATTTATCACTTTTTAGATAAACTAAACTTTCTACCTTTAAGGGCCTGATTTACAAAGAGAAAATTAACTTTGGAGATCCCTATACACGTAGATTATCTACACTTGGACGGAGGTCTCCGTGTGGATGGTATTTACCAACTCAGGATGGGAATCTTCTTGAAGTAGTTTAATCTAAGAGTCTCCACACCCTTATAGGATGGGTTATAGACTTACAATGCAAAATTATGATAACAAAGCTATTAGTGACTTTATCTCCGGATTTCTGATCTGATTAGGTGGATATCTCCACAGCAGAGGCTCATAGAGCTATAGCTCCGCTATGGAAGGCTCAGAATGGAATGTATAGGCAAACAGTATTCACATGACCACAATCGTACATATGTGATTCATAAATAATCAGACAAACACATAAATCCAGGCAACACTATATCCTCTCCTCTTTTTCTTTTGGACTGTGTGACTTTCTGGATGCTGTACTACAGCTCCAGACTGCAGGAGGCATACAGCCCTATTCAAGACTAAGAGGAACTTCACTGAGTAGATATACCTTGTTCGTTACCTTTGTTATAGATTATTACAGGGCTCTACATGACCTGCATCCATGCATCCGCAGCGGAGTGTAGAAGGCGACTTTGTGGCGGGGATTAAAGACTGTGTCAATGTATTGAGGTGGAGAATGAGAGAAAGCAGATGAAAGAGAAATTCTCCAGGAATCAGGTGGCAGGGATACCATCTCCTTCCCACCCACTCAGTTAACGCGTCCTCCCCCCATGCAGCCTGACCTCCTATATGGCCTGCCTGTTCCGGGAAATCCAATCGTCAGGCCAAGTGAGAAACTATGCCCCCTATTGTATAACTATATTTATACTCCACATTCATGTTACACTGTTGCCCCCACCACAGACATTGCTTAACTACTTTTTTTTAACCTAATAACTACATTTCTCATTTCAAGTGAATTGGTATCAACAGCAGGAGGGTACCAGCAAATACGGCAGGGTGACAACATGGGCACGTCCAACTGCATCCCATCCAGATGCACATATGTGTGTCATACTTATGTCTATGATACCAATCTAGAGTTTTGTATGTCCTTGTTTTTCATGCCTCAACTCCACTATGACTGTATATTTATTACATATGTTTATGTAAAGTATACTTAACATATATCTACATTGCTAATCCATAGCAACCTAGTGTGTTCCTGTATATCATGACATATAATCTTTGAACGTCAATGTTCTCTGCTCATCTGCCAATTGCTGCTACCATATATGTTCCAAATGTGTGCCAAGGTGTGGAATAGCTATGGACAACAGATGGATGGGATGGACTGGTAAATTTTAAACTAGATAAGTTTCAATTTGTATAACCATATTTCTGTCTATATCAGTGTCTTGATATATTATCATTTTTTTAAAGAAAAAAAACCCTTGTACTGCATGTATATATTGTGAAATTGAAAGAATGAACTTATACGGTTAATGTTGGTTTTCTTATGCCACTAAATAATTTCATCCATTTTTAGTATATTTATGTTTCCTTCATTACTGCTTCTATATCTCATAATTACCGTATTCATTCTATCATGTCATGTTAGCAAGTTTATACTAGTAACAACTTTATCCTGCTATCTTTGACCCAGCAAATGTGTATATTCTCCTTTATTCTGTGTCTATGATGGACATTTTAGTATACACTATCAGTATGCACCTATCTAATATTTTCTGATAATTATACCTTCACAGCTTTAGCAGTCGAAAGCCTTGGCTGTGAAGACTGCGACTCACCAATCAGGTGACATCTTGAAAGCACCAATTTGTCCGCCTGCCTCATCAACTCTATGACATAATTACTTGTGCAAGTATGTAAAGTAATTTTTACTTATATATACCATTTGTCATTCTCGTAAATGTCTGCCTACTGATCTATTTCTTAGTCTTAACAACAAATTTGATTTGCCTGTATTTACTATGTTCATTAAAACATTAGCTTAAAAATTACTATTAATCTCACTCACACTAATACAAATCTGCTTTTTAAAATTATTGTTAACAGCTGGTGCACTTTAGGGGCACATGTCAGCCACCGACTTCCACTACCTAAGTTCTACAGCTGACTGCTAACAGTCTTCCCACAAAGCAACATCCATGCCTTTCCAACCACAAGCTTTCCAACAATGACAGGGGGCAATCCTGGGAGAAAATCCTAACCTTTTGAGCTGCTATGTCTACTATCACTACAGTTCAAAATGATAAGGACAAGGAGGAGAAGATTGTAGGTTCCACCCACAAAAACATCTGAAAAAAGTCCTCAAGGCAAATAGTATCCTTCGTAGACTACGGTTTACATGCCCCCAGGCAACAACTACTGATGCACAGATCCTTCTATGGGCTACACAGAACTCTTAGCATCATCTCAGCCTACCGGTACCCTAGTTGACTCCACTGCTCCAACCTTCATTACAGATGCAACTACAGTTTTGCTGTCATCTACTGAAGGAAATAAAACCCTGGTGAAGGGGACCTCTCTCCTACATCCAACAGCTTCCCTCCAACAACCCTGCAATACTTCAACAGTCAACATATTGGACGAACTGCTGGCATTGTTAGACGGCCATACCTGAAAAGTCATTGAGGTTGGTTGGGAAATCCTGTCCCCTGGGATGAACATTTTTCCAGCAATAGTCACCTGTCCTGTTGGATTCTTGTCGAATGGGGGACATCCTTGCAAAATTGAATCCCACCAGTTGATGGAGCGACAGACCAAAGTCTTGGAAGACCTTTAATCATCTGTCCAAGACTTGGTAAAGTTACACTGGTAACCTCTTCCTTTTTCGATGGAGGAGGAAGCAAGGAGAGAAGCCTTGGCCATTCAGATGATTCATGTTATGTTAAACAGGTCACTATGTCAATCTGCAGGACTAAGGCATACGCTTCGTCCACCTGGGGCACAAAACCATCCTGTAAGGCTCACCCCTCCCATAAACTCTATTGCCAATCCACCTTTACCCTCACAAACCTGCTCCCATTGCACAATCACATTCTCAACTTTGAGTGGGCCCAGTATTGCATAGCCAGACACATGAACTTCCATGTGAGCATGGACAATCACCAACTACGTGGACATTCAACCCAACCCCTCACTCACTTATCCCCTCACAAAACAGCACAACTCATATATCCGCCCATCCCAAAGTTCAAGACATATTGACATATTATTTGTGCACATATTTAAATAAAATGTAATTAAACCTACCATTCAACCGAGTAGCATTTCATGTGTGGATATCCACAGAGAAGGGTAGTGTGAGAATAATTTTACTGTATTGTGCTAGAGAGATGTTTTGATTGATTTACATTTTCCCTTACTGCAACATGCATAGATATGCACACTGGCATGCCCACATGACGAGGAAAGAGCACCAATACATTCAAGTAAGATGTAAAAGACTTTCTATATAAAATAACAAAAATATATAAATTGGATTTGTATTTAATCAAGAGGGCAGTCTTTAGGATAAGGCGAAAGAACAGAAATAGTGTATGGGTTCAGGAAGGAAGTGTCAGATTGGAGGGATGTGAACAATGGGAAAAACACATTGGAAACATCAAGAGACAAGTCTATTTACACAGTTTAAATGCAGAACATACAAAACAATTACAAAATGTTCATAACAAATCATCCAAATCACAGTCCAAAAATCCCTGAGAGAATAGTTAATGCATAAATGAAAAGCCTAAAAGAAATGTAGTCACTCCCTCAATGTCATTGATTCTGCTCTGGGTTTGGACAAACGTTTGTGATAGAAACCTCAATTTGATACCTTAACTCCAATCAACTCCTCTCATCGGGCCATATTACGAGTCTGGTGGTCCATGGACCGCCAGACTTGAGGGGGTGCAGTAGTGTCGGTCGTCCAACCGCCCTATTACGACTAGGGGGGGTCATGCTACCCTGGGACCACCACAACCATCAGGGATCAGAGTTCCCTGGCCGTGGCATTGGGGTCTTGAGGCCGCAATATGCTTAGTGTGACCGCCATGAAAATTGTAGCGGTGAGGAACCGAAGGTGCTTCTGTGTCATGGGGTGCATGCAGGGGGGGCATATGTTGTGCCATCCTGTGTGCATGCACCCCAGTACCTGCATGGTATGTACTGCAGCAGACCATATTATGCAGGTACTGATTTTGCCATTCCTATTGTTCCCATCAGACAGGAGAAAATTCCTAATCTGGTGGGTGATTCAAACACGGGTTTGGTGGGGCAGGAGCAAGGCGGTCCGCTCCTGCACCACCAAACTCATAAGGCCCTTGGATAGTTGGTCTTCTGGTAGAGGACTGGACAAATTCTGAGTGACTGAGCACACTACGGTAGGTCTGCAAACGGGGTTGACATTCTATGAGACAAAGCTGGAACCTACACTACACAGTAGGCCATTACCATCAGGTAACATGGCTTCAGTTCAGGAAGTCATAAGGCTACAAAGTTTACAGTTAGCATGCACCTCTCGATTTGCCTCTGCTTTGCCACTACCTCTGAGACATTGTAAGAGAGTGCCTAATGATCAGCAATCAGCTACCTCCTGAAAAACAGCCATAGAAACATACTCAGGGCTAGTAGTGGGACAACACATGAGTGCTCACGGGTGTCAGGGTCGAATGTTATCAATGCCCCCTGATCTGGGCAGGCACTTGCTGGAGAAAGTGGGTAGCAGGGGTGTATCTGGGGGACCTATTGTTGTGGATGCCTCTAGGCTGATTGAGGGGGCACCCTCCAACCCAATGATGAAGAGACCTACTCCTGGGACGTCGCTGATGTTTCTTTTTCTGGGACAAGAAGAGTCGCATTGTCTCTTTCCGGCATGTGTTATCCAGCTGTGTCACTCCCTCAGAGGGCTCCACATCCTCTGGGAGGAGTTTTTTTGATTGGGAGCTCTCAGGAAATCAATAGCATGCTTAATTGATAAACCACTTAGAAAAGGCGCTATCTGGCTCTATATCCTCACTGGTTAAGACAACGCCCTCATGCTTGGTTGTTGCTGCAGAGGTTAATGCACCAATTGGCATCAGTACCTGAAATCACTCACTCAACATGGCAGCCGCCATGTAGTGAGTGGTTAGGCTTCTAGACTTTAGATCCTTTTTGCCTGTCAGCGCTTATCTCGAGCGCGAGCGGTTGAAGTCTACGCATTTTAACTGTTTTCTCGAAGTGAGAGCAGTGTTCCTGTGGCGTGTCTCCTCTGAGGAGAATTTCCGGCATATTTGTGTTGTGCCTGCAATGCTTGTTGTGCCTGCGGTGTGCACACCAGCCTTTTGTTAATCCTGAGGAGACTAGTGTCTCAAACCTTGCCATCAAGAGACTCGTTCTTGTGGTATCCAGAGGAGAATAGTGTCTCAAACTTCATCGTCGAAAGAACCGTTCTTGTGGCATCAAGAGAAGGCTACGAAGAAGACACTTCACACCTCTGTGAAGGACAGTAAGAATAGAGCTCGAGACACAAGAGACTGTTGTTGACTTCCAATATTTGCTAAAACATTTTCTTTCTCTATTGGTGAATTGTTCATTGTACTTGAGGAGACATTCATGCTTCTTAGCTACTAGTCCTGAAGAAGATTTAGAAAATAAATATTTATGCAGTTTTTAACCATCTCCAGAGAGGGGCTAACCTACGCAGGGTTTCAGGTAGAGAGAAGAGCTAATGTTTCTAGTGTAAAATAGATATAGAGTAGTTAGGTAGGCTGTATTAACCTTGTGCTCTTGTCGTTTATTAAACTGCAGACTACCACTGTAAATTCTAGGATACCTGTCCATCAAAAGTATCCGAGGGGGGAGGAGCCTAGCGCGCAACCAAGATGGCCGCGTAGGTGCGAGGCTCCCGAGGACCTCCGCAACCTCCTACGTTTATCCTGTCTTCATCCTGAATCGGTTGAGGGGACTGTGTCGGTGAACCTGAACCGAGGTGGTACCCGTTTTCCGTTTTTGAATCGGACCCCGGGTGCCGGGGTGAGCATCGACTGAAGTTTGCGGCCTGCTTCTCTCCTGACCCCGGACTCGAGTTTGGGGGTGACCCAGTGGCAAAGTGAATAACAACGGCGGGCCGAGCCTGGCGAGTCGCGTACCCCACACTTTCACTTTCGCTTTTGAGTCCCCTTGCCGTCATCGCGAGTGGGATTACGGCGCTTCTTTGTGTGGTGGTGGCCTCGCTGGGGGACCCTGCCTGCCTGCCTGCGGGGACCCGCTCCGCCTTCCTGAGGTGACCCCCGGGGCTCTCGGTCTTGATTGCTTGCTCTCCACTGCGTGACTGGTGAGGGTGCGAGATACACGACGATGGCCACGAAGCAGGATGGAGATCGGCTGAAGGCCAAATCGACCCGGCGTGGCACCGCACTTCAAGTCAACATTATGGATCGCTACACCCTCCCGAAGCGGTCTCCCGGCGGATCGCACAAGTCTTCCGAGTGTCCCCCGGATGCCCCGGATTTGCCTACGGATCTGACTTTGCAGGACGTCATGGGCGCCATTGCTGAGATGAAGACCTCAGTGGGCCAACAATTCGACACCTTGGCGCACAAACTCGACGCGGTCCTCATCGATGTCAACCTTGTTAGAGCAGATCTATCTAAGACAAATGACCGGGTTGACTCCTTGGCCCATACCGCGTCGGGCCTCACGACTGAGGTAGCGGCCCTTCAGACGGAGGTGCGCCGGCTCCGGCAGGCAAGTGCGCTCACAGATCGGCGCCTGGAGGACTCCGAGAGCAGGGCCCGGAGGAATAACATTCGCATTATCGGAGTGCCCGAGGGACGGGAGGACTCGGCGGCGGATCTCTTTGTGGAGGACCTGATTTCTACCCATCTCCAGCCTCGAGGACTGAGTAAATTCTTTGCGGTGGAGAGGGCCCATAGAGTTCCTGGCGGCAGACCGAAGGTCGGAGCTCCTCCGCGGCCTCTTATTGCCCGTATCTTCAACTTTCTGGACAGGGATGCGATTTTGCAAGCTTCCAGACTGCAAGGGCCGCTTAAGCTGGAGAACATGGAGGTGAACTTTTATCCTGATTTCACGCAGGCGGTCCAGAAGCAGAGATTGAGTTTCATGGGCGTCAAGCGGCGGCTTCGAGACATGAACTTAAAATACGCCATGCTTTTCCCGGCCAGGTTGCGTGTGGAGGCTGATGGTCGCACTCACTTTTTTGACCGTCCTGAGATGGCCGAGGACTAGTTGGACACTTTGTCTGGGGGACATGATCGGGATGGGATGGGGGCGGCGGGAGGAGAGTGCCCACCGGACCGGGTATGAGGTATTGACACTGGGGCTCATTCCTGATGATGCCACCTTTCGGCCAAGCTTAGGGTCTCTTGACTGTTGTGCCTTGTTTCCCCTCCATTGGAGGTGGTGCTGTGTCTCGAGGGGGTTCTCTTTCCTCCTCTAGGGGGTCTTTGTAGTTTAGTTTACACAGGGGCGACAGGCACACTGCAAGTTGGGGGGGGCTGTTTGGGCTCATGCAGGGGTGCAGGAAGGGGGGAGTTTTGTTCGGGATGTTGGGTTGGGGTTGGGTATTGTTTATTTGTACCACAAGGCAGAAGTATTGTTGTGCTATCGCTAAAGTGCTCTCTGGGGGGAGATTGATTGGTTTTGGCTATGATGGGGGGTAGGGGACTGAGCCTTTTGTCCTGGAACGTTAATGGACTGGGGGACAGGATAAAACGGGGAGTGGTCCTGCAGTTCTTAAAACGAATTTCACCCGATATAGTATTTCTGCAGGAAACACACCTCATTGGAAACTCCTTTCGTGCCATGAACAGACGGGGCTATCGCCTTGTAGCCCACTCGGGCTTCACATCTGGTTCGAGGGGTGTGGGCATTATGATTAAAACCTCGCTCCCGTTGGAGGTTGATGAGGTACTCCATGATGATAGGGGACGATGTACGGCTCTGGTGGGTAGACTGGAGGGTAAAGTGATTGTTTTGGTTTCTGTTTATGTCCCGCAAGGGTTGCAGACAACTACTTTTGCTGATTTGGGGCGCCTTCTTCTTGGCCTGCCGGAGGGGATTCTAGTGGTTGGGGGGGATTTTAACGCTGTAATTTCCGGAACTGAGGATCGTCACCCTCCCAGGGATCTCCCCCGTGCCCAAGCTTGGTTATCTGGCCTCTTGGATACCCTGGGGCTGGTGGATTGTTGGCGGCTGAAACACCCTACGCAGATACAATACACCTTTCATTCCGGAGCTCATGGTAGTCTTTCGAGGCTTGATTATGTTCTGATGCCAGCAGCACAGGCGGGGAGGGTCGGGGAGGTACGACATCTGGCTCGGGGTATTTCAGATCACTCCCCGCTCCTGTTGCACTTCGACATTGTCCCGAGGGGGGAGGGGAGGGTGGTCCCGATTAATTCCTGGTACCTGCGTGACCCCGCAATTCGCGCTGATTTGGTTAAATCTCTTGAGCGATATTTTGAAGACAATGTGGGGTCTGTGTCGTCTGCGGTTTCTTTGTGGGAGGCGTTTAAGACGGTACTCCGGGGGGAGGCCCTGTTCCTCATTTCCCATTCCCGGAGGCGCGAGCGGGAGGAGGTGACCCGTATCGAATCTGAGATAACTGAGTTGGAGGGTGGTCTGGAGTGTGGGGTAACGGATGACAAACTGCATGCTCTCCGACTCAAACAGGCGGACTACAGGGCCCAAGTCACGGAGGCTGCTAGGGGCCTGAGTAGAGAGCAACAGGGGCGACTGTATGATGTGGGTGATAAGGCTGGTAAATTGATTGCGTGGCTGGATAAAAAGGAGAGAGCGAGTCGAGTTGTCCCGTCGATTGAGAGACTGGATGGTGTGTGTGTCACTGAGCCGGAGGAAATTGTTGATTGTTTCGCTGAGTATTTCCGTGGGGTGTATTCCCCGGTATCTTCCCGCTCGGAAGAGGATTCCCATGACCTGCTTAAAGACATTGCGCTGCCTTCCCTTTCGGAGGAGGATAAATTGTCGTTGGACGCGGCCCCGACATCTGAGGAGATTGCCCTCGCCATACGTTCGGTCGCCTCTGGCAAGGCCATGGGTCCTAATGGCCTTCCCATTGAATTGTACAAATTACGACCGGATACGCTGGCTCCGCATCTCCGTGCTATGTTCCTCGCGGCCCGGTCGGCGGGTTCCCTCCCGCTGGACCAGCGTCTTGCCACTATTGTGGTTATTCATAAGGAGGGGAGGCCGCGGGATCGGGTCACGTCTTACAGGCCCATTGCGCTGTTGAATGCGGAGCCGAAAATTCTCGCCAAGGTGCTGGCTAATCGGCTGGTTGGCGTCGTGTGCGATCTGATCCACCAGGACCAGTCCGGCTTTATCCCTCATCGCAACACCGCGCTTAACTTGCGGCGTCTGCACGGGGTGCTCGCGAGGGTCCCGTTCATACGAGAGCCAGCCATTTTGGCGTCCTTGGACGCCACTATGGCGTTCGACACGCTTGAGTGGCCATATATTTGGGCGACGCTGGCTAAGTTTGGGTTTGGCCCGGGATTCATTGGCTGGGTGAAACTGTTGTATTCCGGACCGCTGGCGCAGGTGGCGGTGAATGGTACAGTATCGGCTCCGTTTGAACTGGGCAGGGGCACGCGGCAGGGCTGCCCGCTGTCGCCGCTCCTTTTTGTGCTTGCCTTGGAGCCCCTGGCGGAATGGCTGCGGTGGCACCCTTCGATTCGTGGTCTCCGATGGACCCCCGAGTATGAGGATCGCGTATCCTTTACGCGGACGATATTCTTTTGTATCTTGCTTCCCCGCGCAAATCACTGATTGTGTTAGTGGATGTGGTGCGTTCATTCGGCCGCAACTCCGGCTTAGTCATCAACTGGGCTAAATCCTGTGTGTATGTCCTTTCGGGGGAGGCTCCTATCCTTCCGCGGGGTTGTCCTATCCAGGTTGCTCCGCAGGGATTTAAGTACCTGGGTATCTTTATTACCCTGGACGCTGCGGCCCGATATAAACAGAACTTACTCCCCCCCCTCCAGCGCCTGAAGGAGGATGTGGCGCGTTGGAGGCGCTTGCCGCTCTCGCCGCTCGGCCGTGCGGCGCTGTTTAAGATGATGTCGTTGCCACGTTTCTTATACGCTTTACAAAACACGATGGACGTCGTCCCGGCGCGCTACTTTCGGGAGGTGGAGGGTCTGCAGCGCCACCTGTTTTGGGATGGGAGGCCGCGTATCGCCCTCGCGAAACTGACGCTCCCATGGTATGACGGGGGGGTCGCCCTCCCAGACATCAAACGGTATTACTGGGCCTCCCAGCTGGCTGCGATAAACCACGGCCTTTATGGGCCCGCCCTTAACCCGGCTTTTGAAATGGATAAACTGTTACTGCCGGGTGGCGACTATAATCATGCGCTTTACTCTACATCGCTCGACGCTCGTTTGACGGGCCCTACGCGGGTCGCGGTACGGGTGTGGCACGCGGCAAACTTGGCGATGGGGTGGAAGGATCGGTTGACCCGGGCAACGCCACTGTATTTATCTGAGCGACTCGGCTGCTTGTGGACCTCGAAAGGCTTTGAGAAGTGGGACATGATAGGCATCAGCAGGGTGGGCGATCTCTGGACGAGGGGGGGATTCAAAACGTTCGATGTGCTGCAGAAGGAATTCCAGTTGCAGGACAGGGAGTACTTCCGATATGTGCAGGTTCATCACGCGCTGTGTTCTGTATTCCCGGATGTTGCCTCCATCCCGGAGTGCTCCCCTCTGGAAGATAGAGTGCTAGATGGGCATGTACCGGATGGCACTATCTCATTGATTTATAAAAAGCTCATCAACGATCGCTCGGGACTGCTGACTGGCCTACGTGAGGCATGGGTCGCCAATGGATTGGAGCTGGATGACGAGGACTGGGTGTCTGCGGTGGCCTCCCCGAAAGAGGTGGCCATACCGGCCCGCCTTCGCTTCGTCCAGCTCAAAATACTCCACAGGGTCTATGTTTCGGGGCCGGGTTTGATGCGTATGGGATATGCCGTGGATGGGCTGTGTAAGCGTGGGTGTGGTTTGTTAGGGACCTTCATCCATATTTTGTGGGAATGCCCGGAGGTGGCGTGATTCTGGCGTGGTGTACATGCGGTGTTGCAAGCGGTCACGCATGTGGCGCTGTTTCCCGAGGCTAGGAGATGTCTGCTAAATGTGTGGGAGCCGACTGATTATACGGTGCCGCAGACGTGGTGGGTGACCCTGGGATATATGGTGGCCAAGCGTGACATAGCACAATTGTGGGGCTCCCAGAGGTCACCAACGGTTTCGGTGTGGAAGGACAACATGGATTGGTGTATGTTTCGGGAGAAGGTAGTGTATGTGGCGAGAGGTAAGCCTGGGAAATGGGTGAAAGTGTGGGGCCCCTGGAACTCCTATCGTGGCGGGATTTGTACCCCGCCGCTGACGCCTGACTTGGCAGTGGCCCAGTCTCCCTAGTCTGCTTGTCACCTTGGTTCTGGGTATTGTGTCTACTTTGTGCAGTCCCGGCCTGTCCCCCCCCCCTATTCCTGTGGATCGGTAGGGTCCTCCCCAGGGGAGCTCATAATGCTGCTTTGACTTTTGCTGCCTTGTGGATTTGTTTGTAGTTTCTTATAAAAAATGGAACCGCCAGTTGGGGGGTCCGGACGGTGTGGCCGCCAACGCTTCCCTCGACTTCTGGGACCTTTATCACTTGCCGCTTGTGTTTAATAACTGTATTTTATGGTCTCACTGTTTGCTAGCGGCCGGCCTGAAGGTTGTAGGCCCATCTTTGTATATCTTTTGCATTCTGTAATAAAGGTTTCAAAAAAAAAAAAAAAAAAGTATCCGAGGGAGGTTCAAGGCAGGTTGCTGAACCCAGGGACGGTCTTTCTTTTTGTCTCAATTCCCCTTTACCCCTGGTGGATGCTTGAGACAGGTTATAAAATTCTAATCTGTGTTGGCACTTGTGGGGAGGATCTGGGAAGCTGGCATCTGCTCCTGTGGAAGTATCTGCATTTTAAAAGACTCTACTGACAGATTGAAGTGCCAATACACAGAAAATTCCACCTGAGTAGTATGGCAGAGGGGCTGGACTTGAACGCTTTGGCCACACTAATAGATAATATGCAGCAGCAATTAACCCAAACTATAGAGGAAAATAAAAATTTAAGAGAGGAAATTAAAAGATCACAGATTGAATCTCAACAACTTATTCAGAGGTTAAATTAATTCACTTTAGGAACATCTTCCAGTTCTAGCGGAAGTATGGGTAAAACCTTCCCAAATCCTACCCCTGAGGTACCTGGCCCAATTTAATGAACTAATTGTAGAGACCGAATTGCCAGAAAGCAAGAGAGCTGCGATTTTTTACCGAGGATTGCGAGATGAACTTAAGGATGCATTGGCTCAAATACCAGATCGACCTACTGACGTTTCTAAATTAATAGACTTAGTGCTACAGATTGATCAACGTTTATTTGAGAGAAGAACGGAAAGAAAAAGAGAATTTCGCCCTTTGCCTCCACTAATTGATAGAAGTCGGCCTGAAGCTCCTAAGTCCTCAGAAGGGCATTCTGTAGAAGAACCAATGCAGACTGGCAGTGTAAGAGGCCCTTTAACTAAAGAAGTAAAAGAGCAAAGAAAATATGGAAACCTTTGTTTGTATTGGGGCAAGTCAGGACACTTTGTTAAGGAATGCCCTAAGAATAATAATTATTTGTGAAAAGAGACACCTCATCAGTGAAGAGGGTTGCCCTGATGGATGTTCGTGTAAAGTCAGCCCAGGAACAACACGTGGCAAATACTTTGCAATCTGCTTCCCCCCATCTAACCAAATCTTTCAATTTAGAATTTCGAGGGAAAATTTCGATTGAGGCTTCAGTCACGATTGACTCAGGAGCTACTGGGAACTTTTGCGATATCCCATATGCCAAAAGGACTGGAATAAAATTTGTCAAGAAGGATGTCACAGAGTCAGTGAGAGCTGTTGATGGTACTAACCTGCCCTCTGGCCCAATTACAGATGAAACGGAACCCATAATGCTCGTGGTTCCTTGTGGACACCGAGAAAAGATCTTGTTCAATCTCATTGATGCTCCTCAATTCCAGTTAATTCTGGGGTTACCTTGGTTGACAGAGCACAACCCAGACATTAATTGGGAGAAAAGAACAGTCTGGCTAAATTCGAGTTATAGTCTAAAACATTGCTACAGCCATACTGAAGAATTTCCAAACCTTTCGGCAGCCAAGGTTTTATCAGCCAGTTCAAAGATGGTCTGCACCCTGGAAAATGTAATCGTACCCACAGAATATGAAGATTTGGCAGCCGTCTTTGATAAGACAGAAGTGGAAAAGCTACCCCCCCACAGACCCTATGGCTGCAAGACTGATTTGAAAATGGGAGCTAATTTTCCTTGTAGCAGAATCTATGCCTTAACTGAAAAAGAGAACGAGTATCTCAAAACATATTTAGACACCTACTTGGCAAATGGCTTCATTCGTCCCTCTCAATCTCCAGTCTCTTCACCCCTTTTCTTTGTTGCAAAAAAGAATCAAGAATTGAGACTCTGCATCGACTATCGAGCTCTGAACCAGGTGACGATTAAAAATTGATACCCTTTGCCTTTGATCTCTGTCCTATTGGATCAGGTATAGGAGGCCAGAGTCTACACTAAACTAGATCTTCGTGGGGCTTACCACCTAATTCGAGTGGTGAAGAGAGACAAATGGAAAATGGTATTCTGCACCTGTTTCGGTCTGTTCGAATACCAAGTCATGCCCTACGGGCTGTGTAATGCCCCAGCTGCCTTCCAGCACTTTGTGAATTATGTTTTAGGAGAGTTCCTAGATCGAGTCGCTGTGGTGTACATCGACGATATTTTGATCTTTTTTAAAAATCTGCAAGACCACGTTGGACATGTGAGAGCTATTTTGAAGAAGCTCCTTGAGACCAATTTGTACGTAAAATTGGAGAAATGTGCATTTCACGTTGAGAAGATAGAGTTTTGGGGATTTGTCTTATCTGAAGGTGGAATCTCTGTGGATCTATATTTGTAAAATAACAACCTAGGCAATACTTATAGATGACAGCAAAAATTGGTTTTGTATCCAACAGTCAGGAAAATTTTAAGCAGTGAAACGAAAAAATGGAGATTGTGGTTATTTATTAGTTGTAGTTTGTTCACAATTGTAATTGTTTAGTACATTCATAGATAAAAACAAATTTATTATACACAAAATAAAATCATTATACACAATAAAATGGGTTGTGAATTACATAAAAATGAATGAAAAAATAAACAAATGTTGTGGCACAATTGTATATTATTCGACGCGCGTTTTGGCGTAGTTAACGCCTTCGTCAGGAAAAAGCCACAATTCCTGTATTCCAAGGAGGGAATGTTGAGGTTCCAGAAGTTTAAAAAAAAGGGTATTTTTCAAATACGTAAGTACCTTGATAAATGGTAATTCATTGAGTTAAGATCAATTGGTCAAGGAATTGCTAGCAGTTCTTTTATATTGTGCGTAGTGAAAAGGTTTTTTCAACTATCATCTACAGAGCCCGGTCGACATCGCGCGTGTCTATCAATTTTAAGGCTATATCATACCTATCACGCCCTCGTTGTCATCGTTCTAAGTGTCCATCATTTTTATCAAGACTCGGCACCGTATACAATTCAATATCAAACAAGATTTTATTACTACCTGTATGGGCTTTTCACTACGCACAATATAAAAGAACTGCTATCAATATATATTTTACAAATATATATTACCCTGTCCTAGGAATTACCAGGGGGTCCTTGTTACTTGCGAGAATCTCTGTGGATCTAGTCAAGATTCAAGCCATCCAGAATTGGCCCTCACATAAGAATATGAAGGATGTGCAGAGTTTTATTGGGTTCGCCAATTTCTATCGACGTTTCATCAAGGAATTCTCCAAGAAGGTTTTTCCTATAACCAGATTATTGAAGAAAGGAGTACCATTTCATTGGTCCAGTGATGCAGTGAAGGCGTTTATCTGCCTGGAGAATTCATTCACCTCGGCGCCTATTCTTGTCCACCCAGATCCGAGAGAACCGTTCTATGTGGAAGCTGATGCTTCGAATCTAGCCAATGGGGGAATCCTTTCTCTGCGACACAAGGAGACAGGAGAGCTACCCCCAGTCGCTTGCAGATCTAGGAAGTTGACTCCACCCGAGATAAATTATACTATTGCTGAAAAGGAGCTGCTGGCGGTTAAAGATGCTTTTCTTGAGTGGCGGCATTATTTGCTTGGTGCAAGCCACTTGGTTACATTATTTACTGACCATAAAAATCTTCAATTTTTAAAATCAGCCAAAACCCTAACTCCGAGACAGTTGAAATGATCATTGTTTTTCACTGATTTTAATTTTACCAAAACCTATCGACCAGGTTCTACTAATTGCAAGGCGGAGGCCTTATCAAGAATGGATACTAACTCAGAAGCTGGAAGTACGATTATTACTCCAATAATTCCAACAGGAAAAATGTGCCTGCATCCTACACTTTCCAGAAATCAAGGAAAAGATTTGAGAGGCAAAGTCTGATCAAGAAATCCTAGATTGGGTGAAGGAGGACAAGAATAGACAAGTCAAAGAAAACCTGCTCTATGTCCAGGAGGCTTTATTTCTTCAGACTCAGGAATTGCAACAGGCTGCTCTAGAGGCTTGTCATGATGACCATTTGGCCGGTCACAAAGGAATTTCAAAAACTACCAAACTAGAAAAAAAATTAAAATTATTGGTGGCCCGCCGTGACTTCTCAAATAAGGCAATACGTTCAGACTTGTGCTAAATGCATTCAAGGGAAAACTAATAGACAGCCTCCCGAAGGAGAGCTTCAGCCCCTTCCCACGGCCCCCAATCCACAGCACTCAATAAAAATGGACCTAATTGTAGATTTGCCCTCAAGTCAAGGTTTTGACACAATTTTAGTATTTGTCGATACCTTCTCCAAAATGAGCCATTTCCTTCCTCTTAAGAAAGTTCCTAGTGCTTCACAATTAGCCCAGCTATTCTCAAAACATATTGTCAGAGCACATGGAATACTGGCGGTGATGATTTTTGACCGTGAGTCCCAATTTGTCTCACAATTTTGGAGGTCCTTTATGCGGCAATTAGGAATAGATTCTCGATATTCAACAAGTTATCACCCAGAGACTGATAGCCAGACTGAGAGAGTGAATCAGAAAATTGAACAATACTTACGCCTATACCTTTTAGATCAGGCAGGTGATTGGCTTGACCTCCTTTGGATGGCAGAATTTGCATACAATAATGCTGTCCATGCTTCCACTGGTTTTTCCCCATGCTAGATAAACTCAGGCAGACATCCAAATGCAGTTTTGGGAAGATCAGAAAGTTCAGTTCCAGCAGTGGATGACTTAAGCAAAAGGGTTCAAGAGGCTTATAAGTCAGTTAGAGAACACTTGACTAACGGTAAGGTCTCCTATAAAAAATATGCTGACAGAAAGAGGAGAAGTAATCCAGAATATTCCAAGGGAGATAAGGTGTGGTTATCCACTAAACTTTTACATCTGAAAGGGAATAAAAAATTCCAGCCCAGGTATCTAGGACCATTTAAGATCTGCAAGGTAGTGAATCCTGTGACTGTCAAGCTTTCCCTGCCTTTCTAAGTTAAGGTTCACCCAGTATTCAAAGTGTCCCTGCTTAAAAAGAGTCCTCCAAACATTAGAGTTTTGACCCCTCCGGGTCCAGTGGAAATAGACTCACACTCAGAGTATGAAATAAAAAAGGATTTTAGATTCAAAACTAAAGAAAGAGAAACTATTTTACTTAGTTAAGAGGCTTCTAGATCATCCAATTGCCTCCTTGCTGGGCCCGCTTCTCCCTTCAATCGTCAATTTTCTGGTGCACTTGCACTCTCCTGACCTGCGGCGGACCTCTGGGCCTTGGGTTGGATTCTTCTGGCGACTCCCGCTTGGGCTTTTCTACGGGGGGCCCATGGATGGCCCATTGTGGGCAACCCTCTTCTGAGTGTGGATTGTTGGTGCCCTCCTGGACTTGATTCTGGTGATGCCCTTTTGGGGGTCAGTCCCTGCGGGGACTCTAGCCACTCTCAGTTTCTTCCTCACAATTTGGGCCATGCCCCCCATGTCATTGTGGTGAACGCCTCGCCTGGGTCTTGCTTGAGGGCCCCCCATCTACACGGGATCCTTGGATGTGTGGCTCCACTACTACTCTCGCCTTTTGGGGCCCATTTTTCTTTAGCAATGGGACGCACGGACCCCAAGCAACGCAGTCTGACCTTCGGTCATACAAAACCTGCCAGAGACATCGCATCTCAATCAGACGTGGAGGAAGCTGCATACCACGAAACAGACAATGCAGCGTCCAACTATATGTCAGTCATTATGTTGGAGCTCAAAGAGGGCTTCCGCACAATGTGCGCACGCTTCGACACCTAGACAGGCTGGGCGAGAGCCTGACTCCACAGGGGGTGAGAATATCGCTGAGGAGCAAATATCGGGGTTGGAGTTCCACAGTAGTATGCTACAGAAGATGCTCGACAAACCGGAACACATCCTGAAGCAGGTGGTGGTCAAGAATGAGGTTCTGGAAGTGGATTATTGGGAGAACATGGCAGCCGGCTAGCGGTAGTCGCGGGAGCCACCGCATTGTGAAGTAATTAAATTCAGTTGTACACTGGGGGTTAGGTAGATATAATCTCCCCTACCTGAAAGAATGTCCAGTGAGCCTTTGGAAGGGGGCAAGAGGGCCCCCCTGGGAAAATGCAGGGCAGCGGGCACGGTCTCTGTAGGTATCGGGTCACAAAGAAGCGCGACAGCCGAGGGGCAGTTAAAGCCTTTTTTGATTAATAAAGAGGTGAAAACGGAAGACGGCGGTGCCCAGAAAAAAGTCCGTGAAATAACAAATAGGGAAGTTTCTGACCTGGTTAGCGTAAACTGATTTCAAGTTCTGTCTGTTGAAGAGTGCATCATTGGGGATGAAGAAACGCAAAATGGTGCTGGCGAGAATGTCGTTGAGTCTGGTTTGCAAGATACTGTGCCATATCCTGTGGCACAGGGTGGAGGGCTGGCTGGTGGAGGGTCTGCCGCACAAGGTAGCAGTGAGCGAGATATTGAGTCATTAGAATCAATAGAATCGCTGCAGAGGCATACAGTGCAACATTCAGTTTCAGAAATGATCCAGCTATTAACTGTGGAGATAAGAAGCAGATTTAAAACATCAGAAGCAAACCAAAAAGAGATAAGAAAGGCATGTGATAATTCGATGATCTTACTGTTAGGACTTAAGTGCTCAACTCTACTTAAAGATTTAACCTTGCAAGCCGGAACAAATAAGGAAAGCATTAGAATGCTTAAAGATAGTGGGGCAGGTATGCAAGAGAAGATGGAACTGCTTGAAAATAATCAAAGAAGGAATAATTTGTGGCTTTTGAAAGTTCCGTAAGGGGCAGAAGGAGCAGATTTGAAAACATTTATAGCAAGGTTAATTAAAATCGGGACA
Organism: Triturus cristatus; assembly: GCF_964204655.1. Taxonomy (NCBI): domain Eukaryota; kingdom Metazoa; phylum Chordata; class Amphibia; order Caudata; family Salamandridae; genus Triturus; species Triturus cristatus. The sequence goes on from NC_140589.1 coordinate 964,549,577, forward strand.
CAAGTGGAATGTGCGGAGCAGGATATTATTATTTTATTTATTTTTTTTTTTTTTTGAAACTTAAAAGAAGAGAGTATTTTTTAATTACATAATATGATATTGTTTTCATACTGACTCCAGAGTTTACAATTTGTCATTTATCAGTTATCCCTATGAGAGTTTTTTTCATTACTCTTCTAGTGTCCATTTCTAGAAGAACTAAGAGGGGTCTTTTTCCATTTTCTTGAACAAACTACAGTCCTGATGATGGTTGCGCTGATTTCTCGCTACAGAGACCGAAATGTCGACGTAGTGTCCAACGTCCTCTGAATTTTGTTGATTTATGTATTATTTGAATTCAAGTTCTATTTTTTTTTTTTTTTTTTTTTTTTTTTTTGAAACCGTTTATTGCAGTTTATAGAAGTTACAGGTATGGGCCTACAACCACACGGCCGGCCGCTAGAGCATCAAAAGCACCTTACATACATACAGCAAAAAGCTTTCTCAGCGGTGCACAATAGGAAGACAGGAGTGATCAATGGTGCAGGCCTCACAGCTCCATGCCCACAGTACGGTTCCATTTTCTTAACGCAAAACAACGTAAACAAACCACAACCGCAAGGCAACCCTCGATCCAACGTGACAACACGTGCTCCATAAGTGGGGGATCCAAACCAGCAGCAAAATTCTGAAGAGGGGGACGGGAGTAGATCAGGGACTGGGGGACCGCGCGCCCGCGGCCAAGGGAGGGGCGCCATCTAGGGAGACGGAGCCGGCGAGGCCGCCGGTAGCAGTGGCGGCTCACAAATACCCCCGCGGTAGGCGTTCCAGGGGCCCCAGAGTTTCATCCACGCCCCAGGCTTACCCCTCGCCACATACACCACCTTTTCACGAAACATACACCAATCCATATGCTCTTTCCAGGCCGACACCGCAGGGGGCCTCTGGGATCCCCACAATTGGGCAATATCACGCTTGGCTATCATGTATCCCAGAGTCACCCACCGCGCCTGCGGGACCGAGTAGTCATTTGGTTCCCAGACATTCAGCAAGCATCTCCTCGCTTCAGGCAGCAGCGCGACACGCGTAACCATTCGTAGAACCTCATGCACACCACGCCAGAATCGCTCCACCTTCGGGCACTCCCACAGTATATGCATGAAAGTCGCCAACGCACCACAGCCACGCTTACACATTCCATCACCGGCAAAACCCATACGTAAAAGCCTTGGCCCCGTCACGTAGACCCGGTGAAGGATCTTGAGCTGGACGAAACGAAGGCGAGCCGGGATGGCCACCTCTTTCGGAGAGGCCACCGCGGAGATCCAATCCTCGTCGTCCAGCTCCAGCCCGTCGGCAACCCAAGCCTCGCGGAGACTAGTCAGCAGACACGATCTATCGTTAATCAATTTTTTGTATATGAGGGAGATCGTGCTGTCCGGGACATGGCCATCTAGCACTCTGTCCTCCAGGGGGGAAGACTCCGGAATGGATGCAACATCCGGGAAGACGGAGCCCAGCGCATGGCGGACCTGTAGGTACCGAAAGTACTCACTGTCCTGCAGCTGAAACTCCGCCTGCAGCGTCTCAAAAGTTTTGAATCCCCCCCTCGTCCAGAGATCTCCCACCGTGCTGATTCCGATCGTGTCCCACTTCTCGAAGCCCTTCGACGTCCACAGGGAGCCCAACCTCTCAGATGCATACAGCGGAGACGCTCGGGTCAAACGGTCCTTCCACCCCATAGCTGCATTAGCCGCGTGCCAGACACGCACCATGACACGCGTCGGTCCCGTCAAACGGGAGTCGGGCGCGCCAGAGTAGAGCGCTCGATTATAATCGCCACCGGGCAGAAGCGTCCTGTCCATCTCAAATGCCGGGTTCAAGGCGGGCCCGTAAAGGCCATGATTAATTGCAGCTAGTTGGGAGGCCCAGTAATACCGTTTGATGTCCGGGAGGGCGACCCCTCCATCGTACCACGGGAGCGTCAATTTAGCCAGAGCAATACGTGGCCTCCCGTCCCAGAACAGGCGCCGCTGGAGGCCCTCCACCTCGCGAAAGTAGCGTGCCGGGACCAGGTCCATGGTATTCTGGAGGGCGTAGAGGAAGCGCGGCAGGGACATCATTTTAAATAAGGCCGCTCGGCCGAGCGGCGAGAGCGGCAGACGCCGCCAGCGCACCACGTCCTCCCTCAGACGCTGGAGGGGGGGCAGCAAGTTCCGCTCATAGCGGGCCTCCGGGTCAAGAGTGATATATATACCCAGGTACCGGAAACCCTGGGAGGCAATCTGGATCGGACAGTCCCGCGGCAAGACCGGGGCCTCCCCGGAGAGCACATAGACACAGGATTTCGCCCAGTTGATGACCAGGCCTGAGTTGCGACCGAAGGAGCGCAAAACATCAACCAGGACGATCAGTGACTTGCGCGGGGAGGCGAGATACAAAAGGATATCGTCAGCATAGAGGGACACGCGGTCCTCATGCTCGGGGGTCCAGCGGAGACCACGGATAGAAGGGTGCCACCGCAACCACTCCGCCAGGGGCTCCATGGCCAGGGCGAACAGGAGAGGCGACAGGGGACAACCCTGTCGCGTGCCCCGCCCCAGCGCAAATGGGGCAGATACTCGCCCATTCACCACCACCTGCGCCAACGGGCCCGAATATAGCAATTTGGCCCAGCTGACGAAACCCGGGCCGAACCCAAACTTCGCCAGCATCGCCCAAATATATGGCCATTCGAGCGTATCAAACGCCATGGTGGCGTCCAAGGACGCCAAGATGGCCGGCTCCCGCACAAATGGGACACGCGCGAGCACCCCGTGTAAGCGCCGCAGGTTAAGCGCCGTGTTGCGGTGTGGTATAAAGCCCGATTGGTCTTGGTGGACCAAATCGCCCACCACGCCAGCCAACCGGTTGGCCAACACCTTGGCGAGGATTTTGGGCTCCGCGTTCAGAAGCGAAATCGGCCTATAGGATGTGACCCGCTCACGGGGCTTCCCCTCCTTATGGATCACCACAATTGTAGCCAGACGCTGGTCCGGCGGGAGGGAGCCCTGCGAGTGGGCCGCAAGGAACATCGCGCGCAGGTGGGGCGCCAACACATCCGGGCGTAGCTTGTATAGCTCAATGGGAATACCATTGGGGCCCATGGCCTTGCCGGATGCAACCGAGCGAATAGCCGAGGCAATTTCGTCCGAGGTGGGCGGGCCATCCAGCGAATCCCTGTCCTCCACCGTAAGGGAGGGCAGTGCGATGTCCCGAAGCAAGGCATGGGAATCTTCCTCCGAGCAGGGAGAAACCGGGGAGTAGACTTCGCGGAAATAATCCGCGAAGCAGGAGACAATGGCTTCCGGCTCAGTGACGCACACACCATCCACGCTCTCAATCAGAGGCACCACGCGGCTCGCTCTTTCCCTCTTGTCCAACCACGCAATCAATTTGCCAGCCTTGTCACCCACATCATACAATCGCCCCTGCTGCTCTCTACTGAGGCCCCTGGCCGCCTCCGTGACGAGGGCCCGATAGGCCGCCTGCTTTAAGTGCAAAGCATGCAACTTGACGTCTGTTACCCCGCTCCCCAGGTCACCCTCCAGTTCTGCAATCTCGGCCTCAACCCGGGTCACCTCCTCCCGCTCGCGCCGCCGGGCATTGGAAATAAAGGAGAGGGCCTCCCCTCTAAGAACCACCTCGAAAGCCTCCCACAGGGAGATGGCAGACGGGACCGACCCCACATTCTCATCGAAATAGCGCTGTAAGGATTTGATCAAGTCGGCACGAATGGTGGGGTCGCGCAAATACCATGCATTGATCGGGGCCACCCTGCCATCCCCCCTCGGGAAGACACCGAAATGCAACAACAATGGGGAGTGGTCTGAGATACCCCGTGCCAAATGGCGCACCTCCCCCACCCTCCCTGCCTGGGCCGCCGGGACAAGGATGTAATCAAGCCGCGAGAGGCTACCATGGGCCCCCGAGTGGAAGGTGTACTGTTGCAATACGGGATGCTTTAAGCGCCAGCAATCCACCAGGCCCAGCGTGTCTAAGAGGCCGGGCAGCCACGCCTGTGCCCGGGGGAGGTCCCTAGGGGGATGGCGATCCATAGACCCAGAGGCAACCGCGTTAAAGTCCCCTCCAACCACCAACAGGCCACCCGGAAGGTCCAGAAGGAGGCGCCCCAGGTCCGCAAATGTAGTGGCTTGTAACCCAGGCGGGACGTACACTGATATAAAGATAAACACTCTACCCTCCATTCGCCCCACCAGAACAGTGTAGCGTCCCCTCTCATCATGGCGCACCTCGTCAATCTCCAACGGGAGCGAGGTCTTGACCATAATACCCACCCCCCGCGAGCCCGAAGTGAAGCCGGAGTGGGCCGCCAAACGATATCCCCGCCTATTCATTGCATGAAAGGTGTTACCTATAAGGTGTGTCTCCTGCAGGAAGACAACATCTGGAGAAATACGTTTTAAATACTGCAGGACCACACCACGCTTAATCCTATCCCCCAGGCCGTTAACATTCCATGACAACACAATCAAATCCCTACCCCCCATCATACGTCAAAACAATCGGTCGCCCCCCACCGAGCATCTTAAAAACAACAAAACAGTTGCGGGTTTGCCTTGCGGTGCTAACAAACAACACACCCCCCCCACCCCCCGGTCCCAACAGAACTCCCCCCTCCCTGCACCCCTGCATGAGCCCAGATAGCCCCCCCAAAGTGCAGTGTGCCTGTCGCCCCATAGCTAAGTACTAACTAGTCCCCCCGAGGAGGAGGGAAGCCCCCAGCAGACCCCACCCGACCTCCATGGGAGGGGAACATACGAAAGCAATATATGGTAAAGGAACAGTATCCAGAGCAAGGCCTATACAGTCACCCCTCAATTCTGATCCGGCGGGCCCTCCCCGCCAGCCGCGCCCCCCCCACCCCGATCTCCAGGCAAAGTATCTAACCAGTCCCCAGCCGCCTCGGGCCGGTCGAAGAAGTGCGTACGGCCATCCACCTCCACCCTCAGCTTAGCCGGAAAGAGCATTGAGTACTTGAGGTTGAGGTCCCTTAGGCGACGTTTAATACCAAGAAAGCTCTGTCGCTGCTTCTGGACCGCCGGAGTAAAGTCTGGGTAGAAGTGTACATCCATGTTATCCAGCCTGACCGGTCCCTGTTGCCTGGAGGTCTGGAGGATGGCGTCTCTGTCCCGGAAACTAAAAATCCGGGCAATAATAGGCCGCGGCGGTGCACCGGTCTTAGGGCGGCCCCCAGGGACCCGGTGGGCACGCTCCACCGCAAAAAGCTTACTCAGCCCCCGGGGCTGGAGATGGGTCAGGATCAGTTCTTCCACGAAGAGATCTGCCGCCTCCGCCTCTCGGCCCTCCGGCACACCAATAATGCGAACATTGTTCCTCCGGGCCCGACCCTCGGAATCCTCCAGTCGCCGGTCCATCAGGGCGCTCGCCTGGCCAAGCCGGCGCACCTCCTTCTGGAGGGCCACCACGCCCGTAGTGAGGCTCGTTGTGGTGTGGGCCAGGGAGTCAACTCGGTCGTTCGTTTTTGACAAGTCTGCCCTCACAAGGCCCACATCCACCAGGACCGAGTCAATTTTTTGCGCCAAGGTATCGAAACGCTGGTCCACTGAGGCCTTCATCTCTGCGATGGCGCCCATGACGTCCCGGAGGGTCAGATCCACCGGTTGGGCAGGCGCCTCCGTCGGGCCCACCAGGGATGACCGCGATGTCTCCGGAGAACCCTTCTGGAGCGTGTAGCGATCCATACTATTGGCCTGGTGCGCCGTGCCACGGCGGGTTGTCTTCATCTTCGCCCGGTCGCCATCTTGTTTGGTGGACATGCTGGCCCTTCCACCGTCGTGCCAAGATCTCCAGACGGACCGCCACACCAAATCACGGGTGTCAGGGGGGGGGGCGGGGGCGACCACCGGGCCGCGGGTCAACCCACCGCCGGCGGGTCAGCCGGGCACCTGGACAAGGCAACACCACCGCACCCCGCTCCGCAGCCCGACCCCGCCTGAGGCAAGGAGGGCGCAAAAGCGAAAGTGAAAGTGCGGGGTACGCGAGTCGCCCAGCCCCGCTCGCCGCTGTTATTCACTTCGTCCCCGGATCGCCCCACTACTCCAATCCGGGGGGCCGGCGAGGAGAAGGCCGCAACCTTCAATCGATGCTCCCACCGGTGTTCGGGGTCCGATTCGAGCCCAAAAAACGGGTGGCGCCTCAGCTCGGGTTCACCGACACAGTCCCCTCAACAAGGACAGGATATCGCCAGGATTAATTCAGGAGGTCGCGGAGGTCCTCGGGAGCCTCGCACCTACGCGGCCATCTTGGTTGCGCGCTAGGCTCCTCCTCGAGCAGGATATTATTGATGATATCCAGAGAATACACAGAGACCTCTTGAGGAGGAACCCTAATCGTGAGAAGCCCAGAAATATTCTTGTGAACTTCTTGACATATAAATCAAAAGAAGAAATCCTGGAGAAGGCATTAAAACTGAAATCCCTTAAGGCTGAAGGAGTAAATTTTGAGTTAAGGTCGGATATCTCTCAAATAACTGCAAACAGGCAATGGGACCTGGGGAAAATGTTAAAACCTTTGAGACAGCTTGGCGCTCCTGCAAAATTAAAATTCCCAGTCTTTCTGCGAGTAATGTATAAAGATAAACTGCAAAATTTCCGGGGAGTTGAAGAGGTGGAAGAATTTGTGAAATCCATTTCTAGAGTAGACGAGGCGTACAAAAGGGGTTTGAAGAAGTGCAGTAACGGTGCCTTTATGAGTGTGGGTGCACCTCGCCAAAATAAGTGAGTTGATTACATTTTGAATATACAGGCATCTTGGTCTCACTTTGTAGGGGTAGGCAGTAGGATTGAGTTATATAGTCACTATACGTAGAGTTGATGAAGTGGCCCCACGAAGAGGCAACGAAGAAGATAGGAGGGTTCTCCAGGGCAAGGGGTAGTTTTATGGGTAAGGGCACAGGGTGGGGAGCATTCAGGGAAAACAAAATTCAAAATATTGGTTAGGAAGCCTTTGCTCAGAGGCAGTGTTTGAACATGTAAAATGGTACGTGATCAGGGAGCCAGAGTAGAGCTATTGTCATGGAATGTTTATGGCCTAAGAGTAAAAGGAAGGAGAGAATAAATTCTGCAATACTTGAAGGATTTCCCGGCACAAATTATTATCATACAAGAAACACATCTAACAGTGGAGGAAATGAAAGATGTTTTTTAAGCTAGAGGCTGGGTACAGAAGGTGGTGTGTACCACCCAGCAACTGACGATAAGGGGAGTTGCAATTCTGGTGAAGAATAATCCACATATTTCAGTAGAGCACAGCATTGTAGGTGGTGTAGGTAGATGGGTCATTGTAAGGGTTAAAATCTATAATCAAAGGCATACAGTGGCAGGATACTGTGGTCCTAATATTGATGATAAGAGGCCACTGGGGGGACTACTGACGGAATTATTGAATTTTACTGATCTTGTTATACTGGCAGGTGACTTTAATGGGTTTTTAGACAATGTATTAGATCGTTCGGTCAAAACCCGGTCAGTCATAAATAGTAAAATGGGATCCTTTATTAAAATCAATATGGTAAAATTGGGACTGTGCGATATCTGGAGGGAAAGGATGGGAGCTAAGAAGGGCTTTGCATATAACAACAAAAAATGTAGACATCAGTCTAGACTCGATTTCTTTTTAGTGGATCAAGGGATAAGGGATTGTGTAGGAAAAATCACACATGTGGGGTCTCATTTCTCAGATCGGACTCTATTACCAGATGGGACAGTGGTAGGGACACTGAAAGGGGAAACTGAAGAATTTTTTGCTGTGAATATGGACAGTGTGCAACCAGGCGGAGTATGGGATACGTACAAAGCTTTTTTTAAAGGGGAAGAGTTACCAGTCTTCAGATAAGGAAAAGAAAGGAATTTATTACAGAAGTCAGTCTGATAGAAGGCCACATTCAAAAACAGGAACAGGAGCTTTTAGGGGCGACAGAGGAACAGGAGAAAGTGGCTCTGCAAAATTCCTTGCTTGAAGAAAAAGAGTCCCTCTCCAGCTTAGTGGAGGAAAGACTAAGGAAGAGATGGAAAGCAAGTAAAATCACTCATTTTGAATATGGAGAGGGGTGGGGGAAGCTTCTAGCGTGGAAGGCAAAGGTAGACTAAACAAGATCTTTTATTAAAGAAGTCAGATGTGAGTTAATGGTAGCATCCTCACTGAAAGTAAAGAAATTGAGCAAACTTTCCAAAACTATTTCGGAGAGTTATGTAGAGAGGACTTGGTAGTCACTTAGGAAGATGTAAAGGCATGGCTGGGTTGGGATTCTCCTCAAGGTATCTCTGAGTAAAGTAGATCAGTAATAACCAGCAGAGTAGTGCCAACAGAGATAAAAAACGCATTAAGGGCAGGGAAATCCGGTAGGGCAGCAGGACTGGATGGGCTGCCTCTGGAGTTATATAAAAGGTTTGAAGAGGTCCTGGTGCCACATTTGACCAAATTGTTTGCCAAATTTTTAGAAAAGGGCGCAAATTTGCCAGCCTCTTGGGATGAGGCCTCTGTCATATTAATCCCGAACCCAGGGAAAGCTTAAAAGTTATGTGATACGTATAGACCTATCTCTCTAATTGATTCTAATTACAAAATCTTTGCAAAACTCCTGGCAGGGAGACTTAATGGTGTGGTTGGGGGTCTTTTACATCTAGACCAGAAAGGCTTTTTCAGGGGGAGAGGGATTCAGGAATTGACCTTAAGTCTAATAGGAGCAGCTGATTTAGCCACCACTTACAAACTCGCTCTAGCGGTGAGTGCATTAGACGCTACTAAAGCATTCGACTGGGTAAACTGGGCATACCTGCAGGTGATACTAACACTCTGTAATCTGGGTGAAAACTTTTGCAGAACTCTGGCTATGATGTACAGAAAACCAAGGGCGAGAGTTTTGATAAATGGTAATCTTTCCATGCCTTTTAATATTACAAGAGGAACAAGACAGGGATGTCCTTTATCCTCTCTCCTGTTCAACTTGTATATTGAGCCTTTGGCGATTAAGATTAGGAAGGAGAGTCATATAATCCCTTTTAGATATAAAGAGTGGGAAAGTAAGGTAGCTTTATATGCTGGTGACTTATTAGTATATACATCAGACTTAGAAACCACGATCCCGTTATTAAATGACTTAACCTCACAATTTGGCCAGATAGCGGGGTATTCAGTGAAGAGGGCAAAAACGGAGATGATGGCCTGGAATCTGGAAACAACCCTTAATATTAGCAACCAGATGAGATATCTAGGTATAAAGATCACTCAAAACATTGGAGACCTTCCGGAAGCAAATTTTCTAAATGTAATGAAAGAAGTCAGAAAACTGTTGTCAAGCTGGGCCCATCTTCCTCTGACGATCATAGGAAGAATCAATTTATTAAAGATGATAATCCTTCCAAAACTTACTTTCTCTTCCAGATGATCCCACGGTTATTTTAGGCAGAATGGTTGCAGAACATGCAGGGTAAAATCAATAGTTTCATCTGGAACTCAAAGGGCGCGCGAATAGTTTGGAAAAAATTGCGCAGAAAGAAGGAAAATGGGAGGTTGTGTCTTCCAGACCTGACTTTTTATGCTTGGGCCTTTCTTTTAAAAAATGGGAAGATGTTACTAACCCGTCCAGATAAGTCAGAGATTGGTAAAATTTTTAGGTGCATAATGTCAGACACGGGAAACAACCATTACAACGCAGTCATTACAATGCACTACGTTTACAACGCAGTCATTACAACGCAATATCCTTTACATCGCATGTCATTACAACACAGCCATTACAACTTATGTCACTACAATCCATGCCATTAGAACGCATGCCACTACAACACATGCCATTACAACGCATTATAAGGTAAGTAATGAGAAACAGTGATTTTTACCCCTACGCTATCCAACACTTACCCTACTGTTGCACTCACTGGAGTGGGAATAGTAATTTTTACCCCTACACTATCCAACACTTACACTTCTGTTGCCCTAAAAGTATTATGCATTGTAATGGTATGCATTGTAATGGAATGCATTGTAAGTGTAGTTTCTAAAAATGCGTTGTGATGGCATGCGTTGTAAAATCATGCGTTGTGATGGATGTTGCGATGTAAAAACCGCGTTGTAAAGGTTTACATTGTAATGTGACCTATTCATCAGACACTGAAGGAGGGATGCAAGGTTTTATGTATAAATTTGGAGACCCCAAATACTTTAAGAGAGTGCGTCTCAAAACTCTACGGGGAATGGCGGAACTTTGGGTTCTAGATCAGAAAGGAGGTTAAACGCACGTACTTCAGCAAGTGAACTCCAATATGGAATGCCACAGGACCACCTGAATGGACAACGGATTCGCTGGCTATACCACTCAGGGAGGCAGGGATCCTAAGATGGTGCAATGTAGTGGTAGAGGGAGAGTTCATAGCCTGGGATAATCTGGCTAAAATCGCCAAGATAAAGTCTTTAAATTTAAATACTTGCAAATGAGGGGCTGGTTTCAGTCATCAAAAGAGAAGATTGGTGCTTCTAATGATTTGAAAGCTGAATTAGTGAAAGAAGCTCCAAAGAAGAAGGAAGTGGACAGATGGTATTGGTTACTGGTGGAATTGTCAGATGGTGTCTTCAATCTGCCGACTGACCTGTGGGGGAAGAGCTTGCAGGGAAGAGAGCTGGAAGACTTATGGCAAGTATCTTTTAACTTGTTATACTCTACAGGATATCCTGCCAATTTAAGAAGGAACCACATCTTCACTCTTCATAGAGTATATTGGACGCCATATAGATTATCGAAATTGGGGAAGGGAAGAATGGCAAGATGCATGAAATGTACCCACGAAAAAGCAGACTACATCCATATGTTCCTGGAGTGTCCTGTGATCCAGATATTTTGGGAGGATGTAAGTAGAGATATATCAGCTATACTGGACACAGAACTCCAGGTAAGCTTTTCACTTGTTCTTTTTGAGGTGTCTTCTGTACCTGGTGATTTTACCGATGAGGAATAGAAACTGGTGTTTTATTTGATTCTCTTGGCACGAAGAGAGTCATGTAAGAAATGGATTAGTAACGTGTCGCCTACCGAAACAGAATGAATTAGAGTGGTTAAAAGTATCATAGGTTTGGTTAGAAATGTGGAAAAGAAGAGGAATGGATTTTGGTCTCCTGCTCTAAAATGGTTGGAAAGAGAAGTTTAGGGAAGGGTTTGGTCCAATGATTACGCCTTCTATTTATCTTCAAACTCTCCAATACGATCTGTTTGCCGGTTGGTCTCTCCAGTCTGGGCAGAGGAAGTTCGGGAGAACTATAGAAGACATTAAAATTCTGTAAAGAAATAGCTCTGGAAGATGCTGGACCAGGGGGGCCTCAGAGTTTCTGATTCCAAGGTAAATGAGGACAAAAAACAAATAGAGAACAAACAAAAAAAAGAAAAGAATGAGGATCTGGAGGCACAGTCCCGCAGAAATAATATATCTGGCATTGCTGATACCACCAATATGGGGAGGCTGGACATCTTTGTGGAGCAACTCCTCACAGATCTATTTGATTGCTCCGGCTTTTCTCACACCTTTCTGGTAGAGCATGCACATTGATCCCTTGGCCCTTACCCTCCTGCGGGCACTCCACCATTCATGTTTCTTTATCGCACACCATCTCATCTATAAGGATAGGGCCACTGCTCTCCGTCTGGCCCGCGAGAAGGGTCCCCTCCTATCAGTGTGTCACAGAGCGGAGGGATTCCCTCTGAATATTAACCCTAATGACCCAGACCATGACCCCTTACCTCCTTATGTTCTCCCCTCTCTTTTGTTGCAGCTGTATCATTCACACATGGCTTTCTCCATGAACACCGAGAACAGCGACGGACCCATTAAGGAGACGGTGTTTCAGGAACCCAGCTCGTCCTCCGAAGACTACGTCATCTGGGACCTCCAATCGGCAAACCCGGCCTTTCAGCTGACGACGCCATCAAAACCTGCATATGCAAATGTGATAAGCTGGTGCATTCAGCAAATTTTACATCTCAGTGCATGTTGCAAGTGCCATAACTGAATTCCTGTGTGATACCCATGGTGTCCCCGCAGACCATGTGGAAAGATGAAGTGACCAATATCTTGATATGTGCTCCCAGTCTGAAACCGTGTTTAAGATCATATCAGGGGAGCAGCAGTATCTAGACTGCATCTATGTACATGACAGATATTGATCCTTTGATTGTAAATCCTCTCCCACCTCCTACAATTGCTCCTCAAAATGATGGGCTTTGCAACAAAGATGCTCTCTGGCGTTCTAGTTCGTGTCTTGCTTTCTTATGCTGGTAGAAATTCTACGACTGCTTAATGTTGAAGTGAGTTTCAACTGTTAATGGGTGTGGCAGTGTCTTGGCTGTTCACCCCCCCATCAGTAGCAAATATGTTGAATGCTACCAGTATTAGTTTTAATCACTGCCTCTATTGATTTCTATGAGATTGTTTTGTGGACAGCTGTCCATGCGTGGTGATTTCTTCACACGCTTTGCTACAGTAGATTTGAGCCTGTTATTTCAGTTGCGATACTGTAGTAGATTTATGTGTAACGTTTGTCAATAACAATTCTCTTACTCTTTTGTGGGTATTTGCATGTGCCTCTCTAAACTCTTCCTACATTTTCCCATAGCTCCACCCAATTAGTAGTATATATTCCCCTTATCATGTCTCCCTGTCGCTCACACATTTACAGTTAAAATATTAAACTCGGGAGCAAGATGGCGGCCACTTGATTCGGCCGTAAGTGGCTCCCAACAAGGTGGCGTCAAGAAATACAATATGAAAGGAAGAGTTGGACGATGATAAACCCCCAGCTGACCAGAAGTTTGGCAGAACTCGGATGGGCTTTACCTTGGATCGTGGCAGTGGTAAAGCAGGCGGAATTGCTGATAGCCGGTGCAGGTACTTGGAGAAGGAGCTTTTCCGTGCTTCAGCTCAGCATCTCCCGGGCATACCTGCGGCCGTAATGGGACTAAAGATGATGACGAGAGGAAGAGTCGCCATTCAACATACGGCCCCCCAGATACCCCATCAAATGACCATGCTCGATGCAGCCCCCGCCACAGCTCAGTCAGGATGCTGGCAGAAGACCCAGATTGAGAGTATCCCAGATAGAAAGGGGAGGGGCGCTGTAGCGCAGCCCCAGCCGCATCGGACCGGTGCCTCGGTGCTCAAGATGCTTAGGAGTGCTGGGAGCGGATCCTCAACTATGGAATCTGTGCAGCAGACCGAAACCCCGGCTCAGGTAGGTGGTCAGTGCTCCACGCAGACCAGTAAGCTCATACTCGGCAGTGGGGAGTCTGGGGGCCCCGTGGAGGACGAGACTTTGAGGGGACAATGTACAGCTTTGCCCATTGATTTTGAGTCTGGAACTGGGGAGCATCCTTTGGCAATACAAACGTATACTGAAGTTGGAATGAAAAACCAAGTCCAGGGGTCGGTAGTGGAATCCAGCAATGTAGTGTATCTAGAGAAGGCAGATAGTAATTGTAAGGGGGCAGCTGCAGTGCTATCCTTTCAAGCACAGATTCGGGGGATAGAATCTGATCAACCTGATCATTCTTATAATAAAGGCGACCCAATAACTAAGGCTAAGGATACCGGTACTAGCAAGGCCACCAATAAAGGGCATATTGGACCAGCAGGGGAGCCTGAGCATGCACTTCCAAGCCAGGAGCTATGGGGAAAGCCAAAAGATCATGGAAACTCCAAGAAATCAGGCGTACATACTGAGAGGGAGCTGGACTCAGAGGCTAATAACTTTTTATTTTCCCTTTTGGATGCTACTTGGTCTGATTTAGGGTCAGGCACAGGGTCCAATTTGGACTCAAGTGAGACAGAGAGCATACCAGCCACCAGAGTGGGCAGAATAGACAACCAGAGGCATAGGGACCTAAAGTGGGACTACTCCCCTGGGGAACAACTGATTGGGAACAACAATAAGACCCCCGTTAACGGTCAGCCCACAATGCCCCCTACATTGGATTCTATTTTGTAGTGTGTAGTTGTGCACTGGGAAGAAGCCCGTCTGAAAAGTAGACGATCACAGACCGCAGCTCATAAATTACAGGGGGCAGTAAGGAAAATTGCTAAAACCTGTAACGCCATCAGTGATCAGATGACGGATCTTTAAACAAGAACAGCTACCCTCTACATTGCCAGCATAAAGGGCCAATCAGAAGCTCACGAGGCGCAACTAATAGACATTCAGTTGAAGCTCAAGGACAATGAAAATCGTCAGAGACAAGATAATCTGCGGTTCTTGGGAATCCCTGAAGGGAAAGAGGGCTGGGACGCACGTACGTACATGGTTCAGTTTTTGCAGAACTCTTTCCTGGAACTTGAAGGCTGGCCTGGTCGCACGAGATTCAAAGTGTGCATCGAGTTCCATTCACCCTACGTCAACCAGTTAACCCAGACGCCAAACCACGAGCACTTCTGGTGTATCTTGGAAATTTCCTGTTGAGACAGAATATATTTGAAAAAGCTAGACCTGAGGCTCAGGGCTCTGGGGATGGGTTCTCGTCGATGGTGCCTACGACAGATGATTAAACCTTTTCAGGAGAAGGGGGCACAGGCCTTTTTCTTTAAATCCGGCCTGACTAAAAGTAATTTGGGTGACCACACTAGATTTTTCACATCCGAGATCAAGGCAAAAGGGTTCTTAACCTCAGGCGGGATATAACTCTATGTCTATATGACTGTATGATCTGGCAAAAATATGTATTGTTTTCTTTCTCTCTCTAAACAACACAGGGAGAAACCAGGGGTATACTAAGGTCCCCTAATGAGCCATGACAGATGCGGGAGGGCTGAATTTAATCTAGGGGTGTTGGAGAGGAAAAAAAAGCGGGGGAAATGGGGCTGAGAATACTCATATAACTTATGTAACGAATAAAGGATTAGTCCTATGATGAGCAATATGTTTGGCCAAGTAAGGAAAAAACAGTATTAAAGTGATGGAGGGATTAAGATAGAAGGGGGAAAAAATAAAACGGGAAAGAAAAGCGGCAAACATTTAAAAAAAATATATAAGAATAAAAGAAAGGGGAAAAGTTAGAAAAGAAAGAAAATATTCATAAAATAGAAAAAAGAGAGAAGGGGATAAAAAAATATATATAGGGTAGGGGACTAAAAGTTTACACTGCATTTGCTATTATTATCTATTATTGTCTGGCAGCAACCCTGGGGGATGGAGATACTAGAGAAGACACTTATATCATAACTTAAGCCACCACTTGGGAGGGATACCACCGATCATCCTTCACAGACCGGCTCAGGTCTGTTTTTCCTCAGGATGGGTGGGGGCAGGCGGGGGTGGGGCGGAGGGTGCAGGGGGTGAGAAAGGGGCAAGAGGGTAAGTGGGGGAGGGGGAGTAAAAACCCAGAAAGGCAAAATATTTGTTATATTCTAAGGAAGGGGGTAGGAAAAAGTGTGTAGAAATGGTATGACATTCATCTTGGGTCCCTAAAAGATTTTAGAGATGGGCAGGCTAACCATTTGTTCTGTAAATGTCGAGGGCCTAAATGATAGGGGAAAGAGAGGCAGGGTAAGTGAAGTACTTAGATCCTTGGGGGCAGATATTATCTGCCAACAAGAAACTCATATCCTGTGGCACAAGAGAGGGCTCAACGTAATCCCAGGGTATCTACAGGTAACTTGCTCATCCCAGTCCACCACGAACAGAGGTGTTGCAATTCATGTTTCTAATCGACTGCCACCCGTAAAACAAACACTATCAGATAAATGGGGTCGGTGGGCAATAGTTTGATTATCAAGTGGGCCAACAGTATGTACGGTGTACAGGTTGAATCTAGATGACCCTGGTTTGTCGGAGGAACTAGAGCTAGAGTTAGCCTCTTGGCCTTCTCCCATTATTATTTGTGGGGACTTCAATATTCATTTGGCGGCAAGGGGCCCCTTTATTAAGGAATATCTGGGGGAGGAAGCCACAGGTGTTTAAAGCACTAGATGCTCTGATCACTAGTGATGAACTAGTTGATTTGTGGTCCTCTAGGAAGCCAGGTGATTCAGGGTATACTTACATGCCAGGAAATACGTCAGACTTGATTACTTTATAGTTTTCGCCTCCCATATGGAGGGTACTGATATCAGGAAGCTGCCAAAAGTGTTGTCGGATCCCAACCCTCTGATGTTGGAAACGATCTGGAAAGTGGATCTTTGATAAGAAATTGTTAGTCACGGAGGGGTTCATAGAGCATATAATGGGATGGACCCGACAGTTCTTTGATATAAATAGGTATAGTGCCTCCAGAGAAATAGTGTGGGATATGTTTAAGGCAGGGCTAAGGGGGGAGATTGCTAGCTTTGTAGGTCAATGTAGGAAGAGGCAGAGAGAAGAAGTATACCGACTAACAGACCGACTTTCGAAGTGTGAGGAGGAACACATGGCTGCTATTGCCCAAAAACAGGCTGAGCAACAAATTCAGCTCTAACAAGAGGTTATATGGGTAAAGGCGTAAATTAATGGATTTTATAGTAAATCAGTGACGGAAGCCTTTCAAACTCATACGAGGGATAATTATGAGTATGGGGAGGCCACAGGTAAACATTTGGCATTACGATTAAGACAAAGGGCAGCAGCAAATAACATCTTGAGGCTAAAAAGGAAAGATGGGACCCTGGCTACAGAAAACCAAGAAATATTATTTAAAATATTCACAGAGTTTTATAGGGACCTGTATCGGACTAGGGATGTATCCTCAGAGGCCGGTGGGCTGGAAAATGCCGGTAATTTCCCTATCCTGCAGGAATTAGAGGCAGATATTTCGATCAGTGAAGTTACCGAGGCGCTCCTTGCAATGGTCTCAGGTAAGGCGGCTGGCCCTGATAGAATTCCGATGGAAATATATAAAGCCCTCCAGTCAGAGCTAACCCTCTCCTTTTAGACCAGTTTCTGGCTGTACAGCAGAAGGGGATCCCACTTCAATCCTGGAAAGAAACCAACATCATAGTATTCTTGAAGAAAGGGAACGCTGCTGAGGATCCAGCCTCATATCGACCCATCTCCCTGATTACCGCCGATGAAAAATTATATTCTAAGATTATTGCGCTCCAACTTGGTAGAATTATAGCCTCTTTGGTGAGCACTTGGCAACATGGCTTCATACCAGGGAGAGGGACTACGGATTACGAACGCCGGGTAATCTCCTTGTTTGACATAGCGGATGTCTCAGGGGAGCAGATGTCTCTAATCCTCCTTGATGCACAAAAAGCTTTTGATCAGGTTGAGTGGGCTTACTTATGGGACAATTTAAGATCTAATGGGTTTGGACCTCGCATATTATCGGCCTTAAGAGCTATGTATTTACAGCCATTTGCCAGGATTCAATTGATGAGTAGGAAGTCCGAAAGGGTCTTGGTGTGGTAAATTTAAATTACCTAGACTTAATTTATGCAGTAAAATTCAATAAGAATAACTCAGTAAAAATAAGAGGCAGAATCCATGGTATTTGAGGTTATAAAAGGGAATTTATTCCTTACAAAGGAATTGGTTCGAACCAGGCAATCGGGTTCCGTCACCACGAAGGTTCAGGAAGGGATCGGCAATACATTATTGACAGGTTATTATATTTATAGTAAATGCATTACAGTAAAGACAGATGCAGGAGGCGTAACAGCTGATATGAAAGATAAGAATACACATACGTAATAAAAAAGGCGTTACAGTAGGCGTGCATAAAGGCGTATACTAGAAACGTCATTAAGAGGATGTCACAGGTGGGTGGATCCATAAGAGAATCCTGCAATGTCAGCAGAAATACATGGCAGAGATGCGCGCGCAGCCGCATGACGTGTGATTGACGTGTAACTAGAGGGTGAAGGGGACTTGACATTTAGCCCTACATGAGGAGACAGAAGTCTGGGATGTCAGAACAACCTAATCCCAAATCGTATCTAATATCTTGTGTTTAAGGAACTATATTATCTGGAAGGGAAGGTCTCTCGGACAGAGTCTATTCTATACTGACTGCTAGTGCGTGTACAAGCGTCTAAGTGTCTACATGCGATGCGAGGGGGCATGGGCCTACCATGGAAACGAAAGCTATGAATTACTTGCACGGAGACAGTGAGGCCGGGCCCTTTGCTCTGTAGCTGGAAGGATGTTTACCTAAACTACTAGACAGAAATGCATTTCTCGAGGAGCGGAGCAGATAACTTGAAGGCTGAATACAGTCTTGGCAGGCAACAGGCCGGGCCAGGCACCGTTAGCCGCGCAGGAAGTAAGACAAAGGTCATTGATACAGATGCAGGTCCAGGCTGGAGCATTCAGAGGCAGAAGGCAGGAAAAGGCTCGATGGCAGAATTCAGGGCCTACTCGCCTGAGCTGTAAAACGTGAAAAGTGCACCATATAAAGTCGGTGACCAATCATATTTAGGAACGGAATATACAACCCATTCATGGTGGATCTGAAAAAGGACATGTTAACGTTGGACGCAATTGTATTTGCGTCTTCATAGCTTGAAGTGGAGGGAACATACATGTACTTGTAGCATGTACATGGAGCCGTTGGGGTCTAAGATAGGGGACACAATTGATCATAAAAATTCATATTTCCTCATTGGTAGCTCGAGGCACAAGACAGGGATGCCCATGCTCTCCAATTCTCTTTGCGTTATATATAGATCCATTCATTAGATACATTATTCAAGATCAGGCAATCAAACCAGTTGTGGTCAGGGGGTATATCACCAAGGTGCTAGCATACGCTGACGACATAGAGGTTGTCACCCCTGACACATTGGGAGCAATTGCGAGGATCGAAGTCTTGGCCTTGGAGTTCGGCAGGCAGTCGAGATACCGTCTCAACTCAGATAAGACTAGGATTGTCTTTACCAAAACTATTACCTGCCAGCATCCACGTAAGACTGAGGCTGCTACCTATCTCTGGATTGATATTTCAGCGGATAGTGGATCCACATGGGCAATTAATTTGGCTCCTCTCATAGAGAAGATTAGTAGAGACTTTAAAAGAATAGATAATTTACATCTGTCTATTATAGGTAGGTGCAATGTGCTTAAGACGACAATGTTCCCTAAAGTTTTATATCTATTCCGTTGTATCCCGTTAGAGCCAGAACCTGTCTTTTTTAGGAAATTAGATGGAATATTCTCCCAATTTATCTGGCATTATCAGAAGGTCAGGCTTTCATTGACATTTCTGACCCTTTCTCAAGACCGGGGGGGCTGGCAGTTCCCAACTTACTCTATTTACTACTGGGCCATAACGTTACAACAAATGGCTATATTGTTTAAATCAAACACGGTGGAAAAAACACTCTCGGGAGATCGAGTAAGCGAAATCCCCCCTTCAATCTTTGAGCTAGGCATAGGTGGTGCAGCACCAGGGGTTTTATTGAGGCAGTTGGAGGGCAGTTAATCTAAAAAAAAAAAAAAAAAGTTTCAAGCCTCTTAGAGCAGCTTGGAATGTGTGGCACAAAGTATGCAAGCTTTTAGAAATCCCTAGACTTCAGAGATATCTCCTCCTTTGGCGTTCACCGGTATTTCTGGCTCCTCTCTACGATGGAATAGGTAAACTTTGGGAACAGGCAGGAGTCAGTAGGATAGGTGATGTCATGGATCTGAACGGAATCATTGCTTTTGCAGAACTTCAGGAGCAGTATAATCTTGCCCCTAGATAATTTTTCAAGTATGTCCAGATTAGGGAAACAATTAGACCCGTCGTATCACAGATTATTAGTCCGGATCGGATCCCGCTACTAGAAAGTATTCTGTATAAACAATCTCGAACAAAGGATTTATATTCCATCCTGATAAGTGCCAATCCGGCTGATTTGGTGAAAGTTGAAACTGTTTGGGCAGGCAAGTTGGAGAATCAGGATTTGGATTTAGGCAGGTCATTGACACTCTCGAAGAAGGTGTTTCTTTCTGCCAACTTAAAGGCCCAACACTTCAAAACAGTGTTCAATCTGTACTTTACCCCGGAAAAACTGTTAGCTTGGGGGAAAGGGAAAATTATCATTGCCCACGGTGTGGGCAGGGCACCGCTGATCTGGCCCATATGTTTTCGGATTGTAAAAAACTAAATCTACTGAAAAAGGGGATTGAACCCTTTTTGCATAAAGTGTTGAGACAGGATGTGTGTGTTTCACCAACCATGATGTTATTAGGCTGTGATGAGAAGGCACAGTTAGAATCAACTCAGGTATATTTTTGTTTTATTGCAACCGCAGTAGTCTGAATACTGATTGCATCAGAATGGAAGGATGCTGACCCTCCAACGTATCAAGCTTGGTATGCCAGACTGCTTCATGTATATAACATAGAGATGGCACTGTATAGATGTAAAGGCCGGAGTGCGAGGAGAAGGGGCAGGCAAATATGGGGTCCATTGATGGACTAGGTAGGGAGCATCGTATTTTCAAGCATCTCCTAACAATGCCGGATATAGGTCAGTATCCAACGTATAAGTAATACGGTACTGTATAAAACATACTCCTCTTTTCCTTTTTGGGTCTTGTGTATGTTTATTTAAGGAACTATATGGTAGAACGGATGTATGAACCATTTATAATTTTGATTTGTGTACATCTACTGTTGGTCTTTTTTTGTATTTGTGGTAAAAACTGCTTTTTCTGAGAAGAAATTAAAAAAAAAAAAACGTTAAACTCTTCATGTGGGGAAGTATGCACATTAGAGATAAGACAGGTATAGGGCGAGATGTCTAGACGGCGATTTGGGAATAGCATCTGGGAGTACATAAAGTATTACTACTGTCGAGCGAGTTTATGTACTCATAAATGCTTTGATGAATAGGCTGGTTGATCTTTTGAATTGAAAATATAAACTAGGTATGCAGTTCCCAAACAGAGAAAAGAGAGTCTATGTTGGATGGTTCCAAGATAAGGAATATGCTCCAATAGGAGCACAGGCCCCCACACACCCGGTCTGTGTCATGCTTCATCCCTGGGCTAACTCCTCATCGGGCCGGCGCTGCAATGCCTGATGGACACCCACAAGGGGGCACTTCGCCAGAGATCTTTTTAGAATAGCTGTTTGATAAAGTGAGGGTGTATGGGCTAAAAATGAAGTATAGATTGGTAAAAAAAAGTGAATTAAAATAGGTGAAGTGATACTCAGGGACAATCAATTTAATTAATGAGATCACTAGCCTAGCTAAAATTGTGTCCACTGCCTCAGGCTAGAGGTCCTTGATAGTTCGGTGGGTTAATGATTTACTTGGTCAACATGTTTCTCGCCTTGTTCAGTCAAAAATTATCATGTGCAATTCTTCAGGTCCTAGAAACTACCCTAATCTACAAGGTGTCTGGTTTCTCTTGGTGTAAATGCTCAATCTGACATAAACAGTAACTCAATCAATAATACGGTTAAAATTGTACCTTAAATTCGATAAAAACCATCTTGAAACACAAACATGATATTACGTATTTGTCAATCACAAATAAGTGTTTCTAAACTTAGTGAAGAAGAACTGTTAGTCAATCTTTCCACAAGGGAACTCACTATCACAGATATAAAGGCCCCACAGAAGGGACTAGGCTAAGTACCAACACCAAAAACAGACAAGTTCCGGACTAGTTGTGAGCTACACAATTTTTTCCATAAGATAGGTCTTAATTCATTCTTTACAGATAAACCCTACCAGGAACTAATAGACTCAGGGTTACGTAATGCCTCCACATTTACCCCTACTTCTAGTATGATCCTAAATGAACTCCTGACTTTTGAGGAAGCAGTATTGAAAGATGTACAAAAAAACTGTAAAACCCAGCAGTTTCCATAATATGTCTAACACGGAACTTGAGGCAACCACATTTCTGGCCAATGACACAAAAATCCCTATTAAACAAGCACATAAAGAGGGAGCAATAGTGTTTATGTCTACCTCTGACTATGAAACTGAGTGTCTTCACAAGCTATCGGGTCACAAGTACTATACTCCAATCACTGAAGACCCCACTGACCGTCAGAGTACTCATATTACCTCTATGGTCTCCTCAGCAGAAATTCAAGGGTGGATGGCTAAAAATGAAGCAGAATTTCTGGTAAACAGACAACCTAAAATCCCATTTTTTATACCCTGCTGAAAATCCATACAGGCACCTTCCCCCACCCGGCAGACCCATAGGGTCTGGTATAGGCTATTTACTTGAACCACTGTCAAAATTCTGAGACCACTTCCTTCAACCTTTGGTCCAAAAGACACCTTCCGTTTTACAGGATACTAGGAATGTGCGGAATCTCATTGAGGTGACCAATGACATACAACAGGTAGATCTATTGATCACCCTGGATGTGGGAGTACTCTATACTAATATTCCCCAGGCAGCCACCCTAGAGGTGATTGAAAGAATCCGGCGATCTACAGAATGGACTTCATCAAATCCAATTAGTTTTGTCATGGAGTGCACATTGCCAGCCCTCACTGAGAGTTTTTTGTAATATGGTGAAAATCTTTTCTACCAAACACAGGGGACTTCAATGGACAGTGCCTTCACCCTGAGACTAGCCTGACTTTATAAGGTAAATTTTGAGAAAGAGTGCATTATGTGCCCCACTAATCCCTACAGTGTGAATATCCTCAGTTGGCGTTGTTACATTGACAGCATTTTGATTTTTTGGAAAGCTTAAGAAACAACCTGCACCTCTTTCAATGAATGGATCAGTACAAAAACTCCCTTCTTATGTTTCACTGATAACATTTCTGATGAGGGCCTACCGCTTTCAGACCTTATGAGGCATCTATCAAATGACAGACTCTGTACACCTACCTTTAAAAAACCTACAGATAGCAACTCTTGCTTTTGTATAGCAGCCATCACCCAAAAGCTTTGCGTTATAATTTGCCAGGTGGGCAATTTCTGAGATTACGCCGTAACTGCAGTACCACACACAATTTCAATATCAAAGTGCAACATCTAGTGCTAAATCTTGAGGCCAGACAATACCCCAGACATTGCATAAGAACTACACAGAAATGTGCTAGAAATGACGACAGGGCTGCCCTACTAGTACCACCTACTAAACCTAGCACAGATGTGCTAACTTGTGCCACTACATTCACACCTGTGTCCAATACCCATCAAAAAATCATTAGGAAACACTGTGACACCCTACAGACAGGCCACTTTTTGTTATCACCATCTAGGTTTACATACAGACAAACTGCCAACCTAAGGATATGCTGATCCACACCAGACCAAGAAAACCAATAAGATCTTCCCCCCACTTGTGGGACATTGCCCTTGCAACTCTTGTAACCTGATGCTACAAACGAAATCCAGTTGAGCAGCACTATCACATAGGTACAGAAACAACACACAAATTGCAACTCAAAAAGTTGCATATACATGATCACCTGCCCGTGCCACATGAAATACATAGACATGACAACCAGAGCAGTATAGATTAGTATTATGGAACATCGCAGTAACATATGCTGCAGAAAATCCAGTACTAAAATAAGTACCCACTTTTTCACCGTAGGCCACTCTTCCGCTGACATAAGATGGACTATATTAGAGGCCCACCAATACTTGAGCAAAGACAATTTGTTCAGGAAAGGATTTTCCGGCATTCCACACACATTATTGGCCTCATGGATGAAATTCCATGGGCTAAGCTAAACAATTAACACACCTTTTGTGGAAGCCACACAGCACAGACATTGGTTAATCAGCATATTGGGCACCCCTGCCCCTCATTACCTCAACTCCTAGCTGGAAACTCTGTATATGAAATAGGGGGCACAATAAATGCACGTGTGAATTTGGCTACACTGGCAAGATGCAAACCATTGGGTAATCTGGAGTGCATCCCTTAGTAGTATCTCCCTTGCTATCTGACTCTTCACAAAGACTTTACAGCCTCTTCACTAGGAGGAGAGCTTATTTCTTACCCGACTGACATTGCTGGTCATTAAGGTGACGTCATTCTTTGTGTTGTTTTTATATGCTTCACTAGATGGTACCTTGGCATATTAATTAATAAAGGATGATGTGATCCTTTAACCATTCTGATTGACTGTTAATATGACGTTGAGTTTCATGCACCAGTTAATAAAAGACGGTGTGATCCTTCACCATTTTCATTGACCGTTAATATTACGTGTATTTCCACATACCAACCATCTGGTTTCTACCAGATTGCACCATATAGCTACTCACGGTTTTGCCACTGCCAACATGGCGCCTGTCTTTCCCTGTACCGTTCTGTATACCGGTAGGCTCCAGTGGCACATAACCTTGACGTGCTCTGACTGGTCCACGCTGAAATAGACCCCACCCTGCTTACCTCACTTCCCTCAGAGGAAGCAGAGCCAGGGTAGGTCTCACAGTGGATGCTGTTCCGCGTCGGTGTTAATATCTCCACCACGAGACCGGAACATTTGTCTACCACTACTATAAGATGATCCCAACGTAATTTTAATACTCTCTTCCCCCAGGACTTTTACTCGTGAGGCCCGATCCATTACCCTAATTGGGTCAGTCCTGGTGATTTTTCTTCAATTTGCCTACATTGAAAGTCTCACACATAGAGTGGTCTCACTCAAGTGATGTTATTGTGTGTGTGTGGTGGTATCAATTTGTTTCACATTGTTCTCTGTACACGTCACTACAGGGCATGCCTTGTTCAGAAACACATATTTGTGATTTTCATGTTTGTGTTTTTCATTGAAATTAAGGTACAATATTTACTGTATTATTAATTGAGTCACTGGTTATCTCAGAGTAAGCATTTACACCCAGAGAATACCAACATTGTGTAGATTAGGGCCATGTCTAGGTCCTGAAGAATTGCCACATGATCATTTTTGACTGAACAAGGCGAGAAACATGTTGACCAAGTAAATCATTAACCCACCAAACTATCAATGACCTCTATCCTGAGGTAGATTACACAATTTTAACTATGCTAGTGATCTCATTCATTAAATAGATTGTTCCTGAGTATCACGTCACCTATTTTAATTAACTTTTTTCACCAATCTACACACATTTTTTGCCCACACACCCTCACTTCATCAAACGGCTATTCTAAAAAGATCTCTGGCAAAGTGCCCCCTCATGGATGCTTGTCGGGCATTGCAGCGCTGGCCCGAAAAGGAGCTAGCCCAGTGATAAAGCATGACACCCTTCTGGGTGTGTGAGGGCCCGTGCTTTAATTGGAGCATATTCCCTATCCTGGAATCATCCAACTTAGTCTTTCCTCACTCTGTTTAGGAACTGTATATCGTGTTTATATTTTTATTGCGATAAGAAACACATATGCTGGACCTATATCGCTCCTGGTTCCTTTTCTTTGTATAATCTTTCGAAATGACCATGGACAGCGAAGGGAGACTATGTTGCTGTGGAAGAATTAATAATTACTGTATTACTCTTTACAGGAGAACATAACTATTGGCATCCATATGGTCCTGGCACAAAGATTATATTGATTAATATCAAAATCATTTGATTTGTACGATTCATTGTAAAAGTTATTATTCAGCTCTGTTCCGTGAAGTATACTGTTTATTTTTATTTATTTGCGAATTTTACTAAGCCGCGTACATGACCCGAAGGTATCAGAGTGTACAGTGCGCATGGATTGTCCAATCTTGCAATGATGAGTACGTAAATCATACGGTTACATCAAGTTGCCTCCTAACAACATAACATACAAACTGCACCAATCAATACGAATGATGGGGAATTGTATCTATTTCTTCGACTATTGTAATGCCCAGATATCTAAAATTCGGACTCACTTTCCCCTTCCAGTTCGCAATGTTCCAACACATCACCTCGGTTTTAGCAGTATTTACTGAATAACCAGAAAGGGAGCCAAATTCCGTCAATAAATGTTCCTCCCTCGGAATTGATATTAGAGGCCGTGTAAATTAATAAATCATCGGCATAAAGCACAACTTTACAGCTATATGGTGGAGAGCTGAAGAGAACTACAGAAGCATCCGATCTTAGCTGTTGGGCAAGTGGTTCTATATAGATATCGAAAAGAAGAGGAGAGAGAGGACAGCCTTGTCAGGTCCCTCTTAATATATTGAAACTAGGCGTTAATGTGCCATTAAAAAAACCTAGCTGACGTTCTTTCATAGACCATCTTAAGCGTATTAAGATATTTAGGACCAAATCCCATTATGTTCAAAACCTCCCAGAGAAAGACCCAACAAACTCGATCGAACGCCTTAGCAGCATCCAATGCGGCTATGGCCAAGGGAGCATTTCGTTCTATGGCCAAATCTATAGTGCGTATTAACTGATGGGTCTGCTCTTGTATGTACCTCTTTGGCATAAATCCCTTCTGGTTTGAATGGATAAGCTGAGGGGCGAGCTTAGCCAATCTCCCTGCTAAAATACTCATAAAAATATTATAGTCCACATTGAGCGGGGATATTGGCCGATAGGAGTCCGCACTGGAGGGATCCTTGGAAGGTTTCAAAATAAGAACTATTGTAGCCTCCTTCCAGGACTTAGGAACCTGTCTACCGTGCCTAAATATCAAATTAAACAGAGTTTCCAAGAATGGTATCAGCTCCCCTATTAAAAGATTATACACTTCATTGGGTAAGGCATCGGGACCTGTGGCTTTACCATTCCTACATTTAGTTATACTTGAGTGAATCTCCTCCTTAGATATAGGAGCGTCGAGTGTCCTACCGCTCATGGCTGATAGACTGGGGAGCTGTAACTTCCTCAACCAGGCTTTAATACACTCTATGGGGCCGATTCCGATCCGGGTCAGAAAGCACTTCCACCGAGTCAGATCCAGAGTGTTCTCCGACCGAGCCGGACACCTACAGTCCGACCGAGCGAGTACGATGCGCACGTATGCTGTCGGACTCGGTTCGGTCGGACTCCCATAGAAGTCAATGGGTGCCAGTTGTACGACGCGTACATGCGCTCCCATTGGCTGAATGGGTACGTCTCGAACAAGTGCGCCCCCTACAGTGGGTACGCGTCGGTGCAATCCGCGCCGTAAATGCCAGTGTGGAGAAGACCCAAGGATCTCCCCCTGTGTGCGAGTCGGACGGCTGCGGGTGTCGGGGGTCTGACGCGGACCCCCAAAGTCCGACTCCGGGAGCTTTTGCGAGCCAGAAACTCCGGCTCGCACAGGCTGTCCGACGCGTGCATCGTACTGGCTCGGTCGTGAATCGCATCCATTGCACGCCACGGTTAGCTTACGACCGAGATGTACGGAGCGGTTCGGACCCAGAATCGAATTGTTCGGTGAATTTCATGTAGCTCGCATCGTACTGGCTCGTTCGTACAGCTGTACGAGTCGGGCGGAAAACACGCATATGGCTCATAGTTTTTCTGTCCGGATCGTGTTCGGTGCCCTTCCGACCCGGATCGGAATCGGCCCCTATGTTGGGAGAGATTTCTTCCTTATATAAAGTAGAGAATAGGGACACTAGGCAGGCCTGCATATCCTCCTGCTTCCCGAAACATCTACTATATCATTCACAACCAATTTATTAATAAAGTGCCTAGATCTATCTGTCCAGGCCTTCCAGGCCAACAGTGCACTGGCCTTTTTCCCATATTCAAAATTCTGCATAGACCTGGCATTCCACTGCGCTCTACATTTTTTATCTAAATGGACCCTATACTCTTTCCTCGCATCTTCAAGGAGTCTCTGCAACCTTGCCTGGACACTGATGGGGCCTTGATCCCACGTGAAGCAGGTCACCTTCCAATGAGCCCACTTTGTCTTCCAAAGCCTTTGATCTTAAACGGTCAGCCTTATTTTGGCATAGGACAAGCTTTGTAGTTACCTTCTAATATAGGCCTTGAACGCATCCCATACGACGTCAAGGCAGGTAGATCCAAGATTGTCCTTAAAGTAGGCCCCACATACCCGCTTTAACATCTCCCTCATCTCAGGATTGGTGAGAATGGCTCTCCTTAGAGTCCATCTTGGTCTGGGAGATCTACAGTACCCAGCTAAAGAGAGACTGATCAGAGCATGGTCCGAGATGTGGCCTAGGAGGATGTTTCTAGACGTTATTGCTTCTATATTAGTCCGATCTGCAAAACGGTAATCTAACCTTGAGAAGTGACCATGCTTTTGACTGTGGAAAGTGAAACCCTGACTGGATCCCATCTCATACCTCTATACATTTAGCAGACCCAATTTAAACAATATATTTTTTAACGTCAGACGCACCCGGGAGTGTTATCATAGCAGCCTCTATTTGATCTGTCCTGTACAGGGTCCAATAGGACATTAAAATCACCCCTCCCCAATTACAATAGGAGGCGTAGCTTCAATTAAGTTCCATTCAAAATTAGATAAATGAGAGGGGTCATCGATATTGGGTCCATAAAAACAGCATAGACTAGCTCTGCCCCACCACAGTCTAAAGTGGCTATCAACCACCTCCCAGATTTATCTAATTTGGAGGATTTAATAACACAACCTACTCCTCATTTGATTAAAATAGCAACACCCCTACAGTGAGCAAACTGTTCTGAGACTAAAAAGCAATCTATCCAAAGGTAATTTAAAAATAAGGCTTTCCCTTCTGAGGTGTCTAAGTGGGTCTCCTGGATCAGACATAGACGAGCTCTACTCTCCTCTAGATACTTCATCACTAATCTCTGCCTACGCTTACACCTAAGCCCGTTAACGTTCCAAGAGAGAATCAATAGCTCATTGACCTTCCTCATCTAAGATATCTGACCTCAATACCATCCCAGACTAATGAAGTGAAGTAGTTAAGAACATTCTGGTAAGATAGAGGAATTTTAAAAAATAGATATTTTTACCCACTGCTCCCCACCTCGTGCCCCTTCACCTAGCCTTCCTCCCACCCCCTGTGTCCAACCCTCCCTCCCCTGGGGAATCCCCCCCAACCAGTATAGGCATAAAGCCTAGTGATCTTCATCTTCGGTAAAAAAGTGAAAACACAATATATCGGACCAACCCTCTCTCCACACACCCCGCCCCCTATTTACTAGCTCCTTTCCTGATTTCCGCAATCAACATTTCAACTTCCTCAACTGCGCGGTGGATATACATGTGATTATTCCACATTGTTCGGAGAGAGGCTGGGAATTTTAACTGAGCTTTAGCGCCAAGTTTGTTTAATTCCTCCATTCTTTTACCCATCTCCCACAGCATAAAGGAAGAACCCTTAGGAAACACAGCAGATTCTTTGCCCCGATGTGCTCTTATAATTAAATCTCTACCTTTTATAGGGTAACCTGAGTTGGATTGGGTCATTATGTGTACTTCAGGTAGGACAGATCGGTACTACAGCTTGATCTCCAAGATGGTCCTGGCGCTGATTATGTCAATACATGTTTTCCAAGTAGTGATGTTATTTATGGTTTATGACTGATCGCACTGGTTCACCCTGTGCCTGCATTGTGTATACCAAAGGATGAGGTTCCATTGTTGAAAAATGACTTTAGTTAAAGGAAGCACAATATGTTAGGAAATCTTTAAAAAGACTTTTTCACTCAATAAAGCTGCCTCTCATCAATTTACAGACAAGGAGGTTCATTCAAGAGATGAGACAGTTTTCCCAATAAAGCATGGCTGGATGCCTCATGGCCATCAGACACAATCCATTAATTTTAGGTGCCAGCAGTGATGATGGACAAATGCGATTTAGAGGGAGAAATGAACCCGTATGAGACTGTTATGGAAAACTTTTTTCTGCAAATTCCTTTCCATAATTTTTTTTAATTTACCAAGTTTTCGAGCAAAAATTATTGAATGCTTTTTATATAGAAAATGCTATGAGACCATTTGTCAGTATCATGACTCACCTTAATCTTTGCAATTTCATATACATTGGGCTGCCAATTTATTCATCGACAGACTGCAAAACCAGGCAGCAAGAATGTGTTTGAACCTCCACAATAGCAAGCCCCAAAACAGCTCTTAAAACCCTACACTGCCTCCTGCTTAAAGCAAGGCTCATGTTCAGGGTCCTCTCCACAAACAACAGAGCAATCTGGGAAAACAACTAAATTACCTGTGCTGTATAGCACCCATGTCTTGCCAACCAGAAATCTCCACTCCACAACAGCCCAGCTCAATTCACTTTTTAACCACTGAAGCATGGAGATAGAAACCTGGGACCCAGGTCCATAAACTTTGTTTCTCTTTGAATCCTCGCCCAAGATCCAAGGCAGGTGTGAGAGAGAAGTCAAACAAGACCCCACCTTCCAGTTACTTCTGCTCTAACGCCCAGTGATCTATGGACCCATATTTGCAATAAGATCCTGAGCATTCTGAAGTTACCACAAGACATTCCCCAGCTCTATACAAAACTCCCAAATAGTTAACTAAATAAATATAAGGAAGATCTGGAAGAGGAGGAAAAAGAGGGCTAGGGGAACAGACCAGCACTTTCTCTAAATGTATCCAATGCAAAAAGTAGGCAAAGATTAGCTAACCAAAGAAGATGCCTGCAAATAGATGAACAAGAGTAATAAAGATTGATGTACTTGGTTACCAAGCAATGCATCTTATAAAATTGTAGGCACACATTTTTTTAACCGCCTTTTACATCTACTGCTTTGTGCTGAAGAAGTACACGTTTTTACCTCCATACTTTCTTTGTTGTCTTATTTGGTGAATCTCCCAACACACACATTGAAGGTCAAACTTGTGTGGCACCCCCTGAAGGTATTGAAATATTCATTATCGTCCCTTGAGAACTGCCTATGAAATTAGTGACTTGTTAGACAATTTAATTCAGAAATATACTGTCAAATTCATGATTTCGCCTTGTCTTTTCACTTTTGGGGATAGAACCCACCAACCTCCCATGAGGGACTTTGGGCTTGTTTCCCTTGTTCGGTCAATGCAGTTCCAAGTGTTTCTTTATGCGTCAGCGGCACTCATCAGATAGTTTTTGAACAGGTCTATACTTTTAACCGGTCTTCTTATGTCTTAAATTCTCCTCTCTTTAACGTTTCCCGCAACTTGTCTCATTGAACAGAGACTGTATGTGAAGCTCTATGCTGCCCATGTGGCATTGTCTACGTTTAAAAAAAAAATGTGTTGCTAAATAAAATAAACAATGGTGTGTGTATATTGCCCGGTTGTCACTCATTGCTGTGACCTAATTCACAGGTGCTGACAAAAACAGTTTCAAGTTGCGATGAAAATAACAGTGTGAAAACAACACTGCGGGCCTCATTTAAATGCCATTGCGCCGCCGATGCGTCACTTTTTTTAACGCACCGGCGGTGCATCGGGCTTGCCCATATGTACAAGGCCACGTAAACTAACGCTGCATGTCTTTTCATAGGCTTGTAAATATGGGCCACTTTCACACGTTACTCTGCGTGAACGGGGCGTCCTATGGGTGTTGCTGTGGGTGTACCTGACACATGCGCAGACTTATCAACTTTATGTAAAGCTGGGAATGTGTCAGAATCCCATGCCTTGCCAGAGTGGCGCAAGGAGGAGAAATACTTTTATTTCTCCTTGTTTGTTCCTCTTCTCCAGCATGCATAGGAAGCGTAAGATGCCTACAATTATTGTTTTTGTGCAGGAAGGGGTCCCTTCTTGCACAAAAACAATCATCCCCGCAGGCACCCTTGCAGCATGAGGCAGGGGTGCCTCCGCAGGTGCATGGCAGCCAATTGTGCACCAACGCAGGGAAAAGCACACAGATGCTGTGAATACAACGCTTCCTTGTGCTTTTAAAATGATGCAGCTCGGCGTAGCAAAATGGCTTGTGGAGCCGCGCTGAAACATTTTGTAGTAAATGAGGCCCTCAGTGTGCATTGCCGTAGAAGGTAAAATTGTCAGTGGCCTTGCTTTTTTCTACTGAAGATATAGCAAGAAATTGTGCACTTTATTTCCACGATTATACATTTAATATGTAGTAAAGGTGCATCAGTAAATGTCTGTAGGAAAGTGGAGTAACACTGGCACAGTCAAGCAATTCTCTTTTTCCTGAATTCTGGAATTACAATTGTATTGGGATTTTGCCGGGTACGCCTACAACCACATCTTCAAAGGCAGCAAATGCTATACGGGTTATTTGGTCAATTTGTCAAACAAATTATACACAGTCACGCAGCCCTTTGTCCCACCTCTTTTTGGAGACAAGGAACTTCTGACTATATAACACAATACCAAGCTAAACGAAGATTTAGGTTTACCTATTCTTTTTAGTTGCAGCCTTTGAGACCCCTTCACAGAATATTGTTCTTCAAAAATAATTCATACATAATATTCATACTAAGAAGGGTTTTTGTTCAGGGGGCTTCAATTATTGGTCTGTTCATTCACATTTTGCTTCCGCCCACCACAGCACTGGGCTGGTCAGCCCAGTTTAACCATTGGCTCCCTACACTTTGAGTGACTGCACAAAACCTGTGCACATTATTTACATCCATCTAAAATAGTTCTTTTATCTTCAGTGACGAAATTGGTTCAAAATATGATTCTTTAATGTATTTTGTATCTTAACTTTAATTAACCGCTGTTTATTTTACTTGCACTTTGGGGGGCCAGGCAGATGTTGATTCGTTTTCCACCTCCTTTTAAGGATGCTGTTATAAACTGTATATGTGACTTTGATACATTGTAGCTGCCTACAATTTCTGCACTTTGTTAGGCCCTTATATGGTTGTCTCTTTTAAATCCTGGTATTAAAAAAACATCACTATAAAACAGTCACGTCAAGTGAATATTTTTTAAATTAAACATTTTATTGCAAGCATTTGGTGGCCATATTTAGGTGGCAACATATTATTTTTGATGACAGATCCATGCAATAAAAAAACTACCCATTGCCTTTTTGCCTCTGCCAATGCATGTTGGTTAAATACTATCGCTGTAAGTTGCGCGCTTCGACATGGTGGAAAAAGTCATGAAGCAAAAGTGATTGGAAGACACAACGAAAGTGGCCAACATCATGGATATGTCTTGGGGGGGGGGGGGGGGGCAAAGCATCAAAACACTGTCCCAATCAAGGCATTCTCCAGCCAGCGGTCTGGCCCTGCGAATCTGAGTCATGGTTTTGCAGCAGGCACAGCACAACTCAAGTGCATGTACAATCAGAACAACCTCTCCACCCCCCAAAAACACTACATAGCATTGAAATCAAAAAAGGTTGTTAGATCCATAACTTGCTGCAAAGGAATCTTTAACGTTTTAAGTCAAGGTATTCACACCTCTGGGAACTGAAGTTGTCACTATTTTTGGTGGGGTACAAGGTGGCTGGAGGGCACACAGTGTCAGATGTCTCTGCTGCTATGGGGAGGCAAGTCTGAGTTTTTGAGATGGGGCGAGAGAGATGTGGAAGGGACAGCAGGCCAATGCAAGGAATGGCTCCTCGTGTGTTTACTTTTTAGGGGCAGTAGGCAGCATGCTTTAAGACATGCATTCACACAACATTGTTGCTTCTCTTTAGCATGATGACCTTGGCTTCTAGATTACTGGTTGGCAAATGTGTATAAAATTGATGGATTTTCTTCTTAAACTTTCAGGGAACATATTTACAAGCCCCTTGTGCCGCCGGTGCATCACTTTTTGTGACGCACCGGTAGTGCATTTTGCTGCCCCATATTTACAAGGACAGGAAAAGCCACCCTGCGTGGCTTTTTCCCTCCTTGTAAACACGGCCCTTTTACACACAGCACTTTGCGTGAAAGGGGCGTTCCATGGGTGTTGCTGTGGGTGTTCCCATACAACACCCATGGAACCTGGCACATTTCCAGATTTACGAGAAATCTTAACCTGGAAATGCGTCTGAATGCTACGCCACCCTAGGGGAGGCGTAGGGAGGCGCAACAAGGAGAAATGTATTAATTTCTCCTCGCTTTTTAACTCTTTCTATGCTGGCTACATTCTGCAGCACACATAGAAAGAGGAAATCACCTCTGGTTATTGTTTATGTGCAGGAAGGTGTCCCTTCCCGCACATAAACAATCATTACAAAAATGACATTTTGCAAGTTCTATGTATAGAAGTTGAAAACGCCCTTTCAGGTTGTTTATGTGCAGGAAGGGACACCTTCCTGCACATAA
Source organism: Triturus cristatus (assembly GCF_964204655.1). Classification (NCBI taxonomy): domain Eukaryota; kingdom Metazoa; phylum Chordata; class Amphibia; order Caudata; family Salamandridae; genus Triturus; species Triturus cristatus. The sequence goes on from NC_140589.1 coordinate 964,583,623, forward strand.
ACAGTCATCTCCATGATGCAGGCATCCCTGCACCATGGTGCAAGGGTGCCTGTGTTGGCGCTTGGCAGCCAATTGTGTGCCAGCGAAGGGGAATGCACAGGGATGCAACATATTATTGTTAATATGTTACATCCCTCTGCTTTGAAAATGTCCCTGCGTGGCGCAGTCAAATTGCTTGCGGTGGCGCGTGGCGCACTTTTTTGTAAATGAGGCCCTGAATCTGCAATGGAAGGTAACTGTTTTCAATTATTGGTTGTGTTTTGGCGGAATAAGTTCCATGTTAATTGCACCGATTCAAGAAGAAACTTTATTACCGCAGTGAGATGTACACATTTGCACTTCTAAGTGGCGCTCGAGGGTTCAAATTCCAGTTGTTGCAACTGACTAAAAATTATGGAAAGGTATGCAAACTGCTGCAAGTCGTCCCTGTAATACAAATAGTAAATATTTGCGGCGTAAACAATATGCCTGTTATTCCGAGAACTTAATCATTCCCAATTACGCTGGTAAGAACAAGGGTCATCAATGCGAAAATAACGATTTCCTCATTTTATATCGCATTTTTCGGGGGTGGTTTCATCTGGACTCAGTGGACCTGTAACTGTTGTATATGCATCAGATTAAGTTTGAGATGCCCCTGCCGAAGTAAAAAAGTTCACTCTGCACTGTAATTCTTTTACTTGTGTAGCGGGCGCATTTGCCCATCAAGATATTTTAATAGATTTGGAGCTTCTGGCTTATGTTTCACATTACAACTCAGCAGACATTCAGCTTTAATTGTTTTCTGGGCTACCCCAGACCATTTTCACTCTTTGATGATCACCCCGCTAGCCTGGTCCGATCATTCCATCTTTACATTTAAAATCAAAAAAATGTTTAAATCCAAACTGCATTCCAAACATCGGATTTCTTATGAACCTTGGCCTGAGCCTTCTTCTACATTTCCACCTTGTTTTTTTTTCACGGTTGATTTAATATCTTTATTCCAAAATGTAGTGTCTTTTAAAAAAAAATGTATTGCCATTTCAAAACCAACATAACATAAAATTACAAAGAAAACAGCCAGTCTATTGCTTATAAATACAGGGCAACCATTCCGTAACAAAGTCATGTGTACTCTGGTCACATTGATATACATACTCGCTCTGATGCATAGTCCCACTTAAATGGTACGTATAGTTAGCATAAGAGAAGCAGCAGCGCCTTCAACACAAGAAGTCAAATCAGGGTACGATTCATCCAAAATTATAAAATAAAAAATGCATATAATATAGGCAGACTCATTTACATTGGAGCCATATCTCTAGACTGCAGTTCACACTTCCCTCAGGCCCCCTACACTTCCACCTTTGATTGCCCAGAATCCAGATCCTCTGAGTGTACTCACTGGACCGCTCTGATGGCAGACTCAATATCCCTTGTCCCCTATCGACAATCTAGACTAAAGAGAGAGGTGAAAATCTCTCCCTGCTTTACTCCAAATTGCACAACCTAAAACTCAAGGCAGAATTAATTTGACTCTCCCATCATTCTACACACCTCAAACGTTATTACAGACATAAATCTCTTCACAAGAAAGCCATCTGCTGCTTGTAAGAACTTTGACTCTAACTGCCTATCTACAGCTAGAAAAAGAGAAAAGGGGATTTTTTACAGGCATGAATGAGCTTTTGAATGCCTCTATCATGCCCAACAGACCCCCTCCATCTATGTGCTACACACTGATTTCCATGTCATGCGTCGTTTTGAAGTACAACACTCGGAAAAGGAGGTATATAACCTCTAGTAAATACACCCCCACCCCCCAGAATAGTTTTATTTTAGGCATGTGGTAAATACTTCATCCTGTTTTCCCAACTTTTAGTGAGGCTTTAGTGATCTTGATTCTTCAGGCACAGAATTGTTACCTCTTAACAGTGTGGACTATAATGGTCATTCAATGGGTAATAATCAACTTTGTAACCAGGAAGCGTAGCATAGAAACAGATGAGAAGATGGACTTTCAAATATGAATTCAGGGACACTATAACCAGGAGGATAAGGGATGCCTGATGGGTGGTCAGAGATGGATGGACAGTTAAGTCTATCTTCCTGGGCACCTCTCCTGGAACCTCTAAATTATGGCTTGTAAATGCACTGGATGTCTAAAGGTCCTGTGTATAGCTGTATAAATGTAGGTGTGTGTCCATAACTCTGAGAACTACTGAACCAATTGCATCAGGGTAATTACCAAAGGCAGTGTAGCATAGAAGAGAGCCTTGTATGATGAAGTGATTCCATGAATTTGTCCATGCCTGTCTGGTTATTGCCCCATATAACTGTAAATGCACTTCAGGCAACTCCCTGCATCTTAGGGTGGGGTTCAAAGGTAGTAATGTAAGGTTGTTTAGAGAATTATTTACTTTAGCTACAGAGAAATATAACTGTACTATTTAAAGATGTGTTTTAGATGCATTTTCGAAAGAGTATGATGACTGTGCCTCATCACTGCATTCATTAATAATGGTAATTAAAATGTATCAATTTTTTCTTGAAACAGCACTTTTCATTGTGGGGCCTCACAAAAACCATATGTGTCCTCTCAGCACCAATTTTTACAAATGCTTCAGAACCTCTGCTTTATGGGTCCCTTGGACGACTTTTTATATATGTAAACGTTTTAATATACACGTCATTCATTTGAAAGAAGATGTGTATAAAAGTTAATTAAGCTGCTTCAGAAAACTGTGCAATAGAATGAAAAAGTATTTGGGACTCCACCAAACCTACCAAAATTTGCAATACGGTGAGGTGCCTCACTGGTAGAAGTGAATATTTGGGGAGACACGAAATCAAGAAGCTAGAAGTCTTTATGGTACAGGGACTAATGATTGTTGCACACAACATTCCCAGGCTTATTACATGGATTATTAGAAGGCAATGTTTTTCCATTGGTGAGCGACATGAGATAGTGGATCCACCCTACAGAGGAAGATTACGTTGTCTATAATATAGCATACCAACTTTTAAGGTAAATAATTCAAACAAGTAATCTGGGTTTTTTGCCGAGTTTTGCAGCAGACCCATGCCATGCCATTTGCAAATGGATGTTATTCCTCTACATTAGACTCCCAACCTTTTGAGACAATTGGTCACCTCAATATATGTATATTGTGTACATTCAAGATCTGGTTCTATAAGCCAGGATTCCCTAATTGTTAATGCCTCCTTGTTAATCTAGAAGGATTTGCTTCCACAAACTAATCTCAGGCCCACACATTCTGCCTGTCATTGCCTTGATGCTATCTTCTCCATTCCAGGACTAATTTAAGTGACAAGAAATGACCTAGTTACCAGAGGAAACCACCACATCTTCCTTCATCTAACCATACAGCAGTGGACCACTGGCTGGTTTAACATCAATGTAAATCTACAGATACTGAAGGTAGAATCCTGGAAAGGCATTGGAAAACACACATAACCACAGGGAAAGGCCCTGGCGTGGATGCCACAAACAAATTTACAAAGCAGCTGTCTAGAAAACAAACAGATCACACTATACCGGTTGCTTCACAGAAACAATATGCTCATTCAAAAACGATTCAAAATTATTGCTGGATTCCATAACTGCAACTGTATGTCTTCCCGCATTAATCATACTCAGGAATTCTGCATTTAACTGACTTATCCCTTTTGCCAAAAAGCAGAGAATCTTGAGTCCTACTTTGTGATAAAAGTTACCCGTGGCTCTCATCCGTTGCCACCAATGCTCAAACCTATTCACATTGCTATACAACCTTCCACATGCTCTCTCTGAATGACACCACTTACCTAATCAAGGCCAGGAGCATTGCCACCTCACCAGCTGACCTATGCCCTCTGAAGATGTTCAAGAACATCCTTCTTAAATCCCCTTCTTTTATTTCAGTGAGAGCAATTTCTTAATTTCTATAAAGTCAGTTCTTCACTGACCTTGAAAATCCTTTTACTTCAGACCTATCTTAAAGAAGCTAGGGGTTGACCTGGAACATCCCCGTAATATTAAACCAATATCCAATGAACCAGCCACTGAGGATGCTTATTGTAAAGGCAGCATTCCCCCAGATCTCTGCATTCCTAGAGTAAAACAACCTGCTCTCAGATAGACAAGCAGGATTCCCATGCAGCAGAGGTTCCAAATCTGCCTTAATATCTATCTGGAATGATCCCATGAGTACTATAGAGTCTAATGGATTGGCTGTCATTCTTCTTCTGGACCTCTTTTCTGCCTTCTACACGGAGCTTACCAATTGTAACTTGGGAGAAGGTATAATATTGGAATTCATGCTACTGTGCTGGATTGAACCACTTCACACGTTGCAAATAAAGCACATTATCCTCCTTTTTGTTCAGCGTCTTTCACATAACAGGTCCCCCCTCCCAGAACGCATTAATCCGGTCAGACTAACCTACCACAACTGAGTGGATGATGTGAAAGTTCATTCCACAGCTGGAGAAGCTATCTGACTTTGATACCTGTGCCCTTAGCCAGTACCCTTAACCATCCAAAGCTCAACTCCACTAAGTAAAACATTCTCAGCTGTAAATACTGGTCCAACCATAACCTTCCTAGCACTTTGCTTCATCCTATTTGTTGACTGTCCTGACGGTGGCCCGTAGATGCATAGCTACTACGGCTGAAACTTCAACTTGTTTCAAATGAACAAATAAGCAGTTAAATCATTGAATATTTAATATTTCTCATTTTCGATGTACAAAACTGTCACATCACTACGTGTTTATATAAATCAAGATTTTTTTCCTAACATTGTGCACCTCACGCTCGAGACCTTGGGACACTGTACCACAATACAATAATGACATTGGGGCCGATTCCCAGAACTAATCTGAGGTAGAGTCCTAAACTTACTACTTTTGGTATTCACAGGAGGCATTTAGTAGTAGTAAAGTTAGGACTCCTAACTTTACTACTACTAAACTGAGACAAAATCCTACGTTTATGACTTTCGGTATTCACAAAATGCATTAAGTAGTAGTAAAGTTAGGAATCCTAACTTTACTACTACTAAATGCCTTTTGTGAATACCGAAAGTCGTAAAGTTAGGATTTTGTCTCAGTTTAGTAGTAGTAAAGTTAGGAGTCCTAACTTTACTACTACTAAATGCTTTCTGTGAATACCAAAAGTAGTAAGTTTAGGAGTTTATCTCAGATTAGTTCTGTGAATCGGCCCCATTGTATTTCGCATGAAAACAAAGAGATTACCATACAATACCCTTAGATAAATATTTATTTTTGTTGTTGTTTTTGATAACCAACTTTATTGAATTTTGCATATAGGTAAAGCATTCAACTGACACGAGATAATGCAAAGGACAAATTAGCAAGTTGGAGCATCTCAGGGCGAACTTCCAAGACGGAGACATATTCATGCATGTCGAGAAAAGTAAGGCTATTCCAGTGGACCCAACCACTTCCCCCAAATATAGTATATTATCTAAACCAATTAATTCCAGGATGAACCACTGTTTGATAAAAGTATACACTCAGGTTCACCTCTAGCTGAGAGGCTAGCAATTTGTATGTACTGTCTCTGGCTTGATGTGCGATCTTGCAGCGTCCTTGCATCTATTAAACACATAAAATCTCACATATTCCAGCTCTACTAGATCTTGACAAGTATCCTCTTCCCTTTATTCTCTTCAACATTGACTAAGGTTTACCCGATTAATATGTCTGAGTTCTTCATGGGTTAGATTGTGAATCCTTTGTTGTAATGTGATGTGACTCAAAATGTTATCTGTAAAACTCCCTAATGCCCATCTGGTTCAGGTGTGCTTTGTGAAACTGTTAAGTAAATAAATTAACAAAATAATAATTCCACAGATAATGGCAGTTTTATAATAGCATAATATTCCATACGGCTATTTCCTCAAGTACTTGTGGATCTGCTGCTGCTGTCTGCATTCTGAGGGCCATCTGTGGGAAACAGATGTGGAGCCCATGGTTGGAGTACTTTTCTCCGCATTCTCAGAAGAGTAGCTTTATGGAAAAATTCGCCCATCATTGGAATCAATGAATGGGGACCCTGTTTAGGATAAGATCCTGGGTCAACAGTTTTTTAGCCTTCGTGTATTCAGTTATCATCACTTTCCATCTTAAACATCAACACTGCGAGGCAGCTTTAGATTTTTTTTTAATACACTACAGATGTCTGGAAAATTGCTATTTCATGTAGAATGGTTTCTCCTGAGGTTGATAGGGTACAATTATTTTTTGTGTTTTCTGGTTTTCACTACTGCATTGGTCTAATTAAGGTTATGGCTAAACAGGGCTGTCTTACCCCTGGAGTAGATCCCACTGTGATTATGATAGGGCTCTCAAAGGATACTCCAAATGAATTGTTTGCGGTAATGAATACCACCCGCCTTGTTATTGGTTGACACTGGAAAGACATCTGCCCACTCGCAATCTGGGAAGGCAAGGAAGAAATAATCATGGAATTCATGATTAATTCATGGAACAAGCCATATAGAACCTGATCCCTATACTACAAGCCCCACGTTTCAACATGGTTGTTCAAGACATTGAACTACTATTGTTCTGCTGCAATTATAAACACAACTCACCTCAGTATCAATTCAATTTCACACCTTATCTAGTCTTTTAGTCTATGTTGTCAGTCATTATTCTGGGTCCTTATTTTACAGATTGAAAGTAGATAGAGGGATGAGCTCAGATAATCTGAGTGTGTACTTGGCAATGCCATTATCCACTCCACCACAATAAATACAAATATTTTAAAAGTATGTACTGCCAGTACTGTAATCTGTGCTCCGCACCACACATGATTACATTATTTCTTCGAGCAATGAATAGATGTTTTATGTATGTTTTTGTTATGTATGTTTATGCGTCAATTTTGGTTTAATTGATAATGGGCTACTTTCACACTGCCCAAGCTGCCTTTCAAGGATTGTGAGCCCTGCTATTGGCTGCATCATCTACTCCTTCCTGAGAAGTATCAGTACATGATCTTATGTTTCAATGTTTCATCTAGTAGACCCTATATGCAATATCTCTAGGTGGTGACCTCCACAGCTGCAAGTATATGAATTGAAAGCAAATTGCTGTTGGAAAGATCACATTTCTGTCCAGCTATATGCCCAATGTGGCAAGAAAGATGGAGCAAACCTGATTGCACCTCAACAAAGCCATAATTAAGTTAGTTTTATGTTGCTCAAAATGCAGGATAATATTGTGGCTTTGTCCATCCTCTTATTAATACATTTATGTTCAGTCCTTGTGTCAGAAGCATTGAGTCTTCAGTTCCACATCAGCAGCAGACCCATCATTTAAGGTATATTTGTGGTTACCAGCATTCCGTTTTTACCATATACATGAAAACTGATTAACGTTTTGTCTACGCCCAATGCGGAACAACTAATCTCTGTTTTTTGGTCAGTGTACCTGAAGCATTAGTCTGTCTTCTATGTAAATCTGTGCTATCAACAAGACTTTGGCTGCTGCTTAAAACAGTGAATTCAAGGCGTGGTGCCCATTTTCCTAGGTTAAGAATAGTTGTAAAAACATGTTAAAATCACAAGATAGGAGAGGGGGTACAGATAGTTGAAAACAAATTTATACGCTCCCTCCTGTCTGTTCCACAGTCTACCTCAACGTTTATAATACATCAAGAGGTTGGGGCAAGATATGTGACAGACTTGTTGAGGTTGGCCACGGTGATCTGTTGGTTAAAGAACTGGCTTAATCCCGAATTAAATCTTAATCACCAGATTATTAGGGATTGTGTGGCCGTGGAGAACGCTAATAGCATCCAGTGGCTATATTATGGAAAGAATATTTTAAGTAAATTAGAGCGCCCAGATTTATTTATTTTTCCTGATCAAATAAGAAAAGAAGATGTGACATGGGTCAGAACACAATTTTTGAATCTGATGGAGGCTGAGCGGGAAGACACAGAGCTAATCAAATCTACAGTAAAAGCCTATTTCTTGCTAAAAACCACAATCTCGATTGAACCATATCTGCAAATTGTCAGGAAGCACTATCATCGCCAGCTTTTATCAAGGTTTCGATTTAATTTAATCCATACCTTTTTAGGTCATTCGCAAGGCTTGAGTAGGGTATGTGATTTAGGTCCTTGTACCTCTGACAATTTTTCAACTCAAGATACCATGCATTTTATAATGTTCTGTAAATATATTATAGTGTAATTCGAAGGAGGTTTTTAGTTCCAATTTTAAGGGGCAAAGGTTTTATACAGGTCAAACCCGCTCTACTTTATTTGCAGTTGCTGAATGACCCATGGGAGATATTTAACATCGCTAGTTTTTTAGTTGCAGCTGTTTGACTCAGGAAAAAGCGCTATAGCACACTAAACTCCAGATTAGTTATTTTTAGGTTATTGGTGATCACTGTTTTTATACTGTTAAAATTTTATCTTATATTATTATGTCTTTTTTAAAGTTGTCCATATGTGCTGAGTATTCGGATTTTAAATATTGTTATGGTATTGTGCATCGTGATATATGTTCTGTACTTTTATGGTTTTTATTAACCGAATAAAGTAGTTTGACTGACTGACTGACACAAGCCAATCAATATTGCCATGGCTGACTATATTTTCTGGGACATACAAAACTAAAATCTGTTATCTATATCAAGCACTGTTTAAGATGCTGAGAGCTAACAGATCTGAAAAAGCAACACAAACTGTTGATATATGAGGAAACTGATAATTTCCCCCAAATAACCTCTCAAGATTGATTGCTAATCATATTTACTCAGCGCCCATATAAAGTGCTCATATGTAAGGAACATACTATTGTTTTTTTGGTTACCACTAAATACTAAAATGGTGTGCCCTTATTAAAGCATTTAAATAGTGTGAAAATCCAAAAGGCCAATGGAAAACTGTTTTATTGGTTGCATTCATCAGAAAGCAGTTCATGATTCCGGAAAAGCTTTAAAAAGACAGAAAATCACAGAGTATGATTAAACATCATTGATTGCAGAAGAAAATTAAATCATTAATGAGTTTGGGTATTTAATCAATTTTTCTTATTGGAATAATCGACTATGCAAAGGAAAGGAAAATTAATATGGTCAAAACTCTCCAACAGCCCAAAAAAAAAAACTGAGGCAAACAAAGAAATACCAATACAATCAATTAAATGACTCTTTGTCATTACACGCTAAACAATATAGCCAGAAGTATATTTACTATTTCCATTGAAATCTTGAGAGAGGAGGAGGCAGAAGGAGCGGTGTAAATATGGAAATAAGAACTTAAATCACGAGAATGTGAGTGCAGGCGAGAAAAACAACAAAAAAGGGATGTAAGACATATTGGGCTTGGGTGACAAATAATTAAGAATTGGTGGAGTAAGAAACGAGGAGGAGAAAAAAGATGAGAAAAATGTAGAATCAAAAAAACAAACTGGATGAAAAATGTTTAGAAAGATCAGGGTACTCTACCCTAATATCAAAAGAAGACGAACAAGAGGATACTGCAAATTAAATTCGCAATGAATTTTAAGTGACCCAATTTACTCTCATAAAAAAAATCAATCTCTATGATGTGTCATATGAAAGCATTATCTAGATGCTAATGCTCTTAGTATATGGTTAAGGTTTTTATATATTGTAACCCAAAGCTCACAGGAAGGTTGTAGCAAACTCTACATAGCAGGTGTTAGGTTTTTAGGGGAATAGGGTGAGGAGTAATTTCTATTGTTTTCTTTGTTTAAACATTAATTAATTCATATATATTTTTATAAATGTAATTATGTTTGAAATAGTTTCAAATTTGTTCCTCATTTTTTGTGTTTGTTGTATAATATATTCTGCCAATCCTGGTATGTTCTTTATTTTATAATGTAATCTTAAATTGTTTTGGGAAATTGTGTGTATTGGTTTATTTTTCTAGGGTATTTTTTGTAAATAATTTCATGTAGTTAATATTATAGAGATAATGTAATATCTTTCTTTATATTTTGTAGCACTCTTGTGCCACCAAAAAACCCAGACAACAATCCACCTGACCACCCAAAAACTCCACAACCACGACCTTCAACTCACAGAGTTTTGCATAGCTAGAGACGTAGACAACCCACCAGGGACATGGACACCACTCCAGTAAATCCTCATCTTGGCAAACAGCACCTCACATATTTTCAAGTTTACTTTGTCACATCATCCACACATCTTTGATGCTAAACTTTCTTGTGTGTGGACTTTATAAAATACATCACAGTTGCACCAAACATGTTATAGTATTGTGCATTGTGATATATGTTCTGTACTTTTATGGTTTTTTTTTAACCGAATAAAGTGGTTTGACTGACTGACTGACTGACTGACACAAGCCAATCAATATTGCCATGGCTGACTATGTTTTCTAGGACATACAAAACTAAAATCTGTTATGTATATCAAGCACTGTTTAAGATGCTGAGAGCTAACAGATCTGAAAAAGCAACACAAACTGTTGATATATGAGGAAACTGATAATTTCCCCCAAATAACCTCTCAAGATTGATTGCTAATCATATTTACTCAGCGTCCATATAAAGTGCTCATATGTAAGGAACATACTATTGTTTTTGTGGTTACCACTAAATACTAAAATGGTGTGCCCTTATTAAAGCGTTTAAATAGTATGAAAATACAAAAGGCCAATGGAAAACTGTTTTATTGGTTGCATTCATCAGAAAGCAGTTCATGATTCCGGAAAAGCTTTAAAAAGACAGAAAATCAAAGAGTATGATTAAACATCATTGATTGCAGAAGAAAATTAAATCATTAATGAGTTTGGGTATTTAATCAATTTTTCTTATTGGAATAATCGACTATGCAAAGGAAAGGAAAATTAATATGGTCAAAACTCTCCAACAGCCCAAAAAAAAAAACTGATGCAAACAAAGAAATACCAATACAATCAATTACATGACTCTTTGTCACTACACGCTAAACAATATAGCCAGAAGTATATTTACTATTTCCATTGAAATCTTGAGAGAGGAGGAGGCAGAAGGAGCGGTGTAAATATGGAAATAAGAACTTAAATCCGAGAATGTGAGTGCAGGCGAGTAAAACAACAAAAAAGGGAGGTAAGACATACTGGGCTTGGGTGACAAATAATAAAGAATTGGTGGAGTAAGAAACGAGGAGGAGAAAAAAGATGAGAAAAATGTAGAATCAAAAAAACAAACTGGATGAAAAATGTTTAGAAAGGTCAGGGTACTCTACCCTAATATCAAAAGAAGACGAACAAGAGGATACTGCAAATTATATTCACAATGAATTTTCAGTGATCCAATTTACTCTCATAAAAAAAAATCAATCTCTATGATGTGTCATATGAAAGCGTTATCTAGATGCTAATGCTCTTTGTATATCGTTAAGGTTTTTATATATTGTATCCAAAAGCTCACAGGAAGGTTGTAGCAAACTCTACATAGCAGGTGTTAGGTTTTTAGGGGAATAGGGTGAGGAGTAATTTCTATTGTTTTCTTTGTTTAATCATTAATTAATTCATATATATTTTTATAAATGTAATTATGTTTTAAATAGTTTCAAATTTGTTCCACATTTTTTGTGTTTGTTGTATAATATATTCTGCCAATCCTGGTATGTTCTTTATTTTATAATGTAATCTTAAATTGTTTTGGGAAATTGTGTGTATTGGTTTATTTTTCTAGGGTATTTTTTGTAAATAATTTCATGTAGTTAATATTATAGAGATAATGTAATATCTTTCTTTATATTTTGTAGCACTCTTGTGCCACCAAAAAACCCAGACAACAATCCACCTGACCACCCAAAAACTCCACAACCACGACCTTCAACTCACAGAGTTTTGCATAGCTAGAGACGTAGACAACCCACCAGGGACATGGACACCACTCCAGTTAATCCTCATCTTGGCAAACAGCACCTCACATATTTTCAAGTTTACTTTGTCACATCATCCACACATCTTTGATGCTAAACTTTCTTGTGTGTGGACTTTATAAAATACATCACAGTTGCACCAAACATCCACTTGTGTATGTTTTCATGTGTGTGTTCTTACATATTAGCTTCTTGATGACATATTATGGTTGAATGCATTTTGCTACATAGTCTGTATTGTTTGGCATGTTTAACTAATATCATCCAATTTCATATAAAAAACAAAAACATGCAAAGCCACAAATTCCTAAAAAATATTCTACACATCATTGACATTAGTTTTCTTAAGTGATATTTATATTATTATTTTAAGAGAGTTATTATGTAAGCGTGATTTTAGAGTCAGTCCTGTGGAATGGGCAAATTGAAGAAAATAGTGCATGAGTTCAATTGGTAATATGAAGTTGAAGAGGGTTGGGCAAATCATAAAAACACGTTAGGCATGTACGAGTCAAAGTCTATACGCACAGGGAAAAGCATAACAAGTGTTAAATAAATAACAGTAGACCAAACAAAAAGTCAAAATTGAAGTATAAATGTCCTAAATAAAAGTAATAAAAGTGTAGTGACTTACCCATCCCAGAGTGTCCACGTTGGTGTGCTGGATTGGGGGCAAAGGTTCACATTATGCCTGTTATGAAGGAGGTCAATAAAGTACATAGGGGCTGATTATGATGGTGGGCGGACTTACTTCTGCCTGCCACCGTATTTAAAAACGGGACTGCCAGGGGTCAGGGGTGTCAGGGGTCCCGTCATAGGCATTACAATGTGACCGCCACCACGGTGGTCGCAATGTCTATATTTTGTATTGCGGAGGGTGCTGCTGGCAGCAGCACATGCTGCATGACAAAAAGGGGTTACTGCACATATCCCTGTACTCCGTGGCAGGCACCATGCAGTGCCTGCCACATAGTGCAGGGATATGTAGGGGGGCACCATATGTGCCCCCCAGGGCCCACAGCTTAGAGCCAGGGGGCAAGGGGGGCCAGACATAAGTCCCTTACCGTCAGCCTTTTCATGGCGGGTTAACCGCAATGAAAAGCCCGGTGGAAAGGGACATTGTAATCCCTACCATGGTAGGGACTATAACCCCCCCCCGCCAAACCAGCGGGCTCAAGGACCCCGATGGATGCGTAGCGGTCGGTCATTCCGACTGCCATCCCTATGCCTGCCATCCTAATGTGGAGGGCAGTAAAAATGGTTCTGATGGCAGTCTCACCGCCATCGTAATCAGCCCATAAGTTCTTTATGCTGGTCAACTACCACCTCTCACTGAGCACTTACTTGACCATTCATCTCCTTCACATTCCGAAAAATCACTAGTTGACAAGCAACTGCCTCCCTCATGGCCTTCTTTAAAATAGCAAATATGACATATTCAGGGAGGAGGTTTGGGTCAAGTCCTAAGGGCTCTCATGTGCCTTGGGGCATGTTTCCTTTCGTCTCAGTTCTTCCTGGAGGCCAAAATAAAGAAATGATGAATGCATATGTCCAAAACTTCATCAACATACAATTACTAATGAAGAAGATATGTACATTGATTGGGATATAGTTTAACATTGTCAAGCACACTACTCCCCTTTGGTATTCATTTGAGTAATTTACACCTTCAACTTTCAACATTCTTCATTTTACTTCCAAAAGTGGTCACGAGCATGAGGCCAGACTTATAAATCTTAAAACCAGGCCCACATTGCAGAATGTCTCTCCTAGATCAGAGGGCCTGATTTAGAGTTTGGTGGATGGGTTACTCTGTCACAAACGTGACGGATATCACGTCTGCTGTTATTACAAGTGCTTTGAGTATAATGGTCTTGTAATTCTGCAGACAGGATATCCTTCATGTTTGTGATGTAGTAACCCATCCACTAAACTCTAAATTAGGCCTAAAGCCACTTGGTTATGGTTTGGCCATGACAATACTTTGCAGCTCACCGTCCAGTCCCCCTAGACTGCTGCCTATGATGGAAATGCTACAGCGGCAAAATTGCCTGTCCAATATTGTTTGTTTCTAGCTAACGATTATATCCCCGAAGGATTTGTAACATCACACTAAAACGTTATCATTCGTTTTTTGTAGACATGGCTAAATGACACCTTGGCATGTTGGATACGAAGAAAAAGATGCATTTTCAGCACCCTTATGTTTGCAAACAGAAGCTTAGAAACGAGTGAGTGGGTGGGACTCCTTGCCCGGGGATCGGGGCGGGGGGGGTGGGGGGGGGCGCGGTTGGAGGGGAGGGCTCGCCGGATCAGGACTGAGGGACTAATAGCAGGCCTCGCTCTGGACAACATTATCGTCACTTTTTGACTGTTCGTCAAGTTCCCCTCCTGTGGAGGTGGTACGGGGTCTCTTGGGGGCTCTCCCTCCTCCTCTGGGGGACTAGTTAGTTTAATCATTTATGGGGCGACAGGCACACTGCACTTTGGGGGGGCTGTTTGGGCTCATGCAGGGGTGCAGGGAGGGGGGAGTTCTGTTGGGATGGGTGGGTTGGGGTGGGGTGTTGTTCGTTTTTACCGCAAGGCAAACCCTTTATTGTATTGGTGTTTTTTAAGGTGCTCTCGGGGGGACGAATGATGGCTTCTGTAGGTGATGGGGGGTAGGGACCTGACTTTATTGTCCTGGAACGTTAATGGACTGGGGGATAGGATCAAGCGAGGTGTGGTCCTGCAGTATTTGAAACGACTTTCGCCAGATGTGGTCTTTCTGCAGGAGACACACCTTATTGGTAATTCCTTTTGTGCCATGAATCGGCGTGGCTATCGCCTGGTGGCCCACTCGGGCTTCACGTCGGGCTCACGGGGGGTGGGCATCATGGTGAAGAACTCGCTCCCGTTGGAAATAGACGAGGTGCGCCATGATGAGAGGGGACGCTACACTGTCTTAGTGGGGAGAATGGAGGGCAAAGTAGTTGTCTTTGTATCAGTATACGTCCCACCGGGGTTACAGTCTACCACTTTTGCAGACCTAGGGCGCCTCCTCCTTGACCTTCCGGGGGGGCTTCTGGTGGTTGGGGGGGACTTCAATGCGGTGGTTTCTGGGACCGTGGATCGTCACCCCCCTAGGGACCTCCCCCGGGCGCAGGCGTGGCTGTCCGGCTTCTTAGATACACTGGGATTGGTGGACTGCTGGCGATTAAAACATCCCACGCAGCTGCAGTACACTTTCCACTCGGGTGCCCATGGTAGCCTCTCACGGCTTGATTATGTCCTTGTCCCTGCGGCCTATGTTGGGAGGGTAGGAGAGGTGCGCCATTTGGCGCGGGGTATTTCAGATCATTCCCCGCTCCTGTTGCACGTTGATGTCTTCCCGAGGGGGGAGGGCAGGGTGGCTCCAATCAATGCCTGGTACCTGCGCGACCCCACCATTCGCGCTGATTTGATTAAATCCTTGCAGCGGTATTTCGATGAGAATGTGGGGTCCGTCCCTTCGGCTATCTCCCTGTGGGAAGCCTTCAAGACAGTTCTTAGAGGGGAAGCCCTCTCCTTTATCTCCCATGCCCGGAGGCGCGAGCAGGAGGAGGTGACCCGGGTGGAGGCCGAAATCGCTGAATTGGAGGGTGCTCTAGAGGGTGGGGTGACGGATGCTGCACTACATGTCCTACAACTTAAGCAGGCGGCCTACAGGGCCCTCGTCACGGAGGCGGCCAGGGGCCTCTGTAGAGAGCAACAGGGGCGACTGTATGATGTGGGTGATAAGGCTGGTAAACTGCTTGCATGGTTGGATAAAAAGGAGAGAGCGAGTCGTGTGGTCCCGCTGATTGAGAGGATGGATGGTGTGCGTGTCACCGAGCCAGAAGACATTGTCTCTTGTTTCGCGGATTATTTCCGCGAGGTGTATTCCCTGGTTTCTCCTTGCTCGGAGGAGGATTCCCATGCCCTGCTTAGGGATATCGCGCTGCCGTCCCTTTCGGTGGAGGACAGGGTGTCGTTAGATGCCGCTCCTACCTCCGACGAAATTGCCCTCGCCATACGCTCGGTCGCATCCGGCAAGGCCATGGGCCCGAACGGCATCCCTATCGAGTTGTGTAAGCTGCGACCGGATGTACTGGCACCCCACCTCCGCGCGATGTTCCTGGCGGCCCACTCGCTGGGCTCCCTCCCGCCGGACCAGCGTCTGGCTACAATCGTGGTGATCCACAAGGAAGGGAGACCCCGAGACCGGGTTACATCCTATCGGCCTATCTCGCTCTTGAATGCGGAGCCCAAAATCCTCGCCAAGGTGCTAGCCAACCGGCTGGTCGGCGTGGTGGGCGATCTGGTCCACCAAGACCAGTCCGGCTTTATTCCCCATCGCAACACGGCCCTCAATCTGCGGCGCTTGCACGGGGTGCTCGCGCGTGTCCCGTTTGTGCGGGAGCCGGCCATATTGGCGTCCTTAGACGCCACCATGGCGTTTGACACGCTCGAGTGGCCATACATCTGGGCGATGCTGGCGAAGTTTGGATTTGGCCCGGGGTTCATCAGCTGGGTCAAATTGTTGTATTCGGGCCCATTGGCGCAGGTGGTGGTGAATGGAAGAGTATCGGTCCCATTCGAGCTGGGACGGGGCACGCGACAGGGCTGCCCCTTGTCGCCGCTCCTGTTCGCGCTGGCCTTGGAACCCCTGGCGGAGTGGCTGCGGTGGCACCCTTCCATCCGTGGTCTCCGTTGGACCCCCAAGTATGAGGACCGCGTGTCCCTATACGCTGACGATATCCTTTTGTACCTAGCCTCCCCGCGTAAATCACTGATTGTCCTGGTTGATGTTTTGCGCTCATTCGGCCGCAACTCAGGCCTTGTCATCAACTGGGCTAAATCATGTGTGTATGTGCTTTCCGGGGAGGCTCCCGTCCTCCCGCGGGGCTGCCCGATCCAGATTGCCTCTCAGGGGTTTCGGTACCTGGGTGTTTATATTACTCTGGACCCGGAGGCCCGCTACGAGCGGAATTTGCTTCCCCCCCTCCAGCGCTTGAAGGAGGACGTCGCGCGCTGGCGGCGCCTGCCGCTTTCGCCGCTCGGCCGGGCGGCATTGTTTAAGATGGTGTCGTTGCCACGCATCCTGTACGCTCTCCAGAACACTATGGATTTAGTCCCGGCGCGCTACTTTCGTGAGGTGGAGAGTCTACAGCGCCGCCTGTTCTGGGACGGGAGGCCGCGTATTGCCCTGGCGAAGTTGACGCTCCCATGGTACGATGGGGGGATTGCCCTCCCGGATATTAAACGGTATTACTGGGCCTCCCAGCTAGCTGCAATTAATCATGGCCTTTACGGGCCCGCCTTAAACCCGGCATTTGAAATGGACAAGATGCTCCTGCCTGGTGGCGACTATAATCGAGCGCTCTACTCTGGCGCGCCCGACCCCCGCCTGACGGGACCTACGCGTGTCATGGTGCGAGTATGGCACGCGGCTAATGCAGCTATGGGGTGGAAGGACCGTTTGACCCGGGCATCACCGTTGTACGCGTCTGAGCGATTGGGCTCCCTGTGGACCTCGAAGGGCTTCGAGAAGTGGGACACGATAGGCATCAGTAAAGTGGGGGATCTCTGGACGAGGGGGGGCTTTAAAACATTCGAGACGCTGCAGACGGAGTTTCAGCTGCAGGGCAGTGAATACTTTCGGTACTTGCAGGTCCGTCACGCACTGGGCTCCGTCTTCTCAGACGTCGCCTCCATCCCGGAGTCTTCCCCCCTGGAGGATAGAGTGCTGGATGGCCACGTTCCGGACAGCACGATCTCCCTTATTTACAAAAAATTGATTAATGACCGCTCGGGCTTGCTGACTGGCCTCCGCGAGGCTTGGGTTGCCGATGGGCTGGAGTTGGACGACGAGGACTGGATTTCCGCGGTGGCCTCTCCGAAGGAGGTGGCCATACCGGCTCGCCTTCGCTTCGTCCAGCTTAAGGTACTCCACCGGGTTTACATGACGGGGCCAAGGCTTCTGCGTATGGGCTATGCTGAGGATGGGTTGTGTAAGCATGGGTGTGGTGCTTTGGCGACTTTTTTGCATATTTTGTGGGAATGCCCGAAGGTGGAGCGATTCTGGCGTGGTGTGCATGAGGTCCTGCGAGTGGTTACGCATGTCGCGCTGCTGCCTGAAGCGAGGAGATGCCTGCTGAATGTGTGGGAACCAACTGACTACTCGGTTCCGCAGACGCGATGGGTGACTCTGGGATATATGATAGCTAAGCGTGACATTGCTCAATTGTGGGGATCCCAGAGGCCCCCGGCGGTGCCGGCCTGGAAAGAACACATGGATTGGTGCATGTTCCGAGAAAAGGTGGTGTATGTGGCGAGGGGTAAGCATGGGGCATGGGTGAAAGTATGGGGCCCCTGGAACGCCTACCGCGGGGGTATCTGCGCGCCACCACTGCTGCCTGCTGCCTCACCAGCCCCGTCCCCTTAGTTGACTCCTTTCCCTAGCCCCGGGCACAGAGTTCCCCCAGTCCTCGATCTGTTCCCCTTCCCCTCTTTAGACTCCTGTGGATGGCGGGGGTCCCCCATTCGGGGAGCACGTGCTGTTACTTTCGATTGCGGGTTGCCTTGCGGGTGTGGTTTTTTCGTGTTGTTTGTATAAAATGAAACCGTATTGTGGGGTCAGAGCGATGTGGCCCACGACGTTGATACCTCCTGATTTTGCTTCTCTGCAACGCCAAGTGTTTTTTGAACGTATGTCATATGCTCCTGCCATTCTAGCGGCCGGCCGGAAGGTTGTAGGCCCATACTTGTATATTCTTGAGATTGCAATAAACGGTTTCAAAAAAAAAAAAAAAAAAAAAAAAAAGAATGCTGTGAAGAGTGATGATGGTAGGATTTGGAATAAGAGCAGGATTGTTGTGGTCAGATCCACTTCAAATTCAGCTTCTATGGAAATGGGTTGTAGTAGCAATTGTTATTCTAAAGATGGTGTTGATTCTTCTCAAACAAGGTCTAGTTCTTTATATGTCAATTTTAGAGAGAGGAGTCAAAGAGTGCGTAGATGACCTTTGTATATAAAAGACTATGTTTGTTAATTTCTCTTAAATGTGTTCTCATTTTCTTTACATCTGATGTTTTATTATTCGACGTACTTGTAAGCCCTATCTCAAGGGATGCCTTTTGTTATATTGTTAAGTTTCTTTTGTTGTAAAGAGGGAAGATGTGTGACATCATCCAAGGTTCCATGTGGAATCTTGGTATGCAAGGGGGTTGTGCAGGCGTCAGTTACTGGAAGCGGTTGATGGATGAGGTGAATAAACCTTGCCTTGACAAAAAAAAAAAAAAGAAAAAAAAAAAAAAGAAACGAGCGAGTGGTCAAACTATGCTGAGTGATGAGTTCAGTAATCATTGCTAATTAATTTGCATGTGATGTTCAACTGTAGTAAGTTGTCATTGTATATTTAACAATTGATGATGACCATCTTGTTTATCACATAATAAAAACAAAAACGTGTGTTGTCCATAATGTAAGATCTGCTTATACCATAATGTAAAATAGTAAAATAAACAAGTCATAAGGATTAAACCAAAACACACATAAAAAGGTTTTAGAATATGAACTAAGCCACGACAGTGGCAGCAAATAGATTCTGCTCTTTTAATCCCCATGATTTTTTGCAAATGACTACCCTGTTTTTGGACTTTTTACTGTGATTGAGTCTCACTGCCTGTGTCTCACTCAAGGTTTACTTCCAGTGTCTGCCTTTTAAGATAAAGTGATACCAAAGGGGATAATGGACGGAGCGTTGGAGCAAATCAAACACTCACCCCCAGTCAACTGATCTGGGTTTAATCCATCATCATACTTTAGCTCACTCCACCACCCCAGTTCAAACAGCAAATCAGTCTGACCTTGTGCCTCATGGGAACAGTCCAGCCCAAACTGCCAAGCCATGTCTTCCCTGGACCGGAAACAAGCATCCTGAGACCGGTTTTGGGTCCTCCCCCATGGCCATTTATGACAATGTTTTCATCTGTAAATGTTTGTCATGATGGCCAATTTACAAAAGCAATATACCATTATGTCCCCAAGACAATTTTGATTGGAGTAATATATAGGAAGTGCAGGTTCTCTAAGAACCTGAGGTACCCAGAGCCAACAACAGAGCTGCACTGTACAATGGTTGTTCATAGTGTACTGAGTATAGACCAATTCATATGGTGAAATGGGTGAAGGAAACAATGGGTATCAAAGAAACCTATGTATTTCTGAAACGGGTACAAGATATGGCATTTAGGAGCACTGGTTATTCGTTCATCTCTGAATTTGTGGGTACCCAGACTGGCATGTGATCTAGAAGGTATTTTTCAAAATGTTTTCTTTCTTACGCACTGGCTTACATTTGGAAGGCACAAACGCAGCGAAATCCAATTGATAATAACAAATGCTCTATTATATCCTTATAGCTCGCAGTAGTGGGCTATACTGGCCATTAAAGGCCCGGTCCAGCATTAAAAGCCCGAGCCGAAGATGAGGCCATTTAACAAAAGAGCGGGACTTTAATGCCGGTATAGCCCAGCTATGCCGGGCTATAAGGCTATTTGAATATTCCGCCACTAGAGGGCAGAATGTTCTAACATATAAAACAAAGGCCTCACAGAGCATGAGGGGATGAAACAGCAACAGCTGTCAACAACAAACATTGGAATGGTGGGTCTCCTGGCTTCTACAAGCCATTAGAAGCCCAGAGCACTCCATTGTTATCAATAGAGCTCCCAATATTCCAATGTTCTAATATTCTATATTTCCATATGTCTTCCTATAAAAATGGTACCTCACTTCCATGTGTAGGCCTAGTGCCGATGACAGAAAACAGGCCAAAACACAACATGGACACACCACGTTTTCCACTTAAAACTGACCCTTTTTTTGCAATGTTGGTAGCTGTGGATTTTGCATCCCATCTCAGCCAGCACCTAAGGAAACCTAGGAAACCAGCACATTTTTTTACATCTAGAGCAATCCAAAGTGGAATGGCATGCATGGCTCTCATCGGGTAATTTTACCCAGAAACCTTTGCATACCTCAAACATTGACTAAAAGCACACATTTTGCACAACTTTCTGTGAGGAAAATGTCTGGAATCTGTGGGGAGCCACAAACTTCCTACCACACAGCATCCCCCCAAGTCTACCAATAAAAATACTACATCACTTGTGTGGATAGGCCTAGTGCCTGCGACATGAAATGGCCCAAAACCCGACATAGACACATCACATTTTTGCACTAAAAACACACACTTTTTTGCAAGGTAGGTAGTTGTGGATTTTCTGCCGTAGCTCAGCCGGTACTTAGGGAAACCTAGCAAACCTGTACATTTTTACAAACTATACAACCAGAGGAGTCCAGAGGCATGCGACTTGCCTGGCTCTCACAAGGTAATTTTCCCCAGAAGCCTTTGCCAACCTCAAACTTCAACTCAAAACACACATTTTCAACACATTGCTCTAAGGAAAACCTCTGAAATCTGTGGTGAGCCCCAAATTTCCCACCACCCAGCATTTCCCCAATCTCCTGATAAAAATGCTACCTCACTTGTGTGGGTAGACCTAGTACCTGCAACAGGAAAGGGCCATAATTCAACATAGACACATCACATTTTTGTGCTGAAAACGCACCACTATTTTGTGATGTAGGTAGCTGTGGATTTTGGGCTCTAGCTCAGCCGGCACCTAGGCAAACTGAGCAAACCTACCGGTACATTTTTGAAAATAAGACAACCAGGGAAGTCCAGGGGTGCATGACTTGCATGACTCTCACCAGGCAATTTTACCCAGAAGCCCTTGCCAACTATAAACTTGTGAGGAACTCACATTTTCCTCACATTTCTGTGACAGAAAGTTCTGGAATCTGCAGAGGCAAAAATTCCTACTACCCTGAGTTTCCACACGTTTCCCCGATAAGAACAGTACCCCACTCCAGATAAGAACAGTACTCTGGGTGGGCCCAGAGACCAAGACACAAAAGGCCCTAAAACGCTACGTTAAGAGATAGCAATAGGGTAGCTGCATTATTTGAGGCCGTACTGTGGCACCACCCATGCAAACCTACAAACTACAGATATTTTTGAAAACTAGACAACCAGGGGATTTCAGAGTAGTGTGCCTTGCATGGATCCTGCAAGGTTTTCTTACCCACAATGCCCTGCAAACCTCAAACTTTGCCTGAAATCATGCATTTTCCTACCACCCAGCGTAATCCCACTTGTGCGAATAAAACTATTCTACTTGTGTGGTTGGGCCTATTGCTTGCTACAGGAGTGGATCAAACCAGGTCAATGGGAGCGCTTGCGAGGGGGCTCCCATTGAACTCGGTTTTATATGTTCCTGTCAAGGGCACTCGTATCTAATCCTGTCTCACAGCTGTCCTCCATAACCTGAGTTAGAGCTTGGGCAGCAGTCAGCCTCCGAGACGCCATCTCTGCTGACCGGCTAAAACCTTCCTTCTAAAGGACTGTCTTAAGTAGAAGGTAGTACTGTTCTAAATCAGTCATTGGGTGTGTGCGTCTGTGAGATGTGTGAGCAACAGTGAACAAAAAAAAATGATGTATCTTTTTGGTGAATGTGCAGACACTTAAAAAAGACACAGTATTACTTCACCTTGCCACATACCCAATTCCACAGTATACTTTTGTTATGGCTTTATTGTTGTGGGATATTCTGGGCCATTGTCAGTATAAAAGTAATTTTGCAAAGCTACATATCTACCTCTGATTTCAAGATGCACACAATGACATAGTAACCCCTACAAATTTGTGTGCAGGCATCTTCCTTGTGAAAGTTCACAGTGCTTTCACCAGGATCACTGAAATTATGCGACAGGAGAGCACCAAATTATGTGACAGGTTTGCAGCAAGAAAAGGCACATTATACAGCATAAGTAGAGCATCTTTTTAATAGTAACACTCAATTATTTTAAGATTTGCAAACATAGTAATACTGTGTGGGAAAACATTTCACCTCATTAGTACTAGGCCTGGGCGAAGCACTACGCTACGCTCGCGTAGTTTGCGAAGTTCGCGCTACTTCGCACTACGCGAACTGCACGTAGCACAGTGCGAACACGTGTAGCGTAGTGTTGCGTAGTGCTGCGGTCATTTTTTGCTTGCTCGCGGTCCTCAACGTCAAGTTGGCGACCGCGAGCAAGCAAAATGACATCCTGGCGAGACTTTTTCCTTGTTCGCGATCGCGAGCATGGAAAATAAACCTCCCGGCGAGATTCCCAACGCGAGAAGGTCAGGTTTCTCATTGCGAGGGGTCACGTATGCTCGCGACCGCTCGCGATGAGAAACTACCAGTTCGCGTTGAGAAAGCTGCAGCTCGAGTAAAAATCTACTCGAGCAGCAGAAAACTACAGCTCGCACTGTGCAAGATGCCATTTTCAATGATTGCACAGTGCCGGTTGCTTGTCCGCACTGTGCAATCATTGAAAACAACATCTTGCACAGTGCGAACATGTTACTTCGCAGTTCGCGAAGTGCTACGCGTAGCTCGCGTAGTGCGAACTTCACTTTGCGTAGCTTCGCGAAGTGCTACTTCGCGAACTACGCCCACCCTTAATTAGTACCAGTTTAGCAACCTCATGCATAAATAAGCATCTTTAAGATGACTATTCAACTTTTGTGCAGGCCCTTCACTGTGCACAAACACATGTAGCCACATCGATCCCTTTGTGTAGAATCTAAATATTTCAAATACCACATAAATCTACTATCTGCTGCATAATCTGCAGATGGTAGAATTATGTAGCATATGCAGCATATATGTATTTTTCAGAAATGTGTGTTTTCACCTACGGGCGCACAACCTGTCCACCAGGGCAAAACAAATGTTTGAAAAATATATATATATACATGAGTTAGATCCACAATGTCTACTCACCTGATAGGCTGCAGTAACAATTTTAAAAGGTAAATCCAAAATATGATCAAAACAAATAGCCTCTACCCTCTCTGTCTAACAACGTTAAGCTGTATGGTTTTGGCAAAATTCAATAGAATGTAACGGAAAAAAAATTATATATATATATATATATATATATATATATATATATATATATATATATATATATATATATATATATATATATATATATATATATATATATTGCCTCCACAGGGGGTCAAACCAATGTGCTGAGAGTTGACCCCCTACCTACATGGCTTTACTTTTTGAGGGAGATGAATGGTTACCCTGGAGCCCGCAATCGCGCTCCCAGAGAAATCAAATTTCCCTCCCAAAAAATTGGGGCCCTCAGGGGGTCGGCCTGTATGCTATGGGGGTCAACACTCTGACAATTTCACCTTTTTAAAAAAAAATGTTATTCTCCTCGGGGCGCGATTGCCTTTATTTTTCTTTTAATTCTGGGACTTGCAATACTGATTTGATAATGGGATAAACAGGAACACCAGTTCCTGTATAAGCTATGGAACTGAAAACCTTGAGGGCACTGAATGGGCTTAAGGAAGCCTGTTAGTCAATGTGTTTTAATACATATATATTTTTTAGTTTGTGTGAATGCATGTTTATGTTTGTGCACCCTTTTATTGTGCGCATATGCTATACAAAAGTCAATTGTGTTGACTTTTTCAACACTTGGTTTCTTCAACTCTGACCAATTCTCAGGGCACAAAATCAGCCACTGGAACCACCTTTAAATGGTTTAAATTGCTAGAGGTGCACTGATGTTGCAGTGCATACAGCAGCATTGAAAGGGTTCCTACACATGTCTCTTTGATAAAGTTGAGTAAAGCTGTGACAAAGCTTTCTTCCAGGGTTAGAGTTTGAAGGAAGTTTCTGTGCTGACTTGCTTCCATTTGGTTTCAGGACTGCAATATTATGTGAAGCATATCATTGTTGTGGCTTCAAGTGACTCAGAGTGAGGTCACAGGAAGCATTTCTTCCACAGTGGCCCTACAGCATAGCTTCAGCAGCTCTCCTATTAGTCCTTAACACATGGGGTACCAGCACCTTCTATTTCTTATAGGTTTTTTACACTAAATGGACTAAGAATTTTTTTTTTACCTAACCCCTCACAGAAACAGGGATGTTATTAATTATAATGTAGAATTGTTCTATTTATCTATATCTGTGTTACACTGTATAGTAATAAGCCATAAATAAATAAATAAAGCATGAACTCACTTTGTGTGCTCTTTGGCTTAGGTCTTTATAATACACTCCGCCACTGTTGATGTTATTATTGTATTCACATAATATGTAGATTGCCAATATGTGTACTTTATTTTTACTAATTATGTTAAATCTTTATCTTTGCCATAATATCAAGCAGTAGCCAATTCATTAATGTGAGCCATTATATTACACATCCTGACCCCACTGATGCTATTACTGTATTGATTTATATAATATCCTTCCATGCCTGTCCATGCATTCGATCTTCTTCATTAACACTAACTTTTGCCTTGTCTGAATAATTATCTATTCTTTTCAGACACAGCCATTGTGGTCCCCAGCACTTGTTCACTGTATCCTTCTGCTTTTCTGCGTTGCTGTGCTACCCTGCTGCCTACTGATCTCTGTCCTGCTGAGGACAAGGACTGGACTGGTCTTACTGGAACCCAGAGGGCCTCGAAAGGTTAGCTGGCTTGCCCCCTGTTCTGAAGTCTCAGGTCCATCAAAGACTTCCTTCAACCCTGTAACAGCACCTGGACTCTGTCAACTGTGAGTCCTGTCCTGCATAATGGTGCCAATCCAGTGCTGGGCCCTTGGAAGGTGATTTCTGCTGTGGTGATCCATCAAACTGGCACATCAACGAGTTTGCACCGATCGGAGCCAACACATTGATTTCAACTCGGATGCGGCTGCCACTTGATGACATCACTTCGACGGACTGCTTGGCTCGAGGATGACTGACTGCGTGGTTGATGACGATGCATCTCCTGCATGGTAAAGGAGTTCGTCGATGAAGCAATCATCAACTGCATGAATCGGAAATGACGCATCGCCTGCATCACAGGATCAACAACAACGCATCGCCTCCTCTGCTCCTTGCATCGAGTCTTCAACGCTTCCTACATCCATGGGACTGTTTTAGTGAGACATACGTGAGTCCACCAGGTGACTGTGTCAAGTTCTCGGCGGTCCCTGTCCCCTCGCCTAGTCATTTGACCGGCCTAGCCGCTTTGTCTTTGCTTTGATCATGGCACTACATTTGATGACTAACTCTCAACATCTTGACCTATTTACCAACTCAGATTCTCTTTTGACCGCATTCATTGCTGGCTTTACATTACTTTGCCTCCGCTGTATACACAGGGTATTCAGTTGCCCATTTTTTTAGTGCTTCCGAATTCAGCTGAATGCTGTTCTTTAGTCCCCTTCTGTAGACATTATTGGCACTGTGACTGCAGGAGCCTTTATGGAAAGAACCCAACGCCCTCTCTCCCTGTCCACATTTTAGAGGAAATTAAACGTTTCCTACTTCCTACTCTTACCATTTTTTTGCTGGCCCAAATGCTAATGTTTTTTTTCTTAAATCTTTACTCAGAACCAAAGTTCTACTCATTTATTCGTGCGTATAGCATGCTTAAGCTTCAGTATTTTTTCTCACCTTGCACTCATGACTTCCTGACAACTTTTCCTGCTTATCCATTACTCAGAGTAATCATCAGCTTCGACGTGATTTTGTCGTTTGTCTTTTTGGGGTGGGTAAATTTGACTTCTTTAAAATTCCTTCTCCTCCCATTTTCTTGCCTCAAGGTATTCATTACCGCCCCCTTTTCCTGTTCTTGCAGGTCTCATGCCTGATTACTAGCCCTACAGCCAAGTCATTTTACCAGGAACCTTTGTAAGTTATCTTCATTCTCTGATCTATGTCTCCTCTGAACACCAATTGTGACCATTAATTCTTCCCTTGATACATTCCCCAGTTCTGATGATGACCACCCATTCAAAGTAAAGGTCAAAACCCCATCAACTAAAACAACACATAGACTTGATCACTCCTTATGCAAAATATTTTCTGGAATTGAGAGTCATCTGTTCTATTATTTTGTATACATGTGTCACTCCTTCATGTCTGCCGCACTATATGATTACTTCTCATAGCGCCCTTATCATTCATAATGTTGCATATGTGCTAATAAATGTACTTAAACCCAGCTGATTTTGGTTGGTTGGTCAATTTGTTCAAAAGAAGGATGTTCTTTGTTTAATGAATACACATTTAAATGTAGTCCACAGTGATGTATTTCTTCCTCTACCATTCCAGCTGTACTTGGTTCCTGACTGACATTTTTACCCAACCCTTCTGTTGGACGACTTGGGGCTGTCAGTGCAGCCACAGAGAAGATGACACCAGTATCACTGCTGCATTAAGTGGTTTCTCCACATCACTTTATCCATCAAACCAGCGGATGCCATTAGTGGATGCTTTTATTACTGCTAAGTGTCACGCATCACAAGTTAGTCTAACACATTTTAGTGATGTCCTCACACCACCAGACTAAAGTGCAATGTCATGCATTACCGTTCCTCGGTGCGTGAATTGTTTGATGCACTAAAGCACTAGGAGCATTACAGGTAGCACTAGTTTGAATAGTTCTGCTGAGTCATTCAATCAGAACTAGGTTGAGCTGGACCCAGGGTAGAGGAGAGTTGACTAGTTTCCATGGATATCGCAGTCACCTCTGCCTGTGTCCAGCTTGTTAACTCCATGTCCCACTCATAAGGACCACGCCTCTTGCCACATGGTAACTGTTCCTCTGTATTGTGATTATGCCATGTGGTGTGGTGGTGTGTTGTAGAAAGTCATGGGTATTTGCCTTTCTGCTGCCCAGATAAGTGGTGCTGCGTGGACCAGTATTCAGTGGTGGTCACGTTCACACCCGTGTGGCTCAGCTACTCTCTGAGTAGCACTGCAGGCATAGTCATAGTCATACGATTTTATTAAGCACACATATCACCCGTAGGTCTCAGAGCGCTGGCCAAAAACCCTAAAGCCAGGAGGAGAGATGACGCATGCCTGAAGGAGGGGGATCAGAATAGGCAGGTTTTTAGATTTCTCTGAAACTGTCTGTGGTCAGTTTCCATACGTAGCTGCAGGGGAAGCGAATTCCACAGAGTGGGGCAAAGTAAGAGAAAGATCTTCAGCCATTCCTGGTGGTGCGAATCTTGAAGGGGGTAAGGAGGTGTTTGGCTGAGGACCTAAGGATTCTGGTGGGTTGGTACCAGATACGTTTTTTGGCAAGATAGCGTGGCCCGTTCCCATGAATGGTTTTGTGGACAAGTCAGTTGATCTTAAAATGGATACGTCTCCTGATGGAAAGCCAGTGGAGAGCTCTCAGACTTGTCACTGATGGAGACCGTGAAGGTAGATTTAATACAAGTCTGGCGGCAGTGTTCTGTAGCACTTGCAGTTTGGTAAGAAACTCTTCATTAATGCAAGCCATCAGGGTGTTTCTGTAGTCAAGCCGACTGATAATTAGGCCTTGGACCAGCGGCATCCTAGATGCAACTGGGATTCATTGGAAGATCTTACGGAGACTTTGCATAAGACCATAGCAAATGCCCGTCACATGATTAACATGGTCTTTCATGGACAAGTTGTTGTCGATCTTCACTCTAAGGTTACGGACCACCGGTTTGGGAGAAGGCCGAGGTTTGAAGGCCACCAGTCACTGGACCACAGAGCTTGGGCTCTCCCAAAGAGGATGATCTCCATCTTGCTGGCATTGAGCTGCAGACGATTGGATAGCATCCAGACATTAATGTCGGTCATGCACTTTATAAATCGAAGTTTGGTTTCAGTTAGATCTGGACCGAAAGTGATCAGTAGTTGCGTGTCATCTGCATACGACACAGTATCGAACCGATGAGATCTGATCACTTTTGTTAGGGGTGCCACGTATAAATTGAAGAGTGTAGGACTTCGGATGGAACCCTGGGGGATGCCCTTATCTATCAGTTGGCTACGAGAGAGCCAATGTGAACTGTCGATGAACGGTCAGTTAAGTAACTCCTGAACCAGATTAAGACAGTTTCCCTAACTCCAACTCCAACAGACGATTCACCAGAGTCCTGTGGGAGATGGTGTCAAAATCAATGAAGTTTCCGTGCTGTGGGCCGCCCAGAACCCCGATTGGGAGGAGTCCCTCAATTTGTTACTCTCTAGAAAAGTTGAGAGTTGATAATGATTAGGGACTCGAGGACCTTCCCAAAAAATTGGAGAAGAGAGATGGGCCGATAGCTGTTGGGTTCCTTAGGGTCTGAGGTAGGTTTTTTAAAAATAGGCTTGACCATAGCTGCGTTTCATTTTGTGGGAATCATCATTGACAATCGTGACTTAAGGATAAATTGAAAAGCTCAGTGAGGCTTTTCAGAAGAGCTGTTCCAATAACGGACAGAATGTGAGGTGAGACTGGGTCAGTTGGTAAGCCTCATTTGACCTTAGAGAGGGCCATACTAACCTCCTCTTGAGTGAATATGGGCCATTCATTTAGAGAAATTAAAGTGGGTATTTGATCGCAATCGGACACATGGTAATGATGTTCACATATCTGTTTAGGAAAGAGGCTGTGGATAGTGTGAATCTTTTTCTCGAAGAAGGTGGACAGCGTGTCCACCCAATCCTGTGAAGCAGGGTATTCAGACTGGCAAGAGGCAGGACGGGTAAATTCCTTTAATATTTTATGGAGTTCTTTGTGTGAGTTGGCGGCCTTATTTATTCTGTCACTAATGTGTTTTTTTGGCTGTTTTAGCATTGTCAAGGTAGTGTCTATGTACAGTTTTATATGCCTGCTTGTCCTCAGTGCTTTTTGAATTCCTCCATTTTCGTTCGGCTTTTCTACTTGCCCATTTGTCAGATTTCAAGGCTTCAGTTAACCAAGGTGACATTTTGTGCTTGCATTTGACGTTGGTCAGGGGGAAATAATGTCGAGGCCTGGGTGATTGCCCTCTCAAAGGTTTCAACTGCAAGATGTATGTTGTCGGTATTGCTAGAGGGCGGGGGGCTGAAGTGGGAAGAAAAGGTAGCTAGGCTAACTTTTTTCCAAGGTCTGCTCCATTGCTGTTTTCCGCAGGCATTACTATGAGTGGAGACATACAGTAACAAGAATTTTAATAAGTGATGGTCTGACCAAAGGACTGGGATAGGGGGCTCCACTTTGATATAAGGGGTGTTGGTAAACAGGAGGTCAAGGGTATGACCTGCTGAATAGGTGGGCCCGGTTACCAGTTGACAAAGACCCAGAGTATTGAGACAGGAAATTATTAGTAGACAGGTGCTTGTGTCAGTTAGAAGTTCAGCATGAAAATTGAAATCACAGATTAGAAGAAACTTGTCGGACGCTAATAGATGAGGTGCAATAGACTCCATCAAGTGGTTGGTGAAGTTGGTTTTAGTGCCGGGAGGTCGGTAGACTAAGGCGCCTCTCCAGGTTCCCTTGGAGGAGTTCTCTATTCTGAAAATTAAGAGTTCACCCCATTCCAAGAGAAAGGTTTATAGTATGCTAATCTTACAGTGGGCCTGAAAGCAATTGCCAAGCCGCCTCCTCTCTTGTTGTTCCTCTCAAGTCTGATCAGTTGATAGTCAGGGGGGAATACGATAGCAATATCGGGAAAGGCGGCCTCGTGGAGCCAGGTTTTGGTAACGAAGAATAAGTCAGGCTTTTCAGAGTCTAACAGGCTCCATATTTACAGAGCATGTTTTAGAATTGAATGGGCGTTACAATATAACCCCGGTAATTGTTTAGATTGGTCAGTCAGGTTACAGCCTGCGGGCTTGGTTGGACATGGTTTAGAATGAGGGGCCGGTTCAGTTAGAGCATTTACCGCCTCTTCTTTGGAAGGGCATACTGGCGGGGAGGTTATCGTGGACCTCTGAGGGGGACTGACCATGTTTAGTGCCCTGAGATCTTCATTTGTGAAGCGCTGGGTTGCCATTGATATGGACCAGAATAAGGGTAAACAGGTAAGGAGGGGAGGGTGTGAGTAGAGCTGGAGGCAAGTGAAAAACTAAACAGGGGGTCCGGGGTCCGGCGGTGGCCAGACGCGGACGGGCACAGATGGGCTTGCTTTTGGCGTGCTGGTAGCAAGCCGCTGCGCGTGTCCACTTCTCGTTCGTACTGTTTACCGGTTCATAAATTGAGGGATGGCAAGAAAAAGGGGCAGCAGCATCTAGAACGCTGACCTACTAAACACTCACTTTCGGTGGAAGTAGGATAGTTATGCAAAGCAGGTCCCTCCGCTCAAGCGGCACATGCCGTGGCAGAACGGGGATAGCTTGGTAGAAGCTAGGAGGTGAGAAATATAGGATAAAGAAATGGTGCAAGTTAAAAGTTTAAAAAGAGTGAAACAGGCAAATTAGACACTGTTATTAAGTAAATAGGTGCGCTGAGTGTCTTACCACGCCGGGTCTGACCTTCGGCGGCAGGGTCTGGCTGCGCGTACGCCCTGTTTTCTGGTTCATAAAGAGAGGGAGGGTGGGAAAAAGGGGCAGCTGCGTCTGGAACACTGACCTACTAAACACTCACTTCCGGTGGAAGTAGGATAGTTATGCAAACCAGGTCCCTTCGCTCAAGCGGCACAAGCCGTGGCGGAACAGGGACAGCTTGGTAGAAGTTAGGAGGTGAGAAATATAGGATAAAGAGACAGCACAAGTTAAAAGTTTAATAAGAGTGAGACAGGCAAATTAGACACTGTTGTTAAGTAAATAGGTGCACTGAGTGTCTTACCGTGCTGCATCTAACCTTTGGCGCAGGGTATCCAGGCAGCTTTGGAGGTGCACTGCAGCGCCCAACCATGTGACCCGACCTCCACAGCCCCACAGTCCAACAACTTCCAGAGGCAAACTTTATCCTATCCTACAGCCATGTGAGCTTTACCAGATACTGCAGTTGGTGCACCACTCAGTGCAGGGTCATTGTCATTGAAATTTTGTATTCGGTTAATGGTTTAACCATAAAAAGACACAAACACAATATTAAACAAAATTCATAAATATCCAACATTCCACTTCATACCATCAAATTAATATATATTAAAAAACAATAAAAGTATGACCCTTACACAAACAATATTAGAACATTCACAATATATAAAACATACACATCATTAAAATCAGAAGGAAAAAAACAGGCCATCATATAACATTCCTCGTTTCAAGAGCACGCTGCAGATACTTGGCTACTGCCCAACAAACACGAATAGAAGTTAATGATTCAATGACAGGCAGAGCTTGCTTGCATTGCCTAAAGTTTGCAAGCCTCAAAATGGGAGCAAGAGTCGGTGCCTGAAAGGCACATACATTTTACAAAACAGCAAACATCGACTGAGGTGAACCAGCATCACAAGGACATGCTGGTAAAATCGCATTATAATAAACAGGTATAGGAAAGGCAGCCAGAAATCGAGTCAACAAGAACCGGTGTTGTCTGTTTGGAACACAGACGAGATAAGGTTCTCTCCCACAACTTGTAGTATTAACATATGATCAGTGACGTCTGGCATCATTGGGAAGGGGGGTGCGGGCACTCGCCCAAATAAAATAAAAACAATATAAAAATAAACGGATGTGCATGCGCAAACATAAACCTAAAATATATTAAAAGAAACATTTACCTGCCAACCAGTGACGGCTGGCATCAACGGAAAGGGGGGCAGACGTGTGCGTTCAAATGAAATTAAAGAAAATCCACATAAACTGGCGCATGCGTGCAAATAAAACTTAAACTTTATTAAATGAAGCACTTACCGGACAACAGGACCTCCTGCTCCCTACCTGTCACCCTGTAGCCTGGCCACCAGAAACTCCCTTCACCAATCAGGGCGCTACTCTCACCAGCATGAGAGCAGCGCCCTAATTGGAGGGAGCGGACTGTCTGTGGCTCCACAGCGCCATGGAGGACTGCAGTTGCTCTAACGCAGCTGACTTAAGACCGCGGGCTTAGAGGTTTTAAAGTGTGCATGTCTGGCTGGCCGTCGCAAGACGGCTGGCCAAAAAGACATGCACACTTTGAAAAGTGCACATAGGACCCATTCTCCTCCCAGTCCTTGCTGCTGTCATTCAGCAGAGACCCCGCCCCCATCCCGACGCTCGTTCAGAATGGGCGATGTCAGGATGAAATATAAAATAGTAATGATGAATTACCATTTTATTTTTCATGTCAGGGCTTGAGGGCATTTAAGGGAGGCGACGCTCCTACGGCCCAACGGAGGAGTCGCCCCTGAATTTTCTATCATAGTAGGTTTGGGAGACTCAAGTTGTTCCTGTTGGTTTGGCGAATTGCTAAGAAATGACCCTTTTACGATGTTCTTACAAGAAAGGGACAGATTATAAAACAATGATGCATATTGAGGCTGCCACTGCAGAGTCACTCCAAGCCCTCCAAAGAGTCACACACAAAGCCATCCTGTCACCCAGAGTGGCTGCCCTGCAGGGACTTCAAGCAAGTATGTTTTTGCCTCCTGTCACCCTGTGTGCAGCTCTAGCAGGAAGAATCTTGGTCAGGCCTTCAATGGACACCAAAGGAGGACAGCAAGGGGGGTTGACTTTGGGATCGGTTCGGAACTGTTCCCAGGTGTGAAGTTGGCACAGAAGGACTTCAGCTGTTACTGGGTATCGGTTGGCATTGCCCCGTGATTGAAAGAACGTCCAGTTGTGTCAGAAAGGGGAAGATGGTTAGAAAATTGACATTGCAGGGGTGTGGCATCAGTTTTAAGGCTTTTCATTGCTCAACGGGTTAAGTCCTGACATACATCTTTTTGCAAACACTTTATGGCTTAATTTTACTCACAAGGAACTGCCACTCGAAGTCTCACGCATTTGTCAGGAGAAAGTCACTAACAGTACGCACACTGAAACCATGGAGATGTCACACATATTCATTCTGAAAGCCTGGCAGTGATGTGCATCGCTCTCTCAGTGGCTGTGAAAAGTGCCTGTGACCTTGTGGACGGGCTAAGAGTGGTGATCCGCTGCGACCAATGACTGCGCTGTCCGAAAGACCCCCTTCTTTCATGTTCATGACAAAAGAGAATGATTATAGTTGCCAGGCCTTTAAATGCGTAACTCCCTCCAACAAACAAAACACCTTGGGGTTTATTTACAAGCCCCTTGCGCCACCCGTACGTCACTTTTCCCATGTTAAAAATGACGCGAAAGTGGCGCAAGGGGCTTGTAAATAAGCCCCCTTGTACCTTGATGCTCAAGAATAAAAATGCATTGTTTTGCATTCACTAACTCCTGATTAATAACCATCAGAATGGCATGGCTATATACATGAAGGTAAATAATAAATAAAATTAAGATATAAAATATAATCTCCTGTTTTGCATAGACTCTTAGCCTGCTGCTGACTTGCTTTCTAAGGGACCTCAGACTAACCTAATAACGAAATCTTTCTATTTAGATGTCAAGGTAAGATCTCGGTGCATAAATAATAGAAGTGAAATATAGTATTTTGATTCTACATGTGATTGTCTCAACTATAATTAGATTGGAACCAACACCCATCACCTGTTGTTACATAACCTCAATAGCGAATACCTATTTAGGAATATACAACCACGCCTATGATACAGAGTATCTGCTTTGGTACAGTGATACCAAGTCTCTCATCCAGGTATTGGAAAATTGTTATTATTGCAAAGTGTCATAAATAGTGCAAAGAAGTCCTAGGTAGCAACAATTTAAAATATCTTAATTCGTACAATTTTACATAGGAAAACATATAGTAGGCAAAAAGTAAAAATGCTAAATGATACACAAGCTACAGATGTACTGGCTTTGCAATATAGCATGCAATGCCACACAAAATAAGGACCATGCAGCATAGATTCATACAAAATTGGGCAAATGTTGAGTACTCCTGCAAAAAAATGTAAAGAAGCAGGTTGCAGGGCAGAATGAAAATTTCGGTTTGATGTCTAGGTTTTCTAAAATAATTTAACACACGACTTTAAAAACTTCAGTTAGTGTCAAAACAGACCATGCCAACAAATGAAAGGCATTTCCTCCTCAACACTAAAATAGTTTAAAAATGAATCTGCATGTGATCTGTCAGATAGTTTGTAATGTATTACTTTCCACTTTACCCTAAAATGTTGTCACAATAATAATCACTAATTATTCTATGAATAAGTTCTAATATCTTAACCTAAGCAGAATAGGGTCATAAGATAAGGAAGACTGATTATTCCCCAAACTTAAAGAAGAGACCTTTCTCTCCTTTGTTGGTCACAGTGCAGAGCAGAACAATGTTCATGTTTTTTGCTCACATTGGCATGCAAACTATGCCAGAGCTTGTTAACAGATATACATTCCTATATTCTCACAATGCATCGTTAATTCTTTCGTTTTTTGCTAAACTACAGCCCCCTCCAATGTTTATTTGCTAGGATAAGTGTACAGAGTATTCCACCGCAAATCAGTGCTTAATTTGTAAAACATTAAGTGCCAGGGTCCTTCCCGGAAGACCACTGCTGCTTTCACCACCCATGCCTTGCCAGCGCTGCCAATGAAAGTACCAACATAACACCTAACCATTGCACTCCTACTGGTGTGACAATTCAGACTATTTCAGGCCACATAAAGCTAAATTAATAGCACAAGAGGCTGTTATTATTCATTTTCAATGTTTATTGATTTAATAAACACTCTTGTGCTCATCTCAAAATTAAAAGACAGCGCCATCATGTGCTGGACTGTCACTAGAGCAGGTGCTGACAATTAAGTGCCGGTGCCGAGCACCGGACGCTACCGGCACAAATTAAGCACTGCTTCAAA
Organism: Triturus cristatus; assembly: GCF_964204655.1. Classification (NCBI taxonomy): domain Eukaryota; kingdom Metazoa; phylum Chordata; class Amphibia; order Caudata; family Salamandridae; genus Triturus; species Triturus cristatus. The sequence continues at coordinate 964,619,282 of NC_140589.1, forward strand.
TAAATCTTCCAGTACGTGTGTGAAGACCAAGCTTCCACCCTTTGCATACTTATGCCACCAACCCATACAATACTACTCCATAAATAAATATTTATACTAGGGGCTGATGTCCTAAAGAATTTACAGTCACAAACCCTGCAATTTTGCAAGTTCAAAGGATTTGAAACCACAAAAACTGACATTTTAGTATTTAGTAGACACCTTTTGCAGTTCAGAAAAGGTTTTCAGAATTACAAAATTCTATTTTGTGACTCATTCCGAATAACAATTAGGAAGGACGTGAAAGAGGGTCTTCTCCTAATTTCGTTTTGGCATGATATGTATCAGTGGGCTATGATTGGAGTCACGAGCCATTGAAATGTTTCTGCTTTAAAAAAAAATGTGTTCTGTGTGGGAATGAAAACACAGGGATGGTCGTCTACTGTACCTTCACACCACCATCCACGTGTTTGCAGCCAATCACAGGTGTCTACCAATTCCTTCTTGTACTTCCCTTCCTGTGCTCTATGTTACTGATGGACCCACAGAGGGGATTAAGAGTTTGTCTAGGATCAGCTGAGATTGGAATAAATGTCCTGCAGGGGATTTTTACAGTGTTTGTCATAATTATATGTGAATTTTGGTAATTGTGCCTCACCTTTGAGTAGATATCCTAAAAATACCAATAAACAGCATGCCTGGATGTGGGTGGTGAAAATATTAACTGGCACTATTAGGTCAGCAAGCCCTACGGAGCACAGTCTGTGCTGATTGTGCAGACTATGCGTAGAGCACACTGCTTCCACAAACCTAAGCCCAAATCAGTAGACAAGCCCCTACCATCCATAGTTCCCTGTCAGTGTGCAGTCTGTGCATGGAGTCCACTCCCTCCAAACAAACAACCATTATTTGGTGCGCAAGCCCCTATTACCACAGTCAACAATGAGTGAGCAGACAGTGCATAGAGCCCACTCCCTCCAAAGACCTAAGCCCGAATAGGTGGGCTACCCCCAAAGTTGCACCCTCTGTGTTCAGTGCACTGACTGAGCATAGAGCGCACTCCCTCCAGAGATCCAAGCCCTTTTAGGTGGGAAACCCCTACTACATGCAGTCTGCGCTCAGTGTGCAGAATGTGCGTGTAGCCCACTCCCTTCAGTGAGCAGACTGTGCATAGAGCACACCCCCTCCAGAGATCCAAGCCCTATTTGGTGGGAAACCCCTACTAAGCGCAGTCTGCGCTCAGTGTGCAGAATGTGCGTGGAGCCCACTCCCTTCAGGCGCCCAAGCTTCCTTAGGTGGTCCAGCCCCTGCAATCCACAGCCTGTACTCTCTGCGTTTCTCTTCATGGAGAGTCTGCTCCTTCCAAAAACCCAAGCCCAGCTAAAAATACTATAACCCCACTTTAAAAATGTTAAGTGAGGTTATATATAGTAAGGTTGAGAATGTTGATTAAAAATACAATTTTAAACTTAAAAAAACACTGATATTCACCAGTTATAGTTTACTAAGCTTACTATAGCTTACAACCATGCCATGCATTGCTTATGACCCCACATATTACATCCTTAATGATATCACAAATTAGATAATTGATTATGTTATTTAACATGTCATGAGTGATGTACTACGGAAGGTCAGAAGCAGTGCATGGCAAGGTCGCAAGTTAAGGAGCCAGGTTCCATGTTCTAGATCACTCTGGAACCCTGGGCCGATGTCTCTTTTTATCTGCATGAAAGTGTGGAGAGGAATCTTTTGCCAATCAATCATTTCGGTCTTAAATAACTATGACTCCAAATAATCACTGACTCCCAATCAAGTTTAGTTAGTGTATTACAAAGCCAAGAACAATTGGACATACAAGCACCTCAAGATGAGGGTGTAGAAATACATTGGAACTAAAACAAAGCCAAACCTACAGGTGAAGTTAAGACAGTGCAACATGCACAGAATAACCAGTTCTAGAATCAAAGTACAGAAGAAAATAGCTCTGACATTCAAATTCCCCTTCATTGGAGGTTTGTAGGTGAAAAGCATTATTCTGTCCCTACACCACCACTAATGTGACATCCCTACTTAGCATTTCTCAAATGCAAGCTCGGTAAAGGTGTCAGCTCGTGAAGACTTCCTAAGAAGTCCATTCATGTTAAATGGGTCAAGTAGCATAAAGCTATAGTGCTCGTTCTAAGATGCTCTCTCTCTCGTGCAAGGCAGAAGTCCCTTGACTGTCCCTAACTTCGACACATGAACCTGCAGGTAACGTCCCATGCACTACAGTATCACCCCATCCAAGCAAAGCACCTGCTTGTAGGTAGTTTTCCATGCGGCAACAATTCTCCCAGGCCTTGGTTAGATGGCTTTGATTCCCAGGCTCTCTGCAGTGAGAAAGTGCAACGTTTCTTCATTATCAGTGTCGCCATTCAATGTATCCTCTTCTCCCTAAGCCTAACTCCTAAAACAAAGATGTCATTCTAACTAACAACAATGAATTTCTCCACCTGCAACAAAAACGTGTGAAAGGACAAGTTCCACAAACACATTAAATTCACTAGCAAGTCTAATGCGAGAGCCTTCAGGGGAAAAATACAACTCAGGCCTACAGAAATAGGCTAATATAAGAAATGACACACAACTTCACTTGATCATACTTATAAAATGAACGTTATCACTAGACACTCCTAAATCATGCATCACATAAGCATGTTAACTGTGTAAACGCTCAATCACTACAGATACAAATCCTACACGTTAAAGTTTCGTCTAATCATGCATTGTGCTACATTATTTCTTTACGATTACACTTAAATATTCCTAACACTTCACTTTTCACGTTATTACAATACACGTTCTACTGACCCATTGTTAATTCGCACAAAGGATTATATGTGGGCACAACTAACCATGAATATAATGCACCCCTACAAATGACAGAGCAATCTGCGCTCTATCACAAGTTATAGTTGATTCTGGGATCTATAACTGTTTTAAAACAAAATATTTTGTACCTTACTTTATAACTAAAACCATAACTATAACATCACTTTAATTTTTGTTTTTTCAGTGAATTTCTAGGGTTTTTTAAACATAAGCTGAGATCTTATTAGCACACCTAATGATAATGTCACAATAAACTTTTTTTTTCAGTGAATATAAATAGGGACCTGGTAAGTGACTGAGAAGATGGGTTGGCTGAGTCAAGGAATGTGAAAAGGGGATGCTGAACGTATGCAGGTGTCTCTCTCGTTAACTATTTTCAGACACATTAAAATGTTTTATGGCTCAAGTTACTAAACATCTACTCTGCCACTCACATTTTTAGCGATGTGGTTTCATACCTGCATTAACATCTCAATAATCATTTACTTCAGCCTGCTCATCAGGAAAGGCTTTGAATTCAACAGCTCCTATTCCAGTAAAATGGCTTTTAGGAGTGCCTTACTTTTGTCTTGAATGCAACATGCTAGTGCTCTAGTTTGTCGACCTCTGTTGTGATGCTGGAGTTGATTATTAGGGATGTAATTGACAGACTGTTGCTGGTGTTGGAAGTGTGTTTGACTCTGCATGTCAGAATGTTGAACTGAAATGGGTGAATGAGAACTCATAGAAACTGTGATCTCATTTTAGCTTTTGATTGCTCTAACCATAATTCCTACGACAAAAAGAAACCCTTATTTTCTCTATTTACTGCAGTACTCTCTGTAGGAAATGCTTTCAGTATTACAGATTTGATTTCATCAAGATAGCATTCAAGTGTGTCACAACATTGTCATAAATTCAGGAGGTTAGCACTCTAGTTGTTCATTAAAAGTTTGCAGTGAAGCTGCCGTTGATCACAAGGGAGTTAACTGACAAGCTACTGCTGAAGTAGAAAGTACATGTTTCAGTCTGTATTGCAGAATGTTTTACTGAAATGGACAAGGATGACTTTTGAGAATTCATAGAAAATGTGCCCTCATTTTACCGTTGAAGAATAATAAACCATAATTCGTATGACAAAAAGAGTCCCTCATTTTGTTAATTTGTAGAGGAAATGCCTTAGGTATTACAACTTTGATGTTGTGGGAATCGTTTTCTTCTATATGAAACACTTTATTATCTGAAGCTTATGCTAACTTAGATTACGTTTACACTGTACTCCATCTTGCATCGATGTCGCAATATATTACGGGATGACTATTGCTGCTCTTCATTTTCTAAATAAAGCATTGCTAGGTCCACATTGATAAATAAAGAGTGTTCCCAGAAGTGTTCTCTCGCTGTACCCAACCAAAGAAATTTCAACTGTCCCAGGATATTGCTATACAATGTATCAATCAAATTGCTCGAGTAAGCTGTAAGAATGACTAAAATCCAATGTATTGCTACCGTGAGAGACTCTTTGAATTGATTCCATAGCAAAATGTTTCTTCTTGTCAATTCCATATTAGAGCATATCCTGAGAATGTATATGTCTTTGTCTGATGTCTTTTCCCCACCTTTAGAAGGGGAATCTATGCCAAATCTCACATAGAACCACTGCTTAATTTGTAAAATATTAAGTCCAGGTGCTCACATCTTTGTAGGAGGCCACACCCACTTCTCTTTGCTCCACCCACTCCCTTCACTGGCTCCACCCGTTTATTCTATTGGTCCCACCCACATCCTCAACTGGCACTGCTGAAAGCCAGATGTAATCCCCTATCTGAATTCCTACCTTGGTAATATGATGGTTGACTTGAAACACTTGTTGGTTTTCCAGCTCCTTGGGAACGATATCTTAATAACATCAAGGCAAAACCTCAAATATGACTGGATGCCATGACTTTTGGAACCAAACATAATGAACTTTTCTGACCATGACAGGCCTGACTCTAAAGTTATGCTGAAATGAATATCTACTTCTGCCGTATCCTGTGTCTCCCCAGGCTTGATTTTCAAATAACACCCTAATCTTTCCCACACCTTCCACACTTTTCAATTCCTTTGCTCTGAGGATTTGGGGAATTTGCCACTGATATATGTACATTTTGTTGCCAAAGGATATATGACATGATGCACAATATGCACCTCTCTGGCATATGCATGACTTGTAACTGATTTATGCATATCATTCAGTCCTGTAATATGCCCAATATGGACATCTAAAACCTCTGATTATATGCATATATCGGATCTCCAAAATGTGAATATAACATAGTCTCATGTAAAATGCAAATATAACATTGTCTCGTGTAAAATGCAATTCCAGAGATATGTCTATATTATTCAATGCAGATCCTTAATATGCACAGTATGTATATGGTATCGGAAAATTACACTTTTCTGATGCACAAATGACTTTAGTATCACAACGCAAATAATGGAGGTCTGCAAACTGCACATACCCGAGTCAGAAATGTCCATCTATTCATGCTTTTGTTTGGACCACTCACCCTGCATTCACACAGGCCCTGTGCTCAGCCTGCACTCATACAGGCACAGTCCTCATCCTGCACTGAAACAGGCAAAGTGCTCACCCTGCACTCATAAAGGCACACCACTCAGCCTGCAGTCATACAGGCACACCGCTCACCCTACACTCATACAGGCATACCGCTCACCATGCAGTCATACAGATACACCACTCAGTCTGCAGTCATACAGACACAGCACTCATCCAGGCACACCGCCCACCCTGCACACATACAGGCACAGTGCTCACCCTGCACTGATATAGGCACAGTGTTCCCCTTGCACTCATACAGCAACAGTGCTCACCCAGCACTCATACAGCTCACCCTGCATTCATACAGGCACACAGCTCACCCTGCACTCATACAGGCACAGTGCTCACCCTACACTCATACAGGCATACTGCTCACCATGCAGTCATACAGATACACCACTCAGTCTGCAGTCATACAGACACAGCACTCATCCTGGCACACTTCTCACCCTGCACACATAAAGGTACAGTGTTCCCCCTACACTCATACAGAAACAGTACTCACCCTACACTCATACAGCTCACCCTGCATTCATACAGGCACAGTACACACCTGCCATTCAAACAGGCACACCGCTCACCCTGCCCTCATACAGGCACAGTGCTCACCTATCATTCAAACAGGCACAACGCTCACCCAGCACTCATACAGGCAGACCAGCCTCCCTGCAGTCATACAGGCACAGTGCTCACCCTGCACTCATACAGGCACACCAATCAGCCTGCTGTCATACAGGCACACCGCTCACCCTGCACTCATACAGGCATACTGCTCACCATGCACTCATACAGATACATCACTCAGTCTGCAGTCATACAGACACATCACTCATCCAGGCACACCGCCCACCCTGCACACATACAGGCACAGTGCTCACCCTGCACTGATACAGGCACAGTGTTCCCCCTGTACTCATACAGAAACAGTGCTCACCCAGCACTCATACAGCTCACCCTGCATTCATACAGGCACACAGCTCCCCCTGCACTCATACAGGCACAGTGCTCACCTGCCATTTAAACATGCACACTGCTCACTCTGCACTCATACAGGCACAGTGCTCACCCTGCACTCATACAGGCACACCAGTCCCCCCGCATGTATACAGATACACCAGTCCCCCCACACTAATACAGGCACACCACTCATCCTGCTCTCATACAGGCCACCACTCACCCTGCATTCATACAGGCACACCGCCCAACCTGCACTCATACAGGCACACCACTCACCCTGCTCTCATACAGGCACACAGCTCACCCCGCACTCATACAGGCACACCGCTCACCCTGCTCTCGTACAAGCACACTGCTCACCCTGCACTCGTACAGGCACACTGCTCACCCTGCACTCATACAGGCACACCACTCCCCTGCTCTCATACAGGCACACCCCTCACCCTGCACTCATACAGATACACCACTCTCCCTGCTCTCATACAGGCACACCACTCACCCTTCACTCATACAGATACACCACTCTCCCTGCTCTCATACAGGCACACCACTCACCCTGCACTCATACAGATACACCAGTCACCCTGCACTCATACAAATACACCAGTCACCCTGCACTCATACCGGCACACTGCTCATACTATACTATAGAATGAAAGGCCATACCATACAACACTATAGAATGACAGGCCATTGCATACCACAATACAACACCCCACTAAAAAACATTGACAAGACCAATAGATCCCGCATACGCGGGACCTATTGGCGTCAGTTCCTCTCAGTTAGAAGCGCCTTGACTAATAGTAGCTGAAAGACCTGTGATCAGTACTGCCTGTGACCATCCATGCAAGGGGGCCGGTGTGAGAGAATTAATGGTGGCCACATTCACTGTCACATTTCTCCTTGTTGCCAATTCATTTGTGGTAGAAGAGTTTTAAAAAAATCTATGAATTGACGAGTCAGGCTTCTTTTTGAGTTTTCATTGCCACACCATCCCTATTTAGGCCTTCCAGGAGTAACGTTTTTTCGATTCCAGCGCAGGTTAAATTGTTGTTACATTATCCAGTTTTTCCACCTCTGCCTTTATTTATGCCCGCTGCTGGAAATTGGACAACTTTTGCACTTTGCAAAATTGTTCTCTTCGGCGTATGACGAAGTTTTGGGCGGGGAAAGTTTATGTCTGAAATGTTGTTTGCATGAAACATTTCTGAAATAAAACAACCTTTCATTACAGATATTTTCTCCTACAAATTTGATGTAAGCAATGTATTTTTCACAGCTTGGTTTCGTTCTCTGACACTTTTGTGGCTCTGGTAGGAGCGCACATTAGCAGCTAGGTGACCCCAACTGCCCTCCTCTCCCTAAATGACAACCCTGCCCCCCCACATAACTAATCCTCGTAAGCAAAGCTCCTGATTGTCGCCTGGTGGTCTCAAGTGAGTTCCCCTCCCTCACCCCAGGTCCCCAGTCAGTGCAGAGGTTCACCCCCTCAACTCACCATCAGACACCACTGCCTCCAGGTCCTTCCATGGCTGTACCTCCTCGCTCAGCACTAGGGTCATGTATTGCCCCCTGCGGGCCTCGGGCATCAGCCACAGCACCTGCGCCTCCAGTCCCGGTAGAGGTTCAGCCTCTTTTGGGAGAGGGCTGGCTGGCTGGTCCAGGGGTTGGGATCAGGGCCCTTCAGCCTGGCCTTGCACCTCCCAGTACTCTGTGCCTCAAAGTGGAGGTCATGCCTGGAACTGAAAGTGAAAGCAGCCCCGGAGGGTCAGGTGGGAGCCACCGCCCCACCCCAGGGGCGAGTCCCCATCGCAGCTGCCATGGCAGCCCCAGAGAAAGGAGCAGAGCCTGGTCTGCCAAGGCCTAGGAGCCCTGGAGAACGTAGCACAGCAGGGGCCTGAGAAGGGTCCAGAACCGGGGTCCACGAGGGCCACTCCTCCACTTGCTCCAGTTCTGTCCCACTCTCGCCTAGGCTCACACATGGGCAGATGCATCCAGTGCTAAAAGTGCCTAAAAAACAAGTTTCAGGTTACGTACTGCCTAAAACTAAGCACCACGTAGCCTTTCATGAAAGCAACTCCATGGGTTTTTCTTTTATTTACTATTAGTGAGGCAGCTACTTAATAGCATCTGCCCTGTGTAGACCCGGCCGTGAGAAATTAATTCCGGTGCTAAGCAATGGAACCCACCAGCACAAATTAAGCATTGTCTCCACGTAGTCTTCCATGCGCCCCGTAGCTGTAGATTCGGGTATTCCAAGGATGCAGATGTTGTGTCTGCGTGAGCGCACCTCCAAATCTTCATTTTTGGTGGAGATAACTTTCAAGAGGCGTTTCATGCCTTGCAGTTTCTCCCGTCCTTGCTGAGGACTCGTCCTCCTGGTGTGATATTCCAGCTCCGTCTCATTAATACACGTCATGTTTCTCTAGGTGCTGCATGATGAAGTCCATTTCTATGGTCATGGAGTCAATCTTGAACTCAATCAATGTGAGGCTCTGTAGCACGGTAAGTAGCAGGGACTTCATATCTGTGTCTTCTTACTGTGACGGGTATGGTGCCCGTCTGCCATATTTGTTTCTATATCCCCAGCCAGGGCTTGCGTAGATTTACAGGGTTTGAAAGGCAGTTTAGCCTGCTGGCCCTCAGTCCTGTTCATTTCCACAAGTTTGTCCCAGTACTGTCAAAAAGAGGATTCCCACTGAGCGAGAACCTGGGGCACTATAGGGCATCGGTGTAGGGACCTGTTTGCGTAGGCTGTGGCGTTATAACATGTCCGAAGTTTACCAATCCTAGAGGGAGCACTAATAAGTGAGGAAGAGAAAGAGAACCTCAGTGGTGCCTGGGGGGGTGGGGCCGTCTTGCCGCGCTGCGTTGGTGGGAGTTCTGGCCGTGCCATACCGGTGCAGGCAGGATCGTGACCGCATCTCCAAACTACCCTGTGTCTGATAATCCCCAAGTGGCATCTGAGGTCCAGTTCTTTTATTTTAATGGCGGCACGACGCCAGCCTCCATAATTGGCCTGGGTCAGTACAGCGTGGCAGCAATTTCACTCGACCGCAGGAGGCCACACTCAGGCCCCTCTCAGTAGCCGCCCAACCCGGCCCTCGTGCAGCTCTGCCCCTAGAGTCTCTCGGCCTCATCTCTTCGTCCGATGAAGCGTCTTCACCAGGGCAGTGCTGGCCGCCTCAGAATCCCGCGTTCCGGTGGCAGGATGGGTTGGGTGAGCCTTTGACAGGCATTCAGGAGTGTTCCGTCACTGGCAGCAGCCCGCTAAGACACAGCACCGACCGTCTTTCACCAAGTTGTTACAGGCGGGCCGTCATATTGTAAGGTCCGTTGTCTCTCGGTGACGGCGAATGCCAGGCCCCAGCTTGTATCTCCTTATTGCAGTAAGGGAGCAGTCCCGCTGTCTCGTTGCAGCTTCTTTGTGAGACATTCTGTGCGGCAGCAGTCACTGCCAGAGCAGTATTATGTAGGATTTCGGTCCCGGGGAGCAGGAGCCTCACTTGAGTGCAGCCATCTTGCTTGCCGGCTCTCTGGCATTCCCCAATGTATATTTATTTTTTACTGTAAAAAAAGACAGTTCTTTTGGTTCCTTTTTAAAATCACTGCCATTTTTATTGCTCAAAGGCTGCACACAAAGAGTGAAAATAGAGAAAGGACAGCAGAAGTGTTGTAGTGAAAATGCACACGCTGCTCCTGGTATTACTACTACTGCATTATCAGTTTATTTCTTATTTTATTAAAAATAGGAATCGTACTGTGTTCTGCCATTTCACATACTTGACTGTAATTTATTTTTCGAGCAAAAAATCACTAATTATGATGGGTTTGTAAATGTGCGTTGTAATGACATGCGTTGTATTGGTATGCGTGGTAATGATATGAGTGGGAAAGTTACTTATAATGTACCTCTATGGATATACATGGTAATGACATGCGTTGTAAAAATATGCGTGGTAATACTAGGTGCGTTGTAAAATCCACATTGGGAAAAAATGTATGGCAATTGCGTGCGTTGTATCGTCATACATCCTTTTTTACAGTCCTAACTATGATGGACTATTAGCATGACATTTTGTGATAAAGGCTTTCAACAACATTGTAAAGTCACTGGAACTGGATTTTTGAAAATACATATAATATTTACTTTACATTTAGGTTACCTATGTTTTTCAGAAATTGAGCTAGTGCTTGGGGACATTGTTAACCTAGTCAATCAAAGAAGCAACAAGCACTATCCATGTCAGGAGAAACCACTATTGGTTTGTCATCATTTTCATTCTGCCACTAAGATTTTGCTGTATCAAAATGCACAGAGTCTGTAATGGCAGGCCAGAGACCTTTTAAAAAGGCCTAATTAAGTGGTTGACACCACAAGTGCTGCAGGCACACTAGTGGCATTAGATGTACAAGGCAAGGGTGCATTTATTGATACTTTACTGGGAACCTATCAGTACATGCAGTGTATACATTTTGTGTTACATGTTGTGTCAAACAAAACAAAAGAGAAAAAGATATCAAATATACAAAAGCAGCCATTGATCCTGTGAGACTGTCATTGATTGGTGGATATGAGTTCTTTCTGTTAGCAGCAGCATATATTGTCTGGCTTGGAGCTTCTTTCAGCTATGACGATCTCACAGGATCACTGGATGGTTTTCTATATTTGATATCTTTTTCAATTTTGTTTCGATTTATGCACACTGAGCAGCAGCACTAACAAGTAGGTCCTGAAGAAAGCCCCTATACCTCCGGGTGAGGGTGACTAGGCTGAAAGATGTCAACCATATATTGGCTGTAACTGTGTATATATGTTTTTCCTGTGAGTGCTCTGTTTTTAATCCTGGCCCAGGAAAGCATAAATAAAGGGCTATTGCGTACCTTGGAACTGGTTTTATTAACACTGCCATCTGCTCTGCTACCCTCATTACCTTGAGCTCATCACTGTGGTATTTAGTATACCTTTCCTTACACAAAAAACCTCCCTGAGGTCCTCCCTCTCGGTGAGGGGGTTGTAGCCTGTGCTGTGACTAGGAATCACAGCATGAGGAGAATCCCAATGATGAAGCATGCCACCTTTGGTGGGTGAGAGATGTCCTTGTGTCTGAGAATTAGTTAAAGGTTTCTACCACTACTCTTTTTAGGAATGTGATCAGTTGCATAGAACGTAAATTCTAGTAGTAGAGAAGTGTTCATGTACTGATTTCAATCACTCTCATGAATGTTCCTATAGTGTTCCTTTATTCATATTTTAATGGGAATATTGTGTTATCAATATTTGCTAGCTGGCAAAGGATCATATATACTGTTTGTCGCAAAATCAACCCATCTCACTTCGACAATGGCAGGCTCAGGTCAGGGGTCATTGGCCAGAGACTATTCTTCACAGTGCTTTCTCTGGTGTTTTTCGTGCGCAGGAAGACTTTGTTGGAAAACCCACTTTAATAGCACCAATCATGGTGGGAGTGCTCTCAAGTTATAGTCCAAGAGGACTGCCACCATCAACGACTAGCCTAAGATGGTTGTCAAGCTCAAAAATCTGTGAGTCTTTGTAAAGCTCGCAAAAGCACACACACTCTTGGTGGCTATCTTGGCTCTTTTTCTATAAACTCCACCTGCCAGCCCTTCCCAGTTATTAGTAACGTTCCAGAAGAGTCGGTTCCAGAAGGAGAAAAGGACCAATTGTCATGCAAGGAGCCTAGCGGAGATTGAATTAATTTGGCCAAGATTTATTAAGGTAGGCCATGAATCGCTGTAATTGTGCATGAGAGCACAAGGAAACTGCAATCTGGTAGGAAAATTGTTCATTCTCGATGAGAGAATTTTTCAATGGGAGTGATTGGATCTAGTTTTCTGAGTGACTATAAATTCAGAGGGAACTTCTGATAAGTTTCAACTGAGTGAAAGCAACTTCGAATAGACAGTTGTGTAAAATTAAACTAAGGTTGCAAACAAAGAATTTGCTGTGTGAGTTAATGCTGAATCGGTAAGGGTCCTAAGTCTCAGAAGTGATTAGGAAATTAGCTTACAGATTAAAAGACATTATAAAAGTGGTTTTCCACAGGACCAAGAGAATCCAATCTCACTTTACATAGGTTAGACTTTGAGAGATTACTGAAGTTGCTCTTATCCTCAGTCTCATTTAAAGGGAGATCTATTACTGACTTATTCCCAAGCTCTAATTGAGTTTCTACCCTGTGTATTAAAGTGGATATTACATTGAAACCATGTGATATACACTCCTTTACAGGTAGTAGGGTGAAGAGGTAGGCTGGGGAACACTAAGGGCCCTTATCTCTTGGAGTTCTGTGCTAAATATATCTAATTCCTCCTCTTCCCCGCAATACCCTCCCTAATAGCCATTCTCCTGACCTGGCCAATCTGATACTCTGTGAATACTCATCGAGAGTTGAGGCTGCAGGAAGGGGGGATTCTGGCAGTTGGTGTTCCTTACAGTTCTTAACCCTTACATATTAACTAATTCTAAAGAGACAAGGAAACCCTGAAGGTCAAAGGGACCTAGGGTGACAGTATCTATAACAGGAACGAGGGTCCCTTACAAATCAATTGCTATATAGACAGTAGAACACAGAAATACAATATCTATGTTTTTCAGCTCCAAATGGAGATTAAATCATTTAATTTCCAAACAATATTCATGAACCAAAAGAATCAAAAACATAAGTGGACAAAGAGAACGTGGGAAATCAAAAGATTTCCAAATCTCAGGCATATTACATTTGTGTAGCTAAAAACATCTATGAACAATCAAAGAGCCACATTTGTACAGCATCTTTGCTCAAAAAGAATACAAGGTAAGCAAACAAAGTCAAGACACTCAAGTCGACGACGTTTCGATCCTTGCTAAGGTAGGGGGATTGTAGTGTCGAGGTAGAAATTACAGGAGCCAGGAAACTGTGTTAGGTTGCCTCAAAAGTATTTATTCCAATATTACAACTATAATTAAGAAGGACCCACAACCAACGCCAGTTCCTCAGGAGAAAGCCCAGAGATTCTGATCTCTCTTCTAGCAACTAGAGAAGGAGTGTGGAACGAATGAAGGATCTACAATGACAAGGAAGAAATACTATAACATAGCAATACAGTAATAATACATTAAAGAACCCACCAGTGAATGTTAACACAATATAATAAAATAAACTAACAGTGAAAGTATGCAAAATACTACATCACCTTCCCCCTTACAAAAAAAATAATAAGACAAATCAAAATCATGGAAACAGGAAGGCAACCTAGAAATGGAAATAGAAGGTTCTGATACTACAGAATCAGTGGAGTGAGAAGACGGTACAGTTTGAGATGTAGCAACTAGAGCGGTAGGCCTAACATGTTCAACAGAAAAAGAATGTGAATCATTGGCATCTCTAGAAGAATGCATATCAACATCAACTAAAACATGTGAGCCAGTAGACATTTCTTTGGAACATGAATCAGCGAGTTTGTGGTTCAAACAAAATAGAGTCATCCATAAAAGGAGAACCATCAAAAGTGGAAGCATGTGATTTGAAATAAATATCCTTCTGAATATCGGAAATGGGAACTTGCATGTTTTTATTCCACCAACCTCTCCCTTGTAAAAGGATAGAGCCTTTTTGCAGGGAGTTGAAAAAATAGATTCCCCCTGTGAGACTCTGATAGGTTTCTTAATAAGGACCCAAGAACCAACCAAAGATGTTCTTTCTGAAACATGCTTAGAAGCGTAAAAATGTGTTTTCTGTTGTTTTTTTTTAAATGAGACATTATTCCTTAACAAAAGGGCATCATAGGAATTAGACTCAGTTTGACAATCAAGCCATGCAGGTAATATTTTAGATCTACATTTTCTGCCCCTCAACAACTCAAATGGTGAAAAATCAGTTGTAGAATGAGGAGTGGAATGATATGCATTTATTTTGTCTTTAAGAAAAATATCAACATCAACTCCTGAAGCAATGACAGATTGGATGCCATCTTTTATGAAGTGATTGGCTCTTTCGACAAGTCCATTTGAAGATGGACTGTAAAGAGCAACCTGCAGGTGTTTAATATCAAATTCCAAAAGAAAAGTCTTCATGAGGGAAAAGTAAAGTGTGTGCCGTTGTCAGTAGCCAATTCTTTAGGGGTACCCTCCAGAGAAAAAACTTTGTAAAAAATGTCAAACAGATTGTGTAGAAGAAGATTTAACAAATGAGAAATAAATCCATTTGGAAAAATAATCAATGAGAACAATGAGAAACCTGTTACAAGATGGAAGAAGGTTAAATGGGCCAGCAAAATCTAGTGACACTTTAATCCAGGGTCCATCAAGTAAAGGAACAGTATGTAGGGGTTCTTTGGATGTTTTCCAATGTTTATCAGAAATGACACATTGAGGACATAAATCAATAAATGAAGGAACCTGGGTGTTCATAGCAGGCCTCCAGTAGTGCTCTCTCATGATCTTACATGAAGCAGTTGTGCCTAGATGTCCTTGATGTGCCAATAGAATAAGACGGGTTCTAAGATGAAGAGGTAGAATGAATTTCCCATTTCTGGTACAAACTTGATTCTCACTGGAAAGTTCAGGTGAGATTTGAGCAAAATGTTTCAAGTCATTATGAAGCTTGCGTAAAGGAGGCCAACCAGACTTAATGTATTCCATGACTTTCTTTAGAACCTCATCCTGTAAAAGAGCGTCTAACAAGTCTTTTTCAGAAATGAAATCTTTGCAAGGAAAAACAGCATCCAACACAGCAACAACACATTCATAATCATCGTTGAGATCAGGGTCCGAGGCTATAGGAATGCGAGATAGACAATCTGCACGATAATTTTTCCCACCTTGAATGTAATTAATAGTAAAATGGTATTCCTGTAATTTGGAGAGCAAACGCACTAATCTAGAGGAAGCCTTGCCAAGACCATTTCCTTGAAGTAAAAAGACAATGGGTTTGTGATCGGTCAAAATTTCAAAAGAATAGCCCCATAGGTACGTTTTAAACTTCTGGACAGCCCAAATGCAAGCTAGAGCTTCCCTTTTGATGGTGCTGAAATGTGATTCTGACTGCGAAAGAGCTCTAGAGGCGAAGGCTATAGTGAGTTCTTTGCCTTTAACTTTCTGGCCAAAAACTGCACCAATACCCTTCATGCTGGCATCAACGTAAATGAGACAGTCATACCCTGGAACAAAAGGACTGAGAGCAGGGGCAGTGGAGACTAAATGCTTGAGATCAGTGAAAGCACGGTCCATTTCTTCGTTCCATAGAAATGTAATCCCTTTTTTAAGAAGCGGCCTTAGAGGTTGAACAGCAGAGGTATATGAGGGAACAAAACAAGCATAAAATTCACAGAGACCAAGAAAAGATCTCAATGAATCTCTATCTGTCAGGACAGGTGCTTTAAGAATGGCTTCAATGTTGCTGAACTTTGGTTTAATGCCACTGGGTGTGATAGAATAACCAAGATAGTCCACGTTTTGCACCAAAAACTTGCACTTTTCAGATTGAATGGTAATCCTCCTGGAAGAGAGAATATTTAAGACTTTATCAAGAACCAACAAATGCTGTTCTTTAGTTTCCGTGAAAACAAGAATGTCATCTTGGAAATCCTGGACATTTTAAAGATCTTTGAATAAATTGTCCATGGCTTTCCGAAAAACGTTCGCTGCGGAAGCGAGACCAAAGGGAAGTCTTAAATATTTGAAAGCACCAAAAGGTGTTATGAATGTGGTGAGATCTTGTGAGACAGGGGTGCGAGGAATTTGGTGGTACGCAGAATGCAGGTCGATGGTGGAAAAGTACTTGGCCTCACCAATATTAGCCAACATTTCTTGAATGTGTGGGAGAGGGTGGCAGTCAGTAAACAGCCATTAGTACGCAACTTGGAGTTCGCATGCCATTACAACGCAAGCATAACAAAGCATGCGCTGTAACAACGCATGCGCTGTAACAACACGTAGCCTTTACAACGCATGTTATTACATCGCATGCGCTGTTACAACGCATGCGTTGTAATGCGTGTATGGCTGCGCCCGGAATTGGAGTGATGACCCCTCCGGCACTAACGAAAACCCGGCGCCCAGATGGCAGAGCACCCGAGGAGGCAGCGAGGCAGCGATGACGGCACTGGGGCGGAGGCGGCCTCTGTGTAAAGTCAGGGTATGGATTGGTGAGCTGTGGAGCCATGAGCGGACAGCTGGAGCAAGTAGGGGAGAGGCACTGGGGCCCGGGGCAGATCTGCAGGCTCCTGCACGCTGGCTGGGGGCTTTTTGGGCACTTCTGCTGGCCTCACCGCCTTTGATTGAGAATGCATGCAGCCGAGGACAAGGGACGTGCACCAAGGAGAGAGAAGTAAGAGGGGCTGTGTATTTTTAAAGGGTTTGTGTTTGAGGAGTAGTGTTTTTGGGTTTAGGGTAGTGTCGTGGGTCGTGCAGGGTAGTGTTTGCGTGTAAGGACAGGAGTGGGGGAAGGGGGAGGATCAGGCAGAGATTAGTGTTTTAGGGGTTAGGGTAGTGTTGTGGTGTTTGTGTAGTGTAGGATAGTGTCGGGTGTCGTGCTGGGTAGTGTTGGAGGGAAGGGAGCGGACTAGGGGAAGGGGTAGGTTCGTGCAGGGGGTAGTGTTTTAGGGTTTAGGGTAGTGTTGTGGTGTTTGTGTAGTGTAGGGTAGTGTTTTAGGGTTTAGGGTAGTGTCAGGGGGTCGTGCAGGGTAGTGTTTCAGTGTAGGGACCAGACTGGGGGTAGGGGAGGGTGGTGCAGGTGGTAGTGTTTTGGGGTTTAGGGTAGTGTTGTGGTGTTTGTGTAGTGTACGGTAGTGTTTTAGGGTTTAGGATAGTGTCGTGCAGTGTAGTGTTTGAGTGTAGGGACTGTAATAGGGGAAGGGTCGTGCAGGGGTAGTGTTTTAGGGTTTAGGGTAGTATTTTAGGGTTTAGTGTAGTGTCGGGGGGTCGTGAAGGGTAGTGTTTCAGTGTAGGGAGCGTACTGGGGGTAGGGGCAGGGTCGTGTTTGGGGTAGTGTTGTAGGGTTTAGGGTAGTGTTGTAGTGTTTGTGTAGTGTAGGGTAGTGTTTTAGGGTTTAGGGTAGTGTCGGGGTCGTGTAGGGTAGTGTTTCAGTGTAGGGACCGGACGGCGGTAGGGGCAGAGTCGTGTAGGGGGTAGTGTTTTAGTGTTTAGGGTAGTGTTGTGGTGTTTGTGTAGTGTAGGGTAGTGTTTTAGGGTTTAGGGCAGTGTCGGGGGTGTCATGCAGGGTAGTGTTTGAGTGTAGGGACTAGAATGGGGCAAGGGGGAGGGTCGTGCAGGGGTAGTGTTTTAGGGTTTAGGGTAGTGCTGTGTTGTTTGTGTAGTGTAGGGTAGTGTTTTAGGGTTTAGGGTAGTGTTGGGGGGTCGTGCAGGGTAGTGTTTGCATGTAGGGACCGGATTGGGGGAAGGGGGAGGGTTGTGCTGGGGGTAATGTTTGAGCAGTTAGGGTAGTGTTGTGGACTATGTGTTGTGTAGAGTAGTGTATATGGATGTTGAAATTAGCATAGTGATGGGGGTTATTTAAAAAAATGCGTTGTAAAATTATGCGGGGAATTGGGCTCCGTTGAAAATACATTTTATATGCATTTTAAAGCACTTGTGAAGTAATGGTATGTGTTATATAAAAATGCGTTGTAATGGTACTTGCAAACTAAGAAACGTTGTAAAAGTATGCGTTGTTTTAGTTTGCTAAGTATCGACATACATTCGTGGCAGTCAACCAAGATGTTACAATTAAGGGATCTCAAGTCCACACGTAGACGAAGGGAACAATTTTTTTTCTTAGCTCGAACGATGGGAGAAACCCATTCAGAGGAGTCAGTAGGAGTGATGATACCCTCCTCAGTGAGTTTGTCGAGTAGAGTCTTCAATTCTGAATGAACAGTGATGGGAACTGGTCTGACTTTGTGTATTACGGGTGTAGCATTTTATTTTTGTTTCATTTCACGCTCAAACCCTTGAAGGGTACCAAGACCATCCTTAAAAACATTTGGAAATGTGTGCATGAGATCAGAAACAATTATCAGAAACATCAGAAAGAGACAAGATGGGTATTTCTCCCAAAACAATGGGATTTTTGTGACCAGATTTGAGATATATACCCAACTTTGCTAAATCCATCCAGCCAACAAGATCTTTGCCATTAATGGCGACATAAATCTTAGTGTGTACAGACCTGCCCAAAATGCTTAAAACTTCAAAGAAAAAACCAAAAGATCAATTTCCTTATCACCAAATGCTTTGGGACAAATATCAGGGGGAATGAACAGAAGAAGACCACAAATCATGAAAAGTAGTATACTTTTGTTACCAATATAAGCTTGACAATAAGGACCCTCTATTTTGCTTAAGGTTTGACCACCATCAACAGTAGGTAACTGATGTGACATCCTGTGAGTACAATCTTTAACGTTGCTATCAGAATTTTGTAAAGAAATTTCAGATTGTAAAACATTTTTAGGTTATAAATCAAGTGCATGAATGGTAGATCTGCGAACTAGACTTTGTGATCTACAAACTGAAAATATCCTAATTTCTTACAATTAATACATTTCTTGGCAATTGCAGGACATTTGGGATTATTACCAATGTGTGTTTTAGAACCAAACCGATAACAGAAAGATTGTTTTTTCAAATCTTTGGTATCTTTAGAAAATTTGACTGCCGCAATGGTGGAGTCATCAGTAACCATAGAAACAGAAGGTTGAAATTGACGAGAAGCAATAAGTTGAGAGGAAAAAATAGAACTCTCAATGCTTTTGGCAATGTCTATAACTTTAGGTAGCGAGGGATTACGGCAGGTAAGCAGACGTTTTTGCAGTTTTGTTTTTTAAACCAATTGAAAACAAATTGATCCCTGATGTATGTATCAACAGAGTTTTCAAATTCACAGGTGGAAGCTAAGACACGTAAATCAGCAATAAATTCCTCCACAGTTTCATCACTACTTTGTTCACGTATGACAAAGCTGTGTCTTTCTAATAAGACACTTGGTTCATCAGAAAAATGTTTTTTAAGCCTTTCATTAGCTTCAATATAAACATTCCATACAGAATCCCCAGAAGGACGTGGAAAAACAGGAAGAATATCAAAAATACTTTGACCTGCAAAGCCCAAGTTGTTAAATAGTAGACCAAGTTTCCTAGCAGGTGAATAATCAAGAGCATCAATCGCAACTAAATAACCCTCAAAACCACGTAGCCATTGCTTCCACATGATTTCAGGTTTTCCAGGTTTCGGTAAAAAAGGAGGAGGATGTAAAACATTGTTAGAATAAGCCATAGTGAAAAGAGTAAGAAGAAAGAGTAAATAATAAGAAAATAAGAAATAATGAAAAAAAGTATGAGGAGAGGAGAGAGTTAATAATAAATGTACACAATTAGAAGAGAGAACGTCAGTGGTTGGAGCAAGTCTGCCAACAATGCAGACCGATGCTCCCACAACCAAGTCAAATAATGCAAACTGTAGAAATATCCTAGCTGGAGCAAGACTGCCGAAACACAGGCCAAAGCTCCCACAGCAGGATGTAGAAGGTGGGACATGTGTGTGAATAAACAGCAAGAAAATGGCGAGACACACATGCAGAGATCCCACGTAGACTGAGTTCCAAAATAGAATAAATATGGCCAATGCTGAGAAAGAGGAACGCTTAATAAGAAAGTTTAAGTAGGTGGTTTCTCAGTAATCCACTAGATGTCAGGCTTGGATAAAGAAAATGTTTCAAATTACAAAAATCAAACAGTAACTCAAGGAGCCAATTAAAATGAGGCAGGAAGTAGTAGGCGGGACATGCGCGTGAGCAGCTTGAAGAGAACACACAGCAGGAAGACCAACAGCAAGATCCTACACAAGCGGATCAAGAAATGGTCTGTGAAGCATTGCAGGAGGAAGCAGGAGTCAGCGGAACTCACCAGGTACGTAAATAGGGAAGCAGGCAGCTGACGTGCAAAGGGCTCAAAGGAGACAATGCGAGCAGCAGGAAACGCTCGTGAAGTACAACGCTCGAGCGCAGTGCAGTATATAGATATTCTGATCTCTCTCCTAGCAACTAGAGAAGGAATGTGGAACGAATTAAGAATCTACAATGACAAGGAAGAAATACTATAACATAGCAATACAGTAATAATACATTAAAGAAACCAACAGCGAATGTAAACACAATATAATAAAATAAACTAACAGTGAAAGTATGCACAATACTACAGGGATCATCATCAGGACACAGGGATTATGCCTGAGAATTCGCCTGTTAGTAATTAAGAAAAAAAAGGGGAGAGAAAAGGGGGAAGAAGAAGGAAAAGGGAAAGGGGTTATAAAAGATCTAAAACGTAGGTCAATCAACCATCATAATAAGGATGAACCATAGGCATGCACTAGTGGGAACAAAATTAAGCATAGAAGTGAGTGCCACAGTGTCAAGTGCGACAATCTTAGTTACTGTAAAAAATGTAAGTGGTAGGTGAAAAAACAATGGACATAAGCCATGGGTGCATAATAATAAGTACAAGACCAGCACATGTTGAACATTCAACATGAAACTAACACCATCTAAGACAATAGATTGAATAAAAGGTACAGCCTAACCAAGAAGAGATACTAACCACTGATTTGGTAGTAAGGTTGATCCTCAAACGCAAACCTGCACAGATC
The DNA here is from genome assembly GCF_964204655.1 of Triturus cristatus. NCBI lineage: Eukaryota > Metazoa > Chordata > Amphibia > Caudata > Salamandridae > Triturus > Triturus cristatus. The sequence goes on from NC_140589.1 coordinate 964,640,326, forward strand.
AGAAATGTAACGCTCATATTAGACCATTGTTTGCTGAAAGGTGAGGAGAAAACATAAAGATGGGGGAAATAAAGTAATGTTTAAACTTCGAGAAAAAAACACCCCAACAACTGATAACACTGAATCTATGGAAATCAAAGGGGTGGGAGACCCATTGTCTAAAAATTAACAAGAGGTTAGATGCAAGAATTGCTTATGCTTGTATTGCGGTAAAAAAAGGGCACTTTATTAAAGATTGTCCTACACGGCCCAAACCAAACCAAAACAAGGTGACTGAAAACTATAACTACTTATGCAGAATCAGGAGCCAGCACCAGGACATTCTAAATTATCTCCTAAACAACTTTAGGCCAATACATTGCAGAATGTAGTTTCACATATAGTCCTAAAGGCCAGTATTCAGAACCCTGAACAAACATTCAGATCAGTAGAATCCGTGATAAGTTATGGGGCTCATGGCAATTTAATTTATGCCATATATCTGGAGCAGTTAACCTTAGATAACCAACAAAAAAACAAACCTGAGTCAGTTTGAGCTGTGTACAGAACAATGATAACCTCAGGACCCCTAATTAAGCAGACCACTTTAGTAACATTTCATTGTAGCCAAGCCCCCAGATATCATCCGGAAAAGATTCAATTCAATGTTACTGATGCACCCCAATTCAACTTAATTGTAGGGATGCCCTGGTTAACTTTTTATAACCCTGTCAGAGATTGGAACCAGAGGCACACTTTATTCACCTCAACGTATTGTCAAGATGTTTGTAAGCCCAGAACAGATGAACTAGAAAGGCCCATGACCCATTTGTGTCATACCAATTGCAACAGCTGCCAAAAAAGATAACGAATTACCAGAACACTATCAGGAGTTTAAAGACATGTTCAGTGAGGCAAGTGCTGAAACTCTCCCACCACATTGCAGTTATGACTGTCAAATTGATCTAGTACCAAGTCCAAAATACTGTGTAGCTGTATATACACTCTAACACAGAAGGAGCACCATCATCTAAAAGAGTATTTGGATAAATATTTAAAGAATGGTTTTACCAGACCATCAAAGACTCCGGCAGCCTATCCATTATTTCATATACCAAAGACAAATGGGAAACTGCACACATGCATCGACTATAGGGAATCAAACAACGTAACAATTAAGAATGGTTATTCTCTCCTGCACATCTCTGTTCTTCTAGATCAGATGCACATGGCCCAGATTTACACCAAACTAGATTTATATGGGCCTGCCACCTAATTTGAGTTAGAGCCAGAGATAAGAGTAGAAAACTGCGTTTAGTACGTGATTTGGGTTATACGAGTATTGTGTGATGCCCTTTGGTCCGTGCAACGCCTTGGCGACTTCTCCGTCGTTTTTTTTAATAATGTGCTGCAAGAATTTCTGGACCAATTTGTCATTGTCTACAATATATTCTTTCTAAACAGTGTCAGGACATGTTCAACATGTAAAATCCATCCTACACAAACTGCGAGAGCACAGCCCAAGTGTGAATTTCATGTTGCTAAAGTAGAATTTCTAGGTTTCATTCTCAGCCTTCAAGGACTGACTATGGCAGAAACAAAGATTTAGGCATTACAGGAATGGCCTGAATCAAAAAAACGATAAGAAAATACAGACCTTTTTGGGCTTCACCAATTTTGAGCGCCATTTTTTTGATAACTTCTCTGGCACAGTTGCCCCCATTACGAAGTTACTATAAAAAAAAGTCTCCTGTGGCTGGACCCCGAGAAGCTGATCAGGCCATCAATTTCAATACTAGCATATCCTGATGTAGAGATAACATTTATCGTAGAGGTGGATGCTTCTGATGATGCCATAGGAACAATACTTTTAAAGAGACATTCTGAAACATGTCAGCTCCACTCAGTGGACTATCTATACTCGATTGCAGAAAAATAACTCTTGGCCACTCAAAATGCATTAAAAGAGTGGAGGTACTATTAACCCTTAACCCTATATACATCTTATCACTATATACACAGACCATTGTAACCTACAATCAACTAAGGCATGCAGTACCTCTATCTATATATGTCATTGAGAATTGGGGATAACATATATAAATGACCTAATATAAATTTAACCAGCCCTTCTGTAGCATAGGATTTGGACCTCTACAAAAAGCAGTTTTCACCAGGATAATATAAGAGACAGTCTCAAGCTTCAGAGGGTCTTAAATATCCCATGGTTTAAATATATAAAAGATTTCATGAATGACCTTAGGCATCCAGAATATTATGAAGACCCCGGTTCCATAGTTTCCGTCACTAGAAGAGACTTTAAAAGAAACTATATGACGCTTTTAGAGACAAATAGACTCTCTGCTGAAATATTGAGACCAACGGTTATGTATGACCAAATTATACAGACCACTTATGTTATCCAGCCGTATCTTAAAAATATTCTAGGTACGCATGAAAGATTTGTACTGACTCGCTTTAGGCTTGGCAGCTTCCACCATTTACAAATTGGCCTATTACAAATGATTGGTCAAAAACACTGAGTTAATGCCCATGTGATGATACATCTCATCAATCGATAATGCACGTGTTTTTATGTTGCAAACTTTATGAAATACAAAGAAGAAAGTGGATCTTGCCAATTTTAAGGTTGCTTGGTCTCAGACAATGTCGTCCTGAATTTCTATTACTGCAGTTTTTAGATAATGAACATTTTGTGAGGTCAATAGCATCCTTTTTGAAGAATGTAATCAAATGTAGAAAAACTATTTTATTATGAAAGTTTTTAACACACTTGAACGAAGTTTTAGCAAGTTTTCTGTTGTATAAGCTTTTTTGATATTCTTGTAAGAAATGAAATAAAGCTTTTATTGATTGATTGATTGATTGATTGATTGATTGATTGATTGATTGATTGAACTAAGGCATTGACACTTTGCCAGTTACATTGGTCTCTATTTTTTGCAGAGTATGGATTTATGCTTACATTTTGCCCCGGGCTTAAAATAGAAAAGCTGACACACTAACACGATATCAAGATAGTGATAACTCATGTACATCAAGAGAAAACTGAAATATAATCCCAGCTCAACGTGTAATTTGTGTCATTTTGGTGCATACATTCCTAGGTGAAATAAAGGCAGCAGTCCCTCTGATAGAATTAGTTAACTAGGCCTTGTTGGAACCAACTAGGAAAATTCTAGAGAAGCTACCATTCCAGGGTACCTATACCCACCTTAAGTACACAAGCTATGGAACAGTGCCATGACACTTCCTTATTTAGGCACCCTGGGAATAGTAACACCCAAGAAATTGTGGCTTGACACTTTGGTGGCCAAGGTTGACTGCAGATGTTGCCAAATATGTAACTGATAGTGATATTTGTACTCTAGTCAAGAACCAGGTTCAAAGGACTCTTACTTCTTCTACCTACATCCAATCATGTGTGGGAAGACATCTCTGTAGCTGTCTTGTTGGACTGCCACCCCAAAACTGCTACAATATCATCATGGTAGTAGTTGATGGGTTATCCAAGATGGGACATTTTGTGACTTGCAAGGGATTGCCCACAGCCCCCAAGTCACCCAAGCTCTATTACAAAATGTTTTTAAACTACATCGTCTCCCTTGAACCAATACTTCAGATCACAGAACACAATTTTCTTCTTATTTTTGGAAAACCTGGTGTTACCAATTAGGCATACTGGCTTGTCTATCCACTAGTTACCACCCTCAAAGTGATGGGCAGACAGAACGTGTGAACCAATGCATTAAGCAATATTTTAGATGTTTCCTTCAAGACACCCTTCGGATGTGGAAAGATACTTTGGATTGCAGAGTTTGTATATAATGTGGAGCCACATTCATCGACCCATTTCTCGCCGTTTCATTCCAGCTTTGGATTTCACCCCCACTATTTACCTTTGTGAAAACTACACACAGATGACTGAGTTGTTTATGTTCCTAGGCGTGGTCAAGAATGAATGTGTATTGTGCACCAAACCAAACAGAATGTTATTCAGGCAAAAGAGAATTACAAAACATTTGCTGACAGACTTACTACAAAAGGGACCTGAGTACCAAACTGGTGAAAAGTTTGCCTCTCCACCAAAAACTTAAAGTTCAAACAAAAATCTAAATTCCATCCACATTTTGTGGGGTCTTTTGACATTGTAAAAAAGATAAACCCAGTCAGCTTCCAACTGAAGTTGGCAGAAACAATGAAGATCTATCCCGTTTTCCATACATCTTTACTTAAGCCTGCTTCACTCAAAGCCTTCCCATGATCTCCATCAACCTATATACAAGGTTCACCAAAATTCGAGATCAAAATCTTTAATGGTATTTGCAAACGGTATGGGAAACCATGGCAGTTGATCTCTTGGGCAGGCGACTCATGGGAGTCTGCCTGTGTTATCCACACTCCCTGTTTGCTTCACAACTCATATGATTACCTCCAGCCTTCATGTGATGGCCTTAGAGGAGGGAGTGATGTCACGAAATAAGCCCTTCTTTCTTTGGTGAGGGCAGGCTTAGGTCTGGGGTCATTGGCCAGAGACTGTTCCTCACAGCACTTTCGCTGGTGTGTTCAGTGCGCAGAAAGACTGTGGGAAAACCCACCTTAATAGCAACCAATAGTGGTGGGCATGCTCTCAAGCAGTAGTCCTAGATGGCTACCATTACCAATGACTAGTCTAAGATGGCCATCATGCTTAAAATCTCGTGAGGCTTTGCAATGCTCTTGAGGGCACACAATCACAATCTGTAGTAATTGTGGGAATGCAAGAGATGGTCGAGAGATATATAGAAGAACATCATCCCCGTGTAGTGCAATGCGATCTTCGGTCGCTATACTCCAGTCGAACCCTAGACTTGGGCATGGTTGTATGACGTAACCACACGTGGTTTTCCCATGTGCATCTTTACAATGCATATTTAACCACGCATTCCATTACCATGCTTGTACATCCCTTAAAACATACACTTACCACACAAACAAAAAGCATGCACAATTTAACCACACATACCATTTCTCTTTCTATGCTGTAAAGAATGTAAAGTAAACTTACCTGTATGCCTCATTCACTTCTCCAATAGTTCATCCTGCTTCAAAGTTCTCTATTTTCTGTCAAAAATGACATTGAAGGCCCTAAGTCCTGGGATTTTTATTGAAAGTGAAAAGGGACTACTGAAATGACACAGAAGAAGAGTCAAGAAATATCTGCACCTGGCGTTTAATTAAACCGCAAAGGAGATACAATTTTACTGCAGGCACTCCTGTATGGGCGAAACAAACACATTCCTTGAGCTCTAAAATACAGGAACCCTAGCTCTTACCAACACTGGGCCTTAAAAACTTGCCCCACAAAGAGAAACACTGCCACCTACTGATCAATTGGGAGGTAAAGTCTTGCGCTGTTAAGACTTGCGTGGTAACAGTTTATCAGAAGTAAAAAAAACATTGTAAATGTAATCCGAAGTGAAAACTTCAGAGTAAAGGCTGTTTTCCCTTGGGCACTTTAGCTAGTGTGAAGAGAAGTGGAAAAGGTGGCATCCGTGGTGGGTGCCACAGCCAAATACAAAGGGGCTGAAAGAGTGCCATTGACGAGGACCTGGCCCCTGGATTTGGAGTACAGTACCCGGACCAGTGATCTGAAATGAGGCTCCAGATCCACATTCACCATCACTTCATCTAGAAAGGCCCAGTTACCAGAGATGAATACCTTCTGAAAATCTAGTAGGAGAAGAACGGTTTGGTCCCTAGCAATGAGATGCGGGTCAGGGCCATATACACCCTATGGACCCCCTGTTGTGCATTAACCGCCATTGGTATTGGAGGATCATTAGTGTAAGGAGCATGAGTAGGCTGTTGACCAGTATTTTAGCATAGATTTTGATCTTGGACTTAATGAGAGACATGGGGCACTATGGATGCACATTGGGTCAGGGGTCCTCCGGCTTCGGTACGGCTACTATTGTCACCAGGTCAAGTTCGGGAGAAAATGTGCTTTGTCATCTGCTTCCTGGTAAAAGCTTAGGATGTGGGAAGTCAGTTGAATCTGGAAATGTTGGTCGTATTCCATGGGGAATCCATCTGGGTCTGGGGTCTTCCTTGAATTCATATCCCAGAGGGCCACGGTAATTTTTCAGATGTGTGGGGGCAGACTAGCTGTGCTCTATCATTCCTTGTGAGTTTTGGTATCAGGATGTCAGTCACAAGTGAAGTGACAGCTTCCCTTTGGGGCCACTTCCAGTGGGCGTATAGTTTATGATAATATTCCACAAATGTGTCTACTATAGCCATGGCCGTCTCCACCACCGCCCCACCCCCGATCTCAAACAAGATAACGATCCGAGAAGCCATCCCTCTCATTGCCAGCTAGTTGAGGAGCTTGCCTGACTTGTCCCCCCACTTGTAGACCCTCCTTGTTGAAGCAATCCAGCATTTGAGGGCTTCCTCGAGGGACAATTGTTGAAGATATCTTCTCTTCTGTGCCAACTGCTGTCACTCAGAATCATTCATACTGGTGTAACTAGTGCATTCGAATTCAATGGTGCTGGTCTCTAGTTCAGTTAATTGTTGGCATTTGGCCCGCTCCTTTTCCCTCAGGTAAGATCTCGGAAGTCCTCGGAGGGTAGCCTTCCTGGCCAACAATAGTGTGCCCAGGGAGCTCACGGTGCCTTGGTTGAGTTCATATCAGTCTCCCAGCTCCTGGGCTAGGAAAACCCTGAACTTGTTTTGCTGCAGGGGGCAGGCGTTGAGTCGCCACATCAGGCGGGAACCTGTATGTTCTTAGCCAAAAGTGCAGAGGCATGGTCTGAAATGCCTCAGGAGAGCATTTGTGAGCCTGTGGTGTATGGGAGATTGGAAGCCAGAAGTAGAATCAGGTCAGAATTTGTGTGCTGCGTAGAGGTGGGTGTATGCTTGAGTCATGGGGTTTGAAGATTTCCATGCATTACAGAGTACCAGGCCTTCCATCCAACACTGTGCATAGCCCCATTGAGTCAGCAGCAGGAGCAATGATATCATTGAAGTTGCCTCCGATAAGGTGGTCCTGCGAGGGAGCTGGAGGACCTGCATCCATAAGTAGTCATATCCTAGAGGGCCAGGGTCATTTTTCAGATGTGATGGGGCAGTCAAGGTCTGCTCTGTCATTCCTTATAAGTTTTGGCATCGGGTTACCAGTCACAAGTGGATGACAGCCTCCCTTGAGGGCCACACCCAGGGGGAATACAGTTTACAATAATAATCCGCAAATGCGGCTGCTACAGCGATGGCCGTCACTGCCCCATCCCCAATCTCAATCGAGGGAGCAATCCAAGAGGCCATCTCTCTTGTTGCCAGTCAGTAAAGGAGCTTGCCTGACTTGTCCCCCCACTCGTAGACCACCCCTTGTTTAAGCTAGCCAGCATTGATGGGCCTCCTCGAGGGACAATTTTTGAAGATATCGTCTCTTCGGTGCGCTCAGAGTCATTCATACTGGTGTAACAAGTGTGTGCTAGTGTGTTCAAGTTTAAGGATGGTGGTCTCTAGTTCAGTTATTTGTTAACATTTAGCCCGCTCCTTTCCCCTTAGGTAAGATCTCATCAGTCCTCAGAGGGCAGCCTTACCTGCCAACTATAGTGTGCCCAGGGCGTTCACGTGCCTTGGTTGAGTTCATAATAGTCTCCCAGCCCCTGGGCTAGCAAACCCCTAAACTCGCTTTACTGCAGGTGCCAGGCTATGAGTCTCCACATAGGAAGGGAACCTGTGTGTTGCCGGCCAAAAGTGAGGGTTACAAGGGCGTGGTATGAATTTCCTCAGGGGAATATTTGTGAGCCCATGGTGTATGTGAGATCAGAAGCCAGGAAGAGAAACAGGTCAATTCGAGACAAAAATGTGTGTACTTTGGAGAGATGGGTGTATGACTACGTCCTGGTGTTCAAGGCTCTCCGTGAATCACAGAGGCCCAGGCATACAGTTCAACTCTATAGCCCCCTCCCCCCACCTCTGGCTGTGCCTAATTCCACTGAGTCAGCCACGGGAGCCATGAGATCATTGACGTTGTCTCCGATAAAGGTGGAACAGCAAAACACACAAGATGATGGACGGAATGTTGCACATTGGCAAAACATTCACCCCCAGTCACAGATCTGGGTTGAATCCATTGTTATTTTGCTCACCACGCCACCCCAGTTCAGACATGGCCATATGCAAATCAGTCTTGACCCTGTGCCACAAGGGAACAGTCCAGCCCGAACTGCCAAGTCATGTCTTCCCTGGACTGGAATCAAGGATCCTAGGACCGGTTTCGGGGTTTCACCCCTTTTCAGCCAGGATAGCTTGACTCCAGTGGTGTAGTGAGCACGGGACCCATGTCTGGGCATACCCTTCCCACATAGGGCGAACAGCAAAACACACAAGATGATGGACGGAATGTTGCACATTGGCAAAACATTCACCCCCAGTCACAGATCTGGGTTTAATCCATCGTTATTTTGCTCACCACGCCACCCCAGTTCAGACATGGCCATATGCAAATCAGTCTTGACCCTGTGCCTCATGGGAACAGTCCAGCCCGAGCTGCCAAGTTATGTCTTCCCTGGACTGGAATCAAGCATCCTAGGACTGGTTTCGGGGTTTCACCCCTCTTCAGTCAGGATAGCTTGACTCCAGTGGCGTAGTGAGCACGGGACCAACGTCTGGACATACCCTTCCCACATAGGGCGAACAGCAAAACACACAAGATGATGGACGGAATGTTGCACATTGGCAAAACATTCACCCCCAGTCACAGATCTGGGTTTAATCCATCGTTATTTTGCTCACCTCGCCACCCCAGTTCAGACATGGCCATATGCAAATCAGTCTTGACCCTGTGCCTCATGGGAACAGTCCAGCCCGAGCTGCCAAGTCATGTCTTCCCTGGACCGGAATCAAGCATCCTAGGACTGGTTTCGGGGTTTCACCCCTCTTCAGTCAGGATAGCTTGACTCCAGTGGCGTAGTGAGCACGGGACCAACGTCTGGACATACCCTTCCCACATAGGGCGAACAGCAAAACACACAAGATGATGGACGGAATGTTGCACATTGGCAAAACATTCACCCCCAGTCACAGATCTGGGTTTAATCCATCGTTATTTTGCTCACCTCGCCACCCCAGTTCAGACATGGCCATATGCAAATCAGTCTTGACCCTGTGCCTCATGGGAACAGTCCAGCCCGAGCTGCCAAGTCATGTCTTCCCTGGACCGGAATCAAGCATCCTAGGACCGGTTTCGGGGTTTCACCCCTCTTCAGCCAGGATAGCTTGACCCCAGTTCAGACATGGTGTAGGAGAGTAGGATCTGCACTTATGTTGCCCCCACTTTTTTTCTGATGTATACACTGGTTTCTGGCTATAGTCTGGCTGGGTCCCTGCTAATCAGGGCCCCACTCTCTCTGTTCTCTCTAAACAACTTTGAGTGCATACTAGATGCACTAGTGATTGGATACTGTGGTACCTTATGAGCCCCTACTATATGGTACTCTAGGTACCAAGGGCATAGGTACTTCACAGGCCTACCAGGGGCTGAAGCATGTATTATGCCACCCCTGGGAAGCAGACTAAATCTGACACCACAGGCCTGCTACTGCAGCCTGGGTGAGGTAGTGTTAGCACTCCTCACTGAGGTATAGGTTTCTATATCTCACCATGCACACACATATAAACCTATCAGTCACCCCTATGGCAGGCCCTATCAACCCAGAGGGCAGGGTGCTTGGTTTACAATGTAAGGGGGTGCCTCTGCATGAGCAGGACCCCTAAGCAGCTGGCAGGGTCTATTCCTTGTGGCTGTTTGTGGATGCGGTTAAACCATATACTCTTAAGTGCATTATAAATGCTAACTTTGGAATGACTTCATCAAAACATGTCGTGTTTGGTGTCAAACAACTTGGAATCATACCCCCACATCAGTCCATGATGTGAGAGCATGCTCCCACTCTTCTAGAGGGGACGACATGTGCCTACTGTGGTAATACGGTAGAAATCTGAGAGAGCCCTGGCATCACAAAATGGATGCCACCAGCACAGACACTGGGCTGCCCTCCTGCTGCTGACTGAAACTCGCAGTGGAGGAGGCCCAACAACAGGCATCCTCTCACAGGGAGGTGTCACCACCTTCCAGACAGGATTTAGTGTATTGGGGCTGGGTGGGTGCACTTCTAGAGTGCTTTGAAGTCCTACACTGGGGGAGCAGTAGGCTCCTCTGTGCATATGCCAGCTCAAACCGGTTCAGGGGCTACCTGTCCCTGCTCTGGCGCGAAACTGGAAAAAGGGAATTGGGTGTAACCACCCCCTACCCTGACCCTCCCAGAGGAGTGGTCATAGAGCTAATCCCCCCCCTATCTTCAGTATAAGATAGGAAACCTTGCCATTGCAAAGTAGATAACCCTGGACGACACTTTACAAGAAGAATCCTGGTCCTTCGACATTCCACTACCTTAGGAATACGGAAGCATCTCCCTTGGAGTCAAGGAGTGACTCCCCTGCTTGGCAGGCACCAAAACTTGAAACAATGGACGCAAACTTTCCCGCTCCCGCTGGAGTCAGAAGTCCCTGTAGCCCCAGAAGTAGATTTCCTGACTTCTCGACGGCCATTGTGAGTCCCCAGCAAAGCTGAGGCGAGTGGACCCCACGAGTGACGAGAAAGTGCAATACCTGGGAACCATGCACTATTATCAAGTGCAACCTCTTCACGAAGTTGTACGAGCTTGTGCTTTGGACCATTTGTGGCCCAAGCCTCCAGCAGGTTGTTCCAGGCCTGCCCTCACTTACCCTCGCTGGGTGAGTCCCTCAGACCTTGCTGGTCTGCACCATTGACTAAATTCACTTTCCACAAGACTTGCTGTTGCCAAGGCTTGTTGGCTCCAATCCGGTTGCCGACACTGCAGACGTTATGGGACATTCCGAATCCAGCTGCTGGTTATTGTCGATCTTTCCTGGACCTCGTGAGCGAAGAGTCAAAACACCCTTGATCACCTGAAATCACCCGACATCCGTGGTGATCCATCTTCCTGGCCCCGGGTCACTGGCAAGTGACTGTGAACACTGTCTCTTCAATTTTCGGGTCTCCTACATCTTGAATCCAGCCTTGGATTCTACCGGACACTTCTTCAGTTTTCGCAAGCAGCAAATCTTCTTTGGTCTCCATAGAAAACAGCGACGCGACCCGACACCAAAAGACACCTATGCACCCGGCTTCCCTGGGTGAGGCAACTCCTGCACTCCGGTGCCCTAGTGTGTGTTGGCCCTCGAATTACTTACCTTGTAAGTGGCTTGCTTTTAGACTTCCTCGAAGTACCCTAAAACTTTAAAAATCAAACTGCGACTTGCTCCATTGTAATCAATAGGGAACCCGCGGCTGTGTTCACACACTGCATGCGTCTCCCATGGGTCTGTTACTTACCTGCTTTTGCTGCAGTAGTGAAGCCCCAGCGATTCTACAGGCCCTAGGTCTTGTCATTCTGCAAGTCGACTTTCCTAAACCTTTTTTTAGTATATGGTCTGGTACGCCCCTAGGGCCACAGCCATATTTGTGCTTAACTTATTGTGAAACGTTGATATTTGAATGTGTTCCTGGCTTCTAATCTCATAACGAGATTAGTAGAGTGTGTCTAGAAATAAATACATATATATTTGATATATATACCTGTGTGGTGTCCTTTCATTTGGTAATTCAAGAGATTTTAAGGTAAAACAAGCTGCTTTACATTCCTCTGAGACTTAGTCTGAAGGCTGCTCTCCACAGCTACCACTAGGATAGCTTTCTTTAAAAGGTTGTCTTAAACCTATCTACCATAAGAGTCGAATTGGACTGGTACAAGGTGGCCACTTTAACTAGTGACCAGCATATGCCAGGCCAACTTCTCACATTGGTGGGCAGCGTGTGGGATTCCACCTTGCCATTGTTTTACCAGAAAATCTCTATTTGAATTACTAACTGAAAACCACTAAAGGCACTCAAGGTACATATAAAAGTCAAGCTTAGTATCAATAAGTTCTACTGAACTTAGAGTTGTTTGTGAAGGGATAGCACACCCTTGCTACAGCTCAAGCTAGGATCAGTAGGCCACAAACTAGTGTAGGTAGTGCAACACTGCATAACACTAGAATGTCCTCAAGGGATGGACCCAGTGGATCCACCCAACCTCAGTATAAGGACATGACCTTCTTTGACCTGAAGGCCATGTGTGTTGAAAGACACCTGGGGTTAGGACAGAGTCCCTCCACACAACACCTGATAAATCTACTTGTAGCAGATGATCTTAGACTAGCTATAGGAGCTAGTGGATCTGGATCAGGGGGTGGGTCAGCCATAGTCTCTGGGTCTGATGATGAAAATCAAGATGACCTGGAGTCTGTGATTGAAGGGCTAGACCCACAAGGGTCTGCAAAGGACAGAGGAATTCTCCCTAAGGTAGCTGACAGAGTAGAAGAGAGGGTTTGGACCCCTTCAAGGGAATCTGACCACTCAAATCACTCTGGCAGAGATTCTGTCCATCAGAGGAACTCATACTTTCATAGAGAGACCTCCTCTGAAAGAAGGTACAAGATGTTCCAGTGTGAGGAAGCTAGGCTTGCCCTCCGAACCAAGCAATTGGCCTTAGATAGAGAAGCCTTTGAGCTCCAGAGAGCTTCTAAGAAAGAGGGGTTAGAACCCCCTGGTGGCAGCAACAGTGTCCCTAGAGGCAGAGATTACATTCCAGACCATAGGAACCTGTCCAAGGTTGTTCCTCCCTACCAGAGTGGGAATGATATCCACAAATGGATAACTGCTATGGAGAGGGCCTGTAAAGTTCAACAGGTCCCCCAGACGCAGTGGGCAGCAATCTTGTGGCTCTCCTTTTCTGATAAAGGTAGAGACAAGCTCCTCACTGTTTGAGAAGAGGATGCTGATGATTATGATGTATTGAAAAGTGCATTAATAGATGGGTTTGGCTTAACCACTGAACAGTACAGGTTGAAGTTCAGAGACACCCAAAAAGCACATAATCAGGACTGGACAGACTTTGTAGATTGTGCAACCAAGGCTCTGGAGGGTTGGCTGGTTGGTAGTAGAGTTACTGATTTTAAGGGATTGTATAATCTTATGATGAGAGAACAGATCCTTAATAATTGCCATAACCAGTTGTTGCATCAGTACCTGGTGGACTCTGATCTGACCTCTCCCCAAGAATTGGGATAGAAGGCAGACAAATGGGTCAGAATCAGGGTGAGGCAGAAAACCCAGAACCAAGGGGGTGACACTAAGAAGCAGGATCCTAAAGGCTCAGATAAAGGTGGGGATAAGGCTCTAAGCAGAAGGGGTGTGTCTCATCAAAAGCTGTAGAGAGAATGACTAAAATGGGTGGGGTCCTCCAACTGTTACAATGGGAAATGTTATGAACTAATCAAATGCTTTTTTTAAGGTCACATGGCAATCGCGCATCGAGGGCGCAAGGAGGCCGCACTCGACAAGATTTTGAGAAAATATATTTATAATATAAGTTTATTACAGTTAGAAATATATAAATGTTTAAAATATTTTATATTATCACTTGCTCTCATATACAGTTTAAAGTTATTTAGATATAGTTTTGAGACATAAAAAAAATGAGGGAATGGCGTACCGGCGCGACACCATACGTCTATGACGTAACACAGGGTCTGGCAGCGTGCACTCGTTGCATACGCAACGTACGTACATGACGTAATGCGTGGCTTGGTACTGCGTACCCGTCGGATACCTATGTAGCAGCTGGCACAAACTCATACGTATATGATGTTACGCGGGACGCGGTGCCACGAATTCGTCGGATACGAAATGCGCATCCTTTACGAGTTTCGCAATATGGCGGTTAGGATTCGCGTGGTGATGTAGCTTGGTACACTACCGGTATGGGAGTGCAGTTTTCTCAACAAAAAAAAAGATATACATATTTTTGGGGGAAGATATAAAACATTACTTAATTTTTAAAGTTAAAAAAAAAGAACTATAATAGAGTTCCAAAATATTACCAAAAAAAATAGAAAAAATATAGGTTTTATAAACATTAAAATATGAAATTAACATTTAAAATACTTTAGAAATTCACTGAAAAAAACATAGTTTTACAGACGTTATAGTTAGGAATTATCATTTAAAAAACCTTTGAAATGCACTAAAAAAACATAGGTTTCAGGGACATTATAGTTAGTTGGACATTTGACTCATATAAAACCAGAGAAATTTGCCTGTTATAGTTAGTTGAGCTAACTATAACTTGCGCGCCCGCAATGCACTGCTGATGATGTCCCATATTACACCACTCATGACATGTTCAGTGACATCACTGATGACATCACTGATGACATCTCAAATGATATCACTGATGAAATCACTGATGACATCATCCATGTGATAATCTGATGCACATACTGATGCCCTAATATAAACTTTGATACACCCATTCTAAAATGCAGACTACAATTTTTGAAACTATACACACAACAATGCCATATACTACATACCACTCACTGTTTCCTAGGTCTACACACACATCCAGTCACTTATACATGTAGTTACTCATCAATACAGTAGTATAGAGGAATGTGCTGAGGATGCAGAAACTAGGGTCCAACACTGCAACATCTGCTTTGTGGTTTTCCCAGAGGGTCCTGGAGGGCTCAATCCTAGAACTCTTTCTCAAGGACTGGCTCACCTCATGGGTGCTGGCCTCCCAACTGTCTACCTGCTTTGTTGTTGAGAGGGCCTACAGTTCCCTGACGCATAAGCCTCCCCCAGTGAACTTCACCCCACCCAATCATTGCAAATATCCTCAGCTATAGAGTTCAAGATAGAATCCTTCAAGAGGCAAGAAAAACTGGGAACCCCACCCATCAGTCTCAATGGATCATGATATTCCTGGACTACACGCCAGGTTCAGCAGGCCCGAAAACTCTATGATAAAGCTATGGCAAAACTCTGGGCGATTAACTTGCAAAACATGCTGATGTTCCCAGCACGACTCAAGGTCATTCATGACTCTAAGGCAATCTTTTTCGATGCCAGAGTCAGCCAGTGAATAGGGGACAGAGCAACATGCCCTGAAATCTAACACACCTCCCGTGCAGGGTTCGCCCTCATCTTGATCAATATTCATGGTCTGTACATTAGTCTTCCACTTGTGATCGCCATGCATCTCAAACGTTACATCAAAAATCAAATGTGTGTTACACGATGCCCCTGGTGTGTGTGTGTGCACATTATTGTACTGCCTTTCGGCCTGGGTATTGCTGGACCGAAGGGGTATCATCGGCCACGGGCAGAGTGCACATCCTAGATCACATGTGACAAACAGTAATGTGTACATTTGTATTGCTGTATTCTCTGTTGTCAGGCTTTACCAGTATAGTATAGTAGTAGACAGTATAGTAGTGTGTCATATGTGAGACTTTCAGATTCACGTTTAGCATGCATTGACTAACTATAATGAACGTTATCACTATTTATGACGTAGCCTCACTGCTGATCCTACCTCCATCCGAGCACATTCACTTGTCTGCGCTTCGCAATAGCAACACTTTCAATAATACCGCACACCATTGACATGAGTGTCTGCGCATATCCACAACCTTGACAACAACATGTGATGTTGACCATTCAAAGTTTTCGAACAGCATCTCATAAGCGATAGTTGCCGCCCTCCCGATACATGCTACATTAATGTAAATTGCGCATTCTGTGATGTCAAAACTGCAACAGAAACACACATAAGTACATTTCCTGGCCAGGCAGGAACTGAACAACGCCCAGGTCCCCGGAACTATTATTCACACCCCTACGCTCGCCTGGCGCACGCAAGCCCAGCCCACTTTGTGTACGTATAAATAGGATAACGACGACGCCACATGTTCCAGTTCTTCTACACTGCCTCAGATGATATGGCCCCATCCACCTCGCAAATCACAATGCGCAATAAAAAAAATGGATCCATGAGGCGTACACCTTCGTCGCAATCAACACTGCACCTGAATTGTGAACACTGCTGCCCATCGTGTTTGGACACATAACAATGACAGCAGGTGAGCAGTGGGGCCTGGGTGCACAGGGGCTGCAATTGAGCGCGATTCTGCAGGAGGGGTGGGGTGCATCAGCCTGGGTGCGCAGGTACAAACAAGCGTTATTGCCCTGCTTAATAATGTGTTCTCTGACCTCATTCAGTCACATGTCTGTCTCATTTTAAGGACCTGCTGGACCGTACTGTAGGCCTGAGCCAGCGGGCAGCACTGCCCTACAGACACGTGGCGTTGGCTTTTGGGGCACTGTAGTGAGCTGATTACTAAGTGTACATGCACACAGGCTTGCGCCACTGCATTTCACACGCACATTATACTTCTAGCATGCACTCTGTTCCTTTGTATGTGAACGTTGGCACAACATATTATTATTTAACCTTGTGTATTCTCGTGCACTCCAACTCCTCTTTGAACCACGATTATCACTTACAGTTCGAAGATCGTACTTCAAGAAGGAAGGATGCACTCAACTGTTGTTCTCTATTAACATTGAAAGAAACCATCATTTACCTCAAGACGTTTCCAACATTATATTTTTTCTCCCTTTTCAGACACTTGGTTAGTGGAGCCAAAATGGGCGGAGCGGGTGCTCACCCCGTGATGATGCCCTGGGCATTCTAACGCCTTCCACCGTGGTTTCAAGACACCGTCCCTGACCGGAGACCTGCTGCGCCACCCTGATAGTGGCACCCCGGAGTTGGAGCTCGCACCGGCACGTCCTTGGACACACCAGTTGTGGCAGGTGAGCAGTCAAGCCTCGGCGCACAGGAGCTGCAATTGAGCACAGAGCAGAGAAAGGGGCTGGGGTACAGCAGCCTGGGTGCACAGGTGCAGGCAAGCGATGTTGCCATAGATAATAATGTAATCTCTGGCCTCATTCATATCTCTGTTTCATTTTAAGGACTTGCTGGACCGTACTCTTTCTCGCGGACCCCAGCGTCCCAGACACATGGGTGACGGAAGGTGAAAAGTGAGGGCTGGGTGCAGTAGGCCAGCGCTCTGTCTCCTCCTCCCTCTGTTCTTTTCACTCTCCCTCCCCTTCTCCCTTCCACCCACTCGCTCTCTGTCCCTTTCTCACTTTCCTCCGTTCATTCTCACTATCTTTCTTTTTCTCTTAGACATGGCACACATACTTAAGTTTCTTTTTTGTCTTGCAGGTTTTGTACGCTGCTTCCGGAGGAGTCCCACCCACTTCTTTCATGTTTTACTGTTGTTCTAATAAAGTTACATTTCCATTTATTGTGTTCTGTTAATAAAAGTTATTTTTTTTACCAATAAATAACTGAGTGTATGGGTCTTCTTTTTCTGACAACACTTGTCTGTAGTTTATTGTGAAAATCAGCGGTTGATAGTAGGTTATAAGCGAAATTTTGTTTAATTTTCCGGTGCACCTACCAAATATAAACCAACAGACTATAACATAAATGAAGCCTAGGTAATTGTACAATGGCAAGAGTTCTATGAGTGTATCACTTTATAACACCATGAGTACTGCCCGTGTGATTCAGAACCAATAAGGCACTGCCTAGGGCCACCGAGGCTTCACGGGCTGGTGAGGCCCACCCTGCATATTTAAATAAAGCCCCAGAGGTTGCTGATCCCTGGTCTTGAGTTGGCCTCGAAGCCCCCCGAACAATTCGCAAACAATACCCGGGGAGGTGTCGATTCCCTAGTCTGCGAAACGTCTCTGTGCCCTCCCGTGCCTAATTTACATGTGAGATTAAGATCCCCTGTGCTGCAGAGACCCCGTAATATAATAATAGGATTGGCCCCGGAACATTACCCACCAGTGTGTTCATTTAAATGAACGGGTGAGACCCCGCTTCAATTTTTTTCCTCCATTTTTACCATCCGGTTCGGCTTTATTGAAACGATACGAGAATTTCCTCCTCTCGCTTCAAGGAGGCAAACAAGAATTTACTATCACAGGGTGCAAGCAATGCTCCTGCCCTGTAATAGCAAACATAAATGTCCCGCGCATGCACACCCCGGGACATTGTTTGACCTGCGCCTGGGAGGTGGCGCTCCATGGGACCATGATGCTTTGTTTAATGCATAACTACAGAATAAGTATAAACGCATACTAACACTACTTGCACACATGTGGTACATCAACCAGAGTGTAGTGAAGAGGCAGAGGAAGCCCACAATCAAAAAATATAAATCCTACCAGAGGTAGGATCACATAGTTCGATCAGCCGACGACCCTGGGATGAGTAGAAACAGATTCACCAAGAAAACGGGTCTTCACCACACGACCCTGGGATGAGTAGAAACAGATTCACCAAGAAAACGGGTCTTCAGCACAACGCAAGCAAGCGCAAAATCTTGGTGAGTGCTGCCTTCTTTTGACCTTCTCCCGCTCGTCGCCAAATTTATGTAGTGAACAGGAAGACAGCAGTGGATCCGATAAGTAGATTTATTGCAGGAAAAGAAGACAGCTTAAACAGCCACCAACAGGACCAGACACCAAGGCATCCGTCTTCTCCTACACCGTGTATGAACTCCCCAAAATTCCCCTCATGACAGCCCTACATTCTAACATTACATACTTACATTATAGTATCATTCCATACTAACATTGTACTATGACTTACTTTGAAATAGTACACAGAGCACATCACTTTACAGCAATGAGCTCACGGTTTAATCCCCGAGTCTTCAGACCAGTAGGGGTGAGTAGTTCGCTTCCCACTCCCTGTATAGTATAAACGCATACTAGCACTACTTACAGTTATACTACATCAGCCAGTATGCTACAGCGCCCACAGCTAATCACTTTACAACAATCAGCTCGGTTTGATCCCCGAGTCTTCACACCGGTAGGCGTAGTACTTCGCTTCCCACTTCCGGTATAGTATAAACGCACGGTAGAGCTCAGTAATTCGCTTCCCACTCCCTGTATGGTATAAACGCCTACTAACACTACTTCCACTGGTATCCTACAAACACCAGAGCACATCACTTTACAGCAATGACCTCCCGGTTTAGGCTCTAGGTTTCATACCTGACTGTAGCACCATCTCATCTCAGCACCATGTCACTCCGAGCAACACCGCACTTTCAGACCGGTTCCCCACAGAGGTTACAGTGCTCCTATCCTCCTGTTTCCTACTTTTTTCACCCTTTTTCCCCCTTACTCGCTTCAATGGAATCACAAAATGGCGGCCAACACTTCCTAGTTGCAACCGCTCGCAGCGCTCACAACCAATAAGCAGCAAGCTCGTGCTCGTAACGCCTCAGCCAATCAGACGGCAGAATTCCCAAATATCGATACCTGTAAACTTTGATATTTCTCCCAAACTACTGAACGGATTTACACCAAATAAACAAAAGTGTGCTTTCTAGACTAAGACCATTCTCACTGCCAAATTTGGGGTAATTCCGTTCACCCGTTCGACCTGTAGCCTTGTCTAAAGTTTCCTATGGAAATTAACATGGAGAAAATACGTTTTGGGACCCCCTTTTCTCTCAGCCCCCCCTTGACAAATCACCCCCAAACTTCCCACATAGGCGCTGATATGAACAAAGAATTGGTTTGGAAACTTTCATGAAGATTCATCAAACGACGCCAAAGTTATAAGCAAAACAAAAAATGCTCTTCGATGGAAACTTGGTCCTAACTATAACTACCTACTAGCGACCGCCAGTAGGTAAGATATATATATATATATCTTATATATATCTTACCTACTGGCGGTCGCCAGTAGGTAGTTATAATTAGGACCTATTATCCATAGGAAATCCGCAACATTCTATTTGGAATAACTTTGGCGCCGGTTGACGAACCTTTGTGAAATTTTAAAAACTGGTGGGGCGCTCCGGTCCGCTCTTATCCTGAAAGTCTTGGGGTGATTCGTCAAGTGGGGGCCAAGAAAAAAGGGGGGGTCCCAAAACTTTTCTCCCCATGCAACTTTCCATAGGAACCTTTAATCGCAGCTACAGCCCGAACTGCTGAAAGGAATTACACAAATTTGGCAAAGAGGTAGCCCTTGGTTCACACTCGTGCCTTTTGGTTAAATGGTGTAAATCCGTTCAGTAGTTCCTGAGAAAATCAAAAGTAAAATCATTTATATATATCTGGGCGGAGCCTAACCACACATCTCATCGTGAGATCTGATTGGCTGTCAGCACTTCATCCAAGAAGTGTTGGCAGCCATCTTGGGACCAATATACATGACAGCACCTCATTAAAAAGCATTGCAGTTAATAGAAGGTTTTAAGACTTTAGTTACATTATAAATCATTTGCTGATGGTACCATACTAATTTTAGGAATTGTGGTGTGTTCTAAGGTGATTTTACCATGTGAAAAAAGCCTTCTGCTGGGATATCATGAATCATGTTTGAGAGAAAACTATTTTCTCATGCTTTTCCCACAGAGGTTTGGAAGGTGATCTATAAGCTAAACTGAGAGCATATTTTCTGTAAATTCACATTATCTTTCTCAGTCATGTGAGAATGAAGTCTGACATTCTCAGTAAAACATGTACATCCAACTAAGGCAGAGACTGTCAGTTGATTCCTTTGTGTTCTACTGCAGCTTCCCAGAGTGTTCTAAGGAACAACTAGAGCGCTAACAGTCCTACCTATGACAAACGTATGGCACACCTGAAGCCATCTTAATTGGAATAAAGTGGTAACTCTTAAAACATTTAATTTAAAAAGGAACAAAATGAGGGGGTTCATTTTGCCATAGCAGTTATGATTAGTGCTGAAAAAATAAAAATTAGGGCACATTTTGAGTGACTTCTCAAATCCTCTTCTATTTCATTAAACAATTCTGACATGCAGACTGAAACATACACTTTCAATACCAGCAGCAGACTTCCCTGGTGAGCAGTAGCTTTACTACAGTGATCTAATAAGCAACTAGAGTGCTAACATTCCGAATTTATGGCAAATGTGTGACACATCTGAATGCCTTCTTGATGGAATCAAAGTAAAAAACTGAAATTATTTCCTACTGAGGAGACTGTAGTGAAAGAGGAAATTAGGAAAGTTCATAACAAATAAGTCTCCCAAGATGGCCACCAGAGACAAAAGAGACCAAATGGAGCACAAATATCACCCAGATGTAGCCCAAGTATAGCCCAATGACAGAATGTCCCAGAGTGTTCTAAAGAACAACTAGAGCGCTAACAGTCTTACTTATGACAAAAGTATGGCACACCTGAAGCCATCTTGATTGGAATAAAGTGGTAACACTTAAAACATTTAATTTGCAAAGGAACAAAATGAGGGGGTTCATTTTGCCATAGAAATTATGATTAGTGCTGCAGAAAGAAAAATTAGGGCACATTTTGACTTCTCAAATCCTCTTCTATTTCATTAAAACATTCTGACATGCAGACTGAAACATGCACTTTGAATACCAGCAGCAGACTTCCCTCGTGAGCAGTAGCTTTACTACAGTGATCTAATGAGCAACTAGAGTGCTAACATTCAGAATTTCTGGCAAATGTGGGACACATCTGAATGCCTTCTTGATGGAATCAAAGTAAAAAACTGAAAGTATTTCCTACTGAGGAGACTGTAGTAAATGAGGAAATTAGGAAACTTCATAACAAATAAGTCTCCCAAGATGCCCACCAGAGACAAAAGAGCCCAAATGGAGCACACATATCACCCAGATGTAGCCCAAGTATAGCCCAATGACAGAATGTTCCAGAGTGTTCTAAAGAACAACTAGAGCGCTAACAGTCTTACTTATGACAAAAGTATGGCACACCTGAAGCCATCTTGATTGGAATAAAGTGGTAACACTTAAAACATTTAATTTGCAAAGGAACGAAATGAGGGGGTTCATTTTGCCATAGAAATTATGATTAGTGCTGCAGAAAGAAAAATTAGGGCACATTTTGACTTCTCAAATCCTCTTCTATTTCATTAACAAATTCTGACATGCAGACTGAAACATGCACTTTGAATACCAGCAGCAGACTTCCCTTGTGTGCAGTAGCTTTACTACAGTGATCTAATGAGCAACTAGAGTGCTAACATTCAGAATTTATGGCAAATGTGTGGCACATCTGAATGCCTTCTTGATGGAACCAAAGTAAACAAGCATTGAAAATGCAATAGGTCTCGCCCTCGTTTAAGTTAAAGCAATTCTCGTTGTAATTAGGTGGCTTTTTAGCTTTGCTTGTATTAGTGTTTTTCAAACTTTCATGTACATAACATGCATATGTATGCATATATGTATATGTATGCATGCATTTATATATGTATTTATATAGATATGCAGATTATATATATGTTCATACATGTATGTATATATATACACATACATATATATAAATGCATATGCATATATATGCATATATATATGTGCATATGTGTTCGTGTAGAGAGAGGTAGAGAGAGGTAGAGAGGTAGAGGTGTAGAGGTAGAGGTGTAGAGGTAGAGAGGTAGAGGTAGAGAGGTAAAGATAGAGAGGTATAGGTAGAGAGCTAGAGAGTAGTAGAGAGAGAGGTAGAGAGGTAGAGAGTAGAGAGTGAGTAATAGAGAGTAGAGAGTGAGTAGTAGAGAGTAGTAGAGAGAGTAGCAGAGAGTGAGTAGTAGAGAGTAGTAGAGTGAGTAGTAGAGAGCGAGTAGTAGAGAGTGAGTAGTAGAGAGTAGTAGAGAGTGATTAGTAGAGAGTAGTAGAGTGAGTAGTAGAGAGTAGTAGAGAGTGGGTAGTAGAGAGTAGTAGAGTGAGTAGTAGAGAGTAGTAGAGAGTGAGTTGTACAGTGAGTAGTAGAGAGTAGTAGAGAGTGAGTTGTACAGTGAGTAGTAGAGAGTAGTAGAGAGAGAGTAGTAGGGAGTGAGTAGTAGAGAGTGAGTAGTAGAGTGAGTAGTAGAGTGAGTAGTAGAGTGAGTAGTAGAGAGTGAGTACTAGAGAGTAGTAGAGAGTCAGTAGTAGAGTAGTAGTGAGTGAGTACTAGAGAGAGAGTAGTAGATAGTAGTAGAGTAGTAGAGAGTGAGTAGTAGAGAGTAGTAGAGAGTGAGTAGTAGAGTGAGTAGTAGAGAGAAGTAGAGAGCGAGTAGTAGTAGTAAAGAGCACGTAGTAGAGAGTGTATAGTAGAGAGTGAGTAGTAGAGAGTAGTAGAGAGTGAGTAGTACAGAGAGTAGCAGAGAGTGAGAAGCAGAGAGAGTAGTAGAGTAGTAGCGAGTGAGTAGTAGAGTGAGTAGTAGAGAGTAGTTGAGAGCGAGTAGTAGAGAGTGAGTAGTAGAGAGAAGTAGAGAGTGAGTAGTAGAGAGTGAGTGATAGAGAGTAGTAGAGTAGTAGAGAGTGAGTAGTAGAGAGTAGAAGGGTAGTAGAGAGTAGTAGAGAGTGAGTAGTAGAGTAGTAGAGAGTAGTCAGTCAGTGTCAGTCAGTCAGTATCAGTCAGTGTCAGTCAGTCAGTGTCAGTGTCAGTCAGTCAGTGTCAGTCAGTCAGTGTCAGTCAATCAGAGTCAGTCAGTGTCAGTCAGTGCCAGTCAATAACTGTCAGTCAGTGTCAGGCAGTCAGTGTCAGTCAATCAGTGTCAGTCAGTGTCAGTCAATCAGTGTCAGTCAGTCAGTGTCAGTCAGTGTCAGTCAGTGTCAGTCAATCAGTGTCGGTCAGTGTCAATCAGTCGGTGTCAGTCAGTCAGTGTCAGTGGCAGCTAGAGCAGCTCTGCTGACCTGGTTCTGTGGCTCTAAAGCAGCTCTGCTGACCTGGTTCTCTGGCTCTAAAGCAGCTCTGCTGACCTGGTTCTTCACCTGGTTTCTCTGGCTCTACAGCAGCTCTGCTGACCTGGTTCTCTGGCTCTAGGGCAGCTCTGCTGACCTGGTTCTTAGGCTCTAGAGCAGCTCTGCTGACCTGGATCTCTGGTTTTAAAGCAGCTCTGCTGACCTGGTTCTATGGCTCTAAAGCAGCTCTGCTGACTTGGTTCTCTGGCTCTAAAGCAGCTCTGATGACCTGGTTCTCTGCCTCTAGAGCAGCTCTGCTGACCTGGTTCTCTGGCTCTAAAGCAGCTCTGCTGACCTGGTTCTCTCCCATTAAAGCAGCTCTGCTGACCTGGTTTCTCTGGCTCTAGAGCGGCTCGGCTGACATGGTTCTCTGGCTCTAAAGCAGCTCTGCTGACCTGGTTCTCTCCCTCTAAAGCAACTCTGCTGACCTGGTTCTCTGCCTCTAGAGCAGCTCTGCTGACCTGGTTCTCTGGCTCTAAAGCAGCTCTGCTGACCTGGTTCTATGGCTCTAAAGCAGCTCTGCTGACTTGGTTCTCTGGCTCTAGAGCAGCTCTGCTGACCTGGTTCTCTGGCTCTAAAGCAGCTCTGCTGACCTGGTTCTCTGGCTCTAAAGCAGCTCTGCTGGCCTGATTCTCTGGCTCTAAAGCAGCTCTGCTGACCTGGTTCTCTCCCTCGATAGCAGCTCTGCTGACCTGGTTTCTCTGGCTCTACAGCGGCTCTGCTGACCTGGTTCTCTGGCTCTAGAGCAGCTCTGCTGACCTAGTTCTTAGGCTCTAGAGCAGCGCTGCTGACCTGGTTCTCTGGCTCTACAACAGCTCTGCTGACCTGGTTCTCTGGCTCTAAAGCAGCTCTGCTGACCGGGTTCAATGGCTCTAAAGCAGTTCTGCTGACCCGGTTCTCTCGCTCTAGAGCAGCTCTGCTGACCTGGTCTCTTGGCTCGAAAGCAGCTCTGCTGACCTGGTTCTCTCCCTCTAAAGCAGCTCTGCTGACCTGGTTCTCTCGCTCTAAAGCAGCTCTACTGACCAGGTTTCTCTGCCTCTACAGCAGCTCTGCTGACCTGGTTCCCTGGCTCTAGAGCATCTCTGCTGACCTGGTTCTTAGGCTCTAGAGCAGCTCTGCTGACCTGGTTCTCTGGCTCTAAAGCAGCTCTGCTGACCTGGTTCTCTGACTCTAGAGCAGCTCTGTTGACCTGGTTCTCTGGCTCTAAAGCAGCTCTGCTGACCTGGTTCTCTCCCTCTAAATCAGCTCTGCTGACCTGGTTCTCTGCCTCTAGAGCAGCTCTGCCGACCTGGTTCTATGGCTCTAAAGCAGCTCTGCTGATCTGGTTCTCTGGCTCTAGAGCAGCTCTGCTGACCTGGTTCTCTGGCTCTAAAGCAGCTCTGCGGACCTGGTTCTCTCCCTCTAAAGCAGCTCTGCTACCTGGTTTCTCTGGCTCTAGAGCAGCTCTGCTGACCTAGTTCTCTGGCTCTAAAGCAGCTCTGCTGACCTGGTTCTCTCCCTCTAAATGAGCTCTGCTGACCTGGTTCTCTGGCTCTAGAGCAGCTCTGCTGACCTGGTTCTTAAGCTCTAAAGCAGCTCTGCTGACCTGGTTCTCTGGCTCTAAAGCAGCTCTACTGACCTGGTTCTCTCCCTCTAAAGCAGCTCTGCTGCCCTGATTTCTCTGGCTCTAGAGCAGCTCTGCTGACCTGGTTCTCTGGCTCTAAAGCAGCTTTGCTGACCTGGTTCTCTCCCTCTAAAGCTGCTCAGCTGACCTGGTTCTCTGCCTCTAGAGCAGCTATGCTGACGTGGTTCTCTGGCTCTAAAGCAGGTCTGCTGACCTGGTTCTATGGCTCTAAAGCAGCTCTGCTGACCCGGTTCAATGGCTCTAAAGCAGTTCTGCTGACCTGGTTCTCTGGCTCTAGAGCAGCTTTGCTGAACTGGTCCCTTGGCTCTAAAGCAGCTCTGCTGACCTGGTTCTCTCCCTCTAAAGCAGCTCTGCTGACCTGGTTCTCTCGCTCTAAAGCAGCTCTACTGACCTGGTTTCTCAGCAGCTCTGCTGACCTGGTTCTCTGGCTCTAGAGCAGCTCTGCTGACCTGGTTCTTAGGCTCTAGAGCAGCTCTGCTGACCTGGTTCTCTGGCTCTAAAGCAGCTCTGCTGACCTGGTTCCATGGCTCTAAAGCAGCTCTGATGACCTGGTTCCCTGGCTCGAGAGCAGCTCTGCTGACCTGGTTCTCTGGCTCTAAAGCAGCTCTGCTGACCTGGTTCTCTCCCTCTAAATCAGCTCTGCTGACCTGGTTCTCTGCCTCTGGAGCAGCTCTGCTGACCTGGTTCTATGGCTCTAAAGCAGCTCTGGTGACCTGGTTCTCTGGCTCTAAAGCAGCTCTGCTGACCTGCTTCTCTCCCATTAAAGCAGCTCTGCTGACCTGGTTTCTCTGGCTCTAGAGCAGCTCTGCTTACCTGGTTCTCTGGCTCTAAAGCAGCTCTGCTGACCTGGTTCTCTGACTCTAAAGCAGCTCTGCTGACCTGGTTCTATGGCTCTAAAGCAGCTCTGCTGATCTGCTTCTCTGGCTCTAGAGCAGGTCTGCTGACCTGGTTCTCTGGCTCTAAAGCAGCTCTGCTGACCTGGTTCTCTCCCTCTAAAGAGCTCTGCTGGCCTGGTTCTCTGGCCCTAAAGCAGTTCTGCTGATCTGGTTCTCTGCCTCTAAAGAGCTCTGCGGGCCTGGTTCTCTGGCCCTAAAGCAGTTCTGCTGACCTGGTTCTCTGCCTCTAGAGCAGCTCTGCTGACTTGGTTCTCTGCCTCTAGAGCAGCTCAGCCGACCTGGTTCTATGGCTCTAAAGCAGCTCTGCTGATCTGGTTCTCTGGCTCTAGAGCAGCTCTGCTGACCTGGTTCTCTGGCTCTAAAGCAGCTCTGCGGACCTGGTTCTCTCCCTCTAAAGCAGCTCTGCTACCTGGTTTCTCTGGCTCTAGAGCAGCTCTGCTGACCTAGTTCTCTGGCTCTAAAGCAGCTCTGCTGACCTGGTTCTCTCCCTCTAAATGAGCTCTGCTGACCTGGTTCTCTGGCTCTAGAGCAGCTCTGCTGACCTGGTTCTTAAGCTCTAAAGCAGCTCTGCTGACCTGGTTCTCTGGCTCTAAAGCAGCTCTACTGACCTGGTTCTCTCCCTCTAAAGCAGCTCTGCTGCCCTGATTTCTCTGGCTCTAGAGCAGCTCTGCTGACCTGGTTCTCTGGCTCTAAAGCAGCTTTGCTGACCTGGTTCTCTCCCTCTAAAGCTGCTCAGCTGACCTGGTTCTCTGCCTCTAGAGCAGCTATGCTGACGTGGTTCTCTGGCTCTAAAGCAGGTCTGCTGACCTGGTTCTATGGCTCTAAAGCAGCTCTGCTGACCCGGTTCAATGGCTCTAAAGCAGTTCTGCTGACCTGGTTCTCTGGCTCTAGAGCAGCTTTGATGAACTGGTCCCTTGGCTCTAAAGCAGCTCTGCTGACCTGGTTCTCTCCCTCTAAAGCAGCTCTGCTGACCTGGTTCTCTCGCTCTAAAGCAGCTCTACTGACCTGGTTTCTCTGGCTCTACAGCAGCTCTGCTGACCTGGTTCTCTGGCTCTAGAGCAGCTCTGCTGACCTAGTTCTTAGGCTCTAGAGCAGCTCTGCTGACCTGGTTCTCTGGCTCTAAAGCAGCTCTGCTGACCTGGTTCCATGGCTCTAAAGCAGCTCTGCTGACCTGGTTCCCTGGCTCGAGAACAGCTCTGCTGACCTGGTTCTCTGGCTCTAAAGCAGCTCTGCTGACCTGGTTCTCTCCCTCGAAATCAGCTCTGCTGACCTGGTTCTCTGCCTCTGGAGCAGCTCTGCTGACCTGGGTCTATGGCTCTAAAGCAGCTCTGGTGACCTGGTTCTCTGGCTCTAAAGCAGCTCTGCTGACCTGCTTCTCTCCCATTAAAGCAGCTCTGCTGACCTGGTTTCTCTGGCTCTAGAGCAGCTCTGCTTACCTGGTTCTCTGGCTCTAAAGCAGCTCTGCTGACCTGGTTCTCTGACTCTAAAGCAGCTCTGCTGACCTGGTTCTATGGCTCTAAAGCAGCTCTGCTGATCTGCTTCTCTGGCTCTAGAGCAGGTCTGCTGACCTGGTTCTCTGGCTCTAAAGCAGCTCTGCTGACCTGGTTCTCTCCCTCTAAAGAGCTCTGCTGGCCTGGTTCTCTGGCCCTAAAGCAGTTCTGCTGATCTGGTTCTCTGCCTCTAGAGCAGCTCTGCTGACCTGGTTCTATGGCTCTAAAGCAGCTCTGCTGACCTGATTCTCTGGCTCTAGAGCAGCTCTGCTGACCTGGTTCTCTGGCTCTAAAGCAGCTCTGCTGACCTGGTTCTCTCCCTCTAAAGAGCTCTGCGGGCCTGGTTCTCTGGCCCTAAAGTAGTTCTGCTGACCTGGTTCTCTGCCTCTAGAGCAGCTCTGCTGACTTGGTTCTATGGCTCTATAGCAGCTCTGCTGACCTGGTTCTCTGGCTCTAGAGCAGCTCTGCTGACCTGCTTCTCTGGCTCTAAAGCAGTTCTGCTGACCTGGTTCTCTGGCTCTACAACGGCTCTGCTGACCTGGTTTCTCTGGCTCTACAGCAGCTCTGCTGACCTGGTTCTAGGCGCTCACGATGCATGCACCCGACTTCGCAAAATTATGTTTAAAAGTAATTAGTTTATTATAAGTACAAATATATTATTTTTATGAATATCTTAGATAATCTATTGCCCTAATATGTATATTAAAGACACATACATATCATTTTGAACATAACATTTTTTTGCGGGAGTCGTGCACACAGCGCGCCCCAGCACATATATGAAGTCACGCGGGACCCGCCACCGCGCAAGCATCTCATACCGTAATGCGCATGTGTCGCTAACCGTACGCGGATCCTTCATACTTGTGTGTATTTGAGATGTCATCAGTGATGTCATCAGTGATGTCACTGACCATGTCATCAATGATGCAATATGTGACATCATCAGCAGTGCATTGCGGGCGCGCGAGTTATAGTTAGCAGAACTAACTATAAAGGTGGAATTTCTATATATATATATATCTTTACAAAATCCTAATTAATCCGCAGTGAGAGGGAAGCATATCCACGAGGTCCTGGAACAGAACAAAACATATTAGTTCTATGTGGCTATGTTGACTTTTTAGGTCTGGCGTTAGCCAAGACCTTTGGGTTTTTAAAACAAAATCCATGTATAATATCAGTGCTTAATTTGTGGAAAGATAAGTGCCAGGTCCCTCATCAGGAGCCCACTGCAACTTGCAGTACCCATTGCCCCTGCCAGCACTACCAATGACAGTACTAACACAACTACAAAGCGTCACACTCCCGCAAGTGTTCCAGGCCCTCAAAGCTATAAGAATGGCTTGAGAGTCAGGTAATAGTCATTTTTAATTCATATTGAATTAATATACACCTGTTGGTGTGCACATCTATAAATTAGATAGACAGCACCACCATGTGGGAGACTGTAAGAAGTGCCGGTGTTCAGAATTAGGTGCCAGTGCCGAGCACCGGAAACCACTGGCTCAAATCAAGCACTGTATAATATACTTATTCAAAGGCTTTGAGTCAGCTGTCTTCATTTCTTTGTTTGTCATTCACATTTTGCTTCTGCCCACTACAGCATGGGGTCAGCCCACGTCCGCCACTGGGTAACTTCACTTTGAGTGACTGCATTTTGGTCTTTCACAAGGTGCACATCTGCACACAAGGTAGTTCTCCTCAATGCCAGTACTTTGTTCTTATTTTATTGCTCTGGTATTCTCTTTATATTTAAGAGTCTGATGTGATAGCTGGAGTTTATCTGTCAGCTCTTCCATATGGAGCACAGGGCACATTTCAGCTTTATCAGTTCCTATCGCTTGCTAATGGTGTTGTAAATTACTTTTAGAGTGGCCTTTCTTTTTTTTCTTTTCTGACTGCTTTAATTTCTCAGCATACAAATTTTAATTTGAAACTGTTTTCAAGAAGTTGTCATTTTTTCTGTATACGCACAATGATGTGCATTTCTAACTGTACTCCTGTATGCTGTTCTGATATGTATTTTAATTGAGGTCTACAGTTATATTTGTAAACCAATTTAGTCCACAGGTCATGCTTGTGTGAATTTCTAATTTGCTTTCAGTGCTCTCGTATATTGTTATATTTGTACATCAATTTGGTCTGTATGTCCTGTTTGTGTGGCTTTCTAGTGTGCTTTCAGTGCTCTTGTATGTCCTACTTAAATAGACATTTAACAATTATATAACTAATTTAACTCTGCCACTTATTGACGTTTCTTGTTCTATATTTTTACCTTCGCAACTATATCGCTCTGTCCCTTTACCTTTGCATTTCTATCTATCCTTCTTTCCATATCCCTTTACATTTCTATCTATCTGCCTGCCTGTCTGTCCATCTACCTTTGTATTAGCGAAGGCAGGAGACTGGCAGCCAACAGCAAACTAAGGGCCTCATGTAGGTAGCCATATACCGGTCGGTAACGGCCGATTTTCGGTAATTATACCGTTACCGACCGGTATATTGGCTATTGGTATGTAGGGGGTCAATTTCTGAAATCGGAATTTACCGAATCGGTAAAACTACCGAATCGGTAAAATTACCGAATCGGTAACGTTACCGATGTGGTAATTTTACCGAATCGGTAATTTTACCGAATCGGTAAATTCCGATTTCAGAAATGATATGTAGGGGGAGTGTGTGTGTGTGTTTATGAGTCGGTATTTACCACCAACTTTTAGTTGGTGGTAAATAATTAATGTATGTGTGTATGCATTTGGAAGCGCGTAGCAGTGTGCAATGTGGCATACATACATGCCCTTAGGGCATGTATGTGTGCCACATGTGCACACATGGCCGAATCAGGGGTGCAACAGGGTGTCAATGTGACACCCTGCCACCCTTGCATTTTCTCCACCATTACCGAATCGGTATTTACCGATTCGGTAATGAGGCATACCTTCCCCTCAATGGGAAGGTATGCCTCATTACCGAATCGGTAAATACCGATTCGGTAATTACCGAATTGTAACGAATCGGTAAAAAATACCGACTCATTACCTACATACGAGTTACCACTTCTAAAATACCGATTCGGTATCGTTCGGTATTTTAGAAGTGGTAACTGGTATGCTACCTACATGAGGCCCTAAGTGTTTATGATGTCTGATTTAGACAAACCTTTTGATTTTTCTGCAATTATGTGTATAGCATAGCTATATATAGGGTTGTTTTGGCCAGACTTCATCCATTAGTTTGTTGTAGTGTCATTCACATTTTTTCCAGCTGATGCAGCACTCATCATGGGGCAGTAGGATAGCTCACTTTAGCATTTAACTTTGAGATAAGGCATGCTGTCCTTTCACAACGAAGCATACAAAAAGTGATGGGTGGAAGGTTTAAATTCATCTTAGTCACTTGTAATTACTCGGGCCATATCCCAGTCCATCGTTATTTTGCACAGCATGCCACCTCAGTTTGGGCCCAGCCATATGCAAATCAGTCTTGACCCTGCTCCAATGGTAACAGCCCAGCCCGAACTGCTAGGACTCTCTCAAACAGAACACGAGAAACCCAGAATCCGTTTTGCTCTAATTAGTGCTCATCAGCCAGGTATAGCTTTCACAAAGAGCACATCCAAACACAAATTAGTCCTCTTCGGCGTCAAGGACAACTATGGTAAAATGTGCTTTTTTTAAACCGAAAAATATTTTGGCCTTCAGATTGATGGCCTGGCTGCTTCCCGAACATTGAGGTTTTGCACAAACTATGAGAGAACAAAATAGGAATTGCCAAACTCAAAAGGCTGGCAGTCAATCCAGACCTATTGGCTTTGCCAATGCTTGTTAGAAAGTATCCTTTCACTCAAATTGGTGGTAAAAGGCACACAAAAGGTACAAACCATGTTATAATGGCCAACCACTACCCACATTGGAGACAGTCACAAATCTTTTTATTAAACCTAGCCGCATAGGGATGATTATACATTAGACTTGAACGACACTGGATACAGGAGATCCCATCTCGACATTTGTGCCTAAAACTGTAGGTATGTATATAAAACCACAGTAGTATTGGCAAAGGCCCTGGGTGAACTTTTTGATACACATATCAGTGTGGCTGACTTGCAGGTGTGAACTCTAATCACTCCCATGATCGGTGGTGTGGGGCTATCAGCTTTGGAGACACTCCTGATGTGACACACTGCTTTGAAGAAGAAGAGAGGGCAGAGGGGTGGGTGCTTCAAAAGGAAGCAGACACCTAACATAACCTTTAAACACTCAGACTCTAAATCACATTTAGTGTATAGAAATGGACTATATGAAGGGGAGACTGAGACCCCACAAATTGTCAATAGTCAAACAGCCAGTGCAATGAGGAGAAGCTCTGCAAGACTTCTGCATGTGACTAGGACTGAGGACCAAGGCCGTCTAGTTTGCTAGCTAGGTGAGGGGACATCACCCAGGGAATCCAAGGCCACTTGCCCTGGAGCTTGGAGCACCAGCGCCTGCATGCTTGCCAACATAAGTGTGCCCTGTGAGGAAGACGAGAGCGTTGGAGAGAGTGAGGTCCTTTGGAAGACTCACCTTTGGGAAGTGTATGGAGATGGCTGCTGCACTGATTAAGTCATTGCCCATGTACAGGAAATAATTGTCAACCATTGTATGCCAGAGGGTGGCCCCTGTGAAGTGAGCCGTGAACATCGCTGTGCCAAATAGGTCATCACCAGTGTGCGGTGAGGAGTCAGCAACCCCGTATGCCAGGAAGGGCAGCTGCAAAGTGAACCGTGTTTATCACTGTGTCGAAACCCATGTGCAGTGAGGGATTAGCGACACCATATGCCAGGAGGGGCCGTCATGGACAGATTGCTGTGTAGATTGGGCCATAGCCCAGGCTTGGTGGAGAGCTGGTGACACCGTATGCCAGGAAGGGCTGCCATGAAGGAATATGCTGTGTGGATCAGGTCGAAGCCCTGTGTGGTAGAGGTACGCTAACCCCATATACTAGAGAGGAGTCACTGGGACCAGAAAAAAGTGTGGTCTGATCGGGATCGCCACCAGAGGAGTGAAGTCGCTGTGGTGATGCCTTTGCATCTATCCCGATGCAGGATTAGCATCAGGAGCGTCCACTACTTCCCCCCATCTGTGTGACGGACCAAAGACTTACCCTGCCAGGAGGAGCCTCGAAGAACCTCCGGTTGCATGGCAAAGTGTGAGGAACTCGAGGACTGCCGAGCACAGCCTGCTTGGAAGTGAACTCATCTGAACCAGCCACTGCCCATCCAGCTCCACTCCAGCTCCCGCAGAGAGGAGGTGCTGAGAAACTCCATTCACTCTAACCCTGCAGAGGCAGGTAAGACAGATTTCCATGGGGAAACTTTCTTGTTAGATAGCGCTAGAATACCTTTGACTTTAATGCAGAGTTGGAGTAAATTAATGAGACTCGAATATACACTTTCCCTATAGTGAATGGGGAAGAACCACTATCTCTGGAGCAAGGAGGGAATGCGACACGGGGACCTGCTTATGAAACCCTAGAGCTCCGACCTCAGGAGGACTGTATACTTGTATGGGAATGTCATAAATCTATACCAGAATGATTGACTGCGAAGATCTAAAGTTGTGAAGAGTAGAGATGATACCAATGGAAGGATCGAACCAGTAACTCTAAATAAGAATCTTATGTATACTGATAAAAAGGGGAGACCCAGACTCAGGGCTGAAGATTAAATCTCTTGGTGCCCAGGGAAATCATCAGATTCCTCTTCAACTAGAGATCGTGTCTGGGGGGACAGGTTACAAAGTACTGAGTTGGTCATAGAGAGTCCCTTTCTAAAGATCCTTTCTTGGAATGTGGCCGGATTGGGCTATAAATTGGAATATTTATTCACAATATTTGCCTCTTTCAAGAGACTGAGCAATTTGATTTTTAGGTCGGTATACTCCTCTTACTTTAAATCAGCTGTACATACACAGAAGGGGAGACCTTCTGGAGGTCTGGTCATCTGGATAATACATCTCTGTGCTGTAAGGTCAAAGAAATTGAATTTTGTCTATAATGATATCATGTGTATCAGCCTAGACTTATCAAAGAGACATAGTCTTACGGTTCACAACATTTGTAATATAGATTAATACCATAATAGAAAGACAGCTACCACTGAACAATTGGAAGATTTTCTAGTAGAAAATTCATTGAAAGTTCTCTTATTGATAGGAGGTGACTTTAATTCTAACTTTGAACCGTTGGTTATTGCCCCAAATGGTTAAACTGATGATATTGACAAAAAATGGGACACATCTTCTTTGGATCTTGCCCCAGTTGAATAGTCAGTAAGAGCAGCTCAACTTACTCACCACTTTTACACTAAGCTATGATCTCCGGGCCTGTAGTGGTAAAACCCCTTTGATAAATCAGGTTGCCATACATTCAACAGCATTGGCTATTCCAGCTGTATAGATTATAGTCTACTGAAGCATGTGTTATGGCCTGCAGGGGACAATCTGATCATTATTGAGAGAAGTGACAGTGATCATAATGACCTAGTGTTAACAATGAGAGGGCTTTTGGACGTACCATGTTGCAAGTTGCCGATGGCATCTGTGGGGAGATCTTTCTCCTCTAGTAACAAAAAAACTGTTCTATGGACCTGGGTAGAGCGAAACACTAGTGTTCTATCAAATATAGCTTCTAAGGTGGTTTCTGAAATGGAAAATCTCCTATCAATCCCTAATAAAGAAAAATAAATATTAGTTGATCAGCATGAAGCTTTGTTTAAGCCGATAAAAGAAACTTTAAGCCACAACTTCAAAAGGCTAGTAAGAAAAATAGCTTGGTCCCATGGTATAACAAACTTTGCATGCAAGCAAAAAGCAAATAAGTGTAAGCACTTAAATCAAATAACAGAGAGAGTGTATTGATTTATAGGAAAACATATAAAAATATCATAGCTTCAGAGAGGAAAGCATGGGAAAACACCCTCTGGGATGATTTGCTAACATCTACTAGAAATAAGGAAAATAAGGCTTTTTAGGCAAAAGTGGCACTAGGGTTGTTTAGAATTGTAAATGAGCTAAATTATTATATCCAACCAGAGACTTGGGTGCAGTGGCGGCTGCAACTATATGTGGTGGCGGGGGTGGGGAGTAAACATAATAAAATAAATTAAAATATCACTTACCAGCAGGCCGGCTGCAGGCTCTCGATCCTCTTCGGGTCTTCAGTCGACTCCAGGGGCAGGAACCAGGAAGCACACAGGCTCCCAGTCTCCCCTAGCCAATCATGATGCTGCCTTACAGAGACGTTATGATTGGTCTGAGCGCCGTTGTTTGGCGCTAGGAGAGGAACTGGGAAGCTGTGCATGTTTTGAACCTGGGCTGTGCAATATAGTCCATGAAGGACATGCAAAGTGCACATGATGCCCTGCCAAACAGTCATGGGCACTAAAAAGTGTGCCCACCACTCCCCCCCACCCCACTGTTCTTGTGACAGCCAGCCCTGCCCTGCCCCTAACCAACTGAGCCACGATGGAAAAATAAAATGATATAATGTGGTATTATTATCATTTTATTTTTCCTTTTTCAACTGCTCACAGAGCAGTGGGGCGGCACTTCTCCGCCTTAGCGGAGGAGCTACCCCTGCTTGAATGGAACATTTTAGCTTACTTTATAACCAGGGGAATGTGAATTTCACTGAGACAGATGACACGGAGATTCTAGTAAGAATGAAGGAGTGTTCTTCATTGGCCCTATCTATCAGTGAAACAACAGCTGCAATTAAAAGTATTACAGCTGGGAAAGCACTGGGACCTGATAGAATCCCTGGTAATTTATATCTGGCCACCCAGAAATATTGACTTGTTACATCAAATGCATCTCAAACTCTATTCTTGAGGAAGCAGCAATGTCCAGCGATGCCCAGCTCTTGGGATTCAGCTGAGATTTTATCATTGTATATAAAGGGCCCCATGGAATGTCTCAATAACTATCGGCCGATTAGCCTACAGATAGTAGTCAGCAAACATATATTGCACCTGTTGCAGGGATGAATCGATGATAATATAGCCCTATCAGATTTTCAGGCTGTGTTCAGGTCGGGCAAGAGCAAAATAGATAACCCTGGGCATAGTTTGCGTAGTAGCGCTACGCGTAGCTACCCGAAGTGCACTACGCACGCTACGCGTAGCTATGCGAACTGCGGTCGGAAAAAAAATAACGTTCGCACTGATTGCACAGTGCCGGATGCTTGTCCGCACTGTGCAATCATTGCAAACGGTATCTTGCACAGTGCAAGCGGTCGTTTTCTGCCGCTCGAGTAGATTTGTACTTGAGCGGAAGCTTTCTCAACGCGGACTGGTAGTTTCTCATTGCGAGCGGTCGCGAGCTTGCGCAACCACTCGCAATGAGAAACCTGACCTCCCCGCGTTGAGAATCTCACCGGGAGGTTTATTTTCAACTTGATGTTGCTGATTGCGAACGAGGAAAAAGTCTCGCCGGGATGTTGATTTTGCTCGCTCGCGGTCGGCAACTTAACATTGAGGACCGCAAGCAAGCAAAAAATGCCCGCTACGCGTTTTTGCACTGTGCTACGTGCAATTTGCGTAGTGCGTAGTTGCGCAAACTATGCACGCTCCGTACCATCTATTGGAAGACCATTTTGATCGGCAAGTGCCAGTTTTTATGACACCATAGTTGATTGGCGCTAGAGCTGTGACCAGACCTCTAAGCAAAAGCTTAGGCCCACTTTGAAGGAGATTTGTTTACCAGGAAACCTGCTATCTATACTAATGTGACTACACTCACAAAATTATGGACAAGTTAGATGGGGTGAGTAGAGACAATTAAAAAAGCGCATTATGGTCCAGAAGTGAGTGGGGCAAGAGAGCGTAATAGCCTCAACACTATTTTCACTGTACATCAATAGGGTGATGAAATATCTTGAGAAAGACGGTTGTGATGTCCCTAGGCTAGCAGGTCCAATGATTTGTACCTTCCTGTTTGCTGATGATACACTTCTGCTATCAAAGTCCCCCCAGGGCCTACATAAGCTGTTGAGTGAGTTTCACCTACTTTGACTTGAGAGGGGAATGGAGCTTAGTTGCTCAAATACTAAATGTATGATTCTTAGTGTAACTAAGGCTCCCGGGTCCAAAATGAATGGACAAGGAAAGAGTTGAAGAGGACGAAAGCTTTGATTACCTGGGCATAAACCTCTCTAATGGCTTAATC
This sequence comes from Triturus cristatus, assembly GCF_964204655.1. Lineage (NCBI taxonomy): Eukaryota > Metazoa > Chordata > Amphibia > Caudata > Salamandridae > Triturus > Triturus cristatus. Next base: position 964,677,281 of record NC_140589.1, read on the forward strand.
TGGCTTCTGCAAAAATGAAAAAGCCGAGTAAATCTAATCCATCATTCATCTACCAAAGTAAAGATGTTTAAAGCAACACAGTCCCTACGGGAGTCGTGTCACGGTGATTGGCACATCTTTACTTTGGTTGGACTTCGCATTTCTCCAGTTACTTGATTCTTATTATCCAGGTATGAAGACATTTACAGCAGAGCAGTGGTGGTTTGGTGAGCAGAGGCACTTAATTGACACTTATAATAAAATAACAGAGGGGAAGTTCTTGTTTTGCTTTTTATTCTCTATTATTATTTTTTTTGCTTGTGCTTGTTTACGTTCACAGAAATTGACATTTTATAGGGAAATCCACAAGGACAGTGAGTTAAGGTCTGACACAGCCATCATTTTTAAAAACGAATCCATGTGATTTCAGGTAAATCGACAATGAAGTGGCAGAAGGTGAAGAAAATTTTGAGAAATTACGCAAGCGTATGCTGAACAAACTAAAGTGAGGAACGCAAACACTCTTTATTACTTCATTGCTTGGGTGGAGAAGCTCAGGAAGTTCTTGAGAATTTACCAGAACTAAGTGCCGCTGATCAGAGGGCATTAAATGAAGTTGAGATATGTATTCTGCAAATGGATCATCATTATCTGCCGTGTGTCAGTACCATCATGCAAAGGTATTACTTTGGGTTGAGGGAGCAAAAGTAAGATGAATCACTTGAGGATTTTTTAAATGGTCTTAGGAAATTAGTGGCCAATTGTAAATTTGGTGGGCCGGTAGATGAGAGAATAAGGGATCAATTTGTGTTCAAATTTGCACACGATAAAATAAGAGAAGAGTTGTGGTTGAAGGATAAATCCCCATTGGAAGAGGTAATAGAAATTGCTGAACGTGTGGAGCATATGATGAAATGCATAGAAGCAGTGTGAAGAACAAGTGAAAGGAAAGCGATACTAAAGGTGAAGTATTAGTTTGCCAGGTCAAGAGTAAGACTTCCTTAGATCCAGAAAATAGAAAATTAATACATGTTCCAGAAAGCAAGGGTGTACAAGAAATTAAAAACACCTGTTTTCGGTGTGGCAGGGTAGGCCATAGACCAAATGCAATGTTCTGTCCAGCTCTTCATGCTTTTTGGGAAAAAGAACATTTTGCTAAAAGTTGCAAAAGTAAAATGAAGAGAAGAGATCAAGCAGAGGTTAAAGAGATTGTATTTCAGGTGGATGATGGAGAAGCCAAGCATCCATCAAATGCTGTAATGATTTAGGGAATTTCAGATTGAAATGGAGTTTGATTTCTGTTCTCATCTGACCATGGTTTCCATGGACACATATGACACTTTCTTTAGAGGAAAAGTGAAGCAATGCAAGGCTGACATTTCACCCGTAGGGTATGGAGGAATGCCGATAAAAAATTTAGGGTATTTCACAGCATGTATTGAACTAGGTGAGAGAATGACATCTGGAAAAGTGTATGTTGCAAAGAGACAGGATGCAGTTCTAGGTTGGGCGCATCAGCGTTTGTTGGGTGTTATGTTGAATCTGAATGCTGATCCACAGGTACAAGTACAAGAGGTGGCTGATTCTTTAGCTGCTTTTGATGAGCAGTTTATGGATGTATTTCAGGATAAGTTGGGGCGTCTTAAAAGGTATAAACATCACATAAAGTTGAAGGAGGGTGCGATTCCAGTTGTTGCTTAAGTAAGGAGGATACATTTGAATGAACAGGTTGGTGGGCAAAAGGAGATGGAGCGTTTGATTGAGATGTAGATTCTTGATTGTAGTGGCCAAAAAGTCCAGTGGTGAGATTTGTTTATGCATCGATTTATGTGCACTTAATAGGGCGGTTATTGTGGATAGGTTTCCCTTTCCCAATATTGACGAGATTATCACTACCCTGGCGGGTGCCAAATGTTTAACCACTTTGGATCTAGTATCCGCTTGTCACTCTTGGTGGATGTGGGAGAAATTGATCAGGAAGAAGAAAGATGTGGATGAAGTGGTGAATGTGTGTGAGGTCTCATTAGGAGCGGTTGAGGAAGACGAATAGATGAGTGAGATAAATAAGGATCAGGAAATTACAAAGGTAATTGAGTTGATGTTATTGGGAGAAGGTAAGCATTTGGAGAAACCCTGGTCTATGATCTGTGAAGAACCACTTGTTACTCAATTTTGCACATGATGGTCACTAGAGCATTGCAGTTTTGATAGCCAAAAATGGATGAGGAAGTAGAAAGGGTTGTGAGAGACTGCATGCAGTGTTGTATGAGTGACAAGATTTCGAAAAAATAAACAAATGCCAATGGTCTGCAGACAGCTCTCAAAATATCCCTGGGATGAAATTCTTATTGATATAATAGGACCCTTGCATGGTGAAAGCAACACTTCATATTTAATAGTAGTGTTGAATTTGTACTCTAGGTGGATTGAAGTAAGAAAAAATATTCGGCAAGTGTTTTTAAAAAAAAATGGAAGACATATTTAAAAGGGAAAGCTATCCTAATTCCATTTTATTAGATAATGGTCCCCAATTTTGTTCAACAGAGATGAAAAGATTTTTAAAGGAATCTGTGATTATTCATAAAAGGAGTTCTATTTATCACCCAGAAACCAATGGAGCTGTGGAAAGGGTGAACAAAACTCTGAAAGAGTGTATTCAGTTAGCAAGGGCAAATAATTTAAAATGGAAGTCAGTCCTACAAGACAGGATAATGGCATAGCGTATGTCTGCCCATTCCACGATGGGGAGGTCACCCTTTGAATTGTTCAAAGGAAGGGCGGCTAGCTCTAGGATGTGTCCAGGGTGGATGGTATTGAAAAAAGGGTTAAAGGATAATGATATTGGTGAATAGAGGAGTAAGGAACTCAGACATCAGGAGGTTAGGATACAGTAGTTTGACAAAGGGAAATGTGTGGTAGACAATCCAGTGGCTGTGGGTGACTGTGTTAAAATAAGGGCATCTGTGGGATGTGAACCATGGTCAAAATATACTTAAGAGAGAAAAGTGGTTAAATTATTCAAAAAATGCTGTGAAGACAGATGATGGGAGAATTTGGAATAAAAGTTGAGTGGTGGTGGTTAAATCTTATTCTGATTCTGCTCCTATTTAACAGTCACTGCAATCAGTACCCTGGGCAAGGTGGTGACACACGGCAAAAAGAGTCACATTCTTATTCAGTGCTTGGTGGGGAGAGGAGCCTGAGAGTGCGTAAAAAACCTTTGTATATGAAAGATATTGTTTGCTAAGATTAGTTTTGGTATATTATGGGATGTTATGGGATACACCATGTGTTCATGACCATATTGTAATTTACTTTCCCTTCTCTTTTTCACTTATTTTGGAAACATGATACTTAGGGTTAATAGTTCTTTTGAACTTTTCTTGTTCTTAACTGTCAAGGTCATTATGTGAGTTTTCTTTTGTTAATAAAGGGGGAGAAGTGTGATATGTCATAATCAAAGGTTCTACCTGGATCTAAGAATGTTATGAGATTCCAGCTGGGATCAGTTGCCTGTAGACGGTTGATGGACGAGGTGATTAAATTGGACCTACAACACATTGAAGATGGGATGCTTCGTTATTCATATGTGGAGAACACCACAAACTCTCCTGCTAACAAAACATATATAATATCAAAGTCCAAGGGGTGGCCTTGTATGGTGCAAACATTTGGGGTTATGCAAATTGCAAATTAACAGTCGCTGAAAATAAGTTCTTGAGATCTCTTCTCTCATTACCACAAAGCACCCCTCTAATCCTTGTCCTCCTAGACTTGGCTCATAGATAAGGTTGAAAGTTCATAGCCGTCCACTGTCATACTGGCACCACTTATGGACGAATTAAGAAATTTCCAATAAATACTGAAGTTCCCAGGTAGCTCCAGAATTGTCTAGTTGTGCTTTGTATAATTATTATTTATCAAACGGGGTCTTGAAAGATTTTGGCATTGTTCCAAGGGTCTTGCTTCAATCCCCAGGGAAGCCATAAAGAAGTCTTGTGGAACTTTGTGATGGAGGAAATATCTAGTTCATGCAAGCAGGGGAGTTTGGTTGATAAGATTATTCAATTTAAAGCCTTTCCAATCTATGAGCCTTTTATGGCTGTAGTCGCCTCCTCCCCCTCAAAGCAAAAATACTATTTTTGGAGTTTAGACATGGCACCTAAAACACAAAACATTCTTCACAAAATGGGGTAAATTAGAAGCCAGCTCTGTGCTTTGCCCCGCTTGTACCATAGAAGTAGAGCCAGTGGCCCACATATTTTTTTGTAGGTCTTATGTAGCACCAAGAAAGAAGCGGATAACCCTGCCATGCTGAAGAATTCTTACTACAAGATATATGGAGGCCCTTAGAAGTCTTAGCAGCAATGCAAGTGAAAGTATTGCATATTGTGTCTCCTGATTTTTGTTGTCCGCTCGAGTGAGTAGAGGGCATAGTAAAGAAGTAATTGCTAGTCTCTAGCATGACAAATTTTGTACCTCTGTAGAAAGGTAATGGAATATTGTTATTGACTGTACTATCTAAACTATCTTATTTAACTTTTAGTACTGTATTTACACAGGTGTATTATCTGCTTGCTGGTATAGCCAAGTGTATTGTTTAATCCGTTTTTATGTGTATTGTGTTTTTAACTGAAAAATAAATGTGGAATAAACTATTCTTAAGTAAGTGAGTATGTAACAATGTCGTATTTACCTTTTTGTTAAAAGTGGTAACATAAAATAGTTCTCTTTTTTCAAAAAAGTGAATAATTGCCTGGACAAAAATGTATTGCTGCTGCGTGTATTCTGAGTTGTGAGCCTGTATTAACCCCCTGTACCTACCTTCTCGCTGAAGGAGCCTTGTATTGCTTGCACCATGCTATTCCTGAGAGTCGTGTTGAAAGTGTACTTGGCTCACTTGCTCAATATTCATAGTAGGCCGGTCCAGTGGGACATCAGAAGTAAAAAGGCCTCAGCCCCCATGGCTGGGCTTAGCAACTCCTTCCTTGCCCTGTGGCCCTCTGAAATGGGGTTCTCACAGTCATGTGTAGGATGGGGATCTATCTTCTCCCAAAAGCTATTAAAGACCACACCATTCTTTTGGCAAGCATTCTCTTCTGATCTGCAACATGTGCAAAAGAGAGAAGTGCATACACTGAGAAAAGAAAACAGCAACAAAAAGTGACAAGTATCTTTCATATGGAAGCAAGAATGTTATGCACAAGGTAAGTGGGAAACGTAGCAACCAACCACCCTCATACTGCAGAATACTCTGACAACTACCTCCATAATAAAGACCCAACAGGAATTCAAGAAAGGCAACAGGGAGGCACTAGAAATTCAGTCACAATGGCATTATCTGCCACATTGATTCTTGCCTGAAAAGTGATTTCTACACTTCTAGGAGCAAGTTAAGATAAAACAACAAGAGTTTGAAGCAGCAACCTTACAACAAAGAAGTCAATATGCACTAACCCAGAATCCTGTAGCACTACAGATCTGAACGTGGAATCCAAAGATGTGATTGGGTCCCAAAGAACATCGCACAGTGTACGTTGACACTGACACTGATAAATAATCTTACAAACCATCAGTATTACAAGTGGTGCAGCACTTTTTTTGTTCAATGTTTACCAAGGTACGGTATTGTAGGCAAATTGGTTGAAGGCAGGGTTTTTAAGTTATGTAACAGAACCTCACCTCTTATCTCACTAAGCCCAAGCAGCACAGAACCAATTGAGTCGAAGTACGCTTAGAGGGAAGCCTGGACAGTCCAGGAGGGATCCAATGCAGCAAGATGTCTCCATTTATCCCAGAAGAAAATGTATTGTTAACCTGTTCTTGTAAGCCTTGGGGGGACAATTTGGGCAAGCTGCCTCCATACTAAAGCCTATCTGACACCGTGCCTGACAGAATTAACAAGCATTGAAAATGCAATAGGCCTCGCCTTTTATTAAGTTAAAGCCATTTGCTTTGCTAATGGTATTATATAGCAAAGCAAATGGCTTTAACTTAATAAAAGGCGAGGCCTGTTGCATTTTCAATGCTTGTTTTCTTTCAATGCGGAAAGTTTCCAACCCACATGACTTCCAGTTTCATGGTTCTCGGTGCCGCTTTACCAGAAACCACAGCGGCCCCCAAGCATAGCGAAAGATGTCACCGAAACAAAGTGAGATATCAACGGCAGATAGGGAGAGCCTGGGAGGCAGAGAGAACTGCGGGGAAGAGTCAGAGAGTGGTAGGAGGAGGGAGAGGGGCAGTCTGCCCAGAGACAGAGCTGGGAGAGTGAGAGAACAGAGACAGAGCGGCGAGAGTAAGAGCGCAGGGCAGAGAAAGAGGGGCAGTTGAGAACCACAGGCAGAGCGGGGAGGGTAAGAGGACAGAAGGACAGAGTCAGAGAGAGGTAGAAGGAGGCAGGGGGTAATTAGACGACCACTGGCAGAGCCAGGACAGAGAAGGACAGAGTCAGGGAGGGTAAGAAAAAGCCAGAGGGACAGTCAGTCCAAAGACAGAGCGGGAGATTAAGGGGTCTAAAAAGGGCAGAGCTAGACATGTGTAGAAGGAGGCACCGGGGAGTCAGAGAGCAGAGAAGGGTAGAGTTAGCAGGGTTGAGAAGACCCCAACGGCTCACGGAGAGTCCAGGGAGAGACGGCGGTGTGAGGGGACCGGCTGGGGTGATTAGGGGCAGGAGCGGAGGCAGAGGGTAGTCTGTCCTGGCGGAGAGACCGCTGCCTGCTGAAAGAGATGTGGTTGGAGTGCTGTGGACAGAGACACCGCTGCAGTCAGGCAGCCAGGCACGTGGGTCCGTGGCAAGAAGCGCGAAGCGTGGGCACCGGCACACTGACTTTGGTACCGGCGAGGCAAAGTAAGCGCCCTCAAACCTTTCTGGGCTACTAGGCGCTCCGTACCGTCCTCTGCTTTCGTTTGCCGGCTTTGCCTACCGTTACAGGCACTTGTCATTAAAACAAAATAGGGACTGCTGCGTAGATCTGGGAATGTGGCCGTACTAAAATGGCGGTTACGTTTCTGTTTTTCCAGCCATTGAAACGTAACAGCTCCTTTGAGAGGCATGCCACAAGACTCGGTCAGCAACGACCAGAGCTACAGCAGCAGCTCCCTTCCACCCAGCAACAGACAGGTACCGCTTCCCTCCACCCAAAAACAAACAGGTACTGCGCGCCTCCTCCCTGAATCAGAGACCGCCTCACTCTGTCAGATACAAGCAGCTCCCCTCCACCTAGCACCAGACAGGTACCGCTCGCCTGCTCCCAGAAACAGAGACAGCCTTACTATGTCAGATATAAGCAGTTCAACTCCATCGAGACACTACCTGACTCTCCATGTCCAGCGACAACCAGGCACGAGCAAACACGACTTCACTCTGTCGAGCGCCAAACGGGCAAACACTACTTCACTGCTTCACTCTTTTAGAGCCGTCCCAGTTGGACTGGCTCGCGAGCCGTCCCAGATGGACTGTCTCGCATGACTGGTTTCTTATCTTTATGGGGCCATGTGTTTGGACCCATAAAGATAAAAAAAACTTTTACGCCAGCAGTAAGTCGGGGCAGCCAGTCCAACTGGGGCGGCTCTAAAAGAGAAAAGTGTACATCACTAGACGCTCTTTTCCAATGGCTGGCCACCGTTTAGCATAAACGGTGACGCCAGCCAATGGAAACGAGGGGCGGGGCTTAAAGCCCACTAGAGAAATCTACCCTAAAACATTAAATCTCGCCAGCAAGACTGCACATGTCTGCGCAGTCTTACGCCAGGCGAGACCTAAAAATATATATATATATACATAACTACTGGTAATATACCTAATGACTTTTTTATGTTTCCTTTATCAATATTACCCTGAAAATTACTTATTTCACACATTACTCCACTCATGTTAACATAATTTTTACAAGTGATATGTATTGTTATGGTCATGAGCTACACCGCCTATATGGCTGTTATTATAATTTTACTAATATAGCTGTGTGTGTCCTGTATACTGAGAACTAAACATATAGGGCCAGATGTATGAAACTCTGATTTAGAAATTAAGACCACAAACAGGTTTTAGGACATGTACCAGTCCCCTTTTAGGAGTTGGTAAAGTTTTGAAGACTACTGAAATATGATTTTGACTGGATATTGATTGGCATTTTGAAGGAATCAATTGTAGGCATCCCTTTCAAATACTGACTCGATACCAAATGTATCCATTGTTTGTGACCTGAAGCCCTGTCACAAACTATTGAAAAGTTACAGACTCTCAAGTTGCGGTGGTAACTTACTTGCAAAAGCGAATTAGTTCTCTTTGATTCCCTTCCCCGTGAAGTGTTGAAAAACGTTCTGGGGTGGGGGGGGTGGGGGGATGGGGGAGTAGGCAGTAGTTCAGGAGACCACTGCAAACTCTCTCATAAACTTGTTTTTTAAAATATATATAATTTTGTGAGAAGACTGTTTCCTTACAGGAAAGCAGTATCCTTTAGAAAAAAAATACTTTATCAAAAAGCAAACACAAGCATGGTGGTCTGCTTACAGTGGTGGGGGCGCCCGTCTGCAAGGTACATGGAGGGGGACCCCCACACTGCGCACATAGTCAGGAGCTTTCAGGCCCACCCATGCACAGTGCCAGAGGGGGCCCCCTGGAACTCAGGGCCTACCCAGCACAGCAGGGGCTGGGGGGGCTATTGTTACACCACTCTCTGTTTACATCTCAAAGCCATCATTTCTATGATTCCTACCAATTGTGGTGAGCCACAGTTTGTAATTAATATTAATTAGGTAGGCCAGACACCGTCCCACTCTAAGTTCTTATATTGAGATCTGATCTATTACTAAGTAGGTCAGTTTGCAAGATAAGTTACTGGTCGCAAAAAGTCGATATGCAATTTGTGACCCCTTTTTGCAGTCAGGTTTCTAGCCAGTTGCTGAAGATGGCACTTCATAACATCACACCAAATATGAAGCTGAGGTTATCACAGAACATGTTGGTTTTCATGTGATATTATACTAACAACAGACACATTAGTTAGACCATGATTGCAAAATGACAACACGTTTAAATCTACTTTCATACAGACAAAAGTACATTTTGCTTTGATAGCTTAATGTTAGGCTGTTTTAATATAGAGTGCCATCTACCATTTCTGGCTTCTATAGGTATTCCTGTCTGAAAAAGCCTTGAGATTAGTTGTCTCTTCTCTAGAGCTCTCCTGGGGGATGTGATGTCTTCGGACCCTCAACCTCAATCTTTGCGGTTTGTATGTGCACCACTGTCAGAATCCCTACTTTATGGTTCAAATTTGTTTTACTGCTTTTTGTAATTGCAATGCTGGATAAGACAGGGTGGTCGCACACAATTCTCTGTCAGGACCGGAGGCTCCGATTATGCTTCTCATTTCTTTACTAGAAGCTCACAGCAGCCAATGAAAATACTGATAAAAAACCATATGACAACCATAGAGTCCCAGGGTATATAAGGTCCCTGTAGGCACATAGAGTCCTCTTTCTTTGCTGTTCCACAGCCAGTTAAGTGCCCTTTATTTTCCTCCTACTGGGACAGTGTGTAACTGCTATTTTTGCGTTTGTTGTTGTTTCTGGCGTTAATTGCTTAATGTACGCGCTGTCACTGGTGCGCGATTGCTGCGAGGCAAATTGTAAGCTTATAAGCCTAACTGCATAGGGTTATTGGTGCTGGTGTTCTTTGGAGGTTTGCGGGACCTCGTACGCGCTGCGTGCGCTTACCGGGGGTGTCCGGATTCCTTTGGTGCCTTTGTTCTGCCGCTTCAGTACGGAGCGGTTCCCTCGCGTCGCTGGCTTCGGGCACTGGTGGAGCGGGAGGAATTGAGGAGTGGGGACGCGCGTCTGAGTGACGCGCAGTCATCTTTTAGTTTCAGCGAGCCTCGGCCAGCACGCATGCGCGGCGGCCATTTTTTGCCCATTACCGGCATTGGGAGCATTGAGTGAACACCGGAGCAGCGTTGTGGATGCTTCTGACCCTGTTTTTCTGCCAATTTACAAGCAAAAGGCTTGTTTCTTCGCTCCTCAGACGCCCTACTGTTGTATCACGCAGTGGGGCTGTACAATTGAGCATAGGCTTTGCCTAGAGTGGAGTTCGCAAGCCCTCCCTCCCTCCACATCCTAAACTGTTCTTTTGCTTCACCTGTGTGGTGAATGATCTAGGGCTTGCCTGGGGTTACCACTCCCCCTGACCTCCATTTGCATATCTTATCGACCTGGTTTGACACACTAATGTGAAAAATGTCTGAGTATTATGAGGAGGACTATTATTATTATGAGGAAGAACCCTCTGGGTCTATCAAGCATGACCTCGTTGAGGCCTTGGACGCAGGTGTCCAACAGTCTGTGAACTCTGCGTTGGTGAGAGCAATTGCGCCCTTAAAACGTCACCTTTGTACCTATGCCAGGCAGCAACGTTGGCTTCCCTCGTCAGTCTCCCGAGCTAGATCTGGGGGTAAAGGAAGAGCGAATCCCCACGCTGCGGATTTCGCTAAACTGGCTAAGTCAATGGCGGACCAAGAACGCTCTACTCCAGGTAGAGAGGCCACAATTACTGAAATATCTCAGGAGGAGGATGACCAAGGTACCACCTCTGACTCTACCACTGACGAAGAGGAAGCCCCTCGTCCTTCCAAGAAGGCAAGAAAGGAGAAACATTCAGCTCCGACTCCGTCACCCAAAGTTCTCAGTTTCGAGCCTGCTGACATTATCCACCCTAACTCCACGTCTTGGCTCACATCCCAAGAAGTGGCAGACTATGTCCAATCCCATCTGCGCCAGGCGTTTGATACGGACGTGCGTGCTCGACTGCGGTCGGAATGCCCTAGGCCTGATCTGGCAGATAAAGTGGCGGTTACCCCGGAGGTGGACCCTTCAATGCTAACTTATTTGAAGAAATATTCTAAGGACCCCAAGAAAGGCCTGGACAGGTCTTGGCGGTCCTGCCAAGATAAGCTGCTGGACGTAACAGGGCCACTAACGAAGATTCTGGAACTTGGCTTTAGGGCCAAATTGACCCTGACGAGCTGATTGGTTGGGCCCAACCGGCGGTGTGCAAACTTGGCAACGTCCATTCTCTTAAAGCTGGACCCCAGGCTGGCCGAATTGTCCACATCGGAATCGGGTCCTCTAGCCCTGGGTCTCCTGTTTGGTCAGCCCTTCCTGAAAGAACTAACGAAGTTTGTGGCCACATTCAGCGGGCTAGATAAAGCCCAAGGTTCTCTCAAACGGGCTTTCCGCCCAGTTTTTGGCAGGGCCGGACGCTTTCGTGGGTGCTCGTTCGGCCAGGGGTACAACCAAGGCACCCAACAAAGGGGAGGTTATCAAGAGAACACTTCCAATACCTCCAACTTTTATCCCTCTCGACGTTCACGAAACAGGTTCCGCAAAGGTGGCAGATTTGGTGGCAACTCCAATAACCAGCATGATACCGGAAGCTCAGGTGAGCCTAATTCCTTCTTCCAAAGTAATGTTGGGAGGCAGAGTCGGATATTTTCTCAACAGCTGGCGCGAAATCTCGCAAGATGCATGGGTGTTGCAGACCGTACAGGGGTACAGGCTAGAGATGTACGGCTCTCCTTCGCAGGAGGTTCTCCCACTCCCTCTGTCTTTTTCCCAACAAGATCAGAGCTTTATCACAACAGAAATGGAGTCCTTGTTGCAGAAAGTCGCGATTGCGCCCTCCGTGATTCACCCTCATGGTTTCCTGAGCAATGTCTTCCTAGTGGAGAAGAAAGGGGGTGGCTCCAGATTAGTGTTAAACCTCAAAGAGTTCAACTCATGGATTGTTTACAGGCATTTCAAGATAGAAGGTATCCATCTGCTGCACGATCTCCTCCAGGAAGGGGACTGGATGGTCCGATTGGACCTGAAAGATGCGTATTTGTGCATTCCCATTTTTCCCCCTCACCGGAGGTTCCTTCAATTTGTATGGAACGAGGTGTGCTACGAGTACAAAGTCCTTCTGTTCGGTCTGTCGTCAGCAACGTGGTGCTATACGAAGCTTCTGAGACCGGTAGTGGAGTTTCTCAGAGCTCGGGGAGTCCGCCTCATAATATATCTAGACGACATCAGAATTTTGGCGTCCTACCCTCAGACAGTCCAAGCGCACCTCAATTGGGCGATAAGCTTGTTGCAGAGTTTGGGGTTCATTGTCAACCCGCAGAAGTCGGTACTGACCCCTTCTCAGTCCATCGAATTTCTGGGCTTTCTGATAAATTCTTGTACTTGTCAACTCTTGCTGCCAATGCCAAAGATCAGGGCCATCAAACGGGAATTGCGGTCTACCCTTCGCAAGCAGACGACATCCCTGAGATCGTTAGCCCGCATAGTGGGTCTGCTGGCTTCTTCCATCCATGCGATCTTCCCGGGCCCCCTTCACTACCGGGCCCTTCAGAGGTTCAAGATCCGCCATCTCCGGAAAGGTCTCAGCTACTCAGAACAGATTCCTCTCTCAGAGGAGGCGAGGCTGGAGATGGACTGGTGGTTAAATCACATGGAGGCCTGGAACGGCCGAGCGCTATTCGGATCAACACCGGATGTGGTAATCGAATCGGATGCCAGCCCGTGGGGCTGGGGAGCCCGATGCGGCACATTGTCCACAGATGGTCGATGGTCGCCGGAAGAACTACATTTGCATACCAATTGCGTGGAACTGTTGGCTGGTTCCTTCGCGATCAGATGTCTCTCGCCTCAGAAAGCGGATTGTTGTATCCTCCTCCGGATGGACAACATCTCGGCGGTACGGTACGTCAACAAGTTGGGTGGTACCAAGTCCCGAATGCTGGCAGAGATTGCCAAGGACTTTTGGCACTACTATCTTCAGAACAGAATTTAGGTGGTTGCAGAATACCTCCCCGGTTCCAGCAACCAGGTAGCAGATTGGAACTCCCGTCATCTGCAGGATTCCAGCGATTGGATGCTGTTACCCAGAGTGTTTCAGAGCCTAACCCATCTTTGGGGTCCTTGTCAGATAGACATATTTGCATCCCGACTCAACAGACAAGTTCCCCAATTCTTCAGTTGGAGGCTGGATCCAGAAGCAATGGCCACGGATGCATTCCTGCAAGAATGGGTGAGGTCTCTATGCTATGAGTTTCCCCCGTTCCTCATGATCCCCAGGGTTCTAGCGCGAGCAAGGGCTTATCAGGCAGAACTCATTTTGATCAATCCTTTGTGGAGGGCTCAGGCATGGTTCCCAGCTTTACTGGACATGAGTTGTGCGATTCTGATCCTTCTTCCCCGGTTACAGAACCTATTGCTGGACCCTCTTCAGAACCCTCATCCTTTGGTGACATTGGGCCATCTTCCGCTAGTAGCTTGGCGGGTTTCAGGGACAGATGGAATGTCCCGGGCATTTCAAGCGAGGCTAACAACTTTATCAAGGAAGCTTGGTCGGCCAACACCCACAAAAGATATTCCTCCTCTTGGAGGAGATGGTGTGATTGGTGTTCTCAACGGGACGTGGATCCCTCTAAGGCACATGTGTCTTTAGTGGTTAATTTTCTAGCCTCTATTGCTTCCTCCGGTTTAGCCTACAGGACGGTCAGCAACTTTCGGTCCGCTATATCGGCGGGGCATTTACCTTTGGAAGGTAAGCCCATAGGAGAACATCAATTGGTATGTAAATTGCTTAGAGGAGTCAGGATGGTGAAACCTCCTTGCCCAAAATACTCTCACTTGTGGGATGTCTCTATTGTCCTTAAATTTCTGGAGGCCTGGCCGTCTAATAGGTTCTTGTCTTGTAAACAACTTTCGGCCAAGTTAACTATGCTCTTATGTCTGGTTTCTTGCAAACGGGTATCTGACGTACGTGCGCTGGATTTAGCAGGTCGTAGATTTTCCCCAGAGGGTGTGACCTTCACCTAGTCCAGGAGAACGAAGTGTAACACTACTTCTGTCACGTACCCGGTTTTTCCTAAGCTGTGCGTCGTGCAATGTTTTAAGGATTACGAGGTAAGTACTGAGGAGTTTTGTACTAATATGCAAGGTCAGTTGCTAATTGTTCTGCAGAAGCCATTTCGCCCAGTGACTCCAGCTACCTTGTCTCGATGGATGCGTTGGCTCATGGGCGAAGCAGGAATTGATATTTCCAAATTTGTGGCTCACTCCGCCCGCGGAGCCATGGCTTCGAAGGCATATTCGGCAGGTGTCAGCCTTTCAGACATCATGAGTGCAGCTGACTGGTCTAATGAGCATATATTTAAAGCGTTTTACTATAAACCTATTGTGGATGTTGCTTCAGTGGTGGTGGCTCTGTTTTGAACAAGCATAATCGGAGCCTCTGGTCCTGACATAGAATTAAAAATTTGCAAACATTCGTGACAAGAATTTTCAATTCTATTAAGGACAACGGCAGCGAGGATTATCCCACCCAGAAATACATATTGTATTATGTGATGTTATATGTTTGATCATGCTATATATTTGCATTGCTCTGAATATTCCCGCCCCTTTTTTCTCGTAATGGTTATGTTGTCTTTTACCAAGCAGTCTGGAATGGCTTTTACGGGGTGTTCTTCTTTCTTTCAGGTGCTGACAGCAAGTAAATCTGAATATGGTTCAGCTGTGATTGGCTGGTTTATAGTTCTGTGTTCTGCGCACAAGTGAGTTGTCTGGACCGGGATCCAGTTGGAGCGTTGGGCCCCGTTGGGCTTTCAGTTCGTTGGTTGGAGAAGTCCTTATCTGTCGGTGATCCTTCAAGAACAGGTCGTGCATGGACTTAACTGTTGTTACAAAGAAAGAGGACTCTATGTGCCTACAGGGACCTTATATACCCTGGGACTCTATGGTTGTCGCATGGTTTTTTATCAGTGTTTTCATTGGCTGCTGTGAGCTTCTAGTAAAGAAATGAGAAGCATAATCCTCGCCTCCGTTGTCCTTATTAGAATTGAAAATTCTTGTCACGAATGTTCGCACATTTTTAATTCTCCCCACCCTTGCTGTTCTATATAGCAGGAAAAACAACTCAATCAATCATTCCTAACTCATCCCCCCGCACCACTCACTTGTACTCAATCTGTGTCTTCATTCCCTCCTCTTCTGTTTGATCATCAATTTTGGTTAAAACCAGTATGCGTAGGTATCTAGGGCAGGTCAGTACATAGAGGTCAGCAGAGAGCAGCGAAATATAACGTTTCCAGAGTTTTCGATAGGTATCTAATTGAGAGGTGAGTGCTAGGGTCAACCCTCCATTCCCAATATATGCAATATCCTATTGAGCCATGCTGTGTGCGTCTGGAGCTTTTTGGTCCCCAGTGGGAAAGAATGGCTTAGAGTGCTGCTCCCAGTGCTAGGCCAATATGTCGCCCCCTACGTGATTTGAGTGGAAAAGTCAGAGGGTTGAGGAGTACCAGGACAATGTATGCTGGAAAGCGTAACAGTTGCGTATCAAGGAACTTATTAATGTCAGCCACACCACTTCTCAGTATCGCATGAGGTTTGGACAATCCCAGAGGAGGTGAAGTAACGTCCCGGGAGCCCCATAATCCCTTCCGCAGTATACACTACTGCTGTGGTTGCCTCTGTGCAGCCTAACAGGTGTTAGGTACCAATAAGTTGCAATCTTAACACAGGCTTTTATGATTGTGGTGTTGTACGCAGTATGCCTCTCCCTGCAGTAGATCCCTTACCATTCCTTGTGTGTCGGGGTCCGCCCTATCTTTTGTTCCCATTGCTTCTGCACTGGGGTTTTCTGCTCAGTAGTGGATTGCAGTAAGAAAGTGTATAGTTCAGTGATGATGTATCGGTCATTGTCTTAGGACAGTAACCACTTCTCAAGGGCAGTGAGCGAGCATTGTGCACCCCTAGAGATGCCTGGATGGGGAACCCAGTGTCTGATTTAAATGTATTGGAGCCACTTTTCTTCTGCCAACTCATAATCCTGTTTGAGCTGTTCAAAAGGGAGGGGCCCTAAAGCGACAGCCATATTACCCACTGAGTGCCAACCAGCTGCTTGCCAGGCCACAAAGGCAATGGGGTGAAGACCAGGGGTAAACTCTGCATTATCCAGGATAGATGGCAGCGGTGATGGGAAAGGCAGCGGCGATCCAGGGCAGGATGGGGAATGGCGTGAAGGGGGAAGTCAGCAGATGAAGGCATAGGGAAAGTTAAATAAATAAATAAATCCTATTCCGTTGTCTGTCGACTTCCCTGCCTGACCTACTGCGCTTAAATGCACGGACCACGGCTGGGGAATTAGGCCAGGCCGGGTCAGGTAGCTACCCGGTCCCATACTCTGAGTATGGCTTTGGTAATACAAGCCCCAGGCCCTCTGCTGCCTATGTAAGAAGGGAAGCTTCCAGAGATGTTCTCCCGCAGTTGCTATATCCATGAAACACTAATGCTTTTCGGACTCCTTGTGATTCCATTCCCCTAAGCATAGCTGTGCCGCTTGGTAGTAGCGCTAGACGCTGGGGACCCCATGACCTCCGTCTCGGGTCAGGCGGTAGGTCTATTTGTGACACATACGTGCCTTACGACCGTCCCAGACGAATAGCTTGATTTCTTTCAGCAAGGTTTGTAACATGGCTACAGGCAGTGCTAGAGACATGGCCTGGAACAAAAAGAGCCCGCTGCAATATGGTAATTTTCAGCTCTGCCACCCACCCGAGCCAGGACAGGCGGTGGTGTTTCCATTGAGCAAGGTCTTTGTGGATCTGCCTAAGTAGGGTTTGGTAGTTGATGGCCACGGTATCTCCTAATGTACAAGCAATCTTAGAACCCAGGTGGGACACTCGGGTGTCCTCCCACTGAAAGGGTATTGAATAGCCAGCTGGGTCTGTACAGCCAGTGGGACAGAGAGGTTGAGAGCTTGTGATTTCTGAAGATTGATACAAAAGCCCGCGGCCTCCCAAAATTTCCCCGGCTCTTCTAGGAAAGTTGGTAAGGCCATGAGCGGGTCATCGAGAACTACTCTCACATCATCGGCACAAAGGCTAATGTTATATTCCTTGCCAACACCTCACCTCAGTGATATTTGTATTGTTCCGCTCTCTTTGCGCCATCAGCTCCATATAGAGCGAATTAGAGGGGCTAGAGAAACCCTACTTTAAAGGCATTCTCAAAACCTTAGCAAGTTTTAGCAGACATCAGAGGCATCACTTACAGATGCCCAAAAGACAGGCTGATTGTATTACTGCATATTACGTGGTTGGTGAGACGCATATATATTTTGCTATAATTTATGTATTTTAGCCTTGGAAAAGCACTGGTATCAGACACGAAACACCTGCTGGTTTACGTAATTGGACTAAACATAACATATCTTTGAACAATAATGAAATCACCATAGAAATAAACTGATGTAAATGTAGAGAGGCAAGATGGCGGCTGTGTGACTGCTGGGGAAGCCGCTTGCCCTCACAACCAAAAGTTAATATAGACCCATAAGACGCATTGTTGGCATAAAAACAATTGGATGAAGCAGCATAAAGAATCGGAGCACTTCTGGCTCTTACGGTGTAAGAAATCTATTGAGGCATTAAAGGAACGAAGCAAAGAACGTACCCGTTGGCTCGAGACATTGTTCGGCTATTGGCTCCCTTGGCGAGAAACGGGCTCTTCTCGCTGTAGGCCAGAATGCCCCCCAAACAAGCCAAACTTCCGTAGTAGCGCATGGAGAGCGGAGCGACTGGAGGAGTGCGAGGGCTGCTGCCTGCCCAGAAGACGCCGGGTGATGGGAAAAGTGAGGACGCTGCTCACACTGCCGGCCGTGCGGAAGAGGAGGAGACAAGCGGCAAAACAAAAGCGAGTGAACAGCATCCCGCCATGCTGGTAACAAGACCTAAGCAACCTACGGTCCCTGGAATGTTCTCCAGCCGCTGATCTGGCAGGGGAAAGAAACTGACAGGCAAGGACGTAGGGAGCGCTATGGCCTTGAAGGAACCAGTGAGTGCAGGAGAACATTTGCTGCGAAGTGCTGCGAAGTGCTGTAAAAAAGACACACTATCTCTAGAGACACAAAAGGGGGCAGGCACTAAGACAAATAGAATGATCCCACCGCTTGACAGTAGAGCCGAAAGGAGGGCAGATCTGAGAAAAGCTCAGGCGGGAAGTGTAGGGCTCAGATTCAGATCATAGCCATCTGAGCCAGATGAAATGGGACTACTCAACCACTCATTTCGGGATGGAGGTTGGAGAGATAGAGGATGTCGGAGTACAACTCAAAGCTGCCAAATTATTCTCCGGACCTAAATCTAACACAGAATCCTCTCCATCGATGGGGCTAATCTACTCTACTCTTAAACAAATGCAGGTAAAGACGCGACAGGAGCACTAGAGGGCTCATTTGGCGACTAAAAAATTCAAGGAGCCATTCGAAAAGTTAACAAGGCATGCTCTGAGATTGTGAAACGCACAACAGCATTGGAGGATTGGATCGTGGTACTTGAGGCAGGGGCTGAGGCTACGGGACAGCAAGCCACAGCAAACAAAGCCAGAATGACAGATGTGTTATGGAAGTTGGAGGATTTTGAAAACCGTCAGTGGCGGAATATCTTGAGACTCCTGGGCTTTGAAGAAAACGCAGAAGGGGGATGACATTTGTGGATTCGTCCTTCGGCTGTTCCCAGAACTGGCACATTGGGACTGGTATGCGGAGGTGCAGAGGGTACACCGATTCTCTCTGATCCTGAAGAAGAGAGGGGGTCAAAGTGATCAGAATGTTAAACCTAGAGCTATTCTTATCTTTTTGGGCAACTTTCTTTTTTTCACAGCAGGCAGTCTTTGACAAAGCTGGACTCGAAGCCAGGCGATCAGCAGAGGGACAGACATCCTCCGTTAGGCCTGATTTTTTGTCACACTACGGTGGAGAGGAGATGGAGTCTCCATCAACTAATCACCCCCTTTCAGAAATTGGGCAGTGAGGTGTTTCTAATGAGCTTCGCATGGCATAAGGTCATTTATAAGGGAACATCCAGGGTGTTTTCCTCAGAAATATAGGCCCAAGAGTATTTGCAGGAAATCTCGTGAAAATAGAGAAATGGTAGCGCTCAGGTCTCCTTGAGGCAAGGGGGTGAAATCTGTCATATCTGTCTCCTCGGGTTCCTTGTGTGTTAGGATCTTCTTTTTGAGGGCTTTTGGGGTTTCTCTTCTTTTGTTTTTGATTAAGTCTAGAGGGAGAGCGGCTGGGGGCAATAGCAGGATACAGGAGGCGTCACAAGGGTCTTCGGACCTTTTTTGCCTAGTGAAGGGGTTGGGGTGGAGGGGAGGGTTGATCCAAAGAGGTTTTTATGGGCCAAAACTGCAATGAATAGAATGTATGGGCACGATGGAAACCGAACACTTGGGTGAATGGCAAGTTAAGAATAGCCTCTATTAATATCTGTGGCCTAAATAATCCACAGAAAAAACGCAGGATCAATGTGGATGTCCATTTTCTGAAGGCTGATATTGTATGCCTTCAGGAGACACATGTTGAAGCAGGCAGACTGGAGGTTGCGGAGCTGGCAGGTTTTCAAGTTATTTCTAGCACTTCACAGGGGACGCGAATATGAGGGGTGGCAGTCATGGCACGAAAAGGGATAGCCAGATTTCTGTGGTCTAGCTCGGATAAAATGGGAAGATGGGTGATTACCCAATGTTGTATGGACCATAGTATGTTTACTTTGCACTCTGTGTATGGCTCAGTACTCGATGACCCAGAGCTGTTCGAAAGGCTGAATGTCGAATTAGTGGAGTGGCCGCTCCCCTTAATAATTTGTGGAGATTTTAATATTAATATTAATTCTCAAAAGGATAAACAAGGGGGACGGGGTATCATGGCCGCAAACCTAAAGCTTTTAAATCTTTATCACACTTATGCGCGTTTCATGGGCTGTCAGATGTCAGACGTCTGGGTGATGCAAGACCCCGGGGGCACGGGCTATACCTACTTTTCTGCTCCACACCAAGTCCATGCTAGGTTGGATTATTTTTATGTCTCCCAGGAACCAGTACAGTCCTGCAAGATATATAAATTTCCAAGAGTCATGTGTGATCATAACCCCCTAGTACTGGAAGTGAATATCTAAGCTAATCCTTCCCTGGTGGCGCGATGGATGTTCGATAGGGCTATACTCTGTGATGAGGGATTTATTCAACATATAAAAGTTTGGACCCCTAGGTTCATATAGGAGAATAAAGTGACTGCTAGTATTGACATAGTCTGGGATGCCCTCGAAGCTGGGATAAGAGGGGAGATATCTAGGTATGGTTGGGCAACCCAGAGGAAGGAGAAGAAGCATCTGCAAGATCTAGACACGGAATTGGCAGGCGGCAGAAACGCAATTGATAGAGACGAATGCCGGAGGGGAAGACACGGATAAAGCGCAATCTAGAATCTTAGTTGGGAGATCCGCAATTATTGATATTTCAGCTAAAAAATCTGCAGGGAGATATATGGCCTGGCGTAGCAAAGTATACGAAAACAACGAAAGGGTGGGCCATTTACTGGCTGAACGCACCAGGGAAAAGACAGTTCAGGGCGGCTTTGCTGAAATCAGAGACCCGATTGATGGCCTAATCTCTGAGCCTGCTGCCATGCGCTCCTCGTTTCAGAGGTTTGACCAGCTGCTATACACGGAGGACGCTTACTGTTAGGGCAAAGTAATAGAGCCTGCCAGGGGAACGATTGTCCCTCGAGGAGAAGCAGTTCTTAGAGGCACCTATAACGGAGGATGAGGTAAGGAGGGCAATTGATTCACTTCCCGCAGGGAAAGCGGTTGGAACGGACTCAATCCCGGGTGAATTTTGTAAACAATTTGCACCCTGCCTACATGAATTTATGAGGGAGATATATTTAAGTGCACAATCAGGGGGGGGGGGGTGGCCCCTAAATCATTGAAGTCGGCCAACATTGTAGTGTTCCCAAAGAACGGAAAACCCATTGACAAACTGGGATCATATCGCCTGATTACGCTGGTTAACAGCGATATTAAGATATATGCTAAAATTCTAGCTAGTTGATTGGCTAAAGTAATTCACAGGTTGGTTTCCCCTATCCAACATAGATTTGTCCCTGGTCATGGTACGGTTGACCATATCCGGTGAACCATTGCTTTATTTGACTCCTTAAAGATTGACTCCTTAAAGATTGACGGAGACCCTATGGCGTTAATCCTGTTGGACGCAGAAAAGGCCTTCAATAGGGTCTCCTGGCCTTTTTTGTGTGCAATTTTTGAGAGAAAAGGTCTGGGTAGGGGTTTTATCAGCGCAGTACAAACCATGAACCGGAATCCAGTTGCTCGAGTAGTGGCAATGGTTGGTATGTCTAATTTAATTAAGATTACTCGAGGTACACGACAAGGTTGCCCCTGCTCCTCCTTGTTGTTTGCCCTCTATATCGATCATTTAATTAGGAAGATCGAGGGAAACAATGGTATTCTGGCCATGCATAATAATGGAGGGAACACAAAGATTTTAGCTTATGCGGACGACTTGGCTATCACTACTCCTAACCCGGGGATGCCCTTATAGAAATCGAAAGGGAAGCTACCAACTTTGGATATATCTCAGGTTACCAGCTTAATCAAAGTAAGACGCAAATTGTGATGAATGGCACAATTAAATGATGATTGAGTAGTCCCGAATGCCAGGTATCTTGGCGTGGAGATCACGGCAAACGTGGAGAAAATTGTTGAGCTAAATTTGAACCCAGTGCTCCGGAAATTCAGAACTGACTTTGCCAGATTGAACAATTTGAAACTTACATTGATGGGGAGAAGCAATGCCATTAAAATGAACTTCTTACCAAAAATGTTAAACTTCTTCAGAGCCATTCCATTAGAGATTGACAACTCGTGGTTCAAAGCCTTAAACCATCTGATCTCTGGGTTTTTATGGGCCGGGCAATGCCCCCGAAGAGCCCTAAAATACATGGCCCTCTCAAGAGATCGGGGAGGATGGGCCGTTCCTAACTTTTAATTACATTATAGGGCAGCAGTGTTGCAGCAGATGGCAGGCCTATTAGAGCAGAGCTAGAGGAAGAGCCTTCTGTCTCTATATATGAATTAATATTAGAAACAGAGGCTAGAGGTTGTCTCATGCGCCATATTGACGTTGCTTATTTTAAGAGGGTTAGATTTAAGAATTTGATATGCGCATTTAAGGTTTGGACAGCTGTTCGGAAGAAGCTTGGATTGGGCCGGGTTGACAGATACACTCTCATGTATAACAATGACTTACTCCCAGCTATCTTTCATGATGGGTATATGAAATATTGGGATGAGAGGGGATTGAAGAAAATTGGGGACTTAGTTGCAGAGGGGCGAAACTTCCTTTTGATGCAATCAAGGATAAATACGGGATAGGGAACAGACAATTTTTTTAAGTATTTACAAATAAGAGACTTCTTGGCTAAAAAGTCAGGGGGAATGGCCGGTTTCTACAGGGTCACTCTGATATAGATAGTGCTGAGGTCTCCACCTACACTGGCTACTATATATAAATTGTTAAATAAGGAAATGGTGGATGATCTTACAAATCACATGGACCGCTGGCAGGACTTTTTACAAGCTGGGACTGGAGAGTGTGAAGACTTGCTCCACTTGGCTCAAACAGCATTCTTGGTGGCCAATCTGCAGGTACAGTGTTTTAAAACCTGGTTTAACCTATATATCACGCCGGCACGGATATCCATGAGGGGGAGGAGTTCTGGTCTTCACTGTCCACTTTGTGGGCACTTTGCCGCTGATAGTGTCCATATGTTTGGGAGCTGTCCCAAGCTTAATGTTCTTAAAGCAGAGATTGCTAAACATCTGGGAGAACAGCTGGGATTGGCGATTGATCTGACCCCCCACTTGATAGTCTTAGGTGTGAGCTATCTGGAAGTGCCTTGGCCGACCCAAATATTCTTATTCACAGCTATGACTGCACTAAGACTCTGTCTGGCTACTTTCTGGCTAGACCCTGAGCCACCTTCTGGGCACCAATGGTTGGGTAGACTTCTAGCGGTATACTGATGGAAGATGGCGGTATATGAGCGATGGGCACATAGAGCCCGTAAAATAGGCTCTGAAATCTGGGCCCCTATCAGGCTGTGGATTAACGAGATTGAGGGCGCTACTGAACCCAGTTCGGGATAAAAAGGATGGGTGCTCGTTCACTGTCATCTTTTTATCTCTCTTGTTTGACTATTAGTAAATCACATGTTATGTGTATGTATGTTTTCTTCTTTTGCCCAAATCTGTATGTTGTCAAAAATAGATTTCAACTTCAATTTTGATGTGGATCAAGGGCGGGAAGGGGGGTGGGACTAGCTAGTATGGGTGAGAAGCCTCTATTGTTTTTGTTTTGCGAAATGTATGTAAAAAGAAAAAATATCAAATAAAGAACTGGTTAATAAAAAAAAAAGAAACTGATTATCATTTTTTCAAAATAACACAATACCTTGGCGAGCAGCTAAAACGTTGCACATAATCATTTTCAGTGGTTTAACAGTGCAGGATCTGGGCTTTGTTAACAGGACATTTTGATACAAAACCGTACCTCGAAAAAGTGGCTCATTCCCATTAGCAAAATATAGGCCTACTGTTTGCGTTTATTAATATATTGAGAGCAGGTGTCTAGGGCTGGTGTTTTGGGAAGTCCTCCTGGAACAGAAACGTAGAGGGCAGAGATACAGTAACATGGTATTGGAAATTTGCCATAAGTTTGAACTCCTGTCCCCAGCACTCTTAAAGCCACTGGGAACACTACTCTTTGAATAAACACAAAACAACAGGAACACGGCTACAAAGTGACACGGTAAACCTTGCCAAGGAGGGCCGCTGGTTGGCAAGCCAAAAATCCAGCGGCATTCCCTTTCAGAACGACCTTCGTTTTCCTGCCAGGGCCCGCTTCTCACCCACCCCGCAGCAAACATGAGTGACCCTGGGCAGACACTGTGGGAGAGGAAGGAAAAGAAGAGAGGGAGGTGACGGAGGGAGGGAATCCAAGAGAAACGGGAAGGAAGGAGGATCCCACATCCTGACAGGAAATTCTCAGGCTGGGAGAGACGCACAAGCAGCGCTTGACAAGCCGGGACTGGCCGCGCTCCTCAGGGAGTTCCCTGGGATCTCTGCCGCTGCGTGCGCGCGCTGCCGACGAGGGGAGGGCCTGCCGGGGAGGCCGGGCCCAGGGAGGAGCCCCCCTCCTCTCTGGCTGTCAGAGTGAAGCCTTGACAGTCATACGGCAGCAGTGGCAGCGCGCAGGTCCGGCCTCCGCTGTCTGCGCGTGGGGCTCTCACACACATGCCCCGCAGCCTCCCTCCTCCCCTCGCCCGGGCCCTGTCATGCACACAGCAGCAGCAGAGGCAGGACTGGTTCCACGGGATCCTCCTCTCCCTGGGAGGAGGACACCTCGCTGGGGGATCCGATGACGTCCCGGGCACCGCTCCCCTCACCCCTCTCTCTCTCTCGCTCGCTCGGCTCTTTTTTTCTCAGCCTTGTAACTCCTGTTTCTGGGAAACCGTGCCAGGAATAACCCCTTGTCTGTGTCTGCAGATCTGCAAGTCACAGACACCGCTTGGTCGAGAAACCATGCCTTCGACCCGCCGGGGGAGCAGATGCAGCCTCAGCGCTCTCTTGTGAACGTTCTGCCGGGCTCTTTATTTCATTCTTGAACACGCATTTCTTTAAACGTCCGCGGAATAAATGAAAAAATACTGACTGGCTCGCCTCGGTGGATTTAGATAGGAAAAAAGGGGGAAATCCGAGCTGCTGCCAGCTGTCATCTCATCACAACACGCTGCTGCCAGTGGAGGAGCGTCAACAGACAGGGGTTTCCTGCTGCCGGACCCTCCTGGGGACTGTACAGGTGAGTGCCGCTGAATCTGCAACCGCACCCCCAGCGGAGAGACGAGCCCTGCCTGTCACACCGCTCGCGTCCAACCCCGACCCCAGCTCACTGACAATGCCATCGGATCAGACGCCTTCTGCATTGAGCCCCGTGACACTCCAATTACGTGCCCTCCCTACTGTGCCCTTGTGCACAACCGTTCATTGATAACCTAAAGGATTTGTTGGGCAGTCCCCCTCCCAAACCACACGCCCCTTCATGCATTCAAGTATTCCGCTTTGATTGTTTAAAATACAGCATTTATACCATCTGCAGTTGTCATCATATTGAGTTTTGTCAACCTCTAATCCTGGTGATTATTTTCGATGTAATAATGCCCAGTCCTTTTTCGATGGTTATTTTATTTGAAAAAATAATAACTTCCTCTTTTTTTCCCAAAAGAATATTTTCCCTTCTGTATTATTTGATTCCATGTATGTGTAGTGGTGATGTCAAACTTCCTCAGCAGGAGGGAAGGCGTGCAATTAGGGTAGTTGAACTTTCCGGGTGAGGTGTCTTTTAGGGGTAAAGCCAGAATTTTCAGAAATACACTCGGGGGTAGAATTATGTTTTCAATTTGCATTTAAGGGGGTTACAAATACTTCGATTTTTCAAGGTCTGCTTCAGACAAGCAGCTGGGGTTTACAAGGGTAGGCGACGTCGGGTCCTCTGTGGTTTAGCACTGATCCTCGCCGAGGAGTCACCATGCAGTTCCCTCTGTTGGCTCGGTCACTGATAACTGTCACCGGTCATCACCTGTTGAAGGCCGGGGTGTCCCTAGTGAGAAGCAACTGTGTCAACTAGCAGAGGGCTGATATCCACACTGTTCAGGGGCGGGAGGTGGTGCCGTCCCGGGAATCTGGCTGTATACAGCGGATGAAGGAGGTGGGACACATGAGGTTGACAGGCTGGGCCGGTGGTCTTATTGACAGAACAGTGTCATTGTGACAGGTGATCATTAAAGGGGGCTTTTCTGAGCGAGTACACCGGGCGCACCGAACTGTTGCTCTTTCAGCTTTTTGGGTTTTAGTGCTGGGATCAAAAGGAAAGGCGTGATGGTAAACGCCAAGGTGAAATAAGATATCAAGAAAAGCTGGCTTGAAATATCATTGCGTGTCATATGACCTGTAATTCTTTCACACACCTCCATTGGTGTTTTTCTTTTTCTCGCCCTTTTTACAGTGCTGCATTCTCACTCTGTATCAGATGCAAGCACTCCTGGTTTCTGATACACAATATGCGTTTATCTAACTCGGTTCCTGTTTCTTTCTTGCACACACATTGCTTCTCTCCATTAGAACATGACTGTATTCCTTTCAGTTTCTTGTTTCTGCCGCCTGCAGCCATTATCTTCCTTGCTTGCCATCGTGTCTTTCTCGCTGCCTCTTCCTCGTTCTCTTTTTTTTATGAATGTGCCCGACATGTGCAGCCTGCTTTTGCCACCTTGAGTGCTCGTCCCCTTCTCATGTTCTCAATTCGCCCACTCTTTCCTGTTATTGGCTGCCTCTGTCACTGTGTCAGCTTTCATCCACTTCCGATCCACCTGTCTGGCTGCCCCTGTTATATCAAGCGTCTGTCTTGGTCCGCCCCCTGTCCTCCCCGTCTGTCATCACTGCTTGCCACCTGTGTCGCGGTCCCTCTGCACTGGCCATTCCATTCACGATCGATAATCTTCCTAAGTTTTTCACTGACTCAAACCGCAACCCACGCATTCTATATATCGCTCTTTGCCCATCTCTCTCATCCGGTTTCTGCACATTTCGTCCACTTGCCAATACTTCGCTATGTGTGTCTCTGCATCACGTTCACAGCGGTCAGTGCATCTCAGAACACTCGACTTTGACTTTCTCCTCTGATCCTGTAGTGCGCGTTTCTAGTGCTGTGTTTGCGCGCCTTTCTTGCTCTCTGTATATGCGTCCGTCTCCCTGCCTCTCTTCTCTGGCCTGTCATTTCCATATTCCTGCGACCCCTCTGCCCGTGCTGTCTCTTCATCCCCCTTGTCTGCAGAGGGTCCTCGTTAAAGTTGCCTGTTTATCTCTCGTTATCATCGCGGCCTGTCTTGTTCAGTGCCACTCTCCCCAGCCTCCCCCGAGTCTTCAATCTCTTGTTAGTTTTCCCTCTCTATCCCTGTCTCTTCACTCCCTGTGACCCTCCACTTGTCCTGCGTGTGCTCCCATCGCTCGATGACTCCTCCTTGTCAGCCCCCCAACCACCCTCCGTCCGTCTGCGCCTTGGTCTGCCCCAGTCTGCAGACTGGGCCTGTGTGTGTCTGCTCGCAGTGGGCGGGGCGCTGGCAGGTTCCGGGAATGTTCCATGACGCTCGCACCGCCGCGGGGAGGGGGCGCACAGGGGCTCTGCGGTCTGACAGCGGGCCAGATGTGCTGCGCCCCCCCAACCCTCGCTGCTCGCGCTCCCCGCCGGGGACTCGGCCGGGTTCAGGCCGAGGGCTGCGGCTCAGGTGTTTACCAACGAGAGTCCGCGCGGGGCCTCAGGCCCTGGCAGGGGGAGGCTGCCGGGCTCAGTGCACACAGAGGCAGACCAAGATGGGAAGTCCCCTTCAGGCAGCCGGAGCCGCAGCAGGGGTCTTTCCCGGGTCCTGTAGCCCAGAGGGAGTAGTAAAACCCTGATTTGTAAACACCGAATACACAGTGTGTGGTGCCTTTTTTACAATTAACATAAAACAACAGTTTGCGGCTTTAACTTACCAAGATATCCCATAATGACCAACGTGGGACATATTTAAGTTTATAGTATCCACCTGACAGTAATGTAATATCTACACATACAAATAAATACAGTTTAAACATTGTATATTCGCAAGTATTCCCCCCACTGACTGTGGCATGCACTGGTATCGTCCAGAGACAGATCCGATCATTGTGTTGTCGGTTAGTACACAACGACGAGCAACAGAGCTGAAAAGTGATCCTATAGCAGGTTGTCTGGCGGGCTAGATTTGTGATGAGGCTCGTTTAAAGGGCACGACCATTGGCTTCGTTAAAAAAAAAGGCCGCTGTTAGAAAAGGCCATCCGATGCAATGGGAAAAATATGGGAAGTGGATATTGGATCAACATTTAAAGCGCTAATCCGGCTTGAACAACTTTTACAGCTACACACAGCAAGTAAGTGCACGATAAGCCCTGACAATTGCTGAACCTAGGGAACATTTCAGGGGTGCAAAATGTACCCATGGGTTTAAATGTTCCCGCGTAGGGTCAATTCTAGGGCATGTCAAGAATGGACAACTCAGTTTGGAGACATAGCAGAGCATCAGGCTACCCTTACAAGCAGCAGAGGCCGCCCCTGTGTTGGTGGAGGCCGGTAGGCTTGGCCACTGGAATTATGCGATCCCGGCGTTTTTTTGCATAATTGTGGATTTGCCGCATTTGCCACATAATCCATTGTGTGCTGCATAATCTTGATTTTAGCAAAAAATAATTGTTTCTAGTTTAAACGGTTCAACAGTTACTAAAAACGCAGCAACAGTTGTTGCTGCCTGGTGGAAGGCCCTTTTCAAAGATTGACTAGTCATGGTTCTGTTGCTTTTTGCTATATTTAGGTGTTAAATTGGTACCAATGAGATGCAACCTAAGCTCTGACAGTGTTAACACTTGTAAAAATGACAAAATAAAGGAACAATACTATTACCAAATGTGATTCATTATGCCACATAATTTTTTCCCCCCCAGCTTAATTTAGTCAAAACCTGCCACATAATTTGGCCCTCTCCTGCCCAATAATTCCAGTGGCCCCGTCTATAGGGAAATCAGGGAGTGCCTGGAAGCATGGACTGACAGGTCAGTGTCCAGGCCATTTTGTTTGGCTGTATATGAACCTGTTTTATTGCTGTCTGGGCTCGTTTTTCCATGGTGTTACTGCAAACTTTGAAACAAGGGGTTCCCCAGAGAAAACAGATAATGGAGCGGGACATGGAAAACAAGAAAAAGGGAACAACCCAACTCCAATCAAAAAGCTCTATATAAAGAGTCAAATACAGTAATGGATAGCACAGAGAGAATACAATAAATGAAATATATGCAATGGTTGTCTTTATTTATGAATTTTCAATCATTTTATAATTTACAAAGCATAATAACATATTGTAATATAGCAACAAGAGAACCGTCTCACCCTCACCCACATCTTACTGTAACACATCAAAACAACTGTGTACCCTGTCTCAGTGACATGGTGCGCCAATACATACAACATCTTAGAATGCTTTGTTTAATTAGAATAAGTTCCTATTGCTTCCCAACACATAGTGGCTTGCAAAAAAACATTCACAGATCCCTATGGAACAAATCCTGATGCACTAGTCTAATTAATTGAATACATTGTATTTTTTTTACTATCCATATTGTTAGATACATAGTGTTCCAATGTTATGTCACAGAGACAGTGGCGCCGGTGCTGATGCACGTTTCGGTGTAAGGTGGGCAACTGACAACACACCTTCTTCAGGGCACACCAAAAGATCTAACATTGGATAAAAGAAGAGGGGGAGAAAGAGGGGTCACAGCGTTCTGGTTCTCTGTATTGGTAAAGAAAGTCCAGCCAAATTTCTTCAAGAAGTCAAAGATAACATCAAAATGAAGAGAAAATGCATTTTTTCATGGGCTTGTGTGAACCGCTGGATGGACCAATAGCATACAACTATTTCAAAGAGATTAAGCAATCCTCTTTGGTCCTAAAGGAAAGGCGCCACTGGGAAAATATCGATGCCTGCAAACAGGTCCCACATTGAGTACAAGTAGGTATAAAAGCCAGGGTCGAAAGAAAACGCCTCAGTCGCTAGAAACTCCTGATATGAAATAATGTGCTGGTTAAATTTGTTAGTAAGATGTGTTGGATATGAGTGATATTAATGTAGTCTGTGAGTATAATACATTTTAGTGGGTGATGGTGAGACGGTTCTCTTCTTGCTACATTACAATATTTTATGCTTTGAAAATTAAAAAATGATTTAGAATGCATAATAAAGACAACGGTTGGATATATTTAATTGATAAAATTCTCTTTGTGCTATTCATTACTGTATTCGACTCTTTATAAGAGCTTGTTGATTGGATGTGAGTTGTTCTTTTCCTTTTTTCTTATTGCCGC
This sequence comes from Triturus cristatus, assembly GCF_964204655.1. Lineage (NCBI taxonomy): Eukaryota > Metazoa > Chordata > Amphibia > Caudata > Salamandridae > Triturus > Triturus cristatus. The sequence continues at coordinate 964,707,156 of NC_140589.1, forward strand.
AAACATTACTTGAAACAAGCACAAATTCATGCAGTTGCCCGTAGCTTGCAAAACACCAGTTAAAAACTGCCCTTATTTGCAAGTGTGGGCCACTATTTTAGTGCCCCACCCTGCTGGTAGTTGGTGGTGTCAATGTGGCATTTCATAGGGTAGTACCATCACATTCCCAGGCTAGGGCCAGAACAGTAGCTCACTCAGTAACCGCAGGCTTAAGCTGCAGCGCAGAAAACTCTTTGGAAAAGGGGCATTTTCACATACTCGTGAGTACTAGTTCATCGAACATAGGGCGCTCTGAAGGGCTATACAGGTTACAGACTGTTAACAACACTTCTGTTCTAATAATGTGGGGATGTTTTGAAACAAACGTGATACAGAGGTGCTGAGGTAACTCCTCTTTAAATGATATAGGCCAAAATAGGTTTTCAAGACAGACAAAATGCAATAGAACAGAAATACAGCGTCGAGCATTCAAAAGGGAACACCAGGAAAGTGCTTGCGGATAAATTCAGTATAATAACTGTTTCAGTTGAAGCAAAGATACATGTAAAATGACATTTAATCGTATAATTGACCCAGCTGTTATCTATCAAGTTTTCTTCTTGTCTCCCTTTTTATTTGCTCTTATGATGTAAGGAAAGATCGCTATGTTGATTTAATTACATTTTAGCAGTTTCTTTCTGGGCTGGACCCAGTCGCGTAATGTTCTTAAGGATTTTAGATCCCGTGCTCTTATCTTATTCTTAAACCACCTGTATTTGTATTTGAATCTTTTTATTTCTTTTTTAATCTTGCTATAGTGTATCTTTCATGATGTAACAATCGAATAAAGATTTTTCTGACTGACTGACTGACTGACATGTAAAATGAATTTACTCTTCAGTTTTGGGGAATGGTATGCGATGTAGGCTGCTTTAACAGTTTCTCTGTTCACAATAAGTGTGCTTCTGTGTCCCATAATTTTGTAATTACCGCATTCCTTCCAAAAGGCATTGGATTTTTGGAAAGCATTAGCACCATGATATGCCCTGTGGTGTTTCCAGGTCTTTTGATTGTGTGATCTCCCTTCTGTACTCAGTCTGAGTCCTATTTTCTTTTTTATTTGTCAAAGCATGAGTGGGGATTGAGAAGTGTAGGGCACCAATAGGGACTTGGATGTGAGAACTCTGTAACTCTTCACGCTGTTGTTATTGTTATTGTTAAGGGTATTTATAGAGCGCAACATTCATCCTGCAAGGATATCACGGCGCTGGAAAGAATAACAGTGAAACCCAGGCAGTAGACAGAAAGCCAATAGATTAATCTGATGTGGGGAATAGTGCGGTTTTTAGTTTTTTCTTGAAGGAGGGGTAGGAATCCGCGAGTCTGAGGTTGATGGGTAATTCATTCCAACATTTCGCAGCAATGTGAGAGAAAGCACTTCCGCCCATTCTGGATAACTTAATCCGAGTGGTGGCTGCTTTGGCTGAGGATTGTGAACGTAAGTTCCGCGCTGGGGCATAGAACTTAATTCTATTTCGTAAAATGTAGGGGCCAGTATTGTGAATTGATTTATAGGCAATACATAGCATTTTGAACGTGGCTCTTTGTCTCATGGGCAGCCAGTGTAAGGCTCTCAGACAACTTGTGGCTGAATCGTACTTTTTCTTATTGCAGACAGCTTTTGCTGCGGCATTCTGGACCAGCTGTAGTCTTTTAAATAAGTAGTCCGACATACCTACAAATAGTGAGTTGCCATAATCCAGCCTGCTCACTAGTAGCGACTGGACTAGGATCTGTCTACATTCAAGTGGGATCCAGGGGAAGACTCTTTTCAACCTTTTTAGTATGGCAAATCCTTTGCCACATATTAGGGAGACATGGCTTTTCATTGATAAGGTGGTGTCCATCTGAATTCCTAGATTTCTAGCAGATGCTGTAGGGATTGGTGGAGAACCTAAAGTAGTTGGCCACCAGGTGTTATCCCAGAGCTGTTTGGCCCCACCAAAGAGTAGAATTTCTGATTTGTCAGCGTTCAATTTTAAATAGTGGCCCTGCATCCAGTTGGATAGCTCTGACAGGCAGTTGTGTAATCTGCTTTTGGCATCGTTATCTCCATTTAGGGTAACCATCAGCTGAGTATCATCAGCGTAGGAGCAGATATTAATGCCCCATTTCTTGCCAATCGACGCCAAAGAGGAGACATATACATTGAACAATGTTGGGCTCAATGTGGCTCCTTGGGGGACTCCGTATTTAATCTTACGGGGGGTGGAGGTAAAGTTGCCTAAACAAATAGACTGGGATCTGTTTGATAGAAAAGACTCCAGCCAGTTTAGGGCTTTACCTTGAATACCTTTTGCGGCAAGTATGTGAATTAGCAGTTTATGGGACACGGTATCGAATGCCGCTGATAAATCGAGAAGTATCAGGGCAACCGTTTTGCCTTTATCAACCTGCATACGAATGTCGTCCATTACAGCCAGTAGCGTTGTTTCTGTGCTGTTATTAGATCTAAAACCTGTTTGGGAGGTGTCGAGGAGTTTATTGGTTTCTAAATAACTTGACAGTTGTTTTGTTACCAGTCTTTCTAAAACCTTCGATAGAAAGGGGAGCTGTGAGATGGGGCGGTAGTTGGTTGGGTCATTTATATCCGCACCCGCCTTTTTTAGTAATGGAATTACTGCTGATTTTTTCCAAACTTCTGGAAAAACAGCTTGCTCCAGAGACTTGTTAAGAACTTTTGTAACTGCGGGGCCAATTGTGGGAGTCAGTTGAGAAAAAATAAAGTGTGGGCACACATCCCATGGTGAGCCAGATTTAATTTCTGACATGGCTTTAGTGACCTCGTCTTCTGAAAATGGGCCAAAGGTAGAGCAACTGGTTTGCAAAGTCGGATCAGTCCGATACTCCACAGAGGCCAGGGCGTTGTTTGTGAAAGAGGCATATATTTTGTCAATTTTATTACAAAAAAAGTCACTGATTTTTGTGCAGTTCTCTTGTGATGGTGTCAAGTTGGATATAAGGCTAGGAGGATTACAAAGATCTTTTACAATTTTAAAAAGCTCCTTAGACGAGTTTTTATTCTCTAAAATTTTTTGAGAAAGGTAGTCTTTCTTTGCTTTGCGTATGGCAGTATGGTATATTTTCAACTGATGTTTGTAAGATGTTCTATCTTCGATGTTTCTACTAGTTCTCCATTTGTGCTCCAGAGAGGTGCATTTTCTTTTTTCAATTTTTAGGTCTGGGCCATACCATTTCTCAGAGGTTTTTGATTTTACTCGATTGGTTACGCGAGTCCGTGAACAGTGGGCAAGTGCTATCTCTAAGTTTTCTTGTAGGAGGCAAATTTCTTCTTCGCATGTCATTTCAGGACTAGGAAAAAAGGAAAAATCTTCTTTGAACTTTTCCAAGGAGAATTTGCTCCAACATTTAGTGGAGTTAGCCGACTGGGCTAGTGATCTGTTAGTTTTTAAAGGTAGGTTTAAAGTAAAATCTATCCTATGGTGGTCCGTCCATGTCAAAGGAGTTATATTCGTGATGTTGGTCTTCAATATATTTGTAAATATGAGATCTAACATGTGCCCCGCTCTGTGTGTGGGGCAAGCTATTACCTGTGATAGTTGAAGGATTTCCATATCTGTGGCAAGTTGTTTAGTTAGGAAATTATCAGCTAGATCAAAATGAACATTGAAGTCTCCAATGACTATAATACTTTTATGATTAAGGCAGAATGGAAGGATTTGTTCGAGGAGTTGAGTGCTAAAGTCAGCTGTACAGTTTGGGGGATTATAGATGATTGCACATCCGAGGATAACCTGAGTGTTGATGGAGATGGAGATGGTTAACACGTCGTGTTTGCCAAGTTGAGTGACTCTGTCTTGGCAACATGAGAAACTGTCTTTAAATATCATAGCTACTCCGCCTCCTCTCTTAATTTGTCGATTTAGATTAATGATTTTATACCCAATAGGTAGGGCTGCGGAAATATCCGGGGTGTTGTGCTCGCCGAGCCAAGTCTCCGAAATGAAGGCAAAATCGGGTCTGCTATCCTGTAACATGTCCCATATTTCAGTAGAGTGTTTGGGGAGGGACCTAGCATTGACATAAACACATGTGTAGTCCTGTGTAGGTGTGGCTGTTGCTTCACTTACACAACTCTGCTACTTACGTAACAGTTCAGGTGTTCAGGATGTTATTCATACGCTGCGTTTAGTGAAAGTACTGCCAAGGGAGTGTTCTCTGGAAGAAATGGCCAGTAGCCATGTGCTGTTGTATTTTGATCTGGGGTTGGTTGGCGCCAAAAGTGTGATTGTTACTGTGAGGACTTGAGGGATACATTTTCAAGAGCAATGAAATGGACAAAAAAGCATGACCGAGCGTAAGTCATTCTATGTTTTTTTGTGCTTATGTTTTGTTATGAAACTAATAAAACACACCACACATTGAACCACATATTAAATCATCTCCAAGGGATCATTGCTTCGTTTTGAACTGCGTTTCTTTGAAGAATCATGCATTGTTTACAGTTATTTTTTTAAAAAAAGTAATATCTGCACAATTATATATCACAGAATATTCCTAAACAGTATCACTCAATACATTTCCAGTACAGATCGTCTGCGCATTATAGTCAGTATTTTTACCTGAAAATTGTGTCTTATGTCAAATTGGAACTAAAAGTATGAGCTCTCTTGCTTTCTTTACCCAGAATTTTGAAAACATCATTTTAGTTTTGGCCATTGTAAAGTCAGAGCAAATTTAGAGGTGAATCGTTGGTGTCAGTTTGGAAAAGCTGCAACTGCCACTTGCCTTCGATTGTTCGTCAGAGTATCGCAGAAATATTGCTTGACATAACATTTTCCAAATATCATCTCAATGGATGCAGACCTTTTATTAGTAACTCCAAAAGGGTGATATTCTTGTAAACAACATTTAGGACTCAATATTTTTGCCAGATGATATCATGAAAACGATATTGTAGTACCATACCTTTAACTTCAGGAGTTGATGATTGCCTGTGTGTTCACTCATGGTTGGGTAAGACATGATTTGGCACATGGTGAAGGCCCAGTACATAAAAAGAGTGAGAATGGGAGGACTTTCTTTCAACCATCTGGCAGCAATTCATTGGAATTCTTTGTCTCTTCATCGCCGCCTTATCTGTGACCTCTTTACATTTCGAAAGAGGTTGAAGACCTTACTATTTCCTCTATAAGGGTTTTGAATATGGTGCCTTTTTATTTTCGTTCCTAGCACCGGGATATCCCCTCAGGGATGATGGTAGCACTATATAAATACAGTAAATAAATAAATAAATGCTTTCTGTTAAGAAGCTAAAACCTTGATTCTTCTTATAAACTGCCCAGTAAATTGGGGAATGTGAATTAATGGAAATATGAAAACTGAGAAACCATGTTGGAGGAAATCAAATCATGGAAAACCAATTTTAAGGCAATACAAATTGATTGACCATTAAAGGAAAACGCTAAAAGGAAAGCTAATTTTGAGGAAAAGTCCAAAATTACTAGGCCTGGGCTTGAAATTCCGATCTACTCTTGAAGTTTTTCCCACTCTGTGCTTCGTGGAGTGCGCTGAGTTTTTCCTCTCTTGCGCTCGCTAACGTTAAGTTGGCGAGCGAGGAAAATCATACTCCAGACCACCTCCTGGCGAGATTTCCCAACGCGGGCGGTTGCATGGCCGCTACCGCTTGCGTTGAGAAACCTTCCATTCATGTTCAGGAAACTACCTCGAGAGTAGAAAATCTACTTGTGCGGTAGAAACAAGCAGCGCCCTCTTGCGCTGCATATAGTGCAGTTCGCACTGATTTTCGGGAGCGAAACAAACACCCAGTGCTAAAAATCAGCTTGAACGGCACAGCCTAATGCACTCCGTCGCTTTTTGGTCAATTCGCGGAGTTCCACGCAGCTAAACTCCGCAAACTCCGCCCAGGGCTAAAAATTACATTAAACTGGATGGAGTATAGGGGTAGTGAGGAATTTGGGGTTCTGGTGTCAGAGATGGGTGGACATAAGGTGTTGAAAGAGTTTTTAGGGTTCACTAATGGGTGGAGTTTAGAAGTGGTGAGGGTTTTTGGGGGAATCAGGAATGGCTGGAGTTTAGAGGTAGTGAGGGTTTTAAGGGTTCACAGACAAGTGGAGTTTTCAGGTGGTGAGGGGTTTTATGGTTCAGTGATATGTGGAGTGTAGGGGTGTTGCAGGATTTTTAGGAGTCAGGAATGGGTTGAGTTTATAACCAGAAGGAGGTTTTGTGTTCTGGATTGGGTGGCATTTCAAGTAATGAGGATTCTTAAGGGTTCAGTGATGGGTGGAGTTTAGATATAGAAAAGGGTTTATTGGGTTTATGAATGGGTGCAGTTTAGTGGTGCTGAGGGGCTTTTAGGTGCCAGAGGTTTGGTGGTGGTGAGGAGTTTTTTTTAGTGTTCAGGTATATGTGGAGTTTAGGGGTGGGGAGGGTTCTAAGAGTTCAGGGATGGGCGGGGTGTAGTTTAGGGATAGTGAGGGATTTTCAGGTTTAGAGATTAGTGGAGTTTAGGGGTAGAAAGGGATTTTAGTGTTCAGGGTTGGGTGTAATTTAGGGGTCAGAGATGTTTGTAGTTTAGTGGTATTTAAGTTTTTTTGGGGGGGGTTCAGGGATGGCTGAAGTAAAGCACTGAATAAATACCCTTACAAAACTGTTTCTGAATGTAAGACCTGTAATCATAACGTTCATGTCTTAAAAACTAAGCATGCACAAGCCAATTTTGAAAAAACAGACATTCTATTAATTGGTTACTATGAAATGGTAAATGCCATTCATCCTATTAATTTCTATTTTCCAGTTTGGGTGAAATGGTTTCTAAGTAATGGTATTTCATGAGATTTGTTTGTGTGAAAATCAAACACAACGCAGTGAGTACCTAGCATGATGAAACAAATAGGGTAGACCGCTTTGCCAATAATTTTGGCTATTTAGTCAAAGAATTATAACCTGAAGACCTTAAAACCCACTTGTTCGTACAGTGTGGGCACCTTAATTTAGACAATGATCTCACATTTTTTACACAGTCAATACATTTTTTTAGAATTTACATCTGTTTAAAAATGATGAATACGTTTACCTATGGTTTCTGAATGTGTTTGTTGGTGTAGACATGCAAGGACAAAGAGATTAGTTAAATGTGCCTAAACACTGCATTTTGAATCATCTCTGCAGGTTATTGTTTTAGTTTGTAGCTACAACTATTTCCTTAAGCCGTTCTGCTGCTCTAAACAAATTTCCTTGCACTTTCTCGTAAATTGCTGAATTGAAAGCCCTTTATGTCTTCTCCAAGAGGCGTGAGGATATAATGTAAGTTACTGAAATGTGCTTTTCCTAAAACACAACTCCCTTTTGCCACCTGAAAGGTATTCAAATGTACCCACTGGGGTTACCACATTACTAGGTGTGTTAAATTTAATAAACCCTGAAATTGGTGTTATTTAGGAACTAAGTCTGTATGAATAATGTTGCAGCGTAGTCTGCTAAATGGATAGACATATTGGGATTAATGCAGAACTGTGCTGCATACTTTCAAGGCTGTGTTTAAAGGGGCATTCCTGGCAGATTCGTAGATTTCTCATGTTTTCACATACTGGCCTATTTTGTCAGTTGTTTGGGTGGTTCTCATAACCACAGCATCATATTGCTATTTTTTTACATCTGTTTGCTTGCATTGTCACGATAGTCTGTTTTCTTTAGTCCCATAATAAATATTACTGTTAGCTTCTGTGTTGTTACTGCACTCAATGTGGGACTCATGGTAATGTCGTGGAGAGGGTTGGCCACATTGAGCCTAGTAAGAAGCTGGTTGTTGAACCAACAGTGGCGGTTCCTCCGCTAAGGTGGAGGAGCGTCGCCCCACTGCACATGGAGCAGTGTAAAAAAAATAATAATAACACGAGTTATTTCTGTTATTTAATTTTTTGTATCGGCCAGTGTGGGCGGGGTGGAGCTGGAACTCCCATGATGTCCAGGAGGAGGAGTGGTTGCTGCTCTCCAAAGTGTGCATGACTGCTTGGCCGGCCCTCTCCGGCCAACCAGTCAAGCACACTTTGCATGTTCCCCACCTGGCTGCATTACAAAGCCTGTTTTGGAACATGCCCAGCCTCCCCGTCACCTCTGATTCCTTGTCTGATCGCAAGGAGCAAGCAAAAGCGCTAAAGTGCTTGTGCTTGCTCCTTAAAACATGGTAGAATTTGCTTATACCAAACTGGTATATTTCATTTACTTGTAAGTCCCTACTAAGGTGGCACTACCTGTGTCCATGGCCTGTAAATTAAATGCTACTAGTGGTCCTGCAGCACTGATTGTGCCACCCACCCAAGTAGCACTTTAAACATGCCTCAGATCTGCCATTGGAGCCTGTCTGTGCAGTTTTCAAACTGCCAAGTCAACCTGGCTAAATTAACCTTTTGCCAGGCCCAAACCTTTTTAATGCATGTTAGTCACCCTTTGGGTAGGCCCTGGAAAGTCCAGAGAGCAGGGTGCAGTGTATTTAAAAAATTGAAAATGTACTCTTTAGATTTGCATGTCTGGTAGTGAAAAACTCTTGATCACTTTTGCAAGCCCTACCTCTACCATGGGACAACATTGGAGTTACCTTATACATTCAATACGTGATAATTTCCAAATGGAAGCAGGTGACCATGTCATGTTTGGAGTCTTTGAAATTTTACTAATAAAGTCTGTCTCATCATGAAGTCAGATTTCTTAAAAAAAAAAAAAATGCCACTTTTAGATAGTTGGGATTTTCTCACCCTAGCCATTTATTGCCTGCAGCCTGTTGCTGGGTCATATGACTTGGTGTAGCCAATTGGTGTAGAGCTGGCAAAAAACATCTTTTGAATAAAAACACCATAACATTGTGTAACCTAAGTAAGGCATATTAACTTATAACTTTTGACTTCATATATTTAATAGAGCCTGGTTGGGTTTGTTCCTTTCCAAAATCCCATTGCCATGCCCTGGACCTTCGACATAAACGATTGGACTAAAGTCACCTTTAACATTTATTGAATAGCTATATTTAATATTGAATAGGCCTATGAGCTAATTACAGCACTCATTCTTTCATTTTTCTTACACCTAGTACCTTCTTGTTACTCACAATGCCTCTGAATGTAAAGCTGTTCACCACTGCCTCCTTCCATGTACTTAATATTGAAAGGTGTTAATCTAGCCAGGGTTCATTGTCATCTGGGCAGCCTTGTTAAGAAAAAGTCTTAACCACTCAGAGGCAAACCTGCTTCTTCCTCTTCATCATATTTCTGTTTGTGTCAAATATTGCCAAAACCTCTGATATCAATGCTGCTTGACAAGGCATGGATCTAATAAAATGGAAACTGCTAATAGCCCCATCAGTGAGGACAAAATTGTGCAGGTTTTGAAACCTTAATGTGAAATGTAGATGCACTCAAAGTTGCTCCTGGCGCCCCCAATTCCAGTATCTTCTTTCAGAGAATCAGTGTCTGTGGATTTGTACAGCACCCATGGGCCTGATGACTGTATTGAGTCCATCAAGCAATCACATTTTTTGCAGTTGTTACTGTGGCTTGGGAGGTAGAAATTGAGCATTCTCTTGAGAATATCAAGGGTGGTGGCAAGACCAATGTGTGTACACCCATCAAATTATAACTTTGTGGGTACTCGCAGATATTGGCAAATTGCCAATGTACGTGAGAGTAACAACATTCTGGAAAGTAAAGCTCTCCAGAAATAAAATTGAATGTTGGATAAAGCGCTCAAGTACCCTTTTCGCAGTTACTCAGCCAACGTCCGGCGTAATACTTGAGGTGACCTCTTTGTGTCAAATGAAATCCATAATCATAAAGATGGTTGGTCAATTTTCTGTCATTTCTAAAGAAGCTTTAGAAATTGGTGTACATTGTGTCAAGAGAAAACACAAAGTGGTGGATGGAAATGCTTGAATTATCAAGCTGGCCACATTCCCTTCCATCATTTTTTACCTACTGACATTCAAGGACGTTGCATATGGAAATCAGTCTTGGCCCCAGCACAGCCCTAAGTACTCTACCACGTCGCACTATGAACAGGAACACGAACAACCGCAAACACGTTTCAACCCTGTTGAGCCTCTTCAGTGAAGTTTACCTGGAACCCCTTCAATATTGCGAGCTGGAGACCATCATTTGGCCATGCACGTCCTAACCACTGAGACAATCCTTCTGGGGCAACTTTATGTTCCTTTTCAGAGACCATCTGGACAATTTAGCCGTTTGGGGGCAGTTTTTCTTTATGGGATGCCAGTACTGCAAAGACCATTTGCCAGTGGCTAAGAATATTAAAACATATCCACCCATCACTTCTTTTATCATATAGAAAATTATAAAATCTTTTTTTTAAATTTGTTTTTATTCCAGAATTTCACAATTATCAGAATACATATTGTCTCACGCAATCACGAAGCAGGAGAAAGATGACAAAAATGTATCCCACACATCTGAGTGCCATCCCAGACCCAGCAACGGAAAATGATAAAATCTAAGGTTGACATTATTGGTTATCTACAAACATATACATTTAAAAACGTGAAAACGTCACTGTGGATTTTTGTAATAAACCCTCTGTTCATCATAAGGTCACTGAACGCCATGCATTAAGTCGATGCCATCAGTGGCACCTGAAGCCCTGTGCATACACATCAGCGGTGACAGAGTCCTGAAAGCAGGCGAACACCTGTTATGACAACGGGGCTCTCTCTCACGGAGGATTCAACACACCTCAGCCATTTGACTGACAATTGTTTCCTGATGACTGCAGTGTATGCAAACAATCGTGTTGCTATGAAAACAAAACAAAGTGTGTGCACGTACACAGCCAAGCGTTGTGGAATTTTTAGACCAGCTGTGGGGCACACCTTTTTTGATTTAAATGCCTAACTGCGTCTCGAAATAGTATTTTTTAGCCAGAACTTACTACTAAATCCAGATTCGGGGCTAATAGGGCAGGACTAGTAAACAAAATTGGCAGTAGAAACAACTATTCAAACTAACTGTACAATACAGTAGCTCACGACTAAACTGGCGACATGGGTGTATGGTCGAGTTGCGGCAGCCCATCCTGCTCCGAGAGCATCCCCTAGCCTGCAGCATACTGGGGAAATGCCAGAGTGGCAGAATGGCCAGGCCGGCTATACAGGGCATCTTTTCCAATGTGAAGAGCGAAGAAAGAACAATTTGTGCACAGTGGTGGCCCCCGCCTACCTGAAGTGGTAGTGCGGCCATAGGTGGAGAGGGCAGCGGATTGGCAAGGTGGGGATAAAATATAAGTATAAAAATAAGGAAGACTTACTTGCTGCTCCGCTCCGCTGCCGCTGACTCCTACCTCGCGGATCCTCTTGTTGGCCAGAAGGGGATGGGCCCAGGCTCCACACCCAATCCAGACCCTGCTCTCATGTGAGAGCAGCACCAGGATTGGTCTGAGCGGCCTCTTTTGCTGCTCAGACGGTGAATTGGAACCTGTGGCTTTTCTTCATCCCAGCTGTGTAATACAGCCAGGTTGGACAAATATAAGTGCGTATATGTGTTTGTCTGGAATAGTTTGGCCGGCTAAACACACATGCGCACTTATGAGTGTACACTACTCCTCCCTGCCATGCCCGGCCCGCCCTATACTTCTTGTATTGCAGGGCTCAGACAACATAAATAAAATGGGAATAACATTGTGTTATTATCATTTTATTTATCGTAACATAAATAAAATGGTAATAACATTGTGTTCTTATCATTTTATTTATCGTCTGCTGGCACAGTCTCAGGGGCGACGGTCCTATGCCATTACAGAGGAGCCGCCAGGGGCGTAACACTGGCCCCCAACCTCCAGGGTGCCCCTCAGCTGTGCAGTTCGGGCAGAGAGCTCCGGATTGAGTCCGGAGGGGGCCCCTCCACATCTTCTGCAGGGCCGCCCCCTCAAGTTTTGTTACGCCACTGGGAGCCGCCCCTGTTTGTGCAGCAAAAAATAGCAAACCTAGCCCGCTTTCCCCTTCATGGCTGTTGAATTTCCAGAGGACAGTCCTTTTCGCCCCTTTGAAGCGGATGCATTTTCTCAACATGTGCAAGGCTATATCGCTCACTCCTTTTCCTTCTCTACCACCTTTCCTGTTTGCTTTCTGGGCCACGGGTTGTCATGCTTCCATGCACTCAAATTTGTGGGCTCATGCTTTCTCTGCATGCTAGTGGATTCGAGGAATGGTGTCCCTGTAGGTTGTAGTTCACGCAAACTGAGTATCGATTGACTGGACCCTCAACACTCAGTAGAGGCTTTCTGTATGTGTGCTTCCCTTTCAGGGCAGACACTCAAGAATGGGTTAAAAGGGCAGTCAGACATCTTCGAAGCATGATCTCCTCAGGATCTCTGAAACTTTGCTATAAGTAAACTTCTGTTCTAGGTGATGTGGTTTTCCTGGATAGCTGTGCCTGGCTAGGCAAGGAATGTTAAGGTTCAAAAGCTGTTGTGCACAAGCGATAACCTCACCTTGGATGATTCCAAGATGCCTACACAACCTAACACCAGGAGTCTTTGTTAGGTGTCCTTGTGGCCTAGCAGTAGTACTCTCCCCGAGGGATCTTGTGTTGGTGAATACCACTGGAAGCCAACGAAAAGATCTGACAGCAGGTTTTGCTCCAAATGGATAATGCCACCTTGTTCTTCGTGACCACTAACAGTCTCCTGGGTCCATGAAACCATATTTGTGTACTAAATCTTTGTTTTTGGTGAGGTGAACCAGTGCTTAATTTGTAAAAAAAATAATATTACCAGGGCTCTTGTCAGGAGGCCACTGTAGCTTGTACTACACATTGCCTCAGCTACTAACCATCACACTCCTACAATTGTGACAATTCGGACTATTTCAGGACCCCCAAAGATATAAGAATGGCTTGGGCGGCAGGTAATAGCATTTTCTAATGTATGTTGAATAAATAATTAACTGTTGTTGTGGTCATCTCTAAATTAGCCAGAGAGCGCTACCTTGTGACAGACCGTCACAAGCCCTGGTGTTGACAATTAAGTGCCCCTACCGAGCACCACTCGCTCAAATTAAGTACTGGGGGGACCAGTACTCTGGTCATGTCATGCTTTAAAACCAGCGGTCCCAAAATAACGGCTTTTGGAAGAAGAGAAAATTGGGCACAGTCGCACATTACTGTCTGGCTTGGGAGTGCCTCCTGATAGTTCCAGGTGGCTGCCTCTTTTCTTGTTTCCATCATTCACGGTTGTCTCTGATCACTGCATCCAGTGTGGAATGTATGCTGATGAAGTCAACATTTACTGGAGCATCAAGCTGAGTCAGATGACCGCATGGTTACTATGGGATGCTGTTGTCAAGTACAGCCATTGATGCAGGAACACTGTTTGTGTCTGAAGGATAGTAGGTGAAAATTGCTTCGCAGCCCAAATCTTGTGCATAGTCTTGTTTGCTAGACTCATATTAAGCCTCCACTGAGGCTAATCTTCCTTGATGCTTCTTCCTTGGCCCTTTCTTTCTGAGAAAGTGATTGTCTTTTTGCCAGGGCTGATTTGATCTCTCATGTTTGGATTTTTTTGTAACTTGATTCTTCTTTTGAGCAGCACAGGGTTCTGTTCCCTCAATTTGATTTTTCAACTTTTTAGACTCCCATGCATGCTGCAGGTTCGAAACATCAGAGAATTCCAGAGCTATGTTGCAGTTTCCTTTGTGGGCCCTTACATTTTCAGTTTGCAACTCTTGGACCCACAGCATTCAAATCCAGTGTTTACATTGATGTTTTTTCAGAACTTGCTTTTAAGAATCAGGCTCATTGGAGGAAGAGCACCTATGCCTTTCAACCACATAAGAAGTTTGGGACTATTTCAGAAAGAAACTCTGAATAGTAAATTAAATGGGCATTTTTTTCAAATGCACCATGGTCATCACAGGACAGGAACCCCCATTTAGAGAAATCATTCTCCCTTGTGGAACCAGGAATTCTCCAGTGGTATTCATGTCGCTTGACACTGGATTTTCTGATGTATCAGTATAACAGCTAATAATATCTGAGTCTGCTCCAAGGTGCGGCTTCAGTTCAATTTTGCGTGAAAAAATAAGTCCAAGGTGATTCACTGGTTGCTGCTTTTACAGCAACACGGCCAGGTTCTCCATCCATCTCCTCCAGTTCTGAACGTATCTGCCTGTTTTTGAACAAGTCACCAGGGCTGTCTATTTAAAATATCAGATTACAGTTTGATCATTTCTGGGCTTGTCTGTATGTCCTTAGTTTTACTGCAGACATACACCTGTTGTCATGGAGTCGGCCTTGGTGGGTGAGCTGCAATTTCTATCTGTTGGAAAGCCTGGAAATGTTTCACCAAGTGTCCTCAGACAGCACCATTATTTTTTGCTGAAGATTTTGTCTTAGATTCTTGTTTACCAAGATATAGCTCTTTCAGTATTCTTTTGGAATGTTTCTTTGGGTGCTGAGTAAGAACTTCTTAATGTTGATGTTTGCTGGCCTCTTAAGTTTTACCTGAATCGCGTGATGATCATATGTGGTGGCCAATCCTCTGTGTTTTAATGTCTCATTTGGGCATCTCTCATAACAAAATGTAATGATTCTAAAGGTATTTCTACATTTAAGGATTTGCATGCACACATGGTAACACCCAATTCAGCTTCATTGGACTTTCAGCACCACCAATCCCATAATATCTTCTGCAAAGCAACTTCTGGGGCTACCTCACACACCTTCTCAAACACTATTGACACATATATATATATATATATATATATATATAACACCTTCAGTCTCATATCTAGTTGAGTCAGACCATGCACAGCAATATATTTGGCTAGGCCTCTGACACCTCCCACCTGCTGCTCTTATGCTTCTCTCATTTTGGATGAAGAATCATTTAAGGTACCATTAAATACATATTACTTATTGTTGTGACTATCATACATATTGTGTAGGCAGATATTAGAGAAGACAACCCCATTCTGCATGTGTTCAGGGCCTTAGGTATTAAGGGGGTGTCCCACAGCTGACACAGAGTCATCACCCGAGTTTCAGAGTTAACACTTTTAATGACATTGCTTATATGTCATTTGCCTGGGGGAAGGGGGTACTTTAGATCTATAGAGTAACACACTTTTATTAGTTCAGTTTTTCACTGTTTGCAATCAAAGATACGGAGAACGGACAACCTTGGTCTCCTGCTAGCTAACAAATCACAAAAGTCAGGGTTTCAGAAGGAATTGCTAATCAACCTGAATGAGCC
Source organism: Triturus cristatus (assembly GCF_964204655.1). Taxonomy (NCBI): domain Eukaryota; kingdom Metazoa; phylum Chordata; class Amphibia; order Caudata; family Salamandridae; genus Triturus; species Triturus cristatus. The sequence goes on from NC_140589.1 coordinate 964,722,426, forward strand.
CTTTTTTTAACTAACTTGCCACTTGACTTATCTATTGAAAGCAGAAATATTAACACATTCAGCTCATTGATGTACTTTTATTGAGTTGCACGTTTGACAGTTCTCTGGTTGTTACCCTGATATTCTGATCCCTGATCATATTGTGTGCTATCTTTAATTTTCTTCATCTATTGTTATCTGGTATTTATTTCAATTTGTGTTTGTTTGTCAGTTGTGGTTCTGCACGTTTTGTCAGCCGTTTGAAATAAGAAACCATCAGGGGTCAAACTTGCCAAGCAGTTCTACCCCTCTTGCGGTATGGCTTAGTTACTTCTTCTTGTTCACTGCATCAAATGTCTAAGGAGACCTTCTCCATCACAGGTCTGGCAGGGATATTTCTTTCAAAGTCCAGGTGTCTTAGCTTTTGAGGCTCTGAGATTGTTCTTAATTTCTCTGAAACAGACCTCCAGCTTTTGTTTTCGACAATGAAATATGTTTGATAATTAGATACATCATTGTAAAAAGGCACTATGGAGTCTATGGTTGTCATCCCAATTAGAGTTTCTGCACAATCTACGTTATTGGCGTTCCTTGAACTTTAAACTGTTGACTGCTGTAGAAAAATTCTCTATTTAAGCATCTTTTTTCTTTTCAATTCTTGCGTAAGTTCCCTGTTCGTGGTCTGGTCAAGCGCGTGGGGCACGTGGTAAATATTTCATCTAGGTGATGGTAGGGAGGAGGGATGCTTTTAGTAGAGCCTGAGTTTATTGTAGATACATATATTGTATTAGCATCTTTGCATCTGAACACATTTGCTCCTGTATATCTTTAATTGTGTAAGATCCCTAAATGAAATCTTGTCCTTTTCTCTTCCCCTCACAGATGTTCAGCTTTATCAGTTCGTGATTTTCTTTTGTAAATCTTTGTTTCCTATTTACTTTAAATTCCGTCTTACTTTTGATAATAATTATTGGAATTATAGTTACTCTTGGTGTAGCGATCTGTCTTTGCGTTATTGCTCTTATGCTTTCTGTTCCCATTATTCAACAGTATTGAAAAAAAGAGGAGTTGAGAGGGGTGGTCAACTTGAAGATGAGGAAGAGGGCAGAGTTAGTCTATTGTGAATATTTAAAAAAATGTGTTTTGTCAAGAATGATTAGGTGCTACAAGTGGACACTAATGCAGAAGTAAAGTGAAAAAACTTTGTGAGTGATTTTATTCAGGGTTTCTGTTACTTTTTACATTACCATTACTTTATCATCCCACTTTTTAATCTATTTCCTAATGAGATCACTTTATTTAAATTCATCAATGTTTGATTTTTTTTATACTACAAAATACTGTTTTCCCTTGTTAAGTACTGTACTATTAAAGCCAAGTAATAATACCAATCCAAAACAATCTCGTAATACACGATAGTATAGCATTGTTTATGATAACATACATGAGAAAAAAATCTCATTTAAATGTACTAAAAATATGTGAACATGGCCCAAATTCAAATGTAAATTTAGCTTAAAACTATTATTATTTTAAGTGAAATTAATGTGTTTATGTAAGCCAGTACCCATACTAAACAGTTTTACAAGAAAATGTACTACTTTTGAGTAGAGAAGTAGTCTAAGGCATGATTTAACACATGCTGCTAGAAATGTGAACTTGGCGTGGTACAGACAGCTTCCGTGTGTTTCCTTGTTTTCCCTGTTTTGACATTATGCACAAGTTATAGCTGTTGAAGGAAGCGTAACCAGTGCATGTGTGTGGGGAGGAGGTTAACCACTCAGGAGACGAGGAGTTCTCATTATAGAATCCTCCGGTGCATCTCAGAGGGATTAAACGGTAGACAACCTTTCCAAGATGGGAGTGGGAATCCTCAGGGGCCTTAATACACTTAACAGCATACTTGGAAGAAATTGACCAAAAGTGGGCAGTAAAGCATGCAGCAATAAATTAGTGTGTCAAACCACAAGAGAGTCATGGTTGGATAGATTTAATGCAACAGCCTTCAAATATGCTCAGAGGCCAGTCTTGCAAAGATCCTGAACAATAGAACTACATTACATAGTAAACACTGTGTTCACAAAAAATATTTTTTGCATATAATATTTGCAAGCATTCTAGAGGAAGCAATGCTTTCCAGATAAATCAGTGTGCATGCAGTGCTGCCAAGTCATATATTTCCAACATGTCAGCAATCGCAGGAAGAAAACAGTGTAGTGTTTAAGAAAAAGACTGTTTCTTCCAGAATAAGTACGATTGGCAGAACTGCCAAGCGTGGTATGTAAGCAACACACTGACTCCAAGCCAGATGTCTTGCATGCACCAGTTTTCTTTGAGGATTCATATTAGGGATTGTCTTTCACCTCCAGATCATTGATTGGAATCAGTTGCGACTTGCTCTTAGAGTTCACTAATGTGTTATAAGAACAGTAAGGTAGCGGACAATGCACAGAATCATTTCTTAGAATTAATCAAAATAACACAAATCCGAGGGTCTTCTACCTGCTTTCATTTCTGGTTTAACAAATTCTTAAAATAAGGAAATATCTGGGGCTTTCCTAGGGAAGATAGAAAACCTGAGCTTTAGTGAAGGCTTTTTTCAAATATTAGCTCTCTTCCAAGTGTAATGTGATCGAACCAACATGAGGTGCAATTTCCTATATTCCTTAGGAGGTCTACCTTTTGGAAATGTGATATGTTTCTAGACTTCCCTGAGTGGAGCGCCCCCAGAGCACACAACCTTGCGAAGGTCACTTTTCTGTATGATAAAATGTCTGATCTACCTCCAAGCATAATTTGTTTGTTGGTAACCCTGGATTCCATTCGGTTTTTGGTGTATTCCATCCAGATTTTGGTTGATTTATGGAGAAATGTTTCTATGCGACTGGGTGCTGCTTCTAGGGAATTGTGAACAAGAAACACCCATTTGTTATTCATCTTATTGGTTTATTGCTAAAAATATATGGTTTTGCAGGATGTTTTAGATGCCGTGCTCCGTATATGAAATGGTGAAAATGTGTCTCAAATGTGATTTTGTGAAAAATTATTTAATTTTTTTATTTGGAAGCTTTTGTGGAGCACTACATCACTCATCTATCAAAGACTCCTTGTGCAATGTAAATCCTCAAGAACCATAGCATGCTTATAGTGTGTTATAAAAAATGGTGGTGCTTTTACTTGATTTATTATCCAAGTCTTGAAATGTTTCCGAAATGTAAGTAGATCGGATTCGGTTCTTAGCTGGTGAGGTAGCGCGTTCTAGGGTATAAATCCCAGTGACTCTAAGTATTTTTCTCCCAATTTTGCGAGTTTAAACTTCTTTCCAGTAAACTCAAGTTAGTTTCATAATCAAACATATAAGGCTGAAGTAAACTTCTACAATTTGGCCAAAATAAAGGATGGACTATGGATGTAGATTGTTTTATGAAGGATACAAGACAATTTAAACATGATCCTTTTGCTGATGGGGACCAATGCAGTTGTTTAAGGTATTCAGGCACTTGTTCGAATTTCCTTACATTGAATAGCAATTGCATTTAGGATACACTGTAGGCAAATCAGACTGTTTTTAGGAAGCCCTAAAAAACATCATTTCGTAGTCTAATCTTGACTGTATATATGCATCAGCTACTTGTCCACTATGTGAAAATGCAAGCAAAGGGTGAATTTAGTAACTGTTGAAATCGGTGGTTCAAGAGATAATGAAGAGTTAAGAATTGTGCCTCGGTTTCACAAATCTCACTTGATTTAATTGTTGTTTTGACATTACCCCTTCCTGTGACCTCTGTGAACTCCCACATTTGATGAGTGTGTGACTGCAGTAGTGAGGGACTGTGCAGTTGGATGGATGCCAGGAATACAGCTCTAGAAGATTTTCTGAATTTGTGACAATTATAGGCAGAACCTGCGGGAAGCGGCAACGTTTGCCCAGTAAATTAGTGGCTTAAGGATGCAGGGCCTTACTTCATACACATGGTCCACAGCAACAGCTGGAATGTTTTGGAAATCTTAGTGCCAGTGAAACCCATAGTTCAAATGATCATGAGGTACCACATTATCAATAGTTGGTACCCATCGAAGTAATGCTGGGAATGAAACAGTTATCCCTGGTGTCCATAGTTCATGTTTTCCGACATGCATTAGATATCTTGCACAGCCATGGCCATCCGTCTTTCTCCGCTAGTTAGAAATGTCTCTATTGAAGGGTCACTGCGTGGAGCTGATGAGAGTCCTGGTTAGAACAGGCCTGACCTACTGCAGTATTCTTTATACCACACTCCCTAAATATCTCACTTGCCCAGGAGGCCTTCAGAAGAAAGTCCCCCATAAAATGATTCAGAATAATCAGTAGGCAAACACATACATGCTCCATCAAAGCCTGTGAGGTGGAGAGACCCCTGAAGTGCAGGGACCCCAAGCTCTAGAACACTCTCAATAATTCCTGACAGAAGAGCAAAACTACTTGCTCTTGAAAATGAAACTTTTTAAATGTGCTTTTCAACTGTTGACTAATACCACTGAGACCAAGGAAAATGGACCTGTGTCACATCCTGGCCAGATCCGCTTCACAGCACATGGGTCCTCTCTCCTTAATAAAATCTCTCTCTCTCTCTCTCTCTCTCTCTCTCTCTCTCTCTCACACACACACATAACCAGTAGTGTTCCAGAATCGGGCCCTTACACACTGAATACCCCATGATGCCGGTGAGCAGACCCCAGCACATAAAGTAGAATCCAAACCAGACCTAATGCAAGGGAACAGGGTTGACAGCAAGAGAACCAGGACTTTAGGAAGCACACAAGGCACTGAAAAATAGGAACCTCGGACATGGTGCCAAGAAAAATACTGTTCAGAACCCAGGAAGAGGCTAGTACCTTAGTGAAGCTAGACAACACAGCTAGTCAGATATATAAAGAAAACAGCAGGCCATTCTACTAATCTGGCAGCTCCACCCTCAGCCTAAGAACAGCTACACAAAGGTGAATAGCAATGTATATCACCCCTTCACCAGCCGCACAACCACCAATCAACACAAGAAAAGGCAGTAACCTGCCTGTGCAGTATGGTGTCCACTGAATCCACGAGTAACGGGCTACACTTCAACTGCTGACTTTTGTGAGCATCAAAAGATCTGCTCCCCACAGCAGTGCACTACGTACAGACAACAAAAACACCCACTAGCTCTTCACTGGTATGGGTGGGAGGTCTCATCATGGTACCACTCTTCCACCCTTCCCCACTACCAATCCCCTACAATCCTCCCACATGTCACACACTTATAAGGCCAGGATATGTCTATGGACAACAGCCCGCCCTAAAATGGTGTCCAACCTTACACAGCGTACAAGATCACACCCACAGATACAATCTCCTCCAAAGCTTCAAAAGACCGTGTGTTGCTTTTGTGGCACATTAGTTTTTTTAAAGGAGCATGTGACTCTTTGGCAGATCACATTCCTCAGTGGTCAGCTACAGTTTAATTATTAAGTATCAACCAAATATGAAGGGAACATTTTTTATTTTATTGCATAATGGCGACTGCAGAAAGCGATACTCCAGATGAGCCATTGCAGTTTTCAAAAGAAGTGTGCGAGGTGAGGCTGGGATTACAGGAAATCCTTCTGAACTGTGTGTCGTGCATTTACGAACATCTGTTAAATTTAAATAGTGCTTAATACTCGTGGTAAGTATCCTGTATGAAAACATTCCAATTTGGGCAGATAATACAGGGACAAGAGTCAAAGGGAGGTGAAAATATTTGTGCAGTATCATACAGCTAAGCCATGTGGGAAAGCTGGATTAGAGTTTAAGTGTCCTGAACATTTCAAATAGTTAATAGTCTAAATTTGGAGGGAGAGTAACACTTAATTGAAATGTTAGGCACGTCTCTGAGAAAAAGAACAAAAACACATGCTTAGAAAGGAATTCAGACCGAAGTGATCTCTTACTTTTTGGTTTGAATACAGAGCAAACATTGAGCTAAAAAAAAACTACATTCGAGCTGCCAACTTCCCAAAAAAGTGCCTTAGTTCGAGGATTCAGTTGCAAATTTTTGGGCATGCCTAGAGATTACACCAATCTGTGTAGTTAGTTTCCTGAATGTCATGCAAGGAAAATGTTAATCCTCGGTATTCTATTTTTTTGTTCAATGGAATTTGGTCTGTTGCTTAGCAAAAAAAAGGCAGATACAGTGGAGGATGTCCTCTTAGTAGTAAATCCTGGAGTCACCTCGTAAACAGCTTGTTTCTGAATTGCGAGTGGCATTTGAGCCGCATTGAAAGGAGACGTGGGACAAGGGAGGGCTGTGGAACTGCCTCATTGCAGCAGCTGCTGCTTCTGGTTCCCTCACCCATTTGAGGTTGTGCTGTTCAGGAACATGGAATATTCAGAATTATGATAGATTACTTGATCATGGCCTAACTGGAGGCATGGCATTCATATTATTGACTTGAAAAGAAAAGTGAAGCGATTGCGCACTCCAACCTCGGACGCACTGCTGAAGGCCAACAATGTATCACAAATACACCAAGTTGCTCAAATATTTAATCCATTTATTCCAGGTACTCTAAGTTATTAATCTTAATTCATCAAGTTACACGGTAATCAATCGTATAATTAGCTTCTAAGGTTGTGCTGTTCAGGAACATGGAATATTCAGAATTATGATAGATCACTTGATCATGGCCTAACTGGAGGCATGGCATTCATATTATTGACCCACAAAGGTCACGTAGGGTGAGCTACTGTTGGTCTCGGCGGTCATGAGGGCAGTTTGCTTAGAAAGAAAGTGCCACTCCAGCACTGAAGTGTTTCAAGGGGTGGAGGTATTCGATGTATACATTATCCAAATCTTAGCAAGGGGAGGATACTGTCGCAGTATGAGATGCAGCCCCAACACCCAACGTTACTACCTTTGCAAAGCAATGCATGCACAAGCCACCAGTAGGTGAACTCCTCTCCGGTGATCAGCAGCGCATTATGGCTCACACTTCATCAGTTGCAGACCCGCGATCCAATTTGCCATGCGTAATTGCTGAGATGCTAAGATTGAAACTCAATATTCTCTATTAAATATCTGTAATAACTGTCATCGAAGGTGTAATATACCAGGTATGCTGTACTTGCTTGTTTAATTTTTGAAATGATGATAAATACAATAAAAACAGATTAAAACAAAAAAATGAGATGATACCCCAACACAAGTGGTGCTCTTAACTGGTTGCAACAATCCCAAACCTTAAAAAATGTACATCATCCCTGCGATGGAGTAGGTTCTGCATAATCACTGGATATGACCTTCTGATAGCTGTCAGGAAAAGAAGTGCAAAATCATACAAGCTGCCGCACTGGTGACTCTATACTGGACACAGGAAGGTTGAAATGAGTTGATCTTTTATCAGTGTGGTGTAGACCACTATTTTTGCATGTACTAACTTGGTATCAGCACACTAGCCCTCCTAATCTTAGCTACGTAGCTCTCACCATCTCACCTTCCCCTATAATTGCTTGAAGTCCAGCGGGAAGCTCAAAACATTCTTGTTCTGGCTCCCATACTTCAGGCAACCACCTTCTCAACATAGCAAGCTATTAATGCAGCACCTTGAGGCAGTGACATTTACAGGTGCGAGGTGAGTTTGAGCACCAGATCCTTCAGTCTTATAGCATTCACTCCTCCACAGCACAGAAAGACTGAATGAAGCCTTATTTTTGTCATGGTTTGTATAATGGTATCAAAATCATTTTTTTTTTCTTCCTAGTCAAGCATCTCCCTCTTCATCAGAGACTTCAACCAGCTCTTTTGGTGGCCAAGTCACTCTATATCAAGTTTTCATTATGTTAATACCAAGATCCCATTAATGCTTAATGGCTTCAGTTCCTCATCTAGATTCAATCCTCCAAATGTTTGTGCTCCTAATGCATGCCTGTACAAATAACTGCCCTGAATCTTGTTGTCTGCTCTCCAGCCCCTCTTCAGGTTCTCTTAAGCCCTTTCTACTTTGTTTGTTTTTTTCGAGTATCAAATGTGTTTTGAATAGTAACAGCAGTATGCAAGGGGAATGTATCTTCCACCTCACCCTCTGCCGCTGCAATGGAACAACAAGAGATTCAAAAAGATGGGCCGGCTACCCATCTCACCCCTTCTCTCACTTTCTCCTCTCTCTAGTTGTAGCTCTTCAGGTTGATATTTTTGCATATGAAAGTAGAAGTCACAGCAAAGGAAAAAAGAATAACAAAGACTAGGGACAGTACCTTGAGTATCAACGGACAAAAGAAACATTGTAAATATTTAACTGTAAACTGAAGGTAAATCTAAGCTTTCTGAAGTGTCTTTGATGCCAGTCATCAAACACAGTCATGGACAAGCTACTAAAAAGAAATCTCTATTTCCATTCCATGATCGTTAGATTCATGCTCAAGGAAATATTCCACTATGAACGTAAGGATAAATTCTTAGACAGGACGTAAATCCTGAAAGCAAGCATGTAAAAGAATTAGGCAGCGAGTCAGCTATTAAAGTCAGGTAGCGGAGTAGACAGGTTTGATAGGAAGAATTATGGAGGAGGATTGAAGGCTCATGCCTCCATTACAGTTGGACAGGGTGGAACATTTGACAACTGGCCGTGTGGGATGGTACCTGCCGGAATCTCCCTGAGTAGGAGTCAGTGAATCAGCACTGTTGAGCATGCGTGGTTCCGCTAGGTGGCTCAGACCAGTATGCATGCGCAGAAAGAAGCAGAGCAGATTCTTCACAGCTCTACTCTGCTTTAGAAACCATCCAAACTTTGCGGGCAAACGCAGAGCAGGCCTGCAGTGTTTTGTCTACATGGGGCATCCACTTGCTGCCAGTGACAAGCCACCACCAAACCTCTCCCACCCCAAAGAGAATGTGATGCTATCCATAATGACCTTCATAATTTAAGGCCTGCCCTGCTTGTACCTGTTAGCCTGGGACGGTTGTGACAGTATTCACCAATATTACATGTTTTGTTGTAACTCGCTTTCAACAGATGCCCTGGTTGATACACTACCAGCCTCCTTGCAGCTTCCTCCTTCGAACAAAAGGAGCCAGGGAATCCAATGCCGCACCACCTGGAGTAATCACTGTAACAGTGCTCACATGTTGCCCACCTCTAATGACCAGCTGCTTATTGACCATAAAATCCAAAGTTTTTTGCATAAACAAGAGAGGCAACAAACACATCTGAGTGTAAATTGACAATCAACATAAACCATAACTCGTAGGTCCTTGTCAAAGTGGGAGTTTTTTCTTTCTTTATTCATTAAGTTTCTTCATCCACACTACAAACATGCAACCAATGCGTTTCAACTTACAAAAGCTTCCTCAGGGCAATATTGTAAATCCACAGTTCCTCCAAACACTTGTAAACCACAAAAAGCAACATTCCAATATAATTAACTGTAATCCCCCAGTGCAGATTGTGAGTATGCTTCAGTCAAAATGTTCCAACATGACAACTTGAAACGTCTTGTAGCTGAAAAACACACTGTAGCGCGAGCCCGCAGTCAGTCCTCTCATTCACTTGGAATTTCACAGACGGAGTGGTAGCCCAGTAGCCTCTACCCTGGTACCACGATAGAGGATACTGTGCTACCACTCCATCTGTGCCATACACAGCCGGCCTGATGACTGCTTGAGCCTCGGATCAAGGGGCCATTTGTTCCCGCTGCGCATCGCAAACGTTTGGAAACACGCTTGTGGATAAGATATTACGAGTAAATGCGAGTACTGACCGCAGGGTAGCCTTTGTAAGGGGAAATGCGTTGGCTGCATGTTTGTAGTTTGGATGAAGAAACTTAATGAATGAAGAAAGAAAAAACTAAATTTTAGACAAGGACCTACGAGTTCTAATTTACGTTGATTGTTTAATTAATAATCAGATTTGTTTGTTGCCTCTCTTGTTTATGCAAAAGCTTCCTCTTTCGCTGAGGGGGCGTACATCTGCTCCTTCCCATTTTTTACCTATAAACCTGCCTCCTTCAAACTCTTTTGTTAGCTGTTAGTATCGCTCTAAGATCACTCAGAATCATGCAGTGTATACCATCTGGCCCATTAGCCTAAGCCACACAGGGTTTCCCAGTCTAAGATGGAATCTTTGTCAATAAATGGAATATTATCTTCCCCATCATCTAATATTTCTGTCATGCAACTGCAGATGTACAGCAGAGGTACTGTGCTTCTGAATACTACACACAAGAATTGGTTCAGCAATTCATCGACTTCCGGTTCCTCTTTAATATGCTTCTTCCCTTTCGCTTTTAACCTTAGAGAAAAACCCCTGGCATTCCCACCTATCACTGGTGCCCTGATAAAAAATGTTTTTTTTGTTGCTTCTTGGTTGACCTTTGGCTCTGCTGATGTTCCTCCAAAAAATAGACATACCTGGCTAGAAAGCGGTGGTACGTTCTGCTCAGTCGGGGTGAGACTTATAGATGAGCGCAACCGCATGCAGCTCAGCCAAACGCCACACTGGAAGCGATGCTTCTTTATTTAATTGAGGGGTTGTGCCAGCATTATGTAAGGAGAATGACTTCATTTATTGGCTCACTGTGCTGCCTCCTTGTTGGATCTTGATTGGGTTGGTGTAATTGAGCTGATGTAACTTTTGCTGTCTGTAGCAGCACTGGCAGACCAGCTCCAACTTGCACACCCCACACCTTGGAGGCCTACAACCTGGGATCAGTTACTACTACCGAAAGCCATGCCTTAGTCAAACACACAACAGTGAAGCAGATAGAGTTGAATACACTTTTCTGTTATGTTTCTTTCGCATTGACTCGCTCAACCAGCACTTTTCTAACATGGAAAGAAAATCTTGCGATAAACAAATTATTACTTTAGGCCAGAGCCATACCGACATTTATTTTGTGACTCTCTCTCTATCCCTCTGTTTTTCCTTCTGTCCCTATTCTCATTTTGGTGTATCTGTTTCTGTCTCTCTCTCGCTCTACCTGGTTTGCTCTTTTTCTCTTTCTCGATACCCTCCATCTTTTTCTCCATTTTTCTGTCTACCTCTATGCCCCTCACTCTCTCTGTGCTTACCTCCCTCCCTATATCTGTTTCTCTCTCCAATTCGCTCTTTATACATTTTCCCTCTCCCTCATTTTCTGCCTCGCTCTTTCTCTTTTTCTGCATCTATGTACAACACACACTCCAACCAAACCAAGAAATTATAAAAAAAAATGTAAACGAGATTACGTTTTTTTCTGCAAGATTATACTCTTTTTATTAACGTTTTGTAAAAGCTTACTGTGTGAATTTCACGCCAGCCATATTAAAGTTTCACTAGCATGCCTGTGAGTTCAGTTAATGGGACCAGAGAGAGAAATTATGAATATTACTGAGGATTGAAAGCTCCTTTAGACTGCCTGTTTCCTCTTAAATCAAGACATATGGTAAATATATTAGGTACAGGGTCACAAACTGTATCAACCTGTTAGTAGTTAAATCCTTTCATTGTAACATTTTATGAGATGAAACGCTCTTTTAAATGAAAATATTTTACATCCTCATGATCTCTGTACCGTTTCCTGACGGTGCACACACGCAGGCATACACAGACAACCACATGCTCGTTCATAGACTTCAGTATGTATGGTGTATGGCACGAAACAATTATTCTTGCTATCCAACAAAGATGATGACCCAGTTATGCTCCGTGTGTAATACCACTGCCTCATTATATTTTCCTTTTGTTTGTTTTTTGTGCTCTGATGACCCCAACATTTTATCTACAGTCTTTCTTTAGGGTCTGCAGCCCAAGATGGCCGTACTGATTTAAAATTCAGTCCACAAACATTTCTGAAAACCCAGCCCTTGCAAGTGCCACGCATCTTGCTGTAGAATAACGCATTTTCAAGAATGTTCCCGCATTTCCGCACTGATTGAGAACCGAGTACAGTTTTTCAAAGGCCACAAGATGGCTCTAGTGTACAAACGGAGGTATAGGATTCTCAATTTATTATGACGTGGAAAAATCCTACTATCACAGAAAGTCATGTGTAATCCAAATGAAATTCAGAGATTTGGAGACTGAAACCCATAACCACACAAATGCCTAATTAATGTAAAAAAAAAAAACACCCCCTCCTCAATCCATAGTATCAAACAGATGTGGATGTCCAGCCACGAAATAAAGTTTCTAAATATATGCCAAAACCTTTGTAAGTCAAAACTACAGTAAAATAGGGGCAGTATTGGAGAACTGTACAGGCAGAAGAAGGAGGAGGCAGGACGAGATGTGGCCTCGCGACCAGAACTTTAGCACCGCAGAAGAGGACTTGAATCCCAGCCTCGGCTCAACATTCTGTGATTCTGAGGAAAACCGTCTAACATACTTGTGCTAAATAAACACATATCTGATTCTCATGTAATGTACCCCTGGGTCAATTCACACATTAAGGATTGTCACATACGAGAAAAAGGCGTCATTTCCAAAAATGACCTCTTGACATGGATACAACTGTCTTATTTCACTCACAATAAAATGTCATTCATGAGGCTAGAAATGTCACACATAAACGCACTAAACACATGGGAATGTCGCACATAAGCAAACGGAAAACTTGGCAGCTATGCAAACCCAACTGCTATATTTCTTGTTTTCACCTTGTTTTTGTGGGTGATTTCCTTACAAACAGCTAGATAGATTTTCACCTAAACAAGAAAACAAACAGAGACAGCGGCAGTCTTCAATATGTCAAGTTTGAAGTTAATGTATTCAGTGTTATATCTATATACTCTCCTATAATTGTAGGTATGGTACATAATTGTTCATCCATGAAATAGAATTTCAGGACCACATTCAATTTTGGTCAAGTTGATGAATCTGCATCAAGCTTTTCCACAAATGTTATTAATCCACAAAATGTTGTTTTTGAAAGATATGAGCGGACCGACCTAAGGGAGCAGGAGTGGCATAAGGTGAGGCCCACAAAGGTGTATCTCCAATTTTAATCTTCGTATGGAAATTTTTCTTCCTTACCATTACATATTTTGGTTTGTAGAGCCATATGTTTAAAAGCCGCAATTCAAAGGTTGGGCCTTCTGAAGCCCACCGACTCAAAGTCTTGCAGACCTGCTAGTACAGGGCTTGGTGGCTCGCAGCTTGTGGATTTTCCATAGGAGCTTGCTGCTGACACCACCAAATGGCTGGATTGCAGAGCACCAAGACTGCTAAGTTTTGATTCCACCTCATGCCTCTTTCTTTCACCACCTTATACTTTCTCTTTGTCTCAACCCTTTTTGATTATTTTTTATTTTTCTCTTCCTCCTTTTGCCTCCTTTTCCACCTTTCTTCTTCCTGCTCCCGGTCAAAGTCTGATGATGAAAAGGAAATTGCTAAATATGAGTGCTGCTTCCCAACACCTGCAACCACCTCCACAAATCAAGGACTGGAACTCCTACTTATACAGCGTTGTACAGTGTTTTGAGAGGAGTGCAGTGCAGTAGAGTAGAAGTGGTTAGACTGCTTTTTACCTATATCACTGTGATGAATAACGGCTGTATGTCAGAATATCTGTAACAAAACTATCTTATCATCAGATATAAACATTGTGGCCTGCATACTGCATACTGTTTGCAGAAATAGCCATTGGGTGTATTGGGTGTATATTTTTTATTAATAACACCAGTGGATCGATGTTTTCGGAAACAATATTTAGGACATGGTATTTTTGTCTGATAACATTTAGGCTGTGATATTCTGGTACCAAACCAAATAACGCCGTTTTCACCATTGTCTACGGCAGATGACCTGTTTCCTGAGTTCATCTCTCCCACTGCTGGCCATGTTAACATATTTTTCCTATTCACAATTAAAGTGTTTTGCCCTCTTTCGATTGCATTTCATTTGGACATATATTTCATAATGAGCTATCTGAAACAAGAAACAGGGAATCCATTTGTGTGTTGCTAGAGAACTAACAACAAACAATTTCACTGGTGTTAGTGGTTAGCCACCTTCTGCAATTCCCCTTCCTCGTCACTGCACTACAGCAGGTTGTGCCTACACATCAGTGGTGTGTCCCCCAGTCTGTATACCACTCTGCCTCCATACATTTCTTCATGGATATGCCCTAAAATCACATTTCCCAGTTTGAAATAAATTATTTGGATGCTCTTAAACTTACCAGTTTTTGTTAGTCCCTTTTAACAGGTCCCTCTGTCATACTTGACATTTTGTATTGTATACATGTACGATTTGTATGTATGACAAAAGTCAAATAAATTCCTCTTTGGTTAACTCAATCAATCAGCCACCATATATCCCATATCATCAAAATATAAAGGTAAAAAGACAGAATTTTTTATCAGTACTACTAACAAAAGTCAATTTATTAAAACCAATTTATTGTGTATGAATAATCTTGAATATCACATACAATTTATAGATCAAATCTACGTGCTTAAAGATATAAGCTCATAAAAAAATCTTTCTAAATAGTTAAAAGACATATGACATCACAATTCATTACATATAGATGAAACAATTCACCTTCGTAAAAAAACAATGAAAGACAACACAGTGGGAGAACAAATCAGACAAAATATTGTGTCATTAAAACATCACTAGTCTGTGTCGGATCATTTGTATCTTGTTGAAACTTCAATTTCTCTTTGACTCACAAATGCCCCAGAGATCTAGTGTCCTAAAAACAGTAGAGCATCGACGCGTTTCAGTGGGCCATACAATATCCCTGTCACCTTCTTCAGGAAAAAGATATCTCCCAGCCACAGTTTGTACACTATTTAATACAATATAAAAAATGTATGTACATAATTTTTGGAACGCGGTAAAACAAGCCAGGGACACTCTAGAACTTGTGCCTCTATCCGCAAGTCAATCTTGTTTGTTTCCCAACTCAAAACTTCTCCATTATTCATTTGTTCACCTTTGGCACTGTTTTTACACTTCACTTTTTAGTGATTTAAATGTATATTTGAATAAAACATGGCACCTTACAGCCGTTCATTTCACACTTTTTGTTCAGCACCTTTGCGAAACAGTTGACTTTAGAAAATGCTTAAACTTTGCAGTCGGAGAAAGAAAAGTACTTCTAGATGTAAACTGACTTTTTGACCTCTGTCTCTGAGCACAGAATAAATGTGACAAGATAAAAAGAAGATTTAAAGGCATCTTTAATTCTCCTTCACCTTGTGAGTAAACAGAACACCTTTTCTTTCTCAGCTCGCCAGAAGGGGTGAGTAGGCGCTAAATATAGCTTGCCCTGATAAAATCGGACTCCTCAGTGTGAGAGGGTGAGTAGATTTGTATAGGCCTGCATTCTTTAAAACATTTGCTCACCTCAGAAATGTGCACCAGTGCTGGTCCCACTTGTCACGCTCACCCATTTTCCGTGGGAGAATATTGAGTGCAGCAGGAAAGAGCTGCTAGCCAATCTTTAGGTATCTTTCAGCTCTGTCTGTTCTTACCCTTTTTTAGGGCTTTTAATGTAAGAACTCTAAGAGCAGCCATGAAATGTGTTTTTTAAAGAATTTTGATAGTTAATTAATAGGCAGCCTGTACTATCAACTTTGTGGAACAGTTTTGTCCGTAATTTGGTGGTCAATTGACATGCTGTACCGAGGAGTGTTTTGTTATGTAAGAATTGTATAGCTTTAATTTGACAAAGCAGTAGTGGTTAGTTGATCTTTTGTGTAGCCACCAGATGTTTGAGGTTTTTGTCAAACTAAACAAGATTACTTTTAATGAGAACTTGCTTATCAATGTCAGGTTGGTGTTTTATGACCTATTGACCAGGATAATGCAGCCCCTACAGTGATTTTCTTTGTTATTGGTTAATAACTGGAGAAATGGTTTGAGAAATCATTACCTCATTGTGCAAAGTGCTCCTGAAAAGATGATTTTAGGTGATAAAAGATAGTGCGTCAAAAGCTTGTGAAAACAAACACCATTTTAATCTCATGTGTCAGACACACCACACATCTTTGCTTAGTGGGGTTGGCCTGAGGCAGTGTTTCAGAGGAGAACAGCCAGTGAAAATTCTGTTTAATTGATAAGGTCTCTATTCCAGGAAAAGGTGTATAAATGTATGTCACAAAGGTACATCCGTACCATCAAGTAGCTAAGCCGGCACAATCAATTACCCACATTGAAACTCTAGACCCTGCTCTAGCATTATCATGATTATCAGCCTCAAATGTTATTTTTTTTGGTAAGTTGATGGGTGATTTTTCTTTTGGCATAAATGTTATCCATTTGTAGAAGTATAAATCCCTATGAATATTCCAATGACATAAATCATGGAAGCTGAAACAGATTTTACACTGAGGTAAACAGGTTCACACACTAATACACTACACAAGGACAGCACTTTACTGTATCCATTGTGCATCCCGCCTTTTGTGATATGCAACGTATGAAGGCCAGCATCGTAATTACATACAGTTTTTAACAATGAAAGCAGGCTACACAGAGCTTGACAACACTTCACATTCTCATGGTTAAATGGTTGTTGGAAAAGAGATAAAATAAACACTGAAGCAAGGTTTTCAGTGGGAGAAGTCATCTGGGATCTCAGTTCCATCAACCGTATTGTTAAACACTCAACAGAGCCATGTTTGCATGCATGGTGAACGTATGTATGGCGTTCTGCATTAACTATTGTCCTAATAAGAAGAGAAGCTTGATAGGTAAAGATTAGCAAGAGGGTGGTGAAGAAAAACAAGAAACTTGGGATGTGAATGGAAATTGTGCTGATCTAAGTCAGTGCAGATTTTGATAATAAACAGGGTGGCTTGGCGGTGGCACTGGACAATATTCATGCAGTGCTCAAGGAACTGCAGCAAAGACAGGTCAAAGGCTGAAAGTGGTTCTCCCATGGTGCACGAACAACCACATCCATACACAACAATGTTCAATCCTCAACTCCTCCACAATTGATGAAGTGTCTCTGCTCGCAAAAATGTTGCCCTCTGAGAATTTGAGCATTCATTGGTCAAAGACGTGGACATATTGATGAAGGCTATCAACACCAGGAACCAGTCAGCTGCAACTATAGACTCAAATGGGGGAGGAAGAGGGTGGTCTGCAGACTGCCAAAGGCCGTGCAAAGACAATAGTGCTCATTGACATCCATGCACCTTGGCGGGAGTTGCATCAGAGTAAAATTACTATGGTAATTCACTGTTACAAGGGTCTATTCACCTGTCTCTACTCAATCCAACACATTATGATTGGGGAAAGTGGCTGATTAAGATGTCCAATTAACCATACTTTTATAATATCATGATATGGACCATGTGCAGACATGTTTTTGTTGTTAATTTCCCCAACGTGTTAAGGTTTGCACATGTATAACTCTGTCCCTCAAAAGCACTAAACCAACCAACCTGCGTGGAAAGCAGAGGTAAAGGAATATGGTTGGATTGTCCAGTTGCTGTGTTTAGTTCTGTATTGTTTATTGCCAAACAGCAGCAATTCTTCCACAAACGACATAAATGTTTAGCAGAAACAAAACAGCACAGAAACCTGGGGTCGGTTTGGGTGGACACCTTAGGCATGAGGGGTGAGTGAAGTAAAATAAAGACAAAAAGGAAACAAAAATGCAGATCCCTAGCCAGATCCACAAAACGTTTCTTGTGAGTAGCTGGGACAATCTCCAGTCTTAGGTGTGGCTTATTCCTAAATTTCCAGGGATGCGACTCACTTGCAAGAAAAAAGATTTGGTTCGGGGGTCCTTTGCAGTAGAGCACACATTTCACAATTCAATTAATATCCAGTATGCAGTGCACAGAGACCAGATTAAGGTGTTCGATGAGTAGGCGAGAACTGATGGCGTTGAAGTATAGAGAAATATCTCCCATATCCTTAGTGCTGAGATTGAGGGAAATTAGTGTTTAGTGTGGTCTTCGAAGATGGGATGGCGGTGAAAGCCCAACGATAATTATGGATTGAATTCTATCATAGATAACATAGACGGCTGGACGACTGGAATCTGAACAAGTTGCAGGGAAGTTTAATGGTAGTAAGGAGGTTGTGATTCTCAGATCCCATGTTTCTGACTGGAGTGTAGAAGCAGAGTAAATGTATTAATAAAGTAGGTAGGGGAATACATCAGTATTGCTTCAAAAAAGTTTAAGTCAATAGTTTATAACTATCCCATTTTTTGGCAGAGAGCTTCCATATTTTTATCAGTACTGAGAAAAGATTGGCTGAGGAGGATGGAGTGTGAAGAAAAGTGGGGGGTCATATAGAATCCTTGGTCCTGATAAGGACAAAATTCTAATGGTGGATTATGTAGGAGCAATCTGTGGAGGCTGAGGGTATGTGGAATCAGAGTATGTGAAGATTCTAGGGCATTACAGGAGGGCAGTTTAGCAGAAGGGCTGGGAATGCTTTTGTTAAGGAGGGGGAAGAATTATGTTAGGAAAAAGTGGCTTAAAACTTGGGTCCTGCTGCAGACAACGTCTCGTGTGATTTTTCCAGCTGCCGAAATCGTTAATGATCAAGTTCTTCCCACCCGGTAAATCTCGGTGTGGAAAAACGTAACCTCTAAAAATCAGGTGCAGTGAAATAGTTGTGTCCCAAAATACTTTTAATTTCTTTCCGCCTGACTTGTAATCAGGCTGTAAGTCAGAAACGTGCCTATCAATTACTGTGATAAATTGAGAGAAACGTTGCAGAACATGTGCAATAAGTAAATAGCAGAACCAACTGAGGCGTCCCCCCGGGTATCCCCCGTGGTAATGTTGCTGAAATCATCCAAGAAACTGCATCGATACATACTGCTCGAATGAAGCAATATTGGTAGATCAACACTCAGTGCCAACTATTCATAAAATGATCTTGAACTTGGCTTGTGTTTCATCATTCTCAACTCTAGATTTAGCGAGCACGTATCACTAGGTTCAATTCAATTCAAAGACATTTATAGAGCGCACTACTTACCCGTAGGGTCTCAAGGCGCTTGCGGGGGGGGGGTGCCGTTACTGCTCGAACAGCCAGGTCTTGAGCTTCTTCCTGAAGGAGAGGTGGTCTTGGGTCAGGCGCAGGTCGGTCGGGAGGGAGTCCCAGGTCTTGGCGGCCAGGTAGGAGAAGGACCTTCCTCCTGTTGTCGCTCTTCGGATGCGGGGGACGGCGGCGAGGGCGTGGCTAGCTGATCGGAGGTGGCGTATGGGAGCGTAGAAGTTGATTCGGTTGTTGAAGTAGCTCGGGCCTTGATCGTGTAGGGCTTTGTGTGCGTGGGTGAGGAGACGGAAGGTGATTCTTTTGTTGACGGGGAGCCAATGCAGGTCTCTCAGATGTCCGGAGATGTGGCTGTTTCGTGGGATGTTGAGGATGAGTCTGGCTGAGGCATTCTGGATCCGCTGGAGTCTCTTCTGGAGCTTGGCGGTGGTTCCGGCGTAGAGGGCGTTGCCGTAGTCCAGTCGGCTGGTGACGAGGGCCTGGGTGACAGTCTTCCTGGTCTCGGTGGGGATCCACCAGAAGATCTTCCGTAGCATGCGCAGGATGTTGAAGCACGACGAGGAGACGGCGTTGACTTGTCTGGTCATGGAGAGGGAGGAGTCCAGGATGAAGCCCAAGTTGCGTGCGTGGTCCGTCAGTTAGGGTGCGGTGCCCAGGGCGGGGGGCCACCAGGAGTCGTCCCAGGCGGAGGGCGAGGAGCCCAGGATGAGGACCTCCGTCTTGTCTGAGTTCAGTTTCAGGCGGCTGGTCGTCATCCACTCGGCTACATCTTTCATCCCTTCGTGCAGGTTGGCTCTGGTGGCGGCGGTGTCGTTGGTCAGGGAGATTATGTTGAGGTTGTGTTGGCGTGCGATGGCCGCGAGGGGGCTCATGTAGACGTTGAAGAGGGTGGGGCTCAGCGAGGATCCTTGAGGGACGCCGCAGATGACTCCGGGGGCCTCAGACTTGTACGGTGGTAGGCGGACTCTCTGTGTTCTTCCGTCGAGGAAGGAGATGATCCATTCCAGTGCCTTCTCCTGGATTCCGACGTTGCTGAGGCGCTGCACTAGGGTGCGATGGCAGACCGTGTCGAATGCCGCGGAGAGGTCTAGGAGGATGAGGGCCGCTGTTTCTCCGTTGTCCATCAGGGCTCGGATGTCGTCGGTGGCAGCGATGAGGGCGGTCTCGGTGCTGTGGTTGGCTCGGAAGCCAGATTGTGAGGGGTCGAGGGATCCATTCGTCTCGAGGAAGGCGGCCAGCTGTTTGTTGACGGTCTTCTCGATGACTTTGGCTGGAAACGGGAGGAGCGAGATGGGGCGGTAATTCTTGAGTTCGGTGGGGTCCGCTGTAGGTTTCTTGAGTAGAGCGCTGAGTTCGGCGTGCTTCCAGCTCTCAGGGAAGGTGGCGGTATCGAAGGAGGTGTTGATGATGTCCCGCAGGTGGGGTGCGATGACAGCGTCGGCCTTGTTGAAGACGTGGTGAGGGCAGGGGTCGGTCGGAGATCCGGAGTGGATGGAGTTCATCATGCGGGCGGTGTCTTCGGTGCTGATCGGAGTCCAGGCGCGGAGGGTGGTAGTGGGCGGCGTTGCTGCGGTAGTGGCGTGCGTCGGTTGAGTGGTGAAGCTGTTGTGTATGTCCGCGATCTTGTTGTGGAAGTAGGAGGCGAGGGAGTTGCAGAGGTCTTGCGATGGGGTGATGTCGTTGTTTCCGGCGTTGGGGTTGGAGAGCTCTTTCACGATGTTGAAGAGTTCCTTGCAGTTGTGTGCGTTGTTGCCCAGCCGGTCCTTGAATGCAGTTTTCTTGGCGGCGCGGATCAGTTGGTGGTGCTTCCGGGTGGCAAGCTTGAGGGTGGTCATGTTGCCCGGTGTTGGTTCCCCTTTCCAGACTTTCTCGAGGGCTCGGCAGTTCTTCTTGGAGCTCTTGAGTTCGTCGGTGAACCATGGGGCTTTCTTGCTGCCGGGTCTGCTGGGCGGGGTCTTCAGAGGGGCGAGTTCGTCCGCGCAGTTGCTGATCCACTTCGTGAGGTTGTCGGCGGCCTGGCTGGGGTTCGCTGAGCTGGCAGGAGGGTGCTGGCTCAGGGAAGCGGCGAGCTGGTCGGCTGTGATCTTGTTCCAGCTTCTTCGGGCAACCTGTTGCTGGTGGTGGTGGATCGTCGTTCTTTTGAAGGTGAAGTGGACGCAGCTGTGGTCCGTCCAGTGGAGTCCTGTGGCGTAGCTGAAGGCGATGTCTTTGCTGGATGAGAAGATGGCGTAGAGTGTGTGTCCGGCGAGGTGGGTGGGGGTGGACACCAGCTGCTTGAGTCCGAGGTTGGCGAGGCTGTCGAGCAGGGTGATGGTGTTGCGGTCGCTGTTGTTCTCCAGGTGGAAGTTGAGGTAGCACTTCATGAGGAGTCAAAACATCTGACTACTCGCATGACCCCAGATGGTCAATTCCAGTTGTAGGAGGATGCATTTTCGATTAGCATTCCAACGCCTAATGAAGGAGTCTTAGGAGGGTTTGGTGGGTGCCATAGCTTTCCAGGACGGTGGCCTGATATATGACCAGAGTCGTCCGGAGCATGATCAGAATCTAAGAAATGTATTAAACGTGTTGTCACATAAACGTTTGACCCTAACACTGGAGAAATGTCACTTTTCCTGCAGTGGGATGAAGTACCTGGGGCATAACATTTCAGCTACTGGAATAAGACCTAAATCTAATAACATTAATGCTATCCTGCGATCCCTTACTCCAAAGTAAAAAAAAAACTAGCTGTTATCCTTTTAGAGGTTGGCAGAATTCTCTTCCAACCCTATAAAAAATATGCTCAGAAAACAAGAATATTTATGAAGGAAATTGCAAGGTTTGATTAGGGTTCCCAGCAAGAAACGATGTTTGAGAAGCTTTACCAGGAAATTATCTTTGCTTCATGTTTGATGTCGTTTGTGGTAGGAAAGGAGTGCATTATGTGTGTGGATGCCAGTAATGTGGGCATTGGCAGCATGCAAATGCAGAGAGAAGGGAAAGAGGAGTGGACTGTTTTATATAAGTCTAGGACATTGAAGGAAGCCGAAAGAAATTACTCAGTGGTTAAAAGAGTTGTTAGCATAAGTATGGACCACCGAACCTTAAAAGATGTTTGTGTGGGTTTGAAGTTCATAATCAGGACGTACCAAAAAACCTCTTGGGAATATCTCTTCTTCTTTTAGGGCAAAACTGCTGACAGCTAGGCTAGCAGCCAAATTGCAAAGTATTCCATTTTGTGGTGGATTTATTCGCCAGGCAGCTGCAATGTCCATGTCTATTGCGTGTCTAGGATGCCTCGCTGGGAATGAAAAAGAAATATGGGGAAGCGGAAATGGAGTCCTACTTAGGTCTGAAGTAATGGAGTATTCCATGTCAACTGAGCAGGAGTCAAAAGCATTTTACAAGATACATGATGACTTAGTGATATTGCAGCATGTGGAGACAAATTTCTTTTTCAAAGCGGCTAGAGATTTGGATGGTAGAAAGGGTCATGTGGGACAAAACAAGTGTGCTTTTCGATTATATTTTCTCGAGTAAAGTGTAGCCTGAATTCTTAGTTTCTGACAATGGCCTCCAATTTTATAGTACTCACATGGCGGAACCTTTTGAGCAATTGCGCATAACTCACAAAAGAATAGATTTGTTCCATCCATCCTGGTGTCAGTGAACAGCTAGAGAGTGATAACAAAGTCAACAAAGATACCATTCAATTTGCTTACAATAGTGGTGTGAGTGGGAGGGGATGCTGGTGTCATATGTATCCCTGATGATTAAGGAAGAAGCATTGAGCTGTGAGAAAGGCAGATGAAGTTGCCATTCAATTTTGGATGCAGGATGTCAATAGGAAAATGGAGCAGCAGATGGACAGAACCAAAAGCAAATCAACAAAGGGGGATATTCAAGTAGGGCAGTTGGTCTAAGTAAGGAAACCTAGTAATTTGGGTAGAAGGGCGTCTCCATGGTCAACTGCTCAAGATGTTGTGCAAGTTTTTAGAGTGAAATGGAGTAAGGTGAGAGATTTGGGAAGTGTTTTTCTTTCAGAGGTGACAGTATTGCATCATATCACCAGGAGGAGAATGGAAGGAACATGTTTTTGAATTTTGAGATTCCAAGGAAGGCAAAAGTAGCAAGGGTCATGGAACAGATTGAATGGTGGCGTGGTTATGCCAGCATAGCTAGCTGTGCTGCAGTTCCAGTAGGAGAGAGGTAGGCTACAGTCCAAAGCGTGACAGTTCTCGACAAATGTATATTCAGAAGAAGTACAATAATTTTGTGGTAAAGTAGAGGTGAAATTGAGTTATACTATTAGTAGTGGTGTAGTTAGGATTGTGTGTCTGGGGATGCTGTGTTTGTGCTCTGGTTGTGTTGTTATGTGTAGTTTGTGTAAATTGTTGGATATTATATGATGTTTTAGTATCTGGTGGATTATCTTCATGGAGAAAGGGGGCTGTGTGGTAGTGAACTTTGGAACCTGGTGGAGCTTGGAATCAGAGTGTGTGAAGATTGCAGGGCCTTCATGGACAACGGGTAAGGGAAGTGGATTAGAGCTTAGAGAAGGCCAGCGCTTCCTCTCTGTATAGCTGCATCTTCTGAAATGAACAGTGCTATCTCACGAACCCACGTTGGCAGCTTCCTAACGCTTGATTGCTCTCAGGTCATCTGAAGTGTGAGATTAGAAATTAGAGTGAAAGGAAGTAGGAAAATCATTTGAAACAATAAAAGAAGCCAAGTGTAGAAAGAATTTCTCCAAATAAGCTAGTGTAATGGGGAAGTGGAAGGAAAATCAGGAGGATAAGGTTAGCTTGAGATGAGCACTAGGAAACCAAGAAAAGTTCAAAAAGTTAAGAGGAGTACCCGTTTAGTGGTATGCCAGTGACGTCTAGGGAAGTCAACATAGAAAGAAGTGTTGGGTGATCGAACGTGAGATGCTAGATGCTGCTCATAGATTAAGTACAACAAAAATCGGGGATCGGTGGTTTTGATGTGCAGAGTGGATGAAGTTAGACAAATAGAACACACCACAGTGTCTGTGGTGAGGAGACCCCAGAAGATAGACAGAAAAGGATTATAAGGATGTGGATACACTTATACAATTTAATTTGGTTGAACAAGTGATGTTCCTGTGGTCTGGAAACTAGGACAGTATTTAGGGGGTTTGGTACTTGAAGGTGGAACTAGTTTCAGCAGTGACTTTCTTTTATAGCCGAGGTACAACAGCAGTTTTAAAGAGAGAATAAGGTGGATAAATACAGAGATTAGGCAGGAGGGGACTCTACTGGTGAGCATACAATGTTTTTATGGAATACGAAAGTTTTGGAGGTAATGGTCTTGAGCACAAATATATGTTTTGTGTGTATTCTGGAGGAGAGAGAGCTGTTGGGTGATGGACAGAGGAGGTATGGGCAGAGACTAGCAGCAAGTGGCGATTTTAGGATCAGTGTGGCATCATTGACCTGTGGTTGTGTGGGGATGGGAGAGTAGGGAGAGGGTTGTGTGGGCCCAAAAGCTTTGGATGTGACCATTGGGAGGTGATGGGACTTTGGAGGTCTATTGATTTTTCTGTGACGAGTTCATGGGTACTAGTTTTCTTTACATTAATGGGCTATTTTTCTGGTTGCAGTGGAACAAGACATTTTTACCAGTGTGCAGCTCTGTTCACATTGGCCCCTGAATTCACAGTACAACAGAAGGCCTATTAAGCTCCTCTTGGTGGCAACAGAATCCAACAATTAGCGCCTATTGTGTGGTGAGCTGTAACAGCTGCTGTGAGGCCACTGATAAGGCTTATTTGTATGGAAACAAGCATTTCAGATCTGTGTGACAACAGCTTACAAGATACGCTGTTTTTACGCAGTCCATTACCTCTCAAAAATGTATGGTACATTTGCGTGGCGAGCACTGCACAGAACCATCAGAGTGATTGTGTTTTTATGTCACTTTCATTGTGGTTAACAAACGCCAGGTAAAATACACAATTAAAGTTATCATGCATTCAGTTTCATACCGATTAAATACTAAATATTACATAACAGAGCTAGGCATGACCATCAGTCATTGTCCGGTTATTTATCCATTTGATATGTGATCAATATTTGCAGATCAATCACAGCAAATTTCAAATTGTTCCCTGTCCTCAATATGTTATCAATGTATACACTATAAAACCTAGAGGTGCTGTAATTTAGGAGGTAATGGCCCACCGAGTGTTCCAATTTTAAACAGAATACTAATGATATTGAGGAATGCCTACATAATTCACAATTTTGTTCACAATTTAATCCAAAAAATAAAGGGATATCGCAATCCTTAGATTCAACAGTTGTTTTCCCAGTTTTGCTTTTTTCAATTAAGAAGTTTCAGTTCATGAAATTTAAATCCATTTCATGCAACCTAATTCATGTAAAGCGAACATGGATTTCTTGGTCGAAAAAACACTTTTCTAGGCTTCTTATACACTTGAGTTATATCTCGACCCTCCAACTATATAGATTGAATGCACCAGACCATAATGCTTTATTAATGTACAATTTGACATATTGGCAGTACATTAATTACCTTACATGAAATAGATGGTTACGCACATATTATATGTATTTCGGGTTCCTAATATAGTGCATGACTTGCTCCCGAAGGAGTGAGCTTATTGGGCAACTGGGACATTCTAAAACACCTGGGCAACTGGGGCATTCTAAAGCAAACAAGTTTTAAACAACTTCTTAAAACATTTTCAATCTGAGTCAGTATGAAGAAGAAGTTTATGTAAATATGAAATATGTTATAGAGAGTGAGCCTAAATTTGATCAATTGAATTACCTTCGTTGAAGAAAATAAATATGGAAAAAAAACTGCTGAAACAGAGGACTGTGATATTCCTTTTATTTTATTTTTTTAAATCCTGTGAATTGTGTAGGAATGCTTCAAACGGCTTTACAATTTGTTTAAAGTATACCCTATTATCAAGTCAATCTATTCATCATCCCCTGCAGTTATAAGGATATCAGTTCCGAAGTTTAATCTTGCATGCATGGCCCCAGAATACAGTACTTTGCAGTAAAGTACATATTTTTATGCAGGGTGCATTTTATGAATGGAGGTTTATATCATTACTGATTGATTACCCAAACCTTGCCCATTTATTTGCACCTCTCATTGGGTGACGCATCTTATTGTGAGGTGACTCGAAATCACAATCTACTGCTTTCAGGCATTTGACTCCAGTGAGTGTAAAGCCTTTTGTTTGATAGAGGGCACTTCTTAATTTAAGACAGTGGCTGCAGTTGGTGGGCACCACAACTCATTTTTGGGGATCAGAATTGGTTATTATCGTCAGACTTTGGCCCAGAGCAAGAGAGAGAAAAAGCAGGAGTGTGAGGAGGATTGCAGGAGCCAAAGTCAGGAAAACAATAACAAAAGAGAGAAAGCGGGGATGAAAAAGAACCTGCAAGAATGAGATAAAGAGAGAGGAAGTGTAGACTTGTGAAAGAAAGAGGTATGATGTAGAATCAAAACTAGACGTCCTTGGGTATTTTACAACTTCATTATATGTCAGTTCCTGTATGCTGCAAAAAAATCTTTGATCCCCAGCACTGAGTTTTGTTTTAAAAATTAAGCACTAACAGAGTGATACCTTTCATGTCCATAGAGAAGATAGAGTGACTTGTTAAGTGGGTGAATTAGAGGTTGTAAAAAGGGTAACACAAAAATCAGAGGGCTGAGAGATTGTCTCTAAAAACACCAGAAGTTAAGTTGACGGTATAATTCGGCATGGTAATAAGAATTTACTTTATGTTGAAAACCGGTTGAAATTCACTGAAAAAAACAAAGTTTAAAGTGATGGTATAGTTAGGTGCGATTATAAGATTTTACCTTACGTTTACATAAATCCTCGAAATTCACTGAAAAAAACAAAAAAGTTTAAATTGACACTGTAGTTAAGCGTAAATAAAACTAATGTTTAAAAACCAACAAATCACTGAAATTCACCATTTATAGTTTAATAAGCATACTGTAACTTGCCCCCACCATGGCATGCCCTGCTTATGACTTCACATATTACATCATTCATGACATCTTAAATGACTTCATTGCTGACACCACTGTAGATATCTCAGTGACATCATTGATGACTGACTGCCATGAATCTGATTATTCAATCCTTTTGGACAGCTACCAGTCCTGCGGGCCTGAAGATATGGGGAAAAAAGCCCTCTCTGCCAATCAGAATGCTTTACTTTTTTAATTTGAGTTACAACCAGAGTGCCGTGGGACTCCTCCTGGATCAATCACCCAGATATCACTATATTTTGAACATTAATTTCTTGAAAACAGCTAAACGGATTTACACCAAATCACAAAAAGCATGCTTCCTGAGAAAATATCTAGTTTTCTGCTAAATTTGATGTAATTCTTTTAAGCAGTTTTTTTCTGTATGGCTACCCAAAATTCCAATGGAAATTTCATGGAAAAAAGATGTTCTGGGACCATGACAGATCATCCTGAAACTTTCCTGGAAGGAGCTGAGATGGATGCATTTTTTGAGGAAGGTTTTGTGAAGATTCGTCAAACTGCGCCAGAGTTATTAGCGAAACAAAAAACGATAGCCCTGTGGAGACTCTGACCTAACTTTAACTATATATGTATATATATATATATATATATCACTTAGTTCCGACAAGACTCCAAATCATAAGAGTCAAATATTGCGGACACTGACCCAGTTCCGTGCTGAAGTTATTTTATTTTTCCAATGTCGATACGCGTTTCAGCTCTCGCTGATGGTTTAGAAGAAACTACTTGTTTTTTCAGGTGCTACTTCACACTACAACTTGTCTGAATGTAGAACTGTAAAGAACACATGTTGCCATATCCCATTTCAGTCACATTAGAAGGATGAAAGGCTTAGCTGGACTATACATCACACATAAATTGCTCATGCAAAAAACATTTTACCCACTGAACTTTATTCTTCTTTAGTATGATAGTGGCACCAGGGGCATACTAAGGGTCCTGCAGCCTGTGGCCCCAGTGCATATGTAGCGTCCTACAGCCTAGCAAGACACCCATACCTTATGTGGCCACCTATTCCGCCCAGGGGCTCTGTAACTTTGTGACGGGGCGCCCACAATGAATCTTCATTCAGTTGCCTTTCTTGGCACTGCACAGTTATCAGTGTCCTGCATCCAGAAGTGAGGGATTGCGCTTTTATTTTGGTAAATTCTTTACCTAGGCTAGTGGTCTTTCAATTTTAATGCCATTTCCCCGCCTAAAATAATTTCAGTTGGCCCAACCTAAAATGGCATGCATATTTTCTCAAAAATATTCTTACGTACTCCACGCAAACGTAGACTCTAACATCAGTGTTCTCTGTTACTTTTCTCTTAGTGTGAATCATGTATGTAAAATATTGTTAGCAAAGAATTCAAAGTCTGTATGGGCTGATAAAGGCTGTCACATCATTTTTACTAAAAAATGTATGTTAATTCTTGACTTTTATTGGCCCCACTTCCATACCTGGCTGTGAACTGGTAACTTGTCATGTGTGACACATCCACCCAGACCAGTCTATTTAGCAAACACCACTCTACATGCTGGGATTTTTGAGCCAACGTAACAATGGTAAGTGTGAAATGAAAAGTCAAGTCCCAACATGGAGTGCATTGCATTGTTGGCTGAAATACAGGGATTAGCTGAAGGTGTTACGCAAGAAGTGGGGCTAATTGGCAGCTCGGAATCAGGGCGAACCCCTCATGGACACTGTGTGCAATCCTTAAAATGTGACCTACAAATCAATGTTGTCAGGTGGGTCAGGCTAATTAGTTCAGTGGCAGTAAACTGAGACTACAACCCCCAGAATACATTAAGATGTCAAAGAAAAGCTCTGGACTGGAAGTCATGTCCATCATGACATAGAATGTGGTAGTCACCCTACTCTGAACGATTAACTTTGCAAGAATTGCAGTTATGTTTAGTTATGCCTTTTAAAAGTGCAGTCAAATACATGATTGCCAACACGCCATTGGCAGACACGCCACCATAAAAATGTCTACGTCGCAATCATTATCAGAAATTAAGGAGTGCAGCCTTGTGGCTTATTTTGAGGCTCTTTTAAAACCTACCCCCAACCAGGACACACCTGAAAATAACACCTTAACGAGGGTGGTTCACCACCACTTTCTTTTCTTTCACTAAAATTGTACCACTTTTTTTTAGCAAGAGGCTTGTCTTTGTTTCCCAGAGGCATAACATGTTTTGCTTGGGCAGATCTCGGTAACCCCTCCCCCGTATCTCGCCCCCCCCCCCCCAGCCCCTGGGATCAAGTTTTACTCGCCCCATGTGGTGCGCAAACCACAGTTTGAAGGACTCTGGTCACGGCCAATATATGTCATTGTAAGTGAAATATAATTTTTTCATATTTTCTTTTACTACCGAAGGAAGACGAGCGGTTCCAGGGTGCTCTTTGGCTATTTGGGAAGTTTGGAATACAAATAGCCATCATCAACATTCTGTCACTCTCACTAATGCCATTTGTATGCCAATCAACATATTTCTAATTTATCTCAAGTAGATGTCAAACACTGAGGGGGATACTTACAACAAAATGCTGACATGCGGTGTTGCGCCAAATTTGGTAACGCTGCGCTCTGACATTTTCAAAACACAGGAATGAACCGTATTTACAAAACATCGGTGCACCTCTGCATTTCCCTTAGCGCTGGCACTAAAAACGCTACCTAGTGCCAACGCAGGCATCCTGCCGCCATGTTGCAAGGTTGCCTGCACAGCAGTGGCGGTTGTTTATGTGCAGAAAGGAACGCCTTACTGCACATAAACAATAATTAAAGGCGATTTGCTCTTTCTATGTGTGCAGCAGAATGCAGCACACACGGAATAAGTAAAAAACTATGAGACATTCACGATTTCTCCTCGTATTACAATTCTAAAACAAGGTTTTACCTGGCCTTAGTTTTTGGTTCTGCCCAGCCCCAGTTTTGTAAATCTGGAGCAGATTCAAAAAGCAATGGGTGTTGCGGTGGAACGCCTACAGCAACACCCACTGCCCGCCTCTTTGCCGCAGCAGACTGCTGCGAAAATGGCATATTTACAAAGTGGCGTTATGCTACGTTAAGTGGCTTAGCACTACATTGTAAATATGGGGAAAACAACACCACCGGAGCATCAGAAATGGGGACACTCCAGTGGCGTTTCTTACACATCAGGCCAATGGAAATTCCTATTTCTCTCACATATGGCCTACAAAAGAGTATTACTGTACCTATTACAAATGTTGCACACACCAATCGCTGTCTTTTTCTTTTAACAGCTGTCAAGCACCTGGCAGTCACTGCCTCTGGTGCAGATTTAAAGTTCATGCCAGTACCTCCCAGTGCTTCAGATGCCAGGTGCCTGCCAATCAGTACATCTGTTGCAGGCATTCGGTGCATATCAACCATTGTATTGTATTGTAGCATTTGGATAGTACTTTCCTACTCCTGACAAAGCCTCGAAATGTTTTCTGAGTAAGCAGGTATTCATGTTTGCTGTATGTATTTGGTAACATGTGTGTGTCTCATTAAGTGGTCTAAGTGGGAATTATATTGGCTTTGTATGTGAAGCTCTGAAATCTGCTCTAAACATTGGGGCGAACTTAAGTTGCACTTAAGCATGGCGCGAAGCAGAAAGACAAGTTTGCATTTGCTCACACATACCATCATTATTGATGCCAGGCACGCGCCAGTCAGTCACTGTTTTGCAGGTGTCAGGCATGTGACAGTCAGTCACTGTTTTGCTGGTGTCAGGCACGTGACAGTCATTGCCTCTGCTGCAGCTTCCAGGCACATGACAATCACTGACTCTCCATCACAACTGTTAGCCACTCGCCAGTCACAGCAGCTCCCCCAAATGTACACACAGTTGGTGTTGCGCTTGTAGATGTCCACTGATTGCCAGTAACATTGGGGTGCTTGCTTCTGAAACGAACAGGAAGTGCGTAATTTGCACAATACCACGAATGCCAAGCAGTGGTGTAACAAAGTCCCCGCAAACCCTGCAGTGTGGGAGGGGGGAGGCTGGAACTCTAGGGAAGCTCCTGATGGATGTATGATGATGCAACGCAAACAAACACAACGCACACCATTACATCCCATTCCTCACATCGCACGCACCGTTACATCGCATGCATTCACCACGCAAACCATACCATCGCACTGCGCCCTCACATGCATGCAAAAGACCTTTACAACGCACACAAAGACCACGCATTCTAGCACACCGCAAAAGTCTCCCTAACGGCCACCCAAACACAGTACAACGCCCTGAGACTTCCCTCAACCCTAAGACGTAAACAGTAAAAACAGTAGCATACATTAACATTAACCCTAATACCTAAAACACTACCATATACGACTCCTAACCCTAAGCCCTAACTCCAAAGCCTAAAACACTCCCATATTCGACTCTTAACCCTAAGCCCTAACCCTAAAGCCTAAAACACTACCATATATGACTCCTAACCTTAAGCCCTAACCCTAAAGCCTAAAACACTACTGTTAGACCTGGCACCTTGGCGTGAGTCTCCCTTCCACTTTTTGTCGCTGTGCCTCATGTGTTTTTATGGTGTTGGCCGCTCAGAGCACTGTGCCACTGCCAACCAGTGCCACAGTGCAAGTGCTCCCTATTTAAAATGTATATGTTGGTTGGATTCCATGATTGGTTTATTTGGTTTACTGTCAGACCCCAGTAAAGTGCACCAGGAGTGCCCAGGGCTTGTAAATACAAATGCTGCTGATGGGCTTGCAGCACTGGTTGTGCCACCCACAGAAGCGGCCTGGTAAAATGTATCTAGGGTCTGCCATTGCAGAACCTGCGTGCATTCTGGTACTGTCATGCTGACTGGGCAGGTGCACACAGTTGCCAGTCCCTTAACTTCATATCAGTCACCCCTATGGTAGGCCCAAGGGCAGGGTGCATTGTAAGCATAAGGTAGGACAAGCCCTGATGTGTGTGGCATGTCCTAATAGTGAATAACAGCCATTTTCGTTTTTCACTATTGTAAGGCTACCTGTTCTCCATAGGCCAGAATGGGCTGTTAGAATTGTTACATCCTATGATCCTAACAGACCCAGGGAACATGGTAGAAATTCGAGTTTAGTATGCCTGAACTCAGAATAATAAAATACATCTTTTAGTAAAGTTTATTTTATTATTCTGTGTTTGCAAAAACCACTTTTAGAAAGTTGGTATTTGCTTGCTTGACTATTTCAGCCCACCTCTGCTGTGATGTGTATCTGCCTGTCTGGTTGTGTGAGTGACAGGGCTGGGGAAACCCAGAGGGGCAGGGCTAGGCAGCCTAGTGGTGAATAGGAAGATTGGCAGTCAGATGGGTGGGAGGAGTGCACCTGGGCTCTGAATAGGGTTGTGCTCTGCTACCACAATGCTGGCTCCACCTCCTGCAGAGCGACTGATGTCTCTGCCCTGCACCCTTAATAGAAAGGCAGAGTCATGTCAACAGAGTGCTCAAGAACTGGTTTGACTGGGCAAAGGCCCCTCAACCCCAGAGGAACAAAGGAATTAAGGGTATAAGTATTGGGACCCTGCTCCCAAGAAATTAGATCAGATCCTGCTGAAACAAGAAGAACCTCTGCCAGAAGAGAAGGAACTGGGAAAGCTGTAGGAGGAGTAACTGTTCCTGACCTGGGGGATTGGCCTGCAGTGGTTGCCTTGCTGCTGAAGGAGAGGAGAAAAGACTACAAAGACTTTTATTTCAACTTGTGCTTAAAGGTCTCCAAGGGCTTGAACTGAGCTTGCCCCCTGAACGAAGTCCCAGGACCAGTGGACTTCATCCCCAGCTCCCCAAAGTCTTTTGGAAGTGCCTGCTGCTGTTGTTGGGCCTTCTGAGGGACTGCGTGTCGCAAGGAGCTGGAAGTGCGACGCAAGGGAGAGAAGCGTGCCGCCGTCTGAGCCGCTGTCGTCGCATCTCGCAGAGAGTGCCGCTGCAGCATCGCATCGAGCGGAAGCGTCTCGCATCATCCCGGAAGTGTTTCGCAACGCCAAAGAAGCGTGTCGCCATCGTAGTTGTCGCATTGCACCGCATCGAGAGGAGAGTCTCGCATCGAGGATGAAGCGTTTCGCCATCGCAGCCATCGTAGTTGTCGCATTGCACCGCATCAAGAAAAGCGCCTCGCATCCACAGAGAAGCGTGCCGCTGTCGGAACCGCTGTCGTCGCATCTCGCAGAAGGGGTGTCGCCGCTGCAGCATCGCATCGAGCGGAAGCGTCTCGCAACGTTGGAGAAGAGTGCCGCTGCCAAGGCCGCTGTCGTCGCATCTCGTCAAGGGTGACGCCGCTGTAGCTGATGCATCGAGTCGAGCCTTCTCGCAACATCGGAGAAGCGTAATGCATCTGGAAGATCCCGTCTTTATTTCTTTTGCACCAAGAACTTCAACGCATCTGCATCGCTGCAACACTTTTGTTGCCCTTCGTGTCGCATCTAAGGTACATTGACTTAAAGTGTCGCATTTAAGAACTTAAGAGAATTAAGCAATCTTCTACCAACTAAGCAACCGTATTGTGTATTTTTAATCGTTTAATGGTCTTGTGATAATCCTATATAAAGAAACCTTATTTTTAATATAAATACCTGTGTGGTGTCCATTTGTAGTGTTGTCACTTGGTTACTGTATGTGTTCACAAATGCTTAACCTATAACGCTCTGAGATAAGCCTTGTCTGCTCGCGCCAAGCTACCTAGAGGGTGAGCAAGGGGTTGTTTTAGTAGTGTAACCCCTCATCCTGACTAGAGGAAAGGTTCCCTGCTTGTCACAAGTACCTACCTGTGCCAACCAGAGAACCCGGATTCTAACAACTACCATATACGACTCCTAACCCTAAGCCCTAACCCTAAAGCCTAAACACTACCATATACGACTCCTAACCCTAAGCCCTAACCCTAAAGCCTAAACACTACCAAATCCGACTCCTAACCCTGAGCCCTAACCCTAAAACACTACCATATCCTACTATTAACCCTAAGCCCTATAGCCTAAAACCCTCCCCTCCACTACACTCCCCATAACTACCCTAAACCCTATCCTTACCGGTCTCTCGTCGTGGTTCCAGCGTTGTCTCCCCGCCGTCCGTGTCCTGGCGCCTGCGTTGTAAAAGCTCCCGCGATCTAATGGCGCCCGCAATGTAACGTCGTGCGCAGTGAACGCATGCGTCGTAACGTCGCGTGCGTTGTGACGGCACGCGACGTAAACGCATGCGATGTGACGCATGCGTTGGGATGGTCGTTCGCCCTCCTGATTGAGTACGGAGGGGGGCCCCTCCATGTACTTTGCAGCCCCCCCCTTCAAGTTTCGTTACGCCACTGATGCCGAGGTTCTCAAGCCTTGATTCCACCACATGCCTCTTTCTTCTACTACACTACACTTTCTGAGGCATATTTACAAGCCCCTTGCGCCACTTTTGCGTCACTTTTCCCATGTTAAAAGTGACGCATAAGTGGCGCAAGGGGCTTGTAAATATGCCCCTCTGTCTTTCTACATCACTGTTACAGGTTCTTTTTCATCCCTACTTTCTCACTGCTTTTTCTCTTTCACCCTTTTTTCTGCATTTTCTGGTTTTCTCTCGTGTGCTCTGAGTCAGAATCTTATGATGAAAAATAAGTCCAGGCCCCCTTCCTCACTCGCATGCAAAAACGGATGCCTTGGTTTAACTTTTACTCGCCCTCGTGGGTGGACCCGTGTGCTCCACTCTTCATAGCAGAGGTCACTTCTCAGCGCGTGCCTCCTAGACGCTCCTAACACATTGTTTTCAGAGGAGCAGGTGCCCCCACGGGGTCATTTAGAGCACTATATTTATTCCCTCTGCCTTCGCTGCGGTCAGTTTATTTGAAAGGGGGATAGAGAGGTCATTAGAGTCCGTCTGTAGCATAAAAACAATCGATGTTAAAATGAAATCTTTCGTTAATGCTTTTTTTTTTTTTTTTTTTTTTACAAATGGCGTGAGCCCCAGAGGGGTTCACTTAGGATACAGAGTCCGAGGATCTGCTTACTGTTACGCTCTTCTAATGCAGTGAGACTAGAGTGCCGGTTACGTGATCGCTGCTTGGAAGGCCTGGTCTATGTTTACCCTCCAGGCGCAACTGCGCGCGCGCGCCCCCGTGACTGCATGCGTGCGCGTCTGCGCGATCACAAATCTTAAAGCTAGTTTGAATTTTCAGTGCGAGACGTGGACTGCCCTCAACACTGCAAACAGATGCAGAACCAGAACGAAAACTGATTTAGTACCGAAGTCACATATTAATGTTAAAAAAAAAAAAAAAACAAGGTCTGCCCCAGGCAAGTAAGGGGCAGCTGATGGAGAGGGTTTTATTCCTTCTACTGCCTGGGTTGACCCTTGAGGGTTGAGGAAGGTTCACAGCACACACGAAGAAAGAATTCTGCGCCATCAGGTGGCCGCACACAGGGGGGTAGATTTACAAGCCCCTTGCGCCACGTTTGCGTCACTTTTAACATGGGAAAAGTGACGCATAAGTGGCGCAAGGGGCTTGTAAATAAGCCCCAGGGTTTCTGTGTACATTGAAAGGGGGTTTGCACCAGTGACTGAGTTTGTAGCTGAGAATTAACTGCTCACTGAGGTTTGTTTGTGGGGAAACCTGTAACCTGGACATAACTGCATCCTGGGGCAAGAAAAAACTTGAATGCTAGACGCAGAAGCCTGTTTGCCTTCATCAGACCCCCCCTATGCACTGCAGCGTCTTCCAGCGGGATGTCAGTAAGAGCCCTGTGCTCACACTTACCTGCTATTGACTTTGTTATCCACAGTTGCACGTGCGGAGCATGTTCCACACCTGAGGAAGTATATGAGAGCTTACCGTGGCATGATCTGGTCTAGTGGCAAAGTTGCTGACTTTGGAACCAGCCTTACTTACCCTAATCATTGCTTCCCATCCGGGGCGTAGCTTCAGGGGGGTGTTACACCCACTTAGTAAAACAAAAATTCAGGGTAATACTTGGGTACAAATGCTTTAATTCGGGTAGCAATCAATCAATCTCTGGTGTCTCTAATTTCACCAGGAATTGTACCACACACACAGATAAAAACACGCACAGACCTCTCCCTGTCTGTTCTAAAAGTCTTAAAAAATGTTGGTTATTTTACAAAATATTGTGTTTTGGAAGGTCCGACTTATTCAAAGGATGATGGGTTGTTTTTAAAGGTAAGCAGTTACATAAATGACAAGCCTGGAACTCTCTTTTAACTCGCTCATCAAATTGAAAAAACCAAACATGGTCTCGAGGGGCTCGCTTGGTGGCGACAACTCCATGATGTTCTTCATGCGCCACTTCAATGACTTGTTGTCTGAGACTTTCAGGAATGATAATTCTCGACCCTCGTAAGATAATCACTTATTGTGTAACTAACATTTCATCACGCACATTCTTGAACTTCTGATATTCAATGCCAAGCATGTGTTCTCCAGGATTGGTGCATAATAATGTCTGAGTATGAGCATTTTTATGTCTTCATTGGTAGCAGCATTTGATTGCTCCACAGATATGGCTGCTGGAGTACTGGATCTCACAATGAAGTTAACCTAAGCCACTTTAGAAGGGGTACACTGATACTGTAGGGGCACTTGAGAAAAGTAGTTTGCAGGGTTTTGATCTTTTCCCAGCCGGTGCACAATAGTGTAGTCATACTGTTGCAGTTATAACCCCGACCTCTCAATGCAAGGGGGCATCTTGGTCTTTGGATTGCCAAAAATAGTGTGTAGTGCTTGGTGATCTTTAACAAGTGTAAAATATTTTCCATACAGAAACACATGAAAGTGTTCACAAGCCCACGCAACAGCAAAGCTTTCTTTTTCAGGTTGGGAATAAGCTTGTTCAGTCTGTGACAATCCCCGGCTAGCATGTGCTAGAATACGCCTTTGCGCATTTGCATGTCCACTATGTTGGGCAAGAATCGGGCCCAAACCCACTGGGCTGGCATCAAATCTTTGTATGTAATTTTGTATCAAAGAATGCCATTTTAGTAGCATTTTCTATTGCATATTTGACTGCCTTGAAACTGTGATCACACTACAGTGACCATTGAAATGAAACATTCACTTTTGTCAAGCTCATGTCTCGCCCCTAGCTCTGCCTGAAGCCCGCCCACTAGCCACACCCATATCTCATTTTATTGAGTACCTGAACATATATTGTATATCTCTGCTGCCTTCAGTATGTTTCAGATGTTTGGTTCAATTCCTTCTGTTGGTTGTTTGTGTGTAATGTATTGTTAGAACTGGCGATTTCTGGTTGGCTAAGGCTTGCGCCAAAGTCAGGCAGAAACCACCACTCTAGTCAGGGCAAGGAAGTTACACGCCAAAGATAACCCCTGCTCACCCCCTTGGTAGCTTGGCACGAGCAGTCAGGCTTATCTCGGAGGCAAGGTGTAAAGCGTTTGCGCGCGCACCCAGCAACAACACCCAAGGCCCACCACAAAGGAAACTCCACACAAGGTATTCTATAAAAATAACCTTTGTGTTACCAAAACACATTAGATAAAAACACACACTTTACAATGTGCCAACAGGCACGGGCAGAATTTACAAGGGATTATAGGTTCAGGGGACAGGGCCACATGGACCACTGTCAGGAATTAGCACTTTTAGAACTTAGGAATAATACTTTAGAACATAGCACAAAATAACATATATAGCACACAACCAGTACTTACTGGCATCAGGTAAGTACCACCTACGCAACCCTAACCACCTTAGGAGAATGTCACGCAGGGAACTAGAACCTCACTAGCACCACCTGTACTAGGAGAAAACAAACAACCACCTAAGTATCACAATACCTGTAGGGGTAAACGCACATTACACATGATGCCTAAAACATTCAGAGGTGTAGGGAAGGAAAACACATGATGCATAAAATACATTCAGCGGTGTAAAACAAGGGCACATGACGCATAAACACACATTCAGAGGTGCCGGAAAGGAACAATTGCGCAAGAACTCATATGCCACCACCTGTGGCAGTCCCTAGGCCAACTGGCCTTGTCCAGGCTAGGACGCCCTGTCCCAGTAAGGCTGCGCCAGCTGCGCAAGCCACGAGCGCAAGATCCCAACCTAAACGTTGCAGCTGCCCACTAAGTGCTGGGCAGCTGTAGGAATGAGCGTGGACACCACTGTGCCCTCGGCACACAAATTGCCGTCACTCGTGGAGCCTCTCTGGGCTCTAAAACAATTAAAATGCCCCCTAGAGTCTTCGGGGCCCTAAACGTTACTGTGGGGCAAGGGGGGAGCGACCCGCTGCCATCTGGGGCCGCTCCGTCACGAAACAACTGGTGCCCCCTTAAGGTGGAGCCTCGATGGGCTCTGTCGACAAATGTGGGGGCAACGTTGGAGCCTCGCTCGGGCTCTAGAACTAGTGTCTGTCCCCTCACACGCTGCCGCTGCCCACTGGCAGGTGGGGCAGCGGGAAGGAGGACCGAGCACGGCGCCCGCAGTGCCCAGACGCTGCAAAGGGGGGCGGCACCGAGAAACGTGCCCCGTCACACCCCCAGCCACCCAACAGCTGAGCCCAACTCACCGGGGTGAAGGCTCCGGTCCCGGTATGGTGGAGTCCCGCTATGGGACTCAGGAATCCTCCCAGCGCCAGCACCACTCCTGGGATCACGCTGGCTTCCTCTGGGCGACGCAGGGCTCTCCTCACTCGGGGGAGCTCCGCTGTACTTCGCTGGTTTCTTCCGCTTCCCGGCCGGAAATTCCTCGCGCTGGGCCAAGCCCCGCCCACGTCACAGGCCAGGTTGCCTGACTTCCTGCTTGGCTGCGGCTCGGGCTGCTGCGGTGATTATTTCACCAGGCTCGATGCGGGGTGGGCACCCGCTCCATTAAAGAAGCAGGCAGCGGGGGGGGGGCACCCGCAGATTAAATATACCAACATAAGCAGGGTGGGCTCCTGCTCGGTAACTAAAACGGCTCCCCAAAGGCTGCCAAAACGCAGTAAAGTAAAGAGGCAACACAGAGTGCTCTAGAAGCGCTGCGGGCACCCAATTAAGCGCTCCTAGCGCTATACGTAAAATACAAGCGTTTCCAGGCGCTTTAGGGGAGAAGGCAAGCCCAGCAGTCCTCTTGGCCAGAACCACAGCGCTCCTCAGCACCAAAATCAAGGGCTCCTTCAGAATAGGAGATAAAGCGCTCCCTGGTGCTCAAGCAAAAGTCAAAGAAAAGTCTTTCAGCTGCAGGGGGGGCTAGGACTGGGCCCAGGGGCCAGCTCACAGGGCCCTCCAGCAGGGAGGCAGTCCCCAGTGGCGGTCTCTCCTGGCGCCCAGCAGCAGCAGTCCCCCTCAGATCGGATCCTGGAAGAGAACAAATTGTAAGGGGACACAGCCCCTTTTTATACAGTAAAAGTCTTCGTCTGAAGGTGCAGGGAAGGGGCGAACCAGTTACAACAGGTTCCTGAGCACTTTGTTTTGCTCAGCACCTCTCCCTATTCACTGGCAGGGCTAGGGTCATCAGACGCACCACAGGGGCCGGAGCCAGCATTGTGTGGGGAAAGCCCTGTCCTATTCAGGACCCAGGTGTACTCCTCCCCAGCCATCAGTATGCTAAACTCCCATTCACCACTGGGTGACTCCTCCTGACTCTGGGGAATCCCTAGCCCGTCACATGACCTCCACCAGCCAATCGCCAGACATGCCACACATTTCATACTGCACACCGAAGTGCCCACTTCTAGAAGTGGAACTTCCATACTAGGTACATGCACGCCGCACACATCATCGCGCAGCATTCAATCACACGAGTCCGCACATACCAAACTCGGGCCTGCACACCCCACCCATCAGGAACTACCAGGACACATACATTCCCCCATGCATTCCTATGGGAGGGCAGGCCAACCTCACTACACGCATGCACTTTACCCTGGGACACAGTGGTAAAGTGCGCAGAAGTAAAAAAATCACTAAACCAAGTCACCAATAAAAAGCAAAAAGTTTTGGGGTGAACCTGCCAGAAGGGCCAGGTCCAACATGTATGTATTGCTGCCAAGTGCTGTTAGGAACACTGAGGTAAGCACATTTATTGCACACATGCTGTGTTGAATATGTACACTGTATTCTAACATGTTCGAATGAGATTTTTGTGGAGTGTATTTTGTTAGCAAGTGCTGATGGGTCCATCATGATCATCATCCCCGTAGCCAACTATACACTATTTGGGATATATGTGAATTGTTCTGACTAATTAGTTCATGCCTCTCAATGGCTTAACAGGAAACGGTGCCACATCCAACATGGACGACTAGTCTTCTTCTAGAGTTAATAAGAGGATGCACCACTGTAGACCTGCCACCTACCCCAAACCCGTACCAACCACACTCTAGCTGAGAGTCCTTCAGTTCAACAGTTCCTCCATTTGGTTTCAGGAACTCGAACAGTTCTATGGCACATCGGCTAATACTTGGAAATACGTAGCCGGGTTGCGAGTGAAAGGTGTATTGATGGAGGATTGGGGGGAAGAATGAAAAGGATAGTCAGGGAAGAATAGGATAGCTATTATTTAATATATGTCGGTGCCGCCTTCACATATCGGCACGATGGGCAGTTGCCTAGGGGCCCCATGATCATAGGGACCCCATGTAGACCACAATTTAACACAAATTTTCCATTAAACATTTTTCTTCCTGTGAGTGGTTGTGTAGGCAGGGCCCAGTGCACTGCTTTGCCATGGGGCCTATAATGCTAAGACAGCCCTTTTAAATGTAATAGACAGTGGGCGACTGCACACATAAGGACAGCAGGTTTCCAGTCACGTGGAGAGTGATCTGTGCTTGGGAAGACATTTATAATTAAGGAATGTAGGAAACAATGCTACATCACATTTTCACTGATTCTGAGCCCAGCTAACACATTCCTGGAAACAAAATTTCACAAGCAATGTTTGATTAATAGCTAGGAGAAATGCGAGAACATTATTTTTTTATCTCGATTTCCTTCTGTGAGTAAGTATGGAATTAGAGGCACGCGAGTCCTTAACATGAACAGCACATCACATACCAAGCGATTTATAAATTTGGCGCGTGTTACTGATGGAGCGTGCCTTTCCCGGGAACATCAGCCCCCATTGCTTTGATGTCATGGTGTGGGCATTCTGCTGTTTTTGATTGTTTTTCCTCAAGAGTCACTTCTCACATCTTCCTTCAGGCTAGGGCACTCCGCGAAAAGGAGGGGAGACAGGAGTGTTACATTATGTTACCCTCTCATAACAGCTTGGCACGCGTTTCTCTTGATTTATTGCCTGATACTCAACAGCTTTTCCATGTTAAGTCCTGGTCTTGGCTAGGCAGGAGGAAAGCAAGTGGTCAATCCGCCTGTGATTTGGGCTGGGATCATTTGTTAAAAAATAAGATAATAAGTGCAGGAGCACAGGGTTTTCCACAGGAATGCAGGGGTTTGCTGCTTAATTTTGGGTCCACCTCATGCCTCTTTTTCCACCATCCCACACTTCCTGTCTGTTCATACCACTCTTTCACCTCTGAGTTCTTCCTTTCCTTTTTTCCTTTCTTCTTGTCCCCTTTTTGCGGTTGTTTCTCTTTTGTTCTGATCCAAAGTCTGAAGATGAAAAAATAGTTCTGATCCTCAATAATGAGTGCTGGTGTCTTCCCCTGGCAAAGACCAGCACAGATTAACCATTGCCCTACCGACAGCTTTAGCTACTTGCCTGCTTCATGTAATAAAAATAGTCATAAATAAAAAAATGCATACATATGTTCATATTTAGAGGTGCTATGGGCCAGCTTCCACCGACCACAGTAAACTGCATGAAGCACTGGGTCGCCTCACTTAAGCTATTGACTTTCTTGCACAGTGAGTGTCAACATTCAGCCTCATCACATATGCGCATTCACCTAAAAAGAGGTGAACTTTAGTGCCAGAGCTGGTGGGCCAACAGATTCCTTCAATTTTTTATCCTTTTAAAAATGTTGTTAATCAACTCTGTGTGTTTAAACTTAGTCTTCATGTTATATTAATTTAAATGCAATAGTAAGTTATCTTTGGGCCAATACGAACGCTATTCAACTATGCCTTTCATTAAAGTTACTATTGGTTTCTATACTGTTCTAAGTACACTTCCCAGCTAAGAATCACCCCTACCGTTCGATTAAAATTATATACAATATTTATCTTGTTTAATGTACATTTTTAAAGCAAGGTTATGGCCACCATGTTTAGGTGTTTTCCTTTGCTTTTTCATTTTGTCGCATAACCCTGCAATAAAAAAATAATAAATAACCATTGCACCAGCTTGCTAAGGCCAGGCCGATTGGCTGTGGCAATGCTTGTTTTTCATATAATACACTTGCAATGAACTATGCTAAAGATTCATTAAAGTCAAACCTAAAATGTCATGTCCTACGTAATATATGGGTATTAGATGCAAATGAGTCTGTATTAGCCAGATTCCCCTTAAGTATTCTGCTGTCTTTAGCTCTGCTTGTAAGGTCAAAGATTTATACATAAAAAGCTAGCAACGGGAAGAGCCTGCAGATAACCTTTTCAGTGTCTTCATGGGTTTAGCCTACCCCTTTGGTCTTATCTCGTTTCTGCGTTCTCCAGGTTCCTCTACTGTGCCTTTCCACTGATTAAGGTCTGACTTGACAGCACGGCTGTCACTAGACTATTATGTCAGCATCACACGAGAAAGCCTTTAATTTCGCCCACGTTTTGAGATGCAGGAGTACATATTTTGATTGGGCAGGAATTGTTAGCTTCCGCAAAAAAAGTGCTTGCCCTCCACGCATCTGTGATCATTCTATTTATCTATCCATCTGCCAACGCATAAATACATGATAGCAAGTGCATTTCGCTCTTCATTTTCTACAGACATCAAGCAGTCATCAGTAGGTACAGTATTACATACATAGTTCAGGAAGGTGAACATGACAGGATGTGGACAGGAATTCTCCCGAAGCAGGACAGTGGCGCTCAGGGTCTCTCTGCGGACATGACACAGGTACATGCAGTAGTGGTGGTCACCAGGGTTGTGTGTTGGCAGTGGTTTCGTGTGTAAGGAGATAAGCTTGCTGAGCAGGTGGCCATATGTCACGGGCCTAGTGTTGGGTGGCTGCAGAGTTGCATAGAGCTCGCTGTTTGTTTCACAGTATATTAGGCTGCTAAGCCATGGATTTCTAGTGGGTGGCTGCTTGCTGCTCCACTGTTTAGCAAATTTCTCTTTTGGCAAGTAGTAGGGTAAGGGCAATTAAACAGGGAAATGCAGTAGGGATGTCCTGGATGTATCCCAAGAGTGCTAGTAGTGGGGAGGGTTCAATGGTGAGTTGAGTCATAAGTACTAACTCACGAAAAAAATATACCGCCAGTATGATGCTATCTTACTACAGGTCCACATCATGTGGGCACAGTCCGCTAAAGGGGTGTTGCATTTGGGACAATTGGGCGAGCGA
This sequence comes from Triturus cristatus, assembly GCF_964204655.1. Taxonomy (NCBI): domain Eukaryota; kingdom Metazoa; phylum Chordata; class Amphibia; order Caudata; family Salamandridae; genus Triturus; species Triturus cristatus. The sequence continues at coordinate 964,765,803 of NC_140589.1, forward strand.
GTTGGATTCTATTCGAAAGAATTTAGCTGGTACAGCATATGCCTGCCACAGAAATTTAAAATGTAATAATTTATGGTGATGATTAAGGGATACTAATCGCGTTTGTGCACAGCATTCGAGCCATTGTGAGTCAGATATAGGATGTCCTAGATCCTGTTCCTAGGCAGCACGCAGCTTGGCATCCCAGGTAGGGAGTAAGGCCAGGCTGGTGTGGTAAAGTGTAGAGATGAAACGATCCCTGTCAGTATCTTAAATAATCAATGTCAGGGGTGGAAAGTCGTCCGGTTCTAATGTGCAACTGGAAATCTGGGCTCTAAGTGCCCCCTGCAGTCGCTGCAACACAACATGATCTATCCATCTAAGGGGCAGTTTGGAAGCGTATGTCTTGTGTTCGTGAGAACACATGTCCATTGGGAAAGAGGTCCCCAATCATGCTCAATGTGTATCTGGAAAGGGTGTGTTGTACCAGAGCTTCTTGCGTGATAGGTAGCCAAGGGTTGGCAGCTAAGGGAAGAACTGTAGAATACAACAAATGGCCACCCGTCATATGTATCAGTCGCTTCCAAGCCCAACTGGTTGTGGATACAGTTTGAATATCATTCAAAATGCAGTGATTCTGCGTAGGGATTTTTTATGCCAGGAAGTGTGGCGCTCTATCTAGTGCGCGTCAGTGTGTGTGGATTTAACTGATAATTACGGTGCTGCCAGATCAGAGGATAGGCCCTATAACCCCTGTTTGTGTGTGGGTGGAAAACCGCACGGAGAATGAGAGCAGAGTCCTGGGCATACGTTCTAGAGTAACAAAATGATCAGTAGAACCTGTGAACTTCAATCAATATCATCCGAAGTAGACATGAGTTTATATTTCAATGAATTTATTCCTTAATGTGAAATAGAAACAACCAGCCAACACGTGTTTCGTCACAATGGGAATTATCCCGTGACTTCTTCAGGGCTGGGAAGGATAAAAAGAAGTACAGTTAAGTTTCACAATTTAAAAAAATTATATTGTAAGTGCGACAAGGTGTAGTGAACAAATGGGGAAACTACACCAACTAACCATGGAAACCCTAAGAGAAAAGTGAAAAGAAGCAATAAAAGTGACTTCACAGCATTCAGAAAGGCCTAGTGGGGCACACAGTGACAAATGGATATCAGCACTGATAAACACAAGGAAATCACGCGCAAACAATGCGGTACATCGGGAGAAATAGGTGTGAAAAGGTGTCAGTGAGCAAGTGACATGAAGGTGACCAAGGTAAATACTAAGAATATGTGGAGAACAATGACTGGCAATATTAAACAAAAGGTCAAAGATACATGAGGATAACTGGAGGGTCCTGTAAAGGTTGCCAGAGTTTGCTGGTCAGAGAAGTAGAGAAAATTTGCGCCATGATTGACACGCAACATAACCACAAATAAATTACTCAAATGCACAAAAAACCAGAGAGAAGCAAAAGGGTGGAAAAGAAAACCTCGGTCACAACAAAAAAAGAGGGGCATGCCCAGTGAGCATATAACTGAAACTGGTGAGTGATGAGAAACGAGATATCGATCAAGGCAAAAAGCACAAGTTCTGCCATTCGGAATGCGTGGCAAACCAGCCTGCAGGATTGCTGCCAAAGGCATTGTGCGGCCAAGTCAATCCCAGGCTTGCTGTTGGGTTCATCAGAATGTTACCAGTGCTGAGCAAAACTACATTGTGCCACTAGATAGTAAAGGTGGAAGTTGGGGACTTCGAAGCCTCCATGCTCGTGTGGAAGGACCATTGTGTCAAATCCGATTCTTGGCTGTCTGCCCCCTCAAATAAGGCATGTGAGGATGGGGCGAAGCGTCGCAAAGAAAGCGTTTGCGGGATAGGGATATAAGGGATGCGAAGCCCAGAGGGAGACCCATTTTGCACAACGTGTTATGCAGGAAAGGCCATTCTAGTGAGCTGAATGCCTTTTCTGCATCTAATAGCGCCGCCAGGGCTGGCATGGAGGGAGATATTCTGTGTAGCACGGCAAAGAGTGTACGTAGATTAAGGGCCGTAGACCTATGCGGGACAAATCCCGACTAGGCCGTAGATATTATTTGGTCTATTAGGAGGGTGAGTCATGCTGCTATCATTTTTCCTAATACTACGTTATCGAAGTTTAGGAAGCACATTGCTGTGAGTTCTTTCTGGGTTTGGGGAGTAGTATGATAGCCGCTTCTCAGATAATGGGTGAGAATATGCCATGTTCCAGCGCTTCCCTGTAAAGTTCTACGAGATGTGGGGCTTGCAGGTGTTTGTACGTTTTATAGAAAATCCCCAAGAAACCTATTGAGGACTGGCGCCTTTGAGCCATCCATAGATTCTATTGCTTGGATTATTTCTTTTACTGTGAATGGTTCCCTAAGAAATTTCGGTGTGCCGTGCTAAGCCACACCATAGCTATTTCTTCCAGATATCTATTTCTATCAGTGGCATCTTCCGTCACACAGGAAGTATACAGATTGGTATAGTAAGTAAGTATTTCATTTTGAATACCCAGTGCATCCGTAGCATATGTGCCATCCCATCGTCAGAGGGTGGATATGTAAGATTGGCCCCTGGGGGGTTGCAGCAACCTGGCCATTGTGCGACCCGGCCTATCTCTCTCCCTATACATACCTACACATCTACGAACCTTGAAGATATATATATGTAAATATATATATCTCCAAAGTATACATAACTCCACATCTACGTACCTTGAAGATATATATATTTCTATTTATATATCTGCAAGGTTCATAGATCTGCAGTTATGTATACACAATCTATTCAAACTTACTTTTTGAGATTTTTGTCCCTCTATATATCTACAAGATATGTAGATGTGGAGTTAAGAAGAGTAAATCCCTACCTTCATCTATGCTCTTACCTCTTCGATATTTTATTCCTCAATATTCCTGTAACAGTATTCTTTCCTATCGATATTCCGTAGCACAATCAATTATCACAATATATGGGCAAATAATGCTTCAAAAGGTTCTCCTTGGTAAAATCATATTACAGCTAGTCTTGCCTGCTGGAATCTGGGAGGTTTAAAATTTCAGCCATTAATCATTATACCTGACCTCAGTCTATTCATTCTAATGAATGCCTCTTTTAAAATGAAACTGAATTGTTTGCTAAATTTACTTACTGAATTGTAGCTATGGATCTGATTTGGAGTTTGACAGATGGGTTACTGTGTCACAACCGTGATGCTGATTCAGTCCTCTACTACTTCGGGGATATTGTACCCTGCAGGGCCGGACTGACTTTTGCGGGCACCGGGTGTTTCCCCGGTAGGCCGCCAGGTTGGGGGCCGGTTTTGGACCCCCTGGGAGGACGTTTTTGTTACTCTGGGACGCTTTTACAGCATAACTGCTATATCGGCCCACTGTAACAAACGCTGCAGCGGTGAGATAGGAGTGGTGCTTCCAACTAGCAACTCCCCCTACCCCCTTGCGGGGCTGGTCGAGCTGTTTGCCAAGGCTGGTTTCGGTTCCCAGTCTGGCTGCGGTACCCTGATGCACATTATCAGAATATAGCAAGTCACCAAGGTTTTCCATGACCATTTAAAGGACTGGGTATGAAAGCCCAAGTGCCTTTATAATGTAATAGAACTCTGTCAGAGGTGATTTGCAATAGCTTTACAATGTTTTGCAAGGGTACTTTATTCCTTATTATACATGGCCCCATCATCACCCTTCCGACAAACTTCTTACATTTTTGGTGTGTTGCTCTTTTATAGGAGGTAGGATATATGCAGACATGAATAATCTGTAGTGAAAATTGAAATACACTAAAAGCAGTTACATATTTGTTGCTAAAGGGTATTTTAATCAGTGTAATGTAAGTCAGATTTAAAAAAATGCTCTAGCTCAGAATGTGTTGGGACCTTTTAAAATTCCATCTTTACTAAAATTACCTAAATCATGCGAAAATAAATAGGTCGCCGATGAGTATCTCTGTTCTGTTGATCACTTTTTTTTTAGACGGAAAGCCATGTGTTTTTATTGTTTAAACTGCAGCTGTAATTATGTTCTGTGACTTGCCTTTCACCTTGACTGCTGGCTCTGGTAGAAGGCAATGTGTTGTTAGAACTCAACTGTAATAACTTATTACAGCTGATCAGCTGTGTCATTTCTTTATGACAGGTGACTAGATACATCACAAGGATATTAGAGATGGGCTTTTATACAGGGAAGCAACAACTGGTGCATAAGAATAATACATGTTGCTTATTTTGGCACTCTGCAAGATAGTTAAGGTATCAATTTTAGGGTTTGGGGATTTTTAGAAGAGGGGCTTACAACTATGCAAGTTGAACTGTAATATAAAATATTGACATCAGACAATCTTACATCCTAGAAGGTTTAAGGCCACATCACTTTTGACCTTATAATTCTGATGGGACCAGTAACAGGAATATTGACCATATTGGAACAAAATGTTTTTCAATGTGTATGTCCCAGGGACTTCACCTGTTCTAAGCAGGTGAAATGCCCAGGTGAAACTCAATGGGAAACTGAGGATCTACCAGACTAACTGGATGCAGAATTACCAATTTCTTTTGTAATTCCTCATTTCTGAGGGTGCCTGCAGGGTACACACTCATAATCCTCTGGTAACCAGCGTGTCAAGAGTTAGAAAGAAAATATTGTGTTGCTACTACTTGGACAGGGGAACAGGCAGAGCCGGACTGGCTGTAGCGGGCACCGGGTGTTTTCCCTAGCGGCTGCCAGGGTGGGGGCCGGTTTTGGGCCCCTGGGGGCCCTTTTTGTTACCAGGGGTGGCAATATCGCCCCTGTAACAAAATCGGCGGCCCTAGCAAACAGCTCGACCACACCCCCCCTAGTGTGGCCTCTGCCTGGGATGCCTAAACCTCAAAAACGTTTATGGCCTGTGAACCGTGGCTAAGGGCACACCATAAGTTGCGACGGCCTGTGCTGCTAGGTGTGTTTGAGCTATTTGGACAAACCAAGTAGCCTCTTCTTTTAAATAAATAATGGGGGCCTTCACACTTCTGTTCGACATTCCCATTCCATAGTTGTGGCTGAGATTGTCCTTCTTCTCTGTCTTTTGTTTGTGCCTCAATTCCAAAACAGGAAATAGAAACCGTTTGGAGGACAAAGTAGGGCTTCTTCAACCTTCTTTCGAGTGTGGTTCTCTAATGCCGATAAAGGCAGTGTCCACCTTGGGACTTTAGTAAACAGGAGTTCCCTCATAGAGCCTATCCGAGCCAAGGCCAGAAGAAGACTGCTTGGCAACATCCTATCTTGGGGTGTCTCTTGTATTTGCAACGTTGGACCCAGCCCACTTAAAGCCTTACCTTCTGGTACAATAATGTATTGATATTTCTTTTCAATTAGCTGCAATTATTAACCCTCTCTTCTGAAATCTGGTGTTCTGGAGACCCTTGCAGTAAAAAATGCAACAAACAGGGACCTGTACTGAGAATCTTTCTCCTCATTAAGCTTTGGCTCAACGCATGCATCCATTTGTTGCGTATAAATCATACATTTGAATCACAGCAGGATTTTGATTTGGTCTTTCAGTCCTGTGAGATCAATAACACGAGTAATATTGAGGTTGGTAATAGCAACACTTAGTTAAACAGCAAGAGAATTAGTTAATGCTCTTCCGCTAAAATATACGAAAAATAACCAGGAATCTGATTTTTGCTGCAAAATTCAAATTACACACCAGAAATGGCCACCTAAAATGATCAATTGAAGGGTGTTTATTGGGAGTGGGTCCCAAGCCAGGCAGGCGCTCGGGCACAAGCCCAGCCTGGCCCTCTCTGGCCCCTTCGGTTTGGCCATGGATGACCTCGTTGCATTTTCTGGCGCTCCTCGCCCGAGGAGGGGCGCGCAGTGCCCCTTGGGCGCCTGACTGGCACCCGGGCCGCTGCACGCTCATCCCTGCTGCCAGCCGATGCGGGCCTAAGCTGGCGTTTACTGCCTGTGACTGTCGCTGTCAGCCTGGGTTTCCCCGAGTCCAGGGCCGCTGAGGAGCTCACGTGAGACGGGGAGCGATGGAGACACAGCGAGGCCGGGGGAAGTTTGTGCACACGTACAAGTGTATGACATGTTCCTGGAAAGATGAAACATTTTTTTGCCCTGAGCACTGCTTCTCATCTGAGTCAACTAGTTCAGCCAGATTCTTCAGTGCTTGAGCAGTCATAGGTAGTGGAAAAAGGGGCGCGTGGGTGTTGCAGCACCCCCAAAATAACAATGCTGGAGTCCAGAGGGTGAATGAGCAATGAAGACGGCTTTTAATTTCCTTTTTATCCAAACACATTGATTGTGGTGTACAGATATTTCAATAGATATCAGCAGTTCGGAAGGCACAAATAAAGCACATTTTTGTGTAATTCTACCTGTTCCAAACGCCTCTGATTTTCCACTGTAGACCATGCACGTGAAATGTTCTGTCTAAAGTGTTCTTTTGTGTGTTGGTATCTGCCGTTTCTTGGTGGCCTGTGGTTTTGGGCACCATGATAGTCAGCTTTATAAGATGTGGCTTTACGTACCCAATTAATTCATAGCCATGGGTATCAAATGTAACCAGGTGTGCTAAATTCCTCATACTCCCAGCCTTAGTGGTGATGCTGAGGTTCTCTGTATAAAAATGTTCTGTATTCCTAATAACGCTATGTTGAAATAAACCAATAATTACTTAACAAGATCTACTGTATATCAGTCTAACATCTTAAGAGAGATGTGTTGGTATTTTCATGATTTAGGCCGAGAATTACAATTAAATCACGCAAAGCAACGTTGCAAGAAAAGTTAAACCGGAGAGATCCGAACAGTGCTATATCTACTAATATGTGCCACTGTTCTGCTCTCTCCCGCACTGTGGCACTTTAAACTGCCATATGCCAATACAGACAGCCATGCGCCATTGTTCAAGGGTGTTTGTGTTGTGATTAGCATAGTTTTTGTGAAGGAAGAGGTCCTTTCCTGTACAGAAACGACATTTAAGGCATTTTCCTCTTTGCATGTGTGCTATAGAATGCAGCGCACATGCAAAGATGGAAAAACAAGGTAAATATCGTTTACAACAATTTTTTTACAATGCGGACTTTGACCCCGCATACCTTTTCTCCGCATAGCGCACCTACCCCACATACCATTACTCCGCATTTTTTTTCGCCACATGTGCATTTATCAGGCATGCCTTTACAACGAAAATCGTTGTAAAGGTATGTATGGTAAATGCACATGCGTTGTAAAAAAAAAAGAATTTGGGCGATCCACGTCGTTGTGAGGAAACAGGCTTTTCCGTTTCCTCACATCGACGTGCACTGCCCCTCACAGAAAGACGACGTGATGCAGGAAGCAGAGGAGAGAGAAACCACGAGGAGGGAGAGGTTAGGGGGAATGGGCCTGGGGTGGGCGTTAATTTTTAAGGGGTTAGGGTAGTGTTTCTGTGGTGTAGGGTAGTGTTTTAGGGTTTAGGGTAGTGTTAGTGTAGTGTAGGGTAGTGTTGTGGTGTTGGTGTAGTGTAGGGTAGTTTTTGTGTAGTGGAGGGTAGTGTTATAGGGTAGTGTTTTGCGGTTTAGGTTAGTGTTTGTGTAGTGTAGGCTAGTGTATGTGTAGTGTAGGGTAGTGTTTTAGGGGTTAGGGTAGTGTTTGTGTAGTTTAGTGTTTGTGTAGTGTAGGGTAGCATTTTAGGGTAGTGTTGTGGTGCTGGTGTAGTGTAGTGTAGTGTTTTAGGGTTTAGGGTAGTGTTAGTGTAGTGTAGGGTAGTGTTTGTGTAGTGTAGGGTAGTGTTTTAGGGTTTAGGATAGTGTTAGTGTAGTGTAGGGTAGTGTATGTGTAGTGTAGGGTAGTGTTTTAGGGTTTAGGGGAGTTTTGTGGTGTTGGTGTAGTGTAGGGTAGTGTTTGTGTAGTGTAGGGTAGTGTTTTAGGGTTTAGGGTAGTGTTTGTGTAGTGTAGGGTAGTGTTATAGGGTACTGTTTTAGGGTTTAGGGTAGTGTTTGTGTAGTGTAGGGTAGTGTTTTAGGGTTTAGGGTAGTGTTTCTGTAGTGTAGGGTAGTGTTTGTGTAGTGTAGGGTGGTGTAGTGTAGGGTTGTGTTTGTGTAGTGGAGGGTAGTTTTATAGGGTAGTGTTTTGCGGTTTAGGTTAGTGTTTGTGTAGTGTAGGCTAGTGTATGTGTAGTGTAGGGTAGTGTTTTAGGGGTTAGGGTAGTGTTTGTGTAGTTTAGTGTTTGTGTAGTGTAGGGTAGCATTTTAGGGTAGTGTTGTGGTGTTGGTGTAGTGTAGGGTAGTGTTTGTGTAGTGTAGGGTAGTGTTTTAGGGTTCATTGTAGTGTTAGTGTGGTGTAGGGTAGTTTTTGTGTAGTGTAGGGTAGTGTTTTAGGGTTTAGGGTAGCGTTGTGGTGTTGGTGTAGTGTAGGGTAGTGTTTGTGTAGTGTAGGTTAGTGTTTTTGCAGGGTACTCTCACTTACCTTTAAAACTTTTACTGGGAGTATACCTTTACCACGCATGCCTTTGTGTTGTAAAGGCATGCGTGCTAAAAGTATAGTCGTGGTAAAAGTTTGCGTTGTCATAAATTGCGGGGTGATTGAATTTGCATGGTAAAAATTTCGTGGTGATGGTATGCGGAGTGATTGTTAGCGGAGTAACGTCATATATTCGAAAAACAAGGAGAAATTAAAATATTTCTGTTTGTTGCGCCTGTCTGTGCGAGTCGCAGAATTTTGGAGCAAATCCCTATCTATGATTCGTTGTGGATAGAGATTTACATCAAAACCCATGGATGGTGGCATGGGAACCTCCATCCACGACCCATGAAACTCCCTCTTGAAACGAAGTTACGAAATACAGCACATTGCATACTTTGGTTACAGCCCAACGCAAATCGCAAATTGTGTTGGATTGTAAAGCCCAACCTTGCACTTACAGCTTCATTTCTACTCTGCTGAAGTGTTGAAACCGTGGAAAGTGCGTTTTGGCTCTGCACTTTTTCCTCATATTTAAACCATGTGCACACCAGTAGAGAAAGGATGGTTAAATGTGCACAAAAAATATGGGGCGTTTTGAGTGGAAAGTGAGGAAAAAATGTGTCAAAATTGCCTTTTTTTATTACACTTTATCATCGCACCTTTTCCACCAAACTCCCATTTATATTTTGAGGAAGCATGCAGAGAATGGCGGTGGATGCCATTATAATTCCTCATGGGATGAGGTGGCGGTCTTGGTGTAGGTACATATTTTGCTTGCCACGGTCGCCACACGTGGCAACCAAAATATGTACCTCACGCAGCTGCAGTCATCCTCCAGATGGATGCACGTGCTGATAAGCTCCTGCGGCTGCCCCCAGGCCTTGGGCAGGAGCATGGCGGCCAGTTGGGGCAACGTTGCACCCATGACACCAGAGCTGCTCCATGTGTTGCAGATGGGCTTGTGTAGCTGCCCATCTTTGTCTCTACATTGCTCAATGGTCACTGAGCCAGGAAGGGAGATGACCGAGTAGTCCCCGGTGGTGCGCATACCGCTCAGCGCCACAAACACATTAAAAAAAGAAAATTAACACATGTGCACTTACATGCTTACTCGACATAGCGGTGTGTGTGGAAAATATCCACAAGCTTAGCGCACTTAAATTCGGGGCACAAAGCGCCAGAACACCTCACCTTTTATTAAAGATGTAGTTTGCTTTAAATTTAGCGCACAACCCATATCGGCTCATGCAGACTCGTTAACTTTGCATGAGCGGACAATGGACGAAAGGTGGCCACAATAAGTGGTAAAGTATAAATGAGGCTGACAGTGTTGAGTTTGCATGGAAAGAGTAACGCAAACCTGATGTAAAATACTTATACATCTACATATACTTTAAAAAATAGGCAAGAATATGCCTTATAATCTTTTGATGTAATCAGTTACTAACTGAAAATAAAACAACTTCTACTTTTTAAAGGATCAGGGTATTTGATACAGTGTAGTAATGCTGAAACTTTGCTTTACTGGAGGGTGAGGGGCAGTAATCATGCAGGGGGTACACAGTGGTCTAAAACTGAGGAACCAAGCAGAAGGATGGGGTTTTGAAAGGACACTGGGATAGTAACTTTGACGCCAGAACACAGTGTATACTTTATTTTGTTTTTATATATGTTAGAGTTAATAAAGTCCCTGTTAGACTTGGCATCTTTTGGCGTGTTTCCCCTGAGTTTTTGCTTTCTGACCTCCCGGTTTTGACTCTGATCAGTGGTAAAGTGCAAGTGCTCCTGTGGTAAATTGTGTAATGGATTGGTGTTTCCTATGATTGGATATTTGATTTACTTGTTAGTCCCTAGTAAAGTGCACTGAGTGTGCCTGGGCCTGTAAATCAAATGTTACTGGTGGGCCTGCAGCACTTATTGTGCCATCCATGTGAGTAGCCCGGAAAAGGTACCTCAGATCCGCCATTGCGGAGTCTGCGCGCAGTTTGTAACTGCCATGTCGACTCGGCCAGTGCACACACTTGCTCGTCCCTCACCTTCCCTTTTCTGACATGTCTGCCACACCTAAGGTAGGCCCAAGGTATTCCTGTGGGCAGGGTGCAGTGTATGTGAAAGGTAGGACATGCCCTGGTGTGTGTGGCATGTCCTGATAGTGAATTACGGCCAATTTCGTTTTTCGCTATTTCAAGGCTACCTATTCCTCATAGGACAGAATGGGGAGTTTGTTTATAACATCTTATAAACATAACTGGCCCGGGGAATTAGGTAGGAAAATAAAGTTTAGGATGCCAGAACTCAGAATCTAAAGATGCATCTTTTAGTGAAGGTGATTTTTACATTCTGTGTTTGAAAATACCACTTTTAGAAAGTAGGTATTTTCCTGCTCAGTCATTCCGTATGCCTCTCTCGGAATGTGGACTGCCTGTCTGAGTTTTGGATGACAGAAGGCTGGGGAGCAGGAGTGGCTCCAGATAGTCTAGGTGGGTCAGGAAAGGGCTGAATAGACCTGGGCTGCAATGAGGGAAGGGGGAGGAGATTTCCTTGCACCCCAAAGGGTCTGGTCTGCTTCTGACCATGCCGTCTCCACTTCCTGCCAGGAAGTCACACCAGAGATGGCAGAACTGGTTCTGGCTTGGCACAGACCCTCTCTGCCTACGAGATCAAAGGATTTTCGGATATAAATATTGGGGCCCAGACCCCTGAACTTTAGAACTCTTTTGGACCAAGAAGACTGCCAAGAAGAAGAGCTGGAGAAGCTGTGAGGAGGAACTACCACTTTGCTGTGTTGGCCTGTAGTGGCTGCTTCTGTCTTGGACAGTGAAAGGACTGGACTGGACTTTCTGCAATCTACTTTTGTGAGTTTTTCCAAAGGCTTGAGGTAGAGCTTGCCCCCCCCCCCCTGTTCAAGAAGTCTCAGGAACAGCAAAGACTTCAAGCTCTTCTGCCCTCAGCACTGGGGACTAAGTGTTTTGTGCTGCAACAGAAGAAAAAGTAACCCCTGCGCCGTCTACAACGCCGCTACCAACTCTGTGTCCTGAAGGCACCGCAGAGGGCACTGCCGCAACGCCACACTGGGAACCTGGTCTCACCGACGACGCCTGCTGACGCTGCCACCGAGCCGCTGCTCGCACCGCGACCTGTGGGCACCCCACTCTGCACCGCCTTGCTTCACGGCGACACCTTGGTCTCCCCGACGACGACGCTCCACGCCGAAATCTACGCCGCTGCTTGCACCGTGGTTCGAGGGCACCGCTCATAAAGTTACACGACGCACCGCTCTCATCCCACACCGCAGCCTTGGCCTACCGACTCCGGCGCCATCGACTCTAGTTCTTCAGCCGACGACAGTGTTTCAGCAACGACGACGACACTGCTTGCACCGCGACCTGCCAGGCCCGCGACGAGCACCGCATTCACTTAGCACTGCGACCCTGGTCTCACCGATGATGCCATCTGACGCCGCCACCGAGCCGCTGCTCACACCGCGACCTGAGGGCACCGCACGCCGCTGCACTTTGCACGGCAGCACCTGAAGCCGGCCGACGCCAGCGCTCCTGACTTCAACAGAGAGGAGTTTGATCTGTAATGCGTGTGACTTCAAGGACCCGACGACTTCTGCACCAACCTTCAGAACCGATGTCTACGGACGCCGTGCTTTAGGAAGCTCAACGAGAGGTCGCCGATGCCCTTCATTTCTGAAAGTTACTGTTTGCGGGTCTTCCTGACACCGTAGTTGGCCTGCGACGCCGCGGTCAGCCAGATCTCTTTGGATTTGTTTGCTCTTGACGCCATGATAGCCTCGCACGGAGCTATCGACATCAAGGAACTGTTTTTCAAGCATATTGTGATAACTGAAGATTTTTAAGTAATGTATTGTGGATTTTTATCGTTTTTGGTCTGGTCTTAAGTATATAAAAATATTGGATATTTTTCTAAACTGGTGTGGTGTCCTTTTGTAGTGCTTACACTGTATTACTGTTGGTTATGTACAAATGCTTTACACACTGCCTCTAAGATAAGCCTGACTGCTCGTGCCAAGCTACCAAGGGGGTGAGCAGGGGTTATTTTAGGAGTGTAACTCCCTTATCCTGACTAGAGTGGTGGTTTCTGCCTGGCTTTGGCACATGCCCTAGCCTACCAAAAATCCAATTTTTAACAGTCCCCCATCACAGCGCATGATAAAAAACATTAAAAGGTCATGCGCGGATTTCATGAGCCCAGACACGATGTCCCTTCTTGGGTCATAGTTTTCACTAATTTACTGCCTTGTTATGCCCAAATAGGGCAATTCTAAAAAGTATACTGTAATCGCTCCACTTCATTTGCTTCTACAACCCTTTCTCTTCAATTATCTCTTAATGTTCCTTGTCATTCTCCCTTATTATTGCAGCTGCACCTGCATCCCCTTAATAGAGTTTACTGTATATACTTCAGTAAGATTTGACTCCAAACTGTCTCTGGCAGACTTTGATTCAAATCCTGATGATGATCCCTTTGTATATATGGATCGAAACAGCTTCAATTAACTAAGCAGACCTTTTCAAAATTGTGTAAATTGTGATACGCTTATTGTGTATTTGTATCACTTTTGTCTGAGCACCAAGCACGTTGTGTGCACACTACTGTCATTTATGCACTTGGAAATTGCTTATTTAGTTTCCCTTATTAAAACGTTGTTTTTGCAATACTTTTTCTATTTATCGTCTATTGTTCACTATTATATATTTGGGTCTGTTGTTTCTTAAAAGCTCGTTTGATCCAAGCAGAGTCACTTGTGTCTCATTGAAGGAGGTGTTTCACTGGAGAAGGTCTCGTTGATGCAGGCATCTCATTAGGGCAAGCCTTATTGAAGGAGAAGTCTCATGAAGAAGCCTCATTTAAAGTAGGCCTCTCATTGAGGAAGGTGGCGCTGAACCAGATATCTCATTAAAGGATGCTTCGTTGAAGGAGGTATCTCCTTGGTGACTTCTTATTAAAGCAGACCCTCATTAAAGAAGGCATCCCATTGGAACGTGTCTCTGAATCTGGCATCTATTTTGAGGGGCAGTCCAATTCAATCAGTTTGTCTCCTTAATGGCGAGTGCCCGGTTCACATGCCACTCTAGTAGAGGCGGCACTAGGGCTGTTGCTGAATAGTTTCATATGCTCTTTGCTGTGTCTGATAGAGATAAGTGGTACCTTTACCTTCTCATTATTCATTGTCCCCTAATAATGCAGTGCTGGCCTTTTCTGGTTGTGATATTGTTCATATAAAGAACATTAAGTCAATGTGGTATTTTTAGACACTATACTATTAGTCCCCTACTGAACACACACTTTTCTGTCTGTGTAATACTTATTGAAACCCACATTCGACTTTGTATGAAAAATTGGTTGATGTTTAATGTTCATAAGTTTTCCAATCCATGACACAACATGAGCTTGTTCACACATCAATGACAACTAGGATTGATTGGATCAAGTAATACATATGTCAGATGAGGTGGTTGTATGTCAGAATTTCATTTACAGATATATCATTTGACAGAAATATTGTGTCCTAAATAATGTTACAAAAATATTTGTCCATTGGATGCAGATTTTCTACTACTAACACCATTAAGGCGATTATTATGTAAACTTTGTTGTGGAAGCATATATTTATGACAGAAGATATTGTGGTGGCAACTATAGTCTGGTACCATACCATAGAGTAAAGCGTATGTTGTCTGTGTGTGGTTTGGGACTCCATTTGATGAATGAACATCCCCTGGAGTTGCCTTGCAATATTCCAAGTTGTAGGTCCACAGTTTTCAATAGCACCAAAATTGGATATTTTCAGAAAAGAAAAGCCTGAGATATTTCAAACATAGCAGCGATCACACATGGTGGGACGGCCAATCGTGCTGTTGAAAGAAAGCACAGGTCAAATAGTCTGAAGGACTCTTGAGGTGGCTACTGGTGACCACAATGAACCATACAAAATCTTTGAATTCCATGAGATCCACATGTCATTTTGAGATCAAATCATTCTTTTCTCTAAGCTGTTTGGTTCAAAACCATGTATCTTTTTAATTTGCAGTGCAAGAGTACAATATAAGCAATTACCAGAATGTGTAAAACACAATCAGAAATATATCATGTGAAATCATTATTAACATCATAGTTTATTTCCTTCTGTATTGTGTTTGAAAAAATATTTGAAAATGTTTTTTCAGCATAGGTATCTGTGAAATAAATATTGAATATTAATGAGTATGAAATTAATAGAATATAGGTTTGAAATTGAAAAACTATAATGTCCTGCTGGGATTGAAATTTAGTAAATAAAATAAATAAGAAAGAACATGAGAAAAGAAATTTAAAACTGGGAATACAATAAATATGCAACTACAAGTGCCATTCCTATATGAATATTAAGAATAAATTCACTGTATGAATATTAACCATTTTAAAGTAAAAATCATGAAAAATAGCTGAGAGCAAAACTGTCAATATATTGATTATAGTTATGGGGCCTTTGGTACTTCATTTATTAAAATTTAGAAAAAGAACTTTATAAGAAAAGTAGAAGCCTATCCTTTTAAACAAATTAAAAATGTAAGATATTTAAAAATTAGAATTCGAACAAAATGAAAAAAGAACATTTTGGTAGTCTTCCACTAGAAGGCAATTTGTTGTATAGCTGTAGCATTAAGTAAATCGTCAGTTCTATATTTTATACAACCCTCATCAGAAGTAATAGTGAACAAGGTTTAAAATTGTGGTAAGAAATAAACATATATTACTACCTCATATTTCATTTCTCTTTCCCAAAACTATTTTCTGACATCCTAATAGGCCCTATAATGTTTCTGTTTTGGGTGTCATGTGCGGGTCGTATGGAGTGCTGCTCCTGTGTGCATGTTCTGGACTTGAAGTTGGGGGGAATCTCAGGTGGAGATCACTGTGCCAGCCAGTGATTAAGTTACCCAACCTGACATAGTGCCCTCTGAAGAAAAACACCACAGAGGAAAAAATGCCAAAGGCAGGAAAAACCTCCAGAAGTCTGCAGACAACAATAGCGTACTCTAATCCTGGACTCAAGAGTGGAACAAAGAAAATAGAGCACAGGGAAAGAATTGGGTGAGAACAGGCCAACTTTAAACCTGAAAGCATTGCAACACATTCGAGAGAAAGACCACTGGGATTAAATAGTTGACCCTGATATGGGTGCCAAGTTGCAAGCAGGAAAGAAAAGAAACTCCATCTTGGATTGGGCAGCAAGAGCTCACGGTTGTGGAGTGGCAGCCGGGATGGATTGGGAGACAATAACTTTAACAACAGTGGCGCCGTGACCCTTAAGCCCATGGTGCCAGGACAAGGAGGCCATATGAACCCCCACACCCACAACAAAGCGACCAGAGTACTCAGCAGCTGACGCCAGCACAGATGGCGTGACCACATTCAGCTGCCCGGTTAGAGAGGACATGGAGTGCGTCTGATTTATTTTTGAAACAGAAAGTTTGTTGTTCTGAGACCAGAAGGATATTTCTACAAATTGATCAAGAGAAAAAGGTGATAAAAAGTATTTTCAAGAACAAACATCTTTTTAAAAAACTCAAAACTCGCTTGAGTTTATTAGCCAATTAGTTAATTGTTTTAAGTAAAAAATAATTTATTGTAAGAGTTAAAATACAGAAATATAATCCCACCTCTAGTTTTTGTTTTCTTCAGTTGGGAACAATGTGTTCCCTTACTTTTATTATATGATATATTCAGTTGATTTAAAGCAATGAGGGATGAAAAGACTGATAGCAAGTATAGAAAAATCAGAAGAAACAGAATTAGAGATAGCCCAATGTTCCCCAAATACAACAGAAGTCATTGATCATCCTGAAAAAGAAGTTGTATTTCAATTGAATACATTTCAAAACATTAGTAGGCCCACAATATATTGAAAATGTGCACACTCGAAAGCAGACATGGGTTGCATTTGTTCCTTCTGTAGAGAGTGGGCTTCCAGCAGCAGGTATCTGTGAGTCGTTGTAATTAGGGAAGAATATATACGTGTTCCCTCTGGCTACATTTTAGGTGGATTGTATGTCATATTGATTTTACTTACTGCCTGGGTACTTTCCCATTGATTTTCATTATGCAACTTTTTTTTTCTTTTCAACTTTGCTTCCCAGCCCTTTTATCAATAAATATTAAATGTTTCAGTTTGATGATCATTACTAGTATTACAATGTTTTGTATCAGTTAGCTCAGATACATTAATTGGCTGGATGCCATGAAACTCCACGTTGGCTTAGAGAGAATAGAAATGTGCAAACAGTAGTAGCACAAGGCAAATAGAAAGACAAGAGAGTGTTCAAATGTAGGCATCACTCATCTGGACGTGCAATGTTACAATTGCCATTATGCTAAAGATATGACACCAGGTCCCTATGCCAGGTATAAAGTGCCTGCATGATGTTGCAGTACCACGATGAGTAAAGTATAAACATTTCCTATCCAGTAATCTCTCAGTGCTCCTCAACACAGCCCAGACCTGCCACTCTGGCCAAAAAGATTGCCACTTTGAGCATAATAAAAATATAATTCCTATTTGTAAAGCGCAAACATATCACCCCTTAAGGTTTCAAAGCACTGGGGGATGTCAGGGAGATTAAGTGAGCTACTACCCAGAGTCACATGATGTTGAGCTGAGCTGCCGTCGTATTCAGGGATCGATCCATGAGCCCTGCGCTCTGGAATCAGCTGCTCTGGCCACTACGCCACACCTCTCCCTAATACAGCCACTTATCATTGTTGCTTATATAGCATATGCCTACCAGTCCTGGGGCCTCAGTGCAACATTACCTCTCACTTTCAAGGCATAGAGGGTCAAGCATAAATAGAAGTGAAAAGTGTTGCTGGGTGTGACTTGTATGTAGAGCAGAGTGTAGTTTGATAGCAGCCGCTGAAGTGCCCCAGTTGTGCCACCTAGTGCTTGACATTGGGTCAGGTGCTGACAGATGAGTGTGAGGAAAATAAAATTTAGAGGGCTTCTTGGCTAGAGTCAAATGTCAGAGGCAGAAGCGATCAGCAACGAGTTTGAGTAAAAGCTGACAGGCAGCTTGTGTACCTGATTTCGAAGGTAGAGATTTGTGGAAGTGTAGCAGCCGTGCAACAGGGCCAAAGATGCTCCCGGCCTCAAAGAACAGCCATATTATGTCCCATATATGAATATGTCGACCCTCCTCAAATTGTCAGTAAACAGTTGATTGAAACAAACACTGGCAAAGCCAATAGATCTGGTGTTGGTTGGCAGCCTTTTGCCTTTGCCACTGCTCGTTTCACTTTGCCAAGTATTTTATAACACTGTATTGTTGCGGAAGCTGCCAGTCCCTCAGCAATAGTAAAGAAATGCCTAGATGAGAAAATTTTGGGTTTTTTTGCCTCGGGAAGCACACATTACCATATTAGGCCTTGCCAGCAAAGGAAATGACCAATGGATGAAGAGGGTTGGCTGGAGGAGACGAAGGGCCTGATTTCAGTCGGAGTTGCCTCCAACCGACAGCGTTTCGATGAGGGAACCACCAGACCATAGGTCGGTGGTTCTGCGCACCTGATTACAATGTGACTGCACATCGTGCGGTTGCAAACTCATATTTGTCTATGGGAGCTTGTGCGGCGGGTGGAAACCGACCGCAGCACATGCTCCCATTGAGAAATGGGAGTTTGTGAAAATCTCTGCACTGCGTGGCAGGCACCGTGATGACCTCCCCAGTGCCCTACGCAGAGGGTCAGGGGGCCCTCCTAAAGGCCCCCAACATAGCTTTCCGACAGCTTTTCGATGTCGGAAAGGCCGACATGGAAAGGCTTTCGGAAACCAACATCATAATCCCGTCGGCAGAGCCTGGCTCAACCGTCAGTGAAGGGATTACTATTCCGCTCCTGTTCCGCCGGGTTTACAAGAGCCTGTCGGCTCACAGAGCCCATTGGAACAGGAGCGGAATCCCTTTGCAGTTTCCCTCCAACCACCATAATCAAAATACGGCGGTCATAGGAAAATCTCAGGATGTCGGGCCCAATATGCAATGGCAAAGCCAATAGGTCCATTGGCATTGTCAATGTATTCTAGCCAAATTGGATAGCAGCGCAGTTGAGTAAAGCCGAAATTGAAGACCACTTGTAAAACATAACTTGGACACAAAGATTAGAAGAGTTTTGCCTTTTATTACAGAAAGTGGCTACATGTAAGTTTGTTTTCTGGCCTATGTATGATTGAATGCTTGAAGCAAACTGTTTTACTCTGGCAGTTTCAAAGTACAGTGTTAATTAAAAAAAAAGATGTTCCAAGGCACTCATGCAAGACAAAAATATTATCTCATGGTGAGAAACTGGTGTTTCTTTCTTGAGACACCTTTATATTTTGCACTGCAGAGCACTCGTTTTTCAGTTAGTGCTATTAGCCCATGAACGGTTAAGGGTGAGAAGACATCAATTGGAAAGGCCACATGACTAGGTTATAGCCTGGGCCACTGGAATTATGCAATTGTGCGGCTGCGGTGATTTTCAAATAATTATAATTTTTCTGCATTTGCCACATAACCCATCGTCTGCTGCATAATCTACAGATTTTAACAAAAAAAGAATTTTGTTTCTAGCTCAAACGGTTCAAAAGTTACTAAAAATGCAGCGGCACGTGTTTGCGTGCAGTGGAAGGCTATTTGCAAAGGCTGACTTGTTGCTTTTTTCTATATTTGAGTACTAAACTGGTACTAATGAGGTGCACCCAAAGCCCGGACAGTGTTAACAACTGTAGAAAGTACAAAATAATGAAGAAATGCTATTTAAAAAAGTGCCGAAGTACACCGCATAATTTGCCCGTTCTTGCTGCATAATTTACTCAACCCTTCCGTATAATTTGGCCCTCTCCTGCCACATCATCCCAGTGGCCCTGGTTGTAACCTGGGCTACCACAGGCTTCCCACTCGGGGCAAACAAGCTTGATTGACATGTGTATGTGCAACAGCCTTGCATACCTCGCTGACCGCAAACCTCCCACCGCCACATCCATGTGGCAAGTGCGTATAGAGCGATCTGGTCACAGGCAGACAGCTATTCACTTAGCAGTATCATGGGTCTGGGGACTGCTCTGAACACTGCCTGAATGTCACCACGGTCAATAGGAAGGAGCTCAGGGCTTGTCCCATCTGCAAGGCCTGCCATCACAATAATGGCTTCTCGAGCTCAGTCCTAAGTTCATGTCATATCCGGGAAAAAGCTGGCACACTTACATTTTGCTATGTCCCATTTCCAGGTATACAGCCAGGGCGCGTCCAACGCGGAGCATGAGGGCCAGATCCACACTAGATTTTCTGGACAACAAGTAAATATGTAAACAGGTTTAATTTAAATGTCCTGTATTTAAATGTATCTCATGTGGTTATTCTAAAAAAAATTACATAAATCAGGGCATGCTAGATATACGTCAGATGCCGCTGACCTAGAAAGCGGTTTATTTCATGGAGGAGCCCTGAATGTATTTGGATGCATTAGTTAGGTTGAACGTATTTATTCATCCTTTCTTAGTTATGTCAGTCCGTTTGTTTCTTTGTCTTTCATCCAATAATGACTTCCCTAACTCGCTGGTTTGTCCTTCTATATGCCTTCCTGTCCGTCCAATTATCTAGCCCCCTTCATTCACCCATCTGCTCCTCCGCCCATGCATTAAGTTACCATTCCCCCCAATCAGAATAAGAAACATATTTAATGAATTGTCAATACACAATGGCTTCACAATATTGAAGAAATGACAAAACTTCAGTTTCTAAAACAGAGTTCCATATTCTTTACGACTTTCATTAAAAAATAGTTTTGGGAGTAGTCGTCCAACTATTGCATTCTTTTACACACTTTTGTTTTTTTTTCCTCCCGTGAGGAGAACTTCAAACTTTCGGGGACCATAACAGACAACTGCAAAAACACTTGCCACAGACTGCCGGTACCTCACCTGACAACAGCACTAAAACCTTTTTCTTAAACTAAGCGCTTGATTCCATCCGTTCTCTGACATATCCATCTGGTTCACCCTTACTGTGGAGAGGGCCACGCTTTGACAAAAGAATAGTTTAATATCCTTGTGGTGTTTTTTATTGCTAAAAACACCACAAGGATTTTATTAAGCTATGCTGTTGTTGAAAATGTGTGTAAAGTTTGGTGACACAGCAGCGTCACTCTATGCCCTGTCCAGGCAGAGGTGGAACAGCCACTGCTAGTTCACTGGAATCTTAATTTATTCCATCTGTAGGCTGGTCTTTTCTCACCCATCCTGTCCACCCCTCTGGTCTTCCATCCATCCATCCATTCACTGATGCATGCATCCATCCAACCATCCTTTCATCGAAACCATCCACCCAGGTCCTTCCATCTTGTCATTTTTTCATTCGTTCACTCAAGCTATTCATTGATTTCGTCGTATATTCGTTCGCTTTTCATTCACAACAAAAATGTGTATTCATCCAGTCGCACTTCATAAGGTATGCATTCATCCTTTACTGCTGTGGCTGCAGAGGCTTCCTATATCGCCTGCATCTGTGACTACCGTTCCGTTCAGGAAGCGCTTTACAGAAGTGTCCACTATATGCACTGCCGGGGGTGGCCTTCCGGCCTTGTTGTGCAATGCCTACTGCGCAACGTCTACCTCAAGTGACGTTTGCCTGTCACGGTTCATAGACAAAACACCAGAACGCCGCCTTCTTTTCTCTCGCGTCACTCCTTACTTGAGCAGTGAATCACTGCACGTCGCTTCAGGCCTTCGGGGTGCGAGTTCAGTGCCTGTAAAAGGTGTTTGACAGAGGGCCGTTTAAGGAGCGTCATATCTTACAGTGTATACAACATACACTTTGTGCACATCCGGTCTGCTAAAGCAATTGAAAGGCCGCTAGATACGTTGCAAACGTGGCCCCGGAATTCAGCCTGTCGGAAGGGCGTGCCAAGCATTAGCAAGCGCTGGGTACGAAGCAGTCCTACGCAGCGACGTAACAAACGTAAGCCTCCCCCCTCCAAAGTACAGAGCCCCCCACTCCCCCTCCCCACACACACATTCAGTCAAGGGCTCTCTGACCAGGGTACTGTGTTGTGGGGGCTCCCTGGACTTCGCCCCCAGCACCGCGGGGCTTCTGGGGCCCATGTCACTGGTCTACCGGTCAAAAACCAATGCCTTAATTTGTGCAGGTGGCGGCATCGGCACTCATTCGGGACCCAGACTTATTTTCTCATCAGACTTTGGCAAGAACAAGTAAAACAAGAAAGGCAGAGAGAAAGAGAAATACTGGAAAAGAGTGAGAAAGGGAGAAAGCAGAGGTGAAAAAAGACCTGCAAGTGTGAGACACAGATAGGTCGAGCAGGGTGGTTGAAGAAAGAGCCAGAAGGATTGAAAACGAGGCTACCCTGGTATTGTGATACCCCAGCATTTGGTAACACCTTCAGCGGGCTTTTAAGGCAAAGATGATTATTTATAAAAATTTTATATTTGTATTTTTTATATTTATATCTACATATACATTTTTTTGTTTACAAATTAGGCCCTTAGTAAAATCTAATCCTTGTACATACCCACATCACTAAATTACGTGACACTGCGCAACCACTTTCTTACACTATGCTTCGCCTTTTTTATATGCGCAAGTAGTGTCTTAGTTTAGAAACTAGTTGAGCACCTGGATTGACTTACAATCTTTGACCAGCAGGTCTAAGGTTCTGTCTTTCTTAACTGCGTGTCACACTAGTCTGCTCCCTCGAGATGGTGTCCCTTCCGCCTGAAGCAGATTAGTGCACTCAAACCTAACAAGCATTGGCCAAGCCAATAGGTGTTACCAAAATAATATTGTATGCCAATGATACCCAGCTGATCATCTCTATGAAACAGGACATGGAGAACTGCTAAGTTTCTCTTCCAAAACTGTATGAGAGATATTGCTGCTTGGATGTCCAGGAACTACCTTCAACTGAACAATGAAAGACAAAAGTCTTGTTGTTTGGCAGGGCGCTACATCTATGGTATTTGGACTGGTGGCCTGTGGAATTATGTACCGCCCCATCCCGCAATCATTCAGCAAATAATGTAGGAGTAAAAAGTGACCCAGAACTGTCTGTGAAAAATCATGTAGCCACTACGAGAGGGACTTGTTTTGTGACCATGTGTATCCTGAAGAAAGTCTTTCCCTGGCTCCCGGCGTCAGCTCGGAAAACGCTATTCTAGGCGTTGATCATCAGTCGCCTGAATTAAAGGAATGCCTTTCTTATGGCAGCCAATGACACCCGAAACTTCAAGCCATACAAAATACTGCTGTCTGACTGGTCTGCAACCTCCCTGCAGGCTCTCCTTCGGCTCCTATTCTCAGGTTCCTCCACCGGCTACCAAGCGGAAAACACATCTTTTTCAAGACATACTGTCTCATCCACAAAGCTCTACTAGGACAAGCTCCACAATATCTGAAGGACACACTACGCTACTACCGTTCTGTATGCAAACTTGTGTCTTGTGATAGGGCTTTTCTAGCTATCCCTTGGATTCATGCATCAACATACGGAGGCAGAGCTTCTCTTACACTGCTCCGAGAGCATGGAATCAACTTCTTGATGAGCTTCTTAGCTGTGTGGACTTCACCCGATTTAAGAGACTACTGAAAACTTGGTTATTTTAATAATTGGATGTGTTACATTTATCAGGCCTAGCGCGGATATACACCTCTGGGTGTGATATGTTGCAGTCTATAAATAGATATAACATAGCATATGAGACCTATTGGCTTTGCCAATGTCTTTTAGCCTAGCAGTACAGCATCATGGCTGCTGTGCAGCATGGCTAAAAATGAAAAAACAAGTTGCAATGATATGGCTGCTACTCATTTTGTAGCCACGCACATGCATTCAACACAAAAGTACACTGGCTTCATTTCCCTTTATATTTACTGATCCAAGATGTAGCAGTAAATAAAATAAAAGTGGCACAGAAGCAATTTTTTAAAACGTTGTGAAAAAGCACTGTGAAAACTTGAGAACAGATGAGTGGGTTGCTGGAGCAAAAAGGAGAGGAAGTGGAGCAACATGTCGGGTAGAAGCACCACAAGGAAGAGAACATGGGGCAAAGGGACAAACACATAGGTAAAAAACAGCGATATGGAGGGAGAAGCACACAAGCAAGAACGAACAAAGCAGGAGGAGAAAAGCACACAAGGGAGAAACACATACATTTTCATAGAGTGATTAAACAAAAAGAAAAAAAGCAGTTCCCTATAGACTAGCAGAAGCCGAGAAGCCAGCTAATCAAACAGATGCCAAAGATAATATGCTCCCTGGGAGGGACAGCCACAAGATGGACAGTCTGAAACAAGAAAAAACATCCAATAGACACCAAACAAATAAGATTGACAGTAAACCCAATAAATGGTAAGCAATGGGTGGGCTGCAAGCCCGTGTATGTTCTCTGTAAGACCAGTGCTTTAAGTGGAATGAAAAGGTTGAAAGTCTCCTAAAGGGGGGTGACAAAACAAGAATGACTAGGAACCCTTCACAAGAGGTGTGGACTATGAAATTAAATGTCAGGTCCTAAAGTATGCGAGCTAGAATCCACAACATGCTATCTAAACAGTATCGGGGTGTCTCCGTGTTGTTTCTTAGTGCTTTGAAGCATATCACACAATGGACACATACACCTAACACAAATCAATCCTTCTTAGCACAGATTTTCATTCAGAATAAGAAAAAACAGTAACAAGCATTGGCATAGCCAATAGGTCTCGCCTTTGGGACCTTATAAGTGTTTAGCCATGCAACAGTTGCATAACTAAATACTTATAAGGTCCCAAAAGCGAGACCTATTGGCTATGCCAAGTGGCCGTGGGGCCGTGAAAGTGATCGCAATCGCGATCACGATCAAACATCAAAGCGGCGAAAGTGAAAGTAATCGCGGTAAAGCGAGGCGCGCGCGCCCGCGCACATGCACTGTAGCTCTAGGCTGGCCTGGTAGCACTTTTTGGAGCCCTCTCAATAAGTCTCGCCAGACCAGCGCATGCGCTGGGTGAGGCGAGACCTAAAAACAGTGAGGGTGAATGGTTAGACCTGAAAAGGCTTCAGTTCTGATAATTGAAGATTCTTGGAATAGGAGATTGTGAATTAAACATACAAGTGTCTCAATCACTCCCATTGTTCCTCTCGCTTCAGTTTCCTCTGCAATTTATCGCCCTACATTAGTCACTTATGTCATTTGCCCCCCCACATCTCTCTTTTAGAAGTTCTCGTCTTACGCTTCATGCCTCCTCTTCCTTGTCGTCATTTCACTCTCTTCTTCAGCATCCCCTTCATTTAGTCTCCTTCCTTCACTTCACCCCTCTCTCTCTCTTTCGCAACACCCTCTCCACCTGTAAACACTGCATTTTATTTTCCCTCTGAGCTGTATTTCAACAGCTTCGCACTTGCTTCACACACTTCCCGTGGAATTATAATTGCAGTTGGCACATATGTGACTATCTCGCTTTGCATTCTCTGCTGAGGCCAAGGATCAGATGAGCACATAGTTTGAACACCTTTGTGACAGTGACAAGCACTGTGAAAAGCCTGGAGTGCTCTGAGTCATCTCCACTGCTCTCAGCCCTTCCCTTCTTGACCACTTATTCGCACCATTCAGTCACACACATAGCTAGAGGCGAATCGTTTGCAGTAGCGCCTGCTTCCGAAACCAGTTGGTGGGGAAACACGGGTGTGGGGTTGGGGGGGATTAATTAATAATTGAAAAAGGGACTTACCTGGCCCTGCCAGAGTCCAGCAACTTCCTCGCCCGCACTATACAAAGCTCCCAGACTCCCCACCCAATCTGGCGCTGCTCTCATGCTATACCCAGAATGAGAGCAGCGCCAGGATTGGTCTGAACGGCCTGGTTTGCTGCACAGACAGTGCCTGGGAGCCTGTGGTTTTTCTCCAACCCGCTGTGCAATACAGGTGGGTGGGAGAAACCCAAGTGCCCGTCTGTTTTGCCGGCATAAGACGGCCAAATAGACACACCCGCTGACAGTGTGCAATTCTCCCACTCACTGGTCAGCCTGTTATCGTCAAAAGCGATGGCCCCGTCCCGCCCTAGACTCGGGCCACACGGCAGTGCCAGAAAAAAATTAACTTATAATTTTTTAAAAATCATTTAATTTTTTTTATCTCCTGACACTGACCAGTAGGGCGACACTCCTCCACTATAAGGGCCCGATTCACAAAACTAACTTAAGACAAAATCCTAAACTTACTACTTTTGGTATTCACAGAAGGCATTTAGTAGTAGTAAAGTTAGGATTTTGTCTTAAGTCTGTCTTAAGTTTGTCTTAAGTCTGTCTTAAGTCAAACTTAAGTCAAACTTAAGTCAAAATTCTAACTTTACTACTACTAAATGCCTTCTGTGAATACCAAAAGTAGTAGGACAGACTTGAGACAGACTTAAGACAAACTTAGGACAGACTTAGGACAGACTTAAGACAGACTTAAGACAGACTTAAGAAAGACTTAAGACAAAATCCTAACTTTACTACTAATAAATTCCTTCTGAGAATACCAAAAGTAGTAAGTTTAGGATTTTTTCTGAAGTTAGTTCTGTGAATCGGGCCCTTTCAGAGGAGCCGCCCCGATGCAGAAGGCACTATAAAAACTCACATTTTGCATGAAAAACAGAACTACTGAAGCCCACCTAGGGAAAATAATGACTCCTAGGCAATTGGGACACATATTCAATGCAACACGGAGTAAAGTGTAAAGAGCACTGTAAAAAGGGGCTGCATTGCTGACTTAATTAACTGAATGGCTTGTGCAGTCATTGTGTGAAAGAGGTCAGCGTTGTTTCCTTGCAGAGTTAAGAAGTTAAAAATCTGGACTGGTAGGGACCTGCTTCCATGTTAATTATTACCTGTGCTAAGCACTAGCAGGACCCGTCCCACTTAAACACCTGAGCAAGATCAAAATACTCCTGTATGCGGATCCATGTTGCGATTGATATATCCCAAAAGAAGCTAGTGACCGAAGGAAACTGACCCGAAGCCCTTCAAGTAGGTTTGCAATGCATTATGTTTGCAAGAAGGGATTCCGGTGCCATACAGGTCAAACCTAAACAAGCACTGGCATTGCCAATAGCTCTAGCTTTGGCTCACAGTCTTCTCAGTGTCAGGAGCGGCCGGCATGCTGGAGACGTGGGGGTGGGGATTTGGAAAGTACCTTCAGCCAACCGTGTCGCGCACCTCTTCAGGAAGGCACAGGCTCCCAGAATGCCCTGCTGCCAATCCTGAAGTTGCTCTCGTACAGAGATCCGCTTCAGGATTGGCCTGAACTCCCTCAATTCGCGTTCCAGTATAGACTGCGAGTCTGTGCCTGCTCTGTCCAACCCAGCTGCGTTGCTGGGCTGGAGAGAGCTTTCACTGAGACGGCCGGCCAAACCATCATGCACAACGATAGGAGTGCACTACCACTCCCCTCAGGGCCTGTCCCTACCAGGCCCCGCCCCCAAGATTTGGCAGGTAAGGAAAAATAAAACTAGAGTGATTTTATTTTTCCTTTCCTGACGTTTATGGAGGGGGTGGGGTGGGGAGGGGGGCGACGCTCCTCTGCCATAGCGAAGAAACCACCCCTGGTCAGTGTGCTTGTTTTGTAATTTTTATTAAACTGGAACAAAATGGGTGGCAGGACGAGTAACAAGAAAGCAAGGGTAAAGCTGGCAACCATGTTCCGTCAGCAGGGAGCCCTGGACAGGGCCACAGTGAATTGGCCACCTGGTTCTGCACGTTCCTTCTTTTCTCAAGGCTGTGTCCGTTCCCAGGCGAACTTTGGCCAGGAAGTATCTTTTCTCCTCAAGCTGGCATTCACGACTTCATGATATTAAAATGTAATATATTTAAAAAAAGGGAAAGATGAAATGTCAGAATGCATAGTATGCCAGATCACTTTGGAGCTGTGTTTTATTTGTGCTGTTTAACGTATTCGCGCGTATTCATTTTGATGGTTAGGAGTGCATTAGCTCCCAGACCTCTGATGCAAGCCAGGAGCACTTATGTGAATAAAACACATTGAAACAAATGTCAGACTTGAGGGCCGGCTTTAGCGCTGGTAGCGGTGCAACAGTTATTTTTGGGGGCTCCACACCCCTTGACCGCCTCCTCAGATTCTCTCAGTGCCCCTAATTTTTCCAATCATAAGTTATTGCTAAACCCAGCCCCCCCTCCCTGTGAGTTCAGCACCCCTTCCACAGGTCAGCGCCCAGTGCAGCCGCACCAGTCGCACTGCCCTAAAGCCGCCCCTTACCCACCCAGACTTAACATAAGTTGGACCCCGCAACGTGATCCTCGTTCTTTCAGCTTCATAAATGCGAACCTTGACCCTAGCGAGTGATTGTCCTGAGGGATCTATGAAACGGAGTACCAATGAGGGAATCTGTTATCCCTATTTGAAGCTAAGGCTATATATTTACAGAAGCCACTAGAGGCGCTGGCTTGTATTTTCAGTGAAGAGCAGTGGGGCAACAATGGCGCCATGGGGCCTCATGCAAGGAAAATGGACCTCTATACTCAGGGTGCGGTAGAGAAAGAGCCATAATGGAGGTCTGAAGGGCCGCTCACCCAGTTTGGCCCTGGTGCCACTGCAGCTGCTGCATGATTTGTATTACGCAAGAAATTTGGGGGCTGTTAGTGCTGACTACCACCCCCAAGTTCCTTGTGACGCGCTTCCTCCTTTCCTGGGTCCATGTGTTGAGTAAGGAGATCAATCAGTGTTAAAGGCCTTGACTTTGACATCCCTGTGTGAAACCAGTGGGCACGGTGCCCTCATGTGGAGGGTGAGAGGCACATGATTCCTAGCCTTCAACAGATAACTCTTGAAACTTGCACCAAAACTATGTACAACCCTTCAAAACGTTCATGATGAAGTCAGACAGATGCAAAAAAAGCCACAAATATATCAAACAACAGAAAAATAGGTATCTCCAATGCCTAGCAGGTTGAACAGTCATCATTTACTGAATATTTACTGAATAGTATTTACAACCCCAAAACCAACAGTGGGTGGTTCATTCAAAGTGATTGCTGCGTCAGAGCAACACATGGTCTTTGTTTTTGGAAAACTTAACAATCCCCGGAAATCAGCATCATTTTGCCAGCAGCAAGGAATATTAGGAATGGCAGATGGGGACGGTTCGCATGAATACAAAGGATGAAGAGATGTTTAGATAAACATGTAGTACAGATGGGGATGGTTAGTAGGAATACAAAGGATGAAGAGATGTTGAGATAAACATGTACATATGGGGACAGTTAGTAGGAATACAAAGGATGAAGCGATGTTGAGATAAACATGTAGTACAGATAGGGATGGTTAGTAGGAATACAAAGGATGAAGGGATGTTGAACATGAATATGAAGTACAGATGGGGACAGTTAGCAGGAATACAAAGTATTGATGGGATGTTGAGAATGAATATGTGGTACAGATGGGGAGGGCTAGTAGGAATACAAAGTATTGATGGGATGTTGAGATAAACATGAAGTACAGATGGCGATGGTTTGTAGGAATTCAAAGGATTGATGGGATGTTAAGAATCAATATAAAGTACAGATGGGGACAGTTTGCAGGAATACAAAGGCTTGAGGGATGTTGAGAATGAATGTGAAGTACAGATGGGGAAGGTAGGTTGGAAGACAGTTGGAAGGTTGTGTGTCAGAAAGTTGAAGAATATTGTCTGAAATAAATCTTGTGTCCTAAATACCGATTACACAGATATCGTCATGTAATAATAATGATAATACATTTGTAAAGCGCATGACTGCTCCAATTGAGTTTCCCAGTGCTAAAACAAAAGGAAGTGACAGCAGCAGTCTTAAAATAGCCAGGTTGTCAACAATTTACGAAAATCCAGAAAGGAAGTCAAGAAACATCTATTGGGTGTTGATTTCTTTTATTAACTCCAATGGGGCGATATTTTTGTAGATGATATTTAGGACAAAATATTTATGTTGGACAGTATTCTGACAATGACATTCTGGCACCCCACTGTATGAACATCCAGCTTCAGCTCTTCTCTGAATTGAAGCAAAATTATAGATTCTGGCTCAAGAGTTTGATTGCTTTGCCATTTATAGTCCTCATAATTTTGGGAGCACTCAGCATCCTAACCATCTCAACTAAGTTCCTTTCCAAAGTCCTCCTCGTCGAGTCTTCATATTGGAGGATGATTGTATGGGGGGCACAACGTAGCCTGCTTCAAGTTGATACCATGATGCCCCAGAAGTATGGAAATGCGCGATTCTGTGTTTTTGGAATCGTGGTTGTTATACAGATTGAGCCTTACTTCTTTTCTTCCAGTTCCTGAAGAGGGAATGGGGGAAATATGAGTTGTGCTATTATTTACAGATAGCACAACATTGCTCCTGAAGCAAGAAATGAGGATGTCTTATAGTTTACAAAGATCCTAAATAACTTTGGGATTGAGCAGTTGGACGAATCCTACAGTTGTGTTCCACTTTAGGTAGGGCTGGATGCCTAAGCATGCACACTAATCTTAATCTGGCTGTTCCTCAAGTGCAGGAGTACAGGGGGAACTAAGTTCCATGTTTGACATACTGGTCTGATTCTCTAAGTCTCTAGTAGTGCAACTGCTTACTAGATACCTTCTCAATTGGCACTTGGAAGGTCACCCCTTTCCACTGGTAACAAACTCCTTGTTTGCTCTTTTCCTGCCTTGCATAACCCTGCAGAGATTCATTAATTCATCCTCAGCTGAAAGCTTCTGTTCTCTATTGCCCTCATATGGACATTCAAGTTCTGGTTTGCCGTTTTCTTTTTGTAGTGCAAGGGCAGGAGGTTTTCGCCAACCGCAAACTTGAAATATGATGAAGGCGACCAACGTGTTCGCTTAACTTGATCGTGTGATATTACTCTTGGAACATTTCGGCCATTATAACTCTTCCTCTTGTTCAAACCAGTGCTGTGGAACTCAGTGGAATCACAGAATAGTCAGAAGGGAGCACCAAAATAATTTAGATCATAGAGGTGATTTCCTTAATTCCTACTGTCCTGAAAGTGAGGGGATTTGATACCCCATTTTTACTAAGGGGTAGTTTCACACTTTCTTCTGACAGTGGTTGGTACTCCTTACACTTGCATCGTAAGGGACTGACAGGTGCCCTCTTGCACTACTTTTGTTATAAAACAACCTGCAAGCTTCTATCATCCCGGAAGTAGGATCTAGCCCTCAACACACAACGTGTGCTGCTTTGGGTTTTCAGTGCATGGTTTATGAAAAAATAAATTGCAGGGGCTGAAGGATAGTCTTAGGAGCCTGCTGTCGGTGAGGGGTGTTGAATAGCAAGGCTGCCTAGTTCTGATTTCACCTCATTAGTCTTTCTTGCACTACCCAACATATCTTGTCTCTCCATCTCCCTCTTGCAAGTTCTTCTTCATCCGTGCTTTCTCCCATTGTCATTGTTTTCCTATCTTTATCTCCTCCTTCTTCCACGATTTTTTGTGTTTCTCTTGCTCTGGGTCAAACTCTGATGATAATAAATTAGATCTTGTCTCCAAAAATGAACACTGCCCACCACCTGCCACAACAACACAACTTAAGTTCTGCGATCAGTATACAAAATGTTGGGTGCTGGCTGTATATCAGTCTGACTGAAGAGATGCCATGCTGTCATCCATATGCCTTGTTTTCAGCTTTCTTCTAACGAACATTGGTGGAAAGAAGGCAGGGTACATGGGGCGGAGACGTCAGCAGTCGAGACTTCCGAGAAGACCATACCTGACTACTTATAGCCCTATGCATAAAGAGAAAGTTCTCCCGCACTGTGACATCTCCCCTGTGTGCAATGGCTTTTATTTTTCACTAGTGTGATGCTACACTACCTTGACCACTCACAACAAACAAGTCAGATTGGACTTGCAGTGCACCACACAGCACCTTATAAGCAGCTTGGGTTAATTTTGTGAATCCATTGAACATCTTTTTTTTTCCTGAAAATGATGTCTGACTCTCTCGTTGACTCAAGTCACATTTTACCACAGGCATTTGCACTTCTTCGTTTAGTAACGTGGGCGGTCAGCGAGCCGGATTGAGAACTCAAAGCAGCCCTGGCAATTTTGTTGAACCACCCCCTGGAGGATGGGGGGGGGGGTGCAAGTGTAAAGCACTGCCGCTTTTGTTACTGGGGGACGATATTGCAGCAACACTGAAAACTGGTCCCAGGCACAAAACCGGCCCCCACCCTTCCAGCCTCCCGGGAAAACGCCTGATGCCCGGTATAGCCATTCCAGCCCTGGGGGCTAATACGCCCCAGAGTCATCGAGCCGATGCTCATGGAAGGCTGGTGCACTCAGTTCCGTGGATGGACCATCTCGCCGAAGAGGTGAGGGGACAGCTTCTATTTGTGTATGTGCCGTGGAGGCAGTTGCACCAGGTGCAGCCCTTTGCACAGGATTTACTGTCACAGAGCACCAGTCATGGTGTCATCAGACTGAAAAACAAAGCTCAAACTCAACCACCCAGCTGCATGGTCTTTATATAGATTGCACATAATGCGAAATCAAGATGCGGGTGCCTCCTGCACTACAGCTGCGGTGTTACTGATTAGAAATGTTTCGCAGACTCATTGATTTTATTTAAAGGAGTGATTTCATCACTGTCGTTCTCGTTTTGGCCAGTGTTGCCTTTCCCACACAGACACGTATACAGCAACGCGTACCTATGGAAGTTTTTAGAACAAACCCTGACATATCTACTCTCTGTTTAACCTCAGTAAATGAGCAAAGAATGAATGAAGGAGGCCAGGGGTAGCAGGAGAGAGCCAGCTTATACTTTTTGTAATGGCTGTTCCCTTAGTTTTTGCAGTTTTTATATTTTCATAGACAAAGGTCACCGTAAATTTCACTAGAAATATAAAAAAATGCAGGCGGTGGATTGAGCAAAGATGGCATGAGTAAGGTGATATAATTGTGTGGAAGAAGGGCTTCTTAGGAGCCAAGACATTGGTGGTCCCTAGATTCCGAAAGATGAACTAAGGAGGCAGGAGCTTCATCACAGGACTGGCCAAACTCCATAGCATGGCCTTGCCCACCCTGTTACCCATTAGAAAGGAGCTTAAAACATGGCTTTTTAAAAAATGTGGGCCTTTTCAATCATGTTCAAGTGTAGTTAGTGCCAAGACACCTCAGGGCCGTCTTAACAGCATTATAGGCCCCCGGGCAAAGCAGTGCACTGGACCCTGCCTACACAACCACTCACAGGAATAAAAATGTTTAATGGGAAATTAGTGTTAAATTATGGTCTATATGAGGCCCCTATGGTCTTGGGCCCCCGGGCAGCTGCCCAGCGTGTCCATGCGATAAGATGGGTCTTCTCGGGGTATGCGAGCGCTCTATAAATCTTTTTAACTTAGCATAATGCAACAAAAAACAATGGCGCAAAAATATGCAATGTTTTAATCAGTGGGCCCTCTTGATGAAATTGTTGATGTTTTGACCCATTTCTCAAGGTTGGAATGGGGTCATCATCAGGAAGGGGTAACTAAGCTACTTATATATGTCAGCAGTCTGCATGAAGTAACAGTAACTCTGGCCAAAGATAGGGAAAAAATCTAGGAGTCGAGGGGAGCCACGTTAATCAAAATTATCTACAGTGGTATGAGGTACAAAGCATGAAGTATCCAGTCACCACGGATGTCACCATGCATCGCCACAAAAGCCTTCAAGAAGGAATTGTTTTTATAAGTTCCCCCAAACTGGCACTGGTTAAGGAAAAGACAGCTCCATGCATCAAACTCACTCCAGTTTTTTCCTGGGGTTCCAGCCAGCCCTGAGCTGTGCCTGTTCACTGAGTGTTCACAGGCAGCGAAGACGATGAGCTGGAAGACGGCCCCATTGTTCAGAGATTGGCATACCAGGAAAGCCGCTCCACCATCCACAGCAACTAGGTGCTCCACTTGTCCAAAAAGTCTGTGCTTGAAGAAGGGTGCATAAGCGTCGAGTAAACTCCCAAAAAGTCCAGTTCTGTCACACCAGGTGTCCCATGCTCAAGATGGTGGAGCCCTTGGGGAATGGTTCCACTTGGGAAACGCAAAGCAAAAGAGCATATTTGGGAGAGGCTTTCTAAGCGGACGAAGTCTAACACCGCTCAAGGATGCAACCTATATCTGTTTTTTGCAAGTATTTGTTCATCTGAGAGTTTTGTAAACCCTTGACAAAACCCTGACATGTCACCTTGCAGCCACTACATATCTCTGACAAAAGTGGAGTCGAAAATATGCACAGTGAAGTCAGATTGCAGCTGAATGTGAGGTGGAACAGCTCTTTAGCTAATATTACTCGATCACTACTCTTGTCGTTGCAGGGGTCAAGGGAAAGCAATCCTTAGAGGTTTTGGGGTTAGGAGGCTCTGAAATGGAGTTGGTTAGTGTATGCTCTTAGATTGGGGCTTAATTCATTCCCTAGTTTAGGGCAGTGACGCCCAGAAACCTCCTTCAATGGGGTACATTGTTGGTTAAGATGCATTGACTGATGAAAAGTTCGTAGCTGGGATGTAATATAGAGCCACATTTTGAAAGAAGTCAGGCCACTTTGCCCAATATGGTTTTAACCAGTTTTTTTTTACACTATACATGAAAATTATTATTCCTTGGGTAACAATTGTATGAATAAGTGTGAATCTTTTTATAGCTCCAACTGTAGATTTGATCACCTCTTGGTCCCGTTTGTGAACAACCAAGGGGGTGGGGTGATCGGGTATAGCTTCCATTAGTGCAGCAGGTGCAGTGGAGCCGGGGCCCAGAGGCCTGAGGGGCCCATCCAACCCTGATTATGGCTGTATTTTACAATCCAGGCTGCAGCTAGGGGGTTCATTTCCTTCCTATGAGAGAGGATGGGGTCTGAGGGCTAGACTGCCAACCTTGGGAAACCAAGGTTCGAGCATCGGGGTCGACTCCACATCCTGTGATTCTGGGCAAATCCCTTAATCTCCCTGTGCCTACCCAAAAAAAAAACATTTAATGTGTCCTTGTGTAAAGTAACTGGTGCTCATGTAAAGCGCTCCAATACTTTCGGGTCGAGTTTGCGCTATATAAATCTGCAACAAAAAAATGAGAAAATTACATAGTCTCTGGGCAGACCTTTCTTGTTTGCACCTCGGAGCATTTGTGGGTGCGTATCTTGTGTGTGTCTATTTTGCACCTACTGCCTTTTTCCTTTCCAAGGTCTGCAGTTAGCCCCTGGTGATGCACAATCCAATGAAAGGAGGTAATCAAATAAATACCAATCTATTAGAACATTGAGAATCATTACGCTGCGCGGCAGAGAGGAAAGAGCCCCTGCAAACCTCGTTACCTGACGTCAGTACGATTTGAGGGCGTGGCCTGAATATGCCAGGCACCAAAGTGCCTGGAAAGGTCTTGAAGACTCAGCCAGTGGAATTCGGAAGCCCTTGGGCTCCGGTTCAGAGAATAGGATTATTTCGGAAGTTGTATTTTCACGCATTTTTTTATTGTTGTAAATCTGTTTTGTTCCAAATGTGATCAACGGAATAATAATAATTATTAATGTGGCTGGCCTAGTCACCTTTAATTTGAGGGAACAGACTGTGCCTGTACCCTGTTGTCACTTAGATTGGAGCCTTTGTTCATTCTGGGGCTCCTTTGGGCGGCTTCCTCGGCTGGGTCGTGCCATCTGGCATGGCTGCCCTTGAGCATTTTTCCCACTGCCCAGGGCTTTGGTGCTAGAACATGATGTCTTCCCTCTAAATTGTAAGAACACAGAGATTCAAAAATTAGAATTAGTTTTTAGACATTCATATTGTGACTATTGCATAGTTCACTTCCATGCTGATTCTGTGTCTTCTTTAATCTTGTTTTTCCACAGATCTTTCCTTTCTCCCTGTTGTCCTTTATCTTTTATTTTGCAATCATTGCATAAATGGATTATACCATCTCATTAATTTATTGTACAGTGCTCTGGCTTTGACTTAAAGTGCTGTAGAACAAAAACATATAAATACTCAGCACACTACATGCAGCATACTGCTCAATCATTCTATAGGGAATTGCAGTGTTTACCTTATGCCAAGTTGTTGGAAAGTAAATTTTCTTATGTAAAGCTCAGTTTGCTTCTTTTATAAATTGAAAGTGAAAGTTACACATTGACATGTTTTGGTGCTCACATGGAGTTATTGGCATTTGCAGTGCGAACTATGAGCAGTAAGGCTGAGAGGAGGTTACCTGATTAGCGGGCAGGGTGTTGATGGCCCAGCCTGGCAGCAGACCCATGCAGTATCCGAAGGCTTGGATCACTCGGCCATTTTAGGTCCTGTCACTTTCGACGCCACTGACCACTGGCAACCATTTTCCAAGTCAACCTGTGGTGAGCCGGGAAGATTAAAAAGTTCACAGTATTTTAGCAAGGAGTGTGTACCTTACCTAAAGTAGGTTAATATTCCTGTAAGGAGGAGGGGTGAATAGCGGTAGCTATTGTCGTCCTTTTGGCAGGGTTAGCTGCCTTCTATTTGTCTTCCTCAGTTTTTAACACTGTCATTTATGGTTACTATTGGGCGTGGGGTTTAGGCTCTCATTCTTTTTTAGGTGGGTAGGACTCTTGCCCTGATTTTGGCGGCAAGTCCTGCAGGCCACCGGACGGGGGAAGGGAGGGGTGTGTGTCAGTGTGTATGGGCTGGTTTCGCAGGGCGGATGCTTAGATGTGGTATGCACAAATGTTCTTATGCATTTGCGATCTTCACTATTTCCAGGCAGTTTCTTCTGCATCTTTGAATTTTGAACAAGGTTTCCTAAATTCCCGTGCTAACCAACACGTAAATAATGTTGACGAAGAATTGTAATAGATGCAGTACAAAGTATAACTATACGCAAGAGTTGTATACATATTCTTCGGGCGCGGAGTGTGTACAAATTCTTTCCAGGTCAGCCTCCTACAAATATAATGGCCTGGTAGATGTATGCCAACACCCCTCTAAGGTACTGGGCACTCTAAATGCAGCCAGTCCGCCAGTTATATACCTATTAGTGTATATTTCTGTTTTGGCGAATACAATACCAGTTGCTTTATTGCTGGCAAGGATCAAAGGAAAAAAATATTTTCTGTTAGAAAATCGTGGTTACTGGCAGGGTTGGGATCAAAAGTCGGCCCAGGCACACCAAAAAAATGTGGCCCACATTTGCGTATTGCCTTTCCTCAAAACAATTCTTCAGCTAAGTTTTATGAAAAGAAAGGGGGTGAGGGGCATGTTTTATAAACTTCAGTTAGATCAAAAAAATTCACAGATTAGTTCACACTCCTGAGCCACACATCAATGCAAGTGAGACCACTTCTGCTCAGGCCCCCTGTCCCCGCTCAATCAGCATACATTAATAGACCGGACCAGCGAGAGAAAGGGAGTGATACCTCCGCCCATCTGCCTTTAGAAAGGCCACTCAGGCACCCACTGGGATGCTGGCGACATCGTAACAGCACAGACAGCCCCCAGCTAGAACTCGGCTACCGGCCCTTCGGCCATCTCCAGAGTGCCCGCATTACCAATCCGACCCTGGTTGCTGGGGAGGGCCAAACGTATGCACCTTTTTCCTGCACACTACTCCAAAGCCCACTCTACGTGTGCTTTCGCTGTCCTCATAGCTTGGGTGCTTCACGCGGATGCATAGCCTGTTTTGCAAAAACACATTTCTGAGGAGCATTGAGCAACACATTTTTCTGTTACTACCAAGTAATGTAAACTGAAGGGCCATATTCAGAAGAAATGTTGGAATAGGTGTGATAATGTTAATCCTAGCTTTATTTCCAGCACACATTATTTAGTAGTAATGCTGCTGTAAGTGTTCATCCAGGCTTGTTGGCAAGAGTATGTCTCTCTTTGGATGTAGGCACATTTCGTCACGGCACTCGAAAGTCAACAATTGGAATTTGACTTCCGGTTTAAGAACAAGTCTTCAATAGCCCTAATCTTTAGACTCACAATCCAATTCATTCCGGAAATTCTGATGTCATCCCTTCTTGGCAGTCATTGGCACCTAACACCCTCTCGAGGAGCTGAACTGCCAAACCAAACTAATTAAATTTGTCCGGAACTAGGGTGGTTTTCCTAGGATTAGTTGTGTTTGTGCCCAGACACTGCAACATGCATTTTTGTACATTTAACTTGCTCATAAAATAGTCACACGAAATAGCCTGTTTTTTGTTGGTAACATTTTTTATTGTAGTGATTTTTTTAAAGAAGTTTTATTTTTGGTGCAGACATTTTGTGTGTATATACATTCTGTTTGATATCATCCATTTATTGGAAAGGTCTTGTAAACACTTAGGCTATTAAAGTGCAATACCATTATACAGTGCAGGCACGTTTTTTCCTTTTAACATGTATTACATTCATCTGCGAAACATCCTATGTCAGAATGATTGTCATCAGTTTATGAGCTACATTAAATAACAGGGGTGTGATATAGAACGTTGTCGCTTCTTCCATGGTGGGGGGGTTCCTCGGCAATTTAGGATGTGTCTCACCCTAATACCTTACATATCTGGGAGGTGCCTGAGGTGCAATGCCTCTCTCTGCACTTTGCATTGGGGCCGCCATTTTGAAAGGACGGGAACTCAATTATAGCCCACTCTAAGTTAGTGTGCTAGATCACTGCGCACTTTGTCTTCCTGCACTACTCGAGCAATGCCATCATCGTATGCCCCTGGTGAATTCACTCATACTAAAAAGAATGCCCCATAACATTACAGTGCCTAAATGAACCAACTTTCATGAGGAATAATGTGTAATGGGATGGGGTGTATTCTTGAGTTCCATTCTTCCTTTGATCTCGCTCCACATGAGACTGCGGCTTTTTGATGACAGGGCGTTTGTCACCTGGGAAATCAACAGTGTCCAGACACTTATTTTATACAATGTTCCAAACATGACACAAGATGCCCGCACCCTTTCCTCCCTAGATCGCCCGCTGTGTCAGATTCAAGTCACTTTAGTAGAGTACTGAAGGTGTCATGTGACCTAAAGCAAGAACGAATAATGTCCCTCCCTTCCCTGGATTGGTTAGTAAAAGGCAGTTGACCTCTCTCAACACTTGGTCAGAACATTGACTGCACATGGTTCAATAGGGACAGCTACAGCCTTGAGCGACTTTAGAGGGAAAAACATGGCGTCTAACCACCCATGCTAGGTCTCAGTGGCCCTGATGGGCGTAGTAGAATGTTGCACCCTAAGCGTCCTGTCTAGCAAGGAGATATTAACTTTGCTATGTATACCTACTGACGCCCTCACAGTACCGTGAGAAGGGCAAGACTTTCCATAAAAGAGCGTAGCTGATGACTGATGAGTCAATATCTCAACATTTTGTTGTTTCAGCGCCGCCGTCACAGAGTGACAGATAGCGTGAAATATGTGACATGAAATCCCCCTATTATGCGGAGAAGGGTGTGGATCACCGGGGGATCTTTGGAAGCCATGCCTCAGCGACCTGCTGAGGCATGGTGAAATTCTTTCCTCTGGATCGCTTGACAGGAAGCCTCTTCTCGCTCATCAGTTGCATAGCCCTTCCGGCTAACCTGCCATCAGAGTGTACACCCCCCCTAAGTGTGATTACCCCTTTTGCTCACACCCCTTGAGTTTCACTACTAAGCAATGCAATTGACCCTCCTTTCTGAACCCTTTCTAGTTATGGTCTAGGATCCACTGTGCAGCTGCGAGCATGAAACTGTTAAAGGTTGGAGTGCCTGTCGTGAGATAATTTCCTAGTAACAGCAAAGATGATGGGAAGAATTCTGTGGCAACAAGAAGTGCATAAAGCAAGGATCAGTGGGTGACCTTCTGCGTAGCAATATACATTCCAGAAGTTGACAATGCTGCTTGTGTGCAGAGATTAGAGCATGCTGTCACCTTGCGCGTTTTGATGAATATTCCAACCTCCCTTCCATTGACCTCGGGGAAGGTGCAAGCGGAAGGGGGACTGAATGACATTTTTTATCCTTGTGGAAGGTTTCTAGAACTTTCTGTGCGGTATATGCGCACACAGCGAGAGCCGTCCATGAAAGCCTATGCTGGACTTTTGTAGATGGCCAGGATTGAGGCTTTAATTACATACACTTTTCATTGCAATGATTGGGTTTGTTTGAATGCTTTCTATTTTTGCCTCTAAATAATGCTCTACAGTGTATGCATTTATGTGCGCAATTGTGTGCCTTATGTGTGTGCCTGTGGGACAGTGTGTTTGTGTGTGTTTTGTATACAGGGCCTAAATTTGTGCTGGTAAGGGCTGGGGGTGTATTGTTGATCATCAAAGCGAGATAGAGATGGAAAGAAAGAGAAAAGGAAGGAGTAAATGAAAGATATTAAAGTCTTGA
Organism: Triturus cristatus; assembly: GCF_964204655.1. Classification (NCBI taxonomy): domain Eukaryota; kingdom Metazoa; phylum Chordata; class Amphibia; order Caudata; family Salamandridae; genus Triturus; species Triturus cristatus. Next base: position 964,805,616 of record NC_140589.1, read on the forward strand.
CACAGGAAGAAATCAGGGATGAAAAAGAACATCCCAGAGTAAGTTAAAGACGCCCTCAATATAGGCAATGTACGGTGGTGGAAGAAAGAGATATGAGTTCGAATCAAGGCAACCCTGGCATTCACCTCTACCAGCGACTGGCTCCTAAGAAAAACATTTGGCCCTTACACTTTAATTGATTAATTTAATTTAAAATTTTAACTTTGTATTCTTTTATCATTGTGTGTGTGTGTGTGCGTGTGTGTGTGTGTTTGCCCTCACTTGCACAACTGTGAGTGTATGTATGTCTTTATACTTTAGTGGAAGTGAGTATCTTTAAGATTTCATGTGCATGTGGCTTGTGGCCAAATCACAAGTAAAAGGTAGTAAAAATTGTTGATGTGGAAAGCCTTAGTGTGTGAGAGAGGGGGTATTGGATTGTGGTGGGAGCCAGACTTTGATGAGGAGCTCCCTTAGCACCATTGAGTCTTGTCTCCCTTTCCTATTTATCTCAATTTTGGTTTTATAGCTATTATATTTTTGCTCTAACACAAGCTGTAGGTCCCATGATCGGATCTTGACTGCGTGCTGACTGTCCACGCTCCATCACAGTGATATTCAAAATGGTGCATTTATGTGATACTGTAAATAAAAGATACAAACGCATTCTGTGGTAGGTTTTTGCTGATCAACGATAAAGTAAATTGTGAGAAAATCCTGACATCCCTGATACATACTCTGTACTCACTGTCTTGAAACCTGTGCATGCTCACAAAAGCTGCATGGTCCAATGACAAGCAGCTATGGTGACCTGTGCATCTCTGCAGGCTTGTAGTAGTTTATTCTGAACTTAATGATAGAAACCGCGATGGTCCCTTCTGTGCCTGTGCATTGGCATTGCCCACCTAGACAAAAGTCACCTACTTGGAGATCACACTGACATTCCTCCTTTGCCTTCCCTCATCTTCAACTCCCATCTGGATATGAAGCGGTTCTTCATATTATCAATTTGCAGTGGTTATTTGTAGATATCCCTACAGACAGGTTTCGGCTCTCTGTTGTCGGCAACCTATTGTGGACAATTCCATTGATTACAGGGGGATTTGAGTCAGCCCGATGCTTGACATTAATTGGCCTTATCATCAATCTGATGGGATTGCTTCTCACACAATATCTTTCCTTCCTCATCTCGTGTTGGTGCCTCCCCTGGACCATAGCTTTGTTACCATTCCTTTTGATTAGATGACTTGTATCCTTCCATTGCTCACATTCAGGGAACTACTTTTTTGTTTATTTTGCCTTTTAGCACTTCATAGAAGTGCGTGCTTTGTCTTGCTGTGTGCTGCTTCCCCTCTCAAATTTCCACCCTTTGCTCCCCCTGTGTTGCTGAACCTTTCCGGCTTGTCCTTTGCTACCCCCAAATTCCCAGTCTGCCTTTTTAAGTGTTATTTTTCCACCTTCACCCTCCCCCGGTTCTTCATTGTTCATCTGATCTCCTCTGCTCCAGGGTGGTTGCTGATGTGTGATTACTTGTGCATGTGTACTCATCATTGCATCATCGCATTTACCTTCTTTTTTTTGATGATGCTATTTATCATCACCAAACAAGCATTTTTCCTTTTTGCCAATGCAGAACAGCATCAGCAAAAAGTATAGGCAGAGCCAATCAGTCTTAATTGGCAAAAACAAAAGGTGGCACCTGTTGACTTTTCTAAATCTTATTGAGATTGACAACCTAACAACTGCACTCTTTAAGCTAAGTAAGAGGTCATTACTCATTCTGTAATAATGTTTTCTACCTATTCTTTTCTAGCAATTCACAATTTTGATGCCTTCCCCGAGGGGCGCGTCTGTCATGGGTGCAGTGTGTGCAGTGGCACTGGGGTGCATTTACTATTTACTGCCCTTTACTAGCCAGCCAAAGTAGAGTACCCATTTGTTCTTGCTTGCATCGGGGTGCATAACACCCTGCTATGCCACTGTGGCTCCCCCTTTTCTGGTCACTTAGTTCCATCTTTCCGTCTATGAGATCTATTTATGAGAGTGCACTTATATTGAGTGAGAGGCGAGATTGAGAGAAAGAGACAGACAGATAGACCGGCAGACAGACAGACAGACAGACATAGATAGATAGATAGATAGATAGATAGATAGATAGATAGATAGATAGATAGATAGATAGATAGATAGATAGATAGATAGATAGATAGATAGATAGATAGATAGATAGATAGATCACCCGAGCACCCAAAACTATTTCCACATTTGCTTTCCCATCATTAAGAGGGCTCTTTATTTCCAAATGAATGTTATTTACAGATATGTTCTGGTCAGTCTTTAATTGGTGCAGCTGTATACAGGTGGTGGGCACAGGCATTCATTGTTGGGGTCCGGAACCTATTTTTCAGCTTCAGACTTTGACCCAGACGACGGAACACAAACGCAGAAAAGGGAGAAAGAAGAAGGAAAAAAATTATAACAAAACGGTGACAAAGGGAGTCCGCAGGGATTAAAAAGTTTCTGGAAGAACAAGATAGAGAGCTCAGAAGGGTCAGAAAGAGATGTGAGGTTGAAAGAAGACTAGGAAATACTGCTGTTAGACAACCCTGGAAGTGCTCATGGCGAACTTCTAAGAAAAACGGTGTGCTCCTGCACCTATTTTTTATTTTTGTCCCTCACAAATTAAGCACTGGTTCTGCCTTTGAACAACAAACCATTTTGAATGTAGGGGTCGTGGTATGGGATTCAGGCCTTTCCAGTGAAGGTCATAAGTGATCTAGTTCACGTTTCCCCTTGGCTAAGTGAAATAACTCTATGTTGGTGCGCAAGAGAGCAAGTATTTGAGTGCCATAGCATGCATCTTTTCTCCGAATTTCGAACATTAAACTGAATGCAGATGAATGGTTTTTGCTTCACTGTCAGCAGTTAAATAAAACAATATTTTGTCAACTTTTATGTGAATTTGGTGGATATGCACTTAGCAATACACACGCATATATGTATGTATAAATATATACATACGTATACATATATATATATATATTCACTGAAAAAAACCAAATGTTAAATGGACGTTATAGTTAGGTGATATTGTCAGTCATACTGTTACATTTTAAACCCCAAAAAACCCACTGAATCTCGACTTAACTATAACTTGGCGCCTCCTGCCATTCACTGCTTATGATGTCACATATTACATCAATCTTGACATGTTCAATGACATCATCGATTACATCACTCATAGCATCTCAAATAGCACTGATAACATTACTCAATAAGTGTTTCAGTTTGCTGCGCTTATCATACAGAAAGGTATTTAGTAAGCTACAAGTAGAGTACATTAGCTATAACTTTTGTATTGCTAAAGAATGTAAGCTTTTGAAACTTGCTTGGTCTCCCAATGTGGTTTGTTTGTCTGGAGGGAGTGGGCTGTCTGTGCAGAGCTGTGCACAGTGCAAAGGCTGTGCGTAATAGTGGCTTGGCCACCAAATGGGCTTTGGTGTCTGTATGGAGTGTGCTCTCTGTAAAGAGTTGAACACAAGGCGTTTGCTGTGTGGAGTATGGCCTTGACTACCTACTGAGCTTTTTGTCTGGAAGAAGTGAGCTCTTTGGGACAAATTGTGCACAGTACGCAGGCTGTGTATAGTAGGAGCTTGGCCATGTAAGAGTGCTTAGGTATCTGGAGGGAGTGTGGCCTCCATAAAGTTTTGTGCACAGGAAAAAGGCTGTGCGTTTTAGCAGCTTGTACACCTGATGGGGCTTGGCGCCACGTGCACTTCCCCTATCCCCAGAATATTTTTGTTTAAAAAAAATATGCACTTTACTTGCACCAGTCCCTGGGGAAAAAGGTCCCTAGGGATAAAACTGTGCTCAGTGAGAGTGACCACATGCACACCCACATCCTCATATTAATAAAAAAAAGTTTTTTTTTAATACGTAGACCAGGATTTTTTAAGCAGAAAAATGACCTACGACCTTTTGGAAAAAAGTACTGGCAGTCTGGCGGCACTCCCATAGGACTGTGACACAGAATTTTAGTTTTTCATTTCTCCCCAGTGGTCCACAAGGACTATAGGGTTAGGATACCCCTATATGTATTCTCTTTTTTAGGACCGAATTCCCCAGGCCTAAAAATCAGATCCTTATATTTTAATCTTGCAGTGCCGCTGAAGTCCCATGGAACTAGATATCGCTATTTTTGTAACCTTAGTTTCTCAATAACGGCTAACAGAAATATAAGAAATCACAAAAAGCATGCTTTCCGAGTAAAAATCGAGCTTTCTGAGAAATTTGTTGTAATTTAGTTCAGGTATTTTTCTGTATCTTTGTCTGATTTTCACTATTGAAATAGCCTGTGAATATGCATTTTTGGCCCCCCTTTTTGTCGACTCCCGCTTGATGAATTTGAGAATTTCATGAAGATTCATCATTCAACACCAAAACTATTAGCGACACAAAAAAGCTCTTCCTATGGAAACTCTATATATACATAAAGAAATGCAATCTGTCAGATGGTGTGTGTCAGGAAAAAAGAGGATAGGAAACATAGAGGGTCAAAAAAGATGGAGGGGGGTAGCCGCAAGAGAATCATCCCGTACTTCAATACCTTATAGTGACTTGGTTACTTTTTATTTCTTCATGCCTATTTTACAAGTTATTATTTGTTTATTGCTAAATCAATTTTATTGCTCTGCAATTGTAACTCTTACGTAAAAATACCTGTTAAGTAGTAATTATTTCGAGTTATGACACCACCTGCTCCCTTTCCCATATCCCTATGCCTAACCCTATTTTCTATCTTCGTATGTTTCTTTTTATACACAATGTTCTTATTCCCTGATCATAGTTATTGAACGTTCAAATATTCATAGAAGGTACAAATAATAGGTGACCTGGCCGATTGCTCCCTCAAAGACTGTGAAACTACGTAGGCTTCTTGTGTACCACCCTGCACAATAAGTATGATTAAGGAAGTCCTCAGGAGGACTCAACTAGTGACACGCATGAGTCAATACCTATTTTGAACACCACAGGATATGGGACCTTTGCTGCTATATTATAAATTGGCATCCAGGATCTGAAAAAAGCAGCGGAGTGCAGACGGGTCCAATAGCACAGCTGAAACACATCAACCAATCTTTTGCGGGAACAATAGTTATCCCTACCATTCCCATATTCGCATTGTTTTTAATACCTCACTAGAATCTCCTAACATAAATCCTTTTGGATCATCTATTGATATTTGTAATCTCCCGCATTAGATCCCCACTAAAACCAAAGGGAGGTACATTTACCTTAAAAAAAAAAACAATCCTTAGTAAACTAAGGAGCTCATCCCTCCCTCTAATAATGTCGGACAAATGAGGCAATCCCAGTGATGAATCATGGCAACTAAGTTGGGGGTGAGGGGTTGCCTTACATTTGTATACATTTAAAGGAAATCCACACAAGACATTAGGGTACAGTGGGGTACACACTTGCTTAGGCACCTCCTTTGGCAGTACCCTTGCATGCTGTTAGTCTGTTTTTGGTTATTTGGTACATAACTGGGAGGAAGCAATCATGGCCAGCCCATTCCACTCTGTTCCCCTGTTCGATGACGTGTCTCTTTAGTGCTTCACAACGCTTTGAAGACAGCTTCTGACTGCTCGTAGTTCTTTATAATCAAATCAATAACATAAGATAACAGTGCAAAGTGTTTTTGTGGATGGACAACTGTTTATATCAAAGCTAATACTGCAGTAAGGCTCCTAGCAATTCGCCACAGATGAGCACAAGTGATTTAGTAAACGTTTTGTAGTTGTATATAGCGCGAGGGTGTCGGAGGGCGTTATGTGAGAACCAGACGATACACACTTTAAGACTCGGATAGAGTAAGTGATTTTCCCAGAGGCACAGGAAGTTGAGCAGCTGCCCGGACTCAAACCTGTTTCCCGAACTCCAAAGTGGAGAACTCTGCCGCTTGGTCCAATGCCCTCACTAGGGCAAGTGAATGAAAACTGATCAGTAACAAAATGTTGTCTATGGATATGAACAGCTCTGGAACACACCCTTGTCATACCTTTAGTTTCTTTAAACTGAAAGGCAGGTGTCTTTTTTATTTGCATGAATAAACCAAATTCCTCAATTTGAGGGAAAAGTATGAAATACAATGATGCCAGGAGAATGGGCTAGTGTGGACCAGGGCCGGCCTTTAGCATGGGCGAGCTGGACCCAGGCCCAGGGCGCCAATATTCTGAAGGGCCCATGGAGCTGTGTGCATTAAGGTTATGCCAACAACAGCCCCCTTCTCATCTTGCTCCAGCCTTGTCCTTGTCCCTGCCTGTTGATGTCTGTCTCATTTGCCAGTTTATGGTTTAAATCGTTTTATTGGATATGTTGTAATCATGAACAATACACCCACCTACAACCACTGGCAGGCGGGGAACGTCTTATGCAAAAGCAAAATTTATTAAAGAGAAAAGGGGGGGAAGCAGAGAGAAAGTGCAAGAAGACAAAGCAGAGGCTGAAAGAAACAGAAAGGAGAGAGGACAGGCATCCACCCACGGTGTACTGTGGGACTCGGTAGGGATCTAGGGCTGAGATTCCTTCGGCGGAGGTGGCGGGAGCGTTAGCGGAGTCGTGGGGAATTGTAGGACTCGGAGATATCTAAGGCAGGTAAGTTCGATGAACTCCGAGGATAAGTATGCCACGGTAGACCCCCATGTCTTATCAAATGTAGGCAAGGTGTGGTTGATCCCTGCCGTGATCCTTTCCATCCCCAAATTTGCTAGTTTAAAGTGGTTTTAGTCCTTCATTATTTTTAGCAGCCCTTTAGTCCCCTTCCATGCCCTCCCTTCACCCTCTCACCGCTGCTGGAACAGATCAACAAAATCATCACCTGTGTGAGGCAGCAGAGCTATCTGTGATTTAGGTGAACTGAGGGAGGTCCAGAGATGTTTGTGTTCAGAGGCCAGTCCCTGCTTATCCATGTACTGACCAGAGAACACAAAAAGGACCACCTGCTGCTTCATTTAATTCACTACCATCAGCAAGGGCGCCACATTTCTCTCCGCCCATGCCTGAGGTACTATCTTAGCAAAGGCCGGCTCTGGTTGGGATTAACGGCCATACTTGAATAAGTAAGCATGTGCAGCGTGGAGACGAGCTTTGGGCGGGTTTGGACGACGCTGTACAGTTGAATCATAGCGAGAGTCCTCATTTGAAGAAAGCTTCAAAGCACAAAGGACAAGCGGTGTTTTGATGCGTGCGCCAAGGAATTGAATCGCCTACGGTTTTGTTTAATAAATATATTGGCATGGACGTCGATTCACCAAAATGCCGGAGGTAGCGGTTGTGACATGAAATGCCCTTTGACTCTTTGACATCGCAGATGAAACATCACATGATCTTTAGCTCTGATGACATCACAGAAATTGGCGTTGTGTGACATTTGGCCCCGATTTAGCCACAGGAAGTGACATTTTGGACGTGGTTGTAAAATTATCAAAATAATCCAAGAGAGACTACTGACACAACGCCTTGTGATTTCTTCCCTTTTTGATGCAGTTAGGATTGTCACATTTGCAAATATTTTACCAGCACGGTTGGCATTATATTGCCCGGGACAGTGAAAACAAACGAAAAGATAAGCTGGCACTTTTTCCACTATAAAATCTTAACAGCCAATACAAAAGGAATTCAAATCAAAGTATTTTAGAGCTTTCTAAACGAACACTATTTGACCATTATAGTACACTGAAGTAGACTAGCCTTGTTATAAACATATATTAAGGATCACGGGGAGTGTTTCTAAGCAAAACCTGACTTGATGGGACAAGCTATAACAATGTAATGTTTCAAGTGTGTACTGTCCTAAGCAACCTGAAGTAGCATTGCAAACTGAGGCCAAGGGTCGTAAGGGCAATGTCAGGGTAGCAGGGGACTAGTCAGGGGTCACAGCTGCGAACCCTGGCAAATCCAAAATGATGCCCATGTGTATAGATGTTGCATACTTGAATAATAATATAATTATATTTTCACTAGTATCAGTCTCCACTTTAGAATTATATGCTTGCACATATTATGCCAAAAACGACGCTTCCTGAGTTAAACTCCTCTCTCCAGAATCTTGTGCTCAAATCTTGTCATGCACAATCTGTCTTAAATCACTGGACTTTGCTGGCAGGATGGCTCAGTGAGCTGCATACCCACAGATGAAACTTGCAGTGATTTGCACTATAGGAGTTCACATCCCAACAACAATAACTCAGCTGTATAGCCTTCCGCGTGGCTAAATTGTGCACCTCAGATTGATAGCAAGATATGTTACTTACAGTGCGTGAACATAGTAGGTTTACAGTATGAAGTACCACATAAAAGAACAAGTTATTATTATTAACACTTTCATTGTAGACTACTGGTTTCCAATTAAAGCTTGGATCTCGCACAACCACACCACGCTAATTGCCTCACCATAATTCTTTACAATTTCTGTGCAGTATAAAAAAGAAAGTGGAATTGGCTCACCTTACGCAACTCTCTTTCCACCCGCCCCTGGGCAATTCCTTCATTGACTCACATCCCCTTGACTCACATCCCCACGCCCATCTCTGAGCCTACCTTGGATGAACAGTGCTTAATTTGAACTGGTGGTTGCAGGTGGGGCCCAGCAGCACATATTTTTGGGGACTGTCACTTATTATTCCTCGAAGTCAGCAAGATAATCCCCTTTGGGCTATTTAATCACACCAAGCAAATCCTCACAAAACGACCAAACTGTCACCTACAGACCAGCAGAAGGATGGGGTCTTTTTATTACGTAAGGTGCAGATACATATGAGCAGCCCATATATTAAAAAATAGAACACTAAGACGCGGTAGAAGTCAGAAACTGAAAACCTGATATCTAAGACGATACACGCAGAACGCAGAAGTGAAGCTGTAGAGGCGGAGATTGGTCTCTTTCTTATTTTTGTTTCCTAGAAGTATCAGAATTTGAAAGTGAATAGATTTATGACTTTGTGAAAGATTGATATTTCCCCCGTTATGGGTCGAAAAGGGCCTTTTACTTGGATGTGCCTAACATCAGATTGAAAAATCAGTGTGGGAGATGTTATGTCTTGTCCTGAGGAAGGTGGCGTTTTAGACTGTGATACCCACCGAAACGCGCCGACGCAAGAGTGAGAAGGCGTACTGTAGATTGGGGAGACGTTTGTGACTTTTAACGATTAGGTTGTGTATAATAATTTTTTGTAAAACAAACGATCTGGATCTAATGTATGTGCCTTCATTTTTGACAAGAAACTACTTTTCTTGCAGGTTCTCCCTATGATAAAATTTGTACACATGCTTGAATGTTTTTTAACCTATTTAATATTAAACTATTTTAATATTAAACTGACTGCATTTGATAAATTTGTTGTTTTCTGATTAACTGATTGTAAAAGATTTTTAAAGAATAACAATATTTTTAGAATTGTGTTCACTTGGCCTTTGAAAGTGATGGTGTTTTGTTCTGGTGACAGTTTGGTCGTTTTGTGAGGATTTGCTTGGTGTGATTAAATAGCACAAAGGGGATTATCTTGCTGATTTCAGTCTATCTGGCGCCCTACTCCTTTGGTGGTAAGGGGCCCCTCTCAATTTTTTTTGTGTGACTTATTATTCCTTAACTGACTTTGATCCAGAGCAAGAGAGAGAAAAACACGAAAAATGGAAAAGTTGGAGAAAGATGGGAAAAAGGTGACAATCGGAGAAAGGAGTGATAAAAAAAGAAACTGCAAAAGCGAAATAGAGTCAGGGAGTGTCTGGTGGTGGATTAAAGGGGCATGAATTGGATTCAAGACTATGCAGCCTTGAGATTTGACATTACAACCATTGTAGTTTGATAGCGCTGGCCGTGGGCATCTGAGCAAAACTTGCTTCTGCTCGGCACTTATTCTTTTACAGATAAAGCACTGGGATGATCCACCACCCTGAACATGATACTTCTTTACTATCCCTTCACCCCAGCCCTCTCGAAGCTCAACCTAGCAGATATCACACTTTTCTCACTGCCATTTCCTAGGTGGTATAAAATCCTGACAGTTCCATAAACTTGCAGGACACTCAAGCAGCCACCATGGTCTCGAATCACAGCCTCATGACCATTCTCTTACTCCCATCGAAGATCCCTGACCTTGCTTGCCTTTAGGGTGGTTGGACCCACGACTCAACTCTGACCACTCCAAGCCACATAATGACCATAGTTCACTCTTTTGTCCCATTACCCACTCCGTTCACTCCTATTTTAAGATGGAGGCTCTCAAGTGAATCTATGGATCATGTCTGTCGTTAAGTGCCTGCCTCCTAAACTCTGATTTCTTGTTTCGGCTTCTTGCTCATTTAGTGGAACCCTGAATGTGGCATCCATGCATTTTGCCCTCTCCCGCCATCGCAGATCACTAGGGCAACAATTAGTAAAGTTATGCCTCCCTCTTAAGCAAACTGGTGAAAGAATCGCCATCATGAACTACACCTAAAATATTGTTACATTTAAATATTTACAGACGGTAGTTGGCTTTCACTCCAGTCCTGCCAGCTCTCACACATAAGGCTGTCTCTCCTGTCCACGTCCTGCCATTTTAAGCACGTGCAGAGGACTTGTTCCCTTTTACCCGATGAACATGCAGTCAGTCAGACATCCTTCTCTTCCCTTCTCATGCTCACCTCCACAATAATTTCATCACCAGCTCCGCCCTCCGTCCGCTCGTCCACCTCAACCTTCCCTCCCACCTCACCTGCTGTTCTTGCTCCAGTTTTCTACTCAGCCAAACCCTCTGCACCTCAGAGAATGTCATTGCAACTGAGTCAATAAAACACTTTCCTTTAATAAACGGAACCACCTATTTTGCTTATGTATGCCATCCCTATGTTAGTGTTGACCTTCTCTGCTTCAAAATTGCTGTGAACACAGCATTTCATCCTTCCAAGGTCAATGAACCGAGAACCAATCATATGGGTTATAATTACAGCTAATATTTACAGTACTTTTAACGCTGGCTGTAAGCAATCATAAGAAGAATGTATTATATTATTGGCGTCCTAATACATAATCAACTGCTGGCCTGGGGCCCACACCACTACCACTTCGACCCAGTCTCCCTAACTCCCTTTTTCTCTGTAATACCAAAGGCTGGTCTGTGGTGTTTGAACAAAATATTGAGTCCAAAATATCTTGTAGACAAAATGTCGTCTGAAGAATATCAGGGGCAAGAATATTGTGAAGGTAAGTTTCAATGGGAAAGCAAAGTTTTACTATAGCTAACTTCACACCTATGTACCTTGCATATATATATATATATATATATATATATATATATATATATATATATATATATATATATATATATATATCTGCAAGGTACATAGATATGCAGTTAAGATTAGTAAATATATACTTACCATGATAACAAATCTTTATTTTGGAAAAATAATGCCATAAAAGCAGCATAAAAAATTAGAACGATACAAGATAAAATACAGTCGATAAAATAATTCATACAAATTCACACAGTATGAGAGCAAAGCATCGCAGCATACAAAATGAATAAATAGAAAGCCTGCAACATATGGAGCTGGCTCTTATCCATGGGTCAAATTTTGTACATGCTCTTGAATCATAAAAATCAAAAAAGAAGGTGAATGATCAATAACGATTTGATACAACAGTTTAAATAAATAAAAATAAACAATATTATCAATCTAAAAACAAAGATCCACACTAAAAGCAGAAGCATTTCATTATTAAATAGTACAGCAATTAAGAAAGAAAGAACCAAGCAAACTTTGTCAATCAAAAAATGCAATCTGTACAGTAGTAGGTCAGCACCTATCTCGTAGGATACTAGTAAACATGCCAAAACCACTTTATATCCAGTAGTGGTCACAAAAGTGCATTATATTGGATGTGGCCATTTGTTGCTATAAAAGGGCAGTAATTTAGGCTGCTTTTTCTAATACAGTAAAAGCCCTAGCGCTTGTTAATTTGGATCTGATCTAAGACTTCTAAGAGCTGTAAGGCTACTTCAAGTCCCCAGGTACCAGCAAATAGGTTTAATCCATTTTTTGCGGGGACCAATATATCTTGTGCACACAAGCAAAACATGACCAATGAATTCACCAAACCTACCTCATATAGGGCACATCCAATCACCTCTTAAAGGTCATTTATTTGCAAATGTTTTAATGGTAAGGTGCCATCCCTATACTTACCTATTTGCACTTACCTACTCAATTCAGTTCAAGAAACGTTATTCATTACTTTTCAGTGGCATAAAAGCACAGAAGTAACAAAAATATAAACTTCATATTTCAAAGATAGCAGCTTTGAGATACAACACTTAAATATGCCTCCTATACATTACACACACATAAATGTAAGATAATAAGACCCCTAGTACCTAAGAACAGATTTCCCTAACAACATAGTAAAAAGCATAACATACATTGGTCATCCTAATAATTTAGCACATTTCCAATGTTTTTTATTTGCCAAATAAAATGTAAAGCCATTGCCCAACAGACCTGGGGGCAGTGTAATTGTTGCAAAAACAATAAAGCCGGTCTGCATTGTCTAAAAAGGAAAAGTTTAAAAATGGACAATATAAATTTTCTTCTCGATATTTTATAAAAAACTACACAAATGTCATATGCAGATTTGATTGGGGTGAGACAACCTCACATAGATATGGACTTAAATCTGCCAACATATAGCAATTATCGAGATAACACACCAAGAGGGGTAAAAGGTTAAGACGAAATCTGGTTAAAACAAAGCCTTAATGCACATTCTGAACTAGGGACAGAAACGGTTGCAAGCCCTCATGGGTGGGCACCGAATTATATGCAGATACAGTAGGTTTTAGCACTATCCACCTCCCATCTTTAACTCAGAGCCTTTTTCAGGTAGATTTATTTTGGAGTAACCTTGTCAATATTCAAACAGGATTCTGAGACCATAAGAGACCATCTGGATGCCAAATCTCCTTGCTGTAAGACTTAACAAATGCTAGCCATTGGATCTCTAAAGAGTGATGTAACTTCAAGCAATCCTTCAGCAAGAGTTTATTTAAGTCAGTTTCATCGTGTCACCAATTAGAAAGCCATAGATTGCCAGAGTAAGAGGGGGCCAGCTTAATTTTATCCAAGATATATGGGACTCCCAGTTCATCAAGACAAATACAATTCGAGCAATTTAGGGGGAACTCCAAAAGGTTTTTCAAAAAAACGTTTTCCACTCATTGAATACCTTGCACGTCCACCATCCCCCAAATAGCAGCACCATTATTTGCAATTGCTAAGCATTTACTGGCATATATAGTTAGTAACTCCCTCACTGGTTTGACTCCCATTTTTTTGTAAAGCTACGCAGGCCACTAACAAACTCAATATTTTGATCCTTGATATTTTTGACACAATATTCTGTCCACACATGCTGAGACGCGAGTCCCTTGCTCACTTTGCCACTGGATTCAAGCAAGCCTGGCTGAAGATGGCTGAAATGCCAGAAACCGGTCCTAGGAAGCTTGTTTCCGGTCCAGGGAAGGCATGGCTTGGCAGTTCGGGCTGGACTGTTCCCATGAGGCACAGGGTCAGACTGATTTGCATATGGCCATGTATGAACTGGGGTGGCAGAGTGGGCTAAAGAACGGTGATGGATCAAACCCAGATCTGTTGACTGGGTGTGAGTGTTTGTTTGGTTCTGATGCTCCGTCCATCACCACCCGCTTTTGTACCGCTTTGTTCGCCATAAGTTGGCAGGGTATGCTCAGACGTGAGTCCCTTGCTCACTTTGCCACCGGATTCAAGCAAGCCTGGCTGAAGACGGCTGAAATGCCAGAAACCGGTCCTAGGAAGCTTGTTTCCGGTCCAGGGAAGGCATGGCTTGGCAGTTCGGGCTGGACTGTTCCCATGAGGCGCAGGGTCAGACTGATTTGCATATGGCCATGTCTGAACTGGGGTGGCAGAGTGGGCTAAAGAACGGTGATGGATCAAACCCAGATCTGTTGACTGGGTGTGAGTGTTTGATTGGTTCTGATGCTCCGTCCATCACCACCCCCTTTTGTACCGCTTCACACAATGTTTTTGTCCTTGATATTCTATCAGTGATCCTGGTCTGTAACAGACTTGCCACTTGCCTTATCAACAGTAAGTTACCTGTGCTCTCCCTGGAAATTTGACTTCCACCAATTGCAGTTCACTAGTTTGTGTCTCTGGGTTCATGAATTCTGCCCACCAAAACCCTGCTCCTGTGTATTCTTCTTCCCAAACTCTTCTTTGGTTTTCATACTATTCATAATAACATAGTTTTAACAATTCTGTTATAGCTTGGTATCACCAGGTCGCTTACTTGGCATTCATACTACATTGCAGACCATCTCTACTTAGGCCCTCGCTCTGAGTCAGGCAGAGTGGTACCCTCAGGGGTCAGACTGCCCTGCCCATTTCCAGTTTTACCAAAATTAGGAACACACAAAATAAAAGAAAATGCGTTTGTATAAATGTTTGTTTTTCCATAAACTGTAGAAAAATATGCGCACAATGCAGCCAGAATATGGAACCCCAATGTGGAACTGGATCAAATAATTCTAGGGCCAATGTGTTATTTCCTATTTTGGGCCTGGTAACTCGGAATGGCCAGTATTTGGAGTGGGGATTCCAGACGGAATCTGTATCTGTGGCCCGACATATCCACCTCCAATTACTGAGCAACTTGGAATGGGGTTCTACTAAATATCCTGGGCACCTCTGGCTTCATCGTCACCTCGCTACCACTGGGAGCTCCTCATGGGTCTGTTTTTAGCCCCTTTCTCTCTGTTCTTTGGTTTCTGCTTGAACCTCTTTGTTCATGGCAATCCTCTTCTTTCCATTCCTTTTAGATTAATTCCTGGTGTCTGTGGCCTGCTGCCTCTCTGTCATCCTTTACTGAATGGCTAAACTGTCCTTGCGTAATTACTCTGATAATGAAACCTAAATAATTTACTTCCATAAAACCATTCTATTTTTAACCACCTTCGCATTTATCAATGTTCTCCTCTTATTTGAAAGTGAGATCCTACCCTTTATTACCTTGGCTCCCACCACTGCTCCTACAACCTACAACTGCACAAAATCGTATCCTCCCTTTTCACTTTGCCAAGTTCTTCATTTGCATGGTAGTCGACAACACCTGCTGCTACAATTTCCTACTCTGTGTTATTTACCTCTTTCCAACCACTAAAGTATCCCTAAACTACACTCGTGGCATGCAGCTGAATCTTCCAAAGACAACCTCCACCTCCCCTACATACATCAGGAAGAGTCTCTCAAAATGTACCTGTCCACGTTGAAAGCTGAAGCATTTATTGCCTTTTAATATACCGCGGATAGTGTTGGAAAGCTGACTTGAAGCCCTTTGAACATGTGGGTGACAAGAGAGGTACAAAAGGGTCAAAGGAGCTGTCACTGCATGTTTCAATATCTGCAACTTTCTTTTTCTCAGAGGGCGACCAATTGTGATACACTTCCTTGTCCTAGATTTCAGATCCGTCCATGGTCTCGCTCCCGCTCATGGTATTCAGGCTGACACCGCTGACTGCCTTCGTTAGTTCCAAACCCAAGATCACTTGAGCCCCCATTTGCTTCAAAACATTCTGTGCGTCAATGATTCAGATATCTGTAGCTCTTCGCAAATCTCCACTGGAAATTTCCTAATATGAGTCTCCACCCCATTAAGGCACCTTCCAATAGCTCCCATACAGCACCTCCTTGAACTCAAGGAGTCCCTCCATCTCTACAACTGCCTATGGGTTGACACCCCTTATACATGGTATACGAGGAACAGTCTCTACACCGTAGCGCGTACCGTTGATAACAATGTAATTATTGTTTTGCAATGTCTCGATTTTCACCGTATCTTATACCACGGGCTCTTTTTGTAATCCACTGCTGAGTTATCTTGGCCTACTGGATGTAATCTCTCATCATTTCTGTTTGAGATGTTCAATAAATATAAAATATAAAAACAATGCAGAGGTGTCTCCTGCAAGAAGCAGCCTTTATTTGGAGTAAAATGTTTGTGTTTTAGAGCCACCTGTCATAATGCCACAAGTTATGATACTCCTTATTTGTCCAATCAAGAACTGTATGTTGTGACATGAGAAGACATTCACTTTTCCAGACTCAGTGACTTCTTTGCCTCACGGCTATAAATATGTCCAACAAACTCGATGCCTAAGATCTTCTGAGTTAGCAACCTTGGGACTTTTAAAGTGAGGGCCTTGTACCAATTTAGCAGACAATTTCTAGTTAGCCAAATGAAAGGTACTATCGTTTTGTGATATTTTCTAATGGGCTAACACAGTATCACAACACTCTTTGGTTATATAACCACTGTCACATGAGAGCAAATCAGTGCACATGTATCTCATCAATGTTTATTTACATACAACACATTGTGTCAGCGCATGTGGTTTAAGAAAATTGACGCAATACTAAGGGTGCTTGCATGTTTCAGATAGCCTTGACATGAACGTAAGGTGTGTGCACATAATCATATTATTACAATTGTATCTGACGACATGCATGCAAACTCAGATGAGCCCAGGTGCATGCATGTATGTGTCCTATAACATTTGTCGCATGCAAACTCAGATGAGCCCGGGTGCATGCATGTATGTGTCCTATAACATTTGTCGCATCATAACAGGCCGTAGCCAGTTTCCATGTTGGGATTTGTTTTAGTGCACATTCGGTGATCAGAATGAACATCAGTCCAAGGCTTAGGTCTAACAGGCTGTAATGAAGATGGACAAAGCTCAATTTCAGAGCCAATAGAGCAATATCTGGTCTAGCCTGGTCATAGGTGTATCTTCGGGGGGGGATGTTTGGAGTGTTAAAACCCTCTAAAAAATTTACTATTTAATAAATAGGTACAGGAGTTTTCAGTCGGGTGTGATAAGGTGTCTTGAATTTCACCTGGGATTTTTAAATACTCAAACAAAAACACAGATACATATACTCTCATCTCTGTTTTAAAGATCTTAGAACATGGTTATTTTACAGAATACTACGGCATATGTACAAGGAAATGGTGCAGTGCAGCGCTGTGGCAAATTTTGCAGCACCTCACTGCATCATTTAAAAAATGCAGGGATGTGCCGTTACAAGAATACAGTGCACCCCTGTGTATTGCCTTGCAATTGCGCTAAAAAATAGCTGCCTAGCGCCAACACAGAAGGCTTCCCTTCCTGCACATAAACAATCAATAATGGCTATTTGCTACTTCTATGTGTACTACAGAACGCCGCTCACGTAAGAAAAGCAAAATCGAGGAGAAATAAAAGTATTTCTCCTTGTGGCAATCGAATGCCTGTGTGTGCATGTCATTAGTTTTTGGTGCTGCCTCAGATTTACACATCCTTGTAAATCCGGGGCAGCCTAAAAAACTAATGGGTGTTGCAGTGGAACGCCCACAGAAACAGCCACAGCACGCCTCTTTCATGGAGATACCTGCGTGAAAGGGTACCATATTTACAAAGCGGTGTTAAGCCATGTAATCCAGACTCCTTTCTCTTTCCACTGCCTCTTAAGCCCCCCTCATGCATTGCCTCTCATATGATTAACGCAAGTGTCGGAAAATCTGACCCATATTCCCCCGCCCCTTCCTTCTTACTGCCCAAGCTACTCCCCTGAGCCAGGTGTGATTGTTGCAACCAGTGCCTACGATTCAGTAGGTCGCAGCATGATGCATTACTTTTTGGTTAGCAGATTAGCTGTTGAGGCATCACGTCTGTAGCATGTTTGTCTATAGTTATTGCTGGATTTACCTCTGCATGCACCACTGTCCCACCGTTGCTTGAGAGAATGCATTTTTCACCCTAAGCAGAAAGTGCAGCTAATAAAGTATTAATATTACATCTGTGGAAATTTAGATGAAGTAGGTAGTCAAATGGAATACTTGAACATTTTAGTGGCTAGTGTGGGAGAGAGCATGTCTCTTTGTAATGTGGTTAGCCTCAGAAAATGTATGCAGAAGTCCAAGTGGTGGAGGGTGACTTCTCACCCACACCATACAGCATGAGAAGTCTGCTTGAACACTTGTCTCTGCGACTGAGGAGGGAATTATGGTGGGGTAAGAGGTAAGAGATTGCAAAAAAAAAACATTAACGCTGTTGGTAGAAAAGGGTTGGTAAGGCATTGGGAAAACAGGGTTGAACTGATGAATATAGACTATGGGAGGGTGAGATGAGCCAGGGTGCTTCTGTGGGAGCTGCACTCCTTTCAATCCAAGTTTGCGCCCTCATTTGGGCTCTCCTGTAGTAAAAAAGGATTGAGGGGAGCTGAGCATTCAATACAAGCGGGCATTTTCAATCATTTCCGATTCATGCCTGAAGAATTCACAGCATGGCGATAAATCGCTTTAAAAAGCTTACATCTCCATCCTGAATCTTGTCTTAAGCTCCTCAAAACAGAACAAGCACTTGCAATGCAATAGTTCTCACATTTACGCAAGTTTGAGCTATTGACATTGCAAATGACAATGCATTTTATTTTTGTTTTCGTTTTTAAAACATAAATAAAAGGCCTTGTCATTTGCAATGTCAATAGCTCAAACTCGCATAAATGCGAGACCTATTGCATTACAAATGCTTGTTGCTACGTGTGCAGTTCATTTTTAAAGGTATTTACGTTTCGCTGTACATTACAAAAATAATAATGATATCCTTTGACACTGCCTTTATCCCATGGGGCAAGACTGTCACTTATTTCTCATAACCTTACCTTTGCATCCCACCCACCTGGGGATACCACTTTTCCCTGAGAAAAATACAAACCCGCAGGTCTCGTTTTAACATTCTTCAAAGCCCAGGACATGATTCTTAAATAGAACTTTATATTAAATCATTTGTATTTCTTTTTAACTTGACCTTTCCTGTTTGTTTACTTTATCTCTCACTCTGGAGTCACTAAGGCAGCAGTAAATCTCATTTTAAAGTGTTTTCATGACTTGATCCTTTACTCTTCCCTCCCGATCCACACTCCGCATAATCCTGGCAATGACATTACCTGACACCGCAACACACTCAAACCGCTTCTTTAAATCAGGTGTTAACTCTTTCGAGATTACCTACCCTCTAAACCTTTCTAAATACTCAAAGAAAATTTTGAAACCCAAACTGTTGAGAGATTTCCCTGAATCACTTTTTGCAGACCAGTACCACTGCATGCAGAAAGTAGCCCTTAAAACAGACCTCTTCCTCTTTACACACTCCACCGACCTTTGGTACATTTCCATATAAAATAGGTTTCAAGCTTCCTCAGTGTCAAATATCCCCTTTAGATGTAAAATAAAAATGACCCCCCCCCCCTTCCTTGACCTACCTGGTAATCTCGCAATATCCATCTTCGATAACAGGAAAATCATGTTCCAAGCAAACTCAAAGATCCTGGCCTTGGTTACATTATCTTTCCCTCTTTCAAACCCCTCCCAACTAACTCATTTCCCAACCCTTCGGGTTCTCTCACCGTCCTACCCTTCTACCGCTTCCTCAACTCTGCTCAGCATGCAACCCTTCACATCTCTGACTTTTTCTCCACTCAACACAACTTCATCCCCCATATACTATCCAACTCCCCACCACACTTCCTACAGAAGCAATCACTTTCCTAAACCCTCTCACCTTATTTCTCCTCTTATTCCCTCTACACCCACATCCGACTCCTTGAAACCATGAGCTTATCCAACACCTACCACAAAAAATAACACCAGCTTCAGCCCTCCCCAGTACACCACTGGCCTCTCCCTGCTCCCCTGTCCTCTATTTCTCATCTCATTAAGAAACTAGACATCCTTACCCAGGGTTTCTCTCATTTCAGCAACTCGTTTACCTCCCACAAATGCTACCCACCACATCCGGCGCAGTTCAAGAACCTCTTTCCAAACACATTCCCTAGGGACAATTGTTCATCCAGACCCAAATGGGCTCATTCCCAACTCAAAGAGCATGAAATACTCAAACTTGTAAAAAGCTATGAAAACACCAAGTCCTCCGACACTGATATCCACACTCAAACAGAAAACAGTCTTTCTATCCCCACTATTAATGATACCCGAGATCCATTTCTCATGCCCACCTAAAATCTCAAATTATCTGCAAACCTGATGTATATTACCAATCCTCCTATCGGACAAACTAAGCATAAACTCGCCAATTCCTCCCTCACTTGCATGGTGAATAACTTTGCTCTGCAGTCAAACACTCCCTCGAGATGTCAGACATAATCATCGACCACAATATCGACATCCTGGTCATCAACAAAACCTGGTTGATTGATACTGCAAACAGTGTTCCTTTGCCCTTGCTAACCTCTTTCTACTCCATTCTGAGAAATGACTGGGTAGGCAGACAAGGCAGGAGATTAGCAATCATATACAGAAACTTTCTGAGCTGCAGGCTTTGCCCCAATACCCGCTTTCAATCCTTTGAGTGTTTACCATTGTAAATAATCTTACGAGATACCTCTAACCTCATGTTTAACGTTATCTACCCTCCCCCATCACTGACCCATTTAAATCAACACCTTCATCGAAGAGTCCATTGAATTCCACCCAGCACAATTAATCAGTTCGGACAACGCCCTCTTCCTCGGTGACTTTAACCTCCACTGGGGTGCTGAAGAAAATAAACCACCGACAACTATGCTGCTTTTCATATGCCAATGACCTCCACCAACACAGCCAGAAACCAAGGCACTGCCAAGGCGCCACTCTCGGCTCTTTAGCAATTGCCTGTAAACCTCAGTAAATGCAGTTGTGTCAACATCTGGCTGTAGTCAGCAATCACAAAATATGCCCAAAATTAATAAAAATTGATGTACTGATATTGAGTATTAATTCAGTTTAACTTGTAAGCACTAAAACTCTTCCTTGGCTAACAGTCGAGAAGAGAGACCTCAAAAAGTCTGTTTCCATACATGCCAGAGTGACACACAAACCCTATTCAGTCGCTACGCCCCAGTCAGTGATCTGTCTAACATGAGCATGTCCCTGGTAAGGTACATCAATAATAAAGTGCTAAGATATGTGAATGTATCGGCATCTATACAGGGCAAACCTCGCTAGTAAGCAGCAGTGCAATGTAGAGTAGATTGGGGAAGAGTAGTTGCAAAGTGAGAACAAGGAAGACAGTTTTGCTAATGGGAGGGTTATCCTCACTGGCATCCATGTGATATAAGCAATATCAGCGGTCACTTTTGCACAAGCTGTTTCTTGGGAAATTGGTGTCATAATATCATCTGACATAAATATTGTGTCTTAAATATGGTTTACAAAAATGTCGCCCCGTTGGAGCTAACAGAAAAACTACACCCAGTGGAGCAATATTATTGTAAACTATGTTTAGGAGACAATATGTCAGACAATATTTCTGTAGACTAAAGGTTCTTAACCTGTGGTCCGAGAACCCCCTGGGGGTCCATGAATCCTACTCAGGTAGTCTGCGACTGTATTACAAAATTAGATAATATTAATATTAAAAGGAATACATTAAAATATTGAAGTATATACAAATAAAGAAGCAACATTGAAAATGTCAAAACCTTTTCAATATTTGATTGTGAATTAAACACAATTATTCAATATTTGAGCATTTGTTTGGTGTATACTTTGTAATTTTATGTATTGTTTTGAGAGTAAAATCATAGAAATTGCTTAGGCTGGGGGTCCCCAGCTTCCAATAATGACTCTGTGGGGGTCCCCAGATTTCAGTAATGATTCAGCTGGGTCCACATGTTCAGAACAACTGCTGAAACAACTGCTGAAACACAGTGCTTCTTGATAACTGAAAAATGATGCAGACCACAGGGACACTCTTAGGCGACCCTCCCCACGCCCCATCTCCTGCGTCACCTTAAAACCAGGCAAATCCATTAAACACCCTTTTCTTTGAGCTCTACCCAGTGTAGCACCATCCTCAATTTTTGGTAGCCACATTGGAAATGTCTGACTAGTTGTTTTGATTTACCAAAATTCACAGTCCATCATGACCCTAATCCTCTCTACAACTGATTCACAGGGCTATGTATCAAGGAAACATGCTTTGCTAGACACTCATTTAGCTCTTTCTGTCAAGAGTAAATCTGTTTTGGCCAAATTGCTTTATTGTGCCAGCGAATTTGTTTTTTTGCACGGAACTCTCATTATGGCACCAGTTTATCATATCCATGCATAGTTCTGTGGCAGAACTGTTCTGCAAAACAGAGGTGGGAGGTTGATATTGCCAGTAAATTCAGTGGGACTAAGCCCATAATGATGTGTATGTTTCCAGTGTGCCTGTCCAGGTTTGTCTACGCCAGTTGCTGGACACATTAAAATGTTATTATATTCGATAACCAAATTACTCAACTAGAAAAGATTACACAATTGAATACATAAACGTGTGGAGAGGGGCCTCACTTAACCTCATATAACAACACAATATTCTCCGAATTTTGATTTGTTCATCCCTGTTAATACCAGAAAGAAACATTTCAGTTGAAGGGAAATGTAAAATGGCTCGGTTCATGGCAGGTGTTCGTGTGTTGTGGTCAGTGTTTCTGGTGCTGCCTGTGGACGCTCTGCCCTGCTATCTAACAACAGCAACACTGACTGCAGGTCTCTGGGAAGGAAGTCTAAATGTAGGCTGTTGAATAATCCCTCTGGGGGCCCTGCTGCTATTTTTATGCCGGGATATGCGTCATCGGTGGGTATTTTCTCTGGTGACTCGCTTACATCAGTAAGTCTCCTACCATGCGCTCTAGCAGTCACTGATTTATGATTGATGTGGATTTCTGGCTGCTGCTTAATTTCCCTTTTCTTTCTTTTTGTGCGGATGGCTTCAGAGAGCGGACAATGGGAATTTCCAGGCTGCGGCTGCCGCATTCTTGGCGTGACGACTGAGGACATGGGACTGCCGTGCTGAGGTGGGGCAGGTAATACGGCTCTGTTATCAGTGGTGGCAACGCGGGGGGCGGGGAGGGGGTGCATGGAGGTCCGGTGGGAGGAGGACGAGGGTTTCCTTGAGCGCGCGTCACTGTACACATGACAGACCCGCCCGCCCCGGTGACCTGCAGAGTGTTGCCGCTGGCACGGCAGAGGGTACCGGGGTGGCACTGGGGCGCCGTGGCTTCTGTCACGCCTCAGACGCCCCAGCGCGCGGCTCACGTGCATGCCTTCATTCATGTTTGCCTCTGCAGACCGGGATGTGCTTGTCCAGCAGACACTTGTTCGTTGCCACGCGCGTTCACGCTCCTCAGGTGACACGAGACATTGACTGATTCAGGTACAAAATGTCACTCAAGTGTAGAATTCTGCATTTTACAACGATACAAGGGATGACTGATAAATGCATTGTTTTCTGGCTGTATTGTTATTGTTGTGCTTATAATCATCATTATTAGTATATTATTGGCACAGTGTGTGATCATGAAAAAGATAAATGCAAGAAATGTGCACGCCTAAATTTATGAGAGCTTTTTAAATTGCTTATATGAAGTCTGTTCATCAGATATGGGGTTTTCCACAAAAAAGCAATTATTCAGCTGTTTCTAGGTCTGGGTGAACGCTTGATGCCTTAGTTTAGGTGGTATCAACAGTCCTATGTCACACCATAATTTGAGTGCAGTGTATGTTGTTTCAACAGTAGGACATGGGGTTGTAGCCTCGTGATTGTTACACTGTGCTGGGTATGCAGTGTTCCATATTCGCCCAGAGGTGCCTACCGGGCCCGGTACAGAAGCGTTAAATGTGGGACATGTTGTAGCAGAGACAGAAGGGTATGATAAAGATGGTAGCTCCATGTCTCTCTGTCTCACACACACTTTTAAAATATGATATGTAATAAATACTTATCTCATGGGGCAGCATAGCTTTCCTGTGCTTTAGAGATCTACGTTCCTCTCAGAAGATGCGCACATCATAAGCTCTCCTGCTCTGAAGGCAACAGTAGAACTTCCAGCTCACAGGGTATCATCATGTGTTACACAATATTAGCTCCCTTCATACGGTCATACGCTGAGAAGCTGATATCACACGGTGCGCACACAATGAGCTGGGATCCCCTGCAGAGAGCAGACTTTCAGTGGCGTAACGGTAATAAGGGGGCCCCCTGCAAGGTACGTGGAGGGGCCCCCTCCGGACTCTGTCAGGATCTTTTCGGCCAAAGTGTGGTGCTCAGGGGCCCCATGGAGCTTGGCACCCCCACAGTGCGGGGGCTGTGGAGGCCTGTGTTACGCCCCTGCTTTCACCTCATTGTGTTATATAACATACAAGATGTCCAGATCTATCTGTACATCTTGTATGTTATATATTACTATAGTGGTCCAGTCCAGGTAGCATAAGGACCCAAGCCTTTTTTGCTTGAACAGTTCACCTCATTGTGTGGCATTTTTCTCAGCCACAGTCAAGCCCGGGGTGTAAAACCTCCTCAGGACATGGGTGGCTTTTTTAGGTCTAGCCTGGGCAGTGCATGCGCTGCGAGGCCTACTGTATTGGAGTAAGGATTTGAAGCCCCACCCACTCTCCGCCCATAGTTGTCATTGGCTTGTGTAATTGTCTTTCCTTAAATGCTGGCTTCTGATTTGTTAATAGACTTGCTAGTCCCTCCTTGGTACTGCCTTGCCTTCATTTGTAACCTCCCATGACGACTGGCCCTTTTACTTTGTTACACAGTACGTCTTATTTAGTCTGTAAGCACTATGTTCTTTAATGAGCATTACCTACTGCTGGCACGACATGCTTTCCTGTAACATTCAGCGCGCAATGCAGGCTTTCACTTTCCAGGCAGCCTGTCCCGTTCCAAGTAGCCCGTGGCGGTCGAAGTTGCACATTTACAAGAGTTTGAGCTATTGGCATTGTAAATGACAATGCCTTTTATTTATGTGTTAATTATCAAAACAGATAAATAAAGGGCGTTGTCATTTACAACACCAATAGCTTAAACTCTCTCAAATACGAGACCTATTGCATTGCAAATGCTTGTTCTCTGAGGGAAGGGATAGGCAGTGAGCAAAGGTGCCACAGGCTGCGCTCAGCACAAAGCCCCGCCCTTCCTCACTCAGTAAAAAAGTTTTAAAAGTTGACAAGTCTGCAACAGACCATGATGGTACCGGGTTCCAGGCCCTGGCTCCAAAGTAAATCTCACGGTTGATGTCTGATCAAGACGAAAAGAGTCACATCAGGGCACTTGGCAACCTTCAGTGGCTTGCTGTAGTACGCATTAGCCGGTTATTCTCCTGGGTCTGTTTACTAAAGAGCTGGCACCCAGTCACTCTCCCTCGGTGACTGCATTTCCTGCAGAGCATTTCATGAACCGTGATTCTTAGATGACTATACCCGGCCTCCTGCAGAGCACTGATGCTGGCTGCTGCTCCTGAAGCTTCTGTGATGGGTTCAAGTGTAAGTGGCTTTGCAATGAGTATGCCATTTCAGTTTCAGGTTTAGAGGAAGGCAGATAGCCACGCGCACGCGAATGTTTGGCATTTGTTAGACAAGTACTTGATTCAGAGCTTCCATATCAACGCAGGCGGTGCTTGCAGAGGTGTCTCTTTCACAGTGTTATGTATTCGATTAAGCAGTAGCAAAAGAATGATGCTAATCAAGATTCCACTGAGCAGGGACGTTCCCATGGACGTCGGTTCACGTGAGGGTAAGCAGGGCCAAGGGTAGCAGCAGTGACATTAGGCGTTCCCTCCTTATCACATAATATTATTGGCCTCTTGGTTAGGGTGACCAGATGTCCTGGATTTCCCCAGACGGTTCCGGTTTTTGGAGTAGTGTCCCGACACTTTTCTCCAAATTGAAGAAATGTCCCGGTTTTTGGGTAGAGCCTGGGTCATTTAAAGAAATGTCCTGGTATTTAAGGGCTGATCCGGTGAACCTGCACCTGGACCGGCCCTCTTAGAAATGGGGACAGAAGATCACTTCTTTAAATTCTCCTACTGTGCTGCTTCGCCTCATTTAAGCAGCACAGCAGGATTTAATGAGGTGTGAATCAGGGCTGCAGAGGCCATATACATTTTTTTGAAAGAACACACACACAAAAAAACTGTCAATTGGAATCCCGAATAATCCTTGAATTGGATAGCAAATTCCCCAAAGGGCTGAACAATACAGAAGACTTACATAACTTTCTGGAATCAGATAATATAACAACAGAGGCAGCCCTATCAATGATTGCATTGACTTCAACTCTAACTGTAATCCTACCATTTTAAACCCATGCAGAATATGCTATAACAGTAACATTAGATGAATGACTTAATTCATGTGCAGGTGTAGACCATATTGGTTCTTTGAGTTCTGTGTTGCTGCTATCGGGATTTAATACTACAATATCTGAATGAATCAATTCAGATTTTAAGTATATATAGTTCCTCAGCTGCTGCTATATTTTTTGTACTTCATTGATTTTTAACCCATAGTCTGACTATTTATTACATTTTTTAGCACTAGCACTTTATTAAACAGGTAAGGTTTTTTTAATCCTACCATACAGCACATAGCACTTTTTGGGAGCCCTGAACTTTCGTAACGTATAATCACTATGGTCTGAATTTTTCAGTCTATTTTATTCCATTAGCAATAGGTACATGTAATTAGGTCAGGGCATATACCTTTCCTCTATACAAATCATGACATAGAGGTCCAGCCAGAACTAGCATTCAAGCAGTAATAGGAGCAGTACTCCACAATAAAACAATTCCCTGGCTTAATATATTTACCTATCTAGTTACTGGTCAAAAAACTAATATTATAAAGTGAGATTCTTTATTGCGCATTTGCACAGCCTCAGTGTTGACATCTCTAACTAATGCATTTATGCAGGAATATGTTTTAACATTTAATATTTAATATTGTGTGTTTAATTATTTTACAGATGTGTTTTTAAGTGTTTTTTAGTGTTTTTTAAAAAACATTTATTATATTCGAAATTATTAATATATTTCAATATGTTTTTTAGTTAATGCATGATTGTATCCTTCATATTATGAGGCATCACTCCAAGATATGACTGTGTATTATCAGCTATAATGTGCAATTAATATCAACTCACCAGTTTGGTTGACAAAACAGTATTTAGCGCGCTTACAATGGACTTAATAGAGAAATTAGCGGACCTGAAGTAAGACTAGACGAAAGGTTCCAGCATAGTATGCTGTCTCTGTTTATTTGTTCAACACGTGACACGGGTGTATGACACAATGCATTATAAAAACTGAAGGCGGACTGCGTTTCTGCATGTGATGAAGGGCATCTCACTGCCCGAAATGCGTCATACGGCTATTCTAAAATAAAGAATAGTTTCTGCCATGAATCTTGGGTCCGTGACTCTCTTTCCAACCAACAGGAAGCAGGAGGGAGTCTATACTCTGATCGGATATATATATATATATATATATGTGATCAAGGCCGTCTCTTCCGGCCGAAGCGCGTCATGGCGACATGGTGATTGCAAAATAAAAATCACTCAAGACGAATTTGGGTCTACTCTTGCTTTCTTCACGTAGAACAGAGGAACAAAGGCAAGCGCACTGATATATATATATATATATATATATATTCACTGAAAAAACCATAGGTTTCAGGCACGTTATAGTTAGGAATTAGCATTTAAAAAACCTTAGAAATTCACTGAAAAAACCATAGGTTTCAGGGGCGATATAGTTAGCTGGACTTTTCACACGTACAAAACCATTGAAATTCCCCCGTTATAGTTAGTTCAGCTAACTATAACTCGCGCGCCCGCAATGCACTGCTGATGACGTCACATATTACATCACTCATGACATGGTCAGTGACATCACTGATGACATCACTGATGACATCTCAAATGACATCACTGATGACATCATCCAGTGAATGTGTGTTGTTCTGAAAATTAAATATGTTTTATATATGTATATCTCAAGGTTGGTGGAAGAATACATGGGTATATAAGTGTCTAAATGGATGATTTGTTTTTGAAAAATTGATTGTATAACTGACTGATTAAGTGTATCTTAGTGAATAGATGGCTCAGTGAGTAATGTTTAAATATGTAAATATCTGTATCAGTCTCTCACTTTGTGTATAAGTGGCTGCATGGGTTGGTGAGTAGCTACACAAGTGTCTATATAGGTTATTAGTTGTTTTTTTGAGCATCGGTATGAGTGTCTGAGTGTCTGTATGGTTCGGTGGGGGGTATTACGCAGTGCATAGGTGCATGAATGAGTGACTTACTGTTTGTATGTGTTGAAGACAGCATGTGTGCAGGACTGTATGGGTGCATGGGTGTGTTAGTGAGTGAATGACTGTCTCAATAGTGTCTTTATGAGTAACTACATATGTTTTAAACTAGTATATGTGACTATTGGTGTATATAAGTGAGTATATGTGAGAGTGAGAGATTGGAAGAGTTCCTGTATGAATAAGGTTGTGTTTCTATAAGTGATTGTTTAAAAGACTAGGGGCCATATGTAGGTAACATACCATTTACCGATTCATAAATACCGAATTTTACCGATTCGGTATTTATGAATCGGTAAATAGTATGTAGGTAAATAATCGGTAATTATTACCGAATCGGTAAATATCGGTATTTATGAATCGGTATTTACCGAATCGGTAATAATGCATCCCTTCCCATTCATTCCTATGGGCCTGGAGGCCCATAGGAATGAATGGGAAGCCAGTTACTATTACCGATTCGGTAAATACCGAATCGGTAATAGGGGAGGCATTATCATGGGTGGCAGGGTGTCACATTGACACCCTGTTGCACCCCTGATTCGTGCATGTGTGCACATGTGGCGCACATACATGCCCTAAGGGCATGTATGTCTGCCACATGGCACTTTTAAATCAGCAAACTATAGCTGTTTGCAAGGTATTCGTTATTTATCACCAACCTGTATTTGGTGGTAAATACCGAATTCTTAATACTAATATTCACTCTTTTGAGTGCTCCCTACATATGATTTCAGGATTCGGTAATTTACCGAATCTGTATTTTACCGATTCGGTATTTTACCGATCCATTACCGATTCGGTAAATTACAGAATCCTGAAATCATGCCTCCTACATCGCAAATGCCTAAATACCGGTCGGTAACGCGATATTTACCGAATTTCGGCCGTTACCGACCGGCATTTAGCTACCTACATGAGGCCCTAGGTATGTATAAGTTTCTGTAGAAGTAAGTGTGGTGGTGTGTGTATAACTGTATATGCAAGTAAATGGATGTTTGATTCTTTATTAGCATGAGTGACTATGCGTGTGAGTAAATCTATGAATGAGTGACATTGTGTAACAGGATGTATAGGTGTATGAGTACATATGATGAGTGAGTACATGTATGAGTGACTGTATAGGACTGTTGGTGAATGAGTGGATGTGTATGTGGATCTTAGAATTACTGAATAGGTTGCTGTAACTGGTATTGGTATGTCCATTGTTTTGAAACTTTTAGTTTCTATTTTTGAATGTGTGTATCAAAGGTTATATTAGGGTGAGAGGAGGTCTGCCACTCAATCACAAGGATGATGCCATCAGTGATGTCATCAGTGATGTCATTTGAGATGTCATCAGCGATGTCATGAGTGATGTCATTGACCATGTCACGAGTGATGTAATATGTGACGTCATCAGCAGTGCATTATTTATTTAATTTATTTAAAGATTTGTAAAGCGCCTGGTGACCCGAAGGCATCCCCGCGCTGTGAGAGCTTGAGATAGGCCAAGAGGGGAGGAAAAAACTTATTTAGGGAAAAGCAGAGTTTTGAGCTGCTTGCGAAAACGAAAGTAGCAGGGTTCCAACTTGCGGGCGTGCGAGTTATAGTTAGCTGAACTAACTATAACGGGGGAATTTCAATGGTTTTGTATGAGTGAAAAGTCCAGCTAACGCCCCTGAAACCTATGGTTTTTTCAGTGAATTTTTAAGGTTTTTTAAATGCTAATTCCTAACTATAACGTGCCTGAAACCTATGGTTTTTTCAGTGAATTTCAAAGGTTTTTTAAATGCTAATTTCTAACTATGCCTACAGAGATAGGACATGTGAAGAAAGAGGAAAAAATTCACAGAAAGAAAAAAAGAAATGCAGAAAGAAGCAACAGAAGTCCTCAAAGACGAAGAAAAGTGCAAGAAGAAGGATAATGTGCAGAAAGAACAAACAGAAGAGCAGAAAGAAGCCTTGTTGCAAAATCATCCTGTACCCTCAACTTTTTCAGACCGATACTGGTGGTAACTGAGTCTGACTAACCAGTCCTAGAGCCAGTGCTATGTTAAAAGACACTCAGAATACAGTGAAAACACCTACATACACTAGGGAACACTATGCATTGGGGTCCCCCTGTGATTAGCATGACCTCCTCTGTAAGCCCCTAGTATATAATAGGGCAGGGGGATTAAAACTACCTCTTAAAACGCGCCACAGGGCGTGTTTGCACACGTCACCTCAGGACCCGTTCCCTCCCTTCCCCACTGTGTAAACACACCCTGTGGCCGTTTTAATTTGGGAGATTTAAGTCCCCTGTAATCCTGAGGGTCCCTAGGGTCCAACTAGACCACTAAGTACCTACAGTAAGCGCCACAGAACTGCGTTGCAGAGAGATGTAAAAAGGGGCACGGCCTAGACCTCCTCTCTGCAACGCAGAGCAGTGGCGCTTACTGGAAGCACCTGGTGGGCTAGTTGGCCCTCAGGGTCCCTCAGGATTGAAGGTGAATTATTTCCCCAACCTAAAACGTGCCACAGGGCGTTTGCACAAGTTAACTCAGGCCCTGCCCCCTCCCTTCACCACTGTGTAAACACTCCCTGTGGCCGTTTTTAGTTGGGAGATTAAGTTCATTTGAATCCTGAGTGTCCCTAGGGTCCAAGTAGCCCACTAGGTACCTCCAGTAAGCGCCACAGAGCTGCGTTGCAGAGAGGTGTAAAAAGTGGCCCGGCCTGGACCACCTCTCTGCAACGCAGCTCAGTGGCGCTTACTGGAAGCACCTGGTGGGCTAGTTAGCCCACAGGAGCCCTCAGGATTGAAGGGGAATTATTTCCCCAAATTAAAACGAGCCGTAGGGCGTGTTTGTACACGTCACCTCAGGCCCCGTCCCCTCCCTTCAACACTGTGTAAACGCACCCTGTGGCTGTTTTAAGTTGGGAGATTAAGTCCCATTGAATCCTAGGGGTCCCTAGGGGCAAAATAGCTCACTAGGTACGTCCAGTAAGCGCCATTGTAGAGAGGTGTAAAAAGGGGCACCCCCTGCACCACCTCTCTGCAACGCAGAGCAGTGGCGCTTACTGGAAGCACCTGGTGGGCTAGTTGGCCCCCAGGGTCCCTCAGGATTGAAAGGGAATTATTTTCCCAACTTAAAACGCGCCACAGGGCGTGCTTGCACACGTCACCTCAGGCCCCGTCCCCTCCCTTCACCACTGTGTAAACGCGCCCTGTGGCCGTTCTAAGTTGAGAGATTAAGTCCCCTTGAATCCTAAGGGTCCCTAGGGTCAAACTAGCCCATTAGGTACCTCCAGTAAGTGCCACAGAGCTGCGCTGCAGAGAGGTTTAAAAAAGGGGCGTGGCCTCAGAACACCTGTCTGCAACGCAGCTCCCTGGCGCATACTGGAGATACCTGTTGGGCTAGTCGGCCCTCAGGGACCCTCAGTATTGAAGGGGAATTAATTCCCCAACTTACAACTGGCCAGGGGGCGCGTTTGCAGAGTGCTGCAAGGAGGGGGCGTGGCCTCCGGCGCGAAGCCTGTCTTTTATTTATTTTATTTTTTTAAGAAGGGGGGCTGTGTGGCCCCCCTTCTTTTTCTAATTTATTGGCCCTGGGGACCCCATCCCCCAGGGCCTGCCCCCTAATTTTATTGAGGGAGCCCCCCTCCCAAGACCTTAATTGGCCCCGATGACTCCAACCCCCAGGGGCCGGCCTTTGTTTTTAATTATTTTTAGAAATATATATATTTATAGAAACACCTAGGACCTGCTGGACAAACCGTATGTACCTATCACCATGACGATTTACGTGATATTCATTAAAAGGCGACTATGCATACAATGAATCCATGTGGAATGTATTTACACCGCTAGTGAAGCTCTGACGTGTCTGATGCCCTACCGTGCCCAATCCCGGCGCCCCCGCCGGTGGGTACTCTCCAAGTAGACACCCTTGTTGTTTATTTATAGAAACATGGGTAGCTTTGACGGGCACATTTAATACACACGCACACCAAGCCATTCAAAGGGGATGCGACAAAAATTCAACCAAAACTATGCAAGAAACCCCCCTCACGGTTAATAAAACACACATCCACCGCCGGATGTGTAATACTTTTTATTTCACTCTCTGGAAAGGAGACGAACCTCACTTGAGAGTCACAGCACACTCCTGGCTGAGCCCAATGCTGTGTTCCACCCACCAGTGCCCGCCGAGTGCCACACACCTCTGTGTTGTATTCCACCAGCTAGTGCGTATGCTATGACACTCTCTAGCCCATGTGCACTGTAACACCACACCGTGAATATGTCATGCCACACTTGCCTTCGCACAGGTTATATTGCCCCATCTAACGTGCCTTCCTCGATGCCTATGTTATAACGCACAGCGCTATGCCATAATATTACAATCTGGGATCCATATCTTTGTCACAGTGCATATACAACGTTACACTCCCCAGCACATATTTTATATTACAACTTTAGAGACTAGTTAGGTTACACAACACTGCCCTGTGCATATTACCCTCCAAGGCGCATATCGCATAGCACGCGCTAGTGCCTGTGCTATCTCGCGCTCTCCAATGAATCTGTCATTGCGCACAATGTATTTATTGCATATTATATTTCACGCCCCGGTTCATCTTATATCACACTTTTTGGTGCATTGTTTATACCATACACTATATCTAGTTTTCATTTTCAATCGTGCTCTCAGGACTATGTTCTATATAACACTCGGTTCACCTACCCTTTTCACGGGCATTACATTTTGCGATGCGGGGTGGAGGGTCAGGGGAAGCTTCTGCCAAGTGAACCCAGAGTCACAGTCACAAACGTCCTCTTCTTCCTGAATAAAAGTGAGATTATGCTGCATACTTGTTCATATTTTAAGTAGTTCGCACAGACACACATTTTAAAAACAATAAAGTTCCTAATACCCACCTTCTCTGGACAGTTAGCTTGCTGCCCCATCACCTCCTCCCTATCCTCTGTTGTATGAATCCATGGACTAGCCTCCTCCCTCCTGCCATGCATGGTCTGATGTGCTGCCACTGCCCTCCATTTAGCATGATGTACCAGTCCCACCTGCCTAGCATTGTCAGATGACTGTAACCTGTCCCTGCCACCTCCACCCTGCCTGTCCACATGCCATGCCCCTATCCCCTTCCTCCTGTCCTCCATGGTCCATTTTACTGCCACACCCTTCTGCCCTCCGTGGTCTGTTGTGCTGCAACTACTCCTCCTGCCTGCCCCGCGCGGTCTGTTGTGAGGCCCCTTCCCCTGAACTCTCTTGTCTGTGCCCAGGTCCTGAGCCTCCCTTCTATCCTCCATGGTCCTTTGTGCATGCCCCTGCACCCTCCTTCTTGCCCATCATAGCTATTGTGCTGCTACTAACCCTACCGCTTGCCATGCATGGTCTTCTGTGCTGCCACAGCCCCTCCCACCTTCCCTGTGTGTCAGCTAGCTGCCCCTGACCCCTCCCACCTTCCCTCCATGGTGTGTGTGCATACCATCATAGTCTCACTGTTGCTCTCCATGGTGTGTCTTGTTTCTAGTGCCCATCCTGCCTGACCTCCATGGTCATCTTACTGCTCCTGCCCTGCCCCCTTGCCCCCAGCCCTCTGTTTCCATGTGCAGACCCCTATTCCCTCCCTCCTGGCTTGTCTGTTCCATTGTAATGCCCCTGATCCGTTCCTCCTGCCCTTTATGGTCTGTTATGCTGCAGCTTTCTCTCCTGTCTGTCCATTATGGTCAGCTAGCTACCATTGCCTCTTTCCCCTCTGTTCTCTGTTGTCCATGTGCATGGTCCTGTCCCCTCCGTATTGCTTTCTATGGATTGTTGTGCTGCACTCCCGTCCCGCATGCCCTGTGTGGTGTATTGTGCTCCTGCAAACCCTGATGCCTGCCCTGTAGGGTCAGTTTGGTGCACCTCTCCATGTCCCGCCTGTCCTCTGTTATCCGAGCCCATGTCCCTACCCCAATTCCTCCTGCCTTCCATGATCCAATGTACCATACTTGCGAACATTTTGAACTTGGTAAGAGGGAGATTTAGAAAAAAAACTGGGGTATTGATTTTCCCCTTTGAGTTACATTGAAAAAGAGGAGATTGTAGACAGGAGACAGATCAAATAAAGTCCATTTAAGCTTAAAAACATTGGACGTTTCCTTCTGCCCACAATGGTCTATTATATTGCCACAGCCTCTCTTGCCAGTCCTGTATTGTTGGTTTGTTGCTCCTGCCCCCCTTTCCACTGCCCTCCATAGTCTGTTTTGCTGCCACTGCCCTTCCTGCCTGCCCAGTTTGGTCAAATTGTTGCCTCTGCACCCTCCTGCCTGCCTTCAATTTTCAGAGTCCGTGCCCCTGGCCTCTGCCTCTCAACAGTATCCTAATGAACAACTAGATTGCTAACATTCTATATTTATTACAAAAGTGTTGAACGCCTGACGTCATCTTGATGTAATAAAAACTGTAATACCTAGAGCATTTCCTTTAGAAATTACATATCTGAGAGGGTCTTATTTGCATCAGAATTATGGTTAGTGCTCTAAAAAACGAAAATGAGGACATCTTTTCTGAGTTTTCAAATAGTGACAAAGCACTTTTAAATTATTTGTTATCTTTTAATTTTTTTTATCCAGTTGACCACTTGATTAAATGTTGCACTCAGGGAAGAGGATGTGGTGTTACTTCCAGAGCTGCAGACTTTGCAACTGGGGAACCAGGTTGGAGTTTCTGCTTCAGCTCAACATTCTGTGATTCTGGTCAAATCACTTAATCTCCCCATGTCTACAACCAAAATGAATTTGAACTTGTGTGATGTAACCAATGCTCATGTAAAGCACTCCAATGCCTGACAAGTCTGCAGTATATAAAACTGCAAGAACACAAAAAATAAGTGTTTTGCACACTTCTGTCATTGGGCTACATGTGGGCTACATCTGGGTGATATTTGTGCTGCATTTGGGCTCTTTTGTCTCTGGTGGCCATCTTGGGAGATTTATTTGTTATGAAGTTTCCTAATTTCCTCATTTACTGCAGTCTCCTCAGTAGGAAATGCTTTCAGTTTTTTACTTTGATTCCATCAAGAAGGTATTCAGATATGTCACACATTTGCCATAAATTCTGAATGTTAGCACTCTAGTTGCTCATTAGATCACTGTAGTAAAGCTACTGCGCACCACGGAAGTCTGCTGCTGGTATTAAAAGAGCATGTTTCAGTCTGCATGTCAGAATGTTTTAATGAAATAGAAGAGGATTTGAGAAGTCACTCAAAATGTGCCCTAATTCTTTTTTCTTCAGCACTAATCATAATTTCTATGGCAAAATGAACCCCCTCATTGTGTTCCTTTTTAAATTAAATGTTTTAAGTGTTACCAGTTTATTCCAATCAAGATGGCTTCAGGTGTGCCATACTTTTGTCATAAGTAAGACAGTAAGCACTCTAGTTGTTCTCAAGAACACTCTGTGACATTCTGTCATTGGGCTATACTTGGGCTACATCTGGGTGATATTTGGGCTACATTTGGGCTCTTTTGTCTTTGGTGGCCATCTTGGGAGACCTATTTGTTATGAAGTTTCCTAATTTCCTCATTTACTGCAGTCTCCTCAGTAGGAAATACTTTCAGTTTTTTACTTTGGTTCCATCAAGAAGGCATTCAGATGTGTCACACATTTGCCATAAATTCTGAATGTTAGCACTCTAGTTGCTCATAAGGCCACTGTAGTAAAGCTAATGCTCACCAGGGAAGTCTGCTGCTGGTATTCAAAGTGCATGTTTCAGTCTGCATGTCAGAATTTTTTTATGAAATAGAAGAGGATTTGAGAAGTCATGTGCCCTAATTTTTCTTTCTGCAGCACTAATCATAATTTCTATGGCAAAATGAACCCCCTCATTTTGTTCCTTTGCAAATTAAATGTTTAAAGTGTTACCACTTTATTCCAATCAAGATGGCTTCAGGTGTGCCATACTTTTGTCATAAGTAAGACTGTTAGCGCTCTAGCTGTTCGTTAGAACACCCTGGGACATTCTGTCATTGAGCTATACTTGGGCTACATCTGGGTGATATTTGTGCTACATGTGGGCTCTTTTGTCTCTGGTAGCCATCTTGGGAGACTTATTTGTTGAGAAGTTTCCTAATTTCCTCATTTACTACAGTCTCTTCAGTAGGAAATACTTTCAGTTTTTTACTTTGATTCCATCAAGAAGGCATTCAGATGTGTCACACATTTGCCATAAATTCAGAATGTTAGCACTCTAGTTGATCATTAGATCACTGTAGTAAAGCTACTGCTCACCAGGGAAGGCTGCTGCTGGTATTGAAAGTGCATGTTTCAGTCTGCATGTCAGAATTTTTTTATGAAATAGAAGAGGATTTGAGAAGTCACTCAAAATGTGCCCTAATTTTTCTTTCTGCAGCACTAATCATACTTTCTATGGCAAAATGAACCCCCTCATTTTGTTCCTTTTTAAATTAAATGTTTTAAGAGTTACCACTGTATTCCAATCAAGATGGCTTCAGGTGTGCAATATGTTTGCCATAAGTAGGACTGTTAACGCTCTAGTTGTTCTTTAGAACACTCTGGGAAGCTGCAGTAGAACACAAAGGAATCAACTGACAGTCTCTGCCCTTGTTGGATGTACATGTTTTACTGAGAATGTCAGACTTCATTCTCACATGACTGAGAAAGATAATGTGAATTTACAGAAAATATGTTCTCAGTTTAGCTTATAGATCACCTTCCAAACCTCTGTGGCAAAAGCATGAGAAAATAGATTTCTCTCAAACATGATTCATGATATCACAGCAGAAGGCTTTTTCACATGGTAAAATCACCTTAGAAGACACCACAATTCCTAAAATGAGTATGGTACCATCAACAAAGGATTTATAATGTAACTAAAGTCTTAAAACCCTCTATTAACTACAATGCTTTTTAATGAGGTGCTATCATGTATATTGGTCCCAAGATGGCTGCCAACACTTCTTGGATGAAGTACTGACAGCCAATCAGATCTCACGATGAGATTTGTGGTTAGGCTCCGCCCAGATATATATGTGATTTTGATTTTCTCAGGAACTACTGAACGGATTTACACCATTTAAGCAAAAGGGACGACTCTGAACCAAGGTCTAACTTTCTGCCAAATTTGGTGTAATTCCGTTCAGCAGTTCGGGCTGTAGCTGCGGCTAAAGGTCCTATGGGAAATTGCATGGGAAAACACGTTTTGGGACCCCCCTTTTTTCTCAGCCCCCGCTACACGAATCATCCCGAGACTTTCAGGATAGGAGCGGACCGGAGCTGGCCAAAAGTTTTGAAAATTTTGCGAAGATTCGTCAACGGGCGCCAAAGTTATTCCAAATAGAATGTTGCGGATTTCCTATGGAAAATAGGTCCTAACTATAACTACCTACTGGCGACCGCCAGTAGGTAATAATGTTATATATATTTGTATATAAGAAACCCTGAGACTGAATAGGACATTTAGCCCTATTTCTACGTCTGTGCTCGTCCTGGTTTTTCATTCGGAGAATCTGGTCACCGTACTCTTGGTGCCTTTTTGGCCTCTCAAGAGCCCCTTACTTGCTGCTGGAGAGCTAGAGAATGGAGCAGAAACTAGAAAATGTAAACAGGCACAAAGAGACCCGTTCACTTTCTTTCTTCGACCTCCCTTCATAACTGCTCTGTCACTGGGTGGCAAGGGTTCTGTAATAGGTTAAATAGGGTAAGCCAGGGGCAACAGCTGCTACTTTTGGCTACCCCCAATTGAAGTCCATAGTTAATTCACATAGCCCTGGTTGCAAACCTGTGATTCAGCATTTGCAGCTGGGTCTGGTGGCTTAGTGTATTAATGTGTCCACTGTAAGGGCCTGTGTTCGACCTGATAGTAATAGGTTCAAATCCTTGCGGGTCCACTCAACCTTTCATCCTTCTGAGGTTGATAAAATGAGTACCATTGAGTTGGGTAAAAATAAACATGTTATTCAATACTAAGATACCCTTGTATCAACGTGTGCTTTACAAATACGCGTTATGGTATGTAGTGGGAGGCCCCCTTTGCTCAGGTGTATGCATGTCATTAACCACATGAGACACTCGAGAGTATCCGCGCGCGTTACAAATTAAAGTAACATAACATGAGTTGGTGGCTGTGGTGGTGTGAGATGCTTGCAAAATGCAGGCACTGGTGTTCCACCCATGTGGATGCATACAGCAGGTAGTGAGCCTTAAAAGGCCTGCACCTGGCCTGCGCATCCTCCAGGCAGGGATCAGCGCAGTCGATGAAGGGGTTGCTGATAATAAGACAGTTGGGAGTTGCTCTAAGACAATGTGACGGGCTGACTCGTGTCACTGGGAATCTGCACAGACTGGCTGGTTTGCTGCACACACCTCGACTTAAGTCATTGAGCGCACCTTTGCGCCCTGAGCAAGTTGGTTTTATATGCCCAGGAGAAAATCCTACCTGGAGCCCTTTATGTGAGGTCATTGTCAAAGCTTAGATGCCACGTCCATGGAGAAATACAAACAGGGTTGTACAGCACTCTGCGCCACCTAATACACTGGGCTTGTGCAAAAGATTATTTTGATGGCTGGTTGAGTGGCGCTTTTCTACTCTGGTCTCTGGCGTCTATTTCATTGCCTAGTATTGCCCTGCCGTAGCACCAATCCTGCCGATATCCACACATTTTTAACACATACATTTGGGTGTTAAGATGTCAGTAAAGCAGCTCTTATCTCTTGTTTTTAAAGTTAAACCACAGGCAGGTCTCAGGATTTGCAGTATGTGCTATAGAAGGTGTAGGTTGCATCGCCGTGCTGTGTACAGTAATCCAAACTACCTACATCTTTATTTCCAATTCAGGTCCTGTTTCAAGCAATTGAACACTGAAACACCAGATAACAGTGGCTGACCAATGACAAAATAAACAGTTCACAAGATGTATGGTCAAGATAGTGGTGTACGAAATTTTCTTTTATAGAATTAAGCTAAATTCTGCAAAAATTATGTGAAATACAAATTCAGCATTAGATACAACATTTAATTTGCAATGCGTCCTCTCATCCATTTTGCATGTGAGGATGTGTTTAGTGCTATAAAAAACGCAAGAAGCACTTGTGCCGTGAACAATAGTCACACACGTTCTGGCCATTCGATTGTTCCCGTGCTTCCACGCTAAGTGGCGTACTGGCACAATGTCGGGATTTTTGGGTAACAAGAGTAACACAACATTAACAAAAGTGCGAAGGTGTAACAGAAATTTCACCTAGGCCTAATCAACACATCCTTATCTGCATTTTGCAAGTATTTCATACCCCCAGACACCCCCTTGTCAGGACAAAATTTGTAATATATGCTGATATTGCAACAATTCTCAGCTATTCATCACACAGAATGAACCTTATGCACAGCTAAACAGCCATTTTATGTTTAAAAATTATACCTTTCTCATTCACTGTTGCAAGCACAAAATCACACGGGAAACAGCCTTTACAACGAGGTTTTAGCACTCTGTACCTTTACCACAATTTTTTTACCACGCATGTTTTTAGAACACACATGCATTTACATTGTAAGCCTTTACCACGCATTTAAGGTAAGTTCCGAGGTGTGGGGGGTCTCCCCTCACAAATACACTGTTTATATATATAAATATATACATAAACAATGTGTGGTAAAGGCATACGTTGGTAACCTGCGTTCTAAAACAATGCGGGGTATAAAATGCGTGGTAAAGGCATGCAGAATATTTCCCTGCGTTGTTTCATCACACCACCAATTACAATCAACTGGAGTGCCTGGTTTCAGTGTGGGTTTTAACACAAGTGGTCAAACCCCAGACGGCTCATAAGGAATCCCTGGCACTCTGAACTCTCAACCCCTCCTAGGCCATGTTGGTTCAGTCACTTCCAGCACAATCTAGTTAACTCTCAGCACTGTCCTTCATGTGGTCATTAACAGGGCATTTAATGGCATACTTAGTAGCAGAAACCCTGCCGCGACCAAATATCCTCTTTGACTGCCTGTCCTTTCTGAAAAAATACAAATTCATGTTTTCTTTAATAACTGTGGGAAAACCTGCTCTGACTGCACGTTGACCTTGATATTGTTCTTTCCCGTTGAAGTTTTTGTCATGGCACATAGTAGCTTTTTGTGAAACTCTCTTGTTTTTCAAGAACTGTGTGTACATTCTTTTTGAGGGTTGATAGACAGTACCTTTTTCAAGGCCAGGTTTGATGGATCCAGGAACTTCAATTTGTCAGGCTGTTCAGGGCATGATGCCTCTCTAATAACTTGGGACGTGAGAGACCTGGACATCAGTGGTGGGCGGTGACCCTCAACACTTGAGGGGTGTTGAGGGGACCAAGAGCCAAACCCGGGGAGGGGGGGGGGGGGGGCAAAAGATGTTTTGTCTTTTTTTTAATGTACTTATGAGTGTTTCGCTCTCCTCCGTCTTTTTCTTCTTTCTCAGCACAACAGCACCTTGTGGCGCCCCAGGCAACCCTCTTTTGCAAATCCAGGCACTGCTCTCATGCTGCAGATGACTTTAGGAGGGTGCTACATCTCCTCGCCTGCCCCCGCCCCCTCACGCAAAGCTGTGGGTGGAAGTAGGAGTAAATAAAATGACAATAACACGAGTTATTCTAATTTTATTTTATTTGTCTTTCACTGCAAAAAAGCAGTAGGACCTTAGCGGAGAAGCTGCCTCTGCAAATATAGCAACATTCCAGCTCAGATCACTGTGCTTTTGTTCAGGGTTCTCTAAAGTCAGTCCTGGAAGGTCAGATCCACGCCAGATATTTAAGGTAAATACATTTATCTAAATGGGGATATGCTAAAAATCTGGCATGGATCCGGCCCTCCAGGACCGACTTTAGAGAACCCTGCTCTTGATAATGAATTTCTCTCATCTAAGAAATGTGGTGCAAGAATTGAGATAACTAGTCTACTGACACAAACATATTGTGGCAATGGCAAAGATTCCTGTTCTGTGACGAGTAAAAGAAAATGAAGAGCTGTAAGAGAGGACGGCTTTTAAGGACTTGGAATTCTGCTCTTACCTTGACTTAGGACACTGCACCCTTTGCTCGGGTTGGATTTGAGGTACCATTTTGGAGTTCATGGCATTGTGCAGGAGTGCAGTCTGAAGCCGAACGTCTGTTAATTGTTGATTCTTTTACAATTGGAACAGCTGTCCATCTCAGTAGAGTCTTAGGTAGTTGTTTGAAAGGGGTTCATTACATGAACCGGACAGTGTATTTATTGAGTTGTGAGAAGGGGATGGAATGGATAGTTACATCCTTCCAGTGTAGCACAAGAGCCAAAACGCCCTTGTTACCAAAGAGAAGCAGCAGGACACCAGCAGCAGACATCTAGACTTAGCGCCATATTCTCAATTACCAAACAATATTTTAGTAGCAGTGCCAAGAATGTAAGAGTCTGACATTGCCATTCTGACATGAAGCCATACCTGCCAACTCCCACAGTGCCACCTTGTGACACACGATCTCTCGGCAAGGAGCTGATATCAGACTGGCAGGGAAAGCTAGCTGAAACCAGGAGCAGCCTGTGCAGGTAAGAGCGGTGGGGCTGGGTGGGGGGGAGCCGACAGATGACTACGAGAGAAAAGAAGAGAAAAAGAAAATCACTTACGCTCGCCGCATCGCCGACTCAGCTGAAACCCACTGTAAATAGTGGTTTTCCAGCTCGTTTTCTGAGGCTTTGAATTGCAGACGTCCATTAAGGGGCGTGAAAACACCCCAGGACATGGGCATCAGCCTCAGCAAGCTTTTTTTGGGTAGGGTTATGGGGGCAGAATGGGGTTCAAAAGTTCCTCATAGGTATTCCTCTGCACAAGGCCCCCTCCCCTTTCAAGGTCTTGCCCCCTGCGTACACGGTGAGATTGTTCTTCAAGTTGGCATGTATGTGACGTGTAAGGTATGGATCGTGCCGTGAAACACCTTAAGATGCAGGCCCAGCAGAATAACCAATATGCCAGCCCATTACTGAAATACTACTTGACAAAACCCGGATCTACGCTGCATAGGGAGTCAAGGATAGTGCCCTCAGACTGCTGAATGAAAGTGGGTTAATTGAACATCAACAAAGCGACAGTGCAAGAAACATGTCGAGATTGCGTAAAATATCAAGTGACTCATGTTGCTGCTAACGAATAAAAATCACCAAGTCCTAGTAGCACCCAGGATGACTCCAGCCTTACTACCTCAAGTCAAAAGTGCCAAGCTTTAGAGAACATACAAAGCTGTAGAGGAAACTCCACACGGCGCTCTTTCAGTAATGTGGTGTCACATCACCAGG
The DNA here is from genome assembly GCF_964204655.1 of Triturus cristatus. NCBI lineage: Eukaryota > Metazoa > Chordata > Amphibia > Caudata > Salamandridae > Triturus > Triturus cristatus. The sequence goes on from NC_140589.1 coordinate 964,848,136, forward strand.
GGCATTGGAATTATGCGGCAAGGGAGCACCAAATTATGCTTCAGGGTTGACTGCATTATGCGGCAAGAAAAGGCAAATTATATGACATATTGCAGCACATTTTTTGATAGTATTAGGTGATTTTTTTTTAATTTTTACAGTTGGTAATACTACCTGGGTAAATATTTCGACTCTTTATTACCGGTTTAACAACCGAATACAGAAAAGAGCAACTGAAAAATGACCAGTTAAATTTGCAGTGGGACATCCATTGTGCACAAAGACAAGTTGTAAAGTTTTTTTGTAACTTTCAATCCGTTTGTGCTAGAAGCTATTTTTTTGTCACAATCTGCTGATTATACAGCAGCTGATGGATTATGTGGTAAATGCTGCAAATCCATAATCATGCGAAAAAGCTGCGACTGCATAATTTCCCTGTACATCTCCAAGCGACAAGGGCAGAATGACAGTCAGGCATTCTTACAAAGCGGCTTATGCCTTGTAAAACTGTAAGGGCGTGGGCAGTTACTAGAGGCGTTGCATGACTGTGCAACCACGAGTGTTTTAATTCAGTATAAGGTAGACTGCTGCACAAGGCGCTAACACTACTGGTGTTAAACACCAAAGGAGCACGGTTTACAACTATGATAATCCTGGAATATTAAGACATATAAAACGCAAAACATGCTATAAAAAGGTACTGTCACATATGACCGTTGCCGACACACATGTCCTTGAAGTCACTGCCAAACATTTGAATTTTGCTGCTGTTGCCATTCCATCCCCTCAGCCGGTGAATTAGCAGCATGTGTGCATAAGCAGTTCCGGTGGCTAGTTTACCTGTACTTCTCAGTGTAGCAGTGCAACGGGGCAGACGAACAGCAGAGAATTCTGGGAAATCTTAAAGCCCGGGCGAGAGACAAGGGAGACAGACATTGTGGGTGGCAGCGTCGATGTAGGCCATAAAGGCTGCTTCCGGTACTGCGTTTTCAAGTTGGGAAAGGCGAAACCATAGAAAAAGTTTGAAATGAGTCACTTGAAATTATTTATGCTTTTCACCCACTCAGAAAGGCCCTCTGGCCCTTTTTCACACTAAACTCCGTGAGCCTCAACAAATATAAAACAAGTACCTTTAAACAAAGCCAGTGCAATAGAGGTGTATCTCAGCACAAAAGCGGGGCCTTGCTTCCTTCTGAGAGTGAAAGGTGTATTAGTAATAAGTTTAATGGTTCTCGCTTTATCAACATCAGAAGGATGAATGAGTGAATCAAGTCAAATCCGCAGTGAGATTCAAACCACTGAGCTATGTTAGAGGGCCCCGGAGAGGCTTCCCGTAAGACAAATCCCTGCATACTGCAGTTGCCAAAATGTGTAGTGTAGTACTGTCTTGCACGATTTGATCATTTATGACTAAAGGCGGTGTGCATTTACGACCCTTGGGAATTTTCATGCAGAGAACCCAGGCGTTGTAATACATAACATAATCCTAAAGGAAGCGCTGGAAAACCACCTGCAAATGATGCAAATTGAACGTAGCAATGGTGGGGCAGCAACTTTTCCATAGTGTTTTTGGCTGGGCTACCATGGTACCACCTCCTACGCACGGTCCTTGGCAAGCCACCTGCGTCTGTCTCCGCCTCGCTAGATGCCAGCTGAATGGCAGGCGATGGACTCTATAGATACCAAAAGCAAACTAAACTGGACTCCACTGGGACTTAGCAATGACAGTAAATGCATAGCAGTGGTCTTACAGTAAGGGTTTTTAAATAATTGCATTTTATGAATGACCTATAAGTATTAAAACATTTTTGGGTGGGCTGTCATCAGGGTCATATATCACCATCACTCATGGCCCCCGTCATCCAAGACTCGCAAAGATGTTGTATCGATCAGTCAGGCATCAGCATAAGCGAAGCCTTGGAGTGGCCCACCTGACGTCGAATGAGGCCTGGTTTTTGTATGCGCCCTACCTTCACTATGAGACCTTGCCCAATGTGCACCGCCCTCACTTAGAGGCTGATTGACAAAGGGACACTGCACTCATGGCAGAGGCCCTGCACTCATGGCGGGGGCCCCGTACTCATAGTGGGGGCCCTGCAATTCTGGCGGGACCTCCTCAATGGATAACTGCAGTACGAAGGTCCCTCCACGAGTGCCGGTCCCCACCACGGCCTTGAGTGCAGAGGCTTCACACTTGTGACGGGACCTCCTCAATGAGTAACAGCAGTTCAGACGTCCCTTCACGAGTGCGGGACCCCGCCACGGTCTCTAGTGCCTAGGCCCCACACTTGTGGGGAGATCTCCTCAATAGGTAACTGCAGCATGGATGTCCTGCCACAAGTGCCGGACCTCGCCACGGCCTCAAGCACGGAGGCCCTTTGTGAATCGGGCCCTAAGTCCGGTAAAGTGCTCAGGGTGCTGTATTTTCCAATTTTTTCCAAGGAGGGCAATAGCTGATGATCCATCATCACCTTTGGTTGTGGCATCCAGGGAAAGGTGTTCAACGAAAACCATGAAGATTTCTTGTTCTGAGGAGGCCAATACAAGGCTGATGATGCAGTAGACTACAGGGATATAAATTCAGTTTTTTCGAATAACCTATTTTATGCAGTCACTGCATTGTGTCTTTCTGTTTTTTTTTTTCATCTGCCTGAAGCAGAGTACTAGGGTAACAGAAGTTACAAAAACAGCCTCTTCCTACTTGCTGTTTGGAGCATTCGGCGTAACCAAGTGCTGCCTGGGACAATTCAACCACCTTTCATTTCAGTATCCTTTTGTCTCTGTACTTTGCCGTTCATCCAGCAGTCAGGGGTAGAATTGTCACCTAATAAATATTTCTATGCCACTACCCCACGCTGCTTTCAGATTTCGGTGGAACTTGAGTGAACACCAGCACAAGGCTCCCTAAAACACAAAGGCAACCAACCATCCCAGTGAAACCCCCTGTCATGCATCAGATTGTCACTAGTCTGAACCCACACCCAAAAACAAATGCAAATCAGCATTGGGCATGCTCCATAGGTACAGTCCAGCCCAAACTTTCAGGCCTGGGTCGCTGTCAACGGGAACACAAACAACCCCAGTTATGTTTGGCCTAGTTGCTCTTGTCAGCAGGGTGCAGCTTGCATCCCGTGGCACAATGGGGACACCACCCACAGAACAGAGGTCGAGTCCACCTTTCATCCATCATCCTGCAACGACATGAGTGCCCTTGGGTTGAAAAATAATGACACCTTTTCAAGTCGTGCGTGTTTTATAGTTTTAGCGTTGGTTGTGTATTAGCGCACATGGGGTTGTCCAGGACTTTAATGCACACGTACCTTGAAGAAGTGTGCTGGAAAATGCACAATTAAAAAGAACAGCGTGTTTGTCGAAGTGGCCGCAGCGGTGCTCTCCCGCAGGCGGCATTCCCCTTCGTACGTCATTCTTTCCAACAATTTACCCCACTGGAGGTTTACACGCAGCACAAGGGGCTCGTTTGACGCCGGTGAGGGTTTCCAGGAGCATCATTCTTTTGTCTCTGTGCGAACGCTCAGACGCACGCACAGCAGGAGTGGAAACACATGAGGCCATCTGTCCTGATGACCTTGTACTCGTCCATTGAGAGTCAAGGGGCCAAGCGGGTTCGGGGGGGGCGGGGGGGGGGCAAGTGCGCAAAGCAGTTTGGCTAAAAGGCACACCCATGCTGACGGCTCTAAGTCCTACTTTTCCGGATGAAATTTCGTGCACATACATGAGGAACACAATCATGTCCTTTCTTGGTCCTAGACCAGGGGTATCCAACTTTTTGGTAATAAGAGCTAATTATGTTTAATGAAACTCATTTCGAACTACTAATATTATTGGTGTTATAACAGTGAGCGTATGAGACCAGTTTACATTATTGACCACCCCATGCAAGATTACTAGCCGTGATCACCTCAGTGCATCAGGCAGGGTTAAAAAAAGCGTTATCAATATGAATATACATGTTTAATGTATGACAGCCATAGCTGCAAAGCCCCTGGCACCAAGGTAATATTAGCAATATGTCTTTCTAACACTGCATAATTTATCACTCAAACACTGAGCTTTAAATATATTTTGTAAATTCAACATTATTTCTCCAAACATTAGCTTATGACTTCCGAAAATATGCATATTGATGTCTCAAATATAGGCTTGTCAATTCTGGGATACATATAATTAATTCAGCAAAGTAAAAATATCTAATTTAGTAGTTTGGACTGAACAGAGGAGAGCTACTTGTGGGTAGCTGGAGGCCATCGTTGTGGAAGCCTGTCCTAGACACTTGAACTTCTCTTTCATGCTTTAGCAACCTGACAGTGCAACATTTTTTTGAAAAGGCAACTAAATCGTCTTTCTTTAAAACAGAAGCTAATTCAAAGGCAATTAGATATTTTTAGTGGTGTTGGCTGTTTGACTTTCAAATTAACTGTCGGAGTTGGCAAAAGCATTGCATATACCTGTCGACTCACTGCATTTGGCGGGTGTCACTTGCTTTTTACTTCTATTCACCAGCCTGACAAACAGAGTGACTTCAGACAAATTGTGTCAACCGCGTTTCAAAGTTAGATCACCCTCCAAAAAAGTGTTCATTTCCCATTGACCTTAATGGGATCACCCATTTAAATACCTGAATTTGCCTGCATTTTTAGGTATCACCTGAGACAGTGCACAGGGCACAATTGCGAGAAATTTTGTTTAGTATAATAGACTTTGAGCCCACCGATAACTTACCATTCATTGGCTCAATTGTCACTTTCATTTGCTGCCTTCTAACTGGCCAGGGCATGCTCATGTCATTTCCTCTTCTTTTGTTTCTGCTTTTTGTGGAGCATGGACCAAGTACTGATTGCTTCATTTTGCTTAGTGTGCCTTTACTGCTCATGCGGGGATTGAGCTACTACGTTAGTTGCTTGTTCCCTCCCACAATTCTGTTGTCCATGTTGGTTGTTCCCTCTCGCTGCCCACTCTTCCCTTGCCCGTTTTACTTGTTCCCTCGCTTTGTCAGTGATGACCCCCTACCCTCCTGTGGTACCTATTGCATCTTCCCTCCCACCATCACATTGTCCGGCTGCTTATTCACTACTCTTTTCTGTGATACTCCACACATGCTGTTGTCCATGCTGCTTGTTCGCTTACCTTGCCTGTGTTCCTCCCAACCCCCCATAGGACAAAAAAAGCACTATGATGCAGGAATCACTGGCTGTGTCATAATGTATATTTACCCTCCTGTTGTCTGTGTTGCTTGTTCCCTCCCACCCTCCTGTTGTCCATGTTGTTTGTTCCTGTCACCCTCCCTGCCTCCCATTGTCTGTGTTGGCCCCCACCTGCCATACGAAAAAAAAGTGGTATGGCGCGGCCATCACTGGCTGGGTCATAGCACTTTTTTCAAACTTTTAGCCAGGCTGCACAGCTATCTAACATGACTAAAATGTGGTCAAAACTAAGAGCTCTCACCTAGATGAGACCTATTGACTTTGCCAATGTTTGTGGTGGGAAAAGGTTGACAGCTATGCACAGCACCTGGTACTAAATAATAGTTTGTTTTTGACTTTCTCAGCTGTGCTTCTTCTTGATTCCAATCCATAGAGTGAGACCGATTCAGAATTGCTGCTTCCTGCTACCATGGTGCCAGCGCAGCAACCAGAGCCCAAATGAGAACGAAATGGGCAGGTCCTTATAAAAATACAGAGGACACGTTGTGAAAACATTCAGCATACTGTAGGAAAGTTTTGGCATTTACCAAGATTTAATTGGGTGGTGATCATGTGGGTCTGATGAAAAAGGAACTAAAAAGTCCACATACACTTAAGTGGTGTTTAAATCAACTCCCTTGGCCTTCCATCATGAAGGTTTTCTAAAGGAAATGTACCTAAAGTCACCCATGCATCCTGCCTCTTGTACGATTTTGATCACTGATGGCTGTGCAACGTACTGCCCTGTCATGTTTTGTGTTGTGGTCAGTGCTTTAAATGTGCCAGTGCTCACCAGTACTGAGTACCGGCAGTTCCAAGTTTCTTCTAGGCAAGGGACCAAGTCGCTAGATCGCAGGCACCAGAGACAGGAGTGGGCCGAATCGGACCTGTCAGGTTCCATGGTCAACGGTGGCCAGGTTTTGAATTTCGTGGTCTGACCAGCGAGCAACCATTGGTTGTCACATGACCAGTGGGGTCACCTAGGCATTCGTGAGGGGCGGCAGGACAGGTAAAATAATGATAATGGGCTAGGTCCCCTGAGTACACATCGCTGCCTGCACTGAGAACCGGAACTTCTTCTAGTGGCAGCAGGGTCAGGCTCTTTCAGAGTGGAGCGTGCCTGTGCGGCCCTGTTCTTCGGCCAATAGACAGTGTATTCCGGCGCTGGGTTACAGCGTATTCCGGCGCTGGATTGCAGCTGCTATCACATAAGAACTGGGGAGCCAGGTTCAAATAGAAGACCGGAGCTCCAACATTCTAATGTTTGTTCACAACTATTGCTGTGAACAAAAGGCCTCATGGAGCCCGAGGGGATTTCCATCCCCTCAGGCGACGTGAGGAATTTGTTTTACAAATTTGAACATTCTTCCCCTTGTTCTAATATCCTTAGAGCCCTCTGTAGCGGGCTCTACTGGCCATTAAAGGACCGCTCCCTTGTTAAAGGCCCTTGCCTTCGGCTCAGGCCTTGAACGCTGGAGTGGGCTTTCAATGGCAGGAAGACCCCTTTAGGCAATATCCTATCTCATACAGAGATCTCCAAAAGTGGGTACTCAACTTGTGCTCAATCATCTCAGTAGCCAAATGATGTAGAGGGCCAGAGTCTGAGGCCTTAGATATGGATGTGGGACCTAAAGGCTACTTCATGTCATTTTCATTTGGAGCAGAACAGGGATCTGGCAGAGTGCCAAATAAACTAATCTGGCTTAAAAACACACAAGATTGGAGTAGTTGGGTAAACGGGATTAGATTGTGGGTCTCCTGATGATACAGTTTATACTTATCCATGAGACAACACCCTCATTGCAATGCTACATCTTCACTTTTGTGTTGTGCTAGAAGATGTTTGTATTGTGCACTTTCAAAACCTGTAGCATTTTTAGAAAACGTGCGAAAATGTTGCTGTAAAGTGCCATGCTTGGCTCAAAGATCACACGCCTTGGATATACAAAGAAAATGCTTATTTAGCTAAATGCCTCCATCACAGGCACACCCCCAGACACGCCCCTAACCGTCAAGGCCTACCTCTATCAGTATAGTAAATACTGGCACTGTCTTGCCATTTAAAGCACTGGATGTGGTAGATCTGCTGTTTTATGTCATGCTAAGCCATGCTTTGAATTTGTTTTTGTCAATGGCTGATACACCTCGCAGAACAAAAATACCGAATTGATAACATTCATTTATGTTTGCAAAGGTTTCTGAGAAAAGCATATATATTCAGCAGAAATATGAAATATGAAATTGTGGCTCTCCCAATGAATCGTGCTGATAGGAAGAATGAAACAGTACGTGATACTGTTTGTTTCGGGCGTGTCCCTCCCATTCCCCTGCTTCTGTGTTTTCTTTACGCGGGGTTCCACATGTGCCTCTGCTTTTGGTTTTTATGTCGAGCCTGGGCAGCGTATGCGCTGCTCTGCGAGGCATGTGGTATCTGAGAATAGACATGAAGCTCCGCCCACTCTCCGCCCCTATTTGCCATTGCCTTGCATCATTGTTCTTCATAAATGCTGGCTTCTGATTCGTTAAAAGGCTTGTTAGTCCCTCCTTAGTACCACCGTGTCTCCATTTGTAACCTCCACTAAGGACAGGCCCGTTTACTTCTCTTGTTACATGGTGAGTCCTATTTAGTCTGTAAGCACTATTTTCTTTACTGAGTTTCTCCTACTGCAGACACAACATGCTTTCCTACAACATTCAGTGCGCCATGCACACTTTAACTTTCCAAGCAGCCGGAGTAATGGCGGACGCTTCTTTGAAATGAAATAGGTCTTCCATTTACAAGAGTTTGAGCTATTGGCATTGTAAATGACAATGCCTTTTATTTATCTGTTAATTATCAAAACAGATAGATAAAAGGCATTGTCATTTACAATGCCAATAGCTTAAACTCTCGCAAATGCGAGACCTATTGCATTGCAAATGCTTGTCTTTGGAAGGGGCTAGTGTCTCCTCTCCTTTCACCACCTGCATCTCTGCTGCATGGTTCGTTTACATGGTACAGTGCAGATGGCAGAATGTTTATTGGCAGACAGAATACGGCGACAAGGCGGCTTACTCTCGGCAAGGCACTGAAGAACTTTTGGTGACCACATTGAACACTACTACGAAGGTTTTGGCTCACAAATGGTAGCTCATTGTGATGAATATGGACTTGGACTCTGTTCCACAATCCAATAAATAGAAAGCCACTGCAGGCAGCTTCTTGCAGAGCAACGTGGGGGTAGACACTTAAATTTCAAATGATGCCATGCAGGAGTTAATATTATAATGGTATTGCATTTATATTGGGATTCTTAGCATGAGGATGTGGCCTAACGGCTAGAGCATCGACCTCGCAGCTGGTTGAACCGGGTTCGAGTCTCTGCAGGGAAGCCGAACATCCTGTGATTCTGGAGAAATCACTTAATCTCCCAGTGCCTAAATAAAAAGAACGTATCAGTTTGTAAGGCAATTGGTACCCGTTCATATAAAGCGTTCTGATACCGCCGGGTTGAGTTTGCGCTATGGATAACTCCGCCTCCGCAAAAAATTCCCTGATGATTGGATTTTCCAACAAGCACAAAAGCAACGCTTGCCTATGGATGAAACTTGCTAAGGGTTTGTGGTCGAAAATGAGGAGGATGTTGGAAAGTTAAGTACTCTCCAGTTTATTTAGGTTAGAAAATAATCTGTACAACAGAGATTAAAAAGTTTCCTCGTGATGAATTTACTTGCAAACGTTCAACAATGGTGTATAGTAGTTCATGTTTTACATATCTGAGTGCTTTGGTCTTTGTTTTAACAAATGACCCATTTTTTTTTACCATCTGCAATTTGCTACCTACTTTATGTGGAGTCTGCTAACTACTCCGTTGACTCCCCATCCCAGAGTACTTGCAGTCCTCAGAACGCTTGCTAAAGGACCTACATTTTAGGTTGTTTTCTGAAAATGACTAGTTTGAGCTCTGACATGAGAGTCAAGGAAGTCAAATTGCATTTGGACCATCCTTTACTGCAAGGCAGGCCCAGCTTCCAAATACTCACATACAGTAGGCCTGCTACAACAAAGGTCATGTGTAGTAGATGAAGTATTACCATTCAGTGTATTGAATTTGTACCCTTACAGAATAAGTGTGTTGACAAGTCCTTATATCTTTATCTTCCCTCATCAATCAGTCGTCTTATAACCGGGGCCGGACTGGGAACCAAAACCGGCCCTGGCAAAGTGTTCAGCCGGCCTCCCGGGGGTTGGGGGGTGCGGCCGAGCTGTCTCCAATGGCCGGTGTCAGCCGATTTTGTTACAGGGCCTGATTTTGCAGCTATGCTGCAAAAATGGCCCTGTAACAAAACCGGCCCCCCAGGGGCCCAAAACCGGCTCCCGCCCCTGCGGCCCACCGGGGGAATGCCAGTCCGGCCCTGCTTATAATCCATTTCTCACTCCAGCACATCGCATGTCAGGCTTCAGGGTATATGACATTTACCCTTTGGTTGCACTGTGCATGATGAAGTGTATAGGGGGCTGTTAGGATTAGCTTTATGGCCGTGCTCTGTCTGGTGTTGACTTATATATGGAAGACATAAGGGTCAATTTGTATCTACTTCAAAATGTTAGTAACAAGTTCTTTCTCTCCTGGTTTAAACACAGTGGTAGAGCGACCATTGGGAGATTAAGGAAAAGAGAAGCGCTGAGGGCGAAGAAGATGGTGAAATCTGCCACAGGAGCAAAAAAAAAGTAATAGCAGTAAATAAGAAATTATTGTTTCTCAGGTTACTATTTACTGGAAACCAGTTTGAGTTTGGACTTATGTGTGTCACGTATGAGCTCTCTTAGAGGACCTGGGAGAAGGGGGCTTGTAGGAGGAGTTGCCAGATTTCAGGTTGGCACCACTAGGTGAAATCAATGTTCTCATGCCATTTCCACCTACTATTGAACCAAAATGACCACCAAGATTTGTGCTCCGGAACTCCTTTGGTCGCAATTCAGGACTTGTCATTAATTGGGTGAAATCCTGTGTTTATGTGCTGGTTGGCGACCCCCCTCTTCTCCCGCGTGGCTGTCCGATTCAGATTTCACATTCTGGATTTAAATATCTAGGTATCCACGTGTCCCTCGATCCTGCGGTCCGATATGCTCTGAATCTGTTGCCCCCGCTCCAGCGGCTGCGGGCCGATGTTGCTCGTTGGCGTAGGCTCCCGCTATCGCCGCTTGGCCGGGCAGCCTTATTCAAAATGATGTCTCTTCCATGCTTTTTGTATGCATTGCAGAATACACTGGACATGGTGCCCGCCCGATATTTTAGTGAGGTAGAGAGCTTACAGAGGCAGCTAGTTTGGGATGGGAGACCGCGCATTGCTCTCTCTAAATTGACTCTACCGTGGTACGACGGTGGCATAGCTCTCCCTGACGTTAGACGATATTATTGGGCGTCCCAGTTGGTGGCGGTGAACCATGGGACATACGGCCCGGCGGTGAACCCCGCGTACGAGATGGATAAGCTACTGTTGCCGGGCAGAGATTTCAATAGGGCGCTTTATTCTACGAAGGGAAGGGCTAAATTGACCGGTCCTACGAAAAATGCGGTGCGCGCTTGGCACTGCGCCACCGCTGCTACGGGATGGACGGGCCGTCTGTCCCGTGCGACCCCACTGTATGCGTCGGATGCGTTGGGAGGCTTATGGCGTTCGAAAGGCTTTGAGAGGTGGGATTTGATCGGAATTAGTCGTGTGGGGGATCTTTGGACGAAGGGCGCCTTTAAATCGTTTGAAGCTCTTCAGACGGAATATAAGCTGAGCGATAGGGAGTTCTTTCGCTATGCGCAGATGCGCCATGCGCTACTTTCCGCTTTACCGAATCCTGCAGCTATCCCCGAAGCCTCCCCGTTGGAAGATCGTTTGCTTGATGGCTACCTGCCAGATAGTACTATTTCCCTGATCTACAAAAAATTGATTAATACTCGAGCGGACCTTCTCACACATTTGCGAGAGGTCTGGGTTGCTGATGGCCTAGAGTTGGACGATGAGGACTGGGTCGCCGCCGTGGCCTCACCGAGGGAGGTTGCTATACCGGCGCGCCTTCGATTTGTGCAGTTAAAGATACTACATAGGGTCTATGTCACCGGTCCCCGCTTGCTTCACATGGGCTACACAAGTGATGGGTTATGTCGGCGTGGTTGTGGCTTGCTTGGTACTTTTCTTCATATTCTGTGGGAGTGCCCGAAGGTGCTACGTTTCTGGACTGGTGTGCATGCAGTGATGGAGGAGGTTACGGGTGTGGCGCTGCTCCCTGAGGCTCGGCGATGCGTGTTGAATGTGTGGGAACCGACTGACTGCGATGTGGCACAAGAACGTTGGGTGACTTTGGGCAACATGGTCGCTAAGCGGGACATTGCGCAGCTCTGGGGGTCCGGCAGGCCCCCCACAGTTACGAAATGGAAAGAAAACATGGATTGGTGCATGTTCCGAGAGAAGACGGTTTACGTGGCCAGAGGCAAGCCTAGGGCATGGAGTAAGATGTGGGGTCCCTGGAATTCCTATCTGGGGGATATCTGCGCCCCCCCCCCCCTTGGTGGTCGCACCAGACGTCACGATGTCCCCTTGACTTTGATGTTCCTGGTCGCTTTGCAGGATTGATGGCCGATCCTCTCCCTGCCCCCCCTGCCCCTCTTTTCATGCGAATAACTGGGTAATTGGCTGCGTTGTCGCTATTGTCCCCCGCTCATGAGAGAGCAAGTCTCTGTTAATGGAGTTCTTTTGCCTGGTATAAGTTTCTTTTTGTTGTTTTTATTTAAAAGAGTTAATAAGAAACCTCTTTGTAGTGCTGTGTTCAGTTGTGGGCGGCTGCAGCCGTTATGCATGCGGCTCGCTCCGGCTCCTGTGATGTTGTACTATTGTCTTCTTCCCTTATCTCTACGTTAGCGGCCGGCCCAGGCCGTTGTAGGCCCATGACTGTGAATATTCGATGTGTAAATAAAGGTTTAAAAAAAAAAAAAAAAAAAAGATTTGTGCTCCGTAGGTAGCTCCCTGGCTTTAGATCTCGGTCGTTAATAAATCGGATTGTCACCAGGCAAGCGCTGTTATGCCACTAGGCCTTTTACACCTTATGTAAAATCTCAGAAATGAATAATAAATTCAAGGCTATCTCAGCCTTTTTAGGACTCGCCTGCATTGTAGCATGCAAGCGCTGCTTCGCCTTGGCGAGATGTATTGTCGTCGCTTTCGTGTCCGGCTTCTCTGGAAGCGGAGTTGGTGTCCGACCTGTCGGCATTAGGCCCCGCCCACCTGGACTGGAGATTTCGCTTGCGCACGCTCGTGCACGGCTCTTCCAGACATGCTTGTTTATATATGCATCGCACTTTCACTTAAGGTGAAAGTGCGATGCATATATAAACACGCGGCAGACACGTGGTTCTGGGAGACGGCAGGATTCTGACCTGGAACCATTTCCCTATAAACATTTCTTACATGGTTCACGCAGAATTATCGGTCTCCTGACTCTTACCCCCACTCCCCAGGATCCCTCCCAGCAGAAAATGCACTGGCTAGTTCTCAGTGCTCTGTGATAATACATTCCTGGGGGGCTTAGTCATCCTGGCAACAGGACACCCCTGGCCGCCCCTCTGGTGATGTAATGCAATGCTGGACCCGTGTGTTTGCAAGCAATAACAGAATGCGCAGCCTTTTTCAAACAAAATGGCAGCTCTGACGCTGGCTGCAATTTATATATACTCCTCCTGAACGCATCACTAAATCCTTTGCAACCCAGATGTTTACTTGACTGGCAATCTTTCCTTCTCCAGTCAAGTAAAGCGACTGGCAGGCTGCTGCTTTGGCCTCCTCAGAGTCCTGAGAAGATTCTTTCCGCTTATTCCGCAGGCGGCACGGGAATCTGTGGTGCGTGCGCTTATCCTGGTTCGTTTGGACTACGCCAATGCGCTTTATGTAGGGATCCCAGCTTACTCCCTTAATAAACTTCAAGTGATCCAGAATGCGGCTGCCCGCCTCTTGGGTGGGATCTCGCCTAGGGAGAGTGTGCGGGGCTACATACGTTCCCTGCACTGGCTTCCGGTCAAGGCGCGAGTGGTGTTTAAATCTCTCACCATTGCCCATCGGGCACTACATGGTCGAGGCCCGGGCTATCTGCAGAAACATTTTTCCTTTTATGTTCCGGGGAGGACTCTGCGCTCTTCATTCCTTAGGCTGGTGAAGATCCCCGATTTCCAGCGGCACCGCCTGGGGGGCGCTTCCTTGGCCGTTCATGCGGCCCGCACCTGGAATGCGCTTCCCTTCGCACTTCGCTGTGTGGAAGATATTGCGGCTTTTAAAAAATTGCTAAAAACTCACCTTTTTATCTAAAGTCAAGTTATGCTTTGTTTTCCCCTGGGTCGCGCCGGGACACTCCTTGGAGTAGCTGTGCGTGCTATAAATTTAAAAAACATAACATAACAAAATAACATGTGCTTTTCGCAGGGGGAAGAATGCCAAAACATATTTTTAGCGACAGAACAGAGCCGTGCAGTCTGTGAAAGGCGCTTGCTCCACTGCCTGGCAATTGCCCCAGGTTTTACACGTGTGTGCTGATGACATGCAGTAGGATGGTGTTTTGGTCATAATGGTGAAGTTGCGGACTGTTACTGCCACTTCTGGCCCTGAATTGTCGGTTTTCATGAGGCATTACAGCATTCTCGGCGCACACGCCCATTCTTTTCATCAGCATTCCCACCCGACTCGGGCTTTCATACATCACACCAGGGGCTTCGCCAGCTCCCGCAGAGAACATACAGAACAGTACGCGTTTCCTTTTCATGAGGCATTACAGCATTCTCGGCGCACACGCCCATTCTTTTCATCAGCATTCCCACCCCGACTCGGGGGTTTTCATGAGGCATTACAGCATTCTCGGCGCACGCGCCGTTCTTTTCATCAGCATTCCCACCCCGACTTGGACTTTTCATACATGACACCAGTGGCTTCGCGAGCATTTGCAATGCAATAGGTTTCGCATTTGCGAAACTTTTAGCTACTGGCATTGTAAATGACAAAGCTTTTATTTATGTGTTGATTTTAAAAACAGATAAATAAAAGGCATTGTCATTTACAATGCCAATAGCTTAAAATTTCACAAATGCGAGACCTATTGCATTGCAAATGCTTGTTTTACCAGCTGCGGTAAGGTGCTAATAAGAATGTGATATGTGACCATGTCGCTGTGGGATTTCGAACTCAGATCAGTGTGCGTTAGTAAAATCTGTTTCTGAAATATACGACCCAAAACACAAAATGTTGATGTTTTGTTGAGTATGTTGTTTGTGGATGGAATTTGGATCCTAACCAACAGATGTTCACATAATCAATTTAGAAATCTTGGATTATCTGCAGATAAATAATCCTGTCCTCTGCTCTGAACAAAGCGGGACATATAACTTTTTCATGGGGCAAAATATCAACATATTTGCTTCGGGCAGTGGTAACGAATTCCCATCTCTAATTATAGGAATTACTTCCTGTGGGGCGTGGTTTGAGATAGCATGATGAAGTTGGCATCTTATTGGCCAATGCTTAAAGCCAATTAACCAGTGGATAAAAGCATTTTTAGAAAGGAATTCTGTTTTATTTTGCATTGGTCAGGATGTCTAACTGCAGTCATAACTCCTGGGCCACACATTTCATGTTTATTCATGCAGTAGTGGTTTGGGGATCGTCACTTTGGAAACTGATTCATTTTATTTAGACGCTCAGTGAAACAAGCAAATTACTGCTGATGTTAACAATGTTCAACTGGGTGATGCTTGTCATATAAACTAAAAAATGCAAAAACAACAGTTGATGGACAGAATGCAGAACAATGTCATACATTCACCCCAGTACAGAGATCTGGGCCTAAATCCATCGTTTTTTTGCTCACCATGCCATTCCAGTTTGAACCCAGCCATATGCAAATCAGTCTTGACTCTGTGCCTCATGGGAACAGACCAGCCCGAACTGCCAAGCCAGGTCCTCCCTGGACTGGAACCAAGCATCCTAGGACCGGTTTCGGGGTTTCACCCCTCTTCAGCCAGGATAGCTTGATTCCAGTGGCATGGAGAGCACGGGACTCACGTCTGAGCATACCCGTCCCACTCGGGGTGACAAATGCAAAAACAACAGTTGATGGACAGAATGCAGAACAATGTCATACATTCACCCCAGTACAGAGATCTGGGCCTAAATCCATCGTTTTTTTGCTCACCATGCCATTCCAGTTTGATCCCAGCCATATGCAAATCAGTCTTGACCCTGTGCCTCATGGGAACAGTCCAGCCCGAACTGCCAAGCCAGGTCCTCCCTGGACTGGAACCAAGCATGCTAGGACTGGTTTCGGGGTTTCACCTCTCTTCAGCCAGGATAGCTTGATTCCAGTGGCATGGAGAGCACGGGACTCACGTCTGAGCATACCCGTCCCACTCGGGGTGACAAATGCAAAAACAACAGTTGATGGACAGAATGCAGAACAATGTCTACATTCACCCCAGTACAGAGATCTGGGCCTAAATCCATCGTTTTTTTGCTCACCATGCCATTCCAGTTTGAACCCAGCCATATGCAAATCAGTCTTGACCCTGTGCCTCATGGGAACTGTCCAGCCCGAACTGCCAAGCCAGGTCCTCCCTGGACTGGAACCAAGCATCCTAGGACCGGTTTCGGGGTTTCACCCCTCTCCAGCCAGGATAGCTTGATTCCACTGGCATGGACGGCACGGGACTCACGTCTGAGCATACCCGTCCCACTCGGGGTGACAAATGCAAAAACAACAGTTGATGGACAGAATGCAGAACAATGTCATACATTCACCCCAGTACAGAGATCTGGGCCTAAATCTATCGTTTTTTTGCTCACCATGCCAATCCAGTTTGAACCCAGCCATATGCAAATCAGTCTTGACCCTGTGCCTCATGGGAACAGTCCAGCCCGAACTGCCAAGTCAGGTCCTCCCTGGACTGGAACCAAGCATCCTAGGACCGGTTTCGGGGTTTCACCCCTCTTCAGCCAGGATAGCTTGATTCCAGTGGCATGGAGAGCACGGGACTCACGTCTGAGCATACCGGTCCCACTCGGGGTGACAAATGCAAAAACAACAGTTGATGGACAGAATGCAGAACAATGTCTACATTCACCCCAGTACAGAGATCTGGGCCTAAATCCATCGTTTTTTTGCTCACCATGCCATTCCAGTTTGAACCCAGCCATATGCAAATCAGTCTTGACCCTGTGCCTCATGGGAACTGTCCAGCCCGAACTGCCAAGCCAGGTCCTCCCTGGACTGGAACCAAGCATCCTAGGACCGGTTTCGGGGTTTCACCCCTCTTCAGCCAGGATAGCTTGATTCCACTGGCATGGACAGCACGGGACTCACGTCTGAGCATACCCGTCCCACTCGGGGTGACAAATGCAAAAACAGCAGTTGATGGACAGAATGCAGAACAATGTCATACATTCACCCCAGTACAGAGATCTGGGCCTAAATCTATTGTTTTTTTGCTCACCATGCCAATCCAGTTTGAACCCAGCCATATGCAAATCAGTCTTGACCCTGTGCCTCATGGGAATCATTCCAGCCCGAACTGCCAAGTCAGGTCCTCCCTGGACTGGAACCAAGCATCCTAGGACCGGTTTCGGGGTTTCACCCCTCTTCAGCCAGGATAGCTTGATTCCAGTGGCATGGAGAGCACGGGACTCACGTCTGAGCATACTGGTCCCACTCGGGGTGACAAATGCAAAAACAACAGTTGATGGACAGAATGCAGAACAATGTCATACATTCACCCCAGTACAGAGATCTGGGTCTAAATCCATCGTTTTTTTGCTCACCATGCCATTCCAGTTTGAACCCAGCCATATGCAAATCAGTCTTGACCCTCTGCCTCATGGGAACAGTCCAGCCCGAACTGCCAAGCCAGGTCCTCCCTGGACTGGAACCAAGCATCCTAGGACCGGTTTCGGGGTTTCACCCCTCTTCAGCCAGGATAGCTTGATTCCAGTGGCATGGAGAGCACGGGACTCACGTCTGAGCATACCCGTCCCACTCGGGGTGACAAATGCAAAAACAACAGTTGATGGACAGAATGCAGAACAATGTCATACATTCACCCCAGTACAGAGATCTGGGCCTACATCCATCGTTTTTTTGCTCACCATGCCATTCCAGTTTGAACCCAGCCATAACTAAGCATCCTAGGACCGGTTTCGGGGTTTCACCCCTCTTCAGATCAAGACTGATTTGCATATAGCCAGGTCTAAACTGGGGTGGCATGGTGAGCAAAAGAATGATGGATTCAACCCAGATCTCTTGACTGGGGGTGAATGTTTTGATTTGTTCTGCATTCCGTCCATCAATTGTGTGTCTTTTGCTTTCTTGCCCTAATTGCGCCAGGTATGCTCAAACGGCAAAATAAAAAGATCTCAGTTAAAGTGACACTTTGCGGGATCCGTAGGGCATTGCAGCACTGGCCCTACGAGGATCACCGCCCAATGATGAAGCATGACATCCCTAGGGATGTGTGAGGGCAACAAGAGACAATCCTGTTGACTGTCCTTTTATGTTTGGTGCAGTACCTAGACACCCATTTCTCTCTACCCTCCTTTTCTCAGACACCATCTGTGTCACTTTAGGAACAGTAACCCCCTTTTGTTGGTTCATTATCTTCCTTGGAACACGGGTACTGGACCTTTATCAGCTCCAGGTCCCCCACCTTCTTTTTTATATACATTATTTATACAGCACTCAAACATTAATAAAGTGAAAACCCAGCACGAGAAAACTACTACAACAATTTAGCAAAATTGAGTACATTTGAATAAACTATTTAATACCAAAACAACTAAAATCCAATCAGTAGAACTGGAGATGTGCAGTTTAAAAGTTTTAAGGTATGTGCAGTTTCAAAGTTTTAAGGTAAGTTTAGTGCCTAAAAGCACAGAGCACCAACTGTGGTTATCCGGTCATGCCAGGCTGGGACAAAGTCACAAGTTCAGGCCAAACACAATGGTTCGCATGCTGGTTACAGGGACCAGGTTAGTCCAACTAAATATTGTACATTATGTCCTTGATGCAGAGCATTGCCTTGTGCCGCTTTGATTCCGGTGAGGTGCTGCATGGGCTGCGATGTAAGGTCTTGAGGCAGTTGCGTTGGTTCTGAGGAGCCCACAGTTCGGCCAGCAGGAGTGCACTCTGATGCCAGACATGAGTCCAGGTCCTGGGAGGGGGTACCTCTTGCAGATCAGGACTCACTCCAGCAGAGGCCAGCAGCAGGGCACAGGCAGGTCCAGTTGAGTCTGGGCAGCTTGGCAGGTGCAGGGCAGGTCTCTGGAACTTGTTATGTTGCTGTAGCTCAGAACAGGAGGCCATTCCGCAAGCCCATGGAGTCACTCTGATGGTTCTGGGTTCAGGGAGCAGGTTCAGTCTTCCTTTCACGGGTAACAGGGCAGTCCGTTTTGAAGCAAGGCAGCAGAGCAGCCTTCTTCTGAGTCTTGATGTTGGGCCTTGATGCTGGGTATTGCATTGTGCTGCGTTGGTTCCGATGAGGGGCTACGAGGGATGGTAATGCGAGGTTCTACGTCATGTTGCATCATGCTGCATTGATTCAGACGAAGAGCCACAAGGGCTGCAATGCAGGGTCCTGGGTCAAGTTTTGTCCGTTTCGAGGGAACCCACAGTTGGGTCAGAGGGAGCGCACTCTGATGTCAGCCAAGGGTTCAGGACATGGGGGGCATCTCTTGCAGATCAAGACGGATTCCAGAAGAGGCCAGCAGAAGGGCACAGGGAGATCCAATTGAGTCTGGGCAACTATGTAGGTGCAGGGCAGGTTCTCTGGAGTTCAGAATAGGAGATCAGTCTGCAGCACTTTTAGTCACGTTGATGGTTCTGGGTTCAAGGAACAGGTCTAGTCTTCCTTCCTCCTCAGGGAGAAGTAGGCCTTGCAATAGGGAAAAATGAAATGGAGAGGTTTTTTACTTCCAGGACATGTAAAACTTAAACATACATGTCCAACTTCTTTAATACAATGCACTGTGTCCTATGGGCTGTTTAGGACATGCCATAGGGGTGACTTATATGTACTAAGAAAGAAGGATTAGGCCTGGAAAAAAATCTTTTTTGCCAGGCCTAAATGGCAGTCTAAAACTGCAGGCACAGGATGCACTCACAGACCTGAGACATGTTGTTACTTAAGTGGGTGGTCCAATAAGTGCTGCATACCCACTAGTATCATTTAATTTACAGGCCCCTGGGTACAAGTAGTACCACTTTCTTAGGGACTTACAAGAAATGTCAATGTGCCAAATGGGTGTAAGCTAATTTTCAACAATATCATAACTTAGATTTATTCCATCTCAATTGAGATGGAATAGATGGAATAAATTGATGAATGTTAAGCAACGATGAATGCCAATCAGGCGCTTACTGAGTTGTGCAATTGGTTTGGGGCGAGATGACGCCCCTCCCTATGATATTGTTGAAAATGGGTGCCAATATGGGCTGGCACCACACCAGTTTGCACGCTATCGAAGGAAAATACAGATCACAAGTTTAAAAATCCATTGAATTAAGGTGTGCATCCCATACCTACCATATGATGTAAGCTAATTTTGCCATGTTTAAAGGAGAGAGCACAAGCACTTTAGCACTGGTTAGCAGTGGTAAAGTGCACGCAGTCCTTAAAGCCAACAAAAACGGGTTCAGATTCTGGAGGGTGAACGTAAAAAGTTTGGGGGTGACCCAGCAGAGAGGGCCTGGTCCATCACATATGAATGTCAGACTTAAAGCTATTAAACCTTGCTCGCTTGTTGGTAGGCCTTGCACTGTCTTTGCTACCCCCAGGTTTCAGGACCATGAAGAAAGGCAGCAACATGAAAAAAGACAAATAGAAGTATATAAGAAGCATTTCTTTTCTGCGGTTTTCACTATTTGTTTTGTACCTTTTTCTGCAGAAGAAAATACAAACCTATTGAGGGCCTAAGAATGGAAAGAAGTCAACCCAGTGATGTCATTGAGGGTCAAATGATGTGTAATGTAACTTGCTCTACCCCTGAAATTTTGGCAAATCGACTTCAATTCCGTAGCACCTAACACCAGTCAAGCTTATTCCCATTCATGGCACAAAGAATGCCACTCCTGGATTCTGTTCTTTTGTGCTCCAAGCCTTGGAAGCTCCAAGCCTAGGCCCGCTCTTCCCATCAATGTGCAGAGTGAGAGCTGCGTCACAGGCAGGGCAAGGTCTCCTCATGCTAAACTCTACTGTGTTACAGGTGGATATGCAGGGAGAACGAAGACTATTAAATGGTTCTTGCCTGCCAGCCTGTGTGAAGCTGCCTTTTGCATCATCACATTTATTAAATGAAGGTACGAAGAGCACCTCTTGTATGGTTGGAGAACTGGTGCATCTCCTTTTTAGGTCAAGCCTAGCACAGCGCACATGCGCTACGTTAGGAGAGGGCCTCTTGGAATCACTCCAGACTCCAAGAGGCTTCTCCGTGTGGGTCGGCCTCCTCCCACAAATTCCATTGGCCTTTGCGTGTGGCTTTCAATAATGAAAGCACGCAAATGGCCAAAGACGGATGTATGTCCCGCCTTTCCTCTAAACGTTCACTCCCATGGCCTATGGGTCTCGGGAGCGAGCGGAGGAGCAGCGTTGCGCAGTGTGCCAGCTACATTCCAGCCAGGATCAGATTACTAATTAACCCAGCGCGGTCGCTTTCACTTTCGCGACTGCGCTTGTTTTATCTGTCTCTCATCTCCGTTTATTTATTCATAATTAATACAGCCCACACCGAGGCTCGAACCCTGTTCTCCAACTCCAAAGTCAGCGTTATATATTTTTTTTATTCCTGCTTTCATGTAGCGCGTGTGCCTTTGCGGCGCTGTAAGAGCACGCGAGTTTCACTAGGGGAGTCATTGCGTAGGAGCAGCGTGTGCCCGCAATTACTTTCCTCTATCGCCTTGAGTTTGTAATAAACTCATTTAAAGAGGAGTTACAATTCCCGGAATTGATTTTATGTTGTCTAAAATGCCATAAGCAGCATAAAGTGTTAAATAGTGGAGGATATTTATTTGGTGGTAATGCATGTTCAACCTGATTTACCTATCTCGAATACAGCTTTTAAGTTCCCGCACATCCCAGTTGTTAATGAACATGACGCATGTTTTCACATATAGTGAATTGTCCTGTAAATAAAATGGTCGCTGTAGAATTGTATTTCCTTGTAACCACTGGGGTCCTGCAACCAATTCCAACATCAGACTTTCACAGCCCTTTTTTATTACAGTTTGGTCTAAATAATAAATAGAACCTTCGTTTGTATTTTTCGTCACAATCTTCTAATGGGAGCATAACTCTCACCCAGACAGGCCCTGTTCAGCTCAAGTGCAAAGATCGTTAAGCCACACTCCTTCTTTCGCACGTGTTTAGAGTATCATTGAAACCCCACAGCTTTCAATAGAGTCCAGATTTCCTCGAAAACCCTTCCAGCACCACTGAAAACTGCACTGCTCATACTCCAGTATTCAGGGAATTAGTGGTCCCGGGTGCCACTGCCCCCTCTGCACCAACGGAAACTACTCCCCAGACTCAGAGACTGACTTGATGGTGAGATAAGGGCCTATTGGCTATGCCAATGCTTGTTATAACATGTCTCATCTACCCAGCGGAAGCAGATGTTCACTAGAGGGTAGCCCCACTAAACACACCGTTCTGTCATTAGCTGACAGTGGCAATTCAAAGGTGCGTGCAATTTTGCCTTCCTCCCCCACTGCCACAGAAGGGATTGAACAAAGTTTATTTATTGTCTTAGGGCTCAGCCTTGACCCAGCATGATTGGACCTTAAGAGTATCATTGAAACCCCACAGCTTTCAATAGAGTCCAGATTTCCTCGAAAACCCTTCCAGCACCACTGAAAACTGCACTGCTCATACTCCAGTATTCAGGGAATTAGTGGTCCCTGGTGCCACTGCCCCCTCTGCACCAACGGAAACTACTCCCCAGACACAGAGACTGACTTGATGGTGGGATAAGGGCCTATTGGCTATGCCAATGCTTGTTATAACATGTCTCATTTACCCAGCGGAAGCAGATGTTCACTAGAGGGTAGCCCCACTAAACACACCGTTCTGTCATGAGCTGACAGTGGCAATTCAAAGGTGCGTGCAATTTTGCCTTCCTCACCCACTGCCACAGAAGGGATTGAACAAAGTTTATTTATTGTCTTAGGGCTCAGCCTTGACCCAGCATGATTGGACCTTAAGACCTCTGCTTCGTCACTAGATGCTCGTGGACTTGTTTCCAGTCTTAATGATCCTTTTTCAAGCAATGTGGGAAAGTCCTGCCAACCCAAAATTGGATTCCATGCTCCTTGTGCACCATCGCCCCACAAAAAAATGCTGGTTCTGTATGCCTGTATGTTATAAAATCCCGGAGCGCCTCTCAGTGGCCCAGGAGGATGTCTTCAGAACAAGAATGACTTATAGTTAAGGACTCGTTCAGCATCAGTGCGGAACAAAACACGGTGCTAGGTACATGACCATAGTTCATTACCCCTGGTGCACCGGATGTAAACAATGCGGCGTACTTGAGGTTCCTCGTGCCTGCTTGTGTGAGAGGTAGCTGAAGACTCCCCTTTCAGAAGCACAGGGGACAATGAGGCCAGTTTCCTAATTACCTGAATCCATACTAGGGCGGTGTGCATCTCTGATACTGTTCCCGCCATAGCACTGGAGGATAAACCTCTCTGTTGATAGCCCAGTGAATGGTGGAGTGTTCTTCTGAAAATAAAAGTCCATCACATGCAGGTGACATACGACTTCCTGCACTCCAGAGATCGATGGCCAGCGGTATCTCAAAACTTGTCTGTGGTAAAATTCATAGTAATTGAAGTGATCCTGCAATTTAGTAAAATATTTTTTGAATTCGAAAACTGTTGGGGAATCTTGCGCCCTTTGACCATTGTTTCTTAGACCCAGGATGCTGTGTACAGACTGACCTGGATTTTGTTTTCCTTCCAGGACACAGGAGTTTCCTCCTTTTACGGCCGGAACTAATTTGTCAGCAGGCCGCTCCTTAATATTGGGGGTCGCCTGCAGTTCAGGCCCACTCTGCTTTAGTCGGCTTAACACTGAGTATTTGCGAAGACGGCGCTCGCGCCATTGCTGTTCCTCCCATGATCTATTTATTTATGGAAAAACGCGGTAACATCCTCGCCGGCGTCCCCTGTGGGCTGGCGTCGACGGAAAGGCCTCTCAGCTGTGCCGATTGCGAGATGTTTTGGGCCTCTCCCTCCGCAGATCCGGGAAGCACGATGGTGTCTTTCCAGGCCAGCATTTCAGCCACAGATGTCCTCTTCAACTCGAGCCAGAGCGACGGCACTGAGTGTGTGTGTGTGCGCGATAAATAATAAAGAGCCGGGGCCTGTGCTTCTGCACTAAGCTGGGCAAATGCCGCAGGGGTGACTAGGAAGGAAGAGAAGACGGATGGCCTGATTCAATTTCTCAACTCTGAGGGACATATTTTCGCGTGATATCTCTCTATCTAGCATGCACAGAAGGAGACAAGTGCTTCAGCGCTGAGACTATGGATTTCGGAGTATACAGCTCCCTAGTGCTTAATTTGTAAACCTGTAAGTGGCAGGGTCCTCGTCAGAGTAGATGGGAGTATCAACGAAGCAGATAACCATCACACTCCTACAAGTGTGAGTTCAGACTATTCCAGGCATTATAAGATTGGCTTGGGTGACAGTTGTGCTCTTCTATAAATTAAACAGCGCCACCGTGTGGCAAACTGTCATAAGTGCCGGGGTTGACAATTAAGTGCTGGTGCCCAGCACCAGAAACCACCGCCTCAAATTGAGTACTGAGGGTTCCCTAAAAAAAAATACTTTGCTTCTCCAACCCTGTAGGCCTATCGGGCAGTGCAAGCATTTTGTCACCCTTGGCAAGTTTAATTTTTGCGATTAGCCCCGCCACTGAAAATGGGCTGATGTAGTGGTATCTGGCACCCCTGCCCTGTGGCATCCAAAGCCGGCAAGCTAGTTTTGCCTGGGCCCAACTGGCTCTGCCTTAGTTCAGGGGATGTCACTCCACAATCAAGACAGCAGCAGATTCCAATGTCAGCCCTTGGGATAAGGTTAACCACATGAATTCATGACAGCAGGACCCCCGTGTTGCAGCCCTAGAGCTGCATCCACTGTAGTCTGATTCAGCCAGGGACACAACTAAACTCAGAGTTTAGTGGGTGGTGGGGTGGTGGGGGGGGCAATCGCTTTGATGAATGGCAGCATAGCCATTTTCAGGACTTTGGTCACAATGACTAGTTGAATCTCCCTTTAATGTTGTAGTTCACCTCATAATGTGGTCAGCATCTTAACACAGAATGTGGGAGCTGCATTCAGTGGTACTACATGGTAACCCTGAATTCCATCTTTCATCATGCATTCATGCTTTTGAAATGCTTGGCAAGTCCCGCAATCCGAAAGCAACTCATATTTGTAAAGATTATTATTAAAATTTGTAAAGCGCGGCAAATCATCCCCAAGGGGATCTCTCGGCGCCTGGGTAGCAGACAACATATTAAGAAGTGCTCTTTAGAACAGCCAGGTTTTAAGCAGTTTCTTGAACTGTGAAAGATTGGAGCAGGCTCGGATATCATCTGGCAGTCTGTTCCAGTGGGCGGGGGCTAGGTGAGAAAAAGCGCGACCGCCCATTTTGCCTCTCCTGATTCTCCGGGTGCAGAGCAGTTGTCGGCTGCTTGATCTCAATTGGCGCACGGGAATATATGGTTTTAATTTCTTTATTAGATAGGCGGGACCCATCCCCCGAAGTGATTTAAACACTAGACACAAGAGCTTAAAGAACGCTCTTTTCCTGATAGGGAGCCAGTGCAGTTGTCGCAAAAGAGGCAGTGACGGAGTTCGTGCAGGTTTGTTGAGGGCTAGATGTTGGTGCTAACAGCACATGATGAAGTACAGAAACGGAAAATAAAGTATAATTTTCCATGGTGTATCTACTGCACAATAATTAGAGTTATCCAGCGGTATCAGCTGCTACAGCTGTCAGGACATTTGCTAACCCTGGGAGTGTCTTTGGAATTTCTGCTTTTGAGGTTCATCAAGGCATTTGCTGGATCAGAATTCAAACATGGGTCTAAAAGTCCTGCACTGATCAATCAAGAGGAGGGCTGAGAGGCTCAGGGTGGGGATTGTCATTCATAGTCAAAGGGTATGTAATGTCCAGTCAGTTTGGGGACTTTAGTTGTTTGAATTCCATGACTGCACAGAACTAACACCCAAGCATGCATGACATATATGAAAATTAGTAGCAGGAGAGAAATAATATTAATGATTTCTAAAAATAATAAAGGGGAAGAAGAGGAAATGCTACAGCTTTAAGTCTGTTGAATTTCTACACAATGGTTTTACAGATGGTGTGGTGTATATATTAAATTGAAATCCTTGAGTAGGAGAAAAATGATTATAAAATATGACTTCTTGCAGTAATGCTAAGTGAAAGCATAACCATGTGCTTCTAGAAACAAAGGTAATCTGCCTCATTACAGCAGTGATGTGGTTAAATCAGAACAATTGAGTAAAAGGTTTTGGATAAAAAGGAGTAATTTACACTGCCCCTCTTGCATACCTAACCTACCTCCTCCTACCTCTTAACCAGATATTAAAGACCTAAAGTTTCCAATTTGGAAAAATCCCGCCGCCAAACTGACTAGGGACATCATCGAGGATTGTCTCCGCTGCGATAGGGGCATGACCATTCCCTGGTTATCAGGGGTGCATAGCGTTTTTCGCAGCGTGCACTTTGAAGACACTTTCTTAAAACCCACCACCACTAAGCACCCCACCAAATGTGAACTCAAAAAAGCACTTTATACGTCATTTGATGTCGAAAGGGTAGCAAGGGAGTCCTTGAAATCTAGCGTTTCTGGTTACTTAGCTTGTAATTTTATAATATATCCCACACCCAGATATTTAACTCTTCCGTTGAGTCATTGGGAGCGAGGCCTCATATTTCGCCTTAGGGCAGGCACCATTAAATATGCACTTAGCTTCCCTTTATGGAATTTTAATGACCAATGTGTTGAGCCATGCCCCTGTGACTCCCAGAGTAGGCAAACAACTCTACATTTTTTATTCTTTTGTAAATTTTATATGAAGTATATTAAATGGTTTTTAACCCCGTATTTTAAAAAATCAAAACCAATCAGCCTGGAACTCGCATTTTCAATGATTTTGTCCCTGGACGATGATGAACTTGTCTTTCGTGTGAGCTCTTTTCTAAAAACTGTGGTTCGTGCTCGGTCTACAATGTCTTAAAGTTTAGATGGACTATTCCCCATGTGTAAACAGTATTTTATCTTATTGTATGATTATAATTGTTTTCTTTTGCACTTTTATGGATTGTCAATGATCCGAATAAAGTTTTCATTGATTGATTGACCTAAAGTTTCCAAAACTAATGGTCTCTGTCCTCCCAGATCCGATCTGCCTCAACTCAGTGATATCCATTTTATCAGCCTTGGAAAAATGAAAGGTTAAACACCCCTGCTTGAATATAAAATCTCTTCAAGTTGCGCATAAATGTCTGTAGGCAACACAAAAATGGCACATATAACTACCCACATACACCCAGCTGCATATAATGTGCAGTAAGCAGGTTAATACATGGGAGGCTCTTTTGTGTTATTTAATGTCAAAACGTAACAATGTATTTTGTGCATTTCAATTCTAAATAATGCTACACAATATCACTGGCTTCACAGCCTCGAGAAATACACAAAACTCTATTACAATACATTCTATAATTCAAAACAGTGGGCCAATGTTATAGACTTTTTCTTAGGAAGGCTTACTTCTTTTGAGATACAATTGCCTTTTGACCGTCATGTGATGAGAATGTATTGTGGCTCACATGTTGAAGTGGAAGCGTTCCTGGATACCCCTGCCTTTTAGCTGCTGATGGTTGTGGTATATGATGATGGCATTTTAACCCCTGCCGGCATCCACCTGTCCACAATAAATTGGGTATGTCATTGCTTGTTGTTATGACATTGAAATGATCATATTATATAATATGAGACAGGAAGGCAGCAGTGACTATTGGAAGGAATAAAAACACCCAATGGCTTGTTGGGACTGTAACTGTCATTGCATGGAATACTTTTAGATGTGACTGAAGGTCAAGACTGTAGCCTCTGTCACTTGAAGTCTGAGACATATCTGATTACCTGCCTTATAACTACATATTAACGCGGTATTTGGAAGCGAAAGATCATACCAGGCTATAGGAGAAATACGAGAGGCTGTTTCTTTTATCCGGGGCACTGACTAGCGAAGTTGCCCCGAAAGTTGATTGGTGCCGCGCTGCCCCATTCGTGGATCACCGTCACGGTGGCCGGAGCGAGGTCCCAGGAAAACTCAACAATGCCTCTTTACACCAGAGTAAATTATTTAACGCTGTGACTTGTACTCTTGTTACACACTGACTTTCTTAGTAATTACTCTCCCAACGTCTCAAGGGGATGTTATTCCCAAATGCAGCGTTACCGAAATGTCCGCGCGCACGTCCAGGTGTTTGTTAGTGTGTGACTCAACATCCGAGTATCCCCGGAAGGCCTCCGTCCAGCGCCATGTTCACGCTACTTCCTGGTGTTTTCTCACGTACGCGCCGGCGCTCCTCAGAGAGTTGAGAGCGGAGTGCACGGGGTGCGCGCGAGGTAGGCACCTGCCACCCCCCACTCCCCCGCCCCCTTCTAAGGGAAGTTTCCTTGACACACGGCCAAGACACATTTCTTTCACTTCTTAGGTTTAATTAAATCTCGCATGGTAATAGCAAGGTCGTTCTTTAGACATTTGTCACTTTCTCCACACTTGCTTGAATGGATTGGTTATCTTGGCGTAGTCGAGAAATAGCATTAGCAGCAAGCAACGTTCTAACCTTCATTGATTTTTGATAAGGAATTCTTCACGATAAACATGCCTCCTAAATAGACAAATCATGATTTGAATTTCAAAATGGGTTTTCCGTCGAATTGTTACTTATGCATTTATACTTCTTTGTTCTCAGAATACCGAAGTCTTTTTTTCATTTGATGCAAATCAACAAAACGTTGTCATGTTTAAGCTCTTGCACTGCCCTGTCGTTTTGGCCGACAACACCCACGTGTCATCTTTTCTGCTCGAGCAGCATGATCTTGCAGTATTTATTTTTCGTGGCGTGCTTATGTGACCAAAGTTTCAGGCACAATACATTCAAATCAGATTGCCCTGAGAGATTTCTTTACACCCTGGTTATCCTTCAAGCACTGAAACGTATTTATGAAAAGTTTGTTATGGGCTTCCTTGACATTTCTACACAGTGTAGCATTTGCCTAATGCATGCTGCAGGTATTTATCTGTAGGAAGTGTTGGAAGAGTTCCAATATCCTTGATTACCTCAACCCTAGCGCAGAAGCACCTGGCTAACGCTACCCTGTTTATGGGAATTTTACTTCACAGTCGAGCCAGAGAGAACAGAACCAACTGACTCTATCAGGCACTTGTCTGTAGGAGTCGATGACCAGCAGTTGAGCCCCACCTGGTGATTGATTGAAAGGAAAACGGCCCCCTACTTTTCAGCATGTTCCTTGTCCTGACTAGCGTGTAAGAACACTCATGGCCTCCGTAGTCATATTTCCTCCTATGATTGTTATCACTGTTTTAGGGTGGGCACTGAATTAATCCAGAGATGCTTCAAGTGCTCTGTGATACTGCATGGGTTAATGAGAACCACTGGCCAACTCCCATTGCGCCCCAATAGCGCATCACCTTCTGTTCTAGAGTCTTGAGCTGGTAATGTCCGGTTACTTACTCGCAAAGTTCATGACTCCGAGTCTGATACCTCCCTGTCACAGTCCTCCCAAACATGACCCAGGACTGATCACGGGGGGGGGGGAGGGGTTCGGAGGAGGAGGCCATGTTGGTGACAGTGCATTGGTCTATTAGTTCGTTTAGCAACACTCAACATTGCCAACCACAGTATCCTTCTGCACGAAATGGATGAGATCATTGCTCATGTTCGCCACCTCTTTTTTATTAGTCCCACTTGCCATGATAATTCATTCTTTCCACTTTTATTCCTAATACATCCAACCTACAATATGTGAATATTTTTACGTGCTGACTTATCATGGGTCAGGGGGAAGCGTATATATTGTAGGCCTTATCATGTGTAACTTGTAATCAGGGTCCATTGTTTCCAGCCCAGAACACAAATTACGCATTGGGTCTGCACAAGGAAACCTGTTACAGAGAAGACACCCTAATCCTCTGTAAGCCTCTGATAGACAAAAAGAAAGTAAGGCACAAACATCTCTTTTTTGTACTGCCCCCTTCATAAGTGGATTCTCAGGGTATTACTCATAACTGGCTTAAGTACAAGGCACTTAGTGCCACCTTAATTAGTGACCATCACCCCGGCTCCTGGCACTGAGTTGACCTTATCGAAAAAGGATACAATGCATTTTATCTTGGAGGGGGCATGATAAAGAAATGATGGTTTGGTTTAGTTCCTGTTGTTGATAAGCAAGAGATGATGGGTGAAGAAAGCACATTTTCTTCTAGCGTGAAATTTCACAGCATTTTTAGTTTCTTGCTTATCTTTGCAGATGTCTCACATCTTTCACACAAAATGGCAAATATAACAAGCAAGCAAAAACTTTCTGTAAACTGCCACCCTGCTTTAAGCATTCGTATGAAAATGAAGTAATTGCAGTATCACTTTTTTATTCTTTAACTTAAGCAAAAAAAGAGAAATAGAATATTTGTTTTTTTAATGTAGAGAGGGAGGCAGTGCCCAAATATTCCTGCTGTATAATTTGTTTGATTTACTGTTCATGTCACAGCCTTTTTAGGTCTCGCTAAGCCAGCGCATGCGCTGCTCTGCGAGAAATTTAGTGTGTGGGTTTCCAAAGTGCTGCCATAGGCTTTTGGTGGCCTAGCGCTTGCGTTCACACGAGCGTGCACGCGCGCAGCCGCCATCTGTCTCTGATCGCGATCACTTTCACTTTCGCGGGCCGCGTGGCCGTGTCACTTTCACTGCCGCGCGGCCAATGCTTGTTTAGAGTCAGGAGTTGGATTGGTTAAGGATAGCGAAGTCGGAATATTCGACTTCCTACTTTAAAACCAAGAGAGTGGAGCAGATTTTTCTGCAGATAACGCACACCGTTGTCATAAGCCGGACCTTATTTTGCTGTACATAACATTCTAGTAGTCTGCCTATCAAATGTTGCCCCCATCTGCAGGCCTGCGTAGGGCCTGACATCCAGCACCCCTGGCTCCGATGTTAATTAAGGGAGACTTGCTTGTATCTCCAGGCTTAATTGAATGAAGCGTTTCGCTTCTAGCCGACCCTTGCTTGCACTGACTGTCGATGTTTCATTCCTGATGTGCCTCCTTTCTATATCTTGTGGATATATCGCATTGAGTTCTGATTTTTAGGTCAACAGGACTAAACACACTGGGACTTGCAGATTCATACCTGCGCTACGTGCATCGTGAAACTACATGTCCGAGCATGCCGATTGCTGTAGACTGGAAAGAAGACTGACAAAGACCCACTCTCAGGCATTGGCCAGTTAATAGCTATGAGAATTATGCAAATATTTTGTTCAACTCTAATGAAAATATGCTCAGTCGGTACTTGAGTGTTAGACAACGCAATACAAGTCATTTTGAATTTTCCTTTTTTCTGTTCCTAAATAAGCGACGTCTGTGTTGTCACTTTTGCTACCTTGATAAGAATGTACAGAGATACAGAATGGTAGGTGGTGCAGTAGGGAGGAATCTGGTAAAGAGTTAAAGCAGTTGAATAGACAGGCCACTTAAATGACTGGCCTGCTCAGGATTTCCAACTAGTACCAAGTCTTCAGGAGACTTTTCATTCCTGGGCTTACGTCTTGCAAAACAGGACTAAAACTTTCAGAGTGCATTAGGTTGGCAAATGAATGCCAGGGCCCGCAAACTAGGTGTGCAGTTGGCAAGCATGGAGGTGGAAATCTGATATATTCTTCTTTTCAGTCTCTTTGTGTCAAGTCAAAAAGTGACGGAACACTTTGAAACATCTACATCATTATGTAGTACTTTAAGAATATGCCTTTACCCTTTGTATCATAATACCGGATATAGATTTTTGAAATAGCAGTACGCACGTACTAGACTCATTGCTATGTACATGGGTTTAAGAATCACGGGCACACAGGGATTACCTTTGTGTCACAAAGAGATTAAAATATTACTGTAAAACACAAATAATTTATTCTGGAGAAAATATGAAATCTGAAAAAATGCAAATGCGTAATTATTGCACACTAAATTGTGCACCAACATTATTGGTAATTAATTACATGCATGGTCACTAAACCAACAAAAGGGTCAGTGCATAGAGTGCTCTGTAGATGCCATTGTAGGGCTTTCCCTGAGTGATAACCGCAAATACTACTTTAACAGCAGTATATGTGCATAGCTCCAAGACATGCGCCATTCGGCTACCACTGTACAGATACTTTATTTATTTTTGCCACCCCTCTTTGTGGATGCAAACCCACTCTTGCTGATGTGTCTGCGCCCAAGCAGTCTATGGATGGTCATATAGATGATTATGGAAGGGTAATGCCTTACGGTATAGAACTGGGCAAACTGCAATACCCATTGGCCGCTTCAATCCATTGCACCTCCCAGCCCACCTGTGGGGATTGTTGATGCACACCTATAGGAGATGCTTAGAGCACAACACTCTAGTGCTGAATTTGTAAGCTTTTAAGTACAGGGCCCAAAGTTTTTCCTAGCAGACCTGCCACGATTGTTGCAGAATTCTGTGGTGGCTGAATACCCAAGACTTCTTAGTCTTGGTTCCATCTCATGCCTCTTCTTCCAGTCCTTTTATCAGTCGCGGTTCTTCTTGCAGCACTTAGAGACCTTCCAGTATTAAGAGCTCAACAAATCCAAATTAACATAACAGACTCCTGCTACTTCTTTTTAGTCCATGCTTTCTTCCTCTATTACTGTTTTTCTATATTTTGTTTCCCCTTCCTTCTTCAGGGTTGGCGAATTTTATAATACATCTACCTGCCCTTGGGCCGCAATTTGTCAGAGAACTACAGACCCTGTAATAAAAAAAATCCACTTGTCCCTGCTGGTGCCAAGTTGTGAGGTGACAAATTATGGCAGCATTCTCAATATATCAGAGCTTTGATAGCCTCACTGACTATGCAGTAGATCCAGAGTTGAAATTCCCTGTGATTCTGTTCACACTCACTAACTTCCACTTTGAAGGGTATTCACCAACTCCTCTTTACTCTTCTCCCACAATAAAACAAGCATTGGCATAGCCAATAGGTCTCGCCTTTGGGGCCTTATAAATATTTAGTTATGCAGCACAATATCCGTGGTGCAACAACATCAACTGTTGCATGGCTAAACACTTATAAGGTCCCAAAGGCGAGACCTAATGGCTATGCCAATGCTTGTTTATTAGTGTTACCTATGGTATAGGAAACGCATGTTGTCTGGTTCTAGCTGTTGTCTGCCTAGCTTTTTTGCTGTCTTTTTTGTCTTTCCAGCGTTTCTCTTGATAGTTATATCTCTATTACACTGTCTTTCCCTCGTATTTCTCCCCCATCTCCATCTGTCCCATTCTTGTTTTTCTCTACGCCACCTTCTCTCTCTAACACTCTTATTCTCTCTCCCTGTTATTTTCAACCCCAATCGCTCTTAGTTCTCTCTGTCACTATCTCTGTCTCTCCTCAACCCTTTGTTCTTGTATCCTTTGCGTTTTCTGTACCATTTCTAATTTTTCCATAACCTCTTTCTCCTGGTCTCTCTTTGAATATCTCTGATTTTCTCTCCCCTCTCTCTCTCTCTCTCTTCTTGCTCTGGTTGCCTCTCCCTTTGACCTTTAGTTTCTAGCTCGAGGGAAATCTTAGAGTTATTGGGTGGCGGTGATGGGTGATTGATATTTTACTAAAGATGGCCCAATTATACACAATTATGACTCAAAAGTAATTGTTAGCTTTTTGCAGCACATCATGCCGGGAGGGTTGCTTTGAGGCGGGAGCGCCGTGGGCGACGGTGCGTAAAGCCAGATGAGTTGAATTCTTAAAGGGGCTGCGCCTTAAATATTTTGTTGACACCTTGAAACTGGTCGGACTGCGCTAGGTCCCTGCGAAGTTTCGGATTAAACCCCAATAGGAATCCTTCAGGGGCATATTTACAAGGGCTTTATCTCTGCTTTTTTTGGTTTACAAAGCCAAAAAAGCTGAGATAAAACCAGCGCCCTATTCACAAGAGGGTGCTAACATGCATAATCGCATGTTAGCACCCTTTTTCCCAACGCCTCACTTTGCATCTCCAATGAGATGCAAAGTGGACGTTACTGGGAGTACCCAAGATGGACTACCTTGCAAATATCGCTGATGTTTACATCGCAATATTTACAAGGCAGCCCACATGATTTTACCACACTTTAGATTTTGGCAAAAATGGCAGTTTTCGCCAAAACCTAACGTCTGCTAAAATCCTTACTTAGCCATCCATAACATAGGGGGTGGATTATGCTGATACGACGCTGTGGGTCGTATCAGCAAGGTTATCGCCCTTTTGCAGGGAACATCGCTGGAAAACCAGCGATGTTCCCTGCAAAAGGGCGATAACTTCGCTATCCCTGGAATTCTTATCGCCCTGGGGTAACGCGTTGTTAATAACACACTACCAGGGCGATAAATACCAGAGATAGCCTGCGATAATATAATTATCGCTAAGCACGGCCAGCGATAATTATCGCTGGCCGTTGTTAATATGCCCCCGGGTTCTTATCAGCAGAGCTGGTTTATTCCGCAGTGGCATACTCAATGGAAGAGCTTAATTTGTACCAAGGGAGGGTCCTGGGAGTTGGCACTACTTTTTGGGAACCGGGATTAATTTTCAATCTCGGGCTTTTAACCTAGAGCAAGAGAGCGAAAGTCAGAAAAGCAAAATTGAAAGAGGAAGATAAGAAAAGAGAGACAAAGTGTGAAGGCAGGCATGAAAAAGAACCCACAAGGGAAAGATCAAAAGAAAGGAAGTGTAGGGTGGAGAAAGAAAGAGGCATGAGGTGGAAGTAATTCGAGGCAGCCTTAGAATTCAGCAACCACTGCATTTTTCACAACAACAGTGGCAGGCTCCTAAGAAAAACTTTGGGCCTCCTAATCTTTTTTGGTTGTACTTTTGCCAATTGACCTCTGCCCAAAGGCTCCCAGGCTGTCCTGCATGCCCCACTAAAAATCCATCTTCCAAGTGGACAATTCAAAAGGGCGGAAAAGAAAGAGTTCTGGATTGTCTGCCTTTTCCTTTTGCTGGTGTTTAGGAAAGTGATCAGAGCCCAATATTTGTCCAACGTTTTCAGCAACATTGTGTTGCTTGTTAGCCATCTCTGTTAATGCAGCATTTTTGGATACATTGATACATAACTATTCAGTAATTTATATTTATATGATTTCTCTACTTGGCCGGTCTTGAACAATTCCTGTTACTTTTACTTCATTCCTGTACTCTGTTCAATTCTTTTGTACTGTTTTTACAGTTGCAGCCCTGCTAAGTTTCCCAGAGCCAAGCATGATATCCTGAACCAGTGCAGGTTTTTCTTTGACATCTGGGACTTGTAGTTTTGATTATTTCATTATAAAACACGAGTAAAAGTCCCAGAATTCAGAGGAAAAGGTCTGGACTGGAGCAGCACAACACGCATGAACCTGGGAAACTTGGCAGCTATGCAGTTATGCCTGTCACGATTGGCTATATTCATGGACAAAGGATGTCAGTTTATAAGGATCCGCCAGTGAGACAACCTGGTGTTCTCTGTTATCACATGTTTTTTACTTTTGAACAATGCTAGAGCCAGGCTTATTTATGAGAAACGAAGACTAGACCACCCAGCGCCGGCATTAGCTCCGGTGGCGCGACAGTCTTTGTTGGTGACCCCAATGACCTCTTTCTCCCCAGACTCCCTCACTACCACCCTCAGTGTCCCTCATCTCTCCATGGGCCCTCTCTCACCTGTAATTTATTTATTTATTAGCGCTACTCATACCAGTGTAGGGTGTTGGAGCGCTTTGCATCAAACATACATGAATGAATCATACATGAGTAAATCAACGTATAGGAAATTTTACATAATGCAATGAGGATTACAAGCTGTAGGAGTCACATGTTATCATTACTTGTAGGCTTTAGATGTTAAGAGTGCTTGGTCCTCAGAAGCACAACCTCTGGATTTAAAACATAACAGTGGTTGAAACTGGCTTTACTAATAAGAATTTATATCTACTCAAACAAGCCCTTTTTTAGGATAATGAGACTGGGGAAAAACATAACTTTCTAACCTATACCTTGAAGTTTACATGTAGATTTCTGACGACAGTTCTAGCACACTGTGCTATATTAGGTTTGTAACTTATGACATGCAATTAACAAAACAATTCTGTGGCAAAAGTAGAAACCCACTGAGCTATCTGCATAAAATATAATTCTGTAATCTGAATGGTGCATGTTGCTACTTTATTATGAGTCAAAACTCCCACTAGATAAAACACTGATCTCTCTCCAGCAGGAACATTGATCATCAGTGTTATCCTGACATTTTTATTGCTGCCTGAAATTTTTGCTTTTAAACCCATAAAAGATTTTAAAACACAGCGCCCCCTGAGCTTCGCTCCCAGTACGATAGCACAGGTTGCAGTGCCGTAAAGCAGGCTTTGAAGCAACACTAACATAATCTGAAAATATGCTGCACCAACCTGAGAAACACCCCAAATCTTAGCAAAATCAGGCTTAAGGGGACACAGTTTGTAGCAGTGTCCTTGCTAACTTTTAAATGTTGTGAGGAATGCACAAATGAGTGTTACTGTCTGTGTAAATCGCTTCAGGATAATGGGCTCAAGGTACCGACCCCAGTCAAGGCCCTTCCTCGTCCTGGTTACCTCCTCACACAGTGAGTTTTTTTCCGCAGATTGGCAGGTCAATTGTATTGTATTATATTGTAATTGCATTTTTATAGCGCTTACTACCCCTGACTAAGCATCAAAGCGCTTTTTGGAGAGTAGCACGCTACTCCAGAACCCATAAAGGATTAGTGTTGAATTAGTACAGTGAAAAATGAAAGTAATTTGTGTGGTGGATAGGTTAGTCAGTTATTTGGATTCAGAAGGATGGTGGAGGGATAAAAGAGGGGAAAAGGTTTGCATTTATATAGCGCTTGTTACCCCTGATGGGGTGTTGAATCACTTTTTTCGGTGAGTAGCACGCTACACCGGAACCCATAAGGGATCAGTGGTGGATTAGCATAGTGAAATATGAAAGTAATTTGAGTGGTGGATATTAGTTAGTTATTTGGATTGAGAAGGATAGCGGGGGATAGAAGAGGTCTATATACACTTATCTCTCTTTTCATGCTGCAGCCGTCTTACCACAAAATGCTTTTCTGTCTAATAGACCCCAGTGGAACAGTTTGACTCATTTCCTGGGGGTGAATGTATAGTTATGCCATAGAGGGTTCTGGCTTTTGTCCTTTGCTCCACACCTCTCATTCAGACATGCTACTTTCATGTGCAGGCCAATAGAGCATTCCAGCCACCGCACCGACCTCCATCTCTCTGATAACTAGTTATGCAAGACATTATGGTTACCATTATGGTTACCTGGATCACTGCCACATGAATTATATAAGGAATCACGGAGAGGGCGGTCTTCGCCCCTACATTTGCTATGGAGTGAATTTTGGCATGATCAGTCTCATCGCCCCTTTGTTGCTGGGAAGTGAAAGAGATGAACACAATCTTCTGAAACACATTAACCGGTCTGCCTTGCACTTAACTTATCCCTGAGCACATCCTTGGTTTCCCACTGTAATGCTCTGACCAGGCTCTATATATTTGCCATTTAAGAAAATTGAGACGCCATTTAGTTGCAGCTCCCTTGCACACCATCTTTTGAAAGGCTCTACCTGGACTATCCATCTCACTTTTCTTCATGCTCCTCATTGTAAGAGTAGGATTTACAGTTGAGTGCAGATCTGTGATTCCCACTACTGAGCACAAGTAAACTGAGCATCTGCCTGCTATCGGGAGGATGCAGCAGAGGGCAACGTAGGAGGGCAGTGCTTAATTTGAGCCGGTGGTTGTCAGTGAGGGCCATCTGCACTTATTTTTCTGCTTCAGACATTTACAGACAGCAAGCATGTGAAAAATATACAAAGCAAAAAGATGGAGGAAGAGAAAGAGAGGAAAACCGTCACAAAGGAAGAAAGCAGAAACCTGCAAGAGTGAGATGAAGGAGCGAGGAGTGTCTGGTAGTAGAATAAAGAGACATGAGGCAGATTCAAGACCACGCAGCCTTGGTTTTTGGCGTGCCTCAGCTTCTGAGCAGAGCCTTGAGCACTTATTCTTTTAAAATGAAAGCACTGCATGGCGGGAGACATTAGGCATTTCTACCCACAAGCTATTTGGAGAGCCAGGTTAACACTGTAGTCGAAATTTTGGTTATGAAGCTGTTGCAGACAGTCAGCTTATCATTGGTCGCAAGGCTCATGGCCATGACAACCAGTGCCATTGTTGCCTTTAAAGTTGATTACCACATTTTGCTGATTGTTATTTGTACTTCTATAGCCCCCAGGTGTCCTGTAAGCAATGTAAGTGTCATCTCCGGGTATGCATATCTGCCAGGTCTCCCAAATACGTTGGCCAACAGGGCATGCCAGATACAGTTTGTAGTGAAAAAAGAGATGAAAAAGGAAAGGAGGGTAGAGAATATAGAAAGCAAAGAACCGAGAAACCCAAGTGCGGGTCCCTCCCCCCCTTCCCCTCTCCCACCCCTCCCTCCCCTCCCCCCCATGAAAAAACTCATATGTTGGAGGTGCAACGGTAGATCGCCGTCCCGCCTCTCGGAGAATCACTGTCGGGCAAATTGACCTGCTGTACCCCCTATGAGTTTGGACCCATACATTGTTACCTTACAGTACAATACAGCGTGATGGGGTAGAGTGCATATACAGTATAATCGTCTATAAAGGATACGATGCCGTGCTTCTAGCGTCTTTTCCTTTTATTGTTGGGCTGGCGTCGCGGCGTGTCTGTCGGCCTGAGAACGCCGAGGTAGATATTGCGTAACTTAGTGAGGTAGATAGCGGTTGCAGATCTCAAATTGTCCTACTGTGCAAAGTGAAGTATATAGTGAGGTAGATAATGGTTATTGATTCCTTCTTAGAGCAGATACAAGAAGCTGGCCCTGCTCGTGCGATGTGAGGTCGTACTTCATTCAGTACTCGTTATTTGTAACAAGAAAGTATAAGGACTGTGTGTTGCAGAATTTGTCTGCAAGAGATGCTGTAAATGTGCACTAGTTCCTCTTTGGAGTAAGAGAAACGTTGTAAGCTTTGATGATAGCTCACAATGACTTCATCAGCAAGGAACTGGAGTATCTGAAATTGAGATATTCTGCACCAGCCTTTCTTTCATGTGGTTCAAACTTCTAAAGAATTCACAGAATAGGATCCCCCTTTGCTTTCTTTACCCATGACCCTTGGATTTGCTAGTGGAAGACCTGCGAGCCATAAGCCGGGTTTTTTCTTTGAGGGAATGATTACAAATCTTCCTCTTCTGTTTTGCCTCTTCTGACTTACAATCCAGTGCTCAGTTGCCCTAGGTTTTGTCTCTCTTTTCGAGTATGATGGTGTAAAGCCCTTAACCCTGACTTATGGAAATGGGTAAGGGGGGGGGGGGAGTTGAAACGTTTGCACCACTGAAAGGCAGGAGAAGACATTGCCTGCTAATCTGAAGTGTTGATTTTACTCCTGCCTTTTTCCTTATGCCTTAGCGAAGGGTTGTAAACAATTACATTTAGTACAGTTTAGTAGATGGACCGCTCAATCACAGAAGTGACCGATATCCCTGCCACCCTATTACAAGTGCATTATTTCCTGTGGCAGTTGTAATAAGGCGGACTGAGTAACCCATCCTTCAAACTCTAAATCAGGCCTTTATTTAGGGTGAGAGCTCGACAAGATTTTGCAGCTGGTAAATTGTGAAAACTTCTGCAGGCACAAGAACAACTCCTATATGTTACCAGTCCTCTTTGCATTGAAAAAAATAAACAAACTAAAAAGTTCAATAATGAAGTTTTGTCCAAAATGCTAGCGATCGTTTTTGTAATGCACTTTACACACTGGATTGTACCTTGGTACTTTTAACAGGCATTATTTTTTTTACCAAACTCATTGATGGAAACCTGAGTGGTGAAGCCAGAAAGGTTTACACTTCTGATGTGTTTCCATACACATCTTGGTGAGGCTGCATTAACCAGCTGAGCCATTTCAGCAGCATTTCAGTGGACTCATTTTCATCCTATAGGAAAGAATCCTGCTCATTTACAATTATGATTGCACTTCACCTCCGACAGTGCTTAATTTGTAAAATATTAAGTGCCAGGGCTCTGACCAGGAGGCCACTGCAGCTTGCATCACCCATCGCCCTTGTCATCGCTGCCAAAACAACTTCCAACCATCTCTCGCTCATGTAAATGCGACAGCTCAGATTATTCCAGGTCCCCAAAGCTAAAGAAATGGCTGGGGAGGTAGGTATTAGTAATTTTTGTATGTACATTGTTTTCCTAAACAACTGTTATACTGCTCATCTCTAAATTACATGAGCAGCGCCACCTTGTGGCAGACTGCCCTAAGTGTGGTGTTGACAATTAGGTGCCGGTGCTCAGCACCGGAAAGCTCCGGCTCAAATTAAGTACTGACCTCCGAGAGCTTCCAGTGTACCCTTTTGGGTACTCGCACTGAGGTATCTGTTGCCCAGACACTGCCTCCAGGCAGAGGCAGAATTGGATTAAGGCTTCTTTTAATGCACAGCTTTAAGTGAGCCGGGTCTCTGATCCACTAGTAATTCAAAACAGACATTCTAGCAGATCCCTATTGGGCACACATGTCCTTAACTCTACTGGCAAGAAGACTGATAGATTTCTAAACAATGAATGTAAAAAAAGTTATGGGAACCCATGCCAGTGATATAGTTATTGTTTATGTTTCACGTTTTACTTAATGTCGCATTCCCTAAGAGTGTTAACTATTTCTGGGACGTTGTGTTGGTGTATTTTTGTGTGTGTAGCATATTACTCTTGCATAGCGCGTACATTCTACTGAGTCGCCTCCAGGTTTTTAGAAAAGGCCACAAGTGAGTGCACTGCAGGGGAGGCTGAAGGTAGTGCAGATTTCTCACATTGCACTTTAGTGGGTCAAATAAAGGTTTTCAGAATAGATGCTCATCCAATCCTTGGCCTCTCGACGGAGCGCACGGAGCAATGGTCATGCATTCTAGTTGCAATTGGGATTCTGCGCAGATGTTTGTGAAGGAGGTGCACAGTTGTCAAAATGAAATTTAATGAAAATGCAGTTTTTTCACGTGAGTGGGTCCATTGTGTTTTTGGGGATGACAAAGTGATGAAGATGCATTCAGAAAAGAGTGCGCCGAAGAGGAAAGAGATGCAGTGCAAGATATGCAGATGAACGAGGTGTGGAGAGAAAACAGGTGTACATGTCCAACAGAGTGACCATAACAGGGGTGTTTGAAGCACTGTGAAGTCCATTGACCCCTTCCACAGGCCTCAGAAATGTTTAACGAGCAGTCTCACAACTTCTGAATGAAAAGATTTTAAATACTATTTACAACAAAATCATTGTTGCTACTCATTTATCTTAAAAAGCTAACCATCCTTGAGAAAGACAATAGTCCTTAGCTTATGTCAGTTGTGTCATATATCAAGATGCAAATAACAGAAACATCAGAGACCGTCCAAAATAACAGTTGGGTGGCACGCTGTGGCAATCACAGAAATTAAGTTTATGTGTTTAAGCCACGCCCTTAATTATATAGACCACGCCCCCTTTTTTTAGAGATCACCTCACTTATATCACTTCTTTAATGTCACGTGCCATCAGGGCTTTAAGTGGGCCGGGTCTCACCGGGTCTGAGCACCGACAGTTTTTTTAAAGGGGCCTCGAAACGGGTCTCTATCGGGCTCTGTTTTGTGCCCTGGCACAGGCGGTCCGTTTTTTTCCGGACTCCAGTAACAGCAGGCACATCGATGTGCGCTGCTCACACTGCTCTTCTCACTAGTGGAGAAGTGACGTCATGTCAGGTGAGCGTTGTAAGAGAAGGGAAAGCCTTTAGTCATTTTCTCTCTGGATTTCCCTTCTCTTTTTGAAACGCAGGAGCAGGAACATTGTCGTAGTGTCTCCGGGGATTTAAGTGGAAGCTTTTTCAATATTATATGCAAACCATAGTTGCTGCTTCTTT
The DNA here is from genome assembly GCF_964204655.1 of Triturus cristatus. Lineage (NCBI taxonomy): Eukaryota > Metazoa > Chordata > Amphibia > Caudata > Salamandridae > Triturus > Triturus cristatus. The sequence goes on from NC_140589.1 coordinate 964,889,685, forward strand.
ATTTTATGCAACTAACAAACATTGACAAAGCCAATAGTCCTTATTTTGTTGAGGTATGATGTTACTTGTTGTATCATATCTGGATGCAATGACAGAAACACGCCCCTTTGAGAGACCCCCCCCCCCCCCAGTTTTTTCACCCCACTTAAAGCCCTGCGCGCCATGAATACCAGGCTTCCTTTTCTTTTCAGGCTTGCTTTGCAACTTTCTTTCAAATAGGGCGAGGCGAAGAACCAGGCCAGTTATTTCTCACTTCTTCCGGGCTGTCCTCTGCCCTGGACAGCAGTATATTTCTCCTTGATGTAAGCCTGACAGCCGCTGTAAAGCAACAAGTAGGTGAGGTGGCGCAGGCGTGTGTCAGTGCTTGGAGTAGACGTTTGCTCATTTTGTAAGTCAAAAACCCCTGTTTCTTGATTCTCGGAAAGATGCTGAGTTTGACTTTTGTGGTTACTTGTCATGCATTATCGGTTTGGGATGCATGTGCTGTGCAGCGGGGCTGTCTGTATGCGAGGGCAGTGCGGGGATGCCTGCCTGTATCGCCGGCTGATAACAAGTCTGGGCAGCCTGTACAGGCCTCTTTATCAGTTTGGCAGCAGCTGCCCGCCAGTCTGTCTCAGGTCAGGCCGCTGCTGTTGGCGCAAAGCCCTGCTGTTTGCGTTAAGAAAAAATACAAACATTTATCCCGATTCTGTTGCACCGGTCGCAGGCCCCAGGCGAGGCCCGCTGCCCGCGACCGGAAGGCCTGCGCGTGCTGCGCGTGAGAGGAACCCTCTTGCCATTGTTGGTGCCTGGATCTGTGCCAGTCATGATAAAGCATTTCTAAATGTGGTGCACCGTGTCTGCTGACCTCTTCACCTTTCATCCGTCATCAACTCTACAGCGAGGAAGGATGGCACAGAAGCTCAGGGTGAGTGACATTGTTTCAGTGTTGCACGAGTGGTCCTCAGTGTAGATGAAGACCGAAAGTGGACAACAGCAGTGTCTGGTGTGGCGCTATGAGACTCCTACCTTCTCTTCTTTTCTTCCTTTGTTGTCCACTTCCCTACCTCCATTTACTTCAGATCATCTGTCTTTCCTCCCTTTCCATTCCCTTCATGAACCCATTCACGAGCTGCTCGTCTGCTGGGTGAGTTTGTGGTAAGGATGTTCCAGTGGCCATCTTGGATGAAGTGAAACTAAATAGAGCACATTTTGGCAGGAATTCATGGAGGACCCCTAGTACCGCATGTAAATCTGTACATGCTACAGCTGGACCAATCTGAGGATGCAGGACTCTTACACCAATGGCAATGGTAATGTCACCACCCTGTCGAATGGGAACTGGGGGTTACGAATACTCGGATAGACCAACTACTCACCACTACGAACATTAACCATATTAACCTTTGGCCATGTGCAGCACTCTCCTGCCTTTCTGCTAGGTTCACCCTATGCAAATACCACATACATATGTACATCAACTTAGCCCCCTTGAAATATGGTTCAAGCCTGAGCTATATTTATGGAAAACTAATCTGCAGGGTTTGCAGGAAAATGTAGCTTAAATCAATGATGATGCACTTAGGGGATTCGTTTTGGAGTCATGAAGGGCTTGTAGAAGTGGGTCACTGACCCAAGACTATTTACAGGAGAGTTCCACCGACCCCTGCCTTTCTGTTTCGCCACTACCTGCAGCGCATCTTCTTTAACAAAGTGGATGTTTTTACGAATGCCCATGCCACCCATCACCTCTTCGGTTTGAAAAGGTATGCTGTGGCAAAATTGGCTACATGCCCAGTTCACTTACCTGTATGCCTAAACATGACCACCAGTGCTCTGAAACTTAACCCAACAAAGTTTAAGCCGCAGTGGTCTTCAAACTTTCAAATGTTGCCCTCCCCCGTGGAAAAACAAATCATGTACATGATGTAATTATGCCATGTTGCGTAATGCCACTGTGTTTGCAACAAAATTATAACCAGGGAGTGTGGGAAAAACACATAAGACCAGAACACAAGCTGCTGTCGTTTATGGCGTTTATGTTTTTGACGGTATTTCTGTTGCACATAACACATCCTCACATCCAAAATGGATGCGAGGACGCATTTTATGCTAAATATAGTGTTAAATTGCAGATCTGTACTTTGCATAATTATGCATAATTTTTCTTCATTGTCCTGAAATTTTGTGTAATTATGTGAAGGCAAATTAGTAGACTTCCGAATACCCCTAGTATTATTTCGCATTATAGAAGCATCTGTTGCAGTGGGAAGCTGCATTAGGATGCTTGTTGAGGCTTCACTTCTTTTACTTCAGGAGTGTTCACCATAAAGGTGTTGATGGATTCAAGTCATTGGAATCCAAACACATTTTTCAGAATAAGATTGTGTGAAAGCCTCATTTGTATTGGGAAACAACACACATTTTTAGATATTTCGAAGCACGCTTTACTCTCACTATACTTTGTGTCCAAAACAGATGGAGCACAATGCTTACCAACATGCAGCCGCAGCTCCTCCGCTATGGCGGAGGAGTGTCGCCCCCCCCAAAAAACGCCAGGGAAAGAAAAATAAAACAACACTCGTTATTTCTCTCCTTTCCTGCCTAGTCTTGGGGGCTCGGCCTGGGGGGTGACTGCACAGAGGGGCGTAGTAGTGCACTCCCTTCACTGCGCATGATGGTTTAGCCGTTCTTCTCAGGCTGGCCGAACCCTCGCTCTCAGTGAAGCTCTCTCCAACCCCAGCTGCTTTGCTGGGGTTCGAAAGCAGACACAGACGCAGAGTCTGTCCTGGAGCGCTAGTCGAGAGCACTCAGGCCAATCCGGAAGCTGCTCTCATGCGAGACCAGCTTCAGGATTGGCCACTGGGCAGGCTGGGAGCCTGTGCCTGAAGAAGAGGAGCGCGATGTAGGACGGGGCCAGTGAAGATAAATGAAAAAAATATATATTATTTAATTTTTTTATTTTGCTTCCCTCCCTTCGCGACCACTATGCCCCCCTCCCCCTCTGCCCTCCTGCCCCGACACTCGTTGTAAACGCCGGCCGCTCCTGCCAACACGTTTCTCATTCCTATGTTAGAACAAATCAGTGGACAAGGGTCCACCATGATGTGGTAGATATTATTTTGTTAGTGTCAGTGCGGTTCAGTTGTCTATGCCCTGTGATTTATAACCATCCACTGTGTCAACTTACATTTAATGATTCAAGTTGCACCAGTCTGAAAAAAAACAGATACACAAAGAATTTTAAATAGCAAATACTTTTAAAGAAAGTTTAAGTAGAACATGGCAAAAAAACAGCTGCAAGTGATCATACAGGGTCAAGCGCCTTCTGCTGAAGTGAGTGAGTGTGAGCGACTGCTTGCGTGTGTGTTTGAGGTCCTCTTGCTTACACTAAAATTATAGTATAATATAATTACTTATAGGGGTTTTCAGCCAGCCTTCTTCATCCTTTGGTCTCTTATTGTGTCATTCACATATTCTTACTGCCCACTCCAGCATCTAGCATGGGGCAGTGGATCAGCCTACTTCACTCATTGGATAGCTTCATTGCGAGTAACAACATTCTGTTCTCTCTCAAGGAGCACATCCCCACACAGAGTAGTTCCCTTCAGTGTCAGGAACTAATAAAGCAATGTGTGCTTTTTAAGACAAAAAAATAGCTTTTAGCCAAAGATTTTGTTTAGACTGATCAGGGCTTGGCATCTTCCTCATTAATAAAGTATTGCAAAACTCATTTTTAGAACAAAACAAACATTAAGAAAGCCAGAAAGTTGGTGGCCCATGCAAGACCTATTGTCTTTGCTAATGCTTGCTTTCCCCTCCCTGTCTTTAGAATTAAAAGGTTCATGCACCAACTGGTGCATGTTCGGTCCAGGTAGGTTTCTGCCAAGATAGTCAGGCTTTAGAGTGTGAATGAAATTGTATATGACACGCGGGTCCTTGAATTTGATGCAATGCATAAGGAGCCAGTGGATTAAATGAATCAGAGCGAGGTGTAGATAATGCTAAGATGCTGGGTTAGAGTAGGTGGAGTGAGATGCATGATGAGGGAGGGGCCATAAACTCATTGTGATTGGTTGCTCTCAAGAATAAATTAGTGGAGGTTGAAACAAGTGTGAGGGAGCTATTGTGTTTGGTTTTCGAGCTTCAGTATTGTTCTGGAGTGTTTATTTCGTTTGCCACATGTTAATTTCTGAACGTAAAGTGGGGTGAGCATAGATTGGGGATGGTTACTGATGTGTTTGACAGCTTGGAATAATGCTGCCCTCTCATTTTCAGCTTCACAGATGTTTTTTTTGTAGAAGTCTGATTTGACTTTGTTGCTTACCTTTTTATGGTCAGTTTGTGCAGTTTTGAAGGCTTTGAGGCGTTCGGAACCAGGGACGAAGGACAGTTTTCCTCAGGTTTCCTCATTATCCATTTGGTGGAGCTAAGCTTTTAGAAGTACCAAGAGACACTGAGCTCGGGCTTTCCCTGTTATCGTGGCAGTGCATGTGCGTCACTGAGTGGTCTGAGAGGAGTTAGAGGTGTGATCAAAGCTATTGCCATCAGCGTATGAGAGCTGCAGGTCAGGGTCTAATGGGTATATCAGTGGGGAGATTTTAAAGAATCTTAATGGAGGTTGAGGGTTTACGAATGTCAGATGCATGTGTGTGACTGATTGAGCATTCAGCAGCATGTATAAGCATCCAGTGACCTTCTGGGGAGTCTGTGGTTTGCAGTAATGTTGGTAACATTGACTAGGGTGCATTTGGTGGAGTGTGTGTTTGGTTTTAAGTGGGTGGTATATTTTGGGGGTAGTCAAGGGGTGTTGGTGTGATAAACAGGAGAGCCTCTCTGTAAGAAGTAGTGGTTCTTTTTCTGAGCAGGCCGAAACCTTCCCGCCTGTGCCTATGCACATGTTTTAGTGAGGACCCATGGACTGTTCTCATACTTGAGGAATAAAACAAAAGGCACACAATTTCACATGACTGTAAATACGTGTTTTTTTCAGTAAATCTGCAAGCAGGTTGCCCACTTAGTCATCTGTAGGATTGGTAACCTAGTGGAGCGGGCGAAAAATGTTTTTTTCAACAGTGAGTGGGCATTTTGGGAGCCTGTATGGTGGCATGGAAGGTAGCTGTAGCTGATTTAATTGTGGTATGTTGCAGAAACAGACTTTATTGGGGGAAGGTGACATTTTATTATATTTGTCAGGACGTGGCAATTTGATGCCGGCCATCTTTGGTTCAGACAAATAGAAATACTAAAAAACGTTTTTGTAAAGGTGGCGCTAACTCTCTAGCTGGGCGAGGTGGCTCACCTATGGTGGTTGTGGGACGATCAAGCTCTTACACTAATGTTATCCTTTTCAGCAGATCGGAACCATTGGAGGGATTATATTTTTCCTAGCATATGTCCGTCTTATGTCAACAAATCATGGAGGTGGGTTCGTAACAGATGTTAGTCGAATCTTCTTCCTCTGGGGCATTCATCTGGTACCGTGACTATGAATATTTTCACACTTGAGAAGTGATGTATCAATAACACCGTTTCCGGACTTCTCCCATGTGATAATTCAACATTAGACACCATGCGAGCATATATAAATACTGCCATATCATCAATGGAATTTAATATTATTGCATTATCGGGCCCTTGGTCAGAACTGATTGAGCTAAATTCAGTTCTACATCAAATTGAAAAGTACTTTTTTATTATCAGAGACTATTTACCTGTTATGAGCCCCCCTGCGGGTCTCAATGGGCCGTACCAGTAATAACTGTCCCCCCAAGGATGACAACATAGTAGTAACTCCACAGATCCGAAGAACCACACCAGAATGCTCTGGATGAGGAGAGCAGCTGAAATGTCTAGGCTAAAATCCCAGGGAAAATAAGGAATTATCAAAATGTGGTATTCCTGACGTCCTCTGTGATTCCCCATTACTTAGGGGACTCTCTGGGTCCAACTTATAATAGAGAACAATTCCCCCATTACAAGTTGTATCAGTACTAAGCAGTATTTCCAGGGGCGGTAGGTGGGAATGCTGGTCTTTTTTATAGACCACTCCAAATGGAGTCCTGAGATGTACTCATATAGGCAGCTCACGTCCCTACATGGTTGTGTCAGCTCGGGGGAGAACATAGGCAGGCGACAATCATATTTTGTTTTGCAACACTTTGCCAACAAGATGAAAAAATTGATTCAACCAGAAAATAATAAGATAAATCTGTTGATAGGCCTCTTGCACTGGAGTTCTACTTCTTGTTCCTGCTCATTTGTAAGTCAATGTATTGAGGTTAGCAATATTGAGCTAGATAAATATTGTATCTATTTCAGCGCTTACCATTACATTGAAGGTAATTATTGCTTTACTATTCTTAGCTCTGCATCTCTTAACCAGAATTACCATGCAATGTAGTGGATGTATGACGTTACAACGCATGCTGTTACAACGCATGCTGTTACAACGAAAGTTTTACAACGCGAGTGCATTGACAACGCAGGACATTACAACGCAAGTCTTTACATCGACTTGCACTAGATGGCGTGCTAACATTAAAAAAGTGTAATTTACTATTCCAACTCCAGTCCACGTAACAGTAGGGAAGGTGTTGGGATAGTAAACTACACTATTTTTAATGTTAGCACGCCATCTAGTGCAAGTCGATGTAAAGACTTGCGTTGTAATGTCCTGCGTTGTCAATGCACTCGCGTTGTAACAGTTTCGTTGTAATGGTAGTGCGTTGTAAAAGTTGCGTTGTAAAGGTTGTTCCCCAATGTAGTGGTTAGGTTGATGCAGCAGCTGTGATATTTCTGTTATGCGCTATACTATGTGTTGTATGGTGACCCTTTCTGTAATGCTTCCCGTGGACATGTTTTTCCTCACATCCTTAGAACATGCTCCATGTAAGGAATTAGGTTATGGGTTGAGGGGGGTGAAAGCCCCACTCAGGTAACAACCACAATCCTTGTTATGGTAAACCACAAAAGCCACTAAATTAAACTGTGCTTAGCCCTCTGGTAGCTTGGCACAAAGCAGCCAGGCTTAACTTAGAGGCAATGCGTAACGTATTTATGCAGCCCACAAACAGTAATAAAATGAAAACACAACAGAAGAAAAATCTCAAACCAATTGAAAATATTAGAGTGCATGTTACTAAATAGAATGACACAAGAACAAAAGAAATCCAATCAGTAGAACCATAGCTATCCAATTTTAAAGGTTTTAGTGAAAATAGCGCCTAGAAGCAGTAAGGGCCACTCGCATTGATGTGGTCGCGCTAGACCATGGAAAAGTCACAAGTTGAGGTCGACCTTGATGGAGCACTTGTTGAATACAGGGACCAGGTTAGTCCCTCTGAAAAGTTACTTTCTAAGTCGGGCACACAGTGTTCTGTTTGTGTTAGGCCTCGAGAAGGAAGCTAGGTGTTACGGACGGTCATTGGTGTAGCACAAAGAGCAGGTTGGGCATTATGGATGGTCATCGCTGTAGCATGAAGAGCTGGTCAGGCATCATGAACAGCCGTTGCTGTAGATTCGTGTTGGCGGCTATTGCAGGCTGTCGTTGCTATAGCGCAAAATGTAGTTCTCATGTTGTCAGTCATCGCTGATGGTCGCTGGTGTCACAAAGTGCATGCCTCACAGAACTCTGCATTGGTGGCCATCACGGGAGTTAGCATATTGGCATGAACTGGCCCTTTCCTAGTCACAAGGAGCCTAAACTTCAGGATTTTTACCTTTTCTTCGTAGGAATATACTCTGATGCCAGCCTAGGGTCCAGGACTTAAGAAGACACCGCATGGTGATCAGGGACTCATTCTAGCATAGGCCAGGAGAGCTCAGGCAGACCCAGTTGCTATTCCAGGAAGGTGCAGTTGTAGTTGGTCAGCTTGGCAATCGACGGGAGGTCTCTGACGCTTGTTGTGTCCCTGAGGCTCACACAGGAGGTCAGCCAACTAATCCTTGCGGTCACTGTGGTTAACTTGGTATGAATGTAAGCAGGTCCAGTCTTGCTTCTCAGAAAGCCTGGCAGTCCTTCAAGCAGCAGGGCTGTCCTCTCACAGCAGGGCAGTTCTCCTTCTGTAACTTCCACACGACCAGGAGTGTTCAGGTGAGGGGCACTGGAGGTCCAATATTTTTACCTGTGCCAGCCCATAGGCTGTGTGGGGGGACTCCCTCTCCTACTCTCATAGCCCCACATCTGGTTCTGGATAGTACTCCCCCTGTCAAGGCTCCAAACTGTCCGAGGTGACAAAAGGCAATGCAGGCATGGAGTCAGGCTCATTTGTGTGTGCAGGAGGCAAAGCTCTTTAAAGGGTAAGTAGAGCTTGGTGCAACCCCTCCTGGTCATCATGCCAGGATGGCCTATCATGTCCACATTTAAGCACCTTTTGTGCTACTGTCTAGGAGCAATGCACAAATCCCAAAAGCAGAGTCATTCACTGTCATGTGACCCAGAACACTGGCAGAAGGCACACATGGTTAAGGCAAGAAAATGCAAACTTTCATTTTCAGAATTCTACCTTAAAATCTGACTTTAGCATTAAAGAGGGCTTTGAATTACAATTCATTTTAAGTGTAAACAGTATATTTCTGCCAGCTTCCAATCCCAAGTTAGTGCAAATTAAATGTAATAAGTTAACCCAGTGTTAGCCAATGGGAGAGATAGGCCTCAGAATAGTATTAAATGTTTTTCACAGCCAAGACATTTAAAACTTAAACTCACATGTACGAAATATACCCGGGCAAATGAGCCTTTAGGGCTTACCTTAGGGGTGACTTATAAATATTAACAAGAATGTGCATTGCCAATAGGTCTCGCCTTTGGGACAGCATAAGTGTTTAGCTGTGCAGCACATTATAGAGACAGTAAACCTTAATTTATAAAGTATGGCAAGAAAGAAGGCCTGCAGTAGAAGGATACGAAATCTGCGATGTTGCACGTGGGAAGGCCTGATAGAGGGCACTGCTGATATATACATAATAATAAAACACCACACACCTTTGTCATTCTTACACCTCTTCCCCGTTCTATCTGAACTACACTGCCCCTAATTTAATGTACTATACTGACAGCTCACAGGACTGCAAGAGACTGGCCAGAACTCTGCCGTCTAAACTCCACAACACATCAGCAAGGCGGGAATTGCACGATGATCATTACCTGTATTCATTCAGCTATGTAACTTGCAAACTTTAAAGACACTAAAAGTGATGGCACCTTCTATACCCAGAAATCTGCAACTTTAGCTTTCACTAGGATCTAGCCTTTTAGATAAGTGGTGTGTCGCTGCTACTTTTACAGCTAAAATACAAAATTATTTTATTTTCTGTGCATATTTTATACAAATTTCAGATGGCATTCCTCTGCTATGACGTTTTTTTGTGTTTGGGACTAATGTCCACAGTGCCACCCCAGATTCAGTGGGCATGCAGTAACAAAAAGCAGCCCTCCCGGGTATTTTGCCGTCAATAGGCTGCACATGGGTACACGGTGGCGGCAGTAGGTGCTCGGAACACAGTTCATGCTAGTGGTGTACTGGGACTTCTCACTGTAGGCCCCAACTGCACCCGACAGTGAGCAAGTCGGTGCAGTGGAACCAGGATCTACCTGCACCAGGCAGCTGAGAAGGCAGGGAGGGCTCCGTAAATCGCAAACAGAGGTGCCAGCAAGCAGAAGGCAGGCAAATCATGTTTCCTGCCCTACATGTCGCTAATCAGTAGCAAAATATATTTTTGGGTGTCCAGCTTATTGTTCAATGTGTGAGAGGTATTATTTGCATTCAGGCAATAGCACCCAAATGCAGCTTTTCCAAACCTGCCTGGGAGGGGGGGGGGGGGGGGGGGGGTAAGTTCTAGCATTTTCGCCAACAGAGCTTCTAATGGAGTGACTTACATGGACATATGTCAAAAAAAGTAAGTTTCACGAGGCTCTACTGTACAATGGCCACCATGATTCCTTCTGGGTTTTCCTTCTACAAACCGCTGTAACTGAGTTCGACCTTCCAAATGGATCACTTGGGCTAAACCAGGACTACAGCGTCCAGCTATTAAAAGAAGGCCCGTGGCTGGAATATGGGGTCCCTGCTGCCGTTGAGTGCAAAGTGGAACACAGAGGGCGTCATTTTCCCAGGTCCTCGCATGGGAAGCTCGTATTATTGCAGGGCATTCAGGGATTTGTAGTTCTCTTTATCCCATTACAGAGTCAGCTTTGCTGAGGTCTTGAAGACAAGGCAGGTCGACCGAGGGTGTCAACAAACGGGGCCACACATCAGTAATGTCTAGCCTCCCGTGCCACAGGGAATGAAATACGTGATACGATCTCACACATTAATCCGACGGTGCCCTCCCGCCTCTATGCGAACATTATTTCCCTTTTAAGCTCACCTCCTTAAACAGCGAGACCCCGTCCACGAGGAGAAAATAAAGCAGAAATGGGCCTTACCCTGACCTCAAGCAGTAGTTCGTATTGACTGGAGCCTGCCTTCCGCAGCGCCCGGCTCCTCTGCTCAGCTCTCTCTCTATTCAGTTGCAGGAAGAAGCAGAAATTAAAGTGAAACTTTTGTATTTTTGTTCGTATTTGCTTGTTGGTTAACAGGCCACATGGTGGCGCTGTGCAGCAGGGCGAAGTCTCGGTCCGAAGGGAAGTTTTTTGCGGCGAAAGGCAGATAGGGAGAGTGGAGAGGGAAAAAAACCAAGGCCGCGAGTGGTGCGCACACGCGCGCAGTAAGAAATTTAAAGATTGCAGTTGGCAAACTGCACGCCGCTGCTCGCTCCCGAGAGCCATGGGCCATGGGAGTGGACATTCACAGAAAAGGCGGGACATACCCCCGCCTTTGGCCATTTGCGTGCTTTCATATTTGAAAGCCACACGCAAAGGCCAATGGAATGTGTGGGAGAAATCCGACCCACACGGAGAAGTCTCTTGGAAGTCTGAAGTGATGCCAAGAGGCCCTCTCCTAGGCTCGACCTAAAAAGGAAGGTTTAGGCCTGCCTACAGGATTATTTTGCCTGTTCAAAATGGCAGATTGAAATTGCTCTACAGGCTTCAGTGGCAGGCCTGAGACATGATTTAAAAGGCTGCGTTAAGTGGGTGGCACAATGAGTGCTATAAGCCCACTAGTAGCATTTAATTTACAGGCCCTGAGTGCATATACTACAATTTACTAGGCATTTACTTGGAAATTAAATGTGTCAATTAGGTGTAGGCTAATTTTACCATGCTAAAAGGGGAGAGCACAAACACTTTAGCACTAGTTAGCAGGGAAAAATTACACAGAACTCCTAATGCCAACAAAAACTGGTTCAGCAACAGAAAGCAAAATGCTGGGGTTATCCCTTCAAAAAGGACCAGGTCCAATACTCCGTTTTGACCCCGTCTTTTTTTCTACACCAAATACCTGACATGCAGCAGGTTTTTGTTCTTGTTCTACTCTGTGTGGCTCACCACAACCGGTAATAAGGACCTCTTGAAACAGCAACAATGATGTTAGAATAAAAGAAGTATTGTTTTATACCTTGGTAATGGGGCTACCGATATGCTGATATTTTATTTTTTACTCAATATGAAGTTTTTATGATGAGTGTGTGTAGGTTGGCAGCTGTACCATCAGAGTGCTTTTAGGCAGTGGAATGGATGATAGGTACTGAGGCCTGTGGAAGGTCAAAGTATAAAGTAATTCAGGCCAGGCTGCCTATTTTACCCTTCGGTTGCTGTAGTGCCAGTGGCTCTGGTGTGTAGGTGAATCTCTATGTCAGACTATAGATAAAAACATTGCCTGCCATAAATATAGTGGCCAAAATATTGTTTAAAATTATTGCTCCATATTAGTAGTCGAGTTTCTATTGTTATCTCCAATGAGGTGATAATTTTGGAAACAACATTTACAAAGCTATATTTTTGTCAGGCTAGATTTAGGCCATGTTATTCTGGCACTACACCTGCTGTTTCAGGCTTTGAGGAAAATGTTAAAGGGTGTCCTCAAGTTTGGGCTGGAGCTGGTTCCTGAAGAATAGTCTCAAATGTCTTCTCCAGCCTAAGTGTTTGTACTCAGTCAAGCGAATTTCGGTGGGGGTTGGGTTTGCCCGAGGCTGACTTTCGATGGCAGGTCAGCCAGCAGGATTAGGAGATCTAGCTGAGATTACTGGTGCTGTGCCTGGACAAGGATTTAGGGACAACAATGATAGTTTAGAACTGTACCCTTCCTCCAGTGGAAAGTAAGATCATGAATATTACGCCAAGGGGGTGATGCAAGTGTTTTTTTCAGTAAAATGATGGCGCCTGCCACACCTCTGCTTGTTATAATAGAGTCCCGCAAAATTAGAAAAGAAGTCAATAAGCGGTTGGGTATTCTTGATTTAATGTCTCAAAGAAAAAAACTCTGCTTTTTAAAGACTGGTTCTTGATCCATACAGGTGAGAATCTGTTTTCGGGCCCAAAAAATAATAATTGTTAGCACAGTGTTGAACACTGCATTATTTGGCCCTTAAGAAGGACATGATTTCATTGCACTTGCATTGGTAACATCTGAATGGTGCAAAAGGAATGGTAATGATGTCACAGGAGCAATCCAAAAGCCCAACTTTGAGGTTTCATTTCAGCTCTCAGTATTTTGATGACATATGGTGAGTAGAACCAACCCCTGACAAGCCTGGACACCGGTGGAAGAAGATGTATATGCCTGATGTGGGACGGGGCTGTCTGAGGTGATAAATTCATAGCATAAGGTTAGGCCAGGCGGGTTTCTGCTTAGGGTTGGCTTATTTGTTTTACAGCCAATGCATTGTTCGGACAAGGACTAACCTAACGCAGCTTTGTTCATATTTGTAAAAGCCACAGGAAGCCATTCACAGGAGCCCAAATCCTCTTGTGTCCAGTGGACCGGTGGATCAGGATGATTTACTGACAGTGTGACTTTCTTTCCCAATGCAGCTGTTAGACTCAGGCGTCATGCGATCAGTCATGCGTTTCACGAGTGTTGTTTTAAGGACATTTCTCGTGTTAGTGCGGTTCTCGGTCTACTGCTCTTCAGTGCATTCATAAGTGATACTGCAGAAAAGCTGGAAGGCGAGGCAGGTCTCCTTGCAGTCAAAGTCAAGTTCGGGCATAAAGGTTGAGGCCCTGTAGTGGATAAAATATGCAGTGATTAGGGATAGCTGAAATGGAAGTATGATCTGTAAACGTAAAGAGACGTCTATAAACTCCTAGAGTAGTCTGTTAGATGAAAGTGAGGTCTGTAAGATGGAATGCCGATCTATTTTATTTATTTGCAATCTTAAATAGTGCAGCCTTATCATGTGTGCCCGTACACTTCACATCTGAAGTGGCTGACTTCCTTTTTTAAATGATAGAAGTCCAAAAGTTTGGACTCCTCAGTTTTCATCCCCAATCCGTGTGTTGGCAGTTGGAGTGCCTCAAGGTTTGGCACTTAGCCCTACCTTATTCAATGCTTATCTCACACCCTTGGCTGTGTTAGCGGAGACATTGGGGGCCGAAGGTAACATCATATTCCGACATCAGCCAGTTGCTTTTCACATGTGAAAAAGCCGAAGAGCTTGATGGAGCAGCTATTCAAACTTGCCTCTCTAATGTGTTCCACTGGATGTCCATCAACCAATTAAAAGGTAATCCTGACAAAATGGAGGTTGTGTTTTTTGGTCACACTTCGCATGATTTTTGGTGGACTTTTTGGCCTAAGGGTGCCCCCCTGGCCCTCAACTGAGCACGGTAAAGAATTTAAGAATCAAAATTGACAGGACCCTTTCTTTCCAACCTCAAATTCAGGCACTGGTTGGCTCCTGTTTTGGGCTGTTGCGTTAGTTGAGAAAATTATTACATCTTTTGTCTGTTGAAACTAAGAAACGGTGATCTACGCACTGATCTCTTCCAGACTTGATTATGGAAATGCACTATAATTGGGTCTTCCAAAATACCTCCTTAATAGACTTCAAGTGGTGCAGAATGTGGCGGCTAGAACTTTTCTCAACCTCGCTCCAAGAACCCATTTAACCTCGCATCTGAAAGTACTTCATTGGCTTCCTATCTAAAAGCGATTATTTTTAAAACTATGGTCCTGGCTCATAAAGCTCTACTTGATAAGGAGCGGTGTACCTGAAGAGGAGGATTTGTGCCTATGCCCCTCCCAGGAATTTACGGTCACGTCACGGCTATTTAGCCAGAATTCCTAAAATCTACCAGGTCAGGATCGGTGGCAGATCCTTCTCTTAACTGAGATCGGTGGCCTAGAATATTCTTCCCCTGGACCCTTGTTCCTCATTTGAGCTATCCATCTTCAAGAGAAAAAATCTAAAAACCTGTCTCTTTCAACAGACTTAATAGGATGATCAGCGCTGTGGCAGGTAGCCCTGCATTTAGCACCGGGACACTCTTTTGGAGTATGCGTGCGCTCTAGAAATCCCTTTTCATTTCATTTAATCTAATGCTAGAGGAAGGAAGTCACCCTCTTACAAATAACTTTAGGAAGAGCAAAAACAAATTCAGCAAATCATTTATAGTGAACACCTGTAGGTAAGGGCTCAGTTTGAATGCTAAAGACGAAAAATCAAGGTAACATGATAGGAGTTCTAATGGGTCAATATGTCTGATGGTCAAGGGGGATGTAGAGGGGAGGAGCGAACTAGGGGTCAGAGGAGGAGGAGGAGGGGTGAGGATGCTATGTTAGAGTGGTATCAGCAGGATGATTATGCAGAATACTCCATTAACGAGAATGGTGATCTGTAAACTGGAAGAGTGGTCTGTAAGCAGAAAAAGCAGTGTGTAAACTGGAAGAATACTCTGTAAACTGAAGAGTAGCATATACACTGAAACTCTAGTCTGTAAACAGAAAGAGGAGTCTGTAAAATAGAAAAGTGGTCTGTAAGATGAAAAAGTGAACTAAGAACCAGAAGAAAGGTCTGTAAACTGAAATAGTGGCCTAGAACTGGAAGCATGGCCTATAAACAGAAGGGTGGTCTATAAACTGAAAGTGTGGCCAGTAATTCAAAAAAGTGGCCTGTAAATATGAAGAGTGGTCTGTAAGATGAAAGACTGGCCTGTAAACGGGAAGAATGGTCTATAAACTGGAAGAATGAGCTATAAATTGAAAGAGTGCGTAGTAAGGTGAGAAAATTGATGCGCAAAGTGGAAGATTGATGTGTAAGGCTGATTGGTACATTGAAAGAGAGGCCTGTAAGCTGGAAGGTTGGTCTCTAAGAGTGGTCTGGAAGAGCGCCCTGTGCGTGATGCTTGAGTTCAGTGCTGCTAAGTGCAAACTCAGGCACTTAAGACCCATATGCCGGGGGCTGACGCGAGGGAGTAGCTGAGTTAGGAGTTGTGGTGTTAATGGTTACATAATCAGTCTTGCATATTGATTTTATATCATGCAAATAACTTCAGAGCTTCAAAACAATGTTCCGAGGCTGTGTCTTGTGGACAGCTAGAGAATGGGTGCTGGGGTGCAAAGGGAGAGGCAGAACGAGCACGGCAGGCCTGTCTGGGTTTGCATGGAAAGGCTCTTGTGTGTTCAGGATGAAGATGTGGGTTGTGTTTTTGTAAGATCTCTGATTATGAAAAGTAATTTTCCACGAAGAGCAGTGCAGATAAAGAGATTGCACGTGGATGCCTGAAGAGTGTGCTCCAGTTTGGGCTCAGGACAGTTTTACAAGGTGATCCCTTCTGGTCCATAGAAACTGGAGGAAGCATGATCTGGTTTACCAGTGTCCAATAGAACCACACTGCAACCAGCATCTCCGCGTATTCCATTCCAAGGATGCAACAGTGCACAGAAGAAGCAGATGCCTATGCAGTGCCTTACTTCCCCAAAGGCTATTGCTTCCCCTAGTAACTGTGGCCTCAATTTCTTAAATTGGTTTGACGTTTTTAAATGAATGAACAAAAATATGCACTTACTATGCAATTCCAACTTAGTAAATATGAAAGTATTCTGTGTTGGTTTTGTATTTTGCCCATGTTCAATATGGCCTGATTGGCCACATTATATAAACTTGACACTGGTGGAAAAACAACAGTTTGCCAGCTTGCATAATACAGCAAACGAATTTTGCCCTTCAGAAAACATTTATACTTGAGTGCAAAGTACTTAAAGATCTTTGCACCATTCCCCCGCCTAAAAAAATGTCGAAAATTGATTGTGAACTGGATTCTAAGATATGACCCTGTAATTGCTTGCAAATTGATTTATGTGCGAGTTGAGCTTTTAATAAAGAACTTCTGGTCTGTAAATAAACTCTCTGTAGAAAAGCAGCAAACTGGTCTTCCATCATTTTACCTTGCACATAAGAAAGTACAAGATATCACCTTAAGCTAAGGCCCTTCTTGCATATTTGAAAAGTGGGAAACATGTATTTGAGTAAATGTGTCTCCAAAAATAGTGTGTACATAGTTTGCTCTATTATTTTGCCCAAGTGAAAAACCTTACTGCAGAATGCTAGGTTATGTACTTCGTCAACCACTGTTATGGACAGCTCCTACTTTCAGAGTTCCCTCGCCCTTTGTGACAAATCTCTGTTGCTTCATTCCGGGTTACTCAGGCTTCATGAATGCAGAGATGCAGCTATCAGTGATGCAGCAGGTCAAGTGCCACCTGAAAACAGAGGTGTGAATGGCCAAGTTCATCCCTATTATGTGTCTTTTATTACCATTTTCCCATGCATTAGGGCTGGTGACATCCTTCCAACACTACTACATGAATGTGCAATTTCATGTGTTCCTGTTTATTTATGTTTTTTAAGGTTTGAAAAGGTTTATTGAGTCAAATGAACTTACAACATACAATAATGAGTCATTAAAGTAGAGCATAAACACCATTTCAGTAAATTAAATATATTAAAGAATATATCGAAACATTTGAAAGGATAGAACCATATGACTTATCAGAAAAAGACTATAAGAATCAAAAGAAAAGCCACATAAAGACACAGGTACTGACCCAATAACTTCAATAACCTCAGACCAATCACCAACCTTCCCTTACTAGCCCAAAAATTGATAAATGTGTCCTGCTACATCTCACCCTGCATATTGATGAATTCAACTTTCTCTACACTTTAGAAGGGATGGGTGGATGAGTGGGTGAAAGGATGGGTGGATTGCAAAATGGATCAATGAGTGAGCAAGAGGATTTGCGGATGAAAGGATAGATGGACGAGTGAGTGAAAAGATGGATGCAAGAATGGAAGGGTAAAGAATAGATGTGTGATTGAAAGGTGGAGTGGGTAAAAGGATCGACGAGTGGGTGAAAGGTTGGATGGATGAGTGGGTAAAATGATGGGTGGGTGGAAGAGTAAAAGGATGGATGGATGAGTGGTGAAAGGATGGATGGATGGGTGAGTGAATGAGAGGATTTGCAGATGAAAGGATAGATGGATGAGGGAGTGAAAGGATGGATGGATGAAAGAATGGAAGGGCGGGTGGGTAAATTGTATGATTGAAAGGGTGAGTGGGTAAAAGGACGGAAGACTGGGTGATAGGTTGGATGGATGAGTGGGTGAAAGGATGGATGGGTGGGTGAAAGTGTGGAAGGGTGAAAGGATGGATGGATGAGTGGGTGAAAGGGTATGTGTTTTGGTGGATGAAAAGATAGAAGCGTAAATGGGAATCAGAGAGGATGGATAATTGAAAAGATGGCAGAATAAATTGAAATCTGAGATGATGGATGGACGGATTGGTGGATGGGTGGTTGGTTGATGGATGGATGGGAAAAAGGATGGCAGAGTAAGTGGATATCTGATGATGGATGGGTAGGTGGATTGAAAGGATTGCAGAGTAAATGGGTATCTGAGAGGGTGGATGGATGGATAGCAGGGTAAATGGAAATCTGAGAGAATGGGTGGGTGAAAGATTGGCATAGTAAATGGAAACCTGAGAGGATGGAGAAATGGAAATTGGAAATGGGAAAAAGGGTCGATTGATGTACGAAGGCTTTAATGATGGATGGATAAGTCAAATTATGGATGTATAGATAGATGCAAGCATAGATGATTGACTTCTGTATGGATAAATGGATTGAATGGCCAATAGATGTATGGAATTGGGAAAGATTAAAGGATGGATGAAAGAATGAATGGATGGGAAAATGTAACAGTGAACTGGTGGCCATCTGCAGGTGGATGGAAGGGTGATAGGATGAATAGATCAATTTTTGGATGGAAGAGACAACAGAGCTCTTCTAGGGAGGTTCGGCCCACATGCCTCACTTGTTTGGTGCCATCAGAGCTTGGGTTCAAAGTGTTGGGTATTTAAATTTTCTGGCTTCTACCCTGCTCTGCCACACCCTCCCCCACCCCTTATTTAACACTAGTTCTGCTTCTCAATAGATGATCAGCAGACCTGCCCTAACTATTTATGTTCTTTCCCCTTCCTATGACTGGGTCCAAATGAGTATCTTTTAAAGAGGCCTCGGGCATCCATAGTAGGCCTGCTGGCAGCCTGTGGGAGCCAGGGGCGCGCGCTGAGGCCTCGGGCATCCATAGTAGTCCTGCTGGCAGCCTGTGGGAGCCAGGGGTGCGCGCTGAGGCCTCGGGCATCCATAGTAGGCCTGCTGGCAGCCTGGGGGACCCAGGGCCGCGCGCTGAGGCCTCGAGCATCCATAGTAGTCCTGCTGGCAGCCCGTGGGAGCCAGGGATGCACGCTGAGGCCTCGAGTGTCCATAGTAGTCCTTCTGGCAACCTGTGGGAGCCAGGGATGCGCGCTCAGGCCTCGAGCGTCCATAGTAGGTCTCTGATCAGGGGCAGGCTGGTGGAGCTGCCTCATGGACTTCCGTGTTCCAACTGTGACCGCCCCGCCAAGGCGCGATGGCGCTCTGCGGGAAGCAGGTTTCACACAGAGTTTATTTTTACCCAGGCTTTGAGAAGGTGCAGCCGAAAGCTTTTATTCCGATGCTCCAGGTTCATTAACAGCTTTGCTTTTGCCTTGTCGCAACATTGCGTCTGGTGATTCATTCTATTTTTAATCCGGCCGTGACTTGCCACGCTTTGCAAGGCGTACGCAGCAAACTCTGAGTCATTCAAGGTGAACCGGGCCAGGAAGTCTGCGAAAGGGTGAAAGAAAAGGACACAAGGCTAAAGGAGAGATCTAGGACATCTTACTGCGTAAATCAACAGGAAGGTTCTGACATTTCCGTTGTGCACCATTAGCAAAACCCAACACGCTAATAGCAATCTCGCGTCACTGATGCATTAGCAAAGGGAGTAAAATGATATGCACAAAGGTACAGCCAAAAATATCTAACATAAGGTGGATGTGAGATGCATCCACCTGCAAATTCTCAGAAAAAATAATGCATACTCACATGAAATGTTTTGATGAGCCTTACAATATCTAAAGTGTCATTCATTACTTCAGCGTACTGTTTGCTATATGATATTGATATTTCTACAGCAAAGCACTCACAAATTATTTCACTTGTTGATGCTTTGTGCTGGTGTTGATCTGCAGCGGTAGTTTACACAGCAGAGGTTCACTGCTAGATAGGAATGTTTTTCCCAGATCACATTGGTTTGGGTGGTGTTCCGTAAATTGGGGTGTCTGTTGGGGTTTTCCTGGTTATCCTTTTTTAACTTTGAGTTTCTTTGAGTTGCTTGTGTCTAGTGGTTTGCGGTGAGGGATTGGGTCTTGAGGGCCTCTGACTATCCTGTGTTAACATTGGCAGTATTGTAGGGTGGGAGTTGAAGGGTCTTGTGCCCCTCCAACAACCAAGGTGGTTGCTTGTCAGAGTCTTTCTAGTGCAAAGTTTGTGTTTCTTCATCTGTAGTGTATTGTTCCTGATGGAAGTTCTTCTCTTTCTTCTCTTTATTATTGTTCTAGAAATTCAGTTGATCCATCTATTTGATTCAGTAAAATCAAGGACCCAGTAGGCTGCAGAGAACTCAGTGGCCACTCTCAGAGTCTTGCATCTTACTGCTAGTGAGCAATGTTCATAGATGCAAGGCAGAGGAAATCTGTAGTAAAGTCAGTGTTGCAAATTACGCAATTAGCCAAACAACTGTCACCACATGCCTAGGGCATTGTTCATTTCTTGGGTCATTGTGGCGCTGCAGAACCTGCTCTGGTATTATGGAAGTGAAATGTTGGGTTAATGTGGCACTGCACTGTTCTGGTGTGTAACACTTTTAAAAAAAACTTTGTCAACCTGACTTTATATCCTGGCTCCATTGCCTTTAACTGTTTACCAAGCTAAGTCAGCCTGTGCATATATGGGATTAATCAAGATATAATTTTTTCCAATATAGCCCATATTTAGAGAATTTAGGACATGAAGTGACATTGACAATCTCCAAATTCCAGGCTCCCTACATGCTTTGAAGTGGTTGTGTTTAATTGCAGATGACCCTACAATTGACCAACAAATAATCGAGTAACTAAAGAAAATCGAGGTAAATTGCCAAAAAGCCATAGATACTGGATAATAGCCACCAACAGCCAAATTCTGGGGCGCAATCAAGACAAACTTTATTTTATTCAACATCTTGCTCTTAAAATTGTGTGGATGTTTAGCAGGTCGCATGTCCATCCATCCATCCATCCATCCATCCATCCATCCATCCATCCATCCATCCATCCATCCATCCTTCCTTCCTTCCTTCCTTCCTTCCTTCCTTCCTTCCTTCCTTCCTTCCTTCCTTCCTTCCTTCCTTCCTTCCTTCCTTCCTTCCTTCCTTCCTTCCTTCCATCCATCCATCCATCCATCCATCCATCCATCCATCCATCCATCCATCCATCCATCCATCCATCCATCCATCCATCCATCCATCCATCCATCCATCCATCTTGTCTCTTAAAATGTGCATGAGCATCCTTAGGGATTGTTGAGCTACACATGAACATTTTTCCAGGCACTGCTTTATGTGGGAAATAAGATAATTTTCAAATATTACCTGAAGACCATGAATGAATTATAAAGGCGAAGCTTAAATCACAGGATTTGCAGAAGACTGAACTTTGCTGTTAATAAAGCTCACCTGACCGTATGCAACATAAAGGTCCTACTAAGAAGTTGAACAACGTAGTAAACAAACAGCAAATGAGCATGCATGTGACTGGAAAAAGAGATCTGTTCATTTATTTAAAAAATCCATATAAGGCTTGAGTGTGATGACCTACTAACTCATATATTCTTACTCCCATAATCTTACTATTGCTAAATTTTTACAACCACTCAAGAATGTTGGTGAGTGCAATTGCAGTGAGTTTCCACGATCAAGATGCAAACCAAGTTTGGTTGTGCTACCCAAAATATTGGCTATGTGTGTTACCACAGAAAGCATTTTCCAAAGTATTTGTTGTTGTTGCAAACACTGTGATCATGAGAGTGCATAGCAACAGTATGCGTTAGTTCACTGCGCCATGGATGAGAATCAGCGCCTCTCCTCAATTGTACAGTGGCCTGCGAGAGTAAGCTGGTCCGTGGTGAAACCAGGAGATGTCCTGGTATCACTTGGGCAGATGGTTGGTCTGTTTGAAAGCTACTCTGACTAATATTGAATAGGGCACGTCAATCACCGGGGCGTTTTCCCGCTTCAGATGCATAATTTCCATTTTCTGCAATCTGTCTGGCTCTTGTGACGCTTCTGGTGTATTCCAGTTGACCAGTGATGGGGACGTTTTCAACTCACCATAAATTAAAAACATGTTTTTTTGCAAATGCCATTTGGATCTTTGTGAGGCTCACAGACATTCCTTCATTTGCTCAGATAAGTGCTTGTTCACCAGCGGCGGCTCTTCCGTTATTGCTGAGGAACTTCACCCTCCCTCCGCTAACAGCCAGCAGAGGGAAATGTGAAAAATAAAATGATAATTAAATAATTTTATTATCATTTAATTTTTTCTTTACGGCGCTAGAGCCAGCCAAGTGTAGGGTAGGGCCATGATGACAGCAGGCAGAGTAGGACTAGTGTGCGCATGTCGGTATGTCTCGCTAAGGACAGCCAAACCGACATGCACACTTGGATCTCTTCCACCCAAGCTGTGCTGCACAGCCTGGTGGAGCAGAGGCACAGGCTCCCAGGACCTGAGCGAGCGTAAAACCAGCCCGCTCAGGCCAATCACGGTGCTGTTCTCATGTTGGTAAATAGTATTACCAGCATAAGAGCAGCGTCTTGATTGGTGCCTTGGAGCCTGTGCAGTGTACACTAGCCCGTGGGGAATCGGGAGTCGGGACCGGATCCGAAGAATACTGAGAAGTTGACCAGCAACGGCAGGTAAGTACGTTTTTTTTGTTTGGTTTTGTTTACCCGTACCCCCCTCTCATCCCCCCAGCCGCCGACTCACCACCTGTCATTAATAGCAGTCACCACTGTTGTTCATTCCCGTTCCTTTGACAAGGATCAGTTTTCTCAAGTACATTTCCTAAATCTTTCACGCTTCCTCTTGTACAAAATAGTGTACCCCAGCTTCAACATAGTTATGGGTCCAATGAAAGACTCGCCTATATCTGAATGTCAATTAGAAGTAGAATGTGGAATCAGATGCTATCCCTAGCTTTCCCTTTGATAACCTAGGCACTGCACTTGACAAACCAGGTCTGTGGCGTCATGAAGGCAGCGGCAGAAACAGGACGTAAACAGGGTGCTAGGAGTCATATTTACGTGCTGTAGTTTGTATTTTCTTCCCTCCACCGAGCCAATCAGCCTCAAAGAGGAGGCTGTTGATGGGCTTAGAGCGAGGCAAGGAGTCAACCCTTTGATGTTACCATTTGAAATGGGCTGTGATGCCACTTCAGTGGTTTGTGGCATTTTTGGTTATTCGACATTATTGTTCATCTGTTCTTCTTGGTCAGAATGTACATCGTTATGCTTTTACTGCCTGAACTCAGTTGTGACTAATTCCATTTACCTTTTTTACAGTGTTTTATGTGGGGTGTAGATGTTTATTGGATGGGGTGATATTTCTGTATAATTTTAACTTAATTGGTCAATTTACATGCTCTGCCAGAAGTAGGAGACTCCTTTTTCGCTCTATTTGACCTGTGGTTGGTCTCCTTCCATGGTGATGCTACGCATAGCTGGCTCCTGCTTCTCGATCAAGGGAATTTATAATACAATCCTGCTGAGCCCATGACATTGTGCATCTGAAGTAGGGGTGCATTGTTATTGCTCATAACAATATTTAGCAGTTGTCCCTTGAGAACTGCAAATTAACTGCAGGACACCGCTACCAGTGGTTTGGCTGGTTGCTCAACGGTTTGATGAGTCGCCTTATTTACATACGGTTTGGTACCAGCGCTGGGTTTTTGAGCCAACACTTGGAAAATTGAGTTGTTGGTTATTTTCCTGGACAGATTTGTTGGATGTGGAAGCGGGATCTGCACACGAGTATTGTATGCATAAGTCTATATTATGAGTCTGCCTGTAATTGGAGCAGATGATACCCGGTCTTGAGATACTGCCTCTGGCCTGAATCTCCTCCCCAATTAACTGCCATTATGAGTTTTTGGGCACAGACTCAGAGAATACATGCAGGTTTCTGAATTGCAAGATCCTTTCTGGATGCAATTTTCTGATCCCTGGCCCTTTTACCTCAGTTATCTTCCTCCTCCTTTAAGTAGTGGGCTGTAAAGCAGTGTAGTTTACCGGGTCCAGGAATTGTTACAATGTGGTATTCTCCCAGGAGTTACTTCTCCGTTCAACTTGTAATGAGGCCCATGGTGTAGAATGTGAGTTAAATAAAGATCATTCATATCATTTACAGGGCCATAGCCCCAATCTCAAAGCAGCCTTCATCAAACATTTACCACATTATAGGAGCGATGGGCACTTGTTTGGACAGTGGAGCGGAGAGTCATTAAAGGTGAGATGTGCCCAGGCGTCACCTTTCCAAACTACAGTGAGCTAGGTTGCAGTGGTTCAGCTTCTGGAAGCAAATTGAAAAGGATGCTCTTCGCTGGCACATCAGCCCAGCTGGGGATCCCTAATGAGTCTGTTTCGCTCGCAGTGTATGACAAATAAATGATCTGATGCGTGTCGCGTCAGTATCACTGTCACCTGAGTGCAAAACATCTTCCAGTGATGCCCAATTTGCTTTGTTTTATTCCACCCAGGAGAGTCTGTAGCCGGATTCCAAGTAGCCAATTAATGCTGAAAGTCAACACAGCCTGGTCAACGCATGCGCAAGGGATCAGTGCTGATGGGTTTTAGTAAGGGGCAGCCTGCGGACGAGGGAATGTGTCTTCATACTGACTGCGGGTGTGAGTTGCCTTTGAGTACACGGTCACTCAATCATGAAGAGCCAATATCACATGGTAAGCACACAGTAAGATGGAAACCCCTACAGAGAACAGACTTCCAGCTCATTGTGGGGAGGCTCTGCACAGAAGATGTTTCATTAGGGGTTTTACACCTCCCAACGACGTCCTCTGATATTTGTTTTTGGGGTGGAGAGGGAGGGTCTGCCTGGCCAGTGCTTGGCTGTGAACCCCGCTCCCTCTCATTCCACCACCCCACCCTCCTCCATGGTTGGGCGGATCATGCCCATTCAAGGACCCGTCCCTCTTCTCACTCAGTGAAGTAATTTCAGAGTGTCATTCCCAGTGCTTAATTTGAGCCGGTGGTCGCAGGTGGCACCCACTTGCACTAAGTTTTGGGCACCAGTGCTTATTTTTCCTCATGAGACATTGAGCCGGATCAAGAGAGAGTGAAGCCACAAAAAGTGGGAAGAAGGAGTCAGAGAAAGATGGAAAAAGCAGTGGCGAAGGGAGAAACAAGCGAATTAAAAGAACCCAGAAGAGTGAGATAAAAGGGCAAGGATTGTATGGTGGTGGATAAAAGAAGTATGATATTGACCTCCAGACTACGCAGCCATGATATTCGGCAACCCCGAAATTTGGTAGCAATGGCAGCGGGCTTCTGAGAAAGTTGTGGGCACAAATGAATCCCTGGTCATTCCACTAAAATTACAAGTCTGGTGGAAGTTAGGTCGCCACCAGGCCAGTATTTTACCGGCCTTGCCTGTAGTTTTGGATCTGTCTCATTAAATGAAATCAAGAAAAGCAGTAGAATCCGGTATTAGGAGGCTTTAAAAAATATAAACAGAAAACACATTACTTTAACCTCTTGAGTGCCCATGACGAGATGGTCTCGTCATGGGCCGCGGTTGCGCTGTGCCCATGACGAGACTATCTCGTCATGAACCCCGCCCGCTAATGAAAGGGCCGGCACAGGGCGGGGAAAGGGCGGGGCACTCAAGGGGTTAAACTATCCGTAATTAGTTGGTTACATCACATTGGTTGCAAACAGACCACAAGAGCTGTACTCAGTAAAACGAGCACTGTGCCTACATGGAAGGACAATGAAGCCTTTGGCACCCCAACTTTGCAAACATGTTTTGACAAAAGTCAGATAGGGGTCCCTTGGAGTTTTCTGATTTCCACTGTCAAATGTATATTATTTTGATTCTAAACCACAGAGCAAGGATGCGGAACTGCACCATAATCCATATCGATACCACTGGAAGGTAGTCAGAAGCAATCGCCTACTCAGAGTTGTGAAGGAAAAGTCTGCTGGCCCTTGCAGGGATTTGTGTATGTGTGCATGAGCCCACACGTGTCTTTCCGGTGAACACCTCTAAATGCCACTTGTGTGACTGAGTTCCCTCATCAGTTTTGCTAATACTTCCAAACTGGGAGCTTCTGTTTGGAAAGGCAAAATTTAGCCATCAATTTTAATCTCCCGCAGCATTAAATTCGAAATAAATTGACCAGATTACTCTGTACTCCCAGAATTCTACCAGATTTTAAATGTACATGGGTGGCAGAGCTTGACAGCGGTTTGCGCTACATGTTGGCGCTTTTGACAGGACAATCCAAGTAGCCAAAGTATAGTTGATCTCAATGCCCAAAGCACTTGAGACATTAGTTAGTCAGTTAGTTAATGTGACACAGACCCGGCCAACTGTAGGTCTTCCTCCGAATTAAGTCACCAAGGTCCTGGTCACGAGTGGCAAGTCAAATTCTGATATGTGCAGTAACTCTTATTATTGCACATATCAGAGGTCTGAGAATCAACATTGTTACCGCATCTTCTGCAAATTTACCCCAGTAGCTTTTGGAAGGTCAAACCTGCCAATATTCATGAGGGGTAAAAACCCAGTATATGCCGATTCATGCTGAATTCGGTTTGATAAGCACCGAATTAAGCATGTTATGCCCTATTTTCCATGCGAAAACTCCAAATTGGGAGTATATCCGCATTAGGTAAATATCTGTTCCCGCAGTGTCAGTGCTTCCCCATGTGGTAAATACCTCACCACCATCTGGCCCACTCCTAATGGAGACCCAAGTCTTCTCATCAGCATTCAAAGCAGTGGGACAATATTTTCGCCCATCTTGTGCATGAGATCACAGCGGTGTCACTGGGTAGAGGATCATCGTACCCGCAGTACGGCTTCTTGAAGCAGATGTCTGCCCTGTGATGAAATTTTTTATATGTAAGGCATTTTCTTCTCTGCTAAGGCAGGCGGACTGAGATCCAACTTCCATAAAAAAACACAGGGTTATGATAGCAGAGACAGCTGCCGCTTGCAAATCGTTACCCGCCATTCTGAAATATGATTACGCTTCCCTAATACTTTTTTACTTGTTTTTTATGTACAGTAATATTTAGCAGTTGTGACCCTGACCTGGAGTCTCACTGAGCCTCCCAGATGTTTCAGTTCATATGTAATCAGATGATTTTCATACTGTGATGCTAATCGCACGTTTTGCTTTCAAGGATCCAATTTTCAGCTCACTGAAAAGTTGGACATTATGTATAGAAAATAACCCGCCTAACAATTCAGCTATGATGATTCCCTGGTGCAGCTTTGCCTTCTCACACTATCTCCAGATGGATTTCCTGAAAAACCATGTTCCAGCATTATGTAGCCCATAGGTTTGATGCCAAAACATATGCTTTCAACATTTTTTATATCTTGAAATCTTCAAAGAAGCCTGTGTTTGCAGGTGAGCATTGGAGATTATTAACACTACTGGCATGGTTTTATTGATGATTAGATACCACCTAGAAGGAGATTTGTCCAGCACCAGCTGCCAAAGTAAAATGGTGGGCAGCGCGGGGGCAAATAATTAAAAAAAAAACACACTTACCTGCCTCTCCCGCTGCCACTCCATCTGCAGGATGCCTTGGTGCTCCTCTTCCGGAAGATCTGGGCCAGCACAGGCTCCCCACACCCCCCACCCTATCCCGACTCAGCTCACATGCTGTGAGAGCAGCACCTGGATTGGTCTGAGTGGCCTAGCTAGGCTCTCGCGAAGGGACTGGGAGCCTGTGACATTTCTCCACCCATCTGTACAATACAGCTGGGTGGAGAAATTCTACATGCTCATGTCTGTTTGGCTGGCCTAAGGCAGCCGGTGAAACAGACATGCGCACTTACAAGTGCCCTCCACTACTCCTCACAGTCCCTCACTAGTGTCCAGAGGATTGCCTAGCCCTGCCCTACACTCGGCAGCCAGTGAAAAGTAAAACGCCAGTACCATTTTTTATTGTCGTTTTCTTTTTCATTCTCAGTGGGGCTGTAATGTATGGCGGCCAGACAGATCACAGGAACAACGTGGGCAGCGGGTAAAGTAATTCTTTATTCATGGAGAGGGAGACCCGTGCGATCTCAGCTATTCCGTTATTCACAATGGCACGTCACAGTGCGCTATCCCGTCAGGCACCACGCGGGGTCATGTGGTTGCCTGACGACTAGACTGCGACACCACAGGGGCGACGCGTCTCTGCCATTGTGGAAGAGCCACTGCTGCATTTGTCTGTTGTTGCTCAAATGTCATGTGCCTGCAATAACGCCTTTCAAGAGCCAAATGCTTCATCTGATGAAGTAACCATTGGTGTCCCTTAATCCAACCACCACTGTATTTGTTGTTTTTGAAGGAGTTTACACTGAATCTAATAGTCAATATTAATGCCTGCTTGCAGTCACGATGAACAGGCAGTCATTCTGGTCAATCGATCTGTAACACGTTTCCTCTTGACTTCCAAAATAGGTGGATGCACTTTTTCTGGTCGCGAAGAGGCCGAAAACAGCCATATTGAGCAGGAAATCAGACCTCATGACCCCAGCTGGACAGCGTTCCTCCTACAAAATGCAAAGAACAGGGACCTGGTAAGTGAACAAATGTAAATAGCGACTCCCTCCTTCTGCTGTTTGTTGGCTCTATGAATTCTCCCGCCCTAGGCAGTGGTTGGTCTATAAGCTGTACAGCCTGATGTCAAAGGACCTTCAGAACCTGATTCCATTCCTCTTGTGGGGTTGGATTTCAGATGTTGTGAAAATAACTCATCTGTATGTCAGGATGGGCTTTATACTCATATAACCGTTTCTTGGTGCTTGTTGTGAGCGCTCATATGGACATTAACATGAGTCCCATTTCCTGCATGCCCCCTTGTTATTTATAGGGATCCAGTTATTTGTATATTTATCTACTTAAGAGTTTAGAGTATTGTTTCTTCTTTTGGTTACTACAGAGAATTACAAGGAAGTTGAAGTGCTTTACCTCCAAGAACTGTGCTTAAAGCCAAAGAATGGCAGTTTTTTTGCCTGTGTAAACCAAGCCCCCTGTCTCACTTCCGTTTTTGTGTTTCAAGACATAGCGCTGAGATCTGCAATGCACAACCCAGATTATTGCATCTCTTACTATGTTGCAAGATGTAGTTACAATGGACTACAAATCATTTGTTCTAGTAGAATTGACATTTGGAGAATCAATTGCACAGTAATATATAATAATGTCAGAACAGCTCGTTTACAGGATGTATAGAGCCTGTGTTGCATTCTGCCATGGATGTCAAGTCACTAAAATGCCTGTGGTAGCAGTAGTGACATCACCCACCCTTTGACCAACCATGACATCACTAGCTTGACCACTTCTTATTTGTTGCTCAAGGGCTAGACAACGCATAAGGAATGGAAACCTCAGAAAGTACACAGGGCTGGTAGAATCGTTTCTCTTTCTGCTGCTGTCTTCATGACCTTTGAGTCCAGGAGTTGCAAGGGCCATGCCCAGGGTGCCGAAGGGCAGGCCAGTGACAGCAGCTGCATTACCTCCTTCTCCCCCTCACTTAGACTCATTACTAGCGAAACAGTCCAGCCTCCCAGACTCACCAATCCGAAGAAACGTAACAGTATATGTGCCCCTCCCTTCTCTAACACATTCTGCTTTCATTGTGTCTGCTTGACATGGCCGCAGAAATACTGTCAGTGGCGGAGCATTATTAGCCGTGCTATGTCTTTAACTTACAAAGGTGATGCCGCACTGTGGGGTTAAGCGGTCTCTCTTGGGTGCTGATCCTGATCACTGGGTCATAGTTTGGCAGCAGCTGATTAAGAATTGCGGCCTGTCAATATGTAATTTGGTGGGCCATGTCCACAATGGAGAGCCCTCCCAGGTCAGAGGGAGCGCTGAGCGTACTCTCAGCTGATCGTGCAAAGGAGACAGTGGGCCGTATCTTGTGCAATACCTAACATTGAAAGAAACCAGCCAGAAGGGAAGTGGCCCCATACCTAATAAAAATGGAGTAGCTCAAATTTTAAGAAAGCGATTGGTTGACCAATGGAAGGGAAGATGTGAAAGGGGAAGAAGTCTTTAGCTCCATTTTTCATTAGTTTTTACGCTTTTACCCTAATAGTGTGACTGGTGGAGAAGTAACTACCCTTTGGGTATAGAGGACATTTTGGGTTCTTAGCTCATTTGTCCAGCGGTGATACACTGTAGAAGGATGTAGGGTAAAAGAAAAAGTGAGATGAAGCCTGCAGTTATGTCTTCCTTTGATGACGATGAGGTTCTAGATCTTTATCTCCTGGAAGTCTGGCACTGTTATCAGCACCACAGGTACAGCAGATGATAAATGAAGCAGTCGCTAATGTTTTAGAGGCAAATTAAGTGGGGAGGAGGAAAAGGTCCAAAGCAGGAAAAGTGGATATCCATTCTCTTTTAAATCAGTCATCAGAGTCGGAGAAAGATCTGACCACCTCATTTTCTGGAAAATATGTGAAGAGTGAGGAATTACCCCAGTTGCTGGATTATATTACAGATAATTTGGGACTTGATCCAGTCTTGGTACCTGCTGACTCAAAAGATTTGTTATCATAATACATCAGGCCTCTATCTCTGATGCTTCTGATCCATAAGAAGTTCGGGAAATTAATTCTACGGCATGGAACAAGGTAGATTAGTCCAACATACCAATGTTCCTACAAAAGACTTGTGCCTTGGAGGAATTTTAGAACTTTATCCCTCATAACATCAAGATAGACTCCATATTGGCTCCTTTAATTGGAAGATTAGCAGTAAATTTAGAGAACTGCAAGCTAAATGATCCAGTACACTGCAAAGTTGACAGTAGTTTGAAAAAGTCCTTTGCTCACAGTATTTTGGTAGTTGATACTATGGCTCAATTATTTGTACTACAATGTTTAAAACTGGATATTGTGCTAGTATTCCCGAGAAATATATTTTTGGGAGGAAGGTTTTTGGACAAATCTGGGTCTGGTAACACTTACGGACAAAAGAGTCCAAAGACTACAAGAACACATATCCAGTATTATGGCTCTAGAGACTGCGTCTTTGGCAGTGTCATTACATATCCAGGGAGATCTTGCAGCAACCAAAACCGTCTTTCTGGTTCAGTGGGCCAGGTTTTTTCTCCTAAGCAGAGTGGTAAGTCATCAGTTTGCCCACTGGAGTCCAGTCAGCCAGGATCGGTCACAACACATTCCAGTGACTCAGACCATGAAACAAGGTTTGCAATGGTGGCTATAGGTCCAAAATATTCAGAAGAGTGTGACATCGCCTCAGGCTCTCTTAGTCCACAGACCCCAGTGGGATAGGTTGTTGAGCATGGCTAGAATCTTACCAGATTCGGTGTGTATGGTCTCTAGTTGGAAGCTATTTGTTTACCTTTTATAGTATTATCTCCCTGTTGTCAAGCAGATTACTCATCATGATGACAGACAACATGACTGCCAAATCTTACATCAACACTAGCTCTCCATCTCTTTTGAAGATATCAGACCAGATGTTTTCTTTGGCGGAAAACAGACTTTCCTCTTTCACAGCAGTACACATTCAGGGCACCTCCAACTCTTTGGCAGACAGATTAAGCAGTAGCATTCTTTCCAGTTAGTTTTTTTCTGTCTTAGTCTCCAGATTTTTATACAAGTCTGTCAGATCTGTGGGAAATCAGTTGTGGACTTATTTGCAACCCTTCAGAACTTTCTCCTACCTCATTTATGTACAAGGGCAAAGAAGTACAGGGCTTGGAAGATGGGTCTCTCTTATCTCTGCCCAAAAGGCCTTCTGTATGGCTTTTTACCATTCCCCTCGATTCTAAACTTTTTAGTTGGAGTAAAGGATGAGAGAATGCTGCCGCAATTCTGATTGTGCCAATCTGGTCCCATTCTTATTGGTATTGTCTCCTGATATTAATGACGAATGAACATGATGATGATGAACAGGAGTGGCTCCTTCCCATTGTTCAATCACCCCTAATTTTCCTCTTCTCAGTGTCACATCTTTAATAAGGTTCAGACTAGCGGACTGGGAGTAGAAAGGGCAGGGCAAAGGAGGAGGGTCTTTCAGATCAGCTAGCCAGAACTATTCAATCTTCTAGGCAACCTTCTACATTAAGATCATACACTAAACATTGGGTAATGTTATGTAAACAGTGTAGGGCGAAGAATATAATATCTCAAACCACGAAGCTGGTCCACAACCTTTCTTTCCTAGATGAGGGATTGGCATTATGCCTTAGAATTTCAACGTTAAAAATACAGTGGGATGTTATAAGGGTATTTAGAGGTCCATGGGACAACCAGACAAAGGAATTCAGGTTGATTATGTAAGGGATTTACAAACATTCGTCCCCCTGAAGGGCCTTCAAGTCCACCTTGGGACCTGTCTACAGGTCTAGAGGCCCCTTAAGAAACCTCTGTTTGAACCTCTAGAAGAAGTGGATATCAAATGTTAACACTGAAAACTTTTTTTTTCTGGTTGCTGCAACTTCTGCCAGAACTTTGAGGAAGTTAGGATCCCTGCTTGTAAATATCATTTTTAAAGATTTTTGGGACAGAATTGTTTTAATTACAGGGCCTTCTATTGTGCCAATTCAATGGTAAATTCTCTTTTCCATACTGAACAGGAGATAGTGCTTCCAGCATATTAGCCATATCCTGAAAATCCAGGGGTGTGAGTTTTCACTCTTAGGATGTAAAAAGAGCTCTTCTAATTAATCTTGATAGGATAATGGATTTCAGACACACCTAATCCTTCCTCATAAATTTTGGACCAGCAAAAAAAGGGTTGAAAGCTACAATCCAACCCCTAAGCAGATGGATAAAATTGCTGATGTCTTTCGCTTACAGGGTATCAAATCTTTCTTATGTATTCAAGGGAGGTTAAGCAAGGGAATGTCATCTTCTTTAGCGGAGGCTCAGGGAGCATCATTTGTGGACATCTGCAGAGCAGCTACATGGGTCACGCCTTCCACATTTGTAAAGCATTATCGGATAATGCAGGAAGTGAACGGTAAAGGATTTGTGGTTCAAAAGTTCTTTTTTCTATGGACTAAATAGGAGAAAACTCAGTATTTTTATAAAAGGTTTAAAGCATGAATTTACAGTTGTCCTGGTACTTTTACTTGGGTAAATCACACTACGTAATTAATCTAAGCGAGGGGAAGGAGGAGGTAATGCTTCAATAACTTACCTATAATTGCATTACTCTGACTCATTTCCTCGGTTTGATTTATTGCTTCCCTACCACCTGTCCTGTTATACCTGTCCTACTTTGGATATGTGGCTTGGCATAAACAGGATGGCTTAAAGGGGTTAGGGACAGTTATACTGTTAAGTTTCTTCTGATTGGTTTGTCTGGGAGGCAAGAGTGCCTCACTAAATAATGAATGAAAGCGAGGACAGGAGTCTGAGTAATACAATTACTTGTAAGTAATTGAAGCAAACCCTGCCTACCCCTAATTGGCATCCATATTCTCCAAAAGGTCACCTTTGAGGCTGGAGGCTATGTCAACAATTTCCACTTGCCGCACCCTCTTATTTGTCTCTTGTCAGGGATAGTAATTCTATTCTAAAATAATTAACCATGCCTATTAAGGTTTATAAAGACATGACGTTCATTAGTACTCGTCAGACAGGATGTAGCTCTATATATCCATAGAGTATTTATTACGCGCATCGTAAAAGAGATTGTATTTTTAGTCGAGAATAGGTCACTTGTCAGGGCAGTGTGTAGGCAGTGTTTCTGTCATGGTGTATCCATACTCACTAAACACTTAGAGAGGGGGGTACAGGGAGCGTTTAAAGAAAAATTAGGTCCAGTACCAATGCTCCCAAGAACTAATATGTACTCACTGGTTGGTAACTGTTCCTGAAAGAAAGAGCTGTAACCTACTTGGTTACATGAAACAAATGTAAGAAAATTGTCTCCATATGTGCTTCTAGTCTGATGAAGATGGGGGAATTTCTCCTTTAGAAAATAGTGCCCTGACACACTCTTGCAAGTGTCATGCTTCATCATCAGGCGTTGCTCCTCATGGGGGTGACGCTGCTGTCCTCCACGGGCCCCGCGAGTGGGCTCTTTATTGGAGATCTTTTAGGAGACGCCGCAGTTGTGCATGTGGGTGTGTGGGCCTAAAAAAAGTTTGTGGTGCAAGTGTATTAAAATTACCCCACCGGTACCTTGAAATCAGTTTTATTCGTTGGTCCGTGGGGTAAAAATAAAAGAAAAGTTTTGGGGAAAATAGGGCACCTCTTATTAACAAATATGGTAGAGGTCGAGATATTACTCTGCTGCTCTCAGTACCCGTGTGTGTTTGTGAAAGTGAAGCCTGGTCGACATGTTTTGCGCTAGAAAAGGGGTCCCTAGTGGATCCCGGTGTGCTTTGTCTGGGCCTGTGATGTAAATTAGTGCATTAAAATATTAATAAAAATAGGAGCAGGGAAATAAACCCCTATAGTCCTATTGTACCTCTATTAAGGCTCTACATGAGTTTAAGTACTCAAAGGAACACTTCAGTGGTGTTCCTGGTATTTACCCCTTCGTATGAATGGAGTGCCTCAACGGCGAATCCCATAGGTTTTGAGGAGGGGTTTGGATGCGCCCCTTTGCAATAGCTTTGTGCCTGCCCAGCCGCTTGGAGACTGCTGGAGTCTGGGATTCGCCGTTGAGGCACTCCATTCATACGAAGGGGTAATAATGCACGAATTCACATCACACGGTCCTGACGAAGCGCATCGGGATCCACTAGGGACCCCTTTTCTAGCACGAAACATGTCGACCAGGCTTCACTTTCACAAACACACACAGGTACTGAGAGCAGCAGAGTAATAGCTCGACCTCTACCATATTTGTTAATAAGAGGTGCCCAATTTTCCCAAAAACTTTTCTTTTACTTTTACCCCATGGACCTACGAATAAAACTGATTTCAAGTTACCGGTGGGGTAATTTTAATACACTTGCACCACAAACTTTTTTTAGGCCCACATGCACAACTGCGGCGTCTCCTAAAAGACCATTTTCTTACATTTGTTCCATGTAACCAAGTAGTTTACAGCTCTTTCTTTCAGGAACAGTTACCAACCAGTGAGTACATGGTGTGTCCATACTCAGCTTGCTTTGAAGGTCTTCACATGTCATACCTTTGCCATTCCAGGTTAGAGGGTTTTCTGACTTTTCTCTGCTTTCTTTGAAGGGATGCACACAGCCTTCTTATATTGCTGTTGTAATTGTTCATCAGCACAATCTGCCATTTGCATGGCTCCACAGTACCTTTTAGTAGTGTAGATTCTCATTTGAGAAATCAATAAATCTTTCTTGGGAATGCCAGCACAATATTGAGTTTTAAATATTGTAGCACAAATAATAGTGAAGTTAAGAATAGTAAACCTACATTTACCGTATATATATTCACCTTCACCATAATTTGATAATCGATATTTCTGAGGGAATCACACATTCTTCTTATGTCATTATTGTTAGTTAGAATAATTGCCATTAGCATGGTATTGCTGTGCCTTTACGTAGTCTGGATTCTCCATTGAAGAGCGACACCAATTTTTCTTGGATGAAAGCCTTTCTTTTCTTCTCTGAATCAACTCACATGTCCTTCCCAGACCTGGACTGTTCATTCTGCCAGTCCGGCATTTCCCCACAAGGCTGCCAGCAAGGAGGCTGCCTTAAGGGCAAGATGTGTTGCCGTGAATGAACCACGCGCCCCCCCCCCCCCCGGCTCCATTTTAGCTGCAGCATCCAGCAGTGAGGGGCTGATTTGAAAATTTCTGCCACAGCTGATTTTGGTTTACAATCCACCAGTAAAGTGAAACTGAAACATTGCCTTGTCCAGCCCAACAAAGGTCAAAACCGACCCACAATCATGAAAATCTGCATCGGTGTAAAGGATGTGCATGCCATCCTGGCCAATATTAAGCTTGCGTGTAAATTATGCCAAGCTCAAAGCGATGACAGTACCTTGTTGTGATGGTGAACGAGACATTGTTTTATTTATATTGGTTTTAGCAGTGCTTAATGGGAGCACTTGCTAATGTGAAAGATTTGGTCTGCATGTCCTTGTAGGTTTGTCTTCACAAGCGTCTCTAAATCATAATCCGGGGCTGAACAATGACAGCTAATGTTCATGGGATGATGCAGGATGGGCCGACACAAGACATTTTAGTGCCAATTACCCTTTTCTCTCAGCCATCAAGTGAGGCTGAGGCGGCCCGCTATAAGCTGCTGGTCCTCGAGGGGGCCATGCCTGTGACATTAAAATATCATCTGAGTAATGCATCCTGTGTGGCCCTCCGGAAGAATATGGTCAACGTGTAGGCAGATGCAGTCAATGAGAAGAGAGAAAGACCTATAAGTCGTACCACTCTTTAGCATCAATGCTTGTCGACACGTTATTTTTTTATAATATCTTTTTATTAATGAAGCGCAGGGTAATAGTCACGTACATTTCTAAAGTATATAAAATAGAACAGCGAGTCGGAGAACCCATAAATCCAGAGCAATGCGCATTTTTGCCCTGGCATAACGAGAATCTTCGGTTTTGTATTACGAGCACCAATCTCAGTTCAATGTCCATGCCTCTCATAGGATACCCTTGTAAATTTTCCACTGATGCAAAATTTTCTCCCATTTCCTCAGACATCCCGGCCTTTCATTTGTGAACTTCACTCCCATAATACACCAGTGCATGCCTTTTTCCATGTTTCCAGTACAGGAGACCCTGCTTCCCCCCATAGTCTGGCTACGTTCCATCATGCCACCATGAGTCCCAACCTATAGAATATCTTCTGGTGTCTATGCACAGTAATATCCTTCCAAACATCCAGCAGAGACAACATATTGTTGGGTTCCTCGTTGACCTTTGAGTCAAGTCAGGCAGTTCCCAACCCCTTTTCAAAAGAGCACCAGGCAGGTCCACACAGTGTGTACGAAGCTACCCATCTGTCCACATTCCCCGGAGCAGTGAACACCTGCGGCTATCCTTATTCTAGCCAAACGTTGCCTGGTAAGATGAACCATGGAGTATTATCAGCTGCACCTTCCCAAATCTTGCCTTTATTGACATCTCTTGTGGTGAACGGATCACCTCTTCTCATTCCACGTCCTGTAATGTCCCCACATCCATTTCCCACTGTGTTTTCAGTTTCTCTAGAAGGTCCGGTGAGTTGTTTATCTTTTAATATATGAGGGACATTGCTGTCTAAGGTAGTGGCTCCTATAGAACCCTGTCCTCCAATGGGGTAGCACATGTCTCTGTTGGCATCATTACAGCCAAACAAATCCACAAATTAATTACCAACCATTGAGAATCCCAAGTGAATAGAGCTAATTTCACCTGATATGCGGTAATAAGCTCCTTTGTGATTCAAAGACCGAGGATAGGCGGAGATCTACTACCTGGAAGACAAATATTGCTTTATTTACTTAGTGGCAAAAGTGTAGTGTATTTTAAACATTAAAGAGGAACAGGGTGATCGTCCAAACAACCACAACATCTCTGATCAAGAGATTTGTAATGGAGTCAAGCTAACCGGAAACAACTGCGCTTGCCTTTCGTTATTATGGCCTAAGGTGATTTACAATTTCTGATATGAATTCTATTTTTAGAAACTTTATCTAAAGAGTTATTTTTAACTTTGACCAATAAACATACTCTGAAAGTGAGGCAGCAGTATCTCTTGTATCCCATTATATCTGTTGTGATCTTGGTTACAATGCGAGCTCAGCAATACTTAGAGGTTGTAGGTCAGTTATTAACCTTTTTGAAGTGAGGCACCAAGATGCAAGGAATAAGATCCTAGCGACAACCAACTTCTTGTCTTCTAGGTCCACAAGATCAGAAGATTTTTTCTGCTCAAGAGGGTGCATTTAGTTTCTCTGAGTACGAAAGTGAAGTATTAATTGGGGTGATGATAGTCCACCACAGGTGATAAAGTCACCAATCTGTTAGGTCCAGTCAAAGGTTTCAATAATTTAATCCTGACCTCAACCCTTGTTATCTATAGCACAAAGCAGACAAGCTTTACTTGGAGAAAACGTGTGAAGCATTTAAAAGTATCAAACAGTTAAAAAGTCAAAGCCAAAACACAATATAAATCATACTTCAATTTATAAAAATAGAGAATACATTAAATCGAATTAGAAAAATTGCCCCAAAATGAGAAAATCCAATAAAGAGAACCTGACATATTAATTTGTAAAGATTTAAGTGGAAAAGGTGGCAAGAAAAATAAAGCACATAATGTTAGCTATAGTGGATGTAAACCGGGACTAAGGTACAATTTCAGGCCAACCATGAACCAAGGTCAGATACATCAAGTGGATTTGTTCCTCTGATAATCTGGAAGTCTAATAGTAGAAAAAGTTTTAGGTCCCACTACAGAAAGCGACATTGATACTTATAAAAAAAAGTGTTGACATTTCTTCTAAGACCCAATGCAGAAGGAAACATTTTCACTTTTTCAGGAGAAAAATCTTTCTCAAGCGGATCACCACTGAACTGTGGCTGCCGCAGTGGAACCAAAGACCATATATCTGAATAAAGTTGGGTACACTGGTACTCTGGAGCTTTGGAGATTTCTTGATTAGAAATTAGAAGCAGGGAGAATCTGAAATCCATTCCAATGCTGTGGAACTGCCTGATACTTTTACTGGTGGGTTCTGCTGAAGCTCTATAGCGAGGAGGAAAGGTTTTCAGAATCTTTCTAACTTTCTTCTGGTGCCCAAACAAAAAGAGGAGTATTAGGCAGAGGCCAAATGTGGGGTCTAGCCCCCATCCAGTTTCGAGTAGCCAACTGGGCACTTCAGAAAAATAGGCCTCTTTTGTATCTGTAGCCGCACTGGAGGTCAACTCAACTGACCCTTGGAGCCCATTTCTTTGTTCTGGGTACAAGAGGGAGCAGGTTCAATTATTCAGGGCTCATCTATTGTCACAAACAGCATGTTCAGTGCTCTTTTTATTTCTCGGAGGGCCAGAAAGTGTTCCGAGCATGCTGGCTGGGGATTTCATCTTTACACTTGCCACTGGCTAGTACGTAGTGGTGACTAATGTGCACTCTCGAACTAATGGGTTAAAAGTTACTGGCGACAACCCTACCCACTTTTTTCAGCACTTCCTGTTTGTCTTACTTCAAACAATCCAATAGTGCACCTTATTCCCAAAATCCAAATGCGGACACCCTTCTCCCATTGTCCGGAGCCTGTGCGCCCACTCAGAGCTGTGGTCAAGGTAATGAGCAGTCCAACCTCTGTGGTCACTCAAAACCAGATCTGGAGGGAGCTTTCCTCCCATTGGGGTAGGTACTAGCCTGACTATGGGTATAAGGTCTCTGAATGTTCCAGGGGCCACTTGACATTTACTTGTAACAGGGCAGGCCCCTTTAAATTAAATTAAGTTCCTGGGTCCACCCTAACAGGTCTTACTTCCAGAAGAACTAAGCACCTCTCCACTCCCATCCTACAATGTGTGCTCTGGGTGCAGTTTTCATGCCTCATTAAATTCAAGTTCTTGAAAGCTGCTGGATAGCTAATGCAGATTATTTTCTCGAAACATCAGGCAAAGAAAAGGTACTTTTCTAAAATGTTATGTTCCAAAATATTTATTAAAAATCCAACGTTATAATTAAATTGCATTTTTATGAAATATTTTAAAAAGTGGTTGAATTATTTTTCTAGCTGGTATTAACTCAAGATACAGGATTAACATTTAAATCAGTACCCTAGTTTTTCTTATAGAACACCAAGGGCCTTCTACAGTGAAACTAGCTTTTAGCGGCTTGTCTCTGCAGGCACATGGGATATTATATTTTTGCATATCTCATTTTTTTAGAGCCAAGTGCCTTATTTTATACGCTTCAAGGTCTACATAGTGTTGACTTCTTAATATTTAAAAAGAACGTTTCCCCCTGTCTAAAGGGTTCTTTGATTTTTCAGGCTGCAGGTTTAAACTGCAGCAATCAGGCTACAATGATAGGCCTGAAGCCATGTTCTCCTTGTCATATTAGTGGTTGGGATAATAAGTGTTGCAGTCCACGGTTGGCATCTAACTTTCTATGCCACTGTTGTGTTTTCTACACCATATCCTACAGCCTTAAAAGAAAGTTAAATAAGACATTTAGGGATTAGCCAATTTCTACATGTGTTCGGAGTCAAATCACATACACTGAACAGCAGTGCTACATTGTGCAGAATTTAAAAACCAGCAATAAAAATTTGCAAAAAATGGGAATGACCACGTGTATGACCATGCAAAAAAGGGTATTTCCTTTCATTCTCCCTTCTTGCACATCTTCTTTTTACACATTCTATGTGGGTCTCACTAGGTTTCTTCTTAGGCCTGATACTCTGTCATGCCTCTTTTGCCTTCTTTGCATCCTTTACTTAGTCTTGTAATTTGGAATTCAACGCCTGTGTGTCAGCTATTGCACTCTTGATGAATAGGAACTCCTTGAATGCCATCACTGAAACATTGAACTTTAGGTGGTTCTCTGTATACTTAACCTCTGCTTTTGTTCTGGTTCACCAAGTCTCACTCCTGGCCATGTTGTGTTGTTAACAAATCCTGGATTCAAATTTGACCATGAATTTTCACTTGCCTTCATTTGACTACCCCAGATTTGGATGTTGTCGGCATTCTGTTTCTTTGCCCTTGAGATACTGAGAGAGATTTCTTCTTCTTCTCCCCCTGGAAACACAAAACCAGCTGTCAATGCCCTTATGTCTTCTCATCTTGATTTGGGGAATTCGGTGTTGCAGGTTTCACTAACTTCTTAACTGGGAGGCTACTGATTATCGAGAACGCACCAGCAAGGTTCATTTTGAATCTGACAGCTCGCCGCTGAAATCACCGCTGCCTTTTCTATGCCACACATATGGTCTGAAAGACTTTTTGCATGAAATTTCAGGCCTACAGCATGAGTGGCCTGCTGAAGAGAGTATGGTCCCAAGTTGGTGAGTAGCCACCCTTTTTGCATTTAAATTTGCTTGTGCCATTTTAGTAGTAACGCAAAGTAAATGAGTCCCAGTTAATAAGAAACCTCCTTACCAATATTCAACAACCTCTTTCCCCATTCCATTTCCAGATGCCCACATTTCATGCCAGTATGCACCACCAAGTCTTCAATATTCCACTAGACGTGAAATATATCTCTCTCCCCCCCAACAACCACACCAGTTATCACAGTGGATACCCAAGAGTACAGCTTACAGAAATTAGATTTACAAAGAGCAACCTATGTCAAACTGAGGCACAAAAATAAACTGCATAAAGTTAAAAGGTTTGCAGTGTTCCCAGCGCTACAGTTGTAAGCAGCAGCTGGATGGAGGCCAGACCATGTTGTACATGTGATGCCTGATACATCTGGATGCACTTGCCGGCTTTGCACTGAAGTAAAAAGCAATCGAAAACAAGTGGGAAATCTGTACAAGACTTCTGTATTTGATGTCTGCTTTGCCATGGGCCTTTTTTGGATGGCTGCTGGAGACCCAGTCGGAAGCACATCTAGAGGTCTCGCCACATGTACTTTTCAGTGGTCTCCATGTTGGTGTCGCCACATCTCCCTTGGTCAGCGACTCACGATAAAGCACTTTCGCCCAAAAAGAACAACTCTAGCGGTCACAGTCAAGCAGGGGCTGCTCACGGTTGAGTTATGCGTCAATTCTCCGTCATTGCTAGTCCCTCAGGTTCTATTGCCATTGATAACTTCTGTTGATATTTCAG
Organism: Triturus cristatus; assembly: GCF_964204655.1. Lineage (NCBI taxonomy): Eukaryota > Metazoa > Chordata > Amphibia > Caudata > Salamandridae > Triturus > Triturus cristatus. The sequence goes on from NC_140589.1 coordinate 964,930,903, forward strand.
TTTTTCATATTTCTTTTGCGAAAATGTACTGGTCTGGTATTTTTGTCAGAGCGTTCTATTTATACCGCAACACTACTGACTGCACGTGTTATTTTAACACATTTTAAGTGAAATAAGTAATCCAGGTGTTATCTGCCCCATACATTGAACAGTCAGCCTTTACACAGCATACGTGTTAGCGTATGCCACATTCCATTATTTTATGGTTAACATATTTCTATGCATTAATAATGTTGTTGCATCATTATTACAAATTTCTGGAATTAATTATTTGGAATTAAGAAATCTGGAATATAAGAAGATTTTTTAAAGGACTGAGAAGATAACGTGATGCTTTATTTGGTGTGCTTGCTACAACATTATTAATGTGACAGGACTGATCTCCCAATCTCGGGGAGCATGGGGGTGGCTCCTCTCTCCCTTTGCTGAGCGCCCAGCAGGGATCTAACAAAAAGTGGGCATTTATATTTAAAAGTACATTTGCACAGATGTGCGTCAGCATTACTGTGGCTGGTCCAATTACTATTTATACGTGTGCACGCCTGCACATTGTTTTTTTACTGGAGTATGACACATTGCAGCACCATTTGTTCACTGCTTTTTGGGGTATCTGAATGCCTAACCATTAGAAGGGAACTTCTGTTTTTGATCTTTATTGTTTTTGGTTTCTAGTGCACACTATTTCAATATCAGTGAAAGGGAGACAAGCTTTCAGTTTCAGCTAAGAATGATGCATTTTGTAAATCTGTGGGATCATTTACAGCTTGTTGTCCAGGGTGGGAGAATCCGTTTAAGTCGCCAGTTCTTCCACCCACCACGCGCGCGATTACCCCAACTCACTTTATAGGTGAGGTCTAAACCCCTAAGTAGAAAATTCCTCACTGGCTTGTGCAGAAAATACATGAGAACTCTTTGATAGGCTGTAGAATCAGAAAAATGCCATTTGCTACTGTATGTGATTTCAGAGTGACGGAGTCGAGTTAGATAAAGATTTTAGCATGGTGCAAATTAAAAAGACTTCTACTTTTTTTTTTTTACTGATGCCCTTAGTATGTCAATGTTGTGTGGGTTCTTCCATTGAGCACCCTAGTACATAAACCAATTGGTCTTCCAATGTTTGATAACTGATTGCTTTCTCTGGCTCAGTCCATAAAGAAAAACTCAGTGGTATGCGTACTGTGGTGGGAAATAAAACGTTGTGTGGTACCCATTTCTTGGGAGAGACCTGACACGCTTAACATCTAGGGCGCGGATGCAATTCTGTCCTACATTCCTTAGTAAGGGTAACCACTGAGACTTAAAAGTGCATCCCAACAAATGGAGTTTAGAGGAAGGGAGGTGGAATCAATCCCGTCCCAGCTATAAAGGAAGTATACGGACCTCAAAAGATGCGACTGGATATATTTTTGATTCCGATTACAAATCTGAGGAGCATCCCTTTTGTGGAAAGGGAAACAAATGTTCTCAATTCGGTACATTTATGTGGACATTATTGAAGTGAACTTCTGATGGGTTTCTGCAGGAACAACAATAAACATGATCTGTGAAAATCTTCAAAAACTGCCACGTATGACTCCTATGCTGCACTGGTATCTGCTGCTGTCATAATTAGCTCACCGTTGGACTTTTGTTCTTTTATTAAATTTAGGTAATGTTTGACTGTTACTAGGTGTCTTAGTGCTTTTGTGCAATGTTCTCTGCAATAATCGGTCACACACTGGGCCCAATCTTTAACTACGTTTGGTGTTTCCCTGAGTATGTGTGGGGAACCTTGTGACCTGCAGTCCAAATTTATGTTTAGTATTTATAAGTTTAGTCTGTCTCTGTGTGTTTTCATAAAGTGGTGTACTGTTCTACGGAAACTTTTGGTTGAGTGGGTGTGTTGGTGGTTGAGGGTGTGTATGCTACTGCTAACCCTAACGTGGCTGTTATTCTTCTGAGGATATACCTGTTATATTAATAGTTTGGTTTGCTGTGTACCTAAGATTTTGAGGCAAATCGCGTTGTTTAGATTGGATTGAATACTTGAAATAATTCTCGCGTTCTAAGACGTGTTTTATCTAGCCCTATGTCCTCGGTTCCTCTGTCACTTTTTCTCCATGCGTTCTCTGGGTTTCAAAGATGGCCTTTTGTGAATCTTCATAAAGGGAAACGCCTCCTGGAACATTGTTAAAGTATGTTGCAACTCAAACATGTTGGAATGTGCTAACCACATTTCTAGTACCTTGATCTTTGTGCTGGACTGTTATGAGGCGGTTCTGTGAGATGCAGGCTTGACGTTCATATCACCCACAGAGGTTAAAAGCATGTGCCCGATTTTGTAAAACTAAATGAGAGCTTTATACCATGAATGATGCCGGAAGAGCCAGTGCAGTTTATGAGGGAGAGCTAATCTGATTCCACATTCTCTTTCCGTTTTCTTCTTTGAGGTATGTGGCCAAAAGCTTGTAAATTGTAAAGGTTTTGTAGTCTGTGTGGGTATTAGTGTCCCTATGTGGTTACACAATTCAGAATGAAGTTTGAGGTGAACATATCATCTTATAATGGGGGACTTTACCCTTGGGCCTCTAGTGACACAATTGATAGGTGGTCGTGTGTTGCAGTCAGGGTTAAAAAGAGGACTCAGGATTTAAGGGACAGTCAAATCGTATCACTATAAGTTCCCTTGTCACTTCATGAAAACAATGATTGTCATTGCACTGTCGTGTATGTATAGCATGTTTGGAGTTAGACAAAAAACAAATTATAATTGACTCTGTCCCAGGTGCTAAAACGCATCTAAAGGCTAGAATGGGATTCTGCTTGATTTACAGGAATCGCTGTGCTAATAGTCCACCCAGTCAGGTTCAAGGCCCGCACATTAGTCTAATATCAGCATGGTGGCCATATTGGAAGTGAGCAGTTTGTCTTCAGTCTAAATCGAATCTTGCTAAAATATTGCTACTTCAATATTTGGGGGCTTACAGTCCATGTATACTGGTTACATCAGTACACAGGGCTGGCTTTAGAATTTGTGGCACCCAGTGCAACAATCTTTGTTGGCACCCCGCTAATGACCTCCTTCGCCAACGTTTCTCTCACTACCACCCGCCAACTCTGCCCATCATCTCTCCACATTCTTTGTCGCTTAGTGTTTCATTAATTTTATAGCAATTGTAATGCCAGTGAAGGGTGTCAGAGCATTTTACATCACAAACACATTTTACAGAGACAATGAATCATTTATGTGTGAATCAGTGTGTAGGAAATGTCACATAAGACATTGAGGACAACAAGGTGTAGGAGTCACATGACATCCATACTGTTGAATATATGTTATCACGCATGCGATACATCGCCTGCCATTACAATGACCGTGTTGTTACATCGCATACGATTACATCGCAAGTCGTTACCACGACTTGCTGTAGGGGCTGCGCTGGATTTAGGAATAGTATAATTTACTATTCCTACTCCAGATTGTGCAACAGCAGGGAAGCTGTTGCACTGTAAATCCAACACCTTCTGCCACCTACAGCAAATTGTGGTAACGACTTGCGATGTAATCGTATGCGCTGTAACAACGCGGTTGTTGTAACGACCGCTTTGTAATAGCATGCCATGTATCGCATGCAAACTAAAGGATGTCTCCTATACTCTTAGGCATTACATTTTAAGAATGCTTTGTTTGGATATGCTCAAACTCAGGATTTAAAACATAGCAAAAGGGTTGGGATTAGCTCTACAAATCATGATTTATTTTTACCCAAATTAACTCCTTTGAGCAACATTAGAATAATGAAAGACTGGGGAATAAACACCTTGCAGTCTGCATGCAGCTCTCTGATGTGAGTTCATAGCTCACTGTGCTACATTAGGATAGTAATTTTTGAACTGCAAGTATTGAAAGGATATTTCTGACAAAGGCAGTAACCCACTGAGCTATTTACATGAAACACAATTCTGTGATTTACGTAATACAAGTTCTTTGCAGCAGGCATATTAACCCTCTGCACTGCTTTATGATGAGTCAAAACTGCCACTAGACAAATTTGGAATCTCTCTCCAGCAGGGGCATTAATCACCAGAGTAAGCTTGACATTTTTATTGTTGCCGGAAAATTGCTGCACCCACAAGGAACTCTGCAGCAGAGGCTTTTAAACCCATAAACCCAGCTCCCCGTGTTCTTAGCACCCAGTGTTGTGGCACTTGTCAGACCGACCTAAAGACAACCCTGTCGGTGCATTTTTCGTAAAGGAACTTGCAAGCCATCTAAGCCATCCTTAGGTGCCAGCAGTGAACTGTTTCTTTGCTGTTATTGTGCATGGCATGCTCATAATCTGACTAAATAATTATAGGTGACTCCTTCCAAGGTGTCATATGCAATAGTTTGCCAACTGTAAACCAAGTATTCTGCATGCTCTGGTACGGATAATTTCAATGCAGCTCACATAGTGCTGCCACTGCATTTAGTTGTGCTGCGGCAACAAACAATGGACAGAATGCTGAATAAATCAAACATTCACCCCCAGGCAAAAGATCTGGGTTAAATCAATCGTTCTTTTGCTCACTGTGCCGCCTCAGAAGTGCTTGAATACATTTCCGAATGGGGGTGCTGCCATCAATGTTACATCACTGAACTTATAGGAATTGTGAAAAATCGAGGTGTCACCAAAGACCAAGTGTAGGAAATGAGCTACATCCATTGGGCAAGAAAGTGTATTTTGGAGCACACTTTTGCAAATATATTACTAAAGCATTGTGTGGTAGCACACTGCCATTTACAGACAGCACATTTTCCATTGACTTGACCACTTGATTGGCAAAGGCATAGTTATACTGATAAAACTATATAATGCACAAACAATTATGTGTAAAAATAAGGTTTCAGAGAATATTTGTAATTTGTGCATCACCTTCATTTGTGGTTTGCTAACTGCTGGTATATTTTGCAATATTTGTGCAGTTCATTTGTAGGTCTTTTTAAATGTGTTGTGTGTTAGAAAATAATGACATGCTGCAGTTTTTCCTTTCACATCGGCAAGACTATCATAGAGGTCATTTTACAAACTTCTCTCACTTTGCAGTCAGATAAAGTATACCCCAACTTCCATGTTTAAAGAATAAGCAACAATTGGTCAGAAGACATAGTCTGACATTTCACCTCTGTCTCTCAAGCACAGCAAATGTGACAAGATAAAAACAAAATTTCCAGGCATCTTTATTGCTCATTCATCTTCTGAATTACAGCATGGTTATTTTACGGTTGCTGAAGCACCCACCGCACCCCTAATTTCAGTGGCTATGACTGCATTGGTGTCATGATATTGCCATGCCTTTTGGTATAGGCACTCTGCAGTGATTATAACTATGCCAAGCCATGCCTACATCTGCATGGGAGCTGTCAGCAGTATTTCTTCTGTATGACTCAGCGATACTTTATACTCACCTCCCTACTACTAGGGTCACCTGCTCAGTATATTTAGGCTCTCTATGTTAGATTGAAAATATGTTATCCGTTTTAATTGACTTGATATTGCATTATATAGCGCTTACTACCCCTGACATGGGTTCATCTATTACTTTTCTCCTCATAATCTACCTAGTTATAATGAGCAGAGGCAGAGGCTGTTACACTCAAGTGCTAGGAGCTAATCAAAAAGGTAGAAAATGTATTGTCAGAGTCTGGAAAATTGAGTTGTTCTGGGATTGACTCAGGCATTACTTGTAAGTAGTTCATTGGCTGTGGGCTTTAGAAGCTTCAGCGCTGTGCAAATCCACCTTGTCCAGGCAGGTCCTCCTGGGGCTCAAGTGTATGTGCAATTAACAAGAAGCTGCATGCCAGGCCTTCTCTCCTGTTACCGCCATATCCTGTTAGAGTAATGCCTGCTTCCTACTTCACAGAAGCCCACCTGGGCACTGCTGAGGCCAAGGATTGTGGAAGCACAGTGCGTTGTTTCACCATCTGTCGTTAAAAGGGCATGGTCTGGAGGACTTCTACCCACACAGCAGAGTGTGACTCAAGCAAAGCTCGTGCAGGCAAGCTGCAACGATTTCAGAAACCATTCGTAGTGAGACAAGGCGATACAGCCATATAAATATTTACCTTGTGTGAGTGTGTACCTAAATGTGAATTCTGCATGGTATTGTATAGGTCAATATGCACAACGTTAACCTGGGGATATGTGAACATGGCATGGAATTGTATGACTAATTAGAGTATTGCGATACTGGCAAAACAATATGTGTACATAATTTAGAAATAGGTGTGACAGGACCTCCCTTTACTGCTGCATATATTTCTCCTTTTGTTGTCCAACATTGCTTGGTCTTTCTACTGTCTTATTGTTGGCAACTTTGTGGTAACTGGTAAAAATAATTTGTTTATTGAGTTGCTTCTGCATGTGCTTTACTTGTGGGGTAGTGTGTCTCTCGCAGATGATCCAAAAGCCTCTCTGATGTCTAGGGCTCTCAAATATCTAATCATAGCAGACAAGTTGAGAGATAGTGCCTGGGGAAGCAGAAATTATGTAACGAAGGCTGAGAGATAATAGGTCAGCCGACAGAAGGGCCCATCGGGACACACCAGGACCATGGAATACAATAAAATAAAAAGCATATGTCTTTCAAGGTTAATGCTTCAAATGTCAAGGAAATTAAGACAAGGGAACACGCTTCCTCAAGGCTGATGGTGTCTAGATCTGGGAAGGCCCTGGAAGCATGTCCTACACCAGAAACTGGCAGATGTGCCTGAATGAGGTAAGCAAAAATAATACAGAAGCTCCAAAAAAAACTAACGTAGGAATAGAAGTTAAAACCGGCAAGTTGACACAAGAACACAAATAAGGGGCATTCAAAGAGACGGCTGGCTGAGTAAACAAATATGAACTCAGGAATACCCTAGCAGCAAGAAATGTTGGCAGACAAAGCAATACTACAGAGACTGCAACTTTAAACAGGACCAAGAACCAGTACAGTAATTGACCTGATTCCTGCTGCCATCTTTGATTGGGGAATGCCTGATTGAAGCAGTTAGGAATATTGAACTATGGCAGCCATTGTGGAACACAAAGCTGTGTCTGTCATTAAAAGACCTCCCAGCACAACACTGACCCCCAAACGCCACCACAGAACCTGCTTGTAGACCTTCCAGGCCCCAGAAACCCCCCCCCCCCCAATGATTACCCATCGGGCTCGCTGTACCCCCTGACGACCACTCTCACAAGAAGAACTCACAGGGCAATACACTATTTCCCCAGTTCCCATGGCAGCGATTTCTGTCATCTTACCTATACCCCAAGTGCAATATACCCATTTGTTCATACATATATAGAAATGGAGGGCTGAGACCCATGCACGTTTGCATTATTCCCCCCCCCCCTCCAATTTGCATTGGAATTCTGGCTACCTTTGCTTCAGCAGTGATTTTGAAGCATATTGTACTTGTGTGTCTTTTAGTAGTATTTTTGTAAACTGTGACACTATACCATGGTTGTAGGTTTTCCGTAATATTTCACTTGGTTTCCCATGATTATATATGCTTTGTGTGTGAAGGAAAATTGGGATGGGAAATTGTGGGTGCGGCCCCAAGTTGCCCAGTTTGCTCTTGAGTGAGCTCTCCTTGCACGTCAGCTGTCGCTGACAAGGCCGAGGCGACCTCACCTAACTCTACAGTAGACTAATGGGCCTCCAACCTCCCACACCCCGTACATTGATGCCCTGCCAAGTTTGGAGACTGCACATGTTTGAATGTGAGGCGGATTCTCTGGTTCATGCGACCCCTCGCCATATGGCCTCCCTGCGCTGAAGCTGTGCAGAATTTCAGCGGTTGCATACTTGGAGTTATGAGGTGTACTGTTCCACTTGTTTTTGCCAAAAAACGTACAATGTGCAGTTTGATGGACCCCGTCCACATGGTATACCTCAACGGAAGCGAAGGCATGCGAGACAGGAGAACACAGCAACTGTATTTATATATTTTTTTAGTAGTTCGGGGGAAAATAGAGATTATAACTGTGTTTTTTGTAGCTCCACTGGTAAATGTATCCGGATTGGAAGACTTGAGCTTCACTGAATCCAGGCCAAGAAAGATACAGCTGAGCAAGCAGCAGGAAGCAATCTTTCCTAGAAGGAGGCGGCTGCAGCTCGAGAAGCCTGCTTCTGGCCCTGTGCAGTGTGCGCGCCGGCCCGGGACAGCGCAGGTCACAGGGCGGCACTTGTTGCCAGTTCGAGCGTCAGTGTGCGCCTTGGCGTCACCAACGTGGTGAAGCACGGAGTGCCAGATCCATGCCAGGACAGTGGTAAACAGACGCACGCGGTGCTGCCAGCAGGTGCGTGCCAGGTTGGGTGGCCCCTGCAAGACCGTTTTCGAATGGACTGGCCTACGAACAACCGATGCGGTCCGTTTGGTTTGGGTGTTATAACACTCTCTTTACCTAGCCTCCCCATTTCTCGTTACATGTAAAGCGGGCAAGCGATGAGTTCAACGCTGACTAAGGAAGCAGGAGGGGCGCGGTGAATGGGTTTTGGTTCTGAACGGGGGTTGATTAGCATTTTTCGTTGCCTTGCCTGCAAACAAGGCCATTGCTCAGGCCTAGTGCAGCTGTTTCCTGACATTTCTGCAAAATGTTGTGGAAAAATTAATGACGGTTTCGTTCGGTAATTGTTTCAAGCTCGGCTAGTGGAAAATATGACGGTGTTTCCATCGGCAATTAAGAGCGAGCACTGTTTTTCTTTGCTTAAAGGGGGAAGTGGTATGCGACAGCAGCGGGCCGGAAGGGGGGCTGAGGTAGCAGCTCTGTCACAGGTACAAAGAGGGGGGAGCTGTGAGACGCTCGTACCAGCGCCAGCGTTCACACGTCTCGGTGCGCCGTGACAGTAGACAGCCCCACTGGCAGTGACGTCTGCCCACCCTGGCAGAGGCATCTTTTTCAGACGAGACATGGAGAGGCGAGGATATTCGGCTAGGCTGCTACGATGTGGCACTCTGAAAGACGACAGTTGTCTTGTGTGCCGATGTGGGAAAATAACATCAAAAACATAAATAAAAGTAATGCAAGACCGTAATATTCACAAAAAACATTACGTTTAGTAACGATTTCTGGCAGGGCGTGATTCATTACACGCCATAATGTTCTAGTGGCAAACACCCCAAAGGAACATACTGTGGCTCACATCGATTACATTAAGTTGTGAAATTGCTCAGTTCCTTCAAGTGTGCACCTGTGTCTCCTCCAGTTACTTCCTGGTTATTACTTTATTCGGAGTCCTTCTCTCACGTTGATAACAGTCTGAGAGGCAGTTGTGCCTTCTAGACACACCCATACACCACTGTTTCCTCCATAAAAGAACCGCCCCCACCACATCTTTTTTTAGCTGTCTCAAACGTGTAGCATGCAGTTGGCCTGGCATACCAGGCAGAAGGGAGGGAATCAGATAATCAATGCGAGGGTGGACTCGGATTAAAGCAGTTACCGGTAAGGAATTGGGGCATTACCTCCTCACCACTCTCACTTTGCTTAATTACATTTTGAGATGTACCCAAGCCAAAACGACCAGGGCAACTATTAGTCATTACTCAAACATCTTCAATATGATATTAGGTCTCTTCATATGTACTGCATAGAAGAAAGAACTTTAGACCTAAATACCCCCCCCCCCCCCCCCCCCCCTGTTTCCTGCATTTTTCTGTAATGCTTCAAAAAAGTAGAATGGGTATACCATATAGATGCTCTGCAAATTTCTGCTAAAGAGCTCCCTAAAAGTTGGCTCAAGAAGGTGTAATTCCTCTGGTCGACCTGCCCTAGATTCCCAAGGGTCCCAAGGGAGTAGGAATAATAACTACTTGTAGGCTCAGGTTATCAAAGAGCGAATCCAGCTGCCGAGTGTCTGAACTGTAGGCTTCAATCTGCTTTTGACTAGTCTAAAATTAACAAAAAGCGTAGAAGAGGCTCTAAAGTCCTAGATTCCATCCAAATAGATTAATATGGCCCTTCTATCATCTATAGAGTGAAGACTTGCTTCCACTGGAATTTCCACATTTTGATAAAACACCTGAAGCATTAACGTGTGATCTCTATGGAAAGGTGAGTTCACCTTAGTAATAAAAGATGGCCCTGGTCGTAGAATGATACTTTCCTCAAACATTCTGAAAAATGGATGTCTATATGACAGAGAACCTAGCTATCCTAACCTCCTGGCAGAGAAAATAGCAACTAGAAAGAAAGCCTTTAGAGTTAACATTTTAACCTCCAATGCTTCCAGGGGCTCTTGAACAAAAGAGGAGAAGAGCTGTATATATCAACTTGAAAAAGTTTATCACTGGCAATCCCCAAATCTGACAAATCTGTGCAAACAATTTAGAGCTCAGGCAAAAATTGTGTGGAGTGGAATTTTCCTGCTTACTCTGTCTGACAAAATATTTATGACTCCCTGAATGAAAATTGTGCTCAGGGAGATGACCTTATTTTCTGCCCAAACATACCTTTGATCTGATATTTTGGGTAGTGATGGAGACCTCGCTCCCACTGTCTATTGATAAAGGACTTTGAAGTAATGTTGTCCATTCTGACAATGACTGATCTGCCCAACAATGGAGAAGAGAATGAGAGAAGAGCTAAACAAATTGCCTGCAGTTCACTCCAATTGGAAGATTTGACCTTCGGACTTTGTTATCACACTCCTTGAATCTGATTAGACTGTAGCCATGATCCCCCATCCTACTGCACCGGCATCGGATGATATCATTACTGTTGCAGGAGGAGATGGAAAGACCCTCTTTTAAAATGTTTCTTCATTCCATCCACCATTGCAAGTCCTGCTTTCTTTCCTGAGACGTCAGAACTGTAAGTGACAAGTCATGGCTTTCTAGTGTCCCAAACTAATAGTTTGCTCAGGTTGAACCGGGCCCATGGAACCAAAAATGCAGTCTCTGCCAGAATCCCCTGTAACTGCAACCAGGCTGATACTGTCAGAAAGTCTAGCAATATGAGACTTTTAATATGATCCTGGATCTTCTGTACTCTTTTTTTCTGGAACAGTTACTAATCTCCTGTCTATCTAGAGCTTTGCTTCAATCAAGATTTGGCCATGTGAGCTTCATTGCCGCGATTTCTTCAGATTTACCAGAAATCCATGTCTCTTTAGTACCAACATAACCCTTTCAACTTGAGTGCTTAGTAACATCATGGACGACAAGAACACCAGACAGTCATCGAGGTAGGGCTGGACACAAATTCCCTCTTGATAAAGGACCACCATCAAGCGAGTCAAAACGTTGGTGAAGACATGTGGGGTGGAATGTACCCCAAAGGGCAGGACTCTGAATTGGAAATGTAAGTTTTCCTACTGCAAAGCAAAAGGAACTTCTGATGAGTCGCAGTTATTGGGATATGGAGATAAGCATCCCGCAGATTGATGGTAGATAGAAAATCTTTGTTGAAACCAAGAGAATGACTTGCTGTAGTGTCAGCATCCTGAAAAAAATTTTTTGCCAAAGATTTCCCTCTCTTGAGATTCAAAACTGGTCTGTATTTTCCCAAGGCCTTACTCACAAAGAAAAGAATAGGATAGATGCTGGAGCCCATCTCCGCCGATGGGACTGGAGTGACTGCCCTTTATTCCAACAAGGGCTGCACTCCCAACCACAAAGCATCCCTCTTGAAAGGGTTATTGGGCTTGGGTGTAAGGATGACTTCTGAGTTTGGAGGTAAGGCATTTATCTAAAAGAAATAGCCTCTCTTGCTGTCTTTTTTTTTAAACATATCTTTATTGGCATTTCAGAATCATAAACAGGTGGTTTCAAAATAGGACCATCATCGAGCAATTCTACCCTTCCTCCACCCCATACATCAGCGGATACTATCCATTACAACCATATTGTGCATTCAATGAGGAAGTCTGCAGTCTAGCCCTGTCCGTTGATCCATGCCAGTAAATAACAGTTTCCTCTCATTTCCCCTTCCCAATCCGGTGTCCAACTTTCATGTGTCTAGTTGAATATACCGTATATGTGCATTGCATGAAACCCAGAGTGTCCCCATTGGTGCTCCACTGAGAGCTGTCCCTCACTCACTTTGTCAGGGGCCCTTTGATTCCTTCCTCGAGTTCTCTGACTCGTCCGAGGTCCGCGGATCCTGTAGTTCCGTTATCATCGATGCCCATGCCCTGAGGTCGTCCTCAAGTTTATCGTCTTTACAGACATATTTCATGCAGACTGCCTCCACAGTCGCCCACTCACACATGTCCTTCAGCCAGGACTCTACAAGCGTGGCATGTTCTCTTGCTGTCTTAATCAAGTTCAGTACCCATTGACCCATGATGGATTTTTGAACTCATTGTAGTTCTTCCTGATTTGAAAAGATGAAGACAGGACCATTGCTTGGTTTCCCTAGCTTGGCTTGATGAGTGCTGTAGCTTAGAAGACTTCCTGGGCTACAACCCCTTCCCATTTGACAAATAGAACTTTGTTTCCTTTTTCAAGGAATCCTCAGTAACATTGTTCCTGGACTTAACTAATTTAAATTAACCACCGTTATAAGTTTAGATGATTTTTATGTTTTTAATGCCCTTTGTGATCATAGAATCTAATTGGCCTCTGTAGTATGCTGCAGTATCCCCTCTCTATGATGACATGCCCTCTCTATATGCTTCTATTCTTGTATCCTCTTGCGTAGGTCATTAGTAGAATGTAGTTATGTCATAGTGCTACACTTGAATAGAGTTGTTTATACTTGAGGCTGAGCGTCAGTTGATGGTGTTGCCTTGGTTGTTGGATGAGATCTTCTACTAGGAATAAACCTGGTTTTAACAACCCATCTTCATCCAGCGTCTTACTTCAAGAATGCAACACTGGCGTAGTTGGCAGACGCAAGAAGATCTCAACGCAGGGACAATGCTCTGTTAAGGATATCAGTAATCCGGTGAGGGACAACCTTATTATTGACTTTCAACATGCATTACATATAGCGCTATTGACATTTAACACGCACGTGGTAAAGCGCCAACTTGTTACTCATGCTGAACTGTATTGCCTCTGACAAGTTATAGCTTATTCGTCTGCTTACGCCTTCTGACAAAGCTTAACTAGTCTTGTTTGCTCCACACAAGTTCAGTCAACAAAGTTCAGCCAACAACCCGTGTTACTGTTCTGCCAAACATCTTGGTATTGGGATATCTCTGCTGGTTTATGAACTCATTAATAATTTCGAGCCGTTGTACTGTCTCGACAGACGGCCTTTACAACTCGCAGTGGACCTGTCTCCAGCGTTCCAACTGCCTTCTGGTCGCTCAAGCGCATCCTTACATATGCGCGACTCCAGTGAATACTATTATTCATCTTGTTTCTATCTCAACCAAGCTAAGCTGCCAAGTTCAAGAATTTCCTACCTGCTCCCAGCTCTCTGCGTTTCAGCCGATTCTTCGTGATGCACGTATTGCTAGACTGAAGCGTTTCTCCTTAGCGGTTTCCATCTGCTAGCACTTCCTGGTTTTCTCTGGGCTAGAGATTGGATAATTTCAGAAGGAGGTGTTTTCGTGGGCTGGTCTTGGACTTATACCATCGCTTAATTTTCCCTGCATTTGCCGGGTGTAACCAGATGCTGTCTTCGTCAGTTTGAGTTTGCTTCAACAAATTACCTTCAGTCCTTGTGTGTCTAATCAATGGCACACACGTTAATATTACTGTATTTGGAGTTGGACTTTTGCACAATGACACGCACATTGATCTTGTGATGAAGATTTCCTTGCATCGCATGTCAATTCAGTGATACGCACATTAACAGTAAGGATTTCCTTGCATCGTGTGTCAATTCAATGATACACACTGTTAGACCCGGAAGGTCCCAGGGACCACCGACTCCGACGCGGTAGCTTGACGTGAGGGGAGAAGGCACTCCAGGGGCTATGTGTTAAGTAGTTGTGCAGCACACACTACCACTGACCCAGCAAAGCACACGCAATAAATAGACACCACTTCAAGTGCATTGACAAAACAAGTATCTTTATCTATTTCTTGTTAGAGCAGATAACATAGGATTTTCACAGTAAACGGATTAGAGGGTCTCTGGTAACCTCAGGACCATACAGGTAACATTTCCTGTGCAGTGCTTGTAAAACGCTCATTCAAATATGCAGCACAAGGAACAACTTTAAGGTAGGTATGTGAACAACATGAGAAGACGGTTGGCACTTCCCAAGCAGATGTGCACGACTGGTTCGAAGAGGGCCCGGCGGCAGGAGGCAGCTCCCAGACAGTTCCTACACGTGTCTGGGAGTCAGATGACAGGTGCTCAAGCCCACAGGATCCTCCTTGGGCCTTCCCCCCTCGGGCCGTGGACGGGGCCTCCGCGTGTGCGCAGGCCCCGGATCTCCTTCATTCACCATTGTGTCCCGGGGGAAGAATGTAGGCCTCACACCGTGCTGGTCCTGGCAGATGCAGGCCCCACACTACTTCAGCAGACCCGCTCCAGGTCAGTCAGGGTGCCGCTTTCTTCGGGGCCGCTCTCCCCGAGGCCTGGGCGACCTCCGGGCTCCTCGAAGATCTGGTTGCAGGAACCAATGGGAGCGCGGCTTACCGGGGGCGCGGCCTATGACGCGGCCGGTGCCCCGGTTGCTCAGCAGCGCTCCTCTTGCCCTCCCCAGGCCTAACGCGGCCTCTACAGCTACCGCGGCGGCCCTCCCTTCCCTTCGGGGGCCGCGGCAGGATTTTGGACCAGGCAGTCGTCCTCCCCTTCAGCGCCTGGGGTGATCCTCGGCCGCAGCGCTTCTTTGGGACACAGCGCTAGGTTGGAGACACCTGGCCAGCGCGGGGGTTGCGACGGCTTGCAGAAAGGGGCTAATTATTGGAGGCCAGCGCATAGGTGGCACCGCGCTTTGTCAGCACAGCACTAGCAGACAATGGCAGATTCTGGTGGAACAGCGCTTACTGGGCACAGCGCTAGAAGAAGGTGACAGATTTTGGCCATCCAGCACTTGGGGAACACAGCGCTTTAGCTGGTGTTTCCCAGCAGCAGCAGCGCTCACAGGTTCCTCAGCGCTAGTCGGGGTGATCCAGATGTTAGGTAGCTAGCGCTTCTTCTCTCAGCGCTGGCAGTAGGTGTCAGGCAGAAGTCTGCAGCAGAGGTTGGGCGGATGGAAGTCTTTAGCCGGCACACGGGAGTTGGCACCCCGGGTTCCCCCTCACACTGGGCAAGGTCAGCAGGCTGGCAGGATCACTCAGCTATCTTGGGGACAGCAGGGCCTCAGTATTGTAGCTTCCCCCTGGCCCAGCAGCCTATACTCCAGCGGAGGGTCCCCAGGTCCAGTAGTGCTCCAACTAACTGTCAGGTTTTCCCTCCCTTCCCTTTATACCCCTAGGTCAGGTGACCCTACAAAAAGGCGGCAAGTTCTGGCGCCAGCCTGGGGGGTTGGAAGATTCCAGAAGGCTCTGGGGACTCTGTGGTGGGTTCTCTGGTGACAAGAGGCGGGATGCTCAGGGTTACAGTACCATAATGTCCCAGCCTGATCCCAACTACTAGCGCGCAGATATGACAGTGGCCACTCCGCAGTAGCAGGGGCCTATGGCAACCAAATTGGTAGGAGAGAGCACCTGCACCTCAGCACTGTTCAGCAGCGGTAAGGCGCCCAGAGTCCTATGTCCAACAAAAGATGGTGTTAAAAATGGAGGCAGAAAGGGGAAAAAAATGAGGGCTAAGACCACCCTACGGCTGACAGGTCTAACACACACATCGCTTGCCAATTCATTGATACGCACATTTACGCCTTCTTATCAAGGATTTAAACTGTGCACATCTTTCTATCTACTGTAGTGGGCATGATTTATGGTCTCAAATTTAGTTTTTTTTTACGTGTCTTTTGGCTCTTAGTCTGAAATTGCACAAGCACATAGTGTGAAATACATTTGTGTGTTTTACATTTATTACTTTGCTCTGTTTATCTTACATTATGCAAAATGTTACTACAGCTCCTTTTTTCCTTTCCAATCCTGGTGTTCCACCTATAAAATGGCAGAAGTGGAAAAACGTGTTCGAAAGGTACACCAGTGTTTGTGGAACTTTCCTCAGTGTGGAAAGGAAGACATCATTGCTTCTTCATTGTTTGGGCTCTGAGGGCCAAGATGTTTTCGATCATCTACCTGACTTGTCTAATGCAGAAGCAGGTGAGTTGAACGAGTATGAAATCTGCATCAAGAAATTAGATAAGTACTATTTGCCCAAAGTTAGTACCATCTTAGAAAGGTGGCATTTTGCAAAGAGCACACAAAGGGATGATGAGACTGTGGAAGACTATGTGACTGATCTAAGAAAACTTGCTTCATCATGCAAGTTTGAAAACTTAACTGATGAAATGCATCCGTGATCAATTCATGTTTGGGTGCAACATGGAGAAAGTAAGAGAAGAACTTTGGTTACGTGATGAACCAAAACTAGATGAAGTTCTTACTGTTGCTAAAAGAATTAGGCATTCTTTAAAATGTGTTGCTGTTGTAAAAAATGTGAATGAGTAGGATTCCAAAATACAAGTTGTCAAAGTCAAAAACCAAAGGTGGAGTGAAAGGGACAGAGAGAAGTCTCAAAGGGACAGAGAAAAGTTTCATCTTAACAAAGAAGGGTCTAAAGAGAGCATGACCTGCCTGAAATGCTATAGGTGTGGTAAGGGTGATCACCTTGCCAATGACAAAAGGTGCCCAGCGTTGGATCAAACTTGCATTAAGTGTAAAAGAAAGGGCCATTTCTCTATAGTATCTAAAAGTAAATCTAATCTTAGAGTCAAGAGAGTTGAAGTTTATGAGGGTGACAACTCTGAAGTAAGTTCTGATGACTTTAAATGTGGACAAATTGTAATTCAAGTTCAGAATGTTTCTGGTAAGAAGTCTTGTCCTTTCGACACTATTACTGTTGAAGGGAAATCCACATAAGTTCTTTTCGATTCAGGTGCCTAGTTCACAATTGTATTCAATTAATGTTATCGTACTAAGTTGAAAAACAAAGTTAGTCGCTTGAAACCTGACAGCACGCCCTTGGCTTACGGAAGGGAACACATCAAATTATATGGGTATTTCATTGGCCTCATGGAGTACAAACACAGATATGTATCTGGGAAAATGTATGTGTTCAAGAAAGGAGAGAGTATCATCAGTCGGCTTCACCAGGGAGATTTAGGTGTGTTTCTAGATCCTAATTCTGACCCTCCCATTCTTATTAAGGACAAGGTTTCTACTCCCATTCTTATTGAGGACAACGTTTCTTCTCCTGTTCTTTTTAAGGACAAGATTTGTAGAGCAGAGAAATCTGGTGAAGATGAATTCCTACATGTTCTTAAAAAGGAGTTTCCAAGTGTCTTTAAACATGAATTGGGATGTTTGAGAGGATACCAACATAAAATTAAATTAAAAAGTGATGCTATACCCGTATGTTGTAAAGTTAGAAATGTACCACTTTCTGTAAGAGATGATATGGAAAAAGAAATCTAACTCAAAAGTGGGGAGATAATAGAAGAGTAGAAGGGACAGAATGGTTAGCTCCAGTGGTCACTGCCAGGAAGCCCAATGGTGATTTACGCCTTTGTATTGACTTGCGACAGCTAAATAAAAAGAATGTAATTGTGGATAGATATCCTCTCCCAAATATCACTGAGTTACTTATATTACTAGGTAGTGCAAAAACATTTAGCACAATTGATCTTACCTCCGCATACCACCAGATTTAATTGGAGGAATCCTGTAGAGACTTTACGGCATTCATTACACCCTTCGGCACGTTTAGGTGCATCAGGATGCCTTTTGGTTTAGTTTCAGCCTCATCCGTGTTTCAACAAGCCATGGAGAATGTCTTCAAAGATCTCACAGGGGTCTGCATATATCAAGATGATATCCTCAAATTTGGTGATAATATGGAAGAACACGATGCCCGTCTGAGATCAGTTTCGGGGAAGTTGTGTGCACGCAATCTTACCATAAAAATGGAAACGTGTACATTTAGATCTGATTCCATAAATTATCTTGGGCACAACATAACCGATGATGGGGTTAAGCCCAAGAATGACCTAGTAACCACTATCCAGAATATGAGTTCTCCAACCAATAAGGAAGAGTTAATGAAGTTCCTAGGCATGGTAGAGTACTATGCTAAGTTCGTCAAGAATTTTGCAGAGCTTACCACAAGTATGAGATGCTTGTAATGTAACGGTGTGAATTTTGAGTGGTCGGAGCTATGTGAGAAGGAATTTGCTTGTAGCATGAAAAGTTTGAGTGCTGCTCCTTCCCTGCAATGTTTTGAGCCTAGGCTCAAACCTATTCTTACTACTGATGCTAGTGAGAAAGGCTTGCAGGCAGTCCTACAGCAACATGGTCCCTCTGGCATGCGAACAGTAATGTTTTTGTCTCATAGCTTGAGAGATGCTGAGACTCACTATTCTGTTGTGGAGAGGGAATCCCTCGCAGTCTTCTGGGCCATCAAGAAACTGAAGACATTTCTGTGGGGTGTTCATTTTGAAGATCGTACAGAACATAAACCCATGGTGGAAATTTTCACTAAGAAAGGTTTGGATTTGATTGCCAGTCGGATGGTTTATTGGCCTGCAAGAGTATTGCTTTTTGCTTAAATACATTCCCGGCATTAAAAATGGAGTTGCTGATGCGTTATCGCAACTCGTTCCCAAGGATTGTCCTGAGGATGATGACGTGGATGCTGGTAATGAGTGGGTGTGTGTGCTGGACTATAGCTTCATCTCGGAGGAGAGATGGCGGGAGTAAATAGTTGTAGATCCCACTCTCCTAGAAGCGATGTCATTTGTGCAGAATGGTTGGTTTAGTGTCAAAGCGGGCTCTCATCTGACTAGACCCTTTTGGCATTTACGGCATGAACTGTCCGTTGAGTATGGTCTTTTGTTTCGTGGGGCTAGATTAATTCCACCAAATAGTCTCATAAAAGAATTAGTAGACTTAGCCCATGCTACCCATGCAGGTCTCACTAAAACTAAAGAAGGGTTGCGTATGTCCTACTGGTGGCTCGGCATGGACAAGCTAGTGGAGTGTGTGGTGCGTGACTGTCTCCCTTGCACCATGAGTGACAAGTAACATAGTCCTCGGGTGCAAACTATGGTTCTCAGGAGGGGCCCTTCGCGTCCTTGGCAAGACGTTCCATTAGACATTTTGGGACCTATTCACAATGGTGGGTTACAAGTGTTTCTTTTAGTTGTTGACATGTACTCTTGTTGGCCTGAAGTTTTCTTTATATCAGTAATCGATTCAGCTCGTGTCATTAAGTGTTTCAAAGAGTTATTTTCCAGGAAAGGTGTGCCAGAATCTGTTCTTACTGATAATGGTGTGCAACTAATATCAAAGGAGATAGAGGAGTTTCTGTCCTCAAGAGGCATAATCCACAAAACGGGTTCCCTTTATCATCCCGAGGCCAACGGAATGGTCGAGAGATTTAATAAGGTACTTAAAGAGACCATTGCCATGGCAAAATCTTCGTCCCTGGAATGGAAGGGGGAAGTGCTTAAGAAAATTAAGCAATATAGAATGACTCCTCATGGCACTACTGGGAAAACTCCTTTTGACTATTTCGTAGCAGAGTGCCTAACACCTGTCTTGAACCTTCTTGGGTCAATAGGTATGAGTTATCCAAGGGTACGGAATGTGCTTGTGATGAGGATGTGCAACAGAGGGAGGAAAGGAAGGCTGTTGGAAGGAAAAGATACTTTGATAATAAAAGATCTGTAAAAGAAATCAAAGTGAATATAGGAGATTGGGTTTTAATCAAACGTCCTGGCCTCTTAGGTTGTTCTCCTACTAAGTTTTTTAAACCTACAATGGTTATCAAAGTTTTTTAAACTGCTTTTAAAACTCAAGATCATCGCATATGGAATCTTAACAGAGTGGTGGTTGTAAAGGGCAAGTTCATTGGGAGGTGTGGTGTGACCTCCCGCAATGACACCGCTTCTCTTGGACTTCTCACTCCTAATACTGACGATATGGAAAAGATCCAACGTTCGTCCAGGGTGATTAAACGTCCTGGTTATCTGAATGATTATGTGTAACTTGTATGTGCTAGTTTTCTATGCATAGTATGTATATAGTTTGTTAAAGAAGGGATGTGTGTAGTATGCTGCAGTATCTCCTCTCTATGATGATATGCCCTCTCTGTATGCTTCTATTCTTGTATCCTCTTGCCTAGGTCATTAAGAGAATGTAGTTATGTCATAGTGCTACTATACTTGAGGCTGAGCGTCAGTTGATGCTGTGGTCTTGGTTGTTGGATGAGATCTTCTACTAGGATTAAACCTGCTTTTAACAACCCATCTGCATCCAACGTCTTACTTCAAGAATGCAACAGCCTCCAAAGAGCTTTCTCTCTTCAAAAGAGATCTTTAAAAAGGAACATTTCTCAAAAAGCTCTTTTGCACTCTCTTATCCGTAGGTTACTCCTAGCTAGAACTACAGCTCCTGAAGCCACCTCTACCGATCTTATATTATCTGAAGAGACATCCACCAAGAATTTAGCCTCCTGTTCCATCTGGAGTAGGAGTTCTGATCAATTTGCTACTGCCAAGGATTCGAAAGCTCTCACTTGGGATTGTAAAGCGTAACCATATATGAGGCACCCATAGGAATAAATCATTAGCCGCAAAGCATTTCTTTAGACTACTATCCATGTTGCTGTCTACACCGCTGACCATAGAGCAGTCTTCTGTACTCATTACGGTCCTCTTACTCAAAGGGAGCTACAATAGAATCCACTTTGATATTATGAGGGATTATGGTCTCGCCATCTCCTAGCACATACGTTTGTTCCAAGAATCTTGGAATAGAAGTCTTATCCATTTCTTTCTACTGCCTGAAAAGTAGTTCCTTCATTTTTTTATGCATAGGGAGAGTCAAAGCTGCGATCTCACATTTTGAGGCAACAGCCCCTCCCTCCCTCCTGTGCTGGAGTCAAAACCTAAACGTTGTCTCATGTGATCAAGGAGTTGCGCCAGTTATCCTCATGTCACATATTTCCCTCACCAGGAAGTACCCATTACCTCTGCTGTAGAATCAGAAGAAGAATCTGGAGACTGTGTCTTATCGTCTGGCACCTTCAATCTCTATATTGTCTCCAAGGGCTTGGACGTCAGTGCCTTGGATACTGCTGCTCGACTATTTGCTGCACCTGGGAGGCAGATAAAAGTTACGGGCTGCCAGGTGACACCAACCTGGAATCCCTAGATCTTTGTCTTTCTGGTTCACCCTTCTCCCCATTGAAGTCTGAAGAAAGAGGGCTAGTATGCCTTCTCATCTCCCTTTTCTTGCCTTCCTGGTACATATCAGATCATTACCTATAAAGGGCCTTATTACGAGTTTGGCAGGCTTCCTGTAGGACTGCCACCTCAGCGATCCCAGGAAGACCACCAAGCCTGTGGTGAACCCGCCCGCCGTATTCTGAGTTTAATCCAGGGCAGGCAGCAGTATCATGGCGGCGGATATGTTAGGCTCATAGAAGAGCCTAAAATGCATACCAAGGTCCCTGCCATGAAATACTTGGTGGAAAGGCAGGTCGTAATTTGCTCGGCGTTCCCGGCATTGGTAGTGTAGCGATACTCGCCTGCTTTCCACACCGCCACTGCCGATGGATCCTAGATTCTGGCGGTGATCTTGTGCCAGACCCACCATCGCCATCGTAATATGGTTGTCGGACCGCTGGTGGGGTGTTTGTCAGACCGCCATCATGAGTACGCCAGTCTACTAATAAGGCCCTAAGTCTATAGAAAATGAACACACCTAAATACCCCTGATCTGCTAGAAAGCCACCAATTAGAAGCAGCAGGAAATAAAAGTTTTACAAAAGAGCAGGGTTCAAGCGAAAGTCAACTTTACTCATCCAGTGGCCAAGGTTCACAGAAGCATAAATATACCCCCCCCCCCCCCGTAGGGAAACAGGCTTACCTCCTTGCTTCCTAGTACCTCTCTGGGTGCCCTGTAGGATCATCATTGCCTCCAGCGGGCCATTGCTCGGGCACGCTCTCTGGAGAGGCGCAGCACTTCTCCTGACTCGTAAGCGGTCTCTGTGCACATAGACAGCCCCTCCGACTCTGTCACAATAGCTACCCTATACCTGAGCTGGATGGTGTCTCACAATCCAGCCTCTCATTAAACGCTGCATCCATGAACCAGCTCGCTCCGCACAAAGCAGGCATCTTTCTCCTGAAAATCCAGCAGGGAAACTGATAACACAGAATCCTATTTAAAAAGGAACGCTGGAGCTGCCGCATCCCAATGACCTAGGTATGTCTTGCTAGACACAAAAAAAAAACAGGATTGGGGTGGGAAAGGATCTTTTAGGAGGCACAAGTGTTTCTCATAATGTAATTAAGTAAAGCAAGAGGGAAGAGGTAGTATTTTCTAACTTTAGAATCCGACTACTTGAGTGATAAAACTTGACAACATTGCGTGAGCCTTGGCAAATCACTTCATTTCCATGTTTCTCGGTTCAGTCCACTGCCAGAAGTAAGGGTACCTAGAACTTGACTGAGGCCAGGCTTTACATGGAATATTAAAAAGCAGTCTGAACTATTGTGCTCTTCCTGTTAGTCCCAAGAAAAAAAACAATTTGCCTTATTAAGGCAGCATTGCCTAATTCGCCATTCAGAATGTAAGCTTTTTTTTTAAACACTTTTATGGCACTAGATTCCGTGCCTAGTACTAAGCTCTCGTGCAAGCTAAACTGACACTCTTTCCCCAGTCCAGAAATGTATTTAGGGCGCCCAATACAGATTCCCTTTCCCCTTATTTTGAACATGGCTCTCTAGCAGTACCCCCAAGCTGGCCTCTGATACCAGGGGTCATTCAAAGTGAGGTGGTAACTCAAGCTAAGTCATTCTCCAAATAGGAGTGTGCCAAAAGTAAGAAGTAGGACACTGGTGCTTGAAGGGTGTGTTTGTATGTGCTTTTTTAGTGCTGATTCTGTCAGTTAGACCAGCTTTTGCGTGGAGGCTCCTCTTTTTAAGAAAAATACATCCCATGCCACATTCCTCGAAGGAAGAAAGAAACACTCTTAAAATTCCACCTTGCCTAAATCTGATTAGCTACAAGATTGCAGAATCTGAGTTTTCGACGGATTACTACTTAGCACCTCTGGGCTTGAAAGATGCCTTCAGCTCGCAGGTGTATGAAAAGATCCCACACATAGCAAGTACCACACAGGCATCTACAGCACCAGCAGCGAAGCGGATCCATGGACCTCGGTGCACGCAAGAACATCCCCCCTTACACTGCTGTTGGGTAGCAAAATACAGCACTCATCGGGGTTCAAGTTACCTCTCAGGGTTCCAGGCCCTGGTGCCACTGCACCTTCTGTAACATTGGTAGTTACGCCGTGTGCAGCACTGACACAGCAGTGTCACACTCTTACAAGTCCAAAAGAAAGGGAAACTGGTCTTTTTAAGGGACAAACAAGCTGTTGCCGGGAATCAATTTCAATTTGCGCTGGTAGGTGCTTTTTAAGGCCGAAGTGACCACGGTGCCCCAGAACCTCCTGTATTGGCAAACACATATCATGTCAGGATTCTGTTCTGTTTTTGTTGCACTGTGACAGCCAATCAGTTTCTTCGGAATGTAATCGGTAACTAATAGGAGAGGCTCCAAACTGCAGAGCTTTTAAAAAGATAGGAGAAAGTGGTGATAACAGAAGTGGCACATTCATGTGCTAACATCGTTATTGACCTTGAAACTAATCAATAATGCCAGTATTTGTTCCTTAACCTCCTTGTGGGTTCATAAGGTCAACATCTAATAACTAGTGTAGATGACTGGCTTGGTGGATTACTGCTGTATTGACACAAAGGCTTGGCAACTTTCTTTTCACTTGTTGGCATTTCCCCTAATTGCTTCAAAGGGATTTAAATAAAAAATGTTTTTCGTCTTTTTTCCGCATAAAAATATCTTAAAGTTAATGAATATCAATTTTGGTGTGTTTATGTAGTATTTAAACCCCAACTGTGGCGTTAAAAAATTTAAATAACATATGCTATTATTAGTCAACATCATTGAACTTGGTAGGGTGGAGACCCGTGTCAACCCCATCGGTAGTAACATGTGACCCAGTGGTTTTATACAGAGATATACAGGAAAGGGTTTTAATCCGCTTATCTATCATTCAGGCTGACGTTAACTATGAACCCGGAAGTCCAATTCGCCATTGAACAGACAGACACTGTATATTCTAACCAAACAGTGTCACAAGGTACACTGCAAAACAATGCAACTCGTATGCAGGGATCTCAAAGATCTGGAGCGCTGTGAACCACAAGTTAATGTTTAAACAGAGGAATAATTATACATTGGCAAGGGGAAGAATAGCGCTAGATAAATATAAGTACAGTTCCAAATCCTGGTGTGGGGCTCAATGGACTATAGTGAAACTGTGCTCTTAAGGAAAAATAACACCAGCATCTTTTGTAAATATTATGGTTCTTTCACTCTCACTGTAAAACTAGGAGACACTCTCAAGGCATACAGCATCAGTACTCACAAACATTTTCCCAGGGGCCAAAAAGTATGGCATCTATTGTGACCAGGGGATGTATTGATGCCAACAGGGTGGCATAGCGGCCAAGGTTTCATATTGCTTATGTGTGACATTTTCATAATTTCAGTTTGATTAAAAGTGACATTCAACGACTATGAATGACACTTTCTCACGAGCAAAAATCAAGCAATAGAGACGAGGGAAACATATATATATATATATATATATCAGAAATTACACCCATATTAGTGTGCAGTAAGCTTCCAGGAGCAGAGTTGTTATTTACGTCGATGTAAAGCAGATCTCTGAACACAAAATATAGACAGTGTGTAGATTACTGGTTTCCCAGTGGTCCCCATTACCGCTTAAAACCCACAAATGGGGCTGTCGTAAAATAGCAGTGAGATAAAGGTGGATTCCTATGGTCTTTCGTTCCCAGGAACGTCAACTTCCTGGCATCTCTCAATATCCATCACTTCCTACAAATTCACGCACCCTTAATTCCCTGCCTGAATCTAAGCTGCCAGTTGCCTTTGATTCGATGCACCTAACCCTTCAAACAAGACATGTGTACGTACAAAAGGCATTTGCAATGTGGAGATTACCACTTCCCTCTAATCAATTATTTCCTCTGGCATGAGGGAGGGACCGGGCCCCCGAAAATAAGCAGGAACAGCCGGGGTGGGATCCTCGAGCTGTATCACTCACCTAGGGGTCCGGGTGGGACCAGACCCTCCAATGCGGCTGGATGCCCACAGCGCGGCCCTCCCAGCGCAGCGGGGGAGCTGTTGTTAGGATATTCACAGGGTTGGAGGAAGCGCTCCGTAATGCTTTGCAGGCCGAGCTGGCCTGCAGGAAAACGTTTGTTTTTCTGCAAGTGGTGGCCCCAGGAGGACGTGGTCACCATAACATGTGTGCCAAGGTGCAGGGGGAGCTGCAGGAGCAATGCAGTCTCACCCAGCACGAAGATGTTAGGTACCCCCTAAGTCTCATGGGGACTTAAAGGAAACAACCACTCAAGGGCTCAGCCAGCAATCAACTCTCTCCTGGGCTGGAACTTTTGTTCTACAGCTGGGGGAGGGGGGGCTTAAGGATTGCCTCAATGTCTGGCCTTAAGGATTGCCTCAATGTGTGGAAGGCTGTGCTGGGAATGTCCGGAGAAGGGCATCCCCTGGAGATCAAGAGGTGCAACTGCATGAGAAGTGCATTTACCAATGTTATTTCTTTTAGAGGGACTAAAAGTTACATGTGTTATGTGAAGTGCCTGTGTTAGGTGATGTCATAAGCCAAGTGGGGTTATGTTACTGGGCATTCCTGCTAGGGTGTCTGGCTGTATTTGCGTAATCCTGTGATTTGAACTGTGATGCCTTGTAGGGGCTTTAATTGCAATGCATTATAATTGTTATCATCTATGATAAGTACCTAATTTAAAGTGATGCCCAAACCTGTATTCTTACTACTGCATTAGGGAAGGAACAACCCAGACTGTTAGCCACAAGATGTAGGGGTGCATACTGTATGGTCAGTGTGAGATGCTCAGTCAGGGTTATGTGTCCCCAGGGCAGGAGTACCTATTTGTAATGCTTGTTGAGATGATGGGGTGGGATGCCACTGGGATGGTGCCAGTTGGCAAGGCCCTCGCTCCAGGTTGTGTCAACCCACTGCATTAGGGGGCAAGATGATGTGCATACATGGGAGTGGTGGTACTAGACCCCAGCCCACTGCGGGAGGGGTGGAGATGCCATGCAATGTCACAAAGTAATTCCAACAGCTTATATATATTTGTAGATTGGTACATAGTATTAAGTAGTGTGTGTGTTTGTAAATGTGCTCTTACTTTTATAAAGCAAAGTACAGACTGGACAATCAATTTTTCAGTGTTATTTCTGCGCACCTGTAATAGCGATTACTAGCCCACACTGGCTCCCTTGAGTAAGCCTTAGACTGCTCTGCAACGCTACCCTCTGAGAATCAAGCGCTACATTAGGGTGTTTGGCTCCCAGTGAAGGACAAAGGTTACATGTTACTTGTGCAGGCCTCTTCAGATACTGCCTCGTTTGCCAACACTCAGCCTCCCCTTGTGCGCTCTTGTGTAATCACTTTCTAAACATACTGCCTTTTTTTAAATAGAGATAGGAAAAGAGTAAATCAAACTGAACACTGATAATATGTGATCAGAACACCCAGACTCTTGGTCCAGTCACTAAAATATGTTGTTTTGACAAAGTTATGAATCTTGAAACAGAGAGACCTGCACTGTCATATTGGTACTCCTGTTAAACCAAATTGTGGATAGTCAAATCATATCCTTCTTGTGTCTTTGTCCCCCCGAGGTGGGCTAGCCGCTGTAGGTTCAAGCCAGGCTCGAGCCAGATGTATGGTGCTGGCTCGGCTTGAGGTTTTCTTGGATCTCAAGCCTAAAATGAACCGACCTGTCTGCCACCCACGCTCTAACATCATGCTCCAATAATTAAAGACAAAGCATAAACCTTTGGTGTAAAACACAAGAGGGAAAGAGATACCCATCTAGTAGCTGAATTACACAATGTGAAACCTGAAAACATAGATCAATCCCGGCTTATCCACTTGACAAAACTGTGTGGTCTTAGGCAATTGTTTAATTTTACTTTAGTTTCTGTTTCTTCAATATCACTTATGGGAGAAGCTTTAAATACATGAGTTGAGGATGAGCGCTGTATAAAACATTTTCTTGTATTTGACTTGATAAGCTATAAGGTTGTGGCATGTAAAATAACAACCTAGACCACCCTGAGGGACACACGAAAACTGACTTGCCTCTCGCTTCACTAATGGCATTGTGGTGAAGGGGAGGGAGGCATGCATGCTTCTAAATTCATGTTTGAAAAATATCACTTTTAATACATGGCTTTCAACACAGTGATATAATCTGATGCATAAAGGTGAAAAATATCTATTTTTACTGAAATACTCTTTTTTAATTTAAAAATAAAATTTGGGACTGAATAAGAGTTCGGCGGGCGGGTTGCTCCGTCACAAATATGACAGGTATCCTGTCCGCCATATTAGAAGTGCATTATATCCAATGGCACTTGTAATATGGCGGACGGGATGTCCGTTACGTTTGTATCATAGTAACCCATCTTCTGAACTCTAAATCAAGCCCTTTATCACATTTTCACGTTTGTTGCAAGATGTCTTTAAAAATTAAGGTAACCCTAAAAATAAGTGGTACACGATACCTTCCTTACTAGGTGCTGATAACTCCGCATTTAGGGTTGAATCCTCAGGGTCCACTAAGAAATGAGAGTAACTAGGGGGACAGGTAATTCTGAGTCCCTGCTACCCCTCCCCCCCCCCACCCCCCCATAATTCACACAGATATTTCGGTGTTTTTTTTTTTTTACCCGAACGCTCTCAGTGAAAATTAACTGCTCTTACCGACCCCTGCGGAATTAAGAGTCCATTGGGAATGGGGGCATAAGCCTTTCTGGAAAGCATAATTGTCGCAATTAAAATAAATAATGATATCTCTAAAAATGAGTGAGGTGCGCGAGACGTGCGGTGCCTTCCGTTGCGTCACGCGCGTTCTGCGGTTCCAGCTGGTACCCTCTTTCCTCCTCAGAGCAGCCCTTCCGGAGAGGCCTGCTGTCACAGCGCGTGAGCGGGTGGGCGCTGATACATGCAAGCAGTGCACAGTGCACAGGATGACACACGAGAGACAGACAGCACGGCACAGACGGGTCCTCCCACGGCATCTCTCCCGCGCAGGAAGGCGGCACATCCATGAGCTGCCAGCGGGGACCGGTTCATTTCTGTCCACAACACCCTTCCAGCAGCAGTATGTTTTTAATAATGAATAATTGTGTATCACTGCCACAGTGCAATGCCCAGGAAGCCAGCCCGGCCAGATGCCAGATACAAAAGCAAAGTTAAAAAAAAAAAAAAAGGAATCTATCTGGCAGGGTTACACTCAGACATGCCTGCCAAGACTTCATTGGAAGGTGCAATTGAGGTGTCTTCCTTTGTTTATGGATTTTTATTACTTTAACTAGGGAGTTTTGTAACTGGCTATTTTGTCACCGTGCAGTGCATCTGTATCTTTGGAAAGACATAATTAGATAACAAGAACAATCTAGTGTGCACTGTGCTGTGTAGGGCGTGAGCAAACATTTTAGCGAAATGTAAACAAGCCAAATCCTCCACTTTTTAAAACAAATTACAAGTTACTTGTTTTTTCAAATGCACTATCATCCCGTAAGGGTATCCTGGTGCTGAACGAAATTTAGTTGCAAATAAAAGGCCAAATTCACAGTTCATGCACGTCACCCCTGAACCACCTGAACTGTCTGAATTGCACATGAACCGGGCTCTTTATATTGTATTGTACAGTAGTATTTACATAGTGCTTCATATCCATATGTTGGGTGGCAAATCACATTTTTTTGGTGGGGTTATGCTGCACCATGGAGGAATGCGTGTTTGGAATGGTGTTGTATCCCACGACTCACCTGATGTCTTCACTTTTCCCCCTCCCTTCACCCCAGATTTCAAGTTGTTCACAACCGCTGTAAGCAAGTCGTGCATTGTGTTTTAAATTTAGCAATTTAAAAAATACAAACGTCACAATAAAATAAAGTTATATAAACTTTAGTATCCATGCCTCTCACTTCTGATCTGGTATTAAAACCAACATCTTTTGGTTGCCCCGTTTTCAGTTTTCTTACTACTCAACAACTGGGGTCACGGCACTTTTAACCGTAGGCCTAGAGACTGTCATTTTCAGGAAAATTAGAGTCTTGGGGCCAAGTCTAGATTCTTAAAACAGAGTTTACTACTAATATTTTTAACAAAGTGGAAAAGCTGGGATTAGATGTCAGGCCTCCTAGAGTAATGTCTAAAATCGACCCCGGACTGCATTTAGCAGTGAGCCTGGGATTGTGGTGTGTGCCACCGCAGTAAAATGACTGACTGCCTTGTTGATTCAATTCTGCTGCTGCAAATTTGGTAAGGTACGAGATATTTTATCTTTTTAGCTGAGGCATTTTGTGTAATGGTCAAATTTGAATTTGAATTGTTCTGATATAAAACTTTTTTTTATCTTTTTGTGATTAACTTTTATGGCTGCCACAGTGCTGCTGAATAAAGTTTTGAATTGAATTGATTGACTGCCGTTTGGGTGTCCTGTCAAACAGTAGGTGGTTACTGGGAAGTATTATTGGTGGATATTGCCGTTTGCCACTGGTGTCACAATATCATTTAAATTTCGCTTGGATAATCAAGGCATACCCCAGGCACATTTTACTTCCTGAGGGAGTAGACAGCGCACAGTCAAGGCTAACTCGAGGAGGTGGTTAAGGAACTCAGATATAGTACGACTCAGCAGACTCTCTTAATACACCCATATCTGGTCAGATCTCCATTTCTTAAAGATCCTAATTTAGAGAAGGGATGTGTGGAATAAAACTCCCCAAAAAGTATCTCTTAACTCACCGTCTCCCCTCAATGGGGTACCAGGCGTCCCAGATTTGTCTGTCCCTTTTCATCACCATCTGTCCTGGCTAATTTCAACCCATTTAGCACATTCCTGCTTTTCAGAGAAGGTGGACTGAACACAAAAGCAAGCACGTTTTCATATTTTCTGGTGCCAAATTACTTAGCAGCCCTTAGCAGAAAACAATTGAATTAACAGTGTCGATATTATCCGTAAAAGTCGAATTGAATTCTCCTTAGTGCCTCACTCTCTGTGTTTTTCATGGTGGTGAGGACGTCAATTAATACATTTCGTTTCCTTGGGTTGATGCAAATTGTAATTTACTTCAGTGTTTGTAGAATGTCCCAGTTTTTGTGTTTCAAAATTCGGTCACCCTACCCCACTCACTAGTCTTTTCTGCACTTCGGCCCCTGCAGGAATCGACGAGCCCTCAGTCACACCCCAGACTGTACTTTTTGGTCCCTGAGAATTAGAGGCGGGTGAGCCATTGAAAGCTCAAGCCCGAGCTAAATGCTGGCCTCTGGATTTGATCAGGGGCTTCTTGGAACCTCAAGCCCGAATTGAGCCAAGCTTTCACGGGAGGCCAAGCGGCTTAGTAGCTAGAAATGCTGACCATGTCAAATGGGAAACCTGGTTTAAATCCTAAAAAATTTCTTTGTGTCATAAAAAAAGTGTACTGTAGACTGTTGATTGTGAAGCGCTCGTAAAAATCAAGTGTGGATAATCTCATCTTTCAAGATTTATGGACAAAGCATTAACCTTTGATGTCAGAAAGAGATACCTATCTACGGGTTGAATTTCTTATCGTGAAACAGCAAAATCTGGGATCCATCCCAGCTGCCATGCTTGACCAAATGGTGTGATCCTAGGCAAAGATTTTGTCAACATGTCTCCTTTTTGTTCATTATCGCATATCAGATTCAAATATGTGTATTCAAGATGTGCAATGTACAGAAACCTCTTGTGTTTGGTTTAATATTGTTCGGTAGAAAATAAGCATCTAGACCATATATAGGGTACACATGACCGCAGACTTGCCTCTTAGTTCACTAAAACCATTGTCATCGCGCATCACGGCAGAGGCAGGAATGTTTCTCAGTTTGAGTTGAAAAATGGACACTTCTACGAAATATATCTCGATACAGAGATATAATCTGATGTACAAAGGTGAAACTGTTCCGTATGTTAAAGAAGTATGCTTTTTTAATTGGAAAGACGTCATATTATACCCTAACATGATCTTTGTTCCATGAGTCACATGCCAAATATGTTCAGGGCTCGGCTCGTGCATGGCCAATGGAGTAAGAGCCGACCCCTTGGCTCTGCTTTGCCTCTCCTACCTCTACTGAGAACGTGTTTCTGAGTACCTATATTCTTATCATCTCTCCTGCCTTCACTCTTTCTGTCTCTCTTCCTTTAGAGACTTCAAGTCGCCTCATGTCAGTAGCTCATCCATTCTTATTTTTTATTTGCCTTCTTGTACTTGTAAGGCACATTAATCTATTCCATCACTTCTTTTGCTTCTCCCATTTTAAATTCCTCTGCCTGTCACACCATGATTTTCTTCGTCCCAGATCGGGGTTCTCCACAGTCGGTCCTGGAGGGCCGAATCCATGCCAGATTTTTAAGATAACAACATTTATCTTTTTTTTCACTTTGGTTTTAATTTCAGAACCATACAGCCATTAGCATACATTATGTCACACGTGGTACAACATACGTAAATGGTGTCAAAAATAGAGTACACTTTGTACATCCAAGTACCCTCCCTGGAGTTGAAGTGCCTCTGAAAGCAATCCAGGGCTAGGCCCACAATCAGCATCATAAAGTACAGTCTGCTGTGTCAGAAGCTATGCACCTTTCCAATGAAGTAAACAAATACAGGAATAATAAAGTAAAACACAAAATACAGAACCAAAAAACCTTGGCAGCAATTGGCAATGGAGACATATCCTTCACATTCCCGAGTCATTTAAAGCGACCCAAATATATATCAGGGTCCATCTCCTTCACCTCCCAGAATGTACCCATGACTCACTGAATTGCAAGACTACAAGGCTATAATAAGAGGCTTCTGGTCAGGTCAGCAACCATCCTTTAACATGCACACATAGGAGCTTCAAGTTCCAAAAGTGATTTAACGGGAAACCACAACTCCACCCCCGAGTCCCCCCCTACGGTCACGGCCCGTCCCAGCGCAGTCACCAAGGCATGGGTCGCCACTCTCATAATTCATTCCCATATTGCTCACCCCAGTTGATGACAATCAATCGGTCAATGAATTGGCCACTTATGTCAGCGTCCGTGAGGCGGAATCTCCCACCTAGGTCGAGACTGCTGGGTCCCCACCCGACTACTCAGCCAACTATAATCTCTCCAACACAACCGATAACTACATTTATCTAAATGGGGATATGCTAAAAATCTGGCCTGGATCGGCCTTCCAGGACCAACTTTTGAGAACCCTGTACCAGATGATAAGCCGCCAGACTCCAGGGAAGCAGTGTGGCTAACAGTGTTGCCTCCCACCGTCTGCACTAGTGATTTGGTTTGATGACAAACTGGAATAGTAAAATAAGCTTAACTTGGGTTGGAAATCTTTCAGCGGCGATGGTGTCAAAGTCCTGCCGATCTGTGCACTGTATTTCACCCATATTTCCTTCTACTTTTAACGTGTGTGCTTACAAAACACTCCATCAACAGGTTTTATTGGTAATATAATGCAGCTGCCGTGCAGACACCTAAGACCAGCTTATCCCTTCAGTATTCCGTGCCAACAAGAACATCCCCGGGGCACTCACGTCTTTATTATCACACCTTGCACATTGGCTGTAGACACTATTGCTCCACTGTCTGGCAGGGCAGTGGGTGTCGGCTGTGCTACCGGCGCTCTAGCAGCGCTGCCCAGATGCCTCAGGGGCCGGACGAACCCTGTTTATTGCTGTTTTTTGGTAGCCCATTTACCTTCCACAACAGACCGCGGTACCCTTGCAGGGCCACTGCTGTCTAGTTTACTTTGTCCTGTTCTCACCCTACATACATCCCTTCTCTAAGCATTCCGAGGTTAAAACACGATGGATTGCGGTACTTTACAAAATACCATCATAAAACAAGCATTTGCAATGCATTAGGTCTCGCATTTACGCGAGTTTGAGCTATTGACATTGCAAATAACAATGCCTATTGGCATTGTCATTTACAATACCAATAGCTTTAACTCGTGTAACTGCGAGACCTATTGCATTGCAAATGCTTGTTGATGTAAGAGGCAGCCCTTAGAAAGCTTAGCTAGCTAGGGAAGCGCAGCTTGCCTTCTGCGATGAAAGAAAGGTAAACAAGGGACTCACGCTGGCAGCCTGTGATTTATTTCAGAAGGGCCTGGTATGAAAAAGAAAGTTTAAAAAAAAGTGTTAATGGACAGGAATCAACAGGCCTGTTAATAACAAGGCTGCTTTCCATTACGGGATGCCTGATTTCATTCATCGATCCAGGCAGGTAAGACGCAGTATAATAATTAGTGCGTGTTTTCAACCAAATGGAGAAAACGGG
The DNA here is from genome assembly GCF_964204655.1 of Triturus cristatus. NCBI lineage: Eukaryota > Metazoa > Chordata > Amphibia > Caudata > Salamandridae > Triturus > Triturus cristatus. Next base: position 964,964,410 of record NC_140589.1, read on the forward strand.
AGAGGATGCGGTCTCACGGCTAGACTGCCGACTTTGGAGCTGGGAAACCAAGGTTCGAGAATGGGGTTGACTCCACATCCGGTGATTCTGGGCAAATCACTTAATCTCCCATGCCTACTAAATAATGAATGTGTCCTTGTGTAACAATAACTGGTGCTCCTATAAAGTGCTCCAATACCGTCAGGCCGAGTTCACGCTATATAAATCTGCAAAAAAAATAATAATTTCAACCGAATCAAACATGCGCGTTTGTGACTCAGTTTTAAAGTTGAAGTGGAGCAGACAATTCGGGGCAGCAAACGACAGCTGCAAAAGATTACAGGTGACAGACCGACCTAATGCGACCCACAGCTAGGGCTCAGGGTGCGTAAAGGAAACAAGGCACTAACTAGGGTAGGACCTCTGTGATTCCTGTAGATGAATCAAGCATGGATCCTGCTGAAAAGGAGAGGGAACTTTGATTTATAGGACAAACCGTAGGGGCGACTGGGCTGGTCTAGTTATACTTTCTATATTCTGTCAGCTGCCTCACAATAGAGCCCCAGGAGGAGGGGGAGGCTGTGCAATCCCCCTCGTTTATTTTTTAAATTTTCAGCGCGAACCGTGGATCCAGCAGCACTTCAGCTGAATTTTTTTTTGGGGCCCTGCGGGTTCCTGTGGGACCCCCACACCCTCAGGAGGCCTAGTGGATTAGGGTGTTTCTACCCTGCCCCCTTTTCTTTTTTTGCAAAAACTTTTCTGTGACTCGATTCAAGCTGAGCCAGAAGATGGCTTCCAACACTTCCTGGTTTGAATTGTTGGCAGCCAATTAGATCTCAGCACAAGATCGGGCGGTATCGCATATACCCTGCGTCCCTATATATACAATTGGAATTTTTTTAAATAACTCCACAACTACTGAACGGATTTACAACAAATTCAGTGGCGGGCGGCACCGTTCGGGGGTGGTGGGGCAGGTGTGAGGTATAAAAAAATAAAAATAACTTACCTAATCGCCGCCATGTCTCTCCTCCATGTCAGGACTCCACCGAACAGGAAGCACCCAGGCTCCCCTGACTAATCACAACTTGCAGCGTTGTGATTGGTAAGCACGTAGGCTCCCCTGACGAACCGCACCGCTGCAATGCAGCGTTGTGATTGGTCTGAGTGCCGTGGTTCGGCGCTCAGATGGAGACTGTGGGCCTGGGCATTTTCTCCATGCAGGCTGTAATGCAGCCTGTATGGAGAACATTCATAGTGCGCATGACTGTTTGGGCAGCCAAACAGTCATTGCACACTAGGAGCGGGCAAACCACTCCTTCCTTACCCTGCTCTGAGAGCAGATCAGCCATCCACGCAAAGCAGCACAGAAACTGTGTTATTATCATTTTATGTTTCCTTTATTTACACTGCTTAAAAGCAGTGGGTGATGCTCCTCCGCCTTAGCGGAAGAGCTGCCTCTGACAATATCACAAACAGGCACTTCCCTGATCCGACATCTACCTTTCTGCCAAATTTGGTGTCATTCTGTTCAGCCGTTTGGTCTGTAGCCGTGTATCAATAATATGGAAAGTAACACAGGGAAAATGCATTTTGGGGGCTCTCCTCCCTTTTCTCAGCTTCCCGCTTGAAGGAGCACCACGAAACTTTCAAGACAGCAGCTGAAGTGAGTGTCAAACTAGCTTTAAAAATTTCGGGGAAATTAATCAAACAATGCCAAAGTTATTGGCAAATGAAAAAAACGCTCTTCTTATAGAAACTACATCCTAATTCTAACTACCTACTGGCTTAGGTAATATTGGTGTAGGTAAGAATGTCAGGTGACATTGGTACTGCCAAGTCACACCTAAACTCCATGTAGGATAATGACAGTCCTCCTGCCATCTCTGCTGCTGCCAAAGAAAAACAAAATTAATTTTCCATTTGTCTAAGACACTTTAATAGCATTCCAATGTCATGTGTATGTCCATCAAAGTTCAAGATGAGGCAGCAGGATAAATAAACAATATCATCCCAGCTGTATGGAGGTAAGTATTTTTTTTTGCGGAAACACAAAACTTGTGCCCTATCAAAACATGTACTCCTGGCTTCCAATGTGTGGACGGAGCCATAGCCCCTCTCTAGTGATGGCTACATAATTGTGTGAAAGCTGCACAGTCAATCTACACCATATAAAGAATGTGTCCCTGTGTAATGAAACTGGTGCTCATGTCAAGCGTCCAATAAGGTTTGCTGGGGGTGAGACTTGTTCCACTTAAGTTAAAGCAGGGCAACAGGGCAAACTAAGGGGACGTTGTGAATTTGCTGGGTGGGTAATTAATAGAAGGCAATGGAATTTAACTATATTTCGAGTATGGTAAAGTTCCGGCTGGAGAACGCTAAATTATACCACCATAGGTACTGGGCCTGTTGGAACGGCGAAGCGGCCACACACAGGTATGATGGGGGTGAATGAGCAGGTGTGACAAAAATCGGTCCATATAGACTGTTAACTAGCATACCTCACAGTTTAAAGACTAATGCCTTGCAGTCCTCGTTTCAAAGACATTTAAATGAGTGCTTGATAAACAAACGTCTTGACGTGCCTTCTTTGGAGCACAAAAACATCTGAGGTTTGCAACTTTGTAAAAAGGTGGGCGGTGCACGTTTGGGGGGAGGGGGCTGGCTGCAAAACAGACGGCATGCTTGCTGCCCGGGAGGTCGGACGCTCACCGGGCAGGCCTGTGGGCGCAGAGGCCGCGGCGCGTCGTGCGCGCAGGTGCGAGGTTCCTGCCCTCATGTGCAGCCCCTGAGCCCTGATTAAGGGCCGTGAGAGGGGGCGGCCCCAGAGCACAGACCCAGCCCGCAGTATCCAACCGCCACCATGCAGCAGGGAATGAAGAAGTACTTCGGGCAGAAGTCCCTCAACGAGGTGACCATGGACGACTTCCTCGGCTCTCTGGGGCTGTACCGCAAGCTGACCGCCAAGGACGCCTCGTGCCTCTTCCGGGCCGTCTCAAAACAGGTGAGTGCCCGCCCGCGCGCCATGGCCCTGCAGCGCTGGGAGGGGGGGGCGCATGCATGCGGGCTGCAACGCCAGCGCATTTAATAACACTGCCTTCCTTCGTTTTTTTTTGTATAGAGGAGTGCTGAGGTTTCGGGGAGAGAGCCAAGTTTAAATCTATAGATATTGGTTTTAGTTTGTTCCTGATGTACTTATTTGGGGGAGCGGGGCGGAGGGGGGAGGCGCAAATTCTTAATAATGCAGTGAATTCTCCGCGAGGCCTTTTTACAGTCAAATGAAAGTGAAACTGAAAAGTTAAAATAATGTTTTGCGTAGCCAATGCTTGCAGCGGAAAAGTAATTTTGTTTTTCAACTCTTTATCACTTATACATTATTATACGGACGTCGCGCTGGTAGTGTTCACACCTCTCAGTATTTTCGTAAAAGCAGGGTCGGCAGCGGCGAGGTGTGTGTTCGCGCGCGTGTGTGTGTGCGCGTGTCCACAGACCCCGACCCCAATCGCTGCGCGTGCCCCGGTCTGTCTCTCTTGAGAGGCATCTCTGCGATAATAGGTCTCGAGAGCGAGACCTAAAAATGGTGCAGCTGCAGTTTTCCCGTCGTTAACAGTGGATGCTTCAGTGTGCATCTTCAAAGTTAGAAGCCACTGAGATGCGGAGGGGGGGGGGAGGGGCGCACTGCTTTAAGTGCGGCGGATCCTGCCAGTACTCGTCATTGGCAGTAAATAAAAACAAACATTAAAACATCCTCAACATACCCCATATTTATGCCTTAACATTATGAGTAATGAGTTGTCTCTAAGTGTCTGGGATATTTATAAAACGGCGAGAGCTCAGCAGCTGAAATAAGTGAGCTTTTCACACTATGCAATAAATGTGTTCGGACTACATGCCCATCTAATAGTGAAAATGTGATTCTATGGTTAAGTGTGTGAAGGACATACACAGCGTCGAAATATTGATTGCATCAAAGGAAAAGAAAATGCAGCATGTGTGAAAGTGGGACGGGATGGTGAAAAGGAGGAGACAGGAAAAAGAGAAAGGGCAGGGGTGGAGGGCCATCAGAAAGAGACGTGATGTGAAAAAGGCATAAGTGACTAGCAGGGAGAAAGATTGCAGAGGAAATCGATGTGAAGGGAAGAGTGGGATTTGTTATTCATTAATCTGAATTTGAATAAAATCAGTGCTGACAAGCATTGGTAAATCCAATAAGTCTGTCCTGTTTCGTATTGATTTATTATTGCACAGATAGAGGCACCCATACAGGTCAGGTGGCTTGCTGCGTCCAGCACAAGATTATAGTTCACATATTTCAGGCCACACCAAATCATGTATGCCACGCCCTCATAAAGGTTTAGAGGTTTCCCATTTGCGCCTCTTTACCCACGACCCTTTTAGAGTCTCCTCACTTGTTTTCTTTCCACTAAAACCACTCCCGTTGGACGTGCCCATGAGGTGAAAGTGTTTATCTTTCTTATTAGAAGACACTGTTGCAGCGTGGCGGGGTATGTGCTACTATACCTCGCATGAAGATGAGTCTAAGAACTCACCTGTTGACGTGGTCTCTGCTGGCTCATCTCGTGCATTCATCTTGGTGGTGCGCGCGCATAACCAGGAAGTTGTCAAAAGCAGACAAGCTTGTGCTGATTTGCGACACAGGGCATCTAGTGCGCTGGTACACGGGGCAGGAGCTATCATTGTCAGAGCACTCAACCCGTCAGCACCTCCCCTAGCAGGCAGCAGTTGACTTGTGAGCACCGCAGAACCCCTTGGGCCATTGACAGCTAAACCACTGCAGGAGTTGTCTTAATTCAACGGCTATAGACTTGAACGCTGCTTTTGTTAAATTCATGCTATTGGCAAAAAATAAATTAGTTTCCGGTGCATAGCCTGATGTAAACTTAGAAGAAGGAACTTAGGGGAAAAAATGCTCTAGTGTTTATAATAGTAGAAATAAGAAATGATGCCTGTGTGGTTGTTTAGGTCGAGCCTAGCGCAGCGCGCATGCGCTGCTCTATGGGGAGGCTTCTTGTAAGCACTCCAAACTTCCCAGAGACTTCTCCCTGTGATTTAGTTAACTCCCACGCATTTTATTGGCCATTGCGTGTGGCTTTCAAAAATGAAAGCACACAAATGGCCAAAGGCGGCTTTATGTCCCGCCTTTTCTGTAATGGTACACTCCCATGGCCTTTGAGCGAGTAGGGGCGCGCAGGGTGGCAGCTGCATTCCTGGCTCATGTTAGTTATTAAGCTAGCGCAGTCGCTTTCACTTTCGCCACCGCACTTGATTTCAGTTCCATAAAGAAATGTGGGGCTATCTCAGCCCCTTTCTGCTCTGGCGCTGCCTTTGTGCCTTATATAGTAACACTGGCCTCGTGCCCTTGAGCACTAATCACGGTGCTGTCAGCCTTTTAACGGCCTATTCATTATCATTGTCCCGTCCGTGCTCCGGGGGCGCGCGGAACTGTTAGACTTGGGTATCTCTAGTTGGCACAGGTATGCACTTGTGACAAATAGGGACCCTCCCCTCTAGTCAGGGTAGGGGGGTGCACTCCTAAAATAACCCCTGCTCAACCCCTTGGTAGCTTGGCACGAGCAGACAGGCTTATCTCAGAGGCAGTGTGTAAAGCATTTGTGAACACATACAGTAACCAAGTGACAACACTACAAATGGACACCATACAGGTTTTATATTAAAAATAAGTATTCTTTATATAGATTTACCACAAGACCATTAAACGACAAAAACACACAATACTGTTACTTTAGATGGTAGGATTTTGCTTAGTTCTCTTAAGTTCTTAGATGCAACACTTTAAGTCAATGTACCTTTTAGATGTGACACGCAGGGCAACGAAAGTGTTGCAACGATGTTGATGCGATGAAGTTTTTGGTGCAAAGAAATAAAGACGTGAAGATCTTCCAGATGCAATACGCTTCTCCGATGTTGCGAGAAGACTCGCCTCGATGCTTCAGCTGCAGCGGCGTCACCCTTTACGCGATGCGACGACTGCGGCCTTGGCAGCGACACTCTTCTCCGACGTTTGCGAGACGCTTCCGCTCGATGCGATGTTGCAGCGGCGACACCCCTTTACGCGATGCGACGGCAGCAGCTCTGACGGCGGCACGCTTCTCCGTGGATGCGAGGTGCTTTTCTTGATGCAGTGCAATGCGACAACTATGATGGCTGCGATGGCGACACGCTTCTTCCTTGATGCGAGAATCTTCTCTTGATGCGGTGCAATGCGTCAGCTACGATGGCTGCGATGGCGACATGCTTCTTCGGCGTTGCGAGACACTTCCTGGATGATGCGAGACACTTCCGCTCGATGCGATGCTGCAGCGGCGACACACTTTACGAGATGCGACGACAACAGCTCCGACGGCGGCACGCTTCTCCTTCTTGAGTCGCGCTTCCAGCTCCTTGCGACACGCAGTCCCTCAGAAGGCCCAACAACAGCAGCAGGCACTTCCAAAGAACTCTGGGGAGCTAGGGGGTGAAGTCTGTTGTTCCTGAGACTTCAGCAGGAGGCAATCTCTTTTCCAAGCCCTTGGAGATCCTTCACAAGTTGAGCAAAAGTACACACAAAGTTCCTTTCTCCTCTCTTTGGCAGTAAGGCAACCATTGCAGGCCAATCCCCCAGTTTCAGGGATCGTTTCCTCCTCAGCTTCTACTGTTTCCTCCCTCAGCAGAGGTTCTTCTTGTTTTCCCAAAGTGATCTAATTTCTTGGGATCTGGGTCCCAATATTTATACCTAGAAATCCTTTGTGCTCTGAAGGCAGAGGGGCTTTGCCCAGTCCAAACCAGTTCCTGAGCACTCTGTTTACCAGACTTCTCCTTTCCTTTCACAGTGCAGGGCAGAAACATTAGACGCCCCACAGGAGGTGGAGCCAGCATTGTGGAAGGCAAGTACAGCTCTGGAGCACTTTGTTGACAGGATTCCTTCTCTTCATTCACTATGCAGGGCAGAGACATCAGCCGCTCCCCAGTGAGGTTCTGGACTTTTCTAAGAGTCCAGAGGTGTCAGGGAAACAACACCCAAAGACCCCTGAGTTCCTTCCTGCCTTGGTGCACAAATAAACAGAGACGCGGGCTTCTCGATGGTGGCGTCAAAGACCAAGGGTTATTTACTGCAGGGACACAGAAGTCATAGGAACCACACAAAGGCAGAATCTACGAGACTGTTCGATTTGCAAAAAGTGGGTTGTACCTTATATACATAAAATATGCCTTCAGGCAACATTACACGAATATCTTTCATGCCCAACCCGGTATCCCAAACAGACAATAAACGTACACCAAACAATAATTTGTTGTAGATTTTCAGTATTCGATCAAGTCCCTTTGTCAGTTTCCCATTCTTTGACCGATCCTCCCCATCATAAAAATCGTATCCTCCCCATTGTAAAAGCCCAGAAGGAGAGGAGCAGAGCCAGGTGTAGGAGATAGAAAAGTAGGATAGAGATGTTTATGGATCATAAACGGGCATGGCTACCGTCTTCGGCCTCTCAATCAGGACAATGGACACGAGAACCAGTATAGCAGGGCTGGCCTCAGGCAGGGGAGGCAGCTTGATTCTGCCTAGTCACGCAGCGTCAGCTCCTTCGGGCTCGGGCTTACGTGTCCTTAACAAGGTGATTCTGCCGGGGTCATTGCTCGTCCATTGACTATGTGAGGGCAAGAAACAAAATGGGTGCTGTATCTAAAATGGATGCCATGGCTTTACAACAGAATGCCCTATTTCTCAGTGAATTCCTGCTCGTAGCGCAGCGGAAACACTGTCATATATTAAATGGATCATTTACGGTTCATTGATACCAAAATCGTGTCAGTACTACGATACCGAATACACGGGTTCGGATCGCTGCAGAACCTCAGACCGTCCTTTTGCCCTTACATAGGCAATAACTTACTCTATGTCAGAGTCCATCTCTATGTTCATCAGGTCACTGATATGTTGCTGGAGCATTATTCTATCTCGTGGCGTATCTCCAAGAACAGGTGGTCTTTTTACGCATGTTGAAACACAAAGGCCGCATAAGGCAGGACCACACTGAACAATGAGACAGCACGAGAATAAAAATACCAACGCAACACCAGTGACTATCAAAACCTTCCATCCCCATGCAGATAACAGATTCCAGAACCATCCCATTAGTGACCAGTCACCTTCCTCTACATGAATAGAGTCAGAGATTTTGTGTAACTTAGAAATGGCCTTATATACCGTTGGCGCATTATCTGGGATAAAAACACAACAACTCGATTGGATCATCTTACATACCCCACCTCGATCTGCAAGTAATACATCAAGGACCATACGATTCTGTAACGTCATGAGGCGATCCGCTTGAAGCTCAGCTGTCAGGTTGCTAAAGGCACCCGCAGTCTCGGTAATAGTGGATTCAACTACCCGTGTTAGTTGACGTAAGTTTCTACTGTTGGCCATAGGCCCCCAGAACGGAAGGAAACCTTTGAAGAAGTCTCCTGCTTCTTGGCCAGCAGTGTCTTCCTTATTGAAAACACCTCTCACAACTCTAGTTTTGTGATAATCCGGTGCAGCAGTGTATGTCGGAGGCAACAGTTGAGCGATATAACATGAGCCTGAAAAGTCAGCAGGCAGCCATGTATATGCTCTGTCTTTGCAAACAAAATAGGTGCCCTTAGGCAGCTAAGAATGCAGGGGAAAACTGTGACGGGAAAACGTATGTTTCGGTACAGTCACTCTTCCCTAGTCGAGCTTTCGGATTTCTCCCATTTCCTTGCAAACAGACCTGACCTTGGTGGGGTACGACCCAGATCGGAGTCGAGCTTTTACGTTTGTTCTCACCCAAAGTAATGCCATATTCCGTAACATTCCAACCCATGTAAACTCGCAATTCATCCTTGGGAATAAACGGTGTGTTATTGACATCTCTAACCATGTCAGTAATTCCCTTTACCAAGGCTTTATTAGCGGAGTTATACCTAGTGGAACGCGGAGGTCGCGGGGGATAGGTCTCTAGGGCATAGGCGAACATGGTCTGAAATGCCCAGAATGATCCATTATAACTAAAGGGCAGAACCAGATAAGGGATACCCTTGTCCATGGTATGTGGTATCAAACCACACACCCAGCAGTTTGTTGTGTTTACCACTAGTTGGTGTTGGTGCAAGAGCTGAATGAAAGTGTTATTTATAAACTCAGAGCGTCGAGCTTGCTCATGTGCAGGAAAAGGATGGAAAGAATAAACAGAAACAGTAGTCGGAGAAACAGAAACATGGGGAGATACCGTAGATGTAACAGGTGCAAAGATCAGTTGAATACCAAAAATAATTCCGCCTACCAGAGTTATTAAAACAATCAGAAATGTCAGAGCACATTGCATTAGGAAACATTTGCTATACAATATTTCATACAGTTTTGTCTTGCGAGCATTTATGACTTTAGCCCGTCGCAGTTCAGGAAGCTCCATCTTCTACAACCGTTCGCAACGGATGGTTTGTACCGGTTAAAAATTGCCTCTGTCTAACCTGGGAGTTCCCAAAATAAACAGAAGAAACCGACCTTGTGTCTGGTTCCCTGCAAGTTAAAACAAGGCACACGTTACGACCCTACGGTAACCCGGATGGCAAGGTGAGAGAATAACACAAAAAAAAAAAAAAAATTATAGAGCAAACTTCCTGACTGAATGGAAATGTGATAGGATCAAAACAGTTTTCAAATAGAAAGGTAATTATGCAATGTTATTGGTTCATAGAATGAGAACGTAGGTTATATCTGTACTTTCCGGGTCTTGTCTGATCTTGAAACAATTGATCTACAGGTACAGTAATGTTCGAATCCACAGGTGACAAATGTTCACTTTGTATAACACTCTGTTCAGGGTTCGGAGGAACAGTTCCTGGTGGGGTGTCAGAGTTCTGCGTTTCAGTTCGTTTGTCCGTTATGCACTCTGCATCACTGAAGGGAATGAGCCTAGGAACAGGTTCTGTCTCGGATACACCAAATCCCTGTCTAACCCAGTTGTCGTAGGGGAGTGGGAGAGGGACACGCTTCGTATGGCTAGCGTGCACCCAATTCTTTCTTCCAGCTAGGCAAACAGCAGTTCTTGTTGCCAGGAGCACTTGAAACGGTCCCACAAATCTTGGCTGGAGGTTCCGGGTTCGTTCAAAATTTCGCACCACCACTTGATCACCGGGTTTCAATGTGTGGCCTGGACTCTCTGGCAGTTTAGGCAAGGATTCAAATACCTGTTGATGAATAAGGCTCAATTTAGCAGTCAGGTCAAAAAGGTAATCAATCAACATTGGATATTCAATCTGTTTGAATTCCTTTGGCCTAGGGACTCCCCAAACATTAGCAGGACGACCAAACAAAATCTCATATGGGCTAAGCCCTACTCGAGAGTGTACAGTCGCTCTGGTGGACAGTAAAGCTAAAGGCAGTGCGTCTGGCCACGATAGACCAGTGGAAGCTTGAATTTTAGCAAGTTTTAGCTTCAAGGTGCCATTGTACCCTTCAACCAAGCCTGCTGACTGTGGGTGATTCGCACTGTGGAATTTCTGGGTGATTCCCAGACCCGCACACACACTCTTCATAACTTTCCCTACAAACTCACTTCCATTGTCCGACCAAACAATCCATGGCATACCATACCTGGGGAAGTACTCTTTGAGAAGGATTTTGGCAGTAGACATAGCAGTGTTATCCTTTAACGGATACGCCTCAATCCATCTTGAAAAGGCACAGACTACCACTAGTACATATTTAAGATTATTACATCTGTCCATGTGGATAAAATCCAACTGAATCACTTCAAAGGGACAAGAAGGGGGAGCAAAGTGACCAACTGGGGTTGGAGTTCCCTTGCCAGGATTATGCATCAAGCATATCATGCAATTTTTCACCACTCTTTCCGCACACTTAGTAATTCCATCGTTCTTCCATACTGGAGCTAACATCTTACATATCCCTTTCGAACTAATGTGTGCCGCTCCATGTGCCATCATGACTACCGCAAGTACATACGCATCAGGTAACATCCAACGCTGCTGCTCATACAAGTCAACCCAACATCCACTTGAATCCATTCTACCCGTTTTCTCCTTCCATTCATTCTTCTCATTTTTAGTTGCTTCATTCTGGATTGCCTTCACACTTTCAATTGTATTCTCACACATTCCTGATTCAGCAATCCATCTCGCAGATGTTGCAACGTACATTCGACTCATCATGTTCTTGGCCGTCTCTTTGGCGACCTCATCAGCAAACGCATTCCCACAACCAACATCATCCGTAATCTTTCGATGTGCACTGCATTTCACAATCGCAACTTCATTCGGTAAGGTCAGAGATTCCAACAGGTCATTGACTAACTGTCCATGTTGGATCCTAGTCCCATGGGACGTGAGAAAACCTCTTTCTTTCCACAGTCGTCCAAAACTATGTGCTACGCCGAAGGCGTATTGGCTATCGGTAAACACATTCACTCTCTTTCCCTCAGCTAAAACACACGCTCTTGTTAATGCAATTAATTCTGCGGCTTGGGCAGAATTCTGACTTACTCTTGCGGTCTCAACAATCGTGCTCAAAGTCGTAACTGCATACGCGGCCGTCACATCACCATTCTGTAGTTTAAAACATGACCCATCGACGTACAAAGTGCCATCTGGATCTAGTAACGGAGTATCTTTTAAATCAATCCTACCTTTTGTCTCTTCCTCAGTTCTAAAACAACAATCATGGGGCTCTGAATCACTCGACTCTTGAGTAGTCGGCAACAGCGTTGCTGGATTCAATATGTTGCATCGCTTAATCTGAATGTGACTTGCCAAAAGCGTCAGCTCATAACCTGATAGTCTAGCACTGGTGAGGTGCTGACTTTTCGTTCGATTCATGAGTGTATCCACAGCATGTGGAACCATGACTACTAACATGTTGTTCATGACTAGTCCAGCAGACTGTCGAATAGACACTGCAGCTGCCGCTGTAGCTCTCAAACAACTTGGCAATGCTCTGGCTACCGGATCTAATGTGGATGAGAAATATGCACAAGGTCGCTGTTTGTCACCAAATTGTTGCGTTAAAACACTCAACGCACAACCTTCTCTTTCATGGACATATAAAGTAAACGGCTTACTGTAGTCAGGAGTACTCAACACAGGAGCTGAACACAGCGCATCACGTAAGTCGGAGAAGCTCTGTTGACATTCATCAGACCATGGTAAAGGGCTCAGAACACCTTTTCCAGTCAGGGCTACCAATGGTTTTGCCATGAGAGAAAAATTTGGGATCCATTGCCTGCAGTATGACGTAATACCTAAAAACGCACGCACTTCTCTCTGTGTGCTTGGTACAGTCATCTGCGAGATTGCTTTGATTCTCTCTGGGGTCAACCTTCTTCCCTCCTTTGACAAAAGATGACCTAAGTAGGTCACTTCTTGGCAACAATATTGCAGTTTAGAAGGTGAAACCTTGTGATGTAAGTCTGACAAATGATGTAATAAAGAAACTGTAGCTGTTTTGCAAGTTTCCTTGTCATCAGCAGCCAGTAAGAGATCATCTACGTATTGGATCAGGGCAACACCAGGAGGAAGTACAAGAGCATCTAATTGGCTTTTTAATGCTTGGCTGTAAATTGAAGGGCTCTCACAATAACCTTGTGGAGCGCGCTTGAACCTGAAACTGCGACCACCTAAGGAGAAACCAAAAATGTCTCTACTTTCTTCGGCTATTGGGATGCTGAAAAAGGCATTCTTCAAGTCGATCACTGTAAACCATGAGGCTGAGGCAGGAATCAACGTCAATAATGCAGTGATATCTGGTACCACAGGAAACTGTGGAATCACTATTTTGTTAACCTCTCTGAGGTCAATCACAAATCTGTAGATTGGAGGTTTGGAAGGGTCAGTGCGTTTCAAAATCGACAGAACAGGACTATTGCAGACATTTCCTCTAGTTTCCTCTATCACATCTTTCTGTATCAAGTCTTTCACGATCAGTAAAATTGCACGTTCACCTTCATTCGAAATCCGATATTGTGGTATTCGTGGGAATCTAACATTCGCTTTCAGACTCACCACATAAGGGGGAATTTCCAAAAGACCCACATCATTAGGACCAGTTGCCCAAAGAGTATCAGGGAGAGAACGCAGCTCCGGTGGGAGCTTATTCATTGACATGTACATTGGACAAATGACTCTCTTACCCAATGTGAGCTGCACTCCCGAAGGAGAACAGTACAGTGTCGCATGCAGGCGTTTCAACAGATCTAAACCAAGCAGATTTTCATTACAACCGGTTGTTAGAATAAGGGGTGCTTCCAGTTCGCATGGCCCAACAGAAATTGACAAAGGACTAGAAACAGGATTGTGAACAGGGGCGCCTGAGAAACCTACTGAAGTGTTCGTTAAGCCAGACAAAGGTGCGCCAGGGAGTTTCGCATGCATGATTGAACTTTTTGCCGCACCAGTATCCAACAGAAACGGTTCGACCACGCCTGATGTAACTACTGCGACATAAGGTCCACTCTGATCAACTGGAACTGATACTACTCCCTCTCTTTGCCTGTGGCTGTCCTAGTACTCATTCCTCTGAATCTCTTCATTATTTTCATAGTAATCGTCAACATGATACTGTGGAGATCTACCTGGTTGCGTAGATTGTACATTTCGCTGATCGAAATAATTTGATGGACGATCAGCCTGTGGAGTCATAGTACCACGTCCTCTACCTCTAGGAGCTTGCATAAACCCACCACTACCCCTATGAGCTGGGACACCACTGGTTTGTGTGTGCAGTACTGGACACTCGTTCTTATAATGGCCCTCCTTTTTACAATAGGCACACTGATTCCATGCTAACTGTTGTCGGGGAAACCCATAATTAAATCTTTGGGACGTCCCTTGCTGGAATTGTGGCTGTTGCTGAAACTGGGCTCGCTGCTGTGAATCTGACTGATTTGAGCGAGGCGGGTATGCCTGTTGCAAAAGAACTTTAGTTTTTAAATCTTTTGTCTTCTTTTCTGACTTTTCCTTCTCTTCTTTCTCTCTATTCTCGTAATACTGAGCAGTTGCAAGTATCTGTGCTGTCGTCGACACTGCCCATGCACTCTCAGAATCCTTTAACTTGTTACTAACCTCAGGCAGTAAGTTAAACACAAACTTGTCGACAAACAACCTCTGACCTCCTTCAGTACTCATATCTTGCCCACTGTGGTCTACAAAGGTCTCTTCAAATCTAGTGAAAAAGACAGAGACGCTTTCGTCCTTCTTTTGCTTGCATGCTGATAATTTATCCCAGTTCACCCGTAACGCTGGCATCAGCGTTTTCATCAGATTAATTATTCTGCCAGGTAAAGCAGCAATCAGAGGCTCAGGTTTAGCACCACCAACTTGTTGCGCGTCTGCCGCTACAATAGCTGGCCAATCACCTCCTAAGGCGACTGGGTGGTTCTCTTGCCGAATCTTGGCCCATATAGGCTGTGGCACTACATTGCCAAATAGCATTTCGATGTCTGCCAAATTCATGACACATGCTTGAACCGTTTGCGTTAACTCTTTATAGTAACCAGCAGGATTCTTACGCGGGTCCGGCAATGCCTGTTTTACTGCTAATACTTCTGCTCGCTTCCAAGGGATGTGTATCCACACTCTATGGAAATGCGCCGGAGCAGCTGCAATACCCAAGTTCGCATTAGCTTGGACTGCTTCGCGCCATATCGGCGGAACTTCCCTCATTGGATACTGACCTCGTCTTTTCCTAGTAATCGGAGAACCATCAGAACCCATTGCAGACCGAGAAGGAGAATCATCCCTATAAGCTAAAATCAGTTCTAACGCTTCCCTTACTTCTGAACCTATTACCATTCCTGCGGCGAACTTTTGCTGAATATTTATCAAATCAGAGGGGACGGAATCTGAGTCATCATCATCCCATTCCTCACGCAAAAGAGAACACATCACGTCAAAGACATAACGCTGAGTTGGTTCATTCCATTGCATAAATGTATCTGACACTCTTCGTGCATCATACTTCGCAGCTTTCGACATCCACCTAAGAGCTGTCGAATCCAATAGTTCTCGTTCCTGAGGACCAGGAAACTGGCTACGTCTCTGTGTAGAGTCAGAAACGGGGGTCCCAATTAAAGACCTGTAGAGAGGAGTTAGGATATTAGTTACAGAGTCGGTTATTTTCCGACGAACAGAAAGCGGAGTCAAAATGTTTACAGAGTTCGGGAACAGGGAAGCTGGAGCAGATGAAATGGTAAGGGTGGGAGTAGTAGGTAAAACAGTTTGCGAAACGACAGGCACAGGCGGAATAGGCAACCCAGGAAGAGGGGGTGCCGAGGAAACATTTACCACAGGAAGGACAGGAGCCTGAATCAAAGGAAGTGGAGCAACTATTCCAGGCTGACCAGCAGCTGGCTGCACAACAGGTAGTAACTGTGGTGCTGTATTACCATGTGCATACGGTGGAGGTGATCTCAACAGATAAGACAACAGAGGATCCTTTTCGCAGTCCTCTATCGGCTTAGCAAGACAAGATGGCAAGACAGGGTAGCATTTATCAATCGCTAAATTATGTTTTCTATTCGCCATCTCTATTGTTTTCTCAGTCTCGTTGACATGTAACTGTCTAGCAGACTCCATTAATGTCAACCCTTTCTCTTTCTGTTCCTTCTTCATCTTCCTAATTTCTCTCTGTTTAGCTTCTTTACGCCATACGCGAAAAGAATCAAACATTGCCGGCCGGGCTTTCTTTGTAAACAACTTCATCTCTAGATTGTCTAGAATTTCGGTTTCAAAGCTACCATGTGGTGGCCAACTAAGGACACCATCTTTCCTGGTGTAACGGACCCATACTTCATTATAAGCGATAGGACCTACACCGTGTTTACAATAGAGCTCATATGTAGGAGTTCCAATTGGAGGAACCGAACACGGATCCTCCAACCGGGAATCCCCGTTGCAACTTAACCAGGACAAGAAACAATTATTACTGTTAGTCATTATAAACTAAGGACAGGTTCCAACAAAAATGCGCAAAGAACTTAGGCCTACCAAATGAACCAATACCAAAACAAAGATTATCTTAACAAGAGCAACCAATGATAATCTACGAATTCAAAAACAAACGTATCCAGAGAACAAAACAAGAGCAACAAAGCACAACCCACTTAATACTTAACTGAAATGTGGAAGACGTCACCAAGGAGAACCCGTCTACGTCTCGCCGTACTAAGGTCTGAACCTCGGGTCCAAGACAGGGCGACAGTCAGGGCAGCGGTCCTCTGTAGCCGTCTAGGAACGGGAACCCTCGTGGAAGAGATCGTCGGGCCACTTTTACGACATACAGGGATCGATGAAGCGGGGTACCTCCCTCCGGAATCTTCACACGAAGCTCCTCGAAATTTTCGGGCTTTGGACCGGTACCGGATGACGTCGCCCTACGTTGGGTGCCAATTGAGGTTCTGGACTTTTCTAAGAGTCCAGAGGTGTCAGGGAAACAACACCCAAAGATCCCTGAGTTCCTTCCTGCCTTGGTGCACAAATAAACAGAGACGCGGGCTTCTCGATGGTGGCGTCAAAGACCAAGGTTTATTTACTGCAGGGACACAGAAGTCATAGGAACCACACAAAGGCAGAATCTACGAGACTGTTCGATTTGCAAAAAGTGGGTTGTACCTTATATACATAAAATATGCCTTCAGGCAACATTACACGAATATCTTTCATGCCCAACCCGGTATCCCAAACAGACAATAAACGTACACCAAACAATAATTTGTCGTAGATTTTCAGTATTCGATCAAGTCCCTTTGTCAGTTTCCCATTCTTTGACCGATCCTCCCCATCATAAAAATCGTATCCTCCCCATTGTAAAAGCCCAGAAGGAGAGGAGCAGAGCCAGGTGTAGGAGATAGAAAAGTAGGATAGAGATGTTTATGGATCATAAACGGGCATGGCTACCGTCTTCGACCTCTCAATCAGGACAATGGACACGAGAACCAGTATAGCAGGGCTGGCCTCAGGCAGGGGAGGCAGCTTGATTCTGCCTAGTCACGCAGCGTCAGCTCCTTCGGGCTTACGTGTCCTTAACAAGGTGATTCTGCCGGGGTCATTGCTCGTCCATTGACTATGTGAGGGCAAGAAACAAAATGGGTGCCGTATCTAAAATGGATGCCATGGCTTTACAACAGAATGCCCTATTTCTCAGTGAATTCCTGCTCGTAGCGCAGCGGAAACACTGTCATATATTAAATGGATCATTTACGGTTCATTGATACCAAAATCGTGTCAGTACTACGATACCGAATACACGGGTTCGGATCGCTGCAGAACCTCAGAGGGGGTGGAGCCAGCATTGTGGCAGGCAGGCACCGCCCTATTCAGGCCCCAGGTGCAACTCCTCCCACCCATCTAGATGCAGATCTCTCTATTCACCACTGGGGCACCTCACTCTGTCTCCTGGAATTCCCCAGCCCTGTCACTCAAACTCCAGACAAAGAAATACACACAGCCTAGCAGAGGCAGGTTTGAATGGTTAGACAAGAAAATGCCTACTTTCTAAAAGTGGCATTTTCAAACACAGAATGTTAAAACCAACTTCACTAAAAGATGTATTTTATCATCCTGAGTTCAGGCATACTAAATTCGAATTTCTACCATGTTCCCTGAGTCAGTTAGGATTATAAAATGTAATAACCAAACTGCCCATTCTGGCCTATGGAGAACAAGTAGCCTTGCAATAGTGAAAAACGAAAATGGCTGTAATTCACTACTAGAACATGCCACACACACCAGGGCATGTCCTACCTTATCCTTACAATGCACCCTGCCCTTGGGCCTACCATAGGGGTGTCTGATATGAAGAAAAGGGAAAGTTTAGGGACTGGCAAGTGCGTGCACTTGCCCAGTCAGCATGACAGTACCAGACTGCACGCAGGCTCTGCAATGGTAAACCTTAGACACATGTTTACAGGCTGCTTCTGCTGGTGGCACAACCAGTGCTGCAAACCCACCAGCAGTATTTGGATTACAAGCCCTGGACACTCCTGGTGCACTGTACTAGGGTCTGACAAGTAAACCAAACCAACCAATCATGGAATCACAACTTATACATTAATTTACGATAGGGAGCACTTGCACTGTGGCACTGGACAGCAGTGGCACAGTGCCCTGAGCAACTAACACCAGCAAAAATACATGAGGCAACAGCGAAAAATGGAAGGGAGACCCACGCCAATGTGCCAGGTCTAACAGGCACAAATAAACATCTCAGTCCCACGGAACAGGCTCTACAATTGCACTCGGGTGCCGCTCTCCCTACCACGGCGCCTGGTTTCCGGTTTCGGTGTTGTTGCAGAGTGTGCTCAAATCAGGTGAGAGGAGTGGCGTAGTGCTGCTTTTCGCTATCGCAGACGTTTTCCAGAGTTCCAATGTGTTATAATAAGCCCTTTGCAGGGTGCATTACCTGGGTGCGCAGCAAAACTTTCCTTGTGTCCATACTGGCTTTGCTGGGTGTGGTCCTCCGAGTACTGCGCTTTGACTGAGATGGTAGTTTTGCTCTAGATTTGTTTCATCTAAGCGGTGTCCTTTCCTATGCTAATGTATGGTATAGAGAAAGGGTGAGGGTTGTAGGTGTATGCACATTAATGATCACCTCAAACCCCACAAGCGCAGGGTACTATAACGTAGGTTGCACCTATGTGCAATTCTTGAACGATAGATGAAATGGTTGCATTCCGGGGTTGAGTCCTGGCTTCCTCCACAGTGCTAGGACCTCGTATTCACGCCTTCCCGCTCGAAGCAGAGGTCTGCTTGTGTGCGCTCGAGGGCGCGGGCCATGCCCCGGCTGCTGACGGTGGCTGGTCTGGCTTGCAGGGCCCGGATACGCCCTTGCTTTTGCTGATGGCGCCTCGTTCTGCACGCCTTAGCAGGCAGCATGCAGATCAAGCGCGGGAGCCAGTTTGCGGAGATGCACACAAATCCCTCCCAGCCGGCGGGGAGGGCGCGCTGCAACAGTGTCGGTGTAACAGTAGGCCCACAGCCATACGGGTAGCGTCGTTTAGACTCGATTCATCGGGGACAACGGGGATGTCACACCGACAGCTGCACATGTCAATGATTAAAGTACAAAGGTGTGTTTAATTTGTGTTTAGACCGGGGGAACCTGACAGATTCTTAAAAATAGAATCATTTTCTTAAGACTCGTATTGCAAATCAGTTTTAACTGGCTGTTTTACCACCATGAATACGCAACAAGGATTGTCAAGCTGTGTTCCGCTCTGGTGTGCGTACATTTATCTTCTCTCTGGCCTTTAGAGGAAGCTTGTCTTTGTCGGGTTTATTTGAACCATTGAAAGTACTATTCCTTCTTGCAATGAAGAGTACCCATAACATGGACCTACAAATCAGATGCAGCGGTTCCCCAGTTAAATGGGTTCGTGACAAACAAAGATGTTCACCCTATAATTTACATCAGCGCCAACAGGAAACACTACAGTTGTGTAGCCACTGTCGAGAGCCCTAAAATGGCAAAAACCTGACAAACGTAGATCCAGCTAACGTAGCACTTTTAGGTTGTGCTGAACTGGAACATAAACGTGGTTGCGATGCCTGTCTGGCTAGTCCTCGGCACACGCAGTGTGACATTTTACGTGGGTACGTAGTTATTACTCGAAAACCTACCGTTCTTTGTCTATATTGTAGCGTTACTTATTGCTAGAGCTTTAATTGGGATGAAAAAACTGGAGGGGATCTCCCAAAGGGGCATGGCCAATGTAATTAAGGGCATGGCTTAAAACGCGTAAGCTAAAAATCAGAGCTTAGCTCGACTTGTATTTTACTTCTGTTGTTGTATCCAGATATGATACGAGTATCATCATACCTACAAGTCAGGATAATGTGCAGCATGACTAACCACTTATACGGTCCCAAAGGCGAGACCTATTGGCTATGCCAATGCTTGTTTTATATATGTGGGAATAGTAGTAAAACCCGGAGAATTTTAGTGTTGTAATATGAAAATTAAGTTATTTCTTCCTAGCGTATTAATTTTTTAGACTGCTGACATTTTAAATGTGTATATTGTGTGATTTAAAATAATCAAACAACAAAGAATTAATTCATAAATGCATTCATTCACTGCAGCAGTCACAGGCTGAGGCCAGGGCATGGCTTCTTTATTTTCCCACTTGTGGACAGAAGGCGCAGTTTCCAGCCTGAAAATAAAGCTGTAGGATAACACAGAAAAATCCGTAGTGATAACTGAAAAGCTTTATCCTACCGCCTAAATCCTCAGGGTTCGCAAGTACGAGGGAAAAACCCCCTGAAAGCACCAGCTAGGTTTGGAGAATACATAGAAAACCCTTTAGTGCACGAGGTGGGCAGCCATGTTGCCTCTTGTTGGGTACACTGGAGTTCAAACACACCCCCACCCTTTCTTCTTTACCGTCAGCTTCCCTTTCGCCCCACAGACCTTCAGCCTTCACCCTAAACCCCTACCCAGCAGGCAGCTAGTCATCGGCAAAAACAGGGCCTGAAAAGCTTGAATGTAGGACAACGGGTTTGCAGGGCACGTAGATGTCAGCTTGTACCAGAGGCTGACTTGTCTTTCACTCGGTTATTTGTTCCTCTGTGCCCGAGTCCGATTACTTTAAAAAAAAAAAAAAAAACTCACTCCACAGTGATGAAGGATTACACATCAGACCCACGCTGAGCCTGCATTATCCCGTACTTTGTCACCTTTGTGAAAAAACATTGAGGAAGCTGGAAACATTTCCACTGACCGCTTGTACAAAGGCCCGGAATGGAGGCTTTTTGCGCGAGCGCGCTGCTGGGGTCGTGGCCCGCAGTATTGTCTGCGCAGCTTGTTGTGCTGCAGGCGGTTCATGTGTGCGGCTGATAATGGAGGCTGCCATGAGAAGGGCATTGTTTATTACATCGATCCGAGTACACAAACGGTCTTCTCTCAGCTCACGAGATCGACATCTTAGTTTTATCACACTGCCGGCAGGTCGCCTATCCAAATACGCATCCTTTTTCAAACAAGAACGTCGAACAAACGGGTGTAACGCTCGGGCGGTGAGGCTTGATTTTGGGGAAGTGAAAGGGCTATTTTTAAGTGGAGCTATAAACACGGTTGCTGCTTGTGCTTTTTTTCTAATTTGTAACTCTAAATCAATTTTGGTTTTAATGTGTTTGATTATATACATCTCAAAACAGCACCCTTTCAGGCATAGAGTGACGCATATATTATGCAAAAAAGGAGAGAACTCTGGGTAGTTCTCAAGTTTAGGTGGATAGCAGCTCCAGTTTAGAGCACTCTTAACACCAGCGACACTCTAGATCTGCACACCTCAAGTGTCTGCTTTTATATCAAAGTCTTTAAGCATAGGATTAGCACAGTGCCATCCATGCTGAGAGATAGGAAGGGACAACGTCTTTTGGACACATTCATTTTGTTAGGCATGGGGAGATAAAGTGATTTGCCAAGAATCACAGGAGGATGTTGAGCGTCCCTGACGAGGCTCAAACCCGGTTTCCCAGCTTCGAGGTTGACCGCTCTGACCTTAGGCCACATCCTCTCCAAGGGAAGTCCCCAAAATGTTGAGAACCTTGGTAATGGATTATATTGTAAAGAACAGTGATTCACTATGAATTGTTAACCATGTAAACAAGAAAATAGCCCGCCTGTATACATTTTGGCCAGAAAATTAGTAATACACCAGGACAGATATAAAGGCAGGCAAGAAAGCGATGTTTATAATGCAATTAATTTATTCATTGTATATAATATGTTGCATATTTTTTTAAGCATAGCCTATCTTTTGATAGTGTAGAACGAGATCCAGTGCTTACATTTGGGTGGAAGAACGTGCAGTGATAAGTGAGTGATAGAAAAACATGAATCAACTAACAAAACAGGACGTATGACTCTTTTAGTTGTTTTTATATAATAAAAAACGTGGCTGTATGGTTATTTTCTTGTTTACATGATTAATGATTCATAGTGAACCACTGTTCTTTACAATATGATTATGAATACAACCCACATATGAAATGTTAGGTGGCCAATAAAAGGTGGTTAGCCTGTACAGTAGATAGAGCAGTTGCTGTGAAGCTGCAAGGTCACATATTTTCGAATTCAAGCAGGGCAAGCTCGCTCATTTACTACTCTGTGTAGGATGTGTGCGAGTAGGAGTCCGGATGAGCTGATGTGTCTGGAAGGATTGTGAAAGCAGATGCAATTATTGAGGTAGTGTGGGCCAATGTTATGTAGGAGCTTGAAAGTGAGAATGCTTTGAATCGTGCTCATTGGTGTTGCGGAGTTAGTGGAGCTCTTTCAGGTGTGGTGTGAGTGTGGAGTGGGAGGTTAAGAGTGATTCTGGCCACCGAGTTCTGAATGGTGTGCCGCCGTCTGGTGAGTTTTGTGTTGATCCCTGCACGGAGGGTGTTTCTGTAGTCCAGCTTGCTTGTGACGAAGGGACAGTTCTCAGAGTTCAGATTGGGATCCATTTGAAAATCTTCAGCATCTTCAGGGTATGGAAGCATAAGGCGGTGACTTTGGGCGTTAATGTCATATTTGCTGTCTATGATGATCCCACGGTTCTTAGCATGGGTGGTGGGGGTGGGTGTCGGTCCTATCTCAGTTGGCCACCAGGTCTAGTCTAGTCAGTGTTCAGATTCAGACAGTTGTTTTTCATCCTATGGGTGATTTCAGTCATGCAGACATTGAGCTTGAGCCAGGTACTGGGTGTCTTGACCGTGAGGGAGAGAATAAGTTGTGTCTCATCTGTATAGGAGAGTACGTTGATGTCTTGAGAGTGGAAGATGCTAGCTGGATGGATCATATATGTGTTGGAGAGGGTTGGGCTCAGGGAGGATCCTTCTGGAACAACGCAGTGTACCGTGCCAGGCTGACTCACTGGGTCCTTCCAGTCAGGAAGGAGCAGATCCATCAAAGTGTGTCTCCTTGGATTTTTATGTCTAATAGGCCTTGGATGAGGATAGGGTGGGAGGCAGTGTTAAATGTTGCAAGGATGTCCAGGAGGATGAGGGCCGCCGTGTCTCCTCCATGCAGTCATGCGGATGCGCTCCGTGGCACCATTAAGGCCAGCTTCAATGCTGTGGTTGGTTTGAGAAACCAGACTGAGTAGTGTTGAGGAGTTGGCAGGCACAGACGGCCTTCGTTTTGGTAACCAGTTCCGCGTCTGCTCCATGTCCATGCTGCAGCCCCCATTAAGTAGGTGCTCGGAAGGGAGGAGGAGTGATGTCACTTGCTGTGCAGATAGATGATGGCAAATCAAGGGATTCGAATCACAGTAGTTATTCAAATCAGATTTTGTGTGTGTGTATTTATAATCTGACCATTACTTTCTCTGGTCAGACACACACTGTCACAGTCTGGACACTTCCTCAGCCTGTCTGTCACCCTGACTACATTTATGAAACCATACATAAGTTGGTTTGCCCAGGAACTCTTGTATTCGCCTTCAGGATGGCAGAATGTTGAGTTAGAAATCCACTCAGAGATAAGCATTGTCTCTATACAGCACTGTTGTCTCTCCTCTCGATGCCTGTAGTGAGCAGCATAACATTAAAGGCCTGTTGCCTTGCATGTACTGCTTGGTTTTCTGCAGGCCACAACTTCATCACAGAAAAATGTGTTACCCTGGGTTCACCCCAACCTCCTACCTGGGAATACAATTATTGTTTTATGATTCCATTCTTTAAGAAAAGTTACATTGGAATTTGTGTCTCAGCTGTGCGGTGCCATTTTGGAACTCCCATCCAACAAGCTGCAGCAAGTAGAATATCACCTGCAATTGAAAAAATACCTGAAAACCTGGATATTTTAATTATAATTTCATATGGATTTTTTTTCTACAGTCCCTCCAGAATAGCTCCAGGATGTTCTGTGAGACCAACATTAGCGTCAAGAGGCCAAGTCATCAGCAAACGTCTGCTATAGGGAAAAATAAAAGATAAGATAATGTTACGCTAACAAATTCAAATAGCGTACATTACTGTAAAATCTTGCCTGTAGAAAATGGCCACCTGTGCATAGCTTACTTTGGCACCATATATCTTGCACCTTTTCTCTTTCTTTTAAAGGGGCCCATCAGATGAATGATGTAACAAAGACACAGCACAGGTTTGCATCATTAAACAAACAAACATTCTAGAATGTATATTGTTGACCATTGTTAGAGGTGGGGACTGGGTATAGCGAACAGTTTTTTCCTCTGCATTTGATGTCCCCTTTAAATCTGTCCATTGATTGTTCTTTTTCTTTATATGATTTGAGCTCAGAACTGCAAGATGTGTGGCTCATCTGTTTCAAACACTGGAGAAGGTGCCTTGGACAGGCGAAGGGTCAGGGCCCCACTAGCTCCTATATTGATCAGGATGTGTCTTGTAAATTACACATCTGATGGAAGTGGAGCTTACTAAGGGTGCTTTTGCTTTAATGTGATTTTGCAATATAGTCACACGGTTTGTTAGTAGCTGGAGAGTGTGGGATATTCTCTATCTCTTTATCAGTGAATGAATAAGCAACATCCTGTGTGACCTTTTCTAAACCTCATGATATCCATGTGCAGCCGCGCATGTGACCCTTTGACTGCGGTGCCTGCAGTTGGCTTGCAGAGGGTTATGCCGGGTACCACTAGCTCCAAGCTGGACTTGATGGTGAAGGGTAGATTCGCTTAGAAGACCGAAGCCATAACTATGATTAGTGTAGCAGGTGAGGTGGCCCAGGGCAGGAGGGTCAGCTGCATCCCAGTTACGGCTGTCGTTTACTACTTAACAGTATTGCTCCATTTTCGCTGCGTGCGTTAGGGCCCAGTGCACCCCTACTGTGCTCCTGGTCCTTTAAAGGAACATGTTTCCTCTGTAAGTGTGCAATGGTGAGCTAAGCGAGTGTGAAACCTCTCTATTTTGCTCCCAGTTGCACCTGTACTCTTACTAAACGTGCAAAGAAAATGTAGGGCTGATTATTTAAAAAGAACGTGCCTTTACGTTTGTCAGATTTTTAGCATATCCCCATTTAGATAAATGTAGTTATCTTGAAAAATCTGGCATGAATACAGTCCTCCAGGACCGACTTTGGAGAATTTGTTTTTAAACCCTCGACAACGCTTATGCTCCAACGAAAGTGTGGTATTACACTGTGCTGTCTGGGTGTGAAGCCGACCCGCCTTTATACACACATTGCCCAAGTAAAGTGTGAAGAAGGTGGAGGCAAGTGCTACTGACTCAGCCCACTGCCTCCAATGTGTGAACGCTGCAGGATGCTGAGAGCGAAGTGCTGTGCTCTTCATCAACATTTTGCCGTACGCCTACTGCAACTACCAGCCCAGAGGATTTAGAAGCTAGTAGATTAAGATGACAGGCCACAAATTGTGTTAGGAAAACCTTTTGAAAATAGAAAAAGAATATTGTCAACAACAATCATCTAATTCTAAATAAGGCCAGAACTCACATTTAATTAAGGGAAATCTGAAATACCTGATAAATTCATGCAGCTAGTTTTCTTATTACTGTCTGGTTGTGTCCTCACTGCTCCCCTGTAATAGGAAAGTAAAATCACTACACAGTTTTGATAACTTATTACAGCGCATGATGTCATTTTGTAGTGATGGGGGCACATAGTCACTAAACTTTCTTAGTGCCAGTGACCCCTTCGACTGGAAACCCCGAGGAACAGTAAGATCATGAAATGGGAGAAAAGCAAGATCTTCAATGGGCAGCTCATCACGTGTGACATTGTCTGCTTTTATAAGCATTTAAGTAATCGCTAGGTGGCAGATATACAAAGGGCTTGCTTTGCCCTTGCATCACGCAAGGTGACCCAAGGCAACTCAAGCCATTTAGTGGGATTTACTAAGCCATGCAAAGCAACCTTGCACAGCTCTGTATGGTTTAGTAAGTCCAAAGTAACACAAGGCAGTGTGTTACCTGTGGCATTGTGGCGTTCCATGGGTGGAGAATGGTTGCTGGTCTTCCCATGTATCCACCCATGGATTTTGGCGCATTCCCAGATTTACAAAGAGTTGTGAACTTGTGAATGCATCAAAATGCTATGCCTCCTAAATCCAGGTTTAAGAAGGTTGAATATCTTTATTAATACTCGTTACTTCCTCTTTAACGTGTGTTCCATTCTGAAACACACATAGAAAGATGAATATGCCTCTAAGAAGTTTTTTTGTGTAGGAAGGTATTTCTTCCTGTATAAAATCAATCCTGCCTGTAACGCAGGCCCCCTTGCACTATGGTGCAAAGGTGCCTGCATTTTTGGTTCTAGGCAGCACACAGTGCACTAGAGCAGGGACAGATGAGAAATGTGCCAGCATCTTAGTAGATTCAGCGCATTGCTGCTGTCTCCCTTTCATACTAGCGGCGCAGCAAGTTGTCGTGCTTCCTTGCGGGAAATATTGGTAAATCTGCTCCTAGGTTTTCAGCTCTTTTATCCAAAATTTTAAATCTCTGAAATGTCACTGTCAGCAGCTGATGAGGGGAAGTTTAAGTTAGTATATTTACATAATGAACTGGTGAAATTTAGCACAGGAGATCAGGAATGTAGCAGGAAATATCCGCACCATTTAGAACGTAAGGCCGGCTTATCATTGACGTACTTACAGATCATCAAAATGTGACTGCTGCAAATCCCAAGCTGGATACAGTATCTTATTTTTCCAAATGCAGATTTTACATTTACTCTCTATATCTACATCCTGAAGTTCTCTTGCATCATAAGAAGAGACCAAGTTTTGAAAGGGGAGAAGGGATTATATGAATGTGGAGGAAAGGGCAGTATTAAAGTCCCCCTTCTTTACATTACAAGTATCGGCAAACCAATAGGCTGAACGTTTGCACTCGTACATTTACTAAAGTACTAAAGAAGGACTGCTGCAGTGAAAAAAGGATTTGATTGATTTGTGCATATACTGCATGTGTGGATAAAGAAGTAAATGTGTGATAACAGAGTGTATATTTTCAGATGAGATATAGTTCTTCATGTCCTCATGCAATGCAGTGCAGCCTTGATTGCACACCCAAGCAGCCAATAGAAAGAAGGGGCTACTAAAATACCCCTGTGGGCTGATTTAAGATGTGATTGAAAATGTCTCGACCAGTAGCTGAAGGTTCCTGAGCCAACCCGAGAAACCAGTTGCTAAAGATGGCTGAACTAAATCCCTTGGAAAATGTACAGAATACAATATATTTACCATCTTGCAAGCACCATTATACGTCAAACTTGCAAGTCACCTCTTGGTTCCATTATAATGAACTCAACCTTTGACCTTGTTCGATACTTAGAATGTATGCTAGGGGTACTTTAGCACTTCAGAGTCATGCAAACATTGAAAATGGGCTATACAAACGAACATAGCATGTATAACGCCTCAAATATAAGAATTTAGTGGCTCCTCTGTAGTCACTGTACTGTTAACATTAAATGGTTTGGTCAGCACAGGGTGCACTGTGCTAAGGACCCCTCCTTACTGGCCCGATGACAGATCTACCGCAGCAAAGGAGTCCCCTGACTGCAGCTCACTATCACACAGGTCAATTCATGCTGACCATCCAAGGACTGGGCGTAGATTCTCTCATGTGGCAGATGGTTATGTTGAAATTTAATGAGGCCCAATTTTGGACAGCAACACAGATAGCATAAGATGGCAGAAAGCTACACTAAGGGTGGAACTTAAGGGGTAAAACTGGAGTCTTGTGTGGATTAAGGGAGTTGATCACTGCAGGGCTACCCTTTGTAGGATAGATTCCTTGGATTAGACCTCATATTCTAGCATGTTGCTGTTGAAGACTGGGCAGATCATCTTCTTATGTCTTCAGTGCCTGTAAAGAGTTGCAGGTGATGACAGCGTTCAGTGGTTACATTAAAGAAAGTAAAAGAAAAATTATCCACCCCACCTTGAGAGTCCTAATGTCGATGGAGCGCCTTTGTATACTTAAGAGGCATTGCTTGGTTTGCGGGTGCCCTTCTTAACAAGGGTTATATTTTCACTTTTCCAGACTGTGGTGATATTGCACCCCAGGAAGCTCTCTATGGTCATCACAATCTAGAAAAGAAGGATAGATCCAGAACAATGAGACCAAGTTCCTTCAAACGTCTGTTTGGTAGTGGAGAGGTTTGGGGCAAAGAAGCCAAACAGGAGGAGAAAAAGAAGTGATTGAAATAGCAAAGTAAAAAAAAAATAGGTATAAGTGGCAAATGAAGTGAGAGAGCTAAAAGAAGGAAGGAAAGAATCTTACAAAGAAAAAAGAAAGGAAGCAGGATGAGAAGAAAACTTAAAACATGATTGGAAAGAATGAATGAAAGCAAAGAAGGAAGGAAAGAAAATGAAAGGAGGGCTTCAAGAAGAAAAAAACAAAAAATACAAAATGGAATAAGGGGAAGAAAGAAGGAAAGCATGAAAATAGCACGAAATGATGGAAATAAGGAAAGAAATAGGGAAAGAAGTAATGACAGATGGCAGGATTGACTATGAAAGAAAGGAAAGAAGGAAGAAAAACAGTTAAAGTAAGGAAAGAATAAGAATTCCTGTGCACCTCAAGATCACTCACTTTGCTCATTCACTTGCCATATGATTCAAAGTGGGGAGTATTTTATTTTTCTGGCTACGCCCTTGGTCTGTATCATGTGGGTGAGAAAATCAGAAGGGGCAGGGCCTCCTGCTGGAGCACTAGACCCCCTCCTGCCACAAACATATTTATCTCTAAAGCTAGCAAACCATATCGGTACACATTTCTGCTGCATATTAAGTATCGGTCAGTCATACATAGCATTTCCTTGGAGAACTCCATTTCTACGTTGAGGCACCTCTTTGGGGATCAGAATGATTCTCCAAGAAGGATACCACTGCAAAGGCTTTCTCTTTTTAAGAGGAGAGCAAAAGAAGGTGGACTTAAGGGCAAAGCCACTGCCCTTCTTTTTCACCTGGAACATGCTAGCCCCAGCCGCGCCTGCTGCCGCTGCAGGTAACAGCGGTTGATGCAGGGGCTGGCTGGTGGGGGGGGCTTGGGGGGGGGGTTTCGAGAGACGACCACGAGTGAAATTTTCCTGTGTGGTTGTCTCTCGAAATCCCCCCACCGTCCCACCACTCTTACCTGCAGCGGCCGTGGCGGGCTAGCCCGTATGTCTTTACCATGCATTAACATATTGGACTCCAAAATGAAGAAGTTAATGCCTGCATCTGATCAGTAGAGTCATACAGGATGACCTTGTCATTCGTAGTTATTCACTCTGAACACAGTTAAGGTTTTTTTGGGTGGATTAGGAACAGTTTAGACGGTGTGTGCATGAACTTGTGCAGTGGGTGGCATTTGGGCCTGGCTTTGTTAAACATTGTAAGCTACATATATCAAGAGTCTTGATGGTGTATTTGTCTCAAACGTCCAGAAGGCTGTGGCAAATCATGTTACCTTTGGGGTGCAGAGACACATTGGCATGCAGCTTGTAAAGTTCTTTAGTAGGATGTGAACTGCTCTTTTTGGCCTAGTTTATGTCCGCATTATAGATTTAACATTTATCGTACTTATATAGTCTTGTTTACTCACTAAGGGTCTGATTATGAGTTGGGCGGTTCTCCTGTAGGACCGCCACCGCTGTGCCCATGGGAGGACTGCCAAGCCTGTGGTTCACCTGCCCGCTGGATTCTGAGTTGAATCCATTGCAGGCAGTGCTGTGGCGGTCTCAAGGCGACTGCTGTGCTAGGTTCATAGGAGAGCCTTAACAGCAGACCGCCACTGTGAGAGTGCCTGCAGCATGTTCCTGCATGGTGTGGCATTCCACACTTTGCAGGAACGAGGGCGCAATTCCAGTGGGACACAATATCTGCCCCTCAGCATTCAGGCCCAGATTCGGCCAAGGGCCCCGTTAGGTCCCCTTTACCTGCACCTCCACCACCCTTTTAATGGCGGGCTCCCTGCCGTGAAATGACCGGTGGATTTTCAAGTCGGAATATGCTATTTCCTGCCCCTTTTCACTTCGCCACTGCTGCAGGATCCTGGTGGAGGCGGTTGTCTGACCTTCACACTCCGAATACGGCAGGCAGACCCGCAGGGGTTGCAGTGGCCGGACCGCCACCACGAGTATGGCGGGCCATGGACTGCCATACTGACAGTAAGCCCCTAAGTATGGTAGGATATTTTTCCCCTTGTGTCTCAGTCCTATTCCTGTTAAGTATTGATTAGTAGCTAAGTGCTGCAAAGAGTGGTTCTGACATTGTGTAAAATCCGCAATAATGTAATTAAACAAAAAAGCGTCTATCAAGGATCCATGTGCCCTCTTCACATAGCTTAGAAGAATACTAGGTGTCTGCTCTTGGTAATTGTCTTCTTCATTTGGAGTATATACCTGACTTTTATGGGATTAACAAAAATCACAGGGAGTACTCATAGAAATCTATACTTGTTGTAGACTTTCAGGAGTAACCCCTTATCCTCCTCTAAACGTAGTCAGGTGGATTACGCAGTACGTCAAATGGTATGGCAGAAATGTCCAGGTCAGTCATAACGTTTTGTAGAACCAATGTTCTCTGAAGAAAACATGTTTTCAGGAGAAACGGTTTAAACTTACGAGGCAGCTCCTGAATTTGGTTCTACCTAGATGTGTGGTGCCATGCTGCCCCATCATAAGTGAACAGGTCAGGCCTGCTTTTCAGGTCTAGCTACAGGTAACTTAATCTGCCTATTATCTCATATCATCAATTCTGTTTGGCTGTCTTAGACCAGCGGTCCTTAACTTGTGGTCCGCCGACCCCTGTGGGGTTCACGTCGCTTACTCAGAGGGTCCACAACTTCTTAGAAAATGAAACAATATCAACACGTTCCAAAAGTGTATATAAATAAAGAATCAAAATTCAAACTGGACGTTTTTGAAACATTATGTAAATTTTAAAGAATTTGAAATTGGAGGCTAAAACTTAAGTTGGTGTAACCAGATGAATTTATGGGACCAGTGCAAGTTCAGCAAATAGCGTATAGTATGGCCAATGGAAGGCCTCAATTAAATTTAGCAGAGCTCAAATTTTTTTTACAAATATTTGTGAATTAAATAAAATATTTAATCAACTGTGTATTTGTTTGATGAATACTTGTTTCTGTATTTTTGGGTATTGTTTTGCATTTAAAATAATCGAAATTGCATAGGCCGTGGTGCCTAGCTTTCAGTAATGATTCAGTGTGGGTCCCTAGATTCCGATAATGATTCATCAGGGGTCCCTGAGTTCCTGTAATGATCATTTGAAGGTCCACAGAAATAAAAAGGTTAAGAACCACTGCCTGAGGCTGTCATAAACATACTGCCAATCAGTCACCACCCTTTATTTTACTTTGCTGTCATCATGACATGTTTTTGGATTTACAGCTGTTTATGTTGCTAAAGTAAAGACATGCACACATAGATTTTCTTCAAGATGGAAAAGAGTACTGGCCCTTTATCAAACGACCAACAAGGCAATATTTTGATGTGCATATCCCTTACCTTCACCTCTTACAATGGAAACTACATTTACTTACCCACTTTCTTTGGGGGTACAGCTCCCAGTTTCCATTTTGTGGTAGCCCAAGATGTTGCTTCATTACGGAATTTTCTTTCTAGCATAGCTAGGGACAGTCGCGGTCGGTAATAGGAGTACCTGCAGGGCGGTGACGTGGGATGGGGAGGGGCAGGGTGGGGGGTAGTAAACTATGGATTACGGAGTTTTACAAGTAAGTAAACATATAAATTAATAAAACAAAGTTCGTTTGCGTGCACTGCATCCCCAAATGCGATGTTAACTTGCCTGTAAACTTCCGTAATCCATAGTTTCCTGCCCCCCACCCTGCCCCTCCCCCTCCCCACGTCACCCCCCTGCAGGTACTCCTACTACCGACCGCGACTGGCTAGGGACAACACACATAAAGTCGCCATACGACTTCCAGTTACTACGCATAACAAAAAGCCAGACTTAATGGTTTTATCAATGTTCAATAATTGGACCACGGGCCCTCAAAAGTGTGTGGTTCTAAGAAAAGAGTGCTGGCTGTTTACCATCTACATTTACCTTATTTTTTCTGCATAGAAAAACACCCTTCAGAGAAATGTTTCCCCTATACACCATGGGGTTTTCACATCTCATTTTGTATAGGGACTTCCAGAGCGGAGATAGCCATTCAAAATGTTTCGAAATACCCACAAACCTAAGAGCCTAAGGGTGTTCTGTACATTTTGAATGGCCATCTCCTTCACGCTTGTCCTTTCGAGCACAAACCATAAACATATGACAGCAGAAAACCCATCTTAGTGGCCTTGAATGCCCCTTAAGATCTACATATCATGATTCTAATAATCAGGATGTGCCATCATTGTTGTTTAGAGGTGTAGAAAAAAGGTTGTGGTCTGGCGTTTGGTGACGTAAGCAGGGGAAGTGAAGTCAGTGCTAAAGCGGGTTCTAGCCATAAGATGGGTAGGGGGAGAGATTTCTTTTTGTTTCCTTTATGGAGTTTATGTTGCAATACCTGGTCACACTGGCTTCACACACTAAGATAAAACAAATAAAGTGACCGAAAGATCATGTGCAGAGAAGGCGGTGTGCCATGTTAAAATTGACAGTATGTTTCTCCTCTCTGGGACATCAAAACCTGAAAAACAGATCTAGCAAATATTAAGGGCAAATGTACATACTGGGATTCAGCTATAAAAAGATGTCAGTGAGAAAATAGTACTTTTTTTTAAAATGAAGGGCTTTATAATGTGTCACCTTACGGCCACTTTGGAGTACTGAGTCGGGTGGCCTCTTGCGCCACTAATGCAGTGACCCATTCGTAATCGGAAGCCATATGGAGAAGGCAGTGGTTAGCTTTCATAAGTAGGGCTGAGAGCTTACAGTACCAAGCATTTGCAATGCAATAGGTCTCGCATTTACGCAAGTTTAAGCTATTGGCATTGTAGATGACTGCCTTTTATTTATTTTTTTAAAACAAAAACAAAAATAAAAGGCATTGTTATTTGCAAAGTCAATAGCTCAAACTCGTGGAAATGCAAGACCTATTGCATTGCAAATGCTTGTTAGATTAGTGAGTGGAAATGCTCCCTTTCGGCCCGCTCGGCAAATTTAATAAATAAACAGGTGCGGCCACTAAAGTGAAAGCGGACCGCGCTGCAAATAAAAACAAATAGCCCTTACCGATTTATGAAGGAGACCGTGTAACGCCACAAGTAAAAGATCCAGTCCTCAAGGGAGGTAACAAATGGTGACAGAGCAGTAACAAGGCGGGACTAACAAGCCTCATTATCAATCGGAAGCCAGCCTTTACCAAGGAAAATGACACCAGCAGGGGGTGTGAGCTTCAGATTTCCCCACAATCACGCTGGGACATAATGTTAAAATACACTAAACGACAAGCAGGGCGCTTGAGAGGGGCTTGAGGGGCAGGGGAATGTGAGAGGAATGCTGATTGGTATGTGTACTATAAATTAATCAACATTTTTTAGGTTTTTCAAAACAGAGATGAGAGAGCATGTGTGTGTGTGTGTGTGTGTGTTTCTCAGTGTGTGCATGCAAAAATCCCCAAATCCTTAAGCTGACGCTGTAAAAAGAAAGACAGAGGTAGAAAGTGGAGAAAAAGGCTGAAATAGACAAATGTGCGCCAGAGAGAGAGCGTTCACCTTCCCAGATGGTCCCTTGGAAGATGAGCCCACTTTGCCCATGTCTTAAAATGTATCCGACCCTCTTCCCCTGCAGCACCCTTATAGTCTATTTGAAAGGACCCACTTCCACGATAGCTCATAAAAGGCCTCCAGTGTAGAGCAAGTGCTTCAATCAAACCCCCCTCTAAAAACCAAATTCTTGATAACAAACACCCCTTCCTGCCAAGCACTAACCCAGCCGTCACACCAACCTATCACCCATGGCTCTTGCTATTATTGTAATAATAACCAAAGCACAGTGATGCGATGGAACAGATCATATATTTTTTTCACTATTGTACACATCACTGCATATCCCACAAAACCCGACCACAAAACACCAGGCCAGCCGTCTCTCCTGCTGATGTCACTTCCCTACCACCACCACGGCCCACTTACCAACCCCGCAACAAAACCTCTGTCAACAGTCTCTCCTGTTCAAATCACACTCCTTCCCCCAGCAACCCAGCCACAAACACTAGGCCAACAGCCTCTGCCCCTCATGTGGACGCCACTCCCGTCATCAATACTCCCCATCGCCGCAAAACGCATACCAATAGCCT
Organism: Triturus cristatus; assembly: GCF_964204655.1. Taxonomy (NCBI): domain Eukaryota; kingdom Metazoa; phylum Chordata; class Amphibia; order Caudata; family Salamandridae; genus Triturus; species Triturus cristatus. The sequence goes on from NC_140589.1 coordinate 964,998,634, forward strand.
CTCTGCTGAAGTCACTTCCTTTCCTTCACCAATGCCCAAGCCACCGCATGCCAACAATCTATTCTGCTGACGTCACTCCCAGCCATGGCCACTGCCACCCTGCATGCTACCACACCTTCTAGCCACAGCACCCCCGGCGTTATCCGTACTTTGCACATGTGTATCATTGAACCCCAGTGAAGGCAGCATACAGACTTCACCCCCTTACTCCTCGGTTCATGTTTATAAAGAACTGCTCTTGCAGGTAGGGGTAGAGATACCCGAGGGCACCTGCTGATAAGCAGCACAGCAGCACCGGCTGGACATGGACAACCTTGTCGCCATTAGCCTGATGCAAAAATCTTTTAGCTTGAAATCGAAGCGCCTAGACGCCGTTGGGGTGTGGAATGAGCTACACCCAGAGACACATACCGACCTGTTCAAAGTGCTGCCGGCTCCAATTAACTTTAAGAAGCACAGTGATGACCAAAGGCTTTGGGATTTCCTAGTTTTACTTGTTTATACCTCCATTAAAAACCAATGATGGCATAACTGTCGTCAGCGGTTGAATCCAGCTATCCTGGGAATCACACTGCACGGTGAACTGGAAAAGCACAAGTTCACACAAACAAAACGTACCTTTAAGGCATCTACGGTCTACGACGTGATCTCAAAACACCCAGTCCCAGCGAGTGAAGCGCGAAGAGCGGGAGAACCCACAGAAGCGCAGCTTGTCCACACCCAGTGTCAACTCGCCAGCCGTGCACGGGGGTGATTGCAGTGATATGTTTTGTGATTAGCTGTGATCATCTCCACCAGGAGCCTCGCCTTGGATTCTAGGACAGCAAAGCACCTCGGCAGAGCACACCACACGTCGCTCGGGTGGGCTATAAATCTGTCTGCAGAGCTTATCTGGACAGGATCCGGCCACCAACAGATTACTGCGCAGAGACACCGCACGCAAAATAAACACCCGCTGTTACATGCTCCAGGAGGGCTGCTTATACCACCTGAAGGTCTTGCCAACGACAATCACTGCACACATGCCAAATATCAACCGGGGCATAAATAAACATCAACTGCTATTTGCTAAAATATTTGAACGGCTCAGATCTCATGATGGGGTTGTACTTAGCGGTCAGACAGACCATTGTTCAATAACCTGTCCAATCCGCTTAATAGTCAATTAACCACACACACACACTCCACACCCCCCTCCACCTACCCTCTGGACTATCAGACTGCGCCCCGAGCTGCCAATATCTGCTTGGACTCCTGCACAGTGGGATGCAGCCACCTGCCACCTACTGGGCACGGAATCATTTTAATAATGCTAATTATGAGCTGCAGCTTGCAAGCAAGTACCCATCAGCAGGTGCATTAATCCACCATGCCATTTTAACCGTGTCCGAATTTTGAGGTAGACTATCTGCAACAGTTTTGTAAAATTCACTTCCCAGTTGGGCTCTGGGACTACTAAAAATGGCGAGCTGGCACTAGCCTCCGTGCACCCCAGACTGGAGGCGGCGCGGATAACGAGCTGCTTTTAACATCGTCAGTAAACAGCTGCCAAATGGTCAGCGTTGAGGCCAGCACACCCTGCTAAGAGTTCACTCTGAAGTCCACAGATGTCTTGGTGACATCTTATTTCAAATTGGAGCTTTAGAGGGAAGAATGCCAAGCTGCCCTCCACTCAAAGTCTAATAACAACAACAAATAGCTTGGCATCAAGAGGGATCAAATATCAGTCCAAGAGCCAACCACTGATGGTGGGAGCAACTGTGTTCCAACCACTGGCAATATGTCCACAAAATTGGACTGGCCCTAAACCTCTTTAATTGTTAATTAAGAACATCTGCAATGCAACCCTTCAAGAACTCACAGAAAGTGTATCACCCCAGCTCACACAAAAAGTGATGTGATTCGTGAAAAGAGTGTGAAAAATGAGAAGGCACCTCACGTACGCAACACCAGGAAGGCTGCCAGCTGGTACTCGCTGGTATGCCCACGTTTTGTCATCATCGGTTGCCAACTCAAAAAAGAAGATAATGTCCAGTAAAAAGAAAGAGAACAGAGATAGTTTTAGCAGAAACACTTTGCTGTCCCCATAAACAAAGAGTGAGAATGAAGAGACCCAGTGAATTGCTAAGAACAGGTTGTTCAGAGCAACAATAAAATTGAGATATAAACTCACTATAAAGGACAAACTCTTTATTCACAACCAGTGAGTTCACTCAAAATAAAAGCACTAATATGTCGCTAACCTTTATAAAGAAGGCCAACATGTTTCATTGCCACTAGTCTTTCGGCAATTTCATCAGGGCATGGGGGTTTTTGCACTCGTTTAACTGGACATCCACTTTACTGTTTTATGGAAGGGCATGTAAAGGCCGAGGACGCTCATACCAGCCTTCACAATGCCAATCGGAATTGTATTTACTTTTCTTTTTCCGATTCCTTAGAATGCGCTGCAACTAGCGCGTGTTCCACCGTAACCTCTAACGGAGCAATCCTTGTCTCGTCACCGCCTCCACTGGACATTGGCATTGTGAAGGCTGGTATGAGCGTCCTCGGCCTTTACATGCCCTTCCATAAAACAGTAAAGTGGATGTCCAGTTAAACGAGTGCAAAAAACCCCCATGCCCTGATGAAATTGCCGAAAGACTAGTGGCAATGAAACATGTTGGCCTTCTTTATAAAGGTTAGCGACATATTAGTGCTTTTATTTTGAGTGAACTCACTGGTTGTGAATAAAGAGTTTGTCCTTTATAGTGAGTTTATATCTCAATTTTATTGTTGCTCTGAACAACCTGTTCTTAGCAATTCACTGGGTCTCTTCATTCTCACTCTTTGTTTATGGGGACAGCAAAGTGTTTCTGCTAAAACTATCTCTGTTCTCTTTCTTTTTACTGGACATTATCTTCTTTTTTGAGTTGGCAACCGATGATGACAAAACGTGGGCATACCAGCGAGTACCAGCTGGCAGCCTTCCTGGTGTTGCGTACGTGAGGTGCCTTCTCATTTTTCACACTCTTTTCACGAATCACATCACTTTTTGTGTGAGCTGGGGTGATACACTTTCTGTGAGTTCTTGAAGGGTTGCATTGCAGATGTTCTTAATTAACAATTAAAGAGGTTTAGGGCCAGTCCAATTTTGTGGACATATTGCCAGTGGTTGGAACACAGTTGCTCCCACCATCAGTGGTTGGCTCTTGGACTGATATTTGAACCCTCTTGATGCCAAGCTATTTGTTGTTGTTATTGGTGACATCTTAACCTGTCCCGAGCTTTCCTCTTACACATCGTTGTTTTCAGGTTCACGAGTCCAAATTGTTCATTTGTAAGTGACACGAAACGACATCTTCCAGAATGCATTTTGTTGTTAAAGGTGACTTTAGTTCTTTCCCGGGTTGCATTGCAGTTTGTGGCGTGCCTGTGCCCGCAGAGAGTCTCCAGGGCTCTTTTTACCTTTGCGGACTGCCAGTGCCAACCCTAGACCTCCGAGGGAGCACATTACCTCACTCACTGGGAGATTTCCATGTCCTCCCCAGCCTATTAAATTATTTACACGGGATGACAGTTGGTGCGTCCGTTGTGGTGCGCTCCTAGGGGTCAGGGGTAGCCTGGCTGCTTCACAGGGTAATCTGATCGCGGTCTGAGCTCATGGCTTCCTGGTTAGGCCTTTAAACCTCATCGCCTAGTTAGACTTCCGCCTGTCGCCTGAGTACGGCAGCTTGACGGTAGAGACCTCCCTTTGTCCTCGCCCGGGGCTTGTCGTGGACAGGTTGTGTACTCCACAGTTCTGTGTACATGTAAAACAAAGACGCACCAACAGGCCTGTGTTTGTTTGGCGGTGTCCGTTTCAAAGGCCTGTGTGCCCCAGCGCCAAGCTTTTGGGGGAGCCCTGTCTGTGTTTCGCATGAATGCTTCTTGATAACCACAGTCTTAACTTTATTGCGAGGGGACTCTGCCTGGCAGAGGTCTGGGGCAGCCCACACCTCACAGACAAGTGAGGTGATACACTTTGGTGACGTGATTCGTGCCTGTCCAGGCGCGTGCACATCTCCTGTCCCCCTTCGGCCAAGAAACCGACAACAATAGATCACTCCAAGGTTAGCAGCGCGTGCGCTCCATTGCTATGCGAGACCTAAAAAGGTATCCTTCAGCAGGGCGGTGGTGAACCCTGGTCACCATGGGCGCCCTGGGAACCGGCTCCAGGGGAAAAGGGCAGGAAGCTGCCTCTCACCTCCGGACCTGCTCCACGCTGTGTGCCTGGCCACGATAAGGCCACGGCTTCCTGCCAGCTCCACGGAGGGGAAGAGCTGCGCTTTATATAAAAATTCCTCTCACTATTTAGTATTTCCTCAGTCCTGCCTCCCCGGCCCTCGGACGGCCGATGCCACTGTTTGTCTCCTTTGAATGCTTCAGGCCCACAAAGCACTTTTGTGATCGGTGACTCCTCACGCCGTGTCTCAGAGGCTGAGAGAAGTGCGTCTGGAACACGCACGGTGTCTGAGTCTGTCATTACAAGACTTTTTAAAGTCAACACTAGATGAACATTGAAATAACAAGCTGTCGCCATTGCGCAAAGGCAGACGCTTGTTTACATCGCGCTTTCACTTTAATGAAAGAACAAAGTGTCTACACCGACTAATGAAGGAGAGAGTGTAACGCCGCAAGTAAACGATCCAGTCTGGATGGGCGGTCCCAAAAGGAGACAGGGCAGTAACAAGGAGGGACTAAGAAGCCTCATTTTCAATCGGAAGCCAGCGTTTACCATGGACGATGACGCCAACCAATGAAAAAGATCGGCGGGGCCTCCACTCCACTTCTAAAACATACCCTACTACAATATGCCTCACAGAGCAAGCAGCGCATGCGTGCTGCAATGCTAGGCGAGGCCTAAAAATATGGGAGCAATGTTTAGTGCATGGAGAGAAGGGAGGTTTTTCAGGCCCCTGAGGTCCAAGAGCCCACAGCTTTTGGGGCACCAGGGGCTAGCCCTGAGCAAAGCACCACAACCTTTGTTGCCCAAACAAAGCCTCTGGACTTTTGGTGACAGCGGCTAGTCCTGCTATGGCACCCATCCATCCAGCTGGTCCCTTCTCGTTACTGAGTAAGAATTGAAGCATTGAGTGATTTAGGGGTGCATGTGCGGGAGGTGGCATGACTGATTTGCCCCAACAATATTTCCTTAAGAAAGGCTTTATTTTGTGCAACCCCAATACTGTTGACAGTACTTATTATGTGCAGATCGGGGGCACCAGCACGCATTTGCCGGGGCTGGGGATTAGTTTTATCAGCAAACCATAATCCGTAGAAATAGAGAAAAAAACAAGGAAAGGGAGAAAATGAAGAAAACAAAGGCTTTAGAAAATGGTGAAGGAAAAAGCAGGGATGAAAAAGTACCTACAAGAGATTGAGATAAATAGACTGCAAGGGCAGAGTGATGAAAAGGCATGCAAGAAGTATTGTGTTGTTGTTCTAAAGTCCTGGAGTCCGCCTATTGCTTACTATTCATGGGCAAACACAAGGTGATGATGGATGGAGCACTGAAACTTTTCGGACACTCACCCCCAGTCACATATCTGGGTTGAAACCATCATCGTTTTTTAGCTCACTTCACCACCCCAGTTCGGACCTAGCCATATGCAAATTAGTCTTGACACTGTTCCTCATGGGAATAGTCAAGCTTGAACTGCCAAGCCAGGTCTTCCCTAAACAAGCATCCTGAAACCGTTTCGGTGTAACACCCCTCATCAGCCAGGCTAGCTTGAATTCAGTGGCAAAGTGAGCAAGGGACCCACGTCTGGGCATACCCTTCCAACGTAGGGCGAACAAATCTATCACAAGGAGATGATGTACGGAGCGCTGAAACTTTGAAGACATTCATCCCGAGTAACAGATCTGGGTTGTATCCCAGTGTTTTCTATGTATGCCCGGACGTGGGCCCCTTGCTCACTTTGCCACTGGATTCAAGCTAGCCTGGCTGATGAGGGGTGTTACCCCGAAACCGGTCCCAGGATGCTTGTTTCCGGTCCAGGGAAGACCTGGCTTGGCAGTTCTGTCTGGACTGTTCCCATGAGGCACAGGGTCAAGGCTGATTAGCATATAGCTGGGTCCAAACTGGGGTGGTGAAGTGACCTAAAGAACGAAGTGACAGGGGGTGAGTGTCTGAAAAGTTTCAGCGCTCCATCCATCACCTCCTTGTGGTTGCTTACTATTTCATGAGCTTCATTATTACTCTCATTTGCTGACTTCTAATTGGCAGTGTGAGCTAGCTTCACTTTCTTTTGATTTCGGCTGGTGCATGGACCAAGTAGTGGTTGCTTCATCTTCCATTGCTGCCATTGTGATTGAGGTACTATTTATTTTTATTTTCTTGCTTATTCCCTACCCATCCACCCCCCTCCCTGTTGCTTCTTCCCTTCACCCCGCTTGTGTTGCTTCTTTCCCTGCCACACTCCTGTCTGTGTTGCTCATTCTCCTCGCACAGCCTCGCTGTCTCTGTTGCTTATTCCCCTCCCCCAACTTCCATAGGAGAAAAAACCGATATGACGCTGCCTGCACTGGCTTCTTCACCCAGCCTTCTGTTGTCCACCTCTACATGATTGTCAAAGAAAATGGAGCTCTCCCGTAGGCGAAACCTATAAGCTTTGCCAATGGTTGTTTCTTTTTCTTTTCTGTTTTTTCTACAAGTTAAGCGCTCATTGGACCTTCTCAGCAGAAAGTTTCAGGTGGCTGCCCAATAAACAGTGTGAACCGAGCAATTTACATCACGCTATAGCTGAGAGCGGCATCAGTCTCCAAGAGAAGCCGGTTTATCTAAACAGTGTGCAAGACAGTGTCGAATTCAGTTACCCAGGCTTCTACAGAGCTACGCCAGGCCTTGGAAATAGTCCAATGTCAACCATAATAGAGTGTGCCAATTTTAAGTCGAAACCATGTTCTGTTCACCAGAAAATAAAAAAGGAGTTATCTGTTAAAATGTCTAAATTAAAGTTTAAGTAGAGTCCGGCTACTGCATTAATAGAGGTCTTTAGATTTGTTTTTATTCATTGCAATTAAAGTCTTATTAAAGAGGAAAATAATAATTAAAGCCAATCAAGCAGGCTAATGAACATGTCATTCTTTTTGCATTTTGTGAAAGTTTGTCACCGTGGCATTAGTTTTGGGATGTCGAATAATAAAAGCCATTACGTTGTTGTAGTGAATTCCTGCCCCCACGGAAGACACAGCAGGCATGTGTGAGGTGTCTATATAACTTAATTGTCGTGAGCGCCGGGCCGCGTCCTTTCACCGCGTTGCCTTGCGGCGATCTGGCGCGTAGCCGCGCCCCTTCCCGGCATGCGCTGGGCGTGCTCGCAAACACTAGAGCGCGTCGCTACATATCTCCCCCCTTTAGACCCACCAACAACAGGGCCAACAGCTGGCATAAACATTTACAGTCTTACTTGCTTCGTGTGTCAAAATCTTCAAACCTCCCCGGCATCTTGATCACTCTGCCCAATCTGGTACAGTTCTATTTCGGGACCTGAGCAGTTCTTTGGTCTCCTGTCGGGAATTCTCCGCCTGCTTCCGCTTCTTCTTGCATCTCTCTCTCTCCCTTGCTCTGACACCCGAGTTCTTCGGGGTACCTTGTCTGGTTGTTTCTCCTTCTCCGCTTCCTCCTGATGCGCCATGATCTTCCCTACCTCTCTTGGGAGTGGCAGGCCCTTGCGCTCCATTCTCCTGCCCCCTGTCTACCTCAGGCTCAACTCCTTCCTCTGAGATCGGTAACCTTTTGAATGGACTGTACCCGGTGTTAGTCGGGGTGATACGATATGCCCACAGCATGCGTTGGAGCTCCTTTTCCCAGTTCAGTCCTGCACTTATCGCTGCTTGTACCGACCCCATGATTACCCGGTTAAACCTCTCTGCTAGTCCGTTCCCTGCCGGGTGGTAGACAGGCGTGTGTTTGACCTCTATTTCATTTCTGTTCATGAATGAGTTCCATCTTGCTGACACAAATTGTGGACCATTGTCGCAGGTTATCACCTTTGGGATTCCTTCCCTCAGGAATGTGGTCATGAGGAAGGCTAGCACAGCCTCGGTGTCTGCCGTTTCACATACTTCCACCTCAGGCCATTTAGAGTATCTGTCTACTAATACTATGGCGTATTTGGGTACCCCTTCCGCATTCAGAATGGGACCCAGTATGTCCACGGAAAGCATTTCCCACTGGCTGGACAGACCGGTGAACTTCCCTAGTGGCGGGCGTAATAATACTTGCGTTTTGTCTGCCCTACTGCGCAGTTCGCACGTTCTGACGTGCCTCTCCAGTTGCCCGTCCATTGCTGGCCACCAGTATGCCTGCTTCGCTCTCGCCTTGGTCTTCATGACCCCAAGATGTCCTTCGTGTAGAAGGGTCAGAAGATGGCTCACCAAGGGAACACTGGATTATCACCGATGGATAGTTCCTCCCGGACTTCCCAGTATTTCCTCAACTCACTGTTAAGGTGCTTCTTGTCTGGCCATCCTTGGGTTACGTAACTCTTCTTGGCTCCTAGGGTCTCGTCAGCTGCGTACGCTTCTTTCCACTCTTGTGCGCTGACCGCTCCTTCATGGTCTTGTGTGATTGCCACCATGTATTCTTCCCACTCTGAGGACACTTGGTCTTCCGCTGGCTCCATTGCGGCTGCTCTGCTCAAAAAGTCGGCTACCTTGTTTTTGGACCCTGGGAGGTACTCCACATCGTACACATAATCCAACAGTCTCAGGGTCATCTTCGCGATGCGGGGGTCGCATGAGCGTGTCCGCTTGAGGTCAGAACTTTCACCAACGGTTTGTGATCCGTGCGGAGCAGAAACTTCGAACCCCAAAGAAACTGTCGAACCGTTCCATGGCCCAGACGGTTGCCAGCATTTCTTTCTCTATCACACTGAATTTCTCCTCGTTGGACGCTAAGGACCGCGAGGCAAAACTGACCGTGGTGACTTCTCCGTTTTGTGATCTCTGCATTAACACTGCACCCAGTTCCTTGTCACTGGCGTCGGTGGTTAGTATGGATAAGGCTTCTTGGTCGAACCCCTCAAGGGGAATGGCTGTGCAAATGTCGTGTTTTAGCTTTCCAAATTCTTCTTGCTCTTCGTACGTCCACTTGAAGGTGTTCTTTACTTTCAAGAGCTGTCTCAAGTGGTGCGTTTTGGATGTGAAGTGAGGGACAAACTTACTATAGAACTCCTCCATGCCTAGGAAGGAACAAACATCTTCCTTCCTTTTGGGTGTAAGTGCTTCTTTGATGGTTGCAACGTTCGCACACTTCGGTTCTATTCCCCTTCCGCTGATTTCGTGGCCCAGGTACGTCACCGATCCCACTCCAACTCTGCATTTTTCCCATTCGGCGGTGAGACCATTTTGTGCTAGTATCGCCAAGACGGTGTGCAGTTTCTCGTCGTGGTCTTCCTTCGATTTCCCCATGATGAGGATGTCGTCCTGAAAGTACTGAACTCCTTCCACCTTCTGGAACAGCCGGTGCATGAGCTTTTGGAATACCGCGGCGGCTGAGGCTAGGCCGAACGGCATCCTGAGAAACTTGTAACAGCCGAAAGGCGTGATGAACGATGTCAGGTGGTTGCAAGTTGCATGCAGCGCAATTTGGTGGTATGCGGAGGTGAGATCCACTGTTGAGAACCACTTGACTCCCTTTGTTTTTGCCAACATCTCATTTATCCGGGGTAGCGGGAACTTATCCACCAAGATGTTCTTGTTGAGCTCCCTCAAATCCACACACAGGCGCACCTTCCCATTGGGTTTCTGGGCGACCACTAGTGGTGCGAGCCATTCTGCACTCTCAATGGCTTCTATGAATCCATTTCTCTCTAGTCGTTGCAATTCTTCTTGGACCGCTTCCCTGCTTCTGAAAGGGATGTTGCAAGCTTTGTGGCTTACTGGCTTCGCCCCAGCCTTGAGGCGTATCCTGTGCGTGAATTTCGTCATCCGTCCTATTGTTCCCTTGAATACTTCTGGATATTCCGTCTTCCATCTGTTTTCTCGGCGTGCTTGTGCTGCGTCAATCATTAACAATTAGGTGGTCGTGCATGGGTTGAGTTTTATTCCTAAGTTTACTTGATCCATCCATCCTAGTACGGAGGGTCCTTTCTCCGTCACGTACAGTTTCCCCTATGCCTTTCGTCCTTTGAACTCAAATCGTAGCGGTCGGTACTCCACCATGGGTATGGGTTCTCCTGTGAACGTGACTGGGTGGATGTCTGTGGGGAGTAACTCCTCCCCTACTCTGGGCTTGAAATCGTTTTCCCATATGATTCGTTGAATAATGGTGTATGGGAAGCTGGAATCCGCCACCATGTCCACTTGTACGCCCCCGATCTCCATCTGTAACGCTGGTTTCTTGGATCTCGCGCAGTTTACTCCCAACACCTGGTCGTCAATGCAAAGGACTTCGTCTTCTTCGTTTCCTTCTTCCTGGACTTCGTCATCACCCTCTGCTTCCTGGGCGACGTACTTCTCTTCCGTCCTGCTGAGCTTGCGCCGGCACACTTTCTCATAGTGTCCCATTATACCACAGTAGGAGCATTTGGCTCGGAATGCTGGACACGCTTTGTCGTTGCTCAAATGTGTTTGGCTGCCGCATCTGTAGCACGTGTGTTTGCTTTCTCCTTGTGGTCTCTGGGTTCTTGTGGCCTTTTGAGAGTATTTCCTCTTGTATCTCGTATTAGTCGGTGCGTGCTGCCTAGGTGTTTCTGGTCTGTCTTTGTCTGATATCCTTCAGACAGGTGTTCTGTGACTGCTCTCTCTTTTCGCCGCTTCTGCGCATCTTTTTGATAGTTCTGCCTTTTTCACCAGTGTCACTACCTCCTTCAGGGGGGCGTCGCCGTTGACCCACAACTTCTCCTGTATGGCCGTGTTGGCGGTGTGCATTATGATCTGGTCTCTGATGAGTTTGTCATGGAGGATGTCGAATTTGCACGTCACCGCCAACTTCTGTAAGGCTGCTACATACTCGTCTATCGACTCACCGCTGCTTTGTTTCCTTTGGAAGAAGTTACATCTGTCTATGGCCGTGAACACCACTGGACGGTAGTGAGAGTCTAGATCTTCCAGCGCGTGTTGGAACACATTTGTGTCGTCCGCGGGTCTGGCCGCCTTTACCAGGTTGTCAAATACCCTGATGCCTTCCGGACCTAGGTTGTGTAGCAGTATTTTCTTTCTCCATGAACTGGAGAACTCTCCTTCGCTTTCTTCTTCTAAGGCCTCTAGGTAGTTCAAGAAATACCGCTTCCAATCTTCCCATGGCATCACCGGCTCGCCTCTCTTGGGTAGGAAGGGGACCAGGGTGGTGAGCGACATTGCCTGTGCACACATTCTGCCCCTGTTGCATTGGACAGGGCTTTGTCTATTGTCTGTCTCTTGTGGGCTCCCTGGTGCCTGCCTCCCTCCTGACCTGCCGGATTGTGTGGGTGAAAGGCTTCCTTGCCCTACTCGCGATGACCTTGGGGCCGCCAGTTCTGTTGCTCCCTTCTAGCGTGCTGGCTGCTGGTTACTCTCTCTCGGCGTGTGCGCGGTCGCCCTGCTCTGGACTGCTGTGCCCAATGCTCCCTTAGCACCGCTTGTGGGTGAAGCTGCGGAACCTGTCCTTGGTTTTGTGGATTGGTGCTCCTTCTGGGTGCTTGTTTATTGGAGCTTCCCACTGCGCTTGTGGTGGTGTTTAGGAACCTTCACCTCCTGGCCTAGGTCATCTGGTGACTTTGTGGACTCCTGCGTTGCCCTTAAGGCTATTGGGCCCCTGGCTGTGCTTGCAGGTGCATTTGAGCTCACCTGTAGGCTGAGGGTGGTGCTGGGGAACCGCACTTGGCCCCTTCCCTAGGACTCCGTGCACGTAGTGGCGATGCATCGCTGCCTCTCTCGGGGTGTAGTCTGGTTCGGTGTATTAGGGCACTTGCTGCTTCTTTGACCCTTGTGGTGGTATCCCGGACTCATCGCCACTTTTTGTAGTGAATTTCTGCCCCCACAGAAGACACAGCAGGCATGTGTGCGGTGTCTATATAACTTTATTGCCCCGAGCACCGGTACGCGTCCTTTCACCGCGTTGCCTCGCGGCGATCTGGTGCGTAACTGTGCCCCTTCCCGGCATGCCCCTGGGCGCGCTCGCAAACACTAGAGCGCGTCGCTACAGTTGTTTAAATGAAAATGGCATTTGGTGCCTCGCACTCAAGGTGCTGCATTGCAGACACATAACTGTTTTCGAATTTGGTGGATGTGCTAACTGTGATAGAAAGTGTGATTTATTCAGGATCACAGTGGGAACACCGGGGTTAGAGCTCATATTTCAAGCAAATAAATTAACCACAAAACTCCATTTCTTTCCTGTTGCCCCGTATGCTTTCAACTGCTCACTCCATCTAGTGCTATAAAGAATTCCGGATAGTGCTGTGCTGTTGTACGCAGTGGCGGCTACCTTTGTATGGGGGTGGTGAGGCGGGGGGAAGACATGACAAAAAAATAAAATAATAAACTTACCTTGTTCGCTGCCGCACATCTCTCTTCTGTCCTCACTCTCTGCCACCGGAAGCACCTAGGCTCCCAGACTCTAACAGCCAATCACGACGCTGCTGAAGCTGCGTCGCGATTGATATGAGCGGGCTGTTTGGCTGCTCAGGTAGTACGTGGGAGGCAGGGCATGTTCTCCACTGACTGTGCAACACAGGGAGGAGTGCAAACCACTCTTGGTTCCTCTGACGGCAGCGAGCTCAGCCCCGCCCCTTCCCGCCCGACCTGGCTGGAGTCCCACAAAGAAAAATAAATGATAATAACTTACTTTTATTATCATTTCCTTTTCTTTTACACTGCTCAATGAACAGTGGGGTGGTGCTCCTCCGCCTTAGCGGAGGAGCCACCACTGGTTGAGCGAATTAAGGACTTTTCGGGTGCAGCTAATCCCTGTTATTGACAAAAGTGAGACCATATTGAACAAGCAGTGATGAATCTATGGTTATTCATTTTCCAAGACAAGTAAAGTCAGGCATTTACAGATGCTATTTACAGATGCTATTTACTTCAGTAAACCCTTTCCCATTGGCCTTGGCAATGCTTGGAAAAACGTTTTCGAAAGTATTCCTTTCTGCATATAATATATATTGAGGTTAAATAATTAAGTGTAATGATTGTACTTTTTAGATATAATATAGTTCTTTATGCATTCCAATGGAAGCACTTCAAGAAAGGTAGAACGATTCACTAAAAAGCCAGCATCATGAGGTGAGAGCGTAATACTCCTTGGGGTGCATCCAAAGCACATTCTATGTATCTTTTAAGGAATTTATACATCTACGTCAGGCAGACGGCTGCGCTATCAGTCCAGACCTAAAAATGTCAATATTGCATTTCAGACCGACCTAGGCAGGAATTCCTGTTCTACAATCCTCTCCTTCTCTGCAACTTTTACTTTTAAATTCTCGAAAATCAAAACTTACTGTCACCAATACATTTCAGTATTCTCTTCCAGATGGCGAATGTCTTAGAAAATAAACATTCAATGTTCTTTAAGTACGTGGAATAAAATATTTACCCCAAACATTCATGTAAACAGAAAATGGGTAATTTAAAATGGGGTAGATTTAAAATGAGTCACTGGATTAGAGTCTGGCCAAAGATGGTGGGGGACGCTAGTGTGTGTGCTCTGCAACAGCCCCGGGAGATGAGGGTTTAGACTAGAGGGAGCGTCCCAGGCTAGCCCCGAGTGTGGTGAAATCACCTGAAAACCACACCCAAACGGTAGTGCGGGGCATTGCTGACATTTTGAGGCACTTCCCTGGCCAAGGCACAGTAGCGCTGTGGAGGCCCTTGAAGCAGTCCTGCTGGAGGCCGCACTAGTGATCCTGGGAATTCTGAGAACAAGAGACCACCTCAGAGGGGAACATTGTGGGTCCCAGACGCTGTGTGTGACTGCAGCGCATTGCAGCTGGGCATTAATCTCACAAAGCCGCAGAGACCTGGGAGGGACTGCATGGCGCCTGGCCCGGGAGCAGCCCTCGCTCATGGCGGGAATCCATATCAGAGGTCAAACAGTGAGAGAAGCCTCCTCTGTGGGGTCACCTGTTGCGGCTGTCAGTCATTGGTAGAGGGTGTCCCACCTGAAAAAGGAATTTATGTGTGGCAGCTGTGGACCCCTTGGGAAAAGTGTAAGTGATGTCCTCCAAGAGTGGTGAGTAAGCAGTGGTGAAAGGCGGCTCAGGACAGGGGTGGTAGCCATTACCTAGCCTTTTCTGTTGGAGTCCATGCTTCCGTCGGAAACTGCCCCACAATGATCTAGAAGGACAGGCGAAGCTGTCGGCCCATGAATGGCCTCAGTTGGAGGTGGCCCTTACCCCACTGAGCGTGAGGAGAAATTTCACTCAGGTGCAGCCTTTGCTGGGTCTTTTGGTCTCAATATGAGGTGCTAGACACATGATTCTACATGTGACCCAAAATTAGCTCACTAAGCACTCTAGCCAGTAGCAGGACAAAAAAGAAAAGCAACATATGGCCCTTGTTAAAACAGGCTCATCCAAGAAAACTGTTGGACCGGTATGTAGCAGCTATGGGGAGGGTGAGGCGACCGCAGGAAAAATCATGGAAGATGCAAATGACGAAAAGATCACTAAAAGCTTTAAAATGCAGTTTTTTCAAGACATCAAGGTGGAAATAATGACACTGTGCGAAAAGAAAGCATGGCCTGAAGGGCATCTGAAAGGACATTGATGACCTGGGGAGTTGAGTTAAGGCGCTAGAAATGACTTAAGAGGAGAGGAATCAAGACGTGGATGCTTACAGAGCTCACGTAGTGACATTGGATAAACATTTATTTAATCATCCAGCAAGAAAACCTAGAGAACAGGATAGAGGCAGAGATAGATAGAGACAGAGACAGAGAAAGATAGAGACAGAGACAGATAGAGGCAGAGACGGGTAGAGACAGACAGAGAGAGAGACAGAGACAGAGATAGAGGCAGGGACAGAGGCAGATAGAGACAGAGACAGATAGAGGCAGAGAAAGGCAGATACATAGATAGAGACAGACAGAGATAGAGACAGAGACAGACAGAGACAGGGACAGACAAAGACAGATCGAGGCAGAGACAGGGACAGACAGATAGAGGCAGAGAGAGAGACGGAGAGGAAGACAGAGACAGGGACAGACAGAGAAATGGACAGGGACAGACAGAGACAGGGACAGACAGATAGAGGCAGAGACAGACAGAAACAGACAGAGACAGAGAGGCAGAGAGAGAGAGAGACGGAGAGGGAGACGGAGAGGGGAACGGGGAGGGAGAAAGAGGGAGGGAGACAGAGGGAGGGAGACAGAGAGAGCGGGAGAAAGAGATAGGGAGACAGAGGGAGACAGAGGGAGACAGAGAGAGAGGGAGACAGAGAGGGAGACCGAAGGAGGCATAGTGAGGGAGACAGAGGGAGACGGGGGAGACAGAGGGAGACAGACAGGGAGGGAGACAAAGGGAGAGAGACAGACAGATGGAGGGAGACAGACAGAGGGAGGTAGACAGAGGGAGGGAGACAGATGGAGGGAGACAGAGGGAGGAAGACAGAGGGATGGAGACAAAGAGAGGGAGACAGAGGGAGACAGAGAGAGAGAGGGAGGGAGAGAGGGAGGGAGAGAGGAAGGGAGAGAGGAAGGGAGAGCGAGAGAGAGGGAGGGAGACAGAGGGATGGAGACAAAGAGAGGGAGACAGAGGGAGTGAGACAGAGGGAGGCAGAGGGAGACGGGGGA
This sequence comes from Triturus cristatus, assembly GCF_964204655.1. Classification (NCBI taxonomy): domain Eukaryota; kingdom Metazoa; phylum Chordata; class Amphibia; order Caudata; family Salamandridae; genus Triturus; species Triturus cristatus. The sequence goes on from NC_140589.1 coordinate 965,014,376, forward strand.
GACAGAGGGAGACAGACAGAGGGAGACAGAGGGGGAAGACAGACAGAGGGAGGGAGACAGACAGAGGGAGGGAGACAGACAGAGGAAGGTAGACAGAGGGAGGGGACAGACAGAGGGATGGAGACAGAGAGAGGGGGACAGAGGAGGACAGACAGAGGGAGTGAGACAGAGGGAGAGAGGAAGACAGAGAGAGGGAGACAGAGGGAAGGAGACAGAGGGAGAGAGACAGAGGGGGACAGACTGAGGGAGACAGACAGAGGGAGGAGGGCGACAGACAGAGGGAGACAGAGAGGGAGACAGAGGGAGGGAGACAGACAGAGGGAGAAAGAGGGAGGGAGACAGACAGAGGGAGACAGAGGGGGGAGACAGACAGAGGGAGACAGAGGGAGGGAGACAGACAGGGAGACAGAGGGAGGGAGACAGACAGAGGGAGAAAGAGGGAGGGAGACAGACAGAGGGAGGCAGAAGGAGGGAGACAGACAGAGGGAGACAGACAGAGGGAGACAGACAGAGGGAGACAGAGAGGGAGACAGAGGGAGGGAGACAGACAGAGGGAGAAAGAGGGAGGGAGACAGACAGAGGGAGACAGAGGGAGGGAGACAGACAGAGGGAGACAGAGGGAGACAGACAGGGAGACAGAGGGACAGAGACAGAGGATGAAAGAGGGAGGGAGACAGGCAGAGAGAGGGAGACAGACAGAGGGAGACAGAGGGAGTGAGACAGAGGGAGACAGAGAGAGATAGGGAGGGAGAGAGGAAGGGAGAGGGAGAGAGAGAGAGGGAGGGAGACAGAGAGAGAGAGGGAGGGAGACAGAGATAGAGAAAGGGAGGGAGAGAGATGGGGAGAGAGAGATATAGAGAGAAATGTGTGTATGCCGGGTCTGGTGGCTCAGTGGACGAATGCGTCCGCTGCAGGGGGCTATGTTCAACCTCATGGTCACAGTATTTTTCACCCCTCTAGCCCCGCCCCCCTCCCCCACTGACACCGCCCCCACCGGTGCGGCCCTCGACCACAAACCACACTGTAAATTTGGCCCCCGAGAGAAAGTTTGTGAGTACCCATGCCCTAGAACAACCAATTTCGGCAGATAAGATCCTTAAAGCCATCTATATCCTCCATCTCTTTAGAGCCCCGGCCCAGACAGGTTTACCACTACGTTTTATAAAACCTTGGTCCTCAGCTGCTACCATTGCTGGTTATAGTTTTTCAGGGAATAGTGGATAGCAGCGCTGGCCGAATCCACTATTTCAGTGATTCTAAAGGCCGACTCAATTGTGTTGATACAATTTTTAATAACACTGCTACCCTTCGACTGCAAATGGTAATTGAGGACATAATTCACCCAGGTGGGATTTATCTTGGGAAGACAAATGAGGAATAACACGAAAAATGCCTTTCATCTCATTGACATTGACACTAAAGGAAAGCTGTCCAAATCTCCCTGGATGCTTACAGCGCATTCCACAGGGTATATCTGGACATTATGAATGAAACCCTGAGAGAAATTGGCTTGGGGGACCGTTTAGGCAGTGGATGATGGTGGATTACCACACCCGAGGACCCGAGTGAGGCTGAATGGATAACTCTCACAGTGGGTGCATATAAAACCAAATAGGGGCACCCTCCCTCTCCCCTGTTGTTCACCCTTACGCTAGAGCCTCTGGCTCGGTGTATTAGGATCAATTGTGCTATCAAAGGAATACTGTTCTGTGGGGACTAGTTTAAACTCTTAATGTTCGCCAAAGACATAATGTTCTTGTTGGTGAACCTAACCAGTTCCCTTTCATAAGGACCAGCAGGAGGTAATGCACTGTTCGCATCATATAGGGTTATCTATAAGTTCCAAATCCATTAAACTATTACATTGGGGATCATCTTCAATACCTTGTTGGCTGAACAGGGAGGGCGACAAGCAAGAGGTGCTGTATGACTGACCACACCTTGAGTGGAGGACCCTTATGGTAGGTTTTTTGAACCTCAAGGTCACAGAGAGACCCAATCTATATATTTCCCGTATAACAAGAGCAATACTTCAAGTGAGGGTTAGAATAGATCAGCGAATGGGGTTGACCTCATTCTCCTCCCCACTTACACCGCTTTGGGGCAGCACAGATTCGCTATCTAGAAGGGATAGACAACATTTTTTACAGCTGGTGGAAGGGGGATTGCAAATTCGTAAGAAGCATGTTTGAGGGTGTGAAGGTGAAGTCGTTTGACCAGCCTAGAGCAGAGCTTGATCTACACGAGAGACAGCAATTTCACCATCTCTAGGTTCAGTACTGGGTCTCACAGCCATAAATTGAAAACAGCACAACCAGAAAATTGACCCCCCTTTAGAAACTGCTCCTCAGCTATAATGGTGAAAAATAATCAGCATAAAAAATTGCTGAATATGTTAAGATGTATATGACACACCCACCATGGAATATACAGTCTAACCTCACTATTCGATAACTTTGTATGATGTACGATGTGTGAAATATGAAAATGGCAATAAAAATATGTTTAAAAAAAAAGATGTATATGACACAATGCATGATTGTGACACATCCTTAATAGCAAGTTAAAGCCTAAAAAGGCATACCACCCACAGAGGCCAAACTGCACTCCAAATACATGTGCCTTCCTTGGTGCCCATACATGGCTTTGGGCCTTTCTGTAGCTGTTCAGATGTGTAGTATGCGTTGTGAAAATATGTAAAATACGCCTCTTCGCTTAAACTTAATTAGGAAGTATGAGCTGGAAGGTTGCCAATTAAATGTGGCAACAATGCAAGCCACGTGCAACAAATTGATCAGGAGAGGAATTTATGATTTTAGTTTTAATTTTACATTCTTGCTTTAGCCTTCCATTCAATTGATTGTGTAATTATTTTAATATTGCATTTCAGTTTTTTCGTTCATTTTTATGCTTTTTTGTCATGTTCAAGCCCATGTGGGATATATTATTCTTCGATCAGTCTCAGGTTAGTGATCTTTGAAGCGCTGTGATGTATGATAAGCACAGAAGCTATGTTCATGTATTTGTTTAGGAAGTCGGAGGCAAAAACATTTCTATTTTTACGGCTCTATTTTTACAGAATGCCATATGCTGAATGTTGTATTAGAAAGCTACAATCTCATCTCTTCTCTTCTCTCAACTCCCCAACCCTCTCTTCTGTTCTCTTCTCCTCCCCTCACCCTACCATCCCCTCTCCCCTACTGTCCTCCCCTCCTATCCCCCCCCTCCTTTCCTCTCCTCCAGTCTCTTCATTTTCTTTCCCTTCCCTTCTCTTGTCACTGCTAGTTTATACGAACGATTTGAAAGTCCTAAGTTGGTTTGGAGGAAGCTCACAAGCATCCTAAAGTCACATTGACTGCAGCAGGGTATTTTAAGTTTTTCTATGAATATAAACATGGAAATACTAAATAGTTTTTTCAAAACATAGGGTATTTTAATTGCTTACCTCAATTTTCTTCCTCCAGTGCATGCTTTGTGGTGATTACTTACTTCCTTTTACCATTCCCATGTGAACCCGTCCTTATTGCTGTTATGCATTTTGGCATAGCCACCGTTTCATGGTCTTTTATGCTTGTTGTGCTTTCCTTATTGCATGCATGTGTCTCTACATAGGCAGTTTAGTACCACAAATGTTATTACGATCAACTAAAATACTGACGGGTGGGTCTTTTTGCCTGGGATCCACATTTGGTTTATTTACGGCAGTCTTGACAAAATCTGTACAGCATAACCTTTTGACTTTTTACCTTTTATCGGCCTTCATCACTATCATGGTCACATCCATGTGATCTCTTTGTACTGCAGAGGGCTGTGTATCCTTGTCAAAAAACTTTAGGTGATGTGATTTTCTTCCCAACCACCAGTATTTGAAACAAAGGACAGCATTGTTAAAGCAACATAGGAGCCTACAACTTCGCCGGAGGTCTTCCCATGTACGGGATTTGCGCTTTACTTTGTTCGTAAAACGAATAAAGGTGTAATGAGCCAAAGATTTCTTGTGAAACGGGGCTTCTGAATATGAAGGATGCCAAATATCAAAGCTGTGTGGTGTTGAGCCTTCCTCATGCCTTCTTTTTTTTACACCACACTACACTTTCCGTGTCTTTTTTCACATTGCACGTTCTTTTTCATCCCCACTTTCTCCCTTTGTCGCTGTTTTCCTGCATTACTGTTCCCCATTCTTTCACCCTTTTCTGGCTTTCTCTGTATTGCTTTAGATCAAAATCTGATGATGAAAAATAAGTTCTGAACCCTAAATATGAGTGGCAGTGTCCACCACTGGCTCAAATAAAGGACCAGCTTGGTGGTGATGTCCTTTGTTAGTATCAAAGGTTTGTGCCCATTGCCTGCAGCAGGTCTTGGGCGTAAGTGAAGCCCCAGAATTGTTAGCAGGCCATCTGGTGTGTGGGGCATCCCCTTGGTGTTGACTGCTACAAGACCAATAATTTTGCTGTTCAGCATTTTCCATTGAAAAATGTATTGAATTGTGTGTTTCTCGCTACAACATTCCCCTATCAGGATCATGAAAAGTGGTCTGGTCATCTTTTCATCCCACCTGAAACACCACCTTTTATAGAGAATACACTTCTAAATATAGAAATGAGCAGAAGATGGTGCTTTCAGATCTTAACCAAGAAATACCCATGCTGCTACTACTACGTCAATTGTGGGGTAAGAAGTTTCCCACAATCCTTCGGAGGACTGACCGTGCTATCACTGGTCTCTTGCATGGATAGTTCCAAGGCGCTACCTTTACAACCATCTAGACCAGGACATTTATTTAATCTGAGCACCATTTGATGGAGGAACTTTAGGTTATGTATTATTTGAATTTTGGGAATTTTCAGAACAAGGATCCGTTATAGCCTAACTGATTCTTTCGTGGTCTGTTAGAAAACTATTCTTGGTTGTTTTTATTGATGTGTGATATTTATGTCAGAATGACAGAAGTGTGGGATCGACCTAGTATGTCTGTTTGAGTGAATTATAGTTTGATTGAGTTGATTTTGGGGTTGTTTTGTTCCGGGGGTTCCCATAGATCTCCCTATATCAATGTATATATTGTGCTCATGATTTTTTCCTTTGTTCGTATTGTATAAAAATGTATATATGATTGTATTTTATAGTGTCAACAAAAATGAATACATTTGTTAGATTTAATCTCATGAGAAAAATTGAATTATGACACTTTTGGGGATTTTTTGGGCTGTTTTGTGACTCTTGAGCTCTTGTGTACATGATTAAATACATTGTTTAGATTTTGTTACCAGGCAGGGTTTCTGTCTTGTTTATAGAATGGATAGTTCCAAGCCCTTATCTGGTTTACCTCATGGCCTGGAAGACAGAGTTAAGACAGAGTAAAGACAGGGTGGGTGCCATTGGGGAGTGTCCTACTATGGGTCTCTCATCCCAACTGCACACACTGGGTTTATCGCGGCTCAGGTTTTTCGATGAGGTGTGGTGAGCATATTTCTCTCCTCCTTATTGGCGCTGACAAGACCCTCTCCTTCATGTAGGGTGAGACTTTCACACCGTTCAAACCGCGAGAAAGGGAGCGGGAAGCAGCGAGCTTGTAATTTCCAAGATTCTGCTTAATATGAAGTGCTAATTACACACGATGTGCTTGTTAAAATACGAACGCTCAAGAAGTTTTTACTTTCAACCATGGCCCAGATTACTCCTACAGGAACCGAAATCATCACACGAAGAGTATATCATTTAAGAATTTCTGGTGGAAAAACGTTTTTGCAAAGAAAATATATGTTTGTTGAAATGTCTTTTTTTGTGTACTTTGCTAGCAGTTAGTGCACTCCACCATCAGCTGATTCTTCGAATTAGTTTGGAGTTGTAATTCGTTATTTTTGTCTTGGAATCTGTGGAATATGAGTGGTAACTCTCGGGGCGGGCCAGCAATTTTGCCCCGTGTACTATACATCCCAAAACCAAGGTTTAATAACTCGTTACTGGATTACATTAGAACTTTGCTATTGTGATAACGCCACTGTGGCCCACCACGTGCTCTCTCGTCTCTCCATCATAGGAGAATGCCACCAGCCAGTGTACTCTTTCAAGACACTATCCAAAGCCTTGAAAAAGCCCCACACCTACGTGCCCCTTAAGGGGCGGAACACGTATTGCCTGGCCTCTTTTGTTGTATATAACACCCATACTCAATTATAACATTTAGGAACTAAATTACCACTAATGAAACGTAGATGTTGACCATAATTGACTACTGGTTATTTGAGATTGATCCATGAACCATATTTCTTTCTTCTGCGGATGACCCTTTAATCCTTTATTAAGACGTATAAAGCATCACTCTAAATGTTGTTACTGTCAATAAAACATTACAATTTCGAAAAAACAAGAGTATGAGTCTTTCTTTTACTTTCTTTCAACAGGCCGCAAGTGCAGGGTTAGGACCCACAAACGGGTATACCCACTCCCCAGAGCCTTTGAACAGAAGCCTAAACTCAATGTTTGCTTGAAACTGTGTGAGAAGTCTCCGAAGGTCACTAACTGAACCCCCTAGGAGACAGCGTGGCATTAAAAAAACAACCTGCTTCTGTGGGGACTGTCACAATTCTGCATACCCCACAAACATTTAGGAACATGCCTGTGGTTCTCCCACCATCTCTGGGTACCCAAAGTCCATGCTGCCCCTTTTGGCTTCCCGCATACACAGCGCAGGAGCCACCATCCTTTCATGCTCTTGCCCGCGCTGACTGCAGGAGGGAGCAGAATCAAAGCACTTTAACTAGAGGCCAGACACTCCCACCTCACCAGACTTGGGCATGAGGGGGTGGGAAGAGCACTCTAGAGATTTCACAGTTGGTCCCTGGGAAGATGGGGGCTCCCAGGGACCATAAATTGTAAGAGTGAAGCCACTCCCATTGGCACCAGGGGAGATGGTGACCCCCGGGAGCTAAAAGATTAGTGGGGGGGCGGGGCTTGCACACCTCTTCCCAAAGTCTATAATAGTTTTAAAGAACTTGTGCTGACCCCCGTGGGCTTGGCCTTCCTTAGGGGTTCTAGAAGCTCTGGTAGTGGAGCAGTATTCACTCCGTTCCAAGTCGGTCCCCCCTGGGGACAGAGCCTCTTTTGGCATGTTCTCGCCCCAGTGGGCTATGTGGACGCATTTGATGTCCTTTTGTTCATGGTGGCCTGCTCTAGCCACCAAAAATGGTCTCTTCAAGCATGTCCTTTTGTGCAGGGTAGCCTGCCTTAGCCACCAAAAATGGTCTCTTCAAGACTACCCCCCCCCCCCCTCTCCAACACATGGCCCTGGAGGTCAGATTGTGCCCATCTGTACCCTTATGTCCCCTTTCATTACTTTAGGAGTCCGGAATGGCTGGCACAACATATAACATTACATTGAGTGGCCATACATTGAGTGGCCATACATTGAGTGGCCATACAACCAGAAACCTCCAATCCACTTTGAATGATACCAACCAACTTGCAGATATACTTATTTTTTTCTGAGGTTTAACACTCATGTTTAAACCAACCTATTTTTTAGACATTACTTTTTCGAAACAGCTGAACTGCAGGGTGGTGTGTTTGTAGTGTGAGTATTTTCCTAAAATCAAAGCATCCTATCTAATGCCAGACCTAATCAGCAAACAAGTACACGACGTAAAAATAAAAGTATAAAGAACGAAGCCAACAAATAAGCATGCAATTGTGTAAGAAAACCGGAGACGTGGAAAATCCAAAAGGGACATTAAATTAGGATTTAAGTCAATACAATAGGGAGAGCACAATAGGAGAGAGTATTACACTAAAACTAACATTTTTTTTTATCAGTACTTGATTTTTTACATATAAACATCCCCTTTTCAAAGAGTTATACGGGGCGATTTGCCATAGATGAAGGAGTCTGAAGATGAACTAAAACACTAGCTGGCATAGCAGGGCACCTAAACTGGCTCCACCCGAGTTCGGCACAATGCGGATGTACGTCATTACGCAGCACACGCAGGCCCTTGGCAATGCACGTCCCGTAAGCTCACAGTCACAGCCCTCATTTGGTGAGGTGGTCACACGAGCAGGCAAGTCGCTTCCACAGAGAGACAAGTGGCGGGGTAGGCGCTAATCCCCGTCAATGGGGCGAGGCACACTAGCCTACACCTGAAGCGTATGTACGCCGGCGTCATCGACTGTTGATTACAAAGTCGACGTGCCAGCCGGATGAGGACAGCTGAGACAACGTCTGCTGCGGGGCATTTATTTTCTAGGTAGCAGCCAGGACGAGCAGTGCGCTCTTAAAAATGCAATTACCTAATTATTTGTTCCAATGGTCCGAAGTTGGCCTTATATTCTGTCACCGTTTTAGACTTCTTGTGCAACGTTTTTGACTTCCAAAACAAATATACGGTTCACCGAGTTTATTATGCCTGTTGCACCTACAAGCAAATTTATTTGTAGATTTAGATGTTAATGGTAGGCCCAGAGTCTATGTTTATAACAAACTACATCCTATGCAGAATTTCCAGCCTCAGTCCCACTATCCTATGCTTTACAGTAGACTAAAAAGTTGTAAGAAGAAGACCTTTCAGAGTGAGTGAGAACAGTTCCAGAACCACTAGAATTGTGCGTTTCTATTGCTGCAGCATTTTCTGCAAAAATGTGTTTACCGCCCTTGACACACGTCAGCTGTAAAATTTCAGATCAAAAATATTTAGAGCATCAGATAAAAAAATACTAAAAACAAATTGTTACATGTCGTGTCACATAGTGGCAGAACCTTCGCAAAGTTTAACTGGTTGCCTTTCAGCTGTTGATTGCTGGTTATGGTGTTATACTGGTACTAATTATGTGAACCTTTAGAAAAGACAGAATCAATTGTGTATCAAAATAGAGAACTAATACTACAGTTTGAGCTACAATATGCCCCATAATTTGCTTTTCTGTCATAATTTAATCAACCCTGCTGCCTAATTTGTTTTTTCATTACCATATAATTCCAGCAGCCATGTTTCCATGGCATGCTTTACGACTACAGCTCTTAATTCTATGTAATGTGGTACTGCAGTCTCAAAGCAATATTCAACTTCAGTTTTGGCAGTTTTTTTTTTTTTAGTAAAACATTGACGTTTCACATCAATTAAACATCAAAATGTAAACATTTCGATATATACGACTAAGATGCGTAGTGCTTAGCCCCAAGATATGATTAGCTCTTGCATCTACACACTGTTGAAAACACAGAGTATATGAGATTATTGTTGTCCTTTTGGTGTGTTAGGATCCACCTAGCATTGTTTTCATGCCTTAGTTCAATTTCCAGTCTATTTTACAAACGAAATGAAGCAGAAATATGAACAAGCTTTGGCAAAGTCAATAGGGCTCATCTTTGGGGCTTATCGGCTCTGCTAGTGATTATCTGCAAGAGACAATTAGTTATAGATTCCTTACCTTAGAATTACCCTCAGGCATCAGACTGGATCTGGAGAATATTTTTCGTAGCAGTACACTTGCGCGTCGGTAGGTGGCGTAGGTCGACTCCGCGTTCATCGTTGGCATTGTGATCGCCGGAATGATGTCGCGGTATCTACTTAGACGCCGCCCTCGCGCGCTGATGTCAGTTCTTTCTTTTTCTGTGCAAGCCAGCGCAGGTCCGGAGAGAGCGGTACCTCTAGTCACTTTTTGACTGCTATTTTTTTACTTTTATCGACTTCTTTTTGAGTCGATACAACTCCTGGGGCACGCAAGGATGTCCCGTCCTCGAACCGGCTTCAAGGCTTGCGACTCCTGTCGCAAATTGACGTCGGTTACGGACCCGTACCTCGTGTGCCTTTGAAGTTTGGAGCGCGACCACGAACCGTAATCATGCTACGACTTGCCGGGTCATGAACCCAAAGTCTTTGTGGGAGCTGTCCCGAAAGCTTCTGGAGGCCTGTCAGTCCACCCGCACTGTTTGAGGTCCCGGTCAAGAGGGAGGTCGCGGGACTGGTCTCTGAGCCATCACCACAACTTGTTATCGAAGTCTTCTTCTTTGGGTAAGTCAAAGCACAAAAAGAAGGCAAAGAAGCATTGTCACTCTTCGCGTTCTCCCCGGCGGACGCAACGCAGGTTGCGGATGGTAGTCTTCCGGCTCCGTTCGCGGACCCTTCTGGGTCAACTCTGCGCCTCCCTCCCTTTCCGGGAGTCGGAGCGACTCCTGCCCAACTTTGTAGGTTTTACAAAGCCCTCCACTCGATCTTTGGGCAGCCCGACTTTGCCGGCCTGCCTTCGGGGCCCCGGACTCAGCTGGGGGTTCTAGGCATTCGATGCCGGTAACTTCGGTCCCGCCGCCGCAGGGCCCCCAGGGATACAGATCTGGATTGGCGCCGGTCGACCTCACAACACCTCCTCTGACGTCAGACCCACTGACTACACCTCCACCCCCTCCGACACTGGTTGTGTTTCCAGCCAGCGTCGGCCCGAGCCTCCATCCTGAACCTGGACACGGAGCCGGACCGGCGTCTTCGACGCCTGATCTGATGCTGAGTGGTACTTTTGTGCCAGTGTTCTATCCTGGCGTTCCCTTCGCCCTGAGTAGCACCCAGAGAGGAAAAGGAGGACTGGGAGGGGTCTGGTGACCCTTGAGCTAATTAGTTGAGTGAACCGCACTGGAGAGAGGAGTTGGGTGATGCCAGTGGTCTGGATACTTCACCAGACCATGGTATGCTTTCTCCCCCTACCCAGGCTATGGAGGAGGGAGCCTCTTATGCAGTGAAGTTGCATAGGGTGGCTGTGGCCTTGAACCTTGAGCTTCCAACGGTGGCGGTCAGGACTAACCTGACCGAGGTGCTTCAACTGGTAGCGGCCTCTTCAGAGCCCCTCCTGCCATTCAATGAGCCCCTTACTGACAACCTCCTGGGCACCTGGTACAAGCCGAGCACAGGGACTCCTGTGGATAAGATGATTGCCCAACGTCACCGCCTGGCCCTGAGCGACTCACGTTTCCTCTCCCAACACCCTACCCCTGAGAGCTTGGTGGTCCAAGCCTCTACTTCTAAGGGCGCATTCCCTACTGATCCCTCAGATAGGGAACCTAAAAAGCTGGACCATCTCGGGAAGAAGATGTTTTCTTCCACTAGCTTGGGACTGCGGTCGGAGAACATCGCATGTCTTTTGGGCTGCTATTCCCACTGTGTGGGATAAAGTTGCGCAGGTGCTGCCACAGTGCCAGGAGGAGGCCCTAGCCGCTCTCCTGCGCTGTCTCTGAGGGTAGAGATGCAGCAAAGTTCGCCATCAGGTGTGGGATGGACACTGCAGACTCGCTAGGCAGAACTATTTTAACATCGGTAGCCAAACGACGCTAAGCCTGGCTGAGGTCTACTGGCTTTTCAGGTGATGTCCAATCGACTCTTTTGGACATGCCATTTGATGGCCGTCGCTTGTTTGGAGGCAAAACGGACAACACGCTTGAGCGCTTTAAGGATTCCCGTGCTACGGTCATATCCTTGGGCCTCGCTACCACCTCTTGCCTTGTGCAGTTTGCTTTTTGCCCCTTTCGTGGCTACGGAAGGGGTGCCCCACCACGTTCCGCCCAGAGCCACAGGCCTGCGCAAACTGTACAGCCCCTGCACGGCCTAGGACGTGGGACCCCGCGTCATGGGTCAGGGGGCCAGTGGGTGGGCCAGCCCACCAGCGCCTCCTCTGCAGCAGCCTCCAAACCCTCCTAGTCTGTCCTTTCAGGGCCACCAGTTGCCAGTGGGCGGCAGGATCCACCATCACCTCCTCCACTGGCAAACCATCACGTCAGACAGGTGGGTTATGTAGATAGTCCGAAGGGGCTACTCCCTCCCCTTCAAGAATACCCTCCATCCATGCCACCTCAATTCCATCGCATGTCAGAGGATCACTTGGCCCTTCTCCATCAGGAGGTTACGGCCCTCTTGGCCAAGGGGGCTATCGAGGGAGTTCCTGCCCCAGAAGTAGGTCGTGGCTGCTATTCCCACTACTTTCTGGTACCCAAGAAGGACAAAGGCATGCGTCCTATCTTGGATCTCAGGAATGTCAACCGCTGCCTCTGGAAGTTCAAATGTTGACGTTGGCTCAGGTCTTGTCTGCCCTGGAGACTGGATGGTAGCGTTGGACTTGCAGGACGCCTATTTCCACATCCCGTCATGCCTGCCCACAGGCGTTAACTACGGTTCATGGTAGACCACGAGAATTTTCAGTTTACCCTGCTGCCCTTCGGCCTTTCCAGCACCCCCTGGGTGTTCACAAAACTGATGGCGGTGGTCGCAGCTCATCTGCGCAGATCTGGGGTTCCAGTCTTCCCCTATCTCGACGATTGGCTGCTGAAGGCGGCTCGCCCCAGGCTGTTGTTTCCTACCTCCAGACTATGGCAGACCTCCTGCATTCACTGGGGTTCACAGTCAAAGTGCCGAAATCACAACTGACCCCCTTCTCAGAAGCTCCTTTTCATCAGAGCTGTTCTGGACACAGCGCGGTTTCGGGCCTATCCTCCCGAACAGCAAATCCGGTATATTCGGGCTATGATACCTATGTTTCAACCTCTATCCTGGGTTTCGGTCAGAATGACTCTGAGGCTGCTGGGCCTCATGGCCTCCTGCATCCTGCTGGTAGATAATGCCAGGTGGCATATGTGGACTCTGCAGTGGGACCTAAAGTTTCAGTGGGCACAGCATCAGGGGAATCTTCCCGATTGCGTCCAGACCTCAGAGGGCACTGCACACCAATTGCAGTGGTGGCTAGCAAACCAGGATTGGGTCACCGGCATATCCCTCTCCCTTACCCAACCAGAGTTCATAGTGGTGACAGTTGCGTCACTACTGGGATGGGGGGGCCACATGGGAGAGGTGGAGATCAGAGGCCTCTGGTCTCTGGCGGAGTCCGGGCTCCACATCAACCTTCTGGAGTTCCGGGCAATTCGTCTTGCACTGAAGGCATTCCTTCCCTCTGTGTGGGGAAGAGTAGTGCAGGTGTTCACAGACAACACCACCACTATGTGGTACTGGAACAAACAGGGCGGGGTGGGGTTGTGTACCCTGTGTCAAGAGGCTCTCCGCCTTTGGACATGGCTAGAACATCAGGGCATATCTCTGGTGGTTCAACTCTTGGCAGGTTCCCTAAACACCAGGGTGGACGAACTCAGCCGCAGGTGCATGATAGATCACAAATGGCGTCTTCACTTGGAGGTGGTGCAAGGTCTCTTTCAGCAGTGGAGAGAGCATTGGTTAGATCTATTCGCCACCGAAGAGACCGTCCAGTGTCAGCAGTTCTGCACTTTGGAATTTCCAAGGCAGCACTCGCTAGGCAACGCTTTTTGTTGCGAGTGGAGTTGCAGTCTCCTATACGCCTTTCCGCCTATACCACTGCTGGAACTAATTGTCTCTTTCAGATGAACAAGTTATCTTCGTTAACGATATTTCTGTAATAGATATATATTAGTTATAGATTCCTTACCGCCCCACCCATCCACCCCGTTCTGCAAACTAACCTAGGGTAAGGGCCTCCCCTTTAGGGCCCTAGTTTTGTGCACCAGTGGTCAGTGTCTTGCATGGCCCTGCACTTCTGGCGTGGAATGTCGTGTTCAGAACTGACGTTTAAGTAGATACCGCAATGTCATTCTGGCGATCACTATGCCAACGACGAATGCGGAGTCGACTGACGCCACCTACCGACACGAAAAAATGTCTCCGGTTCCAGTCTCACAGCTGGGGGTATTCTAAGGTAAGGATTCTATAACTAATATTTGTCTCGTACAGATATATTGTTACTGAAGATAAGTAACCTGTTTAGGCACGCTGTACAGCATCCCCAAATGCTGTGCAACATAACCAAAAGAGAAAAAAAAACTATGACATTGATGTATGCGTCATTTCGTAGGCACACCCATGAGCACAGCAGAGGGGAAAAAGTACACAAGGGAGACAGCTGGAAAACACATGCACCCTTGTTGAGTACTTAAACAAATTAGAAAAAACAAAGAACAAAAAAATGAGTAGTTAATGATGCCATTAATGCGTCCATGCCCCAACGGAGGTTCAAACATAAGAAGAGGAAGTAAAGCCCACACATGATAATCAATAAGAAGCAAGCAAATTAGTGTGACAATAAAGCCAACCAATGTTAAGTAATGGGTGGGCTTGTGTTTGTCCCTCCCCTGGAGCATGGACGCATTACTTGTGTCCTTCCACTGCTCACTTTTCAGTCGCCTCTTTTTTCTTTTTGTTTAAGCACTCCACAAGAGGGCATGTGTTTTCCAGCTGTCTCCCTCGTGCACTTGTTTTCCCCCTCTGCTCTGGTGTTCTCTCACACCTGTGTGATTCTTCCTCATGTTGCTTTCTCATCTTTGTACTTTTTTCTATGCCTGCTCCACATTGCTCTGTTTCGCCCGTTTACACACCTCAGCACTCCCATTGCTTTCACTCTCTATTTTTTGCGTCATCCTCTGCCCTACTTGTTGCTTCCCCACCAATAGTGTGCTTCATGGTTTTTCCCTCCACTCGCAGTCTGCGTTGCTTATGTGCCCTTACCCCACTCGCTGGCCGTCTGCGTTACTTCTGCCTCCTCCTCTGGTCTCCTGTGTGACTTAGGTCTCCCACGTGTTGCTCCCACCTCCACAGGCTTTTAAAAAAACGAATTTGTAAATTTTTCTCTTTTTAGTTACTGTGCAAAATTGGGTTATTAGTTGAGGCGGGTAAGTACCCACCTCCAGTAACAATCACAATCCTCGTCAGGGTGAAACACTAAAGTTATGAAATACCTCTGAGCTCAAATCCCTGTTAGCAATGGTACAGAGCAGACAGGCTTAACATAGAGGCAATGTGTAAAATATTTATGCAGCACTTAAACAGTAAGGAAGTCGAAAAACAAAAAAGAATCACAAAACGAATTAGAAGAACAGTCGAATTTAATATAAAAAAATGCATGATTAAAATCCAGTGGTTGGAACCATAGATATACATTTTTAAAGTAGGAATAGGGCTAAGAAGCACAAAGTCCCAATGATAGTCCATGACTGGGATGGGGCGCATGTGGTATACACCAATCAGGTTTCGTCCATGGGCAAAAGATTTTACCTCCTAAGTTAGTCCTTTAAGTCCCAGTCCACTACAGGAGTACACTTGGAAAGCCCACACAACTCAGGGTAGATGTTTAGAGACCCACTGGGTGTCAGACAGAAGTCAACAGCAGGATTCAGTGTAGGTCCAGTTGCTGCTGGGCAGTTGCAGGAAAGGCCTCATGTAGTTTGTTGTGTCACTGTAGCTGGAGCAGGAGGTCAGTCTTATGACCCCTGAAGTCCAATTGTTTGTCCCAGGTTAATAGGGAGAGCAGCTCCAGTTCTTTAGGGCTCTTCTCAGGTCCCAGACAGCATGTTCAATCTTCTTCTGATCTTCCACAGATAAGGAGTGTTCTGAAGTGGGTGCTAAGAAATGCCACATTTATACTTGCCACAAGCTAGTGGGTGGGAATAATTCCTAGAGATGCCCTAACCAATGGACTATTGTTTTTCGGTGGTAACCCTACCCACTCTGGGCATTTATTTTCAAGATGGCACACGCCTTTCAAGTCATTTGCTTTCAGAAGAACACCCCACACAGTGTGAAAGTGTGGAAAGACAAAAGATACACCATACACCAATGTAGGTCACTTGACAGGTCGCCCAGTGACATGGTAAGCTTCTCCCTGCCCAACCATCCTAAAGGTGTGTGTTCTTTGGTTGTGGGGTCTGACACTATCATTTACTGCATGAAAAAGGAAAGAAGGGAAGAGACTTTTATATCAAAGTTCTTTTATTCATGTGTCTGAATATCAGAACATAAAGGGTCTTGTAGTAAAATGATTTAGATTGGAACACTAATACAAGTAGTGATTTACTGAGTGAATAGTGTGCACTAAAATGTGTGAGTTGAGATATTTTCTCAATGGAAATCCTCAGTGAGTAGGATGGGGAAAATATTATGGCAGCAAGCCCGTTCACCAATCAGTAAACAGATGCCACTGCTCAGTCCTTCACGGGTATTTTATATTTACCTCCATGGCGTTAGCCTTATGTTTTTGCCAAAACACGTTTACACAACATAAACTATCTCAGTGAAAAGCTCCCTCTTGGATTGACACACAACTTGGCTGATTGGATTACGAGGCACCTCTTGCGTCAAACAGACATACCACACCCACTCTATAAAATGTACCCTCTAGTACAGGTTGATCCCATATCCACCACATCTTGGCAACTGGAGTCTGTAAGTTTATGCACGGTGTTGCTTAAGGGTGCCACAACCTAAATAATTGGCATTTAGGTATTTGGAAGTTGTTGGCGAGACATAAGTAAGGAAGGTGTTCATACACATCCATGCACGTTCATGTCAGGAGCTGTCTTTGTGAAACAATGTTTTGGCTTACTCTGTTTATTACAAGTCGTACAGTTTATTTGACTTGTTTTTCCATGTCTAAGGTGATTTTTTTGGTTATACTGCTCACTGCTTAGTATGGTGCCTGCCCTCTCATAAGGACTTGAAGAGGAATATCTCAGCTGAGGGTCATATTGTCACACTATTCTTTAAACCTATTTAAGTTAATGCTCTACTGTCTCCTGATATTTGTCACTTATTATATGTCAAACCTTTATAATATAGTATAATGTAATATAATTTTGTGCGAAGGGCTTTATTTTTCCATTTCTAATTACTAAAAACAAGTGGTGGTGTTATCGAATTTATTGATATTCAATCTATCGAACTCAAAAAGGTAGGATATGCTAGGATTTGAACTCATGTCACACACAAGTGCCATTAACAAGCACTTGACTACAGAGCAATCTTCTCAGACAGCCTTACAGTGGCATTTTTGTAGTGAATTAGAACACATTCAACACGAATAGGATATGCATATTGATTTGAAGAATAAATACTTTGGAAGTGAAGAAATAAGGATACTCAAGGCTGTTGTAACAATGGTTTTCTTACATTTTGCCAAAAATACTTCTCCACATCTCTGTCTCTCTAACGAATAGCCCCTTCCTCTCTCCCTACAACTCTACCTGTCTTGGTTTAAAATGTATTTATCCACTCGTGATTTCAACTCATGTTGACAATGTAGTGGGGCCTATTGGTTAAGGATGAACTTTTACAAAGAGATCATTAAACGCCCATTATAAATAGTATAAAGATAATGTTAAAGTTCATGTTGCCCAAAAGAGACAAGTTGCTTCTGTGTTTTGGGCTTCTTTTGTTTAGATGATTCTGTATCTGGGTACATCATGACAATTTTTTAATTCCAGGCAAATTACATAAAGGGCTATTTATAGATTGGCGATTGGGCCCATTGCCCACGAAGTCTTTGGAGGCTCTGGCCTCCGCTCCCCTGACACAGGACTGACTGTCATAATTAGATATACATGTGTCCGTTATGGGTATCTCTACCTCTTCAGTTCATCCCCACATGCAATGTGGGCAGACCATGCTTTTTAGGCAGTTTGGCATTTTCTTATGTGTGCTTTTGAAGTTTAATGAAAAAATACCAATGACCCTGGTGCTTAGGGGTGCCTATCTTGGTACTCCTTGGCCGGGAAATCTAGGGATGGTCGCCACCCAAACCAAAATAGTAAGGGGTGACTGCTGTTTTGACTTGGCGGTCCAGCGGTGAATGGTGTGCTAGGTCAAGGGTTTCCACCAGGAAAGACAGTCGAGGCTTCACCAGCCGAAAACCTGTGGCGCGCCCAGCTATAAGTTGGGTGGGAGAACCTTAGATTGGCAGAAGGGTCATATGATGCTCTAAATGACCCCCTATAATCTCCCTGTGCCTAAAATGAAACTATGAGACACATAACGTAATAGTGTAATTCAAAGATGTATTAACGTTCAGTGCTGCCTTGCTCTTTAGCTAGGTTTGTGCCTTAAAAATACCGATATATGCAGGATTGGATTGGGAATAGAATTCGCCTGGGCACGGTATAAAAAAGTGGCCCACATTAGCATATTGCCTTTCCGCAAACACTGCTTAGGCGAAGTTTTATTAACACCTTAAAACAAGTGAGGCCACTTCTGCTCAGGCCCCCTGCCCCCGCTCAGTATGCACACATTAATTGGCCGGCCCAGCGAGAGAAAGGGAATAACACCTCTGCCCGTTGACAAAAGGGAGGTAATGGACACCCATCTAGCTCCAGAAAGGCCACTCAGGGCCCCACTGTGCCGCTGGCAGGATCTGAACACACCAGACACAGTCCAAATCGGCCCCCCAGGCTGCCAAAAAAGAAGCCCATAGCTGGAACTTCGATAGCAGCCCCTAGGCCATTGCCCGAGAGCCCACCTTACCAGTCCGACCCTGGATAAATGTACACATGCTTCCTCCCACTTTACTATCTTTTCCTTAAGAAGCACCACACTGGACCACACATTATCTCACCCAGAACTTAATTTGTAAAAATGTAAGTGCTGGGGCCCAAGATATTTCTCAGGAGTCCCCTACAGCAGGCACCACCCGCTGGACCTGCCACTGCTGCTGAATGCCAGTGCCAGCATTACCTTTCTAACCATCACACTCAGAAAAGTATAATATTTTAGACTATACCAGGTCACCTCAAGCTGTATGGGTGGCCTTGGAGTGCTAGTTCTATCACATTTTTAAAGCATAGTGATTCTTATGTAATACTCTACTGATTTTTTTAAAAAAGTTTGAACTGTGCCACCATGTGACAGACTGATAAATAAATGCAGGTGCTTATAATTAAGTGGAGGCGCTGAGCACCAGTAAACAAAAATGAAGAGCTGCTCTCATCAAACTAGTCAAAAAAGAACTTCAGATTTACTTATCCTCATAAATACACAGAGGCAAACCAAGGGTGAAAGACTGCATCACTTGCATCAGTTACACAGAGGGCGTGGTAAGCAGGACGCCTTATCAGAGGAATAGTGAGCCTGCGCTTGCTTGTGCACGAGAAGGGTGCCTAAGCTCTTGAAAGCCATTAATGATGCTGAACCACACCTTTGTGCTGCTACCTGTGGGAGAGGTGTGGTGCAGCAGCCAGGGTGCCTGGCTCTGGACTACGGGTATCACGGTTCGATCCCCGGGGCCGGCAGCAGGTTAGCCCAGCACCATGGGACTCTGTGCAATAGCTCGCTTAATCTTCCTGACGGCCCCCAGCGCCGGGACACCACTTTGGAGGTAGCTGTGCGCTTTACAAATACTGGTATTTCATTTCATTTATCTGACTTAGGCCTTGTCATTTGCATTGGATCTGAACCCAGGCATTGTGAAAAGCAGGGCCAGCTTTAGCGCTGGTGGCACCCAATTCAAAAATCTTTTTTTGGCGCTACTCCAAATGGCGTCCTATTTTCACGGATTCCCTCACTACCATGGTCCACCAGTGCCCTTCCTCTCAATAGCCCCTGTCTCACATGCATTTCATTTGTTTTATTGTGCTACTAATACCAGGGTAGGGTATCAAAGCACTTTACATCACACACACTATATACAGAGAAAATGAATCATACATGTGTAAATCAGTCTACAGTAAATGTTACATAAGACCATGAGGATTACAATGTATAGGAATCGCGTCGTCCATATTAGTAGGCAGTATATTTTAAGAGTGTTTGGTCTGGAGAAGCACAGCCTCTGGATTTAAAGCGTGCTACAGTACTTGTGGTTGGCTTTACTAATAAGAATGCATTTCTAAACATAGAACCCTTTGTAGCAACATTAGGATAATGAAAGAATGGGGATAAAAACATAACGTTCTAACCTATACCTTGCATTTTTCATGCAGCTCTTTGATGACAGTTAACAGGTTGCTGTGCTATATTAGGATTGTATCATATGAACTGTGGGTAACAAAAAAGATCTATGTTACAAAAGCAGTAACCCACTGAGCTATCCACATAAAATGCAGTTTTGTGATCTGCATGGCACGAGTTGTTTGCAGCCGGCATATTAGCCTTCTGCACTACTTTATGATGAGTCATATCTAACTACACAATCCTCTGATCTCTCTCCAGCAGGAACATTAAACACCAGCATTATCTTGTCATTGTTATTGTTGCCTGAAAACTTCTGGGCACACAAGGGACTCTGCAACAAGTGCGTTTTAAGCCCATACGTTATTCCTAAACGCAGCGTACACAAGACCAGCACCTGGTGCGGCTGCACCGATCGCACTTCTCTAGAGCTGGCCCTGGTAAAGAGTGTCCCCTGGCTAGTGCTACCTGTACTTGTTAGTATTCGAAAAGTGTTTGCAGCTGTAAGCCTACATTTTCTAATACATTTTGCTGGTTCCTCCTATGGTCCTTCCAAAGTAAAATACCCGTTTATACTAAAACCAGAAAACCGCCTGGCCCAGCTGCTCCTGACTAGTTTTCAACCTTATGTTGTATTGGGGTGCTAGGCTCAGCAGGTTTGTGCAGACGGACAGTCACTGCCATTTTGTATGTTTATATGGGTGGAGAGAGGTGTTGCGCTAAGGATCTAGAAGTGTATTATCACCCAGCTCGACAAACTACCTCCCTCCCTCCTTCACTTCCCAAAGGAACTGAAGACCCTGGAACTGAAGACTTAAGAGATGCTGTATTCCTATACTTTTCCCATCTTATCCTGTAAAGCCCTCTTTCAACTTGACCTCTTATAGGTATATAGTCGACCAGAGGCGCAACTAGAGCCAAATTTCGGGGGGGGGGGGGGGGGGGGGGGGGGGGGGGGTTCTGAGCAAAAATTTCGGGGGGGGGGGGCTGAACTTTAAGCAATAGGCAGAGTGGAGCTGCAGGGGCTCTTAGAAGGGGTGAAACAACAGCAAGGCCTCATTAACATGCAAATGGTCTTTTAAAGACCTGTGAAGTGCTCGGGTGCGGCTGCTTTTTTGCCCGGGAAGCTGTCTCATCCCGGGCTGCCACACACGACGGGGGGGGGGGGGGGCATGCTGAAGCCCTTTGAGTACAATGGGTGTTGCGCGCCTGTAGTCGACTGTCATGGTCGTACTTGCAGAGTACTTGCATGTCGCGTTTTGTGTGGTCCCTCTTCTGTTTGGCACTGTTTTGCTTCATTCCGTGGCTTGTGCTTTATAAATTACATATACAGATAGCTACTTATTACATGCAACTTGAACACCAGCGGTGATTCCTTTCAACACCTTCATGCGTCGATCGGTTTACATTTATGCACACTTCTTTGAAAAGAACGGTGCTTTGTTCACAATAAGGTTAGACCCGAGTCCAAATTCGGCCGCTGCACCCCTGCGCTGTCGCACACTGCACTTTGAGCGGAGTGAGTCGTGTATGTGTGTACTCTGCGTGCTGTACTGTTACCACGTGAACTGCACATCAACACAGAATGAAAGAACGTTGATATGTTGTAAAGTTCAGGGTGCTACTAGTGCACAAAACACGTGAGCACCAACGCACCGAGTTTCCCTCTGCTTTGTCTGTGTACAGTAGAGCGCATCCTGTGACGCAGTTACATGTACACATACCCCCATGTCGATTTTCAGAACCTGCCGTTTCCGGCTCATTCACACTTCTCTTAAAGCTCGTGTGATTCCGGAGCCGTTCTCCGAACTGTGGCATTTCTATTAAATATTACCACGGGGAACCTTTGGACACACTTAATAAGTTTTAGAAGTAAAACAGCACCTGCCACCCTTGGGAACATGTCTCTATTTTCCATTGCAGCTCTCGCCTCACGCACTCAGGTCGTGCCCCTAAGTTATTTTTAGAAACAGGAAGCTCTCAGGCATGCAGAGAAGCAAGATGCCCGGGGATTGCTCTTACACCTGCAGCCAGGCTCCCCTCACGCATGTTTGTTCTCAGAGGCACTCCCCAAACGCTTAGGAGACACCGGTGTTTCCAGTGAGAAGAGACACACATTGGCTTGCGGAGGTCCCTATAAAGAGACTCGGGGGAAAAACACTGGCAGAACGCCCACCTCCCTCTGGCTTTTTATGACTCTTTTCCAGAAATACCCCTTTCTGCTGCACTGAATTGGCTACCAGACCTGCTTGGTACAACGGTGAGTGTTTTTTCAAAGTTTGACGTTTTTATCCATAATTTCCTCTATTTCAATCGACTTCTTAACCAATTTCATGATCCCCGGCAATAAATCCCAGCAGTTGTCCCATACCTGAATTGTGGCCATCATATTTATGGTATGTTTTTATCTATGCTTATCTATATAACGTGGGCAGGAACCATTGCATGAATGATTTTGTTCCTGGATTTAGGATTAGGACTGGAAGGCCCTTTGTTTGACCCCTTGTCTAGCCAAGGGCAAGCCAGCGGAATTTAAGGTGCATGTCCCACTTGACTCCACAGGACAGGCCATGCCTGTTGGGGAGGGGTATCTCATAACCCACCAGGGCAGGTTTCTAACACACAAAAGGTGATGGGAGGAATGCTTGCAATAAATCTAACCACTGGCAATCACTCATGGTAGCATTTCAGCCCTTCGTTCTTATGCCCACTATGCCACCCCAGTTAGGACTCAATGGTACACAAATCAGTCTTGGCCATGCTCCAATCGGCAGTCCACCCCAAACTGTCAGGCAGGATTGGTTTGATTGGGGCTCTTCAATCAGCTGTAGCTTGGATCCAGTGGCACAGTGAGTACGGGACACACGTCAAGGCATACCCGTGGCCACTTAGGGTGTGACATCAAAAGGGGATAGGAGTAAGGCATAGGAGAAGTCTAGCCTCTGTATATCACAAGAGGTAGCATTCCAACCCATTGTTCTTTTGCCCATCCAACCACCTCAGTTTTGGTACAGTCATATGCAAATCAGTCTTGACCCTGCTCCAATCGCAACAGTCCATCCCAAACTGTCAGGGCAGGTCGTCCCTGAACCGGAACACAAGCAACCCAAACCGTTTTGCCCTGATTGGGGCTCTTCAATCGAATGTAGCTTCCATCCATCTTTTTTTTGTATACTTCAGGATAATCTTCTGGGAACGCTTCTTTACTTATGGCTCTGGCTCAGTGCTAGATTGAGCCGAGATACGACTCGAGTAGACCTTTGTTGCATAACTAGACCCTGTTCACATGTAGAGAAAGAGTGAAGGTGCTGCACCAGTGAACGATTGTGTGGGTGAGGGAGAGGCCTTTCTGAGAGGAGCTTCGCATCTATTAATTGGAGGTTTACTTCCCCCTTAGGGTTTGGCTGGACTGACATTTCAGTCGCCCTGAGGAGGAGAGGGTGTATCAAAAGCCGCTGCCATAAATCTCTGACATTCTGGTGGGACTTCACCGAGGAAAGGGCTGATTGTTCGCTGTGTCTCCTTAAGGCTGGGGCCTTCTTAGCTTGCTGCCTGTATGGTGGAAGGGAGAGGCATTGGGACCTTCTCGTCCTCAGACTGCCACGTGACTCCTGCCACTGCTTCACTTCTCTAGCCAGCGAGGCCTCATTCTAGTCTGCATCTACATTGCCTGATCATTTATCAACGAGACAGCATCTAGCTGCTGATCTATTTTAGAGTAAATACGACACAACCTGGGGGATATTTACAATAAAATGTCAGAGGGCTGTGGTACTCCAAAATTGGTAACGCCGCGCTCCGACATTTTTTAAATGCAGGGATGTGCTGTATTTACAAAAATTCAGTGTACACGTGTTTCCCCTAGCGCTGGAGCTAAAAAAAGCTGCCTAGCGCCAGCGAGGCACCTTTGCGCCATATTGCAAGGGTGCCTGCGCTGCAGGGGCAATTGTTTATGCACAGGAAGGGACGCCTTCCTGCTCATAAACAATCTTTAAAGGTGATTTGCTGTTTCTATGTGTGCTGCAGAATGCAGCACACATAGAAAGAGTAAAATAGGAGGAGAAATTAATAATTACTCCTTGTATCGCTATCCTAAGACCTGGTTTTACCTGGCCTTAGTGTTTGGCGCTGCCCCATCCTTGTAAATATGGGACAATGTCAAAAAACAATGGGTGCTGCGACGGAACACCCACTGCACGCTCCTTTCACGCTAAGTGAAGCATGAAAACGGGCCTTATTTACAAGTGGCGTTAAGCCACGTTAAGCGGCTTAATGCCACTTAGAAATAAGGAGAAGGGGATATCGCCACCAGAATGTCACTAAACGTAGCTTAACGCTGCCTTGTGCCTTGCAGCACGGTGCAAGGGTGCCTGTGCTGGCACTAGGCAGCTTTTTTAGCGCCAGCGCTAGGTGAAACTCAGTGCACTGTATTTTTGTAAATATTGCGCATCCTTGCGTTTAAAAAATGTCGGAGTGCGGTATTGGAGTAACACAGCGCTCTGACATTTTATTGTAAATATCCCCCTAAAAGTGATGTTTTGGTGGTGATATCCCCTTGTAAATATGTACCCCTAAGTCCTGTCAGCAAGCATGTCGAAAACCTGAAGCATTCAGTCCTTTTCCACAGTTGGTGGCTGAACTCTGGAAATGTGTGTTTTTTTCCACCAGATCACATTATTCCAAACTACCTAGTAGAAAGCAAGGCCGGACTGGGAATCGAAACTGGCACTGGCAAACTGCTTGGCCGGCCCCCCTGCAGGGTAGGAGGAGGGTGTGGCTGAGCTGTTTGTTAGGGCCGGTTTCAGACGATTTTGTTTCAGGGGGCCGATATTGCTGGCCCCGGTAACAAAAACAGCCCCCACCCTGGCAGACCACCGGGGAAACGCCTGGTGCCCGCTACAAACAATCTGGCCCTGGTAGCAAGGTTATAATTGGGTAGAAAAACACACCCAATGCTCGGTGCAAATGTTATATGCTATTTGTGCGGGGAAGGGGTATTGCGTCCATTATCCCCGCCTTGGTCTCAAACTTAATAAACATCAATGTACATTTTATGAGTTTGACCATCTAGTTTTTAAATGTATTGTTGCATGCCCATTAACCAGTTTAACTGATGCAGTTCTAAACACTGTGGTATGGTGTGACAGTGCTGAGGATATGCTATCCGTTGACTTCTGACACCCACCTACATCAAAAAGCAATACTGACAGCCTATTAGAGAGTGGACATATAGACCTTTTACTACTCCTGGGTCTGCTTCAGTTGTTATTTTGTGCTGGTTGTTGCTGTTGGGCACCACTAGCACTTATTTCACAGCACTGCAACTCTTTGTAACCTCCCACACATTCCCGATCCACTAGGCAGAAGAAGGACAGCAAATACAATTATACTATTCCAGCCTTTATATTGGCAGCCCTTCTGTGTCCTCATACCATAATAGAGATAAAAGAAGGGTTGTAGATTTTCCTCGGATGATGTGCATGCTGCTCTCCGGCCAGGCCAAATGCAGAAATGGTTGGACAGAGATTGGAGCTCTTTGGGGGTATGGAGTGTTTAAAAGAGGATGGTAGTTAGGCCCAACTCACACCATCCCACACTGTCGGCTCACTTACCCTCTTGTGAACAATCCTTGGAGGCTCAACCCCCCCCCCCCCCCCCCCCCCCCCCAAATTAAGCACTTGTCTGTTTTACAGCACAAAGTTTGTCTGCAGTGACCAGGGGCATACTCAGGCCCAGACTGCCTATTTATTGTATTGGCCTTTTTCATGGTGGGCTAATTTTCCTGATGGACTGGAGCCTTCGGAGGCCAGATTTCGAAGGGCAGAGGAAAGAGAGTGGAAAAACAGAGTAGAAAGACAAGAGGAGAGAGAGAGAGAGATGGGCACTGAATGAGGAAGGGAACTGGGCTGGTTTGAACATTTTTGCTGGAGTTTTTAGTTCTCAGCCTGGTCCAGTGTCCAAGAGAGTTAGATCCAGGATTTGGTTAAGTCAGAGCAGAAGACCCTCAGAAAAAAAACTGCAAACCCTTGGAAGTAGTGTGTCCAGGTCTCCTGGTATTCCCGTGTCAGACAACGAGCCGTGTGAACAACCATTTTTGTGTGAGACATGACAGCTATTTGAGAATCTAATGGTTTGCAGACACTATGCCGTTCATGAAGATTGCACGCCAATCGGGTAGACTCTCACTTTCTCCAGGTTCAAGAGGTTTCAGAAGTCCACACAAGGACTGAATGCTGCTTGAAGAAACAAACGACCTAGGGCGTGGTATTTAATAGTAAACACATGGGGCACCGGAACAATACATCGAGTTTGAGTTACACAATGTAAACATGCCAGCTGCGCATAGACATGCTACCACGCACATAAGAGCATCCGGTCTGACTGTGGGTGGGACAAAAGTAACAGGAGGGCCACGGATCTGCAGGCTGCGTTGCTGCTCTAAAAGAAAAAAAAATGAATAAACACAAGAAAGAAGACGCGGTCGAGTTTCCGTCGCCCAAAATATCCTCCACCGGGTCTATTTTTAGACCTGACAGTTGCCTTCCTGCCGCCCACCTCACCTTCGTTCTCGCCAAGCCCGCTGCTTCCGGGGTGGTAATAAACCATTCCAATTGGTGCGTGGGAGGGACGAGACCTGTCAGGTGTCACTTATCATGCAAGCTGAAAACGGCAGCGCTCCGGCAGGAAGAACAGAGATGAAAATAAAGGAAGACAAGCCGTTCCCCGTATTAATCTGCCCTTTGCAACAGCAGTGCCTTATCTGACCACCCACGTTCATCTGGCCTGCTGACGTCGTTCCTTGCTTCATTTGCACAATCTATTTTTGTACCTTTGTGTCTTTTGAGGAACTGGCTGGCAATGATTCACACCTCGCATCTCGGCTCCGTGTGAAATGTCCAAAAATGTTGCTAGGGGGGACTATGTAGAATGGGGGAGTGGACGTAAAAACATGTTTATTAATTTTCGTTTGGACAGCAGCCTGGCAAACAAAACGGATCGCCCCTCCTAAGAACATATCTTGCTTGAGCTGTTCGTTTCGACAGCCCGCACGTTTAATGTTGTGCTAAGGCTTACAGCAGCTGGGTCGCGAGATCAGAGTTGTTCCGGAAGAGAATATACGCCCAATATGGGGTATCTTCATAGAGATGGTTTGTGTTGAAGTCGATCACTTTTGTTTGAGGATGGGACACTCACTACTAACGACCTAAGCAGTCTTGGGCGAGAGAGGTGCAGCACAGACCACTGACACATTTGAAAGTGTGCAAAAAAGGCAGCCTTTATTGAAACAGGAGCACATCACAACATTTCCTAGGCCTTCCTACAAAATTAAAACCTCACTATACAAAAGTTAATCACCTAATTTCATACCCCATACCCTAATGACCCCCCCCCACATAACATAAACCAGCAAGTATTTAACTCATCACATACTGCCCACCTGCAATTGTGACCTTTCTAACTTCCTCCGCCGCATATCAGTGGATCTATTAACAGCTACTAAACGTAACTTCCTATAACATAACCTTTAACTTCATGCTTTGTTCCGATGTGAGCCTGTTCACACCCTCCCTTTCAGCCTTGTTTGCCGATGGCAACAACAATAACATTAGCTAAACCCATGCAAACTTCTCGGCCAACTGCCAACCCACACTGCACCTGTCTCAAAGCAACAACCATTCAATAACTTCTTCCTCCTTGCGCACCTATCCCTTACAAACTCCAACCAACCCGTAATGCAAATCTGCACCATGTTCTACACTCTGTCTATGCTAAGGGATGGGAGTGTGGGGGCAACAAAACAGACCCCCTGAAAATACTGGGTTGCCACCATGTCATCTAACCTTGTAATGGTGGGTGGCAGCCCAAAATGGCCGACTGAATACCCTGGGGCTACAACCTTTAATGGTATGTAGGCCAACAGGTGCACAGTTCTCTGGACTGCACCATTCCCACAATAATCCCGGGCAACAGACCTCCCCTTGGTTGGCTGTCCCTCAAACCCCTATTGAGTGAGAGAGGCACAGCACAGACCACTGTCACATTTTGAAGTGAGAAAAAGGCTGCATTTATTGAAACAGATGCACATCACAAAAGTTCCTGGGCAGTCTGCCTTACAAAACTAAAATCTCACTTTAAAAAAGTTCATCACCTAAATATCCCACCCGCCTCTAAAAGTCCCGACCCCCACCACTAAATGTCCCGCCCCCGCATAACATGAACCAGCAAGTATTTAACTCATTACATACTGCCCCAATGAAAATGTGACCTTTCAGCTTCCCCTACTGCTTATCAGTCAATCTATTAACATCTGCTACACTTAACTTCCTATAATGTAACCTTTACTTCCCGCATCGTTCTGGTGTGAGCTTGTTCACACCCTCCCTTTCAACCTGGTAAAAATGGACCCCTGAAAATACTAGGCTGCCACCGTGTCGCCTAACCATAAAATGCTGGGTGGCAGCCCAAAATGGCTGGCTAAATACCCTTGGGCTGCAACCTTTACAGGTATGTAGCCCAACTGGTGCACATTCCTCTGGACTGCACCATTCCCCCAATGATCCAGGGGGACAGACCTCCCCTCTGTCTGCTGCCCCCCAAACTCCTATTCAGTGGTAGTTTCCATGCTTCTGATGGCTGATGAAAGTTTTTTTTTCTCGTAGGGAGTGAGAGGCCTTGCTGTTATGATAATCTGTGGGGAGCTCTTGATGGAAAATGCGGAATGGCTTTATGAAAGTGCTGAAAAGTTAGCTGTCATTGCCAAGGCAGGAATCCACCACTTCTCGAGTCACTGGCTGGCAGGCTCATTGTTACTCAAGGGTGGTGTGAGAGAGAAGAGACTGGGAAAGAAAGGAAATATCCCCCACAAGCAGTTACATTGCCTGAGGCGGACATAAGGGCTCTCACTCTTTACACCAACTCTTGCTTCAGTAACTGGCAGCTAGTGATGAGAAGATTAAACCAGACTTCAGTGGGTACATCTACGATGATCGAAGTGTGGAGAAAGCAGACTCTGAGTGACGATATCTAAGGGCGAACATGTGATAACACAGTGTACCATATAGTAAATAGATGTGACCCCATGCTAATATATGGGGCGACACATAGGATAAACTACATGCTACTAACAGGATTAGGTTTTAATCGAACTTTTAATAAGGTCATCACAGACGTGAAGTGTCATGCTGGAACCTACATTATTATTTTGCATTTGGATAGTGCCATTGTTATGGCATCGCAGACTATTTTATATCAGGATGCACTTTATTGGAGAGCTGGAAAGGCCCATAATGAAAGTAATTACTTGTGCCTACTACCCCTCCTGGGGTATAGGCCATTAACCAGGACTCTTGAGCCGTCTCTGTCCCGGGCTTTTCCTTGAATCTGGCTTCAGGTGTAACTCATCTCCTTACAGTCAGCCTCAAGACCTTGACGCCAGGTGTTTTTTTGTCCTTCCTCTTTTCCTTTCACCTTGAGGGTTAAATGTGAGGGCTTGCCTGGTGGTGTCCAATGTAGGCTCGCAGAAGGTGTGGCCTATCCAGCCCTAGCATCTTTTCATGATTTCTTCATGAGTAGGGAGCCGGAAAGTCTGCTGCCATGGATCGTTGTTGATGATGGGCTGCGGGCAGCAGATTTGGAGGATTTTCCTCAAGCAGATGTTGATGAATGTCTGGTCTTTGTTGCTGGTGGCCACTGATGTCCTCCAAGTTTCTACTCCATACAGAAGGATGTTGGTGTTGAAAATCCTGATCTTGGTTTGCAGCTTTAGGTCCCTGGAGTGCCAGATGTTCTTTAGCTGAATGAGAGCAGCCCTTGCTTTGCAGATTCTTGCCTTGACGTCGACATCTGTGCTGCCCTGCTTGTCTGTGATACTGCCAAAGTAGGTGAAGGCCTCAACCTCTTTTAGTACATCACCTGCAAGAGTGACTGCAGTTGTACTCATCATGTTAGCCTTCAGGATCTTGGTTTTCCCACTGTGGATGTCGATACCAAGTTGTGATGATGTAGCTGCCACTGTGTCAGTCTTCTCTTGCATCTGCAGATGGATATGGGAGAGAAGGGCCTGGATGTCTGCAAAGTCCAGGTCGTCGAGCTGAGTCCAAGGTGTCCACTGGATCCCATTTCTTCTCCTTGCTATGGATGTCTTCATGATCCTGTCCAGGGCTAGGAGTAAGCAAAAAGGCCAAAGTGAACAACCCTGCTGAGTTCCTGTCCTCACTTCGAAGGCTTCCAGTGACTGCTCCTCCATGGACTGTCTTGCATGTGATTCCCTCGTAAGAGTTCCTGGAGATTCTTATTAGTTTATCTGGCACACTGTAGTGGTGGAAAAGTTTCCAAAGGGTCTCTCTGTCCACCCAGCTGAATGCCTTCTCATAGTCAATGAAGTTGACATGGAGGGGGAGTTCCATTCCACGGACTGCTCAGTGATGATGCACAGTGTTGCTAGCTGGTCTGTTCGGGATCTATCTTTGTGGAAGTCAGATTGCTGGTCTCATAACAAGAGAAAATGAAAGTAGAGAAACCATAATACATTGCGTCCCCAATCCCCACTACCTTTGACTGGATGGTCTGATGCTCATTATTAACTGTGTACCTCCTAAAATATACATTGTGTTTTTATTGCGTTGAGATGGAAAACTGAACTCAGTCTGCATTTCAATGAGAAACATCCCTCTCCTTGCAATTTAAAAAAGTTAGCATTGAATCACCAGTCCTTAGACCCTAATAGGAGAAAGGTAATAATAGTTATGTCAACAGAACATTGTGACCTCAGGCAACTATGTGGACATTGTGACTTCAGAGATAAAATGACCTGTCATGTTGCCCTTGCCCTGTTGTGTAACTGCTGTTAATAGAAGATACACCTGTGATACTTGACTACGAGGTCCTATACATAGGGTAATATGCTGTGATATAATCCACAAATGCATAGATAGGCAGAACGACTTTATAGATGCATGAAATGTCCTTTGTTGTCCACTGATTGAATTGGTGTGTTGTCTACTTTAGAACATCCTGGAACATCCTCAAGAACTTCACAAGAAGTCTGAGATATGCAGTTTTATGATCGCCCGGCAAGAATAATCTTATTTTTCGAAAGAGGACCATTGATATTATTGGTCACCAATATTATTTGCATGTTTAGCTGGTGTTTTACCTTATTGATTATTGGCATTGAGCGGTAAAATGATTGTCAAGGAATCACATGAAGCAGAGGGGCCTACAAAAGAAAAAACAGCAATGGCGTGATAGTACAAATACCATTGGTGTAGTCTGAAGGGCCAGACTTCTGATTTTCAACCAATCAGAAAAAGGCAGTTTGGCCTCTTTCAATATGGGATTGGATGACAGCTTTCCACTCAGGTATTTCATTTTGGGCACATATTAGAAAGGGGTGGGCTCGGTGGGGAAACGGTAAAAAATCTCCACGAGCACGCAGAGTTCCGCGAACACGCAGAATTGCTTGTTCCGCCCGTTCGCGATGCTATTTTCCTGTTCGCGAATGCTGTTTACATGCTCGGGGGGGAAATATCTCGCAAACACACATTTTGAAAGCACGATCAAGCAAAATATTCAACGAAGCGCGAAATTTTTGCCAATTTCGCGTTGTCTGTGGAAGGCGAAATTACCCAAATTCCGCGAGCGGAACGGAATTTACCACCCAGGCCTTATATTAGCTAATGTGGGGTAGCTGCATGTTCTGTTCTAGTGTTAACAGCCGTAAGATATCATAGAGCTTACAACCGGTATATTAGTCGATAATAATAAATGATTTTAGACAGGTTCTGGTTGGAAATATTAAAGACAGACCATCGAAGTTCACAATATTGTGACCAGTATATCGAGGGGCAAAATATCGAAAGGTAAGTGTGTAGATTTTCTCTACCTAACTCTATATATATTTACCTTGGTGAGATTTATATCTAAAGGTATTCGATGTGGAGTTAAGAATAGTGAATCCGTATCTCCCTCTGTGCACTTTCCTCTTTGATATTTCGCCCCTTGATATTCTGATCACGATATTTTGACCATCAATATTTTGCCTACGATATTCCCTTCTAAGATCAAGGGGAGGGTG
Source organism: Triturus cristatus (assembly GCF_964204655.1). Lineage (NCBI taxonomy): Eukaryota > Metazoa > Chordata > Amphibia > Caudata > Salamandridae > Triturus > Triturus cristatus. The sequence continues at coordinate 965,046,158 of NC_140589.1, forward strand.
ATGATGTTACATGATTTGAAGTCTCATAGCTAAGCTTGCTGCTAGAAACTTGATGAGAGGAGGCTCATAATAATTTCGAGCAGCTCCCGTAACTCACATCATTCGTTCTGGAGAGTGCAACTTTGACTTTGGTTTCAAAAGCCACCAACGACTTGATTAGTATGGTGGATTCCGACTACACAAGACTAAAGATAGCCTGGCTTTATCTCTGATGACTATTAGTACAGATGGCTCTTCACACAAAACAGGCTTGGCAGTGAATTCTTCATCAGTAGGCGGCTAATTTATCTTATTGATTCATTGCCCCATAAGGGAAATACCTTCTATTTGCAGAGTCAAATTATGAATAAGAACCTTAATTTTCTTTGTATCTATTACTGCCAAATAGTAATTGTAGCTCCCCGAGACATTGATAAGGGAATCAATGGCCTATCGTTGATATGTTCCCTAATGTTGGCACTAGCTAGTGGTAACCCTAACTTGGAATAATTTGTAAGTAGAATGTTTCTGTTGGGTAACAATGTATTGATAACATAGGTACAGCTCTAGTTACATGACTTGTTTAAAGACAAAGGTGTCCCAAAATAAGCTTGCTTCTGCCAAGTCTCAGATGTTCTCATAATTCAAAGTATGAACCAGAGAAGTGATTATGTTTGTAATTTTGACAATAGGAGACATACTAGAAAAGAGTGTGAACTTGAACAGTTTTCTTATGATTACATGGTTTTTGTATCAAGGGACAACAAGTGCATCCATAGGCAATGATTGGCTACCGTCTTTCTCCGTGGGGGCCTTATTCATACTACAGATGATCATGGATATTGGATGAATTCATGAATTGGGAATAGCTGTTTCATAAAAATAGGGGTGTTGAAGAGAATGCACAGGACAGTATGGGCTGTGCCTGAGCAATGTATATTTGCAGCAAATATTGGTGTAGAAATAGGACTCCAGATATCTTCAATCTTTGGCTCAAATGACGAGTTAATATTTCTGTTCTCTTTTATGTTGTTTGGGGTAGAAATGTGAGCTGGCGTGTCATATTGAAGCTCGGATATCATTTGATTATCAAGCATATCATCAAAATGTTTACTACGTTGAGCTGTGATGCTGGGCTGAATTATGTGGCAGTGGAGGTCCAAATTAGGCAGCCAGGTTGACTAAATTATGCGGCAAGAAAAGGCGATTACGTTGCATATTGCAGCCCATTTTTTTCCATAGAATTACATCATTATTTTGGCGTTTTTACTCATGGTAGCAATTTATGGATAAAGATTTCACCTCATTAGTGCCAGGTTGTCAACCACATATAGCAATAAGCAACTGAAAGATGACCAGTCAACTTCTGCAAAGGGCCTACCACTGGGCGGGACTACATTTTGCGACATTTCTAGTAACTTTTTATCCGTTGGAGCTGGAAACATCTTGTTTTTAAATCTGTAGATTATGCAGCAGACGATAGACTGAGTGGCAAATGCAGCGAACCAATTACAATGCGGAAAAGGCCACAGCCGTAGAATTGTGTAATTCCAGTTGCTCTGAATATAATACACAGTCAGAAAGGAGAGGTTTCGAAAAATCCTTTCAATGCCCTGCAGAGCAGATCATACTTTATTTGGAGTCTCGTTCTTGAAGATTGTGACCCGTAATTGAATGAATCCCTGTTTTCTTGTGAAGTACTTTAAAGCTCTTGAGCCACATTTGTGCCTTTGAAACCCGCTAATGAAAAAATAGATTAGATAATAGACTGGAATCATTTCTAAGGGTTCATGGCCGCTGTCCAGCACTTAGTTATTTTCTGGCTTGGTTTGTGCTGTGTACCACCACATGCATCTATATGGGAAACATGGAAAACACCCAGTGGGCTTGAGGCACAGGTCTGTTTTCAAGACTGTATAGCTTTAAGATCCTTTGCCATCCAACCATGAAAGTAGCCAGAAGGAGTGGCACATGAATGGTTTTCTGCATGCATAATACTCCTGGCTGCTAGTGGTGGGTGGGCCACTGAAAGCTCAAGCCAAGCTCGAGCTAGAAGCCTGGCTCTGGCTCAGCTCGAGGTTCACTCGGAACCTCGAGCCCAAAACGAGCCGAGCTTTTACAGGAGACAATGTAGTCTAACGGATGTCACTTCCTGCATATCCCTCTGTGCTGAAAAAAAAGTAGTCATTGTCTTTTATGAAGCCTCTCATGTTCAGGGGCAAGGTTCACGCTGTGCAAAACTACCAACAATGTAATGTAAATCCTGCCTGTCAACCACGCTTTAATCTCATCCTTTGGGAATTAATCACACCATAATGTGAAATTGGAAAATCTGGGATCAATCCCTCTTTCCCTGCTTTAACAAATTGTGTGGCCCTAGGCAAACATTTTATTTCACCAAGCCTCCTTTTTAGGTCTCGTCTGACCCAGCACATGCGCTGGTCTGGCGAGACTTTTTGAGAGGGCTCCAAAAAGTGCTACCATGGCCAGCCTAGAGCTACAGTGCATGTGTGCGGGCGCGCGCGCCGCGCATGATCGCGATTACTTCACTTTCGCGGCCGCACGGTTGCTTTGATGTTTGATCACGATCACTTTAGCGGCCGCACGGTCGCTTGTCATTGCCAATAGGTCTAGCTTTTGGGACCTTCTAAGTATTTAGTTATGCAACTGTTGCATCGCTAAACACTTATAAGGTCCCACAGGCGTGACCTATTGGCACGTGAGAGCACCTTCACATTCTTGAGTTCAGGATGTGTGCTGTAGCAAAAGCTCTTGTGTTTGATTAAATAAACTATAATGTTGCTCCATGTATTATAAGAATTGGTCCACATATAGGGTACACATTGACTTGTCTCTACGTACACTTATCCTCAGGGCGGGGGCATGAATGAAGTTTATGTATAAAAACTAGCTCTTATAGTAAAAGCTTCACAATGCAGTGCTTCTGTAAGGGGATGTACTAATTTGAATGCTTCTGCATGTTAAAGAAATACACTTATTTTGAATTTGGAAGAGACCATAGCATATTCTAACATGATGCTTGCTGCTAGATTTGCAGGACAAAGATTTTCAGGGCTCGACTCGTGCACCGGCTTTTAGAGCCAGAGCCAACCACTGAGTGCTCAGCTGTGGCTTGGCTGTCCCTGTTAGTTTGTTGGCTTGCCCACCTCTACTTGCTACTTTAAATGTTTTTGGGGCCTTTTTTAAATAGAAGACACAGACTCTAAAACATATTATGCTTGAATGCCAATAGGAAACTTCATGGCTGGATGGCACTGGGGTTGTTTTATGTTTTTTGTGTGTCACTTGAGCATTTCCTAATTGAATAGCAATGGGCTATTCAGTGGCTAGCTTGCACTAGATCAGCGATTCTTAAACTTTTGACCGCTGTGGCCTCCCGCTGAATCATTACTAGAAGCCGGGGACTCTCACTGAGTCATTTCTGAAAACTAGAGGCACTCCACTTAAGCAATGTATGATATGAACCTCATAACAAGACACACAAATACAAAAACAAGTATACACCGAACAAATGCACAAAAATTTAAATATTTTGTTTAATTTTCTATCAACTATATAAAACAAGTTTTCACATTTTTCAATTTTGCCTATTTATTTGTATATACTTTATTAATTGTAATGAATGAAATGTAATAGTGTTCAGTTTTGTAAAACCGTCACAGACCCCTTCAGTAGGCCCGAGTATCTCCAGGGGTCCCTGCACACAGGTTAAAAACCACTGACCAAATATTAATAATCACGCATTGGCACTTGGGCATTTCATAATTGGTTGCCACTTAAACGTTATCTGGCCAATTGCTAACCACCATGCACAATTACAAGTTTTCTATATGTGGACATGCACCTGGTAAGCACTCCTTTGTTTCTGTTCTTCACCAATATTTCCACAGCTCCCTTTGGCGGGGAATTCAGAATCGTCCCAGTGTTTCTAAATGGCACTGTGGCATTTCATGGCTATATCACAGTTTGTCCCTGCAGAGGCGCTGATAATGCGTCACTGTGGACTCATATCACCTCTAGATGAAGCTTCATACCCACATAATTAATTTCCTCAGCCTGTCTAACGTAGTAACAAAGCATTTTCTGCTTACCACCTCAGCACGTCTGACCAATGTGCGCCCCGGACCATCAAAATTAAAGTCGGTGGTCTTGGAAAACATTCTGCACTCATCACAGATCTGAATAATGTAAAATCATGGAATCATGCCGCACGTGACAGAGTGTTTGGAAATGTAAGATTTTCACTATGGAACAGAAGGCCATTCATGATGGATGCGCTATGATGTCTGTGGCCTTAAAAGAAGGTAAGCAAGCTGAGCTCCAGAGGGACACCAGTCCTGGTGGCATCTCGCGGGAATGAAAGTGGAGGGGGAGGACGCTCATGGACACAGTGGAAACCATTGCCAGTAGCTTTGCGACAAACCTTCTGAAGAGCCCTGAAGACACACAATCTATTTTAAAGGTGGCAATGAAATCGGCACTCACTGTGTGTTTTGCACCCTTAAAACCAGGTCAGGATTGTCTTCTGTGGAGGTCCCATTAGCCTTGTGGACTGAGTCCTGTGCTGTAAATGGCCACTAACAACCGTAATAAATGCAGTTTTGCTTTCAGTGCTGCCTCATTTATGTTGCTTCAACATCTCAACTAAATGACTTTTGCTGCTCTCATTGGCTGACAAAACCTCTCAAAGTTATACACATATGCTCTGTCCAGAGATCTGTTTGTTTGTGGCGCCTATCCCCTTCTCTATTACCTTTCCCTGGTTCATACACTGAGGACCTTTGAGTATGAGCATGAGTAATAAAGGAACCTGCCACGTGGCAGTAGACATTATATTTATTTAAATTTAATTTTAAATTTAATTTATGTTTTGTAAAGGACTACTGGATGGTTCAGTGCAATAATCAAGTACAGGAAGGGGGGAATAAGATTACAATAGACACAATATCTTTTAATAGAAGTGATTGGTGGTTGCCGTAGCTCTTCAGATGTGAATGGAATTTTCTGATCTGCTTCAAGATACCAATGTAAATAAAGTGAATGCTAAAGGGTAGAGCTTGAGGATGTAAATGCCCAATCCACGTCTGTATCCATTGTTTGTTTGCTCACCATGCCAAACTGGGGTGGTATGGTGAGCAAACAAACGATGGATTCAATCCAGATTTGTGACTGGGGATGAATGTTTGATTGGTTCAGCATCCCGTCCATCATTTGTTCTTTTTGCTTTTGTCGTCCTAAGTGGGATTGGTTGCCTAGACGTAGGTCCCGTGCTCACTGGGCCACTGGATTCAAGCTAGCCTGGCTGATGAGGAGTGATAACCCGAAAATGGTTCCAGGATGCTTGTTTCCATTCCAGTCCAGGGAGGGCCTGGCTTGGCAGTTCGAGCTGGGCTGTTCCCATGAGGAACATGGTCAAGACTGATTTACGCATGGCTGGGTCCAAACTGGGGTTGCACGGTGAGCAAAAAAAGATAAATTAAACCCATTCTGCGATTGGGGTGAATTTTTGATTTGTTCAGCATTCCATCCATCTTGTTGTTTGCTACAGCAAAGATATGGGCAGTTTTATTGTGACTTTGCAGTAGGAAAATGATCTCACAGAGGCTACACGTCCTTGATCTCATTTGAATAATAACTCTGAACCGAATGTGACCCATTAATTCTGACTGTAATTGATGGTGTAGGTAGAGCACCCAGAACATAGCAAAGTCTGAAAAAAGTACCATGGTGACTTTGGAGTTCTTTTATACAATGCCATATGAGAGACCGTATTTTTAGGTCATGCCTACCCACCATTTTTATTTGGTTTAACATCTACACAGATTTAAGGTGTCTGTTGTCAAAGACCTATTGTGTAAAATACCCATATTCAGAGTGGCTTTCGGTCAGCCCATTGTTTAATTTTGGTTGTCTCTCTCATCAGACTCATTTCCTTTCTTTTTATTGGAGACTTTGCATCCGCTTCGTGTGTTTGTTCTTCCTCCTTCCTTACCATCATTTCTATTAGGTGACTTGTATCCTTCCACAGCTGATATCAAGGAAGTCATATTTGTTTGAGCACTCTATGGAAGTGCATGTGTTTTCTTGTTCTCTCCACCATGTGCTGCTTTTGTCTTGACGCCCCTACCAATCACACGCTTTCTGTTGCTCTTCGCCTTTTGCAGGTCATCTGTAAAAGCACAGCAACAGTTGTATTTTGTGAGGGTTTGACTATAAAGCAGACTTTACCAGGCAGGTTTTCCTTTATCGCTTGCATTCCACATTTTTCATGGAAACCTCTGCTTTCACACACAAAGGTGGTATTTTTGGTCCTGGAAGAGAGGGGGGCTGTTCCATTCACTCAGTTGGCATTGGAGGCAGAAGATGTACTTAGCTTGACTGAAAGCAGATGTACCTTCTTATAGAGGCCCATAAATCTACTCTCTGCAGTTCTGCGGAGCACCAACTGGCTAGAGCATTTGTTTTAGTTCCAAGCCTCTGGGAAAGTAAATTAGGCCTTGGCAATCGGATTCCTTTAAATCTTACACTTTTTATTCAAGGCTTATGACAGCTTGTATGTTCCTTTAACTACCTGCAACTAGTTCCCTATCTTATTTTTAAGGTAGATCACATGCAACAGACATTTTAATTTATTTTTAGAGATTTTTACTTCAACAGAATTGGAACAATAAACGGTGCCATTTATAAAGATTGAAAACATAGTTTTCAAGAAATACCTTAAGATATATGTTTGCATTTCCTCCAGTATTTTGACTTTATTTTCTTCTACGTTATTTTAAATAATGCTTTAGAAACAGATATTGGTAAAGCTAATAGCATAGCACTTGCTTTATACATGCAAGACTTACTGACTTTGCCAATGCTTTTGCTATTGTTGCTAAAATCTCACATGAGATACTAGGAGACAACACCATGGTGTGTATTGCACATTTTATTTAAAATAATAATTAAACAAGGAAAAAAGGGATTGCGGATCCTGCCTTCCGCAGCCTCTAGCTGTGGTACTACCCACCTATCACCAGCTCAGACCAACGTGCTAAATATAAGTCATACTGAGGAAGAAGTTGTTCAGCGAAAACAGTTCTCAATTAGTTCTGATAGGCAAACAGTTACATCCACTTAAAAAACTCTATTTTACAGGGTGCTGCCCTGCCAAGAGATATGGTGTATGTCAAAGTTCAGGTATCACCTCCACAAATCTCATAAAAGTGTGCACCCTTTGTACATGTTTTAAGTTAGGTAATGTTGAGCGCTTTCTGTGGGGGAACTAGGCCAACTGTGGACTCTTCTACAGAAGTAAATTTTTTAATGGACACTCCCATTTCGAAAATGGGCATCATTGAACTGCTTAACGTTAGCCTTTTGGTTTGATTCAGTTTTTGGTCGATAGGTACTCCATCGGAAACGTGATGGATATATTATTCAAAAGTGCACTAGAATCTAATTCACTTGTAACAAGGCGGACGAGATAACTGTAATGTCATGACACAGTAGCCGTCTGCCAAAATCTGTTTCAGGCCCCTAGACCCTGATTACAAGAACTTCAAAATTATGGGCTTGAATTCACACATGCTGTGTACATGTTCTGGTCCCTGACCCCTGTGTGTGTTTAAACCTTACGTACGGTACACCTTCCCTAGTCCTCAAAAGCACAAGATCATCCAGGGACTCCCTCTGTGTACTCCAGAATCACTTGATTGGGGCACCCTTCAGTTTTCATGTGGCATAAAACCCACTAGGTATTACTTTTATTTATCTGGCATGCATGTATCATTTATTGCAGCTCTCTTCTCAGAAAGCAATCCTTGGGCTACAGCTGGTAAATTTCATTGTCGGCACATCCCATTCAGTGTTCTTTCCAAGCCAAACCATGACAGCAAGTCATCTCTTTACATGTGGTCCTGCCTTAATACAAAGGTTCAGCTCACATCCTACCTTAATCTCTAAGTTACTCACAGACTTGCCTTTCTGTTCAGCTTGGGGGTGGGGGGCTTCTGTCCAGCTAGGGGACAGATGAAGGAGTCAAAAGTCACTGGGCCTTTAACCCGCCAGAAGGCAAATTACTGATGGGAGACTTAGGAGACCACAAGATTACAAAAATGTATCAGTCCATTACAACAAGCAATCCTAGTACCCTCGACACCCTACGGACCAAGTGGACGACTGACCTAGGCTCTATAGATGAGGATGACTGGACGGAAGCGCTGCAATATCCATCGTCTTAGACGTATACAAATCAAATATCTCCACCTGGTATATTACACACGGCTTAAGTTATGGAAGACTGGGCTCATTGCATCCCCACAATGTCTCCGTTGCAAATGTGACGAAGGCTCATTTCTACACACAACGTGGTCCTGCGCGGCACTGGAACTCTTTTGGCGCGGTGTGCTCAGTTGCCTAGCAGAAGTGCTGGGGTGGAACTTACCTAAATCCCCTAAGTTTACACTACTACACTGTACAGAGGGAATAGGTGGGAATACATATAAACAGCACTTTGTATTCTTAGGGCTTACACTAGCTAAGCTAGATATAGCCAAACAGTGGAAATCAGATACACCACCCCGTGTTGGAACCTGGAAGCGAGGCATGGACTTTACTATGGGATAAGAAGGCCCAGTTTTTAAAGCACGCGAATGCCCCCAGAAACATACTAAAATCTGGCAACGATGGGCAGACTATAGAGGCTTGTCAGTGGAATCATCTAACAATCCCTTCTTACGCTCAGACAATATGATGTTGCCATACGTACAAATATCAGTAGATACAGGCCTGAATACGACATATTGTTACAGAGGGTGGCAGGGGGTCAGCGGGGTACACAGATACCTGTTGTTTGTAGCAGTTTGTGTTTCATTGTGTCTTTCTTGTTTGTCTCATATCAACTCAATGTAAAATGCAATCAGGCCCGGTGGGCACATGTATGACTTAGATACAGTTGTATACCCAAGGTGAATTTTCTATTGTGCCGGATGCTCTGGATTTGCATTGTATTAATTCTCCATAAACTGTGTTGTGGAGAAAAAAGAGTCACTGGCAAGGTTGAGATAAATGCCCCCTTCTGATTCTCAGATGGTTGACGACATCACCTCAGTAGCTGACCTGTTTGGTAGATGGTCAGTTATACTTCACAACCATGTTGTATAGCAACACCTTCTTTGGGTACAGGTGTAAAGGGACATTTTCATGGACGCAGGTGTAAAGGGACACCTTCACGAGGGTATATATCTAGGTACTGTCAAGTGGGGCAGGTTTTATGAAGTGAGGGTCTGCGGGAAGAAGGGTATTTTGGATGGTGCTTTCAGGATATCCACGGTGAAAGAGGGCCATGGTGGCCTCCTAGCCAGCTTCACTTTGCTGAAGAGGTGTGCAGAATGTGTGCGTTCGTGTGAGATGGCTTGTGAGATACCGCTGTCTCTAAGGATGAAATGCTCACAGGGTTTTGTTGGCGAAGCTTTAGCTGCCCTACAGCATGTGAGTGTGGCTAGGTAGGTGTATTGCGGGTGGTACCTCATTGCCACAATAAATGTTACCATCCTTGTATTGTAGAGATTAGGGAGGTTTGGCTTCCTGTACTTGTAGAATGCATCCTTCAGCGTCACTGAGAAACCTAGAAAATGTCCACTTCTCATACACACTTACCTGGCTGGGAGTATCTTTCTGCTGTGTTTCTAAGGATTGTGACGCATCTGATTTTTTTCTAGGCCTTTTATTTTGACACATTCCACAGCCGCATACAATGAACGGCAGCTTCTGTCGTTCACCTTCGTTAACGACTCGTTTGTAGCCCTATGCCTGCGGCCTCTTCCTGCTGCTTATCTCAACACTTTTAAATTATTTCCTGCGCATGCGTCCGGCGAAAGTCTAGCATGAGGTGTGACTGTTGGCTTGGTGCCCACATTATCTCCCTTACCAAAGTCCAGCCTGCTTTGCTACAGTACCGTGTTGGGGCTTTCCTCTGACTCGTTCTGACTGTAGTGGCACCGTGCCAGCCACGCCTGGCGAGCATCGCATGACAAAGTCACAGCCGTGCGGCTTTCAGAGAGAGTCTCTGCACTGTGGAGGGAATAATGGATCAAAGAAACTGAAGAGAAAAGTTGGAGATACATCGAACAGGAGAAAAGAGAGTGCAAGGGATATAAAGAGACAGCAAAAGAAAAAACGCGACAGACGGAAAAAGACAGAGGCGGAGAGGGAGAGGGAAAGACAGGAGGAAGCAAGAGATGTAAACAGACATAAAGAGATAGCTCAAAACTGAAAGGAAGAAGAGCGCTAGAAAAAAAAAGGTGAGTCAAAAAGATAGAGTAAGGAAAAAGAAATACATCAGGAAAAGAAGAGCGTGAGGAAAAGAGAACCAGACATACCGAGAAGTAGGGAACAGAGAGTGAATTAAAGATAGGAAGTGATAGAAAGGACGAGAGAGAGGATGAAAATAGCTGATTAAGTTTTAATATTAAAATCGATTGGTTGGTTGCCAGGATGGCTGAGTTTGGAAAATTTCAGGCAGAGATGCATCTAATTATGGAAATTCCTATAAAATATGAATAGATATATAGTGCCTGCTTGATAAACGCTTCCAGTCAAATCATACATTTAGTGGCGCATGGTAGGTGGAATTCCAAGTTGTGGTAAATTCTTGATTGAGAAAGACAAAGCGTTGGAAAAACTAAAACGTGTTTGTGTGACCTGAGAAAAACAACCCTTCTTTTGCCTTTCTTTGTAGGGTGAATATGTAGTGTCCGGCCTGCCTCATTCTGCGTTGTTTCTCTGTCTTTGGGCTTCTGGATCATGCATCAGGGGAGACGAGCAGCTTTCCACTCCTCCACCTCAACTTGCCTCCTACAACAGAAGAAGCATTCGAGCCCAAGCAAGAAGCTTCTTCTAAGGAGGTACTTACCGTTTTCCTGCTGGGAAATGGCTCTTGCTTTTTGAATGCTCAACTCAGTCTTTGGGAGTTTGGAGCCCTAGCCAATAGCCACGTAGTAAAGACTGCACACCTCTCTGGTCGGCCAAATTGTTAATATACAAATAACCATAGTATATCATTTTAATAGACTAGTTAAGGGTTCTCCCTAGTAAGAAGGTGTCCTTCAAAAAGGGTAAGAACCCATTTTCAGTTTGAATGCATTTCAAGGGAAAATTTGATTCTGATTTGTGAAAATAAAAAGTACTATTGACTTTCAAATACTGTGCCTAAAGACATACTTAAAAGATACAAGGATGACTACAGAAATAAACAAGCATTTGCAATGCAATAGGTCTGTCATTTACAAAACTAAAAGCGCCCATACGGCACTGTCAATTTAATGGCTGACGCGCCCCTTTACTTAACCGAACCGCGTCTAAGGAAAGGGCACGACTGACATTTAAGTAAAAGCGTGGCATGGGGCACTTTTACAAAAAAAAAATATTTATTTGTTAACTTGGCAAAACAAATGCTTTTTTTTGTAAAAGCGCCCCATATGGTGCTTTTACTTTAATGGCGGCTGTGCCCTTTCCTTAGATGCGGTTCATCTAAATAAGGGGCGCGGCAGCCATTAAAGTGAAGGTTCGGCATGGGGCAGTTTTAAAAGCAAATGTTAATAAAGTAAAAAAAAAAAAACATGCAGCGGCATTCGGCGGCGCAAATAAACCAAAGGCACGGCTGCCACTGCATGTGCCATCGGTGTCCATAAAAAAATAATAATAAAGCGATAGGGGAGTGCGTGTCCTGCCTGAAACAGCAGGCAGGAGAAAGCCATTTAAGCAAATAGTGCTCGGAGGCTGTAATTAAAGCCTACTGATTAACAACACATGTAATGGGGGTGTCCTCATGGGAGGTTACAAAATGAGACAAGGCGGAACTAAGATGGGGCTACTAATCTTTATGAGCAATAGAAAGCCACAGTTTCCAAAGGACAATGACAGAAGCCAATAAAAAATATGAGCGGAGTGGGCGGAACTTCAAGTCCATGCCTAAATACAGCATGATTTGCAGAGCAGTGCATGTACTGCCTAGGCTCGACCTAAAAAGGATAGAGAATGACAAAAAAACTTGGCAAAGTAAAGTACCAACAAGCCCTGGCACTGAAGGGCACTTCTGTTTGGGCAGATTTGCCCATTAGGAGACCAAATGCAGTCACTCGCAGTTCAAGTGAGACAGTTGCCGAAGTTGACTGACCCATTGTACCACTCTGTATTCCGCAGTGGTAGAGAACAAAATATGACTGACAGCTGAACAGACCAATTGATAAAAAGTGCTGACCCTCTATGTATGTATTTTTTATTTATGTTTTATTTTTATTCTATGTGGTTGGCATGTGGGCTGCAGCTCACTGTAAGGCAGACATACAAAACAGTGATTACTAACAGGTGTAAACGTGGCTACCAAAACCAGCAACAACAATGGGCAGATATATTTTCAACCACGTTTTTTAAAGCACATGTGTTGTTAAGCAGTCTTTGCGGGTTGCAGGCGGAAAATAAGGGACGCGATTGATACCCTAACTAGTCCTAGATGACGACGCTGCCATAAAAATAGCTTTACACCATGCTCCTTCTACGTAGCCTATGGTCAAGCGCTTGGAATGGACCAGTACACAGGTAACAGCAATAACGCAATTTATTCTCGTGAAAAGGCCTTCCCACCTCACACATGAGATTTTCCCTATAATTTGATATAGAAGCCCGAATAGACACATTTTTTTCTGTAGCGGTGGTGGGATGCAAAGTGTTATATTACATGTTTTGTAAAGCGTTTTATGCTGCCTTACCGTCACCTCAAACATGTTGCACAGCCCAAGGTGACAAGTCATATGTTGGAGACGCATATCCTGTTTTCGTCCAGTTTCCAAACATTTTCCCGCACTTATTTTTAGCTGTTTTCGTGTGTTCCTCATTATATGTTACCCCGTGGCTCGAGCTATTCTGCTGGGTAGTTAAGGCCCTGTGGTTGGAGTTCTAGCCCGCAGGGCCATTCCCTACACACGAAATACCTGAAGACGAGGTCATTGTTTCCATTGTAAACCGTGGAAAAAATGATGCGTATATTACCGTGTTTTTTCTCTGTGTGACGCAGGGAACAGGAGCTCGTGTCTGTCAATAATAACTTGTCAATCGTGTTAGTTCCCCAAACAAGCCCTGTGACCTGGGGCAGCTGGCGCCTTTTGGTTCCTCTCCAGCGGGCGGGGTGAAGGGTGCACCTCACCCTTTCCCCAGAAAGAAATCCAGGGTGACTCACTGTGGAGAAGAATACAGGTGGAATATCTAAACCCGCACAGGCTCTCCGCACGGAGGAAACACAATTATTTTCAGGTATACACAAACTACAGTACATTTAAATTAGACTACATAATCAGTCACAGCATTTGATGCCAATCTATGACAGTCTTCAGTGCTTCCCAAACTGTGGTCCGAGGAACAATGGGGGTCGGTGAAGCCTCCTGAGGGGGGTCCGTGAGTACCTTGAAAATGAAATAATATTAACAGATTAATAAAGTGTATATAAATAGTGAAGCTAAATGTACAATTGAGCATTTTTTAAACGTCCTATAAACATGAAGAAATTTGAAACGGAAGGCTACAAATTAAATTACTATCCTCAGATTTATTTGTGGGAGTAGTCTAGGTGCACCAAACAGAATATAGTATGGATGACGAGTGGCCTCAATTGAATTTAGGAAAGCTCCAACCTTTCTATTAAAATTACATTTTGAGTTTGTTTTATTTATTTGTGTTTGCGAATTAAATAAAATGTGTCATAATTTGTGTATTTGTTTGATGAATGCTTTTTTCTGTGTATCGTTTTGCGGTTCTAATCATCGACAGTGCTTAGGCTGGGGCCCCCAGCTTCCAGTAATGATTCAGTGGGAGTTCCCAGAAGTCAAAAGTTTGACAACTATAGCAAGTTAGCATTCCTGTTTGCATAAGAGCGTATCACCACCCCAGGCTAGCACCTGTGTGCTGATCATCCTCATTGGCTGGGCTAGGCAGCAACTTGACTTTAGGTATCCTCCTCTTAAATAGAGAATTAAGCACAATTAATTTGTGTCATATTTGGCTCTAATGCCCGCATAGTTGCTAGATGTGCTTTTTGTCTCCAAAATGGGTGTATTGTATGTGTGTTGTTTGTGTGCACACACTACTTGCACACATCCTGAGGTCCTTTGCAACAGATTCTTGACCAAATAAACCCATGAGCTAATCAAGGGTGCACTATGTGTCTGTCCTATAATAACAGAAGGAATACTGCTAACTTTAAGCCTATGAAGGATGGAGTTTTCAAATCTGTAGTTTTGCAGTGAGGCATATGGTGGCGGCTGTGGGCACCTTTAATGGTGTTGATTGTGTATGAGCTACAAAGACTTCAGGATATTTGGCCATTCTAGTATCCCACTCTGAACTGCGCTCTTACTTTGATTAGTAGGTGCGTCATCAAATAAGGTACAATAGCAGTGTGGCCCAGAGGATCACTGCTCAGCGATCACACGTTTTCAAAGACCCTCAAAAATGAAAATGAGCTTAAAGTTTTATGATACATTTCGTTCAATTAGCAGCATTATAACACATTCCATGTGATGCTATGTCCCCAAACATTAGTGTTTAAACATCCAATCAATTCCCTCAGGAGTCTTTGCATCAGTTTCAATCCACTTTATTGAAGTTTTATTCAATATAACAATTGCACATCTGCCCAGCCATTGCGTTTCGACCTTGCGGACTTCATCAGGGTTGGGTTATTGCTCAATTCCTAATACTGCACGGAAGGCAAAAATATAAAAAAACAATGTCCGGTGCAAATTCCAGGTAGTAGGTTGGGTGGTATAGTAATCCCTGTTCAATCTTAATCATTCCAATCAAAGTTCCATTTCGGGAGCAAGACGGCCTGTGACTGATGTGCAATTGTTATAATGAATAAAACTTCAATAAAGTGGATTGAAACTAGTAGGTGTGTCTATTCATTTGCTCAAAAAACCCAGAGGCTGTTTTTGGGACTCAAAACCCAAGGTGGGTTGCTTAATGAGTGTAGTGCCAAGCCCAATCAGATGCCTTGTCTGAGGCCGGACTGCCTCTATCCCCTGGTTATTGGACAATTCATTCTAAGGCTTTTCGTCTACATAATATCAGCTAGTGGGGCACCCTAGGCTGAGCCTCCCAAATCACATACATTGCATAGCTCACCCACTGGTCTCTGCCATAACGTTCAGAGTTAACCAAATGTGGTGGTTAGTAACGCTTAAGAAAAAGCTTAACTAATAGTATATCTTTTCGGTGCCTTTCCTCGGTTATCTTGCCTGCTCTCAGCGCATAAGTTAGTTTTAAACTGCCATTTTAGTAATATGCCCCTATGCTGTTTATTTCCTTACAAGGATGTTGTAGTGTATGAAAACAGATGTGTAGAGCAGGATAGCGCGAGCTGGTAGTTGTGGAAAATGTATCTCAGTAACAGAGTGTTGTTTCCAATGAGACACCTTCTGATGCTGTGGGAATCCACCTGGGCCCTCATCATGAGTTTTCTGAAATTCCAGATTTGGTTGCAAGAGGATGTTTGCAGCCGAATCGAGATGATAAATGTGCTGGAAAGACTTGCACCATGAGATTTTTCCTGGATACATTTCACCAGTGAAAATCTGCCAACATTTCTCAGGAGAAAGGTTCTTGGAATGAAGAAGAAAAATCTGTGTACAAACATGGAAGCAAGCAATTATCTCTTAGTCAGAGATTTAGAGAACATTCTGCACCTCTTGGTGTTGCAATTACCTGTTTGCCTTATAGTACTGGATTTATTACCAGAATGCCAAGCACTCATAATGTAAGCCTTATTAGTAAAATGCAAATGTCAGTAAAAAATACAGAGGTATTCAAATTAATTTTGTTTACTGCTTTTGTACACAAACACCCCATGCTAAGTAACCATTGGCTCTCCAGTTATACGTTCTTCTTTCCCAGTGCTGGTTGCTTTTACAAGGCAATGGTATTTCTATAGTCAATAGTGGTGACTTGAAAGTATGACAACGTAATAGTCTATGCTCTCAATATCGCATCCACATAGTGTGAGGCAGTATTGCGTGATGCAGCATGGCGTGATGCAGCATGGCATGATGCAGTGTGGCATACAATTTGAAAGCATGGAAGTGCTATTTTCTATACTTTGCTGGTGGCCACCATGATGTGTCACACCATGCTTTGTCACTGAGTGGTTCAGCCATCTTGAAAGTGTAATAAATAGACTT
Source organism: Triturus cristatus (assembly GCF_964204655.1). Lineage (NCBI taxonomy): Eukaryota > Metazoa > Chordata > Amphibia > Caudata > Salamandridae > Triturus > Triturus cristatus. The sequence continues at coordinate 965,062,369 of NC_140589.1, forward strand.
TCAAAATGGCTAGTCATCACTTTTTGCTTAGCTATGGGAAGCAGCTTTTACCATGTACCACACATGCCTTTACCACGCAGTCTTAACCATGCAGGCCTTTACCACACAGATGACTGCACCACGCATAGTAAGTATATTTAAGGTGTATTTATATCGTAGCTACTAATTCTCCAAATTCAAAGAGAAATAAGCACTCCCGGGAGACGCTCACTCGGGATCTTTATTCCGAACTAAACAAACGCGTTTCGGCGACCTGCCTTCCTCGGTGTCTGTCGATGCACCGGAAGGCCGCCATATTTTATACATACTTTACATCCTTATGTCACAAGTGAAAAGGGACTACTCAATACTATCGCTGGATGCACTATTTTGTAATGTACAATTTAAAATTTCATCGCCATTGTTTGCAACAATATTACAATTTAAATGAAGGAAACAAGCTTGCGATAATGCATAATCCAATTATTCATCTCTTCAAGATTATTATAAACATTTCCATGTATAAAATTACAATTCTCGTGTTGCTCATCAGATATTTGCAGAACGCCATATTTACATACCGGGAATCGGCATTGGCACTACATAGTTACCACTACCCTATATGGGTGTTCAATAACCCCTGTGCCCATTTATGGCGATATTCCCTTGTTACCTCAAAAACATCTGGCCGTGGATCGGCTTAAGTCCCTCGCAGCTAATGAACATACTTATACTAATTTTGACATGTTACTTTCATTATTCTTTCACTACAACCTTAACAGAAAATCAGCAATTTCATTTTTCTTCCCATACAACCTTAACAGTTGACCAGCATTTTCATCACAGATTCCAATTACAAAATTACAAGGAAATCAAATCATACATAATCCTTATATTATATATGCTACAAATTCATTGTCTCCACCTCTCTCTCCTCCATTAACCTTTGATGCAGTTCAGTTCTGTTCATATACATGAATTGCCCATCATATCCCCAGGTGTGATGCTAATTCTTCCCCACTGTTTAAACCCCTCGGGGACTTTGTCTGACAATCCACTATGTAGCGTGACTCTAGCCATCGCAGTTTTTTTAACCTGTCACCACCTCTGTTGTTCTCGGGTACATGATCTAAACCATAAAACTGTAATAAATTCCTATTACTGGAATGTTTTTCGGCATAGTGTCTCGCCACTGGATATGACGCATCGTTTTTTGTTATTGCCCTTTGATGCTCTAATATTCAAATCTTCAAGGGATGTATTGTACTGCCTATATAGCATAAGCCACACGGGCAAATTAGGCAATACACTGCGTAAGGGGTACTGCAGGTAATGAATTTGTTGATAGGTCTTTTTATCTTCACATCTGGGATACTATAGAAGAGGACTCTTTTACTGTTTGAGCATGCCTTACACTTCCCACATGGGTAGAAACCCCTCATTTCTCTCAGGGTTCCCACACCATGGGATTCTTTCTCAAGGTGGCTCTTCACTAATTTATCCCTCAGTGACCGAGCTTTCTTAAAAGTCACCAATGGGTATGTTGGGATGTCTTCACTTATAACACTATCAGTTTTTAAAATATGCCAGTTTTTTCTAAGCATACGTTTCAAATAGTTTGCTTCTGCCTAATAGGTGGTTACCATCCTAAACTTGCCCTCTTGTGTTTTGACTACCTTTGTTCCAGCCACTGAGTTATCTTTCAAAAGATGTTGTCTAGAGATTCCTCCCACTTTCTTTAGTGTGTTTTCTAAGAGCATGGAGTCATACCCTCTTTTAACAAATCTCTGCATACATTCTTGGCCTGCCACTTCAAAATCACATGTACGTGAGCTATTGCATTTTAATCGCAAAAGCTCCCCATAAGGGATGCTTTTTACCAATTTTGGTGGATGGTTACTAGTCGCAAACAAGGTTGAATTCCCTGCAGTGGTCTTGCAATATAGGGCAGTATGTATTTCCCCCTCTGTTACAAATACCTTCAGATCCAGGTAGTCCACTGCCACTGGACTCACTGTCCCTGAAAAGTATAGATTCAGGTCATTTTTATTCAGATCATTAATATAACCATTTGCAGACTCCAAATCCCCTTGCCACACTACAAATAGATCGTCAATATAACGATACCATTTGATGACCTTGCCTGTCACATTGTCACAACCATACGTTCTGGACACCCACTCCTCCCACCAGCCTACGAACAAGTTCGCATAACTGGGGGCGAAGCAGATGCCCATCGCCGACCCCGATACCTGTTTGAAATATTTGTCCTCAAATAAAAAGATGTTGTTCATAAGGCAAAATTTAGTAAACTCCAGAATCATTGCATTATGTTCAGCAAATCTCAATTGTCTCTTATTCAAAAAATGTTGCAAGGCCTTTAGACCATCCTTATGGTTGATACAGGTATAAAGACTTGTAATGTCCAGTACCATCATTAAATATGTGGGATCCCAGGATATGTCTGAAATTTTGCTCAGAAAGTCCTTAGTGTCCTTCACATAAGATTTTAGCTCTACTACAAATGGAAAAAAGAAAATGGTCTATAAACATTGACTTGTGTTCAGTTAGGCTCCCCTGGGACTAAACTATCGGTCTGCCTGGTGGGTGCACATCGTCCTTATGAAGTTTTGGAATATGATAAAATGTTGCTACTGCTGGATTTATACACCTCAGGAAAAGATGTTCATCCATCCCCAGCATACCTCTGGTATTCCACATCTTTATCATAGTTTCATACTCACCCACACTTGCCAGATACATTTCACGTGTGGTCAAAACATAATATTTTTTGTCCAATAATTGTCGGAGAGCTTCCTCCCGATATTGTGTCCTTGTTTGCAGCACCACATTGCTGCCTTTATCAGAAGGCTTTATGATGGTTGATCTGTCTTCCATTAAATTTCTTAAGGCAACCTTATCCTCTTTAGTTAAATTCTCCTTTCCAATGTGCATTCGATTCTTACGTCTGAAATTGAGTAAATCACTGACTATAGCCTCTGAGAACACATCTATTGAATCATAGGGCATCTGCGGAACAAATAGCGATTTCGGTTTAAAAGGACTTTCTTGCGTCCCTTGTTCAATTTCTGCATGTACCGCCCTTTGTGCCATATCCATGACAGACTCTTCCAGATCTACAGACACAGTGTGCAGATTTTGCAACAGTTCTACTGCTTTTAGGTAGTTATAGTTAGGACCTATTTTCCATAGGAAATCCGCAAAATTCTATTTGGAATAACTTTGGAGCCCGTTGACGAATCTTCGCGACATTTTCAAAACTTTTGGCCAGCTCCGGTCCGCTCCTATCCTGAAAGTCTCGGGATGATTTGTGTAGTGGGGGCTGAGAAAAAAGTGGGGTTCCAAAACGTGTTTTCCCCATGCAATTTCCCAAATGACCTTTAGCCGCAGCTACAACCCGAACTGTTGAACGGAATTACACCAAATTTGGCAGAAAGCTAGACCTTGGTTCAGAGTCTTACCTTTTGCTTAAATGGTGTAAATCCGTTCAGTAGTTCCTGAGAAAATCAAAATCAAAATCACATATATATCTGGGCGGAGCCTAACCACACATCTCATCGTGAGATCTGATTGGCTGTCAGCACTTCATCCAAGAAGTGTTGGCAGCCATCTTGGGACCAATATACATGATAGCACCTCATTAAAAAGCATTGCAGTTAATAGAAGGTTTGAAGACTTTAGTTACATTATAAATCATTTGTTGATGGTACCATACTCATTTTATGAATTGTGGTATGTTCTAAGGTGATTTTACCATGTGAAAAAGCCTTCTGCTGTGATATCATGAATCATGTTTGAGAGAAAACTATTATCTCATGCTTTTCCCACAGAGGTTTGGAAGGTGATCTATAAGCTAAACGGAGAGCATGTTTTCTGTAAATTCACATTATCTTTCTCAGTCATGTGAGAATGAAGTCTGACATTCTCAGTAAAACATGTACATACAACAAGGGCAGAGACTGGCAGTTGATTCCTTTGTGTTCTACTGCAGCTTCTCAGAGTGTTCTAAAGAACAACTAGAGCGCTAACAGTGCTACTTATGACAAACGTATTGCACACCTGAAGCCACCTTGATTGGAATAAAGTGGTAACTCTTAAAACATTTAATTTAAAAAGGAACAAAATGAGGGGGTTCGATTTGCCATTGAAAGTATGATTAGTGCTGCAGAAAGAAAAATTAGGGCACATTTTGAGTGACTTCTGAAATCCTCTTCTATTTCATAAAAAAATTCTTACATGCAGACTGAAACATGCACTTTCAATACCAGCAGCAGATTTCCCTGGTGAGCAGTAGCTTTACTACAGTGATCTAATGAGCGGCTAAAATGCTAACATTCTGAATTTATGGCAAATGTGTGACACGTATGAATGCCTTCTTGATGGAATCAAAGTAAACAACTTAAAGTATTTCCTACTGAGGAGACTGTAGTAAATGAGGAAATTAGGAAACTTCATAACAAATAAGTCTCCCAAGATGGCCATCAGAGACAAAAGAGCCCAAATGTAGCACAAATATCACCCAGATGTAGCCCAAGTATAGCCCAATGACAGAATGTCCCAGAGTGTTCTAACGAACAACTAGAGCGCTTACTGTCTTACTTATGACAAAAGTATGGCACACCTGAAGCCATCTTGATTGGAATAAACTAGTAACACTTAAAACATTTAATTTAAAAAGGAACACAATGAGAGGGTTCATTTTGCCATAGAAATTATGATTAGTGCTGAAGAAAGAAAGATTAGGGCACATCTTGAGTGACTTCTCAAATCCTCTTCTAGTTCATTAAAAAATTCTGACATGCAGACTGAAACATGCACTTTTAATACCAGCAGCAGACTTCCGTGATGAGCAGTAGCTTTACTATAGTGATCTAATGAGCAACTAGAGTGCTAACATTCAGAATTTATGGCAAATGTGTGACATATCTGGATACCTTCTTGATGGAATGAAAGTAGAAAACCTGAAAGTATTTCCTACTGAGGAGACTGTAGTAAATGAGGAAATTAGGAAACTTCAAAACAAATAAGTCTCCCAAGATGGCCACCAGAGACAAAAGAGCCCAAATGCAGCACAAATACCACCCAGATGTAGCCCACATGTAGCCCAATGACAGAAGTGTGCAAAACACTTTTTTGTGTGTTTTTGCAGTTTTATATAGTGCAGACTTGTCAGGTATTGGAGTGCTTTACATGAGCATTGGTTACATCACACAAGATCAAATTCATTTTGGTTGTAGACATGGGGAGATTAAGTGATTTGACCAGAATCACAGAATGTTGAGCCGAAACAGAAACTCCAACCTGGTTCCCCAGTTGCAAAGTCTGCACCTCTGGAAGTAACACCACATCCTCTCCCCTAAGTGCAACATTTAATCAAGTGGTCAACTGGATAAAAAAACATAAAGATAACAAATAATTTAAAAGTGCTTTGTCGCTATTTGAAAACTCAGAAAATATGTCCTCATTTTAATTTTTTAGAGCACTAACCATAATTTTGATGCAAATAGGACCCTCTCACATATGTAATTTCTAAAGGAAATGCTCTAGGTATTACAGTTTTGATTACATCAAGATGACGTTAGGCGTTCCACACTTTTGTAATACATATAGAATGTTAGCAATCTAGTTGTTCATTAGGATACTGTTGAGAGGCAGAAGCCAGGGGCACGGACTCTGAAAATTGAAGGCAGGTAGGAGTGTGCAGAGGCAACAATTTGACCACACTGGGCAGGCAGGAAGGGCAGTGGCAGCACAACAGACTATGGAGGGCAGTGGAAAGGGGGGCAGGGGCAACACACCAACAATACAGGACTGGCAAGAGAGGCTGTGGCAATATAATAGACCATTGTGGGCAGAAGGACGAGGCAGTGGTAGTACAACCATACATGCCAACAGACCCGATTCAGCCAGGAAACGTCCAATGTTTTTAAGCTCAAATGGGCTTTATTTGATCTGTCTCCTGTCTACAATCTCCTCTTTTTCAATGTAACTCAAAGGGGAAAATCAATACCCCAGTTTTTTTTCAAAATCTCCCTCTTACCAAGTTCAAAATTTTCTCAAGTATGGTACATTGGATCATGGAAGGCAGGAGGAATTGGGGTAGGGACGTGGACTCGGATAACAGAGGACAGGAGGGACATGGAGAGGTGCACCAAACTGACCCTACAGGGCAGGCATCAGGGTTTGCAGCAGCACAATACACCACACAGGGCATGCAGGACGGGAGTGCAGCACAACAATCCATAGAAAGCAATAGGGAGGGTACAGGACCATGCACATAGACAACACAGAACAGAGGGGAAAGAGGCAATGGTAGCTAGCTGACCATAATGGACAGACAGGAGAGAAAGCTGCAGCATAACAGACCATAAAGGGCAGGAGGGACGGATCAGGGGCATTACAATGGAACAGACAAGCCAGGAGGGAGGGAATAGGGGTCTGCTCATGGAAACAGAGGGCTGGGGCAAGGGGGCAGGGCAGGAGCAGCAAGATGACCATGGGGGTCAGGCAGGTTGGGCACTAGAAACAAGACACACCATGGAGAGCAACAGTAAGACTATGATGGCATACACACAGACCATGGAGGGAAGGTGGGAGGGGGTCAGGGGCAGCTAGCTGACCACACAGGGAAGGTGGGAGGGGCCATGGCAGCACAGAAGACCATGCATGGCAAGCAGGAGGGTTAGTGGCAGCACAATGGCTATGATGGACAAGAAGGAGGGTGCAGGGGCATGCACAAAGGACCATGGAGGATAGAAGGGAGGGTCAGGACCTGCGCACAGACAAGAGAGTTCACAGGGAAGGTGCCTCACAACAGACCGTGCGGGGCCGGCAGGAGGAGCAGTTGCAGCACAACAGACCAGGGAGGCAAGAAGGGTGTGGCAGTAAAATGGACCATGGAGGACAGCAGGAAGGGGATAGGGGCACAGCATGTGGACAGGCAGGGTGGAGGTGGCAGGGAGAGGTTACAGTCATCTGACAATGCTAGGCAGGTGGGAGGGGAGTGGCAGTTCAACAGAACACTCAGAGTAGATAGGAGTGGCAGGTCTATGGAACATGGTGGGCAAAAAGGATGGAGCAGGGGCATGCACAAAGACATCAGAGGGCAGGGGGAAGGAGAATAGGGGCAGCAAGCTAAGCACAGAGGCTAAGCAGGAGGTCAATGATGGGGCATAGAATTGGGCAGTGGAGGGCAGGAGGAGTGGACTGGTACATCATGCTAAATGGAGGGCAGTGGCAGCACATCAGACCATGCATGGCAGGAGAGAGGAGGCTAGTCCATGGATTCAGACAACAGAGAATAGGGAGGAGGTGGATGGGGCAGCAAGCTAACTGTTCAGAGAAGGTGGGTATTAGGAACGTTATTGTTTTTAACATGTGTGTCTGTGCGAACTACTTAAAATATGAACAAGTATGCAGCATAATCTCACTTTTATTCAGGAAGAAGAGGACGTTTGTGACTGTGACTCTGGGCTCACTTGGCAGAAACACCCCCTGACCCTCCATCCCCCATCGCAAAATGTAATGCTCGTGAAAAGGGTAGGTGAACGCAGTGTTATATAGAACATAGTCCTGAGACCACGATTGAAAATGAAAACTAGATATAGTGTATGGTATAAACTATGCACCAAAAGTGTGATATAAGATGAACCAGGGCGTGAAATATAACATGCAATACATTGTGCGCAATGACAGATTCATTAGAGAGCGCGAGATAGCACAGGCACTAGCGCGTGCTATGCGATATGCGCCTTGGAGTGTAATATGCACAGCGCAGTGTTGTGTAACCTAATTAGTCTCTAAAGTTGTAATATAAAATATGTGCTAGGGAGTGTAACGTTGCATATGCACTGTGACAAAGATATGGATCACAGATTGTAATATGTATGGCATAGCGCTGTGCGTTATAACATAGGCATCGAGGAAGGCACGTTAGATGGGGCAATATAACCCGTGCGAAGGCAAGTGTGGCATGACATATTCACGGTGTGGTGTTACAGTGCACATGGGCTAGAGAGTGTCATAGCATAAGCAGTAGCTGGTGGAATACAACACAGAGGTGTGTGGCACTCGGCGGGCACGGGTGGGTGTAACACAGCATTGAGCTCAGCGAGGTGCACGATGTGACTCCCAAGTGAAGTTCGTCTCCTTTCCAGAGAGTAAAATAAAAAGTATTAAACATCCAGCGGTGGATGTGTGATTTATTAACCATGAGTGGGGTTTCTTGCATAGTTTTGGTCGAATTTTTGTTGAATCCCCTTTGAATGGCTTGGTGTGCGTGTGTATTAAATGTGCCCGTCAATAGCTACCCATGTTTGTATAAATAAATGACAAGGGTGTCTACTTGGAGAGTACCCACCGGCGGGGGCGCCGGGATTAGGCACGGCAGGGCGTCAGACACGTCAGAGCTTCACTAGCGGTGTAAATACATTCCATATGCATTCATTGTATGCATAGTCGCCTTTTAATGAATATCACACAAATCGTCATGGTGATAGGTACATACAGTTTGTCCAGCATGTCCTAGGTGTTTCTATAAATATATTTTTAAAAAAAACAATAAAAAACAAAGGCCGGCCCCGGGGGATGGGGTCTCCGGTGCCATAAGTGGCCTGAGGAGGGGGGCACCGCAGCCCCCCTCCTAAAGAATAAAAAAAAAAGGCCATGCCCCGGGGGCCGATATTAAGGCCTTGGGAGGGGGGCCACACGGCCCCCTTCCAAATTTTTTTTTCAAAACATTTTTTAGGGGGCAGGCCCTGGGGGATGGGGTCTCCAGGGCCAATAACTTAGAAAAAGATGGGGGGCCACACAACCCCGCTTCTTAAAAAAATAAAATTAATAAAAGACCGGCATAGCGCCGGAGGCCATGCCCCCTCCTTGCAGCACTCTGCAAACTCGCCCCCTGGCGAGTTGTAAGTTGGGGAATTAATTCCCCTTCAATACCGAGGGTCCCTGAGGGCCAACTAGCCCAACAGGTATCTCCAGTATGCGCCAGGGAGCTGCGTTGCAGACAGGTGATCTGAGGCCATGCCCCTTTTTACACCTCTCTGCAACGCAGCTCTGTGGCGCTTACTGGAGGTACCTAGTGGGATAGTTTGACCCTAGGGACCCTTAGGATTCAAGGGGACTTAATCTCCCAACTTAGAACGGCCACAGGGCGTGTTTACACAGTGGGGAAGGGAGGGGACGGGACCTGAGGTGACGTGTGCAAACACGCCCTGTTGCGCGTTTTAAGAGGTAGTTTTAATCCCCCTGCCCTATTATATACTAGGGGCTTACAGAGGAGATCATGCTAATCACAGGGGGACCCCAACGCATAGTGTTCCCTAGTGTATGTAGGTGTTTTCACTGTATTCTGAGTGTCTTATAGCAAAGCACTGGCCCTAGGACTGGTTAGTCAGACTCAGTTACCACCAGTATCCTTCTGAAAAAGTGGAGGGTACAGGATGATTTTGCAACAAGGCTTCTTTCTGCTCTTCTGTTTGTTCTTTCTGCACGTTATCCTTCTTCCTGCACTTTTCTTCGTCTATGAGGACTTCTGTTGCTTCTTTCTGCATTTCTTTTTTTTCTTTCTGTGCGTTTTTTCTTCTTTCTTCACGTCCTATCTCTGTAGGCATAGTTAGAAATTAGCATTTAAAAAACCTTTGAAATTCACTGAAAAAACCATAGGTTTCAGGCACGTTATAGTTAGGAATTAGCATTTAAAAAACCTTAGAAATTCACTGAAAAAACATAGGTTTCAGGGGCGTTATAGTTAGATGGAACCATTGAAATTCACCCGTTATAGTTAGTTCAGCTAACTATAACTCGCACGCCCGCAATGCACTGCTGATGACGTCACATATTACATCACTCATGACATAGTCAGTGACATCACTCATGACATCACTGATGACATCTCAAATGACATCACTGATGACATCACTGATTACATCATCCTTGTGATAGAGTGGCAGAACTCCTCTCACCCTAATATAACCTTTGATACACACATTCAAAAATAGAAACAAAAATTCTCAAAACAATGGACATACCAATACCAGTTACAACAACCTATTCAGTAATTCTAAGATCCACATACACATCCACTCATTCACCAACAGTCATATACAGTCACTCATACATGTACTCATACACCTATACATCCTGTTACACAACTCCACTCATTCATAGAGTTACTCACACACAGTCACTCATGCTAATAAAGAATCAAACATCCATTTACTTGCATATACAGTTATACACACACCACCACACTTCTACAGAAACTTACTCATACTTCGTCTTTTAAACAATCACTTATAGAAACACATACTTATTGTTAGAAATGGGATTTATGGTTGGCTAAGGCTTGTGCCAAAGCCAGGCAGAAACCACCACTCTAGTCAGGGCTAGGAAGTTACACGCCAAAGATAACCCCTGCTCACCCCCTTGGTAGCTTGGCACGAGCAGTCAGGCTTATCCCGGTGGCAATGTGTAAAGCATTTGCGCACGCACACAGCAACAACATCCAGGCACACCACAAAAGGAACTCCAGGTTATATCAAAAATAGCCTTTGTATTCTCATAACACATTAGAATAGTAATCACACAATATACACTGTGCCAACTGGCACTGGACAAATTTTACAAGGGATTATGTACACATGACAGGGCCATATGGACCACGGTCAGAACCATCACAAAGCGAACTTAGTAAAACAGATCATAAACGTACAACCAGTAACCACTGGTAATCACTGTACCTAGCATCAGTCTGTAACATAAACTACATTATGCACAGTATCACATCAGGCGTGAATTACATTCTGCGCCAACCTCACCAGCATAAACAAATTATGCAATCCTCTCACAAGTCTAAACACATTAGACCCTAACCTCGTAAGCGCAACTCACATTAGGGGCATAAATCACACAGAGGGACATAATCTCACTAGCATAAACCATGATATGCAAAACAACCTCATAATCATAAAAGACCACATTTAGAGGTATAACACAGGGTGCGTAAAACATACTACATGAATTACATTTCCTAGCACCAAAATCACATTAGGGCCTGGCGCCCTACAAACCTAACGATCCCCCTGGCCAACTGGCCATCCCAAAGAGGGGCTCAAATGCCCTGTGTCCCAGGGCGTGCTGCCTATGCAGCGAAAGTCAAGGGGGCGCACTTCGCGCTGGCCTAAACGTAGCAGCTGGCACTAGTTGCTGCGCAGCTGGGGAAGGCCTGGCACCTCTGTGCCACTTCTGTCCCTCTCCGGAATTGAGCCTAAATGGTGCAGCTGCCCATTACTTGCTGGGCGGCTGGGAAAGTTAAAAATGAGGCTGGGGCTCTCAGTGGCCCTTGAAATCAATGTGCCCAACGTTGGAGCCATCTGGCTCTGAAAATAAACATGTCCCCTGTCGTTGGGGCAGCCCCCCTCACAAGTGGGGCCACCCAGGCACCGAAAATGCGCCTCGATATGGCTACAGGCACGGGGACCAGCACGGGGCTCTCAAATAATTATGCCCCCTTATCATTGGAGCTGCCCTCTAGCGAGTGGGGCAGCTGTGAAACACCTCTGGGCGACGGCATGGGGACCGACAATGTGCCCCGATGTACTCCTCCCCCCGGGGGCTCTACGCACGGAATGCCCGGCATTACTGGAGTGGCCCTCTGTCAGGCGGGGCCGCTCAGGAGAGAGACTCTGTACACTGGCCCTCGATTAGCACCACAAAACTCGAGCCCCCACTTACAGGGACTCACTGGTGCCTCTCCCGGTCTCCTCTTCACCCAGGTCTCCTCTCGGGACCCGGGACTCTGCTTAGGCTGGCGCAGGGAATCCGCGGGGCTCTCTCCTCACTATGAGAGCCCCGCACACCGACAACACCAGGGACCGGGTTCTGCAGGCCAGAGCCCGCGAGGCTCTGCGCGGCTTTTTTCCTGGCTGGGGAAAGTGGAAGTGGAGCCCGCGAGGCTCCCGCTTGCGTCGCCGGCCCCGCCCACAACCAGGCGGATGGCCAGACTTCTGCTTCCGGCGCTCCTCTTCCCGGGCCGTGGCGGTGATTCCTTCCATGAATGCGGGGTGGGCTCCCATAATTTAAGATAAAAAGTCAAGTCGCGGGATGGGCACCCGCGCATTAATAGAAGGTCACCAGTATGCGGGGTGGCACCCTCGAGATAACGATCACTGCGGGGTAGTCCCACATCGCAGAACAGCGCTGCAAAGACTCCAGCTGGCAACCTGAAATCTAGCGCTCCCAAGGCGCTAGCAGCAACAAAAAGCATAAAAATGTAGCGCTCAGCACAACAAGGGAAGCGCTATAATCAAAGCCCAGCGCTCCTTGACAATTAAGAGTAAAGCGCTCACAAGGCGCTTGGACAGCAACCAAAAGGTCCTGGAGACCTCAGGGGGGCAATGTAGGGCCCAGGGGCCAGCATACAGGGCCCTCCAGCAAGGAGGCAGCCCCCATGGCGGTCCCTCCTGGGACCCACCAGCAGCAAGCCCCCTCCTGTTAGGATCCAAAGCAGAACATTGATCTGGGGTCACAGCCCCTTCTTTTATACACACATTTCCCTTTGTCTACAACTGTAGGGCAAGGGGAGAACCAGATACAACTGGTTCAGGAGCACTTGAGCACTTTGTTTTGCTCAGCTCCTCTCTTCTATTCACAGGACAGGCCAGGGACATCAGACGCACCACAGGGGGTGGAGCCAGCATTGTGGAGGGAAGGCACAGATCTATTCAGGTCCCAGGTGCAACTCCTCCCTCCCATCTACATGTAGATCTCTCCATTCACCACTGGGCAGACTCACCCTGGCTCCTGGAATTCCCCAGCCCTCTCCGCTCCTGTCAATCACAAGCCAGACATGCACTCCACATCAGGCAGGCAGACACACAGTACACAGACATGCCAACTTCTAGAAGTGGCACTTCTCCACCAGTCACCATAAATCTGCGCACACCATTGCGCAGCATTTATTCTAACGAGTTCGCTCAAACCCAAACTCGCCCCTGCACTCCTCTCACATCAGGAACTACCAGGGACACACATATCCCCCATGCATTCCTATGGGAGGGCAGGCCCGTCTCACCACACATACCCAGAGAGCGCACGCACTTTACACTGGACCCCAGTGCTAAAGTGCTCAGAGGTCTAAAATCACCAACACCAGGTTACAGAAAAAGGCTAGGAGAACGCAAAAAGTTTCAGGGTGAACCTGCCAAAAGGGCCAAGTCCAACACTTATTCATACAGGAACTCTTCCAATCTCTCACTCTCACATATACTCACTTTTATACACCAATAGTCACATATACTAGTTTAAAACATATGTAGTTACTCATAAAGACGCTATTGAGACAGTCATTCACTCACTAACACGCCCATGCACACACTCATCCACCCATACAGTCCTGCACACATGCTGTCTTCAACACATACAAACAGTGAGTCACTCATTCATGCATCTATGCACTACGTAATTCCCCCCATCGAACCATACAGACACTCAGACACTCATACTGATACTCAAAAAAACAACTAATAACCTATATAGACACTCATGTAGCTACTCACCAACCCATGCAGCCACTTATACACAAAGTGAGAGACTGATACAGATATTTACATATTTAAACATTACTCACTAAGCGATGTATTCACTAAGATACACTTAATCAGTCAGTTATATAATCAATTTTTCAAAAACAAATCATCCATTTAGACACTTATATACCCATTTATTCTTCCATCGACCTTGAGATATACATATATAAAACATATTTAATTTTCAGAAAAACACATATTCACTGGATGATGTCATCAGTGATGTCATTTGAGATGTCATCAGTGATGTCATGAGTGATGTCACTGATCATGTCATGAGTGATGTAATATGTGACGTCATCAGCAGTGCATTGCGGGCGCGCGAGTTATAGTTAGCTGAACTAACTATAACGGGTGAATTTCAATAGTTTTGTACGAGTGAAAAGTCCAGCTAACTATAACGCCCCTGAAACCTATGGTATTTTCAGTGAATTTCTAAGGTTTTTTAAATGCTAATTCCTAAATATAACGTGCCTGAAACCTATGGTTTTTTCAGTGAATATATATATATATATATATATATATATATATATATATATATATATATATATATATATATATATATATATATATATATTACCTACTGGCGGTCGCCAGTAGGTAGTTATAGTTTGGACCCTCTTACCATAGGAAATCCGCAACATTCTATTTGGAATAACATTGGCGCCGGTCGACGAATCCTCGCGAAATTTTCAAAATAGGTGGGGCGCTACGCTCCGCTCCTACCCTGAAAGTCTCGGGGGGATTCGTCAAGCGGGGGCTGAGAAAAAAGGGGGGTCCCAAAACGCGTTTTTCCCATGCTTTTTTCCATAGGACCTTTAGACGCAGCTACAGCCCGAACGGCTGAACAGAGTTACTTGAAATTTGGCAGAGAGGTAGTCCTCAGGTCAAGGAAGTGCCTTTTGTAGGTCTGGTGTAAATCTGTTCAGTAGTTCCTGAGAAAATAGCATTTAAATCAATATATATATCTGTGGCAGCTTACGGTGCGCTTACGGTGCGCTTACCGTAAGCTTACCGTACGTGTACGGTGACGTGCGCGAGCGCGATTCTGATTGGCTGTTAGATCTTAGTAAACATTCGAATCGGTCGAAACCAGGAAGTGTCGGCCGCCATTTTCTCACTCGCACTCTGAGGGGGGGATGAAAAACAAAGGCAAAAAACATGTAAAGGGGCTGTTTAGACAGCTCTTAACCACCTAACCTTGATGAAGGGGTCCCCAAAGAACCCCCAAGGCCAAAAAGTCAACATTTTTTTTTTCGAAAAATCGCCGATTACGCTTACCGTACGTGTACGGTACAAAAAAATAAAAAAAAAACAAAATTATCCACACTCTCTCAACCCCAAGCGCAAATGGTGCCCGTAGGGCACCAATTGTGCATGGCATATCAAACAAATGAAAAATAAATGTTTAAAAAAAAAAATTAACCATACTCTCCCCACCCCGTGTGCAAATGGTGCACGAAGGGCACCATTTGAGCATGGCATATGTATGCAATTAAAATGTAAAAGTTTACCTTGCACAACGAAGCGCATAATATGCCCTCCATGTGCGCACGGTGCGCGAAGCGCATCGTGCGTACATGGCCCATCCAGCGTAACGTGGGCACGCGGTGCGCGTAGCGCACCGCGTGCCCACCGTGCGTGCACGGCACTAACTGCGAAAAGTGGGCGCGCGGTGCGCGAAGCGCACCGCGTGCTCACTGTGCGCGCACGGTGCGCGAAGCGCACCGTGCGCGCACGGAACGAACTGCGTTAAGTGGGCACGCACGCCACGAATGGCGTAAAGTAACTTAGCATTTAAAAAACCGTACAAATTCACTGAATTCAGTGAATATATATATATATATCTATATTCACTGAAAAAAACATAGGTTTCACACATGTTATAGTTAGTGGAAATTTTACTGATAAAAAACCAATGAAATTCCCCCGTTATAGTTAGTGCAGGCAACTATAACTCACGCGACCGCAATCCTCTGCTGATGCTAATACTGTATTTAGACACTTATTTGCCCATGTCTTCTTCCATACATTTTTAGCTATACATATATTACAAATATTTTTTTTTCATAAAGACACATATGTCATCAGCAGAAGATTGCGGTCGCGTGAGTTATAGTTGCCTGCACTAACTATAACGGGGGAATTTCATTGGTTTTTTATCAGTAAAATTTCCACTAACTATAACATGTGTGAAACCTATGGTTTTTTCAGTGAATATATATATATATATATATATATATATATATATATATATATATATATATACATGTAATCTATGTGGCAGAAAGCTATATCTTGGTCCAAAAAGCGTAGTATTTGTGATTTGGTGTAGATCTGTTCAGTAGTTTTAGAGAAATTAATAAAAAGAATTATTGTATATATCATACCGCGGAGGATCCGCGGTTCCAATAGATCAGAAAATTTAATCTGATTGTCTACCACCACATCAACAAAGATGTGGCTGCAGCCACCTTGTGACTCAGGGACTCAGTCCGCTGTCTTGAGAAAAAGAAAAGAAAAATATAGTTGGGCAGGGTAGCCCCCCTGGGGCCAAAAAAATATACTTTTTAAAATGTTGCAGCAAAATCAGGGAGGCTAAGCAGCAAAATTAAACAAAGTGTGGGCTCAGGCGTTTTAAAAAAAAACAACAAAAAACTGGGTAGGCCATGGTCAAGGGGGGTTGCAAAATGTATGGAATAGGAAAGGGGGGAATGCAACCCCCTTCTTGTGCCTTCTTGAGGCCCCAGGGCCCCAATCCCGTGAGGCCTAGTTAAAAATGGAGGGAGGTGTGCAGCCCCCGCTCCCCAAACCCAAAGAGGTGCACGGTGACCCCACCTCAGAGCCAGTATTTCAATAATGGGGAGGGGGACGTGGCCCCCTCTCCAAGCCTCTGGGTGGCTCTGGGGACCCCATACTCCAGGGCCATTAACATTGTAGGGGAGGAGGTTGTACGGCCCCCTCTCTGAGCCTCTAGGAGGTCCAGAGGACCTCATCCCCCGGGGCCATTAACATTACTATCAGCACTGAGGAGGAATCAAACGCCTCTCCAGCCTCATCTATGGGGAGGCCCCTGTGGAGTAAATGCCTTCCTCGAGCCAGGGTGAGGTTAGGGAGAAGGGGAGGAGGGGTAGAGAGGCAGAGGAGGACAGAGAGCAGAGAGAGAGAGGGAGGGTGGGAGGAGCGAGCCAGATGGGAGAGGTTGATGAGCTAGAGAAGGAACAGGGCATGCACTCACATAGAATGCTTAATGAGAAATGAAACCCCCAAAAAAAGAGTTCAATACCATCTTTCGGTGGAGGATGTAACTTAGCCAATCAAAAACGAGGATAATGAAAAATAATGCGGGGACGCAACAGACAGAAAAATAGGTAAGCTATTCAATAAAGAGATGAGTGAATTGAGACAGTCAAGATAGCCACCCAAATATGTGCAAAGGGGCTGACCCAAAACCCACTCTTTTTGTATTGTATGTAGTGCTGTCTGGCAAAGGCAAGCATTGGTAATGTCAATAGGTCTGGCTATGGCCACCAGTCTTTTGCCTTTGTCAATGCTTTTTTTTTTTTAATCATGGCTTTTGCACAACATTATTGCTGGGACTGTTCCCGGCCCTCATCAGTATAAAACAAAAACATTGACTAAAATAATAATAAAAAAACAATTGGTTTAAAAAAGACACATTGCCATAGTAGTTACTGCCGCATAAGAGAACTACTTTTTGTTTGTATGTGCTTCTTGTGAAAGGGCAGAATGCCATCACTCTTGATGAATTTATGCAACTGCTGAAGTCAACTGCCCCACTGCCCCATGGTGTATGCTGTAGAGTGCAGAAGGAAAATTTGAATGGCACAAAAAACAGATCAATGGATGAAGAGGTCAGACTGAAAGTCCCATAAATAAATGTATTATGCATATAAGTCTGTAAAAGCAAAATGGTCTTGGCTAACGCCATACCTAGATAGGGACTTTGGGACGGCAGTTTGGGTCAAAATAGGTTAAAGGATCAAACTCCCCATTCAAAGGGCTAACCAGTGTATGGCTTTTTAAGATAGACAAATCAGAATAACGAACAAAAAGTGAATTCCAGGTTTCAAAATGTGGATGCAGTATCCAATGCAAAACTCTCTGTTCAGCTTAAGAATACACCACAGAACTCGAGGTGAGTGAGTAAATGCAAGATCAAGACATGCTGGAGCCCGATGCCTGGCTCATGCTCAGCTCGAGGTCCTCTTGGAACCTCAAGCCCAAAATGATCCCAGCTTTCACAAAGGACATGTGGTCTAGTGGTTACAGCTGCAGACCATGTAATACCAGACACCAGTTTCGAATCCTTGCCTGTGCTCAGAATCCTGTAAATCGCAGCAAATCTGCCTGTGCAAAAAAAAAAAAAGTGTAACTGTCTGTTGTGAAGTGCTCTTATATCCTTGGTCAAGGTTCACGCTATGTAGAGCGACCAAAAATAAAATATTGATTTTGCCTTCCATCCACGCTTTAATCTCATCCTCCAAGAATTAAGGACAAAGTATTAAATTTGGTGTGCAAAAGAGAAATCTGTTTAGTGACTGAATTTCATAGTATGAAACTGGAAAATCTGAAGTCAATGCCAGCTTCCCTGCTTGACCAAATTGTGTGAGTCTATGCAAATTCTTTTTTTCACTCAGCCTCCTTTTTGCTCGTTATCACATCTAAGAGCTCCTTCAAATGCGCGAGTTCAGGATGTGCGCTGTACAAAAACCTCTCTTGAGTTTGGTTTAATGGTCAATAGTATTGCATCTTGTATAATAAGAAACTAGGCCACATATAGGGTACACGTGATGCCTGCATTGCCATCAGGAATGTTTCTCAGTTAATGTTTAAAAACTCTCACTTTTAATACCAATTATCTACTCTTATGTGGCAATGTTGTTCATGCATGTCTTACACCATTTGATCTATAATATGTTGGGTTACAACATGTTACGCTTGTACTCTTATTATGATCTATGGTTTGAAAAACATAAAATTTTACTGTACTGTGTTATGCATCCTGTATGTCGCAAGGTCTATGCATCCTTGAACTATCTTATGATATTTTAAATGCCAATAAAAATCTTTGGACCAAAAAACTCTCGCTTTTAAGAAATGCAGTGATATATTCAGATGTACTAGGACGAAATGTTTCTATGTATTAAAGAAATACATAGAATTTGAAAGACAACTTATGTTGGTCTTTTCCCAATTGCTGCATGAGTTATTTGCCACATTTTATTTTCCAGGCTGGACTCTTAGAGCCAGAGCCATCCCCCTCTCTGGCTTAGCGCCCCCTCCTAATTAGTTGGCGCACTTGCATCTATGCAAAACTGTAGCATTGAAATAGCCAATTCTTTGGAGCAAGGGTTGATAAATATGGAATGCTGGTGTGCCAGCTTCGACAGGGCTGTGTGGCATTACCTGGTGGGTAGCATCAGAGTGTGGTGATTAAACAAAGACGTCAAAGAATCGATCAGGTTTATTAGCCATCTCTTTATTAATCAGTAACGCTTTTATGAGTGCTGTAAGACCGTTGGTGACAGAGGAGACAGGCTAATGAGAGATAATACAGTACAGATAGGCGGTGGTGGACACTCAGGTGTGGTGTTGTCTTACTGCGGCTGGCAGCCTTTCGAGCCATTTTGCTGAGTCATGACTTCATTGAACCTTCACAACTGCTGTTATTACCTCTTCACCTCACTACCATGCCCCAGTCTTTACTGGTTTGAAGTGAGTTCGGCTTCTTCACTGACCCGTCTCTGTCCCTTTTTTTAGGTCGAGCCTAGCAGTAGCGCTCAAGCACTGCTAGCTCTGCGAGGCATGCTGTATTAGGGTATGCACTGGGCGCCCCGCCCACTCTCCGCCCATATTTGTCATTAGCTTGTGTCATTGTCCTTCGAAAATGCTGGCTTCTAATTCGTACATAGGCTTGTTAGTCCCGTCTTGGTACCGCCTTGTCTGCATTTGTAACCGCCCATAATGACTGGACCTTTTACTTGTCTCGTTACACGGTGTCCGTTATTTAGTGGGGGAGCACTATTTTCTTTAATGGTCTTTCCTTATTTCTGCGCAGTCCGCTTTCACTTTAGTGGCCACGCTACTTTATTTTTTGAAACATAAAACACATTGTCATTTACAGTGGCAATAGCTTAAACTCGCGTAATGCGTGACCTATTGCATTGCAAATGCTGTTCTCATAGTACATGAGAATATAAAATAAACCCGAAAATCCCTATTGTTCAATGGAGGTGGCCCCATAATGGGTCAGCTAGCCAAATCGGGCAGTGTACCCTGTCATTTAGAATATATACACCCGTGCCTTTTAAGCAAGGCCTCTGGAATTATATGGCAGTGAAGGACTAAATAATGCTCCAGTTTGGCTAAACTATACAGCAAAACTCCGCAAGTTATGCGGCATAATGTGGCAGTATTGTTTCGCTGGTTTGTCATTTTAGCTCACATTGTTACTATCTGAGCATGTTTCACCGCATAAATACAAGTTTAACACTTGAATACCGCAGTCAGCATCTGGAAGGTGAGCAGTTAGCCTTTTCAAAGGGCTTACCACAAAACAGCCTGTGTGTGCAACTTTTTAATAGATACCTTTTATCTGGTTGAGCTATAAACATTTTTCGCATACATATGGAGATTCTGCAGCAGATGATTTGTCAAGTGCAGTATATCTATAATTTTGGGGAAATGCGGGCACAGAATTACATAATTCCAGCGTTCCTGTATATAAATTACACGTATAGATGCCTGTTTGACCCTCTTTCTTCATGCTTCTTTGAATTAACCTGTCCCCTGCTTCCCCCTGGAGGTGTTAGCTGATCTTGGCAAGGTGAAAGGTACAACAGTGCAAAAGGTTATCTTATATTGTAAGAAGAAGAATGTATTGTTCAGTTAATAAAAACTTACAGTGTAACACATTTTACACCTTTCATACATAATATCACAAAATAGCAACTTTATAAAAAGTGCAAGTTTGAAAATTATGAGGTTATTCCCTTATTGAAAACAATTAGTTTGTATTTTAAAACCACCTAAGAACATACTGCCAAAGTGCAAATGCGAGGGGCTTGTTCCAACTCTTATATTGTAGATACATATGACCCTAGATGGCTGTTTCCCAGAAAAGAGTGCCAGATGAGAAATTAAATAAATAAATGTGTCAGTGAAGAGCCAATGTTGTAGCTGCCTGGCAGCAAAATAATATGTTATCAACATCCAAGGCCATTCTAAGATTCTGGCAGGCTGCAGCTCCCATGGCTGGCCAGCCTATTGTGGATCAAGGCAGCTCAGACTGGGCTACGACTATAGGGCAGATTTCTGCCATAGTTCGGGCGGCTGTCAGTGGCGTAAAGGAACTTGAGGGGTCCCCCCAGCAAAGTCCGTGGAAAGCCCCCCTCCAGACGTAACCAGGAGCTCTCTGGCCAGGGTACTGTGCTGAGGGGGCCCCCTGGGGCTCGGGTTCCCCCCCGCACCGCGGGGCTGCAGGGGCCTGTGTTAAGCCACTGTGCCAGATGTTGACACAGGATCAGTGTGTACTGGCTAAATTCCTATTTGCTGCCAGGTACCTTATGCATGAGAAGACTTAAGACCGGAATGAGGAGACTGTAAGGTGACACCAGCGCAACATGTGGCAAAGCCCTGCAGAGGGTTGAACATGCCATTGCTCTTCGTGGTTGGGCACGGGCCCGGGGGGGGGGGCTCAGAGCCCTCCCCCACACCACGGGGGCTGCAGGGGCCTGTGTTATGCCACTGTGAAAGAGGTTGACACAGGATCAGTGTGTACTGGCTGGATTTCTATTTGCTGTCAGGTACCTTATGCATGGGAAGACTTAAGGCAGGAATGAGAAGACTGTAAGGTGACACCAGATAACATGTGGCAAAGCCGTGCAGAGGGTTAAACATGCCATTGCTCTTTGTGGTTGGATAGTGCAAGAATGTACCCTCTAGTATAGAAGAAGAAGGCGATTCTATAGTGAAAGCAGTGAGACACAGGACATCCATAGGCAGGGCTTAATTTGTGCTTGTGTTTTCCGTTACTCGACCCCGGCACTTATTTATGAGTCTACAGCAGAAGGTGGCACTCTATGTTCGAGTAACATTACATTAGTTGAATGATTAACAAGTCAATAAACTAAAAATTATAAATCTATGTGGCACTTCCAGGCCTTCCCTAATGCGTGTCATTGACCTGGGTGGGCTTTTTCAGCATCTTTGAGGCTGTGTTTGAACCAGGATCACAAGTGCTGTGTGACTTCAGTCCTGTAGGCTTATATATTTTTATTATATTTTTCGTTTCTATTCTCCCCTTCTATACCCCCTTTTACTTCCTACCCACTTTGTGGCCAATAATTGAAGTCTTGAGTGAAGCACGCACACGGAACATATTTTATTAGTTATAAAGTACAATAACTGAAGGAGCTGGTGGCTGGCAGCAGTGTCCCCCTCACAACCCCCAGGCTGAGGACGACGGGTCTGGAGGCAGTTTTGCCAGCTATAGCAATGAGGCGCACGCATTACAACTCGCAGCAGCTGTTTTTAAAGTTAGATTGTGTAGCCTGTAAAGGGAGTCTACCTGAAAACTGAGTACCACTGAAGCTTCGATGAACATTATCCAATCATGTTAGAAAAGGGCAAGTACGGTTAGTGACCTTCCACAGGGTTTTTGTATTTATTTCAGTGCCTGCTCTAGAGCTTCACAAGACACAAATTGAGGAGGGGTTAATTTTTTTCTTTTTTCTCCTTAAACAAACTTCATTGCTTCGTTTTCCTTAGTTCGATGTGTCGCTCAAAGTGTCACGCATTCGGCAATAGAATTCCACTCATGTCAGAAAAATTGGCAACTATGTACCTGTGAACTGGATAAGATAGTTTAGTGTGTTTGTGCACTGGTACTATAGGCATTAGTTTGTAGTTTTAGGCTCGCAGCTGCAAATCCTCCTGACGTGTGTGATTGTGTCTTTCATCGTTACGGGGCAGTATGAGTGAAGCAATCCATGCTGATGCGCCCGCTATGCAAGTGGTGAATGGGGACATCCCTATTTAAACAAGGGAAAAGTCCATGATTAAACCAGTAAACTGCTAGTGTAAATGCCCTGTCACTGTACGGACTTGAACGTTAAAACATGCAATGCACGACGAGCGTGTGTGGGTGTAGGTGAAAGCAATGACAGGGAAGGTGCTCTGGTTGAAAGTAATTATGCTGAAGTAATGCGAGGGAGGAGGACAGACCTCCAGAAAAACACACACCGTGCCTGTGAATGTGTCAGTCTGTAAGTGTTCCAATACCCTCGTTGAGGTTTACGCATGCATGCTCACAAATAAAAAAGTTCGACAAAAGCGAATGAAGAGGAGTACTTGGGTCATGGGCAGCTGATAAGAAAAAACACGAAGAACACGAAATAGCATGCTACTACCAATAAAAACGGAGGAAAAGTTAGTGGCAAGCACAAAAACAAATGAAGAGTAAGGGCCGGATATGAGCCCCTTTTAAGATTTATATCAAATTCAATACATTTCACAAGCCCAGCCCAAGCGCTGTGCAGGTGAAACCTAAAAAGCCCCTCCACCCCTTGCGCGTTGTTGCTTGGCAGAAATCAGCAAATAGAGCAGGCACTGCTGAATGTGTCCCAGGGTGTTGAAAAATTACACAGAGACAAGTTCAGCTTATTTCACTGGAGACCAACTTCATAGCAGAGGGGGGCGGCCTCCAGCAAGTGAAAATAGTGGATAGACTCAGTCTACCTACATGTACCACAGACTTGTGCCCTGGGTAATAGCAATTGAGCATTTGTAAAATTTCCTCAATGCTAAGAGAAGCTCACTCACGGGGAAAATGGACCCGGCAATCCGAGGTAAATACCAGTTACAGAGCTTCGGTAAAATGAACTAAAGGGGTTGTGTGCAGTTTTCTCCTATGCGCTGTCACAAGTCATGGAAACCCAGGTTGATGCTTTTGCCTGTGTACAGCGTTTCTATAGGGACGCCTGTACGACCAGGATGGTGCTTGCTGCACCTCAGATGCCAGGGTGCGCCAAGCACCATAAATAACACTATAAAGCAATGTAATTGAGGTAGCTGGCAGCCAAGGAAGATGGGGATGGTCAAAACCAACGAAGCTAGAAACTCGTTGGCAGAGATGGCCTGTGAATAGGGCCAAAAGTAGTGGGGATATGCCTGTGTATGGTTCACCTATGTAGAAGGATGCTATACACCCTACATATTCCTAAAATAAAATATATGTCTACATGAGGAATTAATAATATCAGTTGCTGGCACTGAAGAGAGCTAGTTTCTATGTAGATGTGCTCTCTGTGTAAGAGCAAAATGTAGTCACTCAAAGTGAAGTTAGCCAATGGCTAAAGTAGATGAACCCATTGCCCCATGTTGTATGCTGTAGTGGGTGGAGGCAAAACATGAGCGACACAACAACAGACCAATGAGTGGATAGAGCCGACTGACAACCCTTTGAAGTAGGTATATTATACATAATATTTTATTAAAATCAAAAGGTAATGCCAGACCTTAAACGGGCATGAGAGGGCAAACTGATTCAAGGCTGCCCCTGTCCTTGTGTGTCAGATTTCCCCTTTAACTCTTTTCTCAAAGTACAAATGACCCAGTAAATGGGAAGAGATTCACAGTGAACTTGGTGTCCATCTGCAAGAGGATTTTGTATTCAAATTAAAAAAAATTGGGCCAGTGTTCCAAGGGCCCGCTAAGGAAAAAGCTTATTTTAGACGGTTTCAGATTCAGTAATGGGGGCCTTTTATTTTGATGCCCAGGCCTATTTTGTGTCCCAGTCCAACCCTGCTTTGCTCAAAATGCCCCAGTCTGTCGGCTTCGTTGTGCACTGAAGTGCAAATTAGAAGTACAGAGCTGTGGAGTTAGTGCACAGATCCTCTTTCATTGGTGTGCATTGGTGTGTGAGGGTCTTGCCTCTTGGCCCCTTGTTGGTCTGGTTGTTCTACCTCTGTATCATCACATACCACTAAGGGCACCCCCAGAAAATATATTCTAGACTCTGAAAAGGAGGAAAATGTCAACTCCCTCAATGCTAAGTATTACCCTTAACCTGTATTTCTTCTACATATACATTAACCATCCAATTATTAGCTGAGCCCACTTAGTTATACAATCACTTTATTAAATTTCTTATTATGTATTTCATCCAATTATAGCAGTGCGTCGAAGTATAATACATTCATACTCGCATGTGCTGAAGTGACGCAACAATTACGGAAGAAAAGTACATTGTTCGCCATCTTGGGTCAATTGAGGTTTCTGAGGGAAGTGGGTGATGTTGATAGTATGTATAAGTATGATTGTTTGCTGTGCATGAAGAGGACTGGGGTGAAAGTGGGGTTTGTTTGAGTTTAAGCCTATGATATTGTAAATATATGACTAGAGGAATTTATTGCATCTACTAAAGTTTTTATGTAATAATGTATTTTGGAATGTATTGGTATCTTTGGATGAAATGAATTATCAGAAATGGAATAAAGAGATTGTATACTAAGTGGGATCAGCTAAAAATTACATGATTCATTTCTCTGTAGAAGAAATACAGGTTAGCGGGAATGCTTACTATTGAGAGACTTTGTCTCCGCTGCACACAGTGCTTAATTTGCACCAGTGGCTGCAGGTGGAGCGCACTGGTACTCATTTTGGGGGACCAGCGCTCACTTTTCCTCAACAGGATTTTAATCCAGAGCAAGAGAGAGAAAAACACAAAAGGGGGAAAGAAGGAGGAAGAGAAAGAAGGAAAAAAGTGGTGAAGAGAAAAAGCAGGGATGAAAACGAACATGCAAGTGTGATATAAAGAGGCAGGGAGTGTTTGGTGAAAGATTAAAGAGGCATGAGGTGGAATCAAGACTAGCCAACCGTGGTATTCAGCTCTCTGGCATTTGATAGTGCTTGTCAATGGCTTAAGAGCAAAACTCTTATTATTTTACAAATTAAGCTCTGCTTCCACCTCCTGTGGCTTCCTCCGCGTCGTCAGCACTCTTAAAATGCAGGAAGGGCTCCATTCACAGACATCATTTATTATTGTCTGATAAGCAAAAAGGGAAAGGAACATTGAGGGTATACTTTTTCAATCTAGTTCAAAAGGAGTAGCGATGACATTTTCATTCAAGAGAATCATTGGTTGGTTGTTGAAAGAATTCTTAGCAAAATAAATCATTATGTTTTACCTCCTGGTTATCCGATCCACAAGACTCAAGGAAGGGAGCCCCTGTTTGTCTGAAATTAAGAGGCACGTTTTATGTACCTTCCATGCTTTTTTCGCTGGTCACCGCAGACCCTGCCGTGCACGTCGCTTTGTAAGGGTCTCCAGGAGATTACCATTTCTCAATGAGAATCATACAACAGTGGTAAGCAATGAGAGAGAAGATGGCACTCTAGGTGAAGTTAGGTTCTAGGCTGTCGGTGAAGTGGTGCTGGTATTATCATCAGGGGATCCAATAGCATTATGGAGAATTCTGGGAGGCTATGCAAGATCGTGTACATCAGGTGGGGTTTTTTGTGTACATTTTAGACAAGGGCATTGAGTGATTTGCACAGAATCTCACCAAATGAATTCAAGTGCTGGGTCTGGTTTAAGCCCAAGTCACTGAATTGACAGCTCAGCCTCTGGACTGCAGCCCTTTCCAAATGAGAGTTGAATCAGCAGAGACCTTTGCCACAGGCGCGTCGGATCCCTTTTTATAATCCCCTAAGAATGCTATGGTTTATCAAGAAGTGCACCTCAGTGCTCCTTACTTCGCGATCAGTGATGGGAAGGAAGATCCGGAGTTTTGGAGAAAGCACACCATATCATCGGCAGGTAATTCTAGATTGGAGTAGGGTCTGCAAATCGCCCCTCAGTTAGTGAGTTAGGGTTATTGCGTAGGATATATTATTTGCAGCCTTTGGGGTTTGAGCTAGGCTTAGTGGCTAGCTCCTCTGGGCCATCTTTCCATGGGGATAGCATACAGGAGTGGAGTGGCATATGAAGGCGGGAGAGAATTTGCAGTCCTACAAACTACCACGTGATCCAAAATAAATATATAGAACCTTTTACACAGTTTGCTTTTTTAGACTCAGGCAACCAAGGTCAAGCAGGCTTTTGATGTCTTCTCTTTCTCGCTAGAGAGCACTTCTAAAGATTTATAAAGATAATCCTGGCAAAAGCAGTGGTTAGGGCAAAACCAAAAAGTTAAATAATATAAACACATGATGGGAAGATTGCAAATCTTTGTGATAGTAGACTGAACAAGCTGGGACGAAGGTGGACCCTTTGTCCTCCTGCAATTAATTAAAACACTGAGTCGAATGGTGGTCATCACTTAACATCAATTAGTCTGTTTATATAAAAATATATAAGAAAACGTCAGGGCCACTGGGATTTTGCATAAAGAAGCATCAGTTTATGCAAGAGGGTTGGCTAAATTATGGGACAAGGAAAGGCAATTAATTGTACGTAATAATGTGGCAAAATGTGTAATGGTATTATTTCCCATGTTTGTAATTTTAGCACATTAATACTGCCTGGTCGGATACAGTATTTAGCAACTGAAAGGTGACCAGTTAACCCTTGCATGGCACAACCTGTGGCACTTTGCAGCTTTTGATTCATTTGAGCTATACATATGTTAATGCTGAAATCTGCATATTATGCACCTGGCGGTGGATTATGCAGCAAGTATGATAAACCAATAATCATGCTAAACTGCCTCTGCTGCAAAATTGCATAATTCCAGTGGGCCTGCAAGTAATGAATGGAAACATCACAGCTATTGATGGGTCAGGACTGCTCAGGGATCTTCAGTGTGCCCAGCTCCTTTCCCAGGCTCCTCACACCTGGGGTACATTTGAAACTCTATGGTTCGGGCACAGAGCATGTGGCATGTATTGGCTTGCATGCCAATGACTACCCTACACTGTCATTTAAAATGTAGGGGCAGACTCAATGAAGATGGTGATGCCCACCTCACATGTATATCTCATCTGAGAGGGTGGCATGCAAACAGTGCACACACACTTAGGCCTAGAAAGTGCTTGACATTGCTTTTTAATGTGTGTTTGGTCAAACCAACATCCTACATCCTCCAACCACAGAACATCTGTATGGTAAGCTCTGACCTGGGCCTGAGAAGGCCTGACACAGTGTTTAGGCTTCAGGTAGTCACAGAACTGTAGCAGGAAATCAATCATATAACCTTGCAGCCCATTGCTGAGTGCTGTACTGGATGTTAAATGCCCTGGGACTTGGGCCTGTAATGAGGGAGAGGACAATAAACAGCCGGCATACCCCAGGGAAGAAGGATTGTAGGTTATTAAAACATCCCACCCACTGAGGGTAGAATGTTCTTAAATAAAAAAGAGGAGAAACAGAAAGACAAACATTGGAATGTTGAGCAGAAGGCTTATACCAACCATGATTAGCTGTGAGCTTCTCCTTTGTCCTCAGTGGAGCTCTCAACATTCTAATGGTCTAATATAGCCTTATAGCTCATTACTGAGGGCTATACAGTTGTTGAAGGAAACAAACCAGTGCGACTCAGACTTCTAACAAGGGTGTGGGCCTTTAACAACCAGTATAGCCCGAGGCAGAAGGGTTATACAAGTATCAGAACATTCTACCCACTAAGGGTACAATGTTCTAAATAGAATGGGCGAAACATGAAGACAAACATTGGAATGTTGGAGCTCCGGACTAATACCAGCCATTATAAGCCCTGAGCTTCTCCATTGTCTTCAATGGAGCTCTCAACCGTCAAATGATCTAATTATGACTAGAACCCATTTGTTTGAGGAGTCCAGGATGCAGAAAATGAGTCACAAAGTGTAATAGTAATGAATGTACGTTGGAGGCCTGCAGGCCTAAGGTCTGAATCCAGACTTTTACGTGAATGCTGGCCCGACTGGAGAGGCACATGCAGTTTCCTTGATATTGTTTTAAATTAGTTCCTACAGTCTGCTAGGAGTCATGCATAAACTTCCAGCTAACCCGTGCTTCTCCTGCTGACGGGGACTGTGAGGGAAGAGAGGAATTTGAAGAGTAATTGTTCTCGCCGAAGTATAGTCCTGTTGTCTGTGACAGAATGCTGCCCTCTAGTGTCGTCCTAGTCTAAAACCAATGTCCAATCTAAGTAGCCTTCGTTGAATGACAACAAAAAATCCAATAAATAAAGCAAGCATTGGCAATGCCAATAGGTCTGGCTTTGGGAGGCATGCAATGGATTTTTTTTAATTTTTTCGTTTTTGCAAACATGCAATGAAAATCAAAAGTTTAAAAGTAAAAAAGTAAAACTGCTGCAGTTGAAAGTTGACACCATATGTGTAAAAAATAAAAATAAGTAAAAAGTGCACTCCCGTCACGATAAACAATACCATACAGTCATAAACCTCCACACTGCTTATGCCTCTATATGCAGAGAATTACAACTTTTCGTTAATTGGACCCGGAATAGAATGCCCTTCACAAGCCCGCCTGCTATCAAAGCACACACAAGGCTTCTGGGCCGCACTACTATATAGCATCATGTTTTGGAGGCATAAGATACACATATCTTAGTGGCTAATTGAGACTTTGGCACCCCTGCTCCGGCTCTCCGCCAGCACCAAAGCCACATAAAGACCGCTCGCCTGATTACGGGTTGAACTCATGCAGGGGGATGGTCCTTTTTGACGTTCCCACTGTGGGCCCTGATGAAGGTCACCGCAATGGAAGCAACAAAAATGTTCTAGCACAGCAGGGCCTGTGAAGTCCATGCAGTGCTGGAACTGGGGGTGCAAGCAGACAGGGGGGCACACGTTGTACCCCCTTGAATGCATCCCCATGGCATCCCTACCACCAGCCTTTTCGTGGAGGCTCACCGCCATTAAAAGGTTGACGATGGAGTAACTCGAAATATACTCGGTGACACTGTGCCAGTCCTGCTCAGCATATTATATTGCCCCTCCGCCATGCCACCCCCAGGGAGCGGCAGAAAGTTGTAATCCGCCAGTCGGGCCACTGCGAGTTTGGCAGTCCATGGACCGATAGACTCCTAATCAGCTATTTAGTCTTCTTCTATACCCACCCAGGGATGGGCCACCTGCAGCCCTGTCACACTGCCCATCCCCGGTTTCCATGAAAATGGGACAAAAGTGTTTGAAGCTAGACCCAACTCTCGCCAAGCATAGTGTGCATAATATTGACCTACCTTCCAACTTGGCTTGCTGTCCGTGCAGTATCTTGTAGAAGTTCAGCACAAATGCTTAAATGTCTTTAGTGAGGCAAAATCTCGTTGTTCAGAATTGAAGGCAGGCATGTGATAATAGGCCACGTATTGAAGTGAAGCGATAAGCCTGAATAGCATTGACGTAAACCGTGGAGGCTTGTAGACTCAACGGTGGTTTGGTTGTAGAAGAGCTTGATAATTGCCTTCCACCTTCTCTCAACAGGAATATAACCTCAGATTTAGTTTGACTGCAGCCTTAGTGTGTGATAGTCTGTGTGGTGTCCAAACTAGAGCTTCAAGTGTTGTGTAAATTGTGACGATTATTTGCTCTGCTCAAGGATTAAAGTAACTGGATTATGTCTTAATGTCAGCAATGCTAGACTATAGAAATATAACTTATGGAGCACAATACATTGGATTACTAAAGAGGCTTTCTTTAGCGTAGAACAATCGGGATATGTAGACTTTAGGCATATCGCTCCTGTTGCCTGCAGCATGCAGTAGCTCGTTGAAGTTTAATTTTCTGCGCAAGAAAGGGCCTTTAGATTATAGACGTGCCAAGTCACACTGTGCCATCGTGTGTCACACAATATCGGCTCCCTTCACATGGTCACGTGTAGTGGTAGGAAAGATAAGCCGGAAGTTACTGCATAGCATTGGTTCTCCAACTCCTCTTTAAGTGCTGTTCAGTTGATATTCAGTAAGTGGTGTGAAAATACCCCAAGATATCTGCACCACCGCCAGCTAGAGTTTTTGTTTGGCAGGGGGCAGAAGTGCCTCTATGGTTGTTCATGGCAGGAGGTGAAGCCACGCCCCAAACTAGACCATGGTCACGTTCCGCACCTCACACAGTGATTTTTTCTTTTTACGTTGGCAGGTCTGGGCATATTAGATTCCACACTTCATAGGTTCTAGTCATCTGCGGAACTGGTTGGCCATTGTCATTAGTCAGTACAGGGTCAACATACTTTACTCCGAGAGTCGTAAGAGGCATCTCAAAGTATTGTGGCGCGTTAGACAAGGTTATTTTTTTTCAACACCATTTTTTTTGTCACTTGATTTTACGTTTGTTATAAGGGTACACATGTGACATGTCAGCAGGGTAGCCATAGGCAAACACCTGTTTGGACTGTGCAGAAAAATGACCCTGTAAGGCATGTGTTCTAGGATGTGGTACTATGTCAATTCCACAGGCCTACAAACGAATCTTATGC
The DNA here is from genome assembly GCF_964204655.1 of Triturus cristatus. NCBI lineage: Eukaryota > Metazoa > Chordata > Amphibia > Caudata > Salamandridae > Triturus > Triturus cristatus. The sequence continues at coordinate 965,093,401 of NC_140589.1, forward strand.
AGTCTTTTCAAGAGTTATTTGTTATGGAGTTTTATGTTGCATGGAAATGTTGCCTATAGCCACTACACAGGTGAATTACATGCAGAATGTTTTCAAATAACTTCATTGTTATTTTAGTGTTTTGTATAATGTTGCAAATTACTTTTCTGTACTACTTTTAGGCTGTGTTTGTAGCCTGTGTTATAAATGTTATGTACAGTGGTCCCTTGTTAGATGTTATACTATGTAGACTTAAGGACCTTTAAATGGTGATGTTAATGAAGGCCAAGCAAGATTTGTAGAATTCCAAGGGAAGACAGAGGACAGAATTCCTATGCAGCACTTTCAATGCCTTTACTGAGTTGCCCTTTGCTGGTTCCCAGGGCATGAATGCTCCTAGCAGTAGCGGCTGCTACCGACAAGGTTTGGGGCGCCAGGGGGGTGGAGGGGGTACGAGAGAGGGGGAGAATAATAATTTAAAAAAGCACCTACCTTTTTGCCGCCGCCTCTTCTTACTCCATTATGCTGGCAGGAAGCACACAGCCTCGAAGAATCCCCTGCCTTAGCAGTGTTGTGATTGGTCTGAGTGCCATGGTTCGGCGCTCAGACAGGGACTGGTAGGCTGTGTGTGTTCTCCACCCAGGCTGTAATACAGCCTACGTGGAGAACATGCAGAGTGTGCATGGTGCGTTGGCCGCCCGAGAGGGCTGGCCAAAGCGTCATGCGCACTTTAGGTGCTGCCACCACTCCTCCCCCTGTGACTCAGGGAGCCCTGCGCCACCCACCTTGCTTCAGCTGCAAGCGGAATACAAAAAACAAAATGACAATAACAAAGTTAGTGGAGGAGCAGCCACTGGCTCCTTTGCCTTCTTCATGTGGTGCCTTGAAATAATACAGAGTTGAGTTGTTTCTACAGCCGACATTTTATTGGAATCTGAAAAAGAGATCATTGGTCCATAGTGCCATGTGACTTTAGTGAGGCAATCTACTTTGTACTCTTGTATCATGGAGTATATCTGACAAGCTTTAGACTTTACATTGTTTCTACAAGGATTATGACTGGTCCTGTGAAATTGAAAGTTTCACTTTTGCTCTCCTAGGGCTCTCGCCAGTGACCTTTGGACATATTCTGTTACTTCTATGTGAATACCTTTGGACATAATGAGCCCTGGCATATGCGTAATACTAATAATCAAGGAATGAGCTGTCTGCTGCCAAGTTAACTTTCTTTATGTACTCACTAGAATTAGGAGCTAAACTTATCAGGGAGTCGAAACACTTATGCATACATATATATTCATGAGACGTATCCCATTAATAATCAGGTTCAGTAAGTACTTGGAAGTCTCCTGCCAAGTAGGCCTCATTCTCACACTGTGTAAGACATGCTTAAACCTTCCTCCTCAATTCAGTGGAAGTTATCTGGCACTCGGAGATAGCAAGAAGCACAGCAGTGATGGATGGATGGACCAGAAGGGTCTAAACCTATAGTCAACTTTGTGTAACAACTTGTGCAGGTGTGGAATAGTACTCAAAATGATTGTGGAGGTGGCAGCTCAAAGCAACTGTCTCAGATCTCTATTCAGGAAAACAGAGCAAGCATATTCATTGCTCCGCCTCACCTCCAGTCTTGTAGCAAGAGGTTCTTCATCTATTCTCATTGTTATGATTAAACTGAAGCGGAGGTCAATGACCCTGATAATAAAGTATCCCATTTATCATGAGCTGTTGAGTTATTCTGTGCTAACTGACAGGGTTCCTCTAGAAACGTGTTAGTTAATGTTTATGTATTCCCTTCAGTGGTACGTCAATATGTGCAATTTATGGAGATTTTAAATGAGATTAAGATATTATTACTTGGCCACACGCCTGATTTTCTAATAATGGAAATATTATTGTCAGTTTATTTTGGGATTGTATGGCTTCATAAGGTACATCATTAAGCAGTCAAATAATCTGCTACAACATAATCAATAACAATGGAATTGCCGCAACAGACAAACGATCTACAAAGAGTATATTCTATGGGGAGTTTTGAACGCTAAATAATAAAATAAAATAAACTGTCCAGTACTGGGCACACGTCAGATGGTCAGAGTACAGTTCTCCATTATTCATTTCTACGCATCTCTGATTTCTATTTATGTACAAGGCTCAAAATTAAACAAGTTACCTTGGTGTGTTAGATTCTGGGAGGTAAACGCATTAAATGGAATATTGTGTTAGGTTTAAGGTTAATTGATGTAGGAAAAAGTGTTGCTGTGCATCAAAAATAGGATGACATTATGTTGTACCAGAAAACCACAATTTATTTAGGAACTGAAAAAAGGAAAGTCTGGGGTTAGGAAAATAATTAGCAATATAGAAGTTAGAGGTAGGATTTAAGCATTAAAAACAAAACAAAACAATGATTTCTCTAAATAAACGTATTTTGTGGGGAATCATTAGGCCAAAGTGCACAAGATATTTGGATAAAAAATAATGTGCTTAAACTTTGGTCGAAAGTGGGTCAAAATGATGAGAGAAAAAAATATTTTTTTTATTTGAACTATGGTACATGGTAGATTGAAACAATCTAATTTTCCTCCGATCGTGCCTTATATTTTAGGCAAGTGTGGCTGCTAATTCATACTGCTGTTGAAGTTCCCAATTTAATTTATATGGCTCATAGCACAGTGTCATTGCATACTTCATGCCCACAAGAGCTACTCCGGGCGGTGGCCTGCGGCACTAACTCTGGTTCACACCAACGTTTCGTAGAATGGGGTCATTTGCGTGTCAGGGAAGCGTACAGCACTGCAGTCTACTTTTTTATTTTTAAAGCGTAGCAGCGCAGGCCCAAAAAATATTTTGCTCCACAACAGTGAAGTATGTGCCAAAATGTTGCTAAGAAAATTTGCAGCCTGTGTCCAATATAACCGATTTCCAACAAATGTGTTTCTAAACTAACTGAATTGTGTGACTAGTGACGTAGTACTAAGTTACTCACTTTTAGCCAGATATTCTTGTTTTGCAATACGTGTCAAACTGTTGGAGTGTTTCACAGACCATACTGCTGCCTTTGGATGCATATGACCACACTTACCAGTTGGTAAATTGATAGGTGTTTATTGACCTCGATCACTGAACTTAACCTGAGAGATGGCCTACAGTAAAATGATTCAGCGGGGCTGATTGAATGACAACAATTTCTATTACCAATGGATTGAAACAATTGCAAATATTAGGATGCTGTGCGCATCTTTGTACAGTCAGCATATCCCCTGTTGATCTGGTCGAAAAGCTTTCCCTGCTCAGTATCACGATCTGACATCAGTATTAGGTCCCATTTTGTTGCGACAATCGTAAGGAAAACAGTTTGCTTCTAATTCCCCGCTCATATTTTTGTACAGAAAAGAATGGAACAGCAGTGCCATTGACATAGTAGCAGAAGGGAGATCATCTAATCTTTGACCATGGATGACATGTCAAGTTTGACCACTGCCTCTCCCTTAGCCCGTCAACAGCCTCCTGTTTGCTGCTGTGGGAGTAGAATCAGACCTAGGATTGCAAACCACACAAAGTTAACTAGGCTCTTAGAACCAAGTTATTTCTTTTCTTAGCACTACCTTCAAGGCTCCTGAAGCCTGGGGTAAGAAGTGTAAACCAAACCTTCTAAGAGGTAAGCCAGAGGTAGTAAATGTTACATCTGACAACCATGAGCGATGCTTTTGTTCAAAGTACATGTTCCATATGCGCTTAGGTCCCCTCATTGAACTGTGTTGACTGACTTGTTATTTGACATCACTAATGGGCCTAAATTCTGATTTGTTGGTCCAATGATGACATAAGTTTGAGTGCTGAAAATAAACTGTTTGAGCACAATGTGTATCTCAATGGCTTCTTTTTCTGTTTCATAGGAAAGATCAAGACGGGCATGCCTGCCAAGCCCTGGGAGCTGCAGGTATGGTGGCTGAAGCCTGTTTTGTTGTTAAAAAATATTTGATATGATTCTATACCGCAGTGTGTAGCTGGAAATCAGTTTCGCCTAGGAACATATTCTCCGTGGAACCTCTCATTATGTAGATCCCTTATTGTAAACCTTGTTGAGCATATATAACAACTTACACCACACACCACTAATCAGAAAGACCCTTCATTATCGGCTTTGTGTGTAAAACTCATCCCCCACCCACTTACTCAATAAACACTGACAATGATAAGCAAGTTACATGCTTTTTGACTGTGGTTTTCATTTTGTACTTTTACCAGACTGTTTTACAATGACGGCCTGTTACTCTGGAAGATGATGAAAGGGTCTGTTTAACAAGTAATGTAATAGAAAAATATAGTAGTGTTTAATAAACCACACAGAAAGCCTGTATGGCTGCTCCATAAGACATCATATTACACAAAGAAGTTTGCCAACATCAGCAAATAGAAGTGACATCCGCAGCAAAAAGCTCCTACTACAGGACTTGCCAAGGCACTTTCGGTAGTGCCCTATTGGGTGCACTGAATGCCCTATGTACAAACATTCTCACGTAGTAGGGGTGAAAACATTATTTTCCAATCGAGATATATATCTTGATTACCCATAGTAGAGTTTTGGGAATATTACGATTGCAAATAGCACATGCGATTTTGGAAAATCCATCCTCATGGCAGATTTTCTTCACCTTTAGTTATAGGTCTTCCTTGGGAGGAGCATGTTATGGCTTTGCGTTTGTATCACAAACATTTGCAGTGGAGGTTTCAAGGTCATTTACATAATTATAAGTACTCCAAAAAATGGTTGGTCCCAGTAGGGTGAAAAATTACCCAAAGCTGCTTCATTTTTTAAGAGGGCAGAGAGCAAGTGGTACTTTGCAGAGGGATATATTTTCTTTATGGATAAAAAAACACAATACAATTTTATGTGTAAAGGCACATTTTCTCCATGTGTGCAGATTTTCTGACTTGTGGAAAACCTCCTAGAGCAAGTATGGAGGAAGAATTCTGTTGAAATCATTGACGGTGGGAGATTTCGAGGAAGGCCCTTTAGCATGTTTGTGCATTCTTGAAAAAATTGGCAATGTATTCAAAAAGTTAGAGAAACCTAACGAAGCAGATTTCCGACTTTTCCAGAAGGCTCTGGCAATTTGTCTCTGGAATAGTAATTAACATTTCACTTGATGTGTAAAGTATGATTTTTTGTGGGGCAGCTCAGAGTTTGAATAATTTAGGATAAGATTAAGAGGAATTTTACCTTCCTTACTTTTGAGCATAGTGACCAGAAGCTGTTTGAAAATTATGTGACAAAAAAAAGTGTTACCCTTGAATAGGACACTCAATGTTCGCATTTCTCTGTTCAGGTTAGGACTTTTAGTGCACTTGGGTACTACTTATTATTCAAGGCGTGCACTGCTTACGGGGCAAAACAGCTGCACCCCCAAACGTTATGATTTAGGTATTGAATAATTTTCTCAACTGTGAACTTTCCTGGTCAGCTGCACCATACCACCCCCAATCTTTAGTGAAAAGAATACAAATTAGGCATAGGTTGGTACTGCTGCCCGCCCTTGGATCGCCCTAAGATAACCCACCATATTGCATACTTTGTATGGAATAAATCTGCAGCAATATTTTCCCAGAACAAAAGTTGTCTTGTGTATTTATTTATTCATGCATGCTCAGACGGTGGGTGGGGGTAAGTTGCCGATTATGGCACTATACAAATTTTTGCTGTAAATAGATAGGAAGGAAATTCATCATCACTATGGCTCTGTCATTTAGAACGAGTAAAAGGTAGAAAAGTAATTGTCACCAAATCCAAAAATCGCTTTTTTTGGTTTGGTCTGTTAAAGCTGTTTTCGAGTTTCATACGCATTATGGAGACTTGAAAATAAAAAGACTTCGGTGCCCCATACCGAGTTACAAGCTTTGCAGCTGGTTGAGGCAGAGAAGTGTGCAAGCATCATGCTATAGGCATGGAGTTTACTGCTTTCAACTTGCTAATATTGCAGCTGATGTGCATCGAACCATAATAGAAATAATACAAGGGTGGAACCGCATTGCCTGGCCAAGATTCAATGAGTTTTTTTTATCTTTTGCACAGCACATTGCTAAAATTTTAGGACTCTTTGTCCCTGCACTGATATATAAACACTGGCTATGTAAACATTGGGAACAGCCATGCAATGAAAAGATGAAGTGTTACTTAACACTTGTTTATGTTTAAAAGCCCAGACAGCAAGAAAGCCAAAAACATGACAAAACATCACACCAAAAACTCACATTTATAACATCATAGAAAATAAGAGACTAATTACAAGTAAGTAACTCGTGTTTGCAGTCCAACTGTGAAAGACAGCGAGTCTTCTAAGACCCTCAATGCTGCCTGGTGCAGAGTTCCACCTCTAATTCACTTTGGGTTCCCTATCAAAATAATGAGGCAAGCGCTGGAAACTGGAATACAAGAAAAAGGTTTATTTTTCATGAGGAGATCACGTCAACTGCAGACACCGGGATGTCTGAGGGAGGTGTTCAGCTGATAACTCCTTTGGCTCTTCCTTTTATACAGGTTTGACACAATGCATTTGTTTCATCAACATGGTTACACAAGCTTGGAGTCCCCGCACCGGGCAGGTTGTCACACAAGCCCAACAGTATTTCTCTTCCCACCCAGGTCAAACAGACAATCTTATCTTGCAGCTGGACCTTGCTTCAGGGTCTAAAACATGTGAGACCGGCCAGATCTAAGAGTCCGTTCTGTTGATAAATCATGTTGCAAGAGTCTTTTTGGTGTTTGGAACCTGTTTGTGTAACTAGGTGTAGTGAGGGGTAGAGTGTCCAAAGGTTTGCCTGTAAACAGAGATGAGAGGAAAAACGAGTTTGCGGCAGCAAGTGGTGCTGAGGTTTGTTGCGGCAATAGAGTTTATAGCCCCCAGCACACATACCAGGTCGGTCAGAGGGATGCTAGTAAGGGCAGGGTGAAACAAAGGTGGACTACAGAGTACAAAATGGCTGTGATAGATTAAAATGACTGTAGCTTATGTGCACATAGAAATTTCCACCAGACAAGATGGCGCAGGCAATGTTCACGATTGTCGTTTTGCTTTTAACAGTGGCCCCTTTGAACATAACTAGCCAACTTGTCAGTCTATTTCGATCTCCATAATGTCCTGTATCTCTTGATCATACATTACTCTCATTTTTGTTAGCTGAGTGTCCATAGTCTTAGGGTGCAAGGTAGTTATACAAAGAGAACACAAAGGTGGTATACAGTGTATACCCAAACAACAACCACATATTTTCAATACTGGGACCAAGAGAATAATTGATATTTTCCAACCCCACTCCTTCAAGATGCCCCAAAGCCAACTTCCAATTGTCCAGGTTTCTGATCCCTGATGAATTTCTGAAGACAGTCTATGGAGATGTTCGATTACTTCATAGACAAAAGGCGAATTATCAGGAATGTATATACAGCAGCTGGCACCGATGATGCGGCATGCTCCTCCACGGTCCACTAGTACCACGTCCAGGACCATGCGATTTAGAAGGGTAACCAGACGGACTGCTTGGAGCTCAGCAGTGTTGTTGGTGAGGATGCCAGCATTGATGTTTCAGGGCGGTCTCTACCGCTTGGGATAGATGTCTGATGGCTCGGCTGTTTGCCATCGGACCCCATAGCGGGATGAGCCCTTTTGCTGTGGCGAGGAACTGTGATGAGGCAGTGTCTGCTTGATCAGTGTCTTTAGATCGTTTTTCTCGATGATGCTCTGCATGGGCTGTGTAGGTTGGTGGCAAAACAAAGGCGATGTAGCACGTGCCCCTCCAGTTTCTTGGGAGCCAGGTGTAGGCTTTGGTTCCGCAAACAAAGTACATATTGGGTGATGCGACAAGCGCAGGAGGGTTGGTAGTGTTCAAAGTCCTTACAATGCTACAGGTGCTGTGACCCACATTCTTAGTCCCACGGCCTTCAATGGATACAAGGCCAGAGACGTTCACCACAGATAGGGCCACAGTCAGTGTTGCAGCAGTTCTTTTCTTCAGGTATGAAAATGTGGCTCTGTTAGGATTATTGAAAACTTGCATTTCCACTCGTTCTTTGGAGGGGACATTCATCAGGAATGTCGCATTGAAGGTGTGAGGGCAGAAGGGGGCGGCTGTTCTTCCTGTTTTGTTTCGCCAGAACTCGTTGTCGAACTGGGCGATTGTTCCGTCGGAAGTGGCATTGTCTTTGTAACTTTCTTGTAGGAGTATCATCCAGGCAAGGCAAGATCCGTGAATAGAAAAGGGCGAAGGGATGGAATATTCAGTGGCATGTGGTAACAGCCCACAGACCCAACAGTCGGTAGTATTGGTGGCAAGATTGTGCTGGTGCAACATCTGCACGAAAGAATTATTCCAGAATTATTTGCGTCGTTCTCGGAGATGTGGCGGTAGTGATACCAGGTAGTCTTCTTTCTTGGTGATTGGTTGCATGGTTTGTGACAATGTTCTTTATCCAGGTGCATTCTCTTCAATGATCCAGAGTGCGACCATTAGCAGGAGACAGGTGAGAAATGCGGCTGCAAGTGCAATTGTCTTTGTGCTGTGCAGGTTAGCAGTCTTGGTGTCTTTGCGGTTGCTTTGCAGGTGTTGAGTTTCTTCCATCATCTTCGAGGAGCTCAACAACTGTTAGGACCATAGACTTTTGTCTGGCGCTTTCCTGGTAGCGTTGTTTGACTGTGCTACCAATCTGAGACCTTGACTCAGTTAGTGGCCTGGTTGTTGGAGCTCCCTCCTTTTCGTCGATCGTAGGTTGTACCCTTTCTTGGATGGCACCATGGGGTCGGGAAATTCTGATAGTTCGAGGGTGTCTTCTTGTGGGTAGCAACTCAGAGCTGGTCGGTTCTTCGCGAGTACTCCCTCTTGCACCTCCACCCCTTCACAGGTTGCCAGGGTTGGAGGGACTCGCTTGCAATGATGAGCGTGCAGCCAGTTTCGTTTTCCTTCCACTCGGAGGGCAGTTCGGGTGGTGATCAGGACTTGCCAGGGGCCCGTCCACCTAGGCTCCAGATTTTTCATTCTTTGGAAGTTGCGAATCAATACCTGGTCGCCTGGCTTTATTTCATGTCCCGGGCCCCTGGATATGTCGTGCAAGGCTTGCTGCACCTGTTGGTGGATAATTGTTACCTCGTTTGTCAATTTATGCAAATAATCCGACATTGATATGTTCGGGACATCGTTAATGGAGGTGGGTCTTGGTGCCGCCCAAATGCTCATAGGCCTGCCGAAGACCACCTCATACGGGGTCAGTCTGTGTTTGGTTGGGGTGGAGCGCATTGATAGCAATGCCAATGGAAGGGCATCGGGCCATTTCAACCCGGTCGTGGCAACTATTTTGGCTAGTTTTAATTTCAATGTTGCATTGTGTCTCTCTAACAGGCCCGCTGATTGGGGGTGGAAGACGGCATGGAACTTTTGTTTTACCCCCAACCCTCTCAGTATGTTCTGTATCACCTCGGCTACGAAGTGGGGGCCGTTGTCGCTCCATAAAATTCTGCAAAGGCCGTATCGGGGGAAGAATTCTTTCAGCAATACTTTTGCAGTGGCTAAGGCGGTATTGTCGCGGGTGGGACATGCCTCCACCCATTTGCTAAAAGCGCACACAACCACCAGGACATATTTTAGACCATGGCATCTCTCTAGTTGGATGTAATCCATTTGAAGGATTTCAAAGGGGTGGTCAGGGACTCCAAACCCTCCCCGTGGTACTACTGTCCCCTTCCCTGGGTTGTGCTGTAGGCAGACAATAGATTGTTGTACTAGGCGTTTTGCAGATTCTGCTATCGTGACATTATGCCATACTCTGGTGATTAGTTCAATCATGGGGGTGGAGCCTATGTGTGCTGGTAAATGTGTCATGGTCAATATGGGGATGAGGTAGGCATTGGGTAACAGCCATTTATTTCCGTCTTTAGTTTTCCAGCAATCTTCCTCGTCTTTTAGTCCCACCTTTTCCCATTCGGTCAATTCGTCATGTGTGCATGTAGTCTGTATGTCCCTTACAGTGGTCCTAGCGTCAGTCCATTGTTCAGCTTGTGACCTGGTCACATACATTCGTGTCATAGTTCTGTCTCCTGCCGTGGCTCGGGCAGTAACGTCTGCTAGTGCATTTCCCTGTCCAATGAGATCAGTCACTTTCCTATGTGCTTGGCATTTTATCACTGCTAACTTCTTGGGGAGGAGGACTGTTTGCGTCAAGGCAGAGACTAAATCTCCATGCAGGATGGGTGTACCGTGTGAAGTCAGAAACCCTCTTTCTTTCCGTAAGATCCCAAAATGGTGAACCACCCCGAAGGCATATTGGCTATCGGTGTATATGTTAACTGTCGTGTCAGTCGCTAGGATACATGCTCGTGTGCGGGCAATGAGTTCTGCAGCCTGGGCTGAACGTTGGGGAATACGGGCTGTTTCCAGAACGGTTCCGGCTGTGGTGACAGCGTATGCAGCTGAGGTGGTGCCGTCGGGGAGCTTGATGCACGAACCATCCACCCATAGTTCCTCTTCTGGTTCTAGAAAGGCGGTGTCTCGGAGATCTATTCTACTCTTTGTTTGTTCATTGGTTAGTGTCACACAGTCGTGTAGTGGAGTCACACTAGGATCATTTTTGGGTAGAGATAACAGTGTGGCTGGATTGAGGGTGGTGCATCGCTTTAGGGTAATGTGCGGTGCTAGCAGGGTCAACTCATATCCGGTCAGTCGGGCGCTAGTCAAGTGTTGGGTTTTGGTCTGGTTTAGTAGTGTGTCGACTGCATGGGGTACTAAAACAGTGACTGGATTGGAGAGCACTATTCCTTCGCTCTGGCGTATTGATACTGCTGCAGCTGCCACAGCGCGCAGGCACGCTGGCAGCGCTCTGGCTACTGGATCGAGGGTGGCAGAGAAATATGCACAAGGGCGTTGTTTGTGACCAATTGATTGTGTTAGGACAGACAATGCACATCCCTCCTTCTCGTGTGTGTAGAGGAAGAATGGTTTGGAGTAATCTGGGGTTCCTAGGACAGGCGCTGAACAAAGGGCATTGCGTAGTTCTTTAAAGGCTGACTGGCATTCGGGGTCCAGGGAAGAGGCGAGGGGATGTCTTAAGCTAGGAGGGAGAGAAGGGGTTTGACAATGAGGCTAAAGTTCGGTAACCACTGTCGGCAAAATGAGGTGAGACCTATCAAAGAGCGGACTTGCTTCTGATCTTTGGGGACAGTGGTGTCTAGAATTGTCTGGATCCTGTCAGGCGTGAGTTTCCTCCCTTCTTTTGATAAAAGGTGACCCAAATAGGTCACTTGTGATTTACAGAACTGCAATTTCTTTCGGGATACCTTGTGACCATTCTCAGCAAGAAAATGGAGTAGTTTGATGGTGGCTGTGACGGCTATTGGTATGGTGTCTGCTGCTAGAAGGATGTTGTCTACATATTGTATTAGTGCCACTCCATCTGGCAATTGTATGGCATCCAACTGTCTTTTAAGCGCCTGGCTATAGATGCTTGGGCTCTCAGTGTACCCCTGAGGTGCTCTGCAAAATCTGTACGAACGGGAGTTTAGGGTGGATCCAAATAGATAGCGGCTGTCCTTGTGTATAGGTATGGAAAATAATGCGTTTTTGAGATCAACTACAGTGAAGGTGGTGGCAGTGGAGGGGATTAAAATAAAAATTGTCGTGACGTCGGAAACTGCTGGGTATTGTGGCAGTACGATTTTGTTTATCTCCCGCATGTCAATGATGAAGCGGTAGGCTTTTCCGTCTCCCTCTCCCTGTCTCTTTACAATCTGTAGTATGGGACTGTTACAAACATTGCTCACTACTTCCTCTACCACCCCTGCCTCTACCAAAGAGTGTATGATCTCTGTCAGTGCCTTCTCACCCTCTGGCGATATTTTGTACTGCGTTACTTTCGGTAGGGTTGCGTCCTGTCGTATTATTACGTGTACTGGGTCAATCATCATTCGTCCTACGTCTGAATCAGCCCTAGCCCATAAGTGTGATGGCAAAGTGTCCAGTAGGGATGCGTCAGTCTCGGAGATGGGAAACATGTGCTGAGAAGGGTTCTCTCTATGGCGCTGGGGGTTGTCATACAGGATGACACGCACTCCGTCTGGTGAGCATCTGATAGTCGCATGGAAGTGTTTCAGAAGGTCAAGACCCATAATGGCATCTGGGGTGTTAGAAGAGAGGAGGAATGATGTCTCAACGCTATTGTTGTCAAGGTTAAAGGAGATCGGTCGGGACAAAGGGTTGGTGGAGGGCGTACCGTCAAATCCTATTGAGGTCACATGTGAGCCTGACAAGGGTGCCCTTGGAATCAGTCGTTTGGATAGGGCACTATGTGTTGCTCCAGTATCCACCAAAAATGGCGATTTTGTGCCCAGGACCTTAGCGGTAACATAAGGGCCTTGCTGGTCAACATAGAGCTCGACTGGATCCCTCCCTTGCCCCTGGCTGTCCTATGCAAAATTGTACGTATTGTCATAATCTGTCTGTTGGTACTGATTCTGTTTGGGATGGTCAAATGCGTTCACTCTTCCTGGCCTTTCTTCGTTTGCTTCACTCGCATACCCTCTCCCACGTCCTCTTCCTCTCTGTCCACTTGCTATTTCCCTCACCCCCTGCCCCTACCAGCTCCTAACAAAGCCGGGCACTGGGTTTTCCATTGTCCATATTCTTTGCAAAATGCACTTTGATCCTGGCCTAGGTCTTGGCGTCCTACATAGAAGTCGATGAATTCTTTCTAGGTGGCTGTACTCTAGGGGTATTCTGCTGGTATCCTCCCCTATATTGCTCCCTTCCTGTATTTGCCCCCTGGAGTTGTGCTATCATCACCCTTTCCTTCAAGTCCTTCTTTTTCCTTTCTGTAGCCCTGTCATTTTCGTTTCTCTGATGCTCATAGTACTGGGCCATTTGGAGAATGGCCGCCGGTTTAGATGCTGCCCAACTACTTTCATTGGCTTGTAATTTCTGGGATACATCTGGCAGTAGTCCTTTGACGTAGTTCTGCACAAATAAGTGGTGTCCGGTTGCGGTGGACATGTCTTGTCCACTGTAATCAGAGAACACCGTTTCAAATCTGGAGAAATACTCTGAGACATCCTCTTGTGGTTTCTGGCGGCACGCGGTTACTATGGACCAGTCTATCTTTTTCTCTGGGATCAGCGTTTTCACTTTCTGCACTATTTTGTCAGGGATGTCCAATATTGCTTTAACCGGCTTTTGACCAGGGTTCCGCTGTTTATCTAGTGTGTTGAGTTGTTCCCAGGTATGACCAAGCAGTTCGGTATGGTCTATTTTCCTAATCTGTTTCCACACATCTGCTGGCAAACATAACCCGAAAAACAAGTCTATGTCGGCAAATGTCATTATTGTTGATCCCAGAGCGGTACCTAGCTCGGTGTAAAAGGCGGTTGGGTTTTTTCGTAAATCCGGTAAAGATTTACGGAACGTCAAAATGTCCTGTCTGTCCCATGGCTGATACACCCAATTGTAGACCACCCTTCCTCTAGCGTCTTGATGGTTCATATTGTCATGAGTCCCTTGTCCTCTAGGAGGTACCCAATAAGGAGCAGCTTCTTTTATCGGCATCATGCTATCTGGTTTTTCCACCGGGGGTCCTGCTATCTTAGATGTCCAGTCCTTATCTATCCGTCCTTGTTCCACGAGGTGACTGCATACTTCCAATGTGGATGAAAAGAGTTCTGTAACATCGTTGTCACCTTCATCTCCGGTGTCTACTTTCCTATAGAGAGCCACTAGTCGCTCAGGCCCTACATCTTGGTACTTCTCTTCATATGCAGTAAGAGTGTGGAAACAGAGACGTACAATAAAGTATCGTTTGTGATTTTCAACATAGGAGTTGCATATGTCAGTTACATGCTCTTCTGTCTCCTTCCTATCTATGAGGGATTTAACTATTTTATCAATGCCTGCTCGCTCATTTGTACTTAATTGCGGGACCCTGGGCGCTCCTTTTTCTTTTGATCCTACCTCTACTACTTTATCCTTTGAGTCATTTGGTGTGTGTGACTCGGTGGGAGCAGAGGCGGTGGAGACTGAGGCGATCGGGTCACCTCCGGCTATACTTTGGGGGGTCCTGGCGCTGTACTACGTGATGAGTAGGGGCATAAGGGGGTGGCATGTATATGATTGGGGGACCTAACAATAAATCATCATCTACCCTTTGTTTTGCCGGTTACTCGGGGTAAAGAGTTGAGGGCGTTCTAACAGGGCATTGACCTGATATTTTTGATTCCTGTTCCTTTTTATCGATTTACTTTTCTTTTAGTTTTTCTTCTAACCTTTTACAGGCTTAGTAAGCTGATTTTCGCGTTTCTTTATCTTGTCTAGCTTTGTCTCTTTTCTTTCTTTGGGCTGCTTCTTTTCGCCATAAACCAAATCTGTCAAACATGGCTGGTCTAGTTTTCTTTTTGTGGAAAGCTAATTCTAACGTTTCTATTTTAGCGGGATCAAAAGATCTCGTCAGTGGCCACTGATTTACCCGGTCCTTCCTAGTGTATTTATGCCATAGTTTGCTATAAGCTACGGTGGCTAATCCATACTTTACGTACATGTCCTTGTTAGGGGTGCCTTCCGGCTGCACCGGCTGACTGACCTCTAACAAACGGTCCGGTCCAAAACAATTGCAAGCAAACAATCTAGAGAAAACAGGCATGACGTATTTATCGGTCAAAATGAATATCTCAGTCAATCAATTTAGACAAAAAGTCTGCACTACCTGTCCTTCGCTGTCTGCAAAGAGAGAGAATATTCCTATTCTTCGTTGTTTGCAAGCAGGGAATGTCTCAAATAACTCAATAAAAAAGGAATACTAGTATTTCAATCAAACTATTCAATAAATCAATTTAAGTCGGTTTTTCACGACCTTACCGAGACCGTGTGGACAGTTCTTCGTCTTCCACTTCCAGCGCCTGGTTGTCCTCTCACTCCAACAATCAATGAGGCGTTCCTCTAAGGTCCCATTCAGGACCGCAGGTCACTTGAGAGAGGTCCGTTCGGAACCGGTGAAGTTCAGTCGATCGGCAGCCAGACGAGGGTCTTCTCAGGCAGGTATACCCCAATCGTTTAGTCGTTCACTCCGTCGTTAGGACCTCTCTACCGGACCCACGTGTCGCTGATGGGCCCTCACGTTTGAGCGCCAATTGTGAAAGACAGCGAGTCTTCTAAGACCTTCAATGCTGCCTGGTACAGGGTTCCACCTCTAATTCACTTTGGGTTCGCTATCAAAATAATGAGGCAAGCACTGGAAACTGGAAGACAAGAAAAAGGTTTATTTCTCATGAGGAGATCACGCCAACTGCAGACACCGGGATGTCTTAGGGAGGTGTTCTGCTGATAACTCCTTTGGCTCTTCCTTTTATACAGGTTTGACACAATGCATTTGTTTCATCAACATGGTTACACAAGCTTGGAGTCCCTGCCCCTGGCAGGTTGTCACACAAGCCCAACAGTATTTCTCTTCCCACCCAGGTCAAACAGACAATCTTATCTTGCAGCTGGACCTTGCTTCAGGTTCTAAAACATGTGAGACCGGCCAGATCTAAGAGTCCGTTCTGTTGATAAAAACAGGGCCCATTGTTGGTAAAAACAAGTCTTGCTGTTTGCAGTGCAATAAATCATGTTGCAAGAGTCTTTTTGGTGTTTGGAACCTGTTTGTGTAACTAGGTGTAGTGAGGAGTAGAGTGTCCAAAGGTTTGCCTGTAAACAGAGATGAGAGGAAAAACGAGTTTGTGGCAGCAAGTGGTGCTGAGGTGTGTTGCGGCAATAGAGTTGATAGCCCCCAGCACACATACCAGGTCGGTCAGAGGGTCAAAGGGATGCTAGTAAGGGCAGGGTGAAGCAAAGGTGGCCAACAGAGTACAAAATAGCTGTGATAGATTAAAATGACTGTAGTTTATGTGCACATAGAAATTTCCACCAGACAAGATGGCGCAGGCAATGTTCACGATTGTCGTTTTGCTTTTAACACAACCACCGCCACACTGCGGGTCCGCCCGCAGTATTCTGAGTGTGGTGGTCAGACTGCCACTAGACTGCCAGCTCCGCCAGGATCAGGGATCCCGCTGGGTCAACGGGCTAAAGCTGGCATGAATATGCTGGCGGTGCCGGCACTGCCAAGCATATTACTAGTTGCCTTTTCACCGCCCTTTTCAGGGGGGTGAGCTGGCAATGAAAAGGGTAGGGGAGAGGCAACTAAGTGGGTCCTCACAGACCCCCCTGCCAGACCTGGGCCTGGGTGTGCACATTTTGTGCCCCCCCCCCCCCCTTTAATTGCACCCGGTTCCTGCACAGTGTGAGATGCATGCCATACCATGCAGGAATGTGCTGTAGGCCCTGTCACGGCGGAGGGCTGTGTGTTAGGCTCCCCTATGAGCCTAACAGCCCACCGCCGTGAGACCACCGCAGCACCGCCCGCCCAACCTATATTCAACTCTGAATCGGACCGGAGAGCGGGCTCACCACAGCTTTGGCGGGCATCCTGCGGATGGAGCGATGGATGTGCCGCTGGACTGCCAAAGTCGTAATAAGGACCTGAATGTATCCTGCTCTGTATTTTCAATCCACCCTCCCTTATTTGTAGCTGTCATGCACCACATATCATGTATTATACACTGTGCCAGTTCTGTCTTTTTAGCCAACACAATTCTGCATTCTAGGACTTGTAGTTTTGTATTTACTGTTAGATTGAAAACAACTGTTGTACAAAAGGCAAAAACTCAGGACTAGGAGAGGGCATCTCAATTAACATAACCCCTCTTGCTTCAAAGCAGGAGTGCACATGTACATGTATGTGAGTTATAAATGTGAATATATGTATTACCACGTGTTATCCATGTGTATACCAGTTTCTGCATAAAGCCATACATTTTAACTATAGTCTAAGTACTCAACCTGCCCCTTGCCTTTCTCTACACTCAAAATAAATGCTGACATGCCGGACATGAGTAACTTGCATGATCATATATATTTTTCTTAACGCTCTGTTCTTTTCAGATCTGCATGTACAGTGTCCTTCAGTGCAAGCAGAACTGGATAAGATATTGATGTTTAACAACTTGCAACCTCTCTGACACCAGACTTTGCCTATTTATTGCACAGCAATATGTGCCCTGTATTATACATAACATATAACTCATAACAAATACCCTATTTATATTGCTGTATTTGCATTAAACAGGCCATGTTCTTGTTTATAAGATACACATGTTGATCACTTCACTCACTAGTATGTATTGCACTAAAATAAGCACTAAGCACGATTTTCTCACTGGGACGCATCGACAATATATTATATATATATACACATACATACATTAATATATTTTTCATTAAATGAAGACAGTCATTTATTACTTTGATAGTCTCACGTACTAGGGACCATTGTGTTTATAAATACTTGATGACTCCAGATCCCTAGTGCTACTCGGATTCCTCTTGTTTCCATTACCTACCCTGTATTATACATGAATCACGAGCATCAAACACCTTTGTGTATAATCTTGCACCCACTAATGCACATCACACTCTGCCCTCCTAATGCACTGAAAATCACTAATTCCTCCTCTGATGCCAAGCACATAGTGCTCCCTTGATGCCCTACCCCCACTTCTCTGACGAGGCACATCACACAGTGCTTCCCATAAGCACATTACATCATGGGTTTCTGAGACGTAACGGCCAGTGTTCGGATTAGGTGCATCATAGAGTGCTCCAATAACTAGCAGCTGGTGCACCCTGTCTGTACACATGCACTAAGCAAACAACAAAAACTATTGGCTTTGCCACTGCGTAGTGCAGAAGCCACTGCAATAGAATAATATGTGACCATTGGTTGACCTCAATCTCTCAATATTGATTCTTGTGATCTTTTAACCCCTTCGCTGCGGTGGGAATTCTGCCGCAGCGCTGGGGGGGGGTTTGGGGGCAGCGCGGTGGCGAGGGGTCATGACGGAGCCACTCCGTCATGAGCCACGGTGGTTCCGTCATGACTCCGCCCACTGCGCTAATCGCCCGCACAGGCGGGGAATCAGCGCAGCGTGGGAGGAGCGGCCGCCAACGGCCGCGGCATGACGGAACCACTCCGTCATGAGCACACGGCGACCGTGGCTCATGACGGAGTGGTTCCGTCATGAGCAGGGGAGGGGTTAATTCGCAGCTTGACACCCAAGTCGGGGACACCTTATTTGTTGATCAATATTTATAATAGGTCAACTCCATTTGTCAAACCCTCCCAGACTTTAAGAATTTTGAACGTATTTTTGGTATATTTTGGCCCTAGTCATGTATTGAGTATTGCAGGAGATTTTAACCTGTCTTTCGAGCCATATACCCCCATTTTGGAATTATTCGAGGGAGAAGATGAATCTGAGGGGATCCTCCCTTTTTGTGCCCCTAGCAAATCATCCAAAAGGAGCTCTGCTGTCCTCCAAATTATTGATATACTGCTCGCTTATGGCTTGAGGCCATGTAATGGTCATTTTCCATTAGATACTGCTGCCGAGCCTGCGTTCCAGAGAGGTAATTGTAAAAGACATGTTGATTTGTATCTTTTTGGATGTTCAGGCATGGCACGAAACAAAAGTAATGGCAGTCAGAGACCACCATGACAGTGACCACTTTCCTATTGCATTAGATTGGGACAAGTCGCGGATAAGGAATAGGGCGAATCGAACCCCTTCCACATTATCTAGCTCTGTGGTGACAAGTAATAATAAACACAAGGTGAAATGGGAGGCTCTCTCTAGACCAGAAGAGGATATGTCTGAAATGTATAGTCTTGCATCGGATGAATTGCTAATAATTGAGTGTCAAGCCCTGTACCCTAACCAGATCACGATTTTGCATGAAAACCTCTTTAAAAAGATAGGAAATTTGTTTGTGAAGGATTGTAAAAGTGGAAGGGGACCTCTGACAACACAAGTGAATGAGTGGTTCAATGAACTTTGCAAAAGTCCTAAGAAGGCCTCAGTAAATGCCCTAAAGAGCAAACAAAGAAAACAGATTGTTGAAGCTAGATGGGAGTACACCAGGGCTCGAAAAATTAGTAAGTGATGGTTGTTGGATGCTGTAAGGCTTAGGACAAGCGTTTTTGATGTCTGAACACACATAACAGGCGCAGAGACGTAGCCAGTCCAGACTGGTATATTACCCATGAAGTCTGTGTAAAACATTTATCGACCCTTTATGGGAAGAAAAATGTGTGCGATGAGTCGTCAGACTTTTTCAGTTCTCACTATAGAATCCCCTCTGGAAGAGATAAAGCCATTTACTTTAAAATAAACTATAGATGCAATCCAGGCCCAGAAACCTGTAAAAAGCCCATGGTTTGGACAGAGTCCCCACAGATTTATTTCATAGTTAACTTCAGATATGGGGGCCCTATATAAATTCTCTGTCAAATGTATTAATGGCAGGATCTCTGATCCCGAGCTCCTGGATAGCAGCTGAAATAATTCCTATTCATAAGAAGGAAGATACATCTACACTGGTAAATTACAGATCCATGAGTCTGATTGATAATATACAAAAAGTCATTAGCATGCTTATTTTATCCAGACTGTGGGACTGGATGTCCCAAGCTAAAGTGTTATCCCACTTACAGGTGGGATTCAGATATGACACTAGCACAATCGATCTGATTCTTGCCTATTAAGTGGAAAAGAGTAGATATTTATAGAGGGCTGTTGCTTGTTGCCTCCGCGCATCTTCCAGCTGTGTTCGATCTCATCCTGAGGGCAAACCTTTGGGAGGTTCTGCATAGGTTTGGGGTCCTATTGGGATTACTATCCCTAATACGGGTTTTAAACTCTGAAAATTTAGGTGAGGCCCTACAGGGGAACTGATGAAAGATATTCCTATCAGGAAAGGAGTAAGACATGGGTGCATTTTGGCCTCTACGCTATTTCTTCTGATATAAATTGCTGCACCCCTTATCTTTTAAATTGTGAGAATGACTCCCCTAAGGTGGAGGATCACAAAATACAGTGTCTTCTCTTTACAGATGACACTTTGGTATTGTCAAAAATTCCTCTGGGTCTATCCATTCTATTGGACAAATTCAACACTTTTTGCACAGAGTATGGCTTGTAAAGGAACAGCAGCAAAATAAAGTATATGGGGGATATTAACAAGGAACAGGGAAAATTAACGCTAAGGGCGCTTTTTTTTAACGCTCGCTATCGCTGGATAATATCGCCTGGTTATCGCGTTATTAACAACGCTAACTCCCTAGGCGATAAAATATCCAGCAATAGCAGCATTTTGGGAGGTTATCGCTGGTAATTCACTGATAAAACTACAAGGATAGGGATATCCTTGTTGATAGCCCATGGTGGATTTAGCCATGTAATCCACCTCCCATTGGATTACATGGCTAAATCTGAAAATTAGCAGACGTAAAAAAGCAGCGTTAACCGTGGTTAGCGCTGCTTTTTTTGTCTCTAACAGGGTTAGCGTGAAGCTTGATAATAGGAGAAATGTCGCTTAGCGACATTTCTCCTATTATTTTGCTCTGGAACACCCACTTTACATCTCATTAGAGATGCAAAGGGAAGCGTAGTGAAAAAGGGTGCTAACATGCGATTTTGCATGTTGGCACCCTGTTGTTGATAGGGCGATATTTTTATCTCCGCTTCTTTGGCTTTTAAAGCCAAAAAAGCAGAGATAAAGCCCTTGTTAATATGCCCCTTGGTCCTTAGAGCCCACAAAAAGCTAAGAGGAAGATATTCCTAGGAGGTGAGGCATTGGATAGGGTTTATGAGTTTGACTATTTGGGCATGAGAATTGAAGACTCCTATAGATGGGCCGCCTAGATAGAGAAAAGTGTTTTGACTTCAAAACAAAGAGCAGGGTCCATTATAAGATTTGCTTATAGGGCGTTGGCTTTTGCCATCTCCCCCATGGAGATATATAAGATTCAAACGTGTTGGCAAACCCTGTATGGGGCTGATTGGGGGCATTGTAATCTTAGCACTCTTGAAAAAGCTGAAAATGCTTGTATGAAGATCCTCTTGAGACTCCCTACTAGTGCTCCGATGCTTCCAGTTAGATTCAACCTAAATCTTAGATCAATTTGTGACATTGCTATGTTGAGACCAATTCCATATTGGATAAGGCTCTGGACTAACGAGGACTTAGGTCTCTATCAGTGTTCCATTGGAGCTATATTAAATGACCACTCTGTTGGGCAGTTTACCTGTCTTGTACACATAACAACGTGGTTATTCAAGTTGGGCCTGAAGGGTTTTTGGCTGCAGACGTTTGCAAGATGCTTGGGATCAGCTAAAAACAACCTTCTGGAACTTTGTGTTAGGAGCCAAACTTTCCGAAACACCCCAGGCACCCTGGTAGACACCTCTTGGTTGTTTAAGTGGGTGCCAGATTACCAGGCATACCTAAATTTGGTCATTAACCTTGCTGCTCGTGCACTGTATGTAAAATTCAGATTATGTATTTTACTGTTGGCTTCATTTACTTGCTCCTGGATGAAAAAGGGAGATACATCCAACCTGTGCACGATGGGCTGCCGGTCAGTTGCGAATACCGAATATGTGTTATTTTTTTGCCAGGCTTATGCAAAACAATGTTCATATTGGACTATTGCTCTTTCCAGACTCCTTGATTTTAGGGATCGTCACACAGCTCTTAGGGTATGCCAAACCATTACTAGAGACTGTATCATGTACTCAATTACGAGTTACCTGTCAGCAATGTGGTACAACAGGCTGTTTATTATTTTGTGCACATTTTATCGTCTTGTGAAGTTAAGGTTAACTTGCTAGACTTTGAATCTGATTTCATTGTTCCTTTTTAAACATTTTTTATGGTTAATTACTTGACTTCTTCAAAAGTCTTTTTAGCTGTAGGTTGAGCCTCTTTAACAATTTGTATCTTACTTTATATAGATTCGGAAACTTGAAAAGATTTGCATTGTTGGATTACAATACTTGAAATAAGTTGTACTTTTTAGGACAATGTTATTATTATTTTTTTTAAATGAATTTTGTACGCTTTTATTGTATTTCTTACTAAATGTTTTATTATGTATCTTTAATGGTCCTATGGAGCCAAAACAAAGGCAATATGATGATGATGATGAAATAAAGTTTTCCTAACTAAGTTATCCCTAGCCTTTGTTTTTTTCATTTAATGTCTATATTTATTGTTAATAAAATGCTAGACAGGGCTGTGGTGCATCACATTTTTTAGTGTTGTCTTGATATTTGAAGCCTACTGATATTTCACCAGGTACCACATTTCAAGCTGTGTGAAATATGTAAAACTAGTAAAATGTGTAAGTCAGTGTCTTTATGACATTTCTTTTTTCTCTTTTTCTTTGCAGGCAATTTAATTTTTCCTGGTGGGATGACAGTTCCCTGCTGTAGTTGATCGACAAGACCATTTCTGGATCATCCAACATTTCAGCACTTAGCAGCACCGAGAACCCTTACCATGCAATGAGAACTGAATCCGTCATGACAAACTGTGAGAGTTTCTGCAGTGAAAAGAACTGTACACTAGTTATGTTGAAATCAATATAATCTATCATCTAATGCCTACAGACTTTTGTGTGGATAGCTCAAAAGACAAGAATGAGGCTGCAGGCCTGACAGGGCTTGGACACAATGGGAGCAACCAAGCTTTAAAAGGCGCCACCTTACACACACTCCATGAGCCTGCCCACCTTTCCAGTGAACTAGCACTTACTATCTTGTGTCACAAGATGAACACTGGAGAGACAGCCATAGGGCAGGAAGCTACCTCAATGCCTAGAGAAACGACTAAAGTCACGAGTAGATGGCGACAGAAACATTTGTCTGTGAATCCAGTGAGCACTTTCGATGATGAAAAGGGACAGAGGCAATTACAAATAGATCCTGAGAAAATTGGAAGCACAGCGCCAGCACAAGTTTTTAGTTCAGGGCAACTTGTGCCACCTATCGAAGCTGCACAGCAAGCCCCTGAGAAGCAATATGTCCATCATCGCCCAAGCTCTTACTCCTATCGGCACTCACTTTCTTTTCCTCAACACGTCTTGCACCAGAGGTTTGTGCACAGCACAAAGCCACACCAGAGCCTAGAAGGACATGGTTGGTCATTTCCTGGACACTTGCCCGCAGGTGCCTCAGAGGACATTTTTCCCTTTCAGGTGCATGGCCAGGGTGGTGTCTATTCCAGGAAGAAGCTTAGCAGCATTAACTCAGCATACAGCCAATATTCACAGAAATCTATTGAACAATTGGAAGATGCTCATAAGCGAGAGCAAAAACCCAAAAAGCCTGGTAAATACATTTGTCCATATTGCACAAGGGCCTGTGCCAAACCGAGTGTACTGAAAAAACACATTCGATCCCATACCGGTGAACGGCCATACCCTTGCATTCCCTGTGGGTTTTCTTTCAAGACAAAGAGCAATTTGTACAAGCACAGGAAGTCTCATGCCCATGCAATCAAGGCAGGCCTAGTTCCTTTCACAGATGCCTCTGTATCTCGATTAGACCTGGAGGCGGCTTGCATTGATGTGGAAGCAGATATAGCATCTGATGGTGATCAAAGCACCGACACGGATGAAGAGGGAATACTGTTTGTGGAAGGGTCTGGGCAACTGAGCCCTAGTCCACACATCCCACTAGATATGATTAATAAGCTTGGTGAGGCTTTTGATCCCAGCTTTCATGGATCGACTGAAGAATTAAGTGGGTCAATGAAGGTTCCTATTTTGATCATCCCAAAAAGTGGGATTCACCTGCCAATTGAAAGTTCACCGTACATAACATCCGACATTATGCAGAACCCATTGCTTATTAGTAAGACAGACGAGTCTCACACCGTGAAACAGAAACTTGCACTGAAATTGTCAGACAAGGAGAAGAAAGGACAAGATTCTGAGCAGTCACTGAACCTGTTGAGCCCTCACAGCAAAGGTAGCACTGACTCTGGGTACTTTTCTCGCTCCGAAAGTGCAGAGCAGCAAACCAGCCCTCCTAACACAAATGCCATGTCCTACGAAGAAATTATTTTTGGGAAGTACTGCCGGCTCAGTCCACGAGCTGCCCTTGCTGTGGCAGCAGGAAGCCAGGATGGTGATGCCATTTGCAAGGAAGGCACTGTGGAGCCACATACACTCCTAAATCCTGCATTAGATATCAAGGCAATGGAGGAACGCCTCTCTCAGCTGAGTGCAGGCAGAGAAGGTGCACTTGATCCAGGAAGGTTTAACATCATGAAATCTAGCTCTTTATCTAGTGGCCACAGTGTTGAATCTTGCAAATCCCATACTGTGACAGAACCTGGCAAGGGTGAGGCCATCTGTTTTTCTGAAAGTCACCAGGGTAATGTTCCAACCCTTTTAGAAGCACCCTCTGATACATCACCGCTCATCAGGAGCAATTCCATGCCAACCGCTTCAGCAACCAATTTGAGTATCCCCCTTTCAATGAGAGGAAGCCATTCCTTTGATGAGAGGATGACTGGTTCTGATGATGTTTTTTATCCTGGGGCAGGAGGTATACCCTCTCAGCGAATGTTACGTAGACAAGCTGCCTTTGAGCTACCCTCGGTACAGGAAGGCCATTCGGACTCTGAACCTTATGGCAGGATAGTCAGAAACTGTGTTTCCTCTGTCAGATCTGCCATTGCTGAAAGAGGTCCAGCCCACATGGAAAGGAAACTAGCTATGGGTGACAGGGTAGTCTATGATTATGACACGTCTGGAAGGCCCCGCCGACGATGGGATGAATCTGAAGCGCAGAAGCATGGTTACAGGGAGGTACAGTGGCTGGGTGGCATGAGGCATGGTGGGGAATATGGGTTTGATATGACTGCATCATCACAAGGGATGACATCCAGATACGGAAATGTGTTTGAAACAAGAAAACGCAGGAAAGAGAAGAGTGTTGGTGATGAAGAAGATGCTCCCATGTTGTGCTGCAGCGGTACAGGTGCATCTACTACTGGCTCTGTATCAACAGATTATGATTTAAAATCCCAAATCCGCGATGCAATGCGAAGTGCGTTTGGTGCTGGTGGAGTCGATTCATCAGTGCATGGACAGTTAGAGCGGTTTGAAACCTGCAGACCACGACCACAGTCTGCAAGTCCTGTACCTGAGGAGTCTCTCTTCAGCACAGACCATGAAAAGACAGGAGACACAGGAAACAAAAAGTTGCCGGGAAATGTGATTTCTGTAATCCAGCATACAAACTCTTTGAGTAGGCCAAACTCTTTTGAAAGATCAGAATCTGCAGACCTTGTTGCCTGCCAGCAAGATAAACCGTATTCACCTTCTGAGGCAGGTGATAGTGAAATCGCAGACTCCCCGATGAATCCAGACTGGACACAGAATGTTGAACACACAGAAATTATTGCCAACCCACCCCCACCTCAACAGCAACAGCCACCTTACCATATGCCCCCTAGGCTTGTTCGACAGCATAACATACAAGTACCTGAGATTCGAGTGACGGAGGAACCGGACAAACCAGAGAAAATCCCAGAACCACCCATTAAGGAACAAGAAAAACCAACTGAAGAGTTCCAGTGGCCCCAGCGAAGTGAAACTCTGTCTCAGCTTCCTGCAGAAAAACTGCCACCAAAAAAGAAACGTTTACGCCTTGCAGATCTTGAGCATTCATCTGGAGAATCTAGCTTTGAATCTGCTGGGACAGCTAGTCTTTCACGTAGCCCTAGCCAAGAGAGCAACCTATCCCACAGTTCTAGTTTATCAATGTCCTTTGACCGGGAAGAGAATATCAAATCTACTTCTCCTATGAAGCAAGATGAGTTTGGGAAACAGGCAGAGTTTTTAAGTGTTCCACCTGGCTCCTATTCCCTCTCTGTTCCAGGGCACCACCATCAGAAAGAAATGAGACGCAGCTCATCAGAACAGATGCCTTGCCCTTATCCTACAGAAATCCCAGAAATACGGAGCAAGTCCTTTGATTACGGCAATCTGACACATGCATCATCTCAAGGGGTGACTGTTACAACATTATCCCCATGTCGCGAGAGGAAAAAATGCTTCCTCGTCCGCCAAGCTTCTTTTAGTGGTTTCCCAGAAAGTCCTCAGACTGATCAAGGTGTCGAACAATGTATCAAGCAAGAGCAGCTGGATCAGACGCAGTCTAGCCGCCGGTCTGCACAGCTTGCATGGCATCATTCCTCCTCCTCTTCTTCTTCAACCTCTTCTGGACTGCAGAATTCCAGTCAGTCTGAGGAGTCTGCAAGGCAGGTTGATGGCCCGCCTGCGCAGTCTAGTAGCAGCACAGCATACTATTCACAGCACTCCAAATACAGTACCAGCGAGGACCTTACAAGGCACACATTCATGCCACAGGCACCTTATATTTCTAGCAGATACTCCGCCGAGCAGCAACACATGTTTGCACATCAAGATAAAGTCCAATTTCCCTCATTGCATAGTACTTTGTTTCAGTTGCCTCACCCTGCAGTCTGTGTGGCCCATCTACCAGTTCCACATCCTGTTTTGTGGCAGTCATGTACAGAGCCCTTACAAAGACATTTCCATCATCAGCTGCAAAAGGTTTATGGAAAACACCCGACGGTGCATTCTCTGCAGAAAGAACATCACCCTAGCTATCATCTGGAGCATGTGAAAGAACAAGGTGGGAAGAAAATTATTAACCACCCACCCTCTCAGGAGAAACCTTACCAAGGTTTTTCAGAAACAGCTTTACCGCATCTTAGAAATACCCATGCCAGTATACAAATGGATCGCACCAGTGCATCAAGCGACAACTCTGCTGACCAGCCATTACAAACGGCATTAGTACCACAACTTGGAGGAACACTCCATTCTCTATCAGGAGCTGTTGTACCTGTTAGAATTCAGACTCATGTGCCATCCTATGCTAGCATCATGTACACAAGTATTTCACAGATCCTTTCTACACATGCTCAGACCCACAGCCCATCGATTGTGATCTGCAAAGTAGCTGCAAATACATCTCAACGCACATTGGCAACAACTGCAGCTATGCGAGGGATAGGACTCAATATTGCCCAGATGTTCGGTCAGCATAGTGGTTTGGAAGAGTATCCTTTATGGAAAGTTCCACGCACTTTGCCCCTTGGGCTGGAATCTGCGATCCCATTGTGCTTGGCATCAAGTACAGATGCTGCTTCTACCCTTGGGGGAAGCAAACGTATGCTTTCTCCAGCCAGCAGCTTGGAGCTCTTTGTGGAAACCAAACAACAGAAACGAGTCAAGGACGAGAAAATGTATGGGCAGATTGTCGAAGAGCTTAGTGCAGTTGAACTGACCAACACTGACGTCAAAAAGGATATGCCGAGGTCTCCAAAGCCTCTGCTGGTTCGACAGTGCCGCACTACTGTACCGAAAGACATCCTAACGTCTAACCTATCCTTGTCTCCATCGCCCTTGCAGGACGTTTTGCTCCCAACCTTGCAAACTGCAGAACAGTCCCCATCAAACCAAGAGAAGCTTTCTGGATCTGATTCAAAGTCCCAAGACGATGATTTCAGTGACACACCAGAGGGTAGAATGTCTCCAGGTGATGTTGATGATGAAGAAACAGCATCTGACATGAGTCTAAGTCCACAAAGATCCTCATCAACGCCATGTGAAATTGAGCCTGATGATCAGCCCAAGGTAAAAAAGTCTCTTGGCAGCATGTCACCATTTACTACGCCTCGTATCAGCCTGAGTGAAACAGCAGTGGTCTCAACTATTCTGTTGACTGATGCCCTGGATATACAACATATTCTACAGTTCCCCAGCCTCCGCACCACTACTACCGTCAGCTGGTGTTTCTTAAATTATACAAAACCCAACCACGTCCATCAGGAAACACTCAAGTCATCTGTCTATGCTTCTTGGTGCATTAGTCCAAGTAACCTCAATCCATCTGGGCTCAATACCAGGACTACTCTAGCTCTGCTCAGGTCTAAGCAACGAAATACTATTGAAATTTATACAATGACTCTGATGCACCGACCTGGGACTGGCAAGTTAACATCGTCAAGCACATGGAAACAACAGTATGGCCAGGTAAAGAGATTTTATTGCTGAATTTTAATCACCATATATAAACTGCATGCATACATTTATTTGTTATACTGGATTTTTATTGTAGTAGCTCCTGTTTCCACCCCCAGTTTGCATGAGTGGTGCCTCCTGCTTGCCATCTCAGCAGATGGTGTGCTACTTCAATAGGCATGAAGACTGAAACGCCTTTTGCCTCTGAAGATGGGGTTCTTGCATGCAAAATGTTGTGTCATTAAGTCAGGCATTTGTACAAATTCTTGGCCAGCCAGATATACTCGTGAGTCTTTATTTCCTATCTCTTGATCCTCCCACCCTTTGTATTAGATGTATTTTATGCGCAGGAGTCATTTAGTAGAATAAGTAAACATTACTCTTGTAACCAGTGAGAATTATATGCAAGAAGCTCATCAATATGTTTCTACCTATAGGTAATTCTGAAATACTGTGATGGATACATATATTAAATAATGCAATTCTACCCATTAACTTCCTGAGGGTTCACAGGAAAGTATCAGCTTGGCCAACAATGTTCCCCTATCTTGCACCCTTTGGTGTGGCCATTCTCCCTCTCTTTAGTAGAGAAAATTAGTTTCGACCTGGAGGGTGGAGAAGCTTGTAAGGTAAGGCTTGTAAGGTGCCCAATAGCATTTCTGCTCGTTGGAATGTAACCTTTCCCCTTTGTCTTCCTTAAGCTTAAACCTGAATCATCCCATTTGAGCAAACTTGACAAGAAGTCAATGGGCAACTTAAAAGAAAGATCAAGAGGAGACAGCAGTGGAGACAAAGAGCTGACATCGAAACAGATGGAGCCGATAAGAATCAAAATCTTTGAAGGAGGGTAAGGAAATATCCAGCTGGCCATATTCAGTCAGCATTGATGTTGTTGTTACTTTGTTTCATCAGGAGTCCCCTTCAAGACTAGAAGTCTGCACCTTCTCTTGCATCCCATCATCCCTTTCGACAGGTTCCATTTCAGTGAGATGTCAAGATCCTGACCATACAGACCGGGTGGTAGTCAGAATGCAGGCCTGTCCCTTTTCTATTATGATGTCCTGGCATATTGCAGCGGCGGGTTCTCCACTATGGGGGAGGAGCGTCGCCCCTCCTGCAGAGAGCCATCTGAGGTAAGCGGGAAAAATAAAATGATAATGAATTGTTTTTATTATCATTTTATTTTTCCCCTTTCCCTCAAAAGCCAGCCAAGTCTAGGCAGGTCGGGCCTGGCTGTCATCACAGCCAGAAGGGGAGGAGTAGTGCACACTGTAAGTGTGCATGATGATTTGTGCAGCCTAAGATGGCTGGCCAAACCGGCATGCGCACTTAGGTTTATCCAGCCAGCTGTGTTGGAGAAATAGCACAGACTCCCCGGTACTGTCTGATTGGTAAACCAAGCCGTTCATACCTATCCTGGTGCTGCTGTCATGCTAATGAGAGCAGACCGGGATTGGGTGGGGAGCCTGTGTTGGTGTCAGGAGAGAAAAGTAGCACCGAGGCGGGCGGCAGCGTCGGAACAGGTACGTTTAAAAATAATTTATAAGTATTTCCCAAATCCAGCTCGAGTTTTGCAGAGGCCGCCACTGTTTACATGCCACCTAGAGAGAAGATCGCCTCCACTGGTAAGAGCTAAGAATTAGCCATACAGTGATCTCATTAGTCTTTTTTCTGTTATTCTTCAAACCTGGAATGAAACTGCAAATTCCCAGGTGCTGCTGCAATGGCCTTCGTCTCATTCTAGCAGCTGTCTGCACTGTCTGTGGGTGCTACAGTAAATCTTGGCCTGATGTAGCAGCTTCGTCACTCTTCAGTGAACTATTTTTGTAAAGTCTATTCAAAGTGATATCCTTGAAAACAACTACTTCACCCTTTGCAGGATCATACCTTTTACCTGGAGCTGTGTTAACAGAAGCTGGTGAGATGGGGGGTGGTGCCTCTCGTGTAACAAAAACAATGGTTCGTCAACCCGAGTGTTGCTTAGGAGCAAATTAAAGCTCTTCTGAGTTCAGTTTCAGGTTAAAAAACAAGTTTATTTAGACAATTGTCCATAAAACATTCTAAAAAGCACACTTAACAATTAAAACCTTTAAATGAACCCCCCTCCTCGCCGCCCCACCCCCATTACATTTCATTTCTAAAATTCTGTTTAACAGATCGTAAAAACCGAGCAATTCCAACTGCCACATCTAAATATCGCATCTCAGACAATAACTCCACCGCTTTGTTCCTATGAAGAGCATCATATTTAAAAAACAAAGGTCTTAAAAACTTGATCCGATTTGCAAGATAAAAAACGCAGTCCATAAGAATATGCGTGAGAGTACATTTAACTTTCAAAGGGCAGGGACAAAGCCCACTATTATTCTGCCCCTGATACAGTCTTGTTCCTGACCCTGTCAGCTTCTTCTTTGCGGGTTGAAATGTCGACATGCTATATCATATGGACTGTGTTTGCCACTGAGCCATCGAGGTTGGTGAAAATAGCGATTGTTATTTCTCCTCATAGACTTTATTATCCGCATCCATTTTCTTGTGTCGTACTTCACTTTCACCACACTTATAATGCATAACGAGGACTGTGTCGTTTTTTTACTTTTTATGTACCCCAATCACGCATTGTCAGAATTATTTGACAGAATTACTTCTTAACATTTATGTGAACACATTTCGCTTAAACAGATTTATTTGTTCTATAGATTGCTAAACTTTTTTTGGGGACTTGTTCCTTTTGTTTTGGTTGAACTGATACTGCATACGTTTTCCAAACAATATGTACATTACTGTAGAGAACTACACACTCTACAGTCTATTATGTCCCAAGGGAACCACGTTCTCTACTCAATACATTGCCCTTGTTCCTAGGGCTACTGGGCGAACTCCTTCTTTTAGACCTAAGCTATGCAGGCGGGGCATAGGGAAGGAAGCATGTTCATATACCCACAAAACAATTGGAAAGTGTGTCACTTACGTTGTAGAAGTGCAACTGACGCAGTACTCGCCATGCTGAAAATGTGACAAAACACGCAGGTGACGTCTAATACCCATATTTGTGGCAGAGATTGGCATAATGTGCTGGCAATTCAATCCATCAATCAATCAGGGATTTGTAAAGCGCGGCTACTCACTCGTGAGAGTCTCGAAGGGCTGTAGGTCACCTGTTGGATAACAGGCGCCCCTCCATGACTCACCCCACCTGGGCATGGATGGTCTAGGGAGGGCAGTCAGGGTAAACTCCAAAGATTGTTCCTGGTGCTGTATAATCACTAACATGGTGCCTTGTGGGACGTTTGCTTCAATTGGGGTTACCCGCATTAAGGCAGACAATCGCAGGCCTTAGTGAAAGGAGCGGGAAAGTGGGCACCAGTATGATGCATGAACTTCTAAACTTAAAATAAGACATATACATGACCCTAACATAATGAATAACGCCAGGTAACCTGCAAAAACATCCACTCCTGTGTAAAGAACCCTAAACATTCATTAGACTACCTATGGGGAGTAACTGGAAACGTATATGAGTTGTATATTTGATCAACTATGCATACATAATACTTTCCATAAAACATGTACTTTGCCAGATTGCAGTGAACAGGGCCAAGTTCTAAGAATTAGCCCAAATTGACACACGTCAAAGTGGAAGAAGTGAGAAAAGTCCTCTTAATAATGGGACTCTTGCTAACCGATGTTTGGGATGTGCTGGAGGTGGTCACAATCTGTAGCTGAAGCGTTGCCCTTCCAGGACTAGGCAGCACTCATGGTAGCTCTAACTCGGTTCAACACATCACACCTAGACAAGTAAACCACTGATGAGCAGAACAAACATTTGGCGCCAGCCCATAAACATCAGACGATGTGGCTTGGGAGCTGTGAATAAGCGGAACAGCTGCGTCTGACTGTAGTGGAAACCTTACAGTATCCAAAAACAATCCAAAACAAGAAGTTCTTCATTAGATGGGTTTCTGCAAGGGTCTGCTGGAAAGAAACAGGCCCACCTGCAGACAGACTTCCAAATGTCTCCAGGGGAAGGGGTTTCCTCTTCCTCCTCAGCCCCCCTTTTCCCTGGCTTATGGTCAACCCTTTTAACATGGTTTCCCCTACAGTTCAGAGAATCTCCTAAACTCAGGGTGGTGAAAATAAGAACCTCCACAGCACAGCATAAGCCGCACATGTAGTCGGCGCCTGGGAGGAATAGGCTCCAGTTCCCCCTCTCACCTTGGTCAGTTCAAATTGTTCTAGTATGGATTGCAGACATCGATTTTCATAACTCCACTCATGCAGTCCCTGTGGTGTCTGCTACCCCCCTCTGCTTGGCTGCTAACAGAGATAGGATAATTTGTGTTCCTTAGCCAGATGGAAATTGAATAAAACCTGCTGCATTTTCTGACAATTACTCCTTGGCCAGTGGCTAAGCTAAGACTGTCAATTCATGGATGTTAGAACCCTGTTCAGAGGGCCACAGGGCAAGCAGGAATTACTGGGCCCCAGCTGTGGTGGTTGAGGGCTTTTACTCCTGAGGTCCCTGGGCCGGGCCAAGTACCTCTTCATCATTTGACTCTCAGCAGTTGCGCGGGTCGAGCAGTCCGGGGTTTCTAGGGGAGGAGCTAGGTCTAAGGTGAGCAAAGATGCACAACTCAAAATCCATCCAGCTACCCCAATACATGATTGTCCAGTCAAATACTTTTTTTCTGTAAAAAGGATTATTTATCTAAGATCACAAAAGACAGTGCTACACACTGTAAACAATATGCACAGCCTTCTTGAGTCAAGCCCACTAGCGTTACCCAGGCCAGCTTTCCAATCCAACATACCCGTTTATGGCTGATGGTTATTTCCCATTTAACTTTAGCAACATTTAGCAAGAGCCTCGAGTGCCCACGCTGGTGCATGTTAATTCATAGCAAGTTCACCCAGGGCCCGCGGCCCGCTTGTCAGTTTTACCTGCTCTCGCGGAGTGGTGATTCAGAGTCCCCAGATGCCCCTCGGCCGCCCTGTGCTGTCCAGGTGACCGGAAGCTGCGGGTGCAGCAGTTGCCATCCCTGGTACTCATGCAATGCGGTAAGTCTCTCCTGCTGTCAGGGGGTACCTCTTATTTACTCCTAGACTGGGGAGTTGAAGTCGTTGTTCCCGCCCTTCACAGGTCATGGCCCAAGGTTTCTTCTCCACTATATATGGTGTCAGGGTGGCAGCCCCCCTCCTGACACGCAGTCGGGTCCCTGCAGCACATACAGGGCAACAGCACTTTCTCTTCATCGCAGCTCCCACCTGGCATATGGGGTCACGGGCAGCATGAACAGGGTGACAGCCCCCTATGGTTTGCGGCTATCTCCTAAGTGATGTAGCTTCCCGCAGGCACACACACATCCTAGCGTACACATGCAATTGCTTGCACTGTCCTCCTGCACTGTACCATCTCTCAGGCACACATACCTCTTTTTTTGCACATGCAGCTGCTCCCATCTATTCCTTCTACACTGTACCATCTCTCAGGCATACATAGATCCTCACATGCACACACAGCAGTTCATGCTATTCCTTCTGCACTGCACCATCTCTCAGGCATACATAGATCCTCACATGCACACACAGCAGCTCATGCTATTCCTTCTGCACTGTACCATCTCTCAGGCACACATACCTCTTTTTTTGCACATGCAGCTGCTCCTGTCTTCCTTCTGCACTGTACCATCTCTCAGGCATACATACATCCTCACATGCACACACAGCAGCTCATGCTATTCCTTCTGCACTGCACCATCTCTCAGGCATACATAGATCCTCACATGCACACACAGCAGCTCATGCTATTCCTTCTGCACTGCACCATCTCTCAGGTGCACGTACATCCGTGCGCTGCACACCCCATTACAGGCCAAATGTCGAGTTAAGCATCAGCGTTTTACCAGGGTGGGCCAGGAGACACTACTCTAGTGACACAGGTAAAATAGACCTGTTTACTCTACTGATTGCTAAAAACACAGCATGCACCCACCACCGTGCTTGTGCTACTTAACATCAGGTGAAGGCCATTACCTTGCACCACTTGAGGGTAACGTTTTAGATGCCCCTCTCAGTCTAAGCAAACTGCAGCCCATGAGACAGGTCTAGGTTGTAGCACACACGCATGATCTGTGTTCGCTCATGACCAAACAATCAGCAGCTAGGGCACTCAGGGCAGGGTTACATGTCCGTCACCGTGAGAGGGACTTTTCCCAGCTATGGAGTAGTCAAATTTGTGGTAACTTTGTTCAGCATTACCATAGCAGAATAAATGCTCAGGTGTTCTCGTCTATAGGGTCTGAACGCTTACCACCAGCCACTGCCTGTGCAGGTAAGAGCAGTGGGGCGGTAGGGCCGAGAGGGGGGGTTGGTTTGACGGACAATGACGAGGGAAAATGTATTAAGTATTTAATTTTCCCTGGTCATCATCCGTTGAAATCCCCCCCCCCCCCCACCCTCCTACCTTGCCCCACCACTCTTAACTTCACGGGCCACAGCTGCTTACCATGCAGCAGGCATCTATACGTTAAAACAATTAAGTAAAACAAGTAGTCAAATGGGTCTTTTTTCTCCTTACTCCCAACAGCTTCAAATCTAACGAAGATTACATATATGTGCGAGGCCGTGGACGAGGCAAGTACATCTGTGAAGAATGTGGGATACGCTGCAAGAAACCCAGCATGCTGAAAAAGCATATCCGCACTCACACCGACGTCCGGCCCTACGTCTGCAAGCTCTGCAATTTTGCCTTCAAAACGAAAGGTACAGTACCCTTCACCAAACCCTACGAGATATCTTCTATTATGGGCCCTACTTGAACCAAGATTGTCCCTCAGGGAACAGAAGCTTCAAAGGAAGGAATGCCTATCTGTCAATCTCCTCTATGTTCTTCACCTGAAACATACCCAAGGTCAACATGGTGGAGATGAGCTCTGGAAACAAGATGGTTTAGCGTACGGTTGTACATCACAATATCGATAACAAAAATATCATCCGGCACAAATACTGGATCCTTAATGTCATTTACAAAAATATGCTCCATTGGGTGTAGATTGTCTGTTAATAATTCCAACAGGGCGATATTTTTGCAAACCATAATTCGGACACTATAGTTTTGTCAAATACCATTGGGGCCTGGATATTCTGGTACCATACCTGAGCAGACATTAGAAACCCACCGCATTCCCTGGAAGACGAAAATTATAACAGCAAATATAGCTTTTTAACCTTAACCTTCGTACTCTGGTCGATACCTTATAAGGTAGATAACATACATAGGCCCTCATGACAAGTTAAGTGTTAAACTCCTATCTAAGTGCAAACTTCTGTTTGCACAGGTATAGGAATTATGAATTGTGCGAAAATAATAACACCCTCACTGTTTTCCGTGACAGATATTGGCAGGTCAAAGCTGCTAAAATGTATTGGTAAAAAGGAGGCAACAGATGCATTATTTGGAATGGTAAATGGTATGCCCCCATTTTGAAGTTGGAAACTGGTGGTAGGAGGTATTTACTACATGTGGTAACACCTCACCCTGGGGTAATAGCTTTCACTACTTGTGGTAAATACCACATTGTATTCTGCCCAACTTGTAATGAGGGCCATAAGTGTTAAGCAGCAGACTTATGCATCTATGTATATATGTGGTAGGTGGATTGCAAAAACGTGGCCACAAAACAGGAGAATATTGTATTGGGTCAAAGACAAAAGATATAACCAATACATGATTGTCTTTGGTCTGGTTTAATACCCTGCTGCAAGTTCACATAACATTGCATCGTGGTGGGTTAATTGCATCTCTTGAGCTCTGGACCTAGTACAGTTGCGAATTTCATCATGAGAGGTCTGACATGGACAGTCAGGTAAGATGGAGTCATAAGTATGAGGATGTGTAGATGTATTCCATGGAAGCAGCATGCCCTGGTTGATACTTATGTATGAGGGGGGAGGTGTTCTGGACATGTTATGAGTTAAATAATTCTTCAAAAACAAAGTTCAGGGAGGACCTGGCTTGGCAGTTCGGGCTGGACTGTTCCCATGAGGCACAGGGTCAAGACAGATTTGCATATGGCTGGGTTCAAACTGGAATGGCATGGTGAGCAAAAAAGACGATGGATTTAGGCCCAGATCTCTGCACTAGGGTGAATGTATGACATTGTTCTGCATTCTGTCCATCAACTGTTGTTTTTGCATTAAAGAATTCTTCAGCAACGCTTGAGTGACAGAAAGCTGCTGCATAATGCAGCATTTTTACCACACAGCGGAAACTGAAGATATCTCCTGATGTACAGAGTAAGGACACTAGATGTTGACATGTGCAGGAATAGATATGCAAAATATCTGTGCATGAATAAACAGATATACTATATACTTTTTAACTGAGAACCAACTATTGGATGTAAATGTTTAAGGTAATTCTACTTAATCATATGAGAACACTAGAGCAGTATGTTCTATTTGTATTCACTTCAGAAGGGGACTGAACTTATGTAGAACATTCCAACCCTACTCTGAGAAGAGCAGTATGGCCTGTAGTGCTGTATTATGTCCCAACCGGACTAGACAACCACCAGTCCTAGGTGAGGTCACCTCTACATTCCTTGTCTCATGCAGAGGTGACTTTGTCTAGAGTTTTGGATCATAGAGCGCTTTTTAGAACAGGGATTGCCTGATCTGCATAAAGTTGATGGCCTTCAAAAATGGCATAAATGAGGGAACATCTTGCTCAAGGTAGTGGCAGTGGTTTATGAACCATAATGTGATCAGGTTCTGTCATTCACCGCCAGGGTTGCTGTGGAACGGGAAATCGGCGCGGGCACAAAAATAAAAGTGCCCCCCATTAAGAAACAAGATAGTTAAAAAAGAGTCCCGCATTCTGCAAATCAGGACTGTTTTAAACTTGTAAAGACACACTGTATAGGTGTTTTGCATGGTGTAGGAGACTGCATGCTATGTTTGTGGTAATATCAGAAAACCAGCAGTAAACACTGGACCACCAGACCATAAAACAGGCCCCAAAACAGCCAAAAGACCAGCCAACACACAATGATTAGTCAGAGCAGCCCTTCTGGCATTACAAGATTGCCCAATATGCCAGTCCGACCGTGTTCCCTCTAGGTTGCAAAGCAGCGGCCTCTACCCTTCGAATCTGTGGTCAGAGACCAAGTGCTTTTGAGGAGGTTCAAAAGCATTGGAACTCCTTACAAACCCGAATTAAAAGCATTGACGTACACTCTACTTTTAGGAGGAAGCTTGAAACCCACTTGCTCCAACAACCTTTCTCCCACTTGAATGCCAGTGACCTCCTTTTTACGCTCTCTATATGCTTTTCTTTTTCCCTGTGATCCTTTCCACATTTGTTTTGGGACTTCCTTTCACCGTTTGGGCTCTGTCTTGGATCTAGCGTGCTCTGACTAATTCGAGCTAGCACCTACGTGCACAGATCGGGCCAAATGCCAAAGAAAAATCAACCCTGAGTCATTTGTGCTGCATTTGCACAGCAGTGGGGAGCAGCTTGAGCTCGGCTTCTCTGCTGCCCCCACCCCTCCTCAGTAAGGAGCTACAGACTCCACAACTAGAGGGAGTGACTTTCTCAGACATCTTACTTCCAGATGAAAAAGGTGGTACAAAGAGAAAGTTTTTACTTTCGCTGCTGCAATAATATTTCTTTGGATTTCTGTGTGGTCACTGTAAATCTTTATTATTTCGAGATTTTACTGTGCAAGATGGATTCCATAAATTCTCTCCTCGCAGCTAAGCCATCCAGGGATCTCTGTGCGAGACTTCACTACCCCTCATGTAAATTGATTATCATCCACTGTCTCCGTGTCCAGCCCATCTGTCTACAGTGGAGCCTCAGCAGCTCACACTCCCTGGCATAAGCTGTCCCTGTAACCACTAACCAAGCTGCTCCTGCCATTATGAAGGAAGCTTGCATTTGCGTCATTCATTTATCCCAAGAAGGGCTGGTCTAGACGGAAGAGGCCCAGAGAAAACACCTAG
This sequence comes from Triturus cristatus, assembly GCF_964204655.1. Taxonomy (NCBI): domain Eukaryota; kingdom Metazoa; phylum Chordata; class Amphibia; order Caudata; family Salamandridae; genus Triturus; species Triturus cristatus. The sequence continues at coordinate 965,131,415 of NC_140589.1, forward strand.
TAGGGTTGGGATGAAAAGGGCTGTTTTTAGGGATCGATACACAGAAGGATCATCAGCTATCCAGCCTAGCGAACAGCCCATAGCAAATGCACACATTTGTTTTCGACGCAAGCATAATTTGCTCCCCATCCCCACAAATAAGGAAGATAGTTGGACTCACTCGCTACGTACACCCACTACAATATAGAGCTGGTAAGGATACATTTTCAAAGATTGGTTTTGGGCCAAAGGAGGTGCAGCACAGACCACTGACATCTTCTTTATGTGTGAAAAAGGCAGCTTTATTAAAGACAGGTGGCCCTCACAATGTTAACCTTGGCCTTTGCCTTAGAAAACTACACCTCACTATACATTTGTTTACCGACTTTGCCCCCCACCCCTAGGGTTTCCATCCTTATATCCTTTCCTTGCAGCTGTTAAAAACCCCTACTTGGTCCATAACTGTTGTACTTTGAACCCCTGTGACCTCTTATCTTACCTACTCCTATAAACATCTACATATCTAAGTATCTCCTGTCTTAACTTCTCATTATTGCTTACTCCTGGAGTAACTTGTTCACAACTGTAAACTTAACCTGTAACCATGTAAAAACTAGCTGCCAACCGCCTTGCACCTGCTACAAGCGACAACCAAATACAATTTTACCCCCCCATACCTGCGCACCTGGGATTAATAAACCTATCCTAAAGCCATGCAGAACATTAAGAAATAACCCCCACAATAAAATAGGCAGGGCGGGCGGGAAACATTTTCACAACTACCCTGGCCGGGTGCCCTGTCACCTTACTCCAAATGGCGACACAAAGTGAAAGATGGCACATAAATACCCCGCTCCTACCAGCCCAAAAAGTAGAGCCCAAATGATCCCAATTGGTCCCAGGCCGCACCATTGGCCCAAAAACCCCTAGAGGTGCAAGTCTCCCGAGCGGTCGGCTACCCCCACAAAGCCCCATCAGCTCACAGTCTGCCACCACTGGTGCCTAGCCACTTCTCCACTGTGCCCCCTCCTTGTTTTACCTTTCTCATGTTTGCCTGTTGTGGTACCTTCACAACCCTTCATCATGCGCAGAGAGGAGCTTATTTTCAGTGCTGAAGTGCTACAAAATCCCGCCAGTTGCACAGAGGAGCAGACAATATTTTCTCTTGCACATTGGTGGTTTATGCTGTTGACAACAGGCATGCACTACAGGGAGTTTGATGTCGGCTACAGGAGAAATTCTCAGGCGTCCATGGGCTGAAGGAAAGTGCTTTTGTTGGCCCCTCCTATTGCTCGGTTTCAGGCTGATGAATAATGGAAGAAACCAAAGAGTCCCGGGTGAGCTTCTCATCCACAGCCCCATTTATTATGGATAGAGACCCGATACCTCGTGCTTGCACACATCAGTCAGGAAGGAACAGAGATATCCGAGCAAGGCAGCCATGAGTGTCCTTGTTCGCTGCAGCTAGGAACAGCGTTGAAACTTTGGTTGTAACCGCCCTCCTCTGGGCGATGACTAAATGCTTTTCCTGCATTCACTTGCACCATTCAGTACATTATGCTCATTTTTACTTTTTAGGGGCACCTTATCATTGGACCGATTAGAGATCAAAGCAGAACATAAAGAGAATGTTATTACTTAATGCTGAAATGCTTCCTACCCTAGAGATTAGTGCTGGTGCATTCAGGGTGGACTGCCCTTTATTCTTACCAGGTTCATATACAGTTGACTGGCTTCCAAGTCTTCAGGACCGGTCCCCAGCTGGGTTTGGGCTGCCCTCCCTACATGAGATCACACTGCTGCATCTTGCAGTCACTAAAGATACGCTGTTTTTAGGTCTCGCCTGACCCAGCGCATGCGCTGGTCTGGCGAGACATTTTGAGAGGGATCCAAAAAGTGCTACCAGGCCAGCCTAGAGCTACAGTGCATGTGCACGGGCGCGCGTGCCACGCTTCACCACGATTACTTTCACTTTCGCGGCTGCTTTTATGTTTGATCGCGATCACTTTCGCAGCCGCACGGCCGCTTGTTTACATTTAAAGCACTGCCAGGGCCATTGATTAATACGATTGACAGGGACCACTAATTAGAATTATTGCGAGGGCCCTTGGTGCACAATGCTCCAGGAGGATACCAGTACATATTACTGTTCTGGGACCACTGATGCTCGCTGCTACCTGGGGTCATGGGTGCATACAATGCCTGGGTCATAGATTCCGGTGCTGCTGGTGCATATACCGTCTGTGCCATTAAATACTGCTAGGCGCTAATAAGATACGTCTTTTTGGAAATGAATATTGCTGGCATTGCCTTGCTGGAGAGGTTCATGCTGAGAGGCAACAGATATTTGGCACAAGCACTTAACACACATCCTGATATTACCCATTTCGTGTCATTTCCTGTAACATACTTTACTTTAGTAACTTGTTTTCACCATTTCCGGTGATGCCACTACAGTCAGGTCGTATTAGTTCCTGAAATGTCACTGTGTCAATAATGCACTCCTGGCGCGTGCGCTACACACTGGGGCTTTTACTATGGATACTGAGAGTAAACACAAAAACACCACAGTCCATAAAATTATATTAAGTGGGATCCCAGTCCAGTTACTCGAGGGGGGTGGCTGCAGCTTGTGTGTCCGATAAACCGAGTCTGACTCCGGCTGCTTCTGGAATCAAACCGTTTCACAACCACAAGGCACTCTTCCTTCCACTAACCGCTATGTTAATAGAACGGAATAGAGCACGAGGGCCATTAGCAGGGCTTTGCAGCACTGTCAGGCTGGGGCACTGTCACATGCTGACTTGCAAAGCATGCTTCAGTTCTTGGAACTGTGCAAACGTGAGAGGTGAGGCCCGAGTCAGAGAGGCAGTTACCCGCCATGGGGCAGATCACACATCTCAGGCCATGCCATGCTGGGTGTAAGTGCGCTGCATGCGAGTTCAAGCACTTGTAGCCTCACTGTCCGGATGCAAAGCATCAGGTGGCCAACCCACCCTCAACCTTAGAGGAGCGTGCGTAGGCTTCTGCATTTCACAGCCGTGTCACAAGAGCCTGGTGCATCACACGGAAGCTTCCCAGGTCCATGTCTCTGCATGCAGCTCATCTAGTCCAGGGTGTCACTGTGCACTGACGACCTTGCAGTCCTGCATGTACAGGACTACATGTCCCAGAATGCAAAGCCCTGGACAGTATTAGTCACGCATTGAACCTGAGCGCTCCACATGTGCATATCAAGTCATGCACATTCTAACAGACATGCCATGGCTGAAAGTGGCAATCCCATGGTAAGGTGCCAATTAACCAGGGCTATTTATCACTGTCCTGCTGTTCACACTGCTAACATGCCAGTCGGGTAATAAAGTAAACACAGGAGTGTTTATCAAATAAAGTATACAAGCATGAATAGGCTATCAAACTTCAAAATAGTGTAAAAATCAATTCACTTAAACCATGCAAACAAAAAATAAACGTGAAAACAAGCATTGACATAGCCAATAGGTCTCGCTTTTGGGACTCTATAAGTATTTAGATATGCAGCACAATATCCTTGGTGCAACAACATCAACTGTTGCATGGCTAAACACTTATAAGGTCCCAAAGGCGCGACCTATTGGCTATGCCAATGCTTGTTTTAAAGCTGCGTTGTGTATTACCAGTGGCCTAGCACGGCTGTCTTACACTCTAATGCAAGCAGAGAAAATGGGTCCTTCCCCATGGCCATTTGATGGTAAAAACAAAAATGGCCCTATTTTTTGTCCTTTGGCAGCTGTCTATGGACCTGCTTGTCCAATGGACCCACATAACCGCTGGGTACTGGTGCCCCTGCATTATGAGTGATATATAAGCCACTGTGCATTACATCTTCTATGCTGCAGCTCCCCCCTTTCGACCTACCATGCCAACAAGTGCCAGGCAAAGCACTCCGATACAGCTAATGCGCAGAGTGTACTTGGCTGTGTGAGGAGCAACCCACCTGGGCCTTTCTTGGGTGCTGCCCTTGCCATACTCAGTGGCAAGGGATACTTTGTGAAAAAAGGCTCATAAACCGCAGTCGTAGTTTCACAATTGTCTTATCAGTGTCTTATCTTTCTACCTTTTGGTTGGACTTTGGAAATAAAGCATGCATGTCAGCTGTGATTTTAAGTGACATCTTCTGTAAAGAACCGATGTACATCTGGTGTCTCGCCTTCCCCTCAATATCTATTGTGCCTGCTTGGAGAACCCCTATTTTAACTTTGCTATTCAGTGTTCAGGTTTTAAAGGGGGTATTGAGTTGAGTTATGTTTTATCGGGATCTTGCCGCAGAAAGCTGGTTGCATTTGATGGAATAGATGAGTATGTTTCATAGGCAAGTTAGAGGTAGGTTGACTGTAGGCTGGATACCAGCGGCGTTAATCATCTCTGAGAAGAAGCCTGTGCTCAAGTCGCTTCATCAGCTCTTGTTGTGCAAACCTTTCTGTGTCCTTGTCACCTAATACTTCCATGGGCCGCTTCTAGGAATGACCAAGAAAGTTCCGTTGGAGAGATGATCTGCGATGATATGCCTGCGTTGTTTACGCACACCGCTTGTTTGAGCATTGATTTTACACATTTTGATGGCTTCCTTTGGTGTAATGCACATTGAGTACAGTGTGGAATTTGTAAAGCATAAATTAATAAGTGCAGAGGGTCAAAGTTTTTCTGATGAGGCAGTCGCTGCTGAATGCCGCTGTTGCTGACTACCGAGGCTACCTATTCTTGATTCCTCCCCCTGCCTCTTTCTTCCCCCACACTACACTTCCTGTCCCACCATCTGACTTTTGCAGGGTCTCTGTCCTCCCGAATTTCTCTATTTGTCACTGTTTCCTCTCTTTCTGTTCCTACTTCCTCCTCCCTTTTCTGCCTTTCTCTCTTTCTTTCTGAATCAAAGTCTGACGGTGAAAAATAGGTCCTAATCCCCAACATGAATGCCGGTGCCGACCACCCGCGACCACCGTCACAAATTAAGCACTAAAACAGTATCTAACAATCATGTTTCCCCAGTGAGCTCCAGCAAAGGGTTTATTTGGGATGTAAGCATGGCAACATTCTGCCTGGATTGTTCAGCCATTTTGTGGATACATTTGGGTACATTCATCAGACATTTGTTGCCATCTGTATCTCGCCTAAAAACTTGCCAAAATTCTGTGATTAAAATCTGGTGGGGTATATTTCTAGTTTAAAATTTGCTAAGAAGCACAGCTGACAATGTAGCAAAAGTGTCTAATGGTGCATCTACTCTTAGTGACCTCACACAAATGTCTGTACCTGACAACTGAGTAAACAGACTTAAATGTAGACACACTCAGGATAAAGTTCATATTAACTTAACAGTCAGGTATAATAAGGAACTGCAATGGGATGATCAAGGTGTCTGCTTAATTACCTTGCCTAGAAAGAGGACACTAACTCGCAACAAAGGCCTGGTTTCCACTACTATGAAGCACATTGTAATGTCCCACCAGACAACAACAATGGGACTCTCACATATTTACCTGTTACAGCTTAGCTCTTCTCACGTTTCTCCCTATGCCACATCACAGTCAACCAACATTGCTTACCAAGGACATTTAGGGAAAAACAAAAATATCATATAACCTTTTTTTAAACTAAAGTCTGAGAAGAAGTTTTTTGTCCTCAATTGCTCCCAGAGAGCTTCTGCCAGCAAAACAGTTTTTGTTATCAAACCTTAATGCAAATATATAAATATAAATTACTTAATGCAAGCATAAAATATCTGGTTCGCATGGTAGCAGTAAATATTCTAAAGGCCACTATCATTGAAATAATCACACTGATATGCGTCCTTTGCTTCGTTTTTAGTCGTCGATACTGGATGACAGGGAGTTATTTCTTGGTAATGACAACTTGATCTGTACATTAATGTGGTAATAATGGCAAGATTTAATACAATCTAAGCCAAGACTGTGGTTCTCCACCTAATTTAGACTAGAGTGGGTTTAATCTTCTCTTCAGACAACATGATGTAATAAATTCATTTTATACACAATAAAGGAAATATTTACTCAGCCCTTAGTAAAGCCTAGGTTTAGCCTAATGCCCAGATCCAATCAGGTTTTAACGCTCCTGCTCAGATTTATGTTAGCCTTTACCAGCCTCCTTAAAAAACATAAAGTCACCATAAAGCCCACTGTCACTGGGCTCTTTGTGAAGCCCAATGCACAGATGTTGCTTCATAAAGGTACATGGAATGGCATTTCACTACTGGACAGCACTTTCCAGAAGATGCCCTAACCCTCCAGTTAACTGAGTGTGAGCAGGAACACTGCAATCCATCGGGGAAGAGGGGGGAGCGGCACAGACCACTGACACCGGATTTGTGTGTAAAAGGCGGCTTTTATTGAAACAGGTGCACATCAGGTATATAAACCCTTGGTCTTTCGCTTTACAAAACTAAGACCTAACTATACACATATGTTACCTATGTTAAACTATCTCCACCCCTAAATGTCCCACCCCCCACAGATCTTAAACCTGCTAGTCTCTACCCCCTCCTGGGCTGATTTTCAGCAGTTGATGCCTTTAACTTCCAATACAGTGTCACTGAAACTGTTAAGCTCTCATTAACTTAATTTCCTAATAAACCTTAAACTTCCTGCTTCACCCAGGCGTGAGCTTGTCTACCCATTCCTTTTCTTCCTGGATTGCCGCTGCCAACAACAATAAACTTTGCTAACCCATGCCAACCTTTCGTCCAACCGCCAATGCACCTGCTTCTAAGCGACAACTGTACCTGCCTTGCGTCCCCCATACACCTGTTCCAAGAAAAAGCCATTCAATATACTCCAGACTCAATATGAGCAAACCCCAAAAACTCCAAAATGAGGCGTGGATGTGTAGGAAAAAACGCTGCGGGCCTCATACCATCCACCGTGTCACCAATATAAAATGGTGGCTGGTAACCTAATATGCCCGTATTTATATACTTGGGCTACAAGGTTGCCCAAAACGAGCCCAAACTGCAGCAGTTGTTGGACTGCTCCATTCCCCAAATTCTCCCTGGGGGGGTTGACCTCCCTGTGGTCAGCTGCCCCCCAAGGCCCCATTCTGGAGACACATGGGGTGGGGGGGGGGAGTCTAAGAAGAGAGAACTGGACTAGAAGACTGCACATCGCGCACGACAACCTTGCCCCTGCCATCTTTGACTGGGTGTAGTAGGAGTAGGCAGCACAGTAAGACCTCGCGGGAAGACGGGGAGTAACAAACAAGACACAGCCCGCGATTTTGGCAGGTGTGTGCTTCTTGCGATCGAGAAACGTTGCCTCCTTCCTGTTCACCGTAGCAGCAAATAAAGGGATTAAAACTATTTTCATAGTGACTAAATTTAGGGCACCCCTGCAAACTCTCACGGGGAGCCATCTTTCAAACGATTTTTATCAAAGGGTTTTCCATTGCTAAATGTGGTGGTCTTGGGGAAGACCACCCCATGAATACAGTCCGCTGGCATGTCTGCCTTAAAAGATGTAGCTCGCCTGCAAAGTAGGTAGGATGGGCAGCTGTGTGATCGCAGAGCACTTCCTTTTTATTTATAGAAGCAAATCGCTACATTTTCATGTCTGCACTACCTCGCCCCTCGCATAATGGTAGCAGCCGTTTCAACTAAAGTGCTCACGTCTGCGGCGGCCGAGCAGACTCCATGATTATGTCATCACCAGATGAAAGCAGTGTGCTCACCCCGTCCATCTGTGTTCTGCCTGTCTGCCTGAAAGGGGTCACTTTCAAAATGATTTTCCTGACAAACGTATCATTGCAGCACATCAAAAACAGAAATCTGAAGTGCTGTTGTAATACAGAAGGAGGGGTCGGACGTAAGGGGCAATCGCTGCGGTAAGTGCAGGCAGGAAAGGCGAACCGAGAAGAGCGAGTGGTAATCCGAAAAAAAACACTGGGGCCCAGCCTGTCCGCCAGTTTGCTGTTTGACCACAGGCCTATATAAATAAGATGGGAGAGTCACACATTTTCTCTTTTAAGGAGCCGTCATCTCCTTCTTGCCCGGGTTTTATCCAAGTTGCATAGGGTGACCAGAAGTTTAAAGCCAAAAACTGGGACATTTTGAAAAAAAATCGAAGACGGACTACAATTTTACTTCAACCCAGCGAACAGAATGACAGTGCTCCTTAGAAGAGAATTGCAGAAGAGGCAGTAAGAACATTCATTAAAAGCCATTTTTAAACCAGTAGCATGCCTGTTAATTAAATTGCTGTCTTATAACAACTGCTAACTATCCCTGCTTTGCGAAACATAAAAAATATACGGGCTCCCACGTTTTCAGCCGACCCTCTCAGAAAACCGGGACATGAGCTTCATTTTCAGAAATCTGCTGGGACAGCTGGTGAAAAACTGGGACTGTCCGGGCAAATCCGGGACGCCTGGTCACCCTGAAGTCGCAGCCATTGTCTATTTTGGGTATTCATGTGTGAGACCTGCTATTCCTGGCCACAGATCCTCTTGCAATTATTCAGTTATGATCGGGGTCACTGGAATTATGCGGCAATGGAGGACCACATTATGCCACTGGGTAGATTTATTATTCGGAAGGACAAGGCACATTATGCTGCATAACGTGACACATTGTGTGGCAGCATTGTTTCGCTGTTTTGTCCTTGTAATACTTTTTGGTGGAAAAGTGTTACCTCATCAGCAGCTGAAAAGTGCCTGGTTGACACTTACAAATGCTTCCATGTGTGGCACTTTTGTGATCCACTTTAAGCTACAAATATTTTATGTTATAAACTTCACATTGTGCAGCAGACGGTGAATTATGTTGCAAGTGTGCTAAATGTATAATTGTGTGGAAAGCTCCACAGCCGCATAATTCCAGTGCTCCCCTTCAGAATGTAAGAATGCCTAGCAGCTCACAGAATCAAACCACACAAACCTGACTCATGGGCCCTCTGGTTAAATATTTCAGAAAATGTTGCCAATGTGGGAAGCCTGTCGTTAACAATAGTGGCATCCATTTCTACGATATTTTCACATTTCCTATATATATATATATATATATATATATTTTTACTGATAACCAGTGGGTAAAATGTATCCTTCAGTCATTACCACCAAGATAAGGCATTTGTAGATGCAAGAGAAATTTCCTGAAAACAACATAAAGGACCAAATGTACAAAAGCTTTTTACATTTCTTACCGGGCTGAATTGCAATTTCAGCCTGTTAAGAAATGAAAAACAGCTGGACTGTTCCCATGAGGCACAGGGTCAGACTGATTTGCATATGGCCATGTCTGAACTGGGGTGGCGGAGTGAGCTAAAGAATGATGATGAATTAAACCCAGATCAGTTGACTGAGGGTGAGTGCTTGCAATGTTCAACACTCCGTCCATCATCCCCTTTGGTTTTGCTAAGAAATGAAAAACAGCCTTTTCATTAGCACAAAGATTTAAAAAAATGGTTGCAATTTGTGATTTCTAAACTGTGACTGCAATTTAGGAAACTCAAATAGGGATTACCTATTTGCGATTACTACAGCACATGTTAATTGGGCATTTAGGAAACACTAATACCATGAACTCAAAGTCAACAGTAACTATGTGCAAAATACCAAAATGCATTTAAAAATTTATTTTTTAACATGACATGAAGTGCACATATGCTCCTAGGGCAGATGGCCACTTACATGTGCACTACAAATTTCAGGGTGCCTCCAGGGGGGTCCTAAGGCCAGAGGTACCCTTGAGTTTGGATTTCCTAACTTGTGGTGCCCTATTAGGAAATCACAATTTAAAAATGCAAACCATTTCCTATTTGGCCCATAGGTGGGAAAGCAATAGCATTTCCTATTTGCGATTTCCTAGCAGTGATTCCAACTCTGTAGGAATCTCTATTAGGAAATCGCAAATTTTGTCCATACCATTTTGCATTTCCAAAACAGCGGTTCCTGCAGAATCACTATTTCGTAATTGCAAAATAAGAATTTCGTACATCTGGCCCATAGTGTGTATACCATTACCACCTTGATTCCAAAGAAGGGCCTTGTCTCAAGACAATCCCATCTTTAGAGGAAAAGTCTCCACAATTTCTCCCTTCTTTTATTTCTTTCCCTGCCTCCCTTACAGTATTTCTTCAACCCTTCTTTTTTGCTTCCTCCTTCCTTGCTTGCTTTGGATGTTCATCCTAGTTTGTTATACCTTTCTTTATTCCAACTATGTGCAATTTTCTTATGAACTTTCTTTCTTTCATTTATTTTTCTTTCATTCATTATCTTTTTTTGTCTCTGTTTTGTATCTCAGCCCATCTACTTTCTTCCTATTGTTTTCTTTTTTGCTCTCTTTTTCATTCTTTTTTTCTGGTCTCACTTGAGACAGTGCATGAGCTGTCGCTTGTGACACATCTTGTTTACTTACAGGCTACTCCATCAGAACCACCCATTGTTTACTCATCGTCACTCTAATCATTTCCTAGCTTCTCTTTGCCGCCATCACTTCCTCTTTGTGCATTTGTCCCTTCCTTATCGCATGGCCAAGTACTGCATTCTTGCCCAGTGTCCTTCCACTGCTTGTGCTTTTGGAGTTACTATTTTCTTTTAGTTGCAGCACTGCATAAAAGTGCATGTGTTTTCAGGCCATCCTGCTCCATGTTTTTTCTTGCCCCCACCACGTTGTTGTTGCTTGCCCCATCCCTCATGCTCATTCCGCTGTTGTTGTTGCTTGTCCTGTCCTTCCCGCATTTAGTTGCTGGCCTCCCTCCCTCCCATCCGTCCTGCATTGTTGTTGGTGCCCCCTCTTCCTGTATTGTTGTTGCCTGCCCTGTCCCTCCCATCCCTCCTGCGTTGTTGTTGCTTGCCCCATCCTTCCTGTTTTTTTTTATTGCCCTGTCCCTCATGACTTCTGTGTTGTTGTTGTTATCCTGTCACTCCCTAGTTGTTGTTGTCCCATCTCTCCCTACCCCTCTGTCATTGTTGCTTTCCCCTGTCCCTCCCACTCTTTCATGCATTGTTGCTTGCCCTGTCCCCTCCCACCCCTTCCTGTGTTGTTGCATGCCCCGTCCTTCCAACCCTCCTCCCCTGCTGTTGTCACCTGCCCATTCCTACCACCCTCCTGCATTGTTGCTTGCCCTGTGCCTCCACCCCCTCTCCTGTGTTGCTGCTTGTGTGCTCCCTCCCTCCTTCCCTCCCCCTTTCCCAGGTTGTTGCTTCTCGCCCTGTCCCTCGGGCACATTCCCACATTTCTGCTGCTTGTCTACTCCTCCTGCCTCCTCCTCATTGTTGCTGCTTCCCCCATCCCTCCCTCGTTGTTGCTTGCCAGTGTCCCTTCTACCCCCTCCCACGTTGTTGCTTGCTCCTCCCTTCTAGCCAGAAAAAAAGTACTGTGATGCGGCCAGCGCATCATATAATTTTTGTTCTTCTAACTTTTAGCCATGCTGCTCAGCAGCCATACTTTTGTGAAGCATAACTAAAAGACATTATATAGGCGAGAGCAATTGGTTTTTCCAATGCTTGTTTCATTGAGATGCATTCTTTCTCTATAATTCTGTGCGCTAGGTTATAGGGAAATTGTAGTCCTTCTTCTATTTTTAGGAAATGTCCCGGTTCTTGTCTTTAAAATTCTGGTCACCCTGCCTTGAGTTAACCCCGTCTCTCGAAAAGGTCATTGGAATTGTGGAATCCCAGTTTCTTTAAGTGATCCCCTCTCACTGAATGTTAGAGCACGAAAAAGAGAGAGATTCGCGAGATTTCGAGTGATATTGCCTGCTAAATGGTTTAATCTCTGCCCTTCAACAGGGAATCTAACGAAACACATGAAGTCGAAGGCACACATGAAGAAGTGCCTAGAGCTGGGGGTGGCCATGACGTCCATCGATGACACAGACGCTGAGGAAGCAGGTAGGCCACCCTAAGCTTTGCAGATGCGGGCTCTTTTGGTGTTGTGTGTACACAAACTCGTGGCACTTCAGAGAAACAAGTGACATAGAGTGGGATGTGTGGCCAGCTGATGTGTTTGTGTCCTTGACGCTGAAATGTGCATAACAGAAAGGGGGTGATTACTGCAGGTGTTGTGATAATAATGAAAATAGAATTTCCGAAGGAATTCTCAAAGAATTCCAATAGTACTGGTCATTGTTTGCTAGGAGTGCTCAAATGCTTAAAATGTATCCATTCAGGCTGGAAAATTCTGCATAGGGAAATCTAATGCAACTGGCATTTACACGTCCCTTTTTTCACCGAGGTAAAGATATTTTTCCCTTTGGAGGAATCATAAAAATATGCTAGTATTACCTCCCCATCGCGCCCTGGAAACAGCTCCCTGCCAGTGGCACGAATAAGTTTGTAAGCTACCCCAGTGTGGAGAGCAGCTTGCAACAGGGGTGTGGGTACCCACAAACTCACATCTTTGGTGGTGTTCTGTTACAAATTCTACATCCCTACAAGGTGCTTGAGATCACGACACCAAGCATTAGCTATGCCCAAGCGTATAAAGAAAGTCAGAACACGTGGCCGATCATTCTCATACCTGGCGGCTAAACACTGGAATGAATTACCTCACGACCTGCGTCTTACTGAAAACTATGTAACGTTCAGGAAAAAGCTAAAAACTCCGTTTTTTCTGATGACATAAGTGTGAGCAGCTGAAGGCCCCCAACATAACCTACAACATGTTCCGCTAGACAGCGCCGTGATATCCGCCAGGATGAATGTTGTGCTCTGCAAATAAATACAAATACAAGCAGGACCTTTTTGGAATTCCTGTAAATCCCCGCCCCAAATTTCTGTGGGTAAAATTCTCATCCTGTGAAAGAGATTAGGATTTTACCTTTGCAGATACATTTACAGTGATCCTAGGTGCACCAGTAGCTGCGTGAATTGGGCACACTGTTCGTACCTTTCAGTGTCTGTAAAATCCTGTACTTTCTCTACAAGAAAGAGCCACACATTGTACTAAGAGTAGAAAGAGCCATAATGCATTGTATTTAAATGTGGGCGATTACTATACAAAATGGTCACCTGAGTTAGCTCTAGACCTCTAAATACCTTATGTGCTCTTGAGCACTTAAGGCATTCTTTGGAAGTGTCTACATCAAGACGTGAGTTTGGATGGGAACAAGGTTGGTTAACAGAGTCTGGAACTGGCTGGCCAGTAACAGCTGTGGGTTTCGGGTAATTGAGATACTTCTTTCATATATGGAGGAGAGGGAACTTGAGTGCCAGGAAGATTGGTGCCCCGAAGGGTATTCACATGAATACTGCAAAGGTACCGGTTAGCTATATATCAGTGATGTGATTATACCAAAGTCGTTGAGTAGTGGAAGTGAGGTCATATTCATTTTTGCCCATAAGATCATGATAGGAAGTGGGAAGCGGTTTAAGGCTTCACTTGTGTTTTTGTGCCATTTTCTCTCAATTCTCTCTTTTATTCACCACTGAATCATATATCTGTATTTCAGAAAACATTGAAGATATGCAGAAGGATTCAGAAAAGGGCAGCATGCGGAGCATTTCGATGGATCATCAATTTTCAGATGCTGAGGACTCCGATGGCGATGACGGGGATGACAATGATGATGAGGACGACGACGACGATGAATTTGATGAGCATCAGGGAGATTCGACTCCAAGCACCAGATCAAGGAGCACAAGCCCTCAGCCACCCAGGTGCCCTTCTCTGCCTGTGACAGCTGCTCTGTCCCAAAGGGCTTCTTCTGAGAGCCCATTGGGGCACTCCTCTTTGATGAGCTATCTGTCTACATTGCCAAGTATTCAAGTGACTTCGCTTCTTACACCAGCACAGTCCCACATGGATTCTCAAATTATGGAATATCAGAGGTATTTGCATGCCAAATGTAGTAACCTGGAGCATGACAAAGACAGGTTAGACATACCAAGTTCCATGGACGAGGAGTACATGCATTTCTCAGAAACCAGCTCGTCTCCCAGGGATTTCTCGTGTTCCAGCCGACAGTCCTCACCTGGATACGATTCTTCACCATGCAGAGAAAATTCGCCAAAGAGATACTTAATGCCAAGTGGGGACTTGTCACCCAGGAGACATTTATCACCAAGGAGAGATGTTTCACCCATGAGGCATTTATCACCAAGAAAGGAAGCTGCGCTCCGGAGAGAATTGTCTCCCAGGAGAGATGTCTCCCCCAGGCGCCATTTGTCACCACTTAGGCCAATGTCACCAGGGAAAGACATAACTGGTCGTCACGATCTGTCACCAAGAAGGGAAAGAAAATATATGTCTACTGGTAGAACAGCATCGCCCAGAAGAGGGTTGTACCATAATCCAAGCCTGCCTGTTGGTCACCATTTCCAGCCTGATTTAGGAGTCCTTGGAAATGTGGTAAGTACACAGTGATGATTTTTTTAATGTAGGTTGTCTATTCAAAGATGTCAAATTCGGGGATGTGCAATGGTGCTTGTTGGCTTAAAAGAGACATTTTAGATTTCCCTCTTTCAAATGGCAAAGGGGCAGCCTTTGCTTCTTGAAGGGGCGGTACAGAGCCTTCTAAGACAGGTGCATATTCAAGTCTTGACCAAAAATTTGGCAAGTTCACTATGACAGACAACTCACAAATATGCATCTAGTGAGCACTTGATTTCTAGTAAGGGACATGCCAGAAAAACATCCAAGCCTCTCATCAGACAGCGCAGATTGCATTTGGAACAAGTGCCACAGGTATTGAGTGGAGGAGTCGGACACTGACATACTCAACAAAATGGCGAGTAGGCAGGATGCACCTGGAAGAGCTTCTCTCATCCTACAGCCCCAAGTGATGCTCCTCTTACAATAAAGGGCTAATGACACTTTCTACCTACATGAAGGACTGTCGGAGACCAGAGGAATTCCTGATGTACCTTGATACCAGTACCAGTGTCATATTCACCATCAACCTAGAGCTCACATTGAAACCCCAACAACAGCCTCAGTCTTGTAATTTAAACATAGGAGAGCTGCACGAAGTCACACCCAGCCCATCACAGTGGTAGTTAGGACCAACTCATGTACCACACACTGCATATGCCTTTTGCCTTCTTGTCTTCTGATACCGACCTCTCCTTTCAGACACTCCTCTGAAGCGCCTCTGCCAGTCACGGATCCCCACTTGGCTTGCAGACTCTCCAAGAGGGACATCCTATTCATTTTTGCCCACAAGAACATGTTAGGAAGTGGTAATACCTGGTACACTGATATGCCCTGATATGTCCACTCATTCCTGATACTCAGACCTGGCAGCACTTTGCAGATACATACTTCAGCACCCACTCACGGAACAAAGAGTCTGCCTGTCATGTTACTATGATGCACAAAACACCACAGTGCATCCTCAGTGCAGATCCTGTTGATGTGGAAACCTCACACTTAGATTTTACCTAGAGTTTTTCCACCTCCAGAATAAGGCTATGCCCACTAAAACACTACTTCCCTCACTTCCATGAGTTTATGTGAAGCAGCACCCCTAGAGTGATAACTAGTAGTGGCCTCACATTACTGCAAATGACCTGAAAATTGTCTTTACCTATGTATAAAGGGAGCAACCCAGCGGGTGAAATTCCATACACCGTCCCTTCTCCAAAGGCGTTTTGTCCCACTAGCAAATTGTTCAGATTCCCAGTACTCTGGGCCAGCCTACCTCCTAATAGGAGAATACCTGACTAATACAAAAATGACACGTATACACAAGGAAAGAAAGGAAGGACAACCAGTGGGACCCACCAAAAACCATCAGGTTGGCCAAAACAAGAGATGGGGTGTGCCACATAGGGGTTATCTGCTGCCGAAGGGTAAAAGGAGTTATGTACCCCTGGCTTCTGCATTAATACTGTTGATGTTAGACTGCTATAAATTAATATCAGTGTGCCCTGATGGACGATTATTGTATTCAACTGCTGTGGCCAAGATCACAGAAAGTCTTCTGGACACAGCCGGCAGCAGTATTGCCTAAACAAGTCTATGAGGCCTGCCTTATCGCCACAATTGAGAGTTTTCCAGCCCTGAAGGCATGCCCCTGCCTCATGGTCGCCGTTGGGATAGGCGTATGGACATAAACAGGGATGAACTGGCTGTAGTGGGCACCAGGCATTTCCCCAGTGGGCCGGAAGAGCAAGGGCTGATTTTTGAGTGGTGGGGGCCTTTTTTGTTACTGGGGGACAGTTTTGCAGCAGTGCTGCAATATCCGCCCCCTGTAACAAAAGCAGCAGCAGTGCTTCTTACTAGCTTCCTAAACCCCCCCCCCCCCCCCCTCCCCACTGGGGCCGGTCCAGCTGAATTGCCTGGACTGGTTTGTGTTCCCAGTTCGCCCCTGGACATAAAGGGCACCTCAAGACTTGACTATGTCTATATTGGCCTGAAAGGTGACCAACATCCAACAAATAAGTCAGTTCTTTTAAAGGAACTGTCCTGTGCGCTAGTGCTTTTAGGGATTGTTGGACCAGCTGTGGAAAGGGAGATTTTTTTCTTAGTTTTCTCAGTGCATGAGTCATGCAGATGATTGCTGCGGACAGGAATGGCGAGATCACAGTTCTCACCTCAGTTGTACAAAAACATGCCTAGTTGAAACTCTGGCAACAGAAAAATCCTGCCACAATGGGAGAAAGGGGTGGGAGGTTTCCTACTAACCTTTGCTTAATTGACCTGATAACCTGTCCAGGATGTACTGGAACAAGAATCTTTGGAAAGGCGGATGTATTGCCCTTGCGCTGACTTGGCTAGTGCTTTGGCTGTTTGGGTCAAGCATACCCCGGACTGAACTCTGTCTCGGCCCTCTATGAATGTGCTGGCTTGTCCACCTCTAAGAGGTAACCTCCATAGTAAAGCGAAAAGCTGCCTTGAATAGGTCTCACGGCTACAAGAGTTACCGATAGATTGCATGAAGCATGGCTTTTTAGGCCTGATGTCTTTAGACTGGATGTGTGGAAACCCTGTAATTACTAGTTTATTGGCTCTATTGAAGCGGTTATGGAATAAGTACATGGAGAGACCAAGTACTTTGAATACATTGCATGCAAGATCATTCTATTGATGTTATAATGGGCTCTCAGTTGTAATGTCTTCATGTAAATTAATCCACATTTGCAAAAATAGTAGCACCAAAGCCGAATTCCTCTGCGGATGTGGTTTATGGCTAAAGTTACTTACACGCTGCTGCTGGAAAACCTCAAATGTGCAGAGAAAATAAGTGTTTTCCATCAAGTCCGTCTGCAGAACTTGCACAAGTTTAGAGTTTTTTAGGAAGGCTTTTATATGTAAAAGTACTCCTGGATTAAGAACGACACTTAAGCGGCCGAATTGGAGACAGTTTTTCAGAAACAACCACAGAACGATGGAGGACGAAGGGATTGTGTCAGAGCTATTAAAACATTGGAATGTTGGGAGCTCTATTGAAGACAGTGGAGTGTTCTGGGCTTCCAATGGCCGGCAGAAGCCCAGAGCTTTAACATTCCAGTGTTTGTGCTGTTGCAGTAAACCAAAGCCGCAGTAAACCCGAGGGGATTTTAATTCCCCTGGGCTCTATGAGGCCTTTGTTTTATTTGTTAGAACATTCTGCCCTCTAGTGGCGGAATGTTCTAATTGTCCTTATAGCCCTCCGTAGCTGGGCTATACGGTTAAAAAAGTCCTGCTCCCTTGTTAAAGGCCCTCGCCGAACGCCGGAGCGGGTATTTAATGGCTGGTATAGTCCGCTATGGTGGGCTATAGGGCTATATTAGAACACTGGAATGTTGGGAGCTCCATTGAGACAATGTAGTGGCTCAGGGCTTATAATGACTGGTATAAGCCGAAGCTCCAACATTCCAATGATTGTTTTTTGTATTTCTCCCTTTTTACTTTAGAACATTCTACCATCAGTGGATGGAATGTTCTAAAAGCCTCATGGCTCTTCTGCCTCGGACTATGCCAGTAGTTAAAGGCTCGCTCTCTCATTATTGGCCCTCAAATGTGGCTCTAGCCTACAACTCGGATTTACGGCCTTTAACAACCGGTACAACTCTCAGCAGTGGGCTATAAGGCAATAGTATAGTGTCATTGGGTTTGCATAGGCTAAGTCTCACACTTTATGTTATTGCACAGTTCCTGGCAGAGCGATCCTTTTGAAAATAAGATACAAAGAGTATGGCTACTCCAATCAAAGAACACCATCCCAAGCATTATAAACAAATCCTCCATGGGTGCTTCCTACCTAGGACCCATCCCACAAAAGCAAACCTGACTCAACCTTCCACTATTTCTTCAACTCAGTAAATGGGCAAATAGTAAATCATGTGTTATTTATAGTGCTTAGAAACAGCAGAAATCTGATGTGAAGCAATACAAAGTTACTATGTGTGTCCCAATCTAATTGTACAATTTATTAAAAATTCTAGCGTTTTGAGGATAGCTGCTGAGGCTCAAATTAAATTGCATGTATTTTGTACAACTGTAACGTGAAAACCACTTTATGAAAGCAAAACCATTCTACAACCCCATCATCTGGTCATAGGGCAGGTTTGTTTGTTCACCAACTGGCTTGCCTACAGTTCTAATATTCAGAGGCCTTCAACTGTTTAAGTATTTCCTCTCACACACTATTTTACACAATACTTGACCATAGAAGTAAATTGGTCCAACACAAGATTTATAACTTTTTTTTAAAGCTTTTTTTTAAATAAGAGGATTGAGGTGCACAATATACCCACAATATAGAAGAGGGACTGTGTACTCAGATAGCTGTAAACAAAAAGTGGGGAATCACACAGGGGTGTTAAAACTGCCCTTACACACAGCGAACTGTGTCATGCTTCATCATAGGGCTGATAACACACCTCCCGCACAGACCAACGCTGGACGTAGAGCAATAGGGAGGGGGAAAATAATACAATAAATAATTGAGAGTAATATGGGATCACAAGTGAACATAGGTGCGAGACAGTGATTCTAACTGGTCGCAGGGAGTCCCTATTACAATTTTAATATTAGGTACCCTGTCCAGAGTAGAAATGGTCACACCCAGACCAGTGGATGGTGGTACGGGAAACTTATAATGAGTTACCAACCCCTCCACTCTGCAAAACCGTCATGCTGCACAGTGTTGGAGTCTTTTTTATTTTTTATTTGAAGCATGCTTGTGAAAGACATTCCCTATTCCATTGTTTTCCACTTTGCCTAGGTTCATTAATGGTTCCTCCTCTGCTGACATGAATGTCCTCATCAGATATTATGTGCTTAGACGAAAGCGTGATGGAACAAAAGATAAATGTTTGTGCTACGTGGAAAATAACACAATTCTACCCAAAAAGATAAATGTCTATCAACATTTCAGAGGAAGGAGACATATCAGTAGCGTTTGTCCTTCAATTTCTTACCAGAGCGAAAATGCCGAGCTGCATTCAGTGCTGGCTCTGAGTCTTTATTCAACAGAAATCCCACCTGCTGAAAGCCAGCACACATGTGGCATATGGTACTGCCACAAGAGGGCGCTTGCTTTCTTGGAGACACAGCGTGCTTTAGGAAATACTTGGAGCTTGAGTTTTAAACATTGTGTCAGAAGAAATAATGCCCATCACTGTTCCCATGGTCTCATCACATAAGAATTGAATTGAAGAAAACCTATTGCTGTGGTGCTGTGTGCTATGCTTGTTTAACACATCAGAGTGCTGGTCATTATGCTTTAAGTACAGCTTGGTGTGCCAGAGCTGTTCGCCACTCCAATTTTACTCCTTGCCTTCCTGGAGAAGTGTGGCTCAATGAATAGAGCGGCAGACCCTGATGCAGGGGTCTAGCCCGGGACCTGGGTTCAATTCCCCGCCTCGGCGGGTCTTGGGCTCAAAAATTCCACGGACCTGATAATTCTCGCCTCGGTGCCATTCCAATCATGGAGTCCCACTCTGCAACTCTGGGCAATAGCTTGCTTAACCTCCACAATGGCCCCCACAACGCTAAGGATGCCTGGCCTCCACCTTGGGGGTGCCCAGGAGTGGACGCCTCACAGGGAAAGCCAGGATGGGTTCCACAGTGGTATTTGTCCAAGCGCCTTGAGACCCTTGCGGGTGAGTAGTGCGCTATACAAGTATCAATTTACATGTACATCTCGCTTTGCTGCTTCAGCCCTGATGTCATGAGAAGTGTCAGTTGGGTGGCACTATGAAAGGCTGCAAGGCCCCATGTAGAATTCAGTCCAAGGAGACAACACCCACACTTCTTTCCAATGCACTCCACAGGTCTCTGCTTTTCTGCTGATTACTGGTCCCCTGAAAAACATGCAGGAGTCAGGTCTGATCTTTACCGACTTGAAGGCCACAGGTCAGGCAAATAAAAGATGTTGAACTGTCTCTTTATGGGCTTAATGGCCCGGTCTTGAGACCAAGGTCTTGTCCCTCTTATTGAAAACCACAGAGTGCAGAAAATATATTTTTTTAAATTATGCACACATAAGCTAAGGTCACAAACCATTTGGATGATGGTACAGTATCCATTCACCCAAGGTTTGTAGAGAGCTCCTTGTGAACACGTAGAACATTTACACTTTTCTGGAAGGTACAAGTTACAGTATGTAGGGGGGGTGCAGGCATTGGTCATGAATCATTCGTTTTTACATTGCCTCATCAACAACACCAGGAGTGCACTTTCCCAGACCTCTCTTGGAAATCAGCAGTGTTTGTTCAGTTTATGCAAATTATTTTAGAATAAAAGACAATCGCATTATTTAGGATTGATCTTTTTGCACAGAAGTACGTTAGCTTTTTTCTAGTAGAACAGATCAAAGAAGGAAAGATTTCTACCTAAGAAGTTTTTTTAATTGGCTCTGATTTTGGGATGCAAGCACCTGAGATATTTCTGTGTGCAGCACTCATTGTAAACTGGATCATCTGTCGATGCTTGTGCACATTCCTGGTGTCAATTTAATGTGAAAGGTGACAGATTAAATTTACTTGAAGTTACATTGTTGTTGACATTGCTTTAAAGTGTTCAAAGTAATAGCTCTGGAGATGATTGACTGCATGCTCATGTAGTCATTGGCCTCGCTCTTGAGCTGTTCACCTAGGGTGCAGATTTGTGCCAGTTATGATGGTGGTTTTGGTGTGCAGTGCATACCGCCCCACTGTTAAACCGAGCTATCAAATACACATAGTGAACAAGATTTGTGTAAACTGAAGTTAGATTCAACCTGTCAGCTTTGTAGTCGGGGTTCTTTAACACTGTTATGCAGGCTTACATATTTAAGGTTTTGATGCAGTCTGGAATTGGGTGCCTGTGCAACATATTTAGTAAAAAAACACTCTTTTGTTTCTTATTTTAGAGTTTGGAAAAAGGATTATCTCAAATTCCCTACCATAGTCTTTATGGCAACAGAGAAGACCTCCCGGTGCAACAAGAATCCAACCAGTTCCTTGAAGGTCACAGCGACTATGTCTTCAGGCACCTCCCTCTGCACTCCCAACTTCAGGTGCGAGCACCCTTCCCCATGATTCCAGTTGGCGGAATCCAAATGGTTCACTCTGGGCCTGAAACTCTATCTGGTTTACACCCTCATCCACACAATCCCCTGACGATGAGGTATTCTGAAGAGAAGAAAAGCATAATCCCAGATATCTCCTCCAAAGAAAGGAATGCACTTTCTAAACACCACGAAAAACACGCCTCCCTCTACAGCTTATCTCGCGATAATTCATCAAGCTCCTCATCCTCTCTGATGCTGTCTCTCAGGCAGGCTTCTTCAGAAGACTCTTCAAAACCTGTTGTTAGAGAGCAGGAGGAAAACCTTCACACTTGTACAAAAGCCATCGCCGGCCTTAGAATTGCCCCCGAGGAAGCTGGTTTGCTCGGGGCAAATCCACTTGCGAGGGCTTCTGAGCCACACTCAAAAACATTGGAAAGCTCACTGCTTGACATTCGGAACCATAGCAGATCCGACCCTTGTCAGCCGTCAGGCAGTGCTGCGGCCTCCCACCCAGACTCGCAAAGTGTGAGGGAAGGCTATGGTACGCCTCGGACGTTGATAGCGCCCTCCTTGTTTCATGCCAAGAGCACGGATACTAAACAAGTAGGTTTTCATGGAACTAAAGACTCAAGGACAGACGTGCATGAAGGGCAAGATGTGTTAGGAGAAAGGGGCAACCCCCATTGATTCAGAGAGGCGTGTTAACTTCAAGACAAATTGACTTTTTTCTAGCGATAGAAGAAATTGAGGTTTATAGCATGCCTGATCTGAGTTACACTAGTTTGCCAGTGGATCGGGCCTCGCTTGGAGGACAGTCCCACTTTTAAACATTTTAATACAACAAAAATATATATATACCCATATGTATACTTTTGTTATCTCAAAAGAAATACATGCAAGTCACCCTGAGCCTGACCAAAATGACATTTCAGATGGACTTAATGGGTCTGGTACTTTGAAACTGTACAAATATTTGTGCCTTTTTCTTTCCTTTGCTTATATTCTGATAAGCATTTTTAGCAGTAACTTGTACTGTACATATTTTAGAATTTGTGTATCTGCTTTGTATTGTAATTTTTTTTCCTTTTTTTGGACACTTTGGGTCTAAATGATGTAAAGCGAAATAGCATCAAATATATGTGAGGTTGCACTAAAAAAACATATTTTTATATGATTAAAACTGAACAGCTTTTATGTACAGCTACGATCCTGTAATACTAATATTTATTTACCTTGTTTCATAAATTGTACATTTATTTTCCTCAATGTTGTGGATGACTTTTCTATGTGGAGCATGGGGTTTACTGTTGCGTAATTAGAACAACAAATGTATATTGTAAACAAGATATTTAAACCAGAGTTATCTCATCTTATCCTGCACTTATGCACTAGGCAGAAAAGATTAAGGATATATCCGTCCGTTCTTAAATCTTGTAATTTCTTTGTCTCTTGTTTGCTGGATTGGCTATCATTTAAAGTGCTGATCGTTGTTTTTAAACTGATAGTACAGTGAAGCATTAAAAGTAAAAACAATGTGCTATTGTGAGTTGTTCCTCTCAAAGCTGTTATGAGGCAGCCCTCAATATATACAGAAAGAAGTATTTGGTCTTATGTGAACATGTTGATCGATATGCGCAATTGCAAACATGGGAAGACATTCCACCCCGCTGTGTCCCCCCTATGAACATAAGTACACATACACCACTGGTACAACTTTATGTTATGCTCAGACTACACCAAGTCACCACAGACCAGTACTGGAGTAGCTTGAAAACAACCAGGTGACGGAGCACAGCTGACTGCATAGATCTGGGTTACCTTTGTGCTATTTAGTGAATTATAATTCTGTGAAACCAAGTTTGTATATTGAATTACAACTCATTAAGGAGTGTTCTTTAAACAGAAATAAACATTCAGTTATGTGCATCAAGTCGTACAGTGTTTTTATGAAGGTTATGCTTTTCACTCCAGCAGCGTGCAAGTCAAAAAGCTCATGTGGAATCGAACGTAGCAAATACAGCTGTTACCTTGTTAAACAAGTATTGCAAAATCAATAGATCGGCCTTTGGCTATTAGCCATTTGCCTTTGTCTGTTTTTGCCTCGTTTTGTCTTGGTTTTTGAAAGACTTTATTGCTGGGGAACCTGCTGGGCCCTTGCTAATGTAACAAAATATGGTCACAACAAAATAAATGTTTCTCTCGAAAATCACACATTATCCTAGTAGCCCCAGGCTCTATGGGGAACTGCTTAGCGTGTAGATGCTTGTGGAAGCCTAGAATGTCGTCAGTCACAGTAAAACTAGCCAGTGGCTGAAGTGGACCGACCTACTGCTCCATGCTGTATTCTGTATTGGGCGCAAGAAAAATGTGAATGGCACAACAGATTAATGGACGAAGATGGCTGGCTAAAAGTCCATGGGGCATATTATCAAGCCAGGCGATAAAATTAGCGCCGCTTTAGCGGCAGTTTAAAACGGCGATAAAGAGCTTGATAATATGTCCCCATGTTTTGTTATTTACTCAAAAGGTGTGGTTAATGTCAGACGTCAACACGTTCTATGGGTAAAAGGTGAACATTGCAGCTCTAGCTTCTGCTGCCATCCAGTGATATTAATACCCATGTTAGCTGATTCATCAGTAATAAACAGGGTAGGATTGTTTCAAAATGTATCCATTTGTGAGCAAATATGCCGAACTGTGAAAAATAATAAGGCATGATGAAAAGGCCTCTGCCCAAACCTGCCCTTCTGATGGCCCTGTTTATCATGGAGATTCTGCTTGTTTCTCTTTATTTTTGTTTTACAGAACTTCTTTATTTTGAAATGCATAATGCATCCAGGGCGCTCTCGATTGAAAGTATGATACCTGCGCCCCGCAGCCTCCTGAGAAAAATGTATTTATTGTGGATGGTTTGAAAGGTCTCATTTCAGCGTGTGTGACTGTACAACAGGAAGTAGCACAGACCTGGGCCAGGAGATGACTCACGTAAAGCTAGAGTGGGAGGACGCAGCGCGAGGCCAGGACGCAGCACTGCCGTCGGGTCCCGCCCACGAGGTGTGCTAGGAAGCTCACGCGCTAGTCACAAAAGGACAAGGTTCGTTTCAACGTTCTGGCAAAAGCACACTCTGAAGCGGAAGGGTGTCTGTGTTCTGTTTTCTTCTTTAATTGCTTTAGATAGAACAAATCTACCGGCAGAAATCAGCCAATCTGCTGCAAGCCCGTCCCAGTCTGAACTGTAATGAGATCACTCACACATATGGTGGAATGTACCCAGAACAGGTTTCACAACATAGTGCCAATATCGGCAACACTCACCACCCCTCATGCAGCATCATACCGAATAAATCAACAGACAAGACATCTTTTTAGTGGAAAAAATTGCTGTAGGTTTATTAGCATACCTACTATGCCAACATGATGGGTTACCATCCACCTGATGGGCCAACTTGCATTGTGGCCTTAGCCAATCGGTGCTTAGCGGTTATGGTGAGGGGAAAGCCCAATATGCCTATTGCATCCCACTAGCCGAGCTACGTGCCCCCGCGGAGGACCATAACGGGAGTGTTGCCCCCCTCCATGCAGGCCTCCAACCCAAGCAATGGCCGGGTGGTGGTCTCACTCGTGACAAACAGAGGGGGGTGGGTGTGCTAAGGACTCACCGAGTGAAGAGCTCCCGGACGCGACCAAGTGGACAACCCAAATGGCGTCAGGGTTGTGGGCAAAGAGGCGCCGTGGACCGCCGCCTCGGCAATGGCTGGTCTCAGGCAGCCCTGCCTAGGGGAAATTTGGGTGGGGGGGCTAGCGAAAGGTGCGTGACCCTTGCTCTTACCAAGCAATCGGGCCTACACCAATCCAGTTGCTACTATCTCCCGGGTGTCCCCTGCACGGCGGTGGGAAAAAGGCCGCAATAATTGATAGCGGCAATCCCCCAACACCGCCCCCGCCACCACACCAACGCGAGGCCGGGGAAGGGAACGGAGGATACCCTGTTAACAACCCCAGGGAGCTGACCAGACTGCCGCCCCCTAAGGCGGCTCGCCTGACCGGGCCGCCCTGCCCCGGGTGCAACCCCGTAGGGGAAACCGGGCGATAGAGGGGTGGGATGGATAAATGCACTAATGCTGGCAGCTCCCATGGGCCACATCCAAACGGCGTCAGGGTGAGAAAGAGGCTGGTAGGTGAGCGGGGAGGAACTTATACCTTTCCCCTTCCCCTACCTGGGCCAGAAATGACGAGCGGGACCCCAAAGGGGTCTCGCGACGCTGGGCTGTCCCGTGTGCCATCTTGTAGCACTACAGGAGCCGCCCTCCTAGGAGGGTCCCCTTTGTGGACGTCAGGCAGCTCACAAAATCTGCGCGGTTTCTGTTGAAGCATTCCTCCCACTCCTTCGTGTCTTAGTGGTGTTTTGTTTTATTGTGCATAAGAATGCTTTCAGGACACACGGGTTACGGAATGTGATATTTTGTCATTTTCCTTGCAGGCAAAACCCATTTTTGCGGCAGTTGCACCACTGGTGTGACTGTTGTCTGTACCTTACTATACAGCATTGGAAAGTGACTGACCAATCAGAAGGCGGGATACCGCAAACTCACCACAAACTGACCTTTGATTGGAAGAAAATACCACCCAATTGCAGTCCTGTTTCTTTATAGGGATCTTGAAATACTAAAGTCTGAACAATAGACCTGTATCCAATTACATTGCTTCAATATACACTGGATTGTCAACCTGATATTTTAAGTAGTAATGAGGTAGGCCTTAAACTGCAGAAATTATGAGTTTCTGTGTTTAAAATAAAAGCCAGATTTAAGGTATCAGTACCTTTTACAGCTGGCAACCAGTGTGCATTTTTCTTCTTTATCTGCCTTTAATCTGTACACAGGCCAGTGCGCTTTGGGAGGAGTTGTGACCAGTGCCTCCCTCTATATGACAAAAATTATTTTCATATGATTTACTTTTCTAAGCTAACATAACAATTTTTTCACTAATCTGTGTCAAAAAAATTAGATGAGCAGATTGCACAATAAACTTCTAAACTTGCATAGCCAGCATAAAAAATGACGGTACATTTTACTCTAGTTCCCAGTCAGGTCTCCACTCAGTCTTCTTTTGTGCTGTTGCAAGCAGCCTGCAGCATCTCAAACTTTGTGAAACTACAAAATATAATGTAAGGCATGGTCTGGCCATGAATGGAGATGGCTGCTTGATTTTGGAGCTCCGTATTGAGACAGGCCCCGGGCGGCGGCAGTGGCACCAGTGCCAAGGCGGAGGCTAGCTGACCTACCTCTCCGCCTCACCTTCTGTGTGGGCAATCGCTCACTGACCTCCAACAGCCACTGAAGCCCCAGCAGCATTCCCAGCTTCCTCCAACACGCCCCCTGGTGGTGTGGGATCGCGAGGCCTAGATGCAAAGGAGGAGCCTCGGTCTTTGTCACGGTGGAGCTCTCGATCTGCCTCTCCCCCCATCTGGGGCCTTCAACCCAGCAGTCGGATGGCCTAGCCCCGATCACAGGGTAGAGTGGATCCCCGCGACACAGCGACCTGCCGCATTGCCAACAAACACAGCCCCATCTGCACAGCCCCAGCCTGCAAAATTACGGTGCTCTTGCCATGAGGGACCTCCGGGGGGCTCTACAGATTGCGCGGTGCCCCCGGTCCACATCTCCTCCTCGGCCGCCGACCGTCCCGTCCTGGCCACAGGGGAGGCTGGAAGCCCTGAGACAATAAATTAATAAATAAAAGCAGAGAGGAATGCCAGTACCAAGGGAACCAAAAAAAGGGGGAAAAATAAAATAAAGAGAAGAGCAGAAAAGACACGTAGCTAACTCGGCACAATGCCCTTGGGCCAGGCGCCCTGTGTAATGCCCTGGACTGCAAAGCAGTGGTGTCCCTGACCCCAGAGGCCTTTGTGAGGGATCACCACCCAGCTGCCCCCGCCCCCCCCGGTCTCTAAACAAGATGGGCATGGAACCTGGCTTTGCTGGACTGCCCCCTCACGACCACGGCTGCCTAACCACCTGCTGCCCTGGGTCCTCTGCCAGACGGCGACCCCCTTACACTTCGCCATGGCTGCCCCCTGAGGCTCTCTGGCGCCATAGACCTCTCAGGTTGCAATCGCAAGAGGGCCTGGAGGATCAAGCCTGGGTGTGACGGTTTTGCCTGGACCTGGACTGGTTTTGCCTGCACCGGCCCAACCAGACTTCCTCACTGCCTGGGGCCCGTCGTCCTGCTGAACTCCTGGATTACTAGGTGGGGTGCAGGACGTCACGTCGGTCTACCGCCCCCCATTTCTATGACTGTCCGGTGCAGGGCCCAAAAGACCATCACGAGTCGGCCACCTGGGACCCAGCGAGGACTGTCTCGTGGGGGTGGATGCTGCACCTCCCAGGAGGACTTCGCCCCAGCTCGTTCTAGAACACGAGTGAGACGGGAGGTACACACAGATCTCGGACAGATGTCTTCAGGCAAGTCCAAGAGTAAGCCAGCGCGACAACTCCTCTTCACTGAATCCCTCCTCCAGACTCCCCCAATTGCTAACCCTAGGGGAAAAACGCTCGCCGAAGCCGGTCGGCCTTCGTCCCCCTCAAGCAGTGCACAGGACACCACTATGGAACGCATCCTCCAAGAAATCACGGCAGTGGGATGCCGATTGGAGGGTATGGATGCGAACATCTCTGCACTAATGGCAGAGACCAAATCCATCCACACAGACATTGCAGGCTTCCTGGCCCCCACAGATGAGCTGGAACTACGTGTTGTGGAGGTAGAAGAATGCCTGAATACTCTACTGGAACGAGACAAGGAACACCTAGTCCTGTGAAGTAAGACCGGAGCCGGCAGGACAATGTCCATTTTATTGGCTTCCCGCAAAACGTGGAGGGGCATGATGTGAAATCCTTTCTTAGAGGCACTCTCCCAAAGCAAACTGGTCTTGTCTTCGAACCCCCTCTGGAGATACAACAGGCCCACCATATCGGGCAGCCACGGCAGGACCCCTCCACACACCCTTGCCCCCTCATCGCCTGCTTCCTGTGGGACGCACAAGCCCGGCAACTACTGTCAGCTGCCCGCATCCATGGTCCTTATGTCCACGAGGGCCAGGAGGTTTGCATTGCAGCGGACTTCTCCAGAGAGACCAATGACCACCGCAAGGCCGCCTTCTCCCTCCGGGCGTGGGTCAGGCAGCTGGACATTAAATATGGACTCATCGAACCTTCCCAACTATGGATCACCAAGGACGGCGCCTCAAAGGAATTCTTTGACCCGAAGGATCTGCGATTCTTCCTCATCAGACTTTCCCAGCAGGACATGGCCACTACCTCACACATTGCCACGGGACCCCACCACTCGGCACAGACTTCCCTGTCCGACCCCTGGCTGTGGCAGTCATTACTCAAGAACTAGACAGAGACAAATCTCGATCGTCCTGAAACTTGCTTCCACAGCGGAGTGACTGCCCCACGGCCCCATGGGCTGGTTCACCTGGTGAATCTGAGTGAGCTGCCATAATGACCTGGACTCTGATGCCCGCAGGACGGCTGAGTACTGCTATGATTGTTTGAATGTTTCGATTTTTTTATCTGTGTTAAATGTTGAAAGATTCTGTAGGTATGCTAAGTTTGCTGTATATTGTTTTTGTTTCAGCCTACCCTCTGAGTGCTATGCTAATCTTCTCCGCGTGCTGTAGTGACTGGTATACGACTTGGTCCCAGCCACCTCACGCGACTGGCCTGCCTGTTCTCGCTGGCCCCGCCCTTGCCCGACCTGAAGCTCCATCCCCCCAGGAGCCCTGATGTCCCCTGGTCCCTGGCTCCTGTATCTGCACACCTACTCAGGGCCTGGTCACCCCCTGTTCCCCCTGTCCGCTCGGGCCTGCCCTACCTTTACCCACCCTACCATGCCCCCCCTCTCTCTCACCCAATGTAGGGGCCGTCCCCCCATGCTGGCGATAGTCTGCTGCAATCCCTCCACTAGGCCCTGACTGTGTGCCCTGCTCACCTTGGTCTGACCCAACCTCTGGCCACGGTGCTAGACTCTTCTATGCAACCCCATCTTCTGCTAGGGTTGTCACCATCACCACTGTGTTCATTTCTGCTCCCCCCCCCGGGGTCATCCACCGGAGCATCAATCTACACTTGATTACTTTTATCGACAAGCACCCTACACCCCGCACATCCACGCATACACCCGGCCGATGGTCATCCTGCCCTGCCTGCCCAAAGGGCCCCCCCTGCATGCCGTCTCCGCAAGTCTAGACCGGTGGTACACAGCTCAGAGTCCCCTGCGCTGCACCTTGCTGCAGCTGCTTTTCCCACTCTCAATTGAAAGCCCATGTCTCCACCTACATGTCAGACAACAGGGGCTCAGTGGACTCCTACTGAACCCTGTGGGCTGCCGCAAAGGCTGCGATATGGGGCCAACTTATGAGAGATGCTGCCGAATCAAATAAGCAAGCGACTCTCCACCGGGCCGAATTGGAGAGGCAGATAGCCTCACTTACAGTGCCTTTATTCCTCTCACCCCACCCTATCCAACTGTCGGCGCCTGGAACAAACGCACATGGCACTCAATGCCTTTTCACCTCCAAGGCTGAATATGCCCTTCAGTGCCTGAAAGGGCAACATAACGAGCAGGGTGAGAAGGCGGGTCGCTTACTGGTAGCCCAACTGAGACAAAGGAAAGCCGCCATGGCCATACCTGCCATATGCTCGGAGAGTGGAGACACCCTCACCCAGCTGCAGTACATCGTCAACAAAGTTGCCTTGTTCTACACAACTTTGTACTCCCCAGAGGCACCGGCGACTGCGGATCGCGTGTCCACCTTCTTGAATGGTATGAACCTCCCCAGCTTATCGGACAAGGGTAGGGAACGTCTGATGGGGGAGATTAGCAAAGAAGAGATAGCGTTAGCCATCTCCAAACTGCCCTATCACAATGCCCGGGCAAAGATGGCTTCCCCGCGGAATTCTACAGATGGTCAGGTGAAGAGGTAGTTGACTCTTTGCACTCTGTGCTCCAGCAGGCTGAACATACAGCCTTGCTGGGGCCCCTCTCCAACAGGGCAATATTTGCGGTTCTCTCCAAACCAGGGCGGGACCCGTTATTGTGTGGAAGCTACAAGCCCATCTCCCTGTTAAATGGAGATATCAAAATACTTGCCAGCGTCATGGCGGCACGCACCACATGCAGGTTAGTGTTTTTGCCAGGCCGCTTCTCTAAGAACCACCTTCGCCCCCCGGCCCATACCCTTTGGGTGGCCAAGGATCTACCGGATGACGCAGTGGCACTCTTCCTCGCCGAGAAGGTGTGTGAGCGTATCGAATGGGGATAGCTCTTTGCCGCCATGGAATGCTTTGGATTAGGGGGTGAATTCACCACCAAAGTACGACTGCTGTATGACTGCCCAACTGCCCAAGTCAACTGTGGGGGTTTCATTTCTGATCCGCAATGGCACTCGCCAAGGCTACCCACTCTCCCCCCTCCTGTTCCTACAGGCCATGGAGCCCTTACCTCTGCTATTCACCACTCGCCTCGTAGTGCAGGAATCCCCCTCGTGGAAGGCCTGTCCAAAATGTACCTGTATGTCGACTACGTATTGCTCACCCTCATAGACCTCCAACACTCTACCAGCCCTGTTGGAGATCATTGATGGCATTACGGCTCTGTCTGGTTCCAAAGTTAATTGGGATTAGTACGAAGCCCTGCCAATTTCCTACGGCACCACGAAAGCGGTGATCCATGGCTACTTTTTCCATTGATAGCCCTCATGCCTCAAATACCTAGGATTCCTGGTCAATAAAGGACTAGCCGGGATGGTATCGGCCAACTTGGACCTCCTGATAGCCCAGATGAAACTGGACTTTGAGAAATAGTACCTTCTGCCTTTTTCCGTGTGGGGCAGGGTGCAAGTGGGCTTCACTTACACAGTGGGCATGCGCCCCATATAAGTGCCTCTTGCCTCTCTCCTTAACATTGGATCACTGATTTGGTCCTTCGTGTGGGTCTCCTCGCAACCCCGGCTAGCTGCGTCCAAACTCATGGTGTGCATCTCATTTGGTGGCCTGGCTTTACCATCCCAAGAGCAATACGCTCTAGCCCTCCATCTATCCCAATCCGCATAAATGCTCCCTGACACCCTAGATCCCCACAGTGGACCCTTACGGAGAGATCGCTCCTCCCTGGCAGCACGGGTCTGGACCCCCTCTATGTGGGTCCTACCCCTCAAACACGTCCCACACACCCTGTAATACAAGCCATGGAAAAGCCTGGCTACGTGCCCACCGCCTCTTCAGTGTGGACCACCTCTTGTATGCTAAGGCGCCGTTGTGGGACAATCAGGGTCTTTGTTTGGACGGACGGCTCTACATTGAACCTCGTGGATAGAGGTGGGCATCCACACACTGGACCAAATTCTAAAGGATGGGGGCCTGAAGTCCTTCGACCTCCTGAAGGAGGAATTCGGTCTTCCGCCATGGCAAGCATGGCGCTACTTGCAGATGCAGCACTGCCTTCCGGTGCTGCTTGGGACCATACTCCTGGTCCCTGCAATCATCACCTGTGGTGACATACCTGACTGCATGGGGCAAAGTAATGTCAGGGTTCTACAGCATACTCTCAAGACACCTCTTTTACCAACCCCTTCTATGCAACCTCTGTGTCAAATGGCAAGTCGGCATCTAAATCACCCTGGAGGAGGACTGGCCGGACATCCTAGACACCTTAGACAGGGGCACCCGGTATGCCCACATGAAATACTGCCTCCTAAAGACGCTCCATGAATGGCATTGGACACCAACAAAACTGAACAGGGCAGGCCTCCTTCCCTATGCAAAGTGCTGGAGATGGGAGAATACTCAATGCAATATCACTCACATCCTCTGTGAGTGTCCCTCCATCCACCCCTTTTGGGCCTATGTTGGGGATACACTGGGGGCGTCCATGCCAGTACAACTTCCCGTCCCCGCTGCCGTCATCCTCCTTCATGTTACCGGGTCTCCCTCTCCAGCCCGCAACGCTGCCTCCTCCACATGGCCCTGGCCACAGCCAAGATCGGTGTCCTCCGCCAGTGGAGGTCATCTGTGCCCCCATCACCGGAGGACTGGACAGTGGCAATGATACAAACTGCGTCCACATGAACGAGTCATATACAACCTGGAAGACTAGGCGGAGGTGTTCACGCAGATATGGGCTCCTTTCTTACGAGATGATCCTTGAAGCATAGGATGTAGGCAACTCTGCGCACTTCGCAGATACTCCCCAACGCTGCCATGGGAGGCCCACGCCCTACTCCCTCACTACCCACCAGCTCATGTCCTGTCAGTCCCCCCCTACTTTCCTTCTCATCCTGACCCACTTGAAGGAAGTGACCCGACTAGGGTCACCCGGGTCACTCGCGACCACCTCTCAGCCTTCCATACAAATGAAGAGTCGGTCAGACAGCAGAGAATACAAACCAAGTTATTTATTAGTATGCGCTCGAGTGGGGTCCGGTCTGACCAGCCTCCTTAGAAAGCTGCCGAGGGACTGACCCTCACCAACATTACATAAGTTGTTATACATATCCAATGCCCAGCAAGACCTGCCCAAAACTGGAAAATTCCAGTTGGAGCAGGTTAATAAAGGAGACACAGAAGATGAGCTACACTCCTGGGATTGGGTATATGTTATCCCTACCTCAAGGTTACTCTGTTCGTGCCCACCACTGTAAGCATGAGAACCGGCCTATCTAACAAGGAAAGTATGCAAAGGCACGTACATGTATTCATTAAGACAACGAAGCTCAACCTTGGAGAAATACAAAAAAAATATTGAAGCTGCTTTCAGCTGAGTCAGAAAAAATTAGAAAGAAGTTAGTTTTGATCATTACACAAAATGGCAGCTGAATGCAACATGGTGCCGAAAATGCTAACTTGAGCATAATGCTAATAGGAGAAGTCGACTGGGAGTATTTTCCAGTCCAACACACCCCACCCCACCTTTCCCATACCACTGCCCCAATATATTGTTTACTATACCGGGCACGCAGAGGCACAGATTTACAGATATACAGATGTATATATGCAAACCACTCCTTCTGGGGGAACTCCACCAATGTTACCCTCGGTACCCTCTGCTCTACTGTGCGAAGTGGAGGCTATCATATCTCCCCCGCCAGACAACCGGAGACGCAACTGATCTGGAAAACTGGAGCCACCCTACCTCACCCCCCTCCTGACCCTATTTTGCCGCATCACCCCAACGCTGAAGGCACTGATCCCCCCCCCCCCCCCCCCCCCTGCTAAGAACAGGAATCCTAGCTCCTGCTATCCCCCTCTTTTTGGACAGCGCAGGCCATTTACTCTTTAATCCTTCATAGCTAGAAGGACGCATATACCTCCCCTCTGCTCCTTTCTCCTCCGCCTTCCCCTTCCCTGATCGACTTGTAGTGCATTGTTTTACCTGATGCTCTTCAATTGCATTATATTGTCTGCTACTCTCCAACTGGTATACCTTACTGTGGACTTGTTATTTCAAGTTATTGCAATACAAAATGACAACACACACAAAACTAATTCAATGTAAGACCAGTATAAACTCATGCTCTTATAAGTACAACTCGTTGCTCAACAGTAATCCAATGCAGATAAAAACTCAAATATTTTGAAACCAGTATCTGCCTTTGCATGCATTTCTTCTAGAAACATATGTTATCTACAGGATGTATTAACACTGCATTGCTGTGAACAAAGGTTACTAAGAGTTGACAAAACCACACAGTTGCTTTCTGAGGTGGTGCTGCCAAATAGAGTTGTTTATCAACATGGCTGAGCACGAAAAGACTTGTGCTGGTGATGAGCAGATCCTCTTGATGAGATACATATTGTCCTTATCAAGCAACCACGGTTTGTACCATATAGTAGAGACAAAGTAGTTTATTTTAAGCAGGGCCACTTGAATTATGCAACATGGGAGGACCAAATTATGCTGTATGGGTGACTAAATTATGGGGCAATACAAGGCGAATTATGTGGTGTAATGCAGCCCACTCTTGTGTTAGTATTACCTCCGAATTTTTATATGTTGACACTTTCTGGGCAAAGATTACACCCCACTAATACCACTTTGACATCCCAAATGCAGAAATAAGCAACAGAAAGGTGACCAGTCACCCTCATGTGAATGAATCTCCACGGTGCAGCAACATATGTAACCATGTTTTCAGTAACTTTCATCCTTCTACCAATGAGAGGAGGGGCCCAATGAAGAATCCCACAACCTCTGGGTGGGTGAGGGCTTTGCGCTTTTAAACCAGTATAGAGAAAAAAGTTTCAAAAAATGTAGTTAACTCAAAAAATAAATTCTAAAAATATTTTTATGTTACATATTAGTGTAAATTAATTTGGTATATTTATTTTAAACGTAGAACAAAATAAAAAATGCTACAGCACTATTAGGAATTTTCAAAAAAAACTTTAAAAAACAGAAATATATTAAATAGAAAAATTCTGAAGTTTAAATTGAAAAATAAATTCCCACCAAAAGAAAAAATATATTTTTAATATGTGTAGTTATTGAAAGTGATGTATAGAATTAATTAAAATTAATTTGGTTATAGTTTAATAAAGGGTATTGTAATAATAAATGTTTTAAACAAAATAGGGTATTAAAATATTGTATAAATGAATGAATAACTGTAGTATTTATATATATATTTTTATATTACGTTTTTTTTATTTATGTTTTTAACTATTTAAAATAATATAATTTAATATTTCCATTAAGGTTTTATTTTAATTCCCTACATCCATATTTTTCTGTGCAATGGTGCTGCAGTACCAGCGGTTGGCCATGTGTGGTGCTGGACTTACTACTGTTTTTTTTTTTTATAGTAACTTAGGGCCCGATTCACAGAACTAACTTAAGACAAAATCCTAAACTTACTACCATTTTGGTATTCACAGAAGGCACTTACTCATTTTGGTATTGACAGAAGGCACTTACTCCTAACTTTAGGACTCCTAAACTGAGAAAAATCCTAACTTTAAGACTTTCGGTATTCACAGAAGGTATTTAGGAGTCCTAAAGTTAGGAGTCCTAACTTCTGTGAATACCGAAATAAGTAAGTGCCTTCTGTGAATACCGAAATGAGTAAGTGCCTTCTGTGAATACCAAAATGACTAAGTGCCTTCTGTGAATACCAAAATGGTAGTGCGTTTAGGATTTTGTCTTAAGTTAGTTCTGTGAATTGGGCCCTTACACTCTGATTTTGTAAATAAGCAAAAAGTTGTAAACTTACACAAAAGTGTGAATTACTCAAAAGTGTAAGTTACTTTTGTGAATGAAGCCCTTTGTTAATAGCCAAAACTAGTCAAGAAACTCACAAGTGTAAGTTACCTTTGTGAATCATTTCCTTTTAGTTCATACCAATGTCCGCTATCACTTGAGATGGTTACATACAATTTCTCCAGGATACTTTGTGTTTCTTAACAATTTGAAGGGGAAATTGTGCCCTGGCTATCCCGCACCCCTCCATTCCCCCATAGTAATATATAGGATGCAGAATGGCGTCATGAGGGTGATGGGAAAAATTATGATATTCACCATACATTCTCATATAGATGTTTCCTGCAAACTATTCATAGAAGAAAGCTGCCAAAAATCAAGAATCAGTTGAGAGCTCCAGAAAATGTCAAGGTATTCATAATCTGTTGAGTATTACTAAATCTGGTTACACAAACTGAAATTATGGAGGAAAAGCCTACTTGCATAAACCTATGACGTAATACCTACAGTGTTTCCATGTTTGATTCTTGTTGATTCCTGTAGAGTGGTCAAGTAAATCAGAACCCATAACCATCATTTGGATGTTCGAGAGGAGGCAAGAACTCCTGTGTGAAACACGTACTCTGGTTCTATTAGATTGTTCATTTAGAATAGCATTTATTGATAGTTCTGGAATTAGCATCTATTGTTAGTATTACGCTTTGAGCGTTCTGCAGATAGATAACTATTAA
Organism: Triturus cristatus; assembly: GCF_964204655.1. Taxonomy (NCBI): domain Eukaryota; kingdom Metazoa; phylum Chordata; class Amphibia; order Caudata; family Salamandridae; genus Triturus; species Triturus cristatus. The sequence continues at coordinate 965,167,794 of NC_140589.1, forward strand.
CTACATGTGTTCATGTTATGCAATTTATGGGCACTAGGGATCCTTGTTTTTTGTTTTGGAGCAAACGTTTGTGCCTTCTGCTCCTATAAAAGGCTATAAATATGCCACTGAAAGGCTACACTTTAAGTGACACAAACATTGATAGATGCCTCATCATCTAATTCGTGTTGCACATGTATGCATGAACAAGATTCACACTTTTCTTACCTAATATCTAGCAAAGCCACACCAAATGTAATAATTGTTGCAGAATCAGTGGATAAGGCAAACATTGATCCTGACTCCAGTCTGGCACTGTGATGTGACATGAGAGGTGGGGGTGGAGTAGAATGCCCTCGGACCGTAAGTGAAATACCATTAATCTTATAGTTTGTTTACTAACCCGATGAGGTGGTGGAGCAAGGCTGCCATGCCCAAACTGCTCCAGGGACAGTGGCAGATGAGTGGGGCCATACACTGGTCAACCCTTAATGTTGCCATCCTAAAGTGAACTCAGGTAAGACAGAAACCCCCCGCAGAGCAGAAGTAAAAAAGTTCACTTGATCTGAATTTTCAGTATGAATACAGACCATTAAAACAGGCCTTCACAATCATTCCGACTCAGCCAACTAGCCGCTGGTTCCAGTAGGCCTAGGCACTCTGACCACAAGCTCCAGTGGACCTCAGGCATCTGGTTGATGGCTGCCCATGGCTACCTGGTTGTCGGTTAGCCTGTCCCATCTTGTCGGCAGCTAGTCCTGGCTTTAGGGTTGGTGGTTGGCAGCCAGAAGGCCGGAGGTCGAGCCTGTGCTACTAATTCCAACATGTTTAATTTGTGGGGCTTAATAGTGGAGGAAAAATAGCTTCTTGCATAGGCCCAAAGAAAGCAGCGGGAGTAATCCACTTCAGCTAACCAGAGCTGGGTTCCAAGAAGGTGGACAGCACACCTATGCACCTAGGGCTGGCCGACTAGGGTGTCAGTTCCAGAAGGGTACAGGGTGCCACCGACATGTGCAAGTCGTAGTGAGAGGTCTGTGAAGATCACTTGAACGTTGGGGGAACAACTTCCCTGTCCAGGGCTCTGGGGACCATCCAGAGACATCTTTCAATACCCAGGGAACTTTCCCACTAGATGTGGGGGGAGGTGGCTCATGTACTCCTCCAGCAGAGTAAAGTTAAGATAAAACATCAGTTGGAGCTCCGTGAAACCAATGTACCTGGCTAGGGCGTGGCACTCTCTCTCCCCCCTGCTTGAATTAATAGGGCTTGGACCCCCAGTCCCATACTCCAGAGACAATTTCCCTACTCTGGACAGGGTGCCAGTGAAATGGGGAGAATTCTCAGGCTTCTTCGGGCGTTGAGCTCAGACAAGACCACAAAGCAAGCAAACTCAGTGAAGCTCACGTGAATGCCTAAGACATGGTCCCTGCTGGCCAGGACTCCAGGCGCTAGTTGCTTCGGACAGACAAACTAAAAGAAGCTCTATTGATAGCTCTGTGAAGACCACACGAATTTCGGGGTACTGGCCCCACAGGCTTCCCTCCCTGCCAAAGGGCAGAATGTACCTAGCGCTGTTAAAACTTGACAGCTTTAAAATTACATTGTGCCACAAATGTCTCCAGTGATACCTGCGCTACTTGTCATTCATTCCCAAAGCATATTAGGCCAATTGCCAAGTCAGAGCGTGCCTACATTGAGCACCAACCATGAACCAAAACATCACGAGCAACAGAGATGCAATACATTCCACTCACCTATATACCATACCAGAAGTAAGTTAGTTCACACACACACGTGTCTCACCCTGGGCACTTTAGGCGATGTTGTATCAAAGCTACTGGGGTTTTCTTGCCTTTTCCCCTATGCACCTATGGGCATTTAGTATTTAAGGCAGTTTGTGGACTAGACCATGGAGGTGACATGGGGTGGGTCAGGCAGTTTCCTGGTGAGGTGAAGGAACAAGTTGAGGTGGGCTGGTGGTGGATGTGAGTCGGAGCTGAGGCATGGAATCTTGGACAGGGTGATATACAGGGGTGGGATTTTAGTAGGAGAGTAGGTGACAACAGTGTGCAGTAGGGGGTAGCTGAGTGGCAATGGGAGAAGAGTATGTCCACAGGCAGGTTAAGGGTGTTACAGTGGAATGAATAGTGTGGGAAATAAAGTGGTGGTGGTGGTGAATATGGTCACAGCACAGCAGACGAGGGATGAAGGACCTTCTGATAGGTGTAATGGAGGAGGACTGAGTGGAGCGAAGTGTGTGGCTAAATGGCAGGCAGGGTGATGGCTACGGTTTTACTATGCTCCGCACATGGGCTATGGCCTGATCAGCACAGCAACTATCCTAAGGGTGGCCCCACCTGACCAACTTCAGCCCGCAAACTGGCCATGACCAAATTTATTTAGGAAAGCTCAGGGTTCCCTTTTGGGCAGTCCTCCTCTGACATACGGGGTTCACTGACTTTAACCGGCTCATGGGCCACAACCAGATCGGTAATGTTGATGTCTCCTCATAACTTGCTACATGCATCCAATCGCCAGGATCCCCTACTGGACTGCACTTCCGCCAATGTTCTCCTCTTCTTCACAGGGCACACTTGTCTTGGCAAGCAGGCAGGCGCTGTTGCTCCAAGCCCCAGGAGCAGGTGATCTTGGATTCCCTGGGTGATGTCTCCTCACCCAGATGGGAGACTGGCAGGCCTTGGTCCCTAGTCCTAGTCACCAGCAGAAGTCTTGCAGAGCTTCTTCTCCTCATACAGCCTGACCTGCTGCTTGACAGTTGACAATTTTGGGGTTCCACGAGCTTTCCTTCTTAAAGTCCATTTCCAGACACCAAATGTGATCTAGAATGAGATAAAGGCTACCAGATGCTCTCTGCCTTTGTCATCCAGTTGAGCTAACACCGCTCCAACTCCCTTGTCAGATGCATCCATCAGTAAACTGAAAGTCTGACTATAGTTAGAAGTCTTTTACGCTTATGTTGGGGGTTTGCTTCATTGTGAATTGCCCTCTCCCCTGCCCTTCCTCCAGAAAGCAGTCTGTCACAGCAGGAGCGACTCCAAATCTGATAGCCCTATAACACAGGCAATGGGAGTAAATAGAGGTGCACACCCGGATGTCAGCCACAGTGATATGCGTATCAAAAGGTTACCCCAGGGCTTCAGCCCTACTCTTTAGGATTACCTTATCCGCCCCATCTCCTTACTGAGATGTGCCCAGGCTCCGTCCCAGTGACCTCTCTGGGAATCTAAGTTCAGGCAGCCAACGCGTTGGAGGTAAGGAGTAAGAAGTTTTATTAAGTCATGTGAAAGCGGGCAGCTACGCAGCTCCGTATTCCCTCTCATCCCTCAGCTTGCTCATTGCTGTCTGACAAGCTAACACTCTCACATTCTCTTATCTTGACATGTCACCCAGGAACCAGGAACGTCGACCACATAACACACGTTTCCCCTTTCAATGTATTAACAAAATTGATTACCTAAAACATCCATAACAGTTACAATATAAACAAAATAATTATATAACTAACGAAAAGAATACATTTAAGTTTCAGACTAAACTTAGTGACTATATATTGTTCAACAAATTATAAAATAATACTGATGAACTGGAATATAGTAAATAATTTCTATGAAATAACTGTTACTACAAGATAGTTAAAATGTTCATTTTAAAATGTAATCACCACATTTGAAAGAATGTTTCCTTTTCATTTTGCTGATGTCATTGTAATTATCAGTGACCGGACATTGCACAGCAGAATTGTTACAATCACCTGTGACATACATTCCATAATAGAATTGTTGTTGTTTTCACTAACTTTAACCACACCTGCAGAATTCCACCATTGTATCAAAACAAGAAGAGAGAGTATCTCAAGGACGAAGGCGTCCTCGTGGTATGGAAAAATGGAAAGTGGTGTCAAAGGGAAAAAGTATTTCCTTTTGTAAGAAACCCCTCAATCACCAACCTAGTTGGTGACATGCTTCATCATCGGGATCCACCCAAGTAGCAGAATGCCACTTGGGTGTGCTTCGATGCCTGGACTACAGCGGAGCTGTTTTTTTTTGTTTGTGTGAACAAGATGGTGTGTGTGGGTGAATTAAAAATATCTTTGTTGTACTCCCTAAGTCTTTATTTGGAGCAACAAGACAAGGTTAAAAACAAGTGAGATACTTAAAATGGCTTGATTGACCAAAAAGTATCAGTGTTTTAAGTGCAAAGGTCGACCACCCACGCACACCATCTTGTTCACACAAACAAAAAAAAAAAGCTCCGCTGTAGTCCAGGCGTCAAAGCACACCCAAGTGACATTCAGCTACTTGGGTGGACCCCGATGATGAAGCATGTCACCAACTAGGTTGGTGAGTGAGGGGTTTCTTACAAAAGGAATGACATTTTTCCTTTGACACCACATTCCATTTTTCGATACCACGAGGACGCCTTCGTCCTTGGGATATTCTCTCTTCTTGTTTTGATATAATTACCTCAGGGGACTGGGTGTGTGATACCAATAAAATACCCTTACTCTCTCTTTGTTTAACGAATTCCACCATTGCCCATTTTTTGTTTGCTAGCACAATAATCATTACTAACCGCGTTTATTAAGTAAGGAGGACTGAATCTCAGCCTTCTTTTTATCCCTTTTGAATCTGGTAATTTCACACAGACCCAATCACCTTTTTCGAAATATACTTGTTTCGTTCTCTTATATCATCATATCTACTTTTGCATTTTCATGACTTAACCCAACTTTCCTGTGAGCATGACTTAATAATTCCTTTGGCAGATGTCACACTCTTGAACTTATTGTAATGAACCATGCGGATATTAAAAAATCACAGAAAATTCTACCTCTCAAAAGTTTGAAAGGAGAAATCCCTGTGACGGAATGGAGTCTGTTACGTTATGACCAAAGCATGGCTCGTACTGCATCATTTACATCATTCACCCTCTGCCATCACTCCTCTGACATATTCAGTAATTACTCTATCCGCTTTTTGTTCTTGACCATTTGCTTGTGGGTGATATAAGCTACATCTCTTGTGTTTGATCCCTGCATCCTCCTAGATTTTTTCATCTTTATAGATTTGAATTGTACAGCATTATCAGACTCTAGTTCTGATGGAAATCCTTCTCTTGCAAAACATTTTTAAGGAATGTTATAATTGATTTGGTGTTGGCCTCTCTTACAAATTCGACCTGTAACCATTTTGACAGACTATTATTACAATGACAATCTGCTGATTGGGAGGTAATAGTTGGTCAGGAAAGTCTATACACAATTTCTCATACACTCCTCTTGGGGCTTTAACTCCTCACATGGGAGGTGTGCGCACTTGAGACTTTTATCATTCTGTGCACATGTCACACACTTACTGTTCTTCAACATCTTTGTCCATACCCGGCCACCAGTATGTTTCCCTCAAACCTTTTTTATTAAGTGTCATCCCCAAATGACATCAATGATTAAACTCAAGGACAGAATTCCTGATTATGCAAAGCTGAACAAGTTTGTCACCTCGAAAAAGTAATCCATCTTCCACACTAAGGGCCATATTTATGACCCTGTTCGCGTCGTTCTTACACCACGCAAGGTGTTGTAGGAGAGATGCAAACCTAAAGTCATATATTTTAAGCCATGCAAAGTCACTTTGCATGTCATAAAAAATATGGAGTAATGCAACACAGTGCAAATCGCTGTGTTGCATTACTCTGCACAAAGGAGGCGTTCCATGAGTATTGTACGGGTGTTCCCCTGCAACTCCCATATTTTTTGACGCATTCCCATATATACCAAACCGCCTCTACAGGTGAGGCATAACAAGGAGAAGTATCTTATATTTCTCCTCATTTTTTCCTCTTACTCTGGGTGCTGCATTGTGCACCACACAAAGAAAGAAAAAAAGCTTCTCAGGACTGTTTTTGTTCAGGAAGTTGTCCCTTCCTGCACAAAAACAATCCTGCCTACAACACAGGTAGGTACCCTTGCTCCATAGGGCAAAAATGCCTGCGTTGGCGATATGCTGCCAAAACGGCACTAGTGTAAGGAGAAAGGACAGGAATGATCTGTATTGGATAAATACAGCGGATTCCTGTCCTTTCCTTGTGACTAAGGGCAGTGCAGAAAGGTGACATGCTGCGCTGCCCTGCGCCACAAGGGCCATAAATAAGGCTCTTAGTTCAGTTTGAATGTTACTGTACAATTGTAATTCTATAGAAAGACTACCTTCTCTGGGCCACCCCTTGATGGAATACTTTATAGCCTTGTTTAACACTAAGGGTCATATTATGACTGTGGCGGTGTGGCACCGGGCTGCCACGCCAGTGCCCCGCTGCCACACCGCTGAAGCTATAATGCGACCGCCTGTCGGATTCTGACAGGAATCCAGGTCAGACAGTCCTGTGTCTGGCCCATGGCGGCGCAGTGCTAAGGCTCATATGTGAGCCTTAGCAAGGCACAGCAATATGAATGACATTTCACGCTCCTGCAGGACACGTACTGTCAAGTTCATGCCCTGCAGGAACTGGGTGTGCATGCGACAGGGGGGGACACACCATGTACCTCCCTGCATGCATCCCCTAGTACAGAGGCACCAGGGGGGCCTGTAGGGCCCCTTTGTTTCCTCAGCACCACACGTTTCATGGCAGACTCACTACCATGAAAACGGTGGCGGTGAGGAAACTCTTAATATGCTTGGCGGTGCCGCCGCAGCACCACCAGCATATTAGGGGCCTCAGACCGCTGTAAGACTGCCAGGGATCGCGGATCCCTGGCGGCAGCAGCAGTCTCATGGCGGTCCTACCGCCCAACTTGTTATAGGGCAGTCAGACTACCGATGCGGTGGTAGCCGCATCGCCACTGTGGGTTTGGCAGTTCATTGGACCAACAAACTCAAAATAAGGTCCTAAATTACTTGCAAGAGCTTACCTTCAACCTACTTTGTTCACACTTTTCTCTTCACACTTGTTCCAAAACACTTTTGCCATTAAACATCTTATTGCTCATCATCACTTGTTCTTTCCATGTTAGAACAAGGTTGTGGAAGCTGAGAAAGATAATCAGCCTTCATGTTTTTTTCCACGTGTAATGTATTCAGGATCAAAATGATGTTCTAAAAGTTTCATGCTCAATCTGATTAGTCTAACAGTAGCTTTGGTGGAATGTACATTAGCGCCATATAAAATGAGACTCAGAGGTTCGTGGTCTGTAGGTAAGAGAAATCTGGTTCCCCAAACATAAGCTTTAAAACGCTAAACAGCCTAGGTGCAGTTCAATTGATTGAGTACGATCTTCTTAACTCTTAAGAGTTCATAGAGCAAATGACACAACACGTTCTGAGCAACTTTTAGCTTGAGACAGAACAGACCCCAAACCCACACCATTAGCATCAACTGAAATACACAAAGGTTTAATAGGGGAAACTGGACATAAGATAGGACAGTGGTCAATTCGGTTTTCAGTTTCTTGAAAGCTAATCTTTTTTCTCACCCTACATGAAATTCACATTCTTCAAATAATGAATGAAGGGGCCGATTCACAGAACTAACTTAAGACAAAATCCTAAACTTACTACTTTTGGTATTCACAGAAGTTAGGATTTAAGACAGACTTAAGACAGACTTAAGACAGACTTAAGACAAAATCCTAACTTAAGTCTGTATTAAGTCTGTCTTAAGGCTGTCTTAAGTCTGTCTTAAGTCTGTCTTAAGTTTGTCTTAAGACAAACTTTGGACAAAATCCTAACTTCTGTGAATACCAAAAGTAGTAAGTTTAGGATTTTGTCTTAAGTTAGTTCTGTGAATCGGACCCGAAGTGTTTCCAGTTTCCTTCCAAAATTCTCAATAAATTTCATGTAATACTCACACATCCCTTAATACGTCTGAAATTGCTCATGATGTTTTGCAACTTTGCTCTATCTCCTTGCGCACCTTCAGTAAGCTCTGGGTCTCCAAAAATTTAACCCAGAATCTTCCTTGTATTGTACCATTCACAGGCACGCATACACCCAGCACATGCATATAACATACAGGCACTGCACTGAAACATTCACAGGTACACACTCATCCTGCACATGTATATGACACACATGCAACACACATGCACTGCCCAGAACTGCATCATCCCCGTATTGTACCAGTCACAGGTATACATACACCTAGGACATATATATAACAGACATGCCCGCAGTGTGCACAGTGCTTTGTGACCCTCCACAGTTCATATCGCTATCCAGTAGTGCTTCTTGTAGGTCGGAGCAGTCAGTGGGACAACTCTTTATCATCAATAAACTTTATTCGGCTTTAGGGATAAAACCATAAAAGTCAAACAACTACAAAATATCATCGTACAGTACAAATTCACAGGTGTACCAAGATCCAAATAATCAAGACAAAAGCAGAATACATGATATACAAAACAAATATTAGTCACAGGACAATACTTTCATAGTTCGCCACAAAGTTCCTATAATACCAATTGAGTCTTACCAAGGCCCTCACCTCATTCTGGGTAGTAGGCACCTACCACTCTGTCACAGACTAAATCTTCGCATCCAACAGTTGAATCTTCTCGTTCCCTACCTCATGCCCAAGGTAGACTACAGAGGACTGCCCCACCTGAAACTTGGTCACTTTGACGCTCAGTTTGCCTCCTGTATCCTAGCTAACTCCTGTTCTATGTTTCTCAGGTGGTCCTGCCTTTAACTACTGAACTTCGCAATGTCATGCAGGTAGGCCATACAGAACTCTTCCAGCCCTGAGAAATCATGGTTCAGCATGCATTGCAAAGTGGCAAGAGCATTCTTCAACCCAAAGGGCATCACCTTGAAATGGTATAGCCCCTCTGGCATGGAAAATGCAGTCTTCTCTGTGGCATCTAGTGCCAAAGCAATATGCCACTATCCACTGGTCAGATCCGAGGTGCTCAAGTTCTTTGCAGCACCTAACTGATTCCCCAAGCTCATCCGCTCTTAAGATTGGATGGGTATCGGTCTTGGATACTTCATTGAGGGCTTGGTGGTCCACACAGAACCACAAGTCAGTAGGCCCTTGCTTTGGTTCTAACCCACTGCACTAGACCACAGGCTTCAATATCGCTTAATGACCCTCAGGCCTAACATTTTGACAACTTCCTCCTTAATGCATCCATGAACCCGATCAAACATACTGTACATCTTGTACTTTACTCTCAGACTGTCTCCTTTGTCTGTGTCATGCACATAGACAGTGTAAACACTGGCGCTAACAAGAAAAGGTTGGCAAACCATCCCAAAACCTCTCAACAATCTTTCTGCTGCTCAGGCATTAACTCACGGGCTAGCTGAGCCCCTTCCTCAGTGCTATCACTCATGTCACTATGCATCAAATCAGGAAGAGGCTCACTGCCTTCCTCTACTTCTTCTGCCAAAGCCATGGCATTCACTGTTTAATCTCTCCGGAGGTAAGGCTTTAGCCTGATCACATGTAACACCCTCTTGGGTTCCCTTGTGACACCTGTATCCACTAAGTAGCTAACCTCAGAAACATTCTGAACTACCTGTATGACCCACACCATTTGTCCTCCAAAGGACAAATAGGTTTTAGCACTAACACCTCCTGACCTTCCTGATACCCAGGCAGTGTAGCTTTCTGGTCGTACAACTCCTTAATCGGCGCTTGGCTAGCCTGAAGGTTTCCCTTTGCCTGACATATATATGAGTCTTTCTATAGGAACCGTGGTCCTTTACAGTTTAGACAAAAGATAATGGTCCACTCAGAGATACAATGAAGGCTGTGTTATAGGTGTCCCAATAGGAAAGAATATATTTTAATTCACAAAATAAATAGAGAAAACATAAAAAGTGGGTCAGTGTTCAAGAGGAGCTTTTCAAATCCTCAGGCATTACAGTGTGTTGCCAACAATATGCTCAACAATTGGACCACAGGCATATGAAAAGCACCATTGCATGTTTATAAGCAAGACCACTGACTCATTGTCAGTGAAATTGCTCTCCCCCCTCGCATCTCCACCATCAAGTAAGGCGTTCCCCCGAGCCCCTGCACTCTCGAGTGCTGGTGTTCGAGGCCCTTCTCCACCCGCAGGTTTTACCTGCGCCTCATCCCTGGTGGTCCAGTGGACCTCTGTCTCCTTTCTCTCGCTCTGCTCTTTCTCTCCGATTTCACTCGTTTTCCACTGATTTCAATCTCCCCCTTTTACTCTCCTTCTGCGTCTTTCCTCCATTTTCACTCTTTTTTTTACTGATTTCAATCGCCCCCTTTCACTCCCCCTCTGTGTCTTTCCTCCGTTTTCACTAGTTTTTCACTGATTTAATCTCCCCCTCACTCTCCTTCTGTGTCTTTCCCCCACTTTTCTTGCACCTTTCACTGCCTCATTTCCACTCTTTCCTCTCTTTTTGCCTTTTTCTGCCCGTTTTTCCCTGCTGCTGCTGCCCCTGCGGCCCCTCCCCCCAGCACGACCAACGCGACTGGCCCAATCCAGCTCCCCTCCCGCCTCCCAGCTGTCCACCCCTCCCCGACCCCTACTTAATGGCGGCCGCTGCGGGGACAGGCGAGCAAGACTACTGACTCATTGTCAGTGAAATTGCTCTCCCCCCCTCGCAGCTCCACCATCAAGTAAGGCCTTCCCCCGAGCCCCGGCACTCTCGAGTGCTGGTGTTCGAGGTCCTCCTCCACCCGCAGGTTTTACCTGAGCCTCATCCCTGGTGGTCCAGTGGACCTCTGTCTCCTTTCTCTCGCTCCTCTCTTTCTCTCCGTTTTCACTCGTTTTCCACTGATTTCAATCTCCCCCTTTTACTCTCCTTCTGTGTCGTTCCTCCGTTTTCACTTGTTTTTTACTGATTTCAATCTCCTCCTTTCACTCCCCCTCTGTGTCTTTCCTCCATTTTCACTCGTTTTTCACTGATTTAATCTTCCCCTCTCACTCTCCTTCTGTGTCTTTTCCCCACTTTTCTTGCACCTTTCACTGCCTCATTTCCACTTTTCCACTCTTTCCTCTCTTTTTTTCCTTATTCTGCCCGTTTTTCCCTGCCGCTGCTGCCACCGCGGCCCCTCCCCCCAGCATGACCAACGCGACTGGCCCAATCCAGCTCCCCTCCCTGCTCCCGCCTCCCAGCTGTCCAGCTGTCCAGCTGTCCATCCCTCCCTGACCCCTACTTAATGGCGGCCGCTGCAGGGACAGGCAACTCATTGTCAGTGAAATTGCTCTCCACCCCTCGCAGCTCCACCATCAAGTGAGGCCTTCCCCCGAGCGCCTGAACTCTCGAGTGCTGGTGTTCGTGGCCCTCCTCCACCCGCAGGTTTTACCCGCGCCTCATCCCTTTGTGGTCCAGTGGACCTCTGTCTCCTTTCTCTCGCTCCTCTCTTTCTCTCCGTTTTCACTCGTTTTCCACTGATTTCAATCTCCCCATTTTACTCTCCTTCTTTGTCTTTCCTCCCTTTTCACTAGTTTTTTTTACTAATTTCAATCTCCCCCTTTCACTCCCCCTCTGTGTCTTTCCTCCCTTTTCACTCGTTGTTTACTGATTTCAATCTCCCTCTTTCACTCCCCCTCTGTGTCTTTCCTCCATTTTTACTTTTTTTTCACTGATTTATTCTCCCCCTCACTATCCTTCAGCGTCTTTCCCCCACTTTTCTTGCACCTTTCACTGCCTCATTTTCAATCTTTCCTCTCTTTTTGCCTTTTTCTGCCCGTTTTTCCCTGTCGCTGCTGCCCCGCGGCCCCTCCCCCCCAGCACGACCAACGCGACCGGCCCAATCCAGCTCCCCTCCACGCTCCCACCTCCCAGCTGTCCAGCCCTCCCCGACCCCTACTTAATGGCGGCCGCTGCGCGCCAAAGGCGTGCCAAAGGCAAGCACATCTGCGCCCGTCCGCGCCCCACACACGACCAGCACCAGGAACCCTGGACCTCCGCAACGCCAACGCTGCGACCCGGCGGCACTCCACGCTCTCAACCCAGGACGCAACAACAACTGCAAGCTAGCATCACCAGCCGACACCCAGGGACCCTTCAGCTGTCACCGCTGCTGGCACACCTGCAGCACCGCCAAGACCACGGACCCGGCGCAACCCGCCCGCAAGACCACAACCCAACCGAAGACCCTGCAATGCATCCTCCTCAACGTCTGATCCCAGCACAAATACGCCACCGTAATCTGGGACCTCCTCGACAGCACCACCCTGGACGTAGCGTTCTTCACCCTAAACATGGGCCAACACCACCTCAAGACTGGACATCGCCATTCCCCAAGGATACAAGATCTCCAGGAAGGACCACCCCACCCGCCCGGGAGGAGGAATCGCCATCGTCCACAAATCCACCCTCCGCCTGACCACACTCCCTGATGAGCCCACAGACCTGATGGAACACCTTCACTTCAAGATACTGGCCAGCCCTACCACCACCCTCCGAGGAACCCTCATCTAACGACCCCCTGGCCGGCGTGGACTTTTCGCTAACTCCATCATGGACATCATCTCCCCACATGCCATCGCGTCCACCAACTACACCCTACTGGGGGACCTCAACTTCCACCTCGACAACCAACTGGACCCCAGCACCACATCCCTCCTGGACAACCTGCACAACATTGGACTCTGCCAGATCGTGACCGAACTCATGCACTCAGCAGGACACACTCTCGACCCCCTCTTCACAACAGGTAACTCCATCACCTTCAGCCACACCACTGAACTCCCAAGGACTGACCATCGATGCGTCCACTTCACCTTCAGAACACCCACCATCCACAGACACCTGCACCTGCTCCCAGGAAGAAACTGGACCAGAATCACCGATGACCAGCTAAGCTCATCACTCAGCAACTCCACCCCGACCATCGCGGAAAATGACGACGCCAACACCGCAGCCCGAACCCTGCACAGATGGATCTCCGACAGCGCCAACACCATAGCCCCACCACAAGAAAAACAACAACAGCCACGCCAAGAAAGCCATTTGGTTTACCATGGAACTTCGAGAGTCCAGACGCACTTGCCGCCACCTCGAAAAGGCCTGGAGGAACACCAAATCCACAGATGCCCACAACAACTTCAGAGCTGCCACCAACGCCCACCACCAACTCATCAGAAAAACGAGGAAAAAAGTGATTGAAGACAGAATCTCCACTCACGCACACAACAGCAAAGAACTCTTCAACATCATCAAGGAGTTCGCCCAACCCACCAGTGAGTCCACCGACATCCCTCCGTCACAAGACCTCTGAGACAAACTCAGCACCTTTTTTCACCACAAAATCAAGAGCATCTACGACAACTTCGACGAAGACAACCAACACACTGAACCCTCACAAACCATCCCCGACATCCTGAAGCCAGCGATCGATAACTGGACAGCCCTCACCACCAAAGACACACTGAAGACGATTAAGGCAATCCACTCCAGGGTCCCCATGGACCCCTGCCCCCACCACATTTTCAACAGAGCTGCCGACACCATCGCACCCATGCTCTGCCACACCATCAACCGCTCCCTAGCAACCGCCACATTCCCCGATGACTGGAAACATGCCGAGGTCAACCCCCTCCTGAAGAAACCCTCGGCGGACCCCACTGACCTAAAAAACTACAGACCCATCTCCCTGCTCCCCTCCCCAGCGAAAGTCATTGAGAAAGCCATCAACAGCCAACTCGCCACATTAATCTAAGAGCACAACATCCTTGACTCCTCCCAATCCGGCTTCAGAAAAAACCACAGTACGGAAACCGCCCTCCTCGCTGCAACAGATGACATCCGCACCCTACTGGACAAAGGAGAAACAGCAGCCCTCATCCTCCTTGACCTCTCAGCGGCGTTTGACACAGTCTCCCACCGCACCCTAATACACAGACTCCACGACGCAGGGATCCAAGACAAGACACTCAACTGGATCCACTCCTTCCTCTCCGGCAGAACGCAGCGGGTCAGACTCCCCCCTTTCCTCTCAGACCCTACACCTACCACCTGCGGAGTCCCCCAGGGGTCCTCCCTCAGCCCTACACTCTTCAACGTCTACATGGCTCCGCTCACCCCCATCGTCAGAACCTACGGACTCAACTTTGTGTCATATGCAGACGACACCCAACTTATCATCTCCCTATGCAACAAACCCAATACCGCCAGACACATTTTTCGAGAAGGCATGGAAGACGTCACCAAATGGATGAAAACAGCTGCCTACAACTAAACACCAACAAAACAGAAGTACTCATCATGGGCCCAAACCCCAACGCCTGGAACGACACCTGGTGGACCCCCGCCCTCGGAAGCCCGCCCACCCCCACGGATCACGCACACAACCTGAGAATCATCCTGGACTCCGAGCTCAAAATTGGCCGCCAGATCAACTCCGTCTCGTCCTCGTGCTTCCACACCCTCCGCCTCCTACGTAAGACCTTCAAATGGATCCCCCTCGAACACAGAAAGACGCCCTGGTCCCCAGCCGACTTGACTACGGCAAAGCACTCTACGCCGGAATAAACAAAAACCTCACCCGCAAGCTACAGAACATCCAGAACGCCGCCGCAAGACTGGTCCTCGACCTGCCAAGACACTGCCACATCTCCCAGCACCTGCACACACTCCACTGCCTCCCCATTGAAGCTAGAGTCACCTTCAAGATGCTCACCCACGCCCACAAGGCCCTCCACGACACCAGGCCAGCATACCTGAACAGGCGACTCAAATTCCACGCACCCCAGAGGACCCTACGATCAGTTCAGCTCTCCTACGCCGTGGTTCCCCACACCAGAAAGACCAGATTGGGAGGCCGCTCCTTCTCCATCCTTGCGGCCCGAGCCTGGAACGCTCTTCCGCTCCACCTCAGACAGACAACATCGCTCCCCATCTTCGCAAAAAACCTCAAAACCTGGCTCTTCGACAGACCCCCCCCTTGATGACCTGGAGCCTGCTAACCCCCCCCCCCCCAGCGCCTTGAGACCCTTATGGGTGAGTAGTCGCGCTTAAAAAACGACTGATTGATTGATTGATTGATAATAATCAGTTGAATAAATCTGTGTCAAGGTGCTGAAGTCAATGGCGTTTCGATCTCCAACATAATAATGGGATCATCATCAGGACATGGTAATTAAGGCCTTAGAAGGATGCCTCTTGGGAAACGACAGAAGGAGGAGAAGGAGATAAAAATGGAAAAAGAAAAAGAGAAAGTAAAAAGAAGGGTTTAAGAATATGTACATGGGGGCGTGGCCAACTGCCGAACATGGCGGTCGCTTCTTGAGGGAGCTCCGGACCCGGGCCACGATATCCTGACTGATAGCCATTTTGTTTGTGCCACTAACAGAACACTGACGGCAGGCGCTGCCGTGGGAAGCCGGTGTCGGCATTCGGAGCTGCGTTCTGACTCCTGCGAGGCCCCGGCGGGAGACCCTCCGCTACAAGGCCTGCAGGACAGCGGGGGGGCTGCGGAGGCCTGGGCCGGCGCTGTGCTGCGGCCCGCCAAACTGAAAGTAACGCCGTGGGATGGCGGAGAGCTCCGCGCCTGAGGGGTGTTGCTGGCGCTGTGGTGTCCTGTCGGGCTGAACAGGGGCGGCGGAGTGGTGCCCTGGACCGGACATTACCTTGGAGGTGAGCGGCTGCAGCCTTGGTGCGTGCGGACCGGGGTCGCGACTACGTGAGCTCCGGGGACGCGGTGCGGCCTGTGTGGGCCTGCTGCACATGACGTCGGAAGGCAGTGCCTCCCCATGAGCAGATGGGACTGTAAGGCATACGTGAAGAGCGGCTGACACTGTGAGGGGGAGAGGGCCCTGCGGCGGTGAGGGGTGCGAAGCCAGATGGACCCCTACGGAGATGACGCTGCCTGGCTGCTGCAGGAGGACTGTTAGCCGCATGGTGAAGTGGAGCAGACGGTGGCTGCAATAGGGCTGGGAGCGGTGTGAAGACCGACCTATGAGGTGTGGCAGTGGCGCATTGGACGGTGTGGAGTGAGCTGGGACATCATCTGCTGGAGACTGCTGGGGACTATTCAGGAAGCGCAAGGAGATCCTACCCCTCCTGCCCACTGAGACAACCGAGACCTGCACAAGCGAACAGCACTGGGAGGCTGAGGTGAGGGAAATTGGGCGCTGCATAGAGCGGTGAAGTCAGGGTGAGTGGCTCCGGAGCCATAGTGTGTGACTACACGGTCCCTGTAACGGGAGAGGTCCCTAGCGACTCCATGATGGGGCGGTTGAAAGGCAAGCAGTCTGACAGCGACACTGGCCTAGATCACGTCCCAGACACTGCAGCATCCATGGACACCTCCCAGCCGTCCAGCTGTATTCCGCCCACTAACACCTCGGAGACGTCGGATAAATTAGATTTAATACTGCGGGAAGTGCGTGATTCAAGAAAGGCCATAGAAACGCAAATTGGTGCCCTCACGGCCGATCTGTCACTGCTCCGGGCCGACCACGCCAAACTAGCCGACAGAGTAAAGGACCACGCGATGAAGTTGGAGGTCCTCTCCCCTCAGCAGACCCAATGCACCGCCCATATTAAACAGCTGCAGACCCAAGTGGCCTCCCTGATGGAACGTGTGGAGGACGCGGAAGGGAGAGCGCGGAGGAACAATATACGCGTAATTGGTATGCCGGAGAGAAATGAAGGGAACGACGCTGCCCGATACATGGAGGGATGGCTCGGGGAACACGTCACCTCTGTGGGCCTTTCGGAGCAATTCTGCATTGAGCGGGCACACAGGATCCCTACGGGTCGCCCGAAACCGGGGGCCCCGCCGAGACCACTTATTATCAAATTACTGAACTAAAGGGACCGGGACGTGCTCCTGCAGAAATCAAAGACTTGCCCCAAATTAACTTCGAGAACACCAATGTCTCTTTATACCCGGACTACACACTCATGGTGCAGAAACAGCGTTCCTCCTTCTTGCCAGTTAAAAGGAAATTACGTGATCTGAATCTACAATACGCCCTCCTTTTCCCGGCGAGATTAAAGATCATCTATGAACGGAAGACATATTTCTTCGAGAGCCCTGGGGATGTGGAGGAATGGTTGGAGGTGATGGAACCGGGGAAGCAATCGAGGACAGCATCTCAGACTTCGAATTCAACTGCCCGTGATGGACGCACGCCCGGACAACGCAGGTCGCTCAGACTGCACAAAAGGAATACGCAACTCCGACCAACAACCCAGCAAGTGCAGAACGGCAAAGAGAAGGCGATTCTCACGGTGTCTTCCTTTCGAACCATGACACAAATTGGCGAACTGACCACCTCCAAGGTGGACACTCAGAGATCGGACTCTGAGGGGAGTGTAGCCCTGTTCCCCTCCGTGACACCGCAGACGGCAGATGACCTGATTCCTTAGCTGGATGAACTGTATGGTATATACGGAACTGGACAGTAATGAAACCAGCCACTGCATCCTTAATACCTCAATTGTTATGACGGCATCAAAATGTTTGTAAAGCTGGCCCGGGGGCTGTTTGAGAACCATTATTCATCTGAATAAGAGTGTGCGCTGTATGGGTAGGTTTGGCCACGTACCCCAACATGCGAAGGCTCTGTATGTATGCAATTTCGATTTCTATGGTTTGCGTTTAGTTGGGTGGTCCGGTATAGTTCTTCGACCGGACCGTGTATTGGGCATTATTGGGGAGGGAAATGGTCCTGTTCTGCACTTTTTCCTGGGTGGCCCCTGCACCAAACACGTTACACTGACCGCATGGCAGTCAGATTTGGGTACACAATGCATACACAGAATAAATATACCATAATCACGTGGAACGTTCGGGACCTGGGCTCGCTCCAAAAACACCATAGGATACATGCGCAGTTACTGAGGTGCAAGGCGCAGATAGTGTTCCTGCAAGAGTCTCATATGGTTGAGCAGGAAGTGGGGAAACTCCGTAAGAAGTTGAAGGGCCAGATTGTCTCTACCACGTTCTCAGGGTTTGCGCGCGGCGCTAAAATTGGGATCAGACATGGAGTCCCCTTTGCGTCAGTGGAGCAGCGGGTGGATCAACAAGGGAGGTACACTCTAGTGCGGGGCACTTTAGATGGCCAGCCAGTAGTCCTAGGCTCTATATATGCACCAAAGTCGGAGCAGGAGAAGTTCCTGAACACATTGTCCGTGGCGCTGACGGGGTGGGAGAGTTTCCCTTGGATAATTGGTGGGGACTCTAATGCAGTAATGGACATTGTACTAGATAGATCGCATCTTCCCCTCCATGGGACGGGGGTTGGTAAACAGGCGGATACGTTATATGGATCGGCTGAGGCTTGGCGGTTGTGTGAAGTGTGGCGGATGAGGCACCCAACACATAGGGAGTACTCATTGTATTCACCGGTTCACATGCTACACACCAGAATTGTTCCAACAGAATTGCGTTGCAGGTGCTCACTACTACACACTTGGCGAAGTCCTTCTCTGATCACAACCCACTGGAGTTAGTGGTTAGCTGGGATAGGGTTCCCACTCCGGTGCCAACTTAGCGATTATGGCCACAAATGCTGGAGGACTCAGTGTTCCGTTCTACTATAGCAGACACTATTCAACACTATTTTACTGAAAATAGTAACACGGCGTCTAATAGGTTGATCGAATGGGATGCCTTCAAAACGGTGGTCCGATAGGTGCGACGGTAGGGGCACAACAGGAAGTTCATAGGTCCTATATGGACATAGAAGAGGAGCTGGGCAGGCTTGAACAGGAAGCTGCGAGAGACGTGAATAAGAGGGCCTCCTTACAGGAGGCCAGGATCAGACACGCTGAACTACTGGAGTCGCTCCGGGTCATAGACCATCAAAAATACACGCAGCTGTGTCACACGGAGGCGGACAAGGCAGGAACCCTGTTGGCCAAATTAATACGGGATGACCCCCCTAATGTCGTTATTAACGAGGTCACTACCCCCACAGGTGATACAGTATATACCCTAGGAAACATTAATGAGGCCTTTAGATAATACTATGCAGAACTATATAGTGAACCACTGGGGGACGAAGGGACACATATAGACGACTTTATGTGTACCATACCATGCCCTCAGCTATCAGTAGATGCGCAGAAAGGATTAGTGGGCCCCATCACTAAGTCAGAAATCTCCACCACCATCAAGGGACTCCCCCGTAATAAAACCCCTGAGATAGACAGCCTTCCAGCTGACTTTTACGCTACTTATGCAGATATACTGGTGCCCCAGCTGGAAATCTTATACAATGAGGCGCTAGAAAAGGGCTACCTGCCCCTACCTGCCCCTAACCACAGCGCAGGCACTAGTGGTGTCACTCCCAAAACCAGGTAGGGACCCCACTGACATGGCTAGTTATCGCCCGTTGTCGTTGTTGGACGTTGACGGAGTATAAGATCCTTAGTAAAGTACTAGCTAACAGACTAATGCCGACACTGCATAAGCTGATCCATATCGACCAGGCGGGTTTTTTGCCTGCGCGTAGATATGCGCCAAGCTTTCGACACTATTAAGTCGGAATACATATTCAGGGCCCTGAGGAGATTTGGGCTGCCGGAGGGGTATGTCAGTTGAATCCGTCTCTTGTATGACGCCCCTACGGCGAGAGCGAGGACGGGTGGGCATATATCGGCGGAGTACCAGATACATAGGGGGACGAGGCAGGGGTGCCCGCTTTCCCCACTTATATTTATACTGGCACTTGAACCACTAGCATTGAAGATCCGAGTGGAACGGGATGGCATGGGGATAAGAGTGGGTAACACCACACATTTGTTGTCGGCATATGCTGATGATATTATCCTCTACTTGCGTGATCTCCGCACCCCTATGGGTGATATGGCTGCAACGTTTCGAACGGATATCAGGTCATGCTGTCAACGCGTCAACATCGATGCTATTCTTCTTTAAAGAACAAACGCCCTTGCAGGACTTTCAGTTTGACATGATGCAATTTAAGGTTGCGCCCCACACGTTTAAGTATCTCGGCATCAACGTATATCGGACGCAGGCAGACATGCTGGAGGGTAACCTGAACAGAGCCCTGAGGGCCCTTCGTGCCAGCATTGCCTTCTGGACCACTCTGCCATTGTCAGTAGCGGGTAGAGCGGCGGTCGCAAAGATGGTGGTCCTCCCGCGGCTCCTCTACTATTTTATGAACATACCACTCATGCTCCCGAGCGCCACCTTCAACTTAATGAATACATTACTCATTGACCTCATTTGGGGGTCGGGTAGGCGGAGAATCAGTCTGAAACGCTTACAGCGCAGCACGTCTGGAGGGGGCTTGGGAGTACCTGATCTTAGAGCGTACTTCTATGCCTGCCAACTTCAGTGGCTGTCTTTCTGGACAGCGGGGCGGAACTTACAACAAATAGGGATGACTGAGCAAGACATAGGGCATGGGGCGCTACACACCCTCTTACTGCCCAAGAGCACACTTCTGCAGGATCTCCCCACTCTTCTGCGCACGGCATTGCAATGCTGGAGGGCAGCTTTACAGTATACTGGAGTCTCCCCTGCGTATGCCGGGAATATACCTTTGCTTGGCATTCCATTGCAGGGTGGACGCCTGACGATGCCCATTTATATTTATTACATACAGCGCTACTGCAATATGTTAAAACGCATTGGGCCCCGCAAAGGCAAGAACCCAACACAAATGATCTTGTGAAAACCCTGTATTACATGGGAAGTGTCCGGCACCTCATTAAATGGCTGTATGTAGGGCTGCGCTCCCACGCACAGATTGACCTGACTCTTGAGGATAAGGAATGGGAGAGAGTACTGGGACATCCCAAAAAGGTGTCGAGGAATGCGAGGTTTAAGTATATTCCAACCGTGATTTTGCACAGAGCATATTTGACACCGCGTAAACTGGACAAAATGTTCCTGACAACCCGGCACCACTACCCCAGATGTAAGGCGGATGGAGCTGACCTGATACACATGATATGGTCATGCCCCCAGATTGGAGGGTACTGGGACTCGGTTAGGAACCACACGGCGGAGATCACGCAGAGGGAGATTCCGGCTACTATAGAGGGTTGTATTCTGGGACTGAGGAGAGGAACCTCCAAATATAAAGTGCAGTATAGATTTGTTAATATGGCACTCCTGTTGCCAGTACGGGCGATCACCATGCGGTGGGAATCAAAAACGCCGCCCACAGTATATGCATGGCACAGTGAAGTGGTTCGCTGGGGGGGGCAGAGAGTGCTGCGTTGAGGCGGGAGGAAGCGAGAGGGCTGCGGAAGACCCCGATTGCAGTGGAGTGGGATATAATGATGGAAACGTGTAGGTCCTTGGACGTGGTTTTTGATCCTATGATTGGTAACACGCAATGAGGGGTCTGGACCCGGGATTCAGGTCGAATGGTCCCGGACATAAGTAGAGTGCAATGTACCCGTAGTAGGCTGACACCATGGTAGTGCAAATTGCTAACCTTTGGAACTTTATTTTCCTTTTTTATGTTGTGGATTCGTATAGATGCAGGACTTGAGAGTGGGGGGAGGGAACAGCACAGTTGTGGGTTTGTTTAGTATTTGGTGATGTTAGGCAGTGATACAACCAGACACAGGAGTGTGCAGCAGATGCAGACAGTTCAAATGTCGCCACATTGATGGTAATTTAAGTAGACAACAGCTATGTCTTTGTGAGATTCTAATGCATATTGCACTGCAAAGTATCAGATATAGTAATGTAGATAAGAGAGCAGTAATCACAGCAGTAGGCTATATGTAATAATGTAAGGGAACTGTAGTAGTAACTCTGTAATGGTATGCTAACCTATGGTACGTGAAAACTAATAAAATCAATAAAACTTTGTTTTAAAAAAAGAATATTTACATAACAAATATTGGTGAGGGGGTGCGTGATGAGTGGAAGGTCAAAGTTCACTCATGCTGATGAATGCCGATTGTGGAACTAGTGGTGGGACTGTGGAGTTAATAATATCAGACGGATAAACACCTTATCTTCAGCAAAATATTCAAGAATTGGCTCTTCCCCACATAGCCAACATACGGAAACAGAAATATTCAGCATATTCCTCTGTATATAAGCATTTATTTGGACTATAGATATGTACCTCTATATGTGTATTGCTTTGTATACACGTGTATAATAATTATGTTTTTGAAAAATATAGATTTTTGTTAGTTCTGTTTAACAAGTGGCCATATTACTGATAGTTACATTATTCTATGTTTTTAACATGTATATAAGTGACTGCATAAATAAGTAAATCTTTTATTATAATGATTTATCTACAATTGCTTCACTATTGATTTACAAAAAATTAAAATAAAATACATTTTGAAAGCCAGAGTTTATTAAATGCATCTTAACACCTTCCCTATGCATATATATACCTTCCATGTACTTATATATTTACTACTTTTCTAATAATTCAGCATATCCAATGCCCTACCCTATTTCTCATCCTATACTGCTCTCAATATATTCTCTACCTCAACTCTCTGACTCATCTCAAACCTCTTTCTAATACTCATTCCAATGCACTACCATATTCTACCATATTTATCACCCTATACCTCTATCAATATATTCTCTACCTCCACTCTCTCATTGATCCCAGGCCCCATGCCACTACTATGATCTTCAGATAACTCTTTCTAGACTCTTCCTCCTCTGCCCTTCCTTGCATCATCTCATACCTCTTTTACATATCTTCCCAAAAGGCCTTTCTAAACCCTTACCTCTGGCTCTCCCCCCCTATCTCCCCTTTTCTCATCCCAGACCCCCTCCTACTGCTATGATCTGAAAAAAAGATGCTAGACTCTTCCCTCTTCTATCACTCCTCCCTTCTATTATCCCTCCACTATTCCTCACTCAAATTAATTTCATATTTCCCTATACTAACTCCCCTCCACCTCCCCTTTACTCATCCCAAACCCCCTCCTTCGGCTATAAACTCAAAAAGAAAATAGTCACTTCCCTCTTTTATCCAGCCACTATTCCTTTTCAATCCAAATAACAGACTCAAACTCACCACTCAAATTACTTTCATATTTTACTATACTAATTCACCACTTATCCTTTATGGGTGCTTGAGTAGCATGCTA
Source organism: Triturus cristatus (assembly GCF_964204655.1). Lineage (NCBI taxonomy): Eukaryota > Metazoa > Chordata > Amphibia > Caudata > Salamandridae > Triturus > Triturus cristatus. The sequence continues at coordinate 965,190,782 of NC_140589.1, forward strand.
CTCGCTGAAAAAGCGATTTGACGCCTTGACAGAGGTAGTAAGCACTATATAAATGCAATTACATTTACAATAAGCGCAGCAAGTGAAGGAGTACAATTTAGAGCTACTGACCTAATGATATGGTGGCAAATTGCATCAAGAGCTGGGGCCGGCATAAACAGCGGCTGTGGCGAGTTCAAGACTGATTGACCCCCCGGGGGCGCCCGCGACTCCGGAGCCCACCCTGGGAAATGCGCAGGCAGTCCAAGCACCTGGTGCCTCGCAGAGGCAGACACCACAGGTCCCACCGCCAGATTCCTCATAGGCTATGATCGATGCTCCCACCCCCCCTGCCCCCTCCCCTCCTCCGCGTCCGCGACCACCCCGACCTTCTCCCACACGATGGTCCAGCTCTCGAGCGCATAGCTACAAGTATTCCTGATAGGCGACATAGTGCACCCCCATTCCCTAGTTCTCTGCCCCCAGTTAGTTCACGGTTATTCAATGGCTGCAATCCTATAGCCTCTGCGACACCCCTCACAGGGGTTCAATCACATTGCACGGCACCCCTGTGGCGAGGCGATCACTGCGCGCTCCAGTAGGGCATACCCAGAGGCTGGTCCCGGACACATACCTGCAGCCCCACTCAGGGTAGAGGCGAACGGCCTGAGGGCCCACGAGACTGAGAGACCGAAAGGGCTGTGACTGGGCGCTCCTGATATGTAAGTCTCTATGATAATGGCGATACCGCCTGTGCCCGCTGGTATTATTGTTTATAAATGCCAACAAAAATGTTTTACAAAAAAAAGAGCCGGGGACGGCACGGCTCTTCCCGAATCGTCACCACTTGAAGACCGTCTCCTTACAGACCAGCTCACTAAGAGGGCCATCTCACTCACCTACCAAAAAATTATTAATAATCAAAAGGACCCCACACTAGCACTGCAGGACAAATGGTGGGCAGAGCTTGGAGACATAGATGAACAGGACTGGCAAGAAGCACTTGCGTCCCCGAGGGAGGTGGCGATCCCGTCCCGCCTACGGCTGGTGCAGCTGAAGGTCCTACACAGGACTTACTACACTAGGGTTATGCTCCATAAGATCGGCCGTGCTGTGATGCCCCTCTCTCTGCGGGGATGTGGGGCACAGGGTACATTCTACCATACACTCTGGGAATGTCCACATATAACACTTTATTGGGAGGAGGTGATGGACACCATAACCCGGGTGTGTGGCTTTCCGGTTCCACCCGAACCAAAACGGTGCCTGCTCAATATTTGGGAACCAACAGACCTCAATCATGCATCACAAGACTGGGCAACTCTGGGGATCATGGTGGCAAAGCGCAATATAGCACAACACTGGGGGGTGCCAGTGACCCCACAACAGAGACGATGGTGTCAAGACATGGACAGCTCAATGGTGGCCGAAAGAGCAGTTTTTATACACAGAGGGTGTCCCAAAAAGTGGGAACGGGTCTGGGGTAGGTAGAATTTATTTCGTGGTAACATCTGTGCCACCCCGCCGCCGGACTCGGATCCGGACCTGAGCGACTAATAGGACAAGCCACATAGGGGGACAAAGCAATTGCCGGGACAGAGGTCCAGGAAGTTTTATTTTGATACATCCAACTATGTAAGTTATGGTGTGTTGGGACCTTGCAGTACCTATGTCAATGAAACGCAACAGACTAATACGACTAGTGTAATACCTAATGTACCAAGCCACTATTCTGTATTGTATTATTTGCAAATTAACAATTAAATGTTGAATAAAAAAAAAAAGAGCCGGGGTCGGAAGGACAACTAGCGCAAATAGGGCAGTAATTTCCACGCTGCCCGGGCCATCTAAATGTAATCTTCTCATCCTGTACACACGCTACGTACCCAAAGCAAGCTTGTGGAATGCTTCCTTACACTTACTGACCTTCTCCTTGACCACCTCATGGTCCAGGCACCTGACCCATTGTATCTTGATTTTAAGTCTCATGAGCTGCATCAAGTTCTAACCTGTTCCTCACCCCCCTGTCAGTGTTGATCTCTACAATTTTACATTTTGGACACAACGGTACATGCATCATTTATCCATGCATGACTCTCAAGGTTATGTGACGGTTTAAGTAATCTATAAAACAGTGCTCTGTCTAATTGAGTCAGATTCTGCATTGGAAATATTCGTGCCAGTTGTCCTTCTGGTTCCGGCTCTTGATGCAATTTGCCACCATATCCTTAGGTCAGTAGCTGTAACTTGTACTCTTTCACTTGTTGCCCTTATATAATTAACTCCACAGTCCCACCACTAGTTCCACAATCAGCACTCATCAGCATGTGCACACTTTGACTTTCCACTCATCACGCACCTCCCTCACTAATATCTGTTATGTACATATTCTTAAACCCTTTTTTTACTTTCTCTTTTTCCATTTTTTGCCCTCCTTCTCCTCCCTCTGTCATGTACCAACAGGCATTCTTCTAAGGCCTTAATTACCATGTCCTGATGATGATCCCATTATTATGTTACGGATCGAAACTCCGTAGACTTCACCCCCTGGGCACTGATTTATTCAACTGATTATTGTAAACATGTGCAATGGTGCTTTCCATAGGCCTGTGGTCCAATTGTTGATCATGTTGTTGACTACACACTGTAATGCCTGAGGATTTGAAACGCTCCTCTTGAACACTGACCCACTTTTTATGTTTTCTCTATGTTGTGATTTAAAGTATATTCTTTCCTATTGGGATGCCTATAACACAGCCTTCATTGTATCTCTGTGTAAATCATTATCTTTTCCCTAAACTATAAGGGACCACTGTTCGTATAGAATTACTTGTACCCCAGGTCCCTCTCAGATTACTTGAGTTTCCTTGTTTGTTTGCAATACACATATGAGTCATGCAAAGGAAAACAGCACTTATTTGTGAATGCTATTACTCCAACTTACTGAGGCCAATCACATAGTCCACAACATCTTTCTGTGGGGACTATGAGGTTCCTTCCCACCCTTCTCTGACTAAGGTGAGTGGACCCTTCATTGGGTGTCCATACAGAAGCTCAAAGGGACTGAACCCTACACCCTTCTATGGAATCTCATGGTAGGTAAACAAGAGACATGGCAAGCAAGGTCCTACTTCTTCAATGTCTTGTCAAACAGCTCTACCAATCCATTGGTCTGTGCGTGGTGAGCCATGGAGAAGTGGTATGTCACATCAGCTTGCTCCCACATCTCTCTCATATAAGAGTATATGAAATAGGTCCCACTGTCAAAAATTACAGATCCTGGAAATCCGACCCTAGAAAAGACCTCAAGGAGAGCTCTTGCTACCATCTGTGCAGTCCTGCTCCTCAGGGGTACATTTTCTAGGTACCTGGTGGCATGATCCACCACAACCAATATATACTTGTTGCCTGACTTTAATGGGGGTTAAATGGACCAATTGTATCTATTCCCACCCATTCAAATGGAACACCCACAACTAGTAGATGTACTAAGGGTATCTTTGTCCTCCCTCATGTCATACCACTCCTCTGCCAAGTGGGGCAGGTTATACAGAACCTCTTTGTGTCTCTGAGCATCCCTGGCCATTGGAACTGAGGGTCCAACCTATCCTGGGTTTTTCTAATACCCAAGTGTCTTTCCAAGGGTACGTCATAGGCTAGTGACAACAGTACATTCCTTTGCACTATTACAACTACTAGCTTCCTGCTAGCTACTGGGTCAGGATTCACAAACTCACTATAAATTAGGCCACCCTCCCAGCCAACATAGTGTTTCCTGACCACTCCTTTGCTGACCTGTTCCTGGGTTTCCTTCCAAAGTCCCATAAGCATAGGGCACACTTCCTGTGCCTTGTGGAAATATTCTTTCATATGGCTTTCAGCAGCTAGCAAACCCTGCAACTCTGGAAGTGTCCCAGACTCCATCACCTGGAGATGAAGCAATGACCTCCACAGACATCGTCTTCCCTGAGTCTGTCCTTTTCTTCAAACTACCTTGTGCTGGTCCATGCAAATCAGGTATGATCCCAGTCCCACTCTGAGGCTGATGTGCAGCTTGTGCTCGGGTCAACACAGCTGACATGGTCCAAGCTATAAAGGCTTTCTGTCTTGGCACCATGTCACGGACAATCAAATCGTGCAAGAACTTCCTTGTCCTCCCTTCTCAAGATGTTCCTTCAAGAACACACCATTACCATTTTGCATGAGCCCTCCTCGAGTCCCATGGGAATTACCGTGGCCCTTACTTCTGGGTTGGAACCAATCTATGGAGAGTTCCTCTCCCTATTTGGCATAGAACCGTGCTGCTCTAGTCCTTTGTGGACCCTGTTAGCTGCCCACTTGTGAGCCACCACTGCAAGCTTCTCTGGATCCCTCTGTCAAATCAGACAGGTATTGCCTAAGTGGGATTGAGCACTCCTCCTAGAGTCACTCTGTCACCATCAGCTTATTAAGGGACTAAAAGTCCTTGGCCTCCATTTCTCTCACCCACTTATTCCAATCCCGCAATACACCATGAATCCAAACTCAAAAAGAACTCCATTCACTCTATTGCAGTCCCAGAATCTCTGAAGGTACTTAACTGATTTCAGCCCAAACCGTCTAATCAGTCTCCTTCATTCGTTCATAGGCTATCTGGTCTGCCACAGGAATCGTTCCTTTGACGGCTGTCCCTTTCATTAGCATATGCCTTATTATATGCCCTAGATACCTCATTTAAGCCTGCACCTTAAAAGTAACTTCAAAGCACAAACCATATATCCAAGATGTGTTGACCTTCCACATACATATGAACAAGGTCTCTTGGAACCTTGGCCACAACCAAGCCTGGACTGCATGTAGCGTCACTTATCCCAGATTAACTTTTCATTGCTGCCATCCTAAGTTTCTCTCGCTTTCAAGGGGTAGGCTTCCCCTTTATAGCTCTCTTTCCTTTTCCTTCTGTTTCTCCTCCCACTCTCTGTGTTTCCTCCTTTTTTCTCTGTTTGTCTTCCCTATCTAGCAATGTCTCTTCCCGCGCCCATTCTTCCTGTCTCTCCTGCCTCTTCTCTTCTTATTTTCGGTGAGCTAGTCTTAGCTTCTCCCTCTCAAATTCTATGGCCTTCTCCTCTTACTCAGCCTTTGCCTTCTGAAGAGCCAGCTGCAAACTCATACTAGACTCAACCCACCCAAGGGTTTTTCTTCTGGAATTGGTGACAGCAGTACCCAAGAAATTCAAAAAGGTTTACACAACTTGGGCTTTTTTCAGAAACTAAAGTTGATGAGTGTTTTGGTGAAACTGTGGAAAATACATTAGGGGACACATTCTGCATGTGTCTGGTGTAGATCTGTCCTAAGGGGATCCTAGAGCATAAATCTATAGTGCTCTCTTCCTGGGTTCCTAACATGTTTCCCTCCCCAGAGTCAATTACAGCCTCATCCTTTTCACCCTGTATCTCAAACTGGTCCCTAATGAAGTTAGTAAGGGACTCTCTGTCCCTAATCCAGGGAACCTTCAAACTTTCTGTCCTTACATAAATTCTTCATCTGAAATGTGGACATGGTGCTGGAGTCTACTCATACTCCTGTGTTTTCCATTGTCTATGTGTGCCAAATTTGTGCGCACAAATTGGACTTATTGAATTACTACTGAAATTGGATATGACCATTGGCACATCTGTATCCAAGGCTTCTAAACGTTAGGCACCCCACAGCATGCTGCCAATTGTAAGAACCCCGTTCAGAGAGCCAATGGGCAAGCAGCAGTTACTGGACCCAATAGTGGAGGTTGAGGTCTTTTCCCCCCTGATGTCCATGGGCCCGATCTACTATGGATCATGAGCAACTGGGGCAAGTACACCTTCACCACTTGACTCTCAGTGGTAGCGCAGGTCGAGCAGACCAAGGCTTTGTGGTGGGGGAGGTACAGACAGGGGTGAACACAGGCTCACCACTCAAAATACATGCAGCAGCAATAAAAGATTGTTCAGTCAAAATATTGCAATTATGAAAAAAGTAATACTTATATACCAACCCTAAGTAAAAAACGGCATTCACAAACAATAAACACAATCTCCTAAGGTCAGGGCTCTTGCATTTTAGCAGGCGGGTTCCTGAGTCCCACTCGCTCTCGCTAGCAGTAGTGATTATTTCCCATTCGCTATGGGTGACAGTTAGATTAAGCCCCACCAGTAGTCACACTCCGACTTCTATTAAGTCAAAAATGTCCCAGTGCCATAACTCTATATGGCAGGCAAGCTGTCCCCAGGCTGTCTATCCCATAAATCATTATTTCCCGCATCAGCAGGCCCTGCACGACCAAAGTCTTCAAGTGTGCCAGCTTTACAGGTGCTGAAGCTGCAGGTGCTGTCTCTGGTGAGTTCGTCACATGTGGCCCTGCTGGTGCAGCGGTTGCTTGTCCTAGAGTTCTTCACATGCTGTCTTGTGGAGGAAGAACTTTGTGGGGGGGTGCTTGACGCTCCTCCAATGCTGGCAAGTTTCCTTGGATCATCTCGAAAAGTGGGGAAGGAGGGATTCAACACTCCTGGTGCTGGTCCTCAGTCGGGGCCTTAGCCTACACGGTTCTCCACAGCAGCCTGTTCCTCTTGATGACTGTCTCGGCCAGGCCACACTCCTTGCCTTTTCCCGGTGATCCCACATGGCATGTGAGGTCACCGTCCTCACCATGTACACAAGCTATGACCTGTTGGACAAAGCACACTCTTCATGATGGCCCCACTGGCATACAGGGTCATCGACTTCACTCTGCACATGAGCAATGGCTCGATTGGCATGGCAGCAGTTTTCATGGTGGCCCCACTTGGTATACTGAGTCAGCAGTTTTGCTCCACAAACGTGTTACGGCCCAATTGGCACCGCAGCAATCTTCACGGCGGCCCCACCTAGCACACGGGGTTGGAACTTCAACCCTCACACTGGCTACAACCCGGTGCAGCAAAGTTCATGGCTCACTTCATGGTGGCCCTCCTCTGACATACAGGGATTGCTGACTTTAACCTGCACAAGGACCACAACCCGATCGGTTCAGCAGCTGTCTCCTGACACCTTGCTACAGGGATCCAATCAATCAATCAATCCGGGGATTGTAAGCGCGCTACTCACCCATGAGGGTCTCAAGGTGCTGAAGTGTGTGTGTGGGGGGGTCCGCAGATCTGCTTAGCTGAAGAACCAGGTCTTGAGGGCCTTCCCGAAGGTGTTTAGTAAGGGGGTTGTCTGAAGTCTGCTGGTAGCTCGTTCCAGGTTTTGGCTGCAGTGTGAGAGAAGGATCTTCCGCCTGCTCTGGCTCTGTGGATGCGCGGGGTTTCGGCCAGTGCGACCTCGTTTCTTCCTACGCTCTACTCACAGGGGACACTGGTCTTGACAAGCAGACAGGCACTGGTGCTCCAGGCTCCACGGGAGCTGATCTAGGATTTCCTGGGTGATGTCCCCTTATCCAGCTGGGAAACTGGCAGGTCTTGGTCCTCAGTCCTCGTCACAGGTAGAATTCGTGAGATTCTCCACTTCTCACAGCCCGACCTGCTGCTTAACAGTTGACAATCTGGGGACTTCAAGCTCCTCTTCTTATAGTCCATTTTCAGATGCCGAATGTGATTTAGAGTCTGAGTCTTTGAAGTTTATGTTGGAGGTCTGATTCCTTTTAAAATGAACTCTCCTCTGCCCTGCCCTTCCTCCAGAAAGCTGTCTGTCAAAGCAGCAGTGACTCCAAATATGATAGCCCCACAACACATGTCATAGGGGTGGCTAGAGGTTCACATCTGCATGTCAGCCACAGTAACTTGTATCAAAAGCTTACCCCAGGGCCTCAGCCCTACTCTTTATAATTCCCTCATCAGCCCCATCTCTTTCTGGAGATTTCCCATGAACCTTCCTTATGGCCTCCCTGTGAATCAAAGAGCACACTTTGAAGTACACTGAATAGCCTGGCTGTCCCTTCCTCCAGTGTGTCCCACTCAGCTCAAAGGAATACAGCAATCAACAAATCTGTCTGGGAGGATTCCTCTACTCCCTCATGCCACATCGGTTAGCCCTGAGTTTCTCAAAATGGAACTCATAATCTAGTTTTAGTTAAGACCTATTTTCCATAGGAAATCCGCAACATTCTATTTCCAATAACTTTTGCGCTGGTCGACGAATCTTCGCGAAATTTTCAAAACTCATGGGGCGCTCCGGACGTTCCCATCCTGAAAGTTTTGGGGTGATTCGTCAAGCGGGGGTTGAGAAAAAAGGGGGGTCCCAAAACGCGTTTTCCCCATGCAATTTTCCATAGGAACTTTTAGCCGCGGCTACAGCCCGAACTGCTGAACGGAATTACACCAAATTTGGCAAAGAGGTAGCCCTTGGTTCAGACTCGTGCCTTTTTGTTAAAAGGTGTAAATCCGTTCAGCAGTTGCTGAGAAAATCAAAAGTAAAATCATATATATATATCTTGGGCACGCAGGATCCGCGCACCCTCCCGATGACAAGCTGTATGCTAATTGGCTGTCAACACTCCAAACCAGGAAGTGTTGGCAGCCATCTTGTGCCTCGGTAGAACCAAGGCACAAGAAAGCACAGAAAAAAAAGCGCAAAACGCAAAAAGGGGGCAGGGTAGAATCACCCTGACCCCCTAGGCCTTCTTAGGGGGTCCCACAAGGACCCCCAGGGCCCCCAAAAAACATATATTTTTTTTAAATCGGCAAAATCCACGCTCGGTACGCGGATCCTGCCGATAAATAAAAAAAACCGAAGCGCGGGCTCCTGCTCTTCGTTGCTAATTAGCCCCCGGCCAAGTCCCGGGGCAATATGTGTTAATGTAATGGGGGACCCAGAGGGGCCCCCCTGCCCCGGGGAACGCCACCCCCCGGGGCTCTACTTAATTTTGATTGTGGGGGGCACACTGCCCCACCGCAGCCCTGGTGACCACCACCCCCCGGGGCTTCTTATTTTCATGCTGGGGGACTCTAAGGCCCCCCCAAGCCCCGGGGACCACCACCCCCGGTGCTCTACTTAATTTTCATTGCAGGGGGGCACAATGCCCCCCCCGCAGCCCCGGGGACCGCCACCCCCCGGGGCTCTACTTAATTTTGATTGTGGGGGGGCACACTGCCCACCCGCAGCCCCGGGGACCGCCACCCCCCGGGGCTTCTTATTTTAATGTTGGGGGGACTCTAAGGCCCCCCCAAGCCCCGGAGACCACCACCCCCGGTGCTCTACTTAATTTTCATTGCAGGGGGGCACAATGCCCCCCCGCAGCCCCGGGGACCACCACCCCGGGGCTTTTTTTAAATAAAAAATAACCTGTGTGGGGGGCTCAAGCCCGCCCACACGCCCTGGGGACCGCTACCTCCCTTTGGCTCTAAATATTTAAATTGGGGGGTCCGTGACGGACCCCCCAGCCCCGGGGACCACCTCCCCCCGGGGCTTTGTAGATTGTGGGAGGGGGGCCGCACGGCCCCCCTCCTGGAGCCTTGTCATGGCCCTGGGGACTGTCACCCCCCAGGGCCGGCTCCTGCAGTGTCCCGGGGTGCCCACCCCCGGGACACTGTAGTTTGCTCTGGCAGGGCGGGAGCCTCGTGGCTCCCGCCCTGCCATAGCAAACTTGGTTTGAATTTTGAAAGAGAGAGCAGGAAAACCTGCTCTCTCTGTCAAAATTCAAACCAAATTGCTTTTCCACACAGGTAGCTGCATCTTAGCAGTTCCCCATGTGGAAAAGCAATGACGGCTCCCGAAGGACGCGGGGAGCCGGCGGGATTGTGGGGAGATTGCGGCAGAGAGGGCCACCCTGTAGTGAGGGCTGCGATTTGGATACATATATTGCTACGTTGGCATAAGCGTGTTAGATGTTAGAAAGCCATCTTGCCACGTTTGCTGCATTTGCACACAACACTGCAGATACATGTTATTATTTGAAAACTGCTTGCTCGCCTTTTCTTCACATGAGAACTGTCTGTTGTTCACATCCCTAGACGTGCGCTGCGACCTTGGTCTGAACATTGTGTAAAGAAACAGTCTGGGTCGCCAGACAATGCATGTTTTTGAGTTCAGGTTGATCGGCCCACTCTCTAGCCATAACACGCACACAGCTGCAAATACCTGAAAGTCGAGAGCCTTTAATATTGCAGGCTGCATGCTTTACACACACATTCTGGAGAAGAACATTTCCAGGAGCAGAGCAAAGCTGATCCTGTGATGTGATTCACCTAAGCTGATCTTTACGGTATGGGGTTCCCCATTCAAGCCTAGAGACCTTCTATTAGTATAATAATACTAGCCTACTAGCAAAGGGAAGGTGGTTGTATTCCACTGTCATTTATAATATGATTTCTCCTTTCATTTTCTATGGTATTGTAACAATGCTGATGGTTTTAATTATAATCATTTGACTGCTTATGTTAGCCAAAGTACTGCATCTTAGGACACGTAGTTTATAAAATAAACCTTTTAAACTTTACCGTGTCTCTGATTACTCTTGTTGTGGACTGATATGAGAATAATAACGAACAGGTATTTCTGATTCCCACCATTCCTGAGAGTACTCTAAGTCGCTTGTTCTGGGTTGTCTATACATTGGGACCTCCGATAGAATACGGATAACGAATGGGACACTGATGCTGGTCGGATAGGGGTTCTGGGTACTGAGGTGAGTTTTTTGGTACACCCCAATTCACTGAGTTCCTGGTTTCCTGCGCATCGTTCTGTGCATGAGCAGAATCCCTGCAACAACCCCCAGGGCTACAAGTGGCCCGGGAGGGGGGCCATGTGGCCCTCCCTCCCAAAATTAAAGAAAAAAAAGAACATAGGCCGGCCCCGGGGACCCCATCCCCCGGGGCCGGCCTATGTTCTTTTGCAGACTCCTTCCCAAAATAAAAAATAAAAAAATAATTGGGGGCAGGCCCTGGGGGATGGGGTTCCCAGGGCCAAGAATATTTGGAAAAGAAGGGGGGCCACACAGCCCCCCTTCTTAAAAAATAAAAAAAACGACCGGCATTGCGCCATAGGCCACGCCCCCTCCTTTGAGCACTCTGCAAACACGCCCCCTGGTGCGTTTGCAGATGGGGAACAAATTCCCCTTGAATACTGGGGGTCCCTGGGGGCCAACTAGCCCACCAGGAACCTCCAGTATGCTCCAGGGGCTGCGTTGCAGAGAGGTATTTTGAGGCCACGCCCCTATTTACAACTCTCTGCAACGCAGCTCTGTGGCGCTTAATGGAGGTAGCTGGTGGGCTACCTCAGTATTCATGGGGAGTTAATCCCTCAACTTAGCACGCGCCATGGGGAGCGTTTGCACAGTGGTGAAGGGAGGGGGCAGGGCCTGAGTTGACATGTGTGCAACCACAAAAACAACATTTGATGGACAGAATGCAGAACAATGTCATACATTCACCCCAGTACAGAGATCTGGGCCTAAATCCATCGTTTTTTGCTCACCATGCCATTCCAGTTTGAACCCAGCCGTATACAAATAAGTCTTGACCCTGTGCCTCATGGGAACAGTCCAGCCCGAACTGCCAAGCCAGGTCCTCCCTGGACTGGAAACAAGCATCCTAGGACCGGTATCGGGGTTTCACCCCTCTTCAGCCAGGATAGCTTGATTCCAGAGGCATGGAGAACACGGGACCTACGTCTAGGCATACCCGTCCCACTCGGGGTGACAAATGCGAAAACAACATTTGATGGACAGAATGCAGAACAATGTCATACATTCACCTCAGTACAGAGATCTGGGCCTAAGTCAATCGTTTTTTGCTCACCATGCCATTCCAGTTTGAACCCAGCCGTATACAAATCAGTCTTGACCCTGTGCCTCATGGGAACAGTCCAGCCCGAACTGCCAAGCCAGGTCCTCCCTGGACTAGAAACAAGAATCCTCGGACCGGTTTCGGGGTTTCACCCCTCTTCAGCCAGGATAGCTTGATTCCAGTGGCATCTAGAGCACGGGACCTACGTCTAGGCATACCCGTCCCACTCTGGGTGACAAATGCAAAAACAACATTTGATGGACAGAATGCAGAACAATGTCATACATTCACCCCAGTACAGAAATCTGGGCCTAAATCCATTGTTTTTTGCTCACCATGCCATTCCAGTTTGAACCCAGCCGTATACAAATCAGTCTTGACCCTGTGCCTCTTGGCAACAGTCCAGCCCGAACTGCCAAGCCAGGTCCTCCCTGGACTGGAAACAAGCATCCTAGGACCGGTTTCAGGGTTTCACCCCTCTTCAGCCAGGATAGCTTGTTTCCAGTGGCATGGCGAGCACGGGACCTACGTCTAGGCATACCCGTCCCACTCGGGGTGACAATTCAAAAACAACATTTGATGGACAGAATGCAGAACAATGTCATACATTCACCCCAGTACAGAGATCTGGGCCTAAATGCATCGTTTTTTGCTCACCATGCCATTCCAGTTTGAACCCAGCCGTATACAAATCAGTCTTGACCCTGTGCCTCATGGGAACAGTCCAGCCCGAACTGCCAAGCCAGGTCCTCCCTGGACTGGAAACAAGCATCCTAGGACCGGTTTCGGGGTTTCACCCCTCTTCAGCCAGGATAGCTTGATTCCAGTGGCATGGAGAACACGGGACCTACGTCTAGACATACCCGTCCCACTCGGGGTGACAAATGCAAAAACAACATTTGATTGACAGAATGCAGAACAATGTCATACATTCACCCCAGTACAGAGATCTGGGCCTAAATCCATCGTTTTTTGTTCACCATGCCATTCTAGTTTGAACCCAGCCGTATACAAATCAGTCTTGACCCTGTGCCTCATGGGAACAGTCCAGCCCGAACTGCCAAGCCAGGTCCTCCCTGGACTGGAAACAAGCATCCTAGTACCGGTTTCGGGGTTTCACCCCTCTTCAGCCAGGATAGCTTGATTCCAGCGGCATGGAGAGCACCCTGTGGCGCAGTTTAAGTTGGGGAATTAATTCCTCTTCAATCCTAAGGGTCCCTGGGGGCCAACTAGCCCACCAGGTACCTCCAGTAAGCACCACGGAGCTGCGTTAAACCCCAACTTAAACCGCGCCACAGGGTGTGTTTGCAGACATGTCACTTCAGGCCACGCCCCCTTCCTTCACCACTGTGCAAACGCGCCCCGTGGCACGTTTTAAGTTGGAGGATTAACTCTCTTTTAATACTGAGGGTCCCTGAGGGCCAACTAGCCCAACAGGTATCTCCAGTATGCGCCAGGGAGATGCATTGCAGACAGGTGTTCAGAGGCCACACCCCTTTTTACACCTCTCTGGAAGGCAGCTCTGTGGCGCTTACTGGAGGTACCTTGTGGGCTAGTTTGACCCTAGGGACCCTTAGGATTCAAGGGGACTTAATCTCTCAACTTAGAACGGCCACAGGGCGTGTTTACACAGTGGTGAAGGGAGGTGACGGGGCCTGAGGTGACGTGTGCAAACACGCCCTGTGGCACTTTTTAAGTTGGGGAAATAATTCCCCTTCAATCCTAAGGGACCATGGGTGCCAACTAGCCCACCAGGTGCTTTCAGTAAGCACCACTGCGCTGCGTTGCAGAGAGGTGGGGCAGGCTGTGCCCCTTTTTACACCTCTCTGCAATGGTGCTTACTGGACGTACCTTGTGGGCTAGTTTGACCCTAGGGGCCCTTAGGATTCAAGGGGACTTAATCTCTCAACTTAGAACGGCCAGAGGGCGTGTTTACGCAGTGGGGAAGGGAGGGGACGGGACCTGAGGTGACATGTGCAAACACGCCTTATGGCGCGTTTTAAGTTGGGGAAATAATTCCCCTTCAATCCTGAGGGCCCATGGGGGCCAACTAGTCCACCAGGTGCTTCCAGTAAGCGCCACTGTGCTGCGTAGCAGAGAGGTGGTCCAGGCCGTGCCCATTTTCTCTGCAACACAGCTCTGTGGTGCTAACTAGAGATACCTGATGGGCTAGTTGTACCCAAGGGACACTCAGGATTCAAGGGGACTTTATCCCCCAAATTAAAATGGCCACAGGGCGTGTTTGCACACGTCAGCTCAGCCCCCCTCCCTTCACCAGTGTGCAAACGCGCAATGTGGCACGTTTTCAGAGGTAGTTTAATCGCCCCGCCATATTATATACTAAGGGCTTACAGAGGAGGTCATGCTAATAACAGGGGTACCTCAACGCATAGTGTTCACTAGTGTATGTAGGTGTTTTAACTGTATTCTAAGTGTCTTTTAGCATAGCACTGGCTCTAGGACTGGTTAGTCAGAGTCAGTTACCACCAGTACCCATCTGAAAAAGTTGAGGGTACAGGATGATTTTGCAACAAAGACTCTTTCTGCGACTCTGTTTGCTCTTTCTGCACATTTTCCTTCTTCCTGCACTTTTCTTCGTCTTTGAGGACTTCTGTTGCTTCTTTCTGCATTTCTTTTTCTTCTTTCTGTGTTTTTTCTTCTTTCTTCACATGTCCTACCTCTGTAAGCATAGTTAGAAACTAGCATTTAAAAAAGCTTTGAAATTCACTTGAAAAACCATAGTTTTCAGTTTCGTTAAAGTTAGAAATTAGCATTTAAAAAACCTTTGAAATTCACTTAAAAAACCATAGGTTTCAGAGACGTTATAGTTAGGAATTAGCATTTAAAATACCTTAGAAATTCACAGAAAAAAACATAGGTTTCAGGGGTGTTATAGTTCGCTGGACATTTCACTCGCACAAAACCATTGGAATTCCACCGTTATAGTTAGTTCAGCTAACTATAACTTGCTCGCCCGCAATGCACTGCTGATGATGTCACATATTACATCACTCATGACATGGTCAGTGACATCACTTATGACATCACTGATGACATCTCAAATGACATCACTGATGACATCATCCTTGTGATAGAGTGGCAGACCTCCTCTCACCCTAATATAACCTATGATACACACATTCAAAAATAGAAACTAAAATATTCAAAAAAATGGACATACCAATACCAGTTACAACAACCTATTCAGTAATTCCAAGATCTACATACACATCCACTCATTCACCAACAGTCCTATATAGTCACTCATACATGTACTCACTCTTCATTTGTACTCATACACCTATACATCCTGTTACACACCACCACTCATTCATAGAGTTAATCACACACATAGTCACTCATGCTAATAAAGGATCAAACATCTATTAACTTGCATATACAGTTATACACACACCACTACACTTACTTCTACAGAAACATACACATACTTACTCTCTTAAACAATCACTTATAGAAACACATAATTATTTATACAGAAACTCTTCCAATCTCTCACTCTCACATATACTCTCTTATATACACCAATACTCCCATATGCTAGTTTAAAACATATGTAGTTACTCATAAAGACACTATTGAGGCAGTCATTCACTCACTAACACACCCATACACACACTCATCCACCCATACAGTCCTGCACACATGCTGTCTTCAACACATACAAACAGTGAGTCACTCATTCATGCATCTATGCACTACGTAATACCCATACAGACACTCAGACACTCATACTGAGGCTCAAAAAAACAACTAATAACTCATATAGACACTCATGTAGCTACTCACCAACCCATGCAGCCACTTATACACAAAGTCAGAGACTGATACAGATATTTACATATTTAAACATTACTCACTAACCCATGTATTCACTAAGATACACTTAATCAGTCAGTTATACAAACAGTTTTTAAAAAAAAAAACATCCATTTAGACACTTATTTACCGATTAATTCTTCCATCGACCTTGAGATATACAGATATAAAAAATATTTAATTTTCAGAAAGACACACATTCACTGGATGATGTCATCAGTGATGTCATTTGAGATGTCATCAGTGATGTCACTGACCATGTCATGATGAGTGATGTAATATGTGACGTCATCAGCAGTGCATTGCGGGTGCGCAAGTTATAGTTAGCTGAACTAACTATAACGGTGGAATTTCAATGGTTTTGTGCGAGTGAAATGTCCAGCTAACTATAACACCCCTGAATCCTATGGTTTTTTTCTGTGAATATATATATATTCAATGAAAAAACAATAGGCTTCAGAGACGTTATATTTAGAAATGAGCATTTAAAAAATCTTAGAAATTCACAGAAAAAACCATAGGTTTCAGGGGTGTTATAGTTAGCTGGACATTTCACTTGTGCAAAACCATAGAAATTCCTCCGTTATAGTTAGTTCTGCTAACTATAACTCGCGCGCCCACTATCACTGATGACATCATCCAGTGAATGTGGTTTAGTTTGAAATGTAAATATGTATTATATATATACCAATCTGTATTGAAGATTGAGTGGATATATAACTTACTGGATGGAGCATTTAGTAGCTGTCTGACTGTCTGTTTAAGTGAGTATTTAAAAGTGTCTCACTTAATACATTGATTAGTAACTAAACTATGTGAATGTGTACATCACTGTCTCTGTTGTTGTATAACATGCTGCATCAGTTGGTCACTAACTACATGAGTGTGTATATTAGTTATTGATTAGTTGGGTGAGTATTTGTATGGGACACTGAGTTTGTGTGTGGTTGGATGGGGTGTGTGTAACTCTATGCATAGATGTGTGAATGGTTGATTGACAAGGTGTATAGGTTTAAGAGTGCATGTGGAAACAGTTGTTTGGGTGACTGAGTGTATTTATTTGTGTGTTGATGTGCGAATATATGTTTTAGTTGTACATCTTCAACAAAGTAAAAAAATAAAAGGCATTGTATGTGAGAGTTGGTGTATATAAATAAGTATATATAAGAGTCAGTGATTGTGAGAGTAACTATATGAATGAGTGCATAATTGTAATGGTGATTTTTTAACATATTAACTATGAGTTACTATGTGTTTAAATTAATGAGGTGTTGTGTGTATAATTGTGTAAGTGAGTAAATGTAAGTGTGATTATTTTTTTTCATGAGTGAGTAGGATGACTGCATAACCGACTAAGATGACTGCTGATGTGTCAATGTCTATATATGTGTATAAGTGCATTTGATAGTGTTCTATTAATTAGTGACTGCATGTATAAGTGATTCTGTTGTTGAATGGGTAGTTTTGTGTGTAGACTTAGGAATCAGTGAGTGGGCATGTAGTAACTGGTATTGGTGTGTCAATGGTTTCAAATATGGTACTCTGTATTTTACAGTGAGTGATGAAAAGTTATACTAGTGTAAGATGAGGTGTATCAGATTGTCACGTGGATGATGTCATCAGTGATGTCATCAGTGATGTCATTTGAGATGTCATCAGTGATGTCATCAGTGATGTCACTGACCATTTCATGAATGATGTAATATGCAGTGCATTGCGGGCGTGCGAGTTATAGTTAGCAGAACCAACTATAACGGAGGAATTTCTATGGTTTTGTACGAGTGAAATGTCCAGCTAACTATAACACCCCTGAAACCTATGGTTTTTTCTGTGAATTTCTAAGGTTTTTTAAATGCTAATTTCTAACTATAACGTCTCTGAAACCTATGGTTGTTTCAGTGAATTTCAAAGGTTTTTTAAATGCTAATTTTTAAGTGTAATAGTAGTTATACCTATTTTTTTGTACTGATTTTCTACAGTTTTTTAACTGTTTATTTATAAATATTTTATTCATTAAATAACATTATATATTTTTCTGAAAATTGCAAAAAAGCATTTACAAAAAATTGAAACTGAAATATTGTTTAATTTTTTTGTTTTCTTTTTTTATTTTAATACATTTATCTTTTAAAAAAAAAAAATCCAATTTTATTTTCAGAGTCACGCACCCAAAGCGTACACATCACAGTGGGTGCGCGGATTCTAGCCGCCATTTTAGAAACCTCGTGAAGGATCCGTGTACGGTGTGCGACGGCTGAGTGTTTTTCAGTTACATCATATACATTTAATATTACGTGATGTGCGCGATTGGCATGCGACCAGTCCATGACGCCTGCTCCTGCGCATTCGTGACACATGTGCATTACGGTACATGACGCTTGCGCGGTGGCGGGTCCCGCGTGATGTAATATACTTGCTGGGGCGCGCTGGGTGCGCGACTGCCGCGAAATTGTTTTATGTTCTAAAATTATATGTATGTGTGTTTCATATACATATTAGGGCAAGAGGCTATCTAAGATATTCATAAAAATAATATATTTGTAGTTATAATAAACTTATATTATTTTTAACTATATTTTCGCAAAGTCGCTTCGGGTGCATGCTTCGTGAGCGCAGTGTGCGCGGATCTCATGTGACCTAAAAAAAAAAGATTTCATTGGTTCATAACATTTCCCACTGTAACTATTGAAGGACCCCACCCATTTTAATCATTCTTGTTGGAGCATCTTTAGAGAGACATCTCTTTTTCTTACAAGAACCTTTTCGCTTGTTCTTTTTGGTGTTTTTCAAAAAATATCAAACAAAATGGCATCTGGACAGCAGCAGCAGCAGCAGCAGGAGGAAGTATCTTCTGAAGAAGAATTCTTGCAGGAGGCACCAAGTCAACAGAGGCCGGAATCTGTCGTGTGGAAATTCTTCACTTTTCCACCTGGAGAGAAGAAAGTAAATGCAAGAAAGTTGACGTGCAAAATATGTGACCGAGTCCTGTCAAGAGGCAATGAAAAAAAATACTCTTGTGGCACTGCTTCTATGTGCAAGCATCTCCGGACCACACATCCTCTCAATCTTGCTCGGGAGGAAATGAGGCAAGCTGCTGTTAACCCCTCACCTGCTGTGGCAAGTACATCTGGAGCGTCCTCAGGAACACCTGCAATGGACATTAGGCCAGAATTCGCCTTTCTTGAGCAACACTGCGTGAAGTGTAAGAAACTTATATGCTCCGGTGAGCAGTCGGTGGATGCAGTTTGTGCTGCGCAACGCAACCATCGTTGTTAATTTTTTGGGTTTTGGAATGATAAGTAATTCCAAATGTTTCCTATTTTATTCGTTCTTTTTTTTGTTCAATTTTTGAAAAAAAACAAAAAAATAACAAAATTGTTAAAAAAAAAAAGAAGAAAAAAAAAGTTCTTATCAGAACTACCTTATCTGGTTAAAGAAATAACTATAATTGCAAGGTATTGTGTGAAAGTTTGGTTGAATATATGTATACAGCATGATTGACTGAAAGAATGCATTCATAGTGTATGGTGAATTTATAGGTGAAGATTTATGAAGAAGTACTGCAGCGTGACACTGCAAGTTCTTTAGCTGCACTGCACTGTGGCACTTCCAAAGCACAGGGATGTGACATATGTATATGAATAAGTCGCAACTCTGTACTTCCCTCTGCACTGCTGCACAAACTGCAGCCATGTGGTGACACAGGCCCCCTTGCACCATGGTGCAAGGATGTCTGTGTCATGTGGAGATTGTTTTTGTGCAGGAAGGGACACCTTCCTGCACACAAACAATCAGTAAAGGCATTTTCCTCTTTCAATGTATGCTGTGGAATGCAGCATGCATTGAAAGAGGAAAAATGAGGAGAAATGAAAACAATTCTCCTCGTTGCGCCTTGCTACACCAACTCTAGGATGGCGCAGCATTCACACACATCTCCAGATTTACGATTTCTCGTAAATCTGGAGATGTGTCTTGTTCTATGGGTGTTGCGTGGGAACACCCACAGCAACACCTATGGGACGCCCCTTCAACGCAAAGTTCTGTGTGTGAAGGGGTCGTATTTACAAGGAGAGGAAAAACCACGCAGGGTGGCTTTTCCTCTCCTTGTAAATATGAAGGAGTGCCTGGCGCCATCACTACGTTACAAAAAGTGATGTATTGGTGGCGCAGGGTGCTTGTAAATTTGCCCCATAAGTGCTTAGGTATTGGCAGACTGATACAATAAGAACATAGTGCTGGATGGGTGATTGAAGAATTGCAGGAGACTGACAGGAGGTATCTTACGCTGCATGGGTACTACTTCAGTATTTAATGGAGCGGACCAATAGTATTTATCTGCTTAGAGATTTGTAGGGATTATGCACAGAATATTTTATGTGTACTTGTGTTGGTGCCTAGGTCATTTGATAAGAATACCACTAGTAACTGGAATGATGACAGTGCTGCAAACAGAGTGAACACTTAATTTATAAGTGCTTGCATATTGGTGGAGTGATAGGATAAGTAGATAGTGGTAGATAAGTGATTAAAGAAGTGCATGGGACAGAATGGACGATTCCTACACTGCATGAGTACTAACTGGGTATTTAGTAGAGTGTATCAATAGTATGTATCTAGTTAGAGGTCTGCTTGGATAGTGCACAAAATATTATAGATGTACTTGTGTTAGTAGCTAGGCCATTTCATAAGTTCATGACTAGTAACTAGAATAATTACAGTATTACAAACAGAGTGTATAGTGAATTTATAAGTGCTTAGGTATTGGTGGAGTAATAGGATAAGTAGATAGTGCTGGATGGGTTTTAGCATATAGGTATACCCCGGCTTTCACTAACCGAAGCCGGAATCACGGCTCTCTGCACGTCGAACACAAGGACCTATCATAGTCGTTGTACTTTGGAAATATCACCATTTTTGTGAATAATGTTTTTACGAGGTACCCTCAATCTGAATACATCTTACGCACTCTAATAGGAGTGAACCAAACCAAGGAGTGATCCAGTACTAAAGGATCACATTCAGATTCCTTATGTCAATCTGTGCCTACTTTGCATATTAATACCAGCTCAAATATTACATAAGCCTTGATAAAGTTACTCACAGTAACGAAACACGTGTCGGCTGTTTTGGGAGAAAAAACAACTTCATTATTTGGATTTCTACATCTGACTATGAGTTTGCCTCAGCAGGAACAGAGAATAGACAATGTTTATTAGATTCTGAAATGCTTTGTATGGACTTGGTTTGTAATCTTATCCTTTGTACTTTTAAGCATATTACACTAAATTCTCATGGAACATACGAGATTAAATTTTGCAAAAAATAATTGCTGTATGATGTTCTTTCTTCTGATTTAACATTTAATACGCTGTGGCTTTATTTTGGTGAGATAACAATAACAATCATCGTCATAGTGTGCCTATTTAGCAACTGTTGGATGGTTCTAGCCTAATCTGTAATATACTTTTTCCACTGTCATCATAACTTTAGAGTGCCGGGGTATACCTATATGCTAAAACGTGTTAGAACAGACTTTCTGCTTGGAGAAATTTCTGTTCATTTGACATCTCTGGTAGTGGGATGTCTGTTTACCCTGAGAGGCACCACAAACTAACATAATATTGTACGTTACCTATTATCGGATTCGGATGTGCGACTGTTAAAACCATCACTACCATTCCAGAGTCTTGTAAAGTGCTGGATGGGTGATTGGAGAAATGCATGGGACAGACAGGAGGATTCCTGCACTGCATAGGTACTAACTGAGTATTTAAAAGACTGTATCAAAGTTATGTAGCTGATTAGAGGTCTGCATGCATAATGCACAGAATATTGTAGCTGTACTAGTATTGGTGTGTCTATGGTTTCGAAAATGGTAGTCTGTTAGAAGAGCGTATCTATAGTTTGTAGCTGGTTCGAGGTGTGCATGCATAGTGTACAAAATATTGTACCTGCACTTGTGTTTTTGACTACCCCATTCCTTAAGTAGACGACTAATAACTGGAGTAATTTCAGTGTTTCAAAGAAAGTGCGTGCTGATTTTATAAGTGCTTAGGTATTGGTGGAGTGATAGGATTCGTAGATAGTGCTGGATGTGTAAATGGAGAAGTGCATGGGACAGACAGATGGATTCCTAGACTGCATAGGTACTAACTGGGTATTTAGAAGAGCGTATCAATAGTATGTAGCTGGTTAGAGGTCTGCATGCATAGTGTACAAAATATTGTACCTGTACTTGTGTTAGTGGCTAGGCCATTCCTTAAGTATATGGCTAATAACTGGAGTAATTTCAATGCTGCAAAGAAAGTGCATGCTAAATTTATTAGTGCTTAGGTATTGGCAGAGTGATAGAATACGTAGATAGTGCTGGATGGTTGAATGGAGAAGTGCATGGGACAGACAGAAGGATTCCTAGACTGCATAGGTACTAACTGAGTATTTAAAAGACTGTATCAAAGTTATGTAGCTGATTAGAGGTCTGCATGCATAATGCACAGAATATTGTAGCTGTACTAGTATTGGTGTGTCTATGGTTTCGAAAATGGTAGTCTGTATTTTAGGGTGTGAGGAGGTGCATCAGATGATCACGTAGATGATGTCATCAGTGATGTCATTTGAGATGTCATCAGTGATGTCACTGACCATGTCATGAGTGATGTAATATGTGACGTCATCAGCAGTGCATTAATTTAATCCAAAAAGCAGACGGCCATATTGGTGTGGTCACGATGTGAAAATTCAGGAATTGATACAATAAAGAAAAAAAAACAAGTGTTAATATGCACACAATGTCATTTTAGCATATCTTGCCCCGTGACCGCCATACCTGTATGATCGTCAACGTGAGTTATTCATAATAAACATACTTAGAATTGCAAACATCAAAATAAACAATGGACTACACATTACTTTAACCCTTTCGATGCTCATGACGGAATGGTTCCGTCATGAGCATCGAAAGGGTTAAAGGTTGGGAGCTGGGGAAGAGCTTTCCCAGCTCCCGAGGCCCCCTCCCTGGTTTCTGTGCAATGAAGATCAGCGCGCAGGTCGAGCTGTCTTCATTGCACAGAAAACGAAACTGAAATGAGCCTTTAGGCTCATTTCAGTTTCACTTTGTATGTGCTCAGGGGGCTATCTCAGCCCCCCGGGCACGTAGAAAGACGGGAGAGGTATTATTGGAAAGGGGAGAATCTCCCCTTTCCAATGGTTCCCTTCCCCAGTGGATCCCTGCTTGGGGATCGCCCCAGGAGGGCGATCCCCAAGCAGGGATCCACCCACTAGACACCAGGGAGGGGGGAGCGGCCCCTTAGGCAAGGGCTTTTGCTCCCCCCAAATATTTTTAGTGTCATTTAGTCTTTTTGCCCCCCCTGGGGGGCAGATGGGGGCAGTGGCCCCCAATCTGCCCCCCCGGGGGGCAAAAAGCCCACCAGACACCAGGGATATTTACTTTGCGCACATCATTTTTTAGGGTGGGGGCTGCCCATGAAAGGCTTTTCAATGCCTCCACCCCGCACAATGTACAGCCTTTCTGCCCCCCTGGGGGGCAGTTGGGGGCAGTAGCCCCTAATCTGCCCCCCTGGGGGGCAGAAAGCCCACTATACGCCAGGGATTAATTTTTTCTTATAATTTGTGGTGGGGGTTGTCCAATATGGGCATGCCCATGCCCCCACCCACCCTCCGCAAAAATGACAGCCTTTCTGCCCCCCGGGGGGGCAGATGGGGGCATTAGCACCAAATCTGCCCCCCCCCCGGGGGGCAAAAAGCCCAGTAGACACCAGGGATTTTTTAGCCAAATTTTAATTAGGGTGGGGCATTGGCATGCCCGTTTTGGGCAGCCCCCACCCTAATTAAAATTTGGCCAAAAAACTCCCTGGTGTCTTGTGGACTTTCTGCCTCCTCTGGGGGGCAGATGGGGACATCAGCCCCCAATCTGCCCTGTTGGAGGGGTAAAAAGCCCACTAGACGCCAGGGATTATTTTGGGGCAAATTTTAATTAGTTTGGGGGTTGGCCAAAACTGACATGCCCATGCCCCCACCCCCTCCCTGCAAAAGTTGCAGCCTTCCTGCCCCCCGTGGGGGACAGATGGGGCAGTAGCCCCCAATCTGCCCCCCCGGGGGGCAAAAAGCCTACTAGACGCCAGAGATTTTTCGGGGGAAATTTTAATTAGGGTGGGGGCATTTGCATACCCGTTTTGGGCAGCCCCCACCCTAATTATAATTTGCCCCAAAAACCTCCTGGCGTCTAGTGGACTTTCTGCCTCCTCTGGGGGGCAGATGGGGGCATCAGCCCCCAATCTGCCCTGTTGGAGGGGTAAAAAGCCCACTAGACGCCAGGGATTATTTTGGGGCAAATTTTAATTAGTTTGGGGGTTGGCCAAAATGTTATGTTATGTTACGACTATTTATTGTGCGCACAGATACTCCAGCCAAGGAGCGTCCTGGCGCAGAGACAAGGTAGCACGTAACACAACCACAGGCTAAAAACAGATACTAAAAGACAGCTAAAACAAGAAGGTTTTTATAGCCCTCCGAAAGGTCAGAAGGTCCTCCAGCACGCGGATTTCAACAGGCAAGGAGTTCCATGCTGACGCAGCCATTACCCTAAACGAGCGGCCTCCCATGCGGCTAAGCCTAAATCTGGGAACCACCGCGAGGGCCAGACCCTGAGAGCGAAGGCTACGGGCAGGGACATAGAAAGACAGACAACTCGACAGGATTTCCGGGCCTGTACCACGCAAGATTTTAAAAGCAAGGCACAATACCTTGAAGAGGATGCGCTTCCTAACCGGAAGCCAGTGTAGGGAGCGAAGGACACCTGTAACTGAGCAGAATCTGGGCAAGCCAACGATCGCCCTCGCCGCAGCATTCTGAACCCGTTGTAAGCGGGTTAGTTCAGCCTGGTTAGCCCCGGCCAGGAGAGAGCTGGCGTAATCCAGGCGGGAGATGATGGTAGCCTGGATCACCAGCTGCCTGGTCGGGGCGTCAAAGAACTTGAGAACAGGTCTCAAGCCCCTCAGGAGACCAAAACAACAGGCCGCGGTTCTTTTAGTATGGCCTACAAAGGAGAGGCCCGCATCCAGCCATACCCCCAGATTTTTCACTTCCGATACCGGGATCGGAGTAGGTCCCAACTCTGAGGGCCACCAGTGGTCACCCCACAGCTCCACTCCCTTCCCGACGACCATCACCTCTGTTTTAGTGGCGTTTAGCTGAAGGCAGTTGCCTGTCAGCCAACTAGCCACCGCCTTCAGTCCGGACTGAAACCTGGGGGCCTCAATCTCCGCATCCCCACTGAGAGTAACCGCCAGCTGAGTGTCGTCAGCATATGAGACCAAAGTAAGGCCCCACTGCCTAGCGACATCCGCCAGCGGTCTCACGTAAAGATTAAACAACGTGGGACTCAGCGAGGACCCTTGCGGAACCCCCATGGCCAGTGGTTGGTAGTTGGACTTGAAGGGAGGGATGGCAACACAGAAGGAGCGGTCATCTAAAAAGGAGCGGAACCATTGCAACACCTGACCGCCAATGCCAGTCTCCTCGAGCCGACGCAGGAGGATGCTGTGGTCTACCGTATCAAAGGCGGCGCTAAGATCTAACAAAATAAGCGCCGCCGTTTGACCAGCATCCAACCTTGCCCGGAGATGTTCCACCATCACAAGTAACGCAGTTTCCGTACTGTGCCCAGCACGGAATCCGTTTTGTGTGGGGTCGAGGGCATTGGTCCGAGTCAGATGTTCAGACAGGGCCAGGTTGACGTGGGCCTCCGTGATCTTGGCTGGCCAGGGTAACAACGAGATGGGGCGATAGCTCTCAGGCTTGGAAGGGTCCAGGGTGGGCTTTTTAATGATCGGGGACACCACAGCTTGTTTCCACTTAGATGGAACAGTTCCCGTTTCCAAGGAGAGGTTGACAAGGGAGCATACGGCTGTACGCCCCATAAAAGCTTGATCTCGGAAGAGAGCAGGCCTTACTGGATCGGATGGGGACCCAGATTTGACTTGCAACGCAAGTTTGCCAAAACCATCCAAGGTAAGGGGGGGGAAAACAAGCAGTGTAGTCTGATGATGGACCCCATTTATACTTTCCTCAGTGAACCCTATGCTAGGGAATGTCCTATATATAGCTTGGACCTTCCCCAAGAAGTAAGATGCAAGGGATTCACAATGGGAAAGGGAGCTCACGGTCATAGAGGTAGTCCGCTTCACTGTAAGATCTTTTACGGCCTTAAAAATAGCTTTTGACGGATTCGGACTGTTCCGGAATTCGATGGCATAAAAAGCCGCACGGGCTCGGCAGATAGCTCGATGGTAGAGCTTAACGGACTTGGCGTATGCAGCTTTTAGATCAGCCCCATAGGTTTTCCTCCAAGCCCTCTCTGCTCGTCTACAGGCACCCTTTAGGGCCCGGAGAGTGCCATCGTACCAGGGACTCGACTCTCTGGAATTGATTTTAGTTGAGACGATGGGTATCAGAGAGTCCAAGGCCCTAGTTATCCATGAACAGAAGAGGTCATACCCCCTTTCCACATCCGTCAAAGGGCCCAGCGGCTCCTCTAATAGAAGACGATGAAAGTCCTCTAGTCGAAGCTTTTTCCAAGCCCTCTTCTGAACCCTTCTAGCCGAGGAGATGGAGGGAGTGGCCGAGACCGGGCAGAGGATGGACACCAAAAAGTGGTCTGTCCATTCCACCGGAGAGACAGAGGTAATTTGAATCCCCAACAGATTGGTAAACAGGGGATCCAAAATATGCCCCCCCAGATGGGTAGGCTGGGAAACCATCTGGGGAAGTTGAAAGGCCTCCAGGTCAGAAGAGATGGAACGCACTGTCAGGCCAGAGAGGGTGTCGAAATGTAGGTTTAGGTCACCCATGATAGAGAAGTTGGCACAGTCGGCGACCAAAGGGCCAACAGTGTCAGGGAAAGCATTTCTAAACGCCACATCACTGCCGGGTGGGCGATAGACGACCATCCCGGACAGGGTAAACTCAGGGCTGACAGAGACCTTGAACATGGCACTTTCACACCCGGAGATGTTTAGGGCACCCCAGACGCAAGGGTAGATAGATTTTACCACTAACGCGATACCTCCACCCCTAGACAGCCTATTCAGAGTGTACATAGAATAGCCGGGTGGGCAGGCTAGATTAGTAATAGCGGTATCAGCGTCCTGTAGCCATGTTTCCGTCATGGCAAACACGTCTGGAGCTTCCTCCTTAATGAGGTCATAGATGTGCTGATAGTGTTTCAGCGCAGACCTGACGTTTAAATTCAAAATCTTCAGAGTAGTGCGAGTGTCTGTAATACGGCGAGTCTCCGAGGAAATAGACCTTGGGAGAGGATGCGGAGAATCGAGAGCCCACCCATTACAAGGGCAATGATATGGGCCACGCAATGGGTGAACCGGTAAAAGGGTGCAACAGCGGCTTACCTGACCGATGGCAAACAGGCAATCCCGCGAGTACGTCAGCATGGTGGACCCAGGATGGAATGATAGTCCTTACACAGAGTACCGCGACGTCCAGCGCGTCCTTTGCGCGGACGGGCGCAGACGGGCAAAACTGACATGCCCATGCCCCCACCCCCTCCCTGCAAAAGTTGCAGCCTTCCTGCCCCCCGTGGGGGACAGATGGGGCTGTAGTCCCCAATCTGCCCCTCCGGGGGGCAAAAAGCCCACTAGACGTCAGGGTTTTTTTTAAGCAAATTTTAATTAGGGTGGGGGCATTCGCATACCCGTTTTGGGCAGCCCCCACCCTAATTAAAATTTACCCAAAAAACTCTCTGGCGCCAAGTGGACTTTCTGCCTCCCCTGGGGGCAGATGGGGGCATTATCCCCCAATCTGCCCCACCGGGGGGGCAAAAAGCCCACTAGACGCCAGGGAGTTTTTTGGGGAAAATTTTAATTAGGGTGGGGGTTGCCCAAAACGGCCATGCCCATGCCCCCACCCCCTCCCCGCAAAAATTACAGCCTTCCTGCCCCCCTGGGGGACAGATGGGGCAGTAGTCCCCAATCTGCCCCTCCGGGTGGCAAAAAGCCCACTAGACGCCAGGGATTTTTTTAGGCAAATTTTAATTAGGGTGGGGGCATTGGCATGTCCGTTTTGAACAGCCCCCACCCTAATTAAAATTTGCCCAAAAAAATCCCTGGCATCTAGTGGACTTTCTGCCCCCCTGGGGGGGCAGATAGGGGCAGTAGCCCTCAATCTGCCCCCCTTGGGGGGCAAAAAGCCCACTGGACACCAACGATTACGCTGGCTTTTTTTATGTGTGGGGGTGGGGGGTGCCCAGAATGGGCATACCAATGCCCCCACCCCCCAAAAAATAGCCACAGTGTTTCTGCCCCCCTTGGGGCCATATCGGGGCATTCCCCTCCCCCCCGATGCCCCCCCCGGGATTGTATGACATAATTTCGAAAGACAAAAATTCGACCTACAAAAATATCGCAACAAAAATATCGTGGTCAAGAATATCGACATCCTATCTACAACATGGTAAGTACAAAAATATCGATAATTTAATATCGATGTCAAAAATATCGTAATTCAAAAATATCGTTTTTTTTTTAGTTTAAAAAAATATGTAAAATAAACCAAATAATACTTATAAATCAAAGAAACATAATTAAATATATTGTATAATATGTAAAATGTATAATAAATATAAATAATTAAATGAAACTTTAATGAAACATATATATATAATATATAATATATACACTTACTTAATAATTACTTTTAATAATAATTTCTGTAACATATAAATTATTAAATATTTATTTAAATTACCAATACATCTATACACATAAAACAATAACATTAATAAATATTAAATAATTACATATAGCAAATAATAATCAATAATTTTAATTTGAATAATTTTTATTATTAATTATATATTACAATAGCTAAAATATTACAAAACATATTTAATATCAGACACAATAAAACTACTAGTCCAACTTCAACAAAAACAACAGTAAGGAAAATGTTGGATAGCGTAGGGGTAAAAATAACTATTCCAACTCCCGAGAGTGCAACAGTAGGGAAAACATTGGATAGCGTAGGGGTAAAAATTACTATTCCAACTCCAAAGAGTGCAACAGTAGGGAAAGCGTTGGATAGCGTAGGGGTAAAAATTACTATTCCAACTCCAGAGAGTGCAATAGTAGGGAAAGTGTTGGATAGCGTAATGGTAAAAATTACTATTCCCACTCCAAAGAGTGCAATAGTAGGGAAAGTGTTGGATAGCGTAAGGGTAAAAATTACTATTCCCACTCCAGACAGAGCAACAGTAGGGAAAACGTTGGATAGCGTAGGGGTACAAATAACTATTCCAACTCCAAAGAGTGCAACAGTAGGGAAAACGTTGGATAGCGTAGGGGTAAAAATTACTATTCCAACTCCAGAGAGTGCAATAGTAGGGAAAGTGTTGGATAGCGTAAGGGTAAAATCTACTATTCCCACTCCAGAGAGTGCAATAGTAGGGAAAGTGTTGGATAGCATAAGGGTAAAATTTACTATTCCCACTCCAGAGAGTGCAACAGTATAGAAAACGTTGGATAGCGTAGTGGTAAAAATAACTATTCCAACTCCAAAGAGTGCAACAGTAGGGAAAAAGTTGGATAGCGTAGGGGTAAAAATTACTATTCCAACTCCAGAGAGTGCAATAGTAGGGAAAGTGTTGGATAGCGTAAGGGTAAAATTTACTATTCCCACTCCAGAGAATGCAATAGTAGGGAAAGTGTTGGATAGCGTAAGGGTAAAAATTACTATTCCAACTCCAGAGAGTGCAATAGTAGGGAAAGTGTTGGATAGCGTAGGGGTAAAAATGACTATTCCAACTCCAGAGAGTGCAACAGTAGGGAAAGCGCTGGATAGCGTAGGGGTAAAAATTACTATTCCAACTCCAAAGAGTGCAACAGTAGGGAAAGCGCTGGATAGCGTAGGGGTAAAAATTACTATTCCAACTCCAGAGAGTGCAACAGTAGGGAAAGCGCTGGATAGCGTAGGGGTAAAAATTACTATTCCCACTCCAGATAGTAAAACAGTTGGGAAAGCACTAGATAGCATAGTGATTCTATGAACATTATAACCAATTCAATAATTTGTTATAAAAAAATTGCATGTTAACAATGTTTTAAAAAAATAATTATTATTAAATACCAATTATGTAAAATAAATGTTTAAATAAATAAATTTAAATTACATCCCACACTATTCCCCCTTTAACACACAACACACTACACATACAAAATACACAATAGATTTAAATATCAATTTATCTCTTATTTATAATTAATAATACATTCTTTATAATTAATATAGTTATTAATTCACTAATTAATACATATTAACTACGAAATTACAAATATTCACCTATTAATTATTAATTAACAATACATTAATTAGCAATAACAACAAATAAAATACAATAATCAATTATTTATATTTACTATATTTAACTAACTAATAACAATTAATTAATAATAATTACAAATAAATAAAATATATCATTATTTATTTTATTTTAATTACATCCAACCCTATTCCCCTATAAACCCACAACCCACTACACATAAAAATTCACATAATTAATTTTAATTATCAATTAATCACTTAATAAAATTAAATCACCAATTAATTACTAATTAACAAATAATTAATTAACTATAACAATAAATAAATATTATTAATAAACTAATTATAATTTATATAATTAACCAAATAATAAATTATTTTTACAATTAATAATTAATTAAAAATTATTTAATCTATTAATCAAATTAATTACCAATTATTAATTGATTACCAATTAATTAATCATAAATACCAATTAAACAATACATATTAATTCATTAATTATAATTACATTACTTCCCACCCTATTCCCCTATAAACCCACAACCCACTACACATAAAAATTCACATAATTAATTTAATTATCAATTAATCACTTAATAAACTTAAATCACCAA
Source organism: Triturus cristatus (assembly GCF_964204655.1). Lineage (NCBI taxonomy): Eukaryota > Metazoa > Chordata > Amphibia > Caudata > Salamandridae > Triturus > Triturus cristatus. The sequence continues at coordinate 965,221,281 of NC_140589.1, forward strand.
TTAATTACTAATTAACAATTAATTAATTAACAATAACAATAAATAAATATTAATAATAAAGTAATTATAATGTATATAATTAACCAATTAATAAAATAATTTTACAATTAATAATTAATTAACAATTAATTAATCAATTAATTACCAATTATTAATTAATTACCAATTAATTAATCATAAATACCAATTAAACAATACATATTAATTCATTAATTATAATTAAATTACTTCCCACCCTATTCCCCTATAAACCCACAACCCGCTCTGATACTAAAACGCTAAATTAAATGTAAAATAATTATAAATCTCTAAACATTTATTTTTAAATGTATTAAAATACATTACAATAATCTTTAACATACAAATAAAATACATATTAAATGACATTACACTAAATAAATATCGATATTATTGACATCGAAATTTTTACTTACGATATTACTTACATCGATATTAAGTACTTCGATATTATTAACTTCGATATTACTTACCTTGGGATCGATATTCTGTCCATCGATATTCTTGACTTCGATATTCTGTACCTACGATATTAAAAACACGATATTATTGTAGGTCGAAATTTAAAACTCGATATTTTGGCTAAACACCCCCCCCGGGTGGCAGAAAGTCAACTAGGCACAGAGTTGTTTTTAGCAATATGCCTACCTGTGGATTTAGGGCCCTAGCGCAGCCATCACATAGGGAAACCTACCACACCCACACATTTCTGAAAACTAGACACCCGGGGGCTTCCAGGGAGGTATGGCTTGCGTGGATCCCCCAACGTTTCCTTACCCAGAATCCCCTGCAAACCTCAATTTTAGCTGAAAAAATCACTTTTTTCACACATTTTGGTGTGGGAAAGTTGTGGCATCACTGGGCTCACACAAATTTACCACCACCCAGCGTTCCCCCAGGTCTCCCGGTAAAAATTGTGCCTCACTTGTGTGGGAGGCCCAAGTACCCGCGGCAGGCAAGGGCCCAAAACGTAGTGAGGCGACATCAAAATGACCTATCGCAAAACCACCTGGTTTTGCAAGGGGGGTCACTTGGGTTTTTGACCCGGTGCTCAGCGGCCATCTAGGGAAACCTACCAAACCCACGCATTTCTGAAAACTAGACACCTGGCGGCTTCCAGGGAGGTATGGCTTGCGTGGATCCCCCAACGTTTCCTTACCCAGAATCCCCTGCAAACCTCAATTTTAGCTGGAAAAATCGCTTTTTTCACACATTTTGGTGTGGGAAAGTTGTGGCATCACTGGGCGCACACAAATTTACCACCACCCAGCGTTCCCCCAGGTCTCCCGGTAAAAATGGTCCCTCACTTTTTGTGGGAGGCCCAAGTACCCGCGGCAGGCAAGGGCCCAAAACGTAGTGAGGCGAGATCAAAATGGCCTATCGCAAAACCACCTGGTTTTGCAAGGGGGGTCACTTGGGTTTTGGTCCGGTGCTCAGCGGCCATCTAGGGAAACCTACCAAACCCATACATTTCTGAAAACTAGACACCCGGCGGCTTCCAGGGAGGTATGGCTTGCGTGGATCCCCCAACGTTTCCTTACCCAGAATCCCCTGCAAACCTCAATTTTAGCTGAAAAAATCACTTTTTTCACACATTTTGGTGTGGGAAAGTTGTGGCATCACCGGGCTCACACAAATTTACCACCACCCAGCGTTCCCCCATGTCTCCCGGTAAAAATGGTGCCTCACTAGTGTGGGAGGCCCAAGTACCCGCGGCAGGCAAGGACCCAAACATTTTTTTGATAGGCAATGTGGATTTTGCCTCACAACGTTTTGGGCCCTTGCCTGCCTTGGGCACTAGGCCGACCCGCACAAGTGAGGTAGCATTTTTCTCGTAGGACTTTGGGGAACGCGGGGTGGATGGAAATTTGTGGATCCATGCAAATTCCAGAACTTTCCATCACAGAAATGTGGGGAAAATGTGTTTTTTGTCAATTTTTTACGTTTGCAAGGGATTCTGGGTAACAGACCATGGTGGGAGGCACTCAAGTCACCCCATCCTGGATTCCCCTGGGTGTCTAGTTTTCAAAAATGTATAGGTTTGCTAGGTATCCCAAGGTGCCGGCAGGGCTAGGGTTCAAAAACTACAGCTAGTCACTTTGCCAAAAAAGGGTCATTTTTCACTGCAAAATTGAGGTGTGACCACGTTGCGTTTTGCGCCGTTTCCTGTCGCGGGCACTAGGCCGACCCGCACAAGTGAGGTACCATTTTTCTCGTAGGACTTTGGGGAATGAGGGGTGGGTGGAAATTTGTGGATCCACGCAGATTCCAGAACTTTCCATCACAGAAATGTGGGGAAAATGTGTTTTTTTTGTCAATTTTTTACGTTTTCAAGGGATTCTGGGTAACAGACCATGGTGGGAGGCACTCAAGTCACCCCATCCTGGATTCCCCTGGGTGTCTAGTTTTCAAAAATGTATAGGTTTGCTAGGTTTCCCTTGTTGCTGGCAGAGCTAGGGTTAAAAAACTACAGCTAGACTCTTCGCAAAAAAATTGTAAATTTTCAGTGTGAAAATGTGGTGTGTTTACGTTAGGTTTTGAGCCACTTCCTGTCGTGGGCACTAGGCCTACCCACACAAGTGAGGTACCATTTTTATCGGAAGACTTAGGGTAGTTCAGATTTGTAAAGCAACTGTTATTACCTATTGATTTTTGATGCATTTCTCCCTTCCAAATGAAAGACATTGTGTAAAAAAAAAGTCATTTTGAAAAATGACCAATAATTATCATGCAAGTATGAGTATTCCCAATATCGAAAATGTGCAAATATGCACTGTTTCTAAACTCTGTAATTTGTTCCCATTTAAGAAATACATAGGTGTCTTTCATACCAATTTTTCCATGTATACATTTTCACACTATAATTGCTATATACCCGGAACTAAAAAAAAAAACATTACAAAATGCTGCTCAGTTTTTTACTCTGGGTGCGTTGGGCTCTTGGTGAACCTACAAGTCCTATATATCCCCACAACCAGGAAGGTCCAGCGGATGTAACGGTACATTGCTTTCAAAGAGATGTCATAATTAGAAGAAGTTACAGGTGAAAACGGTGACACAAAAGGCTGCTTTTTTCAACTAATTTTTAATTTTTCCTTTATTTAACTGTTAGTTTCTATAAAGAAACCTTGATGGATGTACACAAATGACCCCTAGCTGAATTCAGAATTTTGTCTACTTTTCACAAATGTATAGCTTACCAAGATCCATTATTGCTTTTCTACCCATTTCTACCATTATCTGGAAGGAGGTTGAAAGCACAAAAAATTGCAAAAATGGGGTATGTCCCAGAAAAATGTCAAAACTGTGTAAAAAAAGTTGGATTTCTGACAAAAAGCTGTCATTCCCTAAAAGCTGGAGAAATGGTGATTTCAGCCCCACAAACCCTTTTTTGATATCCCAGACGCTTTCATTTGCAGCCACTTTTCCCCATTTTTCACAACAAAAAAAACATTTTGCTGTATTTTGACTAATTGCTGGGAACCCTCTAGGAGAATCCACAAACCCTGGGTACCTTTAGAATCCGCATCATGTTGGAAGAAAAAGTTACAGGGGCCTAAGCGCGCACTACCCCAAATAGCCCAAGAAAGGCTTAGCACAGGAGGGGAAAAGGCCTAGCAGCGAAGGGGTTAAAGTGAAAGGCTATCGGCCATATTAATCTGGGCACTTTGCGCAATATAATGGTTCTTACACAAAAGAAAAGGAAAAAAAGGGTGTTAATATACACACACTATCCCTAAATAAAGTTCTAGCTATTATATTTCCATTCCATTCACAGCTCATTAGAGATGTCATGAGTGATGTCATGAGTGATGTAACTGACCATGTCATGAATGATGTAATGTCTGAGGTCATTAGCAGAACATTGCGGGGGCGTAAGTTATAGTTAGCTCAGGTAACTATAACTGCTGAATTTCACTGGTTGTGTATGAGTGAAATCTGAGTCTCACTATACCGGCCCTGTAATCTTTGTTTTCTCAGCAAATTTCTAGTTTTTTTTTTTTAGCGTTAAGTAAGATGCATATCACAATGGATGGTGGGGGGTTGGAAGCAGGGCCTGGCATTGTGCTGCCCCCACCCAAGCTTGCTGCTCCTGATTTCCCTCCTCCTAGCCATCCATTGTCCAAGTCAATGTCCCTGCTCCCTTATTACAGCCCTGTGTGGCCGTTGTTCTGCCACTGCCCTTCCCGCCTTCTCTGAGCAGTTAGCTTGCTGCCCCATCCACCTCCTCCCTATCCTCTGTTGTCTGAATCCATGGACTAGCCTCCTCCCTCCAGCCATGCATGGTCTGATGTGCTGCCACTGCCCTCCATTTAGCATGATGTACCAGTCCACTCCTCCTGCCCAACATTGCCCAATTATATGCCCCATCATTGATCTCCTGCTTAGCCTCTGTGCTTAGCTTGCTGCCCCTATTCTCCTTCCCCATGCCCTCCGATGTCTTTGTGCATGCCCCTGCTCCATCCTTTTTGCCCACCATGTTCCATGGACCTGCCACTCCTATCTACTGTGAGTGTTCTGTTGAGCTGCCACTCCCCTCCCACCTGCCTAGCATTGTCAGATGACTGTAACCTATCCCTGCCACCTCCACCCTGCCTGTCCACATTCCATGCCCCTTTCTCCTGTCCTCCATGGTCCATTTTACTCCCACACCCTTCTGCCCTCCCTGGTCTGTTGTGCTACAACTGCTCCTCCTGCCTGCCCCGCGTGGTCTGTTGTGAGGCCCCATCCCCTGAACTCTCTTGTCTGTGCCCAGGTCCTGACCCTCCCTTCTATCCTCCATGGTCCTTTGTGCATGCCCTTGCACCCTCCTTCTTGCCCATCATAGCCATTGTGCTGCCACTAACCCTCCCGCTTGCCATGCATGGTCTTCTGTGCTGCCACGGCCCCTCCCACCTTCCCTGGGTGGTCAGCTAGCTGCCCCTGACCCCCACCCACCTTCCCTCCATGGTCTGTGTATGCCATCATAGTCTCACTGTTGCTGTCCATGGTGTGTCTTGCTCCTACTGCCCATCCTGCCTGACCTCCATGGTCATCTTGCTGCTCCTGCCCAGCCCCCTTGCCCCCAGCCCTCTGTTTCCATGTGCAGACCCCTATTCCCTCCCTTCTGGCTTTTCTGTTACATTGTAATGCCCCCGATCCATCCCTCCTGCCCTTTATGGTCTGTTATGCTACAGCTTTCTCTCGTGTCTGTCCATTATGGTCAGCTAGCTACCATTGCCTCTTTCCCCTCTGTTCTCTGTTGTCCATGTGCATGGTCCTGTCCCCTCCCTATTGCTTTCTATGGATTGTTGTGCTGCACTCCCGTCGCGCATGCCCTGTGTGCTGTATAGTGCTGCTGCAAACCCTGATGCCTGCCCTGTAGGGTCAGTTTGGTGCACCTCTCCATGTCCCTCCTGTCCTCTGTTATCCGAGTCGATGTCCCTACCCCAATTCCTCCTGCCTTCCATGATCCAATGTACCATACTTACGAACATTTTGAACTTGGTAAGAGGAAGATTTTGAAAAAAAACTGGGGTATTGATTTTCCTCTTTGAGTTACATTGAAAAAGAGGAGATTGTAGACAGGAGACAGATCAAATAAAGCCCTTTTGAGCTTAAAAACATTGGATGTTTCCTGGCTGAATCAGGTCTGTTGGCATGTATGGTTGTGCTACCACTGCCTCTTCCTTCTGCCCACAATGGTCTATTATATTGCCACAGCCTCTCTTGCCAGTCCTGTATTGTTGGTTTGTTGCCCCTGCCCCCCTTTCCATAGTCTGTTGTGCTGCCACTGCCCTTCCTGCCTGCCCAGTGTGGTCAAATTGTTGCCTCTGCACCCTCCTACCTGCCTTCAATTTTCAGAGTCCGTGCCCCTGGCCTCTGCCTCTCAACAGTATCCTAACGAACAACTAGATTGCTAACATTCTATATTTATTACAAAAGTGTGGAACGCCTGACGTCATCTTGATGTAATCAAAACTGTAATACCTAGAGCATTTCCTTTAGAAATTACATATATGAGAGGGTCTTATTTGCATCAAAATTATAGTTAGTGCTCTAAAAAACTAAAATGAGGACATCTTTTCTGAGTTTTCAAATAGCGACAAAGTACTTTTAATTTATTTGTTTTCCTTATGTTTTTTTATCCAGTTGACCACTTGATTAAATGTTGCACTTAGGGGAGAGGATGTGGTGTTACTTCCAGAGCTGCCGACTTTGGAATTGGGGAACCAGGTTGGAGTTTCTGCTTCAGCTCGACATTCTGTGATTCTGGTCAAATCACTTAATCTCCCCATGTCTACAATCAAAATGAATTTGTTCTTGTGTGATGTAACCAATGCTCATGTAAAGCACTCCAATACCTGACAAGTCTGCACTATATAAAACTGCAAAAACACAAAAAATAAAAAGTGTTTTGCACATTTTTGTCATTGGGCTACATGTGGGCTACATCTGGGTGATATTTGTGCTGCATTTGGGCTCTTTTGTCTCTGGTGGCCATCTTGGGAGATTTATTTGTTATGAAGTTTCCTAATTTCCTCATTTACTGCAGTCTCCTCAGTAGGAAATGCTTTCAGTTGTTTTACTTTGATTCCATCAAGAAGGTATTCAGATATGTCACACATTTGCCATAAATTCTGAATGTTAGCACTCTAGTTGCTCATCAGATCACTGTAGTAAAGCTACTGCTCACCCCGGAAGTCTGCTGCTGGTATTAAAAGTGCATGTTTTATTCTGCATGTCAGAATTTTTTAATGAAATAGAAGAGGATTTGAGCAGTCACTCAAAATGTGCCCTAATTTTTCTTTCTTCAGCACTAATCATAATTTCTATGGCAAAATGAACCCCCTCATTGTGTTCCTTTTTAAATTGAATGTTTTAAGTATTACCAGTTTATTCCAATCAAGATGGCTTCAGGTGTGCCATACTTTTGTCATAAGTAAGACAGTAAGCGCTCTAGTTGTTCTTAAGAACACTCTGGGACATTCTGTCATTGGGCTATACTTGGGCTACATCTGGGTGATATTTGTGCTACATTTGGGCTCTTTTGTCTCTGGTGGCCATCGTGGGAGGCTTATTTGTTATGAAGTTTCCTAATTCTATGTCAGGAAGCGGAGGCGAGGATTATGCATTACTTTCTTCACTTTTATTTAACCGCAAGTTCAAATGTTATAGAAAAAACACATATGTCCTTGAATTACAACTCCCATGAACCTCGGGAGTAACCATGGTCACCAACAGTTCAATCCCAGTCTACAACATTAGGCCATATAACACTGTTGTTGCCGTAGTCCTTCCTCTTTCTTCACTGCTGGCCCGTCAGTTAAGTCCCTTCTCTCCTTCACTGTGATTGTTTGGGGTTAGCTGAACGGGTTGTGGTTGCTTGTTAGAGAATTGCCTGTGTTCATTTTTTGCATTTGCAGTCGCTCTTCGCGAGCGCTATATTTAGCGGATCCTTCCGCCCCTTTGGTCCGTGCGGTAGGCTTGTGACCCGAGCGCGTCTTTCGCTTACGGCGCGGGTGCGCTAGGTGGCGCTGTTTCGCGCCATCACCGCATCCATCGCTCCACAGCGCCCTTCGCACCACTTGTGGTCGATCCAGCGCTGAGGGATAGGAGCGCTTCTGCTCGTGCCTGCATTCCCTCGCCTCCTCGCCAAACACCGCCGCAGCGGTAAGCTTGAGGGGCTTAACCCTTAATTAGCATTTACAGCCGATCGCGGCTCCTGCCTGTCACCGCTTCGGGTGGCTGCGCTTCAGGGCACCGGCGAGGGGGCGGCCCCCCTTAACTTTATTGGGGCGTCTTTATCTGAATTGGTGCTCTTCCATCCTGGAAAATGCAATCCCAACGGGAGCATGATTATTTACCCTCTGTATCCTCTGTGGAGGAACTGCTTCCCCCATCGCGCATTCCTCCAGAGGTGGACAGGTTCCTCTCTTCGGCCATTGCCCAGGCACTGGCCCCTCTCCAGGACAGCGTGAATAAACTGTCTGCCCAGTTCTTCAAAGGCACGGGGATCCTGGGGAATGGGGGTGCCAGACCTAGTGGTGTGCTATCTGCTTACCAGCGTAAGGCTCCTAAGTGTGACGCGGGGCACCTGGAGGGCTTCAGTCGCCTTACTGAAGCCTTCCATAAGAGTGCGCGCACGCTACGAGATGCACTCTACCGGAAGGAAGTCTTGCCCGGAGTTACCGGTGACGATGTCACCACGGAGTTTGACCCCGATGAGGGGTTCCCCGATATGGGGGAGGGTGATGGTGATGACGATGAGGATTCATCGGATGACCTTCGGGACTCCAGCAGGTCCTGGCGTGTGCAATCTTCCGCCTCAGATGCCGGGGAAGGGGAGGCCCCCACAGATATGTTTGATCCAACGTGTATTTTCAGGCCCAGGTCCGCAGAATGGTTCCCTGACAAGAAGGTGGCCGACTACGTCGCCCACAAGATTAGAACACCCCTCGACAAAGAAGTGAGAGTGAAACTTCGTTCGGAATGCCCTAGGCCTTCCCTCCCCAATAGAGTCACATTAACACCTGAGATAGATCCCAAATTATGTACCTTTTTTTCGAAATACATGAAGGACCCTAAGAAGGGGATAGATAGATCATGGCGAGCCTGCCAAGACAAGCTCTTGGACGTGGTTGGGCCGCTGACCAAGATCCTCGAATTGGCGGAGAGAGCCAGGGAATCTGCTCAACCCCTTCCCACAGACGATGTGGCGGGCTGGTCAGAGAGGGCTATGCGCCTCCTCGGCAATGCCAACTGTGCCCTCTCGGTCGAACGCCTTCAGTCCCTGTTGCTTATGATTGATCCCAAACTCGGGGAGCTCTCTTCTTCGGACGCAGGCCCAATAGCTCAGGGCTCCTTATTCGGCGACCCTTTCGTCAGGGAGCTAAGGAAATTTGTCTCTACCTTCTCGGCATTGGATAAAGCGCAAGCTTCGATGAAGAAGATCTTCTCCAGGAAGGTTTTTGGCGGGGCCGGAAGAGGTAGGGGGTCGCTCCTCCGGCCGCCAATCCTCCCAAGGCCCTAACAGACAACAAGCCAATAGGAACAACGGGTGGCATGACGGCCGCCAAGGAACTTTCTATCCCTCTCAAGGCGGTAGAGGGAAGAACAACCGAGGGCGTGGAGGAGCACAGAACAACTCCAGTGGATACAACGGTAAGCACTACTCTGTTGTCTCCCGTCCGATTGGGGGAAGAATTGCTCAGTTCTTTCACGAGTGGGCAGGGCTCACCTCAATCCGTGGGTGCTTGAGACCGTAAGAGGGTTCCATATAGAGTTCTACGGGACGCCGGCACAGGCCTCCCGTCCTCGCCCGCTAGTATTCTCCTCACAGGATGAGGCCCTTATAGATAAGGAGGTGCATGATCTTTTATCCAAAGGGGCTATTTGTCAGGCGGATCTCCACCCCAGAGGTTTCTTGCGCAACATTTTCCTAGTAGAAAAGAAGGAAAAAGGCTTCCGCCCAGTCATCAACCTCAGAGCTTTCAACGAGTGGCTGGTTTACCGCCACTTCAAGATGGAAGGGATCCACCTCCTCAGGGATCTCCTTCTTCAGGGCGACTGGCTGGCTCAGCTAGACCTCAAAGACACCTACCTCTCGTTTCCCATTTTTCCCCCACACTGCAGGTTCCTCCAATTGCAGTGGAGAGATCAGTTTTTCAAGTTCCGGACCCTGCCCTTCGGTCTGTCGTCAGCACCTTGGTGCTTTACGAAGCTCCTCAAACCGGTGGTGGAACACCTCCGGACGTTGGGCATCCGGCTGATCATTTATCTGGACAATGTTCTTTTGAAGGAACAGTCCAGGGAGCAATTGGTGGCTCATTTAGAGACCACCATCTCTCTCCTCCAAGTTCTGGGATTTACCATCAACAGTCAGAAGTCGGATCTCATCCCGCAACAGAGCATGACGTTTTTGGGTTTCCGGATAGACTCCAGGGCGGCAACCCTGAACCTCCCGGAGCAGAATATTTGCAAGATCAAGAAAGAGTTACGGAAGGTTCTCCGATGGGACAGGATATCCTTACTCCAGTTGGCCAGGATTGTTGGTTTATTGTCGTCTTCGATACAAACCATCTTTCCAGGACCACTACACTACAGAGCCCTCCAGAGGCTCAAGGCATCCCATCTGCGGAGGGGACTCACATACTCCGAGCTGGTCTCACTAACCCAAGAAGCCAGAACGGAACTCCAGTGGTGGATCGATCACATGGTGGCGTGGAACGGTCGGGCGATCTTTGGCTCCCAACCGGATCTAGTGATAGAGTCGGATGCCAGCCGGCTTGGCTGGGGTGCCAGATGTGGACCGGTCTCCATGGGAGGCAGATGGACGGAGGAAGAGCTGTCCCTCATCAACTGCCTGGAGCTCCTGGCGGGCTCCTTTGCTATTCGGTCTTTCACAAGAGACAAAGCGTCTTGCTGTGTTCTTCTCCGCATGGACAACATGATGGTGGTGCAATACACCAACTGCCTGGGTGGCACTCGCTCCAGAGCCTTGGCGGAGATGGCAAAGGACTTTTGGCACTACTGCCTCCAGCGACAGATTTCAGTCACGGACGAGTATCTACCGGGAACACAGAACTCGGTGGCGGATTGGAGCTCCAGGCACATGCGGGATGCCAGCGACTGGAGGTTGGACCCAGCTGTCTTCCAGGCTCTGACGGATACGTGGGGTCCCTGCCAAGTAGATCTGTTTGCCTCCAGATGGAACGCCCAGGTTCCCCGGTACATCAGCTGGAGACTGGATCCCGGGGTGGAGGCAGTGGACGCGTTCCTTCAGGACTGGGCAGCAATTCAAGCCTACGCATTTCCCCCCTTCCTGTTTATTCAGAGGGTCGCGGCGCAAACCCGCCGACAGAGAGCCTCCCTGATCTTGGTCACACCGATCTGGTGATCTCAAGTGTGGTTCCCTTCCCTCCTAGAATTGTTCTGGGACTCGCCGATCCGCTTGCCTCTATACGACAAGATCCTGATGGACCCACTGGGCCTTCCACATCCTCTGGTCCTCCAAGGCCATCTTCATCTCATGGCATGGAGGATTTCAGGCGACGTTGATGGACAGCTCACTTTCGCAGGACGCTCAATTCCTCATCCAGCAGGCATGGGCCCCAGGGACCACCAAGAGATACAGATCAGCTTGGAGGCGATGGGTGCGTTGATGTATGGCGAAACACCTGGATCCCGTGGGCGCCAGCGTCCCCGATATAGTAAACTTCTTAGCTGAACTGTTTAAGGAAGGGTTGGCCTATTGTACCATCAATTCCTTCCGATCTGCCATCTCAGCAGGCCATATTCCTGTCGACAGGGCTCCTGTGGGGGAGCACCCCTGGGTGAGTAAGCTCCTTAAAGGCATCAGGATTTCTCGACCTCCCGAGCCCCGATACGCGGGCCTTTGGGACGTCAACCTGGTTCTCTGCTTGTTGCTATCCTGGCAACATAATCAGTATCTGTCCAGAAAGAAGATCTCAGCGAAACTGGCAATGCTACTCTGCCTTATGTCTTGTAAGCGGGCATCGGATGTAAGGGCCCTGGACATTACTGCAAGGATTTTTACCCCCGAAGGTGTTACCTTTACCATCTCCAGGAGAACAAAGACGAGTACAAGGTCAATAACTTATCCTGCTTTCCCTGATTCTCCGAAATTGTGCGTGGTTAGATGCCTAAAGACATATGAGGACGTGACATTGGAGGTACGGCTTCCGGGGGAACGGCAACTCCTGATTGCCCTTAAAAAACCTTTCAAAGCGGTGTCCTCTCCGACCATTGCTCGATGGGTCAGATGGATAATGTCAGAGGCTGGCATAGATTCTAGAGAATTTGGCGCACATTCTACCAGGGGGGCTATGGCTTCCAAGGCCATCCAGGTTGGAGGTAGGTTGGAAGACATTATGAATGTGGCGGATTGGTCCTCTGAGTCAACTTTTAAAAAGTTCTACTTCCAACCAATCCATGAAGCGGCCGCATTGGTGGTAATTAAGCTTTAAAAATGCATAATCCTCGCCTCCGCTTCCTGACATAGAATGAGAAATTTCCTAGTTAGCACAAAGGAAAGTTTCAATTCTATTAATGATGCGGAGGCGAGGATTATCCCCCCCGGGCAGGTTATACCTTCGCCTCTCACCCTCTCGGAAGGGATGCAATGCTTACGAGGGCGTGCAATACACCAGGCCCCATCTTATCAGGGAAGTACTATTCTGTACTCTTTACGAGGTTCCCCTTGTCTCATGAAAATGATGTTGTCATGATTGTTTCTGTTGCTCAACTTGCTAAGCTCTGTGGTTTTATGGATAGAGAAGGTGATATATGCATTGCAACTGTCAGGTTTTTCCTTTGTTACAGATTCTATTTTGATTGAATTGTGGCCCTGATTATTGTGCCCAAGAGAGTTCTCAATATCTTCTTAATATCATCCTAGGTTCAGACTCCCAGACGGACTAAGTTTCGGAGGGCTTAACTTCCTGCAGCAGAAAATGAGGAAGGACTACGGCAACAACAGTGTTATATGGCCTAATGTTGTAGACTGGGATTGGACTGTTGGTGACCATGGTTACTACCGAGGTTCATGGGAGTTGTAGTTCAAGGACATATGTGTTTTTTCTATAACCTTTGAACTTGCTGTTAAATAAAAGTGAAGAAAGTAATGCATAATCCTCGCCTCCGCGTCCTTAATAGAATTGAAACTTTCCTTCGTGCTAACTAGGAAATTTCTCATTTCCTCATTTACTGCAGTCTCCTCAGTAGGAAATACTTCTAGTTTTTTACTTTGGTTCCATCAAGAAGGCATTCAGATGTGTCACACATTTGCCATAAATTCTGAATGTTAGCACTCTAGTTGCTCATTAGATCACTGTAGTAAAGCTACTGCTCACCAGGGAAGTCTGCTGCTGGTATTCAAAGTGCATGTTTCAGTCTGCATGTCAGAATTTTTTTATGAAATAGAAGAGGATTTGAGAAGTCAAAATGTGCCCTAATTTTTCTTTCTGCAGCACTAATCGTAATTTCAATGGCAAAATGAACCCCCTCATTTTGTTCCTTTGCAAATTAAATGTTTTAAGTGTTACCACTTTATTCCAATCAAAATGGCTTCAGGTGTGCCATACTTTTGTCATAAGTAAGACTGTTAGCGCTCTAGTTGTTCTTTAGAACACTCTGAGACATTCTGTCATTGGGCTATACTTGGGCTACAAGAAAACGCGATATACAAGGGTCCAAAAGGGGATTAGTTTAACGACTAAAATACCTTTGTTCCCCAGGCAACACTGAAAACAACTAGAAAAAGGTACTCAGTCCGACAACCTAGAACGAAGGCCACTTAGGAGCTACAAACAAAATGGGGACCTCGTCGAATAGTTGATACATCACTGTGTCAAAAGTAAAGAGTCCATCAGCCCACCCTCATTGGCGGAGCTTCGTCATTTGTGACTCTGAGGGGTTATGGTTTGGGCCCATACTATTGAACCATCCGGCTCTATCGAGTGCCTAACCAATTTATCCCCGCATAGAGAGACTCCTGACACAATGTGTGGTCCAACTTATTCAGACTCAAAACTAAAACTGAAAAGTGTGTGCAGTGCTACGGGTGAAGGTGTGTTAAAAATGACTACGTGGGCAAAAAGTATGTTTATTAAGCATTGACCAGGTGTCATATCTAAAAAAAACAGATAGTCTTGAAAGGATAGACTATTTCTTGATTGGTTTCACAAGGTTACAGAAAACCGTACGAAAACACTGGCACATCCTGAACGTGGCCTCAGGCAACATTCCATCTCCTTTGTTTGCGTTTAAAAAGGGTCCCAGCCTGCGCAATAGCCTGGTACACACACGACCACGTACACGACCTGCTCGCACTGACAATACTCTGTGGTCACTACCCCCTGTACGAGGCCACTACCCATGTGGCTCGTGCAGTGTTTGTCCTCAGACAACTAAGGTTACTTCGGTCGACATTGGCACCAGTCGCCCTTGGAAACTTAACAGCCACACTAACTGCAATTCCGAGTGTGTGATTTATATGATCACATGCCCGTGCTCCCTACACTACATCGGACATACTACACGTAAGATCAAGCTCCGTATCAGTGAGCATAAGAGCACGATTCGGTGCAGGAAACAGTCCACTTGCCTCACAGACCACTTTCTGGCTAAACAACATGGAGCCGATGATTTGAGGTGGGTCGTTTTGGAACGACCTTTGATTCCTCAACATGTAACAGACATTACTCGTTTTCTGTTTCTGCGAGAGCAACGTTGGATTTTCAAAATGAAAACAGACGTGCATGGTCTTAACGACAACATTCCGTGGACCTCCTTCTAATTTGTTGGTCCCTAGCATCCTGAACCACTCAGTGACACTCCCTGTTATACATGTAGCGGTTGAGGATTCAGTCATGGATTATTCCCCTAGGTCTCTGATAGCTTGAGGTTTTTGCTTTGTTAACTATTATTTACCCCTGAAGTTATACCTCTAAAAAAAGATTCAATGGTAGGAACATGCTACATTTTGTCTCTCTCGAGATATAGACAAGATAATACAAGCACCTCTAGCTTAACATCTTTTCAGATTGAAGACCCCTCTGCTGTTCGTTCTTTGGGTAATGAATAGATAGGGATAGTGGTTCTTGGCACCCTTCCCTGACTCTTTTATATACATATATACCCTCTGTCCACCAATTCCACGAATGCTTCTCTGACAGAACGAGTTACACCATTAGTAAGGACTTTTGAGTGTTATGGCATATTCACAAGTTTTCTGGGGCACTCACGCTACCCTTCCGTTGACAAAATAGGGTTTGGACCAACAAATGATTCTGACCTGACATCGTGACGCCATTCACAGTTGGCTCCAACATGAATTGAGCAATTGATTTGTTATGTTAACAGATCTGAGTCGGGTTGTGTGCGGTTTGTTGTTTGACCGTTTTGCAGTGTCCGAGGAGGACTGGTATCTCGACATCGGCTTGCATATTAAGCAATAGCCAGTTCCCCTATTCAAGTTCATAGCCATGAGTAACAGGTACACCGAGGTACATTCTCGCGCTAGAAAGGAAGATGCGCATGCGCTAGAGATGCGTTGCACGAGTAGCAGCAGAGAAACACTGTATTCTGTTTTGCGCTATATCCAGGACTGCGCATGCGCCGGAGACTAGTGTCCTGACACCGGCACATGAGCGTTACAGATAGGTGGCCCCTCCTAGATGATGATTACCCACACCTGCGTCCCGAGCCTATGAGCACTCCAATCAGAACAGGTATTTAAAGAGCTCTCCCCCTCCTGCCGTTACCTCCCAGATTGCGTGGAGTCCAGATCGAGGTATCGACGGACAGGTAAGGGTGGAGTAATCTGAAACTGTGTAAAAAGTAGGAATAGGTATTGGGTGCGTGTCTGTATTTCGATGTAGGTGTTAGCGGTAGCAGTAAGCACAATTGGATCATTTGATGTTAAAGAACTTACAGAGGTGTAGTAACCCTCGGTTGCATTGATGAGAATAAACATACAGAGAAAGGTTTTGAAACTATACAAAGGATGACCCTATGCTTGACTGCTCATCGCCTCATAGTTTTCACAATGATGCATTTCTCTGTACTTTGGCATACCGGGATGACATCGTCTGGTTGATCCAGATTTAGAACACAGTGACTCCCCAGTGTATGCGGCTAGTTTCGCTTTTAGAGCGGTTATTCTTAGAGTCAGGGTTTTATTTGGTGTGGTGCTGTTAAATGCTGAGTAAGGGGTATAAAGAGACAAGTATCCATGCGCAACTTGTCTTTGTTTTCCCCACTTGTTAACAGAGCGGTGCCTCCTTCTCCGAGCAGTCAGCCGGGTGAGGTGAGGCTGTCCTCCCACAGAAAGCTGGGTGAGTTGATCTTATATATATACATGTTTTCCCCTTTATGGTTACCACGTTTTGGGTTTTCTGATGAATAAATGCAGTGTCTATCAGTCACTGTAGAACAATGGTCACGAAGGTTGTACGCGAACTGATGTTATACCTCTCTTATGGTTGAATTTTTCCTATCTTTCAGGAAAGAAGATGAAGTTCTTCTAACCAAGCAAAAAGGTTGCTTGCCTGGTAGGGTGGCTGATGCCACACTAGATTTTATGGATTTTTTTCATTTGTCACAAAAAATTTTTTTCACTAGATGAGTTATTTCTGCAGTAGCTCTATTTTTCATCCACGTAGGTCCTGAAGAAAGCCGGGTCAGTTGACCGCTTCGGCTGAAACATGTCGACCTTGTGAAACCAATCAAGAAATAGTCTATCCTTTCAAGACTATCTGTTTTTTTTAGATATGACACCTGGTCAATGCTTAATAAACATACTTTTTGCCCACGTAGTCATTTTTAACACACCTTCACCCGTAGCACTGCACACACTTTTCAGTTTTAGTTTTGAGTCTGAATAAGTTGGACCACACATTGTGTCAGGAGTCTCTCTATGCGGGGATAAATTGGTTGGGCACTCGATAGAGCCGGATGGTTCAATATGGGCCCAAACCATAACCCCTCAGAGTCACAAATGACGAAGCTCCGCCAATGAAGGTGGGCTGATGGACTCTTTACTTTTGACACAGTGGTGTATCAACTATTCGACGAGGTCCCCATTTTGTTTGTAGCTCCTAAGTGGCCTTCGTTCTAGGTTGTCGGACTGAGTACCTTTTTCTAGTTGTTTTCAGTATACTTGGGCTACACCTGGGTGATATTTGGGCTACATTTGGGCTCTTTTGTCTCTGGTGGTCATCTTGGGAGACTTATTTGTTATGCAGTTTCCTATTTCCTCATTTACTACAGTCTCCTCAGTAGGAAATACTTTCAATTTTTTACCTTGACTCCATCAAGAAGGCATTCAGATGTGTCACACATTTGCCATAAATTCAGAATGTTAGCACTCTAGTTGCTCATTAGATCACTGTAGTAAAGCTACTGCTCACCAGGGAAGTCTGCTTCTGGTATTGAAAGTGCATGTTTCAGTCTGCATGTCAGAATTTTTTTCACGAAATAGAATAGGATTTGAGAAGTCACTCAAAATGTGCCCTAATTTTTCTTTCTGCAGCACTAATCATACTTTCTATGGCAAAATGAACCCCCTCATTTTGTTCCTTTTTAAATTAAATGTTTTAAGAGTTACCACTTTATTCCAATCAAGATGGCTTCAGGTGTGCAATACGTTTGTCATCAGTAGGACTGTTAGCGCTCTAGTTGTTCTTTAGAACACTCTGGGAAGCTGCAGTAGAACACAAAGGAATCAACTGACAGTCTCTGCCCTTGTTGGATGTACGTGTTTTACTGAGAATGTCAGACTCCATTCTCACATGACTGAGAAAGATAATGTGAATATACAGAAAATATGCTCTCAGTTTACCTTATAGATCACCTTCCAAACCTCTGTGGGAAAAGCATGAGAAAATAGTTTTCTCTCAAACATGATTCATGATATCCCAGCAGAAGGCTTTTTCACATGGTAAAATCACTTTAGATAACACCACACTTCCTAAAATGAGTATGGTACCATCAACAAATGATTTATAATGTAACTAAAGTCTTAAAACCTTCTATTAACTGCAATACTTTTTAATGAGGTGTTATCATGTATATTGGTCCCAAGATGACTGCCAACACTTCGTGGACAACATCATGTTGTCCGGCACGATATGCTGAAGAGTGACGCCTCGACACTGGAGGATATATAAATAAGAAAATGTTTGGGATACGCTGTTTGTGGAAAGATTGTTAATTGCGAATTTGACTGTTTGAAATTGGAAGCACCGTTTATTAGCATATGATTTAATGAACCTACTGCATATACTGAAGATTTAAGGATTTACTTTTTAGTAACAGCTGCTTAAGCCCTGAGGAAGTCTATATGGAAATTGTAACCATAGACGAAACACGTGTTAGCTGTATGGCTGTATGATCCAAGAACTGAATTTATGTTCCAATACGTCCCCCATGAGAGACTAAAGAAGTTGAAAATAAAAGACTTGGAATGAATATTGGACACTCTTTTACCTTCTTTGAATTTTTGTCTGAAATATTTTTTTTATTGAGACCTATACTGATTGTTATTGCTCAGGGAAATAACTTTTTGATTTGATTTCAGCAATTGCTCGCAATTGTAATTTAACAGCGTGGGGTGGTGGCTGTTTATATTTCCCTTTTGATGCAAATTTGATTAATTGTTTGCTGAGATTAAACCATTAGTCTTTGCGCAGTAAAAACCTCACTACCCATCCATAGAAATCTATCTCTTAACCTCTCTTGTTCCTGGCAGCCTAACCTGAATTTTTCAAAATCTCTTGACTCTTCCTCCAGCTCTTTTTCAGCTTTCTGGATAGCAAGCTCAAGTAATACCTGTGAGAGAGAACAGGGGAACTCTAGAGATGGGTGGAATATACGGTTTAGTGGAAATTGTAGAACACAATCTAGGGAATACTGGGGTAGACAGTCTATGGGAAATCTGCACTCTGAGACTCTGTGTCCATAATGTTATCCTCTGGGTATCATCCACCGAATTTACCCATGAGCTTCCTACATACAACCTTCTCATTTACCGAAAGGGCCTGGAGGAAAGGAGACAAAAATTTGGTGAAAAAGGGAAGAAAGAAAGGAAATAAGGAAGGAAGGGAAAAAGGATGAAAACAAGCAATGGAGTAAGGAAGGACGAATGAGAAGAAGCGTAAAGATAGGTTGGCTAGAAAGAAAGGAAGTATGAACATAAAGGAAAGAACAGGAGAGAAAGATAGAAATGAAAAGGGGGCTGAAAGAAAGAAGGAAGGAAACAAAGAAAGAAGGCTATAGGATCTCCCCATAGGCCTACTGTGTTTTCCATTCTAGCTTGAATGCCATCACATACAGGTTTAAAAGGAAGCTCTACTGGAAAAGCGAATAAAGAAGCCCCACAGCTTAAAGTGCTGTGGCCGAAAGTAAACTAGAACTTGAAAAAACAAGCAATAATTGGAAGACTATCAATCCCAAGACTGGGCATGGTGCCCCCTGAGACACCCTCAGTTCCAGACGAGAAACCCCGAGCTAGTCATGAAGGAGTAAACAAGCGGATAGCAGTAATAGTACCCACTTTGAGCAATAAACAGCAAAACAACCTGCCTACTCTGTTACTTCAAAATGGCATACCTCACACATATTTTTGTGCTTCCAAAATCACATTTGAAACCTGCAGTTCAATAACTCATTTGCCTACATGGATACCATATGAAAACAAATAATTTCCATGATATATTTCTTTTAATATTCATATTTTTAAATCTATTTAACATATGTTAATATTAAACTTCACATGTACATATATTTGAAACAAAAATTCTGAGTAATTTGCATACAGAACAGATACAAAATCCACAATATATATGAATAACCTCTCTGAAGGCAACTGCAACTGCACCCCGCACACACTCGAGTCTGGGCATACACACAATCACATTTCGTTCATACTTAATTTGTTCAAAACGATACATCATACAAACCGAACAGGGTAAAACATACAAATTACAGACCCACGACCAACAACAATAATGTATACACAGAAGCTTTTGTCAATGATAATTAGCCCTTAAAATATGTATGCATATGTGTGCTTCCTGTTGTCTGTATACAATGTAAATAAACACTGGAATCATTTCCAATCAGTTTAGGTTTTCATAGACCTTCAGATAGCAGTTTATCACACCGGGATCTCCTTCTGATTTTCTTTATAGTATCCCAGAAATACTGTTGTCTTTAGGTTCAACTTTAGTAAGCGCCGACGCGCATTTCGGTGCCAAACCCAAAATACGGTCACCACCTTCTTCAGGGCGCTAACATAAAAAAACAAGCATTGGCATAGCCAATAGGTCTCGCCTTTGGGCCTTATAAGTGTTTAGCCATGCAGCACATTACCCTGGCCGCTGTGACGCCAGGGATTGAAGAGCTATACAGTTACTACACACTGGGTCTTGCAGTCAAATTCAGGAATACATACTTGCCCCAGGAAACAGTTATGGACACATTCCAAAGCTTTTTGATGCACAGACACAAAGACAAGTGCCTTATTCCAAGTGAATGACCCCCAAAAATGAACAGATTTAGCAGCCGGTAACCACTGTGCAGAAAATGCACTGGAGAACAACATGTTAAAACAAGCTTACTCTGCGCAGCAGATACTAGTACCAAACGTAAAACAACAGAGAGCACAAACAATGTTGTGTCATCTGCAGTTCTACATTGCAGAAGATATGTTCTTTGAGGTGGTCAGTAAAAAAACAACAACACAGAAAGCTAGAAATGACAAAGCAAATAGGCGTGGATAGCATGAAGTCTACACGTTTGCTTTTTTTTCAATAATGCATCTATAAAAAAACATTTACTTTGTGAGCACGCATGCACTTTATATGGTGGAAGAAAATGCAGATGTAAATGTCTTTCTCACAACCACGCTATCAAAGCAAATGCTGTTTAATTAGAAATAACTTACAACAATCTGTCCGTGTAAAATAAATGATAAATGGTCACCCTGGCTCTAAGCTACTTAACTCATGCTGCGTTTTTCCAGTTTTTCATCTAGAGGGCAGTACGTACTACTGCTTCTGGTCTTCCTTCAGCAACACTGTCAGCAAGCATTTCATGAGAAGCACATCTTCTACACAAAACATGCCACGTTTTCCAGCATTTCATACAGAAGGCAGTACTGCTGCTGGAGTTCCTACGTCAACATGGTCAGCAAGCATTAAAGCGCTTTACATGAGAAGCACATCTACACGAAAGCATACTTTTCTGCCTCCGTGGCTTGGGGGAGGTCAATCTGAGCTCCTGGTCAACTTCCTGTGTTTCTGGGCAACTCACTGAGGGGCATATCAACAACAACCGGCGATAATTATCGCTAAGCGCACTTAGCGCTAGGATAATTATCGCCGGCTAGCATTGATTTTTATCACTGAGATAGCGTGCTATTAGCAACGCTTATCTCAATAGCGATAAAAATCCTCACGCTAAGTGGCTAACGTGAGATTATCGCTGGAAACCCAGCGATAATCTCAAGTTAGCTTGTTGATAGGGACAGACAAACTTAGCCATGATATCCTCCTTCCATAGGATATCATGGCTAAGTCAGAAAAATAGAACAAAACCAAGGGATGCAGTTCCTCTGGGAAGGAAAGGGGGAGAGCGATTAGTCTCTATATAATGCCCTCACACACCTAGCAAGGTGTCATGCTTCATCATAGGGCTGTGCTCCTCGTCGGGCCGGCGCTGCAATGCCCGACGGGCTCCCGCGAAGGGGCTCTTTTTCGGAGATCTTTTTAAGAGACAGCCGTATGGGTGCGTGGGGGTCAGTGCAACAAGTGTAGTGAGTGGTGGTGTAGTGAGTTAAAATAGGTATGGTATTACCAGGCAATGAGTCAATTTATTCTGATGGTATACCAGCCTAAGTAAAAATATAAGTGATCCCAAAGGGATTATGATGATCCCTAGGGAGATCAGATGGTCGACATGTTTCTTGCTCTATGCCCTAATGGGTCGGTGGCAATTCATCAGGACCACGTGAGAAAGTGCTCAAAAAAATGTGGGAACTCTACTACATAATTTAGTGATGTAGCAATTGTCAATACATCACCATGCAATCCAATGGGGTCCCTAAGGGAAGTGGACCCTTTGTTGCAGTACCTGGAAAAGAAAGGGGAAAAGGGAGGACAACACAGATACATGAAACAAAATTCGCAAAGGTTCTGGGCTCCTGAAGGGAACCGTGCGTATGGTGTGGCCACCATATGGATGTGTTCACACAGTGACCCAACCAGAGTCATATCTAATACATACCGGTGTTTACCAGATAAGTGAAAGGTGTGGCTGCCTGGCGGATATTGAAATGTGGGACAAACTGTGATGCGCTGGCTCAGAGCGTAACCAGGCGTGGGGCATGCTTAGACGAAATTGGAAACATGCGACTGAGTGCACACAATAGCAAAGTAGTGTCGCAATTTATCCTGTGCGCTTATACATGCTCCGAAGTTGAGGAATAAAGCGTGGTATTGTATCCTGGTGGACCGCCCTGACAAATGGACACTCGCGCTAATGTTGGGGGGTTGTTTTTAGATGACTAAAGGCCTGCCTACGTCACTAGATGCGAGTGACCAGGTGTACACCGTTACGCTAATGTGCCGCAATATTGTACTAAGTGCTACACATGCTCCGCCGCGGAGGGGTCAGGCGTGGTAATATATTCTAGGGAAATACCCTTTAAAATACTCGCGCTTATTGTGAGTGGGAGACTTTCACGGCAAAGGACGCTATTACAAAGGAAACTGTTGCGCCCCGCTAGTGGGTCTGTAGATCAGAATGTAGTGCGGAGTAGACTCACCCCCATTTGGGAAAAAACCTGTAGTACGGGTTCGCCTGGCGGCCAGGGAACGCCTGTCCTGAAACGATATGTAAAGGATAGTATATCATACCTGGCAAGTGAAATAGCTGTGCCGGGACCCAGGGGTGGCGAAATACTTACAAAGTGTCGGCGCGTTCGCTGCCGGGTACCTACTACGGCTCAGGCTTCCGTAGCGCACTGCTGTGCGTGGGTGGCTAATAACGGAAGTGAGCAGACGTGAGCAGCCGTGGCCCGAGTGAAAGACTAGTCCGCAAGTCACGGCCGCCATGATGGGAGTGCAAAATAACTTTATTGTTCAACGAGGGCGGTAATGGACATTCGGCCCAGTTTATAGAACAAAATTCGAGCGTGACAGGGAATGTTGTATGTGGGAGATATGTGGGTGATTATTATATAGGTGATTGGGTAACATGTGGTTTACTATCCCCTGGACGGACAAAGGTATAGATTATGTCGCAACAATGATAACTAAAATTATGAATGTAAAGGGGATATTGTGTATTCTCCCCATATCAGGTTGAAAAGCCAAAAAAAAGCAATTTAATGTTGAAACTGACTTTCGGACTGCCTGGCCCATGGGGAATGGTCTAGGTTATCCCCAATAAAAGCTGTTGCTTGTCGCAATTACTTGCACAACCCCAGTCACCGCCCTGAGAAGATATGCCCATTATAGAATTCTTAGCGGCCATCTCATATCGCCAGATGTTCATGAATTATTGAGAGTGGCCCACGGTATATCATCGTTAAGGCCGTTGGTATGGCTCGAAATTCTAAAGATCCACTGTTGTTCCTTGCGGAAAAGGGCTTCCTTACTGATTTTTGGGAAGGCTTGAAGGACTGTCCATGAGAGGTCATTGGCAGTGTGTTTAGCTTCCACGAAATGTGTGCACATTTTCGTGCTGATCTTTTTGCATCTAATGTTACTCCGATGTTCGGAGATCCTGATCTTTATTGGACGTGTCGTCATGCCAATGTACATTAGCTCACAAGGGCATTGGATTAAATAAATGCAATTGCGGGTGTTGCAATTGGTATGGGATCTCTGTTGCCAATTCAGATTATCCGAGAAAGTTATAGATTTACTCGTTTTTGTAAGGTTGCAAGCAGTACATTGTCCGCATGGATGGTGGCCTGTCACAGGCGGAAGTCCCCACAGTCTTTGCTCAACTAGAGGAGCGGGTTTTGGTCTAGTGCTGATGAGCATGGTTTTCAAATTGTCAGTTCTTTTAAATGCGAAACGTGGTTTCGGAGCTTGCCAGCCTCCTACCGATAGAAGTTTCCAATGCCTTTTGATTATTTTTTGGAAGGTGTTAGATTCTGGAGTGAAGGTGCTGACACAAGTAATTAAGTCAGTTTTCATTCTTTCTGTAGATGCCAGCAAGACATCTCTGTTGGTATTGCGAACCCTTTTGTAGGCCGTTCGTGTTATACTGTCCGGATATTCTCTGCGGGCTAGGTGGTCAGTGAGTTCGTGTGCCTGTGATTTGAAATCCTCCAGTGCGCTACAATTTCGACGTAGTCTGAGATATTGCCCGTATGGCAGGTTGTTTCGTAGAGCCTTGGGGTGAAAACTACTGAAGAGTAGTGGGCTATGACTGTCAGTTGGCTTTTTATAAGTTTTAGTGGTCAACCCCAGAGTGCTTTTTTGAATGAGTAAATCCAGGAACGGCAGTTCAAGCACGGAGGAGTTGGCTGTGAATCGCAAATAAGGGTTGAGGGAATTAACCCATATTACAAAAGAAGGGATGGTATTCAGATCCCCTTTCCAAAAAATGAGTATATCGTCAATATACCTCCGCCAAAGGGTGATGTTACCCTGGTAGATGTTGGTCTCACAAAGAATGTTGTTGGCCTCAAAATGAGCCATGTAGAGGCATGCCAGGCTGGGAGCAAACGTGCTCCCCATCGAAGTGCCCTGGACTTGATGGTACATTCGATCTTCAAATTGGAAATAGTTTTTAGTTAGGGCAATCTCTGCACACTCCATAATAAAGGAGATTGGGGTGGGTGAGTTCCATGTTTGTGCTCGTAGAACTTCTTCCACAACATCCAAGGTGGCCCTCTGCGGGATGTTAGTGTAGAGGGCCTCTACATCCAAAGTGACCAGGGCATCCACTCTACTGCCAGTTTCGTTAGTTTGTTTAATGATGTTAAGGACGTCCCTTGTGTCTAGTAGAAAAGTTGGTGTTTTTTGTACCAGAGGGCGTAAAAAATGGTCGCAGAACCGCGAGAGGGGTTCTAGTACCGAGTTGATACCTGACACAATCGGCCTCCCAGGTGGGGGCAGGACACCTTTGTGGATTTTGGGTAATGTGTAAAAGTAAGGTATCCGGGGATCCTTATTTGTCAAGAATTCCGACTCATTTTTCGAAATCCAGCCCTGTGTTAAGGCACTGGTCACTAATGTTCTTATTGTGATGACCAGTTTGTTGGTTGGATCTTCTTTGATTTGTTGGTAGTACCGTGTGTCACTAAGTTGTCTTAGGCATTCTGTTCTGTAATCAGGGGTGGACATAATCACTATAGCTCCCCCCTTGTCAGCCTCTTTGATGGTAATAGTGGTATCTTGGCTCAGATCAGTTATTGCCACATTTTCAAGGCGTGAGATATTGTGGAAGGATTTTTTCTCTGTCATGTTGTTAATGTCATTGAGGACTGCTTTCTCAAAGGCCAAGATTTCCGGAGGGACCATTGCGGATGAAGGAGTGAAGGAGGATGGTTTGCGTAGGCCTGAGTCAGATGAGGGAGGAGGATTTTGACCTGTGAAGAGATTCCTCAAGCGGATTTTCCGAAAGAGGTCATGTACCTCACAATGAGTTCTAAATTCGTTGTGTCGTGGTGTGGGCACAAAACCCAGACCCTTAGAGAGGATCTTAGTCTCTTGTTGGTTTAGTTGTCGATCTGACAGATTTACTATCAGTTTTTCTTCCCTCTGTGGCTCCTGAGTTCCATCGGGCCTTGGTCTGTTTGGTCTTTCCAGTGGACCTGTTTTTGTTGATTGTACCCTCCTCTTCTTCTTCCTCTGCCCCTGCCCCAGCCTCTGCCTAAAAAAGGTTGTGGTAGGTAGGGGTTGAATGGAACAGGTCCCTGTTGGAAACCAGGTGGTTGCCACATGTGCGGGCCTGGAAAGGGTGGCATGGGGTAGGTATATTGTGGGTTCGGTGGTCCTTGTTGCTGGTAGGATTGTTGGCCTCTCCAACTCTCAGAGCTAGAATTACTGCTGTTGGAATTCGTTCTTCGACGGGAGCTAGAACTTTCGTCTGACGAGTAATCACTCTGTGCGTTTTGAAAATCGTCTTTTAGGTAAGGATAGATTTTTTCTTTATTGAAGCGGTTGATATCTTTTTGGAGTTTGTTGATTTTTTGTCTCATTAGATAATCCTTATTTTCTGCGATTTCGCTATTGATTTCTGATAATTTGGTTTTAAAGGCCGCAATAGTGATGGTTGCTTTTAATGCTCCTTCGGCAATGGTGATCTGGATGATTAGATCATCAGCAAGACGTTTGGCGGTCTTAATAATCAGTATCAACCAGTCCCTAGTGCACTTCCAGGCAACTAGGGACCATTCTTCCTTAAATTGCTTGTCCTCAAGGAAGATTCTTGGCATGTTTGACACAATAAGCCCATTGGGGGCTATATTTGCGCGGAGATATTCGGTCATAATTGCCCCGTGCATTATGATCTTCATTAGTTGGCGTTTCATGTTGGTAATGCTGTTCCAGTCACTGCCCATGCTCGTAGTGGCCATGGCTCCGTCTGCGTCCAGTAAAGATGGTGTTCTGAGAATTTCTGTCACTAGATCGTCATCAAAGGATAGACCTTGGTGTTGTTCCATGGTCGGGGTTGTCCAAGGGAAGGGTAAGGGAGGAAAAAGAGGGGGAGGGCGGTAATTATCCGCTAGCCACAAGGGCTAAGGTTCCACGGCTGGGCCGCCGTACGTAATGCTTCAAAAAAACGAAAGTCGAAAGACGAAAGTTCTAGCTCCCGTCGAAGAACGAATTCCAACAGCAGTAATTCTAGCTCTGAGAGTTGGAGAGGCCAACAATCCTACCAGCAACAAGGACCACCGAACCCACAATATACCTACCCCATGCCACCCTTTCCAGGCCCGCACATGTGGCAACCACCTGGTTTCCAACAGGGACCTGTTCCATTCAACCCCTACCTACCACAACCTTTTTTAGGCAGAGGCTGGGGCAGGGGCAGAGGAAGAAGAAGAGGAGGGTACAATCAACAAAAACAGGTCCACTGGAAAGACCAAACAGACCAAGGCCCGATGGAACTCAGGAGCCACAGAGGGAAGAAAAACTGATAGTAAATCTGTCAGATCGACAACTAAACCAACAAGAGACTAAGATCCTCTCTAAGGGTCTGGGTTTTGTGCCCACACCACGACACAACGAATTTAGAACTCATTGTGAGGTACATGACCTCTTTCGGAAAATCCGCTTGAGGAATCTCTTCACAGGTCAAAATCCTCCTCCCTCATCTGACTCAGGCCTACGCAAACCATCCTCCTTCACTCCTTCATCCGCAATGGTCCCTCCGGAAATCTTGGCCTTTGAGAAAGCAGTCCTCAATGACATTAACAACATGACAGAGAAAAAATCCTTCCACAATATCTCACGCCTTGAAAATGTGGCAATAACTGATCTGAGCCAAGATACCACTATTACCATCAAAGAGGCTGACAAGGGGGGAGCTATAGTGATTATGTCCACCCCTGATTACAGAACAGAATGCCTAAGACAACTTAGTGACACACGGTACTACCAACAAATCAAAGAAGATCCAACCAACAAACTGGTCATCACAATAAGAACATTAGTGACCAGTGCCTTAACACAGGGCTGGATTTCGAAAAATGAGTCGGAATTCTTGACAAATAAGGATCCCCGGATACCTTACTTTTACACATTACCCAAAATCCACAAAGGTGTCCTGCCCCCACCTGGGAGGCCGATTGTGTCAGGTATCAACTCGGTACTAGAACCCCTCTCGCGGTTCTGCGACCATTTTTTACGCCCTCTGGTACAAAAAACACCAACTTTTCTACTAGACACAAGGGACGTCCTTAACATCATTAAACAAACTAACGAAACTGGCAGTAGAGTGGATGCCCTGGTCACTTTGGATGTAGAGGCCCTCTACACTAACATCCCGCAGAGGGCCACCTTGGATGTTGTGGAAGAAGTTCTACGAGCACAAACATGGAACTCACCCACCCCAATCTCCTTTATTATGGAGTGTGCAGAGATTGCCCTAACTAAAAACTATTTCCAATTTGAAGATCGAATGTACCATCAAGTCCAGGGCACTTCGATGGGGAGCACGTTTGCTCCCAGCCTGGCATGCCTCTACATGGCTCATTTTGAGGCCAACAACATTCTTTGTGAGACCAACATCTACCAGGGTAACATCACCCTTTGGCGGAGGTATATTGACGATATACTCATTTTTTGGAAAGGGGATCTGAATACCATCCCTTCTTTTGTAATATGGGTTAATTCCCTCAACCCTTATTTGCGATTCACAGCCAACTCCTCCGTGCTTGAACTGCCGTTCCTGGATTTACTCATTCAAAAAAGCACTCTGGGGTTGACCACTAAAACTTATAAAAAGCCAACTGACAGTCATAGCCCACTACTCTTCAGTAGTTTTCACCCCAAGGCTCTACGAAACAACCTGCCATACGGGCAATATCTCAGACTACGTCGAAATTGTAGCGCACTGGAGGATTTCAAATCACAGGCACACGAACTCACTGACCACCTAGCCCGCAGAGAATATCCGGACAGTATAACACGAACGGCCTACAAAAGGGTTCGCAATACCAACAGAGATGTCTTGCTGGCATCTACAGAAAGAATGAAAACTGACTTAATTACTTGTGTCAGCACCTTCACTCCAGAATCTAACACCTTCCAAAAAATAATCAAAAGGCATTGGAAACTTCTATCGGTAGGAGGCTGGCAAGCTCCGAAACCACGTTTCGCATTTAAAAGAACTGACAATTTGAAAACCATGCTCATCAGCACTAGACCAAAACCCGCTCCTCTAGTTGAGCAAAGACTGTGGGGACTTCCGCCTGTGACAGGCCACCATCCATGCGGACAATGTACTGCTTGCAACCTTACAAAAACGAGTAAATCTATAACTTTCTCGGATAATCTGAATTGGCAACAGAGATCCCATACCAATTGCAACACCCGCAATTGCATTTATTTAATCCAATGCCCTTGTGAGCTAATGTACATTGGCATGACGACACGTCCAATAAAGATCAGGATCTCCGAACATCGGAGTAACATTAGATGCAAAAAGATCAGCACGAAAATGTGCACACATTTCGTGGAAGCTAAACACACTGCCAATGACCTCTCATGGACAGTCCTTCAAGCCTTCCCAAAAATCAGTAAGGAAGCCCTTTTCCGCAAGGAACAACAGTGGATCTTTAGAATTTCGAGCCATACCAACGGCCTTAACGATGATATACCGTGGGCCACTCTCAATAATTCATGAACATCTGGCGATATGAGATGGCCGCTAAGAATTCTATAATGGGCATATCTTCTCAGGGCGGTGACTGGGGTTGTGCAAGTAATTGCGACAAGCAACAGCTTTTATTGGGGATAACCTAGACCATTCCCCATGGGCCAGGCAGTCCGAAAGTCAGTTTCAACATTAAATTGCTTTTTTTTGGCTTTTCAACCTGATATGGGGAGAATACACAATATCCCCTTTACATTCATAATTTTAGTTATCATTGTTGCGACATAATCTATACCTTTGTCCGTCCAGGGGATAGTAAACCACATGTTACCCAATCACCTATATAATAATCACCCACATATCTCCCACATACAACATTCCCTGTCACGCTCGAATTTTGTTCTATAAACTGGGCCGAATGTCCATTACCGCCCTCGTTGAACAATAAAGTTATTTTGCACTCCCATCATGGCGGCCGTGACTTGCGGACTAGTCTTTCACTCGGGCCACGGCTGCTCACGTCTGCTCACTTCCGTTATTAGCCACCCACGCACAGCAGTGCGCTACGGAAGCCTGAGCCGTAGTAGGTACCCGGCAGCGAACGCGCCGACACTTTGTAAGTATTTCGCCACCCCTGGGTCCCGGCACAGCTATTTCACTTGCCAGGTATGATATACTATCCTTTACATATCGTTTCAGGACAGGCGTTCCCTGGCCGCCAGGCGAACCCGTACTACAGGTTTTTTCCCAAATGGGGGTGAGTCTACTCCGCACTACATTCTGATCTACAGACCCACTAGCGGGGCGCAACAGTTTCCTTTGTAATAGCGTCCTTTGCCGTGAAAGTCTCCCACTCACAATAAGCGCGAGTATTTTAAAGGGTATTTCCCTAGAATATATTACCACGCCTGACCCCTCCGCGGCGGAGCATGTGTAGCACTTAGTACAATATTGCGGCACATTAGCGTAACGGTGTACACCTGGTCACTCGCATCTAGTGACGTAGGCAGGCCTTTAGTCATCTAAAAACAACCCCCCAACATTAGCGCGAGTGTCCATTTGTCAGGGCGGTCCACCAGGATACAATACCACGCTTTATTCCTCAACTTCGGAGCATGTATAAGCGCACAGGATAAATTGCGACACTACTTTGCTATTGTGTGCACTCAGTCGCATGTTTCCAATTTCGTCTAAGCATGCCCCACGCCTGGTTACGCTCTGAGCCAGCGCATCACAGTTTGTCCCACATTTCAATATCCGCCAGGCAGCCACACCTTTCACTTATCTGGTAAACACCGGTATGTATTAGATATGACTCTGGTTGGGTCACTGTGTGAACACATCCATATGGTGGCCACACCATACGCACGGTTCCCTTCAGGAGCCCAGAACCTTTGCGAATTTTGTTTCATGTATCTGTGTTGTCCTCCCTTTTCCCCTTTCTTTTCCAGGTACTGCAACAAAGGGTCCACTTCCCTTAGGGACCCCATTGGATTGCATGGTGATGTATTGACAATTGCTACATCACTAAATTATGTAGTAGAGTTCCCACATTTTTTTGAGCACTTTCTCACGTGGTCCTGATGAATTGCCACCGACCCATTAGGGCATAGAGCAAGAAACATGTCGACCATCTGATCTCCCTAGGGATCATCATAATCCCTTTGGGATCACTTATATTTTTACTTAGGCTGGTATACCATCAGAATAAATTGACTCATTGCCTGGTAATACCATACCTATTTTAACTCACTACACCACCACTCACTACACTTGTTGCACTGACCCCCACGCACCCATACGGCTGTCTCTTAAAAAGATCTCCGAAAAAGAGCCCCTTCGCGGGAGCCCGTCGGGCATTGCAGCGCCGGCCCGACGAGGAGCACAGCCCTATGATGAAGCATGACACCTTGCTAGGTGTGTGAGGGCATTATATAGAGACTAATCGCTCTCCCCCTTTCCTTCCCAGAGGAACTGCATCCCTTGGTTTTGTTCTATATTCCTCGGAGCACGGTGCAGGACCTCATCAAAAAGCTCTTGGTTCCTCCCCCTTTTTTTGAAGTAAGTCAGAAAAATACCAGACGTAAAAAAGCAGCGTTAACCACGGTTAGCGCTGCTTTTTTTGTCTCTAACAGGGTTAGCGATATTCTTGATAATAGGAGAAATGTCGCTTAGCGACATTTCTCCTATTATTTTACTCTGGAACGCCCCCTTTGCATCTCCTTAGAGATGCAAGGAGAAGCGTAGAGTAAAAGGGTGCTAACATGCAAATTTGCATGTTAGCACCTTGTTGTTGATAGGGTACTAGCTTTATCTCTGCTTTTTTGGCTATTAAAGCCAAAAAAGCAGAAATAAAGCCCTTGTTGATATGCCCCTTAATCCCCTGCTACACAAAAACAAAAACAAGCTCGAGTGAGCAGAATGAAAAAGAAAAATAAAGTCAGCACCGTTGGCGTCGTGTGATTTCCCATACACCTTCACCTAGGCAAAGTAGATTAAAATAGCATGCTGGATGCAATGTTTTTAACACTGGGAAAGATGGGCATGGAGGAGCCACAGGCATGGAGGGAATCAATACATGAATAGCCCGAACCCAAACCTGGATAGGTCGAAAATAGTCTCGCGTTCACAACATCCAGCTTTGGAAAACAGAATGACATTGAATAAGATAGGTGTCGCCTGGCGTGTCTCTAGGGACAGGAACATGAACTCACCAAAGAATGATTCAAAGCTGACCATCAAGTGTCTTTTGGAAGCAGCTGGCAGAACCTACACCAAAGAAATTATATATAATATAGAGCCTGTCGAACGCTAAAACTGCGCATTAGTTTTTAGGTCAAGGGTAACGGGATGGGCACAAACTCACTGGAGCGTTGCGGTGTATTAACACCAGACGATCTGCCAATGCCGGGACCTAACAAAAAGAACGAGTTTCAGATCAGGTCAGAAAGCAAGTCACTGGACAAGTGCTGCTTAAGTAGTAAATGAAGAGAAAAAAAGCTCAAAGTTGCAAAGAGGATCCAGTGTGTGTTGTCCTCTATAACAATGATATCAGGCCCGCTGGTCCGTAGCCACAGGTGACCGGGAGCCCCTCCCCTTGGTTTGGAGGCAGCTGTTTGTGATGTCGGGATGTCGGAAGCGGGTTGCCGCGCTCTGAGACAAGCTGAGACAAGCTGTAATCGGCACCGTGTTTGACGGACTTTCATGCTGATCTGGTGTTTTTTTCTTTTTCTTGTTCGGCTCCTTGGCGCTGCCGAAGGATGGCCCGGAAGATGTTGCTCCCCAATGCCCTCGAAAAGTGAAGACGGGGAGAGTGAGGTTCCGGCCTTCCCCTTAGTGGCATAGCGACGGTACAACGCTGGAAAAACTTTACTCTGCGGCAGCTCGACTGAACGAGGAGGTGCGAGGAGGTGCGGCTCAGCCCTTATGAAAAACTGCCTGTCTATCCCCATTTGCCTGCGTATCCCCACCTGGAATTTCGCTTCTTAGGGATTTTTGCTCTCCTTTGGGGGAAAGGAGCCTGCAAAGTTGAAGCTGCTTATCGGTGAGTCATCAGTCACCAGTCACCAGTCATCTGGTACCGGGGTACTCCTGCCCTTTTTTTTGTTTTGTTTCTGCTTTCTGCTCTCTCCCCTGCTGTTTTTTTCTTGCGCATTCTGTAAGGCACTGAGGAAAACAATCCACAGGAAAGACCACCTTGTTATCTGGCAGGATGGGGAAAAACCTCTGTTAGAATGGGGAACCTCTGGTTGGCACAGGTAGGTACTTGTGACAAGCAGTGGTCCCTTCTTCTATTCAGGGCGAGAGAATTACCCCTTCAGAACAACCCCTGCTCACCCTATAGGTAGTGTGGCGCGAGCAGTCCGGGCTAAACTTCAGGGCGCTAGTCAGTTAAGCATTTATGATCACACACAGTAAACCACAATGATCCCCCACAAACGGACACCAGGCGTAAGTTGTATCAAAAATACGGATGCTTTATATAAAAGATTCTTTGTTACGCAGGCATGTACAAGACCATCAATAACGGTTACGAAATGGAAGCCACAAGATGATAATTAGGCACTGTTCTTGTCGTTGGTAATTTATTCGATCACGAGCGCTTCACAGGGCTCGGTTGCGTCGGTCCAGTCACGATGATGCGCAACCCAGGGTACAGTGATACGGGGAAATCAGAACGTTGCGGACCCCGAGTCCGATAGAGAGTTCACTGTACCTGGGAACGTGCGATGTGCTTGGACGAGTCTTCAGGAGAGATGCAGGTTCTGCACCTCGTGGGTCTTCCGGATCAAGAATTCAGCGGGCGGCTCTCGGTAGACAGGGGCGGCCCAGGGCCTCCGACACGGACTGTGCGGGAGGTCACTGCGGAGGGCGGCACGGTCAGTCTCAGGCTGGGAGGTGAAGCGGGGTGGCCGGATACGTTACGACGTACGGGCGGCCGTCCGAGGCTGGATTTCACTTCCCCACTAGAAATCCGGCGGGAGGGCAAAAGGGCACCAAGCGCGCTCCAGTAGCAGGCAGGTGACAGGGAAGCGGGACGGCCAGACTCGATGGGTCCAGAGCGACTCAGGTAGAGCGGGGCTCTTGGCGAGTGGAGGCGGCCAGGCTTCTGGGTGTCACGGCCCTAGGAGGGATGCGAAGGTGCGCAGGGCACTCCGGCGGGAGAAAGCACACGGCTCGAATTCTCAGACGAGCGGAGACACGGTGAACCCACTGGTCCTGGGGTTCAGTTCAGGGGGCAAGCTCTTCTTCCAAGCCCTTGGAGATAGTTGAAGAACAAAGTGCAAAAGTCTCTTTCAGTCTTTTTCCTCTCCTTCCTTAGCAAGGCACCTACTGCAGGCCAGTCCCTCAGGTCAGGGAAAGTTACTCCTCCTTCAGCTTCTTCCAGGTCCTTCTAGTCAGGCAGAGTTCCTTCGTGGTTCAATCTGGATCTAATTTCTTAGGAGCCAGGCTCCTACTTTTATACAGTGATTCTTTTGTTCTTTAGCGCCAGGGGGCCTGGGCCTGGCTCAGTCCAGTTTTGGAGCACTCTGTTGTGGTGACTCGGCTTGTTCCTTTCAGCAGCAGGGCAGAGACATCAGCCGCTCCACAGGGGGCGGCGCCGGCTTTGTGGTGGCAGAGCACAGGTCTATTCAAGAGTCAGGGTGCACTCCTCCCACCCATCCTGGTGTAATCTCTCTACCCACCACCTGGCAGCCAACCTGTCTCCTGGAATCCCCCAGCCCTGCTCCTGTACTGTTGCTAGGCAGAACACACACACACAGCAGAGGCGGACTGAGATGGTCAGGCACGCAAAGGCTAACTTTCTAAAAGTAGCATTTGCAAACCCAGGATATTAAAATAACCTTTACTAAAAGATGTATTTGATTATCCCGAGTTCAGGCATACTAAACATGACGTTCTACCATGCTCTCTGAGTCCACGGGGGTCACAGCGTGTAGCGATCCCAGCAGCCCATTCTGGCCTATGGAGAGCAGGTAGCCTTCAATAGTGAAAAACGAAAATGGCTGTAATTCACTACTAAGACATGCCACACACATCAGGGCATGTCCTACCTTATACCTACAATGCACCCTGCGCTTAGGCCTACCAGAGGGGTGACTAACATGTAGTTAAGGGAAGGTTTAGGGACTGGTAAGTGGGGACACTTGCTCAGTCAGCGCGACGGTAACAGACCGCGCGCAGGTTCTGCAGTGGCAGACCCTGGACACATTTTACCCCGCTGCTTCGGTGGGTGGCACAACCAGTGCTGCAAGCCCACTAGCAGCATTTGGATATACAAGCCCTTGGCACCCCTGGTGCACTCTACTAGGGACTGATAGTAAACCAAATAAACCAAACGTGGAAGTCAATTCACATAATACATTTTACCATAGGGAGCACTTGCACTGTGGCACTGGATGGCAGTGGCCCAGTGCCCTGAGCAGCTAACACCAACACAAAACACATTGAGGCACAGACAAAAATGGAAGGGTGACCCACGCCAATGGTGCCAGGTCTAACAACCTCGAATCTAAGGTTACTGCCATAAGACCATATGCAGCGACAAAACGCAAGATAAAAACTCGCCCTGGGCAGACTAAGACAACGTTACCTGCAGCAGCGAGGCTAGAGAGCAATCCAGGCCAGACTGCTACTATATCCAGTCTGGAGAGCACCGACGAAGAGGGGCGTCTCTCAGCAGAAGTCGACTCACCCCCAAAAGGATTAATGTCTGCCCCAGGTCTCGGGAATGATTCCCCCTTTGAAAATCCAGCTTTTGTTTCAGTTCCAGTCCATTTATCCCCAACTGTGGGCCCCAGCTTTAAAGAAGATCGCCAGAGGTTGATACTACTCAGGCATCCCGACTGAATGCCTCCACCCCTATATTAAATAAGGTGAAGGGCACACCCTTACTTTCGGCACCGACCGTTGAACAGTCTATTTTGAGATCCCCTAAATTAATGATGCCGTTAGCGGGTTTACCAGCAATGGCAGCTATCTCACAGACCCCTGCCTTAACACTCCCCCTACAGGAAGGCTCAACTACTACTTCTGAAGATGCAGGTGAAAATATAACAGCAGTAAGACCACGACTGGTAACAGCCCTATCCGAGACTGTCGCTGTGCACCCAGTAGTGGAAATAGAAATAGGTGACTGTTTACCAGTTCCTGTGGAACAGGCAGGGATCTCATCTCTTTTGAATAATGCTCAGCTCCAGCCTCCAGTTTCTGAAATCAAAGAAGCAAATATGTTTAAAATAGACATTAAGGAAATGCTCAATATGATCTTAGATGAAATCAGGGATTTAAAAAAATCACACGAAACTGTGACGGCATCCATTCACTTTCGTCTGGATAAAATCGAAGAAGCAATGACGGGTTTCCCCGCTAGAATTCCAGAAGCAGAGACAAGAATCTCTGACTTGGAAGACCAGATGAACATTATGTCCTTGAAAGTTAAAGAGGGGGTTAAGGAAAAACGAGTACTGGAAAATAAACTGGAGGAACTTGAAAATCATTCCAGGCGCACTAACCTTCGGTTTGTAGGGGTCCCGGAGGGTATTGAAGGAGCACAACCTCTCCAGTGGGCAGAATCCTTCATTAAACAGAAAATACTTCCTGGCTGTATGGATGATTTAACAATTACCCGAGCGCATAGAATGCCATCTCACCCTCTTCCAAACTCTCTGATAACTCGCACCATTTTAGTTAATTTTGCAGATTTCAGAGTCAAAGAGAGAATCCTCAGCAAGGCTATTGAACAAAGACAATTTTCAGTTAATGAGACATCAAAATGCCGAGTCTTTTCAGATATGTCAGCTCAGGCAGCCAGAAGACGAAAAGAGTTTGTTAAACTCCTGCATCTTTTTAAAGCTAAGGGGGCACAAGCCTCCATAGCACAACAATCAAAGCTAAAGGTTCTAGTGAGAGGAACATTTCTTATGTTTTCGTCGGTTGAAGAAGCTCAGGAATTACCGAAAGAGCTATCAGCAGGATAGAACATCTTCTCGCAGGGGGAGGAAAATAAAGAAATGCGGGGGAAAGGTGAAGGGTAGAAAAAAAGGAAGAAGAAAATATGTTAAAAAGGGGGAAAAAGGGAACAGAGAAGAGGGGAAGAGAGGAGGAAGAAGAAGGAAAGGGCAAGGAAAAGGGAAAAGAAAGGAAAATTAAATGGCTACTGCCTGCACTGGGGAGGGGGGGTGAAAGGTCACATAGGGTGCATCAACAAGGCACCCCATGCAGTTTGGGAGGGTGAGATGTAGTAAGCGGGAATCTCCCACATCTCTAGAGGGTAGGCGGGGCTTGGGTTGGGGGGTTTGGGTTAAAAATAATAAAATGAGCAGTATCAGGGAAAATTGTAAATTTGGTAAATCCAGGGAAATTAAAATCAGGAATGTTTTACAAATGAATGGCTAATAAAGGTAACAAATGTACTATGATGTCAGTCAATGTAAATGGGATCTTAAACAAGCAGAAATATGGAGGATTAATAAGGTGGCTCACCTCCTTTTCTCCTCATGTATTATTTTTGCAAGAGACGCATTTGAAAACTAGCTTCCCTAAGCTATTTCTTCCCAGATTTTTTTCTCATGCGTTTTATGCTTCGTCAGGCTTAGCGAAAAGAGGGGTAGCAGTTTATTTCTCCAGGAATTTTTCCTGGCAGTTTGGCCAAATTGAGAGAGACCCACAAGGGAGGTGGATTTGGATTGTGGCTAAATTAAGTGGCACTATATTAAACTTCATAAACTACTATGGTCCGGTAGTAGATGAGATTTCCCAGATAATTAAGATTGCGGACTTAATAAGGGGCGTCCCAGGAAAAATAATTATGGGAGGTGATTTTAACTTTATCCAAGATATTAAAAAAGATACTTCTAACATAAATAAAAAAGAGCTAAAACCGCGTACTAAGAAGGTGCTTAAAGCCCTTAAAATGGAGCATCATCTTCATGACCCCTGGCAATATATGTATCCCTCCCAACATAAATACACTTGTTATTCTCGCCAATTTCGCTCTGCTTCTCGGATTGACTTTTTTCTGTTATCCCAGTCAGTGAAATGCATGGGTTCTAAAATAGGGGCTAACTCCTTTTCAGACCACTCTTTTATTAAATTAGAGGTTGCAATCATCGAACAAGCAAGTGTCCGCTACAGGTGGCAATGGATCGGCGCCTAACGCAAGATCCCATTTGGGTTGCGAATATGAGGATTTGGATATCTGAGTTCTTTACTCGTAATCAGGAGTCTGCAGGGGTATTTGCGGTCTGGGGAGCATTTAAAGCATCATTGCGTGGTCAACTGATAGCCTACTCTGCATTCCAGAACAAATTACGGCGGGATAAAATCGATAAACTCCAGCAGGCAGTAGAAAGCGCCCTTCAGCTTCGAAATAATCTACAAGGCTCTACCAATGTGGGGTGTCTGCTCGAGAAGGTGAAACAATCTCTTCGGGAATTTTTTCTGATAGAAGAGATCAATAGCACTAAAACCTTCCAACAGAGGGTGTATGAGGAAAGCCAGATGGTAGGTAAATTGCTAGCCGGGGCGACGAAATTTAAGCAGGAAGCGGCACTGGTGTCTGAGATTATTGATCCTCAAAATGGTAATATAATGGGCGAAAAGGAAGGAATAGCTAAGGTTTTTATGGAGCATTACTCAAAGCTATATGCCACGAACTATGAGCTACCCCAGGAACAGATAATTAAATATTTTGAGGAAGTTACTTTGCCATGCCTTTCAGAATTTCGATTTGAGCAAATTGGTCAACAGATTATGGAATTGGAGGTCTCGCAAACAATAAAATCTATTGCAGGAGCCAAGGCGTGTGGGGTAGATGGCTTCCCTGCTGAACTGTATAAAATGTTTTCAAACAAATTGACTCCCTTCCTGACAAAGCTGTCCAATGTTATTAAGAACAGCTCTGATATTCCATCCAGCTTTAAAGAGTCCGTGATTGTCAGCTTTGTCAAGAAGGGTAAAAACTCAAAGGATGTGAATTCCTACCGTCCCATTAGTTTGCTCAATGTTGACTATAAGATTCTGATGAAAGTCTGGGCACAGCGATTTACACCAGCCGCTTAAGAGTTAGTTCATAATGATCAATCTGGCTTTGTAGCTGGTCGCTTCATGTCATCAAATACTGGGTTTTTAATTCAAGCCCTTGATTATTTCACTTGCAATAAAATTCCATCAATGTTTATGATGGTAGACGCCTAAAAGGCTTTTGACCTCGTAAATTGGGAGGCATTATTTACTGGGTTAATTAAATTCGGATTTCCGCTCCCAATCATCCACATGTTAAGGAATATATATCTGGGGGCTGAAGCCAGAATAGTTTTGAATGCCGATCAGATTGGGACAGTATCCATCAGGCGGGGGACCAGGCAGGGGTGTTCCCTGTCCCCCCTATTATTCACTTTTTTTATTGAGCCTCTGGCAATTAGAATTCAAGAAAATCCTGAGATTAGAGCGCCCATAGACGGGATGGAGAAATTGAAACTCTTTGCTGATGACATCATCCTTTATCTGCGTCCGGATAAATTCAATCTAGAGCGGATTTTAGCGGAGTTTACCAGCTTTGAATCTATAGGGGGGTATAAAATTAATCAAAATAAAACAGAAATCATTACATTAAATATTAATGACAACTCTTTTTTACAACCTATTCGGCAAATACAAGCATCCAAGTTAGCCCCCATACGATATTTGGGTATTTTTATCTCTAAGTCAATAGATCAATTGTTTACATTGAATTACACGGCTATGTTGATAAAAATAAAAAGCCTGCTTGATAAATGGTCCGTACTTCCTCTGACAGTTATAGGACGTGTGGCACAGATAAAAATGTCTATCCTCCCTCTTCTGGTATTTCTCTTTAGCAACGTCCGTCTAAAGATTAATGCAAGTTATTTTAAAGAAATTGATTCTTTATTCAGGAACTTTATATGGGCAAAGAAGGCTCCCAGGGTGAAACTCGAAGTGTTACAACTGGAGGTAGATGAAGGGGGGCTAGCACTTCCAAAAATCCGCACTTACTATGAGGCTGCGATGCTCGATATAGTAGCTCGTCTATTAGATTTTAATAATTTAGAAGACCATTTTTTTCTAAATAGAATGGTTCAGGAGCCAGGTGTACAACTTCCTACTTTCTTAAAAATTATCAAATTGCCAAAAAAAACAAGATACAAGACATTACCTGATCTATCATCCAGACTCCAATTGTTATTCAAACAGCACACTTCTCCAGGGTGGGTTTATTTAAAGCTGCAGGAATGTAAGAC
Organism: Triturus cristatus; assembly: GCF_964204655.1. Classification (NCBI taxonomy): domain Eukaryota; kingdom Metazoa; phylum Chordata; class Amphibia; order Caudata; family Salamandridae; genus Triturus; species Triturus cristatus. Next base: position 965,260,907 of record NC_140589.1, read on the forward strand.
TTTAGGTCTATTACTACATCCTTCTCGAATTCGGAAGTGGAGGGAGATTGGTCTTGAGGAATTGGGTCATTTCTATATGAATAATAAGGTGATCTCGTGGCAGGAGGTCCAAAACAAGCTTTTAGATCGAACTATACCCAACTTCCTTGACTACTTGCAGGTCATTCATTTCCTGAAGAAGGTCAATTTTCCCTCCCCTTCCGCGACGATGAATTTGGCTTCCCTGCTTTATGAAACTAAAGTTAAAGGCATAGGAAAATTGTACACTCTGCTCCGGAAAGATAGTGAGCTTCCTATCCTACATATGTTTTTGGGTAAGGTTGAGCACGAAACAGGGTGCGCCCTGTCCTGTCAAGAGTGGCAACTACAAGCCCAGCTCGGTCATAAGGCTTTGAGAGCGGCTAATTTCAAACGGATGTTTTTTTTAAATAGATGGCTAGCATACTATACTCCCAAGACTCTGAGTAAACGATATTCAGATGTGGAAAATAGATGCTTCCGTTGTCAGGCTGAGGAGGAAGGAAATTGGCTCCACATTATTTACACCTGTCCTAAACTTAATGAATTTTGGGGAAACATCTTTGTAGCTATAAGTCAGGCCATCCAAAAGCCGGTAGATCCTGAAGTTGAAATTGCCTTAGTCGGAATCTCCAGAGTCAAGCCAGGCTTGACCAAACATGAACAAGCATATGTGATGATTTGTTCATTGATGGCACGTTCATTAAGTCTTCAAAACTGGAGGTCGCTAGAGATACCCTCCTTTATGAAATGGTTTAATAAAATGAAGCGTACGAGGGGGTTCGAGGAAGCGTATGCTATGAGGGCTGGAGCAACAAGTACATTTGTGAAGATTTGGCAGTTATTTGACAATGGTATTAGGAAATGAGGTTTTATGGTTTTATAGTTTTAGTACTTTTTCCCATTTCACGCCCTCAAGAAGCTTAAATATAGGGAGCCTGAGGATAGGAAGAAGGTGATAGGAAAAGTCTACTGTTTTGATTTATTATAAAAACGGATTTAATGGCTATGAACTGTTATGCTCTCTACGTAGACCTCTCCCAGCACATAGTACTTTAAAGTATTTTTGCACTTTAGCTAAAGAACTTCCATGTACTGGTTTAGCATGAAAAAGGGTTTAATGTTTATGATAATGCTGCTATGGATGTTAAAGGTTTATAGTCTAAATACTTTGAGTATTTGTCTTTGTATTTATTATTATTTTTTTTTTTTAGCACTTTCTCACTTTTTGCACTTTAGGATTTGGGGTCCAGTTCTAGAAATGGATTTATTAAGTTAGTATTAAGCAGCAAATACTGTTTAAAACTTCATATGTACTGTATTCCGACACTTTGTAGTAACATTGGACTCTATGCCAAAATATTTATAGTTCTTCTCTTACATTTTTTCACTTCACGTAAATGTTTTTTTGCCATTCAGTCATGGTATTTTAGTACATCAATGTCTAATTCTCTTAGGTGTATATTATAAGGATTATGATTGATTTGTACATGGAGAATATTTCCTGATTGTTTGTTACTATCCCTGTTCTGCTCAATAAAAAAAACAAAAAACAATGATATCAGCAGCAGCTGTGGGGCTGCTCACCAACGTGGTGAAAAGTGTAAGGCAGCGCAGGCTTCTTCCGAGCAGGCCTGAAATATAGCAGGCCTTCAATGCCGAGTACGACTTCCTTTCAGAGCAGCTTGAATCAGCCGCCATATTGGGGGTGAAAAAAGTCAAGATTGGGCTCAATAAAGTGTAGGTAATTACTCGTATCCCAACATTCTATAAATGGTGACGTCCGGAGAGGCCCTGAAAATTAAATGAGTTAATGAAAAAATGCCAGAGATGGCTACAAGATGTGACATTAACACTTCAGCTAGGAGGGTGATTTATATTAATAGAATATTCGCTTTACCTACTAATGAAAAGATGATTGAGTACTGTTGAGATAGGCCCTTGCAATTCGAAACAAGTTAAAGGTATCGCAAGATACACACCCAGGTCTGAGGATGTAATTGCGCAAACACTCTGTGTAGGAATTATTCCCTGCTATATAAAGGGGCCGGGGCTGATGTGTAATTATTATTACCTGCATCCAGCACAGATAACGCTGTGCAGTCTGGGCGCACTTTCATCCGGCTCGAGCACAACTTGCAGTAATCTGTCAGTAAATACCGCGGAAGGTAAACACGCCTCCGGGATCCGACCAGGCACAAAGGAAGTGCGACTCCTGACTCGGTGTGAGGCATGGCGGACAAGAGAAAGCTTGTCACTGAGGCAGAACGCAGAGGGCCAGGCCAGTCAGCGACAAGGTAAACTCTCCTGCTCTTTAGGACTTTCTTGTAAAGAGGGAAACAACGCTTTGTTTACGCTCTTGCAACAACACGGAAAGCACCAGGCACGCAAACTTAAACAAATGCGCGTGCGCCTCGCGCAAGTAGGGGGTGGGGGGAGTGCGGCCGAGAGCAGACAGCGTTTCCCCTGCGGGAACGAGCAGGGGCACCATATGTTTGCAAGTTAATTACAAACATATGGTGTCAAAGCTCGCTCCCGCAAGGGAATCGCCAGACGTGCACGCGTTGCCATTGAAGGCAATGCAACAGGTGCACGTTTTTGGCTGAAAAGTCGAATCAATTTCTAAAGGTCTCCTTCCAAGCAGCGCATGCGTGCTGCTAGGCCAGATCTAATGACCCTAAGGGCCAGCAAGGAGTGCCCAAAGATAATACCCTGAAAGGGAAATAAATATCTAAGTCTCAAATAACAAAATTTCACAGCCACCCATAATAAATAGAGTTGGTGTATGCAGACCCAGTACCAAAAGTAGAAACAGAGTCAAGACAAGCATTGGGAAAGCCAATAGGTCTCGCCTACGGGGCATACTGCTCTGAAATAGTTTTTAGCGATGCCGTACAGCATCCCCGAAGCTGTGCATCATGGCTAAAGACTAAATAAAATAATGCTTTTTTGTTTCCTCTTTAGTCCTGCTGCACATCATTGGGGATGCTGTGCAGGATTGCTAAATTACTGGCAAACTGTTGGACCCGGCCTCGTAGAATGGCCCTACGTGCCCCCGCACCACCGAAACCTGGTACCTGCAGCCCAAGCACACGGCCCAGCCGACCCTCCCCACCAGGACACACGCACTGACCCGGACGTCCCCGTCCATGGCCTCTCTCCTTTCGGCCACCCCGGGCCCGCGTGCGCACTTCATGCACCAAGATGGCCGCCCGGCCCCAGCGCGACCCGGGCCTAGAGGCGCCACTCCGGCTGGAGGACATCACGCTTCCAGGGGATGAGAGAGGGAGGAGCAGTTTCTATCGCACCTCTGAACTCCCCTGGGACGATGGGTTTCGATCGGCCCTCCGGCCTCCCTGAGGGCTGGCTCCGTGCCTGCTGGGTGTCTGGGACTCCTCCCGATCCGGCCCCGAAAGGATCAAAAGACAATAGCAGGAAATCCCGACAGCGACCCCCCAGGTGACAAGACCCCTGCCTGCACAGACTCCGGACATCAAAGAGGGGTCGACCTATAACAAGGGGTGCTCTGGGTCTGTCCGGCAGATTCGACGTGGAACAACGAGAGCCTGCCGACGTGGTCGCGGCTCCTGGAACTTGGACCCTCCTGAGCCCTGCTGAGTGACTCGCGGCTCCCTGAAGATCGTAAGACCTCCGAACTTGTACCTGAGCCTGCTGAGTGACTCACGGCTCCCTGAAGATCGTAAGACCTCCGAACTTGTACCTGAGCCTGCTGAGTGACTTGCGGCTCCCTGAAGATCGTAAGACCTCCGAACTTGTACCTGAGCCTGCTGAGTGACTCGCGGCTCCCTGAAGATCGTAAGACCTCCGAACTTGTGCCTGAGCCTGCTGAGTGACTCGCGGCTCGTTGAACCTCGTAAGACCTCCGAACCTGCACCTGAGCCCGCTGAGTGACTCGCGGCTCCAACGGACTCTCACGGTCCCGCCGGACCCCGACTACAACCACGTATCCCCCAGCTCGAGGATTGTGAGCTGTGTGCCGGATACGTCCCTGCCTTGAACCTTTACCAGAGACTGTCCCGCTACCCCCTACCCCCTTCCGAGACTCATTGAGCCCGTGCTCACCTTGTACATATTTGCAGTGATAACCTACTTGATAAAGATTGATTTCTAAGAATACCCGGTGTGGTCACTCTGTGTCGTGTGGTGCCAGAAGTACGATCCTAGATACGAGATTCCTCCCCTGGGGAGTCTCCCGCCAGTGCCCGGCTACGATACTTCGAGGGTGGGTCTCAGGGTAGTCAGGACCCCTTCCCGGCTCCTCTGAGGTCGCCGTCTAACATTGGTGGCAAGCGACGGGATTCGGGCCCATCACCTAGAGATCGTACCGTGAACAACTGAAGCACTACCGACAAAGATGGCAGAAGGAAGCACCGTGAGCCCCGCAGAAACCAACGCAGAACAGGGTGTTCCAGGTGGAGCATCTAGAAGAATATACACACAAAGAGCTAAAGCAATTTTGCAAAGAACTTAAAATCGCTACCACTGGTCTCAACACTAAAGAAGATTTGCAGAAAGCACTGAAAACTTGGGTGGAGACCGGGGCCTTCGCCTGGAAGGCACGGGGGAGCGCCCCGACGAAGCCGAACCCCCCCAGAGTGAAAGCAGCAGCAATCAGGTGCGAGGCATCGTACCAGACGGGGGCCTATCCCCGGAAGAGCTCGCGGACAGAGAGAGAAGTCGCAATCATGAACTCGAGTTAGCCAAACTCAAAATCGAGGGCGAATTAAAGTTAGCGGAAAAAAAGCTAGCAGTAGAACAAATGCGTGTACAAAGCGAACTAGAAGAAAAGAAGCTCCAACGGGAGCACGAAGGAAGGAAGCTCCAACTGGAGCACGAACGCAGCTTGAAGGAACTCGAGCTCAAGGCCAGAAATGAGGAAGGGAGGCCCCCGGGAAACCGAGAGACGGCCTCCCCAGCGGAACAGAAGGTCCACATCCCCAAGGATGTGGTCAAGGAATATTATAAAAACGATGACATTCAGCAATGGTTCAGGGCCTACGAGGTCGCCATGACCTCCCATCAGATCCCGCAGAAGGACTGGGGGGCGGGGTTGTGGGGGCGGTTTCTGAGCGAAGGAAGGGACACCCTGCTCGACCTACCCCTCTCCCTGCAGACCTCCTACAGCCACATGAAAGAGGCTCTACTCACAAGATACGGCCTCACCCCAGAAATGTACCGTCAGCGATTCCGGGACTGCAGGAAGATCCCGGGCACCACCTGGGTGGAGTATGTAAACTTTTTCAGTCGGGCCTTCGATGGGTGGATCAAGGGCAGCAAAGTCACCACCCTTGCCGAACTCACTGACCTCATGTTGTGGGAACACCTGGCTGCGAACTGCTTCATAGAACTACGTCAGCATCTGCTTGACAGCAAGCTCACAGACCCCCGGAAGCTGGCTGTGGAGGCCGACCGCTGGACCAACACCCGGGTCTCCCGGGGCATGGTAGGAGAGTACCCCCGAGCCAGTCAGGGACTACCCCGCCAGAGAGGGGGAGGGAACCAGGGAGGGCCGAGAGAATCCCAACCTAGCCCCCCGAAGACACAACCTCCACCTTTCCCGGCGCCCCCCCACCAGTGACAGGGCCCCCTGGGAGACGGGGACACCGGGTGACCGTCACATGTTTCCGTTGCCAGAAACCCGGGCACTACGCCAATGACCCAGAGTGCCCCATGGCCACCCAAGTCTCCCCTACCACCCCTGCGAGACAGATAGCCAACGTAGCCCTGGGGGAGGAGGTTGAGGAAGCCGAGGAGTGGGAACCCGCAGCGATGGCCCTAGTATCCCTGGGAGATAGGGAGATGATCCCTGGTAGCCTCCTACCCTCCAACACACAGAAATACGGGCAGCTCGTCAAGATCAATGGCCACCAAGTCGAGGCCCTGCGGGACACCGGGGCCAGTATCACCGGTGTCCTCAGGCACCTAGTCCCCGAGGAGCAAATCCTCCCCAACGTCTTTTGCCCCGTAATATCCGCAGACAATAGAGAAAGTATGTGTCAGGTAGCCCTGGTGCCGTTTGAGTGGGGAGGGGTGATAGGTAAACTCAAGGTGGCCGTAAGAACCTCCCAGCCGGTCGACTGCCTCTTAGGGAACGACCTGGAGAGTTCTCCCTGGAAGCACGTCGAGCGCAAGGCCCACCTAGGAATGATGGGACTCCCCGAGTGGGTGTGCGCCACCACCCGATCTATGTCAGCCCGACTCACTCCCCGGAGAGAAGTCGAAAGCACCCCGATCGAAGAGACCAGAACAGTCCCCGCCGAGGGTCCTCCCGTCCCCCCATCAGAAGGGTCCGTCGCCCGCGACGAACCCGCACCATCCGACCCCGCCCCGGTCCCCGAGTTGGGAGATCTACCCGAGTTGGCCCAGTGGCGCCACGAGGGGGGGCCCACCCGGGAAGAATTTTGCCGGGAGCAAGCCACTTGTCCTTCCCTGGTCGGGCTGCGGCGCCAGGCCGAGGGCCAAGCCGCAGGGGACCAGACCGGGACGCACCGAATCTATTGGGAAAATAACATCTTGTACAGTGAGCAGAAGTCGGTGGAGCTGGCATCCGGACGGGTATTGGTGGTACCCCTCCGCTTCCGAGACTTCCTCCTGGGCTTAGCCCACGACGTCCCCCTCGCCGGCCACCTGGGTCAGGACAATACCTACAGCCGTCTCGTGACCCATTTTTACTGGCCTAGAATGAGAGCAGCGGTAGAAGCCCACTGCAAGTCCTGCCCCACGTGCCAGGCTAGTGGGAAGAGTGGGGGGAAGCGCAAGGCTCCCCTCCAACCCTTCCCGGTCGTCAGTACCCCTTTTGAACGAGTCGGAATCGACGTCGTGGGACCACTGGACCCCCCCACCTCCCAAGGTCACCGTTTCATCTTGGTCCTAGTGGACCACGCCACCCGCTATCCTGAGGCTATTCCCCTACGCACCATTACGGCCCCCGTGGTGGGCCGGGCCCTGATGGGGATCTTTTCCAGGGTGGGTTTTCCCCGCGAGGTCGTGAGCGATCGCGGCACTAATTTTATCTCAAAATATATGACGTCCCTGTGGCAACAATGTGGGGTGTCCAATAAGTTCACCACCCCGTACCATCCCCAGGGGAACGGCCTAGTAGAAAGGTTTACATAGGACTTTGAAAGGGATGATCGCTGGCCTAGAAGAGCCCCTCCGGCGTAAGTGGGACGTCCTGCTCCCCTGCCTCTTGTTCGCTTACAGGGAGGTCCCCCAGAAGTCCTTAGGGTTCAGCCCGTTTGAATTACTCTATGGACACCCCGTCCGAGGTCCCCTCAGTTTGGTTAAGGAAGGGTGGGAGGCAGCACCCCAGACCACCCCCCGAGATGTGTGCCAATACGTCCTGGCCCTCCGGAACCAGACCAGGAAGTTCCGAGAACTGGCCGAGGCCAACCTGGAGGCGAGTCAAGAAGAAATGAAGCGCTGGTACGACCAGAATGCCACTCTGGTCGAGTTCCAGCCGGGCCAGCAGGTGTGGGTCATGGCCCCCGTGAAGCCTGGCGCCCTCCAGGACCGATGGACTGGGCCCTACAAAGTGGTTGAGAGGAAGAGTCAAGTCACATACTTGGTGGACGTCCAGTCGCCTCGGGATCCCCTCCGGGTCCTGCACGTGAACCGCCTCAAGCCTCACTTCGTGCGGACAGAACTGAGCCTCCTGCTGGCCACAGATGACGGGGCCGAAGATGAGTCGGATCCCCTCCCGGACCTCCTGTGTGTCAAGTAGCAGGATGGCTCCGTGGAGGGAGTGAACCTCTCCCCAGCCCTCACTGCCCAGCAACAAGCGGACTGCCGCCAGCTCCTAAGACAATTTTCCGACCTCTTCTCCCTGACCCCCCGGGTCACCAACTGGTGTGTTCACGACGTGGACACCGGGGACAGCCCGCCGGTGAGACACCGAGCCTACCGGGTTCCTGACCGGGTCCGGTCCTGCATTCAAGCTGAAGTCTCGAAGATGTTGACCCTGGGGGTGATCGAGCCCTCTGACAGTCCCTGGGCCAGCCCCGTGGTCCTGGTCCCGAAGGCAGCGGCCCCCGGTGTCGCCCCCGAGCTCCGATTCTGCGTGGACTACCGGGGGCTCAATGACGTTACCCGAGCCGATGCCCACCCCATTCCACGAGCCGACGAACTCATTGACCGACTAGGGGCAGCCCGGTTCCTCAGCACCTTCGACCTCACCTGCGGATACTGGCAGATTGCGCTCACCGAAGGGGCCAAGGAGCGGTCCGCTTTCTCCACCCCGATGGGCACTACCGCTTCCGCGTAATGCCCTTCGGGATGAAAGATGCCCCGGCCACTTTCCAGCGACTGGTGAATAGGGTCCTGGCCGGGCTAGAGCAGTTCAGCGCGGCATATCTGGACGACATCGCTGTTTTCAGTTCAGAATGGAGTGAGCACCTCCAGCACCTCCGGAGGGTGCTAACCGCCCTGCGCCAGGCAGGCCTCACAGTAAAAGCCAGCAAGTGCCAGATCGGGCAAGGATCCGTAGTCTACCTGGGGCACCAGGTCGGGAGCGGCCAGGTCGCCCCTCTACAGCCAAAGATCGACGCCATCCTGGCCTGGGAACCACCCATCACCCAAACGGAGGTCCGAGCCTTTCTGGGACTCACTGGCTACTACCGAAGATTCATTCGGGGGTATGGCAGCCTTGTCGGCCCTCTCACAGAACTCACGTCTAAACGACAGCCAAAGAAAGTGCAGTGGACGGCTGCCTGCCAAGAAGCTTTCGATGCCCTAAAAAAGGCCATGTGTACTGCCCCCGTCCTCCATGCTCCCGACTACACCAAGGAGTTCATAGTCCAGACCGATGCCTCCGAGCATGGCATTGGGGCTGTCCTGTCCCAAGTGAATGACCAAGGCCTAGACCAGCCCGTCGCCTTCCTCAGTCGGCGACTGTTGCCCCGAGAACAGAGATGGAGCACCATAGAGCGCGAAGCCTTTGCCGTGTTCTGGGCACTCAAAAAGCTACGACCCTCCCTGTTCGGCACAAATTTCAGAGTCCAAACTGACCATCGGCCCTTGCGATGGCTCATGCAGATGCGAGGAGAAAACCCCAAGCTACTGCGGTGGTCAATCTCCCTCCAGGGGATGGATTTCACCGTAGAACACCGCCCTGGTACGGACCACGCCAACGCTGACGGCCTCTCCCGGTTCTTCCGCCTCAGCGAAGAGAACCCCCCAAGATGATGGGCAGTTCTCTCCGGCTTTCAGCTTGGGGGGACGTGTGTTGGACCCGGCCTCGTAGAATGGCCCTACGTGCCCCCGCACCACCGAAACCTGGTACCTGCAGCCCAAGCACACGGCCCAGCCGACCCTCCCCACCAGGACACACGCACCGACCCGGACGTCCCCGTCCATGGCCTCTCTCCTTTCGGTCACCCCGGGCCCGCGTGCCCACTTCATGCACCAAGATGGCCGCCCGGCCCCAGCGCGACCCGGGCCTAGAGGCGCCACTCCGGCTGGAGGACATCACGCTTCCAGGGGATGAGAGAGGGAGGAGCAGTTTCTATCGCACCTCTGAACTCCCCTGGGACGATGGGTTTCGATCGGCCCTCCGGCCTCCCTGAGGGCTGGCTCCGTGCCTGCTGGGTGTCTGGGACTCCTCCCGACCCGGCCCCGAAAGGATCAAAAGACAATAGCAGGAAATCCCGACAGCGACCCCCCAGGTGACAAGACCCCTGCCTGCACAGACTCCGGACATCAAAGAGGGGTCGACCTATAACAAGGGGTGCTCTGGGTCTGTCCGGCAGATTCGACGTGGAACAACGAGAGCCTGCCGACGTGGTCGCGGCTCCTGGAACTTGGACCCTCCTGAGCCCTGCTGAGTGACTCGCGGCTCCCTGAAGATCGTAAGACCTCCGAACTTGTACCTGAGCCTGCTGAGTGACTCGCGGCTCCCTGAAGATCGTAAGACCTCCGAACTTGTACCTGAGCCTGCTGAGTGACTCGCGGCTCCCTGAAGATCGTAAGACCTCCGAACTTGTACCTGAGCCTGCTGAGTGACTCGCGGCTCCCTGAAGATCGTAAGACCTCCGAACTTGTGCCTGAGCCTGCTGAGTGACTCGCGGCTCCTTGAACCTCGTAAGACCTCCGAACCTGCACCTGAGCCCGCTGAGTGACTCGCGGCTCCAACGGACTCTCACGGTCCCGCCGGACCCCGACTACAACCATGTATCCCCCAGCTCGAGGATTGTGAGCTGTGCGCCGGATACGTCCCTGCCTTGAACCTTTACCAGAGACTGTCCCGCTACCCCCTACCCCCTTCCGAGACTCATTGAGCCCGTGCTCACCTTGTACATATTTGCAGTGATAACCTACTTGATAAAGATTGATTTCTAAGAATACCCGGTGTGGTCACTCTGTGTCGTGTGGTGCCAGAAGTACGATCCTAGATACGAGATTCCTCCCCCTGGGGAGTCTCCCGCCAGTGCCCGGCTACGATACTTCGAGGGTGGGTCTCAGGGTAGTCAGGACCCCTTCCCGGCTCCTCTGAGGTCGCTGTCTAACATTGGTGGCAAGCGACGGGATTCGGGCCCATCACCTAGAGATCGTACCGTGAACAACGGAAGCACTACCGACAAAGATGGCAGAAGGAAGCACCGTGAGCCCCGCAGAAACCAACGCCAACAGGGTGTTCCAGGTGGAGCATCTAGAAGAATATACACACAAAGAGCTAAAGCAATTTTGCAAAGAACTTAAAATCGCTACCACTGGTCTCAACACTAAAGAAGATTTGCAGAAAGCACTGAAAACTTGGGTGGAGACCGGGGCCTCCCGCCCGGAAGGCACAGGGGAGCGCCCCGACGAAGCCGAACCCCCCCAGAGTGAAAGCAGCAGCAATCAGGTGCGAGGCATCGTACCAGACGGGGGCCTATCCCCGGAAGAGCTCGCGGACAGAGAGAGAAGTCGCAATCATGAACTCGAGTTAGCCAAACTCAAAATCGAGGGCGAATTAAAGTTAGCGGAAAAAAAGCTAGCAGTAGAACAAATGCGTGTACAAGGCGAACTAGACGAAAAGAAGCTCCAACGGGAGCACGAAGGAAGGAAGCTCCAACTGGAGCACGAACGCAGCTTGAAGGAACTCGAGCTCAAGGCCAGAAATGAGGAAGGGAGGCCCCCGGGAAACCGAGAGACGGCCTCCCCAGCGGAACAGAAGGTCCACATCCCCAAGGATGTGGTCAAGGAATATTATAAAAACGATGACATTCAGCAATGGTTTCAGGGCCTACGAGGTCGCCATGACCTCCCATCGGATCCCGCAGAAGGACTGGGGGGCGGGGTTGTGGGGGCGGTTTCTGAGCAAAGGAAGGGACACCCTGCTCGACCTACCCCTCTCCCTGCAGACCTCCTACAGCCACATGAAAGAGGCTCTACTCACAAGATACGGCCTCACCCCAGAAATGTACCGTCAGCTCCTGGAACTTGGACCCTCCTGAGCCCTGCTGAGTGACTCGCGGCTCCCTGAAGATCGTAAGACCTCCGAACTTGTACCTGAGCCTGCTGAGTGACTCGCGGCTCCCTGAAGATCGTAAGACCTCCGAACTTGTACCTGAGCCTGCTGAGTGACTCGCGGCTCCCTGAAGATCGTAAGACCTCCGAACTTGTACCTGAGCCTGCTGAGTGACTCGCGGCTCCCTGAAGATCGTAAGACCTCCGAACTTGTGCCTGAGCCTGCTGAGTGACTCGCGGCTCCTTGAACCTCGTAAGACCTCCGAACCTGCACCTGAGTCCGCTGAGTGACTCGCGGCTCCAACGGACTCTCACGGTCCCGCCGGACCCCGACTACAACCACGTATCCCCCAGCTCGAGGATTGTGAGCTGTGCGCCGGATACGTCCCTGCCTTGAACCTTTACCAGAGACTGTCCCGCTACCCCCTACCCCCTTCCGAGACTCATTGAGCCCGTGCTCACCTTGTACATATTTGCAGTGATAACCTACTTGATAAAGATTGATTTCTAAGAATACCCGGTGTGGTCACTCTGTGTCGTGTGGTGCCAGAAGTACGATCCTAGATACGAGATTCCTCCCCCTGGGGAGTCTCCCGCCAGTGCCCGGCTACGATACTTCGAGGGTGGGTCTCAGGGTAGTCAGGACCCCTTCCCGGCTCCTCTGAGGTCGCTGTCTAACATTGGTGGCAAGCGACGGGATTCGGGCCCATCACCTAGAGATCGTACCGTGAACAACGGAAGCACTACCGACAAAGATGGCAGAAGGAAGCACCGTGAGCCCCGCAGAAACCAACGCCAACAGGGTGTTCCAGGTGGAGCATCTAGAAGAATATACACACAAAGAGCTAAAGCAATTTTGCAAAGAACTTAAAATCGCTACCACTGGTCTCAACACTAAAGAAGATTTGCAGAAAGCACTGAAAACTTGGGTGGAGACTGGGGCCTCCCGCCCGGAAGGCACAGGGGAGCGCCCCGACGAAGCCGAACCCCCCCAGAGTGAAAGCAGCAGCAATCAGGTGCGAGGCATCGTACCAGACGGGGGCCTATCCCCGGAAGAGCTCGCGGACAGAGAGAGAAGTCGCAATCATGAACTCGAGTTAGCCAAACTCAAAATCGAGGGCGAATTAAAGTTAGCGGAAAAAAAGCTAGCAGTAGAACAAATGCGTGTACAAGGCGAACTAGAAGAAAAGAAGCTCCAACGGGAGCACGAAGGAAGGAAGCTCCAACTGGAGCACGAACGCAGCTTGAAGGAACTCGAGCTCAAGGCCAGAAATGAAGAAGGGAGGCCCCCGGGAAACCGAGAGACGGCCTCCCCAGCGGAACAGAAGCTCCACATCCCCAAGGATGTGGTCAAGGAATATTATAAAAACGATGACATTCAGCAATGGTTTCAGGGCCTACGAGGTCGCCATGACCTCCCATCGGATCCCGCAGAAGGACTGGGGGGCGGGGTTGTGGGGGCGGTTTCTGAGCAAAGGAAGGGACACCCTGCTCGACCTACCCCTCTCCCTGCAGACCTCCTACAGCCACATGAAAGAGGCTCTACTCACAAGATACGGCCTCACCCCAGAAATGTACCGTCAGCTCCTGGAACTTGGACCCTCCTGAGCCCTGCTGAGTGACTCGCGGCTCCCTGAAGATCGTAAGACCTCCGAACTTGTACCTGAGCCTGCTGAGTGACTCGCAGCTCCCTGAAGATCGTAAGACCTCCGAACTTGTACCTGAGCCTGCTGAGTGACTCGCGGCTCCCTGAAGATCGTAAGACCTCCGAACTTGTACCTGAGCCTGCTGAGTGACTCGCGGCTCCCTGAAGATCGTAAGACCTCCGAACTTGTGCCTGAGCCTGCTGAGTGACTCGCGGCTCCTTGAACCTCGTAAGACCTCCGAACCTGCACCTGAGTCCGCTGAGTGACTCGCGGCTCCAACGGACTCTCACGGTCCCGCCGGACCCCGACTACAACCACGTATCCCCCAGCTCGAGGATTGTGAGCTGTGCGCCGGATACGTCCCTGCCTTGAACCTTTACCAGAGACTGTCCCGCTACCCCCTACCCCCTTCCGAGACTCATTGAGCCCGTGCTCACCTTGTACATATTTGCAGTGATAACCTACTTGATAAAGATTGATTTCTAAGAATACCCGGTGTGGTCACTCTGTGTCGTGTGGTGCCAGAAGTACGATCCTAGATACGAGATTCCTCCCCCTGGGGAGTCTCCCGCCAGTGCCCGGCTACGATACTTCGAGGGTGGGTCTCAGGGTAGTCAGGACCCCTTCCCGGCTCCTCTGAGGTCGCTGTCTAACATTGGTGGCAAGCGACGGGATTCGGGCCCATCACCTAGAGATCGTACCGTGAACAACGGAAGCACTACCGACAAAGATGGCAGAAGGAAGCACCGTGAGCCCCGCAGAAACCAACGCCAACAGGGTGTTCCAGGTGGAGCATCTAGAAGAATATACACACAAAGAGCTAAAGCAATTTTGCAAAGAACTTAAAATCGCTACCACTGGTCTCAACACTAAAGAAGATTTGCAGAAAGCACTGAAAACTTGGGTGGAGACCGGGGCCTCCCGCCCGGAAGGCACAGGGGAGCGCCCCGACGAAGCCGAACCCCCCCAGAGTGAAAGCAGCAGCAATCAGGTGCGAGGCATCGTACCAGACGGGGGCCTATACCCGGAAGAGCTCGCGGACAGAGAGAGAAGTCGCAATCATGAACTCGAGTTAGCCAAACTCAAAATCGAGGGCGAATTAAAGTTAGCGGAAAAAAAGCTAGCAGTAGAACAAATGCGTGTACAAGGCGAACTAGAAGAAAAGAAGCTCCAACGGGAGCACGAAGGAAGGAAGCTCCAACTGGAGCACGAACGCAGCTTGAAGGAACTCGAGCTCAAGGCCAGAAATGAGGAAGGGAGGCCCCCGGGAAACCGAGAGACGGCCTCCCCAGCGGAACAGAAGGTCCACATCCCCAAGGATGTGGTCAAGGAATATTATAAAAACTATGACATTCAGCAATGGTTCAGGGCCTACGAGGTCGCCATGACCTCCCATCGGATCCCGCAGAAGGACTGGGGGGCGGGGTTGTGGGGGCGGTTTCTGAGCAAAGGAAGGGACACCCTGCTCGACCTACCCCTCTCCCTGCAGACCTCCTACAGCCACATGAAAGAGGCTCTACTCACAAGATACGGCCTCACCCCAGAAATGTACCGTCAGCGATTCCGGGACTGCAGGAAGATCCCGGGCACCACCTGGGTGGAGTATGTAACCTTTTTCAGTCGGGCCTTCGATGGGTGGATCAAGGGCAGCAAAGTCACCACCCTTGCCGAACTCACTGACCTCATGTTGTGGGAACACCTGGCTGCGAACTGCTTCATAGAACTACGTCAGCATCTGCTTGACAGCAAGCTCACAGACCCCCGGAAGCTGGCTGTGGAGGCCGACCGCTGGACCAACACCCGGGTCTCCCGGGGCATGGTAGGAGAGTACCCCCGAGCCAGTCAGGGACCACCCCGCCAGAGAGGGGGAGGGAACCAGGGATGGCCGAGAGAATCCCAGCCTAGCCCCCCGAAGACACAACCTCCACCTTTCCCGGCGCCCCCCCCACCAGTGACAGGGCCCCCTGGGAGACGGGGACACCGGGTGACCGTCACATGTTTCCGTTGCCAGAAACCCGGGCACTACGCCAATGACCCAGAGTGCCCCATGGCCACCCAAGTCTCCCCTACCACCCCTGCGAGACAGATAGCCAACGTAGCCCTGGGGGAGGAGGTTGAGGAAGCCGAGGAGTGGGAACCCGCAGCGATGGCCCTAGTATCCCTGGGAGATAGGGAGATGATCCCTGGTAGCCTCCTACCCTCCAACACACAGAAATACGGGCAGCTCGTCAAGATCAATGGCCACCAAGTCGAGGCCCTGCGGGACACCGGGGCCAGTATCACCGGTGTCCTCAGGCACCTAGTCCCCGAGGAGCAAATCCTCCCCAACGTCTTTTGCCCCGTAATATCCGCAGACAATAGAGAAAGTATGTGTCAGGTAGCCCTGGTGCCGTTTGAGTGGGGAGGGGTGATAGGTAAACTCAAGGTGGCCGTAAAAACCTCCCAGCCGGTCGACTGCCTCTTAGGGAACGACCTGGAGAGTTCTCCCTGGAAGCACGTCGAGCGCAAGGCCCACCTAGGAATGATGGGACTCCCCGAGTGGGTGTGCGCCACCACCCGATCTATGTCATCCCGACTCACTCCCCGGAGAGAAGTCGAAAGCACCCCGATCGAAGAGACCAGAACAGTCCCCGCCGAGGGTCCTCCCGTCCCCCCATCAGAAGGGTCCGTCGCCCGCGATGAACCCGCACCATCCGACCCCGCCCCGGTCCCCGAGTTGGGAGATCTACCCGAGTTGGCCCAGTGGCGCCACGAGGGGGGGCCCACCCGGGAAGAATTTTGCCGGGAGCAAGCCACTTGTCCTTCCCTGGTCGGGCTGCGGCGCCAGGCCGAGGGCCAAGCCGCAGGGGACCAGACCGGGACGCACCGAATCTATTGGGAAAATAACATCTTGTACAGTGAGCAGAAGTCGGTGGAGCTGGGATCCGGACGGGTATTGGTGGTACCCCTCCGCTTCCGAGACTTCCTCCTGGGCTTAGCCCACGACGTCCCCCTCGCCGGCCACCTGGGTCAGGACAAGACCTACAGCCGTCTCGTGACCCATTTTTACTGGCCTAGAATGAGAGCAGCGGTAGAAGCCCACTGCAAGTCCTGCCCCACGTGCCAGGCTAGTGGGAAGAGTGGGGGGAAGCGCAAGGCTCCCCTCCAACCCTTCCCGGTCGTCAGTACCCCTTTTGAACGAGTCGGAATCGACGTCGTGGGACCACTGGACCCCCCCACCTCCCAAGGTCACCGTTTCATCTTGGTCCTAGTGGACCACGCCACCCGCTATCCTGAGGCTATTCTCCTACGCACCGTTACGGCCCCCGTGGTGGGCCGGGCCCTGATGGGGATCTTTTCCAGGGTGGGTTTTCCCCGCGAGGTCGTGAGCGATCGCGGCACTAATTTTATCTCAAAATATATGACGTCCCTGTGGCAACAATGTGGGGTGTCCTATAAGTTCACCACCCCATACCATCCCCAGGGGAACGGCCTAGTAGAAAGGTTTAATAGGACTTTGAAAGGGATGATCGCTGGCCTAGAAGAGCCCCTCCGGCGTAAGTGGGACGTCCTGCTCCCCTGCCTCTTGTTCGCTTACAGGGAGGTCCCCCAGAAGTCCTTAGGGTTCAGCCCATTTGAATTACTCTATGGACACCCCGTCCGAGGTCCCCTCAGTTTGGTTAAGGAAGGGTGGGAGGCAGCACCCCAGACCACCCCCCGAGATGTGTTCCAATACGTCCTGGCCCTCCGGAACCTGACCAGGAAGTTCCGAGAACTGGCCGAGGCCAACCTGGAGGCGAGTTAATAAGAAATGAAGCGCTGGTACGACCAGAATGCCACTCTGGTCGAGTTCCAGCCGGGCCAGCAGGTGTGGGTCATGGCCCCCGTGAAGCCTGGTGCCCTCCAGGACCGATGGACTGGGCCCTACAAAGTGGTTGAGAGGAAGAGTCAAGTCACATACTTGGTGGACGTCCAGTCGCCTCGGGATCCCCTCCGGGTCCTGCACGTGAACCGCCTCAAGCCTCACTTCGTGCGGACAGAACTGAGCCTCCTGCTGGCCACCGATGACGGGGCCGAAGATGAGTCGGATCCCCTCCCGGACCTCCTGTGTGTCAAGGAGCAGGATGGCTCCGTGGAGGGAGTGAACCTCTCCCCAGCCCTCACTGCCCAGCAACAAGCGGACTGCCACCAGCTCCTAAGACAATTTTCCGACCTCTTCTCCCTGACCCCCCGGGTCACCAACTGGTGTGTTCACGACGTGGACACCGGGGACAGCCCGCCGGTGAGACACCGAGCCTACCGGGTTCCTGACCGGGTCCGGTCCTGCATTCAAGCTGAAGTCTCGAAGATGTTGACCCTGGGGGTGATCGAGCCCTCTGACAGTCCCTGGGCCAGCCCCGTGGTCCTGGTCCCGAAGGCAGCGGCTCCCGGTGTCGCCCCCGAGCTCCGATACTGCGTGGACTACCGGGGGCTCAATGACGTTACCCGAGCCGATGCCCACCCCATTCCACGAGCCGACGAACTCATTGACCGACTAGGGGCAGCCCGGTTCCTCAGCACCTTCGACCTCACCTGCGGATACTGGCAGATTGCGCTCACCGAAGGGGCCAAGGAGCGGTCCGCTTTCTCCACCCCCGATGGGCACTACCGCTTCCGCGTAATGCCCTTCGGGATGAAAAATGCCCCGGCCACTTTCCAGCGACTGGTGAATAGGGTCCTGGCCGGGCTAGAGCAGTTCAGCGCGGCATATCTGGACGACATCGCTGTTTTCAGTTCAGAATGGAGTGAGCACCTCCAGCACCTCCGGAGGGTGCTAACCGCCCTGCGCCAGGCAGGCCTCACAGTAAAAGCCAGCAAGTGCCAGATCGGGCAAGGATCCGTAGTCTACCTGGGGCACCAGGTCGGGAGCGGCCAGGTCGCCCCTCTACAGCCAAAGATCGACGCCATCCTGGCCTGGGAACCACCCATCACCCAAACGGAGGTCCGAGCCTTTCTGGGACTCACTGGCTACTACCGAAGATTCATTCGGGGGTATGGCAGCCTTGTCGGCCCTCTCACAGAACTCACGTCTAAACGACAGCCAAAGAAAGTGCAGTGGACGGCTGCCTGCCAAGAAGCTTTCGATGCCCTAAAAAAGGCCATGTGTACTGCCCCCGTCCTCCAGGCTCCCGACTACACCAAGGAGTTCATAGTCCAGACCGATGCCTCCGAGCATGGCATTGGGGCCGTCCTGTCCCAAGTGAATGACCAAGGCCTAGACCAGCCCGTCGCCTTCCTCAGTCGGCGACTGTTGCCCCGAGAACAGAGATGGAGCACCATAGAGCGCGAAGCCTTTGCCGTGGTCTGGGCACTCAAAAAGCTACGACCCTACCTGTTCGGCACCCATTTCAGAGTCCAAACTGACCATCGGCCCTTGCGATGGCTCATGCAGATGCGAGGAGAAAACCCCAAGCTACTGCGGTGGTCAATCTCCCTCCAGGGGATGGATTTCACCGTAGAACACCGCCCTGGTACGGACCACGCCAACGCTGACGGCCTCTCCCGGTTCTTCCGCCTCAGCGAAGAGAACCCCCCAAGATGATGGGCAGTTCTCTCCGGCTTTCAGCTGGGGGGGACGCGTCTTGGACCCGGCCTCGTAGAATGGCCCTACGTGCCCCCGCACCACCGAAACCTGGTACCTGCAGCCCAAGCACACGGCCCAGCCGACCCTCCCCACCAGGACACATGCACCGACCCGGACGTCCCCGTCCATGGCCTCTCTCCTTTCGGTCACCCCGGGCCCGCGTGCCCACTTCATGCACCAAGATGGCCGCCCGGCCCCAGCGCGACCCGGGCCTAGAGGCGCCACTCCGGCTGGAGGACATCACGCTTCCAGGGGATGAGAGAGGGAGGAGCAGTTTCTATCGCACCTCTGAACTCCCCTGGGACGATGGGTTTCGATCGGCCCTCCGGCCTCCCTGAGGGCTGGCTCCGTGCCTGCTGGGTGTCTGGGACTCCTCCCGACCCGGCCCCGAAAGGATCAAAAGACAATAGCAGGAAATCCCGACAGCGACCCCCCAGGTGACAAGACCCCTGCCTGCACAGACTCCGGACATCAAAGAGGGGTCGACCTATAACAAGGGGTGCTCTGGGTCTGTCCGGCAGATTCGACGTGGAACAACGAGAGCCTGCCGACGTGGTCGCGGCTCCTGGAACTTGGACCCTCCTGAGCCCTGCTGAGTGACTCGCGGCTCCCTGAAGATCGTAAGACCTCCGAACTTGTACCTGAGCCTGCTGAGTGACTCGCGGCTCCCTGAAGATCGTAAGACCTCCGAACTTGTACCTGAGCCTGCTGAGTGACTCGCGGCTCCCTGAAGATCGTAAGACCTCCGAACTTGTACCTGAGCCTGCTGAGTGACTCGCGGCTCCCTGAAGATCGTAAGACCTCCGAACTTGTGCCTGAGCCTGCTGAGTGACTCGCGGCTCCTTGAACCTCGTAAGACCTCCGAACCTGCACCTGAGCCCGCTGAGTGACTCGCGGCTCCAACGGACTCTCACGGTCCCGCCGGACCCCGACTACAACCACGTATCCCCCAGCTCGAGGATTGTGAGCTGTGCGCCGGATACGTCCCTGCCTTGAACCTTTACCAGAGACTGTCCCGCTACCCCCTACCCCCTTCCGAGACTCATTGAGCCCGTGCTCACCTTTTACATATTTGCAGTGATAACCTACTTGATAAAGATTGATTTCTAAGAATACCCGGTGTGGTCACTCTGTGTCGTGTGGTGCCAGAAGTACGATCCTAGATACGAGATTCCTCCCCCTGGGGAGTCTCCCGCCAGTGCCCGGCTACGATACTTCGAGGGTGGGTCTCAGGGTAGTCAGGACCCCTTCCCGGCTCCTCTGAGGTCGCCGTCTAACACAAACCAATGACCAATAGGTTACAAAGTTACTCAAGGGAGAGTGATTTTATTTGTTTACAACATAAGCATCTCGCAGAGGTAGAGATGTAAAGTTAGGCGCCCTTAATTAAAAAATAGTAATAATATAAAACGAAAGCAGACACTCGTGAATAAGTATATACTCATGTAATAGTATTAGTGTGAGTCTTGCAGCGGGGACTTTCTCCCAGACTATTGTAAAACTGGCAGCGTGCTTTGAAAATTCTTCTCACGCCTATTAGCGCCCAGTGTAGTGTAGCACAAGACAGTGGTGTAACGGAAAATAACAGTGCCCCGAAGATTCCCAGATATCACCGAAATTGATAGTATTGAGGCTGAATCGTGCTCCCCTGCAGGGCTGAGGTAGTGTATCACCTGGCTTCAAGGGCCCCCAGTACGTCCGTGGCACAAGAGGTGACGTTAACCGGCAAAACACCATCTGTACTTTTCCCGAAGACAATTTCTCAATGTTTGCCAAAATGCAGACAATTTGATGAAAAGTTTGCTGAAGTTAGCGTACCCACTCTCGGCCATAATTTCTATGATATCGCTGTAGTGCTGCCTACTTTAAAGCGAGTTTCATTTACTGCTGGCGGCGTGTTTAGGACAGATCATCACTGGCTTTCTAACTACCAGCAGCACTTCACTGACCGACATGTCTCGGCAACCGCAGATACGAGTGAATATATATGGAGACATTGCCACCTATTGGAAGAAAACTGGTCCTGAAACGGTGTTTTCACCAAGCATTATTTTCACACGTGGAGAGGCGAGGCTTTTAACTAAAATCTCCCGGGTCTTATGAAAGTAAGCATTTTCCTTAATAAAAGTATTTTTGCACTTATGGAAACAATATTTAAAGAGCACCATCAGACGTGATAATATTATGAGAGACACAGAGCTCAAGTATTATGATACCCAAAATGCGAAACCAACAGATTTTGCTGCATTGGTCTTCGATCGCCGTGCCTTGCTGTCATTCAAGTAAAGAAGCATTAGCAAAGAAAATAGGTCTTCTCTAAGCGAGATCTATTGGCTTTGTCAATGTTTTTTTAGACGTTGCACAGCAGCGCATGCTGCAGTGCAACATGTCTTAAAACCAAGAAAAGAAATGCTATGACACGGCCACCATAGACTGCGTCATATCTCTTTTTTTAGCCATGTTACCTGAACATGCTGTCCAATATATAAAAAAAAAAATAAGCGCGGCCGTGAAAGCGTTTGTTTACTTTGGAACATGAGTTGAGATCCCGATAAGGAAACTATACACAATGCGCGCCTGGCTCGCTCCAAAGCTCCCTAGGCCAGGGGAGTTAACCTGAAAAGAAAAGGCTGGACATGCTGCTGTCTTTGGCCAATTGCGTGCTTTCATTTCTTGAAAGCCACATGCAAAGACCAATTAATGTAACACCACATGCACAAGCTTTCTCAAAGCTTTCGGAATGTTTGGCGTGATTACAAGAGGCCCTCTCTTAGGGCAGCGTGTGCGCGCTGCGCTAGGCGAGACCTAAAAAAACTAACAGTGTGCCTGCACCATGCTCATATACCAAACATGAATGGGTGCCATAGATACCAACCATTTATAAAGTAACAAAAGTGAAACAAAGAAGAACATATGTAAACTCCATACTCAATAGAACCAGATTGTGGTCACAAACCATATATAGATGCTGTAGTCACAAGCTGTGCAACCGGTCTCTAACACCTATTAGGGCCAGTCTACATACTTACCTTCAAGCAGCAGCATCGCATCTTCAAAGTGGTCCATACAATAGTAGGGGATGATAAGTTACTGGCTTTGCAGAAAAAATGGGGTACGTATGAGGGGAACGGTTTCCTTTTTGGGGGAGCGGGATGGCTCTGGGTGGTTAAGAGGGAAGCCACTCTTTTAGTTATTGTGACTCTTTTGAGTTTTTCCTACATTTTGTCTTGGCCCTCCTTGAGAGGGGCACGCCTGACTGCTTGGGGCTGGGTAAAGTTTCTGTTGCGTCCTCAGCTGTTGACAGAGTAGTGGTGCAGGAGCTTAGCTCAGTTAAATGGAGAGAAGTAAAGTTGTGGTGAAAAGATAGGCCTTGGTTGCTAGGTTTAGTTCGAGGAATTTCTGTTAGGTCAATTATTGAATTTGAAGGTGGGGCTAGTCAATTTGTCTGCCGCCAAACTTGTGTTACTGTGGGCTGTAGGCCAACTAACTGCTGGGGACTCTGCTGTGCCCCTAATTGTGTCAACCAGGTCGGATAGTACTATTTCGGAAAGGATGGCCTAATGATCAGTGATGGCTGCACATCAGCAAGGGTATCTAAAGGGGGGTTACGCCCATTAAGGGGGCCAAGTGGGATGTGAAATAATTTTAGAGAACAGAAGAACCTGGCCTCCAGTTTTCAAGGCTGCTATTTATTTTAGCAGGCTATGTGACAGTGCTATTCGTCATTGTACCATGCTTAACATTTAGCAAAGATTAACACATATTTGTTGCACTGATTTAAATTTTCAATAAGGCATTCAAAGATACACAACTCATTATTGAATAAAATAACTGTGACATGAAAAATATACACTTAAATGTGAAAAACACATGAAAGTTGTGAAACATAAATACAATACATTACAAACAATTGCACCAGTACATATTGGGTGTCTAAGTCATACACTGAGCTCTCTCTAACTCGCCCTTTGCTTGGCTTTGTTTCTAAAGAGAGAAAGCATCCACGGGTGGCAAACGAGGTTTCTGTGGGGATATATATGTTATCTGGACCCTCTCCAGAGACTAAAATTGATTAATACATCATGGATTTAGCGAGAATGCCGACGCGTTACCAATCCCCAGATTGCTCAAGGGATTTTCATCAGGGCTGATACACGGTGTAATCTGTGGTTTTTAATGCTTTCATTGCGCCCACAGAAGTATTGTTTGGAACTTGAATTTGTTTGGGAGCTCCGACTGTGATTAATATTTCCCAACAGAAGGGCCGAGGCAGGACCCCATCAGTAACAATTCCGATTGAGCTGGGGCACCAGCGTGCACAGATTGTGGGCTTCTTAGAAGGATTCGCGTTTGTTAGGGGCTCCGACTAAGGTTTGAGTTTCACGACTGACATGCAGGGGCAGAACGCCATTGGTAACAATTCAGTGTTTCTTCTTCTTCGCTCGCCTGCTTATTCTGATGATGCGCGTCATCAGAATAAGCAGGCGATCGAAGAAGAAGAAAATCACATGCTTGAGCAGGGATAACAGAATGCCACAAGCCACTAGCGGCAAGACAAGCAAACGTGAATCACTCTAAGAAACACTGGAAAAGTTCACGCTGTTGCTAAAGCAAACACTGAATTGTTACCTATGGCGTTCTGCTCCTGCACGTCAGTGGTGAAACTCAAACCTTAGTCGGAGGAATAAATAGCAGCCTTCAAAACTGGTGACCAGGTACTTCTGTTCTCCACAACTATTGCACATCAGCAAGAGCAGGACCACGTGTTTTGATTGCTTAAAATATTGTTTTCAATGAGGTCCACCATGTTGCTCAGATCCACCAAATGCTGAGCTATGGATTGGGGGAGGTCTATTTGTAGCTCCATTTTGTAGGATTGCCATAGTAGAGCTAGTGTTTTCGGCTGTGTGACTGCCGTTATTAGAGTTCTTTTCTGTGTTTTCGGAGTAGGGGCAGAGCAGCGTAGTTCCTTTGGGCGTTCTGAATAACTTTGGAGTGAGCTCTAGTGTTCTTTCAATTTTGATTTCCACATTTTTTTTTAAGGATGCTGATAGATCCCCCAGTTCTTGTTCGAGGACAGATGCGCCGGTCCTGCTCAAGCGGACTTTACGTAAATCTGTAGGACTAGCCTGAGTGGAGGTCTGGGGGTACGTTGTTGGTAAGGATGTATTTGTGCTGTGACTTCTAGAGCCTTTGTTGGGGCCTTCTCAGTGGCTGGTGCTCCTTCTGTGGCAGTTGAAGACCGCGCCGCAGAGTCAGGGGTCTGGAAGTAGTTGGAGGCATTGTGTGGGTGCCGAAGGTTAGTAGTTTCAGATCTTGGTGCACTTCCCGACCGTGGGCAGGGTTGAGACCTACGTTTCCCAGCTAATGTGGACTGATCGCGGGAGGCAGGAAGCTTGCTGCAAGAGAGGCTACCTAGGAGAGGGGACCCCTCTTTACTAGTCGGGTCACTTGTAAGATGTGCAGCCAGTGGCGATGAAGAGCTCCTATTTGGGGGTAATACTTGCAGGACGTTCATAATGTGGACGGCTTCCTTTTGGTCATGCTGCTAATGCGGAGGCAATCCGTCTGGCCTCAGCAATCCACCTTGCTCATTGTTGTTACTCCTTTGGTTATATTGTGGGGTCCCTTACTCTGTGAATGAGTGGGGTGTAGTAGAGGATAGTTTGTAGTTATGAGGAGATCCTGGGCCGTGGACGGGCTTGCGGAGAAAGGAACACAGAGGGGATGTAAGTCCTAGATGTCTGTGGGCTATGGCCAGTGAGGTGTGGGCCCTCTGGGCAGGGAGAGAAAGGTGAATCAAGACAAAGGAAGCTCACCCGATCTGCTAGCTGCATCTGGGTCGGATTCAGGCCGCTTCTGCGGACTTGGGGCTCAACCGGCGCGCAGTGGCTGCCTAACTGCCAGGCCTCGGCCCTTACAGTTTCTCTTTCCCCTCTTACCAAGAAAGCATGACACCCATCACTCTGCCTTTGTTTTCACCTTACCAAGGCCGATTTTCGTTCCAGAAGTGCCAGAAGTTCCTAGAAGTGCTGGGAATGCCGCCACGAGGACTGGAGCTAAAACCGAAGACAGGTTGGCTGCTCAAATAAAAAAATGGCGGGGAGCATCTTGGCTGTGGTCTTGGCTGTAGCAGAGGAGTTGATTGTAGAGAGGCGAGATGGTGAAGGCGAGCGGAGCACACCAGGCTCAGCCCCAAGCCGCACCCGGTTCTAGCCAGTCCGCTTCTGCAGGGCCCTAAGGCACACACTTGCAGCAGCCAACTGAGGCCGCTGCACTCGCTCTTTGAGGGAAGCAACGCAGTCACCGGTCACTGGGCTTGTGGTCAAAGGGGCCTGGTGATCCCAGAGGCCTAGCCGAGGTTTTGATAATCTGCCGTAGGAGCCCCCACAGCCGTGGACAGCGGGTTTCCCTTCCTTTTTTAGGTCTCGGCTGATCCACCGCATGCGCTGGTCTGGCCGAGACATTTAGTCAGTGGCATTTCGAAGTGCTACCAAACCAAAGGCTTTTCCCCTGCCACCAGCTGGCGATTACACGTACAAGCGCGCGTGCCTCGTTCCACCCCTCCATGTGCCTCTCTGTCCTGTTCTCCTTCTTTGCGCCCCTCCCTCTCCCCACCCATTTCGAAGTGCTACCAAACCATAGGCTTTTCCCCTGCCACCAGCTTGCGATTACGCGCACAAGCGCGCTCGCCTCACTCCACCCCTCCATGTGCCTCTCTGTCCTGTTCTCCTTCTTTGTGTCCCTCCCTCTCCCTCTCCCCACCCACAACCCGCCCTTTACCTTCTTTACTCCTCCCGCCTGTCTCTGTTCCCTCCCATTTCTCTTCTTCGCGTCCGTCCATCTGTCTCCTCGTTCCCCTCCCACAGTTCCTCTGTGACACTTGCGCTCTCCTTTCTCCTGCACCTTGGCTCCTCCCCTCTATGCCTCACCTTCGTCTTCTCCCGTCTTTTCCTCCTATGCCCTCCTTGCTCCCAGTTCCAACACCGTCCGACCTTGCCCTCGCGCCCCCGTGTTTCACTCGCAACGTTTCCTGTAAGTTCTTCTCGCGCGCCCTGTCTGCCGCCGTCCAGCTTTCTTACTTCCAGTCTCTCATGCCTCACAGCATAATTCTTGTTTTATCGTGATGGCAGTTTGTACAAATTACGGATAAGTAGCTTCGCATTGTCATTCTTCAGATTAGTCCTGCTAAAGCGCGCCTAATGTGACACGGTCCACCTTTTTTTATTATCGATAACGTCCTCATTGGCAGTCATATGATCGGCGTGGTTTGGTGCGTTGCTCCATGCACTCTTTGCAGTGCATGTTTCATACATATCGTATTTCTTTCTGTCCATTGACCTTTTGTGTTTGCTGCCTTGCTCAGCTGGGTCATTCTTGAGTGTTATGCACTCGTTGTTTAGTGGCGAATACATCGTGGATGTAGTTTCGGGAATCAATGCACAAGGGAATTATTGGTTATTGTCATCAAATAACGACAGTTGTATATGCCCATGCTGCCGTTTGTGGCTGCGTTGGGCTTTGTTCTTTCCGCTCTGTTGTATACTGGAGCATGTGTGGCTGCAAGTGTGGGTGTAGAGTGTGGTCCGCGGGGTAAAGCGTGGAAGTTTAACTTCACTTTCATACATCGATGCAGTGATGAGAGAGTAGCACATCCATAATTATCTTTTATTTGCACCTTATTCATTAGCCTCCTGATGGTCACAGTTGGGAGTTTTGGACACCCAAAGGACTGTGTTTTTATAGGCAGTCTCCAAAAGCATAATGTTATTTACTTAAGACCACATTGGTCGGCGGGCTTAATTTCTTCAACACTTGTGCCTTCCGGTGGCAGACATCGCGTCAAGTATAGCAGCTGAGGCCCGTGTTTAAGATGAGCTGTTCAGCTGTGTTGAAGTTATTATTGAGATATTTAGGCGGGCAGACGTTACAGTAACATTGGGTCTGTAACTTTAACTGATGCTATCCCCAGTACCAGCATCACTCTGGACCACCACAGCATCACTCTGCAGCGCAACAGCGTCAATCAACATCACCACAGCAACAGTCAGCACCACCACAGCATCCCTCAGGGCCACCACAGCATCACTCAGGGCCAGTACAAAATCACTCAGCGCCACCACAGGATCAGTCAGCATCACCACAGCATCACTCAGGGCCACCACAGCGTCACTCAGGGCCACCACAGCATCACTCGGGGCCACCACAGCATCACTCGGGGCCACCACAGCATCACTCAGCACCACCATAGCATCACTCAGGGCCACCACAGCATCAGTCAAAATCACCACAGCATCACTCAGCGCCACCACAGCATCACTCAGGGCCACCACAGCATCACTAAGGGCAATCACAGCATCACTTAGGGCCATCACAGCATCACTCACCTTCACCACAGCATCAACACAGCATCACTCAGCACCCCTACAGCATCACTCAGGAACACCACAGCATCACTCAGCGCCACCACAGCATCACTCAGGGCTACCACAGCATCACTATGCGCTACCACAGCATCACTCTACAGCGCCACAGCATTAATCAGCATTACCACAGCATCAGTCAGCAGAACCACAGCATCACTCAGGGCTACCACAGCATCACTCAGGGCCACCACAGCATCACTCAGGGCCAGCACAGCATCACTCAACGCCACCACAGCATAACCCAGGGCCAGCACAGCATCACTCAACGACACCACAGCATCACCCAGTGCTTCTTACACTTTATAATTACAACTTTTTAGCATGCTGCACAGCAGCCACAGTTCTCTACAGCACAGCTTAGAAACATTGGCAAAGTCAATAGCTCTACCTAAACACTTAAAAGGCGCCCATAGCCAATGGGTTTCGCCTTTGGGACATTATAAGTGTTTAGTTATGCAGCACAATATCCTTCATTAAACAACATCAAGTGTTGCATGGTAAAACACTTATAAGATCCCAAAAGCAAGACCTATTGGCTATGCCAATGCTTGTTCTTCAATGGTTCTGCCACAAGGCATAAAGCAGCACGAGTCCACATCGAGGCACTGCTGACGATGAGGGCTAACGGCTCAGGAGCTGGTCAGCTGCGGCGGCGCTGGGACAGTGCGGGCCGAGCACCAGTGCCCCTTGATAGCCTCCGGTTCACCTGTGGGTGATATCCCAGCCTTTCTGGCCTCCGTCCCCCAGGCTCCGACGCCCGGTTCCTCCTCAACCTCCTGCTTGCTGCTTGTTGCTTGCTCTGCCCTTTGTGACGCTATTCAGTTGAAACTGAATAATCAATTCATGGGATCAAATGGCCACAGAGAAGGAGAGAAAGAAAATGAAGGAGCAGGTGAGGGGTTCATTTAGACCGTGGCCTGAAGGCAAGTGGGACCATTAGGAGAGATACTCGAGACAGGATATGGTTGAGGAACATCAGTTTTTCCTTGCAATAGTCAAAGAAATGACAGACAAAAAAAACAGACAAAGAGAGAGACAAAGAGAAGTAGATCTGGGAACAGAATTCGCATGAGGAGGATAACTTTTTTAATGATTTTTGAATTCAAGATGTCCTCCATGCACTGATGAGATGCGGAAACAAGAGCAGGGTTCCACAGTACTGGGGGTGGTTGCAGCGGGGGAGCGTCCCAGAACACAGGTTCTGAGATTGACTGCGCTTGTGGTTACAAGTTAATCAGTGAGTACCCTATCTGAGAATACATGGAAAACTTTGCAGAGTACTAGCAGAGATACTAATGTTGTCACTCCGGTTCCAAATAACATGCCTGCTACTGTTCCTGCTGAGCCTCCTAAAGAGAGAAATATCATTATTGAGCTTTTCAAAATTTTATTTGGAGACTTTTACAGGGAATAATTGATTCAAATAGATGGTTGTTTTAGAATGTGGATGAAATGAGATATTTTATCAGTGAAGCAGCGAGGTGTGCGAATTAAGCACACAATAAGCTTCAGGAACTAGCTGACGAGCGCGAGGTTGACAACGGTAGAATGAGGAATGTACAAAATATAAAATTGATTTGATATATGAGGAAGTAAAAGAGTTGGGCTTGGTGGCTTTACAGGCTCACATTAAATATCTAGTTGAAAAGACGAAGGACTGGAGGGATTTGAAGAAGTGGAAGAAGAAACTTACTACTAAAACAAAGCTGCAGGAGAAGGAAAGAAAGCAAAGGGGTCTTAGTGATTCTGAATTAGAGGCAGTGACATGGACGAGGGGTGATCATTACAACTTTATGATGAATTTTCCTATATTTGAAGAGAAACCTGAGAAATTATAGAAATAGGTTCATAGATTGGCGACGATTTTGAAAATGCTTTGGACTTATTTAGATGGCCTATTTGACTTTGCTGTTACTAGTTATTTATGGTCTAAATGTAAGGTTGCTGTCACTAGACCGACTAAAGAACC
Source organism: Triturus cristatus (assembly GCF_964204655.1). NCBI lineage: Eukaryota > Metazoa > Chordata > Amphibia > Caudata > Salamandridae > Triturus > Triturus cristatus. The sequence continues at coordinate 965,290,034 of NC_140589.1, forward strand.
AACTAGAGTTGCAATTATTAATGCTCCATCTGGGTGGGGGGATGTCCAAGCACCGATCAAGATAGGCATACTTTGCCGCCGCAAATAGCCTGATCCCCATCCTATCCCATCTCCACCAATGCCAGCTGCTTGGATGACTGACACCTGCAAGGGCAGGAAGCTGTGTAGACCTGCCGGAGCTCGTTTACATGCCCTGAAAGCAGGCGAAAGCAATTAATCGCGGCTCGTGTCGCTGTTGGCGCGGGCCCTGGTGCATTGACCCGGAGTGCCCAGAACATGCTGGCAGACATTGGTGATCTCCCTCACTTCCATCTGGCAGATAGTGAAACGGGTCCTGGGACTGATCTCGGGGAAGCCCAACTGTCAGAGCGGTGTCCGGGAAGCTAGCTGAGGTACTGGAAGCAGCGGAGCAGCCCTGGGAGCCCTGACTGTGCAGAGGTGCCAGGCCAAACTCCTCGGAGGTGTGGGGAGCAGGCGCTGGGCCGGAGGCAGTGGTGAGGCCCTGGATGGAGAGGTCTGGCTCCTGTCTTGAGGCTGTGATTGTATTGTATTGTAATTGTATTGTAATTGCATTTATATAGCGCTTACTAACCCTGATGAGGCATCAAAGGTCTTTTTCGGCGAGTAGCACACTACTCCAGAACCCGTAAAGGATTAGTGGTGAATTAGTATAGTGAAATATGAAAGTAATTGAGTGGTGGATATTAGTCAGTTATTTGGATTGAGAAGGATAGTGGAGGGATAGAAGAGGAAAAAAAGGTTTGCATTTATGTAGAGCGTGTTACCCCTAATGAGGTGTTGAAGCCCTTTCTTGGTGAGTAGTATGCTACTCTGGAACCCATTAAAGAATTAGTGGTGGATTAGTATAGTGAAATATGAAAGTAATTTGAGTGGCAGATATTAATCAGTTCTTTGGATTGAGAAGGTTAGCGGAGGGATAGAAGAGGAAAAAGGTTTGCATTTATATAGTGCTTGCTACCCCTGATGGGGTGTTAAAGCGCTTTTTTCGGCGAGTAGCACGCTACTCCAGAACCCGTAAAGGATTAGTGGTGAATTAGTATTGTGAAATATAAAAGTAGTTTGAGTGGTGGCTATTAGTCAGTTATTTGGATTTAGAAGTATAGCAGAGGGATAGAAGAGGGAAAAATGGTTCGCATTTATATAGCGCTTGTTACCCCTAATGGGGTGTTGAAGCACTTTATTGGCGAGTAGCACGCTACTCTGGAACCCATAAGGATTAGTGGTGAATTAGTATAGTGAAATATGAAAGTAATTGAGTGGTGGATATTAGTCAGTTATTTGGATTGAGAAGGATAGTGGAGGGATAGAAGAGGAAAAAAGGTTTGCATTTATGTAGAGCGTGTTACCCCTAATGAGGTGTTGAAGCCCTTTCTTGGTGAGTAGTATGCTACTCTGGAACCCATTAAAGAATTAGTGGTGGATTAGTATAGTGAAATATGAAAGTAATTTGAGTGGCAGATATTAATCAGTTCTTTGGATTGAGAAGGACAGCGGAGGGATAGAAGAGGGAAAAGGTTTGCATTTATATAGCGCTTGTTACCCGTAATGGGTTGTTGAAGCGCTTTTTCGGCGAGTAGCAAGCTACTCCGGAACCCATAAAGGATTAGTTGTGAATTAGTATAGTGAAATATGAAATTTGAGAAGTGGACATTTTAGTCTGTTATTTCAATTGAAAAGCATAGTGGAGGGATAGAAGAGTGAAGGCTTTGGACTGTTTTTTTTTGAGGTAATAGTAGTAGTGGGAGGGTTGGGATGAGTAAAAATGGATGTGGAGGGGAAGAGTCAGAGGGAAGAGTTTAGAAAGGCTTATTTTGAGGGATCAGTATAGTAAAAGGAGGTGGCAGGTGGTGCAAGGTGGGGTAGAGTAGGGGAGAGTCTAGAAAGGGCTATTTTGGCGATCATAGTAGTGGTATAGGGTTTGGGATGAATGAGAGCTCGAAGGTAGTGGATATATTGATAGAGGTATAGGGTGAGTAATAGGGTGAGAAATGGGCTAGTGCATTGGAAAGAGTAATTGAAAGAGGTCTGAGATGAGTCAGAGAGTTGAGGTAGAATATATATTAAGAGAGGTATAGGGTGAAAATAGGGTAGTGCATTGAATATGCTGAATTAGAAGAAAGTAATAAATATATAGATTTATAAGTACATGGAAAGGTTATAGATGCATAAAGGAACGAAGTATATGTAGATTAAAGACATTGATAGAGGTATAGGGTGAGAATTAGGGTAGTGCATAATAGATATATATTTTTTTTGTAGGAAAGTAATAAATATATAGATCCAAGTACATGGAAGCTATATAGATTCATAAAGGAAGTAAGTATAAGTAGATTAAAGGTGCATTTGATAAACTCTGGTTTTGAAGCCAATTTGAGATGGCTCCAAGTCATCCATTGAACCACGGCTCAGAGACAACTGAAAATTGGCGAGTTTCCAATGTCTTTGGGGCATTCCAGTTATAGCACGCAAGTTAAAATTGATTGATCAGTTAACAGTAATGACTTAATGTAAATGTTGAAAAGCATGGGCAAGATGATAGAGCCCTAAGGGACCCCAGCTTTTGGGGAGTACGGTTTGGACGAGAAAGGTGGGGTATGGATGACATTAGTTCTGTTTTGAAGGTAGGACGTGATCCAGTCTAAAGCAGTCCCCTCTATGCTGACGTGTGATAGGCCTAAGCCATGCACTCGGCTGACCCCACTAATCATCAGGCCCGCTGTTTATGGTGAGTCTTCCATGGACCCTGGGCTTGGAGTATCCTGAAGGGAGCTGACCGACCCGTGATGGTCCTGATGCCCTGCACGTTCCTCACTCTGGCCTCGAGCTGAGACAGGAAATGATTGTGGTGTGGCCAGAGGCCAGGATTCTTGTCGAGACAGCAACAAGGATGTAAAACTGGTCACAGGCAGCAGTTGCAGAGCGGAGTGGGTTTGGGGGGCGGTTCGAGGCTCCTGCCTCTGAGGACCCACACATGATGGGGGAGGCAGTGCATAGTTGGGCCCTCTGCGGTAATCCAGCCCTTCTCCCTGCACTTCATGCCTCCCTGCATATGACAACTGGTGGTGAACCAGTGAGTACCTGCGACCTCATTAACCACTAAGGCTGGTGGTGCTAGGGTGCAGGGGTAGCAGACATGGTGGGTGACTATACCCACCCACCTGAAAAAAATGGATAAGTATGCAGTGGTTGTGGCAGCAGCTGACCAGGGAACAGATGTGTGAGCGACGGCCATGCTGCAGCTGGAGCTGCCATCCCCTCGGGAGCCCTCCCTGAGCAATCATGGCTGCAATACAGGACCTGAAAGGAACTAATGAGCCTAAGTTGGATGCTGTCAAAGTTGACGTCACCCTTCTATGTGCTGAGAAAATAACTGAAAACGTGGCAGAAGCAGAAACAAACATTATCTCACTCCAGTCTACAACCAAGAGGATGGAGGATCAAGTGCCGCATCTCACAAAACAGAACAGGATCATCTAAGCCAAACTCAAAGATTAAGAGGGGAAAGCTAGAAGGAACAATATATAAGTTGTGGGGGCCCCCGTGGGAGTGGAAGGCCCCAGCATTGAATTGTTTCTTGAGTACCTTATCACAAAAACCCTCTGAGCAGCACCTATCACACTTCATCACCATCGAAAGGGCGCACAGGGTGCTGGTCCCTCTGCTGAAGTCTTATGCTCCCTCCAGGACAATCGTAGCAAGAGTGTTTAACTACAGAGGCTGCAACGCTATATTGTAAGCTGCCTGCACGCATGATGTCCTAAAATTTGAAAACACCACAATCTGATTCTTTTCTGACTTCCCCTGCAAATATAAAGACAAAGATGCAGTTTTGAGGAAGTCATGAAGGCAATGAGGGCCAGGGAACTAAAGTACATGATGCTGTTTCCGGGTAGATTCCAGGTGGTAGCAGAGAGCAAATCTTGGCATTTCACCATACCAGAGGACTCTTGGGATTGGCTGGAGGACTGGCGTGTGGTCGACTGGCAGTGACGGCTGGCGTGCGGAGGGCTGCCAGCGACACAGTGGCGACTGGGGGATGCAGTGACTAAAAGTGGGGAGGGAGCAGTGGACAGCACTTCCAGACAAGCAGCAGGGGCAAGAGGTTTCCTGAAAACATGTACGAGTCCCGCACAGATGATTGAGTTGAGGATGGGGAACACCAAGCCACTGGGGTCAAGGACCTTACATCCTTGTGGAACATTACTCTAGCTGATACCGAGAACCATCATTGGAGGTGGAGGCCGCAAGCCCACCTCCATGGACTGACATCTTGGGGTGCGGACTAAAACAGTCATGCACTCAGAAGCTGAGGCATTGGTACTTCATTGCTTGAAATGGGTTGCTTTGCTTCGTTAATATCTTTCGTACTCAGGCAAGGCGGCTTTAGCTACAACGATGTTACAACCTTTGAAATGTTGGGGCAACAAGCACTCTGCATAATAGGGTGGTGGGCAGTTCTAAGCCTGCGTTGCAGGTTAGCTTGGAGGGGGAGTTGGATTGTTGCGGAGGAATGGTATTGTTTTGTTTTTATGTGTTCCTTTGCAAATGTTGCTTAAGTACAATGGTGCGATGGGGGAATAGAGGGTATCAACGAGGGCAGAGAAGGGATTGGATATCACCAAACACAGTGGGGCTAACCTGGCAGGCACACATTCATTACACATACAAATGGATATGCCACGTGAGAAAACTTTGAGCAGACTGTCCTGTAACATCAATGGGCTGGGTAGTAAGTTAAAGAAGAATGTGGTACAGCAATACTTGCGGAGGAAGGACCTGGATGTAGTCCTCCTACAGGAGATTCATCTTAAGGATAAGCATTACAAAGCACTAGACAGGTGTGGCTATGTACTACTGGTGCATGCAAGTTACACAACAGACTCTAGAGAGACCGGGATACTAATCAAGAAATCAAGATCCTTCATTCCACAACGAATGTGGAGCGACCCTTCTGGCAGATTTGTGGCACAGTTTGGGAGCTGGGAGGGTCATTCCCTAAATGTTTGCTCAGTATCCATCCCACTGACCATTCACCGGTAGGAATGGTGCTGCGCCCCAGACAAGGATCATTATAGCAAACCCGAGATTAGATCCCTGGTGTTTGCAGGATAAGGCCCTGAGGGACAAACTGGGGGGAAATGGCAGATCACTACTTTCAAGAAAACATGGGCTTGGTGGAATCGTCCCGTGGAAGTCATTCCACGAGGCGTTCAAGACAATGGGTACAGTTTGCTACACTCGAACAAAAAATTGAGTGACTGGAGCCTCATCTCCTTACGGGGGCATGCTGGCCTCAAACACCAGCTCCTCCTCAAGCAACAAGAACTGTGTGTACTGGTGGAAAACAGCTTGTACCTATGCCCTGGCCACCCAGCACCGACTCAAAACTGTGGTTGATGATGGGAGCTGGGGTGGCCAAATGAAATGCGGCATGTACATGGGGCGTTATGTCACCCACTAGGGTCCCAGACTGGGAAACGGACATGGATTGGTGCCACCAGGTAGAGAAGGTGGTGTAACAGAGTAGAGGTTGCCCATAGAAGTGGGAGAAGGCATGGGGTAGCTGACACGCCTATCACAGCTACTAAAACTGACAGAATGGAGGCGGGTGGAGATGCTGGGCAAGTGCAACACTGTTTCACATAAATGGTGATGCTGTAACTTTCATATGCTTTGCCTTAACATTGAATGTACTGTATTTACTGATGCTAGCCTATGGCGCACCCTACTAATCATGAAGAATGTACGGTTAATTTTGTTTTTGTTTGTTTCCGATGTGCAAAAAAAGAATTAAAAAAGTTTAAAACAAATAATCCTCCATCTGAGGTGGTTGCTGGTAAATAACTGGTCAAAGATTTGTAAAGCTGCACAAAGGCCAAAGGAGTCGGTGGATGGTTTCAATGACGGGCTTATGCAGATGTTTAAGAAACACAGCTGACTTGAAGATCTGGAGAAAGGTGGTGCGAGTGGTTTGTGTCTTCCTTTGTTATGGGTTGGCATGCCACGCTTAGTTCACACATTCATCACAGCGTGATGTGTTTGCAGACTAAGGGCATTAATTAGATGTTGCGGTATGACAAGTACTGTATTGATTGCTTTGATGCGAAGTAGAAAAGGATTAAAGAGAAATTGATGACTGCCCAGACAAAGCGGTTTCAGAGAAATGGTAAGAATCAGATTATAGGTTCTGATGTGAGTTTTGTGTCGCATGACAACTCTGGAATGAATGGAGTGCATCGGATGCACAGTGTGAGAATAGTAAATGAGAAGATGCCAATGCAAGGTTGTGAAAGATGAGTTGGGAATAATTCTGAGGTGAATTCAAATGTTCATATGCTGAAGAGGAGCACTGCTTGTCATTTCTGTGGTAAAATCGGGTGTTGTATTGTAATGCAATATATGCTGCATAGTAATGCAATCACTTACAGTAAGGTAATCACTTATTGTGATAATGTTTTCAATTGTTCCTGTGTTTCCTCTGCCCCAGTGATCACATTGATTCCTCCTAGAACGTTAGGGTTGGAAGGATTTTAAGCTGAGCGTCTGTTCATTATGAGTGATCCCGACCAGCGAGAAGAGGTAAATAAAGTGTTCTCTTTAGCAGAAACATGCTGTTTCCTTAATTGCCTGCATTATAACACTTTTTGGCATCAAGTGAAGGGATGCTGTACCTACCACTTTCAACTTCAGCTTGATTGCTGTCATCGTTACTGATCGGGTACGCAGTCGTCGAGAACTGTCTGCAGAATCTGGGTGCAGGGAGGCGAGTCTGATGACAGCGAGGCAAAGTGTGTGTTTACGTGGCTGCTGACTTCGGCCCCCTCAACCTTGAAGGAGGAGCCAGGGATCACGAGGTGAGAGCGCGGCTTGTAGGGGAAAGATTTTGGCTAGGCCGGCCTCCGAGCTCTTGTTTGCTACGTGCTCAATGATCTTTACGGCAGCTCAAGCCTCGTTTTCGTACGGAGGCTGCCATTTTAATTCCTATTGCCCGGCCTTCAATCTATGCTGCTGGCCAAGGCACCCACAGGGGGCCACTAGAGAGGTCAGCACTCTAGTGTCGCCTGGGCACCCCACACCCCCCGCCCCCTTCAGGAGCAGGGACTCTGGTTGGAGTCCCCCTTCCTCTCCAGCCTGGTTGCGACGCACGAGGGGCGTCACTTCCTGGGCGCACAGAACTTGGGGGAGGGTATATATCCCTCCCCCACCATTTTGGCGACATCTTTTGATCGCCACACACGCCGTGTTAGGATCGCCCCGTTGTTGGGGGTCGATTTCGTTGGGGCTGTTTTCGCTGCATTGGTTGCTTGGTCAGCCTCGAGGTGTTTGAGATGAGTCCCCCACCCCCTCTCCCGGTAATCCACTGGTGTAGGGTTCCTCGTGGTTAATGGGGCCGGGGGATCTGTGGATTCCAGGCCCAGCGACGGCCCACGAAGTCGGGAACGATGCAATGCAGCTGGGCGAGCTGGGGAGTGTATGTTAGGGGGCGATCGGCAGCAAATTGCCCCGTGTTTCTATCCAGGGTAGCCTTCTCAATCTCACGACCGATCTCCTCCCCTCGCCCCTCCCGCGCCGCAACCGCAAACAGAAATTGTGAGGTCGGGGGCTGGCCTGGGCCCGGCTCTCTCAATCGGGGGTAGTGATGCCAGTGTTGTGGGGGGCATGCGGACCGGACCACATTTGGGGGACGCTGTCTTCAGATGGTGCCCCTTTGGAGTGTTCTTCGTGTGCCATCGTTGTGTGTAGCCCGTGGTCGCTTCCAGGGGCTGCGGAGTTACGCTTCGGGTTTGCGTTGCCCCAGGACTGCTGGAGCGCTGAGGGAGGTTGTCAGTGGCTCGTTCATCCACCCCCTCCCACTCCCATACCTCTGCCGATGACGAGTGGCGCAGGTGCCCAGGACTGCCCTTGGGGGCGTGGGCTCTGGATTGCCGACTAGCTGGTGTGCGGCGGCATGGCACACCGGTTGGAGTGGGGCGGTAGCCTTAGGCTGCCTTAAGTCCTTTGTCCACGGTGCTCCCCGGTTCCCCCACAGGGTCTTGCTGTGTGAGGCGCTGTGGCTGTCCGAGCGGGGGTCCACTTGGGGCTCCGGACTTCCCGGGTGGGTGTCGCAGTGCGGAGACTCGTGCAGCGTAGTGTCTGGGTTCGGGGGGTGGTTTGCGCACCGTTATGTCCACAATTTCGCGAGGATGGCATGCGTGATCTCTCAGGTTCGCTCGTTTCTACCATAGGTAGGGAGATTTGCCCCTGGGGAGGCCTCACACTGGGCACGCATCAGGCAGGATGCAGCGCAGCCAAGTATTTGGCGTGGTCTGGCGATAGCGGGAGGTGGGCTCTCCGATGTCTCTGCTTTGGGCGCTGAGCGGGATCCAGGGAAACAAGGGTGGTTATTTCTTGCGGAATTGTGGAGGATGCGGCCCGGGCAACAGCGGCAGCAGGAGCGAGGGAGAGAGTCCTCACTCCTCCGCAGCCAGCTATCAAGTGGTCCCGCTAGGGTGGTGATTCACGGTGTTGGCAAGGTCGGGCACCGAGGCCATAAACACAGTGCTGTGGCGTGTTTCTCGTTAACCATTATGTATAAAGCCTTAGCGCGGCCGAGTACAAGAAGAAATCTATACATCGTTGTTGATTCGGGAAAGTGTTTATTCATCGTGGTTCCCAACCTGTAGCGTTATCCTGGGACCCTGCCCAGATCAAGCTCTAGATAGGCTTGATCCGTGGACAGGATTGGAGCGATGATCCTTTAATAAAAGGAATAATGCTGGGAATGGAGCCCCTTATGAGTAGCAACTCCTTTCCCCCGCCATCCATGCCTTGTTGGGCTGGTGTGTTACACTGACAGAAAGGCGGAGCCAATTAACATAATGCCTTATGTTAAATTTTCCCTCTTTTGTACCAACATTCCCAACTCTAATTTACAGATCCCTGTTTTTGTACGGTTGGAACACTGAGCCTGTGCTCTTCCTTAATAAAATTAAGTGGATGGACATCACTGATGCTATACCCATTGAACACCTCCAGCGGAGATCGCTGTAGGACTGAGTCTGAGAGAGTAGCTCAGGTGGTCATTGCGAGTGCTGCAGAGATTTGACTTGCAGGTCAGCATATAACAGCCTTCCTCTTTCTAAGAAGGAAATTAACATAGTTGGGTAATACACCTATTCTTAAAGCGCCAAGGGAAAATTACATTTGTAAAGTGCATTTTATGAATAAACCATAGTATCAGCCTTATATTTCACTCGATATTTACAGGCATTTCGGTGTTTTGCCAATATGGAGTTACTAAGAAATACTTCGCTGTGTGGTTTCCATTTAAGCCATCAGCCCTGACTTGTGTAGGTTGAGGTTACGAGTTATATCATATATCTGGATGCGATGAAAGAAACTGCCAGATCAAGGTGGGTGGCACACCAGTCTAATCACAGATTTTAGCGCACGTGTTTTAAATGTTCTAAGTGTGTTAAGCCCATAGGGGAGTGAGCACACAAGTTTTCCAATTCATTTACAGACCGAAGTAAAGGCATGAAATCTGTTGCGTGGCAGAATAGGAGACCACGCAGCACTGTGGTGTTTCTATACACACTTTGCTCTGCCCACAGTGTATTTCAGGGTTAGTAGTGCATTTGGATCCTGTAGTGCGCACGCTCCCTCACTTCTCTAATGCCAACTTTTGAAAGTGGAAGTTTCTGGTTGGCTTGAATATGTATGTTTTTCTCTTGGCTCGAATGTGTATTCTGCCTGCAATGCTGAGGTAAAGGGCAAAGATGGCTTGCTCACTAGACACTATGAGAGATACGTCGGTATAGAGAACTCATGAAACAGACGTTTACCTTGATGAACACCGTATCGTCTCCTCATATCAGGGCCTTGGGGTGCTGTTAAGTTACCCATATTGGTTCAGTTCCACAGATTTATGGATGAACTTATATTGGTAGGTTGGGAAGGGGTGGTTTTTTCATCGAAGAAACACAGGTTTAGGGTACGTGATTGAAGCAATAATGTTTTCACTTGTAAATGCACAGGTGGCATAAGTTCTCAATTGGTAATTAAACAAGTGCACTTCGGAGAGCACTACGGTTCCCAACACACATTGCCCTTCCATGTTTTCAGTGTGGGTGCACATGCTGGGCCTACACAGGCCCCTCTTGTTACGACGCCTGATGGGGTCCGGGTCTGTGGCACTGGAGTGGGGTAGGTGTCTTTGCTCTAAGACTGCAACTCTGCCCCTCCAATGTGCATATGTTGGCCATTATCTGAGCACGTTTTTATGATGGGATTGCCATGTAAAGGAGCAATTTACAGCCGTTTGTCCTTTCATTTGCATGTGTTGGCTCATGGGTGGGGTCCATGAGCCGGGGGTGTGGCAAGTGGCGCCGTCTATGGGGCTACTATTAGCCAGACCTACCAGTAATGGTCTCTATGATCCAACTAGTGAGAGCTATGAATTGTATGGCCTATAGACTACCGTACATTGGTATGTTTGGGTAATTACTGAGATCGATATGTCTTCCTCATCTTCATGGTTTGATTTCGCTCGCAGGAAAGTGTCAGTCATAGGCCTTTAAATGTCACTCATAGTTGCACTGATATGATGAAAATGTCACACATAGCAAACTGAAACCTGGGCAGCTATGGATGGGGGTGGCTAGCTCTTGGTTGGCTACACAACTGAGCTAGAATTGTGGCTTATTTATCTGATGCAAATAGAAGCATTGACTAAGCCAGAAGATGGACGTGTAGGTGGAGTGCCCCTATTGTATTGAATACAGGGATTCAATGACATAGCGGCAAAATACTCAGTGGCCACTACATAGCGGCCTACTACACAGCGGCCACTAAGGTTAAATTATAGCACAAAGTTTACCGGTGTATTTTGACCAAGTGGTTGCTGGTGCGCCGCACGTGACTTAATTGCTCACTGGCGCTTGGGACAGTCTGCCACAAGTTGGAGCTGTCAGTCTATTGTAGAGATGACCCAACAGGCATGGATAATGCAACTGGCATTAAAATCACTGTTGCCAGCTGCCCATGTCATTCTTATAGTTTTGAGGGCCTGGAATAGGCGGAATTATCACGCTTGCATGAGTGTTAGGGTTAGTTGCGGTGTTACTATGATTGGCAGCACGGCAGGAGCAAGGTGTGGTGCAAAAGGAAGTGGCCACCTGACATGAGTCCTGGCAGATAGTCACACAATTGTCAGGTGTTCCGTAGAACTGCCTTGCTGTATGTAGCGCGGGGGTATGCTGATTCTAGTTTTGCGCAATACTGGGCGTCTCTAGGTATGTGTCGCCATGAATAGCTCTAGGTCAGAAATTGTGTTTTACTCAGCCTTCAGTTGGCATTGCGGTACGTCTGCCTTGGAGGTAACCGGACAGGGTGCCCTGGGTGGGGCAAAACAGTATAAACTATTCTCGCCAATTTTATTTCAGTAGTTTGGATGGTGCCTTTGTCTCAAATCCATCAATAATTCATTGACAATCTTGTGACTTGCTGTCCACCGGTTAAATCGTGGCCCATGTAGGTTTCAATTGTTCAATATCAGTTCTGTCTGGGCAATCGACCCAATCGGTGTCGCGAGTGACTACTCAGTTGGTCATTGTTTCCCTCCCCCCCATTAGCACTCGTGCAGGTCAGTGGGGACACGGTGGGGCGCTCCAGAGAGGTCCACCTTCTCTTTAGTTGTGTTGGTTTCGAAGTAGGCAGGAACTGTACTTCTCCCCTCAGGGGGCTTTAAACCATAGCGAGGTTCTGCTTGGATGTGGCACGGCTGTGTCCAGCTGTCCACTTGTTTGCATTATATCGCTGCGTGCAATTAAACGTAATGTGCTCGCTCGCAGTAATGGTGGCCGTCGCACACGTTATGTGCGTGTGGGGGGAACCGACCACGGCTTGGCAGAAACCCACGAAATTTATTTGGCTTTGGGGTTTGTTTCAAGCAACGCTGCAATGAGCAGGCCGGGGCCTGTACTCGGGCCCGCGCAGGCCTGATGTTGCGGGACGGGGAGGGTCGCGCCGCCCCCCCTCTCCCACAACATTCATTTCTCTGGAATTGGCCGCGGCGCTGCGGCAGGAGGCACTGCACTTCCCGTCCTTTGCTGACCCGAGGGGTCTTACGATTACTCGGCAACGCTTCATCACTGGGGAATATGTTTCCCTGCAGAGGGTTCTTGCGCGGGCAGATTTGCCGACAGCCTCGTCGTCATAGGAGGGCCCTCATTCCCACACTTTGTTAGTGTAAAGCGGAATCGACCGGACGCAAGATTGACCTGTGATTCAAGTCTTACTGCGTGCGAGGAAGGGTCTTGCGGTGAGGAGCAGTGGGCACTGCACGACGACCTTCGGTCTAGGGTGCGGCTTGGAATTTTAGAAGGCACAACTTTACACGGTGTAGGCTGTTCTCAAAGCGCTCTGTGTGGTGTCAGGCAGGGGACATTAACATGGCACTACCTACATGCCACGTGATTTAGTGTAGCATCGGTTGCATTGCAACGCAGTGCCTGCTGCACAAGCCATGGGTGAGCTTGCTATTCATTGAAGGGAGAACTTTAATGCATTGCTCAACATAGGGAGGTGACAGTTCATCCATTTCAGAATGGAAGCATTTTCAATTTGCCATGCAGCGAAGCCAGAACTGTGGCTTCAGTTATCTTATACAACTAACAAGCATTGTTAAGCCATTGATACTGGCGTGTTGTAGGTGTAGTGTGGTCTTGTATTATATATCTGGAGGCAATGTCAGAAGCCGCAAAATACCAGCCGGCAGCCTACTAAGCTTAGCACCAGACCAAAGCTTAGGCCTTTATGAGGAACATCTGCTGGCACCATATAGAAACAGGTCCAGATGTACACTGGGGGGCATTTCTCTACAACCAAGGGCAGGTTTCAGGTCGCCTCTGTTAAGACATAGTCACCCACGCTTTAGCCAGGGCAGCAGGCGGGTGGTGTAGTTGTCATCTAACAAGTGTTCGGCGGTGCAAAAAAAATAAAAATAAAAATAAAAAAAAAGTTTGATAAACACTACGTTAGAGCAATATGGTGACAGGGTATTATTGACCATTCGGCATTCTCAATATTCTGGAAAGGGCAGGTATTTGCACTGAATGTTCCTGTCTGGTTCCCACAGACTTGTCTGCCCTCTGGGTTATCCTTCTAGGGGTTAGAACATGAGACTTGAAGGGGCATCTTCTGCTCCGGTGTCCCAAATACGTTGATAGTCTACGCTGGGGTAGATGTACCATGAAGGGCCTGATTACTACTTGGGTTTTTCCTAAGTTTGGGGGTCAAACTAGGTGGGAGCATTAAGTCTACAGTCCTTAGGAAGCATCCAGCATTCCTTCTATCCAAGTAAGGGTAGTTAGCGATAGATAAGTATCAGTGAGTGGGTAACAGACACCGGTTCTTCAGCAACATCGTGCCCCGGGGGCACGCGCGCTGCACAAACACGGAGCTTCAACCACAAGGGTGCCAAGCAGCAAAAACCAGTAAATAGGTTTAAGAGGTGTGTCTCTGGCCTTAGAGCCGTGTAAAGCCACTATCATTTAGAGGTACGCCCAGGTAAGAATCGGGTGCTTCTTAAGGTTCACATGACCAATGCGGTTTGTGGTATCTCCCAGCGGATCCACTGGAAGTGTACTGCAGCTAGCATGAAACTGAGAACCTGGGATTCCGACACTTTTACCACGCTTGGTGGGGATGCGGTCAGCCAACAAAGTGTGCTGCCATCCCAATACATGGGGTAACAAGGTGTCAAGCACAATGGGCTTCTATGTCAAAAGAATATTGGGCACGTCCACTGTGCAACAAAAACTAAACTTTAATGGGGCAGGTAATTTGTCACTCATGGGGATGCTCTGGGTTAGCAGTGGGTATCCCCCCGCCACCCCATATCTGGGAGTATTCTAGGATGGGGCAAAGTAGAACTTAGTCAATCCTGAATGTTAGGCACCACATTGCAGATAGTGCGCACTGCTTAAATCAGACAGATTCTCTAAGCTGGTATGCCTAGGGGGTTCCACCACAGTGGGAACAGAACGGGCAAAATAAGGGATACATGGCAAGGGCAGGAGGGCCCCTTGACCATTGTCACACACTTCTAATTATGAACACTCCGGTGCGTCATGATTTAGCGAGCAAAGGGACTGTTCAAATGTTAAGGATAATCCTTCTCGCCCAAATAGCCTAAGTAGGCAGGCGGGTTGCGGGAAGGGTCACTTGGCAAGTGGGCTGCTGTCCCATAGATAGGGTACGCAGGTGTTCAGGCACACACGGTGCTAGAAGGACGGCAGCTAGGTGAGATCAGCAAATAGACGGGACAATGTGAGCCATGGTGTCTGCATTTTTCCCGCCCTGAGTTGGCACGGGGTCTGAGGCATGTGATACAGTGGAACTTTCCCGCATGAGAGTGTATAGTTCTTGGCACAACTTCACAGGCTAAAAGGGCCTTTTTGTTTCATCAGACACTAGCTGATCCAGGCTAACATCAAGGGCTACTGGGATATAGATGGGGTCATCTATAACCAGTAGGGATAGTTCTCTTGCACAGGCGCGTAGCTAGGGGGGGGCGGTGGGGGCGGTCCGCCCCAGGCGGCACTATTTTTGGGGCGGCAGCCACGCGGCACTGGTGGCCCGTTGCGGCGGCCTTTATAATTTATTTGGGGACACTGACACTACTGTTAGAGTAGCGTCAGTCAGTGTCCCCAAATAAATTATAAATGCCGCCGCAACGGGCCACCAGTGCCGCGCGCGCGGCCCTCTTTGAAATGCAAGCGCATGCGCATCGCCACCACCTAGCATAGGCCCGTGACGTCGAAGGACACGAGCGCTTCTGCTGCTGCTAGGTTGACACGATCCGGGCGGAGGTGGTGGCAGGCCGACGGCGACGGAGCTGCAGGCAGAGAGGAGATACAATACAAATCTGCGAGTCTAGGTAAAGCGATGTACCGCCCTAGGCTCGAAGCAGTTAATTGTTCGGGGACGACGGGACGTGGACTACAGGCAGGGCAGAGACCAGAGGACCCTCCACGGCACTTTCTGAGAACACCGGGCGCAAGTAAGTGATGTTAGATGAAGGGGAGAGGATGTGGTCCGTCGGCCGGACTAAACTGCCGCCTTTGGTCATCACATTGGTTGATTGTAAATGCCGCGTTTTTAGAAAATAAATAATATGACAACATTGAAAGGTAGCTGACAATCGATTTATGAAATGCCGCAAATGGCCACAATGCTCCACTGTTCGTTTTGCTAGATGCGCTGCAAAGTACAGAGCCAGAGGTGTGCTCACTAGAACACAAGTGGCCGATTACATCCTGCAGGTGCTGGAAACTAGAGTTCGAGCCTCGAGGTCACCACACCAGGTGCTGCTGGCTTCCTGGGGGCGCCGTGTTTGTAAGTTTATTGCTTTTGAAGCACCTGCTGCAGCGTTTCTCTTTCTCCCCCCCTGTCCCCCAATTACCAGGCCTCACATAAATGTCAAGATAACTCGTGTGATTAATTACCTTCCTGGCGAGAGATCCGCATTTTGTATAGTTGAGGTTTTGATTTAGGTGGTTAGTGCAGAGGGTTAATATGCCTGCTGCAAATAACGTGTACCAAGTAGATTACAGAGTGGGTATGATGTAAACAGATCAGCAGGTTACTGCTTTCAAAAGAGACATCCTTTTGTTACTTGCAATTTATAACTTAAAGTCCTAATATAGAACAGTGAGATATTAACTTTCATCCTGGAACTGCATACAGACTGCAAAGTATACATTATTAGAACATTAATTAATGTTGCAAAAAGGGTTAATTTGGCTTGAAATCGATTCTTATTATTAAAGAAAACTCCCAACTATGCGGTTTCATTTTCGCCTCGGAGTTTGTACTTCTCCACACCAAGATCTCTTAAACTATACTACCTATCAGTATGGATGACATGTGACTCCTACACTTTTAGTCCTTTGGCTTATGTAACATTTCCTACACTGATTTACACGCGTATGATTGATTGTCTCTGTGTAATGTGTGTGTGATGCAAAGTGCTCGGACAGCCTACACTGGTATGAGTGGCGCTATAACTAATTCAGTGCATCTGAGAGAGTGTGGTTATGGAGACTTGGTCACTGTTAAAGGGTGCTAGCGAGAGATACCTCTGGTGGTGGAGGTGGTCATTGGGGCGGCGCCAACAAACATTGTCGCACAGGGCGCCACCAGCACATAAGCCGGCCCTGGCTCTAATACCTTCGGGTCGAGTTTGCGCTATATAAATATGCCAAAAAAAAAAAAATACGTTTTGTGAGTTCTGCTATAAGCACAGTTGCTCCAATGTGCTTCCGTGTTCACACTCCACTGAGTGGGGGTGAAGGAGGGTGTGTTTGTGATATGTTTATAGCTTCTTTAGTTTCTTGAATTAAACTTGCCATGGGTTTATGGTGAACCCGTGTGTCAGTGTTGAGCTGTGATATCTAGCAACCATATGCATGACGTTACACATTCTGCAGTAAACATGTGGTAGGTGCATAACATCTTGAAATAGTTTTTCACGTGTGATGCACTGGACAGTCCATGAACTGATTGGCTACAGACCGCCACTGTTTCACAGCCTAGCTAATGCATGCAGCAGATGACCCGAGGCCTGGTGATTGTGTGCGAGCAGGTGATTGCTTGGAAGTGAGATCACAGAGAGCCATCACTGGGTCAGATCTGTGGAAGTTCTGCATGCTTTCACAGATACACAGCACCAAGTGACAATGGCTGTCTCTTCAAAGCACCAGCCATAGTCTGTGCCTACCTGCTCCACAGGGTTGTATGTGATTTCATAGGAAAACGGTTAAATGCCACCTAAACTGACTGTTGGAAACTTTCGGGAGGAATTGCATTCACCATTTCATAGAAACCGATGAATAGATTTAGCATGCTTATTGTTTAAGGTGTAAATCAAACCCTTCAGGATGTCATGATTGCAAAAAAAATCACAATATCAACACTTTTGTAAAAATGCCTCGCATTTTACAAAAGTGCCTGTGAAATTTTGATAATGCTTAAACTTTTGCCCTCCCCACCGCCCACTCGTGAGGTTGGATCACTGCATTGCTAAAATGTTTTAGTGGCGCAGGCCCTGCGCCTTCTGCAGCAAAGCAACTCTTTCTCTCCTCTTCAGCGCGAATATCCAAAACCAGCCTTACCCCAGCTAATTTAGCAGCAGAAGTAGGCTCCAGCCCCTGAAGGTGGGGCTAATATGTGCGTTCTCTCTTTTTAGTAATATAAAACCTGCGGGACTGTGAAACTGAATAGCTCCTCCACACTTCTTTCTGGACTGATTAGTTATGTTTCAAAATGTGCACACACTGCACTACGATGCGGAAGGAGTGGGTGGAGGAGTGGTAATACGTCCGCAGCCAGCAAGAAGGCCCAGCAAGTTAAGACCTCTAGTTTTACCTACAGGTCAGAAGTTTGAATCGCAGTAAAGTGGATCTTAGCCTTTCATCCTTTCAAGGTTGATAACCAGAGCACTCTGTAAGTAATTATAGAATATGTTATTTAATTTGAAAAAAAATCCAATTTACTGTTATTGTAGTAATGCTTCAGGTGCCAATAACTCTTATTTATTTGAAGTTTTTGAAAAGTGCTCTTACAATTGTCCTTTCTCACATTCTCCATGTATCCAAGGCTGACATTCAGTTCTCCAGTGTGCAGCATTGAAGTAACAATTACCATGCAGCACTGTACCCTGCCTTCTCATCACACCTCATTCCACCCTGGCCCACTCCTTCCTGTCCCACCCTATACCACAACCCTACCCTGTCCCATCAAACCAAACCCCCACCATGCCCATCTCATCCCTTACCCTCACATCTCATTTCTTCCCTCACATCTCACCCCACCCAATCCCATTTGCATCAAATCCCACCTCACCATCTTCTCAATCCATCCCATCCGAACGCTAAAAGATCAAACCCCAACCCCACCTACCCTCTCCTCATCTCATCACATCACCTCGCATCATAGCCCATCCCAAAGACCACCCCTTCCCTTTTACTTTCCCATCCCCTATCCCATTGCATTCCATCCCACCATTCTCCCATCACATTCCATCCATTACACTTCAGTCACCATTGCATCTCCCTTCCCCACCCTCCCTTTTCCCATTTCATCCCATCTTCTCACGCCCCATCTCACTCACCTGATTCCAGGAGCGTAGCTAAGAGGGGGGCGGTCCGCCCCAGGCGGCACTATTTTTGGGGTGGCGGTCGCGCAGCACTGGTGGCCCGTTGCGGCGGTCTTTATAATTTATTTGGGGAATCTGACACTACTGTTACAGTAGTGTCAGTGTCCCCAAATAAATTATAAAGGCCACTGCAATGGGCCACCAGTGCCACTCGCGCGACCATGTTTGAAGTACGAGCGCATGCGCACCGCCACCTGTTGCTTGCAACTGCTGCCTGCAGCGTACGCACGCCGCCACCACCACCTAGCATAGGCCCGTGACGTCGCACGAGCTTCTGCAAGGTTGACTGCACGCTGGGCGGAGGCGTCCGGGTTCATTGTGCGCGCCGCCTGGGGTCTGGTCCGGGTCGGGACACAAAATAGTGCTTGCACTTCCTGTGGCCGGCGCTGTGCAGCGGAGCTTGGGGTGCCTTGGCTTGGGGTCTCCTGGTGCTTGCGAGGACGGGACATTTAAACCTGGAGCACTGTTTGTGGAATGTAGCGTGAGGGGAGCTTCATTCAAACAGGTAAGCCCCGGCGCAGTTCTTGTCTATTAGGTTCCTCTTGTGAGAGAAATGGGGACAGAGACAGGAAACGTTTATCCTTGCACACAAAGGCTTTCTTCGTTACTTTTTAATATAATTATGTGAAATGGTGACAGGCTGTGCCCTTACAGCCCTAGATGATGCAGACTTGATACATACAACAGTGTATTCCTGGTGTACCTACATAGAAGTTTGATTCAAACTGTTTGAACGTCAATATTCAAGCTTAATTTGGGAAATGTTATTAAAAAAATAATGGAAACACAATTGTAAGCAGCTAAATATAAAACAAAATTGACAAGGACAGTCATTTTGATTTCTTTTTTTTTTTAAGTGGAACGGTCTCTTAAAGCTTCGCTAATTCACACACAGCATAGGGACAGTATGGACAGCTGGTATGCAACGTTTCCAAACACACAGAGAAGAGGTTTAGCATGTGTAGCAGCAGTTCTGTTATGTTGACCTGCCAGATATGGTTCAGAGTTAGCCAATTACTTGGCCTCGGCACTTTATGCAGACATCAGTCTGCGTTTGTGATTCATCCGTCAGAGGTTTTCCAGTAGAGGAACTGAATCACATTAATGTGAGTGGCTGGCTTGGAAGACATTGGTTATCCTCATAGAGCTGTTCTATAAATGGAGTTGGGGGGGAGGAGAGACTCTTGACACTTTCCAGCCTAACCTGTGTTAATGTTGAGTGTGTTTGGGGGTTCTGCATGGTGGTTCACAGTGGAGGTTAGGGCCTTGAATCCTTCCCCCTAATTAGTGTCAGCTATGGTAGTGTTGTTTGAACATAATGCCATGTGCCCTTCTAAATGACACAGGTGGTTGATGTAAGAGTCATTCTAGTGCAATATTGGTGGATTTTATGTTTCTCCTTTGGTATGCATTGTTCCTCATCTAGGTTCAAATTCAAACATTCTACCCTAGATTCTTATTTGCCTGTATCCTTGTAGTTGGAACTGGCCTGTCTCTTGCTTTCATTGTCTCTGTTGTCTTGTTCTAGCCTTCCATTTCTACTCTGCCTGATGTTTCCCAGCCTAAAGCCGCTCAATATTGAGGTCTGTCTGTCTCCAAGTATTGCGTCTCCCGGTTCCTTTGTTTTACCTGTCCCACTAAAGTATGAGAGT
Source organism: Triturus cristatus (assembly GCF_964204655.1). Lineage (NCBI taxonomy): Eukaryota > Metazoa > Chordata > Amphibia > Caudata > Salamandridae > Triturus > Triturus cristatus. The sequence continues at coordinate 965,309,906 of NC_140589.1, forward strand.
CTCTCTTTCTCCAAACGCCATCCTGAAAGCATTAGTTCCCGAACCCCTCTTGTTCACTGGTTCCCTGTTCCCTAGTTGCTTAGACACCGTGCGGACAGATTGTCAGAAGGACAATCACCTATCCAGGGATAGCTCAGCTGGTATTAAGGCATAGTTTTGCTCCCTGTAACTTGTTTGGGAATGCTCTGTTGTCTGGTGAGAGTAGCTCTGCTGACAAAAACCTTAAAGGATAGATTTGCTGTTTGTACTGAGTAAGAAATTAACCAGAAGAGCAAGGCAATGATCAGATGAATGGTACTAATCAGCTGCCTTTGACATGTGATGATAGCTGTGGTCACTGTGGCACGTAAGTAGTACTTTTGCTATCTGTGACATATGAGTGATACTTGTACTATAAGCGCTGAGTGTGGAATAAGTCTTCATCTGAGCAAGTGGTGTCTGTGCTGTTAGCGCCAGTTAGACATGTGGGCTATTGCACCTGTCTCTGGGTAAATGTCAGTCTGTACCCTGCCCTTATGTTGATGTCTTCTTGTAATTCTCCTCAGGAAACAGCAGGGATAAACTGACCTCTCTGCTTCCATTCTCTCATTGATACATTTACCTGCGAGCACAGGCAAGCCTTTCATCTCTCTCTTCCTAAATAATGCATTCATCTGTAGAGCCTAGAGTTCTAGAGAGAGTTGAATGTTGTGTGAGCTATTTACCTTAAGCATTTTGGCTTGTGAGAGGAAAGGAACACAAAAGATTGAGATACAAGATACAAGAGAAGAACCTGGTATTCTCTGATCCCAGGGCACCAGGGTCTAGGTTACGAGAGCTCCAGTTGTGATTGCAGGTTGCCAGTGTGATTGCTCCAGTTAGTCAGCAGTTGTCTAGGCGCATCCAGGTCTGTGTCCACTAAGGTTATGAACCTTTTGAAATGCGTAAGGGATCTGATGAAGGGCTTTATTCCCGGATGTCTGTGAGTAGAGCGATACCAGTAGTAGCAAGCTACCACTGTCCAATGATTGAGCCGTGGACATTTTGAAACACACATGCGTAAAAGCACACATAACTTACTTCATATCCGGACTTCTTTTAAGTGGTTATTTTTCTCCAGACCTTGGTTCTGCCATGCCTACATTCGGGTCTGGGAGGCAGCTGAAGACGTGTGTTACAGGGACGTGTGTTACACAGCCTTGGCGTTCCATACTAGACACGTTATTATGATTCTACTGTTCTTGCGGACTTTTAACACTTGGTTACCATGAAAGTAATGTGAAAACAAAATTGCAGAAAAATGTAATGTTTCTTGTTTCTTCTGATTATTCACGGAGTCCCTGGATAGGGTTGAACATATTCCCATGGCCCCTACAGCTGTGTTTAAGGATTGTGATGACAATGTGTCTCCACTCCCTGTATTTTAGCTTTGGGCCCCCTGGGTAGGCTGTGCACCATGTGTGTGCTGAGGCTGCTCTGAAGGAGAGATGCACTATTACAAGCTGGCTTTGGGTCCCAGGGAGTTGGTTGCTGCTGCTTAGAAGTAATGACAGGGCGTGATCCCTGGTTGTTGCCATTGGGCCACCAGAGCGGGCTTTGTATCTGGTCTGTGTTGGCAAGGTTGTGGAGCTGACTGACCCCTTTGTGCTGAGTTTAGTTCTAAGGGCACACAGTGAGTCATTCCCTGTGAATAATTAATTTGCTGTTTTTGAAAGATAACGAATTACAGGCTTCGACACTGTTAAGTTGGCTCTGGGTCCTCAGAGCACATCACGTTTGTGCACGTCCCCACTGCTTTAATGGGGGGGGGCCATGATGTTTGGACATTTATTGTCAGCTGTAAATGACGGATCCCCGAACAGTGTCATGTATGTGCATGTTTACATTGTGCTGAGGTGATTACCAGGTAATCGTTCACGCAGCTTTCTGATAGATGTCGCATGTGGTTTTTCTGAGTCCCCAGATAGATCATGCAGTCTGTGTGTCCTCCTTTGTACTGCCGGTCACTGGTGCATTCAACTGTGTAGCCTTGGACTGTGTCATGTATGTGCATGTAACTTGCATGATCGAGGTAACTATTAGCGGCGATACTACGTGTCTCTCGGACCTCTTTCAAGTGCGTGCTGTCCTTTCTTCCCCCCCCCCTCCGCCCCCCCCACCGGGGCGGCAATCTGAGGGATAGCCCCGGGCGCCACAAGCTCTAGCTACGCCACTGCTCTTGCATCTAGATTTGCAGGAGGCTCTAGGCAGGAGAGGTTGCAGGTAAGACTATAGCTGTTTTGGTGGGGGGGCTCTAGCGGCGACGGTGGCCACCTCCAGAGCTGTGACGGAGTTACAGAGCGATCTGGAAGTAGGCCGGTACCAAGGGTACATCTGCGTGGCACCATAGGGGGTGCCAGAGCCAAATCCGAGGATCCTCCTGGGAGGGTCCTTGAAACTGTGTCGGCGCCCCGCTAGCCCTTTGGGCGGTTGTGGGCCTGAACAACCGGGGGGTTTGCTATGCGACGCTCCGCCCTGAAAGGGGCGTGAGTAGAAGGTACCAACGTTCACGTGATCCAGGAAGAGGATCATTAGTTAGGGCAGCACAGGCGGGGTTCGCCCCAGTGCTGCCTGGCTCATCAGGAGGGCAGGCGGCCCAGTTGGTTGCCTGCCCTAGGATCGCCCGTAAGATAACCCACCTATTACATGACAGTGTATGTAATAAACCTGCAGCAACTTTACCCAAACAAAAAAATATGTTGTGTGTTTATTTATGGGAAATGTATATTATGTTGGAGGGGGTGGAACAGGATGCCAATGACGATACTATGCGTTCTGGTCATATCAAATCCATTTTTAATCATTTAATTGACCTCAACAATGCCAGACCTGCTTGAGACTGTTGCATACAGACTTGCCTTATTCCACTAGGCAGTGGAGATAATTACATTAGGAGAAAACATTGACACTGCTAATATACGCTGGATCAAACAGAATGGTTGTCACTTTACACCTGAGTCACAATGCCTGCTTCAGATTTCAAGCAGAGGGGTTATGTTTTGATATTCCTGGTACAAAACGGAACACTTTATCAAGCAAAGTACTTCTACCTGTCAACTGTTGAGCACTACAGTTTTCTGCTGCAACTCTTGTTACATTATTTATCACATGTAAAGAGCAAAGCTTGAATCCTTCATTATTGGATAACAAGGCCAGTTAACGCAAATACAGTTACAACTGTCAAACATATTACTTATTTCTTCAGCATAACAACAACCTCATGCACTTTGATCCACCCCACAATTTTTCATAGAGCAAGGGAGATCTACCAGTTAAGTGGAAAAGTTGGAAAGAAGGGTTTACCACCTACCTCACAGCCATAGACACCGACAAGATGCCTGTTGAAAGGAAAAAGTGCATCTTAATCCATCTACTAGGTTCAGAATGTCAAGAAAGTTTCAGATTGCTACACAAAGTGCGATCACCCAATGAGGATGAGGATCTAGATGAAATTCGAGGGGGCTATTTTGAGACTAGAAATAAGATTCAGGCCTACTATAAGTATCATCCTAGAGAGATACACCTTTTACACCATGAGACAGGGATAATGAATGTTCTGATGAATTCCTATCAGCCTTGAGAAGCCTTCCCACCACTTGCAACTTTGGTACAAAGACCGATGAAATGATCAGGGATCAACTGATAGTGAATACCAATATCAGGAAAATTCAATAAAATCTGTGAGTTATGGGGGACCCATTTCTAGAAGAAGTGTTGAAATCAGTGAAGGCGACAGAGCAATCTATGTCTTCGATGAAGGAAGTTAATGAAGTCAAAGAACAGAAGAAGGATTTAGAAGTAGGTTTCGTGAAGGAGAGGAAATTTGGCAACAAAAGCCATCTACACAAAGAAAAGAGAGCAGGAGACAAAATGGAATGTTATAGATGGGGCAGCCTATCCCATCTTGGTAACTTGAAAGTATGCGCTGCTGTGAACAAAGAGTGAAGTGTCTGTCAATGACTGGGCCACTTCATAAAGGTGTGCAGGGAAGCAAAACAGGGCTGCAGTGTGACAGTTGCACAAATATCTGAAGAAGGAATCAGTGAAATCAATGCAAGAAGTGGGGAAGAAAACACTAATCTAGTATTGATAATTGGACCAGATGGAAACGATGACTCCGAAAACCTGAAACATCCCAAATATGTACTCTAACTGATGTGGCAGAGATAACTTAGTAAACAGGTCACATATCATTGCTCCCAGCTGATATACAAGCGGTGACATTCGATGGGAACAGGATAAGTGTGATTGGATACGTCCATACCAAAGTGTCCTTCAAGAATAGCTCCTCGGAGGTAAATATATACATTGCAATGTTGCTGGTGAACAGTCACCAGTATACCGAGTGCACTGCGAGAAAAAGTAACAAATTGCAATAATCTTTAACAACTTGAACAAAGTTATCGTAAAATGTAACTGTGTTTGAACCGCAACTTAATAATCAATCAACACTTAAATAGTTTATAATTCATTGTATTAAGGAAATGAGAAACACAGTGACTGTTCAATTTACAAACAGTAAAGGAATAGAAACAAAGTAATACAGTCAACAATGAACTGCTCTAAGGCAGTGAATTATATCATCAATTCTGAAGACAGTCAAAAACGAGCCCAATGCATTTCGGGATGATTCACATCCCTTCTTCAGGGGCAGCTGGAAAACATAAAAACAAGAAAAAAACAACATTGAAAAACATTGCTATACACATACATACTTTTTTTGACATCCTACGTATACATGATGCAGCGTGTCAAGGCACAAAGGGTTCTAAACTGGCCTGAATCAAACTTTAGCAATTCAATGTGAACATAAATTATTGTAGCGGGTAGGGAAGAAACTGATCGTTTTGATTTATGAATGGAGCTGAATTCAATGTGAACATAAATTATTGTAGCGGGTAGGGAAGAAACTGGTCGTTTTGATTTGTGAATGGAGCTGAATAGGTTATGCAAAAGTGCCCAAAGATAACCAATGTAGAAAACATTTATAATGGAAGACACCCGTGAAACAAAGCTGAAAGAACGAGCGATGCTCTGGTTCTTACTACTAAGCGAATTGACAATGACTTTCAATACGGGGCTGACCAGAAGCGCCGAAGGCTGCAGGACACTAGGATAGACAACGGAGGTAATGTAAAACCAACACATGGTGAAGTGAAAGAAATGTAACATTGTCAAGACCGCTAGGCGACTTACTTTTGTGCGGTATTTGTAAAATTCTGTATGAATGTAGCTCAGGCAAACAATTATGGAGCTGTTCAAGCTGGCTGTGGGATGAACAAAAAAAGGAACTGATGTAACGAAAATCCGTAGGTGGCAAGAGTTCAGGATCAGAACACAAAGAAGGGAGGGAAGAAACAAAGGCTCACCCATAAACCGTGCTAAGCACTGTGAAAAAGTGTAGAGTCCTGGACTGCTGTGTTGAGGCGAAATTCAAATCGGCCGACGGACTGCTAGTGTAAACCTCCGGAAAAATCTGCGGTCAGGAAACTGACTCGCCAAATGTTTAAATGCAACTGCGTGCGTGAGAACGCGCACTCGGACGTAATGAAGCTCGAAAGCGGACTTAACACTGGATCTCTATCTGAAGTGTAACTGTTATTGATGTCATGGGAAATAAAGTTAGCGTAATGAAAAAAATGAAAAAACGTGAAAGTGAAACGATGTTCGTGTGGTAGTATAAATAACGTAATTACACTAGTCGTGAAACATGAAAAGAGCGCTAAGATGTTAAAACAGTAATTCAAAAGCCTGACAACTGTAAAGCTTGTCAAAATGTGGGTGAAAGCGAAGCGTGGGTGTGTGGTAGATAAAAAATCGTTGCTGAAGGAGAGTGATTTGAGTCCCGGAAAATCCGAGCTGAAAGGATACCTGGGGTAAGCTGATTTCAAAATAGGGAAAGGGATATGATGATATACAATGGAACCATTGAAACAAGAGTGAGGCTATAAGGGAAGACTTATGTGTAAAGTACTAAACATTTGTGAAGTACCTGGACAAAAATGACAACGTGAGATAATGAAATGTATTGAATTGCTTGGTATGAAACAGGCGTACAATCTAGAGGTAATGCTAATACATGATGCTCGTCAACAATGAAACTGGGGCAATAGAGAATCAATATGAACACAGTATGAATTTTGCAAGAAGAAGATGTAACTTTATAAAAAACATTGCATCTCTAATCTGTCATTGAGCCCAGACGGTGTTAAGGTCTGTAAATACTTGATCCACCAAACTTCTCTCTGTGAGAGTCGTTTTTCTATATTGATTTGAGTGTTGCGGGGCATCATCTCTAGTATAGTGAATCTGAGTTGTGCGATAGTGTGGTGATGTTCTGACCAGTGTGAAAACAAAGGGGATTTGAGGTTTTTGGTGCGAATGGAACTTTTGTGTTCTGAAATTCTGGTTTTGATTTTCCGGGAAGTTTTGCCAACATACATTGAACCGCAGGGACATTTGATGATGTAGATGACGTTTGTACTGTCACAAGTGCCAGTATATCGGAGTTTAATGGCTTTGCCTGAACGTGGATGATGGATGACGCTGCCAGTGATTACATTGTGGCAATTGACACAGTTATGACATTTTTGCATGCCCTTGAATTCTTCTTGCTCAGTTGTGGATGGTGTTGATAGAATATCTTTAATGTTTTTGCTGCGGGTGAAGGCGAAGATGGGTTCAGTAGAATAAAGATCTTTAAAATCTGGTTCCTGTTTTAGCACTTCCCATCTTTTCCTAATGATCTGGCGGATGCGCCTGGAGCTCGTGGAAAATGTGGAAACAAACACATGTCGGTTGTGGGGATTTTTGTCTGTGGGAGCGAGAAGTTCAGCTCGCGTTTTTGTTGAAGTTCTGGAAACGGCTGCCTCCAGAACTGATGTTGGATAACCACGCTGTTTAAATTTCTCAACTTGTCTTTGAAGTGATGGTCCCAAAAGTTCGCTGTCGGAAATGATTCTTTTTGTTCTAATCAGCTGTGAATATGGAAGATTGCGAATCAATGACGGAGGATGAAAACTGGAGAAGAGAAGAAGATTGTTCCTGTCTGTGGGTTTTGAGTAAATTGTCGTAACCAGAGAATTGGATTCTTTCTTGATTAGTACATCCAGGAAAGGTAGTTGTTCTTTGCTGATATTGTATGTGAACTGAATTCGCGAATTCTTTTGGTTTAGTTGACTGATTTGTTCTGTCAATAAGTCTTCAGAGTTTTTCCAAATTAAAAAGATGTCATCAATAAACCTGGCAAAAAATGCCAAGTTGTCCGTCCAAGTACTGTCAGAAAAAATGTAATCATCTTCAAATTTGGCCATAAACGTGTTGGCGTAAGCAGGAGCGCCAGGAAAACCCATAGATGTACCACTTATCTGCAAATAAAAGTCACTCTTCCATTCAAGGTAACTGTGTTGGAGACAGAAGGTAAGTAGTTCCATGATGAAGACTTTGTCTACAGCGGTTTCTTCTAGCTGAAGTAGCGCCCATTCACTGGCTTCTAGGCCTTCCAACAGTGGTATTGATGTGTATAGGGCTGTGACATCTATTGAACAAAGAAGCCATGAATCTGAGAAGTTGTTGACTTGATTGAGAAGGGATAGAAAATGAGTGGTATCCTTGATGTAGCTTTTCCATGATTGTACAAACTTCTGTAGAAAGTGATCCACTAATTGGCCTGCTGGCATGAAGATTGAATCGCATCCAGACACGATAGGTCTGAACGGTGGATTCTGTAAATTTTTGTGTATCTTGGGTAGCATGTACAACTTGGGTCGTCTGGGGTGTGTCACTGTGAGGAAAGAATGAATTTTGTTTGTTATCCAAGACATTTCCACAGCATGGTCCAAGATCTGTGTCAAGAGTAATTGGAATGATGATGTTGGGTCCTCTTCAAGTTTGATGTAGGTATTGGTGTCTTGTAAGTGGATGAGGACATTGTTTTCATAAAATGATCGATCCATAATCACCAAGGCGCCACCTTTATCCGCTGGCTTCATTGTCAATCTGTTGTCTTTGGCTAGATTCTTAATAATGGCCAATTCATGTTTTTTCAAGTTGGTTGGAACTTGCTGTTTCAAATTCAGTTTAGACAAATCGTTACGTACAAGCGTTTCAAACGTGTCCAGAGTTTTGTGAGACATGGGTGGCATAAACGTGGATTTAGGTTTAAATTGATGTAAATCTGGGTTGCTTTCCTCAATTTGTTCCTCAAAGAAATCTTGTGAGGGTACAATATTTGAAAAAAAGTGTTTCAATCTGAGGTTCCTCATGAATTTAAACAAGGAGATTTCTACCTCTAGGGGGTTGGTGTGATAAACAGGAACAAAAGACAAGCCTTTGTTCAAAACTTGTTCCTGACAAGAAGTTAAGGCGATGGATGAAATGTTTATGGCAAGGGTTTGCCTTTGCTCCTGAGATTCCAAGCTTCCAAATCCTTTTCCCTTTCTTTTGCTCCTCCTGGTTTTTTTGGATCTGGTGGTCGGCTGGATGGTGGGCCCTTGGACAAAAAAGAAGAGGAAGAGGAAGTGGTTGGTTGGACATTCGTGTCTTTGTCAGTGGGTGAAACACTCGTTGTTGGTGGGTCTTCCACTAGTGATACCGGTGTGCGAGAAGCGTCAAGTTCACGGTCTGAAACAACAGACTCTTGAGATGAAGTATTGGGTCTCTGAAATGGTCTTCTCCGGGCGTACACTTCTGCCCATGTATAAACTTCGTTGAGTTTATAATCTATAGTATCTCGACGAAATTTCCGTAGTTTGCGTTCCTGTAACTCTTTCCCGTAAGACTCGAGTTTATTGTTAATATCGTCTAGGGTGAGTTTCCAATAGTCAGCTTCACACCGAGTGGACAATTCTGATTTGAGAGAGTCTATTTCCTCATCTAATTCATGAATTGTTCTGGCTAGTTCTTCAATTAGTAATAAAATAAGGTCCAATGAACATTTGTTTAGTACTGCTTGCCACTTGTCCATAAAAGTTTTATTGAATTGAAACTTGTAAAGTAGCGGTTTAATTGGAAGGCGTAATCCCCGTGGAATTCGTTGAACTTTATGATATTGTATAAGTGTTGAAGCATGAAGTCTCTGGCTTAGTGCCCTGCGGGTAACAAATTCAAGTTGGCGTATTTGTTGTGATACTGACCCGCTTTGTGCGTTGAAAGACGGTGCATCTCGGATGAGTGAGTAAATTTCATTGACTTGTGATGATGTGTATGTTAAAGTGTCAGCTCGATTGTCAGTTAAATTGGAAATGCTTTCAAAAGACATGATGAAGGGGATTTTTAAGGACAAAAAGGTGCTGCTAACTAAAGCGGGCTGGCTAAATGTAGTTAACAATGGATTTGAAGTTAGCGCACACAAAGAATGGACATGTGAATCATGTTTTCTACAAATGAAGAAATTGAAGAATTGTATTGTTTGCCTGAGCTACATTCATACAGAATTTTACAAATACCGCACAAAAGTAAGTCGCCTAGCGGTCTTGACAATGTTACATTTCTTTCACTTCACCATGTGTTGGTTTTACATTACCTCCGTTGTCTATCCTAGTGTCCTGCAGCCTTCGGCGCTTCTGGTCAGCCCCGTATTGAAAGTCATTGTCAATTCGCTTAGTAGTAAGAACCAGAGCATCGCTCGTTCTTTCAGCTTTGTTTCACGGGTGTCTTCCATTATAAATGTTTTCTACATTGGTTATCTTTGGGCACTTTTGCATAACCTATTCAGCTCCATTCACAAATCAAAACGACCAGTTTCTTCCCTACCCGCTACAATAATTTATGTTCACATTGAATTCAGCTCCATTCATAAATCAAAACGATCAGTTTCTTCCCTACCCGCTACAATAATTTATGTTCACATTGAATTGCTAAAGTTTGATTCAGGCCAGTTTAGAACCCTTTGTGCCTTGACACGCTGCATCATGTATACGTAGGATGTCAAAAAAAGTATGTATGTGTATAGCAATGTTTTTCAATGTTGTTTTTTTCTTGTTTTTATGTTTTCCAGCTGCCCCTGAAGAAGGGATGTGAATCATCCCGAAATGCATTGGGCTCGTTTTTGACTGTCTTCAGAATTGATGATATAATTCACTGCCTTAGAGCAGTTCATTGTTGACTGTATTACTTTGTTTCTATTCCTTTACTGTTTGTAAATTGAACAGTCACTGTGTTTCTCATTTCCTTAATACAATGAATTATAAACTATTTAAGTGTTGATTGATTATTAAGTTGCGGTTCAAACACAGTTACATTTTACGATAACTTTGTTCAAGTTGTTAAAGATTATTGCAATTTGTTACTTTTTCTCGCAGTGCACTCGGTATACTGGTGACTGTTCACCAGCAACATTGTAGTTCATAACAGCGAGGTGGGCTTCCTCGACTCTGAGTAGCACGCTACAATTTCTTCATTTGTAGAAAACATGATTCACATGTCCATTCTTTGTGTGCGCTAACTTCAAATCCATTGTTAAATATATACATTGCCCATACAGGAGTCTGTGTATTAGGTTGGATAGACCACAGACTCTTGAAGATAATATTAAATCCTTGTTCTGCAGGAACCAGCCATTGACATCAAAGAAGCTGATCCAGGAGTGCGATTCCATGCTTGTTCTCAGAAGTTTTCTGTGATAGGATTGGAAAGCGTAAAGGATTTACCATTCACATAAGAGTAAAAGAGAATTCTAAACCTGTGTAACCGAAAATGAGAAATTTACCATTTAGCTCAAGAAATGACCTGTAAAAATTGTTGGAGAAACTTCATAAGGATGATACCATTGAAGAAATAGAATCCTCTGACAGGATATCTCCAGTAGTAATAACCAAGAAATCGGACTGAAAGATGAGGTTACGTGTGGACTTCACAGCTGTCAATGTGTGTATCATAACAGATAGCCATCCCCTGACTAGGATCAATGATCTCCTTTCGATGTTGAACGGAGCAACAGTCTTCTCCATTCTGGACTAACAAAATGGATATATCATCAGATTGAATTGTTAAAGCAATCCAGTCACTTGGCAGCTTTCATTACTCCTTTCGGGGTTTAACAGTAGAAACGATTTCCCTTGAGCCTATTTCCTGCCATTTCCTTGTTCCAAAGGATGTTGTTTTATCTTTTCAAAGATATGGAGGGCAAGGTATGTTGCTTACAGGATGATATGCTGATCCTGACAAAGACTGAAAAGGAACACAAAGAAATGCTCAGCAAAGTGTGCAGCAGGCTGAGAGAGAGGCAGCGGTAGTTCAAAGCTCTGACAATTGTGAACTTCTAAAACCAGAGTTGGAATATCTAGGCCACTCAATTTCCAGAAGTGGAGTAAGACCAAATAAATCACAAGTTGATGCTATACACCATGCCCCCCACCTGATAACAAGGATAAACTGAGATCCATTGCTGGATTATGCGTATTCTGTAGTAAATTTGAAGTCGGGTAACAAACAAAACAAGACTTTTATCAACATCAAGGAACAGATAACAGAGGCTCCCACACTCCAACCTTTCATTGAAGTAAAATGTAGCATTATTTCAGTGGATGCCATTGCTTATGAGTTAGGCAGTATTCTCTCACAAAACGCTGGCATCAAACCATGGACAGGAGCATATGCATCCAAAACCTTCAGAGAGACTGAAAGGAGATACTTTGTAATTGAAAGAAAGCTACTTGCATATGTTTGGGCCATAGATTTTTGTATGCACTACATATGAGACAGCAGATTTGCACTGCACATATATCACAAGCCCCTTGTTAAGATTTTGTCACCAGGGGGTTGAGTGAAGCCAACAGCACATGTCACAAGATTATATTTGAAGTTGCAAGAATACAGTTGTGAGGTCTTCCATGTACCTGGTCAGTGCAACTAACCTGCAAACTGCCTTTCCCGTAGATGAACCCCTTAAGTCAACCCTCTGCATGGATGAGGGTAACATGGTGGCATGTATGGGTGTTGCAGGGATTCTGCGCGAACACAGAACTATGTGTTGGATTATGGGACCTTGGTATGTAGGAACTGAGTTCTCCTACCACCTCTACACCCATGAGCCCAGGACTTACTAGCTATAGTGCCTCATTTGCCCTCCTACTCACTCACAGAGAAACAAATGATTAGACACCCCAGAACACAGCACTCCCAACTCTCTTAGGAATAGTGGTTACAAGACACACCCTTTTGCTCACACTCTTTTACTGGTCCACAATAAGATCTGACAGAGGCACGAACAAATATAAATATTTAACGTGTCCTAGTATGCAGTTTTTGTGCCACAATAAGCAGAAAAATGCCTAACACAAATACGGTCAGCATAGCAAGTAGTCCTTAAATCATAAACGGAGCTGTCTTGATATACAACAGAATAACCTAACCTCCCTTCACTTGTATAGAAGCCAGATGATTATGTATTAGAATATCTCTGGGCATTATCTACATACCCCGTACCTCAGTCTATAGATGGTAGATCTACATCATAGGTGCTGTCATGCTCTTCTCCCCAGAAAGGTCCCTCTCCAAGTGTGTCCTACCTATCCATGTTTTCCAATAAGACTAAAGTATGTATTCCCAAACAACAGCTGCATCAGTATGTTTTGTCTAGGTACTAGGGCCTGACCAGAACATATTAACAAAAGGCATTGTTGTTCGACCTTGTACACAATGTTCAGACTAAAGACCAGGAACCTGCAAAGCGTGAAAATAACTGTAGGTTCTTGTGTGAAAGATTCAAAAGAGGCATTTGAAAGAAAAACTCATGTAGTAACGTGCACAAAGCAGCGGACAGTCTTCAGCATGCTCATGCTAACGTACAGAAGAAGACAATGTCTCCATGGGCCATGCAACACCCTCCCCTTGGTCAGGACATTAGCCCTGGACTAATACAGAAGCCAAAGATAATCATAGCCAAAGTGTCTCATCCAAATGCAACTAACATTCGAACTCCAGAATAGAGCCATAATGAACTTAGGAATAGTAAAGAATTATATTGATGCAAAAAGGTTGCCAATCACAGTGTATCTTTCGGCCCAAGTACTTCGCATGATAAGTGGAATGCCATAAGCTCCAATAAGGCATCAGAACCTTCAATAGTGAAAAGGGATGCCATCCAATTAAGCAACTCAAATGAACGGACATGCTCCTCATACCCAGAGGCTGTTAGGAGCATTTCAGGGCAACCTGTGTTGACTTCGATGAAACTCAGATGCAAGAGGCGCTGTGCAAGAGCACAGAGACTCACTTAGGCTGCTGGCCCCAGTGAAGGATTGTATACAAGCCGCTTACCAAGGGAACATCCCTGGTTATAGGACAGCAATGAACCCATCAAAAGTTCCTAATCCAGGGCAGCATGTGATGCAGTGGACAGGCAGACGTCAAGGGCCCATTGAAAGGGGCACCGGATGCAGTAGAACACAGGTTGCACACATGTAAATTAGCCATAACAGAAGGTCAGCCAATAATCGATGTCAAGAGTCTCCAATGGCATCAAACCAAAAAGCTTCCGCATCCAATCACGGTACAGCTGCAACTGTACCTGGCTTGGCAGTACCACAGATCAAGCAGCCATTGCGGAATAGCAACAGAAGTACATGAACGCCACAAATCAGGAGGAGCAGCAGGGGAAACCCTCCGAATACGCTGGAAAAAATAGAATAAATAAAGGCAGGGATTACTCCAAAAATAGTCTGAAATTATGTTACAAGGTCGTATTCCACAACTTAAAAAATGTGGGCTAGGCCTGCCGTATGTGACACATTAAAGATTTGATGAATTAATTCCCCAAAGTGTAGGGGGAGATTTGTGTTTAGCAATGACTGCATCTCACTCAATGTTCTCACTACCTGCAATTCGAAGGTCTCACAAGCTAACGTGAGAGCCACTTCTTGTTGAAACAATAGCTCTTTGAGTCTGCTTAGCTTATTGAAATCTGTTGTCAAAGTCGGAATGGAAAGCCACAGCGAACTATCTACACTCCTGTGTGTGTGTGTGGGTGGGGGAACAGGATATTACTGCAACAAGTAACTTGTTGTCAAATTGTTACTATGTACGGGATGCCTGCCCATAAATGGCAGCAATTTTGATTATTGAGAACGAGATAACTGCCGTTAGAAAGCAAAGTGAGGGTTGGAATAATAGCAGGAACCGGGGTTCCTTTTAAAAAACATGCCAAATTAGGAGCTGAAACGTTGAAGGGGCTGTGAAGTTTTACTTGCTTACACACAAGCGAGTGCCCGGCAGTCGTGTTACAATCATCTCCTTTCAGGAAAACTCACATTTCTGCACGCTGAGAAAGGAATGTGAATGGCAGGGACCACAATTTATGAATGTAACTGCTCCCAAGTGGTTCATATCTACCCACAGGATAGTGTTTCATGCAAGCTGGTGATGTGTGCAGAAGTTTTTGGGAAGGAATAGAAAAAATGGTGGGGATCGCAGAGAATGCTAGAGATGAAAAATGAAAGAAAGTGAAGGAAATCATACTTAAAGGGTGGTCACCCTTCAAACCTTTGAAAGATTCACTGCATTCTTTCAAACCAAATTGCTTCAGAACTAAGTGTGGTGGATGATATGGTATTTAGGAATGACAATCGAGTTCCTCCTAAGAGCGTTTGTGATGGTGTAGTATAAGTAAGTCACACATGGCAATGTCGGCCTTAAAAAGTCTTTTGAGATAATTACTATTGGTGGCCAGGCATTGAAGCCCAGGCTGAATGCGTTATATGGTCTTGTAAAGTGTGCGCCACCAATGACAAGAGTTGTAAGACATAGGTATGATATCTTTAGTCTGGCCCACTATGGCTTGGAGGAAATGAGGATTCAATATTTCTGGCCCATTCAAAGGTCTACCATCGACCTTGCAGTATGCCCAAGTTCGTGTGAGGCAAGGGAAAGGCCGGTAAGCTGCGCGGTGGTATTGCGGGGAATGGAGACGCCCTGCTCCCGCGAAGCCGGCAGCGGAAAGTGAATTGCTGGGCTCAAAGGACACACACCGGATGGTGACAACGACGGCAAGGGACGCAGTGCGAGGGAGGTGAAAGCTGCAGGAACTGCGGAGAGGCCCTGCCTCAGGAGGCACAGTGGAGGCAATAATCATCTGTGCCTAACTTCAAGATGGTGGCGGTTTAGGACGACCAGTGCGGCCCACGGCAGAGGAGATTCATATCTACAGATTTTTTTTTTTTTTTAACACATATTGTGGATTTCTAATAGCAGCGCCTACAATTCAGTTACCCTGCAGTGATGAATGGAGACATTTTCGGTGCACTTTGTGAAATCCATAGAAGAGAAGGGATGGCCAGCATCTGCTTCAAAATGGCGCGCGCACCGATCGCGGCACCTCCAGCCTAGGAGTACTTATATTGCCTTTACCGAGCGGGTGCTGCTTTTGAGGGAAACACCCCTCTGCTCAAGGTACACCTTGTTTTTTGGTCCGCTACTTGTCACTTGCATACACAGTGTTCGGCACTGCGATACTGCCTGTCCCTGCCTGATTCCAAAATGGTGGTGGTTATTTTCCCCGATCGCGTCTGATCTTTTCTCGCCGCAATATATGCTATGTGTAAGGCGGTGCACCAACTTACCAGCGCTCTGCGTTGGAGGCCCCTGCTCTGTTATAATTGTAACTTCGACTACTACAATATACAACTGCCCAGTGACTCATATATAATCTGTGCTGGCAGATGCAACCGATTACAATCAAGTGCAGACTGATCACAAGATGGCGACTAGCACATGTGGTGTTCAGTTCTTACCTGTGCGGTAGTCCCTCAGAGTTCTTGCTCCATCATGCTAGCGGGATCCCAGACAGCCAAATCAGCGATTCACCAGACGCCTGTGTGTCTAAAGGCCTCCTGTGTAATTAATGCCTTGCAGTGGGGAAGATCTGCAGACTTTGAAACAGTCCCTTCCACCACTCCTCTCACCACTCCTGACTTGGGGGCAAGCTGGAGGATGAGGCAGACAGCACTTCCCAGTAACTCCATGACCGGTGCTCTCGATGGAACTTTGACGATGCCCCCTGGGCGGATTCCCTAACTGTCTGTACTTACCGTGGTGCCCGAGCAACCTTGGCCGATACCCGGTGGAGCTGTCCTATGCAGCTATAGAGGAGTTTGGCTCTGGTTCACCCCTCAGCCGTCACCTACCCAGCAAGACATTGGACATTGTTTTTCTCGTCTTCCCGTTGTGTCTTCCACATGCATTCCTTACCCCTGTTTACCATTCCCCCTCTACCTTTCACTCCCCTGAAGACGTGTGTAAGCGCTGATAACTCATATTATTGTGTAATCTCATGTTCTTTTTTTCCTCCTATGTCAATACTTGGCTTTGTAATTATGTAACCTGTAAGTTGCTGATACTTATGTAAAGCGCTCTGATACCTCCGGGTCTAGCCAGCGCTATATGAAACTTTGCAAATAAACAAATAAATAAAAATACGTGTTAACTACCACTCCAAGTGAAAGGCACACAAATGATAGACGGACTGCAGAACAAATTAAAAAACATTCACCCCCAGTCAAGAGATCTGGTTAAATCCATTGTTCTTTTGCTCACCATGCCTCCCCAGTTTAGACCCAGCCGTATGCAAATCAGTCTTGACCCTGTTTCTCATGGGAACGGTCCAGCCCGAACTGCCGAGCCAGGTCCTCCCTGGACCGGAAAATAGCATTCTAGGACTGGTTTCAGGGTTTCACCCCTCATCAGCGAGACTAGCTTGAATCCAGTAGCGCAGTGCACCGGGACCCACATCTGGGCATACCAGGCGCACTTAGGGCGAGAAATCAAAAGGCACACAAATGATGGAGGGAATGCAGAACAAATCAAAACATTCACCCCTAGTCAATAATCTGGGTTAAATACATTGTTCTTTTGCTCACCATGCCACCTCAGTTTGGACCCAGCCATATGTAAATCAGTCTTGACCCTGTGCCTCATGGGAACAGTATAGCCCGAACTGCTAAGACAAGGTCCTCCCTGGACCGGAAACAAGCATCAGAATGTCAGTATGATAAATGAAAACATAGAACATGGCTGCATTAGAATCTGAGATGGAAGTAAGGCCTAGTTTGGGCCAAGTTCTGTCAAGTGCAGTGATTTTTTTTCATTGCATAAATGTTCATAATGTTTAGCGCATATGTTTATTAAATCAACTCAGCGTCATCACTAGTATAAACTTGTAATGCGTGTGTTAGAGGCCTTACATGTCAGCAAATGCTGGCATATGAAGGAGAAAGAATTCCAATTTGGATTGATTCCTCCGGGTGGTGCTGGGATTGCACAGAGTAAGTGTGCGTATTCAGACTGTACAGTAGAAGAAACAACATACAATCTCCTTTTAGTTGCCCTTTCTCATCGACAAATTAATTTCCCTTTCTCAGTGGGAATAAAAGTCCATTTTTGTTTCTGTGACAGATGGTGTCCACCTTCAAAAGCACCTGGTACACTCTGAAAACCACAGGAACATGTTCGGTGAAGCAACAGCTGCAAAAGAATTACAGGTGGTATTCATTTAAAACATTTCCAGACATTGCTTAGAAGGCAGTTAATCATGTGCACTTGATTATTTTATTTTTACATTAAACATCTTTCTAGGAGATATTAGCTGAATCATGCTATCGTCTAAACTAGAGCATGTGGCCATTTTACACAATCGAACAAGAACATTTTATGGAAGCACGATGCCAAAAAGCATGACTTTGTACCTTTCAGTTACAGACACAAAGACCAAGCTGCAAAGACTCTGCGAGAACCCTCTAATGAAATGTAGCTTGGCAATTCCACCTCTAGGCGTGATAAGTGGTGCAGCTTGGGTGTTGTGGGCCTTGATACAAGCAAGGAAAATGGCACCCATGACCACCCAATACAGAGTTAATTGGGGTACTGTGGATCCCTCCCACTCCTGGAACATGGTGTCACTACTACTACTGCACCAACATTAGCAGCGTCCCTGCTTAGGGGTCCCCATGTTCTAGCTTTCTTTTCACTTCTCATCTCCTAAATCCCATTCATTCTCTCCTCCCTATCCCCTTCCTCTATCTCTTTTTCCATCCTTTGTGTCTCCCTCCCTATTCTTCCTTATTCCTTTCTCTCCCTGCCATCCTAATTTCTGTCTGTGAAAAAGTGATCATTAGTTGGGGTGGATGGTAGTCCACCACAAGTAATAATGGCACTATTCTTTTTAGGTCCAGTAAAGGTTTCAGTAATTTAACCCTGAGCTCATTCCCTAGTAACAATGGCACAGAGCAGACAGGCTTAACTTAAGAAAATGTGTAAAGCATTTAAAAGTACCAAAACACCAAAACAAAAGTTGAAACACAACAGAACCCCCCCCCCCCTCCCCCCAATCCAATATAGAAAAATAGAGCATATGAATAAAATGACACCAAAACAGCAATAATCCAGTGAGGGGAACCAGAGATATGAATTTTTAAAGTTTTAAATAAAAATAGTGCCAAAAAGCACAAAGTGCCAACCGCAGGCACCTAGTCGTGCCAGACAGGGACAAGGGTAAAGTTTAAGGCCGACTACGAGGGAGCATAACTGGATAGAAGGAGAAGGTTCGTCCTAGTGGAAAAGTTACCTTCCAGTGTCAAGAAGAGGTTTGGTGTAGATGGGTTCCAGCATCTAGATGAAGCCTCGGTGAAACAGTGGGTTTAAGCTCAAAAGGGAGAAGTTTGAGTTTTTGCTCCTTGAATGTCTTCGCTGTTGTTTGGGTCTTCATTGTCAGCGTTGTCGAGGGATCTGCGGAATGGTGTCGAAGAGGCCTTGCCATCAACGGAGTTCAAAATTGAGAGGAGAATGTAGCGGGAGGTTCTGTAAAGTCAGGCCCACAGGCGATGCATCATTGTAGGATCGGCTTGCATGTTGATCCTGGTCCGTCAGTGGTTCTCCAGGTGAAAAGTTTGTAAAAAGTTTCCAAGTCTCTGGTTTTTGGGTTAGGCAGAAGTAGTCCACTCTGTCACCAGCCAAGGGTTCCAAGATGTCAGGTACAGGCCTTGGGGGTCAAAACTCACTCCTGCAGATGCCACCAGCAGGGTCCAGGCAGCTCCAGTTGTAATGACCAACTGGGCTCTTTCAAGAAAGAGGGCTTTTTGCAGCTTTTGTGTCCCTATAGCTTAACAGGAGGTCAGCCAACTGACCTATGAAGTCCACTTCTTTGTCCTTTGTACAAGTAGGAACAGTCCCATCACTTAGGGTTCTTCTCCAGGCCTCAAAAGCAGGCACAGTCCTTCTTCTATCAGATCCAGTAGTGTTCTGATTAGGGTGTCTGGCACCAGCCTGTGGGTGGGTGTGACTCCTGGCACCTCCCTAACCAATAGGGAAAAAGTTATCGGGGTAACGCTACTCAGTTTTGCAGCAGTTCTTTTGTGGCTTAGTGCTAACAATCCCCCAGTGCCCCCCTCTACCTAATACCAAGATGGCAGAACCTTTCTAGCCTTGTACAGAGCTCCTGTTTCTTCCCTAGAGATGTGGACAGGGAAATGAGGAAACCCTCCTCTGTGCAAAACCGGTTCTAGTGGAAGCTCCTCTCCCACTAAAAGTGATACCTGACTGGCTAGAAAGACAAAACGATTGCAGACCAAGGTATTAGCTTTATCTAACTGTGGTGGGCTAGTCTGGTTCTGGTTAACTGTTGGAAGCTCTTGCAAATGAGCTCATTGAGGCTTCAGGGGGTCAAAAGGTGACTTTTCAAAAGTACCTTTTGTAAAATATTTAGTACAAATTTGACTTTACGAATTAATTGGGATTGTAATAAATATTTTTAAAAGTACAGAAATGTACTTTGTAGCTGGTTCCTAGATGGAGAAAGCCTTATTTCATTTTAATATTAATTCCCAATGCTTTCCTCTGAAACAGCTGCCCCGCCACATTGGAAATAACTTTTGGTGTCTTGTCACTGTAAGGACATGGTTTCCATTAAACCTTTACATCGCCTACTTTTAAATACTATGCACCCTGCCTTATTGAGCATTAGGGCCTAATTAGGGTGGCCTATGTATATTTAAAAACTGAGTTTAGGCCTGTCAAAAGGAGTTTTCTTGACAGGTCGAATTAGCAGTTTAAACCTGCACAGCCAGGTTACTGGTGGAAGGCCTGCAGCCATGTTTTGCGCTGTCACTTTAGTGGTGACACAATGTACACTGCAGTCCACTAGTGACATTTAACTGACCGGCCCGGGTACACTTTTTACCACAAACTACGGACTTACAGGTAAGTTAAATATGCCAATTAGGAGCATAGCCAGTTTCAACATGTTTTAGAGACAAGAGCAGATGCGCTGGAGCCTCTTTAGCAAGGTCCCAGTGCTCAGAGTCAAAAAACAAGCATCACCAGTCCAAGAAAATGATGGTGATCATGCAAAAGGAGACATTTCCTACACTGTCCCTTTCTTACCCTTTGCCATTTTTGCTCACCCATACCGCCTTTCTCTTTCTCATCATTATTCCCTTCTCCTATTCTCTCACTTTTTCCTTCCCTCCCCTTGTTTCTATTTTTCATAGTCTTGTTTTCTTTCATCCCTTTCTTTCACTTCTCAATTTCCCTCTATCCTCTATTCCCACTACATTGAACCCACCCTCCCTGAAGAGTAAACACAGAGCTATGGCACAGAAAAGCTGGGCCCCCTGCTGGGTACCACTACACCAGCTGCACCACTGATTGCTATGCCACTGGGCTTGAATTCCTTATTTGTTTGCCTTAGGGTGGAGTTAGTATTATGCCACCATACTGAAAAAACTACAGACATGTTGCTGAGCACTAAAATGCATTGAATATTTTAATAACTGGCCCATGCTCAACTTCAGCAGTGGTGGAAGAACAGGTTTTCTGGGCCTAAATGTACAAGAGGTTGAGTCATGCATACTGATTGCACAGTTTCTTGGATGTAATCAGCCAGTTTTCTGCACTGTACCAGATGGACTAATCTGGGACAGCACATACTAGCTGTTCACAAGGGCTCATTAATAATAATAAGACAGGGGGGAGGAGCCTAGCGCGCATCCAAGATGGTCGCGTGAGCACAGGGCTCCCCGGACCCTCGCTGCTCCTCGGAATTTATCCTGACAATATCCTGATTTGGTTTATGGAATCTGGGAGAGGACGACCAGCTGAGCACGTATCTCTTTTCAGGAATTTAATCGGACCCGGGAATCCTGAAATATCGTTGTTTGAACTTTTGGGACCCACCCGACGGAGGTGCCCGGGGCAAGGTGAGCCGTGGGGCCGTGTCGCAGTTGAACAACAACGGCTGTGGCGCGGCGCCAGGGGCCGCTTGGCCACTTTCGGTTTCACTTTCAGACCTCAGGGGGCTGGCCGGTGGAGCGATTGAGGTGGCGGGGTGTTTCCCTAAACTCTGCACAAAGCTTTGTCTCCACCTGCCACTAGAGTGCCTATCGCCCTGGGTCCCCCCGCACCGCCATATTGTGGCCTCGGGTGAGGCGTTGGTTTCCAGGGCCGGTATCCCAACTACTTTTGACCGGCGGTCCCCCTCGGAGTCCGTGGCCGCATGGGGGGCAAGGGGGGCCCCGAGGGGCGCAGGACTAAATCCTCCCTCCGTGGAGGATCGGTCCAGACCAACAACATGGACCGCTACACTCAGGGCAGAGGCTCTCCTGGAACGGCCGGTCCCCCTTCGGACGTCGCCGGTGGTGGCACATCCGTCTCTTCGGAACTTTCCCTACAGGACATCATGGGCGCCATTGATGGCATCAGGGAGACCATCGCCACGCAATATGAGGCCCTGGCCCGCAAGATCGATACGGTGGCGATTGATGTCACCTTAATACGGGCGGACCTCTCCAAAACAAACGAGAGGGTTCAAACTCTCGATGCACGGACCTCCACCCTGGGTGCGGATGTGTCGAGCCTGCAGGCCGCGCTTGGCGACATCAAGGTGGTCAACGAGCAGATGGCCCGGCGGCTGGAGGACTTCGAGGGACGGGCCCGACGCAACAACATCCGTGTCATCGGCGTACCGGAGTCCTCCGACGACCGCCCGGTTGACCTCCTGGTCGAGGAACTCATCCTCCAACAGCTGACCCCTGCGGGCTTGAGTAAATTTTTTGCCGTTGAACGGGCTCATCGAGTTCCGGGCGGGCGGCCACGGCCGGGGGCCCCCCCGACATGAGAACTCATCCATTAACTTTTATCCGGACTTTACTCAACTTGTCCAGAAGCAGCGGATGGGATTCCAGGGGGTGAAACGTCGTCTTCGGGAGCTGGGCCTAAAGTACTCTATGCTCTACCCTGCCAAACTCCGAGTGGAACATGATGATCGGACTGCCTTCTTTGACTCTCCTGGGGCCGTGAGTGACTGGTTGGACTCGCTGCCTGACAGAGGTGGCCGTCCCGGGCCCTCTGCGGGTGCCAACGGTGACGGGTCCCCTTTGGAGTGACTTTTGGTCCTTGACTTTGCCAATTTGCACTGCTCGGCTGGGTTGTACTTCTTTGGTTCAGTGTGTTTTGCTAGTATGTGTATGGGGGGCGGGCGGGGACGGGTCCCTTTCCTCCTCCGGGGTCTTTTTGTAGACTGGGGTTAGTTGGGCGACAGGCACACTGCAATTTTGGGGGGTTTTATGGCCCGCAGGGGTGCAGGGTGGGGGGAGTTGGGTGTTGGGGGGGGTGGGGGGGAAGGAGGGGTTGTTTTGTAGTGTGGTTTTTGTTTGCAGGGCGAGGTATTGATTTTCATTCACTTTTGGGACTTGTGCTACTTGCGGGGGGACCTCTGGTCTATTGGAGGGGATGGGGGGGGACGGGTTGAAGCTGATGTCTTGGAACGTCAATGGGTTGGGGGACCGTATCAAACGGGGTGTAGTTCTGCAGTATTTGCGTCGTCTGACTCCTGATGTGGTGTTTCTCCAGGAGACGCATTTGGTTGGTAATGTCTGCCATGCAATGAACAGGGGGGGATACCGCCTCGTGGCTCACTCTGGTTACACAACTGGCTCCAGGGGGGTGGGCATTCTCCTGCGATCCTCACTTCCGTTGGAGATCACGAGGGTGGTCTCAGATGACAGAGGGCGTTATGTTTGTCTGACTGGGAGGTGGGAGGGGCACCCCCTTGCCCTGGTCTCAATTTACGTCCCACCGGGCCTCCAGAACTCCACCTTCGCGGACTTGGGTCGAATGCTGCTTGAACTTCCGGATGGCCTTTTGCTCATGGGCGGGGATTTTAATTCGGTGGTCTCGGGTGACCTGGATCGTCACCCACCCAGGGCCCTCCCCGCTGCCCATGCTTGGCTAGGTGGTCTGTTGGAGACCTTCGGCCTGGTGGATAGTTGGCGATTAATGCATCCAACCCAATGTCAATACACCTTTCACTCTGGGGCACATGGGAGTCTTTCTAGGTTAGACTATTTCCTTATGCCCGCGACGCAGGCGGGTCGAATTCGAGAGGTCAGGCACCTAGCGAGGGGTATCTCCGATCATTCCCCGCTGTGGCTTCTCTTTGACACCGAGTCGCGGTCTGCAGGGCGGATCGCTCCCATTAACCCGTGGTACTTGCGAGACCCCACGACCCGCGAGAGTCTGGTTAAGGCTATGGACCAATACTTTCTTGAAAACGAGGGGTCTGTGTTGTCTGCAATGTCCCTGCGGGAAGCCTTTAAAACTGTAATACGCGGACACGCCCTCTCCCAGATAGTGGTGGCTAAGAAGCTCAGGAGTGAGGCGGTGGTGAAGCTGGAGACTGACATCTCGGGGCTGGAGTCGGCCTTGGAGGTGGGTGTCACTCCGGACGGGCTCCATGCCCTTAACCTGAAACAGTTTGAATACAGATCTCTTGTCACCGACGCTGCCAAAACTATGTATAGGGAGCAGCAGGGTCGGTTGTATGATGCCGGGGACAAGGCGGGAAAGCTGATTGCGTGGCTGGATAAGAAGGAGAGAGTGAATCGTGTGGTCCCGGAGTTGCGTGTCTCGGATGAAGTGTGTGTGACGGAGCCTGGTGAGATTGTGGAGTGTTTTGCCGACCACCTCCGGACTGTGTACTCCCCGGTGACTGATAGAGATGAGGAAGATTCTTGCCTTCTCCTGAGGGACATTGCTTTGCCTGGCCTTTCTGCCGAGGACCGTGAGCAGCTGGACGCTCCCTTGACGGTAGATGAAATCGCGACTGCGATTCGGTCCCTTCGTTCGGGCAAGGCCATGGGTCCCAACGGTCTACCTATCGAATTATATAAGTTGCGCCCGGATAAACTAGCGCCCTTCCTCCGTCGTATGTTTCAGGAGTCCCTCGAGGCCGGTTCCCTTCCGGTCGACCAGCGACTGGCCACGATAGTCGTGATCCCCAAGGACGGTAAGCCACGGGACCGCTGTGCCTCTTACAGGCCTATCTCACTGCTAAATGCAGAGCCTAAAATCCTGGCTAAAGTCCTTGCCAATCGTTTGTTGAGCGTCATCTGCGATCTGATTCATCCTGATCAATGCGGATTCATCCCACATCGCAACACCGCCCTCAACTTGAGGCGTCTCCATGGCGCCCTCGCCAGGGCGGAGTACCTCTCTGAACCGGCCGTGCTGGTTTCTTTAGATGCCACGATGGCCTTTGACACCATCGAGTGGCCATTCCTCTGGGCTGTTTTGACCAAATTCGGCTTTGGGGAGGGATTTCTTGGCTGGGTGAAGCTTCTCTACACGGGACCCATGGCTCAGGTGGTGGTTAATGGGCGGGTCTCTCGGCCCTTCGCTCTTGGTAGGGGTACGAGGCAGGGGTGCCCGTTGTCCCCTCTGCTCTTTGCTCTCGCCCTGGAGCCACTCGCCGCTTGGCTCCGCTGGGAGCCCTCGATCAGGGGGATCCGGTGGGCACCGGGCTTTGAGGATCGGGTCTCGTTATATGCTGACGATATCCTCCTGTATCTTACCTCGCCGCGGCAGTCGCTTAACGTTCTCTTCGATGTTCTGACTTCCTACGGGAGAAATTCGGGTCTCACGATTAACTGGTCTAAATCCTGTGTCTATCCTATCTCCGGTGGCCCCCCTCTCCTGCCGCCTCGGCTTCCGATCCAAATATCTCTGTCCGGCTTTAAATACCTGGGGATACACATCTCGTTGGACCCGGTAGCTCGCTATGAGCACAATCTCCTGCTTCCACTTCGACGTTTGAGGGAAGACACGGCTCGGTGGTGTAGGCTGCCCCTGTCCCCACTGGGTCGGGCCGCATTGTTTAAAATGATGTCCCTTCCCAGGTTCCTCTATGCACTTCAGAACTCCTTCGACATCATTCCAGTAGCCTACTTTCGGGAAGTAGAGAGTCTGCAGAGGAGACTGGTGTGGGACGGAAGGGCGCGTATTGCCCTGGCCAAACTTACTCTCCCCTGGTATGACGGGGGCATCGCGCTTCCCGACATTCGCAGGTATTATTGGGCCTCGCAGCTATCAGCCATTAACCACGCCACGTATGCGCCTGGCTTGAATCCGGCGTATGAGATGGATAAATTCCTGCTTCCCGGCGGTAACTATAACAGGGCGCTTTACTCCCGCTCGGCTGGACGGACCCTGACGGGCCCCACTAAGATCGCGGTACGGATTTGGAAGGCGGCTAATGTAGCCATGGGCTGGAGTGAGCGACTAACATGCGCTACTCCTTTATTTGCCTCCGACCGACTGGGAAGCCTCTGGACAACGAAGGGGTTTGACCGTTGGGACACGATTGGCATCAGTAGAGTGGGAGACTTATGGATGAAGGGCGCGGTGAAGACCTTCGCGGCGCTCCAGAGCGAATACGAACTCACGGAAAAGGAGTTCTTCCGATACGCCCAGGTTCGGCACGCCCTGCTCTCTGTCTTTGGGGAGGGGACCAAGATCCCGGCCTCTTCGCCCCTCGAGGACCGCATACTTGATGGTCATGTTCCCGACAGTACTATCTCCTTAATTTATAAAAAACTCATTAACAATCGGGCCGACCTATTGGTGCGCCTTCGGGAGACGTGGACGGGGGACGGGGTGGAATTAGACGACGAGGACTGGCAGTCCGCACTATCATCCCCCAAGGAAGTTGCCATTCCAGCCCGCCTCCGCCTGGTTCAGCTAAAGATTCTCCACCGGGTGTATGTCACGGGCCCCCGTCTGGTTTCGATGGGATTCTCGGAGGATGGGCTCTGCAGGCGGGGGTGTGGGCTCAGTGCCACCTTTCTTCATATCCTCTGGGAGTGCCGGGAGGTGGCGGAATACTGGCGTCGGGTTCATGGGGTCATGGGGCAAGTCACCGGGGTGGAGCTGCTGCCGGAGGTGCGTCGCTGTGTCTTGAATGTGTGGGAGCCCAATGATTATAACGCGGCGCAGACTCGGTGGGCGGCCCTGGGCTACATGATTGCCAAGAGGGATATAGCGCAGCTTTGGGGCTCCCAGCGGCCACCCACCGTGTCAGTATGGAAGGAAAATATGGACTGGTGTATGTTCAGGGAGAAGACTGTATATGTGGCCCGCGGTAAGCCCGGGGCATGGGGTAGAATTTGGGGGCAATGGAACGTATATCGTGGGGGTATCTGTACGCCCCCCCTAGTGGACACCGATATTGCTTTGTCCCCCTGACCCTTGATGGTTCCTCGTAACTGATTGTATAATCGCATATATGGATGTTCCTTTCCCGTTACCCCCCCCCCGATCTTTCAATACTCCCTCCTGTTGATAGCTAATAGAAGTCTTGGAGTAAAAGTCCCCCGGATGTAGCCTGACCCACGTTTTCTGCCTGTATGCCTCGCCTTTTGTTTTTTGTTGTTATTTATGTTAAATGTATGTCTCCTGCTTCGCTCGAGCTATCCTGAGCCATTTACGGGGCTGAGCCCCAGGTGTCGCCTACTGCTTTAACTAATGTACGATCATTTCTGAATCTAGCGGCCGGCCCTGGTGGTTGTAGGCCCATGTTTGTATCTGATTTATTGTTTCAATAAAATTTTGAAAAAAAAAAAAAAAAAAAAAAAAATAATAATAAGACAGGATTACCTTTGCTAATCACTGCAAAAGTTTGCAAAAGCAGAGACTGGGATACTTCATCTAATACCTGAGAAATAATATGTAACTGACTACATCCTGGGTAGGTGGGGGGGGGGTCCTCGGAGCTTGCTCCCACCCCTCCTTTACAAGGCTTAAAAGCTTTCAGACAGGGTGGCTGTACAGAAGTTTAAAGGGACTGATCATTACTCCCTGTAAGCCAACAGCAGGCATGGCAAGAAGACATCTAACTTCCACCTCAAGAGCATTGACAGGCCCATAATCATGTCTTTGAGAGTCTTGTTGAACCACCCAACAAGCCCATTGGTCTGGGTATGACAGGGTGTGGAGGACTTGTAGGTTTCTCCCCACTCGTCCCAAATTGACTTAACGCACGCTGACATGAAGTTGGTATCTTGGTCTGACACTACTTCTTTGGGGAACCCTACCTGGATAAAGGCCCCCATCAGTGCCCCTGCCACTTCAGGCACAGTCACTGTCCTCAGAGGTATGGCCTCTGGGTCCCTAGAAGCATGGCCCAGCAAGACCAGGATAAACCTGTTGTCTAGGGCAGTTTAGGAATCCAGGGGCCCAACAATGTTGATGCCCACCCACTGAAAGGGAGTGCCTACAACATGAAGGGGAACCAGGGAAAGCTTCTACTTTTCCCCTGCCTTCTCAATTATCTGGCAAGTAGGACAAGACCTGCAGCATACACCTGAAGTCCATCTGATCCTGGGCCTGAAGAATTGGGTGTCAAACCTTGAAAAGGTCTTGTCTTGCCCCAGATGTTCTGCTAGGGGTACATCATGAGCCAGTCCCAGTAGGATTGCTCTGTAGCACTGGTGGACCACCAACACAGGGGCTGACCCAGCATCAGGAACCTTAGGCTCGCTATACAGGAGATCATTCTCTCCGTATATCAGGTGATCACCAGAGGTGTCATCAGCAGCTTGGTCCTCAGCTTGCCGCCATAGGCCCTCGAGAACAGAGCACTACTTAGGACTTTGCAGAGTTCTGCTCAGGATGCCCTCTATCCAGCTTACCAGCCAGTCAGCTAAAATAATTCCCCCAGTGCAGTAATGTCCACCTCCTAGGTTCTGAGAAATCACACTCAGGGTCCGCCTCTCCCAGACTGTAGGAGTCTCAGAGGTCGGTTTCCACACACTCAGCCCTTCCTCTATTTGGCAAGTGCCTAGGCCTTTCCTCCAGGCTCCAGATCCTCATGACCTACCTCTTAAGCTACCATGGACTGTGTAGTCAGGCACACCCACTAAGGCAACCCTAACATCTCCAGGTGGGACCGGTGCTCCACCTCCTTCCAGATGGTGTGCTCCATGTCGCTACCAAGCAGACAATCCACAGGCATGTGTACTCACAGCTACCCCTAAGGAACCTGAGACTACTCCCACCTGAATTCACCAGAACCTGAGACTTCCTCCCACCCTTGTTCAAACAGAAAACCAGGACAGTGACTATTGTGATCATCAGCTACTACAACTGGTGGAATACATTAGGAATTACTTACTCTGAGGACAGCTGGCAGTAGTCACACTGGCTCCTGTGTCTCTCAGAGCCTTCATCCGCTGCCCTTTGATAGTGACTCATTGCCTATACCTTTTAGTATTACTAGGCTTATGGCCCTTTGGCACCATCTCGATGTCACCCAGGGACACTAGGGAAACCTCTGCACATCCCCCAAAACTAACTGGGGCAACTTCCTTCCAAAATCATCCTTGGTGTCTGTCCACCAGTGGGGAGCTTCTGCTTTTTTGGGCAGTGGGGGTCCCCCTTGACGTGCCCGTACTTAAAGTGCTCAAACCATTTAATGGAAAAATGTCCTGAGGACCTCTTCTCAGGTTAACCACCTTTGTTCTGGTCTGGTGGAGACTGGGAATCTTTTCCCTGAAAACTATTTTGGGGGCCTTTAGAGAACTCTTCATTTTTGTTCTTGTCTCCCCACTGTTTCTTCTGGTGGAACTCTCTCCACCCTTTTGGTGATCCCCCTGATTGCCCATTCCACTAGGTCACTTTTCCAGTGCTTAACCCCTGGAGCTTGAGGTGCTGCCTAGAGAATGACTACGCAGTGCCTCGCCAGGACCAACGTCGGCACTACCAGTCTAGATTTCATCTTTAACTGTGTCTGGTGTGATAATACCTAGCATGCACAATTTTAAAGAACCCTCTAGCTCTAACCCCATTGCTTAATCCAATTTCCCCTCCCCTCAAAAGCCCTCTATTTATGGGCACCCCATTTAATGTGTATGAAGTCTGCTGCAGGTTGTCCACATCTTCTACATGGGCAACATGGGCTAAATCCTGGTGAACGGCTGTGGGGTCATATAGGTTCTGTGTAAATAGTGGAACTGTATAACATGTAAAAGAACCCACCTGGGCTCGGTAATTAACAATTAAAGCAGGCAGAGAAATTCTGGAATTCGAAAATGCTACCTGCCATTAATTAATAAAACAGATAACCAGCCAGTGTATATTTATTTCATTTATTCTTTTCTATTTTTTATCCTCGAAGTATAAAAAATGCATTCATAATTCTTTTTTTCAATATAGAAATATATGTTTTGTTGTTATAAATGACTGATTTCTTTAAAAATATTATCAAAACATCAATTTATGTTGGCATACTTCATATCATTATTTCCACATATCAACAATGTAGACATATGTACACACATAATTTTCCTTTGTTGCTAGACTATGCCTAACCGATTTTCGTGTATGATGATGTGCAGAGACTGGCGGTATGTTGTCAAACTACGCGCGTTTCGGCATGGCCTTCATCAGGACTCCGTCACAGTATCACATTTGTTGTTGCAGTGATCCAGGGATCAGCAAAAGAGATGAAAATATGCTGCTTCCTATGAATGAAATTTCCTGCACCATCACAATTTTCTTTAAGTCTCAATCTTTTAGTAGAATAGGCAACCCCTATTTGTTGTTTCAGGTTTGGGGGTGTTGACGGTGGATATAGGGGCTTCTCTTTCTTTTATACACCCGATCATACAGCGAGAGATATTCTGATTAGATGGCTTGTTCTTGGCATACAAAGTATTAATACTAAACCACCATAACAGTTTATATGAGCACTGATCTGTATATTGGTGACCTTCAATGAGTACACAGGTAGCTTCAGGTAAATATATTATTTGTGTCGAAGCACTCTCTGGCTCGGTCAGTAGTGCCCCTCCGTCAGTCACAAGAGACATGTACAAGTGAGTGATTAGTTGCCTACAATCTACCAATGCCAGCAAATGTTGCACTGGGGCATGCTCCTGCGGTGTAGATGGAAATGTGGGCCAGATCATACGTACGGTATGCACCATCCTGCCGTAGTGCAAGAAATTGTCTCGGCCCTTCTCCAAACAGTACTTGTGCTTGGGCAAATGATATGAATCGGTTGTTAAGTATATATCAGCAACAGTTTCTCAGCCTCCGTTGCACCATGTTGCATAGGAGATATATCTATGCAGGTTCTGGAATGGCTTGAGCATCCACAAGGGCAAACCGTCTGTGAAAATAACCGCACCATATAAACCACTCTGTGCCAAAATGTTGTTGGCAGTAGAAGCAAGTAAGGAAGATCCTGTGGGTCTCCAGCACACATCAGAAATGCTTCAGGAAACGGGAAGGGGCAATACGAGCAAGATAATAAAGGGCACCTCTGTCTTGTGCCTCCACTCCACCGCCAAAGGTTTGAGACCATGCTCCCCATTCGTATGCTGGCTGTTGGTTCAGTGTACCACAGCTTGCTTCGTCCAATAAAACCAGGGCAAAGCCCATCAGTTACAGGGTTGCCCACATATAGCACCATCCCATTGCATCAAAGGCGCGCTCCAGATTTAGGGTTGCTAGCGCCAGGTCATCCTACGACTATGAAACTATATGCATAACGTGAGTTAAATGTCTAATATTATACATTGTGTGCCTCCCCGGAATGAAACCCATCTGATCTGGGTGAACCAACACATGGACAACCCACAGCAAACTATTGGCTAATATTACACAGCAATTTGATATCCGTATTGAGCATCAACGAGGGTCTATAGGAGAAGAGAGACATGTTGGGTCTCTGCCCTGTTTAGATATGAGGACCATCACGGCCTCTCTCATGGTTGCAGGGAGATAACTTTATCCCTTGGTTCCGTAAAAACTCTCAATAAGGTTTCCAGCACTGTGACAGGGAGTGCCTGATACAGTTCAACCAGGAGGCCATCATCTCCTGGCATCCTACAGTGCATCAGCTCAGACAGTGCGTCCTTAAATTCCTCAATCTTAAGCGGCCTATTCAAGCTACGCCGCTGAGCAGCAGTTTGTTGACGTAGGACTGGCTCACCAAGGAACCGTTGAATGACAGTTTATTTCGAATATATGTCATTATAACGCATGCATTAAATCGCATGTCATTACGAAGCGGTCGTTACAACTACTGCGTTGTTACATCGCATACGTTACAACGACTTGCTGTAGGGGGCGAGCTGGATTTAGGAATAGTATAATTTAATATTCCTACTCCAGTTTGTTCTACAGCAGGGAAGGTGTTGGATTGTAAATCCAACACCTTTTGCCCCCTACAGCAAGTCGTTGTAACGACTTGCGATGTAATCGTATGCAATGTAACATCGCAGTCGTTGTAACTACCACGTTGTAATGGCATGCGATGTAACACATGCGAAAAAAACAATGTCTCCCGATTCTTTCACATCCTGATTTTGAGCAAACCCCTGCTGTAGATAAGTACTACAAACTTCATTTATCTGGTCTCCAGTTATTATGCTCACCCCGTCCTCTCCTTGCAGGGACAATATATGTGTTCGAAGGCTTTTCCTTGTTGACGAGCCATGTTTGCTGGCTTTATCACCCTCTTGGTAGAGTTGTTGTTTATAATGCGTGTGTGCGTATTTGTTCATTCTAGACCACATGTCTTCCACTTGCCTAGTGATCTCCACAAACCATCCGCGCCCCCCAGATCCAGCCTTTGATTGTCCAGCTGCGTCTGCTCTTCTCTAAGTCTGTTCCAGTTGTTGCTCAACCCTAACCACCTGGGCCAAGCACTTCCTCCTCAGGGCAGCTTTATATGTCACCCGCTCCACCGCTCTCCTGTCTTTGGAGCCCTGATTTTTCCAGAAACACATTGATGTGTACTGTTGAATGTGAGTAACAAAAGCTCCATCCATCAGCATGTTAGGCTGTAAGTCCCACAGTGGAATTCTAGACCTAGTCGTCGACGCCTATTGCAAAGTCAGGAGAAGTTTTGAAATGTCTGATAGAAATCTAAGTAAACCGAGGTTTTGAATAAGCCTATGCCCTCCCTCTCCCCCGAGAACATGATCTAATCTACTATAGACCCCATCCACATGTGAATAATAAGAGTATGCCTTAGCCACCAGGTGATGATCCCTCCATACATTCAATAGGTGGAGGTCAGACATGGCTACTGCCAGTGATTGCTCCATTTGGGGTTTAAGGCCCTCTTGTGGGAGAAGCTTTTCCATGCGGCAGTTTTGAAAGCAGTTTAAGTCCCCTGCCCAAATAACTTGCATACCGAGGTACGGGGAGATAAGCTTCACTACCTCAGGTTAAAAGGATCCGTCGTCTATATTGGGCGCATAAGTGTTGCATAGACAAGTGTCGAATCGGTCCAGTACGCCAAGCACAACCAGGTATCTACCACTGGGGTCCATGTGCACTACCCTCTCTGCAAAGGGTACCCCAGCTGCTATCCAAATTGCCACCCTGCTTCCATAGTTACAGTGTGGGGCTACAAACATGTGGCCCCTCCACCTCTTGCCCACTTTCACCACTTCAGTTTTCGACTGTAAGGTTTCCTGCAACATAGCAATGTAACCGTTGTTTCAAATGAGATAGGAGCTCCTGGGTTGTCTTTGTTCTTGCCGCCTGCCATCATTGAGGGACCGGAGGGGAGAGACCCTTTGCAGTGACTGAACGGCTAGGAAAATCAGCGAGGGTGCCCAGGATGCTGCAGGGGGTAAGCCGCCAGGTGGTGTAGCCACTGGGGCACTACATTGCCCTTTTAATCCCCTGCAGCACAAACAACTGCCTGCACTCACCCTTACTTAAGGGATTCAGGATCCCTCTGCACTACCCACGCCCGGTCAAAGCCCGTGCTAAGGGCGTACCCATCCTTGCACATCATTGCCAGGAAGAGGCAGGGCAGGGCCACCCCCGTTGCTTTTTGCTCTGGAAATTCATCTGTGCTGGCAAGCCCCAGCCTTGCTTGTAATTGGGACCTTCCACTGCCCGCAACCCTGCCGCAATTGGATTGTAGCTTGGTATTTGTTACAGTTGGAAAGAAGAAAATGGTGGCCCTTATACCTTTAGTTTGAATTGAACATTTTATGTAACATATTCTGTCATTTTTGTCTTACTTATAGTCACTCGGATTGAACTGTTAACTTTCTCCTGGTATACTCTGACATGGCGCTGCTATTTTGTTTTTATCAGTGTTTGTTTTTTTCTGTCTAAGGAGCCCTTGGCAGCCCAGGCCAAACGGACACCCTTTATTAGCAGAAGTTGGAAACTTGAGTGGTTTATCACACGTTAATCATACGGAAGGGTTGGAAAGTGGAAGGACAAAGCAAAGCCATTATTAGCTGGGCCTCATTGGTCTGTGACACTGAGGACAATTTTTTTTTTAAATATTCAATGCACACAAGAATTATTAACAGTTGTGTAACTGTGGGGTAGCTTAGCTGTTCAAGCTCAAGCTGATCATATATCTAACGCCGTTTTGAGGCCCTATTTGTTGATGAGACTATAGACAGTATATTGGGACGCTTTTGGCCAAATTAATGAGGTGGTTGCTTTGAACAGTAACAAGAACAAATAAAAGCAGCAGCCATTACAATAACTCCGCCCAATGGAGAAACGGAAAGCAAATGGCAAGTCACCCGACCCAGGGAAAGCAAAAAAACAACCGAGACATGCAGCGGAAAACTGCACGTTGGACGAAGTAAATGTACTACTGAAAGAAGTAGATGGTCTTTTAGCTATTGAGCCACTAAGGCGACCAAGATGAAAGGGAAGCATGAGGGGAAGGTGATATTAAATCCTTCTTTTAAAAAAACGAGACTTGGGACACCCTGGTGTCAGATATTGTTAATATTGATTTCGATTCTAGCATTCTGCCTATAACAGCAGTGGAGAACCAGGCTTTAACAGTAATCCAGTCACCTGTCCCCCTTATTGTTTTACCCATAATAACGATTGAGTGCACCAGTCGGTTCAAAGCTCTAGGGACCCTGGAAGAGCCTATGTTAAATAGACCAAGACTTTCCTCACCTGTACAAGACCAGACTAAATGATCAAGTAATAGTAATAGAGAGTGAGTCCCACAATGAGCATCTAGCTGCCATCTATGAACAGATATCCAGGCTACAGGAACACATGGGGACCCTGACCAAGGTCTTCAAGGAAAAGGTTGACATCTGACAGCCCTTGTAGACTTGCTTAGCCCAAAACCATTTCTGGCAGCCGAGGGAAGTGCTATAACCGCTTGTAGACATGAAGCCAACCCAGGAAACACACCACCAGTTTGTTCAACACTAAATTTCATGAACAAACACCATACAATAAAGAGCAAGGGAGCCACTACAATGGACAGGGGTCATCTATGTCCCATTCTAAAACAGGCCTTAACAACAGCAAAGTGAGTGCCAAGGAATTCCAAAGGGGCAAAAGATCGAATGACCCTCACCATTCAAGACTGGCTTCATTAATCCCAATTCCATCTAAACTTATAACAAGATCTGTAGGAGGGTGTACAGAACAATTTGAATTATACATGATGGACTGCCGAAAAATTTCAACTGCTACAAAAGAAATACAAGATTCGCTAACCAACAAAGTTATTCATTGGATTAGAAAAGTCAGGGGTTGTAGATTTGTCATAATAGAAGACATAACAAAAGTAATGAGGTTTAGTGATAGCCAGCGATCGATAGACTACATTGGGCTAAAGCTAGTAAGCTACGATTTAGTGGAGGGATTGATAGGTTTGGAGCATAGGTACAGACCCCCGCTTGAGTCACGCATCACACTTAAGATAAACGCCCCTGATCTTACATCATCTTCTGGCAGCTCCTGCAAACTAAATCTAACTGCCTCCTGCCGTCTGCCTGCCTCCCATAAAGCCCATGGGGGAACTTATCTGATATAGATTGACAACAAGGAAACAAGCTGGAAGCTATTAGATTGGCCCAGCTGTAACTTGAAAAAAACACAGCCCCCCCCCCCCATTGTAGTACCCCTCAATAATCAAAACAGGGAACAGACACAAGTGCTTGTTACTTGGAAACTCCAAAAAGAGAGGGGACAAACAAATCAGCACAAAAGGTAGGGGCCGAGTCGAGTCAGCTTGAAACTATAAAAATACTGTCCTGGAATGTCCCTGTGATAAGATCGAAGCTGGGGGACCCAGAGTGTGGCTTATTTGTAGATCCATATCACATAATCCTGTTTCAAGAGAAATGGGCCTTAGAACCTGTGTTTAGATCAGGGTATATTACCTTCACATCCAACGCAGTCCCCTCACCCGCGGGAAGAACTTCAGGTGGCCTTTTTATATGGATGAAGATGGAACTCTTTCCTCTCGTAAAAAGACTTACTGGGTGTTATTATTCCAGCAGGCCCTGCCCTGCACTGGGGATTAGGTGCACTGCAATTATAAATGTTTATATTCGCTCCACTCAGTCAAACTCCTATTCTGGACACTAACTCCACTATCACATCTGATCAAACCCATCCACCATACACGTCTTAAAGTTATTTCAGGCGACTGCAATACTAATCTTCCCGAGGGCCTCATAACATATGATCAGGTGGAACAATTTTATGAGACAAAGATAGCCCCAGTTAGTAACACAGGGCCCGATTCACAGAACTAACTTAAGACAAAATCCTAAACTTACCACCATTTTGGTATTCACAGAAGGCACTTACTCATTTTGGTGTTCACAGAAGGCACTTACTCATTTCGGTATTCACAGAAGTTAGGAGTCCTAACTTTAGGACTCCTAAATGCCTTCTGTGAATACCGAAAGTCTTAAAGTTAGGATTTTTCTAAGTTTAGGAGTAGTAAAGTTAGGACTCCTAACTTTAGGACTCCTAAATGCCTTCTGTGAATACCGAAAGTCTTAAAGTTAGGATTTTTCTCAGTTTAATAGTAGTAAAGTTAGGACTCCTAACTTTACTACTATTAAACTGAGAAAAATCCTAACTTTAAGACTTTCGGTATTCACAGAAGGCATTTAGGAGTCCTAAAGTTAGGACTCCTAACTTCTGTGAATACCGAAATGAGTAAGTGCCTTCTGTGAATACCAAAATGGTAGTAAGTTTAGGATTTTGTCTTAAGTTAGTTCTGTGAATCGGACCCACAGAATATAGGCGAGAACATTGCAGAGTACATCGTAAATGGCCATACCAAGTCAGACTGTCCAGCCCGCCCAACTTTTAAGTGGGGTTTGTACACTAGCAACAAAGATTATATCCTTTTAGATAGACTCTTATGGTCTTCCTTGAAAGATATGAAGATAATACCCAGGAACAATAGTGACCATGAAGCTCTAGGTGTACATCTTTGTGCTGCAGCTTTCATAAATTTACTAGAATTGGGTAGCACCACTTCCATAAGTAGATTAGAAATATGTAACGACAAAAAGAATGTGAAAAGGGCAAATTAGCGGGTCAGGCACAAATGTATAATCTCTTCGTGGAGAAAATGACCCCCCTTGAAAGTGTAGACTTAAGTAAAATTTACTTCGTTTTGCTTCACTGTAAATTCATGGGGCAATTAAAATTGTTCTTCATTTAAGACAGGCGAAGAGGTGATGGGTGTTCACACCCGCCTGGATGGTATACTAGTGCATGTAGACATGCCAAAACGGTAGTCATTGAAACTGTACAATCAGGGGACCATATGGTGATCTCCAACGCTAGAAAACGCTATTAAGTTCACCTCATAAGGGCGAAAAGAGGGTGGGAGAGAGCAATGGGAAAACTCACTGAATCCTTATCCAATAAGAACACCATGCTGTTTTGGAAGCTTATAGCATCTGGGAATTAAATCACAGGAAATCATTTGGAACAGAGCGGTGCAACCTGTCGAGTGGGAAGGCTATTTTACTGAATTATACACACTGTGGTCAAATAATGACATTCAAAAACTCGAGTTCGGCCGCGCAGATCAAAGAGGGCTTATGCCCAGGACAGCAATTAGTGTACCTATAGTACTTAGGATGGAAGAAACCACACATGCATTGCATAGCTTGAAAGGGGAGAAGGCACCAGGTTCAGATGGTATCCCAGGAGACTTATATCTGTCTCAGCCCGAGATATGGGCACCCTATTTGAACACCCTTAGTAATACTATCTTGAGAAGTGAGGATATACCCCCCTCCTGGCATGGAGCAATTATTGTTCCTATTCACCAGAAGGGGAGGAGTGATGTTGTTTCCAACTACAGACCCATTAGCTTAATTGAAATCAGCAAAAAAACAATTGCTAGGCAGATTCCAATGAGACTACAGTCCTGGATATCAGAACAACATATCCTAGCACACTGCCAAGCAGGGTTTACAACAAAGGTTAGTACCTTGGACCAGGTACTTCGCTTCAGGACGATATGCTGGAAGTATGTCGTTCTGAAACAGGTCCATCTTTATGTTGCCTTCATTGATCTGAGGATGGCATTTGACCTGGTCCTGAGGGAGAACTAATGGGCTGTGTTGGAGTCATTTGGTGCCCCGGAGGAACTCATTGAGATTCTTAAAAAGTACACTCGCCTTCATATGCCCAGGTTAGGTTGAATTCGGGTGGGGACCTTACATCAAGGCTACACATTAGACAAGGCGTTAGGCAAGGGTGCGTGCTGGCCTCTACACTCTTTAGCTTATATATAAATGGAGTGGTAGAATTGCTAATAAATTGCAACCATGACCCACCAAAACCCACGGGCAATACTTTACCGATTTTAATGTTTGCCGATGACATGCTTTTAATATCTCGAACAACATGTGGATTACAGTCGTGTTAGATCACATTTCATCCTTCTGTCGTGTAAGGGGCTTTGAGATAAATTCAGCAAAGTCAACATTTATGGCACTGAATCCCCACCGCTCCTTCAGGGGTAAAATGAGGTTAGAGGGGGCACCCCTGGAGCAAGTAAAGTCGTTTGATTACTTGGACATAAGACTGCCTGATATTATGACCTGGGAACAACAGCTAAGGAAAGTAAAACGCTCCTACTTCAAAAGGCAATGGCCATAGGAAAAAAGCATAAGGCTACCTACAGTGTAGCAGTATCTCCAGCTCTGGAGGTATACAGGGCCATAGCTTTGACAGGGGCAGTCTATGGTCAAGAAATTTGGGGATGGTTAGATGTGTCCACACTGTGTGTAGCTGAAAATCAATTTATTAGGTCTCTTTTTAATCTCCCAACTAGTACCCTAAAAGGATTGCCCGTGGGATTCAACTGAAACTTCTAATATATTGGGTTCGAATTTGGAACACCACAGAACTTGAGATATATAAGACAGATCTAGAGGAGATTCTTAGGGGCAGATTTATGTTCCCTGGCGCATCCCTGCAAATTAGCATGGATGCGCCAGGGAAGATGCGTCGCAAAAGTTTACCCTTGCGCCACAATAGATGCGCCGCATTTACAATGCAGCGCATCGTGGCGCAAGGATAAACAGATGCGTGACGCATCTGATGGCGGAAGGTTGGCGCATTGCTGGAGTTGCGTCGCAAGCGCGACACAGCTCCAGCAAGGCTCGGGGGTGCCCTATCGTTACAATGCTGCGTCAATCCTTACACCTGCTTCAAGCAGGCGCAGGGTTTTGACTCAGCATGGCCGGAAAAGTGACTGAGTAAAATCTTGTAGATTTCACTCAGCCACTTTTTGGAGGCGTTCCTGCGCCAGAACGCACCCCCCTGTGCAGGTACACCCACATGTGGCGCAAGCTTTACAACGTGACGCATCTCCCTAGATGCGTCACGTTGTAAATGGGGCGCAACATGGCGCAGGGTTTACGCCGCCGCTGCATCACAAAAGTAACGCAACGGCGGTGTAAAAGTGGCGCAAGTCCGTCATAAATCTGCCCCTTAGTCTGGACAAGAAAGTTTGCATACCCTGGTTAAGGGAGGTAAAATCTTTGTGTGAATTCATCAAGATGGAGGGTATTTGGCTCACTCCTGATAAAATGGCGAAGGGTGCTATCATTAAACTGAAACAAGCGTACTGGAATTGTATACTGGAACAAATTTGGAATGACCACAGATTAGGTAGCATAACTGAGAATTCTTGAACTACAAAAGTGGCCTGTGTTTTGAGTCATTCCTGGACAGAGTACATCTGGCTCAGGCTAAAACCTTGTACACAAAGTTCAGAATTGGCACCCTACCATTAAATGCCTTTACTTCCTTGTTGGATAAAAACAGTTCTTTAACATCTAAATGTCCCTTTTGTTTACTATTGGAGGAATCTGTGGATCACTTCCTGTTATTCTGTCCCGGCTATGCTTTACCCTGTAAGAAATGGATTATTCCAGTGTGTAAGCGGCTGGGTATTGTCCATTTTTGGGAAGCATCTAGAACCTTTAGATGTCTCACAAAAGAGTCATTTGTGTTTAGCATGTCTAGATTGTTATTATGGCGTGGAGAATTAGAATCAACAAGTTAAGTGTGATGGTTACTGGATTTATGTATTGTACCGGGGCTGATTTTTATGTGTTTTTACGATCCTCTTTTAAAGCTAATTTTAAAATTTGGTACTATCATAAATGATATTTTATGAGATAGAAAAATGTCTGTCTGTTGTGTACTTTTACGTTTAACAAGCCGAATTGAAGTATTGAAGAAGAACAGATAGGAATAAACCATTTATTGCTGTGGGTAGCTATTTAGGCTCCTAATGTTCCAAGTTAGTAACACCCTAGCCATGATTGCCATATGTAAGCTGCAGAAATCCCCAATGCGTCGGTCCCAGCTGCCTTTCCCCCTTGCCCATCCCCATCCATCCCCACAGTCACAGCCACCGTGGATGAACAATTCAGATGTTCTGTAAACAAAAAAGGAAACATATCTTGTACTATAATAAACATTGACTCCCCACATACAGATCTAGTCCACCCCAACATTTTGTGCCCCCAACTGTAACACCGATTCAACCTAGCTCTTGTGGGAACATGTACAATACCCCTCTCATGGATGCAACCAGAATAACAGAACATTGTAACCTGACATACACCCTCTAACTATATAACATAACATATATTTGTAAAGCGCACGTTTAGCCAAGGGTATCCTGGGGCTGAATAACAGATATTTATTGTTACCCAACTCAATGGTACTCATTTTATCAACCTCAGAAGCATGAAAGGCTGAGTGGACCCGCTGAGATTTGAACCTGTGGCCATGAGGTCAAACACAGGCCCCTCCAGTGGATGCATTAGTCCACTAAGCCACCAATGCCAGATATGGACAAACTAGAGAACAAAAAAGAAGAAAAAAGAAAATAAGATGTGCTTTCGGTCGGTGTGCAAACCAGCAAGGGCTCCGCGTGACCAGGGTACGCTTAGCCGATGCCAGCTCAGCAGCTGTGGTCTCCCATAGGGCGTTGGTCCGTGCTGTGGGGGAGAGGGGTGCAGGGCAGCTCCCCCTCTCATGGGACCAAGGTCATGGCAGAAGTCCCAAGGCCTTTTCCCGCCTGCCCTGTATTGAGGAGCACATGTGCTGGACACCTAGTCTTAATGTACTCACTTCTAGGTGAGCCCTCCTCATTTTGACATGCATATACTCATAATCTGGGCTCCCAAGAGCAGTCCTCACTTTGGCACCTCTGGACTAACATCCCATAGCCCAGAGAAGCACCTTAAGATGCACTGTCCATATCTGTATGGTTGGTTCTGTAGCTCTCCATTGACTCAAGGCTATCTCCGGGAGCCTCAGGGT
Source organism: Triturus cristatus (assembly GCF_964204655.1). Lineage (NCBI taxonomy): Eukaryota > Metazoa > Chordata > Amphibia > Caudata > Salamandridae > Triturus > Triturus cristatus. The sequence goes on from NC_140589.1 coordinate 965,350,814, forward strand.
CATCCAGTGAGGACTCTCTCTCCCATTCTCTCGTTCAGTTTTGACAAATCGTGATCCTCGATGTGAACCGGGAACCTGACGCTCAGGCACCCGCCCACCATTGGCCTGTGCATCTCTTCACTCACCCAGATGTGTCAGGGTAAATGGGAATGGCATGATTCTCAAAGGTGCTATGCTTCGGCAGCCCAGATGCACTGAGGATGCAGTTGCAGTCTATGTAGTTCAGGATTCTCTCAATATGGGCCCTCTGAGCCCTCTCCAGCGTACATGTGTGACAGGCCCTCTGGGTGGAACTCCTGAAAGGGTCCTCCAGAAAGGGTTCAGCATCGTCCATCTCTGTTCACTCCGGGAACCCCAGTAAGCAGTTCAGCCCTGGAGTGCTCTCCCTGTTTTTGCACCCTGTGGGACTCCACCTGGCATATTGTGCTCTGCAAGGGAGACTGCAGCGTAGTGTACTGCATCATGATGTTGCCCTGTTGCGGTTTGGTTGCTTAGTCCATGCCTATGATTGCGCTGAGTGGAGCAACCCCTTAAGTTGTGACAGGCACCTTCAAGATCCTCCCTACCCGGTGCCACAGTGGTGGTGGCAGTGGGGGAAGAAACAGAGGAAAACTGTTCAAGTCACACAGCCCTGTACAGGCTGCTGCCCCCCCCCCCCCCAGCCCATGCCACTCCCAGGTGTTGTTGAGTCTGCTCTCTGGGGGCACTTGCAGACAAAGAGCCCTTCCAACTTTCTCGGTCCTACCAGGCTGCAGTAGTGATATCAGTGGTGAAAGAAACAGAGAGGAACGGTTCAGGTCACTGTACCCCATACAGGCTTTGGTTCCAAAGCCCAGGCGACTCCTCAAGGCTCGCTGAGTCTACTCTTTGGTCTTGTAGCGGAGATATGGGTACATTTGCAGGCAAAGGGTCCTGCCAACCCTCTCTGACTCACCAGGCACTGTTCTCAAGGAGTCTGATGGGTGAGAGACAGGCGTCCCATCTCAGCCTCACATGTTACAGCACTCAGGCGCCCAATCTCAAGCTAGGTACCAGTTCCTTGGGGATGTGGACACTCCTGTCTCCAATAGACATTGGACTGTTGCTGCCACCATTGCTGCTGGACCCTGAGTGTTGTTTGGCTTTCAGGTCCTGCTCCTTCAGACTCACTTCATGAGCCAATATTAGTTTCTCTTCCTCAAAGGCTGTTTTCAGCAGCCTCCTCCTTGGCTGCCTCAAATGTCATGTCAACTGCAGCGGAAACTCCCTATATGCCCTCCTGTCCTTCATCTGCTCCGGGGACAGGCTGGTGGAGGACACACTGCTCCTGGCAGGGGACCTTGCTCGTGTAGGCAGGGTCTCCCCATCCCCTTGCTGCAGCTCTGGGTTGTGCCCATGCAATCTCCTTCTTCATCCTCCGCCTCTTTCTCCAAATCCACCTCCTCCTCCTCAGGGTCACTGCCCCCGCTTTGTGGTTTTAGCCTGTATCTGGTAGATCTCTTCATAGGCTTTGAGGGCAATTTGAAAGTTCACCTTCGTGGCTCCCTTCTCCAAGGTTGGCACCCTCTCCTTGCAGAGCGTTCTCAACTCTGCTATCTTGAGTTTATCAATGATACCCCATCTTTATGAGTGAGATGCGACCCATTAATGACGCAGACGGATCCATCGGTCAATATCGTCTTCCAACCTAGTAACTGCTTTGTTGTAGTTCTTGCTGAGCACCAGCTCTGAGTCTGAGTGGACCTGGATACATAAGTAAGGCACTGGGTCAGAGGTCCTCTTTAAAGGGAACTCTAGTTCTATGGGCGTCATGGCTGGGGGTCAAAGGAAAGATAATGGATTCAGCCCAATGAATTTTGAGACCAGAGATTCCGCCACAGCTGGTCACCTCCCTCAGTACAGGGGTTAAGTCGGTCCCTGGGTTGCGGACATATAGTAAAATGTCGTTGGCATATGCCGACACTATGAGATTATAAGTAGGAGAACGGATCCCCCAATGACCATGATACTTCCTTAGAGTAGCTGCCAGGGGCTCCGCCACCAATGCGTATAACAGAGGGGATAAAGGGCAGCCCTGCCGGGTGCCCCTAACAACCTCAATGGGTCCAGTGATCTTGTCTCCAATTCTGACCCTGGTGGCTGGGGCGTTGTAAAGAACTGATACCAATTTAAGGAAAACCTCTCCCATGCCGAATTGTCTTAACACTGCTTTCATAAATGGCCATTCTACAGAGTCAAAAGCCTTTTCGGCGCCAAGGAAGACCGCGGCAGCCTTGACCTCTAGCCTAACATGCTGAATTACCCCGAAGACTGTCCTCAGATTATAAGACAAAGTATGCCCTGGCATGAAGCCTGCCTGCTCCGGACCGACCAAGAGTGTGAATAGCAGAGTCAGTCTGTTTGCTAAAACTTTGGCAAATATTTTGGTATCCACGTTTAAAAACGATAGTGGCCTGTACGACGATCACTCGTTAGGGGACTTCCCTGGCTTCAGTATTGCTACAATTAAGGCCTCCCTCATTGAGGGAGGCATCATGCTACTCTCCCCCATCTCCTCAAACAGTGTGATCAAGTGCGGGATGAGTAGCTCTATGATTGCTTTATAAAAAGTCACAGTGAGACCATCCTGGCCCGGTGCGCTACCGTCGCGCATGGAGTTAAGCGCCGTGCATATTTCATTGGGATCTAGTGGACTCATTAAGTGCTCCCTGTGCTCATTGGTAAGCCATGGCAATTTAATATGCTCTAAGTAATCCAGGATTAGTGAATCATCAACCACCACCCTGGAGCGCTACAACTCTGCATAGTATTGGCTGAATCTATCAGCAATTTTTATTGGGTCACTCAGTGCATAACCCTCAGCATCTAATAACTCAGTCACCAAGCTGGCTTCTCTAGAGATGTGAGTACCGAGCCCGGCCTCTCACCCTCACCATACGTTATAGCGACAGCGTATTTCCCCATATGCTTCACCTCGCTATCCGCTGTCTCATGGTATTCCTCCAGTCCTTTTTTAAGGTCTTCTGTGGCCCCCGGGTTGCCCCGCTCAGGACCGCATTTTCCAAGCTAGAGTTGACAGACGGTTCCTGATTGAGCGGAGAACACCAGCGTGCTTGGATATGGCAACCCCTCTAATAAATACTTTAAAGGTTTCCCATACCATAGAGAAATGCTGGACTGTGCCTATAATTATCTTGAAAAAAATCCTCCATGGCTACAGCCAGCTCAGATTTGAAGACTGTGCCTAGAAGGGAGTACGGGGGGAACCTCCAAGTGAAGGGGGCAGGCTTCCCTGGGAGAATCTCAGATTCCAACAATATTGGAGAATGATCAGAGAAGGAGTGGGGCAGAATCGAGCAATCATGCACCTGAGAAAACAAAGATCTGGAGATGAGCCGGTAATCAATCCTGGTGTGGAGGTCATGCGGGGCTGAGTAATGGGTGAAGCCCCCTGCGCCTCGGGAACATGTGCGCCAAACATCCAGGAGGTCAAACTGAGTAGCAGCAGCGCTTATGGCTCTACCAGCAGATGAGGGGCGAAGAGGGGCGCCCCCAAAATGATCCAACAACGGGTCGAGGACACAGTTGAGATTCCCCCTCCCATATCTGTGGCAGGGAGGAATCTTTCTTCATGTGCTCGAGTAGTGCATAATAGAATTTTGGGTTGTCATAGTTGGGACCATAAATGTTTACTGCAAGCATGTCTACCCCTTTGCCAACACATCTTGATAGCACATATCTACTGCTGGGATCCGTGTCGAGTGCCTCTAATGTGATCCCTGATTTTGGGTTAACCCAGGTGAGTACCCCCATAGCATGAGTGGTAAACCTTACAGTATGTCCCCTCCCTCCCTGAAGAGCGATACAAATGCCAGAGTATCCTGAATGTAACACATACACACTGTGAGTTTAAAAATCAAGTCATAACCCCCCCTCCCATGCCATTTAACCCCAACTTGGCATGGGCGATATACAACCCACCCTGATGATGTTCGCATTAACCTCAGCCAGTGCTGTAACCAGCACAAAGAAAAATGATAAAATTTCGCAGTGGGTAACACACAGGGGCAGATGTTACCGGCAAATACACTCAGTTTCCGTGGTAATCGTAACTGTCCAGTCACTATTTGTAATGTATGGTGGAGACCGTCTGAGAACAAGAATAGAAGGGGGGGGACTCCCATGATGGATTTAGATAAACGTTACTGCACCTCCCAGGGGGACTCCTGCTCAATGATGGATAATACTCTCTGGTAGTGATAAGATAATTGTCATGTTTTAGTCCCAACCCCACAGGCTGAACTACAAGCAGACCTCACCATCGCGCCCTAGTAGCGCCAAGGTGAATGGAGTATCACGTCCCCCCCCAAGAACCTGGTACTTATGATCCATATTCAAAGTGGCTAATAAGTACAAAAGGAACTCAGACCAATAAATTGTCAATCCTGCTCTTCCAGACCGCCCTTGGACATGCTGGCTTGCTCCTCAGGTGTCTGAATCTGCCTGTCTGACTTGATGTAGTCTTTAATGGCCTTCTCTAAAGTTTTAGGATCCATGAAGATTCTTGACCTGCCATTCATTGTGACCCTTAACCTAGCAGGATACAGCATAGCATATTCTAGATCCTGCTCCTGCAGCTTTCGTTTCAGTAGCTCGAAGCAGATATCCTTCAAACCTGAGTTCGTACAGCTCCCTAGCATGCCTCAGCACAGCATCTCTGTCCCTGTAGTTTAACAGGTGTGCATTCACAGGGAGGGAAGGAGCACCAGGAGGGGGCCTCCGGCCCAGGGAGCGATGAGCGCGCTCCACGATGAACATGGGGGAGAAGGTGACACGGCCAAGCAGAGTCACCAGCAACTGTTCCACAAATTACTCCATATTTCCTGTTGCTGTGGATTCAGGGAGGCCCGTGATGCGTATGTTTTATCGTGCAGCACTGCCAGGAGCTTTCCCATATGTTAGGGAGAAGTGTCCGCTTCCAACCGGGCATTCTCCAGTTCTGAAACCCTTCTTTCAGCCATGTCCAGGTACTCTGCGTGTTTGTTGATGCGCTCTGACATGCGGTCCATGTGGTATGCCAAGGAATCAATTTTCCCATAGATTGTATTTAACATTTTTGCATGGCTCCCAAAATTTGTCGAATGTCACCTTTTGTCTCTTCCACTGCGTCTGCTTCTCCCGTGGCAGCCAACCCAGTATCCTCATCTCTGTGCCTCGACTTGCGCTGCTCTAAATGTAGCTTAGGCTGTGATATATCAACTTTTCCCATGGTGGAGTGTCGCCCAGCCCATGTATTGCCAGTGTCCACTGTCACAAGAGCAGGTCAGGTTTGGGCCTCTGCCGGTTATGCAGTGTAGGGCAGCCAACCGTGCTGACTCCACACCCCAACGAGATCAGGATACAGCACACCCGAGGTACATGGGCAGCACTTGGCAGAAAAGGCACGATGGCAGAAGCTGGGTTCACCACTCGGGTCCGCAAAGGTGCCCCTGCTGAGAGCTTCGCGCCGTGGGGGTAGGACTTCCCAAACTATTCCCCCGGAGCAGATAAAGCCACAGCCCGCCATGTCTAGTCCGTGTGCACACCGCCGTAAGCACCAACACCATGCGTGCAAGTTCGCGGGTGCAGTGCCCCTGGATCTCAGCCACGGGGGCTGATTGCAGCCCACGCCGACCCCAGGGGCACCGCACCAGCAGCACTTCCTGTCAGCTGCGTACCGGGGCACCAGGCAACTCATCGCAGCTCTGAGCATCGTTTCCTGCAGCGTTTGACTCTGATCACTGGCGTAACAAAACTCGAGGGGGCCACCCTGCAAGGCATGTGCAGGGGCCCCCTCTGGGCTCAATCAGGAGCTCTGCTGCCCGAGTTCTGTGCTAAGGGGGCCCCCTGGAGCTTGGGGGCCCACCACCGCAGGGGCTGCGGGGGCCTGTGTTACACCCCTGACTCTGATGCGCACATCCTCGCTCCACAGAAAGCCCAGGGACATCTGCCCCTTGCACTCCAGTCAGCGGCTCATAGTGCCAATATCGGCAACAGTAGTCAGTTATCATGCAGCAAAATACATCAATAAACCACACGACACCTTGTTAGTGGAGACAATTGCTACAGGTTTATTTGCATAACAAATATGCCAACACTGTGGGTTATCTTATGGGTGATCCCAGGGCAGGCCAACCCTTATGCCGCCTGCCCGCCTGATGAGCCAAATTACACCGTGGCCATCGCCAATCGGTGTTTACCAATTCTTAAGAGGGGACACCCCTCCCATCAGTGGACCTCCAGTCCACTCCCTTATTCACGCCCCCCAGAAGGTGGGCGGAGCGTTCCAGGCAGCCCCCGGTTGCTCAGACCCACAACCGCCCGTAGGACTAACGGGGTGCTGTAGTTCTTCCAGGGGACAATGCTAAGACATCCCTGGGTATCCTTGGCTTAGCACCCTTGTTGTGCTGCTGCATAAAGTACCAATCAGTATCTTGCAGACTATGGATCGCCCTGTAACTCCTCTACAGCTCTGGGAGTGGCCCCCGTCACAACCAGGCCCCCCCCCCCCCAACCAAGGCATATATTCCTACTTACATCCTGATGCTTCCAAGGCCTCCCCTAGGTCTACGAAGAATAAGTCCATGCCCAACCCTGAGAGGTGCACCCCATCCACCTCCCAGCATCCCGTGGACAAGGCATGGAGTAAACCATATCTGAGAAAGCCACATCCCCTTTGCTCCATGAATTTACGCATGGCGCTGTTTACTTTCCTACGTGATATCTCAATGGCGTCCCCAGAGCGCGCACCTGCATGGCTGCCAGCCTAGGCTATAGGGCTTGAGAACTTGCCCATGTTATTGTTACTCAACTCAATGGTACTTGTTTCATCGACCTCAGAAGGATGAACTGCTAAGTGGACCTGCCAGGATCTGAACCTCTGACCAGAGGTCGAACCCAAGCCCCTTTCAGTTCTGGTGCTCCAACTGCCTGTGAACTTGTATCCCAGGGCAGACTTCAGGCACCATAACCCATACTTGGACATGCCTGAGCTAGAAACACCCATCTAAAAGGCCTGCCAACTGGCTAACCACCAACATTGCAGTCCGAATGTTCGCTGACCACTCCCAAGGCAAATTCGCTTAACTGAAGACACTGGTAACATGCCAACAATTCAATCTTAACTATTACTGCAAAAAGTGCTCTGGTAGTTTGTCCGTATTAGTGCTCCATCCCCTCCATATCAGCACTAACAAGGCAACGCGCACCCTCTTGGGAATGGCACACTCACGCCCCAGCTGACAGAAAGTGCCTATTCGTGTGTAGCCCATGACTTTACGTTTATCACTGACGGTATACCAGGCTTATGTTGCAACTGAGCTGGCTCTACTGCTGAGTGCGCGTTGCACCATCACAGGTATGTCTTTGTCTCTTCAGTTTCTGGCGGCAAAGTTTGAGGACATTGCCAGCCCCAATCCCAGATGAAATAAAAGGACGCTTTACTGCTACCCATGTGAGCCGCTGCTGGTGCTAATGAGGTACAAGTAGCACCAGAAAACTAGATGCTGTACTATAGCATTAGAGGGCCATTGCAGCACTTCTTAAATTCCATGGCTACCCTACTCACAGTATGGCTGAGACAAGAGAGGCTGTAAATTTAAAGCCCAAAGAGATGATCGATAAATAGATCCAACGGAATGATCCTGTGAAATGAGGTAGGGACCACCACCACCACACCCTCCTGTGAATCAGTCCCGGTTTACTTTGTCATGTGCAGTAGCGTAGCCACAATTTGCCGGCATTTAACCTGTGCAGTGTCCTGTTCTGTGCAATCCCCCTCATGCTTCCACTGGGCACCTCTGCCTGATGTGCCTGACCTAGGTACATAGTCCCCTAGCATGGCGGACTGCCAGTGAGACAATACATCACATACTCCATAAGTACGCTACCTGACTTCGCTAGAATCTAGCCTGGCATCCCTCATGCCCAGATAAACCAAGTGATAGTGGCTCAACTCAGTCAAATGACCCGACCACACATAAAACCCACAGAGACAGATGCGGCCCGTTAACCTGCCCCGCTAATCTGTGGATAAAAGCATGACAGTCATCAAAGAATCTTACACTGTTGGAACGTAACCGCAGCTCCCTGATATTACTGCAAAGAAATATCTGACACCCCCAATTCTTCATAAATGCTGGTTTTACTGCTAAGTGTGCCCAGTTCCTACACTGCTAATCCTTTACAATTGTATTCTTTCTAAACCTGCAAAATGCAAGGAGATTGTAGACCCTAGTTCCAATGTTGAAACAACTACAATGCAAGCTGAACTTGTCAGGAGACATTCAACCTGTCCATGAAGCGCTGTCCGAACTTAGATGCCCCGGACTGCTGGTCCTATTACCTGGAAAAGTGGGGTGCTTCCCCCTGCTGGTAACGTGTGTGTGCCCACCGACCACTGCATCATCTAACATGTGAGGCCCAAGCTGTTTTAGCAGTCCACCCCAAGTTTGCCAACTATACCTTTACTCAAGGTTTCAGGCTCTTCTCATTAGAGCGGCTGCATATCTTTCTATAACTGCAAAATGCCAGGAGATTGTAGGCCCCAGTTCTACTGTTGAAACAACTATAATGCAGCCGAACTTCTCAGGAGATATTCACCTCGGTGAACACCCTAAATATCGATTCAGAAATATCGACTTCCCAGAATATCGAATTTAAAATATAGAGTGGACAGAATATCGAAATAACAAAATATAGATAGGTCAGAATATCGAAATTGGGGTATGAAATATCGATTTCCATAATATAGAATGTAAAAATATAGAATTCCATAATATCGAATTTTAAAATATAGATTACCATAATATCGAATTTAAAAATATAGATATCTATAATATCGATTTTTTTTTTAGTGTTATGTATGGTAGTATATGTGTTAAAATTATGTATTATTTTTGTAATGTATGTTTAATTTTTTTAAACTAATGAATGTTATGTAATTTAATTTTTGCGTAATTTAATTCCGTAGCGGGTTGTGGGTTTATAGGGGAATAGGGTGGGGAGTAATTTAATTATGATTAATTAAATATTAATTATATTTATATGTTTTGATAATTAATTGATTGATAATTAATTATTAATTGGTAATTAATTTTTATTAATTGGTAATTAATTTATATTAATTGATTAATTGATAATTATGTTAATTGTATTTTTTATTATTAGGAGCGGGCTGTGGGTTTGTAGGGGAATTGGGTGGCATGTAATTTAATTGTAATAAAGTAAATATTATTTTTTTATTTATGTGCATTGATAATGAATTGATAATGAATTATTAATTGGTAATTAATTTGTATTAATGGGTAAATAATTTGTAAGAATTGCTAATTAATTTTTATTAATTGCTAAATAATTTTTATTAATTGATTATTAATTGGTAATTAATTTGTATGAATTGCTAATTAATTTTGATTAATTGCTAAATAATTTTTATTAATTGATTAATTGATAATAATGTTAATTGTATTTTTTATTATTGGGAGTGGGTTGTGGGTTTATAGGGGAATTGGGTGAGAAGTAAATTAATTGTAATAAAGTAAATATTAATTTTTATTTATATGTATTGATAATTAATTGATAATTAAATATTAATTGGTAATTAATTTTTATTAATTGGAAAATAATTTTTTTCAATGGTAATTAATTGTTATTAATTGGTAATTATTTGTAATTACCTTTTTATTGGTATTGATAATTAATGTAATCTTATTTTAAAATTAAATCATTACTTTCCCTACTTTTGCACTCTCAGGAGTGGGAATAGTATTTTTTACCCTCCCGCTATCCAACTCTTTCCCTACTGTTGCACTCACTGGAGTGGGAATAGTAATTTTTACCCTCCTGCTATCCAATGCTTTCCCTACTGTTACACTCTTTGGAGTGGGAATAGTAATTTTTACCCCTACACTATCCAGCGTTTTCCCTACTGTTGCATTCACTGGAGTGGGAATAAATTTTTTTACCCCTACGCTATCCAACGCTTTCCCTACTGTTGCACTCACTGGAGTGGCAATAGTAATTTTTCCCTTCCCGCTATCCAATGCTTTCCCTACTGTTGCACTCTCTGGAGTGGGAATAGTAAATTTTATCCTCCCGCTATCCAATGCTTTCCCTACTGTTGCACTCTTTGGAGTGGGAAAAGTCATTTTTACCCCTACGCTATCCAACGTTTTCCCTACTGTTGCACTCACTGGAGTGGGAATAGTAATTTTTACCCCTACGTAATCCAACGCTTTCCCTACTGTTGCACTCATTGGAGTGGGAATAGTAATTTTTCTCTTCCTGCTATCCAATGCTTTCTGTACTGTTGCACTCTCTGGAGTGGGAATAGTAATTTTTACCCCTACGCTATCCAATGCTTTCCCTACTGTTGGAGTCACTGGAGTGGGAATAGTCATTTTTCCCTTCCCGCTATCCAATGCTTTCCCTACTGTTGCACTCTTTGGAGTGGGAATAGCAATTTTTACCCCTACGCTATCCAACGTTTTCCCTACTGTTGCACTCACTGGAGTGGGAATAGTAATTTTTACCCCTACGCTATTCAGCGCTTTCCCTACTGTTGCACTCACTGGGGTGGGAATAGTAATTTTTCCATTCCCGCTATCCAACGCTTTCCCTACTGTTGCACTCTCTGGAGTGGGAATAGTAATTTTTACCCTCCCGCTATCCAACGCTTTCACTACTGTTGCACTCTCTGGAGTGGGCATAGTCATTTTTACCCCTACGCTATCCAACGCTTTCCCTACTGTTGCACTCACTGGAGTGGGAATAGTAATTTTTACCCCTACGTTATCCAACGTTTTCCCTACTATTGCACTCACTGGAGTGGGAATAGTAATTTTTACGCTCTCACTATCCAACAAAATCTCTACTTTTTTTACATTACTTTCGTTATGTTTACATTTTAAGCTTTTTTATGTTATATTATGTATGTTTTATTTAATTGTTTTTAATATTTAATTACTTTTATATTATTTTTAATACATTTAAAAAATTCGATATTTTAGCTAACTATATTTTAACATTCTATATTTTGGAATCGATATTTTAGTACTTACCTGTTTGTAGATAGGGAGTCGATATTCTGTCCTTCTATATTTTGGCGTCGATATTTTGGGCATTCTATATTATGTCCCTCGATATTTAGTCACTGAACCATTCAACAGCAGGAAACGCCTCACGAGTGGATTAAAGAGAGCTAAGTTTCTGAGGGTATCTCCCAGATATGTAAGCGATTCTTGTCGGATTGTTTGGACGGCTTATGGAGCTCGTTTAGGCAGCCACCATCTTGTAGCCAGAAAAGCTCCGCCCCCCAACTTGTACATTATTAAGTACTGAAAATGTGTTTGAATAGGAGCATTTTCAATAACTTCCTGTACAGGCGATATTCCCATTAAATCTTTGGTTGCGGCTCAGGTCATTTGAAAATTGGGGACATTTAAATATGTCTGTAATTTTCTTGCCACACTATTTGAGACTTGGTTTATTCCAGGATTCAGACAGATATACAGTGCAAATGTACACCATTGATCAGATGGTTCCAAAAAACTTTTCCCAGTACAGTATGTGCATGGTTCAGAGAGCTATGAGAAATTCTGTTACGCAGTGAGCCAGTGGAGTATCTGTAATGAATGTGCGAAGTGACAATGTTTGCATGCGATCAGACTCATACTCTGATACCGATTTTGCCAATCTTGCAGCTGTTTCGGATATTTGGGCCCAGATTTATGAAAAATGAATGCACTGCAGTGCAACAACTAATGTTGTGATGCGTGAAATGTATAGAACAGTGCAATATCTAATATGATATGGTACTATTTTCCTCCCTCCTTGCGCTTGGGCACTTTAGGCTTCCAAGGTTCAATGTACACATCCTTGCGCCATAGTGCAAGGGTGTGTGCATCCTGTAAGGAGTCGTTTTTGGACTGGATGGCTGTGCTTCCAGTAAAAAACTATCTTTGTAACACATTTCCTGCCCTGTATGTGTGTTGAAAAAAGGAAAAAGGAAAATGAAATTAAATCATTCCTCCTTATTCTGCCTACCTCAAAGAGGCATAAGATTTGGGCCCAAATACCTGTCCTCTGAATGTTAGTGGATAGAGATTTGTATCAAAACCCATGGATGGACGCATAGGAACACCCATATACAACCCAATGGCACACCCCCTTGAGTCAAAGCAACCGAAAGCAGCACCTAGTACAACTTTGCTTGACTTTGGGAAACTATCCAACCCAAACCCTGATTTGCATTCAATAGTAAATTCCAGCATATCACTTTGTGTTGTGTTTGTGTTACAAAAGTAACGCAAACACGTCTCTAAGTGTTAGTAAATCTGGGCTGTGTGCTTTAGCTCCAGTTGCATTGTTTGGGGCGGCTCTAAGGGGTGTAGGGCCCAATGTAAGTGTCAGGTCACAAATCAGTCACTGATTTAGCACAGCAACTCTTTGTGACCTCACCAGAATTCTTGGCTGCGACTGATGTGCACATATTTTGTAGCCCCAAACCACCATTTGCAAGGAGCTACAAAGTCCTGCTCCACTAATGTGCCTCATTCAGGATTCCCTTAGGGACTCATGGTGAATGGCTGTGAAGCAGAGACGGAGACCTGGGAAGGACAGCTGACCTCCGTGTAGCACAGGACAGGCTAAGGCAAGAGAGCATATACCTTGCACCTTCCTTGTTTGATTTCTACTGATATCTGCATCACTGTTTCGTGTTTAAGATATGTAAAATTCTGAGGTAATACAGCCTATGCACAGACTGACATTCCAGGGCACGGCCACTGGTTCGCTGTTTGGGTGCTCTTCAACGGGAAGAAGCTGAGAGGTTTAATGTAGATTTTCCTAGTAAGTTATGAAGGAAAGACACGGAGGTGAGTATTATGCTTTCTTAACATGCTTTAATAAATATAGCGGTAGAGTGAGTCTGCACACCTATAATCTATTCGAGCATGTGAGTATTGTGTAGCTGTTTTATAGTGTTTTTAGCGTGCTTTCACATTGCAGGGGTGTGAGTCTACATCCCAGGGTATAACATGAAAAGAAGGGAGGTTCTGGAAAACCAGAGCCTGTGTGAATCACAGCTAGGACCTAAGGTCTCTATATTCGTAAACTTAAGTTTTTATCAAATATAGATTAACAAGAAACGCGAACTAAACATGATTTAGTATGCAAAAATCAGAAACAACATGATTGTTTGGAAACAAAAGTATATTGTTCGTGTTTTATAAATCAAGATATTTGGTATGCATTCGAAGTTTCACATCACTTGTATCAATGCATTACTATTCAAACTAAAGAAAACATACAATGTTAAAAATCCCAATGCATTTCGGGTAATGCCTACCCTTCGTCAGGGGATAAATGCGTACAACACTAGCAATAAACAATTTAAAGACTTTCTTGTGTTGTGTTCTTCTTGACCTCCATACGGAACTACAACAAAAGGACATGTGTGCTGTTAAACATGTTTGTAAAGGCAAAGAAATGTTATAGAATTTGCACTCGAAATAAAGGCAATTAGGGGAAAACAGGAAAACCCGTAAAACGATTCCCATGCGGTGATGTGGTTCAAAGAAAAAATGAGGTATCACCCAAAGTGAGGACGTGAAAATATATTGCAAGCTTACCGAAAAAAACGGCGTTACCAAGTGTTGGAAAAAGGTCTCTGGGCAATAATGGGCTAACCGTCTGCAAAAGGTTATACATAGTTAGAAAGGCAGGTGGCGTAGGCCGTAATGTGTTACAAAAGATCAGAGTCCGAGTGTTATGTATGTTACTGACTCACCCTCTTCAATTGTTTGATGTCGAAAGCGGCAGACGCTGCTCCGAAAATGATCAAAATGCCGTGTCTGTAAAAAAAGCGACCAGAGAGATTACTCTCGGTTGCTGTGACAATAAACAATAATAAGTATATGTAGGGAAAACAAGCAGAAAAATCAAAACGAGGATTATAGAACATAAGAGTAGGATCCGTAACAGTAATTTGACATCCTCCCTGGTAACACATTGGGTGAACACTTCTCACACTATTCCACAACTACGTTTCACAATCTTAGAACGTCTTCATGTACACACTGACTCAGACATGAATAATGTTCTTGCCCGTAGGGAAACACATTGGATAAAATTCTTAGGAACAGTGTGTCCGGATGGTCTGAATGATCATTATGAATTATTATGCTTTGTTTAGGCTCTAACATATTGTACATCTGTAAAGGATTTGCACTCGCAATTAAGTTTTATCCATGTTTTTTGAATATCGCGAAGGTTCTCATCCACCTTCTTTTTGTATATTTTGTTCATATAAACTCTTACTTTCTTTACGCATTGGAAAACTTGAAGTTTCTCCTTTGAGTATTATTCATTACATCTTGAATTTACACATGGTGGTTTCACCTGTTTCTTCTTTTTTCAACACACTCCATTGACCACGTCTGTTTTTACTCATTTCGCAGTCCTCTTTTCATTACCATTGCCCTAGACCCTCTTCACTTTTTAAACCCCTATGTTTCAGTAGATACGCACGCGCCAAAGCTGAACGGGAGTAGTTTTGGAGGCTTTTTTCAACATACACGAACAAATACAACAGGTAAGGCTTGTTCCGCTAATTCGCGGAACAGCACTATTGAAACCGCTGCACCTTTATTGTCACAGCAACCGAGAGTAATCTCTCTGGTCGCTTTTTTTACAGACACGGCATTTTGATCATTTTCGGAGCAGCGTCTGCCGCTTTCGACATCAAACAATTGAAGAGGGTGAGTCAGTAACATACATAACACTCGGACTCTGATCTTTTGTAACACATTACGGCCTACGCCACCTGCCTTTCTAACTATGTATAACCTTTTGCAGACGGTTAGCCCATTATTGCCCAGAGACCTTTTTCCAACACTTGGTAACGCCGTTTTTTTCGGTAAGCTTGCAATATATTTTCACGTCCTCACTTTGGGTGATACCTCATTTTTTCTTTGAACCACATCACCGCATGGGAATCGTTTTACGGGTTTTCCTGTTTTCCCCTAATTGCCTTTATTTCGAGTGCAAATTCTATAACATTTCTTTGCCTTTACAAACATGTTTAACAGCACACATGTCCTTTTGTTGTAGTTCCGTATGGAGGTCAAGAAGAACACAACACAAGAAAGTCTTTAAATTGTTTATTGCTAGTGTTGTACGCATTTATCCCCTGACGAAGGGTAGGCATTACCCGAAATGCACTGGGATTTTTAACATTGTATGTTTTCTTTAGTTTGAATAGTAATGCATTGATACAAGTGATGTGAAACTTCGAATGCATACCAAATATCTTGATTTATAAAACACGAACAATATACTTTTGTTTCCAAACAATCATGTTGTTTCTGATTTTTGCATACTAAATCATGTTTAGTTCGCGTTTCTTGTTAATCTATATTTGATAAAAACTTAAGTTTACGAATATAGAGACCTTAGGTCCTAGCTGTGATTCACACAGGCTCTGGTTTTCCAGAACCTCCCTTCTTTTCTTAATAAATATAGCAGCAGTCAATATAAAACGTACATACTACAAATCCCAAAAGGCTTAGCAATACGCTAACCAATGAGAACAAAACACATCATGAATAGAACAACCAATCATGTGACTCCAACACCTATAACGACCATCTTGACTGCAAACAGCCCTCTTTTCTTGTGCAAGAAGTAAGAGAGAACGAGTAAACAAAGGAAAAACGGTGAGAACAATGGAAAAGGCCATAACAAAAGTGAAAACATCTTGACAAAAATCCCAACAAGGATAGTCCAGAGGAAGATCCGTAGGAACCAAAAACCTTCAAATGGGAGAGATGAGGAAGAAAACACAGGAGCCCCTTGCTTCTCATCCATGAAGTAGTTAGGAGGATGCCGTAGGTAAGGCCAGAGTTGCTGTTAGGGTGGGAAAGATAAAAACACATTGGTTACCAAGAGATGAGGAGGGATAATACTCACCTCCAGTCTTTAATAAAAATAAGACTTTCCTTCATAACTTACTAGGAAAATCTGCATTTTATGTAAAGACCGGAGGCTCCTATTATGCTTTTTAAAAGCATGTTAACAACAACAGAAGCTGCAGTGAGACCAGGTTTACAATAAAAGGTTATAAATATGTTATCTCTAGACCAGTCAGCAGATCTCAGAATGTCCTCCAATCTGGGACCCACCCACAAAGCTTTGGAAGCCATTGCGCCCTGAGAAGAATGAGCCCTAAAAACGGCAACATCTATACCTGCCAAGGACATAACCCACCTGACCCAATGATCTAGGGTAGCTGAAGAGTCAGGTTTATGGGGTTTGCGAAAGGAAATGAGGAGTTGGAACTGAGAGGACGTTCAGAGATCTGAGGTCCTTCATTCATAAACCATAAGGCATTGACCAACACACAGTTTGGGTTGATTTGGAAAGTAGGGATAAAAAACAGAGTTCAAATTAGTTTTAGTACGTTTGCTGATTGAAAACATGACACCCGAGGGAGAGTACTGGGGAGCTGACAAACCAAAGCTGTAACATTGTATAAGCGTTTAGTAGAAATCAAACACAGTAACATGGTAAGTTTAGCAGAAAGCATTTTCTATGAAAGATCATCATTATCCGGCCATGAAGAAACAAATGCAAAACCACATTAACATCCCACAACGTATTATACTTGGGACAAGGAGGTTTAGAAAATGTTAATCCCTTCAAATGGCAACAAACAAGAATGTGTTCTCCCACTGGTTTACCATCAACATAGGAATGATTCAAGGAAATAGACGATCTGTAAAGGTTTCTAGTCCTGTAAGCCTTACCTCTGCTGGCTTATGCAGCCAAAAAATTAATGATATAGATTATATCGGTTGAAAAGGGTATGAGGTGCTTTCCCAAACACCAGCTTGACCATAAAGTCCACGCGGACTTCTAAGCTTTAATTGTTCCTGGAGCCAAGGCATTGTTAGTAAATTCTGAAGCGTCTGACGAAATGAAATTGGAAGACTGGGCTGGCTTGAAACTCTCCAAGCAGAGAGAACTAGAGAATTGTTGAGAACCATGTTGTAAGGCTGACTGAAAAGATCTTGAAGAAGTTTGGGAAAGGATGGCAGGAGAACTGGAAAGTCGATTGCTAGTTCCAGGAGAGGAGGGAACCAAACTTGAGATTGCCAGAATGGGACGACTAAGACCACAGAGGCCTGTTGGGGTCTGATCTGGTACAACACTCTGTTTATCATAAGAAAAGGAGGTAAAGCGTAATTGAGAGACAGAGACCAATCCTGAAAGAGCGCATCTGAAGCCAACGCCAGGGGATCCGGACGCCAGCTAAAGAACCGAGAGAGATGAGTATTGAGGCGTGAGGCAAAAAGATCGATGTGAAAAGGACCCCATTTTCGAGAAAGAGAGAGGAAACAGAAGGATGAAGCTTCCAATCACTGAAGTCTCGTAGATGACGGGAGTGCCAGTCTGCAATGGAATTGAGATTGCCTTGGAGATATTCCGCTCTCACTGAAATCTTGTTGAGGAAACAAAACTCCCCAAAACATTTTGCAAGTTCTGCCAGAGGCCTGGATCTGGTGCCGCCCAAGCGATTTATGTATTGAACCGCAGAAACATTGACCATGCGAAGAAGAATTGAACAATGAATTCAGTCTTTTGCAAGGCTTCTGATCGTAAAGGAGCCTCCAAGCATCTCTAAACAGTGTATGTGCAATTTGGACTCCTCGATAGACCAAGTACCCCCAGTCGAGATTAAACCACAACGGGCGCACCAACCTGTCCAGCTTGCATCTGATTCTAACACAAGATTGGGGGCTGATGCAAAGATAGTCCTGCCGTTTCAGGCATCTAGATGGTCTATCCACCATTAGAGTTCTGAGCGGGCCTCTGGATTGATAAAAACGAGATCGGAGTAGGATAGGCCGTTGCAGAGATGGCACATTTTTTATCGTTGAAGAGCACGAAAATGAAGAGGACCTGGGAATATTGCCTGGATGAAAGAGGATAGAAGACCTACAATTTGAGCCAAGGATTTGAGAGATGTGTGGGAACTGCAAAGCCTGAGAAGTGTTTCTGTTTTTATGGCTTTGACCTTGGCCTGAGGCAGATGTAAAGTTGCACTTGAAGAATTTACCAAAAAGCCTTGAAATGTTATTTGCTGAGTGGGAATTAGAAGAGATTGTTCTGAGTTCAGAAGAAAGCCCAGATCTGAAAGAAGAGAACAGCTGATGTGAAGATGAAGAGGATGGACGGAACATTTTGGCTCATGAGAAGAATATTGTCTAAGTAAATAATTAATCTTATGCCTAGAGACCTGAGATGAGTAACAATTGGTTTCATAACCTTTGTAAAGCACCAAGGTGCTGAAGAAAGACCGAAAGGGTGAAAAAACAGGTAAGTCAAACCCTGCCATTGAAACTGAAGAACTTTCCTGTGCAAAGGATGGATAGGAATTGTGAGATAAGCATCTTGTAAGTCTAGACGCATCATCCAATCGTTTTGATGCAAATAATCTTTGAGATGGATTATGCTCTCCATTTTGAAGTGCCTGTAAAGAACAAACTGATTGAAAAGTCTGAGATTTGTTACAGGGGGCATCTTTTTGTTTATGTTCTGTACTAAAAATAGGGAACTGAGAAAACCTGACGACTCTGGGTGCGAAATTTGAATAGCCTGTGTTTGAATCTCTTGAGAAATGAGGTTGGACATGTCCACTGAAAACTTTGGAGGAGGAGGAAAAAAGGTTTGTTAAGGTGGAGTCTAAAATTTTATACAGTAACATTGAACAGTGTTTAGAACCCAAGGGTCTGCTGTTAAGGTTTGCCACTTTGCAAGGAAAAACTGAAGACAACCCCCACAGGAGGTTGACCGACCTGAAGACTCACCCTGTTGATTGTTTCTGAAGTTCTTTTGTCCACGACCTCGGAAGCCTCTTCTCCTTTGAGGGTAGAAGTGTGGTCTGTACTTCTGGTAGGAAGAATATGTGTTGAAGGAGCCCCTGAATCCCTGATTATGGAAGGAACGGCTGGTAAAGTGGCTCCTGCCTCTAACGGCCCTCGCAAAAACCTGTTGAGAAAATACTTTCTTTAGTGATTGCTGTGCCTTGCCAATGGAAGAAAACGTAGTGACATATCGGCTGGGATCCTTAATGAAAGAGTCTCCGAAAAGAAGACCATCTGCTTCGATACTTGGATCCATAGTGGTCAAATTAGCCAATTTGGGGACTAACTTAAGAAGGAGACCTTCCTTCTTTCGTGAGTAATTGCCCAAATGGCATTCCCCAGAAAACAGAAAGCTCTTTGAATCCACAAGGAAAGGTCTAGAGGATCAATATCTAAGTTCTCCAGTCTTGCGGCTTCTGCCATATTGAAGATGCGAGCCAGAAGGCCCCACAATGTCTAGTAGTTTATCTTGGCAGGTAGCCCAAGCCTTGTCAATTCCTTTTTGAGGGTCTTTACCAAACTTTAAAAAAAATGTGAGTAAAGAAGGGTTGATGGACGGTGTGGAAGTAATGTTGGAAGGAAGAGAAGGACATTCTGATTTGAGCTTGCTTCTGTCCTGTTTGTCTGAGTGGAGGCGAAGACCAGAGGAAATATAATCTCTCAGCCGGAAACCATTCCGTTGAGTTTGGATGTTGAATGAGAGAGGGGTCAAAAATGGGAGAACCTTCAGCGTCTAGCACAGATTTGGATGCAAAAGGATCAAATTTGCATTTTTTGGTAGGAGGAGATGAATGATTATCATCAACAAGAATGTCAGTTAAATCATCCATATCTCCCATATCATTGTCATTGTCCAAAATGTTGGCAACCACTAAAATTTGAGTAGGACCCTGAATATTTTTATATTTTGATTTGCACTTGGAATGTAATTTCAAATTCCCGTCCTTGGAAGGAGGCCTGTGAGGAGCAGAGTCCTCAGTCTGGTGTAAGGGAACCCAACTGTTCGAAAGTGCAACATTATCATTAGAGGAAATTACATTTTTTTGTTTAGTATTTAAAGATGAATTTTCCTGTTTTCTGCTTTTCCCCCGCAGAATGGGCCATCAAGGTTTTGAACATCATGTCCCACACAGAGTTCTCAATATTCTTGGATAATTTATTCATGGGTGCTGAAACAGCTTGGTTCACTGAAAACTGAAATAAGTTATTTGAATCTTGTTTAAAAGTTTACCCATCGTCATTGATGTCAGAATGTAAAGGGGAGCTGTCTGTTTCCATTGAAGAAAACAAAACCAGTCAAAAACTCTGAGAAAAACCAGTCACTAACAAGTTAATCCCCAGAAGAGAAAAAAGAGGAAGGATACTGGCCTGGAGAAACATGCCCTAAGCGTGAACGTGTGAGGAAGAACTGCCGGCGGGCTGGAGATTAGGGCACGCCCTAAACAATTGTCCAAAGAGAAAAAAGGAAAGGAACAGTACAGGAAGCCGTCACACTAACCGGACGCTTCCAATACACTGCCAGATAACGGCGTGAGCTGTAAGAGGAAAACAACGTGACAAAATGGCCCTGAGAACGCTGGTGACAGACGAACCAACTGCCGCCAAACGCACGCGAAGCAGATGCACTGTCAATCAATCAATCAGGGTTTTTTTAAAGAACGCTACTCACAAGTGAGGGTCTCAAGGCGCTGGGGGGTGGGGGAGGGTCAGCAGTTTCATTCAACTGACCAAGTCTTCAGTGCCTTCCTGAAGGTGTTCAGGGAGGGGGCACGTCTGATGTCAGTCGGGAGCTCGTTCCAGGCCTTGGCCGTGATGTAGGAGAAGGATCTTCCCCCCACTCTGGCTCTGTGGATGCATGGGGTTTCAGTGAGGAAGAGGTTGGTGGATCGGAGGTTTCTTTTGTGTAAGTGGAGATTGATTCTGTCGTTGAGGTAGTGGGGTCTGGTGTTATATAGGCATTTGTAGGCGTGGGTGAGTATCTTGACAGTGACTCTCTTCTCGATGGGGAGCCAGTGGAGCTTCTGTAGGTGTAGGCTGATGTGGTTGTGTCGCGGTATGCCGGGGACGAGTCTGGCGGCGGTGTTCTGTATCATCTGGAGCTTGAGGAGTAGAGACTTGTTTATGCTGGCGTAGACGATGTTTCTGTAGTCCAGCCTGCTGGTGATGAGGGCATCGGTGACTGTCTTCCTTGCCTTAGGGGGGATCCACTTGAAAGTTTTGTGGAGGATGCAGAGGGTGTTGAAGCAGCTGGATCGACGGCGTTGACCTGTCTATTCATGGAGAGAGAGGAGTTGAGTACGATACAGATGTTTCTGGCGTGGTCTGTGGAGGTCAGGGGGTGCCGAGGGCGGTGGGCCACCAAGAGTTGTTCAATGCCGATGGGGTGGTTCCGAGGATGAGGACTTCTGTCTTCTCCGAGTTGAGCTTCAGACAGCTGTTGCTCGTCCAGCATTCCTTTCTGGAAGTTGAGTCTGGTGGTGGTGGGGTCTTTGCTGAGGGAGAGGATGAGCTGAGTGTCGTCAGCGTAGGACACTATGTTGAGGCCGTGCTGTCGGATGATGGTGGCAAGGGGGACCATGTAGATGTTGAAGAGGGTTGGGCTGAGCGATGATCCCTGTGGGACTCTGCAGTTGATTTCCGTGGGTTCGGAGAAGAAGGGTGGCAGTCTGATCCTTTGACTTCTGCCGGTGAGGAATGATCGGATCCAGTCAAGGGCAGATCCTTGTATGTCGGTGTTGTGTAGTCTGGCTGCGAGTGTGTGGTGGGAGACGGTGTCGAATGCTGCTGACAGGTCGAGTAGAATCAGGGCTGCGGTGTGGCCTTGGTCAAGGAGGGCGTGGATGTCGTCTGTGGAGGCGAGTAGGGCAGTCTCGTGCTGTGGTTGCTGCGGAATCTGGATTGAAAGGGGTCGAGGATGGCGTGGTCTTCGATGAACCTGGTCAGTTGTGCTTTGACGGTCTTCTCTTTGACTTTCGCCGCAAAGGGGAGGAGCGAGAAGGGCCGGTAGTTCTTGAGGTCCGTCGGGTCTGCTGAGGGTTTCTTGAGCAGGGGCCTGACTTCTCCGGGCTTCCAATCGTTAGTGAAGGAGTCTGTCTTGAAGGTGGTGTTGATGGTGCGTTGCAGTACGGGTGCGATGGCGATGGCTGCTCTGTGGTAGATGTGTGGTGGGCAGAGGTCTGTGGTTGTCCCCGGAGTGGAAGCTTTTCATGGTCAAGGTGGTCTCTTCGGTTGTGATCGGTGTCCAAAAGGAGATGGTGGGCTGGCCGGCGTTTCCGGAGGGCGAACTGCCTGTGAACTCAGGCGTATGATTCATAAAAAATTGCCGTAGAGGTTTTTGATCTTCAGGTGGAGGTAGGATTCGAGTTTGTTGCAGAGGTCCTGGGAGGGGGAGATGTCCATGGCTTCGCTGGGGGGCCTGGGGAAATCTTGGATGATGCCAGAGTTCCTTGGGGTTGCTTGAGTTGGCATGGATTTTGTTGTGGATGAAGGTTCTTTTGGTAGTTCTGATTTTTTATTGATATTCTGTCATTGTGTCCTTGTCGATGGTGTAGCTTTCAGGTGTCTTGCAGTTTCTCCAGTTCTTTTCCAGGCGTCTGCAGGTGCATCTGGCTTCTTGGAGGTCGGTGCTGAACCAGGCGGAGTTCCTGGGGTGCTGTTTGTCGGGGTTGCGTAGCGGCGCAGTTGAAGGACAACATGCGGAATTCTCTGGCTGCGAGGTTGGTGTCGGTTTCAGCAGTGGGGGTGTTGCGGTTGAGGGTGGAGTTGAGTTCTCCCTCAGTGACTCTGCTCCAGTTTGGGCTGCTTGAGTTTGTTGACGAGGAAGTGTACGCAGTGGTGGTTGGTCCAAGGGGGTTTTGTGGTGTGGCTGAAGTGGACGCTGTTGCCTGCAGCGAAGATGGGGTTGAGGGTGTGTCCTGCCTTGTGGGTCGTTGCGGTGATGAGTTGTTTTAGTCCGATGTTGGCGAGGTTGTCCAGGAGGATGGCAGAGATGGGGTCGCTGGGGTTGTCGAGGTGGAAGTTCAGGTCTCTGATGAGTATGTAGTCCAAGTGGCGAAGGAGTGGGGTGTGATGAGGTTGTGATGGTGTCCGTGAAGAAGGCCTGGGGATCTGTGGGCAAGAGTGCCGTGGAGTGTGGAGTTGGGGCTGGTCTGGACTTCGAAGTGCAGGTGATCGGCGATGGGGAAGGTTTCGCTGTAGGTAGTGAGGCAGAGGGTGTTTTTGTGCGCAATGGCGAGGCCTCCTCCCAGGTGGAGCGGTCCTTTCTCTGGATCTTGATACATCCGGGATGGCGATGTCAGGTGCCGAGGAGGCATTGGTTCAGGTTTCTGTGAAGAAGGCGACGTTGGGTGAGAGTGAGTCCAGGAGGTTCCAGATCTCCACGGCGTGTCTGCGCATGGAGCGCACGTTGAGGAGGATGCACCTTAGGGCGTCGGTGGTGTTGGCAGCCTGGGCGGTGGTGAGGGATTGGCGGCAGTTGTGGCAGGAGAATTGGCCGTGGGTTGTGTTCGGCGTGGCCTGCTGGCAGTCGTTGTTTCATCCACAGTTGAGCGCGAGGAGGGTGGCAGCGTCGTAGCAGTGGATGGGTCAAGATCCAGGGTCCCTGGCGCTGGTGGCGGACGGGCGCAGACGGGCTTGCCTTTGGCACGCCCGCTACGCGTGTCTGCTGCGCGTGCAGCGGCCCCCATAAATAGAGAAGGGGAGGGACGTGAAGCTGGGAGGAGGGAACTGGCAGGGGGGAGGGGCTGCAGGGGAAGCAGTGGCAGGAGGAACATGGGGCAAAAGTAGCATTAGCAACAACAATACAATAATACAGTGTGAGCCAAGAGAATGGCATGAAATAAAATATAAAGAGAGCAAAAACACACCAGTATCAGGCTCAGTCACAGCAGGAGAACAGGGCGGAGTGGGCACAAGGCGGACCTGCGCATCCTCGAACACCAGGAGAAGGTGAAACGGGGTGCGCACAGAGAGCGGAGCTGCTGGGGAGAGGAGAGCAGTGTCAGACCAGGAGGTCTGAGGACTTGCACCTTTGAGAAATATAGTAAGCGATGTGCGAACTAGAAGCTGGAACAAACACGATAAGTAAAACAGCAAATTTGAATGATACACTCTTGCAGAGCCACAATAACTGATAACAGTGAAAAGAAATGTACTTATCTTGACTCGAGCAGCAAGAAAAGAGGGCTTTTGGCAGTCAAGATGGTCGTTATAGGTGTTGGAGTCACATGATTGGTTGTTATATTCATGATTTGTTTTGTTGCCATTGGTTAGCGTGTTGCTACTTTTGGGATTTGTAGCATATACGTTTTATCTTGACTGCTGCTATATTTATTAAAGCAAGTTAAGAAAGAATAATAGGAGCCTCCGGTCTTGACATAATATTAACCAAAGCAAAAGCGCCACCAGAATACAAATATATCATCAGCTTAACAGCAGTTGCTCAGTGACTGAAAAAAAAGAGTAAGCGAGGATTCAAATTTTATTCGTGATAGACATTAGCTGGTCACCGAGAGTGACCGAAATCTTTTCTGAAAGCTGTCTGATACGAATGACTTGAGGTGACTAGTTGACGAGAAGCAGCTAGCCTGCTGGAAAGGGCTGCAGTTGGCTGTCACGGCGCCCATCAGCGCCGCACGCACGGCGCTGAAGCTGCCTCCCCAGGCGCGAGACGTGTCACTTTGGCAAAGAAACGCTACTATGATATGAGCAGATGGTCCTCTGTTTTTTTAACCCTTTGGATGAGTAGATCTGATGGCCCTCTGTGTTACTCATAGGCGCCAACTGAGACAACAAGACGCCACTCTATGACCCCTACATGACCTTGGGTCACTGTACAGCAGGACAATGACGCTAATGCTACTTGAAATAGGAGAAAACGTGGCTGTTTTATGGGGCACGAGTACTAACAGTCCTGTCAAAGGGTTGTTATAATCACCACTAGGGAGAGGAAATAAAGCGTAATTCGCACGAAGAGAAAACTGAGGGGCATATTATCAAGGATGGCGTTAAAATTATCGCCGGTTTAGCTGCAGAAAACTGCAGCTAAACCGGCGATAATCGGCTTGATAATACGCCCTGGAGAATTTCCATAGAAGCCCATGTTCACACCGGAACCCGGGTTTCTATATGAATTCACAAGGGCATATTATCAAGCTCATTATCGCCACTTTAGCGGCAGTTTTCTGCCGCTAAAGGGGCGATAATTTTTAACTCCGTCCTTGATAATATGCCCCCGACTTTTTAAAACGTTGGAGCATATTATCAAGCATGGAGTTAAAATTATCGCCACTTTAGCGGCAGAAAACTGCCGCTAAGGCGGCGACAATGGGCTTGATAATATGCATTCGAGAATTCCAATAGAAGCCCATATTGTCACCAAAACATGGGCTTCTATGGGAATTCGCAAGGGCATATTATCAAGCCCATTATCGCCGCTTTAGCGGCAGTTTTCTGCCGCTAAAGCGGTGATAAATTTAACTCTGTTTCTTGATAATATGCCCCGTTGTTTTTTTTGTTGCTGATTTATATCGCGCCAACTCGACCCGAAAGTATTGGAGCGCTTTACATGAGCACCAGTTACGCAGGCGCGTAGCTAAGGGGGGGCGGTGGGGGCGGTCCGCCCCAGGCGGCACTATTGTTGGGGCGGCAGCCGCGCGGCACTACTGGTGGCCCGTTGCGGCGGCCTTTATAATTTATTTGGGGACACTGACACTACTGTTACAGTAGTGTCAGTCAGTGTCCCCAAATAAACTATAAAGGCCGCCGCAACGGGCCACCAGTGCCGCGCCGCGCGCGCGGCCCTGTTTGAAATGCAAGCGCATGCGCACCGTCACCACCCAGCATAGGCCCGTGACGTCGCAGGACACGAGCTTCTGCAAGGTTGACAGCGATCCGGGCGGAGGTAGTGGCAGGCCGACGGAGCTGCAAGCAGAGAGGAGATACAGAACGCCGGGCGCAAGTAAGTGATGTTAGATTAAGGGTAGAGGATGTGGTCCGTCGGCCGGCCTAAACTGCCGCCTTTGGTGTTCGAGCCTCGAGGTCACCACACCGGGTGCTGGCTTCCTGGGGGCGCCGTGTTTGAGTCGAGTTTTATTATGCTTTTGAAGCACCTGCTGCAGCATTTCTTCTCCCCACCCCCGCAATTACCAGGCCTCACATAAATGTCAAGATAACTCGTGTGATTAATTACCTTCCTGGCGAGAGATCCGCATTTTGTATAGTTGAGGTTTTGATTTAGGTGAAGTTAGTGCAGATGGTTAGTATTCCTGCTGCAAAGAACGTGTACCAAGTAGATTACAGAGTACGTATGATGTAAACAGATCAGCAGGTTACTGCTTTCAAAAGAGACATCCTTTTGTTACTTGCAATTTATAACTTAAAGTCCTAATATATAGTATAGTGAGCTATTAACTTTCATCCTGGAACTGCATACAGACTGCAAAGTATACATTATTAGAACATTAATTAATGTTGCAAAAAGGGTTAATTTGGCTTGAAATCGATTCTTATTATTAAAGAAAACTCCCAACTATGCGGTTTCATTTTCGCCTCGGAGTTTGTGCTTTTCCACACCAAGCACTCTTAAACTATACTGCCTATCATTATGGATGACATGTGACTCCTACACTTTTAGTCCTTTGGCTTATGTAACATTTCCTACACACTGATCTACACGCGTATGATTGATTGTCTCTGTGTAATGTGTGTGTGATGTAAAGTGCTCGGACACCCTACACTGGTATGAGTGGCGCTATAACTAATTCAGTGCATCTGAGAGAGTGTGGTTATGGAGACTTGGTCACTGTTAAAGGGTGCTAGCGAGAGATACCTGTGGTGGTGGAGGTGGTCATTGGGGGGGGGGCGCCAACAAACATTGTCGCACAGGGCGCCACCAGCACTTAAGCCGGCCCTGGCTCTAATACCTTCGGGTCGAGTTTGCGCTATATAAATATGCAAAAAAAAAAAATGTCAAAGTACACAAGTTTTGTGAGTTCTGCTATAAGCACAGTTGCTCCAATGTGCTTCCGTGTTCACACTCCACTGAGTGGGGGTGAAGGAAGGTGTGTTTGTGATATGTTTATAGCTTCTTTAGTTTCTTGAATTAAACTTGCCATGGGTTTATGGTGAGCCTGTGTGTCAGTGTTGAGCTGTGATATCTAGCAACCATATGCATGACGTTACAAATTCTGCAGTAAACATGTGGTAGGTGCATAACATCTTGAAATAGTTTTTCACGTGTGATGCACTGGACAGTCCATGAACTGATTGGCTACAGACCGCCACTGTTTCACAGCCTAGCTAATGCATGCAGTAGATGACCCGAGGCCTGGTGATTGCGTGCGAGTGAGCAGGTGATTGTGTGCGAGCAGGTGATTGCTTGGAAGTGAGATCACAGAGAGCCATCACTGGGTCAGATCTGTGGAAGTTCTGCATGCTTTCACAGATACACAGCACCAAGTGACAATGGCTGTCTCTTCAAAGCACCAGCCATAGTCTGTGCCTACCTGCTCCACAGGGTTGTATGTGATTTCATAGAAAAACGGTTAAATGCCACATAAACTGACTGTTGGAAACTTTCGGGATGAATTGCATTTACCATTTCATAGAAACCGATGAATAGATTTAGCATGCTTATTGTTTAAGGTGTAAATCAAACCCTTCAGGATGTCACGATTGCAAAAAAAATCACAATATCAACACTTTTGTAAAAATGCCTCGCATTTTACAAAAGTGCCTGTGAAATTTTGATAATGCTTAAACTTTTGCCCTCTCCACCGCCCGCTCGTGAGGTTGGATCACTGCATTTCTAAAATGTTTTAGTGGCGCAGGCCCTGCGTCTTCTGCAGCAAAGCAACTCTTTCTCTCCTCTTCAGCGCGAATATCCAAAACCAGCCTTACCCCAGCTAATTTAGCAGCAGAAGTAGGCTCCAGCCCCTGAAGGTGGGGCTAATATGTGCGTTCTCTCTCTTTAGTAATATAAAACCTGCGGGACTGTGAGACTGAATAGCTCCTCCGCACTTCTTTCTGGACTGATTAGTTATGTTTCAAAATGTGCACACACTGCACTACGATGCTGAAGGAGTGGGTGGAGGAGTGGTAATACGTCAGCAGCCAGCAAGAAGGCCCAGCAAGTTAAGACCTCTAGTTTTACCTGCAGGTCAGAAGTTTGAATCGCAGTAAAGTGGATCTTAGCCTTTCATCTTTTCAAGGTTGATAACCAGAGCACTCTGTGAGTAATTATAGAATATGTTATTTAATTTGAAAAAAAATCCAATTTACTTTTATTGTAGTAATGCTTCAGGTGCCAATAACTCTTATTTATTTGAAGTTTTTGAAAAGTGCTCTTACAATTGTCCTTTCTCACATTCTCCATGTATCCAAGGCTGACATTCAGTTCTCCAGTGTGCAGCATTGAAGTAACAATTACCATGCAGCACTGTACCCTGCCTTCTCATCACACCTCATTCCACCCTGGCCCACTCCTTCCTGTCCCACCCTATACCACAACCCTACCCTGTCCCATCAAACCAAACCCCCACCATGCCCATCTCATCCCTTACCCTCACATCTCATTTCTTCCCTCACATCTCACCCCACCCCATCCCATTTGCATCAAATCCCACCTCACCATCTTCTCAATCCATCCCATCTGAACGCTACAAGATCAAACCCCAACCCTACCTACCCTCTACTCATCTCATCACATCACCTCGCATCATAGCCCATCCCAAAGACCACCCCATCCCTTTTACTTTCCCATCCCCTATCCCATTGCATTCCATCCCACCATTCTCCCATCTCTTTCCATCCACTTACATTCCATCCATTACACTTCAGTCACCATTGCATCTCCCTTCCCCACCCTCCCTTTTCCCATTTCATCCCATCTTCTCACGCCCCATCTCACTCACCTGATTCCAGGGGCATAGCTAAGAGGGGGGCGGTCCGCCCCAGGCGGCACTATTTTTGGGGTGGCGGTCGCGCAGCACTGGTGGCCCGTTGCGGCGGCCTTTATAATTTATTTGGGGAATCTGACATTACTGTTACAGTAGTGTCAGTGTCCCCAAATAAATTATAAAGGCCACTGCAATGGGCCACCAGTGCCACGCGCGCGGCCCTGTTTGAAGTACGAGCGCATGCGCACCGCCACCTGCTGCTTGCAACTGCTGCCTGCAGCGTACGCACGCCGCCACCACCACCTAGCATAGGCCCGTGACGTCGCACGAGCTTCTGCAAGGTTGACTGCACACTGGGCGGAGGCGTCCGGGTTCATTGTGCGCGGCGCCTGGGGTCTGGTCCGGGTTGGGACACAAAATAGTGCTTGCGCTTCCTGTGGACGGCGCGGTGCAGCGGAGCTTGGGGTGCCTTGGCTTGGGGTCTCCTGGTGCTTGCGAGGACGGGACATTTAAACCTGGAGCACTGTTTGTGGAATGTAGCGTGAGGGGAGCTTCATTCAAACAGGTAAGCCCCGGCGCAGTTCTTGTCTATTAGGTTCCTCTTGTGAGAGAAATGGGGACCGGGACAGGAAACGTTTATCCTTGCACACAAAGGCTTTCTTCGTTACTTTTTAATATAATTATGTGAAATGGTGACAGGCTGTGCCCTTACAGCCCTAGATGATGCAGACTTGATACATACAACAGTGTATTCCTGGTGTACCTACATAGAAGTTTGATTCAAACTGTTTGAACGTCAATATTCAAGCTTAATTTGGGAAATTTTATAAAAAAAATAATGGAAACACAATTGTAAGCAGCTAAATATAAAAAAAAATTGACAAGGACAGTCATTTTGATTTTTTTTTTTTTTTAAGTGGAACGGTCTCTTAAAGCTTCGCTAATTCACACACAGCATAGGGACAGTATGGACAGCTGGTATGCAACGTTTTCAAACACACAGAGAATTTTTTAGCATGTGTAGCAGCAGTTCTGTTATGTTGACCTGCCAGATATGGTTCAGAGTTAGCCAATTACTTGGCCTCGGCACTTTATGCAGACATCAGTCTGCGTTTGTGATTCATCCATCAGAGGTTTTCCAGTAGAGGAACTGAATCACATTAATGTGGGTGGCTGGCTTGGAAGACATTGGTTATCCTCATAGAGCTGTTCTATAAAGGGAGTTGGGGGGGAGGAGAGACTCTTGACACTTTCCAGCCTAACCTGTGTTAATGTTGAGTGTGTTTGGGGGTTCTGCGTGGTGGTTCACAGTGGAGGTTAGGGCCTTGAATCCTTCCTCCTAATTAGTGTCAGCTATGGTAGTGTTGTTTGAAAGTAATGCCATGTGCCCTTCTAAATGACACAGGTGGTTGATGTAAGAGTCATTCTAGTGCAATATTTGTGGATTTTATGGTTCTCCTTTGGTATGCATTGTTCCTCATCTAGGTTCAAATTCAAAAATTCCACCCTAGGTTCTTATTTGCCTGCATCTTGTAGTTGGAACTGGCCTGTCTCTTGCTTTCATTGTCTCTGTTGTCTTGTTCTAGCCTTCCATTTCTACTCTGCCTGATGTTTCCCAGCCTAAAGCCGCTCAATATTGAGGTCTCTCTGTCTCCAAGGCCTATCTATTGCGTCTCCCGGTTCCTTTGTTTTACCTGTCCCGCTAAAGTATGAGAGGCTCTCTTTCTCCAAATGCCATCCTGAAAGCATTAGTTCCCGAACCCCTCTTGTTCACTGGTTCCCTGTTCCCTAGTTGCTTAGACACCGTGCAGACAGATTGTCAGAAGGACAATCACCTATTCAGGGATAGCTCAGCTGCTATTAAGGCATAGCTTTGCTCCCTGTAACTTGTTTGGGAATGCTCTGTTGTCTGGTGAGAGTAGCTCTGCTGACAAAAACCTTAAAGGATAGATTTGCTGTTTGCACTGAGTAAGAAATTAACCAGAAGAGCAAGGGATTGATCAGATGAATGGTACTAATCAGCTGGCTTTGACATGTGATGATAGCTGTGGTCACTGTGGCACGTAAGTAGTCTTTTTGCTATCTGTGACATATGAGTGATACTTGTACTATAAGTGCTGAGTGTGGAATAAGTCTTCATCTGAGTTAGTGGTGGCTGTGCTGTTAGCGCCAGTTAGACATGTGGGCTACTGCACCTGTCTCTGGGTAAATGTCAGTCTGTACCCTGCCCTTATGTTGATGTCTTCTTGTAATTCTCCTCAGGAAACAGCAGGGATAAACTGACCTCTCTGCTTCCATTCTCTCATTGATACATTTACCTGCGAGCACAGGCAAGCCTTTCTACTCTCTCTTCCTAAATAATGCATTCATCTGTAGAGCCTAGAGTTCTAGAGAGAGTTGAAGGTTGTGTGAGCTATTTACCTTAAGCATTTTGGCTTGTGAGAGGAAAGGAACATAAAAGATTGAGATACAAGATACAAGAGAAGAACCTGGTATTCTCTGATCCCAGGGCACCAGGGCCTAGGTTACGAGAGCTCCAGTTGTGATCGCAGGTTGCCAGTGTGATTGCTCCAGTTAGTCAGCAGTTGTCTAGGCGCATCCAGGTCTGTGTCCACTAAGGTTATGAACCTTTTGAAATGCGTAAGGGATCTGATGAAGGGCTTTATTCCCGGATGTCTGTGAGTAGAGCGATACCAGTAGTAGCAAGCTACCACTGTCCAATGATTAAGCCGTGGACATTTTGAAACACACATGCGTAAAAGCACACATAACTTACTTCATATCCGGACTTCTTTTAAGTGGTTATTTTTCTCCAGACCTTGGTTCTGCCATGCCTACATTCGGGTCTGGGAGGCAGCTGAAGACGTGTGTTACAGGGACGTGTGTTACACAGCCTTGGCGTTCCATACTAGACACGTTATTATGATTTTACTGTTTTTGCGGACTTTTAACACTGTTGGTTACCATGAAAGTAATGTGAAAACAAAATTGCAGAAAAATGTAATGTTTCTTGTTTCTTCTGATTATTCACGGAGTCCCTGGATAGGGTTGAACATATTCCCATGGCCCCTACAGCTGTGTTTAAGGATTGTGATGACAATGTGTCTCCACTCCCTATATTTTAGCTTTGGGCCCCCTGGGTAGGCTGTGCACCATGTGTGTGCTGAGGCTGCTCTTAAGGAGAGATGCACTATTACAACCTGGCTTTGGGTCCCAGGGAGTTGGTTGCTGCTGCTTAGAAGTAATGACAGGGCGTGATCCCTGGTTGTTGCCATTGGGCCACCAGAGAGGGCTTTGTATCTGGTCTGTGTTGGCAAGGTTGTGGAGCTGACTGACCCCTTTGTGCTGCGTTTAGTTCTAAGGGCACACAGTGAGTCATTACCTGTGAATAATTAATTTGCTGTTTTTGAAAGATAAAGAATTACAGGCTTCGACACTGTTAAGTTGGCTCTGGGTCCTTAGAGCACATCACGTTTGTGCACGTCCCCACTGCTTTAATGGGGGGGACCATGATATTTGGTCATTTATTGTCAGCTGTAAATGACGGATCCCCGAACAGTGTCATGTATGTGCATGTTTACATTGTGCTGAGGTGATAACCAGGTAATCGTTCACGCAGCTTTCTGATAGATGTCGTACGTGGTTTTTCTGAGTCCCCAGATAGATCATGCAGTCTGTGTGTCCTCCTTTGTACTGCCGGTCACTGGTGTATTCAACTGTGTAGCCTTGGACCGTGTCATGTATGTGCATGTAACTTGCATGATCGAGGTAACTATTAGCGGCGATGCTACGTGTCTCTCGGACCTCTTTCAAGTGCGTGCTGTCCTTTCTCCTCCCCCCCCCCCCGCACCGGGGCGGCAATCTGAGGGATAGCCCCGGGCGCCACAAGCTCTAGCTACGCCACTGCAGTTACGTTACACAAGGACACATTCATTGTTGTTATTAAGACTTGTCACGTGCCCTCCATGTTCTCTCTGTCACTGGAAAGTGCATTTTTTCGGTCTGAATAGAATGGCAGGGGTGTCTCTTGAGGAATTCATTTCACTCGTCAACCATGCGCTGTAGGAATGCTGCAGCCGGCAATTCCCGCCTCTTCCCCTCACTCAATCATATGTGCGCACTTGCCTTTGACAATTTTACTCCGACGCCTCAAGGTGGGTGTATTGCAGGCGCGTAGCTAGGGGGGGGCGGTGGGGGCGGTCCGCCCCAGGCGGCACTATTGTTGGGGCGGCAGCCGCGCGGCACTACTGGTGGCCCGTTGCGGCGGCCTTTATAATTTATTTGGGGACACTGACACTACTGTTACAGTAGTGTCAGTCAGTGTCCCCAAATAAACTATAAAGGCCGCCGCAACGGGCCACCAGTGCCGCGCCGCGCGCGCGGCCCTGTTTGAAATGCAAGCGCATGCGCACCGTCACCACCCAGCATAGGCCCGTGACGTCGCAGGACACGAGCTTCTGCAAGGTTGACAGCGATCCGGGCGGAGGTAGTGGCAGGCCGACGGAGCTGCAAGCAGAGAGGAGATACAGAACGCCGGGCGCAAGTAAGTGATGTTAGATTAAGGGTAGAGGATGTGGTCCGTCGGCCGGCCTAAACTGCCGCCTTTGGTGTTCGAGCCTCGAGGTCACCACACCGGGTGCTGGCTTCCTGGGGGCGCCGTGTTTGAGTCGAGTTTTATTATGCTTTTGAAGCACCTGCTGCAGCATTTCTTCTCCCCACCCCCGCAATTACCAGGCCTCACATAAATGTCAAGATAACTCGTGTGATTAATTACCTTCCTGGCGAGAGATCCGCATTTTGTATAGTTGAGGTTTTGATTTAGGTGAAGTTAGTGCAGATGGTTAGTATTCCTGCTGCAAAGAACGTGTACCAAGTAGATTACAGAGTACGTATGATGTAAACAGATCAGCAGGTTACTGCTTTCAAAAGAGACATCCTTTTGTTACTTGCAATTTATAACTTAAAGTCCTAATATATAGTATAGTGAGCTATTAACTTTCATCCTGGAACTGCATACAGACTGCAAAGTATACATTATTAGAACATTAATTAATGTTGCAAAAAGGGTTAATTTGGCTTGAAATCGATTCTTATTATTAAAGAAAACTCCCAACTATGCGGTTTCATTTTCGCCTCGGAGTTTGTGCTTTTCCACACCAAGCACTCTTAAACTATACTGCCTATCATTATGGATGACATGTGACTCCTACACTTTTAGTCCTTTGGCTTATGTAACATTTCCTACACACTGATCTACACGCGTATGATTGATTGTCTCTGTGTAATGTGTGTGTGATGTAAAGTGCTCGGACACCCTACACTGGTATGAGTGGCGCTATAACTAATTCAGTGCATCTGAGAGAGTGTGGTTATGGAGACTTGGTCACTGTTAAAGGGTGCTAGCGAGAGATACCTGTGGTGGTGGAGGTGGTCATTGGGGGGGGGGCGCCAACAAACATTGTCGCACAGGGCGCCACCAGCACTTAAGCCGGCCCTGGCTCTAATACCTTCGGGTCGAGTTTGCGCTATATAAATATGCAAAAAAAAAAAATGTCAAAGTACACAAGTTTTGTGAGTTCTGCTATAAGCACAGTTGCTCCAATGTGCTTCCGTGTTCACACTCCACTGAGTGGGGGTGAAGGAAGGTGTGTTTGTGATATGTTTATAGCTTCTTTAGTTTCTTGAATTAAACTTGCCATGGGTTTATGGTGAGCCTGTGTGTCAGTGTTGAGCTGTGATATCTAGCAACCATATGCATGACGTTACAAATTCTGCAGTAAACATGTGGTAGGTGCATAACATCTTGAAATAGTTTTTCACGTGTGATGCACTGGACAGTCCATGAACTGATTGGCTACAGACCGCCACTGTTTCACAGCCTAGCTAATGCATGCAGTAGATGACCCGAGGCCTGGTGATTGCGTGCGAGTGAGCAGGTGATTGTGTGCGAGCAGGTGATTGCTTGGAAGTGAGATCACAGAGAGCCATCACTGGGTCAGATCTGTGGAAGTTCTGCATGCTTTCACAGATACACAGCACCAAGTGACAATGGCTGTCTCTTCAAAGCACCAGCCATAGTCTGTGCCTACCTGCTCCACAGGGTTGTATGTGATTTCATAGAAAAACGGTTAAATGCCACATAAACTGACTGTTGGAAACTTTCGGGATGAATTGCATTTACCATTTCATAGAAACCGATGAATAGATTTAGCATGCTTATTGTTTAAGGTGTAAATCAAACCCTTCAGGATGTCACGATTGCAAAAAAAATCACAATATCAACACTTTTGTAAAAATGCCTCGCATTTTACAAAAGTGCCTGTGAAATTTTGATAATGCTTAAACTTTTGCCCTCTCCACCGCCCGCTCGTGAGGTTGGATCACTGCATTTCTAAAATGTTTTAGTGGCGCAGGCCCTGCGTCTTCTGCAGCAAAGCAACTCTTTCTCTCCTCTTCAGCGCGAATATCCAAAACCAGCCTTACCCCAGCTAATTTAGCAGCAGAAGTAGGCTCCAGCCCCTGAAGGTGGGGCTAATATGTGCGTTCTCTCTCTTTAGTAATATAAAACCTGCGGGACTGTGAGACTGAATAGCTCCTCCGCACTTCTTTCTGGACTGATTAGTTATGTTTCAAAATGTGCACACACTGCACTACGATGCTGAAGGAGTGGGTGGAGGAGTGGTAATACGTCAGCAGCCAGCAAGAAGGCCCAGCAAGTTAAGACCTCTAGTTTTACCTGCAGGTCAGAAGTTTGAATCGCAGTAAAGTGGATCTTAGCCTTTCATCTTTTCAAGGTTGATAACCAGAGCACTCTGTGAGTAATTATAGAATATGTTATTTAATTTGAAAAAAAATCCAATTTACTTTTATTGTAGTAATGCTTCAGGTGCCAATAACTCTTATTTATTTGAAGTTTTTGAAAAGTGCTCTTACAATTGTCCTTTCTCACATTCTCCATGTATCCAAGGCTGACATTCAGTTCTCCAGTGTGCAGCATTGAAGTAACAATTACCATGCAGCACTGTACCCTGCCTTCTCATCACACCTCATTCCACCCTGGCCCACT
Organism: Triturus cristatus; assembly: GCF_964204655.1. Classification (NCBI taxonomy): domain Eukaryota; kingdom Metazoa; phylum Chordata; class Amphibia; order Caudata; family Salamandridae; genus Triturus; species Triturus cristatus. The sequence goes on from NC_140589.1 coordinate 965,386,720, forward strand.
CCTTCCTGTCCCACCCTATACCACAACCCTACCCTGTCCCATCAAACCAAACCCCCACCATGCCCATCTCATCCCTTACCCTCACATCTCATTTCTTCCCTCACATCTCACCCCACCCCATCCCATTTGCATCAAATCCCACCTCACCATCTTCTCAATCCATCCCATCTGAACGCTACAAGATCAAACCCCAACCCTACCTACCCTCTACTCATCTCATCACATCACCTCGCATCATAGCCCATCCCAAAGACCACCCCATCCCTTTTACTTTCCCATCCCCTATCCCATTGCATTCCATCCCACCATTCTCCCATCTCTTTCCATCCACTTACATTCCATCCATTACACTTCAGTCACCATTGCATCTCCCTTCCCCACCCTCCCTTTTCCCATTTCATCCCATCTTCTCACGCCCCATCTCACTCACCTGATTCCAGGGGCATAGCTAAGAGGGGGGCGGTCCGCCCCAGGCGGCACTATTTTTGGGGTGGCGGTCGCGCAGCACTGGTGGCCCGTTGCGGCGGCCTTTATAATTTATTTGGGGAATCTGACATTACTGTTACAGTAGTGTCAGTGTCCCCAAATAAATTATAAAGGCCACTGCAATGGGCCACCAGTGCCACGCGCGCGGCCCTGTTTGAAGTACGAGCGCATGCGCACCGCCACCTGCTGCTTGCAACTGCTGCCTGCAGCGTACGCACGCCGCCACCACCACCTAGCATAGGCCCGTGACGTCGCACGAGCTTCTGCAAGGTTGACTGCACACTGGGCGGAGGCGTCCGGGTTCATTGTGCGCGGCGCCTGGGGTCTGGTCCGGGTTGGGACACAAAATAGTGCTTGCGCTTCCTGTGGACGGCGCGGTGCAGCGGAGCTTGGGGTGCCTTGGCTTGGGGTCTCCTGGTGCTTGCGAGGACGGGACATTTAAACCTGGAGCACTGTTTGTGGAATGTAGCGTGAGGGGAGCTTCATTCAAACAGGTAAGCCCCGGCGCAGTTCTTGTCTATTAGGTTCCTCTTGTGAGAGAAATGGGGACCGGGACAGGAAACGTTTATCCTTGCACACAAAGGCTTTCTTCGTTACTTTTTAATATAATTATGTGAAATGGTGACAGGCTGTGCCCTTACAGCCCTAGATGATGCAGACTTGATACATACAACAGTGTATTCCTGGTGTACCTACATAGAAGTTTGATTCAAACTGTTTGAACGTCAATATTCAAGCTTAATTTGGGAAATTTTATAAAAAAAATAATGGAAACACAATTGTAAGCAGCTAAATATAAAAAAAAATTGACAAGGACAGTCATTTTGATTTTTTTTTTTTTTTAAGTGGAACGGTCTCTTAAAGCTTCGCTAATTCACACACAGCATAGGGACAGTATGGACAGCTGGTATGCAACGTTTTCAAACACACAGAGAATTTTTTAGCATGTGTAGCAGCAGTTCTGTTATGTTGACCTGCCAGATATGGTTCAGAGTTAGCCAATTACTTGGCCTCGGCACTTTATGCAGACATCAGTCTGCGTTTGTGATTCATCCATCAGAGGTTTTCCAGTAGAGGAACTGAATCACATTAATGTGGGTGGCTGGCTTGGAAGACATTGGTTATCCTCATAGAGCTGTTCTATAAAGGGAGTTGGGGGGGAGGAGAGACTCTTGACACTTTCCAGCCTAACCTGTGTTAATGTTGAGTGTGTTTGGGGGTTCTGCGTGGTGGTTCACAGTGGAGGTTAGGGCCTTGAATCCTTCCTCCTAATTAGTGTCAGCTATGGTAGTGTTGTTTGAAAGTAATGCCATGTGCCCTTCTAAATGACACAGGTGGTTGATGTAAGAGTCATTCTAGTGCAATATTTGTGGATTTTATGGTTCTCCTTTGGTATGCATTGTTCCTCATCTAGGTTCAAATTCAAAAATTCCACCCTAGGTTCTTATTTGCCTGCATCTTGTAGTTGGAACTGGCCTGTCTCTTGCTTTCATTGTCTCTGTTGTCTTGTTCTAGCCTTCCATTTCTACTCTGCCTGATGTTTCCCAGCCTAAAGCCGCTCAATATTGAGGTCTCTCTGTCTCCAAGGCCTATCTATTGCGTCTCCCGGTTCCTTTGTTTTACCTGTCCCGCTAAAGTATGAGAGGCTCTCTTTCTCCAAATGCCATCCTGAAAGCATTAGTTCCCGAACCCCTCTTGTTCACTGGTTCCCTGTTCCCTAGTTGCTTAGACACCGTGCAGACAGATTGTCAGAAGGACAATCACCTATTCAGGGATAGCTCAGCTGCTATTAAGGCATAGCTTTGCTCCCTGTAACTTGTTTGGGAATGCTCTGTTGTCTGGTGAGAGTAGCTCTGCTGACAAAAACCTTAAAGGATAGATTTGCTGTTTGCACTGAGTAAGAAATTAACCAGAAGAGCAAGGGATTGATCAGATGAATGGTACTAATCAGCTGGCTTTGACATGTGATGATAGCTGTGGTCACTGTGGCACGTAAGTAGTCTTTTTGCTATCTGTGACATATGAGTGATACTTGTACTATAAGTGCTGAGTGTGGAATAAGTCTTCATCTGAGTTAGTGGTGGCTGTGCTGTTAGCGCCAGTTAGACATGTGGGCTACTGCACCTGTCTCTGGGTAAATGTCAGTCTGTACCCTGCCCTTATGTTGATGTCTTCTTGTAATTCTCCTCAGGAAACAGCAGGGATAAACTGACCTCTCTGCTTCCATTCTCTCATTGATACATTTACCTGCGAGCACAGGCAAGCCTTTCTACTCTCTCTTCCTAAATAATGCATTCATCTGTAGAGCCTAGAGTTCTAGAGAGAGTTGAAGGTTGTGTGAGCTATTTACCTTAAGCATTTTGGCTTGTGAGAGGAAAGGAACATAAAAGATTGAGATACAAGATACAAGAGAAGAACCTGGTATTCTCTGATCCCAGGGCACCAGGGCCTAGGTTACGAGAGCTCCAGTTGTGATCGCAGGTTGCCAGTGTGATTGCTCCAGTTAGTCAGCAGTTGTCTAGGCGCATCCAGGTCTGTGTCCACTAAGGTTATGAACCTTTTGAAATGCGTAAGGGATCTGATGAAGGGCTTTATTCCCGGATGTCTGTGAGTAGAGCGATACCAGTAGTAGCAAGCTACCACTGTCCAATGATTAAGCCGTGGACATTTTGAAACACACATGCGTAAAAGCACACATAACTTACTTCATATCCGGACTTCTTTTAAGTGGTTATTTTTCTCCAGACCTTGGTTCTGCCATGCCTACATTCGGGTCTGGGAGGCAGCTGAAGACGTGTGTTACAGGGACGTGTGTTACACAGCCTTGGCGTTCCATACTAGACACGTTATTATGATTTTACTGTTTTTGCGGACTTTTAACACTGTTGGTTACCATGAAAGTAATGTGAAAACAAAATTGCAGAAAAATGTAATGTTTCTTGTTTCTTCTGATTATTCACGGAGTCCCTGGATAGGGTTGAACATATTCCCATGGCCCCTACAGCTGTGTTTAAGGATTGTGATGACAATGTGTCTCCACTCCCTATATTTTAGCTTTGGGCCCCCTGGGTAGGCTGTGCACCATGTGTGTGCTGAGGCTGCTCTTAAGGAGAGATGCACTATTACAACCTGGCTTTGGGTCCCAGGGAGTTGGTTGCTGCTGCTTAGAAGTAATGACAGGGCGTGATCCCTGGTTGTTGCCATTGGGCCACCAGAGAGGGCTTTGTATCTGGTCTGTGTTGGCAAGGTTGTGGAGCTGACTGACCCCTTTGTGCTGCGTTTAGTTCTAAGGGCACACAGTGAGTCATTACCTGTGAATAATTAATTTGCTGTTTTTGAAAGATAAAGAATTACAGGCTTCGACACTGTTAAGTTGGCTCTGGGTCCTTAGAGCACATCACGTTTGTGCACGTCCCCACTGCTTTAATGGGGGGGACCATGATATTTGGTCATTTATTGTCAGCTGTAAATGACGGATCCCCGAACAGTGTCATGTATGTGCATGTTTACATTGTGCTGAGGTGATAACCAGGTAATCGTTCACGCAGCTTTCTGATAGATGTCGTACGTGGTTTTTCTGAGTCCCCAGATAGATCATGCAGTCTGTGTGTCCTCCTTTGTACTGCCGGTCACTGGTGTATTCAACTGTGTAGCCTTGGACCGTGTCATGTATGTGCATGTAACTTGCATGATCGAGGTAACTATTAGCGGCGATGCTACGTGTCTCTCGGACCTCTTTCAAGTGCGTGCTGTCCTTTCTCCTCCCCCCCCCCCCGCACCGGGGCGGCAATCTGAGGGATAGCCCCGGGCGCCACAAGCTCTAGCTACGCCACTGCAGTTACGTTACACAAGGACACATTCATTGTTGTTATTAAGACTTGTCACGTGCCCTCCATGTTCTCTCTGTCACTGGAAAGTGCATTTTTTCGGTCTGAATAGAATGGCAGGGGTGTCTCTTGAGGAATTCATTTCACTCGTCAACCATGCGCTGTAGGAATGCTGCAGCCGGCAATTCCCGCCTCTTCCCCTCACTCAATCATATGTGCGCACTTGCCTTTGACAATTTTACTCCGACGCCTCAAGGTGGGTGTATTGACTGAGGAAGCGAGTGTGGGTGTGTGGGGGCAGGCAGCAGCTGTCACTGTATTGTGCTGCTGAAGCCGTAAACTTGTGAAAGAGCGTGGCCTGCGTTCGAAGAAAGGCACGTGGTGAATCACAGCAGCACCGCATCAAGACAGAAAGGCTCGGTACAGAGGTGGTGCAGGGAAGGCTTTTTCACAAAGTTCTATTGCGAAATTCTTTTCTTTCAGTCTCTAGGGACGAGGATATGCGCCACCACTTGTTGAGACTTAAAGCAAATTAATTAAATCAGTCAGTAAAAACTTTATTCGGCCGGTTTGGCCATCAACGAGCAGCAGCAATAAACAGATAAAAACATAATAGAAATACAATCTACAAGACAGTAACAATGCCTGCATGGCTGGTGATTCACCCGTGACTAAAATAGTTTACGTCGCTCAGATGTTAAAACTGATGCAAATTAATAACAACAACAGTAGCAATGGCAAACGGTTAAAAACAAATTAAAACAGAAATAAATTCAGTGAGACGGATCCAGGTCGACTGTACACAATATCTTAGTGTCTCTTCTAATCCTAAAAGAGTGACAAATAAAGCAAATAATAGTGTGACAAACATATTCAGAGATCAGGCACTGCAGGAGTTTGAGGCTTTGGCTAGGCAATCTACAATTTGGGGAACGTAGAATAGGACAGAGAAATTGGGTTCTAGGCACAGTGTAAAACCTACAGAAAAACATAGAGGGGCAGATTTACAAGAAAGTGACGCATCTGTACAGATGCGTCACTTTCCCTGCGCCACTCTTAGAAATCCTTGCGCCACCATAGATGCGCCGTACAATACGGCGCACTATGGCGCAAGGATTGACAGATGCGTCAGAATTTCTGACGCATCTGTTGGCGGAAAAGTCACGCATTGCTGGAGTCGTGTCGCAAGCACGACGCAACTCCAGCAATGCGTGTTGAGGCCTATTCCCACTACACTGCGTCACTACTTACGCCTGCGCGAAGCAGGCGTAAGGGTTGGACGCAGTGGCGTCCTAAAAGTGGCGCAGTGAAATCTTGTAGATTTAACTGCGTCACTTTTACGAGGCCTTCCTGCTTGGGAATGCCCATCCTGCATACATTATACCCGACGCAGGTATAATGTAACGCAGGGCTTTACAACGTGACGCATCTCCCTAGATGCGTCACGTTGTAAATAGGCCGCATTGTTTGCTCCGCTGTTGCGTCAAAAAAGTGACTCAACTGCAGCGCAAAAGTCACGCAAGGGGCTTGTAAATCTGCCCCAATGTGCATTGTAGATTGCTGACTGGTATTGTCACAAGGACAGCAGGGCAAGGACAAGAACCAACTGACTTGCTGAGAAAAAGCAACCAGGAAGTGAACGACACACAACCTCAAACGTGTTAGATAAAATCTGGGCTCCTGATTAGGAACCCAGGCAGATATAGTTTGGCTGCTCAAGTGAAGTAATCTCCAAGGGATAACGTACAGTAGTCCTCACCTGGCACTTGTAAGTGAGGTTACTATTTGAATAAAAAATAGAGCGGATCAAGGTCTATGGGCTGTTATTAATCACGCTGGGGAAGGGAAGAGGTGTGGAACACCCAGGTCTTAGAATTTTTTTCTAATATACGTGAACCAAGCAATGTTGTTGCCATGATCTAGACTGATACAGTCTGCTATAACGAGATGGAGAAGTTGGTAAAAGGGGAACTCCGGATTTTAGCCCATACCAAGACTGGTGCCAGTTTGATCGCATCTTCGATATAAGAAAAGCCAACTTCAGTTTGGGTGATGATGTTAGCAGTGATTTTAGGGACTGCCAGCAATCTGGAGAGAAATTTATTTTTGGCAGCTTGCAAGCGGCGGCAGTTAGCGTACTCCCAAAAACCTTGCCCATAAGTGGCCAGGGAAAGACATTTTGCTTTTTAAAGGGGAATAAGGTAAAAAATTGGTTTTGTCTGAGTTTCCTGGCAAATCTAAAAATTGCCTCGGCTGCACTATCCATTTTGAGCCATCTCTGCCTAGCGTTTATCCCATTTGAAGTTGGCATCCAGCAGGATCCCTAAGTAATTACAATTTGAGACTTTCATGACGGCAGTCTCGTCCATTATGAGCCGACGTGAATGAGTATTTCTTTGACCAAAGGGCATAATAAATTATCTTTTTTGATTGACCTTTAGCTTTAGGTTCATTATAAAGTCATTGAATGTATCTAGCAAGAGCTATAGCCCTATGGCAGTAGGCGACAATAGCACAGCATCATTGGCGTAGAAGAGTACGGGCACGGGCAAATCCTTTCCCTTATGCTTGAGGGTAAGTTTGAGGGAATTTCTATGGAAAAAAAGAGGAAGGGGGTTAAGATGCACCCCTGCGTAACCCCCTTATCCACCCTAAAAGTCAGCGTGCATTATCCGCCAGTGCTGAATCGCACCTGGGCTAAAGTATCCCAGTGTAAGCGCTTGAAGAGCTCGAACAAACATGTGTCAACCACTGCTTGGTGCGTTAGGTCCTACAAGCTGCCCCTGTCCACAAGGTTGAATGCCCTGGACAGGCCCATGAAGACAAGATGTAGTGAGCCTCCCTTGGCCTTGGTGTACTTCCCTATGTTCAGGAGCAGGTGGAGGGACGCCCGGTCGGAAGCCAAACTGAACTTCAGAAAGGTGGCCAGTGTCTTCCGCCCAAGCCTTCAGCATCTCGAGGATCACTATACCCAGGATTTGACAGAGGAGTCCAACAATGTGATTAATCGTTAACATGATGGATCTCTTCTTTCATACTTTTTAACAATTGGGACAATGGTGGATTTTGTCCAGGAATCCAGGATTTCTGCTTGAAAGAGGGCGCAGAAAACATTTGTCAACAGGAGGCCCAAAAGGATTTATTATGTCTGAAGACGCCAATTGGGATCCCATCTGGGCCAGGGGCCTTGCTGGGGATACTCTTAAGGATGGCAGAGGATACATCGCTCACATCTATAGTGAACGACAGGGATGTACCAGCTGTCTTGGGGGTAGCAGAATACTGCGAACTAGGTAGGTGAGTATTAAGAGGGCCTGCATAGGGAAGATTGGAAGTTGTAACCTTGTAAAATCGACCAGAAAAATAAGGATGATTAATCACGTCCCAAAAAGCCTTGGCAGACAAAAGTAAGTCCTCCCAGGCCTTCTCTCTGATTGCCCTCTTCCTTGCATCGTGTCGCATTATAGGCCCTCCTGGCATGCCTTATTTTGTTAATATTTCTAGGGGAGGACTTTATTGCCATTTTCAGATTTCTAGAGGTGACTGAGCAGGCGTGGTTGAACCATGGGGGAGAAAAGGTGCAGTATTAGATTTCTTGGTGGTCTCAAGCTGGACATAGATGTGCAGAAGGCATTGAAACTGCCCAGAATAATATGTGGTTCATTTGAATCTGAGAGCCAGCACAGCACGTCCTTACTCCTTTCATTTACTAAATCGGCAACCAAGTTTTCAAGGTTAATCTCTTTCAACTTCATACGTATCCCCTTGTTTTTACTATATTGTAGGTCAACAAAGCTGGGAGGAGCAGGCGGGACAATATCAGTAATAGGGGAAGAAACATAAATAGTTACTTGGTTGTGGTCACTAAGGTTGGAGAATAGGATTGATGAACCCATCACTAGAGGGGATAAATGAGAGCAAAACAGGATAAAATCAATGGTTAAACCACTGCCTCTACCAGTAAAGGTGGGATGAGACACCAAGCTATTCTTATTGAAGGCTACATTGAAAAGTAAATTATACTTTAGAATGATCTGATTCAGAACTTCCCCATATGGGTTATGCAGGAATGGGGATAGGTCATCGCGCTGTCAATCCATGAAGCCACATACTCTGTCCCCTTGTAGAGATCATTTTGAGATATTAAAATCACCTAGCCAAATAATGGAAACCCTTCCCGAGAGGAACCTCTGTTCCGACCTATTTGATTTCCATATGACCTATTCAGGTTCTAACATGCCAAAAACCCCACCTAAGTTCAGCAAACTTAACAAACTTTAGAACATTTTATTGTATTAATCACAGATATTCTTTAGATATTAAAAACTTTTTATTATACATATAATTGTTTTTATATATTTATTTAAACATACATTTCAATAAAAAGTGTTGCAAAAATACATATATTTGAACAAAGCTACTGTATTTTATCAAAAACTGGATTGCTAAGTTTTCCAGAAATCATTTCTTTAAATGCCAAAAAATATATATAACAGACACCCCACAAAAACATGTACCTGTTCATTCATTCCCGAAATTCACACTCATTCAAACTACATTCTTACAATGCACCCTACGCAAAAAGAAAAAGGAGGGAGAAAGAGATTCAACCCTATGGAGGGTCCCAAGTTGTATGCGAGAGGGCAGAGTGAATTGTTGCCAATAAACACAGCTCGATGGAGTAAACTCTCAGGGACCACTTCTCAGTGACATCATAGTCATGATAAGGTCGTCCATCAAGTCAGAGCCCCATCCGGATTTAGACATAAGCCACTGGTCTACTCTACATTTAAGTAAAAAACAAACTTCTGGACTGTCGTTGTGCAATGGGTCACGCCTGCAAGAAGGATAACATAGGGCCTACATTCAGGAGGCAATTGTGGGTGGTCAGAATGACAAGGGATGGTATATTCAGGACCCTAGTATTTGCTTGCAGTGTTTGTTCAGTAAAGCTGTCAGCCTGTGCTTTACTGGCTTGATTTAAGGGAGCTGTCAGTTGGATTGGGTGGGCAAGCGAGGGACAGTTAGGAATGCTGGCTAATGGCAGAGTAGTGGATGCAGAAACAATGAAGGTATAACGAAATTTGGGTGGTGGGGGCTCGGGAGGCTGGGGCTTGTGAGACTTCTGGTGGTAATTGCAAAGGCCTTGTACTTTATCATTTAGTCGATTCAAATGAGACAAGATCAAATGTTAAAGTTCCTTCAGCAGAGATTCCAACTTGTCAAAGAAGGCTTTACAAAAACTGTGACCGGTAATAAAGATATCATGATCAGAGGTACTATTTGGAGTTGGTAGAAAGGATGGCATGGCTACTTTAACAGGTGGCTCGGTACTCTTTGTAGGAAAGTAGGATCTGCTTCTTATGGTTACCCCCACTTTTTGGTTGATGTTACACTGTTTTGACTAGTCTGACTGGGATCCTGCTAATCAGGACCCCAGTCTATCTGCTTTCTCCTTCAAAATGTTAGACATGTACTTAGGTACACTCCAGATTGGATACTGGGGTACCTTTATAAGTCCCTAGTATATGGTACCCATACACCCAGGGCGTAGGTACCCCAAAGGCCTCCCATGGGCAGAAGCATGTATTATGCCACCCATGAGAGGTCATGCAAAATGGAAATGCAGGTCTGCTAATGCAGCCTGTGTTAGCTGGTGCTTGCACCACTTGCTTTATATATAGGTTCACTATATCTATAGGTCATTACACTTAAAACGTATAAGTCACCCCTATTCTAGGCCTTAACAATCCTGAAGGCATGGTGCTGGGTTTTACGTGAGAGGGCGCCCCTGCATGAGCTGAGCTCCTCTGCAGCCTTCGGAGACCATTCTCCCGGGTTGTCTGTGACTCAGTTAGACATATAGGTAAGGGTGCATTATAACCTCGTGGTAAATGCAACCTTGAAAACGGCTGAAACGAAGTATGTCGTGTTTGGTATCAAACACCTTGGAATCATAGGAGGTATGATTCCACCCTTCTGAAGCGAGCTTCTTGGGGTCACTGGTCTATCCGGTGCCAGCCTTCTCGACCCGATCAGCACAAAATGGATGCTGCCGACCAGAGACACATTTCTGCCCTCCTGCTGCTGAGCCAAGCTCGAGCAGAGGAAGGCAGCACAATAGGCATCCTGTCACAGGGAGGTGTGACCACCTCCCAGACAGGATTTAGTGTACTGGGGCTGGGTGGGTGCACTCTGAGAGTGCCTGAAAGTCTTCACCTGGGACACATTTGGTGTCCCTGTGCATAGTCCAGCTCAAACCAGTTCTGGGAGTCGTTGGCTCCTGCTCTGGCACGAACCTGGCAAAGGGATATGCGAGTAACCTCCCCTCTGTCCTGACCCTCCCCTAGGAGGGTTCCCTGAATCTGTCCAACCCTCTCCAGTGGGTACAAAAGGGCTTACCTGGCTGTAAGACTTTAGATTTTACGTGGACAAGATTCTACAAGGAGAAACCACTGACCTTCGACCGTCTGGACACTCTGGACTTCACTGGACTTCGACTGGGCCCGACTTCGCCCCCCTCTCCGTCCAAAGCTTTGTCTGTGCTCTTGCTCCATACAGGCTCCGTGCAAGACCTGCTGTGCACTAGGGACAACTGAAGTATCTCCCTTGGGGTGAAGGAGTCACTCCCCCGCATTTGCAGGCACCACAACACATCTGACCGGTCTGCTGCTCACAAGCTCCTGTGGACTCTGAAGACTCAAGCATCTCAGGAGGTGGGTTTCAAAAGTCCCTGAAGTTGATCTCCCCTCTCAGCAAGTTTGAGGCCAGTATCCCCCGTGGGTACTGCATTACCTGGACCCCTGTAAACTGCATCTATTTGCAAGTGCATATGCTTGTTGGCAATTCCCGAGCTTGTGCATTGGACTCTGCGTAGTGCTGACCCAGAGCAGTATTTTCACCAATGAACTCCATCCTCCTCTCACTGAGTGCTCCTTGGGCTGGTACTTTGTGATCTTGCTCGAGGTCCCCTCGCGACTCCTAGTCATTCGGTCTGTGGGTCCTCCTAAGGGTCATCTTGAATTCTGTTGGGCTTTCCTGGTTGCTCCAGACGTGCCCTGACTCCTCATTGCTTGGTGAGTCCCCTGGACCTTGCTGGTCCACACCGTAACCTGCTTGACCTTCCTGTGTGGGTTGCTTTTTCCAAGGCTTGTTGGTGCTCCAGCCAGACACCAACCCCTCAGCACTCAACATCCTTTGTGGGACAGCTCGCATCTGGCTCCTGGCTGTCACCGACATCTCCTGATCCTCGTGGCTGCAGAGTCAAGCATCCCTTCATTGCACCTGAAGCACCCAACATTGGTGGGCATTCGTCTCCCGAACCCCTCGTCACCCTGAACTGATCCAGACTCTGTCCACTCTGCTTTCAGGTTCCTTTCTTCAAGAATCCATCCTTGGATTCCACCGGACCCTTTTCGCCTTCACGGCAGCAGCACTTCTTCGAAGCCTTCTATAGAGAACGACGGCGGTTTCCACTGGGATAGTTACCTCTGGTACTTCGGTATCCACGGGTGGGGTGGCTCTCCAACCTCTTAAGTTCTGAAGGGTTTCCTCGAAGTCCTCCTAGAATGGTCCTTAATATGTAAGATTGCAACGCGTCTTCCCCATAGAATTGTACGGAGCCCGCGGTCCTGTTAGCACACTGAACCCATCCTCCGTGGGGTCCCTATCTACTCACCTTGGGTGGTTCCTTGGGGTCCCAACGATTCTACGTGCTCCAGACCTTGTCTTGACCCGAGTCGTGGTTGGTATACCACTATTTTAGTATATGGTTTCGTCTTCCCCTGGAGCCCACTGTGCATTGTGCTACTTACAACTGTTCTATTGATATCATATTGTGTGCTTTGTGTTCTATCCTTGGGTAGAGGATACTAGAGAGTGTTATATGAATAAATACATATTTTATATAACTGATGTGTGGTTCTCCTTTTATTTAATTAATTCAGGAGGTTATATTCTGGTAAAACAAGCTGCTTTACATTCCATCAAGATTAAGCCTGAAGGCTGCTCTCCACAGGTACCACTGGGATAGCTTTCTAAAGGTTATCTTTGATCTCCTACATCATAAGAGTTGTTTGGACTGGTGCAAGGTGCCCACTTTAATTAGTGGTCAGCATATACCAGGCCAACTTCTCACACTCTTGACCTCTCCCTTTCTGGTTTTGTCTTCATTACGTTTTTGTTGGGGGGGTGATTTGGAGACGTTTAGAGGGGATCTGGTGGAGCAAAGAATGATAGTGTCCTTGGCAGGGATGTGCACAACACAAGGTTTTCCGTTAAGGGCAGAACCACCTGTTGTTGTTTTTTTAGAGATGTTACGTGTGGAGAGAGCACCTCACTCTGGTGATGGTAATGATGGCGAGCGAGGTGGGACATTGATCATTTTTTGGACTTCATTAATGTGTGCTTCAACTAGTTCAAGTTCCGTGGAGATAGCACCCCTGGCTCTGGATACATAGGAGGTGATAAGGGATTAGACGCTGGCTGCTTACTGTGTAACGCTCTATGTTCAGCATAATCTTGTAAAGCGCGCTAATATTTGGACACTACTGAGTGCACGAATTTTGCTACTCTAAGCTATTTTATGACAGCTTGATTCATTGCTCTCTTTGCTGTATTTGCGCTGCTGCACTGCGAACTCGGATGAATATTGCTGCTTTCACCATTTTTAAACGTTTTTGCTCCTGAAATGTTTTAATTGTGTCACTCTTTGTAATGTACTCACCGCTGCTGATCCGCCATTCCCCCTTCTCCCGAGCCGTTTTCTGGTCCACCACAGCTTGTACTGATTGAGTGGAGAAAGCTTTGGCTCATCCCCGCCCACTCAGGGTCAGCGCTCTAGTCTTCGCCCTCCCTCGCGCCTATAAAATCTATGCTGCAATGGACGCGCATCGGATTAGACGCTGGCTGCTTACTGTGTAACGCTCTATGTTTAGCATAATCTTGTAAGGCGCGCTAATATTTGGACACTACTGAGTGCGCAAATTTTGCTACTCTTAGCTATTTTATGACACTTTGATTCATTGCTCTCTATGCTGTATTTGCGCCTCTGCACTGAGAACTCGGATGAATATTGCTGCTTTCACCATTTTTAAACGTTTTTGCTCCTGAAATGTTTTAATAGTGTCACTCTTCGTATTGTACTCACCGCTGCTGACCCGCCATTCCCCCTTCTCCCGAGCCGTTTTCTGGTCCACCACAGCTTGTGCTGATTGAATGGAGAAAGCTTTGGCTCATCCCCGCCCACTCAGGGTCAGCGCTCTAGTCTTCGCCCTCCCTCGCGCCTATAAAATCTATGCTGTAACGGAAGCGCAGCGGACGCAAACAGCGGGCGCACCGCGGGCGCGCCGAATGCGTGCCTAAGGCAAGCCCGTCTGCGCCCGTCCGCGCTCGACCGTGGCCAGAGGCCAGGACCCCTGGCCAGACAAGGTGCTATTCAAGGGAAGAATTGTTAAGTCTGAAACCTTTGTCCCTTGGGATTGCTCTCCTGGTGCAAGTTGGTAAGTTGCTGCTAGCTGAGAATCTCCTTTCGGCAGCAGATAGTGATTCTGTTCAGGCGCGCTTAGAGGCCTCTTCGGGCTTGAAGACTGCCTTATTAAACACTAGATCTCTCACCAAGCATAGCCTCAAGGTTTTTACTTTGTTGCAAGAATCAGAGGTGGACATCTTAGCACTCTCAGAAACCTGGTTGGACGATACAATAAAAGAGGCGGAGGGGTTGCGCTGTTTAGTCGCAGGACTTTTGCTTCAGAGAAAACAGTGGAGGAAAGTCTGGATGGGGCTGAAGTTTTGGGGATCAAGCTCGGACTGACTTCCTTCTGCTTGATAGTGGTTGTTGTGTATCGCCCTCCCCGTCCTTCCCCCCTATTTAACGATTTGTTTTTTGAAGTAATGAGCGATCTTCGGACTAAATATCAACATATCTTGGTCCTTGGAGATTTTAATTATCATTGGGACCTGACACCGAGAGATGGTGCAGCCTGTAAGTTCGATGATGTTATGATTACTTTAGGGCTACAGCAGATCATGGAGTCCTCCACACATGAGAAGGGTCATACTCTGGATCTCATTTGGACTACGTCCGCGGCCCAACTCCAGGCCAACTGCACACCGTGCATCTGGTCCGATCATTTTTTGGTTAGCTTCCTCCTCCCGATTGATAGTCGCCTCAAGCAGGCGCCAGTGGGATGGAAGGCACTTCGGAATTGGCGTAAACTAGAGGTTGCCGTTCTGGAAGACGCTCTGAGGAGGATGTTAGCTACTAGGCCTTTGTCCTTGGACCCAGATTTAGAACTTGCAGTACTCTCATAGGGCTGAAGACGGCCATTGATGAAGTCATTCCTGCCCGGAGGATCAGGATTTCGCATGGCTCTACTAGGGTTCCATGGTATACATGTGAGCTCAGAGAGGAAAAACAAGTTCTCCATCAGGCTGAACGCCTATGGCGGAAATCCCTTGTTCTAGGTGACAAGGAGATATTTAAAGCCAACCTAGCTCACTATAAGGCCTCTCTTATTAAAACTAAATCGGCTTATTATGAAGCCAGGATTAGTGAGGCAAGTGACACGCAAAAAGAGACATTTTACTGTACTCAGGGAACTGAGTAGGCTGTCTGAACAAAAAACGATCACTAATCAAGCTGAATGTAATAAAATACAGAATTTCTGTCTAACTGAAGTTGAAGACATCGTCATGGCCATTAAGAATACGCACATCACCCCCTGCCCGCAATCAGCAGAGGAGGATCTCTTTGATTCCTTGAATGCCTCCCTTTCTCAGTTCCCGGTGCTTGAACCAGAGGATTTGGCCCGTATAGCGGCTAAGGTGAAATCCGGGTCACCTGAGGACCTCTGTCCTCCTAAGGTGCTCAAAATGATCATCCCTCTGGTTGAGGCTGAGGTGCTGTCTGTTCTGAATCTATCTTTGACCTCAGGAAAAGTAACTCAGAAGTTTAAGGAAGCAATAGTACTCCCACTGCTGAAGAAAGCGGGGGCGGATGTTAGAAATCTGAAGAACTTCCGCCCCATTTCCCAACTCCAGTTCCTGGCCAAAGTCCTTGAACAGCATGTGCTTAGAACTCTTGCATCATACATTGAACAACATCACTTGCTGCATCATCGGCAAGCTGGGTTTCGGGCGTATAACAGCACTGAGTTGGTGATGCTTTCAGTTCTGGACGACCTGCGACTTGCAGCAGATAAAAAGACCCATTCAGCTTTAATTTTACTTGACCTCTCAGCCGCCTTTGATACGGTGACTCATGGGCAGTTACTCACTCGTATGCGGTGGCTGGGAGTAACAGGGATGGCCCTTCAGTGGTTCACTTCCTTTCTGGAAGATTGCCGACAGAAAGTCCAGTTGGGTGACCTCATGTCTAAACAGGGCACTCTTCATTGGGGGGTCCCGCAGGGTTCGGCATTGTCCCCCCTGCTTTTTAACATCTACCTCCAACCCCTGATTGAGGCCCTGGCTAAGTTAGACTGCCAGGTGTTTAATTATGCGGACGATACCCAGCTAATAGTCCGCATTGATCACACCTGTGACTCACAATGGAATGTTCAGAACATTCTTAGGTACACCATGAACTGGATGACCTCTAATTCTTTCAAGGTGAACCCAGATAAGACTGAAGTCCTGGTACTTTTTCCAGACTCCTCCCCTTGGTCCAGCCTGTTCTGGCCTCAAGAGCTTGGCATTACTGCTACACCAGTGCCGACCGTGAAAAGTCTGGGTATCAAACTGGACACCGGACTGACCATGAAGAATCAGGTTTCCGCTGTTGTGGGAAGCTGTATCGGATTGTTGCGTCAGCTCTGAAAATTATATGTCCTTTTGTCATCCACCACCATGCAGGTGGTGGTGACTGCTTTAATACTGTCTCGCCTAGACTATGGCAATGCAGTCCATATTGGCCTCCCTGCAACACTCTTGAGGAAACTCCAGGTGGTCATGAATGATGCAGCAAGGTTGATATTTAAGCTGCCCCGAAAAACGCATGCTACTCCCTTGCTGCGCCATTTGCACTGGCTACCTATTAAACACAGGGTAAGCTTCAAGGGCTTGTGCATTGCACACAAGTCCCTGTTTGGTGAAGCCCCCAAATATAAAATAAAGATCGTCTGAAGCCCTATGTACCGGGCTGTCACCTTCGTTCCTCACAGGCCAGTCTTCTTACTTGCCCTTGTTTCAGCATGGCGACACTTGGTGGTCGGGCCTTTTCGGTCTTTGTACCCCAGATGTGGAACAAGCTCCCAGAGGATATCCGCAGGGAAGTTAAATTACTCCCATTTCGGAGGAGGCTTAAGACGATGTTATTTCTGGAGGCATTTGTTTAGACTTATTAGGATTAGGCCAAATTTAGTGCCGTTGCTAGGTTAGGTCTGTCGTCTATGATGCAGCGCTTAGAGATCTTTGGTGATTACTAGCGCTATATAAATGTAAACAAACATAAACATAAGGGGAGATAAATAAGCTCTTTTAGGGCCCATCTCCTGACAGATCTCTCACCTGCCCTCCTAGATATTGAATGAAAAAGAAAGCTGTTTAGCTAACATGGTGTGCAACCTTGCTACCCCCACCGTTTCACGGGGGTGATCAACTTGATCCAAAACTGGGTGCGGCACGCAGCTCCCGTAGCTGGGTGCAGAACGGGGCCGCGGGCCACGGACAGACCTTGCTGGTGATCGAGAATGCTGAGCATTCCTCGCTCTGTGCTGGGTGGATCGTGCTAGAGCAATCCCCATTCGGTAATCCTAGTCCTTATCCCCAAGCTGCCCATGCGTGAATGTGCAAGGAAACATGGGGCTCGCAGATAGCGTTCCTATACCCTTGGCTGCGCCATACAACGCCGACCCTGGGGTGGGAAACCAGGGTCGGCGCCACGGGCACGCACCCCCCCGCCCCCCCTCCCTCGTGTGACTCCCGCATGGGAGGGAGGGGGGATGAGTTGAAGGCAGCACACAACAACTGAGAAGATGTACGCTCGGGTGGCCGCCGCCTAAGTTAGAGGATGCAAGTCTTTAAACTAACTGGCGGAAAACATTTGAATGCATGGCCCGCCCCTGGGGACTTGGATTTCAGGGGTTTCGTCCCTCGGGAGTCGCGTCTTTTCCGTTGCCTGACGAGTCTGTCCCGAGGGAAGCAGGCCGGGCATGGAGGACCTTGCTGTACCCCCCGACGGGCTTTTTTTGCCTTATCCAATCCGGCGGGGCATGCATGGCAATATGCCTTAAGCAAGGCCGCCTGCCTGCCACGGACAGTGGGGGGTTCGAGCCCCATGTGCACGCAGTAGGCTGCCCTTATTTGAATATTTCCGGCCCTCCCTTGCCTATTTTGAAGCCAGCGTGGCTTGCATTGCTATACCTTTTAAGATATGTCGTGGGCTCGGCCCGGAAGGTGGGGGGGTTGGGCGTTGGTTGACTGCGAGTGGTTTTTGCCTGCCGCCACAACTCAGAGTAGTTTGAGTGCGGCGAGTGGTGGGTGCACCCCCTATCCAGCGAGGGTAGTGATTCAAATCATTTTCCTCGCGGCGGGCTGGATGCGGGCGACGCGATTGCTCGTGGATTGCTAGGAGCAGTAGGCGAGGCCCTACGAGCGTGCTCTGAGTAGGGAAAGATGCGTGTCGGGACCACACCCGATGTCTGGGCAAATGCTTACCTCCCATTCCTGTGTGTACTCAACAAACGATGCATAGGCTAGCGCTCCAATACCGCACTGTGCTCCGGGGCGAGGCACCTATCTCCCAGGCCTAGACTGACCTGTGCTTTTGAGCAACTCAATCTCTCCCGTGCCTGTGCAGGCAGTGTATATTTGGGCGCATGATAGTGCATCCATGCCGTTTTGCGCTCCCGGGCAATTCACTTATCTCCCGCCCCCCCCTTTGTGCAATGGAAGCGGGGCACTGCTAGCACTCATAGGCCGCACTGAGCCATTGGACACACTGACCCGGTGCCTGACTGGGCATTGTAATATGCTCACGCACGTAGCGCGCCAATACTGTCGGTGGCTAGGCAAAGCAATTATCTCCCGTGCCATGGTGCTAAGTAATGCGTGGGCAGGATAAGTGTGCCGGTTCAGTACCTGCAATCATTGTGTTAGATAAGTGCAGTTAATGCCAAGCTTTTAGGGCTGGTTTAGGGTCTGCGCCTAGGACGTGCATTGCAGTGACTGCCAACACTGGGGATCATAGGCGTGTGTGGCCAAAACAAGGATCCATTACACGCCCCCCCCCCAGTGTTATACCTAGCAGCAAGTTTCCCTGGTTACAACTGGACGGGGGGCCTGGGGGCGCGGCACCGCCTCTGCTTCCCACCACCGTCACCCTGACTGCCTGCCCCAAGGGCGCTATCCATTTTAGAGATGTCCACCCCAAACTGGCATCGACCAAGGTATTATGCATTGAGTGCTGATTGCCTGCTGCACGAGCCATGCTCACAGCGTCATGGGCCTTGGCATAGTCGGGATGCCCCCCTTGCACAGGCTCAAAGTTTTATAGCAGGGATGCTACCTTTCTTGGCAGCAAGGCAGGAGCTAGGGTGGGCCAACCGGAGGTGGCCGCCTGAGGTGTGTGCAGGCATACAGTTGCACATCTGGCTGCAGCGGGGTGACAAGGGGCTAGAGAAGTTCCCGGGAGGGTCTCTGTTATCAAAGGCCAAGACGATGATCCAAGGAGGACAGAATAGAATACTCACATTGTTTGGGGCGATAATCGAGCACACAATTTGTAGTCTCTGCACCGATGCCCAACAGCCTGGAATCCTGGCCAAATCACTTAACATCCCCATGCCTTACAATATGTAGGGTCCCCAGGTTACGAAACTGGTGCTCATGCAATGGGCCCGGTGACCCGACGCCTCGAGTCGTGGTTCGCGCCATATAAAACTCTATAAAGAATTTAAATAAATAGTTGTAATCCTGCCCTGAGGGCATGCTAAGATCCAGTGACCCAGTTGCCCACAGGAAAGGGAGAGCTAGCACACAGTGGATACATGCTACCGATAAAATGTAGGGTTTTTTTTGGTTCCAGTCAGGGACCTTAATGTATGCTGCAATTTTGTACTGGCCATTCGCCAAAGCGCAAATTGAGACTAAAGGCATCTACTTTGGCTCTGGTGCGTTCAACATGGCGTTTAAGGTTTGAGGTCAGGAATGCCTATTCGGGTACCACAGCCCATGCGGTAGTTTAGCGGCCGCCCCTGGTAGACATTGAATTGAGTGCCCCTGCCTGGAGCAGCATTGGGTTTGATAAAGTCCAGCACCACCCCCTTTTATGCCCACTTAGGGGAAGGTACTGACAGTGCACGGGGACACCCTTCCAATTTCTAAAATGAGTTTGCATACAAGAGTCAGGGATGGTGGCGTGTTTCAACATGGTGACACAGCAGCAGCTCACCATTTGTACAGAAATATTAGGCGACCCCCCCCCCCCACTTAGCATATAGGAGGTTTTGTTTTACCAGTGAAACCTGCTAGTGATGGTAAGTGTGGAACACATAGCCCAAGCAGCACATGGAAAGCTGTGCAGGTAGGCATACCGAGGCCATTAAGTGAAGCGTTGTGGGCCGTTAGTGAGACCATTGACGTTAGTTTGGCCCTGATACCCGAAAGGTGCAATTGTCTCAGGACTCAGCTTTGCGAGTACCAACTCCTGGAGCTGCCCCGGTCCACCAGTCTTCGGTTAATAAGCTTTCATGGCTGCAGCTCCTGGGTTTTCAATTTCTGTTAGGTTCAGGGATAGCTCCCCACCAGACAGGTCACATGACCGCAGATTATGCGTAGGCAGGTAATGAAAGCACCTTATGTTAGTCAGCGCCAGACACCACCGGGCGAAGGTACTCAATTAGTCAGAAGTGGAAATGTGAAAGCTTTGTTCCCACCAGCACTGGAGCTTTATGAATGCGTGCTGTGATTCGCCATGCTGGGTAGTTGTGGTTAGAGGACAACTGCCCACAACCACCGCAACGTTGGCTTATCTATTTTAGAAGGGGCAAATGTTGAGTATGTTACACTCGGTCCTCTTATACAAGTACATTGACCAACTCTTGGCACGTTGGGATACTGTAGCAAAGGTGTTATGGGACACATAGGCTGGGTGAGGGACGCACTCGAAATCTGTTATTATGCCCGAGGCCTGCCTGCCTTGCCACTGGTTACAGCCCTTCGGGGGAAGTATAATTCCACTCTTACTCTGGAAGTTACAACCCAAAGAGAGGCGCTGCGAAACGCTGAGTTGCATTTGGCACAAGGGCCTTATTCAAATAGCGGCTGGCACCAAATAGACGAATACCATGTTCTTTGGGGGGCTACCCATTAGCAACCATGGGTAGGATTTGGGTCACCTCAGTAAGACATACTCATCCGCGCTTTAGCCAGGACAGCAGGCGGGTGGGGGTCGTGCCATCTAACAAGGGTGCTGTGGGGTGTACAAGTTAGTAAACACTGCGTTAGAGCCCATTGGCAACAGGGTATTAATGACGGAAAACGGCAAGTAGTTGCACAGAGGGTTCCCCGCTTGTCTCCTACAGACTTGCTTGCCCCCTGGTTTCTCCCGCTATGGGCTGAAGATTGGAGGGGGCACCTTCTGCGACCGGTATCACCAACACGTGGATAGTCAACGCCGGGGTAGATATACGATGAAGGGCATGATTACTACTTTGGTTTTCCCCAAGTTTTGGGGGTCAAACTAGGTTGAAGCTTTCAATCCACAGTCCTTAGGAAGCACCTTGCATCCCGCCAATCCAAGTAAGGGCAGTTGGCGATAGATAAGTAACAGCAAGGTGGGCAACAGACACCGGCTGGTCAGTGACAGCGGGCCCAAAACCGCAGAGCGGCAACCAGGGGGTACCAGGGGGCAAAAAACCAAGCAGATAGGTGGAATATATGTCTCTCAGGCCTTACAGCTGGGTGGAGGCTGTCCCATCGCAGGGTACGCACAGGTGAAAACGGTGTCCTTCTCACGGTTCTCATGACCAATACGGTTTGTGGTAGCACACCAAGCTGATGGTTTAAGGTCATCCTGGGCCGCATTTACCCAGCGCAGTAGGAGCACTTCAGCTGGGGGGAGCCAGGCCCATTTAGAGGCATGCCTGGGGGGAATGCGAGGTCCCCTAAGGTTCCCATGACCTAGGCGGCGCATGGCATCGCCTGCAGCAAATGTTAGGCACCATAGTACAGACAGTGCGCCCTGCATTGAATCAGACAGATTCTCCAGGTGGGTATGCCTAGGGGGCTCCACCAGGGGAGCTGAGCAGGCAAAATGCCGTGCAGGGATAAGGGTTTCAGGGCAAGTGCAGGAGGGCAGCTTGGCTCATTGCCACAGTACGCTTAGTTATTGACATTCCTGTGCGCCTTTATTTGGCAAGCACAGGGACTGTCCAAAGGCAGCATACTCCTCCTTGCCAGAATAGCCATAGTAGGCAGGCGGGCCGGGGATTAGTCACCCAGCAAGTGGGCTGCTGTCCCATAGATGGGCACGCTGGTGGTCAGACACACTCGGCGCTAGAAGGACGGCAGCTAGGTGAGATCAGCAAATAGATGGGGCTTGGTGAGCCTGGGTGTCGGCATCGCCCCGCCCAGACTTGGCTCAGGGCTGAGGCAACTGTAGCTGTGGAACTTTCCCTCCTGGGGGTGAATAGTTCTTGGCACAACATCCCAGGCCCTACGTGTCTCTCGTTTCATCAGACACTATCTGACCCAGGCTAGCGTCAAGGGCTTTGGGATATATATGGGGCCATCTATAACCAGAGGGATGGTTCTCTTTCAGCTAGATTGCAGGAAGCTCTAGACGGGAGAGGTTGCAGGTAAGACTATAGCGGTTTGGTGGGGGGCTCTGGCGGTGACGATGGCCGCCTCCAGAGCTGTGGCGGAGTTACAGGGCGATCTGGAAGCAGGCCGGTACCAAGGGTACCTCTGCGTGGCACCATAGGGGGTGCCAGAGCCAAATCCGAGGAGCCTCATGGGAGGGTCCCGGAAGCCGTGTCGGCGCCCGCTAGTCCTTCGGGTGGTTGTGGGCCTGAACAACCGGGGGTTTGCTATGCTACGCTCCGCCCCGGGAAGGGGCGTGAGTAGAAGTTACCAACGGTCACGTGATCCTGGAAGAGAATCACTTGGACGGCAGCATAGGTGGGGTTCGCCCCAGTGCTGCCCGGCTCATCAGGCGGGCAGGCGGCCCAGTTGGTTGCCTGCCCTTGGATCGCCGTAAGATAACCCACCTATTACATAACGGTGTATGTAATAAACCTGCAGCATTTTGTACCCAATCAAACAGTCTGAGTGTGTGTTATTATTGGGTAATGTATTTTGTTGGAGGGGGGACTGAGGGGTGCCAATGGCGATACTAAGGATGCTGCCACTGAGCAGAGAACCTTCTGGAGTGAGCAACACAGGAAGGGTAGGCCCCTGTCCGCACAGCAACTCGCAGAGGAGTACTGAACTGCAGGGTGGGGTATGCCCTCGCCAGCAACTCCTGGACCGGTACTAATTGGAGGATATAGGCTGCGTGGGCACAGCACCTCCTGTGGCCGGTAAAATATAGAGGGAGGGGGAGCGCTTCGAGCACAGCACATCCTGTGGCATGTTTATTAGGGAGGGGCGGGCTGCGTTGAGGCAGAGCAGCTGAATATGAGTACAGCACCTCCGGTGGCCGGATAAATAAAGGAGCCTGTACAACAAGGAGGGCATAGACTGCTCGAGTTCAACATCCCATGCAGCCGGTATTACAGGGAGGTGGCTGGACGCTTTCAAAACAGCACACCCCTGTGGGAAAATGCACAGTAAAGAGAGCAATGTCGCCGTCAGCACACCACCGCCTGCCATCATGGGAAGGGACGGCGCTTTCAGCACAGCACCTCCTAGGGCCAGTTCTAGGGGGAGCGGAGAGGGCGCTTTTAGCACAGCGCCTCATAGGGCCATACGTAGGCTGAATGAGTACAGCACCTCCGGTGGCCGGATAAATAAAGGAGCACAGCGCCTCCCGTGGCTGGATACAGCAAGGAGGGTGTAGACTGCTCGAGTACAACACCCCATGCAGCCGGTATTACAGGAAGGTGGCTGGACGCTTTCAAAACAGCACCCCACTGTGGGAAATTACACTTTAAAGAGAGCAATGTCGCCGTCAGCACACCACCGCCTGCCGTCATGGGAAGGACAGACGATGTACACGCGAGGCTGCCTTTACTGGTGGCGAGAAAAAAAAGTCCCCAGTGTCTCACGCCACCAGTAAAGCATCCAATACCCGTGTGCACATATTTTATCTCGTTTGTCTCCCCGCGTGCACGCTGAAATCGTATCGATTCCAAGTCCTCTGCATGGCAGAGCATCGCATGCGCTGCTTTTCGCCAGGCGGAGACCTAAAAAGAACACTGGCCAGGCTGCACCCACTTTAAACACATAGGGCCGGATTCACAATTGTATACTTACACTTTCTTGTAAGTTTATGATTGTTTGCTATTCACAAAGGGATTTATGAGTAGTATCTTTACCAGTGTGGAGAGAAAGCCAAAAAAACTGCTGTCCAATGATTGGCAGCTGTCACGGAATTGCTATGACACTGCTCTCTGCCTCCCGAACTCCCTCCGTGCAGAGCCGCGAAGGACCTGGGATGAAATGTTACGCAAGCCGAGGATTTAAAGGTATCAAAGAAGTTTAATAAAATTGATAAAGAGTGATAATTGCTTGGGAGTTAAAAAGCCCTTCTGAACTAAAACCACAACATGCCTTGGGGAAATGGTCTTCCATAGCCTGCCTGTCCACGGTGCATTGGCGCCAGGTTTGCAATTTATAGGGAGAAAGCAGGAAAGGAAGATCTCTATAGTCCAATGATCGGTGGCCGTTGCAGAATTGCTTCATCACTGCTCTCTGTGTCCCGAACTCCCTCTGTTCTATCAGCAGAGCCGTGACAGCCCGGGGAGCTCGGGCGGAAATGTTATGCAAGACAAGGATTTAAAGGTATGAAAGAAGTTTAATTAAACTGCTAAACAGCGCTAATGGTTGTGAGTTAAAAAGCTCTTCTGACCTAATATCAGGCACAATTAATAAGTAAAAGGTTAAAACCACATGCCTTGGCGAAATGGTCTTCCGTAACCTGCCTGTCTGCTGCTTGGGGAGCTCATTGGAAAGTTGAACTTCGCAGCCTGGGTTATCACGGTGGGGAGAGTGAGGTGCCAGGAGGTTCACCATCTGGAGAGAAGGTTGGGTGTTAGACAGGCAGATAGCACTGTACTCGGACGTATTGGACAGCCTGTGCTTTATGCAGGGCCGGACTGGGAACCGTAACCGGCTCTGGCAAACTGCTCGGCCGGCCCCCAGGAAGGGGGAGGGGTGCAGCCAAGCTGTTTGCTACGGACGGTTTCGGACGATTTTGTTACAGGGGGCCAATGTTGAAGGCCCCCGGTAACAAAAACGGCCCACAGGGAGCCCAAAACCGGCCTCCACCCTAGCGGCCCACCGGGGAAATGCCCGGTGCCCGCTACGGCCAGTCCGGCCCTGGCTTCATTGTTACGTTGGGGAACAGGTGGTGTGCTAAGAGATGGAAAAAGGAATTGTCCAGGTATGGCCTCACCAGAAATACATTCCTATTGAGGGAACAGCTAAAGGATATGAAGCTGACCTGTGGCCTGATAATCAGACAGTGGTGCAATCCATTAACAGAGAGGCAGCCAGGTGCTCGCAGGTGCTGAAGCTGCTCAAGTACTTGGTGAGAATGCAGCTGGTTAACAATCTAGACTTAAAGGCGAGGCATGTCCCAGGGATGAATTACGCTTCAGCGCTGTCTCGCTTCCAGATGGACAAATTCAAGAAGCTTGCACCAGAGGAGGAACGAAGGATCCCCCCATTCTCAGATGGACTGTGAGACCTAGCAGATATGACCTGTCCCACCTAATAGAGCTTGTGATAGCCCCCCAATGCAGCCTTTGCAGAGACAGGGAAATGAGTAACAGGGCTGGCCATATTCAACAATCATAAGGCAACAGCGGGGTTGGCCAAGTGGTTCATAAAGTGGGCATTTGAATAGCAGAGATCAAAATCCTGGGCACAAGCGCACCTAGCAGCAATTGCCCACATACCCAAGTTCCCCACCTGATATCACTTCACAAGCTCACACTGCATATGGACAGCAATGAAAGGGTGGTGAAGGCTGAGTGGCCTGCACAGGATACATGACTTCTGATTTAATTCCAAATGATGGCACAGCTGGTGGAGGTACTAGATTGTGTCTGTAAAAATAGCTTTGAGGCTACAGTGTTCAAATCAGCCTTCTTTGAGGCCTGCAGGGGCAGCAAAATAGTGGGCCCATTTAGCCAATAAGCAAGGTGAACATACAACAAAGTGCAGCGCAGGAGGAGATGCTGCTGAAGAGGTCCAAAACGGACCAGCTGGCAAAAGGGTGTAAGTGTGGCCGCACTGCCTCTCCAACCCCATTCTATGCCCAGTATGCTGGCTGAAGAGGTATCGGGAACTGGGAACTATGGGAGAGGGGGCTCTGTTCAAGCATTGCAATGGGGTGTTCCTGAGCACATTTCAGTTCAAGGTGGTACTTAAGAATGAGTGTTTGAAATGGGGGTCTCTAGTTGGCAATGGTTTGCACCTTTGTCCAAATAGGGACCCATCTTTCTAGTCAGTGAAAGGGGGATACACTCCTAAAATAACCCCTGCTCACCCCCTTGGTAGCTTGGCACGAGCAGACAGGCTTATCTCAAAGGCGGTGTTTAAAGCATTTGTGAACACATACAGTAATACAGTGAAAACACTACAAATGGACACCATACCAGTTTAGAAAAATAAGTAATCTTTATCAAAACAAGACCAAATGGCAAAAATCCACAATACAGTATCAAAAATAGGCTCTTCAATGGTAGAAATAGTTCAGTTCAATGCAATTTGTAAATGCAACACTTTTCCATCAAAGTAACTTAGATGCGTCACGCAAAACAAACAAAAGGGTCGCAGGGAAGGCGAAGCATCAGTTCCTTGCTGCGGGGGAGGTGGCGCACCTGTTTCTTACTGTGGCGCAGGGGAGGCGATGAGTCAGTTCCTTACCGGAGAGGAGGGGATTCCTACTGCGTTCCGGTTATGATGCGACAAGATGGCACCGCGATGCGATGCGACAAAATGGCGGCTTGATGTGATGCGATGATCCGGTCCAATGCGTGAACTTTTGCAGCCGCACGGCAGGCGCTGCGATAATGTTCTCGGTGATGTGTCGGAACTCGGTTTAGATTGATTGATTGATTGATGTGAAACTTATATAGCGCAGCTTTCGCCCTGCGGGCATCCTGGCGCTCAGACTGATGAACCAATATCAGGAGTGACAGAGGAAGGATGGAGAGCTAACCTCAGTTATACTTTGGGGTATAACCAGGTTTTAAGACCCTTACGGAATTCTAGTAAGGAGTTGCACTGTCTCAAGTTCAGTGGGAGCTTGTTCCACATACTGGCAGCAGCTATGCTGAAGGCCCTACCACCTACCCTAGAGCGCTTAAATCTCGGGACTACTAATAAGCCGGCTGTGGAGGATCGAAGTTGCCTGGTTGGTAGGTGACGAACAAACCTGTCCTGTAGGGGGACTGGTCCAGATCTGTGCACAGCTCTGAAAGTCAGACATAAAGACTTAAAGGAGACCCTCTCCTTAACTGGGAGCCAATGTAGGTCCCTCAGTGCTCTGGTACTGGAAGAGCTACGACATCTGTTGAGCACTAGTTTGGCTGCTGCTGACTGGATCCTTTGCAGTCCCTGGAAGATGTACTGTGGGGCCCCCAGGTACAAAGAGTTACAATAGTCAAGCCTGCTTAATACTATGCTGCGTACTACTGTGGCCCGAGACTCCCTAGGGAGCAAAGGTAGGATGCCCCGGAGCAGCCGCAGCAGAGCAAAGCAGACATTGGCGGTCTTACTGGCCTGGGATGTCATCTGGAGGTCGTCATCAATGATCACTCCGAGATTGCGTACCTTCCGGACCGGTATAAGGGGTCCTTCCTCTGGTGAAAGGCAGAATTCGGGGGAAAGGTGTTTCAGGATCTCAGATGGTGAACAGAAGACAACCTCGGTTTTCCCACTATTGAACTGGAGAGAATTTCTTCTAAGCCAGTCTGTGGTCTGAGCCATGCATTGATGGAATCTGTTCATGGATAGTGCGTCATTCCCTTCTAAGGAGAAGGCCAGCTGCGTATCGTCAGCGTAATTCACCAGACTGACTCCAAACGATTTGATTAACGGGAACAGGGGCCGCAGGTATATGTTGAAGAGGATAGGACTAATTGCAGATCCCTGCGGCACTCCATACGCAACTGGAGACCTGCTGGAGGAGAAAGGTCTCAAGGTGACTACCTGCTGTCTACCCTCCAGGTAGGATTGAAACCATTGCAGTGCTCTACCTCTGACACCTATCTGCCTTAATCTATCCAACAGGACGGGATGGCTCACTGTGTCGAAAGCTGCCGACATGTCGAGAAGCACAAGAATCATGGCATTCCCGTTGTCGGCACGCAATCGAAGATGATCCAGCATGGTAGTCAGAGCCGTTTCGGTTCCGTGACCCGGACGGAAACCGAACTGATCCCTATCAAGCAGAAGGTTCTCCTCCAGAAACTGGGACAGAGTCCTGCTGACTGATTTTTCGAGGATTTTCACCGGGTACGGTAAGAGGGAAATGGGCCTAAAATTGGCCGGTACCAGGGGATCCAGATTCGGCTTCTTAATCAGTGGGGTTACCACTGCTAATTTCCAACAGTCGGGCACATATCCGACCATCAGAGACTGGTTACAAATCATTCTCAACCAGGGAAAAGTGTTGCGCCCATAAAGCTTCCACATCTTAACTGGGAGAGGGTCTAGAGGAGAGCCAGAAGACACGCTTTCTGTCAGGCTGTCAAATGCCACCTGGGAGAGTGGTTGAAAGCTGTCTAAGACCACAGTCGGATGTGGGTCTGCCTCGGTCAGGCTGAACATTTCCCCGGGGTCAACCTGGGAGTTGTCCTGTAGAGTGTTTACGATGTTGGAAATTTTCTCCTGGAAATAGGAGGCAATTTCATTGCACAGGGCTTGTGAGGGAGCTATTCCGTTGTTCATACAGTCTGGATTGGAGAGGTCTCGAACAATCTTAAAAAGGGCCTTAGTCCCATTGGAGGCCTGCGTAATGGAGGAGGCATAGAAGTCTGCCTTAGATCTAAGGATGAGGGCTTTATACTGTAGTTGGATTTGTCTTAGATCTTTCCTATCATCCTCTGTATAATTTCTCCTCCATTTCCTCTCAGCTTGCCTGCGAGAGAGTCGGAATTGACGCAGCTCCTCGTTGTACCAGGGCGCTGATCTATTCCTTACCTTTTTTAGCGACTTTATGGGAATGATTTGGTCTAGAAACTTAGTTATATGTCCAGTGAAGGAGCTGTAGTTTTCATCCACGGACTTATTGGGGAGAAATGGGCTGGCGTCCGAGGATGTGATAGGGAAATCAACTTTAGCTAATTTAGTCCATTCTCTATCCAGTCTACGTGGACCCTGTTGACTGGGCATGTTCTTCCTGCATGGCAACGTCATGCTCAAATGTATAAGGAAGTGGTCCGTCCAGTTCAAGGGTATTATATTTATTATCCTTGAAGTGACTGGGTTAGCAAAAACCAGATCTAGGGTATGCCCCTTCTGATGAGTAGGGCTGGCCACCAGTTGATGGAGGTTCAGATTTGAGCAGGTGTGCAAAAGATCTCTACGTTGGCTGCCAAGGCCTCCATCCTCACTGAGATTGAAGTCACCTAGTACAGTCATATTAGTATGGGCCAGTTTTAAATTGGTAATAGTATCCGCAAGAAGGTGAAATTGCGTAGTCGCGCCCGGGGGCCTGTAACATAACATTCCCATAAGTAAATTCCCACTTCGAGACTGCAGTGAGAAGCCCATAATTTCTATTCCCCCCACTTCGTCAACCTGACATGGTCTAAAGTCAAAGGTGTCTTTGAAAATCAGGCCCACTCCTCCCCCTCTACCCGTGCTACGAGGTTTATGGAAGGTTTTATAGCCACTAGGACAGGCCTCGCTTAAGCCAATAGTGGACTCAGCGGTAGCCCAAGTTTCAGTAATAAAGAGTGCATCTAGTTCCATATCTTCCAGGAGGCTAAAAATTTCAGAAGAGTGCTTGACAAGCGATCGGCTGTTTACTAAACCGCAGGTAAGACTGTCGCCTACCGGCTTATAGACCTTTAATGGATTTAACTGCAGTAATTGATCCCTCCTATATGTCAAACGTCCTCCGTTGGTAGTTGGAGGATCAGAGTTTCTGGCGCTGGGAGCGTCCAGGGCGCGGACGGGCGCAGACGGGCTTGCCTCTGGCGCGCCTCCGGCGCGCCATCGGCGCGCCCGCTGCGCGCGCGCGCTGCGCGCTTGCATTGGCTGACTTTAAATAGGTAATGCCGCGATGTTCCCCCGACCGCTAGTGCGCCTCCCAAAATGGCGACTAGAACTGGTCCAGTGTCAGGTTTATACACCCAAGATGGCGGTGCTTTGCAGAGAGGGTTGGTCGCCACGCTAAAAGCAGCGTGTGTAAGATAATTATTTTATGGTGCAGGTAAGAGGGGCGGGAAGGATCACAATCATGTGCAAACTTCAGCAATTGATAAAAACGAACAGCGAACGCGAAGAGACAGATAAAAACAGTATTCTCAGCGCACAATCACCCACATTGTCACACAATGTTAGCTTCAGTCTTTCAGGCTGCGCGCTTGCATTGGCTGACTTTAAATAGGTAATGCCGCGATGTTCCCCCGACCGCTAGTGCGCCTCCCAAAATGGCGACTAGAACTGGTCCAGTGTCAGGTTTACACACCCAAGATGGCGGTGCTTTGCAGAGAGGGTTGGTCGCCACGCTAAAAGCAGCGTGTGTAAGATAATTATTTTATGGTGCAGGTAAGAGGGGCGGGAAGGATCACAATCATGTGCAAACTTCAGCAATTGATAAAAACGAACAGCGAACGCGAAGAGACAGATAAAAACAGTATTCTCAGCGCACAATCACCCACATTGTCACACAATGTTAGCTTCAGTCTTTCAGGCTGCGCGCTTGCATTGGCTGACTTTAAATAGGTAATGCCGCGATGTTCCCCCGACCGCTAGTGCGCCTCCCAAAATGGCGACTAGAACTGGTCCAGTGTCAGGTTTACACACCCAAGATGGCGGTGCTTTGCAGAGAGGGTTGGTCGCCACGCTAAAAGCAGCGTGTGTAAGATAATTATTTTATGGTGCAGGTAAGAGGGGCGGGAAGGATCACAATCATGTGCAAACTTCAGCAATTGATAAAAACGAACAGCGAACGCGAAGAGACAGATAAAAACAGTATTCTCAGCGCACAATCACCCACATTGTCACACAATGTTAGCTTCAGTCTTTCAGGCTGCGCGCTTGCATTGGCTGACTTTAAATAGGTAATGCCGCGATGTTCCCCCGACCGCTAGTGCGCCTCCCAAAATGGCGACTGGAACTGGTCCAGTGTCAGGTTTACACACCCAAGATGGCGGTGCTTTGCAGAGAGGGTTGGTCGCCACGCTAAAAGCAGCGTGTGTAAGATAATTATTTTATGGTGCAGGTAAGAGGGGCGGGAAGGATCACAATCATGTGCAAACTTCAGCAATTGATAAAAACGAACAGCGAACGCGAAGAGACAGATAAAAACAGTATTCTCAGCGCACAATCACCCACATTGTCACACAATGTTAGCTTCAGTCTTTCAGCGGCACACTTCTTTCTTGTGGCTCAGCGGTGCGTCAAGTCTCGGTGCGGATGCGACACGATTCTTCATCGTTGCGTCGCTGCTTCCAGCTCCCAGCGACATACAGTCTCTAGAGGTCCTGAACAGCAGCAGACACCTCTCTGTAGGTTAGAAATCCCAGCAAGGAAATTCAGGGGAGCTGGTGCTGAAGTCTTTGTCTCCCTGATACTTCAGACAGGAGGCAAGCTTAATTTCAAGCCCTTGGAGATCTTCCTCAAGATCACAAAGCAAACAGCAAAGTCCTTTCTCTCCTTTCCTTGGCAACAAGTAACCACTGTAGGCCAACCCCAAACAGCAAACAGCACAGGGGCAGTAATCCTCCTTCAGCTTCTCCAGTTTCTTCTCCTTGGCAAAGGTTCCTCTTGATTTCCCAGAAGTGATCTAAAGTTCTGGGGTCTGGATACCCCTTTTTATACACACAAATCCTTTGTCTCTGAAGGCAGAGAGTGTCTGTACCCAGCCAAAACCAGTTCTGTCCTCACTGGCGCAGCTTCCTGGCAGGAGTTGGAGACAGCATTGTTGAAAGCAGACCTGGCCCAGGCAGGTGAAAGAAAATATCCTCCCCCAACTCTAAATTCAACCCAGGTCCCATTCAGCCCAGCCCTGATTAATCAGACTGCTGGAGCCGCAGACCTCTCCCAGCTGCTGTCACTCACAAGCCAGACATGCAATACACAAACCTAGCAGAGGCATACTGGATGGTGAGGCAAGAAAATACCTACTTTCTAAAAGTGGTATTTTCAAACACAGAATGTTAAAATCACCCACATTAAAAGATGCACTTTAACATTCTGAGTTCAGGCATCCTAAACTTTATTTTCCTATCTTGTTCCCTGGGTTAGTTATGGTTATAAGGTGTTATAATCAAACTGCCCATTCTAGCCTATGGGAACAGATAGCCTTGCAATAGTGAAAAACGGAATTGGCAGTATTTCACTATCAGGACATACCACACACACCAGGGCATGTCCTACCTTTTACATACAATGCACCCTGCACACAGGGGTACCTTTGGCCTACTGTAGGGGTGACTAACATGCAGAAAAGGGATGGTTTGGGGACTGGCAAGTGTGTGCACTTGCCAAGTCGACATGGCAGTCCCAGACTGCACACACACAGGCTCTGCAATGGCAGGCCTGAGCCATATTTTACAGGCTGCTTCTGTGGGTGGCACAATCAGTGCTGCAAGCCCACCAGCAGCATTTGATTTTTCAGGCCCTGGGCACACATGGTGCACTGTACTAGGGACTAACAAGTAAATCAAATAAACAATCATGGAATCACTAATCCATAACAACAATTTACAATAGGTAGAACTTGCACTTTGGCACTGAACAGCAGTGGCAAAGTGCCCAAAGCATTTAGACCAGCAAAAACAGATGAGGCAACAGCAAAAAGTGGAAGGGATACTCACACCAATGGTGCCAAGTCTAACACTGAGTGTAAGTGTAAAGAGGGCGGTTTTTAAAGACTTTTGTTGAAGGGTCTGAGGCTCTCACCACAAAAAAAATAATTTGGGAAAATGATTTGCACCAAGTAGAGTTTATACTAACCTCAAAAAAGTATCTACTACTGTAGTGTCCCAGTAATGCTCAGCCTTAAGCTGAAAAATAGACTGTTGTGCAGCGGTAATGCCTTGCACAGATTGTTGGTTAGTGATGGTATCAATATATTAAGAAGTATCTTGAAAAAAATGCAATTACTGACAACGTATGTCAGTATGAATGAACTTTTCAGAATGATCACTATCAACCAATTGCACAGAATTCTTCCTAGAGTCAATTAGCTGCAAGAAATGGTGATGAATATGAATCATCTCCATAGAATGTGAGCAGCATTAATCACCAACACGGCATCGCCAGTTGTAAAAATAACATGCAGAAAAGGACCATTATTATCTAACAACTGACATAATTGAGCTGCACCAAACATGTCATTAGCGATATAATATGTGAGTTCATAAGCAGTGCATGGTGGGGTTATCTTAGTAAACTGTAAATGGGGAATTTCAGTGTTTTTACTTTAAAATTGCATTTTTATCCGACATTTTTACCCAACTATAACTGCACTCAAACCTTTGCTTTTTGAGTGAGTTTCTAGGATTTCTTAATTATTACCACCCCTAAATAACAACCATATTCAAATATACTATCAGCTCCAGCACCAATATGGACACCACCGCCAGCTACGTGAACACCTCACATTCAAGATATGCATCACAGGCAACGTCTCATTGGGTGGAATCTTTGTATACAGACCATCAGTACCCTGCACCAGTTGTATCAACAACATCCCAGACTTCTTCACAGCCGCCATTATCACCAGCACCTTCATCCACCTCGGAGACCCTCAAGGATTACACAGACCCAAACTCTACGGCTCTTATAGAAAACCTCAGAAACCTTGGCCTCACCCAGAATTTTAATGAAGCCACCCACACCGATAAACACTTATTGGACATGATTTTCTCCCCAGTCAGCAACATCACAGTTAATAAGCAAGTGACCATCACTTGGAGAGACCACATCCTCGCTAGCTTCAGCATACCCATCCCGCAACACCACAGACCTGCCACCACTGGACTCTTAAGACACAGCCGGAAAAGCATCACAACAAAGTGGGATTCCACGCTTTTCGAATACAGGTCCAAGCACACCAGCAACCTGCAGAAAGCCATCAATAACCTCAACAGCTGCATGCACCAACATCCTGGCTCCCCTCAAGCTCAACCCAATGACAAGATCCCGATCACAGGCCAGTTGGTACACAAAGGAACTCAGGCTTATAAAACGCCACTGCAAGCAACTGAAGCTCAAATAAGGAATAAGTCAGGACAACACTGATAATGACATCTTCAAATCAGCCCTAGGACGCTACCACCAATAGTGCACAGCTCTTGCAGATTGCTTTGATGCCAGCAAGGATATCTTTATCATCAAAAATGTCACCGTGCCTCCTGGTACCTTCAGCAATATCACCCTTTTGCGACAAGTTCTCTGAAATTTTCTGTAATAAATTTACCTCCATCCACTTCAACCTCGATCCCATCACTGTCTCGACCCAACTTCCTATAATTGCATTGTATTGTATTGTAATTGCATTTAGATAGCACTTACTACCCCTGACAAGGCGTCAAAGTGCTTTTTCGGTAAGTAGCACGCTACTCCAGAACCCGTAGAGGATTAGTGGTGAAGTAGTATAGTGAAGTATGAAAGTAATTTAAATGGTGGATATGTTAGTCAATTATTTGGATTGAGAAGGATAGTGGAGGGATGGAAGAGGGAAAAAAGTTAGCATTCATATAGTGCTTGCTACTCCTGATGTGGTTGTGAAGCGCATTTTCGGAGCGTAGGACGCTACTCCAGAACCCATGAAGGATTAGTGGTGAATTAGTATAGTGAAAAATTTAAGAAATTTGAGTGGTGGGTATGTTAGTCAGTTATTTGGATTGAGAAGAATAGTGAAGGGATAGAGGAGGGAAAAAGGTTTGCATTTATGTAGCACTTGCTACCCCTGATAGGGTGTTGAAGCGCTTTGTCGGTGAGTAGCATGCTACTTCGAATCCCATAAAGGAATAGTGGTGAATTAGCATAATGAAATATGAAATTAATTTGAGTGGTGGACATGTTAGTCTGTTATTTGGATTAAAAGTATAGTGGAGGGATAGAAGAGGGAAGGATTTAGAAACCTTTTTTCTGTTTTGGAGCTCATAGCAGTAGAAGGAGGCTTGAGATGTGTAAAAGGGAGGTGGAGGGGGAAGAGTCAGAGAGAAGGTGTCAGAAAGGCTTGGTTTGGGAGGTCAGAATAGTATAGAAGGTATGAGATGATGCAAGGAGGAGTAGAGTAGGGAAGAGTCTAGAAAGGGTTATTTTGGGGATCATAGTAGTGGTATGGGGTTTGAGTTTGAATGAGAGATTGGAGGTAGAGGATATATTGATAGAGGTATAGGGTGAGAAATAGGGTAGTGCATTAGAAAGAGTAGTAGAAAGTGGTTTGAAATGAGTCTTAGTGTTGAGGTAGAGGATATATTGAGAGTGGTGTAGGGTGAGGAATAGGATAGTGCATTGGATATGCTGAATTACATGGAAGGTATATAGATGCATAAAGGAAGGTAGTATATGTAGATTAAAGATTCATTAAATAAACTCTGGCTTTCAATTGTTTTTGTACTTTAAATTAATTTTTTTATATTTAAAAAAAAATTGTAATTCAATAGTGAAGCAATTGTAGATGGTTATGATAAAAGATTGACTTATTTACGCAGTCACTTAAATGCATGTTAAAAACAGAATACTGTAACTATCAGTAATATGCACATTTGTTAAGCAGACGTCATTAATATCTATAGTTTTTAAAAACATAATTATTCTACACGTTTATAGAAAGCAGTACACATATATAGGTACATATCTATAGTACAAATACATGCTTATATACAGAGGGATATGCTGTATATTTCTGTTTGTGTATGGTGGTTAGAGCCAATTCTTGAGTAGTTTTTTGAAGATAATGCGGTTATCCATGGATCTTATGTTGGGGGCTAAAGAGCTCCATAGCTTGGCTGCTTAAACCGGGAAGGAAGTGCCACCCATGATTTCTTTCTTGTATGTGGGGATTTTGAGGTGAAGTGCCACTCTAGAGCGGAGGTTCCTTTGTTGAATGTGTTTGCTGATTTTATTCCTGATGATGAGCGGTCCTGTTCCATGTTTCGCTTTGTGGGTGATACAAAGCAGCTTGAACGTGGATCTTTTAGCAACCGGTAACCAATGCAGGTCTTTCAAGGCAGGGGGAGATCTGGTCTTGTGGTCTTTTATGTAAGAGTAGTCTGGCAACCAAGTTCTGAATCGTTGTAGTAATTTCAAGGTTGTTAAAGTTGATCCGTAGTAGAGACTATTGGCGTAATTGAGTTTGAACAGAACAAGGGAGATGGTAGCCTGGACCTTATATGGAAATCCCAAATGGGGGAAGATCCGTCCCAGAGTTTTGATAGTAACAAAGCTTGCTCTTCCTAGTTTGTCCACTTGGGCATTAATTGATAGCTTGGAGTCCATTGTCATTCCTAGGTTTCTTTCTTCCTTTGATACTTTAGGCGGTGTTCCCAGATCATCAGGCCACGAGGCGAGCGGGTCATAATGTTTCCAGTCGCCACACGGGGGTATTTCCTGGACGGATTCCCGTTTGGAAGTCTGAAAGTATGGCATTATCTTCAATGAATTGTGTCATATGGGAGAATGCTGCTCCTTCTATCAGTTTGCCCTGAAAGATCCATTTGTCTGTCGTTGTCAGGGTTCAGAGGGTCCAAGTTTGTTTTCTTCAGTAATAGACGTATGTATGACTTTCTGAGTTCTTCTGGAAAATTCCGGTGGTTAAGGAATTGTTGATGATTTTTCTTACTGGAGTAGCAGCAGAGGTTGTTAGAAGAATTGTCATGAATGTTTGCGGTAGACAGGGGTCTCAAGGGCTGCTGGCAGGCCTGCTTGCTTTGATCAGGTCCATAAATTCATCTTGTGAAATGTGTTGGAAGGAATGGAGAGGCTGGGTTAGATTAGTCTTGGATTGTTGATTTGGAAAAGGGTCAGTGCTGGTGCTTTGTCTTTGTTTTAACATGAGCCCAACGTGTCTGCTTTAACTGTGTAATGATTTGCCAGTTTGTCTGTGAAATCTTGAGTAATGAGATGAGCTACTTCTAGGCAATTTGGTTTTAGAAATTAATTGAGAATTGTATAGAATTTTTATTTGCACATTCAGCATTTTGAATTCTGTCTGAATAGTATTTGTTCCTAGCTTTTTTGATAGCTGACTTGTGTAATCTGCTAATTTTCTGTAGGCAAATTGGTGTTTGTTTTGAGCCAGGCACATTGCAGCTTTCTAATTTGACGTTTTATCTCTTTTATTGTTGTATTTCTCCAAGGTGCTTGTTTTCTTTTGTTCTGTTGTGTGGTGTTTTGTGGTATCAGGATATCAAAAGCTTCCTGAAGCCACTCATATAGTTTTTAAACAGAATGTATTGTGTCTAGATCTGTACTGGATGTGAGTTGTGTTTCCTATGTTCCAAATTGAGTTTGTTCCACGGCCGATAGGTAGATGAACGTAAGGTGGTTTAAGGTGCGTTGCTTCGTGTAGTTTTATGTTGGAAAGCAAGCAAAAATGACATCTAGGATGTGTCCAGCGATGTGTGTGTATTTGTGGATGATCTGATTCAGGTTCAAAGTGTCTAGGCAAGCGGTGATTTTTATCCGATGGGGCACATTGGCTTTGTCAAACCAAATGTTGAGGTCACCCAAAACGTCTAGGTGGAGTGTAGTGTTATCATGTTTAAAACTGTGTCTAGAAGTGTGTCTGGGAATGTTTCATTGCTAGGTGGAGGTCTGTAAAGGAGCAGGAAGTTACAGGAGGAAGCCGGTGTAGGATTGCATCCAGTGAAAAGGCCTCACAATTCTTTATGGAGATGTCATCAGCTTTAGTGATATGTAATGTTTGTCTAAACATAACAGCTAGGCCACCTCCATTTTTTACCTATATGATTTTGGGTGATAGTTTGATATCCTAGAGGAATGGCTTCATGCAGGACTGGAGCCATATCATCTCCCAACCATGCTTCAGTTACGAATAGTATGTTTGGTTTTGCTCCAGTGAGAAGGTCGTAGATGTGATGTTTGTTTTTAGAGCGTGATCGAGCATTTATTAGTAGACTGTTTCAAAAATGTGCTTTGGCGATAGTGTGATTTTGTTTTGTAGAAGAGTGAGCAGTATTTTGTGGGCTTGCAGACGGTGTGTCATTAGTGTTTGTATTAGCTGTATGAGGACAGCAATCATGTAGCAGTTCTGTATCATGTTCCTTGTCCAGCAGGCTAAGAAGGCATTTTGATGAGTCTGCATGTATAGCTGGTGGAGACGGTGGTTGAGAGTGAGTTGGTGTGCTTTGTTGTTTTTGTAGTGTAACCTTGTTGTGCAGTAGACATGGAGTAGAGAAGTTGTTAGGTGCGGCATGTTGCTTATTTGGTTTGTGTCTGTTTAGGGCGGAAGGTATTTGACTTAGAGGTGGTGGTGAAGCATGTGGGTCATTTAGTAAGGTTCTAAATTGTCCAATCGATGAGAGGCGGTTAAAAGAGAGTTGCTGTGTTGCTGTATATGTGTTAGGTAGGGTGGAAGAGAGAAAGCTTGGCATTGGAGTGTATTCATTTGTGTAGTCTGAAAGGCGGGCGTATGCTTGTAGTTTGTGATGAAATGTATTATGAGGTCTTGCGTTTGAGAGATTTTGTTGTGCTGGTGTGTGTGTTATACTTTGTTTTTGAGGAGGATTTGTTTGTATAGTATTGTTTGCGAGTGGAACGTAAAGGTGGTGGTGTTGTGTTGGTGAGTAGAGTGTATTTTATGTGTAAGAGGGGATGAAGTAGAGTTAAAAGTGTTTGTCTTAGATGTGATTACTGCAAGAGGTAATATGTGTGGTGCAGTGGAATGTGAGTGTTGCGTGGTTGTATTATTGTGGTAGAAAGAAGAGGAGGGTGTTGTTTGGAGAAATGATCGAAGGCTGAGAATAGGTTTGTTAGTGACAAAAAGGGGTCTGTCATGAGTATTTAGAGTCGGGCATGTGTGTCTGGATGGGATATAGTTAAGTATGGTGTGGAATTGGGTTGTGTTAGTGATGAGTGGATTGGTTAGTGGTATAGGAAAGAGTTGTGTACTGTTTGTAGGTAATGATGCAAAAGTGTGGTAGCTGGGATAGAAGGGTGTATAGGTTTGATTTCTGGAGTTCTGAGACATTGAACTTTGTCTTGAGTTAGTTTGTAGTGAATGAGTTGAGTACGTGTGTTGTGAGTGTGTTCTCTGTTGTGGATGGGGTAGAGTGGTTGCTGGTGTAAATGAAATTGGGCAGCATTTCTGGTTCCAGTCCTGACCAGTCTCAAACAGACTCAAACAGGCAATTTTCCTTGTCCTCTCTGCTCTTAGCTATAATGCCTGGGCTGAGGCGCTCTGAACCCTCAGCTTGAATAGCTCTAGTAATCAGGTGACCCCTTCAGCCAATAGGAACCCTAGTCCTAACCCTAACCAATCAGAACACTAGCCCTAAGCCCTAGAACCAATAGGAGACAGGTTGGCTACAGCCAATCACAGCCCTAATCCCAGCATCCGATCAGGCACAACAACCTAAGCCCTACATCCATAGAACGCCTAACCCCAGCCCTGTTCCCAACTCTAGTCCCAGCAGCCAATCATACAGGAAACCCTAAATCCTACGTCCAAAAGAAAGCCCAGCCACAGGAACCAATCCGAAACCCTAAATCTATACACAAATCAGATCGATAGCCCTAAGCCCTACATCAATAGAATCATTGGCCTAGGAACCAATCAGTACCCTCGCATACCCAACCAAAGAGAACACTAACCCTAATGCAATAGAAACACCAGATGCAACCACCAATCAGTGCACAACAGATTTTGGACTGCGAAGCCCACAATTCAACAGGTTAAATGAAATGGTCACTGGCAAGGGAAAACCTCATATTTCTAAACAAAACAGGTGTAAAATGATGCAATGACAGGCAGGTAAAAACATACATTTTTAAACTGTAACAACCAGAAAATGGGGGGAAATTATGCAATCAGGGGTCGAGCAAAATCGGTTTGTAAATTTCAGGAAAGGGACAGCACAAGTCTGCCTTCTTACCAACTCCTAGTCCTTGGGACACTGCAATATTGGGCACTGGGAAAAAATGGAGGTGAATGTTTTAGGGTTCCTCAACAGACCCTTAAAGGGCCTGGGCAGGTGTGAGAGGAGGTTGCTTGGGATCTAGGGAGCCAATCGTCAAGCTTAGGCTGCTTCGAGGGGACTGGAAGCCGTTCATCAATTCAGAATCTCCTAGGTGACAGACAGGCTCAATATACACTTTGGAGTTCTGCAGGTAAGGGCATAACAAACTTTGCCCTCTAAAAATGCTGTTTGTACAAAACTTTACTCACTTTCCTAGCCAAAAAACAAGTGTACAATTCCTAAAAAACACAGCTTAAACAACTAGCAGCAGATTATGCAAAGAACAAACCTTAGCTCCATGGCCCACTAATACCACCCTCAAAATCACTTTTATCATGAAGACCTTTCACTCGGGGCACATCAGATCCTTGTCCACACCTTCACCTAAGGACTCCTACGAGCACTGAAGCCTTAACACCTGTTATGAGCCCCAATGTACCCCAATATAGGCCTAGGTAGTTTAATCACATATTTTTTAGAGCACACAATTGCATCTATAGTTCAAATCACAAATCATAAAATACAAAATCACTAATAATCAGTTGGGCTCTGGTTCTTCTTTTATTATTTCTCAATTCCTCCAATCCCATATGCATGCCAACGCGTTTCGCCGTGGTGGGATTAACCTACGGCTTCGTCAGGGCTCAAAACTCCTCAAAATGTATTCATTGTTACAAACAGCTCTCGGTAATATAACTATATCTTCCTTCCTTATAGTTCTTGTGGGTGTTGCGGTATTATTATATTACAAATCAATTATTTCAAACTTCACGTATATATTAAAGTATCTAATTGTTTGACAATATTAGTTCCGTCATTGCTAATAGCATTCGTGTGTGTTCCCAGTGACTTGCTGGCCTTTTGGACCAAAAATGATTAAGTGCCTTTAGACCTAAATTATTCTTAATACTTGTGTACAACGAGACTACATCAAGAGTCACAAGTATCATCCCTGTGTCCCAGCTGATGTCTCCCAGAACGTTCAGTACAATGCGAGTATCTTTTATGTATGAGGGCAAATTGATCATTATAGGTTGTAAAAATACATCCACAAATTGTGACAAATGTTCAGTTGGTCCCCCAATGCCTGACACAATCGGCCTCCCTGGTGGAAAAGGGAGGTTTTTATGTATTTTTGGCAGTGTGTATAAACAAGGATATCTTGGACGA
The DNA here is from genome assembly GCF_964204655.1 of Triturus cristatus. Lineage (NCBI taxonomy): Eukaryota > Metazoa > Chordata > Amphibia > Caudata > Salamandridae > Triturus > Triturus cristatus. The sequence continues at coordinate 965,427,704 of NC_140589.1, forward strand.
TTAACTTTAAAAAACATATACTCATCATCATTAAAAAGACCATTTTCACGCCACAGTTTTAAACATCCATTGATAGTATTAGTTAATGTGAACATAGGATTTTGAACCACTTTTTCATAACACAATACATCACTCAATTGAGAGTAAATCTCCTGTTCATAGCCCTCTCTGTTCATCAGCACTATGTTCCCTCCTTTGTCCGCTTTCCGGATAATCAATTCTGTGTTTCCCATTAGTGCCTTCAGGGCACCTCTCTCGTGTGTTTTCAGATTGTCTCTTACATAGCCTCCCGGGGGTATTTTCTTTATACTATCATCTAAATCTGAAATGACTAGTCGATGAAATATTTCTAAATTATTTCCACCCGTTAAATTGGGAGACCATCTGGACTTGCTCTTGAGTCCACTTGATACTGTTAAGTCTGGTCTAATATCCAGGTCTTCCAATACTCTTGCCACAGTTACCGGGTCTTCTTCTAACTCGGTAATTGAAAGAAGAGTGACCGTATCTTGGATATCCCTGATAGTTAATAAATCAGGCATTATACCACACATTTGCTTGGTAGTCTCTTTATTCTGCTCGGGGTTCTGTGCAAAAAATTTGCACCTTAGACTTTGTGCTTTGCAACTAACTCACTGTGATTACTATATGAGCGCCAGCATATCCCTTTACACCCAACAAGTAGGCCTAGGTAGTTGCACAACCTTTTACTCACATTTGTCCTACTTTGCTCTACATAACGGCTCCAACACTGACCTTTTACATAGTTAGGTGCTGAATAAATGTTGTGTGGTTTTCTTAGAAAATTAGCCTAATTTATTATGCATGAGGATTCTTAGTATCACAGCAGGATTACCATCTTCTGAATAATAACTCTGTGCAAAAGTCACCACAATCGTTATCCTTGGCCAACATTACTACAGTACCATGACACATCTAGATAGAACCCCTGAGGTTACCTTTGGGGTATATAAGTACCACATCCTCACTGGGCAAACCAAAGGAGAAACTACCATGCTGGCACAAGACGCTGAAGTCCCTGCACGCAGACACACCAGCACGCAGTGGACTGACATCCCTTGCGGGGTGTCCAACTCAAGACCAAGATGGGGTCCTTCATTCTCTCCCATCAGGTAATGGGGTTAGCTCTTTCCTAGGGGGATTCTTGGCTATACACCTACATACATGCTAGTTACACTTAGGTAAATCTAGTTAGGGTTTGCATCGTAGGAGGACTCATCATTACTGCTATGTATCTATATGCCTGCATATAGTCAATGTTTTACCACCATGGTAGAATTCTACCTTTTATTTACCACTTATAATTGTATATAGCTGTTTCTGTCTAATGGTTGTTGCAACACACATATTTTATGCTAGAATGGCGGTGGCCCAATAAATGCTTATTGAAAACGTCTCTACCGTTTATTATGTGTATCTCTCTGAGACAAAGGGGCTGATTACGATGGAGGGAGGACTAAAGTCCGCCCGCAATCGTAGTGTGATTAATGTAAGGCGGCGGTCCCGCACCCCTAATTACGATGCGACCAGCAATTTAACATTGCTGAGGGTGCTGCTGGCTAGCACACGTTAAATGGCCATGTTGTGCATTTCCCTGCATAAGGTGGCAGGCACCATACAGTGCCTGCCACAATGTGCATGGGAATGTAGGGGGGTACCATGGGTACCCCCCATGCACAACTGGCTCCCCCAACACAGAGGGGCCCCCAACGGGCCCCCGAATCCAGCCTCCGGTCTTATCCGCTCCGCCAGGCAATCGTAACGTTTGCCTGTGGCAGAAGCGTGGCGGGCGGTCTTTGTGCCCGCCACGCTTGCAGAACGATTACCCCCTTCATCCTGATGTGGCGGGGGAAATGGGCATTCAGATGGCGAAGGGACAGCCGGCCAGCAGTGGCGGTCCTTCCGCCATCATAATGACCCCCAAAGTGAGCACGAGTGACTAAGCGAAAAGTACTGTACTGTTTCCACGATCCCAGAGGGGTCAGGGTTGTCATGGTCGACAGTTGGTAGAAACTATTCGCTCCTTGGTAAGGTTGTGGGACTGATAGTGGCTCTGTGAGCTAACTGGTCTACAGACTAACATCCTTTGGGGGTGTCTGGAATCAGTCTGAACACCAATCCCTCAGTTTATGTTGTCTAAACACGCAGATCACATATAGATTTGTGGGAACTACACAACATGGTGCCGCCAACTTTGGTTTAGTTCTTATTTAATGGTCAAATCTCAGTAGTTCAGTCATGCTTTTCTCAGAGACTCCTACTCACATTTACCCAGAGATGTCTGGAGTTGGGAGGGAAATTCTGCCCCAGTTGAGTAGGTATATCCTATGTATTGGCTGTAGGTATATTCAAGCTTGAAGGATTATAGTTCCATATTGTGCTAAACCTTATCTCTTTCCGATACCAAAAACTGCCTTGAAAAATATCTGTCCAAGATTACGCTGCGGCTGCGACTGCATTAAATGCAAATGCAGCAGAGGAAGGAGAGCAGGAAAGTGCTATAAAAATTTTGGAAAATTGCAGAAATACACTGACTTTAAAATGAGCAGATTTAGGGGTCCCAGCATTAGGTGGGACTGTTATCTTCGTAATTAAGGCACACAAGGCGTACAGAACAGATGTTTCTATTCTTGGGTCAAATTCCCACCTGCAGATGCACGCACACATACATTTCATTCTACACTCCGGGTGAAATACCAGATAAATACTCCCCATACGAGGACATGCAAGTCCAGTTAACTTACCAAGAGCATATAAATTGGTTTAAAGGTGCCCTCCCCCATACCACAAATAAAGTGAGACTTGGTCCACTCAGCAGCGACGGAGCGACTTGGCTGGTTCTAGCTGTTTACACACTGCATCCAGAGATTGACACATTACCAGCAACAGACTTACTCACACTTCACAAAGAAATAATAAAACTTTACAGAAATCTTACACAGTTTGTAATGCGAACACTCACACTTCAACCTACAACGGTAACTCAAACAGGTCAACTACAAGGGACCGCAACTAAAATCACACAACAAACACTGAACACGATTATATGGGAAGAATGCCCACTAAACTTGAGCAAATGCCAGTCTGGATTGCACAGAAAATAGTGCAGCTTGATGCAGTGTTTCCACACACAGGTCCCCAAGAAAAACACAGAATATTAACAATTTGCTTGCCAATGGAGATAGCTTTCCTGATAGAGGATTGTACCACTTGGGGTACAGTCTTTACTGCAGTCTACACCAGGGCTAATGGTACCCCTCAATAGCAGTCTTATCAGAAGTATTAAGACAAATACAGAACGAGTACGGGGCAGAACCTGCCCTGGACTTAGGGAGGAAATTGCTAGGCAATCTTTTCCAGGTATCTGCAATTATGTTAGCAAACTTAAAAGGGGAGGCAGCAGAGGTGGCTATACACCAATGCCTGAGGGAACACACTCCTGCACAACAGGAACAGGAGTTAAATTATCGAAGAGACCCATGTTGCTGGGAAGAGATAATTTGGGAACAAGACCTGTGAATCCACAATTAATGGGTAATCCTGAAAAGGATAACTCAAAGCAAGCACCCAATGTTTCTAAAAAGAAATGTAATAATAAACAAGAAAAGAACAAGCAGAACATATCACAATTACTGCGTGGGTCTCCTCTGACAGGAAATATAACCTTAGAAACTGTGACAATATTAGGAAACCTGATAGGTATCAGGATACTGATACATGTTCTACTCGTTCCTTTCAAAGCTCATCAAAATCTCAGAGAGGGAATGCTGATCAGAATGCAGATCAGAAGAGCAAGTCAAGCCAAGAGACACACATCGCACTTCAGACTACATTATCAAACAAGAAGATAAACATCAATATAAACCTCTATTTAAAAAGAAGAAGGTAGCTTGCCTTAAAATAAAAAATGCCCAGGCTACTGAGGACTCAACTACTGAACGGGGAATGGGCTCTGACGATGCTAGATAGTGCAACAGAGTAACAATAGCTCGCCAGAACCTAATGGAATTTCTGGTGACAGCAGCATTGAATGAAAATTTCACAGTGGAAACACCAGATACAAGGATACGCGTCCCACATCAGTTACATGAAATAACACTCCAAATGGAGAGTGACATACCAAGGAAAGTGAAAGGTTTCTTTTGGGCGAACTTGACTTTTGGATATGATATCCTTTTGGATGAAAAAGATTGTGCATCCTGAGTTTGTTATCAAATGTCTAAAAGGAGAAACGGTAATATTACCAGCCTTCTCCGACCTCGTTCCAGAATCACTTAAACATTCATATGTGCAGGAGTGTGCAGTGGCTCTAGCTCCTGCATTTTACCCTATAAAACATGACATGAAACAACAGGCGTTTATGGTTTTAATTGAATAATAAACTTTTCAGTATTCTAAAAAAAAAGGTCAGGGAGATCTTAAGTCAACTTGAATACCAAGGTGGAATTGAGAATTGCATCTCTTCTATGAATTGTCCTTTGTTTCCCGTATTGAAACCCGACAATTTATGCGTCTAGTTTTAGACTACAGGTATTTGAACACATGCACGAAAACATTAGCAGTACAAAATGCACACAGTGCCACATTGATGAATAACATTGTGTGGAAGAAATGCAAAACAACATTAGATATCTCAAATGGATTCTTCTGCCAAAATATAGTGCCTGAAAGCAGATATTTGATAACATTTTTGTCCCTCAGCTCTCAAAGCCACTTCTGTAGATTGACCCAAGGATATAAGAATAGTCCCAGGCTATTCTCTGCAAAAGCATCAGAGCTACTTCAAAATTCTAATGTGGAGGCATTATCCTATGTAGATGATATTTATCTGACGGATGATGAACTATTGGATCATTTGCCTAGGGTGAACAACATCATTTTGCGGTTCACCTCGGAAGGCTACAAATATAACTTTAAAAAATAAAGAATTGCCCACCTTAATGTCCTATTCTTAAGATATGAGCTCTCAAGTGAAGGGAAAAGCCAAGCATCTATGTTCTTAGAAAAATGTGCGCTGCTTCAACCTTCAAAGACTCTGAAAAATCTACAGCCCATTTTAGGATTCCTAAACTGTGGCAGAACGTACATTTTGGATTACGCAGAAAAAGTAAAACCTTTCTACGACTTAATAAGACCTGATTTCCCAGTTCGACATTGGACACAGGAACACACAGAAAAACTCAGTTCCTTAAAAGATGACATGATAGCTTCCAAACATTTACATACACGTGTAAACACTGCAAATTTGGTCATCCATGTAATCGCGGGTCAATCTGGGAACACATACCGCACCTTCAAGAAGGACGTAGATTAATCTGTACTGGACCTGAGCATGCCAAGACTGAGCCATGCTTTTACACTGAAGCTTGACTGAGATCTATAGGTTTGTAATGTCACTGTGTTGATTTATCAGCTAAACAGTGGGAAGCTACCGGATTCACGGATCATTGGCTTAACTCTTTCACTATAAAATTGCTAATCATCTATTAGCGATGTATGTAAAAACTAGGGAAATTATTATATGGCTAGAACAGCACTGATACTGAAGCCTCTGACGTCCCCAGCAAACAATGACTCATATGACATAACTGCTGAATATTGAGACTAAGATATTGTTAAAATATTGAACAACAGACTCTTTAATTATATAGTAGGCACACTAGCCCACTCAGACCAATTAGGCATTATGTCTGAAAGGACAGCGAGGCACAATCTTAGGAGAGTACACAATGGCATAGAATAAATGTGCTAAATAGTTGAAATGACTAATTATGTCAATGGATGCTGAAAACCTTTGGATTCTCTGGAGTGGTGCTTTTCGTTTGGGTTTCTTAAAAGGATAAGGTACAAGTTTTATGACCTGGCTTAAACTGCTGTAAAAGGCACCAAGATCATAAGTTAGATTGAACTGGGGTCAGCCAATTTCTGAACATCAATCAATCAATCAATCAATCAATCAATCTAGGGTTTGAATAGCGTGCTACTCACCCATGAGGGTCTCAAGGTGCTGGGGGGGCTGCTGATCCATCTGGGTGTGGAGGTTCAATCGAAGAGCAGGTCTTGAGGTCCTTCCTGAATTGGGTCAACTACGCCGATTGCCTGAGGTGGAGGGGCAGGGTGTTCCAGGCCTTGGCGGTGATGCAGGAGAAAGATATTCTTCCGTGTCTGGTCTTGTGGATCCATAGGACAGAGGCCAGGGTGAGTTGGGCGGAGCGAAGTTGTCTGGCGGTGTGTGGAATGTGAAGTGGTGGTTTAGATATTCTGGTCCTGCGTCGGGGAGAGCTTTGTAGGCATGTGTGAGGAGCTTGAAGGTGATTCTCTTATTGATTGGGACCCAGTGGAGTTGTCAGAGGAGGTGTGTTATGTGGTTGCAGCGGAGGATGTCGAGGACCAGTCTGGTTGAGGTGTTTTGGATGTTCTGTAGTTTGCTGAGCTGGTTCTGGGTGACGCTGGTGTAGAGTGCGTTGCCGTAGGGTAGTCTTCTCGTGATGAGTGCATGGGGGACCGTCTTTCTGGATTCTGTGGGATCCATCTGCATGTCTTTTGAAGCAAGTGGAGTGTGAGGAAGCAGGATGAGGATACTGCATTGATTTGGCGGTTTATTGAGAGCGAGGAGTCCAGTATGATATTGAGGGTGCGTGCGTGGTCCGTTGAGGGTTGGGGGGGGTTCCTAGTATGGTGAGCCACCAAGAGTCGTCCCAGGCTAAGGCGGTGGGTCCTCGGATGAGCAGTTTGGTCTTGTCCGATTTGAGCTTGAGGCAGATGTCTTTCATCCAGGTAGCAATGGCCTTCATTCCACTGTGAAAGTTGATTCTGGCGCCTGTGGGTTTGTCAGAGGGAGAGGATCAGCTGGGTGTCATCAGCGTAGGAGACGATTTTGAATCCGTGTCTTCTGACGATGTCTGCAAGGGGGGCCATGTAGACACTGAAGAGGGCGAGAACTAAGGGAGGAGCCAATGGCACTCCACACTGATCTCTGTAGGTTCTGAGAGGAACTGGGGTAATGTGACTTGCTGTGTTCGGCTGGTAAAGAAGGAGCAGATCCAGTCTAGTGCCTTGTCGCGGATGCTGACATAGTGGAGTCTCAGGATTAGGTTGTGGTTGGAGATGGTATCGAAGGCGGCCGAGAGGTCCGGTAGGATGAGGGCTGTGGTTTTGCCCTGGTCGAGGAGGAAGCGTATGTTGTTGGAGGCAGCGAGGAGTGCGGGCTCCTTGATCTGCTTGCTTCAGAAGCTGGATTGGGAGGTGTCCAGGACATGGTTCTCTTTGATGAATTCGAAGATTTGGGCATTGATGACCTTCTTTATGACCTTGGCTGGGAAGGGAAGGAGGGAGATGGGTCTGACGTTCTTGAGGTCTGTCGGGTCATACAATCTATCTCTTAGAGCTCTTGTGGATATGCATTCAAGCCTTTCAAAGGCCTTTTCCATATCCAAGGCCACAGAACACTATGCCTCGCCATGTTTTTAGCCAATGAAGGAATATTGCTGGCACGAGCCTCCTGTTGTCAAAACCTGCCTGATTTACATTTGTTATTGAGTGTATTAGGCTTTCTAATTGGTGGCAACAATTGTATCTAAGATGTTCTTACAGACATTGATTAAGGGCACTAAATAGGGCAATAATTAGGGTAATAATGGTCTCAGCCCTGTGACTCATCTGATAGTATGACATTTAAGAATAATACAAGCAACCTCATAATCAGGATTTTCGGAAATCATCTAGTAAAACATTATGGGGAGATTATCAGGCCCAGGGGCCTTGCTTATTTTTATGGCCTTCTCTGCATAGATGAATGTAAGGCATTGTTTTGAAGTATTTGTTGATTTCTCTTTGGGCTTCCTGCTCACTGGTATATTGCGCCTTGCAATTGTAGTGAAGACAGGGTTTTATGTGCACACATTGCTATGTTAGCATAAGCGCTTTAGAAGTTAAATGCCATCTTGCCACTTTGCTGCTTTTGCACACAACACTATAGGTAGCTGTTATTACAAGTAAAACTGCTAGCTTGCTTTTTCTTCACATGAGAACGGTCTGTTTTTCACATACCTAGACGTGCACCGCGACCGTAGTCTGAACACAGTGTGCAGAAGCTGTCAAGGTCAAATAACAATGTATGCTGTTGAATTCAGGTTGATCGGCCCACATATCTGCAAATATCTGAAACTCGGGTGCCTTCAATAATGCATTTGCATGCATGATTCAGGCACTTGGAGAAAACCTTTCCAGGCACAGAGAGCAGAGCTGATCCTGTGATTTGATTCACCTAAGCTGATCTTTGAGGTATGGGGTTCCCCATTCAAACCTAGAGACCGTCTATTAGTTTATAAAACTAGTTTACTAGCCAAGGGAGGGTGGTTCACAAGGTATTATAGGACCTGTTTTCCACAATTATTTTAATATGATTTCTCCCTTCATTTTCTATGGAATTGTAACAATGCTGATGTTTTTATTTCTTTTTTTTTTTTTAATATCTTTATTCAATTTTTCAACAAAGAAAACATAAGCCCCTTCCTTGCCCACCCCCCACCCTCCCCTGTCAGACAGTAATACATACAAACCCTTGCTTCGTCGTACATTATATCCTCATCTATCCACTTATTACAGAGTACAATTATTACAATTTTTCATAACTGTTACAAATTACATTCTTTAAAAAGGATATCCCAATTTTCAAAATATTATCCGGACTAAATAAGAAAAGAAATAATCTTCCTTCGATTACATGTTATCTTGGGACTGACACCATTCTAATCATTCTAATTATTTGTCTGCTTATGTTAGCCAAAGTAGTGCACCTTAGAGCACGTAGTTAAAAATAAACATTTTAAACTTTTCCGTGTCTCTGATTACTCTTGTTGTGGCCTGATATGAGAATATTAATAAAAAGGTGTTTCTGATTCCCACCATTCCTGAGAGTACTCTAATTTGCTTGTTCTGGGTTGTCTAATCATTGGTAGCTTCGTGATGATAAGGAGAACGAATGAGACACTGATGCTAGTCGGATAGGGGTTCTGGGTACTGAGGTGAGTTTTTTGGTACACCACAATTCACTGAGGTCCTGGTTTGCTGTGCATAGTTCTATGCATGAGCAGAATCCCCGCAACACAATAATTAGAGAAAACGCCTAGAATTTCCTTGTCTTTCTGATCTGTTTATCTAAAATAGCCATCATCCCAAAGCATTGCGAGAAAATCTCCCTTATGGCCAATGACTTTGACGGAATTGCAGCAGTCTCCCTGATTTTGATGTTCAAGCCACCCGCCTTAGCAATCATTTGCTGGACAGGGACTATTGCGTCGAGGTCATACGGAAGGCTAGGAAGCGCGCTAGCAACAATAATCGCCAGGGACTGCTTGAGACAAGAATACCACAGACTAGCAATGTGATCACATGTGTCACAACTTTCACTCCACTGTCGAACCAATTAAAGAACATCATCAAGCATAACTGTAGGATTCTGAACACTGACTCCTTAAAAACTGAACCACCGTGTTTTGTATTCAAACGAACCACGAATCTCCGAGACCAACTAGTCAACACACAACCACAGAAAAAGAAGCAAACGCAGGATGCTACTCTATGGAATTTGCCACCTGTTGTCGGCCATTACCCTTGCAGAAATTACGCTGCCTGCCCACAAACCAGTCACACTAAAACTCTATCTCTGGACGTTGTTGAATGGAAACAGCGCAAACACGTGAACTGTAATACAACCAATTGTTTATACCTGCCGACTTGCCCATGCCCACTTAGATATGTGGGCATGACAACTCGACCTGTTAAGACAAGAATCAGTGAGCATAAGAGTACAATCAGGCGCGGCCGACCAGCCACTAGAATGACGAATCACTTTATTGAGAAGAAACACTCCTGTGAAGAGTTACGATGGACCATCTTGGAAGCCAATCCAGGTTGGAGCAGTACCTCCCTACTACGACGGGAGCAACGCTGGGTTCACCAGCTCTGTACTGACTCCCATGGCCTGAATGATGAGATACCATGGAGTGAACTTTGACCCCCACCCGTACAGGCATCACTCTTTTCTCTTGTCCTATGGCCCTACTCTCTGTGCGACATACTTGGGTGTTACACTCCTTACACCGCTTGGGATCGCACATTTACATGGTTACCTCCATACATGAGGGTGACGCTAGTGTTGCAGCACAACATTATACCAACACTGCCTCACTGGGTTACCTTCAGACCCACCGGCTACGTGATGATAACGTAACCATACACTGCCATGGTGTTGATATTAAAACTTGTTTTATAGCGCTCAGTAAGTGTGTGATTGCGCTGCTCTGCTGTTTGAATCAAAATCTGTTTTTATAGCGCTTAGTTAGTGTTGAGTGCGCTTCCCCCCTCGCCTGACTCCAAATACAGAGCATCTCTTTTTCCCTCAAACTAGCGTGACTCGCTTTGTTCTATAACACTAACCTGAAAACACTACTGTGACACACATGCGCATTCCTCCACACTCCGCTGGATCATTAAAGTGCATGCGCACTACACCACACGTAGACACACCACAATCGAGCATGACTACGCATACCAGATGCAGGGACCGCCCGCCTTCCCAATCACGATACCTATTAGTGGATGGCCTCCGCCTGTCCCTACTAGTTTTCGGGCAGACGTGAGGACGGAGTATGTGTGTTACAAGCTGACACCCGAGTCATTGTGTGAGTAGAACCTCTGCTACCTGAAACAGTAAGTCCAATGGATACCGGTCTGTGTGTTCGGGTAATAATCTGACGCTCTGTGCTCTTGTTCTTCATGTGTTTTCTCTCCCCTTAGCCCGGTAAGGTGCGGGCACCCCACGGTCTTAACCCATGGAGTACTTCTCCGTCTGCATTTAGGTAAGGGTACCGCAATGCATGCACAACCATGTGTTATATACTAAAGCAAAAAAACAAAAAAAAGGGGGGGCAGGATTCATGCTCAGTGCAATAGACTGAAATTGGACATACCTGCACTGCGCACTCGTGAATATCACATCAGGTGCAAAACTCTCTCGCAGCGCTTTGTTGGTGTATATAACTGTGTGTGACAGGCGCTTGCCATGACCAGCTCGTCATCTGGCACGAACATGGGTTACCTGACAATTAAGCAATGTCACGGCTGTGGCATGCTCGGGGGTGGGCGGCGATACTATTGCGCCACACCTGACATTTTCGTGTCTGAGTTGTGTGCGGTACACACTACCCGCCCCCGTGATATGGCCGCTCCTGTACATGTGACTTTTTGGAATTATCTATCAGCCTTGTCTATCATGTCTTCAAAGAATGCATCCTACATTCTGTGATTCGACTTATATCCTTGGCATGCTACTATACTGCGTTCTTTGCCTGATATATGTCCTCTCTTTGTGTTCATTCTCATTCTCCTACGCTGACGATCAGACAGCAGTTTCAACTATTCAGTTGTAGCCCACCTGTAGGATTCACAGGTTTGGCCCGGCACTGATCTCTCAGAGGGTAATTCATCCTCTTGATCTATTTACAATTTTTTCACGTGCACTTTCCATTACACAATGTTTATTGGTCCTGAAGAAGCGCCACGGATCCCACGGGACCATGGAGGTGCGAAACATGTTGACCGTCTAAGTTACCCAGGCACATTACGCTTCATGAGCAAACACACAACCTAAGGGTTTTTTAGCTTGGCAAGGGTACCACCACATTAAAACAACTTTCACTCCACTGTCGAACCAATTAAAGAACATCATCAAGCATAACTGTAGGATTCTGAACACTGACTCCTTAAAAACTGAACCACCGTGTTTTGTATTCAAACGAACCACGAATATCCGAGACCAACTAGTCAACACACAACCACAGAAAAAGAAGCAAACGCAGGATGCTACTCTATGGAATTTGCCACCTGTTGTCGGCCATTACCCTTGCAGAAATTACGCTGCCTGCCCACAAACCAGTCACACTAAAACTCTATCTCTGGACGTTGTTGAATGGGAACAGCGCAAACACGTGAACTGTAATACAACCAATTGTTTATACCTGCCGACTTGCCCATGCCCACTTAGATATGTGGGCATGACAACTCGACCTGTTAAGACAAGAATCAGTGAGCATAAGAGTACAATCAGGCGCGGCCGACCAGCCACTAGAATGACGAATCACTTTATTGAGAAGAAACACTCCTGTGAAGAGTTACGATGGACCATCTTGGAAGCCAATCCAGGTTGGAGCAGTACCTCCCTACTACGACGGGAGCAACGCTGGGTTCACCAGCTCTGTACTGACTCCCATGGCCTGAATGATGAGATACCATGGAGTGAACTTTGACCCCCACCCGTACAGGCATCACTCTATTCTCTTGTCCTATGGCCCTACTCTCTGTGCGACATACTTGGGTGTTACACTCCTTACACCGCTTGGGATCGCACATTTACATGGTTACCTCCATACATGAGGGTGACGCTAGTGTTGCAGCACAACATTATACCAACACTGCCTCACTGGGTTACCTTCAGACCCACCGGCTACGTGATGATAACGTAACCATACACTGCCATGGTGTTGATATTAAAACTTGTTTTATAGCGCTCAGTAAGTGTGTGATTGCGCTGCTCTGCTGTTTGAATCAAAATCTGTTTTTATAGCGCTTAGTTAGTGTTGAGTGCGCTTCCCCCCTCGCCTGACTCCAAATACAGAGCATCTCTTTTTCCCTCAAACTAGCGTGACTCGCTTTGTTCTATAACACTAACCTGAAAACACTACTGTGGCACACATGCGCATTCCTTCACACTCCGCTGGATCATTAAAGTGCATGCGCACTACACCACACGTAGACACACCACAATCGAGCATGACTACGCATACCAGATGCAGGGACCGCCCGCCTTCCCAATCACGATACCTATTAGTGGATGGCCTCCGCCTGTCCCTACTAGTTTTCGGGCAGACGTGAGGACGGAGTATGTGTGTTACAAGCTGACACCCGAGTCATTGTGTGAGTAGAACCTCTGCTACCTGAAACAGTAAGTCCAATGGATACCGGTCTGTGTGTTCGGGTAATAATCTGACGCTCTGTGCTCTTGTTCTTCATGTGTTTTCTCTCCCCTTAGCCCGGTAAGGTGCGGGCACCCCACGGTCTTAACCCATGGAGTACTTCTCCGTCTGCATTTAGGTAAGGGTACCGCAATGCATGCACAACCATGTGTTATATACTAAAGCAAAAAAACAAAAAAAAGGGGGGGCAGGATTCATGCTCAGTGCAATAGACTGAAATTGGACATACCTGCACTGCGCACTCGTGAATATCACATCAGGTGCAAAACTCTCTCGCAGCGCTTTGTTGGTGTATATAACTGTGTGTGACAGGCGCTTGCCATGACCAGCTCGTCATCTGGCACGAACATGGGTTACCTGACAATTAAGCAATGTCACGGCTGTGGCATGCTCGGGGGTGGGCGGCGATACTATTGCGCCACACCTGACATTTTCGTGTCTGAGTTGTGTGCGGTACACACTACCCGCCCCCGTGATATGGCCGCTCCTGTACATGTGACTTTTTGGAATTATCTATCAGCCTTGTCTATCATGTCTTCAAAGAATGCATCCTACATTCTGTGATTCGACTTATATCCTTGGCATGCTACTATACTGCGTTCTTTGCCTGATATATGTCCTCTCTTTGTGTTCATTCTCTTTCTCCTACGCTGACGATCAGACAGCAGTTTCAACTATTCAGTTGTAGCCCACCTGTAGGATTCACAGGTTTGGCCCGGCACTGATCTCTCAGAGGGTAATTCATCCTCTTGATCTATTTACAATTTTTTCACGTGCACTTTCCATTACACAATGTTTATTGGTCCTGAAGAAGCGCCACGGATCCCACGGGACCATGGAGGTGCGAAACATGTTGACCGTCTAAGTTACCCAGGCACATTACGCTTCATGAGCTAACACACAACCTAAGGGTTTTTTAGCTTGGCAAGGGTACCACCACATTAAAACACATTTTCCTGGTAAACCTTAGTCAATCAATCAATAAATGCTTTATTCGATTTTAGAAAATAATAAAATCATAAAAGCACAGAATTCAATAAAATCCGATCATCTATAAAATTACATTAAAATATCATAATAAAATACAGCTATTCCAATTATACATGATTTTACATAACCCTTAGTCAATTTTAGATCACTGCATGCACCTATTCACTTAGGACTCCCCCCTACACACCCGCATGCACAAAACGGCAGTTCGCAGAAGATCTCCAACAAAGTGGCCCTTCGGGGGACCCGTTTTGCATTGCAGCGCCGGCCCGACGAGGAGCAACTGCCCAATGATGAAGCATAACATCCTTCGGGGTGTGTGAGGGCAACAAGGAACACAACATGTTCTTCCTTGTCTCTATAGAGTCCTAGACCGAGGTTACCCATTTCGCTCTTCTCTTCTTTTCAAGGGAGTGAGTGACACTTTACACTCCTCCCTAGGAACAGTGCCCCGCAGGTTTTTGATTGTATATCTAAAATAGATGCAACTTTGATATTTTCTTCTTTTCATGAAGTTAGCCAATATTCCCAAGCATTTGTTTTGCCCTGGGAACCTCAACTCTTGTTCATTTCCAATAACTCATCTGTGAATGCAGTGAGATGACTCCTAAATGCTTAGATTTTCCAAAGCATCGTGTTAAATATCCAATTTTTGTGCTTTGTAGAAGTGCCCGAGTTGAGTGAGCTATGTCAGTCACATCATCTTATAGGAAGAGTCACCCAATATTGGCCACCTTACTTATTTTTATCAGAGAGTTCCTATTAAATAGAAAGTTAGAAGTTATGGATGTAGGGAAGCTAATGAATTGGGGGTGAAAATGTGTACTAAATTAAGAGAACTAGAGACAAGAAGTTGTCACAGTTGATATAGAAATACGATTTAATTTAATGTGCCAAAACTGCACTGTGATAAAAGTGGGACATTTTCACAAATTAAGTTAGGGCCCAACTTATTGTGTGGGAAGGGTATTTTTTAGGGTATGGGGTTGGTAGAATGGTTAGGGTGATTTTAGGATTCAGGGTTGCAAAGCGGTATTGGGTAGCAAGGGTGTTTTTAGGGTTCTGCGGTGGGTATGAGGATAGGGCAATGTATATTTAGGGTTTATGGACATGTCGGGCTATAGGGTGGTAAGCACTGTTCCCACTAACGTGCGCGCGCACTTCTCTACCTTCAAACGCGCAGTGCCATGTGTGCAGCGTGCACAGATGGCACTTCCCACGAGATAATTCGCGCCGCCGCCACTTTTAAAAGGCGCGCGGTGCGAAAAACGGGCATTTCCAGACTGAGGACGGCGGCGGCGGAAGTGACCACTTTGCAGTGGAACACTCAGGAGCGGAGGTAAGCGTAATGCGGCCAATTCCTTTTGTTGGGGCTTCTGTATTGCCCTGATTGCTGTATTCTTTGATCAGTAGAGCGAGGCTGCGGGGGAGATTGTGTGCCCTTATTTAAGTATTTATGTTAATTGCAGCCCCTTCACGAGCTGCGATTAACATGAATACTTAAATAAAATCAACGCAATCTCCCCCGCAGCCTCGCTTTACTATCAGAACAATACAGCAAGTTTAAAACGACGGCGTGTGCTTTGTAGGGTAATCGGCCTTGTTTTCAAACTTCCTGTATTGTTTTGATAGTAAAGAGAGGCTGTGGGCAGCTTGAATGCTTTTGTTTAAGTGTCCATGTTAATCGCAGCTAGTGAAGGGGCTGCGATTAACATGGATACTTAAATAAAAGCATTCAATCTGCCCGCAGCCTCGCTTTACTATCAAAACAATACAGCAAGTCTGCAAATCAGGCCGATTACCCTACAAAGCACACGCCGTGGTTTTAAAGTTGCTGTATTGTTTTGAAGCATAGGGTGACCAACCGTACGTAATTTCGGCCGTCTGCCCGTTGTCCGTGAAGGATTCTTTAACGGACGCCATTTGTCAGTAACCGTGCACCCTCGCACCACCCTAAACCCGGCACAGCTTCCACCCACCTGAGAATCCTCTTCATGTTTAGGCACCATCACCTTTGCATTTCTTTGCGGGTGTTTGTGGTGGTTGTCTGCGATAATGGCCCTGCTAACATTTGTACTTGCTCACTCGGGAACAGTGGTGGCTAGCGTTAACCCTAATGACCCTTAGACTATTGTAGCTACCTGGATGCTGCGCCTGTGGCAGAACCAATGTTGGTGTGTTCAGCACCAGCAGGGTTTTGCAGCTAGTGGCATCCATCTCTGCAGGTGGTGATGTAGATGGACAGCTATTTACCTGCATTAAGATTGTTTTTTCATTTATAGAGAGTGGGAGCACTGATGATGGTGAGTGAGGGTGAGAGTGTAAGGAGAGAAGGGCTTCGTTTTGGAGAAAGGAATCGTGTCGTCGTAGTCAGTGGCTTTTAGTGATGGAGGGATCTTATAAGTCAAGAGGGCGTGGAATCAAAGTTTTGGTGGTGTCTTTTACAGAATTGATAGAGATAACTGATACCCGTTTTTGCAGTCACGAGGCTCAGAGGTTTGAGGGAGTGCGGCGAATAAATGAAGCCGGTGCAGAAAACACAAGTGCGAAGGAGCACAACTTTATTTTAAAATGTCTTGCCCATATGTGAAGAAGGTTCAGTGCCGTTTGCTGCTTATTCTACGTAAACTTGCCTTTTAAGTGCTCTGGTTGCAATACACTGGAAGGACTGAAGTACCCGATCCAGATGGATTGTAAATTGTCTGCAGAACATATATATCCCATGTGATGATCATGTGACACGGCCACACTCCTTGGCGCTAGGTCACTGCGCTGCAGTGTGTGAATGAATGAAAACATTTATACTGTGCCAGCTGCTCAAACCCACGTGGCTTTCTGTTCTTCTGGTGGCACCAGCGTGCCAGGGCACCTCCTCGTCCATCTACAGTCCGAGGCAGGGTTGGATTGGGATCAAAAATCGGCCCAGGCACACCAAAAAAAAGTGGCCCACATTCGTGTATTGCCTTCCGCAAAACACGTGAACTTTTATGAAAAGAAAGGGGGTGGAGGCATGTTTTATTAACTTCACTTAGATGCACAGATTAGTTCACACTGCTGAACCACACATGAATGCAAGTGAGACCCCCTTCTGCTCATGCCCCCTGCTCAATCAGCATACGTTTATGGGCTGGCCCAGCAAGAGAAAGGGAGTGATACCTTTGCCCATCTGCCTCTAGAAAGGTCACTCAGGCACCCACTGGGGCATCCTAACAGCACAGACAGCCCCCAGGCTGCCCAAAAAAGCAGCCCACAGTTGAACTCGGTTACTGGCCCTTCAGCCATTTCCCGAGTGCCTGTGTTACCAATCCGACCCTGGGCCGAGGCCAGCCTGTGTCTGCAGCTTCCATCTCTGCCCCAGCTCCCTGGAGCTGCTGCGTCTCGAGACCGGCCTCCCTATATGGCCACACGGCTCCGTTCTTGTGGGACTTTGCTGGTTATCTCCACTCATCTCTGGAGATCTGGCGCAGGAATGCTGCCTTTAACTTTTAAACTGCTGCTATCCCGAGAGACTCCCTGGCAGCGCTGCAGATATGATAGCCCGCATGCCCACATTTCAAAGCAGGCAAGTGGGAGATTTGAAAAAAACAGAGTGGGGAAAATGAATTTTCTCCACTGACTTTTATTGAAGCAGAGGTATCTGCCGGAATCGGCTCAGGTGGCAGACAATCAGCCAGCAGTCTAACTAACAGAATCACATGTCCACCACTCAAATTAACAACTTATACATTCCGATACTACTTATCCACTTTGGGTTCCTGGATTTCATAGACTCAGTCAGATTTTTCTGTACGGTCAACTCGTCTTCCAGCTGAGAAATTCTGGTCTCTGCTTCCCCAATTTTCACTGCGAAATCTGAGCACGTCTTTGCAATCCTGCGTATAGAGTTCTGAAGTTTACGACACGCACCTTGAGTCCTGGAGCTCTCGGCTCTTGTCTCCTCATGATGGGCCATAATGGTCTGATATATTGTAGAGAGTGTGATTTCTTCAGGGTCATTAGGGTTAACGCTAGCCACCACTGTTCCCGTTAAGGTGCGCGCGCGCACCTCTTAACGTGAGCATGCACTGCCGTATGTGCAGCTCGCACACACCCATGACATCCCGTGAGTGAATCGCGCCGCTGCTTTAAAAAAGCGAACAGTGCGCATATCACCCACTTCCTTGATGCGGTGTGGCGGGATTCGGGAGTCAAGGTAAGGCGGGCTTTGGTGCTTGCGAGCTTGGGAGCTTACGCCTTTCGGCACTTGTGGGGCAGATTGTGGGCTTTTGTTTAAGTGTTCATGTTAATCACAGCCCCTTCACGAGCTGTGATTAACATAAATACTTAAACAAAAGCCCACACTCTTCCCCACCAGGCCCGGTTCTAGCCAAACAGGAGCCTTGGCCCTCGCAGTGAGGGCTTGAAGGCAGGCGCGCAACGCCATTGGGCTCAAAGTGCTGCAACCCCCCCCCCCTCGTGTGTGTCAGCCCGGGACGAGACAGCTTCCCGGGCGCACACAGACAGTTTTAGAGATTATCGTGGCCGCACCCGAGTACTTCACAGGTCTTTAAAATACCATTTACATGTTAACCTGGCTTTATTTATTTTTTCACCCCTTCATCTCCACATGGCGAAAGGTGACAAATCCTTTCTTTGACAATGGTAACCTTTGCCTACTGTTCTGTTGCGTGGATTTTTCTTTTTCTATGCAGCGCAGGAGAGAAGAAGTTTAGTTATGTCTATTTACCTTTCCTGACCCCTGCAGCGGCTTATCACATCAGGCTGTGACACAAAGTTTGACTAATGGAGTAGGTACGAGAATGTGTTACTACATTTTTTTTCTTTTTAAAATCTGCACAGTGTGTGCTTCCTTTAAACAGTTTTTATCATTATCATGGCCGATGCAGGACAACAATAAGACAGTACAAAAGGCCCAGATAATACTGGTGATCCTGCTGGAGAGCAATCATTTGTCTGTCAGATGAACTGTATTTTATGTGGATAGCTCAGTGGGTTACTGCCTTTGTCACAGGGATCCTTGTGTTACTTGCAGTTCAGAAGTTACAATCCTAACATAGGACAGTGACCAATGAACTGTCATCAAAGAGCTGCAGACAAACATGAATGGTATAGTTAGAACTTGGCTTTTTTTGTTTTGTGATATAGTTAGTACTTCCCCAGTCTTTCGTTATTCAAATGTTGCTAAAATGAGTATGTTTCGGCAGATATACATTTTTATCAGTAAAGCTGATCCCCATGGAATACTCTTTAAATCCTAAGGTTGTGTTTCCCCAGACCAAACCCTCTTAAAATATACTGCCCACCAGTATGGATGACATGTGATTCCTACACCTTGTAATCCTCATTGGCTTATGTGACATTCCCTGTAGACTGATTTACATACTTGTATGATTCATTGTCTCTGTATAATGTGTGCGTGGTGTAAAGTACTGACACACACTACACTGATCTGAGTAGCGCTATACAACAAATGAAATGCATATGATAGAGGGGCTAAGTAAAGATGAGGGGCACTGTTGGAGGGTGGCAGTGAGGGAATCTGAGGAAGAGGTCCTTTGGAATGTAGACAGAGGTCTGATCTGCTACAGTTTAGGAAAAAGATTAAAACATGTCTGTTTCCCAGAGTCTAATGTACTCGGGAGCCGCTCTGCCAGTCCATGTTGTCTTCCCCCCACAGCCTGTTGAGGATTTACGTACTAGCGCCAAGATACACGTTGGGTGATAGCTGCGCTTTATAAATTCCGAATACAATTCAATGTTCCTAGCTCCCAGCTGAAACGCATTGTATGTTGTAAAGAGTATGGCAGAAGTGTTTTTGGATTAGTAGATTGAACAGCGCAGAGCATATATTCTCAGTTAACTATTTTTTGTATGTTAGCAAAGTGTAAACATAGATGAAGAACACACTCAAAAACACGTTTGAGTGTAGGCAAAGACTCCCATTTCCTGCTGACAGTGCTGGATTTGTCCTTGCAATTATGCAAGAGGGGGGTGGCATTATCCCAGGGTTAGGCATCATCGTGCCATAGATGCCTGGAGATGCCACCCTTATGCTTGAGCTAGTTTTATTCAAATGGTAGGCACCATCATACCATGGATTCCCTTAACTTGCAAAGAATTAGCAACATTATGCCAGCGCCGGCTTTATACTGGAAATGTGCCAGTCACACACATTCAGGCATGCGCTCCCATACTCTGGCACACGCACTCTCACTAACTGTATTAAATGTAGTTACTCTGCGAGGCTGCAGTGCGTGTGGTGCAAGCTGCAGCCCCTCTCCCTTGTGGTACCTACAGCATAGCAGGAGGTATGGGGTCAAAAATGCAGATCTTGAATTCTAGCTAGTCACTTTGTGGTATGAAACGTATAGAGGTTGGCTGTTATTTAGGCATCTATTTTAATATTTGAGGAACTCCCTTGAATCGGCTGCCCTACTGTGCCTTGTTCTGTGTTTTGTTTAAACTTATCTGCAAGTAAAACATGATTGAAGGTTATTCCTCTTGATGCTGATTTTTAAATTTCAGGCTGAATTTTTCTATTTACTGTTCAAAAACACCCTTACGTTCTTACAATCAAAAGCTATATTACTCTTCCGCTCGGGTGGTCTGTCGCAGGTTTTCTGCCATTGCAATGAATGGAAATGCAGCTCTTTGATAGTTAATAGCTTACTGTTCTATATTAGAATTTAAACTGCAAGTAACAAAAGGGGCAACATTTCCCCACCCAATGAACAGTGCTCCAGTTAAGAATCTTTAGTAAAATCTTATGATGGTATCACCGTTGGGGGCATATTATCAAGAATGGCGTTAAAATTATCGCTGCTTTGCAGCAGGAAACTGCCGCTAAAGCGGCGATAATGGGCTTGATAATATGCCCTTGAGCGTTCCAATAGAAGCCGAGGTTCACACCAGAACATGGGCTTCTATTGGAATTCTCAAGGGCATATTATCAAGCCCATTATCGCCGCTTTAGCTGCAGTTTCCTGACGCTAAAGCGGCGATAATTTTAACGCCGTTCTTGATAATATGCCCCTTGGAGTCTTGTGCTTTTCTAAACCTGAAGTGTACTTGCCTGTGTAACCAATTCATGTCATGGAGTGTTTATCCAATTTGCAAACCGACCTTAAGACCCTTAACGTGGCGCTGTATGTGTAAAAATGCACCATCTTTTCACTTTTTAAAGTAAACGTTTGAAGTGACATTTGGCGCTGCACACGCGCGCGGTCTGGTTCCTGGCGCACATGGCCAAGGTTGCAGCGCACAGAGACCCTCCACTGCCGCACACAGAGGAAATAAATTAGAGGGAACATTGGTGGTAAGAGTATCTTTTTAAGGGTTTAGGGGTGGCTAGGGGTATAAGGGCATTTTAGGGGTAAAGGGTGATTAGGGGTATAGAGTTGTAAGAGTATTTTTAGATTTAAGGGGTGAAATAAGTGGACCACTTTACCGACTAGGCAGCGCGACTCACACCAGTAGACCATAGTGGTCTCACCCCTTAGGTTCCCCCTCTTGCTAAGCATAGTCCACTACCATGGGTCTCGAGTTGCGGTCCACTTATTTCACTGTGCTTGCTTTTACCACTTTTTAGCAGTTAGCAGAGCCTTATACTCTACTTGATCAAGCGCTTCATTTCGCGCAATGGGCCACATTCTGCTCATTTTTAGCCCATGAACACACTGCTATCATTGTAAGATCAAGCCCTCATTGTCGCGCTATTGCCCTTTAATTGCGCTGCGCATGCGCGCTCGATGTCAACCAGACATCCCCATCATGCATGCGTGAGTGTCAGCCGGCCCCCATTACCATCCGGGACGACGGGAGACCACAACAGGTTTTTGGCGGGTTGCGCTCTGATACCTAGTAAGGTTGCGCGACTGATAGTACATAGAGGCTATCCGAGAGCATTCTTGACCTGGCAGCTCACATGCCTCTCACTCCGATTTTTCTGTCTCCCCAGAGTCTGACAGAGGAGCGAACTCCTCCCGAGCCCCGATCAGCTACTTTAGCTCAATCATAGTGTAATTATATCTTTTAACATAAGCGCTGCTGATTGAAGCGATTCCGCTTTCCTTGTTTTTAATAACACAAACTTAGATAGCTCGGTGCTCCGCATGACAGCACTATGCCGGCTTCCTCACGTGTGCGTTCACTTAAATGACGCCCACGCACAACTCCACCACCACGGTGGAAAGCTTCCACACTATTGCGGTGCAGCACTGTACATCACGGTGAACAAAGCCAACATCGTGACAACCCTTGGTTGCCACTAGATTGTCACGTGGAAGTCTCACAGCCTCATAGCAACGTTAAGACTGTATACTATCATACTAGCTGCTGCACTACCTCAGCATGCAGCATGCCCACCATATGTTTGTATTGCATCTATAGGTACCATCACCTAGTAGGTCAAATTGGATGACCATAGCACTTAAGATTGCATTTTATGTTGCTTAATACCACTGCAATTATTCTGTCTATTTGTCATGTGTATATACATGCTCTGTGCTGTTTCCTTTTTCCCACAGGTCCTTTTTTCATAAGTGTCCGTAATTACGTAGACACGCAGTCCACACACCTTAGCGTGTGTGTAGGTACTAGTTTTTCATTGTTTTCACTTTTCATGTGACACTACTCACTTTGCCACTCACCACTTTCACCGGTCCTGAAGAAAGCCGCCCCCTACATTCTGCTACGGGCTGAAACATGTAGACCTATCACATAGACAACTACAAGATAATTAATTATTTTTAGTTGCATCACAAACAATTTTTAATCATATCCTGAGCCACCATTAATAAAAATAGAGAGGCAAGGATTCTCAGAGATAATTTTAATTCACATCACATCACATCTTTGCACCACACCAGCTCCGCTGTAATCAGGCGTCGTAGCACAACCGGGGGGCATTCGGCCACCCGGTTGGGACCCCAATGATGAAGCAGGACACCAACCAGGTTGGTGTGTGAGGGGTCTTTTAACAAACCCAGTGGGTTCCAAACACTGCCTACTAGTAATTGTGCCACACATAAATTGGGTTCGTCCATTATTGTTTAACGTAAATATACTTTTCTCAAACGTTATTCCTGCCTCAAAGCGGCAAACATTTTTGGGTCAAAGCCTTGTCTGCCCATCCATGAGTGGTTGCATTGGAATGCCCATGTGCCATGGCTGAGCTGCCCCCTTGACCCAAAGTGGCTCTACTTTGTATTACTTTAGGGCTACCTTCCTGCACAAATTTAAATTTGCACCGGAAAGTAAATCCCACTCAAGACTTTGTATTGGTTTGCATCACTTTTTATGAAACTGCACCGCTGCAAAGCCATAATAAATCTGTCCCTTAACTGATTGGCCGTCTGTATTGTCTGGCCAAAGAGGAGTTGGATAGACCCCAGGCCCTGGACTGGATACACTGTTTGTGAATGTGTCCGGGCACCGGGCAGATGGCAATAGCGATGTAGGGTATGATGATGTCCAATTCAGTGGTTAAGAAGGCAAAAGAGGCACTGATGAAGGATTATTGGGCCTGCTTTGGGCCTTTCAAGCTATATCTATGGCCTGCAGGAGGGAGTAGGGTACTCAAACGTTCCGACAAACGTACAAGCCAAATTTCTCTCGCATGTAACTGTTAACAATTTGAAGACAGCGGCGATGGCTTCAAGTAGGGGTTAAAGGGTGGTGACTGCTCACATGTAACTAGAAGGTAGTTGACAATGCTATTTTTGGATAACACATATCTAGAAACCAGCTGGTGGAGGTTTTAAATAAATTAAGAACCAGAAAGACTCACGCACTTTTAAGCAGTACACCAGGTTTTCAGAGACGAGTTCACAACCTTCAAATCATTCCAAACCCAGGATGTATGACCCAACTTCCAAAAGATCTTGCTTTCATACCCAGGTAATCTGGGGTGATGAGCCAAAATGCCAACTTGCCCAGCTAGGCATCATAAGTCTTGACTATGCTGAGCCCAGGGTCGAAGCATATCATAGAGTTCTCAGCTTCGCCACCAGGTTCCATCCTCACCCTCATCCCCTAGCCCAGGAATCAGAGGAAGAGGCAGGTGCTACTAGAGAGAGCATTCTGCCCCTGGTCCTGAAGGCATAAATCACCGGAATCATTCTGGTAGAGCAGATTTGTCACTTCATTCTCTTCCTGATTCTAAAGTTCTATTGTGCACAATGGTTGTTTATCTAAATGGGGGATGGGATAAAAAAAATTGTCAAGACTTCCCTGTTCATGTTTGGTACACACCAGAAAAAAATATCCTCTGGTGTCCAAAGTGAAAGGTATTAATGCTGCTAAACATTCATGGGGGCTGATTTACAAGCCCCTTCTGACAACTGTACACCGCCGATGCGTCACTTTGCGACATATTTACAACGTGACGCATCTAGGAAGATGCATCACGTTGTAAAGCCCCGCGCTACATTAGACCTTCGTCAGGTATAATGTATGCAGGGTGGGCTTTCTCATGCAGGAACGCCTCGTAAAAGTGACGCAGTAAAATCTACAAGATTTCACAGAGTCACTTTTACGACGCCACTGCGTCAAAACCTTGCACCTGCTTGAAGCAGGCGGAAGGAGTGACTCAGCATGTTAGGAATAGAACCTTCCATACACCCACTCCCACATAACCATTCACAAACACATTCACAGACCTATACCAGTGCTTCCATACCGACTCACTAATTCATGGGTTTGTGAATGGTTGTGCGGGAGTGGGTGTATGAAAGGTTCTATGGGGGTCTGAGTGGATACGATGGTGATTTTATGATGTCATCAGTGATGTCACTGACCATGTCATGGATGATTTAATATGTGAGGTCAAAAGCATTGTATTGCAGGGGCGCAAGTTATAGTTATGCTGAATTTCAATGGTTTTGCACAAGTTAAATCTGAACCTACCTATAATGTCTCTGTGACTTTTTTTTTTTTCAATGAATTTCTAAGTTTTTTTTACGTGAAGTAAGATGCCCATCGCAATGCACAATGAGGGTGGGCTTGAACGCAGGGCCTGGCCTGGCATTGTGCTGCCCGGATCCAACCTTGCTGCTCCTGTGCCCCTCCTCCTTGCCAACCATGTTTGAAGGAGAGAGCATGAGCACTTTAGCACTGATAAAGTGCACAAAGTCCTAAAGCCAACAAAATTGAATTCAGCAAAGCAGGAAGAGTGTAGAAAAAAGGCATGGGCAAATACCATGCCAAAGATGGCAGGTCCAACAGTCTTCCTTCCCATTCACTCTGCAGGACACTGTCTTGACTAAGGGGCTGATTTAGATGTGGATGGGGGTCCCACTGCTGCCTTCACGTCTGACCCCCCACCGATCACGATGGTGATGGTCGGACAGCCACCGCCTCCAGGATCCTGGAGCCTGCGGCGGCGGTAGTGGGATAAGCAGGCGGAATCACGGTAGGGCCGATGCTGGCACCGCCAAGCAGACTCCAACCTGCGTTTCCTCCAAGCATTTCATGCCATGAAATGCTTGCCGGAAAGGCATGTGAAGTGGGGTGAGTATAGGGGATGTTCTTTAGGCCCTCCTGTGAGCCACACATTCCCGCCGCCGTGACACCGCTGCTGCCGCACCACCCACCCTGGATTACTGTTGGAATCTGGTGGGTGGGACTGCAGACAGCTTGGGAGTCTTCCTTGGACCGCCACAGTGGCGGTCCAGCAGGAAGACCAGCAACTTCTAAATCAGGCCCTACATTTTTTCTCCTCCTAATTTTATTGCTTGCGGTGTGCTGATGGTTCAGGTTTGGACCGATAATTTTTTTATCCTTTCAGTGTTAGGTTTCGGTAAAGAAACAAGGAGCTTGAGGGTCCTAAAGCAAGCATAACTTTTAAACTGGACTGGCCCAAACTCTCTGTAAACAGTTGGGACAAGACGTTAATAGATGCTGAGACCCCGCTTCAGAACTCCACTGTCAAGGAAGATCTGTTTCAATGTAATTACTGGATTACAACCACTTTAGATTTCGACTTCCCAGTTTTGGTTAATCTCGCTGCCAGGTCTCGCCTCACAGCTCCATGGTACACTGCTGATTTAAAGTTAGCTGAACTACAGTGTACAAGACTGAATCACGAGTGGCAGAGGGGATATCAACATAAGAGTAAGGGCCTCATTTTGGTTTCAGTGGACGGGTTACTCCGTCACAACGGTGACTAATATCCCATCCACCGAAATATAAATCCCATAATATCCTATGGGATTTATATTTCAGCAGATGGGATATTTGTCACTGCTGTGATGGAATAACCTGTCTGACGAAATCTAAATCAAGAGCTAAGTCAAAGCTACAGGTGGCACTGACAGATTATTTTTTAAATATCTGAATAAAAATCTAACTTTTGTGTTTTCAAAATTCTTCAAGTACACAGGCCCTCTATTGGAAGCCTTTCGAGAGATGTGTAACAAGCTGCAAGTCTTTTTGAAGGACAGGATCAAGGCTATCTGTGATAATTTTTCTTTATCTATACAGATCACGAATAAAATCGCTTTTATGAGTGCTTTTCCTGAGTCAAATGCTTTTCTACCTCCTTGCAATTTTAATACAACTTGATGGACTTCCCTTTATCAATTTCATTAGGGTCTCCTTTTGTCCCCTAACTCCTTGGCTCCTCCATAATATACCACCAGCATTGCTTGAGGCCATTCTTGTACTTTGTAACAAATTGTTTGTCAATATACAATTGTTCTGCTACCTTGGATACAGGCTTTGCTTTTGCAGCTGCTGAGGAAAACTAATGCTGATACAACAATGCTTTGCAAATATGAGTCAATCTCACTGCTCTGTTCTCCAAATAAAATTCTGGAGAAGACCATTCGTTTTCTGGAGAGCAACATGACAGTCTACGAGACGCAGCTGGAGTATTGGCCATCCGCAGCTCGAACACTGCTCTGGCCTCTGTGCTAGATGATTTGTGACTTCAAGAGCATTGGGGCTTCTTGTGGACTTGGGGTCTTAGCTGTTTAACTGCACCCCTTTCAAACCTGTATCTCAGGAAATCCTCCTGGCTGTGTCACTCAGCTTTAGATTTTTTAACCTTGATGTCCATCTTTGGCTGCTAATGAGCTACGCAAGTGACATGGATATACTGATTTCTTTGGAGGAATCTGCATTTGATGCTGTCTCGGTTTTTAAGGACTCTATGATGAGAATGGAGGGGGGCGTGGCTAACCGCCGATGTATGTAGCCTGACGCGGACTGTGAAGCTCTCTCCCCGGGATCCCCCATCCGACATTCTCCTGAGCCCCAGCACCGATGACTGCTCAGTGTGAGGGTGAAGGAGACACCCCAGAACAATTTCTCTGAGTAGACAGGGGCCCCGCCCAACAGACAGAGCGGCGAACGACAAAGAATGATGCAGCCTCCGGACGACTACGACATAATGGCGGCCGCTCCCGACTTTGAAAGCTAACTTTGGGAGCCCGCTCGCAGTGTAGCCACCAAGGCCGGAGGCCCAAAGCGCAGCAACCCGAGGGCACCTCTTAACAACTTCTTACTACACTATAAAGGACCCAGCGGTGCAGTACTGGCAACACTCTGCCGGAGATGGCCCATTAGGCATAAGCACAGCCCTTGATTACCAGGAGGGCCGGAGACGTTGCAACGCAGAAGATGGGACACAGGGTGGTCCGCTCCGAGCCTGTGCACCTGCCCATAAGTTAAGAGGGAGCAGGTGGAACGCACTTGAGCCCGGAAGATATCCCTGCAACCTGTGAGTGACCGCCCTTGCTCATGGACGCACGGAAATCCAGGGAGAACACTGCCACAAAGGTAGGCTGTGCGGGGTCTACTGAGAGGTTAAGCAAACAGCTGTGCACAGAAGGGGGAGCCAGCTGGAGTTACTCGCGGCCCAGCGTATGCTGGCCTAAGGAGAGACGGGCAGACAGTGAAGAGGCCTGTGGAGATGCAGGAAGGGCCAGCAGCCCAAGGAGCGGTGTTGCAGGTGCGGCTTTGCTGAATACAAACCAAAGGCCCATTGCCGGGCTGCGGTGTAGCCAGAGGACCGGGCAGTGAATCACCAGTAGGTACCTAAACGAGGAAGGGCCTGGCGGGCACGGCCGTGGTTCAAGTACACAAAGGACCCGGGAAGTCACGACACTTAAGGTGGGCTGCGGAGGGGCCTGAGGTGGGACTGCGCCCTGGTCAGCGTGGGAGTGGAGCCAGTGGAAAGCACTTGAGACCCCGCGGTGAACACCGTAACCCATGAAAGAGCGTAGCACAAGGGAACCTGCAGAGCAGAAAGCAAGCTGCGAGAGGGCCACACGCGATCGCATGCTGCAGCCCTAACAAAGAGTGGCATGGCAAAACATCTCATGGGTCCCACAGCTGCTGTACCTGCATGTGAACATAAAGAGGAACAGGGGGAACAGGATTGAGGAGGTAGGCGGCGGGGGACCCATCATGAGTCTACTCTGACAACATGGTGCGTGAGTGGAGTAGCCGGGAGCTAGCTGAGCCTAATACTGCATTGGACCTGGAGAGCAGGAGGCGTGCAGACAAAGGGGAGAATTGTGACACCAACGGGGATATCAAGCGGGCCAAGGGACCTCATGCGCCATAACCATTTACTGATCACACACTCCCAGAACCCACAAACTATAACCTACTGAGGGAGCGGAGCCAACTCTGTGATCCCGGGAAAGAACTGGAAGCGTAGCACTGTGTGACAGTGAGAATCAAGGAGCAACAGAGAAACACCCCTCGCCTCTGTTCAATGTCCAACATGCGGGGAGGGAAATTGATTGTGCAACATGGGGAAAATACCAAAAAAGAGAGGTCATAATACTTTTGACATGGGCAGGGTGAGTGCATATACAGATGAAGAGGAAGACAGTGCTGAAGTGGTGAAAGAAGTCACCCATGTATGCCCGACGCTAACAGACATCATGCAGGCTATCACAGCGTCCCATAAAGCCCTAGAAGTTAAAATTTATGTCATCGGCACTGACCTAAGTCTGCTAAAAGATGACCATCGCCGACTGGTGGAGAGAGTGAGGAATTCAGAGTGGATAATCTCTGACCTTCCCACAGAGGTGATAGAACTGTGAAAATCCCTGTCAGACATAGAAACCAAAGTGCGGATCTTAGAAGTGAGAGCAGAAGACAGCAAAGGTAGTTCTCGCAGGAACAACCTGCATATAATAGGAATACCAGAGCGAGAAGAGGGGAGCGACATGGTGCAGTTCCTGGAGCATTGGATAAAAACAGAAGTGGCCCCCAGAGTGGCTCTCCCAATTCTAAGCATTAGAAAGAGCACACAGGGTCCCATCAGGACCCCCTAGACCAGGCGCTCCTTCACAGATGATAGTGGCTCAATTGCTCCACTTCCGGGACCAAGACTTTAACCTAACACAAGCCCACTGGAAAAGCAACCTACAGATCGAAAACAGCTAAATCAAGGCATTCCCTGACTTCACCAGGGAAGTGAAGAGACAAAGAACTACATTCCTAACGGTGAAAAATAAGTTACGGCAGTTACAGATACCATATGCAATGCTGTTTCCGGCCCGATTGAGAGTGGTCACCCCGACTGGGGTGCAGTCTTTCCAGTCGCCACGGGATGCTTGGGAATGGCTCAATTCTGGCTCGGGTCGCTGATCGCGCGGAAACTCCCTGGGGTCAAGGAAAAGAGACAGGCTCAGACAAAACTAGGACACCGTCATCAACAGAAGTAATGGAAAATGGCACTAAGTCCTCAAGGCACTCACAGAGCTCAGCCAAACGGTTTCTAGTCCCAGATCAACACGGAGCGACCAAGAAGAGGGACGTTCAGACCGCTCCCAGGACTTCAGAGCTGTAGAAGACTCGGAGACGGACCTCTCTAAAATAACCCCCAAGTCAGCTCATTAAATCATATGAACAAGGGACTGCTGCGAGGAATGGGACAATGGACGTAATGGATTATATGCTTTCGGCTTTGTTCTTGGGAAAGGAAGGGCTGCAACTAGCTATAATAAGTTGAGATACATAAGGTACTGGGGTGGCAAATGCACCAACAAGATGGGGGAACCAGAGGGCAGGGTTCCCAATCCTGCTGGCTGATACAGCAACCCCAAATACAGTAGTGCTTTTCTTTTCTTGAAGTTTGGATGGGCACTGGACTATTACCTGTCCTGGGGAGGGGGAGTTGGGTAGTTGATTTGTTTGGGGGTTTACAGTTGGGGGCCAGGCATGTCTGGAGTAAGAAAGCTCTTTAGTAAATTCTCACAGGGAGGGACAGGGTACTTGATAGGTCCAGCATACAGGCCCCAACCAGAAGTGGAAAACAAAAGGTATGCTGTGCCTAGGGGGACTGAAGAGGTGGGCAGGAAAAGGAGAAAGGGGGAAGGACACGCCGGGATAGGTAATCGCTGAAGGGAGTGAAAGAGTGAGTGCTCGTCCAGGGATAGCTCTGATTAGGAGCAAATGCCCTCACACACCCCTGGGGGTGTCATGCTTCATCATAGGGCAGTTCCTCATTGGGGTGGCTCTGCAATGCCCAACGGGCCCCGCGAGGGGGCTCTTTGCCAGAGGTCTTCTCGGGTTTGCAGCCGTGAAGCTAGATGATATTATGTGTGGGAAAAACTGTGTGGAGTGAGTAGATGTGTGAATCAGGGAGTGCAATTTAAAAATGGCTCCAAGCTACCCCAGGGGGATTTTATTCACGGAATATCTGGGCCATCGATAAAAACAGACTAGAAAAATCACGAACTGAGATGAGGAATTAGACCTGTGTCAGTTCTTGTGAAATGTGCAGAAGGGTCAACATGTTTCTTGCCTTTTTTTAAAGTCCAACAGGATCTCGGCAATTCATCAGGACCTAAGAAATTCTCCTACTCTCAAGGGGGCGGCGAATAATATGCAGCAGAGGTCAAAGTCACGGTCCCTATTGTCAGGATGCTATAGTCATCCTGGTATGTAAAAAAAATGTTTAAATGAAAAGTGAGGTACAGTGATACCTTCCGAAGATAGATGCACCTAGAGAAAAGGAAAGGTCAGCATACAAGTCAATTATTACTTGATGAGGCAAAGACTGGGACTTCCTGAAAGTAAATATAAACAGGGCGGAGGGAGGAAGACAAAGGGGGGAGTAAGGGGAGGGGTGAAAAAGAGGGGGGGGAGACAGGGGAGTAGGCAACTGTCTTGCCCGGGTGAAGGAACCAAGGATAAATGAACAGTACAACAAAAGAGACAAAGGCAGTTAGTACTCCTGGAGAAAGAGGCACGTACATGTATACATAAATATATTCCATGCTCAAACACTAGGCATCTGCTGACATGTCCTTCCCCCTTTTCCTTCCCCTTCCCCCCTCTTAGTCCCCCTAGGAACCGCATACATTTTTTTTTAGGAACTCTTTAGTGCCAGTCCAATGGTGCCCACCATAGACCTCAATTGCATTTCATGGAATGTACGAGGAATGCACACCATGGCAAAGTTCTACAAGATACATTCATACTTGATTCGTAGGGGAGCACAAATTGCAATGCTGCAGGGAACACATATAAATGTAAAAGAAGGGGCAGCACTACAGCGTCGATGGAGGGGACAAGTATACTATACGAGTTACTCAGCATTTGCTAGAGGAGCGTTAATATGGGTGAGAGCAGGAGTCCCCTTTAAGTGCACCAGGCAGTTAATTGACTCTGAAGGGTGGTATGTCATGTTCATTGGCAAACTTGACGGTAAAGACATGACGATTGGGAGTATATACGGCCGAAACATTGATCAAACTTCCTTCTTTGCTACCCTTTCTTAAACACTAGCACGTGCTCTGACCGTCTCAGTGATATTGGAGGGAGACTACAATTGTGTTGTGGACGTTGACCTGGATTGCTCCCATCCATCCCTGCAGGATTCACCCATCCGTAGAGCAGCTGAAGCGCACAGACACTGGCAACACCAATGGGGGCGATAGATTCCTGGAGGGGGATACATATTACTCTTTCTTCTCACATCTACATGAATTACACGTTAGGCTCAATACTGTGCTGTGCTCCCCAGATGTACACAAATGCATTCAGACTAATGAATATCTGGCACGGACGATCTCTGATCATAACCCAATATTAGTAGGTCTTATTTGGATTCAAAGTATTCCTAATATTCCTACCTGGTGCCTCAGGACGGAGGTATTGGAAGATCAGATATATCAAGCGACAATACGAACATCTATTGAGCAATACTTTGACGAAAATGCAGGTACTGCTACAAGCCTCATGGTAGAGTGGGAGGCTCTCAAAGTGTCACTCAGGGGCAGATGTATCTCTGAGATGGCAGGAGTGAGGGGGACCCTATTAAGGGACACACAGTTAGCCAAACAACAACTCGGGGAGCTTGAGAAGGCAAGACTGAAGAATCGAGAAATACAGGAGGAGTTGCTAGCAGCCAAAGAAACAGTAGTGGAGCATGTAAAAAGGGTGCACTGTTTTGACTATAAACAGTAAATGACAGGAGCTCACGCAGAGGGGGACACATCTGGGGCACTACACATGGCTAGCCGATCCGGCCAAACAGGGATCGGTTATGCTTGAATTGAGAGACAAACAGGGAGAGGTACAGTATCGCCAACAAGACATCAACAGGGTATTTTTTGACTATTACACAGAGTTATATAAAAGTAGAGTGTCACCCACAGAAGTAGAAATAGTTGCCTTTATAGGAAATGTGGCACTGCCAACGATTGCAGAAGAGGAAGCGGAGTCACTGGGGAGGGACATAGAACTAGGAGAGGTGAGACTTGCTATCAAATCTATGGCCAGGAACAAAACGCCTGGGACCGACAGATTCCCAACAGAGTTCTATTCCATGTATGCTGACCTCCTGGCCCCCCAGTTAGTGGAGTTGTATAACCAAGCGAAGCAGGCTGGGAAACTGCCGGCATCCACGAGAGAGGCTCTAATTATCCTGTTACTAAAACCGGGGAAACAGGCATATGATATAACAGCATATAGGCTGCTCTCCATGCTCAACCTGGATTATAAGATTCAAGTGAAATTCTAGCCACACGTCTCCTGACACATGTCAGACCTTATCCACAAAGATCACGTGCGGTTCATACCGTCTTGCAATACAGCAATGTACGTATGGAGACTATTGCGAATATTAGAGGCAGATTCTTACTGCAAAGAGGAAATGGCCGTCTTTGCAGTTGATATAGAAGAGGCATTTGATAGTCTTGAATGGCGGTATTTGTTCTGGGTGATGTAGAAATTTGGTTAACGGGCAGACTTTGTTGCATGGACATCCTTACTCAATGCTGACTCTAGTGCTAGAGCCCATGCTGGGAGGCTAATATCAGAAAGTTACAAATGGATAGGGGAACGTGACAGGGGTCTCCTCTATCAACACTTCTATTTGCCCTTGTCATGGAGCCCCTAGCCGCCAGAGCCAGAACAGGAGACTCCTACCAGGTTCAAACTCATCATATAGCGCTCTACGCTGATCATTTATTGCTATTTCTCCATAACTTGAGTGAAGATCTCAATGGGGCAAGGGAAATGCTGGCGACCCTGGGGAGAGTGGCGGGACTTAAAGTTAACTGGGTGAAATCATGCCTCTTACCCACCTTAGTGGGAGGAGAGAGATCGCAGGCCTCAGATGGAGTACTATGGGAGGACAGATGCCTGCCCAACCTGTGAATATAGGTCTACCATAGCCGAACAGACCTATTAGAAGGTAACGTGGGAAAAGTGATCAGAGGTGCGAAAACATGCTTTGAGGTTACTCTATCTCTTTCGGGCACTCCCGATCTGGATCCCGGGAAGGATGTTCCGACACCTGCAAACACTGGTGACGTCATTCCTATGGGGGGTAGGGAGATGCAGCGTAGCACTGACCACTCTCACGAGACCAAAGGCAGCGAGAGGACTGGTATTACCAGATTCTTAATAAGACTATATAGCTGCTGAATTGCAATGGCTCACGAAATGGGTTGCTGGTCGAGTGCTGAGAATTTAACAACTAGATGCTGCAACCCCAAGCCTGAACCTCCTCTCCCGAGTGGTGCAACGCCTGCCCACAAAGGAGAAAGATTATGTCACTGGATTAAAAGTGATTCGCACATGCTGGATTAGAAGTCTGCAGAGGTCCAAAACCAGACAACCATACACCCCAGATATTCCACTATCCATTTGTAAGGAATTGCCACATGGGGGGACTGGTGTGGGCTAGAGGAGTGCATAACATCAGGAGTGACCACTGTTGGAATGCTATATGAAGACGGCACCTTGCTGCCGTTTAATGACTTTAGGGAAAGATATGATTTGCCCCAGGGACATTTTTTGCTACACATCGCCTTCACAGCGGCAATATGAAAGCAATGGAAAGGGGGGGTTCTCAGTGCCACCACTATCAGAAGGGTGGTAATATGTAGTGTCCCCTTCTGGGACATATATATTGCAGTTACCTGCTTATATAGACGACTCCCGAATGCATCACTCCCAGCTCTAAATACTTTGCAGCAACACTAGGAAGAAGACCTAGGAGATCCCATAGACAAGAAAGCATGGGATGACCTAGTGGAACGAGCAAGCAAGATCACTAGAAATGCCAGGTTTCAACTAATTAACCTGTATGTCCTTCATTGAGCATACCTCACACCGCGACGCATCAACAGATACTTTAACACAAGGACAGCGGTATGTCCCCGATGCAGTGAGGAGGGAGTGGAATTCTTACACATATCCTGGACCTGTCCGAAACTAGAGAACTTTTGGAGGGCGATAGCCACAGTCCTAACAGAGGTGACAGAGAGGGAAGTGGCCATAATACTACCTTTTACACTGGTTCCCCCACACTTCTAAAAATAAAGTAACCCGAAAATTTGAGGACCAGGGACTTTTACTTGCCAAACAAGAGATCCATAGTCATTTGAAGACATAACAGGGCCCCAGAGCGGATAGGTGGAAGAGGGAGCTTGTAAAATGGGCAGGGTGAGCAAGTGTAGCTTGAGCAACGAAGAGTACCCAGGCAACATACATTATGAGCAGAGACCTGAAATTGATCCACTGGAGATATCGTCTACCCAATGACCCGTAAGATATAAGCAGGGACCATTAAACACCATGACATGCCTTGCAGGGAGGAGGAGGGTGGGAAGTTCATGGCTTCCTGCATGAAGCAGACGAGAACGCATTATAGCCCATAGCTCTGTGTCCTTAGAAGATCACAGATGATGGTCAGGTTAATAAAGGCCAGTTAATGATAGAAAAGACGAACAGTTACCCTACTTGAGGCTGCCCGACAAGCAACATCGCAGGGGGAAAGATCTGAAGGCACGAGCACATCACAATGCTATGTAGGAAAATAATGTACTTGTATTGCTGACTGTAAGAAGTCTTGATTACCTGTTCAATAAAATCTGTAAAAATAAATTATGGGAATGGAGGGTTGGATACACCTGATTGTTTTCAGATTGAATCCAGACAAGGATTGTCCTTTCCTGGACGTAGCTCGTTTTTCACTCTTCACACAGGCCTTTGACCCTCCCAATTGGGTACGGCACCTTTGCTTCGGGCGTCATCGCTCCGCAACCTAGGACTCAGTGCGATAATGACCTCTCCCTTACTATTCAGGCAGCTAAGCTGTCCTCTATTTGTTTTGCCTATATGAAGACTTTATTCTAGCACACCAAGACCACTGGTTGTTCAAGGCACCATTTTAAGTCGACTAGAGTTGTGTAACTCCATATTTATTGACTCTCCCTCTGTTCTGAATTGTCTTCAGTGTTTTCAGAGCCAAGCCACAAGCTTTTCCTTAAAACTATCAGGTCGGTCTCCTGTAAAGCCTTCCCTGAGCACATTACACTGATTGGCAGTTTCTTTTTAAAGTTATGTGCATTCTGTTTGGAGCTCTCCATCACAACATGAACACAATTCAAGTGTACCAGTAAATCTTTTCGATAATTCTTGTGAGTGCTACACAGAATAGCCTACAATGAAATAACTTTAATGTTTGGGAAAAAGATTTACTGGCACACATGATTTGTGTCCATGTTGTGATTAATTAACTAATGCTGTATCTATTGGTAATGGGGGGCAACTTGCTTTGATTGTAAAATGTAATTGTAAAGTCCTACGTAAGCATCTTGTGGGCTAACTTCATGCAATAGTCCCTGTGCTCTAGAAATGGAAGGCGCTAATGTACTTCCAACACTAGGTGGCAGCAGAAGACTAGTATAATTTTGCACTCATGCTTTTGCTATATATGCATCTTAATCAGGCTCATCGTATCTTTTGCTACAGACTTTAATAAAAACAGAAGATTAATCAGGACAGAACACTCTCCAGTGGGATCTCTGCTGCTTTCGCATTCCACCTAACTGCTGAGCACAGGAAGGCCCCTAAAGTCTCCTTCACTGCAGAATTTCCATCGATGTTTACTGTCTGCAGCTTGTAAACCTGTGAATGATGCAATGCTGAACGGCACGCTACTCCAGAACTCAAGGATCAGTGGTTGGTCAGTGTTATTGGTTATTGTAGGATATGAGGGTCTTGTGAGCTCAAGAAATCTATTCCTTCAGTTATTTGTGGTAGATTAAAGTAACAGGAGTTGGGTGTGATCATTAGTGTGGAAAGGCAGTATGTGTGTTCATGCAGATGTTTGTGGGGGCTAATAGATGGGCCAGAGGAGATTAGGCGCTGTTAGGTTGCAGGTGATCACTTTCCGAAATAGGAGAGGTTGTGAACTTTAACATGAGTTGCGGGCAACTTGGAGGAATACATTAATAGAGATTAAGGAAAACATGCATGTGACTTGGAGAAGGTTGTTCTCAAAGATAAGAGATGATAGAAAGGATGGGAAAAGCC
Organism: Triturus cristatus; assembly: GCF_964204655.1. Classification (NCBI taxonomy): domain Eukaryota; kingdom Metazoa; phylum Chordata; class Amphibia; order Caudata; family Salamandridae; genus Triturus; species Triturus cristatus. Next base: position 965,464,543 of record NC_140589.1, read on the forward strand.
ATTTGAAAGGAAAAAAAGAGTGGTGACAATAGACGTTTTAAGTAAAGCTCAATTTTTCATGCTGGATATTAGGAATACAGACAGCATTTTTTGAGACAGCTTGCAATTTAGGGCTGCAAGACTGAAAAGAAATAACATTCGCGTGTAAAAATAGTGCTATATTAGGTACTTTGACAGGCGCTAGAGTAAGGCGAACAGTCTGCCCACTACTAGGCTACCACCGGAACTCTGCTTCAGCAGGAGAGCAGCCCAGTTCAGGGGTTGGAAGTGTAAATTAATGGCTAGATGAAAACACTGAAAGGACGTTCTGCAAAACATGGAGCGAATGTCCACTGATTGAACATCAGTGGCCTTTAGTTTGCTTCACAGCATGTGGTGTTCTATATCCTGTTTTTGAGGTCATTATTCACTGCCTAGGAGCGAATTTTGCAAAATGCAACTCGATTCGGAATTTACTGAGTCACTAAATGCAATTCCATATATGGTAAAATTAATCATACTGAATCTGTAAATATTTCCCTAACACGACTGGACGGATAGAATATGAATTCCCAATTTGTGATTCAGAACAAATTGGTGTTCCGAAGCTTTGTACATGCAGCCTATACTACGAAAGCATTAATGCCATGAATGACTCCACTATGGATGCAAATTGTCTTGTTGATTGTGTATGTGTTCGAATTTGAAGCTACGTGTGAAGTCCTTTCATTTACAGTTATAAATATTGTGAGGTCATAAGCATACATTTACTGTGAGAGTTATGGTTTAAAAGGTAGTTGTGTAAGCTATGGTTTGCGGAACTAACCATAACTAGGGAATTTGAGGATTTTGTTTCAGATTGATTTTGCATCTATAACTGATTCTTAATTGTGCTTTTAAGTGAATTTTAGTGGTTTCTTAAACATACATTCATTTGTTATGACAAACGCTAAACATACCTTCATATAAACTGTGGGCCTCATTTATGAGAAGTGACGCATTGCTGCGTGAAATCAGCGATGCGTCACTTCTCAGTCCGCCCTCCTTGCGACACCAATGATGCGTCATATTTATAATATGACGCATCATGTCGCAAGGAACGACAGATATGTCAGTATAACTGACGTATCTGTCGGTGCAAAAAGTGGCGCATTGCTGGAGTTGTGTCGGAAGCCTGATGCAACTCCAGCAATGTTCCTTTCACATGGGGCAAGCCCGATGTGAAAGGGCCTGCGTCACCCTTACACCTGCCATGAGGCAGGCGTAAGGTTTTGACGCATTGGCGTCCTAGTAGTGGCGCAGCGAAATCTCATAGATTTCGCTGCGCCACTCCTACGACCCTTTCTTGCGGGGGTACGCCCACCCTGCATACATTATACCTGGCGCAGGTATAATGTAGTGCAGGGGTTTACGAAGTGACACATCTACCTAGATGCGTCACTTCGTAAATATGGCGCAACATGGCGCATGTTTTACGCCACTGGTGCATCACAAAAAGTGACGCACCAGTGGTGCAAAAGTGACGCAGGGGCTCATAAATGAGCCCCTGTGTTTTCTTAGATGGAAAGGTAAAACTGTTTTAATATTATTTGTGTGGCTTTATGTGGTAGGAGATGATAATCATGGATGCCATTTAAGGATCACCAGCGGTTGCATCTGTGACCCCTGGGTTGATAAACAGACTGGACTGGCTGAATAATGATTGTTTTGCAAAAAGAAAACATGCAAACCCGATTGTGTTTTTTTTTATTCCGGAAGTGTGTTACATAAATAACAAACATAGCAAAAAAGGCAATATGATGAAAAAAATTAAAACATTCAGATTGGCAGTATAATTTAAAACAAGTCAGTTTCACCTTCAAAGTACAATGTTTGAGTTCCAGGAAAAGTCAAGTAGAAAGACTAATTGCACCTTCCACCATGAAGTTATGCCTAGCATTATTCAGGAATTAAGCCAGAATTGTTTAAACAAGGGCACAACCCTACACCATGCTTTGATCGCCTTTTATTCTCTTGTTTTCCTCCATCTTGGCCAAGTATGTTTTCAGAGGGCCCAGGTATCTCTAGGACAAGATGTACTCATTGGGACGTAACATTGCCCATTGCACTTTCATTGCGCACCACCACCATGTCTCTAAATCTGCCCTTTTCTTAGGGAGTTGGACTGTGCATCCATAACATAGTTAGTCTTTGTTTAGCTAAGAAAAATGAAATGGCAGGCAATCTTCTGACTGTCTTTGGGATATCTTGCATACAGTCCAGGGGAGCCACCGGCCAGCGTTGTTGGGATATCCACACCTACCATCCTTGCCAAGGATGAAACATGCAATGTAGCCTATCCCCTGAGCATCTCCAGGCTAGATGTATTGTCTGTTGCTACCTATGGCACTTTGGGCTTTGGTCCATCATATGCAAAAACAAAAGTGTATAATGATATCAATGTAAACATTTGAAATGTAAAACCTTGTGCCTATTATACATGGATCAGCCATTTTATATGTCCATGCACACTTTCTACGCTGTATTCTGTCAAAATGACTAGAATGTTGTAGGTGGCATGGTAACTCAGCAAGCTGAATACTGGCTGCAGAAACCTGTGTAAATGGCCTGCAGTCTCAGCTACAAATCCTAGAGAGAAGGCCCAGCATTGCTCTCACTATAATAATTTTAATTAACCCATTCACATGAGGTAATTTGGTTTGTGGAGGGTGCTTCATATATGCCAAACATATTTAGTGTATGTAAAACCAAACTTTAATAATTATCAGAATATTTTGTTTGTATGCCTATACTACTCAAATCGAGGGTCAAACTATGCATGATGTCACTAGAAAAGAAACACTGACTTCCTGAGTACTCACTCAGTTGTTAGTGGCAGAACCCATAGGATTTTGCATGCTGCGTGACCTGGGAAGGCTTGTAATCCTGTGTCTGTAATCATCATGGTGATTGCACCTAAGCAAATTATGGTAGTGCTAAGGTATTTGAGGCTGCATGTAATGCTGGTCTATGATTGGCTTGTGCATGCCTTGCAATTGGTCTATCAAGTTTTGACCTCTGTCATTCCTTGGTAGCACCCTCATTAATATATGAGTGGTAACTTTGTTTTAGTTTCTTCAGTATTTTTTCCTCTATATTACATTAACATTGCTTTTACTCGGGAGGGGGGAGTTCTGTGTTTTGTCACTTTCTGTAATATCAACAGAGTGAAAGCTCAAGTGACATCATTTCATATGATGTCATCATGGCTAAATGTCATGCCAAGGCACTTCTTGTGAAGTCATGAGGGGAGGGGTCAAAAACGAGTGATGGCAATTCCATTACCCCAGGCATTTTGCAGGCTACCAACATTCTGCAAACCCACCTTGTGGCTAGCCAGTGCTGTACATGGACTTCTGTCACCCGCAAAGGTAATTTGCTGCAGGAAACCCATTTTAATAAACCTACATGCTAGCTGCATATGCAGTTTGCAAATTAAAATTAATTCTTATATCTCATTGTTAGTGTAAATCCATCAAATGGTGCCAAAGGTATTAGCAAATCAAAGCTTTTTGACTCACCCACCTTGTAACTTTACCCTCCATTATCAGACCTGCATGAAAGCTGTGATCCATCTTTAACTTTGCCCACCTTGATAGATGAGCATACAACTCAACGCATCAGAAGTAATTTATACATTACTTGCCTCTGCTAAATTTTGTTCACGCCTACGAAATTGTACCAACGATATTAGCAAATCAAAGATTTTTTTTTACCCTCCCCCTTTACATTTTCTCCATTGGATCTCAATGGAACTAGAAACCCCAATGAACTGGTCTAGGCTTGCTTGCTAAGACTCATCAAGAAACATACATTTTCTAAGGATTAACCTACTTGAACAAACTACAGAGTCCCTGTACTTTTTATAAACATGTTTGTGCATGCGTGCGTGTAGGTTCATGTGTAACTTAGGGGCATATCAGCAAGGGCCGGCGATAACTATCGCTCAGCGCGCTTAGCGCGAGGATAATTATCGACGGCTAACGCTGAATTTTATCACTGAGATAGCGTGCTATCAGCAACGCTTATCTCAACAGCGATAAAATTCCAGGCCCAAGCTGCCAAATGTGCGATTATCGCTGGAAATCCAGCGTTAATCGCACAACATTTGGCAATAGCTTGTTGATAGGGCAGGGCAGACTCAGCCACCTTCCATTGGATATCATGGCTAAGTCAGATGAAAAGCAGGCGTAAGGAAAGTGGCCATAACCGCGGTTAGCGCTACTTTTCTTATCGCTATGCTTGTTAGCGTGCCCATTGATAATTGGAGATATGTCGGTTAGCGACATTTTTCCAGTTATTTTGGGACGGAACACCCACTTTGCATCTCATTAGAGATGCAAAGCTGGGCGTTAAGGGAAAGAGCACAAAGGCAAGGATTCACGCGATAGCGTAACCTTGCTGATAAAGCGATAAAATTATCGCCCCTTTTCGGCCAAAAACGGCCGCAAAAGCGGCGATCATTTAAAGCACCGCCTTGATGATATGCCCCTTAGTTTGCAAGGCGAACCACGGTGACGGCAATTGGTTTACGCAGGGCGGCCGCCTTCTCATTCTCTGAGTCGGGCCTTCTGCATTCAGATTCACTTAGGCTCCGCTGAGCTGCAGGGTGTGTTTTGGGCTCCAGCAGCCGCCAGCAGCGTCCCGTGGGGTTGGCCCAGCTAGTCTGGCAGTCATGGGGCTCATCATTTACTGCCACAGCCAGCATCCAACAAGCTTTCAAAACAGCCGGCAGCAGCAGGATGTGACATCCTGCGGCGCCTATTAAAGCCACAGTGTCACTTTTCTCAGTCGAGCGGCTGATGTCTCGGTAGTAGCCATTGGGCACTGCCTGTGACGTCAGCCAGATCACGTAATGCCACGCCGCGAAATCCTTCCTATCCTATTTATACAATGTTTCCTAATTGGAGACACTTTTAGCAACGCTAGCTCAGTCTGCCTGCTGTGCAGCGGGCTGACACTTCAGCTGTACTTCTACTCAGAATAACAGCACTACTACTGCTTGAATTAAAGCTGAGGCAGGCGCTATGCTTAAAATGCGTGACTTTCCATTTCAGTGCGGTGATGCTGACCACCACACTGAAATGTGTTAGTCTAACGCCTAATACGTGATACTTGGCAGGACTGCATAGTATGCATGCGTGAGTTCTTTATCACTGGCATGGCGCAATATGAACATACCGCTCTGCAGAACGTGAAGGTGGGCCTCTGAGTCTCTCATATCTCACAGACATTCATTGGTCTTGGGCTGAATGGGGGCCCCTGAAGAGTTGGAAGTCTCCATTCAGGTTGGGCCCCCCAGTGCTAGAGGGGCTGCAGAGGCCAACCTAACGCCCATGTTCTTTACTTATCATATAACATGTGTACAGTCGAGACCAAACGGAAAGTAGCTGAGCACTTCCCACAAGTAAAAAGGTGGGTAAATATTATGCCTATGTGTTCTTATATTGTTTTTAGCTGACTTTGCAGGTAATGTATGAAAATCGAGAAACTGAATTGTTTAATTTAAAGCACAGTTCACCCCAATCTACACATCCGAAAACAGGCAGCAGGGAGTGGATTTTCTAATTTACAGGTTGACAAACATTGCGTGCTTAAGATCCCATCCAGCAACAACATGAGTATAAAATAATACCGGTCTTCTGCTGCCACCTAGTGTTGGAAGTACAGTAGCGCCTTCCATTTCTAGAGAACAGGGACTATTTATTGCATGAGATTAGCCTACAAGATGCTTAGGTAGGACTCTGCAAATACAATCAAAGCAAGGGTACAGCATATCTACAGCTTTAGGTAATTAATCACAACGTGAACACAAATCATGTGTGCCAGTACATCTTTTTCCAAACATCAAAGTTATTTAATTGTAGGCCATTCTGTGTAGCACTCGCATGGAATTATCAAAAAGATTTACTTGCACACATGATTTATGTTCATGTTGTGATGGAGAGCTCTAAACAGAATGAACATAACTTTTAAAATAAACTGCCGATCAGTGTAATGTGCTCAGGGAAGATAGGAGACCGACCAGATAGTTTTAAGGAAAAGCGTGTGGCTTGGCTCTGAAAACACTGAAGGCAACTCGGAACAACAGAGGAAGAGTCAAGAAATAAAGGGGGATATTCTCGAGAACGTGTGATAACTACTGCAAAGTAGCTTAACACAACTCTTCACATCGCAGTCTATCACGGGAAAATAACACCGTGTCAACGTGATATTCTCAACATGGCGGCAACATGCGATAGACCCACTTAAAACGCATCAATTGAAAGTGCTAAAATCAACGTGACGCCGCAAAAATGTGAAACACTAACGCGAAAATAGCGGCGAAGATGCAAATCGCTATACAAAAATCTGCAAAAACCAGCCACTGGCCTGCAATCCCCATGTGACATGTGAGAAACAGCACTACAAAAATAGAAAAAAAAACACATACAAAAGCGAAACAACAGCGAAGCACAATGGAGTCAGCTGGAGCAAGTGCAGAGGACAACCAGAACCCCACAAGCCCCCCCAGAGGACCAGCCTGGGACCTCGGGTCAGGGAAGGGAAAGGACAAGAAGAGTAGGAAGAAAAGGTGACAGAACACCATCAACTACTGTTCGTCACCTCCACTGTGTCACTGGGAACCAAAAATGGAATATGGCAGACCATCGTGGACAAGGTGAACGCAGTAGGAGTGCTGAAGAGGACAATGGAAGAGGTCAAGAGGTGCTGGAATGATGTCAAGTGCAAAACCAAGCAGAAACTCGCAAACAAACGGAAGGCAGCAATGCAGACTGGAGGTGGGAGTCCTGAGCCACAGGAGGAGCTCGACGAGATGGAGGAAATGGTGTCCACAGTCATCAGTGGGTGGACGGTGGAAGGAGTCGGGGGCTCGGACACTGCTCAATATGACCGGACATAACAGCAACAGGGTGAGTAACGACCAGGGACTGGGGGAGATGGGCACAATGGCACACATGCACAAGCAAGCATAGCACATCTGCTGACAAACCAGGCCCTAGACCCCCAACTCCCTCCAAGAGACCAATGCACCCAAGTATGCAACATCCTAGCACTGTATAAGCACAGAAGTCATAGGCACACCGCATGTAAGGGATAAGGGGCAGCCACATCAGAGCTGCAGGAACGACTCCCCCAAAATGTGGCACACACACATCACATGCAGAGCACATCAACATTGACAACGATGTGGCACAATCCTCAACACATCCACAACAGAACAGAGGACACAACTGGTGCTGCTTGTGGGCAGAAAACGATCAATCACATATGGCATCACAGGGACATATGAGATGACAGTGTACAAGTAAAAACGCACATCCGTGATGTTGTCAAAATGTCCACTGTCCCGCATCAGATTGGCAGCTCCCCACAAACAGTCACAATGTACCCTGTCATTCAGTCCAAATGTAAACATGTACAATGCGTCGACATACATGTGAACACAATGTTAAACTGCATCTCCCCTTCACATTGCATAGGGAAATTCAACACCTCCTGCAGAGCAGTCCTAACCTCTCTTCTCTGATGACAAAGAGAACCACCACACCTTCGACTCCGACGCCCTCCAACAGCTCATGGACAGCCTCCGCAGCCCACTTCCAGGAGCAGGGCAGCCCAACTGCTAAGAGGAGAACCCACCCCCTGCACAGAACACACAGCAGGCAGCACCCACCACCACGGCTGCCTCCCAGGACCCCCACAACGAACACATGGCCTTCCAACGCCGTGTGTTGGGGTGCCAGGAGAAGCTGGCTTAACAGGTGCAGGTGGGATTCGACTGCATGGCAGACAAACTGGACGCCATACTTGGGTGTCTAAGTCCCATCAGGGACCACTCACAGTCTCTAACGGACACCGACAGTCCACTGCATGCCCTCCAATGAACCATGGCTGACATCACCAGAGTCCGGACTGTGCGACAAGAACGACTGTCTAGTCAGAGTGGCTCCAGCGAGCTCGCCCGGGAGTTGGGACTCATGCGGAGGCTCATGGAGAACACGGAGCAGACGCATGCGGAAAGAGCGGCTGACACGGCTGCACACCAGTGAGAGGAAGCTGGGTCCCTCAATGGCATCAAGACCCTCCTCATGGCATTGCTACCACAAGGCCAGGCGCTGATGCATGCTGCTGCTACCATCCATCCACATCTCCTGCCCCTGATGTGTCAGTGCCACACAGTGCCGCACACATTCCACCTCTGACCCCTGAGGTGTCACTGCCACACAGTGCTGGAGACAGAACACCACCACCCACATGTGAGGCACATGAAACAGCAGAGGACAAAGATGCGGATGAATCTGCCATGGTGGTGAGAAGAAATCGATAGCATTCATCTCCGCCATATGGCCTGTTTCTGCTTGGTTCTGTACTCAGCATCATCACCTTCCACTGTCCCCCGATGCACTCTGCGACACTCACCTTGGACCTCGACAGAGACTGCCATATTCTGTTTGGTCACCAATGACACAGCTATCAGACTGCGGACTGAACTCCTCCTCTTCTGATGTACTTGTCCTTCCCTGAAGGACTCTGGCTGGCCCTTCACGGGCTATCAATGTAAAGTGGAGTTTGCATGGCCCTGTACTGCTCCAGCTACGACACTCCATTGAATGTGCATTAAACATTCTTTGTCACACCGATGTGTCATGTCTATGATCTTGCAAGTGTGGAGGTGTGGATGTATGTAGGGTCAATGATTCCCCCTTATGTCCATGTTGCTCATGTTGAGGTACTTGGGTCACAGGGTGACGCATTGCCGATTGCGGTCCGGGTGGCGCCGACACTAGAACGGAGACACACGCATTAGTCACTTCCTTGTCCAGCCCAGAACGGAAGCATGCCCAGAGCCCTGGGGTCAATGTTCACACCCTTATGCTGGACTGGCATACGCCAGGCAAGCCCACTCTGCTTACACTCACAGGGGGGATGACAACGCTACATGTCCCAGGTCTTCCCTGTGAGGATCTGCTGCTCCCACACCCATTCAGCACCGGCGTCACAGGACATGTGACCCTGCCAATAAAAGGGCCTGGCGCACGTGCTGGACGCCATTTCCACTCTGTCACTGGGTTTCTAAGTGTGGGTATCATTTCTGTCTGAGTACCTAGGGCCTGGGCACAGCACATTGCCCGGTGCCGGGGATGACATGATGGCATCCGCACCACGGGACTCAATCATAAAGGGTCCATGGCTTGCGGTGCACAGACTTTGTGACACCGGATACACTGCGGCAGTTCAAGTTTGCTGGACCAGTGAGCTCTGTTGGTCCGATGGGAGGTGACCAGCTGATAGAGAACACAAGGGCCCATTTTAAGTTTTGCCCTATGTGTGATGCAGTGCCTTGAATTGTACTCTACATCTTATAGGCAGCCAGTGTAGATGTTTCAGAGCTGCATGGGCTGACTCTGTTTTAGGGATCCCTTAATGAACTTGCACAGCAACTTTTGTGTATAACCGACAGAGGACTGCCTAAGTGCAGCGAGTTGCCATCATCAAAGCGCAAGAGAATCAGTCCTTGGATCACAATTCTCTGTGACTTCTTTTCAGAGTTTTCCTTAAGGCTCTCAAAAGACCAAAGCAGCTGCCAGCCACCCTCTTTACTCGAGATTCCATAAAGAGGTTTTTATCCAAAGTAATCCCTAAGCTCTTGACTTCCAGCTTGGGGGGCTGGATGTTCTTCTAAAGAATGAGGCCCGGTTATCTGGTCCCAGAGTGTTGGGTTATTGCCAACCTCCAGGACCTCCGTTTTCTCTCCATTAAGCTTTAGGCAGATGGACACCATCCATTTAGAGACCTTCTCTAGACAGCTGGTCAGCCTCATTAAGGTAGAGCCTATGTCTGGTGACAAGTACACAATCATCTGAGTATCATCTGCATAGGATACCATTGTAAAACCATAAGAGCAGATGATTTCAGATAGAGGATAGACATATACTTTAAAAAGCACTCACAGTTTAACTGATGACTGGTTGAGCGGTAAGGCCCCTCACTCACTTGAAAACGACGCTTCTCTAGGAAAGAAGTAAGCCATTTTATGATATTCTCTGTGATGCCTGCTTTTATCAGCCTGTGGAGTAGAATCGGGTAGGAAACTGTGACAAATGCAGCACTTAGATCAAGGAGGATCAGAGCCGCTGAGCCACCCTGGTCCAAGACCATTTTAAGATCTTCCATCGCATTTAAAAGCACTGTTTCTGTACTGCAACCAGAGCAAAAACCTTTTGGGTAGGATGAAGGATGTTGCTGGCTTCCAGGTGTTCGGTGAGGTGCCTATTTATTATCTTCTCCAAGATCTTGGTGACTTCAGGTAGTAGTGATTTAATGGGTCTGTAGTTTTTTACCACCTCAGAGCCCAGCGTGGCTTTCTTAAGTAGGAGGTGAATGATGGCATGTTTCCATTCTTCTGGGACACTGCAATTTTCCAGGGACAAATTATATATATGTGTCAAAGTGGAAAATATAACCTCTCTGCCTTTTAATAAGATATCTATTGGCACAGAGTCAAGCGGAGAACCTGATTTCACTGAGCTTGCTACTTCAATTACTTCCTCTTTAACCACTTGGGGAAACAGGGAGAGTTCTGTTCTACTCTTATTGATTATCGGCTTTCCACTGGCCTGTCATTGTGGTCTCCTGAACACAATAAAGCATCATAAATGTTCTGAACTTTTCTGAGATTTGCATAAAATTCATACTGTTCTACCGATAAATGAGGACCGACCTTTGGTAACTCAGACTTAATAAAAGAATTTACTATGATGTAGATTTCCTTAGCAGAGTTTGAGGATTGCTTAATCTTCTCTGCGAAATCCGTAATCCTGGCTCTGCGAATAGCATGCTGATATTTTTCCAAAGACACTTTGTAGGCCTGGTTGCATGTGTCATCGTAATTAGCTCTCCATTTTCTTTTATATTTTTTACATTCTTTCTTTAAATGTCTTAGGGCCATATTATCAAGGAACGGCGATAACATTATTGCCGCTTTAGTGGCAGGAAACTGCCGCTAAAGCGGCGATAATGGGCTTGATAATATGCCCTTGTGAATTCCCATAGAAGCCCAGGTTCACACCAGAACCTAGGCTTCTATGGGAATTCACAAGGGCATATTATCATGCCCATTATCGCCGCTTTAGCGGCAGTTTCCTGCCGCTAAAGCGGCGAAAATGTTATCGCCGTTCCTTGATAATATGGCCCTTAGTTCCTGGGTGAACCACTGAATTTTATCGCTCTGTTGCATTTTCTTGCAAATCTTTAATGGAATAAGATCATCAATGACTTTGTTGATCCATTTTTGAATGCCGAGTAGGATATGGACACCTCTTTATCTTGTGGTATGTTGGGAGCCGGGTTACATGATGCAGACTCCCAGCTAGTCTTTTCCAGCATGGACTATTGCCGAGTGGTCTGGGAGTGCGTGATTCTAGGTGTAGATGCCCCAACTATTGGAATAGAGAATGGAATAGTATAGTGGTCTGTCCAAACAACTGGTAGAGGGGATTCTACCACCATATCGTAAGAATTGGGTCCAAATTATGGTCCTTACTATGCTTGGGAGAGCTGACCAGCTGCACTAGGCGAATCACAGACAGATCTTGCAAGAAGTTGGTAGCCTGAGTACATGATAAGGTCTCAACATGAATATTTAGATGGCCTAGTAACACAAAAGTGTCTGCCTGAAGGATGTAGGCCACCAATACATCAGGCCTCTTCTTCACAAATTCTGTGGCTGACCACGGAGAATGGTATACCAACAGCCCTGAAAATGTAGAATTGTAGAAGAGTTTGATAGAAAATAGCAAGATTTCACTGCCTGAAATGAAGATTGGACTAAATGTACAATCTAAGTTGCTCTGTACATTTTCCCTCCTCCCAACTTGTCCACACGATGGTTCCTGGCAATTGTATATCATGGTGGTAAGGTTACAGCTATGTCTGGCCAACTGCTTTCATTGAGCCAGGTTTCTGTTAAAAAGAGTGCTTCTGGTTGGGTTTATTCTAAAAAAGGTGAATACTTCTAATTTATGCTTGGGGAGGAATCTACAGTTGACTAGATACATGTGCCATCTGTGCGTTGTCTGACTTTGCCCCACCTGGTTCCCTTCTATAAATAGGTTACCAGGTTTCTGTGCTGCCTTTACTGTATTTATTATACACTTACAGCAGGGACCCTCAGCAGGTAGACTATTTGGGTCTAGAGAGTGTCAACACATTTCCTAAGGCCTTCTGTTAAGGCTCAACATTTCAGCTGATCCTTTCTGTCTTGAAACAGGCATGGGTCCCAGCCCCTGTCCCCAGCCGGAAGCAGCCGGGTGCAGATGGGCTTGCCTTAGTCACGCCCATTAGGCACCCCCACTGCATGTCCTCACTCCCGCCACCATTAAATAGTGTGAACTTAGCGGGCACTAGAACGCCAACAGAGAGGCAACTAGCAGTGGCGGCTCCTCGAGGGAGTGATGCGGAGCGGAGAGGGGGGGCGGGGGTAGTAAGCTCCGAAATGTGGGCAAACGGAGTTGTTTACGTAAATAAATAAATGAAACAAATTACATTGCGCACACTGCAACGCTAAATCGGTATTGCAGCGCGCAATGTAATTTGTTTTATTTCTTTATTTATATACACAACTCCATTTGGCCGCATTCCGGAGTTTACTACCCCCAACCCTGCTCCTTCCCCGCCCCTTCGCCCCGCATTACTCCCTCAAGGAGCCGCCCCTGGCATCTAGTAAAAATGAAAAGAAGTCTACAGGCACTTGAACACAGCCAGGTAGTTAATGTCTGCAGTGTGCCCCCAAGCGCTTCTATCCCCCCATCAATCCAAGCAAAAAAGCGCAAAGTGCAAAAAGCCGTAAAAGCTCATTAGAACATAAAACTGATCAAAACATCCAGTTAAAGCTCTCCTATAATTTAAAATACAGTGCTTTAATGGGACGGAAAAGTTTATCTGCTCACTCTGGCAGATTGTACCCGAAATACAGCTTGGAGAAGCACCATGAAAAGTTGCCTTGTGATGTAATATAATTTATTTATTTATTCTTCTTTTTGAAATCATTATGAACACACAGTGTATGTTGTCTTACCTAATCAAAATGGACATTACCACATTCATGCATTTTCTTTTGTGTCAATTCTGTTCTTCCATATTGATGGTCACAGATATTCACATATATTTCATAGGTTATTATTAATCATTATTTCTTCAATTTGTACCACGCACGTGCGCGCAGACCCTTGCTCCCTTCCTTTCTCCAACCGCTTCAATGTTAGTTTCAGTATTTCCACGAGCAAAAACGATTTCGTAGGGCGTTTTCTTTCTAGTTGAATTAACAAAGTATCATCTTTGCAAACACCATATTTTATGTAATTGAAAAGACTATAATTATGCACAGGGCCGACTCTAGCGCTGGTGGCGCCCTGTGCGACAATGTCTGTTGGCGCCCCCCAATGACCACCTCTGCCATGGATTCCCTCACCACCACCTTTTAACAGTGACCCTCAAGTCTCCAGAACCTTTATCTCTCTGATTCATTTAGTTTTTTATATTTATATTTTAAATTTACAAGAGCGACCCTTGTGTCCCTGTGAACCGGGTAAGTACAATGTACTGTAAAACAACGTTCACAAGGAACTCATTCAACAAATTTTTTCAATTACATACAATCTCAATGATTGCCTTGGAATTAATCTCATACCAGGAAGTCAAGAAAAAGGAATACAAAATTTTTAAAAACAAAGACAAATCAATAATAAACACAGTAAGTCTACACAAGACCCTTTTAAACTACTGAAATCTACCAAGCCTCAGCCGAGGTCTTTATTTAATAATCACTTTTTTTATATCACATATAAAAACACATTTTATATATACACAAAACCTCTCTTTCTTACATTTACAGTGAATGGTGAGCCCCAGTGAAACAAACCATAACCTCATACAATGTGACAAGACAAAAAAGATTGGTGGAAGGTTATTGGAAAAAATTATAAGGACAGTTTATATACAATATACAGTGATTCAGTCAAGGCTGTCTCTTATTTTGTTGTCGACGGCGTTTCGACCCACTTTTAAATACCGGGTCTCATCAGGACTGTAATTCTGGGGGCTGAGAGAGAAGAAAGAAGGGAAAATAACTATACTACGAGTCATATATTGATATTTTAAAAGAAGGGTACCTACGAGACTTACAAATTCTTGGCTTACCAGTTTGACACATACAATCGTCCGTATAGGATCCAGTATGTATAGAGATGTGGCGGATGAAAGTTACATCCAAACCTATAAGTAAGGGATACTCATTTAGTAAAGACTCAATCTTAATTACTCCATATCATCACCCGAGTGTCCAGTGTTAGCGCACTTACTTGGGTTCTTTTCTATCCTCCAAGAGTGAGAGTCAATTGTTGCACCGGATATTTAGGGAGATTTGGAGTGCTGTTTTAACACTTCTGTAACGTATTGAAAACTGTGATCAATGTTCATTAAGGGTGGGCGTAGTTCGCGAAGTAGCACTTCGCGAAGCTACGCAAAGTGAAGTTCGCACTACGCGAGCTACGCGTAGCACTTCGCGAACTGCGAAGTAACATGTTCGCACTGTGCAAGATGTTGTTTTCAATGATTGCACAGTGCGGACAAGCAACCGGCACTGTGCAATCATTGAAAATGGCATCTTGCACAGTGCGAGCTGTAGTTTTCTGCTGCTCGAGTAGATTTTTCCTCGAGCTGCAGCTTTCTCAACGCGAACTGGTAGTTTCTCATCGCGAGCGGTCGCGAGCATACGCGACCCCTCGCAATGAGAAACCTGACCTTCTCGCGTTGTGAATCTCGCCGGGAGGTTTATTTTCCATGCTCGCGATCGCGAACAAGGAAAAAGTCTCGCCAGGATGTCATTTTGCTTGCTCGCGGTCGCCAACTTGACGTTGAGGACCGCGAGCAAGCAAAAAATGACCGCAGCACTACGCAACACTACGCTACGCGTGTTCGCACTGTGCTACGTGCAGTTCGCGTAGTGCGAAGTAGCGCGAACTTCGCAAACTACGCGAGCGTAGCGTAGTGCTTCGCCCAGGCCTAATGTTCATAGGACAAAAAAAGGGCGGGGGTGGGTTGATCCAGCTTAAAAACCACTTAGTCTACTTACAAGTTCAGTGTCAGAAGAAAGGATGACAACTCATATGATCAGTAAAGGTTCTCTTGTATATTCAATGAGGCAGTGCTCACCCACTGTAAAAAACGAGGGTATTAATGAGTTAGCCATTATCCCTCATTATATCATAATAGTCGCTTCAAAAATATATATATCTCTCTGTGTGCAAGGGGCTACTTACTTCGTGGCACCTTGGTCGATACGTGTTCTTTCACGCAGAGCTTGCAGCCGAATTAATCTAGCTAGCAGTCGGGCACGGAACTTGCTCATTTTTAACTGCCGATCCTATGAGAAAAATGCGCCCTAGTGGCCGCCATCTTATAACGGTAAAATTATATCTATTAATTCTTCTATTCCTCAAAATCTGCATGCCCTTTTCTTTTTAAGCTATATAGATGTAATCTACCTTTGAAGCTTTAAAATGGGGGAGCATTGGGACGGCGGAGTCGATCACATTTGTATTCCGCCATGACCCTCGCTATTTTAATGTTTGCCAATGTTAAGACGGCACGAGCGGCGGCCATCTTGTAGTGATAAAATAACGTTACTCGACCCAAATCAAGGTCTCTTATTCGTGTAACTTCGAATTCTTTCCAATGAAAAGCGGATCGGATGCGGGGGAAAAGAGACTGTATAGTATATTATTTCATTTTAAAAGTCAATTTTGGGCTTGAAGGTATTTTCTATACCCAGGTTGTTAGGGTCATGGCCATCTTGAATTGGGAACACCAGTAGCCATAATATGGGTATAAATATATATTGCCATCCAATTGTAGATCATTTAAATGATTTGATGCAGTGGTTGAAATTAGAGAGTAACATTTCAGATATATGTAAGTGTGGTGGACATCTTAATGGAATCACTGCCATTAGAGTGGGAAAACTTAGCACCACTCATACCAGTGTAAGGTGTCTGAGCACTTTACATCACACACACATTGCACAGAGACAATCATAGGTGTCTAAATCAGTGTATAGGAAATGTTACATCAGACAGGACTACAAGGTGTAGTGTTGGAGTAACATGTCATCCATACTGTTAGGCAATATAGTTTAAGAGCCCTTATTCTGGAAACGCACAAATTCAGAATTTAAAATGTAACCCCATTGTTAGGGGTTCTCTTTAATAACAAGAATTGTTTTCCACCCAAATGAACACTCTTGGCAAGATTAGGATAATGAAAGGCTGGGCAAAGAAACATATAGCTCTACCTTGCAGTTTACACACAGCTCTTCGATGACAGTTAATAGCTCAACGTTCTATATAACGATTTTGACTTACAAATGACCAGTAACAAAAAGAGCTCTCTTACAGAAGCAGTAACCCACTGACCTATTTACATTACATGCACTTTGTTATCTGCATGGTACTCGTTCTTAGCAGCAGGCATTTTAACCCTCTGCGCTACCTTTTGATGAGTCAAAACTTCCACTAGACAAACCTCCAGTCTCTTTCCAGGAACTTGATAAATCACTGGAGTTATCTTGCAGTTTCAATTGATGCCTACAAACATTGCTGAAGGGCAGGAACGTTTCAGCAGGTTGGTGCTTTTAAAATGATAATATTACTTGTAAAAATGACGGCCCCACCCTAAGTCAGCGCCCGGTGTGGTGGCACCGATGCCTACCCTAGAGCAGGCCCTGATTATGCAAACGCACTCTACATCTATATTTATTTCCCAGTCATTTCAGGATTTACACAAGTGAGCTACTGGTTGTTGCAGCTGAAATAAACCTCTCACCACTATATCAACTCATATTTTGGAGAGCAGCCTGTTCTCTATTTTCATCTTGATACTGGGAGACAGCGGGCAGACCTTCAGACCGGCACTGTCATCTTTTTACATTCAGAACCCTGAGGGTGAGGGCATGAAGAGAGAGCCCGATGGGGACCCGTCTCAGCACCAGCTTTTTAGAACTGCCAGTGCTGAGCATGGTCCATGACCTGGCCCACTTAAAAGCCCTGGCCGTACCCAATTGGGAGGATCAAAGGCCCCAGCATAAGGGGCGTAACGTGAATTGAGGGGGCCTCCTGCAAGGTACGTAGTGGGGCCCCCTCTGGAATCTATCAGGAGCTTTCCGTCCGAAGTGCAGTGCTGAGGGGGCCCCCTGGAGCTTGGGCCCTCCCTCGCATTGCAGGGGATGCGGGGGCCTGTGTTACGTCCCTGCCCAGCTTCATCCAGAAAAGTGCAATTCTTGTCTGTATTTAATTAAACAAAAAATCAGGTGTATCCAACCTACCAGTGCCATCATAGAGTCATTAAAAACGGAGGCAGCATCAAATGCAGAGTCCTCCAAAGGAATCAGAATCTCCTTGTCACTGGCATAGATCATTAATGTCAAACCCAAAGAGCGAGTCAGCACAGCCAAAGATGGACATCAAGGATAAAAAATTTAAAGTTGAGTGATGAGGCCTGGTGGATATCCTGAGATACAGGTTTAAACTTGGGATTGAAAGGAGCACGGTTAAACAGCTTAGACCCCCAAGTCCACAAGACGCCCCAATGCGCTTGACGTCACAAATCATCTAGCACAGAGCCCAGAGCAGTTCAAAACTCCAGCTGTGTCTCGTCGAGTGTCATGTTGCTCCCCAGAAAATTAATGGCCTTCTCTAGAATTTTAATTGATGAACAAAGCAGTAAGAGTAACTCATAATTTCAAAGTATAGTTGGATCAGCATTAGGTTTCTTCAGCAGCAGCTAAAGCAAAGCTAGTTTCCAAAGTAGTGGAACTATTGTGCTGACAGCCAATTTGTTACAAAGCACAAGCAAGACCTCAAGCAATGCCGGTGGTCCAATGTGGAAGAGCTGAGGAGTTGGGGGTCAAAAAGAGACCCCAAACAAAATTGATAAAGGAAAGTCCATCAAATCCTATTGAAATTGCAAAGAGGTTGGAAAACATCCAACTCAGGAGAAGCACTCGTAAAAGAGACTTCATTCTTGATCTCTAAAGATAAAGAAATATGATCACAGAAAGCATTGATCTTGTCCTTCAAAAAGGCTTGCACCTCATCCAACATCCCTTGAAAGGCTTCTGATAGAGAACCTGTTTATTTGAAGAATATTCGAAACATAAAGATTGGATATTAATTCAGTCTTTTAAAAATAATCTGTCAGCGCCACCTGTAGTTTACACTTAAGGCCTGATTTAGATTTCGGCGGACGAGTTACTCCATCACAATGGTGACGGAAATCCCATCTGCCGAAATATAAATCCCATAGGATATTATGGAATTTATATTTTGGCGGATGGATATTCATCATCGTTGTGACGGAGTAACCTGTCTGCTGAAATCTAAATCAGGTCCTTACTCTTATGCTGATATCCCCTCTGTCTCTCGTGTTCTAGTCTTGTATGCTCCAGTTCAGCTAATTTGAAATCAGCAGTGTACCAAGGAGCTGAGTGGCAAGACCTGGCAGAGAGATCACCCAAAACTGGGAAGACGAAATCTAAAGTGAATGTAATCCAGTAATTCAAGTGAGCCAGATCTTCCTTGACCTTGGAGTTCAGAAGAGGGCTCTCAGCATCTATTAACGTCTTGTCTCAATTGTTTACAGAGAGTTTGGGCCAGTCTAGTTTAAAACGTATGCTTGCTTTAGGACCCTCAAGCTCCTTATTTCTTTACAGAAACGTAACACTGAAATTGATCAAACAATCCGGTCCACATCTGAGCCGTCAGCACACCCCGCAAGCTATAAAATTAGAAGGAGAAAGAATTAAGGGCCTGATTTAGATGTTGCCGGTCTTCCCGGAAGACCGCTGAGCCGTCTGCAGTCCTACCCACCAGATTACAACAGTACGCCAGGGTGGGCGATGCAACGGCGGCAGTGTCACAGCGGCGGGAATGTTTGGCACACAGGAGAGCCTAAAGAGCATCCTGCCTCCATGACAGTGCCTTCAGTACATTTGTGCATGGGGTGGCATGCACCATGTCGTGCATGCCACACAGTGCACTAACGACCGCACACTTTTGGGGGCACATCATGTGCTCCCTGCGCGCCCCCCCCTTTACATGCCTTTCCGACAAACATTTAATGGTGGGGTCCCCCGCATGTAATGCTTGGAGGAAAGGCAGGTCAGAATCTGCTCGGCAGTGCCATCATTGGCACCGCCGTGATTCCTGCCTGCATTTCCCACCACCGCCACCTTTGGGTCCTGGATCCTGGAAGCGGTCGGTGTCCCACCGCCACCATCGTGATTAGGGGGAGGTCCACTGCAATGTTGGCGGTGGGACCGCCTTCTACCAGAACAGCGGTCCCAGGACCGCCAACATCTAAATCAGCCTCTTACTCAAGACAGTGTCCTGAAGAGTGAATGGGCAGGAAGACTGTTAGACCTCAAATCTTAGGCATGGTATTTCCCCAAAACTTTTGTCTTCACCCCGTCTATTTTACTGGATCCGTTTTTGTTTGCTTTAGGACTCTGTGCACTTTACCAGTGCTAAAGTGCTTGTGCTCTCTCCACCAAACATGGTAGAGTTGCACTACACCTAATTGGCCCATTTAATTTCTTGTAAGTCCCCAGTAAATGGTACTACCTGTACCCAGGTCCTGTAAATTAGACACTACCAGTGGGCCTGCGGCACTCATCGTGCCACTCACTTAAAGTAGCATTTTAAAACATGTCTCAGGGCTGCCACTGAAGCATACAATGCAATTTACTTTTCAAGTTAAAAAGTTTTAATGAACCATTTGCCAGGCCTCAACCTTCCTTTTTAAAACTTTTAGGTGAGCCCAAGGATAGCCCCTAAAAGCTCATAGGCCAGGGTGCATTGTATTTAAAAAAATGGGACAGGTGTACTTAAGTTTTACATGTCCTGTCAGTGGAAAACTCCTTAAATTGTTTTTTTACTGTTGTAAGGCCTATCTCTCTCATAGACTAACACTGGGTTCCCTTACTACATGTAATACGTGTTAACTTTAGATCAGGAGATGAGAGACATGCCGTTTACACTCAAATGCTCTGCTGTTGGGGTTGTGTATCCCTTCTAGACAGTGGCACAGAGGGGGCTTAGATGTGAACAGGATAGGCCTTCCTGACAGGATGACTGGGGAGAGGCTGTATCTAGCCCCACTTACACTTCAAAGGGCTTTGCCTTTTGCACACGCAAAGGCATCTGACACCAGGCCTGCCCTACAATTTGTCACCCCCAGGGGAAGACCTTTCCGGGACCAGATGTGGGGGTAGGACAATTAGTCCCCCCACACAAGGGCTGGCACCAGGTATAAACACTGGACCTCAAGAGCCACTCATCAGAACACTCCTCGACCTGTGGAGGTTACAGACCTGGACTACTCTGCTGCCAGAGGATTACTCTGCTTCTTTTGGAGCCTACTTTGCTGTCTGAGAAGGAAGACTGGACCTGCTTGCCTTCACCCCAGAGTGACCAGAGTGACTCCAAAGGTCAGTTAGCGGACCGCCTGTTTGAGCTACAGGAACACAACAAGCTTCAGAGGCCTCCCTGCAACTTCCCAGCTGACCTGATGCGACTGGACCTGCCTGAGCCCTGCTGGCCTCTGCTGGAGTGAGTCCCTGAGCCCCAAAATGGGCATCCCCAGGTCCCAGACCATTGGTTGTTCTTGAAATGTTCTCCTCAAGAAAAGGTGGAAATCCAAAAGTTTGGGCTTCTCATGATCACAAACGAACTCATGCACATCAAGACATGCCCACCCACGACGACCGCCAATACAGAGTTTCAGTGAGACTTGCTCTTCGCACCAACAGCCACCGCCAGTGATGAAGCAAGACTCGCACTTCCTGCTACAGCAACGACAGCCCTCGGCAACCTCCAACACTAAGTTACAGCAACGACTGCCTGCGATGGTTGACCTTCTCTTCATGCAACTGCGATAACTGTCTGCAACGCCCAACCTGGTCTTTGCCCTACCGTGACGACCATCGACGATGCTCAGGCACCTCCTCCTGGCCTACTCCACCGCATATGGAACTCTTTGCACCTCACTTAGAGGGTAGCTTTAATTTGGGACTGACTTGATCCCTGTCTCCTACTCTCGTTCCACTGAGGTTGGTCTGAACTTGTGATTTTCATTTGGTCTAGCTTGACCAGATGCCCGCAAGTGGCGCTTGGTGCTTTCAGCCGCTATTTTCACTTAAAACCTTTCAACTGAATATCTCCAAAACTACTGATTGGATTTTTGTTGTTCTCATATCATTTTATTTAATAAAATATATCTATTTTTCTTAATTAGTTTGGTATTTTTCTTGTGTTTTCTTTTCTGTTTATTACTGTTGTGGGCTGCACAAATACTTTACACATTGGCTTTATGTTAAGCCTGTCTGATTTTGTACCAAGCTACCAGAGGTTTAACCCCTTGTGTGCGCACGACGGCTCCCGGCCGTCGTGCATTATGGTGGGCGTGTACGAACGACGGCCGGGAGCCGTCATAATCGCGCACGCGTTTATTTCTCCTGCACAGCGGGAGAAATAAACCCGCACACAAGGGGTTAAGCAAAGGATACTTTTTATGGTTCACCTTGACAAGTATTGTGGTTGTTGCCTGAGTGGGGCTTCCAACTCTCTCAACCAATAACCCAATTTCTTACAGAGACCAACCAATGTAAACTGAGGGTATTTGGACAAAATATCGAGTTGTAAATATTAGGAGACAGATATATTGTGATACAAAAATATTGTGATGCAAAAACATTGTTGTCGACAATATTGTTTTTTCAGGTAAGCAATATTGTTGTTAACCCGTTGTGTGCTTATGACGAGCCCAGCTCGTCATGAGGCACAGTGGAGCTGTGCTCATGACGAGTTGGGCTCGTCATAACGGTCGCGCTCCACCCACGCGCGATTGTTTCCCCGCCTGTGCGGGAGAATCAATTAGTGGGCTCCACTGTGCCTCATGACCAGCTGGGCTCGTCACGAGCACAGCGCCGCCGCGGCCCCACCCTCCCCCCTGCCCTCCAGGGGAATTACCCCTGCGGCGAAGGGGTTAAAAATATTGTTTTCAATAATATAATTGTAAAAAACAATTTTTTAAATTAATTTAATGTGTTTTAGTTTATATATTAATTTTATGTGTTAGTATTGTTTGTATAATATTTTTTTTTTAAATACAGTTTTTAATTTTAAAGGATTTAGAATTTTTTATTTAATTGTTAATAGTAATTTATAGTGTTGTAGCGGGTTGTTAGGTTTGCAGGGGGATAGTGTGGGAAGTTTATTAAGTAATAATTAATTATTCATTAATTAATAAGTATTAACTAAGTATGGGTTTGATATTAATTATGTATATTATGTAGAATTGATTTAGCATACTTATATTTTAGGTGAGGCTGCTATATTTGTTTCGGTATAGAGTGTAAAGCTAATTAGGTAATAATTAACAAATAATTTATTATTAATTATTCAATTGATTATTAATTATGTAATTGATGTAATCTATATTTTAGTAATATTTTGAGTGCAGAATGCTGGGGTTGTAGGGGTATAGGGTGGAAGTTAATTAAGAAATAATTAATTAACAATTATTCCATTATTCTTAATAATGAAATTGATTATTAATTATGTACATTATGTAATACTGATTTATTTTAGTTGTGGGGTGCTAGAATTATAGGCGCATACTTTGGGAAGTGAATTGAATAATAATTGAAAAATAATAATTAATAATATATCTTTAAATATTTAATTGATTACTAATTATGTAAATTGTGCAATAATTGTATATTTTGGCACTCCAATTAAACCAAGAGTAAAGCCGAGCCATAGCAGCACAACTAATTTTTACAAAACTGCAAAAGATCAAGGTAAGATCTATAAAAAAAACAATCAGTCATACGTTGCAGCACCTTCGACGAAATCCAACTGACACCACAAACCTAGCCGCATTACGATCACAGAAAATACAGCTACAGCAAGTCACATGCGCGGCTAAGAGAGTCTCTGAGGACGTGGTATGAGCAAAATTGCACGCCGATATCAAACAGAGCAACAGCGCAAGATTTTGAGGGACAACAAACTGTTTCATTCGTCCTGCACATTATCATCCAACATATCAGAAGAGGACCGGGCAACCTACTTTGGGAATCATTTCCAGAAAGACGAGACCTTACTGCCTATAGGAGACAGGTCGTCCGCAACTCTGTGAAAAACCACACTTGTGTACCAACCCAACAAGGGAAAAATAACTGTACCGGAAGTGTTTAGAAGGCACAATGCTGGGAGTTACACCTCTTAAAGCAATCAAACGACAAATAGGAAAGGGAAGAAGAGAAGGGGCACCGGGCTCAAATGGAATCCCGCCAGTGCTATACATAGAAGAAGCAGTCTAATGGGCAAAAACACTCAGCCCTCTCTGCTTTGAAATAAGACAGACAGGCCAACTACCCCTGTCCTGGAGGGCCTGGATAATCTCGTCAATCTTCAAGTCACGAGACAAAGCCCTGCCAAAGAATTACCATCTAGTGTCTCTTTTGGATAATGAGAACACAAATAATGGGGCGACCTGGAGTCCCTCAGTACCTGGGTATTAACATTCAATAAAACAATTGGTTCTGTTGAATTATCAACAATTACTTTGAGAACTGCTTTCTAGTATAGAAAGAAGAGAACTCATTGCAGTATTGTGCAAGAAAGAAAAGGAAACACACACTGAAACGAAATTCAATTTGTATATTTAAATTAAGTATCAAATACTGGAGGCTGTCACAAATGCAAACTCAATTGCAACAGACATAATAAGTGACAAACGCCTATCATGGATCGAGGATAAAGCAGTCTTATCTAAAAGGACACACAGCTGGATGTCTTTGAGCACCTACTCCACCCCCGGCGCTCAGAAATATTTAGCCTTGGGTTATGCTCGATCAACCAAAATCCAATTGTTAAAGTACCGACTTGGCCTATTACCATGCACAAAGCACTTTCCGCACTGGCTGAAGGCTCAATTCAACTCCACCTACCGTTTGTGTGGCACAGTACAGGGGGACGTGCTGCACTTACTTTGTACCTGCAAAGAACTGACACTTGAGCGAAAACTAGTTTTAAAACCATTTTTCAATCATAGAGGCATTTGCACGCGAAGACAAGCCATGCTACCTGTTTTGCTCCAGAAGATCTGCAGCTGAACTGTCGGCTGGTGAAGTTCATGAGGCATGCCACAATTGCTAGAGAAACACTCGAGCACAAACATTGCACTGGGTAGAGTGACATCTCCACCCAAATGAACTTCTACAATAAATTGCATTGGTAATGGACGATTACTTGTTTTGAACCAACCCCCCCCCCCTTTTTTTTTTTTAAAAGAGAAAAAGTTTTTGTATTGTAATTTATAATGAAACATTTTATTGACATATTTTGTAGCAATGGTTTTAAGTAACTACGCTAATAAAAAATAAACTTGAAACTAGTTATATTCCAGGTGTGGGCTACTGGGATTTTTGGGTTGTAGGGTGGGAAGTTATTCAAGTAATTAATTAGCAATTAACTATTAGTTGTTAATTAATTATGTTATTGATTATCCTTTATGTAAATGGTGTTATACTTATTTATTTTCAATATATTTTAGTTGTGGGTTGCTAGAGGGCTGATTTAGATCTTGGCGGCACTGGCACCGCCATCGCTTTTTTGATGGTCTTCCCGTGCCCGTTTTGGCGGTCTGCCCACTTCATTTAGATGTTGGCTGGTCACTGGAGGGAAGACTGCCACAGCCCCGCCACCTCTGCCAGAATATTTCTCCGTTGTCCACGTGGTCAGAGGCAGGAGCGGCTGTCGGAGTGAGTCCCACCAAGTTTCCCACCATCCAGATTATGATGTGCCTTTCCGTCAAGGCACCTATGGCAAGGGAGCCTCCAAGCTTGAGTTGGTGGAATTGAAGAAACAGAGGTGAAAATCAACCTTTTTTCAGAGTCCCACCACCGAATCCGTCTTGAACACTGTCATCCAAGTCCATCCTGTGCTGCTGCTACTTGACCACGATGCTCAGCCATCCTGTTGACGCTGGGATCTGAGTAAGGCTTTGTGGTAGGTGCGGGTGTATATTCAACAGTGTAAGTATGTTGGTGGTGTGCAATGCTATACGTATAAATAGGTGCAGTACACATTACTTACATATACCTATACAACCCACACCTATACAACCTTCTATCCCAGCCACCAAACAATTCTACCACACCTACAAACAGTACACACTCTATCCTATACCACTAACCAATCAACTCATCACGAACACAACATAATTCCACACCACACTGAACTATATCCCAACCAGACACACACACACACTCGCTGCTTTAATTATCCTCTCTTAAACACAACATACACTCTACTCACAAACACATCACCACTCCCTTAACGTTACAACTTCAACTCACAAACAATACTATACTAACAAATCCATCCCATAAAACAAATACATCACCATCCCCTTTCACTACTCCTCGAAAACAAAACATATCACACACACCATCATAACAAAATCTCTCAAGCGCAACACCTCATAATACTTACCATCACAAACTACAAACATACACCCACCTTTCAAAATACACAATTGAACAAACTCCAACACTGAGCTTTTGCTATTCCACCACTCCCAACATATATGCAGCATCACAGCAACTCTCTTTTAACCGCCTCTCATCCATTGGACAATTTAGAACCTTACTACATGACCTACATGCTGCCACGCCACCCCTAACTCATACACCTTCTGCCCTAAACAGACACAAACAAAATAAGCAACGTGCTACACCTCTCAACGTTGCTTCGCCATGTCTACTGCACAACAAGGTCACACTACAAAAACAATACAGCACACCAACTTACTCTCAAACACCGTCTCCACCACCTATACACGCAGACCCATCAAAATGCCCTCTTAGCCTGCTGGACGCAGAAAACAATACAGAACTGCTACAGGATTGCTATCCTCATATACCCAATACCAACACTAAGGACTCACCAGCTGCAAGCCCACAAAATACTGCTCACTCCTCTAAAAAACAAAGTCACACTATCTCCAAAGCACCTTCTCTAAACTGTCTACTAATAAATGCTCGATCGCTCTCTAAAAACAAACATCACATCTACAACCTTCTCACTGACGCAAAACCAAACATTCTATTCATTACTGACTCATGGTTGGGAGATGATGTGTCTCCAGTCCTGGATGAAGCCGTTCCTCTAGGCTATCAAACAATCACCCAAAATCGTATAGGCAAAAAAGGATGTGGCTTAGCTATTGTGTTCAGGCAAACATTACATATCCCTAAAGTTGACGACGTCTCCTTAAAAAATTGTGAGGACCTTTTCACCAGATGCAATCCTACACCGTCTTCCTCCTGTAACTTCCTGCTCCTTTACGGACCTCCAACTAGCAAGGCAACTTTCCTAGACGCACTTCTAGACACGGTTTCAAACCTGATAACACTACACTCCAACCTATGCATTCTGAGTGACCTCAACATTTGGTTTGACAAACCCAATATGCCACATCCTAAAACAATCATTGCTGGCCTGGATGCATCAGATCGTCCACAAACCCACACACATTGCTGGACACATCCTAGATGTAATTTCTGCTAATACAGAACTAGTTACACTTCAAACGCTGAATCCAGTCACGTGGTCAAACTACCATTTGCATGCCTTCCAACATAAAACAACACTAAGCAAAGCACCTAAAACCACCTTACATGTATCCACCTATCGGCCGTAGAACAAACTCAATTTATAACACTTAGAAACACAATTAACATCCAGAAGAGATCTAGAAACAATAAATTATTTTGAAAAACTATATGAGTGGCTACGGGAAGCTTTTGATATCCGGATACCACTAAAAATGCCGCAACATAACAAAAGAAAACAAGCACCATGGAGAAATACAGAGATAAAAGAGATAAAACAACAAATTAGAAAGCTGCAATGTGCCTGGCTCAAAACAAATGCCAACCAAGACAAACTTCGCCTACAGAAAATTAACAGATTGTACAAGTCAGCTGTCAACTAAGCGAAGCAAAAATACTATTCAGACATAATTCAAAATGCTAAATGTGCAGATAAAGAATTATATTAAATTCTCAATGAAATTTGCGCACCAAATTGCCTAGAAGCAGCTCATCACATTACTCAAGAGTTCACAGACAAACTGGCAAATCATTACACGGACAAAGCAGACACGTTGGACTAATACTTAAAACAGAGACAAAGCATTAACCCTTTAATAAAGCTACAATCCAAGAATACTCTAACGGAGCCTCTCAGTTCCTTCCAACACATTTCACATGATGAATTTATGGACCTGGTCAAAGCAAGCAGGCCTGCTGACAGCCTTTTTGACCCTTGTCCGCCGCATGCTTTCAAGGCAATTCTTCTAACAACCTCTGCTGCCACACCAGTAAGGAGAATCATCAACAACTCCTTAACTACCGGAATATTCCCAGAAGACATCAAAAAGTCATACATATGCCCATTACTGAAGAAAACAAAGTTGGACCAGCTGAACCCTGACAACTACAGACCGATTTCAAATGGACCTTTCCTGGGCAAATTGATAGAAAGAGCAGCTTTCGCCCAGATGTCACAATTCATTGAAGCGAATGCCATACTTTCAGACTTCCAAACAGGATGCCATCTGGGAAGAGGCACAGAATCTTCCCTCCTTGCCATCTGGGATCACCTGAAGAACACAGTTGACCACAACGGGGTTGCTGCGCTACTTCTCTTGGACCTCTCGGCTGCCTTTGACATGGTTGTCCATGACACTCTGATACAAAGACTCCACGAAGAGGGGACTGCTCTAAACTAGATAGCGTCCTACCTTTGCAACAGAAATAATGTCATCCAAACCCCATCTTTCTCGTCCAAACTTTACTTCACAAAAGCAGTGGTCCCTCAAGGCTCTGTTATCTCACCCATGCTTGTCATCATCTGCATGAAGTCATTACCGGCACTGATCAATCAATTTTACCTCACGTGCTATAACTATGCAGATGACACGCAAATACTCCTTCAACTGTAATGCCCCAAAGACATTGAAAACTCAACAATTTTCTGTTTTCTCAGAGCTTTGGATCAATGGATGACGTGGAGCCATCTCAAACTGAATGTTTTCAAAACGGAAATACTCATGTATGGCAGTTGGAAACATTATGACCCTCTTGCCATGCGACCTGATGATCTGGGAACACCGCCTAAAATATCAAAGGAAATAAGAACTCCAAGCTATCGATGAATTCCCAAGTGGACAAACTGTCACAACATCTAAATGGGTTGTGCAGCCCACCATCAGCTCGACAGACTACATGGGACCGCCGCTGCGACAGTCCGGCGGTAGTACCGCCAAAATCTAAATCAGACCATGAGTTTGTAGGAGTACAAGGTAGAAAGGTAATTAAGAAAAGTAATAATTAAATACTATTATTGTGTAATTGAAAATTAATTATTTCATTGTTTATTATTTTGTAAACTGTATATATTTTTTTAAATGTAGAAATATACATATAAATATAATATAAAAAATGGTTAAATACCAAACCCAAGGGGCCCAGTGTCAGTCAGTATACTTTGCCTGTGAGTATACATACATATCAATGATGACGAATTTTTGCATACCTTGTCTACATTGAATGGTAGTGGTACATGTCACAAAGTTCCCTTTCTGAACTTGTTAAATCTGGATTCTGATGTGGGGATGAGCGGCCCCAAATGATTTTAACCCTCAATCTACTGTTCTTCACTTAATAAATAGATTGTGATGCTATTTCTTTGTTTAAAAAAGTGTCATAAAAGAATTAAAAAATCTTAGATACAAAGGTCCTCAAGGGAGGAGGAAATATATTATTTCCCCAAAAATTAGAAACCTTGAAAATCTCAAATCTGATTCAAATACAGTTATACGTCAGTCAGACAAGGGGGGGCTATGTGATGTTGCTGTCTAAACAGATGTACCTAAAGGAGGGCATGAGACAACTGGCTGATGTAACCTGCTACAGTCCATCTAGTAGAGTTTAAGCTAACTAGGCAAATGTTGTTTATTGGGTAATGCTATCTGATTGGAGAGACGGAGGTCTTCCTAAGTGTGAGGAATATCTCTTCCTTAAATGTGACAAACCCACTACTCCCATTGTGTACCTGTTGCCCAATTTGCATAAAAACGCCACTAACCCCTAGGCAGACCCATTAGATCCTCAGTAGATTTTCACTACTAGAAAATACCTGCAAGTACATTGGCCACTACTTAAGGCCCTTTGTTACAGCATTACCTGCCTGCCTTAAGGATACCACACATTTCTTATCCATTATAGATGGTGTACATTGGGATGACAAGTTTACCCTACTTATACTTGATGTTACCAGGCTTTACGTGTGCATCAAACATGAGGCACATGTAAACACTGTATGAGGGCAAGACTCATTTCCTATTTACTGCACTCAGACATGATCCAATATTGCTTGAACAAGAATGTCTTTATATTTGATAATAATATGTAAAGGCAGACACAAGAAACAGCTATGGGCACCTGCTTCGACCCAGCTACACAAATCTTTTCGTGGGCTGGTGGGAAGATCAGGTGGCCAGAAACCTCATTGGTTTTGATTATCAGGTATTACTATGGACCAAGTGCATTTTTTATGTTTTCGCCATTTGGAAGCATGATGAAAACTCAGCTACCAAATTCATCAACGGTCTGTATATGAATGAGTATTATTTACACTTTACTGGGCAAACCAGCAAAACCTCCATTGAATTTTTGGATGATATGATCACTGTAGTAGAAGTCAAAATAGAAACTAAATGTTTCGCAAACCTAGTGTAGGCAATAGCCTCTTGTTTGCCAGCAGTGCACACCCCAAAATCTGGTCTACAACATTCCTTATAGTGAACTGTTAAGGGCTAAAAGGAAGTGCAGTACCCCTAAAGCATTTGAGCAGGAGAGCAACAAAATGATCTGTAGATTCAAAGACAGGGGTTACAACAACAATGTTATCCGACAGGCCAAGAAAATGGTTGACCTGTTTCCCAGACAGAATCTGTTACACCCCAGTGCCAAGCCCTCTGATGAGGAGGCTGGAATGGTAGATTTATCACAAACTTTTCTAATCAGGCACACAATGTTAAGAAAATTGTTAACAAACATTGGCCCATCCTGAAAACTGATAAGGTACTGAGCAAACATGTTGGTCCTTCACCTCAGGTCACTTTCAGAAGATGTTGCTCCGTGATAGATAGTTTGAGTAACAATTCAGTCAGTGGAGCAGAACCTGGTAATGTGCAGCAATGAGGTGGATTTTTCTTCTACAAAAACTATACGTTTGTAGCCACAGCCATGATGTCCCCAGGGTCACTATTCCTAATACTTCTAGAGAATTTGCTATCACAAAATGTGTTACCAGCAATGCAGAACGCTGTGTACATTGTTTGATATGCCCCTGCAATATGATGTACATAGGTAGTACAATACACACAGCTAAGACAAAGGGTACTAGAGCATATGAGGGCAGTCTGCCACACTGATCAATAGTACCCTGTGGCCAGACATGTTGCTGAAAAATATTTTTGCAATGAAAACTTATTGAGATTTGTGGTTTTTAATATCAGAGGGGGGGGGGGTAGAGAAAAGGCCCCCTACAAACTTGAATGTAGATTCATTTTTGACTTTGAGACTTTAACTCCATTTGGCAGCGACAGCTCCTCCGCTAAGGTGGAGG
Source organism: Triturus cristatus (assembly GCF_964204655.1). Lineage (NCBI taxonomy): Eukaryota > Metazoa > Chordata > Amphibia > Caudata > Salamandridae > Triturus > Triturus cristatus. The sequence goes on from NC_140589.1 coordinate 965,495,385, forward strand.
AGCATAGACCCACTGCTTTAAAGCTGTGCAAAGGAAAAAATAAAATGATAATAACGGAACGTTATTATCATTTTATTTTTTGTATTGCAGTTGCTGCCAGGTTAGAGCAGGGAGGAGGACAGAACCACAGCGCTCAGACCAATCACAACGCTGATATCAGCAGCGCCGTGATTGGCTGGGCGAGTCTGGTTGCCTGGATGCTTCCTGTTCCTAGTTCCTGCTGAGGAGAGGTGGGGGCTGACGACCAGCAGGTAAGCTATCTTTTTTATTTATTTCCTAATCCCCCCACCTTCCCCTGCCTGCCTCGGCCACAATCCCCTGCCAGCCGCCACTGCCTTTTGGTCTCAATTGTGATGAGGAAATGGCAGTGCATTTCACTGATGCATGATCATGATGGAATTTTTGCTTCTTTCCTTTTGTTTCTCATCATGAGTGTTATGTTTTTAACCCTGTTTTTAATCAACGTCACTATTTGTTTTTCACTGAAGTCAGTGCACTTTGCCTAGGATAAGCATATCCAGCATGTATGGTGTCACCTTAGAAGAATGAGCTGTCCTAAGTTGAGACACTGCTGTCCACATGGGGGTGAGTTCATGTTATAGCCTTCAATAAGGGACAGTCTTGGAACTACTCAATGTATTTGATATGGGTTACTCTGTGATCACATTGTCAAGTAATTCAATTGGTCCCATTGACCCACTGCAGTAGTACCCCTGTTCCTGCAACCATGGCCTTAGGTGACAAGACTCTGCTCGCTTGGGCTGCACATAACCACTATTTCCTAATTCTGTCATGTCATTTAGGGGTTTGTGAACTGCATAACTTGCCGACCTGATCAGGTTTTGTTGGAGCCAAATTATCATGTTTCCTTTGGGGGCTTTGTGTCACGTTCCCAATTTGCATATGGCTCTTCTCTGTTTTAGAACACTGTCATTCAGGCTTTGTGCACTGTGAACATTTTAGGCTTGTTCTATGGTTGTATGTTTGTTCCATTATTTTGTGAGTAACTACTGTTGGGGTGGGCTACCATTGAGAATCTGTGACTTTTGACACTAATCAACAGTATGCCTGTACCACCTTTTTTTACTGTTCATACACTATTAGCCATGTTTATTGTAAAGCTCTGCCACATTTATCTCCTTTATTAGCGTTATCATTATAATTTTTTATATACTATCTCAGATGGTTTGCTATACATTGCAACACTGCATCCTATACGGATGGTGGTGCACTCGCGCGTTAGGGGTCAGATGGCACGGATTTATTCTATCAACACACGTGTGCACTTTCACTTTGTTATCCTGTTTTCTATCTGATTTGTTAATTGTGTATTTTTGGTGAGCAAGGAATTTATGGCTTGTTTATTTGTTTAACAACGCGTACAATCAGTTACAGAACGTACAATGCGACTGACTGTAAACTCTATCTTTGAGTTGCCCATGATTACCAAAAGTACTGTCATAAACTTGTATTTCATTTTAATTGGCATGTTATGGGTACAATACCATTTACAGTGAATGCCCCACACAAATGTAACTTTACATCAATCTGTAGGTATTTGCAATGTAACAAGTGAATATTTCAAAATGGCACCCATGCTTGCCACAACCTTGAAACAATATGTGCAGTTTAGACTGTTGCTTATGTTAATTAGTATGTAAATACATGTTTTTAACTTGTTTGATTGTAAAGACATGTTTTTAACTTGTTTGGATGAGAAGTCAACCGATCAGAAAATTATAGAAAACTTTACAGCTATCTCAAAATATGTCAAAGAAGCACTACGTGTTAAAGTTAAAAAGCAGGTTACCCATAAACAAGGTTGGTTTGACACTTGCTGTACAAAGGCTTACTCCAACCTTAGAAATTCCCTACATGCTACAGTGAAGAACCAGGAACACATCAGAGAGGCAAGAAGAGAATATAAGAGGGCATTAAAAGCGAGAAAGACCGCACTAAAAGAAGAAGCATGGCGCACTCCGCAAGAAGCCTCTGAAAATCGAGATCCCTCTGCTTTCTGGAATGCCGTAAACGCACCCTTTTTGGCCGATAAGGATATAGCAACGGTTGAGATTGCTATTACCGAATCGGAATGGATATCACACTACTCAAAATTGTATGAAAATTCAGCAACAGTTGCCCAAGGCACAGTGTCAAATATGACTGACAAAATGCCTTTGTTTGAATCCAGGGGACTAACTCTTGATTTTACTCTTAGTGAGGTTAATACAGCAATAAATTCAAGCCTGGGCGGCAAAGCTCCAGGCCTGGATGGAATTCCGGTGGACCTTTTTAAATTCAACTTAGAACTATGGGGACCATTTTTAACACAGGTTTTTAATGGATGCTGCACACGAGGTCTACTATCAACCTGGTACGAATCCGTAACTGTGCCAATCTTTAAAAAAGGTGATAGAATGAATCCAGCCTTTTACAGACCCATCTCGCTGCTGGACTCTACAATCAAGGTTATTGGGCGAGTTCTACTGGATAGAATGCAGGTATGGGCGGAGGAACAGGCCATCATAAGTGACATACAATATGGCTTCCGTAAGGGCATGGGCACAGTTGAACAGGGCCTAAATTTACATATAGTTCTAGACAAACGTACTGGAGCAAAAGGGGGTAGATTATTTATGACCTTCGTCTACTTAACAGCTCCGTTCGACTGTCTTATTCATGGTAAGTTATGGCTTAATTTGGAGAGTATGGGTATGGATGTTTTAGTAATCACTTTTCTGAGGCAGCTTTATTCAGGGCCAGGAAGAGGGTTCGGTACGGGACGGGCGGCGAACGCACTAGGCTCCTTAGCGTGTCAAGAGGAGTGAGGCAAGGCTGCGTCCGTGCCCCGTTCCTCTTTACATTTTACATAAATAAGCTAGAAACTACTTTAGTCAAGGAGTGCAGGGATTTGCCGACAGCTGCTAAGCGCCCTGTCCCTGCACTCCTACATTCGGATGAAGCGGTTTTAATGGCCCGCATGCCGCTTGGTCTTCAAAGGGTTGTCAACTCCTCCTCTAATTTTATGTTAAATCTGGAGTTTAGGATTAATTGCTCCAAAACGTTCACAATGAACTGTGGGGTGGGTTCTAATAAGAAGGTTAATACTCTTTTTACAGACTCAAGGCCCATTGAGTGTACTAAAACATTTTCCTATCTGGGGATCCTATTTGATAGGTCAAGAACCTGGACCCAGGCAGTTAGAACCAGATGGCTGTTGTTTACTAAGCCACTGATGGCACTTTCTAATTTTAGTCGTAAATTAGGTAGACGACCCCCTGTGGAATTGCTTCGCATTTATAAGGCAAAGTGAATGTCAATAGCCACGTATGGAGCTGGAATCTGGGGCTATGCTGAGGTAAATGCTCTGCAGACTGCGGAAAATTTGTTTTTTAAGTTTCTTTTGGCAGTCCCGGACAGTACTTCAAATTATAATTGACATTTGGAACTGACCATGCCTTATCTGGAGGACATGATTAAGATTCAGCCTGTTCTTTTGTAGCACAAAATTTGGACCACAGATGAAACTGCTTTTAATCGTCATATTTTAACTGATGCTCTAGGGATGGATGGGGTCAAACACATTAGATGATTAGAATATGTTAAAAGTTTTTAATTCGACTTGGGCACAGAGAATATTTTAATGAGCCATACACCATGTGTAATGTGTCTAGGAAGGATCTTAAAGCTAGCTGTGTCTGTTATTTGAGTGAAACTAGAGCCATAAATGAAACGAAAAAATCAACGGTTCAAGCCCATCAACTTACATTGCTGACCCCTAGCATAGAGCCATATATTTCTTTAACTATGGGCGATTATGACCGATTCTTGTTGACACGCTTCAGACTGAATAACTTATATAGATCTTTAAGTTTTCCAGAATTAAATGATTGGTCTAAAGACTTATGTCAATGCCCGTGTGATGATGTCTCCATACAGTCAACAATACACATATTGTTCTTCTGTAAATACTATATTAGACCAAGAAGGTGATGGATTATCCCGGTATTACAGAAACTTGGCCTGAGACAATGTCGCCCTGCCCTATTGGCTTTGCAACTTTTGGATGAAGTATATGTCATTGCTGCTGTTCCTGCCTTTTTAAAAAATGTTTTTAATTATCGCAAATCTATTATTATGTGATTTTATCTAAGTATTCAATATGTGCATAATGTAGCCACGATATGATCTCTTTCTATAGTGGAGTTTTTTTTAATCTGTCATTTGTATGGTTATTTTCATGGTAACCAAATAAAGATCTTTTGAATTAGTATGCCTCAATCAATTTGGGCATAACTTTAATTCCTTGACCCATGATTAAGGCTATTGCTGAAACACATTGGGAGAAGTAATTTGAAAATAAAGGATTTTTTGCAGCTATATAGGAGCGTCTGAACATATCTTTAAAGCTTTAAAGATACAAGGTACAAGTGTGACCAAGACATTACGCGTGTCTGTACATATATGGGTCGCCAAATATGAATATATTAATATACCAATTAGATTAAATGTACGCAACATATGCGATATTTGTGTAAAAACATGTTGTTATAGATGGCGTACTTTGCATCAAAGAAGCAACATAAATGTTTCCCTCAACATTGGTTTTTATTGCACAAGCACTTTAAAGTTTTTTACCGACATTTCAATGATCTGCATTCTAATATAAACATGTTTTAAGATAGCCACAATAACTGTGAAATGAATTTTAGTCCATCATTACTGTTTACATTGATCACGTGAGGCTTCACGGTAGGAAATTGTTGTATTGTTTGCACAGAACCTAACATTGACAAAGCCGCAAGGCGAAACACATCTGTTAGGGGGTTGGGGGGTCTGCAATAAAGCACTTTAGACACGGATACCTTGTGTGCTTTCCTTATTTGACATTGGAGAAATACGGCGAAAGTTTCCTGAATATGTATATTATCTACTGGCGGTCGCCAGTAGATAGTAATAGTTAGGTTAGGACCGTGTTTCCATAGGAAATCTGAAAATTCTATTTTGAATAACTTTGGCGCCGGTTGACGAACCCTCGCGAATTTTTCAAAATAGGTGGGGCACTCCGCTCCGCTCCTACCCTGAAAGTCTCGGGGTGATTAGTCAAGTGGGGGCCGAGAAAAAAGGGGGGTCCCAAAACGCGTTTTCCTCATGCATTTTTCCATAGGGACCTTTAGTCCAAGGTACAGCCCGAACGGCTGAACAGAATTACTTGAAATTTGGGAGAGAGGTAGTCATCAGGTCAGGGATGTGCATTTTGAATATCTGGAGTCAATCTGTTCAGTAGTTCCTGAGAAACTTTCAGTTAAAAGTACATATATATCTATAAGCGCGCACCGTGCGCGCACGGTGACGTGCGCGAGCGCAATTCTGATTGGTTGTTAGATGTCAGTAAACATTCAAATCGGTCGAAATCAGGAAGTGTCGTCCGCCATTTTGTCTCTCGCAGTCTGAGGCAGTGAAAAACAAAGGTGGAGAACGTGAAAAGGGGGCAGGGTGGACAGTTCCTGACCCCCTAGCCTTTGTCAGGGGGTCACTGAAGGACCCCCAAGGGTGAAAAAACATTTTTTTTTTACGAAAAAGCGCACGGTGCGCACGGTGCGCGCACAGTGAAAAACCTGAAAAAAAATTATTAATAAATACATAACTTAGCATTTAAAAAACCGTACAAATTCACTTAAAAAACCATAGGTTTCACACATGTTATAGTTAGGAATTAGCATTTAAAAAACCTTGCAAATTCACTTAAAAAACCATAGGTTTCACACATGTTATAGTTAGCTGGACATTTCCCTCATAAAAAAACAATGAAATTTCCCCGTTATAGTTAGTGCAGGCAACTATAACTCAGTCGACCGCAATCCTCTGCTGATGACGTCAGATATTACATCACTGTATTTAGACACCTATTTACCCATGTCTTCTTCCATTAATCTTTAGCTATACATATATTACAGATATTTATTTTTCAGAAAGACACATATGTAATCAGTGATGTAATATCTGACGTCATCACCAGAGGATTGCGGTCGCGTGAGTTATAGTTGCCTGCACTAACTATAACGGGGAAATTTCATTGGTTTTTTACGAGGGAAATGTCCAGCTAACTATAACATGTGTGAAACCTATGGTTTTTTAAGTGAATTTGCAAGGTTTTTTAAATGCTAATCCCTAACTATAACGTGTGTGAAACCTATGGTTTTTTAAGTGAATATATATATATATATATATATATATATATATATATATATATATATATATATATCCAAACAACACACACACTGCCTTCAGTGTGCAATCAGGCCCTCCATCCAGTTCGATTTTAAAAGGCTTTTATTCAGCAAGAGGTCCACTTAGCACAGCATGACGCGTTTCAACCTAGAAGCAGGTCTTAATCATATGCAGATTCGGAACGTTAGTTGTTTCACTTATTTAAACATTAATCATCAACAGCGGAGAAGGACTATGTATAGTTATTCATAATTGCGCTGTTTAAAGACTACAATGTCCAAAATGCACTGCAACTGACAGTGTTTCTTCACTTAGTCCCCCCGTTTTCCAAGATTTTAAAAGCAATCTCCTGCATTTTTTGGGGCTTCATTTCAATTGACATTATCATCCAGCCTCAGAGAAACCAATTCCATTTAGGGCTCATACTGTCATATTGTCTATGTCGTCCCCAATAACACCCTGTTGTTCCGTAGTGTTAAACATTCACAGTTTATTTTCTCGGACACAATGCTTGTTTCCCAATACCTCCAGGATTCTAATGTCCTTACGAGCTCTGGTGGTGCCCAAACATTCACAGTGGCCCTTCCTCGAAATATCCCCTTCAGTATTCTTTGCCCGCCGGTGGTAAAAGAATACTGAAGGGGATATTTCGAGGAAGGGCCACTGTCTTGGAGGCCTGCCTGGTATTTCGTGAAATATTTGGGAACCACCAGAGCTCCTAAGGACATTAGAATACTGGGTGGCAGTGAGGTGCACTGTGCTGCTTAAAAATAACTTTCCTGCAATGCATCGCAAAAAAGAGCAAAATGAAACTGGACTTTGACAGAAATAAAAAGCTACTAATGCTATTAAGGTACGATGTCAAGCCAGGCTGGAAAATATGCATAATAGCGCATTATGGGAACTGTGGTTGAAAGGATGGACCACATGACCACTGGGATGTAAGAATATAACTCACCCGTGAACAAGGCGCTGGGCGCCGAAACTAGTAAGGTATTTAAGAGTTGTTTGCTGCCACGTTTTGAGACACAATAAAGATGTCAGCCTTGTTATGACGCCGAAGCTGTGGGCTCTTCTCTTCTTTCGTGTTTAATTGACAGGATTCTCCATTCCTGGTTTATAAGAGCCCGCCCTGCGGAGTTGGGGGCCCCCGGTAAAGTGGAGGAACGTTTGTGGAATTTATGGAGGGGGCATGACTCGCTCTTCGACCTCTACAGTTGAAAGAGGATTTCCATGACTATTTGAGTGGTCGGAGTGAAAGGGAACAAAGGAGGTTTCACCGCTTTTCAGCAGTCTTCGTGCTTCATTTCAAAGCAGCAATTATAACGTGGCAGTGAGGTGCACTGTGCTGCTTAAAAATAACTTACCTGCAATGCATCGCAAAAAAGAGCAAACTGAAACTGGACTTTGACAGAAATAAAAAGCTACTAATGATATTAAGGTACGATGTTGAGCCAGGCTGGAAAATATGCATAATAACGCATTATGGGAACTGTGGTTGAAAGGATGGACCACATGACCACTGGGATGTAAGAATATAACTCACCTGTGAACAAGGCGCTGGGCGCCGAAACTAGTAAGGTATTTAAGAGTTGTTTGCTGCCACGTTTTGAGACACAATAAAGATGTCAGCCTTGCTATGACGCCGAAGCTGTGGGCTCTTCTCTTCTTTTATATATATATATATATATATATATATATATATATATATATATATATATATATATATATATATATATATATATATATATATATATATATATATATATATATATATATGAACAGTTTCACCTTAACTTAAAAAGATGACATCGGCACTCCAATGGTTCAATCTCTGCGGCTTATTCAACTTCGAGCGATTTCAACATCCACGCATTCCGGCTGCCAGGCGCAGCCTTATATATGTATATGTATATATATATATTCACTGGAAAAACCATAGGTTTCAGGGGCATTATAGTTAGCTGGACTTTTCACTCGTACAAAACCATTGAAATTCCCCCGTTATAGTTAGTTCAGCTAACTATAACTCGTGCGCCCGCAATGCACTGCTGATGACGTCACATATTACATCACTCATGACATGGTCAGTGACATCACTCATGACATCACTGATGACATCTCAAATGACATCACTGATGACATCATCCAGTGAATGTGTGTTTTTCTGAAAATTACATATGTTTTAGATATGTATATATCAAGGTCGATGGAAGAATAAATGGGTATATAAGTGTCTAAATGGATGATTTGTTTTTGAAAAATTGATAGTATAACTGACTGATTAAGTGTATCTTAGTGAATACATGGCTTAGTGAGTAATGTTTAATTGTGTAAATATCTGTATCAGTCTCTCACTTTGTGTATAAGTGGCTGCATGGGTTGGTGAGTAGCTACATGAGTGTCTATATAGGTTATTAGTTGGTTTTTTGAGTATCAGTATGAGTGTCTGAGTGTCTGTATGGTTTGGTGGGGTATTACGTAGTGCATAAGTGCATGAATGAGTGACTCACTGTTTGAATGTGTTGAAGACAGCATGTGTGCAGGACTGTATGGGTGGATGAGTGTGTGCATGGGTGTGTTAGTGAGTGATAGATTGTCTCAATAGTGTCTTTATGAGTAACTACATATGTTTTAAACTAGTATATGTGACTATTGGTGTATATAAGTGAGTATATGTGAGAGTGAGAGATTGAAAGAGTTCTTGTATGAATAAGTATGTGTTTCTATAAGTGATTGTTTAAAAGACTAAGTATGTGTAAGTTTCTGTAGAAGTAAGTGTGGTGGTGTGTGTATAATTGTATATGCAAGTAAATGGATGTTTGATTCTTTATTAGCATGAATGACTATGTGTGTGAGTAACTCTATGGATGAGTGGCGTTGTGTAACAGGATGTATAGGTGTGTGAGTACATATGATGAGTGAGTACATGTATGAGTGACTGTATAGGACTGTTGGTGAATGAGTGGATGTGTATGTGGATCTTATAATTACTGAATAGGTTGTTGTAATTGGGAATGGTATGTCCATTGTTTTGAACATTGTAGTTTCTATTTTTGAATGTGTGTATCAAAGGTTATATTAGGGGAAGAGGAAGTCTGCCACTCTATCACAAGGATGATGTCATCAGTGATGTCATTAGTGATGTCATTTGAGATGTCATCAGTGATGTTATGAGTGATGTCACTGACCATGTCATGAGTGATGTAATATGTGACGTCATCAGCAGTGCATTGCGGGCGCACGAGTTATAGTTAGCTGAACTAACTATAACGGGGGAATTTCAATGGTTTTGTACGAGTAAAAAGTCCAGCTAACTATAACGCCCCTGAAACCTATGTTTTTTTCAGTGAATTTCTAAGGTTTTTTAAATGCTAATTCCTAACTATAACGTGCCTGAAACCTATGGTTTTTTCAGTGAATTTCAAAGGTTTTTTAAATGCTAATTTCTAACTATGCCTACAGAGATAGGACATGTGAAGAAAGAAGAAAAAACGCACAGAAAGAAAAAAAAGAAATGCAGAAAGAAGCAACAGAAGTCCTCAAAGACGAAGAAAAGTGCAGGAAGAAGGATAACGTGCAGAAAGAACAAACAGAAGAGCAGAAAGAAGCCTTGTTGCAAAATCATCCTGTACCCTCAACTTTTTCAGACGGATACTGGTGGTAACTGAGTCTGACTAACCAGTCCTAGAGCCAGTGCTATGTTAAAAGACACTCAGAATACAGTGAAAACACCTACATACACTAGGGAACACTATGCGTTGGGGTCCCCCTGTGATCATCATGACCTCCTCTGTAAGCCCCTAGTATATAATAGGGCAGGGGATTAAAACGACCTCTTAAAACGTGCCACAGGGCGTGTTTGCACACGTCACCTCAGGCCCCGTCCCCTCACTTCCCCACTGTGTAAACACGCCCTGTGGCCGTTTTTAGTTGGGAGATTAAGTTCATTTGAATCCTGAGGGTCCCTAGGGTCCAACTAGCCCACTAGGTACCTCCAGTATGCGCCACAGAACTGCGTTGCAGAGAGGTGTAAAAAGTGGCACGGCCTGGACCACCTCTCTGCAACGCAGATCAGTGGCGCTTACTGGAAGCACCTGGTGGGCTAGTCAGCCTCCAGGGGCCCTCAGGATTGAAGGGGAATTATTTCCCCAACTTAAAACTCCCCACAGGGCTTGTTTGCACACGTTAACTCAGGCCCCGTCCCCTCCCTTCACCACTGTGTAAACACGCCCTGTGGTTGTTTTTAATTGGGAGATTAAGTTAATTTGAATCCTGAGGGTCCCTAGGGTCCAACTAGCCCACTAGGTACCTCCAGTATGCGCCACAGAGCTGCGTTGCAGAGAGGTGTAAAAAGTGGCACGGCTTGGACCACCTCTCTGCAACGCAGCTCAGTGGCGCTTACTGGAAGCACCTGGTGGGCTAGTTAGCCCCCAGGGGCCCTCAGGATTGAAGGGGAATTATTTCCCAAACTTAAAACGCGCCATAGGGCGTGTTTGCACACGTCACCTTAGGCCCCGTTCACTACCTTCCCCACTGTGTAAACATGCCCTGTGGCCGTTTTTTAAGTTGGGAGATTAAGTCCCCTTGAATAGCCCACTAGGTACGTCCAGTAAGCGCCATTGCAGAGAGGTGTAAAAAGGGGCACGGCCTGCACCACCTCTCTGCAACGCAGAGCAGTGGCACTTACAGGAAGCACCTGGTGGGCTAGTTGGCACCCAGGGTCCCTCAGGATTGAAAGGGAATTATTTCCCCAACTTAAAACGCGCCAGAGGGCGTGTTTGCACACGTCACCTGAGGCCCCGTCCCCTCCCTTCACCACTCTGTAAACGCGCCCTGTGGCCGTTCTAAGTTGAGAGATTAAGTCCCCTTGAATCCTAAGGGTCCCTAGGGTCAAACTAGCCCATTAGGTACCTCCAGTAAGCGCCACAGAGCTGTGTTGCATAGGGGCGTGGCCTCAGAACACCTGTCTGCAACGCAGCTCCCTGGCGCACACTGAAGATACCTGTTGGGCTAGTTGGCCCTCAGGGACTCTCAGTTTTGAAGGGGAATTAATTCCCCAACTTACAACTGGCCAGGGGGCGCGTTTGCAGAGTGCTTCAAGGAGGGGGCGTGGCCTCCTGCGCGATGCCGGTCTTTTATTTATTTTATTTTTTTAAGAAGGAGGGCTGTGTGGTCCCCCTTCTTTTTCTAATATAGTGGCCCTGGGGACCCCATCCCCCAGGGCCTGCACCCTAATTTTTTTTGTTGAAAAAAATAAATTTGGCCCTCCCAAGGCCTTAATCGGCCCGGGGACCCCAACCCCCGGGTCATGGCCTTTTTTTAATTTAAATTCTTTAGGAGGGGGCTGCGTTGCCCCCCTCCTCAGGCCACTTATGGCTCCGGGGACCCCATCCCCCGGGGCCGGCCTTTGTTTTTTATTATTTTAAAAATATATATATTTATAGAAACACCTAGGACATGCTGGACAAACCGTATGTACCTATCACCATGACGATTTGCGTGATATTGATTAAAAGGCGACTATGCATAGAATGAATCCACATGGAATGTATTTACACCGCTAGTGAAGCTCTGACGTGTCTGACGCCCTACCGTGCCTAATCCCGGCGCCCCCGCCGGTCGGTACTCTCCAAGTAGACACCCTTGTCATTTATTTATACAAACATGGGTAGCTATTGACGGGCACATTTAATATACACGCACACCAAGCCATTCAAAGGGGATTCGACAAAAATTTGACCAAACTATGCAAGAAACCCCCCTCACGGTTAATAAAAAACACATCCACCGCCGGATGTGTAATACTTTTTATTTTACTCTCTGGAAAGGAGACAAACCTCACTTGAGAGTCACAGCGCGCTCCTGGCTGAGCCCAATGCTGTGTTACACCCACCAGTGCCCGCCGATTACCTCACACCTCTGTGTTGTATTCCACCAGCTAGTGCGTATGCTATGACACTCTCTATCCCATGTGCACTGTAACACCACCCCGTGAATATGTCATGGCACACTTGCCTTCGCACGGGTTATATTGCCCCATCTAACGATGTGTATGTTATAACGCACAGCGCTATGCCATAAATATTACAATCTGGGATCCATATCTTTGTCACAGTGCATATGCAATGTCACACTCCCCAGCACATATTTTAAATTACAACTTTAGAGACTAGTTATGTTACACAACACTGCCCAGTGCATATTACACTCCAAGGCGCATATCGCATAGCACGCGCTAGTGCCTGTGCTATCTCGCGCTCTCCAATGAATCTGTCATTGCGCACAATGTATTGCATATTATATTTCACGCCCCGGTTCATCTTATATCACACTTTTTGGTGCATAGTTTATACCATATACTACATCTAGTTTTCATTTTCAATCGTGCTCTCAGGACTATGTTCTATATAACACTGCGTCCACCTACCCTTTTCACGGGCATTACATTTTGCGATGGGGGTGGAGGGTCAGGGGATGTTTCTGCCAAGTGAGCCCGGAGTCACAGTCACAAAGGTCCTCTTCTTCCTTAATAAAAGTGAGATTATGCTGCATACTTGTTCATATGTTAAGTAGTTCGCACAGACACACATTTTAAAAACAATAAAGTTCCTAATACCCACCTTCTCTGAACAGTTAGCTTGCTGCCCCATCCACCTCCTCCCTATCCTCTGTTGTCTGAATCCATGGACTAGCCTCCTCCCTCCTGCCATGCATGGTCTGATGTGCTGCCACTGCCCTCCATTTAGCATGATGTACCAGTCCACTCCTCCTGCCCTCCATTGCCCAATTCTATGGCCCATCATTGACCTCCTGCTTAGCCTCTGTGCTTAGCTTGCTGCCTCTATTCTCCTTCCCCCTGCCCTCCGATGTCTTTGTGCATGCCCCTGCTCCATCCTTTTCGCCCACTATGTTCCATGGACCTGTCACTCCTATCTACTCTGAGTGTCCTGTTGAGCTGCCACTCCCCTCCCACCTGCCTAGCATTGTCAGATGACTGTAACCCGTCCCTGCCACCTTCACCCTGCCTATCCACATGCCATGCCGCTATCCCCTTCCTCCTGTCCTCCATGGTCCATTTTACTGCCACACCCTTCTGCCCTCCCTGATCTGTTGTGCTGCAACTGCTCCCCCTGCCTGCCCCACGCGGTCTGTTGTGAGGCCCCTTCCCCTGAACTCTCTTGTCTGTGCCCAGGTCCTGACCCTCCCTTCTATCCTCCATGGTCCTTTGTGCATTCCCCTGCACCCTCCTTCTTGCCCATCATAGCCATTGTGCTGCCACTAACCCTCCCGCTTGCCATGCATGGTCTTCTGTGCTGCCATGGCCCCTCCCACCTTCCCTGTGTGGTCAGCTAGCTGCCCCTGACCCCCTCCCACCTTCCCTCCATGGTCTGTGTGTATGACACCATAGTCTCATTGTTGCTCTCCATGGTGTGTCTTGTTTCTAGTGCCCATCCTGCCTGACCTCCATGGTCATCTTGCTGCTCCTGCCCTGCCACCTTGCCCCTAGCCCTCTGTTTCCATGTGCAGACCCCCTATTCCCTCCCTCCTGGCTTGTCTGTTCCATTGTAATGCCCCTGATCCGTCCCTCCTGCCATTTATGGTCTGTTATGCTGCAGCTTTCTCTCCTGTCGGTCCATTATGGTCAGCTTGCTACCATTGCCTCTTTCCCATCTGTTCTCTGTTGTCCATGTGCATGGTCCTGTCCCCTCCCTATTGCTTTCTATGGATTGTTGTGCTGCACTCCCGTCCCGCATGCGCTGTGTGGTGTATTGTGCTGCTGCAAACCCTGATGCCTGCCCTGTAGGGTCAGTTTGGTGCACCTCTCCATGTCCCTCCTGGCCTCTGTTACCCGAGTCCATGTCCCTACCCCAATTCCTCCTGCCTACCATGATACAATGTACCATACTTGCGAACATTTTGAACTTGGTAAGAGGGAGATTTTGAAAAAAAACTGGGGTTTTGATTTTCCCCTTTGAGTTACATTGAAAAAGAGGAGATTGTAGACAGGAGACAGATCAAATAAAGCCCATTTGAGCTTAAAAACATTGGACTTTTTGTGGCTGAAACGGGTCTGTTGGCATGTATGGTTGTACTACCACTGCCTCTTCCTTCTGCCCACAATGGTCTATTATATTGCCACAGCCTCTCTTGCCAGTCCTGTATTGTTGGTTTGTTGCCCCTGCCCCTCTTTCCACTGCCCTCCATAGTCTGTTGTGCTGCCACTGCCCTTCCTGCCTGCCCAGTGTGGTCAAATTGTTGCCTCTGCACTCTCCTACCTGCCTTCAATTTTCAGAGTCCGTGCCCCTGGCCTCTGCCTCTCAACAGTATCCCAATGAACAACTAGATTGCTAACATTCTATATTTATTACAAAAGTGTGGAACGCCTGATGTCATCTTGATGTAATCAAAACTGTAATACCTAGAGTATTTCCTTTAGAAATTACATATATGAAAGGGTCTTATTTGCATCAAAATTATGGTTAGTGCTCTAAAAAACTAAAATGAGGACATATTTTCTGAGTTTTCAAATAGCGACAAAGAACTTTTGAATTATTTGTAATCTTTATGTTTTTTTATCCAGTTGACCACTTGATTAAATGTTGCACCTTGGCGAGAGGATGTGGTGTTACTTCCAGAGCTGCAGACTTTGCAACTGGGGAACCAGGTTGGAGTTTCTGCTTCAGCTCAACATTCTGTGATTGTGGTCAAATCACTTAATCTCCCCTTGTCTACAACCAAAATGAATTTGATCTTGTGTGATGTAACCAATGCTCATGTAAAGCATTCCAATACCTGACAAGTCTGCACTATATAAAACTGCAAATACACAAAAAATAAGTGTTTTGCACACTTCTGTCATTGGGCTACATGTGGGCTACATCTGGGTGATATTTGTGCTGCATTTAGGCTCTTTTGTGTCTGGTGGCCATCTTGGGAGATTTATTTGTTATGAAGTTTCCTAATGTCCTCATTTACTGCAGTCTCATTAGAAGGAAATGCTTTCAGTTTTTTACTTTGATTCCATCAAGAAGGTATTCAGATATGTCACACATTTGCCATAAATTCTGAATGTAAGCACTCTAGTTGCTCATTAGATAACTGTAGTAAAGCTACTGCTCACCACGGAAGTCTGCTGCTGGTATTAAAAGTGCATGTTTCAGTCTGCATATCAGAATTTGTTAATGAAATAGAAGAGGATTTGAGAAGTCACTCAAAATGTGCCCTAATTTTTCTTTCTTCAGCACTAATCATAATTTCTATGGCAAAATGAACCCCCTCATTGTGTTCCTTTTTTAAATTAAATGTTTTAAGTGTTACCAGTTTATTCCAATCAAGATGGCTTCAGGTGTGCCATACTTTTGTCATAAGTAAGACAGTAAGCGCTCTAGTTGTTCTTAAGAACACTCTGGGACATTCTGTCATTAGGCTATACTTGGGCTACATCTGGGTGATATTTGGGCTACATTTGGGCTCTTTTGTCTCTGGTGGCCATCTTGGGAGATTTATTTGTTATGAAATTTCCTAATTTCCTCATTTACTGCAGTCTCCTCAGTAGGAAATACTTTCAGTTTTTTACTTGGTTCCATCAAGAAGGCATTCAGATGTGTCACAAATTTGCCATACATTTAGAATGTTAGCACTCTAGTTGCTTATTAGATCACTGTAGTAAAGCTACTGCTCACCAGGGAAGTCTGCTGCTGGTATTGAAATTGCATGTTTCAGTCTGCATGTCAGAATTTTTTAATGAAATAGAAGAGGATTTGAGAAGTCACTCAAAACTTGCCCTAGTTTTCTTTCTGCAGCACTAATCATAATTACTATGGCAAAATGAACCCCCTCATTTTGTTCCTTTTTAAATTAAGGGGCATATCAACAAGGGCTTTATCTCTGCTTTTTTGGCTTTAAAAGCCAAAAAAGGAGAGATAAAACTAGAGCCCTATCAACAACAGGGTGCTAACATGCAAATTTGCATGTTAGCACCCTTTTACTCTACGCTTCCCCTTGCATCTCTAATGAGATGCAAAGGGGGCGTTCCAGAGTAAAATAATAGGAGAAATGTCGCTAAGCGACATTTCTCCTATTATCAAGAATGTCGCTAACCCTGTTAGAGACAAAAAAAGCAGCGCTAACCGCGGTTAACGCTGCTTTTTTACGTCTGGTATTTTTCAGACTTAGCCATGATATCCTATGGAAGGAGGATATCATGGCTAAGTTTGCCTGTCCCTATCAACAAGGTAACGTGAGATTATCGCTGGGTTTCCAGCGATAATCTCACGTTAGCGTGAGGATTTTTATCACTATTGAGATAAGCGTTGCTAATAGCATGCTATCTCAGCGATAAAAATTCACGCTAGCCGGCTATAATTATCCTAGCGCTAAGTGCGCTTAGAGATAATTATCGCCGGTTGTTGTTGATATGCCCCTTAATGTTTTAAGAATTACCACTTTATTCCAACCAAGATGGATTCAGGTGTGCCATACGTTTGTCATAAGTAGGACTGTTAGCGCTCTAGTTGTTCTTTAGAACACTCTGGGAAGCTGCAGTAGAACACAAAGGAATCAACTGACAGTCTCTGCCTTTGTTGGATGTACATGTTTTACTGAGAATGTCAGACTTCATTCTCACATGACTGAGAAAGATAATGTGAATTTACAGAAAATATGCTCTCAGTTAGCTTATAGATCACCTTCCAAACCTCTGTGGGAAAAGCATGTATATTGGTCCCAAGATGGCTGCCAACACTTCTTGGATGAAGTGCTGACAGCCAATCAGATCACACGATGAGATGTGTGGTTAGGCTCCGCCCAGATATATATGTGATTTTACTTTTGACTTTCTCAGGAACTACTGAACGGATTTACACCATTTAAGCACAAGGCACATGCCTGACCTGAGGACTACCTCTTTGCCAAATTTCTAGTAATTCTGTTCAGCCGTTTCGGCTGTTCCTTCGACTAAAGGTCCTATGGGAAAATGCATGGGGAAAACGCATTTTGGGACCCCCTTTTTTCTCAGCCCCCGCTTGACGAATCACCCCGAGACTTTCAGGGTAGGAGCTGAGCGGAGCGCCCCATTAGTTTTTCACGAAGATAAGTCAACCGGCGCCAAAGTGATTCAAAATAGAATTTTCAGATTTCCTATGGGAACTCGGTCCTAACTATAACTATCTACTGGCGACCGCCAGTAGATAATATATATCTCCTTCTGACGGTCGCCAGTAGATAGTTATAGTCAGGACCTAATTTCCCTGAGAAAAGCATTTTGCCTATAACTTTCCCGTCTTTTGACCAATGTTCATGAAATTTTCCCCAAAAAGTGTTAAGGGGGGCTTCTGGTTGGCATGGAAAGTTTGGGGGTGATCTGTGCAGTGAGAACTAAGACTTCGGGGCATGAAATAAGGGTGCGTTTATATTATTATTTCCCATAGGAACCTTAAGCCACACCTACAATCCGAACTGCTGAACGGACTTAAACCAAATTTGGCAGGGCGGTAGATGTTGGTTCAAGGAAGTGCCTTTTGCCTATTTGGTATAAATCTGTTTAGTAGTTTATGAGAAATTTAAGTCGAAAATTATAGTGAAATCTCTGGTTGTGGATATTTTGCATTGATTCCGCGATTGATTGCAGATGCACGTGCCAACGGGTATGCTCTGATTGACTGAACGGAACCTGAGCAGAAAGTTGCGGCTGCCATTTTATTGATCAGGAACGGTTCCCGGGGCTCAAAATTTCAGAATAAACTGACATAAGGTGTCAGAGTGGAGGTACTCTGACCCCATGTTTGAGAAATTGGGGTATTAGTGACACAAGTTATGTGTCCAAAATTGATTATTTTAATCGGACACAATATTTGCAATTATGACGCGACTGCCAGCATGGTCCCCCTGTATATATATATAACTATATTTGTGCACACTAATCGGTCACACACTTACATATCCAGTCACATACCAACTCAGATTCTGATGTATCCACTGTCATAACCATTTATGTACTCATGCACACACTTACAGACTCACTTGGAGAGTGACGCACCCATGTACAGACCCACTCAGACACTCATTCACCCACTTACAGGCCCAGTGTGAGACTTGTGCTTCAACTGACACACTCACTGAGGGACAGACCCACCCAGACATGTATGCACCAACTAATAGATCCAGTCACAGGCTCATGTACCCATTCACATATGCAGTCAGAGACTCATACACCCATTCAAGCCCTTTTCAGAGAATCAGACACTCACATGTATAATAAGGGACTCACTCGGACATGCATGCATAGACTCACAGACCCACTGAGAGACCTATAGTTCCATTTACACACCCACTGGGACATTAATTGGCTAAGTTACGGATCTCGTCTGACAATCACATACTGACTCACAGAGCCACTGAGAGACTTATACTTCCACTCATACATTCATTGATAGAGAGATGCATTCACAGAATATAGCAGCCAGTAACACACTTACTGAAAGACTCATGAGTCTTCTCTGATATACACTTATAGACTTATATTTGCCCATCAGCCTAAGATATCTGCAGTATACAGTGTCGTCTGCTCATAGCTCCAAGAAAAATCTTTACATGTGACTCAGGAAAGATGCTTTTGCATCAGACTTAGATACACTTTTCTTGTTGTTATGATAAGTGTCAGACACCATGAACAGAGATTTGAAATAGAATTAGCAAACACATTCTGCTTAACACACACACTGAAACTTGCTACGCTATAAATCACATTATATGTGAATAATTGGTGCGCTATCACCATCTAGAACACAACATGTATACATTATACCTATTGAAATATGCATTATCATGAGAAATGTGCATATATAATTGGATGAATGAAATGCAATTGGAGGCACAAGCAGAAAAATAAAAAGTTACATGTTTTTTCTTCTCTCCCCATCTGCTGTTTCCCCCTCACATCCCTGCCCCAGTACTACCCATGTTGCTTCCCACCACTCTCCTTGTTTGTAAGAGCATAGCAACAGGTATATTTTTTCCAGATTTGATTCCAGGGCCGACATTATAATGCTGGTTTTCTTTTATCTCTCACCTTCCAAATGTTGCATCGAGGGAGAAAGCACACATGCAGAATTGTGTCTCTGGGGAGGGTGAGACAGCGCACCCATTCAGCAATGTTTGAGGCAGACAAGTGACCATAGAAGTGTCTTCTGCCAGAGGCCCTTAAGTATGTTTCTCAGGTTCTTGCACAGCATAAAATGGCTGAAGCATTTGTTCCATTTCCTACTCGTTACTGGCAAGCATTTTGCTTTTAATATCGACTCTTTCCCAAACAGCTGTTATTTTCGTTTAATTACCTGCAACTATCCTTCACTGCACCGTCTGGTAGCTGCAGCTGCTTTCCTTATCTGCTGCTGCTGCTACTGACCTGGAGACCAGGAGTCCGAGGTCCTCCTCCACCTACAAGCTCCAGCCTGCAGCCCATCCCTGGTGGTCCAGTGGTAGAGCATCATGCTCTGCTGCTTGACTGCCCTTCTGTCTCTTTGTTGCTGTCTCTGTCCCTCTTTTTACTTTTCTCTTTTCGTTTTTCTTCATCTGCCTTTTGGATTTTCCTTTTTTCGTCCTTCTTCCTTTCTCCTGCCACTGCAATACCCCATGGCCCACTCCCCCTCCAGTGTCCCTTCCCGCTCCCGAGTTTCCCGCCTCACAGCTGTCCATCCCCCCCACAGCACTACTTAACGGTGGCCACTGTGCAGTGGCGCCACTGACGTATCAAAGGCACGCTAAAGGCAAGC
Source organism: Triturus cristatus (assembly GCF_964204655.1). Classification (NCBI taxonomy): domain Eukaryota; kingdom Metazoa; phylum Chordata; class Amphibia; order Caudata; family Salamandridae; genus Triturus; species Triturus cristatus. The sequence continues at coordinate 965,515,391 of NC_140589.1, forward strand.
CTGGACCGCTCCCACCGCCCGTGACCCTGCTTCTCGGACATTCTACCGCTATGATGCCAGCACCCTCCTCGCCCTCAACCTGGGACACCACTCCACCTGCCATCTAGCATCACCGAAGAAGACCCTTGGACCATTTGCCACAGCTGTCCATCCCCCCCACAGCACTACTTAACGGTGGCCACTGTGCAGTGGCGCCACTGACGTGTCAAAGGCACGCTAAAGGCAAGCCTGGACCGCTCCCACCGCCCGTGACCCTGCTTCTCGGACATTCTACCGCTATGATGCCAGCACCCTCCTCGCCCTCAACCTGGGACACCACTCCACCTGCCATCTAGCATCACCGAAGAAGACCCTTGGACCATTTGCCTACTGGAACTGCAACTGCACCTTCAGCCACACTGACACACCAGCTTCTCTCGCCACCCAGCCGACCAACAGATCATCCATCCGGTTTAACTGCATCCTCCTCAACGTCCGGTCCTCCACAAACATGCCACAAAAATCTGAGACATCCACAACGCCACAACCCCTGGTCCGGACCGGACCGGACATCGCCATCCACGACAGCTACAAGATCACCAGAAAGGACCGCCTGACCATCCAGGAGGAGGCATCGCCATCATCCACAAAAGCACACTCTGACTGATCACGCACACCAACGACCCAACGACGACCATGGAGCTACTCCACTTCTAGATTCAGACCAACCCCAACACCACCCTCTGCGGCACCCTCGTCTACAGGCAACCCTGGCCCTGACCCTCCTTCACTGATGCCATTGTAGACCTCATCGCACCCCATGCTCTCGTATCCACCAACTGCTTCCTACTCAAAGACCTCAACTTCCACATGGAAAACCCTAGTGACCAGAATACTGCCTTGCATCTGGAGAACCTCAACAGCATTGGATTCAAGCAGCTAGTCACTGCACCGAACCACACAGCTGGACACACGCTCGACCCCATCTTCTCCGCCAGCGGGAACATGAGCTACAGCCACACCACCGAACTCTCCTGCACAGACCATCACTGCGTGCATCTCGGCGTCACCACTCCCACCGTACACCATCATCATCACCCCCTGTCACAGCTGGATGAAGGCCACTGAAGAACTTATCGTCAACTCCCTCAGCACAACCACTATGCCAAATCCAACAGACACCAACACCGCAGCACGCGACCTCCACCGATTGATCTCCAACTACGCCAACACCCTGGCACCCCTCAAGAACAGACTGCCCAAGCAACACTCCAAGAAGGCCAGCTAGTTTACTCCCACCTTCCACAAGTCCACACGCACCAACAGAAGAGATGGAGGAACAACAGAACCCTGGAAACTCAAGCAACCTTCAATTCCGCCATCAATGCACACCACCTACTCCTGAAAACCACAAAGAAAATGTCCCTCCAAGACAGAATTAACTACAACGCATACAATGGCAAAGAACTCTTTGCCATCATCAAGGAGTTCACCAAGTTCAACAGTGAAACCACAGATGTTTCCCCATCCAAGACCTCTGCATCAAACTGGGCTTTCCATCACAAGATCAGGAAAATCTACGACAGCTAGACCCAGCCAGTATGCCCACCACCCTCACACACAACCAAGCTGCACCCCAACAGACCATGAACTGCTGGACCCCGCTCACAATAGAAGACACACTCAAGGCCATGAAGAGCATCCACTCAGGAGCACCGATTGATCCTTGCCCCTACCACATCGTCCACAGAGCAGCCACCGCCATTCCCCCCAGCTTCGCCGCAACATCAACTGCTCCATAAAAACCGCCCCCTTCCCGATGGCTGGAAACGTGCTAAAATCAACCCCCTGCTGAAGAAACTGTCCTCGGACCTGACAGTCCTCAAGAACTTCAGACTCATCTCCCTCCTCCCCTTCCCAGCCAAGGTCATCGATAAGGCCATCAATGCCCAACTGTCTGAGTTCATCAAAGTGAACCACATCCTGGACACCTCCCAATCCTGCTTCCAAAGCAACCACAGCACAGAGACCACACTTCTCGACCGGGGCGAGACCACAGCCCTCATCCTACTAGACCTCTCTGTCGCCTGCAACACCATCTCCCTCCACACCCTAATCACGAGACTCCGTGACGCCAGCTTCCGCGACTAGGCTCTGGACTGCATCCAGTCCTTCCCCACCTGCCTGAACCAACGAGTCAGACTACCACAGTTCCTCTCAGAACTCACAGAGATCAGCTGTGGAGTGTCCCAGTGTTCGTCCCAGAGCCCCACCCTCTTCAGCGTCTACATGGCCCCCCTCGCAGTCATCATCAGAAGCCACGGACTCAACATCGTCTCATAAGCCAACGACACCCAGCTGACCCTCTTCCTCACCAACAAACCCGCAACCCCCAGAACCAACTTCCACAGTGGAATGGAGGTTGTTGCTACCTTTATGAAAGACAGCTGCCTCAAGCTGACTCAAAAAAGACCAAAGTACTCATCCGGGGACCTACCACGTCAGCTTGGGACAATTCTTGGTGGCCAGCCGCTCTGGGATTTTCTTCCACCCCCACGGACCATGAACCGCCAAATCAATGCAGTTTCCTCAGCCTGCTTCTTCATGCTCCGCCTGCTTTGAAAGATATTCAGATTGATCCCCACAGAATCCAGAAAGACAGTCACCCATGCACCCATCACCAGCAGAATCAACTACGGCAATGCACTCTATGCCGGCGTTCCCCAGAAACAGCTCAAGAAACTACAGAATGTCCAAGACACCGAAGCCAGACTGGTACTCGACATACCCTGTATATACTAAGAGGGTAACTGTTCCTAAGAAAATGAGAAAAGTGCTGAAGAGTTGGTATGTGTGCTGTTAGTGCGGTCAGGTGAAAGTGAGTGTGGGGAATTTCTCCTTTAGAATATAGTGCCCTCACACACCCTTTCGAGTGTCATGCTTCATCATCGGGCGTTGCTCCTCGTGGGGGTGGCGCTGCAGACCCCCACGGGCAAGAGGGCTCTTTATCGGAGATCTTCTATGGAGACGCCGCAGTTGTGCATGGGGGTGTGTGGGCCTATAAAAGGGGAGGTGAGTTGGTGCATTAAAAATGCTATGTGGAGCCCAGAACCTAAGTTTTTATTCACAGCTACGCGTAGCAAAGATTAAAAATGATCCTGGAGCTCCTCTTTGGAAAAAAAGATTGAAGGCAGGTGTGCAATTAACTGCTACTCTCAGGATGGGTGAGTGGAAGTCCTACAAATATGGGGTCAACATGTTTCGCGCATTAATGCTGGTCCTTAAGGGATCTGTCAGCGCTTCGTCAGGACCGGATATAAGGTGAGAGAAAAAATATATATAAAAAAGAAATTATAATCTAAAGACAAGGTTCCAGGGAAGTACAGAGGATCCGACCAAACGCCTTACCACTCGTATTAAGAGTATGATCAGCGAAGCATCAGCTGAATGTTGGATTTCACATCAGGAAGCCAATTTCCTTACCGCTGAAGACCCACGAACCCCCTACTTTTACACACTACCTAAAATCCATAAAGGGGTCACCCCTCCACCGGGCCGCCCGTTTGTTTCCGGCATTGACTCTGTCTTAGAACCATTGAGCAAGTACTGCGATTTCTATCTACGCCCCCTGGTGAGCAAAACTCCTACCTATCTCAGGGACACCACTGAGGTTCTCAATCTCATAGAACTCTTCCCTGATCCTGATAAAATTGACTTCCTAGTGACCATGGACGTAGAAGCCCTTTACACAAACATTTTGAAGTACGCTACACTAGAGGTACTAGAGAACACTCTCCGCAACATCGAACCTTGGCCTTTTCTAACACCTATTTCATTCATCTGCGACTGTGCCTCCCTAGCTCTAAAAGAAAATTTCTTTGCCTTCAAATCACAGCTCTTCCATCAAATACAAGGTACGAGCATGGGAAGCACATTCGCTCCTAGTCTGGCCTGCCTATACATGGCCCATTTTGAAGAACAATACATCCTTGGAGAAACCAACCCATTTAGTGAACACATTCTACTATGGCGTCGTTATATTGACGACATTGTCCTGTTTTGGAAAGGGGATGAAGAACAATGTATCTCATTCTGCAATTGGGTTAATACTCTGAACCCGTACCTCAAATTCACGAGTCAAAGATCTCGACATGAGATCCCTTTCCTGGACCTACTCATCTCTCTGGATAATGGCTACTTACACACCACGAATTACAAAAAACCTACAGATAGGAATAGTCTCTTGACCTACGATAGCCACCATCCCAGGGCACTCAGAAACAATCTTCCGGTGGGCCAATTCCTACGTCTTCGTAGGAACTGTGACACTGTCAAGGAGTTCGAGAAACAGTCTAATCTCCTCAGGCACAACCTTGAAAAACGACACTACCCGAGCAACATCATTCGCCAAGCACATAAGAGAGCTAGAAACAACCCTAGAACGGCTCTCCTTGAGACAAAGGAAAAATCTGAACTAGACACCATTACATGTGTCACCACATTCACGCCCAGTTCCAACAGTATACAGAAGGTCTTCAGGAAACACTGGGCCATATTGAATTCGGGTACCTTCGAACCAGGCCCGCCGCCACTCTTCGCATTCAAACGTACGCAAAATCTAAGAGATCACCTCGTACATACAAGACCCAAACCACAACTAACATGTAAACCTACACTATGGTCCTTACCACCAGTAGTAGGCCATTACCCTTGCAGCTCCTGCTCAACCTGTGCAGAAACCACGATTTCAAAAGAAATCGACTTGGGCTTGACAACACCTTGGCGCCAAATCAGGCACACGAACTGCAATACCACCAACTGTGTCTATACAATACTATGCCCTTGCAATAAGAGATATGTGGGCATGACCACCAGAGCAGTCAAGACACGCATTGGTGAGCACAAAAGCACAATAAGACGAGGCAGAACTAACACCAAACTACTTACACACTTTGCAGAACAAGGACAGACTGCGAATAGTTTGAGATGGACCATCATCGTTTCCAATCCCAACTGGACTAAACACACTCTGTTTAAGCAAGAACAGCGATGGGTTCATAGATTGAGATGCGACACCATAGGCCTTAACGACGAAATCCCGTGGGTCGAATTAACCTGACACTTAATCAGACCACATAGACGAGGGTCGGGTCACAACTCTGCAGAAAGGACCCTACAACCCTTCTTTTGGCTTCTCCATGACCTTAATGGCCCTCTCCTGATCTCTATCCCAAGATTCATGATATGTTCATCATCCGAAATCTAAAGAACCAAGCAACTTCAAATATCCACACTCGCTGCTAAACAACTGCATTGTATCAGGGATATATCAACAATCACCATGCCCTTGACACAGAATTACTGTCTGTCCTATATTTGCCACTGACTATCCGTTCTGCACGTTATTACACCTGGCTTGTTCATATACACCATCTGTAGGCATTCTGTCCCCCGATGCGATACAACCCTTTCAATATGGCCGCCGTTTTCCCATCACTTTCTCAAGGGTGTGCCATCGATACGAGACTACATGCACACGTGTATACTGACGTCACCGCGTCACTTTCACACGGGATTGCCATCGATACAAGACGCCAAGCCGTGACTACACGCACACGTGATTACAAACGTCACCGCGTCACTTTCAGAAGCTGAGACCCGCCCCCACCACCAGGCTAGAGTCAATTAGGAAGTGTATTTAAAAGACCTTTCTTCCCACCCTCCCTTATCAATCCCGGCGCACCACGGAGGAGGGGTAGGTTTCCACACCCTGGGCAATCGAGCACTCATGAGTATATATTCTCCACTATAGATTTGGCTATCTTTTTCCGACTTACGAACACCATCTGCAACGGTGTACTGATATTACATCTCCTTTTCACAGTCTCTCTTTTTGCCGTCTCCGAGGCGCCGTCGGAGCCAATTCCCTGTATTAGAAGGGTAGGCACATCGCTTTCAGATCTAGCATGACTACCACTTCCCACATATTGGGGAGTAGCACGTATAAGTTCCACACGGAACTGACACACCGCCAGCTTTGCCTCGTATTCTTTACACGATACGTATCTACAGACATTTGTCTTCTGATCTCTTACCACCATTGAAACTGAATCACTCACACGGTTCTGTTGTAGAATTATTTTCACATGCTGCTGGCCATTTGAGGGGTTGTTTTTACAAGGCACATGATCACTGTTAATTGCCTATAGAACATGTACCCCAACACAGCGGTCAACTGCACAAGGATTATGACGCTCCGGCACCAGGTCGTTTTACCTGCATGTTAATATTGTGAGCATGCCTGTTTGAATGAACACTTACTGTGTTTACTTGCAATATAAACACAACATGCGATTTTTTGACCATCGTTGGAAAAATGAATTACAGTATATGTTTTGTTTGTCTCTTTTCTGTCCATATGTGTGTCTTTTTTATCTCACCAGGTTGGGTATAGGTTCCTAAAAGAAGGTGTTACTATCAGCGCGTGGACGCTTTATCCCTTTATTACTAAGGTACCACAGGTTCAGAGTACTGTACTTCCCTGGAACCTTGTCTTTAGATTATAATTTCTTTTTTTATATATATTTTTTCTCTCACCTTATATCCGGTCCTGACGAAGCGCTAACGGATCCCTTAAGGACCAGCATTAATGCGCGAAACATGTTAACCCCATATTTGTAGGACTTCCACTCACCCATCCTGAGAGTAGCAGTTAATTGCACACCTGCCCTCAACCATTTTTTCCAAAGAGGAGCTCCAGGATCATTTTTAATCTTTGCTACACGGAGCCGTGAATAAAAACTTAGGTTCTGGGCTCCACATAGCATTTTTAACGCACCAACTCACCTCCCTTTTTATAGGCCCACACACCCCCATGCACAACTGCGGCGTCTCCATAAAAGATCTCCGATAAAGAGCCCTCTTGCGGGGCCCATGGGGGACTGCAGCGCCACCCCCACGAGGAGCAACGCCCGATGATGAAGCATGACACTCGAAAGGGTGTGTGAGGGCACTATATTCTAAAGGAGAAATTCCCCACACTCACTTTCACCCGACCGCACTAACAGCACACATACCAACTCTTCAGCACTTTTCTCATTTTCTTAGGAACAGTTACCCTCTTAGTATATACACTGTATTCTGAGGGAGCACGGGTACTGGACCTTTCTCTAATTATGCTCCCGGTCCCCCATTCTATTTGTTTCACGACTCGACATACCCTGCCTCAGCCACATCACGCACAACCTCCGACAACTCCACTGGCTCCCAGTGAACAAGAGAATCAATTAAACAGGATCAAGTAGGAATCACATGTAGACAGCAATAAACTTTTTTATTTTTTAATATGGTTTTTGACGTTATTTTTAATTTTACAATATACATTTGACAGCCCTATTTTTATTATGTAATAAGCATCTTGTCAATGGTGTTATTTATCTGTGCAGCATGCTTCTGCGCAAAGCAGACTAGTTTTGGGAGAAAGGCTCTGTTGCCTGCAAAGAAAAAGATACACAAACATAAATATAAATTTCAGATGGGGGTTAAAGAAAAATGGAAAACATTTGTACATTTGTAGGTAACTTGAACCCTTGACATAAGATAATCATGACCAAACAGCAATAGTGATTCACGAACTGCATTGACAATTGCATTACTTATATTTCAATACGTACATGCAAGAGTTATAACTAATTTGGCTTTCAATACACCTCCTTCACAAGTGAAAACAGGATAGGTGTTAACATTTGTCCTGAATTCTTATGATCATTATGAGGGCTCAGTTGCACAATAACTCAGTACCAATGTTTACACTATTACAGTATAGACCCTGAACAGCAGAGCTCCCCAGGCTTCCGAGCTCCTTGTCAAGTTTCCCAGATCTATGCATAACTAACTGCTATGGTGTAGGTTTTTAACTTTCCATTCTGGGATTTGTAGTTCTTGTTTATGATTTGTTTTTTGACTTTATATTTATATAGCGCACGAATGCCAAGGATGTCTAGGCGCTGTGTGGGAAAAAAGGTTTGCCATGCATAACAGAGACTGTGGCTTTAGTTGTAAAACAGTCAGGTTTTTAGTGATTTTCTAAAGAAGACTAATGTGGGGCTGAGTTTGATGTCCATAGGGTGAGAGTTCCATAGTTACACTGTGCTCAGAACAAAATTTCTGCCTCCCCATCGAGCTTGCTCTGTGATGATCTTAAGTTTCTGGCTGGATGGTGCCAGGTGAAGTGTTGTTTCAGGAACAAGGGACCTGTCCCATGCAAAGCTTTGTAAGCCAGGCATAAGGATTTATCCACATAAAACCAGGAGTACACTTCTCAGAAGTCAAAGACTTAACCCTATACAGGAGTAGCTAGTCAAGCCTGAACCAAGGATGCTTGGTAGTTACAAGGAAATAGCAGGGTGATAAGGGCCTGAAAAGTATGGGATGGGTGGAGATACTTGATCTCATGATTCAGCAGCTTACTTTTCTAATCTCAGAAAGTGCTACAGACTCAGTGCCTTACCACTGAAATTTGCACTGGTGAAAACCTATTCCACACAATTTTTCTCTTTGTGAAGCTCATATGTTCTCACTACTTTTTAAGTGAACAATATCACAGTATGTTTGAGACAAAACCATTTTCCTCTGTAGTTTATTGTAAGAGTATTAATGATAGTGTACAAATAGTTTAAAAAAAAAGGCAATTATGAATTAAGATCAGTTGAACTTTCTGTGGTCCTTTTTAAATGGTGTATAAATCATACATATGTAAAATAAGGTTTCACAATCCATCTATAATATGGATACAAGCATCAACATGCCCTGCAAAGTCAATAAGTCTGTCTATCATGTGGAAAGGTGGGAAAGAAGAGGAAGAAGTGGGCGCTGGAAGGCGAGAACTCTGATGTAAATATGAGCTAACTAGACAGTGCTTGGAAGGATGGAGGAGATGTCAATGTGGTGAGAACAGTGGGGAACAGGATTGTCATGGAGCCATTTTAGTTTAGAGATTAGACACTTAAATTCTGTTGGGGGAGGAGCAGGTAGTGTGAGATGAGGGTGGATATTGGACACCCATTTTGAAGGACAACAACAAACCATGCAGATGGGAGTCAAAAGATCAACCATATGGCTCACACCCCTCCATTGATATTCCCTGTTGCTTACCCTTTCTCTCTCAGAAACATAATAGATCTGGTTTAAAAGTACAGGGCTGCTCCTCTGGAACATCCCAGATGTGCCATGCCACAGTGAGTGCTGTGAAGACACAAAAAGAGAATGAGGAAACACTCAGTCAAAGTATTGTGCCACTGTCAATAAGCATATTGCCCACCCCCAAAATACCACTTTCTTTTCTCTAGTCTCCATGGTTTGCTCTGCATAAGCTGCAGAAGAGTTGGAGGCTCCCGTAAACTCTCCTTTGTCATGTTGTTTGCAGAACCCACTTTAGATTGTATGTAGCCTGTACAATGCCAGTTGATTTTGTAGCACATAAGCATTGCTATGACTGCTTAATTGGGCAGGCAAAAGTAACAAATGATGGACAGAATGCTGAACAATGCAAACATTCACAAAGATCTGGGTTAAATCCATCATTCTTTTGCTCACCACGCCACCCCAGTTTGGACCAGCCATCTGGGTAGGCCAGTAGTTGGAAACTAAAGGGATAAAAGATACCATTGCTGGACAAGCTGTCACCAACCAATTACATGCCCACATTGAAACTTATGACACCCTAGACACTGATGAATCACATTAGAATGGGATTCTTCCTTACAGGCAATGAAAGGCCCACTCTAACTCAATTGCCATTTTTTCTTGTATGTTTACACCTCTTTCCATTGCTTTTTCACCATTAGAAATGTTCATTCTGATGCAAGAGCGATATTATCTTACAAAGTTCATATGCAATCACACTATCAAGGAAAATTAAAACTCATTCAGTAACAGGGGACTCATTAATGCACCACCCTCTGCAACAAAATATGACGGCAAAAGCTGACAACCTTTCCCAATATTAGGAATGACTTTTTACATAACAATAAATCGGAATTCTGCTTAAAACATGGAACAGCAGCTACAGCAGTGAATATCTGTGTCAACTTGTGAGATTCAGCTAAGGTTTCCAAAGCAAGTTGATTATTTTCAACCACTCTGGCTCATCTTTATATCACTGGTCTGTTGCACGCATCAGTGACCACTCCGCTGCAGCTGTTTGAATTCTCCCACCCTGCGAGGTCACATGAAGAGTACCGCATCATCCTTAATACTAATCCTTCTAATAAATACTTGACAACCGCATGGACTTAAAAACCACAGCCTTGCCTTCCACAGGATGACAAGTAGATTTACTTGCAGGTCACACAAAACAATTCATCAATGTGACAGAAGACCTCAAAGCAATAGAGATGTGGATGACGCCGAGCAGGCTGATGACACTCCATGGCTCCAAAACAGAAATCCTGGTGCTGAGACACCACTTCCTTACAAATACTGGCACTCTGACATGCCCAACCTTCTTTGGGGACATTGTTCCATAAAAACCAAAGTCAGATTCATTGTTTTGTATAGCTACAAACCACAGTCTCAACTGACAGAAGCAGTGGTCAATGTCACTTTCTACTAAATATAGCTCCTCGAAAAGATCTTACCTCTCATCCCAAAACATACCACCCATGGAGGTAGGAACATCAGTAAATGTTACTACGACAATTTCCTATACATCACTCCTCCTGACAAACCAAAGTACTATGAACAACTGAAACTTGCCGTTCATCGTTCACCAGTCACACTTTTGTCCACATAGAAAAGCATATACCAATTACGCCTCAATAAAATAGTCTACCTTTGCATAACCTTCAACTGCCATTAACGTTCAACACCCTTATACCTACAGAATAAAATCATGCACCACCAGCATACCATCTATGGGGCATATTATCAAGAAATGGTGTTAAAACTATCGCCGCTTTAGCGGCAGAAAACTGCCGCTAAAGCGGCGATAATGGGCTTGGTAATATGCCCTTGAGAATTCCCATAGAAGCCCATGATCTGGTGTCAACATGGGCTTCTATTGGAATTCTCTGCGGCATATTATCAAGCCCATTATTGCCACTTTAGGGGCAGTTTTCTGCCTCTAAAGTGGCGATAAGTTTAACGCTGTGCTTGATATTATGCCCCTAAGATTTAAAGAAATCAATCTTCTAATGGTCACTGGAACCAATGAAAACACTTCAGAGTCACTGGCTTTCAATTTTGCAATATCCTCCATCCATACACTCAAAATACCACTAGTAACATGACCTTCAGGATTCAAAACTCACCTTGATCAAATTATTGCTTTCACAACCGCTTAGCAATACAATTTAAAACAATAAGAATGTTATGCAATAAGACGTGTCTTGCAGAAGCCTAGAAACAGTTGATATGAAGTGATTGCTTAACTTAACAAATAAACATAAAAGTTTCTCAAGAATCATGGTGTAAGAATGACGGGGTTATCTGGGGCTTGGAGGATGGAGATGACATTGGTCTGAGTTAGATAAAATAAGAATGTAGGGTCAGATTTATCAAGGCTTTGTGTTGGTACAAAGTCACAAAAAGAGATGTGCACTGGTGTAAAGTCACGATAAAGTATTACATTTCAGTGCAAACGTTTATTTGTGTGGAAGATTGACTAAAAATAACGCAAAGCAGATGTTTTTGTTACTTTGCATTGCTTTGCGTCAAGGGGTGTTTCATGGATTGTACATGGGTGTTCCCATGTAATTACCCTAGGAATTTAGCACAGAGCCCCATCTACTAACAGTTGTAGACATTAGTTTGCACCAAAAACAAATACGCCTCCATGAGGAAGGCACAAAGTCGGAGAACATCTTTTTTCTCCAAACTGTTCTATCATTGCATGTGTGTATAGAACACATACAAAGTGGCAAAGTTTAAAAGTAAGTTTAAGCAAAGGATTTTGTACTGGAGGGTTATCATTTCTGTACAAAACCTTTCTGGTTCAAATGTTTCTGCATGTTGCTAGGCAACCTTAAGGAGAACGAGCACTTGGGAAGATGGCAGCAGTGCAATATCTTTGTCGATATGGCACTGCCCAGCTCCCTTCTTTCCACTCAACACACCACATAAACTTTGCTTGCTCATTAGAGTTTAATGGGAATTTCAGTGTTGCAGAGAAAATAATAGTTAAGAGATTTAGGGCCATATATAGGAAGCCCAATACCGGTCGGCAACGGCCGATTTTCGGTAAATATCCCGTTACCGACCGGTATTCAGGCTTTTGGTATGTAGGGGGCACATTTCAGGATTCGGTAATTTACCGAATCGGTAAAATTACCGATTCGGTAATTTTACCGATTCGGTAAATTCCGAATCCTGAAATGATATGTAGGGGGAGTGTGTGGTTGTTGTGGGGATTTGTTATTTACCACCAACTAAAAGTTGGTGGTAAATGACGAATAGCTGTAAAAAAGCATTTCTTTGCACTTTGAAGTGTGCAATGTGGCAGACATACATGCCCTAAGGGCATGTATGTGTGCCACATGTGCACACATGCAGGAATCAGGGGTGGCCCATAGGAATCAATGGGAAGCCAGTTACCATTACCGAATCGGTAAATACCGATTCTAAATTACCGACCCATTCCGAATCGGTAAATATTACCGATGGATTACCTACATAGCATTTACCACTTCATAAATACCGAATCGGTAAAATTCGGTATTTATGAAGTGGTAAATGTTAGGCTACCTACATATGGCCCTTAATCATTTGGAAGGGTATACAAGATTGCAGAAGATTTTAGGACAATTCACTGATAAAGAATTGTAACAGCTTACACTGGGAGGGGAGAAAGGAAACACTCACACATGGACCTGTCCACTGATCACTTACCCTCTGCCTTCCTGAAGTGTGATTTATAAGGCGACACACCAATGTGATGCTGCTCTCGTGTGTTTCATCTGAGGTGCGTGTGTCTGGCAACTGTAAAGATTTGAAAAAAAGTGTGAGGCAAGACCACTGCCAACAGTCACAACAGAACCCTTTATTTTTACCTGCTTGTAGTTCTTCTATTGACATGTAATAGACTTTTGAAATAACGACCTATAGATATATCGGGACCAAAACACATTTTTGCCACTATCAAAAAGGAATGAAAAATATTGTAGAAAAACCAATTCAGTTTCGTAAAGCAGTTTTCTGTTCATAGGGCTGATGCTTTAAGGCAAGGCAAGAAAGCTTTAGAATGCCCACCTATTGAACAAAGCCTGAACAAGGCATGTTTGAAGTGTCTTGGGAGCGGTCAAGCAAAATATGTCTTTGCTATTTATGGGGAAAACTCAGACATCGTTTCCTTCTGTGCAGAGAACCATAAGGAAGATGCAGGATTAAGGTGAAAATACACAAAATAGGTGGTTTCTAGCCGTTTGCAATCATGGCATAAAGATGAAGCACCCAGAGTGGGCTAGCAGGGATGGAGGTAACATCAATGTGGCAACTGTAGGTGGCTAAGGTTGTCCAAGGATTTCAACTCTGATCTGAGTGCCTAAGACAGGCTTCTTTGATCACATATGGAAAAATAATGGGATGAGGGATAATGGGGTTTTAGAATATCCAGTGGTGAAGAATTAATAAAAAAAATATTGATCTAGGCCATTCCATTACAGCTAGCATGCAAACATTTAAAAAACAAGCTAATTCCCTATCCACTGATTAACTCTCACTTATTCTTTGACTTTCACTATCATAACATACAAGGCTTGTGGGGCCAGATGTACGACCATTCCATTTTGCAAATCACAAATTGCGATATTTTGCGACTCGCAATTTGCAACTCGCAAAATGGAATGTACAGCAATGTCTGAGACACTGTTTGCGATTCTCAAATAGGTCGCAAGGGACCTGCCTCATTAACATTCAAGAGGCAGGTCACAATTTGAGACCCATCGGGAATGGTCTGCAAACACAGGGATTTTGCCCTGTTGGTGACAGCAGACCTCAGTGCATGTGTTTGATTTTTCAATAAAGCAACTTTTTTTTCCAAATTCAGCCCATTTGGGAGTGGCATACCACCTGCTTCAAGTAGACGGTAAGCTGCGAGTGTTTTGCAACCACAAATGCTGTCGCAAAACAATGTTACATACCATTGTGACTCGATATTAGAAAGGGACACCCTTGGCATGCCCCTTGCTAATAGCGACTCAAAAACACTATTTTGCATGTCACTGACTGGCAAAAAAGCATTTGTACATACCACCACCCTTTTTTGCGGTCACAAACGGGCCAATTGCACGTTTGCAACCGCTAAAACCGGTCGTTTATCTGTACATCTGGCCCCTGGTCTATTCTACTTCAAGTGCAGCTGGGCTGGGTTCTTGCTGTGAAAATACCATAAAAAGCATTAGCCAAGATTCAGTTCAAGAGCAATTTCCTCTATCCACACACATACATTCTCCCTCTCTCCACAAGGAAAGGCATTTTGCTTTTTCACTGGTGTGCAGCCTACAGGTGATCGTCTAAGTGGTAAGACAGCTTATGTTTAAGTGTGACCACTTTGTGAGATGATTACTTCTAGCAAATCTGGTACAGTGCCTAAAAATTGTTTTGGGTAATGTGTAGCCTAATTTATTTATTTAGTGTGAACAGATTAAAAATGGAAATTAGATTGTTGGTGTGTGAGAAGAAACATTTCAGGGAAAGGTAACATGAGCAACCATTTATCCAGACATAAAGAGAAAGACAAAGAAGGGTGTTCCTGGTCAGAGATAATCATGCAGCAAGGCCATAAGCCTCAGCTATCGTGCAGATGAGGAACTGGTGCAGATATGAAATTTGGTCTGGGGCTACATGGCCCAGCAGCAGAAGAAGTCCAGCTACCCAACCCCTCAGCATTACTTCTACTAGGTAAGGTGATCCCTTCTTTGCCCTGTGTTCCATCATGCACTGATTGGGTGCAGCCTTCTCCTACTTCACCACCACAACTTCTCCTAAGATCTAATTCCTCCACCCTGATGTCACAATACAATTGGGTTCCCACTTCATCATAACCTACCCAAGCCCCTGCACACTGCCACAATAGACCCCAGACTTACTTATCCCACACATAAGGCACTGGCCTCTTCATCCATTCATATTGATGTGCTTTCATCTAGCCACTTATTAATGGACTCAGTTACTCTACAACCACCCAAGCACTAACTCCTTGATGTAGACACCATTTACGTTTATTAATCAGCAGTCAAACTTTAATGTGCAGTTATTTTTTAAACATAGAGGGACAGCTTCCTCTTCTGTCTCTGTTTAAAAACTACTAACTTCACTGATGTGCTTACCCCTCAGTGCCCTTACATACTTAGAGTATTTAAGGCTTATGTAATCTTAGTATTTAACAGTGCCACCGAAGGGTAGGTACTGAAGTGCATTTGGTATTTGGCAGCTCTATTTCTTAGTGCAAAATGCACCCTCACATCCATTTTGGTTGAGGGGGTGCATTTAGCACTAAGAAAATAGCAACAAATGCACACTCCGCTCCAATGCTGAATTCCGCAGAATTTTAATGTAATCACGCAGAATCAAATTCCGCCAGCTCTGCCCGCACAATACAGAACTGCCTGACTACAAAATTAAGCTTTGCAACTTCTCCGGAAGGAAGACTGGCCGGCTCGGCAGAGTGTGCTACACTTAGCTAACTTGTAAGGTAAGAAGGCAATAGCTAAGAAAAATATTGAAATTACACAAAGAAAAAATTTGATTTTTTTAGCTGATGTTCGTGTCTTTTTCTCTTTAGCTTTATCATTTCATGGGGTACATAAACAAGGATCTAGAGTAAAGAAGTAATGATCCATATGTTAGAAGATACCTGACTATTTTTGGAATAGAAAACCAGTGATTACTTCTAGCAAATTTGGCAGTTTAAAAAGAATATTTTGAGTAATGTGCAGCATAGTTATTTTGTTTACTGTGAATAGGTTTTAGAATAGAAAAAAGACTGATGGTATGTGAGAAGCCCATTTAGCCAGAAATAAAGGACAAGACAAGGAAAAGGGTTCGTGGGTAGCGAGGATCATGCTGTGAAGACAAAAAGCCTAGCTCTTTGGAGGAATAGGTAACATCAATGTATTAAAAGCAAGTTAGAAAGAGGGGTGCTGAGGGTGTACTATGCAGCTTTTTCCTCTACTGATTTGTGATGTTACACTATCTTCATCCATATTTAGATGGCCTACAGGAAACTCAGCTCTTGAATAAACAGGCCTTTGTTCTGTATGATTTCTGGTATCAAGTGCTATTCTCAGCTTGTTTCATTTCTCTCAGAGAGGGATTGCCATACTAGCTTGGAATAAGAGCTAGACACTCATCAACCACGGTATAGATGTTGGTGGATGAAAGTTCATAGCAACAGTCAAGAGGGGCCAATTATGCATTATGCAATGTGTACTCTATGGGGCCAACACTGATGATCCTGTGGTCTTTAATAGTCTGCTTTCTTAGCTACATCAATGGTCGGAACCATTGATTATTTGCAGGGTCCTTAATCCATTGATAGACCCCTCTTTTAGTGGTCGAGGGTTAAACTCTACTTCGAGACCCACCTATAGCTCAAAGGAAATGGCTAGGGCAGCTTTGTTGCAAGTAATGGAATCATATGCTCTGGTGGATGTCTGGCGATATTGTGAGATGATAGAACATGGGTTTACATATTTTTACGCCTCTCGTAAAACTTTTTCTCGGTTAGATATGTTCCTTGCTAGCCACACTCTTATGTCCCATCTTAATTGGGGCCTGATAATGAGCGTGGCAGTGCGCCGCACCGCCAAACCCGTGGTCAGGCTTTCTGCCAGATTACGAGTATTTCTTTGTCTGGCAGGCTTTTATTTGACATTCTCACATCAGTGCCTCAGAAAATGAGCACCACAATGGGAACCCCAAAAACAGTTCCTGCATGGTATTGCATGTAATGACCATGCTGTGCAGTAACTGGGGTGCATGCACACAGGGAGGCACATGTAGTGCCCTCTGCATGCACCCCATGGCTCTGAGGCACAAGGGCGCCCTATATGGGGCCCCCTTTGTTTCCTTTCCACCACGGTTTTGAAGGAAGAGGAACCACCATGAGAAATGTGGCAGAGAGGAAACTTGCAATATGCTTGGCGAACCACAGCGGTTCCACAAAGAATATTGTGGCCTCAAGACCACCGCACCACTATCAGAGAACAGTGGTTCCCTGGCGGCTGCTGCGGGGTATTGGCGGCCCGACCATCCTAATTGTAATAGAGCGGTTGGAAGACCGCTGCACCCCCGCGAGTCTGGCGGTCTGTGGACCACCAGACTCTTAATAAGCCCTGTTAGAAATGGGGGTCTCTATTTGGCAATGGTTTGCACCTTTGTCCAAGTAGAGACCCTTCTTCCTAGTCAGGATAAGGGAGTTATACTCCTAAAATAACCCCTGCTCACCCACTTGGTAGCTTGGCACGAGCAGTCAGGCTTATCTTAGAGGCAGTCTGTAAAGCATTTGCACATAACCAAGAGTAATACAGTGTGTGCACCACAAAAAGGACACCACATCTGTGTAGAAAAATATCCAATATTTTTATATACTTAAGACAAGACCAAAAACGATAAAAATCCACAATACAGTACTTTGAAATCTCCAGTTATCAAAATAACCTTGAAAAACAGTTCCTTGAAATCATTAGCTCCCTCTGGGGCTATCACGGCGTCATGAACAAACAAATCCAAACAGTTCTGGCTGACCGCGGTGTCGCGGACCAGCTACGGTGTCAGGAAGAACCACAAAACAGTACCTTTAGAAATGCAGGGCATCGGCAACCTCTCGTTAAGCTCTGAAAGCAGGGCGTCAGCCGGCGTTGGTTCCGTAGGTCGGTGCAGGAGTCGTCGGGGCACATGGGGGACATATTATGCGCATCGTTGTGAAATGTTTTGTTTATTAATTTCAATTATTTCATAAGCCATTGCACAAATGGTGCCCTTCGGGCACCATTTGCACATGGGGTGGGGAGAGTGTGGATACTTTTTTTTAAAAAATTTTTTTTTTACCGTACGCGTACGGTAAGCGTAATCGGCGATTTTTCGAAAAAAATAAATAATTTTTTTTGGGCCTTGTGGGTTGTTTGGGGGCCCGTATATCATTGCTGGGTGATTATTATTTCAATATACTGCCCCTTTACCCATTTTTGGGCTTCATTTATGCTGCCCTACTCAGAGTGCGAGAGAGAAAATGGCGGCCGCCGCTTCCTGGTTTCGGCCGATTCGAATGTTTACTAAGATCTAAGAGCCAATCAGAATCGCGCTCGCGCACGCCACCGTACGCGTACGGTAAGCGCACCGTAAGCGCACCGTAAGCTGGCTCAGATATATATATTGATTTAAAGGCTATTTTCTCAGAATCAACTGAACAGATTTACACCAAACCTACAAAAGGCACTTCCTTGACCTGAGGACTACCTCTCTGCCAAATTTCAAGTAATTCTGTTCAGCCGTTCGGGCTGTAGCTGTGTCTAAAGGTCCTATAGAAAAATGCATGGGAAAAACGCGTTTTGGGACCCCCCTTTTATCTCAGCCCCCGCTTGAAGAAACCCCCCGAGACTTTCAGGGTAGGAGCGGAGCGTAGCGCCCCACCTATTTTGAAAAATTCGCGAGGATTCGTCGACCGGCGCAAAAGTTATTCAAAATAGAATGTTGCGGATTTCCTATGGAAACGTGGTCCTAACTATAACTACCTACTGGCGACCGCCAGTAGGTAATAAATATATATATATATATATATATATATATATATATATATCGATACACATATACATAGCACACAATGCAGTCACCATTATGTAGTTATGGTGTAGCCAAATGCTCCACTGAAATGTCTTTTTCAGGTATCACCAAGAACTTGGACCCTGCAACAAATCTGGCAAGATACGGTCCACCATGCCAAACAGTGTTTTTTACTAAAATTCCATATTTAGCATAATCAAGCATTATTTTTTATTTCACTGCAGGCAACTAAACAGTATAAGCCAATATTTTACTTACTATTGTCAATAAACATTTGTTTGTTTGAAATCCATCTTTTAAAAAAAGTTTATTACCCTCAAAGTTAAATATGTAAAATAAAAAATACATAAAAGGTAACATGTAAAATGGTCCAATGTGCTATAGAAGGGTTCTGGTGACGTCATATACCAAGAAGGGTGGGAGGGCAAGTGCTTTGCAAACATCAAACAATGAGTTTTTGTCTGAAATAGGATTGCCACTCCCCATTGGACTGACAAACGTGTTGTCCCTGTTATTTCAAAAATGCTGTCACTATTTACAAAAAACTGCATAATGTTATGAGGCGGCTGCAGGGCAAAAATGGGGTACTTTTATTATGTAATGGATTGTGAACAGTACAACTGTCAAATGAGGTTTTAGTCACTTGTAATTGGTGATGTGGATGTACCCATTCTGCAGATCTAGCAAGTACAAATAAATATAATCTCTGTATCAATGGCAGACTGGTTGCAAGCTCACCTTGAAAAAAGGTTTTGATTTGATAAATATGTTTGCTCTGCATAGGTACAGAAAAAGGGTGTGAAGGGAATATGGATACTCTGGAGGAGTGAAAGAAAGGATGGGAGACAGACTGCTTTGCAAATTGTGCATTGTAAATATTCATTTATGTGAATAATTGATTGGTGGCCTTTATTAATCCTTGCAAAAACAGCGTTCATTTGCCATTTATAAACCTTCTGAAACAGTAATTTCAAAACCCAGTGACCATTAAGATTTGGATGTTGCAAAGAAGAGATTATACAGTTTTGCTTTAGACGGGGGCAAAGTACAATGGATGAAATTGGCTTTGTAGGCCAGCCACCATTGCTAGAATCCAAGTAGATAAAATGTACTGGGACAAAGAAAATACTCAAAAACATGGTGGCCTTTGAAATCCTGTTTTACTTACCCTTTCGCCAGAGTAAATTAGCAAGCTGTTGTTCTGCCTCATCTTTGCCTCTGTGGTGGGCCTGCGTGGCTGCTGAAGTGGTAAAAAATGGTACGAGGCAAAACGTACTCCAAGGCCTTCTTCCATTATCCACAAAACACCATGCCCATAATGAAAAACCCACATCAAAGTATTTAGCAGTGCCCACGCTTAAGAAGGTGATCACATGCTAATTTAAATGGCAAGTTTATCTATCTGATGCAATCTCATGAATTGTATGGCAAGCATGTGCATGTAAACGTAGAAATACAGATGTGATTAAAACTAGCGAGTCAAAAAATATCCAATGTATATGAAGATCTATAGCTATTGAACTATTTACACTTTATTTGTAGGTTGGGTAGGTGAGGAAGGAAGTGCCTGAGAATGAAATGGGGAAGCTGAAAGAAGAGTGACGTCTAATCCAGACTTAAGGGAAAGAAGAGGAAAGGGGAAGAATTTGCCAGAAAAGAAGCTTAGTGGACTAGTGAAGTAGGCATAAAGACAGTGTAACAAGTGGAGAAACTAAGAAGATGCTCTAAGGTTTAGCGGTCTTATTGGTTGGTGAGAAATGCTAGGAAAAGGTTTGTCTAAAGGCTGGTCAGGTTAGTTATGGATTGGGAACAGGGAGTGGGAAATAAAATTTATAGTGGATCCAATGTTAGAGAACATGCATGAAGAGCAACTGAAAGACCCAAATACCTGGCTCCTATTCCTCCATTAAAATACTTTTTCACTTACCAATACTCTTCCAGCAATATGATGTAGGATTCTCAAAATCAATGAAAAACTCCTCTGTATCATGCGGTGTATAGAAAAGCATTCAGGAAGCTGTAAAGAATCCAAAAATGACTTCAGCAAAGATATAGGCCAACTCTAGCCTCCACTAATGAGGCTCACATTCCTGCTCTGCCCACAACTTTATATGTGAGGATATCAAATTATTAATATTTTCCTACCATCTAATAACAAAAACATGAACCAAAATATTGAGAATGTAAGTATATATAAATAAGTATAGTTTTCTAAATGCACATCAATGGTGCTTGAATATATATATTTATTATGTGAATATCATCAAGTTATAAACACACACACATACACATCAGTCAGTCAGTGAAATCACTTTATTCGATTCTTATGTAATAAGATTATAAAAGTAGAGATGTACAGAATAGAAGAAACAATCATCATTATGTTAGAAAAACAGAATAGCAGTTAAAAACATCCATTAAAACATCCATCATTGTGCAAAATGTTGAAAAAGACAAATAAAAACATCTGTTAAAAACAGAATAAAACATACAATTCATACATGAGTATTGTGCAATCGCCTGGTCTTCCAGGAAAGAAGTAAAAAAGATGCCACGGAGTAACAAACAAGGTGATCAGGCAGTGAATGTAGAAAATACATTCCTGAGCGGTATTGTGTAAAATTATATTTATGTATGAGTGGCAATATGAATCTCTTACGGTGTTACACGTAAAATTTGCAAAAGAAAAAGATATGCAAATTTGATTGGGTGGAAACTCCGTCACATGGGCAAGGAGGAGGATCACGTATTGAGAAAATTCCTGATGCATAGGTCAGCATAAAAGAGATAAAATTCCGACGAAACGTTAGTAAAATAAACCTATGGTGAGAGTTTGTCACAGTAACTAAGTACGAGGCTGTGTCTTCCCGGTCAATCGGTCATCCAGTTAGGATATTCACTGATGCTTTTGAAAAGTTAGTTTAAAATCTCTCAGTTGCCCTTTGTTTAAAAAATCGGGTCTTGATCTCCTTTTTGGAGATGGTAGAGCAATTGATTGGTGAGACAAATAAGTGCTGTAGGCCAAGGGAGGAAAGACTGTTTTAATGATATGTGATCCATGGGATCCTATGGACATATTCTAGAGAGAGACACTCTTCTATTAGTTTCTGAGTGAGGTTGACAGATTCTATTCTCCAGACAGAATGCCATAGAATGATTGGAGCCAGGCTAAATTGCATCATTAATGTATGGAACATCCAGTTCTGAGTGACAGATGAAATTGGAGCAGCTTACAGGGAGGCCTACTATTTTTTTCCAGAAAATGTCCTCCATAGTCTGGAGAGCTGAGGGGTTAGAGTACCCTAGATACCTGCCCCATAAGTTGCAACTGAGACAGATTTAGCAGTGTAAACTTTTCTAACCATATCAAGGGGTTTCGGTCCCAGTTTTTCTGTAAAAGAGTGTAGGGCGATAATACGTTTTTCTAGCAATAAGCCCCTTGTGGTAAACATATTGGACCAATTTAGTTGTCTGTCGAATGTTACCCCTATATAAGAGAAGTATCAATTTGGACTACTGCTAGACCGGCTATGTAAAAATGTTGAACTTTCCTATCTTTACTGCTGGTAATTAAGATAAAGGACTTTGCCTCATAAGTTTTCAGATCCAAATTTTGCATATAATTCACGTAAACCTCTAATAATTCCAGTAAGGCTTGGCCAATACGGGCAATTAACACTGCATTATCTGCATAAAGGAGAATTGGGGAGCGCACTTTATTGATTTTAGGAACATCTGGGGTTGAATCCGACAGAGGTGTATCCACCCGATTGGTATGGATAGAATAAAGAAATGGGATAAGTACACGACCCTGTAGGACTACCCTGTTCATTGGGAACGACCTTATGAACTCTCTCTGCGACCAGTAGCGGATGCTGGTCAAGGCCAAAGAATAGAGCTGCCTGATAAAAAGGATAATTTCCTCATCAATGCCCATTTCTTTCATAATCCTCCATAAATGGTGGTCGGCAACACCGCCAAAATCTGTGGATAAATCCATAAATACCAAGTATAACTTGCCTTGCTTGGCTTGAATATACTTGCCAATTAACAGACTTAAGTTAAGGCATTGATCCTGAGTACCTTTCCCCTTTTTAAAACCGTATTGCACCGGGATCAGGACATTATTGCGGGTATCCCATTCCTCTAATCTGTTCATTAGGACCTGACCCATGAGTTTAGCAGTGCTGCCCAGGAGGGAGATCGGTTTGTTGTTTTTGGCCTTGGATTTATCTCCTTTCTTATAGATTGGAATTAAAATAGATCTCGACCATGAGTCCGGTGGGCCCACAGTGGCGACTGTGTTAAAAACATTTGTCTGCACGGGTCCCCATAAATCCGGCTCATCAAAGAAGAAAATTATTGGAGTACCATCCGGGCCGGAGACTCTGTTACTGGAGCTCTGCGTAAGGACCTTTTGGTCTGATGGTTAAAAATGAGGAAAGGTTTGGTATGGGAGGTAATGGCTGCCCTCTGTATAATCGCTCCCTCAGCTTTTGGGTCAAATATTGAGAAGAATGCAACGCAAGATTCAAAACAGTGTATGGTTTGAGAAAGGGAGCGTTAATAACTCAACAAAAGTCCGTAGCGGTATTTGAGGTGGCGGATTGATACAATTGTTCCCATGCTTCTTCCTTAAGAGTTTCATTTCTAATCCTCCTTGCCTCTTTATAGACGAAAAGCGTAACCAATTCCACATCTCTAGGGGTGGATCTAAGGGCCTGATGTAAATTTGATAGGGACTTAGCGCTGGCTTGGTCAAACCATCTTGGGCCTAACGTGTTGGCAGTAGGAGATTTTCTAGTTATGACGTTTTTAATCTCGAGTAATATCTGTTCAAAGGCCGTGGTTACCTGAGTGGGATCAGATTCCACTACTAGGCAGATCATGAAATCAGTTATCCTGTTTCTGACCATGACGGAAACAATTTTTGCTTCGTCTATTGTAGCCCATTTAAGGATAATCCCATTATTTAGTGCTATGATGGGTTTAACATACATCGTCTGCTTCAAATGGACTCCTTCCCATTCCAGGTTACCAATAATGGCAGCATGATCACTATAATTAAGAGACTTAGGGCCATATGTATGAAGCCAATTTGCAATCGCAAACCCTGAAATTCGCAGAATTTCAGCGTTTGCGATTGCAAATTAGCAGTGTGCACTGTATCACACAAAAACCCCCTCGCAAAATAAGGAATTGCAAATTTTTGCGATTCCCTATTTTGCGATTGCATTTAAGGAATCGCAAATTGCGATTTCTTAAATGCAATGTAAGAAGCACAAAAGAAAGTGCGATTTGGCTTTAAGGAATCGGAAATTACCACCAACTTCAAGTTGGTAGTAAAGTGCGATTTCACTTAAAAATGCACTATTTTGCATTTTTTAAAGTGCCTTGTGGCGCACATACATGCCCTTAGGGCATGCATGTGTGCCACATGTGCACACATGCACATTTCAGGGGTGCAACAGGGTGTCCTTTTGACAACCTGGCACCCTTAAAATTGCATTCTCAATTTGCGATTCTCTAATTTTGAATCGCAAATTGAGAATGCCTTCCCATTCAATCCCATGGGCCTCCTAGCCTATAGGATTCAAAACTCTTTTTTGATACATATGGCAAATTGAGAATGCCTTCCCATCCATTGCTATGGGCTAGGAGGCCCATAGGAATGAATGAGAAGACATTCTCCATTTTGCGATTACCAATTAAAGAATCGCAAATTGAGAATGCAATTTAAAGGTTGCAAGGGTGCCAAAAGGACACCCTGTTGCACCCCTGAAATATTAATGTGTGCACATTTTGCTCACATACATGTCCTAAGGGCATGTATGTGCGACATATGGCACTTTTCAAAAATCAAAAAGGTGCTTTTTTTTAAAGAAAATCGCAAATTACCACCAACTTGAAGTTGGTGGTAATTTGCAATTCCTTAAGGCCAAATAGCAAATTTCTGGTGCTTCCAGAATTGTATTTAAGGAATCGCAATTTGCACTTCCTTTATTGCATTTGCAAAATAGAGAATCGCTAATTTTGCAATTCTCTATTTTGCGATGGCCTTTTGAGATGATACATCCCAAAAGGCTTTTTCCAATTCGCAAACGGGCCAATTCTGAGAATCTGCCCGTTTGCAAACGGGAAAAAGGCTTGATACATATGGCCCTCAATTTAAACTTTACAAATACATTTTTTTAAAGGAACCAAAATGATCTATGGTTGAACCCTGAGTAGATAAGCCAAATGTATTGTGTAGCATGTTTGAGCTAGAATTGATCAGGTTCTGGATTTCTAAATCGTTGTTAACAAGAAATCTATTCAGAGCATCTCCATAAGGGTTTTGTGTAAAATGGGGTATAGGCTTGCCTATCCTATTGGTTATGCCACATACTGCTTTATTTAAAAAAGGAGCAACTGTGTGCGTTAAAATCACCTACCCATAGAATATTCGGATACTGTTTAAGGGTGTTAAAAAGTACATTGATTTCCCCTTCCAGTAGGTCAACAGCCTTCTTCATGTCACCAGTAAAATTATTATAATATTTTTTTTTTAAAGAACTGTATTACCATTGGGGCCCTTTAGGTGTAAAAGGTGATAATAAGGAGAATCGTTGTGAAATGACAAGATTTCCAGCTTTAAGGTACTTTTCCACAGGGTCAGAATCCCCACTCCGGCATGACCTGAGTTAGACGGAAGGGCAGCAGTATGGAAAGAGCGACAGCCACCTAGATTAATAGGACCGGTTTCCCATGTTTCTTTGAAACATATCAGGTCATAGGTGGTAACAATTGTTAACCAATCAGGATCGTACAGTTTGGAACTCAAGCCGGCGATATTCCAGATGATTAATTTGGCATGATCGATCTGATTGCGTGTTGCCATAAGTTGCGAGGGGTTTATGAACCCTGATATATTGCGGCTTGGAACAGGAGTTGGAGCTCTCCTGTTCTTCCTCTGTCAATCGCAACCTTCTAGGTCTGTTAAAACACTGAATCGATTGAGAGTGGGGAAGGGGATGAAGGGTTGTCCTGATGGAAGGTATTGGGGCTCAAGGTGGGGGAGACTGGGAGGGCCACAGGGTCTTGCCCCCAGGGACTGTTCCAAGCGGTTTATAGCAAAAGCCAAGCAGTAACACAAACATTTGGGTATTCAGTGATGGCACTGTAGGTAACCGGTTGAGCACTTGCTGATCCAGGTGGTGCGAGTTAAAATTAACCTCCACATAGTCCCCCTGGATAGATGTCTTTGAGTCCCCCACCAGCCCACCCTTCTTGCCATTAGAATTTGGGAAAGTATCTCCCTCATATACATATATATGTTTATATACATATATATAGATAAATATAGAAATATATATATATGCCTGGGTACATGCGGATACAGCGGCTAGCCAAATATTCACTCAATATGGTCGTTTTTTTGGGTTGTGTATCCCTCTGTTCAAAAAACATATTGAAGTCCATGTAAACCTTTTTAGTTTTACGAGTTTTGATGAGTCGACATCTCTTCTGGGGAATGCCAGAGGTAGTGATCTAATAAAGCTTATTGAAGCTCATGTCAGGAGTTCTCTTGCACCTGAATGTGTATCCAGCATGTGTGAACTTGTAGCAGTCACTAAAATCTTCTGAAAATGATCATCTAAGAGTTTTCAAAAGACGACAGACTAAATACACATTGCATGGTGTGCGCATGTGTGTTTTTTCGTAAGATTTCTCTAGTTCTCTATTAAAGACCTTGGTAGTTCAAAACATCTTATGAAGTTTGTAGGATTCCACAAGCTCATGGAGTGACAGGGCATAGGTCAGCATAGCTGGAGGAGGCTTGTTATGTACCAAGGAATATGTATCATGCATTAAAAGTTACTCTTGCAGAGTAGTCCCATTTATTTTGGCAGCTTTGGGTGCTAAGCTTCAACACTGGTATGAGCTTCTTCTCTGCTTCAAAGCAATCTTGATTCTCGAGGTTCCTACCAATCTAGTCCATGACACATTTCTCGTCTTTCAATACCATGTCCCGGTCTTAACATTAAGGAGTCCAAAGGATAAAAGGAAATCAGTAGATCTTGGTAAGAGTGATGGTATAGTTTGGTGGCTCTGGCAGAGGGCATTGAATTAACTGCATATATGTCTGAAAACGTATACCAAATCTTGTATCACAAAAGGCATCATAAATCTTCTAGACTTGTTTGTAAAATATATGTAAAGGAAACCATAATTCTACTTGTAAATGACATTAAGATGGATGCTGCCATTAATTTACTTTTGCACAGTTGAAGTTTGTACAAGCCATCAGTGTGGATATACTTCATCAAGAGAAAGCTTTCTTTCTGGAGGTGATGAGATAAACAGTTTCAAAGGTTTGTTTGGAATGTATAATTTATTCAGAAGATCTCGGTGTCTTTTACAATGAGAGTGTGTATGGCTAGTTCAGCTGGTAATATTGGAATCAAAAAAGAAAGAAGCAGAAGTGATTCACATAAAATCTTCCTCATACATTTTGGCTATGTGTATATGTTAGTATTTCATAAACTACGCTGTCTTGAGCTATTAAAAAATCAATTAGTAGCCTTTATTAACCTTGATGAAACAGCATTCATTTAAAGTTAACAATCCTTTGGAAACTTTATTGTCAAAACTCAAATAACATAAAGCTGTAATCACTGTTGGGTAAAATCCATTGAAGGATGAGGCAGTCAGATAAGACAATGTATGACAGAGCAGCTTGTGTAGCTAGTTCTAGAGAGGGAGAGGTGGCAAGAAATGACTGGTTTTGTCGATAACACATTGATAGAAAGTAAAAGATCAAAAGTACTGAGAGAAAGGAAATACTCAAACGCATGGTGAAGGAAATGCTCAAACACATGGTGGCCTTTGATGTCCTTTCTCACCCTTTCGCCAGAATCAGGTAGGAGGCTTCGGCTCTCTCTCATTATTGTGTCTGTGGGGAACCGCTGTGGCTGCTGTAGAGGTAAAAAGTGCATTAGACAAAACATACTTTCAGGCCCACTGTCACTTCCCACACCAAACTAACCCTCCAGGACCACAATGAAAGACTCTCAACAAACATTTCAGTGGCACCCAACTGTAAGTAGGACCATGATCACGCCGAGTTTGTTGCCAGCAACTTAGTTTCTAGTAAATCATGTGAAGTAGGAGATGACAATATTATTTAGCTGTAAAGTCATATCTTCAGCCATGGTACCCTTCGGGTTTTAAAGGCTTTAAAGATCTCCAGTGTCAGAGCAGTGTATTTAGTTAGTTTGCCTATAGACATTCCATGAGTATAAATAGACTGACTGCATTAAGTATTTTTCTGTCAGACAAATAATACACGCAAATATGTTTAAAGTGAAAGAAGTGCGAGGATGCATGTTCACCTTGTTAGGATGTAAGGGAGTGGACAGGTTCATATCCAGTGGAAAGAGGTGGATCCTAGTGAAATATACCAATTCAAAACAACAAACGTAAATTTGTAAGATTTCTGAAAGCCACATCATTTTACAGAGAAAGGTGAAGATTTTTTTTACGTTTAAAGTGAGACATGCTTTCCTAAACATCAGCCTGGCTATGCAGTGTGTGCTATTTATCGGTACTACCTTCATGCATCTTGATACTTTTTTGTAATTGCTCTCCGATCTCACTGCCTATATGCGTGTGTTCACTAATGATTAAGAGTGTCCTAAGAGTTCTCATCTAGAGCTGATTGTGAGGTACTATCCACTATTGCCCACTGCAAAGTGTGTTAACATTAGTTAATACCATCTGCTGAGAGCATAAACCAATAATTGACTACTATGTATTTTTCTGTCAGACAAATAATACACGCAAATATGTTTAAAGTGAAAGAAGAGCGAGGATGCATGTTCACCTTGTTAGGATGTAAGGGAGTGGACAGGTTCATATCCAGTGGAAAGAGGTGGATCCTAGTGAAATATACTAATTCAAAACAACAAACGTAAATTTGTAAGATTAATGAAAGTCACATCATTTTGAAGAGAAAGGTGAAGATTATTTTGACGTGTAAAGTGAGACACGTTTTCCTAAACATCAGCCTGGCTATGCAGTGTGTGCTATTTATTGGTACTACACTCCTGCATCTTTATACTTTTTTGTAATTGCTCTCCGATCTCACTGCCCATATGTGTGTGTTCACTAATGATTAAGAGTGTCCTAAGAGTTCTCATCTAGAGCTGATTGTAAGGTATTATCCACTATTGCCCACTGCAAAGTGTGTTAACATTAGTTAATACCATCTGCTGAGAGCATAACCCAATAATTGACTACTATGTATGTGAGGGGATAAGAAAAGGAGAACAGGCAATTAAGAGCTTTTACTACTGAGCATGTGGAGAATACACCTATTAGCACCCCTATAGGAATGCCAAAAAGCCAATTGCAACTGCTGGCTTCCAGACCTTCACTGAACATGGAACACGGGCAAATCGGAATGCTTAGTGTGACCATTCTACTGCCTTCGACTAGCTGAGCCAGTTTCAGTATTCCAGAGAGAATTCTAATAATTATATTAATCAAAAAAGTGTCCATCCACTGTAACAATAACTGAACATGCAAATCTTGAGAATTTGATACAATGCATAGAAAATATATTTTTGGTAATCTTTATTTCTAAGAAAGCTCTTTCACTTTCTATACTAAGGAATAAAAACAACAAACATTCATACAGGGTGCATACAAATCTTTCTTTGATGTTCCACAAATTACAAAGACATAAATTCCCTTCAAATGTGTTGTCATGAACAACAGGCATTCGATCCACTCAGCTTCAATCAATCAATAGATTTATAGAGCACTTCTTGTCCCGCGTGAGGGAATACAGGTGATGGCAGGGTCCATTTGATTAGCCGAATAGACAGGTCTTCAGGGACTTTCAGAACTCTGGAAGAGATAGGGAGGTCTGGAGATAAAGGGGTAGCTCATTCCATGACTTCGTTGCTAGGTAGGAGAAGGAGCGACCTCTGCATCTGCCACATTAGATGCGAGGGTGAAGGTTAGAGATGGAAGTGTAGTGGAGATGTCTGGTGGGCTGATGGAAGTTCAGGTGATGGTTCAAATATTTTGGGTTCGCAGTTGTGTAGGGCCTTGTATGCGTGGGCAAGGAGCTTGATACACAGAATCTTTTCTGTACAGGGAGCCAGTTGATTTCCCCTAGGTAGGGGGTGATGTGTGTTCATCTAGAGAGATCCAGGACATGTGTCTGGCTTCTGTGTTCTGTATGGTTTGTATTCGGATGGTAGAGTGGTCAGTGGGTGTCTGAGTTAAGAGGGCCACCAGGATGCATCCAAGGGGAAGCTTTTGTTTCCATAGATCTGTACCTCAGTCTTGTCTGTGTTGAGCTTCAGGCAGTTGTCTTTCATCCAGTTAGCAATGTCTGTATTGTATTTTTGGATGTTGGTCTTGGCGGTGTCTTCGGAGAGGGACAAGATGAGTTGTGTGTCATCGGCGTAGGATAGGATGCCAGTCCATGAGTTTTGATGATGTTGGATGGAAAGGTCATGTACGTGTTAAAGATGGTGGGGTTGAGCGAGGATCCTATGGGTACTCCACAGATGATGTCCTTTGGTTCGAAGGTGAAGGGTAGACTTAAGTTTTGTATTATTTTGGTGGGGAGAAGCGATACATCTGAGAGCAGCTCCTTGGATGCCTCTATTGTGCAGCCTTGTGATGAGTGTGCAGTGGGGGCCGTATCATAGGCTGCCAAGAGGTCTAGAAAGACCAGGGCCACAGTCTCTCCTCAGTCGAGTAGGGCTTGGATGTCGTCGGTAGCTGCAAGGAGGACTGGCTTGGTGTTGCGGTTGCTGCGAAATTCAGATTTGGAGGAGTCGAGTAGGAGGTTCCATTCCAGATGTGAGGAGAGTTGTTGTTTGATGACTTTTTCTAATACTTTGGCCAGGAATGGAAACCAGGAGATTGGTTGACAGTTGTGGAATTCACTTGGATCTGCTAATGGTTACTTTAGTAGGGGGTTGGCTTTTGAATGCCTCCAGTCTTTGGGGAAGGTGGCTTTGGCAATTGAGGTGTTGAACAAGGTAGTGAGTAGGTGGCTGATTTCATTACAATAACATATTATTGCTGCCCCAAAATTCAGCCCTTTAAAGAACAATAATACATAACAAACCAATAGAATCTCCAGACAATATGTATGTCCAGGGGACACAGTCATCATTCTCTTTTATTCATTTCTTCATTGCAGATACTTCTGCTATTTCTTTGTCTATTGCTACTTATTGATTGTTGTTAAAAATCACATCTAGTCTTTAGTCATAGCGTGGGACTGCCCTTCCAATTCATAAGTCGGCCTGGTAAGTTTTTAAGGAATTGAGTTTAACCTTTATTAATATTGTGTCAATACCTGCTTGACTTGTATCAATTCCTGCTTGAAAGACCGTTGCTCATTTGGCTAAGTATATTTGTGTAACAGAAGGGCCCAGCCTGCAACATCCGGCCTCTTGGTTCCCGATCGGCTTCTTCGCCGATAGTCAGATTGCTTATATTTGAGTGCCCAGCTTTCAAGCGGTAACACCCACTTGCTCCTCAGTGCAGTCACCGCCCCTCAGCGATCTCACATCTTCGCTTCCCCCTGCTTTGGGAAGGGTGCGATTGTGGAAGCTTCGGGACTGAGATGGGGCAAGTATTAGAATATGAAAGAAGACTAGACATCCTCAATTGGAGATTTGGGGAAGGTTGCCTGGCAGCGTTGGTGGAGGCCAGGTGCAACCCTTACAACCCAAGATCCAGGCTAATCTGGACTAGGAGGGTCCAACAACTTTGACCCAAGTCAGGGCATTCCTTGTATAATATGTGTATTATAGGAGGTTTGTGAAGATGGGTATGGATCCATTGTGACACCCCTTACAGAATTTACCTGCAAGAAAATGCCAAAGAAAGTAAACCCGACAGTTAGCTGTCAAAAGGCTTTTGACACCCTGAAAGAGGCAATGTGCTCAGCTCCCATTCTCAAATCTCCAGATTACACCAAACAATTCATTGATGCCTCTCAGCTAGGGATAGGAGTGGTCCTATCCCAGTGATGATGGCCAAGACCAGCCTGTGTCTTTTATAAGCAGGAGGTTACTCCCCAGGGAGCAGCGTTGGAGTGCCATTGAGAGGGAGGCCTTTCCTCTGGTTTGGTCCCTGAAGAAGTTGAGTCCATACCGGTTTGGTATTCACTTCACAATTCAAACTGTTCAGTTCAGTTCAGTATTGTCTTTATTTCGATTGTGGTAATCATAAAAGACAGACTTCATCAACAACATGAAATCATACAGATTGTATGTTATAGCAGTTTTCCTTAAAAAATCAATACCCAATTTAACAATTATAAATACTACTATAATAAAAACATAAATAAAAAGACACAGTAACAATTTATCCACAATTATTACAAGAATATATAAACCTAGAAGCTGTTTGTTAGAGTATAGGACAATAAAAACAAACTGACCACAGACCTCTCAAATGGGTAATGTAAATGAAAGGTGAGAATCCCAAACTTTTGCGGTGGTCCGTCTTCCTACAGGAAACTGACTTTACAGTGGAACACAGACCTGGGCCTGCCCATGCCAATGCAGATGGACATTATAGGTTCTTACATTTAGACAACTAAGGGGCATATTACCAAGGAGTTGCGATAAATATCGCAAAGCGTGCTTAGCGCTGTTATTTTTATCGCCGGCTATCGCTGGATTTAATCGCCGAGATAGCGTTGTATTATCAATGCTTATCTCAAATGCGATAAGAAATCCAGCGATAACGGGGTTTTCCATGGAACATCACTGGTTTTCCAGTGATGTTCCATGGAAAACAGCGATAGGCTTGATAATAAGGCCCTGTGGCCTTAGCCGCACAATCCACCCCCCATGTTAGGTATGCCTTAGTCAGGAATTTAACAGACGTAAAATTTCTGTGTTAAGGCAGAGTTAGCGCAATTAGAATTATCGCTGCAACTCGCTAATATCACGAAGCTGCCTTTGCGATATTTGCCCGTGTTGTTTCGACAGCCACCCCTACTTTGCATCTCATTAGCGATGCGATGGTAGGTGTGCTGGAAACGGGTGCTAAGTAAGGAAAACAGGCGCTAGCGTGTCCTTGATGATCTTGAGATATAATTATCGCCGCTTTTCGCCCGAAAACAGACGCTAAAGAGGCTATAATTATATCGCCAGCCCTTGATAATATGCCCCTAAGACTCTCTAGGGAAAGGTTAGTCTCATCCTCTTTAATTGGGGGGGGGGGGGTTGTGTAGGAAAGTGTCTCTTTTTGCATGGTTAACCCCCCATTTTTGCCTGATGTTTGATGCTTCTTGACTAAATGCGCCCTGGGCTCCTGCTAATCAAGTACCCAGGGCCTGTGCCTTGTGCCTTTGCTCACTTATTGGCACTCCTCTGGCATACAAATAAGTCCCATGGAACCTTGTAGGCAGAGAAAGTCTCTAAGGCCTGAAGCATATATTTTGCCACCCACAGAGTCTCCTCCCCGGACCCATACACACTTCCAGGGCAGTCT
This sequence comes from Triturus cristatus, assembly GCF_964204655.1. Classification (NCBI taxonomy): domain Eukaryota; kingdom Metazoa; phylum Chordata; class Amphibia; order Caudata; family Salamandridae; genus Triturus; species Triturus cristatus. The sequence continues at coordinate 965,548,667 of NC_140589.1, forward strand.
GTGTACGAGGGGAAGACCTTAAAACTACAAGTCGTCAAGGCACACATCACTGTGTGCCATGCCCACCAAAACACTGCCTGTGGCATAGGTTAGTCACCCCTCTAGCAGGTTTTACAGCCCTAAGGCAAGGTGCACTATACCACAGGTGAAAGCACATTGGCATGAACCCTGGGCCTCTACAGTACATGTGCCTTTAACAGGTATTGTAAGTGCAGTTATGCCATTTTAGACCATGGGCTGGGAGTTTGGCACCCCAAACTCCACAGCTCCATGATGGCTTTGCTGAAGACTTAGAAGTTTGGTATCAAAACATCCAATATTCTATCACCCACCCATTTCCACCAGGCGCCAGATTTTGGACATTGCCTCAGTGTGTGCATCAGGGTGCCCTTCTTGCGGCAAACCCTCAGGCATGATTCATCTGTTGCCGGACCCATAAGGGACAGGCGTGTTCAAGTGTAGTATGCTCTACACAGGAGTTTTAACTGGATCAAGCAGATTTCAACCTGCTTCGCGACTTCTCTGGGATATCCACACGCCTGCCCCCAGTCATCATCCTCCAATCTACCCAGATCCCTCTGCCATCTTTCTCTTACAGATTCAAGCGATGGAAGGCTGTTACTGTGTGGAGTAGAGCTGGGACACCGAAGGCTCTGTGGGGGGCACTCAGCACCCTGTATTCAATGGGAGACTCCTTTTCCACCTCTTCCTGTTTGGCCTCCCATTTACCTAGTATGAATTGCATCTGTTGGTACTTCAGAAATTGACTCCCTGGCAGCTCATATTCAGCATGCAAATCAGTAAACGGGATCATTGCATCTTCCCTCCATACGCCACCCAGTTTGGAGATCCACAACAGGTCCCATTTTTGATGTCCCTCTATCTCGCGGAAACCCCGGAGGAGGTCTGAGGCCCAAAGCGTAGTCGCTAAAGTCAATCTGCCCACCACCCCATTGTATGCATCGCCCTCTTCCATAAGTTTACCACTGTCTCCGTGGTAAAGGGGATGGAGTAGCCCCCCTTCTCCGTAGAGTCGACAGAGGTATCCCTCTGGGGCCATCGCAGTATGGTCCGTTCTCAAGGAGGATTCTTCTTGGGTTAAAAAGGCCGCCCAATCCTTAACAGTCAGCAGCTGTGAGCCCCAGTAATAGAGCCAGAGGTTTGGGAGGGCAATATCCTCCTCCATCTGGTGTCTTGTCAGTAGCAAGAGGGCAATTCTTGGTATCCCACTGTCCCACAGCTGTACCCTTGTGACATAGTCTACCCTGTGGAAGAAGGCTTCCGGGACTGGGAAGGGGGTTTTCAGCAGACTGTAGAAAATGTTGGTAAATAGATCATCTTATAAAGGGCCACTGGCCCCAGGAGTGAGATTCCACCATCTCTCCACATCCCTCTGATAGGCCTCTAGGATTTTCACATGTTTCCCTACAGATACAAGTCCCGGTTTTGTGTCACAAAAATACCCAAGTATCGTAACCCCTGCGACGTCCACAGGAATTGGCAATCCAGAGCCCATTTCGGGTCTCCAACTTCCATAGAGAAGCCCACTGACTTCTGCCACATAATTCAGAACACCACATAGGTCCCAAATCTCCAGGATGTGCAGTATTCTCAGCACAGAGCGCGAAGGTCCGCAAGATAGAGGAGGATATCATCAGCATATAGTGAGGCATCATCCTCACAGCCCGGGTCCCTTTGGAGGTCCCATATTTCTGCATCTATTCAGATCCATGATGCCAGAGGTTCAAGAGCAACTGTAAAATGTAGGGGTGAGAGCAGACAGCCCTGCTGGGTGCACCTGGATAGTCCCAAACTTTCTGAGATATCCCCGTTGTCTCGGACTCGGGTCTTTGTATAGTAGGCCAACCCAGGATAAGATATACGGTTCAAATTCATAATTGTGGAGTATGGCCATCATATATGGCCATGTTAGGGAGTCAAAGGATTTGTCAGCTTCCAAGGCCAGAAGGACCCCTGACTCTACTGTGTGCCAAGCAGCCCATCAATCTCTGCAGATTATGACTCATGGCCCGGTATAGCATAAATTAACAAGTGAGTCAACCACCTTCATGAGCTGGTTTGCTAGAATCTTGGCCAGGATTTTCGTTTCTGTTTCAATCAATGAGATCAGCCTATAAGAGGCAAAATCATCTACGGGTTTCCTATCCCTATGCATCAGAACAGTCATGGCTTCTATAAGGTGACGCAGCAAGGTGCCCTTCTCCTTGGCTGTCCTAAGCATAGAGAGGATTGGCTTTGCCACTTTAAATGTTACATTGTTAAAAAATTCTGCCGGGAAGCCGTTAGGGCTGTGGGTTTTGGTATTGCCCAATTGGGAGATAGGTGCAGCCATCTCACCCTCTGTGATCTTCCCATCCAGCGCTTCAACCTGGCCAGGCTAAAATTACTATTCTTAACTGCATATTTACTTAACTTGACTATATATACATCTCTATTTTTAGTTGCTCTATCTATTGCTGCCTCATCTTCATTCCACTTCATGCCTCTGTACATCACTCTGCAGGTCTTTTTCCATCTATTATTTCTGTCCTTGTTTCAGTTTCTTATCGTTCTCTTCCTCCTTTATCCCTCTCTCACTCTGAGCTAAAGTCTGAACATGAACAAACAGAGTCCTGCTGTCACTTCTCAATTTCTCTGAATGTGGGCTGAAGGCCTGAGGAGAGGACTTTTGATTTGCACAGAATAACTAGGTCTTATGGAACAGGCAATGCAAGCATCCAAACTGTTGACATTTGATAACATCATTGAGTACCCATGATTTGTTTTATCTTCCTTTCTTTTATTCACTCAAGAAGTTCCCACTTGCTATCTCCAACAGAGTTTAAAAAGAATTAAACAAATAACAGGATACGAATAAACACAAGAAATAACTAGAACAATTTTTTTTTTTTTAAAAGGAGTTCATCTGCAAATTAGCCTCTGTCGCTGTAAAAAAGCCTTTAGCTAAATACGATGGTATGCCCGAAAGAGGTATAGGTAGCAAGGGAGAACAATCATCTTGATTAAGTTGCATTGAGAGATTAGACCAATGTGAAAATGATGCCACTTACTCAATATCTCCTGTGTTTTGCCTGATGGTACGCCATAATTAGATTCCCTTACATCCTCCATTTTCTCAGAGACTTCGATCCACAGGTAGGTCCTCGACTTGACCAATCACCTATCATCCCAAGAAGGGACAGCCTAATGAGGACCAGGGTCTTATCAAGGTTTATTTTGTAGCCAGAGATAACCCCACACTCATTAGCTGCCAGAGAATCCTCTGAGGCAGAGGTCATGATTGTAATGTTGTCTGCATAGCAAAACACTTTGAGCTCAAGTTGATGGATCCGGAGCAACGCAATATCCCTCAAGCTCTTGAGGGCTTGAATTTAAGGTTCTATATAGAGTGCAAAGAGCAAAGGTTAAAGTGGACATCCCTTTACAGGTGCCAGAATGTATCTGAATGAGGTCGGTAAGAGACCCTGAGCATAAAACCCTAGCCTTAGGATTCTGTTTAAGCTGTTGAATCAAAGCAATAAAGCACGGCCAAAATCCTTACACAGCCATAATGACCCTAATCAATCAATCAATCAGGGTTTTTGTAAGCCCGCTTCTCACCCATGAGGGTCTCAAGGCACTTGGGGGGGGGGGGGGGAGGTCCACAGATCTGTTAGCCGAAGAGCCAGGTCTTGAGAGTCTTCCTGAAGGTGTTCAGGGAGGGGCGTGTCTGATGTGTGCCAGTAGCTCGTTCCAGGTCTTGGCTGCAATGTGAGAGAAGGATCTTCCGTCTGCTCTGGCTCTGTGGATGGGTGGGGTTTCGGCCAGTGTGAGGTTGGAAGATCGGAGGTTTCTTTGGGTACATGGAAGTTGATTCTGTCATTGAGGTATTTGGGTCCGTGGTTGTATAGGCATTTGTAGGTGTGAGTGAGGATTTTGAAGATGATTTCTTTTCTCTACAGGAAGCCAGTGGAGTCTTCGGAGGTGTTGGCTGATGTGTTCGTGCCGGGGGATGCCGAGGACGAGTCTGGCGGCGGTGTTCTGTATTGTCTGGAGTTGGTGGAGTAGGGACTTGTTGATGCCGGCGTAAAATGCATTTCCATAGTCCATTCTGCTGGTGATAAGTGTTGTCCCATGCTGAAGGGGTGATTTCAAGGATGAGGACTTCTGTCTTCTCAGCGTTGAGCTTCAGGCAGCTGTTGGTCATCCAGACCGCGACGTCTTGCATTCCTTTCTGGAAGTTGAGTTTGGCAGTGGTGGGGTCTCTGGTGAGGTAGAGGATGAGCTGGGTGTCATCGGCACAGGATAAGATGTTGAGGCCATGTTGTCGGACGATGGCTGCGAGGGGGGCAATATAGATGTTGAAGAGGGTTGGGCTCAGTGATGATCCCTGTGGGACTCCGCAGGTGGTTTTCATGGGATCGGAGAGGAAGGGTGGTAGTCTAATTCTTTGGCTTCTTCCGGTGAGGAACGATCTGGTCCAGTCCAGGGCTGTTCCTTGTATGCTGGCGTCGTGCAGTCTGGCAACTAGTGTGCGATGAGAGACGGTGTGGAAGGCTGCTGGCAGGTCAAGTAGAATGAGGACTGCGGAGTGGCCTTGGTCCAGGAGGGTGCGGATGTCATCTGTGGCGGTGAGTAGGGCAGTCTCTGTGCTGTGGTTGCTTCGGAATCCGGATTGGGACGGGTTGAGGATGGCGTTTTCTTCGATGAATTGTGCCAGTTCCCTGTTGACTGTTTTCTCTGCAACTTTGGCCGCGAAGGGGAGGAGCGAGATGGGCCGGTAGTTCTTGAGGTCGGTGGGTCTGCTGTGGGATTCTTGAGCAGGGGCCTAAGTTCTGTGCACTTCCAGTATTCTGGGAAGGTGCCTGTTTTGAAGGTGGTGTTGATGGTGCGTTGAAGTTTGGGTGCGAGGGGGGCCGCAGCTCTGTGTTAGATGTGAGGAGGGCAGGGGTTGGTGGGGGCCCCCGAGTGGATGCATTTCATGGTCGAGGCAGGGTCTTCAGTCGTGATCGGTGTCCAGTTGGAGATGGTGGGCAGGTTGGTGTCTTTGGGGGTGGGAGGTCGGCTGTGTCGTCTGTTGGATGGGCAACGAAGTTGTCGTAGAGGGTTTTGATCTTGAGGTGGAAGTAGGTTCCAAGCTTGTCGTAGACGTCTTGGGATGGGTGATGTCTGTGGCTTTGATGCATGGGTTGGTGAATTCCTGAATTACACTGAAGAGTTCCTTGGAGTTGGTGGAGTTGGTGAGGATTTTGTTGCGGATTAAGTTTCCTTTGGTGATTCTGATTTGGTTGTGGAAGTCTGTTGTGGCGTCCTTGTAGGTGGAGTAGATTTCGGTTGTCTTGGTGTTTCTCCAGTTCTTCTCCAGGCATCTGTAGGTGTACCTGGCTTCTTGGAGGTCGGTGGTGAACCAGTCTGCTTTCCTGGGGCGCTGTTTGTTGGGGTTGCGTAGCGGGGTGAGCTCGTCTGCGCAGTTGGAGATCCAGGTGTGGAGTTCTCTGGCTGCGATGCTTGCGTCGGATGCCCAGGTGCAGTTGTCTCAGGAGAGGGCGTAGTTAAGTTGTTCGTCAGTAACCTTGCTTCAATTCCTTCAAGATGGGCATGGGGCTGGTTTGGGTGCCTTGGGTTTGTTGAAGGTGAAGGGCACGCAGTGGTGGTTGGTCCATGGTGGTTGCTTTGTGTGGCTGAAGTGAACGCTGTTTCCTGCCTCAAAGATGGGGTCAAGAGTGTGTCCTGCTCTGTGGGTCAGTGTGGTGACGAGTTGTTTAAGTCCGGTGTTGGCTAGGTTGTCATGGAGGGTGGTGGAGTTGCGGTTGCTGGGGTTGCCGAGGTGGAAGTTCAGGTCTCCAATGAGTATGTAGTTCATTGATGCGATGGAGTGGGGTGCGATGAAGTCAGTGATGGTGGTGACGAAAGATGTCAGGGGGCCGTGGGGTCTGTAGACAAGGGTTCATCAGAGTAAGGCGTTGGGGCAGGTCCGGATCTGAAAGTGCAGTTGTTCGGCAGAGGGGAAGGCTTCGCTGGAGGTGGTGAGGTGGAGGGTGCTCTTGTGGGCGATGGTGAGGCCCCCTCCCGGGTGGTTGGGGCGGTCCTTCCTCTGGATCTTGAATCCGTAGGGATGGTGGTGATGTCGGGGTGGAGGAGATGTTGGTCCAGGTCTCCGTGAAGAAGGTGATGTCGGATGAGAGAGAGTCGAGTAGGTTCCAAATTTACATGGCGTATTTGGGTACAGAGTGCAGTTTGAGGAGGATGCATCTTAGGGTGTCGCCCTAAGATAAGGCCATGAGTCCCAGTCGAAGGCCTTTTTTAGCATCTAGCATTATTGCTCGACCAGATTTCCATGAGCACAGACTGCCTCAAGAGCAGTGATATCAATATAGACATGGGCAGGGTTATACTGCCCTGGAACAAAATCATGTTGATTCTCGTCAACAAGATCAGAATTAACTGAAGGACGACTGTTTGCGAAAATCTAATTATAAATCTTGGAATCAGCATTTATCAACGAAATAGGCTGATATGAACCACTGAGAGAAAGATCTTTCCCTTTTTTAGGAAAGATGACAATGTTGGTCGCAGTCCATGACACAGAAACCTGCCCAAGTAATTCAAAAGAGTTGAACAGATCATGGAGAACCAGCACTACAGGATGTGACAAACTAACATAGAAATCCAATGGAAGTTGATCGGTGCCACAGACCTTGCTCATGCCAGCTAGCCAATAGCGTCTTACACTTTGGAGGTTGATATTTGACCTTCTAGCTTATGCTATTGTGTAGTAGACAGTTTCCGGTGATGGTGGACCCAAACAAAATGAGTGATCTGCTCCGTGGAAGGGACCAATTCATATTCAAACAACTTCTGATAAAAGCTGTGGAACTCCTCTTGCATAAGGGCAGGATTGGTCACAGTAGCCCCTTGAGAGTTCTTAATCCCAGAAATAGCAGATGCATTAGCTCTATCACGGACCCGGAAAGATAACACTCAGCCCATTTCTTCGATAAAGAATTGTGATCTGATATAACCCCAGGATTCAAGGAAGCTCTCTACAAATATGGACACCCTGAAATCACAACTTGTGCAAGTTGAGAAGGTTCAAGAAAGCCTTGCAACTGTCGTGGGAGCAGTCAAGACCCAGATCTCATGACAGGAAGTTCAGATGACCATGCTCTCATCAAGGGTCTAAGATTTGGAGAATAGCTTTTGGTGGAATAACCTGGCGATATTGGGGATCCACGAGGGGTCAGAGGAACAATCCTAGAGGCTATATAGTTTGGTTGTTTAAGGAAGCCTTTCCTACACTGGGGGCCTGGGACATGGACAGTATGATTCAGAGAGCCCATCACTATCCATTCTCACATCCTCATTATTCACGGTCCATCCTGATATATTTGGGTAACTTTCTCCTCCGTTAGGAGATAAACAGGGCTGCTCGTCCAAGACCACCAGATAAAGCGGCTGGAGTGGACTTTTCTGTTCAATCTGATTTCTCTCATTAGACTGTAGTTCGGCATTGGCAGATGAGAGAGCATATCCCGGCACTACAAAAGCTTAAAGCTTCGGTTTCATTACTGGAGCCCTCAATCCTGTGCATCTAATATGAGGAGCAAATGTATTCATGTTTTGAACAGCCTGAGGTTGAGGAGCTCTTGACTAAGTGAGTAGGGGGAAATAAGGAGACTAATGGATCCAGCTGATTCTGTTTTGTCTTTTTCTACTTGATTCTTTTTTGAGCAGCACATCTGTATTCTGTCTGATTACTGGTGATACCACATCAGTTGTAAGTAAAAAAAACTCTGATTAACTATGAAACGCAACTCATGCATCGTAAATAAAATCAATATATTTCAATTTTATTCTCTACATGATTAGATTTAAAAATATTAAGATGATCTGTCATTACTGGCAGGTTATAAGGAGTAATTCCAACTTTCCTTGTTTATCTAAAAATACAATATGAGCCAATCATAATCTTCCAACACATGAACCATAAATGTCCATTTTAGCATTTCATTTTATGTAAGTCAGGTTGTGTTTTTAAAGAATTTCAAAATGGATTACAATACTATTTTCATTCCTCAACCACTAGATACTGAAAAATGTTCAAATAGATGAGGAATTCATTATCATCCTTCTGTAACAAATTATGGCAATACTAATGGCTAATTGGGTGTCACTGACTTTGAAATTTCCAATACTGACCATAAAAATATTGGCATTAACTTGTCTACACTAAGGAGCACATTTAGGAATGACAGCAAAGCTCACCAACTAATATCTTCAATGTCCAATTTCCTATGCTGGACATACTTACATTTTTTTGTGTCCGAATTTGTGAGGATGGACAAAAAGAGTGAAGAGACAAAGAATTGTGATCCGATATAACCCTAGAGTTAAAGGAGATACCAAGGGGCTTATTAAGAGTTCCTTGGCGGTGTTGCAGTGATCCAGAGGCCGCAATATGCTTGGGGGAACCGCTTCGGGCCCGCCAAGCATATTTGAAGTTTCCTCTCTGACACATTTTTCATGGTAGTTCCTCCTCCATGTAAACCGTAGTGAAGAGTAAACAAAGGGGGTCCTATATAGGGCCTCTTTGTGACGCAGAGCCATAAGGGTGCATGCAGGGGGCACTACATGTGTCCCCCTGTGTGCATACACACGTTCCTGCATGGCATGGTCATTACATGCCATATCGTGCAGGAACTGTTTCTGCCGTTCCCAATGTGGTGCCCATTTTCTGAGGCAATGCCGTGAGAACATCAAATAAAAACCTGCCAAACACAAAAAATATTCATAATCTGGCAGGGGGCCTGACCACAGGTTTGGCGGTGCGGCTGCGGGAACCGGCGCCACACTGCCAAACACATAATCAGACTCCAAGATGGCACATAAGAGCTTGACTAGCAAGGAACATATCTATCCGAGAAAAAGCTTTAAGTGAGGCTGGAAAATATGTAAACCTATGTTCTGTCATCTGAGAATATCGCCAGACATCAACCAGAGCATAAGATTCTATTACTTGCAGCAAAGTAGCCCTAGCCATTTCCTTTGAGCTATAGGTAATTCTCAATGAAGAGTTTAGCCCTCGACTACTAAAAGAGGAGTCTATCCATGGGTTAGGGACGATGTTGAAGTTCCCACAAATAATCAATGGTTCCGACCATTGATGTATCTCAGAAATCAGACTATTAGAGACCACAGGATCATCAGTGTTGGCCCCATAGAGTACACATGGCATAATGCGTAATTGGCCCTCTTGACTGTTGCTATAAACTATCGTCCACCCACATCTATACAGTGGTGATGAGCATCTAGCTATGATCCCGAGCCAGTAGGGCAATCCCACTCTGAAAGAAGTGAAACAAACTGAGGATAGTACTTGATACCAGAAATGATCCAGAAGAGAGGCCTGTTTATTCAAGAGCTGGGTTTTCTGTAGGCCAACTAAATGTGGATGAAGGTAGTGTAGCACCTCTTTAATCAATTTTCGCTTATATAGAATATGGTTGCACAACACTGGCCGGTCTTCCCAAGATCTCAACAGCTCCACTGCAAGCTTGTCTTAATGCGGCCACAAGACTTATAACGGGATCCAAATAATTTGACCACATCACCCCTCACTTGAAAGCTCTCAACTGGCTGCCCTACGAAGCAAGAGTACAATTTAAGTTGGTATGCGTCACTCACAAAGCGGTACATGTAGAAACACCTGCGTACCTAGCCCAGAAAATCACTCTATCTGGAGGATGCCGTATCTCTAGGAGCCATGGAAATCTACTACTGAAACCGGACCGTTTTCGTAAGAAAATAACTTATGACCGAGCGTTCTCTGGCGCAGCTCCTGGAATCTGGAACGCTCTCCCTCCCAACATTAGAAAAATCCCATCCATCTCTGCATTAAAAAACGAAGCAAAATCCTTTCATATGAGTAAATGCCTCCCATAATCTCAACAGACTCGCAAGCATCATGAATCCTTCCTGATCAGCTACACGCTACCTTTCTTTGAACATTAACCTTTTTGTTGTTTGTATTTTTGTATATTAAGCTTAATGTTTTTGCTCTAAATCAATGTACAACAACTGATGGCTCGGAAACATAACTGTTTTGGAAATGAAAATGTAAAGCGCTCTGACACACTACTCAGGGTCATGTTTGCGCTATATAAAACACCTAATAAATATATGATTCTTGGCAACCTGTTACTTCCATTAGAGAATTCACATTGCCCACCCATAGTAAAATACTGACCAGTGGCGGTTTCTCTATGAGGGCGTCGGGGCTCCGCCTCCGTTACATTGCTGGATATGCTCAGCTCAAAGTAATTTATAAAAAATACTCATTTACGAGCTACCAAAATGCCATTAACAACACTCTGTCAGTAGATCTTAAACACGTGACTGCGGGGCACTCTGTGCCCCCCTCACTGATATCGCTGCTGTTAATTGACATCACGTGACTCACTGACTTGTCTCACTCTCTCCCCTGCCCTGTTGTTTGCTCAAGCCTAACCTACGTGTTTGCCAGCTGAGAACCGCACAGCCCTGAAGGCTGTGATGTCATCAGCTCGGAAAAGACCTAGCTGAAGGGCGCAGTCTCCACCCCCTGATGGCGTGGAGGTTAAGTTAGCCCTGGGTGTTTTGAAAACAAGCCCAGGATCGCTAACCCTCCAAGTCAATCAGCGAGAGTGGAGCTTGTCACCACACCCTTTCCCACCTCGTTACAGGGCTTGGGTGGGACCCCTCCCTGTGACGAGTTGGGAAAGGGTGTGGCCGGTGGGATTCAGGAATCGAGCCTGCGCAGAAGGCGTCCCGCGCATGAGTCTGGACTCTAGAGTGACTGTGGCAGTCAGAATGCATTTTGCACTGCGTCATAGTATTTCTAAATCATTAGTACTGCAGACAGTGCCAGCACTGATTACTGCACAGTGCAATCGTTGCTTGCTTGCCGCTTACAGCACTGGTTTTTGTTGCTGCCAGAGAGTACGAGGCCGGACTGGCTGCTGACGTCTGAACTAACTTGGGTTAGGTCACAAGCCCAGGTAAGGCCCAGGCGGGCATTTTTTACTTTCAGTATAGGCCAGTTTAGGGCCCTGTCGTCATATGCGGGTCATGGCCTACTTCAGAGTTCACCCGGTTGGGGTTCCGCTGCAGGCATGGTTCTAGAGGGTGGGCTAGTTGGCCCATAACTGGGAATGTCACTGATTTAACTACTTTACTGGAAACCTTGGTGTACTGTCAGAGAAGAAGCATACTGAGCTGATAATCTGTAAGACTGTGTCTGCGAGTGTTTTTAAGCACTCTGTTGGCTGACCTGCTCGTTCGAGGAGGCAAGCGGTGGGTGTTCTCGAGGGCGGCTAGGCACCTCTGGGGACAGAGATGTAGGAGCCGTTATCACACCGTGAGGGCTCTTGGCGCTATTATGGTGATCATGCTGATATTGTGCATGTCAAGTGATGGCCAGCAATACCAGCAGCAGCTGTGAGCTGTACCTCAATGTTGTAGGTGCTTGCCTTTCATTTAACTGGCATTTCATATCACGCCTGTTGGAAATTGGCCGAGTGACACCCTTCTTCGTAATATTGTGTTAGGTGTTTGTGAGTTAATTGGGGCATTGTGGAATGAATGATCTCATGCCTCTCTGACCGGGGTGAGTATGGGGAAGCAGTTGCTTTCTGGTGCTTCAGATCGGGGTCAGGATAAAAAAAAAAAATAAGGTTTACTTTGGATTGCTTTCTAGCGCCTGGAAATCCTGCCCTCTTGGGTGCGGTTGCACGTATGCCATGGCCTTCATACAGTACCTTTTCGCACCCCGCAAATGTGGGTGATAAAGAAAGTTTTGTAAATTTTAGATGCGGACTTCTTCCTCATTCCCAGTCTCTGCAATCGATATCAATGGATCTTTTCCAAGTAAATGAGGGTTTTTTTTCCAGCTGCATACTGTGTTTTTGCAAACTTAACTAATTACAAATGTTATTCAAAATAAACGTGGCTGACTGTTCCAAGGGTTGTGCAGTATGACGATGGCGTTCCATCACAGAGCTTCATGAAAGCCAAATGCTTTGTGTATCCATTGTGCAGCCAAGCGGTACATTTTTATGTAATGTTCAGGTTAAAACAATCATCACAATGCAGCCCAGAGCTACAGCTGTTCTCACTCTTGCACGCAAGTGTGTGTGACGATGGATTTGTGGTTTGCTATTTTACAAAAGAAAAACACAAACATCTTCCCTTAAAAACATCAGGTTAAGGGACAGATATTCGTCAGCTTAATGTCTCTTGTAATGGAGTATTAATTATAGATAATCACCTGAAAGAATAATGAAAGGAAAGGATTCACACAAGCTTAGTACTGGGCTGGGGCAGAGAGGAAAGTGGAACAGGAGAAGTGGAGTGTTATTTTATAGTTTACAGGTCCTCTGACTCCAGAGGAGCTCTGGTCTCAACCCTGTTGGATGTCTTTATTTATGGCCTGACAAATGGCTTACATCACATGCCAAATGTCTTGAATTTTACTGCTTACATTTGGAAGTAATAAACACACTAATTTGCTGAAAGCAGCCTGCTTCCAAACGCAAGTAATACAATTCATGCCATTGATTTATCAGGACATAAACAGCTGTATCCATTCTTACATGCAATCATTTGAATGCGAACCTAGTCCACCAGCGACTCACTTGTCTCGATGGCTGCATGTCGCAAATGTGCAGTGAGTTTGTCAGGATCCAAACCCTGCCCTCGAGAGCAATTTCTGCTCTTCTCATATATTCACAGCTCTGTGTCATGAAAAAAAATATAAACTTTCTAACCCCAAAAAAGGCTGACAGCGTTTTGTGATCGGGCCCCTTGCTATTTCCCCAGACTTTTTTTTTTTAACCAAATACTACCTGCTCTTACAATATCTGACGAGTTTATGGACCGGTCCCGCCTGTTCCAGAGTAAAATCTGTTTCTTAATTACTCCCTTAAACCTAATTAGAGTACAGATAGGAAGGAAATCACCCCAGTCCACCCTTCCGGTTCCGAGGCCCCATTTCCAGAAGTATCTAACAGATAGGGCATGTTCTGGTGGCTGAAACATTCGTTTTTGGCCTTCCATAGTTTCCGAAGAAAAAGAAGCATATTTATAAATTGTGCTTAACGAAGATGACAAAACGGGCAACAGGGTTCTGGAACGAGTTCAGAGGACTTCAATGACATGCTTCCCTACTAAGCAGGCACAGGATGGAAGCAAGAACGTTTTGAGATCAGTGGGCAGTGGCATTCGGTTTTATACTGGTAGCAGGGAGTGAGACCTCCATCTCACAATCACTCTGTTGGGGTCATCCTTTGCACACTCTGTTGGGGGTATTTTCTTGCGCCCCTTTTTGTGACACTACTCTGCCACATCAGGAGACTGACACAGGCCACTCACCGCCTGTAGCTCTGCTCAAATATCACAAAGCTAGCTTTTAATGTTCATTCCTTAGTGTCTCACTGTGTCCTGTCCAACAAATTACAATAGCTTGTATTTCCTCAGTTTATTTAATGTTCTAAAGATATATCAATAAATAAAGAAATCTGTGAGGTACTCTGCATTGTTATCTCGAAGTCTGTTATGAAGTTCTTTGGTTATACTGGATAAGCAGCCACCTACATTATCATATGAAATCTCATTATTGATGTCATAGCTATACTTTCACAATTGCTTTATGAACTTTCTTGCTTTCTCAAATTTTCTTGAAAATGCACCATTTGCCCTCTCTTTTTTCATAATTTTCACGGGGGGGAACGCCCGAACCCCCCTTATCCCAGTCGGATACGCTCGCTCGCCACAATACACTCATCCCGCAACATTTACGCCCTGCCACTTTAAAATGTCACCAGCCCCCACTGATACTGACCCTCCCATAATGGTAATATTTCTGTGTAAATTGTGGTCAGACATGTTATAATGCCTACCCCTAGTAACATGACGGCCCTGGGACAATAAATCCTGGTTCATTTTGGGCATCCGTGATGGCGCAAATCTCTGGCATAATGATAGTCATTAGAGAATGCTGGGTATTATTGACTTATTGAGAAGTGCCATGGTCTGATGGGTTTGCCATAGAAAATGAAAATGGAATGTGTCTCAGAGGGATTGGCTAAATATGTTCTTTAGGATATTCTTAAATATTTCTATTTTATGTTTGTTAAGATGTCTATTACGTAGATGCTAAAGGTAGGACTAGGACTTTCCAGGAATTGATATGTGGTCAGAGAATCCTTGAAGGTACAGATATTACCAGGACAAACATGGCATCCCATTTGTTCCCTTATATGTGGTGTCACTAAGGACAGTAATGTTTAAAACAGCCAACATGGAGGTCAAGGCAAAACAGAAATCTTAGAAGCTAATCATATCCAACGCAAATTTCTATTGTTTGGGGCACTGCTGCAGGTGATAGGAAAATAAATATGTTGTTAAGCAATCAAGACAAATATTATGTTTCAAGTAGAAAGTACAGCACGGTCAATGGAAAAATGTTTGTTTAAAAAGTGTGTCTTAAGATAAGTGAGCATGAATAGCAATGAGTGACTTTTGGTCAAGACATTATTAGAAAGAGAAGGAAGAGGTGAATGTTAGGTGTCATGCTGAACAACTACACTAGAGGCCATTTCTTCATCGTTAGCTTGGGAGGACAAGGAAACATTCAAGACATGGTTCCAACTCAATTACTAGCATCCTCTCCCATCTACCATTTCTCTCCCAGCAGCATGATATATGAGTGTAACCATATGGGTGTTCCCATGTACCATTACACCTGTGGCAGGCCAAATGGGTAGCTGAGAAAGATACCAAAAAAAAGGCATTAAGCAAAAAAGACTTCAGAAGCAAACCGCACTAAACATTATTACAACCCCTCTCCTCTCAGATCAGTCTATAGACCACAATCTTGGATAATTAGAAAGATAATCACAGGATGTTAGAAAAGGTATTTTTTTAAGCCTGTTTTGTGATTTGTCTAGAAAAGGCAGCTTTTATAATTTCTTGTACTTTGAATTTGCACAAATGTCAGGAAAAGACTACAACCTATCTCTAGCTCGAGATATATCTAAATTTACCTCTATCTCTTTCTCTCTGTTTATATATATGTATATATAAATATATATATATTACCTACTGGCGGTCGCCAGTAGGTAGTTATAGTTAGGACCTATTTTCCATAGGAAATCCGCAACATTCTATTCCCAATAACTTTGGCGCCGATTGACGAATCTTCGCAAAATTTTCAAAACTTTTGGCCAGCTCCGGTCTGCTCCTATCCTGAAAGTCTCGGGATGATTCGTGTAGCAGGGGCCGAGAAAAAAGGGGGATCCCAAAACATGTTCTCCCCGTGCAATTTCCCATAGGACCTTTTAGCCGCAGCTACAGCCCGAACTGCTGAACGGAATTACACCAAATTTGGCAGAAAGGTAGTCCTCAGTTCATACTCATGCCTTTTGCTTAAATGGTGTAAATCCGTTCAGTAGTTCCTGAGAGAATCAAAAGTAAAATCACATATAAATATCTGGGCGGAGCCTAACCACACATCTCATCGTGAGATCTGATTGGCTGTCAGCACTTCATCCAAGAAGTGTTGGCAGCCATCTTGGGACCAATATAAATGATAGCACCTCATTAAAAAGCATTGCAGTTAATAGAGGTTTTAAGACTTTAGTTACATTATGAATCATTTGTTAATGGTACCATACTCATTTTAGGAATTGTGGTATGTTCTAAGGTGATTTTACCATGTGAAAAAGCCTTCTGCTGGGTTACCACGAATCATGTTTGAGAGAAAACTATTTTCTCATGCTTTTCCCACAGAGGTTTGGAAGGTGATCTATAAGCTAAACTGAGAGCATATTTTCTATAAATTCACATTATCTTTCTCAGTCATTTGAGAATGAAGTCTGACATTCTCAGTAAAACATGTACATCCAACAAGGGCAGAGACTGTCAGTTGATTCCTTTGTGTTCTACTGCAGCTTCCCACAGTGTTCCAAAGAACAACTAGAACGCTAACAGTCCTACTTATGATAAATGTATGGCACACCTGAAGCCATCTTGTTTGGAATAAAGTGGTAACTCTTAAAACATTTAATTTAAAAAGGAACAAAATGAGGGGGTTCATTTTGCCATAGAAAGTATGATTAGTGCTGCGGAAAGAAAAATTAGGGCACATTTTGAGTGACTTCTCAAATCCTCTTCTATCTCATTAAAAAATTCTGACATGCAGACTGAAACATGCACTTTCAATACCAGCAGCAGACTTTCCTTGTGAGCAGTACCTTTACTACAGTGATCTAATGAGCAACTAGAGTGCTAACATTCTGAATTTAGGGCAAATGTGTGACACATCTGAATGCCTTCTTGATGGAATCAAATTAAAAAACTGAAAGTATTCCTACTGAGGAGACTGTAGTAAATGAGGAAATTAGGAAACTTCACAAAAAATAAGTCTCCCAAGATGGCCACCAGAGACAAAAGAGCCCAAATGTATCACAAATATCACCCAGATGTAGCCCAAGTATAGCCCAATGACAGAATGTCCGAGAGTGTTCTATAGAACAACTAGAGCGCTAACAGTCTTACTTATGACAAAAGTATGGCACACCTGAAGCCATCTTGATTGGAATACCGTGGTAACACTTAAAACATTTAATTTGCAAAGGAACAAAATGAGGGGGTTCATTTTGCCATAGAATTTATGATTAGTGCTGCAGAAAGAAAAATTAGGGCACATTTTGACTTCTCAAATCCTCTTCTATTTCATTAAAAAATTCTGACATGCAGACTGAAACATGCACTTTGAATACCAGCAGCAGACTTGCCTGGTGAGCAGTACCTTTACATATATATAAATGCATATGCATATATATATGCACATATATATGTGCATATGTGTGCGTGTAGCGAGAGATAGAGAGAGGTGTAGAGGTAGAGGTGTAGAGGTAGAGAGGTAGAGGTACAGAGGTAGAGAGTGGTAGAGAGAGTGGTAGAGAGAGAGGTAGAGAGTGGTAGAGAGGTAGAGAGTAGAGGATGAGTAATAGAAAGTAGAGAGTGAGCAGTAGAGAGTAGTAGAGAGAGTAGCAGAGAGTGAGTAGTAGAGAGTGAGTAGTAGAGAGTAGAAGAGAGTGAGTAGTAGAGAGTAGTAGAGAGTGGGTAGTAGAGAGTGAGTAGTAGAGAGTAGTAGAGAGTGAGTAGTAGAGTGAGTAGTAGAGAGTCGTAGAGAGTGAGTAGTAACGAGTAGTAGAGAGTGAGTAGTAGAGAGTGAGTAGTAGAGAGTGAGTAGTAGACAGTAGTAGAGAGTGAGTAGTAGAGAGAGTAGCAGAGAGTAGTAGAGAGTGAGTAGTAGAGTGAGTAGCAGAGAGTAGTAGAGAGAGTAGTAGAGAGTGAGTAGTAGAGAGTAGTAGAGCGTTAGTAGTAGAGAGTGAGTAGTAGAGTGAGTAGTAGAGAGAAGTAGAGCGTGAGTAGTAGAAAGAGAGTAGTAGAGAGTAGTAGAAAGTGACTAGTAGAGAGTGAGTAGTAGAGAGTGAGTAGTAGAGAGAGAGTAGCAGGGAGTAGTAGAGTAGTAGAGAGTGAGTAGTAGAGAGTGAGTAGTAGGGTGAGTAGTAGGGAGTAGTAGAGAGTGAGTAGTAGAGTGAGTAGTAGAGAGTAGTAGAGAGCGAGTAGTAGAGCGCAAGTAGTAGAGAGTGTGTAGTAGAGAGTGAGTAGTAGATAGTAGTAGAGAGTCAGTAGTAGAGAGAGAGTCGTAGAGAGAGTAGTAGAGAGTAGTAGAGTAGTAGAGAGTGAGTAGTAGAGTGAGTAGTAGAGAGTAGTAGAGAGCGAGTAATAGATTGTGAGTAGTGGAGAGTGAGTAGTAGAGAGTAGTAGAGAGTGAGTAGTAGAGACTGAGTAGTAGAGAGTAGTAGAGAGTAAGTAGTAGAGAGTGAGTAGTAGAGAGAGAGTAGTAGAGAGTGAGTAGTAGAGAGTAGTAGAGTGAGTAATAGAGAGAGTAGTAGAGAGTAGTCGAGAGTGAGTAGTAGAGAGTGAGTAGTAGAGAGAGTAGTAGAGCGTGAGTAGTAGAGAGTAGTAGAGTGAGTAGTAGAGAGAGTAGTAGATAGTAGAGAGTGAGTAGTAGAGAGAGTAGTAGAGAGTAGTAGAGAGTGAGTAGTAGAGAGTGAGTAGTAGAGAGTAGTGGAGAGTGAGTAGTGGAGAGTGAGTAGTGGAGAGTGAGTAGTAGAGAGTAGTAGAGAGTGAGTAGTAGAGAGTGAGTAGTAGAGTAGTAGTAGAGAGTAGTAAAGAGTAGTATAGAGTGAGTAGTAGAGAGTAGTAGGAGAGAGTAGTAGAGAGTGAGTAGTAGAGAGTGAGTAGTAGATAGTAGGAGTGAGTGAGTAGTAGAGAGTGAGTAGTTTAATTTAAAAGGAACACAATGAGGGGGTTCATTTTGACATATAAATTATGATTAGTGCTGAAAAAAGAAAATTTAGGGCACATTTTGAGTGACTTCTCAAATCCTCTTCTATTTCATTAAAAAATTCTGACATGCAGACTGAAACATGCACATTCAATACCAGCAGCAGACTTCCCTGGTGAGCAGTACTTTTACTACAGTGATCTAATAAGCAACCAGAGTGCTAGCATTCAGAATTTATGGCAAATGTGTTACACATCTGAATGCCTTCTTGATGGAACCAAAGTAAAAAAGAATTGAAAATGCAATAAGTCTCGCCCTCGTTTAAGTTAAAGCAATTCTGTTTGTAATTAGGTTGCTTTTTAGCTTTGCTTGTATTAGTGTTTTTCAAACTTTCATGTACATAACATGCATATGTATGCATATAGGTATATGTATATGTATGCATGCATTTATATTTGTATTTATATAGATATGCAGATTGTATATATGTTTATATATGTATATGTGTATATATATATATATATATATATATATATATATATTCGAAAGAACTCTCCAAATGTGCAGTGGCGCACAACAACAGGAACGGACAACTTCAATCGCCAATGCTGAAATAACCTTCTTTATTTAATCAACGATATGTGCACAGTTCATGACGCGTTTCGAGCCTCTCGGCCCTTGCTCATATATATGCTTATATATATATATATAGACATACATATATATAAATGCATATGAATATATATGCATTTATATATGTGCATATGTGTGCGTGTAGAGAGAGGTAGAGAGAGGTGTAGAGGTAGTGGTGTAGAGGTCGAGGTGTAGAGGTGTAGAGGTAGAGAGGTAGAGGTAGAGAGTAGTAGAGAGAGAGGTAGAGAGGTAGAGAGTAGAGAGTGAGTAATAGAGAGTAGAGAGTGAGTAGTAGAGAGTAGTAGAGAGTAGACGAGAGAGTAGCAGAGAGTGAGTAGTAGAGAGTAGTAGAGAGTGAGTAGTAGAGAGTGACTATTAGAGAGTGAGTAGTAGAGAGAGAGTAGTAGAGAGTGAGTAGTAGAGTGAGTAGTAGAGAGTGGTAGAGAGTAGTAGAAAGTGAGTAGTAGAGAGTAGTAGAGAGTGAGTAGTAGAGGGTGAGTAGTAGAGAGTAGTAGAGAGTGAGTAGCAGAGAGAGTAAAAGAGAGTAGTAGAGAGTGAGTAGTAGAGTGAGTAGTAGAGAGTAGTAGAGAGAGAGTAGTAGAGAGTGAGTAGTAGAGTGAGTAGAATAGAGTGAGTAGAATAGAGTGAGTAGTAGAGAGTAGTAGAGAGAGAGTAGTAGAGAGTGAGTAGTAGAGAGTAGTAGAGAGTGAGTAGTAGAGAGTAGTAGAGTGAGTACTAGAGAGTGAGTAGTAGAGAGCAGTAGAGTATTAGAGAGTGAATAGTAGAGAGGGAGTAGTAGAGAGTAGTGGAGTAGTAGAGAGTGAGTAGTAGAGA
Organism: Triturus cristatus; assembly: GCF_964204655.1. Taxonomy (NCBI): domain Eukaryota; kingdom Metazoa; phylum Chordata; class Amphibia; order Caudata; family Salamandridae; genus Triturus; species Triturus cristatus. Next base: position 965,568,531 of record NC_140589.1, read on the forward strand.
GTAGTAGAGAGTGAGTAGGAGAGTGAGTAGTAGAGTGTAGTAGAGAGTAGTAGAGAGTGAGTAGTAGAGTGAGTACTAGAGAGTAGTAGAGAGCAAGTAGTAGAGAGTGTGTAGTAGAGAGTGAGTAGTAGAGAGTAGTAGTGAGTGAGTAGTAGAGAGAGTAGTAGAGAGTGAGAAGTGGAGAGAGTAAGAGAGAGTAGTGGAGTAGTAGAGAGTGAGTAGTAGAGAGTAGTAGAGAGCGAGTAGTAGAGAGCAAGTAGTAGAGAGTGTGTAGTAGAGAGTGTGTAGTAGAGAGTGAGTAGTAGAGAGTAGTTGGGAGCGAGTAGTAGAGAGTGAGTAGTGGAGAGTAGAGTAGTAGAGAGTGAGTAGTAGAGAGTAGTAGAGAGTGGGTAGTAGAGAGTGAGTAGTAGAGATTGAGTAGTAGAGAGAGAGTAGTAGAGAGTGAGTAGTACAGATTAGTGGAGTGAGTAGTAGAGAATAGTAGAGAGTGAGTAGTAGAGAGAGTAGTAGAGAGTCGTAGAGTAGTAGAGAGTGAGTAGTAGAGAGAATAGTAGAGAGTAGTAGAGTAGTAGAGAGTAAGTAGTAGAGGGTGAGTAGTAGAGAGTAGTAGAGAGCGAGTAGTAGAGAGTGAGTAGTGGAGAGTGAGTAGTAGAGAGCGAGTAGTAGAGTGAGCAGTAGAGAGAGAGTAGTAGAGAGTGAGTAGTAGAGAGTAGTAGAGAGTGAGTAGTAGAGAGTGAGTAGTAGAGTGAATAGTAGAGAGTGAGTAGTAGAGAGAGAGTAGTAGAGAGTGAGTAGTAGAGAGTAGTAGAGTGAATAGTAGAGAATGTGTACTAGAGAGAGAGTAGTAGAGAGTAGTAGAGAGTGAGTAGTAGAGTAGTAGAGAGTGAGTGGTAGAGAGTAGTAGAGTGAGTAGCAGAGAGTAGTAGAGAGTGAGTAGTAGAGTGAATAGTAGAGAGAAGTAGAGAGAGAGTAGTAGACAGTAGTCGCGAGTGAGTAGTAGAGAGTGAGTAGTAGAGAGTAGTAGAGAGTGAGTAGTAGAGAGTAGTAGAGTAGTAGAGAGTGAGTAGTAGAGAGAGTAGTAGAGAGTAGTAGAGAGTGAGTAGTAGAGTAGTAGAGAGTGAGTGGTAGAGAGTAGTAGAGGGTAGTAGAGTGAGTAGTAGAGAGTAGTCCTGGTCCTTTGCCTCTAGAGCAGCTCTGCTGACCTGGTTCTCTCCACTTAAAGCAGCTCTGCTGACCTGGTTTCTCTGGCTCTAAAGCAGCTCTGCTGACCTGGTTCTCTCCCTCTAAAGCAGTTCTGCTGACCTGGTTCTCTGCCTCTAGAGCAGCTCTGCTGACCTTGTTCTATGGCATGAAAGATGACTGTTGATGTGTCAATGTCTATATATGTGTATAAGTATATTTGATAGTGTTTTATTAATTAGTGATTGCATGTATAAATGATTCTGTTGTTGAATGGGTAGTTGTGTGTGTAGACTTAGGAATCAGTGAGTCGGTATGTAGTAACTGGCATTGGTGTGTCAATGGTTTCAAATATGGTACAATGTATTTTACAGTGAGTGATGAAAGGTTATACTAGTGTATGATGAGGTATATAAGATTGTCACGTGGATGATGTCATCAGTGATGTCATTTGAGATGTCATCAGTGATGTCATCAGTGATGTCACTGACCATGTCATGAAAGATGCAATATGTGACATCATCAGCAGTGCATTGCGGGCACGCGAGTTATAGTTTGCAGAACTAATGATAACGGAGGAATTTCTATGGTTTTGTACGAGTGAAATGGCCAGCTAACTATAATACCCCTGAAACCTATGTTTTTTTCTGTGAATTTGTAAGGTTTTTTAAATGGTTATTTCTAACTATAACGTCTCTGAAACCTATGGTTTTTTTCAGTGAATTTCAAAGCTTTTTTAAATGATAATTTCTAACTATAACGTCTCTGAACCCTATGTTTTTTTTCAGTGAATATACATACACATATACATAGCACACAATGCAGTCACCATTATGTAGTTATGGTGTCGCCAAATGCTCCATTGAAAAGTCTTTTTCAGATATCACCAAGAACTTGGACCCTGCAACAAATCTGGCAAGATACGGTCCACCATGCCAAACAGTGTTTTTTACTAAAATTCCATATTTAGCATAATCAAGCATTACTTTTTATTTCACTGCAGGCAACTAAACAGTATAAGCCAATATTGTACTTACTAATGTCAATAAACATTTATTTGTTTAAAATCCATCTTTTTATAAAAGTTTATTACCCCCAAAGTAAATATATAAAATAAAAAATACATAAAAGGTAACATGTAAAATGGTCCAATATGCTATAGAGGGGTTCTGATGACGTCATATACCAAGAAGGGTGGGAGGGCAAGTGCTTTACAAACATCAAACAATGAGTTTTTGTCTGAAATAGGATTACCACTCCCCATTGGACTGACAAACGTGTTGTCCCTGTTATTTCAAAAATGCTGTCACTATTTACAAAAAACTGCAAAATGTTATGAGGCGACTGCAGGGCAAAAATGGGGTACTTTTATTATGTAATGGATTGTGAACAGTACAACTGTCAAATGAGGTTTTAGTCACTTGTAATTGGTGATGTGGATGTACCCATTCTGCAGATCTAGCAAGTAAAAATAAATATAATCTCTGTATAAATGGCAGAATAGTTGCAAGCTCACCTTGAAAAATGGTTTTGATTTGATAAATATGTTTGCTCTGCGTAGGTACAGAAAAGGGGTGTGAAGGGAATATGGGATAGTCTGGAGGAGTGAAAGAAAGGATGGGAGACAGACTGCTTTGCAAATTGTGCATTGTAAATATTCATTTCTGTGAATAATTGATTGGTGGACTTTATTAATCCTTGCAAAAACAGCGTTCATTTGCCATTGATACACCTTCTGAAACAGTGATTTCAAAACCCAGTTACCATTAAGATTTGGATGCTGTAAAGCAGAGATTATACAGTTTTGCTTTAGACGGGGGCAGAGTACAATGGATGAAATTGGCTTTGTAGGCCATCCACCATTGCTAGAATCCAAGTAGATAAAATGAACTGGGACAAAGAAAATACTCAAAAATATGGTGGGCTTTGAAAACCTGTTTCACTTACCCTTTCGCCAGAGTAAATTAGCAAGCTGTTGTTCTGCCTCATCATTGCCTCTGTAGTGGGCCAGCGTGGCTGCTGAAGTGGTAAAAAATGGCACGAGGCAAAACGTACTCCAAGGGCCACTTCCATTATCCACACAACACCATGCCCATAATAAAACACCCTCATCAAAGTGTTTAGCAGCTCCTGTGTTTTAGAAGGTGATCACATGCGCCTTTAAATGGCAAGTTTATCTATCTGATGCAATCTCATGAATTGTATGACAAACATGTGCATGTAAATATAGAAATACAGATGTGGTTAAAACTAGCGAGCCAAAAAATATCCAATGTGTATGAAGATCTATACCTATTGAACTATTTACACTTTATTTGTAGGTTGGGTCGGTGAGGGAGGAAGTGCCAGAGAATGAAATGGGGAAGCTAAAAGAAGAGTGACGTCTAATCCAGACTTAAGGGAAAGAAGAGGAAAGGGGAAAGAATTTTCCAGAAAAGAAGCTTAGTGGACTAGTGAAGTAGGCATAAAGACAGTGCAACAAGTGGAGATACTAAGAAGATAGTCTATGGTTTAGAGGTATTATTGGTTGGTGAGAAATGCTAGGAAAAGGTTTGTTTAGAGGCTGGTCAGGTTAGTTATGGATTGGGAACAGGGTGTGGGAAATAAAAGTTATAGAGGTTACAATGTTAGAGAACATGCATGAAGAGCAACTGAAAGACCCACAATACCTGGCTCCTATTCCTTGATTAAAATACTTTTTCACTTACCAATACTCTTCCAGCAATATGATGTGGGATGCTCCAAATCAATGAAGAACTCCTCTGTATCATGCGGTGTATAGAAAAGCATTCAGGAAGCTGTAAAGAATCCAGAAATTACTTCAGCAGAGATATAGGCCAACTCTAGCCTCCACTAATGAGGCTCACATTCCTGCTCTGCCCACAACTTTGTATGTGAGGATATCAAATTATTAATATTGTCCTACCATCTAATAACAAAAACATTAACCAAAATATTGAGAATGTAAGTGTATAGTATTCTCAATGCACACCAACGGTGCTTGAATATATATATTTATTATGTGTATATCATCAACTTATAAACACACACACATACACATCAGTCAGTCAGTGAAATCACTTTATTTGATTCTTATGTAATAAGATTATAAAAGTAGAGATGTACAGAATAGAAGAAACAATCATCATTAGGTTAGAAAAACATAATAGCAGTTAAAAACATCCATTAAAACATCCATCATTGTGCAAAATGTTGAAAAAGACAAATAAAAACATCTGTTAAAAACAGAATGAAACATACAATTCATACATGAGTATTGTGCAATCGCCTGGTCTTCCAGGAAAGAAGTAAAAAAAGATGCCACGGAGTAACAAACAAGGTGATCAGGCAGTGAATGTAGAAAATACATTCCTGAGCGGCATTGTGTAAAATTATATTTATGTATGAGTGGCAATATGAATCTCTTACGGTGTTACACGTAAAATTTGCAAAAGAAAAAGATAAGCAAATTTGATTGGGAGGAATCTCCGTCACATGGGCAAGGAGGAGGATCATGTATTGAGAAAATTCCTGATGCATGGGTCAACATAAAAGGGATAAAATTCAGACGAAACGTTAGTAAAATAAACCTATGGTGAGGGTTTGTCACAGTAAGTAAGTACGAGGCTGTCCCTTCCTGGTCAATCGGTTATCCAGATAGGATATTCACTGATGCTTTTGAAAAGTTCGTTTTAAATCTCTCAGTTGCCCATTGTTTAAAAATCGGGTCTTGATCTCCTTTTTAGAGATGGTAGAACAATTGATTGGTGAGACAAATAAGTGCTGTAGGCCAAGGGAGGAAAGACTGTTTTAATGATATGTGATCCATGGGATCCTCTGGACATACTCTAGAGAGAGACAGTCTTCTATTAGTTTCTGAGTGAGGTTGATAGATTCTATTCTCCAGATAGAATGCCATAGAATGATTGGAGCCAGGCTAAGTTGTATCATTAATGTATGGAACATCCAGTTCTGCGTGACAGATGAAATTGGAGCAGCTTACAGGGGGGCCTACTAGTTTTTTCCAGAAAATGTCCTCCATAGTCTGGAGAGCTGAGGGGTTAGAGTACCCTAGATACCTGCCCCATAAGTTGATACTGAGACAGATTTAACAGTGTAAACTTTTCTAACCATATCAAGGGGTTTCGGTCCCAGTTTTTCTGTAAAAGAGTGTAGGGCGATAATACGTTTTTCTAGCAATAAGCCCCTTGGGGTAAACATATTGGACCAATTTAGTTGTCTGTCGAATGTTACCCCTATATAAGAGAAGTATCAATTTGGACTACTTCTAGACCGGCTATGTAAAAATTTGGAACTTCCCTATCTTTACGGCTGGTAATTAAGATAAAGGACTTTGCCTCATAAGTTTTTAGATCCAGATTTCGCATATAATTGACGTAAACCTCTAATAATTCCAGTAAGGCGTGACGTCTCTTCTGGGGAATGCCAGAGGTAGTGATCTAATAAAGCTTATTGAATCTCATGTCAGGAGTTCTCTTGCACCTGAATGTGTATCCAGAATGTGTGAACTTGCAGCAGTCACTAAACTCTTCTGAATATGATAATCTAAAAGTTTTCAAAAGATGACAGACAAAATACACATTGCATGGTGTGCGCATGTGTGTTTTTTCCTAAGATGTCTCTAGTTCTCTTTGAAAGACCTTGGTAGTTCAGCAACATCTTATGAAGTTTGCAGGCTTCCACAAGCTCCTCGAGTGACTAGACCTAGGTCAGCAGAGCTGGAGGAGGCTTCTTATGTACTAAGGAATATTTATCATGCATTAAAAGTTACTCTTGCAGAGTAGTCCCATTTATTTTGGCAGCTTTGGGTGCTAAGCTTCAACACTGGTATGAGCTGCTTCACTGGCACTTCAAAGCAATCTTGATTCTCGAGGTTCCTACCAATCTAGTCCATGACACATTTCTCATCTTTCAATACCATGTCCTGGTCTTAACATTATGGAGTCCAAAGGATAAAAGGAAGTCAGTAGATCTTGGTAAGAGTGATGGCATAGTTTGGTGGCTCTGGCAGAGGGCATTGAATTAACTGCATATATGTCTGAAACGATCTTGTATCATAAAAGGCATCATAATTCTTCTAGACTTGTTTGTAAAATATATATAAAGGACACCATAATTCTACTTGTAAATGACATTAATATGGATGCTGCCATTAGTTTACTTTTTCACAGTTGAAAGTTTGTACAAGCCATCAGTGTGGATATACTTCATCAAGAGAAAGCTTTTTTTCTGGTGGTGATGAGATAAACAGTTTCAAAGGTTTGTTTGGAATGTATAATTTATTTAGAAGATCTCGGTGTCTTTTACATTGAGAGTGTGTATGGCTAGTTCAGCTGGTAAAATTGGAATAAAAAAAGAAAGAAGGAGAAGTGATTCACATAAAATCTTCCTCATACATTTTGGCTATGTGTATATGTTAGTATTTCATAAACTACGCTGTCTTGATCTATTTAAAAAATCAATTAGTAGCCTTTATTAACCTTGATGAAACAGCATTCATTTGAAGTTAACAAACCTTTGGAAACTTTATTGTCAAAACTCAAATAACATAAAGCTGTAATCACTGTTGGGTAAAATCCATTGAAGGATGAGGCAGTAAGATAAGACAATGTATGACAGAGCAGCTTGTGTAGCTAGTTCTAGAGAGGGAGAGGTGGCAAAAAATGACTGGTTTTGTCGATAACACATTGATAGAAAGTAAAAGATGAAAAGTACTGAGAGAAAGGAAATACTCAAACACATGGTGGCCTTTGATGTCCTTTCTCACCCTTTCGCCAGAATAAGGTAGGAGGCTTCGTCTCTCTCTCATTATTGTGTCTGTGGGGAACCGCTGTGGCTGCTGTAGAGGTAAAAAGTGCATTAGACAAAACATACTTTCATGCCCACTTTCACTTTCCACACCAAACTCTCCCTCCAGGACCATAATGAAAGACTCTCATCAAACTTTTCAGTGGCACCCAACTGTAAGTAGGACCATGATCATGCCGAGTTTGTTGGCAGCAACTTAATTTCTAGTAAATCATGTGAAGTAGGAGATGACAATATTATTTAGCTGTAAAGTCATATCTTCAGCCATGGTACCCTTCGGGTTTTAAAGGCTTTAAAGATCTCCAGTGTCAGAGCAGTGTATTTGGCTAGTTTGCCTATAGACATTCCAAGAGTATAAATAGACTGGCTGCATTAAGTATTTTTCTGTCAGACAAATAATACACGCAAATATGTTTAAAGTGAAAGAAGAGCGAGGATGCATGTTCACCTTGTTAGGATGTAAGGGAGTGGACAGGTTCATATCCAGTGGAAAGAAGTGGATCCTAGTGAAATATACTAATTCAAAACAACAAACGTAAATTTGTAAGATTAATGAAAGTCACATCATTTTGCAGAGAAAGGTGAAGATTATTTTGACGTGTAAAGTGAGACACGTTTTCCTAAACATTAGCCTGGCTATGCAGTGTGTGCTAGTTATTGGTACTACCTTCATGCATCTTTATACTTTTTTGTAATTGCACTCCGATCTCACTGCCCATATTCACGTAATTCACGTAAACGTCTAATAATTCCAGTAAGGCTTGGCCCATACGGGCAATTAACACTGCATTATCTGCATAAAGGAGAATTGGAGAGCGCACTTTATTGATTTTAGGAACATCTGGGGTTGAATCCGACAGAGGTGCCACCCGATTGGTATGGATGGAAAAAAGAAATGGGGCAAGTACACAACCCTGTAGGAGTACCCTGTTCATTGGCAACGACCTTATACACTCTCTCTGCGACCAGTAGCGGATGCTGGTCAAGGCCAAAAAATAGAGCTGCCTGATAAAAAGGATAATTGCCTCATCAATGCCCATTTCTTTCATAATCCTCCATAAGTGGTGATCGGCAACACAGTCAAAATCTGTGGATAAGTCCATAAATGCCAAGTATAACTTGCATTGCTTGGCTTGAATATACTTGCCAATTAACAGACTTAATTTAAAGCATTGATCCTGGGTATCTTTCCCCTTTTTAAAACCGTATTGCACCGGCATCAGGACATTATTGAGGGTAGCCCATTCCTCTAATCTGTTCATTGGGACCTGACCCATGAGTTTAGCAGTGTTGTCCAGGAGGGAGATCGGTTTGTTGTTTTTGGCCTCGGATTTATCTCCTTTCTTATAGATTGGAATTAAAATAGATTTCGACCATGAGTCCGGTGGGCCCACAATGGCGAATGCGTTAAAAACATTTGTCTGCACGGGTCCCCATAAATCCGGCTCATCAAAGAAGAAAATTATTGGAGTACCATCCGGGCCGGAGGCTCTGTTACTGGAGCACTGCATGAGGACCTTCTGATCTGATGGTTAAAAATGAGGAAAGGTTTGGTATGGGAGGTAATGGCTGCCCTCTGTATAATCGCTCCCTCAGCTTTTGGGTCAAATATTGAGGAGAAAAATGCAATGCAAGATTCGAAACAGTGGATGGTTTGAGAAAGGGAGCGTTAATAACTCAAGAAAAGTCCCTAGCGTTATTTGAGGTGGCGGATTGATACAATTGCTTCTTCCTTAAGAATTTTATTTCTAATCCTCCTTGCCTCTTTATAGACGAAAAGCTTAACCAGTTTCACATCTCTAGGGGTGGATCTAAGGGTCTGATGTAAATTTGATAGGGACTTAGCGCAGGCTTGGCCAAACCATCTTGAGCCTGACGTGTTGGCAGTAGGAGTTTTTCTAGTTATAAAGTTTTTAATCTCGAGTAATATCTGTTCAAAGGCCGTGGTTACCTGAGTGGGATCAGATTCTACTTCTAGGCAGATCATGATGTCCGTTATCCTGTTTCTGACCATGACGGAAACAATTTTTACTTCGCCTATTGTAGCCCATTTAAGGATAATCACATTATTTATTGCTATCATGGGTTTGACATACATCGTCTGCTTCAAATGGACTCCTTCCCATTCCAGGTTACCAATAATGGCAGCATGATCACTATAATTAAGAGACTTAGGGCCATATGTATGAAGCCAATTTGTTATTGCAAATTAGCAGTGTGCAATGTATCACACAAACACCCCCTCGCAAAATAAGGAATCACAAATTTTGCGATTCCCTATTTTGCGATTGCATTTAAGGAATCGCAAATTGAGATTCCTTAAATGCAATGTAAGAAGCACAAAAGAAAGTGCGAGTTAGCTTTAAGTAATCGGAAATTACCACCAACTTCAAGTTGGTAGTAAATTACGATTTCACTTAAAAATGCACTATTTTGCATATTTTTAAAGTGCTATGCGGCGCACATACATGCCCTTAGGGCATGTATGTGTGCCACATGTGCACACATGCACATTTCAGGGGTGCAACAGGGTGTCCTTTTGACAACTTGGCACCCTTGAAATTGCATTCTCATATTCATGTGTGCACATTTTGAGCACATACATGCCCTAAGGGCATCTATGTGCGACATATGGCACTTTTAAAAAATCAAAAAAGTGCTTTTTTAAAGAAAATCGCAAATTACGACCAACTTGAAGATGGTGGTAATTTGCAATTCCTTAAGGCCAAATAGCAAATTTCTGGTGCTTCCAGAATTGCATGTAAGGTATCGCAATTTGCACTTCCTTAATTGCATTCGCAAAATAGAGAATCGCTAATTTTTCAATACTCTATTTTGCGATGGCCTTTTGAGTTGATACATCCCAAAAGGCTTTTTCCAATTCGCAAACGGGCCAATTTTGAGAATCTGCCTGTTTGCAAACGGGAAAAAGGCTTGATACATATGGCCTGCAATTTGAACATTACAAATACATTTTTTTAAAGGAACCGAAATGATCTATGGTTGAACCCTGAGTAGATAAGCCAAATGTATTGTGTAGCATGCCTGAGCTAAAATTGATCAGGTTCCGGATTTCTAAATCGTTGATAACAAGAAATCTATTCAGAGCATCTCCATAAGGGTTGTGTGTAAAATGGGGTATAGGCTCGTCTATGCTATTGGTTATGCCACATACTGCTTTATTTAAAAAGGAGCAACTGTGTGCGTTAAAATCACCCACCAATAGAATATTCGGATACGGTTTAAGGGTATTAAAAAGTACATTGATTTCCCCTTCCAGTAGGTCAACAGCCTTCTTCATGTCACCAGTAAAAATTTTATAAGATTTTTTTTTTAAAAGAACTGTATTACCATTGGGGCCCTTTAGGTTTAAAAGGTGATAATAAGGAGAATCGGTTTGAAATGACAAGACTTCCAGCTTTAAGGTACTTTTCCACAGGGTCAGAATCCCCACTCCGGCACGACCTGAGTTCGATGGAAGGGCAGAAGTATGGAAAGAGCGACAGCCACCTAGATTAATAGGACCGGTTTCCCATGTTTCTTTGAAACATATCAGGTCATAGGTGGTAACAATTGTTAACCAATCAGGTTCGGACAGTTTGGAACTCAAGCCAGCGATATTCCAGATGATTAATTTGGCATGCTCGATATGATTGCATGCTGCCATAAGTTGCGAGGGATTTACGAACCCTGATATATTGCGACTTGGAACAGGAGTTAGAGTTCTCCTGTTCTTCCTCTGTCAATCGCAACCTTCTAGGTCTGTTAAAACACTGAATCGATTGAGAGTGGGGAAGGGGATGAAGGGTTGTCCTGATGGAAGGTATTGGGGCTCAAGGTTGGGGAGACTGGGAGGGCCACAGGGTCTTGCCCCCAGGGACTGGTTCAAGCCGGTTTACAGAAAAAGCCAAGCAGTAACACAAACATTTGTGTATTCAGTGATGGCACTGTCGGTAACAGGTTGAGCAATTGCTGATCCAGGTGGTGCGAGTTAAAATGAACCTCCCCATAGTCCCCCTGGATAGATGTCTTTGAGTCCCCCACCAGCCTACCCTTCTTGCCATTAGAATTTGGGAAAGTATCTCCCTCATACACATATATATATGTTTATATACATATATATAGATAAATATAGAAATATATATATATGCCTGGGTACATGCGGATGCAGCGGCTAGCCAAATATTAATTCAATATGGTCGTTTTTTTGGGTTGTGTATCCCTCGGTTCAAAAAACATATTGAAGTCCATGTAAACCTTTTAAGTTTTACGAGTTTTGATGAGTTGATGTCTCTTCTGGGGAATGCCAGAGGTAGTGATCTAATAAAGCGTATTGAATCTCATGTCAGGAGTTCTCTTGCACCTGAATGTGTTTCCAGAATGTGTGAACTTGCAGCAGTCACTAAACTCTTCTAATTATGATAATCTAAAAGTTTTCAAAAGATGACAGACAAAATACACATTGCATGGTGTGCGCATGTGTGTTTTTTCCTAAGATGTCCCTAGTTCTCTTGGAAAGACCTTGGTAGTTCAGCAACATCTTATGAAGTTTGCAGGATTCCACAAGCTCCTCGAGTGACTGGACCTAGGTCAGCAGAGCTGGAGGAGGCTTCTTATGTACTAAGGAATATTTATCATGCATTAAAAGTTACTCTTGCAGAGTAGTCCTATTTATTTTGGCAGCTTTGGGTGCTAAGCTTCAACACTGGTATGAGCTTCTTCACTGGTACTTCAAAGCAATCTTGATTCTCGAGGTTCCTACCAATCTAGTCCATGACCCGTTTCTCGTCTTTCAATACCATGTCCTGGTCTTAACATTAAGGAGTCCAAAGGATAAAAGGAAGTCAGTAGATCTTTGTAAGACTGATGGTATAGTTTGGTGGCTCTGGCAGAGGGCATTGAATTAACTGCATATATGTCTGAAAACGTATTCCAAATCTTGTATCATAAAAGGCATCATAATTCTTCCAGACTTGTTTGTAAAATATATGTAAAGGACGCCATAATTCTACTTGTAAATGACATTAAGATGGATGCTGCCATTAATTTACTTTTGCACAGTTGAAGTTTGTACAAGCCATCAGTGTGGATATACTTCATCACGAGAAAGCTTTCTTTCTGGAGGTGACGAGAGAAACAGTTTCAAAGGTTTGTTTGGAATTTATAATTTATTCAGAAGATCGCGGTGTCTTTTCCATTGAGAGTGTGTATGGCTAGTTCAGCTGGTAAAATTGGAATAAAAAAAGAAAGTAGCAGAAGTGATTCACATAAAATCTTCCTCATACATTTTGGCTATGTGTATATGTTAGTATTTCATAAACTACGCTGTCTTGATCTATTTAAAAAATCAATTAGTAGCCTTTATTAACCTTGATGAAACGGCATTCATTTGAAGTTAACAAACCTTTGGAAACTTTATTGTCAAAACTAAAATAACATCAAGCTGTAATCACTGTTGGGTAAAATCCATTGAAGGATGAGGCAGTAAGATAAGACAATGTATGACAGAGCAGCTTGTGTAGCTAGTTCTAGAGAGGCAGAGGTGGCAAGAAATGACTGGTTTTGTCGATAACACATTGATAGAAAGTAAAAGTTCAAAAGTACTGAGAGAAAGGAAATACTCAAACACATGGTGGCCTTTGATGTCCTTTCTCACCCTTTCGCCAGAATAAGGTAGGAGGCTTCGTCTCTCTCTCATTATTGTGTCTGTGGGGAACCGCTGTGGCTGCTGTAGAGGTAAAAAGTGAATTAGACAAAACATACTTTCAGGCCCACTTTCACTTTCCACACCAAACTCTCCCTCCAGGACCACAATGAAAGACTCTCATCAAACTTTTCAGTGGCACCCAACTGTAAGTAGGACCATGATCACGCCGAGTTTGTTGGCAGCAACATAGTTTCTAGTAAATCATGTGAAGTAGGAGATGACAATATTATTTAGCTGTAAAGTCATATCTTCAGCCATGGTAACCTTCGGGTTTTAAAGGCTTTAAAGATCTCCAGTGTCAGAGAAGTGTATTTGGCTAGTTTGCCTATAGACATTCCATGACTGACTGCATTAAGTATTTTTCTGTCAGACAAATAATACACGCAAATATGTTTAAAGTGAAAGAAGAGCGAGGATGCATGTTCACCTTGTTAGGATGTAAGGGAGTGGACAGGTTCATATCCAGTGGAAAGAGGTGGATCTAAGTGAAATATACTAATTCAAAACAACAAACGTAAATCTGTAAGATTAATGAAAGTCACAATATTTTGCAGAGAAAGGTGAAGATTATTTTGACGTGTAAAGTGAGACACGTTTTCCTAAACATTAGCCTGGCTATGCAGTGTGTGCTATTGATTGGTACTACCTTCATGCATCTTTATACTTTTTTGTAATTGCACTCCGATCTCACTGCCCAGATGCATGTGTTCACTAATGATTAAGAGTGTCCTACGAGTTCTCATCTAGAGCTGATTGTAAGGTATTATTCACTATTGCCCACTGCAAAGTGTGTTAACATTAGTTAATACCATCTGCTGAGAGCATAACCCAATAATTGACTACTATGTATGTGAGGGGATAAGAGAAGGAGAACAGGCAATTAAGAGCTTTTACTACTGAGCATGTGGAGAATACATCTATTAGCACCCCTATAGGAATGCCAAAAAGCCAATTGCAACTGCTGGCTTCCAGAACTTCACTGAACATGGAACACGGGCAAATCGGAATGCTTAGTGTGACCATTCTACTGCCTTCGTCTAGCTGAGCCAGTTTCAGTATTCCAGAGAGAATTCTAATAATTATATTAATCAAAAAAGTGTCCATCCACTGTAACAATAACTGAATATGGAAATCTTGAGAATTTCATACCATGCATAGAAAATATATTTTTGGAAATGTTTATTTCCAAGAAAGCTCTTTCATTTTCTATACTAAGGAATAAAAACAACAAACATTCATACAGGGTGCATAAAAATCTTTACTTTGATGTTCCACAAATTACAAAGACATAAATTCCCTTCAAATGTGTTGTCATGAACAACAGGCATTCGCTCCACTCAGCTTCAATCAATCAATAGATTTGTAGAGCACTTCTTGTCCCGTGTGAGGGTATACAGGTGATGGCAGGGTCCAGTTGATTAGCCGAATAGACAGAACTCTGGAAGAGATAGGGAGGTCCGGGAATAAAGGGGCAGCTCATTCCATGTCTTCTTTGCTAGGTAGGAGAAGGAGTGACCTTTGCATCTGCTACGTCAGATGCGAGGGTGAAGGTTAGAGACGGAAGTGTAGTGGAGATATCTGGTGGGCTGATGGAAGTTCAGGCGATGGTTCAAATAGGTGGGTTCGCAGTTGTGTTGGGCCTTGAATGCGTGGGCCAGGAGCTTGATACACAGAATCTTTTCTGTACAGGGAGCCAGTTGATTTCCCCTAGGTAGGGGGTAATGTGTGTTCATCTAAAGAGATCCAGGACATGAGTCTGGATGCTGTGTTCCGTATGGTTTGTAGTCGGATGGTAGCGTGCTCAGTGGGTGTCTGAGTTAAGAGGGCCACCAGGATGTATCCAAGGGGAAGCTTTTGTTTTCAAAGATCTGTACCTCTGTCTTGTCTGTGTTGAGCTTCAGGCAGTTGTCCTTCATCCAGTTAGCAATGTCTGTATTGCCGTTTTGGAAGTTGGTCTTGGTGTTGGCGGTGTCTTCGGAGAGGGACAGGATGAGTTGTGTGTCATCTGCGTAGGATAGGATGCCAGTCCATGAGTTTTGATGATGTTGGACGGAATGGTCATGTAAGTGTTAAAGGGGTGGGGTTGAGCGAGGATCCTATGGGTACTCCAAAGATGATGTCCTTTGGTTCGAAGGTGAAGGGTAGAATTAAGTTTTGCATTCTTTTGGTGGGGAGAGGCGATACATCTGAGAGCAGCTCCTTGGATACCTCAATTGTGCAGCCTTGTGATGAGTGTGCAGTGGGGTCCGTATCGTAGGCTGCCAAGAGGTCTAGGAAGACCAGAGCCGCAATCTCTCCTCAGTCGAGTAGGGCTTGGATGTCGTCGGTAGCTGCAATGAGGACTGGCTTAGTGTTGTGATTGCTGCGGAATCCAGATTTGGAGGAGTAGAGTAGGAGGTTCCATTCCAGATGTGAGGAGAGTTGTTGTTTGATGACTTTTTCTAATACTTTGGCCAGGAATGGAAACCAGGAGATTGGTTGACAGCTGTGGAATTCACTTGGATCTGCTAATGGTCTCTTTAGTAGGGGGTTGGCATTTGCATGCTTCCAGTCTTTGCTGAAGGTGGCTTTGGTAATTGAAGTGTTGAACAAGGTAGTGAGTAGGTGGCTGATTTCATTAAAATAACATTTTATTGCTGCCCTAAAATTCAGCCCTTTAAAGAACAATAATACATCATAAACCAATAGAATCTCCAGACCATATGTATGTCCAGGGGATACAGTCATCATTCTCTTTTATTCACTGCTTTATTGCAGATAAGTACTTCTGCTATTTCTTTGTCTGTAGCTACTTATTGATTGTTGTTAAAGATCACATCTAGTCTTTAGTCATAGCGTGGGACTTCCCTTCCAATTCATAGGTCGGCCTGGTAAGTTTTTAGGGAATTGAGTTTAACCTTTATTAATATTGTGTCAATACCTGCTTGACTTGTATCAATAACTGCTTGAAAGACCGTTGGTCATTTGGCTAAGTATATTTGTGTAACACGAGGGCCCAGGCTGCAACATCCGGCCTCTTGGATCCTGATCGGCTTCTTCGCCGATAGTCAGATTGCTAATATTTGAGTGCCCAGCTTTCAAGCGGTAACACCAACTTGCTCCTCAGTGCAATCACCGGCCCACAGCGATCTCACATCTTCGCTTCTCCCTGCTTTGGGAAGGGTGCAATTGCGGAAGCTTCGGGACTGCGGTGGGGCAATTATTTGAATATGAAAGAGGACCAGACATCCTCAATTGGAGCTTTGGGGAAGGTTGCCTGGCAGCGTTGGTGGAGGCCAAGTGCAACCCTTACAACCCAAGATCCAGGCTAATCTGGACTAGGAGGGTCCAACAACTTTGACCCAAGTAAGGGCATTCCTTGGCTTGACTGTGTATTATAGGAGGTTTGTGAAGATGGGTATGGATCAATTGTGACACCCCTCACAGAACTCACCTGCAAGAAAATGTCCAATTAAGTAAACTCGACAGTTAGCTGTCAAAAGGCTTTTGACACCCTGAAAGAGGCATAGTGCTCAGCTCTTATTCTCAAATCTCCAGATTACACCAAACAGTTAATTGTGCAGACTGATGCCTCTCAGCTGGGGATAGGAGTGGTCATATCCCAATGATGATGGCCAAGACCAGCATGTGTCTTTTATAAGTAGTAGGTTACTCCCCAGGGAGCAGCGTTGGAGTGCCATTGAGAGGAAGGCCTTTCCTCTGGTATGGTCCCTGAAGAGTCCATACCGGTTTGGTATTCACTTCACAGTTCAAACTGTTCAGTTCAGTATTGTCTCTATTTCGATTGTGGTAATCATAAAAGACAGAATTATTCAACAACATGAAATCATACAGATTATATGTTATAGTAGTTTTCCTTAAAAAATCAATACCCAATTTAACAATTATAAATACTACTATAATAAAAACAAATAAAAAGACATAGTAACAATTTATCCACAATTATTACAAGAATATATAAATCTAGAAGCTTTTTGTTAGAGTATAGGACAATAAACACAAACTGACCACAGACCTCTCAAATGTATAATGCAAATGAAAGGTGAGAATCCCAAACTTTTGCGGTCGTCCGTCTTCCTACAGGGAACTGACTTTACAGTGGAACACAGACCTGGGACTGCCCATGCCAATGCAGATGGACATTCTAGGTTCTTACATTTAGACAACTAAGGGGCATATTACCAAGGAGTTGCGATAAATATCGCAAAGTGCGCTTAGCGCTGTTATTTTTATCGCCGGCTATCGCTGGATTTAATCGCTGAGATAGTGTTGTATTATCAACGCTTATCTCAAAGGCGATAAGAAATCCAGCGATAGTGGGGTTTTCCATGGAACATCGCTGGTTTTCCAGTGATTTTCCATGGAAAGCAGCGATAGGCTTGATAATAAGGCCCTGTGGCCTTAGCTGCGCAATCCACCCCCATGTTAGGTGTGTCTTAGTCAGGAATTTAACAGACGTTAAATTCCTGCTTTGAGGCAGAGTGAGTGCGATTAAAATTATCGGTGCAACTCGGTAATATCGTGAAGCTGCCTTTGCGATATTTACCCATGTTGTTTCGACAGCCACGCCTACCTTGCATCTCATTAGCGATGCAATGGTAGGCGTGCTGGAAACAGGCGCTAAGTAAGGAAAACAGGCACTAGTGTGTCCTTGATTATATTGCGATATAATTATCGCCGCTTTGTGCTCGAAAACGGACGCTAAAGTGGTGATAATTATATCGCCAGCCCTTGATAATATGCCCCTAAGACTCTCTAGGAAAAAGTTAGTCTCATCCTCTTTAATTGGGGGGGGTGGTTGTGTAGGAAAGTGCCTCTTCTTGCATGGTTAACCCCCCATTTTTGCCTGATGTTTGATGCTTCTTGACTAAATGCGCCCTGGGCTCCTGCTAATCAGGTACCCAGGGCCTGTTTTCTTCCCCAAAACTGTACCTTTGCTCACTCATTGGCACTCCTCTGGCCTACAAATAAGTCCCATGGAACCTTGTAGGCAGAGAAAGTCTCTGAGGCCTGAAGCATATATTTTGCCACCCACAGAGTCTCCTCCCCGGACCCATACGCACTTCCAGTGCAGTCTGTGTGCGAGGGGAAGACCTTAAAACTACAAGTCGTCATGGCACACATCACTGTGTGCCATGCCCACCAAAACACTGCCTGTGGCATAGGTTAGTCACCCCTCTAGCAGGTTTTACAGCCCTAAGGCAAGGTACACTATACCACAGGTGAAGGCACATTGGCATGAGCCCTGGGCCTCTACAGTACATGTGCCTTTAACAGGTATTGTAAGTGAAGTTATGCCATTTTAGACCATGGGCTGGGAGTTTGGCACCCCAAACTCCACAGCTCCATGATGGCTTTGCTGAAGACTGAGAAGTTTGGTATCAAAACATCCAATATTCTATCATTCACCCATTTCCACCAGGCCCCAGATTTTGGACATTGCCTCAGTGTGTGCATCAGGGTGACCTTCGTGCGGCAAACCCTCAGGCATTGTTTTTTTTTTTTTTTTGAAACCGTTTATTACAAAACTCAAAAAATATACAAAGATGGGCCTACAACCTTCCGGCCGGCCGCTAGTAAACAAAAGGAGTATACGATACACATTGTAGAGCGCGCGTTGCGGCAAGGAAGATGCACAGGAGTTAGCAGCGTTGATAGCCACACCATCCGGACCCCACTGTACGGTTTCATTTTAAACTGAAATAACAACCAGAAAAAACAAAAACCACAAGGCAATCTACAATCAGAAATAGCAGCATGTGCTCCCCTGAGAGGGGGACCCTACCAATCCATAGGAGTATCAAGAAGGGGAAGAGATCAGGATTAGGGCTGGGTAAAACTCAATGCCCGGAACAGGGAAGATGGGTCGGCTACGGGGATGGGGCGGGTGACGGATCGGGCAATAACGGTGGAGTACAAATTCCCCCGCGGTAGGCGTTCCAGGGGCCCCAGACTTTCACCCATGTCCCAGGCTTACCTCTCGCAACATACACCACCTTTTCCCGAAACATGCACCAATCCATATGTTCCTTCCAGGCCGAGACAGTCGGGGACCTCTGAGATCCCCACAGTTGAGCAATATCACGCTTGGCCACCATATATCCCAGAGTCACCCACCACGTCTGTGGCGCCGAGTAGTCGGTAGGTTCCCACACATTCAACAGGCATCTCCTCGCTTCGGGTAGCAGCACCACATGCGTAACCACACGCAGGACCTCATGCACACCACGCCAGAATTGCTCCACCTCCGGGCATTCCCACAATATATGCAGAAAGGTCCCCAAAGCGCCACACCCACGCTTACACAACCCGTCCACAGCATAGCCCATACGCAGAAGCCTCGGCCCCGTCATGTAGACTCTGTGGAGTATCTTGAGCTGGACGAAGCGAAGGCGGGCCGGTATGGCCACCTCTTTCGGGGAGGCCACCGCAAGGGTCCAGTCCTCGTCGTCCAGCTCCAGTCCATCGGCAACCCAAGCCTCACGAAGGGCAGTCAGCAATCCTGTGCGGCCATTGATCAGTTTTTTGTAGATCAGTGAGATCGTGCTGTCCGGAACGTGTCCATCCAGCACTCTATCCTCAAGGGGGGAACACTCCGGGATGGATGCAACGTCCGGGAAGACGGAGCCCAGTGCATGACGGATCTGCAAATACCGAAAGTACTCCCTGCCATGTAAGTGGAATTCCGTCTGCAGCATCTCGAACGTTTTAAATCCTCCCCTCGTCCAGAGATCCCCCACCTTGCTAATGCCTATCATGTCCCACTTCTCGAAGCCCTTCGAGGTCCACAGGGAGCCCAACTGCTCGGACGCGTATAGTGGTGACGCCCGGGTCAGACGATCCTTCCACCCCATCGCCACATTAGCCGCATGCCACACTCGCACCATGACACGCGTGGGGCCGGTCAGCCGAGCGTCGGGCGTGCTGGAGTAGAGCGCTCGATTATAGTCCCCACCCGGGAGTAGCATCTTATCCATTTCGAATGCCGGGTTTAAAGCGGGCCCATACAGGCTGTGATTAATCGCAGCCAGCTGGGAGGCCCAATAGTATCGTTTGATATCCGGGAGGGCAATCCCGCCGTCATACCATGGGAGCGTCAGCTTCGCCAGGGCGATACGCGGCCTCCCGTCCCCGAACAGGTGGCGCTGCAAACTCTCCACCTCACGGAAGTAGCGCGCTGGGACGGGGTCCATAGTATTCTGCAAAGCGTAGAGGAAGCGCGGCAGAGACATCATCTTAAACAATGCCGCCCGGCCGAGCGGCGAGAGCGGCAAGCGCCGCCAGCGCGTGACATCTTCCTTCAGGCGCTGGAGGGGGGGAAGCAAGTTCCGATCATACCGGGCCTCCGGGTTCAGAGTAATGAAGACACCCAGGTACCGGAATCCCTGCGGGGCGATCTGGATCGGACAGCCCCGCGGGAGAATGGGCGCCTCCCCAGAGAGAACATACACGCACGATTTAGCCCAGTTGATGACAAGGCCGGAGTTACGACCAAATGAATGCAAAACATCAACCAGTACTATAAGTGAGTTACGTGGGGAAGCTAGGTACAAGAGGATGTCATCAGCGTATAGGGATACGCGGTCCTCATGCTCGGGGGTCCAACGGAGACCACGGATGGAAGGCTCCCACCGCAGCCACTCTGCCAGGGGCTCCAAGGCAAGCGCAAAAAGGAGCGGCGATAAGGGGCAGCCCTGCCGCGTGCCCCGGCCCAGCTCGAACAGAGCCGATACTCTACCGTTCACCACCACCTGCGCCAATGGGCCCAAATACAGCAATTTGACCCAACTGATGAACCCTGCGCCAAAGCCAAACTTCGCAAGCATCGCCCAGATGTATGGCCATTCAAGCGTATCAAACGCCATGGTGGTGTCCAGGGATGCCAAAATGGCCGGCTCCCGTATGTACTGAACACGTGCAAGCACCCCATGCAAACGCCGCAAGTTAAGAGCTGTGTTACGATGGGGAATAAAGCCGGACTGATCCTGGTGAACCAGTTCGCCCACCACGCCGACCAGCCGATTGGCCAGGACCTTGGCGAGAATTTTAGGCTCCGCGTTCAGTAGCGAAATGGGCCGATAGGATGTAACCCGGTCCCGAGGTCTCCCCTCCTTGTGGATAACCACGATTGTAGCCAGACGCTGGTCCAGCGGGAGGGAGCCCACCGAATGGGCCTCCAGGAACATCGATCGGAGATGTGGTGCCAGCGTATCCGGTCTCAATTTGTACAACACGATGGGGAGACCATTAGGACCCATGGCCTTGCCGGAAGCGACCGAACGTATGGCGAGGGCGATTTCGTCGGAGGTTGGAGCGGCGTCCAACGACACTCTGTCCTCCTCCGAAAGGGAAGGCAGCGCGATATCCCTGAGCAGGGTACGGGAATCCTCTTCAGAGCAGGAAGACACCGGGGAATACACCCCACGGAAATAGTCCGCGAAGCAGGAGACAATTTCTTCCGGCTCAGTAACACACACACCGTCTGTTTTCTCAATCAGCGGGACTACACGACTCGCTCTCTCCTTTTTGTCCAGCCACGCAATCAATTTACCAGCCTTATCACCCACATCATACAATCTCCCCTGTTGCTCTCTACTGAGGCCCCTGGCTGCCTCCGTGACGAGGGCCCTATAGGCCGCTTGCTTGAGTTGGAGGACATGCAATACGGCATCCGTCACCCCACTTTCTAGATTACCCTCCAACTCGGCTATGTTAGCTTCCACCCGGGTCACCTCCTCCCGCTCGCGCCTCCGGGTGTGGGAAATGCCCTCAGGCATTGTTCATCTGTTTCCCGACCCATACGGAACAGGCGTGTCCAAGTGTAGTATGCTCTACACAGGATTTCTAACTGGATCAAGCAGATTTCAGCCTGCTTCGCGACTTCTCTGGGATATCCACACGCCTGCCCCCAGTCATCATCCTCCAGTCTACCCAAATCCCCCTGCCATCTTTCTCTTACAGATTCAACCGATGGAAGGCTGTTAGAGTGTGGAGTAGAGCTGGGACACCGAAGGCTCTGTCGGGGGCACCCAGCACCCTGTATTCAATGGGAGACTCCTTTTCCACCTCTTCCTGTTTGGCCTCCCATTTACCTAGTATGAATTGCATCTGTTGGTACTTCAGAAATTGACTCCCTGGCAGCTCATATTCAGCATGCAAATCAGTAAACAGGATAATTGCATCTTCCCTCCATATGCCACCCAGTTTGGAGATCCACAACAGGTCCCATTTTTGATGTCCCTCTATCTCGAAGAAACCACGGAGAAGGTCTGAGGCCCAAAGAGTTGTCGCTAAAGTCAATCTGCCCCACCACCCCATTGTATGCATCGCCCTCTTCCATATGTTGGCCACTGTCTCCGTGGTAAAGTGGATGGAGTAGCCCCCCTTCTCCGTAGAGTCGACGGAGGTATCCCTCTTGGGCCATCGCAGTATGGTCTGCCCTCAAGGAGGAATCTTCTTGGGTTAAAAAGGCCGCCCAATCCTTAACAGTCAGCAGCTGTGAGCCCCAGTAATAGAGCCAGATGTTTGGGAGGGCAATACCCTCCTCCATCTGGTATCTTGTCAGTAGCAAGAGGGCAATTCTTGGTATCCCACCGTCCCACAGCTGTACCCTTGTGACATTGTCTACCCTGTGGAAGAAGGCTTCCGGGACTGGGAAGGGGGTTTTCAGCACCCTGTAGAAAATGTTGGTAAATAGATCATCTTATAAAGGGCCACTGCCCCCAGGAGTGAGATTCCTCCATCTCTCCACACCCCTCTGATAGGCCTTTAGGATTTTCACAGGTTTCCTTGCAGATACAAGTCCTGGTTTTGTGTCACAAAAATACCCAAGTATCTTAACCCCTGCGACGTGCATAGGAATTGGCAATCCAGAGCCCATTTCGGGTCTCCCACTTCCATAGAGAAGGCCACTGACTTTTGCCTCTTAATTCAGAACACCACATAGGTCCCAAATCTCCAGGATGCGCAGTATTCTCAGCACAGAGCGTGAAGGTCCGCAAGGTAGGGGAGGATATCATCAGTATATAGTGAGGCATCATCCTCACAGCCCGGGTCCCTTTGGAGGTCCCATATTTGTGCATCTATTCAGATCCATGATCCCAGAGGTTCAAGAGCAACTGTAAAATATAAGGGTGAGAGCAGACTGTCCTGATGGGTGCACCTGGATAGTCCAAAACTTTCTGAGATGTCCCCGTTGTCTCGGATTCTTGCCACTGGGTCTTTATATAGTAGGCCAACCCAGGATAAGATATAATGTTCAAATCCATAATTATGGAGTATGGCCATCATATATGGCCATGTTAGGGAATCAAAGGACTTGTCAGCTTCCAAGGCCAGAAGGACCCCTGACTCTACTGTGTGCCAAGCAGCCCATCAATCTCTGCAGATTATGACTCATGGCCCGGTATGGCATACATTACCAAGTGAGTCAACCACCTTCATGAGGTGGTTTGCTAGAATCTTGGCCAGGATTTTCGTTTCTGTTTCAATCAATGAGATCAGCCTATAAGAGGCACAATCCTCTACGGGTTTCCTATCCCGATGCATCAGAACAGTTATGGCTTCTATAAGGTGATGCAGCAAGGTGCCCTTCTCCTTGGCTGTCGTAAGCATAGAGAGGATTGGCTTTGCCACTTTAAACGTTACATTGTTTAAAAATTCTGCCGGGAAGCCGTTAGGGCTGTGGGTTTTGGTATTGCCCAATTGGGAGATAGGTGCAGCCATCTCACCCTCTGTGATCTTCCCATCCAGCGCTTCAACCTGGCCAGGCTAAAATTACTATTCTTAACTGCATATTTACTTAAATTGACTATATATACAACTCTATTTTTAGTTGCTCTATCTATTGCTGCCTCATCTTCATTCCACTTCATGCCTCTGTACATCACTCTGCAGGTCTTTTTCCATCTATTATTTCTGTCCTTGTTTCAGTTTCTTATCGTTCTCTTCCTCCTGTATCCCTCTCTCACTCTGAGCTATAGTCTGAACATGAACAAACAGAGTCCTGGCTCCCAGAAATACTGGTGATCACCACCAGCACAACTCTATTGCTAGTACACTACACTTTAATGCCTCTTTGGAATGTTGTGTGAGTGTTAATTTCTCGCCCTACTCACCAGGTCCTTATGTCAATTGAAGGTTCAACTTCCTGCAGAGATTTTCTTCAGACTCAATGGTATAATATTAATGTAATACAATACCTGAATGCCTCCTATAGGGTGACAAGCTGTCTTACTGTTTGTAGAATCTGTCATTAACCCTGATTGGGCCCTCTGCATAAAGATATCTACTTGTCCAAACAACAGAGAATACACAGTTCTTGGGCCCTCGATACAGTGCATAGAAAATCAGTCTGACTGATAATTTCTGATGGTCACGTAAATAAAACAGTCAGCCATCTTCATATGGGCAGACATTCTTGGTCATTCAAATGTGCTGTCACTTCTCAATTTCTCTGAATGTGGGCTGAAGGCCTGAGGAGAGGACTTTTGATTTACACAGAATAACTAGGTCTTATAAAACAGGCAATGCAAGCATCCAAACTGTTGACATTTGATAACATCATTGAGCACCCATGACTTGTTTTATCTTCCTTTCTTTTATTCACTCAATAAGTTCCAACTTGCAATCTCCAAAAGAGTTTAAAAAGAATTAAACAAATAACAGGATACGAATAAACACAATAAATAACTAGAACAATTTCTTTTTTTTAAAAAAGAGTTCATCTGCCAGTTAGCCTCTGTCGTTGTAAAAAAGCCTTTGGCTAAATACAAAGGTATGCCCGAAAGAGGTATAGGTATCAAGGGAGAACAATCATCTTGATTAAGTTGCATTGAGAGATTAGACCAATGTGAAAATGATGCCACTTACTCAATATCTCCTGTGTTTTGCCGGATAGTTCGCCATAATTAGATTCCCTTACATCCTCCATCAGAGACTTCGATCCACAGGTGGGTCCTCGACTTGACCACAGGTAGGTCCTCGACTTGACCAATCACCTATCACCTATCATCCCAAAAAGGGACAGCTGGTGAGGACCAGGGAATTATCAAGGTGTAGTTTGTTGCCAGAGATAACCCCACACTCATTAGCTGGCAGAGAATCCTCTGAGTCAGAGGTCATGATGGTAATGTTGTCTGCATAGCTAAGCACTTTGAGCTCAAGTTGATGGATCCGGAGCAAAGCAATATCCCTCAAGCTCTTAAAGGCTTGAATTTAAGGTTCTATATAGAGTGCAAAGAGCAAAGGTTAAAGTGGACATCCCTTTTTAGGTGCCACAATTTATCTGAATGAGGTCGGCATAAAACCCTAGCCTTAGGATTCTGGTAAAGCTGTTGAATCAAAGCAATAAAGCACGGCCAAAACCCTTACACTGCCATAATGGCCCTAATCAATCAATCAATCAGGGTCATTGTAAGCCCGCTTCTCACCCATGAGGGTCTCAAGGCACTTGGGGGAGGAGGGGGGTGGTCCGCAGATCTGTTAGCCGAAGAGCCAGGTCTTGAGAGTCTTCCTGAAGGTGTTCAGGGAGGGGTGTGTCTGATGTGTGCCGGTAGCTCGTTCCAGGTCTTGGCTGCAAGGTGAGAGAAGGATCTTCCGTCTGCTCTGGCTCTGTGGATGGGCGGGGTTTCGACCAGTGCAAGGTTGGAAGATCGGAGGTTTCTTTGGGTCCATGGAAGTTGATTCTGTCATTGAGGTATTTGAGTTTGTGGTTGTATAGGCATTTGTAGGTATGAGTGAGGATTTTGAAGATTATTCCTTTCTCCACAGAAAGCCAGTGGAAACTTCGTAGGTGTTGGCTGATGTGTTCGTGCCGGGGGATGCCGAGGACGAGTCTGGCGGCGGTGTTCTGTATTGTCTGGTGTTTGTGGAGTAGGGACTTATTGATGCCGGCGTAGAGTGCGTTTCCATAGTCCATTCTGCTGGTGATGAGAGTTGTCCCATGCTGAAGGGGTGGTTCCATGGATGAGGACTTCTGTCTTCCCAGCATTGAGCTTCAGGCAGCTGTTGGTCATCCAGACTGTGACGTCTTGCATTCCTTTCTGGAAGTTGAGTTTGGCGGTGGTGGGGTCTCTGGTGAGGTAGAGGATGAGCTGGGTGTCATCGGCGCAGGATAAGATGTTGAGGCCGTGTTGTCAGACGATGGCTGCGAGGGGGGCCATGTAGATGTCAAAGAGGGTTGGGCTCAGTGATGATCCCTGTGGGACTCTGCATGTGGTTTTCATGGGATCGGAGAGGAAGGGTGGTAGTCTAATTCTTTGGCTTCTTCCGGTGAGGAACGATCGGGTCCAGGCCAGGGCTGTTCCTTGTATGCTGGCGTCATGCAGTCTGGCGACTAGTGTGTGATGACAGACGGTGTGGAAGGCTGCTGACAGGTCAAGTAGGATGAGGGCTGCGGAGTGGCTTTGGTCCAGGAGGGTGTGGATGTCGTCTGTGTTGATGAGTAGGGCAGTCTCTGTGCTGTGTTGCTTCGGAATCCGGATTGGGACGAGTTGACGATGGCGTTTTCTTCGATGAATCGTGCCAGTTCCCTGTTGAATGTTTTCTCTGCAGCTTTGGCTGCGAAGGGGAGGAGCGAGATGGTCCGGTAGTTCTTGAGGTCGGTGGGGTCAGCTGTGGGATTCTTGAGCAGGGGCCTAACTTCTGTGCGCTTCCAGTCTTCTGGGAAGGTGCCTGTTTTGAAGGTGGTGTTGATGGTGCATTGCAGTTCGGGTGCGATGGGGCCGCGGCTCTGTGGTAGATGTGAGGAAGGCAGGGGTCGGTGGGGGCCCCCGAGTGGATGCCTTTCATGGTCGAGGCAGGGTCTTCAGTCGTGATCGGTGTCCAGTTGGAGATGGTGGGCAGGTTGGTGTCTTTGGGGTGGGAGGTCGGCTGTGTCGTCTGTTGGATGGTCGACGAAGTTGTCGTAGAGGGTTTTGATCTTGAGGTGGAAGTAGGTTCCAAGCTTCTCGTAGAGGTCTTGGGATGGGTGATGTCTGTGGCTTGGATGCGTGGGTTGGTGAATTCCTGAATTACACTGAAGAGTTCCTTGGAGTTTGGTGGAGTTGGCGAGTATTTTGTTGCGGATTAAGTTTCCTTTGGTGGTTCTGATTTGGTTGTGGTAGTCTGTTGTGGCGTCCTTGTAGGTGGAGTCATTTTCGCTTGTCTTGGTGTTTCTCCAGTTCTTCTCCAGGCGTCTGCAGGTGCGCCTGGCTTCTTGGAGGTCGGTGGTTAACCAGTCTGCTTTACTGGGGGGCTGTTTGTCGGGGTTGCATAGCGGGCGAGCCCCTCTGCGCAGTTGGAGATCCAGGTGTGGAGTTCTCTGGCTGCGATGCTTGCGTCGGATGCCCAGGTGCAGTTGTCTCGGGAAAAGGTGTAGTTAGGTTGTTCGTCTGTAACCTTGCTTCAATTCCTTCAAGATGGGCATGGGGCTGGTTTGGGTGGCTTGGGTTTGTCGAAGTGTACGCAGTGGTGGTTGATCCATGGTGGTTGCGTTGTGTGGCTGAAGTGATCGCTGTTTCCTGCCGCAAAGATGGGGTCGAGAGTGTATCCTGCTCTGTGGGTTGGTGTGGTGACGAGTTGTCTAAGTCCGATGTTGGCGAGGTTGTCATGGAGGGTGGTGGAGTTGCGGTTGCTGGGGTTGTCGAGGTGGAAGTTCAGGTCTCCAATGAGTATGTAGTTCATTGATGCGATGGCGTGGGGTGTGATGAAGTCGGTGATGGTGGTGGCGAAGGGTTTCCGGGGGCCGTGGGGTCTGTAGATGAGGGTTCATCAGAGTAAGGCGTTGGGGCTGGTCCGGATCTGAAAGTGCAGTTGTTTGGCAGAGGGGAAGGCTTCGCTGGAGGAGGTGAGGTGGAGGGTGCTCTTGTGGGCGATGGCGAGGCCCCCTCCTGGGTGGCTGGGGCGGTCCTTCCTGGATCTTGAATTCGTAGGGATGGTGGTGATGTCGGGGGTGGAGGAGGCGTTGGTCCTGGTCTCCGTGAAGAAGGTGACGTCGGGTGAGAGAGAGTTGAGTAGGTTCCAGATTTCCATGGCGTATTTGTGTACGGAGCGTACTTTGAGGAGGATGCATCTTAGGGTGTCGCCCTAAGATAAGGCCATGAGTCCCAGTCGAAGGCCTTTTCAGCATCTAGCATTATTGCTCCGACCGGATTTCCATGAGCACAGACTGCCTCAAGAGCAGTGATATCAATATAGACATGGGCAGTGTTATACCGCCCTGGAACAAAACCATGTTGATTCTTGTCATCAAGATCAGAAATAACCGAAGCACTCCTGTTTGCAAAAATCTAATTATAAATCTTGGAATCAGCATTTATCAAAGAAATAGCCTGATATGAACCACTGAGAAAAGAATCTTTCCCTTTCTTAGGAAAGATGACAATGTTGGTCTCAGTCCATGACACAGGAAACTGCCCAAGTAATTCAAAAGAGTTGAATAGATCATGGAGAACCAGCACTACAGATGTGACAAACTAACATAGAAATCCAATGGAAGTTGATCGGTGCCACAGACCTTGCTCGTGCCAGCTAGCCAATAGCATCTTACACTTTGGAGGTTGATATTTGACCTTCTAGCTTATGCTATTCTGTAGTAGACAGTTTCCGGTGATGGTGGACCCGAACAAAATGAACGATCTGCTCCGTGGAAGGGACCAATTCATATTCATACAACTTCTGATAAAAGCTGTGGAACTCCTCTTGTGTAAGGGCAGGATTGGTCACAGTAACCCCGTGAGAGTTCTTAATCCCAGAAATAGCAGATGCATTAGCTCTATCACAGACCCGGAAAGATAACACTCAGCCCATTTCTTTGATAAAGATTTGTGATCTGATATAACCCTAGGATTCAAGGAAGCTCTCTACAAATATGAACACCCTGAAATCACAACTTGTGCAAGTCGAGGTGGTTCAAGAAAGCCTTCCAACTGTTGTGGGAGCAGTTAAGACCCAGATCTCATGACAGGAAGTTCAGATGACCATGCTCTCATCAAGGGTCTAAGATTTGGAGAATAGCTTTTGGTGGAATAACCTGGCGATATTGGGGATCCACGAGGGGTCAGAGGAACAATCCTAGAGGCTATATAGTTTGGTTGTATAGGGAAGCCTTTCCTACACTGGGGGCCTGGGACATGGACAGTATGATTCAGAAAGCCCATCGCTATCCATTCTCACATCCTCGTTATTCACGGGCCATCCTGATATATTTGGGTAACTTCCTCCTCCGTTAGGAGATAAACAGGGCTGCTCCTCCAAGACCACCAGTGAAAGCAGCTAGAGTGGACTTTTTTGTTCGATCTGATTTCTCTCATTAGGCTGTAGTTCAGCATTGGAAGCTGAGAGAGCATATCCCGGCACTACAAAAGCTTAAAGCTTCGGTTTCATTACTGTAGCCCGCAATCCTGTGCATCCAATATGAGGAGCAAATGTATTCATGTTTTGGACAGCCTGAGGTTGAGGAGCTCTTGACTAAGTGAGTAGGGGGAAATAAAGAGACTAATGGATCTGGCTGATTCTGTTTTGTCTTTTCCTACTTGATTCTTTTTCCTTATAGGTTGTTACAGAGTGGTCACAGAAGGATGATAATGGATTCCTCATCTATTTGAACATTTTTCAGTATCTAGTGGTTGAGGAATGAAAATAGCATTGTAATCCATTTTGAAATTCTTTAAAAACACATCCTGACTTACATGAAATGAAATGCTAAAATGAACATTTATGGTTCATGTGTTGGAAGATTATGATTGGCTCATATTGTATTTTTAGAGAAACAAGGGAAGTTGAAATTACTCCTTATAGCCTGTCAGTTATGACAGATCATCTGACTAAATTTAAATCTAATCATGTTGAAGTATTTTAGAGAATAAAATTGAAATATATTGCTTTTGTTTATGATGTATCAGTTGCGTTTCATAGTTAATCAGAGTTTTTTACTTACAACTGATGTGGTATCACCAGTAATCAAACAGAATACAGATGTGCTGCCCAAAAAAAAAGCTCTGTAAACTGGTCATGCTAGGCCTCTTTGCCCGGCTTAGAGGATATGTTTTTTCACAAGAGAATCTTATATATTTATTTTGAGTTAAAATGGTTAATTCATGCTTGTTTTTTAACTTATGAAGAGCAAGCATCTTGCCACTCTTCTGCATAATCATAGCAAAGATGTGAATGGCTATTCTGCTAAAGGACTTTTTGCCATCAAAGCATCTCATTATTTCTGCATTTCTCTAAATTGTTGTGGCAGCACTTTACTTCGTGAATGTTTAGCTTGAAGATATTTCATCGCGCAGCATCCTGAATTGCATAATCTAAATTGGACAATTTTCCTTCAGATTTCAGCTTTAAATGTGTCTCACACAAATAACATGTAACAGGAATACTTCCATGTAGCATAAAGGAAATACTAAAATGCATGATTAAACCATCCAACTGACACCGCCTCTTACTTACCCAGTCTCCCTCAGCATTGCACCGCAAGACACTGAACATCACAGAGCTGCTCCTCTGTGTAATTCTGTCTTGGAATGGCCAGGCTGATAGCTGTAAATACAGAAAAAAGAGAGCTAGGCACAACCCAGTACAAGGCCCACCTTCAGTAACCACCATCTCTGCCCTCCACAAATGATCCCTCTCCTATCACTAGACCTCACTTCCCAAAACACTCAGCTTAAGTAAGGAATGGCTACATGATCATCAAAGTACTCTTTATGATATCATGTGAAACAGCAGATAGAATAGCATTTACCGGGAATGCTATTGGTATCAGTAATCGTTATAGATTCACTCACTTTGAATAGAATCCCATACCATCTAGATATAACACATCAATGTTGACCTTTGCCCTTCATAGCAGTACCTTCAAGGGAGATGTTACTGAAGCTACAAGATTCAAAACATGCAGAAGGCACAAGGTTATCACTTTACAGTCACATCTTCAGTTCTGCAACATTCTAAGGTACCCTCTTCTCTGTACACACTGGCAGGTATCAGAACCCCCAGTACAATTACTGTTATCCTTAAGGATTCTTAATGGAGCATTCAGTATGCATTAGATGGGGAAGCCCATAAAGTCAGTTCAAATAGACCAATAAGTCTATTGACTAACTCCAGGTCGAATTTTTATTTTGTCCCATAAGATCAACCAATCCACAGAGGTAGATTCAAGTATTTCGGTACATGACATGCATAATTCAGAGAGATGCAAGGAAGGCCGGAGGGAATAAAGGGTTTTGCTTATTTCTTTATAGTTTAGTGGACCAATTTTTGTCAGCCGTTTACAAGACACTAATCTACAGAATAGATGACCAATTCAAATGTGGTGCTGAACAGTTCATGAACCTTCAGAGGACCATTGTACTTTCTATGTAAGTAGGGCGATGCTACATTGTTGGAGAAAGACGCCCACAAGTGGACAGTAACTATGGCTTTTTAGTTTAAAAAACATGTTTTCTACTTATTTTCCTTGTGGATTTCTTTGTACTTTAATGTGTGCATGTGTGTGAGTGTACATGCTTGTGTATGAATATGTTTTTATTTTTTGCAAATTAATTCTGCTTATTTACATTTGCCTTTTTTTGGGGTTCTTTTTAGGTAGATGAGAGAAACATGCTGCCTGAACAGCAAATGGTTAAGCAAGTGTTTCTACAGCTAGCATTTATAGCATGGGGAAAAAATCAATCTGTTGGAGGCACTGATGTTGATGATTCTTGGAAACCTGTTACTTCCATTAGAGGATTTACGTTGCCCACCCATGGGAAAATACTGCCTTTCCCATATTGGTATATTTCTTGCCAACTTGTGGTCAGACATGGTTTAATGCCTTCCTCTAGTAACAGGCCCTGGGTCAATAAATCCTGGCATGTTTTGGTCACCCGTGATCTCTGGCATTACGATAGTCATTGGAGTATGCTGGGTATTCTAGACATATTGAGAAGTGCCATGGTCTTATAGGTCTGCCATAGAAAATGAAACCAGAATGTGGCTGAGAGTGATTGGCTAAACATGTTCTTGAGGATATTCCTAAATATTTCCATTTTATGTTTGTTAAGATGTCTAGTATGTAGATGCTAAAGGTAGGACTAGGACTTTCCAGGAATTGCCATGTTGTGTGAGTATCCTAGAGGGTAGAGATATTACCAGTACAAACATGGCATTCCATTTGTCCCCTTATATGTGGTGTCATTAGGGTCTGAAATGTTTAAAACAGCCAACATGGAGATCAAGGGAAAACAGAAATCTTAGAAGCTTATCGTATTAAACGCACATTTCTATCGTTTGGGGCACTGCTGCAGGTGATATGAAAATAACTATGTTATTGAACAATCAAGCAATCAAGCCAAATATTATGTTTCAGGTAGAAAGGACTGCAAGGTCACTGGAAAAAATGTTGTTTGAAAAATGTGTACCAATATAAGTGAGTATGAATAGCAATGAGTGACTTTTGGTCAAGACATTTTTAGAAAGACATGAAGAGGTGAATGTTAGGTGTCATGCTGAATAACTACCCTAGAGGCCATGTCTTCATCGCTAACATGGGAGGAAAAGGGAAACATTCAAGACATGGTTCCAATTCAAATACTAGCATCCCCTCTCACCTACCATTTCTCTCCCAGCAGCATGATGTATAAGTGTAAAAATTTGGATAATCTCATGTACCATTACACCTGTAGCAGGCCAAATAAGTTGCTGTGAAAGATACCAAAAAAAGGTATTAGGCAAAAAATACTTCAGAAGCTGACCGCACTAAACATTATTACAACCCCTCTCCTCTCAGATCAATCTACAGATCCCCAATCTTGGATAAGTAGAAAGATAATGAAAGGACGGTAGAAAAGGGAATTGTGATTACCTATATACAGGGGAAAAAGGTTCAGAGGAGAGTTGAAAAACAGAGATATTTTAAATCATATAAATGTCATTGTTAGCTGACCCTTTGAGAGAACAGCCCGGACAATCCCTTACGCGTTGAAGAAGAATGTGCTACTAACAGACAGTGTTTTTTTTCTAAAATTCGTTATTCAGCATAATCAAGCATTTCTTTTTATTTCACTGCAGGCAACTAAACAGTATAATTCAATATTTTAATTACTATTGTCAATAAACATTTTTCTGTTTGAAATCCATCTTTTTCAAGTTAATTACCCCAAAGTAAATATGTAATAAAAAAATACATAAAAGGTAACATGTAATATGGTCCTTATATATAGAGGTGTTCTGGTGATGTTATATACTAAGAAAGGTGGGAGGGGAAGTGCTCTGCATACATCAAACAATGAGTTTGTATCTGAAATAGGATTGCCACTGCCCATTGGCGTGACAGCTATGGTGGCCCTGTTATTTCAAAAGTGCCGTCACTATTTACAGAAAACTGCAAAATATTATGAGCCAACTGCAGAGCAAAAAGGGTCTACTTTTATTTTGTAATGGATTGAGAACAGTACAAGTGTCAGATGAGGTCTTAGGCACTTGCAAACGCGGATGCGGGTATACACATTCTGCAGATCTTGCAAGTAAAAATAAATATAATCTGTGTATCAATGGCAGATACTTGCAAGCTCACCTTGAAAAGTGGTTATGATTTGATAAATATGTTTAATGTGCGTAGGTGCAGAAAAGGGATGTGAAGGGAGTATGGGATAGTCTGGAAGATTGAAAGAAAGGATGCGATGCAGACTATCTTACAAATTGTGAATTGTAAATATTCATTTATGTAAAGAATTGATTGGTGGCCTTTATTAATCCTTGCAAAAACGGCCTTCATTTACCATTGAGAAACCTTCAGAAAAGGTAATTTCAAAATCCATATACCGTTTTGGATGCTGTAAAGAAGAGATTGCACAGTTTTGCTTTAGACGGGGGGATAGGGCAAGGGGTGAGATTGGCTTTGTAGACCATCCACCATTGCAGAAGCCAAGTGGATAAAATGTACTGAGACAAAGAAAATACTAAAAAATGTGGTGGACTTTAAATCCTGTCTCACTTACCCTTTCGCCAGAGCAAAGTATGAATCTGTTATTCTGCCTCATCATTGGCTCTGTGGTGGGCCAGCGTGGCTGCTGAAGAGGTACAAAATGGCATGAGGCTAAACGTACTCCAAGGCCCACTTCCATCATCCACACAACATCATGCCCAAAATAAAAAACCCTCATCAAAGTGTTTAGCAGTGCCTGTGTTTAAGAAGGTGATCACATGCACCTTTAAATGCCAAGTTTATCTACCTGATGCAATCTCATGAATTTTATGGGAGGCATGTGCATATAAATGTAGAAATACAGATGTGGTTAAATCTAGGGAGCCAAAAAATATCTAAGGTGTATGAAGATCTATAGCAATTGAACTTATTTACACTTTATTTGTAGGTTGGGTAGGTAAGGGGGAAGTGCCAGAGAATGAAATGGGGGTGCTGAAAGAAGAGTGACGTCTAATCCAGACTTAAGGGGAAGAGAGAGGAAAGGGGGAAGAATTTGCCAGAAAAGAAGCTTAGTGGACTAGTGAAGTGGGCTTAATGGCAATGCAACAAGTGGGGATTCTAAGAAGATGGTCTAAGGTTTTGAGGTATAATCGGTTGGTGATAAATGCTATGAAAAGGTTTGTTTAGAGGCTGGTCAGGTTAGTTATGGATTGAGAACAGTGTGTGGGAAATACAATTTATAGTGGATCCAATGTTAGAGAACATGCATGGAGGGCAACTGAAAAACCAAATACCTGGCTCCTATTCCTCCATTAAAATACTTTTTCACGTACCCATACTCTTCCAGCAATACGATTTGGGATGCTCAAAATCAATGAAAACCTCCTCTGTCTCATGTGGTCTCTAGAAAAGCATACAGGAAGCTGCAAAGAATCCAAAAATGACTTCAGCAAAGATTAAGGCCAACTCCAGCCCCTACCAATGAGGCTCTGCCCACAACTTTGTA
Source organism: Triturus cristatus (assembly GCF_964204655.1). NCBI lineage: Eukaryota > Metazoa > Chordata > Amphibia > Caudata > Salamandridae > Triturus > Triturus cristatus. The sequence continues at coordinate 965,603,142 of NC_140589.1, forward strand.
TGTGAGGATATCAAATTATTAATATTGTACTACCATATTATAAAACAAACATTAATCAAAATATTGAGGATGTAAGTATATATAAATAAGTATAGAGTTATAATTCTGCACATCTGCGGTGACTGTGACTCCGGGCTCACTTGGCAGAAACACCCCCTAACCCTCCACCCCATCGCAAAATGAAATACCCGTGAAAAGGGTAGGTGGACGCAGTGTTATATAGAACATAGTCCTGGGAGCACGATTGAAAATGAAAACTAGATATAGTATATGGTATAAACTATGCACCAGAAAGTGTGATGTAAGATGAACCGGGGCGTGAAATATAATATGCAATACATTGTGCGCAATGACAGATTAATTGGAGAGCGTGAGATAGCACAGGCACTAGCGTGTGCTATGGGATATGCGCCTTGGAGTGTAATATGCACAGGGCAGTGTTGTGTAACCAAACTAGTCTCTAAAGTTGTAATATAAAATATGTGCTGGGGAGTGTAACGTTGCATATGCACTGTGACAAAGATATGGATCCCAGATTGTAATATGTATGGCATAGCACTGTGCGTTATAACATAGGCATCGAGGAAGGCACGTTAGATGGGGCAATATAACCCGTGTGAAGGCAAGTGTGGCATGACATATTCACGGAGTGGTGTTACAGTGCACATGGGCTAGAGAGTGTCATAGCATACGCACTAGCTGGTGAAATACAACACAGAGGTGTGAGGCACTCGGCGGGCACTGGTGGGTGTAACACAGCATTGGGCTCAGCCAGGAGCATGCTGTGACTCTCAAGTGAGGTTTGTCTCCTTTCTAGAGAGTAAAATAAAAAGTATTACACATCCGGCGGTGGATGTGTGTTTTATTAACCGTGAGGGGGGTTTCTTGCATAGTTTGGTCGAATTTTTGTCGAATCCCCTTTGAATGGCTTGGTGTGCGTGTATATTAAATGTGCCCGTCAATAGCTACCCATGTTTGTATAAATAAATGCCAAGGGTGTCTACTTGGAGAGTACCCACCGGCGGGGGCACCGGGATTAGGCACGGTAGGGCGTCAGACACGTCAGAGCTTCACTAGCGGTGTAAATACATTCCATGTGGATTTATTCTATGCATAGTCGCCTTTTAATGAATATCACGGAAATCGTCATGGTGATAGGTACATACGGTTTGTCCAGCATGTCCTAGGTGTTTCTATAAATATATATTTTTAAAAAATAATAAAAAACAAAGGCCGGCCCCGGGGGATGGGGTCCCCGGGGCCATAAGTGGCCCGAGGAGGGGGGCACACAGCCCCCTCCTAAAGAATTTTTTTTAAAAAAAGGCCATGACCAGGGGTTGGAGTCCCCGGGGCCTTGGGAGGGCCAAATTTATTTTTTTCAACAAAAAAAGTTAGGGTGCAGGCCCTGGGGGATGGGGTCTCCAGGGCCAGTAAATTAGAAAAAGAAGGGGGGCCACACAGCCCTCCTTCTTAAAAAAATAAAAAAAATAAAAGACCGGCATCGCGCCGGAGGCCACGCCCCCTCCTAGCAGCACTCTGCAAACGCGCCCCCTGGCCAGTTGTAAGTTGGGGAATTAATTCCCCTTCAATACTGAGGGTCCCTGAGGGCCAACTAGCCTAACAGGTATCTCCAGTATGCGCCAGGGAGCTGCGTTGCAGACAGGTGTTCTGAGGCCGCGCCCCTTTTTTCACCTCTATGCAACGCAGCTCTGTGGCGCTTACTGGAGGTACCTAGTGGGCTAGTTTGACCCTAGGGACCCTTAGGATTCAAGGGGACTTAATCTTTCAACTTAGAACGGCCACAGGGCGCGTTTACACAGTGGTGAAAGGAGGGGACGGGGCCTGAGGTGACGTGTGCAAACACGCCCTGTGGTGCATTTTAAGTTGGGGAAATAATTCCCTTTCAATCCTGAGGGACCCTGGGGGCCAACTAGCCCACCTGGTGCTTCCAGTAAGCGCCACTGCTCTGCGTTGCAGAGAGGTGGTGCAGGCTGTGCCCCTTTTTACACCTCTCTGAAATGGCGCTTACTGGACGTACCTAGTGGGCTTTTTTGCCCCTAGGGATCCTCAGGATTCAAGGGGACTTAATCTCCCAAGTTAAAAAACGGCCACAGGGCGTGTTTACACAGTGGGGAAGGGAGGGGACGGGGCCTGAGGTGACGTGTGCAAACACGCCCAATGGCGCGTTTTAAGTTGGGGAAATAATTCCCCTTCAGTCCTGAGGGCCCCTGGGGATTAACTAGTCCACCAGGTGCTTCCAGTAAGCACCACTGAGCTGCGTTGCAGAGAGGTGGTCCAGGCCATGCCAGTTTTTACACCTCTCTGCAACGCAGCTCTGTGGCGCTTACTGGAGGTACCTAGTGGGCTAGTTATACCCTAGGGACCCTCAGGATTAAAATGAACATAATCTCCCAACAAAAAATGGCCACAGGGCGTGTTTACACAGTGGTGAATGGGAGGGGACGGGGCCTGAGTTCACATGTGCAAACAAGCCCTGTGGTGCGTTTTAAGTTGAGGAAATAATTCCCCTTCAATCCTGAGGGACCTTGGGGGCCAACTAGCCCACCAGGTGCTTCCAGTAAGCGCCACTGTGCTGCGTTGCAGAGAGGTGGTCTAGGCCGTGCCCCTTTTTACATCTCTCTGCAACGCAGCTCTGTGGCGCTTACTGGAGGTACCTAGTGGTCTAGTTGGACCCTAGGGACCCTCAGGATTCAAGGGGACTTAATCTTCCAACTTAAAACGGCCACAGGGCGTGTTTACACAGTGGGAAAGTGAGGGGATGGGGCCTGAGGTGACGTGTGCAAACACGCCCTGTGGCATGTTTTAAGAGGTAGTTTTAATCCCCTGCCCTATTATATACTAGGGGCTTACAGAGGAGGTCATGCTGATCACAGGGGGACCCCAACGCATAGTGTTCCCTAGTGTATGTAGGTGTTTTCACTGTATTCTGAGTGTCTTTTAACATAGCACTGGCTCTGGGACTGGTTAGTCAGACTCAGTTACCACCAGTATCCGTCTGAAAAAGTTGAGGGTACAGGATGATTTTGCAACAAGGCTTCTTTCTGCTCTTCTGTTTGTACTTTCTGCACGTTATCCTTCTTCCTGCACTTTTCTTCGTCTTTGAGGACTTCTGTTGCTTCTTTCTGCATTTCTTTTTTTTCTTTCTGTGCGTTTTGTCTTCTTTCTTCACATGTCCTATCTCTGTAGGCATAGTTAGAAATTAGCATTTAAAAAACCTTTGAAATTCACTGAAAAAACCATAGGTTTCAGGCACGTTATAGTTAGGAATTAGCATTTAAAAAACCTTAGAAATTCAGTGAAAAAACCATAGGTTTCAGGGGCGTTATAGTTAGCTGGACTTTTCACTCGTACAAAACCATTGAAATTCCCCCGTTATAGTTAGTTCAGCTAACTATAACTCGCGCGCCCACAATGCACTGCTGATGACGTCACATATTACATCACTCATGACATGGTCAGTGACATCACTCATGACATAACTGATGACATCTCAAATGACATCACTGATGACATCATCCTTGCTGATAGAGTGGCAGACCTCCTCTCCCCCTAATATAACCTTTGATACACACATTCAAAAATTGAAACTTAAATTTTCAAAACAATGGACATACCAATATCAGTTACAACAACCTATTCAGTACTTCTAAGATCCACATACACATCCACTCATTCACCAACAGTCCTATACAGTCACTCATACATGTACTCACTCATCATATGTACTCATACACCTATACATCCTGTTACACAATGCCACTCATCCATAGAGTTACTCACACACATAGTCACTCATGCTAATTAAGAATCAAACATCCATTTACTTGCATATACAGTTATACACACACCACCACACTTACTTCTACAGAAACTTACACATACTTAGGGGCAGATTTACAAGCCCCTTGCGCCACTTTTGCGTCACTTTTCCCATGTTAAAAGTGACGCAAAAGTGGAGCAAGGGGCTTGTAAATCTGCCCCTTAGTCTTTTAAACAATAACTTATAGAAACACATACTTATTCATACAGGAACTCTTTCAATCTCTCACTCTCACATATACTCACTTATATACACCAATAGTCACATATACTAGTTTAAAACATATGTAGTTACTCATAAAGACACTATTGAGACAGTCATTCACTCACTAACACACCCATGCACACACTCATCTGCCCATACAGTCCTGCACACATGCTGTCTTCAACACAAACAGTGAGTCACTCATTCATGCACCTATGCACTACGTAATACCTCCACCGAACCATACAGACACTCAGACACTCATACTGATACTCAAAAAACCAACTAATAACCTATATAGACACTCATGTAGCTACTCACCAACCCATGCAGCCACTTATACACAAAGTGAGAGACTGATACAGATATTTACATATTTAAACATTACTCACTAAGCAATGTATTCACTAAGATACACTTAATCAGTCAGTTATACAATCAATTTTTCAAAAACAAATCGTCCATTTAGACACTTATATACACATTTATTCTTCCATCGACCTTGAGATATACATATATAAAACATATGTAATTTTCAGAAAAACACACATTCACTGGATGATGTCATCAGTGATGTCATCAGTGATGTCATTTGAGATGTCATCAGTGATGTCATGAGTGATGTCACTGACCATGTCATGAGTGATGTAATATGTGACGTCATCAGCAGTGCATTGTGGGCGCGCGAGTTATAGTTAGCTGAACTACCTATAACGGGGGAATTTCAATGGTTTTGTACGAGTGAAAAGTCCAGCTAACTATAACGCCCCTGAAACCTATGGTTTTTTCAGTGAATATAGATATATATATAGATATATTTATATATGTCTGGATACATGCGGGTACAGCGGGTAGACAAATATTCACTCAGTATGGCCCTTTCTTTCTTTCTTTTGGGTTGTGTATCCCTCTATGAAGTCCAGGTAAACCTTTTTAGTTTTGCAGGTTTTGATGAGTCAACATCGTGTCTGGGGAATCTCAGAGGTGTGATCTAAGGAACCTAACAGAATCTAATGTCAGGTGTTCTCATGCACTGGAATGTTTATCCAGAATGTGTGAAGTTACAACAGTCACTAGAGTCTTCTGAGTATGATAAGCTAAGAGTTTTCAAAAGACGACAGACTAGATTCACATTGCATGCTGTGCCCATGTGTGTTTTTCCTAAGATGTCTCTAGTATTCCTGTAAGACCTTAGTAGTTCAGCGACATCTTATGAAGCTTGCAGGATTCCACAAGCTCATCGAGTGACTGGGCCTAGGTCAGCACAGCTGGAGGAGGCTTCCTATGTACCAAGGAATATTTATCATGCATTAAAAGTTACTCTGGCAGAGTAGTCCCAGTTATTTTGGCAGCTTTGGATGCTAAGCTTCACCACTGGCATGAGCTTCTTCTCTGGTACTTCAAAGCAATCTGGCATCTCAAGGTTCCTGCCAATTTAGTCCATGACACATTTTTCTGGTCTTTCAATACCATGTCCAGGTTTTAATATTAAGGAATCCAAAGAATAAAATGAAGTCAGTAGATCTTGGTAAGAGTGATGGTAGAGTTTGATGGCTCTGGCAGAGGGTATCGAAGTAACTGCATGGAGTCCTGAAAAACTTAGTATTCCAAATCTTGTATCATAAAAGGCATCATAATTCTCCTAGACTTGTTTGCAAAATATATGTAAAGGACACCATATTTCCATTTACAAAGCCAGGGAAAGTCCATATTTACTTTTGCACAGTTTGTACAAGCCATCAGTCTGGGTCTACTTCATTAAGAAAAAGCTTTCTTTCTAGTAGTGTTGAGATAAACAGTTTTGCTTAGAATTTATAAGTTATTCAGAAGTTTGTGCAACAGCAGTGATGCACACAAAATCTTCCTCATACATTTTGGGTATGTGTATATAGTAGTATTGCATAAACTAAGCTGTCTTGTGAAATATACATTGTAAAAAGTAATCTATTTAATGAGTTAATTAGTAGCCTTTATTACCCTTGATGAAATAGCATTCATATCAAGTTAAGATACTTTCAGAAACGTTATTGTCAAAACTCAAAGAACATAAAGCTGTAATCACTGTTGGGTAAAATCTATTGAAGGATGAGGCAGTAAGATAAGACAATGTATGACAGAGCAGCTTGTGTAGCTAGTTATAGAGAGGGCGAGGTGGCAAGAAATGTCTGGTTTTGTCGACAACACATTGCTAGAAACCAAAAGATCAAAAGTACTGAGAGAAAGGAAATACTCAAACACATGGTGAAGGAAATGCTCAAACACATGGTGGCCTTTGATGTCCTGTCTCACCCTTTCGCCAGAATATGGTAGGAGGCTTCGGCTCTCTCTCATTATTGTGTCTGTGGGGAACCACTGTGGCTGCTGTAGAGGTAAAAAGTGCATTAGACAAAACATACTTTCAGGCCCACTTTCACTTTCCACACCAAACTCTCCCTCCAGGACCACAATGAAAGATTCTCATCAAACATTTCAGTGGCATCCAACTTTAAGTAGGGCCATGATCACACAGAGTTTGTTGCCAGCAACCTAGTGTCTAGTAAATCATGTGAAGTAGGAGATTACAATATTATTTATCTGTAAAGTCATATCTTCAACCATGGTATCCTATATAGGTTCAAAGGCTTTAAAGATCTCCAGTGTCAGAGCAGCGTATTTGGCTAGTTTACCTATTGACATTCCATGAGTATAAATAGACTACATGAAGTATTTTTCTGGCAGACAAATAATACACGCAAATATGTTTAAAGTGAAATAACAGCGAGGATGCATGTTCACCTTGTTAGGATGTAAGGGACTGGATAGGTGAATAGTCAATGGAAAGAGGTGGATCCTAGTGAAATGCACTAATTCAAAACAACAAACGTAAACTTGTAAGATTAATGAAAGTCACATAATTTTGCAGAGGAAGGTGAAGATTATCTTGACATGTGCAGAATGAGGCATGTTTTCCTAAATATCAGCCTGGCTATTCAGTGTGTGCTATTTATTGGCACTACACTCCTGCATCTTTATACTTTTTTGTAATTGCACTCTGAACTCACTGCCTGCCCATATGCGTGTTTTCACTAATGATTAAGAGTGTCCCGAGAGTTCTCATCTAGAGCTGATTGTAAGGTATTTTCCACTGTTGCCCACTGCAAAGTGTGTTGACATTAGTTAATACTATGTTCTGAGAGCATAGCCAATTAATTGAATACTGTGTATGTAAGTGGATATGACAAGGAGAACAGGCAAATAAGAGCTTTTACCACTGAGCATGTGGGGAATTTATCTATTAGCATTAAACCCCCTATCTCACCACTATAGGTAGGCCAAAAGCCAATTGCAACTGCTGGCTTCCACACCTTCATTGAACATGAAACACAGGCAAATAAGAATACTTAGTGTGACCTTCTACTGCCTTGGACTAGCTGAGCCAGGTTCAGTATTCCAGAGAGAATTATAATAATTATATTATTTTAAAAAGTGTCCATCCACTGGAACAATAACTGAATATGAAAATCTTGAGAATTTGATACCATGCATAGAAAATATATTTTTGGGTAATGTAACTTTCTATACTAAGGAATAAAAGCAAGAACAAACATTCATACAGGGTGCAGAAAAATCTTCACTTTGATGTTCCTCAAATTAGCTAGACATAAAGTCCCTTCAAATGTGTTGTCACGAACAACAGGCATTCACTCCATACGTCCTCTCAGCATCAATCAATCAATAGATTTTTAGAGCACTTCTTGTCACGTGTGAGGGTATACAGACGATGGCAGGGTCCAGTTGATTAGCTAAATAGCCAGAACTCTGGAAGAAAATAGGGAGGTCCAGAGATAAAGGGGTAGCTCATTCCATGTCTTCGTTGCTAGGTAGCAGAAGGAGCGGCCTCTGCATCTGCTACGTCAGATCCGGGGCTCAAGGTTAGAGACAGAAGTGTGGCGGGATGTTGAAAGTTCAGGCGATGATTGAAGTAGGTGAGTCCGCAGTTGAGTAGGGCCTTGTATTCGTGGGCCAGGAGCTTGATACCCAGCATCTTTTCTGTACAGGGAGCCAGTTGATTTCCCTGAGGTAGGGGGTGATGTGGGTTCGTCCAGGGAGATCCAGGCCAGGAGTCTGGCTACTGTGTTCTGGATGGTGTGGGGTCGCTCAGTAGCATGGTCAGTGGGAGTCTGAGTTAAGAGGGCCACCAAGATGAGTCCATGGGGGAGCTTTTGTTTCCGAAGATATGTAACCTCTGTCCTGTCTGCGTTGAGCTTCAGGTAGTTGTCCTTCATCCAGTTGGTAATGTCTGTAATGCAGTTGTGGAAGCTGGTCTTGGTGTTGGTGGTATCTTCAGAGAGGGAGAGGATGAGCTGTGTGTCATCAGCGTAGGATTTGATGCCAGTCCATGAGTTTTGATGATGATGGACAGAGGTGTTATGTAAGTGTTAAAGAGGGTGGAAATGAGCAAGGATCCTATGGATACTCCACAGATTATTTACTTTGGTTCGAAGGTGAAGGGCAGAATTACTTTTTGCATTCTTCTGGTGAGGAGAGGCGATACATCTGAGAGCAGCTCCTTGGATGCCTCTGTTGTGCAGCCTTGCGATGAGTGTGTATTGGGAGCCGTATCGCAGGCTGCCAAGAGGTCTAGGAGGACCAGAGCCACAGTCTCTCCTCAGTCGTGTATGGCTTGGATGTCGTTGGTAGCCGTAATGAGGACTGACTTGGTGTTGTGGTTGCTGCGGAATCCAGATTTGAAGGAGTCGAGTAGGAGGTCCCATTCCAGATGTGAGGAGAGTTGTTGTTTGATGAATTTTTCAAATACTTTGGCCAGGAATGGCAGCAGGGAGATCTGTTGTCAGCTGTGGAATCCACTTGGATCTGCTAATGGTTTCTTTAGTAAGGGGTTGGCTTTTGCGTGTTTCCAGTCTTTGGGGAAGGTGGCTGTGGCAATTGAGGTGTTGAACAAGGTAGTGAGTAGGTGGCTGATTTCTTTACAAGACGGGAGGCTACCATGATGCAATAACATTTTATTGCTGCCCCAACATTCAGCTTTTTAAAGAACAATAGTACATCATAAAGAAAAGAATCTCTAGCCACTATGTATGTCCAGGGGACACAGTCATCATTCTCTTTAATTCACTGATTCATTACAGAGAAGTACTTCTCCTATTTCTTTGTCTGTTGCCACTTATTTATTGTTGTTAAAGATCATATCTAATCTTTAGTTCATAGTGTGGAACTGCCCTTCCAATTCATAATTGGGCCTGGTACATTTTTAGGGAATTGATTTTAACCTTTGTTTAATATTGTATAAATACCTGCTTGACTTGTGTCAATACCTGCTTGAAAGACCGCTGCTCATTTGGCTGAGTATATTCGTGTAACACGAGGGCCCAGCCTCAACATACGGCCTCTTGGTTCCTGATCGGCTTCTTCGCCGATGGTCAGACTGCTTCTATTTCAGTGGCAGCTTTAAGTGGTAACACCCACTTGCTCCTCAATGCGATCCCTGGCCCACAGCAATCTCACACCTTCACTTTTCCCTGCTTTGGGAATGGTGTGATTGTGGAAGCTTTGGGTCTGCGATGTGCAAGTATTTGAATATGAAAGAGGACTATACATCCTCAATTGGAGATTTGGGGCAGGTTGCCTGGCAGCGTTGGTGGAGGCCAAGTGCAACAATAACAACCCAAGATCCAGGCTAATCTGGACTGGGAGGGTCTAACAACCTTCCTTGATCCAAGTCAGGGCATTCCTTGGCTTGACTGTGTATTATAGGAGCTTTGTGAAGGAGGTATGGATCCATTGTGACACACCTCACAGAACTCACCTCCAAGAAAATACCCAAGAAAGTAAACTCGACAGTTAGCTGTCAAAAGGCTTTTGACACCCTGAAAGAGGCAATGTGCTCAATTCCCATTCTCAAAGCTCCGGAATAAACCAAGCAGTTAATTGTGCAGACTGATGCCTCTCAGCTAGGGATAAGAGTGGTCCTATCACAATAATGATGGCCAAGACCAGCCTGTGTCTTTTATAAGCAGGTGGTTACTCCCAAGGGAGCAGCATTGGAGTGCCATTGAGAGGGAGGCCTTTCCTCTGGTTTGGTCCATGAAGAAGTTGAGTCCATACCGGTTTGGTATTCACTTCACAGTTCAAACTGACCACAGACCTCTCAAATGGGTAATGCAAATGACAGGTGAGAATCCCAAATGTTTGTGGTGGTCCGTCTTCCTACAGGGAACTGACTTTACAGTGGAACACAGACCTGGGACTGCCCATGCCAATGCAGATGAACATTGCTGGTTCTTACACTTAGACAACTAAGAGTCTCTAGGGAAAGGTTAGTCTCATCCTCTTTAATTGGGGGTGGGGGGGTTATGTAGGAAAGTGCCTCTTTTTGCATGGTTAACCCCACTTTGTGCCTGATGTTTTATGCTTCTTGACTAAGTGTACCTTGGGCTCCTACTAATCAGGTACCCAGGGCCTGTGCTCTTTCCCCAAAACTGCACCTTTGCTCCCTCATTGGCACACCTCTGGCCTACATTTAAGTCCCAAGTAAAAGGTTCCAGAGGCATCAAGGGCCTTGTACCCAGAGAAAGTCTGAGGCTGAACCATATATTTTGCCACCCTCAGAGACTCCTCCCCTGACCCATATACACTTCCATTGCAGTCTGTGTGCCAGGGGGAGACCCTAAAACTACAAGTCATCATGGCACACATCCCTGTGTGCCATGCCCACCAAAACACTGCCTGTGGCATGGGTTAGTCATCTCTCTAGTAGATTTTACAGCCCCAAGGCAAGGTGCACTATGCCACAGGTGAAGGCACATTGGCATGAGCCCTGGGCCCCTACAGAACGTAAGCCATTCACAGGTATTGTATGTGCAGTTATGCCATTTTAGACTATGGTCTGGGAGTTTGGCACCCCATGATGGCTTTGCTGAAGACAGAGAAGTTTGCTATCAACCATTTCAGCCCATAAAACTCAAACTGATGCTAGTGTTGGATTTAATATAAAATGCACTCAGAGAGCGTCTTAGAGATGCCACCCCCTGAAAAATGGCCTAACTCTAGCGACCTGGCTAAGTGACTGCTCACCAGCTGCCACCCCCAGACATGTTTCTGGACCCCTGAGTCGAGAGCCTCTCACCCTTGGGGTCCTGAAACAAAGCACATCCTGGGAAGAGGTGCCAAGCTTCCTCCCCCAGGCTGGCCAGGGTCCACGAAGGGGAAGCTTCAGAGGCTTGCCACCTTGTTAGATGAGCCTGCCCTTTGCTGCTCACAACAACTGGCCCCCACCGATTCCAACCCCAACCTTGGGAGTGAGAATTGGCAGGAAAACCAAGATAGAAGGAGAGGTGCGCGCACCTTTGCCAACTCCACCCCTCATGTGAAGGAGAAGAATGACTGAAGAACCATGCTGAAGGAAGAAGAGGGGAACACCAACTGCCTTGACCCCAGCCCTTTCGGCCTGCCTCGACCTCGACCTGCTCCATCTGAATCCCGGCACCAACCAGAGATCTCGCATTGAAAACCAAAATCAGCACCCTGCTCAAACACCGTGCACACAATGTATTTTTAATTCATGTGTAACGGTTGTGTCAATTATCACGCTTGTTTTATTACTCTGATTACGTTACAAGCAATTTCGTTGTTTTGCCTGAAAATTGTCTTTCGTTTTACTGTATTTGTACACTTTGTCACTACTTGCTTTATGTCACCGGATACAGGATTGTATCCCACTGTATATTTTTCTGCGCTCTTGAAACGTACTATTATCTTTGATTAAATTGTACTATCCGGCTGGATAGGAACTATATAGAGTTGACTCTGCTCTATATTCATTTCCCTTTTGAACCTTTTTACCAAGGACCACTGTCCTCCTTAAAAATTGTTACCCAAGGTCCTTGCTTACTCGTTTGGGTCCCCTTGTTCTTCATTAAAACGTTCCCAGTGTGATATCTAGGCATACTACATTGAGTACAAAAAGTAATCTATAATGTACTCTCAAGAGTAATCTAAATATTAATCATAAAGTGATTACAAATATCTATTGTCTTTAAATGTCTTACAAGCCTGTAACAAATTCAATTTCATCGAGCTTTCATATTCATATCAACCTGTTTTGAAAGGTACAATTTTACTTACCTGTACCAAGTCCTGCTTGGTTCTAAAAATGAAATCCAACTAATTAAATATTTTTTATACAACCAATTGGTCTGAGTTTAGTCTTTGAGTGTGTGACATAATTTCTTGGCTGAGTGTTTAGAGTAAATGCTTAATACTGCCCTCTGATAAAGCCTTACTGCTCACCCACACTACCACAAATAGAGAGTAAGGCATTATCTATTTTTACTTCTGTAAGCCTTTGGGGATCCACTGGACTCTGTGCACATTATACCTTACTTTGGTATAGTATATACAGAGCCAGCTTCCTACAATAGGCAGAGAGGGTGACCCCCAACACTTCAGGATATCTCTACGAGCCACCATCAGGACCAAGCTGCAAAAAACATAGGGCACAGCGGTCCAGGGTTTTTTCACCCCAAATGCCTAATGAGCCCACTTGAGGTGTCAGCCTCACTTCTTAGCCCAAAACATCCAATATTCAATACCCACCCATTTCCACCAGGCCCCAGTTTTGGACATTGCCTCAGTGTGTGCATCAGGGTGCTCTTCTTGCGGTAAACCCTCAGGCATTGTTCATCTGTTGCCCGACCCCTACGGAACAGACGGGTCCAAGTGTAGTATGCCCTATGCAGGATTTTCAATTGGATCAGGCAGAGTTCCACATGCATCTCGACCTCTCTGGGATACCCACATGCCTGCCCCCATTCATCATCCTCCAGTCTACCCAGATCCCACTCTCATCTTTCTCTCAAAGATTCAAGCGATGGAAGGCTGTTACTCAAGAGTGTGGAGTAGAGCTGGAACACTGCATGCTCTGTCTGGGGGCACACAGCACCCTGTATTCCATGGAAGACTCCTTTTCCACCTCCCATTTACCTCGTATGAATCGCGTCTGTTGTAACTTCAGAAATTGACTCCATGACAGCTCATATTCAGCGTGCAAATCAGTAAACGGAGTCACTGCATCTTCCCTCCATATGCCACCAAGTTTGGACCCAACCGGTCCCATTTTTGATGTCCCTCTATCTCGCGTGGTCGCTAATGTCAATCTGCCCCGCCACCCCAGTGTATGCATCGCCCCCCTTCCAATGTTGACCACTGTCTCTGTGCTAAAGGGGATGGAGTAGCCCTCCCGCTCCGTAGAGTTGACAGAGGTATCCCTCTGGGGTCATGGCGATATGGTCCTGCCTCAAGGAGGGGTCTTGTTGGAATAAAAAGGCCCAATCAATAATAGTCAGCAGCAGTGAGGCCCAGTAATAGAGCCAGAGGTGTGGGAGGGCAATGCCCTCCTCCATCTGGCGTCTTGTCAGTAGCAAGAAGGCAATTCTTGGTATCCCACCATCCCACAGCAGCACCCTTGTGGCATTGTCCACCCTGTAGAAGAAGGCATCCGGTACTGGGAAGGGGTATTCAGCAGACTGTACAAAATGTTGGTAAATAGATCATCTTATAAAGGGCCACTCGACCCAGGAGTAAAATTCCTCCATCTCTCCACATCCCTCTGATAGGCCTCTAGGATTTTCACCAGGTTTCGCTGCAGGTATAAGTTCTGGTTTGGTGTCACAAAAATACCCAAGTATCATAACCCCTGGGACGTCCATCGCAATGGGCAATCCAGAGCCCAGTACGAGTCTCCCACTTCCATAGAGAAGGCCACTGACGTTTGCCAATTAATGCAGAACACCGCATACGTCCCAAATCTCCAGGATGCGCAGAATTCTCAGCACAGAGCACGGGGTCCGCAAGTTAGAGGAGGATATCATCAGCATATAGTGAAATGTCATCCTCACAGCCCGGGTCCCTTCGGAGGTCCCATATTTGTGCATCTATTTGGATCCACGATGCCAGAGGTTCAAGAGCGACCGCAAAATGTAGAGGTGAGACCAGACAGCCCTGTTGGGTGCACCTGGATAGTCCAAAACTTTCTGAGAGGTTCCCGTTGTCTCGGACTCTTGCCACCGGGTCTTTATATAGTAGGCCAACCCAGTATAAGATATAGGGTTCAAATCCCTAATTGCAAAGTATGGTCATGTTACGGAGTCAAAGGACTTCTCGGCTTCCAACGTCAGAAGGACCCCTGACTCTACTATGTGCCAAGCAGTCCATCGATTTCTGCAGATTATGACTCATGGCCCTGTCTGGCATAAATTAACAAGTGAGTCAACCACCTGCATGAGGTAGTTTGCTAGAATCTTGGTCAGGATTTTTGTTTCTATGTTAATCAATGAGATCAGCCTATAAGAGGCACAATCATCCATGGGTTTCCTATCCCTATGGATCAGAACAGTTGTTGCTTCTATAAGGTCACGCGGCAAGGTGCCCGTCTCCTTGGCTGTGCTAACCATAGAGTAGATTGTCTTTGCCACTTTAGACATTACATTGTTAAAAAATTCTGCAGGGAAGCCGTTAAGGCTGTGGATTTTGCCATTGCTCAGTTGGGAGATAGCTGCAGCCATCTCACCCTCCGTGATCTTCCCATCAAGCGCTTCCACCTGGTCAGGCTAAAATTACTATTATTACCTGCATATTTACTTAACTTGACTATATATACACCTCTATTTTTAGTTGCTCTATCTATAGCTGCCTCATCTTCATTTCACTTCATGCCTCTTTACATCACTCTGCAGGTCTTTTTCCATCTAATATTTCTCCCCTTGTTTCAGTTTCTTATTGTTCTCTTCCTGATTTCTCCCTCTCTCACTCTGAGCTAAAGTCTGATCATGAAAAAACAGAGTCTTGGGTCCCAGATATGCTGGTGATCACCACCAGCACAAATCTATTGCTAGTACACTACACTTTAACGCATCTTTGGAATGTTGTGTGAGTGTTAATTTTTCGCCCTGCTTAGCAGGTCCTTTTGTCAATTGAAGGTTCAAACTTCCTTCAGAGATTTTGTTCAGACTCAATGGTATAATATTAATGTAATACAGTACCTGAACACCTCCTGTAGGGTGACAAACTGTCTTACTGTTTGTAGTACCTGTCATTATCCTCGATTGACCGTTCTGCAGAAAGATATCTACTTGTTCAAACAACAGAGAATACACAGTTCTTGGCACCTCGATACAGTGTAAAGAAAATCAGTCTGACTGATAATTTCTGCTGGTTACTTAAATAAAACAGCCAGCCATCTTAATAAGGGCAGACATTCTTGGTTATTCAAATGTGCTGTCACTCCTCAATTTATCTGAAAATGGGCTGACACCTGAGGAGAGGACTTTTAATTTGCACGGAATAACTAGGTCTTATGAAACAGGTAATGCAAGCATCCAAACTGTTGACATTTGATAACATCATTGGGCACCCGTGATTTGTTTTATCTTCGTTTCTTTAATTCACTCAGTGAGCTCCAACTTGCTATCTCCAACAGAATTTAAAAAGAATTAAACAAATAGTGAATAATGCAAAAAAATAACTAGACCATTTTTAAAGGAATTTGTAGGAAAGTGGTATCTGCTTCTTATGGTTAACCCCACTTTTTGCTTGATGTCTCACTGTTTTTGACTAGTCTGACTAGAATCCTGCTAATCAGGACCTCAGTCTATCTGCTTTTTCTCTTAAAATTGACATACATGTACTTTAGTACACTCCAGATTGGATACTGTGGTACCCTTATAAGTCCCTAGTATATGGTACCCATGTACCCAGGGCATAGGTACCCCAGAGGTCTCCCATGGGCTGAAGCATGTAGTATGCCACCCATGAGAGGCCATGCAAAATGGAAGTCTAGGTCTGCTACTGCAGCATGGGTAAGATGGTGCTTGCACCACTTACTTCAGATATAAGTTCACTATATATATTGGTCACTACACTTAAAACTTATAATTCACCGCTATAGCAGGCCTTCACAGTCCTGAAGACAGGTGCTAGGTGTTATGTGAGAGAGTGCCCCTGAATGAGCAGAGCCCCTCTGCAGCTTATGGTGACCATTCTCCCGGGTTGTCTGTGACTCACCCGGTCATATGGGTAGAGGTGCATTATAATCTCATGGTAAATGCTATCTCGAAAACGGCTGCTTAGAAACATATTGTGTTTGGTATCAAACACCTTGGAATCATACCTCCACACTGGTAACTGGTGTGGGAGGTATGACTCCACCCTTCAGAAGTGAGCTTTGTGGGGTCACTGGTCTTACCGGTGCCACCCTTCTCGACCCGGACAGCAGAAAACGGATACTGCCGACCAGAGACACACTTCAACCCTCCTGTTGCTGAGCCAAGCTGGAGCAGAGGGAGGCAGCACAGTAGGCATCCTGTTATGGGGAGGTGTGACCACCTCCCAGACAGGATTTAGTGTATTGGGGCTGGGTGGGTGCACTCTGAGAGTGCCTAGGAAAGTCTGCACTTTGGCCTCATTTGGTGTCCCTGTGCATAGTCCAGCTTCAACCAGTTCTGGGAGCCATTGGCTCCTGCTCTGGCACAAAACTGGACAAAGGACATGGGTGTAGCCACCCCTCTGTCCTGCCCCTCTCCTAGGAGGTTCCCCTGAATCTGTCCGACCCTCTCTTACCTGACTGTAAGACTTTAGATTTTACGTGGACAAGAGTCTACGAGAAGAAACCACTGACCTTCCACCGTCCGGACACCTTGGACTTTGCTGGACCTAGACTGGACTCAACTTTGTCCCCCTTTCCGTCCGAAGCTTAGTTTGTGCCTTTGCTCCATACAGGCTCCGTGCAGGACCTGTGGTGCACTTAAGACAACAGAAGAATCTCCCTTAGAGTGAAGGAGTAACTCCCCTGCTTCGCAGGACCCTAACCACAACTGACCGGTCTGCTGCTCCTGAGCTCCAGCGGACTCTGAAGATTTCAGCAACACAGGAGTTGGGTTTATGAAGGTCCCTGAGGTCAATCTGCCCTCTCACTGAGTTTGAGGCCAGTATCCCTCGTGGGGACTGTATAACCCGAACCCCTGTGCACGGTGTCCATTTGCAAGTGCATTTGCTTGTTGGCGATTCCCGATCTTGTGCATTGGCCTCCATGTAGTCCTGACCCTGAGCAGTATTTGCACCAAAGAACTCCGGCCTCCTCACACCGAGTACTTCGCAATCTGGCTTGAGGTCCCCTCACGACTCCTGGTCATTCAGCCTGTGGGTCCTCCTGAGGGTCATCTTGATTGTTCTTGGGCTTTCCTGGTTGCTCCAGACGTGCCCTGACTCGCCATTGCTTGGTGAGTTCCCTGGACCTTGCTGGTCCACACCATAACCTGTTTGACCTTCCTGCGTGGGTTTCTTTTGCCAAGGCTTGTTAGTGCTCCTTCCAGACACCAACCCCTCAGCACTCAACATCCTTCGTGGGACAGCTCAACTCCGGCTCCTGGTCATCCTCGACGTCTCCTGGTCCTAGTGGCTGCAGAGTCAAGCATCCCTTCTTCGCACCTGAAGCACCCGACATCGGTGGTCATTCGACTTCCGAGCCCCTGGTCACACTGAAGTGACCTAGACTCTGTCCCCTCTGCTTTCAGGCTCCTTCCTTCTAGAATCCAGGCCAGGCTTGGATTCCACCGGACCCTTTTCACCTTCACGGAGGCAGTACTTTCTTGCAGCTCTCCATTGAGAACGATGGCAGTTTCCGACGCCACTTCAGACCTATGCACCCGGCTCCCCGGGGATAGGTAACTCGGGTACTGCAGTTTCTGTGGGTGGGGTGGCTCTTCAAACTCTTAAGCTCCGAAGGGTTCGCTTGAAGTCCTCCTAGCAAAGTCCTTAAACTTTAAAAGTGTCACCGCGACTTCCCCATAGAATTGTACGGAGCCCGCAGTCATGTTCCCACACTGCACCTGGCCTCTGTGGGGTCCCTGTCTACTCACCTTGGGTGGTTCCTTGGGGTCCAAGCGATTCTACATGCTCTAGACCTTGCCTTGATCTCAGTTGTGATTGTTATACCACTATTTTAATATATGGTTTGGTGTCCCCCTGGAGCCCACTGTGTATTGTTCTACTTACAATTGTTCTATTGATTACATATTGTGTCCTTTGTGTTCTAGCCTCATGTAGAGGATAGTAGAGAGTGTTATATTAATAAATACATATTTTTATATAACTACTGTGTGGTTCTCCTTCATTTAGTCATTCAGGATTTGATATTCTGGTAAAACAAGCTGCTTTACATTCCTTCAAGATTAAGCCTGAAGGCTGCAGCTACCACTAGGATAGCTTTCTAAAAGTTATCTTTGACCTCATACATCATAAGGGTTTTATGGACTGTTGCAAGGTGCCCACTTTAATTAGTGACCAGCATATACCAAGCCAACTTCTCACAGTGGTGTACAGCGGTTGGGATTCAAGCTTTCTATTGTTTTACCAGATAAATCTCATTGAGTGATTAACTGAAAACCACTAAAGTATTAGGCACATAAAATACTTCAAGATTAGAATAAGTAAGTTCTACTGAACTTGGGGTTGGGTAAGTTAAGGGTCTAGCACACCCTTTCTCCAACCTAAGAGAGTTTAGTTCCCACTAGGTTAGGTAGGTGGATACACCACACCACACTTAGTATGTCTTCTAAAGGAGAAGCCAGTGGCTCTCTGCCTTCTAGATACAATGGTCTCTCAGTTCAGGATTTGAAAGCCATGTGTGCTTCTAGGAAGCTGAAGACAGGGAGAGATGCAAAAACCCAACGCCTCATTGAGGTGTTATTCTTAGATGACCTTAGGAAGACCCCAGGGTCTGATGAGGTAGATAGAGTGGGTGGGACAGGGAATAAGGACAGACCAGGAAGTGAAACCTTCTTTGACCTGGAACCAAATCCTGACCAGGAGGATCATAATGAATCCCCCCTGGACAAACTAGATCTTCCAGGAGGTGGGGGAGAAGGCCCCAGTGGCCCTTTCTTCACTCCTCCAAGAAGAGTACAGAGTTTACCCAGGAGATCTAGATCTCCCTCTATAGAATCTCACCATTCAGGAACTTCCGTAGGGACCTCCATATCCAATACGAGAGATAGCTCTTATGATAGAGAGTGACAATTCCTAGAGCTTGAGAAAGTCAAGCTTAGACTCAGGCAAGAGCAATCAACACTAGATAAGAAATCCTTAGAACTAAAGACGGCTAGAAAGAGATTGGGACTAGAGTCCCATGGTGGCAGCAACAGTGTCCCTAGGGTTAAGGAGTACACTTATGACCATAGGAACCTGAGCAAGATAGTCCCTCCCTACCATAGTGGGGATGACATCCACAAATGGAGAACTGCTTTGGACAGGGCCTGTAAAGTACAGAAGGTCCCTCAGGAGCAGTGGGCAGCTATATTGTGGCTGTCCTTTGCTGACAAAGGTAGAGATGAGCTTATCACTGTTAGAGAAGAGGATGCTGACAATTATTCAGTTTTGAAGAGTGCTCTCATTGATGGGTTTGGCTTAACCACTGAACAATACAGGATTAAGTTCAGAGACACCCAGAAGGCACAGACTCAGGACTGGGTAGACTTTGTAGATTTTTCTACTAAGGCTCTGGAAGGCAGGTTACTTGGAAGCAAAGTGAATGATTTCAAGGGAATGTACAATTTGATTATGAGGGAGCAGATCTTTAATAGTTGTCAAAGCAGTTGTTGCATCAATACCTGGTTGACTCTGATCTGACTTCTCCCCAAGAATTGGCAGATAGATGGGTCAAAACCAGGGTGAAGCAGAAAAATCAGAACCAAGGTGGTGACCAAAAGAAGCAAGATGCTAAACCTACAGATAAGGGTGGGAAGAAGGGTAAAGACCAGAAGTCTTCTTCAGGGCCCCAAAAACCTACATCTGAGGGTATGTCACAATACAACAAGGGAAAAGGCAGAAAGAAGCCTTGGTGCTTTTTGTTTAAGGAAAAGACACATTGGACTAGGGATGCCAATTGTGCCAAAGCCAAGGATCCTCCTACTACCACCACTGCCCCTAAGGCAACTGTCCCCCTAGTTCAGCTCCAAGTAGTGGTACAGGGAACAAGGGTATAGTAGGGTTAACCCTGGGTTCTGAGATGGGGTCTGGCCTAGTCAGAACTCCAGCTCAGGCTGTTTTAGTCTGGGATGGAGGCATAGATATTGCCTCCCTATTTGTCAGTCCCAGTAATCTGGGCAAATACAGACAACAGCCCTTAATCAATGGTAAGGAGGCCATGGCATGAACGGGACACAGGAGCCAGTGTCACAATGGTGACTAAGGATCTTGTGAGCCCTGACCAGATCATACTTGGTGAGATGTACCAAGTGACCAATGCTAGCAATGTCAAGACAGACCATTCCTTGGCAGTTGTTAAATTCAGCTGGGGAGGGGTAACTGGCCCTAAAAAGATTGTGGTTAGCTCAGTCCTCCCTGTGGTATGCTTGTTGGGCAATGATTTAGAAACTTCAGCTTGGGCTAAGGTGGAACTCAGGACACATGCAGCAATTTTGGGCATCGCTGCAGATGTGTTTGCTGTGACCTGGTCACAGGCAAAAATGTCTTTCACTAAACAGGCCCTGAATCCTGGAAAAATGGACCAGGGGCCCTCCAAGAGAAGGAACAGTAGGGGTATGGCAGTGTCTTCCTTCCCAGACTCAGAGTGACAATCAGTCTCCTGAGGAAGATAATCCAAGTCCCTGTGAAAGAACTGTCTCAGAGGAACTTGAACCTGATCAGATTGAGTTCTTCAGGACAGGGGGCCCTTCCAGGGCAGAGCTGAGTCAGGAGCTGCACAGCTGCCCCTCCCTTGAACCCCCCAGACAGCAAGCTGCTGCTGAGAGAGCCAGTGGGTCCCACAGGATCTACTGGGATGAAGGACTCCTTTACTCAGAGGGCAGAGCCCCCAAGCCTGGTGCAAACCAAGAGGTTGGTTATATCTCTGAAGCTTAGGGGCTGCCTACTAACACTGCACATGACATCCCATTAGCAGAACACTTAGGCCAAAGTAAGACCTGGGACAGGCTTGTCCCTCACTTTCACTGGCCTCACATGTCAGAGGACACAAAGGAGTTTTGTCGCTCATGTACCACCTGCCAAGCCAGTGGTAAGGCAGGTGATACTACAAAGACCCCCCTGTTACCAGTACCTGCCGTGGGGCTGCCTTTGAGAGGGTTGGGATTGACATAATTGGTCCCTAGGAACATCCAACTGCATCTGGGCACAGATATGTTCTAGTGGTGGTGGACCATGCCACTAGGTACCCAGAGGCCATACCCCTTAGAACCACCACAGCTCCTGTGGTGGCCAATGCCCCCCTGGACTTTTTTCCAGAGTGGGTTTCCTTAAGGAGGTCTTAACTGACAGTGGTGCACACTTCATGTCAAGTTACATAACAGCTATGTGGAAGGAGTGTGAAATGAATTACAAATTCACCACACCCTATCACCCACAAGGCAATGGGTTAGTTGAGAGATTCAACAAAACCCTGAAGGGCATGGTCATGGGCCTCCCAGAAAAGCTTCGGCAAAAATGGAATGTCCTGGTGTCCTGCCTTCTCTTTGCCTACAGAGAGGTTCCTCAGAAGGGGTTGGCTACAGCCCTTTTGAACTTCTGTTTGGACATCCAGTTAGGGGTCCCTTGTGTCTAGTGAAGGAGGGATGGGAGTTACCTCTCAAACCACCTAAGCAAGACATAGTGGACTATGTACTTGGTCTCCGCTCCAGCATGGCTTAATACAAGAAGAAGGCATCCAAAAACCTTGAGGCTAGCCAAGAATTACAGAAAGCTCGGCATGAGCAAAAGGCTGTTCTGACTATGTACCACCCAGGACAGAAGATATGGGTGTTGGAGCCTGTGGCCCTAGCAGCTCTCAAGGATAAGTAGAGTGGACCCCATACCATTCTTGAACAGAAGGGAGAGGTTACCTACCTGGTTGACCTTGGAACTCCCTGGAGCCCCCACAGGGCGCTCCATGTGAGCAGGCTCAAGCCATATGTTGACAGGGCAGACATGGGCTTGCTCATGTCTACTGATGAAGGACAGGAGGAAGAGAGCGACCCATTCCCTGACCTCCTCTCACAGAACCCTGATGGTGGTTCAGTTGATGGTGTAGCCTTGGCAGGCAGCCTCAATGAACAGCAACAGACTGGTCGCAGGAAGGTCCTCAATCAGTACAGACATATGTTTTCCCTGACTCCTAGTCATACCTTTTGGTGTACCCATGAAGTTGATACAAGTGAAAGTATGCCTATTAAAAATAAGATTTACAGGCAATCTGACAATGTCAGGGACTGCATCTGGACTGAGGTCCAAAAGATGCCGGAATTGGGAGTAATTGAACACTCAGATAGCCCTTGGGCTAGTCCAGTAGTCCTAGTACCCAAACCTCACACCTAGGGTGGTAAGAGAGAGATGAGGTTTTGCAGAGACTACAGGGGGCTCAATGCAGCCACTAGGACTGATGTTCATCCTATTCCCAGGGCAGATGAGCTTATAGATACTTTGGCCTCAGCCACATTTCTGAGTACATTTGACCTCACTGCTGGATATTGGCAAATCAGACTAGCTGAGGATGCCAAACCCAAAACAGCATTCTCTACCCCTAGTGGACACTATCAGTTCATTGTAATGCCTTTTGGTTTGAAGAATGCACCTGCCACATTTTAGAGGTTGGTGAATAAAGTTCTCACAGGCCTGGAAGCCTATAGTGCAGCTTATCTTGATGATATTGCTGTATTTAGTTCCACCTGGGAGGATCACCTGGTCCACCTGAGAAATGTTCTGGAGGCCCTGCAAAAGGCAGGCCTCACTATCAAGGCCACTAAGTGCCAGATAGGGCAGAGTAAGGTTGTGTACCTGGGCCACCTTGTGGGTGGAGGTCAGGTTCAACCATTACAGAGCAAAATCCAGACCATCACGGAATGGGTTGCTCCAACTACCCAGACTCAGGTCAGAGCTTTCTTGGGCCTGACTGGGTACTACAGGAGGTTTGTCAAAGGATATGGATCCATAGTGACCCCTTTGAGTGATCTGATCTCTAAAAGAATGACTAAGAAAGTTCAGTGGACAGTTAGCTGTCAAAAGGCATTTGATGACCTGAAGCAGGCCATGTGCACTGCTCCCATAATGCAAAGTCCTGACTATTCCAAACAAATCATTGTTAAAAATGATGCATCTGAGTTGGGGGTAGGGTCTGTGTTATCACAACTGAATGAAGAGGGTCAGGATCAGCCAGTAGTTTTTATAAGCAGAAGGCTGACCCCCAGGGAGAATCGTTGGTCAGCTACTGAGAGGGAAGCCTTTGCTGTGGTTTGGGCTCTTAAAAAGCTGAGGCCATACTTGTTTGGCACTCACTTAATTGTTCAGTCAGACCATAAGCCCCTCTAATGTCTTAAACAAATGAAGGATCAAAACCCCAAACTTTTGAGGTGGTCCATTTCCGTACAGGGGATGTACTATACAGTGGAACTTAGACCTGGGAGTAACCATGTCAATGCAGATGGATTCTCCAGATATTTCCAGTTAGAAAATGAAGACTCATCTGGTCTAGGTTAGTCTCACGTTCTTTCGTTTGGGGGGAGGGGTTGTGTAGGAAAGTGGTATCTGCTTCTTATGGTTACCCCCATTTTTTGCTTGATGTCTCACTGTTTTTGACTAGTCTGACTGGGATCCTGCTAATCAGGACACCAGTATATCTGCTTTCTCCCTTAAAATTGACATATATGTACTTTGGTACACTCCAGATTGGATACTGGGGTACCCTTATAAGTCCCTAGTATATGGTATCCATGTACCGAGGGCATAGGTACCCCAGAGACCTCCCATGGGCTGAAGCATGTATTATGCCACCCATGAGAGGCTATGCAAAATGGAACTCTAGGTCTGCTATTGCAGCCTGAGTAAGATGGTGCTTGCACCACTTACTTTAGATATAGGTTCACTATATCTATTGGTCGGTATGCTTAAAACTTATAAATTACCCCTATAGCAGGCCTTAACAATCCTGAAGGCAGGGTGCTGGGTTTTATCTGAGAGGGTGCCCCTGCATGAGCAGAGCCCCTCTGCAGCCTTCGGAGACCATTCTCCCCTGTTGTCTGTGTCTCAGCCGGACATATAGGTAGAGGTGCATTATAACCTTGTGGTATATGCTATCTCGAAAACGGCTGCATAGAATCATATTGTGTTTGGTATCAAACACGTTGGATTCATACCTCCACACCAGTAACTGGTGTGGGAGGTATGATTCCACCCTTCAGAAGTGAGCTTTGTGGGGTCACTGTTCTTACAGGTGCCAGCCTTCTCGACCCAGACAGCACAAAATGGATCCTGCCGACCAGAGACACTCTTCTGCCCGCCTGTTGCTGAGCCAAGCTTGAGCAGAGGAAGGCAGCACAATAGGCATCCTGCCACGGGGAGGTGTGACCACCTCCCAGACAGGATTTAGTGAATCGGGGCTGGGTGGGTGCACTCTGAGAGTGCCTGAAAGTCTGTACTTGGGCCACATTTGGGGGCATATTATCAAGGGCCCATCGCCTCTTCAGCGGCACTTTTTTGCCGCTAAAGCGGCGATATTTTTATTGCCCTATTAGCAAGCTGTCGCTAACAGCCGTTAGCGACAGCTTACTGGCGATAGCAGCTGTTTTTATTATCGATTGCATGCCAGTGATATTTATCGCTAATCACATGCAAGGTAGGCGTTCTGTCTCTAAACTTCACAAAAATACCCGCTAACCGCACTTCGCCCTATTAGCAAGGGTGGCCCAGACCCGCAAAGTGATAAAAAAAAGTGTTGCTAAGGCCTGTTAGCTGCAGGAATTTAAGACCAGAAAAAAGCAGGTCTTAAAAATGTGGATAAGACATGGGCCCACACTTATGCATGTTTTTGGTGCTGCACTGCAAGCAATGTTGCAGCGCTGCCCTGCGACAAAATTATAGGGTCCGATTTACAATTCCCTTGCGACATCTTTACGACACCGTTGCGCAACTTATGTGATGCAGCGGCGTCGCAAACAAAGTGCCACTATGCGACAGATGTACAACGTGACGCATCTAGTGAGATGCGTCACGTTGTAAAGCTCTGCGCTACATTATACCTGCGTCAGGTATAATGTATGCAGGGTGGGCGTTCCATCACAGGGAAGCCCCATAAAAGTGACGCCGTGAAATCTACAAGATTTCACAGAGTCACTTTTATGTTCCTGCTGCGCCAAAACCTTATGCCTGCTTGTAGCAGGCGTAAGGAGGGAAGTAGCATTTCAAGTATAGGATGCCCCTGAACAGTCCTGGAGTAGATTTGCGCTTGTGACACGACTCCAGCACTGCGTCACCTATACGCTGAAAGGTGCGTCACACATCTGTCTCTCCTTGCGCCACGGTGCCCTGCATTCTAAATGCAGTGCACCCATGGTGGCGCAAGGGGTTCCTAACGTCACGCAAAATAACTGGCGCATCCCTGCTGATCTGCAGGGATGCGCCAGTTATTGTAAATCTGCCCCATAGTGCAGGAATGCGCACCATCACTAAGATAGTGCACATTCCTGTGCCCCAGTCATGAAAAGTGTTTGTGCGCTGTGACAAGACAGGGATGCAACAATTCTTATCACGCCCTCCTTGCAACAGCATGGATGCGCTGTACTCACTGGACAGCGCTCCATGACGCAAGTAACGACAGAAACGTCAGGAGTCCTGACGTATCTGTCTGCGCTAAAGTCATGTATTGCTGTAGTTGTGGCACAACCATGACGCAACTCCAGCAATGCATGGGGCCAGCCCATCCCTGTGGCACAGCATCACCCTCATGCCTGCCATCAGGCATGCGGAAGGTACTAACGCAGTGCCGTTCATGAGGGGTGCCCGAATGTCTGCGATGTTGGAGATCCATCGGTGGTGGTTGCGCACTGTGGTGTCATCGTCTGAAAGCATTGGTGGAGTGTTGGTGCGGAGGGAGTTGACGAGACGTTCTGCGGTGGCCTGGATCCAACTGCGATGGGGTGCGATGTTGGCACTGGCGTCCGGTGGGCAAGGTGGAGACGTCATTCATCCAATGATGGCAGTGCAGGAGAGTCTCCTGTTGTGGCTATAGTTCAAGTACCGACTGGCGGAGGTGACGTGCCCGACCGTGTGTCCTGCTTTGTGGCCTGTTGAGGTGACTTGCTGCTTGCGTCTGATGTCGGTGACCTTCCACAGGAGGGGGTGGTGCTCTGGTCACTGGGGTTGCCCAGGTGGAAATTGAGTGCACCAAGTTGGATGTCGTTTGTGGATGAGAGACCCTGGGGTGCAATGAGGTCCTAAATAGGATTGGAGAATGGGGGGCCAAGGGCCTGGGGGGCCTGCACATGAGGGTGCCGCAGAGAATGTTCTTGGGCTTTGTCAGGATTTTGGAGTTGCCTTGGTCCATAGTCACCCTTGGCACATTAGAGTGCGTGATCAGTCGGAGAGTGCCCCTGTAGGTGACAGCAATGCCTCCTCCTTGACCTATGGGATGCTCCTGGTGGGTGATACTGCAGCCGTCTGTGATGGCGATGGCGAAGGCGAAGTCCGGTATGGAGCAGAGGTAGGTCCTGGCAGGTGAGCTGGAGTCCAGGGCTGATGGCAAGGAGGGTGCAGGCATTGTAGCGGTGGAGTGGCCAAGAGGAATGCTCCTTTGTGCTGAGCGCGGCCCAGGGGCTGATGGACTCAAACGGCGTAGCTCATGGGTTGCCTTAGGTACGGAGACGACCATTACAATGCAGGCAGTACATCGTTAACAATGCAACTCCGACAACGCGGGTGCCTTAACATTGCATTCGATTACAGCGCATTGTGTGGTCAGTTATGGGGTAATTTTAACTTTTCCATGTGTGAACGTGTTTTAGATGTTAGAAATAAAAATTGTTGTTTTTCTGGGGGTCAGATTTGAAGAATGGGGTGTGCTTTCGGGGTAAAATATGAAATTTGGGGTGTATTTGGTGGTAAAATATGAAATTTGGGGTGCATTTGGGGGTAAAATATGAAATATGTGTTGTGGGATGAAATATGAAAAATGGGGTGTGCATTTGTCTCAAATGCGATTTTCCGGTGTGTTCTGGGGGTTCTAAAAAGGGATTCAAGGGTTCATGTTAGGTTTTTTGTGTGCAAAGGTTAGTGTTGGGTTGCACTCACTGAAGTGGGAATAGTGATCTTGATTTCTCCGCCATGCAACACCTACCCTACTGTTGCAATGTGCCTAGTATTAGTATGCATTGGAATGGAATGTGAGGTCATGGCATGCATTGCAACTACGTATGTGCCTTTGGCACACGAGTGGTACGCCCGCAGTGCATGGGCGCACAGCAGACAACAGTGAGAAGTGCAGGGGTGTCTGGACAGCTGTGGGGTGTAAATGCCAGAAAGAACACTGGATGGTACGTGGACACGGGGATGTGTGTGTGAGCGGGTGTTGAGAAAATGTATTGAGGGAAGTCATACCTCCAAGCCAGGTCCCGTGTCTTCTTAGCTCCTGCTCTCCTGCGTCTGCTTCCAGGAATAGGAAGTAGTCAGCCAGGCTCCCTCCCCGGAGTCAATCACAAGTAGGGGTGGGCGGAATTTGCGAAAGTGACTTTCACAAATTATCGCGAAAATGTTAAGAATCTCCGCAAACAAGCGGAAATATCGCGAAGATGCGGAAGTTTTTTTCCTGCCTGTTCGCGGTATTTTCTGCGTGGTCGCGGCTCGCCAACTTACCCATGCGGTTGCTCGCGGGCGCGGCCATCTTGTTTTCACTCTTCTCGCGGTGCATGATCGCGAGAAGAAAGACGTGATAGCGCGACGAATGACATTACTGCGTGCGCGAACTGTCGCGAGACAGCTCAAATGGCTACCAACAATCCAACATCTCGTGGAGAACGCGACCGGATCGGGAAAACTTGTCGGCGAACGCGGGGATTCAGGTAAGGCAATCGCGCACGCGCGAGAATGTATTATTTTACAGCGCGAGCAAGAAACAAATTATCGCTAAACTGCGGAATGCGGAAATTTTGACATGTTCGCGCTCTCCGCAGAACGCGAAAATGTCAAATTATCGCAATTTCCGCGAGCGGAACGGAAATTTAGCCCAGGCCTAATCACAACGCTGCAATGCAGTGGTGGAATTAGTAATTGGCAACGGGACAAGTCATGCAGCCCGGGACAGGAGGGGTGGACATGTTCTCCATGCAGGCTGTAATGCATGACTGCATTGGGCAGCCTGAGTGGGCCGAACAAACAGTTGTTGCGCACTTGAGTGGGCATGACAATCCGCCCATGCCCTGCTCCGTGTTTGGAGCAGTCCTACCCACCCTACCCCCGAGGATACATAGCATGATTACATCAGTTAGTTAGCCCTTGTGTTCCCCCTTTATAAATGATTTTTTGGCTTCTCTGAGCCCGCACTTCCCACTTCCTGCCGCTGCTGCCCCTCTGGCCCTGCACCCCTGTCCTCGCCCATTCCCGCCTCCCAGCTGATCGATCCTCCACCCTCCCCTCATACATGGCGTACGCTGCACGATTGCGGAGCGGACACGCACCGCTGACGCACAGATGGCACGCCTAATACAAGCCCGTCTGTGCCCGTCCACAACATAACCACAATCAGCACCAGGGACCCTGGATCACGGGCCACCCACTGCTACAGCACAGCCACCCTCCATGCACTCAACCATGGAAAAGTCAGAGACTGACAACAAGCCTCGTCTAACACAACCCACGGCCAGTTATCCTGCCTCCACTGCCGCCAGAGGGTAATCACCACCCCGGACTCCAACACAGCTGACCCCACCGACCTCAAGAAATACCGGCCCATCTCGCACCTCCCATTCGCGCACAAAGTTGCAAAGTGAACTGTCAGCAGGGAACTAACCTGATTTATTGATGGCAACGCCATCCTCGACCCGTCACAATCCAGACTGCGAACCAACCACAGCAACGAAGCCGTCCTACTCACTGCCACAGACGACATCCGCACCCTCCTGGACCAAGGCCACTCCACAGACCTCATCCCACGTGAGCTTTCAGCGGCCTTTTATACCGTCTCCCACCGCACACCTGTTGCAAGAATTCACGACGCCAGCATACAAGATAGAGCCCTAGACTTGTTCTGATCATTCCTCTCAGGAAGAAGCCAAAGGGTCCAACTGCCACCCTTCCTCTTCTATCCCACGTAAATCACATGCGGACTCCCACAGGGGTCATCTCTGAGCCCGACCCTATTTGACATATACATTGCCCCCCTCGCCGCCAGCGTCCGACAACACGGCCCCAACATCGTTTCCTATGCTGATGACACCCAGCTCATCCTCTCCCTCACCATAGACCCCACTGCCGCCAGACTCAACTTCCAGGAAGGAATGCAGGACGTCACAGTCTGGATGACCAACAGCTGCCTGAAGCTCAATGCTGTGAAGACAGAAGTCCTTGTCCTTGGAACCACCCCTTCAGCATGGGACTACACCTCATGGCCTTCGCCCTCATAAGCCCACCAACCCACTCGGACCACGCCAGAAACCTCGGCCTCCTACTCGACCCATACCTCACCATGAGCAGACAGGTCTAGGCAGTCACCTCCAGCTGTTCAACACCCTCCGCATCCTCAGCCAGCCCTTCAAATGGATGCCCCCAGAGTCATGGAAGACAGTCACCCATGCACTCTATGCCACCATTTACAAGTCCCTACTCTGCAGAGTACTGACATTACAGTGCACCGCCACCATGACTCGTCCTCGGCATTCTCGGCACTAACACATCAGCCAACGCCTACATAGACTCCACTGTCTCCACTGGTGTAAAGAGTGACCTTCAAAATCATCACTCACGCCTACAAATGACTACACATCAACGTAAACAAATACCTCAACAACAGAATCAAATTCCACGTACACAAATGAGACATCTATCTTCCAACCCCGCGTATCCACAGAGCCAGAGCAGGCGGGAGATCCTTCTCCCACATTGCATCCAATACCGGGAACGAGCTACTGGCAGACATCAGAGGTGCCCCCTCCCTGTACACCTTCATGAAGACCCTCAAGACCTGGCTCTTCAGCTAACAGATCAGCGACACCCCAACTGAGTGCCTTGAGACCTTCACGGGTGAGTAGCGTGCTTACAATTCCCCTGAGTGGTTGATTGATTGTGTTATCATCATGTGATGATTGTTCCTCTTCTGCACTGCTTGAGGTGGTGGGGCAACGCTCTTCCAACATAGCGGTAGAACCGCCACTGGGGATGCATCATCTACATGTGATAGGCATGAGCAACTACCCCCCCCCCCCGGCCCTCCTGCGCTACGTGTCTCACCGTCTCCTTACCTTTACATTGACCCTGTGGCGCTGTCCACTGCACTCTCTCCAAACCTGTGACTCAGCCAGCAGGAGCCTGAGCCAGGTGTGATTTCACTGTGCTCTTGCAATGATTTATCAGGCTACATTCCTTAAAGCAAAGATGCTTCTGCCATTATTTTCAAAGCAGTAATTAATGTGTTGTCACTCATTTACCAGCACCTAAACCCAAGCACACTCTTTGGTCTTTTTTTTTTTAAATATATTTTTATTGTGGTCAAAAGTAAGACCCAAAATAACATATTACAAAACAAATCCCTCAGTTGGTGGTACGACAATTGTAAGACATAACAATCGAACAATCATAGAGACAACGGAGCTAGATGCATAAAAAACGAGGAATAAGATCAAGGAAAAAAATCCCAAGGAAAGTATAAATTTTGGAGATGGGTGGTAATGAACTGCCTGCAAATGCACCAAACATCCCCTAAACGGTGCCCATATCTTCCTAAGCCAAGACTGCTGGTCATCATTATCGATAATCAGGCTATCCAATAGGCCTATATTGATAAATTCATGCCACCAGAGCATAGCGTTGGGAGCCTGGGCCAGCAACCAATATCAAACCAGAATCAATCGAGCTAGAGAGATAGTTCGGAAGAAAATACCACTTAGGTGGACTGATAAACAAGGTGAATGACCAAATACAATGAATTTAGGGTGGCACCTCATTATAGTTATGCAAAGCATATTCAGCTTAACAAATATGGTCCGCCACTTCTGAAAAATAATGGGACAAATGACGAAGATGTGAACTGACTCTGTCCAATCGCCAGAACATCGAAAACCCTTAGAGTCCTGCCTCAAATTCATAATAAATAAAGGATGAGGAGTCATTGATAAATTTAAAGTGATGAGTTTTAACCCGGGAGACATTCAGGACTGTATTTAATAAAATATATTTTTGTCTTATTTCATCAGGAATAACTTGAACCCCAAGATGTCGGCTTCACTTATCAGTCAATGTCTGAAAAATATCAGGCCACTGTTTGATCTGTGCTGTCAGGATCATTTGATACACCTGACTAATACTCTTCTTAGGTGGGCCCTGCTTCAAGTATTCTAAAAAGGCGTTAGCAGAACAATTAACGTCTTCCACCCTCGAAAAATACAAAAAATCTTAATAGGCTGATATGAAACACTGAGAAAGGGATCTTTCCCTTTCTTAGGAAAGATAACAATGTTGGTCTCAGTCCATGACAGAGGAACCTGCCCAAGTAATTCAAAAGAGTTGAATAGATCATGGAGAACCGGCACTACAGGATGTGACAAACTAACATAGAAATCCAATGGAAGTTGATCGGTACCATAGGCCTTGCCTCGTGCCAGCTAGTCAATAGCGTCTTACACTTCAGAGACTGATATTTGACCTTCTAGCTTATACTGTTGTGTAGTAGATAGCTTC
Organism: Triturus cristatus; assembly: GCF_964204655.1. Classification (NCBI taxonomy): domain Eukaryota; kingdom Metazoa; phylum Chordata; class Amphibia; order Caudata; family Salamandridae; genus Triturus; species Triturus cristatus. Next base: position 965,634,886 of record NC_140589.1, read on the forward strand.
TAGTGATGGTGGACCCGAAGAAACTGAACGATCTGGTCTGTGAAAGGGACCAATTCCTATTCACACAGCGTCTGATAAAAGCTGTGGAACTCCTCTTGTATAAGGGCAGGATTGGTCACAATAGCCCCTTGAGGGTTCTTAATCCCAGAGATAGCAGATGCATTAGCTCTATCATGGACCTGGAAAGATAACACTCAGCCCATTTCTTCGATAAAGAATTGTGATCCGATATAACCCTAGGATTCAAAGAAACTCTGCAAATATGGACACCCTGAACTCACAACTTGTGCAAGTCGATAATGTTCAGGAAAGCCTTCCAACTGTTGTGGGAGCAGTCAAGACCCAGATCTCAGGACAGGAATTTCAGATGACCATGCTCTCATCAAGAGTCTAAGATTTGGAGGATAGGTCTCACCGGAATAACCTCAGGATATTAGGGATCCCTGAGGGGTCAGAAGAACAATCCGAGAGTCTAGTTTGGTTGTTCAGGTAAGCCTTTTTACACTGGGGGGCTGAGATATAGACAGCATGATTGAGAGAACTCATCGATATCCATTCTCACATCCTCATTATTCACGGGCCATCCTGATATATGTGGGTAACTTCCTCCTCCGCTAGGAGATAAACAGGGCTGCTCATCCAAGATCACCAGTGAAAGCATCTGGAGTGGAGTTTTTTGTTCGATCAGATTTCTCTCATTAGACTGTAGTTCGGCGTTGGCAGCTGAGAGAGCATTACCCGGCACTGCAAAAGCTTAGAGCTTCGTTTTCATTACTGGAGCCTGCAATCCTGTGCATCCAATATCAGGAGCAAATGTATTCATGTTTTGAACAGCCTTAGGTTGAGGAGCTCTTGACCAAGTTAGTGGGGGGAAATAAGGAGACTAATGGATCTGGCTGATTCTGTTTTGTCTTTTTCTTCTTGATTCTTTTCCCTATAGGTTGTTATAGAGTAGTTTATTCAGTCTCTTGGGTATGCCTTCCCTCTTTTCTTTTTTTTATTTCTCTTTGCTAATGGAAGCTTTAGGTCTGCAGGGTCAGCTGACACCTAGATTTGATTTCATGAAAGTTTCAGGAGGGTTCTTTATTTATTGATTATGGCTGTGGGGGGAAACCATTTTGGGTCCTTTGGGCGGGTGTCTCGGGTGTTCTCTGGCCTGCCCTGCCCCTTTTGTTCTTTTTTCCACATCCATCCTCGGTCTGGGGTGCTCCAGGGGGAGCGGAGTTTATGTACTCATGTCTACTGCAGTGCTAGTGGTATTCTTTTGGCAAGGGGGCCGTCTGCCCTTTTTCTGGGCCTTGCATGGAAGGGATAGGCCTGGGGGAAAGCTGTGGGTCACTTTTGTCTTTATACTGACTTTTTCGTTGCAATTTTTGGTCAGCTTGCTGGAAAAAAAATTAGGCCTTATGGTTGTGGATGGTAAAGTTGGGACTAAGAATGATTCTGTGCTGTTGTTCTCTTTAAGGGTGTGCTGGTTGTTCGATCAAGAATGTCCAGGTTTTGCCAAGGGTGTGGTCCTGACCAGCATCTTCATATTCTTTCGTGGAATATCAATGAAATGGAGCATTCAGTATGCATTAGTTGGAGAAGCCATTAAAGGCAGTTCAAATAGACCAATAAGTCTATGGAGAAAGTGCTCTGGTATTACTTCTGGTCGAATCTTTCTTTTGACCCATGAGATCAACCAATCCATGGCGGCAGATTTAAGTATTTTGGTATATGCCATTCAGAGAGATACAAGGAATGCTGGAGGGAATGAAGGGTTTTGCTTATTTTCTTTATAGTTTAGTGGACCAATTTTTGTCAACCATTTACAAAACCCTAATCTACAGAATAGATGAGCAATTCAAATGTGTTGCTGAACAGTTCAAGAACCTTCAAAGGACCATTGTACTTTCTATGTCAGTAGGGCGATGCTCCATTGTTGGAGAAAGATGCCCACAACTGTAGAATAAGTTATATATTTTCTACTTCTTTTCCTTTGACCCTGTCACCAGGCAGGTCGCTCCCCCCCTCCGCCACGCAGCCCCCTGTGGGTTGAACCTCCGTTGCCGCTTTTGCTGCCTGACTGCTCTCTCCCTTTTTTATTCTGTACCCCTGCGCTTGGCTTTCAGTGCCACTTTGTTTTTTCATTCTGTACCCCTGTGCTCTGCTTTCTGTACCCCTGTGCTCTGTTGTCCCTCTCCCGCCGTCTTATCCTGCCGTTTTTTCCCCGCATTTTCCCCCGCCGCTGAGCCCCTGCGGCCCTGCCCCCTTCACTCCCATTGGCCGCCCCGCTCCCACCTCCCAGCTGCTCCTCCCTCCGCCCTCATATGGAGGCCGCGAAGTGGTGGTAGAGAGCGACCTTTGACCCTGTCACCAGGCAGGTCGCTCCCCCATCCACCACGCAGCCCCCTGTGGGTTGAACCTCCATTGCCGCTTTTGCCACCTGACTGCTCGCTCCCTTTTTTATTCTGTACCCCGGCGCTTGGATTTCTGTGCCACTTTGTTTTTTCATTCTGTGCCCCTGTGTTTTGCTTTCTGTACCCCTGTGCTCTGTTGTCCCTCTCCCGCCATCTTTTCCCGCCATTTTTTCCCGGGGTTTTCCCCTGCCGCTGAGCCCCTGAGGCCCTGCCCCCTTCACTCCCATTGGCCGCCCCGCTCCCACCTCCCAGCTGCTCCTCCCTCCCTCTGCCCTCATATGGAGGCCGCGAAGCAGTGGTAGAGAGCGACCTTTGACCCTGTCACCAGGCAGGTCGCTCCCCCCATCCGCCACGCAGCCCCCTGTGGGTTGAACCTCCGTTGCCGCTTTTGCCGCCTGACTGCTCGCTCCCTTTTTTATTCTGTTCCCCTGCGCTTGGCTTTCTGTGCCACTTTGTTTTTTCATTCTGTGCCCCTGTGTTTTGCTTTCTGTACCCCTGTGCTCTGTTGTCCCTCTCCCGCCGTCTTTTCCCGACGTTTTTTTCCCCAGGTTTTCCCCCGCCGCTGAGCCCTTGCGGCCCCGCCCCCTTCACTCCCATTGGCCGCCCGCTCCCACCTCCCAGCTGCTCCTCCCTCCCTCTGCCCTCATATGGAGGCCGCGAAGCGGTGGTAGAGAGCGACCTTTGACCCTGTCACCAGGCAGGTCGCTCCCCCCATCTGCCACGCAGCCCCCTGTGGGTTGAACCTCCGTTGCCGCTTTTGTCGCCTGACTGCTCGCTCCCTTTTTTATTCTGTACCCCTGCGCTTGGCTTTCTGTGCCACTTTGTTTTTTCATTCTGTGCCCCTGTGTTTTGCTTTCTGTACCCCTGTGCTCTGTTGTACCTCTCCCGCCGTCTTTTCCCGCCGTTTTTTCCCTGGGTTTTCCCCCGCTGCTGAGCCCCTGCGGCCCCGCCCCCTTCACTCCCATTGGCCGCCCCGCTCCTACCTCCCAGCTGCTCCTCCCTCCCTCTGCCCTCATATGGAGGCCGCAAAGCGGGCGCGCAGCGGACGAGCCGCCCGTCTGCGCCTGTCCGCGCCTGGAGCGCACCCAGCGCCAGAACCCCTGGACCCCGCGCAACGCCAGTCTGCACTAAGACGCAAGCATCCTCCATGCACTCAACACCAGACGAGACCACCCCTGCTACTGGGTCACCCCGAAACGCACCCAGGGGCCTTTCACCTGCCGGAACTGCAGATTCACCAGCATCCAACCCTCCACACCACCAGCCAGAGAACCCAACCACCTCCGCTGCATCCTCCTCAACACCCGCTCTGCTCGCAAGCACGCCATCGAACTCTGGGACCTCCTAGACTCCACCGCCCCCGACGTCGCCTTCCTGACGGAGACCTGGCTGAACGCCACTTCAGCACCAGACATCGCCATAGCCATCCCACAGGGCTACAAGATCTCCCGCAGAGACCGCACCAACAGATTGGGAGGAGGAATCGCCATCATCCACAAAGACTCCATCAAAATCTCAACGAACACCGATGACACCCTCACCACCGCCGAGCAAATTCACTTCCAGATCCACACCGACCCCAGCACCACCCTCAGAGGAACTCTCATCTACAGACCTCCTGGACCCCGCCCACAGTTCAGTGACACCATCGCCGACCTCATCAGCACCCACGCCCTCGCTTCCACGAACTACATCCTCCTCGGGGACCTGAACTTCCACCTCGAGAACAACAACGACGCCAACTCCACCGCCCTGATTGACAACCTCGCCAACCTCGGACGCAAACAGCTCGTAACGACACCTACTCACGCCGCTGGACACACGCTCGACCCCATCTTCTCCGCAAGCCCCCACGTCTCCTTCAACCACACCACCGAACCACACTGGACCGACCACAGATGTGTCCACTTCACCTTCAGAAAACCCACCACACACCACCACACCCAACTGCTACCACGCCGCTGCTGGGGCAAGGACACCGAGGACCAACTGACTACCGCCCTCGCCCTGAGACCACCCACCGACCCCACCGACCCAGACACCGCCGCGACCAACCTCACACAGTGGATCAACGACTGCGCCAACACCCTTGCCCCTCTCAAGACCTCTATAACCAACCACACCAACAAGAAAGCCGCCTGGTTCACTGAGGACCTCCGGATCTCCAAGCACACCTGTCGGAAGCTGGCGAAGAAATGGCTCCATGACCGAACACCAGACAATCACACAGCCCTGAAGAGCGCCACCCGCAGACACCACCAACTCATCAGGACCGCCAAGAAGACCGCCTTCAAGGACCGCCTAGACAACAACGCACACAACACCAAAGAGCTCTTCAGCATCGTGAAAGAACTCTCCAACCCCAGCTCCAACACCAACGACATCCCGCCATCTCAAGACCTGTGCGACTCCCTGGCCACCTTCTTCCACCGCAAGATCACCGACATCCACGACAGCTTCAACTCTGACCCCCCCGCACCCACCTCCGAGTCCACCAGGCCTGCGACTACCACTCGCACCAGTCGCCTGACCGTCTGGTCCAGCGTCAGCGACGAAGACACCATCAAAACCATGAACACCATCCACTCCGGATCCCCATCGGACCCCTGCCCTCACCACGTCTTCAACAAAGCCAGCGCAACCATCGCGCCCCACCTCCGGAAAACAATCAACTGTTCCTTCGAGACAGCAACCTTCCCAGAAAGCTGGAAGCACGCCGAGATCAACGCCCTTCTGAAGAAGCCCACGGCGGACCCCAAGAACCTCAAGAACTTCCGGCCCATCTCCCTGCTCCCTTTCCCGGCAAAAGTGACCAAGAAGATTGTCAACAAACAGCTGACCCGCTACCTCGAAGTTAACAACATCCTGGACCCTTCCCAATCCGGTTTTCGCAGCAACCACAGCACCGAGACCGCCCTCATCGCCGCCACTGACGACATCCGGACCCTGATGGACAAAGGAGAAACAGCTGCCCTCATGCTCCTGGACCTATCAGCAGCCTTTGACACGGTCTGCCACCGCACCCTATCAGCACGCCTCCATGACGCCGGTATCCAAGAGAAGGTCCTTCCTCTCCGGCAGAACCCAGAGCGTCCGCCTCCCACCCTTCCGCTCCAAAACCAACGAGATCATCTGCGGCGTCCCACAGGGATCCTCCCTCAGCCCGACGCTGTTCAATATCTACATGGCCCCCCACGCCCACGTCGCACGACAACACAACCTCAACATCATGTCCTACGTCGGCGACACCTCCACAGAGGAATGAAGGCCGTAGCCGACTGGATGAAGGACAACAGACTGAAGCTGAACTCAGACAAGACGGAGGTCCTCATTCTCGGACCCACCCCATCAGCCTGGGATGACTCTTGGTGGCCCACGTCACTAGGCACAGCCCTGGAACCCACGGACCACGCACGCAACCTGGGGGTCAACCTCGACTCCACTCTCTCCATGACCAGGCGAGTCAACGCCGTCTCCGCGTCCTGCTTCAACACCCTCCGTATGCTCCGCAGGATCTTCAAATGGATCCCCCTCGACATGAGAAAAACCGTTACCCAGGCCCTCATCACCAACAGACTCGACTACGGGAACGCCCTCTACTCAGGAACTACAAACAAGCTCCTGAGATGACTCCAACGCATCCAGAACGCCTCGGCCCGACTCATCCTTGACGTCCCCCGCTGCAGCCACATCACACTCCACCTGAGAGGCCTGCACTGGCTCCCCGTCAACAAAAAGATCACCTTCAAGCTCCTGATCCATGCACACAAAGCATTGTACAACACCGGACCCACCTACCTCAACAACCGACTCAGCTTCCACACCCCCACCCGAGCCTCCGCTCAGCCAACCTCACCCTCGCCACGGTCCCTCGCATCCGAAAAACCACCGCCGGCGGCAGATCCTTCTCCTACCTCGCCGCCACGACCTGGAACACTCTCCCCACCATCCTACGACAGACCCAGGACCTGCTGGCCTTCAGAAGACTCCTCAAGACCTGGCTCTTCGACCAGTAGCACGCCCCCCTCCCCAGCGCCTTGAGACCCTCTCGGGTATGTAGCGCGCTTTAAAAATGCAGTGATTGATTGATTGATTGTAGTTTTCATTGTACTTTAATGTGTGCATGTGTATGAGTGTGCATTCTTGTGTATTAAATATGTGTTTTTATTTGCTAAATAATTCTGCTTATTTACATTTCCCTCTTTTGGGTTCTTTTTCAGTAGATAAAAGAAACATGCTGCCTGAATAGCAAATGGTTAAAAAAGTGTTTCTACAGCTAGAATTTATAGCATGGGGGAAAAAAAAGCCAATCGGTTGGAGGCACTAGTGTTGATGATTCTTGGCAATTTGTTACTTCAATTAGAGGATTCCCATTGCCCACCCACGGTAAAATACTGTCTCTCCCATAATGGTAATATTTCTTGTCAACTTGTGGTCAGACATGGTATAATGCCTTCCCCTAGTAACATGACGGCCTTGGGACAATAAATCCTGGCATGTTTTGGTCATCCGTGATCTCTGGCATTACGATAGTCCTTGGAGAATGCTGGGTATTTTTGGCATATTAAAAAGTGCCATGGTCTGATTGGTCTGCCATAGAAAATGAAACCAGAATGTGGCTGAGAGGGATTTGCTAAACATGTTCTTTAGGATATTCTTAAATATTTCTATTTTATGTTTGTTAAGATATCTATAACGTAGATGCTAAAGGTAGAACTAGTACTTTCTAGGTATTGCCATGTTTTCAGAGTATCCTAGAGAGTAAGATATTACCAGAACAAACATGGCATCCCATTTGTCCCCTTATATGTGGTGTCACTAGGGACAGGAAAGTTTGAAACAGCCAACATGGAGTTCAAGGGAAAACTGAATTTTTAGAAGCTTATTGTATCCAAAGTAAATTTCTATCGTTTGGGGCACTGCTGCAGGTGATATGACAATAACTATGTTGTTGAATAATCAAGCAATCAAGCCAAATATTATGTTTCAAAGTAGAAAGTACTGCAAGGTCACTGGAAAAAATGTTGTTTGAAAAATGTGTCCCATAATAAGGCATTATTAGAAAGACAAGGAAGAGGTGAATCTTGGGTGTCATGCTAAATAACTACACTAGAGGCCATTTCTTCATAGCTAGCATGGGAGGACAAGGGAAACATTCAAGACATGGTTCCAATTCAAATACTAGCATCCCCTCTCACCTACCATTTCTCTCCCAGCAGTATGATGTATAAGTGTAACCATTTGCATGATCCCATGCACCATTACACCTGTGGCAGGCCAATTGGGTAGCTGTGAAACATACCAAAAATAGTCATTAGGCAAAAAGACTTCAGAAGCTGACCGCACTAAACATTATTACAACCCCTCTCCTTTCGGATCAGTCTACAGCCCCGATCTTGGATGATCTTGGATGAGTAAAAAGATGATAACAAGATGTTAGAATAGGGAATTGTGTTTACCTGTATATAAATATATACACTCACACAAATCTTTAGCACACAATGCAGTCACCATTATGTAGTTATGGTTTAGACAAATTCTCCATTGAAAAGGCTTTTTCGGATTTCACCAAGACCTTAAACCCTGCAACAAAATTTGCAAGGTACAGTCCACCACGCCAAACTGTGTACAGTACTGTACAGGGGGAAAAAGTTAAGAGGAGAGTCGAAAAAAGTAATTATTCTAAATCCAATAAATGTAATTGTTAGCTGACCCTTTGAGAGAACAGCTTACTCATACAAGAAGAATGTGTTTACTAACAGTGTTTTTTTCTACAATTTGTGGTTCAGCATGATCAAGCATTATTTTTTATTTCACTGCAGGCAACTAAACAGTATAATCCAATATTGTACTTAATATTGCAAATAAACATTTGTTTGTTTGAAATCCATGTCTTTCAAGTTATTTACCCCAACGTAAATATGTAAAATAAACAATACATAAAAGGTAACATGTAATATGGTCCAATATGCTATAGAGGGGTGATGTCATATACCAAAAAGGGTGAGAGGGCAAGTCCTCTGCAAACATTAAACAATGAGTTTGTATCTGAAATAGGATTGCCACTGCCCACTGGACTGACAGCTATGGTGTGCCTGTTTTGTCAAAAGTGCTGTCACTTTTTACAGAAAACAGCAAATAGTTATGAGGTATCTGCAGGGCAAAAAGGGACTACTTTTATTTTGTAATGGATTGCGCACAGTACAAGTGTCAGATGAGGTCTTAGGCACTTGTAAATGGGGATGTGGGTATACACATTCTGCAGATTTAGGAAGTAAAAGTAAATATAATCTGTGTATCAATGGCAGAATAGTTGCAAGCTCACTTTGAAAAGTGGTTATGATTTGACAAATATGTTTACTCTGCGTAGGTGCAACAAAGGGATTTGAAGGGAGTATAGGATAGTCTGGAGGAGTGAAAGAAAGGATGAGAGGCGGACGGTCTTGCAAATTGCGCATTGTATATATTCATTTATGTAAAGAATTGATTGGTGGCCTTTATTAATCCTTGCAAAAACAGCATTCATTTGCCATTGATAAACCTTCCAGAAAAGTAATTACAAAACCCCTAGACCATTAAGATTTGGATGCTGTAAAGAAGAGATTGTACAGTTTTGCTTTCGACGGGGATAGGGCAAGGGATGAGAGTGGCTTTGTAGACCATCCACCATTGCAGAAGCCAAGTGGATAAAATGTACTGAGACAAAGAAAATATTCAAAAACGTGGTGGACTTTAAAATCCTTTCTTACTTACCCTTTCGCCAGAGCAAAGTAGCAATCTGTTGTCCTGCCTCATCATCTCCTCTGTGGTGGGCCAGGGTGGCTGCTGAAGTGGTAAAAATAGCATGAGACAAAACGTACTCCAAGACCCATTTCCATTATCCACACAACACCATGCCCAAAATAAAAAACCTTTATCAAAGGGTTTAGCAGCTCCCGCGTTTTAGAAGGTGATCACATGCTCCTTTAAATGCCAAGTTTATCAACCTAATGCAATCTCATGAATTGTATGGGAGGCATGTGCATATAAATGTAGGAATATGGATGTGGTTGAAACTGGAGAGCCAAAATATATCCAATGTGTATGAAGATCTATAACTATTGAACTTATTTAAACTTTATTTGTAGGTTGGGTAGGTAAGGGAGGAAGTGCCAGAGAATGAAATGGGGATGCTGAAAGAAGATTGACGTCTAATCCAGACATAAGGCAAAGAAGAGGAAAGGGGTAAGAAATTGTCAGAAAAGAAGCTAAGGGGACTTTTCACTTACCCATGCTCTTCCAGCAATATGATGTGGGATGTTCAAAATCAAGGTAACACACATCTGTCTCATGTAGTCTCTAGAAAGGCATACAGGAAGCTGCAAAGAATCGAAAAAATGACTTCAGCAAAGATTAAGGCCAACTCCATCCTCCACTAATGAGGCTCACATTCCCGCTCTGCCCACATCTTTGTATGTGAAGATATAAAATTATTAATATTGTACTACCATGTTATAAAATAAACATTAACCGAATATTGAGAATGTAAGTATATATAAATAAGTATGGAGGTTTTTTTAATTTCTCTTTGCTAATGGAAGCTTTAGGTCTGCAGGGTCAGATGACACCTAGATTTGATTTCATGAAGGGCTCATGAGGGTTCTTTATTTATTGATTATGGCTGTGGGGGGAAAACATTTTGGGCCCTTTGGGAGGGTGTCTCAGGTGGTCTCTGGCCTGCCCTGCCCCTTTTGTTCTTTTTCCCACATCCATCCTCGGTCTGGGGTGCTCCAGGGGGAGGGGAGTTTATGTTCTCATGTCTACTGCAGTGCTAGTGGTATTCTTTTGGCAAGGGGGTCGTCAGCCCTTTTTCTGGGCCTTGCATCGAAGGGATAGGGTTGGGGGAAAGCTGTGGGTCACTTTTGTCTTTATAATGACTTTTTTGTTGCAATTCTTTTTCAGGTTGCTGGAAACAAATGAGGCCTTATGGTTGTGGATGGTAAAGTTGGGGCTAAGAATTATTCTGTGCTGTTGTTCTCTTTCAGGGTGTGCTGGTTGTTCGATCAAGAATGTCCTGGTTTTGCCAGGGGTGTGGTCCTGGCCAGCATCTTCATATTCTTTTGTTGAATATCAATGGAATGGAGCATTCAGTATGCATTAGATGGAGAAGCCATTAAAGGCAGTTCAAATAGACCAATAAGTCTATGGAGAAAGTGATCTGGTATTACTCCTGGTCGAATCTTTCTTTTGACCCTTGAGATCAACCAATCCATGGCGGTAGATTTTAGCATTTTGGTATATGCCATTCAGAGAGATGCAAGGAATGCTGGAGGGAATGAAGGGGTTTGCTTATTTTCTTTATAGTTTAGTGGACCAATTTTTGGCAACCATTTACAAGACCCTAATCTACAGAATAGATGAGGAATTCAAATGTGGTGCTGAACAGTTTATGAACCTTCAAAGGACCATTGTACTTTCTATGTCAGTAGGGCGATGCTCCATTGTTGGAGAAAGATGCCCACAACAGGAGAATGAGTTATATATTTTCTACTTGTTTTCCTTGTGGTTTTCATTGTACTTTAATGTGTGCATGTGTATGAGTGTGCATTCTTGTGTATTAAATATGTGTTTTTATTTGCAAAATCATTCTGCTTATTTACATTTGCCTTTTTTTGGGTTCTTTTTCAGTAGATAAAAGAAACATGCTGCCTGAATAGCAAATGGTTAAAAAAGTGTTTCTACAGCTAGAATTTATAGCATGGGGGAAAAAAACAATCTGTTGGAGGCACTGGTGTTGATGATTCTTGGCAATTTGTTACTTCGTTTAGAGGATTCCCATTGCCCACCCACGGTAAAATACTGTCTCCCCCATAATGGTAATATTTCTTGTCAACTTGTGGTCAGACATGGTATAATGCCTTCCCCTAGTAACATGACGACCTTGGGACAATAAATCCTGGCATGTTTTGGTCATCCGTGATCTCTGGCATTAAGATAGTCCGTGGAGAATGCTGGGTATTTTTGGCATATTAAAAAGTGCCATGGTCTGATGAGTCTGCCATAGAAAATGAAACCAGAATGTGGCTGAGAGGGATTGGCTAAACACGTTCGTTAGGATATTCTTAAATATTTCTATTTTATGTTTGTTAAGATATCTATAACGTAGATGCTAAAGGTAAGACTAGTACCTTCTAGGTATTGCCATGTTTTCAGAGTATCCTAGAGAGTAAGATATTACCAGGACAAACATGGCATCCCATTTGTCCCCTTATATGTGGTGTCACTAGGGACAGGAACGTTTAAACAGCCAACATGGAGTTCAAGGGAAAACTGAGTTTTTTAGAAGCTTATTGTATCCAAAGTAAATTTCTATCGTTTGAGGCACTGCTGAAGGTGATATGACAATAACTATGTTGTTGAATAATCAAGCAATCAAGCCAAATATTATTTTTCAGGTAGAAAGTACTGCAAGGTCACTGGAAAAAATGTTGTTTGAAAAATGTGTCCCATAATAAGGCATTATTAGAAAGACAAGGAAGAGATGAATGTTGGGTGTCATGCTAAATAACTACACTAGAGGCCATTTCTTCATAGCTAGCATGGGAGGACAAGGGAATCATTCAAGACATGGTTCCAATTCAAATACTAGCATCCCCTCTCACCTACCATTTCTCTCCCAGCAGTATGATGTATAAGTGTAACCATTTGCATGATCCCATGCACCATTACACCTGTGGCAGGCCAATTGGGTAGCTGTGAAACATACCAAAAATAGTCATTAGGCAAAAAAGACTTCAGAAGCTGACCACACTAAACATTATTACAACCCCTCTCCTTTCGGATCAGTCTACAGACCCCAATCTTGGATGATCTTGGATGAGTAAAAAGATGATAACAAGATGTTAGAATAGGGAATTGTGTTTACCTGTATATAAATATATACACTCACACATATCTATAGCACACAATGCAGTCACCATTATGTAGTTATGGTTTAGACAAATGCTCCATTGAAAAGGCATTTTCAGATTTCACCAAGACCTTAAACCCTGCAACAAAATTGGCAAGGTACGGTCCACCACGGCAATCTGTGAACAGTTCTGTACAGGGGAAAAAAGTTAAGAGGAGAGTCGAAAAAAGTAAATATTCTAAATCCAATAAATGTAATTGTTAGCTGACCCTTTGAGAGAACAGCTTACTCAAACAAGAAGAATGTGTTTACTAACAGTGTTGTTTTCTACAATTTGTGGTTCAGCATGATCAAGCATTACTTTTTATTTCACTGCAGGCAACTAAACAGTATAATCCAATATTGTACTTAATATTGCAAATAAACATGTTTCTGTTTGAAATCCAAGTCTTTCAAGTTAATTACCCCAATGTAAATATGTAAAATAAACAATACTTAAAAGGTAACATGTAATATGGTCCAATATGCTATAGAAGGGTTCTGGTGATGTCATATACCAAAAAGGGTGAGAGGGTAAGTCCTCTGCAAACATCAAACAATGAGTTTGTATCTGAAATAGGATTGCCACTGCCCACTGGACTGACAGCTATGGTGTGCCTGTTTTGTCAAAAGTGCTGTCACTATTTACAGAAAACAGCAAAATGTTATGAGGCATCAGCAGGGCAAAAAGGCGCTACTTTTATTTTGTGATGGATTGCGCACAGTACAAGTGTCAGATGAGGTCTTAGGGACTTGTAAATGGGGATGTGGGTATACACATTCTGCAGATTTAGGAAGTAAAAGTAAATATAATCTGTGTATGAATGGCAGAAAAGTTGCAAGCTCACCTTGAAAAGTGGTTATGATTTGACAAATATGTTTACTCTGCGTGGGTGCAAAAAATGGATTTGAAGGGAGTATAGGATAGTCTGGAGAAGTGAAAGAAAGAATGAGAGGTGGACGGTCTTGCAAATTGCGCATTGTATATATTCATTTATGTAAAGAATTGATTGGTGGCCTTTATTTATCCTTGCAAAAACAGCATTCATTTGCCATTGATAAACCTTCCAAAAAAGTAATTACAAAACCCCAAGACCATTAAGATTTGGATGCTGTAAAGAAGAGATTGCACAGTTTTGCTTTCGACGGGGGGATAGGGCAAGGGATGAGATTTGCTTTGTAGACCATCCACCATTGCAGAAGCCAACTACATCAAATGTACTGAGACAAAGAAAATACTCAAAAACGTGGTGGACTTTAAAATCCTGTTTTACTTACCCTTTCACCAGAGCAAAGTAGCAATCTGTTGTCCTGCCTCATCATCTCCTCTGTGGTGGGCCAGGGTGGCTGCTGAAGAGGTAAAAAATGGCATGAGGCAAAACGTACTCCAAGGGCCACTTCCATTATCCACACAACACCATGCCCAAAATAAAAATGCTTCATCAAAGTGTTTATCAGCTCCCGCGTTTTAGAAGGTGATCACATGCTCCTTTAAATGCCAAGTTTATCAACCTGATGCAATCTCATGAATTGTATGGGAGGCATGTGCATATAAATGTAGGAATGTGGATGTGGTTGAAACTAGAGAGCCAAAATATATCCAATGTGTATGAAGATCTATAGCTATTGAACTTATTTACACTTTATTTGTAGGTTGGGTAGGTAAGGGAGGAAGTGGCAGATAATGAAATGGGGATGCTGAAAGAAGATTGACGTCTAATCCAGACATAAGGGAAAGAAGAGGAAAGGGGGAAGAAATTGCCAGAAAAGAAGCTTAGTGGACTAGTGAAGTGGGCTTAATGGCAATGCAACAAGTGGAGATACTAAGAAGATGGTCTAAGGTATAGAGGTCTTATTGGTTGGGGAGAAATGCTAGGAAAAGGTTTGTTTAGAGGCTGGTCAGGTTAGTTATGGATTGGGAACAGGGTGTTGGAAATAACATTTATAGTGGATCCAATATTAGAAAACATACATGTAGGGTACTGAAAGACCCAAATACTTTTTCACTTACCCATGCTCTTCCAGCAGTATGATGTGGGATGTTCAAAATCAATGTAAAACTCTCCTGTCTCATGTAGTCTCTAGAAAGGCATACAGGAAGCTGCAAAGAATCAAAAAATGACTTCAGCAAAGATTAAGGCTACTCCATCCTCCACTAATGAGGCTCACATTCCCGCTCTGCAAACAGCTTTGTGTATGAGGATATACAATTATTAATATTGTACTACGATGTTATAAAACAAACATTAACCAAATATTGAGAATGTAAGTATATATAAATACGTATAGAGTTTTTATTCTGCACATCTGCAGTCCTTGAATATATATATATGTATTATGTGTATATCATCGAGTTATACACATGCACACATATATATATGTATGTATTGATATGTATATATAGATAAATGTATAAATGCCTGGGTACATGGGGTACAGCTGCTAGACAAATATTCACTCAGTATGGCCCTTTCTTTTGGGTTGTGTATCCCTCTGTTCAAAATACATCTTTGGAAAACTTCCCTGGGAAATAATGAAGTCTATGTAAACCGTTTTAGTTTTGCAGGTTTTGATGAGTCAATATCGCGTCTGGGGAATCCTAGAGGTGTGATCTAAAGAGGCAGACAGAATCTAATGTCAGGTGTTCTCTTGCACTGGAATGTTTAGCTAGAATGTGTAAAGTTGCAACAGTCACTAGAGTCTTCTAAAAGTAATCTAAAAGTTTTCAAAAGACGACAGACTAGATACACATTGCATGCTGTGCCCATGTGTGCTGTTTCCTAACATGTCTCCAGTATTCCCGTAAGACTTTGGTAGTCCAGCAACATCTTATGAAGTTTGCAGCATTCCACAAGCTCATGGAGTTACAGGGCCTAGGTCAGCATAGCTGGAGGAGGCTTGTTATGTACCAAGGAATATTTATCATGCATTAAAAGTTACTCTGGCAGAGTAGTCCCATTTATTTTGGCAGCTTTGGGTGCTAAGCTTCAACACTGGTATGAGCTTCTTCTCTGGTACTTCAATGCAATCTTGATTCTCGAACTTCCTACCAATCTAGTCCACGGCACATTTTTCACGTCTTTCAATACCATGTCCTGGTGTTAACATTAAGGAGTCCAAAGAGTTTGATGGCTCTGACAGAGGCCATCGAAGTAACTGCATGGATTCCTGAAAACGTTGTATTGCAAATATTGTATCATGAAAGGCATCATAATTTTCCTATATATATGTGAAAAGACTCAATATTTCCACTTGTGAATGACATTAAGAGTGTGCCATCATTAAATATGCATTTACAAAGCCAGGGAAAGTCCATATTTACTTTTGCACAGTTTGTACAAGCCATCAGTCTGGGTCTACTTCAATAAGAGAAAGCTTGCTTTCTGGTGGTGATGAGATAAACTGTTTCAAAGGTTTGCTTAGAATTTTTAAGTTATTCAGAAGATCGTGCAACAGCAGTGATTCACACAAAATCTTCCTCATACATTTTGACTATGTGTATATGGTGCTGTGACATAAACTACGCTGTCTTGGAAAATATACATTGTAAATAGTCATCTATTTAAAGAATCAATGATTAGCCTTTATTAGTCTTGATGAAACAGCATTCATTTGAAATTAGCAAACGTTGGGAAACTTTATTGTCAAAACTCAAAGATGTAATCACTGTTGGGTAAAATCCAATGAAGGATGAGGCAGTAAGATAAGACAATGTATGAGCAGCTTGTGTAGCTAGTTCTAGAGAGGGACAGGTGGCAAGAAATGACTGGTTTTGTCGACAACACATTGATAGAAACCAAAAGATCAAAAGTACTGAGAGAAAGGAAATGCTCAAGCACATGGTGAAGGAAATGCTGAAACACATGGTGAAGGAAATGCTCAAACACATGGTGAAGGAAATGCTCAAACACATGGTGAAGGAAATGCCCAAACACATGGTGGCCTTTGATGTCCTGTCTCACCCTTTCGCCAGAATAAGGTACGAGGCTTCGGCTCTCTCTCATTCTTGTGTCTGTGGGGAACCACTGTGGCTGCTGTAAAGGTAAAAAGTGCATTATACAAAACATCCTTTCAGGCCCACTTTCACTATCCACACCAAACTCTCCTTCCATGACCACAATGAAAGACTCTCAACAAACTTTTCAGTGGCACCCAGCTTTAAGTAGGACCTTGATCACTCAGAGTTTGTTGCCAGCAACCTCGTTTCTAGTAAATCATGTGAAGTAGGAGATGACAGTATTATTTAGCTGTAAATTCATATCTTCAGCCATGGTATCCTATATAAGTTCAAAGGCTTTAAAGATCTCCAGTGTCAGATAAGTGTATTTGGCTAGTTTGCATTCCATGAGTATAAATAAACTACATGAAGTATTTTTCTGTCAGACAAATATTACACGCAAATATGTGTAAAGTGAAATAACAGCGAGGATGCATGTTCATAGTTGTTAGGATTTAAGAGGTGCACAGGTTAATAGCCAATGGAAAGAGGTGGATCCTAGTGAAATGCACTAATTCAAAACAACAAACATAAACTTGTAAGATTAATGAAAGTCACATATTTTGCAGAGAAAGGTGAAGATTATCTTGACATGTGCAAAATGAGGCTTGTTTTCCTAAACATCAGCCTGGTTATGCAGTGTGTGCTATGTATTGGCACTACACTCCTGCATCTTTATACTTTTTTGTAATTGCACTCTGATCTCACTGCCCATATGCGTGTTTTCACTAATGATTAAGAGTGTCCCGAGAGTTCTCATCTAGAGCTGATTGTAAGGTATTATCCTCTGTTGCTCACTGCAAAGTGTGTTGACATGAGTTAATGAAATGTGCTGTGAGCATAGCACATTAATTGACTATTGTGTATGTGAGGGGATATGACAAGGAGAACAGGCAAATTAGAGCTTTTACCACTGACCATGTGGGGAATTCATCTATTAGCACTAAACCTCCTGTCTCACCACCATAGGAAGGCCAAATAGCCTATTGCAACTGCTGGCTTCCATACCTTCACTGAACATGGAGCACAGGTAAATAAGAATACTTATTGTGACCATTCTACTGCCTTGTACTAGCTGATCCACTTTCAGTATTCCAGAGAAAATTAAAATAATTATATTAATCAAAAAAGTGTCCATCCACTGGAACAACAGCTGAATATGAAAATCTTGAGAATTTGATACCATCCACATAAAATATATTTTTGGTGATGTTTATTTCTAACAACACTCTTTCACTGACAATACTAAATAACAAAAACAACAAACATTCATACAGGGTGTACAAAAATCTTTACTTTGATGTTCCTCATATTAGCTAGACATAGATTCCCTTGAAATGTTGTGCCACGAACAACAGGCATTCATGCCATACTACCTCTCAGCATCAATTAATCAGTAGATTTGTAGAGCACTTCTTGTTACCTTTGAGGGTATACAGGCAATGGCAGGGTCCAGTGAGTAGACGAATAGCCAAGTCTTGAGGGACTTTCAGAACTCTGGAAGAGATGGGAATGTCCAGAGATAAAGAGGTAGCTCATTCCATGACATCATTGCTAGGTAAGAGAAGGAGCAACGTCTGCATCTGCTATGTCAGTTGCGGGGGTGAAGGTTAGAGACGGAAGCGGAGCTGAGATGTCTGGTGGGCTGATGGAAGTTCAGGCGGTGGTTCAAGGAGGCAGGTCTGCAGTTGTGTTGGGCCTTGTATGGTTGGGCCAGGAGCTTGATACCCAGCATCTTTTCTGTAGAGAGAGCCAGTCGAGTTCTAAGGGGTGATGTCTGTTCATCTAGGGAGATCCAGGGCGAGTCTGGCTGCTGTGTTCTGTAATTGTCTGTAGTGGGTTGTAGCTTGGTGGGGGTCTGAGTTAAGAGTACCTCTGTCGCGCCGTGTTGAGCTTCAGGCCGTTGTCTTTCATCCAGCTGGCAACATCTGTAACGCAGTTGTGGAAGTTGGTTTTGGGGGTGTCTTCTGCCAGGGAGAGGATGAGTTGTATGTCATCGGTGCAGGTTATGCTGCCAGTCCATGGGTTTGGGTGATGCTAGACAGAGGTGTCATATAAGTGTCAAAGAGGGTGGGGATGAGCAAGAATCCAACGGGTACTCCACAGATGATTTCTTGGCTTCTAAGGAGAAGGGTATAATGACTTTTTTCTTTTTTCTGATGAGGCGAGGCGATCCATCTGAGAGCAACTCCTTGGATACCTCTGGTGTGCAGCCTTGTGATGAGTGTGTGGTGGGATTCGTATTGTAGGCTGCCGAGAGGTCCAGGAGGATCAGAGCCGCAGTCTCTCCTCAGTCAAGTAGGGCTCGGATGTAGTCAGTAGCCGCCATGAGGGCTGTCTTGGTGTTGTGGTTGCTGCTGAATCCAGATTGCATGGAGTCGAGTATTAGGTTCCATTCTAGATGTGAGGAGAGTTTTGGTTGATGGCTTTTACTAATACTTAGGCTAGGAATGTGTGCAGGGACATCGTTTGTCAGTTGTGGAATTCACTAGGATCTGACAATTGTTTCTTTAGTATGTTTTAGTCTTTGCGGAAGGTGGCTGTGGCAATTGAGGTGTTAAATAAGGGAGCGTGTAGGTGGCTGATGTCATTACAAGACCGACAGATACCATTAAGCAATAACGTTTCTATTGCTTCCCCAACATTCGGCCCTTTAAAGAACAATAATACATCATAAAGCAATAGAATGGTCAGACAATATGTATGTCCAGGAGACACAGTCATCATCCTCTTTTATTCGCTGCTCCATTACAGATAAGTACTTCTGCTATTTCTTTGTCTGTTGCTACTTATTTATTGTTGTTAAAGATCATATCTAGTCTTTAGTCATAGCACGGGATTGCCGTTCCAATTTATAGTTGGTCCTGGTAAGTTTTTAGGGAATTGAGTTTAACCTTTGTTTATTATTGTGTCATTACCTGCTTGACTTGTGTCAATACCTGCTGGAAAGACCACTGGTCCTTTGGATGGGTATATTAGTGTAACACGAGTGCCCAGCCTGCAACATCCAGCTTCTTGGTACCCGATCGGCTTCTACACCGATATTCAGACGGCTTCTATTTCAGTGCAGGCTTTCAAGTGGTAACACCCACTTGCTCCTCAGTGCGATCACAGGTCGACAGCGATCTCACACCTTTGCTTTCCCCTGCTTTGGGAAAGGTGCGATTGCAGTAGCTGCGGGTATGCCATTGCACAAGTATTTGAATAGGAAAGAGGCCTAGACATCCTCAATTGGAGATTCGGGGCAGGTTACCTTACAGCGACCCATCAGCAAGAACATATTGCCAGGCAACCATGTTGAAGCTCATCTAAAAGTCCTCCTTTGTTTGACGTTGAAGTTGCTTGGCAGCACGCGCAAGCACGGCGTGTCGCCAGACAACCACTCGTATTTTAAGAGTATACTTTGTACCAGGAATCAGCAGTGCTTTTTTGTCCTTTTTCCTGTAGTATAATTATATTGATTTAGAGCCCCTCTAGAGAGCTCATTTTGTCAACCGAAGCCACAGCAGTGCCCGAGCTCCCCCTATTGGCCTGATTAAGGTACATTTTTCTGGAAAGCTGAATGAAGTAGAGATTTTGTCTAACAACATATAATCATATTGACCCTAAAGGGTACATCCCTTTAATATTGCCCACAAGTTTTATATTGTTGTCAGCCTGGTTTTAACATAAGGGATTAGAAAGGAGGCCTCCAACACCCAGGTTTACCCTGCTTTTGATCTAGTGGGGGATTTGATAAGAAATTTCTGGAGGAGGAACTTAGGTCTTTGGTGAGAGAAGTATATGGCGCTGCACTTGTAAAGAGGAAGAGGGACACCCTTTCAGTGGAAAAGTGCTTTTTCCTGTGTGAGAAGGATTCCCCTTCTACCTCTAATACTTGTAAGAGGGGTAAGGTTTCCCAAAAGTGGAGGCATCTTGATCAGGCACAACCAATGCCTATGGCGCTGGTAGCCTGTGCACTACAATAGATGAACGAGCTCGCAGCAGCACAAAGAGAAGAGTTAGGAGATAAACAGGGTTGCTCATCCAAGATTACCTTGAAAGCAGCTGTAGTGGACTGTTTTGTTTGATCAGATTTCTCTCATTAGACTGTAGTTCGGCGTTAGCAGCTGAGAGAGCATATCCCGGCACTACAAAAGCTTAGAGCTTTGGTTTCATTACTGGAGCTTGCAATCTTGTGCATCCAATATGAGGAGCAAATGTATTCATGTTTTGAACAGCCTGAGTTGGAGGAGCTCTTGACCAAGTTAGTGGGGGGAAATAAGGAGACTAATGGATCTGGCTGATTCTGTTTTGTCTTTTTCTTCTTGATTCTTTTTCCTTATAGGTTGTTATAGAGTGGTTTATTCAGTCTCTTGGGTATGCCTTCCCTCTTTTCTTTTTTTATTTCTATTTGCTAATGGAAGCTTTAGGTCCGCAGGGTCAGTTCACACTTAGATTTGATTTCATGAAGGTTTCATGAGGGTTCTTTATTTATTGATTATGGCTGTGGGGGGAAATATTTTGGGTCCTTTGGGCGGGTGTCTCGGGTGGTCTCTGGCCTGCCCTGCCCCTTTTGATCTTTTTTCCACATCCATCGTCGGTCTGGGGTGCTCCAAGGGGGAGGGGAGTTTATGTACTCATGTCTACTGCAGTGCTGGTGGTATTCTTTTGGCAAGGGGGTGGTAAGCCCTTATTCTGGGCCTTGCATGGAAGGGATAGGGTTGGGGGAAAGCTGTGGGTCACTTTTGTCTTTATTCTGACTTTTTCATTGCAATGTTTGTTCAGGTTGCTGGAAACAAATGAGGCCTTATGGTTGTGGATGGTAAAGTAGGGACTAAGAATGATTCTGTGCTGTTGTTCTCTTTCAGGGTGTGCTGGTTGTTCGATCAAGAATGTCCAGGTTTTGCCAAGGGTGTGGTCCTGACCAGCATCTTCATATTCTTCTGTGGAATATCAATGGAATGGAGCATTCGGTATGCATTAGATGGAGAAGCCAATAAAGGCAGTTCAAACAGACCAATAAGTCTATGGAGAAAGTGATCTGGTATTACTCCTGGTCGAATCTTTCTTTTGACCCTTGAGATCAACCAATCCATGGCGGTAGATTTTAGCATTTTGGTATATGCTATTCAGAGAGATGCAAGGAATGCTGGAGGGAATGAAGGGGTTTGCTTATTTTCTTTATAGTTTAGTGGACCAATTTTTGTCAACCATTTACAAGACCCTAATCTACAGAATAGATGAGCAATTCAAATGTGGTGCTGAACAGTTTATGAACCTTCAAAGGACCATTGTACTTTCTATGTCAGTAGGGCGATGCTCCATTGTTGGAGAAAGATGCCCACAACTGGAGAATAAGTTATATATTTTCTACTTGTTTTCCTTTGACCCTGTCACCAGGCAGGTCGCTCCCCCCCTCCGCCACGCAGCCCCCTGTGGGTTGAACATCCGTTGCCGCTTTTGCCGCCTGACTGCTCTCTCCCTTTTTTGGGTTGTGTATGCCTCTGTTCAAAAAACATATTGAAGTCCATGTAAACCTTTTTAGTTTTACGAGTTTTGATGAGTCAAGGTCTCTTCTGGGGAATACCAGAGGTAGTGATCGAATAAAGCTTATTGAATCTCATGTCAGGAGTTCTCTTGCACCTGAATGTGTATCCAGAATGTGTGAACTTGCAGCAGGCACTAAACTCTTCTGAATATGATAATCTAAAAGTTTTCGAAAGACGACAGACAAAATACACATTGCATGGTGTGCGCATGTGTGTTTTTTCCTAAGATGTCTCTAGTTCTCTTGGAAAGACCTTGGTAGTTCTGCAACATCTTATGAAGTTTGCAGGCTTCCACAAGCTCCTCGAGTGACTGGACCTAGGTCAGCAGAGCTGGAGGAGGCTTCTTATGTACTAAGGAATATTTATCATGCATTAAAAGTTACTCTTGCAGAGTGGTCCCATTTATTTTGGCAGCTTTGGGTGCTAAGCTTCAACACTGGTATGAGCTTCTTCACTGGTACTTCAAAGCAATCTTGATTTTCAAGGTTCCTACCAATCTAGTCCATGACACATTTCTCGTCTTTCAATACCATGTCCTGTTCTTAACATTAAGGAGTCCAAAGGATAAATGGAAGTCAGTAGATCTTGGTAAGAGTGATGGTATAGTTTGGTGGCTCTGGCAGAGGGCATTGAATTAACTGCATATATGTTTGAAACCGTATTCCAAATCTTGTATCATAAAAGGCATCATAATTCTTCTAGACTTGTTTGTAAAATATATGTAAAGGACGCCATAATTCTACTTGTAAATGACATTAAGATGGATGCCATTAATTTACTTTTGCACAGTTGAAGTTTGTACAAGCCATCAGTGTGGATATACTTCATCAAGAGAAAGCTTTCTTTCTGGAGGTGATGAGATAAACAGTTTCAAAGGTTTGTTTGGAATGTATAATTTATTCAGAAGATCGCGGTGTCTTTTACATTGAGAGTGTGTATGGCTAGTTCAGCTGGTAATATTGGAATCAAAAAAGAAAGAAGCAGAAGTGATTCACATAAAATCTTCCTCATACATTTTGGCTATGTGTATATGTTAGTATTTCATAAACTACGCTGTCTTGATCTATTAAAAAATCAATTAGTAGCCTTTATTAACCTTGATGAAACGGCATTCATTTGAAGTTAACAAACCTTTGGAAACTTTATTGTCAAAACTCAAATAACATAAGGCTGTAATCACTGTTGGGTAAAATCCATTGAAGGATGAGGCAGTAAGATAAGACAATGTATGACAGAGCAGCTTGTGTAGCTAGTTCTAGAGAGGGACAGGTGGCAAGAAATGACTGGTTTTGTCGACAACACATTGATAGAAACCAAAAGATCAAAAGTACTGTGAGAAAGGAAATACTCAAACACATGGTGAAGGAAATGCTCAAGCAAATGGTGAAGGAAATGCTCAAACACATGGTGAAAGAAATGCTCAAACACATGGTGAAGGAAATGCTCAAACACATGGTGAAGGAAATGCTCAAACACATGGTGAAGGAAATGCTCAAACACATGGTGGCCTTTGATGTCCTGTCTCACCCTTTCGCCAGAATAAGGTACGAGGCTTCGGCTCTCTCTCATTATTGTGTCTGTGGGGAACCACTGTGGCTGCTGTAAAGGTAAAAAGTGCATTAGACAAAACATACTTTCAGGCCCACTTTCACTATCTACACCAAACTCTCCTTCCATGACCACAATGAAAGACTCTCAACAAACTTTTCAGTGTCACCCAACTTTAAGTAGGACCATGATCACTCAGAGTTTGTTGCCAGTAACCTAGTTTCTAGTAAATCATGTGAAGCAGGAGATGACAGTATTATTTAGCTGTAAAGTCATATCTTCTGCCATGGTATCCTATATAAGTTCAAAGGCTTTAAAGATCTCCAGTGTCAGATAAGTGTATTTGGCTAGTTTGCATTCCATGAGTATAAATAAACTGCATGAAGTATTTTTCTGTCAGACAAATAATACACGCAAATATGTGTAAAGTGAAATAACAGCGAGGATGCATGTTCACCTTGATAGGATGTAAGGGAGTGGACAGGTTAATAGCCAATGGAAAGAGGTGGATCCTAGTGAAATGCACTAATTTAAAACAACAAACGTAAACTTGTAAGATTAATGAAAGTCACATACTTTTGCAGAGAAAGGTGAAGATTATCTTGACATGTGCAGAATGAGGCACGTTTTCCTAAACATCAGCCTGGCTATTCAGTGTGTGCTATTTATTGGCACTACACTCCTGCATCTGTATACTTTTTTGTAATTGCACTCTGAACTCACTGCCCATATGCGTGTTTTCACTAATGATTAAGAGTGTTCCGAGAGTTCTCATCTAGAGCTGATTGTAAGGTATTATCCATTGTTGCCCACTGCAAAGAGTGTTGACATGAGTTAATGAAATGTGCTGAGAGCATAGCACATTAATTGACTATTGTGTATGTGAGGGGATATGACAAGGAGAACAGGCAAATAAGAGCTTTTACCACTGAGCATGTGGGGAATTCCTCTATTAGCACTAGACCTCCTATCTCACCACTACAGGAAGGCCAATTAGCCTATTGCAACTGCTGGCTTCCATACCTTCACCTTCACTGAACATGGAACACAGGTAAATAAGAATACTTATTGTGACCATTCTACTGCCTTGGACTAGCTGATCCACTTTCAATATTCCAGAGAAAATTAAAATAATTATATTAATCAAAAAAGTGTCCATCCACTGGAACAACAGCTGAATATGAAAATCTTGAGAATTTGATACCATCCATAGAAAATATATTTTTGGTGATGTTTATTTCTAAGCACACTCTTTCACTGACTATACTGTATAACAAAAACAACAAACATTCATAGAGGGTGTACAAAAATCTTTACTTTGGTGTTCCTCATATTAGCTAGACATAGATTCCCTTCAAATGTGTTGCTAAGAACAACAGGCATTCACTCCATACCGCCTCTCAGCATCAATCAGTAGATTTGTAGAGCACTTCTTGTCACCTGTGAGGGTATACAGGCAATGGCAGGGTCCAGTTGAGTAGACAAATAGCCAAGTCTTCAGGGACTTTCAGAACTCTGGAAGAGATGGCAATGTCCAGAGATAAAGAGGTAGCTCATTCCATGTCATTATTGCTAGGTAAGAGAAGGAGCAACCTCTGCATCTGCAATATCAGTTGCGGGGATGAAGGTTAGAGACGGAAGCGGAGCTGAGATGTCTGGTGGGCTGATGGAAGTTCAGGTGGTGGTACAAGTAGGCAGGTCCGCAGTTGTGTAGGGCCTTGGGCCAGGAGCTTGATTCCAAGCACCTTTTCTGTAGAGAGAGCCAGTCGAGTTCCCTTAGGTAAGGGGTGATGTCTGTTCATCTAGGTAGATCCAGGTCGAGTCTGGCTGCTGTGTTCTGTATTTGTCTGTAGTGGGTTTGTAGCTTGGTGGGGGTATGAGTTAAGAGTACCTCTGTCTTGTCTGTGTTGAGCTTCAGGCCGTTGTCTTTCATCCAGCTGGCAACATCTGTATCGCAGTTGTGGAAGTTGGTCTTGGTGGTGTCTTCTGCCAGGGAGGGGATGAGTTGTGTGTCATCGGTGTTGGGTATGATGCCAGTCCATGGGTTTGGGTGATACTGGACAGAGGTGTCATATAAGTGTTAAAGAGGGTGGAGATGAACAAGGATCTTACAGGTACTCCACTGATGATTTCCTTGGGTTCGAAGGAGAAGGGTAGAATGACTTTTTGCATTCTTCCGGTGAGGCAAGGCGATCCATCTGAGAGCAGCTCCTTAGATGCCTCTGGTGTGCAGCCTTGTGATGAGTGTGTGGTTGGAGACGTCTCATAGGCTGCCGAGAGGTCTAGGAGGATCAGAGCCGCAGTCTCTACTCAATCAAGTAGGGCTCGGATGTCGTCAGTAGCCGCCATTTGTGCTCTCTTGGTGTTGTGGTTGCTGCTGAATCCAGATTGGGTGGAGTTGAGTATTAGGTTCCGTTCCAGATGTGAGGAGAGTTGATGGTTGATGGCTTTTTCTAATACTTAGGCTGGGAATGTGTGCAGAGAGATCGGTTGTCAGTTGTGGAATGGACTAGGGTCTGTCCATAGTTTCTTTAGTAGGGGGTTGATTTTTGCATGTTTTTAGTCTTTAGGGAAGGTGGTTGTGGCAATGGAGGTGTTAAATAAGGGAGCGTGTAGGTGGCTGATGTCATTACAAGACCGACGGATACCATTATGCAATAACCTTTTATTGCTGCCCCAACATTCAGCCCTTTTAAAGATCAATAATACATCATAAAGCAATAGAATGGTCAGACAATATGTATGTCCAGGAGACACAGTCCTCATCCACTTTTTTCCGCTGCTCCATTACAGATAAGTACTTCTGCTATTTCTTTGTCTGTTGCTACTTATTGATTGTTGGTAAAGATCATATCTAGTCTTTAGTCATAGCATGGAATTGCGATTCCAATTTATAGTTGGTCCTGGTAAGTTTTTAGGGAATTGAGTTTAACCTTTGTTTAATATTGTGTCATTACCTGCTTGACTTGTGTTAATACCTGCTGGAAAGATCACTGGTCCTTTGGATTGGTATATTAGTGTAACACGAGTGCCCAGCCTGCAACATCCAGCTTCTAGGTCCCGAGTGGCTTCTTCACCGATAGTCAGACTGCTTCTATTTCAGTGCAGGCTTTCAAGTGGTAACACCCATTTGCTTCTACTCCTCAGCGCAATCACCGGCCCACAGCGATCTCACACCTTCGCATTCCCCTGCTTTGGGAAGGGTGCGATTGCAGAAACTGCGGGTCTGCCATTTCACAAGTATTTGAATAGGAAAGAGGACTAGACATCCTCAATTGGAGATTTGGGGCAGGTTGCCTTGCAGCGTCCCATCAGCAAGAGCACAGTGCCAGGCAACCATGTTGAAGCTCATCTAAAAGTCCTCTTTTGTTTGACTTTGAAGTTGCTTGTCAGCACACGCAAGCACGGCGTGTCGCCGGGCAACCACTCGTATTTTAAGAGTATACATTGTAACAAGCAATCAGCAGTGTGTTTTGTCCTTTTTCCTGCAGTATAATTATATTGATTCAGAGCCTCTAGAGAGCTCATTTTGTCAACCGCAGCCACAGCAGTGCCTGAGCTTCCCCTATTGGCCTGATTAAGGTACATTTCTCTGGAAAGCTGAATGAAGTAGAGATTTTGGCTAACAACTTATATTCATATTGACCCTAATGGGTACATCCCTTTTATATTCCCCACAGGTTTTATATTGCTGTCAGCCTGGTTTTACCATAAGGGATTATAAAGGAGGCCTTCAACTCCCAGGTTTGCCCTGGTTTTGATCTAGTGGGGGATTTGATTAAGACATTTCTGGAGGAGGAACTTAGGTCTTTGGTGAGAGAAGCAGTTGGCACAGCACTTGTAAGGTAGAATAGGGACACCCTTTCAGAGGAAAAGTGCTTTTTCATGTGTGAGGAGGATTCCCCTTCTACCTCTAATACCTGTAAGAGGGGTAAGGTTTCCCAAAAGTGGAGGCATCTTCATCAGGCACAACTAAAGCCTATGGCGCTGGTAACCTGTGCACTACAATAGATGAAGGAGCTCGCAGCAGCACAAAGAGAAGAGT
The DNA here is from genome assembly GCF_964204655.1 of Triturus cristatus. Taxonomy (NCBI): domain Eukaryota; kingdom Metazoa; phylum Chordata; class Amphibia; order Caudata; family Salamandridae; genus Triturus; species Triturus cristatus. The sequence continues at coordinate 965,662,337 of NC_140589.1, forward strand.
TCACCTTGATAGGGCCCTGGGAAAGGTTGCCCATAGCAGCCTGATGAACATGAGTGACTTTGATGGCACAAAGAAGTCGCAGGATGGACAGACTTCCTCGGTTGAGGAGGAAACTATGGAGAGTGATGACTTAGTGTGGGACGAATAGGTCTTTTACCTTCAGGATCGCTCAGAACTCTTTCAGAGCCTGGATAATGAGTTGTATCAGGCATCTACCTCTGCGGAGGTGAAGGACCCCTTTGTGGGGATATGTTTAATACTAATACGATAAAACAAAAGCAGATTTATCAATAGTGGACGATTAAACATGTAATCAAATTTTTGAAGCCAAGGGTCAGGAAATCTTTGGATAAAGATACCCGTAATTTATTGAGGGCTGAGTTCCCCAGGACATTCACTAGAGATAAGAACTGTCCTACACCTAACTTAGATCCTGAACTTATAACCTTCGTGTTCAAATTTGGTAAGGACTACTGGAAAGGAATTGAGAAGTGCCTGAAGCAGTGTCCTTGATATGCTGGGACCTTTGACTCGCTCACTTGATATGGAGGAGGCGGCCGGAAGCAAGAATACAAGGGTTAATTGGACTTTTTGAGAGGCTGGGCACAGCTTGCCATTTGTATGTTCAGGAATGGAAATGCGGTCCTGATTACTGAGAGAAGAAAAGTAGTCCTAATGAGGATGATCCCCAAATTAGATGATTTGTCCACCAGAAATGTCATAGGGGACCCAAACAGACTTCTCTGTGGGGAGAGGTTGTCGAATCTCTAGAAAAGCATGTTTCATCCTTTACCGCCTTTAGGATGGCTCAGACCAATATGAGACATGTATTCGACTCAAGGACTGTTTTTGAAAGGCCTGACAGGAGGGGACTAGCTGTCAGCTGTGAATCATTCAGGTCCCAATATCACCCCCAAGATCTCAGAAGCTATGAAAATTAAGATAGGGGTAACCACCCCAACTGAAGCTTCTTCTCTCAGAGAGAGAGGAAATCAAGATCCTGTGGCAGAAGAGCAAGACCTTAAGGGACGGGATCTCAAGGTGCTCTTAATTGGTTCTTCCCATGTTAAAGTTAGGGGAAGATTGAGATTCTTCACACACAAATGAAAGAAAATAGCAGGAGACAGTTTAGGTTTAGAGACCGTGGAAGGTTTCAGGCTAGATTCCTGGGGAACCCCTGTACAATGCACATAGCTACGGGATTTGGCCTCAGATGCAGAAATGATGAATTGATAGACGCAGAGGTGGTCGAGATGTTAGAAAAAGGGGCTTTGATTTAAGTTGTAGAATTTGAGGAGCTGGAAGGTTACATGAGTACGGTTGTTTTTGTGAAAAACAAGGACAAGGGTTTGCGTCCTGTAATAAATGTAAGGGACCCAAACAAGTTCCTAGTCTACAAGCATTTCAAGATGGAGAGGATCCATCTATTGAGGGACATCTTGCAGTAAAAAGATTGGTTTGTGAAATTATACTTAGGGGACGCATACTTCATGATACCTATGGCAAAGGACAGTAGGAGATATTTTTGATTCAGATTAAGGGATGACCTATACCCGTTCCTCTGGATACAAATAGGGCCGTCCTCAACTCTGAGGTGTTTCACCAAGGTGAAACGCCCAGTGGTAGATTTCATCAGAAAAAGGAGGATCCAATTAATAATTTATTTAGATGACATTTTGCTAATGTCCCTGGACAAGTTAGAGATTCGGAAACATTTGGCTTGGGCAGCAGACTTCCTGGAGAATTTGGGTTTTATAGTGAACATAGAAAAGTCTGTTATGGTCCCCACACAGATTTTAGAGTTTCTGGGGTTGCAGGTGGATACTTATACAAATTGATTCTTCCACAGAAAAAAGGTATCCAAGATAAGGAAAGAGATAAGGGCTGTCTTGTCAAGGGATGAGATCACCTTAAGGGACTTTGCAAGAGTTCAGTGATCTTCAATTCAGGCCATTTCCCCAAATACTTTACATTACTGGGGCATTCAGAGGCTGAAAGCTTTGGCTCTGAGGAAAGGTTTAAGGTATGGGGACTCTCTCTTTCCCTGTCACTGGATGGTCGGGAGGGTCTGGAATGGTGGTTGAGAAATCTAGAAGCCTGGAATGGCAAAGCCATCTTTGGGAATGTCGCCAAATTGATTCTGGAACTAGATGCCAGCAATTTGGGTTGGGGAGCATGTTTGAGCAGTTTAGAGACAGGTGAAAAGTCGTCCAGGGAGAAACAGTCACTTCACATACAATGTTTAGAGGTGTTGGTAGGCTGAACACCTTTATGAGCATCAAGGATCTTTTGGCAATCACAGTGACCCTGATTCATTTAGACAGTTTTAAAGCTGTTTCCTATATGAACAGCTTGGGCGGATCGAGGTCATAAGTCCTGGCAGATCTGGCAAAATGCATTTTATATTTCTGTTGGGATCACAAGATACTTTTGAGAGCAGAATACATTCCTGGCTTGCAAAATGTAAGGGTGGATTATAACTCCAGATACCTCAGGGAATTCAGCGACTGGAAATTGAATCGAGATGTTTTTAGTCTGATTCAGAGTCTATGAGGTCCTGTATAGGTGGACTTGTTTCCAAGCAGGTTAACATATCAGGTACTCAGGTTTTCCTCTTGGGGGCCAGACGCCCGGGCTGAGGCGGTAAACGCGTTTCTACATGATTGGGGAAAAGAGGGAGGCTATTCTTATCCCACCTTTTGATGATTCAGGCAGTGTTGATGAAGGTCAGATCGTAAAGTTGCAGTATCATTCTAGTGATACCCTTTAGGAGGTCTCGTGTTTGGTTCCTAGGAGAGATGGAACTCATGGTAGCAATACCCTGTTTGATTCCAGTTTCTCTAGGTCCTCTGTGAATTCAGAGGGATAGGAGCGCCCTTTGGGTTTAGAAGGGAAATTGAAAACTCTTGTCTGAAGGTTTCAGGGGTACGAGTGGATATTCAGGACTTTCAGGAAAGGCTAAAGATTTATTGGATGAGTCCTGGGCCCCGGGCACCAGGAAGAGATACAAGTTGGTTTGGAAAAAGTGGTGTAGATGGTGCATGGAAAGAGGTTTTGATCCAGTGGAAGCTTCTGTAGCCGAGGTGGCAAACTATCTAGAGGGTTTCTAAAATTCTGTCCTTTCACATATGGACTATTAACTTTTATAGATCAGCTGTCTCTGCCGGACTTGTATTTGTTAATAATCGTGCAATAGGGAGTGACCCACTGATCAGGAGAGTTACAAAGGGCGTAAGATTAAGAAGACCCCCTAATGCTCGTTCTGAATCATTATAGGACATTAGTCTAGTTTTCAGTTTATTTACTTCTTCGGCAGGTAATAATTTCCTCTTTGTTAGACAGATCTTTCTGAAGTTAGCAACTTTACTTTGTCTAATTTATTCTAAAAGGGTTTCTGACGTAAATCATTAGAGACTTCAAATAGATTCTATTTTCCTGAAGGGGTTCATTCTGATATTTGGAAAAGGACTAAAACAATGTCTGAAACTGTTTTTATCCATATCTACATGAGTGTAAAAAGATATGTGTGGTGAAATGTATGAGCTCATTTGAGAAAAAGGTGCTGGAGTTTAGGGGAGATGGTGAGAAACAGTTGTTACTGTCTTACGTCAAACCCTATAAGGCAGTCCCCACAGCTACTTTAGCTAGTTGGGTGAGAGTAGTAATAAGTGAAGAAGGAGTAGACCTTTCCAGATTTGGTGCCTATTCCTCGAGAGGTGCAATGGCTAGTAAGGTTTTCTGACCAGGTAGCTTACTAACATATATTTTCAAAGCAGCAGTACTTTTGCAAAATTTTATTTAAGACCTGTAGAGCATGTGAGGTGTGCGCCACTGAATGGCTTTAAACTTGCAAAATGGTAACCTTTCGGAGGCTAACATTATCCCTCCCTCCTCACCCTATGAGAAGAAAAGAAACAAAATGTTTTAAAAAAGAAAGAATAAGATGACAGTCGTTTTTAAGTTTGTTAACAGGCTTATAAAGGATAGTGTTATAGCATCAAGTGCTTATACATTAATTTTGAATTATTTCAATATGCAGACAGCTTATTATAAAGCTTGACAGAAAATGAAGATGTTATCCTGTTTTGTCACAGCTTAAAGAGGATGATGACTGTGTGCCCTGGATATATATATATTGTCTCAACATTCTATTATTATTGCTCTTTAAGTGGCTGCATGTTGGGGCAGCAATGAAAGGTTGATGCATAACGTAAGCCTCCATTGTCTTTAATTAAATCAAGATTATTTTTTCATGTTAATTGGCGAATCATCATTCTGGCTTCACCTAGTTGAAGGTGTGGTGAGGGCATGAGTCATTTGGGGTCCCCGAGTGGACCAAGTTCATGATGGAGGTGGGGTCCTTTGAGGCGAGCTGTCTCCATTCAGCTAGTCGGATGTCTGTGGTGGTAGTTGGGTCTTTGTGTTGCTTGAAGAAGTCGGTGGCCTTGGGCTGGGGTTTGAAGTTTCTGTAAATTTTGCAAGGTCCTTGAGGGGGTAATGCTGTTTTTTGCAGCTGAGGGGTTGGCAAATTCTTTGAGTTCTTTGCTGTTATTGGAGCTTGATTCGATGCGTCAGGCTAAGGCATTTTTGTTAAATTCTCTCAACTGTCTGTAGTAGAGGTTGAGGGTTGTTTTGAAGGCGGTCTTGTCAGTTGTTTCCTTGATGGTGCACCATCTCCTTTCCAGTTGTTTACAGTGCTGTTTAGTTGTTCTGAGGTCTCCAGTGTACCAGCTAGCCTGCTTAGTGGACCGTCTGTGGCTTGTTGCCAATGGGAGCGATGCTGTTAGTGCAGTTGGTGATCCAATTGTTGAAGTTTCTGATCTAGGTTGTTGGAGGACATGAGATGGGTGGATTTGAGAGTTTTAATCCATGTGTCCTTTGAGACTTTGATTCAGCTGCGGTTGGGGGCATTAGGCAGACTGGGGGCAGCAGTCAATGAGCTGATGATTTTGAAGTGAATGATAGAGTGTTCACCCCAGTTCTGTAGGGTGGATGTACTTGATGCAGTCGCCGGAGGTGTCGATTGGGTCTAGTGTGAGGCCTGCAGTGTGTGTGGTGTCGTGAACGAGTTGGGTGAGTCCGATGTTGTTCATGCTGTCGAGGAGGTTGGTAGGTGTTTATGTCATTGTGGTCATCGAGATGGAAGTTGAGATGAAGTTCAGATCAAAGACAAACATAAGGTCTTTTAACTGGAAATATTATCTACCCAATACAGTCTCATGGAAGTATGAGGACCATGTGCATATACATTCCCGCCACCCAGCAGACCCTCCCTCCCGGCTCCCTTCTTAAGGGGACCCTGCCTCCACTTGAGTAGCGACCACAGCGCCTGCCTTGGCCTGGTTGCCCCCACGCTCCTGGTGTCTCCTGCCTTCCAGCTGACCCACCTGCTATCCTCACCAGCGCCGCTCGCTTCCTGCAAGTGCCCCAGCCGCCGTAGAGCCGCCCGACGCCCGCACTCGATTTCCAGCCGCTGCTTCCCTGCGGCCCCGCCCCCCCGCCAGCCGATTGGTTCCCACGCTCCCGCCACCCAGCAGACCCTCCCTCCCGGCTCCCTTCTTATGACGCCCCCAGAGCGACCGCGCAGCGGACGCGCGCAGCGGGAGCACCGACTGAGCGCCAAAGGTGCGCCAAAGGTAAGCCCGTCTGCGCCCGTCCGCGCCTGGACCGCGCCCCGCGCCAGGACCCCTGGCCCCCGCAGACCCCAGCCCACCTGCTGGACGTACGACACCGCCACCCTCAATGCACTCAACGCCGGCCGAATCCCGGGATGCCACCGAGCCACCCCGAGACGCACCCACAGACCCTTCTGCTGCCACTCCTGCAAATTCACCTGCTTCCAGACCTGCACCACTCCAGCACCGACCAAGACGAGCAACAGCAGCAGCCACCTGAAATGCATCCTGCTCAACACCCGCTCCATCCATAGACACGCCATCGAGCTCTGGAACCTGCTCGACACAACCTCACCAGATGTCGCCTTCCTCACGGAAACCTGGATGAACGCATCTTCAGCACCCGGCATCGCCATAGCCATCAGCCCGCACGCCCTCCCCTCCGCTGACTACATCCTCCTCGGGGACCTCAACTTCCACCTGGAGAACAACAACGACCGCAACACCACCACCCTGCTGGACAACCTCACAAACCTGGCACTCAAGCAGCTGGTCACCACCCCCACCCACTACGCCGGACACACACTCGACCCCGTCTTCTCATCCAGCAAGGACATCGCCTTCAGCCACGCCACCGGACTCCACTGGACGGACCACAGCTGCGTCCACTTAAGCTTCAGAAGGACCACGATCCACCACCACCAGCAACAGGTTGCACGCAGAAGCTGGAACAAGATCACAGCCGACCAGCTCGCAATCTCCCTGAGCATGAACCCTCCCACCAATGCAACGAACCCAAGCCAGGCGGCCACCAACCTCGCGAAGTGGATCAGCAACTGCGCAGACGACCTTGCCCCTCTGAAGACCCCGCCTAGCAGACCCGCGAGCAAGAAAGCCCCATAGTTCACCGACGAACTCAAGAGCTCCAAGAAGAACTGCCGAGCCCTCGAGAGAACATGGCGCAGAGACCCGACACCAGACAACATGACCACCCTCAAGCTCGCCACCCGAAAACACCACCAACTCATCCACGCCACCAAGGAAACCGCATTCAAGGAACGACTGGACAACAACGCACACAACAGCAAGGAACTCTTCACCATTGTCAAAGAGCTCTCCAACCCCAACGCCGGAAACAACGACATCACCCCTTCGCAAGACCTCTGCAACTCCCTCGCCTCCTACTTCCATAACAAGATCACTGACATACACAACAGCTTCAGCACACAACCGATGCACGCCACGACCGAACCACTGCCCCCCACCACCACCCTCCGCGCCTGGACCCCGATCAGCACCGAAGACACCGCCCGCACGATGAACTCCATCCACTCCGGATCTCCTATCGACCCCTGCCCTCACCATGTCTTCAACAAGGCCGACGCTGTCATCGCACCCCACCTGCGGGACATCATCAACTCCTCCTTCGACACCGCCACCTTCCCGGAGAGCTGGAAGCATGCCGAACTCACAGCTCTACTAAAGAAGCCATCAGCCGACCCCACCGACCTCAAGAACTACCGCCCCATCTCGCTGCTCCTGTTTCCTGCAAAAGTCATCGAGAAGACCGTCAACAAGCAGCTGGCCGCCTTCCTCGAGACGAACGGTTCCCTCGACCTCTCGCAGTCTGGCTTCCGGGCCAACCACAGCACCGAGACCGCCCTGATCGCAGCCACCGATGACATCCGAGCACTGCTTGACAACGGAGAAACAGCCGCCCTCATCCTCCTAGACCTCTCCGCGGCCTTCGACGCTGTCTGCCACCGTACACTAGTGCAGCATCTCAGCAACGTCGGAATCCAGGAAAAAGCATTGGATTGGATCACCTCCTTCCTCGCAGGAAGGACACAGAGAGTCCGCCTCCCCCCGTTCAGATCTGAAGCCACCGAAGTCATCTGCGGCGTTCCTCAAGGCTCTTCGCTCAGTCCAACCCTCTTCAACGTCTACATGAGCCCTCTCACAGACATCGCACGCCAGCACAACCTCAACATCATCTCCTACGCCGACGACACCCAGCTGATTCTCTCCCTCACCAACGACCCCACCACCGCCAGAGCCAACCTTCACGAAGGGATGAAAGAGGTAGCCGAATGGATGAAGAACAGCCGCCTGAAACTGAACTCGGACAAGACGGAAGTCCTCATCCTGGGATCCTCACCCTCCGCCTGGGACGACTCCTGGTGGCCCCCCACCCTAGGCAGCTACACAAACCAACTAACCATTCAGTGGTCATTATTGTTACATGTAGATGGAATGATATGATGAACAGGGGAACTTATAACTTCACCACTAGGTGAGCAAGGAAGCAATTCCTTTTAGTTTAGGTACCCTCACACACCCTAGTGGTGTCATGCTTCATCATCGGGTCACCCCGACGCCTAAAAGTCGGGGTGGGCTCGACCACAGTATTGGGAGCTCTTTGAAGAAATTACAGACCAGGGAGGCTATAAGATAAAAAACCTCAGGCAGATCCCCAGTTTCCCTTTATTTTTGGGTCTGTCTGGGTTGATTAAAAATAATAAGAGTAGGGGTATATATAGGAGTATTATGGTCCTATGACCCTAGTGCCAACATGTTTCAGTCCACTGTGGCCATAAAGGTCCAGGACTTTCTTCAGGGCAAACGAGGCCACCTTGGGATTCAGAAGGGGGAATTCCCTATTCTGTTTTATTATGGACAAGGGTAGAGTAGCTACTCCTTGTATGAAAGACTGATCTATTAATCTGTCTTGCGTTGTACATCCATCTGAAAAAGAAAACACAAAGAAACACATATCCAACTTATACAGATCGGTTTTCATCATGGTGTTTCCAAAATGACGTGTCTCAAATTCGTGTTTGGAATGCAGAGCCACACCTATATGTGCCAGGTGGCCAGAGAGGCATAATAGTGTGCAGCTATATCCACATATGTGTCACTCAAAAATTGTATCTGTGCACAGTTAATCGGCGTGTCAGATATATTGTGCGGTGGCGAATTTGCTCGCATTCTACCTGAAACCAGTCGCCAAAAAGTGGATCCTATCAATGAAAAGAAACTCTCGTAGAATCATCCCACACACATCTCATTCTCACCGTATCTGTGATTCAACACAGAATTTAAAAGCATGCGTGACTATTAACCCCTTCGCTGCTGCGGACATTCCGCTGCAGCGCTGGGGGGGGCAGGGGGGCAGCGCGGTGGGCCTGTGCTCATGACGGAGCCGCTCCGTCATGAGCCACAGTTGAGCTGTGCTCATGACGGAACGGTTCCGTCATGACTCCGCCCATTTGCGTTGTCGCCCCGCACAGGCGGGGAAACAGCGCCGCGCAGGCGGAGCGGCCGCCGACAGGATTGTCATGACGGAACCGTTCCGTCATGAGCACACGCCAACCGTGGCTCATGACGGAACGGTTCCGTCATGAGCAGGGAAGGGGTTAAAACCTATGGGTAACTGTGACAGTATCTCTCACACCTGCATACTTGCTTACCCGGACTTTGGATGGTAGTCGTTTCTCAGGGGATGGAAGGGCTAATGGAGTAGCTCTGTAGTCAAACCCTAACATGCGCCCCAGAGGATGAATATGAAGAGAAGGGAATTGAGAATTATCATATTAGGGCATCCGAGACAAAATGTATCTACAGATGATTCCTTATCCAATGGGGGACCTAATTCTAAGCTAATAGTCCTAGAGTATCAAACTTACTTCGTCAAGAGTCCTGCTCCGCTTCCCCACCTACTTGGACCCGATCCCCGGCGTTTCGCGCCATGTTACGGGGCTCGGGAAGTTTATACTTCCGTATTGGTTTAAGCGGAGAGCTGGATTGGTCAATGCGGGCATGTGATCAATGACGTCACCCGAAACAACGGGATAGGTCAAATACGCTCTGTGACCCGGGGCGTCAGTAAATAGACGCGCGAGTGCGTAAATACGGAAAACGTAAATATAATCAACAAATGTGAATTTTAATCTGTTTGTTCATATTAGCGCCCTTATTTTAAAAGACCAGATATATAGAATGTAGTATTCATCTCTGGGGCTCATACCCTTACGTTGCGTGTAGTTACTGACAGACACGTGATCACAACGTGTGTGTACTTCGTCCAATCAGGATCGAGGGCGATTTTAGTAACCAGTCCAAATGACTGATGGGAGATGTAGTATATATATATACTGATAGTAATGTAACTAATGACTGGTAGGATACATAGCCAACGCTAGTCATTATTACTGATCCCATCAAATGTTGAAAGAGTGTTTTAGGGTATTGAAAGTAGTATTTTACACTAGGAGACAGAGATGTCACAAGGGACACTACGCAGCTGTAGTATTTACCTATGGATATCTCACAATTAGAAGATAGTGAACCCTTGAAGAAGTGTGGTATATGTATTACATGAATCTTAAGGTTTGTGTATGATGATAGTGGAACCCAATCTCCAAAGAGGGATAGTGACGTGTGGAAGACTCTCACATGTTTATAGATCACTATTCAAGGTACATACAGTGGTCATGAAGAGGGATATACTACATCTACTTGTTCAGTTGGTTCCAGGGTATGTAATCATTGAGCCCCTTTTCATGGGTCTTTAGGCGATAGACCCATCGTTGTTCACGCTCTAAGAGTTTTTGCTGCAAGTTCCCCATAGTTGTGACCTTTTCTAGTACTGTCCACTTCAGCTCTGTGTCCTTATGTTTTTTCTCCTGATAATGGGCAGTTAGCCTAGTCGCTGTGACTGATCTACGTATGGGGCTTCTATGTTCGCTGATGCGAACTTTGATCTTACGACTAGTCATACCTATATATAACAGTTCACACGGGCATTTTATCATATAGATCACGGATTCAGAGTTACAATTTGTATGTGACCTCTGTTCCCATGGAGAGTTTAAGCCCAGATCCAATGTTTTGGTGTGTTCTGTAAATGGGCAGGCAACACATGACCCACACGGGTAGTGTCCTACAACAGGCGAGAAACCCCATAATGTCTGCTGATTAGTTGGTTTAGGTGTAAAGGAGTTGGTATGTACCAGGGCATTCCTCAAATTAGAATTTTTTCTGAATGAGAACATAGGTTTCTCAAATGATAGTCTATTAGATGTCAATATTGACCATTTTTTGTTAATTATTTTTTTCAGGTCATTAGATGAGGAGTTATATGTTGTCACACATATAAGTTGATCTGGTTGCTCTTTTGTGTATGTTTCTAACAGAGCTTCCCTTGGTGTATTACGCGCTCTTTTATTTGCTCTTTGTATAATCTTGTTAGGGTACATCTTCTGTTGGAGTTTGTTACTAAGAATAGCTGCCTCTTTTTTGTATGTCTGAATGTTGGAACAGTTTCTGCGAATCCTCAAGAATTGGCCTACTGGCAAATTCTCTCTTAAGGATCGCGGGTGGGCACTGTCGAATCTTAATAAACTGTTCCTGTCCGTAGGTTTAGTGTACAGCGAGCTTTCAAGAGTGCCATCTTTAGCTGTGAAAGTAACATCCAGAAATGAAATGCTTTCTTTATTCACATTCATAGTGAAATGAAGGTGCGGGTTCAGTGAGTTGATCCATGTTTTAAAATTTTCAAGACTACTTAGATCACCTCTCCAGATCATCAGGACATCATCGATATACCTGTACCATTTGCAGATATTTCTACTGAAAGGATTATGAGTCCATATATGTAGGTCTTCAAAATAACTGACGTACAGGCAAGCCAGACTTGGGGCGAATGTACTCCCCATTGATGTCCCGTGTATTTGTAGATATAATTGATCTTCAAAGGTAAAAAAGTTTTCTGTCAATGCCAGATGTATAAGGGTGATCACCCACTCAATAGGTGCTGCCCACAGCCACTCCTCTTGTCTGAGGATCTCTTGGATTACTCTAATACTTTCCGCCTGAGGTATGTTTGTGTATAGAGCTTCTACGTCCAAACATACCAAAAAATTATCTACTGGATTGTATTCTACTTGTGTCAGAAGATTGAAGAGATGTTTGGTGTCTTGGACATACGATTTGATCTTCTTCACCAGGGGGCGTAAGAACCAATCTGTATATTTTGACAATGGTTCCAAAATAGAACCAATCCCTGAGACAATGGGTCTCCCAGGAGGAGGGGTCTTCCCTTTGTGTATTTTGGGGATGGTGTAGAACAGAGGAGTTCTAGGGTTCTCCTGATTCAGAAATTCATATTCCTTCTTCGTAATCCATTCTTTGGTCAAGGCATCTGCTGTTAATGTCATGATAGTAGTTTTTATCCGTTGTGTAGGATCCCTATTGATCTTTCTGTAATATTTGGTGTCTCCCAGTAGATTCAGACACGCCGTTCTGTAAGCGTTGGTACTTTGTATCACGGTAGCTCCACCTTTATCTGCTGGTTTTATGACTATATCCGTTCTGGATTGTAAGGTGGTCAGAGCCGCACGTTCTTTCTTGCTCAAATTGTTGAACCCGTTTCTCTTGGGTTGGAGTAGTTCAACTTCCTTGCTGACTGCTTCTTCGAAAGATAATACTTCTGGAGGCATCATATTGGTAGGGGGGAGGAAAGAAGATTTTGGTCTCAAACCCGTGTAGGTATTATCTTCAATGGGTCTCTCTTTGTCCTGAAAAAAAGTTTTCAGTCGTATTTTTCTGAAGAATTCGCCTAATTCACATCGAAGGCGGAATTTGTCCAGGTAGGTTGTATGGACGAATCCCAAACCCTTATCCAGAATTGTTTGTTCGTCTGTGGTAAGGATAACATCTGTAAGCCTGTGGGTGCCACATTGCCGCGGAGGTATTCTGTCATTATTGGATATTCTGATGAAGAGGCCTCCGCAATCTTAGCGGGTCCATCACTTTTGTCCGACACTAATATTAACCAGACCCTTACCCAAGCCCAACATTGGATCTGGGCTTAAACTCTCCATGGGAACAGAGGTCACATACAAATTGTAACTCTGAATCCGTGATCTATATGATAAAATGCCCGTGTGAACTGTTATATATAGGTATGACTAGTCGTAAGATCAAAGTTCGCATCAGCGAACATAGAAGCACCATACGTAGATCAGTCACAGCGACTAGGCTAACTGCCCATTATCAGGAGAAAAAACATAAGGACACAGAGCTGAAGTGGACAGTACTAGAAAAGGTCACAACTATGGGGAACTTGCAGCAAAAACTCTTAGAGCGTGAACAACGATGGGTCTATCGCCTAAAGACCCATGAGAAGGGGCTCAATGATTACATACCCTGGAACCAACTGAACAAGTGAACAAGTAGATGTAGTATATCCCTCTTCATGACCACTGTATGTACCTTGAATAGTGATCTATAAACATGTGAGAGTCTTCCACACGTCACTATCCCTCTTTGGAGATTGGGTTCCACTATCATCATACACAAACCTTAAGATTCATGTAATACATATACCACACTCCTTCAAGGGTTCACTATCTTCTAATTGTGAGATATCCATAGGTAAATACTACAGCTGCGTAGTGTCCCTTGTGACATCTCTGTCTCCTAGTGTAAAATACTACTTTCAATACCCTAAAACACTCTTTCAACATTTGATGGGATCAGTAATAATGACTAGCGTTGGCTATGTATCCTACCAGTCATTAGTTACATTACTATCAGTATATATATATACTACATCTCCCATCAGTCATTTGGACTGGTTACTAAAATCGCCCTCGATCCTGATTGGACGAAGTACACACACGTTGTGATCACGTGTCTGTCAGTAACTACACGCAACGTAAGGGTATGAGCCCCAGAGATGAATACTACATTCTATATATCTGGTCTTTTAAAATAAGGGCGCTAATATGAACAAACAGATTAAAATTCGCATTTGTTGATTATATTTACGTTTTCCGTATTTACGCACTCGCGCGTCTATTTACTGACGCCCCGGGTCACAGAGCGTATTTGACCTATCCCGTTGTTTCGGGTGACGTCATTGATCACATGCCCGCATTGACCAATCCAGCTCTCCGCTTAAACCAATACGGAAGTATAAACTTCCCGAGCCCCGTAACATGGCGCGAAACGCCGGGGATCGGGTCCAAGTAGGTGGGGAAGCGGAGCAGGACTCTTGACGAAGTAAGTTTGATACTCTAGGACTATTAGCTTAGAATTAGGTCCCCCATTGGATAAGGAATCATCTGTAGATACATTTTGTCTCGGATGCCCTAATATGATAATTCTCAATTCCCTTCTCTTCATATTCATCCTCTGGGGCGCATGTTAGGGTTTGACTACAGAGCTACTCCATTAGCCCTTCCATCCCCTGAGAAACGACTACCATCCAAAGTCCGGGTAAGCAAGTATGCAGGTGTGAGAGATACTTTCACAGTTACCCATAGGTTTTAATAGTCACGCATGCTTTTAAATTCTGTGTTGAATCACAGATACGGTGAGAATGAGATGTGTGTGGGATGATTCTACGAGAGTTTCTTTTCATTGATAGGATCCACTTTTTGGCGACTGGTTTCAGGTAGAATGCGAGCAAATTCGCCACCGCACAATATATCTGACACGCCGATTAACTGTGCACAGATACAATTTTTGAGTGACACATATGTGGATATAGCTGCACACTATTATGCCTCTCTGACCACCTGGCACATATAGGTGTGGCTCTGCATTCCAAACACGAATTTGAGACACGTCATTTTGGAAACACCATGATGAAAACCGATCTGTATAAGTTGGATATGTGTTTCTTTGTGTTTTCTTTTTCAGATGGATGTACAACGCAAGACAGATTAATAGATCAGTCTTTCATACAAGGAGTAGCTACTATACCCTTGTCCATAATAAAACAGAATAGGGAATTCCCCCTTCTGAATCCCAAGGTGGCCTCGTTTGCCCTGAAGAAAGTCCTGGACCTTTATGGCCACAGTGGACTGAAACATGTTGGCACTAGGGTCATAGGACCATAATACTCCTATATATACCCCTACTCTTATTATTTTTAATCAACCCAGACAGACCCAAAAATAAAGGGAAACTGGGGATCTGCCTGAGGTTTTTTATCTTATAGCCTCCCTGGTCTGTAATTTCTTCAAAGAGCTCCCAATACTGTGGTCGAGCCCACCCCGACTTTTAGGCGTCGGGGTGACCCGATGATGAAGCATGACACCACTAGGGTGTGTGAGGGTACCTAAACTAAAAGGAATTGCTTCCTTGCTCACCTAGTGGTGAAGTTATAAGTTCCCCTGTTCATCATATCATTCCATCTACATGTAACAATAATGACCATTGAATGGTTAGTTGGAGTAAAATTATTTGTGTAACTGTTTATACTGGGAGGTGTTACTCTGACCTATAATCCTCTCTACCCTTTGGGCATGAGAAAACACTTTTCTCAATAGCCTTTTTATACATAAAAAAAGCGCACCCAAACCAACAGACCACGCACGCAACCTGGGCTTCATCCTGGACTCCTCCCTCTCCATGACCAGACAAGTCAACACCGTCTCCTCGTCGTGCTTCAACATCCTGCGCATGCTTCGTGAGATCTTCCGGTGGATCCCCACCGAGACCAGGAAGACGGTCACCCAGGCCCTCGTCACCAGCCGTCTAGACTACGGCAACCCCCTCTACGCCGGAACCACCGCCAAACTCCAAAAGAGACTCCAGCAGATCCAGAACGCCTCAGCACGACTCATCCTGGACATCCCCCGTCGCGGCCACATCTCTGGACACCTGAGAGACCTGCACTGGCTCCCGGTCAACAAGAGAATCACCTTCCGACTCCTCACCCACGCACACAAAGCCCTACACAACCAAGGCCCAGGATACCTCAACAGCCGCCTCAACTTCTACGCTCCCAAACACCAGCTTCGATCGACCAGCCATGCCCTTGCCGCCGTCCCCCGCATCCGAAGAGCCACCACTGGGGGACGGTCCTTCTCCTACCTCGCCGCCAAGACAAGGAACTCCCTCCCGACCCACCTCCGCCTGACCCAGGACCACCTCGCCTTCAGGAAGCAGCTCAAGACCTGGCTGTTCGAGCAGTAGCGGACCCCTCTCCCCCAGCGCCTTGAGACCCTCTGGGTGAGTAGTGCGCTATATAAATGCTCGATTGATACATTATAAAATATTCATCCTGTAAATTTAGTTAGCCAAAAAATATAAGCTCTCCTACAACGTCCTTGAGGGGTTTATTGCAAGGCTGACTACAAATCTAAATATTGACACTTTTGACTTGATTGTCCTTGAGATCCCTTTTTGCTTTCCCCAGTACCTATGAAATTGTCGCCTGTTCTGGGCCAATTGAGGTGTACTGAGTGTGATCTCAAGCCTCAGGCACCAAACTGATCAAAGGCATTGTAAGATCACCATCAGAACTGGTCACATTTATTGAACTTATTCACTCTACAATGGTAGGTAGTGGATGTCAGGAATGAAATGGGAAAGCAGATTGAGGAAGCAAAAACAAAGTGATTTCTGACCTACCCAATATGCGAAAGAGTAATAGGGTAAATCCTGCTAGGAAATCTCAGTGGCATGGTGAGGTATTATTCGCTGACAAGGAATGATAGAAAAGGGATTGTGTAGAGACTAGATTGCTAAGTTATAGATTGCAAGAAAGGGTTTGAGATGAGATTGTATTTAGGAAAGATTCAATGCAGGAGAAATGCAAATAACATGCAAGGATGGCTACTGAAACACTCAAATACACATCTCCTTTCTATCCATCAAAATACCTTTACTCTTACCAATCTTCTCCCAGCAACATGATGTGTGGGTTTGTAGAACAGCGAGAAGCGTCTCTGTCTAATACTGGTTTTAGAAGGCAATACAGGAAGCTAAAAATAATATAAAAAGGATTTCAGACAAGATCAAGGCCAAGCCCATCCTTTAGCAGTGAGACCACACTTGCTCTATGCCGACAAATAAACACCCCTAACTTTGTCAGAATATCACATTTTTAATATTGAGTTACCATAATATTGAAGAAAAACATGTAACTAAAATATTGATAATTAAGATTATAAATCTTAATTTAGATTACTTATTATTATTCTAATACCTACACTCCTTTAAGATGTATATATCACTAAGGTACCCATACAAGGAGTTGTGTTCATATCTCACTATTTTGTATACACCTACAAGTGCCTGCATCTCTTCGGTATTTGGACAAAATATTGGAAACACAAATATCGTGGGACAGAATACCATATTATCAAAAATATCAAGAATATCATGTAGCTCAGTTTCTAAGGGTAAGTAAAGTTTTACTATAGATACCTTCTCATGAATTCAATTTTCGCACAAGTTTTGAAAATTTCGCGAAGATTCGTCAACCGGCGCCAAAGTTATTCCAAATAGAATGTTGCAGATTTCCTATGGATAATAGGTCCTAACTGTAACTACCTACTGGCGACCGCCAGTAGGTAATATATATATATATATATATATATATATATATATATATATATATATACATACATATGTCTTCAAGGTATGTAGATTTGGAGTTGAGAATAGTACATTTATAGTTACCTAGTTGCACTTACCTACTAGATAGTCTTGTCCTCGATATTGTTGGCACAATAGTCTGTCCACACGATATTTGAGTTTCTGATATTGTCACTAATCAATCTCTTCAAATGTTCTTCCTGAAGTGACTTTTAATAGGAAGACTATCTTGTGAAATATGCATTGTAAATATATCTCTGTGTAAAGGATGGGTCAGTGGCTTTTACTACCCTTGCTAAAACAAAATTTGCAGTTTATAAATTTTTGAAATACTCAAACAGACCATCCAGAAGTTTTCAATTTGCAATAAAATCGCAAAATCTTCAGTTTTGTAAAAAGGCCGCACTTTTTACAAAAGTGCCCATTAAATTTGAGAATGTGATCTGATGTTTTTTTTTGTGAAGAGCAGTGCTTAATTTGAGCCAGTGCTTTCCGTTGCTCCGCACCAGCACTTAATTGGTTTCCGGCGCTCGGCACCAGCAACTAATTGTGAACAGCATACTTAGAGCAGTCCATCACATGGTGGCTCTGCTCATCTAATTTAGAGATGAGCAGAACAACTTTAGTTTAGGACTACAATATACATTAAAATTGCTAATACCCCCTTCCTCAACCATTCCTTTAGCGACCTGGAATAATCTGAGCTGTCAAACTTACATGCGAGAGAGATGGTTAGTAGTTGTTTTAGCAGCGATGACAAGGGTGATGGGTTGTGCAAGCTGCAGTGGCCTCCTGGTCAGAGCCCTGGCACTTAATATTTGACAAATTAGGCACTAGTGAAGAGGCTGCAATAAGGTTGTGAAAAAGTAATTGAAGGGGTCGTGAACACATAACTTACAGATATTTTTGCCTCTCAATTCGCCAACCTTTTGGAAACTAGGACATCTTGTGGCCATGAATGGAAATTAATTTCAAATTATCTCCATTATAAAGGTCAAAGGTGAACACTAGAGTGTACTTTTTTAAAAATAAAATGGAATTGGAGGTACAAAATTAAAACGAAGGGAAAGTGAAATGAGCATGAGTCACAGGAAGAGAATTAAGATGCTAGAAGTAATGAAGCAAAGATTAATGGCTCAAGGCTCTGGACAACTTACAGTCCTCATTTAGTGGCCACGGCGAGTGAGTCTGATTTGGTTGGCCACCACTTCCTGAACTGAGTTCCAATCAGCATTAGTGTTGTTTTGTTTGCATTAACCTGCGTAGAGTAATTTCTCCAAGAGATCCATTGTTTGTAGTGGGGACGTCACAAGTGTACTCATATGTTCATTCAATCTCACCCACAGCCAAGGCCATAACACAGGCCCCTACAGCCCATGCTGTGCAGGAGGCCCTAGTCCTTCTGCCTTCCTCCATTCAGCCAAAGGGCAATTAAAATCTGCGGGATAAGGGAGACTCAGGGGCCCTTTATCAAATTCTGCAGGGGCCCGTCATTTTGCGTTATGTCACTGACAGGTTATAGCAGGGTCCAGTTAGTTGAATCTTTCTTCTAAGCTTAGACATTGGAATGGGGAGAGCAACATGTTCTATCCCCATGCTAAACATCTATAGGATTCCATTGGATGTCACCTGCTCGCGCAATCTAGTATTCAAGACTGATTGAGCTGGTTAATTGGGGAATCGCTATGGAGCAACAGCGGTGCATACATTTCATCACTTTATTACACCCATTTAAAGAAATATTAGCTTATTTGCTTAAAAAGAGAAACAAGTTAAATTACCACAACACCTCTTGTATATATTTATTACCCAAGAGAGTTCCTAATACCATCTGCTTTATACTATGTTTTCCTGATATATTAATGTTGCAAAATAGGGAATTGCCTTTTGCACCAATCTCATTAAAGCATGAAATGTTAGTGGTATGTAAACATGTTTAGTGCTTTGAAGCTATACTAATATGGCAGCGTGCTGCAAATCTCCTAAAATAATATATAAGTTAAAAAATCCAAAATAGAAGAGATTGTTTTCCTTAGTAGTACAGCTACAGTGGAGCAGAATTCAGTACTTACCGATTGTAATCTAGGGCCCACGGCCAATGTTGCAAACAGTGAGCCAAGGGGGTATTATTTTATGCAGAATAGCAAAATAAGGTGCTGCAAAAATTCTGACAAATTCCCAAATTTGTGCCACAAAATTTCCATATTTGTGTCGCAAAATGTAATAATTCATGCCGCATTTCTTGGGGGGTCTGCTCAAAGAAGACATATGATGGATGACTAACCAAAGAACACTGTCCATGTTTTTATCCCATAGGTTTCTAGTCTGTTTAGAGCACTATCTTATTTGCATGCAATAAAAGCAATTCTCCATTTCAATAATGCCTAATATTGCTTTTGTTTTACTTGTCTTATACTTTTCACCTTCTTCATGCAAGAGGACTATAGTTTAATGAACCGTGCCCCGGTGATGACAGACAATAGAGTTAGAAACATCTTTTCCCCTTGTGTTTCGTCAGCATTTATTGAATATGGGAGCAAAAAATGCATGTGGATCAGTGGACATCTCCTGAAGGTGCTTGGATGGAAAATGTACAGCCACTCTAGGAGCAATATACTTACTCCATGGAACATTTTGGACCCTTGATCTCACAATCCTTAACATATCACAGCTGATTGGCACCGGTCGCAGGATTGGATTGGGAATTAAAAGTTACACGGGCACAAATTTTCAGGATAACCCGGTTCCTCTGCTCTCTTTCCATCATCATCATCATCATAAGTCTTTATTCGAATTAAAATAATTCATACAAGACACAACAAATCACAATATAAAATCACAGTAATCGGTTCAATAAATACATTCCAATAAATAGATAAAACCTTTTAGATAAGAAAATATTAAACAATCAGCAGACAAATGACATGAAATGCACATAGTTAAAAGAGGTTATTTGAGGCAGAAGTGACAGCAGTGCATTTTGGAAACTTCAAGCCGGCCCTTGTACAATCTCTGTGGAATGAACAGTTTTTAATCTAAGTGACCATGCCCACCCCAAATATTTAGCCAGACCTATTAAATGGACTGGTAAGGTGCTCGTGCATAAAATTCGAATAGCTACGGCAGAGCTCCTAGTGCCCATCAGTTTGCATAAAGGGGAAAGCCAGTGACGTCGAGGGGCGACATATACTGGGCACACAAAAAGGAAATGGCCAGTGGTTTCTCGTTTGTCTCCACAGGCAGGGCAAATACATGTACTTCCACCAAACCACCCAGAAGTTAAAGCCCTTAATGGAAGGGAGCCTGCTCTGAGTTGGAAATAGAGTTTCCTATCCTTTGGAGATGTTATCAAGTCCCAATAGGGTTCCAATAGGGGTGTAGCCTTTGCCTCTAGGAAACGATGAGTCATGGAAGAGGAAGACGAGGCTGCCCACACCCTGTGATTTATCTTGTCCCAATAAAGTTTTTTCATAAGCTTTTTTATAGGGAAGACAGCGGCCACTGGATCATTCCATAGGTTTTCCAGTCCCAAGGCAATTAGTGAATCTCGGAGGTTCCTTAACCACTTAATTTTATGAAACGTGTCAACCTGGATTACGTCCATGATACCCACTGCGTAAGGTCGTAGCTCCGGAGTGGTCCACAATCTCCTCCAGTATAGAACTGGCCGGAGATTTGCCAAATCTTTGATGGACTTCCTACCTAGGTCGTAGCGCAGTGGGACCATTGGCGTACTTTGTGGCAAGCCTGTAATTGAGCGGAAAAATTTGTTTTCAACTACCATGAGGGGTGTTAATATATCAAAGCCCCACAACTCAGCTCCGTACAGAACCGAGTTTAAGGCCTTTGCCTCGTAGACTTGTAACACCGGTTTAAGAGGTTTAGTAAAAGATTTTTTGAACTCTTTAGCCAGCGTTCCCGATATTTGTGTGAGTTTCAATGTTGACATTTCCAAATGCCTGTTCCACCGGTTGTTGTGGGACATATGAATGCCTAAGTATGTAAAGTTAGCAACCTCCTCGAGGGTTTGGCCATTCATCCTAAGCTTACCAGCCCTATAGTTAGTGTGTGGGTTGAAGGTCATAAGCTTTGTCTTTGCCACGTTGACCTCCAGTCCATGGTCTTTACAAAAATTTTCAAAAATTGCCAATGCCTTCTGCATGCCGCTCGGGGTTTTTGACACTATAAGAGTGTCATCGGCAAACATCAATATTGGTGTTGTGACACCCGCCAATTTTGGGGCATCAGTATTGGTCTGAAGCATGTAGTCCACTATTCCATTAATGTACAAAGAGAATAGTGTTGGGGCCATTGCGCATCCTTGACGGACTCCCCGCTCTACTGGGAACTCGATGGTTGATTCCCCCAGGCCACCCCATTGGATTTTTGCAAAGTTAGACTCATGCAGTCTTCGAATTAAGGTCAGGAGTTCCAAGGAAAGTCCTAGCTTTTCTAGGACCCTCCAGAGCTGTTCACGAGGGACTAGGTCAAAGGCAGCTCTTAAGTCCACAAAAGTGACATAGAGACTGCCTTTGCCCAGTTCAACAACTTTCCATAATAGTTGCTTAAAGCGGAACACCTGATCAATGGTGCTAATGGATTTGCGAAAACCCGCCTGGAGACTAGAGAGAATCTCGTTCGCACCAATCCAATTATGTACCTCATTCAGGACCATCCTCCCAATGACTTTTTGAATTGTGTCAATTAGGCTGATGGGCCTGTAGTTCCCCGGGAGGCTTTTGTCACCCTTTTTATAAATTGGGATTATGACTGCGCCTCCCCAAGATTTAGGTACTGGCGCACCCTCAGCCACAGCGTTCGCTATATGAGCGATATACTTGCTCCATGAATCTTTATTCGCTAGAAAGAGATCAGAAGGAATACCGTCCAACCCAGGAGCCCGTCCTGCAGCTACACAGGACAGTGCAACTAAACAGTCTTCCGGGGTGAAAGGCCCTAACGAATAAAAAACATAAGGGATAGTGCCCTGGCTTATGTAAAGGGGATCACGCGCGTATTGAGGCTTAAAGTAGGCCAGCCAATCCCCTTCTGAGACATGGTTTGAAGGATTTTCTGATAGGCCTCCTCTGCCCCACTTCAGAACGTTCCAAAATAGTCTAGCATCACGGGAATCACTGGCTTCCTTAAGGTCCTGCCAAAACATTTCTTCCCACTTTATTTTAGCTTGTGTGATGCTTTTCCTATAAGTAGATCTTGCTAATTGGATAAATGGGGTGCTACCACTAGATAAGGCTTTAGCCAGGGTGGATCTTGCATTTTTGCAGTGTTTATCGTACCACTTTGGTTGCTTGGGCTGATGCTTAGTACCGTGCCTTATTTGCTTAAAAAAAAAGGGACGTAAACCCTCAAAAAAAGACTCATGCAGCCTAATTACTTGGTCACGGCTTAGCGAGATATCCTCAAGATTCGCCATGATTGCAGAGAATTTGATATTAATCTGGGCCAATACTGAATCTTTGGACCTTACTGATGCCCATTTTAACCTGCGTAGATCATTGGTAGGCACGCTTATCGGGGGGACCCGAATTGCTTCTTTTAACATTAAGCATGATTCACCCCACCAACTATGAGAGACGCAAATGGGATTGTGGTCGCTCTCCATTCTTTGCACCACCTCCATGTCAATAGGGGGGGACCACAATCTCGTACAACAAAGGACATAATCAATCCGGCTGCTTGAGCGGCCGTTATCGAAGGTCGGTGCTCCAAGCTTGTCCCCGTTGACTCTACCATTCAAAGCCCGGAGCCCGAATTCTAGGCAGAGTGCATTGACCTGGGTAGCCACTACAGACCACCGTTTGATTGGGGGTAATGTAAGGGCTGGGATGCCCCATCGTTGGTCCTCTTCGGGGTCGAGCCCCCATTCAGAATCACTATCTAGGAGGGGTTCGAAAGTGACATTGAAATCCCCAGCTACAATCAAGTCCCTGCTACTCGATTTAGATTCTATAAGTGCAGTAAGGGATTCAAGCACACTTGACTTCTTCCCCTTCGTGCCCCATAGGTAGACATTATATATATCCACAGACTTCTTGGAGCCAAACGTGAGCCTAACCAGCTGGATATCCTGGGACCCAGTATCAATCCCTGTGGCCTGTGAAAATAAGTTCTGACGAGCCCATATAGTCAAACCCCCAGAAGGGCGGCCTTTTGTGCCTTTGGTTGCTGGGACATAAAAATTCAAATAACCCGGCATATACTGGGCCTCAAGGGACCAGGTTTCCTGAAACAGGCAAACATCAAAATCATTAATGAAAGTCACCCATTCAGGAGTATCCATTTTAGTTGTGATACTAGCCAGGTTCCAAGACAAAAGAGTGCCCCAGTTTTTACCCGCGCATATAACACGGGACTCGGCAGAATGACCAGATACATTTGCCCTCGCTTCGCGCATATGTGATGACAATGGTGAAATCTCTGGCATATTTACCAGTCCATCCGTTGTTGAGTTGGCAGTAGCCCCTAATGCCACAGGAGTTAAAGGGGTGTCAATGGAATGGATATGTCAATGGCATATAGCTGTAGTATAAAAATAGTTTAAATCATGCACCGCAATTCCAGATCTAGGGCCATAGGAATTTGTTTCCGCAATGAACTTGGAAAGACGCGCATCTTTAAAGTTAACAACAACACAATCGCCCTGAGTGTTTTTGAGTAAAGGTCCTACCCATTGGACCCTTCTAACAAAAATAATTTGACCATTCAATTCATTTGGAATGGGTCTGTGAATGTTGAGCCAATGACTAACTTTGTTTTTTAGTTGCTCATATGATTCACGTTTGTTAGTGGGAAGTTCAGGAACGCCGGTTAAAACAACAACATAAGGGAAGGATTCACATGGGAGATGGAGTTGGATCGGGGGTGGCCTAGATTCGTTTCCTTGTGGCACAGCGTTCAAACTAGGAGTAGTAGTGCTCGGACCACCCAAATGCATGGTATTTGTGTTAGTGTCCTGTGCATCTTTACTTGACCTACCCTCGCGCCTCGGGGATTTGCAGTATTGTGACTTTCCCTTCTGTCGAGATGACTGGTTGCTGTTTATGGTTAAAGTATCTACAGCAGTTGGAATAGAGGCAGAGACGGGCGATATGGCTGATATGGGTAGGGCAGAACCAGCAGAGCCGACATAGTTATTATTTTTGGATATGTCTTTAGCGCATAGTTTGACAACATTCTTCACCGAGCAAAAGTTATCCAGAATAGTTTGTTCCAGTTTATCTACTTTGGATACAACCATTTCGATCCTTTCCATTAAAGGGGATATTAGAGAACGAACAATGCTTTCTAGTTGAAGGGCGAGGTTGCTTGGATCAAAAGGAGGTAACTCAGTTCTACCAGCGTCCTCCTCTGAAGTGCCTAGGCTAGTGTTAGGTAAGTCAAGGGGCACAATATTTTTAAGTGCTTTGGGAACTTTAGCTGGTCTAGAGCGCTCATTCGCCCTCCCCCTTTTCCTTTTCTGTGCAACTAACCTAGTGGGTGTAGAAGATCTAGCCCCTGCTCTAGTGTGTGGACGAGGGGTTTTAGGTGCTTGTATTGATTCTGCTTCCTCTATTGGTGATGCAACCACTATGTCAGTTGTATCTGGTATGGGTCGTAATACCTCCTCTCGGGGCTGCTCTCTGTTATTGCTTGGTGAGCTTGCGTGAGCTAAGGGGCCCAGTGACGAGCGCCTTGTGAGTAAAGGCTCTGTTGATAGACGTCTTTCGGTAATGGCAATCTCATGCTCCAGGACCGAGACTGCACGGGTGATAAACTGGTCCATGGTCCCTGCAATTGTGGTTTGAGCTGCGGCACGTTTCCCCTTCCCTGCCATTTTCACGGGAGCTACAGCGCAGTGGTCAACAATGTATAAAATCAACTGTCGTCAATCGTCCTAGTTTTGTAACCAACAGCGGCTTACTTGGGATGGCAATCGAAACAGAGTGTGGCCCAGCCCGGCCTCTTCCGGCCCCGGACGGCCACAGACGGTCCCGCCCTTGTCCCGGGCTTCGCCCGGGCGCGGCCCGCGCGCGTCCCGCGCAGCGAGGCAGCTCCCCGCCACAAATAGCGCCCCGGCGCCGCCTGATGACAGCGGCGGCAGGCGTCGGGCGCTGGGGATGCTGGGGATGGTAGTTTTCCAGTGCCGTTCCCCTCACGGCGGAGTCAGGAGCTGACAAGACGTTGCAGGTAAGGACCTGATGCTGGCCGTTCCCCTCACGGCGGGCTTGGATGAAGAGCAAGCGTGGCAAGGGCTGGTGGCGCGTCCCGCGCAGCGAGGCAGCTCCCCGCCTCAAATAGCGCCCCGGCGCCGCCTGATGACAGCGGCGGCAGGCGTCGGGCGCTGGGGATGCTGGGGATGGTAGTTTTCCAGTGCCGTTCCCCTCACGGCGGAGTCAGGAGCTGACAAGACGTTGCAGGTAAGGACCTGATGCTGGCCGTTCCCCTCACGGCGGGCTTGGATGAAGAGCAAGCGTGGCAAGGGCTGGTGGCGCGTCCCGCGCAGCGAGGCAGCTCCCCGCCTCAAATAGCGCCCCGGCGCCGCCTGATGACAGCGGCGGCAGGCGTCGGGCGCTGGGGATGCTGGGGATGGTAGTTTTCCAGTGCCGTTCCCCTCACGGCGGAGTCAGGAGCTGACAAGACGTTGCAGGTAAGGACCTGATGCTGGCCGTTCCCCTCACGGCGGGCTTGGATGAAGAGCAAGCGTGGCAAGGGCTGGTGGCGCGTCCCGCGCAGCGAGGCAGCTCCCCGCCTCAAATAGCGCCCCGGCGCCGCCTGATGACAGCGGCGGCAGGCGTCGGGCGCTGGGGATGCTGGGGATGGTAGTTTTCCAGTGCCGTTCCCCTCACGGCGGAGTCAGGAGCTGACAAGACGTTGCAGGTAAGGACCTGATGCTGGCCGTTCCCCTCACGGCGGGCTTGGATGAAGAGCAAGCGTGGCAAGGGCTGGTGGCGCGTCCCCTTTCCTTCCATCTAATGTTTTTCTCTTCTCTGTACTCACTCACCCAAATTTCTCTCCAACTTCTTTCCATCTGTGCTCTTTCCATCACCTCTATCTCCTTTTCTTTTCCCTTTCTCTGCTTATGACCCCTCTATAAATGCTGAAATATACCCTCAGGAGCTAGAGAGTGAAAGGCAACGTGGGCTTTCTAAGACATGTCTCCAGTGGCTCCAGCTCCTCCTCGCTTTACCTCTGAACACACGCCGTATTATGGACATAGGCGCAAAGGCAAAGAAGCTGTCAGGAGGCACACTGAAAGTGTGCCACTAAAAGGTGGTGCACTCTCCTCTGGACCCCTCCCAGACAAGCCCTTGCAAGTGAGTGCAGTCACTCACTGCACCCGCCTGCAAGGGGATCCCTACAAGGGGATATATAATCCCTCTTAAAAGTGCAGGTGGGTTGCCACCTGCACAGTGAAACACGGAGCGACTTTCAAAAAGCCACTCTGTATTTCACTTGAATATGCTGTACCCACAGCACCACAAGTTCGCAGCTGCCCTGAGGATAGCAATTTCTTCATAAAAGGGCACACTATTCCTATTTGCGCACGGCACACCTATTGAAAGGAAAAGTGTACCCTCTCTGTAATAGGGTTCTAGGAGGGTTATTATATCTATGGCACTATGCTTCATTACCTATGAAACTGTTGATTCACATGCAATTGTAATGTTCTCAAAAAGAACATCCTTAACAGAGCTTGAAATTGGTGGTGTTGTTATTAGAGATCAGACGTCGATGACAACCCAGGCACATTAGGATGCACTAAAAGGTTTTCCTTGGTATTTCAAAATAGACAGACATTTTTACATCGTAGATGAGGTATCCTTGACCAAACACATGCACTGTCAAGGGGACTGTAAGCGTGAATCACAGGCCAAAAGAGAGAACTTTCAATTAATGCTCTATGACCACTCTAGATCTGAGATATCCTCTGGAGTGCTCAGGAGCCTGGGTGTCCAAATATACTTTTTGTAGATCTACGGTACAAATGTCTTCTCTTGATGGTAATATGGACCTCAGAGTCACCATCACCAATTGTTGCCATTTGATGAATCTGTTCTATTCTACCCCCATTTCGGTGAAGGTGTGAGGAATAGGGCTAGGTAGAAGAGAGAGGATGTGGAGAGGGTTAACTGTACCTTTCATCCAGATAGAACGGGAAAAACAGGAAAAGGCAATAGTTGTCCAACAAGAAGCAGTGGGAGGCATGCCCTAAGTATGAAGCACACCTATATGGTTAGGAGGTATCAATGTGGCATCTGCAGGGAATGTGGCAGTATATAGGAGGATGAACTGAGAAAAGTAAAGTTTTTTAAATTTGAATTTGATTTGATAATAAAAAGGCATTGAAGCCATGTTGGGGACACATGCAAATGATAACTTTGGAGACTAGGGTCTTTTGTTATCAAGCATGAGCCAGGGACTAAGGATGACATTGAGCTTACAGTGGGTCTACTAGCAGAGGACAATAGTGACAGTTTGCTCATTACTCGCATCCCCAATCCACTCACCTCCCCTTCCACTTACCCTTTCAGGTTGACCACCATAAGGTACAAGACATCTATTTTGGATTTCATCCTGTGCAGATCTCAGCGGCTTCTGTGAGGATACCACAAGAGGGCATCAGTCAATCAGTCAAGACCCTAAGATCCTATCCAGGGGCCACCATATACCCACACCTCCTTCCTGAAGACAGAAAATATATCTCTTATGCTTGTTTGAGAGTCCCATGGATACTCTGCCTGAGCAGTAAGTTGATCAAAGACTGTGGATATTCATGATAGTCATTAGAGATGATACATTAAATTTCAATGTTTATTATTCCAGCCCAGCTGAATATAGTTTTGTTAAAAAAGCTAAACGAACAATGATAAAGCCAATAGGTTTGGCTAATTTTTTGAATCCTGACTAAAATATTTTTTAAAAGCCTGTTTTTATATACAATGGATTTATGTGATAGAGAATTCAATGTATCCTGAGGTCAGTGGGGTCTCTGCCGCTAAGGTGCAGGAGCATCACCCCACTGCTTTTAAGCAGTGTTACTAAAGGAAAAATAAAATGATAACTGAATGTTATTATTATTTTATTTGTTCCAGCTGCTTTGCGAGTGGGCGGGCAGGGCTGCTCTGCTGTCAGTGCAGGGCAGGGGAGGAGTGATGTGCACACTATGCAAATGATGCTATGGCAGGCCCTCTGGGGCCCAGCCAAACTGTCATGCGCACTTTCCATGTTTTCCGTCCAGGCTGCATTACAGCCTGGGTGGAGAACACGCCCAGGCCCCTATTCCCCATCTAAGCACCAAACCACGGCGCTCAGACCAATCACAACGCTGTATTGCAGAGAAGTACTCTATTGGGTGAAGCCAACACCTGCTCTATGTATATTTTGAAGAATTGGTAATAATATGTACTTGAAAAAGCTGCAGTTTTAACCCTGCCCTAATCACTCCAAGCAGCCATTTTAAAGTGCTGGAAGCAAATCAAGGGGGATAAACATGTGAAAGTAAAAATGGATTTTACAGATTTATATACACTAAAACAAATGCAGATACAATTTTTCGAAATACAATAAGGTATCTGAAGAAGGTCAGTAAACAGAGCTTTGTGTTGTCCATCATAAATCAAACCACAATATGTAAGCAGAAAATGTGGCAGTGGCAACACTTACGCAGCATAGAGAAACAATGGCCTTGTGAGGTAAGCGGCATGTGACAATGCAGCTATAAGGAGGCGGACCAGTATGAATAGCCGCATTCGAGAAATGCAATAAGAACAATTGATGGACAGAATACAGAACATTGTCATACACTCACCGCAGTAGAGAGATCTGGGCCTAAATCCATCATTTGTTTGCTCTCCATGCCATTCCAAATTAGACCCAGCCATATGCAAATCAGTCTTGACCCTGCGCCCAATGGGAACAGTCCAGCCTGAACTGCCAGACCAGGGCCTCCCTGGACTGGAAACAAGCATCCTAGGACCGGTTTCGGAATTTCACCCCTCTTCAGCCATGATAGCTTGATTCCAGTGGCATGGAGAGCACGGACCCACGTCTGGGTATACCCGTCCTACTCGGGCTGACAAATGCAAAAAGAACAATTGATGGACAGAATGCAGAACAATGTCATACATTCACCCCGTGACAGAGATCTGGGCCTAAATAAATCATTCTTTTGCTCACCGTGCCATTCCAATTTGGATGCAGCCATATGCAAATCAGTCTTGACCCTGCGCCCAATGGGAACAGTCCAGCCCGAACTGCCAGGCCAGGTCCTCCCTGGACTGGAAACAAGCATCCTAGGACCGTTTTCATGTTTTCACCCCTCTTCAGCCAGGATAGCTTGATTCCAGTGGCATGGAGAGCACGAGACCCACATCTGGGTATACCCTGCCCACTCGGGGTGACAAATGTAAAAAGCACTTTTCACCCGAAGTGGGTTGGGTACGCCAATACGTGGGTCCCTTGCTCACTGTGCCACTGGATTCAAGCTAGCCTGGCTGATGAAGGGTAATACCCAGAAACCAGTCCCAGGATGCTTGTTTCCGGTCCAGGGAGGACCTGGCTTGGCAGTTCGGTCTGGACTGTTCCCAAGAGGCACAGGGTCAAGACTGATTTGCATATGGCTGGGTCTAAACTGGGGTGGCATGGTGAGCAAAAGAACGATGGAGTTAACCCAGATCTCTTGACTGAGTGTGAATGTATGATTTATTCAGTGTTCCGTCCATCATTTGTTTGCGTAGCAAATTAGAGAAACAGCATTATTGGAGGCAGTGGCCCACTAAGAAGTATAACGGCTATATCACATAGGCAATATATGACCCCATGAAGCAAGCAGCAGTGGTACCTATCAGTACCCATGGCCAGGTAGAACATGTGGTTTTTAGTAATTTACAGACCCCTAAGTTGTAAGCTCCCCTGAGCGTATGTCTCCTAAATGTCAATCCAATGTTACGTTACTTTTCGTTATGTTATATACGTTACTAATGGCAATAAGCACTACACAAGTCCGTTAACATGTTAAATAACATGATATGTTTTTTCGGGGTTGTCACGTAACAGCATCCTACCTGCTGGGAATCAAAGGAAACATTTTAGAACTACCAAGTCTTAAGGTGCTGCAGAAACTTTTGATGGGAGAAAGTTGTTCTAGAAATCTTTTCCAAGTGATAGGAGATGAAATCAGAACGCAGGGACACCCAACATTGCCTCTTGAATGCAGAAGAGGACTAGGAACCAAGGCTGAAAAGCCATATAGTCAGGCAGCATTTCCCTTGAGAAACTGCGGGGACAACCCACACACAGCTTTAGCTTTATGAACAAAATATACAAGTTTAACATACATTGGCAAAGCCGAGAGGTCTGATCGCCATTTTTAGTTATAAACAGACCTATTGAGTTAGACTGGTGGTCGTTTACCTGTACAGTGGCATAAAGAAAATGGGAATTAAATGTATGTACTGTAATATATTTCAAACATAGTTAACAACTTTGACATTTTGTATTAGGAGCACAGTAGTTTTAGGATTTGTCTCATCTTAAAATACATTAAGAGTCCCTAAGTTCATCTATCAAGACCATAGTGTGTAGCCCAAGCTCTTACCAAGCAAGAGCTGACTCTACTCTGCAGTGGAGACAGAACTCTGCAAATCCTAGACTCCCACAGTATTCCTCAGAGCCTTGTGCCGAAAAGTTGCACATGTAATGATCAGCAGTACATGAATACCCTCTGGATTTTTTCGTGATTCACAACAAAGGTTTTTTAGGAGGCCATATTAATTATTGTTGTCTGCTATAAACTGTAGCTGCACTCTAAAATGGTTAAATACCACAAAACTAATTGCTGATGTCTCAGTGTACTAGAGTATATTGTGCCAATGTATGACATTGTTCCACAGAAATAATGCACATCTACTCACAATGCCAGGAGAAATATTTTATCAAGAATAGTGTGTCAGGAGAGATGAGTGACCACCAGGCACACAGAATACCAAAGAGGGCTTTCCCACATGTTGTGCGAGAATATAAACCTATTTTTCAATAAGGCACTCAGGGGCAAATGTACTAGACCTTATCGCCACCAGAGCATCACTTTTTCGAATGCTCGGTGGCCAAGCGCCATTTTCCCATATTTACAAGGTGGCGCTAAGCCACTTAATGTGGCTTAATGCCACCCTGTAACTATGCCCTTTTCTGCCACAGTTCTCTACTGCAAAGGGGCATGCAATGGATTTTGCAGTGGGCGCTGCGCATTCCACTGCAATACCCATTGCTTTTTTTGACACTGCCCCTGATTTAAAAGGTTGAGGCAGAGCCAAAAATAAACACCAAAGAATACCTGATCTTAGAATGACGATACGAGGAGAAAAAATCCTTTTCATTCATTTCTCCTTGTTTGTTGCTCTTTCTATATGTCCTGCATTCTTCAGGACACATAGAAAGAGTAAATTACCATTATTGATTGTTTATGTGCAGGATAGTTTATGTTCCTGTACATAAACTATTCCCCCTGCAGCTCAGGCACCCTTGCCGCATGGTGCTAGGCAGCTTCTTTTGCACCAGCGCTAGCGGAAACACAGGGGTGTGCCCTAGTCTTGTGAATACGGCGCATCCCAGCGTTTAAAAATTGACAGAGCGCAGCGTTGCCAAATTTAGCGTAGCACCGCACCCTCGGAAATCTTTATAAATATGCCCCTGTGAATTCAAGGGGCATCTCAGGTTACCGATAGAGCCGCTAATACCTGCACTTGCTGTTTTTGCACTCCATGCAAAATAACATTTCCCCAGCAACATCGCTCTCAATACACCTTTGAGCAATTCATATTTTGGCTTCTTTTGGAGTTTTTTGTTGCACACTCATGTAAAGAACAAAGTGGAGCAGTACAGTAAGTTGTAAGTCCTTTATTCTTCGCCAACACAGCTCCGAACGTGGAGCGCAAGAATGCAGCCGCTGCTCAGGATCGCCAGCTGTCAACTGTCACCAATTGACAGCTGGTGATGTCACAGCTGGTGAAGTGCAACGATACGGTGTCCTCGCAGGGACACGCAAAGGCATATGACACTACGGTGTCCCCAGGATGTCAATACAAGTACACAACACATCTTCCCCCTTATGAACAGGGAGACAATGACTAACAAGGCTTAATAAAATGCCTAATCACAAATGTAATCGCTAAGTTTCGCAGGAGGTACTATCCTTCTGCCACACCTGCTGGTACTAGATGGTAGTGACTCGTCGTACCTAGGAGTAGGTGGCAAAACTCTGACAACCCTACCAGAATCCGTGCTAGGGGTGAGTGTCACTGGGTTGGAAGCTTCAGTATGTGTAGTGAGTGGGTACTGTGTGGCTTCACTGTCGGATGAGTCAGACAGAGAAATGTGGTGCTTATTATCATTCAACTTACTGTGCACTTCGTTGGTGACTACCGTGGTAGGCTTGCACACGGATAGGGCTGAGAAGTGATGCACCTTACCATCACTTAAAAGAGCGGAGTTGCAATACACCTCTTTAACAGTAAGGGGTAGCGTGAACCTGTTCTGACCCTTCGCTACGTGGCCACTTCTCTTTACCTTGACGGTTTCCCCTATAGAGAGTTGCACAACTTTGCAACCATGTTTGTGGTCGTACATATTTTTGGTTTTGTTCTGACCATGCTCAACCTTCCTTCTTACTTGGTCACTGGACCAGTGTACACTCTTTGAGGCTAAAGCCCAACCCACATTATCCTTAGAGAGAGGCGTTCTGCCCCGCATGAGTACGAATGGGCTGTGACCAGTTGAGTCACACGGCGTGATTCTGTAGGCCGATACTGTTTTTAGGATCTCATTTTTCCAGCACAGTCTGTTGTCATTGGACAACTGGATAATGCCTTTTAGTACCCTATTGAAGCGTTCCACAGCGCCGTTTCCGGCCGGTTGGTACACCGATGTGGTTTTGTGTGTAATTTGGTTTCTAGATGTGTAGGCCTTAAATAGGTCTGACAGGAACTGCGGCCCATTGTCACTGGTTATCTGTTTTGGGAGCCCTTCTCGCGTGAATACAGAATCTAGAAACTCTACCACCGCCCTGGAATCAGGTTTGACCGTGAACGTGAGTTCAGGCCATTTGGTAAAATGGTCAATAAGTACTATTATATACCATTGCTCCTCTTTTCCCTCTATGGGGCCCATGATATCTATCCCCACTCTTTCCCATGGCATAGTCGGGCAACTAATGGGGTGTAATGGTGGTCTAAGAGTGACTTGGGTCTTGTCGGATTGCTGACACATGTTGCAGTTTCTGACTGCTCTTTCAACGTCCCTGCTTACCCCAGGCCACCAGTAGCTTTCCTTGACTCTCCTTTTACATTTAACTATGCCTAAATGTCCCTCGTGACAAATATCAAGGATTCTTTTTCTTAACGTGACTGGGGGTACCACCCTTCAACCTCTTAACAGTAAGCTATTCTCGTGTGACAGTTCCTCCTTCACTTCATAGTAATGTCTCATTGTTTCAGTGAGTTTATTTTTGTGTGTCCATTCTCCTTCTAACATTCTGATCACGAGGCAGATGTCCTTGTCCTTTTCTTGCTCAGTGAGCCATTCTTTCTTTGAGATACCCTGTAGATTGTCATCTAGGCTGGCAATACAGTATTCTCCCTCGTCAGTTTCATTTTCCTGGTTTTCTTCTTTTATCGGTAATCTGCTTAAGTAGTCAGCCACAACGTTCTTCACCCCAGGTACGTATTCAATATTATAATTGAAGTCAAATAGGCGTACAGATAAACGCGCTAGCCTAGGTGAAGCCGAATATAGACCCTTTGTGGTGAACACCTTGGTGAGCGGCTTATGGTCCGTGCATAGTGTGACTTTGTTTCCCCACACATAATTTCGAAAGTGCTCCAAGGCCCACACACATGCCAATGCTTCGCGTTCAATGACAGAGAATTTTTCCTCCGTCGGTGTCAATGACCGTGATGCAAACGCTATGGTGTACTGTACTCCTTTGTCATCTTTTTGAGTCAATACGGCTCCATTTTAAAGCTACACGTTTATTGTAGGTACGTCAGTAACACAAAGCAACACCTGTGTACTCGTCTGATGTTGGAAAAATTAATACACCGAGACTATTAGCAACTGAGTATCTTTTCATTCTTTTTTATTCTTTCGTCACCTGTGAGCTAGGCAGGTTGCAAAAAGCGGGCCTATTAAAGTGGGGTTGGGGACTATCTTGCTGTGAATTTTGCTATTTTAATGTTTGTACGTGAAAATAGTTGTTTTAAAAATACAACTCAGAACCGTGCATCTGTTTATATGCGTTTTGCACTGTTTACAATGTATATCAATAACTCAGCATTTCTCAGAGCATAATTTATAAATTGCCAGTGAGCTGAGGTTACGCCTTTCAGTTTCTGAGCTGTGCTGTCTGAAAATTATAGAGACTTGGTAGAATTCATAGGCAATGGGCACGTTTAAACTGTGGAAACGCATTCAAAAGGCGCTTGGTTCTGCACTGAACCCTCGCAGTCGTATATGGAATAGCCTCAGGTTCCCTCAGGCAGCCCCTCCTGGAAAGAGGGCTCTCAAAACCCATATAATAAAGTCAGAACTTTAAACAGAAAAGTCACAGCTCTGAACACTGCAAGTGTTTGCAATTTAAAAAAACACGACTTTGCAAAGCAAATGAAACTGTACCCCTCAATCAACCACTCACAAGAGCTAGTGCTGCTTTATGCACTCCATAATGAGGGCAGCAGTAAAAGAGGAAAACAATTTCTAAAAGCAGGAAATATACACAACCACAAAATGCATTTGACTGATATCAAAACATGACAAACATTTCATCAGGCCAATACTTGAAGGAATCTCTAACACACAGGCAAAGGGTTGTCCCAGAATCCCTCTCCATTTGTCATATGGTGTGTTGACATGGTGTCTTAGGTAGATAGACCGAAAAAAAACATCGTCAGTCAACATAATGACCTCAATTAAGGAATGTTTCCAATGAAATATTCAATTGAATGTGGGTCTGCAGGAGATGTGAATGAATGGGAACAATATATTTGAAAAATCCCACCAGGGTTTTCTCCATGCCACCCTTGGAGAAAAGGCTGCTCCACATTCCTCACACTGTGGGGGATTGAAGGGCCCTGTGTTATCCCTCTGAATTCCATTGAACCAAACAGGACTCTCAAAGCAGTAAAAGCAATAGCGCCAACGGTTAAGAAATATGAATAACCATGGGGCATATCATCAAGGGGAAGTGATAAAATTACCGCCGCTTTAGCGTCCGTTTTCGGGCGAAAAGCGCCGATAATTTTATCGCACTATCAGCAAGAACACGCTAGTGTGTGTTTCTATGCCTCTGCGCCCGTTTCCCTAACGCCCAGCTTTGCATCTCTAATGATATGCAAAGTGGGCGTTCCTCACCAAAATAACGGGGGAAATGTCGCTAACAGACATTTCTCCTATCAGCAAGCTGCACGCTAACCTTCACAGCAACGAGAAATGTAGCGCTAACCGCACCTAACGCAGGTTTCATTACGCCTGCTTGTAACCTGACTAAACCATTTTAGCCTATGGGTGGTGGATTATAGGGCTGAGACCACCCAGCCCTATCAACAAGGTATCGCCTGTCACTGTGTGATTATCGCTGGATTTCCAGCGATAATCGCACTTTTTGCAACTATCGCTGGATTATATATCGCATCGGAGATAAGCGTTGCTGATAGCACGCTATCTCGGTGATATAATCCAGCGATAGCCGGCGATAATTATCCGCGCGCTAAGCACGCTTAGTGATAATTATCGCTGGCTGTTGTTGATATGCCCCCAAGTGCTGTTGTTTGGAGAGCTCAGCCCATGAATCAGATGAGCAGCCATCCTAAATCACTTTCACCTCTCATCAATATGAACTAAACCAAAAGAAGTCCAACGATGTGTCTCCTGTGCCCTATTCAATCCCATGCCACACAAGGCAATGTTGAAATTGGCTGCAGACACACTGAGATCCCCTAGACTGTGAAGAATATGAATGTCAACAGCATGCATGTAAAGATGTAATCCCGCTTCTTTCTTGTCCCTGCAGGGTACCAGAAGGCTAAGTCCCCCTCAACCTTTCTCCCACCTCCACCCATATATCCTTCATTGGTTTTGGTTCACAAAGTGGCAATGGTAGTTTGTTTTGAAAGGCATAGCATTGTTACTCTGTTCTGCTCTCATTCATGCATCATTCGGAATCCCAAACACCAAGACACCTGCCTTGTAATACCTGCATGGTCAAGAGAGTACTCATAAAAGCATTTCACAATCACACTCTAGAGCTTTCTACATAACATTAATACACTATAGAAACTTTGGCAAACTATTCAGTTTGCCTCTCTACATAATCCTTGTACTAACCGGGAAATTAGCACTCTTAATAAAATTAATTAGGCATTTTAGATCCTGATAAGCATGTTTTAAACTGCGGCCCCTTCCCCAAAATGTTAACCCGTGGCAAAGGCTCCCTGGTGAGACACAGCCTTATACTACTTACCTCAATACCAGGCGCTTGATCTCCTGCTTCCAGTAGTTTACTTTGAGTTGTCTCTAGAGATAAGCAAAACATATTTAAAATTAGCAATTACTTTTCTGACCAGATGGTAGGCCCTTGGTCTATCAGACTGTTTTATTGAATTATTGTCTTTGTTTTCAGATCATCACCAATTATAGGGTTTAATGCAAAACAATCTATGAACTATAAATGGAAATGTTTCTCACCTGTTCACAATAACTTTAATATTCATACTTTATAAATGTCTTATGTATTTACTATGAGACACAGTAGCTAGTAGGACCTTGAACTGTGCCATAGCAGTGCAACAAGACGAGAGTGGCTCAGAGATACGGCATGCATGCAGAGAAGTGTCTTCTCCCTATTGCACCCTAGTCTTCTTAAAGAGATCACGGCACAATTCACAGTCAGAATATTATAAAGAGCATATTTGCTGGCCAAACAAACCTAGAGGGCATATCCACACATAGAAAGTTTTCTAACAGTGCTCAAAGTCCAGTACCTAAGTTACATTTTAGAGACAACCCCTCGCTAGGACAATTGGAGCTAGACCTACAGAAATATTTTAGCAACTGTTTGAACTGAAAAACATTGTGGTAGTCAGTTTTCTGGTATTCAAATGTTGATAATTTCCTTCCTGGTAGTCTATGCCTATTCTGTGGTTCCAAAAGTTTCAAAAACATTGGACACTCAATCTGGAAAAAAGAATTCAATGATGATGTAGCCTTGTGGTGACTTGTGCGTGAAATTAAATAATATTAACATAAGAGTATTTGAGACCTGTAACCAAGATGCTCTTTGGCAGGGTAGAATCTAGGCTTAAACTGAGGTGCATGTAAATAGGAACCCAAAGACTGGAGCGACAAGGCTAGAGGTAGAGAATAAAAATTGTTAAGTTAGGCTTCCTAGATATGTACCAGACTGCCAACTTAGATCAGATTCAGCTCTCTAAATTCAGGCAGTTAAACCATAGCAGTCCAAAGCCCCTGTCATCAGCGTTTAAGAATGTGTTCACCATCATAACATTTGACAAAGTACTATACAACAAGGATTTACTTGTTTGCATTGCACTGAATTTTGGCAATAGCTTTCCTGTTTAGCATCAATAACTAGTTTTGATGGAAATCATACTTGTTATAAAATACAACTGATCAGATATAGTAAAGAGTAAGGCAGTGGAGAGAATAACAGAGAATGTATGGGCATATGTATGAGCAGAGGATACATGAACAAAGGAGGCGTCTATAAACAGCCATTGTTGGAGAGATTGCGTAGCTGCATGGGCAGTGTGCAGACACAAGGAAAGAAGGGATGAGAAAAAAAGAAGATGTATGGACAGAGGAAGCATTTATAAGGTTCTGAGGAAAGTTATAAGTAACAGAATGAGCTTAGAGACAAGAGAAAAGGTAATGCTTAGAGGATCCATGGACAGTGGAGATGCATTCATGTGACTTATCAGCAAGGCATGGATAGAAAGGCAATAGCAGTGGTATGGGCATAGGTGGCACTAGCAAGGCACAAGCAGAAGCAGCATTGTCAAAGGAGGCAATATAGAGATATGTAAGGAGGGCATGGCCAAAAGCAAGGGTGAATAGTACAAGACAATGACCAATAAACAAGTTCACTTTTTGAATTACAGTTACATTTGTAGACTAAAAAATAAATGGGGTTTGAGGATTTACCAATCCTGTACTCACCAAGCAGAAGGAGGAGCTCATTTGCCGTCTGTTTTGCTGCTTGCCCTTTGTGAGACAGAGGTTCCTGGGCAGAGATCTGCCAGAGAAAAGAAGACAAAATTTAGTGAGGGTGCGATTATCATTTATGGTCTCACATACTGTAATGTGCAGAACAAGATGATCTCTGATACTGTAGATAACAGAGCTGTATGTAGTTAAGACTTTCTTCACAACCCCAGCTTTCTTTTAGGAGCCTAAATGCCTATTTACCAAAATATGTTGGTAACTCTGGGTCCAAGGTGCTATTCGCATTCTAGGGAAAACTTGGGATAGCCAGAATTTGGAGCGGGATAACAGTCAAGAATTACAGATCCCGGCACCCGGTATCCTCAAACCAATTTGCAGCCAGCTCATAATGAGGCCATAGTGGAAAATAGAAGGCTGTTGAGGGGCTAAGGCTTAAACAAATGAGCAACCCTATCATGACGTTGGGCGATCAAAGGTTTTGTGATGTCAGTTCCACTACCCCTGAGCATTTAGGTGAAATTACTTTGATGAGTGTCATGTGCGTGTGCCACTGTTTTTAAAAGCTGGTCTCAATCAATTGCTGAGTAAATACTTTTCATGTTAAAATGCTCTCTTTATGATTGTGCTGCTGTGCAATTGCCATGGAATGGGCATATAATATGCAGGCTCCCTCCATCTCAAGAGTCGCACCTCAACAAGGCTGTGTTAGTCAGGCGCAGCCAGCACAGGTAACCATGGTGGGGCGGAGGGGCGGTGGGGTTGGTGAGGGGGGAAGTGGACAGACGACGGGATAGAGAAAGTAAAATAAAAAATAAATAAAACCACTTACCTTGCACTCGCTGCATCACCTCATCGAGGTGGTATTATTTATTTTTTAATTTTACTTTCACTATCCCGTTGTCTGTCCACTTCCCCCCTCATCCACCCCACCCTGCCCCACCGCGATTACCTGTGCCAGCCACGTCTGGTGTCAGTACCTTTGTCCTGTAGAGCTGAGGTCAATTGATGAGCTCTCCTGCTCCGCCCTGCTGCTGCTGACCTTCTATTCATGGAAACACCTGACAGTCCAGGAGTTCAGACAAGCTGCACCAGAATATGAAAAAAATATTTGTACCCCTTAACAGCGACTGCCCATGATCAACCTCTATATACGGGTGGACTGAGTGCTAACTCTGCCAGGTGTGCACTCACCTTTCTGTGTAAACATGTGCTTGTTTCACCTCTGTAACTTACCCTCCATCTGTCATTTCACAGTACACACTATTGTTCATCTGACTTAGCATAGAACACGGGTCAGTCTCTACCCTGAGTGACTTGAGCACAATTAGAAGTATTCCTAAGCCACATAAATGAAATTTGAAATGTTGTACTTGTATAGCGCACTGCTGCCCCAGCAACGGGGCGTCGTGGTGCTGTACTCATACCGCTGTGGGACCGTTCCTGGCTTTTTCCCTGTGAAATGTCCACTCCTGGGCACCCCCAAGGTGAAGCCAGGCATCCCAGCGCTGTTGGGGCCGTTGTGGAGATTAAGCAAGCTATTGCCCAGAGTTGCACCCATGATTAGAATAGGCACCGAGGCGAGAATGATCAGGTCCGAGGAAATTGAACCCAAGACCCGCCGAGGCGGGAATTGAACCCTGGTCCCAGGCCAGATCTCTGCATCAGGGTCTGCTGCTCTAACCATTGAGCCACACTTCTCCACACGAGAACATATCCCCTGATCCCCTGATAATGCTAATCTATGCAGACGTCTAACACCTTTGCTAACAAAATTGAGCTTTTTGCCCTTGTTGGACCTCATGTTAACTTCCTCAGCAAGTGAGATGTCTAGTCATGCTATATGAGATCATTATCAAGATCTTTCCTTCCTGCACACCAAGCTGTTGAGCCAGTCTCATTAGCACATTTGGGTTTGCAACTTCTACCCTAAACTTGTAGGCAAACCGGTTTTAGGCAAACCTCTCGATATGAACACTGAGGGGCATATTCTCAAGGAGTTATCGCCGAGTTATCATCACTTTACCGCAGCCACATTCGCAATACATTTATGACCCCATTCACAAGCCGGTGCTAACAGCCCATATCACCAGTATACTTGCGATAGCAGCCACAAAAAACATCGCCACAGATGGCCCCGGCAACTATCGCTAATGAGATGCAGAGTAGGCGTTCCCGTACAAAAAGCCGTGACAACACCACTCCACAATATTCTCAACGACCAGCCAGATCGGCGATAAGATCACAAAACATGCGATTTGGCGCGTTAGCAGCAAGAAATTAACACCTGCCTGGTGTAAAGTCGGACCACAGTCTGCACCAGAAGAGGAAGCGTAGCCCAGATATACACTTGAAGGGCAACAAATGCCATGGAGCCACTGATCATGCAGCCCGGACACCCAAGAGGACCACAACACCCACCGCCACCACCCCCAGGACCCCCCCTCCCCCCCGGTCAAAGACATGCCACATCAACTACACAGAATCATGTACCAAATAATCCACCTGATGTCGCACAATCACATTTGGTGACATGCATGTGTCGTCACAAAAATGAGCATCACACATTCACCTTTGAATTAACAAATGAAAATATATTCAAATAAACACAGAACAGAAATGAAGACACATGGCGGCTCCCCTCGAGACAATCTGTAGGTTACAGCCTGAAAGACAAAAATCATGATGAGAAGGTGTGTCTTGCGCACATCAAAGGACAGTGAGAAGGCGAAGGAGAGAGAGATACAGAGAGAGAGAAAGAGAGAGATAAACGTACAGAGAGTGAGAGAGAGAGATAGATAAAAGAGGAGAGGGACAGGGAGAGAGATTGCCGACACTTCGCACCCAGGCCTCACTGCTCACCTGCTGATGCCGGTGAGTCTCCAACCACGTGCCGGTATGTAGTGCAGTTCACCAGGTCCCACATCTGCAACAGATCCGTCATCTGAAACAGAGTCCAGATACGTGAATGGCAGAGTACATTCAATTGCACACAACATCATCGCCTGCCCGCCCCTGCGGACCCAGGCAGCTGCACCCCAGCCCCTCCAGCAGCTCAGCGGTGCATGCCCGCCACTGCACACCCAGGCAGCTGCACCCGAGTCCTTCCCGCCGCCCAGCAGTGCATGCCCGCCCCTGCGCACCCAGGCCTCACTGCTCACCTTCTGCCACCGGAGTGTCGCAATGAGGGCCCACCACGTACGGGTGCAAGCCCCAAGCTCGAGGCCCTCGAACATGGCACCCTCCACATCATGCAGCTCCGCTCCGTAGGCCACCAGGTCTCACATTTGATTCTGGGTCTTGATTTTGCCATGGAAGAGGACATACCAGTGCACCCGTCATCATCGCAGGCTGCACACCCGCTCAGCCTTTGAGGTGCCACTAACTCTGTGATCCGGGATGTGACGCCACATGGCGGTAGGCCCGCGCTGCCCGCTGGCTCTGGCCAACACTGCGGTCCAGCAGGGCACACAAATCCTGAGCAGTCCGGACCGCCGGGATGGGGCATCATCGCAGGCTGCACACCCGCTCAGCACTTAAGGTGCCCCTACCTCAGTGCACCCAAAGTCACCGTCCCATGGCTGTGTGCCTGTGCCGGCCGCTATGTATCCGGTGCCACCAAGTCTGTGGCCCCAGTCATGGACCCTGTATGATTGGGTATCGAGTTGCGGATGCCATCATGTCACCTCCGGTCCTGGGGAATGTGATGTTGCAGGGCCCAAGGCCTCATGCCTACATTAACATCACACAGATTCACCCAGATAGAGAGTGGAAATGGTGTTGAGCACGTGCGCCCGGCCCTTTTTATTGGCAGGGTCACATGTCCTGTGATGCGTTTGCTGGATGGGTGTGGCTGTGGCATGCTGAGAACTAGACCTGTGATCAGTAGATCACTACAAGGAAAACCTGGGACATGTAGCGTTGCCGTCCCCCCCTCTGAGCGTAAGCGGAGTGGGCTGGCCTGGCGTATGCCAGTCCAACGTAAGGGTTTTTAAATTACCCCGTTGCCCTGGGCGTGGTTCCGTACTGGCCTGGACAAGGAAGTAACTCATGCGTGTGTCCCTGTTGTTGTGTCAGCGCAACCCAGACCAAATTCGGCAATGTGTCACCCTGTGACCCCTGTTCTACGACATGAGCCACATGGACGAAAGAGGAGTCCAGTAAGCCAACATTCATCCATAATTCCACACTTGAAAGACCATAGACATGACACATCTGTGTGATCATGAATGTTTAATGCACATTCAGTGGAGTGTTGCATCTGGAGCAGTACAGGGCCATGCAAACCCCACATGATGATGTTGGCCAGTGGAGGGCCAGCCAGAGTCCTTCAGGGAATGACAAGTCCAAAGGAAGAGGAAGAGTTCAGTCCGCAGTCAGATTGCTGTGTCATTGGCAATCAAACAGCATATGGCAGTCCATGTTGAGGTCCAAGGTGAGTGTTGCAGAGTGCATCGGGGGACAGTGGAAGGTGATGATGCAGAGGGCAGAACCAAGCTGAAGCCGGCCCCATGGTGGAGATGCATGCTACTGTGTCCTTCTTACCACGAGGGCAGAATCATCCGCATCTTCGTCCTCTGCTGTCTCATGTGCCCCACGTGTGGGTGGGGGTGTTCTGTCTCCAGCACTGTGTGGCAGTGACACATCAGTGACCGGAGTTCGAAGGCCTTTTCGCACTGTGTGGCACTGACACTTCAGGGGGCGGAGATGTGGATGGAGTGGTAGCAGCAGCATGCATCAGCGCCAGGCCTTGTGGCAGCAATGCCATGGGGATGGTCCTGTGGTCATTGAGAAACCCAGCTACCACTCACTGGTGGGCAGCCGTGGCAGCCGCTCATTCCGCATTCGCCCGCTCCATGGTCTCCCTTAACCTCCGCATGTTTCCCAACTCCCGTGTGACATCGCTAGAGCCACTCTGACTGGACAGTTGTTCTATTCTCTGAGTCGGGGCTCCAGCGGTGTCAGCCATGGTCCGTTGGAGAGCATGGAGTGGACTGTGGGTGTCCATTAGGGACCGTGAGTGGTCCCTGATGGGACTTAGACACCCACGTATAGCATCTAGTTTGTCTGCCATGCGGTCGAAGCCCACCCACACCTGTTCAGCCAGAATCTCCTAGCACCCCAACACATGGCGTTGGAAGGCCATGTGTTCTTCATGGGGGTCCTGGGAAGCAGCCGTGGTGGTGGGTGCTGCCTGCTGTGTGGTCTGTGCAGGGGTTGGGGTCTCCTCATAGCTGCTGGGCTGCCCAGCTCCTGGAAGTGGGCTGCGGAGGCTGTCCACGAGCTGTTGGAGGGCGTCGGAGTCGAAGCTGTGGTGGTCCTCTTCGTCATCAGAGAAGAGAGGGTCGGGCTGCTCTGCAGGAGGTGTTGATTCTCCCTCTGCAATGTGAAGGGGAGATGCAGTTTAACAATGTGTCCACATGTATGTTGTCGCATTATACATGTTTTCATACAGACAGCATGATTGGGTACATTGTGAATGTTTGGGAGGAGCTGCCTATTTGATGGGGGACAGTGGACATTTCGGCAACAGACGTGTGTGTTTGTACTTGTTCATTATCGTCTCACATTTCCCTGCAATGCCAAATGTGATTGGCCAGTGTCTGCACCCAAGCGGCACCAGTTGTGTCCTGTGGTCTGTTGTAGGTGTTTTGCGGTTTGTACCACATTGTTGTCAGTGTTGGTCTGCTCTACATGTTATGTGTGTGTGCTGCATTTTGGGGTAGTCGCCCCTGCAGCTCTGATTTTGCTGCCCCTTATCCCTTTCATGCGGTGTGCCTTTGACTTCTGTGCTTGTACAGTGCTGACATGTAGCATACTTGGGTACATTGGTCTATTGGTGGGAGTTGGTGGTCTGGGGCATGGTATGTCTGCCGATGTGCTCTACTTCATTGTGCATGTGTGCCATTGTGCCTATCTCCCCCGTCCCCCTAGTCCCTGGTTGTTACTCACCCTGGTGCTGTTGTGTCTGGTCATGTTGAGCAGTGTCTGGTCCCCCAACTCCTGCCACCGTCTCCGGACTGATGACTGTGGACACCATTTCCTCCATCTCGTCCAGCTCCTCCTGTGGTGCAGGACTCCCACCTCCAGTCTGCATTGCTGCCTTCTGGTTGTTTGCGAGTTTCAGGTTGGTTTTGCCCTTGACATCATTCCAGCGCCTCTTGACCTCTTCCATTGCCCTCTTCAGCACTCCGACTGCATTCACCTTGTCCACGATGGACTGCCATAGTCCATTTTTTGTTGCCAATGAGACAGTGGAGGTGACGAACAGTTGTTGATGGTGTTCTACCACCT
This sequence comes from Triturus cristatus, assembly GCF_964204655.1. Classification (NCBI taxonomy): domain Eukaryota; kingdom Metazoa; phylum Chordata; class Amphibia; order Caudata; family Salamandridae; genus Triturus; species Triturus cristatus. The sequence goes on from NC_140589.1 coordinate 965,706,871, forward strand.
CCGTTTATCAGGATCCTGTTTTCCTGACGACTGAACTGCTTCTTCCTACTCTTCTTCTCCTTGGCCTTCACTGACCCCGAAGTCCCAGGCTGGTCCTCTGGGGGGCTTGTGGGGTTCTGGTTCTCCTCGGTACTTGCTCCGGCAGCGTCCCTTGTGCTTCGGTATTGTTTGGCATTTGTTTGTCTGTTTCTTTTTCTACTTTTATGGTGATTGTTCCTGGCTGATGCATGTGAATTGCAGGCCTGTGGCTGGTTTTCACAGATTTTTGTATCACGATTGGCCTCATTGCAGCTTTTTTTTCATCTGTGTTTTGCATTTTTTGCGATGTGGCGCTGATTTTTACGCGGTCATAGGACGTGTTATCTTGAGACTATTGCATGGTACCGCCGTATTGTGAATACTTGCTTAACACGGCGTAATTTTCCTGCGATAGACTGCGATGTTGTGTGTTGCGTTAAGTAACTTTTGCGATGATTATCACACGTTCTTGAGAATATCCCCCAGAGAATTTTAATATTCGTGTGTTAATGGCTTTTTTAAGTTCCCCTCTGGTCATCATCTTACAGTGATTGGGATCAGATACTGATTGTGAACAGTATGGTACTGGCCATACAAATCTGGTAAGTGGATAGTATTCAGATCCTGGCCATTAGCACAACATTAACCCATCGCTTCTTATGAGAGCGAATCGCAGACCGCAAACTCTGACCAGTTTTTCCTGAATTATCAGTACTCACATCCACTTCTTTATGATAATATTGGTCTCGCCCCAGTTAGAAAGGAATGGATCTTTATTGAAAGTCAACATTTGGTTACTAACAACACAGTGACAGTAATCATTACAAAGACTGTGAAAAGTATACTATGAGTATAAATTGGGTACTCGGTGCTGCTACTTCGTAGAGCATTTACAATTTGACCACAACAGATGTGCTCTTTTCAAAATCTTGAGTAATTTTAGAGTTTTATCCATTACTACATTTGCCTTAGTTCACACCCTGTTGTACTCACTTAAACATAACTGTTATAGATCTAGAGAGTGTTAGTTTCGACTCTTCAGCAGTGAAGCCAGGTGTTGACCTTCTTTACCAAGTGAATTGAGATACAGAATATCTTTGTCTTTCCTTGACTGTGGACAAGTGAATAATGTGCTCATTCTCCTTCTATAGACCTAGTGGCTGACATTCTGAGATTCTTGCTATGATAAAAGTGGGTAATGATATCACTCACAGGTTAGGGAAATTATAGGTAATATTCTCATCACCTTTGGAGACAGGGGATTACCTGTGAAGTGATGTGCTTTAAAGACAGTGGTATTGTCAACACTCTGTGATGGAGATAACAGGGGACTTTTTCACTGCTCTCTCATGAGAGGTGTCAGTAAATAGGCAGGACTGGAGTCCACATCTCTACAATCTAATCAATGTTTGTGTCCTTCACACCAACTGGTCATCTGTATTGTTCAGAAGATACTGTGATTTCATGGTAGAAGAGTCTCCTCAAAAAATCCCTTACCATATTGTGCAGTGCTGCAAACCCTTCCGGTAAAGAAGCCTCCTTGCAAGCTTTTGTGACACCAGCTCTAAGGAAGTGTTCGAGGGGCTGAATGGAAAAGAACATGGAATTAGTAAGGGGGAAGCCTTTAGAAAGAGATCCCTCAAATCACTCATCCATATAGCTTTCAATTTCATTTACCACATTAATTTCCAACTATATTAAATGATTACAGCTCATAAATTACAGATATTGACTAACTAAGCAACTCAATCACAGCCGTCTGCTGACACCACTTGGTCATGGCCTTCCCTAGTGACGAATAAGCACCACTTTAGAAAGTAGAGGAAAGGATCAAGCTCCATCTTCAGGAAAGAGTTCAAGGCCGTCAAGGGGATTGAAGTAATGTAGATCCTTGTGGTGGACAGGTGATCCTCACTCACAAGGGAGTCAATGATTGACCGTCTTCATGGGAATTTATTTGCCTTCTTGTAGGAGGACAGTAGCTTAGAGTCCTAGGTGAGTGTACTGATTAGAAACTTTATGGAAGTTTACAAGATCTCCAGAAAAGGCTCATTGGGAACATCTGTGGAGCAGCGGTGATCAGAACTCTTAGGGGAGAGGTAATCAGTACCATCACGAAGGAAGAAGTGATCAGAAGCTTCACAAGGTAAGAATCCTCAAGAGGTAGAAGAGTATTATCTTCTGTGGCAAGTGGAGTTCAGGATCCCAAGAGATTTGATGCAAATACCCAAAGGGGAGAGGTGATTAGAATTCCCAGAGGGTAGAGTTGATAAGAATCTCAAAATAGAAGTTGATGATAAGGCTGCTCCGGGGCAGTGGTGATCACGGGTGTTACAAAGTGTATATGGTAAGATTCCAAGCTTCTAGATGTTTACTATGGCACATTTACAAGGCACATGTGAACTATAGCTATTAAGAAAACTACAAGTACAGATTTTTATAAAATGTGAAAACCTTTTTCAAAGTATATAAACCATCTCATGAAAAATAAGGTAGGTGTTGGTCCAACGTTGGAGGTTAAATGGGAGAAGTGATCTGGATCCTTAGTAGGGGCCCATGATTAGAATTCTTATGGGAGGTATCAAGTACAATTGTACCAATAAAACTAGTTGGTTCTTGTTTCTGTCTCTTTATGGGGATTATAAAAAAAAGGAAAAATAGGTTATACATAAAAAGTTGTGAACCAGTTTGTTTTTAACTCCTAGTGATGCAGGAAGGATTACAAAGGGAAGTAGGAAAAAACAGAATGGTCTTGATTTAAGGTTTTGCCTTTTTGACACAATGATTCTCTGAAAGCATTACTTTCCTCTGTGTAGTGCGGCAACGGCCACATGGGAAGGCAGTTTCTGAGAAATGTTTTGAAAATTCAAGGGTTTTAAAAATAATGCACCAGTTTAAATAATTTCTGTAATTCCTTAGATTCCATCTGCACTACTGTGACCTTCATTTATAAGTGGCCTATCAAAATCTGGTATTTCACTGTGATTCAGAGAAGGGCAAATAACAAGGAATCTAATTTTGGGGGCAATAATATATGGGAGTCACATTTCATTTACTGTACGTGTTTTTCCCCGTGTTTTTGATGAAACACAATAGAGCTGCCATAGTCCTCAGTCCTCCACACCCATAATTCCAATGAGACTAGTGCCATCAGAATTATTGGGCCACTTGTAATGAGGGCCCAACTATGATATCCCAGGTGAAAAAAAGAGAATACCCAGAAAATGACCACTCAGATCTGTGCCCTTGGTCAGATGTGTCAAAAGCTACAGAAAAATCCAGCAGAGATCTGAAAGACATGCAGAGAATACCCCCAAACACAACATTCTCTTACTAGACACCCCCTTATGATTGTGATTCTCTTCGATACATCATGGACATAATTCATACAGACATACAGTAGACATTACTACGGGGTACATTTGCCCCAGGCATACCTTTATCAGGCCAAAGGTGTTCTCTTTCGGCAGGCTTGCCTGAAGGTATAATACCTCTCGAAACACCCTTGGTAGTTCCAGGGCCAGCTGGTCTGGGGGAAGCAGAGTCGCCATTGGGCCAAGTGTCAGTAACACCTGTTCACGGATCTACAGGAAATAACACAGAAGAGGGTACATGCTTCTGACCTCAGTATGTGTGAAGCAAGGAGACACTAATTTTTATTGTATGGCAAAGTTGTACTTGTGGTGGAGATGCATGTTTATGCATAGACATAAAAAAAAGTCATGTCATGTGAAAACCTGTACTAATATGCCTGCATTCAGGAAGTTCTTACCACGGTCAGAAGTTAACATTTCTTTCCTAATTGGAGAAGTCACAGTTTCTTGTTTTATTTATCCCATGTTATAATCCCTTTACAGAGGAAACCAACTTGGCCCATATTCACAAGATCCACGTAATTTGATTTCATCCCATGTCCAGATTCAAAGTCTTACTTTCTGATAATGGTTGCATATTATTGTTGACAAATTCTACACATCAAAGACAGCATGGCATACGCCTAAGAGAAAATTCAGACGTGATGGGTAGAATAGATTAACCTAAACCATTTGTACTTAGTGTTGAATACCAATGCATTACTCTTTTGCTCAGTTTGCCGCTACAGATAAGGATCAACAGTATGCAAATCAGCCTTGGTCCTTCTGCAATAGGAGCATTCCATCTCAAACTAGTATGTTTGGACTGAATGGGAGTATATGCACATGCAGACCAATTTCTGGCTGACTGAGCCTCATTAGTGCCGTTCTGCATGAGGCCTATGGCACAATTGACTATCCCCATCTTGATGCAGCCATCATGATCAGCACTTAGGCCGTTTCACTTGTAAAAACAAAAAAGTGATGAATGGAGTGCTAGCTTTAATCTGAGCCATTGGTAATTAATTGGGATTGAATTTAAGTCCAAAGTCTTTTGTTGACTTTGCTACTAAAGACAGTGACTAACCACATGGTATCAGTCTGAGCCGTCTTCCGGCAGTAGCAGCCAAGTCCTGTTTTATTTTTCTCAGTGAAGCACCATAGATGCACACTCACTGATAGCTGCATGCTTTTTATTACCACTGTTCATGCAAGAGAGGGGCATCATGACCCTCACAAGGCTCAATCTTCTGTGAATCATGGCCCCTTCCTCAAATGATTCATGGTGATAAAAGGGATATTATATTTGACACTTTTGCAAATGTTTATATTGTATGTGTTAATGGAGTCTCGGTACATAATAGTAGCATGCTTTGTTACCCTCAGGAACCCTTTCTGACTTGAAAACTTACCTTGCACTTTTCCTTGGTGTTCATGCATGGTATGTCAAGATAGAGCTTGCAGATAACATAGCCATTCAAATATTGCGGAACAAGCTTTGCTTCTGTGCTCTGGGCGAATGCCAAAGTTAAGGATTCAAAGGCTGCAGAGAAAATACAAATCAGTTCTGTCCAGTTCCCACTTATGCTCTCTCTATACCTAATGGGAACCCTACTCCACTACGGAAGGCTAGGCCAGTTGCCCTTTAATATACTACTAGCGAGTGCATGCCCCTGTCTTGGTTTCAGCTTCAGATGGCATGAACCTCTTGTGCCGCCTTTCATGAACTATGGTAATCAGAGGAATGGTAGCATTTAGCCTTGTATAAATTATACAGTGGGAATAGCTACTTTATCATTAATCGAGGCCTATATAAATACCACTACAATACAATACAGAGCAAGTAGGGATATGAGGTCTGTACTACTTGAAGTGAAGAAAGCCACAAGGACATGCACTTTCTAAAATTTGTGTCATTTTCTTCATTCTCTACTCATGCACCAGGAAGCTTCATTCCAAAACTCACACACTGATGCAACAGTAACATTAGACACACACTATTACCCCACATTAATTAGGGGTAATAGTGACGAACACAACCCCGCATGGTTTGGTGGAGGCTGGTATGAGCGCCCTCAGCCTGCACCTGGTAAATATATATTACCCCAACGCATGATTGAACAATACACATCATGTTTGACTATTACAGTGTCTGGTTGGTCAGATTTTGTTAAGACAGAACTGCTGTTTTTTCTGTTTTATCAGCCTATCCGCAACGTAATTGTCCAGTGAGGCGAGTGACTGAACCCCACGCCCTGGCGAATTTGCCACAACATAAGTAAATGGCAATGAAACATGTTGGCCCTCTTAGAAAAGGTTAGCAACATGCAGTGCGTTTAATTTGAGTAAGCTCACAATTGCGAATAAAGAGGGCAACCTAACAGTGAGGCTTAACTCAATTTTAATCACATAGAACATGCGGTTCTCTGCAAATCACGGGGTTTTGTTTGGGACAGTTAATTCTTTCTTTCTGCCTTTCTGTCTCGTTATTGGACACTATATATTCTTTGTTTCTGTGAGTGGGAAACCGATGATGATAGACGTGGGCATACTGGCGAGAACCTGCTGGTAGCCTCCCTGGTGTTGCATACGTGAGGTGCCCTCTCACTCTCTCACTCCCTTTTTTAGTAAGTGTCTTTCACTCACATGTTGCGGGGGAGGGTGTACATTGTTGCGGATTGACTGATAGCAGTTCTCCTTTTAAGAAATCTGATTTGAGAGTTCTGGGACTGTAGTAAACTGGACAGGATGCCAGAGATCGAGTGGAGATAGGTATCCCCATGGCAGAAGAAGTTCCTAAGAGAGAAAAATTATTGACTCTCTGATAGCCAGGCCTTTATTGTATTGATAACACACACCCTTAACCCTGCCAACTTTCCCCATTCCCCAGAATGCATGCTTGTGTTTCATAAAAAATTAAAAAGGGGAGGGTGAGCAGTTTTTAATGACTTTTGTCACATTCTAATATCACAGCTGTTGCTCAAAATAGCACAGAGCATATACATTTTACATACAATGTACAGAATCTGTTCATTTTATGAAGAAAAGCAAAATAATTTCTCAGAGATGAATTTAACACCCAGAAGATTTTGGCAAAATTCTCAGCCAAACACAGCGCCCTTTGATTAAAATGATACACACAATTATATAAAATTATCTCTGGTGGTTTCTAAAAAATGGAAAGGATTCTTGCAGTGGGTGCTCACTCCATCCAGTTTCAGAGAAGCTTCCTAATACTAATTTATACTTACCACGGCTGAAATACCAGCAGTGAACAAAAGTTCTTGCTTTCCTCATGATGGGTAAAAATCTTTCAAGGATGAAACCCTCAGAGTACTTCATTATGGACACTGTGAGGTGACAACAAAAAACACAGCTCAGACAGGTTGAATAATGGAGTCAAAAACCTGTGGTGCCTGGGTGTAAACAGGTACCACAGCGGAGATAGGAGTCCTGTAGTGCCCTTCAAACTCAAACATACAACAGTTAGACCTTAGGACTGGGGTGCACTTTGAACTGACATGGGTGGGTCAATATAAAGGCAGAGCCTTGGGATGTACGTTGAAATGAGATGGGTGGCACAATAGAGAGAGAGCGCAGCCTTTGGGCTTCCTTCGATCTGACACAGATGGCACACAAAGTTTTAGAAGAGTACTGTTTCAGATTCTGGGAAATGGACAGCAAATTCCCTTAGGGTCAAAGTCTGAAAGGAGGTTCTTTTCATTCTGTGATCTCACAATAGTATCTGGTTAGTTGTGTTTCATGTACAAGAGGCCACACTTGTTAGAAGGGTTGCTTATGAACTCCTTAGGCCCTAAACCTGGGAGCATCAATTTCCCCAAAATTAGAGGTCACAAAGTAAAACTGAAGGGGGAGGAGGAGGGCTAATGAGTATCAATGAAATCACAGAGAGAGTACCAAATACGGGGAGTAAATTTCTGACAGAAATTGTATGGATCAGTAACTTAATTTAAAATGTTCCAGTGAGACCGGCAAAGAGAAGTCCTAAACGGGAAGTCTGAAGCTGAGGACCAGATTGGATTATACATTCTGAGAAGCAGGCAGTAAGCAGGCTGATGGTTCAGCAGTCTTTATCTGCTGTTAAACCCTATGGTTCTAAGTTGAACTGCCAGAACTAATGAGGTTGAGATTTTACAGGACTGTACTCTCCTAACTAGAGACCCATGTCTGTAGCTATCACTACCCCATTGTGCTTTGAATACCGTCTAGTTTGGTTTGTGTGATCATTGTACCAACAGTGTCCAACAGAACTTAATCCATGTCCCACTTCACTTAGCATGGTCTTCCCTGATGTAAGGATCTCTCAAATGCCAGGCAACTTACCATGACCTTGAATGACTTGTCGTAGGCACAACGCAACATATGGATGTGGAATGGCCTTCATCTCAAAAAGACCCAGGATGTTCCTAAGCACCACATTGGGAAGCCAGCGAGCAAGATCCACCATCAATCTGCAGCCGACTTTCTCCACGTCTGTGAACTCAGACAGCTGATCAAGATGATGAGAGATCAGTTACAATGAAAACTAACTACTTTTAATAACAATCCCTAGTATCAAACCGGCAGACCATAATCTTCAATTCTGTAGAATGCAAAATCTAAACCAGAGGCTGGGGACATAGCTGTTGTCAAATACTAACTGTGGTGCCAAAACTCCCTTAATATGATGTGTATGACTGCAATTGGGAGACTGTGAGCTCAAGATACATCACCAATAAACCTTGAATACAGTGTCAGAAGATAGAAGGCCTGTATAGCCCAAGGCACAATGCATGTATGTGTGTGCTGCATGGAGTAACTGCACTGCAATGGTACAATGAGTGCAGTGTGTGTCAGAAGATACATGGTCTATGCACAACAAAGTACATAGCATGTATGTGTATGCTGCATGGAGCAACACATTCCAGGGATGAGCACTCAACTCAATTGTTCACACATCCCTTAGTAAATGCTATAGGGCTTATTTACATGCCCCTTGCGCCACTTTTGCGTCATTTTTAACATAGGAAAAGTGACGTACAGGTGGCGCAAGGGGCTTGTAAATAAGGCCCTATGTGCCTGAATTCTGAAGAAGAAACATCATAAGATCTAGGAATACTATATAATCTGGTCATATGCTTTTTTTTAATAATTCAGTGGGCTTCTTCTTTATGAGGGAAAGAATCCTGTAAACAAAATGTAGATGGTCAGGATTGCTACCCCTCACTACACTCCTCCTCCCTCCTCATCTCTCCTCACTACACCTCGAAAAGGGGATGTTTGTCAAACAAGTGATCAATGAGCCCACTGTAGCGTCTGCGATGTGGAGGAGGGATACTTTTGGGGGAAGGTATCTTGTCACCTGAAGGATGTCAGATATGACTTGAGCAGTTGTTATTGGGTTTTTTTGTTTGTCTCTTTGTAAGAGTAGTCAGTTCACTTATCCTAGACAGTGAAGCTTATTATCTATAGTTTCCTAAACTAGGAGAACCTTAAAAGGTGCTGACACAGGTCTAGATGAAGGTGAGCCTGCAATACGTCTACCTGACCATTTTTATGCATTGCTAACTTGTTACACGTATTGACAGACAAAACATTGACAAGTATATAAAGGTATAAATATAGGTATTTCAGCTTTGTTAAACTCCACATACACGTGCCTATGACATTTGTATCTTTACTGTACATGTATGTTGAGTTAAATCCATACTTACTAATTTACACTTCCACAATAATTTTTTTTATATTTTTGCTATGATATTCTTGTAGCAAATATTTTTGTAGTTAATATTGTGACATGCAATCTTTTATGTAGCTAGCCTACATAAGATATATTTATACTCTATCAATGCATTAATAAATGCTCCGACCACTGAAACATGAATGCTAGTATGAATATACAGCAGTAACTTTAAACCTTAATTGAAACTAACGAGAACTGCCGCACATCCCTCATCTAGGTATTCCTAATCATGTCTAGCTCATGGTACTCCTGTGGTGATCTAATAGCCCCTGTATCTCTGAAAAGAATGTGTAAAGTCAGAAATGTCCTGAATTTAGATAATCTGGTAGAGACTTTCACAATGTTTCCTAATGCGTTACTTAGAAGCATCTATTTCTCTAACTCCACAAAAATAATTGAAAGGGTGGAGAACTGATCCTGCCTACTTATATGCAGATAAACATGTACTATTAGTGTAGGGGTCAAAACATATTTTGAAACATCTGAGAATAGCACTTATTTCTTGCCCCTTGTGCTTCTAAGTAATTAGAGCCCAGAACCCAACAGAGATGACAACTCGCCCCTCAACACCTCCACACTCCCGCCACTGAAACGTACGCCCTCGAAAGACATAACGAAATGGCTCATTCGGCATGGAAAGTCAACTTGAATTACTATCTCCATTGAACTAAATAGCCACGATCAGCATAACCGATCGTTCAACTCACTTGGAAAATCCACTCGATAAGGTATCGAAGGGTATCAACAACATCCTTAAGATTCTTAAACCCTCCCCTGCATACGATTGACAATTAAATCAACCCTCCTACAACTTCACCAGCCTACCCCTACGTTTATCTCAGATCCAGATGAACCGCTGGCACAAAACTTACCTCAATAACCAATTTCACAGGCTGAAAGATCGTGTCCCATGATGTTCTTAAGGGAGATGAGAGATCTAGATAAAACATGCAACCCTACAAAATCCATGGACACACCCACCTTCAAGATACAGGTGATCTCCTTGGTTTGCCAGGCCACCAGCACAGTATATCAAAATACCCAATGCACCCCTCTGCCAGAAGACCAGAAGCAGCAGTAATACAACCTGCATGCTCATAAACTTCAGATCGGCGACCCAGCATGCAACAGAGCTGGCAGAAACAATCCTGAACTACGACATTGACATCACATTCAATCTTCCTATCCTATTCTCGACCTTATTATTATTATGCAATTTCTAATGCATGCAGCTACCCCAGAGTGTTAACCGGCGCAACATAGCGCACAGGTCTGATGTGATAAGCTAAAATAACCAGGTTTTCAGACCCTTACGAAAGCTCAGGAGTGAATTACAATTCCTTAAAGCTGAGGGGAGATAGTTCCACAGTTTAGGGCATAGATTTTCAAAGGAACGGACTTTCATGTGGATTAGATGAAACCTCGGTACAGAGAACAGTGTTTGATTTGAAGATCTTAGGGAGCGAGTTGGCTGGTAAGGTAGGACAGTAGAATCTGCTTCTTATGGTTACCCCCACTTTTTGCTTGATGATGCACTGTTTTGACTACTCTGACTGGGATCCTGCTAATCAGGACCTCATTTTATCTGCTTTCTCCTTTAAATTGTTATGCATGCACTTTGGTACACTCCATGTTGGATACTGGGGTACCCTTATGAGTCCCTTATATATGGTATCCATGTACCCAGGGCATAGGTACCCCAGAGGCCTCCCATGGGCTGAAGCATGTATTATACCACCCATGAAAGGCCATGCAAAATGGAACCACAGGTCTGCTACTGCAAACTGTGTAAGCTGGTGCTTGCACCACTTATTTTAGATATAGGTTCACTATATCTATAGGTCAGTACACTTAAAACTTATAAGCCACCCGAATAGCACACCTTAACAATCCTGAAGACAGGGTGCTGGGTTTTACTTGAGAGGGTGCCCCTGCATGAGCAGAGCCCCTCTGCAGCCTTCCTTGACCATTCTCCCGGGTTGTCTTCGACTCAGCCGGACATAGAGGTACAGGTGCATTATAACCTTGCGGTAAATGCTATCTCTAAAATGGCGCAAACACAAGGAGATGAAGGACGGAGCGCTGAAACTTTTCAGGCACTTACCCCCAGTCACAGATCTGGGTTGAATCCATCATCGTTCTTTAGCTCACTTTGCCACCCCAGTTCAGACACAGCTATATGCAAATCAGTCTTGACCCTGTGCCTCATGGGAACAGTCCAGCCCGAACTGCCAAGCCATGTCTTCCCTGGGCCAGAAACAAGCATCCTGGGACTGGTTTCGGACTAACAGCCCTCATCAGCCAGGCTAGCTTGAATCCAGTGGCAAAGTGAGCAAGGGACCCACGTCTGGGCATACCCTGCCAACTTAGGGTGAACAGAGCAAACACAAGGAGATGAAGGACAGAGCACTGAAACTTTTCAGGCACTCACCCCCGGTCACAGATCTGGGTTGAACCCATCATCAGCCAGGCTATCTTGAAGCCTGACTTCTCTTACACGCTTACCACGCAGACACCGGATTTTCATCGCAGGCTAGGCGACACTCGTTACCACGCTCTGAGCAGGCCAGGCACAGATTCTGCATACGTCCTTCGGTGCAATTTGGGACACACAAACTGGCAGGCACTTTCACTAATTACGGTGCAATTCTTGTCTCACGCCCAATTAAGAGCACTATTTAAACCACGTTCACCCCTCGCTCAGTCACCATTGGGGAGGACAGAAGGATACGATTAGGTGCTACCAAAGGAGACGCACCTTGAGGCATTAAGGGAATGCATGCAGTTCTTAGTGAATGCGTGTGAGTTTGAAAAGGATCATTTATTGGCTCCATGCTCTAAGAAATTGCATACAATGTGTATATTTTTTACCATGGCTACTACTGTTTTTAATTTTCCAGAGTCTGACAACAAGGGTCTTCCCCCCATCCTCCTCCCATGGGGCACATAGGTTTTGTTTCTAGGGTAAGATGTGAGAGATTATGTCTCACATATGATGTTTCTTTATTTCAGTGTATGCACAGATGAGTGTCACATGTTACACACATATAGCCACTCACGTTAATATATGTGTATGTGGTCCTGAATGATTCTATTCAGTGACCGTGCCTACTTCTGATGGTACTCTTGTGTATATTTATGTTTTACAGGCTTACTGAGAGCCCTCCCCTCTCTGGTGGAGTGTGACACAGGTCACCCCACCAAGTGGTGCCTTCTCACCACGAAGTTGGTAAGAACGGAGCCCCCTTGCTATATGTCCTGATGAATGCCACGGACCCTTCTGGGCCATTCGGCAGAAACATGTTGACCCTATTCACTACGGTGAGGGGATAATAAATTCCCCACTTCAACCGTTCACCTTTTTAGTACCATACAGCTGCCTACTCTATTAAAATTAAATTTGGCAACTGTAATGGTTTTTAAACTTCACTCACTTTTCACGGGCCCCCACTTAGTTTAGAAGTGCATCCCTGTCGTCAGGTGAATGCCCGCCCTCTACCAAACCGAATTTCTAGAGGGCGAGGACTGCCGATGATGAAGCATGACACCTGGTGGTGTGTGAGGCCAGTCCTTCGCTTTTTGTGAGATGTCCGCACTCACAACTTAACCTTTGAGCACCTTTGGTCAATATACTGGGAGCGGCCCCATTTGTGTTGAACACTTTATGTTGGAGGCTGGCCTGCTCCTAGCGCCCCGTGCCTCTAGTTCCCTCCTCCAGTATTTCCCTGGGGTTAGTGTGGTTTCATGCATTCTGAGAGTGCCTGAAAGTCTGCACCTGGGGCACATTTGGTGTCCCTGTGCATAGTCCAGCTTAACCCAGTTCTGGGAGCCGTTGGCTCCTGCTGTGGCACAAAACTGGACAAAAGACATGGGTGTAAACACCCCTCTGTCCTGACCCTCCCCTAGGAGGGTCCCCCAAATCTGTCCAACCCTCTCCAGTGGGTACAAAAGGGCTTACCTGGCTGTAGCTCTTTAGATTTTATGTGGACAAGATTCTACAAGAAGAAACCACTGACCATCAACTGTTTGGACACGCTGGACTTCGACTGGGCCCAACTTCATCTCCCTCTCTGTCCAAAGCTTTGTCTGTGCCCTTGCTCCTGTGGTGCACTAAGGACAACTGCAGAATCTCCCTTGGGGTGAATGAATCACTCTACTGCATTCACAGGCACCTTAACGCAACTGACCGGTCTGCTGCTCCTGTACTCTTCTGTGGACTCTGAAGACTCCAGCAACACAGGAGGTCGGTTTCGAAGGTCCCTGAGGTTGATCTGCCCTCTCAGCCAGTTTGAGGCCAGTATCCTTCGTGGGGACCACATACCCTGAACCCCTCCCTGTGCACCGTGTCTATTTGCAAGTGCATATGCTTGTTGGCAATTCCCGAGTTTGTGCATTGGACTCCCTGTAGTCCTGATCCTGAGCAGTATTTCCACCAAAGAACTCCAGCCTCCTCGCACCAAGTGCTCCATGGGCTCTTGCTCAAGGTCCTCTTGCGACTCCTGGTCATTCGGCCTGTGGGTCCTCCTGAGGGTCATCTTGAATTCTGTTGGGCTTTCCTGGTTGCTCCAGATGTGCCCTGATTCCCCATTGCTTGGTGAGTGCCCTGGACCTTGCTGGTCCACACCGTAACCTGTTTGACCTTCTTTCGTGGGTTGCTTCTGCCAAGTTTTGTTGGTGCTCCAGCCGGACAACGTCCCCTCAGCACTCGGCATCCTTCATGGGAAAGCTCGCATCCGGCTCCTGGTCATCGTCGACATCTCCTGGTCCTCGTGGCTGCAGAGTCAAGAATCCCTTCTTCGCACCTGAAGTACCCGACATTGGTGGGCATTCGTCTCCCAACCCCTGGTCACTCTGAAGTGACCCTGACTCTGTCCCCTCTGCTTTCAGGTTCCTTTTTTTCAGAATCCCAGCTGGGATCCCATCGGACCCTTTTCACCTTCACAGCAACAGCACTTCTTCGCAGCCCTCCATTGAGAACGACGGTGGTTTCCGACACTCTCCAGACCTATGCACCCTGCTCCTCTGGAATTGGTAACTCCGGTACTACGGTATCCATGGGTCAGGTGGCTCTCCAACCTCTTAAGTTCCAAAGGGTTTCCTCGAAGTCCTCCTATAAGGCTCCTTAAACTGTAAAATTGCAACTGCGACTTCCCCATAGAAATGTACGGAAACCACTTTGAAGAGTGTCTTCTGGCAATTTTGCATGTTCATGATTTTTTTCAGTGTAATAGTTAAAGCAGGCATGATAGCCTTTTAGAGAATCCCCATACATAATCTTGCCATCTTCTGCAAACTATTTCATCCTCGTCTTTCTAACGCTTTGCAGCGTTTCCTTTCTGCTTTAGGTGCATCATTAAACCAAGGGGCTGGTGGGTGAATTCTGCGTACACGTATTACTAGTAGTTGGCAGATTAAAATCAATGGACTCAGTGAGCCAGTGACGAATTGGATCTTAATCTAAATCAATCTGTTGTTGTAGAGTAGGTTTAGTATAAAGCAGTTGCTTATTCAGTGCAGCAATATTGAGTTTAGGCCAATTTCTGGATTCTGATTGCAACTTTAGCCACACTGGGGAAAGGAAAGAAAGGGGCTTGACCGTCAAAGGCACAGCCAAGTGATCAGACCAGCAAAGTGGATGGGGAGGCACTGTCTTTAAGTCTTTCATATTTGGAAAAATAGGATCTAAAAGATGCCCAGCCACATGAGTGGGCAGTGAGTTAGTAAGTGCCAAATAAAGTGCATTTTAGATCTTCAATCAAAGAGGCACTTTGAGTGCTCTTTGAGCCATCTAAATTAAGATTTAGGTCCCCAAGTATCGCAAAATTTGCAGTTAGCAAAATGTGGATAGCCAGTAGATCAGGTTGAGAGCCAGCGTACCCCGGGGGGAGGTAAATCAAAGCTCTGGAGAACAAACATTTAGGAGTAAAAGCAATTGTAAAGATCAATGCTTCAAAATCAGACATAAAACAATCTTCAATTTTACAGTGGTACTCCTTCTTAAAAATAATAGCAATGCCTCCACCTATATGGTCTTGTCTCTCTAACCTTACTATGGAAAAATTGTCAGGTAGTGCCATAATTATATTCGGCAAGGACCCAGCATGTAGTCAAGTCTCTGTAAGAAATAGGGCATCAAGGTTGTGGGTGCAACATCACTATGACAGAAACAGATTCCTTCTCCTTCCCATCATATGAATATCTCAGCACTAGCATATTGCCAAAAGGCAATAAAGTACCAAAATGTCACTTCCTCTACCACCCAACAGGAAACACACTTCCCCCTTCAGCGAACAACTGTCGTATCTGATAATGCATTGCTGTCTCTCCAACACCAACAACATAATACTAGGAGACCTCGACCTACATTGGAATGACGAGAAGGACACACTACTCCAATCTTTAAGCTAACTCTTACTCAGCAAAGATCATACCCAATATTGCAAAGGCCAAACCCACAACAGAGGCTCAACCTTAGACGCCATCATAGCACAAAACAATTCAATAACCATAGACAACATCCTGCCAGTCGACAGGTCAGATCACCACATCATCCTGTTTCAACTGAACCAAACAGAAGTACCTCAAAACCAATCTCGGAACTCTCTCCAATGGTCCAGAAACATCAATTAGATACCCCTTTCCGATCTGGAAGAAAGAACGATGTCCCTCCCGCACCCCTTACCATTGACGAGCTTACAACCCGCTACAATTCTACAATGAAAGCCGTCCTAGACCAAGTAGGCTCATGAAACTAAAAAGGATCAGAGAGACATCACCAAGATCCTGGTTCAATCATTGACCTCAACTCGGACAACGAAGAGCTGCAGAAAGATTATATTTCAGGAAATGCAAAAATCCCATTCTAACAGAGTAAGCCACCTTCTTCCATAGTATGCTTGATAAAGCAAAAAAACCTCCACAAAGAGCATTTCAACATCATCAAACATCAAACCTACCAAAGAAGCCCCTCTTGTCTCCAAAGAAAGATGCAACAACTTTGCCAAATTCTTCAACGAAAAAATCATGAAGATCAAACTCTCTCTAGGCTGCCAAACGCATATGTCCACTGGCAATCCCCCACCACATCACAGAGGTTAACAACTCCTCTACCTACTTACCGATCTCGCCGGCAGTGGCTTCTCTGCCTTTCACCACTGGACTTTACCAACACACAAGGTCCTACACAGCAGCCAGGAGTTGGAAGACTTTCCACCCAGTCACGGAAGAAGACATCTACAAGGTGATCGCAAAATCCAAACCCTCCTCATACTAGACAGACCCTTTTCCAGCCTCTCTGGCTAAAAGTCTCAACCACATTACAACCCCTCTCTGGACCAAGATAATAAACAGCTGTCTTATTAATGGGACTTTGCTTCACTGCCTCGAGGAGGGCCAAGTCACTCCCCTGCTAAAAAAAACAGGGGCAGACCCAGAGGTCCTCAACAATTTCAAGCCCGTTTCCAGCCTCCCCTTCCTGGCAAAAACTATTGAGAAGTGGGTTCTCTCTCAATTCAACCAATACATTGACAGCAACAACCTATTTGATTCCACCAACCCGAGTTCGGGAACAGAGGGAGCATAGAAACAGCTATGATGAATATAACAGATGATATATATAATTCTTTGGATGAAGATAAATGCTGCCTGTGCATCCTTCGTGACCTATCAGTGGCCTTCCACAAGGTCGACCACAAACTGCTTTTGAACTCACTACAACAATGAATCAGAGCAGATGGCATGGTTCTGAAGTGGTTCTCATCGTCTCTACATAACCAATCTCAAATAAAAAAAATAAACAACTCTTAGACCTGGCACCATTGGCGTGGGTCTCCCTTCCATATTTTGCTGTTGCCTCACATGTTTTTGTTGGTTTTAGATGCTTTGGGCACTGTGCCACTGCTATTCAGTGCCACAGTGCATGTGCTCCCGATGATAAATTGATGTATGGATTAGTGACTCCATGATTGGGTTATTTGATTTACTTGTCAGACCCTCGTACAGTGCACCATGGGTGCCCAGGGCTTGTAAATCAAATGCTGCTGTTGGGCTTGCAGCACTGGTTGTGCCACCCACTGAAGGAGCCTGTAAAGTGTGTCTCAGGCCTGCCATTGCAGAGCCTGTGGGCAGTGTGGTACTGCTATGTTGACAGGCCAAGTGCACCCATTTGCCAGTCCCTAAACCTTCCCTTTTCTTCATATCAGCCATTTTCGTTTTTAACTATTGCAAGGCTGCCTGTTCCCCATAGGTCAGAACGGGCAGTTTTATGATAACATCTTATAATCCTAACTGACCCAGGGAGCATGGTAGAAATTCGAGTTTAGTATGCCTGAACTCAGAATGATGAAATACATCTTTTAGTGAAATTGGTTTTAACATTCTGTGTTTGAAAATACCACTTTTAGAAAGTAGGTATTTTCTTGCCTAACTATCCAAGCCTGCCTCTGCTAGGTTGTGTATTCTATGTCTGGAGTTTGAGTGACATGGGCTGGGGGATTCCAGGAGACAGGGTGAGTCAGCACAAGGCTGAATAGAGAGATCTACATGGAGAGTGGTGGGAGGAGCTGCACCTAGGTCTGAATAGGGCTGTGCCTTCCCTCCTGTGGTACGTCTGATGTCCCTGGCCCACACTCTCAAAGGAAAGAAGGAGTCATGTAAACAAAGTGCTCCGGGACTGACCAGAACTGGTTTGGACTAGGCAAAGGCATCTCTGCCTTCAGAGAACAAAGAGAATATGAGTATAAAGGGGGGACCCAGACCCCAGAACTTTAGATCACTTTTGGAAAACAAGAAGAACCTTTGCTGAGGAGAGGAACCAGAGAAAGTGAGGAAGAGAATATCCCTAAGCTGAGTGCTGTTTGGGGGATTGGCCTGCAGTGGTTGCCTGACTGCCAAAGAAAAGATAAAGGAAATTTGTGCTACTTTCATCAACTTGTAAAGGCTCTCCAAGGGCTGGAAGATTGAGTTTGCCTCCTGCTGAAGTCTCAGGGACAACAGACTTCACCAACCAGCTCCCCTGCATTCCCTTACTGGGAATTGAAGTGCCTGCTGTTGAGCTGGGCCTTCTGAAAGACTGCGTGTTGCTGGGAGCTGGAAGTGTGACTCAAGACGAAGAAGCATGTCGCCGTCAAAGCAGTTGTTGTCGCATTGCCGAGAAAGCGTGCCGCCGCTGCCGCCATCGCATCACCGAAAGCGCCTCGCATCGCCGGAGAAGAGTGTCGCCGTTGCAGCAGATGCCCTCGCATCACCGGAGAAGCGTGTTGCAGGGCCTGTCGCGGCTCAGAAGATTAGTTTACTCGCCGCGCGGCCGTCGGGCGTGCACGCATCATTGTCGCATCAAGAAGAAGACGCCATTGTGTTTCATTGCACTGGATCTTCATCGCATCACGGCGCTGCTGGTCGCATCGCCACGGAATCGCAGTAAGAAACCGACACATCACCTCCCCACGCCGAGAAGAACCGACGCATCATCGTCCCCTACTCAGCAGTAGGTAACCGACGCACCACCGTTCTTGCGTGTAAGGAACTGACACAGCACCCTCCCTGCAATACTTTCATTGTATAGCGTTACGCATGCAAAGGTATATTGAACATAAGTGTCGCATATACCATCTTAAGAGAACTAAGCTATTTCTACCATTTTATGTGGTCTTGTGTTAAGCCTATATAAAGAATACTTATTTCTTTATATAAAACCTGTGTGCTGTCCATCTGTAGTGTTGTCACAGGATTACTGTATGTGTTCATAAATGCTTTCACACTGCCTCTGAGATAAGTCTGCCTGCTCGTGCAAGCTACCAAGGGGGTGAGCAGGGGTTATTTTAGGAGTGCACCCCCTTACCCTGACTAGAAGCAAGGGTCCCTATTTGGTCAAAGGTACCTACCTCTGCAAACTAGAGACCCCAGTTCTAACAACAACTCAACTTCCACTGCTTATGCCATCACCCAAGGCGTCCCACAAGGCTCTGTAGTCTCACCTTCAGTATCTACATGGAACCCCTCACCGTATTACTTAAACAAGCAAACATTGCCTACCATCTATATGCAGATGACACCCAATTATATCTGGAAATATCCTCTTTGGATGACATACGCAAGCTGAACTCCACCCTCACACAAGTGCAAAAATGGCTGACACACAACCACCTTAACCATAACCAAGAAAAGACAGAAATCCTCCTTTTGTCCAATCACAGCCAGCTCCCCCAGACCTAAGAATAGCTAAATAACCTAGATGCCCTGAAATTCAAACTGACTCTGGCAGACTCCACTAAATCTCCGGGGATCACCCTGGACTCAAATCTGAACATTAGCAATGACATAAAGCCTACAGCAAAGGATGCTTCTACAACCTAGAACTCCTTAACAAAATTAAGTCCTTCCTCCCACCAAATCACACATCTCCCATGGAATCAATAGTCTAAAGTGGCTACCTAGCGAAGCATACTGTTGCTTTAAGACTGCCTGCCTCACCCATAAAGTTGTACACATTGGTAAACCAGCATACCTCACTTCCAAACTCACAAAAGCAGGCTAAACAAGAAATCGAAGAAGCTCCAATAAACTTCTCCACAAGCAAAAAGCCCTCTCTCGCTCCTTCTCGGGCAATGCCCCCAAAATCTAGAACTCTCTCCCAGTAAATATCAGAACTAACTCTTCCTTTATGAATTTCAAAAGACAACTGAAAGAATTCTTGCTCGTTCAGCACCTCAACAATCCAGGATGTAACCTCTAACTCACTCTGGAACTACCACTTCCTTCTATCTTGTTTTTGCCCAAGGGCTATACACTGACTTGACTCTCGTCACTCTAAGTATAATGTATTGCTACTGACTCATAATGCTTTGACAATGATGTAAAGTGCTCTGATACCCACAGGTCTAGCCAGCACCATATAAAACTCTTTAATAAATAAACTATTAGACTTGGACAGCTCTACAAACACAACATAGTTGAGTTGAATCTAGCTTGTAACAGGCATTATGCTTTTCCCTCATATCAGTCCACACTTGTCACAACTTGCTTCAGGCAACATACCGGCTGCTGCAGGAACTTTAAGGAGGTTTGAGAGATGCACACAATATTCTTGAAGTCAAGTGTCTCGCGCTGCAGGATGAGGAGAAGTATTTCCAACACTGCCAGTCTTTGCTCCCATACAAGCTGAGATAAGAAAGAAATATGGTTTTAAACTTGACTGCTCATAATAAGTGTAAGAAGCCCACTTCCTCAGTTCTTACCATTGCATTCCCTCACCCTCTGCCAGTGGAGGTGGTAGGCAAAGCTGTACTCGCATGAGCAGACTTACTTTCTTAAAACACTCCAAATAGCGACAACAGGAGATGGCTGTTTTATCTGGGTAGCACGTAGCACAGACATCCAGTATTCGTAGGATTGTGGGTCTGTCCATCTCTTTCAAATACTTCATCTTTGGAACTGTGGTAAAATACAGAAAAAAAGAAACATGGTGAATTCCCCAAATAAAAGATGTTTTTATCTACCAGAATTTTTAGATCAATTTATCTCTCCAGAAAAGTATTTTACTTTAAGACTCTAGATCCTTAACTTAGAACCAGCAAGATACAAAGAAATAATCAATTTTCAATCTGAGAAATAGCAAGAGTATGGTTTTGTCAGGAAGACTTTGCCATGGACCATAATCTTGCATATTTAGAAAGCCCCATGTACCTAGTAAGGATTTCTTTCTATAGTGCATCTGCCAGTGCCCTCATGCCCTGTAGGTACAACTGAATGTTGAGCAAGCACCATGTTCTTTTGTGCCGCTTGGTATCCTTTGTTTTTCACAACCAAACTACAAAATTATGACCTAATTAGAGGAAAATTAAAAGTACGTGGCTCTGATGTCCAACTAGTTTTCTCCGTGCATCAGACAATTGTTTGCCTTTCATGCCTGAGTAAACATGCCTTAGAGACTCTACATTAACTGCATTGATGTTTACTAGATCAATACTGCGGCTTTCAGGGCTTCCAACTGCTGAGAAGGGAAGGGCAGATCGATGGAGTTTATAGCTTGAAGGATAAGTGATACATTGATCTGCAATGTACAAGACATTTTACAGTATAGTCCAACAACCTAGTAGAAAGTGCTTAAGGTAAAGAAATAATTTCCAATATCATAGAAGATTGAGACTTTCAACAGCTCCAGCCATGTAGCTGGTAACTGAGTAGAGCATATATTCCTGATAAGTTCTGACATTTTGATACTTTAACACAGACAGGCTGGCCAAGAGGGAAATCTTACAAAATGCATCATGTTGAAGGGGTTGTGGTTATCTGGTATCTTGATAAATATGTTCCCCGAATATTCCCTTTATCCGCCTTATTTAAAGACACTGTAGGCTACAGGGTTTGAACACACTGTAGAATGCTTATCTAAGGTTCATCTCCATGTTGGTACAGATCTTTTGGGCCTGTGAAAATGTTTGACAAGTAGTACCATTGCCTCCGGTGCCAGAGAACCCATATTCTACTGCAAGCTCATTGAATTGCTAGGTCCCATCTTTTGAGGATTCTACTTTTGAAGCCAAAGCTCCTAAAGGCAGAGAAGGTACACAGATCAGTTTGCAGGTGGCAGACGAGGGTTATGCTGCTTCAGCAATGGCAGTGCCTTCTGAAGGTCTCTGGCTACAAAGACAGATAGGAAATTTCAGATGGATATCATGGCCCATGAGACACAGTTTCTTGCACTTCTGGTTTTACATGAGGGATGGCACCAGGCAGAGTCTTCAAACTCATCAGACTTGCAGCTGGAGAACCCCGGCTTGGTGAAGCAGGCATAAGGTCAGGTTGGATGCTCATCGGCACCAATGCACAGCACAGGCCGTCAGCACCACCATCAGATTGTCACAGCCCTCATGCACAGAATTGGTGCCTTGAAGGGGTACACACAGACAATGGAAGTAGTATCCACACTGACAACTAGTGGTTCACCTTAATGCATCTCTACTCTCTATCTTTCTCAATGCTACTCGTCACAATCTTGCTAAAGCTAGGCAGTGGTTGGAGACCTCAAGCCTCAGTAGTGACTATTGAACAAGGATTCTTACTGTGGTATTCTGTGCAGCTCGATTTGAACTCTGGGCTGAAGCAAGTCATATTTTCTACATTCCAGGGAGTCTTTCTCCTTCTCGTCTTCGTGTTGCAGCAGTAACAAATTATTGACTAGAGTATGTTCCCTACTGCTTAAAGGGTGGCATTCAAGTTATCTTGCTTTTGGTCTCACCAAGTATGCAACTTTGATGATGGACATAGGCTAACCCACTGGAACCAGTTTGGGCTACAGAAGGTTAAAACAAAGGAACTTTAAGGCTGTCTTAAAATTTGTGATTTGAACTGAGGCACATACATTGGCTCTACAATGGTTTCTCCTTTGCGAGTGGGTAGAAGCAGAGAACAGTACAGAGGGGAGAGATGAAAAAAGGAGACAGCAGCTCCAACTACCAGTAAACGTTGTTGATCATCCTAGAGCCTTAAGGGCTTTATATAGACCCACATTGAGAGGTTCGTCACCACTTATGTAAGCAATGAATAATCACACATACAATCAGAGGAATGAGGAGACCCAATCATGAAAGACTGTACATATATACATAGGATGAGATTGTATGCACTCCCTCCACTGGGATTCATCCCATGACTATTGATCAGCTTCACAAACCAGTGTCATGGCCGGGTCATTGAAACAGTCATCACCCAACAGATTCTAGCACTGTGCGGTGAGCAACATCCAAATCCGAAAATACCTCTCAGTGGACTTTTGTCACTAGTTTCCTGCGTAAAAAATCATACCTGGTCAGGGAGTTTCAAACCTACCTGCATGGAATCCTAGGAAAACTTCTCAAGAGATTACCTTTGACTGTCACCTGACAGGGAGAAGAACCATTTTGGACAGGTGAAGATTACAGAAGATTCCTTTTGAGAGTGGTTTGAATCACTTGACATAGGTTACCGGTTATGGTAAGTTTCCTATACCTTGGGCCAGAGAAAAGATGTTCCATAATGTTGGGTGCCAATTAATTTCCTTCTCTTCAAAGAGTGTGCAGAGGTTCCATGTTGCAAACTGTAATTGTGTTTATTGATCTTCAGTTTCTTTTAACTAGATGCCTTATGTTGGATGTTTCTACATCAGTTTTTGAGGGAGAGGGGGGGGGTTTATCTACCTAAGAAGGTGTCTTAGTTATGCTAACCACTGGCATTTAGTGCCAGTGAAAGTTTCTTTTGCACTAGGCATTGTAATTGTAATGTTTGATTAAACGTTTACTCCCTGATCTCATTGTTTTTATTAGTCATCACCAATGGATTACAGGCTTGAATATCTATTCATAGCTTATCAAAACTCAATGAAATTTGAACTAATTCCAATGAAGAAAAAAAGATTGATCTTACTTCCATCCTGGACCATGCGGGAACCACATTGGGAAAAACAGCACCTTCTCTGAAACATTATAGAGAAAAGTGGTTACCTTTTCATACATAGAATTAATGTTCATACATTGTTATTAATTAGCACTCGTACAGGTCAGAATCTGCAAATAGTATGACATTGCAGTGTCTTTCATTGATCTAAACTACCAGAAGCTTATATTTCTGCACCTCATTGTTTGCTTTCAGGAGGTACCACCTATTCTCTGCAACCAGTACTTGCTCTCAGTAAGTCTTCAGATTAAACTCAAGGCTCTCATAGGAACTATACTGCGATGTAAGGCTGGCCTCACCTAGCCTGCCCAACCCTGAACAGTGTGCCATGTAAAGAAGGCACGAAGGCCAAGTTAGACCCCAAAATGCAAACTGCTATTAACAAGCAACAAGGCCAATCAGAAAGCAAACCCTCAAATTTCAGAGAAGCAAAGGCCCTGCCAGACCACAAATCATTAGTAACTGCACATCAACCCTGCTCATGCAGACAAACTCTTCCCTGTCATAGAGAAGATACCAGATCCTGAGAGACATTCATGGAGGAGCCAAAAAGAAAACAGCCACCAAGTGAAACAAAATGTGTGCTGCACTGCACTGCACTGTAATTTGTCTTTAACAAAACACACAAGAAAGTCCTGAATTCAGTTGGTGATTGTTTCATGGTACTAAGTATGTGTTTGGTGAGCTAAGACTAGTTTCTTGTCAGAGTGTTATGCATTATTGTGCAAATGCCCCCAGTAGCAAAACCAAAGTCATCTGCTTGGCATATCCAGAAAATGCTTCTACCTCTGCCTCAATATCTCGGCTATGAAATACCAAGGCATGAAGAGCTAGACAGTGTCCCCATTGCTGCCAATGAGAATGTGAGATAAATATGCATCGTGCCATTGAGTAGGTGAAACACATTTTGCATCAAATATCTAGCTTTGTATTTTGGAGCCCCATAAATCCGCCAAATGATAACAAATGCAAAACAGAAAAAGAGGCCATGTCAGCCACAAACCTAACAAGAATAGACTAACAGCCATTCCTCCATCAATCAAGTACCAAGTAGGATTGCCACCAAACCAGGGCAAACATGCGGATAATTCACCAGAGAACCAGAGGGAACACTGACCCTTCTCTTTCAACAATAAAGCACCTTTGTACTCTGAACAACAAATTGATACTCACCCTTAACATTTTGAAATTGGCTTAAATTAATTAGTTCGTAGATTTCTGGAGATGGCAGATGGGGCATTCAAAAACAGGAAACTGAAAACATAAAATACAGCATGAAATAAATACAATAGTTGACAATACCTTTAGAAATACATTTGCGCATTTTGTAGGAAGCTGGGTCTGCATATGCCATACCAAAATGAGGTATAGTGTGTACAGAGTCAAGTGGAACCCCCAAGGTAGGCAGAGGTAAAAGTAGATAGCACCTTACTCTCTATTTCTGGTAGTGGGGGTGAGCAGTAAGGCTTTATCAGAGAGGGAGTGTTAAGCATTTGTTGTACACACTCAATCAACAAAATCACACTCAAAGACTGAACTCAGACCAATTTTGTTTGTATAAAAATATTCTTTTAGTTATTTTGTTTCTTAGAACCAAGCAAGTCTGGCACAGGTAAGTGTTTTAGCTGTATATATTACCTACTGGCGGTTGCCAGTAGGTAGTTATAGGAAATCCATAGGAAATCCGCAACATTCTATTCCCATTAACTTTGGCGCCGGTTGACGAATCTTCGCGAAATTTTCAAAACTTTTGCCCATCTCCAGTCCACTCCTATCCTGAAAGTCTCAGGGTGATTCGTCAAGCGGGGGACGAGAAAAAAGGGGGTCCCAAAACATGTTTTCCCCATGCAATTTTCCATAGGAACCTTTAGTCGCAGCTACAGCCCGAACTGCTGAACGTAATTACACCAAATTTGGCAAAAAGGTAGCCCTTGGTTCAGAGTTGTACCTTTTGGTTAAATGGTGTAAATCCATTCAGTAGTTCCTGGGGAATCAAAAGTAAAATCACATATATATCTGGGCGGAGCCTAACCACACATCTCATCGTGAGATCTGATTGGCTGTCAGCACTTCATCCAAGAAGTGTTGGCAGCCATCTTGGGACCAATATACATCATAGCACCTCATTAAAAAGCATTGCAGTTAATAGAAGGTTTTAAGACTTTAGTTACATTATAAATCATTTGTTGATGGTACTGATGGAGCGGGTAGTGCAAAATGTTGTATACCTCCTCTATTCTACATGAAAATACTAATTATATAATCTATTAACTATAATATTATTAAACGAGTTTGCATGTATGTTAGAAATGGGATTTCTGGTTGGCTAGGGCTTGCGCCAAAGCCAGGCAGAAACCACCACTCTAGTCAGGGCTGGGGAGTTACACGCCAAAGATAACCCCTGCTCACCCCCTTGGTAGCTTGGCACGAGCAGTCAGGCTTATCCCGGAGGCAATGTGTAAAGCGTTTGCGCGCGCACCCAGCAACAACACCCAAGGCACACCACAAAGGAAACTCCACACAAGGTATTATATAAAAATAGCCTTTGTATTATACCAAAACACATTAGATAAAAACACACACTTTACAATGTGCCAACAGGCACGGGCAGAATTTACAAGGGATTATATGTACAGGGGACAGGGCCACATGGACCACTGTCAGGAATTAGCACTTTTAGAACTTAGCACTTAGAACATAGGATATGAAATTACTGTAGCGCAAAATAACACATGTAGCACACAACCAGTAACTACTGGTAACAGGTAAGTACCACCTACGCAACCCTAACCACCTTAGGAGAATATTACGCAGGGAACCAGGACCTCACTAGCACCACCTGTACTAGGAGAAAACAACCACCTAAGTATCACAATACCTGTAGGGGTATAAGCACATTACACATGATGCACCACAACACATTCAGAGGTGCAGGTTTAGGAACAATAGCGCAAAACTCACATTAGCCACCACCTGTGGCAGTCCCTAGGCCAACTGGCCTTGTCAGGGCTAGGACGCCCTGTGTCCAGCAGAGTCACGGCGCGCCTGCGCAGGCTGTTTTAACCAGGGTGCACAAGGCACAACCTACACGTTGCAGCTGCCCACTAAGTGCTGGGCAGCTGGGAAAGGGAGCGTGGGCACCACTGTGCCCTTTAACACAAATATGCCGCACTCATGTGGAGCCTCTCCTGGGCTCTAACCACACGAAATGCCCCCTAGAGCCTTCGTGGCTCAAGAACGATGTGCCCCCAACGTTGGAGCGCCCAAGCGCTCGGAAACCAACAATGCCCGGCGTGGGAGCCTCGTGGGCTCTGGAACAAATGTGGGGGCAAGGTTGGAGCGGCCCGCTGCTTTCCGGGGCCGCTCTTAACAGGAGGAAAAAGCCCCCGCTCGTCGGAGCACCCAGTGCGCTCTGAACACGCACACAATGCCCCCGCTCGTCGGAGCCTTCGCCGGCTCGTAACTAGAACACTCCGCCCCCTCACTCACCGGGACTCTGGAGGACTCCTTCAGACCTCCTCCGGTCATCTCGGTGCTCCACGGGGCTTGGATGCGGAGCCTACGGGTTCAATAGAGCGCCTCACCTGACACAGGAGGGCTCCCGCTCCTCGGGGGCTCTCTCACTCTCGGCAGCACTCCGGCGGGGCAGCAGCGTCTCGCTGCCTCGCTTCCTTCTTCCTCTGCTGAAGCGCGGGGTAGGCTCCCGTCGCTTCCGGCTCGATGACCCGCCCACGTCCCAACAAGGGCCGCCTGACTTCCGGTTACGAACCGGGCCGCAGCGGTGATTTTTCCGGCGATAAGAGGGGTGGGCTCCCTCGGTATATGCAATAAACGGCGGGGTGGGCACCCGCCGTAGGAATAATTAAATAAGCGGGGTAGGCACCCGCCAACGAGCGCCACAATGTGGGTTGGGCACCCGCTTGAAATCCGGCAAAAGTGGGGGAATCCCTATGTCGGGGTTCCCTCAATTATCGTAGCGCCGCGCTACGGGCCACCATGAAGGCGCTCTTCAGGGAAAGCGCTTCTCAATGCTGTGGTCTCCAATTAAAGCGCTCCTAGCGCTACCAGTAAAATAAAAGCGCTTCCAGGCGCTTTGGGGAGAAGGAGAGTCCAGCAAAGTTCAGGAAGGTAGGCAGGGGGGCAAGGCTGGGCCAGGGGCCAGCTCACTGGGCCCTCCAGGCAGGAAGGCAGTCCTAAGTGGCGGTTCCTCCTGGCCTCCAGCAGCAGCAGCCCCCCTCAGATAGGATCCTGGCAGAGAACATTTTTCATGGGGTCACAGCCCCTTCTTATACACAGAACACCTTTGTCTCAAGGTGCAGGGAAGGGGCGAACCAGTTACAACTGGTTCCTGAGCACTTTGTTTTGCTCAGCCCCTCACCCTATTCAGAGAGCAGGCCAGGGTCATCAGTCGCACCACAGGGGGCGGAGCCAGCATTGTGTGGGGAAAACCCAGCCCTATTCAGGACCCAGGTGTACTCCTCCCACCCATCTAGCTGCTGATCTCCCTATTCACCACTGGGTGACTCCTCCTGACTCTGGGGATTCCCTAGCCCGTCACATGACCTCAGCCAGCCAATCGCCAGACAAGGCAAACATTTCACACTGCAAACAGAAGTGCCCACTTCTAGAAGTGGCACTTCCATACTAGGTACATGCACGCCACACACATCATCGCACATTATTTTATCACACGAGTCCGCACATACCAGACTCGACCCTGCACACCCCACGCATCAGGAATTACCAGGGGCACATACATTCCCCATGCATTCCTATGGGAGGGCAGGCCTATCTCACCACATGCACTCAGAGTGCGCACGCACTTTACTCTGGGACACAGGGTAAGTGCGCAGAAACCAAAAATCACTACCACCAGGTCACCAGTAAAAGCAAAAAGTTCAGGGGTGAACCTGCCAGAAGGGCCAAGTCCAACACAACCCCCTTCCAGCCAAAACGCAGGGCAGACCAATCACCACCGTGATGGACTTCCCTGCTTGGGGCGATAGAACACGGACGCGGGCCTGCAACTGCAGGGACACCCTCCGGTTCTACGCCACGGTGAACCCATGGGATTCCTTCTAAAACCACTGTCTGGACAAACTGGGCTACCCCACTGGTACTCCCAAGCTGTCCGCAGCCAAGACCAGGCCCTAGGCCACCCAGGTGCCACCGGTCCTTGCCTAACCACAGAGTAGGTGGTAGTAACCCCTGGCACATAGCGGCCATTCTCCACTCTTCCTGTCTGCAAGACAGGACTAGACTGCCACTGGTTCTCCAGCCTAGGGTCTGCACCCTCAGGCGGACCAGGAGTCTCAGGGAAGGCTCTCCTCCCCCTACCTCTTCTCCTAGGGTTCCTCCTCCTCTGGCGAGGGGTACACCTAGAACGCCATTCCAACCCAGGGTTTAACCCCTCAGGTTGCACCGGGGTCAGAGGTGGGCTCTCCCACCCTCTGCACCCCCTTCCAGAACCCTGCTCCCTACCAACTGGGGCGGTACCTCTGGAAGAAGAAGCGGTCGGGACGCTGGTTGCAGACGTCCCACCCTTCAGGTCAGGCTGATCCCGAACCTGGCCTTCCAACCTCTGGCCTAGAACCTTTGGTGGAATAATTGCCTGGCACTCCAGGACTTCTGGGGATTTCCACTCCATCCCCCTGAGGCTAACAAACGACACATATGTCGAGTGACTGTCTGTCTGGCGCGGATCTCCCGTCCCCTGTCCACCTGACAGTGCGCAGAGATCCCCCAGAACAGAAGTGGTGTCACCATGGTCACTACACGGGATCCTAGCCCAACTGGGTAGTCCCTGACCCACCGGCTCTTCCACTGGGGAACTCATCCCCCAATCACTCTTCACGCTGGACTCCTGTACCCTCCCTACCGGAGCGGTACTGCCAGATTCTAGAACCACAGGAGCCCTGTTTACAGGCGCTCCAGGTCCTCTACTCACTAAGAGATCTTCCTCAAGTGGACTAACAGGACAGCCTAGGTCCCCAACCTGGTGTTCCCTCAAGAAACCATCCAAGTCCTGAGGCAGGGCTTCGTGCGTCTGGGGACCCTCGGTCACCCTCTTACTCCCGCTCCACTGAGCCATGCAGTAAGCCCCTACACCCTCCTCGCTATCCTGGGACCTAGCTGGGCAACACTGAGCCTCTTCCACCACGCTGGGCTGGAAGATACCTGACCCACTACTTTTGGAGTCACTCCCTAGCGACTCTAGAGAACCTCTAGCACTTTCCCAGCGCTCTGCTTCCTCTGCAAGTTCCCAAGGACAAAAAGAGCCATACCTCAACAGGTGTTGGCGCAACCCTGGAGAACAACTACTGAGCATCTGCTCTTTGATAACCAGATCATACATGGCGGAATAACTGCGTTCCGGGCTAAGATCCACCCAACCGTCCAGTGCATCATCACATTCATCCGCAAACTCCTTCCAAGTCTGGTAAGACAGCTTCCTACTGCCCCTGAATTTCAACCTTAACTCCTCCTCCTGGGAAACAGGTGCCAGACTGGGGGAACTGGGACTTGGATTTCCTACACTGAAATCTACATAGCTGCCACCACTGGACTCAACCCTCCCTGGGGAGCCCAGAAAATTAAAACTACGCACAGGGGATAGCCTACCCTTCAGAGCTACTTTGCTTCTGGTGGAGGCCCTCTCAGCCTCCTCTATCCTCTCCTGCGTCAAGACCCTCTCAGTCTCCAGCTTGGCATGCTCTATCCTGAGCTTCTCCATGGCCAGCTGGTGGTCCCTTTCTTCCCTCCTATCTTCCCACTCCTCTGGGGACAGGGAAAGGGATGAGGCGCTGCTTCCTACGCTGGACCCAGCAAGGGACTCCCTACCTATGGGGTCTTCACTCTCTACTGGCGTCCAGGTACTGTCATCTTCTTCATCCTCTTCTGAATCTTCAGGGCTCCCTACAGACCCACCACCCTCCAGGTGTGAGGCCCGGGCCCTTTCTTCCTCACTGCGCTCAAGATCCCTTGGATCTTTAACCCACTGGATTAGGTGGTCCCTAAGTTTGTACAGGGTGTCTGACTCTCTCACCCCTATGTCTCTCTCTCTACAGAACCGTTCCAACTCTTGCATACTGTACCAAACTAGATCACTGAGATCAAAAGCAGGCTCCATTCTGGTGGACGTTCTGGTGAAAGATTACACAGGGAACCTAGGGGTCTGAGCTTAACACAGGAGTACACAATTCGCAAAGGATTCAGCAAGCTCTCTATCCCAGAGAACTCACACTCACTTGTCTAGTGCCACACACCATTCATCCACGCACAACCCTCCCCTCGGACTGGTAAGGCAGTTTCTACCACCCCTGATTCCTCAACCTGACCACAAGTGACACAGGTACCAACTCTGGGCGCAGGACAGGGAACAAATGTACTGGACACTATTATGCTGCCACCACTGGATCCCACCCTCCGGTGAATCCAGAAAACACACTGCACTTAGGGGGATGATCTACCCTCCCGAGCTAGGGACACCTAACTCACAGTACACAAGAAACACATTTCCAAAGAAATGACATTTAGCAAACTTACAACAATAATCCCCAAAATGTGATTATCTAAATGCAGAGTTTTGTGGTGCAGCCAGTTGCTGCTGCGGTACAACGCAAACACAAGTCCAAATCCCACCGCTGATCACCAATGTTAGAAATGGGATTTCTGGTTAGCTAGGGCTTGCGCCAAAGCCCGGCAGAAACCACCACTCTAGTCAGGGCTGGGGAGTTACACGCCAAAGATAACCCCTGCTCACCCCCTTGGTAGCTTGGCACGAGCAGTCAGGCTTATCCCGGAGGCAATGTGTAAAGTGTTTGCGCGCGCACCCAGCAACAACACCCAAGGCCCACCACAAAGGAAACTCCACACAAGGTATTATATAAAAATAGCCTTTGTATTATACCAAAACACATTAGATAAAAACACACACTTTACAATGTGCCAACAGGCACGGGCAGAATTTACAAGGGATTATATGTACAGGGGACAGGGCCACATGGACCACTGTCAGGAATTAGCACTTTTAGAACTTAGCACTTAGAACATAGGATATGAAATTACTGTAGCGCAAAATAACACATGTAGCACACAACCAGTAACTACTGGTAACAGGTAAGTACCACCTACGCAACCCTAACCACCTCAGGAGAATATTACGCAGGGAACCAGGACCTCACTAGCACCACCTGTACTAGGAGAAAACAACCACCTAAGTATCACAATACCTGTAGGGGTATAAGCACATTACACATGATGCATCACAACACATTCAGAGGTGTAAACACATTCAGAGGTGCAGGTTTAGGAACAATAGCGCAAAACTCACATTAGCCACCACCTGTGGCAGTCCCTAGGCCAACTGGCCTTGTCAGAGCTAGGACGCCCTGGGTCCAGCAGAGTCAGGGCGCGCCTGCGCAGGCTGCGCAAACCATGGCGCACAAGGCACAACCTACACGTTGCAGCTGCCCACTAAGTTCTGGGCAGCTGGGAAAGGGAGCGTGGGCACCACTATGCCCTTTAACACAAATATGCCGCACTCATGTGGAGCCTCTCCTGGGCTCTAACCACACGAAATGCCCCCTAGAGCCTTCGTGGCTCAAGAACGATGTGCCCCCAACGTTGGAGCGCCCAAGCGCTCGGAAACCAACAATGCCCGGCGTGGGAGCCTCGTGGGCTCTGGAACAAATGTGGGGGCAAGGTTGGAGCGGCCCGCTGCTTTCCGGGGCCGCTCTTAACAGGAGGAAAAACCCGCCGCTCGTCGGAGCGCGCAGTGCGCTCTGAACACGCACACAATGCCCCCGCTAGTCAGAGCCTTCGCCGGCTCGTAACTAGAACACTCCGCCCCCTCACTCACCGGGACTCTGGAGGACTCCTTCAGACCTCCTCCGGTCGTCTCGGTGCTCCACGGGGCTTGGATGTGGAGCCTACGGGTTCAACAGAGCGCCTCACCTGACACAGGAGGGCTCCTGCTCCTCGGGGGCTCTCTCACTCTCGGCAGCACTCCGGCGGGGCAGCAGCGTCTCTCTGCCTCGCTTCCTTCTTCCTCTGCCGAAGCGCGGGGTAGGCTCCCGTCGCTTCCGGCTCGATGACCCACCTACGTCCCAACAAGGGCCGCCTGACTTCCGGTTACGAACCGGGCCGCAGCGGTGATTTTTCCGGCGATAAGAGGGGTGGGCTCCCTCGGTATATGCAATATACGGCGGGGTGGGCACCCGCCGTAGGAATAATTAAATAAGCGGGGTAGGCACTTGCCAACGAGCGCCACAATGCGGGGTGGGCACCCGCTTGAAATCCAGCAAAAGTGGGGAAATCCCTACGTCGGGGTTCCCTCAATTATCGTAGTGCCGCGCTACGGGCCACCATGAAGGTGCTCTTCAGGGAAAGCGCTTCTCAATGCTGTGGTCTCCAATTAAAGTGCTCCTAGCGCTACCAGTAAAATAAAAGCGCTTCCAGGCGCTTTGGGGAGAAGGAGAGTCCAGCAAAGTTCAGGAAGGTAGGCAGGGGGGCAAGGCTGGGCCAGGGGCCAGCTCACTGGGCCCTCCAGGCAGGAAGGCAGTCCTAAGTGGCGGTTCCTCCTGGCCTCCAGCAGCAGCAGCCCCCCTCAGATAGGATCCTGGCAGAGAACATTTTTCATGGGGTCACAGCCCTTTCTTATACACAGAACACCTTTGTCTCAAGGTGCAGGGAAGGGGCGAACCAGTTACAACTGGTTCCTGAGCACTTTGTTTTGCTCAGCCCCTCTCCCTATTCAGAGAGCAGGCCAGGGTCATCAGTCGCACCACAGGGGGCGGAGCCAGCATTGTGTGGGGAAAACCCAGCCCTATTCAGGACCCAGGTGTACTCCTCCCACCCATCTAGCTGCTGATCTCCCTATTCACCACTGGGTGACTCCTCCTGACTCTGGGGATTCCCTAGCCCGTCACATGACCTCAGCCAGCCAATCGCCAGACAAGGCACACATTTCACACTGCAAACAGAAGTGCCCACTTCTAGAAGTGGCACTTCCATACTAGGTACATGCACGCCGCACACATCATCGCGCATTATTTCATCACACGAGTCTGCACATACCAGACTCGACCCTGCACACCCCACGCATCAGGCCTATCTCACCACATGCACTCAGAGTGCACACGCACTTTACTCTGGGACACAGGGAAAGTGCGCAGAAACCAAAAATCCCTACCACCAGGTCACCAGTAAAAGCAAAAAGTTCAGGGGTGAACCTGCCAGAAGGGCCAAGTCCAACAATGTATATTAACCAACATTATTAATATTCGAATTACACGTGGGATTTGCAATTTGCATGGCTAAAT
This sequence comes from Triturus cristatus, assembly GCF_964204655.1. Taxonomy (NCBI): domain Eukaryota; kingdom Metazoa; phylum Chordata; class Amphibia; order Caudata; family Salamandridae; genus Triturus; species Triturus cristatus. The sequence goes on from NC_140589.1 coordinate 965,740,737, forward strand.
AATCTTTTATGACTAAAATTTGTACCCATATTAACAATCGTATATGTGGTAATAGAATACTGCATGATATATGTTGCTTTTGTAATGTTGCCCAAGAGAAGGACCGAAAAGGTGAATATAATGGATTTAAATGTTGCTATATGCTAGGTAAATACAAGCACATAGAGGGATTAGTAAGGGGTTAACATTAGATTCATTATTTCTATGTATTAATTACTCTTTTGTGTTTGTTTCGCTTAAGTTGGCATTTGGGCGTAAACCAAAGATGGCCGCTAACTCCACACGACGTAGTGGCCACTGTTCCATGAGGCGCGGAGGGAGCTGCGCATGCACAAGAAATCTCCTAAACCTCGTAGCGACCTCTGTACCGCATGTCCCTGGTCAAGGATGTAGAACAGGAAATCTGTCAAGACAAGAGAACAATCAACCCTACAATAAACCGGAACAAGCCGACTTTTGGACTAACTCATGACCTCACCCCTCGAACTGAACTGGGAACCTAAAACTTACATCGGATAATCTCAACTAGCCAATCATGACTGTCCTAAAATATTAAATTGTACCTTCTTTACTTCATTGTATTATAAAAGAAGTAGTAGAATAGAGAGGAAAATCTATCGCTCTGGTCGCTTCGCTCTAACTTTTAGGTCACGTCGCTTTGCGTTGCCTTGCTACGTTTGGTGCGTTCTCCGGATGCTGCCTGATCATCTGATGACTGCGAATTTTTCCTAAATCTACGGGCAATGATAGATGCTTGCACGTCTCTGGTCCTTTGCTGATCTTTGGGACTGTAACGTGCTGAGCAAAGAACTTTGAGCTTTGGCGTGCTTTCGGACGATTTACAACAAAATTATGCAGAGCCAGTGAATTAGAGGACTCCAAATAGCCAGATTAGGTAAATATGATGTTCTGCGATTTACATACATTTTGATATAAAACTTTCTAAACTTAACGAGACAAATGCAAATTTAAATCATTATGAGATTTTGATAAACAATTATTGATTAACGAGAAATTATGAGTTGTGAGTTTCATTTAAGAAACAGATTCCGAAGTCTTAAAATGTGTTTTAGCTGGTTCTAAATCACCATCAACCAATCCAACTAATTTGGTCCATTGACCGAAGTGGGAGGAGTGCCTTGATGTTTTAGGATTAAGGACCTGTAGGTGAAAGGGCGTAAATGTATATTTTGTAAATGACTTTTCCTTCCCTATAGGTTATAAGGTGTTCCCCTCACATGTCCGGCGCTTGAATTATTCATCCCTCCTGTGTGTGCAGACCAGTGTGGAAGTAACATATGAGTGTTGGTGTTATGGGCCCCAACAATGACTGCATGTGTGAATGAGCTAGTGTGATGTTAGGTCTGTGATGCAGGGAGGATACCGGTACGGGTTGTTTCCCCGTTGCCAGGGGTTTTGTGCTGGATCAGTACCATACTCATTTTATTAATTGTGGTATGTTCTAATGTTATTTTACCATGTGAAAAAGCCTTCTGCTGGGATATCATGAATCATGTTTGAGAGAAAACTATTTTCGCATGCTTTTCCCACAGAGGTTTGGAAGGTGATCTATAAGCTAAACTAAGAGCATATTTTCTGTAAATTCACATTATCTTTCTCAGTCATGTGAGAATGAAGTTTGACATTCTCAGTAAAACATGTACATCCAACAAGGGCAGAGACTGTCAGTTGATTCCTTTGTGTTCTACTGCAGCTTCCCAGAGTGTTCTAAAGAACAACTAGAGCGCTAACAGTCTTACTTATGACAAACGTATTGCACACCTGCAGCCATCTTGATTGGAATAAAGTGGTAACTCTAAAAACATTTAATTTAAAAAGGAACAAAATGAGGGGGTTCATTTTGCCATAGACAGTATGATTAGTGCTGCAGAAAGAAAAATTAGGGCACATTTTGAGTGACTTCTCAAATCCTCTTCTATTTCATTAAAATATTCTGACATGCAGACTGAAACATGCACTTTCAATACCAGCAGCAGACTTCCCTGGTGAGCAGTAGCTTTACTACAGTGATCTAATGAGCAACTAGAGTGCTAACATTCAGAATTTATGGCAAATGTGTGACATATCTGAATACCTTCTTGATGGAATCAAAGTAAAAAACTGAAAGTATTTCCTTCTGAGGAGACTGCAGTAAATGAGGAAATTAGGAAACTTCATAACAAATAAGTCTCCCAAGATGGCCACCAGAGACAAAAGAGCCCAAATGTAGCACAAATATCACACATATGTAGCCCACATGTAGCCCAATGACAGAAGTGTGCAAAACACTGTTTATTTTTTGTGTTTTTGCTGTTTTATATAGTGCAGACTTATCAGGTATTGGAGTGCTTTACATGAGCATTGGTTACATCACACAAAAACAAATTCATTTTGGTTGTAGACATGGGGAGATTAAATGATTTGACCAGAATCGCAGAATGTCGAGCTGAAGCAGAAACTCCAAACTGGTTACCCAGTTGCAAAGTCTGCAGCTCTGGAAGTAACACCACATCCTCTCCCATAAGTGCAACATTTAATCAAGTGGTCAACTGGATAAAAAAACATAAAGATAACAAATAATTTAAAAGTGCTTTGTCGCTATTTGAAAATATATCCTCATTTTATTTTTTTAGAGCACTAACCATCATTTTGATGCAAATAAGACCCTCTCATATATGTAATTTCTAAAGGAAATGCTCTAGGTATTACAGTTTTGATAACATCAAGATGACGTCAGGCGTTCCACACTTTTGTCATAAATATAGAATGTTAGCAATCTAGTTGTTCATTAGGATACTGTTGAGAGGCAGAGGCCAGGGGCACAGACTCTGAAAATTGAAGGCAGCTAGGAGGGTGCAGAGGCAACAATTTGACCACACTGGGCAGGCAGGAAGGGCAGTGGCAGCACAACAGCCTATGGAGGGCAGTGGAAAGGGGGGCAGGGGCAACAAACCAACAATACAGGACTGGCAAGAGAGGCTGTGGCAATATAATAGACCAATGTGGGTAGAAGGAAGAGGCAGTGGTAGTACAACCATACATGCCAACAGACCCGATTCAGCCAGGAAACGTCCAATGTTTTTAAGCTCAAACGGGCTTTATTTGATCTGTCTTCTGTCTACAATCTCCTGTTTTTCAATGTAACTCAAAGGGGAAAATCAATAGCCTAGTTTTTTTTCAAAATCTCCCTCTTACCAAGTTCACAATGTTCGCAAGTATGGTACATTGGATCATGGAACGCAGGAGGAATTGGGGTAGGGACATGGACTCGGATAACAGAGGACAGGAGGGACATGTAGAGGTGCACCAAACTGACCCTACAGGGCAGGCATCAGGTTTTGCAGCAGCACAATACACCACACAGGGCATGCGGGACGGGAGTGCAGCACAACAATCCATAGAAAGCAATAGGGAGGAGACAGGACCATGCACATGGACAACAGAGAACAGAGGGGAAAGAGGCAATGGTAGCTAGCTGACCATAATGGACTGACAGGAGAGAAAGCTGCAGCATAACAGACCATAAAGGGCAGGAGGGACGGATCAGGGGCATTACAATGGAACAGACAAGCCAAGAGGGAGGGAATAGGGGTCTGCACATGGAAACAGAGGGATGCGGGCAAGGGGGCAGGGCAGGAGGAGCAAGATGACCATGGAGGTCATGCAGGATGGGCACTAGAAGCAAGACACACCATGGAGAGCAACAGTGAGACTATGATGGCATACACACAGACCATGGAGGGAAGGTGGGAGGGGGTCAGGGGCAGCTAGCTGACCACACAGGGAAGGTGGGAGGTGCTGTGGCAGCACAGAAGACCATGCATGGCAAGCGGGAGGGTTAGTGGTAGCAAAATGGCTATGATGGGCAAGAAGGAGGGTGCAGGGGCATGCACAAAGGACCATGGAGGATAGAAGGAAGGGTCAGAAACTGGCCACAGACAAGAGAGTTCAGGGGAAGGGGCCTCACAACAGACCACGCGGGGCAGGCAGGAGAAGCAGTTGCAGCACAACAGACCAGGGAGGGCAGAAGGGTGTGGCAATAAAATGGACCATGGAGGACAGGAGGAAGGGGATAGGGGCATGGAATGTGGACAGGCAGGGTGGAGGTGGCAGGGAAAGGTTACAGTCATCTGACAATGCTAGGCAGGTGGGAGGGGAGTGGAAGCTCAACAGAACACTCAGAGTAGATAGGAGTGGCAGGTCCATGGAACATGGTGGGCAAAAAGGATGGAGCAGGGGCATGCACAAATACGTCGGAGGGCAGGGGGAAGGAGAATAGGGGCAGCAAGCTAAGCACAGAGGCTAAGCAGGAGGTCAATGATGGGGCATAGAATTGGGCAATGGAGGGCAGGAGGAGTGGACTGGTACATCATGCTAAATGGAGGGCAGTGGCAGCACATCAGACCATGCATGGCAGGAGGGAGGAGGCTAGTCCATGGATTCAGATAACAGAGGATAGGGAGGAGGTGGATGGGGCAGCAAGTTGAAGTTAACTGTTCAGAGAAGGCGGGAAGGCCAGTGGCAGAAAAACGGCCACATAGGGCTGTAATAAGGGAGCAGGGACATGGACTTGGACAATGGATGGCTAGGAGGAGGGAAGGCAGGAGCAGCAAGCTTGGGTGGGGGCAGCACAATGGCAGGCCCTGCTTCCAACCCCCCACCATCCATTGTGATATGCATCTTACTTAACGTTAAAAAAAACTAGAAATTTGCTGAAAAAAACAAAGATTATAGGGACGGTATAGTTAGACTCAGATTTCACTCATACACAACCAGTGAAATTCAGCAGTTATAGTTACCTGAGCTAACTATAACTTACGCCCCGCAATGTACTGCTAATGACCTCAGACATTACATCATTCATGACATGGTCAGTTACATCACTCATGACATCTCTAATGAGCTGTGAATGGAATGGAACAATAATCGCTAGAACTTTATTTAGGGATAGTGTGTTTATATTAACACCCTTTCCCTTTTTTTTCCTTTTCTTTCGTGTAAGAACCATTATAATACGCAACGTGCCCAGATTAATATGGCTGATAGCCTTTCACTTTAAAGTAATGTGTAGTCCATTGTTTATGCTGATGTTTGCAATTCTAAGTATGTTTATTATGAATAAGTCATGTTGGCAAACATACAGGTATGGCAGTCACGGGGCAAGATATGCTGAAATGACATTATGTGCATATTAACACTTGTTTCCTTTTCTTTATTGTATCAATTCCAGAATTTTCACATCGTGACCAGGCCAATATGGCCGCCAGCTTTTTGGATTAAAGTAATGCACTGCTGATGACGTCACATATTACATCACTCATGACATGGTCAGTGACATCACTGATGACATCACTGACGACATCTCAAATGACATCACTCATGACATCATCTACGTGATCATCTGATGCACCTCCTCACACCCTAAAATACAGACTACCATTCTCGAAACCATAGACACACCAATACTAGTACAGCTACAATATTTTGTGCACTATGCATGCAGACCTCTAATCAGCTACATACCTTTGATACAGTCTTTTAAATACTCAGTTAGTACCTATGCAGTCTATGAATCCTTCTGTCTGTCCTATGCACTTCTCCATTCAACCATCCAGCACTATCTACGTATCCTATCACCCTGCCAATACCTAAGCAATAATACATTTAGCATGCACTCTCTTTGCAGCACTGAAATTACTCCAGTTATTAGTCATATACTTAAGGAATGGCCTAGCCACTAACACAAGTGCAGATACAATATTTTGTACTCTATGCATGCAGACCTCTAACCAGCTACATACTATTGATACGCTCTTATAAATACCCAGTTAGCATCTACGCAGTCTAGGAATCCATCTGTCTGTCCCATGCATTTCTCCATTCACCCATCCAGTACTATATACGTATCCTATCACTCCACCAATACCTAAGCACTTATAAATTCAGTACGCACTTTCTTTGCAAAACTGAAATTACTCCAGTTATTAGTCGTATACTTAAGGAATGGCGTAGACAAAAACACAAGTGCAGGTACAATATTTTGTACACTATGCATGCACACCTCTAACCAGCTACAAACTATTGATACGCTCTTCTAAATACCCAGTTAGTACCTATGCAGTGTAGGAATCCTCCTGTCTGTCCCATGCATTTCTCCAATCACCCATCCAGCACTATCTACTAATCATATTACTCCACCAATACCTAAGCACTTATAAATTCACTATACACTCTGTTTGTAATACTGTAATCTAGTTAGTAGTCATGAACTTATGGAATGGCCTAGCTACTAACACAAGTATATCTATAATATTCTGTGCACTATCCAAGCAGACCTCTAACTAGCTACATACTATTGATACACTCTTCTAAATACCCAGTTAGTACTCATGCAGTGTAGGGATCGTCCAGTCTGTCCCATGCACTTCTTTAATCACTTATCTACCACTATCTACTCATCCTATCACTCCACCAATACGTAAGCACTTATAAATTAAGTGTTCACTCTGTTTGCAGCACTGTCATCATTCCAGTTACTAGTGGTATTCTTATAAAATGACCTAGGCACCAACACAAGTACAAAAAAATATTCTGTGCATAATCCCTACAAATCTCTAAGCGGATACATACTATTGGTCCACTCCATTAAATACTGAAGTAGTACCCATGCAGCGTAGGATACCTCCTGTCAGTCTCATGCAATTCTTTAATCACCCACCCAGCACTATGTACTTATTGTATCAGTCTGCCAATACCTAAGCACTTATGGGGCATATTTACAAGCACCCTGCGGCCCAAGTACGTCACTTTTTGTAACGTAGTGGTGGCGCCAGGCACTCCTTCAAATTTACAAGGAGAGGAAAAGCCACCCTGCGTGGTTTTTGCTCTCCTTGTAAATACGGCGCCTTCATACACAGAACTTTGCGTTGAAGGGGCGTCCCATAGGTGTTGCTGTGGGTGTTCCCACACAACACCCATAGAACAAGACACATCTCCAGATTTATGAGAAATCGTAAATCTGGACATGTGTGTGAATGCTGCGCCATCCTAGAGTTGGTGTAGCAAGGCGCAACGAGGAGAATTGTTTTCATTTGTCCTAATTTTTTCCTCGTTCAATGTATGCTGTGTTTCACAGCATACATTGAAAGAGGAAAATGACTTTACTGATTGTTTCCTGCACAAAAACAATCTCCACATGACACAGACATCCTTGCACCATGGTGCAAGGGTGCCTGTGTCACTGCATGGCTGCAGTTTGTGCAGCAGTGCAGAGGGAAGCAGAGAGTTGCAACATATTCATGTACATATGTCACATCCCTGTGCTTCGGAAGTGCCACAGTGCAGTGCAGCTAAAGAGCTTGCAGTGTCACGCTGCAGTACTTCCTCATAAATCTTCACCTCTAAATTCCCCATACACTACTAATGCATTCTTTCAGTCAATCATGATGTATACATTTATTCAACCAAACTTTCACACATTACCTTTCAATTATAGTTCTTTCTTTAACCAGATAAAGTAGTTCTGATAAGAACTGTTTTCTTCTTCTTTTTTCTTTTGTATTTTTTTTTATTGTTTTGAACAATTTTGTATTTTTTTTGTTTTTTTCAAAAAATGAACAAAAAAAAGAACGAATAAAACAGGAAACATTTGGAATTACTTATCATTCCAAAAATAAAAAAACACAATGTTAACAATGATGGTTGCGTTGCTCAGCACAAACTGCATCCACCGACTGCTCACCGAAGCATATAAGCTTCTTACACTTCACGCAGTGTTGCTCGAGAAAGGCGAATTCTGGCCTAATGTCCATTGCAGATATTACGGAGGATGCTCCAGATATACTTGCCACAGCAGGTGAGGGGTTCAAAGCAGCTCACCTCATTTCCTTCCGAGCAAGATTGAGAGGATGTGTGGTCCGGAGATGCTTGTACATAGAAGCAGTGCCACAAGAGTATTTTTTTTCAATGCCTCTTGACAGGACCTGGTCACAAATTTTGCATGTCACCTTTCTCGCATTTACTTTCTTCTTTCCAGGTGGAAAAGTGAAGAATTTCCACACGACAGATTCAGGCCTCTGTGGACGTGGGGCCTCCTGCAAGAATTCTTCCTCAGAAGATACTTCCTCCTGCTGCTGCTGCTGTCCAGATGCCATTTTGCTTGATATTTTTTGAAAGACACCAAAAAAACCAAGCAAAAAGGGTTCTTGTAGGAAGAGATATGTCTCTCTAAAGATGCTCCAACAAGAATGATTAAAATGGGTGGGGTCCTTCAATAGTTACAGTGGGAAATGTGATGAGCCAATGAAATCTTTTTTTTTACGTCACATGGGATCCGAGCACTCAGCACTCACGAAGCAGGCACCCGACGCGACTTCGCGAAAATATATTTAAAAGTAATATAAGTTTATTATAAGTACAAATATATTATTTTTATGAATATCTTAGATAGTCTCTTGCCCTAATATGATTATTAAACACACATACATATCATTTTAGAACATAAATTATTTTTGCGGGAGTCGCGCATCCAGCGCACCCCAGCACGTATATGACGTCACGCAGGACCCGCCACCGCACAAGCGTCGCATACGCCTGCATGTGTCGCGAATGCACGGGAGCAGGAGTCGCGGACTGGTCGCATACCAATCGCGCACATCACGTAATATTAAATGTATATGATGTAACTGAAAAACACCCAGCCGTCGCACGCCGTACGCGGATCCTTCACGACCTTTCTAAAATGGCGGCTAGAATCCGCGCACCCACAGTGATGTGTACGCTTTGGGTGCGCGACTTTTCAGAAAAATATAATGTTATTTAATGAATAAAATATTTATAAATAAACAGTTAAAAAACTGTAGAAAATCAGTACAAAAAAAATAGATATAACTACTATTGCACTTAAAAATTAGCATTTAAAAAACCTTTCAAATTCACTGAAAAAACCATAGGTTTCAGAGACGTTATAGTTAGAAATTAGCATTTAAAAAAGCATTGAAATTCACAGAACAAAGAATAGGTTTCAGGGGTGTTATAGTTAGCTGGACATTTCACTTGTACAAAACCATAGAAATTCCTCCGTTATAGTTAGTTCTACTAACTATAACTCCCGCGCCCGCAATGCACTGCTGATGATGTCACATATTACATCATTCATGACATGGTCAGTGACATCACTGATGACATCCCAAATGACATCACTGATGACATCACTGATGACATCATCCAGTGAATGTGGTTTAGTTTGAAATTTAATTATGTATTATATATATACCAATCTGTATTGAAGATTGAGTGGATATATAACTGCTACACCTACCAGTCGTGTTCCCCCAATGAAAATGGTCCCTGAAGGTCAGCGTCGGCGGATACACCTATGCTCAAGAGGTGCGTGCAAGTATGCGTGGCGTGTGCCATCCCTGGACACGTGTTTCGAGGTAGTTGCCTCTCGTCAGCAGGGAGTAGGAAAATGAGAGTGGGGTTGCTGTGTAAGCTGCTAAAAACATAATCAGGTCTAGTACCTCTCTTAGCGCCGTGAGAGGTACTTTACCTGATAATTTTTGGCAGTCTACAGCACCCCGCATACGTACCTGCTCCCTGCTGACGAGAGGCAATTACCTCGAAACACGTGTCCAGGGATGGCATTTTAAACTTTTTACTCGTGGCATAGGTGTACCCGCCGCTGTCACTACATTCTCCAGAATCCTATGGGGCTATTTGCTAGTATGACGAGCGGTGTGCGACCCACTTCGCATTTCATTTTTAGAAGGGGGTCAGGGTCCGTTCGACTCCGCTCCTCGTAGTTGAGTCACAGCCAATGCCTTATCTGATAAAATCTAAATTGTTCACTTTCGGGATGGGAGTAATCTTTCTTAAGGGTATCAAAGGGTATTGGGCCATTCGTATCAAAAAAGTGACCGGCCGCTTTACATGCAGCTTCCCTCCAGATTCGAAAGGCGGGTCTGGTCCCAGGTAAAAAGGCCGGATTATCAACCACCGATGTCAACGGAGAAGGGAAAATGTTTAATTGCCCCCAACGTGTGCTTCCATCCCAAACACTCATGAGAGAATGCGCGACAGGGGAAATATATAAGCTAGGAGCCCAATGACAGCGTTGCAGGAATAGTACTTTCCCCTATCACTCTATCCATAAACAACCAGTGTTTTTCTAGACCATTCTACCAGGTAGCGTAGCTGAGCTGCCTGTGAATATCTAAGGAGGCAGGGTATCCCGAGCCCTCCCTCTGCCATTGGGAGCCAGCTGGCTCTTTAGTCATCCTCACCCTCTTCCCAGCCCATACAAACCAGTGAAAAGTAGTCTGCAGCATTGATATTATTCCCGCCGGGGGAGTCAAAGGCAGAGTCTGGAAGTAGAAAAGGATTCTGAGCAGGACCGTCATTTTTAAGGCAGCGATGCGGCCCATCAGTGAGTGTGAATAGAGCTGCCATTGCTCCAGATCCATAAGCACCTTCTTTGTAAGTTTCCGGTAGTGAGAATCATTTGTGTGCTCCAATGTAGAGCACAGCTGGATCCCCAGATATGAAAGGGACCCTGTCGACCATGCCACTGGGCATGTACGCTGCAGGCTCTCCACCGCTGCTCAAGGGACCTTGATGTTAAGAGCCTGGGACTTCTGAACATTCATTCTAAATCCGGAGGCCTCGCCAAAGGCCTCCATTTCCTTCAGAAAGTCGGGGAGGCTCTTCTGGGGATCTTCCAGCATGACCAACACGTAATCTGCGTATAAGATAATTCAAAGTTCATCTGCCCCTAAAGAAATCCCGGTGATATCTGGATGGTCTCTCACCCGCTGAGCAATTTGCTCCATATACAAAGCAAAAAGAAGGGGAGAAAGGGCCCTGCCTGGTACCGTGTTGTATAGGGAATGTATCTAAGCCATGCCCATTCACTCTCACTCTGGCGATCGGGGATCTATAACTGCTAAGGACGCAGGCCCAAAATAGTTCTCCTATCTCAAAGTGTTCCAGTGTAGCACCTAGAAAAGGCCAATAAAACCAATTGAACGCCTTCTCGGCATCGACCGACAGCAACACGCTGGCACTCCCCTCATGGTGCGCATTATCCATGATGTGTAGCAGACACTTGGTGTTGTCTGAGCACTGCTTCTGCGGTATAAAATCAGCTTGATCGGGGCCAATTAGTCCCAGCATAAAGGGATTCAGGTGGGCCACCAGAATGCTCTTGAAGTGCTTTGCATCCGTGCTTTGTTCAGGAGCAATATAGGACGGTAATTAGCACAGTGGCGCTTGTCTTTCCCAGGTTTAGGAATTACAACAATTTCCACTTCTTGCATTGTGGGAGGGAGGAGGCCCGAGGATGCAATGTCATTAAAAAGTCGGGTGAGGACTGTAGGTAGGTCAGAGCAAACATCTTTATAGAATCCTGCTGAGAAACCATCGGGCACTGGGGATTTTAGGGCCTTCTGCCTGGAGATAGCGGAGATGATCTCTTCAATACGGATGGGTGCTTCTAAAGAGGCTGCTTGGGATTCAGTCAGATGGGTTGTTGCCACCTGCCGTAAAAAGTGCGAGGGGGCATCAGGGGCGGCAACTTGCCCGGTATAAAGCGATGCATGAAAATCTCTGAAACTTGCTGCTATTTGGCCATCGTTATTTATCTCTTCATTAACACCATTAGGAAGAGTGTCTACTCTGGCTTGCTGCCTCTGGGAGCCAAGTCTAGCCACGAGCAACCTACCACACTTATTACTGTTAACATAAAAGGAATATTTTAGTCTGAGGAGTGAGTATTCTGCCCTGTCTAAATCCAAGCTGGCCAACTGCTTCTGCGCAGTGTCCAGCTGACGCCATATTCTCAGAGCCCTGAGTCGTTGATGCAGTTGCTCTACCTCTCTGACCTGCTCTGGCAGTTCTCTTCGCTTAGCCTTACGTTGTCGGTGTTCTTCTGCCGCTCTTGCTAAGATTACCCCCCGTATAACTGTTTTAAAGCATCCCATATAGTAAAGGTAGAAGCGTCTGGGGTGTCGTTAAACTGTAAGTAATCATGGATCGCCCACTAAATTTGTGTGACCACTGCTGGTCTTTGTAGGATAGTCTCTCTGAGCCACCATCTATACTTAGAATCCCCCCAGGATGGATGTTTGAGTTCCAAGATTAAGGCAGAGTGATCTGAGTGAGACCTCTCGAGTTCCCAGAAAGTAGTCTAGGCGGTCATATATCCTATGGGCATGTGAGAAAACTGAGTTGTCCCCTGTTTGGAGGTGTAGGGAACGCCAGAGATCTGTCAACCCCATCTCCATCAGCCAGTCCAGCCCTTCCTCCGTAAATGCTCCGGAGCCTCCCCCCCGGAGCCCGTGCGATCCATCTCATTATTGAGGACAATGTTAAAGTCCCCCCCCATTAAAACCAGCTGATCGTGGGGAGCAAGGGATTCCTCCACGGCAGCTCTGATAAAGTGTTCCTGCTCTTCATTGGGCGCATACAGTGAGCCATGGGAGAGGGCCCATGCCCCCAGTTGCACTTGATATACCAGAAGCCGTCCCTTGATCTCTACCAGCTTTGGCCCCACCGTTCCCACAAGCTCCTGCCGCTTTACACCCAGATTAAGAGAAGAGCTGGTGGGGAAATGCTTTGGACTTGAGCCTGTGGATGTCTTTTGCTAAGAGGTGCGTCATCTGTGGAAGACAGATATCGGCACCTATGTGCTCTAATTATGAAAGGATAGCTTTCCTTTTAACTGGGTTGTTCAGACCCTTCACGTTTAAAGAAAGTATTTTCAGTGTTTCAAGGGCCACCTTGGTGTGAGTAACTAGCTAATGTAGTGCGATTCCCAGTAGTTGATCTGACCTAGAAGGGATGTTACTTACTAGGCAGGGCCTTCCCTCACAATAGAATAGACATGTTCATTACCAAACCTGCTGGGCCTAAAGCCCCAAGTGAAAGCATGCAATGGTACCAAATAACAACAACAATACAAAAAGAAATCTGCAAAGTCTCTGGACTGGGCGGGAACAGGCATTCAGGGCTCACCATCTCCAGAGTAGAAACAAAAGTGGGGTCCAAGGTGGCCAGCGGCTTCCATCAGGGATTCCCTCCAACGCTGGCCTCGATCGCTATCATAATGCAGGTTCCCGGGTTATTGTGTATCCTCAGACTCGTTGCACTTCTGATCTTGTGGTGGGCCTCTGGAAAGGCTCTCTAAGACAGCTTAACTCTCTTGAGCTATTGTAGCTGGGTCCGGTTTAGCTAGGTTCTTGCCTCTAGCCCTCCTCCTCCACCTTTTGTTTCTATCAGGCCCAGAGTCCGGCTTCATGCTGTTCCCGGCAGCCCCATCCACAGCATCAATATGAAGCAAGTCACAGGCTGCCCGGAGAGAGCCCAGCTGATGTGTCTTCCCTTCCCAGCTGAATATTAGTCAGAAAGGGTGACCCCAAGAGTATGGGATGTTGTGATCTCGTAGAAAGGCCACCACCGGGCAGAATTCCTTCCTTTTCTGGAGCGTAATGGCTGAAAGATCCTAAAAAAGCTAGAGGGGTTGAACCCGAAAGTGCACTGGGGCCAAGTCTCTCGCTTTGCGGAGGATGTGTTCCTTCAAAGGAAAACTATGGACACATGCCAGGATGTCTAGGGGAAGCATATGTGAAGCTCTGGATAGGCCAGTCCAGTGGGATCTCTGAGGCCTGGGTGTCTCCCAAAAGATCTCTTTTACATATTCTTCCATATTCCCTGCTTCAGCAGCCGGCAGCGCATTCCGAATCCTGATGTTGTTACATCTAGACCTGTTTTTGAGGTTATCAGCATGGGATTGAATGTCTATTTGTTGGTCTGTGAGGCGAATAAGGTCTTGCCTGAGTTGCTCAATCTTTTCGTCCCTAGTGATCTAATGATTCTCTAAAGCAACCACCCAATCCCTCAATTCTGTCACTTCCTTCCGGACTCCCTGCAGGTCCTGGGACAGGTCTTTCCTGATTGACTGTAGGTCTTCTCTAAGGGATGAGAAAAGTGTGTCATGTAAGACCTAGTCACAGGAGCTTCACTGCTTTCATATTCAGGCCGTGAGGGATGACCTTCTGAGTCTCCTACATGGTCTGTAGCAAGTGAGGTGGATTGTTTAATGAGCATATCTTTAACATAACGCTCCTTCTTGGTGCGTGCCAAGGTCATGTTCGTTACGGAGACCATCGGGATCTTAGGCAAACTCCACCCGAAGTCTCTGTGAGGCTATACTATACTGTGATAGCTGTGGGCCTGCTGAGAATAGACACTGGCGTGTCCGAGTCCAGAAAGTCACAATCGCTGAGAAATCAGGTCCATTGTGTGAGGCAGCAGGGACTCTTTGTTAATCTGTATAGGCTCTATTCAGGAACACGCTCTCCAAGAGGGTACGCAAATATGAGGTCTCAGCGTCTCCCCTCCTCGCTCCCCAATGGTCCATTAGGGGACGGAATGCAGAGTTTACCAAAGTCGTAAAAGACCACCGGTACCTGGGGTATGGCCCGGATCCAGAGGGCAAGACGTTCCTATGTTGCGACGTGGACACTTTCAGGCATTCCCCTCTACGTTCCCACTGCGACTCCCGGGGTACTTGTCCAGGGCAGCCGACAGTCCTCTCCACCAGGGGATAATGCAACATTATGTAAGCCTCTGCAGGGCAGTTAGTGGCATCCCCAACTTTGAAGACTTCGTTGCTACCAGCGGGAGAGGGGGGGATGGAGGGTTCCCCGCTTGGGCTCAGTAGGACTCTCACCTGCTGGCTGCCGGGTGGCTTCAAGACCAACAGGGCTTCCAGAGCGTCCACGAGCCTGTTCCTAATGTCCACTCACCTCGCCATCTGGATATCTGCTCAGTGTGTTCTTAGGGTCTAGGGGATCCAGAGATTCACTGACCGCTCTTGAGTATCTCCCCTGTGACCACCGTGTTTGGCATCTTTAGCTGCCAGTCACGGTCTCCCCTCTCTTTTGGGCCCGCACCTCCATCTTCCCCCCTCAGGCTCTGGCCTCCATGCTTCTCGGGGCCATGTCCTGCGGATCGGGTCTGGGCCGCAGGGACTCCTATGTCAGCCGGGTCTAATAGTCCATCTCTATATCTCGTAGGTTGCTGCTGCCTTTGAATAATGTGCGTGCACTGTGCTCGAATCTTCTCTTTGCCTCAGCGCCTCCCTCGGGTGGCACGGCCTGCCTTCCCCTCCAGCCTGGCCAGCACGTTATCAAAGAGACTCTGCCCCACCTCTCGGGCCTCCGGTGTCCAATCACACCACGGACCTCCAGCAAGGGGGGCTCTCCTCGATCAGGTCTCAAGGATTCGCTCTCTGAGTCTCTGGGGCAGTACGTCGTCGGGACACCACAGCCAGCCGACGCCCGGGAAGGAGGAGATCAATGGGGCCTCTCAGAATCATATCTCCGGATTGCAGCTGGATCTCAAGGTCTCCGGTGTCAGCGAGTCCCCACGCCACCTCTCTCAGGTTCACGGATCTTTGCAACCTCATCCGCTGTGAGCGCTCTTTGCCGGATTCCACCATACTCTTCGGCATGGCCTGGGTACTCAAGGCCTGCCGCCATTTCTGGGTTTTCAGGTCGTCGCTGTGAGGCTGTGGCCTTGTCCGTCTGTTCTCTGGTGGCGACACTCACCACGGGCTCCCCGCCGAGGACCCGTCCTCCTGCGGGACTCCAGAAGACATCCCCAGCACCTCCACAGAGAAATCATGCTTGCCCACCCCTTTGACGGGATTGGGCACCCGGGAGAAAGCCTTAATCGAAGCAGGGGCGGAGGGACTGTTTTAGTGTCCTCTCACGGCACCATCTTCAACTTCCTGTTTTCAAGAACTGAATTTTGAAGCCGGGGGTGATCTAGTGAATGTGGGCGCTGGGTGGCATATAACCTGAATGCTGCATTGTTCATGATTGTGACAGAAGAGGTGAAAGATGTAGGTGGTTTGAAAGCAGGACATGAAGGAGGCTGTTTACGAGGGGCATATTGTTGTATTCTGCATAGTTCATAAAGATTTGAGTTACCATTGCCTTCTCATGATAACATGGAACACTGCGGTTCCTTGGCAACCATCTATCTGATAGTAAACTAGAATGTAGAGAGAGATGAGTTGCAGTTGGACCTGTTAGCAGTTGTGTCCCAGGGGTCTGTTCCTTACCACAGAATAAATCCAGTTTCTTCAAGAAGTGTGTGTTACCTTCTTCTCAAAACTGGCGACGAGCGTGGAAGCAACCCTACAAAAGGTAAAATTTGGATGGTCGTGGTGGAACTAATTGGGACCGTGAGTGACCCCTGGATCATTTTTCCTTAAGTGACATAGATTGCTCATTGATATTCGTAAATTTATGGAAGTCTAGCATCGAACTTCAGTTTCATCGCCATGCGACCTCTATCTGTAATGGATCAACCCTGCGTGTAAAACGGCACTATATATCTGTGATGGATCAACCCTGCGTGTAAAACGGCAAACCTCTGTTTTAATTTTCTCATGTTATGGTTGAGAGAGTTGCTACCCGTAAGCTGTAAAACTCAGTTTCAAGTTTGAGCCTTGGATTGAGGGTGCTCGTTTTGATTTATTTCTTTTTTTTGTACATTTTGACCATGAGTGTTAGGTCCAACTAAGCACAGTGTTGCCGGCGACTGTTACACAATATTGCCGATGTGCATTTCCTCAACCGGAGTCGGTCTAACATTGGAGGATTTGTGTCACAGTTTGGATGCAGAGATCCCTCTGGGCAGCATTTTGTGTTCATTTAAATTGAAAACGTGCACGTACCTGCATTCTTCGTACATCTGGCATTCCTCACGCTGCGTTCTCTGCACAAGCGTTCGCTGAGACTACCGACTCCATTCTGCTCGCCGGAGCATTCTTCACACGCAAAGGATTCTGGGTGTGGTACAAACACAAACAAAGGACTAATATTATTTCCCTTCGAAGATCACAAACAATAAGAAAGGTCTAATCTTCACGTTTACATAACACACGGAGGTGCCACCATTTCTAAAAAGAAAAAGAAGGAATTTTTACATTCTTAGCTCATTTAAGACTATAATTTAAATGTTTATGCTTAATGGTAACACGCACACCACCAATTGAGTGTCATACATTTAAAACATTTTTTTTTTTAGTTCAATCAACATCGGAACATTTCGTTTTTTTTCTTATTGATTTTAAAGCACAACTGTACTAAGCAGATTGGAAAAAATAATTCACTACTAGTTCATTTTATTCTCATTGAGCGATGTCTTCACAGGTGATTCCTGCACCACCTTTCTTCCTACCAAGTCCTGGTGAACCGTGCATGTTATGGGAACATTGGAAAGAAACTTTTGAAACGTATTTATAAGCCATTGGTGGTGATGACTACGTTTCTAAGAGGAAATTAGCAATTTTAAAGCAATTTTGGGGTTTGGAGGGAGGAAATGTTTTAAAAACATTACCTTCAATGGAAACCATTATAATTGAGGCCAACACTGATAATGAATCTTCTGGAGACAGTAATATACACATATACGAAGTTGCATTAAAAGCGTTAGAAGAGAATTTCGGAAAAAAAGTCAGTGTTTTTGTGGAAAGACACAAATTCTTTTCACATGTACAGGCACCAGGAGAAACCATTGAACAATACGTAGCAAATTTGAGAATGTTAGCTGTCACTTGTAAGTTTAATGACATGAGGGATGATCTAATTAGGGATCAATTAATTAATAGAATGTCTAATTTAAAAATACAGGAAATACTTCTGGGTCTAAAAGATCCTTCTTTAGACAAAACATTATCTGTAGCCAAAAGAATGGAGAACACGTTCAGATATGTAAAAGAGCTAAATACACCTTCCCCAAGAATACACCAAGAGGATGACACTATACACAATATAAAAAAAAATACTAAAAGAACAGAAGACAGACCCATATAATTTAACAAACAAGAAAATACTAGATCTAAATCTAAATTTTGTTATAGGTGTGGCAGTCAGAAACACACAGCTGATGCCACTTATTGTCCTGCAATCAAAACGAGGTGTCACAAATGCAAAAGGTTAGGACATTTTGCAAGATGGTGTAGGAGCGCGAGACCTTCTATGATATTTAAGTCAGTTAATTTAGTGGTTCAGGATAATCTGCCTCACAAGGAGGAGATGGTCTACGATGATGATGGTGAGAATGATGATATAGAGGTTATGGTCATTGAATCAAGTCAAGTCCTCAAATGTGAAGCAAACAAACAAGATAGTTACCGCCCCCCCCCAAATGTATTATCAAGATCAAGAACCAAGATGTACATGTGTGGGCAGACTCTTGTTCCCCATTTACCATTATTGACAAATCTACTTGGGAAGGTTTAGGTGGTGATTTAGAGGAATTGCATTGCACGGATGTTGTCCCAGAAGGGTATTGTGGTGAAAAGCTTCCTGTGTTAGGTTGTATAGAAACTGAGATGTGTTTCTTAGACAGGAAAACAACTGCTAAATTATATGTAGTAAAAAAAGGAAGATCTCTTTTGGGATGGAAAGAGCAGAGAGCACTTAATATTGTGTTAAATGCTAATCATCCTCAACAAGTTTTATTAACCTCACCGGGCAAAATTTCCAAATGGATCAACAAATTTCCAAAACTGTTCAGCGAAAAATTAGGATGTTTAAAAAAATTCAAACACAAAATTATCTTAAAAGTAGATGCTATTCCTAGAGTACACAAAGTAAGAAATGTACCTTTAGTTTTAAGAGAAAAACTTAAAAATGAAATGATCAGGTTGTGTAATGAAGGTATAATTGAGCGAATTGAAGCGTCTGAATGGTTAAGTCCAGTAGTTTTGGCCCGGAAACCAAATGGGAATATCAGGATGTGCATTGACTTGAGGGATGCAAATGATAATATCTGGATAGACCGGTACCCTCTTCCTTGGATAAATGAAATGTTAGCTACTATCAAAGGGGGGACACACTTCACCACTTTAAATCTGTCAAATGCATACCATCAAATACTATTACACGAAGACTCGAAGCACATCACCTCCTTCATCACTCCAGAAGGAGCTTTTCAATTTAAACGCATGCCTTTTGGTTTGGCATTTGCTTCTGCTGTCTTCCAAAGAGTGATGCAATCTATTTTGACAGGTTTGAAAAATGTGGTTGTCTTTCAAGATGATGTGTTGGTGTGGGGGAGTGATGAAAACAATCATGATTTAATCTTGGAGGAGGTTCTCAACAGATTATCCGAAGCTGGTCTCACGAATGCTTTCGAAAAATGAAAATTCAGGGCCAATGAGGTGGAGTATCTAGGTCACACTTTGTCCTGCGAGGGAGTGAAACCAAAACGTAGTTTAGTTGAAGCTATTGAAAAGGCTCCTGCCCCAAGAGATAGGGATCAACTCAGGTCATTCCTAGGGCTAGCAGAGTACTATTCTAAATTTGTTCACCATTTTTCAGACAAAGTACATGAGCTTAGGAACTTAATGAAGAAAGGTATCAAATTCGAGTGGTCAGATTTGTGCCAACAAAACTTTGATTCTATCAAGAAATGCATCGTAAATGCTGTATCATTAAAGCCTTTTGATCCTAACGACCAAACCATCATTACTACTGACGCCAGTAATAATGGTTTAGGTGCAGTATTGGTCCAGGTACACAAGGGACAAGAAAGGGAAGTGGCTTTTGCTTCTCGCACATTAAAAGGTTTAGAACACTCTTATTCCACCATAGAAAAAGAGGCTTTAGCATGTTTGTGGGGCATACAGTATTTCAGAACATTTGTTTGGGGAACCAAGTTCCAGTTACATACCGATCATAAACCCTTGATAGATTTGTTTTCTACAAGAGGTGCAAACAAGGCTACTCCTAGAATTGCAAAATGGATATACCGTCTGCAAGAATATGTTTTTGACGTAAAATATATCCCAGGTGTAAGGAATGTAAATGCGGATTGCATATCTAGGTTACCAATAGAAAGTACGCACGAGGAGGAAGACGATGAATGGATGGTTGCTGAAATAAATGATGTTTGTACTGCTATCAGCGAATTGGAGTGGAAGGAAGCCATTGAAGAAGATGTTGTATTAAACAAAGTTATGAAAGTTTTAAGTTGTGAACAAGGATGGAAATCACACAAAGATTTAAATTGCTTCAAATTGATTTGGTCTGAGTTAAATGTGATAGATGATCTACTTAGAAGAGGTAGCAGATTGGTGGTACCGGAGAAATTAAGAAATAGATTACTTAATATCATGCATGAAGGGCATGGTGGAATGTCAGCTATGAAAAGTAGGATCAGGGTACATTTTTGGTGGCCTGGTATGGATGTTCAGATTGAGCGTTTTGTTCGAGATTGCTTGGCTTGTGCGTTTAGCGACAAGACTCATTCTTCTCAAGAAACCTCCATAAATTCCTCACCCATGCCTAAAGGGCCTTAGAATAAATTAGCCATAGATATTTGTGGACCTTTTGATATTTTGAATGCATCGGAGAGATTTGCCATAGTTATGGTGGATTATTTTTCCAAATGGCCAGAAGTTGCTTTTGTTAAGGAGGTTAAATCCACAAGTATTATTTCATTTTGTGAGGACATTTTCAGAAGGGAAGGTTGCCCCACTGAAGTTGTTACGGATAATAGACCTCAATTCACATCTGATGAATTTGAGACGTTTCTTAGGAAGTGGGGAATTAAACACACTACTACGCCAGTTTATCATCCAAGGGGAAATGGGCTTGTAGAACGCTTCAATAGAGTATTGGTTGAATGTATCCAATTGGCATGCAGAAACAAGGAGATGTGGAGGCAGAATGTAAAGGACATGTTGTGGTCATACCGCACAACTCCTCATTCAGTTACAAAGGAAACACCTTTTTCTTTACTTAAGGGAAGGATTCCTTGTTCTTTGGCTGTGCCACCATGGATGAATAGAGCTGGAATATACAATGCAAACTTAGAGGAGGTGCGGGATACAGTCGAAAAATATCAAAAAGCTTATTGTGATCGCTTTAACAAAAACATTGTTAAACCAAAACGCTGTTTCATGCAAGGTATATTTGTAAGAGTATTTGTTGGAGACAAAGCTAGAAAAGGTCATTCTAAATGGTCTCCTCCCCAAAAAATTATTGTGGTCAAAGGCAACAGTGTAAAGCTGGATGATGGGAATTGGTGGAATACCAGGAAAGTATCACCATGTTCTGACACTGAAATTGTCATGTCTCCTAATAGCCGACAAAATATTATTGCAAACAGAGTTAATTCTGATTCAGTTAGATTACCTGCTGTTAAGGTTAGGACAAATTCGAGACGACAATGTACAATGCCTACAAGATATAAAGATTATATATGTACATAGTTTTTTTTAAAATTTATTTTCATTTTTTGTTTTAAGGGGGGGATGTGTTGTATTCTGTATAGTTCATATAGATGTGAGTTACCATTGCCTTCTCATGATAATATGGAACACTGCGGTTTCTTGGCAACCATCTATCTGATTGTAAACTAGAATGTAGAGAGAGATGAGTTGCAGTTGGACCTGTGAGCAGTTGTGACCGGGGTCTGTTCCTTACCACAGAATAAATCCAGTTTCTTCAAGAAGTGTGTGTTACCTTCTTCACAAAACATATATTCGGATATTGTGGTATATTTAGCTACCTCATTTGATTGGACTTTGAATAATTTTAGTTTGTGTGTAAAATTACATTGCTTATAAACTGATGTCGGGCATGCAGGCTAGGCGGCGGAAATTACAGTTTATTATTGCATTATTGTGAATAAAGGAGCTTTGAATAACTTGGTTTTATAAAGATCAGAGCAATGGGTGACTTAAGTACGAGTTCTGTAAACAATGAAGCTCTGAGTGTTATTGGCAGAGCAGAATTAAGATAAGCACTTTCAAAGGATCTCTGTATCTTACAGAACAGCCAAGAAAACAAATACATCTGGGTGGTGTCACATGTTTAGCTCTATGAGGTTTTGTTATTGTGATGTACACATTCCTAGTGAATCTGGTTTTTTATTAGGAAATCTGTATGAGTGACACTGGGTATTATCAATAAGATAACTCTTAGTAGCCTAGAATCATATCTAGAGCAGAATGTCTCACTGTACGACCCATATGTCACCTGTGACCCTCGAATTCTATACATGTAGTTCTGTTGCTGTTTTCTAGGCTGATTGCCGAAACTTTAGAGAATATCAGACAAGCTGAGACTAGCAATGAATCTCTATGCAGTGTACTGTTCACAGTAAACAACTGCGTAGAGCTGGGTTTAATAGACATTAAGAAGCTGGAGCACAGAAGGTCCTTACACAACAGCTTTAGGTACATGTTTACCTTTAGAAAAGCAGTGAAATGTGAAAACTTGAACGAAAAGCTGCCCTGAACCAGCAAAGGAGCAGACTGAAATCAACACGGGACTGCCCTAGAGCCTTTAAGTTTGCTAAATTGTTTTAATTGCCAGGACTAGTTATAAAAAGAGCAAGTGAACCCGTGTTAAGTGTAGTATAACGTATTTGACTGTTTTTAATGTCCATGAAAAAATGAAAATACAACTGATTCCAGAGATCTTTTTCCATCAGTAAGCAAACTGTTGGAAGTTTAGCATTTTCTATATATCTTCATTCAAGTATTAATGTAAGAGTGTAGGGTAAACTTTACTGGGACGTTGTCGTCCAGGGCGTTCAGATGCTCATTACCTGTCAAATATCCCTTATCTAACTACAAAACAAGGATTAAATCATCATCCATGAAAAGTGCTCCTTGAGCCTCTCCAGGTCCCTAGTGGTCATTGGTTGTATTAAGCCTGTTTTAAAGTACTCATCTAATGATAACTAAGGGGGCATAGGTGTTGCAAATACATTTAGTCAAGTAGTAGAGCAGTCTGTACCCCAGGACAGTATTAAGGTTCATAACTTTCCCACTATAACACGTTAGTGGATTATGAGACTAGGGTCTGAAAGAATTCTCCTTCTGTGGTGGAGGAAGGGTAAACGCATTATATATTGGGCTGGGTTCCAGTCGAGGTGTCTTATCAATACTTGCTATCAGCATGTAACCTTATTTTAAGTACTTCGAATCTTTGCAAACAGGTGCACGGGCATGATAAAAATATGATAGCTCAAGAGCACATAATCTGGTCCTATGAGCAGGGCTGGACTGGGAACACAAGGCAGCCCTGGCAATTTTGACGGAGCAGCCCCCCTGCTGCTTTTGTTACTGAGGGCCGAAATATCAGCACTCCTGCAAAACCGGCCCCAGTACCGAAAACAGACCCCCACGGCTGCAAATTCGACCCCCACACTTTAAGCCTCCCAGGAAACGTACACTATGAGCCACATTACGAGATTGCTGGGATAGGGAGTGGTATTTACCACCAGTGGCAAAACCCATCACCCTAAGTTGAGGTTGTTACCAACTATGGTAAATTCCTCTTATTTCAGTTATTTAGGTTCCAATCTGTATTACTGAATTTAAGAGAATAAACTAAATAAAACAGTACCCACACCTACATCTATTGACCGGTGAGGTATAACATATGGAGATGGAGGTTATACTGGGGAAGATGGGAGACGGAGAGGATAGACTGGCAGAGGGGGTAAAGGTGAAAAAGAATGATTAGGAAAAGAGGGGAAGGGAAATGCTCGACAACCTGTGCCGCCGGAGAATGCAGTTCAGGACGAAGGGTAGGCAATATAATCTAAATCGCAGCTTCCACACCTCAGTCAACGGCATGGTTGGTGTGTGTGATGCAAAGTATCCGCAAGTACGCCAGACAGGAGAGTTCCCTGAAATCTTGACCTAAAAATCATATACAGGGCCCCAAAGTTTTATTAAATTGAGGCACCTTGTGATCTACTATCGCCCTCATTTTCTCCAGGCCAAGGAGTTCCCAGAGTTTATGCTGCCAATCCAACCGCAAGGGTATCTTACCCATGTGCCACTTGAGCAGTATGAGTTGTTTGGCTGCGCAAAGGGCAAGGGTGATATGTCAGTGTATTGGGGAGGCCCAACAGAATGCAACTGGGGAATCTGGGCAGGACGGGCTCACACATCTCATTAATGTCTACCAGGACGTCTGCCCAGTATTGTTGTAGTTTAAGGCAGTGCCAGAGAACATGTGTCAGTGTATATAAGTGTTCGCACTGTCTCCAGCACCCATCATCTCCACCTTGCTGCCATTTAGCTTTTCTGGCCTGGGTGTAATACCAATAGTGCACACTTTTAAATAAGGTCTCCTTTCTGGAGGTACTATAGCTGGACATGCACACTCGGTGCAGATTGTCAGTCCCCTCTCTGGGGTTAAAAGGTCAGTGGCGCTCCAGCTCCATCTGCCGCTGTGCTGGAGATCTAGTGTTGGTCAACAGAGCATTTAGGAAGGTTTACATTTCAGAGGAGGCCTTTGTCTGTGTGTCAGTGGTTAGTAATTTCTCATAAGGCATGAGGGGCTGGCTGGCGTGTGGGCGTATATCTGGTTGGGTAACCCATTTTTGAATGGCAGAATATTGCCAATATGTTCTTGAGTGGATGCAGTAGTTAGACTAGACCTGCAAAAAGTCCATAAGGCCATTGTGGTCGAACAGGTCCCCCACCCTTTTACAAATGGCCTCTTTCCATGGTAGGAACCCAGTCCCCTGTAGGGCTAGAAGGAAGTTAGGGTTTCCTATTATAGGTGTCTGTGGTGATATGCAAGTGTAAATCTTCTGTGTCAACTGTACCCTGTCATAGAATCCTACCATCGGTCTAACTACGGGGGATATAAACCCCTGGTTGCCGGTGTGACTTGGGGAACCACGAAACTTTACAAATGTGGATCCCTGCTACTGTGCACCAGTGCTTCTCAGTTTGAAGCCTATTCCCTTCTGCCAGATATATAAGTTGTGCTGCATGGTAGGACAGTACCAAGTGGGGAATGCCTAAGCTACCCTCGGCCACAGTAAGGTGCGCTTGTTTCTTTGCAATACGTGCCTCTTTACTATCCCATATGTACAGTTGATTAGGTGCTATAGCTTACTAATGACATAGCAGGGGGCTGCAGGGGTAGTGTTTGCATGATATAGAGTACATAGGGTAGGAAGGTCATTTTAACCGCCACTAACCTACCCAACCAAAAGAGGATGCCTCCCATGCAGGACTTAGATCGAATCAGATGGTAGAGAGCAGTGCAGCATAATGACGCTCCGCTATTCGCTCTAATGTGGAGTATATGTGCAGGCCCAAATAGGTGATCCCTTGGATTGGCCAGGTAAATGGGAAGAGACATTCTAGTTGGAGTTTGTCGCCTTGTGAAATGTTAAGGTTGAGAGCCTGTTAATACTGGATCATAACTTTAAAACCAGAGGCCCTCACAAAGGCTCCTAGTTCCTGCATGAGTGGGAGGAGAAAGATGAAGGGTTGTTTAATGGCTATCATAACATCGTCAGCATATAGAGCGAGTTTATGGTCCCTGTGCCCCTTGATGATGCCCATTATTTGTGGGTTTCTACAAATCCAATCTGCAAAGGGCTCCATATGGAGAGCAAAGAGGAGTGGTGATTAGGGGCACCCCTGCCTAGTGCCGCATGCTATGATGAAGGGTCAAAACGTCAGCCCATTAACTCCATGCCTAGGCGTTGTTTGCGGAGTTTTGCTATGCAAAACTCCGCGAAGTTACAAAACAAACAATGTTCCGCAAGTGGTGGAGTGCAGTGCGAACTGCAGTTTGTGCTGGTATTCCTGCCGCTCGGGTAGAAATTCTTACCGTTCGCAATCGCAAGCGGAGAAAGAACTTCGCTGCGAAGCGTAGTTTTCTGCACCCAGCGAGCTTCGCAGGGTGCGTAGTGCGGAAAACTCCGCAAACTCCACGAACGGAGCATAGTTCACCGCCCAGGACTAATTAACTCTAACCATGGCCGTGAGGTTGGTATAACTGCCCCATATCCAGTACTGGAACCTGGCTCCAGGTCCGGCTTTGGCCAGCACCAATTAGAGATATGGGCAGTGTACCTGGTTAAATGCTTTTCAGCATTGACTGAGAGTAAGAGGAAGAGCGCTGGGATGTCGGAGAAGTGGATTTTATCGATAAGATGTAGGAGACGTTTGGTATTATCGCTGCAGCCCCTCTCTGGAATTAAATCTGCCTGGTAGGGATCAACCACATTTTGCATGTAGGGAGCCATTTCAGGTTTTTTATATGGAAAATTGGTGAGAACATGTGGAATCTGTGTTTATCACGCCAAATTCTCCTTTTTTCCCCCAGTTTTTTTCTTTAATAAAGTTTGTCAGGTTTGACCTCTGAGAATTCATCCTATGAAAACTGTAAGGGTGTGATAATTATCATAAAACTCATAATTCTGATCCCTGTGCAAACATGTGTTTGTACAGGTATTTCAATTTGCACAGGGATTGCAATTTAGCCCTTAAATAATGAGGGCCTATATCTTTTTGATTCCACAATTTCCAACTTGATCACGTCACTAAAACTGAGGTTGGCATTGCCTGTCAGCTGCCTGCCCTAAGAATATGTTGCTCTATTGGGGACAACGCAGACACAAGGAGATAACGGGCGGAGTGCTGAAGCTTTTCAAACACTCACCCCCAGTCACAGATAACGGGCGGAGTGCTGAAGCTTTTCAAACACTCACCCCCAGTCGCAGATCTAGGTTGAATCCATCATCATTCTTTAGCTGACTTTGCCACCCCAGTTCAGACACAGCTACATGCAAACCAGTCATGACCCTGTGCCTCATGGGAACAGTCCAGCCAGAACTGCCAAGCCATGTCTTCCCTGGACCGGAAACAAGTATCCTGGGACCGGTTTCGGACCAACAGCCCTCTTCAGCCAGGCCAGCTTGAATCCAGTGCCAAAGTGAGCACGGGACCCACGTCTGGGCATACCCTGCCAACTTAGGGCAAACAAATCAAACACAAGGAAATGATGGACGGAGTGCTGAAACTTTTTAAACACTCACCCCCAGTCACAGATCTGAGTCGAATCCATCATCATTCTTTAGCTCACTTTGCCACCCCAGTTCAGACACAGCTATATGCAAATCAGTCTTGCCCCTGTGCCTCATAAGAACAGTCGAGCCCGAACTGCCAAGCCATGTCTTCCCTGGACTGGAAACAAGCATCCTGGGACCAGTTTCGGGCTAACAGCCCTCTTCAGCCAGGCTAGCTTGAATCCAGTGACCAAGTGAGCAAGGGACCCACGTCTGGGCATACCCTGCCAACTTAGGGCGAACAAAGCAAACACAAGGAGATGATGGATGGCTGAAACCTTTCAAACAATCACCCCCAGTCACAGATCTGGGTTCAATCCATCATCATTCTTTAGCTCACTTTGACACTCCAGTTCAGACACAGCTATATGCAAATCAGTCTTGACCCTGTGCCTCATGGGAACAGTCCAGCCTGAACTGCCAAGCCATGTCTTCCCTAGACAGGAAACAAGTATCCTAGGACCGGTTTCAGGTTAACAGCCCTCTACAGCCAGGCTAGCTTGAATCCAGTGGCGAAGTGAGCAAGGGACCGACGTCTGGGCATAACCTGACAACTTAGGGCAAACAAAGCAAACACAAGGAGATGATGGACAGAGTGCTGAAACTTTTCAAACACTCACTCCCAGTCACAGATCTGAGTTGAACCCATCATCATTCTTTAGCTCACTTTTCCACCCCAGTTCAGACACAGCTATATGCAAATCAGTCTTGCCCCTGTGCATCATGGGAATAGTCCAGCCCGAACTGCCAAGCTATGTCTTCCCTGGACCGAAAACAAGCATCCTGGGACTGGTTTCGGGCCAACAGCTCTCTTCAGCCAGGCTAGCTTGAATCCAGTGGCAAAGTGAGCATGAGACCCACGTCTGGGCATACCCTGCCAACTTAGGGCGAACAAAGCAAACACAAGGAGATGATGGACTGAGTGCTGAAACCTTTCAAACACTCACCCCCAGTCACAGATCTGGGTTAAATCCATCATCATTCTTTAGCAAAGCAAACACAAGGAGATGAGTCTTGACCCTGTGCCTCATGGGAACTGTTTCAGTGCTCCGTCCATCATCTTCTTGTGTTTGCTATTGGTGACAACCCCACATTTTACTACCAGCACATTTTGACAAGTTGTAAATTCAGTAATAGATTTCATGACTCCTAATGCAATGCCTACTCTACCCAGTGAACCACATATAGTACCAAGGTACTCCTCTTTTACACATACCTCTCTGAATGTAATGGTAACTAAGACATGGCTAGTCTCAGAGTGGAAAGAGAATGCAATGCAGATACAGAATAACACTGCAGTTACACTCAATAAATTACATGTGTAGTCATTTGCTTAAAGAGACAGGCAGTCTTATATTGCAAAGGGCAATATTAAATGGAATGCCAAAAATTAAGTACTTGACTTAAAGTTCCCTCTATGCGCATTTTCTTTCCACCACTGTCATGCCCCCAGCTGGCATCAAAATAACCCTCGGTCACAACCTATGCTGAAATTTTTGACCTCTAAGAAAATGTTTGTATTTACAAGCTACAGCGTGGTTACGAGTGACTCAGTACTCTTAGGGGGAAGACGGGTATTATCAAGAGTAATTATAAGGCTAAAACTGGCTAGGGTGTAATACCAATAGTGGGCAATTTTAAGGAAGGGCTCCTTTCCAGAGGCGCCATAGACGGACGTGCAAGCTCGGTGAAGAATGTCAGGCCAGTCTCTGGGGTTACAGGGGCAGTCGTGCTCCAGCTCCCATTACCACTGTGCTAGAAAAACTTAACACCAGAAGGGAATGCATCACTGAGCCTGTCTGATAAGTCTACAACCTCCTTTAATCAGTAAATTGATTTCCTCAGTCAAGTACTCTGAAGTAACCAAAAGGCAACACAGAGCGCTTTTAAAAAAATTCAGCAAATCAGAAACTTGTGTGCTCAAGATTATAGCTTATTTCTTTAGATTCTGATTTATCTAAAATTCTATAAAGTGGACCTTTTTCCGGGTGAGTCTGCTACTTCTTAGCATAGGATGAACCTCTTAAGGATAAGGTCTTTGAAAGACACAGACTGCCACCCCAAAAAATAGGTGTTAGACCCGGCCCTCATAACGTAGTCAGACCTGACCCCTGCACCTCACACCAGCCCAGAGCCCACGGCCTAGCCGATCCTTCCCACCAGAACACACACACCCGACCCGGACTTCCCCCGTCCGTGGCCTTCCTCCTTCGGCCATCCCGGGCCCGCGTGCCCACTTCATGCACCAAGATGGCCGCCCGGCCCCAGCGCGACCCTAGCCTATAGGCGCCACTCCGGCTGGAGGACATCGCGCTCCCCTTGGGATGAGAAAGGGAGGAGCAGTTTCCATCACACCTCTGCGCTTCCCTGGGAAGGTGGGTTTCGATCGACCCGCCGGCCTCCCCGAGGGCTGGCTCCACGCCTGCTGGGTGTCTGGGGCTCCTCCCGACCCGGCCCTGAAAGGATCAAAGGACAATGGCAGGAAACCCCCAACAAGCGACCCCCAGGTGACAAGACCCCTGCCTGCACAGACTCCGGACATCAAAGAGGAGTCGCCCTATAACAAGGGGTGTCCTGGGACTGTCCGGCAGATTCGCCTTGGAAACACCTGAGCCCTGCTGAGTGACTCGCGGCTCCCTGAAGATCGTAAGACCTCCGAACCTGTGCTTGAGCCCTGCTGAGTGACTCGCGGCTCCCTGAAGATCGTAAGACCTCCGAACCTGTGCTTGAGCCCTGCTGAGTGACTCGCGGCTCCCTGAAGATTGTAAGACCTCCGAACCTGTGCTTGAGCCCTGCTGAGTGACTCGCGGCTCCCTGAAGATCGTAAGACCTCCGAACTTGTGCTTGAGCCCTGCTGAGTGACTCGCGGCTCCCTGAAGATCGTAAGACCTCCGAACTTGTACTCGAGCCTGCTGAGTATCTCGCAGCGCCCCCAGACTCCCTTGGTCCCGCCGGACCCCACGACGACAAGCGCATCCCCCAGCTCGAGGATTGTGAGCTGTGCGCCGGATACGCTCCTGCATTTGATCCATTCCCCCAAAGACTGTCCCGCTACCTCCTAACCCCCCTCCAAGACTTTGTGAGCCCGCGCTCTACTTGTATATATATTGCCTTGCTGATCATAAAGATCTTACCACTCCGACCTGATAAAGATTTGCTCATAAGAACTCTCGGTGTGGTGTCTCTTTGTCGTGTGGTGCCGAGTGTGCGATCCTAGATACGAGGTTCCTCCCCTGAGGAGTCTCCCGCCAGTGCCCGGCTACGATACCTCGAGGGTTGGTCTCAGGACAGTCAGGGCCCCCTCCGGGCCCCTCTGAGGTCGCCTTCTAACATTGGTGGCAGCGGTGGGATACGGGCCCATAATCTAGAGATCGTACCGTGAACGGCTGACGCACTACCGACAAAGATGGCAGAAGGAAACGCCGTGGTTCTCGTAGAAGACGACGCCAGTACCGTGTTCCAGGTGGAACAGCTGGAAGAGTACACTCACAGGGAACTAAAGCAATTCTGTAAGGAACTCAGAATCGCTACCACTGGTCTCAACACCAAAGAAGATATGCAAAAGGCACTGAAAGCTTGGGTGGATTCGGGAGCCCCCCGCCCAGAAGGAGCGGTGGAGCCCCACGACGAAGCAGGACCCTCCCAAGGAGAACGCAGCAGCAACCAGGTGCGAGGCTTCGTACCAGACGGGGGCCTATCCCCGGAGGAACTCGCAGACAGAGAAAAAAGTCGCCATCACGAGCTCGAATTAGCCAAATTCAAAATTGAGGGCGAGTTGAAATTAGCCGAGAAAAAGCTAGCAGTGGAACAGTTGCGAGTGCAAGGCGAACTGGAAGAGAAGAAACTCCAACGAGAACACGAGGGAAGGAGACTTCAACTAGAACATGAACGCAGTTTGAAGGAAATAGAACTGAAAGCAAGAAGCGAAGAAGCGCGGCCCCCGGGGAACCGAGAGGCGGCCGCCCCAACGGAACAGAAGGTCCACATCCCCAAGGATGTGGTCAAGGAATATTACAAGAATGATGACATTCAGCAGTGGTTTCGGGCCTACGAGGTCGCCATGACCTCCCATCGGGTCCCGCAGAAAGATTGGGGGGCTGGGTTATGGGGACGGTTCCTGAGCGAAGGAAGAGACACCCTGCTCGACCTACCCACCTCCATGCAGACCTCATATGAACACATGAAAGCGGCCCTCCTCACAAGGTACGGCCTCACCCCGGAGATGTACCGCCAGCGGTTCTGGGACTGCCGGAAGATCCCGGGTACCACCTGGGTGGAATATGTGAATTTCTTCAGCCGTGCCTTCGATGGGTGGATCAAGGGCAGCAAGGTAACCACCCTGGAAGAACTAACTGACCTTATGTTATGGGAACACCTGGCTGCCAACTGCTTTGTGGAACTACGCCAGCACCTGCTCGACAGCAAGCTCACGGACCCGAGAAAGCTGGCTGTCGAGGCGGATCGCTGGACCAACACCCGGGTCTCCTCGTCACGATCAATGGCCGCCAAGTAGAAGCCCTCCGTGACACCGGGGCCAGCATCACCGGTGTCCTCAGCCATTTAGTCCACGAGGACCAGGTCCTCCCCAACGTATTTTGCCCGGTCATTACAGCGGACAACACAGAAAGCCTATGTAAAGTAGCCCTGGTACCTTTCGAGTGGGGAGGGGTGGTCGGTAAACTGAAGGTCGCAGTAAGAACATCCCAGCCCGTCGACTGTCTCCTGGGGAACGACCTGGAAAGTTCCCCCTGGGGGCAAGTTGAGCGCAAGACCCACCTAGGGATGATGGGCCTCCCTGAGTGGGTGTGCGCCACCACTCGATCCATGGCGGCTCGACTGACCCCCCTGAGGGACGTCGACGACGCCCGACCCCTGAAGATGGGATGGTCCCGGCCGAGGGCCCCCACATTCCCCCGCCGGAAGAGTCGCTCGCCAGTGACGAACCGCCGCCTTCCGACTCCACCCCAGACACCGAGTTAGGCGATCTGCCCGAATTAGCACAGTCGCGCCACGAAGGGGGCCCCTCCCGAGAGGAGTTCTGCCGAGAGCAGGCTACCTGTCCCTCCCTGGTCGGGCCCCGGCAACAGGCAGAGGCCCAGGCCGCGGGCGACCAGACGGGGATGCACCGGGTCTATTGGGAGAATTACCTTCTGTACAGCGAACAGAAGTCGGTGGAGCTAGGGTCCGGCCGAGTGCTGGTGGTACCACTACGCTTCCGAGACCTCCTCCTGGGCTTGGCCCACGACGTCCCCCTCGCCGGCCACTTGGGTCAGGACAAAACATACAGTCGCCTCGTGACTCACTTCTACTGGCCCCGAATGAAAGCGGATGTAGAAGCCCACTGCAAGTCCTGTCCCACGTGCCAGGCCAGTGGGAAGAGTGGAGGGAAGCGCAAGGCTCCCCTCCAGCCCTTCCCTGTCGTCAGTACCCCTTTTGAGCGGGTCGGGATCGACATTGTAGGACCTCTGGACCCCCCAACTTCCCAGGGGCACCGGTTCATCCTCGTCCTGGTGGACCATGCCACTCGTTACCCTGAGGCCACCCCCCTGCGCACCGTCGCGGCCCCCGTGGTGGGCCGGGCGCTGATGGGGATCTTCTCCCGCATGGGTTTTCCCCGCGAGGTCGTGAGCGATCGCGGTACCAACTTTATCTCCCGATACATGAGGTCCTTATGGCAACAGTGCGGGGTGTCCTACAAGTTCACCACCCCGTACCACCCCCAAGGAAACGGCCTGGTAGAGCGGTTTAACCGGACTCTGAAGGGGATGATCGCGGGCCTGGAAGAGCCCCTCCGGCGTAAGTGGGACCTCCTGCTCCCCTGCCTCCTATTCGCATACCGAGAAGTTCCCCAGAAATCCTTGGGTTTCAGCCCCTTCGAGCTACTCTACGGGCACCCCGTCAGGGGGCCCCTCAGCCTGGTCAAAGAAGAGTGGGAGGCGGCGCCCCGAGGCACCCCCCGAGACGTGTTCCGTTACGTCCCGACCCTCCGCAATCAGACTAGGAGGTTCTGGGAAATGGCAGAGGCCAATCTGGAGGCGAGTCAGGAGGAGATGAAGCGCTGGTACGACCAGAATGCCGCGCTAGTCGAGTTCCAGCCGGGCCAGCTGGTGTGGGTCATGGCCCCCGTGAAACCCTGCGCTCTCCAGGATAAATGGACCGGGCCCTTCAAAGTAGTTGAGCGAAAGAGCCCGGTCACGTACTTGGTAGACGTCCAGTCACCCCGGGACCACCTCCGGGTCCTCCACGTGAACCGCCTCAAGCCCCACTTTGTGCGGACAGAGCTGAGCCTCCTACTGGCCACTGACGACGGGTCCGAAGAAGAGTTGGATCCTCTCCCTGATCTTCTGTGCACCAAGGAGAAGGACGGCTCCGTAGAAGGAGTGAACCTCTCCCCGTCTCTCACTCCCCAGCAACGTGAGGATTGCCGCCAGCTCCTCGGGCAGTTTCCGGACCTTTTCTCCCTGGTCCCCAAGGTCCCCGACTGGTGTGTCCATGACGTGGATACCGGGGACAGCCCACCAGTGAGACACCGAGCCTACTGAGTCCCCGATCGGGTCCGGTCCTGTATCCAAGCCGAAGTCTCGAAGATGTTGACCCTAGGCGTGATCGAACCCTCAGACAGCCCCTGGGCCAGCCCCGTGGTCCTGGTCCCAAAAGCAGCCGCCCCCGGGGTCGCCCCGGAACTCCGCTTTTGCGTGGACTACCGGGGGCTCAATGAGGTCACCCGAGCCGATGCCCACCCCATTCCCCGAGCCGACGAGCTCATTGACCGGCTCGGAGCTGCACGGTTCCTCAGCACCTTCGATCTCACCTGCGGCTACTGGCAAATTGCGCTCACAGAGGGAGCCAAGGAGCGGTCCGCCTTCTCCACCCCGGATGGGCACTATCGCTTTCGCGTAATGCCCTTCGGGATGAAAAATGCCCCGGCCACCTTCCAGCGACTGGTAAATAGAGTCCTGGCCGGGCTGGAAAAATTCAGCGCTGCATATCTCGACGATATCGCAGTTTTTAGTTCCGAATGGAGCGAGCACCTCCAACACCTCCGGAGGGTGCTAACCGCCCTACGCCAGGCGGGCCTCACCGTGAAAGCCAGCAAATGCCAGATTGGGCAAGGTTCGGTAACCTACCTGGGGCACCAGGTCGGAAGCGGGCAGGTCGCCCCTCTACAGCCCAAAATCGACGCCATCCTAGCCTGGGAACCTCCCACTACCCAAACAGAGGTCCGAGCCTTTCTGGGCCTCACGGGCTACTATCGGAGATTCATCCGGAATTACGGCAGCCTGGTCGGTCCCCTCACGGGGCTCACGTCCAAGAAACAGCCCAAAAAGGTACAGTGGTCCCCTGCCTGCCAAGAGGCGTTCAATGCCCTGAAAATGGCCATGTGTACGGCCCCCGTCCTCCAGGCCCCCGACTACTCCAAAGAGTTTGTGGTACAAACTGATGCCTCCGAGCATGACATCGGGGCCGTCCTCTCCCAAGTAAATGACCAGGGTCTGGACCAGCCCGTAGCCTTCCTCAGCCGATGGCTGTTGCCCCGGGAACAGAGATGGAGTACCATCGAGCGCGAGGCGTTCGCAGTAGTCTGGGCCCTCAAGAAACTACGCCCTTACCTGTTCGGCACCCATTTCAGGGTCCAGACCGACCATCGCCCCTTGCGATGGCTCATGCAGATGCGAGGAGAAAACCCCAAGCTTCTGCGGTGGTCAATCTCCCTCCAGGGGATGGATTTCACCGTGGAACATCGCCCTGGTACGGACCACGCCAACGCCGATGGCCTCTCCCGATTCTTCCGCCTCAGCGAAGAGAACCCCCAAGAAGATGGGTAGTTCTCTCCGGCTTTCAGCTGGGGGGGACGCGTGTTAGACCCGGCCCTCGTAACGTAGTCAGACCTGACCCCTGCACCACACACCAGCCCCGAGCCCACGGCCTAGCCGATCCTTCCCACCAGAACACACACACCCGACCCGGACTTCCCCCGTCCGTGGCCTTCCTCCTTCGGCCATCCCGGGCCCGCGTGCCCACTTCATGCACCAAGATGGCCGCCCGGCCCCAGCGCGACCCTAGCCTATAGGCGCCACTCCGGCTGGAGGACATCGCGCTCCCCTTGGGATGAGAAAGGGAGGAGCAGTTTCCATCACACCTCTGCGCTTCCCTGGGAAGGTGGGTTTCGATCGACCCGCCGGCCTCCCCGAGGGCTGGCTCCACGCCTGCTGGGTGTCTGGGGCTCCTCCCGACCCGGCCCTGAAAGGATCAAAGGACAATGGCAGGAAACCCCCAACAAGCGACCTCCAGGTGACAAGACCCCTGCCTGCACAGACTCCGGACATCAAAGAGGAGTCGCCCTATAACAAGGGGTGCCCTGGGACTGTCCGGCAGATTCGCCTTGGAAACACCTGAGCCCTGCTGAGTGACTCGCGGCTCCCTGAAGATCGTAAGACCTCCGAACCTGTGCTTGAGCCCTGCTGAGTGACTCGCGGCTCCCTGAAGCTCGTAAGACCTCCGAACCTGTGCTTGAGCCCTGCTGAGTGACTCGCGGCTCCCTGAAGATCGTAAGACCTCCGAACCTGTGCTTGAGCCCTGCTGAGTGACTCGCGGCTCCCTGAAGATCGTAAGACCTCCGAACTTGTGCTTGAGCCCTGCTGAGTGACTCGCGGCTCCCTGAAGATCGTAAGACCTCCGAACTTGTACTCGAGCCTGCTGAGTATCTCGCAGCGCCCCCAGACTCCCTTGGTCCCGCCGTTGGTTTTTAATGAAAATTGACCTATGGAGAATGTCTGTTAGTATGTAGGAGTGAATGAGAGGTGAGAATGTGGATGTGACGGTTTTTCTGATTTTCTTTTTTTTGGGGTCTCTAAACAAAAGTCTGTCTCTATACAATTTTTGACTCATGTTTATAAGTACTTAATTTAACTTATGAGGAAACAAAGTGTATGCTTAACATATGAATCAGATGTCTACCTGATAATCATGAATATTTTGTCATGTATATCTTTGTCTCCATTTTTTTTTAAAAAAGTAAATAATAAATATCTTATATAAAGAAATGAAAATGTTTTTTGAGTAACTTTGCACTTTTGGGGGTTTGTGTAGTATACAAGAGATTAATTCCATATGAATAAGACAGGTCAGATAAGAGGTCCCCTTTCTTCATTTGTCGCACAGTAGAGTGTATGCACACTAGTGGGACAGGTGGTAAATTCCTATGACATGGTTAATGAGGACAATTACATTGTCTCCTTGCCTGGGGGCCAAGGCCTTGGACCAAAATGGCCACTCGACCTTGAAGCTCCGGAGAACCCGC
Organism: Triturus cristatus; assembly: GCF_964204655.1. Classification (NCBI taxonomy): domain Eukaryota; kingdom Metazoa; phylum Chordata; class Amphibia; order Caudata; family Salamandridae; genus Triturus; species Triturus cristatus. The sequence continues at coordinate 965,776,954 of NC_140589.1, forward strand.
ACCATTTTGCAGCCTACCTCCCCCTCCTGAATCTTGTTTGGAGTGCCAATGAAGGAATCAGCACACCTTGACCTCCTGCGGCCGGCGATCCAGTCTGTTCCCTGCTGCTAGGCAGCAGCGGGGTGCTTAGGCATGCAGTAGTCATGGGCTGATGTGGCCCTTGGAATCCCCGTGACAACAGGGGTCGGGGCGAGCCTGAGGGCAGGGCCATGATTGGGCTTGTCGGCTGCCCCCTAATCAAGGTCGGGCCATCTTTATGTTCTCCTCCTGCGGAGCGCGACTCTGGGTGCTCACGACTAATGACGGCGGGCACCCTGCTTCTGGGTGACATGAGGCACTAAATTACAGCGGTGAGCTACTTGCTCTGTCTACCCTGCTGCCCGGTGGTGCCTCTCCTGTCATCTATGTCCCTGCGGGCTCCTCTGGGTTACCGGCTCTTCAGCAGATGGGGCCACGTGAGTCCTGCCACATTAATGCCACTCCTGCCATCACATTGATTGCCCTCTGCATCTGCCTATTTAGCACCATGCATGCAATCCAGACTGCTGCTGGAAGGATGAGAAGCATCATGACAATATTCATTATCTTACCAGACCCTAGCATGCCTCTCTGCTCCGGTGCACGATTCTATTTAACAGGCCCTTTGTCATTTTCCATATATAGATTCTACTGAACATTTTTTCCCACTATAGGAATGCGCCTAGAGTTTCACGAGACCGCTCTCGTACATAGTGGCCTACCTACAATCTACTTACCTCATTTGGCGATGACCTGCTGGTGTTTGTCCTCGCTTTGCCTGCCTGGTGCTCTCTGTTCCTCTCCCCCTGTAACGTTAGTAAGAGGACCCGGACGCTTCTGCTTCCAATGGGATGCAGCAATCCCAAGCAGCACCTGCTGTCTTTTGATGCTGCCAAGACCTCCGGTGTGGGGAGGTTAAGGGTCCCCAGGGGGATGCTCTGAGATTCTCTATGGCGGACGCACTGGAATTGGAAGGCACAGTGGCCATAATGGCTGAACTGAAGGCCTACTTCAAATCAATTGACTATTGTTTCGACTCGCTCTCAGCCTGGCTGGAGAGCATGCACAAATGCCTTGACCAGCGTGAGATGCAGCTCAGTGCCACAGAGTAGCAAGTCTCCGACCTCGAGGATGCCAGTCCCACGACCAACAAGTGTATCCAGAAGATTAAGAGACTCCTCAAGATGGTGGCTGCTAAAGCTGATGACTTGAAGGCATGTTTGCGTTGGAATAATATCAGCATTGCCGAAATAGCAGAATCTACCAATACTGGCCGCATGAATACCTATGTGTAACATCTACTCGAGGAACTCTTTCGAAGAGAGGCATTTTTGTCCACATTTGCAATTGAGAGGGCCCACAGAACACTTGGCCTGCGACCAGCATCTGGCACTCTGCCACGCTTGATCATCGTGAAACTTCTTAACTATTATGACTGAGACACAGTTCTTGCCCATGACAGGGAGCAAATACAACACCAGGGTATGACTATATGTTTTTTCCCAGACTTCACCCCAATTGTGCAAGAGGTGCGCCATAAATTCTCTGATGTTAAGCTACACACTCCAGAAAGCTAACATGTCCTATGCCATGTTGTACCCTGCATGACTATGAATCCAAATTAATGGCAAATATCACTTTTTTGACTGTCCTGCTGAAGCTACAAATGTCTGTAAACAGTATAATTTTAGGTCCAGATCACCAAGCGGTGAGGGATCTTCTTCTCCTGCCTCCCATGATCCGGCTCACCTGTGAACCTCCCCTTTGCCTGCTCATGTTTGCTGCCACACTGCTGTGTCAGATTGATTATTACTAGAATCAGTTGTGTAACTAAATACTGTGCTGCATCGGCACGCCACCTGTCTCTATTACTCATGTTCTAGATAAGGCTGTTCATTCCCCCATCAAGATCATGGACATTTGGCGCTCTCCTCTGAGTGTTGCCTCCCCCCAGGAGAACTCCACTTGACTGTTTTCCCTCTTGTTCTTTGGGTTATCATGGGGTTTATCATTATGCTGTTTGTTCGCTATCCGATGTGGGTGAGGGGTATGGGTTTTGAAAAGATCTGCTAAGTTACTCTTACTATTTCTTTACCACATGGGACTGATTATGTTACATGCCCTGCACTGTTTTACTGCTCACACGCCTGCATTTCTATTCTCTCTACTTTTGTCTAGATGACTCTACCTACTCCAGGACTGACTAATCCTCGGAGTGGATGGCAGGTGTTGTCCTACCTAACCAGACAGGGTACCCAGTTAGCCTTCCTACAAGAAACCCATTGTGCTCTGAATTCCCCCAATCGCTATACATCAAACTAGGGGGTAATCGCTTTTTTGCTAACTATAGCACATACTCCAGGTGTGTTTGTATCTTAATTCATAGGGCGATCCCTTTCAGTGTGCGTGAGGTCATTGCGGATCCAAAGGGCCGCTATTTGTTAGTTTCCGGCTCACTAGCCACCACATCCCTTTTACTGGTCAATATTTAAACCCCTAATGTGGATACACCTGATTTCTTTTTGAACATTTCCACACATATCACCCGTTTGCATGCAGACAGCATAATAATGGGGGGCGACTTTAATTTAACTCTCTGTACTTCCCTGGACGCGACTGTTACCAGACATGTGACCAAGCCCCGATCTACGCAGGGTCTTTCATCTCTTTTGCAATCCCTTCACCTCGCCGATGTCTAGTGCTCCAGATATCCACTCAATATGGTCTATACTTTTTACTCTGCCCCCCCATGCTACATGGTCACGTATTGATCATTGGTATCTTACCCCGACTTGTTGCTTACGATTACCGATGCTTAGCATCTGCCCCGGACCTTATCAGACCACTCTCCGGTGCATTTGACCCTTTACTTCCACAACATTGCACCACCCGTGCAACCAGGCGATTCCTAACAAACAGGTTTCTATACAACGCTTTTCGAGTGGAGGTTTGTGATGCAGTTGTGGAATACTTTGCACTCAATACTGGAAGCGTATCACAACATTCTGTACTCTGGGAGGCTTTTAAAGATTATATCAGGGGAGTTTGCATTGCCAAGCCCTCAGTGGTACTCCGATCCATACGTGGGGAACTAGTGGCAATTGAACGTGCACTGGGAGAACTCGATGCACAGACCTTGATTGCTGACCGACCTCCCCACCCCTGGTGTTGCACCGATGCAAGCCACTGCTCCACGAATTACGCGATCTGGCAGCACGCAAGGTGAACTATCTGGACAAATATGCGCAAGTGCAAATTTACGGTGAGGGCGAGAGACCCGGCTTCATGCTGGCTAGACTGTTCTGCCCCCCTATCAGGCTTTCTGCATCACGCACTTGCAGCTGTATAATGGTTCCTAAGTTACACATAGCGAAGACATCTCTGATGCCTTCCTCTCCTATTACACTCACCTGTATACGTACTGCAGCGTTACAACTGATGAGGTGCTAGCTGATTATTTAGCAGAGGTAGCTATGGTATGGCTGAATGAGTGACCTCAACAGTTCCTCACCTCGCTCATCTCCTGCGACGAGATTTTGCATGCCATTAATGACGTGAGCGGCACTCGCGCCCCGGGTTTCGGATGGCTTCACTGGTGATTTTTACAAGGCCTATAAGTCTTTATTGATTCCTCACCTGCTAGAAGTCTATGCAGAATCTTTAACACAAGCAATTCCTCCCCACAATGTGTGAGTTGGTGATAACTCTTTTACTTAAACCAGGCAAATCTCTACAGAGTTGTACCTCATACATACCCTTGCCCCTTCTAAATCACGACAACAATATTTTAGCTATGGTCCTTGCTACTCGCCTCTCCCTTCTTATAGAAAGTATAATCTCCCCATTGCAAACTGGATTCGTTCCAAGTCACACTCTACATTGGTTAATCTCCAAACTGTATTTGCTGTCCTTAACCAAATAGCTCCTGATCTCCCTGTTGCAGCGGTTTTACTCGATGCCGAGAAGCCGTTTGATTAGCCGGAATGGTCCTTTTTGCGTGCTACGCTTCGGAAACTGGGTGTGCCAAAGGGCTTTCGGGGCCTTGTCCTTCTACTCTCTACTGCCCCACTGGCCCGACTCAAGGTGAATGGTGGATTAACTGACCAGTTCACACTCTCATGAGGCAGTAGGCATGGGTACCCCCTCTCGCCCCTATTATTTATCATCACCATTGATCACTTGGTGCATAATTTCCAGGAGTGCCATTTGACGTGCGGATTGCACTTCCATCATGGCCCCCTTTTGGCTTCCCTATATGCAGATGATGTAATGCTCTTCGTCGGAGACCCCGAATTCAATCTTTCTCCCCTTCTCCGAGAGGTCATCCGACTTGGGGTATTTTTGGGACTTACTATTGGAGTAAATCTGCTTTTTTTCCATTGACTGAGGCCACCGTCCCCTGTCCCATTGAGTTTCGTTTACAGTGGTGCACAGATTCCCCCAAATACTTGGGCATCTATCTGCATCAGAACAGCGCAGATGTCCTCCACCTCAATTATGGCCCTGCTATCAATAGGCTTTCATCCCTAATAGATCAGTGGATTAAACTCCCTTTATCCATTGCTGGCAGAATAGCCATCATCAAGATGGTGGTGTTACCTCGATTTTTCTATCTATTTCTTAATACCCCCAGAGTCCTGATGGGCGATTTCTTTGACACTTTGTGTAGCATGCTCATACGGCTAGACTGGGCCGGTAAACAACCAAGAATTAGCTGGTAAACATTAACCTTGCCCTACGTGCAGGGGGTTTGGGGTCCCTGATTTCTATCCCTACTATCTGATAGCACAGGCCCATTTTGCGTCTTATTGGTACCACTCAGATGCTCGCTTGCAATTCCTGAAGCCGGAATGGGCTCAGGCCCGCCCATATCCCCTTTCAACCATTATGCCGCTTAGTCTCCCCAGGACTCCATCAGAAATACAGATGGTCCCAACTATGCACTGGGCCTGGACCAGACTCAAACGTTACCTGGGCTTTGACTTCTTATATTCTCCACATATTCCTTTCCCAGATAATCCTTTGCTTCCGATGACAGCGGAGGCATTCACTAAGCGAACATTGAACATGTGTCGGCTTCACACACTGGGCAATCTCTTTGTTGATAGAGGGGCATGACGTGTCTTATATGGACAGATTCATTCTGCATTGACTATACAACACCGTGCATGCTACACTCTCATCCTTCCCTGCAGAGCCTTTGGACTTCTCACCACTTACTATGGTAATTATATCCCCTGATAATGCCCATTTGGTTTCTTGATTATACCATTCATCTCTCCTACTGTGACCTGCCAGGTGGGGGGGCTTGGGTTGCATGGGGGAAAGACTTGGGGACACCACTCTGGACGCCAAATGGTACTATTGTTGTTGACAGACACAGTTTGTCTCCAATAACCATCAACACAAGCTAATGCACTTTAAATACCTACACCGGGCATACACTACCCAACATCTCATCGCTACAATTGACCAATCTGAATCGCACTGTTGTCCCAGATGCGCGGCGGAACATCTGGTGTGGAACTGTGCCCCGATACTTTCTTATTGGGATGAATTTTATCGCGGATGATAGATTTTGCACGGACTTCGACCCCACTAATGGCATTATTAGGCTATGTTAAGCTATTGCCTGCAGGAGTCTGACGTTATTCCACCATTGCTCTATTATTGGCTGAACGTTAGGTGTCCCTGCGACAAAGGTGTGGATTCGTGATTTGGTATACTGCGATACCACGAGTATATATATGCTACATTACAACCACCAGCATCCAGACCCAAGAACATATCGCAACCTCTGCAAGACTATTTGCTACTTTTCCCTACTGCTATAGAGGGACCCGAGCATGGTTGATGCATACCCCACTGAGTTTAACGCGTAACTGGGAACATACACGTATTCATTGTGATGACTTTGGTGTTTACTTCAACATGGCCACTATCGGGTTGCCCTTTAAGTTGGTGATGTAAGTTGGCAAGAAGCCAACTGTAAGCAAATAGTGGACCTCTTTGATGAAAAAGGGATTATGGACTTCCCCCAACTAGTTTCAGGATTCGCAATCCCTAAAGAGACATATTGGCAATACCTTGCACTACGGCATTGGGTTACCCAACCAGATATGCAACCCCACGCAGGTCGTCCCCTCCCTAAATTTGAATTTTGGTTCATGACCTGTACCTCGGACAAACACCTGCTCTCGGACATGTATGCCTTTCTGAATAAATCCAAGGGGAGCGACAAATCCCCAGCACAGCGCAGATGGGAATCGGAGATTGAATACGAGTTTTCCCCCAAAGAATGGCAGGACATCATGCACAGAGCACGGGCCTCCTCTAGTAGCGCGGCGGGAAAGGAAATATTTTTAAAAATTGCGCACTACTGGTACTATACACCAGCTAGAACTGCGCGCTGGAAGCCCGGGAAACACCCAGTGCTGGCGCAATTGTGGGCAACGGGGTACACTCACACACATCCTTTGGCAATGCCCGAAAATACAGGCATATTGGGATACAATCCTAAATAATATTGGCACTATTCATCAAAGCGAAATTCCAAGATGCACTAGCTTCATTCTACTAGGCCTCCCTAACCCTCTTACCTACTCTCTTAAGTCCGACCGTGGGAAAACAATCCCTCTAGCACTAGGCGCAGCCAAGCAGACACTACTGGCGCGCTGGGGTACAGCAGAAATCCGAACCAAGATGGACTGATTACACACGATTTGGGAACTGGTAGACATGGAGAAGATTACAGCGAGCCTCTCCCGCTCTTTACCCAGATTTGAGAAAGTGTGGGGCTTCACTGCCGCCTTTCTTTCCACAGGGTTCCTGGAACTTACCTGCCCATGATACCTCTGAGTCCTCCGGCTTTCTAATGCGAACATACCACCTGAAGACCAACCCCAGATAACACAAACACATAATACAGGAGTCTCCCAGACCACATCCAGACATCCTAACTATCCCTCTTTCTCTTCTAATATTTCTCACCTTTTTTTCTCTATCAATTCTTCTTGGATATGCTCCCCACCCGCCATTGGATGTAGGTGGTGGTTAATGTACATTTGTATATCCATTTAAAATCAATAAAATGACTTAAACCGTAAGTTGGTGATGCAGTGTAGCTGCCTGTTCTTCTTCATACTCCATCTCATGTTCTCTCTCCACTTATTCATTCTTTTACATTGACTTTAATAGGTGTCATTTATTTCATATATAATGTGCACTGGCATGAATTGCTTTCTGTATTGTTCATGCTGATAATTATTTTGTATCTCTTCAGTCCCTTGTACATTTCCTTTGTGGTTCTTCTGTATTGTTTCATTGTTATAAAACTCTATAAGTAAAGTTTTAAGCTACAATGTCTCCTTGCCATTAACAGTGAAGTTTATAGAATGCCAATGGCCCTGTGCACCGACTGGTCTTTCACAATTTTATCTATCTCCTTTACTAAATATTCTAATCATTATTTTTTCTTTAATGTACTTTGTGAATTTGTTTTAATAGCAAAAGGCTTATTTTCATCATTTTAATTTATTCTGTTTGGCCACATGCTTCTAAAATTGTACAAGGAATATCACCCTCCTGTTTTGGACATGTGCACTGTAAATGCTAGAAAGGCTTAAAAGATTGTTTCAATAATGGGGCAAGATGAGAGTCATCAATTATTGCCTCAGACAATAATAGTGGCTAACTTATAAGAAAATGTGTTAGATGCCCTCGAGTATGTTTGCCTTCATGTTTACCCTTTCAAATTGTATCTCTCGGTAACATCATCAGGCACTACCTAATAAAGTAGCACAAATGCTGTGATACCCTTGGACAGGTTTCAGTGAGAAAGGGTGATCTTGCACACTCAATATAGTGAACAGTGAGAAAGGTCACTGATGCTGTCTTGCTAGATGCCAACCTACTCTAATCAGCAATTGTAGTTTCATCTGCCAAACGCTCTGAAGGGCAACACACAGTACCTTATAAAGCTCCTCAATAAATATGTAATTTCTTTGTTTTCTGTTAGTCACCATTCCTTTAGTTCCTGATTAAGGCAATCATTAATTATACTCCAGCTATCCCCATTTGGAAGAAACACTGCCACTGCTATGCCTTTCTCTTTTCTTCCCAATGTATTATTTATTTATAATGCACACATGCCTTGCAACAAGGTGCACATAAAACAAATAAAAGCATACATTTTAAAGAATTTTATAAATCAAAAACTAGCAATCCTAAAATAAAATAATATTCTAATGTCATTCTTTTATCTAGTTGAAAATCAGATCACATGATGCCATAAAGATTCTTTCAGAATACATATTATCACACTTCCACATCTTTAGCTCACTGTTTCTTGCCCCTATTCTGTTCACTCTACCCCTCTACAGATTTCTTGGGCTCGCCAATACATTGCCTTATTCTATTTTGATACCCTGCATCGACTCTGTCCATTTTCCGAGCCAAGCTGACACTCATTCTTCTTCACGCAAACTTCTAAACAGACCATGCAACTCTGATGGAAGACTTTGGAATATGATTATATTAGAGAGAGTGGCTACTCCCTCAACCTACCTGCATGAAACAGTGCTCCTAAGACGTTCTTTAGATTATGCTGTCAAATGACCCAGTCACCATCTCCCACCTCAATTGGTGAGGGAAGGAGGACTGGAGAAGGCGACAGCACCCTTGGGGTCCTAGTAGTATGCTAGACGTAGTACAATGAAACAATATTGGGATTTGCAGACAGCAGCAGGTACTGTAGCATTTATACTACACACAATAGACTAGCCAGACACATACCCTGCTGTCAGCTACTACAGCCCTCTTTGACCCACATCTAATGATGGGACAAGAAGGCTCTGTTGACCTGATGCAGTAGCCTCAGAAGAAACACGTCTATTGTTGCTCACGTCTTCTGTTGGCGTTATTATCAGCTGGTAAGTGCATGCTGCAGTTTAACCATACACCACAGGGAAAGAAAAACATTTTCCTATTCAGTGTTCAGCGAGCCCCCGAGCAGCAGAATGGATAGGCCTATTCCAGCAAATATACAACCAGTCCAACTTTGACACCACCTGCGTACACCTCTCATGCCACCCTACGCCTGCATGAATAATACCAAATGCAAGACTACAGTGAGCAAGTGAAACCAGTTAGCCTTCTTTCCACAAGTGGAGCTCATCACATGAGAAAGATTTGAAAACATTCAGTCCAACAATATCTTTACAGACCACTTTTCTTTAGGCTTACACGTTCCAAACATCTAAAGCTCTAAAAGCTCTTCTGAAATAGTCCTGCACTTTCGAGGTGTGTTTGGTAGAAGAAAATGCTAGTTTCTAACACAGGGAGGTATCAGACTCCTTGCAGAGAGGTACACCTTAGATTGGCGTTGAGTGCTCAGCTTTAGAGATTCTCTGGCCACTCTACCGACCTTACAGTACAGAGAGTGATAGCCAAACATGCCGCACACTCCACAACCCTGGGCCTACTGCATTTGTGGCCAGCTGTGTGCATATCCTATTCATTCAATCGGTAGTGTATTGAGAGTAGGATTCCCACTTCTCGGTCTATGGTTTGCACAGGTCATTGAGTGGAGTTTCAGTGCCAACAGGCGATTGGTGGCTGCCATGTAAAAAGACAAGGCTGGACATTTGGGTCCTTCCTACATTTTAAGTAATCATATCACTTAATAACCATAAATCAATGGCATATTAACAGCCAGCGTCCCTAGAGCTAGAAATAAGTGACACTGAAGGAAAGGTATAGAGGAACTCACCCTCTGGCTACATGTATTCAGCATTGAATGTGTTGAGAGAACATTCATACACAGGTTAACTTCAGTTCCCCTTGATATATCCACACCAAGGACAGTACAGCCAGCACACTCGTGAATCTCCTTGTTGCTAAGTTCACATCACATTCCGAAGTTCATGATGTAAACCAAGCTCTAAGGCATTACATCACCTTAGGGAGAGAGTACAAAAACGGTGAGAACAGGCCATATTATATGCCCCTCCCACCAATACCATCCAACAAAAACCAAACCTAAAACAATAAGATAACAAAACAAACACATGCTAAAGATACTATAATAGCGCAACCAAAAAGATATACCATAATGTCATTGTAGCATAATAGTACAAGAAATGATGATTGGAACAGTAAGTTTGGATGATACCCAAGAGGACACAAGTTTTGCAATAATATGGTAAGACAGGGAATAAAATCAGACACGGACATATTTTTGAGAAAGTGGCACAGTGCAGGTTAGCTCCAAAATTGCTAATGCAGTGCTCTCTCACTTTAGAAATTCAGGGATGCACCGTATTTAAAATAATACAGCACACCCGTGTTTCTCCCTGCCCTGGTGCTAAAGGCAGCTGTCTAGAGACAATGCAGGCAACCTTGCACCATAGTGCTAGGGTGCCTGCGTTGAGGGAATGATTGTTTATGTGCAGGAAGGTGTTCCTTCCTGGGCATAAACAATCCAGAATGGTGATTTGCATATTCTATATGTGCTGCACTGTGCAGCACATATAGATGTTGCAAATCGTAATTTTTTAAATTATTGTTTATGTGCAGAAAGTGACTTCTTCCTACAAATAACCAATCATTCATAGCAATTTCCTGTTTTTATGTGTGATGCATAATGCAGCACACATCGACACAGCAAAAATGAGGAGAAATACGAGGAGAAGTAAAGCATTTCTCCTCGTTTCGCCATGTTAAGACCAGGTTTTCCATGGTCTTGATTTTGGTGCTGCCTCCTTTTTACACCACCGTTGTAAATAGGGGGCAGCATCAAAATCCAAGGGTGCTACGGTGGAATGCCCACCGTAACACTGATTGCCTACCCCTTTCCCGCTAAGGCTAGCATTAAAAGCGGCCTTATTTACAAGGTAGTGTTAAGCTACGTTAAGTGGCCTAACACCATCTTGTAAATAAGGTGAAGCCCCTATCGTCAAAGGAACGTCACCAAAAGTGAGGTTCCTAAGGCAATAGGGGTTGTAAATATGCCCCCTAGTCCTTGAGGTATGTGGGTCTCCTCCTGTTACAAGTGTCATGGGGTGAGTCAAATCCGTAGGCAAACCCTTATTCAGAAATATCACTTCCACCACCCTAGTCAGGAGTTACATCCCATGTACTAGTGTCATGTGTTCTATATAGGTCCGACTGTAATCTCCCCTATATTAGCCTAATTGTGCATGACTCAGCCCCCATTAGCTTTATACATGTTACTACATAATCATGTTTGCTTTTGTGCCACATTATATTTTCACACAGAACCTGCAGTTGTTTTCTAGTTCTGTTCTTTCCTGGGATTTAGTCTGAACAGCAGACAAGGTCAAATAACAATGTCCCTTGTTATTTTGTTCTGGTCAGTCACTTCCACCTAGAAACAACACAGAAATACAGCTGTTGTTTTTGAACATGTGAACCTTGTCATATAGGTATGCACATCACTGTAACAGAGAGAGCGAGAGAGATTTCCAGAGAGATCACAGCTGTATCTGAGTTGTAGAATGTTCCTCTGTGTATGCTAAGGTACGGGGTCCGCTGCTAAGCCCAGAGATCTTTGCTGTATAAACAGTTTTGATTCTGTAGAAGGGAAGAGAGTTAGGCTATATTGTCGTATAATATGACAGGGCTTTTTATATTATACGGTTTATTGACATTGCTGATGGTATTTTTGCTAGGAAGTTGTTTTCTAAGTGTGGCACATATACTGCATTTCAGAGCGTAATAGTTTAAATAAACATTTGAGACTTCCTTTGTCTCTCATATCTTACTGTGAATGAGTATGAGTGTCTGAGTGAAAGGGAGTGTCCTGTCACAGTGATCCCTGCGAGGATCAGGAGTGTTGTTTTTTGGGGTGTCAATTCACTTGTTCCTCTGGTTATGAGTAGGAAGGCAAGTTAGGCACTATAGCTGGTCGGATTTGGACTCATGATACTGAGGTAGCATGGTGACTCAGTCCCTAACTACTGATGTTCTATTGTCCCAAGCATAGTTCTGTTCCTAAGCAGAATGCCTGCAACATGAAGCTGCCAACGTTTGGTCTGGTACTTACTTACGAGAACCCTGAGTAGCGCTTATGCCTTTACAGGATACCCTTACACCATCTTGCAGAGACGTCCGTGTTGTTTGGAACTTATTCTCCACAGTTTTTAGGGACCACTTACTTGGTTTTTCAGCTTGAATATTAAAACATTCTTACCCACGTTTGTGCTGCCTTTTTGAATCCTTAGCTTGTAGATTATGGCTGTAACCATTGACGCTTATTGCCGCCCGGCAGTTACTCAACACTTACTGGCACATGGAGTCCCTAACGCTGGAGCTCCTGTGGTTTTTGTGATTGTAGCGGATGCAGCGTACCTCTTTGAAGTTTTCTACTCCTGGGTCACTTTTCCGGCTGTCGACGCTAATTATAATATCTTTCATATTTATACTGTTGCAGCAAACATTTATCATCCTTATGCACTTCTTGAAATTCCTCCTACGGTCTGGGAACACCAGACTTGGTTTAATGGCGCCCTTCACCATGTTCACAGCATTGTTTCTATGGGCCCCTTAAGTATTGACAGGGCCACCTGGCCTACTCTTGCTGGATTTACACGTCACTCAAATGTGGCGGATCCGAAATTTGGCTGAGTTGCATGCGTTATGTAACCAGATTGTTCTTTTATATCAACGCCTAATACAATTTGTTTACCTGCCTTTTTAGCGGGTGTGATAGGGCTGATGCTACTGCTCAGGCACACCAAGCTCTGGGACTAGTTATTAGTCCAGTGATTGTGAATTCAGTTATGGGCAAACACCCACCTAATCAGGAGGACATTCCATTTTGGATTGCCTAGAAAATTGGTCAACTTAATGCTGTATTTCCATATATAGGTCCACAGGAAAAACATAGAATTTTAACCATGTGTTTGCCTAATGGTCTGGTTCCCACTTTAGCCGACTGCAACACCTGGGGGACTGTGTTTGTCTCACTCTTTCCGTCATGTAGCCCTCACTCATGCTGCAGTTTCTTTACCAAACACTACAAGGAAAGAAAAAAAAAATCCTATTCAGACTTCAGTGAGCCCTTGGACAGCAGGATGTATAGGCCTATTCCAGCAAACATCAATTCAGTCCCTTATTCCTCCTCTCTAACCCAACCACAGTTAACTGCAGTGGTTTATGTAAGAACTGGTGAAACAAAAAAAACTGAAACAGCAACTTTGCCAAATTATTTGTGACAAGGTGAGAACATTCAGTTGTTATACCACAAAGCAAGTAGCCAATATTCAAAGTAATTAGCCCACATTTCACAAGTAGATTGTATTATATTATAACAATGATCTGAAGAACATCTCACAAACTTGTGTGAAAAGTTGACAATGCTCCACTTTCGGACTCCCTAGCAAGCAGTCCAAATTCAAAGCAATTATCAAAAATTTCACAAAGCAGACCTTAACCCTTTAGCTGTCTACTCTCAAGAACCAATGAGGCTCTCAAGATGGATAAGGTCTTGAAAGACATGAATATCATCTCGGACAAGAGGTTTTGTGTCGTATAAGAAGATGGATTCTTCAGACCAACTTCTACAAAAAAGAAATGTGGATCAAGCTACACAGAAGAAAATCTACATGAAAAGGTAGACTCTGAATACCAATATTTTTGTCAAAAAGAAAATAAGAAGCAGAGAAGTCTCCCAATGTGTATCTCTCAGAACAGAAATGGCCACACATCTCAACTTAGACACATTGAGAAACAGGTGGTTACTCACTATGACATGGCTGTACCATATTTTCTTGACCTTCACAGTGAGGTTTGCAAAATGCCAGTGATTCTGTGAGCCAACTGGCCTTATCCTATTTTCTCTCTTATTCAGAATATATTTTAATATACACTTTTCACATTTATTTATTCTCTGTAAAGCACAGAATGTTGAACATAAAAAGTTCTCGTCCTTATTTTAATACCTATGTTTGGCCATATGCTTCTAAAATTAAACCGGAAATACAGGTATCCTGTTCTTAGCATGTGCATTGAAAATGTGAGAGACATAAGGCCCATTTATAACTCTAGCGGTCTTTGAACTGCCGTTGCAGTTTGGCAGTCCGACCACCCACTACCCTGGCAGTCTGACCGCTGGATCATGAGCAGGGCGAATGGACCGCTTCCACCGCCAAAATGTCTGCTACCACAGTGCCAGTGGTGGCTCATAGTGCCGGTCCAGGCATTTCCACCGCAGGGCTGATCACGATCTGCTTTTCATGGAGGAGACATCGCCATGAAATGGTCGGAAGACAGGCAGGTTTTGAGGTGCAAACATGTCTCTAAGGTGAGTGTGCCCTTGAGACATGTTACTGGTGCCAGCTGTATTTGCCCCCATGCCATCAACCCTGTTGCACACACTCCTTCTCCACCGGACCGTGCCATTTGTAATTTTGGTAGAGAAAGTGTGTCATTGTAGGCTCAATATGAGCTCAGTGACTGCTTGGCATGCTTCACCGGACCTCTCTGATTGGACCTTGCATTAGGCTCTATCAAGCGTTCGGAAGTTACCAAAAGCAAAAATCAGCGATTTATTAAGCTCCTTGTTAAATCTGTAACTTCTTCACTGACGGTTAAAGATCATTGCGTTACATTCTGATTAAAGCAATTAATTAGGATGCTGAGACCCCTATTGGGATCAGCCCTCTTCGGCATGTTAATTGCCTTCTGCTGAAGAGACACTACATCTCCAAAACGTGAACACTGTGTGAAACATCTAGTATTCATCAAATAGAAATTGAAAAAAATTTCATCATAATATTCCTTTTTCATATATGGCAATCTTTAACTAAAAATATGGTGATGGAGGGGGTTTTCCCCCCAAGAATATTTTGAAAAATGAGTGGGCAAATGGTGCATTTTCAAGCAAATTTGAGAAAGCAGTTAGGTTAATAAAGCAATTGTGAATCTGTTCTAACAAAGACAGTGACTGGCAAAACTGTCTGTCGCTTGTTCTGCTGATATCCTTGGCGCTCAAAAAGAAACCAATATACTATTGGGTGTAAGGTTAGTTTTGTGCCCGAATATAATCATGCACACATTGAAAATTTGGACGCCAACAGACACCAACAATCGGCGTAACTACGAGATCCAGAAAAAAGGAGATGGAAAGAAGAACATAATGTCCAGCAACCTAATAAAAAATCTATCCCACATCCAACTGTCCGAAAACGAAACCAGCATACTCAACAAAGGACTCTCATTCTGCCCAACTGCCCAATGGTATTTGACCAAAACACAAATAGATCTCTTCAAATTCATTCGCAAACTAAAACTCAAGGTTTTCTTTGCAGACAGGGACATAAGACAGGAAGCGCCACTCATAGCTACCACTTCGGAACTATCAATCCAAGAACTAGAAAATGTGGATTTACTAACTCACCTGAGCGAGGAAGAAAATGACTCAGATACACTGACCACAACTGCGCTGGAACTAGGAATTGAAACCAACATTTCCATAGACAGCAAATTAACCAAGAAATCTACCTTCCTACCACAACTACCGGCAGGGAACAACATAGATGCCTTTCACTTAGCAGTTACACGTGATCTGGAAAAAGAATACACTAAACACCAACGAAAATTAAAATACCTCCCACATAACATCACTCCAGAAGAGAGGAGAGCGATAAAACAACTAAAAGACAGGAAAGACCTGATTGTGAAAGAGGCTGACAAAGGAGGAAACCCGGTCACAATACACATTGATGACTACATACTAGAAGCAAATCGACAACTTGGGGATAACACCTGTTACGAACTTCTCACGAATGATCCAACCGCAGACATCCTCAAATCCATTAAAACCAGACTTGACAAATGGTATACCTTGGGACTTATATCCCAATCAGAAAAATCATTCCTGTACATACCGTACCCCACCATGCCAACCCTCTACCTCCTTCCCAAAATACATAAAGGCACCTACCCTCCACCAGGAAGACCCATCATAGCAGGAATTAATTCGCCCTGCTCACGAATAGGAGAGTACGTGGACAGAAAACTACAGGGACTAATGAAAGAAATACCGTCTTTCATCCAAGACACAAAAGACATTCTGAACAAACTCCAAGATATAACGTGGGAACCAGATTTCATACTAGTCTCTATTGACATTGTCAGCCTGTACACATCCATCGAACACCGCGATGGACTAACTGCAGCACAACTCTCATTATGGACACAATCAGCCAACTTACTGGAATGCAACAAAATGACTCTTGAAATGCTGAACTTCTGCTTGGAAAACAATGTCTTCAGCTTCAATGGGAAGATATACAGACAGAGACGCGGGACAGCTATGGGAGCCAAATTCGCGCCGCCGTACGCATGTATCTTCATGAGCCACGTGGAAAAATTCTGGCTGTGGGACCATAACTTCGCCGATTTTACCTCACACATAATACTCTGGCGACGATACATCGATGACATTTTATGCATCTGGCAAGGAGATGAAACACTTCTAAAAAGATTTCTGGAAAAACTCGACCAAAACCCCTGGGGAATCAAAACGACTCACACTTTCTCCAAAAAGGAGGTCAATTTCCTGGACGTTACTCTTTATGTCAAAGACAATACGTTACAAAGCAAACTTTACAGAAAGGACACTGCAGCTAATTCCATCCTGCGAGCTGACAGCTTCCACCCACGTCACAACATCAAAAATATCCCTAAAGGAGAACTTCTGAGGACCCGCAGAAACTGTAGCGAGGATGAAGTCTTCGAAACCAAAGGGAATGAGATCATATCAAGACTATCCGAAAGAGGATATGAGAAGTCCACACTTAAAAACACCATGACAACAGTATCAAAGTTAGATCGCAAACAGATGTTTACAACTGATGGTAAAAGAAAAAATAAGAATGACTCTGCAATAAGATTTATTACAGACTACAGCATTGGTCATCACCAAATCAGGCAAAGCCTGAAAAGACACTGGCACCTGCTACAACACACTCCAAATCTAGCTGATGAAATCAAAACCTATCCGGAGATAACCTTCAGACGTGCCCCGAACCTAAAAGACATACTGTGCAAATCAGAATTTGAGGATAAACGCAAACAAGTTACCACCTTTCTAGACAGACCGCCAGGATACCATACCTGCAAGAACTGTAGTGTCTGTAAACTGAGCCGCGACAAAACCAAAAAGATACCAATGACACAAGGAAAAGAATTCACAATAAAAGAATGGATTGATTGCAATAGCAAATTTTGCATTTATGTGATCCTTTGTCCATGCAACCTACCATACATCGGGAGTACAATCCGACCCCTACGTATCCGGATACAAGAACATTACCGTAATATCCACAAACACACATCCGGTCACCCCCTGACGGAACATTTTGCAGACAAACATCAACACAAAAAGGATTTCATCTTCTATGGACTGGAAATTGTACACCAGACCAAAAGAGGAGGAAACCGAGAACTGAGACTTCGCAGACGCGAAAGCGAGCTGATCATGAACTTCAAAACAACTGAACTAGGACTCAACAAAGATGCAGAAATGCATGTATGGCTGGGAGATGACTAATTGTATTAACTGAATGTCCACCTTTTCTGATTGTTTTTTCTCCCTAGGGTGTGAAACCATTATGATTAACATCCCTATCTTAAAACCTAGAATTTCCTCTCATTCCCCTGGAAATGTGTCTGAATAGTATTTTGTACAAAATCTACACTATATATCCAGAACCATTCCACAGTCCGACCCTTGGTATCCCCTAGAATTTCGCTTTATATTTCTACGCACCTTCTTGAATGGCCAATGATCCATTGGCCCCTTTCAACTCAACTAAATCCTTATAATTTTTCTTACTAGAAACTTTCGTAACAATCGTAGCAGCAACTGTTATCTCAAGGCTAGATTATGGGAATGCCCTCTATCTGGGACTCCCCAAAACCCTGACAAATAGACTACAGGTCGTGTTGAATGACGCCGCACGACTGATTTTTAGACTCCCACGGAGAACTAAGGCCTCCCCTCTGCTTCATAGCCTGCACTGGCTCCCCATTAAAGAGCGTGTGGAATTTAAGAGCCTATGTACGGCCCATAAGGCAATTTATGGCCAGGCTCCCGCCTATATTGCAGATCGTTTGGTTGTGTACAGCCCAGTGAGAACACTTAGATCTTCAGATTCTCAGCTACTGGTCTGCCCCCGTTACAAATTAGTAACCAAGGGAGGCAGAGCCTTCTCTGTGTTAGTCCCTCAGCTATGGAACACGCTGCCTGAGATGCTGCGCAGGGAAGGGAACCTCCTGCGGTTTAGGAAGATGCTAAAAACACTGATGTTTAGAAGGATTCTGAGTGTCAGCTAGACCAGGGAGTGTTTTCTTGCAATGTCTGCCAAGCTTATTGTTGTAACTAGAGATTTCGAGCGCCTAGAGACCTGCAGGTGATTGGGCGCGATATAAATCCAAAATAACAATAACAAAATAACAATAACAATTTGTCCTTGACTACTAACATGACATCTAAACGGCCAATCTACCTCCCCCGTCCCCTTCCCTATCCAAAATGGCGCTCCCGCACGAACCAGGCCACTTCCGGGTCCCGACCCGGATGTCCTTCCATGAGCCCCGCTATTTACGCTGCCTCCGCTAAGCGCACAAACAGAACTGAATGAAACAGAACACTCGTACCGGGCATTAGCCAAGATTTGAGGTAAGCATTGCAACGAAGCAGTTACTCCCGTCGGCTTTACCTCCTTCTTTGAACTAAGGATTTCTTTTCTCCTTTTTGATCCCCTCCCCTTAGAATCCGACTATATCTTTCTAGCACATCGTGGAAACGTCCATTTTCAGTAATACCCGCCCTGAAGAAGCCCCAGGCCTATAGGCCATGTAGGGGGCGAAACACGTGTTGGCTGTGCCACCCCTTGGTTTTTTCTCATACCCACCCCTATGTATGAGTGCAAATAAAGGACTAGCTCACGTTTAAATCAACTTGCTTTGAATTGGAATTTTTTCCTCCAAGAATCAGAATACACTAATCTTGCCTTGACAACCCATCAGAACACATTGAAAAATGCCCCAGTGATTTACAGCACAAAAAGGGTGGGTGCACGCACTGCCAACCCTTTCAACCATGCCCAAACTCCACACAATTCTCCTTGCAGGGCTATATAACTCACTCAAATCATTTAAAAAAGCACAACAGGATTTTATTTTCATTTAAACAGGATCTTTCCCACATAATAGAGCACACTGGAATTACACCTCTGCAACATCATTTTACAATTCAGTGCCAAATGAAGAAAACATTTTCAAAAATATTGAATAGAACGTCACTGTGACGTGGAAACACATATATATTACAGACGCATTCAAATCAACAGCAATAACAAGTTCTGGGGGGAAAGGCGTTACCAATATATGGGCCAACCGGTTCACTCTGTAATTAATCAAAGTTAACCCAATAATAAAGGAGACGCAAAATAATGGACAAATTGTGGCCTTCAGAATCAAAAAATCTAAGTTGGGTTAACGGCTAGGACTAACCGCTAGGGCGCTCGACCTCGGACGTGGGGAACTGGGTTCGAGTCTCGGTAATGACGCTGAACATCCTGTGATTCTGGGCAAATCACTTAATCTCCCCGTGCATAACAAAAAAAAAATGAATGTGTGTCCTCATGTAACGTAACTGGTGCTATGTAAAGCGCTCTGATACCCGATTGGATTCGGGTCAAGTTCGCGCTATATAAGACTCTGCAATAAATATATAAAATAAATAAATCGTAATCCCAGCAACCCACCCGTGACAAGTTTGTGACCCTGGGCTAGTTCTCTGTGGTCTAGTATCGAGATATGGAAACAATGGGAGCACTTAGAGAAAACAAATTTTCCATAAAGGAACAACCCTGCAGTTTGACAACGACTACTGTAGACTGAGTGATAACTTAACAATAGATCAACCAAAGAGACAATGCCATCTAAACGCACAACAGGGCATGGCTGACAGCGACCAGGGCAAGGACACAAAACATACGCTGCGTTGAAACTTTTAAATACAATGCACATTCCCAACGCGCCTTATTTGCCAGAACCGCACCGGAAGAAAAGGCAGACTGTATCTTAAAGGATGCAAACAAATGCATTACAGAATACACAGCACCTATCTAGCTGAAAGTAATGGATTACACTTTTCTAAAGCACCGCAGTATGAAAATAACAACTATAACAACCGCTAAAATTGAAAGATTACAGATTCCTGGGGTACCAGCATCATACATTAGTGGACCATCAAAGTAATAGATGACAGGTTATTGTGGCACCAAGTTAATAGATGGTTATTGTGACACTAAAGTCAACATTGTAGAAAGTCATGGATTGTAGATTGCAGTGGGATCCAATGTGGCCCACTGCTGATTAACTGGCAACTAGAGGGTTAGATTACAGATTATCGTACCAGAGTAACAGGTTACAGATTACTGGGACAGCAAAGGTGGCCGATTGCAGTATCATGAACCACTCAAGTGACTGATTACAGATTACTCTGGCACCAATGCAATGGGTTAGAGTCTACTGGGGCCTGGTGATTGGTTACAGTCCAGGTTAATGAGACACCAAAGTGGTAGTGTGCAGGTCACTGGGGCACCACAGCAATTGGTTACATATCAGTGGACAGAGGCATCCCGAATCCACCGCATGCTTTGGATTACCTCAACTCATGTAGTCCTGTGTTTGACAACTGTGTCTAATTAGACTGAGAGTCAGTGATCTCACTGTCAGGCACAACGGGAACTTTTCTTTTAGAAGAGAGGGGCGTGTAACCCTCCATCCCCCCTTTCTGAAAGTTAAATATTTGGAGAGATGTCTTAAAACTGAATAGTGTAAGTAACTCTGCCGCAGAAATCTGTGAGCATCCTGAAAATCGCAACTTCAGCCCCAGCATTTCATCCTTCCAGCGTCGATAAAAGGCTTCCCAACAATTTGCTAATTAATATAGCACCTGTTCCGTACAGCGCCGCGAGAGCCACAAGCCTGTGACAGAGCGCCCTGCATTAATAAAGTTATTTCATTACAAGACAAGCGAGCATCGCTGCTGACAATTTTACTTAAAGGCTGTGGTATTATTAATTTAAATTAATTTAAACTATTTTCCAACAGTGGGGTTCCCTCTCTGCTGGAATCCAAGGCACATGGACAGAATCTGAGGCAAATAACCTCAAAAGCGCCAATATTAAGCAGTGCTATGAAGTGCCGATTACAGCGCCGAGCAGTAGGACGGATTTGTTTTTATAAACATTAACACATGAACCAGATTGGACGTCATAGTTCATCGTGATAAATCTGCTATATTTTACACTTAATCGTATTATTAATAAATGCAACTTTCTCAAAAGTATGCCAAATTTGATATACCGTTGCAGCACGCCTTTCACGTTTCCAAGCGCTGTTAATAACAAGTGCCATCCTTACCCAGTGCGATAGTTAGCATTTAATTACCTAGCATTTAATGACATCCGAAGGGTGAAAGCTTGAGCGAATTAGCAAAGACCTGTGACTAATAAATTGCACGCATATTTTAAGTGCATTAACTCACTGAGCTAACACTGGCTTTGTAGAAAGGATTATTTTATGGCAGGGGGGAGTTAGGCGCTTGTTGCCACGCTACTGTACTGTG
The DNA here is from genome assembly GCF_964204655.1 of Triturus cristatus. Lineage (NCBI taxonomy): Eukaryota > Metazoa > Chordata > Amphibia > Caudata > Salamandridae > Triturus > Triturus cristatus. Next base: position 965,798,639 of record NC_140589.1, read on the forward strand.
ACATCGCTAAAAAAATATCATGTTTTGTAATAAGCAACTCAATGGGACTAATATGTTCGACCTAGGAAGGATGAAAGCCTGAGATAGGAACCTGTGACTTGCAAGTTTTACACAGATGTCCGCAGTGTGCGCTTTGTACCTCTTAGATATGGGCAACTGGTTGTGACGTTTCAAGTTAGTGAGTCCATTCTACACACCACTTACTCACCGTCGCCCAAGAAAGCGCTCGGATTCCAAACATGCAGGCTGCGTAGATCTATATGAAGCTGTGACTTCAACCTGCTGTGCTATCAATCAATCAATCAATCAAGGCATTTATAAAGCGCACTACTCACCCGGAGGGTCTCAAGGCGCTGGGGGGGGGGGGGTCCGCTACTGCTCGAACAGCCAGGTCTTGAGCTTCTTCCTGAAGGAGAGGTGGTCTTGGGTCAGGCGTAGTTCGGTGGGGAGGGCGTTCCAAGTCTTGGCGGCCAGGTGGGAGAAGGATCTACCTCCTGTTGTCGCTCTGTGGATGCGGGGGACGGCTGCGAGGGCGAGACTGGTCGAGCGGAGGTGGCGTTTGGGAGCGTAGAAGTTGAGGCGGCTGTTGAGGTAGGTCGGGCCTTGGTTGTGTAGGGCTTTGTGTGCGTGGGTGAGGAGCCGGAAGGTGATTCTTTTGTTGATCGGGAGCCAGTGCAGGTCTCTCAGGTGTCTGGAGATGTGAGTTCGTCTGGGGACGTCGAGGATGAGTCTCGCCGAGGCGTTCTGGATCCGCTGGAGTCTCTTCTGGAGCTTGGCGGTGGTACCGGCGTAGAGGGCGTTGCCGTAGTCCAGTCGACTGGTGACGAGGGCCTGGGTGACTGTTTTCCTGGTCTCGGTGGGGATCCACCGGAAGATCTTACGTAGCATGCGCAGGATGTTGAAACAGGACGAGGAGACGGCGTTGACTTGTCTGGTCATGGAGAGGGAGGAGTCCAGGATGAAGCCCAGGTTGCGTGCGTGGTCTGTCGGTTTGGGTGCGTTGCCCAGGGCAGGGGGCCACCAGGAGTCGTCCCAGGCGGAGGGTGAGGAGCCCAGGATGAGGACTTCCGTCTTGTCTGTGTTCAGTTTCAGGCGGCTGGTCGTCATCCACTCGGCCACGTTTTTCATCCCTTCGTGTAGGTTGGCTCTGGCGGTGGCGGGGTCGTTGGTCAGGGAGAGGATCAGCTGGGTGTCATCGGCGTAGGAGATGATGTTCAGGTTGTGTTGGCGTGCGATGGCCGCAAGGGGGCTCATGTAGACATTGAAGAGGGTGGGGCTGAGCGAGGAGCCCTGAGGGACGCCGCAGGTGACTTCCGTGGCTTCTGATCTGAACGGGGGCAGGCGGACTCTCTGTGTCCTTCCGGTGAGGAAGGAGATGATCCATTCCAGTGCCTTCTCCTTGATCCCGACGTTGCTGAGGCGCTGCACTAGGGTGCGGTGGCAGACAGTGTCGAATGCCGCGGAGAGGTCCAGGAGGATGAGGGCCGCTGTTTCTCCGTTGTCCAACAGGGTTCGGATGTCGTCTGTGGCAGCGATGAGGGCGGTCTCGGTGCTGTGGTTGGCCCGGAAGCCTGACTGGGAAGGGTCGAGGGAACCAGTCTCGCCATTTAGAGTTTGGGAGTGTGCAGAATTTCCACCACAGTCTCCGAATCTGGGTGACATGACCGGGGTGAACATACAACACGATAAGCAATAATGCTGAGGAAAAATAAAAATAATTTCTGGAAATTTAAACCCCCCCGTACCTTTAGAATAGCCACTGTGTGGAGGCGAGGTGAGCTTCTGGGAGAGGAGAGGTGAGCTGCACTTCCTGTGATTGCTGCATCTCATTAGGAAGGAAATGAAATCCCGAGATGACGCTTTAAGTAATGCGAATGTGCGCTGCACCTGCATTCTGAGGAGCTGAGGGACCTTTGTGGCTGTGAGCGCCAAGACCCACGGCCGCTGCGTTAAAACAGTTTAAAAACCAATAAAACAGTTAGCAGCAGTATTGAATAATAACAATGTGGCAGGTAGAACCACTCTAACTTCCGGGAGTCACAAGAACTCCGGGTGGCCGAGTGTAAAGGACATGCCCATCCTCCAGTTGTTTTCTGCATATCGCGATATAAAAAATAAAATGTTATCATTACCCCAAAAAAAGATTTTCCAATTGGGGATTCCCCTAGTTTCAATAATGTTCAGTCTGAAAATACTGGAACAGAGCTGACCTATTCCTGAGCGTTGGGTTTTAATGACCAGCAGTCGCGGCTCGCGCTCCAATACTCGTGGAGGGGGGGCAATACTCGTGGAGGGGGGGTGTTGGGGGTCGCGCGCGGCGCGTGGGGCCCAGGGGAGATTAAAATAAAGCAGCATGCAGCATTATTTAAAGCAAACTAAACTTACCGGGTCAGCGCCCCCTCTGCGAGTCCTGAGTCCTTTGAGTCTTGGGCCATGGTCCGACTCCCGCGATGGTGCCTTGGCAAGTACCGCCTGGCCTGCATCGGTCTCATACAATCCAGACGCTGTTCCAGCAGCAGCGCCAGGATTGGCTTGAGCAGTAGTGCGCATGTTCTGTTTAGGGCTTAACATTTTTTGCGACCAGCCCAGACATGCGCACTAGGCTGCTCATTAGAAGAGCGGCATGGAACAACCCTCGCTCTTCTAATGCGCATCGCCTAGTGCCCATGTTCGGGCTCATCGCAAATTTTTTAAGCCCTAAATAGAGCATGCGCACTCTTGGTGTTGTGCGCTCCGCCGACCACCTGATAAAGGTGGATGTCAATCATTCATTTGCAGCAGCTGAACTCTTTAGTGCTGCCCCGCCCCCTTCTGAGTCGACTGCCTCGGACAGGCTGCGGCGGCCTGCTGGGATAGAATGATGATTGCAGTCAGGGTCAGAGAGAGTGACTGACGGCAACGCTCAGTGGGGAGGCAACGCCCAAGTGCCCTAATGGACGCACCGCCACTGCCTCACACAGGCAAAGCTGCTGCCTCCCAGGATTAAGTTGTTCATATATAACCATATACATATATATATACATATATACATATATATATATTTCCAGAGTTTTATACAGCGCAGACTTGAATCTAAGGTATCAGAGCGCTTTACATGAGCACCAGTTGTGTTATAGATGGACACATCCATTTTTTGTTAGGCTCGGGGAGATTCAGTGATGTGCCCAGAATCACAGGATGTTGGACGTCCCTGCCGAGACTCGCACCCAATTCCCCAGCGTCTAGGCTACATCCTCTCCCCAGAGAGGATATATATATATACATATTTGACAAGTGCTGATGGAACAAGGCTAACACCTCATACAAGAGTTTTTCTTATTTTCATGCAAATGGACAATATGGATCAGCATCTGCCAATAGAGAGGGTTTCCAAATCTACAGTGGATATTGGAACACATAATAAACAGGGGGAGTTCGCAAGAGGTATCTCTCTAGACATGAGAGGTCGCTCAGGTGACTGTGAAGCAGAGGTCAGAGAGGATTCTGTGATATGGCTAAAAGCCGGTCTCGCGCTCACCCCAGTGAGATTTAGAAATGCTAATCATGCTATAGGCCAAGTCTGCTATAAAATGATAGTCCTAACCTCAAACAACAAAAGCACAAAAGTGTAAAATAAAGAGTATAAAGACTACGTCTACCACTTTAATATTGATTTGGCTCATCAGAGAATTAATAATGCTAATTTAGTGAATATTAAGACATAGATGAAAAACGTTTTTTTTGTTCAACTCTGATTAATTATATCGCTTGTTCAACTTTAAATAACAATGCTAGATCACTGGAAAGGGCTCTACATCAACTCACCATACTCTCTCTATATATATCGCCCTTCCATTTTTTAATATAATTAGCCTATATTTTATCATGTTAGTTTTAGTAGGAACTAGGAACAGCTAAGCACTGTTTCATTTGTAAAAAATTAAAATGAATATGGACAGTTACACAAATGTTTTCTTAGGAGATCACCACCCACTGGCATGTCCAAGTCCAACTTTGACCCCACCCACTTACACCACTTATGCCACCTTATTCCTGCATGAATGATTCCTAACGCAAGACTGCAGCAAGCTAATGAAGCGAGTTAGCCTTCTTTCCACAAGTGGGGTTCCCCACATGAGAAACATTTGAAAACATTGGGTCCAATAATGCCTTTTACAGCCCACTTCTGACTTGCACGTTCTCAAAAGTCTAATCCTCTGAAAGCTCTTGTGAAATAGCCCAGCCCTTTCAAGGTGTGTTTGGGAGGAGGCAGTGCTAGTCTCTAACACTGGGAGGTATCAGACTCCATGCAGAGAGGTACACTTTAGATTGGTGTTGAGTTCTCAGCTTTAGAAAGGCTGTGGCACTCTACCAACCATACAGTACAGAGAGGGAGAGCTGAATATACTGTCACACTCCACACACCTGGACTGACTGCATTTCTGGGCAGCTGAGTGCATATCCAATTCTATCTGTAGTGTACTCAGAGTAGGATTCCCACTTCTCTGTCCATGGTTTACAAAGGACATTGAGTCGAGTTTCAGTGCCAACAGGCGGCTGGTGACTGGCCATATAAAAAATTATAGCTGGACATGTGGGTCCTTTCTACATGGTAAGTAATCATATCACTAAATAATCATAAAACAATGGCATATTAACAGCCAGCATCGCTAGAGCTAGAAATAAGTGACACTGAAGGAAAGGTATAGAGGAACTCACCCACTTGCTATTTCTATTCAGCAATGAATGTGTTGAAGGAACACATACACAGGTTAACTTCAGTTCTCCTTGATATATCCACACCAAGGACAGTACAGCCAGCACAGCTCCTATCACGCGTGAATCTCCTTGTTGCCAAGTGACCATCACATTCCACAGATTATGATGTGCACAAAGCTCCAAGGCATTACATCACCTTAAGGAGATAGTACAAAAAAGATGAGAACAGGCCATAACACTCCCACCTCTCAGCAATACCAACCAACAAAAACAAGCAAAAAACAATAAGCAAATAAAACAAACACATGCTAAAGATACTATAATAACTCAACAGAAAACAGATACCATAATGTCATCATGGTATAATAAAATAGAAAATGATGATGGGAACACTAAATTTGGATAATAACCAAGCGGACACAAGTTTTGCAATAATATGATAACACAGGAATAACATCAGACATTGGGGCATATTTTCGAAAAACAATTAAAGCGCAGATTAGCTCCAAAATTGCTAATGCCACGCTTCGTCACTTTAGAAACACAGGGATACGCCGTATTTACAATAATACAGCACATCCCTGCATTTCTCCCTGTGCTGGTGCTATATTCAGCTGCCTAGTGTAGGAAGCTGGCTCTGTATATACTATACCAAAGTGAGGTTTAGTGTGCACAGAGTCCAGTGGAACCCCAAAGGTAGGCAGCGGTAAAGTTAAATAGCACCCCTCTCTCTATTTGTGGAAGTGTGGTCAAGCAGCAAGGCTTTATCAAGGGACAGTGTTAAGCATTTGTTGTACACACTCAGTCAACAAACTAATTCACACACTCAAAGACTGAACTTCAGACCTATTGTTTTTGTATAAAAGTATTCTATTAGTTATTTTATTTCCTAGAACCAAGCAAGCCTGGCACAGGTATGTGAGAAGTACTTTGCAGTAAATATACAGATTGTAACGTAGTTTGGATTGCAATTGTAAATGCACTTTGTTTTGATTTACAGTATTGTTTCTGAGAAATGCAATGCTTTGTAAATACAGTACATATACCTTCAATATAGGATTTTGAGTAAAATTACAGGTACATTACTTTTGAGATTACTTTTCTTACACAGTGTAGTATACCTGAATACTACACTGGGACATTTCCTGTAAACAGGTAAGTAAAATAGTTTTTGTTTGTTAGTACTTTTTAAAATAATTTCTTTAGGTTTTCAAACTCCACACTGAAACTTTTCAAAGAAAAACAGTCAATGTTATCCTACGGAGGAAAATAGTGTTATCGGTTTTAGGGTAAGTATTCGGTAGTGGGAGTTGAGGTTCTGGGATTAGACTCAGGGGTCCCCCATGGTCAGGGATTCACTCACTTTACACCTTCAGCGGCACTAGGGCGGCCGGGTGCAGAGTGCTGAGGCCCAAGGTTATCCAATGGGGGATAGGGGGCCTCCGGTTTGTGGCTGAGAGTGCTGAAGCCACTTGGTTGTGGGAGCAAAGCTCCTAGGCTTTAGCTCAGGGCAAATGGGGAAACAAAGTAGCACCAACTGTGTACCCTCATCAGCACTAGGGCACAAGGGTGCAGGCTGCTGTTTCAACGTTGGGCCCCCTGCTATTTGCAATGTGGAACCTCTGGTTTGCATAGGCGCTGCAGGCTTGGGGACGAAGGTCTTCTGGGTGCGACCACCACTTTGAGAGGTAAGTTGGGATCTTGGGGGTTGGTTAGGCACCATTGTTTGGACCCCCAAGGACGTGGGGCTTTGGGTGCAGGGGTGTCTTTTAGGGTCGGATCTTCTTACCAGCTCCTGGTGGCGGTTGGGGGGGACCTTCCGGATTTAGGCTGTAGGTGTCGGCTCGAGGTTTGAGACAGATCTGCGGACTCCGGATCTCGGGTCAGGATTGCTGGGGGGACCTCCTTGTGGTGTTTGCCCACTCAAGCTCGGGCCGTGCACGTCGAGTGCAGAGTGGGGGGGATTCATAGTGTTCGCCGGAGCCAGAGGTTGGGGATGAACAAATCCGGTGTTCACGGGAGACACAGTCTTTGTGATTGAAGGCAGGCAGGTCCTCTGGGGTTTTTGAGGTTGCTGGCAGCAGGACACACTGGGATTTCGCAGGAGCAGGTTTGAGGTGGATACAGGCCGTTAGGGCTGGGGTCAAGTCAGTGGGCGTCATCCTCTTGCTAGCTTCGGCACAGCTGCTCGGTCCTTCTTCTTTTCTTGTAGTTTCTTCTGGTCTGAGGAAGCAAGGTTTAGGGGTGCCCCTAAATACTAGCTTTTGGGGCGTTACAGGTAGGTAAAAGGTTGGTACCAATGGGTCCCTACCCTGGGGTGGGTACACCCCCTATTATACCACCCTCCAGTGGGAGGGGGTCATAAGCCTCACGCTAGTTGGCTGAGTCCCCCCATCTGCAAGATGACGGGGACTGAGAGTTGTGCTTCAGCTCACCTCCCCCACCTGAGGGATGGAGTTGGCAGAGGTGGGTACACCTCTCTTACTCACTTGTTTTTCCCGCCGGGTTTCCCCCCCCATAGTGGGGATCAGTTGCTGAAAGCAGCAAGTGGCCTGGGGAAGCTCACAAAGGTGATGGCAGCTGAAAGCAGCCACTCAGCCTGGACACTAGTGGTAGGTTAGTTTTTAGGGGGCATCTCTAAGATGCCCTCTGTGTGCATTTTTCATTAAATCCCACACTGGCATCAGTGTGGGTTTAATGTGCTGAGAAGTTTGATACCAAACTCCTCATGTTTCAGTGTAGCCATTATGGTGCTGTGGAGTTCGTATTGACAAACTCCCAGCAACATATACTCTTAATGGCAGCACTCCACTCACAATGTCTAAGATGGACTTAGACACTGTAGGGGTACAGGGCTCATGCACCTGTACCCTCGCCACTAGTATAGTGCACCCAGCTAGACGGGTGACTGATCAATGCCAGGGCAGTGGGTTGTAGGCATGTCAACTCTTCACTTTGTTCTGCACCAAAACATGCAGCCTGCAAAGGCCGTGTTTGAGTGTCAAGGTACAGGACCTCTAAGTGTGGCACAATAAGTGCTGCAGCCCTTAGAGGCCTTCTCTGGTCACAGTGCCCTGGGTATCATTTACCAGGGGCTGACCTGTGGCCACAGATGCCAATTGGGTTTAGGCTTCAATGCGGTTTTAGGGAAAGAACATAGGCTCTGGGTACCTGGTTAGCAGAAGCCCAGGCCACAACCAGTCAAAGCACATCAGCTATTCAGCAAAAAATGGGGGCAACCATGAGAAAGAGGACACTTATCACATCTAGCATTAACACAGGCACCCTTGCTCCATAGTGCAAGGGTGCCTGCATTGAGGGAATGTTTGTTTATGTGCAGGAAGGTGTCCCTTCCTGCATATAAACAATCCAGAATGGTGATTTGCAACTCCAATGTGTGCTGCATTGTGCAGCACACATAGGCCTTGCAAATAGTCATTTTTTTAAATTATTGGTTATGTGCAGGAAGGGACTTCTTCCTGCATATAACCAATAATTTATGGCAATTTGATGTTCCTATGCATGCTGCACAATGCAGCACACATCGAAACAGCAAAAACAAGGAGAAATAAAGCATTTCTTCTCTTTCCACCATGTTATGACCAGGTTTTCCCTAATCTTAATTTTGGTGCTGCCTTTGCGCCACCCCTGTAAATAGAGGTCAGTGTCAAAATCAAAGGGTGTTACGACGCTTTAACGCCCAAGGCAACACCCATTGCCCACCCCTTTCACGCTAAGTCTAGCATGAAAGGGGGCTTTATTTACAACGCAGCGTTAAGTCACATTAAATGGCTTAACGCCGCCTTAAAAGGCAAACCCTTCTTCAGAAGTTGCACTTCCCCTGCCCTGTCCAGGATTTACATCACATGTAGAAGTGTCATGGGTTCTATATAAGGCCTATTGTAGTTTTTCCTATGTTAGCCTAATTGTGCACCACTCAGGCAGCATTAGCTTTGTACATGTTACTACATAATTACGCTTGCTTCTGTGCCTCTTTATATTTTTACACAGATCCTGCAGTTGTTTTCTAGTTCTGTTCTTTCCTGGGATTTAGTCTGAACAGCAGACAAGGTCAAACACTGATATCCCTTGTTATTTTGCTTGCACCAAGCACAACACAGAAACACAGTTGCTGTTTATGAACATGTAAAACCTTTCATATAGGTATGCACATCACTGTAACACAGAGAGAGAGAGAGATTTCCCAGAGAGAAAATCATGGTTGTATATGAGATGAATACCGTTCATCAGTGTATGTTAAGGTACGGGGTCCACTGCTAAACCCAGAGATCTTTGCTGTATAAACAATTTTGCTTCTGTAGAAGGGGAGGGGGAGTCGGCTATACTGGCTCATAATTTAACAAGGCTTTTCATAATATACGGTTGATTAACAATCCTGATGGAATTTTTGCTAGGAGGTTGTTTTCCGATTGTGGCACGCATGCTGCATTTCAGAGCACATTAGTTTAAATAAACATTTCAAACTTCCTTTGTGTCTCTTTCATAAGTTATTGTCGACAAGTACGAGTGTGTGAGTGAAAGGAATTGTCCTATCACCACGATCCCTGGGACTGTCGGGAGCGTTATGTTCTGAGTGTCAATTCACTTGTTACTCTGGTTATGAGTAGGAGGGCAAGAGAGCCGCTACAGCTAGTCAGACTCGGGCTCTTGTTACTGAGGTGGTATGGTGATTCAGTCCCTAACTACTGATGTTCTATGGTCCCAAGCATAGTTCTGTTCCTGAGATGAATCCCTGCAAAACTAGTACCATTCACATAATGCAAAACACCACCAGCAGTCCCCTCTGACCATGAAATTCTTCTTGCAAGACGCGACATGCTCCACATTTCATGAAAGCAGTTGGAGCCTTGTCAGGTCCTACGGCCCAGGATGCACAATTTAAAAGAACATAGACCATCCAATGAAGTCAACCAGTATCCTCTCGTTTAATACAGTTTTATTCAATTTTATTCCAGTAGTAATCCAAACTTTTCTCCAAGCTTTTTGTGTGTTCAGTCTTATTAAATAGTTCCATGAGTGCCAATATCGGCTTTGCTCCTAGACAAGAAAGATTCATAATCCATATAGTTCCATGTGAAGATGGTAATCCATATAATCCAACGTAAAGGTGGTAATCCCAATGCATTTTGGGCGGATTCGCCCTTCCTCAAGGGGAACTACAGAGAAAAACATACATTTATTTACATTTATTTAAAATTATTTCACTTACTTAATTATTATTTAGGTCGCTATTGTGCACTGATGATAGTTCTGACTTTTTTCGTTTTATCTATGAGGCTGGATGATGCGTGGATCTCATGTGTATGTTTTTTACTGTAGTTATCCTTGAGGAAGGCGGAATCCACCGAAATGCATTGGGATTACCACCTTTACGTTGAATTACATAGATTACCATCTTAAATAAAACAAGAAGATACTGGATGACTTCATTGGATGGTCCATGTTTTTTTAAGCTGTGCATCCTGGGCTGTGGGACCTGACGAGGCTCCATTTGCTTTCATGATACATTAACGCGCCCAAACAGAATGCCTTCCAGGGTGGCATGCCCCACATTTTGCTTTGAGCAACTAAAATGTTGAAATACATTTCAATTAGGAGTGTATTCTACCATTTGCCTTTGATATATATAATTTTCCGTCCACTGTGCAGTTTGCACTCGCCTTCAAGATTAAAGTTTTGAAAAGTGTTGTGTGGCAAAGTCAGCTGTCTGTAGAATATAGGACACCCAGGACACCGGAGGTTCACTTTCAGATCCTAGTTCAATGAACTGAGAATACGAGCAGCTGTTTCTGCTGTGACTGCATTTTCTAGCAAACATCTTGGTCCTAATTATAATGGAACTATAATTTTATTGGTTGTAATATGTTTGCAGTTTTCGTTTTATTACACAAACATTTCATGTTGCTGAGCAGGATGTTACTTTTGGGCATGTTGGAATCAATATTTAGTTTGTCACTATGTTTTCCTTTTAACCCCTTCCGTGCTCAAGACAGAACAGTTCCGTCATGATCACCAGTGGGCGTGTGCTCATGATGGAACCGTCCTGTCATTGCACCCTCCCATGGGGGAAGCGCTGGCTCTCTCCCCATGGGCAGCCCATCTAACCCCTTCAAACGGAGATGGCAGCAGAAGAGTTTCCGCGGCCACTCCCATCCCGCCCCCCTGCCAATCCCATGACTTCAGCACGCTTGGCTCATGCCAACATCATCAGGAGCCCCTAGATGCTCTGGAAGCCATTTGATTCCAGGCATCAGAAAAGGAGTTAGGTGTTTCCTGCTCCTGGGTGGGGGGGTTTGAGGGGGAGCTTCTTAGTGCTCAGAGGCATCAGGGAAGAGGAAAGAGTTTTTCCGCTTCCCTGATGTCTCTTTGCGGGGCATTCCTGATGCTCGATCGCGCATTGGGTCACGATCGTCCAGCAGAAATGCTACTACTAGCACTAGGGACTCTTTTTTACAGAAAGGAAGCGACCCCTTGGACAAGGGTCACTACCTATTGGGGGCATTTGCTGTTGGTCATTTTCTGTCCCTCGGCGGGGGTAAGAAAACCCCACTAGCACCAGGAATTCTACATGTTTCTGCATGGGGCGATCTCTTGGGCAAATTTGGCCAAATTGTTTTTTATACTTGTGGCCGTTTTTTGCCCCCGGGGGCAGATTGGCCCTATTTGAGATCCATCTGCCCTCGGAGGGGGTAAAAAACCTACTAGCATCAGGGATTTTCTTTTTTAATAAATGGAAGCAACTCCTTGGGCAAGGGTCACTTCCAAAGGAGGAGCATTTTGAATATGCTGTTTTCTGCCACCCCTGGGGACAGATCGGGCATATTTGAGGCCCATTTGCCCCTGGGGCGGGGAAGGGGGGCAGAAGACATGAGTAGCACCAGTGATTTTCAATGTTTGTGCACGTTTGTGGCTGGGAGCGATCCCTTGGATAAGGATCGCACCCAATTGTTTTTTTGATACTCGTGGCTGTTTTCTGCCCCTACCCAATGGCAGATCGGCCCTATTTGAAGGCCCATCTGCCCCCTGGGGAGTAGAAAACCCACTGGCTCCAGGGAAATAGTTTTTAGTGAATGGAAGCAACTGTGTGCCAAATCCAACCAGTATGTGTGCGTACTTGAGGAATAGATTGTTGTGCAGTAATATGTGTCTTTTCTATCTTTCTCTGGCCGGGAGTAGTTTGTCTCTTTTTGTGAATGTTTTAATGTGTTGGCTCTGCGACTGGCGGTGTGAATCGTCTTGTGTGTATCACATGCGAAAAGTGTGTGAATGGCCTATAAAGCGGTTGGGGCCTTGACGTGGCTTTACAGCTCACGAGCTGAGAGTCACTGGTTCAGTTTCTGTCCTTTCAGTTATTAACAGTACATTTCATTTTTGTGAAACCTCATGTCAAATCCAACCTGTCTGTGTGTGTGCTTGAGGAATAGATGGTTGTGCTGTCTTTCTCTGCCAAGGTGTACATCCGCTCTAGTGAAAATATACCAACTCTAGATATTTTTGTAAACTAAGCACCCAGGGGAGTGCACGTGACGTCTCTTTTGTGGATACCGAAAAGTTATCTTACACCCAATGACCTGCAAACCAAAAAATGTGACTAATGTCACCTTTTCCTTGTAATATTGTGCCATCATTTTGCAAATTCAGAAAGAAACCACAAATATCCAACTACCCAGCATTTTCCTAAGTCTCCCAATAAAAATGATACCTCACATGTGTGGGTGGGCCTAGTACCTGTGGCAGGGAAGGGTGAAAAATGTATTGTGGAGACATCAAAATTATCTATCACAAAACAACTTGGTTTTGCAAGAAGTGCACCTGGGTTTTTGGTCCCGGGCTCATCGGACATCTATGGAAACCTACCTAACCCAGACATTTCTGAAAACTAGAAAGCCGGGGGGGGGTGGGGGGAGGGCAAGAGTGGTATGTCTTGCATGGATTCCCCAAACTTTTTCTGCCCAGAATCCTCTGTAAACCTCAAATTTAGCCTCCACCCAATGTTCCCTCAGGTCTCCCAATAAAAATGGGGCCTCACTTGTTTGGGTGGGCAAGTACCCTCAGGGGTACCAGGTTGTTTTGTGATAGATCATTTTGATTTCTTCACAACGCGTTTTGGTCCCTTCCCTGCCGCGGGTACTTGGCCAAACCACAAAAGTGAGGTACCATTTTATCAGGAGACTGGGGAAAATGCTGGGCGGGTGGAAGTTTGTGGCTCCCAGCAGATTCCAGAACTTTGCATCACAGAAATGTGAGGAAAATGTGTTTTTTTACACAGTTTGAGGTTTGCAAGGGATTCTGGGTAACAGACCCTGATGAGAGCAAAACGAATTTCGTAGCGCGCGCTGCATCGCAAAATGCGATGCAGCGCGCGCTACGAAATTCGTTTTATTTATTTAATTGTTTACTTACCTGCAATTATCCATATTCCGGTTTTTAGAACCCCCCACCCTGCCCCTCCTCCACCCCGCCTTACCGCCCCACGGAACTCCCTCCATGGGCCGCGGCTGCCCATTTGTAATTTTGATAGTGAAAGTGTGTCATTGTAGGCTCAATATGAGCTCAGTGACTGCTTGGCATGCTTCACCGGACCTCTCTGATTGGACCTTGCATTAGGCTCTATCAAGCGTTCGGAAGTTACCAAAAGCAAAAATCAGCGATTTATTAAGCTCCTTGTTAAATCTGTAACTTCTTCACTCACGGTTAAAGATCATTGCGTTACATTCTGATTAAAGCAATTAATTAGGATGCTGAGACCCCTATTGGGATCAGCCCTCTTCGGCATGTTAATTGCCTTCTGCTGAAGATACACTACATCTCTAAAACGTGAACACTGTGTGAAAAATCTAGTATTCATCAAATAGAAATTGAAAAAAATGTCATCATAATATTCCTTTTTCATATATGGCAATCTTTATCTAAAAATATGGTGATGGAGGGGGTTTTTCCCCCAAGAATATTTTGAAAAATGAGTGGGCAAATGTTGCATTTTCAAGCAAATTTGAGAAAGCAGTTAGGTTAATAAAGCAATTGTGAATCTGTTCTAACAAAGACAGTGACTGGCAAAACTGTCTGTCGCTTGTTCTGCTGATATCCTTGGCGCTCAAAAAGAAACCAATATACTATCGGGTGTAAGGTTAGTTTTGTGCCCGAATATAATCATGCACACATTGAAAAATGCCCCAGTGATTTACAGCACAAAAAGGGTGGGTGCACGCACTGCCAACCCTTTCAACCATGCCCAAACTCCACACAATTCTCCTTGCAGGGCTATATAACTCACTCAAATCATTTAAAAAAGCACAACAGGATTTTATTTTCATTTAAACAGGATCTTTCCCACATAATAGAGCACACTGGAATTACACCTCGGCAACATCATTTTACAATTCAGTGCCAAATGAAGAAAACATTTTCAAAAATATTGAATAGAACGTCACTGTGACGTGGAAACACATATATATTACAGACGCATTCAAATCAACAGCAATAACAAGTTCTGGGGGGAAAGGGGTTACCAATATATGGACCAACCGGTTCACTCTGTAATTCATCAAAGTTAACCCAATAATAAAGGAGACACAAAATAATGGACAAATTGTGGGCTTCAGAATCAAAAAATCTAAGTTGGGTTAACGGCTAGGGCTAACCGCTAGGGCGCTCGACCTCGGACGTGGGGAACTGGGTTCGAGTCTCGGTAATGACGCTGAACATCCTGTGATTCTGGGCAAATCACTTAATCTCCCCGTGCATAACAAAAAAAAAATGAATGTGTGTCCTCATGTAACGTAACTGGTGCTATGTAAAGCGCTCTGATACCCGATTGGATTCGGGTCAAGTTCGCGCTATATAAGACTCTGCAATAAATATATAAAATAAATAAATCGTAATCCCAGCAACCCACCCGTGACAAGTTTGTGACCCTGGGCTAGTTCTCTGTGGTCTAGTATCGAGATATGGAAACAATGGGAGCACTTAGAGAAAACAAATTTTCCATAAAGGAACAACCCTGCAGTTTGACAACGACTACTGTAGACTGAGTGATAACTTAACAATAGATCAACCAAAGAGACAATGCCATCTAAACGCACAACAGGGCATGGCTGACAGCGACCAGGGCAAGGACACAAAACATACGCTGCGTTGAAACTTTTAAATACAATGCACATTCCCAACGCGCCTTATTTGCCAGAACCGCACCGGAAGAAAAGGCAGACTGTATCTTAAAGGATGCACACAAATGCATTACAGAATACACAGCACCTATCTAGCTGAAAGTAATGGATTACACTTTTCTAAAGCACCGCAGTATGAAAATAACAACAATAACAACCGCTAAAATTGAAAGATTACAGATTCCTGGGGTACCAGCATCATACATTAGTGAACCATCAAAGTAATAGATGACAGGTTATTGTGGCACCAAGTTAATAGATGGTTATTGTGACACTAAAGTCAACATTGTAGAAAGTCATGGATTGTAGATTGCAGTGGGATCCAATGTGGCCCACTGCTGATTAACTGGCAACTAGAGGGTTAGATTACAGATTATCGTACCAGAGTAACAGGTTACAGATTACTGGGACAGCAAAGGTGGCCGATTGCAGTATCATGAACCACCCAATTGACTGATTACAGATTACTCTGGCACCAATGCAATGGGTTAGAGTCTACTGGGGCCTGGTGATTGGTTACAGTCCAGGTTAATGAGACACCAAAGTGGTAGTGTGCAGGTCACTGGGGCACCACAGCAATTGGTTACATATCAGTGGACAGAGGCATCCCGAATCCACCGCATGTTTTGGATTACCTCAACTCATGTAGTCCTGTGTTTGACAACTGTGTTTAATTAGACTGAGAGTCAGTGATCTCACTGTCAGGCACAACGGGAACTTTTCTTTTAGAAGAGGGGCGTGTAACCCTCCATCCCCCCTTTCTGAAAGTTAAATATTTGGAGAGATGTCTTAAAACTGAATAGTGTAAGTAACTCTGCTGCAGAAATCTGTGAGCATCCTGAAAATCGCAACTTCAGCCCCAGCATTTCATCCTTCCAGCGTCGATAAAAGGCTTCCCAACAATTTGCTAATTAATATAGCACCTGTTCCGTACAGCGCCGCGAAAGCCACAAGCCTGTGACAGAGCGCCCTGCATTAATAAAGTTATTACATTACAAGACAAGCGAGCATCGCTGCTGACAATTTTACTTAAAGGCTGTGGTATTATTAATTTAAATTAATTTAAACTATTTTCCAACAGTGGGGTTCCCTCTCTGCTGGAATCCAAGGCACATGGACAGAATCTGAGGCAAATAACCTCAAAAGCGCCAATATTAAGCAGTACTATGCAGTGCCGATTACAGCGCCGAGCAGTAGGGCGGATTTGTTTTTATAAACATTAGCACATGAACCAGATTGGACGTCATAGTTCCTCGTGATAAATCTGCTATATTTTACACTTAATCGTATTATTAATAAATGCAACTTTCTCAAAAGTATGCCAAATTTGATATACCGTTGCAGCACGCCTTTCACGTTTCCAGGCGCTGTTAATAACAAGTGCCATCCTTACCCAGTGCGATAGTTAGCATTTAATTACCTAGCATTTAATGACATCCGAAGGCTGAAAGCTTGAGCGAATTAGCAAAGACCTGTGACTTGTATATTGCACGCATATTTTAAGTGCATTAACTGACTGATCCAACACTGGCTTTGTAGAAAGGATTATTTTATGGCAGGGGGGAGTTAGGCGCTTGTTGCCACGCTACTGTACTGTGACATCGCTAAAAAAATATCATGTATTGTAATAAGCAACTCAATGGGACCAATAGGTTCGACCTAGGAAGGATGAAAGCCTGAGATAGGAACCTGTGACTTGCAAGTTTTACACAGATGTCCGCAGCGCGCGCTTTGTACCTCTTAGATATGGGCAACTGGTTGTGACGTTTCAAGTTAGTGAGTCCATTCTACACACCACTTACTCACCGTCGCCCAAGAAAGCGCTGGGATTCCAAACATGCAGGCTGCGTAGATCTATATGAAGCTGTGACTTCAACCTGCTGTGCTATCTCGCCATTTAGAGTTTGGGAGTGTGCAGAATTTCCACCACAGTCTCCGAATCTGGGTGACATGACCGGGGTGAACATAAAACACGATAAGCAATAACGCTGAGGAAAAATAAAAATAACTTCTGGAAATTGAAACCCCCCGTACCTTTAGAATAGCCACTGTGTGGAGGCGAGGTGAGCTTCTGGGAGAGGAGAGGTGAGCTGCACTTCCTGTGATTGCTGCATCTCATTAGGAAGGAAATGAAATCCCGAGATGACGCTTTAAGTAATGCGAATGTGCGCTGCACCTGCATTCTGAGGAGCTGAGGGGCCTTTGTGGCTGTGAGCGCCAAGACCCACGGCCGCTGCGTTAAAACAGTTTAAAAACCAATAAAACAGTTAGCAGCAGTATTGAATAATAACAATGTGGCAGGTAGAACCACTCTAACTTCCGGGAGTCACAAGAACTCCGGGTGGCCGAGTGTAAAGGACATGCCCATCCTCCAGTTGTTTTCTGCATATCGCGATATAAAAAATAAAATGTTATCATTACCCCAAAAAATGATTTTCCAATTGGGGATTCCCCTAGTTTCAATAATGTTCAGTCTAAAAATACTGGAACAGAGCTGACCTATTCCTGAGCGTTGGGTTTTAATGACCAGCAGTCGCGGCTCGCGCTCCAATACTCGTGGAGGGGGGGTGTTGGGGGTCGCGCGCGGCGCGGGGGCCCAGGGGAGATTAAAATAAAGCAGCATGCAGCATTATTTAAAGCAAACTAAACTTACCGGGTCCGGGCCCCCTCTGCGAGTCCTGAGTCCTCTGAGTCTTGGGCCATGGTCCGACTCCCGTGATGGTGCCTTGGCAAGTACCGCCTGGCCTGCGTCGGTCTCAGACAATCCAGACGCTGCTCCAGCAGCAGCGCCAGGATTGGCTTGAGCAGTAGTGCGCATTTCTGTTTAGGGCTTAAAAATTTTTGCGACCAGCCCAGAAATGCGCACTAGGCTGCTCATTAGAAGAGCGGCATGGAACAAGCCTCGCTCTTCTAATGCGCATCGCCTAGTGCCCATGTTCGGGCTGGTCGCAAATTTTTTAAACCCTAAATAGAGCATGCGCACTCTTGGTGTTGTGCGCTCCGCCGACCACCTGATAAAGGTGGATGTCAATCATTAATTTGCAGTAGCTGAACTCTGTAGTGCTGCCCCGCCCCCTTCTGAGTCGACTGCCTCGGACGGGCTGCGGCGGCCTGCTGGGATAGAATGATGATTGCAGTCAGGGTCAGAGAGAGTGACTGGCGGCAACGCTCAGAGGGGAGGCAACGCCCAAGTGCCCTAATGGACGCACCGCCACTGCCTCACACAGGCAAAGCCGCTGCCTCCCAGGATTAGGTTGTTCATATATAACCATATACATATATATATATATATATATATATATATATATATATATATATATATATATATATATATATATATATATATATATATATATATATATATATATTTCCAGAGGTTTATATAGCGCAGACTTGAATCTAAGGTATCAGAGCGCTTTACATGAGCACCAGTTGTGTTAGAGATGGACACATCCATTTTTTGTTAGGCTCGGGGAGATTCAGTGATGTGCCCAGAATCACAGGATGTTGGACGTCCCTGCCGAGACTCGCACCCAATTCCCCAGCGTCTAGGCCACATCCTCTCCCCAGAGAGGATATATATATATATATATATATTTGACAAGTGTTGATGGAACAAGGCTAACACCTCATACAAGAGTTTTTCTTATTTTCATGCAAATGGACAATATGGATCAGCATCTGCCAATAAAGAGGGTTTCCAAATCTACAGTGGATATTGGAACACATAATAAACAGGGGGAGTTCGCAAGAGGTATCTCTAGGCATGAGAGGTCGCTCAGGTGACTGTGAAGCAGAGGTCAGAGAGGATTCTGTGATTTAGCTGAAAGCCGGTCTCGTGCTCACCCTAGTGAGATTTAGAAATGCTAATCATGCTATAGGCCAAGTCTGCTATAAAATGATAGTCCTAACCTCAAACAACAAAAGCACAAAAGTGTAAAATAAAGAGTATAAAGACTACGTCTACCACTTTAATATTGATTTGGCTCATCAGAGAATTAATAATGCTAATTTAGTGAATATTAAGACATAGATGAAAAACGTTTTTTTTGTTCAACTCTGATTAATTATATCGCTTGTTCAACTTTAAATAACAATGCTAGATCACTGGAAAGGGCTCTACATCAACTCACCATACTCTCTCTATATATATCGCCCTTCCATTTTTTAATATAATTAGCCTATATTTTATCATGTTAGTTTTAGTAGGAACTAGGAACAGCTAAGCACTGTTTCATTTGTAAAAAAAAAAAAAAAAAAATATGGACAGTTACACAAATGTTTTTTTAGGAGATCACCACCCACTGGCATGTCCAAGTCCAACTTTGACCCCACCCACTTACACCACTTATGCCACCTTATGCCTGCATGAATGATACCTAACGCAAGACTGCAGCAAGCTAATGAAGCGAGTTAGCCTTCTTTCCACAAGTGGGGCTCCCCACATGAGAAACATTTGAAAACAGTGGGTCCAATAATGCCTTTTACAGCCCACTTCTGACTTGCACGTTCTCAAAAGTCTAATCCTCTGAAAGCTCTTGTGAAATAGCCCAGCCCTTTCAAGGTGTGTTTGGGAGGAGGCAGTGCTAGTCTCTAACACTGGGAGGTATCAGACTCCATGCAGAGAGGTACACTTTAGATTGGTGTTGAGTTCTCAGCTTTAGAGAGGCTGTGGCCACTCTACCAACCATACAGTACAGAGAGGGAGAGCTGAATATACCGTCACACTCTACAAACCTGGACCGACTGCATTTTTGGGCAGCTGTGTGCATATCCAATTCTATCTGTAGTGTACTCAGAGTAGGATTCCCACTTCTCTGTCCATGGTTTACAAAGGACATTGAGTGGAGTTTCAGTGCCAACAGGCGGCTGGTGACTGGCCATATAAAAAATTATAGCTGGACATGTGGGTCCTTTCTACATGGTAAGTAATCATATCACTAAATAATCATAAAACAATGGCATATTAACAGCCAGCATCGCTAGAGCTAGAAATCAGTGACACTGAAGGAAAGGTATAGAGGAACTCACCCACTTGCTATTTCTATTCAGCAATGAATGTGTTGAGGGAACACATACACAGGTTAACTTCAGTTCTCCTTGATATATCCACACCAAGGACAGTACAGCCAGCACAGCTCCTATCACGCGTGAATCTCCTTGTTGCCAAGTGACCATCACATTCCACAGATTATGATGTGCACAAAGCTCCAAGGCATTACATCACCTTAAGGAGATAGTACAAAAAAGATGAGAACAGGCCATAACACTCCCACCTCTCAGCAATACCAACCAACAGAAACAAGCAAAAAACAATAAGCAAACAAAACAAACACATGCTAAAGATACTATAATAACTCAACAGAAAACAGATACCATAATGTCATCATAGTATAATAAAACAGAAAATGATGATGGGAACACTAAATTTGGATAATAACCAAGCGGACACAAGTTTTGCAATAATATGATGACACAGGGAATAACATCAGACATTGGGTCATATTTTCGAAAAACAATTAAAGCGCAGATTAGCTCCAAAATTGCTAATGCCGCGCTTTGTCACTTTAGAAACACAGGGATACGCCGTATTTACAATAATACAGCACATCCCTGCATTCCTCCCTGTGCCGGCGCTATATTCAGCTGCCTAGTGTAGGAAGCTGGCTCTGTATATACTATACCAAAGTGAGGTTTAGTGTGCACAGAGTCCAGTGGAACCCCAAATGTAGGCAGCGGTAAAGTTAAATAGCACCCCTCTCTCTATTTGTGGAAGTGTGGTCAAGCAGCAAGGCTTTATCAGAGGACAGTGTTAAGCATTTGTTGTACACACTCAGCCAACAAACTAATTCACACACTCAAAGACTGAACTTCAGACCAATTGTTTTTGTATAAAAGTATTCTATTAGTTATTTTATTTCCTAGAACCAAGCAAGCCTGGCACAGGTATGAGATAAGTACTTTGCAGTAAATAGCAAAAACCAAAGGAAATGATGGACGGAGTGTTGAGCATTGCAAGCACTCACCCCCAGTCAACTGATCTGGGTTTAATCCATCACCGTTCTTTAGCCCACTCTGCCACCCCAGTTCAGACATGGCCATATGCAAATCAGTCTGACCCTGTGCCTCATGGGAGCATTCCAGCCCGAACTGCTAAGCCATGTCTACCCTGGACCGGAAACAAGCTTCCTAGGACCGGTTTCTGGCATTTCAGCCGTCTTCAGCCAGGCTTGCTTGAATCCAGTGTAAAAGTGAGCAAGGGACTCACGTCTGAGCATACCCTGCCAACTTATGGCGAACAAAGCAAAAACCAAAGGAAATGATGGACGGAGTGTTGAGCATTGGAAGCACTCACCCCCAGTCAACTGATCTGGGTTTAATCCATCACCGTTCTTTAGCCCACTCTGCCACCCCAGTTCAGACATGGCCATATGCAAATCAGTCTGACCCTGTGCCTCATGGGAACAGTCCAGCCCGAACTGCCAAGCCATGTCTTCCCTGGACCGGAAACAAGCTTCCTAGGACCGGTTTCTGGCATTTCAGCCGTCTTCAGCCAGGCTTGCTTGAATCCAGTGGCAAAGTGAGCAAGGGACTCAAGTCTGAGCATACCCTGCCAACTTATGGCGAACAAAGCTTTGCAGTAAATATACAGATTGTAACGCAGTTTGGATTGCAATTGTAAATGCACTTTGTTTTGATTTACAGTATTGTTTCTGAGAAATGCAATGCTTTGTAATTACAGTACATATACTTTCTATAGGATTTTGAGTAAAATTACAGGCACATTACTTTTGAGATTACTTTTCTTACACAGTGTAGTATACCTGAATACTACACTGGGACATTTCCTGTAAACAGGTAAGTAAAATAGTTTTTGTTTGTTAGTACTTTTTTAAAGAATTTCTTTAGGTTTTCAAACTCCACACTTTGAAACTTTTCCAAGAAAAACAGTCAATGTTATCCTACGGAGGAAAATAGTGTTATCGGTTTTAGGGTAAGTATTCGGTAGTGGGAGTTGAGGTTCAGGGGTTAGACTCAGGGGTCCCCCATGGTCAGGGATTCACTCACGTTAAACCCTCAGCGGCACTAGGGCGGCCGGGTTCAGAGTGCTGAGGCACAAGGTTATCCAACGGGGGATGGGGGCCTCCGGTTTGTGGCTGAGAGTGCTGAGGCCACTTGGTTGTGGGAGCAAAGCTCCTAGACTTTAGCTCAGGGCAAATGGGGAAACAAAGTAGCTCCAACTGTGCACCCTAAGCAGCACTAGGGCAGCTGGGTGCAGGCTGCTGTTTCAACGTTGGGCGCCCTGCTGTTTGCAATGTGGAACCTCTGGTTTGCAAAGGCGCTGCAGGCTTGGGGACGAAGGTCTTCTGGGTGCGACCACCACTTCGAGAGGTAAGTTGGGATCTTGGGGGTTGGTTAGGCACCGTCGTTTGGACCCCCAAGGACGTGGGGCTTTGGGTGCAGGGGTGTCTTTTAGGGTCGGATCTTCTTACCAGCTCCAGGTGGCGGTTGGAGGGACCTTCCGGATTTAGGCTGCAGGTGTCGGCTCGAGGTTTGAGGCAAATCTGCGGACTCCGGATCTCGGGTCAGGATTGCTGGGGGGACCTCCTTGTGGTGTTTGCCCACTCAAGCTCGGGCCGTGCACGGCGGGTGCAGAGTGGGGGGGATTCATGGCGACCGGCCGGAGCCAGAGGTTGGGGATGAACAAATCCGGTGTTCACGGGAGACACAGTCTTTGTGATTGAAGGCAGTCAGGTCCTCTGGGGTTTTCTGAGGTTGCTGGCTGCAGGACACACTGGGATTTCGCAGGAGCAGGTTTGAGGTGGAGACAGGCCGTTAGGGCTGGGGCCAAGTCAGTGGGCGTCTTCCTCTTGCTAGCTTCGGCACAGCTGTTCGGTCCTTCTTCTTTTCTTGTAGTTTCTTCTGGTCTGAGGAAGCAAGGTTTAGGGGTGCCCCTAAATACTAGCTTTTGGGGCGTTACAGGTAGGTAAAAGGGTGGTACCAATGGGTCCCTACCCTGGGGTGGGTACACCCCCTATTATACCACCCTCCAGTGGGAGGGGGGCATAAGCCTTACCCTAGTTGGCTGAGTCCCCCCATCTGCAAGATGGCAGGACTGAGAGTTGTGCTTCAGCTCACCTCCCCCACCTGAGGGGTGGAGTTGGCAGAGGTGGGTACAGCCTCTCTTACTCACTTGTTTTACCCGCCGGTTCTCCCCCCCCCCCCCATAGTGGGGATCAGTTGCTGAAAGCAGCAAGTGGCCTGGGGAAGCTCACAAAGGTGATGGCAGCCACTCAGCCTGGACACTAGTGGTAGGTTAGTTTTTAGGGGGCATCTCTAGGATGCCCTCTGTGTGCATTTTTCATTAAATCCCACACTGGCATCCGTGTGGGTTTAATGTGCTGAGAAGTTTGATACCCAAACTCCTCAGGTTTCAGTGTAGCCATTATTGTGCAGTGGAGTTCGTATTGACAAACCCCCAGCAACATATACTCTCAATGGCAGCACTCCACTCACAATGTCTAAGATGGACTTAGACACTGTAGGGGTACAGGGCTCATGCACCTTTACCCTCGCCACTAGTATAGTGCACCCAGCTAGATGGGTGACTGATCAATGCCAGGGCAGTGGGTTGTAGGCTTGTCAACTCTTCCCTTTGTTCTGCACCAAAACACGCAGCCTGCAAAGGCCGTGTTTGAGTGTCAAGGTACAGGACCTCTAAGTGTGGCACAATAAGTGCTGCAGCCCTTAGAGGCCTTCTCTGATCACAGTGCCCTGGGTATCATTTACCAGGGGCTGACCTGTGGCCAGAGATGCCCATTGGGTTTAGGCTTCAATGCAGTTTAAGGGAAAGAACATAGGCTCTGGGTACCTGATTAGCAGGAGCCCAGGGCACACACAGTCAAAGCACATCAGCTATTCAGCAAAAAATGGGGGCAACCATGAGAAAGAGGACACTTATCACATCTAGCATTAACGCAGGCACCCTTGCTCCATAGTGCAAGGGTGCCTGCATTGAGGGAATGTTTGTTTATGTGCAGGAAGGTGTCCCTTCCTGCATATAAACAATCCAGAATGGTGATTTGCAACTCCAATGTGTGCTGCATTGTGCAGCACACAAAGGACTTGCAAATAGTCATTTTTTAAATTATTGGTTATGTTCAGGCAGGGACTTCTTCCTGCACATAACCAATAATTTGATGGCAATTTGATGTTCCTATGCATGCTGCACAATGCAGCACACATCGAAACAGCAAAAACAAGGAGAAATAAAGCATTTCTCCTCTTTCCACCATGTTATGACCAGGTTTTCCCTAATCTTAATTTTGGTGCTGCCTTTGCGCCACCCCTGTAAATAGAGGACGGTGTCAAAATCAAAGGGTGTTACGACGTTGGAATGCCCACGGCAACACCCATTGCCCACCCCTTTCACGCTAAGTCTAGCATGAAAGGGGGCTTTATTTACAACGCAGAGTTAAGTCACATTAAATGGCTTAACGCGCCTTGTAAATAAGGCGAAGCCCCTATCGCCCTAAAAAGTCACAAAAAGTAATGTTCCCGTTGCAATAGGGGCTTGTAAACATGCCCCCTAGTCATTGAGGTATGAGGGTTTCCTCTTGTTATGAGTATCACGGGGTGAGTCAAACCAGTAGGCAAACCCTTCTTCAGAAGTTGCACTTCCCCTGCCCTGTCCAGGATTTACATCACATGCAAAAGTGTCATGGATTCTATATAGGGCCTAATGTAGTTTTTCCTATGTTAGCCTAATTGTGCACCACTCAGGCAGCATTAGCTTTCTACATGTTACTACATCATTACTCTTGCTTCTGTGCCACTTTATATTTTCACACAGATCCTGCAGTTGTTTTCTAGTTCTGTTCTTTTCTGGGATTTAGTCTGAACAGCAGACAAGGTCAAACACCGATGTCCCTTATTATTTTACTTGCACCAAGCACAACACAGAAATACAGTTGTTGTTTATGAGCATGTAAAACCTTTCATATAGGTATGCACATCACTGTAACACAGAGAGAGAGAGAGATTTTCCAGAGAGAAAATCATGGTTGTATATGAGATGAATACCGTTCATCAGTGTATGTTAAGGTACGGGATCCACTGCTAAACCCAGAGATCTTTGCTGTATAAACAATCTTGCTTCTGTAGAAGGGGAGGGGAAGTCGGCTATACTGGCTCATAATTTAACAAGGCTTTTCATAATATACGGTTTAATAACAATGCTGATGGAATTTTTGCTAGGAAGTTGTTTTCCATTTGTGGCACGTTTGCTGCATTTCAGAGCACATTCGTTTAAATAAACATTTCAAACTTCCTTCGTGTCTCTTTCATAAGTTATTGTCGACAAGTATGAGTGTGTGAGTGAAAGGAATTGTCCTATCACCACAATCCCTGGGACTGTTGGGAGCGTTGTGTTCTGAGTATCAATTCACTTGTTCCTCTGGTTATGAGTAGGAGGGCAAGAGAGCCGCTACAGCTAGTCAGACTCGGACTCTTGTTACTGAGGTGGTATGGTGATTCAGTCCCTAACTACTGATGTTCTATGGTCCCAAGCATAGTTCTGTTCCTGAGATAAATCCCTGCAACACTAGTACCATCCACATCATGCAAAACACCACCAGCAGTCCCCCCTGACCATGAAATTCTTCTTGAAAGACGCGACATGCTCCACATTTCATGAAAGCAGTTGGAGCCTTGTCAGGTCCTACAGCCCAGGATGCACAATTTAAAAGAACATAGACCATCCAATGAAGTCAACCAGTATCTTCTCGTTTAATCCAGTTTTATTCAATTTTATTCCAGTAGTAATCCAAACTTTTTCCCAAGCTTTTTGTGTGTTCAGTCTTATTAAATAGTTCCATGAGTGCCAATATCGGCTTTGCTCCTAGACAATAAAAATTCACAATCCATATAGTTCCATGTGAAGATGGTAATCCATATAATCCAACGTAAAGGTGGTAATCCCAATGCATTTTGGGCGGATTCGCCCTTCCTCAAGGGGAACTACACAGAAAAACATACACATTTATTTAAAATTATTTCACTTACTTAATTATTATTTAGGTCGCTATTGTGCACTGATGATTGTTCTGACTTTTTTTGTTTTATCTATGAGGCTGGATGATACGTGGTTCTCATGTGTATGTTTTTTACTGTAGTTACCCCTGAGGGAGGCGGAATCCACCGAAATGTATTGGGATTACCACCTTTACGTTGAATTACATAGATTACCATCTTAAATAAAACAAGAAGATACTGGATGACTTCATTGGATGGTCCATGTTTTTTAAGCTGTGCATCCTGGGCTGTGGGACCTGACGAGGCTCCATTTGCTTTCATGAGACATTAACGCGGCCAAACAGAGTGCCTTCCAGGGTGGCATGCCCCACATTTTGTTTTGAGCAACTAAAATGTTGAAATACATTTCAATTAGGAGTGTATTCTACCATTTGCCTTTGATATATATAATTTTCCGTCCACTGTGCAGTTTGCACTCGCATACAAGATTAAAGTTTTGAAAAGTGTTGTGTGGCAAAGTCAGCTGTCTTTTGAATATAGGACACCCAGGACACCGGAGGTTCACTTTCAGATCCTAGTTCAATGAACTGAGAATACGAGCAGCTGTTTCTGCTGTGACTGCATTTTCTAGCAAACATCTTGGTCCTAATTATTATGGAACTATAATTTTATTGGTTGTAATATATTTGCAGTTTTCGTTTTATTACACAAACATTTCATGTTGTTGAGCAGGATGTTACTTTTGGGCATGTTGGAATCAATATTTTGTTTTTCACTCGGGTTTCCTTTTAACCCCTTCAGTGCTCATGACAGAACAGTTCCGTCATGATCACCAGTGGGCGTGTGCTCATGATGGAACCGTCCCGTCATTGCACCCTCCCATGGGGGAAGCGCTGGCTCTCTCCCCATGGGCAGCCCATCTAACCCCTTCAAACGGAGATGGCAGCAGAAGAGTTTCCGCGGCCTCTCCCGATCCCGCTCCCCTGCCAATCCCATGACTTCCGCACGCATGGCTCATGCCAACATCATCAGGAGCCCCTAGATGCTCTGGAAGCCATTTGATTCCAGGCATCAGAAAAGGAGATAGGTTATGTTATGTTATGTTGTTATGTTAAATTTATTTCTAAAGCGCACGTACACCCAAAGGTTTCATGGCGCTATGTCAGTGAGGTACTAAATCAGGAGGTTACTGGTAAGCTTGAATGAACAAGAAAGTTTTGAGAAGAGATCTAAAGTGAGGCAAAGATATTTCGAGTCTGAGTTCCAGAGGAAGGGAATTCCACATCTGCGGTGCCAGAAAGGAGAAACTGAGTCCACCGTGTTTTTTCCGATTAAAGCGAGAAGGGGTGAGAAAATTGGCATGTGACTAACGGAGTGCACGAGTGGGAGAATAACGGGAGATTAAGGAGGAAATGAAAGCAGGCCCCCTACTGGTTAGGGCTTTAAAAATAGTACAGCCCAATTTAAACAGACAGCGTTTGGCTACTGGGAGCCAGTGAAGGAGTTTCAGCAATGGGCGGACATGTTGAGTGCGTGATTGGTGGGTTATGAGGCGTGCGGCCTGATTCTGAACCAGCTGAAGGCGATGGAGTTGATAGACAGGGATGCCAACATAAAGAGAGTTGGCATAGTCAATCCGTGCAATGACCAAGGCCATGAGAACCACAGTGAGGGCCCCGGTGGTGAAAAATCTAGCGATCTTCCGGATTCTGCGTAGATGGAAAAAGCATGAGGATGTAACTGCACCGATCTGGGGCCTCATGGACAGGTCACTGCTGATTATTACTCCAAGGCTTTTAACTGATTTGGAGGGTATAGGAGGGTTTCCTAACGAGGGGGGCCAAAAATTGTTGTTCCAGGGATTTGAAGAGCCCGTCAACACCAGCTCGGTCTTATCAGGGTTGAGCTTGAGTTGGCTGATGTTCATCCAATCCCTGATAAGGCATAGAGTAGCCTGAAAGCTGGAGATAGACACGGTAGTAGAGTTAATATTGAAGACAAGTTGAAGATCGTCCGCATAGTTGAAGCAGACTACTTCAAAGTTACGAAGTGAGTAGATTAAAGGGACCATGTATAGGTTAAAAAGTAGGGGAGAAAGAGACGAGCCCTGTGGCACACCGCAGGTTAGAGAGGTCTTTTTGGCGGAGAAGGCGGCATGGCGAACGGCCTGCGAGCGGTCCCCCAAAAAAGAGGAAATCCATTTTAGGGCTGTGCCCTGAATGCCTGCGTCTCTGACACGGTTGATCAAGAGATTGTGATCGACCGTGTCAAAGGCGGCCGAAAGGTCTAGAAGAACAAGGGCTTGGGAGAGATTGTTGTCAGCCCCCCTAGGTGTTTCCTGCTCCTGGGGGGTGGAGCTTCTTAGTGCTCAGAGGCATCAGGGGAGAGGGAAGAGTTTTTCCTCTTCCCTGATGTCTCTTTGCGGGGCATTCCTGCTGCACGATCGCACATTGGGTCACGATCGTCCAGCAGAAATGCTACTACTAGCACTAGGGACTCTTTTTTACAGAATGGAAGCGACCCCTTGGACAAGGGTCACTTCCTATTGGGGGTATTTGCTGTTGGTCATTTTCTGCCCCTTGGCGGGGGTAAGAAAACCCCACTAGCACCAGGAATTCTAGATGTTTGTGCATGGGGCGATCTCTTGGGCATAGTTCGCCCACACTATTATTTTTATACTTGTGGCCATTTTTTGCTCCAGGGGCGGATTGCCCCTATTTGAGATCCATCTGCCCTCGGAGGGGGTAAAAAACCTACTAGCATCAGGGATTTTCTTTTTTAGTAAATGGAAGCAACTCCGTGGGCAAGGGTCACTTCCAAAGGGGGAGCATTTTGTATCTGCTGTTTTCTGCCACCCCTCGTGACAGATCGGGCCTATTTGAGGCCCATTTGCCCCTATGGCGGGGGGGGCAGAAGACATGAGTAGCACCAGGGATTTCTAATGTTTGTGCACGTTTGTGGCTGGGAGCGATCCCTTGGATAAGGATCTCACCCAATTTTTTTATTATACTGTTTTCTGCCCCTACCCAGTGGCCGATCATCCCTATTTGAAGGCACATCTGCCCCCTGGGGGGGGGAGAAAACCCACTAGCTCCAGGGAAATAGTTTTTAGTGAATGGAAGCAACTGTGTGCCAAATCCAACCAGTATGTGTGCTTACTTGAGGAATCGATTGTTGTGCATTAATATTTGTCTTTTCTATCTTTCTCTGGCAGGGAGTAGTTTGTCTCTTTTTATGAATGTTTTAATGTGTTGGCTCCGCGACTGGCGGTGCGAAAAGTGTGTGAATGGCCTAAAAAGCGGTTGGGGCCTTGACGTGGCTTTACAGCTCACGAGCTGAGAGTCACTGGCTCAGTTTCTGTCCTTTCAATTATTAACAGTACATTTCATTTTTGTGAAACCTCATGTCAAATCCATTCTGTATGTGTGTGTGCTTGATGAATAGATGGTTGTGCTGTCTTTCTCTGCCAAGGTGTACATCCGCTCTAGTGAAAATATACCAACTTTAGATATTTTTGTAAACTAAGCACCCAGGGGAGTGCAGGTGACGTCTCTTTTGTGGATACCAAAAAGTTATCTTACACCCAATGTCCTGCAAACCAAAAAATGTGACTAATGTCACCTTTTCCTTTTAATATTGTGCCATCATTTTGCAAATTCAGAAAGAAACCACAAATATCCTGCTACCCAGCATTTCCCTAAGTCTCCTGATAAAAATGATACCTCACATGTGTGGGTGGGCCAAGTACCCGTGGCAGGGAAGGGTGAAAAATGTTTTGTGGAGACATCAAAATTATCTATCACAAATCAACTTGGTTTTGCAAGAAGGACACCTGCGTTTTTGGTCCCGGGCTCGGCGGACATCTATGGAAACCTACCTAACCCAAACATTTCTGAAAACTAGAAAGCCGGGGGGGGGGGCAAGAGTGGTATGGCTTGCATGGATTCCCCAAACTTTTCCTGCCCAGAATCCTCTGTAAACCTCAAATTTAGCCTCCACCCAATGTTCCCTCAGGTCTCCCAATAAAAATGGGGCCTCACTTGTTTGGGTGGAGAAGTACCCGCAGCAGGGAAGGGGCCAAAACGTATTGTAACCCTCTTGCAAAAGTAGGTTGTTTTGTAATAAATTTTCAAAATGGGATACCAGGTTGTTTTGTGATAGATCATTTTGATTTCTCTACAACGCGTTTTGGTCCCTTCCCTGCCGCGGGTACTTGGCCAAACCACAAAAGTGAGGTACCATTTTATCAGGAGACTGGGGAAAATGCTGGGTGGGTGGAAGTTTGGGGCTCCCAGCAGATTCCAGAACTTTCCATCACAGAAATGTGAGGAAAATGTGTTTTTTACACAGTTTGAGGTTTGCAAGGGATTCTGGGTAACAGAACCTGGTGAGAGCCACACAAGTCACCCCATCCTGAATTTCCCTGGGTGTCTAGTTTTGAAACATTTACCGATTTGCTAGGTTTCCCCCGATGATGGCTGAGCTAGGGTGCAAAATCCACAGCTATGCACATTTCTAAAAAAGACTTAGTTTTCTGTGGAAACACGTGATGTGTCCACGTTGCGTTTTGGGCCGTTACCTGTTGCGGATACTAGCCCTACCCACACAAGTGGTGTGCCAATTTTATTGCGAGACTTAGATAAATGCAGGGTGGGTAGAAGTTTGTGGCTCGCTTCAGGTTCCATTACTTTCCATTACAGAAATTTGAGGAAACTAGTTATTTACATAGTTTGAGGTTTGTAAGGAATTCTGGGTAACAGAACCTGGTAAGAGCCACACAAGTCACCCCATTGTGGATTTCCCATTAGGTCTGGTTTCCAAAATGCACTGGTTTGCTAGGTTTCCCTAGGTGCCAGCTGAGCTAGGTTCCAAAATCCACAGCTAGGCACAATGTGCAAAATGAGTCTGTTTTCACTGGAAAAATGTGGTGTCCATGTTGCGTTTAGGGCCGTTTAGGGCCCTTTCCTGTCGCAGGCACTAGGCCTACCCACACACACATGAGGTACCATTTTTACGGGAGACTTAGGGAAACACAGAATTGTAAAACAAGTGTTATTACTAATTGACTTTCTATGCATTTCTGTTTTCCAAAT
The DNA here is from genome assembly GCF_964204655.1 of Triturus cristatus. Taxonomy (NCBI): domain Eukaryota; kingdom Metazoa; phylum Chordata; class Amphibia; order Caudata; family Salamandridae; genus Triturus; species Triturus cristatus. The sequence goes on from NC_140589.1 coordinate 965,829,651, forward strand.
GTAAGACAATGTGTAAAAAAGAAGCTATTTTGAAAAATGTCCTCTAATTCACAGGCTAGTATGGACACCCACAATATCGGAGATGTGCACACAACTACTGCTTCTAGACTATATTTTGTTGCCCTTTCAGAAATACATAGGTGTCCTTGATACCTATTTGTCACTCTTTATATTTTACCAAATAAATTGCTATATACCCGTTACGCAATGAAAACCCATTGCAAGGTACACATCAGTTATTGGCTCTGCGTACCTCAGGTTCTTGGCGAACCTACAAGTCCTATATGTCACAACACCTATAATGATCCAATCAACGTAATGGTATATTGTATTAAAAAATATGCTGTACTTAAAAGAAGTTACAGGTTGAAAACTTTGGCACACATGTTTGTTTTTTGCAACTCAATTTCAATATTTTGTTACTTCAACTCAAAGGGGCAGATTTACGAGCCCCTTGCGCCACTTTTGTGCCACCGTTGCGTCACTTCTGTGATGCAGCGGCGTAAACCATGCGCCACATTGTGCCCTATTTGCAACGTGACGCATCTAGGGAGATGCGTCACGTTGTAAAGCCCTGCGCCACATGAAACCTGCATCAGGTTTCATGTGGGCTTTCTGGCGCGGGGGGCGTTCCGGTGCAGTAAATCCTCGGAAAAGTGCCTGAGGGAAATCCACAAGATACCACTCAGTCACTTTTCCAACGCCGCTGCGTCAAAACCTTGCGCCTGTTTGAAGCAGGCGTAAGACGTGACGCACCACGTTATGTATGGGCAGGCCATGAGCATTGCTGGAGTTGTGTCGCGTTTGCGACACGACTCCAGCAATGAGCCACCCTTCCGACGGGAGATGCGTCACGCATCTGTTTATCCTTGCGCCACGATGCGCCATATAGTAAATGTGGCGCATCTGTGGTGGCGCAAGGGTAAACTTGCGTGACGCATCTTACCTGGCGCATCCCTGCTGATTTGCAGGGATTCGCCAGTCGTCATAAATCTGCCCCTTAGTTTCTATAAGAAAACCTTGAAGGATCTACACAAATGACCCCTTGCTAAATTCAAAATGTTGTCCACTTTTCAGTAATGTACAGCTTTATGGATTCCATTATTGCTTTCATACTCATTTCTCCCACTAACTGGGAAGAGGTTTAAAGCACAAGAAATAGGAAAATAGGCTATGCCCCAGTAAAATGCCAAAACTGTATAGAGAATTTTGGTTTTCTGACAAAAGTCTGCCGGTTTCAAACCCTTTGATGATATCATTTGCAGGGGAGAAAAATGACGCTTTCTTCGGCACCACTATTTCCCCATTCCCCCCCACCCAAAGTTTTTGCTGTATTTTGGCTAATTTCTTTGTTCCCTCCTGGGATATGAACAAACCCTGGGTACCTTCAGAATCCCCAGGATACTGGAAGAAAAGGATGCAAAGTTGACGTGGATATGTTATGTGGAAAAAAGGTTGCAGGGGTCTAAGCGCAAACTACCCCAAATAGCCCAAAAAAAGGCTTGGCACAGGGGAAAAAGGATTAGCAAAAAAGGGATTAAGCACCAAAGCTCTTGTATTTTGTTTATGTTTTCGTGGATGTTTGATGTCACGTGACGTGGATTTATCACATGAAGATTTACCTAAGTCCGACACATCACAGTGTTTTTTTTAGAACATGCAAGATGTATTTGATCATGCATGTGTTGTTTGGCAGGTGCAAGATTTTTGGGTGATGGAGGTAAGTCACTGGTGCATTGTTGTTTCCACTTGTTCTCTTGGATGCATGTTTGCATTCACTGTTCACTAGCTGTTGAACTTCGTGGTTTTTGGGAAGGCATTGTGGGAGAGAGATAAAGCATGGAGCATGTAGCATATACATTAAGCACTGGATTTAAAGAGTTGGGGCATAGCACATGGTTTGTGCAGTGGCGGTATTGGAATGAGCATGTTTGTTTAGTCAGGGACACTACGATTGAGCACAAAAGTAGGGTCACGTAAAGCAGCATATGACTTTTTGTTTTAATGATGTTAGTGCTGATGTTCATTTGTTTTATTTATGAGGCTGGATGATACATGGTTTTCATGTATATTTTTTTCACTGTAGTTACCCTTGAGGAAGGACAAATCCACCCGAAATGCATTGGCATTACCGCATTTACGTTGAATTATTTGGATTACCATCTTCACATTGAACTATATGGATTGTGAATCTTTCGTGTCTAGGAGCAAAGCCGATATATGCACTTGTGGAACTATGTAAACAGACTAAACACACAAAAAGTTTGGGAATAAGTTTGGATTACTTCTGGAATAAAATTGGATAAAACAAGAAGATACTGCTTGCCCTCATTGGATGGTCTATGTTATTTTAAGCTGTGCATCCTCGGCTGTGGGATCTGTCTAGGCTCCAACAGCTTTCATGAGACATTAATGCACCCAGACAGAACACATTCTAGGGTGGCACACCCCATATATTGCTTTGAGCATCTAAAATGTTGAAATACATTACAAATAGGAGTGAATTCTACCATTTGTCTTTGATATTTGCTCCACATTTCACAATTCTCAAGTTTCACTACATTCCTCATGACCGCAACAATGCGGAAAGACCTTGAAACTTGGATCCACCCATAGCACACCACCTCGGTCTCTTCACAAACGCACCCTCTCCCAGCTTCCAATTCCTGCAAGTAGCAACAAATCTGGGATCAAAATGTTCTTTAAAACTCCGCTGGTGGTGCACCACCTTGTCTCTGTTGGGGTTTCCCCAATTACTTTTCCACGCCAACCACCTGGATTTGAGCTTTGAACCAGCTATATGGCCTTTCAATCTTTGAAAGGGCGAAATCGTAATTTTCATGTTAGGAGCAGTACAGTGTGCCCATGAATGGTCTCTTAATAGCTCTCCAATGGACCCCCTGCCTGTTACTGCAGCTTGAGCACAATCCCTAACCAGATTATTAATTTTCTCTATCAGGCCATCGGCCGAGTGGGGGAATATAGTGCTGTTCGTTGATGCTCTACCGACAGAAGCAAACTAGACACCATTGCCCGTAACAATAACTCTTAGTATCCCCTCACAACTAAAAACATACTTGAGGAACGCCATTTTACTTGTGGTGGTTATAGGATAAGTAGAACATGCAGACACTTATTTAGAGGTATAATCAACTAACACAAGTCCATATCTTTCACTGGGGATTAACAGATTGAAAGTGCCAACAATGCCCAAACCTAGCTTATACAATGGCTCCTCCCGCATTTTACAGGAAACAAAAGTGTTGTCCTTACCACTTTAGACTTGTCACTGCTTGGGCATAACCCACAATATTTCACTAGACTCTGTCTGTCTATCAAGTCCCAGCCACCATTAGCTGTCCCTCGCCCTTGCTTTGTTGAGATTCAAACCTACTTGGCCTTCATGAGTCAAATTCATTATTTTGTCCTTCAAAACCACTGGTGGAAATAAGCGGATTCCTCTAAACGACTTGCCATCCATGATGCTAGGCTCCTCCTTCACTCCCAAATATGTCTTGACCTCAACTGCAAAGAATTTAAGTTCAGGTCAACCCTCCACTACATTCCTTTTCACCTCTGTCCAAACCACAACTTCTTCACAAGCTTCACCCCATTCAAACTCACCCAGTGCAGAATCTTTCACCCACAACACCGGAGTCTCAGGATCAGAGAGAATGTTGTCTATAATGTGGCACACCCCATATATTGCTTTGAGAAACTAAAATGCTGAAATACATCACAAATATCTCCGAATTGTCTTTGATATATGCTCCACATTTCACCATTCTTAAGTGTCACTACCTTCCTCATGACTGCAACAATGTGGAAAGACCTTGAAACTTGGATCCATCCGTGGCACACCACCTTGGTCTCTTCACAAACGCATACTCCCCCAGCTTCCAATTCCTGCGAGTAGCACCAAATCTGGTATCAAAACGTTCTTCATAACTCACCTCTGTCCAAACCACAACTTCTTCACAAGCTTCACCCCATTCAAACTCACCCAGTGCAGAATCTTTCACCCACAACACCGGAGTCTCAGGATCAGAGAGAATGTTGTCTATAATGTGGCACACCCCATATATTGCTTTGAGCAACTAAAATGCTGAAATACATTACAAATATCACCGATTTGTCTTTGATATATGCTCCACATTTCACCATTCTTAAGTTTCACTACATTCCTCATGACTGCAACAATGTGGAAAGACCTTGAAACTTGGATCCATCCGTGACACACCACCTTGGTCTCTTCAGAAACGCATACTCCCCCAGCTTCCAATTCCTGCGAGTAGCACCAAATCTGGTATCAAAACGTTCTTTATAACTCCGGTGGTGGTGCACCACCTTGTCTCTATTGGGACTTCCCCCATTCTTTTTCCTCTCCAACCACCTGGGATTGAGGTTTGAAACAGCAATATGGCCTTTTAATCTTTGAAATGGCGAAATCTTAATTATCATTTTAGGAGCATTATCATGTTAGGAGCAGTACAGTGTGCCCATAACTTCTCTCTTGATAGCTCTCTGTCTGGACCCCCTGCCTGTTACTGCAGCTTGAGCACAATCCCTAACCAGACTATTCATTTTCTCTATCAGGCCATCGGCTTGGGGGGGAATATAGTGCGGTACGTTGATGCTCGACTGACAACTTTCCAAGGAACTATTTCCTCTCATTAGAAGAGAACTGGACACCGTTGTCTGTAACAATAACTCTCGAAATCCCCCCACAACTAAACCCATCTTTGAGGAACGCCATTATACTTTTTTGTGGTTATAGAATCTGTACAACATGCAGACACCTATTTAGAGGTATAATCAACTAACACAAGTACATATCTTACAATGGGGGTTAACAGATTGAAAGTGCCAACAATGCCCAAACCTAGCTTGTACAATGGCTCCTCCCGCATTTTACAGGAAACAAAGGTGTTGTCCTTACATCTTTAGACTTGTCACTGCTTGAGGATAACCCACAATCCCTCACAAGGCTCTCTGTCTGTCAATCAAGTCCTGGGCACCAGTAGCTGTCTCTCACCCTTGCTTTGTTGAGATTTAGACCCAGATGGCCTTCATGGGCCAAATTCATTATTTTCTCCTTCAAAACCACTGGTGGAACTGAGCAGATTACTCTGAACGACTTGCCATCCATGATGCTAGGATCCTCCTTCACTCCCCAAAACGTCTAAACCGCATCTGCAATGAAATTAAGTTCAGGTCAACCCTCCACTACATTCCTTTCCACCTCTATCCAAACCACAACTTCTTCACAAGCTTCACCCCATTCAAACTCACCCAGTGCAGATTCTTTCACCCGCAACACCGGAGTCTCTGGATCAGAGATAATGTTGTTTTACAAAGGCAATCTGTATAGAGAATCTGCAGCAGCATTGGAAACCCCTGAAAAGTATTCCACCTTGAAGTTAAAATCCGCTACACCCTCTAGCCATCTCCTGATCCTGGGAGTGGCTTTTTCAGAACCTCTACACATAAAGATCTGCACTAAGGGCTTGGGATCAAACCTCCAGGTAAATGGCAAACCCCAAAGGAAGAACTTGATGTGGTGAACAGCCCAAACGCATGCAAGTGTCTGATGCTCAATGACAGAATATATTTCTTTGGCACCTTTGAACGAGCGTGAGGCAAAAGCTATCACCCTTTCCTCACCGTCCACTATTTGGGTGGAGACAACCCCTAGACCCTTAAGGCTAGCATCGGTGGTTAGAATAGCTCTTTTAGGTACATCAAAATGCCCCAAAGTGGGCATGCTTCAAACCACTTCCTTAATACTTGCAAAAATGTCCTCACATTCGCTTGACCACTCAAACGTGACCCCCTTTTTCAGCAACAATCTCAAAGGCATTACTATTCTTGTAAACCCTTGAATGCCTTGAATGAAGTTTGAATAATATTAATCCAATCCAAGGACAGACCGGACACCATCCATGTCTATAGGAGCCGGAGCTTCAGTGATGGACTCAGTAAAACTCACAGTAGGCTTGATACCCTTTCCAGAGATCGTGTGCCCTGGGTAGGCTACAGTGGCAACTCTAAATTCACATTTCTCACGCTCCAAAGTAAGTCCACAGGTCCTTAGCCTCTCAAACAGTTGTCATGGGCCTCACTGTCCTTACCATAAACCAAGATGTTGTTGTGGAAGATCAATACATTACTGATGCTTTCCAGGACCCTCTTCATTAGCCTTTAGAAGTAGGCAGCGGCTGAAGCTAGGCCAATAGGCAATCTTTGTGCAGCACCACTTGATGTTAGGCCACAGAAAGGTCCATCACACCAAACATCTGGGCTCCGTTTAACATAGACATGGTTTCTATGATGTTTAGAAGAGGCTGCTGGTCCATCCAAATACATTGGTTCAGGTCCCTGAGGTTCACACACATCCTAATTTTGGACCCATTGTCCTTGGGTGCCAGGACCACATTGGCCAACCATTCCTATGACTCAATCTCTGCCACAACATCTATGCTCATGAGCTTATCAAATTTCTCTTTCAAAGGAGCACCATAAGGTTAGTGGTCTTTCGCACTTTATGAACAACGGTTTTGGCATTACTCTTAAGGATGTTCCTGTGCTCAAACCCCATAACAAGTCTAAACCTTTCCTAAACACATCAGGAAAATCTCTCACCACATCCTCATTCTCGCTCCTCATGGGCAAACACATAACTTGATCAGTGCCATAAGTGTTAAGAATGATCCCCAAGTTTTCTAATGTCGCCATCCTAAAAGATTGTCTCCCCGTTTGGCCATGTAGGTCTTACCAACCGTTTCATACCCTTTAAAGTTTATACTCCTAATGATGTACCCCAAGAGATCAATCTTCATCCACTGTAACCCCCAGGTGCGATATCTTGTGTACGTAGTTCAATGTTGTCCTTACCAAAAATAAGTTCCAGATTCTTGTCCCCTATGAGGGTGAATGGGAAACCAGAATCCGCTAGGACAGTGATCTCATCATCATCCAAAGATATATGACATTTGGGCATTTGCGCATGCCCAGCGTCCATTTCCTCACTTGCTTGACCCCCACATTGATTCTGTGACACTCAAAGAATGGCATATTAATACACATCAGGTTGATCATACACAGCCTTTAAATTCATGTTCTTGCAAACTTTCACCATGTGTCCCTTTTTTCCCACAACGTGTAGGACGTGAGATTTCTGGCAAAGCAATTCAAACTTGAGGAAAGATGATTGATGTTTCCACTTTTGTAACAGCTCATCTTGGATGCCTCCTCGGAATCTCTGGTCCCAAACCACTTGGTCTTAGCATTTCTAGAACTAGACTTGGAGCTTGCAGCTCCTACCTTATGTACTGACACATGATGTTCATCCTCATCCTTAAAGTTCATGCATAAAGGAACTCTCAGGAAGTTTGTCTTGAATTTCCTTGACCCATCCCGTAGAATGCTCCATGCCTCAATAATTTCCACTGCATCCTTCAGGGTGGGCTTCTTTGAGAGAAGCTTCTCCTGCAAACTCCTCACCCACGCCTACAAAGCCCTAAACAGCATCGGACCCAAATACCTCAACAAGAGACTCTCCTTCCACGCACCCAAGAGAAACCTCTGTTCTGCCGTCCTCGCACTGGCAGAGGTCCCCCGCATCCCCAGAAACAAGACCGGAGGAAGAGCCTTCTCATACATCTCAGCAAAGACCTGTAACGAGCTCCCGGTGAACATCAGACGCTCCCCTACCCTGCACATGTTCAGGGAGGGCCTCAAGACCTGGCTCTTCGACTGATCCGGAGCCGTCTTCTTTCCCCCACCAAGTGCCTTGAGACCCTCATGGGTGAGTAGCGCACTGTATAAACCCCATGATTGATTGATTGATTGACTCTTGAAGTGTTTGTGCAATCCACCAGTTGATCCCTAATCAAAGATTCTGTTAAATCCTAAATTCACGAGTGTGCACCAGGCTTTTGAGAGAAGCTATATAATTACCCACCTTCTCTGTTTTGCCTTAGGCTCTGGAGAAAAATGTATGTATTTCTATAACTACGTTTATGAGAGGTCCAAAATGCTTCTCTAACATCAGCAACAACATCTCAAAAATGTCTCTACAATCCCCTTCAGCATTCCCCACAGGGTGGTGACGTTGAGGAAGGCTCAGCCAACGAAATCAAAGATCTGGAAAAGGGACCTCAGATTAAAAAATTCAATCCACTGTAAATCTGCCCTCTCCTCCCAAGCTGACCTGGTTGAGGTTCAGTTACTCACTGACGCCTACAACTTGACCATCTCCAACATCATGGATGACATTGCACCACTCCAACAAAGAAATGCTTCAACAAAAATATCCAAACCATGGTACAATGACAATTTAAATACTGAACGTCGTAACCTTAGGGCAGCCGAACGTTCCTGGAGATCCAAACCCTTCCTGAAACAATTAAAGCTCCTTAGAGATGTTTGGAGCTTATACAACAAATAAATCAAGAGCACTAAGGCAGACTACTTCAGACAACAACTTGATCAAGCTGCAAACTGCCCCAAGAAACTTTTCGAATTGGTCAAACAGCGATCAGTGGTAGGTCCAAACCACTCTGACGACAGAGGCAGTCCACCCACTTGCTTCTTTCTTCACTGAGAAATCAAGACTCATCACCATTAAACTCGCTTCTAAGAAGGCTCTACTGCCATCCTCTGGGTCCGCACCTCCCCTTGACTTAGATAAGAGCAAACCTATCAGCCTGAACACTAAGAACACCGCATCATGGGGCTCCTTTACCCCATTCAGTGAAAAAGACATTGACAAGATTCTTCAGAACATCAACCCATCTAACCACTTCAGTAACCTGTTGCCCCCGGCCATCTTCAAAGATTTCAAGAATGTACTCATCCCCACCTGGACAAGGATTGTAAACGCTTCTCTATCACAAGGCACGATCCCAGACTGCCTAAACGCGGCTCAGGTGTCACCTATACTAAAAAAAAATAACACAGACTCATCTGACCTCAATAATTTCCACCCTACCTCCAACATCCCCACCCCAGCCAAACTATTAGAAAAATGCGCACAATCCCAATTTTGTGCCCACATAGAGAATTTCCAACTGCTCAACAAGCATCAATCCGGCTTTTGGAAGGGGGCACAGTACCGAATCTGCTCTCACGCGCATTATGGATGACATTTTAAAAATTCTTGACCAAAATAATTCCTGCCTTCTAATCCTCCTTTATCTTTCCTCCACATTCGACACGGTTAATCATGACAACCTCCTATCCATTCTGGAGAACAGGATGGGTTTCTCGGATCGGGTGTTGCAATGGTTCTCGTCCTTCCTCCAACACAGATCACAAAGAGTCAAGGCAAACCACTTCCTGTCCCAGCCCTCTCCAGTACTCATGGGTGTTCCCCAAGGGTCCGCCCTATCTCCTATCCTCTTCAACCTTTTCTTGGAACCACTAGCTAACTCACTAAATTCCACGAACATTCTCTCCCATATGTATGCGGACGACACACAACTTTATCTGAAAATCTCATCCCTGGATAACATCATCTCGCTCAACAGTACCCTAACGTCTACTCAAAATTGGTTAACTGAGAACTAGACCTGGGCGGTAAATTCCGTTCCACTCGCGGAATTTGCAGAATTTGGGTAATTTTGCGTTAAGCGGAGAACGCGGAATTGCCAAAAATTCCACGATCCGCGCCATTGCAAAATTTTTTGCTTGTTCGTGCTTTCAAAATGCGTGTTTGCGAGATATTCCCCCCCTCCCCGAGCACGCAAACAGCGTTTGAGAACAGGAAAAAAGCATCGCGAACGGGCGGAACAAGTAATTCCGCGTGTTTGCCTGAACTAGACTATGGCAGTGCTATGCTCTGTGGTCTTCCTAAATACACCCTGGCTCCACTAAGGGCATCACGGAAAGCTGCGGCCAGACTGGTCACAGGTACCAAACAAAATGAGCACATATCCCCAGTACTAAAATCTCTCAAATGGTTGCCCTACGAAGCTCGAATTCAGTTAAAGATTGCCGTTCTGGCGCACAAAGCCCTGCATCTCAAAACTCCCTGGTACCTAGCCCAAAAGCTTGAATTATCTTGTGGTGGGAGAGCCTCAAGAAGTGCAGACACTTTGCTCCTGAAACCACTCATCCTTTGCAAAAAGAGAACTTGTCACCGAGCTTTCTCCGGAGCTGCCCCAAAGATATGGTACTCTCTTCCACCAGATGTATGCAGAATTTCTTTAACGACTGCTTTCAAATAGGAAGCCAAAAGAATCCTAATGAACAAATTCTTACCTTAATTGGGTCTAGGTTTCTCCTGCTCAAATTTATTGATCCTACAACCATTGGACCATCATTTGTTGTTGCTCTCCTTTACCGCATTGTGCGCCCCCCCTCCTAGCCCGCTAAATTCCTGTTTATTGTATTACTCTCCCTGATTTGATTGTCTGGGTATTATGTGATTATTCCTGATGTGTACTCTTACGTGATGTCGATATTGGATTTCTGTCCTTCCTTCCAATTATTTTGGAAAACGCTCTGATATCCTTCGGGATCATGTTTGCACTATAGAAAACTTTATCAATAAATAAACAAAATAAATAAATAAACTTCATCTAGGCTTTTATATATATCACGGCCCTCAATTTCAGATTGTTTAGTAAATCCCCGGCAATATGGGATTGCCAGCTTCAGAGATGAATTGAGGAGGGGAAGCATGCTTCCTGCAGCCATGGTATGCAAATATAACATTCTGTAATGTTACTCCAACACCATAACAAGCTAAAATAACTAACAAATACAATAAGTTGAAGTAATAAGTTTGAATAATAAAGTACCACAAGAAATTAACAAAATAAACTAAAATATTGAGTGTAAGTCAAAGAGGTCAAAAATTCACGGTCCCCAGAAACCAATAGCAGCCAGGGAGAAAAAACACCTAAATTCCCTTGTCCTGCAAAGTTATCACCGCATATACCGTAGTAGTGGAAATGCTAATTTAAAAGCTGCCCAACTTACTTCCTAAAGATATTTAGCGAGGACACATTATTTGAAAAATCATTAATAGACCTATCCTTATGTAAATAATTATTATCTATTCTAGTTGGAATCTTCTTTATGTTAGTAATGTTTTCAGTGTGTCCTTCTAGTGTACTCCATAGAAGCATTAATAATCCTGCACAACAACAACACATTTTACACCATCTTTTCATGAATGTACATCTACTTTTGCTACTGTCTTTGTTAGCCATCTTGTTAGTCTGGACTGTGTCTTTTGACTTAGCCTCTTTTATTCCGCAATTATTTCTCTAATCTTAGGCCTCTAAGGCCCTACTTGGTTCTACCAATATCTATCGTTTAATTCAATTGTTACTTCTTCATCAGTAGTTTTCTAGTTTTTCTCAGTTTGGCATTTCATCATTTTTCACTTCTTTCTGTTCATCCAAATACAGAATTTCCTGATCTTCCGTTTCCTCTTCTCCGATGTCGGACAAGATAACTCTCAAGATTCCTGCTTCTTCCTCTTCTTCAACCACTTTCAGTACAGTCTCCTCTGGATTTCCTTGACTATCTACCTCTTCTTCCGTTTCAGGCACTGCCACGTACGTCGATTCCGGTGACTTATACTTCTGGTAAGGTTTCCTTGTTCTTTTTCCTTCTTCCTTATCTTGAGTTGTTTCTTCTTCTTTTGTTTTTTCCTGACTTGTCACTTCATTCACCTGATCTGCACTTGGTAATTTCACTCGTGTCAGCCGATATCTCAATCTTTTAATTTTATTTGGCCACACTTCGTCCTTTTTGACTCTTTTCTGTTTGCTTTCTTTGTTATTCTTTTCCTCTCTCCAAGCTCTTTTTCTTAGAACTCGTCCCTCTGGTATCTCATTTTCACTCTCTTCAGATTCTGTCTCAACTTGCTTTTCCTTTTCAACAATTTCTTTTTCCACCACTGTTTTCCCTACTTCTGTCCCTCCTCGGGTCTCCGACACGCAGTCTTCCTGCTGGCTACTTGTCCCTTCACCTAGCTGGATGTTGCAGTTCTCTACACCTCCTCGGGGGTCTTCCGCAATCTGTCCCTCTCTCTCTGTACCTGTCCCTATTTCACTTTGATCTATTATTTCAGGTGGAATTTCTCTTGGTCTTTCATCTGAAACCTCTTTTTCTCGAATTTCTCTTACTGCTTTTTCATTGTCTTCTTTTTTCTATTTGATTTCCTTTCTGGGACCTTGTCCTCTTTGTTCGTCTTCAGAATCTGAACTTATATCAGAAATCTGCAATCGTCTTCTCAGAGAGATACTTCTGGGGACCAATATTTGATCAGGTTCTTTATCCCCCCTTTCAGGATTTTCTTGTGCTTTTGGCTCTTCGGTATCTGATTCAGTACTTGACTCTGATTCGTCATTGTACTCTTTTCCTTTACCATGAACTGGATTTGGTATCCTCAAAGTATGGCTGGCATGGATCCAATTTTTCACTCCAGCACACTTCACAGCTGTCGTTGTGGTCAGAATGACTTGTCTTGGTTTTCCCCACCTTGGAACCAAACAATTCCTTCTTCTGTGGACTTTTATCCTTACCCAGTCTCCTGGGCTCAGATCATGGGCTGGCTTCCTTTCAAGGGTGGTGGCATCCGCTCCAACCTGATGAAACACAGAATGAACTGCGTCAGCCAGGCCTTTACAGTACTCCAACAACATGTCATCAGTTATAGTCATGAGCTTGTTGACTGGAATGTAAACATACCTCATCGCTCGTCCCATGACTATTTCATGAGGACTCAACCCTGTGGTTCTGTCTGGTGTTGCTCTAATGGTCATTAAATCAAGAGGCAAGACATCAGGCCATTTCATACCAGTGGCTAAACACATTTTCCCAATTCTGTTTTTGATTGTACCATTCATCTGTTCAACTACACCAGAAGCCTCTGGTCTGTAGGCACAATGTAGTTTATGTTGTACATTTAATGCTTCACTAATCAATTTTACAATCTCATTATGAAAATGTCCTCCTCTGTCTGATTCAAGAGTCACTGGGAACCCAAACCTAGGGATGAATTCTCTTAGAAGTAGCTTTGCCACTGTCATCCCATCATTACTTCTTGTTGGGAATGCTTCCACCCACCTGGAGAATAGGAAAACCACAACCAGAACATACCGTAGTCTGTTACATAGTGGCATTTCAATGAAATCAACCTGCATTCTTGTAAAAGGTCCACCTTCTCGGCCTATGGTTCCTAGACTTACCACTGTCTTTCTTCCAGGATTGTATTGCTGACATATTAAGCATCTTTGACATAGGCTTTCTGCTATCAGTCTGAATTTTGGATTGTACCAGGTCTGCTTAAAAGACCTTATCATGGCGTCTCTCCCTATGTGTCCCTGGCCATGATACATCCGTGCCATGGTAGACATCATGCTATCAGGCATCACTGGTCTTCCACCTCGATAGACCCACACACAGTCCTTTTCTCTTGGTGCACACCCTGCTTTAATCCACTGTTTCATTTCCTCATCTCCTGACTCTTCCTGTAATTGCCTCACTTCTTCCCAAGTTCCCACAACATTAGTAAAAATTATTGAGCAAGAAGACATTTCCCTTTCCTTGGCCCGATTAACCGAATTCTGGTTCCGGGCACAATACTGTGCCATATCATTAGCATACCTGTTTCCAGTAGTGATGTAATCACTACCTTGACTATGGGCAGCACATTTAACCACAGCCAATTGTTTAGGCAGCTGTATCACCTCAATTAACTTCCCAACCACTTCAGCATTCTTTATAGGGGTTCCACTTGAGGTCAGGAAACCTCTTTGTAGCCAAAGCTGGCCAAAATCATGGAGGACCCCGAAGCCATACTGGCTATCAGTTATCACAGTCACTCTCACGCTTTTCCCAATCTTACATGCTTTAGTCAGAGCAACGAGTTCAGCTACTTGGGCTGATCTCACTCCTTTCAGGTAAGATGCTTCCATCACTGCTGCAACGTGCATACTGCATATGCTGCGATTAGCACTCCTTCATCTGTTCTCAAACATGACCCATCAACAAACAACACAAAATCACTCTCGGGCAAAGGTACATCTTTTATGTCTGGTCTTGGCTTTGTGCAATACTCAAGCACATCCAAACAATCATGATCTACTTCATCTCTCACTTCCACATTCTCAGCATCAGGCAACAACGTTGCAGGATTCACATTCACACTTCTCGCAAGGCTCACATTCGTTGCACCTAATATAACCTTCTCATACTTAGTCAGCCAACTATGTGTCATATACTGAGTACGACTCCTTGTTAAAAGAATCGCCACATCATGAGGTACAAACACTTTCAATGGATACCCCATCACAATACCTTCACTCTGCTCCAAACTTCGACATGTTGCAGCCACTGCTTTCAGACACCCAGGTAAAGCTGCAGCCACTGGGTCAAGCATTGAGGAATAATATGCGATTGGTCTCCTCAATCTTCCATGCTTCTGAATCAACACAGAGAGTGCACATCCATTTCTCTCACTGCAATACAACTCAAACTCCTTCTCATAGTCAGGCATGCCCAGTGCTGGTGCTTCACACAGGCCCTCTTTCAATTGTTTGAATGCTGCCAATTCTTCTTTGTTTAATTCAAGGGGATCTTTTACATCACTCCTTGTTAGTCGTACCAAGGATTTTGCAATCAGGGAAAAGTTACTAATCCACTGACGGCAGCAACCCACCATTCCCAGAAACATTCTCACCTCTCTTTGGGTCATAGGGGCTCTCATTCCTTTTATAATTCTGATTCTGTCTATTGTTATTTTTCTCAGTCCTTTCTCGATTTTATGTCCCAAATAATGTACTTCTTTCTTGCAATACTGTAATTTTGCTGGTGACACTTTCAATCCTCCGTCTGCCAAATGATTCAGTAGTGCTATTGTGTCTACCTCACAAGTTTCACGTGTTTTCGACGCCACCAATAGGTCATCGATATAGTGCACTAGTACTGAACTTTCAGGCATTTGCAGACTTTCTAAAGATTTCTTCAGCAACTGATTGAATATTGAGGGGCTCTCTGTATACCCCTGTGGGATTCGGCACCATGCCAAAATCCGCTCTCCGAAACTGAAATGCAAAAATTGGCTGACTATCGTGATGCAAATGTTGTAAATTAAGGCAGAATGTGATTAAGCATTTACTGAAAACATTAATGCTTTCCCTTGCGATCATGTTTTCTTCGTTATGTTGACCGAAGTCCGGACTCCATTTTGTATTGACATGCTGCCATGTGTTCGTCACGAGGAGAGTCCGACCTCTGTGTTAGTTGCTCTTGTAATCTGCCTAGCAACAGTTTATAAATAGCTCCCTCTTGTCCATCTGGCGCATGCCCAGACTTGACCACATTTGTTATAATTAGCCTTGCTTGACCATGTGTTTCGCGGGCTCAAGGAGCGTGTTGGCTCCGCCCATGTATTGATTCAGTATCGAGAATGACCATAAATGGTAATGTTCTTCGGCCTTATGTTGTATCCACCCACTATGAGCCCCTCTGTTGTGTATAAAAGGGGACTGTGTACGAATGTTCTTTGTGCTACTCCAGGCAATACTGAAGAGTGTTGTGTGGATTGTAGGACCACCCTTAAGGGTTAATAAACGTTGTCTTTGTACTTTGCAGTTTCCGTGCCAACTTCCTTATAGATTCCGTTACAGGAGAGCGAACCCTTGTTCTTGCGGGCCTAGCTGGGGCCTGTATTCATCAATTGGCGCCCGTCACGTGGGGCTCATCGGCGACTCGGATGCTCGAAGGACTGGTCGCGACGAAGGTGAGGAGTTTGGCCGGGGACGTGATCACTGCCAGCGGCGTCTTAGCCCTGGCATCCCGAGGTTTTTCTTCCTTCCCTTCCGAGCTGACCGTCTGGGTGGCGCCGGTCATCGACTGAGACCTCTTCTGTCGGTCCTGCCGTGAGAGCCGTTTGGGCGATTGTGGAGCTTGGCAGTTGGAACCTGGACTCTTGATTGGTAAGAACCGTTGTACGGTACTTGCTCATGGGTTTTTGAAGCCTGGGATGGCTATTTGAGTTTGATTGATGATGACTAGTCATATTTTGAATTTGTCTTTGTGAAAATATATGCGTTGCAACACATATAGGCAGGTAATGTGGAGAAATTTCTCCAGGAGCTGTGTAAACTCTGAACGGCGCAACGATTAAGCGCCATTTTCTTTATAATATTGCATATTTTGCATTATTCCTAGCATGCCTGCTTTTAGCGCACTCCGTAAGTGGTGCTGCTGTTTTGGAAACCGGTTGAACCTCGAGGAATCTGCTCCAGCTCCCCCAGAGGGGACTCCTAATAGGGACATGTACGTGAAGCATGGTCTTTCTTCCATAATGTACAGCACGTTGTGGAGGAAATACACGAAGAAGGATCCTGAGTTGCGCTGGCCTTTGTATGGATCGTTTGATATACGTAAGATTGAGTATGTGGAACAGTGTATGTGTAAGCGACGTGCTCGTCAGGATATGTTTGAATGTGTGCGATTATGGGTGAAGGAAGTGCGTGAGCGAGAGAAGCGTGAGAAAGCGCTGTTTGATAAAGAACAACGGAAGAATGATCATGTGCGAGCGCAGGAAGCGAAGCGTCGGGAGGACAAAGAGCACACGGACAGACAAGAGAAAGAGCGTAGGCTACAGGTTTCGGGTCAATATGTTGTTCGTCAGCCACTTTATCCTGTCCTTAATAATTCTGATGATGATTTTTATTTGCTAGATCGCTCTCCGCCCCCTTATGTTGGCGCATCTGCTCCACGGCCGCAAGATTCTGACCCGGTTTCGGGTAAGGTAGACACACGGTCCATGCTGTCGGCCGAGCAAATGGCTGAGCTTCGGACACTTTCCTTCCGTGCGCTTAAAGGCAAGGTATCCATGGAGGACTTATTTCAGACTTGGGGGCAGTGGCAGGAGAGAGATAAAGTGTATTTTCTGGGTCATTTCGCGGAGGAAGTGATTACTGCTTTCCGAAAATATTCTCATGTTCTTGAGCCTGACGAAGTGTCTTCGGACGCTAGAGCAATACGTAACGGTGCTTTTTCTCCCTCTAAGGCTCCTGAGGCGGCTCGGCGGCTGTTCGCCTTGCGGGACGAGGTGCTGGCCCTTCGAGAGAAAGCACGTCAACAAACGGAGGAGGAGAAGCAGTCGGATTCGTCTGCAGCAGGGGGCCACCCATCCGCCTCCCAGTCAGATAAGGATGACATAGTGCATGCTAAACCAATGCGAGAGGCGGCGCCTTTGTATGTTCCTCCTAAGGGAGCAGGGACTAGTTCGGATATTAACTCCGCCGATGCAAGGGGATATTTCGTATATAATTGGGTTTACACTCCATGGCATAGGGCCGATGTTATGGCACTAAAGAATGCGTTGCCTGACCCCCGCAAGAATCCAGCGGCCTTCTATGAAGAAGTCGAGGGGGCCTTGAATTCTTGCATTATGACCTTAGCGGATATAGACCTGTTCTTTGGCCTTATCCTACCGCCGGATACGTGGCGCTCTGTCCGAAAGGTAGATGATGCGGTTGCCTTCAAGGCCCGGTGGTCTGACCTTGAGGATGAGGATAGGGAACGGAAGCCCGCACAGAAACCACCCCAGAATATTTTAGATCTCCCTGCGGCTATTGTGGCTAAGTTGAAGACGATTATCCCCCCTAAAAAGATTGACTGGAATATGTTAACTGCATGTAAGCAGAAAGTTGACGAGTCAGTTGCGGACTTCTTTACGCGCTTTGAGGAGACGTTTCATGATTTTAGTGGCCAGTCGCTTACTGACGACACGGGCCGCCACCTTTTCGCGGACAAATATGTGGCTAATCTGCTACCGGCAGTTGCGGCCCGGTTAAAAGCGAGTGAAAGTTCTTGGTCCTCCGCGACACCGACGGCCCTTCTGACTATCGCTCAGTATTATGAGCGTCAGGAGCACGAGGCGAAGGGCCAGGAGGAGAAGAAATCGAAAGATCTCAAAACCAAGGTGATGTTAGCACAAGTATATGGCCCGCCCCGACGGGGTAATAATAATAGAGGAAGGGGCGGATCTTATGGTCCCCCTTCGGGCCGCTCTGATTTGAATAGGAACCAGTGTGCGTACTGCAAGCAGTTGGGCCATTGGGCCAGGGATTGCCCAGCGTTGCGTGCTTCGCGTCAGGGGCACACTCCGGGTGGCCCGAGAGGTAGAGGGGGCTTCTCGAACTTTAGAGGGAATTCTAACGATAATGTCCGTTTCGATACTGCCGGGCGGCACCGAGATGGCTCAAATGTTTTTGATCGCCAGCACCAGTATCATGTATCGGACATCGATCAATCGGGATATCATGATTCTCAGCATGCATAGGAATGCGTTGGATGGGGGTCCGAATCAGTTGAGGTGCCGGTCGATCAGACGGGTCCTTATGTATCGGCTGAGGTTTTAGGTTCTACTGATCAGTTCCTAGTGGATACAGGAGCGACACGTAGTGCATTGTCTAGGTACTTGGTTCCGGGGGCTCCCCCATCCGGCTCAATAGTTACATCGGTAGGGTTTGACGGTACACTCTCCCGAAGCCCTCTTTCACAGCCCCTTACATTTAAGGTTGATTCTTTTTCTGCGCCCTGTCCGTTTTTGCTTGCTCCGTATACACCGGATAACATTATGGGCCTTGATATGTTAAAGTATTTTAGGGCTACAATCCGCTGCTCCCCTGAGGGTGTGAGGGTGATCTTAAATGACAACTATCCCAGGTCTGGGCGGATGTGTACGATATCAGAGGATGCGTTGTTGGCTACCCTCCCCCGAGCTTTATGGGCGACTTCGGACACAGATGTGGGACAAATGGTGATTCCTCCGGTCCACATTAGTGTCCAGGAGGGGGCGGTGCTACCACGCCTCCCGCAGTATCGTATTTCCCAGGAGGGCGAGGAAGCTCTCATACAGATTGTGCAAGATTTGATCGCAGTAGGGGTGGTGGAAGAAGTTCCCTACAATATCTGTAACAGTCCGATTCTCCCTATTCTGAAAAAGGATACGGATGCAAAGGTCTATCGGTTCATAATTGATTTGAGGGAGGTAAACAAGATCGTGATACCTCAGTACCCGGTGGTTTCCGATATCACGACGTTGCTTACCTTGGTCCCGCCTACGGCGACCATGTTTTCAGTGATTGATTTGAAGAATGCCTTCTTTTCCATTCCCATTCACCCTGATAGCCGATTTCTTTTTGGGTTCACATTAAACAATAGATCTTATCGTTTTTGTAGAATTCCCCAAGGCTATACAGAAAGCCCTAGTATTTACAGTCAGGCTTTGAAACGACAGTTGGATTCCTTTGTTTTACTCGAGGGGGTCGCCCTCATTCAATATGTCGATGACATCTTGTTGGCGGCTGACACCCTGGAATTGTGTGAGAAAAGCACGCTATCCTTACTTTCCTTTTTAGCATCCCACAATCACAAGGTCTCTAGGAAGAAATTGCAATTCTGTAGACCAAAGGTGACTTATTTAGGTCACCTTTTGTCTAAGGAGGGGCGTGCACTCACACCAGATCGTATCCAAGTAATTTTGGACACACCGAGACCATCCACACAGAAGGATGTGCGTGCATTTTTGGGTCTTGTTTCTTTTTGTAGACAGTGGATATTGGGGTTTTCACACATAGCTAAGCCATTACTAGCTCTTTTGACAAAAGACACGCCTATCCCAATCCCTTGGTCAGCTGAGTGTGATGCTGCTTTTCAGCAACTGCGACAGGCCCTTTGTTCAGCACCAGTGTTAGGGACCCCTGATTATACAAAACCCTTTTCGTTGTATGTGCATGAGAAAGATGGATGTGCATTGTCAGTCTTAGTACAGATGCACGGCGACAAGCAGCGCCCTTGTGCATACTTTTCAGCTGTGCTTGATCCTGTCGCCCGAGCATTACCAGGGTGTTTTCGCTCGGTAGCGGCGACAGCTGTGTCAATACGCCAAAGTGAAGGAATTGTGCTGTCCCATAAATTGTTGGTGTTAGTTCCCCATGCTGTGGATGCCCTGCTTAATCAAACTAAGACGCAGCATTTGACCAGTGCCCGTTTAACGGGATATGAGCTGACGCTTTTGGCTCCTCATATTACGTTGAAAAGGTGCGTGACATTAAACCCGGCCACATTATTGCCATACCCCGAGACCCAGCCTGAGGCGCAGAAAGCGCATGATTGTATTCTTGTGACTGAGGAACAAACAAAGGGTCGTATTGATCTCCAGGATACGCCCTTTTCAGAGGTAGATGGAGAGTTGTGGGTAGACGGATCATGCCTGAAGCTACCAGATGGTACGACTTCAGCAGCGTATGCAATTACCACATTACACACGATAGTGGAGACAGCACGCATACCACAGAAATCAGCTCAAGCAGCGGAACTGATAGCCTTAACACGAGCATGTGAGCTCAGTACAGGATTGTGTGTGAATGTTTACACAGATAGCCGCTATGCCTTCGGAGTAGCGCACGATTTCGGCCTACTCTGGAAGGAGAGAGGGTTCTTAACGTCACATGGGGTACAGATAATGCATGGGGAGTTAGTCCACAACCTCTTAACCGCATTGACATACCCGAAGAAAATTGCCATTGTTAAGTGTAGTGCCCATAGGAAAGTAGTTGATAAAGTTGGAGAAGGGAATGCGTTAGCGGATCGAGTAGCACGGGAGACCGCGATGCAGCCTGGCGCTACTGCCATGTATGTAGTAAAGTCACAGGTGGAAAGATGGCGAGATGCGAAGGAAGAAGTGCGAGAAATACAGAGGACCGCTTCTGACAAAGAGCGGGAACGATGGGCTAGCGAAGGGGAACTGGATGATGAGGGCTGTTGGAGAAATAAGCAGATGGATAGATGGAAATTACCCACGGCCTTTGTACAACCTATGGTTCAGATGGCACATGGGCTAGCACATGTTGGAGCTTCCGCAATTGTGAAATTGCTTACCCAAGTCTGGGAGCATCCAGAGATTGCTAGCACAGCAAAGAGGGTGGTGCAGACCTGTATGATCTGCCTGAGGTATAACCCAGGGAAAGGCACTCGAACTCCAGCAGGAGGATTTGCGACGCCCACTGCACCCTTTGAGGTTCTGCAGATGGACTACATCCAGCTTGAGCGCTGTAACAATTTGAAGTATGTTCTAGTAGTGGTCTGCGCTTTCAGCAAATGGGTTGAGGCGTACCCTACGAAAGACAATACTGCAATGACTACAGCAAAGCTATTGCTGAAAGAGTTTTTCCCTCGATACGGCGTCTGTAGACTTCTGTGGAGTGATAATGGCCCTCACTTTGTAGCGGATGTTATAAAATATGTCTTGAAGGGCCTAGGCATCACCCAGAAGTTCCACGCCGTATTCCACCCCCAGTCTGCAGGACTAGTCGAGAAGTATAATGGTACACTGAAGCTTAAGATCGCCAAAATCCAAGCTTCAACATCTTTGACTTGGCCAGACGCCCTGCCACTGGCGTTATTGTCAATTAGGTCGGTGCCACACTCTCGAACTGGCCTTACGCCATATGAAGTTGTATTTGGACGCCCAATGAATATTTGGGGTCCACCGAGGCCTAAGGCTGTGTATGATGTACCTTGTGTAATGATGAGCGATTATCTGGCACAGTTAACGGATAATTTGGTTTCTATTCATCAACAGGTCCGAGAGGCGCTCCCTGATCGGTCTACCGGCGAAGGGCATGGTCTCCGACCTGGCGACCATGTGATGGTGAAGGTCTTCGACAGAACGAACAGTTTGGAGCCGAGATGGGTCGGACCTGAGCAGGTTCTCCTTGCAACAAGGACGGCAGTGCGAGTCTCGAACAGGAAGAATTGGATCCATTCCTTACACTGTCGAAAGGTACCGCCCGGATTGGTGGAGTCTGCCGTGCTGACCGATCAACGAGAAATCCTAGCAGCAGAGACAGGCCGTGCTACGGAGCCAAACGACACTGAGGAGCTCTTTCCGGACCACGCGACTTCTGGAGGAAGGCGATATCATCTGCGACCAAGGAAGTGAGGTTTCCAGTACCGGGACATACTGTCAGAACGGCCCTTGGGTTAGTGAAACGGAGAGCCGATGAGGCAAGGGGGGGGGATCAGCCCTGCATTAGTGTAGCGACACCCGTCTTGGCCCGCTGGTGAAGAAATCAACCGCTGCCCAAGGGGAAGAGTTCTGACAGACTTTTTAGTTTCAGGAAGATATCAGGGTATTGTTTCTTTTGACATGGAGAAGAAGAAAATCCTTTGTGCGTTGGGGTTCATGCTAACAGTAGCTATCGTTGGTATAACCACATGGTTTGTGGAGGAGGCAACTCCTGCTCGAAAGACACTTGTGTTGACGACTCCAGTGCCTGCGGAGCACTACTTTTATACATTGCCATATCAAGAGTTAAAGCATCGACAATCCTATTTGAATAACACTTTCATTCAGATGCTGCATCACACCCACGTTGCTACGAATGCTACGAACTGTTGGATATGTGGGATGATGCCAGCCCATCAGAAGAAAGGAGGTACGCCATTCATACCACTTCCTTTCTCTCATAATGGCTCTTGTAGAGCATGGTACACTTTGCTGTTTGCCACTCGGAAACCGACAGTGGGACGATTGCTTTTCAGACTCAATAAAGAATGTCATCAAGATAAAAATGGATATCCACAAGCAAATGGGACAATTTGGGAATGGGAAGAGTACCGACCGGACAATGAATCCATTCCCTATATCTTCACGAACACAAGAGACACTGTGGGGAAGGACAAATTCGTAATCCAAGTAGCACAAGCTCAAGCGGACCTGTGTGTCCAGAGTGTGGGTTTTATCCCTGTTGGTGTCAGTGATTGCATAACCGTATTAAACATCGACGGGTTAAATAACAGTACCTTCCTAGCGTCCCATAATACCTATTTTGTATGTGGAAATAAAGGTTATTACCGTTTGCCGGCTGGGTGGTCTGGGGTATGCTATGTATCATTCCTATTACCTCCTGTATTCCTAGCACCCGCGTCATATCATAAGGATTTAAAACTGTTGAATAATGTGACTGTAAATAGATATAAACGTACTCTATCAATTGATGATGTGGATCAAACAGATACAAGCTTGCAACAGTATATTGATTTTAACTTAGGACTGTTTTTCTTTGTTGGAGCTGCTTTGAATAGTAGGAAGATCCGAAGATTGACAAGAGTGGTAGAAGCTGTGACAAATCAGACTGCTGCCGCTCTTGGGAATCTTACGGAAGAGTTACAAATAACGAGGATTGTTGCGTTGCAGAATCGTATGGTGTTAGATGTAATGCTAGCTGATCGAGGAGGAGCCTGTAAAATTATTGGAAGTAGCTGCTGTGTGTTCATCCCTGATCATACGCCATCCGTTTATAACGCCATTAACAAGCTGCATAAAATAGCAGCTGAAATCCACACAGAAAACGGCACTTGGTCCTTTTCTGGATGGTTTTGGGCGTTGGTTACTGCCTGGGGATGGAAGGTCTTAACTGGTCTCTGCATTATTATAGCAGTTCTGTTCCTTTTCTGTATGTGTATTCAATGTGGACCATTGTGCTGTTCCGTATGCATTTCATTCTGCATTCCAGATAAGAAAGCTATTGCCGATGTTGCTCGCCAGAAGGGTCTAGCTAAAGAGGTTAAGGGAATGATGATAATTGATATATATGATGATTATTCTTGGAAACCGGATGTCTTCAGTAAATGCTGAAAGGGTCGTCTGTTGTAAATTAAGGCAGAATGTGATTAAGCATTTACTGAAAACATTAATGCTTTCCCTTGCGATCATGTTTTCTTCGTTATGTTGACCGAAGTCCGGACTCCATTTTGTATTGACATGCTGCCATGTGTTCGTCACGAGGAGAGTCCGACCTCTGTGTTAGTTGCTCTTGTAATCTGCCTAGCAACAGTTTATAAATAGCTCCCTCTTGTCCATCTGGCGCATGCCCAGACTTGACCACATTTGTTATAATTAGCCTTGCTTGACCATGTGTTTCGCGGGCTCAAGGAGCGTGTTGGCTCCGCCCATGTATTGATTCAGTATCGAGAATGACCATAAATGGTAATGTTCTTCGGCCTTATGTTGTATCCACCCACTATGAGCCCCTCTGTTGTGTATAAAAGGGGACTGTGTACGAATGTTCTTTGTGCTACTCCAGGCAATACTGAAGAGTGTTGTGTGGATTGTAGGACCACCCTTAAGGGTTAATAAACGTTGTCTTTGTACTTTGCAGTTTCCGTGCCAACTTCCTTATAGATTCCGTTACAGGAGAGCGAACCCTTGTTCTTGCGGGCCTAGCTGGGGCCTGTATTCATCACAAAGGGATAGAAAAGAATGCATGACATAGATCAATCACTGTATACCATTCCGCATCATGGGGAATCTGGTACAAAATCACTGATGGGTTTGGTACAATGGGACAGCATGATACCACGATTTTGTTTACCTTTCTCAAATCTTGCACTATCCCGAATTTCCCATTAGGCTTTTCCAGTCCCATTATCGGTGAATTACATGGACTACTCATAATTTCTCTCAAAATACCTTGCTGGATCATTTTCTCAATAATTGGAGTAACCCCTTCAATTATCTCCGGTGTCAATCTGTACTGAGGAACATTTGGATAACTTATCCCTTCCTTCACAGTTATTCTAACTGGATCTACGTTTCTCATTAACCCTACATCTTCTCCAGTAAAATCCCACACTTCTGCCTTCACTGACTGTTTCAATTCTTTAGGTAATTCATCAGGGTTGAATATGGCATAAGTCTCAGTCACCTCATCTTCTCGGTTAGCTATAGTCATTTTATAGAGCACATCCTCATCTGGTGTTTCAAATGCTATTCCATCTGGAGTACAGAATATAGTGCAATTCATCTTACACAATAGGTCCCTGCCTAATAGATTCACTGGACTGGTATCACACACAACCAAGCGGTGCATCTCGGAAAATTTCCCTATACTAACCTTCACTGGTTCTGTCAAAAACGTCTTTATCTGTCTGTTGGACACGCCAACTACTTGGATTGTTTCATCCGAAAGAGGAAGATTCTTAACATCAGCTGATCTAACAGTTGATCGAGTAGCACCAGTGTCCACTAGGAAAGTGATATCTTCATCATTTACCCTCCCATCTACAAATGGTCCTGTCTGGTCTACTTCTAGAGTTGCGCCAAGTACGTACTCTTCTTCCTCCCTTCGGCACCGTCAATAATCTCCTTCTGTGTCACTCTCATCGCGTTGCTGCCAATACTGTGAAACAGCGCGAGCGCGCGGCGGTTTATTTACCTGTTCTTCATTGTAGAATCCCGATTCACTACTATACTTCTGGGTGTTTCTGCTCTGCGGGAAAGGTGGTTTTGGCACCTGATTCTGTGAAGTAACCACCTGCTGCTGTTGCTGCAGTTGACCACTCACCTCATTTTGCATCTGCGGATTCAATGATGCATTTCCATTATTAGTATTTGGAGGATTTTTACACTCGGATTTCCAATGCCCTAACCTACCGCAATTATGACATGGGAACTTCTTTTTAGCTTCTTCTATATTATCTTTCCCTTTTCCTGGGCCAAATCTCGGTTTATTTCCTGGGTTATTTGCTTGTTCGACCAACTGAGCTTCCTGTCTTTCAGCTACCTTTACTTGTGCCTGCATCCCTTTTTCTTTTAATTTTTGCTGTTTAGCCTCAATTTCATCACTAAAATATTTAGCATGTCTCAATACTTCATCTATTTTCTTATTCTGCCAATCAACTGTATGCTGTTTTATCATGTCACCAATTTCTGGGCGTAAACCATATACAAATCTGTATACGAAATGACTCAAATCCTTATCACTCAGGTTATCTTCTCAACTGAACTGCTTAAAAGCTTGAATTAGTCTCTCATAGTATGCATGTACTGATTCCTTTGCTTCCTGATGCGTCCGATTGATCTTTACCCAATCTGTCTCTTTAGGGGGCACTTTGTTTTTCAAAAATACCATAACCTGTTCATACTTTTTCATTACTTCAGGATCTGGGGTTCCTGTCTTAGGATCTCTAGGGTACTCCTGAGTGGGCCAGTTGATCATCAACTTGCACTCAGACCATAAATCTGCCAGTACTATTATATCGAACAGACTATTCAAGTCTATCCACAGTACTTTGGACAATTTTACAAATCTGTCTACCTGCCTGTACCACTCGACGGGCTTTTCGCGTAGTCGAGGGAAATCATTTGTAAATGACAAAATGTCCTGTCTTGTCCATGGGACATGTACATATCCTCCTCCTGGAATCTCCCTCATTGGGTATTCAGCCACTACCTTTTCTTTTTCTCTAACAGGAAATGCAGAAACTGTCTTTTCTGGGGCATCATTACGCTTTCTATACCATTTACTTCTCCATTTATCCACGTCTCCCCATTTTCTTAATACAATGATTATGTCCTTAATTTGACCTATCTGTCCTGTAGTGTTCAGATTTTCAATGTCTTTTTTAGTAAAATCAACTCGATAGGGTTTCTGCAACGCTTCTACTTTATCAATATCTATTCCCATTTCATTCGCAACTTCTCCTAATCTTTCATGCAAATTCCTCGCTCTCCATGTCACACTCTTGCATAGAAATAACAGCTCTTCATCCTGATAAAACTTTAATTTTTCTACCGGAATAGTCAATACAATCAATTCTTCCAATACCATCCGTAATATAGCCACATCTATTGACTGGGAGTCTTTATCTTGTCTCTGCCACCCTTTTAACCATTCACTCAATTCTTCCACAGAAGGTCCTACCGGATTTTCTACATTACTCTGCTCTGGATTTCTCTGTGGTTCCAACAAAGCTTCTACTGTCGTTCTACTCCTTTCAGCATAATTCTGATTTATAAAAGGATTATTTGAAACATGTGGTTCAAACATATTTACTGTCGGTCCCCATGAATTCTCAATTTGACTCCGTTCTGGACTCTCAACCACATTATTGTTCCGGTATGGTACCGTTAAGCAAGGTTCACTATCCTTTTGCTTCTCAAAAATGGGCATTACTGGACCTATAGTCACAG
Organism: Triturus cristatus; assembly: GCF_964204655.1. NCBI lineage: Eukaryota > Metazoa > Chordata > Amphibia > Caudata > Salamandridae > Triturus > Triturus cristatus. Next base: position 965,856,670 of record NC_140589.1, read on the forward strand.
GAACTGTTACAGCTTCTAAATTCTTAGTTAATTCTCTTATTTTCTCTGTCAATTCTAAAGTTGTTTTGGCCAATTCTGCTGAATTTTCACTATCTATTCTATTCTCCGATTTCTTTTCTACTTCTCTGATAGAGTTTCTTTTTTCTAAATCTGGTGTCATAGTCTCAGTTTTAATAATTCGTAATGTTTCTCTCATTGGGGCACTTGGCGTCAACATTTCTGGGTCTGGTCGGTACGGTGGTGGATTTTTATAAAACACATAATCCAGCACGTCATCATCTGATTCATTCGCCCCATAACCTCTTGATTCCACATTATTCCTTTTTTCCACACATTTTCTTCCTTCATTCTCTCCTACCGTTCTTACAGGAAACACACCCTCAGTCATACTTGCATTCCGCCATCTTTTCATTCGATCCTCATGCGTTTCATGTCCATATGGTCTACCAAATAGATGTCTATACCCCCTACCACTCCATTGTCTCTCTCGTTCATGCATTTCGTCTTCCCATTCCGTCAATGCCTCAAACTGTGTCGGTCTAGGTCTTGGTTCTAAATCTGTCATTTTCTCACGCAGATTCCTTAAAACCGCTAAATTAAAGGAACCGTGTTCTGGAAATGCCAAGACTCCATCGTCCTTGGTATATTTTACCCAATTGTCTAACCAAATACAAGTATGATACCCATATTTTGCAATCATCAAAGATGCGGGTGTAATCGGTGGAGGAAGTAATTGTCCTTCCCTAGTCTTGACCTGTTTGTCTTTCTGAAACCACTTTTTCATTTTACCAAACCACGACTTTTTCTTCTCTGGCGGTTGGTAATACATGTTCTTGATTTCTGTGTATCGCTAGTCTCTCTACAACTGTACTGCTACTCTGTCCACTCACAGCGCGACTCACACTAACGCACTAATCAGGAGCGTCTACGTCACTGTCTCTGTCCTCTAATCCCAGCGCGACTCACACCAACGCATCAATGGAAAGCGTTTACGTCACCCTGTATTTCTCCACTCCTAGCGCGGCTTTACACTAACGCACCAATCCGGAGCGTTCTACACTTCTGATCCACTGTCCAATCCCAGCGTGATCGTTCTGACGTCAGCAGCCGCTGTGGCAGCTCTGCTCCTGTCTACCCCTCCTTTACAAGTCCGCTCAGTGAACTCTTTTTGCAACTTTACAATTTTATTAGTAACAACACTAAAACATCTCCATTGTCTGCTCCGCTAACCAAAGAATAGCAACAGACCTTTCTCACGAGAATTCCGTCTTTCCCGAGAGCAGCGCTTACCTCTGCCCTACTACGGAATCATTACTTCCGTTGATAAAGTAGTACATCCCTCTACTTCACCCTTCTAGCAAGCATTAGCTAATTGTTTCTCTGGTATTTTAGAAAATAGACCTAGAGTTTCGCAATCAATCCGAATGCCTTTACATTCACACTCGTTCATACAAGAAAATGTAGTACATACACACAGAATCCTGTCTTTCCCGAGAACAGCGAACAGTATGTCCTGCTACAGAATTATGACACGTGTTAACAAAGCAGCGCTTCCCTCTACTTTGTCCTTCTAACAAGCTCAGAGAACACCTGCTACCTTTTCTGTGATAAGCGTTATCGGTATGCCAATTGGTTTCCTGGTACTTAAAGACCAACATTTCACAGGTAACCTTCGCTATCATACGCACTTCTTTCACACCGAGAATTTTCTAATGGTAACACACGACGATGCCACCGAATCGAACCCAGACAATGCGCCGTGCAACTTCACTTGTCACACGTTTCCCCTGTGTGCCTACAGGGCAACAACAATTCCGCCTTTCCCGAGAGCAGCGCTTACCTCTGCTCTACTACGGAACTGTTACAAAACTTCCGACTTCCTACATCCCAGAAGCCGTGCAAACAACATATAATTGGACGCGACTCAACATAGAGTGTTAGTACATAAACCAATACCAAATAATAAAAAATCAATAAGCTATTTACAAGCAAATGTTCACCAAACCAAAACAGTAGTAAACCATATCTCTGCTACCAAGAAAACTGTTGCAGCGCGGAATGCAAAATCCCTCCTTTCGTCACAGATTATAGATCACACTCATTCACTACATTCGCTGGTGGGGCCCATAACACCAACATATACTCATCTAATAACCTGTTTCAAAGAGGTGATTGTTCCACTCGCTGTAATGGAAGAGAGTACTCACATAACCCTATTCATAAGCTTCACTTTAGTACTCCTCCCATGTATAGGCCATGGATCTACTTAGCTGCTGGTTTGAAATGATATCGAAAACTATAACATTATTTACATAAACACATTTGCTCAATAATAATGACCCAACACAATTCTTATAATGATCAATACATTTTATCTAAATAATTAAAAATTCGAGTCTCTGGGTTTTAATCAAGCAAAATAGAACATCATATTTACCTATTCTGTCTAAAAGCCGCCCTCTAAGTCAGAATCTTGGTCATCAGTTCATACTGTCAGAGTCTTTGGAAAACAGCTGTCCTGCAGTGTCACCATCCTCTCCGTCAGCATAACGTCAGGAAATCGCAAATCTTCTGAAGGGTCTCGCACTCGAGCATAGAGAGATGGGATCTGATCTATCCTCTCTAGTCTACTTTTTTTATAGGGAAAATTACATTCCAAAGTGTAACAATTTATATTTTGAACTGTTCTGAATGGTCCTTTGGGAAAGGCTTCGACTTCTTTCCCATACATATAATGTGTCTTTAGATATAGTTCCAATCCACGCAATAGTATATTTTCATTGTTTCTTTCAGTGCTGCTGGCCGAAAGCCCAGAGCGACCTTGGCTGGCCCAGTTGAGTCGGGGTCGTAGAATGGTTGCGGCAGCTGATTGGCGACGCATGAGCACTTCACCCTGAGATGCTTATAATGGAATTGTTCTCGTTTAACAGGGACGTCAGCCATTTTGTGGCCACCAAATGGTCAACTTAAGCAAAGAAACACAAAAATGTAATTAATACATAAAAATTACTATTATTTTGTTATCCCCTTACTAATAGCCATATGTGTATGTATTTATCTAGCAGAGGCAACACTTAATGCAGGTTACATTCACATTAATAAAGCACACACCACAAATACATCACATAAGCAACATATAATCATGCAATTTCTAATTGTCTATTATTAATATGCATATGAAAATTAGTTTACGACATTAATTTGGCCATGCAAAATCAATTCCCACGTGTCTTTCTTATATTAATAATGTTGATCAGTACGCACAGCAAACTATTAATATAATCACTATTAATTAATTAATCTTATTAATCCTAACATGCAAAATGGAGAGGGTATATAATTTTTAAAGATAACCCCACTCCAGCAATTTCACCCAACAATATGTGGAAAATGTGTTTTGTTCAGCAAAATTTGAGGTTTGTAGGGAATTCTGGGTAGGAAAAAGTTGGAGGATCCACACAAGCCATACCTCGCTGGACTCCCCCTGGTGTCTAGTTTTCATAAATGTGTGAGTTTCGTAGTTTTCAAAGATGGCCACCGAGTCCAGGGCCAAAAACCCAGGTGACTCTTCTTGCAAAACCAAGTTGTTTTGTGATAGTTCATTTTGCTGTCTCCTCAATACGTTTTGGGCCCTTGCCTGTCGCGGGTACTTGACCCACCCACACGAGTGAGGTACCATTTTTATTGGGAGACCTGGGGGAAAGCTGAGTGGTAGGAAATGTGTGGATCCATGCATATTCCAGAACTTTCCCACTTGAAAATTTGAGAAAAAAGTGATTTTTATCAGCTAAATTTGAGGTTTGCAGGGGATTCTGGGTAGGAAAACTTTGGGGGACCCATGAAAGCCATACCTCGCTGAACTCCCCCTGGTGTCTAGTTTTAAGAAATGTGTGAGTTTGGTAGGTTTCCCAAGATGGCGGCCGAGCCCGTGGCCAAAAACCCAGTGACCCCCATGGAAAGCCAAGTTGTTTTGTGATAGATCATTTTGAAGTCTCCTCAATACGTTTTGGGCCCTTGCCTGTCACGGTTACTTGATGCACACACGCAAGTTAGGTACCATTTTTATCGGGAGACATGGGGGAACACTAGGTGGTAGGAAATTTGTGGATCCACACAGATTCTAGAACTTTCCCACACAGAAATGTGAAGAAAATGTGATTTTTGTCAGCTAAATTTGAGCTTCGCAGGGGATTCTGGGTAGGAAAACGTTGGGGGACCCATGCAAGCCATACCTCGCTGGACTCCCCAGGGTATCTAGTTTTCAGAAATGTGTGAGTTTAGTAGATTTCGCTGGCCACCAAGCCTGTGGCCAAAAACCCATGTGACCTCAGTGGAAAACCAGGTTGTTTTGTGGTAGGTCATTTTGAAGTCTCCTCAATATGTTTTGGACCCTTGCCTGTCGCGGGTACTTGACCCACCCACGCATGTTAGGTACCATTTTTATCGGGAGACAAGGGGGAATGCTAGGTGGTAGGAAATTTGTGTATCCACGCAGATTCTAGAACTTTCCCACACAGAAATTTGAGAAAAAAGTGATTTTTTCAGCTAAATTTGAGGTTTGCAGGAGATTCTGGGTAGGAATACGTTGGGGAACACACGCAAGCCATACCTTGCTGGACTCCCCCGGGTGTCTAGTTTTTAGAAATGTGTGGGTGTGGAAGGTTTCCCAAGATGGCCGCTGAGCCTGGGACCAAAAACCCAGGTAACTCCCCTTGCACAGCAGGTTGTTTTGTGATAGGTCATTTTGATGTCTCCTCAATAAGTTTTAAGCCCTTGTCTATTGCAGGTACTGGTGGCACCCACGTGAGTGGGGTACCATTTATATTGACAGACCTGGGGGAACACTGGGTGGTAGGAAATATGTGGATCTATGCAGATTCCAGCACTTTCCACCACCGAAATGTGAGGAAAATGTGTTTTTGTAACGCCCTGAACGTCTCAGGATCGTTTAACAGACACGATAATGAGAACGCAACCACTTGTGAAGGTTTAGTTATTTTAATGAAGGCAAAAATAATACAAGGAATAAACAAAGGTTATAGTCACTGGAATCCTCCAGGCTAAGTACGTTACCAGCCCACAGCACGGATGGTCCTAACCGTCCTCTGCATATACGCCGATCCCGGCGTATGCCAACAGAGGGCAGAAATGAAATGGCCGACAATGCCAATCGGTAGGCTGTGAGGGGCACGAAGAGTGTTGAGGAGAATCGAGGAGTCAGGGAAACACCCAGCCGGGGTCTCTACCTGAAGGGAGCAGCCGCTCAACCTCTTCCTCAGACTGCACCAGGACGCGGAGTCACCTCCTGGTGATGCGTCACCGATACCCCAATCACAAGCAAAGAAGACTGAACCGAGAGCAGCCGCTCGATCGATCCTGTGGACTTCCGAGTCTGTAACGCGGCAAACACCTCCTGGTGTGCGTTACAGCTGGCAGTCCCTGTATCTCTGGTCGGGCTGGGAGTTACGACTCCAACCAGCAAAAGCGCCACTGCGCTTTGACTCAGCCGAGTCAAAAAGCGAAGCTCAATGGTTATCCGGTAGAGCTTCCGGGTCCTTCACAGGTGACGATGGGGCAAGACACGGCCCAGGGAGTAACGACTCGACCTACCTCCGTTCTTGCCTTTGTGGTAAATAAAATATTACGCTCTCAGAATTTTTAGTATATAAATAAGATCATGCATAAAGCAAGAGGCTGAGTCTGTGGTATCAGGTTCATAAAGGGCTTTATTCCAATAACTCGAGTCAAAGGGAGAATATTACCATCACCACAAAGGATCTGGAAAGGGACTCAAAAGTATTCTCAATATTCTCAAAACATTATTCACAGAGTACAGTATATATACATCTCTCAATTGTACGTAAGCAAAAGAGCAAGAGAGAATGAGATAAGAGCATGTGGGCGTGTAAGTAGGCGTGAAGGTGGGCGTCCATGTGGGCGTCCACTTGATGATAATGGGTAATTTGTCATGTGTGGGTGGATACCTGGAGGGGGTTGCGTGATCTGCTGGAATTGTACTGGAACTTTGCCTTACTTGTGCTCAACTCGAGCATGACGTGTAACTGACGTGGGGAGGGTTGCTATGCAACCGGACAAGTCTGGAAGTGAGGCCTTCAGTGAGTGAGGCCTTCAGTGTCAGGACGACCAGCACATCTTGTATTATCTGATATCCGATGTCTGGAGCAGGGACTGATTTGTGACATAGGTTGCTCATCACCAAGAGCCGATGTGGCATCTATTTCTTCATTTACTTCATTTACTGCAGAGGCCTTACATGGGGGCTATGGGCTTTTTACTGACGTGAGCTTTGCAATCTCACAAAGAGAGATAGTAAGGCTGGGCTCCCTCCTTGCAGATGGGTCGCGTTCATTCTTCCTTCACCAGGCAAGAATGCGGCTCTGTAGGAGTAAGCAGATAACCGTGCTCAATACTGTCTCGGCACCTCGGTCGGGGCCCCTTTGGCTGAGGCCCAAGTGTGCAAGGCCAAGGATACGTAGCTGCAGCTTTCAGAGCGTTCTGAGGCATGAAACCTCTTTTCGGCTCTGGCTGAGCCATAAACATGGGCTTCATGAAAATGCAGGAAAACATGATGAAAAACGTGTAGGCCTCAATACAGATTTGTCGTTTCTCTCATGGGAGACTGGATGATGGCAGGCCACGTTATAGCATAAGCATCATGATAGAAAGGCCATGGAGGGGAAATACATAGGTTACATGTATGTGCACATAAGCGTTGGGGGGGGGCACATGGGGACACATAGGCCTCATAGATTTTTATTTTCCTCATTCCCTCCTTGTACCCTAGTGAACCCCCTATGTAACGTCTATTTTCATGAGACAGTCGATCTGTTCTTGCAGCATTATTTTTCCATTTTCAATGCTTTGTAAATAGGGATGTGGAACACATGCAGTAGCACACAGGCCACAAATGGCCGGGCCACACTGCAGACATAGGCAACAACTGAATATCATTAATAGTATCAACCCACAGACGGTCAACACTTTCCATCCCCAAGCCGATATTAATCCCCAGAGCCAACCGGACCATGTCCACGTGCCTGGGTCTTGATGTATGTTTTGGGCAATCTTGTGGAGCCTTGTTATTGCTTTGTATTCTTTGGCATCACCGTTGATGGATGTCATTAAGGCAAACCATGCTCCGCAAGAACCATTATGGGAGAACGGAAAAGGAAAAAGAGGCAACACTCCCTTTACCTTCTGATACGGGGGAAATCGGCCACAGACCCAGCAGTCTGTAGCATTGCTAGTCTGATGTGAATGGTGCAGCATCTGAATAAAGGTATTGTTGCGTAAGGCAAGTCGATATGATAGCTCATGGGATGGCAGATCACTAAATGTGTGCTTTATGGTATCATTAGTGGAGGAGTATAAGAGTGAGGCAATAGGAGGAAAAATAGCATGTAGTATTAAGCTGATACATATTATCGTGATGCAGAGAAGAGATAGAAAAATTACAGTCACTATACATCTACCACGTAATATTTTACAGTATTTGCTTTTTATCTTGCTCTTTTTATCAATGTTATTGTCCAAGATCTTATGCAAGCCAGAATACATGTTCAACCGCTTCACCACCTAGTGGACTTAATTGATCAAACGGGTTCTGACTTTTTAGATCTAAGTTTAGCTTTGTGGAAACTGCTGGGGAGTCTCCTCTTAGAAAATGGTGTTCAAAGTCTGAAAAAGGTATTTTCCTTTGTAAAAGAGTGGTGAAGGTGCAACCATCCTTTCCGCCCTTTGACTTTAACGGCCGTCCCCGTGGTCCAGAGCACTGACTTTGGCGCCTTCCATCCAGGAGCGATGGAGTATTCTTTGACCTGGGTGTTGTCAGGGAAGGCGGCAGCAACCTGCGAACAACAAGAGAGTAGTGCAGACATCAAGGAAGCCAGGTAATCTGTCAGCATGTTACTATCAACATCAGTAATCTTTTAGGCATTGGAGTGCCCCACATATTTGGTAGTCTACCAAAGACCACTTCATAGGGAGATAAGCCTGTTCTAGAATGGGCTACCATTCGCATGTAAAAGAGGGCAACCGGCAGGGCTACCATCCAATCTACACCTTTGTCTGCGCAAATTTTTAATGTCCGATTATGTCTTTCTACAAGGCCTGCTGCTTCAGGATGTCGCACACAATGGAATTTCCAGGTATACCCTAACAGAAGGGACACCTGCTTCATTAGTACCAGGACATATTTGTAACCTCTACATCTGTTTATTTGGATATAATCCATTTGGAGCACTTCAAAAGGGTGGTCAGGTGGATGGAATCCACCTTGTTCCATCGGAATGCCTTTACCTGGATTGAATTGGCAACAGATCATACATGTTCTGACCTTTTGTTTCGCTGCTGCACGCAGGTGCTTGTTGAACCATATATTCTGTAAGCTATCTATCATTGCTTTCTCTCCTAAGTGTGCAGGACTATGTGCGGTATTTATAATCACTTGTACCATCGAATCAGGAAGAAACCATGTGGATTTGCCCTTATTCATCCAACCCTGATCAGTCAGTACCCCTCCTTGTTCCGACCATTTCTTTAATTCGTCTAGAGTAGCATGTGTCTGAATGTCTTGTACATCCCTGGAAGGATCCCTAACTGTCATGGCTTTGGACAGTGATAGTATCTGTGATTTTGTCATGTCTAGTGGGGTCCGAGCTGTCTGTTTAGCTGTTCGGTCTGCCAGATCATTGCCTTGGGAAATGGTATCTGTGGCTCTAGTATGTGCTTTACATTTTAGGATAGCTATGGCTGTTGGTAAATGTATTGCTTCCAGTGGGGCTTGAATAAGGGGGCCATGCTGTATCTTGGCCCCATGAGAGGTCAAGAAACCTCTTTCTCGCCACAGAATCGGTGTAAATGTTTACTCTCAGGTGCTTAGCTCTTATGCACGCTTGTGTCAGGGCGATGAGCTCTGCTGCTTGTGCTGACAATATGTCTATTCTTTTAGTCTCTATTATTACAGTATCAGTAGTCACTGCATATGCTGCCACTAATTCTCCCGCCCCTGTCCTCATGCATGAGCCGTCAACTTATAGTGTTAGGTCGGGGTCTGGGAGTGCAACGTCTGTCAAGTCTTGTCTTGGTTTAGTCACGGTATGTATTACTTCAACACAGTCGTGTGGTGAAACGCTTTCTGTACTGGAGGGCAAAAGGGTAACGGGATTCAGTATGTTGCATCGTCTGATCTCTATGTGTGGTTGAAATAGCGTCAACTCATAACCTGTCAGTCTAGCTACAGTCAGGTGTTGTGTTTGTGTCCGGTTCAAGAGAACCTCTACTGCGTGTGGTACTTGTACTGTCAGAGGGTGGCCCAGCACTATCGAGTCACTTTGTCTTATGGCTAAGGCCGTTGCTGCAACTGATTTTAGGCACGCAGGCAAAGCCTGTGCTACTGGGTCTAATGTACTAGAAAAATAAGCACAGGGCTTGTGTTTTCCTGCATGATCTTGTGTTAGGACAGATAGTGCTGTTCCATCCCGCTCTGTCACAAAAAGCATAAACGATTTGTTGTAATCAGGGTTTGCTAAAACTGGTGCTTGACATAAAGCTCTCTTTAATTCTTCAAATGCCACAGTGTGTTCTTGTGTCCAAGAGAGGACTTTAGTAGAAGCTGTCTCCTGTGTCGTCAACTGTATTAGGGGCTTGGCTATGTAAGCATACTGGGGAATCCACTGCCTGCAATTTGAAGTGAGGCCAATGAATGCACGTACCTCCTTTTGTGTCTTGGGCTGTGAAAAACCAGAAATCAATTGAATACGTTCCGGTGCCCACAACTAATTCCCCTGAAAGATCACAATAAAACATGAGAAAAAGGGGAAAGCACCATACCTATTTCCTCGGCTTAATTTCTAAGGGGGCTAATTTCTAAGGGGCTTAATTTCTTAAGGGGCTAGCGGGAAGCGAACCTCCTCAGGGGCCAGCAGAAAGCCAATATTCTCCTCCTTCCCCCCCCCTTTTTGACAGGAGGAAATCTGAAACAGATTTCACTGCTGTCAAACACTATCAAACCCTGTGTCTTGTCAACACTATTAATCCCTGTGTGTAGCTACTGGGCGTAAGCAAAATTATAGGAGATACACAGCGTATTTGAAACGGCGAGAAATCCTTCAAATTAATGTACAAACCTCATTGTGTTAGCTCATAAGCTGGCCAAATGACATCTCATATGCAAATGTCCCTATTACATGAACCTACACCCACCTGAAGTCAATATTAATGCTAGGAGGCCCTAATAGGAATGCTAAATTACCTAAATATTCGGAAAACCAAGTTTAAGAACAGTTGGTAATGTTGATAATTAATAATTTATCTGCTAAAGAAATCAGTCATTTTGCAATAATTTCCACCTATACAATAAATAGCCTAATTTAAAAACAAGTCAACTTTTGGGGCCACCACTTACAAGAATGAGCTTACTAAAGCAAACTTTAAAAAGGAAATCCTGTCAGATATTTTCTCATTACCCTAAATACCGAGCCTCATTTGTCACTCTGGGGTGGCAGTCCTTATTTAAAACAGGCCTTTCAAGAGTTAAGATGCGAGTGCATAGATCATAATGGTTCCTTAATGTCCAATCTGGAAACATATGACCGAGGCTGCCTGTCTATAAGAGAAAGGCAGTCATGTGATACATATTTTAGTCTTGCATAACTTTTTTCTTCTTTTATTCATCTCCAATACCAATTAGACATACACTGATAACGTGTTGTCTACTATTTTGACAGCATGATAAAGGAAATATCATGTCTGTGAAATTTAGTAATTGTGAACAAGTTCCAGCCAAGCGCTGCGCAAAGATTTACGTCGTCACGTCCATCTCTGTAACGCCCAGGAGAACTTGTATCAATGCCAAACATACTGGTCAATACAACACAAAAACAAAACATATATAAAATACATATGCCAAGCCATCAGTATACCAAGCACAGAAAGCATAGACAATTACACTAACATATATAAATGAGCAGTGATGCGCAATTACAGTACCTACAGCTCAGAGGCGAACATTCTTGCCTGCTTAATTTGTCAGGCTTATAATCAATAATTGATTTACCTGCCCTATACACCCCCAACTGACAGTGGGTCATCCCAATGATGACCAGCTGGCAACTGAAATCACCGTGTCAAGTCTGACACACAGGATCAGCAACAATAATCAAAAATGAAGAACACACGAACCTGTCTTTTTTTTATAAAAATGAGCTATGCATCTTTGTACACAATGTACCCTCATGTCCTAGTCGAAGATGCATCTCCCATCTTTCCTCACAGACCCGTAACCACTGGATCATTTATCCAATGCAACTGGTGGCAGCTTGTGGCCACAATTCAAAAATGTCTGAATTTGAAAATCGTTTTTATATAGGCATATAGCCCTTAAAATTCCAAGCAAGAGCAACATTTTACTTTCTGGCCAGAAGCAATATAACAATTGCTAAAAAATAAAACAAATCTTCTCCATAGACATTTCCTCGGGGCACTGGTTTTGCACAGAATAGAACAAGGGAATCTTTCTCGACTTACATTTCTCAGCTGCCCTGTCTTATCAGAGAAGCTAAAAATAGCCCCTCAGCGCGGCCTGAGCCTGGGCTGCCAGCCATCTTTTTTTTGTTTTTCCTACTCCTGGCCCCCAAGGCTCTCCGGCTGCAGGCATTACACAGATGCGATGTCAGAGAAGCTTTCTAAGCAGTGCCTCTGTTCTGCTCCTCTCACCGGCCCCCACCTACACTGGCTACAAGGTCAGAATCTGTCTCCGATTTCTGTATCACATTCTGCTCTACACAGCCCCCACCTTCTCCTCACTCTGAAGCTGTCAAAGACAAAAAGACTACTCAATTCCATAAAAACTGCAATAATTCGCCCAATTAAAAAATTATTTTTACATACAATTTGCACTCAGGGGGTCATAATCTTACCGACTTGACCCAGCACATTGGCTCACTGGACCACCAAGAACACAAACCTGTATTCTTGAACAATTTGCAAATTCGAAATACCCACAATTCTTTTTTCAAGCTAAACTTTTCACTAATTATTTTTTCGTTAACACTTTGTACATTAGGGGTGTCATCAAATCACAGGTGTTGCTCCTTCTCTAGCTACACCCCTCTCAATTTCCTATTGACAACGTAGTCAAATGTTGGACCATGTAAACACCAGCTATGCGCTGTTCATTTGGTGGGTGGCTCAAGAACCTTTGGGCTACTATATCATTATTATATGTATCGTGGTACTTGCGGTGGCACTCTAACTGGTCTTTTTACTGGGGCCACTCTTGCTAGGTCCTCTGAAAGGACGGGATAAATACCAGCAACGTCAGTATTTCTTTTTCTGTCAGCCTGCGCTCATTTTACCTGCTCCACTTCCTCCTGTAACATCTTTTCCTTGGCTTTTCCAGACTCCAGTCTACTTCTCTCTGCTTCGTGAAACACTTACTCTGTCCTCCTATGTGACTCCTTGCGCCAAAACTCAATGGCATCCTTCCGAGCTGGTCTACATTTTCTCTTTCATAAGAGTGTTTCGTTGTCTGTCTACTTGTTCTGCTTTTACTTGGATACCTTCCTCAACTAATACGTTTTCTCGGGCTTTGTCTGAATCCTCCCTACTTTTCTCTTCTTTTCTGAGCGCTTTCTCTGTGCGTCTATGCAATTCTTTACGCCATAATTCAATGGCATTTTTCTGTGACTGTCTGGCTTTCTTTTTCCATAACTCTTCTTCTACTCTCATGATGCAATCTGCATCCCAGGTCCCAGCTGCGGGCCACCTCTGACTTTCTGGTAAATCCTTGGTGTAGTCCACCCATAAATCAAGAAATAATACGGCATCTAGGCCATGATTATGATACATAAAGTACCCTGGAGTGTCCCTAGGTGGAATGGGAACAGCTTCTTCGAGTACCCCTTTTCTGGTTTTGATCTGTCTTAATTTTGAAAAGAGCGGCATTTTTAGACCTTATTACTTGAACACACTTAATACAATAAACACAATAATGAACAATCATTCACACCACAATATGTAGAACGTATTAAAACATTTAACATTTAACAGTTAACGAACGATGATAACTAATAGGAAACTAGTTACTGACATAATACTAACACTAGATAATACTGAATTATATGCAAGACATACTAGATATACTGCTAAACAGTACAGATACACTGCTGAAACAGTGCAGACCGGATTTGTGTACCCAAACCCGTCTTGACCGGCACAACCTAATGTGCACGTCTAACTGCCTCCCCAGCAACGGTACTCACCGGGTAGCACGGAACGGAAGGCCTCGGAACTGAACTGGACTAGACCAAACTGGACTGGACTGGACTGGACTCGTGACTTGGATACTTCGGAACTTCGGAATCTGGTGGGCCTCTGTATACCTCGGACACAGCTCTCTCGCAGGTGGGCTCTGGGTAGGACAATCTGCGTTCCTCACCGCCTCGTCTGGATGCCTGGTCGCAGTCCGTCCCCTTCGTTGGCCTGAGGGAGTTGGCGGGAAGACCCGCGACGTGCGCGCTTGAAGTCCGTCACGGCTATGGAAGGGGGCAAAACTGGACCTTCATCTCCGGCGTGTGGGGAAAGAGATTAAACTGTTCGGGCGCCATTATGTGGTAAATAAAATATTACGCTCTCAGAATTTTTAGTATATAAATAAGATCATGCATAAAGCAAGAGGCTGAGTCTGTGGTATCAGGTTCATAAAGGGCTTTATTCCAATAACTCGAGTCAAAGGGAGAATATTACCATCACCACAAAGGATCTGGAAAGGGACTCAAAAGTATTCTCAATATTCTCAAAACATTATTCACAGAGTACAGTATATATACATCTCTCAATTGTACGTAAGCAAAAGAGCAAGAGAGAATGAGATAAGAGCATGTGGGCGTGTAAGTAGGCGTGAAGGTGGGCGTCCATGTGGGCGTCCACTTGATGATAATGGGTAATTTGTCATGTGTGGGTGGATACCTGGAGGGGGTTGCGTGATCTGCTGGAATTGTACTGGAACTTTGCCTTACTTGTGCTCAACTCGAGCATGACGTGTAACTGACGTGGGGAGGGTTGCTATGCAACCGGACAAGTCTGGAAGTGAGGCCTTCAGTGAGTGAGGCCTTCAGTGTCAGGACGACCAGCACATCTTGTATTATCTGATATCCGATGTCTGGAGCAGGGACTGATTTGTGACATAGGTTGCTCATCACCAAGAGCCGATGTGGCATCTATTTCTTCATTTACTTCATTTACTGCAGAGGCCTTACATGGGGGCTATGGGCTTTTTACTGACGTGAGCTTTGCAATCTCACAAAGAGAGACAGTAAGGCTGGGCTCCCTCCTTGCAGATGGGTCGCGTTCATTCCTCCTTCACCAGGCAAGAATGCGGCTCTGTAGGAGTAAGCAGATAACCGTGCTCAATACTGTCTCGGCACCTCGGTCGGGGCCCCTTTGGCTGAGGCCCAAGTGTGCAAGGCCAAGGATACGTAGCTGCAGCTTTCAGAGCGTTCTGAGGCATGAAACCTCTTTTCGGCTCTGGCTGAGCCATAAACATGGGCTTCATGAAAATGCAGGAAAACATGATGAAAAACGTGTAGGCCTCAATACAGATTTGTCGTTTCTCTCATGGGAGACTGGATGATGGCAGGCCACGTTATAGCATAAGCATCATGATAGAAAGGCCATGGAGGGGAAATACATAGGTTACATGTATGTGCACATAAGCGTTGGGGGGGGCACATGGGGACACATAGGCCTCATAGATTTTTATTTTCCTCACCTTACTGGAGCACCACTCCGGAACACTGCTCTTCACTAAGCAGGTACGTCGGTGTAAACACAATATCCGACAGCGTTGTACCTCCCGGTTCCTCCCTTTATAGGGCGTGTTTTCCTTGAGTTATGTAACAGCTCTCCTGTTTACATAAGGGCGTGTTTTCCTTGAGTTATGTAACAGCTCTCCTGTTTACATAAGGGCGTGTTTTCCTTGAGTTATGTAACAGCTCTCCTGTTTACATAACCTCTCAACCGCTAAGCATCCTGGGAGATGTAGTCCGTTTTCGCTGGTTACCGTTTTCCTCCCCTCGCATGACAGGAATTCTTGACAGTACATCTTCCCTCTCAGCGGCTCCCCACGGGTCCAGCGCTGGCAGGAAAACGCCGATGGAACAAGGAGACCAAGCGCGGAGCATGAACCCCTTCAGCCGGTTCCCATGACTGCTCCTCCGGGCCATAGCCTTTCCACGCAACCAGGTACCACAGCTTCCCCCTGCGCCATTTGGACGCCCGTATGCCCGACACTTCATACTCCACCTCCGACTCCACGCATACCGGCCTAGGTGTCCCAGACGGCTTGGAGGGTGCTGGTTTGAGCAATGATACATGAAAGACAGGGTGTATCCGCAATGACTGGGGCAAGCACACCTTCACGTTCACGGGACCCATACACTTGGTAATTCGATAGGGGCCCATGTACTTGGGATGGAACACACTGTTCTTTCGAAACCTCATGTTTCTTGTGGATATCCAGACGTAGTCTCCAGTGCGGTACAGTGTCCCGGGCCTTCTCTTCCTGTCAGCCGCAGCCTTGTATCTTCTCTTGGCCTCTATTAGGTCAGCCCTTGAGCGCATCAACGTGTCTTTTATGTGTGCCACCCTGTCCGCTGTGGCGGGAATCCTGTCCTCTCTGAACGGATGTAGAAATGGCAAGAACCTGGGATGTTGGCCATAGTTGCTATAGAACGGAGATGACTGTGTGGAGCTGTGAGTGGCGTTGTTATAGGCTATCTCTGCAACCCATAGCAAGTCGACCCATTCTTCCCTGCCCTGGTCCACAAAACATCGCAGATACTGTTTGAGCGTTTGGTTCAGGCGCTCGGTTTGGCCGTCCGTTTGAGGGTGGTAGCTGGTGGACAGGGCGGTCTTAACATGCAGCGCAGTGCACCAAGTCTTCCAGAATTGCGCAGTAAACTGCGACCCCCGGTCCGACACGATCACCCCAGGTAATCCATGCAGTCGTACCACATTCTTTAGGAGTAGTGACGCCAATTCCCCGGCCGTAGGGACTCTCTTGCAGGGGATGAAGTGCCCCATTTTCGTCAAGTAATCCACCACCACCAGTATTGCCGTCATCCCCTGGTCTACCGGTAGGCCCACCACGAAGTCCAGTGATATGCTATCCCATGGTCTATCCGGGGTCGGAAGTGGATGTAAGAGCCCTTGGGTTCGGCCATGGTCGGCCTTCATGGTAGCACACGTAGGACACTCCTGTCCCCACCTCCTGACATCCACTCTCATGGTTGGCCACCAGAAATGCCGTCCCATGCTAGCTACCGTTTTTTCAAAGCCCAAATGACCTGCGCATGGAGAGTCATGGCACCAGATGAATGCTTGTTTCCTTAGCCTAGGCGTGGGTATCAATAGGCACCTGCCCTTCAGGGGTATCCCGTCCTTCAGCTGCCATTCTCTGTGACTGAGGAGCCACCTCCGCCATGCGAATGACCTGATCCCTCTCTTTATTCCCCTCAGGAAAGTATCCGGTTGAATAACCCCCAATACCATCCTCGGGGAAATGATGGAATGCTCGGTCGCAGGCAATGGTTCCTTAACTGCAGATTGACGGGACAGGGCGTCCGCCTTCCGGTTTTCCGTCCCCGGCCGATATGTGATGCGGAAGTTGAACCCCGCAAAGAAGATCATCCACCGCAGCTGTCTGGGAGAAAGGTGTCTTGTGGCCGTCATGAACTGTAGGTTCCGATGGTCCGTGTACACCGATACCACATGTCTTGCCCCCATCAACCAATGCCTCCATTCGGTGAAGGCGTCCTTGATTGCGAGAAGCTCCTTCTCCGCAATATGGTAGTTGCGTTCGGCGTCGTTGAGTTTGCGGGACATGTACGCAACGGGATGAAGCACCCCTGTGTCGTGGTTGCGTTGGGACAAGATAGCCCCCAGCGCCACATCCGATGCGTCCGCTTCCACCACGTAGGGGAGATCCGGATCGGGGTGAGCCAACACCGGCGCCTTACCAAAGGCGCTTTTCAGGGCCTCAAAGGCTTTGTTCGCTTCAGGGGACCAGAAAAACTCCTTGGACTTCCTCAGTAGCTGTGTGATTGGGGCCACCAATCCTGAAAATCCATCTATAAACCGCCTGTAAAAGTTGGCGAAGCCAATGAAACTTTGGACGTCCTTCACGCTTTGGGGCACCGGCCATTCTTTCACCGCCTTGATCTTTCGTTCTGCCATCTCCTGTCCCTCTGGACTCAGCATCACTCCGAGGAATTCCACGGATGTGACGTGGAAGTCACACTTGCTGAGTTTACAAAACAGCATGTTTTCCCTCAGCTTTTGGAGCACAGCTTTGACGTGGTGTACGTGCTCCTCCACACTGGACGAATAGATGAGGATGTCGTCGATATATACGACCACGTAGATATCCAACTCCTCTCTGAATACCTCATTCAAAAAGTACTGAAAGGCTGCCGGGGCGTTGCACAGACCGAACGGCATGACGAGGTACTCAAAAAGGCCGAACCTGGTCTTAAAGGCGGTCTTCCACTCGTCTCCGTCCCTCATGCGCACCAGATGGTATGCCCCTTTCAAATCCAACTTGGTGTAGATACGAGCTTTCTTGACCTGTTCCAGAAGTACACTGATGAGAGGCAAGGGGTACCGATTCTTTACGGTTATCGCATTCAATGCCCTAAAGTCCACACAGGCTCTCAGCTCCCCATTAGCCTTCGGGATGAAGAAGAGTGGCGAGGCGGCCGGAGACTTGGACGGGCGGATGAATCCTAGCTTGAGGAGTTTATCCAGGTACCCCCGGAGATGCACGTTTTCAGGCTCCGTCAGGGCATACAGCCTGCCGCTGGGAACGCTGGCCCCTGGCACCAGGTCGATCTGGCAGTCAAACTGTCTATGTGGTGGTAGCACTTCCGCCTTCACCTCATCAAATACATCCTCAAAACTGTGATAAGCCTGGGGGAGAGCCACATCTTTTTCTGCCGCTGTAGCCACCGTCTGACTCCCGCTCTCATCTGCGTCAAGGGATTCCGTTCTTATTCCACAATGCAGGATGCAATACGGTGACGTCAGTTCGATGCGATGTGTTGGCCAATCCACAGAGGGGTTGTGTTTCTGTAGCCACGGCAATCCCAATATGACGCCATATTGGGGCGCTCGGATGATGTTAAAATCGATTTGTTCCAAATGGTTCCTCCCACATCTCATCGGAAGGACCCCCGTGTGCTGCCCGATGGGCCCCGTCACCAATCGCCTTCCGTCTACAGCATAGACGTCTTCGGGTACAGCTTTGGGAAGAAGCACTAGCCCTAGCCTGCATGCCTCGTTGTGGTCCATAAACATGCCAGTGGCCCCTGAATCCACCATGGCCACAACGGGTATCCACTGGTCATGCACTCCCACGTGCACCGTGAGAAACAGGTGTCGTTGTCCCTTAGTGACCGAGTTGGAAAGTGAAGGGATGGATGAGTGACTCCGAGATGCCCCTTCTTTGGTCTGGGAGTCCTCTAGTTTTCCGCCGGTACGTCCACCACGGCTGTTACCGACCGGTTGGCCCGATAACGTGACGTCTTCGGTTTGGCAGGGCATTCACGTACGTAGTGGCCTTTTTTGCCACAATATAGGCACAATCCTTGTTTACGGCGTGACTCTTTCTCCGTGGCTGTGAGGCTCGCTCGTATTGCGCCGATGTCCATGGGTTCTCCCTTGGATGCGGTGGAAGTTTCAGGACTTCCCACTGTCACATAGGATGGAAGGGATTTTCCTTTTCTCCCATGATCCCCCTTTCTTTCACTTAGCCTATGTTCCAGCCGTAATACCAGGTTGATAAGGCCCTCACATGTCTTGGGTTGTGGGTCAATATGAGCCACGGCGTCCTTGAGCTCATCGCACAGCCCGTGATGGAAGAGCGCCGTCTGTTTAGCAACAGGCCACTTGGTTTCCGCAACCAGCCTTCGGAGCGCGTTGAGATACTGCACCAGGTCGTTGGATCCCTGTCTCAACTCAAGCATTTCACGGTCCGCCGTGTACGAGTCAGCCCTTCTGTCGAAGGCCTTCAGGAATTCCTCGCGAAAAGCACCCCAATCACATAAGATGGGGTCGTCCCTGCTCACCAGAGGTACGGCCCATTGTGCCGCGTTTCCAGCCAAATAGGATATAAGGAAAGCCACACGAGCCTGACTCGTGGGGAACGCCCTTGGTTTGCACGATAAATGTAGCGCCACTTGTGTGAGGAATACCTGCACTGTGTTAGGATCCCCACTGTACCTCTCTGGTGTTGCCAAGGGGACGGCTACCGGCATTTCCACTACTACCGCAGGGGTCTGGTTCGTGAGGGAGGTGCTGGGCGTGAGCGGGTCCAATTGGATAGCATCCAGTCTGGCTTTTACATCGGCTGTTTCTTGCCTGGAGGCAGCCAATTCAATTTGCACGGTCGCTAAAGCAGTCAGCACATCATCAAGTGTTGCCATGTCTGTTATCGACCGGGAGACAGTTAGTGTTATTAAGGTCGGATATTTTGTAACGCCCTGAACGTCTCAGGATCGTTTAACAGACACGATAATGAGAACGCAACCACTTGTGAAGGTTTAGTTATTTTAATGAAGGCAAAAATAATACAAGGAATAAACAAAGGTTACAGTCACTGGAATCCTCCAGGCTAAGTACGTTACCAGCCCACAGCACGGATGGTCCTAACCGTCCTCTGCATATACGCCGATCCCGGCGTATGCCAACAGAGGGCAGAAATGAAATGGCCGACAATGCCAATCGGTAGGCTGTGAGGGGCACGAAGAGTGTTGGGGAGAGTCGAGGAGTCAGGGAAACACCCAGCCGGGGTCTCTACCTGAAGGGAGCAGCCGCTCAACCTCTTCCTCAGACTGCACCGGGACGCGGAGTCACCTCCTGGTGATGCGTCACCGATACCCCAATCACAAGCAAAGAAGACTGAACCGAGAGCAGCCGCTCGATCGATCCTGTGGACTTCCGAGTCTGTAACGCGGCAAACACCTCCTGGTGTGCGTTACAGCTGGCAGTCCCTGTATCTCTGGTCGGGCTGGGAGTTACGACTCCAACCAGCAAAAGCGCCACTGCGCTTTGACTCAGCCGAGTCAAAAAGCGAAGCTCAATGGTTATCCGGTAGAGCTTCCGGGTCCTTCACAGGTGACGATGGGGCAAGACACGGCCCAGGGAGTAACGACTCGACCTACCTCCGTTCTTGCCTTACTGGAGCACCACTCCGGAACACTGCTCTTCACTAAGCAGGTACGTCGGTGTAAACACAATATCCGACAGCGTTGTACCTCCCGGTTCCTCCCTTTATAGGGCGTGTTTTCCTTGAGTTATGTAACAGCTCTCCTGTTTACATAAGGGCGTGTTTTCCTTGAGTTATGTAACAGCTCTCCTGTTTACATAAGGGCGTGTTTTCCTTGAGTTATGTAACAGCTCTCCTGTTTACATAACCTCTCAACCGCTAAGCATCCTGGGAGATGTAGTCCGTTTTCGCTGGTTACCGTTTTCCTCCCCTCGCATGACAGGAATTCTTGACAGTTTTTTTGTTCAAAGTTTGAGGTGTGCAAGGGATTCTGGGTAACAGAACCAGGTGAGAGCCAGACAAGTCGCCCCATCATAGATTTCCCTTGGTGTCTACTTTTCAAAAATGTATAGGTTTGCTAGGTTTCCCTAGGTGCTGGCAGAGCTAGGGTTCAAAATCTTCAGCTAGGCACTTTGCAAAAAAAGGGTCAGTTTTCACTGTGAAAATGTGGTGTGTCCACGTTGCGTTTTGGGCCGTTTCCTGTCGCGGGCACTACCCCTACCCACACAAGTGAGATTCCATTTCTGTCGGAAGACTTTGGGGAATGCGGGCTGGGTGGAATTTTATGGACCCACGCAAATTCCAGAACTTTCCACCACAGTAATATGAGAAAAATGTGTATTTTTACAAAGTTTGGGGTTTGCAAGGGATTCTGTGTAACAGAACCTGGTGAGAGCCAGACAAGTCACCCCAACCTGGATTCCCCTGGGTGTTTAGTTTGCAAAAATGTATAGGTTTGCTAGGTTTTCCTAGGTGCCGGCAGAGCTAGGGTTCAAAATCTACAGCTAGGCACTTTGCAAAAAAAGCGTCAGTTTTCACTGTGAAAATGTGGAGTGTCCAAGTTGCGTTTTGGGCTGTTTCCTGTCACGGGCACTAGGCCTACCAACACAAGCGAGGTACCATTTTTCTTGGAAGACTTTGGGTAATGTGGGGTTAGTGGAATTTTGTTGATCCACGCAGTCCAGAACTTTCCACCACAGAAATGTGAGGAAAATGTGTTTTTTTGGACAAAGTTTGAGGTTTGCAAGGGATTCTGGGTAACAGAAACTGGTGTGAGCCAGACAAGTTGCCCAATACTGGATTCCCCTGGGTGTCTAGTTTAAAAAAAATGTTTAGGTTTGCTAGGATTCCCTAGGTGCCGGCAGAGCTAGGGTTCAAAATCTACAGCTAGACACTTTGCAAAAAAAGGGTCAGTTTTCACTGTGAAAATGTGGTGTGTCCACGTTGCATTTTGGGCTGTTTCCTGTCGTAGCCAGTAGGCCTACCCACACAAGTGAGGTACCATTTTTCTCAGAAGACGTTGGGGAATGCGGGGTGGGAGGAATTATGTGGATCCACACAGATTCCAGGACTTTCCACCACAGAAATATGAGGAAAATGTGTATTCTTTACAAAGTCTGGGGTTTGCAAGGGATTCTGTGTAACAGAACCTGGTGAGAGCCAGACAAGTCACCCCAACCTAGATTCCCCTGGGTGCAGGAAAGGGTCCCACATACCTAGGCTGTAATTTCCTGGGGCCATCCAACCTCAAGTTCTTTGTCGCTAACCACACCATGTCACCCACTGCATATGAGGGAGCAGGACACCTATGTCTATCTGGCTGTATCTTCATGCTCAGTTTGGTAGCCAATAACTGCTCCTGTGCCTTCTCCCAAACCCTGCCAGAACTCTACTCAAGGTGTCTACAGCAGGTACCCGCTCAGAGGGTTGTATAGGTATGGCTTTGGGATAAAACGGCATCGAACAATAGAATGGGATCATACCTAAGGCGGAGTGCAAGCTGTTATTATAGGCAAACTCAGCCAAAGGAAGGGCGGTTAGCCAACTTCCTGTCAGAGAGGACAGCAGACATCTTAAATACTGCTCCAATGTCTGATTGGTACGTTCAGTCTGCCCGTCAGTTTGTGAATGATAGGTAGATGACAACCGTAACTCCATCCTTAATGATGAACACAACTCCGTCCAGAAATGGGATACAAACTGTGCACTCTGTCGGACACAATGCCATCGGCCAAACTGTGCAACCGCAACACCTGAGCTATAAATACATCAGATAGCTCTTTAGATGTCGGTAACTTCGGTAAAGGGATGAAATGCCCTGTCTTGGTAAATAAATCCACCACCACCAATATGGTGGTGTACCCTGCCTCCAACAGCAGATCAGTCACACAATCCATACTAATAGTATGCCAAGAGTTCAGTGGCACAGGCAATGGATGCAGTAAACCAGAAGGGGATGCATGTGAAGATTTACTAACTACACAAATTGGACAGGAAGCCACAAACACCTGAATATCATGACCCACCGTGTCCCACCAAATTCACCGCAAACAAAACTCCTTAGTCTGATGCATCCCAGGATGCCCAACAAGAGAAGAGGAATGACACCAAGTGAGCACCTGCGTTCTCAATTCAGGTGGTACAAACAACCTATCTTCATTGTATAACAACCCGTCTCGTAGTTTAAACAATGGATTGGTCAACCATGGAGTCAAATCCAGGTGTCCCACCTCATCCTTCACTTTCACCAGAAAATCTGCAGAGGTATACCTCACAATCCTGTCTGCTGAGGTCATAGGCCTACTATCGGACTTAGATAATTCTTTCAAGGGATCCACATGTATGCAAGACAGTGCATCTGATTTCACTTGTTGAGCAGCAGGCCTATATGTGATGGTGAAGTCGTACTCATAAAAAAAAAGGACCCATCTCATTTGTCTTGGGGTTAAGGCCCGTTGCAAGGCAAAAAAACTCCAAGTTTTTATGATCCGTATAGATTGTAATGGGATGTCTAGCCCCCATAGATGATAACACCACTCTTCAAATGACAGTTTAATAGCAAGCAACTCCCTTTCGGCCACGGTGTAATTTTGCTCAGCTGATAATAACTTCTTAGAAAAGAAAGCAATAGGATGCATAAGACCTGTATGAACGTCTCTCTGAGACAACACCCCTCCTACAGCAAATTGAGAAGCATCAGCCTCCACATAAAATGGGAGGACCGGATCTGGGTGCATCAGAACAGGAGCAGTTTTCTGTGCTATCAACTGTGCTAAGGCGGACTGAGCTGCAGGGGACCAGACAAAAGACACCCCTTTCTTTAATAGAGCTGTCATAGGCGTGATAATATCCAAAAAATTAGAAATAAAATGCCTGTAGAAATTGACAAACCCTAAGAGGACCTGGATATCCTTCACACAAGTAGGGGAAGGCCAATTCACAATAGCCTCGATCTTATGAGGGTCTGTCTTAATGCCATCGCAGGAAATAAGAAACCCCAAAAACTCCACACAGGATGCACTGAATTTGCACTTCTCCAATTTAATGAACAAATGATGTTCCCGTAATTTATGCAACACCTGAGACACATGGTGTTCATGTTTGTCAGTCGTCTTAGAAAATATCTAAATATCATCAATATAGACGATCACATCATATCCAGATACTCTTGCAACACTTTATTGATAAAAAACTGAAAAGCGGCAGGGGCGTTACATAAACCAAAAAGCATAACACAATATTCAAACAAGTCAAACTTCCATTCGTCGCCCTCACGGACACGAATGAGATAGTAAGCGCCCCTTAAATCGAGTTTCGTAAAAACAGTTGCATGCCTCAACTGATCCAGTAACACAGGTATCAGAGGGAGTGGATATTTGTTTTTTATCGTCACCTTATTAAGCGCTCTGTCATCCACACACGCGTGAAGATCCCCCTCCTTCTTAGGGATGAAAAAGATGGAAGAGGACACACGCGAAGAAGAAGGTCGTATAAAACCTGAGACCAACATCTCATCAAGATACATCCATAAGTGCCCTCCTCAGGCTCAGACAATGCATAAACACGGCTGCATGGCAATGTAGCACCAGGCAATAAATCAATGCGACAATCAAAAGACCTATGTGGAGGCAAAACACTAGCTCGTACCATGTCAAACACATCGGTAAATGCCACATAGGGAGGAGGGATATCGCTACGGTTTCTACAATTGCCCACTGCACAAGTTAAAGGCACCACCCAATCTGTTGCCACCTGATAGCAATGCTATAGACAATGTTCAGTGTTCAATGTTACTGTCCATCTCACTCAATCTATCCTAGGGTTGTGTACCTGTAGGCACGGCACTCCGAGTATGACCCTGAAAGAAGGGGCATCTATAAGGTCAAAACTGATGCTTTCAGAGTGCCCGTTATCGCAAGTTAACAATAACGGTTATGTCTGCCAGACTATTAACCTAGAAGAGAGTTCTGTCCCATCAATTGCTCTTACTGGTTCAGGCTGTTACTTATACACACAGGGAATCATCAATCTCTCAGCTAACTGAATGTCCATAAAATTCCCAGTGGCACCGGAATCCAATAACACCGACATAGTAGACCTGCTGCTGTTAGAAAACACAAGACACGCTGAGATAGTAAAATGGCGTGGGACCCTCTGTACTGACCCTGGAATGACATAGGGGTTATTACTACTCACTTCATCGGTAGACAACCCACCAAGGTTCTGTCCTACAAAAGCTACTGCTTTGCTTGTGGAAAAACTAGGTTTCACAGGGCATTCCCGTGCATAGTGCCCACTTTTCCCACAGTACAAGTACAAGTTTTGGGCTTGACGCCTCCCCTTCTCCTCGCTTGTCAAAGGACCCCGATCCCCCCCAATCTGCATAGGCTCAGACGCTTGTTTGGATTCAACACTGTCCTGTGATTCCCCCCTAACGACTACCATTCGAGATGCCTGAAACCGATTCCTCTCACCCTTCCTTTCAGACAGCCTATGGTTCAACTTAACCACCAAATCAATAAAGTCGGTGCAGCCTTCTGGGGTACAACATCTTTTAAGTCTTCACACAACCCCTGATAAAACAATGATGTTCTTTTTGCAAGGGACCAGTGTGTTTCTGATACCAGATGATTGAACGAAGAGACATATGTTAACAAATCCTGTTTCCCTTGTCTTAGCTTGAGCAGTTATGCGTCACTCGCCTGCATAAATGCACGCTTAGCGAATAAACTATGCATCTGCTCTTTAAATGCTAGAAAATCATACAAAACAGGATCGTTAGCCTCCACCAAAGGGACGGCCCAAATAGCTGCTGTACCAGCTAAATATAATATAATAAATGCCACCTTTGCTGAACCGTCTGGAAAAGCAGTGGGACAGCACATAAAGTGCAAGTGGCACTGATTCATAAATACCCCGTATTTGTTACAATCCCCAGAAAACCTTTCCGGAACGGCTAAGGGAACAGGAACTGGAGTAGTTACTGTTACTGTGACGGCTATAGGTGTACCTCCACTAGCCCCCTGACTAGTAGTGCGGTCATACTGAAAGGTAGCGGGTTGTACAAGTGGTCCCTTTTCAGTAGAGGATGGGCCCAACCCCTTACCCCAAGGATTTTACCGGGATCTACATACATTGAGTTCCGTTTGTAACCCATGATTTTCCTGTCTAAGACCTTGTACCTCAGTCTGCAGGGCAGTGATGGCGGCCATTAAATCCTGCATTGAGGGAACCTCAGCCCTATCCCCCTCCACATTCATCTTCGCTCAGGCAGCGCACAATTCATGGGCTTGGTTTTCTGTTCCGTTACCATGCTGCCAATACGCCCAGCACTGCAGGAGCGAAGAATATCCTAATCCTCTACCCTCACTGCTGTCACCCTACACCCAACATATAGATAAGGGTGACGGGTAACGCCGGGAGAAGGTGGTTAGAAATACAGGTAAATAACAAAACAATGTAGCCAGGCAGGATCTCCTTGCTTTCTTCTTGTCCACCACCCACACAACGTCATGAGAGCACAGCTGGCCCTTGGAGGTGAGAAATAAAAGGAGAATTACTCAGGCAAAAAGGAGCGAGAAATCTCATTTCAACGAACACACATAACCAGGTGCCCACCGTAACACATATGCTGAATCTTACCCCTTTAGGTGGGTGAAGTCATCTGAGAGGAGGAGAAACACAACGTAGCCTGACTCCAATACAAAAAGGGGAGGTGGGTGAATTCTTCTTTTCAAGTAGAATGCGGTAAGTTCAATTGTGCAAAACCCCAAAAATAACACCTTCTTGTAGCATGAGGGAAAAAGGGAGAAAAAGAAACACTCAGAGAATCCCCCCAAAAAAACAATTCTGAAAACGAGGAAGCGGAGAGCCTAAAAAACGTCCGTCCTGCAGCTACTCAGTGATTCTACCCGAAAGACACATAACGAGGAGGACAGGATGAAGAACTGCGTTACTCCCCTCGTTCCCTTTTGTTCTTTTACCGGTCCAAGAAAAACACGCCGTGAATCCAAGACAAATAAATAAAAGGGGACAAATCAATTACCACGGGGATCCGACCGAACTCGACCCCCAATCCTGGAGGCCTTGAACAGTCCACAAATCTAGGGTCCAGCAGCAAGGCACGGGTGAAACTGACGACAGAGGAAATCCCGAGGCAAGGAACCGGAAACGAAACCAAGCGCCGGTATCCTGAAGGTAGGGACTTAAATACATGCTGCAATAAGGGAAACCCGTTCTCACATGTGCACCCAATTATGCATGCAGCCAAGAGGAAAAAAAGAGAGGAGAGGGGGGGAAGCAACCGACCCCATGAAACCCTATATCCAAACACCCGGGGGGCAGATTGGAGGCTACTGCCCCCATCTGCCCCCCAGGAGGAGCAGAAAGACTGTAGCATTTTCTTTTGGGTGGGGGTATTTGCATGCCCATTCCAGACAGCCCCCACCCCTATGTATATATAGAAAACAAATCCCTGGGGTCTAGTGGGTTTCCTGTCCCAGCTATTGCACCCATCTGCCTCCTGGGGGGCAGAAAGTCTTATTCCTTCTTTGGGGGGGTTGGGTGTGGGCTTTGACATGCCCATTCTGGGCAGCCCCCACCCCTGGCATATACAAAAATCCCTGGTGCCTAGAGTGCTTTTGGACCCCCTGTCGGTCAGATTGGAGGCTACTGCCCCATCTGCCCCCTAGGGGGGACAGAAAGGATTTCTGGGAAAAATTAAATGGGGAGAGCAAAGGACCTTGCCCAAGGGGCCACGCCACTGTCCCTAGTGGCTAGTGGGTGGATCCCTACTTGGGGCTCGCCCTCCTGGGGCGATCTCCAAGCAGGGATGCACTAGGGAAGGGTACCATTGGAAAGGGGAGTTTCTCCACTTTCCAACAATACTTCTTCCAAGTGTTTCGGTGCTCGGGGCTGAGATAGCCCCACGAGCACCGAAACATTGAAACTGAAACTAAGTTTCAGGTTTGTTTTCAATATAATGATGACAGCGAGCCATGCGTGCATTCATCATTAGATTGAAAATGAGTAGAGGGCCTTGGGAGGTTGGGGAAGCTCTTCCCCACCTCCCGAGGCCCCCCCAAAAAAATGGAAACCCTTTTGGTGTTTGGGGCGGTCACCTATGTTTTTGGCCCCGTGCTCAGCGGCTATCTAGGGAAACCTACCAAACTCACACATTTCTGAAAACTAGACACCCGGGGGATTCCAGGGAGGTATGGCTTGCGTGGATCCCCCAACGTTTTCTTATCCAGAATACCCTGAAACCTCAAATTTTGCTGAAAAAATCACTTTTTCTACACATTTTTGTGAGGGAACGTTGTTTGATCACCGGGCTGACACAAATTTCCTAGCACCCAGCATCCCCAGGTCTCCCAATAAAATGGTACCTCACTTGTGTGGGTGGCCCAAGTACCCGCAACAGGCAAGGGATCAAAACGTATTGAGGAGACATCAAAATTGCCTATCACAAAACGACCTGGTTTTGCAAGGGAAACAACCTTTACAATGCAGTCATTACATTGCGCTACATTTACAACGCAGTCATTACATCGCAACATCCTTTACAACGCATGTCACTACAACGCAGTCATTACATTGCATGGCACTACAACGCATTTCATTACAACGCATGTCACTACAACGCAGTAATTACATCGCATGTTATTACAACGCATGCCATTACAATGCATAGTACCCCTACACTATCCAACACTTACCCTACAGTTGCACCCCCTGGAGTTAGAATAGTAATTTTTACCCCTACGCTATCCAACACTTACCCTACTGTTGCACATTCTGGAGTTAGAATAGTAATTTTTACCCCTACACTATCCAACACTTACCCTACTGTTGCACCCCCTGGAATTAGAATAGAAATTTTCACCCCTATACTATCCAATAATTATCTTAAATGCAATGTAATGGTATGCGTTGTAATGGTATACGTTGCAAAGGTATTATGCGAAGCAATGGAATGCGTTGTAAAGGTAGTTTCTAAAAATGCAATGTAAGGGCATGCGATGTAATGGAATGCGTTGTAAAGGATGTTGCGATGTAAAAACTGCGTTGTAAAGGCATGCGTTGTAAAAGTATGCGTTGTAACATCATACATTCGTTTTGCAAGCGGGGTCACCTGTGTTTTTGGCCCTGTGCTTGATGGCCATTTAGGGAAACCTACTAAACCCACACATTTCTGAAAATTAGAGAACCGTAGGATTCCAGGGAGGCATGGCTTGCGTGGATCACCCAGCGATTTCTTACCCAGAGTTCCATGCAAACCTGAAATTTCTCTGAAATAAATCACTTTTTTCCACACATTTTTGTGTGGGAACGTTGTGGGATCACAGGCTGATACAAAGTTACTACCACCCAGCATTCCCCCAGGTCTCCCGTTAAAAATGGTACCTCACTCGTGTGGGTGGCCCAAGTACCTGCAACAGGCAAGGGCCCAAAACGAGACATCAAAATTGACTATCACAAAACGACAACCAGCATCTATAGGTGACTATAGTGCAATAATTATAATTATTGCACTAGAGTCACCTATAGGTGCTGGTTGAGTGACTTTAATACATGGCTGTTTTTTTTCCACTTTTTGTGAATTAATAAATATTAAGTTGCATGGCACTGGGGACTTAATGATAGTTCATGATAGGAACTACTAATGTAGGAGTAATAGATTTATACATTACCCTACTATGAATCCCATGTAATTATATTGTTTAAAGTAGTGCCTTTTTGTTACCAGGTCTTTGTTGTTGTATTATAAATGTCCTACCTACCAGCATTCCCCCCGGTCTCCCGATAAAAATGGTACCCCACTTGTGTGGGAAGGCAAAGTGGCTGCAACAAGAAATGGCTCAAATCGTACTGTGGAGACTTCAAAATTACCTATCAAGAGGGGCACCTGTTTTTTGGCCCCGGGCTCGCGGCCATCTAGGGAAACCTACCAATCCCACACATTTCTGAAAACTAGACACCTGGGGGATTCCAGGGAGGTATGGCTTGCGTGGATCCCTGTGATGGTGTCCCACTCGAGAGCGACACCGACCAACCCAACATGGCCACCGCCGAAACAGAAACAGGAAGTGGGGTTGACGCTCTAGCGTCTGAAACGGAACCAGCGCCCGAGACGCTGAAAAGCACAGCAGGCGTCCGGAATGGGGTTCAGCTGTGTCGGAGTGGAAAGAGGATGAGGATGTGACCGAAGCCAGACCGGAGGACAGGCAGAGAAACACCACCCCGAGGGAAGCAGAGGAGGACGCTGAGGAGGTGCACGCCGGAGGAACAGAGCGGGAGCCACGCACCAGCAAAGAGGAGACAGCGAGGGAAAACAGCTCCAGGAGCGCTTCCCCCGGGACCATTGCACTCCCCGATGACAAGGAGGCTTGGTCTCCCAACACCACAGCCCAGGAAGGGTCGTGGAAGTAGGCAAGTACCCGCTGCATGCGCGGGGTTTGTTCAGGGGCTGTGGGCTCGTATAAGGGGGTGTCAGTGAAGTCACCACTTGTTTTCCATCACATTAGGCACGACACACTAGAGACTGGTGACGGTGCACTTACCCTTCCCATGTGCTTAAATATTTAAAACAGAAGCCTAAGTCCGTGTTGTTTTCTTTTTCTTTTGGGTCCACGCTCGCCTACCACGAAATGGAGCTGGGAGTAGAGAGACAAGGAGTCTGACGTGAAGGGCCCCACACCTGCGTTATGTTTATCCTATACTGACTGCCTATTACTATTTGCAAGATCATACGTATGTCAATGAGTAAAACCCTGAATCTCTAAAAATAAACCAGAACTACAAATCTATATAGTTTGGGACTAATTTAGATTGGGACTACTTTAGCACCGGAGAAGGGAGGGGTGACCGACTGCTGAGAACTTCCCGACCAAGGTGGTGTCAGAAGTGGGAAAGGAGTCTGGGAAAAGACAGAACCCCGTCATGGAAGCTATCATCACTCAGCTAGCAGAAGGACAGCGCCACTTACAGTTAGTGTTTGAGGAGCAAACCAAGCAGGCACAAAAAGAGAGGGAAGCTTTGCAGGCAGCCTTAAAGGATCAAGCAGCTCTCCTGACCTCAAACCAAAAAGTTCAGGACACCGCAGTTCTTCGCCTGACCAACGATATTTCTAGTGCACGCGTCCACCCTAATGTGCCTGGGTCGGTCCTTCAGAAATTCCAACCAGGGGATGACCCGGATTATTTCTTTGTTAATTTTGAAAGAGTGGCATCTACAGCCACCTGGCCCCCAGAAAGATGGGGACGGTATAATGCACCCCTTCTGTCAGGCGAATTGCAGGCTGCGTATCACAGGCTGC
Organism: Triturus cristatus; assembly: GCF_964204655.1. Taxonomy (NCBI): domain Eukaryota; kingdom Metazoa; phylum Chordata; class Amphibia; order Caudata; family Salamandridae; genus Triturus; species Triturus cristatus. Next base: position 965,887,611 of record NC_140589.1, read on the forward strand.
CAATCCGGCAGGGGTCAGCAGTTATGCAGACATAAAGAAGGCCATCCTGGAACGTTTAGGGTGCGACCAGGAGTATTATAGATCACGCTTTAGAAAGGAAAAATGGACAACAGGCGACAATCCTAGGGCCTTGTGTTACCGGATAAGGGACTTCGGTAATCGCTGGGTACAACCTACCGTCTCTTCTGTGGATGAACGTACCGAAAAAGTATACCTTGAGCAGTACTTGGAGGCCCTACCATTCAGTACCAGAGCATGGATCAAGCAACATCCTAACTTGACTGTTACCCTTGCAGTAGACCTAGCCTGTGCATTCCACTGCTCCCAGGAGTTTAAAGCTCCATCTCACAAATCCCCGGCTGGACTCCCAAGGACACCCGCTAGGCCTAATCCACTCCCTGTAGAACAAAAGGGTCAAGCCTTTCCACGACCCCAACCTCGACCACCCGTTCCAAACCCTCCCTAATCGGACCACAGTGTTTCAACTGTGCCGAGTGGGGACACATAGCCCGTAATTGTCCTTCACGCCTTCCCCCACAAGAGCCCATGGAAGTGGGTATACCCGAGGGAGGGTGTTAGTGACTGGAAAACCACCAGTAAGGTATAGAAAACACATCTACTTGAACGGAAAGCCGGTTTCCGCTTTTCTAGACACAGGGTGCCATCACACAGTAGTGGACAGGTCTCTGATACGGGATTCCCAATTGATAGACGAGGAATGTATACAAGTAACATGCGTCCATGGATACAGAAAATTGTATCCTTTGGCAGAAGTATTATTGGAAATGAAGGGAGAGTCCCAACTAAGGAAGGTAGGGGTTGTGCCAAACCTCCCTGAGACAGTCCTGTTAGGAACAGACCTTCCCAGGTTCCATGACTATCTCCAGGCCTATGCCGCATCTCCTCCCTCTGCCCTTTGGTTGGATAGTGCCCCTTTCTATGCAGAAGAGATAGAGGAAACGTTCCCTAAAACACCAAAAACCTGCAAGGAAAAAAGGAGAGAAAGAACTATGTATCTACGGTCAGAACCACTGTCACCCACTCCTATCTTTACCTCCCCAGACACATCGCAAGAGACGGGACTAAGCTTCCGGGCTGCCCAAAGAGATGATACCACGCTACTCAATGCCTGGAACCAGGTGCAGGAAGACCAACCAGAACAGGTAGGCCCCTTTTTCTGTGTGGAAAAGGGACTTTTATACAGGGTTTCACATGAGGGAGACAAAAGAAAAGAACAGTTGTTGGTGCCGCGATCCTACAGGCAACAGGTACTATCCTTGGCCCTTAGCCAGACTGGGGGTGGGCATTATATCAAAGAACATACCCTGAAATATTTGTTGCCAAAATTTTATTGGCCGGGGGTATATCAGGAAGTAGCCAGGTACTGTACTAACTGTCCCCGTTGTCAATTGGTCAACATACCAGTCATTCCCAAAGCGCCTTTTCAACCCCTCCCATCATAGATGTTCCCTTTAAGAGAGTAGGGATGGACTTGGTGGGTCCCTTAATTCCCTCTGCTCGAGGCCACCAGTACATCCTTGTTCTGGTAGACTACGCTACCAGATACCCAGAAGCCATACCCCTTTCCTCAGCGACCACCTCAGCTGTAGCCCATGCCATGGTTACGTTCTTTTCTCGGGTGGGGTTCCCTCAGGAATTGGTAACAGACCAGGGAACCCCATTTATGTCCCGTTTAATGAAACAAATATGTGCCATCCTCGAAGTAAAGCAGATACGCATGTCAGTCTGCCACCCACAAACAGATGGGTTGGTAGAAAGATACAACCACACGATTAAGACCATCTTAAGAAAGAGCATAGACAAGGCAGGGAGGGATTGGGACCGGCAACTCCCCCTAGTCTTATTCGCTATTAGGACACACAAACAAAAATCAACAGGCTTTTCGCCCTTTGAACTCTTGTTCGGGTGACCACCCCGAACACTCCTAGACATGGCTATAGAAAAGTGGACAGAGGAAGAAGACAAGGGCAAACCTCTGCTTCAATATTCATCCAGTTTAAAAGATACATTGTCTTCCCTGTGGGAGGAGGTTCATGTAAATATGGAAAGTGCTCAAACTAGGCAAAAACAACAATCTGACCGTCAATCAAGGCTTAGGGTGTTCAAGACAGGAGATCTGGTGCTCATTCTATTACCTAGCTCAGAGAAAAAACTATTAGCCACCTGGCAGGGTCCCTACAAGATATTGAGTAAAGTAACCCCCGTAACTTACCAAGTGGATGTCCCCCATAAAAATAACGAGGGACAGATATATCATGTAAATCTGCTTAAAGCTTGGGAAGGGCCCCTTCCAGATACTCCAAATACAGACATGTCTATAAGTCACATAACTGTAGATAAACCCATGAACGTGTCCTACGTTCCCCAGGGACATAAGGAGGATACCCCCATCCAATTAGGACCACAAGTGACACCAAAACAAAAACAACAGATGTTGGATCTGTGCGCAAAATATGCCACAGTCCTATCAGGGGATTCTGGAAGAACTACTCTGGTAGAGCACGACATTGTCACATAAACAACCCAATCATCTAAGCTGAAACCATATCGTATCCCTGAAGCTAGAAGGAAAGCAGTCGATCAGGAGATGCAAGCGATGTTGGAAGCCAATATAATCGAACCTTCCCACAGTGCCTGGTCCTCTCTGGTCGTTCTCATCCCAAAACCAGATGGGAGCATCAGATTTTGCATAGACTTTCGTCAGGTGAACGCTGTATCAAAGTTTGATGCCTATCCAATGCCCAGGGTGGACGACTTAATCGAATGGCTGGGCGACACTAGAGTAATAACAACCATAGACTTAACCAAAGGCTATTGGCAGATACCCTTAACCTCTTCAGCCAAAGAGAAAACAGCCTTCTCAACACCCATGCGTCCATATCACTTTAAAGTCCTACCTTTCGGCCTGCATGGGGCCCGCCACTTTTCAGCGGTTAATGAATACTATACTAGCCCTACACCTCCAATTTGCGGTTGCCTATCTGGACGACATCGTCGTCTATAGTCCAGACTGGGAAACTCACTTAACACACCTGGAAGGGGTACTTCAGTCTTTAAAACAGGCAGGTCTCACTCTCAATCCCAAAAAAAACACTTTTGGGACTGACCGCATAGAATATCTAGGGTATACTATCAGTAAAGGTTGTATAAAGCCACAAGTCAGCAAAATAGAAGCTATCTCCCAGATACCCCCGCCCCCCAGCAAGAAAGCTGTTTGTTCATTCCTCGGGTTGGTGGGGAATTACAGGAGGTTTATCCCACGTTTCTCTGAAATAGCCAGTCCCCTCACCGATCTGCTCACAAAAACGCACACAGGGAAACACCTTCTTTGGCTAGCCTCCCAAGAAGAAAGCTTCCATAAACTAAAAAGGATTCTGTGCATGTCTACAGTCCTTACCTGTCCTGATTTCAAAAAGACATTTGTCCTTCAAACAGATGCCTCAGGAAGGGGTCTTGGGGCTGTACTCTCCCAACCAGATGACTTCGGAGACCTACACCCCGTCCTCTATCTCAGCAGGAAGTTGTTTCCCGGAGAAACTAGATATGCGACAATTGAGAAAGAGTGCCTAGCACTCAAATGGGCCATGGAGGCACTTCAATATTATCTCTTGGGCAATCCTTTCTAGTTCTTACTGATCATGCCCCTCTTACTTGGCTCTCTTTACATAAAGACTCTAATCCCAAAGATTTACGGTGGTTCCTTGCATTGCAGCCCTTCACCTTTGAGGCCATACATGTTCCAGGAAAACTCCAAACAAACGTGGACTATCTCTCCAGGTTCCCGGTCTTGGAATGGCCCAATCGTCCTTTCCGAAGGGGAAGGCAATGTGATGGTGTCCCACTCGAGAGCGACGCCGACCAACCCAACATGGCCGCTGCCGAAACAGAAACAGGAAGCGGGGTTGATGCTCTTGTTTCTGAAACGGAACCAGCGGCTGAGGCGGCTGAAAAGCCCAGCAGGTGTCCAGAATGGGGTTCAGCTGTGTCGGAGCGGGAAGAGGAGGAGGACGCAACCGAAGCCGGACCGGAAGACAGGCAGAGAAACACGACCCCGAGGGAAGCAGAGGAGGACGCCCAGGAGGTGCACGCCGGAGGAACAGAGCGGGAGCCACGCACCAGCAAAGAGGAGACAGCGAGGGACAACCGCTCCAGGAGCGCTGCCCCCGGGACCATTGCACTCCCCGATGACAAGGAGGCTTTGTCTCCCAACACCACGGCCCAGGAGGGTCGTGGAAGCAGACAAGTACCCGCTGCATGCTCGGGGCTTGTCCAGGGGCTGTGGGCTTGTCCATGGGCTGTGGGCTCGTATAAGGGGGTATCACTGAAGTCACCACTTATTTTCCCTCACATTAGGCACGACACACTAGGGACTGGTGATGGTGCACTTACCCTCCCCATGTGCTTAAATATTTAAGTAGAAGCCTAAGTCCGTGTTGTTTTCTTTTTCTTTTGGGTCCACGCTCGCCTACCACGAAATGGAGCTGGGAGCAGAGAGACAAGGAGTCTGATGTGAAGGGCCCCACACCTGCGTTATGTTTATCCTATACAGAATGCCTATTACTATTTGCAAGATCATACGTATGTCAATGAGTAAAACCCTGAATCTCTAAAAATAAACCAGAACTACAAATCTATATAGTTTGGGACTAATTTAGATTGGGACTACTTTAGTACCGGTGAAGGGAGGGGTGACCGACTGCTGAGAACTTCCAGACCACAATCCCCCAAAGTTTTGCTACCCAGAATCCCCTGCACACCACAAATTCTGCTGAAAAATCACTTTTTCCACACATTGTCGTGTGGGATCACTGTGCTAGCACAAATGTCCTACCACCCAGCATTCTCCTTGTTCTCCCGAGTAAAATTATACCTTACTTGTGTTGGTTGGGCAAGGGCCTGTGACAGGGAAGAGCCCAAAACCTAGGGATTAAGGGTATAGCATTGCGAATTCTAACGCTACATTTAAAAAAAAAAAAGCTTTTAGCCAATTGAGGGGAACGCTGTGGGGTAGGACATTTGTGCCGGCACAGTGATTCCACACAAAAATAAGTGGAAATGTGTTTTTTTTCTGCTAATTTTGAGGTTTACAGGGGATTCTGGGAAGGGAAACGTTTGGGGATCCATGCAAGCTATACCTCATCATGTCTATTTGTCAGAAATGTGTGGGTTTGGTAGGCTTACCTAGATTGCCGCAAGCCAGTGGCCAAAAAAACAGGTGTCCCCCTGCAAAACCAGGTTGTTTTATAATAGGTAATTTTGAAGTCTCCACAGTACGATTTGGGCCATTTCCTGATGCAGCCACTTTGCCTACCCACACAAGTGGGGTACTATTTTTTCGGGAGACCTGGATGAACGCTGGGTGGTAAGAAATTTGTATCAGCCCAGTGATCCCACAACTTTCCCACACAAAAATGTGTGGAAAAAGTGATTTTTTTTCAGCTAAATTTGAGGTTTGCTGGGGATTCTGGGTAAGAGAATGTTGAGAGATCCACACAAGCTATACCTCCCTGGAATACCCCGGGTGTTTAGTTTTCAGAAATGTGTGGGTTTGGTAGGTTTCCCTAGATTGCCGCTAAGCACAGGGCCAAAAACCCAGGTGCCCCCCCTTGCAAAAGCATGTCATTTTGTGATAGGCAATTTTGATGTCTCCTCAATACGTTTGGGCCCTTGCCTGTTGCAGGTACTTGGGCCGACCACACGAGTGAGGTACCATTTTTATCGGGAGACCTAGGGGAACGCTGGGTGGTAGGAAATTTGTGCCAGACCAGTGATCCCACAACTTTCCCACACAAAAATGTGTGGACAAAGTGATTTTTCCAGCAAAATTTGAGGATTGCAAGGGATTCTGGGTAAGAAAACGTTGGGGGATCCACAAAAGTCATACCTCCCTGGAATACCCCGGGTGTTTAGTTTTCAGAAATGTGTGGGTTTGGTAGGTTTCCCTAGATGGCCGCCAAGCACAGGGCCAAAAACCCAGGTGACCCCCCTTGCAAAACCAGGTCGTTTTTTGATAGGCAATTTTGATGTCTCCTGAATACGTTTTGGGCCCTTACCTGTTGCGGGTACTTGGGCCACCCACACGAGTGAGGTACCATTTTTATTGGGAGACCTGGGGGGAATGCTGGGTGGTATAAAATTTGTGTCAGCCCAGTGATCCCACAACTTTCCCACACAAAAATGTGTGGAAAAGTGATTTCTTCAGCTAAATTTGAGGTTTGCCGGAGATACTGGGTAAGAAAACGTTAGGGGATCCACGCAAGCCATAGTTCCCTGGAATCCTCCGGGTGTATAATTTTCAGAAATGTATGGGTTTGGTAGGTTTCCCTAGATGGCTGCCGACCCATGGACCTACATATCATGTGACCCCCCTTGCAAAAGCAGATAGTTTTGTGATAGGTAATTTTGATGTCTCCACAATACGTTTTGGGCCCTTGCCTGTCGCGGGTACTTGACCCACCCACGCGAGTGAGGTACCATTTTTATCAGGAGACTTTGGGAAATGCGGGGTGGGTGGAATTTTGTGGATCCACACAGATTTCAGAACTTTCCACCATAGAAATATGAGGAAAATGTGTTTTTTTAATGAAGTTTGAGGTTTGCAAGGGATTCTGGGTAACAGAACTTGCTGAGAGTAGCCGCCTCATAGTGGATTCTCCTGGGTGTCTAGTTTTAAAAAATGTATAGGTTTGCTAGGTTTCCCTAGGTGCCGGCAGAGCTAGGGTTCAAAATCTACAGCTAGGCACTTTGCAATAAAAGGTTCCATTTTCACTGTGAAAATGTGAGGTGTCCACGTTGTGTTTTGGGCCGTTTCCTGTCACGGACACTGGGCCGACCCATACAAATGAGGTACAATTTTTCTCTGAAGACTTTGGGGAATGCGGGGTGGGAGCAATTTTGTGGATCCATGCAGATTCCAGAACTTTCAACAACAGAAATGTGAGGAAAATGCGCTTTTTTTTTACAAAGTTCGAGGTTTGCAAGGGATTGTGGGTAACAGAACCTTGGTGCGAGCCAGATAAGCCACCCAATCCTGGATTACCCTGGGTGTCTAGTTTTCAAAAATGTATAGGTTTGCTAGGTTTCCCTAGGTGCCAGCAGAGCTAGGGTTGAAAATCTACAGCTAGGCACGTTGCAAAAAAAGGGTCAGTTTTCACTGTGAAAATGTGATGTGTCCACGTTGCGTTTTAGGACATTTCCTACCGCGGGCACTAGGCCTACCCACACAAGTAATGTACCATTTTTCTTGAAAGACTTTGGAGAAACCTGGGGTGGGTGGAATTTTGTGGATCCATGCAGATTCCAGAACTTTCCACCACAGAAATGTGAGGGAAATGTGTTTATTTTGGACAAATTTTGAGGTTTGCAAGAGATTCAAGGTAACAGAACCTGATGAGAGCCAGACAAATCACCCCATCCTGGATTCCTCTGGGTGACTAGTTTTAAAAAATGTATAAGTGTGCTGGGTTTCCCTAGGTGCCGTCAGAGCAAGGGTTCAAAACCTACAGCTAGGCACTTTGCAAAAAAAGGGTCAGTTTTCACTGTGAAAATGTGAGGTGTCCACGTTGCGTTTTGGGCCGTTTTCTGTCGCGGCACTAGGCCTACCCACAAAAGTTAGGTACCATTTTTCTCAAAAGACTTTAGGAAATGCGGGGTGGGTGGAATTTTGTGGATCCGCGCAGATTCCAGAACTTTCCACCACAGAAATTTGAGGAAAATGTGTTGTTTTTGACAAATTTTGAGGTTTGCAGGGGATTCTGGGTAACAGAAGCTGGTGAGAGCCAGACAAGTCAACCCATCCTGGGTTCCCCAGGGTGTCTAATTTTGAAAAATGTATAGGTTTTCTAGGTTTCCCTAGGTGATGGCAGAGCTAGGGTTCAAAATCTACAGCTAGGCACTTTGCAAAAAAGGGTCTGTTTTTACTGTGAAAATGTGGTGTGTCCCCGTCGCGTTTTGGGTCGTTTCCTGTCACGGGCACTACACCTACCCACACAAGTGAGGTATCATTTGTATCGGGAGACTTAGGGGAACACAAAACCGTAGACCAACTGTTATTACCTATTGACTTTTAATGCATTTCTGCCTTCCAAATGTAAGACAATGTGTAAAAAATAAGTCACTTTGAAAAATGACCTATAATTTTTATTTTTTTATTATATTTTTTTATTGAACATTTTGACAATATTGACAACAAAAGAACAACCAACAAAACCTGCCAGTGTGCATTATAGTACAATCTCAGATAGTATGCTTTTAGGTGTCATACATAAAAAGGAGGAATTGTGGTGGTCCACATGTCAATTGTACAGTAGGCAACGCTTGCAGTGTCGCTGGATGTGGGAGATCCGGGGCCCCCTACACGAGGCACCAGCGCCTGCAACAAGCAATCATACAGGACCGCACAGGCACTACACAAAGCTATTCTAGTTGCAGAAGCGCCACACAAGCAAAAATGACCTATAATTCACATGCTGGTTTGGGTACCCGCAATTTTGGAGATGTGCAAATAGCTACTGTTTCTAAACTCTACATTTTTTCCCCATTTCAGAAATACATAGGTGACTTTCATACTGATTTTCTACTGTATATATTTTCCCAAATTAATTGCTATATACCTGGTACATAATAAAAAACTATTGCAAAACGCTGCTCAGTTATTGGCTCTGGTTTTTCGGGTACCTGGTAAACCTACAAGTCCTATATTTCCTCACAACCAGAAAAGTCCAGCGGGTGTAATGGTATATCGCTTTCAAACATCTGTCATAATTAGAAGAAGTTACAGGTGAAAACGTTGGCACATATGGCTGTTTTTTTCAACTCATTTTCAATTTTTCCTATTTTCAACTGTTAGTTTCTGTAAATACACCTTGAAGGATCTGCACAAATGACCCCTTGCTGAATTCAGAAGTTTGTCTACTTTTTCTAAAATGTATAGATTTCCAGGATCCGTTATTGCTTTCACACTCATTCCTACCATTAATTGGAAGAAGGTTGAAAGCACCAAAAATGCCAAAATTGTGTAAATATTTTGGTTTTTTGACAAAAATATGTCAGTCCCTGAAAGCTGGGAAATGGTGATTTCAGCCCCACAAACCCTTTGTTGATACCATTTGCAGGGAAAAAAACAGACACTTTAATTTGCAGCACTTTTTTCCAATTTCCCCCCCCCCCAAAAAAATTAAACTGTATTTTAGCTTTTTTCTGGGCCCCCCCTGGGGAATCCACAAACCATGGGTACCTTTAGAATACCCATGATGTTGGAAGAAAAGGACGCAAATTTGGTGTGGATAACTTATGTGGTCAAAAAGTTACAGGGGCCTAAGCACAAACTACCCCAAATAGCCAAAAAAGGGCTCAGCACTGGGGGGGGGGGGGGGAAGGCCCAGCAGTTAAGGGGTTAAGGACTTCCAATAGGCAGGCCCAGTTCACCCTATCAAAATCCTTAGCAGCTTCTAAGGTGCCACTGTCAAGGGAATATTAAACGTGTCTGCAATATCTATCTCCCCAATCAAGAGATGCGTTGACTCATTTGATTGCTGTCCTGGATTGAAGTCCCTTTGGTCAGGAGGAACTGTAGTTTGAAGTACCCATGCCACTCTTTTGGTTATAATAACTGTGAAGATCTTGTGATCACAATTTAAGAGTGATATAGGTCTATAACTGTGGTACTCACAGTACGGCCCTGCAGGCCTTCCTTGGCGGCCCGCGGACCTTGCAGGTAATGTACCCATGGCCGTCCAGCTTTTCAAGATTTCACCATAAAATTAGGCAAGGGGCACTCATTGCTATTTGCTTTGCAGATGCAATTTTGAAAACATCCAGCTTTGGGAAACCCAAAATGACGAATGACAGAAGAGAGTGGAGCGAGAGAGTGGAGAGAGAGCGCAAGAGAGTGGCGAGTGGTGAGAGAGAGTGGAGAGATAGTGAATGGATAGAGAGAGATTGGCTGACTGAGAGGCTGACTGACTGAGAGACTTACTGATTGGGAGAGAGACTGACTGACTGATAGAGACTGACTGAGAGAGAGAGACTGACTGACTGACTGACAGAGACTGGCTGAGAGGGACTGACAAAGAGAGAGACTGCCTGACTTACTGACTGACTGAGAGAGAGAGAGAGACTGACCAACTGACTGAGAGAGAGAGACTGACTGACTGAGAGAGACTGACTGACTGAAAGAGAGACTGACTGACAGAGAGACTGACTGACTGACAGAGAGAGACTCACAGAGAGAGAGAGACTTACTGAGAGAGAGAGACTGACTGACTGAGAGAGAGAGAGACTGACTGACTGAGGGAGAGAGAGACTGACTGACTGAGAGAGAGAGACTGACTGATTGACAGAGAGACTGGCCCGACTGACAGAGAGAGAGAGAGACTAACTGATAGAGAGAGTGGGAGAGAGAGAGACGGACTGACTGAGGGAGAGAGAGAGAAAGAGCAAGAGAGTGACTTTGGAAAGTCAGTACTTTATGCCAGAGGGAGGAAACAACACAAGATTACGGAAGGGAAGAAGTAAGGGAAAGAGCATGAGATAGAAAAGGGCAAAGCTAAATAAAGAGAGCAAAATAGGGGATAAAGCAGGACATGCATTTCCCTGGAGTGGTATACACAAATGGTAAAGAAATAAAAGAAAAGTTGTTCATTGATATCAGCATTTCAAGGAAACAGCACATTCAATCAGGGTAAAGCCAAATTCCTCTAGGAGTTGGACCAGCACAAGAATAGAGAGAAAAGACAAAATCAGGATCTGGCAATGTAATGGGCAAAAGCCTTGCAATCATGAGCATGGGGCTGAACCAAATCCCACTCTATGTAATATTGTATGCGAAGCTGTGAAAGACTTCTGAAGCTGTCTATAGCGAACCCACAAAAATGATCAGAACAGTCAGCTACACTGATATTGCCTATGGGTAGTAGATCCAGGGTGTGTGATGGCGGTGTGGTAGCGTGGATATGAATGTGTCTACCTTGTAGGATGCTATGGCACTGGAAATGCAGCCAACAAAAAAGTCACCTGTCATTTTGCTAATTTCTAAAAACCTAAAGCACAAAAAACTTCAGTGCATGCTAACAATTATTTGTTATGTATCTAAAGCTTTTCTTATATGAGAGCATATCACAGATAAATATGCAGTAAGTAACATTAATATTTGACATACCGCATTACTATTGACGCAAGGAAACCCTTGCACATATCAGGGAGAAAGGATGAAGTAAACAGTGAAAGAAGGGATGGTCTTCATCACCATAGCAGTTTGTCTTATTTGTATTGCTTCAGCATGGCTGGATCACCATCCCTCATCCTTCCAGCAATGGCAAGAGCATTTCTTAGAGTCTGCACTATAAGAGTGTAAAGTGAGGAAGGCCAGGCGGAAGAGGAAGAAAATCTGGGGGGCCCTCTCAGACTGGCCTCAGTGGTCATGGAGTTTGCTCCAGGATTAAAAAGTAAACTCTTGGAGTCCTCTTGACTTTCTTCAGTTTTTCGTACTTGCCTTTCCACCATTCCATTGCAAGACATTGCAGGCTGTTGCGTGATAAAGGGTGGGCCAAAAGTAACCCTGTGATGGAATTGGGGTCAAAGTGTGTATGAAGCTACGCCTCTTAAGATTGTCTGCTATTAAAAATGTATTATCAAAATGTGCTCTTTGTAATTACATCTGCTTTTGAAATACAGCATTGTCGCATTGTCTAATGTTTTGAAATGGGATTGATTTTGTTTACTCTAGCCCCACCCCCCACTGACCCCACCCATACCGGTGCAGCCCTCGGCCACAAACCACACTGTAATTTTGGCCCGACAGAAAGTTTGTGAGTACCCGTGGTCTATAAGAATCCAACCTTTTCAGATCTTTGTTTGGCTCAGATCTACAAAACAGTTGATACAGAAATGGCTTGTAGCTAATTTAAGGATCTGTAAATTATCTTAGTCTTGTGAAGCCTATTATGGTTGCAATTGCAATGACCCAACCTACATAAGCACCTTAAAATACCACTTATTAGATGTTCCTACACCTATAGCAGTGGGAGGAGATTTCAATATAATTTTAGACGAAGGAAAAAGACAGGACATACAAATCTATTAATATAAATTCCCCCAAAACAGGGCTTAAGTTAAAGGATGTGATGAGAGATCTAAGCTTGGCGTCGGAAGTTTGGCATCCAGAAAGGTTTCCCTTTCTACAATTAGAAATCTGGGCACCTTTCTAGAATTGATTATTTCTTCCTTGATGAAGCCATGAATGAAATGATAGAGTTGTTTGTCCAGCCTTGATGTCAGATCATTCAGCTGTGGCTCTATGCATGGAATTTCCGGCAAGGAAGGGTATGACGAGGTGGACACCGTACAGAGCTTTATTGTTTGAAGAGAGCATCTATAGGGAATTGATAGATAAAACCAAGGACATTTTTTATCATAATAGGTGTTTAGACATTCAGCCTATTGTTTGGGATATAAGGCCTATGATAGGGGAAAGTATGTAAAGTCTCAAACAGACAGAGATTACAATTACAAGGACAGATAGAGAGCTAGTACCATGCAACACTTTGAATATGGGGAGAATAGTGGAGCTCTGTCAGCCTGGAGACTAAGATGGATAGATCCATAAACCTTATTGACACACCAATAAGATGGCCGCAGGTTGCTAGAGCTCCACAGACCCGCCATCCGTCATCATCTGAGGGCAATTCGGGACGAAACACCAGAGATCTGCTGCACAGAGAACGGGGGCCCACGGAGGAAGCTTGGAGCAGCCGTCATTGTCCGCTCGCGACGGAAAACTGTGAGTGGAGAGGCTCCCCCCCTGCACCAACAAAATGACGCCCTGACGCCGCAGCGACTGGAATCCGAGGCCGTGGACACTGGCCCGGAGGTTCGTCAGCATATCGCTCCGCTGTTTCCAGACCGTTGGCAAGCAGCGGCTGTGTGCATATACCGCGCGCTGCGGGAGGCGTCCCGGCAGAATACCTGGTGAGTGCGGGCTTGGCACGGCGTGACCGTGAGGAAGGCTGGCGGCGGCGGGCGGCCGGAATCAGCGGGGCTGGACGTGAAGGAGGCACCGGACTAAGCGACCACCCGGCTCAGGGGGGTGGATCGGGCCCGTTTCATAAACTAACATCACTCTGGCTGACCGCAACATCAGCCCCCCCTTGGGAGTGAGAACCAGCCCTGGCTTGGGATTCTCCGGAGGCCTGGGACTACTGGTAGGAGTGAGCAGCGATCCGTGGAGGAAGGGCCTGGTGCTCTTCGTATTGTGTGTGTAGCCTGCAAAAGCTCCAGCTCTTCATTAATACAGTGTGCTGTGGGCAGGGACTACCGTTGTTGAAGGAGGCACTTGGTGTGACCGGGACTAGCCCTGAGGGGGCTGCTGGCTGCACGCACGCTGATCTGGGGTGGCAGTCGGGCCAGATGAGTGGTAGGAGACCCGGTTTCTCCCCTCACAGCTGAACTGACTTTGAATAATGGGCTCCAGTACTGAGGAAAACATCAGCGCAGTTTCGTACCTGGTCAGCCGTGCAATCGTGAGCTGAGGTCTCCTGCCCTGAGAGCCCGGGAACACTGTCTGCAGCCTGGCTGTTATCCCTGCAACGATCTACGCCGAGTATAGTAACAGTCTGATCTATTGGCTCCTCTTTGTCCCAGGGCAGAAAGTACTGTTCAGTTCCTGCTTGCTCCTGCTTGCTCCTGGATCGTTTACTATATTTCTAAAATTATGGCAACCTCTCTAAGATCTGGTCGGATACGCGGCCAAGACTGTCCAGGGGGATCAATATCAGGCTCTTTGGATGACTTTATTTTCAGAGCTACTCGTGTTCTCGAACATGAGATTATTATTACAGAGAAGAGACTGTCCGTAGAGATAGCAGCTAAGAGATCCTCCCTGGGGAACATAAGGTTGGCACAGTCCCCTGTTCATGTGGCTACTGACACGGTCCAAAATGTGGCACCCAGTATCGAGGCTCCTGGTTCAGATGAAACGAACATAAGCCCAAACAGTAGCCGCAGCACAGCCAGCATTTCTATTTTGGAAAACAGTTCATGTTTGGGAGTTTATAACACTATTCCTTTATTTCCCAACCCAGAGATACCATCAGAAACTGATAAAGTCAAGGGCAAAGGGCGCATGAGTTTGCCCAAATCCTGTAAAAGGAAACGTCCAGGCGGGGTGAGCAAGGGTAAACGAGCTAAAGTGGCAAAAAACCAGTTATCTACAAACAATACTAATATTCAATCAGACTGTAATTCACTTTTAGATATTTCTGGTTCTACAGCCACTAAAATTACATCTGGCAAGCCACGTGCGAACCCATCATCTTCTACTGGTAACATGGACACTTTTGAACATTTATTAAGATCACTGTTGGTTCCCATCTTAGAGAGAGTAAAACAATTGAGCGCCAAAGTAGAGAACCTTGAAAATTTATTGACGGCTAATACGGCTGTGATGAAAAAAGTTTTAGAATTGCATCCAGACAATGGGTGTTTACTCCCGGTCAAGAACGTGTTACCACATAAGGACACCTCAGATATTATCAGCGTGCCAATTTCGCATACTAAAAATCCTCATTGTGGTTCAGATTCTGCACCCATGGCGACGGAAACTGGTTCCGCAGATGTGTCTGACAAAGAATGTTCTAATACTATAAATAGAATAAGTAAAACCAAGCCAGTGAACGTAGACTTAAATAAAGACCAGCTTGCTAGTGCTACCCCCGCCCCGTTGAATACTGGCCCGATCTCTATACTACCATGTATAAATCTACCTCAAGAGTCACTTCCTTATACGGTTATTCTGGCGGGCGTCCCTAAGATTTCACACGACAAGACAGAATCCTTTAGAGATTTAAAAAACAAGGTCATACATTGGCTTAATGGAAATAGGTCTCTTCCATCCAACCTGCAAGCCGAAATTCTGTTCGTACGAAGGGTGAGTTGGGTGGGCACTAAAATTAAGGATGTAGAGGGCGATTGCATCATTATAAACTTCAGAGATCCTATAGTAGTTAGGCACATTTGTTACCATCCTAATACTCAAAATCCTGTAGGCATCCTCACCCTTGATTTACGGTATTTTTATCCGTCTACCTATTTTAGTCGGTCAGCACAATGGGCAAGGGTAAACAGGGGTAATCCTAGACCACCTATTCGAGATTTTAACCTCCCACTGCATAACCGTTTTGGTCCCTTCAATGATATGGAAGGTGTGGATTGACTGAACCTTAATAATCCAGCTCTTGATCTTACTGATATAATAGATCAGGATAGAGCCGCTGCAAAGAGAATAAATCCCGATGTCCAACTGCCGGGTGGTCCAATACAGTTTGGAGGTGATTGTCCTACATTGGTTGTCCCATCATTGATGGAGGACTGTAATACTGGTGTAAGTTTCGCCGTTCCTCTTGTATACTCACAGGATCATCTCGACCCTTCTCTTTCACCTAACCCAGTGCCTGCCCCTCCTGCCATCTCGGTGGCATCAGCTCAGGAGACTTTCACATCCTTGGAACATGACATTAGGGAGATAAAACACCCGGAAATCCCATCAGTCCCTCCTTGCAAGATTATGAGTTGGAACGTGGCGGGTATTAGGGCTAAAATGAATGACTCTAATTGGCAGGAATTCCTATGTTCATTTCACATAATATCCCTACAAGAGACTTGGGACACACAAAATAGTTTTTCTATGGATGGCTATTGCCATTTCCACATTCCAGCCAAACAAAGTGTAGCAGGGAGAGCAAAGGGTGGCTTGATCACGCTGTTCTCCCTTGAGATAAAGGGCTCACTTAGGCAGCTTGATGCAGGTTGTCCAAACTGTTTAATTGTGGAACTTTCGGCTCCCGATGTAAATAAAGTTTTATTTATTAATCTATATAACTCAATGGATGCCGACAATAATCTGGACCTTTTAGAGCAGTTTCTTTTATCTTATAGTTCAAGGTCGAATTCCTTTGAGATCTTTTTGATGGGGGATCTAAATATCCACCCTTGCGATAAATTGTGTCGAGGTGACGATCATGAGGATCCGCAATTCTCGGCTGCCCCACATTTTGAACATTCTAAACAGGGGGAAAAATTAGAATATCTCCTCGCAGAATGGAATCTTTATGAATCAGCCTGTGGGGAGGGAGAAAATAGGATCCCAACCTTTAAAGGGAAAGACAAAGGTACAATCATCGATTATATTTTTTTGAGTTCTTTAATGCTAGTCCAAGTTGTACGTTATTTTACAGAGGTCTCTATTTTTAGTGATCACAACCCGGTGATTCTGGAGATAATCCCGGGTGGCCGAACATTAACGTTTAGGCATCCGTCACAAAACTTGGCGAAAGAAGTTGTCCTAACTGATCAGGGTAGGAAACTCCGGTGGACTAAAGTGGTTCCAACTACTTTTTTGTCCGAAGTTCGGTCTCAAACCGAAACGGAGTTTAATATTTGCCTAGATCCTCAGTCTCAAGGCCCAGAGGTTATAAATGCCTTTAACATTATTTGTAAACAAATAAATCAGAATCTATTGGTTAAAGGGAAGCAAAAACCTCAGTTGGAAAAAAGATGGTTTAACAAAAACTGTTCCCAATCCCACGCTGACCTTCTTAAAGCCTTGAAAAAAATCCCCAGAGATAGGGATCTTGTAATCTCGAAAAGGCTAGTATATAAACAGGCCTTAGCCCAAAGAAAACAGGAACTAAGGGAGGAAGCTTGGGCAAATCTTCTATCTACTGACACCCTGAAAGATAGTGGGAAATTTTGGGCAACTATAAATCAGCCCTTGTTCTCTAATGAGGATAAAAATCACGAATTTGATTGTAATATTCCTGACGAGGCATGGCTAACCCATTTCGAAAAAATATACAGCCTGCCTGTAGATGGTAATCATGCTTCATCCAGCTTGCCACAAAGCAATTCTTATTCCCTGGACTTTCAGGTTCCTGAAGTAGAAAGGGCCATAGAAGAAATGTCGCAAAACAAGGCCCCGGGACCTGATGGGGTCCCTGCGGATCTGTTTAGAGCTGATCCACATATTTGGGCAAACATTTTAACCAATGTATTCAATAGGACTGGGCTAAATAATAATAGATTTCCTGCTACCTGGGCAACCTCAATCATTATTCCAATTTTTAAAAAAGGAGACCGACAGGACCCCTCCTGTTACAGACCAATCTCCTTGATAGATTCATCTGTCAAAATACTGGGTAGAGTGGTCTTGAACAGATTAAGCGAATGGTTGAAGGGGAGTGGGATCCTGTCGGATGCACAATACGGTTTTAGACCTAAACGGAGCACCATTGACCAGTGCTTAAACTTGCACCTTTTAATAAATAAATATACAGTGGCCAAGGAGGGGTTTTTGTACATGGGTTTTATGGATCTTTCCTCTGCGTTCGATCTTGTCAATAGATCTAAACTTTGGAATATCCTATTGACCATGGGCCTCCAACCTTCCCTTGTATATTTTTTGGCCGATCTTCACTCGGATTTATCAGCCAAAATTAGAGTCAACTCAAATGGGCGATGCACGAGGCACTTTAGGTCAGACAGAGGTGTCAGACAGGGATGTATCTTGGCCCCCTTGCTGTTCACCCTTTATATAAACGCTCTCGATTCCCAACTGGGAGAGGTATCTTTAGACATCCCGCGTATAGGAGACCAGGTTGTCCCGGTTCTCCTATATGCGGATGACGCAGTGCTTCTGGCTCGCACTGGAGTAGGGTTGCAAAAGTTGCTGGATGCCTTTGGAGATTTTATGCAAAATCTGGACCTTAAAATAAATGCGAAAAAATCTCAGGTCCTGATTGCGGGGAAGGGAAGGCAGAAATCCAGGGTTAAAACTTTCTTTTGTTGTGGGGATGTGGTAAACAGGGTCTCAACATTCCCTTATTTAGGGGTTGTTTTTGATGAAAAGGGCACTTGGAACCCACAAATCAATAGCCGGAGTGTGGCATTTGCTAGGACAGTTTCGGGAGTTAGAGGCTTTGTTAAAAGATTAGGGGCTAGACCAGTTGTAGCCCTACTAAAAGTTTACGAGGCAAAATGTTTAGCTGTTGCAACGTATGGTTGCCAGATATGGGGCTACACCAACCATAATAAAATACAGCTTATTGAAAATAAGTTCCTACGAGAAACCCTTTCTGTTCCACAGTCCACTCCGACTTTCTCTACACACACGGAAGTGGGGATTGGTTTTGTGACAGACCTGATTAGAATCGCCCCTCTCCTTTATTGGCTCAAGATTTGGCTGAACAAAGAAATTACTTTAAACCATGTAATATTGAATAACTGCTTAAAACTGGATAATGTAAATAAAATATCGTGGTTAGCATACATAAAATCTGGGTTCCAAAAGATAGGTCGCGAGGCCCTCTTCCGATCACCAGAAACTATCACGAAGAAGGATCTTGCAATGACCAAAACTGCCCTTGAGACCTTATTTTCCTTAGAACGTGAGGAGCTAGAAATGACAAAGCCAACAGTTAGAGCCAATTATGCCTTGATCAGTTCCCCTGGTCCTGAACCATATCTGATTGTTGTGAATGCCTCATACCACCGGTTCCTCCTAATCAGATTTAGGTTTAATTTGGTGCACTTTTCTCTGGGCTTTTTTAAAACCTGGTGCACCGTGGATCATTCAGAACCCTGCAAATGTGACAATAGTTCAAGACAGGACACTCTACATTTTTTAATGTTCTGTAGTTTTTACAAGGATTGCAGGAGGAAGTTTTTGCTGCCGATATTGAGGGAGCTGGGTTTTAGACAGGTTAGGCCAGCACTTATATATTTACTGCAACTAAGTACCCCACGAATTATGTTTCACGTCACAAGCTTCCTGGTCGCAGCTATGCGTATTAGGAAAAAAATTGTTTTTCCATTGCAGGTTTTAAATTAGATCATTTTTTAACATTTTACGTACAAATTTTATAACTGTAGTTTTTACATTATTTATATCTGAATATGAAATAGGTCATATTATGATCGGGATTCATGGCATGAATTGTGTGTTTTATTCAATGTTTTTAATCGTGTTTGTTAGGATTGTATGTGTATTTTATGATATTAATTTATCGAATAAAGGAATTTTGACTGACTGACTGACACACCAATAGAAGTTGAAACAGGGACTGTGTTAACCTCCACGTGAGAGCTATAACATGAGATGTTGAATTACCCAAGATCACTGTGATCCAGAGGAAAACCAAGGACTAGACACCTCACAAGCAACTGACAATTTCAATGGGCCCATATACAATCAGATTTCCTGGCTGTTTCACTGGGGGTCAAGTTTTGTAATTCACTTTGATCTCGATTAGTTAACTCACTGGAAATTCTATTTTCTTCTGATTGACCTTTATTCATTGTCTAACTAATCTTCACAGATCAACTCTCTTCCTTTGGTCGATGGACCATTAGTTGAGTAGTTGATGGTGATACAAACAAATTAACTAACTAAACTTACAGATCTTAGTGAAATAAACCACAGACTCTGGGTAAGATTCAATAACTTTATCTAAATCTCAGTCATAATTGAACGCTCAAAATTCACAGTGCAAACACCATCCATTTTCATGGGGGAGAAAATTAATTTAACAATGTACATTCCATTCACAGACTCATTCAACAAATCAATGCATTAAGAGTGGATAGATGAGGGGGCATGGCCAACTGCATGGCCGGGTAGCCGCGTCTTCCTCAAGCTCCGCTGGCTCCGACATTTATCCTGTGCTAATCCTGTTCCTTCCAGCCGTTAGCCCCACTTTCTGGCTCGGGAGGTGACGGTGCAGGCGAGGGCGACTCCGGTGAACCGTTTGGGAGCTCCTTGGTGCCTGGTGGCGGGGCTTTGACCGGCATGACGATCGGCGCGCAGCCTGCAAGATGGCGGCCGGACTGTCTCGATAGGGGTGCTGAGACCGGACGAGGCGGTCTTTGCCCCCGAGTGGCTGGTGGTGCTGGGAGACTTTGTGCTGAGGTCCCGGGGGCGCACTTTGTTGTTGGCGTCCCCCCGCCTGGGCCCAGGAGTGGTGGGAGACATTGACCCGCAGGCGGGAGCGCCCGCGGCAGCCAAAAGCTGCCTGCTTGATGCGACGAGAGAAAGATTGCAGCAGCGGTGATCGGGGTGACGAAGCCCGCTGGGCCTGACACTGCAGACGTGGCCCGTGGCCGATGTGGGGAATACTGTTGAAAATCAAACAAGCAATCAGGGACCTAGCCAGCAATCGAGCCCCAGGCACTGATGGCCTAACAGGAGAATTTTACAAAGCCTACTAGAGCGAGTTGGCCCCCAGTCTGTTGGAAGTATATGATGAGGCCCTGTAGTGGGATCTCTTTCGCCTACCATGCGGGAAGCCACAGTTACACTCCTGCTAAAGCCATGTAAAACACACCGTATTGAACATCTTACAGGCCATTGTCCCTACTTAATCATGACTACAAAATCTTGCCCAAGGTTTTGGTCACCAGCCTATCATTGTTAGTTAAAGACACACAATTGATGGACGGAATGCAGAACAAATCAAAACATTCACCTTCAGTCAAGAGATCTGGGTTAAATACATCATTATTTTGCTCACCATGCCACCCCAGTTTAGACCTGACCATATGCAAATCAAAGCAAAAACCAAAGGAAATGATGGACGGAGTGTTGAACATTGCAAACACTCACCCCCAGTCAACTGATCTGGGTTTAATCCATCACCGTTCTTTAGCCCACTCTGCCACCCCAGTTCAGACATGGCCATATGCAAATCAGTCTGACCCTGTGCCTCATGGGAACAGTCCAGCCCGAACTGCCAAGCCATGTCTTCCCTGGACCGGAAACAAGCTTCCTAGGACCGGTTTCTGGCATTTCAGCCGTCTTCAGCCAGGCTTGCTTGAATCCAGTGGCAAAGTGAGCAAGGGACTCACGTCTGAGCATACCCTGCCAACTTATGGCGAACAAAGCAAAAACCAAAGGAAATGATGGACGGAGTGTTGAACATTGCAAACACTCACCCCCAGTCAACTGATCTGGGTTTAATCCATCACCGTTCTTTAGCCCACTCTGCCACCCCAGTTCAGACATGGCCATATGCAAATCAGTCTGACCCTGTGCCTCATGGGAACAGTCCAGCCCGAACTGCCAAGCCATGTCTTCCCTGGACCGGAAACAAGCTTCCTAGGACCGGTTTCTGGCATTTCAGCCGTCTTCAGCCAGGCTTGCTTGAATCCAGTGGCAAAGTGAGCAAGGGACTCACGTCTGAGCATACCCTGCCAACTTATGGCGAACAAAGCAAAAACCAAAGGAAATGATGGACGGAGTGTTGAACATTGCAAACACTCACCCCCAGTCAACTGATCTGGGTTTAATCCATCACCGTTCTTTAGCCCACTCTGCCACCCCAGTTCAGACATGGCCATATGCAAATCAGTCTGACCCTGTGCCTCATGGGAACAGTCCAGCCCGAACTGCCAAGCCATGTCTTCCCTGGACCGGAAACAAGCTTCCTAGGACCGGTTTCTGGCATTTCAGCCGTCTTCAGCCAGGCTTGCTTGAATCCAGTGGCAAAGTGAGCAAGGGACTCACGTCTGAGCATACCCTGCCAACTTATGGCGAACAAAGCAAAAACCAAAGGAAATGATGGACGGAGTGTTGAACATTGCAAACACTCACCCCCAGTCAACTGATCTGGGTTTAATCCATCACCGTTCTTTAGCCCACTCTGCCACCCCAGTTCAGACATGGCCATATGCAAATCAGTCTGACCCTGTGCCTCATGGGAACAGTCCAGCCCGAACTGCCAAGCCATGTCTTCCCTGGACCGGAAACAAGCTTCCTAGGACCGGTTTCTGGCATTTCAGCCGTCTTCAGCCAGGCTTGCTTGAATCCAGTGGCAAAGTGAGCAAGGGACTCACGTCTGAGCATACCCTGCCAACTTATGGCGAACAAAGCAAAAACCAAAGGAAATGATGGACGGAGTGTTGAACATTGCAAACACTCACCCCCAGTCAACTGATCTGGGTTTAATCCATCACCGTTCTTTAGCCCACTCTGCCACCCCAGTTCAGACATGGCCATATGCAAATCAGTCTGACCCTGTGCCTCATGGGAACAGTCCAGCCCGAACTGCCAAGCCATGTCTTCCCTGGACCGGAAACAAGCTTCCTAGGACCGGTTTCTGGCATTTCAGCCGTCTTCAGCCAGGCTTGCTTGAATCCAGTGGCAAAGTGAGCAAGGGACTCACGTCTGAGCATACCCTGCCAACTTATGGCGAACAAAGCAAAAACCAAAGGAAATGATGGACGGAGTGTTGAACATTGCAAACACTCACCCCCAGTCAACTGATCTGGGTTTAATCCATCACCGTTCTTTAGCCCACTCTGCCACCCCAGTTCAGACATGGCCATATGCAAATCAGTCTGACCCTGTGCCTCATGGGAACAGTCCAGCCCGAACTGCCAAGCCATGTCTTCCCTGGACCGGAAACAAGCTTCCTAGGACCGGTTTCTGGCATTTCAGCCGTCTTCAGCCAGGCTTGCTTGAATCCAGTGGCAAAGTGAGCAAGGGACTCACGTCTGAGCATACCCTGCCAACTTATGGCGAACAAAGCAAAAACCAAAGGAAATGATGGACGGAGTGTTGAACATTGCAAACACTCACCCCCAGTCAACTGATCTGGGTTTAATCCATCACCGTTCTTTAGCCCACTCTGCCACCCCAGTTCAGACATGGCCATATGCAAATCAGTCTGACCCTGTGCCTCATGGGAACAGTCCAGCCCCAACTGCCAAGCCATGTCTTCCCTGGACCGGAAACAAGCTTCCTAGGACCCGTTTCTGGCATTTCAGCCGTCTTCAGCCAGGCTTGCTTGAATCCAGTGGCAAAGTGAGCAAGGGACTCACGTCTGAGCATACCCTGCCAACTTATGGCGAACAAAGCAAAAACCAAAGGAAATGATGGACGGAGTGTTGAACATTGCAAACACTCACCCCCAGTCAACTGATCTGGGTTTAATCCATCACCGTTCTTTAGCCCACTCTGCCACCCCAGTTCAGACATGGCCATATGCAAATCAGTCTGACCCTGTGCCTCATGGGAACAGTCCAGCCCGAACTGCCAAGCCATGTCTTCCCTGGACCGGAAACAAGCTTCCTAGGACCGGTTTCTGGCATTTCAGCCGTCTTCAGCCAGGCTTGCTTGAATCCAGTGGCAAAGTGAGCAAGGGACTCACGTCTGAGCATACCCTGCCAACTTATGGCGAACAAAGCAAAAACCAAAGGAAATGATGGACGGAGTGTTGAACATTGCAAACACTCACCCCCAGTCAACTGATCTGGGTTTAATCCATCACCGTTCTTTAGCCCACTCTGCCACCCCAGTTCAGACATGGCCATATGCAAATCAGTCTGACCCTGTGCCTCATGGGAACAGTCCAGCCCGAACTGCCAAGCCATGTCTTCCCTGGACCGGAAACAAGCTTCCTAGGACCGGTTTCTGGCATTTCAGCCGTCTTCAGCCAGGCTTGCTTGAATCCAGTGGCAAAGTGAGCAAGGGACTCACGTCTGAGCATACCCTGCCAACTTATGGCGAACAAAGCAAAAACCAAAGGAAATGATGGACGGAGTGTTGAACATTGCAAACACTCACCCCCAGTCAACTGATCTGGGTTTAATCCATCACCGTTCTTTAGCCCACTCTGCCACCCCAGTTCAGACATGGCCATATGCAAATCAGTCTGACCCTGTGCCTCATGGGAACAGTCCAGCCCGAACTGCCAAGCCATGTCTTCCCTGGACCGGAAACAAGCTTCCTAGGACCGGTTTCTGGCATTTCAGCCGTCTTCAGCCAGGCTTGCTTGAATCCAGTGGCAAAGTGAGCAAGGGACTCACGTCTGAGCATACCCTGCCAACTTATGGCGAACAAAGCAAAAACCAAAGGAAATGATGGACGGAGTGTTGAACATTGCAAACACTCACCCCCAGTCAACTGATCTGGGTTTAATCCATCACCGTTCTTTAGCCCACTCTGCCACCCCAGTTCAGACATGGCCATATGCAAATCAGTCTGACCCTGTGCCTCATGGGAACAGTCCAGCCCGAACTGCCAAGCCATGTCTTCCCTGGACCGGAAACAAGCTTCCTAGGACCGGTTTCTGGCATTTCAGCCGTCTTCAGCCAGGCTTGCTTGAATCCAGTGGCAAAGTGAGCAAGGGACTCACGTCTGAGCATACCCTGCCAACTTATGGCGAACAAAGCAAAAACCAAAGGAAATGATGGACGGAGTGTTGAACATTGCAAACACTCACCCCCAGTCAACTGATCTGGGTTTAATCCATCACCGTTCTTTAGCCCACCATATGCAAATCAGTCTTGACCCTGTGCCTCACGGGAACAGTCCAGCCCGAACTACTAAGCCAGGTCCTACCTGGACCGGAAACAAGCATCATAGGACCGGTTTCAGGGATTCACCCCTCTTCAGCCAGGATAGCTTGAATCCAGCGGCACAGTGAGCCCGGGAGCCACATCTGGGCACACCCGGCGCACTTAGAGCGAGGCAGCAAAAGACACACAAATGACGGAATGCAGAACAAATCAAAACATTCACCTCCAGTCAAGAGATCTGGGTTAAATCCATAATTCTTTTGCTCACCATGCCACCCCAGTTTAGACCTGGCCTTATGCAAATCAATCTTGACCCTGTGCCTCATGGGAATTGTTAGTTGACACAATCACATGCCCTTTTCAGGTGGGCTTTGTTCCTGGCCGATCCACTGCAATCAACCTACGTGCCATATTTGCTGTTGTGAACCAGCTGGAGCCCGCCTTACCGGCAGCAGTGGTCCTACTCGATGCTGTGAAAGCATTTGACTCTTTGGGATGGCCCTTTCTATATACGGTACTGCAGAAGCTGGGAATCCCAGTTGGATTTCTCAATCTAATTCACCTTCCATATGCCACTCCAGTCGCCCGCCTGAAACTGAACAGCAAGATATCCTCTCGATTACCCTTGACGCGAGGCACCAGACAGTGATGCCCCCTCTCGCCCCTATTATTTATTATTGCTATGGACCCCTTTGCAAAACACATCCAGGAAAGGCATCTCCATCGTGGACTAAAATTCCACACGGGCCCCCTTGCGGCCTTGTCCTATGCTGATGACATGATGCTGTTTGTGAGGGAGCCAACCACTAATCTGTCCCCATTGCTATGCGAGGTGGTCTGGTTTGGAGTATACTCAGGGCTAGTTGTCAACTGGACCAAACAGAAATCTTCCCATTGACTCCGGCTGCCTCCCAGGTAGATTTTGAATTCCCTCTAAAATGTTGCACTGATCCCCCAAAATATCTTGGTATTTTTTCACATTGCAGCGAGCTGGAGTGAGTCGCCTCAATTATGGTCCGGCAATTGATAAGCTAACAATGCAAGTTGAATGAAAGAGAAATCTCCCTCTCTCTGTGGGAGATAGAATCGACATAATGAAGATAGTGGTACTTTTATACATTTTCCTAAATATCTCCATTGCACTCACCACAAACTTTTTTGATACACTGCTGACTACTTCTTCGCCTGGTATGGGCTGGCAAGCAGCCGCGTATAAGCAGGGGCAACCCTAGTCATGCAATATGACAAGACTCTGGTTACGGGAGGTGGGAGAGATTTTTGAAGATTCACTGTCACGTACCGGGTGATAACGACCGCTGTCCACTCCTCGGAGATGCTGCAGCGAGGGGAGTTCTGGAGGTGGGTCGCCGATGTATTTCAGAGTCTGCGGGAGGGCTGGCGAAAAGGAGAACCTGGTCATTTATATGCCTCGCAGAGCAAACCAACTACACTACCCAATAGCTTGTGCGGCGTGTAGCGCGCGCACAGGAAATGATGCGGTTAACCTCCCGGCAGGCTATGTATGCCAGAGAGGAAGGAGGAAATGCCGCAGATTATCCTGTTCGAATTCGGCAGTGCTGGGACGAAGGAATCCAGAAGTTTGCAGTACCGGGTGGGGTAAGGGTGTCGTTGACACCACTGTTCCGATTTCCTTTTTGCCAAAATTGGTGGCTATATGCCGCTTTCGGAGTCTTTCTGTTAAACGCCTCAGTTGTGATTGATGGTGCCGAAACCTATCCTTTATTCAGGCTCGTGTAATGCTCAGAACTAAGAGCCATGGAGAAATGAGACACAGAAGGCATTTTGCTCTTCATATATACCAGGTGGTATATCATCCTCCATTGCAAAACCTCAACTTATTTGATTTGTACTTCACTACACCAGTTGTTACGGTGTGTTGCATACTAACATTGCAAAGGGAAAGTTACCCTGGTTATGCTGCTAGCAGTCATATGTATGTTGAATGTTGTGTGTTTTTTTGTTCGTCTTCTAGCAGGGGGACAGTGAGAGGTTGCTGACTTAAGCCTACCCTTCCTCCCTTGCGAAGCTCAAACACGCATCATTATTGGTGGGTAATGGAACTGGCAAACAAGAGCGTCTCTGGCTTAGAGGTATTAGTTAAGTCGTTCTATAACCGTATGTTTCTATTCTGCAGTTCTATGACTGAGCTATGAGTATAAGCCAATCCTGAGCACTAGAAGACGCGGTAGCCAATGGAAGGTCTTTGATAATTACCCAATCGTCCTTCTAACGAGCTATTGCAGATGCTTGTTATTTTCTTTTACAGGTACACAAGGGTAGAGCAACCTTAGTATGTTTCTTATGTTAATGTACAAGAAATGTTTAGCACAGTGTTTCTATAACTAGCCTTTTTCTCCACAGGTCTCCCTCCCTGCTGTTCCCATCCTTTCCTTCCCCCGATTGACCCCCTTAATCTTCCATGCTATTATAGCAAGTCGGAATGGAGGATGTCAATAGGTGGACCCATTCGAGCAACAAACCGATCCTGAGAGGCCTCCGAGGGACTCGTGACATTCACAACTATGTGCTAAGGGAGAACTTATCCCACATGGAAATATATCCTATATGGTCAGATTCCTCCTACACAGGATCCGCTTCTCCCTTGCAGGGGCACTTCCAGATGCGACCTCGGAGCCGGCTGATTTCCCCCCGCTTACATAAGACATAACTGCGCTGGATGGAGAGCACTTGATATCACGATTATATCATTTATCTCTGACCCTCCACCCTGCAGTTGGGACAAAAGCACGTAAAGGCTGGGAGCAGGATTTAGGTCTACCACTAACTGACAAGATGTGGTATTATTGCTGGGTGCAAACGTGTTACGTATCAAATAATCACAGCCATAAGCTCTTACACTTTAAATATCTACATCGAGCATACATAAACCCACACCTGTTAGCTAAAATGGACCCTAACCCCTCACGTGCGTGTGCCAGGTGTACTGCTGCTAATGCTGATTTCTCACATCCAGCATGGAATTGCAAGCCTGTCCTGCCATACTGGGGAGAGGTTTTTCGGCACTTATCCCTTATGAAAAGTGTGCCTCCATTGCCCTACTGATTGCGAAGCTGCAGGTTTCTCACATTGGGACAGAACACAAACACCAACAGTGAAGGCCTGGCTCCGAGACCTGGTTCATTGCAATACGACGAGCGAATTATATGCCACATTACAGCCACCAACTTTGCATCCACAAGAAATTTGGCAGCCATTAAAAAGCTATTTACAGACATACCCCTTGGAAGGTGACTGACACTCCCACAGAGTTAACGGGGTACACGCCCTGACACGTATGCTAATAGAGACACTGGGCTATGATGGGGGACCACCTTTGTCAATAATTAGTAGGCTAAATGCAAACTTTAATTACGAGAGGAACTGAAATTGAATGCATTTGAACTAACCATCTTGTGGAAGGGATCATCATTATTATGGGAGAAATTCTCTGTACCCTGTTTTATTGTCGGTTTATTCTGTTTGTTATTAATGACCAACTCTGAAAGATTTGAGAATTTGTATCTTAATGGATGTTTACATGTAATATTGTACATTTCAAGTCTCAATAAAGAAAAGAAAAAAGAATGGTTGCTAGACAAAGAACTCCCGGGGCTAACCAGACCTCAGGCCAAATCTTTTAGTTCTGAAATTACTGAAGAAGAAATAAGTAGACAGAATATGAGCCTAAAAATGGTAAAGCGCCAAGACCCCACAGGAATTCTGTAGAGCTTTATAAAAAGTTACTGGTTCCCCTGATTCTGGCATTTAAACAAATGTTTAACTCGATTTACCTTCCACATTCCTGGTATGAAGCTACCATCATGAATGTCTACTTTTTCTCACCATTTCATCACTCCCCTCAGCTCAATATAGACAACTTAAATTCTGCATTCGAAATCTTTGAGATGGCAATCACCCAGGCTCTTGACACCATTGCTCCCTTAACTAAAGCCAAACGTAATCATAAAACGTCTCCTTGGTTTACCGCTGTTTTAAAATCTGATAAGCTAGTGACCAGGAAAGCCAAATGTAAATGGAGGCATTCCAAAAGCACAGAGGACAGACAGGCCTATAAACTTATTCACAGACTCTATCTTGATCATATCTCAACAGCCCAAAAAACTATTTTGGTGACAGAATAAATAAGGCCTCCAACTCCCATAAAGAACTCTATAAAATATTAAAAGAATTCACCAGCCCCATTCCCTGTCAGTCTGAACAACCTATCCCATAGGACTGGGTAGACACTCTGGCCACCTTCTTTGAGGAAAAAGTCAATACTATTCACAGTCTCTTTCCTAACCAGTCATGTGAACATCTGTACCATCGGCCCTTCTGTGATCACACTTCCCCTCTAACTTCCTTAAACAAATTCAGTGAATTTACACAAGAGGAAGTTAGTACTGCCCTCTTTAAGATCAAATCTGCCTCCCCTGTTGACCCAGTCTCTCCCCATATTCTGTCTATAATTGGGCCAGCTCTCCTCACAGGCCTCACCAAGCTTTTTAATCTATCCTTATGTCACTCAATGGTTCCCACAAAATGGAAGGTGGCCATGATTAAGCCTGTCTTAAAGAACTCTACCATGGACCCCAAGGAATCAAACAACTATCGGCCCATCTCCCTTCTCCATTTTTTTGGGAATGTCTTGGAGTCCCTAATTAACAAACAACTCACAAGGTTTCTAGAGTGTAATAAACGACTGGACTTTTCCCAATCTGGGTTTCGGGCTGCTCACAGCACGAAAACCGCTCTGTTAGAGTTAGTTGACAACATCAGACTCTCCCTCGATGCTGTTCAGTCAGCCATTTTGGTTCTACTTGCTCTATCGGCTGTGTTTGACATGCCCATGGGACGCTTGTGAATCATCTGTGGAAGATGGGAGTCAGGGACAATGCTTTGAACTGGCTTAGGAGCTATTTAACTGATCTATCGTCGAAAGTACACATAGGTACTTTTGTCTCCTGCAGCCAAGTGATAGACAAGGGTGTCCCCAGGTAAGCCCCACGTTCTTCAATCTGTATGTGGCACCTCTAGCTAGAGTGATCAGATCGTATGGCTTCGACACTGTGATGTATGCCAATGATACACAACTACTAATCACGCTAGGCCCAGATCCAACGTACACCAAACTCTGATTTCTGAAGTGCATGACTGACATTCACATCTGGATGTAAACTAATCACCTGCAACTTAACGCCAGCAAGACTGAAATCATCCTCTTTGGCAAAGCTCAAACCCTGTGGTCGAGTGATTGGTGGCCTCCCAATCTTGGCCCCTGTCCATCTCCCAAGTTGGTGATTTGTAACCTTGGGGTGATGATTGATAACAACCTCACTATGACTGACCATGTTAATCATGTGGCGGGCAGTTGCTATAGACTAATGTGCAGTCTTAGTAAGATCTTCCAATGGGTTCCAATGGCATCTCAGATGCCGCTGGTCCAAGGATTAATCATCAGTTGGCTAGATTATGGAAATGCCCTAATGTCCTCCATTAATACAGAGCTTCTCACTTAACTACAGGTGCTACAAAACACAGCTGCTAGACTCCCTCGATACAAAGTTTGAGCGCTCTCCACTGGTTTCCCATCAGGAAACGTATACTCTTTAAGATCAACTGCCTGGTCCACAAAACCATCTATGGGAATGCACGCTATTTCGCAAAGAAACTGATCTGGTGTAACCCCACCAGAGCCCTCAGGTCCTCCAACAAACATCTTCTTATCCCTTTGAAGATCTGTACCGCCAGGAATGGCTGGTGATCTTTTTCATATCTTGTCCCCACCCAGTGGAACTCACTCCCTTCGCATCTACATATGGAAACCAACCACAGAAAATTTTGTAAGATTCTTAAAACCGGGCTGTTCTGATCTCTCCTCGCTCTGTTGGCTCCCTTCACTCCTTTCCCTTCATGTTCTTGGGTTTAGGCTAGCACTTTGAGACCCTCGGGTGATATGTGCGCTTAATAAAATCCTATGATATGATATGATACTTTCTAACTGACTGACATTTCTTCTGCATTTTCTTCTGTCAGAATTTGCCCATCAAACCCACTTTTTTTTCGAGAAGAGAGATGGAGGCACAACTCCTTGTAGACTCATTATTTGCAAGAGGGGAATTAATATTTAGATGAAATTTGTTCATCATGCTCATTTTCTGTTTCTCTATGTATCAGTGAATCACTTAACTTCATTTGCCTTTGCTTTCTTTTTAGGCCATGTTTACCACATAGCACAAGCTTTCTAGCTGTAAAATACCTGTTGTTGGCTGATTAAGAACCTACAGAGGCTTAAACTCCATCCATTGCTTACTATTGGTTGGTTTTATTGTCACTCTCATGTGTTCCTTTTTATTCAGTATCTTTCTTGTATATCTTATTTTTGTCCGCCTATGGAGAATAGCATCCTTACGATCTCGGATTAGCTGCCCTCCCTCCTTCCAATGCTCACATTAAGGGAACTTCTTTTTTCTTTTTGGTTAAGCACTCCATGGAGAGTAGATTTGTTTTTCAGTTCTCTCATTCTCTTCCCCTGTGTGCTCCCCCCAAATATCCACCTCTATGGTCTGTAGTTTTCAATTTGCACTTTTGCACTAAAATAAATCATTTTTTAAATTTAACAATCCAAGTCGAATCCGCCACCTTGGATCGGTAAATAAAAAACTGAAGAAAATTGCACCCACGTCATTCTGCTGGCACAAGCATGTGTTCTGACAAATACACACGTATACATCATTGCGCATGCACCCCTGTGGAATGATGCAACATGCAGCAGCGATTGCATCATTACGCCTATTTATTTTTATGCTGCTGCAGAGCAAAGTCAGTATGTCCCAAGCCAAGACTTACTGGCTTTGCCAATGCTTGTTTTATTATGACTTGTAATACATCCATTCTGCACAAATTACTTATATTCCACCTTCGTGTAATTTTGTAAAGTGGTGTGAGTAAAAGTTATTTGGCAAGTACACTAAAGTGATAAATATGTGCATGTGTGGTTTGCTTACGCTTGATGGAACAGTTTTGAACAATTAGGTCTTTAACGCCTCAGCTGCTGAAGCCTTCCCCACCACACTGCTGAACCCTTTTTTTAGGTCTCTCATAGGCAGCGCATGCGCTGCCTCTCCGAGGCATCAAGTAATCAGCATGTTGGGTAAAACTCAAGGTAATTTCTACTGCTGCTTGCCATTGGCTTAACTCTGGCATTGCTCTTCTTATCCGGCTTTTCATTGGCTGCTGTTCTGATACTCACTTCCGTTTATTCCGGAAACAGCACCGCCTAACTACAGTTTTTATCTGCTTTGTGAGCACTATATTCTTTTAGGTTCTCCTCGTCTTCCTCCTCCGGCTTCAACATGGACTCGCCCTCGACCCCCACGGAAGCCGGTAGGGAGCAGCTCGCCATGCCTGCTTCACTGGCAGTTACGCAGGATATGCCCGTTGCTGCTTAGACTGCCCATGTACCGTGAGCCCCAGAAAACAAACTCTGCGCGCACACGAATGCATTCACAAAGTGCCCGTAAAATAACCGCTAAGTGCACCTGGCGGATTCTCAGACAGTCATACAATAAATTCTGCTGCGGCCGCCAGAGCCCAGAGCCCACAGTGTGCGGCGCCCGCTGCTGAGCCGGGATTGCAGCCCAGGCACCGTGTGTTTGCTGGGGGAGAGCTCTTTGCAGCCAGGAGGACTCTCTGTGCTTTGATGGGGCGCACAGTGGAGGTGAAGTAAAGTAGGCACGGGGTGCGAGTGTGTTTTACCGTTGTTTCATTTTTCACTTTAACTCTTGATTTATTCTATGTTTAAGTAATTTTTCATTTCCATTTTAAGCCTTGACTTTTCACTTTTCCTCGGATACATGTCCTATTGCATTCATATGATTACTTTGTTTCCCCACCCAACATGGCGGCTATCCATTAGCCACCAGCCACGTCCTGGTATGCACTGTGTAGCACCCTACACGGGCTGCTTCTTCCACGCATGCATTGCCACTCTGTCCATGTTTTACACCGGCACCGAGGCTCTGTGCGTTAGCTTCCTGATTCATTTCTCGGATGACACCACAATCCAAGAGTGCGTCCCACTCCAGTGAATTGTTTCTTAGTAAGTACACTACCCACAGGGGCCTTCAGCCGCCTACCAACTGGGTTCCATACCCGACTGACCCCTTCAGTGGCCCCTTGTGGCGCCTTTTAGTAAGTCCTTTCTTCACGCTACACTGCTCCTTCCTACTAGATTAGGTCTATCACCCTCTTCCTTTTTCACCACAGTATCTGTCTCCCTGCTTTGCTTCTGCCTTTTCTTCTTTTTCCCGTCTTCAGCCTCCTGTGGTCCTCTGGATTCAGTCAGCTTGCTTCATGTGCATACATTGTCTGCCTGTACTTTCCTTCTTACCGGTTCTTCACTGTCCTTTTTTCTCCTCTATGGAATAAGTTCCCCTCCAAGCGCAGTCTCCACTTGCTTGAACTTGCTCTCTCCTCCAGAGGCCCTTATTGATCACTTACCGCCTGGCCCATTCCACTAGTTGTCTCACGAGTAGTTAACCCGCCTCCTCTCTGCCTGTTCCCTTCATTAGCCCCAGTGCGGCAATTCATATTTCCATCCTCAGTATGCCTGCTTGCACCTCAACGTTGATTCAGTTCTCCCCCCGAGTAAGTTCTCAATCTGCACACCCGCCACCTGTGTAATTTCTCTCACTAGCTTGCATTGAGCACATACTACCCCGCCCTGGTGTGCGGCCTTTCGGATTCAGTTCCCTCTTCAGTGGGCCTGCCTGCACTTCACTCAGATTCAGTTCTCTCCTGAGCAAGTTCTCGTTATGCACAATCACAACCTGTTGTTATTTAAGGTCATATTACTCAAGTTACGTGGTAGCTCCCAAATTATTAGTTTCCTTTATGTGCTATCGCCTCCCACCTGTGTTTTCCTTCCCTCATTAGCATCCACAGTGCGCCCTTTTCCCTACCTCATTTTGACGCTAGCACGCATTACCTTGCAGGGCTTTATTCATTTTGCGCTAACCTTACTTTATATTTACCTCACTAGTTTCCGCCTTCAACTTCTCTGGACACCCTGTCCTTACATCCTACTCCCTGAGAGCTCTATGTTTAGGCTTATGGTTGGGTCAGCATGCATCAATTTTAATGCCGACTTGCCCACTTGACATCTGTGATCAGAAGCTTCTTATCTCCTGTGCCTCATGTTCCCATAAAAGTACAGTCTAGCAGCGGTTAGAAAAGCCTTCCTTCCCCAAATGCTTCTTTACTTAGGGTACTATTGAAACCCCGTTGCTCCATTTATGTTCTTTTACTCCAAGTAACTTTTTGCACCCTGTGAAAGAGTAACTTCAAATCTATCTTTCTACAAAGTATTTTCCTGATCGCATCTCATTTGTTAGTGGATAAGATCGTGTGAACATAGAATGATATTAAAATCTCATCTGATGGTTTGGTTTTTGCTTCTTTGGGCAACCTTAAATGTGTTCCATGCTGAAAAACAAGTTTCCACATTTTTTATTTGAAGTAGCTTTTTCTGGTCTCCCCACAGTTAACTAATCAGTTCTCTATATTCTGTTTAAAGTCACATGGGTTTTGCCAATTATTTATGTCGGTTTTGTGATTAAGAGTGGGGTTGAGCATTGGAGCTAGTACAGCTTCCTATTCACAGTGAGTGTCCTTCCACTGGCCACGTGCTCTTGCAGGTTCTTTTTTTTGTTTACTTTTTGCCACCCACTCTTAAGAGTGCATGGCACTCTACAGTCAGTCTTCCTCTCTCATGTTGCTTGTACCCCCATCCTCCTGCTGTCCATTGTTGCTGCTCCCTCTTCCCCTGCAACCCTCTTGTGTTCTTCCCCGAGCACGTTTTGACTCATAATGCACAGCAGTGCAGGGTGCAGTGTCACATAGCTTAAAGAAGAAAGAAAACTCCATGACTTGTTTACCGCTGGGCGTGTCATACTGCTTTTTTCTTTTATTTTAAGCTGTGTTGCACAGCAGCCCACTGAACTTAAAAATAATTGACAAAGCCAATAGACCTTGCATAGGCAACACTATTGGCTTGGTAATGCCCAAACTTAACCATGCCGGTTGCTATCTAGCGTAGGTTGTAAACTGTTATCTGTGTAATAGCTTCTAGAGCTCCAGCTCCACAGGGTTCTCTAGGACCCACTTACGGTTTACTGGCTAGTAATGTGGAGCTGCTGTTGTGGAAACTAATAACGCATCATATGACTTCCCTTTCGGTGTAAAATAAATAAAAAGCCTTGTCATTTACAATGCCAATAGCACAAACTCTCACAAATGCGAGACATATTGCATTGCAATGCTTGTTTGGTGTTGGGGACACTTTGTGCTTAAGCCTTCATAACTTTTTCCACGAAGGTATCCAGGCCAATTTGTGTCCCTTTTTTCCCAAAATCTTGGGTATTCCAATGGTAACCAGAGTTTGTAGATTCCCCTGGATGTAACTGACAAAATAGTGCTTTTTATTCTGGAAAAAGGGTAAACAAATGCTGGGTAAGAAAGTGGATTTTTTTTCCTAACAGTGGTATCAGCAGAATGTTGCTGTGCTAAGATCACCATCTTCCCAGCTTTTAGGAACAAGCTGACATGTAAAAGAGAAAAACTCTTTTACCAGAGCATTTGCATTTTTCTAATTGGTAGCCCATTTTTAGGTCCCGCCTAGGCAGCGTGCATGCGCTGCTCTAGGGGGGCTTTAGCCATCAGTCTTCACTTTTCAAGCACTGCACTCGTGCTTGTGGTGGCATCCACCTTGCAGGAGCGAGCAGCGGCGCGCCACAAGCACGAGCGCAGTGCTTGAAAAGTGAAGACTGTGCGCGCATGCACGCACCACTCCCGGGCTTGTTTCTCTTTACCCCTCTGCCTGTCCATCTTCTCTCACATCCGTTTCTGTAGTTTCTGCTCCCTCCCCTCTCACTCTTTTCTCTCTTAGCCCTTCTGCCTGTCCATCTTCTCCCACATCCTCTTTCACTATCTCCTCACTCGCTCTTCTCCATCTTTCTTCCTCTCGCCCGCCCCCTCTCACTGCTCAGGTTATCCTGACGGCCCCAACCTTCCTCATTGTTATCTCCTTTACCTCATCGTTTCTCTTGTACCAGAGTTACTTCAGCTCTGCAATGGCGCCTTTTATGGGCCTGTTTTATAGATTTACAATTATTGTCCCAAGTTTATACGTTTACATTCAATGATCACTTTTCACAAGGTGACAGATGGCGTCACCAGGTGTCACACGCCCATCTGCATATTATGCCATCTTCAGGGTTTCCTCCTACATTTCTGTCGGATTTGGCCGGGTGCCCCTGTCCATCCCCCATACCCCTTATCTACGGGGCCCGGGACATGGCCTTGCTGAGTTATGCTGAAGACACTTCTAAAGTAGCAACTGCTGCCCAAAAGCCAGATCCTAGAATGACCGGGAAGGACGCTGCAGATGCCTGCAATCATCAGGAAAGATTTGTTCTGACGTTTTCATGATGTTCACATGGTCTGGCCTTGTCTCCATGGAAGAGTATTTCATTGTGTGGCTGCTAGGATTCCGGGCCAGCGACCTCCGCCTCAGAGACTCACCCAGCAGAAGAGGATGAAGGCAGAGATCAGCATATGATGGAGAGAGACCTTGGTCTGAAGGGGGCTGGAGCCAGCACGAGGAACCATCCGGAGGGCGAGGCAGAGAGACTGAAGCAACACTCTGCCAGTGTTAGTTGGCCTCTTCTTGGGGAAATGAGCGTCCTTCCGTCCAGCCCAAAGATTACATATAGCCAATTAGGAATCAGCTGGATTAGCGCTACTAATTCTTAGATAAACCGAGCTATAGCTTGTGGAAATAATCCGATCCTGACATTATTGTGGCCGGGAAGACACGTTTACGAGATCTGAGAGGCAAACAAGGGCTACCTGTCTTTAAAATTTGCACCATAAAAACTGAAAACATGACCTTATGAACCTGTAAGTCGAACGTGAGAGATATGACCAGTCAGATACCCAAACTCCTAGTACTGAGCCATCCGGCCACTGCAATATAATGTATCGACCTCAGCCTCCCGGCCTGGGCTCGGACGGGAGGCTATAAAAACAAGCATTGGCATAACCAATAGGTCTCGCCTTCAGGACCTTATAAGCGTTTACCCTTGCAACAGTTGATGTTGTTGCACCAATGAAATTGTGCTGCATAACTAAATACTTATAAGGTCCCAAAGGCGAGACCTATTGGCTATGCCAATGCTTGTTCCTATTTTTTGTGGTTCTCAATTTACTTGCAATTTGTGGTGGAAACAGGTGTAAAACCCATGGGTAATTCCGAAAACAATACATTTCTGAAAACTAGACTTCATTTAAA
Source organism: Triturus cristatus (assembly GCF_964204655.1). Classification (NCBI taxonomy): domain Eukaryota; kingdom Metazoa; phylum Chordata; class Amphibia; order Caudata; family Salamandridae; genus Triturus; species Triturus cristatus. Next base: position 965,924,350 of record NC_140589.1, read on the forward strand.
ATTCATCAAGTGGTCATCTGGTTAAATTGCTAATGAGTTTCCCACAGAAAAGAAAAAGAAAATAATAATGAAAATAAGTAGAAAAATAGCATTGGCGAAAACGTTTTACTTTTGTCCTGATGGCCAATTCACAAAACTAACATAGCGCTACATTTGTCAGACCCATCTAGTCACAAGTATGTATAGTGTTTTTTGTTGCCCAAAGCATAAGATACCCAGAGCCAACAAGTGAGCTGTCGCTTATAATTATTTCTCATTGTATACTTACCAGGCAGCAATTCATATGGTAAAATCTAATGAATGAAAAATGGGTCTAAAGGAACCCTAGGTATTCTTTAAATGGGAAAAAGCTAGTGAGTTTTGATGTGGGGATTCTGCTGTATTAGTGGTTATTTGTACAGGTCTGAATTTAGGGTTACCACGTAATATTGTGATTCACTGACCATTCTGCAAAATGTGCTATTTCGATCACACTGGGTGACATCTGGAAACCAAAAACCGAGAGAATTCCAAGTACTAATAACAAATGTTCTATTATTCTGTGTTCCCACACTTCTCTCAACAAAAACAGTATCCCACTTGTGTGAGTGGGCCTATCGCCCATAACAGGAAAGTCCAAAAACTCGACATACTGAGAGAAAATCTTTGCCATGAAAAGTGACCCCTTTTGGCAATGTGTGTGGCAGCAGAATGTTGGCACTGGCTCGGCGGCCACAGAGGGAAATCTACCAAACCCTGGTATTTCTGAAAGCTAGACACACAGAGTAGTCCAGAGTGTGCTGACTTGCATGGATCCAACTACTTTTTATCACCCCAGTGCCCTACAAAGCATAAACTTTGGCTAATAATATGCATTTTCCTCACATTTCTGTGAGGGAAAGCTCTGGAAACTTCGGGGATCCACAAAATTACTACCACCCAGAATATCCACATTTCTCCTGATAAAAATGATATTCCACTCATGTGGCTGGGCTTAGCGCCCACGACAGGGGAAGCCCCAAAACACAACATGGAGCTATAAAATTTTAAGCATGCAAAATAACTTTTTTGGGCGATGTGGGAAACTTCAGAATTTGGGCCTGGGCTCGGCTGCCACCCAGGGAAATCTTCCAAATCCAGATATTTCTGTAAACTAGATACCAACGGAATCCCAGGGTGGTCTGACTTGCATGGATCCCACTACATTTTCTTCCCAAAATCCCATGCAAATCTCAGAAAATGGCTAAGATCCTGAATTTTCCTCAAACATCTGTACTGGAAAGTTCTGGAATCTGCAGGGATCCACAAAATTCCTATCACCCAACATACCCAAACTTACTAACCAAAATATTCCCACATTAGTGTTGCTCAGACAAGTGCCAGCTACAGAAACAGATGAAAAGAGTGACTATATGAAGTCAATGTGGTCTCGACATTGGCCTTGGTTTGGTCAGATCCTATCACAGGCAGTAGGGCCACCCACACAAGCACGGTACTATTTTTGGAGGAGTGTGGTAAATAATATAAATGTATTATGTCCTCAGAAATGCAGTAGGAACAGAATAATAAAAAAAGAAATGGACTTAATCTGCACCATTTTCCCTCAATATTACCAAATATCCTTTGGGTGGAAAATGCCTAAATATAATATACATTTTGTTTTTGAAGGGTCTAATAGGTTGAGAACAACACAATTATTGCATTAGGTTTTGGAGTACATTCTGTGTGTCCCAGAAACTAAAACTAGAAATGTAGAATTCTACTAGTCTACTGGACCAGTGGGACATTTCCATTTTTTTCTGCTAAAATCTCTTGAGGGAAACCCCTTAACCCATTGTAAAGGATAGTAAGTTGAAACCTACTTTACAGGACCAGGGTGCTAAAACAAAATGCACCACTGGAGATTGTTTAAAAAAAGTCTCCATATATTGTGCAGCTTACAAAAAAATGAAGTGATTTTGACTCTGAATCTGAAGATGCCTCTGCCCCACTGTTTCCAATGTTAGTCACTTCCACATCCACCCCCAAAATTTGAGCCTAGTTGCACCCTTTGTGATGGTTAAACAATAATGTTTAGGACCCTCAGGTCTCTGTTTACCTCTCTATATAGCCCTGCCATGTGGTGCCATTTTAGCACCTGCCTTAGACCCGACCTAAGGTGTAGCATAATAATGCTGTACGCACTAGGACCCTTGTGGTTCTGGGTGGACTCTGAACAGGAACTATGTGATATACCGGAGAGATGTTAGGGTGTGGTTTAGGGAAGTAAGATGTAATGTGCAAAGTGTGAAGATACTAACACTGGTGTGAAGTAGAAGATACGTGCTAGTTGAAAACAAGACTGCTGCCCCTGAGAGTTTGCAAGGGTACAGCAAACTTCTTGTGAGTGCCGCACATGCCCAGAATTGATGCAAAGAATGTCTGCGACCGGCATATGTCGAGTCAAAGCACTGCTCCATTTCATACACGGCTGCAGAAGCAATTGAAAGGCCCTACAACGGAGCGTATTTCAAAACGACCGCCAATAACAGCAGTGAGGTTGTCTGCAGAGATGCTGTGCTCTGAACATAGAGTGACCATTCAGATGATGTGAGAAAATAACTATAGCACCAGCAAAATTACAAAAAACAGAAACCAAAGAGAATGTACTCACTGTCATGTGAAACTGAAGCATGCTTTAATCCATGTTCCTGCCAGAGGCAGGTGCTTGCAGAAGTTGCTGAGTCACCCCGCGCAGTGCCACCAGTCAAAGACACATGCAAACACAATGGTGGCAGAACAGAGCATGAAATAAAATGTAGAAATGGTCTTGAAGCCACCACAGCCATTCAACACCTCCAAGAAACAGAACATTGGTGCGAAGTGGACAACGTGGATTAAAACATTCAATTACTTCATAGATGTGCAAGAGGCGAAAGATGATAAGAAAATCATCAAATATTAAAAAAACCTTGCAGGTGATGAAGTGAAAGAAGTATTCTGGCCGTGCCCACAAAAGGCAACATCAGCTACGACAAGTAGACACCAAGCAAATTCTATCGTCATCAAGTCTGTGGTACAAAGGTTCTTCAACATCGCTATCGAGTACCAGCAAAGAAGGTGGGTGCATGTTGATGATGTCTACCAAAATATAGCATGCACATGTGGGGTTAGCTGCCTGTCAAGGAAACCTAAACAAAAAAATCACCAAACTTCATTGGACACTGTCCCACAATTACATTGCAGATGAATGGTCACCCCATAACCTTCATCATCGATAGTGGGGAATCAATTAATATTTTGCCAGTGGAAAAGTTTAACAGCCTCTCGCGTGTGCCATGCCTCACTCATTCTGATACGAAGGTCTACACTGTGCAGCGTCTAAACCATTGTGATGCCAAGGATTGTTCACAGCAGCAATGCAACTCAAAACAATATCATTCATATTCTACAAGGAACTTCGAGTAGTGCATGTTTGGTCAGTTTTGCCACTGCAGCTGATATGGAGTTAATATCCATCAACTATAACCTCTGACCTTAACCTGATATCATGTGCTAATTCCCGTCGTTGTTTCATGGCTTGGGAAAACTCAAGAAAATGAAAGTACAGCTTCATATTAACAAAGACGTGTGTCCTGGTGCCCAGCTGCAGCATAGATTTGCTTTTCATTTTCAAGAAGCTGTAGAGAAAGAGTTCGCAACACTTTTGAAACATGACATCATTGAAAGTTCCACAGGCCTCATGCCATAGGTTTTGACCATAGTAGTTGTACCAGAAAAGGACAGTAGTGAAGTGGTGCACATTGCGTTGATATGCGCAAGCCAGAAAGGGCCATTGAGACGGTGAGAAACCCTGGTTCCCATATAGCGGACTTGATCATGCAACTGAATGGAGCTAAAGTCTTTTCCAGTCTTGACCTAAACAAAGGGTACAAGAGACTAAGTTTTGGAGTATCTTCGGCTGCTGAGATATTTCAGGATGTTATCCACAGAGTAATCCAACCTGTTACACATGCTTTCAATTACAGTGACATCATACTGGTCTTTGGGAGAACCCAGAAAGAACACGACAAAGTCCTTACTCAAGTGTGGCAGTTACTTGCTGATGCAGGTCTCACATTGAATGCAGCAAAATGTGAATTCCACAAAACCAAACGTACTTTTTTAGGCACATATTCTCTGATGGGGGAATTATTCAAGATCCAGACAAGATGCAAGCACTGTCATCCACTTCCCCCCTCAAGATCTTACCATGCTGCAATCCTTTGTAGGCATGGTCAGTTATTGCTCAAGGCACATTCCCAATTTTTTCACAGTAAATGCCCCATTGAGAGACTTGACAAAGTGGAATCATCTTTTTCAGTGGCCTCCTGAATGTGATAAAAGTTTCAAAGAAATAAAGCACGCACTCCAGAATCCAACTGAAATGGCTTACTTCACCTGAAGTCATGGTAGATGCGAGCCCAGTGGGTCTGGAGGCAATCCTTGCTCAACACAACGGCCACGCAAATGCTCAGAGACACATTGTGGCCTCTGCCAGTCATAGCCTGTCTGAAACTAGTTGCTTGTGAACAACAGTCTCCTGCCATCGCGTCACTTACCTACCTGCTTCCGGGTTTTTCATGTGTTTGCCGAGTTCTCTGTGGGTTCTTCACATTGGGAGGACTATCTTCTTGCGTCATCAGGGTTGCTTCGAGGGAATCCCGATGTCTGCATCCAAGCCGTTACTTCCATGCTGCTGTAAAAGAAAGAAGGAAAGAAACAAGGCATCAATTCAATACCAGTAATGCGTTAGTGTGCTGGTATCTGTACTTCTGATTGCTGGATATTCTGAAAATGAACAATAACAACTGTATTACTTGGATTACCTTCATTTGATACCAAATTAAACTCTCTCCTGCACTTTTGATTTTTGATTAAGGCTTATTTTTGTTTTTCTATTTTTAACTCTAGTGATGTGGCGGAAATATAGGATGCTTGATGTAATGCACATCTAACAATACATAGTATATAGTGTTATGTTGTTCTTTCATATTTGATCTCCATTCTTGCCAGTCAGCCTACATTTAGAGGTTGTTATTATGCACCTAAGGAATGAAGGGTAATTGAACATAGTATATGTCTAAAGGTGCCTATTGCTATGCTTAAACCCTTAAACACATCTCTTTATTTCTGTCTGATTATTAGAAAAACTAGTATTCCTGTTGACCTCAGTTTCTTATACACTTGAATGAAGAGGGGATGCATGCAGGTATAAGTGAATTATTTACTATACAGATCAGTAGATGTAAACAGTGATTACATGGTCAGGAGTTGATTCTGATACACCTTTATTTATTCACACAGGGAGACCCTAGACGGGTCCAGGCAGACACCCCTTCTGTAGTGCAGTCATCAGCAGAAGTCTTCTGTTTTCTCTTCCCTTCCCCTCTTCCTCTTTGGTTGGGATTTAACTTTTACCTCGTTGGGTCATCTCAATTAATAGGGAGTTTGGTACCCCGCATCGCTGCCTCCTGTCTCTCCTGTGGAAAAACCCATGTGAGATTTCTGACAGAGAGACTGCGGTATGGGCCTCCGAGCATTTTTTGTATTCCTCAATAGAAAATGGTTTGCTGTCATCACGGACCACCAAGCGTTGCACACTATTTATGGAACCCTGAAGGCTAAGATGCCTCCTTGCATCAAAAGGTGGTGGTTGGGCTGCAGTATAACTATGAGAATGTACACAAAGCAGGGAAGGATCAGAACCAAGTGGATTACTTTTCACGAGTGCCGCTACATTGTCCTAGTTCAACATCCAGGACGGATGAAGAATATCTCAATTTTATTGTGAGGTCCAGCACACCAGTGGCTCTGTCTGTGGACCAAGTCAGTGCTCCTACCAACACAGACAAAGAAATGACTGTTGTCAAAGAACTCATTGAGACAATCATAGAGACAACTCACATGACCTCTAACTAATAATTAAATCAAATCAAATCAGGGACATTTGTACAGCGCACATATCACTCAGAAGTCTTGCAGACGGCTCTGATAGAGTACTCATTTAGTTGTCAAATAGCCATGATTTCAGCTTTTTGCGAAAGCAGTTATGATCTGAGATAGTAAGTAAGTTCAAGGGAAGTTTATTCCAGGAGACAGGAGCAAGATAGGAAAAATACCTTCCTCCATATCTCGTCGTGCGGATTCTGAGGGATGTGGAAAGGGATTCATTGCTCGATCTTAGCGACCTACAAGGCTGGTACCAACTTAGTTTTTTGGACCAGTACCCTGGGCCTTTTCCATACATGTTTTTATGTGTCAGACAGAGAGTCTTAAATAGGACTCTCTGTCTGACTGGGAGCCAATGTAGAGAACTCAGACAAGGGGCAGATCTTGGCGGGAGATTCAGAACCAGTGTGGCCGCGGGGTTCTGCAAAATCTGGAGTTTAGTGAGGAGGCCCTCGTTTATTGAGGACAGCAGGGCATTTCCATAGTCCATGCGATTTATTATCAGTCCCTGGACTAATGGTTTCCTGGCCTCCTTCGGAATCCATTTGAAGACCTTTCATAGATTACGTATCACTCCAAAACATGAGCCGATTATGTGATTGGTCTGATTTTTCATTGACATTTGACTGTCCATGTGGAACCCTAAAGTCCGAACCGTCGGTTTGGATGTTGGACAAGGGCCAAGGTTCAGAGGCCACCAGTCGTGAGACCAATGCTCGTGAGCCTTGCCGAAGAGCATGATCTCGGACTTTCCTCCGTTTAATTGGAGATGGTTTGTACTCATCCACCTGTCAATGTGGGACATGCATTTTTTGAAATGCTGTTTTATTTCTGATGGGTCTGGTCCAAGAGTGACCAGGATCTGCGTGTCGTCAGCATATGACACAACATCAAAACCATAAGATCTGATCACCTTGGCCAGTGGCGTCATGTACCGATTAAAAAGGGTCAGACTCAAGATGGAGCCTTGTGGTACTCCCATCTTGACCGGTCTGTTACATGAAACAGTGTTTCCCACCTAGACCGTTGTAGCACGGTCTGTTAGATAACTTTTAAACCACTTTTAATACTAAATTTCAAAAGTTCAAAAATGTACAGGATGAGTTAGCAGTCATACATGAAGGCATAATACTGAGAGGCTCAAGAATCATCATACCTGAGAGCCTAAGGCAATGGGTCATAGAGTTGCCTATGAAGGACACTGTGACATTGTAGCTACCAAAAGAGCACTGAGTGTGGTTCCCTCGACTAGATGAACGAGTAGAAGAGGAATTGAAAGCATGCTACATCTGTAATTGCCTGTCCTCTAAGGTGACACAGCACCCAGTGACCATGTCTGACCTTCCTGCCCATGCCTCGGAGAGAGTTGCAGTTGACTTCTTTGGACCATTAGAAGATGGACAGCTTCTTATGACAGTCATAGATGAATATTCCCATTTTCCTTTGGAAAAAACACGGTCCTCGACAACTTATGAAAAAATCATAGAAAGGCCTGTTGACATCTTTGCAACTTGGGGTATCCCCGAGATCCTCAAATCTGATAATGGCCCGCCCTTCAACAGCAAGGAGCTCAAAGAGTTTTGTGCACGACTCAACGCCAAACACCAAGGAGTACGCACATCTGACCCCAAGAAAATGGTGTCGTCAAAAGATTTAAGGGCTCCCTCAAGAGGATACTTCAATGAGCGTCCATGGAAGGAATCAACTTGAACCAAGCTATGTCCCAGGCCCTCCAGGCCTATTGATCAGCTCATCACTCCACAACGGGTGAGAGTCCAGCTATTTTGTTTTTTTGGAAGAGCCATCAGAATAAAACTACCTCAATAGACATCAGATTGATGAGGGGATGCTGACAAACTTCTTAAAACTGATGCTACTCATATGAGTTAAATGAAACCATATGCTGTTCAATGCCGCCACGCCCAGGAAATAGACTTTTACAAAGGAGAATGGATGCTGGCAAAGCAGAGACAGAAGTTAAAGATGGTCATCCCTTTCACCACTGATCCTGTACAGGTGGTGGCATGCAAGGGACACATGGTGATGGCACATTGTCCAGGGAAATCTATCACTCAGGACACAATACACTTTATGGAATAACTCATTTTATTTTATTTGTTTACACATTAACATGACATCATATTAGTTCTATAATCAGTAGCCGGCAATGGGTTTAACATGCTCATATGAATGACACAGCTGGGTGACTACAACCTGGAGGCTGACAGCGAAAACAGTGGGCAGCAATAGAATATATATCAAATAGTATGCAAAGGTATTGTAACCCCATTAAGCCATGTCCTGTGAAACGTGAGGGGAGAGAAAACAACATTTAGATGGGCTTATTAACAGAAGCAAAAACCCATAAATCCAACAAGAAGAAAGCCCTCCCTCCCGCCCCTCCCACCCCTCCCATCTCTTTCGCACCCTATATTGCTTCTATTTCATGTCTAACGTATTAACACCAGATAGTTCTTTATCAGCTCTTTTAGGGATCAGTGTTTTAAGTGTTAGCAGTGAGGCGCAGAATTTGTAGGAGCTTGGGGCAAGTTATTTCCCTAAATTCCTTGCTGCGGATAGTGATAAATGGAGGCCACAGTTCCAGGTATGCTTCCATTTGTTTTCTGCCAACATAGATAGGCGCTCCTTTCCCAATACCCACCACAACCTTCCTAACCATGCCACATGGTCTCGGACCCTCTCGTTGCCCCATTGGGGAACTAGCTCTAATATTCCAACATTAAGGGCTAAGGCTATCTGGCTCCCTCTCAGAGAGTGCAGGGAATGTTCAGAGGATCGGGGAAACTCAGCAACATATAAGCAGGGAAACGTGGGATGTCCATTTTGAAGGCTTCATTTATGTCCTGCAGTATCAGGTCCCAGTATCTTACCAATTTGGGTCAATGCCAATGTAAGTGCACTAAAGAGCCTGTCTGTCCGCACCCATGCCAGAAATAGGCTGGGCGGTCTTTGTTCCAGTGGTTCAGTCAGGCAGGTGTTAGATACCAGTAAGCATGTCCCTTATATGCTGCTCCTGTACGCGGAATCTAGTGTGCTGTATGATGGGTTCTGAAATAAATGTCCTGCCATTCTTTATCTGTGAGGGATCTGCATATTTCCTCCTCCCACCTTAGCTGCCCCTTGGATTTCGTAGGAGAAGTGTCCACTGAGAGGAAGGCATCAGTAGGGTAAGTGTTGGATAGTATAGGGGTAAAAATTACTATTCTAACTCCAGGGGGTGCATCAGTAGGGTAAGTGTTGGATAGTATAGGGGTAAAAATTACTATTCTAACTCCAGGGGGTGCATCAGTAGGGTAAGTGTTGGATAGTATAGGGGTAAAAATTACTATTCTAACTCCAGGGGGTGCATCAGTAGGGTAAGTGTTGGATAGTATAGGGGTAAAAATTACTATTCTAACTCCAGGGGGTGCATCAGTAGGGTAAGTGTTGGATAGTATAGGGGTAAAAATTACTATTCTAACTCCAGGGGGTGCAACAGTAGGGTAAGTGTTGGATAGTGTAGGGGTAAAAATTACTATTCTAACTCCAGGGGGTGCAACAGTAGGGTAAGTGTTGGATAGTGTAGGGGTAAAAATTACTATTCTAACTCCAGGGGGTGCAACAGTAGGGTAAGTGTTGGATAGTATAGGGGTAAAAATTACTATTCTAACTCCAGGGGGTGCAACAGTAGGGTAAGTGTTGGATAGTGTAGGGGTAAAAATTACTATTCTAACTCCAGGGGGTGCATCAGTAGGGTAAGTGTTGGATAGTATAGTGTAATATTATGCGTTGTAATGGTATGCGTTGTAATGGTAGTATGCGTTGTAATGGAATGCGTTGTAAAGGTAGTTTTTAAAAATGCGTTGTAGTGTCATGCGTTGTAATGTCATGCGTTGTAATGGATTATGCGTTGTAAAAAATGCATTGTAATGGTAGTGCGTTGTAAAAGTTGCGTTGTAAAGGTTGTTCCCCAGTCCGGACAGACCTCTTCGCGGTCATTGTTGGCGAGATAGTCTTTGAGCGCCTTGTGGATTGCTTTTGTTGTCTGGTCTGAGTGAAGCAATGCGTCCCGGAGACGCCACCGTGACAGGCATGGTTGAGAGATGCCTAGGTTCAGTGATAGTGTGATAGGGGCATGATCAGAGAGAGAGCGGGGCATCCCACTAGTGTGTCTTTAATCAGAAAATGATCTATGCGGGCATAGGATTTATGGGCTGCGGAGAAGTATGTGTAGTTTTTAGTGGAGAGATGTGCCGGCCTCCATATGTCGTTAAGAGAGATATTTGTGAGCCATTGATGTCCAGATTGTGATAGAGTCCCGGCTTGTGTAGTGCGTTGTCCAGAACTGTCTAAGTCTGTGTTCATTACAAGGTTTAGGTCCCCCCGAATCACCACCTCTCGGTCAGGCGTGGCTAGAACTTGTGTAAGGCAATTAATCAGGAAGCGTTCGTCGTGATCATTTGGTGCGTATATAGATGCAACTGTGAACTGTACATGGCCGCATTGAAGCCTAATCCCTAATGCTCTGCCCCTATGTTCAGCTACCACATCAGTGACCTTTCCCTGGAAGAACTGGGCAAGGGCCGTTCTTTTTAGCTGAACCCAAGGTCCAGTATTGTCTGGGAATCCTGGGAGAGCGCATGCAGTGGGTATCCCTGGCCAGCAGATGGGTTTCTTATAATAAGCAAATGTCCCCCAGAGTTTTCCAGATAGGATAGGATTGCTTTGCATTTCACTGGGCTATTGAGGCCTTGTACATTGAGGCTCACTAGGCGAATTTTATGCATCCCAGAAGTTTAATCTGCCCCTGTGCTGCTTGTTCACTAAACTCTTGCCGCGCCTGCAGATTAGCAGTGGAACGCCCTGCCATAAGATTCTCACTATGCTTTCTGCCCATATGGAGCCTGGCTAGTGCGCAGGAGAAGTGAAAGAAGAAAGTAAGATACCCATAGCCAACAATAAGGAGATACTGGGGGGAAAAACAGCAGGAGGCCAAAATCTGTCAAATCCGACGAGTTGGGTTGAGGCGTGGTCGGTCAGGAGAGGACTGTTCCAGAGGGGTACCTCCTAAGAGACCCACTGTGGGTGCGCTGATCGTGTGGAAGATGGGACATCACGGAGGTCAACTGTTTGTCTGGCCCTCTGCCGCCTCACTTAGGGCCTCACCAGAACCTTCCTACCTCCCCGGGGGCTGAGTCGTTTCCAGCTCAGGATGCAGTTGTGAGGGTGGATTCCACAGATAGTACCTGTAGCACTGCCTGTCTCTTTTCATTGGTGGTAGCCAAGTCAGGTCTGGACCCGCCGCGGTAGCTTTTGTAAGAAGTGGCCCGATTAGGGTCACTCATGACCACCTCGCAGCCTTCCATACCAAATGGAGAGTCGGTTATACAGTAGAGAATACAAACCAATATCTGTTTATTCAGTTACACTCAGGGCGGAGCCCAGTCTGCTCAGTCTCTAGGAGTGCTATAGAGGGGACTGACATCAGCACGCAGAACGACACATTATGTAAATTTCAGAACCAATGAAGGCACACCCACAATGGAATTTTCAAAGCAGATGAAGCTAACAATGAAGTACAGAGGATAAGTTTACATTCTAAGGCCGGGCACACACTGTCTACTACTCAAGGTCGCTCTGCCCGTGCCCACCACTGGACAAGTGGGAGAAGCCATCTATCTAGTAGGAAAGGTATGCGCTAATAAGGACAGTCCATTCATTAGTTAAGCAAAACCTAACATTGCAGAAACAAAATATAACAGGGCCTTTTCTCAGAAACAGCAAGGAATTAGTTTTGATCTTGGTTCAAGATGGCATCTAAAATAGAAAATGGTGCCGCAAATGCTACCATACATAGAACAATGCCTAAACATGAATTTTTCTATTCTAACAGACCCTCCTTTTAGCATGAGCTAACATTTTCAGTAATAACAAAGAGATATAAATCAATACAGGAAGTCATAGGTAAACTTCTGAGACACACTCCATGTTGTCAGCATCAGGAAGAGAGACCGTGAGGAGGGAAGAAGTCTAAAAACTGCCCTCATCTATCTGCATGAGGTCATCGACCTCCTTTTGCATCATAATTGCAGCATTGCTGTCATGAATCGATATTTTCCTCTTAGGAGTGAGAAGAGTGGTGCAATAAGAATAACAGGATAAAAGGCATTGAACAAGGACACAGCAAGAGACCAGGATCACAATGAAATAAATCACTTTTCCAAGGATCCAACCCCAGCAGCCAAAAAGAGACCAACTCTAGTTCCCACTTTACATTCCTTTAACATTTTCAAAGATGTCTAGAATATGTTGGGTAATATTCTTTTCCATATTTGTGACCCCAACTACACACTGGGCTCCTACTACCACGCTTACACCACCACTCTTGGCTAGAATAAAATCCACTGCATATCTAGTCTGTTCAGAATATATTCGCATACTTTCCCATTGGTTGGTGATGTCACACAAAGCTGCTACTGTGGAGTTAGACAATATTCACCCCTGGCCATAGCAGTACCCCCAAATGTAATTATGGAGGAAAGAATGTATCCAAATGCAATACCATTACTATAATTATTGACTACGAGATCTGTCACTCCTTCTCAGAATTCTTTGGTACAATGTCCTTTTAACCCATCTCACTTTAGGCTTTGCATGTTTGCAAGGTACACCCAAGGGCAGCACCATCCCAAGCGCCACATCATTTGTACCATTATGAATAGTAGAATACGTCCCATTAGACAGAAAGATAAACTCTGGGTGTGCATAAATCGGTCTGTCATAGTCCACAGCAGATTTTCGGGAATTCCACCCTAAGGTACTGGGGTCCTTTGGACTTACCAAAGAGTACGTGCCCTTACGCAATATTATCCCTGAACAATTGACATACAACATAGTGTCAGTAAAATTGATAATTGAACAACAAGCAGGGTAATAGCCAGCTTCTCGGGGAAACTGTCAATTTCTTATAATGGTAACCTGGCAGTGTTATATTCTGTTTTTCATTATAGAAGTTGTTGCAATAAGTGTTGTTGTCACACCCCGGATAACCCATGCCTCGTGGCTTTCTATGGTACAGACAAGGACCTGGATAGCCAAACCCAAATACTCCTTGCACTTCTACAAAGTCAAGGGGCCGAGTATAGGTATAACTGATAATTGACAATGGATATGCTGTCCATAGACTAGTGACAGATTCAGTGGGGTAACAAGCAGTCACTTCTCCAAAGAACCTTTTATGTGTATCTAGAAACACTTTGTTTGGGGCTACCCTTTTCTTTCAGACTTGAGGAACAATGTTATCTTTACTCTGTACAGGTATACTTTGATCACTTTCATAAACCCATGATATCCCCCTTAACATTATTAACAGAAAAATCACAAAAGCAATACATATTAACTTTTGTTTACGGGCCCATACTGCATTGTGCTGAGTAATGTTAATCGCTGGCTGCTCTTCCTCAGCAACCACTCTACTAAAGGGGTGCATAATGAACGACAAAATAGGGGCAAAAGATAGGAAAATAGACAAGTTCCCAGTGTCCACCAGAGCCTCACTGGTATAGTTTTCTATTGTCCATCAATACGCCGGCGCTCTTGAGCACCGGCGGTGGAGCTTGCGTTTCTGGAGAGTAATCCTGGAGAGATCTTGGAATAAGGTCGGGGAGTGGCCTTTGAAGTTAACTGGATGAGAGTCCCTGGCTTTTTAAGGATATCTTATTTAATCTGGAAATCGTGCACACAAACAAGTATATCTGTTGGGGGTCCTTTCAATGGTCTTTCAGGACCCACTCTATGAACCCGGTCTAACTGTAGTGGAGAGGTCTCCGGGAGGCCCGAGACTTGACGGTGGAGGTCCATGATGTACTTGCGTAGTTTGGAGCCTTCTGCTTTGGTTGGCACCCCTCTAATCCATATGTTATTCCTCCTAGATCTGTTCTCCAGGTCTTCATTGTGTGCCTGAAGGTCCAATTGTTGGTCTTTTAACCATAGGACCTCTTTTTGAAGCCAAGCTACCTCCTCCACCTGACTCTCTGTCCTCAAGCTCAGCCACTCTCTCACCCACCTCGTCCATATCACATCGCACCTCACGAAGTTCGGATGCAATTTCTGTTTACATCACCTCCAGATCTGTGCTCAAGGAGGAGAACAATAATTCCAGGTATGCTTAGGTGACTGGGCCCTCTCCATCATTAGAGTCCATCCGGGTCTCTGGCCCTTGGTTTGTGGCTTTATCATCTGTCCCGGAGCTGCCTGATTTTCTGAACATTTCTTTGAGGGATCGCTCTTTTTTTTTGTCCTGTTCACCGTCATGATGTCCAGGTTTAATGCAGTGGTTGTCGCCATGCACGTTAATCGCTGTGGTCCCACAATCCAGTCAGACGGCTGAGTGCCGGAGCCATCATGTGAATGCTATCCTTCCCCTGTGTCCTAGTTCTGATACATCTCTGGGGGGGGGGGTGACCTGGCGTGTTTCAGGTTGCTATATGGCTTAGGGTACTTTAGCAGTGTCCGTCAGGAACCCTCGTCCATTACAGGCATGTGAGAGCCACCCTACCCGACCCAGGTACAGCCGAATCTCTAAGTTCTGCCTATGTTGTTCGTTGTCTCCCGCAGGGCAGGTCTCTACCACTGTGACGGTTCATCTGCCTGCACCCCATTTGCAGATTCTGGCCAGGATATGCGGCCTCCTGCGTGACGTAGAGCCCCGTTCTCTGGCTGAGGCCATCCGGCCGCTTATCGTAACAGGCCCCTACCCCCACCTCAGCCCAAATTGTAATGGACTGGCTACCGTTGGGCTCACGTAGGAGGTGAGGGGGCGGCACCCATGTCTAGTCCTCAGATCTTCCCAAAGCCATGTGAAAATGGCAATCTGGGCCTTCCTCTGTCTCAACAGGCCTTGTGCATCGTGTCACTTTCCAGAATGTCGTTGCCAGGGGCTGCCACTCGTTTTGGCAGTCTCTAGGAGCAATGGGGAGTCCTCCAGCAGCCAGATGCATACCACGAGTCCTTAGCTTGCCCTGGAGCTTGACCATTCTGCGACCCAGGGCCTGGGTGTGTTCAGTGGGCCTTGGTCTCTGCTTCTTTCTGTTGTCTGCCCGGAAGGCAATCTTTGCTGGAGGAGGCCCTCGTCCACCGCCTTCGGACCGCCCACCCGCATTGACTTTGCCGCAGGTAGACTCCTTTGAGGTTCTGTGAGAATCGTAATTACATTTTTAGGTTTGTTTGAATATGGACGAGTTTGGTATCTACGAACCGCAAATGACGAGTTTAGTGGGTGTACGCGTTTTCGCTACGCTACTATGTATGGTTCGTCTCATTCCTGGGTGTGTCCATCTGAACCCTCGGGTTCCATTTTAGATACAGCATCCATTTTGTCTCTTGCCCTCAAGTAGTCAGCGAACGGACACTGTCCGCTTCGTGACCCTGGGATTCCCAGGCTTTCGCGGAGGACACGTGTTCCTTTGAGGGTGTCTTTATGATGAGGGGGATGACACTGCAAGGGCAGATGGCTCCGCTCGAGGCTCATCTTGCCGTGCTAATCTATTGTTTCAGTCGTGCATGCATTAGGCACGAATCCTTTGATCCTGCAATCATGCTTCCGATATTGCTCCCTACATTCTTTTCCAATCTGTTGTTCATCCTTGTTTTTCCTTTGCACCTGTTTCTGTCCCTTCTCCTAATTCGTTTACAGTCAGAATGGAATGTGCTTAATGTGGGGATAACGTGCTTTCACAGTTGGGAACCGGCAATGCTGCTGTAATTATGTTCCGGGCTTCTGAAAACATGAATGCGACCCTTTTTTGAAGTTTACTGTGGGAACTGAGTTGTAACCTTTTGTTCGCCATGTTGTTCAATGACGAAAATGTGTATAAAAGGAGCGATCCACTTTTGCAATTTGAAGCAGTCTCTCAGAACCTACACGTTGTGTACTTCTTGCGATTTCTGTATGCCTGCAGTAAATAAATACTGATCTTTGACGCCGCAGGAAGTGTCCCGTGTCTCTGTGTTTTGTACGCCGGAACAGGTAACCCACGAAGGTTTCAGGTGTTGTCCCCTGGCACCGCTGGGCCTTAGAATAGCCCAGTCCTTCAGTTGGCGCCCAACGTTGGGCCACATCAGCGGTACCGGTCCAAAGCCCGACGATCGTGAGGAACTTCGTGTGAAATCTCCGAGGGAAGGTGCACCCCGCTTCATCGATCCAGTTGTCGAAATAAGTGGTCCGAAGACTTTTCCCGCGAAGATTCCCGCCTCCTGACGGCTGCGACGGACTGATGCCCTGACTGTCGACCTGTTTTGGCGCCTGGCGTAGTCCTTTGTACGGCGAGACGATAGACGGGCCTTCCTGGTGACGCCATTGCTTTTTCAGTTAAGTATTTGTGGGTCGCTCCCAGAGTTCATGGTTTTGTAGTTCCTTTTTGGGACGGTTACTTTGTATTTTTGTAACTTGGTTAAACTTGGTTGTTTGCATGGTTACATTGCATTTGTGGTTCTTAGTTGTTGGTTCTTAGTTGTTGGGTTTTATTTGACAATTGCAATCGCCAAAAACCGAGGGTCTTGCATTTTTTTGCGAGGACATCGTAATTCGATAGCCCTTGAAGTTTGTAAACTCGGTTAGTGTGCACGATGCCTGGCCGTAGTACTTTGTTTGGTTTCCTTAAATGTTGCAGCACGGATTCCCGGCTGGAGGATTCATGTCCGATACCTCCAGTTGGAACTCCAATTTATGAGCTCTATAGTCGCCACGGAGTAGGTCCTATCGTATATAATGAATATTGGATTCGTTACACTAAAAATGATGGTGTTCTTAGTTGGCCACCACATGGTAGTTTTGAAACTGCAATATTAGATAATCTTGAAGCTAAATTGTTTAAAAAGAAGGCTAGGCCGGCCATGTTTGATTCCTTTCGGTTATGGCGTAAAGAGGCCAAGCAGAAAGAAATCAAACAGATTAAGAAAAATAAGAGAGAAGGTATTATTACGGTAATGCGAAATGCAGAACAGTATCAGCGAGACAAAGACGAGAAGGAACAGGAAGTTTTTGCTAGACTGCATCATATGGCGGTGGATAAATGTTATCCGGTTTTACCATCTAGTTCTGATAGGAAGGGAGAAGAAGCGGTAGAGGATCCATTATTGTCTTATCTATTGAAATCACCACCTCCCTATGCACAAGATACTATGGGTCCTGTGATTCCTCCTGTTCCTCAACCTGTTGTTCTGGCGGCCGCTGGTCAGCCTGTTGTTCCTCCTGTTCTTCCGAATCTCCTTGTGCCCCAAATTGTCCCTACTCCTTTACCCGCTCTTCTTCCTACTGCTCCTTTGCCTGTACCTCATCAGCCTATTGTTACTACTACTCCTGCTATCTTGACTACTGCTACTGTTTCTACGTTTACTCCTAATGTTGTTGCTCCTGTACTTCTTTCTTCTTCCCCTTCTGTTCGTAGTCGTATACCTAATGCTGTTGCTAATCTCTATTCTCCACTTTTTGGACCAATACTTGGGTCCGATCTTTCTGATGTCTCTCAGAGGCGCAGTCAAATTCCTGATGGTAGAGAATGTGAGACGTTAGTGAAAATGACGCGTAAATGGATTAGGCATCCTGCTAAGTACACTTCGCGTATAGTTTTCGATACGTTTTCTCAGTTTAATGAGCACATACAAAGATTCGTGTTCGAGGAAATGTGTAAATCCTTGAGAGAAGAGTGGGATAAGGATGAGGTAGACAATGTACCGCCCGAGATGACTGAACTTCAGAATCAGTTTTCGAATGGTATGATTGTGGGTGGTAATGTCCGACGTGCTTTAGAGCGTCTGTTATCTTTTCGATCTACAGTACAACCTCGAGCATTGTTTAAGGACGAAACTGAGGAGTGGATGGCACAACCTGGTCAGTATCCTATGCGGGAAGTTCCCCCAGTGTGGATGCCAGGTGATCCTGCTGCTAATCCTGTTATTCCACCACACTTTCAGAGAGTTTGGATACACCTCCCATGGAAGCGATCGGAAGTTTTGCAGGTAAAGCAAACTTTGCCTGACCCCCGCAAAAATCCGTCAGGTTATTATAAGGAGTTATCCCAATTAGTGGATGCTACTGTTATGAACCTCGCCGATATCGACATGTTGTTCGGTAATGTAGTACCTCAACCGATTTGGGCGAAAATCCGTCAAGAGAATCACGCAGCTGAGTTAGGCGGTGATTGGGCTGCTCTTGCGGCGGCCGACGGACGACAAGTTGGTGGGTCTAAACCTGAACAGATCATTGAGAATCTGCCCCAGAGGATAATTACACTTATGAAGACGCTTATGCCAGCAATAAGAGTTAACTGGGACAAACTGTCTGCGTGCAAACAAAAGAAGGGCGAGAGTGTCTCCGATTTCTTTACGAGATTTGAGGAGGCATTCATCGATCACAATGGTCAGGATATGAGCACTGAGGGAGGTCAGCGATTGTTTGTTGATAAATTTGTATCGAATTTGTTGCCTGAACTAAGCAACAAATTGAAGAATTCTGAAAGTTCGTGGGCCGTTTCTACCACTGCTCAAATATTAGCCACGGCCCAATACTACGAAAATAGAGAGAAAGAAGAAAGCGAACGTGCAGATAAGAAAACGAAGGATCTTAAAACTAAGGTCTTATTGCAGCAAGCGTATCCTCCGCGCTCGAATCAAAATGACTCGCAACAGCAAAATCGATTACAATCACAGTTTTCTAGATCGCAGTCGCGTACTGACTCCTCTACACCACGATCTATGCTGGGGTATAATCAATGCGCGTATTGTAGGGGTGAGGGCCATCTGAAGTTTAATTGTCCAGTTTTGCGTGACCGAAACAATGGTGTTTCGTCTCGAGGAGGTCGTAGTGGTCCTCAACAAGCATTACGTGGTAGAGGTCGCGGTGTTACTCAGAATCAGAATGAGCGTTTTGCCACTTCATCAGACTCGCAAAATTGCTTTGATCGGCACGATTCATCGTCTGGTAGATCTGCACAGTATCATGTGGACGACTATTATGTCGAGCATGATGTTGATGCTGACGGTAATTACTAGGACAGCCATAGACCAAGAGAGGGAGTAGTATCAGTTCCGGTTGATCAGAGAGGGCCTTACGTCGCAGTTGCCACATTGGGCGTAGATGAGCCTTTTCTGTTGGACACTGGTGCAGCGAAAAGTTCCATCATGCATTCGAAACTCCCTGGCGCGCCTTTGTCTGGCTTAACTAATGTTTCCGTTGGATTCTCTGGCGCCCCCGTTAGCAATCCAGTTTCTAGCCCTTTGCCCCTTACAATTGGGTCTCGTGAGTTAGAAGCTCCTTTGATTTTGACTACTGGTTGTGGTGAGAATCTTTTGGGCCTGGATTTGTTGAAGCGGTTATATGCGACTTTGTACTGTTCTCCTGCGGGAGTGGAGCTTACGTTGGGTCAGAGAGTGATCTCTCCTATGTATTTGTCAACTGATAAGCTCCCACCGGAATTGAGTTCTCTTCCTGAGTCTTTGTGGGCAACAGGTCCCAATGACGTGGGCCTGCTGGATATACCACCTTATGCTGTTCAATTGAAATCAAATGTGCAATTACCACGCATTCCCCAGTATCGTATCTCTCTTGATGGAGAACGAGCACTATTAGCGATCATTTACGATTTGATCGATAAAGATGTCATCGAGGAAACTCGGGGTAACGTGTGTAATAGTCCTGTGTTACCTATTTTGAAACGAACTGATCCATCCAAGCCTCCTGTGTATCGTTTTGTTATTGATTTACGAGAGGTAAATAAAATTGTAATTCCACAGTTTCCCGTGGTGCCTGACATTACAGCTTTGCTGACTCTGATTCCAGCTTCTGCATCATGGTTCTCGGTAATCGATCTGAAGAATGCTTTCTTTAGCATTCCGATTGCTGAGGAAAGCAGAGATCTATTCGGTTTCTCATTAGGTGGTCGCAGCTTCAGGTTTAAACGCGCACCTCAGGGCTACTGTGAGAGTCCATCGATCTACAGCCAAGCTCTTAAGAGTCAACTTGATGCGTTTGTGTTACCGGCTGGTGCGGCCTTGATTCAGTACGTTGATTATCTGTTGGTAGCTGCTGACACTGAACAGATTTGCAAAACTGCTACAGTATCACTGTTACAGCATCTATGTGACTTACATCACAAAGTGTCACCTTCTAAACTACAATATTGTTGTCAAGAAGTAACCTATCTAGGTCACTTATTGTCAAAGGAGGGAAGAAGGTTGACCCCAGAAAGAATTGCAGCGATCGCTCGAATGACTGTGCCAACAACTCAGAGAGATGTGCGTGCCTTTCTAGGTATCACGTCATACTGCAGACAGTGGATTCCGAACTTTTCACTGTTAGCGAAGCCATTGATAGCTCTCACGTGCAAGGATGTTTCGACTCCTTTGCCATGGACGGAAGAATGTCAGAAAACTTTTTCTGAACTGCGTGATGCGTTGTGTTCGGCTCCTGTGTTAGGTACTCCTGATTACAGTAAACCATTTAAACTATACGTTCACGAGAGAGAAGGTTGTGCGTTGAGTGTTTTGACGCAACAATTTGGTGGTAAGCAGCGTCCATGTGCATATTTTTCCTCGACCTTAGACCCGGTAGCTAGAGCGTTGCCGAGTTGCTTGAGAGCGACAGCGGCAGCTGCGGTGTCTATTCGACAATCCGCAGGTCTGGTCATGGATAATATGCTCACAGTGATGGTTCCGCATGCAGTTGACACTCTCCTGAATCGTACAAAAACTCAACATCTGACGAGTGCAAGGTTGTCCGGTTATGAGTTGACACTTTTGGCAAGTCATATACAGATCAAGCGTTGTAATGTGCTGAATCCGGCGACATTGTTGCCGACTAATATGGAATCAAATGATGTACCACCACATGATTGCTATTTACGAACTGAGGAAGAAACGAAGGGTCGTGTTGACCTGAAAAACACTCCATTGATAGACCCCGATGGCACTTTGTATGTTGATGGTTCATGTTTTAAGTTGCCGAATGGTGATGTGACGACTGCGTATGCTGTAGTGACGTTGAGTACGGTTGTGGAAACTGCGAGATTGAGTCAGAATTCAGCGCAAGCGGCAGAGTTGATTGCGTTGACAAGAGCATGTGTTTTGTCTAAGGGAAAGCGAGGGAATGTGTTTACTGATAGTCAATATGCGTTTGGCGTTGCACATAGCTTTGGTCGATTGTGGAGAGAAAGAGGATTTATGACATCGCATGGTACGAAGATCCAACACGGACAGCTCGTGAACGATCTTTTGGATGCACTTACATTGCCTAAACAGGTGGCAATCATTAAATGTAGTGCGCATCGAAAGGTTACGGATGATGTTGGTCGTGGTAATGCATTTGCGGATGAGATTGCTAAGGAAACGGCTAAGAATCTTGCAACCCGAATGTATGTTACGAGTTCAGTGAGGTGGCCGACGGAGACTGGTATGTGTGAAGACACTGTTGAGAGCGTGAAAGCAATTCAGAATGAGGCCACTGAAACTGAAAAGACCAAGTGGAAAGAAAGCACGGGAAAGTTAGACACGCATGGATGTTGGGTTGACTTGTCGGAATGTCAGAGGTGGATGTTACCGGATGCATATGTGCTAGCCGTTGTGACTATGGCCCACGGCTTGTCACATATTAGCGCGAAAGGTATATGTAAGTTGTTGTCCCCTGTATGGAAGAATGATGGTATTGCTAAATGTGCTGAGAGAGTGGTTAAGAATTGTATGGTGTGTTTGATGCATAATCCTGGCAAGGGCACCCCCACTCCACCCGGCCATTTTGCTCCTCCTACATGTCCCTTTGAGGTTATCCAACTGGACTTCATCCATATGGAGAGATGCATATGGAGAGATGCAATAATCTGAAGTACGTTTTAGTTGTGGTTTGTGCGTTCTCCAGATGGATCGAGGCCTATCCTCTTAAGGATAATACTGCCCTGTCCACAGCGAAGGTCCTACTGAGGGAATACTTTCCTCGGTATGGAATGCCACGGATTGTGTGGTCAGATAACGGAAGTGAGTTCGTGGGAAGCGTGATGCAGAGTGTGTGTAAGGGCCTTGGAATTCGACAGAAATTCCATAGCGCTAATCATCCCCAGGCAGCGGGTTTGGTTGAAGGGTACAATGGTACTCTGAAACTGAAACTTGCGAAGATACAAGCTACGACTGGTCTGTCATGGCCTGATGCCTTGCCTCTGGCTCTCTTATCAACCAGGGCGACTGTGCACTCTCGAGTAGGGCTTAGCCCATATGAGATTGTGTTCAGCCGCCCTGCAAACATTTGGGGAGTCCCGAGGCCTAAGGCCTTTGATAGTCTTGAGTATTCAATGTTAATTGATTATCTTCATGATCTGACTGCTAAACTGAGGTTAATTCATCAACAGGTCTTTGAAGCTCTACCGGCACAGACAAAGGGTCCTGGACATCGGCTCCAACCGGGTGACTGGGTTGTCACCCGCAATTTTGGCAGAAAACGCAACTTGGAGCCGAGATTTGTGGGTCCCTTCCAAGTATTGCTGGCTACAAGGACTGCAGTTCGGTTGGAAGGCAGAAAGAACTGGGTGCATGCCACCCATACCAAAAAGGTTCCGATCCCTTCACCAGCAGACAATTGGGTGAGAACTGGTATTGCGGCAACGGAAACCGAGACCCCTCTATGTTTTGTGCCGTTTAGTGATGCTCAACCTGTAGGAAACAATTCATTGCAGCCAGACACATCTGTTGAGTCGTCAGTTTTGGAGAACTCAAGGTCTGATTTGTCATCTGATCGACTGAACACTGTTTCACAAGTTAAACAATTATTTGAAGAGCAGACTCGACATGGAAGAAGTCGATATTTTCTTCGTTCACATGACAAAGACTAATAGTTGACCGTAGGGCCGTGCGGGTACTTCCTTCTGTTTAGCAGGTTCCTGATACTAGGTCGGTTAGTTTTTGTCGATTCCTGGGAACTCCTGGGAATTGATAATCGCTACTCAGAACGAAATGCGTCAAGGACGTTACGGACGGTTTTTAGAGGATGACGTTCTCTGAGCTGTTGGAAGTAGAAAGGATGTCGGCGCAGAGATCAAAATTGCATAAGATTGTACGAACAAAATGCTTTTTGTTTCAGGTATTCCTGCTGTTTCTGACTGTTTCTATGCTATTGGTGGGTGGAGTGTATTTTGGAATACAGTCGTTATTGCCTTCCATTTCACCTACTTTTTCTCCTAAACTAAGTTCTATTACCACTGTTTCCCCACATTCCTTTCATCCTCTGCCCCAACATGAACAGGTTAGACGTGCGGAATTCATGAATAACTCTTTCGTTCAACTCCTACATCAGCATCAGTTGGTGATGAATACTACCAACTGTTGGGTGTGTGGGTTAATGCCACATACCATGGATAGGGGTATTCCGTATTTGGTTCTTCCTTACAGCTCCCAGGGGTCAGCTCGAGCATTCCAAACTATGTTCCGTAGTGCACTAGATTCCTACCCCAGTCGAGAGCCACGTTCTGCAAACTTCGGTCCTGGTCCGTACCACAAGCCTTTGGCGATAGCGATTGCTGATTTAGATAGAGATATTTTTGATGCATCGCTTATTCCAGATGAAGAGGTGCAAGCATATAAAGATCTGAGTGAGGCTGAGTATAGTATGTCAGTGGGTGATAGACAGCTTAAGAGCTCGTCTCCAATATGGATCGTACCCCACCTCGGTAATTTCTGCTTGAAAGGTCTTGGACGAAATCCGAGAGCCCAGCTTGGGAAGAGTGCTTGTACTGATACGTATGTTCTACCGATGCTCTCTTCCCCTGTTTTCCTGACTGCTAAGGGTACCTATTTTGTATGTTATGAACGTGCATATACATGGTTGCCCCGTGACTTCTCGGGTACCTGTTATATTGCGAATCTTTTGCCACCGACTTTTACGGTTGCCTCAGACTATCACAAGACTAGAGTTGTGAGAGGCGTTATTAGCGAAGAGGACACTGCCGGTCAAGAAGCAGGAGATTTCTTTAAGGGTTTCTTGCCGTTTTGGGGACCTATGGTTAATAGTAGGAACCTGAGACAGTTGACCCGTGTGGTAGAATTGACTGCTAACATAACTGCAAGTGCTCTTGGTAATTTAACAGCAGAACTCCAGGCGGATAGACTCATGACGTTGCAGAACCGTATGGTTCTAGACGTTGTTCTTGCAGATAGAGGTGGTGTGTGCAAGGTGATCCATTCGAGCTGTTGCATTTTCATCCCTGACAACGCTCCAACTGTTTATCAAGCCATCTCGAAGTTACATAAGATCTCCGAGTCCATACACGTGGACGAAGGTAGTTGGACGCTTCTAGGATGGTTTTGGGGCCTGATATAAACTTGGGGTTGGAAGATTCTGATGATCATAGGGGTTGTTGTAACGTTTCTGTTCACGTGTTGTCTTTGTGTGCAGTGTGGTCCTGCCTTATGTGGCCTCTGTGCTACAACGTGTATAAGACGGCCATCGGTTACCAAAGAGAAATTGATGGATAGAATGATGTTCCAGCAACAACTGAACGATTTGATGAATATCGAAATCGATTCTGATCTCGACTAGTGCTTGCCTACATGAGGGCAAAAGGAGCGTCTGAGGTTCCGTGAGAATCGTAATGACATTTTTAGGTTTGTTTGAATATGGACGAGTTTGGTATCTACGAACCGCAAATGACGAGTTTAGTGGGTGTACGCGTTTTCGCTACGCTACTATGTATGGTTCGTCTCATTCCTGGGTGTGTCCATCTGAACCCTCGGGTTCCATTTTAGATACGGCATCCATTTTGTCTCTTGCCCTCAAGTAGTCAGCGAACAGACACTGTCCGCTTCGTGACCCTGGGATTCCCAGGCTTTCGCGGAGGACACGTGTTCCTTTGAGGGTGTCTTTATGATGAGGGGGATGACACTGCAAGGGCAGATGGCTCCGCTCGAGGCTCATCTTGCCGTGCTAATCTAGTGTTTCAGTCGTGCATGCATTAGGCACGAATCCTTTGATCCTGCAATCATGCTTCCGATATTGCTCCCTACACTCTTTTCCAATCTGTTGTTCATCCTTGTTTTTCCTTTGCACCTGTTTCTGTCCCTTCTCCTAATTCGTTTACAGTCAGAATGGAATGTGCTTAATGTGGGGATAACATGCTTTCACAGTTGGGAACCGGCAATGCTGCTGTAATTATGTTCCGGGCTTCTGAAAACATGAATGCGACCCTTTTTGAAGTTTACTGTGGGAACTGAGTTGTAACCTTTTGTTCGCCATGTTGTTCAATGACGAAAATGTGTATAAAAGGAGCGATCCACTTTTGCAATTTGAAGCAGTCTCTCAGAACCTACACGTTGTGTACTTCTTGCGATTTCTGTATCCCTGCAGTAAATAAATACTGATCTTTGACGCCGCAGGAAGTGTCTCGTGTCTCTGTGTTTTGTACGCCGGAACAGGTAACCCACGAAGGTTTCAGGTGTTGTCCCCTGGCACCGCTGGGCCTTAGAATAGCCCAGTCCTTCACCTTCTCGTGCCCGAATTTCGGACGCAATTTCCATTTACATCACCTGCAGAACTCTGCTCAAGGAGGAGAACAGTGATTTCAGGTATGCTTTGGTGATTGGGCCCTCTCCATCATCAGAGTCCTGCTGGGTCTCCGGTTTTAGGTATGTGGCTTTATCACCTGTCCCGGAGCTGCCTGATTTTCCGAACATTTCTTTGAGGGATCGCTCTTTTTTTGTCATGTTCACCGCCATGATGTCCAGGTTTAATGCATTGGTTATCGCCATGTACGTTAATCGCTGTGGTCCCACAATCCGGGCAGAGGGCCGAGTCCCGGGGCCTGCACATAGATGCTATCCCTCCCCCACGTCCTAGTTCTGGTAACTCTCTGGGGAGGGCTCTGGTGCGTTTTAGTTTGCTATATGGCTTAGGGTGCTTTAACGGTGTCCATCAGGACCCCTTTTTCAGTACAGGCATGTGAGAGCCTCTCCACCCCAGGCACAGCTGAATCTCTAAGTTCTGTCTATGTTGTAAGGTGTCTCCTGCAGGGTAGGTCCTGACCACTGTAACAGTTCATCTGCCTGCACCCCGTTTGCAGATTCTGACCAGGAGTATATGCGGCCTCTTGCATGACGTAGAGCCCCCTTCTCCGGCTGAGGCCATCCGCCGCTTATCGTGTTGGTCCCCTACTCCCACCTCAGCCAGAATTGTAATGGACTGGCTATCGTTGGGCTCATGTAGGAGGTAAGGGGGCAGCACCCATGTCTAGTCCTCAGCTCTTCCCAAAGCTCTGTGAAAATGGCGATCTGGGCCTACCTCTGTCTCTACGGGCATTGTGCGTCGTGTCACTGTCCAGACTGTCATTGCTAGGGGCGGCCACTCTGTTTAGCAGTCTCTAGGGACAAGGGGGGTCCCCTGGCAGGCAGATGTGTACCACAAGTCCTTAGCCTGTCCCAGAGCTCGACCGCTCTACCATCCAGGGCCTGGGTGCGTTTGGTTGGCCTTGGTCGCTGCATCTTTCTGTTGTCGGCCCCTCCACCTGGAAGGTAATCATTGCTGGAGGGGGGCCTCGTCCCGTGCCTCCGGACCTCTACCCGAACCGAGGGTACAGACTTTGCCGCAGGTAGACTCCGCCCCATGCTGGGGATGAGCCGCGTGCTGTAGGCCTCAGTGCTAGGCCTGCCTGCCGCCTGGTGCGCACTACAGGTCTCTTGTGTGCCTTTGGAGCTCCACCGCTCTGTGCTCCCGGGCCTGGGTGCAATTGATGAGTCGCGGTCGCTGCTCTTTTCCCTTTGGACTGGAGGGTCAGCATCGCGGTGGGGGCATCCCACACCCCTAGCTCTGCGGCCCACTCCGGTGTCCTCCTCTTCAATGCGGGGTCTGCTCTTTGCCCATTCTGGGGATGAGCCATGTGCTGCCGGCTGCGCTCCACAGCTCTGCTTCTCGTTACTTCTCTCGGCACTCCGGCTGGGGAGTCTCGGGGCCCCGGTAGCCTCTGCTGGGGTCTGGTAGTGCCTCCTTCCTTCTGGTGCCTATATATAATCCCAGGGGGCACAGGAAGAGGGCCGGCGGGCTCAAATGATTTCCTCTTGTAGGCAAACTAGTCCCACCCCGGGTGAAGAAGGGTTGCTGTGATTTTAAAAGGTTATACCATGGCAACACAAAAGTTCTCACTTCAACCATCTCAAAAAAAAAATTCTGCTGGAGGAAACCCATATATGAAGTGGGTTGAGTGGAAAACTTACTTCCTAAATTTCCTTGAAACTAATAACAAAGATGGAAAAATGGCTCTGAAATGGAAAAAATAAGATTTTCTTACATTCTGCGGGGCCAGAGCATTTAAAGTTTTATGAACAAATGAGCAAAACACCTGGGGCAGGGATGTGAATGTTTTTGAGGAGGCTCTCAAAGATTAAAAAAAATATTTTGCACCAAAGTTATGTATGGGAATTGTGAGGTATCATTTTCGGAGGAAACAGGAGATAAATGAATCTGTGGATGCGGATGTTGCGGCTCCTGGGAAACTTGCTGGGGACTGCAAATTTGATCATTAACAGGAGCAGCTTATTAGAGACCAAGTAGTCAAGCATACGTGGGATCCAACTATCCCGGAAAGGTTATGGATCAATGGGGATGCAGACCGAAAAGATATTCTACCCACTGTCAGAAAGGCGGACTTGTCAAATCATATACATGGTTGCCCCGTGACTTCTCGGGTACCTGTTATATTGCGAATCTTTTGCCACCGACTTTTACGGTTGCCTCAGACTATCACAAGACTAGAGTTGTGAGAGGCGTTATTAGCGAAGAGGACACTGCCGGTCAAGAAGCAGGAGATTTCTTTAAGGGTTTCTTGCCGTTTTGGGGACCTATGGTTAATAGTAGGAACCTGAGACAGTTGACCCGTGTGGTAGAATTGACTGCTAACATAACTGCAAGTGCTCTTGGTAATTTAACAGCAGAACTCCAGGCGGATAGACTCATGACGTTGCAGAACCGTATGGTTCTAGACGTTGTTCTTGCAGATAGAGGTGGTGTGTGCAAGGTGATCCATTCGAGCTGTTGCATTTTCATCCCTGACAACGCTCCAACTGTTTATCAAGCCATCTCGAAGTTACATAAGATCTCCGAGTCCATACACGTGGACGAAGGTAGTTGGACGCTTCTAGGATGGTTTTGGGGCCTGATATAAACTTGGGGTTGGAAGATTCTGATGATCATAGGGGTTGTTGTAACGTTTCTGTTCACGTGTTGTCTTTGTGTGCAGTGTGGTCCTGCCTTATGTGGCCTCTGTGCTACAACGTGTATAAGACGGCCATCGGTTACCAAAGAGAAATTGATGGATAGAATGATGTTCCAGCAACAACTGAACGATTTGATGAATATCGAAATCGATTCTGATCTCGACTAGTGCTTGCCTACATGAGGGCAAAAGGAGCGTCTGAGGTTCCGTGAGAATCGTAATGACATTTTTAGGTTTGTTTGAATATGGACGAGTTTGGTATCTACGAACCGCAAATGACGAGTTTAGTGGGTGTACGCGTTTTCGCTACGCTACTATGTATGGTTCGTCTCATTCCTGGGTGTGTCCATCTGAACCCTCGGGTTCCATTTTAGATACGGCATCCATTTTGTCTCCTGCCCTCAAGTAGTCAGCGAACGGACACTGTCCGCTTCGTGACCCTGGGATTCCCAGGCTTTCGCGGAGGACACGTGTTCCTTTGAGGGTGTCTTTATGATGAGGGGGATGACACTGCAAGGGCAGATGGCTCCGCTTGAGGCTCATCTTGCCGTGCTAATCTATTGTTTCAGTCGTGCATGCATTAGGCACGAATCCTTTGATCCTGCAATCATGCTTCCGATATTGCTCCCTACACTCTTTTCCAATCTGTTGTTCATCCTTGTTTTTCCTTTGCACCTGTTTCTGTCCCTTCTCCTAATTCGTTTACAGTCAGAATGGAATGTGCTTAATGTGGGGATAACATGCTTTCACAGTTGGGAACCGGCAATGCTGCTGTAATTATGTTCCGGGCTTCTGAAAACATGAATGCGACCCTTTTTGAAGTTTACTGTGGGAACTGAGTTGTAACCTTTTGTTCGCCATGTTGTTCAATGACGAAAATGTGTATAAAAGGAGCGATCCACTTTTGCAATTTGAAGCAGTCTCTCAGAACCTACACGTTGTGTACTTCTTGCGATTTCTGTATCCCTGCAGTAAATAAATACTGATCTTTGACGCCGCAGGAAGTGTCTCGTGTCTCTGTGTTTTGTACGCCGGAACAGGTAACCCACGAAGGTTTCAGGTGTTGTCCCCTGGCACCGCTGGGCCTTAGAATAGCCCAGTCCTTCACCTTCCCGTGCCCGAAGTTCGGACGCAATTTCCATTTACATCACCTGCAGAACTCTGCTCAAGGAGGAGAACAGTGATTTCAGGTATGCTTTGGTGATTGGGCCCTCTCCATCATCAGAGTCCTGCTGGGTCTCTGGTTTTAGGTATGTGGCTTTATCACCTGTCCCGGAGCTGCCTGATTTTCCGAACATTTCTTTGAGGGATCGCTCTTTTTTTGTCATGTTCACCGCCATGATGTCCAGGTTTAATGCATTGGTTATCGCCATGTACGTTAATCGCTGTGGTCCCACAATCCGGGCAGAGGGCCGAGTCCCGGGGCCTGCACATAGATGCTATCCCTCCCCCACGTCCTAGTTCTGGTAACTCTCTGGGGAGGGCTCTGGTGCGTTTTAGTTTGCTATATGGCTTAGGGTGCTTTAACGGTGTCCATCAGGACCCCTTTTTCAGTACAGGCATGTGAGAGCCTCTCCACCCCAGGCACAGCTGAATCTCTAAGTTCTGTCTATGTTGTAAGGTGTCTCCTGCAGGGTAGGTCCTGACCACTGTGACAGTTCATCTGCCTGCACCCCGTTTGCAGATTCTGACCAGGAGTATATGCGGCCTCTTGCATGACGTAGAGCCCCCTTCTCCGGCTGAGGCCATCCGCCGCTTATCGTGTTGGCCCCCTACTCCCACCTCAGCCAGAATTGTAATGGACTGGCTATCGTTGGGCTCATGTAGGAGGTAAGGGGGCAGCACCCATGTCTAGTCCTCAGCTCTTCCCAAAGCTCTGTGAAAATGGCGATCTGGGCCTACCTCTGTCTCTACGGGCATTGTGCGTCGTGTCACTGTCCAGACTGTCATTGCTAGGGGCGGCCACTCTGTTTAGCAGTCTCTAGGGACAAGGGGGGTCCCCTGGCAGGCAGATGTGTACCACAAGTCCTTAGCCTGTCCCAGAGCTCGACCGCTCTACCATCCAGGGCCTGGGTGCGTTTGGTTGGCCTTGGTCGCTGCATCTTTCTGTTGTCGGCCCCTCCACCTGGAAGGTAATCATTGCTGGAGGGGGGCCTCGTCCCGTGCCTCCGGACCTCTACCCGAACCGAGGGTACAGACTTTGCCGCAGGTAGACTCCGCCCCATGCTGGGGATGAGCCGCGTGCTGTAGGCCTCAGTGCTAGGCCTGCCTGCCGCCTGGTGCGCACTACAGGTCTCTTGTGTGCCTTTGGAGCTCCACCGCTCTGTGCTCCCGGGCCTGGGTGCAATTGATGAGTCGCGGTCGCTGCTCTTTTCCCTTTGGACTGGAGGGTCAGCATCGCGGTGGGGGCATCCCACACCCCTAGCTCTGCGGCCCACTCCGGTGTCCTCCTCTTCAATGCGGGGTCTGCTCTTTGCCCATTCTGGGGATGAGCCATGTGCTGCCGGCTGCGCTCCACAGCTCTGCTTCTCGTTACTTCTCTCGGCACTCCGGCTGGGGAGTCTCGGGGCCCCGGTAGCCTCTGCTGGGGTCTGGTAGTGCCTCCTTCCTTCTGGTGCCTATATATAATCCCAGGGGGCACAGGAAGAGGGCCGGCGGGCTCAAATGATTTCCTCTTGTAGGCAAACTAGTCCCACCCCGGGTGAAAAAGGGTTGCTGTGATTTTAAAAGGTTATACCATGGCAACACAAAAGTTCTCACTTCAACCATCTCAAAAAAAATTTCTGCTGGAGGAAACCCATATATGAAGTGGGTTGAGTGGAAAACTTACTTCCTAAATTTCCTTGAAACTAATAACAAAGATGGAAAAATGGCTCTGAAATGGAAAAAATAAGATTTTCTTACATTCTGCGGGGCCAGAGCATTTAAAGTTTTATGAACAAATGAGCAAAACACCTGGGGCAGGGATGTGAATGTTTTTGAGGAGGCTCTCAAAGATTAAAAAAAATATTTTGCACCAAAGTTATGTATGGGAATTGTGAGGTATCATTTTCGGAGGAAACAGGAGATAAATGAATCTGTGGATGCGGATGTTGCAGCTCCTGGGAAACTTGCTGGGGACTGCAAATTTGATCATTAACAGGAGCAGCTTATTAGAGACCAAGTAGTCAAGCATACGTGGGATCCAACTATCCCGGAAAGGTTATGGATCAATGGGGATGCAGACCGAAAAGATATTCTACCCACTGTCAGAAAGGCGGACTTGTCAAATCACAGTGCTATGACCTTAAAAACAAGTCCAAAGATGCTTCGGAAGAGATATTAATTGAAATTAAGGGCGAAGAGTTCAGTAAATCTCAGAAAGAGAATACTAAAAGTCATGAATCTACTAAAAAAATTACCCTTAGGTGTTATTGCTTTGATAGCAGTTCACATCTTGCTTTGATAGCAGTTCACATCTTGCATCTAGTAAATTTGGCCCTGCAAGCAAACAGAAATGCTCAGCTTGTGGAGTGTTACGCCATTTTGCCAAGGTTTGTAAGAAAAAGAAAGGCCACAAATGAAATGTGTGGATAAGTGTAGTTCCAGTGTTGATGAAGGCATAGTGAAGGCCCTCACCATTTATGATTCTGAAAAATGAGGCTCAGAGTTTTGAATCTAAAGGGCTGTTTATTCTGAATATCAGTGACAAGGTTGGGTTTGAAAGGAAGAAACCTTTGTGTCTAATGACTATTGAGGGTCTGGAAGTGCAAATGTATACAATCTCAGGGTCCCCATATACTATTGTAGATTAAGATATATGAAGGACGAAATTTTTTTAAAAGGTTAGGGAGAAGCTACTGGAAACTGATGTTCACCCTGAAGGATTTTTGAGTGAAAAGATAGATATAGTTGGTTATAGACCCTTGGTGCTCAGATTTAAGAATAAAGAATCTGGTAAGAAATTGAATATATCAAAGAAAGGTACTTTAGTGCTGGGATGGAAGGATCAAGGAGAGTTAGACATTGTTTTAAACCCCAATAACCCTGAACCTGTCAAAATAATGAATTAATGTGAAGTTATTGGAGCTAAAATGTTAGAAAACTTCCCAAATGTATTTAGTGGTATAATAGGGAAACTATAAAATTCTGAATATCTCATAGTTTAAAAAAAGGATGAATGTTCCAAAGTAAGAAACATTCCAATTTTACTTAGGGAGAAGGATTTAGAAAAAACGTATCAATGCATATATTATTGAGCCCTTTGAATCATCTGAGTGGATTTCTCCCGTTGTGGTAGCAAGACGGATCAATGGTAAGATTAGGTTGTGCACTAACATTCCACATTTGAAAAATAAAATTGTGGTGGATAAATTTCCACTTCCAAAAATCTCAGAACTGTTAGCCTTAGTGAAAAATGCAAGTTGGTTCTCCATGGTCGATCTCTTTGCAGCTTATCACCAAATCCAGTTGAGTGAGGAGAGTAAACGATATACAGTTTTTATCACCCCTATAGAGTGTTTTCAATACAAAAGAATGCCCTTTGCGTTGGCATCATCTGCTGCCATTTTTAAAAGACTCATGTACCACTTTTTGGGGGAAAACCCAAGAACGTCTGGTGTGTTCAGGATGATATTTTAGTGTTTGGCAAGGACAGGCAAGAACATGACAAGATTTTGGCAGAGGTCCTATGTATTCTAAGAGGGAGTGATTAGACTGTTGAGAATTTGAAGTGTAAGTTTGCGGTGCAGTTTGTGACTTACCTTGGCCACGTTGTATGTGGAGAAGGTGTCACCACCAAACCATCCTTGGTGAAAATCATCTAAAAAGCCCTACACCCTACTAGCAAAGATGAAGTGAGGTCATTCCTTGGCCTAGTTGAATTATATCCTACGTTTGTGAAGAGGTTCTCAAATAGAGTATTTAACATAAGACAACTCCCTCCCGCTGTTCATTGTTTTATCAATACAGACATCCATATCACAACACATTTAAGCAGCATAAAGAATTAAATCAGAAATGGTGGAAGTGAGAGCGCAGATCACATGATTTGTTAAACATGCAACACATCAGTTCGGAACCCTCCCATTTTCCCCTTCAAGACTGTAGAGTGCAGATTCTCCACGAACGAGTGCATGACCGGCTCTGTCTCATGGCAGACCGAACAGGAGGTAATCAATCTCTCAAGTCACAAGCACAATATACCTCCACTGGCACTACGTGATCCCTGTGGCATGCCAGAGTTAAAATAGGTGACCAGTCAGCTGTATGGGGGATGAGCAGTTAGCAATCCTTACTTACCAAGCAGACAGGCACGGATGCCCTCCCGCCTAGGATTACAGCATGTATCGCACAACTTGTTTTATAATGCAGCAACTGGCGCTCTGTGTAGGAAAGTAGGATCTGCTTCTCATGGTTACCCCCACTTTTTGCTTGATGTTACACTGTTTTTGACTAGTCAGACTGGGATCCTGCTTATCAGGACCCGATTCTATCTGCTTTCTCCCTAAAATATAATGGCATGGACTTAGGTATCCTCCAGATTGGATACTGGGGTACACTTATAAGTCCCTTGTATATGGTACACATGGACCCAGGGAATAGGTACCCCAGAGGCCTTACATGGGATGAAGCATGTATTATGTCACCCATGAGAGGCCATGCAAAATGGAACTACAGGTCTGCCGTTGTATGCACCACTAACTTTAGATATAGGTTTACTATATCTATAGGTCACTACACTTAAAACCTATAAGTCACCCCAATAGCAGGCCTTAGCAATCCTGAAGGCAAGGTGCTGGATTTTATGTGAGAGGGTGCCTATGCATGAGCATAGCACCCCTGTAGCCTTCAGAGATCATTCTCCTGGGTTGTCGGTGACGCAGCCAGACATATAGGTAGAGGTGCATTATATACTTACGTAAAATGCTATCTCGAAAACGGCTGCAACAAACCATGTTGTGTTTGGTATCAAACACCTTGGAATCATACCTCCATAACGGTTACCGGTGTGGGAGGTATGATTCCACCCTTCGGAAGCAAGCTTCGTGGGTCCCTGGTCTTCCCGTACCAGCCTTCTTGACCGGGACAGCACAAAATTGTTGCTGCCGACCAGAGACACATTTCTGCCCTCCTGCTGCTGAGCCAAGCTCGAGCAGGGGAAGGCAGCACAATAGGCATCCTGTCACAGGGAGGTGTGACCACTTCCCAGACAGGATTTAGTGTATTGGAGCTGGGTGGGTGCACTTCCAAAGTGCCTGAACATCTGCACGAGAGGCACATTTGGTGTCCCTGTGCAAAGTCACGCTCAAACCAGTTCTGGGAGCAGTTGGCTCCTGCTCTAGCAGTAAACTGGACAAAGGACATGGGAGTAACCTCTCCACTGCCCTGACCATCCCTTGGGAGGGTCCCCTGAATCTGTCCAACCCTCTCCCGTGGCTATAAAAGGGATTACCTGGCTGTAGGACCTGAGATTCGACGTGGACAAGATTCTGACCAAGAAAACTTTGACCTTCAACCGACTGGACACTCTGGACTTCGCTGGATTTCAACTGGGCCCGACTTCGTCTCCCTCTCCGTCCAAAGCTTCGTCTGTGCCCGTGCAACATACAGGCTCCGTGCAGGACCTGTGGAGCATCAAGGACGACTGAAGTATCTTCCTTGGGGTGAAGGAGTCACTCCCCTGCGTTTGTAAGCACCGTAACGCAACTGACTGGTCTGCTGATCCTGAACTACTGCAGACTCCAAAGGCTGCAGCAAAACAGGAGGTGGGTTCCTACAATCGTTGAGGTTGCGCTGCCCTCTCACCAAGTTTGATGCCAGTATCCCTCGTAGGGATTGCATAACCCGAACCCCTGTGCACTGCATACTTTTGCCAGTGCATATGTTTGTTGGTGTTCCCAACTATGTGCATTGGGTTGTCAATAGCCCCAACCTCTGTACACATTTTGTACGAAGGACTTTGGCCTTCTCACCTGTGGGTCCATTTGAGGGACAATCCTGATTTTCTTTGGCTCCCCTGGTTTATCCAGGCCTGCCCTGACTCCTTGCTGTGGTGAGTCCCATGGTCCTTGCTGGGCCAGACCTTATCCTTTCTTGACCTTCTTCATGGGTTACCATTGCCAAGGCTTGTTGGTGCTCCCACCAGACACCAGACCCTCAGCACTCACCTCCTTTGTGGGACAGCTCATATCCAGGTCCTGGCCATCCTTGACATCTCCTGGTCCCTGCTGCTGAAGAGTCAAGGTCTCCTTCTTCACACCTGAAGCACCCGACATCAGTGGGCATTTGTCTATCGAGCCCCTGGTCACTCTTGAGTGACCCAGACACTGTCCCCTCTGCTTTAAGGTTTTTTCCATCACAAATCCACCTGTGGATTCCACTGGACACTTTTCTTCTTTCCACCAGTGGCATTTCTTTGAAGACTCTCATTGAGAACGACAGCGGTTTCCGATGCCACATCAGACCTATGCACCTGGCTTCCCTGGGACAGATAACTCTGGTACTTCGGTATCCTCGGGTGGGGTGGCTCTCCAACCTTCTATGTTCTAAAGGGTTTCCTCGTAATCCACTGGGAAGGGTCCTTAAACTGTAAAACTGCAACCACAACTCTCCCATTGAATTGCACGTATCACGCAGTCTAGTTCTCACACTGCACCGGTCCTTCGTGGGGTCCCTACTTACTCACCTTGGATGGTTCCTGGGGGTCCCAGTGATTCTACACACTCTAGACACTGTCTTGACTCAAGTCGTGGGTATTATACCACTATTTTAGTATATGGCTTGGTCTCCCCCAGGAGCCCACTGTGTATTAGTGCTACTTACGATTGTTTCTGTGCTACAGTATTGTTTGCTTTGTGTTATTCTGCATATAGCAGAAACTGTGAGGTATTTAAGGTGTTATAATAAAAATATATATTCTTATAACCACTGTTTGGTTCTCCTTTCATTTAACCAATACAATAAGGCTGCATTCTGGTAAAGCAAGCTGCTTAATATTCCTTCAAGACTAAGCCTGAAGGCTGCTCTCCACAGCTACCACTTGGATAGCTTTTTAAGGTTACCTTTGACCTCTTAATTCACCATAAGGGTTGTTTGAACTGGTGCAAGGTTCCCACTTTAATTAGTGGACATCTTATACCAGGCCAACTTGTCACACTCATGAAAAGCCCTCCAATTTGGCCTTTGGGTCGAGTTCACGCTATGTATACTGCTCTCTTCCCCTCGCCAAATCTGTCAAATCACTCGGCATCACCATCACCAATAAACTCACACTCAACTCCCATGTAAAGAACTCAGCAAAAAGTGCACTCTTCACACTCCGGCATCTCAAAAAAATCAAACCTTTTATTCCAGCTGACAACTTCAAACTAATTATCCAATTTCTGGTCCTATCCAAAATTGATTACTGGAATGCCCTTCTCTCTGGTACTCCCAAAATCCACCTTGCCGCCATCAAATCCGTCCTCAACCTCGCAGCTAGACTAACAACCAACTGTAAACGTCTTGACTGCATCTCCCCTGCCCTCAAGACTGTCAAATGGCTCCCCATTGAAGGCAGATCCTCCTACAAAATTGCATGTATTACACACAAAGCCCTCTATCAGAACACTCCAACCTACCTCACAACTAAACTCAAAAAAACTGGCGGTGCCCGAACGCTGAGAAGCACCAACACTCTTCTTCTCATACCCCCTCTTCTAAAAAGAAACGCCTCGAAATCCCGCTCCTTCTCCGGCAAGGCCCCAACCATCTGGAACGCCCTCCCCAAAGACCTTAGATGCAACCCATGCTATGACAGTTTCAAAATAAAACCTTAAAATTCACCTTCTCACTAAATTTTGGGGTAATTAGACCCATAATCTCCCCATACCATACCCACCCCCCCGCCAACTATGTACACTAAGTCCTCCTTGGCATACTGTAAAATTACTATTTATAACTACATTCTGGTCGTCTCATTTTTTTTTCTGTTTACACTATATGCACTCTGCTCAATATGTAATCTTAATTATTCCTTTATTTTTGTAAGACCATTTGTTTAATTTGCTTCATCTATTGTTATTGTTGCTTTCCGGTTTATTTTCATTGTCGATGTAAAGCGCTCTGATACCCTCGGGTGTAGCTAGCGCTATATAAAACCTTTCAATTAAATAAAACAAATAAAATGTAAAAACTGCAAAAAAAAGGACAGAGATAAAAACAAATTCTTAACATATGGAAAGTCAAAAAGATAATAATTTCCTGTCTAATTTGTTCAAAGTGAAACCAAAACACATGTATAAAATGCAGCTTCACTGCTTACATTGTGTAATCTTGGGAAAATATTTTATGCCACCAAAACTCAGACATTTACCTATCACTTTTTAGGCCCAGCTTGCCAGACAGCACAGCTGTCTGGTTACAAAAGACATTGTAGTCTGACCAAGAACTTAGTGGTTTGTGGTTGAAAAAGGCTTTGTGGTCTTCTAAAGAACATAGTGTCTTGCTGCCTGCCTATTGCAAATTTGCGAAATACTGCAGACATCCTTGGCCTATTTATGGCCTTTTCTGACTGGAATTGCTGTGTACATCTCTAGCATAATGATAGCATAAATGTGTTCACACATAGCATAATTGTAGCTGCCCTTGCCAAAATGTTGGGCATTCCAGACACATAGTGTCTAGCACAATAAATTGCCTTTTACAATAAACAAGCCATAACACTTTAACAGAGTTTCAGTAACTTATATTGCACAACTGCTCACCAAGCCACAACTTACAAAAAAAACCCAGTTTATTATTAATTACATAGGCAAAACCTAATGCATTTACCAATGATTGTTTAGTATTTTTGCCCTGGTTGCAGCAGGAGCGAAAGGGAACACCAGGGGTATAGATATCAATGGTGCCGCCGGTTAAGTGTCATAATGGGCCCAAACATATGAGGCATTCCGGGAACTGCACCAGCTCTTCAAGGAAGTTGTGAAGAGGCGCAGGGGAAGGGACTGTCACGAGGTACAGGAAGTAAGAGACTGAGTATTGTCTTTTTTCTTTCTTTATTTGTATTCTTTATTGTAAGTGACAAAACAAAACGTAAAAGTTCTCCCTCCATCCTTCGCGGAATATCAGCTCCTCCTGACGTTTTCTCCCATCCAGGTATCCAGAGCGAAAAACCAAAAAAAAAGAAAAGAGATAGGGTATATCAGCCGTCAAGCATGACTATCCGAGGTTATGTAAGGAAGGGGGTGGGGGAAGCACACCGGACATGCAGACAGACAGGTGGTCGGAATAGATGGAACCTCCACCCGTGTTAAAGTAAACAAAAAGAGTGAACAGCCGAGAGCCCCAAACGGTGTACTGGTGTAATTGTCAAGGTGTTCCCCCTTTGAAGGACCGGGTCCCTTCCTCTACCCGCCTCCCAGGAATCAGGAATGCACCTGTGTAAGCCACGCTCTTCCTGGAACGTTTGTGGGCATCTCGTGGGATCGTTGGCCTCCTGGTGAGTGTTTCGGCATCTCGATGCTGGGCTCCGGACTCCCTGGACCGCGGTCTGTGTGTCCTCTTGCTCTGAAGTGCTCCACACCACTTCCTCCACTTGGGTTACAGCATTCTGCTCCAACGTGATGCTCCTCGTCTCCACAACGTAGCGCAGGCTTCCCTCTTCCTGAACCAGCCTTGAACAGCCCAGGAGGGCATGGTTCATGCACACTTCACCGTCAGGTAGCGGTGACTTAAAGGGCCCATAGCAGGTGAAAGCAGGGTCGTCCTCTGTAGTATAGAACACCTCTGCACTCGGATATGAGAGCTGGAAACAAAGCAGAGGTTCGGGCATATAAGGCATTGTCCACTCTTCCTCGATGTTGTCGGGGCCAGCGGGATGCGAAGCCTGACAGGGACTGACAGCAGAGTGACCTCCGTTTGCTGAATGTCTCACTGCTCTGTATCGTCAGCCCATTATGCATTCCACTAAGTAGACTAGCACCAGGACTTTAAGTGGGCCGGGTCTTGCTGGTGGTCAGCACAGGCAGCTCTAAAAAGCAGTGGCTGCTGACAACTTCAAAATATGGTGAGGCGCAAACCCCAAAAAACTCATCATATATGTTGCACTTGGGGGCATGTATAATCGCGGCTAAATGACGGGACTCTTCACATTTTAATTGAGTTCAGCTCCTCGGCGGTGGGCTGCTGTTCCTCGCAGGGGATCCCGGTGAGTGCAGCAGGAAAGGGAAGGACGTCCCTCCTTGTGCAGCATGATTCCAACCAATCTCAGATCCAGCATTGGTTTAGGCAGGCTAAACCAGTGCTTATTTTGAGGCTGGGGGCCTGTGTCTGCAATCCCTCTGCTGTTTTACAGTGTTGGGATGGCACGCTTTGAAGTGCGCATGACAGATTTCTGATGTGCGCACTGGCGCGGCTGGAGTAATAGTGAAATTGTAGGAATCACCCAGCCCCGCCCCAGCCCTCACACTAACATCACGAACCTGTGACAAATTATAATAAAATGGTATTTCTTACCATTTTATTAATGTGTGTTTACCTGCTGCACTCGCATCAGGCGGGGTGACACTCCTCCACCCTCAGGGAGGAACCGCCCCTGCTAAAAAGCAGGTGCAGGGAAGGATCCTTATTGTGCTCTCCATTTTTGCCCTCACCCTTAGGGTAAAAAAGAAAATTTTAACACTGCAGCAGTTCACTGCTTTTGATTTAAGTTTTTATTTTTTGTCAGTTCTACATTGTGGAACTCAATCTGAAGGTAGTGGAGTGCTTTATATAAACACCAGTTACATTACATGATGACATATTCAGAAGATTAGGTGATTTGCTCAGAATCACAGGATGTTGAGCTGAGGCCGAGACTCGAACCTGCTTCCCCTGTTCCAATGTCAGCAGCTCTGGCCATTATGCCACAGCCCTGCCGAGTACCAAGCATCAGGCATTAGACTAACGCACTTTAGTGCGGTGGTCCACATCACTGCACTAACATGCAAAGTCACGCATATAGCACTGCCGCCTCATCATTGTGAGCACCGAGCCATAGTAAGTAAAGTAGCAGTGTGCAAGCATCGGGAGTACTGACCACTCGCTCGCCTGGCTGGAGCTGTTGTGGCAGAGACAGACTGTATCACTGACACTGTACTCAAGTTAGAATATTATGCAGAAATGCGCTGGCCAGGCTGTCTGTGGTGCTCAGCTCTGACGCGTTACCTGGCTGTTGTAGTCACTGCTGCGGCTGCATTCATGTGACATGGCATCACAACAGCAACAAACTGTGTGGATTTGCTGAGAGGGGAGACAGGAAGTTATGTTACTCGTCAGGCAAGCCGCGGTGCAAGTGGGTGGCAGTTATGAATTTGTTTCTTTAGTTTTTGAGTGCTAGCCACTGCATGCACTGCTGCCTATGCCAAATTGGTGCCTCGTCATGCTGCTGCTCCTGCATCTCCAAGGGGTGGGCTCCTGCCTGCTGCAATAGAAACTTCAGCTGCCCGCGGTGCACGCAGTGGGCCCTGTAAGCGGGCGGCCCCCATAGTGCCACATTAGGCACATCCCGACGCCCGGTCGCTGGGACCCCTCCTTGGTAGTCCCTCATGACCGGTGCGCAGTGGGCTGGGGACAAGTATTTAACCTGCCCCAAACCACTGCCCATCCTCTTTGTTCCCCGCTGGACACGCTGTCCATCACGTACCCTGGTCTGGCAACTTGTGTGTGTTGGCATTCGTGTGGAATTTGCAGGGGTGTTGACGAT
Organism: Triturus cristatus; assembly: GCF_964204655.1. NCBI lineage: Eukaryota > Metazoa > Chordata > Amphibia > Caudata > Salamandridae > Triturus > Triturus cristatus. Next base: position 965,965,237 of record NC_140589.1, read on the forward strand.
GTCCCAGAACCATTGCCTTCGGTGAGTCTGGGCCCCCCTTGTCCACTTTGTGAAGTGGTGTCTTCGGTTGGCTGGCCGGTATTTTGGGCCAAGTGTTTCCCACGTCCGGGTGCCCATGGGCACGCCTGGGCAGATGCTGTGGGGGTGAACAATTCCAAGCGCCACATGCATGTGGCCTGGGAGCGGCAGCTCCAAGGGAGGGTTTTACTGGCTGTTGTCATGGGCCCCTGCTGCGTATTCCTCTCAGCCCACTGCACGGCCTACTCATCTTCCCACTTGGAGTTGATGACCCAGGTGCTGATCACACTTCATTTATGCTCTCCACTAGCAGCGAGTCAAAAGGACTTGAGTTTAGCACTGTGCACATGAAAGACTGGTCCCCAAAGACGCCTGTCTAACTCTGTTCAGAGCAGATCACAGCCACCCATGCTACCACAAGCCAAAACTGACAGAGGAGATCAGTGATATTGAAAAGCAGATTAAAGAATCTTGTTCAGTCCCTGACGGCAAGAAATTGCTTGAACAAGTCCAGAAAACAGTCTAAGACCTTCACAGATTAGAGCAGAATAAGAAATCACTTAAAGTAAAGAAAGATGTCAAAGCATATAGCATTGAACGCACATATCCATATCTGCAGAAAGATTTTTACATAAACCGCTGATCCACTAATCCCCAGAACACTAGACCTTGGGGCCGTTTCAATAGACGCAATAACCTGGTAGGTTTCTCTGACAGCTCTGCAGACTCATCTGATAACTCAGACTCAGGAGAAGGTCCCAGCACTTCGAACCGCAACCCCGGACCCAATGTTTTAAGGAGGGGCCAAAGCGAGCCACCCAAACGTGGTCGCATGAAGCAAGCACAACGATGGCACAACCCCCAGGTGAGCAACAGACATACCAGAAGTTTTATCAACGGTAAACACTGGCAACAATGACTCTGCACCCTCACAACTCATACCGATTTTTAATCTGTCAAAACACAACCTTGCAGACTCAGAACTGTCCCTTTTAAGTAAAGGTCTATCTTTTGTCCCGACTATTCAGCCCAACTTCCTTGAGCTGCACACAGAACTTTTGAGATTTTTTAGATATCTACGTCTACATGTATTTTTCTTGCTCAATCCATCACCTGTCGCCATCTCCAACACTCCCTTCCGACCTCCATCCACATTCTCCCCCTCGATCAGTATGATCCCAGGTCAAATTTCCACATTCGAAAAATTGGTATTGAATGATTTATCAACACTTGAGAGTAAAAAACGGTTTATTCCTTACAATATTTCCCTTAACGAAAAGAAAGAAATTGATTCACTTAAAAGAAATTAATCCTTTTTAATTATTAAGTCTGCCGATAAGGGTGGTGGAATTGATCTGCAGGAGAAGGAAACATACAAGTCTGAAATCCTGCGCCAGCTCTCCAATACTGACCATTACTGCAGATTGCCCACGAATCCAACAAGGGAACTGCAAAACCTTATCCAATAGATCATTACCAAAGCAAAAGCTGAGGGCTTTCTTAGTCAAAAGGAATTTTTTTATTTAAATGTGAAATCACCCCACATGCCAGTGATCTATACACTTCCCAAGGTGCATAAAAATCTCACGAGACCCCCAGGACGCCCCATAGTTCCGGGTTGTGGCTCTATACTTGAACCTCTGGGCCAATACGTTGACCATTTTATTAAGGACTTTGTACCTGGAACTGAATGTTATGTAAGGGATAGTATGGCCATGATTAATTTAGTCGAACACCACCCATTTGACCCGACTAGTGACATACTTCGTACAATGGATGTAGAATCCTTGTACATGAACATCCCGCAAGTCCTGGCAATGAACGTGATCCAAGGGGTTCTTGACTCAAGGCCCCACCCCCACACTGTCCCGACTCTGTTCATACTCCAACTACTTGAACTCTGCCTTACAAGAAACTTTTTCTTCTTTGACAATGAATACTACCAACAGGTCAAAGGAACATCAATGGGGGCCGTTTTTGCCCCAACTTAGCTACATTTTTCATGGACCACCTTGGGATGGCGACCATCCTTTCTCCTACTAATACTTTCATTACCGCCGTCACATTATGGCGTTGGTATATCAATGAAATTTTCATGATTTGGCACAACAATGTTGATACACTCAACCAATTCCTACACTGGCTGAATAACAATTGTCTAGGCCTTAATTTCACCCTAACACATGACAAATCCCTTATTCCTTTCCTCGATCTCACTATTTTCCATTCCAACGGTGAACTACTCACGAGGCTATTTATTTATTTATTTTTAAACATGTTTTTATTGCAGCATTTTAAACAAAACATCCATCGGGGCAACCGGCACCCGCGTACAATCTCAAATCACACCCCTCGTTGTAGCAATGCACACAGCCGTTTAGCCCACATCCCTGGGGCCGGGCGGCGTATTAAGACAGTGATTCAAATTATCACAACGATCTCCTCATAGCGAAGCCCGGTCCATGTCTCATGATAGCCTCTGCTTTTATTCCTATCAGATTCTCTCCCCAAATCCAACTCGTCGTAACACTACAACCACACCCCAGTAACTCCCCCCCCCGCCCACCCCACCCCCCAACTGCTGCTGATGTGGGCCCTACCAGTGGTTCCTAACACTAATGCGTGCCAATCATCGGGGTTTGCATCTAGTCTCCCCAGCCTCAAGGAACTCCGCTCTCCTACCGCTCGTGCTCCGCACGCTCCAGCCGGTGATCCTGCAGAGCTTGTACGATCATCTCCCAAGCCCTTACTCACTCCAACCCCTTCTCGTTATCTGCCTTGGTTGCCTGCCGCCTTCTAATCACACTCTCGCATCTAGACCATTTCAGCAGCTCGGATAACCATCGCCCGACTGACGGGCCCTCCCGGGATTTCCAGTGCCATGTAATTTCTCTCTGGGCCAACATGAGACCTAAGTCAATGAATTTGCTCGTCACCTTCGTCTTTGCCGTGTGAGGGAACCAAAGCAGTAAACATGACGCCATGTCAAACTCCACCTCCCGGTCAGTTACTGCATTCAAAATCTCCCCCACCTCAGCCCAGTACGTCCCAAGCTTCGGGCACCCCCACAGCATGTGGTCGAGTTCGGCTCCCAGTGCTAAGCATCTCGGGCAAGCGGCATCCCGCACCTTAAAGTATTGTCTAATCTTTCCCGGGGTCAAATATGCCCTATGGAGGACTAAGAAATGCACCTGCTGAAAGCGGGCATTCCCACTACCCTTCCAGGTCCTCCGCAGGATGTGGCTCCAGACCGTGTCCAGAATGGGTTTGCCTATGCTTTCCTCCCACCGCTCCTTCAATGCCGTGAGCGGCTCCAGCCCCTCCTGCAACAGTCTAGCATGGAGGCAGGTCACCGCCTTAATTGTTCCCGCCGCCATCACCACGTACTGGCAGGTCAGGGTTGCGGTAGGTTCCGCCAACCCTTCCCTCCAATGTTTTTGTATCGCCGCACTCACCGCCGCATGCAGGAGGTAACTCCCATCCGGGAGGCCAAACTGCCCCTGCAAAACCTCGAAGGGGGCCAGCGCCCCGTCGACGTAGAGGTCCCCCACCATCTGCAACCCCAGCTCTTCCCACTCCGCCAACGGGGACCAGTCGCCTCCATGCGGCAACGCCGTCAGCATCCCCAACGGGATCTCCGGTGCATAAGGTCGCGCCGCTTTCGCTCTCTTCATGCTCCTTTGCCAGCATAACCGAAGAGTTCTCTCTTCAATGGATAAGTCTCTCGGGTCTAGTTTCTGTTGCATGACTATGTAGGATAGAACGTGCCTCTGGATGCCGGTCCCCCGTCCCTGTTCCGGGCCTCTGAACACTTTAGCAACGTTCTGTGTCAGCACTTGTAGCTGTGCCGCCAGGAAGTATAATTCAAAATCAGGGACCGCCAGTCCCCCCTCGAATTTAGGCCGCATCAGAGCAGTCAAGGCCACCCTCCGCCGTCTGGTCCCCCACAGGAAGCCAATAACCAGTGTCTTCAGTTCTTTGAAAGTCCTCTGCGGGATCCATATTGGCAGGGTGCGGAAATAATAGAGCAGTCGGGGCAGAGCCACCATCTTCAACAGCGCAACCCGGCCCAGCACCGAGAGCGGGAGGGAGGCCCAGAAGGCCATGCACCCCTTCAGGGCCCTTATACAACGCCCTATATTACCGTCCAACAGGTTCACGATGTCGTGGTATATCCGGACCCCCAGGTAAGTGAAGCACATAGCCTCCCATACCACATCCAGAGTGGGAGGGGAATATGGCACATCTGCCCGCAGCGGGAAAACACAAGTTTTGGTCCAATTGACCTTGAGGCCCGAGAGCCTGCCGAAGCGTGACAGCATCCCCATAGCCCCTTCCAGAGCGTCGCCGGTGTCCTCCAGGTACAGCAGGAGGTCATCAGCGTACAGCGAGATATGATGCGTCTCCTCCCCACAACTAACCCCGCCGTACACCGCCCCTGTCCGCGCTTGTGCCGCAAAAGGTTCCATCACCAAGGCGAACAACAGGGGAGACAGCGAGCAACCTTGCCTCGTCCCCCTGCGCACCGGATAAGCTGAGGATATGACTGCTCCCAGCCGTACCCTGGCCGTAGCAGAGGAGTAAAGGACCCTCGTCCAACATCCAAATCCCTCCCCCAGGCCGAACTTCTCGAGCACCGCATCTAGGTACCCCCATTCGAGGCTATCGAAAGCCTTCTCGATATCCACGGAGAGCACTGCTGGTTTCTGATCAGGGCCCCAAACACTGTCTATGATACGGACCAGGCGGCGCATATACTCACGAGGCTATATAGAAAAACCACAGAGCGAAACACCTTACTCCGTTATGAAAGCAATCACCCACGAGCACTACGTGACTCTTTACCATACTCTCAATTCTTGCGGATTAGACACAATTGCTTCACCAGAGAAGATTACTTTCACGAAGCCTTAATTTTATCTACCAAACGACCAGTTCAGAATGCACAAAAATGAGCCTGGTACTGCCCAAGAGAGATTCTGCTTTCCCCCAAAATCAAGTCCAACACAAATCGGATAGTGTGTGTGACCACATTTTCACCTATCTCGAATCCCATCCGTAAATCTATCATAAAACACTGGGCCACTGTGAATGCAGGCATTCTGAGTATTGAGACCCCTCTCTTTGCATTCCGCAAAAGCCGCAATCTTAAAGACCACCTTGTATGGGCAGTTCTACCAAATTCCAAGCCAGCCACCACTCTTGATGCACACTGGGGTCTTGAACCATTAATTGGGCACGTAAAATGCGGCAACTGTAATGTCTGTGATTTTACCATTGAAGGGAAAGGATTTAACTTTAAAAATTTTGCAATCAAATCAAGGTCATTTTCAAGCTGTAATACTTGCAATGTCATTTATCTGATTTAATGCCCCTGCCTTAAAGTTTACATCGGACAAACACCACAAAAAGTGAATTGGACAACAACGGAGCAGAGTGGGCTGTAAAACTCCCAACGCTCCCTTGGTAGATCACTTCACTGATGCCGGCCACAATGAGGATGACATTAAATGGACAGTCATTAACGTGGTAAAACAACCTCCAAGAGGATGAAACACTGCACAACTCCTGAACAAAGATGAGCTCAGACTGATTATCCGCATGAATAGCATCAAGAATGGATTAAACCAAAATGAGGACTGGACCACCCTGCTCTAGGCCTCTCCTAGGTCCCATAATGCCATCTGCCTTCCTCAAAAGGTTTTTGACTGTAATAACGGTTGCTCTCAGTGTTTTAGCGACATGCAATTGCCATATATCACCATATAATGACCCTCTGCATACCTAGACTTTACGGTTTTGCAGGTTATAAATGTGTTCCATATTTTCGATTTTGTTACTGATTACTGCATTTTGGTCCCGTTTTTTGCTATACACATTGTGTATATAATGGGATCCTGTTCTCAATCACCCTTGGTTGACATACACCTCATGCGCACAAATATGACTATTATGAGCCTAGTTTGCTCACTGTGACAGCACCTATCACTCCTGCTTACACTATATTATTGCGCAAAATTGGGCCCTTCAAGGCTACATGTATCGATATCCTATGTTAATAATATACTGGAAGATGTTCATCCAATTAGGTTCTAATGCAGCCCTTTGCCGACTCCGTGCTCCACCTGTGTAAATATTATGTTTTTATAAATGGTGCTTTATTTTTTACACCAACCGCCATCATTAATTTACAAATGACCACACATTACATCCCTGCTACTCTATAACCTGTATTCTAGCCGCATCTTTGCTGCGCTGAGTCTTTCCTCCATGTCTGCTAGACCCCTCACCCAACATGGTCGGCATGACGCTCTGTCACATGTCTTCGGCAACAGCATAAATGCATGTATTGGATTTGCCACTTGGTATCCCAGCTATTCAGCCTTGGATCCCACGGCATTACGGTAAGCGCGCTGACCCGCCAAGTCACTTCACTCTCTGTCAGCCAGTTTTTTAAGTTTCCTCAATCCCGTTTTTGTTCCCTGCAGTGCATCGCCATCTTGCCGTGAACCAAATATTCACGCATTCCAAATGCCAGCAGATCCTCGCAAGTTATTACCAAGGTGAGGAGTCCCGTACACATGCACTATGTGCTAAATGACATAACTTTAATAACCCTGGCCGCTCACGTACATTTTTATTTATTTCCAGACCCGTCCAATGTGCGGTTCCATCTGCTCATTCCGAGCCTACGTGCGGTCAAACAGTCCCACACTTTAAACCAAGGTTATTGTCACCAACTGTTAACCACTTAGCGCTCCTCGTGTTCGCGCTCCTTAGTCAACAGCTAGCCGCCTTATCACTAAAATCACAGGTTGTTTAAGTGCAGCTCTACATGATTGCAACAGCTTCTTCACTTTTAATCGGTTCACGCATCCTTGCCTTATTTACACGCCTCACAACACTTCACGGCATTATGAGATCTCTCGTTCCGAGCCTAGGTGCGGTCAAACTGTTCCCACACTTTAAACCAAGGTTATTGTCACCAACTAGTAACCACTTAGTGCTCCTCCAGCTCGCACTCCGTAGTCAACAGCGAGCCGCCTTATCTCTAAAATTTGCAGGTTGTTTAAGTACAGCTATGCATGATTGCAACAGCTTCTTCACTTTTAATTGGTTCACGCATCCTTGCTTGACTTACGCCCCTCACAACTCTTCACGGTATTATGAGATCTCTCCACGCACGCTATCACCGGCTCCTTGAGTATGACATGTTAACTCTAACAGAATGTTGCCTGACGATTATCTATGTCAACCATGCATGACTTTTATGTACATTCACTGGCCGCACTTTGTATAATCTGTTAGTGTAGCCGGTCACATTTTAAATCCCCATTGTTCCACACAAGTCATTAATTCGTCATTTCCTGGTTAGATCCTTTTTATTCCGCTTTCATTATTTCATGTTGAATCTTACTTTCTGTGCCAATTTTGCCACTTCACGTTCTTACGTTTTTCCAACCACCTGCACGGTGCCCTTGCCTGACACCAGGGCTGTTCAATGATCGCCCTGCAGTCTGTACTGGGATCTACACTCCGTATTAGACACTTCCTAATCTCCTCCCCCTCTCTCTTTTTTCCACAGGCATTTTTACAAATTCAGGCTTGTATCTTTAACTGTCCTGATGATGATCCTACTATTGTTTTAAAAGGATCGAAACATCGTCGACTAATGTAAACAGTATGCACATTAATACGATGCGATAAAAGAAGTGCAATTACTGTTTTTTTTAAGCTTGTCACAAATTATGTTCAATATTCCACAAGCTTCCTTTGCCTTGCCTGAAATGTTTCTGTCTTAAATGTACTTGTCATTTGTTTGTGAAGGATGCAGGATTGTGTCCCACTATATTGATGTGTTTGTATTTGTGTTCTTTAACATTTTTTGGATTTATTAAATTGAATGTCCGGCTGGACACTCGCAATATAGTACTGATTCTAGTCTCTATTTATCCTATTTACTATTTGTTCTGTTTAAGGACCACTGTTCCAATACAAAACCACAAGCCATGGCATGTTAGACCCACTTGTATTGCAAAGAGCCAAAACAAGTCCTATGGTTTGTGGTATGTTCATCAAGTCACAGATTTATTAGCCAAATTCATCCTTCAGCCTCTGACTTGTAGTTCCCAATTTTCTGAGCACTGTGGACTAAAAGGCCAGAAGTTGCCACACTGGCAGGTAGTCTATGCTATATGCATTGTCTTTGCTGTTTTAATTTTTCTATAGCACGAATTCGACCTGAATGTATAAGAGCGCTTTACAGGAGCACCAGTTCCATTATGGGACAATTAGCACAATTTGGCGGGGTGTTTCTACTTCGCTTGGAGTGCAGCTGACCTCACGCACGCGGTCTGTTTGCATTTGGAGGTGTGCCGCCTTGCCGGTTTCAGCCCTGGTGATGCCGTGCCACTGAGGCAGTTTCATTGCCACCTTTACAGCCGGGCACAGCGAGACCTCGCTGGGCTGAGGGCGAATGGTGTTTGTCGATTTTGTTCCGGTCAGTGGAGGGGGGGCATTAGCAGCCCCCCACCCCCTGGTGTCTCTCCCTCTTGACCGGTGGCTTTACCTCCCGGTGGAAGCATGGCTTCGTGGGTGGAGCTGGATGGGAGTTCGGGACCCGGGACGTCCCAGAGGCCTGGTGGTATGTTAAGTGTTGCCTGGGGGGGATGGGTCGGGGGTGGTGTGCCGCATGTTTTTGATGTAGCTCTAAGTCATGGCTCGTGGGGGGCAGGGCCTTTTCTGTGCCCTAGCCTGTCCAGCGCAGCAATAGTGAATGTGGCAGTGGGGGAACCGTGGAGCAGAGTGGTGGGTGGCCCGCAGCCCTGCTGGTGCACGGCCCCCACTTTGGTTGCTGCATACATGGTGTCTGGGTTGGTAGGTGGTGTCCGGCATTGTCAGCCGTGAGCTGTGTCTTATCTATCGCGTCTCTTCTGTTGGGGTTGCACTGGCCTGGTGTGGTGGCACATTGGGAGAGCAGGGTGGGCGAAGGGGCCCAGGGGCTACAGCTCCGGGGCATGGTTGGTGCGGTTTGGGGCGGGACGCCAGGTCATTGCACCACTTCGCTGTGAAGGGGGCTGCCTAGCGGGTTGGGGCGGGAGTCATTGGGATTTGTTCCGAGTTTGGCCTTCAAGGTGCTCCCTCCAAGAGTGTACATTGAGGCATGCTTGCTTTAGGCCTGGCACAGATGTGTTTTTGGCTCTGAGCATCCTGCCTCATTCTGTTGTGGAGTGTTGATTTCTGGTGCATGCGGCTCATCCTTATTTGGCACCAGACATGGCGGCTCGGCATCTGGTGTCACGGGTCAGTGTACACTGTTTGCAGGAAGGGTAAATCCTTCTTCTGGCGGAAATATGCTGGCAGTAAGAACCTAAAGCAGATGCTATCGATCTATCCTCAAGGGGTGCTTTAGCAGCATGTGGTACTGTCCCATTCTTGTATTTGCTATTTGGTTGATGGTGTGTCGACAGGTTGGCATGCTGGAGCCTACAGTGATCAATGTGGGGCAAACCACAGCCTGAAAAACTACAGAGTCATGTGTGATCTGATAGGCCTCAAAGTGCAGCTGCACTATTTGGAGGAATTCCAGTAGAGGCCCAAGTAGGTATTGCTCCTACCCATACTGAAACAACCCCCCACCCTTGGAAGGAGCGGGTTGTGAGCATCTGCTTTAGAGGTGGGCCCTGGTCACACGCACAGAGGTATATGAGAAGGCCTGGTCACAGATTATCCTGGGTGTCCCTCTTTTAGACCCGGCACCTTGGCGTGGGTCTCCCTCCATTTTTTGCTGTTGCCTCATCTGTTTTTGGTGGTGTTAGATGCTTTTGGCCCTGTGCCACTGCTGTCCAGTGCCACAGTGCAAGTGCTCCCTATTGTAAATTGATGTATGTATTAGTGATTCCATGATTGTCTGGTTTGGGTTACCTGTCAGACCCTAGTACAGTGCACAAGGAGTGCCCAGGCCTGGTACTCCAAATGCTGCTGGAGGGTTTGCAGCACTGGTTGTGCTACCCACAGAAGCAGCCTGTAAAAGTATGTCTAATGCTTGCCATTGCAGAGCCTGTGTGCAGTCTGGTACTGCCATGCTGACTGGGCAAGTACACCCGCATACAATATATCTCCCAGAAGGGAGAAAAAGGGTCCTAGGGAAGAGTTTAACGACCAAACTACAGATTCAATCCCCAATACAATTGACAAAAACTCTAAGCAGAATCTGGTGGTCTAAGAGAACAACTATAGAGAACAAAAACCATAATCATTGCACCTTAAAAGACTATAACCTCAAAGTCAGTCACTAGAGAGCAGTGATGTAAGTGAGAGAAAAAAGGAAGGAAAAAGCCTTCGCGAATTAAAAGGATTTCCATCAACTGCCAAGAGAGACCAGTGTCATCACTTGGGTATCCTTTAATCTTGCTACTACTCCTCAAAACATAGAGGGAAATCATGTAGCAAAGATTGCGACTAGGCCATAGAGATGAAGCCAGAAGGAAATGTAGTCAGAGACAAAAAGCGACCGATATGATCATGATCTAGCATAAATGGTAAATCATCTCTTGTGTGATAGAAATTTTAGTGCAGTGCATATAAGTGAAAGTTAAAAAGGGAGTTGGGAGAGAAAAAAACTTTAATACACATCTCTCTGCCAATCCTTTTAAAATAATGCAAAAGCAACTTTCAGCAAATAGGCTGCTTCACAAATTGGTCAACTAGTTTCAGCCTTCAGGGCCCTTTGCCCCGGCTTTCTTCAGGACATTAATAATAAACAGCTACTGCAAAAGTGTGAAAAATGAAAAGTGCTCAAAAGTTGCCATCAAGTACAACCTTATATGGTGAAATCTCGGAACAAGCAGGGTACTCTTCACTCCTGTAAGATACAAACATATATAATCTTTTTGTGCAATCAAAAAACGGTTTACAATGTTCCTGACAATCTTATGTATTTCAACTGGATGATATACATTGGCTCTATTTGTGCCCATTGTGTTACTGCACTGTCATATCAAATGGAAAACAGTGCACTCACCTGTATTGTGTGAGATATAGACCTCACCTCACCCGGTAAATAACTCAGGTTGATGAGACCCCGCCCTATAAAAATAATGAAGTAATTATATAAAGCGGATCAATAGATGTATTCAGAATTTCTATACATTTCTTTTATCAGACTCTGTCATATTTACTTATGTAGTGTCAGACAAACGCTTCTTTGTAAATTAAAACAAAAGGGAAAAACCTTCACAGAGAGCCTCTCAGGTAACAGACATAGATGAGAGGAATTGCCTTTCTGTTGTTTATATTATTTATTACTTTAAAATTACAAATCATTCAATTTATCTGTTAGTATACTGGATTGTAGGATGAATACGAGTTAGCACCATTTTAAAACAAGTTGGTTCGTAAGTCAGGCTAACTGTCGACTCTTTGTTTAATCTTAGACCCTTATTTTTTCAATTTACATTGACAATGCCGTAACAGGAATGTGAATGTCTGTGTATGTTAGGACAGACTTACGGCACGTCTATATTTAAATTGGAACCATACATGCAGATGTATGCTTATATTCAATTCAACTCTCGTTAATGCGTCTAATACCGCTAAACATTCGAGACCTTTTCATCTGTTCTCAACTGATTTGGCCTTGTTGGACTTGGCCCTTCTTTTTAGTATTTTAATAATTGCAAAATGCAACACAGAGCGATCGAAAACTTTTACTTTCAGCAGGTATATGCAGCCAAACACTACCATTGCTTATCTGGTGATGCGGCTCTCTCTCGTATGATTTTAACATTACGAGGGCAGTGTTGCCCACCTGTTAATGAACAACATATGCTATGTGTGTAGCGATAGCGTTAAGGCAAAGAAAATTAAATAAAACGAGCGGCGTGCAACTCCGCCACTCACCTCTCCGTCGGTGCCTCGGACTCTCCTGAGTTTGTGGGAGGTGCCGAGGTTCCAACCTGCCATGTTTTTTAAAACGCGCCGCGTGTATTCCGACGCTTCTGGATGTCGTCGTGTCGGACTACAACGTGACGTCATAAAACCAGGAAGTAGTAGTTCTATGATAAATCGCTTGCGTGATTAGAATCAACTTTATCGACAGCTTCTTGCTTACATGAACCTGCATTAGTGACATAGTAAAGCAGAGTGAATAAATCTTTTCTCAAGGCATTATACCTCTATGTATACGTGTGCTAAATACGATATTTCTTATGAGCTGTTCAATTACTGAACCATAACATGATAACGTATATCTGGCACTCTTATTATATCGTATTCCATATAGTGGGTTTAGTTGTTATTAAAGTGTTATAAAAGTGTGGTCTTACTGTGTTATGTCTACTCATGGTGACAATCCCATATTTTATCTATTATCCTGCATTAGAGGAAATTATTCCCAGAAGACAAGGATGGAAAAGGGGCATTTTTAAGTTTCAATCAGGACTCAATGGATGTTAGTGGGTATATATATTTCAAAAGTTCAAGAGAGATATGTGCTCTTATAAAGCCGTCCAAGGGATAGAATCATTTAGGCCTTTACTATCACTTTGTAGTTTAAAGACCCATCCTTGTTCTTTGTTGAAAAGGAATTTCGCCTTATCACTTATATGGGATGGTATGAAGGGTTTTTCCACCACCGTCCAAGTGAAATCATCTGCTTGATGGTTAGACTCAACAAAATGTCTTGTCAGTCTGGTGTTAGTCTTTTTGCATCTAAAAGTGCTTTTATGTTCTAGCATCTTCAATTTCACTTTGCGTGTTGTCATCCCCACATATTGGAAATGGCAGGGGCATTGTAATAGGTAATTTAAGTTGTCACTGTTACAATTGGAAAAAGACTTTTGTATCCACGGCCTGGTTGTACCTACATCAATGGTTTTTGAACGTTTAGTTTGTGGGCGGATGGCACATGTCCCACATAGAAAATAACCCTGGACAGACTGTAAATCCCACAGAGTACCCACTTTTCTTGAGATTCTTGCTCTCTTGTACGTGTATGTACCAACTTATCACGTAGATGTTGACCTCTTTTGTAAGCAAACAAGGGCATTGGAATCTTCTGGTTACAAGTATTCAGGAGTCGCCAATTTTTGCGAATGCATTTCTGAATGCCATTGGTGAGTGTACTAAAGGTATTGACAAAAGTCAAGCGCCCCAGAGATGGTTTCTCAATCTTTGCTTCTAACAGCGCATCCCTATGATTATTAGTAGCGCGTTTGCATGCATTTTCTATTAGCTTTTTTGGATATAGCTTTTCTGTCAATTGATTGGATAGATCACAGGCATGTTGTTTGTATAGTTCAAGAGTTGAACAGTTACGTCTCAGTCGCAAAAATTGGCCAAACGGCAGATTATCACGTAAGGCCTTTGGAATTGGATGTTGACTATCATATCTTAACAGGGAATTCCGGGCCATGGGTTTACGGTAAAGTTCACTTGCTAAACCAGTTTCTGTTACAAAAATGGATAAATCCAGGAAAGCTATCCTGGTTTTGTGTGCCTCGAGAGTAAACCTCAAAAAAGTGTTACGCGTATTAAGCCATCTTTGAAACTGTACAACTGATTCCAAATCTCCTCGCCATACCACTAGGATGTCTTCGATGTATCTCTTCCATAGCCTGATCGACTCATGAAAGGGATTGTCCTCATTTAAGACGTGTTCTTGTTCGAATCTGTGAACATATAGATTCGCCAGGCTTAGCGCAAAAACGCTTCCCATACTTGTACCTAAAACTTGCAAATAAATCGTGTGATCATACATAAAGAAATTTTCTTTCATGGCCAATTGTGCCAGGGTCATAATAAAATGAACCGGAGTGATGGAATCTAAATTTGCGTCACTCAGGATAGAAGCAATGGTGTCTAACGTTTCATCTTGTGGAATCGAAGTGTACAGTGATTCGACATCAAAGGAAACAAGTACATCTTGCTCTGAGTCGAATTCTACTGTTGGAAGGAGTCGTAATACATGTTTAGTGTCTTGAAGATAAGTTGGCATCATTCTCACTAATGGCCTCAAAAAGAAATCTACAAATGTAGATAAAGGCTCTAACAAGGAGCCGATCCCTGATATTATAGGTCTGCCTGGAGGTGGTCTGTGAGTCTTGGATATTTTTGGTAATGCATAAAAATATGGCATTACCGGATAGGTTGTTTGAAGGAATGCACTTTCTAGTGGTGTTATCCAACCTTCATTCAGTGCTTCTTCCACTCTTACGGTGATGGCTTTACCAATTCTTTCTGAAGGATCTTCTTTTAATGGACGGTAAAATCTTTTATCGTCCAGTTGTCTCAGACACTCCATTCGGTAGGCATTAGTATCTAATATCACAATGGCACCGCTTTTATCTGCGGGCTTAATTGTGATTTGTCTATCCTCAGTGAGTGTACGAAGTGCAGCTTGTTCTTTCTTAGGTAGATTACTATAACTCCTTCTCTTGTTGGTACAAAGAGTAGTGATTTCTTCTTGTACTGCTCTCTCAAACGTTAGTACTTGTGGTGTTATGTTCTGTGCAGGAGGATTAAACATAGAGCGTTTCTTAAGACCCGTATTGGTTATGTCAATCAATGGAAGTGTCTTGTCTTTGAAAAAATTATGTAAACGAAAAATTTGGCAAGTTCACATTGTACTTGAAAGTCATCGCCTTTTGATGTCACAACGAATCCAAGACCCTTGTTTAGAACTGTTTCTTCTTCTACAGTTAAAATTTTCTTGCTCAGATTAACTATCAGGTCTCATCTGGGTTCTGCCCTAGTTGTTGTTGGTTCTGCTTGGATTTGCTGCGAGTGTTCATCTGTGGGGCCACCGGTGGTGGTTGATTCCAGTGAACCTGAGATTGTCGGTTTCTTCTTCTGCCTCTTGTTCTGCCTGGACCTGACCCTAAAAAAGACTGATTGTTAAAATCTTGCAGGTTCATCTGGTACGGTGCATTAGGTGGTTGAAAATGTTGTGGTTGAAAATGTTGTGGAGGGAAACCCCATGGTGTCGGAGGCCACCATTGTTGGAAGTGTGGTGCTACATGACCTCTCCAGGGTGGTCTTCTTCCACGCCCTCTAAACTGTTGTCTATTAGTATCAGGAAAATCAGATTCACTAAGATTATGTTCAGAGCTACTACCTGAATATGTAGAGCCATATCGTTTGCCTTTCTTGTTAAACTCTGAGGGAGTATAATCCTCGCTGGTATATGGATAGACAACCTCGTGTTTAAATTTTGCCAGGTCTTTCTTAAATTTCTCAATTTTTGATGTCAAAATTGTGTCTTTAAATTCTTTGTTAAATTTATTCGATTCATCTTGATGCTTTTTAAACACAGTGCTAGTAATGGAGGTTTTGATTTGTGCCTCTGTCATTTGTATCTCTATCAGGATAGCATCAGCTATCCGTTTAGCTGTGCTGATAATAAGGATTAGCCAGTCGCGCGTGCAGCGCCAGGCTATTAGAGACCAATCTTTGAGAAACACCTTGTCTTGTAAAAATAGACAAGGAACATTAGTGACAATAAGACCTGGAGGCGCACAGTTCCCTCGCAAATATTCCACCATAATGGCACCGTGTATTACTGTGCGAGAATTAGATTTCTTTAGAATCGTCACTTTGCCCCAATCATCTACCCTGGCAACTGTAGGGTTAGGAATGCTGTCTAGGATACTTGGTGTAGTGTCCAGTATAGATTGACAAAAAGTATCATCATATGCAAGACCACTGAACTCAGCCATGTCCGAAAAAGAGTGTCTAGAATGTCTTCCCTTTGTTAAAAAGAAGCGTATAGTGCTTAATATATAGCACTGTTTTACTGATTAACTACCCAACAGGTATAGGTAGTCAGTTATTTACAATATAGACCCGCAGCCATCAGCTGCTCAATAGCATACAATATATCTCCCAGAACGGAGAAAAAGGGTCCTAGGGAAGAGTTTGACGACCAAACTACAGATTCAATCCCCAATACAATTCACAAAAACTCTAAGCAGAATCTGGTGGTCTAAGAGAACAACTATAGAGAACAAAAACCATAATCATTGCACCTTAAAAGACTATAACCTCAAAGTCAGTCACTAGAGAGCAGTGATGTAAGTGAGAGAAAAAAGGACATAAAAAAAAAACCTTCGCGAATTAATAGGATTTTCATCAACTGCCAAGAGAGGCCACTGTCATCACTTGGGTATCAGCTTCCTCTCTATGGCCTAGTCGCAATCTTTGCTACATGATTTCCCTCTATGTTTTCAGGAGTAGTAGCAAGATTAAAGGATACCCAAGTGATGACACTGGCCTCTCTTGCCAGTTGATGGAAATCCTCTTAATTCGCGAAGGCTTTTTCCTTCCTTTTTTCTCTCACTTACATCACTGCTGTCTAGTGACTGACTTTGAGGTTATAGTCTTTTAAGGTGCAATGATTATGGTTTTTGTTCTCTATAGTTGTTCTCTTAGACCACCCGATTCTGCTTAGAGTTTTTGTCAAGTACACTCACTTGCCAGTCCCTAAACCTTCCCTTTTCATCATATCAGACACCCCTATGGTAGGCCCAAGGGCAGGGTGCATTGTAAGTATAAGGTAGGACAAGCCCTGATGTGGGTGGCATGTCCCAAATAGTGAATTACAGCCATTTTCGTTTTTCACTATTGCAAGGCTACCTGTTCCCCATAGGCCAGAATGGGCAGTTTGATTATTACATCTTATAATCCTAACTGACTCAGGGAACATAGTAGAAATTCGAGTTTAGTATGCCTGAACCTAGAATGATAAAATACATATTTTAGTGAAGTTGGTTTTAACATTCTGTGTTTGAAAATATCACTTTTAGAAAGTACGTATTTTCTTATCTAACCATCCAAATCTGCCTCTGCTAGGTTGTGTATTCCTTGTCTGGAGTTTGAGTGACAGGGGCTGGGGAAATTCCAGGAGAAAGTGTGAGTCAGCACAGGGCTGAATAGAGAGATCTCCATGTAGATTGGTGGGAGGAGTTGCACCTGGGACCTGAATAGGGCTGTGCCTTCCCTCCACAATGCTGTCTCCACCTCCTGTGGTGCGTCTGATGTCTCTGCCCTGCACTCTGAAAGGAAGGGAGTCTTGTCAACAAAGTGCTACAGGACTGACCAGAACTGGTTTGGACTAGGCAAAGGCCTCTCTGCCTTCAGAGAACAAAGAGAAACTGGGTATAAATATTGTGACCCAAACCCAAGAACTTTAGATTACTTTGGGAGACAAGAAGAAACCTTTGTTGACGAGTGGAACCAGAAGAAACTGAGGAGAGGCTATCCCTAAGCTGAAGTGCTGCTTGGGGGATTGGCCAGCAGTGGTTGTCTGACTGCCAAAGAAAGGAGAAAGGACTTTGTGTGCACTTTATTCAACTTGTGAAGAATCTCCAAGGGCTTGGAAGAGAGCTTGCCTCCTGCTGAAGTCTCAGGGACAACAGACTTCAACCACCAGCTCCCCAAGAGTTTTTTGGAAGTGCCTGCTGTTTTGAGAGGCTTTCTGAGGGACTGTGTGTCGCAAGGAGCTGGAACGCGACTCACGAACAAGAAGCGTGTACCCGAACTGCCGCTGAAACTTCACAACACGAAGCGCCTCGCATCGCCGGAGCAGAGGATCGACGTAGCAGCAGATACCGCCTCATCACCGGGAAGCGTGTCGCAGAAGAATCGTGGAGTCATCGCAGGTCCATCGAAGCGCCTCGCATCACCAGGGTAGAGGATCGACGTCGCAGCAGACGCCGCCGCATCACTGGGAACTGTGTCGCAGGGCCTGTCACCGCTCATCGCCGGAGAAGACAATCAACGTCGCCGCAGACGTCGCCGCACCTCGGGGAAGCGTGTCGCAGGGCCTCTCATGGCTCATCACCGGAGAAGAGGATCGACGTCGCAGCAGACGCTGCCGCATCACAGAGAAGAGTGTCGCAGGGCCTGTCGCGGCTCGCATCGTTGTGGAAGCAACTCGCATCACCAGGGGAGAGGATCGACGTCGCAGCAGACGCCGCCACATCACTGGGAAGCGTGTCGCAGGGCCTGTTGTGGCTCGCATCGTGTGGAAGCATCTCGCATCGCCGGAGAAGAGGATCGACATCGCAGCAGACGCCGCCGCATCACCGGGAAGCATGTCGCATCAAGAAGAAAGCGCCATCTTTTGTTTCTTTGCACCAGATCTTCAACGCATCACCATCCTTGCAACACTTTCATTGTCTTGCGTTACGCATCTTAAGGGACATTGAACTCTGAGTGTCGCATTTACCATATTAAGATAACTAAGCTAATTCTACCATTTTAAGTACAGTATTGTGGATTTTTGTTGTTTGTGGTCTTGTGTTAAATCTATATAAAAGATACTTATTTTTATAATACACCCTGAGTGGTGTCCATCTGTAGTGTTGTCACTTGATTACTGTATGTGTTCACAAATGCTTTACACACTGCCTCTGAGATAAGCCTGTCTGCTCGTGCCAAACTACCAAGGGGGTGAGCAGGGGTTATTTTAGGAGTGTACTCCCTTACCCTGACTAGACAAAAGGGCCCCTACTTAGACAAAGGTACCTACCTCTGCCAACTAGAGACCCCCAAATCTAACACCCTCCATCCGTGGAACTTATGCAGAGGGGTTTTCCCGTGTGCGGAGCACCCACATTACCCCAACCCTACCCTTTGGTTCCAAGGTCCGGTTTTAATCCTGGTAAATACAATACTCTTATGTGGGATATCGTTGCTAATGCAGTCCATGTCATGCCCTGGTACCCAAGACGTCACGTATGACAAACCAGATACAGGTTAGATGGGGGTCAGGGCCTGAATTTTGTTACAGTACCAGGTCCTGTGATAATAAGAAGTTTCAGGCATGCTGCAGACAGTACTCATGCAGTTCAGAAGGCAAGGCTTCAAGTCCTGGCAGTGGCAGCCGGTGCATCTTTCTTTTGAGTTGCTTGGCTTGGTGTTTGGTTAAGGAATATACTGTGCAGATAGAAGGGGTGAGTTGCTACATAGCTGATATGCCCCCTTACAATATTCTTTGAGCCGGATACGCAGTCAATCCCCGCTTGTTCATTTAGTCGAAACGAGTTGCTGAATTCCCTGTAATTTTTCTTTTGAAGTGATGTTTATGTCTCAGAACGGGATTGTGCACTGGCAGGCTTGTATGGCCCCCGTTATTGTAATAGACACACTGCATTCATAAAAGCGGACTGAATATTGTGCCATCTCAAATGGTGGTTTAGAGTTTGATACCATGGTTTACGAGCAACTGATTGTCCTGTTTGGTTCATTGAGAGCCATGGCCTCATGTTTTTAAGAGTAAAATGTTAAGGTAAAAGACCAACAGGTTACGCTGATCATGGCATCTTTTAGGTTGCATAATTCCTTTTGGTGCAAGGCCCACAACAATGCGACT
Source organism: Triturus cristatus (assembly GCF_964204655.1). Lineage (NCBI taxonomy): Eukaryota > Metazoa > Chordata > Amphibia > Caudata > Salamandridae > Triturus > Triturus cristatus. Next base: position 965,984,627 of record NC_140589.1, read on the forward strand.
GGCGCAATCGCTGCTTAACACGTTTTGGATCATATAAGTGGGATCTCATGGGAGGTGCAGTCATTTCAGGGGTCGACAATGTTACCATTTTTTGGGGGACTTGAGAAAACAATTACTTGAGTGGAACTATAGTGTTGGGACAACATCCCTGGTCTCCAGGACTCTGTTTTTTCAGCTCCATCAGGAGCTTATGTCACATGAGTTAGGTTATGATAGATGAACAACATTATAGCTCACTAATTCAAATACAACAGAAAGCTTTATACAGTGGATACCTTGGCTCTATGTATTTCAAGGTGCCCTTATGTAAAAGGAAGGTGCAGGTAAAAATTCAGACAATTGCTTAGAACTACACAATTTAGTCAAGCGGGGAATAGGGGCATCCATTACTTAAAGCCATCCCATCAGAAGTGGTGCCACCATGTATAATAGTGGGTACAGGCACCAACAAATAATGGTCTTGGGGGGTCATTTTGGCAGGGCATGTAAACACACCTTATATCAATGGGAGCATCGATGGTATAGACATGCTTCTTCTACACTTAGCGGCAAGACTTGGCTAGCAGCAGCAAGTCCAGTTGGTGCTAGCTTATCGGGAGTCACATGCAAGTGCATCAACTGAGCTGGATAATGTCCCTGCACCTCTCATATTGTCAACAGTGAACAGCCTTTGAGGATGGTCAGCAGAATAGCACATGATTCAACTGCACCGTGAAAATTCCTTTAGGTGATTAATGGACAGATTGAATTATACAGACATGCATTTCTCAAGGCCACTCGATTATGAGCACCAGAAGTTGGGCAGGCACATAGATTAGTGAGGACGGGCACAAACGGGCAATAGCAAGACATTTTCACACTCTTACTAATAACGTGAGGCTCTTTGTGGAAAACAATGAGTGGTGCTTGCCATTAGGGGAGAGGATGGAGGTTATAGAGCATTTCAGGGCCCCTTTGGCTTTTGCTAAAAGACCACTGCACAGGAGGACGGAGAGTGTTCACAAAGGGCATAGAATGGGGGATGGCAATGGCGACGCAAGACTGTCAGCTTACGCTGAGTAGAATGTTTCACATCACCAATCAGAAGGGTACTATGAGTCAACCAGTAAACAGGCAGGCCTTTGATTCTGGTGGAGGGCTATCTATTCTGGGGATAAACCTTTGAACTAGGTCAGATTCCTGGATTAAGCAACCATGTTTACAGCCCATCAAAGGCTACCTGCTGTTGTCACCGAGTTACTACGAAGTACCATGGATAGGGAGCTTATTATTTATCACAGCGGATTGTTCACAAGACGAACAGGTACACGTCATTGCTAAGTCCTCACCGACGCTTTGTCAGAGCAGTCCAGATCACACCACAGAGGGCGAAGACAAGGCCATGTCCCCTGACAAAATTTGCTGAGTTTTATTTGTCAAGGATTGTCCTTGCAATCTCATTCCATTTTGCAGTCAGAAACGGAAAATGTAAAGAAATACCTGTGAATGCACTGGGCTCACTCAGCAGAGAAGAAAGCAAAAGATTAGCACAATTCTAGAATCCTGAAGTGTGACGCGAGCAATAACTTTAACACAGTCAAAACAAATCATGGTAAATACTGGCAGATGCACAATAGACGAATATTCACTGAAACCATATATGACACCATTAATTTGTGCGCCAAAGTTTAGCAATAAAATTATCTTTGCATATGTCTGGTTAATTCAGCAAGTAAGTGCACTCCGTAACCGAGTGCATGTTACAGGGCTTCAGTTACGCTAAAAAAGTACCCGCTTTTGCGCCATTGCTGCTAGGCAGGTTGTGGAAGTTATCATCTAATAAGTGTGCTGCAGTTTGAAAAGGTGGGAAAACACTGAGTTAGATCACAAAAAGGCTACAATGTATCAAGAAACATTTGCCATTCCCATCATTCAAGTAAAGGCAGGTAATTGTACATATTGTTCCCCTTCTGTTCCCAGTCACTTGTCTGCTCCCTGGTATACACTAACAGAATTTTGGAATTGGACTACTTAGGCTAGGGTGGTGGACATCTGCATGGCAACACATCACCTAAATATCGCAGCCAGATGGTGAGGGGCTGGCATGTAATATGGACATGGAATGATGCAGACTATGGGGGGGTACAGGCCCCCCTCATATCGCATTAGATGGTAGGGCGGTGTGACCCGCAATACTATAGGTGTTGCAGTTGCCCATATATGGGCGAAGGGTACATTGGCAGGAACCTGTAAAAAGAGTGGGTTTTAAATAGGTTTTCCTTTGGGCCATTGATATAAAAGAGGTGCACTCTGTAAACTTGAGAGTATGGGTAACGGTATCCTGCATTTAAGCATGCCTGGGGGGCTGCGTAAGTTTGTCACTGCAAAATGTGTGCTGTGACTCCAATAGTGTAGAGAAAAAGGGGTTTGGAGCACAAATGCTGACAATTAACAGAACCACCTTGCATTCATATTTAAGAAGGTGCAGGTTAATTTGCTCTTATGTCACTCCATGTCCTCGCAAATTCAAATGCATTGGCAGTGGCATCTGTTTCGGCACTCTAGTATAACTTTGGCAAAATCGGGCTAGGCGCTACAGACACTAGGGTGGGGACACAAGCATGGTGACACAGCATCTGTAGATCGCAGTCAGATTGATGGGTTTTGCAGGCAGTAAGGACTTGATATGTAACAGGATAGTAGGAGTACCCTTAGAGGACCTCAGTCAGTTCCACCTTTGTCTTGGTTTAGGTGGGGGGTCCAACTGGCATCCTCGGAAGGACACGACAAAGCTCAAATGCAATACATGTCATATGTTCCGATGGGTGAGAGGGCCATGCCAAGGGGCTAGTTTAGGCTGGGGAGGGTACCTTCGGTCACAAGACTCTACCCTGACCAGTTGAACCCTCAAAGTTGGAACACGCCAAGTAGGGGGGTGAACAAGGGCTTAGTCATCCTCATAATGTACATGCATAATCTTGCACATGGTGCACAATGGATTATATCACACAGAACTGTGTTACGAAGAGAGCAGAGTTTTAATGCTCTTGGGGTCCTATTTCCTGTTGGCACTGTGCTCTCAGACTTATGGGTATTGGTTGGCCCCAAGCAATAACTTGAAGGGTAAATAAAGCTGTGATTAAAGAAGAGAACAGTAGTTCCAACTTCCGGGGTGGCCACCGAACAGTCATACAGTAGGGTAAACATAGCCATGTACAAAGCAGGAGGGCTTGGTTTCACGCAACTCAAGTCAAATAAGGAGGGCTTGGCAAATTAGGCGTGTGCGATCACCAACTGGTACCCCGTTAGGGACTGGGCACACCTATCAGAGATAGATAGGGAAATGGTCCAGCTAGAGGGACTGGTAACAACAGGTTGCAGGTGGTTATGGAGCCTGCAATAACTGGAAGGGTTGATAAAGCTGTGGTTAAAGAAGGGAATAGTGGATCCCCCTTGCGGGGAGACCATCACATTCCTACTGGAAAAAAAGCCATGTACAAGCCCACCAAGCAGGAGGGAACAGGACATCTCAAATTCAATTTAAAGTATGAAGGGCTGGGTAAATTAGGCATGGTCTTTTTCGTGTAACACAACATGGTACCTCGATAGGGACGGGGCACACCTGTCAGAGGTAGATAAGGACATAAGGACATTGTCTACCTAGAAGGAATAATGACAGGTTGCTGGTGGTTATGGAGCCTGCCATGGTGAGGGGAGTCCCGGACATGACGGCGGCCACATACGGGGCATTGGCAGAGTTACAGGGTGATCCGGAGGCTGATTGGTATATAGGGGTACCCTTTCCTGAGCACAATAGGGGTGCATTATACCAAAATCCCAGGACTCTTTATGGCAGAACCCTTCTGGCGATTGTAAGCCTGATCAACCGGGGGCTTGCCTGACCACGCTCTGCCCCTAAAAAGGCGTGAGTAAAGTTATGGACTGGTGGTCCATGGTATTTAAGGGGCAGAATCCTAACAAAAATGGTAGCACCGATTGGGTTGGCCACGGTGCAGTTTGGCTCATCAGGCGGGCAGGGCAGCATGGATTGCACGTAAGTTGACCCACCATGTTGGCATACTCCTTGTATGAAATAAACCTGCAGCAAACTGTTTTCCAACAAAACTTTGTGTGGACTGATTATTTTGCAGCACAACTTTACTGCTAAGCAGGGGGGTTGTCGATATCGGCACTATGTGGCTGCCCACGGTGTACGCAGTGGGCCTTGTAAGAGGGCGGCCCCCTTAGTGCCGCATTAGGCACATCCCCGCAACCTGTTGCTGGGACCCCTCCTTGGGAGTCCCTCCTACATCCGGCGCCTCAGTGGCATCATTTCCGGTATGCAGTGGGCTGGGGACAAGTATTTAACCTGCCACCACCCACTGCCCATCCTCTTTGTTCCCCGCTAGACACGCTGTCACCCTCCCAACCGCTTACCCTGCGTGCCGGCAGGATGGCTGATAAAGGAAATGAACATTATAATATATACATGTGTATTGCAGGCGGAGTTACAGGGTGATCTGGAGGTTGATTGCTACTTAGGGGTACCTTTCATGAGCACAATAGGGGTGCATTATGCCGAAATCCCAGGAGTCTTTACGGCAGGACCCTGGTTAAATACTATTGCGTCTCGCTAGTCCTACAGGCAGTTATAAGCCTGAGCAACCGGGGGCTTGCCTGGCCAAGCTCCACCCTTAAAAAGGCATGAGTAAAGTTATGGGCTGGTGGTCTGTGGTATTTAAGGGGGACAATCCCCACTGAAATGGAAGCACCGATTGGGTTGGACACGGTGCAGTTTGGCTCATCAGGCGGGCAGGGCAGCTGAGGTTAGTCACCGCTGCCTGCCCTTGGATCTCCTGTTAAGTTAATCCATCACATTGGCATTCTCCTTGTATTAAGTAAACCTGCAGCAAACTGTTTTCCAACAACAATTTGTGTGGACTGATTCTTTTGCAGCGCGACTTTACTGCTAAGAAGGGGGGACCGATATCGGCACTAAAGCAAAAATAGACTGTATCTCCACTTGTGGGAGGGCATCATACTGTCCTAAAGTCGGTCTTCTTGTTCCACCGCTGTCAGTCACCAAAACTCTTGGCTGATTCGATGTCCTGCACTGCATGTGGCCAGAATGTGCAGACATGGAAAGATGACAGGGCGTCACCTATTGAGGCATGGGATGCTGATAGCCTTGAGAAGGCCCGTGGCTTGAGGTGCATCCTAGTCTCCAGCGCACTGAAGCCTGGAACTAGAACACAGAGCCAGCGGAGAGTTCTGGTAAGGAGGAAGAGCGGCTACAAGTAGGCATGCATGGCTGGGGGTGCAAGGTCCTGAGTTTGAGGATGGTGCTCCCTGCCTGCAAAGTTTCTATAACTACTGCATTTATTACATTGTCATTAGAATGACATCCTGCACCCTTGTGTGTGTTTTTTTTAATCAATTCTCTAGGGCTATTGCTCACTGTCTCCCATGTCACCTGTCAGATGAACTTAGGCCGAATTATTGTTTTTCTGTTCAATACACAACTAGATGAATAAAGCATGTGCACAGTTCTACGATGCCCAGGAGGCCTGACCATCTCTACAAAAAACAAAATAAACGTATGTACCCCCTCCATGTGGTGTGCTGGGAAATAGAACTGCCTGCCTCGGGCATTCATTGTTTGAATACACCCGTGAGCCTAGGCCGAGCTACAGTGGGGCAACACATGATGGAGTTTTCCGGCAAAACAAATGTTGCTGGCACTTTATATAGTATCACTGACACTTAACGGGCTTGGGCCAAATTGGGACCTGCTAGGGGTGGCCCTATTTGCACACCGAGTAGAAGGCTGAGGTGTACCACTGCCAAATGCCCCTCCAGAACTGCTGTCGGTGTTTCTTCCGGCTGTTACAGCTCAAGAGCTGCTGTGTGAAAGCATTGGTGCACCAAGAGTGCCATGGCCCTGGTGCAAGCTAGAAAAAGATCCGGGGGAGGGTTCCATCTCTGGGCCCTGGTGGCACTGTACCTGCTGCAATATTGATATCTACGCTCCTAGAGCAGAGAGGAAGTGCTGTGTTTCTGTAGTGTCTGCAGTTATGATGACCCCAGAATGCCTTTAATTGAACAAAATAATCTCGCTGCTGCAGAGTAATTTCTGTGATTAACGACCCTGTCACAGGAAGCAACAAGTAACTTGTGGGACAGATTGTTTGGTGGGTGGTCTATCATGGGGGAAGACCATGAAAGCGTTGCTTCACATCAAAGTTGCAAATATAGGCCATAGACTTTCTAAATGTCACAATGGTATGTGTTCTGCAAACAAGCAGTAGAACGTGTGTTACTTTTTGTTGGCTGTTTAAGATAGCATGGAATGTGCATAGTGTTACTGGAGAGTACTATGCTCAACGAGGCCATGTACTGCTCTTATACCAAATGGTTCTTGCCGTCATATACCTATAGCGTAAAAGAACTATGGTCATATTTATGATGTTGCTTACAACCGATGAAGCAAGAGTTGCTTAAATTTTCTGTTGTGGGGGCCCTTCTTCCTATGTAAAGAAATCCTGCCCACTCACGTGATATGGTACATTGAGATGTTCACAGTGCCATGGTACTTGTGATATCCCGTCCGCCTCATCACTTTTCTCCCTCTAAGATGGAAATGAGTTTATATTTGTTATCATGCGCGGGCTCATATATCTTAACTGTGTGTTTGAACACGATTCTAAGCCCAATCTTGTTGCTCAAATGGGTGTAATTTCTGATATTTATGTGTTTCCCTCGTCTTCATTGTTTGATTTTGCTCGCAAGAAAGTGTCGCTAATAGTCGTTGAAATGTCACTCATAATTACACTAAAATGATGATAATGTCACACATTGAAATCTGAAACCTTGGCAGCTATGACGCCACATCCTCTCCCACAAGAACGAAACAATTGTCATTATGTACAACAGAGCCATAGTTGTTGCTTACTAGCCCGGACGTGTAGGTGTGATGTTGCGTGTTGTATTATATATCTGGATGGAATGACAGAAGCTGCAAAATACCGGTCGGACCTCACACTAGGCTAAACACAGATTTTTAGTTTGTGTTTTAAGCCGCAACCTTAATTTCATCGGTCACGCCCCTTTGAGAGACCCACACCCCCAGGTTTTTTTTCCTGCAGTTTTTTACGCGCAAACTCGATTCGAAGGTATTTGAGCTCTTTACAGGAGCACCTGTTACGTTACACAAGCAAACATTCATTTTTGGTAGACATGGGAGAATTAGTGATTTGCCCAGAATCACAGGATGTTATGCTGACGCCAAAACTCGTACCTCAAAGTCGGCAGTTTAAAGGCCTGCCAGCATCCCTGGGCCCAATTTTGGACAAAAGTTAGACCCACTCAGAATAATGAGAGTTGACTCCCAGAGCACCATGATCTTCTAAAAGCAAGCGCTTGAAGACCTATTCCCCTAAGCTTTTCGGCGCTTCTATTCCGGCACTACGGCCCCGCACACCTGTTTGTAACGTCAGTCCGCCAAACAAATGGAAGCACAACCCCGCTCACAAGCGCCCTTTGCGATTGGCTGACATGCAATTGCACCCTGGTGATAGGCTCAGGGCTGATTTCTGTGATGTAATTTTCTGGCAGTTTGAACGGGCAGCAGGTCGTGGGCACAGATTAGTGTCACGCACAGACAATGTGGAACAGTGATAAATGTTTACTAAATCCACTCAGCTCACGCGTTCATTGGCCACTCCGCTAGTCCTCCAATATCAACGGAAAGCCCGGAGGTGCTGGTACAGCAGCGTTCCTCCTGCTACCTCGCCCCACTCTGCTCAGGTAAGGCAGAGAAAAATGTATTTGTTACACCACCTCCGGTATTCGCTCTTGGGATTCCTGGGGGTGTTCCATTTCCCCCGGTCTATGCTCGAATGACCCATCCATTTCAGTTTTGGTTACCTCATAATCTGATAAGTGTAGTGCATTAGGACTGCAAATCCCAGAATGCATAGCCAACATTTAGCCTGCGCACTCGCGCTTGGACCTGAAAAACTTGAAGGCGGCGGTTGAGCAGGAGGTGGGTTGGATGTGATTTAGAGCCTGTGGGTAAAACGTTGACGCAAGAGGTGCTGACAGGATTTACCCGAAGACACGTTGAAGTTCTGAAGATACTGGGTTACCCCGTGGCAGACAGACTACAGCTGTGGAACCATTACTATGTCGGAGACCTCTGGTAGGCGATTCTGGTACGCTTCCACCAAACACATTGCAAGCAACAGCCGACATATATTATGCACTTGTTGGGATAGCACCTTGGACTATTTCAAGGCTGAAAGCATACGGTCATGAAAGCAATTACAAGCATCACAAAATTAACGCTTTAAAATAATTACATTAGTGTATACACAATGGTTGTCACAGGCACAGCAAACCATGGCATTGCAATTCAATATATGTGGCATAAATAAATAAATAAATAGCGGGGTGAGGCACTGCTCCTGGTTCGTTAAAAATAAATAAAACAATTCTAAATACTAATAGGTGACGTTTGCTCGTAAAAAGGGTGATATATCTTTAACGTTTCCTGTCATTCAAGTCGGGTGGAAGGCACTTGTACCTTTTGAAAACGTATCATTAAGTTCCAGAGTAGCACGCTACCCGCGAAACAGCGATTCGAAACCTCGCCAGGGGGGGGGGGGGGGGGGGTAAGCGCTACATAAATACAATTGTAAGGTATGTTTCTTCAGGTCTGGGCCCTAGATAGGCTTAGCTACTCATGTAGAATTTTGACCATGCATTGGCGGCTTGGAAAGCTCTCAAGTGTGGCTTTGTCCGGTGCGAGTAGAGCGGGTGGTAGGAACAGCAATAGAAAGATTGGTAAGTGTAGAACCAGGAAAGGCAGAGCAAGAAAAACCAGGCTGGGGCAAAGTAGTTGGAGACGAGCTGAGGTGGAGCCAAATAATACATAGCTTGGGGTCCGATCAAACCCAAAGCAAAAGAAGGTAGATTAGCAACAGAGTGAGAGAAGGACGACTGCAGAAGAGAGCTAAGTAACTCGGGCCAAGATCTAGGCAGAGAAGGAACAGTTGCAAGAAAGCAGCAGGACGTTGGCCATCGGCAGAATGTGAACAGGCTAGGACTAGACTAGGAACCAAAAGCAGCTCTAGAAATGTTTAAGGATAAGCTATATACACCAGCAAGAGAGACCAGTAAGAAAGGCCTGCCGTTTCCAGGGCGCATGGGTGTTGTCTCCCACATACAAGTGTAGCCACAAGGTGCATTTTACTGCGCTATTCTGACAGTAGAGTAGGTACCCAGAGCACTCTCTCAATAGTAGCATAGCATGTGTGTCTATAAAATGTTTGCCAAGTGTAAAATACTAGGAGGCATATTTACTGACCTTTCACTTAACGCAGCACAGCAAGGGAACTTTCTGGGGTGCATCGTGTTTCTTGAAAGGGAGAGGCCGGAAATGCTCAATATTTACAAAGATGGATCATTTCTGCTCTCAACTTTTGCTGCGCACTGTATGCTGCCTAGAGCCAACGCAGGGTGCCTGTGTGCCTGCATTACAGGCAGGATTGTTTTTGTGCATGAAGGGACACCTCCATACACAAAAACAACCCTTGGAGGGCGTTTTCTTCTTTCTATTTGGAAAGAGGAAATAACTCAGAGAAAGAAAGATATTTCTCCTTGTTATGCCTCACTGAGGAAGGCGTAGTATTTTGATTCATTCCCAGGTTTGCTTACTTTAGTAAGTCTGGGAATGCTCTAAAATCCATGGGTAGATGCATGAGAACGCCCATGCTCCGCCCATGCTCCTCCCATGGAAACCCTCCCAGCTTGAAACCGTAACACAGAGCAAGCTGCTGCTTTTTTTACATTTCTGCACAAAGCTCCGCAAGGCGGCGCAAATCGCTCTTTGTAAATATTACTGAAGCCTTTGCGTTGTCCTCGCTCCATGCAAGGACAGTACAAAGGCTTGATAAATCTGGGTGTAGATGTACAGTAGGCACATATTTGTGCCATGGAAGGCGGTGCCGATCTGATGCAGTTTCACCCACTAGTGAAATGTTCACTGTTCCAGGAGAAGTAAAATCAGTTTTAAACACTTAAACCAGGACTGCGCTAACTACTGTATCAGCTGGCCTTGTTCTCTTTACTGTGCCACTGCTAGTCGACAGACCATCAAAGGGTCTGTGTCGAAAAATGAAAAACACTCTGTACTGATCTTGTCAAAAGCCAGGGTACTCTGATATATATGTAAATGCTGCTCAAATATTTTAGGGTGTCAACAATGTATAACAGAGTAAATTTTATTTGCATGATTAATAACAATCTTTCAATTAGTACAATCTTAAAAAAAAAAAAAACATACCAATTAAAATTACAAACAAATAATTTTAAAATTCCTAAGTAATGATCTCAAAATAATTTTCTCAAAGGGAACCGGAAAATAATGTATAAACATTACATCAGTCCATCATTTTTCCAAGGCTTAATATGGATGGAAACATTTATTATTTCATTACTTGTGTGCAAATTCATTAACATAGTATGACATTTTATCCCTAATTGTTTTAAACTTCCAGATTTACTGTGGTCAACTCACAAGCATCCAGCTTCTTTTTTTTAACCCCTTCTGCGCGGCGCGGATTACCGCGCTGTGCTGAAGGGTTCTTGCGCGGGTGGGGCCGTGACGGAGTGGTTCCGTCATCTGCACAGCGCGCGTGACGGAACCACTCCGTCACGCGCATCGAAGGGGTTAAAAGTTTCATGAATTTAGTAAAATTGGCGTTCGTTTTGATATCCTTTGGTCTGAAACAAATTACCATAGCATGTCTGCATGTACGAACACCTCTGTCAATGAAGCAGTTTTTCAGATAGTTTTCTTTCCGCCATCATTACTGCACATATACAAACCAAATGCGTAATACTTTCATCCCATAACTTGTAAAGTCTGCACATAGTCGGCATAGATGGTCTCAGCCAAGGCATTGCATGTAAGTTGCCGAATCTTGCTTTCATAAATTTGTTTTTGGTTCGTACAGACCATGGTATTTCTAAATATGGTTGTACCTTAAGACTTGTATATTCCTGGACCAACATCCATGCGTGAGATCGCTTAGTAAACAGTTCTATGTCTTTCAAAAGGGATAAATGTTTAACTGATTTATTCATTATTTTCTTAAAACTTTGTGCTGTTAAGGACATTTCCCAGATCTCAGCAATTGACAGTTCTTTTAGAGCTTTTTGAAAATATTTATATAAAGACAATTTTTAATTCTGCTGCATCTCTTGCAACAGTAGATCGCACATTGGGTTATTAATATTAGTTTTGATTTGTTTCCAAGTTTTAACGTACTGACCCATTCTTGCATGTTGTTGATTGCAAAAGCCAAATTCCAGCCTGATCTGTGCAGGCGATACATTGGATGGAAGTCGAAACAAATGTTTAAATATTTTTGTAATAGCATTGTTTAATAATGTAGAATCCAAACCACAAAGAAGTTCCCTTCCATATGTATAATAGTGCTGTTTACCTATTGAACGTGGTTGGTAATTGTATGATGCACAAAGTATCATTCTGTTAGGCGAGCTGCTCAAATTTGTCACAGTTTAGCTCAACAGTACTCAAAAGTTCCAGAGTTTGACTAGTTATATTGCTGGGCTGAGTAACTATTGAAGGTGAGTGGTAGTCATATAATGCACAAGCTAGTTGACTATCAGGGACTCTGTTCAAAGCTGCCTCATTGTAGGAGATGGCCAGTTCCCACAATGGCCAAATATATAAAACAGATGGCGATCCTGATGACCAGTCTAATTTAAGTACCAGTTCTGCATTACCCAATATGGTACCCCAGCAAGCTAGTTTATGACTATTTGTAGAACCCCCATTTCACCCGGTAGGGAATCTGATATGGAAGGGACTGAGCTGGCAAAGTCTGTATTCGAGGTAAATAGTTATGTCTTAATTTTTTTCGGAACTCAAGGACTGAGGAGGTGGCACTAATGTGAAGAATGTGGTCTTTCTAGGGCTTAGGTGCAAGGTACGAGAAGGTGCTGTCACCTCTGAAGATGCAGGGGATGTGGGCAAGCAGGAAACTGGCCAATCATAGGTTTCTCAATCAATCAATCAGTCGTTTGTTAAGCGCGACTACCCGCCTGTAAGGGTCTCAAGGCACTGGGGGGGGGGTGGTTAGCGGGCTCCAGTCCATCAAGGGGGGGGGGTCTGTCGAAGAGCCAGGTTTTTAGGTTTCTTGCAAAGATCGGGGAGCGATGTCTGTCTGAGGTGGAGCAGAAGGGCGTTCCAGGCTCGGGCTGCGAGGAAGGAGGAGCGGCCTCCCGGTCTGGTCTTTCTGGTGCAGGGAACCACGGTGTAGGAGAGCTGGGCTGACCGTAGGGTCTTCTGGGGTGTGTGGAATTTGAGTCGGCTGTTCAGGTATGCTGGTCCGGTGTCGTCGAGGGCCTTGTGGGTGAGCATCTTGAAGGTGACCCTAGCTTCGATTGGGAGCCAGTGGAGTGTGCGTAGGTGCTGGGAGATGTGACAGTGTCTTGGCAGGTCGAGGACCACTCTTGCGGCGGTGTTCTTGATGTTCTGTAGCTTGCGGTGAGGTTTTTGTTTCTTCCGGTGTAGAGTGAGTTGCCGTAGTCGAGTCTGCTGGTGACCAGGGAGTGAGTGACGGTCTTTCTGTGTTTGAGGGGGATCCATTTGAAGGTCTTACGTAGGAGGAGGGTGTGGAAGCAGGAGGACGAGACGGAGTTGATCTGGCGGTCCATTTTGAGCTCTGAGTCCAGGACGATTCCCAGGTTGCGTGCGTGGTCCGTGGCGGTTGGCAGGCTTCTGAGTGCGGGGGGCCACCAGGTTTCGTTCCAGGCGTTGGGGTTTGGGCCCATGATGAATACTTCTGTTTTGTTGGTGTTTAGTCAGCTGTTTTTCATACATTTGGCAACAGCTTCCATGCCTTCTCGAAAATTGTCTGGTGGTATTGGGTTCGTTGGATAGGGAGAGGATGAGTTGGGTGTCTGCATATGACACAATGTTGAGTCCGTAGGTTCTGACGATGAGGGCGAGCTGAGCCATGTAGACATTGAAGAGTGTAGGGCTGAGGAAGGACCCCTGGGAAACTACATAGGTGGTAGGTGTGGGGTCCGAGAGGAAAGGGGGAAGTCTGACACGCTGCGTTCTGCCGGAGAGGAAGGAGTGGATCCAGTTGAGGGCCTTGTCTTGGATCCCTGCATCATGGAGTCTGCGTATTAGGGAGCGGTGAGAGACTGTGTCGAACGCCGCTGAGAGGTCCAGGAGGATGAGGGCTGCTGTTTCTCCTTTGTCCAGTAGGGTGCAGATGTAGTCTGTTGCAGCAAGGAGGGCGGTTTCCATACTGTGTTTTTTTCCTGAAGCTGGATTGGGAGGAGTTGAGGATGTTGTGCTCTTCGATGAATGTGGTGGGTGTGAAAATAAATGTTGCTGCTGAGGTAAGCGGGGCCTAGGTTGTGCAAGGCTTTGTACATGTTGGGTAGGAACTTGAAAGTGTGCGTTTGTGGTCTGGGAGCCAGTGGAGCTCCTTGAGGTTCAAGGCAATGAATTTGCAGGGTAGGGGTCTGAGTCTGGCTGCTGCAGTTTGTATGACCTGAAGTCTTCTGGCCAATTGGCGGTGATGCCGACAGAGAGTGCATTGCCAAAGTCCAGTTTGCTGGTGATAATGGCATGGGTGACGTTTGTTGAGTTGATTGGGAGCATTTGAAGATTTATTTTTCTAAGGATCTTTAGCGTGAAGAAACAGACGGAAGTAAGCGCATTGACTTGGATGGTCATCAAGAGTTGGTTGTCCACCCCTATGCCCGGTGTGTTTTCTTGAATGTCCGGGCAGGGTGTTGGTCGGAGATCTGCGGGGTACGGGTAGAGTTCCAGAGGGAAGTGTTTATTCCGAAGCATAGCACTTCTGTTTTTTGCTGTGTTGAGCTTCAGGCAGTTGGGCTTCATCCAGCTGCTGACTTTGCATATGTAGGAGGTGTAGTTGGTCCAGGTGTTGAATGTTAGGTCTAAGAGGGATCGGGTAATTGTGGCAAGTGATGCCATGTATGCATTGAATAGTGTGTGGCTTAAAAATGTAGTACTTCCCAGATGAAATTGATGGTGGCTGAGGTGTAGGCGGCCAGGCTGACTGACTAGGTGCATCCGGTGAGAAAAGTACAGATCCAGAGGAGAACAAGACTATGTATGCTGGCTTAGTGGAGGTTTTGAATGAGGATGGGGAGAGTGACCGTGTTGAAGGCAAAAGATAGGCTGAGTAGGATGAGAGCTATGGTATCTCTTCTGTCCATGATCAATCACATGTCAGTGGCAGCACTGAGGGTGGCCTCGGTTCCGTGGTTGGACTTGAATCCAGATTGTGTGGGGTTGAGGAGGTGGTTGTTGTTCAGGTGGTCAGCCAGTCATTTGTTCAGGACTTTCTTCAGGACATTGGCAGGATAGGGCATCAAGGAAATCAGTCAGTTGTTATCCAGCTTCTTACGGAAAACTGAGGGTTTCTTCAGAAGGGTGAGTATGGGGGTGCATTTCCAAGCATCTAGAAAGATGGCTGTGCTGATGGAGTTGCTCAGTCTTAGTGTCAAGGAAGTGCATTTCGGGTCCAATCCTTTGGAGAAGATAAAGTAAGGGAAGCATCCTTTGAAGATCCTGAGTGAATGGATAGGGACGGCCAGACAGTGCCTACCTGAGGAAAGGACACGTTTTCATGTCCGTTCCATATGAGTGAACACATCACATGGCTACTGCAGTTTTTACCGTAGTGATGATGGGTGTTTCGTCGGGCAGGAGAGCTATGATGGTGGATGGGTCCAGCTGGGAGTCAAAATTGTTATGGATATTGCTGATCCTGTGGCTGACATAGTGGGAGAGCTGGGTACAGAGGTCATGAGAGGGGTGACTGTTGTGAAACTGGCAATGAGTGAGGTGAAATACTTTATGATGTCGAATATTTCTTTGGCAATGTTTGTGCTGATTTTTAAGCATGCCATCAGTGCTGACCACTTTGTGGATCTGATTTGCTCATAGGACAACCAGAGGGCTGACTTGTATGTGCTTTTGTTGTTTTCATCGAGGGTTTGTCTCAATCTGCTTTCAAGTAGCTTGCAGTGGCATTTGATAAGTCTAAGTTCCTCTGTGTACCAGTTCAATTGCGTCCTTGTTCTGGTGGCAGTAGGGGTTTTGAGTGGGGCTAGGATGTCTGCGCAGCAGATGATTCACATGTTGAAGTTTGTGAAGGATTACATGAGGTCATCATGGCGTAGTAGTTGGCAGGCATGGAGCTCTGTAGTCCATGTTTCTTCCTGGATCCTGTTCTTGTTTCTTCTCTGGTTTTAGGTTGTGCTGTTCAGCGCTGGTTGGGGAGGGGCAGGTCGAAGTGGGTGAGTGCATGGTCAGTCCAGTCATGGGTGGTAGAATTGTCTACCAAGATATCATTAAAGTTGCTGAAGATGGGATTTAGGAGTTGTCTGTTGGTGTGGGTGGGGTCCTTAATTTGTTGGGTGTGCCAGTGTGGTCAAGTCCTTCAAGAGGTTGTTGGTGTTGGGGTCAGTGAGGCCTTCCAGTTGGTATTTGTGGACACTGAAGAGGATGAAGGGGCTGAAGTAGAGCATGAAGTGGTTGATGAAGACTGAAATGGAGTTGCCAAAGTCGAATCGTGGGCCTGAGAGCCGGTACATAGGGTCATCTACCAGGGTGGAGTTGTTGGAGATGTACAATTTAAAGGCTAGGTGTTCGAAACGGGCATTGGTGTTAGAGAACGTAACAGAGCAGTAGATGTTTTTTTTTTTATTTAAAGATGATAGCTCATCCTCCTACAAGTCAGTATGTTCGATCCTGCCTTACAATATTATATCCGTGGGCGATCACAGTGGTGATGTCAGGGTGAGCAGAGTTTCTGTCTGGAAGAGCCCCTCTGGTGAGAGGTCATGCAGGGGGTCGGAGACTTCTATGGTGTGTCTGACGAGTGAGTAGGTGTTGAGGAAGAGGCAGGTCAGGGATGGCTGAGAGTTTTGTGGGTGTAGTAGTTGTAGCCATGTGTGTTTGGGTCATGTGAGGTGTGTGACTGTGTGTGTCAGGTGATGAGTGGGAGCTGGGGACAGGGAGGAGGTGCAGGCAGTGAGCATGCAGGAGAAGTGGCAGGAGGTGCAGGAGAATGCACCTTCTGTGTTGACTTGCAATGCTCAGCGGAAATCCTGAGAGTAGCGTCTGCAGTTCAGGGCTTGGGGGGGCTGTGGCAGAGTAGCGTCTGAGGGTACAGTGCATGGGTGAAGGACCAGGCGTGGACGAGTACAGACAGGCTGGCCTCCATTAAGTGGGTGGAGTTCCAGGGGCGCAGAGCTAGAGCGAGCAGCAGGTGCATGGAGAAAAAGGTGGCAAAACTGACGAGGTGTGACAGGGCACAAAAGCGGGAAAACAGCTGAAAACAGGAGGTAAAAAGCAGAGAGAACAGAGGCAACAAGCAGGGAGAAAAGAGGCAAAACAGCTGAGAAAGCAGCAGGAGTGGAAAAGCGGCCAAAATGCAGCAAAGGGCTGAGTGAGTGTGTAAAGAGTAAAAGGAAAATGGCTAAGAGGTAAAAAGAGAGAAAATTCAGATAAAGAGGCAAAAGAGATCTAAGAGGAAAAGGCAAAAGAGCTCCAAAAAGATTACCAGACAGAGACCAGGAGTAGGAGAGAGAGTGATGAGAAGCAAGAGCATGAGTCTGGGAACCCCTGGAGAGCTCTCTGAGCTGAGTCCTCCAGGACCAGGCCTGATCTGAGGACCGTGCACAGGTTGGTGGGTAGGCAGGGCCAGGCAGTGTCTCCTTAAAGGACAGTGCACGCTACTGCCACTATTAAGTAGAATAAGTAGGAGCTGAGCATGGTGATGTTCTGGGGCTATGGGCGGGGCTAGAAGAAATAGTGAGAAAATAGGTGAGAGTGCAGGGAAAAAGGCAGGAAAGTTGCAAAGATGGGAAGGGGCCCAAAAGTTGAAAAAGTTCTCAAGGGACCCCTTCCCTTTGCGAATGTGGGTGCAAATATTTTTTTGAGGGCAGGGAGTGGTCCCACGGACAACAGTCTACTCTTAAAAAAGAACCTGAAATGTTTCACCTTTTTTTTTTTTAAATGCATCCTGTTTTCCTTTAAGGAAAACAGACTGCAATAAAAGAGCTTTATTAAAAAAAAACAGTCCGATATGGTGGTCTGCTGACCCCAGAAGGCCACCGTCACGGTGAGTGCCAGCCATTCCCAATGGGTCGTAAATTGCGACCTGCCTCATGAATATTAATGAGGCAGGCCCCTTGCGACCCATTTGAGAATCGCAAACAGTGACTCAGACACTGTTGTACATTCTGTTTTGCGAGTCGCAAATTGCGAATCGCAAAATAGAATGGTCGTACATCTGGCTCTATGTGTGGGTACCTGCTTTGTGGGGACTAACCTTTCCCAATGTTTTAGAAATATGCCGATGACAGAAAATGTAACAAACACTCATAATCCAGGATCCTGCTTCAAATGAGCAAATATGTTATTTAAACGTGCGCACAGAACCATCCTTGTGGGGATTTGAACGAGTGTTACAATACTTGTGGGAACTCACTGCATAAGTATCATTTGTGTTGGAATACAGTCAATGTCACAGGGCTAATTTATTAGCACTATACACAAATAACATATTCTATTCATAATTGAATGGCTGCACGTATCCTAGGGATAATAATTTTGTTATATAAATAATTCATCAGGATTACAGAAGGGGAATTAATACTGTGTACCTTTTTGCTTAGTGCCCAAAGACTTGGGAGCAAACGGACTAACACATTAATGAATTAAATGATGGAGTCAAGCAATGTGGTCAGATGAGTCTGATCACCTTAATTAGTTATTTGGCCACATCTCCCTAGGTATCGCATGTAATGTTACTGCCTGCCTATGGATGTTGTGTGATGCTGCCCACAGAGGTCATATGTGATCATAATAGTGCCATAGTCTCTTCAGAGATGCTGGCTACAACCATGGTGTAAGTCCCCCCCAATTACAGCTGGCATGTGAAGAAATGATGTTCAAGTCTCCACAAAAACAGTGCATGAGTATAAGAATGTTCAAATCCAAACTGTAGTTGTATGTAAAAGTAATATTGATGTAGTCCATAAAATGATAGAGTGATTTTAGTGATGTTCAAGTCCCTCAAAGCCCTTGGGTGTGCTCATTGGGACGTTGAAGCCCCCACAGAAATAGTGTATGATTATTGGGATGTTCAAGACCTCATAGATATGTTGTGTCTAGGTAAGCATGTTTAAGTCCCCACAAAGATAGTTTGTGAAGATAGTGTTTAAGTCCCTATGCAGAAAGGGGGTGATTAAGAAATGTTCAAGCCTCCTTATAGTGTGTTAATATAGTAGTCTTCAAGTCCTTACCAACAGTGTGTGTGCGGATTATAATAGCACATTCTATACCGTGATAATGTGTAAAGATACTGACAGTCCAATCCATGCAGCAATAGTGTGTGATTATAGCGATGCTCAAGTCCCCACAGAGATTGTGTGTGGTTACTGGGTTGTTCATGTCCCCACAGAGAGAACATGGGGTTATTGGGATGTTGAAGACCTCATAGAGATGTTGTCAAGGAAAGCATGTTTGAATCCCCACAGAGATAATGTATGAAGATAATGTTCAAGTCTCCACACAGTTAGTCCCTGAAAATAAGGATGCTCAAGTTCCCACAAAAATAGTTTGTGATAATAAGAATGTTTTAGCCTTCTAATAGTGTGTGAATATAGTGGCATTCAAGTCCCTACCAACAATGTATGTAGAATATCCTAGTCAACTCCATACAGTTGTGTGTAAATATAATGATATTTAAGTCCCCAGAGAGATAATGTGTAAAGATAATGTTGTTGAAGTCCCCACAGAGATAGTGTGTGATTATATGCATGTTATGGCTCCTTATAATGTGTGCCTATAGTGATGTTCAAGTCCCTACTGACAGTGTGTGCAGATTATAATTGTCAAGTACATACAGTGAAGACTTATAAAGATAATGATAGACATCCCTGCAGAGATACTGTGTATTTATAGTGATGCTCAAGTCCCCACAGAGATAGTGTGCAATTACAGGGATGCTCTAGTCTCCACTGAAATAGTCTGTGGTTATTGGGATGCTCAACAATATATAGATATGTATTTTCACGGCCCAACAAAGATAGCGTGTGAAGATATTGTTCAAATCTACACACAGATAATATGTGAAGATAATGGTGTTCAAGTCCCCAAAGAGAGAGTGTGTGATTCTTGGCATGTTTAAGACCTCATGAAGATGGTGTGTGAAGGTAAGCATGTTCAGGTCTCCACAAAGACTGTGTGAAGAAAACCTTTAAGTGCTCATGCAGATAGTTTGTGATTATATGAATGCTCAAGCCGCCTTATAGTGTGTGAATATAGTCCTGTTCAAGTCCCTACCGGCAGCGTGTGTGCAGATAACCGAGAAGTCCATACCATGATAATGTGTAAAGATAATGATAGTCAAGTCCCCACAGAGAGAGTGCGCAATTATAGCTATGCTCAAGTCTCCGTGCAGGTGGTGTGTGGCTACTGGGATGTTCAAGTTCCCACAGAGATGGTGTGCGGTCATTGAAATGTTCAATACCTCATAGATATGGTCTGTGTTGGTAAGCATGTTTAAGTTCCCACAAACATTATGAGTGAAGATAATATTGAACTCTCAATGCAAATAATGTGAGGATAATGATATTCTAGAACCCCAAAACATAGTGCATGATTGTATGCATGTTCAATCCTTCTGATAGTGTCATAATGGTGTTCTAGTTGCTACCAACAGTGTATTCAGGTTATCATGGTCAATACATTGTAAAGGAAATCATTCAATTTCCCACTGAGATAGTGTGTGTGTGATTATAGTCTTGTTAAAGCCTTATCATAATGTGTGATAATAGTCCTTTAAGTTATTCACCATTTATGAGTGCAAAGATATTCAAAAATATACACTTGCATGTTCCCACTCTCTAAATCAAATGCTAGTGTCTAATTTACAAGTTTAAAGTAACTGCTAGTAACGTTACATACATAGGTGAAAATCTCTAAGACCCAGGGAGGCAATCTCCTATTGTAAAGTATAGTGAAAAGTGTTTAGCTTAAAAAAAATAGAAAACATATTTTTGTTTAAATTAATGTTTAATTTTATATATTTATTTTAAATGAAGAATAATTTAAAAATGTTATAGCATTATTAACTCAATTCCCCCTTCTTCAAGGGCTGGCAAATGCATTCTGATTTTCTTTACACAAAAAGGAGGAGGGGGTGTTCAAGGGAAATTTAAAGACCAGCAAGGATCAATTCCCCAAACGATTAGTAACGAACACTAAGAAATCCTTGGGTCTAAGATGCCAAACAGAAAAAAAAATACACTGGATATTACATCGTGGCACTTGTGGGGGAATCCTGTGTTAGGACGAAATCCCTCACCCACCGTAGCTGGCATGCTTCCTCACTGGGATTCTCCTCATGACGAGAGAACCTAGTCCCGCCACGGGCTTCAACACCCTCTCTGAGAGGGAGGAGCTCGGGATGTTTTATTACTAATTGTTAGGATAGGCTAAATCCTGCAATGAGAAGGAAAATAACTGGTTGGGTCGAGGGTGCAGCGCATAAAAAGATATAAACTGTGGGGGTAGTGATATTAAAACTAGCTACCAGGAGCAACAGGAATAGCTTTGACTTGTTCCTGGTGCCAGGATTAAAAACAGTGCACCAGCAGTGAAAATGTATAACTGCAAGTATCAGATGAAGGCAGGTCTTCATGTTTCATCCTTTTAGACCCATAAAGGTGTTGCGCCTTTCGTCAGTACCTAAATATGCTACTGCGTGACAATAAGTGGAAAGTGATAAATAATAAAGTAGAATACAACACCAGTAATCCTACTGATTGTGTAGCTGATTTACTGGTCAAACCTGTATGGAAAACACAAGAAAAAGGAGAAATCAATTATACAATTTGCCCGAAGCATTTTTGCTTATCAATTTAAAGGACAGTGCAATATAATTCTGTCGTCATTGGCCTACTGTTATGATAGTTATTGTGATAGTTTGCTTACCTATGTTGTATGGATAAGAGGCGTCACCTCAACCTGGCAGCAGCTCAGGGAAGGGGCACCGCTCTGAAAGAAAAGAGGGTTTTAACATTTCAAACATTACAAAATGTATGTTGACACATCTCCAAGGCAAGATTATGCAGAGCGATCTAATCACGTAAAAACTGAATGCACACATGTGCTTGCTAGAAGGATGTATAATGGCTCTGGGCTCACACTAGTGGTCCCAAAAAAACTGTAATCCGCCATGTCCATGCAGCAATTGATCGCATGGCCACTGTGTATGAGACTTCTAGATAGACCTGTCCTAATGTACTTGGATTAGGCTGCATGATTTTAGGAGAAGAACCAGGAGAGAGCATGATGACGATCTGTTAGTTCATGCAACTATGATCTTAAATAATAAAGAAACTCGTGCCAGCTTCTAATATTCCCATAGGGCTCATGATATGTACAAGGAGGCTATATAACAGATCCAAGACAATACGTCAAAGAGCTATATACAGCCTAAACAGCTAAGCCAAGAGATGACACTCCGATCTGATATTAATAATCAGACTAATTCACCATAATGCCGAAATTGTTTTCGTGTTGTGCCAGACAACTATGTGACTGCAAGGTAAATAAACTCAGGGTTCCGGTGCAATTCACAACTCGGTTAAGCCCAGGGTTATGCCCTTATGTAAGTGTATCCGAGACTTGTCCCTGTCTTTGTAAAACACCCATAGTTAGCCCGGCTCCCAAAAACAGAGGCACTGCCTTCATGCAATATTTGTTCTTTTATTATTAATTGTGCTTTTAGTGGGAGATCAAGACTTTAACTGCATGGTGGTAAAACATATCTATCAATATTACCAACTAGAAAAGAGGTACATGGATATAGTTTTGGCTTATACTTCAGTGCATGAGCGTGTAGCTGTATGAATTTCAAAAGTGGGTTAAAAGGAATTGTATAAAAATGACCTTTGAAAAGTGAGCAATACTTTTTTATAGATATCCCTATCAAATTCAGTCTTTTAATGCATTTCACATTGAAAACTGGGAACTCTTCCCCCTTGACCAGAACCATTTTGAAGGCTTTTGTGTAATGGGTAAGCTGGGAGAGGGTGGGAGAATAGAATAATTGACTAATTGGTATATTGTCTGAGTGGGAGGGTAAGGGGTGTGACAGGGGGATGAGGGAGAGAGCAGGGTAGGCAGTGCCTGATGTTTAAGAAGCTTCTTCCCACTGCTACACACTGTTGTGAGGCTGATGGCTGCACTTGGAGGAAGAGAGAGAATGAGGCTGGGTAGTGTAATGAAGGTTTCTACCCCGTAATGACACACGGACATCAGAGGTGTGAGGTAAGCTGTACTTTATTATGGAGAGGGAGCTGCAGTCTCATCTCAACTCTGTGCCTCCCACAACTGCGCGCGATCCTGCGCTGCCCCGTCCGGCACCACGCACAGTCACGTGGTTATCTGATGACTAGACTGCGACGCCACACATCTCCCAGCCTTAATAACACAATAGAGCGTACATAACAATGCATTTGCTTTGCGTTAGCGCAGAGTCCATGAACAGTGAGTCTGTATAAGACCTATGTGGTAGCGCCTCAACGGAGGAGCCTAGAGGGTAAGGCTGGAGCAACTGCTACCCTCAGCCATGGTAGGAAGGCGACCGAGGGAAAGGAAGGAAGAGCGAGAGCGAGCAAGAGAGAGAGAGAGACAGACAGACAGAGAGATCACTGTGCTGTGATTGTCCTAAGGTAGCGGAGCGGGAAGCCCCTGGTAAGGATTTACATAGCAAACTCGTTACATCTACTTGAATGCACCATTAGCCTGCCTGTGCGGGTGGTTGTGAAGGAGGCCTGCTCCTCATGTGTTTCCCTTGCCTGTGATGCGATCTGCATGTTGCTCTCTACCTGATTCTCACCGTGTGCGACGGTGGCCCTTTGCCTAATGTCTGGGTTGCCTACATCATTGGTTTCCTGTGGCGGTGTGTGCTGTGTGGAATTCACATTATTCCTCAGCCCTGTGGTCCCCTTGTCACCCCCTGTCCCCCTCATGGTGCTGAAAGCTCTGGAGTCACCAGGTGGTGGGGCGACATCTGCGTCTGAGTCTTCGCCGTCGTAGCCAGCCATATTGGTAGTGCTGTCCTTTTCCCACTGGAGGACCTTGTTACATTTTGCCATTCTGCGCTGTGACCACACTTTGCCATCATTCAGTAGGGCGGAGCGGGAATAGAGGTCTCTGATTTGTAGGGACTTGCTGTCACCTTTCTTGCTTAAGTGGCCAAGCTTCACCCTGACCCAGCCTCCTAACGCCAAAGAGACTTAACGCACTCCGTGCCTCTTGTCGTAGTTGGCTTTGTAAATCTTCTGAGCCTTCTCTATGTTGCTTCTAACCACCACAGGAGACCATTTGCTTTGAAGTTTCATGTTCATCCAAACGAGATTGTCCCTTGTAAATGGTTCTCGTCCTCATAGTATCTTGAACGGGCTGTATCCAGTCAATGTGGGCATGATGCGGTATGCCCATATCGTGTGCTTGATTTGTTTCCCAGTTCTTGCCCGCACTGATGGCTCCTTGGACTGAGCCCATGATGACTCAGTTGAAACGTTCGGCCAAACCGTTGCCAGCGGGGTGATACACTGGTGTGTGTATGGTCTTGATTCTTTTTCTGCGGGTGAAGGCCGTCCATTTCTCTGAGATAAATTGGGGGCCAATGTCTCATGTGATGATTGTCGGGATTCCTTCCCTCAAGAATGCGCTGGTGAGGAACTGGAGCAAGCGTAGGGATCTGCTGTAGACAGGGGTGGCAGGACATGTGATGTGGCACCCGGAGTCTGTGCTAGACTGCAAGGACAGGTGTTTGATTATGTTGCTGGATGTAGGTACCTGTCACAATGGTGATGCACGTAAGGCGACCGCGTGCAATGAGGCCGGTGTGCGTGTGTGCCAACCGCCCATTCACCGCTGGTGGTGTGGACTTGGTTCCAACCTGGAACCCCCTGTGCCCTGATCTTAACCCTTGGAGCTTGGCTCCTGAGAGCAAGTGGCCTGCCCGGGAGCATACCCCCAAACAAGCGTGCCCCCAGCCCAATTGGCTAACATTGGCACTCTGCACCCGGCCTCCTTAGTAACGTCAGTGGTACCCCTTGAGTGCAAACATGAACCTTGGTTCTATCCCCCCAAACTCCAATACTAAAACAGTTTTACTCTCCTGTAAACTTAACACTTAGTTTTCTCCATAGGACTTAATGTGGGTTTTCTCTGAAAATTCTTTTAAGTGTTGAACTGTCTTGTATGGCAACAAAGAGTAATTTGGGCCCTCACCAGAGATAACCTGTTTATTGATGCCCTGTGTTGTTTGAACTGTTAGGAGTGTGTTTCATGCCAAACTAGAAAAGTAATCAAGAAGTGATCTAATGGTAATCACAAGCATTTTAGAAAAGTGTACAAATCATTTTCTCAACTGTAAAAGTACTGGATCCACTGGACTCTGTACACACTATACCTTACTTTGGTATGGTATGGTGTATACAGAGACAGCTTCCTGCAATTGGTGTATAGTTTAGTAGTGTACAGTGGACTGGAGTGTCGTACAGTTGAGCAGCATACAGTGGAAAAGTGTGCAGTGGCGTACACTAGAGTGTTAGTCGAGTGAGGTACAGTGGAATAGCGTAGATTAGAGTGGCATACAGGGGAGTGGTATAGAGTGGAGTGGCGTACAGTGGAATAGTGCACTCTGGATTGGGGTAGAGTGGAGTGGCAGAGTGGAATAGTGAAGTCTGAATTGGGGCAGAGTAGGGTAGCACAGAGCATTGTGGTATAAAGTGGAGTGAGGTAGAATGTAGTGGTGTAAAGTGGAATAGCCTAGAATAGAGTGCTGTGGAGTGGGGTACAGTGTAGTGGATAGACTGAAGTGTCATACAGTGGAGCAGCGTACAGTAGTGTAGAGTGGATAATGTTAACTGTTACTTGCATACAGTGTAGTGAGGTGGAGTGGCATATTGGTATACAGTAAAGTGGTATGGAATAGAGTGCCAGAGAGTGGAACAGGGGCGAGTGGATTGGTGTATAATGGAGTGATGTACAGTGTAATAGTGTTTAGTGCATTGTCGTGGAGTTGCGTGCAATGCTGTGGCATAGAATTGCATAGAGTAGAGTGGTGTAAAGGGGGATGACCTACAATGGAGTAGCATAGAATGGAACTGCATGAAGTGTCTTAAAGTGGGGTTACCTACAGAGGAATCCTGTAGAGATTATTGATGCATAGTGTAGTAGCATACAATGGAGTGGCAAATACTGAAGTGTAGTACAGTAGAGTGGAGTGAGGTACAATGGAATAGCATAGAGTGGCCTACAGTGTAGGGGCCTGGAGTGTTGTAGAATGGAATACCGTGGAATGTTGTAGGGTGGAGTAGATTACAGTGTAGTGGGTTAGAGTGGAGTGCAGTATAATGGCATACTGTGGGGTGGAATAAAGCAAAGTTATGTAGAGCGGAGTGGTCTTAGAGAGGAATAGCATAGCGTAGTAACAGAGTGAGTGGCATAAGGTGAATGAGCATACAGTGGAGTAGTGTAGAGTAGAATAACGTTGAGTGTTATTGGCGTAGAGTGTAGTGATGGAGTGGAGTGGCATATTATGGAAAAGCGTAGAGTACTATAAAGTGGAGTCTAGTTCAGTGGAACAGCGTAGAGTGTGGTAGTGGATTGGGGTAGAGTGGTGTAGAGTGTAGTACAGTGGAATGGAATGGCGTATAGTGGTGTGGCATGCAGAGGACTAGCTGACAGTGGAGTGTTGTACACTGAAGTGGCGTACAGTGGCGTGGCATAGAATGGAATTGCAAAGAGGAGTTGCATACAGGGGAACAAAGTATAGTACAGTAGCATAGAGTAGAAGGGCGTACACTGGATTGGTGTACACTGGAGTGTCATGAAATGGAGAGGCGTAGAGTTTAACAAAGTGCAGTGAAGAGGGGTAGAGTAGAGTGGATTAAAGTGGAGTGACGTAGAGTGGGGTGGGGTGGCGTGGAGTGAGGTAGAGTAGGGTGGCGTAGAGTGTAATAGCGGCATACAGTGGAGTGGAATAGAGTGCATGGCATACAGTGGGGCGTGGTACTAGAAACCTGTCCAGTGAATGTGTGCCAATGGCTGTAGATATAATGTGGCAGGAAAATGTTGATTAGTGTAAATGGTGTGTTTTGGCAGTGTCTGTGAAAAGTGTAAGTAGTTTTAAAGTTATTTTTAAAATGCTTAGTTATGTTGTGCCATGGTATACCACAGTACACTGCTGTACATCTGCATACCGCAGTATGTGATCGGCTAATGGCTGTGTTTACCAAAGGTAAAAGACAGCCCTGTCATTTTCAGCCCATTTAGTGTGCATTCTACCTTTCACTGCGTTCTGAGTTAGGGTGTTAGATCTAGATAACTGGTAGGGTTTACTGCTGTTCCCTACCAATTACCACTTTATTAAAGTGTTAATAGGTAGGGAAATGTATTTATAATTTTGAATATATTTTTACCACAGTTTAAAGAGACCAGCGCACCATTTAAAAAAAGTTTTTAAGTAGCGCAGTCATTTGTAGGTATTACTGTGCTTCTTCATAGACTTTTTATTGAAGCTGTGAATATTAAAAATGGAAAATACACTGTAGTACCCTATATCTATAAAATATAGGGTACTACAGCATATTATTAATTATCGAAGATTTTTTTTGTAATTATTTTTGGTATTGTGGTACTCTTGATGGATTACCACAGTATTCTGTACATTTTATAAAAATATATAGAAACATAATTCTACACCATTATTCTTGAATTTCGTAAGAAGAGTAATTCTGCATTTAGAGCCAATTCCTAGAGCAAAAATATCTCCTTGCATCCAAAATGGATGCAAGAATGCACTTTGCAGTTAAACGCTCAATGCAACAGAGCATGAGTAATCCGCACGAGCAGTCGCTCAAGCTGGCTAAATGTCCTCTTGTGGTACGATTTTCCCCCAACTTACTACAGGCATTTAGTGCGATTTTCAAAATGGACACAAAGATGCATTCTACATTAAGAAAAAATGCTGAATGATACAGAACTAGAATAGTGAGCATGAGCTAAATGTGCTCTCACTGCAGGATTGTTTTTCCCTCAAATTACTCTTTAATTACTCAAACAGGAATAATTGTGCAACTATCCATCATTTTTCAAAGATATTTCGGTGACCATTGTTTCCAATGGAACAATGTACCATTATGGCAAGTTAACTGCTAACAAAGAAACTGTTTTCCCAGTGGGGAAAAGGTTTTAGTTATGTTTTCAACCCATATGAATGATGTGAATATTAAGGGTGTATGAAATTTGCATAATTTGCTTTCATGTAATTCAAGAAAATTTCAGCAAAATTTCATTCAATGCAAATGTCATCATACACTTTATTTTAGCATGAAATGAGTTCTCACGTTTGGCATGAGGACGTATGTAAACAAAATATAGTGAACCATAGTCACACCCGTTTATTGTTAGCGTGCGTTTTGCAAATTTGTATCACAAATGGTGCATTTTTGCTATAGTTTTTTACAGTGAATAGTGCATAATTACATGTAGTGGCGTAATGGCATAATTTTGGGAATTTTGTATAATGAGCGAAACACAAAATTCCCAAAAGTACATAATTTGCCCATGTTTCATTTAAATTTTGACTCGGTCTAGTGAATATAATGCTGGTGTTCCAATATGCTAAGTGTCATATTCCTGTATACTAATATTTTTCTCACAAAGCTCTTTTTAGCCATATACTACTCTAGTCCATGAATGAGACATGAACGGTGCTCTTGCAGAGCTATGATAGAATGGACTACAAAAATCATTGCAGCATTTGGATATCATGATTTGAATGTTGTGCCACTTTCCCTGTTCTGAGACATCCATGCAATCTGTGCTTAATGAACTTCATAAGGGTAAGAGTCTTGTCTTCCTAAGTGTTGACTTCCTGGCTGAAAGCATTGTTCTTAGGGCGCCCTTAGCGAATATTGTGTGTGAAACCAATCTCCATGTATCTGCCCCTCATGAAGACAATTCTGCATTTTCTATACAGTCTCTTCTCCTCCACTAAAACATTAAATGGGCTTTGGGTTCACCAATCTCGGAAAGGAAAATAAAGCATTTTGGGAGCGGTTAGCATTTCCTCTGCTTTACTATCTTCCCTTTCAGTTGGGCACTGGCTAACTACAGCTGTGGTTAAGTACTATATAAAAATAATTTAATATTAAACAAGAAACAGCCAAAGAAAGTAAACTGGGCAGTGAGCTGTCAAAAGGCTTTTGACACTCTGAAGGATGCAATGTGCCTAGCACCCACTCTAAAAACTCCAGATTATACAAAGAGGTTCATTTTGCAGACAGATGCATATGAGCATGGGATAGGGGCAGTTATATCCCAGAACAACGATGATGGCCAGGACCAGCCTGTTGCTTTTATTAGCAGGAGGTTGCATCCCAGGGAACAGCATTGGAGTGCCATTTGGAGGGAGGCTTTTGCTGTGGTTTGATCACTGAATAGGCTGAGACCCTACCTTTGTGGGACTCACTTCCTAGTCCAAACTAACCACACGTCTCTTAGATGGCTGATGCAAATAAAGGGGAAACATTTAAAACTGCTGAGGTGTTCCATCTCCCGCAGGGCATGGACTTTGCAGTGGAACACAGACCTGGGACTGACCATGCCAATGCAGATGGCCTTTCCAGGTTTTACCACTTAGACAATGAAGACTTTTCTTGAGGTGGGTTAGTCCCATCTTCTTTCATTTAGGGAGGGGGGTGTTTTGAAGGAAAGTGTCTTTTATTATGGTCACCTCAACTTTTTGCCACTGGTACTGATGTTTTTGAGTTTATGTGCACTGGGTCCCTGCTAACCAGGTCCCAGTGCCAGTGCTATTTCCTTAAAACAAGGTAAAATGGTTTAATTATAACACAATTGCTACACACTTAGGCACCCTTGTATGTTCCTATTACGTGGTACGCCTGGTACCTAGGGCATGGGTACTAAAGAGGGTTCCTAAGGGTTGCAGCATGTATGATGCCACCCTAGAGCCCCCCTTAGAAATTGCATGCATGGTGCCATTGTAGGCTGTGTCATGGTGCAAACTATGAGCGAAAACACAACACAGCACTGTGTGCCATGGTAGTTCACTGCATGTAATACATGTAAGTCACCTCTAAAGCAGCCTTGTAGCCCTACGACACGGTGCATAATTTCACATGTGAGGTAATATGTGCCTGAGCAGCTATGCCCCTTGCTGGCTAGTTCAATTACAAGATGGTTCAAGCGAAAAGGGAATTCTATTGCAAAAGCAGGGACCCCCTCTGAGGAATATACTTTAAGGTCAGGGAGAAGAGGGGAAAGACCAAACACACATCAAAGGGCTTCCTCAAGACCTATATTTCTTTTATCACAATTCAAATCTACAAGGGCTCGACAATAATGTACTCAATTCAACAGGACTAACACAATTTCTTTGTCATAATGATTTATTTAACTCCTTTTTATATGCAGAATATCAATATCAAAAGTAATTCATTTTCTTTCTTTCTTTACTTTTTCCCCCACAATTTAAGTACATAAAAGTCGACAGTGTGCACATATAAAATTCAGAAACACATACAATGTACTGTTTAGTAAATAACCCCCGGAAAGAAAAAACAATTACACATTCCAAAACTAAGCAAAACACACTCGTCCACACTCACACAAACTCATTCAGTATCCACAAAAAACTTATATACATCTGGATAAAGAGGAGACTACAGATTGCAAAGTTCCCGCAACCAAGTGTGATACATATGTTCAACAAGATCTGAACATTAGGTTGACGCACGTTTCGGTGGCATAAAAGGAAGTAGTGCGGTCACCTTCTTCAGGACCTATCCAGATACCCTCAAAAGTCCCAAAACACCAGGGGGCCGTAAAAAGGGTATAAATAACATTTATTAGTAGCCCATATATAAAAACATACAAATCGATTGGACCTTGATACTACATCAATAGATTGAATCTTAAACGTAGATCATACACCTTAACAACCACACCTGGTGAATATCACATAAGAGATATTACAACCCCATACTTACAGTAGGGAGTAATATAAAAAGAAAAAAGAATGTGAGATTGATGATAAAAGAATAGAAGAAAAAAACCAAGGAGGAAAAGGATACAACAGTCACCTGAATTCAGAGTCCAATCAGTCCCTCCACCAACCAGTACAAGACAACACAATCATGAGTCTCCTGCGTTAATCTAAAATTGCCCTGTCTCTGTGATGTTTATATACTCAAAGATACTTACAAGCTATTAAAGCAGCTTTATGTTAAAAGGGAGGACGGCCACTAAATTGTTAGCAACAAGTGCAGCAGTATCCTCTACAAATGAGGCATAATCTGTAAGAGGAAATGGTAGTGGTCCCATGAGCATTAGGTAGCGGCAACAGTGCCCTAAAATGCCAGAGACATACACCAAAGGAAAAGCCTTACCTAGAATACTCTCATCTAGTGTCCCACAAGTCAAAGACGTAGTATTTAAACAGAGGTTATTTCAACCGGACTCCCAAATCTGAATAACAAATATAAAAGTATCCCCGTTAGTCTTTTTATTGTAGGATGAACAGTGGTGTGCCTCTATTAAAATACTAATTGTATACCAACCGCATACAAGATGTTTTTATATTGATGTTTCTCATGTAGACTTCCTATGAATTGAACCACGGTAAAATAGTTCTTAGTACATGGAGTTGGAATCACTCTCTCCTTCCAACCAATACCGACAATCTATATGCAAGATAAAAGTTTTGCATTATGTTAATGAACCCAATAACTAGTATCCTTTCATATATGTACTATCCAGAGCGATAATATATCAATAAGGACCTTTAAGATTTACACAACCCTTCCCAGAGAAGGAGCATGCTAAACTGAGCACGGTTCACTGATGTTCCACCCCGGTGCATAACCATGACAATATAAGTTTTGGTCTGCCCAATAAAAGGCGAGAAAAAGGGGGGGCATTCACAATGCATGAACCAAATCTACACGCAAATCGATAACCAAAAAATCCTTAAGATAATAAACAAAACCCCATAAAAAAATAAAAGATAAAAACTATTCACAAGCAATAAAGACAGAGAGGACTAAACCCGTAACATTATTAAAGAAGCTGTGACCAATACGAGCATGCTTACCTGATCAATCCGGAAAACAGAAATACGTGAACCACCGATCTCACTGCCGAATAGATAACGGTGAATGCTGAAGCCAAGACTACTAAAGCCTGCTTTAGATCCTGATGCTAGCAATAAACCATCCAAGGAAATTGCTGTCTTTGAGGATGAAATGCACTATCTTTTTTTGGAACGATAGTGTTACATTCTCATGGAAGGAAGCTTGTTTAACCTCTTCCCCCGCACTCTGTATGTTGGACTCTGATACTCTAGATGGATTGTTGTTAAGGATACTCTCTGTGAAAGTGGGATGGAGATACAAAAACAAAGGCCCCAGCGCTTTGAGTGGTTCAGAGTCCTTTACCATCTCCCCCCTCCTACTTGCCTTGCGGTCATAAATGCAGATAGTAACCTACTGCATATCTTCTGATATCTCATCCTCCTGTGTGGCCAGCTTCCACAAGGACAATTGATCCAGTGGTGCTCTGACATCATAACCCTAAAGCAAGATGTTGTCTGACATGAGGGCCACTCCATTGCCTAGCAAGCAATAGGATACATGCATCTCGGCAATGAAGTGAGTAGCAGGGTAGACAGGATGCCCAACTGAAAACTAAGATGAAAGAAATTAAGGCATTTTTTTGAGACGTCTAAATTTGTATGAACGTAAGTTTGAGCATAAGAGTCTCAACTTCACTGTTGCTGAACTGATAGGAATTGGCTAAATGAAGATGGTAAATATATTACTCATAGTTTTTATCATTGCCATTAACCGTAGCATAACCATTCCTCTCTCAACTAATCAACTGACTTAATTGCTACTGGAGTACCATAACTTAAAACAAATGCAGTGAGTAGGGTACAACGCCATTTGACTGGCAATAAGCTCTTTTTATCTATGACCCGTGCCCTGTCGAACTTTCTCCAGATGGTCAGCAATGGTATTTATTTAATGTTTAATTTTTTGACTGTAAATGACTATTGCATGTGAATTATCACTTTTGGAACTAATATAAGTGAGTTTAGAGTCATTTTAATGCCTGAATTTGGTCGAAATAGAAGTAGGAGAAAAAGTCTGTAAGAATGGCAATTTTGGTCACATTGAGGCTTTAAAAAGTAGTTATTCAACATGAGGCACAATCCTAATGAAATTTTGAATCAATTTTTCTACAGTCGCAAAAAATCAATTTACAGATGAAAAACGATGACCCGTGACCTGTCGAACTTTCTGCAGATGGTCAGAAATGGTAATTTTTTAATGTGTTGTCTTTTGACTGTAAATGACTATTGAATGTGAATTATCACTTTTGGAACTAAAATAAGTGTGTTTCGAGTCAGTTTAATGCCTGAAATTGGTCGAAATACAAGCTTCTGAGAAGGAGAAAAAGTCTGCAAAAATGGTAATTTGGTCACATTGAGGCTTTAAAAAGTAGTCATTCAACATGAGGCACAATCCAAATAACATTTTGAATCAATTTATCTGCAGTCCAAAAAATCAATTTTCTGATGAAAAAGGATGACCCGTGACCTGTTGAACTTTCTCCAGATGGTCAAAAATGGTAATTTTTTAATGTGTTGTCTTTTGACTGTAAATGACTATTGAATGTTAATTATCACTTTTGGAACTAAAAGGAGTGTGTTTAGAGCCATGTTAATGCCTGAAATTGGTCGAAATATAAGCTTTTTAGTAGTAGAAAAAGTCTGTAAAAATGGCAATTTTGGTCACATTGAGGCTTTAAAAAGGAGTTATTCAACATGAGGGACAATCCAAATGACATTTTGAATCCATTTTTCTACAGTCCAAAAAATCAATTTTCTGATGAAAAACGATGACCAGTCGAACTTTCTCCAGATGGTCAGAAATGGTACATTTTAAGAATGTTGTCTTTTGACTGTAAATGACTATTGAATGTGAATTATCACTTTTGGAACTAAAATAAGTGTGTTTAGAGTCAGTTTAATGCCTGAAATTGGTCGAAATACAAGCTTCTGAGAAGGAGAAAAAGTCTGTAAAAATGGCAATTTTGGTCACATTGAGGCTTTAAAAAGTAGCTATTCAACATTAGGTACAATCCAAATGACATTTTGAATCCATTTTTCTACAGTCCAAAAAATCAATTTACTGATGAAAAACGATGACCCGTGACCTGTCGAACTTTCTCCAGATGGTCAGAAATGGTACATTTTTAGAATGTTGTCTTTTGACTGTAAATGACTATTGCAGGTGAATTAGAAATCTTGGGACTAAAATAAGTGTGTTTAAAGTCATTTTAATGCCTAAAATTGGTTAAAATACAAGCTTCTGAGTAGGAGAAAAAGTCTGTAAAAATGCAAATTTTGGTCACATTGAGGCTTTAAAAAGTAGCTATTCAACATTAGGTACAATCCAAATGACATTTTGAATCAATTTATCTACAGTCCAAAAAATATTTGTCTGATGAAAAACGATGACCCGTGACCTGTCAAACTTTCTCCAGAAGGTCAGAAAAGGTAAATTTTTAATCTTTAATTTTTTGACTGGAAATGACTATTGCATGTGAATTATCACTTTTGGAACTAAAATAAGTGTGTTTAGATTCATTTTAATGCATGAAATTGGTCGAAATAGAAGCTTCTGAGTAGGAGAAAAAGTCTGTAAAAATGGCATTTTAATGTCACATTATCCAGATGGTCAGAAATGGTAATTTTTGAATGTTTAATTTTTTGTCTGTAAATGACTATTGCATGTGAATTATCACTTTTGGAACTAAAATAAGTGTGTTTAGAATCATTTTAATGCCTGAAATTGGTCGAAATACAAGCGCTGAGAAGGAGAAAAAGTCTGTAAAAATGGCAATTTTGGGTCACATTGAGGCTTTAAAAAGTAGTTATTCAACATGAGGCATAATCCAAATGACATTTTGAATCAAATTTTCTACAGTCCAAAAAAAACCAACTTCTGATGAAAAACGATGACCCGTGACCTGTCAAACTTTCTCCAGATGGTCAGAAATGGTAATTTTTTACTGTTTAATTTGTTGACTGTAAATGACTGTTGCATGTCAATTATCACTTTTGGACTAAAATAGGTGTGTTTAGAGCCATTTTAATGCCTCAAATTGGTCGAAAAAGAAGCTTCTGAGTAGGAGAAAAAGACTGTAAAAATGGCAATTTTGGGTCACATTGAGGCTTTAAAAAGAGGTTATTCAACATGAGGCATATTCCAAATGACATTTTGAATCAATTTTTCTACAGTCCAAAAAACCTATTATCTGATGAAAAGCGATTACCCGTGACCTCTCAAACTTTCCCCAGATGGTCAGAAATGGTAAGTTTTTTTATATTTAATTTTTGGACTGTAAATGACTATTGCATGTGAATTATCACTTTTGGAACTAAAATAAGTGTGTTTAGAATCATTTTAATGCCTGAAAATGGTCAAAATAGAAGCTTCTGAGTAGGAGAAAAAGTCTGTGAAAATGGCAATTTTGGTGACATTGAGGCTTTAAAAAGTAGTTATTCAACATGAGGCACAATCCAAATGACATTTTGAATACAATTTTCTACAGTCCAAAAAATCAATTTCTAATGAAAAACGATGACCCGTGACCTGTCGAACTTTCTCCAGATTGTCAGAAAAGGTAATTTTCTGCTGTTTAATTTGTTGACTGTAAATGACTATTGCATGTGAATTATCTCTTTTGGAACTAAAATAAGTGTGTTTAGAGTCATTTTAATGCCTGAAATTGGTCGAAATACAAGCTTCTGAGAAGGAGAAAAAGTATGTATAAATGGCAATTTTGGGTCACGTTGAGGCTTTAAAAAGTAGTTATTCAACATGAGGCACAATCCAAATGACATTTTGAATCCTTTTTTCTACAGTCCAAAAAAATAAATTTTGACGAAAAACGATGACCCGTGACCTGTCGAACTTTTTCCAGATGGTCAGAAGTGGTAATTTTTTAATGTTTAATTTTTTGACTGTAAATGACTTTTGCATGTGAATTATCTCTTTTGGAACTAAAATAGGTGTGTTTAGAGCCATTTTTATGTCTCAAATTGGTCGAAATAGAAGCTTCTGAGTAGGAGAAAAAGACTGTAAAAATGGCAATTTTGGGTCACATTGAGGCTTTAAAAAGAGGTTATTCAACATGAGGCATATTCCAAATGACATTTTGAATCAATTTTTCTACAGTCCAAAAAATCTATTATCTGATGAAAAGCGATTACCCGTGACCTCTCAAACTTTCTCCAGATGGTCAGAAATGGTAAGTTTTTTTATATTTAATTTTTGGACTGTAAATGACTATTGCATGTGAATTATCACTTTTGGAACTAAAATAAGTGTGTTTAGAATCATTTTAATGCCTGAAAATGGTCAAAATAGAAGCTTCTGAGTAGGAGAAAAAGTCTGTAAAAATGGCAATTTTGGGTCACATTGAGGCTTTAAAATGTGGTTATTCAACATGAGGCATAATCCAAATGACATTTTGAATCATTTTTTCTACAGTCCAAAAAATAAATTTTGTGATGAAAAGCGATTACCCGTGACCTGTCAAACTTTCTCCAGATGGTCAGAAATGGTAACTTTTTTTATATTTAATTTTTGGACTGTAAATGACTATTGCATGTGAATTAGCACTTTTGGAACTAAACTAAGTGTGTTTAGAGTCATTTTAATGCCTGAAATTGTTTGAAATACAAGCTTCTGAGAAGGAGAAAAAGTCTGTAAAAATGGCAATTTTGGGTCACATTGAGGCTTTAAAAGGTAGTTATTCAACATGAGGCACAATCCAAATGACATTTTGAATAAATTATTCTACAGTCCAAATAATCAATTTGTGATGAAAAATGATGACCCGTGACCTGTCGAACTTTCTCCAGATGGTCAGAAAAGGTAATTTTCTACTGTTTGATTTGTTGACTGTAAATGACTATTGCATGTGAATTCTCACTTTTGGAACTAAAAAAGGCGTGTTGAGAGTCATTTTAATGCCTGAAATTGGTCGAAATACAAGCTTCTGAGAAGGAGAAAAAGTCTGTAAAAATGGCAATTTCGGGTCACATTGAGGCTTTAAAAAGTGGTTATTCAACATGAGGCATAATCCAAATGACATTTTGAATCAATTTTTCTACAGTCCAAAAAATCAAATTTGTGATAAAGCGATTACCCGTGACCTCTCAAACTTTCTCCAGATGGTCAGAAATGGTAAGTTTTTTTTATATTTAATTTTTTGACTGTAAATGACTATTGCATGTGAATTCTCACTTTTGGAACTAAAATAGGTGTGTTTAGAGCCATTTTAATGCCTCAAATTGGTCGAAATAGAAGCTTCTGAGTAGGAGAAAAAGACTGTAAAAATGGCAATTTTGGGTCACATTGAGGCTTTAAAAAGAGGTTATTCAACATGAGGCATACTCCAAATGACATTTTTAATCAATTTTTCTACAGTCCAAAAAATCTATTATCTGATAAAAAGCGATTACCTGTGACCTCTCAAACTTTCTCCAGATGGTCAGAAATGGTAAGTTTTTTTATATTTAATTTTTGGACTGTAAATGACTATTGCATGTGAATTATCACTTTTGGAACTAAAATAAGTGTGTTTAGAATCATTTTAATGCCTGAAAATGGTCAAAATAGAAGCTTCTGAGTAGGAGAAAAAGTCTGTAAAAACGGCAATTTTGGTGACAACGAGGCTTTAAAAAGTAGTTATTCAACATGAGGCACAATCCAAATGACATTTTGAATCAAATTTTCTACAGTCCAAAAAAAACCAACTTCTGATGAAAAACGATGACCCGTGACCTGTCAACCTTTCTCCAGATGGTCAGAAATGGTAAGTTTTTTTATATTTAATTTTTGGACTGTAAATGACTATTGCATGTGAATTATCACTTTTGGAACTAAAATAAGTGTGTTTAGAGTCATTTTAATGCCTGAAATTGGTCGAAATACAAGCTTCTGAGAAGGAGAAAAAGTAGGTATAAATGGCAATTTTGGGTCACATTGAGGCTTTACAAAGTAGTTATTCAACATGAGGCATAATCCAAATGACATTTTGAATCAATTTTTCTACAGTCCAAAAAATCTATTATCTGATGAAAAGCGATTACCCGTGACCTGTCAAACTTTCTACAGATGGTCAGAAATGGTAATTTTTTTATATTTAATTTTTAGACTGTAAATGACTATTGCATGTGAATTATCACTTTTGGAACTAAAATAAGTGTGTTTAGAGTCATTTTAATGCCTAAAATTGGTCCAAATGGAAGCTTCTGAGTAGGAGAAAAAGTCTGTAAAAATTGCAATTTTGGTGACATTGAGGCTTTAAAAAGTAGTTATTCAACATGAGGCACAATCGAAATGACATTTTGAATACATTTTTCTACAGTCCAAAAAATCAATTTCTGATTAAAAATGATGACCCGTGACCTGTCAAACTTTCTCCAGATGGTCAGAAAAGGTAAGCATTTTTATATTTAATTTGTTGACTGAAAATGACTATTGCATGTGAATTCTCACTTTTGGAACTAAAAAAGGCGTGTTGAGAGTCATTTTAATGCCTGAAATTGGTCGAAATACAAGCTTCTGAGAAGGAGAAAAAGTCTGTAAAAATGGCAATTTTGGGTCACATTGAGGCTTTAAAAAGTGGTTATTCAACATGAGGCATATTCCAAATGACATTTTGAATCAATTTTTCTACAGTCCAAAAAATCAAATTTGTGATTAAAAATGATGACCCGTGACCTGTCGAACTTTCTCCAGATGGTCAGAAAAGGTAATTTTCTACTGTTTAATTTTTTTACTGTAAATGACTATTGCATGTGAATTATCACTTTTGGAACTAAAATAGGTGTGTTTAGATTTGTTTTAATGCCTGAAATTGGTCGAAATACAAGCTGCTGAGAAGGAGAAAAAGTCTGTAAAAATGGCAATTTTGGTGACATTGAGGCTTTAAAAAGTAGTTATTCAACATGAGGCATAATCCAAATGACATTTTGAATACATTTTTCTACAGTCCAAAAAATCGATTTTCTGATGAAAAGCGATTACCCGTGACCTGTTGAACTTTCTCCAGATGGTCAGAAATGGTAATTTTTTTATATTTAATTTTTGGACTGTAAATGACTATTGCATGTGAATTATCACTTTTGGAACTAAAATAAGTGTGTTTAGAGTCATTTTAATGCCTGAAAATGGACGAAATAGAAGATTCTGAGTAGGAGAAAAAGTCTGTAAAAATGGCAATTTTGGTGACATTGAGGCTTTAAAAAGTAGTTATTCAACATGATGCACAATCCAAATGACATTTTGAATACATTTTTCAACAGTCCAAAAAATCAATTTCTGATGAAAAACGATGACCCGTGACCTGTCGAACTTTCTTCAGATGGTCAGAAAAGGTAATTTTCTACTGTTTAATTTGTTGACTGTAAATGACTATTGCATGTGAATTATCACTTTTGGAACTAAAATAAGTGTGTTTAGAGTCATTTTAATGCCTAAAATTGGTCCAAATGGAAGCTTCTGAGTAGGAGAAAAAGTCTGTAAAAATTGCAATTTTGGTGACATTGAGGCTTTAAAAAGTAGTTATTCAACATGAGGCACAATCGAAATGACATTTTGAATACATTTTTCTACAGTCCAAAAAATCAATTTCTGATTAAAAATGATGACCCGTGACCTGTCAAACTTTCTCCAGATGGTCAGAAAAGGTAAGCATTTTTATATTTAATCTGTTGACTGAAAATGACTATTGCATGTGAATTCTCACTTTTGGAACTAAAATAAGTGTGTTTAGAGTCATTTTAATGCCTGAAATTGGTCGAAATACAAGCTTCTGAGAAGGAGAAAAAGTCTGTAAAAATGGCAATTTTGGGTCACATTGAGGCTTTAAAAAGTGGTTATTCAACATGAGGCATATTCCAAATGACATTTTGAATCAATTTTTCTACAGTCCAAAAAATCAAATTTGTGATGAAAAGCGATTACCCGTGACCTGTCAAACTTTCTACAGATGGTCAGAAATGGTAATTTTTTTATATTTAATTTTTAGACTGTAAATGACTATTGCATGTGAATTCTCACTTTTGGAACTAAAAAAGGCGTGTTGAGAGTCATTTTAATGCCTGAAATTGGTTCAAATACAAGCTTCTGAGAAGGAGAAAAAGTATGTATAAATGGCAATTTTGGGTCACATTGAGGCTTTACAAAGTAGTTATTCAACATGAGGCATAATCCAAATTACATTTTGAATCAATTTTTCTACAGTCCAAAAAATCTATTATCTGATGAAAAGCGATTACCCGTGACCTCTCAAACTTTCTCCAGATGGTCAGAAATGGTAAGTTTTTTTATATTTAATTTTTGGACTGTAAATGACTATTGCATGTGAATTCTCACTTTTGGAACTAAAATAGGTGTGTTTAGAGTCATTTTAATGCCTGAAATTGGTCGAAATACAAGCTTCTGAGAAGGAGAAAAAGTATGTATAAATGGCAATTTTGGGTCACATTGAGGCTTTACAAAGTAGTTATTCAACATGAGGCATAACCCAAATGACATTTTGAATCAATTTATCTACAGTCCAAAAAATCAATTTCTGATTAAAAATGATGACCCGTGACCTGTCGAACTTTCTCCAGATGGTCAGAAAAGGTAATTTTCTACTGTTTAATTTTTTTACTGTAAATGACTATTGCATGTGAATTATCACTTTTGGAACTAAAATAGGTGTGTTTAGATTTGTTTTAATGCCTGAAATTGGTCGAAATACAAGCTGCTGAGAAGGAGAAAAAGTCTGTAAAAATGGCAATTTTGGTGACATTGAGGCTTTAAAAAGTAGTTATTCAACATGAGGCATAATCCAAATGACATTTTGAATACATTTTTCTACAGTCCAAAAAATCGATTTTCTGATGAATAGCGATTACCCGTGACCTGTTGAACTTTCTCCAGATGGTCAGAAATGGTAATTTTTTTATATTTAATTTTTGGACTGTAAATGACTATTGCATGTGAATTATCACTTTTGGAACTAAAATAAGTGTGTTTAGAGTCATTTTAATGCCTGAAAATGGACAAAATACAAGCTGCTGAGAAGGAGAAAAAGTCTGTAAAAATGGCAATTTTGGGTCACATTGAGGCTTTAAAAAGTAGTTATTCAACATGAGGCATAATCCAAATGACATTTCGAATCAATTTTGCTATAGTCCAAAAAATCAATTTTCTGATGAAAAGCGATAACCCGTGACCTGTCGAACTTTCTCCAGATGGTCAGAAAAGGTAATTTTCTACTGTTTAATTTTTTGACTGTAAATGACTATTGCATGTGAATTATCACTTTTGGAACTAAAATAAGTGTGTTTAGAGTCATTTTAATTCCTAAAATTGGTCCAAATAGAAGCTTCTGCGTAGGAGAAAAAGTCTGTAAAAATGGCAATTTTGGAGATTTTGAGACTTCAAAAAGTAGTTATTCAACATGAGGCACAATCCAAATGACATTTTGAATACATTTTTCTACAGTCCAAAAAATCAATTTCTGACCTGTCGAACTTTCTCCAGATGGTCAGAAAAGGTAATTTTTTACTGTTTAATTTGTTGACTGTAAATGACTATTGCATGTGATTTATCACTTTTGGAACTAAAATAAGTGTGTTTAGAGTTGTGTTAATGCCTGAAATTGGTCGAAATACAAGCTGCTGAGAAGGAGAAAAAGTCTGTAAAAATGGCAATTTTGGTGACATTGAGGCTTTAAAAAGTAGTTATTCAACATGAGGCATAATCCAAATGACATTTTGAATACATTTTTCTACAGTCCAAAAAATCGATTTTCTGATGAAAAGCGATTACCCGTGACCTGTTGAACTTTCTCCAGATGGTCAGAAATGGTAATTTTTTTATATTTAATTTTTGGACTGTAAATGACTATTGCATGTGAATTATCACTTTTGGAACTAAAATAAGTGTGTTTAGAGTCATTTTAATGCCTGAAAATGGACGAAATAGAAGATTCTGAGTAGGAGAAAAAGTCTGTAAAAATGGCAATTTTGGTGACATTGAGGCTTTAAAAAGTAGTTATTCAACATGATGCACAATCCAAATGACATTTTGAATACATTTTTCAACAGTCCAAAAAATCAATTTCTGATGAAAAACGATGACCCGTGACCTGTCGAACTTTCTTCAGATGGTCAGAAAAGGTAATTTTCTACTGTTTAATTTGTTGACTGTAAATGACTATTGCATGTGAATTATCACTTTTAGAACTAAAATAAGTGTGTTTAGAGTCATTTTAATGCCTGAAATTGGTTGAAATAGAAGCTTCTGCGTAGGAGAAAAAGTCTGTAAAAATGGCAATTTTGGAGATTTTGAGACTTCAAAAAGTAGTTATTCAACATGAGGCACAATCCAAATGACATTTTGAATCAATTTTTCTACAGTCCAAAAAATCTATTATCTGATAAAAAGCGATTACCCGTGACCTCTCAAACTTTCTCCAGATGGTCAGAAATGGTAATTTTTTTATATTTAATTTTTGGACTGTAAATGACTTTTGCATGTGAATTATCTCTTTTGGAACTAAAATAAGTGTGTTTAGAGTCATTATAATGCCTGAAATTGGTCGAAATAGAAGCTTCTGAGTAGGAGAAAAAGTCTGTGAAAATGGCAATTTTGGTGACATTGAGGCTTTAAAAAGTAGTTATTCAACATGAGGCACAATCCAAATGACATTTTGAATACAATTTTCTACAGTCCAAAAAATCAATTTCTAATGAAAAACGATGACCCGTGACCTGTCGAACTTTCTCCAGATTGTCAGAAAAGGTAATTTTCTGCTGTTTAATTTGTTGACTGTAAATGACTATTGCATGTGAATTATCTCTTTTGGAACTAAAATAAGTGTGTTTAGAGTCATTTTAATGCCTGAAATTGGTCGAAATACAAGCTTCTGAGAAGGAGAAAAAGTATGTATAAATGGCAATTTTGGGTCACATTGAGGCTTTACAAAGTAGTTATTCAACATGAGGCATAATCCAAATGACATTTTGAATCAATTTTTCTACAGTCCAAAAAATCTATTATCTGATGAAAAGCGATTACCCGTGACTTCTCAAACTTTCTCCAGATGTTCAGAAATGGTAAGTTTTTTTATATTTAATTTGTTGACTGTAAATGACTATTGCATGTGAATTATCTCTTTTGGAACTAAAATAAGTGTGTTTAGAGTCATTTTAATGCCTGAAATTGGTCGAAATACAAGCTTCTGAGAAGGAGAAAAAGTATGTATAAATGGCAATTTTGGGTCACGTTGAGGCTTTAAAAAGTAGTTATTCAACATGAGGCACAATCCAAATGACATTTTGAATCATTTTTTCTACAGTCCAAAAAAATAAATTTTGACGAAAAACGATGACCCGTGACCTGTCGAACTTTTTCCAGATGGTCAGAAGTGGTAATTTTTTAATGTTTAATTTTTTGACTGTAAATGACTTTTGCATGTGAATTATCTCTTTTGGAACTAAAATAGGTGTGTTTAGAGCCATTTTAATGTCTCAAATTGGTCGAAATAGAAGCTTCTGAGTAGGAGAAAAAGACTGTAAAAATGGCAATTTTGGGTCACATTGAGGCTTTAAAAAGAGGTTATTCAACATGAGGCATATTCCAAATGACATTTTGAATCAATTTTTCTACAGTCCAAAAAATCTATTATCTGATGAAAAGCGATTACCCGTGACCTCTCAAACTTTCTCCAGATGGTCAGAAATGGTAAGTTTTTTTATATTTAATTTTTGGACTGTAAATGACTATTGCATGTGAATTATCACTTTTGGAACTAAAATAAGTGTGTTTAGAATCATTTTAATGCCTGAAAATGGTCAAAATAGAAGCTTCTGAGTAGGAGAAAAAGTCTGTAAAAATGGCAATTTTGGGTCACATTGAGGCTTTAAAATGTGGTTATTCAACATGAGGCATAATCCAAATGACATTTTGAATCATTTTTTCTACAGTCCAAAAAATAAATTTTGTGATGAAAAGCGATTACCCGTGACCTGTCAAACTTTCTCCAGATGGTCAGAAATGGTAACTTTTTTTATATTTAATTTTTGGACTGTAAATGACTATTGCATGTGAATTATCACTTTTGGAACTAAACTAAGTGTGTTTAGAGTCATTTTAATGCCTGAAATTGTTTGAAATACAAGCTTCTGAGAAGGAGAAAAAGTCTGTAAAAATGGCAATTTTGGGTCACATTGAGGCTTTACAAAGTAGTTATTCAACATGAGGCATAATCCAAATGACATTTTGAATCAATTTTTCTACAGTCCAAAAAATCTATTATCTGATGAAAAGCGATTACCCGTGACCTCTCAAACTTTCTCCAGATGGTCAGAAAAGGTAATTTTCTACTGTTTGATTTGTTGACTGTAAATGACTATTGCATGTGAATTATCACTTTTGGAACTAAAATAAGTGTGTTTAGAGTC
Organism: Triturus cristatus; assembly: GCF_964204655.1. Classification (NCBI taxonomy): domain Eukaryota; kingdom Metazoa; phylum Chordata; class Amphibia; order Caudata; family Salamandridae; genus Triturus; species Triturus cristatus. Next base: position 966,028,351 of record NC_140589.1, read on the forward strand.
ATTTTAATGCCTGAAATTGGTCGAAATACAAGCTTCTGAGAAGGAGAAAAAGTATGTATAAATGGCAATTTTGGGTCACATTGAGGCTTTACAAAGTAGTTATTCAACATGAGGCATAATCCAAATGACATTTTGAATCAATTTTTCTACAGTCCAAAAAATCTATTATCTGATGAAAAGCGATTACCCGTGACCTCTCAAACTTTCTCCAGATGGTCAGAAATGGTAAGTTTTTGTATATTTAATTTTTTGACTGTAAATGACTATTGCATGTGAATTCTCACTTTTGGAACTAAAATAAGTGTGTTTAGAGTCATTTTAATGCCTGAAATTGGTCGAAATAGAAGCTTCTGAGTAGGAGAAAAAGTCTGTAAAAATGGCAATTTTGGTGACATTGAGGCTTTAAAAAGTAGTTATTCAACATGAGGCATAATCCAAATGACATTTTGAATCAATTTTTCTACAGTCCAAAAAATCAATTTCTGATTAAAAACGATGACCCGTGACCTGTCGAACTCTCTCCAGATGGTCAGAAATGGTAATTTTTTAATATTTAATTTTTGGACTGTAAATGACTATTGCATGTGAATTATCACTTTTGGAACTAAAATAAGTGTGTTTAGAGTCGTTTTAATGCCTGAAATTGGTCGAAATAGAAGCTTCTGAGTAGGAGAAAGTCTGTAAAAATGGCAATTTTGGTGACATTGAGGCTTTAAAAAGTAGTTATTCAACATGAGGCACAATCCAAATGACATTTTGAATCAATTTATCTATAGTGCAAAAAAAATCAATTTTCTGATTAGAAATGATGACAGGTGCCCTGTCGAACTTTATCCAGATGGTCAGAAATGGTAATTTTTTATTGTTTAATTTGTTGACTGTAAATGACTATTGCATGTGAATTATCACTTTTGGAAATAAATAAGTGTGTTTAGAGTCATTTTAATGCCTGAAATTGGTCGAAATACAAGCTTCTGAGTAGGAGAAAAAGTCTGTAACAATGGCAATTTTGGTGACATTGAGGCTTTAAAAAGTAGTTATTCAACATGAGGCACAATCCAAAGGACATTTTGAATTAATTTATCTACAGTCTAAAAAATCAATTTCTGATTAAAAACGATGACCCGTAACCTGTCGAACTTTCTCCAGATGGTCAGAAATGGTAATTTTTTACTGTTTAATTTGTTGACTGTAAATGACTGTTGCATGTCAATTATCACTTTTGGAACTAAAATAGGTGTGTTTAGAGCCATTTTAATGCCTCAAATTGGTCGAAATAGAAGCTTCTGAGTAGGAGAAAAAGTCTGTAAAAACGGCAATTTTGGTGACAACGAGGCTTTAAAAAGTAGTTATTCAACATGAGGCACAATCCAAATGACATTTTGAAAACATTTTTTAACAGTCCAAAAAATCAATTTCTGATGAAAAACGATGACCCGTGACCTGTCGAACTTTCTCCAGATGGTCAGAAATGGTAATTTTTTACTGTTTAATTTTTAGACTGTAAATGACTATTGCATGTGAATTATCACTTTTGGAACTAAAATAAGTGTGTTTAGAGTCATTTTAATGCCTGAAATTGGTCGAAATACAAGCTTCTGAGAAGGAGAAAAAGTCTGTAAAAATGGCAATTTTGGTGACATTGAGGCTTTAAAAAGTAGTTATTCAACATTAGGCACAATCCAAATGACATTTTGAATCAATTTATCTACAGTCCAAAAAATCAATTTCTGATTAAAAACGATGACCCGTGACCTGTCGAACTTTCTCCAGATGGTCAGAAATGGTAATTTTTTAATGTTTAATTTTTTGACTGTAAATGACTATTGCATGTGAATTCTCACTTTTGGAACTAAAAAAGGCGTGTTGAGAGTCATTTTAATGCCTGAAATTGGTCGAAATACAAGCTTCTGAGAAGGAGAAAAAGTAGGTATAAATGGCAATTTTGGGTCACATTGAGGCTTTACAAAGTAGTTATTCAACATGAGGCATAATCCAAATGACATTTTGAATCAATTTTTCTACAGTCCAAAAAATCTATTATCTGATGAAAAGCGATTACCCGTGACCTCTCAAACTTTCTCCAGATGGTCAGAAAAGGTAATTTTTTACTGTTTAATTTGTTGACTGTAAATGACTATTGCATGTGAATTATCACTTTTGGAACTAAAATAAGTGTGTTTAGAGTCATTTTAATGCCTAAAATTGGTCCAAATAGAAGCTTCTGAGTAGGAGAAAAGTCTGTAAAAATTGCAATTTTGGTGACATTGAGGCTTTAAAAAGTAGTTATTCAACATGAGGCACAATCCAAATGACATTTTGAATCAATTTTTCTACAGTCCAAAAAATCAATTTCTGATTAAAAACGATGACCCGTGACCTGTCGAACTATCTCCAGATGGTCAGAAATGGTAATTTTGTAATATTTAATTTTTGGACTGTAAATGACTATTGCATAAGAAATATCACTATTGGAACTAAAATAAGTGTGTTTAGAGTCGTTTTAATGCCTGAAATTGGTCGAAATACAAGCTGCTGAGAAGGAGAAAAAGTCTGTAAAAATGGCAATTTTGGGTCACATTGAGGCTTCACAAAGTAGTTATTCAACATGAGGCATAATCCAAATGACATTTTGAATCAATTTTTCTACAGTCCAAAAAATCTAATTTGTGATGAAAAGCGATTACCCGTGACCTGTCAAACTTTCTACAGATGGTCAGAAATGGTAATTTTTTTATATTTAATTTTTAGACTGTAAATGACTATTGCATGTGAATTATCACTTTTGGAACTAAAATAAGTGTGTTTAGAGACATTTTAATGCCTGAAATTGGTTGAAATAGAAGCTTCTGAGTAGGAGAAAAAGTCTGTAAAGATGGCAATTTTGGTGACATTGAGGCTTTAAAAAGTAGTTATTCAACATGAGGCATAATCCAAATGACATTTTGAATCAATTTTTCTACAGTCCAAAAAATCGATTTTCTGATGAAAAGCGATTACCCGTGCCCTGTCGAACTTTCTCCAGATGGTCAGAAATGGTAATTTTTTACTGTTTAATTTGTTGACTGTAAATGACTATTGCATGTGAATTATCACATTTGGAACTAAAATAAGTGGGTTTAGAGTCATTTTAATGCCTGAAATTGGTTGAAATAGAAGCTTCTGAGTAGGAGAAAAAGTCTGTAAAAATGGCAATTTTGGGTCACATTGAGGCTTTAAAAAATGGTTATTCAACATGAGGCATAATCCAAATGACATTTTGAATCAATTTTTCTACAGTCCAAAAAATCAAATTTGTGATGAAAAGCGATTACCCGTGACCTGTCAAACTTTCTACAGATGGTCAGAAATGGTAATTTTTTTATATTTAATTTTTATACTGTAAATGACTATTGCATGTGAATTATCACTTTTGGAACTAAAATAAGTGTGTTTAGAGACATTTTAATGCCTGAAATTGGTTGAAATAGAAGCTTCTGAGTAGGAGAAAAAGTCTGTAAAGATGGCAATTTTGGTGACATTGAGGCTTTAAAAAGTAGTTATTCAACATGAGGCACAATCCAAATGACATTTTGAATCAATTTATCTATAGTGCAAAAAAAACAATTTTCTGATTAAAAACGATGACCCGTGCCCTGTCGAACTTTCTCCAGATGGTCAGAAATGGTAATTTTTTACTGTTTAATTTGTTGACTGAAAATGACTATTGCATGTGAATTATCTCTTTTGGAACTAAAATAAGTGTGTTTAGAGTCATTATAATGCCTGAAATTGGTCGAAATACAAGCTGCTGAGAAGGAGAAAAAGTCTGTAAAAATGGCAATTTTGGAGACATTGAGACTTCAAAAAGTAGTTATTCAACATGAGGCACAATCCAAATGACATTTTGAATAAATTATTCTACAGTCCAAATAATCAATTTCTGATTAAAAACGATGACCCGTGACCTGTCGAACTTTCTCCAGATGGTCAGAAAAGGTAATTTTCTACTGTTTAATTTGTTGACTGAAAATGACTATTGCATGTGAATTATCTCTTTTGGAACTAAAATAAGTGTGTTTAGAGTCATTTTAATGGCTGAAATTGGTCGAAATACAAGCTTCTGAGAAGGAGAAAAAGTCTGTAAAAATGGCAATTTTGGGTCACATTGAGGCTTTAAAAAGTGGTTATTCAACATGAGGCATAATCCAAATGACATTTTGAATCAATTTTTCTACAGTCCAAAAAATCAAATTTGTGATGAAAAGCGATTACCCGTGACCTGTCAAACTTTCTACAGATGGTCAGGAATGGTAATTTTTTTATATTTAATTTTTAGACTGTAAATGACTATTGCATGTGAATTCTCACTTTTGAAACTAAAATAAGTGTGTTTAGAGTCATTTTAATGCCTGAAATTGGTCGAAATAGAAGCTTCTGAGAAGGAGAAAAAGTATGTATAAATGGCAATTTTGGGTCACATTGAGGCTTTACAAAGTAGTTATTCAACATGAGGCATAATCCAAATGACATTTTGAATCAATTTTTCTACAGTCCAAAAAATCTATTATCTGATGAAAAGCGATTACCCGTGACCTCTCAAACTTTCTCCAGATGGTCAGAAATGGTAAGTTTTTTTATATTTAATTTTTGGACTGTAAATGACTATCGCATGTGAATTATCTCTTTTGGAACTAAAATAAGTGTGTTTAGAGTCACTTTAATGCCTGAAATTGGTCGAAATACAAGCTTCTGAGAAGGAGAAAAAGTCTGGAAAAATGGCAATTTTGGGTCACATTGAGGCTTTAAAAAGTGGTTATTCAACATGAGGCATAATCCAAATGACATTTTGAATCAATTTTTCTACAGTCCAAAAAATCGATTTTCTGATGAAAAGCGATTACCCGTGACCTGTTGAACTTTCTCCAGATGGTCAGAAATGGTAATTTTTTTATATTTAATTTTTGGACTGTAAATGACTATTGCATGTGAATTATCACTTTTGGAACTAAAATAAGTGTGTTTAGAGTCATTTTAATGCCTAAAATTGGTCGAAATACAAGCTGCTGAGAAGGAGAAAAAGTCTGTAAAAATGGCAATTTTGGTGACATTGAGGCTTTAAAAAGTAGTTATTCAACATGAGGCACAATCCAAATGACATTTTGAATACATTTTTCTACAGTTCAAAAAATCAATTTCTGATTAAAAACGATGACCCGTGACCTGTCGAACTTTCTCCAGATGGTCAGAAAAGGTAATTTTCTACTGTTTAATTTGTTGACTGTAAATGACTATTGCATGTGAATTATCACTTTTGGAACTAAAATAAGTGTGTTTAGAGTCATTTTAATGCCTAAAATTGGTCCAAATAGAAGCTTCTGAGTAGGAGAAAAAGTCTGTAAAAATTGCAATTTTGGTGACATTGAGGCTTTAAAAAGTAGTTATTCAACATGAGGCACAATCCAAATGACATTTTGAATACATTTTTCTACAGTCCAAAAAATGTGTTTCTGATTAAAAACGATGACCCGTGACCTGTCAAACTTTCTCCAGATGGTCAGAAAAGGTAAGTTTTTTTATATTTAATTTGTTGACTGAAAATGACTATTGCATGTGAATTATCTCTCTTGGAACTAAAATAAGTGTGTTTAGAGTCATTTTAATGGCTGAAATTGGTCGAAATAGAAGCTTCTGAGTAGGAGAAAAAGTCTGTAAAGATGGCAATTTTGGTGACATTGAGGCTTTAAAAAGTAGTTATTCAACATGAGGCACAATCCAAATGACATTTTGAATCAATTTATCTATAGTGCAAAAAAATCAATTTTCTGATTAAAAATGATGACCCGTGCCCTGTCGAACTTTCTCCAGATGGTCAGAAATGGTAATTTTTTACTGTTTAATTTTTTGACTGTAAATGACTATTGCATGTGAATTATCACTTTTGGAACTAAAATAAGTGTGTTTAGAGTCATTTTAATGGCTGAAATTGGTCGAAATAGAAGCTTCTGAGTAGGAGAAAAAGTCTGTAAAAATGGCAATTTTGGTGACATTGAGGCTTTAAAAAGTAGTTATTCAACATTAGGCACAATCCAAATGACATTTTGAATCAATTTATCTACAGTCCAAAAAATCAATTTCTGATTAAAAACGATGACCCGTGACCTGTCGAACTTTCTCCAGATGGTCAGAAATGGTAATTTTTTAATGTTTAATTTTTTGACTGTAAATGACTATTGCATGTGAATTCTCACTTTTGGAACTAAAAAAGGCGTGTTGAGAGTCATTTTAATGCCTGAAATTGGTCGAAATACAAGCTTCTGAGAAGGAGAAAAAGTCTGTAAAAATGGCAATTTTGGGTCACATTGAGGCTTTAAAAAGTGGTTATTCAACATGAGGCATAATCCAAATGACATTTTGAATCAATTTTTCTACAGTCCAAAAAATCAAATTTGTGATGAAAAGCGATTACCCGTGACCTGTCAAACTTTCTACAGATGGTCAGGAATGGTAATTTTTTTATATTTAATTTTTAGACTGTAAATGACTATTGCATGTGAATTCTCACTTTTGAAACTAAAATAAGTGTGTTTAGAGTCATTTTAATGCCTGAAATTGGTCGAAATACAAGCTTCTGAGAAGGAGAAAAAGTATGTATAAATGGCAATTTTGGGTCACATTGAGGCTTTACAAAGTAGTTATTCAACATGAGGCATAATCCAAATGACATTTTGAATCAATTTTTCTACAGTCCAAAAAATCAATTTCTGATTAAAAACGATGACCCGTGACCTGTCGAACTTTCTCCAGATGGTCAGAAAAGGTAAGTTTTTTTATATTTAATTTGTTGACTGGAAATGACTATTGCATGTGAATTATCTCTTTTGGAACTAAAATAAGTGTGTTTAGAGTCATTTTAATGGCTGAAATTGGTCGAAATACAAGCTTCTGAGAAGGAGAAAAAGTCTGTAAAAATGGCAATTTTGGGTCACATTGAGGCTTTAAAAAGTGGTTATTCAACATGAGGCATAATCCAAATGACATTTTGAATCAATTTTTCTACAGTCCAAAAAATCGATTTTCTGATGAAAAGCGATTACCCGTGACCTGTCGAACTTTCTCCAGATGGTCAGAAATGGTAATTTTTTACTGTTTAATTTGTTGACTGTAAATGACTATTGCATGTGAATTATCACTTTTGGAACTAAAATAAGTGTGTTTAGAGTCATTTTAATGCCTGAAATTGGTCGAAATACAAGCTTCTGAGAAGGAGAAAAAGTCTGTAAAAATGGTAATTTTGGTGACATTGAGGCTTTACAAAGTAGTTATTCAACATTAGGCACAATCCAAATGACATTTCGAATCAATTTTTCTACAGTCCAAAAAATCTATTATCTGATGAAAAGCGATTACCCGTGACCTCTCAAACTTTCTCCAGATGGTCAGAAATGGTAAGTTTTTTTATATTTAATTTTTGGACTGTAAATGACTATTGCATGTGAATTATCACTTTTGGAACTAAAATAAGTGTGTTTAGAGTCATTTTAATGCCTGAAATTGGTCGAAATACAAGCTTCTGAGAAGGCGAAAAAGTCTGTAAAAATGGCAATTTTGGGTCACATTGAGGCTTTAAAAAGTGGTTATTCAACATGAGGCATAATCCAAATGACATTTTGAATCAATTTTTCTACAGTCCAAAAAATCGATTTTCTGATGAAAAGCGATTACCCGTGACCTGTCGAACTTTCTCCAGATTGTCAGAAATGGTAATTTTTTACTGTTTAATTTGTTGACTGTAAATGACTATTGCATGTGAATTCTCACTTTTGAAACTAAAATAAGTGTGTTTAGAGTCATTTTAATGCCTGAAATTGGTCGAAATACAAGCTTCTGAGAAGGAGAAAAAGTATGTATAAATGGCAATTTTGGGTCACATTGAGGCTTTACAAAGTAGTTATTCAACATGAGGCATAATCCAAATGACATTTTGAATCAATTTTTCTACAGTCCAAAAAATCGATTTTCTGATGAAAAGCGATTACCCGTGACCTGTTGAACTTTCTCCAGATGGTCAGAAATGGTAATTTTTTTATATTTAATTTTTGGACTGTAAATGACTATTGCATGTGAATTATCACTTTTGGAACTAAAATAAGTGTGTTTAGAGTCATTATAATGCCTGAAATTGGTCGAAATACAAGCTGCTGAGAAGGAGAAAGTCTGTAAAAATGGCAATTTTGGTGACTTTAAAGCTTTAAAAAGTAGTTATTCAACATTAGGCACAATCCAAATGACATTTTGAATCAATTTATCTACAGTCCAAAAAATCAATTTCTGATTAAAAACGATGACCCGTGACCTGTTGAACTTTCTCCAGATGGTCAGGAATGGTAATTTTTTAATGTTTAATTTTTTGACTGTAAATGACTTTTGCATGTGAATTCTCACTTTTGGAACTAAAAAAGGCGTGTTGAGAGTCATTTTAATGCCTGAAATTGGTCGAAATACAAGCTTCTGAGAAGGAGAAAAAGTCTGTAAAAATTGCAATTTTGGGTCACATTGAGGCTTTAAAAAGTGGTTATTCAACATGAGGCATAATCCAAATGACATTTTGAATACATTTTTCTACAGTCCAAAAAATCAATTTCTGATTAAAAATGATGACCCGTGACCTGTCAAACTTTCTCCAGATGGTCAGAAAAGGTAAGTTTTTTTATATTTAATTTGTTGACTGAAAATGACTATTGCATGTGAATTATCTCTTTTGGAACTAAAATAAGGGTGTTTAGAGTCATTTTAATGGCTGAAATTGGTCGAAATACAAGCTTCTGAGAAGGAGAAAAAGTCTGTAAAAATGGCAATTTTGGGTCACATTGAGGCTTTAAAAAGTGGTTATTCAACATGAGGCATAATCCAAATGACATTTTGAATCAATTTTTCTACAGTCCAAAAAATCGATTTTCTGATGAAAAGCGATTACCCGTGACCTGTCGAACTTTCTCCAGATGGTCAGAAATGGTAATTTTTTACTGTTTAATTTGTTGACTGTAAATGACTATTGCATGTGAATTATCACTTTTGGAACTAAAATAAGTGTGTTTAGAGTCATTTTAATGGCTGAAATTGGTCGAAATAGAAGCTTCTGAGTAGGAGAAAAAGTCTGTAAAAATGGCAATTTTGGTGACATTGAGGCTTTAAAAAGTAGTTATTCAACATTAGGCACAATCCAAATGACATTTTGAATCAATTTATCTACAGTCCAAAAAATCAATTTCTGATTAAAAACGATGACCCGTGACCTGTCGAACTTTCTCCAGATGGTCAGAAATGGTAATTTTTTAATGTTTAATTTTTTGACTGTAAATGACTATTGCATGTGAATTCTCACTTTTGGAACTAAAAAAGGCGTGTTGAGAGTCATTTTAATGCCTGAAATTGGTCGAAATACAAGCTTCTGAGAAGGAGAAAAAGTCTGTAAAAATGGCAATTTTGGGTCACATTGAGGCTTTAAAAAGTGGTTATTCAACATGAGGCATAATCCAAATGACATTTTGAATCAATTTTTCTACAGTCCAAAAAATCAAATTTGTGATGAAAAGCGATTACCCGTGACCTGTCAAACTTTCTACAGATGGTCAGGAATGGTAATTTTTTTATATTTAATTTTTAGACTGTAAATGACTATTGCATGTGAATTATCACTTTTGAAACTAAAATAAGTGTGTTTAGAGTCATTTTAATGCCTGAAATTGGTCGAAATACAAGCTTCTGAGAAGGAGAAAAAGTATGTATAAATGGCAATTTTGGGTCACATTGAGGCTTTACAAAGTAGTTATTCAACATGAGGCATAATCCAAATGACATTTTGAATCAATTTTTCTACAGTCCAAAAAATCAATTTCTGATTAAAAACGATGACCCGTGACCTGTCGAACTTTCTCCAGATGGTCAGAAAAGGTAAGTTTTTTTATATTTAATTTGTTGACTGGAAATGACTATTGCATGTGAATTATCTCTTTTGGAACTAAAATAAGTGTGTTTAGAGTCATTTTAATGGCTGAAATTGGTCGAAATACAAGCTTCTGAGAAGGAGAAAAAGTCTGTAAAAATTGCAATTTTGGTGACATTGAGGCTTTAAAAAGTAGTTATTCAACATGAGGCACAATCCAAATGACATTTTGAATACATTTTTTAACAGTCCAAATAATCAATTTCTGATGAAAAATGATGACCCGTGACCTGTCGAACTTTCTCCAGATGGTCAGAAAAGGTAATTTTCTACTGTTTAATTTGTTGACTGTAAATGACTATTGCATGTGAATTATCACTTTTGGAACTAAAATAAGTGTGTTTAGAGTCATTTTAATGCCTAAAATTGGTCCAAATAGAAGCTTCTGAGTAGGAGAAAAAGTCTGTAAAAATTGCAATTTTGGTGACATTGAGGCTTTAAAAAGTAGTTATTCAACATGAGGCACAATCCAAATGACATTTTTTTTTTTTTTTTTTTTTTTTGAAACCGTTTATTGCAGTTTATAGAAGTTACAGGTATGGGCCTACAACCACACGGCCGGCCGCTAGAGCATCAAAAGCATATTACATACATACAGCAAAAAGCTTTCTCAGCGGTGCACAGTAGGAAGACAGGAGTGATCAATGGTGCAGGCCTCACAGCTCCATGCCCACAGTACGGTTCCATTTTCTTAACGCAAAACAACGTAAACAAACCACAACCGCAAGGCAACCCTCGATCCAAAGTGACAACACGTGCTCCATAAGTGGGGGATCCAAACCAGCAGCAAAATTCTGAAGAGGGGGACGGGAGTAGATCAGGGACTGGGGGACCGCGCGCCCGCGGCCAAGGGAGGGGCGCCATCTAGGGAGACGGAGCCGGCGAGGCCGCCGGTAGCAGCGGCGGCTCACAAATACCCCCGCGGTAGGCGTTCCAGGGGCCCCAGAGTTTCATCCACGCCCCAGGCTTACCCCTCGCCACATACACCACCTTTTCACGAAACATACACCAATCCATATGCTCCTTCCAGGCCGACACCGCAGGGGGCCTCTGGGATCCCCACAATTGGGCAATATCACGCTTGGCTATCATGTATCCCAGAGTCACCCACCGCGCCTGCGCGACCGAGTAGTCATTTGGTTCCCAGACATTCAGCAAGCATCTCCTCGCTTCAGGCAGCAGCGCGACACGCGTAACCATTCGTAGAACCTCATGCACACCACGCCAGAATCGCTCCACCTTCGGGCACTCCCACAGTATATGCATGAAAGTCGCCAACGCACCACAGCCACGCTTACACATTCCATCACCGGCAAAACCCATACGTAAAAGCCTTGGCCCCGTCACGTAGACCCGGTGAAGGATCTTGAGCTGGACGAAACGAAGGCGAGCCGGGATGGCCACCTCTTTCGGAGAGGCCACCGCGGAGATCCAATCCTCGTCGTCCAGCTCCAGCCCGTCGGCAACCCAAGCCTCGCGGAGACTAGTCAGCAGACACGATCTATCGTTAATCAATTTTTTGTATATGAGGGAGATCGTGCTGTCCGGGACATGGCCATCTAGCACTCTGTCCTCCAGGGGGGAAGACTCCGGAATGGATGCAACATCCGGGAAGACGGAGCCCAGCGCATGGCGGACCTGTAGGTACCGAAAGTACTCACTGCCCTGCAGCTGAAACTCCGCCTGCAGCGTCTCAAAAGTTTTGAATCCCCCCCTCGTCCAGAGATCTCCCACCGTGCTGATTCCGATCGTGTCCCACTTCTCGAAGCCCTTCGACGTCCACAGGGAGCCCAACCTCTCAGATGCATACAGCGGAGACGCTCGGGTGAAACGGTCCTTCCACCCCATAGCTGCATTAGCCGCGTGCCAGACACGCACCATGACACGCGTCGGTCCCGTCAAACGGGAGTCGGGCGCGCCAGAGTAGAGCGCTCGATTATAATCGCCACCGGGCAGAAGCGTCCTGTCCATCTCAAATGCCGGGTTCAAGGCGGGCCCGTAAAGGCCATGATTAATTGCAGCTAGTTGGGAGGCCCAGTAATACCGTTTGATGTCCGGGAGGGCGACCCCTCCATCGTACCACGGGAGCGTCAATTTAGCCAGAGCAATACGCGGCCTCCCGTCCCAGAACAGGCGCCGCTGGAGGCCCTCCACCTCGCGAAAGTAGCGTGCCGGGACCAGGTCCATGGTATTCTGGAGGGCGTAGAGGAAGCGCGGCAGGGACATCATTTTAAATAAGGCCGCTCGGCCGAGCGGCGAGAGCGGCAGACGCCGCCAGCGCACCACGTCCTCCCTCAGACGCTGGAGGGGGGGCAACAAGTTCCGCTCATAGCGGGCCTCCGGGTCAAGAGTGATATATATACCCAGGTACCGGAAACCCTGGGAGGCAATCTGGATCGGACAGTCCCGTGGCAAGACCGGGGCCTCCCCGGAAAGCACATAGACACAGGATTTCGCCCAGTTGATGACCAGGCCTGAGTTGCGACCGAAGGAGCGCAAAACATCAACCAGGACGATCAGTGACTTGCGCGGGGAGGCGAGATACAAAAGGATATCGTCAGCATAGAGGGACACGCGGTCCTCATGCTCGGGGGTCCAGCGGAGACCACGGATAGAAGGGTGCCACCGCAACCACTCCGCCAGGGGCTCCATGGCCAGGGCGAACAGGAGAGGCGACAGGGGACAACCCTGTCGCGTGCCCCGCCCCAGCGCGAATGGGGCAGATACTCGCCCATTCACCACCACCTGCGCCAACGGGCCCGAATATAGCAATTTGACCCAGCTGACGAAACCCGGGCCGAACCCAAACTTCGCCAGCATCGCCCAAATATATGGCCATTCGAGCGTATCAAACGCCATGGTGGCGTCCAAGGACGCCAGGATGGCCGGCTCCCGCACAAATGGGACACGCGCGAGCACCCCGTGTAAGCGCCGCAGATTAAGCGCCGTGTTGCGGTGTGGTATAAAGCCCGATTGGTCTTGGTGGACCAAATCGCCCACCACGCCAACCAACCGGTTGGCCAACACCTTGGCGAGGATTTTGGGCTCCGCGTTCAGAAGCGAAATCGGCCTATAGGATGTGACCCGCTCACGGGGCTTCCCCTCCTTATGGATCACCACAATTGTAGCCAGACGCTGGTCCGGCGGGAGGGAGCCCTGCGAGTGGGCCGCAAGGAACATCGCGCGCAGGTGGGGCGCCAACACATCCGGGCGTAGCTTGTATAGCTCAATGGGAATACCATTGGGGCCCATGGCCTTGCCGGATGCAACCGAGCGAATAGCCGAGGCAATTTCGTCCGAGGTGGGCGGGGCATCCAGCGAATCCCTGTCCTCCACCGTAAGGGAGGGCAGTGCGATGTCCCGAAGCAAGGCATGGGAATCTTCCTCCGAGCAGGGAGAAACCGGGGAGTAGACTTCGCGGAAATAATCCGCGAAGCAGGAGACAATGGCTTCCGGCTCAGTGACGCACACACCATCCACGCTCTCAATCAGAGGCACCACGCGGCTCGCTCTTTCCCTCTTGTCCAACCACGCAATCAATTTGCCAGCCTTGTCACCCACATCATACAATCGCCCCTGCTGCTCTCTACTGAGGCCCCTGGCCGCCTCCGTGACGAGGGCCCGATAGGCCGCCTGCTTTAAGTGCAAAGCATGCAACTTGGCGTCTGTTACCCCGCTCCCCAGGTCACCCTCCAGTTCTGCAATCTCGGCCTCAACCCGGGTCACCTCCTCCCGCTCGCGCCGCCGGGCATTGGAAATAAAGGAGAGGGCCTCCCCTCTAAGAACCACCTTGAAAGCCTCCCACAGGGAGATGGCAGACGGGACCGACCCCACATTCTCATCGAAATAGCGCTGTAAGGATTTGATCAAGTCGGCACGAATGGTGGGGTCGCGCAAATACCATGCATTGATCGGGGCCACTCTGCCATCCCCCCTCGGGAAGACATCGAAATGCAACAACAATGGGGAGTGGTCTGAGATACCCCGTGCCAAGTGGCGCACCTCCCCCACCCTCCCTGCCTGGGCCGCCGGGACAAGGATGTAATCAAGCCGCGAGAGGCTACCATGGGCCCCCGAGTGGAAGGTGTACTGTTGCAATACGGGATGCTTTAAGCGCCAGCAATCCACCAGGCCCAGCGTGTCTAAAAGGCCGGGCAGCCACGCCTGTGCCCGGGGGAGGTCCCTAGGGGGATGGCGATCCATAGACCCAGAGGCAACCGCGTTAAAGTCCCCTCCAACCACCAACAGGCCACCCGGAAGGTCCAGAAGGAGGCGCCCCAGGTCCGCAAATGTAGTGGCTTGTAACCCAGGCGGGACGTACACTGATATAAAGATAAACACTCTACCCTCCATTCGCCCCACCAGAACAGTGTAGCGTCCCCTCTCATCATGGCGCACCTCGTCAATCTCCAACGGGAGCGAGTTCTTGACCATAATACCCACCCCCCGCGAGCCCGAAGTGAAGCCGGAGTGGGCCGCCAAACGATATCCCCGCCGATTCATTGCATGAAAGGTGTTACCTATAAGGTGTGTCTCCTGCAGGAAGACAACATCTGGAGAAATACGTTTTAAATACTGCAGGACCACACCACGCTTAATCCTATCCCCCAGGCCGTTAACATTCCATGACAACACAATCAAATCCCTACCCCCCATCATACGTCAAAACAATCGGTCGCCCCCCACCGAGCATCTTAAAAACAACAAAACAGTTGCGGGTTTGCCTTGCGGTGCTAACAAACAACACCCCCCCCCCACCCCCCGGTCCCAACAGAACTCCCCCCTCCCTGCACCCCTGCATGAGCCCAGATAGCCCCCCCAAAGTGCAGTGTGCCTGTCGCCCCATAGCTAAGTACTAACTAGTCCCCCCGAGGAGGAGGGAAGCCCCCAGCAGACCCCACCCGACCTCCATGGGAGGGGAACATACGAAAGCAATATATGGTAAAGGAACAATATCCAGAGCAAGGCCTATACAGTCACCCCTCAATTCTGATCCGGCGGGCCCTCCCCGCCAGCCGCGCCCCCCCACCCCGATCTCCAGGCAAAGTATCTAACCAGTCCCCAGCCACCTCGGGCCGGTCGAAGAAGTGCGTACGGCCATCCACCTCCACCCTCAGCTTAGCCGGAAAGAGCATTGAGTACTTGAGGTTTAGGTCCCTTAGGCGACGTTTAACACCAAGAAAGCTCTGTCGCTGCTTCTGGACCGCCGGAGTAAAGTCTGGGTAGAAGTGTACATCCATGTTATCCAGCCTGACCGGTCCCTGTTGCCTGGAGGTCTGGAGGATGGCGTCTCTGTCCCGGAAATTAAAAATCCGGGCAATAATAGGCCGCGGCGGTGCACCGGTCTTAGGGCGGCCCCCAGGGACCCGGTGGGCACGCTCCACCGCAAAAAGCTTACTCAGCCCCCGGGGCTGGAGATGGGTCAGGATCAGTTCTTCCACGAAGAGATCTGCCGCCTCCGCCTCTCGGCCCTCCGGCACACCAATAATGCGAACATTGTTCCACCGGGCCCGACCCTCGGAATCCTCCAGTCGCCGGTCCATCAGGGCGCTCGCCTGGCCAAGCCGGCGCACCTCCTTCTGGAGGGCCACCACGTCCGTAGTGAGGCTCGTTGTGGTGTGGGCCAGGGAGTCAACTCGGTCGTTCGTTTTTGACAAGTCTGCCCTCACAAGGCCCACATCCACCAGGACCGAGTCAATTTTTTGCGCCAAGGTATCGAAACGCTGGTCCACTGAGGCCTTCATCTCTGCGATGGCGCCCATGACGTCCCGGAGGGTCAGATCCACCGGTTGGGCAGGCGCCTCCGTCGGGCCCACCAGGGATGACCGCGATGTCTCCGGAGAACCCTTCTGGAGCGTGTAGCGATCCATACTATTGGCCTGGTGCGCCGTGCCACGGCGGGTTGTCTTCATCTTCGCCCGGTCGCCATCTTGTTTGGTGGACATGCTGGCCCTTCCACCGTCGTGCCAAGATCTCCAAACGGGCCGCCACACCAAATCACGGGTGTCAGGGGGGGGGGGCGGGGGCGACCACCGGGCCGCGGGTCAACCCACCGCCGGCGGGTCAGCCGGGCACCTGGACAAGGCAACACCACCGCACCCCGCTCCGCAGCCCGACCCCGCCTGAGGCAAGGAGGGCGCAAAAGCGAAAGTGAAAGTGCGGGGTACGCGAGTCGCCCAGCCCCGCTCGCCGCTGTTATTCACTTCGTCCCCGGATCGCCCCACTACTCCAATCCGGGGGGCCGGCGAGGAGAAGGCCGCAACCTTCAATCGATGCTCCCACCGGTGTTCGGGGTCCGATTCGAGCCCAAAAAACGGGTGGCGCCTCAGCTCGGGTTCACCGACACAGTCCCCTCAACAAGGACAGGATATCGCCAGGATTAATTCAGGAGGTCGCGGAGGTCCTCGGGAGCCTCGCACCTATGCGGCCATCTTGGTTGCGCGCTAGGCTCCTCCTCCCAAATGACATTTTGAATACATTTTTCTACAGTCCAAAAAATGTATTTCTGATTAAAAACGATGACCCGTGACCTGTCAAACTTTCTCCAGATGGTCAGAAAAGGTAAGTTTTTTTATATTTAATTTGTTGACTGAAAATGACTATTGCATGTGAATTATCTCTTTTGGAACTAAAATAAGTGTGTTTAGAGTCATTTTAATGGCTGAAATTGGTCGAAATACAAGCTTCTGAGAAGGAGAAAAAGTCTGTAAAGATGGCAATTTTGGTGACATTGAGGCTTTAAAAAGTAGTTATTCAACATGAGGCACAATCCAAATGACATTTTGAATCAATTTATCTATAGTGCAAAAAAATCAATTTTCTGATTAAAAATGATGACCCGTGCCCTGTCGAACTTTCTCCAGATGGTCAGAAATGGTAATTTTTTACTGTTTAATTTTTTGACTGTAAATGACTATTGCATGTGAATTATCACTTTTGGAACTAAAATAAGTGTGTTTAGAGTCATTTTAATGCCTGAAATTGGTCCAAATAGAAGCTTCTGAGTAGGAGAAAAAGTCTGTAAAAATGGCAATTTTGGTGACATTGAGGCTTTAAAAAGTAGTTATTCAACATTAGGCACAATCCAAATGACATTTTGAATCAATTTATCTACAGTCCAAAAAATCAATTTCTGATTAAAAACGATGACCCGTGACCTGTTGAACTTTCTCCAGATGGTCAGGAATGGTAATTTTTTAATGTTTAATTTTTTGACTGTAAATGACTTTTGCATGTGAATTCTCACTTTTGGAACTAAAAAAAAAGGCGTGTTGAGAGTCATTTTAATGCCTGAAATTGGTCGAAATACAAGCTTCTGAGAAGGAGAAAAAGTCTGTAAAAATTGCAATTTTGGGTCACATTGAGGCTTTAAAAAGTGGTTATTCAACATGAGGCATAATCCAAATGACATTTTGAATCAATTTTTCTACAGTCCAAAAAATCAAATTTGTGATGAAAAGCGATTACCCGTGACCTGTCAAACTTTCTACAGATGGTCAGAAATGGTAATTTTTTTATATTTAATTTTTAGACTGTAAATGACTATTGCATGTGAATTCTCACTTTTGGAACTAAAATAAGTGTGTTTAGAGTCATTTTAATGCCTAAAATTGGTCCAAATAGAAGCTTCTGAGTAGGAGAAAAAGTCTGTAAAAATTGCAATTTTGGTGACATTGAGGCTTTAAAAAGTAGTTATTCAACATGAGGTACAATCCAAATGACATTTTGAATACATTTTTCTACAGTCCAAAAAATCAATTTCTGATTAAAAATGATGACCCGTGACCTGTCAAACTTTCTCCAGATGGTCAGAAAAGGTAAGTTTTTTTATATTTAATTTGTTGACTGAAAATGACTATTGCATGTGAATTATCTCTTTTGGAACTAAAATAAGGGTGTTTAGAGTCATTTTAATGGCTGAAATTGGTCGAAATACAAGCTTCTGAGAAGGAGAAAAAGTCTGTAAAAATGGCAATTTTGGGTCACATTGAGGCTTTAAAAAGTGGTAATTCAACATGAGGCATAATCCAAATGACATTTTGAATCAATTTTTCTACAGTCCAAAAAATCGATTTTCTGATGAAAAGCGATTACCCGTGACCTGTCGAACTTTCTCCAGATGGTCAGAAATGGTAATTTTTTACTGTTTAATTTGTTGACTGTAAATGACTATTGCATGTGAATTATCACTTTTGGAACTAAAATAAGTGTGTTTAGAGTCATTTTAATGGCTGAAATTGGTCGAAATAGAAGCTTCTGAGTAGGAGAAAAAGTCTGTAAAAATGGCAATTTTGGTGACATTGAGGCTTTAAAAAGTAGTTATTCAACATTAGGCACAATCCAAATGACATTTTGAATCAATTTATCTACAGTCCAAAAAATCAATTTCTGATTAAAAACGATGACCCGTGACCTGTCGAACTTTCTCCAGATGGTCAGAAATGGTAATTTTTTAATGTTTAATTTTTTGACTGTAAATGACTATTGCATGTGAATTCTCACTTTTGGAACTAAAAAAGGCGTGTTGAGAGTCATTTTAATGCCTGAAATTGGTCGAAATACAAGCTTCTGAGAAGGAGAAAAAGTCTGTAAAAATGGCAATTTTGGGTCACATTGAGGCTTTAAAAAGTGGTTATTCAACATGAGGCATAATCCAAATGACATTTTGAATCAATTTTTCTACAGTCCAAAAAATCAAATTTGTGATGAAAAGCGATTACCCGTGACCTGTCAAACTTTCTACAGATGGTCAGGAATGGTAATTTTTTTATATTTAATTTTTAGACTGTAAATGACTATTGCATGTGAATTCTCACTTTTGAAACTAAAATAAGTGTGTTTAGAGTCATTTTAATGCCTGAAATTGGTCGAAATACAAGCTTCTGAGAAGGAGAAAAAGTCTGTAAAAATGGTAATTTTGGTGACATTGAGGCTTTAAAAAGTAGGTATTCAACATGAGGCACAATCCAAATGACATTTTGAATACATTTTTTAACAGTCCAAATAATCAATTTCTGATGAAAAATGATGACCCGTGACCTGTCGAACTTTCTCCAGATGGTCAGAAAATGTAATTTTCTACTGTTTAATTTGTTGACTGTAAATGACTATTGCATGTGAATTATCACTTTTGGAACTAAAATAAGTGTGTTTAGAGTCATTTTAATGCCTAAAATTGGTCCAAATAGAAGCTTCTGATTAGGAGAAAAAGTCTGTAAAAATGGCAATTTTGGTGACATTGAGGCTTTACAAAGTAGTTATTCAACATTAGGCACAATCCAAATGACATTTCGAATCAATTTTTCTACAGTCCAAAAAATCTATTATCTGATGAAAAGCGATTACCCGTGACCTCTCAAACTTTCTCCAGATGGTCAGAAATGGTAAGTTTTTTTATATTTAATTTTTGGACTGTAAATGACTATTGCATGTGAATTATCACTTTTGGAACTAAAATAAGTGTGTTTAGAGTCATTTTAATGCCTGAAATTGGTCGAAATACAAGCTTCTGAGAAGGCGAAAAAGTCTGTAAAAATGGCAATTTTGGGTCACATTGAGGCTTTAAAAAGTGGTTATTCAACATGAGGCATAATCCAAATGACATTTTGAATCAATTTTTCTACAGTCCAAAAAATCGATTTTCTGATGAAAAGCGATTACCCGTGACCTGTCGAACTTTCTCCAGATTGTCAGAAATGGTAATTTTTTACTGTTTAATTTGTTGACTGTAAATGACTATTGCATGTGAATTCTCACTTTTGAAACTAAAATAAGTGTGTTTAGAGTCATTTTAATGCCTGAAATTGGTCGAAATACAAGCTTCTGAGAAGGAGAAAAAGTATGTATAAATGGCAATTTTGGGTCACATTGAGGCTTTACAAAGTAGTTATTCAACATGAGGCATAATCCAAATGACATTTTGAATCAATTTTTCTACAGTCCAAAAAATCGATTTTCTGATGAAAAGCGATGACCCGTGACCTGTCAAACTTTCTCCAGATGGTCAGAAAAGGTAAGTTTTTTTATATTTAATTTGTTGACTGAAAATGACTATTGCATGTGAATTATCTCTTTTGGAACTAAAATAAGTGTGTTTAGAGTCATTTTAATGGCTGAAATTGGTCGAAATACAAGCTTCTGAGAAGGAGAAAAAGTCTGTAAAGATGGCAATTTTGGTGACATTGAGGCTTTAAAAAGTAGTTATTCAACATGAGGCACAATCCAAATGACATTTTGAATACATTTTTCTACAGTTCAAAAAATCAATTTCTGATTAAAAACGATGACCCGTGACCTGTCAAACTTTCTCCAGATGGTCAGAAAAGGTAAGTTTTTTTATATTTAATTTGTTGACTGAAAATGACTATTGCATGTGAATTCTCACTTTTGAAACTAAAATAAGTGTGTTTAGAGTCATTTTAATGCCTGAAATTGGTCGAAATACAAGCTTCTGAGAAGGAGAATAAGTCTGTAAAAATGGCAATTTTGGGTCACATTGAGGCGTTAAAAAGTGGTTATTCAACATGAGGCATAATCCAAATGACATTTTGAATCAATTTTTCTACAGTCCAAAAAATCGATTTTCTGATGAAAAGCGATTACCCGTGACCTGTTGAACTTTCTCCAGATGGTCAGAAATGGTAATTTTTTTATATTTAATTTTTGGACTGTAAATGACTATTGCATGTGAATTATCACTTTTGGAACTAAAATAAGTGTGTTTAGAGTCATTATAATGCCTGAAATTGGTCGAAATACAAGCTGCTGAGAAGGAGAAAAAGTCTGTAAAAATGGCAATTTTGGTGACATTGAGGCTTTAAAAAGTAGTTATTCAACATGAGGCACAATCCAAATGACATTTTGAATACATTTTTCTACAGTTCAAAAAATCAATTTCTGATTAAAAACGATGACCCGTGACCTGTCGAACTTTCTTCAGATGGTCAGAAATGGTAATTTTTTACTGTTTAATTTTTGGACTGTAAATGACTATTGCATGTGAATTATCACTTTTGGAACTAAAATAAGTGTGTTTAGAGTCATTTTAATGCCTGAAATTGGTCGAAATACAAGCTTCTGAGAAGGCGAAAAAGTCTGTAAAAATGGCAATTTTGGGTCACATTGAGGCTTTAAAAAGTGGTTATTCAACATGAGGCATAATCCAAATGACATTTTGAATCAATTTTTCTACAGTTCAAAAAATCAATTTCTGATTAAAAACGATGACCCGTGACCTGTCAAACTTTCTCCAGATGGTCAGAAAAGGTAAGTTTTTTTATATTTAATTTGTTGACTGAAAATGACTATTGCATGTGAATTATCTCTTTTGGAACTAAAATAAGTGTGTTTAGAGTCATTTTAATGGCTGAAATTGGTCGAAATACAAGCTTCTGAGAAGGAGAAAAAGTCTGTAAAGATGGCAATTTTGGTGACATTGAGGCTTTAAAAAGTAGTTATTCAACATGAGGCACAATCCAAATGACATTTTGAATACATTTTTCTACAGTTCAAAAAATCAATTTCTGATTAAAAACGATGACCCGTGACCTGTCAAACTTTCTTCAGATGGTCAGAAATGGTAATTTTTTACTGTTTAATTTTTGGACTGTAAATGACTATTGCATGTGAATTATCACTTTTGGAACTAAAATAAGTGTGTTTAGAGTCATTTTAATGCCTGAAATTGGTCGAAATACAAGCTTCTGAGAAGGCGAAAAAGTCTGTAAAAATGGCAATTTTGGGTCACATTGAGGCTTTAAAAAGTGGTTATTCAACATGAGGCATAATCCAAATGACATTTTGAATCAATTTTTCTACAGTCCAAAAAATCGATTTTCTGATGAAAAGCGATTACCCGTGACCTGTCGAACTTTCTCCAGATGGTCAGAAATGGTAATTTTTTACTGTTTAATTTGTTGACTGTAAATGACTATTGCATGTGAATTATCACTTTTGGAACTAAAATAAGTGTGTTTAGAGTCATTTTAATGGCTGAAATTGGTCGAAATAGAAGCTTCTGAGTAGGAGAAAAAGTCTGTAAAAATGGCAATTTTGGTGACATTGAGGCTTTAAAAAGTAGTTATTCAACATTAGGCACAATCCAAATGACATTTTGAATCAATTTATCTATAGTCCAAAAAATCAAATTTGTGATGAAAAGCGATTACCCGTGACCTGTCAAACTTTCTACAGATGGTCAGGAATGGTAATTTTTTTATATTTAATTTTTAGACTGTAAATGACTATTGCATGTGAATTCTCACTTTTGAAACTAAAATAAGTGTGTTTAGAGTCATTTTAATGCCTGAAATTGGTCGAAATACAAGCTTCTGAGAAGGAGAAAAAGTATGTATAAATGCCAATTTTGGGTCACATTGAGGCTTTACAAAGTAGTTATTCAACATGAGGCATAATCCAAATGACATTTTGAATCAATTTTTCTACAGTCCAAAAAATCTATTATCTGATGAAAAGCGATTACCCGTGACCTCTCAAACTTTCTCCAGATGGTCAGAAATGGTAAGTTTTTTTATATTTAATTTTTGGACTGTAAATGACTATTGCATGTGAATTATCTCTTTTGGAACTAAAATAAGTGTGTTTAGAGTCATTTTAATGGCTGAAATTGGTCGAAATACAAGCTTCTGAGTAGGAGAAAAAGTCTGTAAAGATGGCAATTTTGGTGACATTGAGGCTTTAAAAAGTAGTTATTCAACATGAGGCACAATCCAAATGACATTTTGAATCAATTTATCTATAGTGCAAAAAAATCAATTTTCTGATTAAAAATGATGACCCGTGCCCTGTCGAACTTTCTCCAGATGGTCAGAAATGGTAATTTTTTACTGTTTAATTTGTGGACTGTAAATGACTATTGCATGTGAATTATCACTTTTGGAACTAAAATAAGTGTGTTTAGAGTCATTTTAATGCCTGAAATTGGTCGAAATACAAGCTTCTGAGAAGGAGAAAAAGTCTGTAAAAATGGCAATTTTGGGTCACATTGAGGATTTAAAAAGTGGTTATTCAACATGAGGCATAATCCAAATGACATTTTGAATCAATTTTTCTACAGTCCAAAAAATCAAATTTGTGATGAAAAGCGATTACCCGTGACCTGTCAAACTTTCTACAGATGGTCAGAAATGGTAATTTTTTTATATTTAATTTTTAGACTGTAAATGACTATTGCATGTGAATTCTCACTTTTGGAACTAAAATAAGTGTGTTTAGAGTCATTTTAATGCCTGAAATTGGTCGAAATACAAGCTTCTGAGAATGAGAAAAAGTCTGTAAAAATGGCAATTTTGGGTCACATTGAGGCTTTAAAAAGTGGTTATTCAACATGAGGCATAATCCAAATGACATTTTGAATCAATTTTTCTACAGTCCAAAAAATCGATTTTCTGATGAAAAGCGATTACCCGTGACCTGTCGAACTTTCTCCAGATGGTCAGAAATGGTAATTTTTTAATGTTGAATTTTTTGACTGTAAATGACTATTGCATGTGAATTCTCACTTTTGGAACTAAAATAAGTGTGTTTAGAGTCATTTTAATGCCTGAAATTGGTCGAAATACAAGCTTCTGAGAAGGAGAAAAAGTATGTATAAATGGCAATTTTGGGTCACATCGAGGCTTTACAAAGTAGTTATTCAACATGAGGCATAATCCAAATGACATTTTGAATCAATTTTTCTACAGTCCAAAAAATCTATTATCTGATGAAAAGCGATTACCCGTGACCTCTCAAACTTTCTCCAGATGGTCAGAAATGGTAAGTTTTTTTATATTTAAGTTTTGGACTGTAAATGACTATTGCATGTGAATTATCACTTTTGGAACTAAAATAAGTGTGTTTAGAGTCATTTTAATGCCTGAAATTGGTCGAAATAGAAGCTTCTGAGAAGGAGAAAAAGTATGTAAAAATGGCAATTTTGTTGACATTGAGGCTTTAAAAAGTAGTTATTCAACATTAGGCACAATCCAAATGACATTTTGAATCAATTTATCTACAGTCCAAAAAATCAATTTCTGATTAAAAACGATGACCCGTGACCTGTTGAACTTTCTCCAGATGGTCAGAAATGGTAATTTTTTAATGTTTAATTTGTTGACTGTAAATTACTATTGTATGTGAATTATCACTTTTAGAACTAAAATAAGTGTGTTTAGAGTCATTTTAATGCCTGAAATTGGTCGAAATAGAAGCTTCCGAGTAGGAGAAAAAGTCTGTAAAAATGGCAATTTTGGTGACATTGAGGCTTTAAAAAGTAGTTATTCAACATGAGGCATAATCCAAATGACATTTTGAATACATTTTTCTACAGTCCAAAAAATCGATTTTCTGATGAAAAGCGATTACCCGTGACCTGTTGAACTTTCTCCAGATGGTCAGAAATGGTAATTTTTTTTATATTTAATTTTTGACTGTAAATGACTATTGCATGTGAATTATCACTTTTGGAACTAAAATAAGTGTGTTTAGAGTCATTTTAATGCCTGAAAATGGACGAAATAGAAGATTCTGAGTAGGAGAAAAAGTCTGTAAAAATGGAAATTTTGGTGACATTGAGGCTTTAAAAAGTAGTTATTCAACATGATGCACAATCCAAATGACATTTTGAATACATTTTTCAACAGTCCAAAAAATCAATTTCTGATGAAAAACGATGACCCGTGACCTGTCGAACTTTCTCCAGATGGTCAGAAATGGTAATTTTTGAATATTTAATTTTTTGACAGTAAATGACTATTGCATGTGAATTCTCACTTTTGGAACTAAAAAAGGCGTGTTTAGTGTCATTTTAATGCCTGAAATTGGTTGAAATAGAAGCTTCTGAGTAGGAGAAAAAGTCTGTAAAAATGGCAATTTTGGAGATATTGAGACTTCAAAAAGTAGTTATTCAACATGAGGCACAATCCAAATGACATTTTGAATAAATTATTCTACAGTCCAAATAATCAATTTCTGATGAAAAATGATGACCCGTGACCTGTCGAACTTTCTCCAGATGGTCAGAAAAGATAATTTTCTACTGTTTAATTTTTTGACTGTAAATGACTATTGCATGTGAATTCTCACTTTTGGAACTAAAATAAGTGTGTTTAGAGTCATTTTAATGCCTGAAATTGGTCGAAATACAAGCTTCTGAGAAGGAGAAAAAGTATGTATAAATGGCAATTTTGGGTCACATCGAGGCTTTACAAAGTAGTTATTCAACATGAGGCATAATCCAAATGACATTTTGAATCAATTTTTCTACAGTCCAAAAAATCTATTATCTGATGAAAAGCGATTACCCGTGAGCTCTCAAACTTTCTCCAGATGGTCAGAAAAGGTAATTTTTTACTGTTTAATTTGTTGACTGTAAATTACTATTGTATGTGAATTATCACTTTTAGAACTAAAATAAGTGTGTTTAGAGTCCTTTTAATGCCTGAAATTGGTCGAAATAGAAGCTTCTGAGTAGGAGAAAAAGTCTGTAACAATGGCAATTTTGGTGACATTGAGGCTTTAAAAAGTAGTTATTCAACATGAGGCACAATCCAAATGACATTTTGAATCAATTTATCTACAGTCCAAAAAATCAATTTCTGATTAAAAACGATGACCCGTAACCTGTCGAACTTTCTCCAGATGGTCAGAAATGGTAATTTTTTTAATGTTTAATTTTTTGACTGTAAATGACTATTGCATGTGAATTATCACTTTTGGAACTAAAATAAGTGTGTTTAGAGTCCTTTTAATGCCTGAAATTGGTCGAAATAGAAGCTTCTGCGTAGGAGAAAAAGTCTGTAAAAATGGCAATTTTGGTGACATTGAGGCTTTAAAAAGTAGTTATTCAACATGAGGCACAATCCAAATGACATTTTGAATCAATTTATCTACAGTCCAAAAAATCAATTTCTGATTAAAAACGATGACCCGTAACCTGTCGAACTTTCTCCAGATGGTCAGAAATGGTAATTTTTTTAATGTTTAATTTTTTGACTGTAAATGACTATTGCATGTGAATTATCACTTTTGGAACTAAAATAAGTGTGTTTAGAGTCATTTTAATGCCTGAAATTGGTCGAAATACAAGCTGCTGAGAAGGAGAAAAAGTCTGTAAAAATGGCAATTTTGGTGACATTGAGGCTTTAAAAAGTAGTTATTCAACATGAGGCATAATCCAAATGACATTTTGAATACATTTTTCTACAGTCCAAAAAATCGATTTTCTGATGAAAAGCGATAACCCGTGACCTGTCGAACTTTCTCCAGATGGTCAGAAAAGGTAATTTTCTACTGTTTAATTTGTTGACTGTAAATGACTATTGCATGTGAATTATCACTTTTGGAACTAAAATAAGTGTGTTTAGAGTCATTTTAATGCCTAAAATTAGTCCAAATAGAAGCTTCTGAGTAGGAGAAAAAGTCTGTAAAAATTGCAATTTTGGTGACATTGAGGCTTTAAAAAGTAGTTATTCAACATGAGGCACAATCCAAATGACATTTTGAATACATTTTTCTACAGTCCAAAAAATCAATTTCTGAATAAAAACGATGACCCGTGACCTGTCGAACTTTCTCCAGATGGTCAGAAATGGTAAGTTTTTTTATATTTAATTTTTGGACTGTAAATGACTATTGCATGTGAATTATCACTTTTGGAACTAACATAAGTGTGTTTAGAGTCATTTTAATGCCTGAAATTGATCGAAATACAAGCTTCTGAGAAAGAGAAAAAGTCTGTAAAAATGGCAATTTTGGGTCACATTGAGGCTTTAAAAAGTGGTTATTCAACATGAGGCATAATCCAAATGACATTTTGAATCAATTTTTCTACAGTCCAAAAAATCGATTTTCTGATGAAAAGCGATTACCCGTGACCTGTCGAACTTTCTCCAGATAGTCAGAAATGGTAATTTTTTAATGTTTAATTT
The DNA here is from genome assembly GCF_964204655.1 of Triturus cristatus. NCBI lineage: Eukaryota > Metazoa > Chordata > Amphibia > Caudata > Salamandridae > Triturus > Triturus cristatus. Next base: position 966,055,264 of record NC_140589.1, read on the forward strand.
TTTGACTGTAAATGACTATTGCATGTGAATTCTCACTTTTGGAACTAAAATAAGTGTGTTTAGAGTCATTTTAATGCCTGAAATTGGTCGAAATACAAGCTTCTGAGAAGGAGAAAAAGTATGTATAAATGGCAATTTTGGGTCACATTGAGGCTTTACAAAGTAGTTATTCAACATGAGGCATAATCCAAATGACATTTTGAATCAATTTATCTACAGTCCAAAAAATCAATTTCTGATTAAAAACGATGACCCGTAACCTGTCGAACTTTCTCCAGATGGTCAGAAATGGTAATTTTTTTAATGTTTAATTTTTTGACTGTAAATGACTATTGCATGTGAATTATCACTTTTGGCAACTAAAATAAGTGTGTTTAGAGTTGTTTTAATGCCTGAAATTGGTCGAAATACAAGCTGCTGAGAAGGAGAAAAAGTCTGTAAAAATGGCAATTTTGGTGACATTGAGGCTTTAAAAAGTAGTTATTCAACATGAGGCATAATCCAAATGACATTTTGAATACATTTTTCTACAGTCCAAAAAATCGATTTTCTGATGAAAAGCGATTACCCGTGACCTGTTGAACTTTCTCCAGATGGTCAGAAATGGTAATTTTTTTTATATTTAATTTTTGACTGTAAATGACTATTGCATGTGAATTATCACTTTTGGAACTAAAATAAGTGTGTTTAGAGTCATTTTAATGCCTGAAAATGGACGAAATAGAAGATTCTGAGTAGGAGAAAAAGTCTGTAAAAATGGAAATTTTGGTGACATTGAGGCTTTAAAAAGTAGTTATTCAACATGATGCACAATCCAAATGACATTTTGAATACATTTTTCAACAGTCCAAAAAATCAATTTCTGATGAAAAACGATGACCCGTGACCTGTCGAACTTTCTCCAGATGGTCAGAAATGGTAATTTTTGAATATTTAATTTTTTGACAGTAAATGACTATTGCATGTGAATTATCACTTTTGGAACTAAAATAAGTGTGTTTAAAGTCATTTTAATGCCTGAAATTGGTCGAAATACAAGCTTCTGAGAAGGAGAAAAAGTATGTATAAATGGCAATTTTGGGTCACATTGAGGCTTTACAAAGTAGTTTTTCAACATGAGGCATAATCCAAATGACATTTTGAATCAATTTTTCTACAGTCCAAAAAATCTATTATCTGATGAAAAGCGATGACCCGTGACCTGTCGAACTTTCTCCAGATGGTCAGAAATGGTAAGTTTTTTTTATATTTAATTTTTGGACTGTAAATGACTATTGCATGTGAATTATCACTTTTGGAACTAAAATAAGTGTGTTTAGAGTCATTTTAATGCCTGAAATTGGTCGAAATACAAGCTTCTGAGAAAGAGAAAAAGTCTGTAAAAATGGCAATTTTGGGTCACAATGAGGCTTTAAAAAGTGGTTATTCAACATGAGGCATAATCCAAATGACATTTTGAATCCATTTTTCTACAGTCCAAAAAATCGATTTTCTGATGAAAAGCGATTACCCGTGACCTGTCGAACTTTCTCCAGATGGTCAGAAATGGTAATTTTTTAATGTTGAATTTTTTGACTGTAAATGACTATTGCATGTGAATTCTCACTTTTGGAACTAAAATAAGTGTGTTTAGAGTCATTTTAATGCCTGAAATTGGTCGAAATACAAGCTTCTGAGAAGGAGAAAAAGTATGTATAAATGGCAATTTTGGGTCACATTGAGGCTTTACAAAGTAGTTATTCAACATGAGGCATAATCCAAATGACATTTTGAATCAATTTTTCTACAGTCCAAAAAATCTATTATCTGATGAAAAGCGATTACCCGTGACCTCTCAAACTTTCTCCAGATGGTCAGAAAAGGTAATTTTTTACTGTTTAATTTGTTGACTGTAAATGACTATTGCATGTGAATTATCACTTTTGGAACTAAAATAAGTGTGTTTAGAGTCATGTTAATGCCTAAAATTAGTCCAAATAGAAGCTTCTGAGTAGGAGAAAAAGTATGTAAAAATTGCAATTTTGGTGACATTGAGGCTTTAAAAAGTAGTTATTCAACATGAGGCACAATCCAAATGACATTTTGAATACATTTTTCTACAGTTCAAAAAATCAATTTCTGATTAAAAACGATGACCCGTGACCTGTCGAACTTTCTCCAGATGGTCAGAAAAGGTAAGTTTTTTTATATTTAATTTGTTGACTGAAAATGACTATTGCATGTGAATTATCTCTTTTGGAACTAAAATAAGTGTGTTTAGAGTCATTTTAATGCCTGAAATTGGTCGAAATACAAGCTTCTGAGAAGGAGAAAAAGTATGTATAAATGGCAATTTTGGGTCACATTGAGGCTTTACAAAGTAGTTATTCAACATGAGGCATAATCCAAATGACATTTTGGATCAATTTTTCTACAGTCCAAAAAATCTATTATCTGATGAAAAGCGATTACCCGTGACCTCTCAAACTTTCTCCAGATGGTCAGAAAAGGTAATTTTTTACTGTTTAATTTGTTGACTGTAAATTACTATTGTATGTGAATTATCACTTTTGGAACTAAAATAAGTGTGTTTAGAGTCATTTTAATGCCTGAAATTGGTCGAAATACAAGCTTCTGAGAAGGAGAAAAAGTCTGTAAAAATGGCAATTTTGGGTCACATTGAGGCTTTAAAAAGTGGTTATTCAACATGAGGCATAATCCAAATGACATTTTGAATCAATTTTTCTACAGTCCAAAAAATCGATTTTCTGATGAAAAGTGATTACCCGTGACCTGTCGAACTTTCTCCAGATGGTCAGAAATGGTAAATTTTTTTATATTTAATTTTTTGACTGTAAATGACTATTGCATGTGAATTCTCACTTTTGGAACTAAAATAAGTGTGTTTAGAGTCATTTTAATGCCTGAAATTGGTCGAAATACAAGCTGCTGAGAAGGAGAAAAAGTCTGTAAAAATGGCAATTTTAGTGACATTGAGGCTTTAAAAAGTAGTTATTCAACATGAGGCATAATCCAAATGACATTTTGAATACATTTTTCTACAGTCCAAAAAATCGATTTTCTGATGAAAAGCGATAACCCGTGACCTGTCGAACTTTCTCCAGATGGTCAGAAAAGGTAATTTTCTACTGTTTAATTTGTTGACTGTAAATGACTATTGCATGTGAATTATCACTTTTGGAACTAAAATAAGTGTGTTTAGAGTCATTTTAATGCCTAAAATTAGTCCAAATAGAAGCTTCTGAGTAGGAGAAAAAGTCTGTAAAAATTGCAATTTTGGTGACATTGAGGCTTTAAAAAGTAGTTATTCAACATGAGGCACAATCCAAATGACATTTTGAATACATTTTTCTACAGTCCAAAAAATCAATTTCTGAATAAAAACGATGACCCGTGACCTGTCGAACTTTCTCCAGATGGTCAGAAAAGGTAAGTTTTTTTATATTTAATTTGTTGACTGAAAATGACTATTGCATGTGAATTATCTCTTTTGGAACTAAAATAAGTGTGTTTAGAGTCATTTTAATGCCTGAAATTGGTCGAAATACAAGCTTCTGAGAAGGAGAAAAAGTATGTATAAATGGCAATTTTGGGTCACATTGAGGCTTTACAAAGTAGTTATTCAACATGAGGCATAATCCAAATGACATTTTGAATCAATTTTTCTACAGTCCAAAAAATCTATTATCTGATGAAAAGCGATTACCCGTGACCTCTCAAACTTTCTCCAGATGTTCAGAAATGGTAAGTTTTTTTATATTTAATTTTTGGACTGTAAATGACTATTGCATGTGAATTATCACTTTTGGAACTAAAATAAGTGTGTTTAGAGTCATTTTAATGCCTGAAATTGATCGAAATACAAGCTTCTGAGAAAGAGAAAAAGTCTGTAAAAATGGCAATTTTGGGTCACATTGAGGCTTTAAAAAGTGGTTATTCAACATGAGGCATAATCCAAATGACATTTTGAATCAATTTTTCTACAGTCCAAAAAATCGATTTTCTGATGAAAAGCGATTACCCGTGACCTGTCGAACTTTCTCCAGATGGTCAGAAATGGTAATTTTTTAATGTTTAATTTTTTGACTGTAAATGACTATTGCATGTGAATTCTCACTTTTGGAACTAAAATAAGTGTGTTTAGAGTCATTTTAATGCCTGAAATTGGTCGAAATACAAGCTTCTGAGAAGGAGAAAAAGTATGTATAAATGGCAATTTTGGGTTACATTGAGGCTTTACAAAGTAGTTATTCAACATGAGGCATAATCCAAATGACATTTTGAATCAATTTTTCTACAGTCCAAAAAATCTATTATCTGATGAAAAGTGATTACCTGTGACCTCTCAAACTTTCTCCAGATGGTCAGAAAAGGTAATTTTTTACTGTTTAATTTGTTGACTGTAAATTACTATTGTATGTGAATTATCACTTTTAGAACTAAAATAAGTGTGTTTAGAGTCATTTTAATGCCTGAAATTGGTCGAAATAGAAGCTTCTGAGTAGGAGAAAAAGTCTGTAACAATGGCAATTTTGGAGATTTTGAGACTTCAAAAAGTAGTTATTCAACATGAGGCACAATCCAAATGACATTTTGAATAAATTATTCTACAGTCCAAATAATCAATTTCTGATGAAAAATGATGACCCGTGACCTGTCGAACTTTCTCCAGATGGTCAGAAAAGGTAATTTTCTACTGTTTAATTTTTTGACTGTAAATGACTATTGCATGTGAATTCTCACTTTTGGAACTAAAATAAGTGTGTTTAGAGTCATTTTAATGCCTGAAATTGGTCGAAATACAAGCTTCTGAGAATGAGAAAAAGTCTGTAAAAATGGCAATTTTGGGTCACATTGAGGCTTTAAAAAGTGGTTATTCAACATGAGGCATAATCCAAATGACATTTTGAATCAATTTTTCTACAGTCCAAAAAATCGATTTTCTGATGAAAAGCGATTACCCGTGACCGGTCGAACTTTCTCCAGATGGTCAGAAATGGTAATTTTTGAATGTTGAATTTTTTGACTGTAAATGACTATTGCATGTGAATTCTCACTTTTGGAACTAAAATAAGTGTGTTTAGAGTCATTTTAATGCCTGAAATTGGTCGAAATACAAGCTTCTGAGAAGGAGAAAAAGTATGTATAAATGGCAATTTTGGGTCACATCGAGGCTTTACAAAGTAGTTATTCAACATGAGGCATAATCCAAATGACATTTTGAATCAATTTATCTACAGTCCAAAAAATCAATTTCTGATTAAAAACGATGACCCGTAACCTGTCGAACTTTCTCCAGATGGTCAGAAATGGTAATGTTTTTAATGTTTAATTTTTTGACTGTAAATGACTATTGCATGTGAATTATCACTTTTGGCAACTAAAATAAGTGTGTTTAGAGTTGTTTTAATGCCTGAAATTGGTCGAAATACAAGCTTCTGAGAAGGAGAAAAAGTATGTGTACATGGCAATTTTGGGTCACATTGAGGCTTTAAAAAGTAGTTATTCAACATGAGGCATAATCCAAATGACATTTTGAATACATTTTTCTACAGTCCAAAAAAACGATTTTCTGATGAAAAGCGATTACCCGTGACCTGTTGAACTTTCTCCAGATGGTCAGAAATGGTAATTTTTTTATATTTAATTTTTGGACTGTAAATGACTATTGCATGTGAATTATCACTTTTGGAACTAAAATAAGTGTGTTTAGAGTCATTTTAATGCCTGAAAATGGACGAAATAGAAGATTCTGAGTAGGAGAAAAAGTCTGTAAAAATGGCAATTTTGGTGACATTGAGGCTTTAAAAAGTAGTTATTCAACATGATGCACAATCCAAATGACATTTTGAATACATTTTTCAACAGTCCAAAAAATCAATTTCTGATGAAAAACGATGACCCGTGACCTGTCGAACTTTCTTCAGATGGTCAGAAATGGTAATTTTTTACTGTTTAATTTGTTGACTGTAAATGACTATTGCATGTGAATTCTCACTTTTGGAACTAAAATAAGTGTGTTTAGAGTCATTTTAATGCCTGAAATTGGTCGAAATAGAAGCTTCTGAGTAGGAGAAAAAGTCTGTAAAAATGGCAATTTTGGGTCACATTGAGGCTTTAAAAAGTAGTTATTCAACATGAGGCATAATCCAAATGACATTTTGAATCAATTTTGCTATAGTCCAAAAAATCAATTTTCTGATGAAAAGCGATAACCCGTGACCTGTCGAACTTTCTCCAGATGGTCAGAAATGGTAATTTTTGAATATTTAATTTTTTGACAGTAAATGACTATTGCATGTGAATTGTCACTTTTGGAACTAAAAAAGGCGTGTTTAGAGTCATTTTAATGCCTGAAATTGGTTGAAATAGAAGCTTCTGAGTAGGAGAAAAAGTCTGTAAAAATGGCAATTTTGGAGATATTGAGACTTCAAAAAGTAGTTATTCAACATGAGGCACAATCCAAATGACATTTTGAATAAAATATTCTACAGTCCAAATAATCAATTTCTGATGAAAAATGATGACCCGTGACCTGTCGAACTTTCTCCAGATGGTCAGAAAAGATAATTTTCTACTGTTTAATTTGTTGACTGTAAATGACTATTGCATGTGAATTATCACTTTTGGAACTAAAATAAGTGTGTTTAGAGTCATATTAATGCCTAAAATTAGTCCAAATAGAAGCTTCTGAGTAGGAGAAAAAGTCTGTAAAAATTGCAATTTTGGTGACATTGAGGCTTTAAAAAGTAGTTATTCAACATGAGGCACAATCCAAATGACATTTTGAATACATTTTTCTACAGTCCAAAAAATCAATTTCTGATTAAAAACGATGACCCGTGACCTGTCGAACTTTCTCCAGATGGTCAGAAAAGGTAAGTTTTTTTATATTTAATTTTTTGACTGTAAATGACTATTGCATGTGAATTATCTCTTTTGGAACTAAAATAAGTGTGTTTAGAGTCATTTTAATGCCTGAAATTGGTCGAAATACAAGTTTCTGAGAAGGAGAAAAAGTATGTATAAATGGCAATTTTGGGTCACATTGAGGCTTTACAAAGTAGTTATTCAACATGAGGCATAATCCAAATGACATTTTGAATCAATTTTTCTACAGTCCAAAAAATCTATTATCTGATGAAAAGCGATTACCCGTGACCTCTCAAACTTTCTCCAGATGGTCAGAAATGGTAAGTTTTTTTATATTTAATTTTTGGACTGTAAATGACTATTGCATGTGAATTATCACTTTTGGAACTAAAATAAGTGTGTTTAGAGTCATTTTAATGCCTGAAATTGGTCGAAATACAAGCTTCTGAGAAGGAGAAAAAGTCTGTAAAAATGGCAATTTTGGGTCACATTGAGGCTTTAAAAAGTGGTTATTCAACATGAGGCATAATCCAAATGACATTTTGAATCAATTTTTCTACAGTCCAAAAAATCGATTTTCTGATGAAAAGCGATTACCCGTGACCTGTCGAACTTTCTCCAGATGGTCAGAAATGGTAATTTTTTAATGTTGAATTTTTTGACTGTAAATGACTATTGCATGTGAATTCTCACTTTTGGAACTAAAATAAGTGTGTTTAGAGTCATTTTAATGCCTGAAATTGGTCGAAATACAAGCTTCTGAGAAGGAGAAAAAGTATGTATAAATGGCAATTTTGGGTCACATTGAGGCTTTACAAAGTAGTTTTTCAACATGAGGCATAATCCAAATGACATTTTGAATCCATTTTTCTACAGTCCAAAAAATCTATTATCTGATGAAAAGCGATTACCCGTGACCTCTCAAACTTTCTCCAGATGGTCAGAAAAGGTAATTTTTTACTGTTTAATTTGTTGACTGTAAATTACTATTGTATGTGAATTATCACTTTTGGAACTAAAATAAGTGTGTTTAGAGTCATTTTAATGCCTGAAATTGGTCGAAATACAAGCTTCTGAGAAGGAGAAAAAGTCTGTAAAAATGGCAATTTTGGGTCACATCGAGGCTTTACAAAGTAGTTATTCAACATGAGGCATAATCCAAATTACATTTTGAATCAATTTTAATACAGTCCAAAAAATCTATTATCTGATGAAAAGCGATTACCCGTGACCTCTCAAACTTTCTCCAGATGGTCAGAAATGGTAAGTTTTTTTATATTTAATTTTTTGACTGTAAATGACTATTGCATGTGAATTCTCACTTTTGGAACTAAAATAGGTGTGTTTAGAGTCATTTTAATGCCTGAAATTGGTCGAAATACAAGCTTCTGAGAAGGAGAAAAAGTATGTATAAATGGCAATTTTGGGTCACATTGAGGCTTTACAAAGTAGTTATTCAACATGAGGCATAATCCAAATGACCTTTTGAATCAATTTTTCTACAGTCCAAAAAATCAATTTCTGATTAAAAACGATGACCCGTAACCTGTCGAACTTTCTCCAGATGGTCAGAAATGGTAATTTTTTTAATGTTTTTAATTTTTTGACTGTAAATGACTATTGCATGTGAATGATCACTTTTGGCAACTAAAATAAGTGTGTTTAGAGTTGTTTTAATGCCTGAAATTGGTCGAAATACAAGCTGCTGAGAAGGAGAAAGTCTGTAAAAATGGCAATTTTGGTGACATTGAGGCTTTAAAAAGTAGTTATTCAACATGAGGCATAATCCAAATGACATTTTGAATACATTTTTCTACAGTCCAAAAAATCGATTTTCTGATGAAAAGCGATTACCCGTGACCTGTTGAACTTTCTCCAGATGGTCAGAAATGGTAATTTTTTTATATTTAATTTTTGGACTGTAAATGACTATTGCATGTGAATTATCACTTTTGGAACTAAAATAAGTGTGTTTAGAGTCATTTTAATGCCTGAAAATGGACGAAATAGAAGATTCTGAGTAGGAGAAAAAGTCTGTAAAAATGGCAATTTTGGTGACATTGAGGCTTTAAAAAGTAGTTATTCAACATGATGCACAATCCAAATGACATTTTGAATACATTTTTCAACAGTCCAAAAAATCAATTTCTGATTAAAAACGATGACCCGTGACCTGTCGAACTTTCTCCAGATGGTCAGAAAAGGTAAGTTTTTTTATATTTAATTTCTTGACTGAAAATGACTATTGCATGTGAATTATCTCTTTTGGAACTAAAATAAGTGTGTTTAGAGTCATATTAATGCCTAAAATTAGTCCAAATAGAAGCTTCTGAGTAGGAGAAAAAGTCTGTAAAAATTGCAATTTTGGTGACATTGAGGCTTTAAAAAGTAGTTATTCAACATGAGGCACAATCCAAATGACATTTTGAATAAATTATTCTACAGTCCAAATAATCAATTTCTGATGAAAAACGATGACCCGTGACCTGTCGAACTTTTTCCAGATGGTCAGAAAAGGTACGTTTTTTTATATTTAATTTCTTGACTGAAAATGACTATTGCATGTGAATTATCTCTTTTGGAACTAAAATAAGTGTGTTTAGAGTCATTTTAATGCCTGAAATTGGTCGAAATACAAGCTTCTGAGAAGGAGAAAAAGTATGTATAAATGGCAATTTTGGGTCACATTGAGGCTTTACAAAGTAGTTATTCAACATGAGGCATAATCCAAATGACATTTTGAATCAATTTTTCTACAGTCCAAAAAATCTATTATCTGATGCAAAGCGATTACCCGTGACCTCTCAAACTTTCTCCAGATGTTCAGAAATGGTAAGTTTTTTTATATTTAATTTTTGGACTGTAAATGACTATTGCATGTGAATTATCACTTTTGGAACTAAAATAAGTGTGTTTAGAGTCATTTTAATGCCTGAAATTGGTCGAAATACAAGCTTCTGAGAAGGAGAAAAAGTATGTATAAATGGCAATTTTGGGTCACATTGAGGCTTTACAAAGTAGTTATTCAACATGAGGCATAATCCAAATGACATTTTGAATCAATTTTTCTACAGTCCAAAAAATCTATTATCTGATGAAAAGCGATTACCCGTGACCTCTCAAACTTTCTCCAGATGGTCAGAAATGGTAAGTTTTTTTATATTTAATTTTTGGACTGTAAATGACTATTGCATGTGAATTCTCACTTTTGGAACTAAAATAAGTGTGTTTAGAGTCATTTTAATGCCTGAAATTGGTCGAAATACAAGCTTCTGAGAAGGAGAAAAAGTATGTATAAATGGCAATTTTGGGTCACATCGAGGCTTTACAAAGTAGTTATTCAACATGAGGCATAATCCAAATTACATTTTGATTACATTTTTCTACAGTCCAAAAAATCGATTTTCTAATGAAAAGCGATTACCCGTGACCTGTTGAACTTTCTCCAGATGGTCAGAAATGGTAATTTTTTTATATTTAATTTTTGGACTGTAAATGACTATTGCATGTGAATTATCACTTTTGGAACTAAAATAAGTGTGTTTAGAGTCATTTTAATGCCTGAAAATGGACGAAATAGAAGATTCTGAGTAGGAGAAAAAGTCTGTAAAAATGGCAATTTTGGTGACATTGAGGCTTTAAAAAGTAGTTATTCAACATGATGCACAATCCAAATTACATTTTGAATACATTTTTCAACAGTCCAAAAAATCAATTTCTGATGAAAAACGATGACCCGTGACCTGTCGAACTTTCTTCAGATGGTCAGAAATGGTAATTTTTTACTGTTTAATTTGTTGACTGTAAATGACTATTGCATGTGAATTCTCACTTTTGGAACTAAAATAAGTGTGTTTAGAGTAATTTTAATGCCTGAAATTGGTCGAAATACAAGCTGCTGAGAAGGAGAAAAAGTCTGTAAAAATGGCAATTTTGGGTCACATTGAGGCTTTAAAAAGTAGTTATTCAACATGAGGCATAATCCAAATGACATTTTGAATCAATTTTGCTATAGTCCAAAAAATCGATTTTCTGATGAAAAGCGATAACCCGTGACCTGTCGAACTTTCTCCAGATGGTCAGAAATGGTAATTTTTGAATATTTAATTTTTTGACAGTAAATGACTATTGCATGTGAATTCTCACTTTTGGAACTAAAAAAGGCGTGTTTAGAGTCATTTTAATGCCTGAAATTGGTTGAAATAGAAGCTTCTGAGTAGGAGAAAAAGTCTGTAAAAATGGCAATTTTGGAGATATTGAGACTTCAAAAAGTAGTTATTCAACATGAGGCACAATCCAAATGACATTTTGAATAAATTATTCTACAGTCCAAATAATCAATATCTGATGAAAAATGATGACCCGTGACCTGTCGAACTTTCTCCAGATGGTCAGAAAAGGTAATTTTCTACTGTTTAATTTGTTGACTGTAAATGACTATTGCGTGTGAATTATCACTTTTGGAACAAAAATAAGTGTGTTTAGAGTCATATTAATGCCTAAAATTAGTCCAAATAGAAGCTTCTGAGTAGGAGAAAAAGTCTGTAAAAATTGCAATTTTGGTGACATTGAGGCTTTAAAAAGTAGTTATTCAACATGAGGCACAATCCAAATGACATTTTGAATACATTTTTCTACAGTCCAAAAAAACTATTATCTGATGAAAAGCGATTACCCGTGACCTCTCAAACTTTCTCCAGATGGTCAGAAAAGGTAATTTTTTACTGTTTAATTTGTTGACTGTAAATTACTATTGTATGTGAATTATCTCTTTTGGAACTAAAATAAGTGTGTTTAGAGTCATTTTAATGCATGAAATTGGTCGAAATACAATCTGCTGAGAAGGAGAAAAAGTCTGTAAAAATGGCAATTTTGGTGACATTGAGGCTTTAAAAAGTAGTTATTCAACATGATGCACAATCCAAATGACATTTTGAATACATTTTTCAACAGTCCAAAAAATCAATTTCTGATGAAAAACGATGACCCGTGACCTGTCGAACTTTCTCCAGATGGTCAGAAATGGTAATTTTTTACTGTTTAATTTGTTGACTGTAAATGACTATTGCAAATGAATTATCACTTTTGGAACTAAAATAAGTGTGTTTAGAGTCATTTTAATGCATGAAATTGGTCGAAATAGAAGCTTCTGAGTAGGAGAAAAAGTCTGTAAAAATGGCAATTTTGGTGACATTGAGGCTTTAAAAAGTAGTTATTCAACATGAGGCACAATCCAAATGACATTTTGAATCAATTTTGCTATAGTCCAAAAAATCAATTTTCTTATGAAAAGCGATAACCCGTGACCTGTCGAACTTTCTCCAGATGGTCAGAAATGGTAATTTTTGAATGTTTAATTTTTTGACTGTAAATGACTATTGCATGTGAATTCTCACTTTTGGAACTAAAAAAGGCGTGTTTAGAGTCATTTTAATGCCTGAAATTGGTCGAAATACAAGCATCTGAGAAGGAGAAAAAGTCTGTAAAAATGGCAATTTTGGGTCACATTGAGGCTTTAAAAAGTGGTTATTCAACATGAGGCATAATCCAAATGACATTTTGAATCAATTTTTCTACAGTCCAAAAAATCTATTATCTGATGAAAAGCGATTACCCGTGACCTCTCAAACTTTCTCCAGATGGTCAGAAATGGTAAGTTTTTTTATATTTAATTTGTTGACTGTAAATTACTATTGTATGTGAATTATCACTTTTAGAACTAAAATAAGTGTGTTTAGAGTCATTTTAATGCCTGAAATTGGTCGAAATAGAAGCTTCTGAGTAGGAGAAAAAGTCTGTAACAATGGCAATTTTGGTGACATTGAGGCTTTAAAAAATAGTTATTCAACATGAGGCACAATCCAAATGACATTTTGAATCAATTTATCTACAGTCCAAAAAATCAATTTCTGATTAAAAACGATGACCCGTGACCTGTTGAACTTTCTCCAGATGGTCAGAAATGGTAATTTTTGAATATTTAATTTTTTGACTGTAAATGACTATTGCATGTGAATTCTCACTTTTGGAACTAAAAAAGGCGTGTTTAGAGTCATTTTAATGCCTTAAATTGGTTGAATTAGAAGCTTCTGAGTAGGAGAAAAAGTCTGTAAAAATGGCAATTTTGGAGATATTGAGACTTCAAAAAGTAGTTATTCAACATGAGGCACAATCCAAATGACATTTTGAATAAATTATTCTACAGTCCAAATAATCAATTTCTGATGAAAAATGATGACCCGTGACCTGTCGAACTTTCTCCAGATGGTCAGAAAAGGTAATTTTCTACTGTTTAATTTTTTGACTGTAAATGACTATTGCATGTGAATTCTCACTTTTGGAACTAAAAAAGGCGTGTTTAGAGTCATTTTAATGCCTTAAATTGGTTGAAATAGAAGCTTCTGAGTAGGAGAAAAAGTCTGTAAAAATGGCAATTTTGGAGATTTTGAGACTTCAAAAAGTAGTTATTCAACATGATGCACAATCCAAATGAGATTTTGAATACATTTTTCTACAGTCCAAAAAATCAATTTCTTTTTAAAAACGATGACCCGTGACCCGTCGAACTTTCTCCAGATGGTCAGAAAAGGTAAGTTTTTTTATATTTAATTTGTTGACTGAAAATGACTATTGCATGTGAATTATCTCTTTTGGAACTAAAATAAGTGTGTTTAGAGTCATTTTAATGCCTGAAATTGGTCGAAATAAAAGCTTCTGAGAAGGAGAAAAAGTATGTATAAATGGCAATTTTGGGTCACATTGAGGCTTTAAAAAGTAGTTATTCAACATGAGGCACAATCCAAATGACATTCTGAATCAATTCATCTGCAGTCCAAAAAATCAATTTCTGATTAAAAACGATGACCCGTGACCTGTCGAACTTACTCCAGATGGTCAGAAATGGTAATTTTTTAATGTTTAATTTTTTGACTGTAAATGACTATTGCATGTGAATTATCACTTTTGGAACTAAAATCAACGTGTTTAGAGGCATTTTAATGCCTGAAATTGGTCGAAATACAAGCTTCTGAGAAGGAGAAAAAGTCTGTAAAAATGGCAATTTTGGGTCACATTGAGGCTTTAAAAAGTGGTTATTCAACATGAGGCATAATCCAAATGACATTTTGAATCAATTTTTCTACAGTCCAAAAAATCGATTTTCTGATGAAAAGCGATTACCCGTGACCTGTTGAACTTTCTCCAGATGGTCAGAAATGGTAATTTTTTTATATTTAATTTTTGGACTGTAAATGACTATTGCATGTGAATTATCACTTTTGGAACTAAAATAAGTGTGTTTAGAGTCGTTTTAATGCCTGAAATTGGTCGAAATACAAGCTGCTGAGAAGGAGAAAAAGTCTGTAAAAATGGCAATTTTGGTGACATTGAGGCTTTAAAAAGTAGTTATTCAACATGATGCACAATCCAAATGACATTTTGAATACATTTTTCAACAGTCCAAAAAATCAATTTCTGATGAAAAACGATGACCCGTGACCTGTCGAACTTTCTCCAGATGGTCAGAAATGGTAATTTTTTACTGTTTAATTTGTTGACTGTAAATGACTATTGCATGTGAATTCTCACTTTTGGAACTAAAAAAGGCGTGTTTAGAGTCATTTTAATGCCTGAAATTGGTCGAAATACAAGCATCTGAGAAGGAGAAAAAGTCTGTAAAAATGGCAATTTTGGGTCACATTGAGGCTTTAAAAAGTGGTTATTCAACATGAGGCATAATCCAAATGACATTTTGAATCAATTTTTCTACAGTCCAAAAAATCAAATTTGTGATGAAAAGCGATTACCCGTGACCTGTCAAACTTTCTACAGATGGTCAGAAATGGTAATTTTTTTATATTTAATTTTTAGACTGTAAATGACTATTGCATGTGAATTATCACTTTTGGAACTAAAATAAGTGTGTTTAGAGTCATTTTAATGCCTGAAATTGGTTGAAATAGAAGCTTCTGAGTAGGAGAAAAAGTCTGTAAAAATGGCAATTTTGGAGATATTGAGACTTCAAAAAGTAGTTATTCAACATGAGGCACAATCCAAATGACATTTTGAATAAATTATTCTACAGTCCAAATAATCAATTTCTGATGAAAAATGATGACCCGTGACCTGTCGAACTTTCTCCAGATGGTCAGAAAAGGTAAGTTTTTTTATATTTAATTTTTGGACTGTAAATGACTATTGCATGTGAATTATCACTTTTGGAACTAAAATAAGTGTGTTTAGAGTCATTTTAATGCCTGAAATTGGTCGAAATACAAGCTTCTGAGAAGGAGAAAAAGTATGTATAAATGGCAATTTTGGGTCACATTGAGGCTTTACAAAGTAGTTATTCAACATGAGGCATAATCCAAATGACATTTTGAATCAATTTTTCTACAGTCCAAAAAATCGATTTTCTGATGAAAAGCGATTACCCGTGACCTCTCAAACTTTCTCCAGATGGTCAGAAAAGGTAATTTTTTACTGTTTAATTTGTTGACTGTAAATTACTATTGTATGTGAATTATCACTTTTAGAACTAAAATAAGTGTGTTTAGAGTCATTTTAATGCCTGAAATTGGTCGAAATAGAAGCTTCTGAGTAGGAGAAAAAGTCTGTAACAATGGCAATTTTGGTGACATTGAGGCTTTAAAAAGTAGTTATTCAACATGAGGCATAATCCAAATGACATTTTGAATACATTTTTCTACAGTCCAAAAAAACGATTTTCTGATGAAAAGCGATTACCCGTGACCTGTTGAACTTTCTCCAGATGGTCAGAAATGGTAATTTTTTTATATTTAATTTTTGGACTGTAAATGACTATTGCATGTGAATTATCACTTTTGGAACTAAAATAAGTGTGTTTAGAGTCATTTTAATGCCTGAAATTGGTCGAAATACAAGCTTCTGAGGAGAAAAAGTATGTATAAATGGCAATTTTGGGTCACATTGAGGCTTTACAAAGTAGTTATTCAACATGAGGCATAATCCAAATGACATTTTGAATCAATTTTTCTACAGTCCAAAAAATCTATTATCTGATGAAAAGCGATTACCCGTGACCTCTCAAACTTTCTCCAGATGTTCAGAAATGGTAATTTTTTTATATTAAATTTTTTGACTGTAAATGACTATTGCATGTGAATTATCACTTTTGGAACTAAAATAAGTGTGTTTAGAGTTGTTTTAATGCCTGAAATTGGCCGAAATACAAGCTGCTGAGAAGGAGAAAAAGTCTGTAAAAATGGCAATATTGGTCACATTGAGGCTTTACAAAGTAGTTATTCAACATGAGGCATAATCCAAATGACATTTTGAATCAATTTTTCTACAGTCCAAAAAATCTATTCTCTGATGAAAAGCGATTACCCGTGACCTGTCGAACTTTCTCCAGATGGTCAGAAAAATTAAGTTTTTTTATATTTAATTTGTTGACTGAAAATGACTATTGCATGTGAATTATCTCTTTTGGAACTAAAATAAGTGTGTTTAGAGTCATTTTAATGCCTGAAATTGGTCGAAATAGAAGCTTCTGAGTAGGAGAAAAAGTCTGTAAAAATGGCAATTTTGGTGACATTGAGGCTTTAAAAAGTAGTTATTCAACATGAGGCACAATCCAAATGACATTCTGAATCAATTCATCTGCAGTCCAAAAAATCAATTTCTGATTAAAAACGATGACCCGTGACCTGTCGAACTTACTCCAGATGGTCAGAAATGGTAATTTTTTAATGTTTAATTTTTTGACTGTAAATGACTATTGCATGTGAATTATCACTTTTGGAACTAAAATCAGTGTGTTTAGAGGCATTTTAATGCCTGAAATTGGTCGAAATACAAGCTGCTGAGAAGGAGAAAAAGTCTGTAAAAATGGCAATTTTGGTGACCTTGAGACTTTAAAAAGTAGTTATTCAACATGATGCACAATCCAAATGACATTTTGAATACATTTTTCAACAGTCCAAAAAATCAATTTCTGATGAAAAACGATGACCCGTGACCTGTCGAACTTTCTCCAGATGGTCAGAAATGGTAATTTTTTACTGTTTAATTTGTTGACTGTAAATGACTATTGCAAATGAATTATCACTTTTGGAACTAAAATAAGTGTGTTTAGAGTCATTTTAATGCCTGAAATTGGTCGAAATAGAAGCTTCTGAGTAGGAGAAAAAGTCTGTAAAAATGGCAATTTTGGTGACATTGAGGCTTTAAAAAGTAGTTATCAACATGAGGCACAATCCAAATGACATTTTGAATCAATTTATCTACAGTCCAAAAAATCAATTTTCTGATTAAAAACGATGACCCGTGACCTGTCGAACTTTCTCCGGATGGTCAGAAATGGTAATTTTTAATGTTTCATTTTTTGACTGTAAATGACTATTGCATGTGAATTCTCACTTTTGGAACTAAAATAAGTGTGTTTAGAGTCATTTTAATGCCTGAAATTGGTCGAAATACAAGCTTCTGAGAAGGAGAAAAAGTCTGTAAAAATGGCAATTTTGGGTCACATTGAGGCTTTACAAAGTAGTTATTCAACATGAGGCATAATCCAAATGACATTTTGAATCAATTTTTCTACAGTCCAAAAAATCTATTATCTGATGAAAAGCGATTACCCGTGACCTCTCAAACTTTCTCCAGATGTTCAGAAATGGTAATTTTTTAATGTTTAATTTTTTGACTGTAAATGACTATTGCATGTGAATTCTCACTTTTGGAACTAAAATAAGTGTGTTTAGAGTCATTTTAATGCCTGAAATTGGTCGAAATAGAAGCTTCTGAGTAGGAGAAAAAGTCTGTAACAATGGCAATTTTGGTGACATTGAGGCTTTAAAAAGTAGTTATTCAACATGAGGCACAATCCAAATGACATTTTGAATCAATTTATCTACAGTCCAAAAAATCAATTTCTGATTAAAAACGATGACCCGTAACCTGTCGAACTTTCTCCAGATGGTCAGAAATGGTAATTTTTGAATGTTTAATTTTTTGACTGTAAATGACTATTGCATGTGAATTATCACTTTTGGAACTAAAATAAGTGTGTTTAGAGTTGTTTTAATGCCTGAAATTGGCCGAAATACAAGCTGCTGAGAAGGAGAAAAAGTCTGTAAAAATGGCAATATTGGTGACATTGAGGCTTTAAAAAGTAGTTATTCAACATGAGGCATAATCCAAATGACATTTTGAATACATTTTTCTACAGTCCAAAAAATCGATTTTCTGATGAAAAGCGATTACCCGTGACCTGTTGAACTTTCTCCAGATGGTCAGAAATGGTAATTTTTTTATATTTTATTTTTGGACTGTAAATGACTATTGTATGTGAATTATCACTTTTAGAACTAAAATAAGG
Organism: Triturus cristatus; assembly: GCF_964204655.1. NCBI lineage: Eukaryota > Metazoa > Chordata > Amphibia > Caudata > Salamandridae > Triturus > Triturus cristatus. The sequence continues at coordinate 966,073,496 of NC_140589.1, forward strand.
TGTTTAGAGTCATTTTAATGGCTGAAATTGGTCGAAATACAAGCTGCTGAGAAGGAGAAAAAGTCTGTAAAAATGGCAATTTTGGTGACATTGAGGCTTTAAAAAGTAGTTATTCAACATGATGCACAATCCAAATAACATTTTGAATACATTTTTCAACGGTCCAAAAAATCAATTTCTGATGAAAAACGATGACCCGTGACCTGTCGAACTTTCTCCAGATGGTCAGAAATGGTAATTTTTTAATGTTTAATTTTTTGACTGTAAATGACTATTGCATGTGAATTCTCACTTTTGGAACTAAAATAAGTGTGTTTAGAGTCATTTTAATGCCTGAAATTGGTCGAAATAGAAGCTTCTGAGTAGGAGAAAAAGTCTGTAAAAATGGCAATTTTGGTGACATTGAGGCTTTAAAAAGTAGTTATTCAACATTAGGCACAATCCAAATGACATTTTGAATCAATTTATCTACAGTCCAAAAAATCAATTTCTGATTAAAAACGATGACCCGTGACCTGTCGAACTTTCTCCAGATGGTCAGAAATGGTAATTTTTTAATGTTTAATTTTTTGACTGTAAATGACTATTGCATGTGAATTCTCACTTTTGGAACTAAAAAAGGCGTGTTGAGAGTCATTTTAATGCCTGAAATTGGTTGAAATACAAGCTTCTGAGAAGGAGAAAAAGTCCGTAAAAATGGCGATTTTGGGTCACATTGAGGCTTTAAAAAGTGGTTCTTCAACATTAGGCATAATCCAAATGACATTTTGAATCAATTTTTCTACAGTCCAAAAAATCAAATTTGTGATGAAAAGCGATTACCCGTGACCTGTCAAACTTTCTACAGATGGTCAGAAATGGTAATTTTTTTATATTTAATTTTTAGACTGTAAATGACTATTGCATGTGAATTCTCACTTTTGGAACTAAAATAAGTGTGTTTAGAGTCATTTTAATGCCTGAAATTGGTTGAAATACAAGCTTCTGAGAAGGAGAAAAAGTATGTATAAATGGCAATTTTGGGTCACATTGAGGCTTTACAAAGTAGTTATTCAACATGAGGCATAATCCAAATGACATTTTGAATCAATTTTTCTACAGTCCAAAAAATCGATTTTCTGATGAAAAGCGATTACCCGTGACCTGTTGAACTTTCTCCAGATGGTCAGAAATGGTAATTTTTTTATATTTAATTTTTGGACTGTAAATGACTATTGCATGTGAATTATCACTTTTGGAACTAAACTAAGTGTGTTTAGAGTCATTTTAATGCCTGAAATTGGTCGAAATACAAGCTTCTGAGAAGGAGAAAAAGTCTGTAAAAATGGCAATTTTGGGTCACATTGAGGCTTTAAAAAGTAGTTATTCAACATGATGCACAATCCAAATGACATTTTGAATACATTTTTCAACAGTCCAAAAAATCAATTTCTGATGAAAAACGATGACCCGTGACCTGTCGAACTTTCTTCAGATGGTCAGAAATTGTAATTTTTTACTGTTTAATTTGTTGACTGTAAATGACTATTGCATGTGAATTATCACTTTTGGAACTAAAATATGTGTGTTTAGAGTCATTTTAATGCCTGAAATTGGTTGAAATACAAGCTTCTGAGAAGGAGAAAAAGTCTGTAAAAATGGCAATTTTGGGTCACATTGAGGCTTTAAAAAGTGGTTATTCAACATGAGGCATAATCCAAATGACATTTTGAATCAATTTTGCTATAGTCCAAAAAATCAAATTTGTGATGAAAAGCGATTACCCGTGACCTGTCAAACTTTCTACAGATGGTCAGAAATGGTAATTTTTGAATATTTAATTTTTTGACTGTAAATGACTATTGCATGTGAATTATCACTTTTGGAACTAAAATAAGTGTGTTTAGAGTCATTTTAATTCCTAAAATTGGTCCAAATAGAAGCTTCTGAGTAGGAGAAAAAGTCTGTAAAAATGGCAATTTTGGTGACATTGAGGCTTTAAAAAGTAGTTATTCAACATGAGGCATAATCCAAATGACATTTTGAATCAATTTTTCTACAGTCCAAAAAATCTATTATCTGATGAAAAGCGATTACCCGTGACCTGTCGAACTTTCTCCAGATGGTCAGAAAAGGTAATTTTTACTGTTTAATTTGTTGACTGTAAATTACTATTGCATGTGAATTATCACTTTTGGAACTAAAATAAGTGTGTTTAGAGTCATTTTAATGTCTGAAATTGGTTGAAATAGAAGCTTCTGAGTAGGAGAAAAAGTCTGTAAAAATGGCAATTTTGGAGATATTGAGACTTCAAAAAGTAGTTATTCAACATGAGGCACAATCCAAATGACATTTTGAATACATTATTCTACAGTCCAAATAATCAATTTCTGATGAAAAATGATGACCCGTGACCTGTCGAACTTTCTCCAGATGGTCAGAAAAGGTAAGTTTTTTTATATTTAATTTGTTGACTGAAAATGACAATTCACATGCAATAATCTCTTTTGGAACTAAAATAAGTGTGTTTAGAGTCATTTTAATGCCTGAAATTGGTCGAAATACAAGCTTCTGAGAAGGAGAAAAAGTATGTATAAATGGCAATTTTGGGTCACATTGAGGCTTTACAAAGTAGTTATTCAACATGAGGCATAATCCAAATGACATTTTGAATCAATTTTTCTACAGTCCAAAAAATCTATTATCTGATGAAAAGCGATTACCCGTGACCTCTCAAACTTTCTCCAGATGTTCAGAAATGGTAAGTTTTTTTATATTTAATTTTTGGACTGTAAATGACTATTGCATGTGAATTATCACTTTTGGAACTAAAATAAGTGTGTTTAGAGTCATTTTAATGCCTGAAATTGGTCGAAATAGAAGCTTCTGAGTAGGAGAAAAAGTCTGTAAAAATGGCAATTTTGGTGACATTGAGGCTTTAAAAAGTAGTTATTTAACATGAGGCACAATCCAAATGACATTTTGAATCAATTTATCTACAGTCCAAAAAATCAATTTCTGATTAAAAACGATGACCCGTGACCTGTCGAACTTTCTCCGGATGGTCAGAAATGGTAATTTTTTAATGTTTAATTTTTTGACTGTAAATGACTATTGCATGTGAATTCTCACTTTTGGAACTAAAATAAGTGTGTTTAGAGTCATTTTAATGCCTGAAATTGGTCGAAATACAAGCTGCTGAGAAGGAGAAAAAGTCTGTAAAAATGGCAATTTTGGGTCACATTGAGGCTTTAAAAAGTAGTTATTCAACATGAGGCATAATCCAAATGACATTTTGAATCAATTTTGCTATAGTCCAAAAAATCAATTTTCTGATGAAAAGCGATAACCCGTGACCTGTCGAACTTTCTCCAGATGGTCAGAAATGGTAATTTTTGAATGTTTAATTTTTTGACTGTAAATGACTATTGCATGTGAATTCTCACTTTTGGAACTAAAAAAGGCGTGTTTAGAGTCATTTTAATGCCTGAAATTGGTCGAAATACAAGCATCTGAGAAGGAGAAAAGGTCTATAAAAATGGCAATTTTGGGTCACATTGAGGCTTTAAAAAGTGGTTATTCAACATGAGGCATAATCAAAATGACATTTTGAATCAATTTTTCTACAGTCCAAAAAATCAAATTTGTGATGAAAAGCGATGACCCGTGACCTGTCGAACTTTCTCCAGATGGTCAGAAATGGTAATTTTTTACTGTTTAATTTGTTGACTGTAAATGACTATTGCATGTGAATTATCACTTTTGGAACTAACATAAGTGTGTTTAGAGTCATTTTAATGCCTGAAACTGGTCCTAATAGAAGCTTCTGAGTAGGAGAAAAAGTCTGTAAAAATGGCAATTTTGGTGACATTGAGGCTTTAAAAAGTAGTTATTCAACATGAGGCACAATCCAAATGACATTTTGAATCAATTTATCTACAGTCCAAAAAATCAATTTTCTGAGAAATGAAGATGACCCGTGACCTGTCGAGCTTTCTCCAGATGGTCAGAAATGGTAATTTTTTATATTTTATTTTTGGACTGTAAATAACTTTTGGATGTGAATTATCTCTTTTGGAACTAAAATAAGTGTGTTTAGAGTCATTTTAATGCCTGAAATTGGTCGAAATAGAAGCTTCTGAGTAGGAGAAAAAGTCTGTAAAAATGGCAATTTTGGTGACATTGAGGCTTTAAAAAGTAGTTATTCAACATGAGGCACAATCCAAATGACATTCTGAATCAATTCATCTGCAGTCCAAAAAATAAATTTCTGATTAAAAACGATGACCCGTGACCTGTCGAACTTACTCCAGATGGTCAGAAATGGTAATTTTTTAATGTTTAATTTTTTGACTGTAAATGACTATTGCATGTGAATTATCACTTTTGGAACTAAAATCAGTGTGTTTAGAGGCATTTTAATGCCTGAAATTGGTCGAAATACAAGCTGCTGAGAAGGAGAAAAAGTCTGTACAAATGGCAATTTTGGGTCACATTGAGGCTTTAAAAAGTAGTTATTCAACATGAGGCATAATCCAAATGACATTTTGAATCAATTTTGCTATAGTCCAAAAATTCAATTTTCTGATGAAAAGCGATAACCCGTGACCTGTCGAACTTTCTCCAGATGGTCAGAAATGGTAATTTTTGAATATTTAATTTTTTAACTGTAAATGACTATTGCATGTGAATTCTCACTTTTGGAACTAAAAAAGGCGTGTTTAGAGTCATTTTAATGCCTGAAATTGGTTGAAATAGAAGCTTCTGAGTAGGAGAAAAAGTCTGTAAAAATGGCAATTTTGGAGATATTGAGACTTCAAAAAGTAGTTATTCAACATGAGGCACAATCCAAATGACATTTTGAATAAATTATTCTACAGTCCAAATAATCAATTTCTGATGAAAAATGATGACCCGTGACTTGTCGAACTTTCTCCAGATGGTCAGAAAAGGTAATTTTCTACTGTTTAATTTGTTGACTGTAAATGACTATTGCATGCGAATTATCACTTTTGGAACTAAAATAAGTGTGTTTAGAGTCATTTTAATGCCTGAAATTGGTCCAAATAGAAGCTTCTGAGTAGGAGAAAAAGTCTGTAAAAATGGCAATTTTGGTGACATTGAGGCTTTAAAAAGTAGTTATTCAACATTAGGCACAATCCAAATGACAATTTGAATCAATTTATCTACAGTCCAAAAAATCAATTTCCGATTAAAAACGATGACCCGTGACCTGTCAAACTTTCTCCAGATGGTCAGAAATGGTAATTTTTTAATGTTTAATTTTTTGACTGTAAATGACTATTGCCTGTGAATTCTCACTTTTGGAACTAAAAAAGGCGTGTTGAGAGTCATTTTAATGCCTGAAATTGGTTGAAATACAAGCTTCTGAGAAGGAGAAAAAGTCTGTAAAAATGGCAATTTTGGGTCACATTGAGGCTTTAAAAAGTGGTTATTCAACATGAGGCATAATCCAAATGACATTTTGAATCAATTTTTCTACAGTCCAAAAAATCGATTTTCTGATGAAAAGCGATTACCCGTGACCTGTCGAACTTTCTCCAGATGGTCAGAAATGGTAATTTTTTAATGTTGAATTTTTTGACTGTAAATGACTATTGCATGTGAATTCTCACTTTTGGAACTAAAAAAGGCGTGTTGAGAGTCATTTTAATGCCTGAAATTGGTCGAAATACAAGCTTCTGAGAAGGAGAAAAAGTATGTATAAATGGCAATTTTGGGTCACATTGAGGCTTTACAAAGTAGTTATTCAACATGAGGCATAATCCAAATGACATTTTGAATCAATTTTTCTACAGTCCAAAAAATCTATTATCTGATGAAAAGCGATTACCCGTGACCTCTCAAACTTTCTCCAGATGGTCAGAAAAGGTACGTTTTTTTATATTTAATTTGTTGACTGAAAATGACTATTGCATGTGAATTATCTCTTTTGGAACTAAAATAAGTGTGTTTAGAGTCATTTTGATGGCTGAAATTGGTCGAAATACAAGCTTCTGAGAAGGAGAAAAAGTCTTTAAAGATGGCAATTTTGGTGACATTGAGGCTTTAAAAAGTAGTTATTCAACATGAGGAACAATCCAAATGACATTTTGAATCAATTTATCTATAGTGCAAAAAAATCAATTTTCTGATTAAAAATGATGACCCGTGCCCTGTCGAACTTTCTCCAGATGGTCAGAAATGGTAATTTTTTACTGTTTAATTTGTTGACTGTAAATGACTATTGCATGTGAATTCTCACTTTCGGAACTAAAATAAGTGTGTTTAGAGTCATTTTAATGCCTGAAATTGGTCGAAATACAAGCTTCTGAGAAGGAGAAAAAGTATGTATAAATGGCAATTTTGGGTCACATTGAGGCTTTACAAAGTAGTTATTCAACATGAGGCATAATCCAAATGACATTTTGAATCAATTTTTCTACAGTCCAAAAAATCTATTCTCTGATGAAAAGCGATTACCCGTGACCTCTCAAACTTTCTCCAGATGGTCAGAAATGGTAAGTTTTTTTATATTTAATTTTTTGACTGTAAATGACTATTGCATGTGAATTATCACTTTTAGAACTAAAATAAGTGTGTTTAGAGTCATTTTAATGCCTGAAATTGGTCGAAATACAAGCTTCTGAGAAGGAGAAAAAGTCTGTAACAATGGCAATTTTGGTGACATTGAGGCTTTAAAAAGTAGTTATTCAACATGAGGCACAATCCAAATGACATTTTGAATCAATTTTTCTACAGTCCAAAAAATCGATTTTCTGATGAAAAGTGATTACCCGTGACCTGTTGAACTTTCTCCAGATGGTCAGAAATGGTAATTTTTTTATATTTAATTTTTGGACTGTAAATGACTATTGCAAGTGAATTATCACTTCTGGAACTAAAATAAGTGTGTTTAGAGTCATTTTAATGCCTGAAAATGGACGAAATAGAAGATTCTGAGTAGGAGAAAAAGTCTGTAAAAATTGCAATTTTGGTGACATTGAGGCTTTAAAAAGTAGTTATTGAACATGAGGCACAATCCAAATGACATTTTGAATCAATTTTTCTACAGTCCAAATAATCAATTTCTGATGAAAAATGATGACCCGTGACCTGTCGAACTTTCTCCAGATGGTCAGAAAAGGTAATTTTCTACTGTTTACTTTGTTGACTGTAAATGACTATTGCATGTGAATTATCACTTTTGGAACTAAAATAAGTGTGTTTAGAGTCATTTTAATGCCTAAAATTGGTCCCAATAGAAGCTTCTGAGTAGGAGAAAAAGTCTGTAAAAATTGCAATTTTGGTGACATTGAGGCTTTAAAAAGTAGTTATTCAACATGAGGCACAATCCAAATGACATTTTGAATACATTTTTCTACAGTCCAAAAAATTAATTTCTGATTAAAAACGATGACCCGTGACCTGTCAAACTTTCTCCAGATGGTCAGAAAAGGTAAGTTTTTTTATATTTAATTTGTTGACTGAAAATGACTATTGCATGTGAATTATCTCTTTTGGAACTAAAATAAGTGTGTTTAGAGTCATTTTAATGCCTGAAATTGGTCGAAATAGAAGCTTCTGAGTAGGAGAAAAAGTCTGTAAAAATGGCAATTTTGGTGACATTGAGGCTTTAAAAAGTAGTTATTCAACATTAGGCACAATCCAAATGACATTTTGAATCAATTTATCTACAGTCCAAAAAATCAATTTCCGATTAAAAACGATGACCCGTGACCTGTCGAACTTTCTCCAGATGGTCAGAAATGGTAATTTTTTAATGTTTAATTTTTTGACTGTAAATGACTATTGCATGTGAATTCTCACTTTTGGAACTAAAAAAGGCGTGTTGAGAGTCATTTTAATGCGTGAAATTGGTTGAAATACAAGCTTCTGAGAAGGAGAAAAAGTCTGTAAAAATGGCAATTTTGGGTCACATTGAGGCTTTAAAAAGTGGTTATTCAACATGAGGCATAATCCAAATGACATTTTGAATCAATTTTTCTACAGTCCAAAAAATCGATTTTCTGATGAAAAGCGATTACCCGTGACCTGTCGAACTTTCTCCAGATGGTCAGAAATGGTAATTTTTTACTGTTTAATTTGTTGACTGTAAATGACTATTGCATGTGAATTCTCACTTTCGGAACTAAAATAAGTGTGTTTAGAGTCATTTTAATGCCTGAAATTGGTCGAAATACAAGCTTCTGAGAAGGAGAAAAAGTATGTATAAATGGCAATTTTGGGTCACATTGAGGCTTTACAAAGTAGTTATTCAACATGAGGCATAATCCAAATGACATTTTGAATCAATTTTTCTACAGTCCAAAAAATCTATTCTCTGATGAAAAGCGATTACCCGTGACCTGTCGAACTTTCTCCAGATGGTCAGAAAAATTAAGTTTTTTTATATTTAATTTGTTGACTGAAAATGACTATTGCATGTGAATTATCTCTTTTGGAACTAAAATAAGTGTGTTTAGAGTCATTTTAATGCCTGAAATTGGTCGAAATACAAGCTTCTGAGAAGGAGAAAAAGTATGTATAAATGGCAATTTTGGGTCACATTGAGGCTTTACAAAGTAGTTATTCAACATGAGGCATAATCCAAATGACATTTTGAATCAATTTTTCTACAGTCCAAAAAATCTATTATCTGATGAAAAGCGATTACCCGTGACCTCTCAAACTTTCTCCAGATGGTCAGAAATGGTAAGTTTTTTTATATTTAATTTGTTGACTGAAAATGACTATTGCAAGTGAATTATCACTTTTGGAACTAAAATAAGTGTGTTTAGAGTCATTTTAATGCCTGAAAATGGACGAAATAGAAGATTCTGAGTAGGAGAAAAAGTCTGTAAAAATGGCAATTTTGGTGACATTGAGGCTTTAAAAAGTAGTTATTCGACATGATGCACAATCCAAATGACATTTTGAATACATTTTTCAACAGTCCAAAAAATCAATTTCTGATGAAAAACGATGACCCGTGACCTGTCGAACTTTCTTCAGATGGTCAGAAATGGTAATTTTTTACTGTTTAATTTGTTGACTGTAAATGACTATTGCAAATGAATTATCACTTTTGGAACTAAAATAAGTGTGTTTAGAGTCATTTTAATGCCTGAAATTGGTCGAAATACAAGCTGCTGAGAAGGAGAAAAAGTCTGTAAAAATGGCAATTTTGGGTCACATTGAGGCTTTAAAAAGTAGTTATTCAACATGAGGCATAATCCAAATGACATTTTGAATCAATTTTGCTATAGCCCAAAAAATCAATTTTCTGATGAAAAGCGATTACCCGTGACCTGTCGAACTTTCTCCAGATGGTCAGAAATGGTAATTTTTTACTGTTTAATTTGTTGACTGTAAATGACTATTGCATGTGAATTATCACTTTTGGAACTAAAAAAAGGCGTGTTTAGAGTCATTTTAATGCCTGAAATTGGTTGAAATAGAAGCTTCTGAGTAGGAGAAAAAGTCTGTAAAAATGGCAATTTTGGTGACATTGAGGCTTTAAAAAGTAGGTATTCGACATGATGCACAATCCAAATGACATTTTGAATACATTTTTCAACAGTCCAAAAAATCAATTTCTGATGAAAAACGATGACCCGTGACCTGTCGAACTTTCTTCAGATGGTCAGAAATGGTAATTTTTTACTGGTTAATTTGTTGACTGTAAATGGCTATTGCATGTGAATTCTCACTTTTGGAACTAAAAAAAGGCGTGTTTAGAGTCATTTTAATGCCTGAAATTGGTTGAAATAGAAGCTTCTGAGTAGGAGAAAAAGTCTGTAAAAATGGCAATTTTGGAGATTTTGAGACTTCAAAAAGTAGTTATTCAACATGAGGCACAATCCAAATGACATTTTGAATCAATTTTTCTACAGTCCAAAAAATCTATTATCTGATGAAAAGCGATTACCCGTGACCTCTCAAACTTTCTCCAGATGTTCAGAAATGGTAAGTTTTTTTATATTTAATTTTTGGACGGTAAATGACTATTGCATGTGAATTATCACTTTTGGAACTAAAATAAGTGTGTTTAGAGTCATTTTAATGCCTGAAATTGGTCGAAATACAAGCTTCTGAGAAAGAGAAAAAGTCTGTAAAAATGGCAATTTTGGGTCACATTGAGGCTTTAAAAAGTGGTTATTCAACATGAGGCATAATCCAAATGACATTTTGAATCAATTTTTCTACAGTCCAAAAAATCTATTATCTGATGAAAAGCGATTACCCGTGACCTCTCAAACTTTCTCCAGATGGTTAGAAATGGTAAGTTTTTTTATATTTAATTTTTTGACTGTAAATGACTATTGCATGTGAATTATCTCTTTTGGAACTAAAATAAGTGTGTTTAGAGTCATTTTAATGCCTGAAATTGGTCGAAATACAAGCTTCCGAGAAGGAGAAAAAGTATGTATAAATGGCAATTTTGGGTCACATTGAGGCTTTACAAAGTAGTTATTCAACATGAGGCATAATCCAAATGACATTTTGAATCAATTTTTCTACAGTCCAAAAAATCTATTATCTGATGAAAAGCGATTACCCGTGACCTCTCAAACTTTCTCCAGATGGTCAGAAATGGTAATTTTTGAATATTTAAGTTTTTTGACTGTAAATGACTATTGCATGTGAATTCTCACTTTTGGAACTAAAAAAAGGCGTGTTTAGAGTCATTTTAATGCCTGAAATTGGTTGAAATAGAAGCTTCTGAGTAGGAGAAAAAGTCTGTAAAAATGGCAATTTTGGAGATATTGAGACTTCAAAAAGTAGTTATTCAACATGAGGCACAATCCAAATGACATTTTGAATAAATTATTCTACAGTCCAAATAATGAATTTCTGATGAAAAATGATGACCCGTGACCTGTCGAACTTTCTCCAGATGGTCAGAAATGGTAATTTTTTTATATTTTATTTTTGGACTGTAAATGACTATTGCATGTGAACTATCTCTTTTGGAACTAAAATAAGTGTGTTTAGAGTCATTTTAATGCCTGAAATTGGTCGAAATAGAAGCTTCTGAGTAGGAGAAAAAGTCTGTAAAAATGGCAATTTTGGTGACATTGAGGCTTTAAAAAGTAGTTATTCAACATGATGCACAATCCAAATGACATTTTGAATACATTTTTCAACAGTCCAAAAAATCAATTTCCGATGAAAAACGATGACCCGTGACCTGTCTAACTTTCTCCAGATGGTCAGAAATGGTAATTTTTTACTGTTTAATTTGTTGACTGTAAATGACTATTGCAAATTAATTATCACTTTTGGAACTAAAATAAGTGTGTTTAGAGTCATTTTAATGCCTGAAATTGGTCGAAATAGAAGCTTCTGAGTAGGAGAAAAAGTCTGTAAAAATGGCAATTTTGGTGACATTGAGGCTTTAAAAAGTAGTTATTCAACATGAGGAACAATCCAAATGACATTTTGAATCAATTTATCTACAGTCCAAAAAATCAATTTCTGATTAAAAACGATGACCCGTGACCTGTCGAACTTTCTCCGGATGGTCAGAAATGGTAATTTTTAAATGTTTAATTTTTTGACTGTAAATGACTATTGCATGTGAATTCTCACTTTTGGAACTAAAATAAGTGTGTTTAGAGTCATTTTAATGCCTGAAATTGGTCGAAATACAAGCTGCTGAGAAGGAGAAAAAGTCTGTAAAAATGGCAATTTTGGGTCACATTGAGGCTTTAAAAAGTAGTTATTCAACATGAGGCATAATCCAAATGACATTTTGAATCAATTTTGCTATAGTCCAAAAAATCAATTTTCTGATGAAAAGCGATAACCAGTGACCTGTCGAACTTTCTCCAGATGGTCAGAAATGGTAATTTTTGAATGTTTAATTTTTTGACTGTAAATGACTATTGCATGTGAATTCTCACTTTTGGAACTAAAAAAGGCGTGTTTAGAGTCATTTTAATGCCTGAAATTGGTCGAAATACAAGCATCTGAGAAGGAGAAAAAGTCTGTAAAAATGGCAATTTTGGGTCACATTGAGGCTTTAAAAAGTGGTTATTCAACATGAGGCATAATCCAAATGACATTTTGAATCAATTTTTCTACAGTCCAAAAAATCAAATTTGTGATGAAAAGCGATTACCCGTGACCTGTCAAACTTTCTACAGATGGTCAGAAATGGTAATTTTTTTATATTTAATTTTTAGACTGTAAATGACTATTGCATGTGAATTATCACTTTTGGAACTAAAATAAGTGTGTTTAGAGTCATTTTAATGCCTGAAATTGGTTGAAATAGAAGCTTCTGAGTAGGAGAAAAAGTCTGTAAAAATGGCAATTTTGGAGATATTGAGACGTCAAAAAGTAGTTATTCAACATGAGGCACAATCCAAATGACATTTTGAATAAATTATTCTACAGTCCAAATAATCAATTTCTGATGAAAAATGATGACCCGTGACCTGTCGAACTTTCTCCAGATGGTCAGAAAAGGTAATTTTCTACTGTTTAATTTGTTGACTGTAAATGACTATTGCATGTGAATTATCACTTTTGGAACTAAAATAAGTGTGTTTAGAGTCATTTTAATGCCTAAAATTGGTCCAAATAGAAGCTTCTGAGTAGGAGAAAAAGTCTGTAAAAATTGCAATATTGGTGACATTGAGGCTTTAAAAAGTAGTTATTCAACATGAGGCACAATCCAAATGACATTTTGAATACATTTTTCAACAGTCCAAAAAATCAAATTTGTGATGAAAAGCGATTACCCGTGACCTGTCAAACTTTCTACAGATGGTCAGAAATGGTAATTTTTTAATGTTTAATTTTTAGACTGTAAATGACTATTGCATGTGAATTATCACTTTTGGAACTAAAATAAGTGTGTTTAGAGTCATTTTAATGCCTGAAATTGGTCGAAATAGAAGCTTCTGAGTAGGAGAAAAAGTCTGTAACAATGGCAATTTTGGTGACATTGAGGCTTTAAAAAGTAGTTATTCAACATGAGGCACAATCCAAATGACATTTTGAATCAATTTATCTACAGTCCAAAAAATCAATTTCTGATGAAAAATGATGACCCGTGACCTGTCGAACTTTCTCCAGATGGTCAGAAAAGGTAATTTTCTACTGTTTAATTTGTTGACTGTAAATGACTATTGCATGTGAATTATCACTTTTGGAACTAAAATAAGTGTGTTTAGAGTCATTTTAATTCCTAAAATTGGTCCAAATAGAAGCTTCTGAGTAGGAGAAAAAGTCTGTAAAAATTGCAATTTTGGTGACATTGAGGCTTTAAAAAGTAGTTATTCAACATGAGGCTCAATCCAAATGACATTTTGAATACATTTTTCTACAGTCCAAAAAATCAATTTTGGATTAAAAACGATGACCCGTGACCTGTCGAACTTTCACCAGATGGTCAGAAAAGGTAAGTTTTTTTATATTTAATTTGTTGACTGAAAATGACTATTGCATGTGAATTATCTCTTTTGGAACTAAAATAAGTGTGTTTAGAGTCATTTTAATGCATGAAATTGGTCGAAATACAAGCTTCCGAGAAGGAGAAAAACTATGTATAAATGGCAATTTTGGGTCACATTGAGGCTTTACAAAGTAGTTATTCAACATGAGGCATAATCCAAATGACATTTTGAATAAATTTTTCTACAGTCCAAAAAATCTATTATCTGATGAAAAGCGATTACCCGTGACCTGTCGAACTTTCTCCAGATGGTCAGAAATGGTAATTTTTGAATGTTTAATTTTTTGACTGTAAATGACTATTGCATGTGAATTCTCACTTTTGGAACTAAAAAAGGCGTGTTTAGAGTCATTTTAATGCCTGAAATTGGTCGAAATACAAGCATCTGAGAAGGAGAAAAAGTCTGTAAAAATGGCAATTTTGGGTCACATTGAGGCTTTAAAAAGTGGTTATTCAACATGAGGCATAATCCAAATGACATTTTGAATCAATTTTTCTACAGTCCAAAAAATCAAATTTGTGATGAAAAGCGATTACCCGTGACCTGTCAAACTTTCTACAGATGGTCAGAAATGGTAATTTTTTTATATTTAATTTTTAGACTGTAAATGACTATTGCATGTGAATTATCACTTTTGGAACTAAAATAAGTGTGTTTAGAGTCATTTTAATGCCTGAAATTGGTTGAAATAGAAGCTTCTGAGTAGGAGAAAAAGTCTGTAAAAATGGCAATTTTGGAGATATTGAGACTTCAAAAAGTAGTTATTCAACATGAGGCACAATCCAAATGACATTTTGAATAAATTATTCTACAGTCCAAATAATCAATTTCTGATGAAAAATGATGACCCGTGACCTGTCGAACTTTCTCCAGATGGTCAGAAAAGGTAATTTTCTTCTGTTTAATTTGTTGACTGTAAATGACTATTGCATGTGAATTATCACTTTTGGAACTAAAATAAGTGTGTTTAGAGTCATTTTAATGCCTGAAATTGGTCGAAATAGAAGCTTCTGAGTAGGAGAAAAAGTCTGTAAAAATGGCAATTTTGGTGACATTGAGGCTTTAAAAAGTAGTTATTCAACATGAGGCACAATCCAAATGACATTTTGAATCAATTTATCTACAGTCCAAAAAATCAATTTCTGATTAAAAACGATGACCCGTGACCTGTCGAACTTTCTCCGGATGGTCAGAAATGGTAATTTTTAAATGTTTAATTTGTTGACTGTAAATGACTATTGCATGTGAATTATCACTTTTGGAACTAAAATAAGTGTGTTTAGAGTCATTTTAATTCCTAAAATTGGTCCAAATAGAAGCTTCTGAGTAGGAGAAAAAGTCTGTAAAAATTGCAATTTTGGTGACATTGAGGCTTTAAAAAGTAGTTATTCAACATGAGGCACAATCCAAATGACATTTTGAATACATTTTTCTACAGTCCAAAAAATCAATTTCTGCTTAAAAACGATGACCCGTGACCTGTCGAACTTTCTCCAGATGGTCAGAAAAGGTAAGTTTTTTTATATTTAATTTGTTGACTGTAAATGACTATTGCATGTGAATTATCACTTTTGGAACTAAAATAAGTGTGTTTAGAGTCATTTTAATGCCTGAAATTGGTCGAAATACAAGCTTCCGAGAAGGAGAAAAAGTCTGTAAAAATGGCAATTTTGGAGATATTGAGACTTCAAAAAGTAGTTATTCAACATGAGGCACAATCCAAATGACATTTTCAATAAATTATTCTACAGTCCAAATAATCAATTTCTGATGAAAAATGATGACCCGTGACCTGTCGAACTTTCTCCAGATGGTCAGAAAAGGTAATTTTCTACTGTTTAATTTGTTGACTGTAAATGACTATTGCATGTGAATTATCACTTTTGGAACTAAAATAAGTGTGTTTAGAGTCATTTTAATGCCTGAAATTGGTCGAAATAGAAGCTTCTGAGTAGGAGAAAAAGTCTGTAAAAATTGCAATTTTGGTGACATTGAGGCTTTAAAAAGTAGTTATTCAACATGAGGCACAATCCAAATGACATTTTGAATCAATTTATCTACAGTCCAAAAAATCAATTTCTGATTAAAAACGATGACCCGTGACCTGTCGAACTTTCTCCGGATGGTCAGAAATGGTAATTTTTTTATATTTAATTTTTGGACTGTAAATGACTATTGCAAGTGAATTATCACTTTTGGAACTAAAATAAGTGTGTTTAGAGTCATTTTAATGCCTGAAAATGGACGAAATAGAAGCTTCTGAGTAGGAGAAAAAGTCTGTAAAAATGGCAATTTTGGAGATATTGAGACTTCAAAAAGTAGTTATTCAACATGAGGCATAATCCAAATAACATTTTGAATCAATTTTGCTATAGTCTAAAAAATCAATTTTCTGATGAAAAGCGATAACCCGTGACCTGTCGAACTTTCTCCAGATGGTCAGAAATGGTAATTTTTGAATGTTTAATTTTTTGACTGTAAATGACTATTGCATGTGAATTCTCACTTTTGGAACTAAAAAAGGCGGGTTTAGAGTCATTTTAATGCCTGAAATTGGTCGAAATACAAGCATCTGAGAAGGAGAAAAAGTCTGTAAAAATGGCAATTTTGGGTCACATTGAGGCTTTAAAAAGTGGTTATTCAACATGAGGCATAATCCAAATGACATTTTGAATCAATTTTTCTACAGTCCAAATAATCACTTTGTGATGAAAAATGATGACCCGTGACCTGTCGAACTTTCTCCAGATGGTCAGAAAAGGTAATTTTCTACTGTTTAATTTGTTGACTGTAAATGACTATTGCATGTGAATTATCACTTTTGGAACTAAAATAAGTGTGTTTAGAGTCATTTTAATGCCTGAAATTGGTCCAAATAGAAGCTTCTGAGTAGGAGAAAAAGTCTGTAAAAATGGCAATTTTGGTGACATTGAGGCTTTAAAAAGTAGTTATTCAACATGAGGCACAATCCAAATGACATTTTGAATCAATTTATCTACAGTCCAAAAAATCAATTTCTGATTAAAAACGATGACCCGTGACCTGTCGAACTTTCTCCGGATGGTCAGAAATGGTAATTTTTAAATGTTTAATTTTTTGACTGTAAATGACTATTGCATGTGAATTCTCACTTTTGGAACTAAAATAAGTGTGTTTAGAGTCATTTTAATGCCTGAAATTGGTCGAAATACAAGCTGCTGTGAAGGAGAAAAAGTCTGTAAAAATGGCAATTTTGGGTCACATTGAGGCTTTAAAAAGTAGTTATTCAACATGAGGCATAATCCAAATGACATTTTGAATCAATTTTGCTATAGTCCAAAAAATCAATTTTCTGATGAAAAGCGATAACCCGTGACCTGTCGAACTTTCTCCAGATGGTCAGAAATGGTAATTTTTGAATGTTTAATTTTTTGACTGTAAATGACTATTGCATGTGAATTCTCACTTTTGGAACTAAAAAAGGCGTGTTTAGAGTCATTTTAATGCCTGAAATTGGTCGAAATACAAGCATCTGAGAAGGAGAAAAAGTATGTATAAATGGCAATTTTGGGTCACATTGAGGCTTTACAAAGTAGTTATTCAACATGAGGCATAATCCAAATGACATTTTGAATAAATAGTTCTACAGTCCAAAAAATCTATTATCTGATGAAAAGCGATTACCCGTGACCTCTCAAACTTTCTCCAGATGGTCAGAAAAGGTAATTTTTTACTGTTTAATTTGTTGACTGTAAATTACTATTGTATGTGAATTATCACTTTTAGAACTAAAATAAGTGTGTTTAGAGTCATTTTAATGCCTGAAATTGGTCGAAAAAGAAGCTTCTGAGTAGGAGAAAAAGTCTGTAAAAATGGCAATTTTGGTGACATTGAGGCTTTAAAAAGTAGTTATTCAACATGAGGCACAATCCAAATGACATTCTGAATCAATTCATCTGCAGTCCAAAAAATCAATTTCTGATTAAAAACGATGACCCGTGACCTGTTGAACTTACTCCAGATGGTCAGAAATGGTAATTTTTTAATGTTTAATTTTTTGACTGTAAATGACTATTGCATGTGAATTATCACTTTTGGAACTAAAATCAGTGTGTTTAGAGGCATTTTAATGCCTGAAATTGGTCGAAATACAAGCTTCCGAGAAGGAGAAAAAGTCTGTAAAAATGGCAATTTTGGGTCACATTGAGGCTTTAAAAAGTGGTTATTCAACATGAGGCATAATCCAAATGACATTTTGAATCAATTTTTCTACAGTCCAAAAAATCAAATTTGTGATGAAAAGCGATTACCCGTGACCTGTCAAACTTTCTACAGATGGTCAGTAATGGTAATTTTTTAATATTTAATTTTTAGACTGTAAATGACTATTGCATGTGAATTATCACTTTTGGAACTAAAATAAGTGTGTTTAGAGTCATTTTAATGCCTGAAATTGGTTGAAATAGAAGCTTCTGAGTAGGAGAAAAAGTCTGTAAAAATGGCAATTTTGGAGATATTGAGACTTCAAAAAGTAGTTATTCAACATGAGGCACAATCCAAATGACATTTTGAATAAATTATTCTACAGTCCAAATAATCAATTTCTGATGAAAAATGATGACCCGTGACCTGTCGAACTTTCTCCAGATGGTCAGAAAAGGTAATTTTCTACTGTTTAATTTGTTGACTGTAAATGACTATTGCATGTGAATTATCACTTTTGGAACTAAAATAAGTGTGTTTAGAGTCATTTTAATGCCTAAAATTGGTCCAAATAGAAGCTTCTGAGTAGGAGAAAAAGTCTGTAAAAATTACAATTTTGGTGACATTGAGGCTTTAAAAAGTAGTTATTCAACATGAGGCACAATCCAAATGAAATTTTGAATACATTTATCTATCGTGCAAAAAAATCAATTTTCTGATTAAAAACGATAACCCGTGCCCTGTCGAACTTTCTCCAGATGGTCAGAAATGGTAATTTTTTACTGTTTAATTTGTTGACTGTAAATGATTATTGCATGTAAATTATCACTTTTGGAACTAAAAAAGGCGTGTTTAGAGTCATTTTAATGCCTGAAATTGGTCGAAATAAAAGCGTCTGAGAAGGGGAAAAAGTCTGTAAAAATGGCAATTTTGGGTCACATTGAGGCTTTAAAAAGTAGTTATTCAACATGAGGCATAATCCAAATGACATTTTGAATCAATTTTTCTACAGTCCAAAAAATCAAATTTGGGATGAAAAGCGATTACCCGTGACCTGTCAAACTTTCTATAGATGGTCAGAAATGGTAATTTTTTTATATTTAATTTTTAGACTGTAAATGACTATTGCATGTGAATTATCACTTTTGGAACTAAAATAAGTGTGTTTAGAGTCATTTTAATGCCTGAAATTGGTTGAAATAGAAGCTTCTGAGTAGGAGAAAAAGTCTGTAAAAATGGCAATTTTGGGTCACATTGAGGCTTTAAAAAGTAGTTATTCAACATGAGGCATAATCCAAATAACATTTTGAATCAATTTTGCTATAGTCCAAAAAATCAATTTTCTGATGAAAAGCGATAACCCGTGACCTGTCGAACTTTCTCCAGATGGTCAGAAATGGTAATTTTTGAATGTTTAATTTTTTGACTGTAAATGACTATTGCATGTGAATTCTCACTTTTGGAACTAAAATAAGTGTGTTTAGAGTCATTTTAATGCCTGAAATTGGTTGAAATAGAAGCTTCTGAGTAGGAGAAAAAGTCTGTAAAAATGGCAATTTTGGAGATATTGAGACTTCAAAAAGTAGTTATTCAACATGAGGCACAATCCAAATGACATTTTGAATAAATTATTCTACAGTCCAAATAATCAATTTCTGATGAAAAATGATGACCCGTGACCTGTCGAACTTTCTCCAGATGGTCAGAAATGGTGATTTTTGAATGTTTAATTTTTTGACTGTAAATGACTATTGCATGTGAATTCTCACTTTTGGAACTAAAAAAGGCGGGTTTAGAGTCATTTTAATGCCTGAAATTGGTCGAAATACAAGCATCTGAGAAGGAGAAAAAGTCTGTAAAAATGGCAATTTTGGGTCACATTGAGGCTTTAAAAAGTAGTTATTCAACATGAGGCATAATCCAAATGACATTTTGAATCAATTTTGCTATAGTCCAAAAAATCAATTTTCTGATGAAAAGCGATAACCCGTGACCTGTCGAACTTTCTCCAGATGGTCAGAAATGGTAATTTTTGAATGTTTAATTTTTTGACTGTAAATGACTATTGCATGTGAATTCTCACTTTTGGAACTAAAAAAGGCGTGTTTAGAGTCATTTTAATGCCTGAAATTGGTCGAAATACAAGCATCTGAGAAGGAGAAAAAGTCTGTAAAAATGGCAATTTTGGGTCACATTGAGGCTTTAAAAAGTGGTTATTCAACATGAGGCATAATCCAAATGACATTTTGAATCAATTTATCTACAGTCCAAAAAATCAATTTCTGATTAAAAACGATGACCCGTGACCTGTCGAACTTTCTCCGGATGGTCAGAAATGGTAATTTTTAAATGTTTAATTTTTTGACTGTAAATGACTATTGCATGTGAATTCTCACTTTTGGAACTAAAAAAGGCGGGTTTAGAGTCATTTTAATGCCTGAAATTGGTCGAAATACAAGCATCTGAGAAGGAGAAAAAGTCTGTAAAAATGGCAATTTTGGGTCACATTGAGGCTTTAAAAAGTGGTTATTCAACATGAGGCATAATCCAAATGACATTTTGAATCAATTTTTCTACAGTCCAAAAAATCAAATTTGTGATGAAAAGTGATTACCCGTGACCTGTCAAACTTTCTACAGATGGTCAGAAATGGTAATTTTTTTATATTTAATTTTTAGACTTTAAATGACTATTGCATGTGAATTATCACTTTTGGAACTAAAATAAGTGTGTTTAGAGTCATTTTAATGCCTGAAATTGGTTGAAATAGAAGCTTCTGAGTAGGAGAAAAAGTCTGTAAAAATGGCAATTTTGGAGATATTGAGACTTCAAAAAGTAGTTATTCAACATGAGGCACAATCCAAATGACATTTTGAATAAATTATTCTACAGTCCAAATAATCAATTTCTGATGAAAAATGATGACCCGTGACCTGTCGAACTTTCTCCAGATGGTCAGAAAAGGTAATTTTCTACTGTTTAATTTGTTGACTGTAAATGACTATTGCATGTGAATTATCACTTTTGGAACTAAAATAAGTGTGTTTAGAGTCATTTTAATGCCTGAAATTGGTCGAAATAGAAGCTTCTGAGTAGGAGAAAAAGTCTGTAAAAATGGCAATTTTGGTGACATTGAGGCTTTAAAAAGTAGTTATTCAACATGAGGCACAATCCAAATGACATTCTGAATCAATTCATCTGCAGTCCAAAAAATCAATTTCTGATTAAAAACGATGATCCGTGACCTGTCGAACTTACTCCAGATGGTCAGAAATGGTAATTTTTTAATGTTTAATTTTTTGACTATAAATGACTATTGCATGTGAATTAGAACTCTTGGAAGCAAAATAAGTGTGTTTAGAGTCATTTTAATGCCTGAAATTGGTCGAAATACAAGCTTTTGAGAAGGAGAAAAAGTCTGTAAAAATGGCAATGTTGGTCACATCGAGGCTTTAAAAAGTAGTTATTCAACATGAGGCACAATCCAAATGACATTTTGAATCAATTTATCTACAGTCCAAAAAATCGATTTTCTGATGAAAAGCGATTACCCGTGACCTGTCGAGCTTTCTCCAGGTGGTCAGAAATGGTAATTTTTTTATATTTTATTTTTGGACTGTAAATAACTTTTGCATGTGAATTATCTCTTTTGGAACTAAAATAAGTGTGTTTAGAGTCATTTTAATGCCTGAAATTGGTCGAAATAGAAGCTTCTGAGTAGGAGAAAAAGTCTGTAAAAATGGCAATTTTGGTGACATTGAGGCTTTAAAAAGTAGTTATTCAACATGAGGCACAATCCAAATGACATTCTGAATCAATTCATCTGCAGTCCAAAAAATAAATTTCTGATTAAAAATGATGACCCGTGACCTGTCGAACTTTCTCCAGATGGTCAGAAAAGGTAATTTTCTACTGTTTAATTTGTTGACTGTGAATGACTATTGCATGTGAATTATCTCTTTTGGAACTAAAATAAGTGTGTTTAGAGTCATTTTAATGCCTGAAATTGGTCGAAATACAAGCTTCTGAGAAGGAGAAAAAGTATGTATAAATGGCAATTTTGGGTCACATTGAGGCTTTACAAAGTAGTTATTCAACATGAGGCATAATCCAAATGACATTTTGAATCAATTTTTCTACAGTCCAAAAAATCTATTATCTGATGAAAAGCGATTACCCGTGACCTCTCAAACTTTCTCCAGATGGTCAGAAAAGGTAATTTTTTACTGTTTAATTTGTTGACTGTAAATTACTATTGTATGTGAATTATCACTTTTAGAACTAAAATAAGTGTGTTTAGAGTCATTTTAATGCCTGAAATTGGTCGAAATAGAAGCTTCTGAGTAGGGGAAAAAGTCTGTAACAATGGCAATTTTGGTGACATTGAGGCTTTAAAAAGTAGTTATTCAACATGAGGCACAATCCAAATGACATTTTGAATCAATTTATCTACAGTCCAAAAAATCGATTTTCTGATGAAAAGCGATTACCCGTGACCTGTCGAGCTTTCTCCAGATGGTCAGAAATGGTAATTTTTTTATATTTTATTTTTGGACTGTAAATAACTTTTGCATGTGAATTATCTCTTTTGGAACTAAAATAAGTGTGTTTAGAGTCATTTTAATGCCTGAAATTGGTCGAAATAGAAGCTTCTGAGTAGGAGAAAAAGTCTGTAAAAATGGCAATTTTGGTGACATTGAGGCTTTAAAAAGTAGTTATTCAACATGATGCACAATCCAAATGACATTGTGAATACATTTTTCAACAGTCCAAAAAATCAATTTCTGATGAAAAACGATGACCCGTGACCTGTCGAACTTTCTCCAGATGGTCAGAAATGGTAATTTTTTACTGTTTAATTTGTTGACTGTAAATGACTATTGCATGTGAATTCTCACTTTTGGAACTAAAATAAGTGTGTTTAGAGTCATTTTAATGCCTGAAATTGGTCGAAATAGAAGCTTCTGAGTAGGAGAAAAAGTCTGTAAAAATGGCAATTTTGGTGACATTGAGGCTTTAAAAAGTAGTTATTCAACATGATGCACAATCCAAATGACATTGTGAATACATTTTTCAACAGTCCAAAAAATCAATTTCTGATGAAAAACGATGACCCGTGACCTGTCGAACTTTCTCCAGATGGTCAGAAATGGTAATTTTTTACTGTTTAATTTGTTGACTGTAAATGACTATTGCATGTGAATTCTCACTTTTGGAACTAAAATAAGTGTGTTTAGAGTCATTTTAATGCCTGAAATTGGTCGAAATACAAGCTGCTGAGAAGGAGAAAAAGTCTGTAAAAATGGCAATTTTGGGTCACATTGAGGCTTTAAAAAGTAGTTATTCAACATGAGGCATAATCCAAATGACATTTTGAATCAATTTTTCTACAGTCCAAAAAATCGATTTTCTGATGAAAAGCGATTACCCGTGACCTGTCGAGCTTTCTCCAGATGGTCAGAAATGGTAATTTTTTTATATTTTATTTTTGGACTGTAAATAACTTTTGCATGTGAATTATCTCTTTTGGAACTAAAATAATTGTGTTTAGAGTCATTTTAATGCCTGAAATTGGTCGAAAAAGAAGCTTCTGAGTAGGAGAAAAAGTCTGTAAAAATGGCAATTTTGGTGACATTGAGGCTTTAAAAAGTAGTTATTCAACATGAGGCACAATCCAAATGACATTCTGAATCAATTCATCTGCAGTCCAAAAAATCAATTTCTGATTAAAAACGATGACCCGTGACCTGTTGAACTTACTCCAGATGGTCAGAAATGGTAATTTTTTAATGTTTAATTTTTTGACTGTAAATGACTATTGCATGTGAATTATCACTTTTGGAACCAAAATCAGTGTGTTTAGAGGCATTTTAATGCCTGAAATTGGTCGAAATACAAGCTTCCGAGAAGGAGAAAAAGTCTGTAAAAATGGCAATTTTGGGTCACATTGAGGCTTTAAAAAGTGGTTATTCAACATGAGGCATAATCCAAATGACATTTTGAATCAATTTTTCTACAGTCCAAAAAATCAAATTTGTGATGAAAAGCGATTACCCGTGACCTGTCAAACTTTCTACAGATGGTCAGTAATGGTAATTTTTTAATATTTAATTTTTAGACTGTAAATGACTATTGCATGTGAATTATCACTTTTGGAACTAAAATAAGTGTGTTTAGAGTCATTTTAATGCCTGAAATTGGTTGAAATAGAAGCTTCTGAGTAGGAGAAAAAGTCTGTAAAAATGGCAATTTTGGAGATATTGAGACTTCAAAAAGTAGTTATTCAACATGAGGCACAATCCAAATGACATTTTGAATAAATTATTCTACAGTCCAAATAATCAATTTCTGATGAAAAATGATGACCCGTGACCTGTCGAACTTTCTCCAGATGGTCAGAAAAGGTAATTTTCTACTGTTTAATTTGTTGACTGTAAATGACTATTGCATGTGAATTATCACTTTTGGAACTAAAATAAGTGTGTTTAGAGTCATTTTAATGCCTAAAATTGGTCCAAATAGAAGCTTCTGAGTAGGAGAAAAAGTCTGTAAAAATTACAATTTTGGTGACATTGAGGCTTTAAAAAGTAGTTATTCAACATGAGGCACAATCCAAATGAAATTTTGAATACATTTATCTATCGTGCAAAAAAATCAATTTTCTGATTAAAAACGATAACCCGTGCCCTGTCGAACTTTCTCCAGATGGTCAGAAAAGGTAATTTTCTACTGTTTAATTTGTTGACTGTAAATGACTATTGCATGTGAATTATCACTTTTGGAACTAAAAAAGGCGTGTTTAGAGTCATTTTAATGCCTGAAATTGGTCGAAATAAAAGCGTCTGAGAAGGGGAAAAAGTCTGTAAAAATGGCAATTTTGGGTCACATTGAGGCTTTAAAAAGTAGTTATTCAACATGAGGCATAATCCAAATGACATTTTGAATCAATTTTTCTACAGTCCAAAAAATCACATTTGTGATGAAAAGCGATTACCCGTGACCTCTCAAACTTTCTACAGATGGTCAGAAATGGTAATTTTTTTATATTTAATTTTTAGACTGTAAATGACTATTGCATGTGAATTATCACTTTTGGAACTAAAATAAGTGTGTTTAGAGTCATTTTAATGCCTGAAATTGGTTGAAATAGAAGCTTCTGAGTAGGAGAAAAAGTCTGTAAAAATGGCAATTTTGGGTCACATTGAGGCTTTAAAAAGTAGTTATTCAACATGAGGCATAATCCAAATAACATTTTGAATCAATGTTGCTATAGTCCAAAAAATCAATTTTCTGATGAAAAGCGATAACCCGTGACCTGTCGAACTTTCTCCAGATGGTCAGAAATGGTAATTTTTGAATGTTTAATTTTTTGACTGTAAATGACTATTGCATGTGAATTCTCACTTTTGGAACTAAAATAAGTGTGTTTAGAGTCATTTTAATGCCTGAAATTGGTTGAAATAGAAGCTTCTGGGTAGGAGAAAAAGTCTGTAAAAATGGCAATTTTGGAGATATTGAGACTTCAAAAAGTAGTTATTCAACATGAGGCACAATCCAAATGACATTTTGAATAAATTATTCTACAGTCCAAATAATCAATTTCTGATGAAAAATGATGACCCGTGACCTGTCGAACTTTCTCCAGATTGTCAGAAAAGGTAATTTTCTACTGTTTAATTTGTTGACTGTAAATTACTATTGCATGTGAATTATCACTTTTGGAACTAAAATAAGTGTGTTTAGAGTCATTTTAATGCCTGAAATTGGTCGAAATAGAAGCTTCTGAGTAGGAGAAAAAGTCTGTAAAAATGGCAATTTTGGTGACATTGAGGCTTTAAAAAGTAGTTATTCAACATGAGGCACAATCCAAATGACATTTTGAATCAATTTTGCTATAGTCCAAAAAATCAATTTTCTGATGAAAAGCGATAACCCGTGACCTGTCGAACTTTCTCCAGATGGTCAGAAATGGTAATTTTTGAATGTTTAATTTTTTGACTGTAAATGACTATTGCATGTGAATTCTCACTTTTGGAACTAAAAAAGGCGTGTTTAGAGTCATTTTAATGCCTGAAATTGGTCGAAATACAAGCATCTGAGAAGGAGAAAAAGTCTGTAAAAATGGCAATTTTGGGTCACATTGAGGCTTTAAAAAGTGGTTATTCAACATGAGGCATAATCCAAATGACATTTTGAATCAATTTTTCTACAGTCCAAAAAATCAAATTTGTGATGAAAAGCGATTACCCGTGACCTGTCAAACTTTCTACAGATGGTCAGAAATGGTAATTTTTTTATATTTAATTTTTAGACTGTAAATGACTATTGCATGTGAATTATCACTTTTGGAACTAAAATAAGTGTGTTTAGAGTCATTTTAATGCCTGAAATTGGTTGAAATAGAAGCTTCTGAGTAGGAGAAAAAGTCTGTAAAAATGGCAATTTTGGAGATATTGAGACTTCAAAAAGTAGTTATTCAACATGAGGCACAATCCAAATGACATTTTGAATAAATTATTCTACAGTCCAAATAATCAATTTCTGATGAAAAATGATGACCCGTGACCTGTCGAACTTTCTCCAGATGGTCAGAAAAGGTAATTTTCTACTGTTTAATTTGTTGACTGTAAATGACTATTGCATGTGAATTCTCACTTTTGGAACTAAAATAAGTGTGTTTAGAGTCATTTTAATGCCTGAAATTGGTCGAAATACAAGCTGCTGAGAAGGAGAAAAAGTCTGTAAAAATGGCAATTTTGGGTCACATTGAGGCTTTAAAAAGTAGTTATTCAACATGAGGCATAATCCAAATAACATTTTGAATCAATTTTTCTACAGTCCAAAAAATCAAATTTGTGATGAAAAGCGATTACCCGTGACCTGTTGAACTTACTCCAGATGGTCAGAAATGGTAATTTTTTAATGTTTAATTTTTTGACTGTAAATGACTATTGCATGTGAATTCTCACTTTTGGAACTAAAAAAGGCGGGTTTAGAGTCATTTTAATGCCTGAAATTGGTCGAAATACAAGCATCTGAGAAGGAGAAAAAGTCTGTAAAAATGGCAATTTTGGGTCACATTGAGGCTTTAAAAAGTAGTTATTCAACATGAGGCATAATCCAAATGACATTCTGAATCAATTCATCTGCAGTCCAAAAAATCAATTTCTGATTAAAAACGATGACCCGTGACCTGTTGAACTTACTCCAGATGGTCAGAAATGGTAATTTTTTAATGTTTAATTTTTTGACTGTAAATGACTATTGCATGTGAATTATCACTTTTGGAACTAAAATCAGTGTGTTTAGAGGCATTTTAATGCCTGAAATTGGTCGAAATACAAGCTTCCGAGAAGGAGAAAAAGTCTGTAAAAATGGCAATTTTGGGTCACATTGAGGCTTTAAAAAGTGGTTATTCAACATGAGGCATAATCCAAATGACATTTTGAATCAATTTTTCTACAGTCCAAAAAATCAAATTTGTGATGAAAAGTGATTACCCGTGACCTGTCAAACTTTCTACAGATGGTCAGAAATGGTAATTTTTTTATATTTAATTTTTAGACTTTAAATGACTATTGCATGTGAATTATCACTTTTGGAACTAAAATAAGTGTGTTTAGAGTCATTTTAATGCCTGAAATTGGTTGAAATAGAAGCTTCTGAGTAGGAGAAAAAGTCTGTAAAAATGGCAATTTTGGAGATATTGAGACTTCAAAAAGTAGTTATTCAACATGAGGCACAATCCAAATGACATTTTGAATAAATTATTCTACAGTCCAAATAATCAATTTCTGATGAAAAATGATGACCCGTGACCTGTCGAACTTTCTCCAGATGGTCAGAAAAGGTAATTTTCTACTGTTTAATTTGTTGACTGTAAATGACTATTGCATGTGAATTATCACTTTTGGACCTAAAATAAGTGTGTTTAGAGTCATTTTAATGCCTGAAATTGGTCCAAATAGAAGCTTCTGAGTAGGAGAAAAAGTCTGTAAAAATTGCAATATTGGTGACATTAAGGCTTTAAAAAGTAGTTATTCAACATGAGGCACAATCCAAATGACATTTTGAATACATTTTTCTACAGTCCAAAAAATCAAATTTGTGATGAAAAGTGATTACCCGTGACCTGTCAAACTTTCTACAGATGGTCAGAAATGGTAATTTTTTTATATTTAATTTTTAGACTGTAAATGACTATTGCATGTGAATTATTACTTTTGGAACTAAAATAAGTGTGTTTAGAGTCATTTTAATGGCTGAAATTGGTCGAAATACAAGCTTCTGAGAAGGAGAAAAAGTCTGTAAAGATGGCAATTTTGGTGACATTGAGGCTTTAAAAAGTAGTTATTCAACATGAGGCACAATCCAAATGACATTCTGAATCAATTCATCTGCAGTCCAAAAAATCAATTTCTGATTAAAAACGATGATCCGTGACCTGTCGAACTTACTCCAGATGGTCAGAAATGGTAATTTTTTAATGTTTAATTTTTTGACTATAAATGACTATTGCATGTGAATTAGAACTCTTGGAAGCAAAATAAGTGTGTTTAGAGTCATTTTAATGCCTGAAATTGGTCGAAATACAAGCTTTTGAGAAGGAGAAAAAGTCTGTAAAAATGGCAATGTTGGTCACATCGAGGCTTTAAAAAGTAGTTATTCAACATGAGGCACAATCCAAATGACATTTTGAATCAATTTATCTACAGTCCAAAAAATCGATTTTCTGATGAAAAGCGATTACCCGTGACCTGTCGAGCTTCCTCCAGGTGGTCAGAAATGGTAATTTTTTTATATTTTATTTTTGGACTGTAAATAACTTTTGCATGTGAATTATCTCTTTTGGAACTAAAATAAGTGTGTTTAGAGTCATTTTAATGCCTGAAATTTGTCGAAATAGAAGCTTCTGAGTAGGAGAAAAAGTCTGTAAAAATGGCAATTTTGGTGACATTGAGGCTTTAAAAAGTAGTTATTCAACATGAGGCACAATCCAAATGACATTCTGAATCAATTCATCTGCAGTCCAAAAAATAAATTTCTGATTAAAAACGATGACCCGTGACCTGTCGAACTTACTCCAGATGGTCAGAAATGGTAATTTTTTAATGTTTAATTTTTTGACTGTAAATGACTATTGCATGTGAATTATCACTTTTGGAACTAAAATAAGTGTGTTTAGAGTCATTTTAATGCCTGAAATTGGTCGAAATACAAGCTGCTGAGAAGGAGAAAAAGTCTGTAAAAATGGCAATTTTGGGCACATTGAGGCTTTAAAAAGTAGTTATTCAACATGAGGCATAATCCAAATGACATTTTGAATCAATTTTGCTATAGTCCAAAAAATCCATTTTCTGATGAAAAGCGATAACCCGTGACCTGTCGAACTTTCTCCAGATGGTCAGAAATGGTAATTTTTGAATATTTAATTTTTTGACTGTAAATGACTATTGCATGTGAATTCTCACTTTTGGAACTAAAAAAGGCGTGTTTAGAGTCATTTTAATGCCTGAAATTGGTTGAAATAGAAGCTTCTGAGTAGGAGAAAAAGTCTGTAAAAATGGCAATTTTGGAGATATTGAGACTTCAAAAAGTAGTTATTCAACATGAGGCACAATCCAAATGACATTTTGAATAAATTATTCTACAGTCCAAATAATCAATTTCTGATGAAAAATGATGACCCGTGACCTGTCGAACTTTCTCCAGATGGTCAGAAAAGGTAATTTTCTACTGTTTAATTTGTTGACTGTAAATGACTATTGCATGTGAATTATCACTTTTGGAACTAAAATAAGTGTGTTTAGAGTCATTTTAATGCCTAAAATTAGTCCAAATAGAAGCTTCTGAGTAGGAGAAAAAAAAGTCTGTAAAAATTGCAATTTTGGTGACATTGAGGCTTTAAAAAGTAGTTATTCAACATGAGGCACAATCCAAATGACATTTTGAATACATTTTTCTACAGTCCAAAAAATCAATTTCTGATGAAAAATGATGACCCGTGACCTGTCGAACTTTCTCCAGATGGTCAGAAAAGGTAATTTTCTACTGTTTAATTTGTTGACTGTGAATGACTATTGCATGTGAATTATCTCTTTTGGAACTAAAATAAGTGTGTTTAGAGTCATTTTAATGCCTGAAATTGGTCGAAATACAAGCTTCTGAGAAGGAGAAAAAGTATGTATAAATGGCAATTTTGGGTCACATTGAGGCTTTACAAAGTAGTTATTCAACATGAGGCATAATCCAAATGACATTTTGAATCAATTTTTCTACAGTCCAAAAAATCAAATTTGTGATGAAAAGCGATTACCCGTGACCTGTCAAACTTTCTCCAGATGGTCAGAAAAGGTAATTTTCTACTGTTTAATTTGTTGACTGTAAATGACTATTGCATGTGAATTATCACTTTTGGAACTAAAATAAGTGTGTTTAGAGTCATTTTAATGCCTAAAATTGGTCCAAATAGAAGCTTCTGAGTAGGAGAAAAAGTCTGTAAAAATTGCAATTTTGGTGACATTGAGGCTTTAAAAAGTAGTTATTCAACATGAGGCACAATCCAAATGAAATTTTGAATACATTTATCTATCGTGCAAAAAAATCAATTTTCTGATTAAAAACGATAACCCGTGCCCTGTCGAACTTTCTCCAGATGGTCAGAAATGGTAATTTTTTACTGTTTAATTTGTTGACTGTAAATGACTATTGCATGTAAATTATCACTTTTGGAACTAAAAAAGGCGTTTTTAGAGTCATTTTAATGCCTGAAATTGGTCGAAATAAAAGCGTCTGAGAAGGGGAAAAAGTCTGTAAAAATGGCAATTTTGGGTCACATTGAGGCTTTAAAAAGTAGTTATTCAACATGAGGCATAATCCAAATGACATTTTGAATCAATTTTTCTACAGTCCAAAAAATCAAATTTGGGATGAAAAGCGATTACCCGTGACCTGTCAAACTTTCTACAGATGGTCAGAAATGGTAATTTTTTATATTTAATTTTTAGACTGTAAATGACTATTGCATGTGAATTATCACTTTTGGAACTAAAATAAGTGTGTTTAGAGTCATTTTAATGCCTGAAATTGGTTGAAATAGAAGCTTCTGAGTAGGAGAAAAAGTCTGTAAAAATGGCAATTTTGGAGATATTGAGACTTCAAAAAGTAGTTATTCAACATGAGGCACAATCCAAATGACATTTTGAATAAATTATTCTACAGTCCAAATAATCAATTTCTGATGAAAAATGATGACCCGTGACCTGTCGAACTTTCTCCAGATGGTCAGAAAAGGTAATTTTCTACTGTTTAATTTGTTGACTGTAAATGACTATTGCATGTGAATTATCACTTTTTGGAACTAAAATAAGTGTGTTTAGAGTCATTTTAATGCCTAAAATTGGTCCAAATAGAAGCTTCTGAGTAGGAGAAAAAGTCTGTAAAAATTGCAATTTTGGTGACATTGAGGCTTTAAAAAGTAGTTATTCAACATGAGGCACAATCCAAATGACATTTTGAATACATTTTTCTACAGTCCAAAAAATCAATTTCTGATTAAAAACGATGACCCGTGACCTGTCGAACTTTCTCCAGATGGTCAGAAAAGGTAAGTTTTTTTATATTTAATTTGTTGACTGAAAATGACTATTGCATGTGAATTATCACTTTTGGAACTAAAATAAGTGTGTTTAGAGTCATTTTAATGCCTGAAATTGGTCGAAATACAAGCTCTGAGAAGGAGAAAAAGTCTGTATAAATGGAAATTTTGGGTCACATTGAGGCTTTACAAAGTAGTTATTCAACATGAGGCATAATCCAAATGACATTTTGAATCAATTTTTCTACAGTCCAAAAAATCTATTATCTGATGAAAAGCGATTACCCGTGACCTCTCAAACTTTCTCCAGATGGTCAGAAAAGGTACGTTTTTTTATATTTAATTTTTGGACTGTAAATGACTATTGCATGTGAATTATCACTTTTGGAACTAAAATAAGTGTGTTTAGAGTTATTTTAATGCCTGAAATTGGTCGAAATACAAGCTTCTGAGTAGGAGAAAAAGTCTGTAAAAATGGCAATTTTGGTGACATTGAGGCTTTAAAAAGTAGTTATTCAACATGAGGCACAATCCAAATGACATTTTGAATACATTTTTTAACAGTCCAAAAAATCAATTTCTGATGAAAAACGATGACCCGTGACCTGTCGAACTTTCTCCAGATGGTCAGAAATGGTAATTTTTTACTGTTTAATTTGTTGACTGTAAATGACTATTGCATGTGAATTATCACTTTTGGAACTAAAATAAGTGTGTTTAGAGTCATTTAATGCCTGAAATTGGTCGAAATAGAAGCTTCTGAGTAGGAGAAAGTCTGTAAAAATGGCAATTTTGGTGACATTGAGGCTTTAAAAAGTACTTATTCAACATGAGGCACAATCCAAATGAAATTTTGAATCAATTTATCTATAGCCCAAAAAAATCAATTTTCTTATTAAAAACGATGACCCGTGCCCTGTCGAACTTTCTCCAGATGGTCAGAAATGGTAATTTTTTAATGTTTAATTTTTAGACTGTAAATGACTATTGCATGTGAATTCTCACTTTTGGAACTAAAATAAGTGTGTTTAGAGTCATTTTAATGCCTGAAATTGGTCGAAATACAAGCTTCTGAGAAGGAAAAAAAGTCTGTAAAGATGGCAATTTTGGTGACATTGAGGCTTTAAGTAGTTATTCAACATGAGGCACAATCCAATTGACATTTTGAATACATTTTTTAACAGTCCAAAAAATCAATTTCTGATGAAAAACGATGACCCGTGACGTGTCGAACTTTCTCCAGATGGTCAGAAATGGTAATTTTTTACTGTTAAATTTGTTGACTGTAAATGACTATTGCATGTGAATTATCACTTTTGGAACTAAAATAAGTGTGTTTAGAGTCATTTTAATGCCTGAAATTGGTCGAAATAGAAGCTTCTGAGTAGGAGAAAAAGTCGGTAAAAATGGCAATTTTGGTGACATTGAGGCATAAAAAGAAGTTATTCAACATGAGGCTTAATCCAAATGACATTTTGAATCAATTTTTCTACAGTCCAAAAAATCTATTTTCTGATGAAAAGCAATTACCCGTGACCTGTCAAACTTTCTCCAGATTGTCAGAAATGGTAAGTTTTTTTATATTTAATTTTTGGACAGTAAATGACTATTGCATGTGAATTATCACTTTTGGAACTAAAATAAGTGTGTTTAGAGTCATTTTAATGCCTGAAATTGTTTGAAATACAAGCTTCTGAGAAGGAGAAAAAGTCTGTAAAGATGGCAATTTTGGTGACATTGAGGCTTTAAAAAGTAGTTATTCAACATGAGGCACAATCCAAATGACATTTAAATACATTTTTCTACAGTCCAAATAATCAATTTCTGATGAAAAACGATGACCCTGACCTGTCGAACTTTCTCCAGATGGTCAGAAATGGTAATTTTTTACTGTTTAATTTGTTGACTGTAAATGACTATTGCATGTGAATTATCACTTTTGGAACTAAAATAAGTGTGTTTAGAGTCATTTTAATGCCTGAAATTGGTTGAAATAGAAGCTTCTGAGTAGGAGAAAAAGTCTGTAAAAATGGCAATTTTGGTGACATTGAGGCTTTAAAAAGTACTTATTCAACATGAGGCACAATCCAAATGAAATTTTGAATCAATTTATCTATAGCCCAAAAAAATCAATTTTCTGATTAAAAACGATGACCTGTGCCCTGTCGAACTTTCTCCAGATGTTCAGAAAAGGTAATTTTTTAATGTTTAATTTTTTGACTGTAAATGACTATTGCATGTGAATTATCACTTTTGGATCTAAAATAAGTGTGTTTAGAGTCATTTTAATGCCTGAAATTGGTCGAAATATAAGCTTCTGAGAAGGAGAAAAAGTCTGTATAAATGGAAATTTTGGGTCACATTGAGGCTTTACAAAGTAGTTATTCAACATGAGGCATAATCCAAATGACATTTTGAATCAATTTTTCTACAGTCCAAAAAATCAAATTTGTGATGAAAAGCGATTACCCGTGACCTGTCAAATTTTCTACAGATGGTCAGAAATGGTAATTTTTTTATATTTAATTTTTAGACTGTAAATGACTATTGCATGTGAATTCTCACTTTTGGAACTAAAAAAGGCGTGTTTAGAGTCATTTTAATGCCTGAAATTGGTTGAAATAGAAGCTTCTGAGTAGGAGAAAAAGTCTGTAAAAATGGCAATTTTGGAGATATTGAGACTTCAAAAAGTAGTTATTCAACATGAGGCACAATCCAAATGACATTTTGAATAAATTATTCTACAGTCCAAATAATCAATTTCTGATGAAAAATGATGACCCGTGACCTGTCGAACTTTCTCCAGATGGTCAGAAAAGGTAATTTTCTACTGTTTAATTTGTTGACTGTAAATGACTATTGCATGTGAATTATCACTTTTGGAACTAAAATAAGTGTGTTTAGAGTCATTTTAATGCCTAAAATTAGTCCAAATAGAAGCTTCTGAGTAGGAGAAAAAAAAGTCTGTAAAAATTGCAATTTTGGTGACATTGAGGCTTTAAAAAGTAGTTATTCAACATGAGGCACAATCCAAATGACATTTTGAATACATTTTTCTACAGTCCAAAAAATCAATTTCTGATGAAAAATGATGACCCGTGACCTGTCGAACTTTCTCCAGATGGTCAGAAAAGGTAATTTTCTACTGTTTAATTTGTTGACTGTGAATGACTATTGCATGTGAATTATCTCTTTTGGAACTAAAATAAGTGTGTTTAGAGTCATTTTAATGCCTGAAATTGGTCGAAATACAAGCTTCTGAGAAGGAGAAAAAGTATGTATAAATGGCAATTTTGGGTCACATTGAGGCTTTACAAAGTAGTTATTCAACATGAGGCATAATCCAAATGACATTTTGAATCAATTTTTCTACAGTCCAAAAAATCGATTTTCTGATGAAAAGCGATTACCCGTGACCTGTCGAGCTTTCTCCAGATGGTCAGAAATGGTAATTTTTTTATATTTTATTTTTAGACTGTAAATGACTATTGCATGTGAATTATCTCTTTTGGAACTAAAAGAAGTGTGTTTAGAGTCATTTTAATGCCTGAAATTGGTCGAAATAGAAGCTTCTGAGTAGGAGAAAAAGTCTTTAAAAATGGCAATTTTGGTGACATTGAGGCATAAAAAGAAGTTATTCAACATGAGGCTTAATCCAAATGACATTTTGAATCAATTTTTCTACAGTCCAAAAAATCTATTTTCTGATGAAAAGCAATTACCCGTGACCTGTCAAACTTTCTCCAGATGGTCAGAAATGGTAAGTTTTTTTATATTTAATTTTTGGACAGTAAATGACTATTGCATGTGAATTATCACTTTTGGAACTAAAATAAGTGTGTTTAGAGTCATTTTAATGCCTGAAATTGTTTGAAATACAAGCTTCTGAGAAGGAGAAAAAGTCTGTAAAGATGGCAATTTTGGTGACATTGAGGCTTTAAAAAGTAGTTATTCAACATGAGGCACAATCCAAATGACATTTAAATACATTTTTCTACAGTCCAAATAATCAATTTCTGATGAAAAACGATGACCCTGACCTGTCGAACTTTCTCCAGATGGTCAGAAATGGTAATTTTTTACTGTTTAATTTGTTGACTGTAAATGACTATTGCATGTGAATTATCACTTTTGGAACTAAAATAAGTGTGTTTAGAGTCATTTTAATGCCTGAAATTGGTCGAAACAGAAGCTTCTGAGTAGGAGAAAAAGTCTGTAAAAATGGCAATTTTGGTGACATTGAGGCTTTAAAAAGTAGTTATTCAACATGAGGCACAATCCAAATGACATTTTGAATCAATTTATCTATAGTCCAAAAAATCAATTTTTTGATTAAAAACGATGACCTGTGCCCTGTCGAACTTTCTCCAGATGGTCAGAAAAGGTAATTTTTTAATGTTTAATTTTTTGACTATAAATGACTATTGCATGTGAATTATCACTTTTGGATCTAAAATAAGTGTGTTTAGAGTCATTTTAATGCCTGAAATTGGTTGAAATAGAAGCTTCTGAGTAGGAGAAAAAGTCTGTAAAAATGGCAATTTTGGTGACATTGAGGCTTTAAAAAGTACTTATTCAACATGAGGCACAATCCAAATGAAATTTTGAATCAATTTATCTATAGCCCAAAAAAATCAATTTTCTGATTAAAAACGATGACCTGTGCCCTGTCGAACTTTCTCCAGATGTTCAGAAAAGGTAATTTTTTAATGTTTAATTTTTTGACTGTAAATGACTATTGCATGTGAATTATCACTTTTGGATCTAAAATAAGTGTGTTTAGAGTCATTTTAATGCCTGAAATTGGTCGAAATACAAGCTTCTGAGAAGGAGAAAAAGTCTGTATAAATGGAAATTTTGGGTCACATTGAGGCTTTACAAAGTAGTTATTCAACATGAGGCATAATCCAAATGACATTTTGAATCAATTTTTCTACAGTCCAAAAAATCTATTATCTGATGAAAAGCGATTACCCGTGACCTCTCAAACTTTCTCCAGATGGTCAGAAATGGTAAGTTTTTTTTATATTTCATTTTTTGACTGTAAATGACTATTGCATGTGAATTCTCACTTTTGGAACTAAAATAGGCGTGTTTAGAGTCATTTTAATGCCTGAAATTGGTCGAAATACAAGCGTCTGAGAAGGAGAAAAAGTCTGTAAAAATGGCAATTTTGGGTCACATTGAGGCCTTAAAAAGTGGTTATTCAACATGAGGCATAATCCAAATGACATTTTGAATCAATTTTTCTACAGTCCAAAAAATCAAATTTGTGATAAAGCGATTACCCGTGACCTGTCAAATTTTCTACAGATGGTCAGAAATGGTAATTTTTTTATATTTAATTTTTAGACTGTAAATTACTATTGCATGTGAATTCTCACTTTTGGAACTAAAATAAGTGTGTTTAGAGTCATTTTAATGCTTTAAATTGGTTGAAATAGAAGCTTCTGAGTAGGAGAAAAAGTCTGTAAAAATGGCAATTTTGGAGACATTGAGACTTCAAAAAGTAGTTATTCAACATGAGGCACAATCCAAATGACATTTTGAATACATTTTTTAACAGTCCAAAAAATCAATTTCTGATGAAAAACGATGACCCGTGACCTGTCGAACTTTCTCCAGATGGTCAGAAATGGTAATTTTTTACTGTTTAATTTGTTGACTGTAAATGACTATTGCATGTGAATTATCACTTTTGGAACTAAAATAAGTGTGTTTAGAGTCATTTTAATGCCTGAAATTGGTCGAAATAGAAGCTTCTGAGTAGGAGAAAGTCTGTAAAAATGGCAATTTTGGTGACATTGAGGCATAAAAAGAAGTTATTCAACATGAGGCTTAATCCAAATGACATTTTGAATCAATTTTTCTACAGTCCAAAAAATCTATTTTCTGATGAAAAGCAATTACCCGTGACCTGTCAAACTTTCTCCAGATGGTCAGAAATGGTAAGTTTTTTTATATTTAATTTTTGGACAGTAAATGACTATTGCATGTGAATTATCACTTTTGGAACTAAAATAAGTGTGTTTAGAGTCATTTTAATGCCTGAAAATGTTTGAAATACAAGCTTCTGAGAAGGAGAATAAGTCTGTAAAAATGGCAATTTTGGTGACTTTGAGGCTTTAAAAAGTAGTTATTCAACATGAGGCATAATCCAAATGACATTTTGAA
Organism: Triturus cristatus; assembly: GCF_964204655.1. Taxonomy (NCBI): domain Eukaryota; kingdom Metazoa; phylum Chordata; class Amphibia; order Caudata; family Salamandridae; genus Triturus; species Triturus cristatus. The sequence goes on from NC_140589.1 coordinate 966,110,897, forward strand.
TCAATTTTTCTACAGTCCAAAAAATCTATTATCTGATGAAAAGCGATTACCCGTGACCTCTCAAACTTTCTCCAGATGGTCAGAAAAGGCAAGTTTTTTTATATTTAATTTGTTGACTGTAAATGACTATTGCATGTGAATTATCTCTTTTGGAACTAAAACAAGTGTGTATAGAGTCATTTTAATGCCTGAAATTAGTCGAAATACAAGCTTCTGAGAAGGAGAAAAAGTCTGTAAAGATGGCAATTTTGGTGACATTGAGGCTTTAAAAAGTAGTTATTCAACATGATGCACAATCCAAATGACATTTAAATACATTTTTCTACAGTCCAAATAATCAATTTCTGATGAAAAACGATGACCCTGACCTGTCGAACTTTCTCCAGATGGTCAGAAATGGTAATTTTTTACTGTTTAATTTGTTGACTGTAAATGACTATTGCATGTGAATTATCACTTTTGTAACTAAAATAAGTGTGTTTAGAGTCATTTTAATGCCTGAAATTGGTCGAAACAGAAGCTTCTGAGTAGGAGAAAAAGTCTGTAAAAATGGCAATTTTGGTGACATTGAGGCTTTAAAAAGTAGTTATTCAACATGAGGCACAATCCAAATGACATTTTGAATCAATTTATCTATAGTCCAAAAAATCAATTTTTTGATTAAAAACGATGACCTGTGCCCTGTCGAACTTTCTCCAGATGGTCAGAAAAGGTAATTTTTTAATGTTTAATTTTTTGACTATAAATGACTATTGCATGTGAATTATCACTTTTGGATCTAAAATAAGTGTGTTTAGAGTCATTTTAATGCCTGAAATTGGTTGAAATAGAAGCTTCTGAGTAGGAGAAAAAGTCTGTAAAAATGGCAATTTTGGTGACATTGAGGCTTTAAAAAGTAGTTATTCAACATGAGGCACAATCAAAATGACATTTTGAATCAATTTATCTATAGTCCAAAAAATCCATTTTCTGATTAAAAACGATGACCTGTGCCCTGTCGAACTTTCTCCAGATGTTCAGAAAAGGTAATTTTTTAATGTTTAATTTTTTGACTGTAAATGACTATTGCATGTGAATTATCACTTTTGGATCTAAAATAAGTGTGTTTAGAGTCATTTTAATGCCTGAAATTGGTGGAAATACAAGCTTCTGAGAAGGAGAAAAAGTCTGTAAAAATGGCAATTTTGGTGACATTGAGGCTTTAAAAAGTAGTTATTCAACATGAGGCACAATCCAAATGACATTTTTAATACTTTTTCAACAGTCCAAAAAATAAATTGTCTGATGAAAAACGATGACCCGTGACCTCTCAAACTTTCTCCAGATGGTCAGAAATGGTAATTTTTTACTGTTTAATTTGTTGACTGTAAATGACTATTGCATGTGAATTATCACTTTTGGAACTAAAATAAGTGTGTTTAGAGTCATTTTAATGCCTGAAATTGGTCGAAATACAAGCTTCTGGGAAGGAGAAGAAGTCTGTAGAAATGGCAATTTTGGTGACATTGAGGCTTTAAAAAGTATTTATTCAACATGAGGCACAATCCAAATGACATTTTTAATACTTTTTCAACAGTCCAAAAAATAAATTGTCTGATGAAAAACGATGACCCGTGACCTGTCGAACTTTCTCCAGATGGTCAGAAATGGTAATTTTTTTATATTTAATTTTTGGACTGTAAATGACTATTGCATGTGAATTATCACGTTTGGAACTAAAATTAGTGTGTTTAGAGTCATTTTAATGCCTGAAATTGGTCGAAATACAAGCTTCTGAGAATGAAAAAAAGTCTGTATAAATGGCAATTTTAGGTCACATTGAGGCTGTAAAAAGTGGTTATTCAACATGAGGCATAATCCAAATGACATTTTGAATCAATTTTTCTACAGTTCAAAAAATCAATTTTGTGATGAAAAGCGATTACCCGTGACCTGTCAAACTTTCTCCAGATGGTCAGAAATGGTAATTTTTTTATATATAATTTTTGGACTGTAAATGACTATTGCATGTGAATTATCACTTTTGGAACTAAAATAAGTGTGTTTAGAGTCATTTTAATGCCTGAAATTGGTCGAAATACAAGCTTCTGAGAAGGAAAAAAAGTCTGTATAAATGGCAATTTTAGGTCACATTGAGGCTTTACAAAGTAGTTATTCAACATGAGCCATAATCCAAATGACATTTTGAATCAATTTTTCTACAGTACAAAAAATCGATCATCTGATGAAAAGCGATTACCCGTGACCTCAAACTTTCTCCAGATGGTCAGAAATCGTATTTTTTTTTTATATTTAATTTTTGGACTGTAAATGACTATTGCATGTGAATTATCACTTTTGGAACTAAAATAAGTGTGTTTAGAGTCATTTTAATGCCTGAAATTGGTCGAAATACAAGCTTCTGAGAAGGAGAAAAAGTCTGTAAAAATGGCAATTTTGGGTCACATTGAGGCTTTAAAAAGTGGTTATTCAACATGAGGCATAATCCAAATGACATTTTGAATCAATTTTTCTACAGTCCAAAAAATCGATTTTCTGATGAAAAGCGATTACCCGTGACCTGTCGAACTTTCTCCAGATGGTCAGAAATGGTAATTTTTTAATGTTTAATTTTTTGACTGTAAATGACTATTGCATGTGAATTATAACTTTTGGAACTAAAATAAGTGTGTTTAGAGACATTTTAATGCCTGAAATTGGTCGAAATACAAGCTTCTGAGAAGGAGAAAAAGTCTGTAAAAATGGCAATTTTGGTGACATTGAGGCTTTAAAAAGTAGTTATTCAACATGAGGCACAATCCAAATGACATTTTGAATCAATTTATCTACAGTCCAAAAAATCAATTTCTGATTAAAAACGATGACCCGTGACCTGTCGAACTTTCTCCAGATGGTCGAAATGGTAATTTTTTTAATGTTTAATTTTTGGACTGTAAATGACTATTGCATGTGAATTATTCAATCAATCAGTCTTTATTTTGACTTGTTGTCATAAAAGACAAATTAAAAACACAATTCATCATCAGATACATAAAAAAAAACACAGTTCATCATCAGGTACATCAGTTAGAGCTACACATTTGAGTTATACACAGAAAGCATGACACTGAAACTAAAAACAGCAGGATTTAAGTTCACTACATAAATGGTATTCCTTCTCGACCAAATAAGAAAATAAATATCTGTCTTCCATAAAAACATACTAAGACTATAAAAAGTACCACAAATGTACTGGGTTTACTTTAGGGTGACTGGAGAGCTTTCAGTTTCCCAACTCTTATTGTCCACATCCATTTAAAAAATGTTGCTATCGCTATCACTATTGTTTCAGACCAGTCGGTTTGAAATATTCTCAGTGCAGTAATCCCCGTCATAATACCCTTTTGAATGCAAACTGCTCTTATCCATTTGTGACGGGGGGCCTTATATTCTGGGCAAATAAACAAAACATGGGCTATGGTTTCCGGGTGTGTTATGCAGAAAGGGCACATTTGGTCACTTTTACTAGATGCCCATTTACAGGTGACCATATTCAATGGGAGAGTACCTACCCTAAACTGATGGAATAATTTCCTATCATGAGGCATTGTAATCAGATCCCAGTACATCTCATACCCAGGAGTATGTTTCAGCTCCAAAAAAGCCTTAGTATACGATGGAGCAGTGTGTGACTGAAACTCCTCCTGGGATATGAATGACCAGTAGGCCTCTTTTAACTGTTGTTTGGTAGGAAATAATGTCTCCTGAGGATTATCCCAAAGATCCCCCATACCTAGAGACTTAAGGAGAGTTTTAACCTTTCTAAACCATAGAATCTTACCCCCAGAATCAATATCGCGCGTTTCCAGGAGTGCTAACGCATAGTGATGCAATTCTGGGGTTACCCACAGTCTTCTCCAATAGGCAACTGGTTTAAATCTACAAATATTTTCTAGACTCTGACATCCCAGATCCATGCGCAGAGGTACGAGTGGTGTAAAATGTGGAAGCCCTGTTATACAGCGGAGAAATTTGTTGTGTGCTTTTTGTAGACCTGCTATATCAGACGACCCCCACAATTCCGCTCCATATAACATGGAAGATCTTACTCTTGAGTCATAAATTCTTAATACTGGGGCTACCGGTTTAGTGGCTGACAACTTAAATTCTCTTAGAAGGGCACCAGATAGTTGTGCGTGCTTGGAGATTAAATGGGCCACATGCGGCTTCCACTGTAACCTAGAGCCCAATGTGATACCCAGGTAACTGAAGCTATCAGTCTGCTCCAACGGTTCCCCATTCATAAAGACTCTGCCCCTAATGTTCCTATGCATCGTCATAAATTTGGTTTTAGAGACATTAACAGAGAGGCCATAGTCATTGCTAAATTTTTCAAAGCAGTCTATTGCCTTCTGAAGCCCTTCCTGAGTCTTTGATAATAGGAGGGTATCATCGGCAAACATTAGCAGGGGGACGGGGATGCCGTTCTGTTTGGGTGCATCAGTACTAGAGTCCCTATAATAATCTATAACTCTATTTATATATAGTGTGAATAATGTGGGTGCCAGCACACACCCTTGCCGCACACCCCTTTCCGTTGGAAATCTGACGGTCACCTGGCTCTGGTTACCCCATCTGACCTGCGCGTAGTTATTTTCATGTAGTTTTATCAAAACCGCAAGCAGTTCTGGTGAGATACCCTGCTCGTGGAGCGCTCTCCACAGCCTATCTCTTGGGACTAGGTCGAATGCAGCCTTTAAATCAACAAAGGCTGCATAAAGTGTGTCAACCCCCAGGACCACCCATTTCCAATATATTGTGGAAAATCTAAAAACTTGATCTACCGTGTTAGTCAGGGGTCGGAAGCCAGCCTGTAAAGTGGACATGACTCCCGAGTCCTCGATCCAATTCTGGACCCTAAGAAGTACCATTCTGGCCACAACCTTCTGAATACAGGCTATTAGGCTAATTGGCCTGTAGTTTCCCGGGTCAGCTCGGTCACCCTTCTTAAAAATTGGTATGATTTCTTCTCCCCGCCATATATCCGGCACCGTAGTGCCTTTGGCAATAGTGTTCGCCAGTAATTCAATGTAAGGGACCCAGACTGATTTGCTATGCAGGAACAAATCTGCGGGAATTTTATCTAAGCCCGGGGCCCTGCCCTTGGGTATTAAGTTAAGGGCACATTCTACATCTTTCTTGGTGAACACTAGCGTGTTTGCTAATAAAGGACGGCTGAAAGAGGCTAGGGCAGGTGTTGGGACATTATTTGTGTTAGCAAACTGGGACTTAAAGTGCTTAACCCAGTGTTCTGGCGGGACATGATTAACCGGGATTGGTTTTTGGTTCCCCGTGCCCCACCTCACAAGATGCCAGAAGTCCGTCGAATCTCTGGACTTACTGGCTACCAATAACTCCTCCCAGTATTTAGTATCCCACGCTTTTTTCGCGGCATTTTGTGTCCATTTGTAATGGTTCCTTGCCGCCCAAATGGCCTCCCTATCAGTGGATCGCACTGCATTAGCTAAAGATTTGTATGCAGTCCTGCAGTTTTTATCATACCATGACTCCGGTTTTCTTTTCCCCTTACCAGAGTTCCTCTTCCTCAGAATACTAAAATATTTACTTAGTTAAAAAAAAAGGTCGAGTGAATATGGACTACCCTGCTGCAGTAATCCTCATAATCCAGCTGCCCCTGCATTTCAATGATTGCTTCATTTACCATGTCATTCATTTCACTAATGGTTTCGGGTTTACCCAGACACTCGGCCCATCTAACCCGCCGAGTATCATTTGCCATGACGATGTCATCTATTATATCATCTGGTATTAACCCCAGCCCTTTGTGAAGCTGTAGCTCAAGACTGAGAGGGTTGTGGTCACTTTCGATACAATGAATTACAGTCATATCACGGATTGATGACCAGAATTCAAGATTGACCAGAATATAGTCAATTCTGCTGGTGCTCAGTCCGTTATTAAAAGTTGGATTACCCTGCTCATCCCCTCGTGTCCTACCATTCACTGCTCTCAACCCGTGTTCTAAACTGAAGGTCTTAAGTTGTAGGGCTGCCTGGGTCCACCGTTTAATAGGAGGTATACTAAGGGGGGGGATTTGCCAACAGATATCCTCTGCCTCCGTGAGCTCTAGATCCATATGGTTCAGAGGCTCATAGGAGCAGTTGAAATCTCCGCAAATTAATATCTTAGCACCTCCCCTCCAAATACTAACATAGTGTCCCAGTGCCACCACGACTTCTGATGATTTCCCTCCCGGCTTTCCCCTGGCGTAACCGTTAAAAATGATGAGTTCACCAAATGAGGGAGATTTTAACTTGACCCCCAGAATATCCCTTGAATTAATTGCTAGTTGTGTAGTTGTAAATCCATCATCCTGTTTTACCCAAGTGGTCAGTCCCCCCTTAGGTCTTCCTTTATTTGTTTTGGTTGCAGCTATTGCAAAGTGAAGATACCCTGATCTATGTTGGGGTTCTAATGCCCATGTTTCTTGCATACTGACAATCATATAATTATCAATAAAGGTAGCCCAATCCCTGGAGGCCATCTTATTTTTGAGACCTGCCACATTCCACGAGACCAAAAACTGGCTCTCCACATTACTGCTTAAAGGATTGTGAACATTTGTAGTATCTCCTATGCTGCTGTTAGCCAACACTCCCTCTGTCTCTGGTCCACTGACCTCCACCAGACATCCAGTTTCATTGGCCTTCCCTGAACAGTGACTAGGTGTAAAATAACCTGTGACTCCAGGGACAGCTTCATAGTTGGTTAGACCATGGATTGTTGTATCACTTACACGGCTACCTTGGTTGTCTGTTTGTGTACAGTGGTCAGAATTATTTGGCACATTTATAATGACACTAGTCGGATCAGGAACTCCATCAGATATACTTGGAACAATGGGTACATTCCCTTCCAAAGCCTCAACCAAACCACCTGCATTTAAAAAATGTGCACCCACTATCTCCTCCCCTCGTGACTGTAGACTTCAATCACAGGCATCCAGACCACTAAAGATGTCAAACCTGTTTGACACCTCCAGTGGAGTGAATGGCACTGGATAGTCCGTGCTCCTATGTACAGTAATACTTGGCCTAGTAGGTACTATATTCCACCCAGGTGTTTCTGGAATTGAAGCTGCATGATGCACATAGGCTGAATTCCTATTATTCATCATAATGGGGAAGTAGGTAGTAGGAAAAGAGTAACCATGGGCAGGTTGGGAAGGAAATACTACAGATCTTGGGTAGAAGTAGGTCAGAGGGCGTGGAATGATGCTACTATTAAGATTTACCTGAGGCCAATTCAGGATGTAGCGTACTGCATTGTGATCTCTAAAATTGACCACAACCACGTCCCCCCAATGTCTTTAGGTCTTCCACCCAACCACTGAAGACGGCGTACATGGATTATTTTGCCATCTATGTTACTGGCAATTGGCGTGTGTGATGTCAGCCAGTGTGTTGTTTTGTTCTTTAGTTGGGAAAAACCCTCTCTTGTTCACTGGGAGCTCTGGTACCCCTGTGAGAATCACTACATATGGTACGGCCTCTGGCGGAGGAAGATCCGGTAGTGGTCTCCTGAATTGTTCCCCCCGGGTCTGCCTGAGGCCTCCCTCCTCATGTCTCGTTGATCCATTCGGGCAATTGCCCAGATCTCTGGTAGATTTATTATCAGAGATTGTTGGATAACAGTTAGTTTTAGCTGTTGCAATGCTTACGGGAGCATTTGTCTGATTAGTAGTGAAATTATTATGAGCGGGTTTAGGGGCAGGACCTGTCCCACTCGAAGGGTGACTACTAGAGGACGGGGCGTCTAATATGGAGTTATTTGAAATTGTATTTAAAACTGACCCAGTTTCGGTAGGTGGTGGTCGAGAGTTATTAGCGGATTTAACGGCTAGGGAAGGAACTGAGACCTGTTTAAGCTCTAAATTGGCTGTTTGTCTAGTAGGACTTCTCTTCCTACCCAGGTCTGCTTCTATTTTCCCTAATATGTTCTCCATATTTTTCAATCTTTCCACTATTGCTAGAGTATTAGTTCGCATAATCATCTCAATACTATCCAAAAGATTACTGGTATGTATTGTATTAGACCCATTGTCCTCCAAGCTATGTTTAGTACTATGTTCCCCCTCTGTATGTGCAGAAGTTAACACTGATATAGGAACATTATCCATTCCAGTCACGTCCGTGAGAACTGCAGCAGTTATAACGTTAATACTAGGGGGGATGGCCTTCTTCCCAAAGTCAGTAAAGCTCAGCTTCTGCTTGGAAGGTTCCATCCTATTGCGTCTCTTCTTGGTAGGTGGTGGACCATACTTTGTAGTTTGTACAGGTTTCTTAGACCTTTGTCGTGCTGTTTTAGGAGGAGTGGGTGTCACAGCAATCAAAACTCCTGATGTACTGGGAATGCAAAAAGGATCATGTGGTGAGTTTGGAATGTCTATTCCAGTAGAACAAGTGCTGGGCACTTCACAATCTCTCAGCAAAAGAGGTACACCATCTGTGAATAGCAAGGTCTGGAGCTAGCTCATTATTAGGAATGGCTGCGGGGTTAGGCTCAGACAGTGCCCTATTCTTAATATTTTCTATAGAGCGTCGACGCTCAGCTCGGCGCTCTGCGAGTAAAAGTTCTGTTAAGCCTCCGGATGGTGTTCTAGTAAAATAATTATCCAGGGTGCCATTCAATAAAGTCCCCACTCTATCAGCCACCGTTATTATCGGACTCAGCACAATCGTGGACATGTTATAAACTTGACAAGTAAATGTCGTAGCAATAGTGTGTAATAGCAACTTACTATACGCTGGGTTCTTTTAAATCACAGTTTGCCCAGGGGGACGGGTCCAGTCCAGTCTCGTAGGTCCTCGGAGGGCCACAGAGGGCCCGCCCTTTGTCCGGGCTTCATCCGGCGCGTACCGCGAAGCGGATACCGTCAGAACTTATGTAGGACGTCACAAGACTGAGGCGGTGGGTGGGGAGAAGCACAGGTGTGTCAGCGCACGGGCTCCTGGGAACCGGAGTCCCGTGCAGAGCCTACTCCCCACGTTGGTGCAGCCACTCGCGGCAGTCAGCAATCAGCAGAGCCCCTCCTAGGGCGACAGTACAGCAGCCAGTGACAACGATGCAGGAGGGTATAGGAACGATGCGGGACCCGCGCCAGCGGGTTCCGCGAGGTGTTATCAGCATTTTTGAGGCGGTGGGCGGGGAGAAGCACAGGTGTGTCAGCGCACGGGCTCCTGGGAACCGGAGTCCCGTGCAGAGCCTACTCCCCACGTTGGTGCAGCCACTCGCGGCAGTCAGCAATCTGCAGAGCCCCTCCTAGGGCGACAGTACAGCAGCCAGTGACAACGATGCAGGAGGGTATAGGAACGATGCGGGACCCGCGCCAGCGGGTTCCGCGAGGTGTTATCAGCGTTTTTGAGGCCGTGGGCGGGGAGAAGCACAGGTGTGTCAGCGCACGGGCTAATGGGAACCGGAGTCCCGTGCAGAGCCTACTCCCCACGTTGGTGCAGCCACTCGCGGCAGTCAGCAATCAGCAGAGCACCTCCTAGGGCGACAGTACAGCAGCCAGTGACAACGATGCAGGAGGGTATAGGAACGATGCGGGACCCGCGCCAGCGGGTTCCGCGAGGTGTTATCAGCGTTTTTGAGGCAGTGGGCGGAGAGAAGCACAGGTGTGTCAGCGCACGGGCTCCTGGGAACCGGAGTCCCGTGCAGAGCCTACTCCCCACGTTGGTGCAGCCACTCGCGGCAGTCAGCAATCAGCAGAGCCCCTCGACAGTACAGCAGTCAGTGACAACGATGCAGGAGGGTATAGGAACGATGCGGGACCCGCGCCAGCGGGTTCCGCGAGGTGTTATCAGCGTTTTTGAGGCGGTGGGCGGGGAGAAGTACAGGTGTGTCAGCGCATGGGCTAATGGGAACCGGAGTCCCGTGCAGAGCCTACTCCCCACGTTGGTGCAGCCACTCGCGGCAGTCAGCAATCAGCGGAGCACCTCCTAGGGCGACAGTACAGCAGCCAGTGACAACGAGGCAGGAGGGTATAGGAACGATGCGGGACCGAATTATTACTTTTGGAACTAAAATAAGTGTGTTTACAGTCATTTTAATGCCTGAAATTGGTCGAAATACAAGCTTCTGAGAAGGAGAAAAAGTCTGTAAAGATGGCAATTTTGGTGACATTGAGGCTTTAAAAAGTAGTTATTCAACATGAGGCACAATCCAAATGACATTTTGAATCAAATTTTCTACAGTCCCAAAAAAAAAACTTCTGATGAAAAACGATGACCCGTGACCTGTCAAACTTTCTCCAGATGGTCAGAAATGGTAATTTTTTTATATTTAATTTTTGCACTGTAAATGACTTTTGCATGTGAATTATCTCTTTTGGAACTAAAATAAGTTGTTTAGAGTAATTTTAATGCCTGAAATTGGTCGAAATAGAAGCTTCTGAGTAGGAGAAAAAGTCTGTAAAAATGGCAATTTTGGTGACATTGAGGCTTTAAAAAGTAGTTATTCAACATGAGGCATAATCCAAATGACATTTTGAATCAATTTATCTATAGTCTAAAAATCAATTTTCGGATTAAAAACGATGACCCGTGACCTGTCGAACTTTCTCCAGATGGTCAGAAATGGTAATTTTTTAATGTTTAATTTTTTGACTGTAAATGACTATTGTATGTGAATTATCACTTTTGGAACTAAAATCAGTGTGTTTAGAGGCATTTTAATGCCTGAAATTGGTCGAAATACAAGCTTCTGGGAAGGAGAAAAACTCTGTAAAAATGGCAATTTTGGAGACATTGAGGCTTCAAAAAGTAGTTATTCAACATGAGGCACAATCCAAATGACATTTTGAATAAATTATTCTACAGTCCAAATAATCAATTTCTGATGAAAAATGATGACCCGTGACCTGTCGAACTTTCTCGAGATGGTCAGAAAAGGTAATTTTCTACTGTTTAATTTGTTGACTGTAAATGACTATTGCATGTGAATTATCACTTTTGGAACTAAAATAAGTGTGTTTAGAGTCATTTTAATGCCTGAAATTGGTCCAAATAGAAGCTTCTGAGTAGGAGAAAAAGTCTGTAAAAATGGCAATTTTGGTGACATTGAGGCTTTAAAAAGTAGTTATTCAACATGAGGCACAATCCAAATGACATTTTGAATACATTTTTCAACAGTCCAAAAAATCAATTTCTGATGAAAAACGATGACACATGACCTGTCGAACTTTCTCCAGATGGTCAGAAATGGTAATTTTTTAATGTTTAATTTTTTGACTGTAAATGACTATTGCATGTGAATTCTCACTTTTGGAACTAAAATAAGTGTGTTTAGAGTCATTTTAATGCCTGAAATTGGTCGAAATACAAGCTTCTGAGAAGGAGAAAAAGTATGTATAAATGGCAATTTTGGGTCACATTGAGGCTTTACAAAGTAGTTATTCAACATGAGGCATAATCCAAATGACATTTTGAATCAATTTTTCTACAGTCCAAAAAATCTATTATCTGATGAAAAGCGATTACCCGTGACCTCTCAAACTTTCGCCAGATGGTCAGAAATGGTAAGTTTTTTTATCTTTAATTTTTGGACTGTAAAGGACTATTGCATGTGAATTATCACCTTTGGAACTAAAATAAGTGCGTTTAGAGTCATTTTAATGCCTGAAATTGGTCGAAATACAAGCTTCTGAGAAGGAGAAAAAGTCTGTAAAAATGGCAATTTTGGGTCACTTCGAGGCTTTAAAAAGTGGTTATTCAACATGAGGCATAATCCAAATGACCTTTTGAATACATTTTTCTACAGTCCAAAAAATCAATTTCTAATGAAAAACGATGACCCGTGACCTGTCGAACTTTATCCAGATGGTCAGAAATGGTAAGTTTTTTTATATTTAATTTTTGGACTGTAAATGACTATTGCATGTGAATTATTACTTTTGGAACTAAAATAAGTGTGTTTAGAGTCATTTTAATGCCTGAAATTGGTCGAAATACAAGCTTCTGAGAAGGAGAAAAAGTCTGTAAAAATGGCAATTTTGGTGACATTGAGGCTTTAAAAAGTAGTTATTCAACATGAGGCACAATCCAAATTACATTTTGAATCAAATTTTCTACAGACCCCAAAAAAACTTCTTATGAAAAACGATGACCCGTGACCTGTCAAACTTTCTCCAGATGGTCAGAAATGTTAATTTTTTACTGTTTAATTTGTTGACTGTAAATGACTATTGCATGTGAATTATCACCTTTGGAACTAAAATAAGTGTGTTTAGAGTCATTTTAATGCCTGAAATTGGTCGAAATAGAAGCTTCTGAGTAGGAGAAAAAGTCTGTAAAAATGGCAATTTTGGTGACATTGAGGCTTTAAAAAGTAGTTATTCAACATGAGGCACAATCCAAATGACATTTTGAATCAATTTATCTATCGTCCAAAAAATCTATTTCTGATGAAAAACGATGACCCACCTGTCGAACTTTCTCCAGATGGTCTGAAAAGGTAATTTTTTATTGTTTAATTTTTTGACTGTAAATGATTATTGCATGTGAATTATCACTTTTGGAACTAAAGTAAGTGTGTTTAGAGTCATTTTAATGCCTGAAATTGGTCGAAATAGAAGCTTCTGAGTAGGAGAAAAAGTCTGTAAAAATGGCAATTTTGGTGACTTTGAGGCTTTAAAAAGTAGTTATTCAACATGAGGCACAATCCAAATGACATGTTGAATACATTTTTCTACAGTCCAAAAAATCAATTTCTGATGAAAAACGATGATGACCCGTGACCTGTCGAACTTTCTCCAGATAGTCAGAAAAGGTAATTTTCTTCTGTTTAATTTGTTGACTGCAAATGACTATTGCATGTGAATTATCACTTTTGGAACTGAAATAAGTGTGTTTAGAGTCATATTAATGCCTGAAATTGATCGAAATAGAAGCTACTGAGTAGGAGAAAAGGTCTGTAAAAATGGCAATTTTGGTGACATTGAGGCATGAAAAAGTAGTTATTCAACATGAGGCACAATCCAAATGACATTTTGAATCAATTTATCTACAGTCCGAAAAAACAATTTTCTAATTAAAAACGATGACCCTTGACCTGTCGAACTTTCTCCAAATGGTCAGAAAAGGTAATTTTTTAATGATTAATTTTTTGACTGTAAATGACTATTGCATGTGAATTATTACTTTTGGAACTAAAATAAGTGTGTTTAGAGTCATTTTAATGCCTGAAATTGGTCGAAATACAAGCTTCTGAGAAGGAGAAAAAGTTTGTAAAAATGGCAATTTTGGTGACATTGAGGCTTTAAAAAGAAGTTATTCAACATGAGGCATAATCCAAATGACAGTTTGAATCAATTTTTCTACAGTCCAAAAAATCTATTTTCTGATGAAAAGCAATTACCCGTGACCTGTCCAACTTTCTCCAGATGGTCAGAAATGGTAAGTTTTTTTATATTTAATTTTTGGACTGTAAATGACTATTGCATGTGAATTATCACTTTTGGAACTAAAATAAGTGTGTTTAGTCATTGTAATGCCTGAAATTGGTCGAAATACAAGCTTCTGAGAAGGAGAATAAGTCTGTAAAAATGGTAATTTTGGTGACTTAGAGGCTTTAAAAAGTAGTTATTCAACATGAGGCACAATCCAAATGACATTTTGAATACATTTTTCTACAGTCCAAAAAATCTATTTCTGATGAAAAACGATGACCCACCTGTCGAACTTTCTCCAGATGGTCTGAAAAGGAAATTTTTTATTGTTTAATTTGTTGACTGTAAATGACTATTGCATGTGAATTATCACTTATGGAACTAAAGTAAGTGTGTTTAGAGTCATTTTAATGCCTGAAATTGGTCGAAATAGAAGCTTCTGAGTAGGAGAAAAAGTCTGTAAAAATGGCAATTTTGGTGACTTTGAGGCTTTAAAAAGTAGTTATTCAACATGAGGCATAATCCAAATGACATTTTGAATCAATTTATCTATAGTCTAAAAATCAATTTTTGGATTAAAAACGATGACCCGTGACCTGTCGAACTTTCTCCAGATGGTCAGAAATAGTAATTTTTTAATGTTTAATTTTTAGACTGTAAATGACTATTGCATGTGAATTATCACTTTTGGAACTAAAATAAGTGTGTTTAGAGTCATTTTAATGCCTGAAATTGGTTGAAAGAGAAGCTTCTGAGTAGGAGAAAAAGTCTGTAAAAATGGCAATTTTGGTGACATTGAGGCTTTAAAAAGTAGTTATTCAACATGAGGCACAATCCAAATGACATTTTGAATAAATTATTCTACAGTCCAAATAATCAATTTCTGATGAAAAATGATGACCCGTGACCTGTCGAACTTTCTCGAGATGGTCAGAAAAGGTAATTTTCTACTGTTTAATTTGTTGACTGTAAATGACTATTGCATGTGAATTATCACTTTTGGAACTAAAATAAGTGTGTTTAGAGTCATTTTAATGCCTGAAATTGGTCCAAATAGAAGCTTCTGAGTAGGAGAAAAAGTCTGTAAAAATGGCAATTTTGGTGACATTGAGGCTTTAAAAAGTAGTTATTCAACATGAGGCATAATCCAAATGACATTTTGAATCGATTTTTCTACAGTCCAAAAAAATCAATTTTCTGATGAAAAGCGATTACCCGTGACCTGTCCAACTTTCTCCAGATGGTCAGAAATGGTAATTTTTTAATGTTTAATTTTTTGACTGTAAATGACTATTGCATGTGAATTCTCACTTTTGGAACTAAAATAAGTGTGTTTAGAGTCATTTTAATGCCTGAAATTGGTCGAAATACAAGCTTCTGAGAAGGAGAAAAAGTATGTATAAATGGCAATTTTGGGTCACATTGAGGCTTTACAAAGTAGTTATTCAACATGAGGCATAATCCAAATGACATTTTGAATCAATTTTTCTACAGTCCAAAAAATCTATTATCTGATGAAAAGCGATTACCCGTGACCTCTCAAACTTTCGCCAGATGGTCAGAAATGGTAAGTTTTTAATGTTTAATTTTTAGACTGTAAATGACTATTGCATGTGAATTATCACTTTTGGAACTAAAATAAGTGTGTTTAGAGATATTTTAATGCCTGAAATTGGTCGAAATACAAGCTTCTGAGAAGGAGAAAAAGTCTATAAAAATGGCAATTTTGGTGACATTGAGGCTTTAAAAAGTAGTTATTCAACATGAGGCACAATCCAAATGACATTTTGAATACATTTTTCTACAGTGCAAAAAATCAATTTCTAATGAAAAACGATGACCCGTGACCTGTCGAACTTTATCCAGATGGTCAGAAAAGGTAATTTTTTACTGTTTAATTTGTTGACTGTAAATTACTATTGTATGTGAATTATCACTTTTAGAACTAAAATAAGTGTGTTTAGAGTCATTTTAATGCCTGAAATTGGTCGAAATAGAAGCTTCTGAGTAGGAGAAAAAGTCTGTAACAATGGCAATTTTGGTGACATTGAGGCTTTAAAAAGTAGTTATTCAACATGAGGCACAATCCAAATGACATTTTGAATCAATTTATCTACAGTCCAAAAAATCAATTTCTGATTAAAAACGATGACCCGTGACCTGTCGAACTTTCTCCAGATGGTCAGAAATGGTAATTTTTTAATGTTTAATTTTTTGACTGTAAATGACTATTGCATGTGAATTATCACTTTTGGAACTAAAATCAGTGTGTTTAGAGGCATTTTAATGCCTGAAATTGGTCGAAATACAAGCTTCTGATTATGAGAAAAAGTCTGTAAAAATGGCAATTTTGGTGACATTGAGGCTTTAAAAAGTAGTTATTCAACATGAGGCATAATCCAAATGACATTTTGAATCAATTTTTCTACAGTCCAAAAAATCAATTTTGTGATGAAAAGCGATTACCCGTGACCTGTCAAACTTTCTACAGATGGTCAGAAATGGTAATTTTTTTATATTTAATTTTTAGACTATAAATGACTAATGCATGTGAATTATCACTTTTGGAACTAAAATCAGTGTGTTTAGAGATATTTTAATGCCTGAAATTGGTCGAAATACAAGCTTCTGAGAAGGAGAAAAAGTCTATAAAAATGGCAATTTTGGTGACATTGAGGCTTTAAAAAGTAGTTATTCAACATGAGGCACAATCCAAATGACATTTTGAATACATTTTTCTACAGTCCAAAAAATCAATTTCTGATGAAAAACGATGACCCGTGACCTGTCGAACTTTCTCCAGATGGTCTGAAAAGGTAATTTTTTATTGTTTAATTTTTTGACTGTAAATGATTATTGCATGTGAATTATCACTTTTGGAACTAAAGTAAGTGTGTTTAGAGTCATTTTAATGCCTGAAATTGGTCGAAATAGAAGCTTCTGAGTAGGAGAAAAAGTCTGTAAAAATGGCAATTTTGGTGACTTTGAGGCTTTAAAAAGTAGTTATTCAACATGAGGCACAATCCAAATGACATTTTGAATCAATTTATCTACAGTCCGTTTAAAAACGATGACCCGTGACCTGTCGAACTTTCTCCAGATGGTCAGAAATGGTAATTTTTTAATGTTTAATTTTTTGACTGTAAATGACTATTGCATGTGAATTATCACTTTTGGAACTAAAATAGGTGTGTTTAGAGTCATTTTAATGCCTGAAATTAGTCGAAATACAAGCTTCTGAGAAGGAGAAAAAGTCTGTAAAAACTGGCAATTTTGGGTCACATTGAGGCTTTAAAAAGTGGTTATTCAACATGAGGCACAATCCAAATGACATGTTGAATACATTTTTCTACAGTCCAAAAAATCAATTTCTGATGAAAAACGATGATGACCCGTGACCTGTCGAACTTTCTCCAGATAGTCAGAAAAGGTAATTTTCTTCTGTTTAATTTGTTGACTGCAAATGACTATTGCATGTGAATTATCACTTTTGGAACTGAAATAAGTGTGTTTAGAGTCATATTAATGCCTGAAATTGATCGAAATAGAAGCTACTGAGTAGGAGAAAAGGTCTGTAAAAATGGCAATTTTGGTGACATTGAGGCTTGAAAAAGTAGTTATTCAACATGAGGCACAATCCAAATGACATTTTGAATCAATTTATCTACAGTCCGAAAAAACAATTTTCTAATTAAAAACGATGACCCTTGACCTGTCGAACTTTCTCCAAATGGTCAGAAAAGGTAATTTTTTAATGATTAATTTTTTGACTGTAAATGACTATTGTATGTGAATTATCACTTTTGGAACTAAAATCAGTGTGTTTAGAGTCATTTTAATGCCTGAAATTGGTCGAAATACAAGCTTCTGAGAAGGAGAAAAAGTTTGTAAAAATGGCAATTTTGGTGACATTGAGGCTTTAAAAAGAAGTTATTCAACATGAGGCATAATCCAAATGACAGTTTGAATCAATTTTTCTACAGTCCAAAAAATCTATTTTCTGATGAAAAGCAATTACCCGTGACCTGTCAAACTTGCTCCAGATGGTCAGAAATGGTAAGTTTTTTTATATTTAATTTTTGGACTGTAAATGACTATTGCATGTGAATTATCACTTTTGGAACTAAAATAAGTGTGTTTAGTCATTGTAATGCCTGAAATTGGTCGAAATACAAGCTTCTGAGAAGGAGAATAAGTCTGTAAAAATGGTAATTTTGGTGACTTAGAGGCTTTAAAAAGTAGTTATTCAACATGAGGCACAATCCAAATGACATTTTGAATACATTTTTCTACAGTCCAAAAAATCTATTTCTGATGAAAAACGATGACCCACCTGTCGAACTTTCTCCAGATGGTCTGAAAAGGAAATTTTTTATTGTTTAATTTGTTGACTGTAAATGACTATTGCATGTGAATTATCACTTATGGAACTAAAGTAAGTGTGTTTAGAGTCATTTTAATGCCTGAAATTGGTCGAAATAGAAGCTTCTGAGTAGGAGAAAAAGTCTGTAAAAATGGCAATTTTGGTGACTTTGAGGCTTTAAAAAGTAGTTATTCAACATGAGGCATAATCCAAATGACATTTTGAATCAATTTATCTATAGTCTAAAAATCAATTTTCGGATTAAAAACGATGACCCGTGACCTGTCGAACTTTCTCCAGATGGTCAGAAATGGTAATTTTTTAATGTTTAATTTTTTGACTGTAAATGACTATTGTATGTGAATTATCACTTTTGGAACTAAAATCAGTGTGTTTAGAGGCATTTTAATGCCTGAAATTGGTCGAAATACAAGCTTCTGGGAAGGAGAAAAAGTCTGTAAAAATGGCAATTTTGGTGACATTGAGGCTTTAAAAAGTAGTTATTCAACATGAGGCACAATCCAAATGACATTCTGAATCAATTCATCTACAGTCCAAAAAATCAATTTCTGATTAAAAAGGATGACCCGTGACCTGTCGAACTTTCTCCAGATGGTCAGAAATAGTAATTTTTTAATGTTTAATTTTTAGACTGTAAATGACTATTGCATGTGAATTATCACTTTTAGAACTAAAATAAGTGTGTTTAGAGTCATTTTAATGCCTGAAATTGGTCGAAATAGAAGCTTCTGAGTAGGAGAAAAAGTCTGTAACAATGGCAATTTTGGTGACATTGAGGCTTTAAAAAATAGTTATTCAACATGAGGCACAATCCAAATGACATTTTGAATCAATTTATCTACAGTCCAAAAAATAAATTTCTGATTAAAAACGATGACCCGTGACCTGTCGAACTTTCTCCAGATGGTCAGAAATGGTAATTTTTTAATGTTTAATTTTTTGACTGTAAATGACTATTGCATGTGAATTATCACTTTTGGAACTAAAATCAGTGTGTTTAGAGGCATTTTAATGCCTGAAATTGGTCGAAATACAAGCTTCTGAGAAGGAGAAAAAGTCTGTAAAAATGGCAATTTTGGGTCACATTGAGGCTTTAAAAAGTGGTTATTCAACATGAGGCATAATCCAAATGACATTTTGAATCAATTTTTCTACAGTCCAAAAAATCAATTTTGTGATGAAAAGCGATTACCCGTGATCTGTCAAACTTTCTACAGATGGTCAGAAATGGTAATTTTTTTATATTTAATTTTTAGACTGTAAATGACTATTGCATGTGAATTATCACTTTTGGAACTAAAATAAGTGTGTTTAGAGTCATTTTAATGCCTGAAATTGGTTGAAATAGAAGCTTCTGAGTAGGAGAAAAAGTCTGTAAAGATGGCAATTTTGGAGACATTGAGGCTTCAAAAAGTAGTTATTCAACATGAGGCACAATCCAAATGACATTTTGAATAAATTATTCTACAGTCCAAATAATCAATTTCTGATGAAAAATGATGACCCGTGACCTGTCGAACTTTCTCGAGATGGTCAGAAAAGGTAATTTTCTACTGTTTAATTTGTTGACTGTAAATGACTATTGCATGTGAATTATCACTTTTGGAACTAAAATAAGTGTGTTTAGAGTCATTTTAATGCCTGAAATTGGTCCAAATAGAAGCTTCTGAGTAGGAGAAAAAGTCTGTAAAAATGGCAATTTTGGTGACATTGAGGCTTTAAAAAGTAGTTATTCAACATGAGGCACAATCCAAATGACATTTTGAATACATTTTTCAACAGTCCAAAAAATCAATTTCTGATGAAAAACGATGACACATGACCTGTCGAACTTTCTCCAGATGGTCAGAAATGGTAATTTTTTAATGTTTAATTTTTTGACTGTAAATGACTATTGCATGTGAATTCTCACTTTTGGAACTAAAATAAGTGTGTTTAGAGTCATTTTAATGCCTGAAATTGGTCGAAATAGAAGCTTCTGAGAACGAGAAAAAGTCTGTAAAAATGGCAATTTTGGTGACATTGAGGCTTTAAAAAGTAGTTATTCAACATGAGGCATAATCCAAATGACATTTTGAATCGATTTTTCTACAGTCCAAAAAAATCAATTTTCTGATGAAAAGCGATTACCCGTGACCTGTCCAACTTTCTCCAGATGGTCAGAAATGGTAATTTTTTAATGTTTAATTTTTTGACTGTAAATGACTATTGCATGTGAATTCTCACTTTTGGAACTAAAATAAGTGTGTTTAGAGTCATTTTAATGCCTGAAATTGGTCGAAATACAAGCTTCTGAGAAGGAGAAAAAGTATGTATAAATGGCAATTTTGGGTCACATTGAGGCTTTACAAAGTAGTTATTCAACATGAGGCATAATCCAAATGACATTTTGAATCAATTTTTCTACAGTCCAAAAAATCTATTATCTGATGAAAAGCGATTACCCGTGACCTGTCGCACTTTCTCCAGATGGTCAGAAATGGTAAGTTTTTTTATATTTAATTTTTGGACTGTAAAGGACTATTGCATGTGAATTATCACCTTTGGAACTAAAATAAGTGTGTTTAGAGTCATTTTAATGCCTGAAATTGGTCGAAATACAAGCTTCTGAGAAGGAGAAAAAGTCTGTAAAAATGGCAATTTTGGGTCACTTCGAGGCTTTAAAAAGTGGTTATTCAACATGAGGCATAATCCAAATGACATTTTGAATCAATTTTTCTACAGTCCAAAAAATCGGTTTTCTGATGAAAAGCGATTACCCGTGACCTGTCGCACTTTCTCCAGATGGTCAGAAATGGTAAGTTTTTAATGTTTAATTTTTAGACTGTAAATGACTATTGCATGTGAATTATCACTTTTGGAACTAAAATAAGTGTGTTTAGAGATATTTTAATGCCTGAAATTGGTCGAAATACAAGCTTCTGAGAAGGAGAAAAAGTCTATAAAAATGGCAATTTTGGTGACATTGAGGCTTTAAAAAGTAGTTATTCAACATGAGGCACAATCCAAATGACATTTTGAATACATTTTTCTACAGTCCAAAAAATCAATTTCTAATGAAAAACGATGACCCGTGACCTGTCGAACTTTATCCAGATGGTCAGAAAAGGTAATTTTTTACTGTTTAATTTGTTGACTGTAAATTACTATTGTATGTGAATTATCACTTTTAGAACTAAAATAAGTGTGTTTAGAGTCATTTTAATGCCTGAAATTGGTCGAAATAGAAGCTTCTGAGTAGGAGAAAAAGTCTGTAACAATGGCAATTTTGGTGACATTGAGGCTTTAAAAAATAGTTATTCAACATGAGGCACAATCCAAATGACATTTTGAATCAATTTATCTACAGTCCAAAAAATAAATTTCTGATTAAAAACGACGACCCGTGACCTGTCGAACTTTCTCCAGATGGTCAGAAATGGTAATTTTTTAATGTTTAATTTTTTGACTGTAAATGACTATTGCATGTGAATTATCACTTTTGGAACTAAAATCAGTGTGTTTAGAGGCATTTTAATGCCTGAAATTGGTCGAAATACAAGCTTCTGAGAAGGAGAAAAAGTCTGTAAAAATGGCAATTTTGGGTCACATTGAGGCTTTAAAAAGTGGTTATTCAACATGAGGCATAATCCAAATGACATTTTGAATCAATTTTTCTACAGTCCAAAAAATCTATTTTGTGATGAAAAGCGATTACCCGTGACCTGTCAAACTTTCTACAGATGGTCAGAAATGGTAATTTTTTTATATTTAATTTTTAGACTGTAAATGACTATTGCATGTGAATTATCACTTTTGGAACTAAAATAAGTGTGTTTAGATTCATTTTAATGCCTGAAATTGGTTGAAATAGAAGCTTCTGAGTAGGAGAAAAACTCTGTAAAAATGGCAATTTTGGAGACATTGAGGCTTTAAAAAGTAGTTATTCAACATGAGGCACAATCCAAATGACATTTTGAATCAATTTATCTACAGTCCAAAAAATAAATTTCTGATTAAAAACGATGACCCGTGACCTGTCGAACTTTCTCCAGATGGTCAGAAATGGTAATTTTTTAATGTTTAATTTTTTGACTGTAAATGACTATTGCATGTGAATTATCACTTTTGGAACTAAAATCAGTGTGTTTAGAGGCATTTTAATGCCTGAAATTGGTCGAAATACAAGCTTCTGAGAAGGAGAAAAAGTCTGTAAAAATGGCAATTTTGGGTCACATTGAGGCTTTAAAAAGTGGTTATTCAACATGAGGCATAATCCAAATGACATTTTGAATCAATTTTTCTACAGTCCAAAAAATCAATTTTGTGATGAAAAGCGATTACCCGTGACCTGTCAAACTTTCTACAGATGGTCAGAAATGGTAATTTTTTTATATTTAATTTTTAGACTATAAATGACTATTGCATGTGAATTATCACTTTTGAAACTAAAATAAGTGTGTTTAGAGTCATTTTAATGCCTGAAATTGGTCGAAATACAAGCTTCTGAGAAGGAGAAAAAGTATGTATAAATGGCTATTTTGGGTCACATTGAGGCTTTACAAAGTAGTTATTCAACATGAGGCATAATCCAAATGACATTTTGAAAAAAAATTTCTACAGTCCAAATAATCAATTTCTGATGAAAAATGATGACCCGTGACCTGTCGAACTTTCTCCAGATGGTCAGAAAAGGTAATTTTCTACTGTTTAATTTGTTGACTGTAAATGACTATTGTATGTGAATTAACACTTTTGGAACTAAAATAAGTGTGTTTAGAGTCATTTTAATATCTGAAATTGGTCCAAATAGAAGCTTCTGAGTAGGAGAAAAAGTCTGTAAAAATTGCAATTTTGGTGACATTGAGGCTTTAAAAAGTAGTTATTCAACATGAGGCACAATCCAAATGACATTTTGAATACATTTTTCTACAGTCCAAAAAATCAATTTCTGATGAAAAACGATGACCCGTGACCTGTCGAACTTTCTCCAGATGGTCAGAAAAGGTACGTTTTTTTTATATTTAATTTGTTGACTGTAAATGACTATTGCATGTGAATTATCACTTTTGGAACTAAAATAAGTGTGTTTAGAGTCAGTTTTAATGCCTGAAATTGGTCGAAATACAAGCTTCTGAGAAGTAGAAAAAGTCTGTAAAGATGGCAATTTTGGTGACATTGAGGCTTTAAAAAGTAGTTATTCAACATGAGGCACAATCCAAATGACATTTTGAATACATTTTTCAACAGTCCTAAAAATCAATTTCTGATGAAAAACGATGACCCATGACCTGTCGAACTTTCTCCAGATGGTCAGAAATGGTAATTTTTTAATGTTTAATTTTTTGACTGTAAATGACTATTGCATGTGAATTATCACTTTTGGAACTAAAATACGTGTGTTTAGAGACATTTTAATGCCTGAAATTGGTCGAAATACAAGCTTCTGAGAAGGAGAAAAAGTCTTTAAAAATGGCAATTTTGGTGACATTGAGGCTTTAAAAAGTAGTTATTCAACATGAGGCACAATCCAAATGACATTTTGAATCAATTTATCTATCGTCCAAAAAAATCAATTTTCTGATTAAAAACGATGACCCGTGCCCTGTCGAACTTTCTCCAGATGGTCAGAAAAGGTAATTTTTTAATGTTTAATTTTTTGACTGTAAATGACTATTGCATGTGAATTATCACTTTTGGAACTAAAATAAGTGTGTTTAGAGTCATTTTAATGCCTGAAATTGGTCGAAATACAAGCTTCTGAGAAGGAGAAAAAGTCTGTATAAATGGAAATTTTGGGTCACATTGAGGCTTTACAAAGTAGTTATTCAACATGAGGCATAATCCAAATGACATTTTGAATCAATTTTTCTACAGTCCAAAAAATCTATTATCTGATGAAAAGCGATTACCCGTGACCTGTCAAACTTTCTCCAGATGGTCAGAAATGGTAAGTTTTTTTATATTTAATTTTTGGACTGTAAATGACTATTGCATGTGAATTATCACTTTTGGAACTAAAATAAGTGTGTTTAGAGTCATTTTAATGCCTGAAATTGGTCGAAATACAAGTTTCTGAGAAGGAGAAAAAGTCTGTAAAAATGGCAATTTTGGTGACATTGAGGCTTTAAAAAGTAGTTATTCAACATGAGGCACAATCCAAATGACATTTTGAATACATTTTTCTAGAGTCCAAAAAATCTATTTCTGATGAAAAACGATGACCCACCTGTCGAACTTTCTCCAGATGGTCTGAAAAGGTAATTTTTTATTGTTTAATTTTTTGACTGTAAATGATTATTGCATGTGAATTATCACTTTTGGAACTAAAGTAAGTGTGTTTAGAGTCATTTTAATGCCTGAAATTGGTCGAAATAGAAGCTTCTGAGTAGGAGAAAAAGTCTGTAAAAATGGCAATTTTGGTGACTTTGAGGCTTTAAAAAGTAGTTATTCAACATGAGGCACAATCCAAATGACATTTTGAATCAATTTATCTACAGTCCGTTTAAAAACGATGACCCGTGACCTGTCGAACTTTCTCCAGATGGTCAGAAATGGTAATTTTTTAATGTTTAATTTTTTGACTGTAAATGACTATTGCATGTGAATTATCACTTTTGGAACTAAAATACGTGTGTTTAGAGTCATTTTAATGCCTGAAATTAGTCGAAATACAAGCTTCTGAGAAGGAGAAAAAGTCTGTAAAAACTGGCAATTTTGGGTCACATTGAGGCTTTAAAAAGTGGTTATTCAACATGAGGCACAATCCAAATGACATGTTGAATACATTTTTCTACAGTCCAAAAAATCAATTTCTGATGAAAAACGATGATGACCCGTGACCTGTCGAACTTTCTCCAGATAGTCAGAAAAGGTAATTTTCTTCTGTTTAATTTGTTGACTGCAAATGACTATTGCATGTGAATTATCACTTTTGGAACTGAAATAAGTGTGTTTAGAGTCATATTAATGCCTGAAATTGATCGAAATAGAAGCTACTGAGTAGGAGAAAAGGTCTGTAAAAATGGCAATTTTGGTGACATTGAGGCTTGAAAAAGTAGTTATTCAACATGAGGCACAATCCAAATGACATTTTGAATCAATTTATCTACAGTCCGAAAAAACAATTTTCTAATTAAAAACGATGACCCTTGACCTGTCGAACTTTCTCCAAATGGTCAGAAAAGGTAATTTTTTAATGATTAATTTTTTGACTGTAAATGACTATTGCATGTGAATTATTACTTTTGGAACTAAAATAAGTGTGTTTAGAGTCATTTTAATGCCTGAAATTGGTCGAAATACAAGCTTCTGAGAAGGAGAAAAAGTTTGTAAAAATGGCAATTTTGGTGACATTGAGGCTTTAAAAAGAAGTTATTCAACATGAGGCATAATCCAAATGACAGTTTGAATCAATTTTTCTACAGTCCAAAAAATCTATTTTCTGATGAAAAGCAATTACCCGTGACCTGTCAAACTTTCTCCAGATGGTCAGAAATGGTAAGTTTTTTTATATTTAATTTTTGGACTGTAAATGACTATTGCATGTGAATTATCACTTTTGGAACTAAAATAAGTGTGTTTAGAGATATTTTAATGCCTGAAATTGGTCGAAATACAAGCTTCTGAGAAGGAGAAAAAGTCTATAAAAATGGCAATTTTGGTGACATTGAGGCTTTAAAAAGTAGTTATTCAACATGAGGCACAATCCAAATGACATTTTGAATACATTTTTCTACAGTCCAAAAAATCAATTTCTAATGAAAAACGATGACCCGTGACCTGTCGAACTTTATCCAGATGGTCAGAAAAGGTAATTTTTTACTGTTTAATTTGTTGACTGTAAATTACTATTGTATGTGAATTATCACTTTTAGAACTAAAATAAGTGTGTTTAGAGTCATTTTAATGCCTGAAATTGGTCGAAATAGAAGCTTCTGAGTAGGAGAAAAAGTCTGTAACAATGGCAATTTTGGTGACATTGAGGCTTTAAAAAGTAGTTATTCAACATGAGGCACAATCCAAATGACATTTTGAATCAATTTATCTACAGTCCAAAAAATCAATTTCTGATTAAAAACGATGACCCGTGACCTGTCGAACTTTCTCCAGATGGTCAGAAATGGTAATTTTTTAATGTTTAATTTTTTGACTGTAAATGACTATTGCATGTGAATTATCACTTTTGGAACTAAAATCAGTGTGTTTAGAGGCATTTTAATGCCTGAAATTGGTCGAAATACAAGCTTCTGAGAAGGAGAAAAAGTCTGTATAAATGGAAATTTTGGGTCACATTGAGGCTTTACAAAGTAGTTATTCAACATGAGGCATAATCCAAATGACATTTTGAATCAATTTTTCTACAGTCCAAAAAATCTATTATCTGATGAAAAGCGATTACCCGTGACCTGTCAAACTTTCTCCAGATGGTCAGAAATGGTAAGTTTTTTTATATTTAATTTTTGGACTGTAAATGACTATTGCATGTGAATTATCACTTTTGGAACTAAAATAAGTGTGTTTAGAGTCATTTTAATGCCTGAAATTGGTCGAAATACAAGTTTCTGAGAAGGAGAAAAAGTCTGTAAAAATGGCAATTTTGGTGACATTGAGGCTTTAAAAAGTAGTTATTCAACATGAGGCACAATCCAAATGACATTTTGAATACATTTTTCTAGAGTCCAAAAAATCTATTTCTGATGAAAAACGATGACCCACCTGTCGAACTTTCTCCAGATGGTCTGAAAAGGTAATTTTTTATTGTTTAATTTTTTGACTGTAAATGATTATTGCATGTGAATTATCACTTTTGGAACTAAAGTAAGTGTGTTTAGAGTCATTTTAATGCCTGAAATTGGTCGAAATAGAAGCTTCTGAGTAGGAGAAAAAGTCTGTAAAAATGGCAATTTTGGTGACTTTGAGGCTTTAAAAAGTAGTTATTCAACATGAGGCACAATCCAAATGACATTTTGAATCAATTTATCTACAGTCCGTTTAAAAACGATGACCCGTGACCTGTCGAACTTTCTCCAGATGGTCAGAAATGGTAATTTTTTAATGTTTAATTTTTTGACTGTAAATGACTATTGCATGTGAATTATCACTTTTGGAACTAAAATACGTGTGTTTAGAGTCATTTTAATGCCTGAAATTAGTCGAAATACAAGCTTCTGAGAAGGAGAAAAAGTCTGTAAAAACTGGCAATTTTGGGTCACATTGAGGCTTTAAAAAGTGGTTATTCAACATGAGGCACAATCCAAATGACATGTTGAATACATTTTTCTACAGTCCAAAAAATCAATTTCTGATGAAAAACGATGATGACCCGTGACCTGTCGAACTTTCTCCAGATAGTCAGAAAAGGTAATTTTCTTCTGTTTAATTTGTTGACTGCAAATGACTATTGCATGTGAATTATCACTTTTGGAACTGAAATAAGTGTGTTTAGAGTCATATTAATGCCTGAAATTGATCGAAATAGAAGCTACTGAGTAGGAGAAAAGGTCTGTAAAAATGGCAATTTTGGTGACATTGAGGCTTGAAAAAGTAGTTATTCAACATGAGGCACAATCCAAATGACATTTTGAATCAATTTATCTACAGTCCGAAAAAACAATTTTCTAATTAAAAACGATGACCCTTGACCTGTCGAACTTTCTCCAAATGGTCAGAAAAGGTAATTTTTTAATGATTAATTTTTTGACTGTAAATGACTATTGCATGTGAATTATTACTTTTGGAACTAAAATAAGTGTGTTTAGAGTCATTTTAATGCCTGAAATTGGTCGAAATACAAGCTTCTGAGAAGGAGAAAAAGTTTGTAAAAATGGCAATTTTGGTGACATTGAGGCTTTAAAAAGAAGTTATTCAACATGAGGCATAATCCAAATGACAGTTTGAATCAATTTTTCTACAGTCCAAAAAATCTATTTTCTGATGAAAAGCAATTACCCGTGACCTGTCAAACTTTCTCCAGATGGTCAGAAATGGTAAGTTTTTTTATATTTAATTTTTGGACTGTAAATGACTATTGCATGTGAATTATCACTTTTGGAACTAAAATAAGTGTGTTTAGAGATATTTTAATGCCTGAAATTGGTCGAAATACAAGCTTCTGAGAAGGAGAAAAAGTCTATAAAAATGGCAATTTTGGTGACATTGAGGCTTTAAAAAGTAGTTATTCAACATGAGGCACAATCCAAATGACATTTTGAATACATTTTTCTACAGTCCAAAAAATCAATTTCTAATGAAAAACGATGACCCGTGACCTGTCGAACTTTATCCAGATGGTCAGAAAAGGTAATTTTTTACTGTTTAATTTGTTGACTGTAAATTACTATTGTATGTGAATTATCACTTTTAGAACTAAAATAAGTGTGTTTAGAGTCATTTTAATGCCTGAAATTGGTCGAAATAGAAGCTTCTGAGTAGGAGAAAAAGTCTGTAACAATGGCAATTTTGGTGACATTGAGGCTTTAAAAAGTAGTTATTCAACATGAGGCACAATCCAAATGACATTTTGAATCAATTTATCTACAGTCCAAAAAATCAATTTCTGATTAAAAACGATGACCCGTGACCTGTCGAACTTTCTCCAGATGGTCAGAAATGGTAATTTTTTAATGTTTAATTTTTTGACTGTAAATGACTATTGCATGTGAATTATCACTTTTGGAACTAAAATCAGTGTGTTTAGAGGCATTTTAATGCCTGAAATTGGTCGAAATACAAGCTTCTGAGAATGAGAAAAAGTCTGTAAAAATGGCAATTTTGGGTCACATTGAGGCTTTAAAAAGTGGTTATTCAACATGAGGCATAATCCAAATGACATTTTGAATCAATTTTTCTACAGTCCAAAAAATCAATTTTGTGATGAAAAGCGATTACCCGTGACCTGTCAAACTTTCTACAGATGGTCAGAAATGGTAATTTTTTTATATTTAATTTTTAGACTATAAATGACTATTGCATGTGAATTATCACTTTTGAAACTAAAATAAGTGTGTTTAGAGTCATTTTAATGCCTGAAATTGGTCGAAATACAAGCTTCTGAGAAGGAGAAAAAGTATGTATAAATGACAATTTTGGGTCACATTGAGGCTTTACAAAGTAGTTATTCAACATGAGGCATAATCCAAATGACATTTTGAATCAATTTTTCTACAGTCCAAAAAATCTATTATCTGATGAAAAGCGATTACCCGTGACCTCTCAAACTTTCTCCAGATGGTCAGAAAAGGTAATTTTTTACTGTTTAATTTGTTGACTGTAAATTACTATTGTATGTGAATTATCACTTTTAGAACTAAAATAAGTGTGTTTAGAGTCATTTTAATGCCTGAAATTGGTCCAAATAGAAGCTTCTGAGTAGGAGAAAAAGTCTGTAAAAATTGCAATTTTGGTGACATTGAGGCTTTAAAAAGTAGTTATTCAACATGAGGCACAATCCAAATGACATTTTGAATACATTTTTCTACAGTCCAAAAAATCAATTTCTGATGAAAAACGATGACCCGTGACCTGTCGAACTTTCTCCAGATGGTCAGAAAAGGTACGTTTTTTTATATTTAATTTGTTGACTGTAAATGACTATTGCATGTGAATTATCACTTTTGGAACTAAAATAAGTGTGTTTAGAGTCAGTTTTAATGCCTGAAATTGGTCGAAATACAAGCTTCTGAGAAGTAGAAAAAGTCTGTAAAGATGGCAATTTTGGTGACATTGAGGCTTTAAAAAGTAGTTATTCAACATGAGGCACAATCCAAATGACATTTTGAATACAGTCCAAAAAATCAATTTCTGATGAAAAACGATGACCGTGACCTGTCGAACTTTCTAAAGATGGTCAGAAATGGTAATTTTTTAATATTTAATTTTTGGACTGTAAATGACTATTGCATGTGAATTATCACTTTTGGAACTAAAATAGGTGTGTTTAGAGTCATTTTAATGCCTGAAATTGGTCGAAATAGAAGCTACTGAGTAGGAGAAAAAGTCTGTAAAAATGGCAATTTTGGTGACATTGAGGCTTTAAAAAGTAGTTATTCAACATGAGGCACAATCCAAATGACATTTTGAATACATTTTTCAACAGTCCTAAAAATCAATTTCTGATGAAAAACGATGACCCATGACCTGTCGAACTTTCTCCAGATGGTCAGAAATGGTAATTTTTTAATGTTTAATTTTTTGACTGTAAATGACTATTGCATGTGAATTATCACTTTTGGAACTAAAATACGTGTGTTTAGAGACATTTTAATGCCTGAAATTGGTCGAAATACAAGCTTCTGAGAAGGAGAAAAAGTCTTTAAAAATGGCAATTTTGGTGACATTGAGGCTTTAAAAAGTAGTTATACAACATGAGGCATAATCCAAATGACATTTTGAATACATTTTTCTACAGTCCAAAAAATCAATTTCTAATGAAAAACGATGACCCGTGACCTGTCGAACTTTATCCAGATGGTCAGAAATGGTAAGTTTTTTTATATTTAATTTTTGGACTGTAAAGGACTATTGCATGTGAATTATTACTTTTGGAACTAAAATAAGTGTGTTTAGAGTCATTTTAATGCCTGAAATTGGTCGAAATACAAGCTTCTGAGAAGGAGAAAAAGTCTGTAAAAATGGCAATTTTGGTGACATTGAGGCTTTAAAAAGTAGTTATTCAACATGAGGCACAATCCAAATTACATTTTGAATCAAATTTTCTACAGACCCCAAAAAAAACTTCTTATGAAAAACGATGACCCGTGACCTGTCAAACTTTCTCCAGATGGTCAGAAATGTTAATTTTTTACTGTTTAATTTGTTGACTGTAAATGACTATTGCATGTGAATTATCACCTTTGGAACTAAAATAAGTGTGTTTAGAGTCATTTTAATGCCTGAAATTGGTCGAAATAGAAGCTTCTGAGTAGGAGAAAAAGTCTGTAAAAATGGCAATTTTGGTGACATTGAGGCTTTAAAAAGTAGTTATTCAACATGAGGCACAATCCAAATGACATTTTGAATCAATTTATCTATCGTCCAAAAAAATCAATTTTCTGATTAAAAACGATGACCCGTGCCCTGTCGAACTTTCTCCAGATGGTCAGAAAAGGTAATTTTTTAATGTTTAATTTTTTGACTGTAAATGACTATTGCATGTGAATTATCACTTTTGGAACTAAAATAAGTGTGTTTAGAGTCATTTTAATGCCTGAAATTGGTCGAAATACAAGCTTCTGAGAAGGAGAAAAAGTCTGTATAAATGGAAATTTTGGGTCACATTGAGGCTTTACAAAGTAGTTATTCAACATGAGGCATAATCCAAATGACATTTTGAATCAATTTTTCTACAGTCCAAAAAATCTATTATCTGATGAAAAGCGATTACCCGTG
This sequence comes from Triturus cristatus, assembly GCF_964204655.1. NCBI lineage: Eukaryota > Metazoa > Chordata > Amphibia > Caudata > Salamandridae > Triturus > Triturus cristatus. Next base: position 966,142,096 of record NC_140589.1, read on the forward strand.
ACCTGTCAAACTTTCTCCAGATGGTCAGAAATGGTAAGTTTTTTTATATTTAATTTTTGGACTGTAAATGACTATTGCATGTGAATTATCACTTTTGGAACTAAAATAAGTGTGTTTAGTCATTGTAATGCCTGAAATTGGTCGAAATACAAGCTTCTGAGAAGGAGAATAAGTCTGTAAAAATGGTAATTTTGGTGACTTAGAGGCTTTAAAAAGTAGTTATTCAACATGAGCCACAATCCAAATGACATTTTGAATCAATTTCTCTACAGTCCAAAAAATCTATTTCTGATGAAAAACGATGACCCGTGACCTGTCGAACTTTCTCCAGATGGTCAGAAATCGTAATTTTTTAATGTTTAATTTTTTGACTGTAAATGACTATTGCATGTGAATTATCACTTTTGGAACTAAAATAAGTGTGTTTAGAGTCATTTTAATGCCTGATATTGGTCGAAATACAAGCTTCTGAGAAGGAGAAAAAGTCTGTAAAAATGGCAATTTTGGGTCACATTGAGGCTTTAAAAAGTGGTTATTCAACATGAGGCACAATCCAAATGACATTTTGAATATATTTTTCTACTGTCCAAAAAATCAATTTCTGATGAAAAACGATGACCCGTGACCTGTCGAACTTTCTCCAGATAGTCAGAAAAGGTAATTTTCTACTGTTTAATTTGTTGACTGTAAATGACTATTGCATGTGAATTATCACTTTTGGAACTAAAATAAGTGTGTTTAGAGTCATTTTAATGCCTGAAATTGGTCGAAATACAAGTTTCTGAAAAGGAGAAAAAGTCTGTAAAAATGGCAATTTTGGGTCACGTTGAGGCTTTAAAAAGTGGTTATTCAACATGAGGCACAATCCAAATGACATTTTGAATACATTTTTCTACAGTCCAAAAAATCAATTTCTGATGAAAAACGATGACCTGTGACCTGTCAAACTTTCTCCAGATGGTCAGAAATGGTAATTTTTTTATATTTAATTTTTGGACTGTAAATGACTTTTGCATGTGAATTATCTCTTTTGGAACTAAAATAAGTGTGTTTAGAGTCATTTTAATGCCTGAAATTGGTCGAAATAGAAGCTTCTGAGTAGGAAAAAAAGACTGTAAAAATGGCAATTTTGGTGACATTGAGGCTTTAAAAAGTAGTTATTCAACATGAGGCACAATCCAAATGACATTTTGAATACATTTTTCTACAGTCCAAAAAATCTATTTCTGATGAAAAACGATGACCCGTGCCCTGTCGAACTTTCTCCAGATGGTCTGAAAAGGTAATTTTTTATTGTTTAATTTGTTGACTGTAAATGACTATTGCATGTGAATTATCACTTTTGGAAATAAATAAGTGTGTTTAGAGTCATTTTAATGCCTGAAATTGGTCGAAATACAAGCTTCTGAGAAGGAGAAAAAGTCTGTAAAGATGGCAATTTTGGTGACTTTGAGGCTTTAAAAAGTAGTTATTCAACATGAGGCACAATCCAAATGACATTTTGAATCAATGTATCTACAGTCCGTTTAAAAACGATGACCCGTGACCTGTCGAACTTTCTCCAGATGGTCAGAAATGGTAATTTTTTAATGATTAATTTTTTGACTGTAAATGACTATTGCATGTGAATTATTACTTTTGGAACTAAAATAAGTGTGTTTAGAGTCATTTTAATGCCTGAAATTGGTCGAAATACAAGCTTCTGAGAAGGAGAAAAAGTCTGTAAAAATGGCAATTTTGGTGACATTGAGGCTTTAAAAATAAGTTATTCAACATGAGGCATAATCCAAATGACAGTTTGAATCAATTTTTCTACAGTCGAAAAAATCTATTTTCTGATGAAAAGCAATTACCCGTGACCTGTCAAACTTTCTCCAGATGGTCAGAAATGGTAAGTTTTTATTGTTTTATTTGTTGACTGTAAATGACTATTGCATGTGAATTATCACTTTTGGAACTAAAGTAAGTGTGTTTAGAGTCATTTTAATGCCTGAAATTGGTCGAAATAGAAGCTTCTGAGTAGGAGAAAAAGTCTGTAAAAATGGCAATTTTGGTGACTTTGAGGCTTTAAAAAGTAGTTATTCAACATGAGGCACAATCCAAATGACATTTTGAATCAATTTCTCTACAGTCCAAAAAATCCATTTCTGATTAAAAACGATGACCCGTGACCTGTCGAACTTTCTCCAGATGGTCAGAAATCGTAATTTTTTAATGTTTAATTTTTTGACTGTAAATGACTATTGCATGTGAATTATCACTTTTGGAACTAAAATAAGTGTGTTTAGAGTCATTTTAATGCCTGAAATTGGTCGAAATACAAGCTTCTGAGAAGGAGAAAAAGTCTGTAAAAATGGCAATTTTGGTGACATTGAGGCTTTAAAAAGTAGTTATTCAACATGAGGCACAATCCAAATGACATTTTGAATACATTTTTCTAGAGTCCAAAAAATCTATTTCTGATGAAAAACGATGACCCACCTGTCGAACTTTCTCCAGATGGTCTGAAAAGGTAATTTTTTATTGTTTAATTTTTTGACTGTAAATGATTATTGCATGTGAATTATCACTTTTGGAACTAAAGTAAGTGTGTTTAGAGTCATTTTAATGCCTGAAATTGGTCGAAATAGAAGCTTCTGAGTAGGAGAAAAAGTCTGTAAAAATGGCAATTTTGGTGACTTTGAGGCTTTAAAAAGTAGTTATTCAACATGAGGCACAATCCAAATGACATTTTGAATCAATTTATCTACAGTCCGTTTAAAAACGATGACCCGTGACCTGTCGAACTTTCTCCAGATGGTCAGAAATGGTAATTTTTTAATGTTTAATTTTTTGACTGTAAATGACTATTGCATGTGAATTATCACTTTTGGAACTAAAATAGGTGTGTTTAGAGTCATTTTAATGCCTGAAATTAGTCGAAATACAAGCTTCTGAGAAGGAGAAAAAGTCTGTAAAAACTGGCAATTTTGGGTCACATTGAGGCTTTAAAAAGTGGTTATTCAACATGAGGCACAATCCAAATGACATGTTGAATACATTTTTCTACAGTCCAAAAAATCAATTTCTGATGAAAAACGATGATGACCCGTGACCTGTCGAACTTTCTCCAGATAGTCAGAAAAGGTAATTTTCTTCTGTTTAATTTGTTGACTGCAAATGACTATTGCATGTGAATTATCACTTTTGGAACTGAAATAAGTGTGTTTAGAGTCATATTAATGCCTGAAATTGATCGAAATAGAAGCTACTGAGTAGGAGAAAAGGTCTGTAAAAATGGCAATTTTGGTGACATTGAGGCTTGAAAAAGTAGTTATTCAACATGAGGCACAATCCAAATGACATTTTGAATCAATTTATCTACAGTCCGAAAAAACAATTTTCTAATTAAAAACGATGACCCTTGACCTGTCGAACTTTCTCCAAATGGTCAGAAAAGGTAATTTTTTAATGATTAATTTTTTGACTGTAAATGACTATTGTATGTGAATTATCACTTTTGGAACTAAAATCAGTGTGTTTAGAGTCATTTTAATGCCTGAAATTGGTCGAAATACAAGCTTCTGAGAAGGAGAAAAAGTTTGTAAAAATGGCAATTTTGGTGACATTGAGGCTTTAAAAAGAAGTTATTCAACATGAGGCATAATCCAAATGACAGTTTGAATCAATTTTTCTACAGTCCAAAAAATCTATTTTCTGATGAAAAGCAATTACCCGTGACCTGTCAAACTTGCTCCAGATGGTCAGAAATGGTAAGTTTTTTTATATTTAATTTTTGGACTGTAAATGACTATTGCATGTGAATTATCACTTTTGGAACTAAAATAAGTGTGTTTAGTCATTGTAATGCCTGAAATTGGTCGAAATACAAGCTTCTGAGAAGGAGAATAAGTCTGTAAAAATGGTAATTTTGGTGACTTAGAGGCTTTAAAAAGTAGTTATTCAACATGAGGCACAATCCAAATGACATTTTGAATACATTTTTCTACAGTCCAAAAAATCTATTTCTGATGAAAAACGATGACCCACCTGTCGAACTTTCTCCAGATGGTCTGAAAAGGAAATTTTTTATTGTTTAATTTGTTGACTGTAAATGACTATTGCATGTGAATTATCACTTATGGAACTAAAGTAAGTGTGTTTAGAGTCATTTTAATGCCTGAAATTGGTCGAAATAGAAGCTTCTGAGTAGGAGAAAAAGTCTGTAAAAATGGCAATTTTGGTGACTTTGAGGCTTTAAAAAGTAGTTATTCAACATGAGGCATAATCCAAATGACATTTTGAATCAATTTATCTATAGTCTAAAAATCAATTTTCGGATTAAAAACGATGACCCGTGACCTGTCGAACTTTCTCCAGATGGTCAGAAATGGTAATTTTTTAATGTTTAATTTTTTGACTGTAAATGACTATTGTATGTGAATTATCACTTTTGGAACTAAAATCAGTGTGTTTAGAGGCATTTTAATGCCTGAAATTGGTCGAAATACAAGCTTCTGGGAAGGAGAAAAAGTCTGTAAAAATGGCAATTTTGGTGACATTGAGGCTTTAAAAAGTAGTTATTCAACATGAGGCACAATCCAAATGACATTCTGAATCAATTCATCTACAGTCCAAAAAATCAATTTCTGATTAAAAAGGATGACCCGTGACCTGTCGAACTTTCTCCAGATGGTCAGAAATAGTAATTTTTTAATGTTTAATTTTTAGACTGTAAATGACTATTGCATGTGAATTATCACTTTTAGAACTAAAATAAGTGTGTTTAGAGTCATTTTAATGCCTGAAATTGGTCGAAATAGAAGCTTCTGAGTAGGAGAAAAAGTCTGTAACAATGGCAATTTTGGTGACATTGAGGCTTTAAAAAATAGTTATTCAACATGAGGCACAATCCAAATGACATTTTGAATCAATTTATCTACAGTCCAAAAAATAAATTTCTGATTAAAAACGATGACCCGTGACCTGTCGAACTTTCTCCAGATGGTCAGAAATGGTAATTTTTTAATGTTTAATTTTTTGACTGTAAATGACTATTGCATGTGAATTATCACTTTTGGAACTAAAATCAGTGTGTTTAGAGGCATTTTAATGCCTGAAATTGGTCGAAATACAAGCTTCTGAGAAGGAGAAAAAGTCTGTAAAAATGGCAATTTTGGGTCACATTGAGGCTTTAAAAAGTGGTTATTCAACATGAGGCATAATCCAAATGACATTTTGAATCAATTTTTCTACAGTCCAAAAAATCAATTTTGTGATGAAAAGCGATTACCCGTGATCTGTCAAACTTTCTACAGATGGTCAGAAATGGTAATTTTTTTATATTTAATTTTTAGACTGTAAATGACTATTGCATGTGAATTATCACTTTTGGAACTAAAATAAGTGTGTTTAGAGTCATTTTAATGCCTGAAATTGGTTGAAATAGAAGCTTCTGAGTAGGAGAAAAAGTCTGTAAAGATGGCAATTTTGGAGACATTGAGGCTTCAAAAAGTAGTTATTCAACATGAGGCACAATCCAAATGACATTTTGAATAAATTATTCTACAGTCCAAATAATCAATTTCTGATGAAAAATGATGACCCGTGACCTGTCGAACTTTCTCGAGATGGTCAGAAAAGGTAATTTTCTACTGTTTAATTTGTTGACTGTAAATGACTATTGCATGTGAATTATCACTTTTGGAACTAAAATAAGTGTGTTTAGAGTCATTTTAATGCCTGAAATTGGTCGAAATACAAGCTTCTGAGAAGGAGAAAAAGTATGTATAAATGGCAATTTTGGGTCACATTGAGGCTTTACAAAGTAGTTATTCAACATGAGGCATAATCCAAATGACATTTTGAATCAATTTTTCTACAGTCCAAAAAATCTATTATCTGATGAAAAGCGATTACCCGTGACCTGTCGCACTTTCTCCAGATGGTCAGAAATGGTAAGTTTTTTTATATTTAATTTTTGGACTGTAAAGGACTATTGCATGTGAATTATCACCTTTGGAACTAAAATAAGTGTGTTTAGAGTCATTTTAATGCCTGAAATTGGTCGAAATACAAGCTTCTGAGAAGGAGAAAAAGTCTGTAAAAATGGCAATTTTGGGTCACTTCGAGGCTTTAAAAAGTGGTTATTCAACATGAGGCATAATCCAAATGACATTTTGAATCAATTTTTCTACAGTCCAAAAAATCGGTTTTCTGATGAAAAGCGATTACCCGTGACCTGTCGCACTTTCTCCAGATGGTCAGAAATGGTAAGTTTTTAATGTTTAATTTTTAGACTGTAAATGACTATTGCATGTGAATTATCACTTTTGGAACTAAAATAAGTGTGTTTAGAGATATTTTAATGCCTGAAATTGGTCGAAATACAAGCTTCTGAGAAGGAGAAAAAGTCTATAAAAATGGCAATTTTGGTGACATTGAGGCTTTAAAAAGTAGTTATTCAACATGAGGCACAATCCAAATGACATTTTGAATACATTTTTCTACAGTCCAAAAAATCAATTTCTAATGAAAAACGATGACCCGTGACCTGTCGAACTTTATCCAGATGGTCAGAAAAGGTAATTTTTTACTGTTTAATTTGTTGACTGTAAATTACTATTGTATGTGAATTATCACTTTTAGAACTAAAATAAGTGTGTTTAGAGTCATTTTAATGCCTGAAATTGGTCGAAATAGAAGCTTCTGAGTAGGAGAAAAAGTCTGTAACAATGGCAATTTTGGTGACATTGAGGCTTTAAAAAATAGTTATTCAACATGAGGCACAATCCAAATGACATTTTGAATCAATTTATCTACAGTCCAAAAAATAAATTTCTGATTAAAAACGACGACCCGTGACCTGTCGAACTTTCTCCAGATGGTCAGAAATGGTAATTTTTTAATGTTTAATTTTTTGACTGTAAATGACTATTGCATGTGAATTATCACTTTTGGAACTAAAATCAGTGTGTTTAGAGGCATTTTAATGCCTGAAATTGGTCGAAATACAAGCTTCTGAGAAGGAGAAAAAGTCTGTAAAAATGGCAATTTTGGGTCACATTGAGGCTTTAAAAAGTGGTTATTCAACATGAGGCATAATCCAAATGACATTTTGAATCAATTTTTCTACAGTCCAAAAAATCAATTTTGTGATGAAAAGCGATTACCCGTGACCTGTCAAACTTTCTACAGATGGTCAGAAATGGTAATTTTTTTATATTTAATTTTTAGACTGTAAATGACTATTGCATGTGAATTATCACTTTTGGAACTAAAATAAGTGTGTTTAGATTCATTTTAATGCCTGAAATTGGTTGAAATAGAAGCTTCTGAGTAGGAGAAAAACTCTGTAAAAATGGCAATTTTGGAGACATTGAGGCTTTAAAAAGTAGTTATTCAACATGAGGCACAATCCAAATGACATTTTGAATCAATTTATCTACAGTCCAAAAAATAAATTTCTGATTAAAAACGATGACCCGTGACCTGTCGAACTTTCTCCAGATGGTCAGAAATGGTAATTTTTTAATGTTTAATTTTTTGACTGTAAATGACTATTGCATGTGAATTATCACTTTTGGAACTAAAATCAGTGTGTTTAGAGGCATTTTAATGCCTGAAATTGGTCGAAATACAAGCTTCTGAGAAGGAGAAAAAGTCTGTAAAAATGGCAATTTTGGGTCACATTGAGGCTTTAAAAAGTGGTTATTCAACATGAGGCATAATCCAAATGACATTTTGAATCAATTTTTCTACAGTCCAAAAAATCAATTTTGTGATGAAAAGCGATTACCCGTGACCTGTCAAACTTTCTACAGATGGTCAGAAATGGTAATTTTTTTATATTTAATTTTTAGACTATAAATGACTATTGCATGTGAATTATCACTTTTGAAACTAAAATAAGTGTGTTTAGAGTCATTTTAATGCCTGAAATTGGTCGAAATACAAGCTTCTGAGAAGGAGAAAAAGTATGTATAAATGGCAATTTTGGGTCACATTGAGGCTTTACAAAGTAGTTATTCAACATGAGGCATAATCCAAATGACATTTTGAAAAAAAATTTCTACAGTCCAAATAATCAATTTCTGATGAAAAATGATGACCCGTGACCTGTCGAACTTTCTCGAGATGGTCAGAAAAGGTAATTTTCTACTGTTTAATTTGTTGACTGTAAATGACTATTGCATGTGAATTATCACTTTTGGAACTAAAATAAGTGTGTTTAGAGTCATTTTAATGCCTGAAATTGGTCCAAATAGAAGCTTCTGAGTAGGAGAAAAAGTCTGTAAAAATGGCAATTTTGGTGACATTGAGGCTTTAAAAAGTAGTTATTCAACATGAGGCACAATCCAAATGACATTTTGAATACATTTTTCAACAGTCCAAAAAATCAATTTCTGATGAAAAACGATGACACATGACCTGTCGAACTTTCTCCAGATGGTCAGAAATGGTAATTTTTTAATGTTTAATTTTTTGACTGTAAATGACTATTGCATGTGAATTCTCACTTTTGGAACTAAAATAAGTGTGTTTAGAGTCATTTTAATGCCTGAAATTGGTCGAAATAGAAGCTTCTGAGAACGAGAAAAAGTCTGTAAAAATGGCAATTTTGGTGACATTGAGGCTTTAAAAAGTAGTTATTCAACATGAGGCATAATCCAAATGACATTTTGAATCGATTTTTCTACAGTCCAAAAAAATCAATTTTCTGATGAAAAGCGATTACCCGTGACCTGTCCAACTTTCTCCAGATGGTCAGAAATGGTAATTTTTTAATGTTTAATTTTTTGACTGTAAATGACTATTGCATGTGAATTCTCACTTTTGGAACTAAAATAAGTGTGTTTAGAGTCATTTTAATGCCTGAAATTGGTCGAAATACAAGCTTCTGAGAAGGAGAAAAAGTATGTATAAATGGCAATTTTGGGTCACATTGAGGCTTTACAAAGTAGTTATTCAACATGAGGCATAATCCAAATGACATTTTGAATCAATTTTTCTACAGTCCAAAAAATCGGTTTTCTGATGAAAAGCGATTACCCGTGACCTGTCGCACTTTCTCCAGATGGTCAGAAATGGTAAGTTTTTAATGTTTAATTTTTAGACTGTAAATGACTATTGCATGTGAATTATCACTTTTGGAACTAAAATAAGTGTGTTTAGAGATATTTTAATGCCTGAAATTGGTCGAAATACAAGCTTCTGAGAAGGAGAAAAAGTCTATAAAAATGGCAATTTTGGTGACATTGAGGCTTTAAAAAGTAGTTATTCAACATGAGGCACAATCCAAATGACATTTTGAATACATTTTTCTACAGTCCAAAAAATCAATTTCTAATGAAAAACGATGACCCGTGACCTGTCGAACTTTATCCAGATGGTCAGAAAAGGTAATTTTTTACTGTTTAATTTGTTGACTGTAAATTACTATTGTATGTGAATTATCACTTTTAGAACTAAAATAAGTGTGTTTAGAGTCATTTTAATGCCTGAAATTGGTCGAAATAGAAGCTTCTGAGTAGGAGAAAAAGTCTGTAACAATGGCAATTTTGGTGACATTGAGGCTTTAAAAAATAGTTATTCAACATGAGGCACAATCCAAATGACATTTTGAATCAATTTATCTACAGTCCAAAAAATAAATTTCTGATTAAAAACGACGACCCGTGACCTGTCGAACTTTCTCCAGATGGTCAGAAATGGTAATTTTTTAATGTTTAATTTTTTGACTGTAAATGACTATTGCATGTGAATTATCACTTTTGGAACTAAAATCAGTGTGTTTAGAGGCATTTTAATGCCTGAAATTGGTCGAAATACAAGCTTCTGAGAAGGAGAAAAAGTCTGTAAAAATGGCAATTTTGGGTCACATTGAGGCTTTAAAAAGTGGTTATTCAACATGAGGCATAATCCAAATGACATTTTGAATCAATTTTTCTACAGTCCAAAAAATCAATTTTGTGATGAAAAGCGATTACCCGTGACCTGTCAAACTTTCTACAGATGGTCAGAAATGGTAATTTTTTTATATTTAATTTTTAGACTGTAAATGACTATTGCATGTGAATTATCACTTTTGGAACTAAAATAAGTGTGTTTAGATTCATTTTAATGCCTGAAATTGGTTGAAATAGAAGCTTCTGAGTAGGAGAAAAACTCTGTAAAAATGGCAATTTTGGAGACATTGAGGCTTTAAAAAGTAGTTATTCAACATGAGGCACAATCCAAATGACATTTTGAATCAATTTATCTACAGTCCAAAAAATAAATTTCTGATTAAAAACGATGACCCGTGACCTGTCGAACTTTCTCCAGATGGTCAGAAATGGTAATTTTTTAATGTTTAATTTTTTGACTGTAAATGACTATTGCATGTGAATTATCACTTTTGGAACTAAAATCAGTGTGTTTAGAGGCATTTTAATGCCTGAAATTGGTCGAAATACAAGCTTCTGAGAAGGAGAAAAAGTCTGTAAAAATGGCAATTTTGGGTCACATTGAGGCTTTAAAAAGTGGTTATTCAACATGAGGCATAATCCAAATGACATTTTGAATCAATTTTTCTACAGTCCAAAAAATCAATTTTGTGATGAAAAGCGATTACCCGTGACCTGTCAAACTTTCTACAGATGGTCAGAAATGGTAATTTTTTTATATTTAATTTTTAGACTATAAATGACTATTGCATGTGAATTATCACTTTTGAAACTAAAATAAGTGTGTTTAGAGTCATTTTAATGCCTGAAATTGGTCGAAATACAAGCTTCTGAGAAGGAGAAAAAGTATGTATAAATGGCAATTTTGGGTCACATTGAGGCTTTACAAAGTAGTTATTCAACATGAGGCATAATCCAAATGACATTTTGAAAAAAAATTTCTACAGTCCAAATAATCAATTTCTGATGAAAAATGATGACCCGTGACCTGTCGAACTTTCTCCAGATGGTCAGAAAAGGTAATTTTCTACTGTTTAATTTGTTGACTGTAAATGACTATTGTATGTGAATTAACACTTTTGGAACTAAAATAAGTGTGTTTAGAGTCATTTTAATATCTGAAATTGGTCCAAATAGAAGCTTCTGAGTAGGAGAAAAAGTCTGTAAAAATTGCAATTTTGGTGACATTGAGGCTTTAAAAAGTAGTTATTCAACATGAGGCACAATCCAAATGACATTTTGAATACATTTTTCTACAGTCCAAAAAATCAATTTCTGATGAAAAACGATGACCCGTGACCTGTCGAACTTTCTCCAGATGGTCAGAAAAGGTACGTTTTTTTTATATTTAATTTGTTGACTGTAAATGACTATTGCATGTGAATTATCACTTTTGGAACTAAAATAAGTGTGTTTAGAGTCAGTTTTAATGCCTGAAATTGGTCGAAATACAAGCTTCTGAGAAGTAGAAAAAGTCTGTAAAGATGGCAATTTTGGTGACATTGAGGCTTTAAAAAGTAGTTATTCAACATGAGGCACAATCCAAATGACATTTTGAATACATTTTTCAACAGTCCTAAAAATCAATTTCTGATGAAAAACGATGACCCATGACCTGTCGAACTTTCTCCAGATGGTCAGAAATGGTAATTCTTTAATGTTTAATTTTTTGACTGTAAATGACTATTGCATGTGAATTATCACTTTTGGAACTAAAATACGTGTGTTTAGAGACATTTTAATGCCTGAAATTGGTCGAAATACAAGCTTCTGAGAAGGAGAAAAAGTCTTTAAAAATGGCAATTTTGGTGACATTGAGGCTTTAAAAAGTAGTTATTCAACATGAGGCACAATCCAAATGACATTTTGAATCAATTTATCTATCGTCCAAAAAAATCAATTTTCTGATTAAAAACGATGACCCGTGCCCTGTCGAACTTTCTCCAGATGGTCAGAAAAGGTAATTTTTTAATGTTTAATTTTTTGACTGTAAATGACTATTGCATGTGAATTATCACTTTTGGAACTAAAATAAGTGTGTTTAGAGTCATTTTAATGCCTGAAATTGGTCGAAATACAAGCTTCTGAGAAGGAGAAAAAGTCTGTATAAATGGAAATTTTGGGTCACATTGAGGCTTTACAAAGTAGTTATTCAACATGAGGCATAATCCAAATGACATTTTGAATCAATTTTTCTACAGTCCAAAAAATCTATTATCTGATGAAAAGCGATTACCCGTGACCTGTCAAACTTTCTCCAGATGGTCAGAAATGGTAAGTTTTTTTATATTTAATTTTTGGACTGTAAATGACTATTGCATGTGAATTATCACTTTTGGAACTAAAATAAGTGTGTTTAGAGTCATTTTAATGCCTGAAATTGGTCGAAATACAAGTTTCTGAGAAGGAGAAAAAGTCTGTAAAAATGGCAATTTTGGTGACATTGAGGCTTTAAAAAGTAGTTATTCAACATGAGGCACAATCCAAATGACATTTTGAATACATTTTTCTAGAGTCCAAAAAATCTATTTCTGATGAAAAACGATGACCCACCTGTCGAACTTTCTCCAGATGGTCTGAAAAGGTAATTTTTTATTGTTTAATTTTTTGACTGTAAATGATTATTGCATGTGAATTATCACTTTTGGAACTAAAGTAAGTGTGTTTAGAGTCATTTTAATGCCTGAAATTGGTCGAAATAGAAGCTTCTGAGTAGGAGAAAAAGTCTGTAAAAATGGCAATTTTGGTGACTTTGAGGCTTTAAAAAGTAGTTATTCAACATGAGGCACAATCCAAATGACATTTTGAATCAATTTATCTACAGTCCGTTTAAAAACGATGACCCGTGACCTGTCGAACTTTCTCCAGATGGTCAGAAATGGTAATTTTTTAATGTTTAATTTTTTGACTGTAAATGACTATTGCATGTGAATTATCACTTTTGGAACTAAAATACGTGTGTTTAGAGTCATTTTAATGCCTGAAATTAGTCGAAATACAAGCTTCTGAGAAGGAGAAAAAGTCTGTAAAAACTGGCAATTTTGGGTCACATTGAGGCTTTAAAAAGTGGTTATTCAACATGAGGCACAATCCAAATGACATGTTGAATACATTTTTCTACAGTCCAAAAAATCAATTTCTGATGAAAAACGATGATGACCCGTGACCTGTCGAACTTTCTCCAGATAGTCAGAAAAGGTAATTTTCTTCTGTTTAATTTGTTGACTGCAAATGACTATTGCATGTGAATTATCACTTTTGGAACTGAAATAAGTGTGTTTAGAGTCATATTAATGCCTGAAATTGATCGAAATAGAAGCTACTGAGTAGGAGAAAAGGTCTGTAAAAATGGCAATTTTGGTGACATTGAGGCTTGAAAAAGTAGTTATTCAACATGAGGCACAATCCAAATGACATTTTGAATCAATTTATCTACAGTCCGAAAAAACAATTTTCTAATTAAAAACGATGACCCTTGACCTGTCGAACTTTCTCCAAATGGTCAGAAAAGGTAATTTTTTAATGATTAATTTTTTGACTGTAAATGACTATTGCATGTGAATTATTACTTTTGGAACTAAAATAAGTGTGTTTAGAGTCATTTTAATGCCTGAAATTGGTCGAAATACAAGCTTCTGAGAAGGAGAAAAAGTTTGTAAAAATGGCAATTTTGGTGACATTGAGGCTTTAAAAAGAAGTTATTCAACATGAGGCATAATCCAAATGACAGTTTGAATCAATTTTTCTACAGTCCAAAAAATCTATTTTCTGATGAAAAGCAATTACCCGTGACCTGTCAAACTTTCTCCAGATGGTCAGAAATGGTAAGTTTTTTTATATTTAATTTTTGGACTGTAAATGACTATTGCATGTGAATTATCACTTTTGGAACTAAAATAAGTGTGTTTAGAGATATTTTAATGCCTGAAATTGGTCGAAATACAAGCTTCTGAGAAGGAGAAAAAGTCTATAAAAATGGCAATTTTGGTGACATTGAGGCTTTAAAAAGTAGTTATTCAACATGAGGCACAATCCAAATGACATTTTGAATACATTTTTCTACAGTCCAAAAAATCAATTTCTAATGAAAAACGATGACCCGTGACCTGTCGAACTTTATCCAGATGGTCAGAAAAGGTAATTTTTTACTGTTTAATTTGTTGACTGTAAATTACTATTGTATGTGAATTATCACTTTTAGAACTAAAATAAGTGTGTTTAGAGTCATTTTAATGCCTGAAATTGGTCGAAATAGAAGCTTCTGAGTAGGAGAAAAAGTCTGTAACAATGGCAATTTTGGTGACATTGAGGCTTTAAAAAGTAGTTATTCAACATGAGGCACAATCCAAATGACATTTTGAATCAATTTATCTACAGTCCAAAAAATCAATTTCTGATTAAAAACGATGACCCGTGACCTGTCGAACTTTCTCCAGATGGTCAGAAATGGTAATTTTTTAATGTTTAATTTTTTGACTGTAAATGACTATTGCATGTGAATTATCACTTTTGGAACTAAAATCAGTGTGTTTAGAGGCATTTTAATGCCTGAAATTGGTCGAAATACAAGCTTCTGAGAATGAGAAGTCTGTAAAAATGGCAATTTTGGGTCACATTGAGGCTTTAAAAAGTGGTTATTCAACATGAGGCATAATCCAAATGACATTTTGAATCAATTTTTCTACAGTCCAAAAAATCAATTTTGTGATGAAAAGCGATTACCCGTGACCTGTCAAACTTTCTACAGATGGTCAGAAATGGTAATTTTTTTATATTTAATTTTTAGACTATAAATGACTATTGCATGTGAATTATCACTTTTGAAACTAAAATAAGTGTGTTTAGAGTCATTTTAATGCCTGAAATTGGTCGAAATACAAGCTTCTGAGAAGGAGAAAAAGTATGTATAAATGACAATTTTGGGTCACATTGAGGCTTTACAAAGTAGTTATTCAACATGAGGCATAATCCAAATGACATTTTGAATCAATTTTTCTACAGTCCAAAAAATCTATTATCTGATGAAAAGCGATTACCCGTGACCTCTCAAACTTTCTCCAGATGGTCAGAAAAGGTAATTTTTTACTGTTTAATTTGTTGACTGTAAATTACTATTGTATGTGAATTATCACTTTTAGAACTAAAATAAGTGTGTTTAGAGTCATTTTAATGCCTGAAATTGGTCCAAATAGAAGCTTCTGAGTAGGAGAAAAAGTCTGTAAAAATTGCAATTTTGGTGACATTGAGGCTTTAAAAAGTAGTTATTCAACATGAGGCACAATCCAAATGACATTTTGAATACATTTTTCTACAGTCCAAAAAATCAATTTCTGATGAAAAACGATGACCCGTGACCTGTCGAACTTTCTCCAGATGGTCAGAAAAGGTACGTTTTTTTATATTTAATTTGTTGACTGTAAATGACTATTGCATGTGAATTATCACTTTTGGAACTAAAATAAGTGTGTTTAGAGTCAGTTTTAATGCCTGAAATTGGTCGAAATACAAGCTTCTGAGAAGTAGAAAAAGTCTGTAAAGATGGCAATTTTGGTGACATTGAGGCTTTAAAAAGTAGTTATTCAACATGAGGCACAATCCAAATGACATTTTGAATACAGTCCAAAAAATCAATTTCTGATGAAAAACGATGACCGTGACCTGTCGAACTTTCTAAAGATGGTCAGAAATGGTAATTTTTTAATATTTAATTTTTGGACTGTAAATGACTATTGCATGTGAATTATCACTTTTGGAACTAAAATAGGTGTGTTTAGAGTCATTTTAATGCCTGAAATTGGTCGAAATAGAAGCTACTGAGTAGGAGAAAAAGTCTGTAAAAATGGCAATTTTGGTGACATTGAGGCTTTAAAAAGTAGTTATTCAACATGAGGCACAATCCAAATGACATTTTGAATACATTTTTCAACAGTCCTAAAAATCAATTTCTGATGAAAAACGATGACCCATGACCTGTCGAACTTTCTCCAGATGGTCAGAAATGGTAATTTTTTAATGTTTAATTTTTTGACTGTAAATGACTATTGCATGTGAATTATCACTTTTGGAACTAAAATACGTGTGTTTAGAGACATTTTAATGCCTGAAATTGGTCGAAATACAAGCTTCTGAGAAGGAGAAAAAGTCTTTAAAAATGGCAATTTTGGTGACATTGAGGCTTTAAAAAGTAGTTATACAACATGAGGCATAATCCAAATGACATTTTGAATACATTTTTCTACAGTCCAAAAAATCAATTTCTAATGAAAAACGATGACCCGTGACCTGTCGAACTTTATCCAGATGGTCAGAAATGGTAAGTTTTTTTATATTTAATTTTTGGACTGTAAATGACTATTGCATGTGAATTATTACTTTTGGAACTAAAATAAGTGTGTTTAGAGTCATTTTAATGCCTGAAATTGGTCGAAATACAAGCTTCTGAGAAGGAGAAAAAGTCTGTAAAAATGGCAATTTTGGTGACATTGAGGCTTTAAAAAGTAGTTATTCAACATGAGGCACAATCCAAATTACATTTTGAATCAAATTTTCTACAGACCCCAAAAAAAACTTCTTATGAAAAACGATGACCCGTGACCTGTCAAACTTTCTCCAGATGGTCAGAAATGTTAATTTTTTACTGTTTAATTTGTTGACTGTAAATGACTATTGCATGTGAATTATCACCTTTGGAACTAAAATAAGTGTGTTTAGAGTCATTTTAATGCCTGAAATTGGTCGAAATAGAAGCTTCTGAGTAGGAGAAAAAGTCTGTAAAAATGGCAATTTTGGTGACATTGAGGCTTTAAAAAGTAGTTATTCAACATGAGGCACAATCCAAATGACATTTTGAATCAATTTATCTATCGTCCAAAAAAATCAATTTTCTGATTAAAAACGATGACCCGTGCCCTGTCGAACTTTCTCCAGATGGTCAGAAAAGGTAATTTTTTAATGTTTAATTTTTTGACTGTAAATGACTATTGCATGTGAATTATCACTTTTGGAACTAAAATAAGTGTGTTTAGAGTCATTTTAATGCCTGAAATTGGTCGAAATACAAGCTTCTGAGAAGGAGAAAAAGTCTGTATAAATGGAAATTTTGGGTCACATTGAGGCTTTACAAAGTAGTTATTCAACATGAGGCATAATCCAAATGACATTTTGAATCAATTTTTCTACAGTCCAAAAAATCTATTATCTGATGAAAAGCGATTACCCGTGACCTGTCAAACTTTCTCCAGATGGTCAGAAATGGTAAGTTTTTTTATATTTAATTTTTGGACTGTAAATGACTATTGCATGTGAATTATCACTTTTGGAACTAAAATAAGTGTGTTTAGTCATTGTAATGCCTGAAATTGGTCGAAATACAAGCTTCTGAGAAGGAGAATAAGTCTGTAAAAATGGTAATTTTGGTGACTTAGAGGCTTTAAAAAGTAGTTATTCAACATGAGCCACAATCCAAATGACATTTTGAATCAATTTCTCTACAGTCCAAAAAATCTATTTCTGATGAAAAACGATGACCCGTGACCTGTCGAACTTTCTCCAGATGGTCAGAAATCGTAATTTTTTAATGTTTAATTTTTTGACTGTAAATGACTATTGCATGTGAATTATCACTTTTGGAACTAAAATAAGTGTGTTTAGAGTCATTTTAATGCCTGATATTGGTCGAAATACAAGCTTCTGAGAAGGAGAAAAAGTCTGTAAAAATGGCAATTTTGGGTCACATTGAGGCTTTAAAAAGTGGTTATTCAACATGAGGCACAATCCAAATGACATTTTGAATATATTTTTCTACTGTCCAAAAAATCAATTTCTGATGAAAAACGATGACCCGTGACCTGTCGAACTTTCTCCAGATAGTCAGAAAAGGTAATTTTCTACTGTTTAATTTGTTGACTGTAAATGACTATTGCATGTGAATTATCACTTTTGGAACTAAAATAAGTGTGTTTAGAGTCATTTTAATGCCTGAAATTGGTCGAAATACAAGTTTCTGAAAAGGAGAAAAAGTCTGTAAAAATGGCAATTTTGGGTCACGTTGAGGCTTTAAAAAGTGGTTATTCAACATGAGGCACAATCCAAATGACATTTTGAATACATTTTTCTACAGTCCAAAAAATCAATTTCTGATGAAAAACGATGACCTGTGACCTGTCAAACTTTCTCCAGATGGTCAGAAATGGTAATTTTTTTATATTTAATTTTTGGACTGTAAATGACTTTTGCATGTGAATTATCTCTTTTGGAACTAAAATAAGTGTGTTTAGAGTCATTTTAATGCCTGAAATTGGTCGAAATAGAAGCTTCTGAGTAGGAAAAAAAGACTGTAAAAATGGCAATTTTGGTGACATTGAGGCTTTAAAAAGTAGTTATTCAACATGAGGCACAATCCAAATGACATTTTGAATACATTTTTCTACAGTCCAAAAAATCTATTTCTGATGAAAAACGATGACCCGTGCCCTGTCGAACTTTCTCCAGATGGTCTGAAAAGGTAATTTTTTATTGTTTAATTTGTTGACTGTAAATGACTATTGCATGTGAATTATCACTTTTGGAAATAAATAAGTGTGTTTAGAGTCATTTTAATGCCTGAAATTGGTCGAAATACAAGCTTCTGAGAAGGAGAAAAAGTCTGTAAAGATGGCAATTTTGGTGACTTTGAGGCTTTAAAAAGTAGTTATTCAACATGAGGCACAATCCAAATGACATTTTGAATCAATGTATCTACAGTCCGTTTAAAAACGATGACCCGTGACCTGTCGAACTTTCTCCAGATGGTCAGAAATGGTAATTTTTTAATGATTAATTTTTTGACTGTAAATGACTATTGCATGTGAATTATTACTTTTGGAACTAAAATAAGTGTGTTTAGAGTCATTTTAATGCCTGAAATTGGTCGAAATACAAGCTTCTGAGAAGGAGAAAAAGTCTGTAAAAATGGCAATTTTGGTGACATTGAGGCTTTAAAAATAAGTTATTCAACATGAGGCATAATCCAAATGACAGTTTGAATCAATTTTTCTACAGTCCAAAAAATCTATTTTCTGATGAAAAGCAATTACCCGTGACCTGTCAAACTTTCTCCAGATGGTCAGAAATGGTAAGTTTTTATTGTTTTATTTGTTGACTGTAAATGACTATTGCATGTGAATTATCACTTTTGGAACTAAAGTAAGTGTGTTTAGAGTCATTTTAATGCCTGAAATTGGTCGAAATAGAAGCTTCTGAGTAGGAGAAAAAGTCTGTAAAAATGGCAATTTTGGTGACTTTGAGGCTTTAAAAAGTAGTTATTCAACATGAGGCACAATCCAAATGACATTTTGAATCAATTTCTCTACAGTCCAAAAAATCCATTTCTGATTAAAAACGATGACCCGTGACCTGTCGAACTTTCTCCAGATGGTCAGAAATCGTAATTTTTTAATGTTTAATTTTTTGACTGTAAATGACTATTGCATGTGAATTATCACTTTTGGAACTAAAATAAGTGTGTTTAGAGTCATTTTAATGCCTGAAATTGGTCGAAATACAAGCTTCTGAGAAGGAGAAAAAGTCTGTAAAAATGGCAATTTTGGGTCACATTGAGGCTTTAAAAAGTGGTTATTCAACATGAGGCACAATCCAAATGACATTTTGAATACATTTTTCTACAGTCCAAAAAATCTATTTCTGATGAAAAACGATGACCCGTGACCTGTCGAACTTTCTCCAGATAGTCAGAAAAGGTAATTTTCTACTGTTTAATTTGTTGACTGTAAATGACTATTGCATGTGAATTATCAAGTTTGGAACTAAAATAAGTGTGTTTAGAGTCATTTTAATGCCTGAAATTGGTTGAAATAGAAGCTTCTGAGTAGGAGAAAAACTCTGTAAAAATGGCAATTTTGGAGACATTGAGGCTTTAAAAAGTAGTTATTCAACATGAGGCACAATCCAAATGACATTTTGAATCAATTTATCTACAGTCCAAAAAATCAATTTCTGATTAAAAACGATGACCCGTGACCTGTCGAACTTTCTCCAGATGGTCAGAAATGGTAATTTTTTAATGTTTAATTTTTTGACTGTAAATGACTATTGCATGTGAATTATCACTTTTGGAACTAAAATCAGTGTGTTTAGAGGCATTTTAATGCCTGAAATTGGTCGAAATACAAGCTTCTGAGAAGGAGAAAAAGTCTGTAAAAATGGCAATTTTGGGTCACATTGAGGCTTTAAAAAGTGGTTATTCAACATGAGGCATAATCCAAATGACATTTTGAATCAATTTTTCTACAGTCCAAAAAATCAATTTTGTGATGAAAAGCGATTACCCGTGACCTGTCAAACTTTCTACAGATGGTCAGAAATGGTAATTTTTTTATATTTAATTTTTAGACTATAAATGACTATTGCATGTGAATTATCACTTTTGAAACTAAAATAAGTGTGTTTAGAGTCATTTTAATGCCTGAAATTGGTCGAAATACAAGCTTCTGAGAAGGAGAAAAAGTATGTATAAATGGCAATTTTGGGTCACATTGAGGCTTTACAAAGTAGTTATTCAACATGAGGCATAATCCAAATGACATTTTGAAAAAAAAATTCTACAGTCCAAAAAATCTATTATCTGATGAAAAGCGATTACCCGTGACCTCTCAAACTTTCTCCAGATGGTCAGAAATGGTAAGTTTTTTTATATTTAATTTTTGGACTGTAAATTACTATTGTATGTGAATTATCACTTTTAGAACTAAAATAAGTGTGTTTAGAGTCATTTTAATGCCTGAAATTGGTCGAAATAGAAGCTTCTGAGTAGGAGAAAAAGTCTGTAACAATGGCAATTTTGGTGACATTGAGGTTTTAAAAAATAGTTATTCAACATGAGGCACAATCCAAATGACATTTTGAATCAATTTATCTACAGTCCAAAAAATAAATTTCTGATTAAAAACGATGACCCGTGACCTGTCGAACTTTCTCCAGATGGTCAGAAATGGTAATTTTTTAATGTTTAATTTTTTGACTGTAAATGACTATTGCATGTGAATTATCACTTTTGGAACTAAAATCAGTGTGTTTAGAGGCATTTTAATGCCTGAAATTGGTCGAAATACAAGCTTCTGAGAAGGAGAAAAAGTCTGTAAAAATGGCAATTTTGGGTCACATTGAGGCTTTAAAAAGTGGTTATTCAACATGAGGCATAATCCAAATGACATTTTGAATCAATTTTTCTACAGTCCAAAAAATCAATTTTGTGATGAAAAGCGATTACCCGTGACCTGTCAAACTTTCTACAGATGGTCAGAAATGGTAATTTTTTTATATTTAATTTTTAGACTGTAAATGACTATTGCATGTGAATTATCACTTTTGGAACTAAAATAAGTGTGTTTAGATTCATTTTAATGCCTGAAATTGGTTGAAATAGAAGCTTCTGAGTAGGAGAAAAACTCTGTAAAAATGGCAATTTTGGAGACATTGAGGCTTCAAAAAGTAGTTATTCAACATGAGGCACAATCCAAATGACATTATGAATAAATTATTCTACAGTCCAAATAATCAATTTCTGATGAAAAATGATGACCCGTGACCTGTCGAACTTTCTCCAGATGGTCAGAAAAGGTAATTTTCTACTGTTTAATTTGTTGACTGTAAATGACTATTGTATGTGAATTAACACTTTTGGAACTAAAATAAGTGTGTTTAGAGTCATTTTAATATCTGAAATTGGTCCAAATAGAAGCTTCTGAGTAGGAGAAAAAGTCTGTAAAAATTGCAATTTTGGTGACATTGAGGCTTTAAAAAGTAGTTATTCAACATGAGGCACAATCCAAATGACATTTTGAATACATTTTTCTACAGTCCAAAAAATCAATTTCTGATGAAAAACGATGACCCGTGACCTGTCGAACTTTCTCCAGATGGTCAGAAAAGGTACGTTTTTTTTATATTTAATTTGTTGACTGTAAATGACTATTGCATGTGAATTATCACTTTTGGAACTAAAATAAGTGTGTTTAGAGTCAGTTTTAATGCCTGAAATTGGTCGAAATACAAGCTTCTGAGAAGTAGAAAAAGTCTGTAAAGATGGCAATTTTGGTGACATTGAGGCTTTAAAAAGTAGTTATTCAACATGAGGCACAATCCAAATGACATTTTGAATACATTTTTCAACAGTCCTAAAAATCAATTTCTGATGAAAAACGATGACCCATGACCTGTCGAACTTTCTCCAGATGGTCAGAAATGGTAATTTTTTAATGTTTAATTTTTTGACTGTAAATGACTATTGCATGTGAATTATCACTTTTGGAACTAAAATACGTGTGTTTAGAGACATTTTAATGCCTGAAATTGGTCGAAATACAAGCTTCTGAGAAGGAGAAAAAGTCTTTAAAAATGGCAATTTTGGTGACATTGAGGCTTTAAAAAGTAGTTATACAACATGAGGCATAATCCAAATGACATTTTGAATACATTTTTCTACAGTCCAAAAAATCAATTTCTAATGAAAAACGATGACCCGTGACCTGTCGAACTTTATCCAGATGGTCAGAAATGGTAAGTTTTTTTATATTTAATTTTTGGACTGTAAATGACTATTGCATGTGAATTATTACTTTTGGAACTAAAATAAGTGTGTTTAGAGTCATTTTAATGCCTGAAATTGGTCGAAATACAAGCTTCTGAGAAGGAGAAAAAGTCTGTAAAAATGGCAATTTTGGTGACATTGAGGCTTTAAAAAGTAGTTATTCAACATGAGGCACAATCCAAATTACATTTTGAATCAAATTTTCTACAGACCCCAAAAAAAACTTCTTATGAAAAACGATGACCCGTGACCTGTCAAACTTTCTCCAGATGGTCAGAAATGTTAATTTTTTACTGTTTAATTTGTTGACTGTAAATGACTATTGCATGTGAATTATCACCTTTGGAACTAAAATAAGTGTGTTTAGAGTCATTTTAATGCCTGAAATTGGTCGAAATAGAAGCTTCTGAGTAGGAGAAAAAGTCTGTAAAAATGGCAATTTTGGTGACATTGAGGCTTTAAAAAGTAGTTATTCAACATGAGGCACAATCCAAATGACATTTTGAATCAATTTATCTATCGTCCAAAAAAATCAATTTTCTGATTAAAAACGATGACCCGTGCCCTGTCGAACTTTCTCCAGATGGTCAGAAAAGGTAATTTTTTAATGTTTAATTTTTTGACTGTAAATGACTATTGCATGTGAATTATCACTTTTGGAACTAAAATAAGTGTGTTTAGAGTCATTTTAATGCCTGAAATTGGTCGAAATACAAGCTTCTGAGAAGGAGAAAAAGTCTGTATAAATGGAAATTTTGGGTCACATTGAGGCTTTACAAAGTAGTTATTCAACATGAGGCATAATCCAAATGACATTTTGAATCAATTTTTCTACAGTCCAAAAAATCTATTATCTGATGAAAAGCGATTACCCGTGACCTGTCAAACTTTCTCCAGATGGTCAGAAATGGTAAGTTTTTTTATATTTAATTTTTGGACTGTAAATGACTATTGCATGTGAATTATCACTTTTGGAACTAAAATAAGTGTGTTTAGAGTCATTTTAATGCCTGAAATTGGTCGAAATACAAGTTTCTGAGAAGGAGAAAAAGTCTGTAAAAATGGCAATTTTGGTGACATTGAGGCTTTAAAAAGTAGTTATTCAACATGAGGCACAATCCAAATGACATTTTGAATACATTTTTCTAGAGTCCAAAAAATCTATTTCTGATGAAAAACGATGACCCACCTGTCGAACTTTCTCCAGATGGTCTGAAAAGGTAATTTTTTATTGTTTAATTTTTTGACTGTAAATGATTATTGCATGTGAATTATCACTTTTGGAACTAAAGTAAGTGTGTTTAGAGTCATTTTAATGCCTGAAATTGGTCGAAATAGAAGCTTCTGAGTAGGAGAAAAAGTCTGTAAAAATGGCAATTTTGGTGACTTTGAGGCTTTAAAAAGTAGTTATTCAACATGAGGCACAATCCAAATGACATTTTGAATCAATTTATCTACAGTCCGTTTAAAAACGA
Organism: Triturus cristatus; assembly: GCF_964204655.1. Lineage (NCBI taxonomy): Eukaryota > Metazoa > Chordata > Amphibia > Caudata > Salamandridae > Triturus > Triturus cristatus. Next base: position 966,166,083 of record NC_140589.1, read on the forward strand.
TGACCCGTGACCTGTCGAACTTTCTCCAGATAGTCAGAAAAGGTAATTTTCTTCTGTTTAATTTGTTGACTGCAAATGACTATTGCATGTGAATTATCACTTTTGGAACTGAAATAAGTGTGTTTAGAGTCATATTAATGCCTGAAATTGATCGAAATAGAAGCTACTGAGTAGGAGAAAAGGTCTGTAAAAATGGCAATTTTGGTGACATTGAGGCTTGAAAAAGTAGTTATTCAACATGAGGCACAATCCAAATGACATTTTGAATCAATTTATCTACAGTCCGAAAAAACAATTTTCTAATTAAAAACGATGACCCTTGACCTGTCGAACTTTCTCCAAATGGTCAGAAAAGGTAATTTTTTAATGATTAATTTTTTGACTGTAAATGACTATTGCATGTGAATTATTACTTTTGGAACTAAAATAAGTGTGTTTAGAGTCATTTTAATGCCTGAAATTGGTCGAAATACAAGCTTCTGAGAAGGAGAAAAAGTTTGTAAAAATGGCAATTTTGGTGACATTGAGGCTTTAAAAAGAAGTTATTCAACATGAGGCATAATCCAAATGACAGTTTGAATCAATTTTTCTACAGTCCAAAAAATCTATTTTCTGATGAAAAGCAATTACCCGTGACCTGTCAAACTTTCTCCAGATGGTCAGAAATGGTAAGTTTTTTTATATTTAATTTTTGGACTGTAAATGACTATTGCATGTGAATTATCACTTTTGGAACTAAAATAAGTGTGTTTAGAGATATTTTAATGCCTGAAATTGGTCGAAATACAAGCTTCTGAGAAGGAGAAAAAGTATGTATAAATGACAATTTTGGGTCACATTGAGGCTTTACAAAGTAGTTATTCAACATGAGGCATAATCAAAATGACATTTTGAATCAATTTTTCTACAGTCCAAAAAATCTATTATCTGATGAAAAGCGATTACCCGTGACCTCTCAAACTTTCTCCAGATGGTCAGAAATGGTAAGTTTTTTTATATTTAATTTTTGGACTGTAAAGGACTATTGCATGTGAATTATCACCTTTGGAACTAAAATAAGTGTGTTTAGAGTCATTTTAATGCCTGAAATTGGTCGAAATACAAGCTTCTGAGAAGGAGAAAAAGTCTATAAAAATAGCAATTTTGGTGACATTGAGGCTTTAAAAAGTAGTTATTCAACATGAGGCACAATCCAAATGACATTTTGAATACATTTTTCTACAGTCCAAAAAATCAATTTCTAATGAAAAACGATGACCCGTGACCTGTCGAACTTTATCCAGATGGTCAGAAAAGGTAATTTTTTACTGTTTAATTTGTTGACTGTAAATTACTATTGTATGTGAATTATCACTTTTAGAACTAAAATAAGTGTGTTTAGAGTCATTTTAATGCCTGAAATTGGTCGAAATAGAAGCTTCTGAGTAGGAGAAAAAGTCTGTAACAATGGCAATTTTGGTGACATTGAGGCTTTAAAAAATAGTTATTCAACATGAGGCACAATCCAAATGACATTTTGAATCAATTTATCTACAGTCCAAAAAATCAATTTCTGATTAAAAACGATGACCCGTGACCTGTCGAACTTTCTCCAGATGGTCAGAAATGGTAATTTTTTAATGTTTAATTTTTTGACTGTAAATGACTATTGCATGTGAATTATCACTTTTGGAACTAAAATCAGTGTGTTTAGAGGCATTTTAATGCCTGAAATTGGTCGAAATACAAGCTTCTGAGAATGAGAAAAAGTCTGTAAAAATGGCAATTTTGGGTCACATTGAGGCTTTAAAAAGTGGTTATTCAACATGAGGCATAATCCAAATGACATTTTGAATCAATTTTTCTACAGTCCAAAAAATCAATTTTGTGATGAAAAGCGATTACCCGTGACCTGTCAAACTTTCTACAGATGGTCAGAAATGGTAATTTTTTTATATTTAATTTTTAGACTGTAAATGACTATTGCATGTGAATTATCACTTTTGGAACTAAAATAAGTGTGTTTAGATTCATTTTAATGCCTGAAATTGGTTGAAATAGAAGCTTCTGAGTAGGAGAAAAACTCTGTAAAAATGGCAATTTTGGAGACATTGAGGCTTCAAAAAGTAGTTATTCAACATGAGGCACAATCCAAATGACATTATGAATAAATTATTCTACAGTCCAAAAAATCAATTTCTGATGAAAAACGATGACCCGTGACCTGTCGAACTTTCTCCAGATGGTCAGAAAAGGTACGTTTTTTTATATTTAATTTGTTGACTGTAAATGACTATTGCATGTGAATTATCACTTTTGGAACTAAAATAAGTGTGTTTAGAGTCAGTTTTAATGCCTGAAATTGGTCGAAATACAAGCTTCTGAGAAGTAGAAAAAGTCTGTAAAGATGGCAATTTTGGTGACATTGAGGCTTTAAAAAGTAGTTATTCAACATGAGGCACAATCCAAATGACATTTTGAATACAGTCCAAAAAATCAATTTCTGATGAAAAAAGATGACCGTGACCTGTCGAACTTTCTAAAGATGGTCAGAAATGGTAATTTTTTAATATTTAATTTTTGGACTGTAAATGACTATTGCATGTGAATTATCACTTTTGGAACTAAAATAGGTGTGTTTAGAGTCATTTTAATGCCTGAAATTGGTCGAAATAGAAGCTAGTGAGTAGGAGAAAAAGTCTGTAAAAATGGCAATTTTGGTGACATTGAGGCTTTAAAAAGTAGTTATTCAACATGAGGCACAATCCAAATGACATTTTGAATACATTTTTCAACAGTCCTAAAAATCAATTTCTGATGAAAAACGATGACCCATGACCTGTCGAACTTTCTCCAGATGGTCAGAAATGGTAATTTTTTAATGTTTAATTTTTTGACTGTAAATGACTATTGCATGTGAATTATCACTTTTGGAACTAAAATACGTGTGTTTAGAGACATTTTAATGCCTGAAATTGGTCGAAATACAAGCTTCTGAGAAGGAGAAAAAGTCTTTAAAAATGGCAATTTTGGTGACATTGAGGCTTTAAAAAGTAGTTATACAACATGAGGCATAATCCAAATGACATTTTGAATACATTTTTCTACAGTCCAAAAAATCAATTTCTAATGAAAAACGATGACCCGTGACCTGTCGAACTTTATCCAGATGGTCAGAAATGGTAAGTTTTTTTATATTTAATTTTTGGACTGTAAATGACTATTGCATGTGAATTATTACTTTTGGAACTAAAATAAGTGTGTTTAGAGTCATTTTAATGCCTGAAATTGGTCGAAATACAAGCTTCTGAGAAGGAGAAAAAGTCTGTAAAAATGGCAATTTTGGTGACATTGAGGCTTTAAAAAGTAGTTATTCAACATGAGGCACAATCCAAATTACATTTTGAATCAAATTTTCTACAGACCCCAAAAAAAACTTCTTATGAAAAACGATGACCCGTGACCTGTCAAACTTTCTCCAGATGGTCAGAAATGTTAATTTTTTACTGTTTAATTTGTTGACTGTAAATGACTATTGCATGTGAATTATCACCTTTGGAACTAAAATAAGTGTGTTTAGAGTCATTTTAATGCCTGAAATTGGTCGAAATAGAAGCTTCTGAGTAGGAGAAAAAGTCTGTAAAAATGGCAATTTTGGTGACATTGAGGCTTTAAAAAGTAGTTATTCAACATGAGGCACAATCCAAATGACATTTTGAATCAATTTATCTATCGTCCAAAAAAATCAATTTTCTGATTAAAAACGATGACCCGTGCCCTGTCGAACTTTCTCCAGATGGTCAGAAAAGGTAATTTTTTAATGTTTAATTTTTTGACTGTAAATGACTATCGCATGTGAATTATCACTTTTGGAACTAAAATAAGTGTGTTTAGAGTCATTTTAATGCCTGAAATTGGTCGAAATACAAGCTTCTGAGAAGGAGAAAAAGTCTGTAAAAATGGCAATTTTGGGTCACATTGAGGCTTTAAAAAGTGGTTATTCAACATGAGGCACAATCCAAATGACATTTTGAATATATTTTTCTACTGTCCAAAAAATCAATTTCTGATGAAAAACGATGACCCGTGACCTGTCGAACTTTCTCCAGATGGTCAGAAATGGTAATTTTTTTATATTTAATTTTTGGACTGTAAATGACTTTTGCATGTGAATTATCTCTTTTGGAACTAAAATAAGTGTGTTTAGAGTCATTTTAATGCCTGAAATTGGTCGAAATAGAAGCTTCTGAGTAGGAAAAAAAGACTGTAAAAATGGCAATTTTGGTGACATTGAGGCTTTAAAAAGTAGTTATTCAACATGAGGCACAATCCAAATGACATTTTGAATACATTTTTCTACAGTCCAAAAAATCTATTTCTGATGAAAAACGATGACCCGTGCCCTGTCGAACTTTCTCCAGATGGTCTGAAAAGGTAATTTTTTATTGTTTAATTTGTTGACTGTAAATGACTATTGCATGTGAATTATCACTTTTGGAAATAAATAAGTGTGTTTAGAGTCATTTTAATGCCTGAAATTGGTCGAAATACAAGCTTCTGAGAAGGAGAAAAAGTCTGTAAAAATGGCAATTTTGGGTCACATTGAGGCTTTAAAAAGTGGTTATTCAACATGAGGCACAATCCAAATGACATTTTTCAATACATTTTTCTACAGTCCAAAAAATCAATTTCTGATGAAAAACGATCACCCGTGACCTGTCGAACTTTCTCCAGATAGTCAGAAAAGGTAATTTTCTACTGTTTAATTTGTTGACTGTAAATGACTATTGCATGTGAATTATCACTTTTGGAACTAAAATAAGTGTGTTTAGAGTCATTTTAATGCCTGAAATTGGTCGAAATACAAGCTTCTGAGAAGGAGAAAAAGTCTGTAAAGATGGCAATTTTGGTGACTTTGAGGCTTTAAAAAGTAGTTATTCAACATGAGGCACAATCCAAATGACATTTTGAATCAATGTATCTACAGTCCGTTTAAAAACGATGACCCGTGACCTGTCGAACTTTCTCCAGATGGTCAGAAATGGTAATTTTTTAATGATTAATTTTTTGACTGTAAATGACTATTGCATGTGAATTATTACTTTTGGAACTAAAATAAGTGTGTTTAGAGTCATTTTAATGCCTGAAATTGGTCGAAATAGAAGCTACTGAGTGTTAGAAAAAGTCTGTAAAAATGGCAATTTTGGTGACATTGGGGCTTTAAAAAGTAGTTATTCAACATGAGGCACAATCCAAATGACATTTTGAATCAATTTATCTACAGTCCAAAAAATCAATTTCTGATTAAAAACGATGACCCGTGACCTCTCGAACTTTCTCCAGATGGTCTTAAATGGTAATTTTTTTATGTTTAATTTTTTGACTGTAAATTACTATTGCATGTGAATTCTCACTTTTGGAACTAAAATAAGTGTGTTTAGAGTCATTTTAATGCCCGAAATTGGTCAAAATACAAGTATCTGAAAAGGAGAAAAAGTCTGTAAAAATGGCAATTTTGGTTCACATTGAGGCTTTAAAAAGTGGTTATTCAACATGAGGCACAATCCAAATGACATTTTGAATACATTTTTCTACAGTCCAAAAAATCAATTTCTGATGAAAAACGATCACCCGTGACCTGTCGAACTTTCTCCAGATGGTCTTAAATGGTAATTTTTTTATGTTTAATTTGTTGACTGTAAATGACTATTGCATGTGAATTATCACTTTTGGAACTAAAATAAGTGTGTTTAGAGTCATTTTAATGCCTGAAATTGGTCGAAATACAAGCTTCTGAGAAGGAGAAAAAGTCTGTAAAGATGGCAATTTTGGTGACATTGAGGCTTTAAAAAGTAGTTATTCAACATGAGGCACAATCCAAATGACATTTTGAATACATTTTTGAACAGTCCAAAAAATCAATTTCTGATGAAAGACGATGACCGTGACCTGTCGAACTTTCTAAAGATAGTCAGAAATGGTAATTTTTTAATATTTAATTTTTGGACTGTAAATGACTATTGCATGTGAATTATCACTTTTGGAACTAAAATAGGTGTGTTTAGAGTCATTTTAATGCCTGAAATTGGTCGAAATAGAAGCTTCTGAGTAGGAGAAAAAGTCTGTAAAAATGGCAATTTTGGTGACATTGAGGCTTTAAAAAGTAGTTATTCAACATGAGGCATAATCCAAATGACATTTTGAATCAATTTTTCTACAGTCCAAAAAATCTATTATCTGATGAAAAGCGATTACCCGTGACCTCTCAAACTTTCTCCAGATGGTCAGAAATGGTAAGTTTTTTTATATTTAATTTTTGGACTGTAAAGGACTATTGCATGTGAATTATCACCTTTGGAACTAAAATAAGTGTGTTTAGAGTCATTTTAATGCCTGAAATTGGTCGAAATACAAGCTTCTGAGAAGGAGAAAAAGTCTGTAAAAATGGCAATTTTGGGTCACTTCGAGGCTTTAAAAAGTGGTTATTCAACATGAGGCATAATCCAAATGACATTTTGAATCAATTTTTCTACAGTACAAAAAATCGGTTTTCTGATGAAAAGCGATTACCCGTGACCTGTCGAACTTTATCCAGATGGTCAGAAAAGGTAATTTTTTACTGTTTAATTTGTTGACTGTAAATTACTATTGTATGTGAATTATCACTTTCAGAACTAAAATAAGTGTGTTTAGAGTCATTTTAATGCCTGAAATTGGTCGAAATAGAAGCTTCTGAGTAGGAGAAAAAGTCTGTAACAATGGCAATTTTGGTGACATTGAGGCTTTAAAAAGTAGTTATTCAACATGAGGCACAATCCAAATGACATTTTGAATCAATTAATCTACAGTCCAAAAAATCAATTTCTGATTAAAAACGATGACCCGTGACCTGTCGAACTTTCTCCAGATGGTCAGAATGGTAATTTTTTAATGTTTAATTTGTTGACTGTAAATTACTATTGCATGTGAATTATCACTTTTGGAACTAAAATCAGTGTTTTTAGAGGCATTTTAATGCCTGAAATTGGTCGAAATACAAGCTTCTGAGAAGGAGAAAAAGTCTGTAAAAATGGCAATTTTGGGTCACATTGAGGCTTTAAAAAGTGGGTATTCAACATGAGGCATAATCCAAATGACATTTTGAATCAATTTTTCTACAGTACAAAAAATCAATTTTGTGATGAAAAGCGATTACCCGTGACCTGTCGAACTTTATCCAGATGGTCAGAAATGGTAAGTTTTTTTATATTTGATTTTTGGACTGTAAATGACTATTGCATGTGAATTATTACTTTTGGAACTAAAATAAGTGTGTTTAGAGTCATTTTAATGCCTGAAATTGGTCAAAATACAAGCTTCTGAGAAGGAGAAAAAGTCTGTAAAGATGGCAATTTTGGTGACATTGAGGCTTTAAAAAGTAGTTATTCAACATGAGGCACAATCCAAATGACATTCTGAATCAATTCATCTACAGTCCAAAAAATCAATTTCTGATTAAAAGCGATGACCCGTGACCTGTCGAACTTTCTCCAGATGGTCAGAAATGGTAATTTTTTAATGTTTAATTTTTTGACTGTAAATGACTATTACATGTGAATTATCACTTTTGGAACTAAAATCAGTGTGTTTAGAGGCATTTTAATGCCTGAAATTGGTCGAAATACAAGCTTCTGAGAAGGAGAAAAAGTCTGTAAAAATGGCAATTTTGGGTCACATTGAGGCTTTAAAAAGTGGTTATTCAACATGAGGCATAATCCAAATGACATTTTGAATCAATTTTTCTACAGTCCAAAAAATCAATTTTGTGATGAAAAGCGATTACCCGTGACCTGTCAAACTTTCTACAGATGGTCAGAAATGGTAATTTTTTTATATTTAATTTTTAGACTGTAAATGACTATTGCATGTGAATTATCACCTTTGGAACTAAAATAAGTGTGTTTAGAGTCATTTTAATGCCTGAAATTGGTCGAAATACAAGCTTCTGAGAAGGAGAAAAAGTCTGTAAAAATGGCAATTTTGGGTCACTTCGAGGCTTTAAAAAGTGGTTATTCAACATGAGGCATAATCCAAATGACATTTTGAATCAATTTTTCTACAGTCCAAAAAATCGGTTTTCTGATGAAAAGCGATTACCCGTGACCTCTCAAACTTTCTCCAGATGGTCAGAAATGGTAAGTTTTTTTATATTTAATTTTTGGACTGTAAATGACTATTGCATGTGAATTATCACTTTTGGAACTAAAATAAGTGTGTTTAGAGACATTTTAATGCCTGAAATTGGTCGAAATACAAGCTTCTGAGAAGGAGAAAAAGTCTATAAAAATAGCAATTTTGGTGACATTGAGGCTTTAAAAAGTAGTTATTCAACATGAGGCACAATCCAAATGACATTTTGAATACATTTTTCTACAGTCCAAAAAATCAATTTCTAATGAAAAACGATGACCCGTGACGTGTCGAACTTTCTCCAGATGGTCAGAAATGGTAATTTTTTACTGTTTAATTTGTTGACTGTAAATGACTATTGCATGTGAATTATCACCTTTGGAACTAACATAAGTGTGTTTAGAGTCATTTTAATGCCTGAAATTGGTTGAAATAGAAGCTTCTGAGTAGGAGAAAAAGTCTGTAAAAATGGCAATTTTAGAGACATTTAGGCTTCAAAAAGTAGTTATTCAACATGAGGCACAATCCAAATGACATTTTGAATAAATTATTCTACAGTCCAAAAAATCAATTTCTAATGAAAAACGATGACCCGTGACCTGTCGAACTTTATCCAGATGGTCAGAAATGGTAAGTTTTTTTATATTTAATGTTTGGACTGTAAATGACTATTGCATGTGAATTATTACTTTTGGAACTAAAATAAGTGTGTTTAGAGTCATTTTAATGCCTGAAATTGGTCGAAATACAAGCTTCTGAGAAGGAGAAAAAGTCTGTAAAGATGGCAATTTTGGTGACATTGAGGCTTTAAAAAGTAGTTATTCAACATGAGGCACAATCCAAATGACATTCTGAATCAATTCATCTACAGTCCAAAAAATCAATTTCTGATTAAAAGCGATGACCCGTGACCTGTCGAACTTTCTCCAGATGGTCAGAAATGGTAATTTTTTAATGTTTAATTTTTTGACTGTAAATGACTATTACATGTGAATTATCACTTTTGGAACTAAAATCAGTGTGTTTAGAGGCATTTTAATGCCTGAAATTGGTCGAAATACAAGCTTCTGAGAAGGAGAAAAAGTCTGTAAAAATGGCAATTTTGGGTCACATTGAGGCTTTAAAAAGTGGTTATTCAACATGAGGCATAATCCAAATGACATTTTGAATCAATTTTTCTACAGTCCAAAAAATCAATTTTGTGATGAAAAGCGATTACCCGTGACCTGTCAAACTTTCTACAGATGGTCAGAAATGGTAATTTTTTTATATTTAATTTTTAGACTGTAAATGACTATTGCATGTGAATTATCACTTTTGGAACTAAAATAAGTGTGTTTAGAGTCATTTTAATGCCTGAAATTGGTTGAAATAGTAGCTTCTGAGTAGGAGAAAAAGTCTGTAAAAATGGCAATTTTGGAGACATTGAGGCTTCAAAAAGTAGTTATTCAACATGAGGCACAATCCAAATGACATTTTGAATAAATTATTCTACAGTCCAAATAATCAATTTCTGATGAAAAATGATAACCCGTGACCTGTCGAACTTTCTCCAGATGGTCAGAAAAGGTAATTTTCTACTGTTTAATTTGTTGACTGTAAATGACTAATGCATGTGAATTATCACTTTTGGAACTAAAATAAGTGTGTTTAGAGTCATTTTAATGCCTGAAATTGGTCGAAATAGAAGCTTCTGAGTAGGAGAAAAAGTCTGTAAAAATGGCAATTTTGGTGACATTGAGGCTTTAAAAAGTAGTTATTCAACATGAGGCACAATCCAAATGACATTTTGAATACATTTTTTAACAGTCCAAAAAATCAATTTCTGATGAAAAACGATGACCCGTGACGTGTCGAACTTTCTCCAGATGGTCAGAAATGGTAATTTTTTAATGTTTAATTTTTTGACTGTAAATGACTATTGCATGTGAATTATCACTTTTGGAACTAAAATCAGTGTGTTTAGAGGCATTTTAATGCCTGAAATTGGTCGAAATACAAGCTTCTGAGAAGGAGAAAAAGTCTGTAAAAATGGCAATTTTGGTGACATTGAGGCTTTAAAAAGTAGTTATTCAACATGAGGCACAATCCAAATGACATTCTGAATCAATTCATCTACAGTCCAAAAAATCAAATTCTGATTAAAAAGGATGACCCGTGACCTGTCGAACTTTCTCCAGATGGTCAGAAATGGTAATTTTTTAATGTTTAATTTTTAGACTGTAAATGACTATTGCATGTGAATTATCACTTTTGGAACTAAAATAAGTGTGTTTAGAGTCATTTTAATGCCTGAAATGGGTTGAAATAGAAGCTTCTGAGTAGGAGAAAAACTCTGTAAAAATGGCAATTTTGGAGACATTGAGGCTTTAAAAAGTAGTTATTCAACATGAGGCACAATCCAAATGACATTTTGAATACATTTTTCAACAGTCCAAAAAATCAATTTCTGATGAAAAACGATGACACATGACCTGTCGAACTTTCTCCAGATGGTCAGAAATGGTAATTTTTTTATATTTAATTTTTAGACTGTAAATGACTATTGCATGTGAATTATCACTTTTGGAACTAAAATAAGTGTGTTTAGAGTCATTTTAATGCCTGAAATTGGTCGAAATAGAAGCTTCTGAGAAGGAGAAAAAGTCTGTAAAAATGGCAATTTTGGTGACATTGAGGCTTTAAAAAGTAGTTATTCAACATGAGGCATAATCCAAATGACATTTTGAATCAATTTTTCTACAGTCCAAAAAATCTATTATCTGATGAAAAGCGATTACCCGTGACCTCTCAAACTTTCTCCAGATGGTCAGAAATGGTAAGTTTTTTTATATTTAATTTTTGGACTGTAAAGGACTATTGCATGTGAATTATCACCTTTGGAACTAAAATAAGTGTGTTTAGATTCATTTTAAAGCCTGAAATTGGTCGAAATACAAGCTTCTGAGAAGGAGAAAAAGTCTGTAAAAATGGCAATTTTGGGTCACTTCGAGGCTTTAAAAAGTGGTTATTCAACATGAGGCATAATCCAATTGACATTTTGAATCAATTTTTCTACAGTCCAAAAAATCGATTTTCTGATGAAAAGCGATTACCCGTGACCTGTCGAACTTTCTCCAGATGGTCAGAAATGGTAAGTTTTTTTATATTTAATTTTTGGACTGTAAATGTCTATTGCATGTGAATTATCACTTTTGGAACTAAAATAAGTGTGTTTAGATTCATTTTAATGCCTGAAATTGGTCGAAATACAAGCTTCTGAGTAGGAGAAAAACTCTGTAAAAATGGCAATTTTGGAGACATTGAGGCTTCAAAAAGTAGTTATTCAACATGAGGCACAATCCAAATGACATTTTGAATAAATTATCCTACAGTCCAAATAATCAATTTCTGATGAAAAATGATGACCCGTGACCTGTCGAACTTTCTCCAGATGGTCAGAAAAGGTAATTTTCTACTGTTTAATTTGTTGACTGTAAATGACTATTGCATGTGAATTAACACTTTTGGAACTAAAATAAGTGTGTTTAGAGTCATTTTAATGCCTGAAATTGGTCGAAATACAAGCTTCTGAGAAGGAGAAAAAGTCTATAAAAATGGCAATTTTGGTGACATTGAGGCTTTAAAAAGTAGTTATTCAACATGAGGCACAATCCAAATGACATTTTGAATACATTTTTCTACAGTCCAAAAAATCAATTTCTAATGAAAAACGATGACCCGTGACCTGTCGAACTTTATCCAGATGGTCAGAAAAGGTAATTTTTTACTGTTTAATTTGTTGACTGTAAATTACTATTGTATGTGAATTATCACTTTTAGAACTAAAATAAGTGTGTTTAGAGTCATTTTAATGCCTGAAATTGGTCGAAATAGAAGCTTCTGAGTAGGAGAAAAAGTCTGTAACAATGGCAATTTTGGTGACATTGAGGCTTTAAAAAGTAGTTATTCAACATGAGGCACAATCCAAATGACATTTTGAATCAATTTATCTACAGTCCAAAAAATAAATTTCTGATTAAAAACGATGACCCGTGACCTGTCGAACTTTCTCCAGATGGTCAGAAATGGTAATTTTTTAATGTTTAATTTTTTGACTGTAAATGACTATTGCATGTGAATTATCACTTTTGGAACTAAAATCAGTGTGTTTAGAGGCATTTTAATGCCTGAAATTGGTCGAAATACAAGCTTCTGAGAAGGAGAAAAAGTCTGTAAAAATGGCAATTTTGGGTCACATTGAGGCTTTAAAAAGTGGTTATTCAACATGAGGCATAATCCAAATGACATTTTGAATCAATTTTTCTACAGTCCAAAAAATCAATTTTGTGATGAAAAGCGATTACCCGTGACCTGTCAAACTTTCTACAGATGGTCAGAAATGGTAATTTTTTTATATTTAATTTTTAGACTGTAAATGACTATTGCATGTGAATTATCACTTTTGGAACTAAAATAAGTGTGTTTAGATTCATTTTAATGCCTGAAATTGGTTGAAATAGAAGCTTCTGAGTAGGAGAAAAACTCTGTAAAAATGGCAATTTTGGAGACATTGAGGCTTCAAAAAGTAGTTATTCAACATGAGGCACAATCCAAATGACATTATGAATAAATTATTCTACAGTCCAAATAATCAATTTCTGATGAAAAATGATGACCCGTGACCTGTCGAACTTTCTCCAGATGGTCAGAAAAGGTAATTTTCTACTGTTTAATTTGTTGACTGTAAATGACTATTGCATGTGAATTAACACTTTTGGAACTAAAATAAGTGTGTTTAGAGTCATTTTAATGCCTGAAATTGGTCCAAATAGAAGCTTCTGAGTAGGAGAAAAAGTCTGTAAAAATGGAAATTTTGGTGACATTGAGGCTTTAAAAAGTAGTTATTCAACATGAGGCACAATCCAAATGACATTTTGAATACATTTTTTAACAGTCCAAAAAATCAATTTCTAATGAAAAACGATGACCCGTGACCTGTCGAACTTTATCCAGATGGTCAGAAATGGTAAGTTTTTTTATATTTAATTTTTGGACTGTAAATGACTATTGCATGTGAATTATTACTTTTGGAACTAAAATAAGTGTGTTTAGAGTCATTTTAATGCCTGAAATTGGTCGAAATACAAGCTTCTGAGAAGGAGAAAAAGTCTGTAAAGATGGCAATTTTGGTGACATTGAGGCTTTAAAAAGTAGTTATTCAACATGAGGCACAATCCAAAAGACATTCTGAATCAAATTTTCTACAGTCCCAAAAAAAAAACTTCTGATGAAAAACGATGACCCGTGACCTGTCAAACTTTCTCCAGATGGTCAGAAATAGTAATTTTTTAATGTTTAATTTTTAGACTGTAAATGACTATTGCATGTGAATTATCACTTTTGGAACTAAAATAAGTGTGTTTAGAGTCATTTTAATGCCTGAAATTGGTTGAAATAGAAGCTTCTGAGTAGGAGAAAAACTCTGTAAAAATGGCAATTTTGGAGACATTGAGGCTTCAAAAAGTAGTTATTCAACATGAGGCACAATCCAAATGACATTTTGAATAAATTATTCTACAGTCCAAAAAATCTATTATCTGATGAAAAGCGATTACCCGTGACCTCTCAAACTTTCGCCAGATGGTCAGAAATGGTAAGTTTTTTTATCTTTAATTTTTGGACTGTAAAGGACTATTGCATGTGAATTATCACCTTTGGAACTAAAATAAGTGTGTTTAGAGTCATTTTAATGCCTGAAATTGGTCGAAATACAAGCTTCTGAGAAGGAGAAAAAGTCTGTAAAAATGGCAATTTTGGGTCACTTCGAGGCTTTAAAAAGTGGTTATTCAACATGAGGCATAATCCAAATGACCTTTTGAATCAATTTTTCTACAGTCCAAAAAATCGGTTTTCTGATGAAAAGCGATTACCCGTGACCTGTCGCACTTTCTCCAGATGGTCAGAAATGGTAAGTTTTTAATGTTTAATTTTTAGACTGTAAATGACTATTGCATGTGAATTATCACTTTTGGAACTAAAATAAGTGTGTTTAGAGATATTTTAATGCCTGAAATTGGTCGAAATACAAGCTTCTGAGAAGGAGAAAAAGTCTATAAAAATGGCAATTTTGGTGACATTGAGGCTTTAAAAAGTAGTTATTCAACATGAGGCACAATCCAAATGACATTTTGAATACATTTTTCTACAGTCCAAAAAATCAATTTCTAATGAAAAACGATGACCCGTGACCTGTCGAACTTTATCCAGATGGTCAGAAAAGGTAATTTTTTACTGTTTAATTTGTTGACTGTAAATTACTATTGTATGTGAATTATCACTTTTAGAACTAAAATAAGTGTGTTTAGAGTCATTTTAATGCCTGAAATTGGTCGAAATAGAAGCTTCTGAGTAGGAGAAAAAGTCTGTAACAATGGCAATTTTGGTGACATTGAGGCTTTAAAAAGTAGTTATTCAACATGAGGCACAATCCAAATGACATTTTGAATCAATTTATCTACAGTCCAAAAAATCAATTTCTGATTAAAAACGATGACCCGTGACCTGTCGAACTTTCTCCAGATGGTCAGAAATGGTAATTTTTTAATGTTTCATTTTTTGACTGTAAATGACTATTGCATGTGAATTATCACTTTTGGAACTAAAATCAGTGTGTTTAGAGGCATTTTAATGCCTGAAATTGGTCGAAATACAAGCTTCTGAGAAGGAGAAAAAGTCTGTAAAAATGGCAATTTTGGGTCACATTGAGGCTTTAAAAAGTGGTTATTCAACATGAGGCATAATCCAAATGACATTTTGAATCAATTTTTCTACAGTCCAAAAAATCAATTTTGTGATGAAAAGCGATTACCCGTGACCTGTCAAACTTTCTACAGATGGTCAGAAATGGTAATTTTTTTATATTTAATTTTTAGACTATAAATGACTATTGCATGTGAATTATCACTTTTGAAACTAAAATAAGTGTGTTTAGAGTCATTTTAATGCCTGAAATTGGTCGAAATAGAAGCTACTGAGTAGGAGAAAAAGTCTGTAAAAATGGCAATTTTGGTGACATTGAGGCTTTAAAAAGTAGTTATTCAACATGAGGCACAATCCAAATGACATTTTGAATACATTTTTCAACAGTCCTAAAAATCCATTTCTGATGAAAAACGATGACCCATGACCTGTCGAACTTTCTCCAGATGGTCAGAAATGGTAATTTTTTAATGTTTAATTTTTTGACTGTAAATGAATATTGCATGTGAATTATCACTTTTGGAACTAAAATACGTGTGTTTAGAGACATTTTAATGCCTGAAATTGGTCGAAATACAAGCTTCTGAGAAGGAGAAAAAGTCTTTAAAAATGGCAATTTTGGTGACATTGAGGCTTTAAAAAGTAGTTATACAACATGAGGCATAATCCAAATGACATTTTGAATACATTTTTCTACAGTCCAAAAAATCAATTTCTAATGAAAAACGATGACCCGTGACCTGTCGAACTTTATCCAGATGGTCAGAAATGGTAAGTTTTTTTATATTTAATTTTTGGACTGTAAATGACTATTGCATGTGAATTATTACTTTTGGAACTAAAATAAGTGTGTTTAGAGTCATTTTAATGCCTGAAATTGGTCGAAATAGAAGCTTCTGAGTAGGAGAAAAAGTCTGTAAAAATGGCAATTTTGGTGACATTGAGGCTTTAAAAAGTAGTTATTCAACATGAGGCACAATCCAAATTACATTTTGAATCAAATTTTCTACAGACCCCAAAAAAACTTCTTATGAAAAACGATGACCCGTGACCTGTCAAACTTTCTCCAGATGGTCAGAAATGTTAATTTTTTACTGTTTAATTTGTTGACTGTAAATGACTATTGCATGTGAATTATCACCTTTGGAACTAAAATAAGTGTGTTTAGAGTCATTTTAATGCCTGAAATTGGTCGAAATAGAAGCTTCTGAGTAGGAGAAAAAGTCTGTAAAAATGGCAATTTTGGTGACATTGAGGCTTTAAAAAGTAGTTATTCAACATGAGGCACAATCCAAATGACATTTTGAATCAATTTATCTATCGTCCAAAAAATCTATTTCTGATGAAAAACGATGACCCACCTGTCGAACTTTCTCCAGATGGTCTGAAAAGGTAATTTTTTATTGTTTAATTTTTTGACTGTAAATGATTATTGCATGTGAATTATCACTTTTGGAACTAAAGTAAGTGTGTTTAGAGTCATTTTAATGCCTGAAATTGGTCGAAATAGAAGCTTCTGAGTAGGAGAAAAAGTCTGTAAAAATGGCAATTTTGGTGACTTTGAGGCTTTAAAAAGTAGTTATTCAACATGAGGCACAATCCAAATGACATGTTGAATACATTTTTCTACAGTCCAAAAAATCAATTTCTGATGAAAAACGATGATGACCCGTGACCTGTCGAACTTTCTCCAGATAGTCAGAAAAGGTAATTTTCTTCTGTTTAATTTGTTGACTGCAAATGACTATTGCATGTGAATTATCACTTTTGGAACTGAAATAAGTGTGTTTAGAGTCATATTAATGCCTGAAATTGATCGAAATAGAAGCTACTGAGTAGGAGAAAAGGTCTGTAAAAATGGCAATTTTGGTGACATTGAGGCTTGAAAAAGTAGTTATTCAACATGAGGCACAATCCAAATGACATTTTGAATCAATTTATCTACAGTCCGAAAAAACAATTTTCTAATTAAAAACGATGACCCTTGACCTGTCGAACTTTCTCCAAATGGTCAGAAAAGGTAATTTTTTAATGATTAATTTTTTGACTGTAAATGACTATTGCATGTGAATTATTACTTTTGGAACTAAAATAAGTGTGTTTAGAGTCATTTTAATGCCTGAAATTGGTCGAAATACAAGCTTCTGAGAAGGAGAAAAAGTTTGTAAAAATGGCAATTTTGGTGACATTGAGGCTTTAAAAAGAAGTTATTCAACATGAGGCATAATCCAAATGACAGTTTGAATCAATTTTTCTACAGTCCAAAAAATCTATTTTCTGATGAAAAGCAATTACCCGTGACCTGTCCAACTTTCTCCAGATGGTCAGAAATGGTAAGTTTTTTTATATTTAATTTTTGGACTGTAAATGACTATTGCATGTGAATTATCACTTTTGGAACTAAAATAAGTGTGTTTAGTCATTGTAATGCCTGAAATTGGTCGAAATACAAGCTTCTGAGAAGGAGAATAAGTCTGTAAAAATGGTAATTTTGGTGACTTAGAGGCTTTAAAAAGTAGTTATTCAACATGAGGCACAATCCAAATGACATTTTGAATACATTTTTCTACAGTCCAAAAAATCTATTTCTGATGAAAAACGATGACCCACCTGTCGAACTTTCTCCAGATGGTCTGAAAAGGAAATGTTTTATTGTTTAATTTGTTGACTGTAAATGACTATTGCATGTGAATTATCACTTATGGAACTAAAGTAAGTGTGTTTAGAGTCATTTTAATGCCTGAAATTGGTCGAAATAGAAGCTTCTGAGTAGGAGAAGAAGTCTGTAAAAATGGCAATTTTGGTGACATTGAGGCTTTAAAAAGTAGTTATTCAACATGAGGCATAATCCAAATGACATTTTGAATCGATTTTTCTACAGTCCAAAAAAATCAATTTTCTGATGAAAAGCGATTACCCGTGACCTGTCCAACTTTCTCCAGATGGTCAGAAATGGTAATTTTTTAATGTTTAATTTTTTGACTGTAAATGACTATTGCATGTGAATTCTCACTTTTGGAACTAAAATAAGTGTGTTTAGAGTCATTTTAATGCCTGAAATTGGTCGAAATACAAGCTTCTGAGAAGGAGAAAAAGTATGTATAAATGGCAATTTTGGGTCACATTGAGGCTTTACAAAGTAGTTATTCAACATGAGGCATAATCCAAATGACATTTTGAATCAATTTTTCTACAGTCCAAAAAATCTATTATCTGATGAAAAGCGATTACCCGTGACCTCTCAAACTTTCGCCAGATGGTCAGAAATGGTAAGTTTTTAATGTTTAATTTTTAGACTGTAAATGACTAATGCATGTGAATTATCACTTTTGGAACTAAAATCAGTGTGTTTAGAGATATTTTAATGCCTGAAATTGGTCGAAATACAAGCTTCTGAGAAGGAGAAAAAGTCTATAAAAATGGCAATTTTGGTGACATTGAGGCTTTAAAAAGTAGTTATTCAACATGAGGCACAATCCAAATGACATTTTGAATACATTTTTCTACAGTGCAAAAAATCAATTTCTAATGAAAAACGATGACCCGTGACCTGTCGAACTTTATCCAGATGGTCAGAAAAGGTAATTTTTTACTGTTTAATTTTTAGACTGTAAATGACTATTGCATGTGAATTATCACTTTTAGAACTAAAATAAGTGTGTTTAGAGTCATTTTAATGCCTGAAATTGGTCGAAATAGAAGCTTCTGAGTAGGAGAAAAAGTCTGTAACAATGGCAATTTTGGTGACATTGAGGCTTTAAAAAATAGTTATTCAACATGAGGCACAATCCAAATGACATTTTGAATCAATTTATCTACAGTCCAAAAAATAAATTTCTGATTAAAAACGATGACCCGTGACCTGTCGAACTTTCTCGAGATGGTCAGAAAAGGTAATTTTTTACTGTTTAATTTTTAGACTGTAAATGACTATTGCATGTGAACTATCACTTTTGGAACTAAAATAAGTGTGTTTAGAGTCATTTTAATGCCTGAAATTGGTTGAAATAGAAGCTTCTGAGTAGGAGAAAAAGTCTGTAAAGATGGCAATTTTGGAGACATTGAGGCTTCAAAAAGTAGTTATTCAACATGAGGCACAATCCAAATGACATTTTGAATAAATTATTCTACAGTCCAAATAATCAATTTCTGATGAAAAATGATGACCCCGTGACCTGTCGAACTTTCTCGAGATGGTCAGAAAAGGTAATTTTCTACTGTTTAATTTGTTGACTGTAAATGACTATTGCATGTGAATTATCACTTTTGGAACTAAAATAAGTGTGTTTAGAGTCATTTTAATGCCTGAAATTGGTCCAAATAGAAGCTTCTGAGTAGGAGAAAAAGTCTGTAAAAATGGCAATTTTGGTGACATTGAGGCTTTAAAAAGTAGTTATTCAACATGAGGCACAATCCAAATGACATTTTGAATACATTTTTCAACAGTCCAAAAAATCAATTTCTGATGAAAAACGATGACACATGACCTGTCGAACTTTCTCCAGATGGTCAGAAATGGTAATTTTTTAATGTTTAATTTTTTGACTGTAAATGACTATTGCATGTGAATTCTCACTTTTGGAACTAAAATAAGTGTGTTTAGAGTCATTTTAATGCCTGAAATTGGTCGAAATAGAAGCTTCTGAGAACGAGAAAAAGTCTGTAAAAATGGCAATTTTGGTGACATTGAGGCTTTAAAAAGTAGTTATTCAACATGAGGCATAATCCAAATGACATTTTGAATCGATTTTTCTACAGTCCAAAAAAATCAATTTTCTGATGAAAAGCGATTACCCGTGACCTGTCCAACTTTCTCCAGATGGTCAGAAATGGTAATTTTTTAATGTTTAATTTTTTGACTGTAAATGACTATTGCATGTGAATTCTCACTTTTGGAACTAAAATACGTGTGTTTAGAGTCATTTTAATGCCTGAAATTGGTCGAAATACAAGCTTCTGAGAAGGAGAAAAAGTATGTATAAATGGCAATTTTGGGTCACATTGAGGCTTTACAAAGTAGTTATTCAACATGAGGCATAATCCAAATGACATTTTGAATCAATTTTTCTACAGTCCAAAAAATCTATTATCTGATGAAAAGCGATTACCCGTGACCTCTCAAACTTTCGCCAGATGGTCAGAAATGGTAAGTTTTTTTATATTTAATTTTTGGACTGTAAAGGACTATTGCATGTGAATTATCACCTTTGGAACTAAAATAAGTGTGTTTAGAGTCATTTTAATGCCTGAAATTGGTCGAAATACAAGCTTCTGAGAAGGAGAAAAAGTCTGTAAAAATGGCAATTTTGGGTCACTTCGAGGCTTTAAAAAGTGGTTATTCAACATGAGGCATAATCCAAATGACATTTTGAATCAATTTTTCTACAGTCCAAAAAATCGGTTTTCTGATGAAAAGCGATTACCCGTGACCTGTCGCACTTTCTCCAGATGGTCAGAAATGGTAAGTTTTTAATGTTTAATTTTTAGACTGTAAATGACTATTGCATGTGAATTATCACTTTTGGAACTAAAATAAGTGTGTTTAGAGATATTTTAATGCCTGAAATTGGTCGAAATACAAGCTTCTGAGAAGGAGAAAAAGTCTATAAAAATGGCAATTTTGGTGACATTGAGGCTTTAAAAAGTAGTTATTCAACATGAGGCACAATCCAAATGACATTTTGAATACATTTTTCTACAGTCCAAAAAATCAATTTCTAATGAAAAACGATGACCCGTGACCTGTCGAACTTTATCCAGATGGTCAGAAAAGGTAATTTTTTACTGTTTAATTTGTTGACTGTAAATTACTATTGTATGTGAATTATCACTTTTAGAACTAAAATAAGTGTGTTTAGAGTCATTTTAATGCCTGAAATTGGTCGAAATAGAAGCTTCTGAGTAGGAGAAAAAGTCTGTAACAATGGCAATTTTGGTGACATTGAGGCTTTAAAAAGTAGTTATTCAACATGAGGCACAATCCAAATGACATTTTGAATCAATTTATCTACAGTCCAAAAAATCAATTTCTGATTAAAAACGATGACCCGTGACCTGTCGAACTTTCTCCAGATGGTCAGAAATGGTAATTTTTTAATGTTTAATTTTTTGACTGTAAATGACTATTGCATGTGAATTATCACTTTTGGAACTAAAATCAGTGTGTTTAGAGGCATTTTAATGCCTGAAATTGGTCCAAATAGAAGCTTCTGAGAAGGAGAAAAAGTCTGTAAAAATTGCAATTTTGGTGACATTGAGGCTTTAAAAAGTAGTTATTCAACATGAGGCACAATCCAAATGACATTTTGAATACATTTTTCTACAGTCCAAAAAATCAATTTCTGATGAAAAACGATGACCCGTGACCTGTCGAACTTTCTCCAGATGGTCAGAAAAGGTACGTTTTTTTTATATTTAATTTGTTGACTGTAAATGACTATTGCATGTGAATTATCACTTTTGGAACTAAAATAAGTGTGTTTAGAGTCAGTTTTAATGCCTGAAATTGGTCGAAATACAAGCTTCTGAGAAGTAGAAAAAGTCTGTAAAGATGGCAATTTTGGTGACATTGAGGCTTTAAAAAGTAGTTATTCAACATGAGGCACAATCCAAATGACATTTTGAATACATTTTTCAACAGTCCTAAAAATCAATTTCTGATGAAAAACGATGACCCATGACCTGTCGAACTTTCTCCAGATGGTCAGAAATGGTAATTTTTTAATGTTTAATTTTTTGACTGTAAATGACTATTGCATGTGAATTATCACTTTTGGAACTAAAATACGTGTGTTTAGAGACATTTTAATGCCTGAAATTGGTCGAAATACAAGCTTCTGAGAAGGAGAAAAAGTCTTTAAAAATGGCAATTTTGGTGACATTGAGGCTTTAAAAAGTAGTTATACAACATGAGGCATAATCCAAATGACATTTTGAATACATTTTTCTACAGTCCAAAAAATCAATTTCTAATGAAAAACGATGACCCGTGACCTGTCGAACTTTATCCAGATGGTCAGAAATGGTAAGTTTTTTTATATTTAATTTTTGGACTGTAAATGACTATTGCATGTGAATTATTACTTTTGGAACTAAAATAAGTGTGTTTAGAGTCATTTTAATGCCTGAAATTGGTCGAAATACAAGCTTCTGAGAAGGAGAAAAAGTCTGTAAAAATGGCAATTTTGGTGACATTGAGGCTTTAAAAAGTAGTTATTCAACATGAGGCACAATCCAAATTACATTTTGAATCAAATTTTCTACAGACCCCAAAAAAAACTTCTTATGAAAAACGATGACCCGTGACCTGTCAAACTTTCTCCAGATGGTCAGAAATGTTAATTTTTTACTGTTTAATTTGTTGACTGTAAATGACTATTGCATGTGAATTATCACCTTTGGAACTAAAATAAGTGTGTTTAGAGTCATTTTAATGCCTGAAATTGGTCGAAATAGAAGCTTCTGAGTAGGAGAAAAAGTCTGTAAAAATGGCAATTTTGGTGACATTGAGGCTTTAAAAAGTAGTTATTCAACATGAGGCACAATCCAAATGACATTTTGAATCAATTTATCTATCGTCCAAAAAAATCAATTTTCTGATTAAAAACGATGACCCGTGCCCTGTCGAACTTTCTCCAGATGGTCAGAAAAGGTAATTTTTTAATGTTTAATTTTTTGACTGTAAATGACTATTGCATGTGAATTATCACTTTTGGAACTAAAATAAGTGTGTTTAGAGTCATTTTAATGCCTGAAATTGGTCGAAATACAAGCTTCTGAGAAGGAGAAAAAGTCTGTATAAATGGAAATTTTGGGTCACATTGAGGCTTTACAAAGTAGTTATTCAACATGAGGCATAATCCAAATGACATTTTGAATCAATTTTTCTACAGTCCAAAAAATCTATTATCTGATGAAAAGCGATTACCCGTGACCTGTCAAACTTTCTCCAGATGGTCAGAAATGGTAAGTTTTTTTATATTTAATTTTTGGACTGTAAATGACTATTGCATGTGAATTATCACTTTTGGAACTAAAATAAGTGTGTTTAGAGTCATTTTAATGCCTGAAATTGGTCGAAATACAAGTTTCTGAGAAGGAGAAAAAGTCTGTAAAAATGGCAATTTTGGTGACATTGAGGCTTTAAAAAGTAGGTATTCAACATGAGGCACAATCCAAATGACATTTTGAATACATTTTTCTAGAGTCCAAAAAATCTATTTCTAATGAAAAACGATGACCCACCTGTCGAACTTTCTCCAGATGGTCTGAAAAGGTAATTTTTTATTGTTTAATTTTTTGACTGTAAATGATTATTGCATGTGAATTATCACTTTTGGAACTAAAGTAAGTGTGTTTAGAGTCATTTTAATGCCTGAAATTGGTCGAAATAGAAGCTTCTGAGTAGGAGAAAAAGTCTGTAAAAATGGCAATTTTGGTGACTTTGAGGCTTTAAAAAGTAGTTATTCAACATGAGGCACAATCCAAATGACATTTTGAATCAATTTATCTACAGTCCGTTTAAAAACGATGACCCGTGACCTGTCGAACTTTCTCCAGATGGTCAGAAATGGTAATTTTTTAATGTTTAATTTTTTGACTGTAAATGACTATTGCATGTGAATTATCACTTTTGGAACTAAATATACGTGTGTTTAGAGTCATTTTAATGCCTGAAATTAGTCGAAATACAAGCTTCTGAGAAGGAGAAAAAGTCTGTAAAAACTGGCAATTTTGGGTCACATTGAGGCTTTAAAAAGTGGTTATTCAACATGAGGCACAATCCAAATGACATGTTGAATACATTTTTCTACAGTCCAAAAAATCAATTTGCTGATGAAAAACGATGATGACCCGTGACCTGTCGAACTTTCTCCAGATAGTCAGAAAAGGTAATTTTCTTCTGTTTAATTTGTTGACTGCAAATGACTATTGCATGTGAATTATCACTTTTGGAACTGAAATAAGTGTGTTTAGAGTCATATTAATGCCTGAAATTGATCGAAATAGAAGCTACTGAGTAGGAGAAAAGGTCTGTAAAAATGGCAATTTTGGTGACATTGAGGCTTGAAAAAGTAGTTATTCAACATGAGGCACAATCCAAATGACATTTTGAATCAATTTATCTACAGTCCGAAAAAACAATTTTCTAATTAAAAACGATGACCCTTGACCTGTCGAACTTTCTCCAAATGGTCAGAAAAGGTAATTTTTTAATGATTAATTTTTTGACTGTAAATGACTATTGCATGTGAATTATTACTTTTGGAACTAAAATAAGTGTGTTTAGAGTCATTTTAATGCTTGAAATTGGTCGAAATACAAGCTTCTGAGAAGGAGAAAAAGTTTGTAAAAATGGCAATTTTGGTGACATTGAGGCTTTAAAAAATAGTTATTCAACATGAGGCACAATCCAAATGACATTTTGAATCAATTTATCTACAGTCCAAAAAATCAATTTCTGATTAAAAACGATGACCCGTGACCTGTCGAACTTTCTCCAGATGGTCAGAAATGGTAATTTTTTAATGTTTAATTTTTTGACTGTAAATGACTATTGCATGTGAATTATCACTTTTGGAACTAAAATCAGTGTGTTTAGAGGCATTTTAATGCCTGAAATTGGTCGAAATACAAGCTTCTGAGAATGAGAAAAAGTCTGTAAAAATGGCAATTTTGGGTCACATTGAGGCTTTAAAAAGTGGTTATTCAACATGAGGCATAATCCAAATGACATTTTGAATCAATTTTTCTACAGTCCAAAAAATCAATTTTGTGATGAAAAGCGATTACCCGTGACCTGTCAAACTTTCTACAGATGGTCAGAAATGGTAATTTTTTTATATTTAATTTTTAGACTATAAATGACTATTGCATGTGAATTATCACTTTTGAAACTAAAATAAGTGTGTTTAGAGTCATTTTAATGCCTGAAATTGGTCGAAATACAAGCTTCTGAGAAGGAGAAAAAGTATGTATAAATGACAATTTTGGGTCACATTGAGGCTTTACAAAGTAGTTATTCAACATGAGGCATAATCCAAATGACATTTTGAATCAATTTTTCTACAGTCCAAAAAATCTATTATCTGATGAAAAGCGATTACCCGTGACCTCTCAAACTTTCTCCAGATGGTCAGAAATGGTAAGTTTTTTTATATTTAATTTTTGGACTGTAAAGGACTATTGCATGTGAATTATCACCTTTGGAACTAAAATAAGTGTGTTTAGAGTCATTTTAATGCCTGAAATTGGTCGAAATACAAGCTTCTGAGAAGGAGAAAAAGTCTATAAAAATAGCAATTTTGGTGACATTGAGGCTTTAAAAAGTAGTTATTCAACATGAGGCACAATCCAAATGACATTTTGAATACATTTTTCTACAGTCCAAAAAATCAATTTCTAATGAAAAACGATGACCCGTGACCTGTCGAACTTTATCCAGATGGTCAGAAAAGGTAATTTTTTACTGTTTAATTTGTTGACTGTAAATTACTATTGTATGTGAATTATCACTTTTAGAACTAAAATAAGTGTGTTTAGAGTCATTTTAATGCCTGAAATTGGTCGAAATAGAAGCTTCTGAGTAGGAGAAAAAGTCTGTAACAATGGCAATTTTGGTGACATTGAGGCTTTAAAAAATAGTTATTCAACATGAGGCACAATCCAAATGACATTTTGAATCAATTTATCTACAGTCCAAAAAATCAATTTCTGATTAAAAACGATGACCCGTGACCTGTCGAACTTTCTCCAGATGGTCAGAAATGGTAATTTTTTAATGTTTAATTTTTTGACTGTAAATGACTATTGCATGTGAATTATCACTTTTGGAACTAAAATCAGTGTGTTTAGAGGCATTTTAATGCCTGAAATTGGTCGAAATACAAGCTTCTGAGAAGGAGAAAAAGTCTGTAAAAATGGCAATTTTGGGTCACATTGAGGCTTTAAAAAGTGGTTATTCAACATGAGGCATAATCCAAATGACATTTTGAATCAATTTTTCTACAGTCCAAAAAATCAATTTTGTGATGAAAAGCGATTACCCGTGACCTGTCAAACTTTCTACAGATGGTCAGAAATGGTAATTTTTTTATATTTAATTTTTAGACTGTAAATGACTATTGCATGTGAATTATCACTTTTGGAACTAAAATAAGTGTGTTTAGATTCATTTTAATGCCTGAAATTGGTTGAAATAGAAGCTTCTGAGTAGGAGAAAAACTCTGTAAAAATGGCAATTTTGGAGACATTGAGGCTTCAAAAAGTAGTTATTCAACATGAGGCACAATCCAAATGACATTATGAATAAATTATTCTACAGTCCAAATAATCAATTTCTGATGAAAAATGATGACCCGTGACCTGTCGAACTTTCTCCAGATGGTCAGAAAAGGTAATTTTCTACTGTTTAATTTGTTGACTGTAAATGACTATTGTATGTGAATTAACACTTTTGGAACTAAAATAAGTGTGTTTAGAGTCATTTTAATGCCTGAAATTGGTCCAAATAGAAGCTTCTGAGTAGGAGAAAAAGTCTGTAAAAATTGCAATTTTGTTGACATTGAGGCTTTAAAAAGTAGTTATTCAACATGAGGCACAATCCAAATGACATTTTGAATACATTTTTCTACAGTCCAAAAAATCAATTTCTGATGAAAAACGATGACCCGTGACCTGTCGAACTTTCTCCAGATGGTCAGAAAAGGTACGTTTTTTTATATTTAATTTGTTGACTGTAAATGACTATTGCATGTGAATTATCACTTTTGGAACTAAAATAAGTGTGTTTAGAGTCAGTTTTAATGCCTGAAATTGGTCGAAATACAAGCTTCTGAGAAGTAGAAAAAGTCTGTAAAGATGGCAATTTTGGTGACATTGAGGCTTTAAAAAGTAGTTATTCAACATGAGGCACAATCCAAATGACATTTTGAATACAGTCCAAAAAATCAATTTCTGATGAAAAACGATGACCGTGACCTGTCGAACTTTCTAAAGATGGTCAGAAATGGTAATTTTTTAATATTTAATTTTTGGACTGTAAATGACTATTGCATGTGAATTATCACTTTTGGAACTAAAATAGGTGTGTTTAGAGTCATTTTAATGCCTGAAATTGGTCGAAATAGAAGCTACTGAGTAGGAGAAAAAGTCTGTAAAAATGGCAATTTTGGTGACATTGAGGCTTTAAAAAGTAGTTATTCAACATGAGGCACAATCCAAATGACATTTTGAATACATTTTTCAACAGTCCTAAAAATCAATTTCTGATGAAAAACGATGACCCATGACCTGTCGAACTTTCTCCAGATGGTCAGAAATGGTAATTTTTTAATGTTTAATTTTTTGACTGTAAATGACTATTGCATGTGAATTATCACTTTTGGAACTAAAATACGTGTGTTTAGAGACATTTTAATGCCTGAAATTGGTCGAAATACAAGCTTCTGAGAAGGAGAAAAAGTCTTTAAAAATGGCAATTTTGGTGACATTGAGGCTTTAAAAAGTAGTTATACAACATGAGGCATAATCCAAATGACATTTTGAATACATTTTTCTACAGTCCAAAAAATCAATTTCTAATGAAAAACGATGACCCGTGACCTGTCGAACTTTATCCAGATGGTCAGAAATGGTAAGTTTTTTTATATTTAATTTTTGGACTGTAAATGACTATTGCATGTGAATTATTACTTTTGGAACTAAAATAAGTGTGTTTAGAGTCATTTTAATGCCTGAAATTGGTCGAAATACAAGCTTCTGAGAAGGAGAAAAAGTCTGTAAAAATGGCAATTTTGGTGACATTGAGGCTTTAAAAAGTAGTTATTCAACATGAGGCACAATCCAAATTACATTTTGAATCAAATTTTCTACAGACCCCAAAAAAAACTTTTTATGAAAAACGATGACCCGTGACCTGTCAAACTTTCTCCAGATGGTCAGAAATGTTAATTTTTTACTGTTTAATTTGTTGACTGTAAATGACTATTGCATGTGAATTATCACCTTTGGAACTAAAATAAGTGTGTTTAGAGTCATTTTAATGCCTGAAATTGGTCGAAATAGAAGCTTCTGAGTAGGAGAAAAAGTCTGTAAAAATGGCAATTTTGGTGACATTGAGGCTTTAAAAAGTAGTTATTCAACATGAGGCACAATCCAAATGACATTTTGAATCAATTTATCTATCGTCCAAAAAAATCAATTTTCTGATTAAAAACGATGACCCGTGCCCTGTCGAACTTTCTCCAGATGGTCAGAAAAGGTAATTTTTTAATGTTTAATTTTTTGACTGTAAATGACTATTGCATGTGAATTATCACTTTTGGAACTAAAATAAGTGTGTTTAGAGTCATTTTAATGCCTGAAATTGGTCGAAATACAAGCTTCTGAGAAGGAGAAAAAGTCTGTATAAATGGAAATTTTGGGTCACATTGAGGCTTTACAAAGTAGTTATTCAACATGAGGCATAATCCAAATGACATTTTGAATCAATTTTTCTACAGTCCAAAAAATCTATTATCTGATGAAAAGCGATTACCCGTGACCTGTCAAACTTTCTCCAGATGGTCAGAAATGGTAAGTTTTTTTATATTTAATTTTTGGACTGTAAATGACTATTGCATGTGAATTATCACTTTTGGAACTAAAATAAGTGTGTTTAGTCATTGTAATGCCTGAAATTGGTCGAAATACAAGCTTCTGAGAAGGAGAATAAGTCTGTAAAAATGGTAATTTTGGTGACTTAGAGGCTTTAAAAAGTGGTTATTCAACATGAGGCACAATCCAAATGACATTTTGAATACATTTTTCTACAGTCCAAAAAATCTATTTCTGATGAAAAACGATGACCCACCTGTCGAACTTTCTCCAGATGGTCTGAAAAGGAAATTTTTTATTGTTTAATTTGTTGACTGTAAATGACTATTGCATGTGAATTATCACTTATGGAACTAAAATAAGTGTGTTTAGAGTCATTTTAATGCCTGAAATTGGTCGAAATACAAGTTTCTGAAAAGGAGAAAAAGTCTGTAAAAATGGCAATTTTGGGTCACGTTGAGGCTTTAAAAAGTGGTTATTCAACATGAGGCACAATCCAAATGACATTTTGAATACATTTTTCTACAGTCCAAAAAATCAATTTCTGATGAAAAACGATGACCTGTGACCTGTCAAACTTTCTCCAGATGGTCAGAAATGGTAATTTTTTTATATTTAATTTTTGGACTGTAAATGACTTTTGCATGTGAATTATCTCTTTTGGAACTAAAATAAGTGTGTTTAGAGTCATTTTAATGCCTGAAATTGGTCGAAATAGAAGCTTCTGAGTAGGAAAAAAAGACTGTAAAAATGGCAATTTTGGTGACATTGAGGCTTTAAAAAGTAGTTATTCAACATGAGGCACAATCCAAATGACATTTTGAATACATTTTTCTACAGTCCAAAAAATCTATTTCTGATGAAAAACGATGACCCGTGCCCTGTCGAACTTTCTCCAGATGGTCTGAAAAGGTAATTTTTTATTGTTTAATTTGTTGACTGTAAATGACTATTGCATGTGAATTATCACTTTTGGAAATAAATAAGTGTGTTTAGAGTCATTTTAATGCCTGAAATTGGTCGAAATACAAGCTTCTGAGAAGGAGAAAAAGTCTGTAAAGATGGCAATTTTGGTGACTTTGAGGCTTTAAAAAGTAGTTATTCAACATGAGGCACAATCCAAATGACATTTTGAATCAATGTATCTACAGTCCGTTTAAAAACGATGACCCGTGACCTGTCGAACTTTCTCCAGATGGTCAGAAATGGTAATTTTTTAATGATTAATTTTTTGACTGTAAATGACTATTGCATGTGAATTATTACTTTTGGAACTAAAATAAGTGTGTTTAGAGTCATTTTAATGCCTGAAATTGGTCGAAATACAAGCTTCTGAGAAGGAGAAAAAGTCTGTAAAAATGGCAATTTTGGTGACATTGAGGCTTTAAAAATAAGTTATTCAACATGAGGCATAATCCAAATGACAGTTTGAATCAATTTTTCTACAGTCCAAAAAATCTATTTTCTGATGAAAAGCAATTACCCGTGACCTGTCGAACTTTCTCCAGATAGTCAGAAAAGGTAATTTTCTTCTGTTTAATTTGTTGACTGCAAATGACTATTGCATGTGAATTATCACTTATGGAACTAAAATAAGTGTGTTTAGAGTCATTTTAATGCCTGAAATTGGTCGAAATACAAGTTTCTGAAAAGGAGAAAAAGTCTGTAAAAATGGCAATTTTGGGTCACATTGAGGCTTTAAAAAGTGGTTATTCAACATGAGGCACAATCCAAATGACATTTTGAATACATTTTTCTACAGTCCAAAAAATCTATTTCTGATGAAAAACGATGACCCGTGACCTGTCGAACTTTCTCCAGATAGTCAGAAAAGGTAATTTTCTACTGTTTAATTTGTTGACTGTAAATGACTATTGCATGTGAATTATCAAGTTTGGAACTAAAATAAGTGTGTTTAGAGTCATTTTAATGCCTGAAATTGGTCGAAATAGAAGCTACTGAGTGTTAGAAAAAGTCTGTAAAAATGGCAATTTTGGTGACATTGGGGCTTTAAAAAGTAGTTATTCAACATGAGGCACAATCCAAATGACATTTTGAATCAATTTATCTACAGTCCAAAAAATCAATTTCTGATTAAAAACGATGACCCGTGACCTGTCGAACTTTCTCCAGATGGTCTTAAATGGTAATTTTTTTATGTTTAATTTTTTGACTGTAAATTACTATTGCATGTGAATTCTCACTTTTGGAACTAAAATAAGTGTGTTTAGAGTCATTTTAATGCCCGAAATTGGTCAAAATACAAGTATCTGAAAAGGAGAAAAAGTCTGTAAAAATGGCAATTTTGGTTCACATTGAGGCTTTAAAAAGTGGTTATTCAACATGAGGCACAATCCAAATGACATTTTGAATACATTTTTCTACAGTCCAAAAAATCAATTTCTGATGAAAAACGATCACCCGTGACCTGTCGAACTTTCTCCAGATGGTCTTAAATGGTAATTTTTTTATGTTTAATTTGTTGACTGTAAATGACTATTGCATGTGAATTATCACTTTTGGAACTAAAATAAGTGTGTTTAGAGTCATTTTAATGCCTGAAATTGGTCGAAATACAAGCTTCTGAGAAGGAGAAAAAGTCTGTAAAGATGGCAATTTTGGTGACATTGAGGCTTTAAAAAGTAGTTATTCAACATGAGGCACAATCCAAATGACATTTTGAATACATTTTTGAACAGTCCAAAAAATCAATTTCTGATGAAAGACGATGACCGTGACCTGTCGAACTTTCTAAAGATAGTCAGAAATGGTAATTTTTTAATATTTAATTTTTGGACTGTAAATGACTATTGCATGTGAATTATCACTTTTGGAACTAAAATAGGTGTGTTTAGAGTCATTTTAATGGCTGAAATTGGTCGAAATAGAAGCTTCTGAGTAGGAGAAAAAGTCTGTAAAAATGGCAATTTTGGTGACATTGAGGCTTTAAAAAGTAGTTATTCAACATGAGGCATAATCCAAATGACATTTTGAATCAATTTTTCTACAGTCCAAAAAATCTATTATCTGATGAAAAGCGATTACCCGTGACCTCTCAAACTTTCTCCAGATGGTCAGAAATGGTAAGTTTTTTTATATTTAATTTTTGGACTGTAAAGGACTATTGCATGTGAATTATCACCTTTGGAACTAAAATAAGTGTGTTTAGAGGCATTTTAATGCCTGAAATTGGTCGAAATACAAGCTTCTGAGAAGGAGAAAAAGTCTGTAAAAATGGCAATTTTGGGTCACATTGAGGCTTTAAAAAGTGGGTATTCAACATGAGGCATAATCCAAATGACATTTTGAATCCATTTTTCTACAGTACAAAAAATCAATTTTGTGATGAAAAGCGATTACCCGTGACCTGTCAAACTTTCTACAGATGGTCAGAAATGGTAATTTTTTTATATTTAATTTTTAGACTGTAAATGACTATTGCATGTGAATTATCACTTTTGGAACTAAAATAAGTGTGTTTAGAGTCATTTTAATGCCTAAAATTGGTCCAAATAGAAGCTTCTGAGTAGGAGAAAAAGTCTGTAAAAATGGCAATTTTGGTGACATTGAGGCTTTAAAAAGTAGTTATTCAACATGAGGCACAATCCAAATGACATTTTGAATACATTTTTTAACAGTCCAAAAAATCAATTTCTGATGAAAAACGATGACCTGTGACGTGTCGAACTTTCTCCAGATGGTCAGAAATGGTAATTTTTTACTGTTTAATTTGTTGACTGTAAATGACTATTGCATGTGAATTATCACCTTTGGAACTAACATAAGTGTGTTTAGAGTCATTTTAATGCCTGAAATTGGTTGAAATAGAAGCTTCTGAGTAGGAGAAAAAGTCTGTAAAAATGGCAATTTTGGAGACATTGAGGCTTCAAAAAGTAGTTATTCAACATGAGGCACAATCCAAATGACATTTTGAATAAATTATTCTACAGTCCAAAAAATCAATTTCTAATGAAAAACGATGACCCGTGACCTGTCGAACTTTATCCAGATGGTCAGAAATGGTAAGTTTTTTTATATTTAATTTTTGGACTGTAAATGACTATTGCATGTGAATTATTACTTTTGGAACTAAAATAAGTGTGTTTAGAGTCATTTTAATGCCTGAAATTGGTCGAAATACAAGCTTCTGAGAAGGAGAAAAAGTCTGTAAAGATGGCAATTTTGGTGACATTGAGGCTTTAAAAAGTAGTTATTCAACATGAGGCACAATCCAAAAGACATTCTGAATCAAATTTTCTACAGTCCCAAAAAAAAAACTTCTGATGAAAAACGATGACCCGTGACCTGTCAAACTTTCTCCAGATGGTCAGAAATAGTAATTTTTTAATGTTTAATTTTTAGACTGTAAATGACTATTGCATGTGAATTATCACTTTTGGAACTAAAATAAGTGTGTTTAGAGTCATTTTAATGCCTGAAATTGGTTGAAATAGAAGCTTCTGAGTAGGAGAAAAACTCTGTAAAAATGGCAATTTTGGAGACATTGAGGCTTCAAAAAGTAGTTATTCAACATGAGGCACAATCCAAATGACATTTTGAATAAATTATTCTACAGTCCAAATAATCAATTTCTGATGAAAAATGATGACCCGTGACCTGTCGAACTTTCGCGAGATGGTCAGAAAAGGTAATTTTCTACTGTTTAATTTGTTGACTGTAAATGACTATTGCATGTGAATTATCACTTTTGGAACTAAAATAAGTGTGTTTAGAGTCATTTTAATGCCTGAAATTGGTCCAAATAGAAGCTTCTGAGTAGGAGAAAAAGTCTGTAAAAATGGCAATTTTGGTGACATTGAGGCTTTAAAAAGTAGTTATTCAACATGAGGCACAATCCAAATGAATTTTTGAATACATTTTTCAACAGTCCAAAAAATCAATTTCTGATGAAAAACGATGACACATGACCTGTCGAACTTTCTCCAGATGGTCAGAAATGGTAATTTTTTAATGTTTAATTTTTTGACTGTAAATGACTATTGCATGTGAATTCTCACTTTTGGAACTAAAATAAGTGTGTTTAGAGTCATTTTAATGCCTGAAATTGGTTGAAATAGAAGCTTCTGAGAACGAGAAAAAGTCTGTAAAAATGGCAATTTTGGTGACATTGAGGCTTTAAAAAGTAGTTATTCAACATGAGGCATAATCCAAATGACATTTTGAATCAATTTTTCTACAGTCCAAAAAAATCTATTATCTGATGAAAAGCGATTACCGGTGACCTCTCAAACTTTCTCCAGATGGTCAGAAATGGTAAGTTTTTTTATATTTAATTTTTGGACTGTAAAGGACTATTGCATGTGAATTATCACCTTTGGAACTAAAATAAGTGTGTTTAGAGTCATTTTAATGCCTGAAATTGGTCGAAATACAAGCTTCTGAGAAGGAGAAAAAGTCTGTAAAAATGGCAATTTTGGGTCACTTCGAGGCTTTAAAAAGTGGTTATTCAACATGAGGCATAATCCAAATGACATTTTGAATCAATTTTTCTACAGTCCAAAAAATCGGTTTTCTGATGAAAAGCGATTACCCGTGACCTCTCAAACTTTCTCCAGATGGTCAGAAATGGTAAGTTTTTTTATATTTAATTTTTGGACTGTAAATGACTATTGCATGTGAATTATCACTTTTGGAACTAAAATAAGTGTGTTTAGAGACATTTTAATGCCTGAAATTGGTCGAAATACAAGCTTCTGAGAAGGAGAAAAAGTCTATAAAAATGGCAATTTTGGTGACATTGAGGCTTTAAAAAGTAGTTATTCAACATGAGGCACAATCCAAATGACATTTTGAATACATTTTTCTACAGTCCAAAAAATCAATTTCTAATGAAAAACGATGACCCGTGACGTGTCGAACTTTCTCCAGATGGTCAGAAATGGTAATTTTTTACTGTTTAATTTGTTGACTGTAAATGACTATTGCATGTGAATTATCACCTTTGGAACTAACATAAGTGTGTTTAGAGTCATTTTAATGCCTGAAATTGGTTGAAATAGAAGCTTCTGAGTAGGAGAAAAAGTCTGTAAAAATGGCAATTTTAGAGACATTTAGGCTTCAAAAAGTAGTTATTCAACATGAGGCACAATCCAAATGACATTTTGAATAAATTATTCTACAGTCCAAAAAATCAATTTCTAATGAAAAACGATGACCCGTGACCTGTCGAACTTTATCCAGATGGTCAGAAATGGTAAGTTTTTTTATATTTAATTTTTGGACTGTAAATGACTATTGCATGTGAATTATTACTTTTGGAACTAAAATAAGTGTGTTTAGAGTCATTTTAATGCCTGAAATTGGTCGAAATACAAGCTTCTGAGAAGGAGAAAAAGTCTGTAAAGATGGCAATTTTGGTGACATTGAGGCTTTAAAAAGTAGTTATTCAACATGAGGCACAATCCAAATGACATTCTGAATCAATTCATCTACAGTCCAAAAAATCAATTTCTGATTAAAAGCGATGACCCGTGACCTGTCGAACTTTCTCCAGATGGTCAGAAATGGTAATTTTTTAATGTTTAATTTTTTGACTGTAAATGACTATTACATGTGAATTATCACTTTTGGAACTAAAATCAGTGTGTTTAGAGGCATTTTAATGCCTGAAATTGGTCGAAATACAAGCTTCTGAGAAGGAGAAAAAGTCTGTAAAAATGGCAATTTTGGGTCACATTGAGGCTTTAAAAAGTGGTTATTCAACATGAGGCATAATCCAAATGACATTTTGAATCAATTTTTCTACAGTCCAAAAAATCAATTTTGTGATGAAAAGCGATTACCCGTGACCTGTCAAACTTTCTACAGATGGTCAGAAATGGTAATTTTTTTATATTTAATTTTTAGACTGTAAATGACTATTGCATGTGAATTATCACTTTTGGAACTAAAATAAGTGTGTTTAGAGTCATTTTAATGCCTGAAATTGGTTGAAATAGTAGCTTCTGAGTAGGAGAAAAAGTCTGTAAAAATGTCAATTTTGGAGACATTGAGGCTTCAAAAAGTAGTTATTCAACATGAGGCACAATCCAAATGACATTTTGAATAAATTATTCTACAGTCCAAATAATCAATTTCTGATGAAAAATGATAACCCGTGACCTGTCGAACTTTCTCCAGATGGTCAGAAAAGGTAATTTTCTACTGTTTAATTTGTTGACTGTAAATGACTAATGCATGTGAATTATCACTTTTGGAACTAAAATACGTGTGTTTAGAGTCATTTTAATGCCTGAAATTGGTCGAAATAGAAGCTTCTGAGTAGGAGAAAAAGTCTGTAAAAATGGCAATTTTGGTGACATTGAGGCTTTAAAAAGTAGTTATTCAACATGAGGCACAATCCAAATGACATTTTGAATACATTTTTTAACAGTCCAAAAAATCAATTTCTGATGAAAAACGATGACCCGTGACGTGTCGAACTTTCTCCAGATGGTCAGAAATGGTAATTTTTTAATGTTTAATTTTTTGACTGTAAATGACTATTGCATGTGAATTATCACTTTTGGAACTAAAATCAGTGTGTTTAGAGGCATTCTAATGCCTGAAATTGGTCGAAATACAAGCTTCTGAGAAGGA
This sequence comes from Triturus cristatus, assembly GCF_964204655.1. Taxonomy (NCBI): domain Eukaryota; kingdom Metazoa; phylum Chordata; class Amphibia; order Caudata; family Salamandridae; genus Triturus; species Triturus cristatus. The sequence continues at coordinate 966,202,167 of NC_140589.1, forward strand.
GAAAAAGTCTGTAAAAATGGCAATTTTGGTGACATTGAGGCTTTAAAAAGTAGTTATTCAACATGAGGCACAATCCAAATGACATTCTGAATCAATTCATCTACAGTCCAAAAAATCAAATTCTGATTAAAAAGGATGACCCGTGACCTGTCGAACTTTCTCCAGATGGTCAGAAATGGTAATTTTTTAATGTTTAATTTTTAGACTGTAAATGACTATTGCATGTGAATTATCACTTTTGGAACTAAAATAAGTGTGTTTAGAGTCATTTTAATGCCTGAAATTGGTCCAAATAGAAGCTTCTGAGTAGGAGAAAAAGTCTGTAAAAATGGCAATTTTGGTGACATTGAGGCTTTAAAAAGTAGTTATTCAACATGAGGCACAATCCAAATGAATTTTTGAATACATTTTTCAACAGTCCAAAAAATCAATTTCTGATGAAAAACGATGACACATGACCTGTCGAACTTTCTCCAGATGGTCAGAAATGGTAATTTTTTAATGTTTAATTTTTTGACTGTAAATGACTATTGCATGTGAATTCTCACTTTTGGAACTAAAATAAGTGTGTTTAGAGTCATTTTAATGCCTGAAATTGGTCGAAATAGAAGCTTCTGAGAACGAGAAAAAGTCTGTAAAAATGGCAATTTTGGTGACATTGAGGCTTTAAAAAGTAGTTATTCAACATGAGGCATAATCCAAATGACATTTTGAATCAATTTTTCTACAGTCCAAAAAAATCTATTATCTGATGAAAAGCGATTACCGGTGACCTCTCAAACTTTCTCCAGATGGTCAGAAATGGTAAGTTTTTTTATATTTAATTTTTGGACTGTAAAGGACTATTGCATGTGAATTATCACCTTTGGAACTAAAATAAGTGTGTTTAGAGTCATTTTAATGCCTGAAATTGGTCGAAATACAAGCTTCTGAGAAGGAGAAAAAGTCTGTAAAAATGGCAATTTTGGGTCACTTCGAGGCTTTAAAAAGTGGTTATTCAACATGAGGCATAATCCAAATGACATTTTGAATCAATTTTTCTACAGTCCAAAAAATCGGTTTTCTGATGAAAAGCGATTACCCGTGACCTCTCAAACTTTCTCCAGATGGTCAGAAATGGTAAGTTTTTTTATATTTAATTTTTGGACTGTAAATGACTATTGCATGTGAATTATCACTTTTGGAACTAAAATAAGTGTGTTTAGAGACATTTTAATGCCTGAAATTGGTCGAAATACAAGCTTCTGAGAAGGAGAAAAAGTCTATAAAAATGGCAATTTTGGTGACATTGAGGCTTTAAAAAGTAGTTATTCAACATGAGGCACAATCCAAATGACATTTTGAATACATTTTTCTACAGTCCAAAAAATCAATTTCTAATGAAAAACGATGACCCGTGACGTGTCGAACTTTCTCCAGATGGTCAGAAATGGTAATTTTTTACTGTTTAATTTGTTGACTGTAAATGACTATTGCATGTGAATTATCACCTTTGGAACTAACATAAGTGTGTTTAGAGTCATTTTAATGCCTGAAATTGGTTGAAATAGAAGCTTCTGAGTAGGAGAAAAAGTCTGTAAAAATGGCAATTTTAGAGACATTTAGGCTTCAAAAAGTAGTTATTCAACATGAGGCACAATCCAAATGACATTTTGAATAAATTATTCTACAGTCCAAAAAATCAATTTCTAATGAAAAACGATGACCCGTGACCTGTCGAACTTTATCCAGATGGTCAGAAATGGTAAGTTTTTTTATATTTAATTTTTGGACTGTAAATGACTATTGCATGTGAATTATTACTTTTGGAACTAAAATAAGTGTGTTTAGAGTCATTTTAATGCCTGAAATTGGTCGAAATACAAGCTTCTGAGAAGGAGAAAAAGTCTGTAAAGATGGCAATTTTGGTGACATTGAGGCTTTAAAAAGTAGTTATTCAACATGAGGCACAATCCAAATGACATTCTGAATCAATTCATCTACAGTCCAAAAAATCAATTTCTGATTAAAAGCGATGACCCGTGACCTGTCGAACTTTCTCCAGATGGTCAGAAATGGTAATTTTTTAATGTTTAATTTTTTGACTGTAAATGACTATTACATGTGAATTATCACTTTTGGAACTAAAATCAGTGTGTTTAGAGGCATTTTAATGCCTGAAATTGGTCGAAATACAAGCTTCTGAGAAGGAGAAAAAGTCTGTAAAAATGGCAATTTTGGGTCACATTGAGGCTTTAAAAAGTGGTTATTCAACATGAGGCATAATCCAAATGACATTTTGAATCAATTTTTCTACAGTCCAAAAAATCAATTTTGTGATGAAAAGCGATTACCCGTGACCTGTCAAACTTTCTACAGATGGTCAGAAATGGTAATTTTTTTATATTTAATTTTTAGACTGTAAATGACTATTGCATGTGAATTATCACTTTTGGAACTAAAATAAGTGTGTTTAGAGTCATTTTAATGCCTGAAATTGGTTGAAATAGTAGCTTCTGAGTAGGAGAAAAAGTCTGTAAAAATGGCAATTTTGGAGACATTGAGGCTTCAAAAAGTAGTTATTCAACATGAGGCACAATCCAAATGACATTTTGAATAAATTATTCTACAGTCCAAATAATCAATTTCTGATGAAAAATGATAACCCGTGACCTGTCGAACTTTCTCCAGATGGTCAGAAAAGGTAATTTTCTACTGTTTAATTTGTTGACTGTAAATGACTAATGCATGTGAATTATCACTTTTGGAACTAAAATAAGTGTGTTTAGAGTCATTTTAATGCCTGAAATTGGTCGAAATAGAAGCTTCTGAGTAGGAGAAAAAGTCTGTAAAAATGGCAATTTTGGTGACATTGAGGCTTTAAAAAGTAGTTATTCAACATGAGGCACAATCCAAATGACATTTTGAATACATTTTTTAACAGTCCAAAAAATCAATTTCTGATGAAAAACGATGACCCGTGACGTGTCGAACTTTCTCCAGATGGTCAGAAATGGTAATTTTTTAATGTTTAATTTTTTGACTGTAAATGACTATTGCATGTGAATTATCACTTTTGGAACTAAAATCAGTGTGTTTAGAGGCATTTTAATGCCTGAAATTGGTCGAAATACAAGCTTCTGAGAAGGAGAAAAAGTCTGTAAAAATGGCAATTTTGGTGACATTGAGGCTTTAAAAAGTAGTTATTCAACATGAGGCACAATCCAAATGACATTCTGAATCAATTCATCTACAGTCCAAAAAATCAAATTCTGATTAAAAAGGATGACCCGTGACCTGTCGAACTTTCTCCAGATGGTCAGAAAGGGTAATTTTTTAATGTTTAATTTTTAGACTGTAAATGACTATTGCATGTGAATTATCACTTTTGGAACTAAAATAAGTGTGTTTAGAGTCATTTTAATGCCTGAAATGGGTTGAAATAGAAGCTTCTGAGTAGGAGAAAAAGTCTGTAAAAATGGCAATTTTGGTGACATTGAGGCTTTAAAAAGTAGTTATTCAACATGAGGCATAATCCAAATGACATTTTGAATCAATTTATCTACAGTCCAAAAAATCAATTTTGTGATGAAAAGCGATTACCCGTGACCTGTCAAACTTTCTACAGATGGTCAGAAATGGTAATTTTTTTATATTTAATTTTTAGACTGTAAATGACTATTGCATGTGAATTATCACTTTTGAAACTAAAATAAGTGTGTTTAGAGTCATTTTAATGCCTGAAATTGGTCGAAATACAAGCTTCTGAGAAGGAGAAAAAGTATGTATAAATGGCAATTTTGGGTCACATTGAGGCTTTACAAAGTAGTTATTCAACATGAGGCATAATCCAAATGACATTTTGAATCAATTTTTCTACAGTCCAAAAAATCTATTATCTGATGAAAAGCGATTACCCGTGACCTCTCAAACTTTCTCCAGATGGTCAGAAATGGTAAGTTTTTTTATATTTAATTTTTGGACTGTAAAGGACTATTGCATGTGAATTATCACCTTTGGAACTAAAATAAGTGTGTTTAGATTCATTTTAAAGCCTGAAATTGGTCGAAATACAAGCTTCTGAGAAGGAGAAAAAGTCTGTAAAAATGGCAATTTTGGGTCACTTCGAGGCTTTAAAAAGTGGTTATTCAACATGAGGCATAATCCAATTGACATTTTGAATCAATTTTTCTGCAGTCCAAAAAATCGATTTTCTGATGAAAAGCGATTACCCGTGACCTGTCGAACTTTCTCCAGATGGTCAGAAATGGTAAGTTTTTTTATATTTAATTTTTGGACTGTAAATGTCTATTGCATGTGAATTATCACTTTTGGAACTAAAATAAGTGTGTTTAGATTCATTTTAATGCCTGAAATTGGTCGAAATACAAGCTTCTGAGAAGGAGAAAAAGTCTATAAAAATGGCAATTTTGGTGACATTGAGGCTTTAAAAAGTAGTTATTCAACATGAGGCTCAATCCAAATGACATTTTGAATACATTTTTCTACAGTCCAAAAAATCAATTTCTAATGAAAAACGATGACCCGTGACCTGTCGAACTTTATCCAGATGGTCAGAAAAGGTAATTTTTTACTGTTTAATTTGTTGACTGTAAATTACTATTGTATGTGAATTATCACTTTTAGAACTAAAATAAGTGTGTTTAGAGTCATTTTAATGCCTGAAATTGGTCGAAATAGAAGCTTCTGAGTAGGAGAAAAAGTCTGTAACAATGGCAATTTTGGTGACATTGAGGCTTTAAAAAATAGTTATTCAACATGAGGCACAATCCAAATGACATTTTGAATCAATTTATCTACAGTCCAAAAAATAAATTTCTGATTAAAAACGATGACCCGTGACCTGTCGAACTTTCTCCAGATGGTCAGAAATGGTAATTTTTTAATGTTTAATTTTTTGACTGTAAATGACTATTGCATGTGAATTATCACTTTTGGAACTAAAATCAGTGTGTTTAGAGGCATTTTAATGCCTGAAATTGGTCGAAATACAAGCTTCTGAGAAGGAGAAAAAGTCTGTAAAAATGGCAATTTTGGGTCACATTGAGGCTTTAAAAAGTGGTTATTCAACATGAGGCATAATCCAAATGACATTTTGAATCAATTTTTCTACAGTCCAAAAAATCAATTTTGTGATTAAAAGCGATTACCCGTGACCTGTCAAACTTTCTACAGATGGTCAGAAATGGTAATTTTTTTATATTTAATTTTTAGACTGTAAATGACTATTGCATGTGAATTATCACTTTTGGAACTAAAATAAGTGTGTTTAGATTCATTTTAATGCCTGAAATTGGTTGAAATAGAAGCTTCTGAGTAGGAGAAAAACTCTGTAAAAATGGCAATTTTGGAGACATTGAGGCTTCAAAAAGTAGTTATTCAACATGAGGCACAATCCAAATGACATTATGAATAAATTATTCTACAGTCCAAATAATCAATTTCTGATGAAAAATGATGACCCGTGACCTGTCGAACTTTCTCCAGATGGTCAGAAAAGGTAATTTTCTACTGTTTAATTTGTTGACTGTAAATGACTATTGCATGTGAATTAACACTTTTGGAACTAAAATAAGTGTGTTTAGAGTCATTTTAATGCCTGAAATTGGTCCAAATAGAAGCTTCTGAGTAGGAGAAAAAGTCTGTAAAAATGGCAATTTTGGTGACATTGAGGCTTTAAAAAGTAGTTATTCAACATGAGGCACAATCCAAATGACATTTTGAATACATTTTTTAACAGTCCAAAAAATCAATTTCTGATGAAAAACGATGACCCGTGACGTGTCGAACTTTCTCCAGATGGTCAGAAATGGTAATTTTTTACTGTTTAATTTGTTGACTGTAAATGACTATTGCATGTGAATTATCACCTTTGGAACTAACATAAGTGTGTTTAGAGTCATTTTAATGCCTGAAATTGGTTGAAATAGAAGCTTCTGAGTAGGAGAAAAAGTCTGTAAAAATGGCAATTTTGGAGACATTGAGGCTTCAAAAAGTAGTTATTCAACATGAGGCACAATCCAAATGACATTTTGAATAAATTATTCTACAGTCCAAAAAATCAATTTCTAATGAAAAACGATGACCCGTGACCTGTCGAACTTTATCCAGATGGTCAGAAATGGTAAGTTTTTTTATATTTAATTTTTGGACTGTAAATGACTATTGCATGTGAATTATTACTTTTGGAACTAAAATAAGTGTGTTTAGAGTCATTTTAATGCCTGAAATTGGTCGAAATACAAGCTTCTGAGAAGGAGAAAAAGTCTGTAAAGATGGCAATTTTGGTGACATTGAGGCTTTAAAAAGTAGTTATTCAACATGAGGCACAATCCAAAAGACATTCTGAATCAAATTTTCTACAGTCCCAAAAAAAAAACTTCTGATGAAAAACGATGACCCGTGACCTGTCAAACTTTCTCCAGATGGTCAGAAATAGTAATTTTTTAATGTTTAATTTTTAGACTGTAAATGACTATTGCATGTGAATTATCACTTTTGGAACTAAAATAAGTGTGTTTAGAGTCATTTTAATGCCTGAAATTGGTTGAAATAGAAGCTTCTGAGTAGGAGAAAAACTCTGTAAAAATGGCAATTTTGGAGACATTGAGGCTTCAAAAAGTAGTTATTCAACATGAGGCACAATCCAAATGACATTTTGAATAAATTATTCTACAGTCCAAATAATCAATTTCTGATGAAAAATGATGACCCGTGACCTGTTGAACTTTCGCGAGATGGTCAGAAAAGGTAATTTTCTACTGTTTAATTTGTTGACTGTAAATGACTATTGCATGTGAATTATCACTTTTGGAACTAAAATAAGTGTGTTTAGAGTCATTTTAATGCCTGAAATTGGTCGAAATAGAAGCTTCTGAGTAGGAGAAAAAGTCTGTAAAAATGGCAATTTTGGTGACATTGAGGCTTTAAAAAGTAGTTATTCAACATGAGGCATAATCCAAATGACATTTTGAATCAATTTTTCTACAGTCCAAAAAAATCTATTATCTGATGAAAAGCGATTACCGGTGACCTCTCAAACTTTCTCCAGATGGTCAGAAATGGTAAGTTTTTTTATATTTAATTTTTGGACTGTAAAGGACTATTGCATGTGAATTATCACCTTTGGAACTAAAATAAGTGTGTTTAGAGTCATTTTAATGCCTGAAATTGGTCGAAATACAAGCTTCTGAGAAGGAGAAAAAGTCTATAAAAATGGCAATTTTGGTGACATTGAGGCTTTAAAAAGTAGTTATTCAACATGAGGCACAATCCAAATGACATTTTGAATACATTTTTCTACAGTCCAAAAAATCAATTTCTAATGAAAAACGATGACCCGTGACGTGTCGAACTTTCTCCAGATGGTCAGAAATGGTAATTTTTTACTGTTTAATTTGTTGACTGTAAATGACTATTGCATGTGAATTATCACCTTTGGAACTAACATAAGTGTGTTTAGAGTCATTTTAATGCCTGAAATTGGTTGAAATAGAAGCTTCTGAGTAGGAGAAAAAGTCTGTAAAAATGGCAATTTTAGAGACATTTAGGCTTCAAAAAGTAGTTATTCAACATGAGGCACAATCCAAATGACATTTTGAATAAATTATTCTACAGTCCAAAAAATCAATTTCTAATGAAAAACGATGACCCGTGACCTGTCGAACTTTATCCAGATGGTCAGAAATGGTAAGTTTTTTTATATTTAATTTTTGGACTGTAAATGACTATTGCATGTGAATTATTACTTTTGGAACTAAAATAAGTGTGTTTAGAGTCATTTTAATGCCTGAAATTGGTCGAAATACAAGCTTCTGAGAAGGAGAAAAAGTCTGTAAAGATGGCAATTTTGGTGACATTGAGGCTTTAAAAAGTAGTTATTCAACATGAGGCACAATCCAAATGACATTCTGAATCAATTCATCTACAGTCCAAAAAATCAATTTCTGATTAAAAGCGATGACCCGTGACCTGTCGAACTTTCTCCAGATGGTCAGAAATGGTAATTTTTTAATGTTTAATTTTTTGACTGTAAATGACTATTACATGTGAATTATCACTTTTGGAACTAAAATCAGTGTGTTTAGAGGCATTTTAATGCCTGAAATTGGTCGAAATACAAGCTTCTGAGAAGGAGAAAAAGTCTGTAAAAATGGCAATTTTGGGTCACATTGAGGCTTTAAAAAGTGGTTATTCAACATGAGGCATAATCCAAATGACATTTTGAATCAATTTTTCTACAGTCCAAAAAATCAATTTTGTGATGAAAAGCGATTACCCGTGACCTGTCAAACTTTCTACAGATGGTCAGAAATGGTAATTTTTTTATATTTAATTTTTAGACTGTAAATGACTATTGCATGTGAATTATCACTTTTGGAACTAAAATAAGTGTGTTTAGAGTCATTTTAATGCCTGAAATTGGTTGAAATAGTAGCTTCTGAGTAGGAGAAAAAGTCTGTAAAAATGGCAATTTTGGAGACATTGAGGCTTCAAAAAGTAGTTATTCAACATGAGGCACAATCCAAATGACATTTTGAATAAATTATTCTACAGTCCAAATAATCAATTTCTGATGAAAAATGATAACCCGTGACCTGTCGAACTTTCTCCAGATGGTCAGAAAAGGTAATTTTCTACTGTTTAATTTGTTGACTGTAAATGACTAATGCATGTGAATTATCACTTTTGGAACTAAAATAAGTGTGTTTAGAGTCATTTTAATGCCTGAAATTGGTCGAAATAGAAGCTTCTGAGTAGGAGAAAAAGTCTGTAAAAATGGCAATTTTGGTGACATTGAGGCTTTAAAAAGTAGTTATTCAACATGAGGCACAATCCAAATGACATTTTGAATACATTTTTTAACAGTCCAAAAAATCAATTTCTGATGAAAAACGATGACCCGTGACGTGTCGAACTTTCTCCAGATGGTCAGAAATGGTAATTTTTTAATGTTTAATTTTTTGACTGTAAATGACTATTGCATGTGAATTATCACTTTTGGAACTAAAATCAGTGTGTTTAGAGGCATTTTAATGCCTGAAATTGGTCGAAATACAAGCTTCTGAGAAGGAGAAAAAGTCTGTAAAAATGGCAATTTTGGTGACATTGAGGCTTTAAAAAGTAGTTATTCAACATGAGGCACAATCCAAATGACATTCTGAATCAATTCATCTACAGTCCAAAAAATCAAATTCTGATTAAAAAGGATGACCCGTGACCTGTCGAACTTTCTCCAGATGGTCAGAAATGGTAATTTTTTAATGTTTAATTTTTAGACTGTAAATGACTATTGCATGTGAATTATCACTTTTGGAACTAAAATAAGTGTGTTTAGAGTCATTTTAATGCCTGAAATGGGTTGAAATAGAAGCTTCTGAGTAGGAGAAAAACTCTGTAAAAATGGCAATTTTGGAGACATTGAGGCTTTAAAAAGTAGTTATTCAACATGAGGCACAATCCAAATGACATTTTGAATACATTTTTCAACAGTCCAAAAAATCAATTTCTGATGAAAAACGATGACACATGACCTGTCGAACTTTCTCCAGATGGTCAGAAATGGTAATTTTTTAATGTTTAATTTTTTGACTGTAAATGACTATTGCATGTGAATTCTCACTTTTGGAACTAAAATAAGTGTGTTTAGAGTCATTTTAATGCCTGAAATTGGTCGAAATAGAAGCTTCTGAGAAGGAGAAAAAGTCTGTAAAAATGGCAATTTTGGTGACATTGAGGCTTTAAAAAGTAGTTATTCAACATGAGGCATAATCCAAATGACATTTTGAATCAATTTATCTACAGTCCAAAAAATCAATTTTGTGATGAAAAGCGATTACCCGTGACCTGTCAAACTTTCTACAGATGGTCAGAAATGGTAATTTTTTTATATTTAATTTTTAGACTGTAAATGACTATTGCATGTGAATTATCACTTTTGAAACTAAAATAAGTGTGTTTAGAGTCATTTTAATGCCTGAAATTGGTCGAAATACAAGCTTCTGAGAAGGAGAAAAAGTATGTATAAATGGCAATTTTGGGTCACATTGAGGCTTTACAAAGTAGTTATTCAACATGAGGCATAATCCAAATGACATTTTGAATCAATTTTTCTACAGTCCAAAAAATCTATTATCTGATGAAAAGCGATTACCCGTGACCTCTCAAACTTTCTCCAGATGGTCAGAAATGGTAAGTTTTTTTATATTTAATTTTTGGACTGTAAAGGACTATTGCATGTGAATTATCACCTTTGGAACTAAAATAAGTGTGTTTAGATTCATTTTAAAGCCTGAAATTGGTCGAAATACAAGCTTCTGAGAAGGAGAAAAAGTCTGTAAAAATGGCAATTTTGGGTCACTTCGAGGCTTTAAAAAGTGGTTATTCAACATGAGGCATAATCCAATTGACATTTTGAATCAATTTTTCTACAGTCCAAAAAATCGATTTTCTGATGAAAAGCGATTACCCGTGACCTGTCGAACTTTCTCCAGATGGTCAGAAATGGTAAGTTTTTTTATATTTAATTTTTGGACTGTAAATGTCTATTGCATGTGAATTATCACTTTTGGAACTAAAATAAGTGTGTTTAGATTCATTTTAATGCCTGAAATTGGTCGAAATACAAGCTTCTGAGTAGGAGAAAAACTCTATAAAAATGGCAATTTTGGAGACATTGAGGCTTCAAAAAGTAGTTATTCAACATGAGGCACAATCCAAATGACATTTTGAATACATTTTTCTACAGTCCAAAAAATCAATTTCTAATGAAAAACGATGACCCGTGACCTGTCGAACTTTATCCAGATGGTCAGAAAAGGTAATTTTTTACTGTTTAATTTGTTGACTGTAAATTACTATTGTATGTGAATTATCACTTTTAGAACTAAAATAAGTGTGTTTAGAGTCATTTTAATGCCTGAAATTGGTCGAAATAGAAGCTTCTGAGTAGGAGAAAAAGTCTGTAACAATGGCAATTTTGGTGACATTGAGGCTTTAAAAAATAGTTATTCAACATGAGGCACAATCCAAATGACATTTTGAATCAATTTATCTACAGTCCAAAAAATAAATTTCTGATTAAAAACGATGACCCGTGACCTGTCGAACTTTCTCCAGATGGTCAGAAATGGTAATTTTTTAATGTTTAATTTTTTGACTGTAAATGACTATTGCATGTGAATTATCACTTTTGGAACTAAAATCAGTGTGTTTAGAGGCATTTTAATGCCTGAAATTGGTCGAAATACAAGCTTCTGAGAAGGAGAAAAAGTCTGTAAAAATGGCAATTTTGGGTCACATTGAGGCTTTAAAAAGTGGTTATTCAACATGAGGCATAATCCAAATGACATTTTGAATCAATTTTTCTACAGTCCAAAAAATCAATTTTGTGATGAAAAGCGATTACCCGTGACCTGTCAAACTTTCTACAGATGGTCAGAAATGGTAATTTTTTTATATTTAATTTTTAGACTGTAAATGACTATTGCATGTGAATTATCACTTTTGGAACTAAAATAAGTGTGTTTAGATTCATTTTAATGCCTGAAATTGGTTGAAATAGAAGCTTCTGAGTAGGAGAAAAACTCTGTAAAAATGGCAATTTTGGAGACATTGAGGCTTCAAAAAGTAGTTATTCAACATGAGGCACAATCCAAATGACATTATGAATAAATTATTCTACAGTCCAAATAATCAATTTCTGATGAAAAATGATGACCCGTGACCTGTCGAACTTTCTCCAGATGGTCAGAAAAGGTAATTTTCTACTGTTTAATTTGTTGACTGTAAATGACTATTGCATGTGAATTAACACTTTTGGAACTAAAATAAGTGTGTTTAGAGTCATTTTAATGCCTGAAATTGGTCCAAATAGAAGCTTCTGAGTAGGAGAAAAAGTCTGTAAAAATGGCAATTTTGGTGACATTGAGGCTTTAAAAAGTAGTTATTCAACATGAGGCACAATCCAAATGACATTTTGAATACATTTTTCTACAGTCCAAAAAATCAATTTCTGATGAAAAACGATGACCCGTGACCTGTCGAACTTTCTCCAGATGGTCAGAAATGGTAAGTTTTTTTATATTTAATTTTTGGACTGTAAATGACTATTGCATGTGAATTATCACTTTTGGAACTAAAATAAGTGTGTTTAGAGACATTTTAATGCCTGAAATTGGTCGAAATACAAGCTTCTGAGAAGGAGAAAAAGTCTGTAAAAATGGCAATTTTGGTGACATTGAGGCTTTAAAAAGTAGTTATACAACGTGAGGAATAATCCAAATGACATTTTGAATACATTTTTCTACAGTCCAAAAAATCAATTTCTAATGAAAAACGATGACCCGTGACCTGTCGAACTTTATCCAGATGGTCAGAAATGGTAAGTTTTTTTATATTTAATTTTTGGACTGTAAATGACTATTGCATGTGAATTATTACTTTTGGAACTAAAATAAGTGTGTTTAGAGTCATTTTAATGCCTGAAATTGGTCGAAATACAAGCTTCTGAGAAGGAGAAAAAGTCTGTATAAATGGAAATTTTGGGTCACATTGAGGCTTTACAAAGTAGTTATTCAACATGAGGCATAATCCAAATGACATTTTGAATCAATTTTTCTACAGTCCAAAAAATCTATTTCTGATGAAAAATGATGACCCGTGACCTGTCGAACTTTCTCCAGATAGTCAGAAAAGGTAATTTTCTACTGTTTAATTTGTTGACTGTAAATGACTATTGCATGTGAATTATCACGTTTGGAACTAAAATACGTGTGTTTAGAGTCATTTTAATGCCTGAAATTGGTCGAAATAGAAGCTACTGAGTGTTAGAAAAAGTCTGTAAAAATGGCAATTTTGGTGACATTGAGGCTTTAAAAAGTAGTTATTCAACATGAGGCACAATCCAAATGACATTTTGAATCAATTTTTCTACAGTCCAAAAAATCTATTATCTGATGAAAAGCGATTACCCGTGACCTGTCAAACTTTCTCCAGATGGTCAGAAATGGTAAGTTTTTTTATGTTTAATTTTTTGACTGTAAATTACTATTGCATGTGAATTCTCACTTTTGGAACTAAAATAAGTGTGTTTAGAGTCATTTTAATGCCTGAAATTGGTCGAAATACAAGTTTCTGAAAAGGAGAAAAAGTCTGTAAAAATGGCAATTTTGGGTCACGTTGAGGCTTTAAAAAGTGGTTATTCAACATGAGGCACAATCCAAATGACATTTTGAATGAATTTTTCTACAGTCCAAAAAATCAATTTCTGATGAAAAACGATGACCCGTGACCTGTCAAACTTTCTCCAGATGGTCAGAAATGGTAATTTTTTTATATTTAATTTTTGGACTGTAAATGACTTTTGCATGTGAATTATCTCTTTTGGAACTAAAATAAGTGTGTTTAGAGTCATTTTAATGCCTGAAATTGGTCGAAATAGAAGCTTCTGAGTAGGAAAAAAAGACTGTAAAAATGGCAATTTTGGTGACATTGAGGCTTTAAAAAGTAGTTATTCAACATGAGGCACAATCCAAATGACATTTTGAATACATTTTTCTACAGTCCAAAAAATCTATTTCTGATGAAAAACGATCACCCGTGACCTGTCGAACTTTCTCCAGATAGTCAGAAAAGGTAATTTTCTACTGTTTAATTTGTTGACTGTAAATGACTATTGCATGTGAATTATCACTTTTGGAACTAAAGTAAGTGTGTTTAGAGTCATTTTAATGCCTGAAATTGGTCGAAATAGAAGCTTCTGAGTAGGAGAAAAAGTCTGTAAAAATGGCAATTTTGGTGACTTTGAGGCTTTAAAAAGTAGTTATTCAACATGAGGCACAATCCAAATGACATTTTGAATCAATTTATCTACAGTCCGTTTAAAAACGATGACCCGTGACCTGTCGAACTTTCTCCAGATGGTCAGAAATGGTAATTTTTTAATGTTTAATTTTTTGACTGTAAATGACTATTGCATGTGAATTATCACTTTTGGAACTAAAATACGTGTGTTTAGAGTCATTTTAATGCCTGAAATTGGTCGAAATACAAGCTTCTGAGAAGGAGAAAAAGTCTGTAAAAACTGGCAATTTTGGGTCACATTGAGGCTTTAAAAAGTGGTTATTCAACATGAGGCACAATCCAACTGACATTTTGAATCAATTTATCTATAGTCCGAAAAAACAATTTTCTAATTAAAAACGATGACCCGTGACCTGTCGAACTTTCTCTAGATGGTCAGAAAAGGTAATTTTTTAATGATTAATTTGTTGACTGTAAATGACTATTGCATGTGAATTATTACTTTTGGAACTAAAATAAGTGTGTTTAGAGTCATTTTAATGCCTGAAATTGGTCGAAATACAAAGAAGCTTGTATTTCGACCAATTTCAGGCATTAAAATGACTCTAAACACACTTATTTTAGTTCCAAAAGTTTTTCTCCTACTCAGTAGGAGAAAAACTCTGTAAAAATGGCAATTTTGGAGACATTGAGGCTTCAAAAAGTAGTTATTCAACATGAGGCACAATCCAAATGACATTTTGAATAAATTATCCTACAGTCCAAATAATCAATTTCTGATGAAAAATGATGACCCGTGACCTGTCGAACTTTCTCCAGATGGTCAGTGTGTTTAGAGTCATTTTAATGCCTGAAATTGGTCGAAATACAAAGAAGCTTGTATTTCGACCAATTTCAGGCATTAAAATGACTCTAAACACACTTATTTTAGTTCCAAAAGTTTTTCTCCTACTCAGTAGGAGAAAAACTCTGTAAAAATGGCAATTTTGGAGACATTGAGGCTTCAAAAAGTAGTTATTCAACATGAGGCACAATCCAAATGACATTTTGAATAAATTATCCTACAGTCCAAATAATCAATTTCTGATGAAAAATGATGACCCGTGACCTGTCGAACTTTCTCCAGATGGTCAGAAAAGGTAATTTTCTACTGTTTAATTTGTTGACTGTAAATGACTATTGCATGTGAATTAACACTTTTGGAACTAAAATAAGTGTGTTTAGAGTCATTTTAATGCCTGAAATTGGTCGAAATACAAGCTTCTGAGAAGGAGAAAAAGTCTATAAAAATGGCAATTTTGGTGACATTGAGGCTTTAAAAAGTAGTTATTCAACATGAGGCACAATCCAAATGACATTTTGAATACATTTTTCTACAGTCCAAAAAATCAATTTCTAATGAAAAACGATGACCCGTGACCTGTCGAACTTTATCCAGATGGTCAGAAAAGGTAATTTTTTACTGTTTAATTTGTTGACTGTAAATTACTATTGTATGTGAATTATCACTTTTAGAACTAAAATAAGTGTGTTTAGAGTCATTTTAATGCCTGAAATTGGTCGAAATAGAAGCTTCTGAGTAGGAGAAAAAGTCTGTAACAATGGCAATTTTGGTGACATTGAGGCTTTAAAAAATAGTTATTCAACATGAGGCACAATCCAAATGACATTTTGAATCAATTTATCTACAGTCCAAAAAATAAATTTCTGATTAAAAACGATGACCCGTGACCTGTCGAACTTTCTCCAGATGGTCAGAAATGGTAATTTTTTAATGTTTAATTTTTTGACTGTAAATGACTATTGCATGTGAATTATCACTTTTGGAACTAAAATCAGTGTGTTTAGAGGCATTTTAATGCCTGAAATTGGTCGAAATACAAGCTTCTGAGAAGGAGAAAAAGTCTGTAAAAATGGCAATTTTGGGTCACATTGAGGCTTTAAAAAGTGGTTATTCAACATGAGGCATAATCCAAATGACATTTTGAATCAATTTTTCTACAGTCCAAAAAATCAATTTTGTGATGAAAAGCGATTACCCGTGACCTGTCAAACTTTCTACAGATGGTCAGAAATGGTAATTTTTTTATATTTAATTTTTAGACTGTAAATGACTATTGCATGTGAATTATCACTTTTGGAACTAAAATAAGTGTGTTTAGATTCATTTTAATGCCTGAAATTGGTTGAAATAGAAGCTTCTGAGTAGGAGAAAAACTCTGTAAAAATGGCAATTTTGGAGACATTGAGGCTTCAAAAAGTAGTTATTCAACATGAGGCACAATCCAAATGACATTATGAATAAATTATTCTACAGTCCAAATAATCAATTTCTGATGAAAAATGATGACCCGTGACCTGTCGAACTTTCTCCAGATGGTCAGAAAAGGTAATTTTCTACTGTTTAATTTGTTGACTGTAAATGACTATTGCATGTGAATTAACACTTTTGGAACTAAAATAAGTGTGTTTAGAGTCATTTTAATGCCTGAAATTGGTCCAAATAGAAGCTTCTGAGTAGGAGAAAAAGTCTGTAAAAATGGCAATTTTGGTGACATTGAGGCTTTAAAAAGTAGTTATTCAACATGAGGCACAATCCAAATGACATTTTGAATACATTTTTCTACAGTCCAAAAAATCAATTTCTGATGAAAAACGATGACCCGTGACCTGTCGAACTTTCTCCAGATGGTCAGAAATGGTAAGTTTTTTTATATTTAATTTTTGGACTGTAAATGACTATTGCATGTGAATTATCACTTTTGGAACTAAAATAAGTGTGTTTAGAGACATTTTAATGCCTGAAATTGGTCGAAATACAAGCTTCTGAGAAGGAGAAAAAGTCTGTAAAAATGGCAATTTTGGTGACATTGAGGCTTTAAAAAGTAGTTATACAACATGAGGAATAATCCAAATGACATTTTGAATACATTTTTCTACAGTCCAAAAAATCAATTTCTAATGAAAAACGATGACCCGTGACCTGTCGAACTTTATCCAGATGGTCAGAAATGGTAAGTTTTTTTATATTTAATTTTTGGACTGTAAATGACTATTGCATGTGAATTATTACTTTTGGAACTAAAATAAGTGTGTTTAGAGTCATTTTAATGCCTGAAATTGGTCGAAATACAAGCTTCTGAGAAGGAGAAAAAGTCTGTAAAAATGGCAATTTTGGTGACATTGAGGCTTTAAAAAGTAGTTATTCAACATGAGGCACAATCCAAATGACATTTTGAATCAAATTTTCTACAGACCCCAAAAAAGAACTTCTTATGAAAAACGATGACCCGTGACCTGTCAAACTTTCTCCAGATGGTCAGAAATGGTAATTTTTTACTGTTTAATTTGTTGACTGTAAATGACTATTGCATGTGAATTATCACCTTTGGAAGTAAAATAAGTGTGTTTAGAGTCATTTTAATGCCTGAAATTGGTCGAAATAGAAGCTTCTGAGTAGGAGAAAAAGTCTGTAAAAATGGCAATTTTGGTGACATTGAGGCTTTAAAAAGTAGTTATTCAACATGAGGCACAATCCAAATGACATTTTGAATCAATTTATCTATCGTCCAAAAAAATCAATTTTCTGATTAAAAACGATGACCCGTGCCCTGTCGAACTTTCTCCAGATGGTCAGAAAAGGAAATTTTTTAATGTTTAATTTTTTGACTGTAAATGACTATTGCATGTGAATTATCACTTTTGGAACTAAAATAAGTGTGTTTAGAGTCATTTTAATGCCTGAAATTGGTCGAAATACAAGCTTCTGAGAAGGAGAAAAAGTCTGTAAAAATGGCAATTTTGGTGACATTGAGGCTTTAAAAAGTAGTTATTCAACATGAGGCACAATCCAAATGACATTTTGAATACATTTTTCTACAGTCCAAAAAATCTATTTCTGATGAAAAATGATGACCCGTGACCTGTCGAACTTTCTCCAGATAGTCAGAAAAGGTAATTTTCTACTGTTTAATTTGTTGACTGTAAATGACTATTGCATGTGAATTATCACGTTTGGAACTAAAATACGTGTGTTTAGAGTCATTTTAATGCCTGAAATTGGTCGAAATAGAAGCTACTGAGTGTTAGAAAAAGTCTGTAAAAATGGCAATTTTGGTGACATTGAGGCTTTAAAAAGTAGTTATTCAACATGAGGCACAATCCAAATGACATTTTGAATCAATTTTTCTACAGTCCAAAAAATCTATTATCTGATGAAAAGCGATTACCCGTGACCTGTCAAACTTTCTCCAGATGGTCAGAAATGGTAAGTTTTTTTACGTTTAATTTTTTGACTGTAAATTACTATTGCATGTGAATTCTCACTTTTGGAACTAAAATAAGTGTGTTTAGAGTCATTTTAATGCCTGAAATTGGTCGAAATACAAGTTTCTGAAAAGGAGAAAAAGTCTGTAAAAATGGCAATTTTGGTGACTTTGAGGCTTTAAAAAGTAGTTATTCAACATGAGGCACAATCCAAATGACATTTTGAATCAATTTATCTACAGTCCGTTTAAAAACGATGACCCGTGACCTGTCGAACTTTCTCCAGATGGTCAGAAATGGTAATTTTTTAATGTTTAATTTTTTGACTGTAAATGACTATTGCATGTGAATTATCACTTTTGGAACTAAAATACGTGTGTTTAGAGTCATTTTAATGCCTGAAATTGGTCGAAATACAAGCTTCTGAGAAGGAGAAAAAGTCTGTAAAAACTGGCAATTTTGGGTCACATTGAGGCTTTAAAAAGTGGTTATTCAACATGAGGCACAATCCAACTGACATTTTGAATCAATTTATCTATAGTCCGAAAAAACAATTTTCTAATTAAAAACGATGACCCGTGACCTGTCGAACTTTCTCTAGATGGTCAGAAAAGGTAATTTTTTAATGATTAATTTGTTGACTGTAAATGACTATTGCATGTGAATTATTACTTTTGGAACTAAAATAAGTGTGTTTAGAGTCATTTTAATGCCTGAAATTGGTCGAAATACAAGCTTCTGAGAAGGAGAGAAAGTCTGTAAAAATGGCAATTTTGGTGACATTGAGGCTTTAAAAAGTAGTTATTCAACATGAGGCACAATCCAAATGACATTTTGAATCAATTTATCTACAGTCCGAAAAAACAATTTTCTAATTAAAAATGATGACCCTTGACCTGTCGAACTTTCTCCAAATGGTCAGAAAAGGTAATTTTTTAATGATTAATTTTTTGACTGTAAATGACTATTGCATGTGAATTATCACTTTTGGAACTAAAATAAGTGTGTTTAGTCATTGTAATGCCTGAAATTGGTCGAAATACAAGCTTCTGAGAAGGAGAATAAGTCTGTAAAAATGGCAATTTTGGTGACTTAGAGGCTTTAAAAAGTAGTTATTCAACATGAGGCACAATCCAAATGACATTTTGAATACATTTTTCTACAGTCCAAAAAATCTATTTCTGATGAAAAACGATGACCCACCTGTCGAACTTTCTCCAGATGGTCTGAAAAGGAAATTTTTTATTGTTTTATTTGTTGACTGTAAATGACTATTGCATGTGAATTATCACTTTTGGAACTAAAGTAAGTGTGTTTAGAGTCATTTTAATGCCTGAAATTGGTCGAAATAGAAGCTTCTGAGTAGGAGAAAAAGTCTGTAAAAATGGCAATTTTGGGTCACATTGAGGCTTTAAAAAGTGGTTATTCAACATGAGGCACAATCCAAATGACATTTTGAATACATTTTTCTACAGTCCAAAAAATCAATTTCTGATGAAAAACGATGACCCGTGACCTGTCGAACTTTCTCCAGATAGTCAGAAAAGGTAATTTTCTACTGTTTAATTTGTTGACTGTAAATGACTATTGCATGTGAATTATCAAGTTTGGAACTAAAATAAGTGTGTTTAGAGTCATTTTAATGCCTGAAATTGGTCGAAATAGAAGCTACTGAGTGTTAGAAAAAGTCGGTAAAAATGGCAATTTTGGGTCACATTGAGGCTTTAAAAAATGGTTATTCAACATGAGGCACAATCCAAATGACATTTTCAATAAATTTTTCTAAAGTCCAAAAAATCAATTTCTGATGAAAAACGATGACCCGTGACCTGTCAAACTTTCTCCAGATGGTCAGAAATGGTAATTTTTTTATATTTAATTTGTTGACTGTAAATGACTATTGCATGTGAATTATCACTTTTGGAACTAAAATAGGTGTGTTTAGAGTCATTTTAATGCCTGAAATTGGTCGAAATAGAAGCTTCTGAGTAGGAGAAAAAGTCTGTAAAAATGGCAATTTTGGTGACATTGAGGCTTTAAAAAGTAGTTATTCAACATGAGGCATAATCCAAATGACATTTTGAATCAATTTTTCTACAGTCCAAAAAATCTACTATCTGATGAAAAGCGATTACCCGTGACCTCTCAAACTTTCTCCAGATGGTCAGAAAAGGTAAGTTTTTTTATATTTAATTTTTGGACTGTAAATGACTATTGCATGTGAATTATCACTTTTGGAACTAAAATAAGTGTGTTTAGAGTCATTTTAATGCCTGAAATTGGTCGAAATACAAGTTTCTGAGAAGGAGAAAAAGTCTGTAAAAATGGCAATTTTGGTGACATTGAGGCTTTAAAAAGTAGTTATTCAACATGAGGCACAATCCAAATGACATTTTGAATACTTTTTTCTACAGTCCAAAAAATCAATTTCTGATTAAAAACGATGACCCGTGACCTGTCGAACTTTCTCCAGATGGTCAGAAATGGTAATTTTTTAATGTTTAATTTTTTGACTGTAAATGACTATTGCATGTGAATTATCACTTTTGGAACTAAAATACGTGTGTTTAGAGTCATATTAATGACTGAAATTGGTCGAAATAGAAGCTACTGAGTAGGAGAAAAGGTCTGTAAAAATGGCAATTTTGGTGACATTAACGCTTTAAAAAGTAGTTATTCAACATGAGGCACAATTCAACTGACATTTTGAATCAATTTATCTATAGTCCGAAAAAACAATTTTCTAATTAAAAACGATGACCCGTGACCTGTCGAACTTTCTCTAGATGGTCAGAAAAGGTAATTTTTTAATGATTAATTTGTTGACTGTAAATGACTATTGCATGTGAATTATTACTTTTGGAACTAAAATAAGTGTGTTTAGAGTCATTTTAATGCCTGAAATTGGTCGAAATACAAGCTTCTGAGAAGGAGAAAAAGTCTGTAAAAATGGCAATTTTGGTGACATTGAGGCTTTAAAAAGAAGTTATTCAACATGAGGCATAATCCAAATGACAGTTTGAATCAATTTTTCTACAGTCCAAAAAATCAATTTCTGATGAAAAACGATCACCCGTGACCTGTCGAACTTTCTCCAGATAGTCAGAAAAGGTAATTTTCTACTGTTTAATTTGTTGACTGTAAATGACTATTGCATGTGAATTATCACGTTTGGAACTAAAATACGTGTGTTTAGAGTCATTTTAATGCCTGAAATTGGTCGAAATAGAAGCTACTGAGTGTTAGAAAAAGTCTGTAAAAATGGCAATTTTGGTGACATTGAGGCTTTAAAAAGTAGTTATTCAACATGAGGCACAATCCAAATGACATTTTGAATCAATTTTTCTACAGTCCAAAAAATCTATTATCTGATGAAAAGCGATTACCCGTGACCTGTCAAACTTTCTCCAGATGGTCAGAAATGGTAAGTTTTTTTACGTTTAATTTTTTGACTGTAAATTACTATTGCATGTGAATTCTCACTTTTGGAACTAAAATAAGTGTGTTTAGAGTCATTTTAATGCCTGAAATTGGTCGAAATACAAGTTTCTGAAAAGGAGAAAAAGTCTGTAAAAATGGCAATTTTGGGTCACGTTGAGGCTTTAAAAAGTGGTTATTCAACATGAGGCACAATCCAAATGACATTTTGAATGAATTTTTCTACAGTCCAAAAAATCAATTTCTGATGAAAAACGATGACCCGTGACCTGTCAAACTTTCTCCAGATGGTCAGAAATGGTAATTTTTTTATATTTAATTTTTGGACTGTAAATGACTTTTGCATGTGAATTATCTCTTTTGGAACTGAAATAAGTGTGTTTAGAGTCATTTTAATGCCTGAAATTGGTCGAAATAGAAGCTTCTGAGTAGGAAAAAAAGACTGTAAAAATGGCAATTTTGGTGACATTGAGGCTTTAAAAAGTAGTTATTCAACATGAGGCACAATCCAAATGACATTTTGAATACATTTTTCTACAGTCCAAAAAATCTATTTCTGATGAAAAACGATCACCCGTGACCTGTCGAACTTTCTCCAGATAGTCAGAAAAGGTAATTTTCTACTGTTTAATTTGTTGACTGTAAATGACTATTGCATGTGAATTATCACTTTTGGAACTAAAGTAAGTGTGTTTAGAGTCATTTTAATGCCTGAAATTGGTCGAAATAGAAGCTTCTGAGTAGGAGAAAAAGTCTGTAAAAATGGCAATTTTGGTGACTTTGAGGCTTTAAAAAGTAGTTATTCAACATGAGGCACAATCCAAATGACATTTTGAATCAATTTATCTACAGTCCGTTTAAAAACGATGACCCGTGACCTGTCGAACTTTCTCCAGATGGTCAGAAATGGTAATTTTTTAATGTTTAATTTTTTGACTGTAAATGACTATTGCATGTGAATTATCACTTTTGGAACTAAAATACGTGTGTTTAGAGTCATTTTAATGCCTGAAATTGGTCGAAATACAAGCTTCTGAGAAGGAGAAAAAGTCTGTAAAAACTGGCAATTTTGGGTCACATTGAGGCTTTAAAAAGTGGTTATTCAACATGAGGCACAATCCAACTGACATTTTGAATCAATTTATCTATAGTCCGAAAAAACAATTTTCTAATTAAAAACGATGACCCGTGACCTGTCGAACTTTCTCTAGATGGTCAGAAAAGGTAATTTTTTAATGATTAATTTGTTGACTGTAAATGACTATTGCATGTGAATTATTACTTTTGGAACTAAAATAAGTGTGTTTAGAGTCATTTTAATGCCTGAAATTGGTCGAAATACAAGCTTCTGAGAAGGAGAGAAAGTCTGTAAAAATGGCAATTTTGGTGACATTGAGGCTTTAAAAAGTAGTTATTCAACATGAGGCACAATCCAAATGACATTTTGAATCAATTTATCTACAGTCCGAAAAAACAATTTTCTAATTAAAAATGATGACCCTTGACCTGTCGAACTTTCTCCAAATGGTCAGAAAAGGTAATTTTTTAATGATTAATTTTTTGACTGTAAATGACTATTGCATGTGAATTATCACTTTTGGAACTAAAATAAGTGTGTTTAGTCATTGTAATGCCTGAAATTGGTCGAAATACAAGCTTCTGAGAAGGAGAATAAGTCTGTAAAAATGGCAATTTTGGTGACTTAGAGGCTTTAAAAAGTAGTTATTCAACATGAGGCACAATCCAAATGACATTTTGAATACATTTTTCTACAGTCCAAAAAATCTATTTCTGATGAAAAACGATGACCCACCTGTCGAACTTTCTCCAGATGGTCTGAAAAGGAAATTTTTTATTGTTTTATTTGTTGACTGTAAATGACTATTGCATGTGAATTATCACTTTTGGAACTAAAGTAAGTGTGTTTAGAGTCATTTTAATGCCTGAAATTGGTCGAAATAGAAGCTTCTGAGTAGGAGAAAAAGTCTGTAAAAATGGCAATTTTGGGTCACATTGAGGCTTTAAAAAGTGGTTATTCAACATGAGGCACAATCCAAATGACATTTTGAATACATTTTTCTACAGTCCAAAAAATCAATTTCTGATGAAAAACGATGACCCGTGACCTGTCGAACTTTCTCCAGATAGTCAGAAAAGGTAATTTTCTACTGTTTAATTTGTTGACTGTAAATGACTATTGCATGTGAATTATCAAGTTTGGAACTAAAATAAGTGTGTTTAGAGTCATTTTAATGCCTGAAATTGGTCGAAATAGAAGCTACTGAGTGTTAGAAAAAGTCGGTAAAAATGGCAATTTTGGGTCACATTGAGGCTTTAAAAAATGGTTATTCAACATGAGGCACAATCCAAATGACATTTTCAATAAATTTTTCTAAAGTCCAAAAAATCAATTTCTGATGAAAAACGATGACCCGTGACCTGTCAAACTTTCTCCAGATGGTCAGAAATGGTAATTTTTTTATATTTAATTTGTTGACTGTAAATGACTATTGCATGTGAATTATTACTTTTGGAACTAAAATAAGTGTGTTTAGAGTCATTTTAATGCCTGAAATTGGTCGAAATACAAGCTTCTGAGAAGGAGAAAAAGTCTGTAAAAATGGCAATTTTGGTGACATTGAGGCTTTAAAAAGAAGTTATTCAACATGAGGCATAATCCAAATGACAGTTTGAATCAATTTTTCTACAGTCCAAAAAATCAATTTCTGATGAAAAACGATTATCCGTGACCTGTCGAACTTTCTCCAGATGGTCAGAAATGGTAAGTTTTTTTTATATTTAATTTTTGGACTGTAAATGACTATTGCATGTGAATTATCACTTTTGGAACTAAAATAGGTGTGTTTAGAGACATTTTAATGCCTGAAATTGGTCGAAATACAAGCTTCTGAGAAGGAGAAAAAGTCTGTAAAAATGGCAATTTTGGTGACATTGAGGCTTTAAAAAGTAGTTATACAACATGAGGCATAATCCAAATGACATTTTGAATACATTTTTCTACAGTCCAAAAAATCAATTTCTAATGAAAAACGATGACCCGTGACCTGTCGAACTTTATCCAGATGGTCAGAAATGGTAAGTTTTTTTATATTTAATTTTTGGCCTGTAAATGACTATTGCATGTGAATTATTACTTTTGGAACTAAAATAAGTGTGTTTAGAGTCATTTTAATGCCTGAAATTGCTCGAAATACAAGCTTCTGAGAAGGAGAAAAAGTCTGTAAAGATGGCAATTTTGGTGACATCGAGGCTTTAAAAAGTAGTTATTCAACATGAGGCACAATCCAAATGACATTTTGAATCAAATTTTCTACAGACCCCAAAAATAAACTTCTTATGAAAAACGATGACCCGTGACCTGTCAAACTTTCTCCAGATGGTCAGAAATGGTAATTTTTTTATATTTAATTTTTGCACTGTAAATGACTTTTGCATGTGAATGATCTCTTTTGGAACTAAAATAAGTGTGTTTAGAGTCATTTTAATGCCTGAAATTGGTCGAAATAGAAGCTTCTGAGTAGGAGAAAAAGTCTGTAAAAATGGCAATTTTGGTGACATTGAGGCTTTAAAAAGTAGTTATTCAACATGAGGCACAATCCAAATGACATTTTGAATCAATTTATCTATAGTCCAAAAAAATCAATTTTCTGATTAAAAACGATGACCCGTGCCCTGTCGAACTTTCTCCAGATGGTCAGAAAAGGTAATTTTTTAATGTTTAATTTTTGGACTGTAAATGACTATTGCATGTGAATTATCACTTTTGGAACTAAAATACGTGTGTTTAGAGTCATATTAATGACTGAAATTGGTCGAAATAGAAGCTACTGAGTAGGAGAAAAGGTCTGTAAAAATGGCAATTTTGGTGACATTAACGCTTTAAAAAGTAGTTATTCAACATGAGGCACAATTCAACTGACATTTTGAATCAATTTATCTATAGTCCGAAAAAACAATTTTCTAATTAAAAACGATAACCCGTGACCTGTCGAACTTTCTCTAGATGGTCAGAAAAGGTAATTTTTTAATGATTAATTTGTTGACTGTAAATGACTATTGCATGTGAATTATTACTTTTGGAACTAAAATAAGTGTGTTTAGAGTCATTTTAATGCCTGAAATTGGTCGAAATACAAGCTTCTGAGAAGGAGAAAAAGTCTGTAAAAATGGCAATTTTGGTGACATTGAGGCTTTAAAAAGAAGTTATTCAACATGAGGCATAATCCAAATGACAGTTTGAATCAATTTTTCTACAGTCCAAAAAATCAATTTCTGATGAAAAACGATTATCCGTGACCTGTCGAACTTTCTCCAGATGGTCAGAAATGGTAAGTTTTTTTTATATTTAATTTTTGGACTGTAAATGACTATTGCATGTGAATTATCACTTTTGGAACTAAAATAGGTGTGTTTAGAGACATTTTAATGCCTGAAATTGGTCGAAATACAAGCTTCTGAGAAGGAGAAAAAGTCTGTAAAAATGGCAATTTTGGTGACATTGAGGCTTTAAAAAGTAGTTATACAACATGAGGCATAATCCAAATGACATTTTGAATACATTTTTCTACAGTCCAAAAAATCAATTTCTAATGAAAAACGATGACCCGTGACCTGTCGAACTTTATCCAGATGGTCAGAAATGGTAAGTTTTTTTATATTTAATTTTTGGCCTGTAAATGACTATTGCATGTGAATTATTACTTTTGGAACTAAAATAAGTGTGTTTAGAGTCATTTTAATGCCTGAAATTGCTCGAAATACAAGCTTCTGAGAAGGAGAAAAAGTCTGTAAAGATGGCAATTTTGGTGACATCGAGGCTTTAAAAAGTAGTTATTCAACATGAGGCACAATCCAAATGACATTTTGAATCAAATTTTCTACAGACCCCAAAAATAAACTTCTTATGAAAAACGATGACCCGTGACCTGTCAAACTTTCTCCAGATGGTCAGAAATGGTAATTTTTTTATATTTAATTTTTGCACTGTAAATGACTTTTGCATGTGAATGATCTCTTTTGGAACTAAAATAAGTGTGTTTAGAGTCATTTTAATGCCTGAAATTGGTCGAAATAGAAGCTTCTGAGTAGGAGAAAAAGTCTGTAAAAATGGCAATTTTGGTGACATTGAGGCTTTAAAAAGTAGTTATTCAACATGAGGCACAATCCAAATGACATTTTGAATCAATTTATCTATAGTCCAAAAAAATCAATTTTCTGATTAAAAACGATGACCCGTGCCCTGTCGAACTTTCTCCAGATGGTCAGAAAAGGTAATTTTTTAATGTTTAATTTTTGGACTGTAAATGACTATTGCATGTGAATTATCACTTTTGGAACTAAAATAAGTGTGTTTAGAGTCATTTTAATGCCTGAAATTGGTCGAAATACAAGTTTCTGAGAAGGAGAAAAAGTCTGTAAAAATGGCAATTTTGGTGACATTGAGGCTTTAAAAAGTAGTTATTCAACATTAGGCACAATCCAAATGACATTTTGAATACATTTTTCTACAGTCCAAAAAATCAATTTCTGATTAAAAACGATGACCCGTGACCTGTCGAACTTTCTCCAGATGGTCAGAAATGGTAATTTTTTAATGTTTAATTTTTTGACTGTAAATGACTATTGCATGTGAATTATCACTTTTGGAACTAAAATACGTGTGTTTAGAGTCATATTAATGACTGAAATTGGTCGAAATAGAAGCTACTGAGTAGGAGAAAAGGTCTGTAAAAATGGCAATTTTGGTGACATTGAGGCTTTAAAAAGTAGTTATTCAACATGAGGCACAATCCAAATGACATTTTGAATCAATTTATCTACAGTCCGAAAAAACAATTTTCTAATTAAAAACGATGACCCTTGACCTGTCGAACTTTCTCCAAATGGTCAGAAAAGGTAATTTTTTAATGATTAATTTTTTGACTGTAAATGACTATTGCATGTGAATTATTACTTTTGGAACTAAAATAAGTGTGTTTAGAGTCATTTTAATGCCTGAAATTGGTCGAAATACAAGCTTCTGAGAAGGAGAAAAAGTCTGTAAAAATGGCAATTTTGGTGACATTGAGGCTTTAAAAAGAAGTTATTCAACATGAGGCACAATCCAAATGACATTTTGAATACATTTTTCTACAGTCCAAAAAATCTATTTCTGATGAAAAACGATGACCCACCTGTCGAACTTTCTCCAGATGGTCAGAAATTGTAATTTTTTAATGTTTAATTTTTTGACTGTAAATGACTATTGCATGTGAATTATCACTTTTGGAACTAAAATAAGTGTGTTTAGAGTCATTTTAATGCCTGAAATTGGTCGAAATACAAGCTTCTGAGAAGGAGAAAAAGTCTGTAAAAATGGCAATTTTTGTGACTTTGAGGCTTTAAAAAGTAGTTATTCAACATGAGGCACAATCCAAATGACATTTTGAATACATTTTTCTACAGTCCAAAAAATCTATTTCTGATGAAAAACGATGACCCGTGACCTGTCGAACTTTCTCCAGATGGTCTGAAAAGGTAATTTTTTATTGTTTAATTTGTTGACTGTAAATGACTATTGCATGTGAATTATCACTTTTGGAACTAAAATAAGTGTGTTTAGAGTCATTTTAATGCCTGAAATTGGTCGAAATACAAGCTTCTGAGTAGGAGAAAAAGTCTGTAAAAATGGCTATTTTGGTGACATTGAGGCTTAAAAAAGTAGTTATTCAACATGAGGCACAATCCAAATGACATTTTGAATCAATTTATCTATAGTCCGAAAAAACAATTTTCTAATTAAAAACGATGACCCGTGACCTGTCGAACTTTCTCCAGATGGTCAGAAATGGTAATTTTTTAATGTTTAATTTTTGGACTGTAAATGACTATTGCATGTGAATTATCACTTTTGGAACTAAAATAAGTGTGTTTAGAGACATTTTAATGCCTGAAATTGGTCGAAATACAAGCTTCTGAGAAGGAGAAAAAGTCTGTAAAAATGGCAATTTTGGTGACATTGAGGCTTTAAAAAGTAGTTATTCAACATGAGGCACAATCCAAATGACATTTTGAATCAAATTTTCTACAGACCCCAAAAATAAACTTCTTATGAAAAACGATGACCCGTGACCTGTCAAACTTTCTCCAGATGGTCAGAAATGGTAATTTTTTTATATTTAATTTTTGCACTGTAAATGACTTTTGCATGTGAATTATCTCTTTTGGAACTAAAATAAGTGTGTTTAGAGTCATTTTAATGCCTGAAATTGGTCGAAATACAAGCTTCTGAGGAGAAAAAGTCTGTAAAAATGGCAATTTTGGGTCACTTCGAGGCTTTAAAAAGTGGTTATTCAACATGAGGCATAATCCAAATGACATATTGAATCAATTTTTCTACAGTCCAAAAAATCGATTTTCTGATGAAAAGCGATTATCCGTGACCTGTCGAACTTTCTCCAGATGGTCAGAAATGGTAAGTTTTTTTATATTTAATTTTTGGACTGTAAATGACTATTGCATGTGAATTATCACTTTTGGAACTAAAATAAGTGTAGAGACATTTTAATGCCTGAAATTGGTCGAAATACAAGCTTCTGAGAAGGAGAAAAAGTCTGTAAAAATGGCAATTTTGGTGACATTGAGGCTTTAAAAAGTAGTTATTCAACATGAGGCACAATCCAAATGACATTTTGAATCAATTTATCTATAGTCCAAAAAAATCAATTTTCTGATTAAAAACGATGACCCGTGCCCTGTCGAACTTTCTCCAGATGGTCAGAAAAGGTAATTTTTTAATGTTTAATTTTTTGACTGTAAATGACTATTGCATGTGAATTATCACTTTTGGAACTAAAATAAGTGTGTTAGAGTCATTTTAATGCCTGAAATTGGTCGAAATACAAGCTTCTGAGAAGGAGAAAAAGTCTGCATAAATGGAAATTTTGGGTCACATTGAGGCTTTACAAAGTAGTTATTCAACATGAGGCATAATCCAAATGACATTTTGAATCAATTTTTCTACAGTCCAAAAAATCTATTATCTGATGAAAAGTGATTACCCGTGACCTGTCAAACTTTCTCCAGATGGTCAGAAATGGTAAGTTTTTTTATATTTAATTTTTGGACTGTAAATGACTATTGCATGTGAATTATCACTTTTGGAACTAAAATAAGTGTGTTTAGAGTCATTTTAATGCCTGAAATTGGTCGAAATACAAGTTTCTGAGAAGGAGAAAAAGTCTGTAAAAATGGCACTTTTAGTGACTTAGAGGCTTTAAAAAGTAGTTATTCAACATGAGGCACAATCCAAATGACATTTTGAATACATTTTTCTACAGTCCAAAAAATCAATTTCTGATGAAAAACGATGACCCACCTGTCGAACTTTCTCCAGATGGTCTGAAAAGGAAATTTTTTATTGTTTAATTTGTTGACTGTAAATGACTATTGCATGTGAATTATCACTTTTGGAACTAAAGTAAGTGTGTTTAGAGTCATTTTAATGCCTGAAATTGGTCGAAATAGAAGCTTCTGAGTAGGCGAAAAAGTCTGTAAAAATGGCAATTTTGGTGACTTTAAAGCTTTAAAAAGTAGTTATTCAACATGAGGCACAATCCAAATGACATTTTGAATCAATTTCTCTACAGTCCAAAAAATCAATTTCTGATTAAAAACGATGACCCGTGACCTGTCGAACTTTCTCCAGATGGTCAGAAATCGTAATTTTTTAATGTTTAATTTTTTGACTGTAAATGACTATTGCATGTGAATTATCACTTTTGGAACTAAAATAAGTGTGTTTAGAGTCATTTTAATGCCTGAAATTGGTCGAAATAAAAGCTACTGAGTGTTAGAAAAAGTCTGTAAAAATGGCAATTTTGGTGACATTGAAGCTTTAAAAAGTAGTTATTCAACATGAGGCACCATCCAAATGACATTTTGAACCAATTTATCTACAGTCCAAAAAATCAATTTCTGATTAAAAACGATGACCCGTGACCTGTCGAACTTTCTCCAGATGGTCTTAAATGGTAATTTTTTTATGTTTAATTTTTTGACTGTAAATTACTATTGCATGTGAATTATCACTTTTGGAACTAAAATAAGTGTGTTTAGAGTCATTTTAATGCCTGAAATTGGTCGAAATACATGTTTCTGAGAAGGAGAAAAAGTCTGTAAAAATGGCAATTTTGGGTCCCATTGAGGCTTTAAAAAGTGGTTATTCAACATGAGGCACAATCCAAATGGCATTTTGAATACAGTTTTTCTACAGTCCAAATCATCCATTTCTGATGAGAACGATGACCCGTGACCTGTCGAACTTTCTCCAGATAGTCAGAAAAGGTAATTTTCTACTGTTTAATTTGTTGACTGTAAATGACTATTACATGTGAATGATCACTTTTGGAACTAAAATAAGTGTGTTTAGAGTCATTTTAATGCCTGAAATTGGTTGAAATACAAGCTTCTGAGAAGGAGAAAAAGTCTGTAAAAATGGCAATTTTGGTGACATTGAGGCTTTAAAAAGTAGTTATTCAACATGAGGCACAATCCAAATGACATTTTGAATCAAATTTTCTACAGACCCCAAAAATAAACTTCTTATGAAAAACGATGACCCGTGACCTGTCAAACTTTCTCCAGATGGTCAGAAATGGTAATTTTTTTATATTTAATTTTTGCACTGTAAATGACTATTGCATGTGAATTATCACTTTTGGAACTAAAATAAGTGTGTTTAGAGACATTTTAATGCCTGAAATTGGTCGAAATACAAGCTTCTGAGAAGGAGAAAAAGTCTGTAAAAATGGCAATTTTGGTGACATTGAGGCTTTAAAAAGTAGTTATACAACATGAGGCATAATCCAAATGACATTTTGAATACATTTTTCTACAGTCCAAAAAATCAATTTCTAATGAAAAACGATGACCCGTGACCTGTCGAACTTTATCCAGATGGTCAGAAATGGTACGTTTTTTTATATTTAATTTTTGGCCTGTAAATGACTATTGCATGTGAATTATTACTTTTGGAACTAAAATAAGTGTGTTTAGAGTCATTTTAATGCCTGAAATTGCTCGAAATACAAGCTTCTGAGAAGGAGAAAAAGTCTGTAAAGATGGCAATTTTGGTGACATTGAGGCTTTAAAAAGTAGTTATTCAACATGAGGCACATTCCAAATGACATTTTGAATCAAATTTTCTACAGACCCCAAAAATAAACTTCTTATGAAAAACGATGACCCGTGACCTGTCAAACTTTCTCCAGATTGTCAGAAATGGTAATTTTTTTTATATTAAATTTTTGCACTGTAAATGACTTTTGCATGTGAATTATCTCTTTTGGAACTAAAATAAGTGTGTTTAGAGTCATTTTAATGCCTGAAATTGGTCGAAATACAAGCTTCTGAGAAGGAGAGAAAGTCTGTAAAAATGGCAATTTTGGTGACATTGCGGCTTTAAAAAGTAGTTATTCAACATGAGGCACAATCCAAATGACATTTTGAATCAATTTATCTACAGTCCGAAAAAACAATTTTCTAATTAAAAACGATGACCCTTGACCTGTCGAACTTTCTCCAAATGGTCAGAAAAGGTAATTTTTTAATGATTAATTTTTTGACTGTAAATGACTATTGCATGTGAATTATTACTTTTGGAACTAAAATAAGTGTGTTTAGAGTCATTTTAATGCCTGAAATTGGTCGAAATACAAGCTTCTGAGAAGGAGAAAAAGTCTGTAAAAATGGCAATTTTGGTGACATTGAGGCTTTAAAAAGAAGTTATTCAACATGAGGCATAATCCAAATGACAGTTTGAATCAATTTTTCTACAGTCCAAAAAATCTATTTTCTGATGAAAAGCAATTACCCGTGACCTGTCAAACTTTCTCCAGAAGGTCAGAAATGGTAAGTTTTTTTATATTTAATTTTTGGACTGTAAATGACTATTGCATGTGAATTATCACTTTTGGAACTAAAATAAGTGTGTTTAGTCATTGTAATGCCTGAAATTGGTCGAAATACAAGCTTCTGAGAAGGAGAATAAGTCTGTAAAAATGGCAATTTTAGTGACTTAGAGGCTTTAAAAAGTAGTTATTCAACATGAGGCACAATCCAAATGACATTTTGAATACATTTTTCTACAGTCCAAAAAATCTATTTCTGATGAAAAACGATGACCCACCTGTCGAACTTTCTCCAGATGGTCTGAAAAGGAAATTTTTTATTGTTTAATTTGTTGACTGTAAATGACTATTGCATGTGAATTATCACTTTTGGAACTAAAGTAAGTGTGTTTAGAGTCATTTTAATGCCTGAAATTGGTCGAAATAGAAGCTTCTGAGTAGGCGAAAAAGTCTGTAAAAATGGCAATTTTGGTGACTTTAAAGCTTTAAAAAGTAGTTATTCAACATGAGGCACAATCCAAATGACATTTTGAATACATTTTTCTACAGTCCAAAAAATCTATTTCTGATGAAAAACGATGACCCACCTGTCGAACTTTCTCCAGATGGTCTGAAAAGGAAATTTTTTATTGTTTAATTTGTTGACTGTAAATGACTATTGCATGTGAATTATCACTTTTGGAACTAAAGTAAGTGTGTTTAGAGTCATTTTAATGCCTGAAATTGGTCGAAATAGAAGCTTCTGAGTAGGCGAAAAAGTCTGTAAAAATGGCAATTTTGGTGACATTGAAGCTTTAAAAAGTAGTTATTCAACATGAGGCACCATCCAAATGACATTTTGAACCAATTTATCTACAGTCCAAAAAATCAATTTCTGATTAAAAACGATGACCCGTGACCTGTCGAACTTTCTCCAGATGGTCTTAAATGGTAATTTTTTTATGTTTAATTTTTTGACTGTAAATTACTATTGCATGTGAATTATCACTTTTGGAACTAAAATAAGTGTGTTTAGAGTCATTTTAATGCCTGAAATTGGTCGAAATACATGTTTCTGAGAAGGAGAAAAAGTCTGTAAAAATGGCAATTTTGGGTCCCATTGAGGCTTTAAAAAGTGGTTATTCAACATGAGGCACAATCCAAATGGCATTTTGAATACAGTTTTTCTACAGTCCAAATCATCCATTTCTGATGAGAACGATGACCCGTGACCTGTCGAACTTTCTCCAGATAGTCAGAAAAGATAATTTTCTACTGTTTAATTTGTTGACTGTAAATGACTATTACATGTGAATGATCACTTTTGGAACTAAAATAAGTGTGTTTAGAGTCATTTTAATGCCTGAAATTGGTTGAAATACAAGCTTCTGAGAAGGAGAAAAAGTCTGTAAAAATGGCAATTTTGGTGACATTGAGGCTTTAAAAAGTAGTTATTCAACATGAGGCACAATCCAAATGACATTTTGAATCAAATTTTCTACAGACCCCAAAAATAAACTTCTTATGAAAAACGATGACCCGTGACCTGTCAAACTTTCTCCAGATGGTCAGAAATGGTAATTTTTTTATATTTAATTTTTGCACTGTAAATGACTTTTGCATGTGAATTATCTCTTTTGGAACTAAAATAAGTGTGTTTAGAGTCATTTTAATGCCTGAAATTGGTCGAAATACAAGCTTCTGAGAAGGAGAAAAAGTCTGTAAAAATGGCAATTTTGGGTCACTTCGAGGCTTTAAAAAGTGGTTATTCAACATGAGGCATAATCCAAATGACATTTTGAATCAATTTTTCTACAGTCCAAAAAATCGATTTTCTGATGAAAAGCGATTATCCGTGACCTGTCGAACTTTCTCCAGATGGTCAGAAATGGTAAGTTTTTTTATATTTAATTTTTGGACTGTAAATGACTATTGCATGTGAATTATCACTTTTGGAACTAAAATAAGTGTGTTTAGAGACATTTTAATGCCTGAAATTGGTCGAAATACAAGCTTCTGAGAAGGAGAAAAAGTCTGTAAAAATGGCAATTTTGGTGACATTGAGGCTTTAAAAAGTAGTTATACAACATGAGGCATAATCCAAATGACATTTTGAATACATTTTTCTACAGTCCAAAAAATCAATTTCTAATGAAAAACGATGACCCGTGACCTGTCGAACTTTATCCAGATGGTCAGAAATGGTACGTTTTTTTATATTTAATTTTTGGCCTGTAAATGACTATTGCATGTGAATTATTACTTTTGGAACTAAAATAAGTGTGTTTAGAGTCATTTTAATGCCTGAAATTGCTCGAAATACAAGCTTCTGAGAAGGAGAAAAAGTCTGTAAAGATGGCAATTTTGGTGACATTGAGGCTTTAAAAAGTAGTTATTCAACATGAGGCACAATCCAAATGACATTTTGAATCAAATTTTCTACAGACCCCAAAAATAAACTTCTTATGAAAAACGATGACCCGTGACCTGTCAAACTTTCTCCAGATGGTCAGAAATGGTAATTTTTTTATATTTAATTTTTGCACTGTAAATGACTTTTGCATGTGAATTATCTCTTTTGGAACTAAAATAAGTGTGTTTAGAGTCATTTTAATGCCTGAAATTGGTCGAAATACAAGCTTCTGAGGAGAAAAAGTCTGTAAAAATGGCAATTTTGGGTCACTTCGAGGCTTTAAAAAGTGGTTATTCAACATGAGGCATAATCCAAATGACATATTGAATCAATTTTTCTACAGTCCAAAAAATCGATTTTCTGATGAAAAGCGATTATCCGTGACCTGTCGAACTTTCTCCAGATGGTCAGAAATGGTAAGTTTTTTTATATTTAATTTTTGGACTGTAAATGACTATTGCATGTGAATTATCACTTTTGGAACTAAAATAAGTGTAGAGACATTTTAATGCCTGAAATTGGTCGAAATACAAGCTTCTGAGAAGGAGAGAAAGTCTGTAAAAATGGCAATTTTGGTGACATTGAGGCTTTAAAAAGTAGTTATTCAACATGAGGCACAATCCAAATGACATTTTGAATCAATTTATCTACAGTCCGAAAAAACAATTTTCTAATTAAAAACGATGACCCTTGACCTGTCGAACTTTCTCCAAATGGTCAGAAAAGGTAATTTTTTAATGATTAATTTTTTGACTGTAAATGACTATTGCATGTGAATTATTACTTTTGGAACTAAAATAAGTGTGTTTAGAGTCATTTTAATGCCTGAAATTGGTCGAAATACAAGCTTCTGAGAAGGAGAAAAAGTCTGTAAAAATGGCAATTTTGGTGACATTGAGGCTTTAAAAAGAAGTTATTCAACATGAGGCATAATCCAAATGACAGTTTGAATCAATTTTTCTACAGTCCAAAAAATCTATTTTCTGATGAAAAGCAATTACCCGTGACCTGTCAAACTTTCTCCAGATGGTCAGAAATGGTAAGTTTTTTTATATTTAATTTTTGGACTGTAAATGACTATTGCATGTGAATTATCACTTTTGGAACTAAAATAAGTGTGTTTAGTCATTGTAATGCCTGAAATTGGTCGAAATACAAGCTTCTGAGAAGGAGAATAAGTCTGTAAAAATGGCAATTTTAGTGACTTAGAGGCTTTAAAAAGTAGTTATTCAACATGAGGCACAATCCAAATGACATTTTGAATACATTTTTCTACAGTCCAAAAAATCTATTTCTGATGAAAAACGATGACCCACCTGTCGAACTTTCTCCAGATGGTCTGAAAAGGAAATTTTTTATTGTTTAATTTGTTGACTGTAAATGACTATTGCATGTGAATTATCACTTTTGGAACTAAAGTAAGTGTGTTTAGAGTCATTTTAATGCCTGAAATTGGTCGAAATAGAAGCTTCTGAGTAGGCGAAAAAGTCTGTAAAAATGGCAATTTTGGTGACTTTAAAGCTTTAAAAAGTAGTTATTCAACATGAGGCACAATCCAATTGACATTTTGAATCAATTTCTCTACAGTCCAAAAAATCAATTTCTGATTAAAAACGATGACCCGTGACCTGTCGAACTTTCTCCAGATGGTCAGAAATCGTAATTTTTTAATGTTTAATTTTTTGACTGTAAATGACTATTGCATGTGAATTATCACTTTTGGAACTAAAATAAGTGTGTTTAGAGTCATTTTAATGCCTGAAATTGGTCGAAATAAAAGCTACTGAGTGTTAGAAAAAGTCTGTAAAAATGGCAATTTTGGTGACATTGAAGCTTTAAAAAGTAGTTATTCAACATGAGGCACCATCCAAATGACATTTTGAACCAATTTATCTACAGTCCAAAAAATCAATTTCTGATTAAAAACGATGACCCGTGACCTGTCGAACTTTCTCCAGATGGTCTTAAATGGTAATTTTTTTATGTTTAATTTTTTGACTGTAAATTACTATTGCATGTGAATTATCACTTTTGGAACTAAAATAAGTGTGTTTAGAGTCATTTTAATGCCTGAAATTGGTCGAAATACATGTTTCTGAGAAGGAGAAAAAGTCTGTAAAAATGGCAATTTTGGGTCCCATTGAGGCTTTAAAGAATGGTTATTCAACATGAGGCACAATCCAAATGGCATTTTGAATACAGTTTTTCTACAGTCCAAATCATCCATTTCTGATGAGAACGATGACCCGTGACCTGTCGAACTTTCTCCAGATAGTCAGAAAAGGTAATTTTCTACTGTTTAATTTGTTGACTGTAAATGACTATTACATGTGAATGATCACTTTTGGAACTAAAATAAGTGTGTTTAGAGTCATTTTAATGCCTGAAATTGGTTGAAATACAAGCTTCTGAG
The DNA here is from genome assembly GCF_964204655.1 of Triturus cristatus. Lineage (NCBI taxonomy): Eukaryota > Metazoa > Chordata > Amphibia > Caudata > Salamandridae > Triturus > Triturus cristatus. The sequence goes on from NC_140589.1 coordinate 966,239,389, forward strand.
AAGGAGAAAAAGTCTGTAAAAATGGCAATTTTGGTGACATTGAGGCTTTAAAAAGTAGTTATTCAACATGAGGCACAATCCAAATGACATTTTGAATCAAATTTTCTACAGACCCCAAAAATAAACTTCTTATGAAAAACGATGACCCGTGACCTGTCAAACTTTCTCCAGATGGTCAGAAATGGTAATTTTTTTATATTTAATTTTTGCACTGTAAATGACTTTTGCATGTGAATTATCTCTTTTGGAACTAAAATAAGTGTGTTTAGAGTCATTTTAATGCCTGAAATTGGTCGAAATACAAGCTTCTGAGAAGGAGAAAAAGTCTGTAAAAATGGCAATTTTGGGTCACTTCGAGGCTTTAAAAAGTGGTTATTCAACATGAGGCATAATCCAAATGACATTTTGAATCAATTTTTCTACAGTCCAAAAAATCGATTTTCTGATGAAAAGCGATTATCCGTGACCTGTCGAACTTTCTCCAGATGGTCAGAAATGGTAAGTTTTTTTATATTTAATTTTTGGACTGTAAATGACTATTGCATGTGAATTATCACTTTTGGAACTAAAATAAGTGTGTTTAGAGACATTTTAATGCCTGAAATTGGTCGAAATACAAGCTTCTGAGAAGGAGAATAAGTCTGTAAAAATGGCAATTTTAGTGACTTAGAGGCTTTAAAAAGTAGTTATTCAACATGAGGCACAATCCAAATGACATTTTGAATCAAATTTTCTACAGACCCCAAAAATAAACTTCTTATGAAAAACGATGACCCGTGACCTGTCAAACTTTCTCCAGATGGTCAGAAATGGTAATTTTTTTTATATTAAATTTTTGCACTGTAAATGACTTTTGCATGTGAATTATCTTTTTTGGAACTAAAATAAGTGTGTTTAGAGTCATTTTAATGCCTGAAATTGGTCGAAATACAAGCTTCTGAGAAGGAGAGAAAGTCTGTAAAAATGGCAATTTTGGTGACATTGAGGCTTTAAAAAGTAGTTATTCAACATGAGGCACAATCCAAATGACATTTTGAATCAATTTATCTACAGTCCGAAAAAACAATTTTCTAATTAAAAACGATGACCCTTGACCTGTCGAACTTTCTCCAAATGGTCAGAAAAGGTAATTTTTTAATGATTAATTTTTTGACTGTAAATGACTATTGCATGTGAATTATTACTTTTGGAACTAAAATAAGTGTGTTTAGAGTCATTTTAATGCCTGAAATTGGTCGAAATACAAGCTTCTGAGAAGGAGAAAAAGTCTGTAAAAATGGCAATTTTGGTGACATTGAGGCTTTAAAAAGAAGTTATTCAACATGAGGCATAATCCAAATGACAGTTTGAATCAATTTTTCTACAGTCCAAAAAATCTATTTTCTGATGAAAAGCAATTACCCGTGACCTGTCAAACTTTCTCCAGAAGGTCAGAAATGGTAAGTTTTTTTATATTTAATTTTTGGACTGTAAATGACTATTGCATGTGAATTATCACTTTTGGAACTAAAATAAGTGTGTTTAGTCATTGTAATGCCTGAAATTGGTCGAAATACAAGCTTCTGAGAAGGAGAATAAGTCTGTAAAAATGGCAATTTTAGTGACTTAGAGGCTTTAAAAAGTAGTTATTCAACATGAGGCACAATCCAAATGACATTTTGAATACATTTTTCTACAGTCCAAAAAATCTATTTCTGATGAAAAACGATGACCCACCTGTCGAACTTTCTCCAGATGGTCTGAAAAGGAAATTTTTTATTGTTTAATTTGTTGACTGTAAATGACTATTGCATGTGAATTATCACTTTTGGAACTAAAGTAAGTGTGTTTAGAGTCATTTTAATGCCTGAAATTGGTCGAAATAGAAGCTTCTGAGTAGGCGAAAAAGTCTGTAAAAATGGCAATTTTGGTGACTTTAAAGCTTTAAAAAGTAGTTATTCAACATGAGGCACAATCCAAATGACATTTTGAATCAATTTCTCTACAGTCCAAAAAATCAATTTCTGATTAAAAACGATGACCCGTGACCTGTCGAACTTTCTCCAGATGGTCAGAAATCGTTATTTTTTAATGTTTAATTTTTTGACTGTAAATGACTATTGCATGTGAATTATCACTTTTGGAACTAAAATAAGTGTGTTTAGAGTCATTTTAATGCCTGAAATTGGTCGAAATAAAAGCTACTGAGTGTTAGAAAAAGTCTGTAAAAATGGCAATTTTGGTGACATTGAAGCTTTAAAAAGTAGTTATTCAACATGAGGCACCATCCAAATGACATTTTGAATCAATTTATCTACAGTCCAAAAAATCAATTTCTGATTAAAAACGATGACCCGTGACCTGTCGAACTTTCTCCAGATGGTCTTAAATGGTAATTTTTTTATGTTTAATTTTTTGACTGTAAATTACTATTGCATGTGAATTATCACTTTTGGAACTAAAATAAGTGTGTTTAGAGTCATTTTAATGCCTGAAATTGGTCGAAATACATGTTTCTGAGAAGGAGAAAAAGTCTGTAAAAATGGCAATTTTGGGTCCCATTGAGGCTTTAAAAAGTGGTTATTCAACATGAGGCACAATCCAAATGGCATTTTGAATACAGTTTTTCTACAGTCCAAATCATCCATTTCTGATGAGAACGATGACCCGTGACCTGTCGAACTTTCTCCAGATAGTCAGAAAAGGTAATTTTCTACTGTTTAATTTGTTGACTGTAAATGACTATTACATGTGAATGATCACTTTTGGAACTAAAATAAGTGTGTTTAGAGTCATTTTAATGCCTGAAATTGGTTGAAATACAAGCTTCTGAGAAGGAGAAAAAGTCTGTAAAAATGGCAATTTTGGTGACATTGAGGCTTTAAAAAGTAGTTATTCAACATGAGGCACAATCCAAATGACATTTTGAATCAAATTTTCTACAGACCCCAAAAATAAACTTCTTATGAAAAACGATGACCCGTGACCTGTCAAACTTTCTCCAGATGGTCAGAAATGGTAATTTTTTTATATTTAATTTTTGCACTGTAAATGACTTTTGCATGTGAATTATCTCTTTTGGAACTAAAATAAGTGTGTTTAGAGTCATTTTAATGCCTGAAATTGGTCGAAATACAAGCTTCTGAGAAGGAGAAAAAGTCTGTAAAAATGGCAATTTTGGGTCACTTCGAGGCTTTAAAAAGTGGTTATTCAACATGAGGCATAATCCAAATGACATTTTGAATCAATTTTTCTACAGTCCAAAAAATCGATTTTCTGATGAAAAGCGATTATCCGTGACCTGTCGAACTTTCTCCAGATGGTCAGAAATGGTAAGTTTTTTTATATTTAATTTTTGGACTGTAAATGACTATTGCATGTGAATTATCACTTTTGGAACTAAAATAGGTGTGTTTAGAGACATTTTAATGCCTGAAATTGGTCGAAATACAAGCTTCTGAGAAGGAGAAAAAGTCTGTAAAAATGGCAATTTTGGTGACATTGAGGCTTTAAAAAGTAGTTATACAACATGAGGCATAATCCAAATGACATTTTGAATACATTTTTCTACAGTCCAAAAAATCAATTTCTAATGAAAAACGATGACCCGTGACCTGTCGAACTTTATCCAGATGGTCAGAAATGGTAAGTTTTTTTATATTTAATTTTTGGCCTGTAAATGACTATTGCATGTGAATTATTACTTTTGGAACTAAAATAAGTGTGTTTAGAGTCATTTTAATGCCTGAAATTGCTCGAAATACAAGCTTCTGAGAAGGAGAAAAAGTCTGTAAAGATGGCAATTTTGGTGACATTGAGGCTTTAAAAAGTAGTTATTCAACATGAGGCACAATCCAAATGACATTTTGAATCAATTTATCTATAGTCCAAAAAAATCAATTTTCTGATTAAAAACGATGACCCGTGCCCTGTCAAACTTTCTCCAGATGGTCAGAAAAGGTAATTTTTTAATGTTTAATTTTTTGACTGTAAATGACTATTGCATGTGAATTATCACTTTTGGAACTAAAATAAGTGTGTTAGAGTCATTTTAATGCCTGAAATTGGTCGAAATACAAGCTTCTGAGAAGGAGAAAAAGTCTGCATAAATGGAAATTTTGGGTCACATTGAGGCTTTACAAAGTAGTTATTCAACATGAGGCATAATCCAAATGACATTTTGAATCAATTTTTCTACAGTCCAAAAAATCTATTATCTGATGAAAAGTGATTACCCGTGACCTGTCAAACTTTCTCCAGATGGTCAGAAATGGTAAGTTTTTTTATATTTAATTTTTGGACTGTAAATGACTATTGCATGTGAATTATCACTTTTGGAACTAAAATAAGTGTGTTTAGAGTCATTTTAATGCCTGAAATTGGTCGAAATACAAGTTTCTGAGAAGGAGAAAAAGTCTGTAAAAATGGCAATTTTGGTGACATTGAGGCTTTAAAAAGTAGTTATTCAACATGAGGCACAATCCAAATGACATTTTGAATCAATTTCTCTACAGTCCAAAAAATCAATTTCTGATTAAAAACGATGACCCGTGACCTGTCGAACTTTCTCCAGATGGTCAGAAATCGTAATTTTTTAATGTTTAATTTTTTGACTGTAAATGACTATTGCATGTGAATTATCACTTTTGGAACTAAAATAAGTGTGTTTAGAGTCATTTTAATGCCTGAAATTGGTCGAAATAAAAGCTACTGAGTGTTAGAAAAAGTCTGTAAAAATGGCAATTTTGGTGACATTGAAGCTTTAAAAAGTAGTTATTCAACATGAGGCACCATCCAAATGACATTTTGAACCAATTTATCTACAGTCCAAAAAATCAATTTCTGATTAAAAACGATGACCCGTGACCTGTCTAACTTTCTCCAGATGGTCTTAAATGGTAATTTTTTTATGTTTAATTTTTTGACTGTAAATTACTATTGCATGTGAATTATCACTTTTGGAACTAAAATAAGTGTGTTTAGAGTCATTTTAATGCCTGAAATTGGTCGAAATACATGTTTCTGAGAAGGAGAAAAAGTCTGTAAAAATGGCAATTTTGGGTCCCATTGAGGCTTTAAAAAGTGGTTATTCAACATGAGGCACAATCCAAATGGCATTTTGAATACAGTTTTTCTACAGTCCAAATCATCCATTTCTGATGAGAACGATGACCCGTGACCTGTCGAACTTTCTCCAGATAGTCAGAAAAGGTAATTTTCTACTGTTTAATTTGTTGACTGTAAATGACTATTACATGTGAATGATCACTTTTGGAACTAAAATAAGTGTGTTTAGAGTCATTTTAATGCCTGAAATTGGTAGAAATAGAAGCTACTGAGTAGGAGAAAAAGTCTGTAAAAATGGCAATTTTGGTGACTTTGAGGCTTTAAAGAGTAGTTATTCAACATGAGGCACATTCCAAATGTCATTTTGAATCAATTTATCTACAGTCCAAAAAATCAATTTCTGATGAAAATCGATGACCCGTGACCTGTCGAACTTTCTCCAGATAGTCAGAAAAGGTAATTTTCTACTGTTTAATTTGGTGACTGTAAATGACTATTGCATGTGAATTATCACTTTTGGAACTTAAATAAGTGTGTTTAGAGTCATTTTAATGCCTGAAATTGGTCGAAATATAAGCTCCTGAGTAGGAGAAAAAGTCTTTAAAAATGGCAATTTTGGTGACATTGAGGCTTTAAAAAGGAGTTATTCAACATGAGGCACAATCCAAATGACATTTTGAATACATTTTTCTACAGTCCAAAAAATCTATTTCTGATGAAAAACGATGACCCACCTGTCGAACTTTCTCCAGATGGTCTGAAAAGGAAATTTTTTATTGTTTTATTTGTTGACTGTAAATGACTATTGCATGTGAATTATCACTTTTGGAACTAAAGTAAGTGTGTTTAGAGTCATTTTAATGCCTGAAATTGGTCGAAATAGAAGCTTCTGAGTAGGAGAAAAAGTCTGTAAAAATGGCAATTTTGGTGACTTTGAGGCTTTAAAAAGTAGTTATTCAACATGAGGCACAATCCAAATGACATTTTGAATCAATTTCTCTACAGTCCAAAAAATCAATTTCTGATTAAAAACGATGACCCGTGACCTGTCGAACTTTCTCCAGATGGTCAGAAATCGTAATTTTTTAATGTTTAATTTTTTGACTGTAAATGACTATTGCATGTGAATTATCACTTTTGGAACTAAAATAAGTGTGTTTAGAGTCATTTTAATGCCTGAAATTGGTCGAAATACAAGCTTCTGAGAAGGAGAAAAAGTCTGTAAAAATGGCAATTTTGGGTCACATTGAGGCTTTAAAAAGTGGTTATTCAACATGAGGCACAATCCAAATGACATTTTGAATACATTTTTCTACAGTCCAAAAAATCAATTTCTGATGAAAAACGATGACCCGTGACCTGTCGAACTTTCTCCAGATAGTCAGAAAAGGTAATTTTCTACTGTTTAATTTGTTGACTGTAAATGACTATTGCATGTGAATTATCAAGTTTGGAACTAAAATAAGTGTGTTTAGAGTCATTTTAATGCCTGAAATTGGTCGAAATAGAAGCTACTGAGTGTTAGAAAAAGTCTGTAAAAATGGCAATTTTGGTGACATTGAGGCTTTAAAAAGTAGTTATTCAACATGAGGCACAATCCAAATGACATTTTGAATCAATTTATCTACAGTCCAAAAAATCAATTTCTGATTGAAAACGATGACCCGTGACCTGTCGAACTTTCTCCAGATGGTCTTAAATGGTAAGTTTTTTTATATTTAATTTTTAGACTGTAAATGACTATTGCATGTGAATTATCACTTTTGGAACTAAAATAAGTGTGTTTAGAGACATTTTAATGCCTGAAATTGGTCGAAATACAAGCTTCTGAGAAGGAGAAAAAGTCTGTAAAAATGGCAATTTTGGTGACATTGAGGCTTTAAAAAGTAGTTATTCAACATGAGGCACAATCCAAATGACATTTTGAATCAAATTTTCTACAGACCCCAAAAATAAACTTCTTATGAAAAACGATGACCCGTGACCTGTCAAACTTTCTCCAGATGGTCAGAAATGGTAATTTTTTTATATTTAATTTTTGCACTGTAAATGACTTTTGCATGTGAATTATCTCTTTTGGAACTAAAATAAGTGTGTTAGGAGTCATTTTAATGCCTGAAATTGGTCAAAATAGAAGCTTCTGAGTAGGAGAAAAAGTCTGTAAAAATAGCAATTTTGGTGACATTGAGGCTTTAAAAAGTAGTTATTCAACATGAGGCACAATCCAAATGACATTTTGAATCAATTTATCTATAGTCCAAAAAAATCAATTTTCTGATTAAAAACGATGACCCGTGCCCTGTCGAACTTTCTCCAGATGGTCAGAAAAGGTAATTTTTTAATGTTTAATTTTTTGACTGTATATGACTATTGCATGTGAATTATCACTTTTGGAACTAAAATAAGTGTGTTAGAGTCATTTTAATGCCTGAAATTGGTCGAAATACAAGCTTCTGAGAAGGAGAAAAAGTCTGTATAAATGGAAATTTTGGGTCACATTGAGGCTTTACAAAGTAGTTATTCAACATGAGGCATAATCCAAATGACATTTTGAATCAATTTTTCTACAGTCCAAAAAATCTATTATCTGATGAAAAGCGATTACCCGTGACCTGTCAAACTTTCTCCAGATGGTCAGAAATGGTAAGTTTTTTTATATTTAATTTTTGGACTGTAAATGACTATTGCATGTGAATTATCACTTTTGGAACTAAAATAAGTGTGTTTAGAGTCATTTTAATTTCTAAAATTGGTCCAAATAGAAGCTTCTGAGTAGGAGTAAAAGTCTGTAAAAATTGCAATTTTGGTGACATTGAGGCTTTAAAAAGTAGTTATTCAACATGAGGCACAATCCAAATGACATTTTGAATACATTTTTCTACAGTCCAAAAAATCTATTTCTGATGAAAAACGATGACCCGTGACCTGTCGAACTTTCTCCAGATGGTCTGAAAAGGTAATTTTTTATTGTTTAATTTGTTGACTGTAAATGACTATTGCATGTGAATTATCACTTTTGGAACTAAAATAAGTGTGTTTAGAGTCATTTTAATGCCTGAAATTGGTCGAAATAGAAGCTTCTGAGTAGGAGAAAAAGTCTGTAAAAATGGCAATTTTGGTGACTTTGAGGCTTTAAAAAGTAGTTATTCAACATGAGGCACAATCCAAATGACATTTTGAATCAATTTATCTACAGTCCAAAAAATCAATTTCTGATTAAAAACGATGACCCGTGACCTGTCGAACTTTCTCCAGATAGTCAGAAAAGGTAATTTTCTACTGTTTAATTTGGTGACTGTAAATGACTATTGCATGTGAATTATCACTTTTGGAACTAAAATAAGTGTGTTTAGAGTCATTTTAATGCCTGAAATTGGTCGAAATATAAGCTCCTGAGTAGGAGAAAAAGTATTTAAAAATGGCAATTTTGGTGACATTGAGGCTTTAAAAAGGAGTTATTCAACATGAGGCACAATCCAAATGACATTTTGAATCAATTTATCTACAGTCCAAAAAATGTATTTCTGATTAAAAACGATGACCCGTGACCTGTTGAACTTTCTCCAGATGGTCAGAAATGGTAAGTTTTTTAATGTTTAATTTTTTGACTGTAAATGACTTTTGCATGTGAATTATCACTTTTGGAACTAAAATAAGTGTGTTTAGAGTCATTTTAATGCCTGAAATTGGTCGAAATACAAGCTTCTGAGAAGGAGAATAAGTCTGTAAAAATGGCAATTTTGGTGACTTTGTAGCTTTAAAAAGTAGTTATTCAACATGAGGCACAATCCAAATGACATTTTGAATACATTTTTCTACAGTCCAAAAAATCTATTTCTGATGAAAAACGATGACCCGTGACCTGTCGAACTTTCTCCAGATGGTCTGAAAAGGTAATTTTTTATTGTTTAATTTGTTGACTGTAAATGACTATTGCATGTGAATTATCACTTTTGGAACTAAAATAAGTGTGTTTAGAGTCATTTTAATGCCTGAAATTAGTCGAAATAGAAGCTTCTGAGTAGGAGAAAAAGTCTGTAAAAATGGCAATTTTGGTGACTTTGAGGCTTTAAAAAGTAGTTATTCAACATGAGGCACAATCCAAATGTCATTTTGAATCAATTTATCTACAGTCCAAAAAATCAATTTCTGATTAAAAACGATGACCCGTGACCTGTCGAACTTTCTCCAGATGGTCTGAAAAGGTAATTTTTTATTGTTTAATTTGTTGACTGTAAATGACTATTGCATGTGAATTATCACTTTTGGAACTAAAATAAGTGTGTTTAGAGACATTTTAATGCCTGAAATTGGTCGAAATACAAGCTTCTGAGAAGGAGAAAAAGTCTGTAAAAATGGCAATTTTGGTGACATTGAGGCTTTAAAAAGTAGTTATACAACATGAGGCATAATCCAAATGACATTTTGAATACATTTTTCTACAGTCCAAAAAATCAATTTCTAATGAAAAACGATGACCCGTGACCTGTCGAACTTTATCCAGATGGTCAGAAATGGTAAGTTTTTTTATATTTAATTTTTGGCCTGTAAATGACTATTGCATGTGAATTATTACTTTTGGAACTAAAATAAGTGTGTTTAGAGTCATTTTAATGCCTGAAATTGGTCGAAATACAAGCTTCTGAGAAGGAGAAAAAGTCTGTAAAAATGGCAATTTTGGGTCACTTCGAGGCTTTAAAAAGTGGTTATTCAACATGAGGCATAATCCAAATGACATTTTGAATCAATTTTTCTACAGTCCAAAAAATCGATTTTCTGATGAAAAGCGATTATCCGTGACCTGTCGAACTTTCTCCAGATGGTCAGAAATGGTAAGTTTTTTTATATTTAATTTTTGGACTGTAAATGACTATTGCATGTGAATTATCACTTTTGGAACTAAAATAAGTGTGTTTAGAGACATTTTAATGCCTGAAATTGGTCGAAATACAAGCTTCTGAGAAGGAGAAAAAGTCTGTAAAAATGGCAATTTTGGTGACATTGAGGCTTTAAAAAGTAGTTATACAACATGAGGCATAATCCAAATGACATTTTGAATACATTTTTCTACAGTCCAAAAAATCTATTTCTGATGAAAAACGATGACCCACCTGTCGAACTTTCTCCAGATGGTCTGAAAAGGAAATTTTTCATTGTTTAATTTGTTGACTGTAAATGACTATTGCATGTGAATTATCACTTTTGGAACTAAAGTAAGTGTGTTTAGAGTCATTTTAATGCCTGAAATTGGTCGAAATAGAAGCTTCTGAGTAGGCGAAAAAGTCTGTAAAAATGGCAATTTTGGTGACTTTAAAGCTTTAAAAAGTAGTTATTCAACATGAGGCACAATCCAAATGACATTTTGAATCAATTTCTCTACAGTCCAAAAAATCAATTTCTGATTAAAAACGATGACCCGTGACCTGTCGAACTTTCTCCAGATGGTCAGAAATCGTAATTTTTTAATGTTTAATTTTTTGACTGTAAATGACTATTGCATGTGAATTATCACTTTTGGAACTAAAATAAGTGTGTTTTGAGTCATTTTAATGCCTGAAATTGGTCGAAATAAAAGCTACTGAGTGTTGGAAAAAGTCTGTAAAAATGGCAATTTTGGTGACATTAAAGCTTTAAAAAGTAGTTATTCAACATGAGGCACCATCCAAATGACATTTTGAATCAATTTATCTACAGTCCAAAAAATCAATTTCTGATTAAAAACGATGACCCGTGACCTGTCGAACTTTCTCCAGATGGTCTTAAATGGTAATTTTTTTATGTTTAATTTTTTTACTGTAAATTACTATTGCATGTGAATTATCACTTTTGGAACTAAAATAAGTGTGTTTAGAGTCATTTTAATGCCTGAAATTGGTCGAAATACAAGTTTCTGAGAAGGAGAAAAAGTCTGTAACAATGGCAATTTTGGGTCCCATTGAGGCTTTAAAAAGTGGTTATTCAACATGAGGCACAATCCAAATGGCATTTTGAATACAGTTTTTCTACAGTCCAAATCATCCATTTCTGATGAGAACGATGACCCGTGACCTGTCGAACTTTCTCCAGATAGTCAGAAAAGGTAATTTTCTACTGTTTAATTTGTTGACTGTAAATGACTATTACATGTGAATGATCATTTTTGGAACTAAAATAAGTGTGTTTAGAGTCATTTTAATGCCTGAAATTGGTTGAAATAGAAGCTACTGAGTAGGAGAAAAAGTCTGTAAAAATGGCAATTTTGGTGACTTTGAGGCTTTAAAGAGTAGTTATTCAACATGAGGCACATTCCAAATGTCATTTTGAATCAATTTATCTACAGTCCAAAAAATCAATTTCTGATGAAAATCGATGACCCGTGACCTGTCGAACTTTCTCCAGATAGTCAGAAAAGGTAATTTTCTACTGTTTAATTTGTTGACTGTAAATGACTATTGCATGTGAATTATCACTTTTGGAACTAAAATAAATGTGTTTAGAGTCATTTTAATGCCTGAAATTGGTCGAAATACAAGCTTCTGAGAAGGAGAAAAAGTCTGTAAAAATGGCAATTTTGGTGACTTTGAGGCTTTAAAAAGTAGTTATTCAACATGAGGCACAATCCAAATGACATTTTGAATCAATTTATCTACAGTCCAAAAAATCAATTTCTGATTAAAAACGATGACCCGTGACCTGTCGAACTTTCTCCAGATGGTCAGAAATGGTAATTTTTTAATGTTTAATTTTTTGACTGTAAATGACTATTGCATGTGAATTATCACTTTTGGAACTAAAATAAGTGTGTTTAGAGTCATTTTAATGCCTGAAATTGGTCGAAATAGAAGCTTCTGAGTAGGAGAAAAAGTCTGTAAAAATGGCAATTTTGGTGACTTTGAGGCTTTAAAAAGTAGTTATTCAACATGAGGCACAATCCAAATGACATTTTGAATCAATTTATCTATAGTCCGAAAAAACAATTTTCTAATTAAAAACGATGACCCGTGACCTGTCGAACTTTCTCCAGATGGTCAGAAAAGGTAATTTTTTAATTATTAATTTTTTGACTGTAAATGACTATTGCATGTGAATTATTACTTTTGGAACTAAAATAAGTGTGTTTAGAGTCATTTTAATGCCTGAAAATGGTCGAAATAGAAGCTTCTGAGTAGGAGAAAAGGTCTCTAAAAATGGCAATTTTGGTGACATTGAGGCTTTAAAAAGTAGTTATTCAACATGAGGCACAATCCAAATGACATTTTGAATACATTTTTCTACAGCCAAAAAATCGATTTCTGATGAAAAACGATGACCCGTGACCTGTCGAACTTTCTCCAGATAGTCAGAAAAGGTAATTTTCTACTGTTTAATTTGTTGACTGTAGATGACTATTGCATGTGAATTATCACTTTTGGAACTAATATAAGTGTGTTTAGAGTCATTTTAATGCCTGAAATTGGTCGAAATACAAGCTTCTGAGAAGGAGAAAAAGTCTGTAAAAATAGCAATTTTGGGTCACATTGAGGCTTTAAAAAGTGGTTATTCAACATGAGGCACAATCCAAATGACATTTTGAATACATTTTTCTACAGTCCAAAAAATCAATTTCTGATGAAAAACGATCACCCGTGACCTGTCGAACTTTCTCCAGATAGTCAGAAAAGGTAATTTTCTACTGTTTAATTTGTTGACTGTAGATGACTATTGCATGTGAATTATCACTTTTGGAACTAAAATAAGTGTGTTTAGAGTCATTTTAATGCCTGAAATTGGTCGAAATACAAGCTTCTGTGAAGGAGAAAAAGTCTGTAAAAATAGCAATTTTGGGTCACATTGAGGCTTTAAAAAGTGGTTATTCAACATGAGGCACAATCCAAATGACATTTTGAATACATTTTTCTACAGTCCAAAAAATCAATTTCTGATGAAAAACGATCACCCGTGACCTGTCGAACTTTCTCCAGATAGTCAGAAAAGGTAATTTTCTACTGTTTAATTTGTTGACTGTAAATGACTATTGCATGTGAACTATCACTTTTGGAACTAAAATAAGTGTGTTTAGAGTCATTTTAATGCCTGAAATTGGTCGAAATACAAGCTTCTGAGAAGGAGAAAAAGTCTGTAAAGATGGCAATTTTGGTGACATTGAGGCTTTAAAAAGTAGTTATTCAACATGAGGCACAATCCAAATGACATTTTGAATACATTTTTCTACAGTCCAAAAATTCTATTTCTGATGAAAAACGATGACCCGTGACCTGTCGAACTTTCTCCAGATAGTCAGAAAAGGTAATTTTCTACTGTTTAATTTGTTGACTGTAGATGACTATTGCATGTGAATTATCACTTTTGGAACTAATATAAGTGTGTTTAGAGTCATTTTAATGCCTGAAATTGGTCGAAATACAAGCTTCTGAGAAGGAGAAAAAGTCTGTAAAAATAGCAATTTTGGGTCACATTGAGGCTTTAAAAAGTGGTTATTCAACATGAGGCACAATCCAAATGACATTTTGAATACATTTTTCTACAGTCCAAAAAATCAATTTCTGATGAAAAACGATCACCCGTGACCTGTCGAACTTTCTCCAGATAGTCAGAAAAGGTAATTTTCTACTGTTTAATTTGTTGACTGTAGATGACTATTGCATGTGAATTATCACTTTTGGAACTAAAATAAGTGTGTTTAGAGTCATTTTAATGCCTGAAATTGGTCGAAATACAAGCTTCTGAGAAGGAGAAAAAGTCTGTAAAAATAGCAATTTTGGGTCACATTGAGGCTTTAAAAAGTGGTTATTCAACATGAGGCACAATCCAAATGACATTTTGAATACATTTTTCTACAGTCCAAAAAATCTATTTCTGATGAAAAACGATCACCCGTGACCTGTCGAACTTTCTCCAGATAGTCAGAAAAGGTAATTTTCTACTGTTTAATTTGTTGACTGTAAATGACTATTGCATGTGAACTATCACTTTTGGAACTAAAATAAGTGTGTTTAGAGTCATTTTAATGCCTGAAATTGGTCGAAATACAAGCTTCTGAGAAGGAGAAAAAGTCTGTAAAAATAGCAATTTTGGGTCATATTGAGGCTTTAAAAAGTGGTTATTCAACATGAGGCACAATCCAAATGACATTTTGAATACATTTTTCTACAGTCCAAAAAATCAATTTCTGATGAAAAACGATGACCCGTGACCTGTCGAACTTTCTCCAGATGGTCAGAAAAGGTAATTTTTTATTGTTTAATTTGTTGACTGTAAATGACTATTGCATGTGAATTATCACTTTTGGAACTAAAATAAGTGTGTTTAGAGTCATTTTAATGCCTGAAATTGGTCGAAATACAAGCTTCTGAGAAGGAGAAAAAGTCTGTAAAGATGGCAATTTTGGTGACATTGAGGCTTTAAAAAGTAGTTATTCAACATGAGGCACAATCCAAATGACATTTTGAATCAAATTTTCTACAGACCCCAAAAATAAACTTCTTATGAAAAACGATGACCCGTGACCTGTCAAACTTTCTCCAGATGCTCAGAAATGGTAATTTTTTTATATTTAATTTTTGCACTGTAAATGACTTTTGCATGTGAATTATCTCTTTGGAACTAAAATAAGTGTGTTTAGAGTCATTTTAATGCCTGAAATTGGTCGAAATACAAGCTTCTGAGAAGGAGAAAAAGTCTGTAAAAATGGCAATTTTGGGTCACTTCGAGGCTTTAAAAAGTGGTTATTCAACATGAGGCACAATCCAAATGACATTTTGAATCAATTTATCTATAGTCCAAAAAAATCAATTTTCTGATTAAAAACGATGACCCGTGCCCTGTCGAACTTTCTCCAGATGGTCAGAAAAGGAAATTTTTTATTGTTTTATTTGTTGACTGTAAATGACTATTGCATCTGAATTATCACTTTTGGAACTAAAATAAGTGTGTTAGAGTCATTTTAATGCCTGAAATTGGTCGAAATACAAGCTTCTGAGAAGGAGAAAAAGTCTGTATAAATGGAAATTTTGGGTCACATTGAGGCTTTACAAAGTAGTTATTCAACATGAGGCATAATCCAAATGACATTTTGAATCAATTTTTCTACAGTCCAAAAAATCTATTATCTGATGAAAAGTGATTACCCGTGACCTGTCAAACTTTCTCCAGATGGTCAGAAATGGTAAGTTTTTTTATATTTAATGTTTGGACTGTAAATGACTATTGCATGTGAATTATCACTTTTGGAACTAAAATAAGTGTGTTTAGAGTCATTTTAATGCCTGAAATTGGTCGAAATACAAGTTTCTGAGAAGGAGAAAAAGTCTGTAAAAATGGCAATTTTGGTGACATTGAGGCTTTAAAAAGTAGTTATTCAACATGAGGCACAATCCAAATGACATTTTGAATACATTTTTCTACAGTCCAAAAAATCAATTTCTGATTAAAAACGATGACCCGTGACCTGTCGAACTTTCTCCAGATGGTCAGAAATGGTAATTTTTTAATGTTTAATTTTTTGACTGTAAATGACTATTGCATGTGAATTATCACTTTTGGAACTAAAATACGTGTGTTTAGAGTCATAATAATGACTGAAATTGGTCGAAATAGAAGCTACTGAGTAGGAGAAAAGGTCTGTAAAAATGGCAATTTTGGTGACATTGACGCTTTAAAAAGTAGTTATTCAACATGAGGCACAATTCAACTGACATTTTGTATCAATTTATCTATAGTCCGAAAAAACAATTTTCTAATTAAAAACGATGACCCGTGACCTGTCGAACTTTCTCCAGATGGTCAGAAAAGGTAATTTTTTAATTATTAATTTTTTGACTGTAAATGACTATTGCATGTGAATTATTACTTTTGGAACTAAAATAAGTGTGTTTAGAGTCATTTTAATGCCTGAAAATGGTCGAAATAGAAGCTTCTGAGTAGGAGAAAAGGTCTCTAAAAATGGCAATTTTGGTGACATTGAGGCTTTAAAAAGTGGTTATTCAACATGAGGCACAATCCAAATGACATTTTGAATACATTTTTCTACAGTCCAAAAAATCAATTTCTGATGAAAAACGATCACCCGTGACCTGTCGAACTTTCTCCAGATAGTCAGAAAAGGTAATTTTCTACTGTTTAATTTGTTGACTGTAGATGACTATTGCATGTGAATTATCACTTTTGGAACTAAAATAAGTGTGTTTAGAGTCATTTTAATGCCTGAAATTGGTCGAAATACAAGCTTCTGAGAAGGAGAAAAAGTCTGTAAAAATAGCAATTTTGGGTCACATTGAGGCTTTAAAAAGTGGTTATTCAACATGAGGCACAATCCAAATGACATTTTGAATGCATTTTTCTACAGTCCAGAAAATCAATTTCTGATGAAAAACGATCACCTGTGACCTGTCGAACTTTCTCCAGATAGTCAGAAAAGGTAATTTTCTACTGTTTAATTTGTTGACTGTAAATGACTATTGCATGTGAACTATCACTTTTGGAACTAAAATAAGTGTGTTTAGAGTCATTTTAATGCCTGAAATTGGTCGAAATAGAAGCTTCTGAGTAGGAGAAAAAGTCTATAAAAATGGCAATTTTGGTGACATTGATGCTTTAAAAAGTAGTTATTCAACATGAGGCACAATCCAAATGACATTTTGAATACATTTTTCTACACTCCAAAAAATCTATTTCTGATGAAAAACGATGACCCGTGACCTGTCGAACTTTCTCCAGATGGTCAGAAATGCTAAGTTTTTTTATATTTAATTTTTGGAATGTAAATGACTATTGCATGTGAATTATCACTTTTTGAACTAAAATAAGTGTGTTTAGAGTCATTTTAATGTCTGAAATTGGTCGAAATACAAGCTTCTGAGAAGGAGAATAAGTCTGTAAAAATGGCAATTTTTGTGACTTTGAGGCTTTAAAAAGTAGTTATTCAACATGAGGCACAATCCAAATGACATTTTGAATACATTTTTCTACAGTCCAAAAATTCTATTTCTGATGAAAAACGATGACCCGTGACCTGTCGAACTTTCTCCAGATGGTCTGAAAAGGTAATTTTTTATTGTTTAATTTGTTGACTGTAAATGACTATTGCATGTGAATTATCACTTTTGGAACTAAAATAAGTGTGTTTAGAGTCATTTTAATGCCTGAAATTGGTCGAAATAGAAGCTTCTGAGTAGGAGAAAAAGTCTGTAAAAATGGCAATTTTGGTGACTTTGAGGCTTTAAAAAGTAGTTATTCAACATGAGGCACAATCCAAATGTCATTTTGAATCAATTTATCTACAGTCCAAAAAATCAATTTCTGATTAAAAACGATGACCCGTGACCTGTCGAACTTTCTCCAGATGGTCAGAAATGGTAATTTTTTAATGTTTAATTTTTGGACTGTAAATGACTATTGCATGTGAATTATCACTTTTGGAACTAAAATAAGTGTGTTTAGAGACATGTTAATGCCTGAAATTGGTCGAAATACAAGCTTCTGAGAAGGAGAAAAAGTCTGTAAAAATGGCAATTTTGGTGACATTGAGGCTTTAAAAAGTAGTTATACAACATGAGGCATAATCCAAATGACATTTTGAATACATTTTTCTACAGTCCAAAAAATCAATTTCTAATGAAAAACGATGACCCGTGACCTGTCGAACTTTATCCAGATGGTCAGAAATGGTAAGTTTTTTTATATTTAATTTTTGGTCTGTAAATGACTATTGCATGTGAATTATTACTTTTGGAACTAAAATAAGTGTGTTTAGAGTCATTTTAATGCCTGAAATTGCTCGAAATACAAGCTTCTGAGAAGGAGAAAAAGTCTGTAAAGATGGCAATTTTGGTGACATTGAGGCTTTATAAAGTAGTTATTCAACATGAGGCACAATCCAAATGACATTTTGAATCAAATTTTCTACAGACCCCAAAAATAAACTTCTTATGAAAAACGATGACCCGTGACCTGTCGAACTTTCTCCAGATGGTCAGAAATACAAATGTTTTAATGTTACAATTTTTGACTGTAAATGACTATTGCATGTGAATTAGAACTCTTAAAATAATTGTGTTTAGAGTCAGTTTAATGCCTGAAATTGGTCGAAATAGAAGCTTCTGAGTAGAATAAAAAATATGTAAAAATGGCAATTTTAGTGACATTGAGGCTTTAAAAAGTAGTTCTTCAACATGAGGCACAATCCAAATGTCATTTTGAATCAATTTATCTACAGTCCAAAAAATCAATTTCTGATTAAAAAGGATGACCCGTGACCTGTCGAACTTTCTCCAGATGGTCAGAAATGGTAATTTTTTAATGTTTAATTTTTAGACTGTAAATGACTATTGCATGTGAATTATCACTTTTGGAACTAAAATAAGTGTGTTTAGAGTCATTTTAATGCCTGAAATTGGTTGAAATAGAAGCTTCTGAGTAGGAGAAAAACTCTGTAAAAATGGCAATTTTGGAGACATTGAGGCTTTAAAAAGTAGTTATTCAACATGAGGCACAATCCAAATGACATTTTGAATACATTTTTCTACAGTCCAAAAAAATCAATTTTCTGATGAAAAACGATGACCCGTGACCTGTCGAACTTGCTCCAGATGGCCAGAAATGGTCATTTTTTTATGGTAATGTTTTTTTACTGTTAATGACTATTGCATGTGAATTAGAACTCTTGGAAGTAAAATAATTGTGTTTAGAGTCAGCTTAATGCCTGAAATTGTTCGAAATAGAAGCTTCTGAGTAGCAGAAAAAATATGTATCAATGGCAATTTTGGGTCACATTGAGGCTTTAAAAAGTAGTTATTCAACATGAGGCACAATCCAAATGGAATTTTGAATCATTTTTTCTAAAGTCCAAAAAAATCAATTTTCTGATGAAAAGCGATGACCCGTGACCTGTTGAACTTTCTCCAGATGGTCAGAAATTCTACCAGGGGGCCTATGGCTTCCAAGGCCATCCAGGTTGGAGGTAGGTTGGAAGACATTATGAATGTGGCGGATTGGTCCTCTGAGTCAACTTTTAAAAAGTTCTACTTCAAACCAATCCATGAAGCGGCCGCATTGGTGGTAATTAAGCTTTAAAAATGCATAATCCTCGCCTCCGCTTCCTGACATAGAATGAGAAATTTCCTAGTTAGCACAAAGGAAAGTTTCAATTCTATTAAGGGCGCGGAGGCGAGGATTATCCCCCCCGGGCAGGTTATACCTTCGCCTCCCACCCTCTCGGAAGGGATGCAATGCTTACGAGGGCGTGCAATACACCAGGTCCCATCTTATCAAGGAAGTACTGTTCTTTACTCTTTAATAGGTTCCCCTTGTCTCATGAAAATGATGTTGTCGTGATTGTTTCCGTTGCTCAACTTGGTTGCTCTGTGGTTTTATGGATAGAGAAGGTGATATATGCATTGCAACTGTCATGTTTTTCCTTTGTTACAGATTCTATTTTGATTACTTTGGGTTTTTGATGGAATTGTGGCCCTGATTATTGTGCCCAAGAGAGTTCTCAATATCTACTTAATATCATCCTAGGTTCAGACTCCCAGACGGACTAAGTTTCGGAGGGCCTAACTTCCTGCAGCAGAAAATGAGGAAGGACTACGGCAACAACAGTGTTATATGGCCTAATGTTGTAGACTGGGATTGGACTGTTGGTTACCATGGTTACTACCGAGGTTCATGGGTGTTGTAGTTCAAGGACATATGTGTTTTTTCTATAACCTTTGAACTTGCTGTTAAATAAAAGTGAAGAAAGTAATGCATAATCCTCGCCTCCGCGTCCTTAATAGAATTGAAACTTTCCTTCGTGCTAACTAGGAAATTTCTCATTTCCTCATTTACTGCAGTCTCCTCAGTAGGAAATACATTCATTTTTTTACTTTGGTTCCATCAAGAAGGCATTCAGATGTGTCACACATTTGCCATAAAATTCAGAATGTTAGCACTCTAGTTGCTCATTAGATCACTGTAGTAAAGCTACTGCTCACCAGGGAAGTCGGCTGCTGGTATTGAAAGTGCATGTTTCAGTCTGCATGTCAGAATTTTTTTAACGAAATAGAATAGGATTTGAGAAGTCACTCAAAATGTGCCCTAATTTTTCTTTCTGCAGCACTAATCATACTTTCTATGGCAAAATGAACCCCCTCATTTTGTTCCTTTTTAAATTAAATGTTTTAAGAGTTACCACTTTATTCCAATCAAGATGGCTTCAGGTGTGCAATACGTTTGTCATCAGTAGGACTGTTAGCGCTCTAGTTGTTCTTTAGAACACTCTGGGAAGCTGCAGTAGAACACAAAGGAATCAACTGACAGTCTCTGCCCTTGTTGGATGTACATGTTTTACTGAGAATGTCAGACTCCATTCTCACATGACTGAAAAAGATAATGTGAATTTACAGAAAATATGCTCTCAGTTTAGCTTATAGATCACCTTCCAAACCTCTGTGGGAAAAGCATGAGAAAATAGTTTTCTCTCAAACATGATTCATGATATCCCAGCAGAAGGCTTTTTCACATGGTAAAATCACCTTAGAACACACCACAATTCCTAAAATGAGTATGGTACCATCAACAAATGATTTATAATGTAACTAACGTCTTAAAACCTTCTATTAACTGCAATACTTTTTAATGAGGTGTTATCATGTATATTGGTCCCAAGATGACTGCCAACACTTCTTGGACAACATCATGTTGTCCGGCACGATATGCTGAAGAGTAACACCTCGACACTGGAGGATATATAAATAAGAAAATGTTTGGGAGACGCTGTTTGTGGAAAGATTGTTAATTGCGAATTTGACTGTTTGAAATTGGAAGCACCGTTTATTAGCATATGATTTAATGAACCTACTGCATATACTGAAGATTTAAGGATTTACTTTTTAGTAACAGCTGCTTAAGCCCTGAGGAAGTCTATATGGAAATTGTAACCATAGACGAAACACGTGTTAGCTGTATGGCTGTATGATCCAAGAACTGAATTTATGTTCCAAAAAGTCCCCCATGAGAGACTAAAGAAGTTGAAAATAAAAGACTTGGAATGAATATTGGACACTCTTTTACCTTCTATGAATTTTTGTCTGAAATATTTTTTTTATAGAGACCTATACTGATTGTTATTGCTCAGGGAAATAACTTTTTGATTTGTTTTCAGCAATTGCTCGCAATTGTAATTTAACAGCGTGGGGTGGTGGCTGTTTATATTTCCCTTTTGATGCAAATTTGATGAATTGTTTGCTGAGATTAAACCATTAGACTTTGCGCAGTAAAAACCTCACTACCCATCCATAGAAATCTATATCTTAACGTCTCTTGTTCCTGGCAGCCTAACCTGAATTTTTCAAAATCTCTTGACTTTTCCTCCAGCTCTTTTTCAGCTTTCTGGATAGCAAGCTCAAGTAATACCTCTGAGAGAGAACAGGGGAACTCTAGAGATGGGTGGAATATACGGTTTAGTGGAAATTGTAGAACACAATCTAGGGAATACTGGGGTAGACAGTCTATGGGAAATCTGCACTCTGAGACTCTGTGTCCATAATGTTATCTTCTGGGTATCATCCACCGAATTTACCCATGAGCTTCCTACAACCTTCTCATTTACCAAAAGGGCCTGGAGGAAAGGAGACAAAAATTTGGTGAAAAAGGGAAGAAAGAAAGGAAATAAGGAAGGAAGGGAAAAAGGATGAAAACAAGCAATGGAGTAAGGAAGGACGAATGAGAAGAAGAGTAAAGATAGGTTGGCTAGAAAGAAAGGAAGTATGAACATAAAGGAAAGAACAGGAGAGAAAGATAGAAATGAAAAGGGGGATGAAAGAAAGAAGGAAGGAAACAAAGAAAGAAGGCTATAGGATCTCCCCATAGGCCTACTGTGTTTTCCATTCTAGATAGAATGCCACCACATACAGGTTTAAAAGGAAGCTCTACTGGAAAAGCGAATAAAGAAGCCCCACAGCTTAAAGTGCTGTGGTCGAAAGTAAACGGGAACTTGAAAAAACAAGCAATAATTGGAAGACTATCAATCCCAAGACTGGGCATGGTGCCCCCTGAGACACCCTCAGTTCCAGACAAGAAACCCCGAGGTAGTCATGAAGGAGTAAACAAGCGGA
Source organism: Triturus cristatus (assembly GCF_964204655.1). Lineage (NCBI taxonomy): Eukaryota > Metazoa > Chordata > Amphibia > Caudata > Salamandridae > Triturus > Triturus cristatus. The sequence goes on from NC_140589.1 coordinate 966,261,507, forward strand.
TAGCAGTAATAGTACCCACTTTGAGCAATAAACAGCAAAACAACCTGCCTACTATGTTACTTCACAATGGCATACCTCATACATATTTTTGTGCTTCCAAAATCACATTTGAACCCTGCAGTTCCACAACTCATTGGCCTACATGGATACCATATGAAAACAAATCATTTCCATTATATATTTCTTTTAATATTCGTATTTTTAAATCTATTTAAGAAATGTTAATATTAAACTTCACATGTACATATATTTGAAACAAAAATTCTGAGTAATTTGCATACAGAACAGATACAAAATCCACAATATATATGAATAACCTCTCTGAAGGCAACTGCAACTGCACCCCGCACACACTCGAGTCTGGGCATACACACAATCACATATCGTTCATACTTAATTTGTTCAAAACGATACATCATACAAACCGAACAGGGTAAAACATACAAATTAAAGACCCAGGACCAACAACAATAATGTATACACAGAAGCTTTTGTCAATGATGATTAGCCCTTAAAATATGTATGCATATGTCTGCTTCCTGTTGTCTGTATACAATGTAAATAAACACTGGAATCATTTCCAATCAGTTTAAGTTTTCATAGACCTCCAGATAGTAGTTTATCACACCGGGATCTCCTTCTGATTGTCTTTATAGTATCCCAGAAATACTGTTGTCTTTAGGTTCAACTTTAGTAAGCGCCGACGCGCATTTCAGTGTCAAACCCAAAATACGGTCACCACCTTCTTCAGGGCAGTAACATAAAAAAAAGAAGCATTGGCATAGCCAATAGGTCTCGCCTTTGGGCCTTATAAGTGTTTAGCCATGCAGCACATTACCCTGGGCGCTGTGACGCCAGGGATTGAAGAGCTATACAATTACTACACACTGGGTCTTGCAGTCAAATTCAGGAATACATACTTGCCCCAGGAAACAGTTATGGACACATTCCAAAGCTTTTTGACCCACAGACACAAAGACAAGTGCCTTAATCCAAGTGAGTACCCCCAAAAAATGAACAGATTTAGCAGCCCGTGACCACTGTGCAGAAAATGCACTGGACAACAACATGTTAAAACAAGGTTACTCTGCGCAGCAGATACTAGTGATAAACGTAAAACAACAGAGAGCACAAACAATGTTGTGTCATCTGCAGTTCTACATTGCAGAAGATATGTTCTTTGAGGTGGTCAGTAAAAAAAAAAAACAACACAGAAAGCTAGAAATGACAAAGCATATAGGCGTGGATAGCATGAAGTCTACACTAATATTTTTTTAAAGCAGCAGCGAGAAAACGGTTTGCTTTTTTTCAATAATGCATCTATGAAAAAACATTTACTTTGTGAGCACGCATGCACTTTACATGGTGGAAGAAAATGCAGATTTAAATGTCTTTCTCACAACCACGCTATCAAAGCAAATGCTTTTTTATTAGAAATAACTTATAACGGTCTGTCCGTGTAAAATACATGATAGATGGTCACCCTGGCTCTAAGCTACTTAACTCAGCTGCGTTTTCCAGTGTTTCATATAGAAGGCAGTACGTACTACTGCTTCTGGTCTTCCTTCAGCAACACTGTCAGCAAGCATTAAATGAGAAGCACATCTTCTACACAAAACATGCCACGTTTTCCAGCATTTCATACAGAAGGCAGTACTGCTGCTGGAGTTCCTACGTCAACATGGTCAGCAAGCATTAAAGCGCTTTACATGAGAAGCACATCTCCACGAAAGCATACTTTTCTGCCTCCGTGGCTTGGGGAGGTCAATCTGAGCCCCTGGTCAACTTCCTGTATTTCTGGACAACTCACTTAATCCCCCGCTCAACAAAAACAAAAACAAGCTCGAGTGAGCAGAATGAAAAAGAAAAAGAAAGTCAGCACCGTTGGCGTTGTGTGATTTCCCATACACCTTCACCTAGGCAAAGTAGATTAAAATACCATGCTGGATGCGATGTTTTTAACACTGGGAAAGATGGGCATGGCAGAGCCACAGGCATGGAGGGAATCAATACATGAATAGCCCGAACCCAAACCTGGATAGGTCGAAAATAGTCTCGCGTTCACAACATCCAGCTTTGGAAAACAGAATGGCATTGAATAAGATAGGTTTCGCCCGGCGTGTCTCTAGGGACAGGAACATGAACTCACCAAAGAATGATTCAAAGCTGACCATCAAGTGTCTTTTCGGAAACGGCTGGCAGAACCTACACCAAGGAAATTACATATAATATAGAGCCTGTCGAACGCTAAAACTGCGCATTAGTTTATAGGTCAAGGGTAACGGGATGGGCACAAACTCACTGGAGCGTTGCGGTGTATTAACACCAGACGATCTGCCAATGCCGGGACCTAATAAAAAGAAAGAGTTTCAGATCGGGTCAAAAAGCAAGTCACTAGACAACTGCTGCTTAAGTAGTAAATGAAGAGAACAAAAGCTCAAAGTTGCAAGGAGGATCCAGTGTGTGTTGTCCTCTATAACAATGATATCAGCAGCAGCTGTGGGGCTGCTCTCCAACGTGGTGAAAAGTGTAAGGCAGCGCAGGCTTCTTCCATATAAGGGACTCCAACGAGCAGGCCTGAAATATAGAAGGCCTTCAATGCTGAGCACGACTTCCTTTCAGAGCAGCTTGAATCAGCCGCCATATTGGGGGTGAAATAAGTCAAGATTGGGCTCAATAAAGTGTAGGTAATTACTGGTATCCCAACATTCTATAAATGGTGACGTCCGGAGAGGCCCTGAAAATTATATGAGTTAATGAAAACATGCCAGAGATGGCTCTAAGATGTGACGTTAACACTTCAGCTAGGAGGGTGCTTTATATCAATAGAATATTCGCTTTACCTACTAATGAAAAGATGATTGAGTACTGTTGAGATAGGCCCCTGCAATTCGAAACAAGTTAAAGGTATCGCAAGATAAACACCCAGGTCCGAGGATGTAATTGCGCAAACACTCTGTGTAGGAATAATTCCCTGCCATATAAAGGGGCCGGGGCTGATGTGTAATTATTATTACCTGCATCCAGCACAGATAACGCTGTGCAGTCTGGGCGCACTTTCATCCGGCTCGAGCACAGCCTGCAGTAATCTGTCAGTAAATACCGCGGAAGGTAAACACGCCTCCGGGATCCGACCAGGCACAAAGGAAGTGCGACTCCTGACTCGGTGTGAGGCATGGCGGAAAAGAGAAAGCTCGCCACTGAGGAGGAGCGCGGAGGGCCAGGCCAGTCAGCGACAAGGTAAACTCTCCTGCACTTTAGGACTTTCTTGTAAAGAGGGAAACAACGCTTTGTTTACGCTCTTGCAACAACACGGAGAAGCACTAGGCATGCAAACTTAAACAAATGTGCGTGCGCCTCGTGCAAGTAGGGGGTGGGGGGAGTGCAGCCGAGAGCAGGCAGCGTTTCCCCTGCGGGAACGAGCAGGGGCACCATATGTTTGCAAGTTAATTACAAACATATGGTGTCAAAGCTCACTCCCGCAAGGGAATCGCCAGACGTGCACGCGTTGCCATTGAAGGCAATGCAACGGGTGCACGTTTTTGGCTGAAAAGTCGAATCAATTGCTAAAGGTCTCCTTCCAAGCAGCGCATGCATGCTGCTAGGCGAGATCTAATGACCCTAAGGGCCAGGAAGGAGTGCCCAAAGATAATACCCTGAAAGGGAAATAAATATCTAAGGCTCAAATAACATAATTTCACAGCCACCCATAATAAATAGAGTTGGTGTATGCAGACCCAGTACCAAAAGTAGAAACAGAGTCAAGACAAGCATTGGCAAAGCCAATAGGTCTTGCCTACGGGGCATACTGCTCTGAAATAGTTTTTAGCGATGCCGTACAGCATCCCCGAAGCTGTGCATCATGGCTAAAGACTAAACAAAATAATGCTTTTTTGTTTCCTCTTTAGTCCTGCTGCACATCATTGGGGATGCTGTGCAGGATTGATAAATTACTGGCAAACCAATGACCAATAGGTTACAAAGTTACTCAAGGGAGAGTGATTTTATTTGTTTACAACATAAGCATCTCGCAGAGGTAGAGATGTAAAGTTAGGCGCCATTAATTAAAAAATAGTAATATTATAAAACGAAAGCAGCCACTCATGAATAAGGATATACTCATGTAATAGTATTAGTGTGAGTCTTGCAGCGGGGACTTTCTCCCAGACTATTGTAAAACTGGCAGCGTGCTTTGAAAATTCTTCTCACGCCTATTAGCGCCCAGTGTAGGGTAGCACAAGACAGTGGTGTAACGGAAAATAACAGTGCCCCGAAGATTCCCAGATATCACCGAAATTGATAGTACTGAGGCCGAATCGCGCTCCCCTGCAGGGCTGAGGTAGTGTTTCACCTGGCTTCAAGGGCCCCTAGTACGTCTGTGGCACAAGAGGTGACGTTAACCTGCAAAACTCCATCTGTACTTTTCCCGAAGACAATTTCTCAATGTTTGCCAAAATGCAGACAATTTGATGTAAAAGTTTGCTGAAGTTAGCGTACCCACGCTCGGCCATAATTTCTATGATATCGCTGTAGTGCTGCCTACTTTAAAGCGAGTGTCATTTACTGCTGGCGGCGGGTTTAGGACAGATCATCACTGGCTTTCTAACTACCAGCAGCACTTCACTGACCGACATGTCTCGGCAACCGCAGATACGAGTGAATATATATGGAGACATCGCCACCTATTGGAAGAAAACTGGTCCTGAAACGGTGTTTTCACCAAGCATTATTTTCACACGTGGAGAGGCGAGGCTTTTAACTAAAATCTCCCGGGTCTTATGAAAGTAAGCATTTTCCTTAATAAAAGTATTTTTGCACTTAAGAAAACAATATTTAAAGAGCACCATCAGACGTGATAAAATTATGAGAGACACAGAGCTCAAGTATTATGATACCCAAAATGCGAAACCAACAGATTTTGCTGCATTGGTCTTCGATCGCCGTACCTTGCTGTCATTCAAGTAAAGAAGCATTAGGAAAGAAAATAGGTCTTCTCTAAGCGAGATCTATTGGCTTTGTCAATGTTTTTTTAGACGTTGCACAGCAGCGCGAGCTGCAGTGCAACATGTCTTAAAACCAAGAAAAGAAATGCTATGACACGGCCACCATAGACTGCGTCATATCTCTTTTTTTAGCCATGTTACCTGAACATGCTGTGCAATATATAAAAAAATAAATAAGCGCGGCCGTGAAAGCGTTTGTTTACTTTGGAACATGAGTTGAGATCCCGATAAGGAAACTATACACAATGCGCGCCTGGCTCGCTCCAAAGCTCCCTAGGCCAGGGGAGTTAACCTGAAAAGAAAAGGCTGGACATGCTGCTGTCTTTGGCCAATTGCGTGCTTTCATTTCTTGAAAGCCACATGCAAAGACCAATTAATGTAACACCACATGCAAGAGCTTTCTCAAAGCTTTCGGAATGTGTGGCGTGATTACAAGAGGCCCTCTCATAGGGCAGCGTGTGCGCGCTGCGCTAGGCGAGACCTAAAAAAACAAACAGTGTGCCTGCACCGTGCTCATATACCAAACATGAATGGGTGCCATAGATACCAACCATTTATAAAGTAACCAAAGAAAAACATATGTAAACTCCATACTCAATAGAACCAGATTATGGTCACAAACCATATATAGATGCTGTAGTCACAAGCTGTGCAACCGGTCTCCAACACCTATTAGGGTCAGTCTACATACTTACCTTCAAGCAGCAGCATCGCATCATCAAAGTGGTCCAAACAATTGTAAGGGATGATAAGTGACAGGCTTTGCAGAAAAAATGGGGTACGTATGAGGGGAACGGTTTCCTTCTTGGGGGAGCGGGATGGCTCTGGGTGGTTAAGAGGGAAGCCACTCTTTTAGTTATTGTGACTCTTTTGTGTTTTTCCTACATTTTTTCTTGGCCCTCATTGAGAGGGGCACGCCTAACTGCTTGGGGCTGGGTAAAGTTTCTGTTGCGTCCTCAGCTGTTGACAGAGAAGTGGTGCTGGAGCTTAGCTCAGTTAAATGGAGAGAAGTAAAGTTGTGGTGAAAAGATATGCCTTGATTGCTAGGTTTAGTTCAAAGAATTTCTGTTAGGTGAATTATTGAATTTGAAGGGGGGGCTAGTCAATTTGTCTGCAGCCAAACTTGTGTTACTGTGGGCTGTAGGCCAACTAACTGCTGGGGACTCTGCTGTGCCCCTAATTGTGTCAACCAGGTCGGATAGTACTTCGGAAAGGGTGGCCCAATGATCAGTGATGGCTGCACATCAGCAAGGGTATCTAAAGGGGGGTTAAGTCCATTAAGGGGGCCAAGTGGGATGTGAAATAATTTTAGAGAACAGAAGAACCTGGCCACCAGTTTTCAATGCTGCTATTTATTTCAGCAGGCTATGTGACAGTGCTATTCGTCATTGTACCATATTTGTTGCACTGATGATTTAAATTTTCAATAAGGCATTCAAAGATACACATCTCATTATTGAATAAAATAACTGTGAAAAATATACACTTAAATGTGAAAAACACATGAAAGTTGTGAAACATAAATACAATACATTACAAACAATTGTACCAGTACATATTGGTTGTCTAAGTCTCTAACTCGCCCTTTGCTTGGCTTTGTTTCCAAAGAGAGAAAGCATCCACGGGTGGCAAACGAGGTTTCTGTGGGGATATATATGTTAGCTGGACCCTCTCCAGAGACTAAAATTGATTAATACACCCTCATGGATTTAGCGGGAATGCCGACGCGTTACCAATCCCCAGATTGCTTAAGGGATTTTCATCAGGGCTGATACATGGTGTAATCTGTGGTTTTTAATGCTTTCATTGCGCCTACAGAAGTATTGTTTGGAACTTGAATTTGTTTGGGAGCTCCGACTGTGATTAATATTTCCCAACAGAAGGGCCGAGGCAGGACCCCATCAGTAACAATTCCGATTGAGCTGGGGCACCAGCGTGCATAGATTGTGGGCTTCTTAGAAGGATTTGCGTTTGTTAGGGGCTCCGACTAAGGTTTGAGTTTCATGACTGACATGCAGGAGCAGAACGCCGTTGGTAACAATTCAGTGTTTCTTCTTCTTCGCTCGCCTGCTTATTCTGATGACGCGCGTCACCAGAATAAGCAGGCGATCGAAGAAAAATAAAATCACATGCTTGAGCAGGGATAACAGAATGCCACAAGCCACTAGCGGCAAGACAAGCAAACGCGAATCACTCTAAGAAACACTGGAAAAGTTCACGCTGTTGCTAAAGCAAACACTGAATTGTTACCTATGGCGTTCTGCTCCTGCACGTCAGTGGTGAAACTCAAACCTTAGTCGGAGGAATAAATAGCAGCCTTCAAAACTAGTGGCCAGGTACTTCTGTTCTCTACAACTATTGCACATCAGCAAGAGCAGGACCACGTGTTTTGATTGCTTAAAATATTGTTCTCAATGAGGTCCACCATGTTGCTCAGATCCACCAAATGCTGAGCTATGGATTGGGGGAGGTCTATTTGTAGCTCCATTTTGTAGGATTGCCATAGTAGAGGTAGTGTTTTCGGCTGTGTGACTGCCGTTATTAGAGTTCTTTTCTGTGTTTTCGGAGTAGGGGCAGAGCAGCGTAGTTCCTTTGGGCGTTCTGAATAACTTTGGAGTGAGCTCTAGTGTTCGTTCAATTTTGATTTCCAGATTTCTTTTTAAGGATGCTGATAGATCCCCCAGTTCATGTTCGAGGACAGATGCGCTGGTCCTGCTCAAGCTGACTTTAGGTAAATCTGTAGGACTAGCCTGAGTGGAGGTCTGGGGGTACGTTGTTGGTAAGGATGTATTTGTGCTGTGACTTCTAGAGCCTTTGTTGGGGCCTTCTCAGTGGCTGGTGCTCCTTCTGTGGCAGTTGAAGACTGCGCCGCAGAGTCAGGGGTCTGGAAGTGATTGGAGGCATTGTGTGGGTGCCGAAGGTTAGTAGTTTCAGATCTTGGTGCACTTCCCGACCGTGGGCAGGGTTGAGACCTACGTTTCCCAGCTAATGTGCACTGATCGTGGGAGGCAGGAAGCTTGCCGCAAGAGAGGCTACCTAGGAGAGGGGCCCCCTCTTTACTAGTCGGGTTACTTGTAAGATGTGCAGCCAGTGGGAATGAAGAGCACCTATTTGGGGGTAATACTTGTAGGACGTTCATAATGCGGACGGCTTCGTTTTGGTCATGCTGCTAATGCGGAGGCAATCCGTCTGGCCTCCGCAATCCACCTTGCTCATTGTTGTTACTCCTTTGGTTATATTGTGGGGTCCCTTACTCTGTGAATGAGTGGGGTGTAGTAGAGGATAGTTTGTAGTTATGAGGAGATCCTGGGCCGTGGACGGGCTTGCGGAGAAAGGAACACAGAGGGGATGTAAGTCCTAGATGTCTGTGAGCTATGGCCAGTGAGGTGTGGGCCCTCTGGGCAGGGAGAGAAAGGTGAATCAAGACAAAGGAAGCTCACCCGATCTGCTAGCTGCATTTGGGTCGGATTCAGGCCGCTTCTGCGGACTTGGGGCTCAACTGGCGTGCAGTGGCTGCCTAACTGCCAGGCCTCGGCCCTTACAGTTTCTCTCTCCCCTCTTACCAAGAAAGCATGACACCCATCACTCTGGCTTTGTTTTCACCTTACCAAGGCCGATTTTCGTTCCAGAAGTGCCAGAAGTTCCTAGAAGTGCTGGGAATGCCGCCACAAGGACTGGAGCTAAAACCGAAGACAGGTTGGCTGCTCAAATAAAAAAATGTCGGGGAGCAACTTGGCTGTGGTCTTGGCTGTAGCAGAGGAGTTGATTGTAGAGAGGCGAGATGGTGAAGGCGAGCGGAGCACACCAGGCTCAGCCCCAAGCCGCACCCGGTTCTAGCCAGTCCGCTTCTGCAGGGCCCTAAGGCACACACTTGCAGCAGCCAACTGAGGCCGCTGCACTCGCTCTTTGAGGGAAGCAACGCAGTCACCGGTCACTGGGCTTGTGGTCAAAGGGGCCTGGTGATCCCAGAGGCCTAGCCGAGGTTTTGATAATCTGCCATAGGGGCCCCCACAGCCGTGGACAGCGGGTTTCCCTTCTTTTTTTAGGTCTCGGCTGATCCACCGCATGCGCTGGTCTGGCCGAGACATTTAGTCAGTGGCATTTCGAAGTGCTACCAAACCAAAGGTTTTTCCCCTGCCACCAGCTGGCGATTACGCGCAGAAGCGCACGTGCCTCGCTCCACCCCTCCATGTGCCTCTCTGTCCTGTTCTCCTTCTTTGCGCTCCTCCCTCTCCCCACCCATTTCGAAGTGCTACCAAACCAAAGGCTTTTCCCCTGCCACCAGCTTGCGATTACGCGCACAAGCGCGCTCGCCTCGCTCCACCCCTCCATGTGCCTCTCTGTCCTGTTCTCCTTCTTTGTGTCCCTCCCTCTCCCCACCCACAACCCGCCCTTTACCTTCTTTACTCCTCCCGCCTGTCTCTGTTCCCTCCCATTTCTCTTCTTCGCGTCCGTCCATCTGTCTCCTCGTTCCCCTCCCACAGTTCCTCTGTGACACTTGCGCTCTCCTTTCTCCTACACCTTGGCTCCTCCCCTCTATGCCTCACCTTCGTCTTCTCCCGTATTCTCAATCGGTAACAATTCCGATTGAGCTGGGGCACCAGCGTGCATAGATTGTGGGCTTCTTAGAAGGATTTGCGTTTGTTAGGGGCTCCGACTAAGGTTTGAGTTTCACGACTGACATCTAGGAGCAGAACGCCGTTGGTAACAATTCAGTGTTTCTTCTTCTTCGCTCGCCTGCTTATTCTGATGACGCGCATCATCAGAATAAGCAGGCGATCGAAGAAGAAGAAAATCACATGCTTGAGCAGGGATAACAGAATGCCACAAGCCACTAGCGGCAAGACAAGCAAACGCGAATCACTCTAAGAAACACTGGAAAAGTTCGCGCTGTTGCTAAAGCAAACACTGAATTGTTACCTATGGCGTTCTGCTCCTGCACGTCAGTGGTGAAACTCAAACCTTAGTCGGAGGAATAAATAGCAGCCTTTAAAACTGGTGGCCAGGTACTTCTGTTCTCTACAACTATTGCACATCAGCAAGAGCAGGACCACGTGTTTTGATTGCTTAAAATATTGTTCTCAATGAGGTCCACCATGTTGCTCAGATCCACCAAATGCTGAGCTATGGATTGGGGGAGGTCTATTTGTAGCTCCATTTTGTAGGATTGCCATAGTAGAGGTAGTGTTTTCGGCTGTGTGACTGCCGTTATTAGAGTTCTTTTCTGTGTTTTCGGAGTAGCGGCAGAGCAGCGTAGTTCCTTTGGGCGTTCTGAATAACTTTGGAGTGAGCTCTAGTGTTCGTTCAATTTTGATTTCCAGATTTCTTTTTAAGGATGCTGATAGATCCCCCAGTTCATGTTCAAGGACAGATGCGCTGGTCCTGCTCAAGCTGACTTTAGGTAAATCTGTAGGACTAGCCTGAGTGGAGGTCTGGGGGTACGTTGTTGGTAAGGATGTATTTGTGCTGTGACTTCTAGAGCCTTTGTTGGGGCCTTCTCAGTGGCTGGTGCTCCTTCTGTTACAGTTGAAGACTGCGCCGCAGAGTCAGGGGTCTGGAAGTAGTTGGAGGCATTGTGTGGGTGCCGAAGGTTAGTAGTTTCAGATCTTGGTGCACTTCCCGACCGTGGGCAGGGTTGAGACCTACGTTTCCCAGCTAATGTGCACTGATCGCGGGAGGCAGGAAGCTTGCCGCAAGAGAGGCTACTTAGGAGAGGGGCCCCCTCTTTACTAGTCGGGTTACTTGTAAGATGTGCAGCCAGTTGGGATGAAGAGCTCCTATTTGGGGGTAATACTTGCAGGACGTTCATAATGCGGACGGCTTCGTTTTGGTCATGCTGCTAATGCGGAGGCAATCCGTCTGGCCTCAGCAATCCCCCTTGCTCATTGTTGTTACTCCTTTGGTTATATTGTGGGGTCCCTTACTCTGTGAATGAGTGGGGTGTAGTAGAGGATAGTTTGTAGTTATGAGGAGATCCTGGGCCGTGGACGTGCTTGCGGAGAAAGGAACACAGAGGGGATGTAAGTCCTAGATGTCTGTGGGCTATGGCCAGTGAGGTGTGGGCCCTCTGGGCAGGGAGAGAAAGGTGAATCAAGACAAAGGAAGCTCACCCGATCTGCTAGCTGCATTTGGGTCGGATTCAGGCCGCTTCTGCGGACTTGGGGCTCAACTGGCGTGCAGTGGCTGCCTAACTGCCAGGCCTCGGCCCTTACAGTTTCTCTCTCCCCTCTTACCAAGAAAGCATGACACCCATCACTCTGGCTTTGTTTTCACCTTACCAAGGCCGATTTTCGTTCCAGGTGTGCCAGAAGTTCCTAGAAGTGCTGGGAATGCCGCCACAAGGACTGGAGCTAAAACCGAAGACAGGTTGTCTGCTCAAATAAAAAAATGGCGGGGAGCAACTTGGCTGTGGTCTTGGCTGTAGCAGAGGAGTTGATTGTAGAGAGGCGAGATGGTGAAGGGGAGCGGAGCACACCAGGCTCAGCCCCAAGCCGCACCCGGTTCTAGCCAGTCCGCTTCTGCAGGGCCCTAAGGCACACACTTGCAGCAGCCAACTGAGGCCGCTGCACTTGCTCTTTGAGGGAAGCAACGCAGTCACCGGTCACTGGGCTTGTGGTCAAAGGGGCCTGGTGATCCCAGAGGCCTAGCCCGAGGTTTTGATAATCTGCCGTAGGGGCCCCCACAGCCGTGGACAGCGGGTTTCCCTTCTTTTTTTAGGTCTCGGCTGATCCACCGCATGCGCTGGTCTGGCCGAGACATTTAGTCAGTGGCATTTCGAAGTGCTACCAAACCAAAGGTTTTTCCCCTGCCACCAGCTGGCGATTACGCGCAGAAGCGCACGTGCCTCGCTCCACCCCTCCATGTGCCTCTCTGTCCTGTTCTCCTTCTTTGTGTCCCTCCCTCTCCCCACCCACAACCCGCCCTTTACCTTCTTTACTCCTCCCGCCTGTCTCTGTTACCTCCCATTTCTCTTCTTCGCGTCCGTCCATCTGTCTCCTCGTTCCCCTCCCACAGTTCCTCTGTGACACTTGCGCTCTCCTTTCTCCTGCACCTTGGCTCCTCCCCTCTATTCCTCACCTTCGTCTTCTCCCGTCTTTTTCTCCTATGCCCTCCTTGCTCCCAGTTCCAGCACCGTCCGACCTCGCCCTCGCGCCCCCGTGTTTCACTCGCAACGTTTCCTGTAAGTTCTTCTCTTGCGCCCTGTCTGCCGCCGTCCAGCTTTCTTACTTCCAGTCTCTCATGCCTCACAGCATAATTCTTGTTTTATTGTGGTGGCAGTTTGTACAAATTACGGATAAGTAGCTTCGCATTGTCATTCTTCAGATTAGTCCTGCTAAAGCGCGCCTAATGTGACACGGTCCACCTTTTTTTATTATCGATAACGTCCTCATTGGCAGTCATATGATCGGCGTGGTTTGGTGCGTTGCTCCATGCACTCTTTGCAGTGCATGTTTCATACATATCGTATTTCTTTCTGTCCATTGACCTTTTGTGTTTGCTGCCTTGCTCAGCTGGGTCATTCTTGAGGGTTATGCACTCGTTGTTTAGTGGCGAATACATCGTGGATGTAGATTTGGGAATCAATGCACAAGGGAATTATTGGTTATTGTCATCAAATAACGACAGTTGTATATGCCCATGCTGCCGTTTGTGGCTGTGTTGGGCTTTGTTCTTTCCGCTCTGTTGTATACTGGAGCATGTGTGGCTGCAAGTGTGGGTGTAGAGTGTGGTCCGCGGGGTAAAGAGGGGAAGTTTAACTTCACTTTCATACATCGATGCAGTGATGAGAGAGTAGCACATCCATACTTATCTTTTATTTGCACCTTATTCATTAGCCTCCTGATGGTCACAGTTGGGAGTTTTGGACACCCAAAGGACTGTGTTTTTATAGGCAGTCTCCAAAAGCATAATGTTATTTACTTAAGACCACATTGGTCGGCGGGCTTAATTTCGTTTCGTTAGTCTTTATTATCGATGTATTACATCATGAAAGACAATTACAATACATAAAAAAATACATAATTTTAAAAATACATAGATTAAAAGGAAGAACATGAGCAATATACATAAAAATATTTCAGTACCCTAATGCCTCTTGGTTCTGATAAACCAAACCCAAGCCAAAAATTTGGCAACAGCGATAGCAACATATTCGCTAGGCTCAAATCTCAACATTTCAAGTGCTTCAGACCCTCGTCTGGTGCCCAAAATTTGACATAATGGTTTGAGCCATTTAGCTCGGGGTGCAGCGTAGGCAGGACAAACAAAAAAAATGTGTCCGACAGAATCTATACAATCAAAACAATTTTTGCAGGAGTCGCTGGTCATGCCCTTCCATTTTTTGGTGAAAGAGTTGGTCGGAAGTGTGCCTACCCTGAATTGGTGATATAGTTTCCTGTCATAAGGTCTGGTGATGGTGTCCCAGTAAGCTTCGAGGAGTGGAATTCTTTTTTGGGCTAGGAACCTTCCTGACAAGGACTCTGCGGTAGCTGTGTTAAAATGTTTCTGCTGTACCATTGACCAATAAAGGCTCTTAAAATCTTTCTTAGAGGGAAAGGGTTTATTGGCTGGATCGGACCATAGGTTGCCCAACCCCATAGATTCCAGGAGTTGTTTGGTCTGTTTGAACCATGGGATGTTGCCAGCCCCCAAGATGGCTCGCACATCGAGAAAGGCCTTAGCATAGAGGTCCAACTCAGGGACTGTCCATAAACGCCTCCAGAAAGCCAATGGTTTGAACCTTGCAATATCATCAAACGAGTGACAACCAAGGTCCAACAGGAGGGGTTTGACAGGGGTAGAACAAGGAAGCCCCGTGAGCAATCTAAGGAATTTATATTGCGCCTTAACCAGAGGAGAAAGATCTGCGAAGCCCCAAAGTTCGGCGCCGTAAAGGATCGCCGAGTTGATCCTTACATTGTAGATTTTAATGGGGGGACCTATCATTCTCGACTGGGATTGCTTATGTTCTTTAACTAGGCAACCTGAAAGCTGAGCAAATTTTAGCGATAGAACGTCAATTTGCGGCCTCCAATCCAACTTGTTTTCAAAAACTACCCCTAAATAGGTCATAACATTAGTACGTTCCAGCAAGGCTTTGTCCATACAGACATGGCCCTTTGTACCTCTCCCTTTATTAAAAACCATGTATTTGGTTTTGGACACATTGACAGACAGATCAAAATCAAGGCAGAATTTCGTGAAGACGTTGAGTGCCACCTGTAATCCAGACGGGGTCTGGGAAAGGAGAAGGGTGTCATCGGCAAACATAAGGAGGGGTATTTTAGTACCTCCCAACGTTGGGGCGTCCGTCGATGTGTTAGAATAATACTTAACAACACCATTAATAAACAAAAGAAACAAAGTAGGAGCAAGGACGCACCCCTGTCTGACACCCCGATTGACCCTGAACCGGTCCGTAACCTGGCCCTGTTTCCCCCAGCGAACTTGTGCAAAGTTGTTGTCGTGGAGCCTAATGATGATATTCAGGAGATCGGGAGGAAGCCCTAGCTCAGCCAATACGCTCCAGAGTTTCGTCCTATTGACTAGGTCAAATGCTGACCGAAGGTCTACAAAGGCAGCGTATAAAGTACCGCCACACAGATAGACCGTTTTCCAGACAATTAGTTGGAATTTAAATGCCTGGTCGATGGTACTGGTACACGGTCTGAAGCCAGCTTGGAGGGGAGAGATGATATCCTCCTGCTCAATCCAAGCCTGTATTCGTGCCAAGATCATTCTAGCGATAATTTTCTGGACCGAGTCAATAAGGCTGATTGGGCGGTAGTTCCCCGGGCATGAGCGATCACCTTTTTTGAAGATGGGAAGAATCTCAGCCCCCCCCCAGGAGTCAGGAATATCAGCCCCTCTGGCTACAGCGTTGGCAAGGTGTACAATATAAGGCACCCAATTCCCTGGATCAGATTTAAAAAGATCCGTAGGTACACAGTCCATACCAGGCGCCTTACCACTTGGGATCTTACTTAAGGCCTTTTCAACTTCGGCACTGTCAAAAGTCAAAGTCGAGTGGAGGGGAAGATCCCTAGTTATGGCTGGAGCAAAACCCTCAACCAGTGGGGAAACCGAGAACTGGGATTCAAAGTGAGTCACCCAGGCGTCCGGAGGGACGTGATTGGTCGGAACCTGACTGTTCTGGGAGTTACCCCACTTGACAATATGCCAGAAGAGCGTTAGATTCCGGTGCTTGCTAGCAGCCAAAAGATAATTCCAGTGGTCGTTGTCCCACTCTTGTTTGGCCTTAGCTTTAGCCTTATTATAGGTTTTCCTAGCCAGTCTGGTATTAACTGGATCGTTATTAGCAATAGCAGATTTTAAATTGCTAAAAGATTCACGGCACTCTTTGTTATACCAGGATAATGGCTTTAAAGTGGCAGATTTCTTAGCCTTACAAGGCTTGGAGAAAAGAGATTTGAGGCCAGTGAAAAGATGGTCATGAACACGTGTGGTTTTACCAACAACATCCTCGATACTCTGGAAAGACTGTAAATCAGCCAGAGCACCGGATACCTTGGAGCTAATCGCTGACAGTAATTCGACATCAATTGCAACCTTGTCCCAGCGAACGCGCCGTCGATCATTAGCTAAAACGGCTTCCGCGGTCGCTATTTCGGTGGGTTTGGATCTATGTGCCGGGCAAAGTAAGAGACTTAAGACCAACGGGTTGTGGTCACTCTCTGGACGGTCTAATACCGCCATATCACTTAGTGTTGACCAGAACTCGATTTTAACAAGGGCATAATCAATTCTGCTGTTACAACGTCGGCCATCTGAGAAAGTCATCTTTCCACCCTTATCGGAGGTGGTCCTCCCATTTGCGGCCCTAAATCCCCGCTCCATGCATAATCCCATCCACTGGGTGGCAGACTCAGTCCACCTCTTGATGGGAGGGAGATCAAGAGGGGGAATATTTAAAATCGCATCCACTTCCCCAGTTAGTGGGTCTAGAGTAGAAAGCAGGGGTTCGAAACAACAATTTAGATCGCCCACAATATAGACATTGGTGTTAATATTAATGGTGTCCAGAAACCCATCTAATAATAAAAAGGTGTTAGTACCACGTCCACCAGGGAGGCCTCTGTTATAAACATTTATAATTAAAACTGCGGGATCGTTGTTATGTTTCAAGGAGATAATTAATATGTCGGGGCTGTCAATAGCTAGTTCCTTGAGTGAATACCCAAGGGATTGCTTAACCCATATACAGAGCCCGCCGGACGGACGGCCCCTGATGCCACGAATGGCCCCCTTAGAAAAGTTTACAACCCAGAAAGATAGATCGGATCCACCGCCCAGGTTTCCTGGAAAACCAGGATGTCGTGGGTGTTTACCCAGCCTACCCATTCTTCAGAAGTTACCCTACTACTAAGGCCCGCAACATTCCACGAAACCAGGGTCAAAGGCATGGAACTAGATGGCATGGCACATAGTGCTGCAGAGACGGGACCATTAGTGACTGGGGTTAATACAATATCAATGGGGTCCCTAGTCTCACTTTCGGGTAGACAAGAATCAGTGAGAGGGGAAGGTAAACTAATTGATTGAGGAGGCGGGGTGCTGGGAGAGAAAGCAACCAAACCAACTTGACCACCCCGAGAGCCACCACTCCCCTTGTGCACTAAGTTAATTGGGCCAAGGCAGCCTTCCCACGAAAAACTAGAATTATCCTGATAAGATAACTGTCAATCAACCCCTTCTAATGAATTCAGGGGTGCATAATAATTTGACAGTGGGAGATGAAAATCCGGCCTTATCAGACGGTGGGAAGTCCCATTGACCCTTTCCCAAGCAAGAGACATGTCACGTATTGTGGCAAAGGGTTTTTGTGGATAAAAGTATGACAAGTCCACTGTGGATATGCCGGTCCCTCTCAAAATATTGGGAAAGGAACAAATATGCCTGACAGCCCTGGGGTCACGGAAGTTAATAATCACACAATCACCCTCCACCTGTTTAACACTACTGCCCAACCAACATACCCTACGAACAGTCATTATTTCAGCCCCTAGACCAGCTGGTAAAGGCCTGTTGGTATTTAACCAGTGTGAGACTTTGTTCTTCAGCTCACTATGACACTCGAACTTTGGCTGAGGGAGCCGAGGAACACCCACCATTATGACAGTGTAAGGCTGGGACTCGGGTGGAAGATTAATAGATGGAAAATTTTGGGGGGAATCAGCTTCCTCTAAGTTGGACTTACTGGTAGAAATGATATTAGAATTGATGGCAGTATTAGTGTGGCGATCTGTTTCTCTCGGGACCTCAGTATGGGCCTGGGGACGAGGAACATCCACCACCTGGACATTAAGAGCCGGGTTATTAGGTAAAGCTCCGTCCAAAGATGTAATGGCCGTGGAAGCAAGTCTAGATTTGTCAGCAATGTCTAAGTTAGAAGAGGTTACATGATCAGTAGGAGACACTGCAATCTTTTCCAGTAAAGACGTATTGGCTAATACCATACCCTCTAACTTCCCAAGCGACGTAGCGAGACGGGTAACTCGCTCTAATAGTGGGAGGAGTAGTGATTTAAATAGCTTCTCTACAGGCTTGAGAAAGTCGGAGGTAAAAGAGTCTACATTGGGTTGAACAGAGGGAGGGTGCGGGGACTTTGAGCTTACAGATGCCAACTGGGAACTAGCAGGCGTAGCAGGGTTGGAAGCTTCGCCGGTAGTTACAAATTTATGAGGGTTAGACACTTTAGAGGTTTTAACACGTTTCCCCTTGGGAGGGGCTCCCGTACGTTTCCTTTTACTCGAAATGTACCTAGGCTTGTGGACCTGAGTCGTCGCACCAGTGGATGGCTGGTCGAAGGTGGACTGTTGGATACAAGTGCCATCGATGGTTTGGATGCCACTAGTAACTGGGGTACTTATTGTCTCATGGAAGTCCACCGACGAGCAAGAATCAACAGTGACTGGAGGTACATTTGAAGTATTACCTGACATATTAGAGGGAAGTTGGGGCTGGCTATTATCGGGCGAGACCGCTGTCATAATGTTGCCAAGGGATGATCTTTTAGCAGATAGTTCCAGGGACAATCTTTTTTCTGTTAATATAATCTCGTGTTCGAGAACACGAGCAGCTCTAGTAATAAAGTTGTCTAGAGTCCCTGTTACTTGACCCCCTATACTGCCCCGGGCCACCTTCCTGCCAGACCTTAAAGAGGTCATGGTTTAGGGAAAGAACAAACAAACAAACAAACTCAGAATGTGGTAAACGGATAAACCTCCAATGGTTACAACAAAATTAAATTGACTAGATATGTCCAGAACTCATTTCATTGGTTAAGGGCAAAATGTAGGCCACCAATGCTGTAAAACAGTTCACCAGACAGCAAATGCGATTATACTCACTGCGCCAGCAAAATAAATAGTTCATATATGGTGGCAGGTTTAAGGGAGGTGGCCCGCCCCGACCACGACCGACAACGAACGGCCTCAAACGGCCCTGTCTTTGCCCAGTCTTAGCCCGGGCTGCGTCCCGCGCTGCGGGAGTAAAATGTAGATTTAAAGCCTCAGGAGGGCGGGGGGCGGGGCAGCAGGGAGAGCGGACCTGAAGTTCGTCGTCGGTCTGGCAGGGACTTCTGGGAAATGAAGTCCCCGCACGCTCGCAGCCCCGCTGCAACCACACGCCTGATGCCGCTGTAGCGCCTCAGGACTCCTCCCACGCGTCAATTACGGACCTCTCCTCTGGACGGGCGAAGGGGCACCCGCGAAGCGGGTGCGCCGAGTGGTGGTAGGGCGCCAAGTAAATGATAGGTAAGCCAACAGTTGGTAATGCAGACCTCCGCTAATATCCTCAACAAATCAAGCAAAATGTCCCGCTTGTTTCAAGGCAATCAGGTGTTTTAAAGCCTCAGGAGGGCGGGGGGCGGGGCAGCAGGGAGAGCGGACCGGAAGTTCGTCGTCGGTCTGGCAGGGACTTCTGGGAAATGAAGTCCCCGCACGCTCGCAGCCCCGCTGCAACCACACGCCTGATGCCGCTGTAGCGCCTCAGGACTCCTCCCACGCGTCAATTACGGACCTCTCCTCTGGACGGGCGAAGGGGCACCCGCGAAGCGGGTGCGCCGAGTGGTGGTAGGGGGCCAAGTAAATGATAGGTAAGCCAACAGTTGGTAATGCAGACCTCCGCTAATATCCTCAACAAATCAAGCAAAATGTCCCGCTTGTTTCAAGGCAATCAGGTGTTTTAAAGCCTCAGGAGGGCGGGGGGCGGGGCAGCAGGGAGAGCGGACCGGAAGTTCGTCGTCGGTCTGGCAGGGACTTCTGGGAAATGAAGTCCCCGCACGCTCGCAGCCCCGCTGCAACCACACGCCTGATGCCGCTGTAGCGCCTCAGGACTCCTCCCACGCGTCAATTACGGACCTCTCCTCTGGACGGGCGAAGGGGCACCCGCGAAGCGGGTGCGCCGAGTGGTGGTAGGGCGCCAAGTAAATGATAGGTAAGCCAACAGTTGGTAATGCAGACCTCCGCTAATATCCTCAACAAATCAAGCAAAATGTCCCGCTTGTTTCAAGGCAATCAGGTGTTTTAAAGCCTCAGGAGGGCGGGGGGCGGGGCAGCAGGGAGAGCGGACCGGAAGTTCGTCGTCGGTCTGGCAGGGACTTCTGGGAAATGAAGTCCCCGCACGCTCGCAGCCCCGCTGCAACCACACGCCTGATGCCGCTGTAGCGCCTCAGGACTCCTCCCGCGCGTCAATTACGGACCTCTCCTCTGGACGGGCGAAGGGGCACCCGCGAAGCGGGTGCGCCGAGTGGTGGTAGGGCGCCAAGTAAATGATAGGTAAGCCAACAGTTGGTAATGCAGACCTCCGCTAATATCCTCAACAAATCAAGCAAAATGTCCCCTTAATTTCTTAAACACTTGTGCCTTCCGGTGGCAGACATCGCGTCAAGTATAGCAGCTGAGGTCCGTGTTTAAGATGAGCTGTTCAGCTGTGTTGAAGTTATTATTGAGATATTTAGGCGGGCAGACGTTACAGTAACATTGGGTCTGTAACTTTAACTGATGCTATCCCCAGTACCAGCATCACTCTGGACCACCACAGCATCACTCTGCAGCACCACAGAGTCAATCAGCATCACCACAGCAACAGTCAGCACCACCACAGCATCCCTCAGGGACACCACAGCATCACTCAGGGCCAGCACAAAATCACTCAGCGCCACCACAGGATCAGTCAGCATCACCACAGCATCACTCAGGGCCACCACAGCGTCACTCAGGGCCACCACAGCATCACTCAGGGCCACCACAGCATCACTCAGCACCACCACAGCATCACTCAGGGCCACCACAGCATCACTCAGGGCCACCACAGCTTCACTAAGGGCCATCACAGCATCACTTAGGGCCATCACAGCATCCCTCACCTTCACCACAGCATCAACACAGCATCACTCAGCACCACTACAGCATCACTCAGGAACACCACAGCATCACTCAGGGCCACCACAGCATCACTCAGGGCTATCACAGCATCACTATGTGCTACCACAGCATCACTCTACAGCGCCACAGCATTAATCAGCATCACCACAGCATCAGTCAGCAGAACCACAGCATCACTCAGGGCCACCACAGCATCACTCAGGGCCACCACAGCATCACTCAGGGCCAGCACAGCATCACTCAACGCCACCACAGCATAACCCAGGGCCAGCACAGCATCACTCAATGACACCACAGTATCACCCAGTGCTTCTTACACTTTTTAATTACAACTTTTTAGCATGCTGCACAGCAGCCACAGTTCTCTACAGCACAGCGTAGAAACATTGGCAAAGTCAATAGCTCTACCTAAACACTTAAAAGGCGCCCCAATGCATAGCCAATAGGTTTCGCCTTTGGGACATTATAAGTGTTTAGTTATGCAGCAAAATATCCTTCATTAAACAACATCAAGTGTTGCATGGTAAAACACTTATAAGATCCCAAAAACAAGACCTATTGGCTATGCCAATGCTTGTTCTTCAATGGTTCTGCTACAAGGCATAAAGCAGCACGAGTCAACATCAAGGCGCTGCTGACGATGAGGGCTAACGGCTCAGGTGCTGGTCAGCTGCGGCGGCGCTGTGACAGTGTGGGCCGAGCACCAGTGCCCCTTGATAGCCTCCGGTTCACCTGTGGGTGATATCCCAGCCTTTCTGGCCTCCGTCCCCCAGGCTCCGACGCCCGGTACCTCAACCTCCTGCTTGCTGCTTGTTGCTTGCTCTGCCCTTTGTGACGCTATTCAGTTGAAACTGAATAATCAATTCATGGGATCAAATGGCCACAGAGAAGGAGAGAAAGAAAATGAAGGAGCAGGTGAGGGGTTCATTTAGACCGTGGCTTGAAGGCAAGTGGGACCATTAGGAGAGATACTCGAGACAGGATATGGTTGAGGAACATCAGTTTTTCCTTGCAATAGTCAAAGAAATGACAGACAATAAAAAACAGACAAAGAGTGAGACAAAGAGAAGTAGAGCTGGGAACAGAATTTGCATTAGGAGGATAATTTTTTTATGATTTTTGAATTCAAGATGTCCTCCATGCACTGATGAGATGCAGAAACAAGAGCAGGGTTCCACAGTGCCGGGGGTGGTTGCAGCGGGGGAGCGTACCAGAACACAGGTTCTGAGATTGACTGCGCTTGTGGTTACAAGTTAATCAGTGAGTGCCCTATCTGAGAATACATTGAAAACTTTGCAGAGTACTAACAGAGATACTAATGTAGTCACTCCGGTTCCAAATAACATGCCTGCTACTGTTCCTGCTGAGCCTCCTAAAGAGAGAAATATCATTATTGAGCTTTTAAAAAATTAATTTGGAGACTTTTACAGGGAATAATTGATTCAAATAGATGGTTGTCTTAGAATGTGGATGAAATGAGATATTTTATCAGTGAAGCAGCGAGGTGTGCGAATTAAGCACACAATAAGCTTCAGGAACTAGCTGACGAGTGCGAGGTTGACAACGATAGAATGAGGAATGTACAAAATATAAAATTGATTTGATATATGAGGAAGTAAAATAGTTGGGCTTGGTGGCTTTACAGGCTCACATTAAATATCTCGTTGAAAAGACGAAGGACTGGAGGGATTTGAAGAAGTGGAAGAAGAAACTTACTACTAAAACAAAGCTGCAGGAGAAGGAAAGAAAGCAAAGGGGTCTTAGTGATTCTGAATTAGAGGCAGTGACATGGACGAGGGGTGATCATTACAACTTTATGATGAATTTTCCTATATTTGAAGAGAAACCTGAGAAATAGGTTCATAGATTGGCGACGATTTTGAAAATGCTTTGGACTTATTTAGATGGCCTATTTGAGTTTGCTGTTACTAGTTATTTATGGTCTAAATGTAAGGTTGCTGTCACTAGACCGACTAAAGAACCAACTAGAGTTGCAATTATTAATGCTCCATCTGGGTGGGGGGATGTCCAAGCACCGATCAAGATAGGCATACTTTGCCGCCGCAAATAGCCTGATCCCCATCCTATCCCATCTCCACCAATGCCAGCTGCTTAGATGACACCTGCAAGGGCAGGAAGCTGCGTACACCTGCTGGAGCTCGTTTACATGCCCTGAAAGCAGGCGAAAGCAATTAATCGCGCCGCGTGTCGCTGTTGGCGCGGGCCCTGGTGCATTGACCCGGAGTGCCCAGAACATGCTGGCAGACATTGGTGATCTCCCTCACTTCCATCTGGCAGATAGTGAAATGGGTCCTGGAACTGATCTCGGGGAAGCCCAACTGTCAGAGCGGTGTCCGGGAAGCTAGCTGAGGTACTGGAAGCAGCGGAGCAGCCCTGGGAGCCCTGACTGTGCAGAGGTGCCAGGCCAAACTCCTCGGAGGTGTGGGGAGCAGGCGCTGGGCCGGAGGCAGTGGTGAGGCCCTGGATGGAGAGGTCTGGCTCCTGTCTTGTATTGTACTGTAATTGTATTGTAATTGCATTTATATAGCGCTTACTAATCCTGATGAGGCTTTTTCGCTGAGTAGCACGCTGATCCGGAACCCATAAAGGATTAGTGTTGAGTTAGTATAGTGAAATATGAAAGTAATTGAGTGGTGGCTAGGTTAGTCAGTTCTTTGGATTTAGAAGGATAGCGGAGGGATAGAAGAGGAAAAAGGTTTGCATTTATGTAGTGCTTGGTACCCCTGATGGGGTGTTAAAGTGCTTTTTTCAGCGAGTAGCACGCTACTCCAGAGCCCGTAAAGGATTAGTGGTGAATTAGTATTGTGAAATATAAAAGTAGTTTGAGTGGTGGCTATTAGTCAGTTATTTGGATTGAGAAGTATAGCGGAGGGATAGAATAGGGAAGAAGGGTTCGCATTTATATAGTGCTTGTTACCCTTAATGGGGTGTTGAAGCACTTTATTGGCGAGTAGCACGCTACTCTGGAACCCATAAGGATTAGTGGTGAATTAGTATAGTGAAATATGAAAGTAATTGAGTGGTGGATATTAGTCAGTTATTTGGATTGAGAAGGATAGTGGAGGGATAGAAGAGGAAAAAAAGGTTTGCATTTATGTAGAGCGTGTTACCCCTAATGGGGTGTTGAAGCCCTT
Source organism: Triturus cristatus (assembly GCF_964204655.1). Classification (NCBI taxonomy): domain Eukaryota; kingdom Metazoa; phylum Chordata; class Amphibia; order Caudata; family Salamandridae; genus Triturus; species Triturus cristatus. Next base: position 966,285,072 of record NC_140589.1, read on the forward strand.
TCTTGGTGAGTAGTATTCTACTCTGGAACCCATTAAAGGATTAGTGGTGGATTAGTATAGTGAAATATGAAAGTAATTTGAGTGGCGGATATTAATCAGTTATTTGGATTGAGAAGAACAGCGGAGGGATAGAAGAGGGAAAAGGTTTGCATTCATATAGCGCTTGTTACCCTTAATGGGTTGTAGAAGCGCTTTTTTGGCGAGTAGCAAGCTACTCCGGAACCCATAAAGGATTAGTTGTGAATTAGTATAGTGAAATATGAAATTTGAGAAGTGGACATTTTAGTCTGTTATTTCAATCGAAAAGCATAGTGGAGGGATAGAAGAGTGAAGGCTTTGGACTGTTTTTTTGGGAGGTAATAGTAGTAGTGGGAGGGTTGGGATGAGTAAAAATGGATGTGGAGGGGAAGAGTCAGAGGGAAGAGTTTAGAAAGGCTTATTTTGAGGGATCAGTATAGTAAAAAGAGGTGTCAGGTGGTGCAAGGTGGGGTAGAGTAGGGGAGAGTCTAGTAAGGGCTATTTTGGGGATCATAGTAGTGGTATAGGGTTTGGGATGAATGAGAGATCGGAGGTAGTGGATATATTGATAGAGGTATAGGGTGAGTAATAGGGTGAGAAATGGGCTAGTGCATTAGTTGAAAGAGGTCTGAGATGAGTCAGAGAGTTGAGGTAGAATATATATTGAGAGAGGTATAGGGTGAAAATAGGGTAGTGCATTGGATATGCTGAATTAGAAGAAAGTAATAAATATATAGATTTATAAGTACATGGAAAGTTTATAGATGCATAAAGCAAGTAAGTATATGTAGATTAAAGACATTGATAGAGGTATAGGGTGAGAATTAGGGTAGTGCATAATATATATATTTTTTTTGTAGGAAAGTAATAAATATATAGATCCAAGTACATGGAAGCTATATAGATGCATAAAGGAAGTAAGTATAAGTAGATTAAAGGTGCATTTGATAAACTCTGGTTTTGAAGTCAATTTGAGATGGCTCCAAGTCATCCATTGAACCACGGCTCAGAGACAACTGAAAATTGGCGAGTTTCCAATGTCTTTGGGGCATTCCAGTTATAGCACGCAAGTTAAAATTGATTGATCAGTTAACAGTAATGACTTCATGTAAATGTTGAAAAGCATGGGCAAGATGATAGAGCCCTAAGGGACCCCAGCTTTTGGGGAGTACGGTTTGGACAAGAAAGGTGGGGTATGGATGACATTAGTTCTGTTTTGAAGGTAGGACGTGATCCAGTCTAAAGCAGTCCTCTCTATGCTGACGTGTGATAGGCCTAAGCCATGCACTCGGCTGACCCCACTAATCATCAGGCCCGCTGTTTATGGTGAGCCTTCCATGGACCCTGGGCTTGGAGTATCCTGAAGGGAGCTGACCGACCCGTGATGGTCCTGATGCCCTGCACGTTCCTCACTCGGGCCTCGAGCTGAGACAGGGAATGATTGTGGTGTGGCCAGAGGGCAGGATTCTTGTCGAGACAGCAACAGGGATGTAAAACTGCTCATAGGCAGCAGTTGCAGAGCGGAGTGGGTTTGAGGGGCGGTTCGAGGCTCCTGCCTCTGAGGACCCACACATGATGGGGGAGGCAGTGCATAGTTGGGCCCTCTGTGGTAATCCAGCCCTTCTCCCTGCACTTCATGCCTCCCTGCATACGACAACTGGTGGTGAACCAGTGAGTATCTGAAACCTCATTAAACACTAAGACTGGTGGTGCTAGGGTGCAGGGGTAGCAGACAAGGTGGGTGAACACCTGAACAAAATGGATAAGTATGCAGTGGTTGTGGCAGCAGCTGACCAGGGAACAGATGTGTGAGCGGTGGCCATGCTGCAGCTGGAGATACCATCCCCTCGGGAGCCCTCCCTGAGCAATCATGGCTGCAATACAGGACCTGAAAGGAACTAATGAGCCTAAGTTGGATGCTGTCAAAGTTGACGTTACAACAAACAAATGATGGACGGAATGCTGACAATGCAGACATTCTCCCCCAGTCAAGAGATCTGGGTTAAATCCATCGTTCTTTTGCCCACTACACCACCCCAGTTTAGACATGGCCATATGCAAATCAGTCTTGACCCTGTGCCTCATGGGAACAGTCCAGCCCGAACTGCCAAGCCATGTCTTCCCTGGACCGGAATCAAGCATCCTAGGACCGGTTTCTGGCTATCAGCCGTCATCAGCCAGGATAGCTTGACTCCAGTGGCGTAGTGAGCACGGGTCCCACGTCTGGGAATACCCATCCCACTTAGGGCGAAAAGCGTTACAACAAACAAATGATGGACGGAATGCTGACAATGCAGACATTCTCCCCCAGTCAAGAGATCTGGGTTAAATCCATTGTTCTTTTGCCCACTACACCACCCCAGTTTAGACATGGCCATATGCAAATCAGTCTTGACCCTGTGCCTCATGGGAACAGTCCAGCCCGAACTGCCAAGCCATGTCTTCCCTGGACCGGAATCAAGCATCCTAGGACCGGTTTCTGGCTATCAGCCGTCATCAGCCAGGATAGCTTGACTCCAGTGGCGTAGTGAGCACGGGTCCCACGTCTGGGAATACCCATCCCACTTAGGGCGAAAAGCGTTACAACAAACAAATGATGGACGGAATGCTGACAATGCAGACATTCTCCCCCAGTCAAGAGATCTGGGTTAAATCCATCGTTCTTTTGCCCACTACACCACCCCAGTTTAGACATGGCCATATGCAAATCAGTCTTGACCCTGTGCCTCATGGGAACAGTCCAGCCCGAACTGCCAAGCCATGTCTTCCCTGGACCGGAATCAAGCATCCTAGGACCGGTTTCTGGCTATCAGCCGTCATCAGCCAGGATAGCTTGACTCCAGTGGCGTAGTGAGCACGGGTCCCACGTCTGGGAATACCCATCCCACTTAGGGCGAAAAGCGTTACAACAAACAAATGATGGACGGAATGCTGACAATGCAGACATTCTCCCCCAGTCCAGAGATCTGGGTTAAATCCATCGTTCTTTTGCCCACTACACCACCCCAGTTTAGACATGGCCATATGCAAATCAGTCTTGACCCTGTGCCTCATGGGAACAGTCCAGCCCGAACTGCCAAGCCATGTCTTCCCTGGACCGGAATCAAGCATCCTAGGACCGGTTTCTGGCTATCAGCCGTCATCAGCCAGGATAGCTTGACTCCAGTGGCGTAGTGAGCACGGGTCCCACGTCTGGGAATACCCATCCCACTTAGGGCGAAAAGCGTTACAACAAACAAATGATGGACGGAATGCTGACAATGCAGACATTCTCCCCCAGTCAAGAGATCTGGGTTAAATCCATCGTTCTTTTGCCCACTACACCACCCCAGTTTAGACATGGCCATATGCAAATCAGTCTTGACCCTGTGCCTCATGGGAACAGTCCAGCCCGAACTGCCAAGCCATGTCTTCCCTGGACCGGAATCAAGCATCCTAGGACCGGTTTCTGGCTATCAGCCGTCATCAGCCAGGATAGCTTGACTCCAGTGGCGTAGTGAGCACGGGTCCCACGTCTGGGAATACCCATCCCACTTAGGGCGAAAAGTGTTACAACAAACAAATGATGGACGGAATGCTGACAATGCAGACATTCTCCCCCAGTCAAGAGATCTGGATGGATTTAACCCAGATCTCTTGACTGGGGGAGAATGTCTGCATTGTCAGCATTCCGTCCATCATTTGTTTGTTGTAACGCTTTTCGTCAAAGTTGACGTCACCCTTCTATGTGCCGAGAAAATAACTGAAAACGTGGCAGAAGCAGAAACAAACATTATCTCACTCCAGTCTACAACCAAGAGGATGGAAGATCAAGTGCCGCATCTCACAAAACAGAACAGGATCATCAAAGCTAAACTCAAAATTAAGAGGGGAAAGCTAGAAGGAACAATATATAAGTTGTGGGGGCCCCCGTGGGAGTGGAAGGCCCCAGCATTGAATTGTTTCTTGAGTACCTTATCACAAAGACCCTCTGAGCAGCACCTATCACACTTCATCACCATCGAAAGGATGGTCCCTCTGCTGAAGTCTTATACTCCCTCCAGGACAATCGTAGCAAGAGTGTTTAACTACAGAGGCTGCAACGCTATATTGTAAACTGCCTGCACGCATGATGTCCTAAAATTTGAAAACACCACAATCTGATTCTTTTCTGACTTCCCCTGCAAGTATAAAGACAAAGATGCAGTTTTGAGGAAGTCATGAAGGCACTGAGGGCCAGGGAACTAAAGTACATGATGCTGTTTCCGGCTAGATTTCAGGTGGTAGCAGAGAGCAAATCTTGGCATTTCACCATACCAGAGGACTCTTGGGATTGGCTGGAGGACTGGTGTGTGGTCGACTGGCAGTGACGGCTGGCGTGCGGAGGGCTGCCAGCGACACAGTGGCGACTGGGGGATGCAGTGACTAAAAGTGGGGAGGGAGAAGTGAACAGCACTTCCAGACAAGCTGCAGGAGCAAGAGGTTTCCTGAAAACATGTACGAGTCCCGCACAGATGATTGAGTTGAGGATGGGGAACACCAAGCCACTGGGGTCAAGGACCTTACATACTTGTGGAACATTATTCTAGCTGATACCGAGAACCACCATAGGAGGTGGAGGCCGCAAGCCCACCTCCATGGACTGACATCTTGGGGTGCGGACTAAAACAGTCATGCACTCAGAAGCTGAGGCATTGGTACTTCATTGCTTGAAATGGGTTGCTTTGCTTCGTTAATATCTTTCGTACTAAGGCAAGGCGGCTTTAGCTACAACAATGTTACAACCTTTGAAATGTTGGAGCAACAAGCACTCTGCATAATAGGGTGGTGGGCAGTTCTAAGCCTGCGTTGCAGGTTAGCTTGGAGGGGGAGTTGGATTGTTGCGGAGGAATGGTATTGTTTTGTTTTTATGTGTTCCTTTGCAAATGTTGCTTAAGTACAATGGTGCGATGGGGGAATAGAGGGTATAAACGAGGGCAGAGAAGGGATTGAATATCACCAAACACAGTGGGGCTAACCTGGCAGGCACACATTCATTACACATACAAATGGATATGCCACGTGAGAAAACTTTGAGCAGACTGTCCTGTAACATCAATGGGCTGGGTAGTAAGTTAAAGAAGAATGTGGTACAGCAATACTTGCGGAGGAAGGACCTGGATGTAGTCCTCCTACAGGAGATTCATCTTAAGGATAAGCATTACAAAGCACTAGACAGGTGTGGCTATTTACTACTGGTGCATCCAAGTTACACAACAGACTCTAAAGAGACCGGGATACTAATCAAGAAATCAAGATCCTTCATTCCACAACGAATGTGGAGCGACCCTTCTGGCAGATTTGTGACACAGTTTGGGAGCTGGGAGGGTCATTCCCTAAATGTTTGCTCAGTATCCATCCCACTGACCATTCACCGGTAGGAATGGTGCTGCGCCCCAGACAAGGATCATTATAGCAAACCCGAGATTAGATCCCTGGTGTTTGCAGGATAAGGCCCTGAGGGACAAACTGGGGGGAAATGGCGATCACTACTTTCAAGAAAACATGGGCTTGGTGGAATCGTCCCGTGGAAGTCATTCCACGAGGCGTTCAAGACAACGGGTACAGTTTGCTACACTCGAACAAGAAATTGAGTGACTGGAGCCTCATCTCCTTACGGGGGCATGCTGGCCTCAAACACCAGCTCCTCCTCAAGCAACAAGAACTGTGTGTACTGGTGGAACACAGCTTGTACCTATGCCCTGGCCACCCAGCACCGACTCGAAACTGTGGTTGATGATGGGAGCTGGGGTGGCCAAATGAAATGTGGCATGAACATGGGGCGTTATGTCACCCACTAGGGTCTGGGACTGGGAAACGGACATGGATTGGTGCCACCAGGTAGAGAAGGTGGTGTAACAGAGTAAAGGTTGCCCATAGAAGTGGGAGAAGGCATGGGGTAGCTGACACGCCTATCACAGCTACTAAAACTGACAGAATGGAGGCGGGTGGAGATGCTGGGCCAGTGCAACACTGTTTCACATAAATGGTGATGCTGTAACTTTCATATGTTTTGCCTTAACATTAAATGCACTGTATTTACTGATGCTAGCCTATGACGCACCCTACTAATCATGAAGAGTGTACGGTTAATTTTGTTTTTGTTTGTTTCCGATGTGCAAAAAAAGAATTAAAAAAGATTTAAAAAAATAATCCTCCATCTGAGGTGGTTGCTGGTAAATAACTGGTCAACGATTTGTAAAGCTGCACAAAGGCCAAAGGAGTCGGTGGATGGTTTCTATGAGAGGCTTATGCAGATGTTTAAGAAACACAGCTGACTTGAAGATCTGGAGAAAGGTGGTGCTAGTGGTTTGTGTCTTCCTTTGTTATGGGTTGGCATGCCACGCTTAGTTCACACATTCATCAAAGTGTGATGTGTTTGCAGACTAAGGGCATTAATTAGATGTTGCGGTATGACAAGTACTGTATTGATTGCTTTGATGCGAAGTAGAAAAGGATTAAAGAGAAATTGAGGACTGCCCAGACAAAGCAGTTTCAGAGAAATGGTAAGAATCAGATTATAGGTTCTGATGTGAGTTTTGTGTCGCATGACAACTCTGGAATGAATGGAGTGCATCGGATGCACAGTGTGAGAATAGTAAATGAGAAGATGCCAATGCAAGGTTGTGAAAGATGAGTTGGGAATAATTCTGAGGGGAATTCAAATGTTCATATGCTGAAGAGGAGCACTGCTTGTCATTTCTGTGGTAAAATCGGGTGTTGTATTGTAATGCAATATATGCTGCATAGTAATGCAATCACTTACAGTAAGGTAATCACTTATTGTGATAATGTTTTCAATTGTTCCTGTGTTTCCTCGCCCCAGTGATCACATTGATTCCTCCTAGAACGTTAGGGTTGGAAGGATTCTAAGCTGAGAGTCTGTTCATTATGAGTGATCCCGACTAGCGAGAAGAGATAAATAAAGTGTTCTCTTTAGCAGAAACATGCTGTTTCCTTAATTGCCTGCATTATAACACTTTTTGGCATCAAGTGAAGGGATGCTGTACCTCCCACTTTCAACTTCAGCTTGACTGCTGTCATCGTTACTGATCGGGTACGCAGTCGTTGAGATTTGTCTGCAGAATCTGGGTGCAGGGAGGCGAGTCTGATGACAGCGAGGCAAAGTGTGTGTTTACGTGGCTGCTGACTTCGGCCCCCTCAACCTTGAAGGAGGAGCCAGGGATCACGAGGTGAGAGTGCGGCTTGTAGGGGAAAGATTTTGGCTAGGCCAGCCTCCGAGCTCTTGTTTGCTACGTGCTCAATGATCTTTACGGCAGCTCAAGCCTTGTTTTCGTACGGAGGCTGCCATTTTAATTTCTATTGCCCGGCCTTCAATCTATGCTGCTGGCCAAGGCACCCACAGGGGGCCACTAGAGAGGTCAGCACTCTAGTGTCGCCTGGGTACCCCACACCCCCTTCAGGGGCAGGGACTCTGGTTGGAGTCCCCCTTCCTCTCCAGCCTGGTTTCGATGCACGAGGGTCGTTACTTCCTGGGCGCACAGAACTTGGGGGAGGGTATATATCCCTCCCCCACCATTTTGGCGACCTCTTTTGATCGCCACACACGCCGTCTTAGGATCGTCCCGTTGTTGTTGGTCGATTTTGTTGGGGCCGTTTTTGCTGCATTGGTTGCTTGGTCAGCCTCGAGGTGTTTGAGGTGAGTCACCTCCCCCCTCTCGGTAATCCACGGGCGTAGGGTTCCTCGTGGCTAATGGGGCCGGGGGATCCGTGGATTCCAGGCCCAGCGACGGCCCACAAGGTCGGGAACGATGCAGTGCAGCTGGGCGAGCTGGGGAGTGTATGTTAGGGGGCGATCGGCAGCAAATTGCCCCGTGTTTCTATCCGGGGTAGCCTTCTCAATCTCATGACCGATCTCCTCCACCTCCCCCCCGCACCGCAACCGCAAACAGAAATTGTGAGGTCGGGGGCTGGCCTGGGCCCGGCTCTCTCAATCAGGGGTAGTGAGGCCAGTGTTGGGGGGGGGGGGGCATGCGGACCGGGCCACCTTTGGGGGACGCCGTCTTCAGATGGTGCCCCTTTGGAGTGTCCTTCGTGTGCGATCGTTGTGTGTAGCCCGTGGTCGCTTCCAGGGGCTGCGGAGTGACGCTTCGGGTTTGCGTTGCCCCAGGACTGCTGGAGCACTGAGGGAGGTTGTCAGTGGGTCGTTCATGCCCCCTCCCACTCCCATACCTCTGCCGATGACGAGTGGCGCTGGTGCCCAGGTCTGCCCTTGGGGGCGCGGGCTCTGGATTGCCGACTAGCTGGTGAGCGGCGGCATGGCACACCGGTTGGAGTGGGGCGGTAGCCTTAGGCTGCATTAAGTCCTTTGTCCACGGCGCTCCCCGGTTCCCCCACAGGGTCTTGCTGTGTGAGGCGCTGTGGCTGTCCGAGCGGGGGTCCACTTGGGGCTCCGGACTTCCTGGGCGGGTGTCGCAGTGCGTAGACTCGTGCGGTGTAGTGTCTGGGTTCCGGGGGTGGTTTGCGCACCGTAATGTCCACAATTCCGCGAGGATGGCATGCGTGATCTCTCAGGGTCGCTCGTTTCTACCATAGGTAGGGAGATTTGCCCCTGGGAAGGCCTCACGCTGGGCACGCATCAGGCAGGATGCAGCGCAGCCAAGTATTTGGCGTGGTCTGGCGATAGCGGGAGGTGGGCTCTCCGATGTCTCTGCTTTGGGCGCTGAGCGGGATCCAGGGAAACAAGGGTGGTTATTTCTTGCGGAATGGTGGAGGATGCGGCCCGGGCAACAGCGGCAGCAGCAGCGAGGGAGAGAGTCCTCATTCCCCCGCAGCCAGCCATCAAGTGGTCCCGCTAGGGTGGTGATTCACGGTGTTGGCAAGGTCGGGCACCGAGGCCGTAAACACAGAGCTGTGGCGTGTTTCTCGTTAATCATTCATCGTGGTTCCCAACCTGTAGCGTTATCCTGGGACCCTGCCCAGATCAAGCTCTAGATAGTCTTGATCCGTGGACAGGATTGGAGCAATAGTCATTTAATAAAAGGAATAATGCTGGGAATGGAGCCCCTTATGAGTAGCAACTCCTTCCCCCCGCCATCCATGCCTTGTTGGGCTGGTGTGTTACACTGACAAAAAGGCGGAGCCAATTAACATAATGCCTTATGTTAAATTTTCCCTCTTTTGTACCAACATTCCCAACTCTAATTTACAGATCCCTGTTTTTGTACGGTTGGAACACTGAGCCTGTGCTCTTCCTTAATAAAATAAAGTGGATGGACATCACTGATGCTATACCCATTGAACACCTCCAGTGGGGATCGCTCTAGGACTGAGTCTGAGAGAGTAGCTCAGGTTGTCATTGCGAGTGCTGCAGAGATTTGACTTGCAGGTCAGCATATAACAATCTTCCTCTTTCTAAGAAGGAAATTAACATAGTTGGGTAATACACCTATTCTTAAAGCGCCAAGGGAAAATTACATTTGTAAAGTGCATTTTATGAATAAGCCATAGTATCAACCTTATATTTCACTCGATATTTACAGGCATTTCGGTGTTTTGCCAATATGGAGTTACTAAGAAATACTTCGCTGTGTGGTTTCCATTTAAGCCATCAGCCCTGACTTATGTAGGTTTAGGTTACGAGTTATATCATATATCTGGATGCGATGAAAGAAACTGCCAGATCAAGGTGGGTGGCACACCAGTCTAATCACAGATTTTAGCGCACGTGTTTTAAATGTACAAAAGTGTGTTAAGCCCATAGGGGAGTGAGCACACAAGTTTTCCAATTCATTTACAGACCGAAGTAAAGGCATGAAATCTGTGGCAGAATAGGAGACCACGCAGCACTGTGGTGTTTCTATACACACTTTGCTCTGCCCACAGTGTATTTCAGGGCTAGTAGTGCATTTGGATCCTGTAGTGCGTACGCTCCCTCACTTCTCTAATGCCAACTTTTGAAAGTGGAAGTTTCTGGTTGGCTTGAATATGTATGTTTTTCTCTTGGCTCGAATGTGTATTCTGTCTGCAATGCTGAGGTAAAGGGCAAAGATGGCTAGACACTATGAGAGATACGTCGGTATAGAGAACTCATGAAACAGAAGTTTACCTTGATGAACACCGTATCGTCTCCTCATAACAGGGCCTTGGGGTGCTGTTAAGTTACCCATATTGGTTCAGTTCCACAGATTTATGGATGAACTTATATTGGTAGGTTGGGAAGGGGTGGTTTTTTCATCGAAGAAACACAGGTTTAGGGTACGTGATTGAAGCAATAATGTTTTCACTTGTAAATGCACAGGTGGCATAAGTTCTCAATTGGTAATTACACAAGTGCACTTCGGAGAGCACTATGGTTCCCAACACACATTGCCCTTCCATGTTTTCAGTGTGGGTGCACATGCTGGGCCTACACAGGCCCCTCTTGTTACGACGCCTGATGGGGTCCGGGTCTGTGGCACTGGAGTGGGGTAGGTGTCTTTGCTCTAAGACTGCAACTCTGCCCCTTCAATGTGCATATGTTGGCCAATATCTGAGCACGTTTTTATGATGGGATTGCCACGTAAAGGAGCAATTTACAGCCTGTTTGTCCTTTCGTTTGCATGTGTTGGCTCATTGGTGGGGTCCATGAGCCGGGGGTGTGGCAAGTGGCGCCGTCTATGGGGCTACTATTAGCCAGACCTACCAGTAACGGTCTCTATGATCCAACTAGTCAGAGCTATGAATTGTATGGCCTATAGACTACCGTACATTGGTATGTTTGGGTAATTACTGATATCGATATGTCTTCCTCATCTTCATGGTTTGATTTTGCTCGCAGGAAAGTGTCAGTCATAGGCCTTTAAATGTCACTCATAGTTGCACTGATATGATGAAAATGTCACACATAGCAAACTGAAACCTTGGCAGCTATGGATGGGGGCGGCTAGATCTTGGTTGGCTACACAACTGAGCTAGAATTGTGGCTTATTTAGCTGATGCAAATAGAAGCATTGACTAAGCCAGAAGATGGACGTGTAGGTGGAGTGCCCCTATTGTATTGAATACAGGGATTCAATGACATAGCGGCAAAATACTCAGTGGCCACTACATAGCGGCCTACTACACAGCGGCCACTAAGGTTAAATTATAGCACAAAGTTTACCAGTGTATTTTGACCAAGTGGTTGCTGGTGCGCCGCACGTGACTTAATTGCTCACTGGCGCTTGGGACAGTCTGCCACAAGTTGGAGCTGTCAGTCTATTGTAGAGATGACCCATCAGGCATGGATAATGCAACTGGCATTAAAATCACTGTTGCCAGCTGCCCATGCCATTCTTATAGTTTTGAGGGCCTGGAATAGGCGGGATTATCACACTTGCACGAGCGTTAGGGTTAGTTGTGGTGTTACTATGATTGGCAGCACGGCAGGAGCAAGGTGTGGTGCAAAAGGAAGTGGCCGCCTGACATGAGTCCTGGCATATAGTCACACAATTGTCAGGTGTTCCGTAGAACTGCCTTGCTGTATGTAGCTCGGGGGTATGCTGATTCTAGTTTTGTGCAATACTGGGCGTCTCTAGGTATGTGTCGCCATGAATAGCTCTAGGTCAGAAATTGTGTTTTACTCTGCCTTCAGTTGGCATTGCGGTACGTCTGCCTTGGTGGTAACCGGACAGGGTGCCCTGGGTGGGGCAAAACACTATAAACTATTCTCGCCAATTTTATTTCAGTAGTTTGGATGGTGCCTTTGTCTCAAATCCATCAATAATTCATTGACAATCTTGTGACTTGCTGTCCACCGGTTAAATCTTGGACCACGTAGGTTTCAATTGTTCAATATCAGTTCTGTCTGGGCAATCGACCCAATTGGTGCTGCGAGTGACCACTCAGTTGGTCATTGTTTCCCTTCCCCCCACTAGCACTCGTGCAGGTCAGTGGGGACACGGTGGGGCGCTCCAGAGAGGTCCACCTTCTCTTTAGTTGTGTTGGTTTCGAAGTTGGCAGGAACTGTAGTTCTCCCCTCAGGGGGCTTTAAACCATAGCGAGGTTCTTCTTGGAAGTGGCACGGCTGTGTCCAGCTGTCTGCTTGTTTGCATTATATCGCTGCGTGCAATTAAACGTTATGTGCTCGCTCGCAGTAATGGTGGCCGTCGCACACGTGATGTGCGTGTGGGGGGAACCGACCACGGCTTGGCAGAAACCCACAAAATGTATTTGGCTTTGGGGTTTGTTTCAAGCAACGCTGTAATGAGCAGGCCGGGGCCTGTGCTCGGGCCCACGCAGGCCTGATATTGCGGGACGGGGAGGGTCGCGCCGCCCCCCCTCTCCCACCACATTAATTTCTCTGGAATTGGCCGCGGCGCTGGGGCAGGAGGCACTGCACTTCCCGTGCTTTGTTGACCCGAGGGGTCTTACGATTACTCGGGAATGCTCCATCACTGGGGAATATGTTTCCCTGCAGACGGTTCTTGCGCGGGCAGATTTGCCGACAGCCTCGTCGTCATAGGAGGGCCCTCATTCCCACACTTTGTTAGTGTAAAGCGGAATCGACCGGACGCAAGATTGACCTGTGATTCAAGCCTTACTGCGTGCGAGGAAGGGTCTTGCGGTGAGGAGCAGTGGGCACTGTACGACGACCTTCGGTCTAGGGTGCGGCTTGGAATTTTAGAAGGCACAACTTTACACCGTGTAGGCTGTTCTCAAAGCGCTCTGTGTGGTGTCAGGCAGGGGACATTAACATGGCACTACCTACATGCCACGTGATTTAGTATAGCATCGGTTGCCTGCTGCACAAGCCATGGGTGAGCTTGCTATTCATTGAAGGGAGACCTTTAATGCATTGCTCAACATAGAAAGGTGACAGTCCACCCATTTCAGAATGGAAGCATTTTCAATTTGCCACGCAGCGAAGCCAGAACTGTGGCTTAGTTATCTTATACAACTAACAAGCATTGTTAAGCCATTGGTACTGGCGTGTTGTAGGTGTAGTGTGGTCTTGTATTATATATCTGGAGGCAATGTCAGAAGCCGCAAAATACCAGCCAGCAGCCTACTAAGCTTAGCACCAAACCAAAGCTTAGGCCTTTATGAGGAACATCTGCTGGCACCATATAGAAACAGGTCCAGATATACATTGGGGGGCATTCCTCTACAACCAAGGGCAGGTTTCAGGTCGCCTCAGTTAAGACATAGTCACCCGCGCTTTAGCCAGGGCAGCAGGCGGGTGGTGTAGTTGTCATCTAACAAGTGTTCGGTGGTGTAAAAATTTTTTCAAAAAGTTTGATAAACACTACGTTAGAGCAAAATGGCGACAGGGTATTATTGACCATTCGGCATTCTCAATATTCTGGAAAGGGCAGGTATTTGTAAGTGCAGACCTCTGTATTGTTACACTCAAATCATAACACGGGCCGGGCTCTGATAATTCATGCTCGTACCTGTAGGAGAGTAGGGTCTGCAATCCTATGATCACCCAGATTTTTTGCTTTTGCTTCATTGGTTTATGACTTTCTCCGGCTGTGGGCCTGCCAATCAGACCCACAGCCTAGCTGTTCTCTCTCGAAATTAACACACATGTACGTTAGGTGCATCCACTAATTGGAACTGGGCCGCCTTGTCAGTCCCTGTCTCAGCATACCACAGGTATCCAGGGCATCGGTGTACCCAGGGCCTACCAGGGGCTGAAGCATGTATTATGCCACCCCTGGAATGGCCGCCCAAATCTGACACAACTGGCTGCACGACAGCTGGGGCCACGTGGTGTAATCACCCGTTGCTGTAGGTGTAGTATTCCTACCCCTAAACCCTAAAAATGGACACATGGATTCCTATCAGTCACTCCTATAGCAGGCCTTATCAATCCTGAAGGCAGAGTGCAGGGGATCATGTGGGACGGTGCTCTGGCGCGAGCTGAGCCCGTCGACGGCTTGTGGAACCAAGTCCTAATAGCCGTTCCATGGTGACGCGGGCCAACTACTTTTAATGCAATTGCTAACTTTGGCCTCACCTCACCTATACATGTCGAGTAAGGTGTCATACGAATGGGAATACGAACCCCTCGCCAGTTCTGGTGACGGGGTTAGCATTCCCCCCTTTTAGAGGGACACGACATGGAAGTAACCTTGAACCCCGGTTAAAGTTGACTCAAGCCTCAGCATCACAAAATGGATGCTGCCACCAGACACAAGTCTGACCTCCTGCTGCTGGGGGACCTTCCAGCAAGGGGAGCTTGGACAAAGGGTTTCCTGTCGAGGGCGGTGTTAGCACCGTCCCAGACAGGGTTTGTGTATCTCAGGTAGGCAGGGCTGAAAGGAAGGTGACTGCAAGTGGCACCCCGGTGCTCACTGTGCATAGCCCGGCTCAAACCAGTTTCGGGGGCACACCAGCCCCTGAGCTGGCGCGAAGCCGGACAAAGGATAGGGGTGTAACCACCCCCCTCCTGGCTCCACCCATAGGTAGAACCTAGTCACGGGCCAGCCCCTTTTCTTAGAAAAAAGGTAGGAGCGAGTCCCCTTCCCAAATTGGATAATCAGATAATCGGATAACTCCGAATCACGAACCACTTTCCACGAAAGGAACTCTTGACTGTTTCTGAAGACTCTCCCTTGTGGCTAAGGAGTAGCCACCCTGCACCAGCAGGCACCATCTAAGCGCTTGCGGTTTGCTGTAAGTCTCCCCTACGGATCAAGACTGCCCAGCTCGACGAGACCCGAGTACCCTGCCATCTCTGACCTTTTACCTACCTCATCAGCCCAGCTGAGAGTCGTAGGTGTGACGAGACCTGCGGGACCGGCCATCTTCAGAACCTGCACGACGCTTATCTAGCACGCCCACCGAGGGACCCTCAAGTGAGTGCACCTAGGGTTTGAGAAGCCCTAACCCTGAGCAGCTCCAGCATCAAAGTCTGCCTCCCCAGCATCCCCGAGATCTGCGTGGGGGCCCTTCCGCTCCTTGTTGTTCACCGCGTTGTTCGACCACTTGCCGACCGGCTTGTGGCCCTCTTCACGACGCACCACGATTGTTTCATCACTAGTCTGGTTGCTCCAGACTGGCTCTTGCTCCCCTTCAACAGAGGAGTACCACGGACCCTCCTGGTCCACTCCCGACGCCATCTTGACTCCCCCGCTTGGGTTGCCACTGCCAAGGTCCGCTGCCCCTGCCTGGGCCCAGCATCATCGACAGCAGACACCTTCGTGGGACAGCTCGCCCTCCATCCTGGTCGCCGCCGCGCCTCCTGGTCCGAGGAACAGCCGAGTCCGACGTCACCCACTCACCTGGTCGAGGTGACTTCAGCCGGTACCCTCCTGGTACCCACACGATCGCTGGCTAGCGGTTGAGAACTGAGTCCCCTCTGCTTTCAGGTTTCCTTCATCACCGATCCAGGCTTGGATCGCTCTGAACATCGTCACTGGTCGCCTGCCAGCAACTTCTTCTTTCAGGCTCCTGCGACTACACGAGGACTCCCGACATCTTGCCGAACTTCACGCAGCCGCAGCCTCCGGGCTAGGTAACTCGAGCATCTCGGTGCTCCATCGCAGGTTCGCTCTACAAGTGTCCAGTTCCTTTTTCGTTTAGTCCCACTGATCGGATCACTCCGGAATCAGTACCTCCAGACTCTAACCATTCGCATTTCACTGTTAGTGTAGATGGTTTCTCGTGCCCCTCGGGCATTTGTGTAAAGTGTGCAACTGAAGTATTTTCCTAAGAGTTTTGTAGTGTGCTTAGCTCCCTGACTCATAAAGAGCCAGGGTAGTCTTGTTATAAATAAATATCCTTTTATTTTCATAACAACTTGTGTGGTGTCCTTTCACTTGGTGTTCAAGGGGTATATGTGATGGTAAACAGCTGGCTTAACACGCCCTCTAGAGTTTAGCCTAAGACTGCTCGTATCCACGCTACTAGGATAGCTGGTCTAAAAGGTTGACTTACAACCAATCATCAATAAGGGTCGTTTGGAATGATACACAGTGATCACTAGAATAGTGAGCACTACATATCAGGCCAACTTCTCACAGTACCTGTTGACCGTAGGACCCTACTAGCTTAAACAGACCCCCGTCATAATACAGTTAAACAGGAAACTGATGGTAACGTAAAGTTACAGAAGGTAGTTCAAACGTTACGCATTCTCGTACCAAACATCCAATATATTGTACTTAAAAACGCCTACACACACACGTTTCTTAGGGCAAACATAAGATCTAACTAGCTGCATCTTACTTCGTCAAAGATCGGTCACCGTAGATACACCTATAGTGTTCACTGCCCGCCGCCGTGTGAATCTGGTGTGTGTGTTGTGGTTTTTAAATAATTAGTGAGTTTCCGTCCGTCTTCTGTATAGCGTGAACAGCGTATTGTGTAATTGGAGACTGTGTGTCACGTGGATAGACGTTAGGACGTGCAACCGTAAAGGTTGCTCAGGTGTCTGCTGTGTTGACGAAGTAAGATGCAGCCAATTAGATATTATGTTTTCCCTAAGAAACGAGCATGAATTATCGGAGCCCGGCCCGTGTTATGATTTGAGTGTAACAATACAGAGGTCTGCACTCGAGAACGTGAGAAATACTACCACACAGACGGAAAGGCTCTTGATTAACTTTCATAGTATAATTGATGCAGCAAGAATACATGTAGCTTCAAACATAAAACGTGTAAAAGTACGTGAGTTTCTGAAGTGGTAACCACACGACCACCATTTGAATCCTTCACGTTTTGTTTTATATCTTCAGTGTGTGACTACAAGACGGCACCAATAACCACGTGACCCGCATGGTGCATTCTAGCACCGACCAGTAGGTGAGAATGGTTTTCTGATGAACACAACTTCAGCATTAGACAAGAAGGTGCAGTTCTGGGAAAGGATATCGGTTTCACACACCGCGCACCGATAAAAAAAATTTCCCCATTTTTGCCCCCACCTTTTGTTATGAAACACGGGGCACACAGAAAATTACATTGTTATTACCTTCGAGGTAACTTGGAGAACAATTTTGAGAGTTGTATTCCGTATGGTTAAGGGTAGAGAGTTTTTTATTTAGTCACTGTCAAATTAGAGATGCGAAATTGACACTAATAAACACAATGGAGTAGACGATATCGCACCAATCACGGGTGTATTGATATAGCCACACAGAGTTGAGTCATAGATGTCACTTTGGATGTGAGTTCCAAATAGAGTTGTAACACGCTTTTGACACTATTCTCTCCTTCTGGAAAATCTACTGGATTCTAATTTTAGGTGAGTGCAATAGGCCTCATTTTTCCATCTGGGTTTGCATGTAGTACATGATTAACTTGAGTCAGGAAAACCAACTATTACAAAAGACAGCCCTGAAGAAGGCCCCAGACCCTTGTGGGCTCTGTGCGCGGGCCGAAACATGTTGGCATAAGAAGTGGGTACAATTGAAACAATAATTTCAAAACAACCCCATCACCGCATACGCTTTTTATTTGGTACCCCAGGTACCCCAAGAATAAAGTTTCGCATCAGGGGGTATATCTGGAGGTATTTTTTAGTATCTACCACTGAACTGGTTTCCTGCATAACCAGAAAAATTTATATAAGAACTCCCATGACATCTTTTGGTTGAGTCCGCCCAGGTAGTACCATCTTACCTGGGTGTGGAAAGACGCCAATGATGAAGCATGTCACTATTAGTGAGTGAGGCGTCTTCTCCAATATCTGTGGATATTCCATCACTTCCCATGGCTATGTCTAACGACAACATCTGTTATATAGGACTATCTGGGTCATTTTGTAATTGACTCCAAACACCTATTGAACCGGAATCGGGGACATAGGCACCAGGAGTTGCTTCTGTGATATTATAATTTGCTCTTATGTCACTCCATGTCCTCGCAAATTCAAATGCATTGGCAGTGGCATCTGTTTCGGCACTCTAGTATAACTTTGGCAAAATCGGGCTAGGCGCTACAGACACTAGGGTGGGGACACCAGCATGGCGACACAGCAGCTGTAGATCGCAGTCAGATTGATGGGTTTTGCAGGCAGTAAGGACTTGATATGTAACAGGAAAGTAGGAGTACCCTTAGGGGACCTCAGTCAGTTCCACCTTTGTCTTGGTTTAGGTGGGGGGTCCACCTGGCATCCTCGGAAGGCACGACAAAGCTAAAATGCAATACATGTCATATATTCCGATGGGTGAGAGGGCCATGCCAAGGGGCTAGTTTAGGCTGGGGAGGGTACCTTCGGTCACAAGACTCTACCCTTTCCCCGCCCAATGACCCGCTCCATGGGACCATAATTCACTTGATGTGCAGCAGATGGTTACCAGTTGAACCCTCAAAGTTGGAACTCGCCAAGTAGGGTGGTGAACAAGGGCTTAGTCATCCTCGTAATGTACATGCATGATCTTGCACATGGTGCACAATGGATTATATCACACAGAACTGTGTTACGAAGAGAGCAGAGTTTTAATGCTCTTGGGGTCCTATTTCCTGTTGGCACTGTGCTCTCAGAGTTATGGGTATTGGTTGGCCCTAAGCAATAACTTGAAGGGTAAATAAAGTTGTGATTAAAGAGGAGAACAGTAGTTCCAACTTCCGGGGTTTCCAGCAAACAGTCATACAGTAGGGTAAACATAGCCATGTAGAAAGCAGGAGGGCTTGGTTTAACGCAACTCAAGTCAAATAAGGAGGGCTTGGCAAATTAGGCGTGTGTGATTACCAAATGGTACCCCGTTAGGGACTGGGCACACCTATCAGAGGTAGATAGGGAAATGGTCCAGCTAGAAGGACTGGTAACGACAGGTTGCAGGTGGTTATGGAGCCTGCAATAACTGGAAGGGTTGATAAAGCTGTGGTTAAAGAAGGAAATAGTAGATCCCCCTTGCGGGGAGACCATTACATTCCTACTGGAAAAAAAGCCATGTACAAGCCCACCAAGCAGGAGGGCACAGGACATCTCAAATTCAATTTAAAGTAAGAAGGGCTGGGTAAATTAGGCATGGTCTCTTTCGTGTAACACAACATGGTAGCTCGATAGGGACGGGGCACACCTGTCAGAGGTTAATAAGGAAATGGTCTAACTAGAAGGAATAACGGCAGGTTGCTGGTGGTTATGGAGCCTGCCATGGTGAGGGGGGGCCCGGACATGATGGGGGCCACATACGGGCGTTGGCGGGGTTACAGGGTGATCCGGATGCTGATTGGTATGTAGGGGTACCCTTTCCTGAGCGCAATAGGGGTGCATTATACCAAAATCCCAGGACTCTTTATGGCAGAACCCTTCTGGCGATTGTAAGCCTGATCAACCGGGCGCTAGCCTGGCCACGCTCCGCCCCTAAAAAGGCGTGAGTAAAGTTATGGACTGGTGGTCCATGGTATTTAAGGGGCAGAATCCTAACAAAAATGGTAGCACCGATTGGGTTGGCCACGGTGCAGTTTGGCTCATCAGGCGGGCAGGGCAGCTTGGATCGCACGTAAATTGACCCACCATGTTGGCATACTCCTTGTATGAAATAAACCTGCAGCAAACTGTTTTCCAACAAAACTTTGTGTGGACTGATTATTTTGAAGCACAACTTTACTGCTAAGCAGGGGAGTTGTCGATATCGGCACTATGCGGCTGCCAACGGTGTACGCAGTGGGCCCTGTAAGAGGGCGGCCCTCTTAGTGCCGCATTAGGCACATCCCTGCGCCCTGTTGCTGGGCCCCCTCCTTGGGAGTCCCTCCTACATCCGGCGCCTTGGTGGCATCATTTCCGGTATGCAGTGGGCTGGGGACAAGTATTTAACCTGCCACCACCCACTGCCCATCCTCTTTGTTCCACGCTAGACACGCTGTCACCCTCCCGACCGCTTACCCTGCGTGCCGGCAGGATGGCTGGCAAAGGAAATGAACATAATAATATATACATGTGTATTGCAGGCGGAGTTACAGGGCAATCTGGAGGCTGATTGCTACTTACGGGTACCTTTCATGAGCACAATTGGGGTGCATTATGCCAAAATCCCAGGAGTCTTTACAGCAGGACCCTGGTTAAATACTGTTGCGTCTCGCTAGTCCTGCAGGCAGTTATAAGTCTGAGCAACCGGGGGCTTGCCTGGCCAAGCTCCACCCCTAAAAAGGCATGAGTAAAGTTATGGGCTGGTGGTCTGTGGTATTTAAGGGGGACAATCCCCACTAAAATGGAAGCACCGATTTGGGTTGGACACGGTGCAGCTTGGCTCATCAGGCGGGCAGGGCAGCTGAGGTTAGTAACCGCTGCCTGCCCTTGGATCTCCTGTAAGTTAATCCATCACATTGGCATTCTCCTTGTATGAAGTAAACCTGCAGCAAACTGTTTTCCAACAACAATTTGTGTGGACTGATTCTTTTGCAGCGCGACTTTACTGCTAAGAAGGGGGGCCGATATCGTCACTAAAGCAAAAATAGACTGCATCTCCACTTGCTGATGCTCAAAGCTGATTTGCCCACGTGGGAGGGCATCATACTGTCCTAAAGTCGGTCTTCCTGTTCCACCGCTGTCAGTCACCAAAACTCTTGGCTAATTCGATGTCCTGCACTGCCTGTGGCCAGAATGTGCAGACATGGAAAGATGAAAGGGGGTCACCTATTGAGGCATGGGATGCTGATAGCCTAGAGAAGGCCCGTGGCTTGAGGTGCCTCCTAGTCTCCAGCGCACTGAAGCCTGGAACTAGAACACAGAGCCAGCGGAGAGTGCTGGTAAGGAGGAAGAGCGGCTACAAGTAGGCATGCATGGCTGGGGGTGCAAGGTCCTGAGTTTGAGGATGGTGCTCTCCCTGCCTGCGAAGTTTCTATAACTACTGCATTTATTACATTGTCATTAGAATGACATCCTGCACCCTTGTGTTTGTTTTTTTTTAATCAATTCTCTAGGGCTATTGATCACTGTCTCCCATGTCACCTGTCAGATGAACTTAGGCCGAATTATTGTTTTTCTGTTCAATACAAAACTAGATGAATAAAGCATGTGCACAGTTCTACGATGCCCAGGAGGCCTGACCATCTCTACGAAAAGCTAAATAAACGTATGTACCCCCTCCATGTGGTGTGCTGGGAAATAGAACTGCCTGCCTCGGGCATTCATTGTTTGAATACACCCGTGAGCCTAGGCCGAGCTACAGTGGGGCAACACATGATGGAGTTTTCCGGCAAAACAAATGTTGCTGGCACTTTATATAGTATCACTGACACTTAACGGGCTTGGGCCTAATTGGGACCTGCTAGGGGTGGCCCTATTTGCACACCGAGTAGAAGGCTGAGGTATACCACTGCCAAATGCCCCTCCAGAACTGCTGTCGGTGTTTCTTCCGGCTGTTACAGCTCAAGAGCTGCTGTGTGAAAGCATTGGTGCACCAAGAGTGCCATGGCCCTGGTGCAAGCTAGAAAAAGATCCGGGGGAGGGTTCCATCTCTGGGCCCTGGTGGCACTGTACCTGCTGCAATATTGATATCTACGCTCCTAGAGCAGAGAGGAAGTGCTGTGTTTCTGTAGTGTCTGCAGTTATGATGACCCCAGAATGCCTTTAATTGAACAAAATAATCTCGCTGCTGCAGAGTAATTTCTGTGATTAATTTGTGAGTAATTTGTGGGACAGGTTGTTTGGTGGGTGGTCTATCATGGGGGAAGACCATGAAAGCGTTGCTTCACATCAAAGTTGCAAATATAGGCCATAGACTTTCTAAATGTCACAATGGAAAGTGTTCTGCAAACAAGCAGTGGAACGAGTGTTACTTTTTGTTGGCTGTTTAAGATAGCATGGAATGTGCATAGTGTTACTGGAGAGTACTATGCTCAACGAGGCCATGTACTGCTCTTATACCAAATGGTTCTTGCCGTCATATACCTATAGCGTAAAAGAACTATGGTCATATTTATGATGTTGCTTACAACCGATGAAGCAAGATTTACTTACATTTTCTGTTGTGGGGGCCCTTCTTCCTATGTAAAGAAATCCTGCCCACTCACGTGATATGGTACATTGAGATGTTCACAGTGCCATGGTCCTTGTGATATCCCGTCCGCCTCATCACTTTTCTCCCTCTAAGATGGAAATGAGTTTATATTTGTTATCATGCGCGGGCTCATATATCTTAACTGTCTGTTTGAACACGATTCTAAGCCCAATCTTGTTGCTCAAATGGGTGTAATTTCTTTGTTTGATTTTGCTCGCAAGAAAGTGTCGCTAATAGTCGTTGAAATGTCACTTATAATTACACTAAAATGATGAAAATGTCACACATTGAAATCTGAAACCTTGGCAGCTATGACGCCACATCCTCTCCCACAAGAACGAAACAATTGTCATTATTATGTACAACAGAGCCATAGTTGTTGCTTACTAGCCCGGACGTGTAGGTGTGATGTTGCGTGTTGTATTATATATCTGGATGAAATGACAGAAGCTGCAAAATACCGGTCGGACCTCACACTAGGCTAAACACAGATTTTTAGTTTGTGTTTTAAGCCGCAACCTTAATTTCATCGGCCACGCCCCTTTGAGAGACCCACACCCCCAGGTTTTTTTTCCTGCAGTTTTTTACGCGCAAACTCGATTCGAAGGTATTTGAGCTCTTTACAGGAGCACCTGTTACGTTACACAAGCAAACATTCATTTTTGGTAGACATGGGAGAATAAGTGATTTGCCCAGAATCACAGGATGTTATGCTGACGCCAAAACTCCTACCTCAAAGTCGGCAATTTAAAGGCCTGCCAGCATCCCTGGGCCCAATTTTGGACAAAAGTTAGACCCACTCAGAATAATGAGAGTTGACACCCAGAGCACCATGATCTTCTAAAAGCAAGCGCTTGAAGACCTATTCCCCTAAGCTTTTCGGCGCTTCTATTCCGGCACTACGGCCCCGCACACCTGTTTGTAACGTCAGTCCGCCAAACAAATGGAAGCACAACCCCGCTCACAAGCGCCCTTTGCGATTGGCTGACATGTAATTGCACCCTGGTGATAGGCTCAGGGCTGATTTCTGTGATGTAATTTTCTGGCAGTTTGAACGGGCAGCAGGTCGTGGGCACAGATTAGTGTCACGCACAGACAATGTGGAACAGTGATAAATGTTTACTAAATCCCCTCAGCTCACGCGTTCATTGGCCACTCCACTGGTCCTCCAATATCAACGGAAAGCCCGGAGGTGCTGGTACAGCAGCGTTCCTCCTGCTACCTCGCCCCACTCTGCTCAGGTAAGGCAGAGAAAAATGTATTTGTTACACCACCTCCGGTATTCGCTCTTGGGATTCCTGGGGGTGTTCCATTTCCCCCGGTCTATGCTCGAGTGACCCGTCCATTTCAGTTTTGGTTACCTCATAATCTGATAACTGTAGTGCATTAGGACTGCAAATCCCAGAATGCATAGCCAACATTTAGCCTGCGCACTCGCGCTTGGACCTGTAAAACTTGAAGGTGGCGGTTGAGCAGGAGGTGGGTTGGATGTGATTTAGAGCCTGTGGGTAAAACGTTGACGCAAGAGGTGCTGACAGGATTTACCCGAAGACACGTTGAAGTTCTGAAGATACTGGGTTACCACATGGCAGACAGACTACAGCTGTGGAACCATTACTATGTCGGAGACCTCTGGTAGGCGATTCTGGTACGCTTCCACCAAACACATTGCAAGCAACAGCCGACATATATTATGCACTTGTTGGGATAGCACCTTGGACTATTTCAAGGCTGAAAGCATACGGTCATGAAAGCAATTACAAGCATCACAAAATTAACGCTTTAAAATAATTACATTGGTGTATACACAATGGTTGTCACAGGCACAGCAAACCATGGCATTGCAATTCAATTTATGTGGCATAAATATATAAATAGCGGGGTGATGCACTGCTCCTGGTTCGTTAAAAATAAATAAAACAATTCTAAATACTAATAGGTGACGTTTGCTCGTAAAAAGGGTGATATATCTTTAACGTTTCCTGTCATTCAAGTCGGGTGGAAGGCACTTGTACCTTTTGAAAACGTATCATTAAGTTCCAGAGTAGCACGCTACCCGCGAAACAGCGATTCGAAACCTCGCCAGGGGGGGGGGGGGGTAAGCGCTACATAAATACAATTGTAAGGTATGTTTCTTCAGGTCTGGGCCCTAGATAGGCTTAGCTACTCATGTAGAATTTTGACCATGCATTGGCGGCTTGGAAAGCTCTCAAGTGTGGCTTTGTCCGGTGCGAGTAGAGCGGGTGGTAGGAACAGCAATAGAAAGATTGGTAAGTGTAGAACCAGGAAAGGCAGAGCAAGAAAAAACAGGCTGGGGCAAAGTAGTTGGAGACGAGCTGAGGTGGAGCCAAATAATACATAGCTTGGGGTCCGATCAAACCCAAAGCAAAAGAAGGTAGATTAGCAACAGAGTGAGAGAAGGACGACTGCAGAAGAGAGCTAAGTAACTCGGGCCAAGATCTAGGCAGAGAAGGAACAGTTGCAAGAAAGCAGCAGGACGTTGGCCATCGGCAGAATGTGAACAGGCTAGGACTAGACTAGGAACCAAAAGCAGCTCTAGAAATGTTTAAGGATAAGCTATATACACCAGCAAGAGAGACCAGAAAGAAAGGCCTGCCGTTTCCAGGGCGCATGGGTGTTGTCTCCCACATACAAGTGTAGCCACAAGGTGCATTTTACTGCGCTATTCTGACAGTAGAGTAGGTACCCAGTGCACTCTCTCAATAGTAGCATAGCATGTGTGTCTATAAAATGTTTGCCAAGTGTAAAATACTAGGAGGCATATTTACTGACCTTTCACTTAACGCAGCACAGCAAGGGAACTTTCTGGGGTGCATCGTGTTTCTTGAAAGGGAGAGGCCGGAAATGCTCAATATTTACAAAGATGGATCATTTCTGCTCTCTACTTTTGCTGCGCACTGTATGCTGCCTAGAGCCAACGCAGGGTGCCTGTGTGCAAGGGTGCCTGTATTACAGGCAGGATTGTTTTTGTGCATGAAGGGACACTTCCATACACAAAAACAACCCTTGGAGGGCGTTTTCTTCTTTCTATTTGGAAAGAGGAAATAAGTTATAACTCAGAGAAAGAAAGATATTTCTCCTTGTTATGCCTCACTGAGGAAGGCGTAGTATTTTGATTCATTCCCAGGTTTGCTTACTTTAGTAAGTCTGGGAATGCTCTAAAATCCATGGGTAGATGCATGAGAACGCCCATGCTCCGCCCATGCTCCTCCCATGGACACCCTCCCAGCTTGAAACCGTAACACAGAGCAAGCTGCTGCTTTTTTTACATTTCTGCACAAAGCTCCGCAAGGCGGCGCAAATCGCTCTTTGCCTGCCTTTGTAAATATTACTGAAGCCTTTGCGTTGTCCTTGCTCCATGCAAGGACAATACAAAGGCTTGATAAATCTGGGTGTAGATGTACAGTAGGCACATATTTGTGCCATGGAAGGCGGTGCGGATCTGATGCAGTTTCACCCACTAGTGAAATGTTCACTGTTCCAGGAGAAGTAAAATCAGTTTTAAACACTTAAACCAGGACTGCGCTAACTACTGTATCAGCTGGCCTTGTTCTCTTTACTGTGCCACTGCTAGTCGACAGACCATCAAAGGGTCTGTGTCGAAAAATGAAAAACACTCTGTACTGATCTTGTCAAAAGCCAGGGTACTCTGATATATATGTAAATGCTGCTCAAATATTTTAGGGTGTCAACAATGTATAACAGAGTAGAGTAAATTTTATTTGCATGATTAATAAAAATCTTTCAATTAGTACAATCTTAAAAAAAAAAACATACCAATTAAAATTACAAACAAATAATTTTAAAATTCCTAAGTAATGATCTCAAAATAATTTTCTCAAAGGGAACCGGAAAATAATGTATAAACATTACATCAGTCCATCATTTTTCCAAGGCTTAATATGGATGGAAACATTTATTATTTCATTACTTGTGTGCAAATTCATTAACATAGTATGACATTTTATCCTTAATTGTTTTAAACTTCCAGATTTACTGTGGTCAACTCACAAGCATCCAGCTTCTTTTTTTAACCCCTTCAGCGCGGCGCGGATTACCGCGCTGTGCTGAAGGGTTCTTGCGCGGGCGGGGCCGTGACGGAGTGGTTCCGTCATCCGCACAGCACGCGTGACGGAACCACTCCGTCACGCGCATCGAAGGGGTTAAAAGTTTCATGAATTTAGTAAAATTGGCGTTCATTTTGATATCCTTTGGTCTGAAACAAATTACCATAGCATGTCTGCATGTACGAACACCTCTGTCAATGAAGCAGTTTTTCAGATATTGTTTTCTTTCCGCCATCATTACTGCACATATACAAACCAAATGCGTAATACTTTCATCCCATAACTTGTAAAGTCTGCACATAGTCGGCATAGATGGTCTCAGCCAAGGCATTGCATGTAAGTTGCCGAATCTTGCTTTCATAAATTTGTATTTGGTTCGTACAGACCATGATATTTCTAAATACGGTTGTACCTTAAGACTTGTATATTCCTGGACCAACATCCATGCGTGAGATCGCTTAGTAAACAGTTCTATGTCTTTCAAAAGGGATAAATGTTTAACTGCTTTATTCATTATTTTCTTAAAACTTTGTGCTGTTAAGGACATTTCCCAAATCTCAGCAATTGACAGTTCTTTGAGAGCTTTTTGAAAATATTTATATAAAGACAACTTTTCATTCTGCTGCATCTCTTGCAACAGTAGATCGCACATTGGGTTATTAATATTAGTTTTGATTTGTTTCCAAGTTTTAACTTACTGACCCATTCTTGCATGTTGTTGATTGCAAAAGCCAAATTCCAGCCTTATCTGTGCAGGCGATACATTGGATGGAAGTCGAAACAAATGTTTAAATATTTTTGTAATAGCATTGTTTAAAAATGTAGAATCCAAACCACAAAGAATTTCCCTTCCATATGTATAATAGTGCTGTTTACCTATTGAACGTGGTTGGTAATTGTATGATGCACAAAGTATCATTCTGTTAGGCGAGCTGCTCAAATTTGTCACAGTTTAGCTCAACAGTACTCAAAAGTTCCAGAGTTTGACTAGTTATATTGCTGGGCTGAGTAACTATTGAAGGTGAGTGGTAGTCATATGATGCACAAGCTAGTTGACTATCAGGGACTCTGTTCAAAGCTGCCTCATTGT
Organism: Triturus cristatus; assembly: GCF_964204655.1. NCBI lineage: Eukaryota > Metazoa > Chordata > Amphibia > Caudata > Salamandridae > Triturus > Triturus cristatus. The sequence continues at coordinate 966,312,164 of NC_140589.1, forward strand.
AGGAGATGGCCAGTTCCCACAATGGCCAAATATATAAAAAAGATGGCGATCCTAATGACCAGTCTAATTTAAGTACCAGTTCTGCATTACCCAATATGGTACCCCAGCAAGTTAGTTTATGACTATTTGTAGATCCTCCATTTCACCCGGTAGGGAATCTGATATGGAAGGGACTGAGCTGGCAAAGTCTGTATTCGAGGTAAATAGTTATGTCTTAATTTTTTTCGGAACTCAAGGACTGAGGAGGTGGCACTAATGTGTAGAATGTGGTCGTTCTAGGGCTTAGGTACGAGAAGGTGCTGCCACCTCTGGCTCTGAAGATGCAGGGGATGTGGGCAAGCAGGAAACTGGCCAATCATAGGTTTCTCAATCAATCAGTTGTTTGTTAAGCGCGACTACTCACCTGTAAGGGTCTCAAGGCACTGGGGGGGGGGGGGTGGTTAGCGGGCTCCAGTCCATCAAGGGGGGGGGCGGTCTGTCGAAGAGCCAGGTTTTTAGGTTTCTTGCAAAGATGGGGGAGCGATGTCTGTCTGAGGTGGAGCAGAAGGGCGTTCCAGGCTCGGGCTGCGAGGAGGGAGGAGCGGCCTCCCGGTCTGGTCTTTCTGGTGCAGGGAACCACGGTGTAGGAGAGCTGGGCTGACCGTAGGGTCTTTTGGGGTGTGTGGAATTTGAGTCGGCTGTTCAGGTATGCTGGTCCGGTGTCGTCGAGGGCCTTGTGAGTGAGCATCTTGAAGGTGACCCTAGCTTCGATTGGGAGCCAGTGGAGTGTGCGTAGGTGCTGGGAGATGTGACAGTGTCTTGGCAGGTCGAGGACCACTCTTGCGGCGGTGTTCTCGATGTTCTGTAGCTTGCGGTGAGGTTTTTGTTTCTTTCGGTGTAGAGTGCGTTACCGTAGTCGAGTCTGCTGGTGACCAGGGAGTGAGTGACGGTCTTTCTGTGTTTGAGGGGGATCCATTTGAAGGTCTTACGTAGGAGGAGGAGGAGGGTGTGGAAGCAGGAGGACGAGACGGAGTTGATCTGGCGGTCCATTTTGAGCTCTGAGTCCAGGACGATTCCCAGGTTGCGTGCGTGATCCGTGGCGGTGGGCGGGCTTCTGAGGGCGGGGGGCCACCAGGTGTCGTTCCAGGCGTTGGGGTTTGGGCCCATGATGAATACTTCTGTTTTGTTGGTGTTTAGTCAGCTGTTTTTCATACATTTGGCAACGGCTTCCATGCCTTCTCGAAAATTGTCTGGTGGTATTGGGTTCGTTGGATAGGGAGAGGATGAGTTGGGTGTCTGCGTATGACACAATGTTGAGTCCGTAGGTTCTGACGATGAGGGCGAGCTGAGCCATGTAGACATTGAAGAGTGTAGGGCTGAGGAAGGACCCCTGGGAAACTCCATAGGTGGTAGGTGTGGGGTCCGAGAGGAAAGGGGGAAGTCTGACACGCTGCGTTCTGCCGGAGAGGAAGGAGTGGATCCAGTTGAGGGCCTTGTCTTGGATCCCTGCGTCATGGAGTCTGCGTATTAGGGTGTGGTGAGAGACTGTGTCGAACGCCGCTGAGAGGTCCAGGAGGATGAGGGCTGCTGTTTCTCCTTTGTCCAGTAGGGTGCAGATGTAGTCTGTTGCAGCAAGGAGGGCGGTTTCCATACTGTGTTTTTTTCCTGAAGCTGGATTGGGAGGAGTTGAGGATGTTGTGCTCTTCGATGAATGTGGTGGGTGTGAAAATAAATGTTGCTGCTGAGGTAAGCGGGGCCCAGGTTGTGCAAGGCTTTGTACATGTTGGGTAGGAACTTGAAAGTGTGCGTTTGTGGTCTGGGAGCCAGTGGAGCTTCTTGAGGTTCAAGGCAATGAATTTGCAGGGTAGGGGTCTGAGTCTGGCTGCTGCAGTTTGTATGACCTGAAGTCTTCTGGCCAATTGGCGGTGATGCCGACAGAGAGTGCATTGCCAAAGTCCAGTTTGCTGGTGATAATGGCATGGGTGACGTTTGTTGAGTTGATTGGGAGCATTTGAAGATTTATTTTTCTAAGGATCTTTAGCGTGAAGAAACAGACGGAAGTAAGCGCATTGACTTGGATGGTCATCAAGAGTTGGTTGTCCACCCCTATGCCCGGTGTGTTTTCTTGAATGTCCGGGCAGGGTGTTGGCCGGAGATCTGCGGGGTACGGGTAGAGTTCCAGAGGGAAGTGTTTATTCCGAAGCATAGCACTTCTGTCTTTTGCTGTGTTGAGCTTCAGGCAGTTGGGCTTCATCCAGCTGCTGACTTTGCATATGTAGGAGGTGTAGTTGGTCCAGGTGTTGAATGTTAGGTCTAAGAGGGATCGGGTAATGTTGGCAAGTGATGCTATGTATGCATTGAATAGTGTGTGGCTTAAAAATGTAGTACTCCCCCAGATGAAATTGATGGTGGCTGAGGTGTAGGCGGCCAGGCTGACTGACTAGGTGCATCCGGTGAGAAAAGTACAGATCCAGAGGAGAACAAGACTATGTATGCTGGCTTAGTGGAGGTTTTGAATGAGGATGGGGAGAGTGACAGTGTTGAAGGCAAAAGATAGGCTGAGTAGGATGAGAGCTATGGTATCTCTTCTGTCCATGATCAATCACATGTCAGTGGCAGCACTGAGGGTGGCCTCGGTTCCGTGGTTGGACTTGAATCCAGATTGTGTGGGGTTGAGGAGGTGATTGTTGTTCAGGTGGTCAGCCAGTCATTTGTTCAGGACTTTCTTCAGGACATTGGCAGGATAGGGCATCAAGGAAATCAGTCAGTTGTTATCCAGCTTCTTACGGAAAACTGAGGGTTTCTTCAGAAGGGTGAGTATGGGGGTGCATTTCCAAGCATCTAGAAAGATGGCTGTGTTGATGGAGTTGCTCAGTCTTAGTGTCAAGGAAGTGCATTTCGGGTCCAATCCTTTGGAGAAGATAAAGTAAGGGAAGCATCCTTTGAAGATCCTGAGTGAATGGATAGGGACGGCCAGACAGTGCCTACCTGAGGAAAGGACACGTTTTCATGTCCGTTCCATATGAGTGAACACATCACATGGCTACTGCAGTTTTTACCGTAGTGATGATGGGTGTTTCGTCGGGCAGGAGAGCTATGATAGTGGATGGGTCCAGCTGGGAGTCAAAATTGTTATGAATATTGCTGATCCTGTGGCTGACATAGTGGGAGAGCTGGGTACAGAGGTCATGAGAGGGGTGACTGTTGTGAAACTGGCAATGAGTGAGGTGAAATACTTTATGATGTCAAATATTTCTTTGGCAATGTTTGTGCTGATTTTTAAGCATGCCATCAGTGCTGACCACTTTGTGGATCTGATTTGCTCATAGGACAACCAGAGGGCTGACTTGTATGTGCTTTTGTTGTTTTCATCGAGGGTTTGTCTCAATCTGCTTTCAAGTAGCTTGCAGTGGCATTTGATAAGTCTAAGTTCCTCTGTGTACCAGCTCAATTGCGTCCTTGTTCTGGTGGCAGTAGGGGTTTTGAGTGGGGCTAGGATGTCTGCGCAGCAGATGATTCACATGTTGAAGTTTGTGAAGGATTACATGAGGTCATCATGGCGTAGTAGTTGGCAGGCATGGAGCTCTGTAGTCCATGTTTCTTCCTGGATCCTGTTCTTGTTTCTTCTCTGGTTTTAGGTTGTGCTGTTCAGCGCTGGTTGGGGAGGGGCAGGTCGAAGTGGGTGAGTGCATGGTCGGTCCAGTCATGGGTGGTAGAATTGTCTACCAAGATATCATTAAAGTTGCTGAAGATGGGATTTAGGAGTTGTCTGTTGGTGTGGGTGGGGTCCTTAATTTGTTGGGTGTGCCAGTGTGGTCAAGTCCTTCAAGAGGTTGTTGGTGTTGGGGTCAGTGAGGCCTTCTAGTTGGTATTTGTGGACACTGAAGAGGATGAAGGGGCTGAAGTAGAGCATGAAGTGGTTGATGAAGACTGAAATGGAGTTGCCAAAGTCGAATCGTGGGCCTGAGAGCCGGTACATAGGGTCATCTACCAGGGTGGAGTTGTTGGAGATGTACAATTTAAAGGCTAGGTGTTCAAAACGGGCATTGGTGTTAGAGAACGTAACAGAGCAGTAGATGTTTTTTTATTTTATTTAAAGATGATAGCTCATCCTCCTACAAGTCAGTATGTTCGATCCTGCCTTACAATATTATATCCGTGGGCGATCACGGTGATGTCAGTGTGAGCAGAGTTTCTGTCTGGAAGAGCCCCTCTGGTGAGAGGTCATGCAGGGGGTCGGAGACTTCTATGGTGTGTCTGACGAGTGAGTAGGTGTTGAGGAAGAGGCAGGTCAGGGATGGCTGAGAGTTTTGTGGGTGTAGTAGTTGTAGCCATGTGTGTTTGGGTCATGTGAGGTGTGTGACTGTGTGTGTCAGGTGATGAGTGGGAGCTGGGGACAGGGAGGAGGTGCAGGCAGTGAGCATGCAGGAGAAGTGGCAGGAGGTGCAGGAGAATGCACCTTCTGTGTTTACTTGCAATGCTCAGCGGAAATCCTAGGAGTAGCGTCTGCAGTTCAGGGCTTGGGGGGGCTGTGGCAGAGTAGCGTCTGAGGGTACAGTGCATGGGTGAAGGACCAGGCGTGGACGAGTACAGACAGGCTGGCCTCCATTAAGTGGGTGGAGTTCCAGGGGCGCAGAGCTAGAGCGAGCAGCAGGTGCATGGAGAAAAAGGTGGCAAAACTGACGAGGTGTGACAGGGCACAAAAGCGGGAAAACAGCTGAAAACAGGAGGTAAAAAGCAGAGAGAACAGAGGCAACAAGCAGGGAGAAAAGAGGCAAAACAGCTGAGAAAGCAGCAGGAGTGGAAAAGCGGCCAAAATCCAGCAAAGGGCTGAGTGAGTGTGTAAAGAGTAAAAGGAAAATGGCTAAGAGGTAAAAAGAAAGAAAATTCAGATAAAGAGGCAAAAGAGATCTAAGAGGAAAAGGCAAAAGAGCTCCAAAAAGATTACCAGACAGAGACCAGGAGTAGGAGAGAGAGTGATGAGAAGCAAGAGCGTGAGTCTGGGAACCCCAGGAGAGCTCTCTGAGCTGAGACCTCCAGGACCAGGCCTGATCTGAGGACCGTGCACAGGTTGGTGGGTAGGCAGGGCCAGGCAGTGTCTCCTTAAAGGACAGTCCATGCTACTGCCACTATTAAGTAGAATAAGTAGGAGCTGAGCATGGTGGTGTTCTGGGGCTATGGGCGGGGCTAGTAGAAATAGTGAGAAAACAGGTGAGACTGCAGGGAAAAAGGCAGGAAAGTTGCAAAGATGGGAAGGGGCCCAAAAGTTGAAAAAGTTCTCAAGGGACCCCTTCCCTTTGCGAATGTGGGCGCAAATATTTTTTTAAGGGCAGGGAGTGGTCCCACGGACAACAGTCTACTCTTAAAAAATGAACCTGAAATGTTTCACCTTTTTTTAAAAATGCATCCTGTTTTCCTTTAAGGAAAACAGACTGCAATAAGAGCTTTATTAGAAAAAAACAGTCCGATATGGTGGTCTGCTGACCCCAGCAGGCCATAGTCACGGTGAGTGCCAGCCATTCCCAATGGGTCGTAAATTGCGACCTGCCTCATGAATATTAATGAGGCAGGCCCCTTGCGACCCATTTGAGAATCGCAAACAGTGTCTCAGACACTGTTGTACATTCTGTTTTGCGAGTCGCAAATTGCGAATCGCAAAATAGAATGGTCGTACATCTGGCTCTATGTGTGGGTACCTGCTTTGTGGGGACTAACCTTTCCCAATGTTTTAGAAATATGCCGATAACAGAAAATGTAACGAAAACACTCATAATCCAGGATCCTGCTTCAAATGAACAAATATGTTATTTAAACGTGCGCACAGAACCATCCTTGTGGGGATTTGAACGAGTGTTACAATACTTGTGGGAACTCACTGCATAAGTATCATTTGTGTTGGAATACAGTCAATGTCACAGGGCTAATTTATTAGCACTATACACAAATAACATATTCTATTCATAATTGAATGGCTGCACGTATCCTAGGGATAATAATTTTGTTATATAAATAATTCATCAGGATTACAGAAGGGGAATTAATACTGTGTGCCTTTTTGCTTAGTGCCCAAAGACTTAGGAGCAAAGGGACTAACACATTAATGAATTAAATGATGGAGTCAAGCAATGTGGTCAGATGAGTCTGATCACCTTAATTAGTTATTTGGCCACATCTCCCTAGGTATCGCATGTAATGTTACTGCCTGCCTATGGATGTTGTGTGATGCTGCCCACAGAGGTCATATGTGATCATAATAGTGCCATAGTCTCTTCAGAGATGCTGGCTACAACCATGGTGTAAGTCCCCCCAATACAGCTGGCATGTGAAGAAATTATGTTTAAGTCTCCACAAAAACAGTGCATGAGTATAAGAATGTTCAAATCCAAACTGTAATTGTATGTAAAAGTAATATTGATGTAGTCCATAAAATGATAGAGTGATTTTAGTGATGTTCAAGTCCCTCAAAGCCCTTGGGTGTGCTCATTGGGATGTTGAAGCCCCCACAGAAATAGTGTATGATTATTGGGATGTTCAAGACCTCATAGATATGTTGTGTCTAGGTAAGCATGTTTAAGTCCCCACAAAGATAGTTTGTGAAGATAGTGTTTAAGTCCCTATGCAGAAAGGGGGTGATTAAGAAATGTTCAAGCCTCCTTATAGTGTGTTAATATAGTAGTGTTCAAGTCCTTACCAACAGTGTGTGTGCGGATTATAATAGCACATTCTATACCGTGATAATGTGTAAAGATACTGACAGTCCAATCCATGCAGCGATAGTGTGTGATTATAGCGATGCTCAAGTCCCCACAGAGATTGTGTGTGGTTACTGGGCTGTTCATGTCCCCACAGAGAGAACATGGGGTTATTGGGATGTAGAAGACCTCATAGAGATGTTGTCAAGGAAAGCATGTTTGAATCCCCACAGAGATAATGTATGAAGATAATGTTCTAGTCTCCACACAGTTAGTCCCTGAAAATAAGGATGCTCAAGTTCCCACAAAGATAGTTTGTGATAATAAGAATGTTTTAGCCTTCTAATAGTGTGAATATAGTGCCACTCAAGTCCCTACCGACAATGTATGTAGAATATCATTGTCCACTCCATACAGTTATTGTGTGTAAATATAATGATATTTAAGTCCCCAGAGAGATAATGTGTAAAGATAATGTTGTTGAAGTCCCCACAGAGATAGTGTGTGATTATATGCATGTTTATGGCTCCTTATAATGTGTGCCTATAGTGATGTTCAAGTCCCTACTGACAGTGTGTGCAGATTATAATTGTCAAGTACATACAGTGAAGACTTATAAAGATAATGATAGACATCCCTGCAGAGATACTGTGTATTTATAGTAATGCTCAAGTCCCCACAGAGATAGTGTGCAATTACAGGGATGCTCTAGTCTCCACTGAAATAGTCTGTGGTTATTGGGATGCTCAACAATATATAGATATGTATTTTCACGGCCCAACAAAGATAGCGTGTGAAGATATTGTTCAAATCTACACACAGATAATATGTGAAGATAATGGTGTTCAAGTCCCCAAAGAGATAGTGTGTGATTCTTGTCATGTTTAAGACCTCATGAAGATGGTGTGTGAAGGTAAGCATGTTCAGGTCTACACAAAGACAGTGTGAAGAAAACCTTTAAGTGCTCATGCAGATAGTTTGTGATTATATGAATGCTCAAGCCGCCTTATAGTGTGTGAATATAGTCCTATTCAAGTCCCTACCGGCAGCGTGTGTGCAGATAACCGAGAAGTCCATACCATGATAATGTGTAAAGATAATGATAGTCAAGTCCCCACAAAGAGAGTGCGCAATTATAGCTATGCTCAAGTCCCCATGCAGATGGTGTGTGGCTACTGGGATGTTCAAGTTCCCACAGAGATGGTGTGCGGTCATTGAAATGTTCAATACCTCATAGATATGGTCTGTGTTGGTAGGCATGTTTAAGTTCCCACAAACATTATGAGTGAAGATAATATTGAACTCTCAATGCAAATAATGTGAGGATAATGATATTCTAGAACCCCAAAACATAGTGCATGATTGTATGCGTGTTCAATCCTTCTGATAGTGTCATAATGGTGTTCTAGTTGCTACCAACAGTGTATTCAGGTTATCATGGTCAATACAGTGTAAAGGAAATCATTCAATTTCCCACTGAGATAGTGTGTGTTTGATTATAGTCTTGTTAAAGCCTTATCATAATGTGTGATAATAGTCCTTTAAGTTATTCACTATTTATGAGTGCAAAGATATTCAAAAATATACACTTACATGTTCCCACTCTCTAAATCAAATGCTAGTGTGTAATTTACAAGTTTAAAGTAACTGCTAGTAACGTTACATACATAGGTGAAAATCTCTAAGACCCAGGGAGGCAATCTCCTATTGTAAAGTATAGTGAAAAGTGTTTAGCTTAAAAAAAATAGAAAACATATTTTTGTTTAAATTAATGTTTAATTTTATATATTTATTTTAAATGAAGAATAATTTAAAAATGTTATAGCATTATTAACTCAATTTCCCCTTCTTCAAGGGCTGGCAAATGCATTCTGATTTTCTTTACACAAAAAGGAGGAGGGGGTGTTCAAGGGAAATTTAAAGACCAGCAAGGATCAATTCCCCAAACGATTAGTAACGAACACTAAGAAATCCTTGGGTCTAAGATGCCAAACAGAAAAAAAAATTCACTGGATATTACATCGTGGCACTTGTGGGGGAATCCTGTGTTAGGACGAAATCCCTCACCCACCGTAGCTGGCATGCTTCCTCACTGGGATTCTCCTCATGACGAGAAAACCTAGTCCCGCCACGGGCTTCAACACCCTCTCTGAGAGGGAGGAGCTCGGGATGTTTTATTACTAATTGTTAGGATAGGCTAAATCCTGCAATGAGAAGGAAAATAACTGGTTGGGTCGAGGGTGCAGCGCATAAAAAGATATAAGCTGTGGGGGTAGTGATATTAAAACTAGCTACCAGGAGCAACAGGAATAGCTTTGACTTGTTCCTGGTGCCAGGATTAAAAACAGTGCACCAGCAGTGAAAATGTATAACTGCAAGTATCAGATGAAGGCAGGTCTTCATGTTTCATCCTTTTAGACCCATAAAGGTGTTGCGCCTTTCGTCAGTACCTAAATATGCTACTGCGTGACAATAAGTGGAAAGTGATAAATAATAAAGTAGAATACAACACCAGTAATCCTACTGATTGTGTAGCTGATTTACTGGTCAAACCTGTATGGAAAACACAAGAAAAAGGAGAAATCAATTATACAATTGGCCCGAAGCATTTATGCTTATCAATTTAAAGGACAGTGCAATATAATTCTGTCGTCATTGGCCTACTGTTATGATAGTTATTGTGATAGTTTGCTTACCTATGTTGTATGGATAAGAGGCGTCACCTCAACCTGGCAGCAGCTCAGGGAAGGGGCACCGCTCTGAAAGAAAAGAGGGTTTTAACATTTCAAACATTACAAAATGTATGTTGACACATCTCCAAGGCAAGATTATGCAGAGCGATCTAATCACGTAAAAACTGAATGCACACATGAGCTTGCTAGAAGGATGTATAATGGCTCTGGGCTCACACTAGTGGTCCCAAAAAAACTGTAATCCGCCATGTCAATGCAGCAATTGATCGCATGGCCACTGTGTATGAGACTTCTAGATAGACCTCTCCTAATGTACTTGGATTAGGCTGCGTGATTTTAGGAGAAGAACCAGGAGAGAGCATGATGACGATCTGTTAGTTCATGCAACTATGATCTTAAATAATAAAGAAACTTGTGCCAGCTTCTAATATTCCCATAGGGCTCATGATATGTACAAGGAGGCTATATAACAGATCCAAGACAATACGTCAAAGAGCTATATACAGCCTAAACAGCTAAGCCAAGAGATGACACTCGGATCTGATATTAATAATCAGACTAATTCACCATAATGCCGAAATTGTTTTCGTGTTGCGCCAGACAACTATGTCACTGCAAGGTAAATAAACTCAGGGTTCCGGTGCAATTCACAACTCGGTTAAGCCCAGGGTGGGTTATGCCCTTATGTAAGTGTATCCGAGACTTGTCCCTGTCTTTGTAAACCACCCATAGTTAGCCCGGCTCCCAAAAATAGAGGCACTGCCTTCATGCAATATTTGTTCTTTTATTATTAATTGTGCTTTTAGTGGGAGATCAAGACTTTAACTGCATGGTGGTAAAACATATCTATCAATATTACCAACTAGAAAAGAGGTACATGGATAAAGTTTTGGCTTATACTTCAGTGCATGAGCGTGTAGCTGTATGAATTTCAAAAGTGGGTTAAAAGGAATTGTATAAAAATGACCTTTGAAAAGTGAGCAATACTTTTTTATAGATATCCCTATCAAATTCAGTCCTTTAATGCATTTCACATTGAAAACTAGGAACTCTTCCCCCCTTGACCAGAACCATTTGGAAGGCTTTCGTGTAATGGGTAAGCTGGGAGAGGGTGGGAGAATAGAATAATTGACTAATTGGTATATTGTCTGAGTGGGAGGGTAAGGGGTGTGACAGGGGAATGAGGGAGAGAGCAGGGTAGGCAGTGCCTGATGTTTAAGAAGCTTCTTCCCACTGCTACACACTGTTGTCAGGCTGATGGCTGCACTTGGAGGAAGAGAGAGAATGAGGCTGGGTAGTGTAATGAAGGTTTCTACCCCGTAATGACACACGGACATCAGAGGTGTGAGGTAAGCTGTACTTTATTATGGAGAGGGAGCTGCAGTCTCATCTCAACTCTGTGCCTCCCACAACTGCGTGCGATCCTGTGCTGCCCCGTCCGGCACCACGCATAGTCACGTGGTTATCTGATGACTAGACTGCGACGCCACACATATCCCAGCCTTAATAACACAATAGAGCGTACATAACAATGCATTTGCTTTGCGTTAGCGCAGAGTCCATGAACAGTGAGTCTGTATAAGACCTATGTGGTAGCGCCTCAACGGAGGAGCCTAGAGGGTAAGGCTGGAGCAACTGCTACCCTCAGCCATGGTAGGAAGGCGACCGAGGGAAAGGAAGGAAGAGCGAGAGCGAGCAAGAGAGAGAGAGAGAGAGAGACAGACAGACAGAGAGATCACTGTGCTGTGATTATCCTAAGGTAGCGGAGCGGGAAGCCCCTGGTAAGGATTTACATAGAAAACTCGTTACATCTACTTGAATGCACCATTATCCTGCCTGTGCGGGTGGTTGTGAAGGAGGCCTGCTCCTCATGTGTTTCCCTTGCCTGTGATGCGATCTGCATGTTGCTCTCTACCTGATTCTCATCGTGTGCGGCGGTGGCCCTTTGCCTAATGTCTGGGTTGCCTACATCATTGGTTTCCTGAGGCGGTGTGTGCTGTGTGGAATTCACATTATTCCTCAGCCCTGTGGTCCCCTTGTCACCCCCTGTCCCCCTCATGGTGCTGAAAGCTCTGGAGTCACCAGGTGGTGGGGCGACATCTGCGTCTGAGTCTTCGCCGTCGTAGCCAGCCATATTGGTAGTGCTGTCCTTTTCCCACTGGAGGACCTTGTTACATTTTGCCATTCTGCGGTGTGACCACACTTTGCCATCATTCAGTAGGGCGGAGCGGGAATAGAGGTCTCTGATTTGTAGGGACTTGCTGTCACCTTTCTTGCTTAAGTGGCCAATCTTCACCCTGACCCAGCCTCCTAATGCCAAAGAGACTTATCGCACTCCGTGCTTCTTGTCGTAGTTGGCTTTGTAAATCTTCTGAGCCTTCTCTATGTTGCTTCTAACCACCACAGGAGACCATTTGCTTTGAAGTTTCATGTTCATCCAAACGAGATTGTCCCTTGTAAATGGTTCTCGTCCTCATAGTATCTTTAACGGGCTGTATCCAGTCAATGTGGGCATGATGCGGTATGCCCATATCGTGTGCTTGATTTGTTTCCCAGTTCTTGCCCGCACTGATGGCTCCTTGGACTGAGCCCATGATGACTCAGTTGAAACGTTCGGCCAAACCGTTGCCAGCGGGGTGATACTCTGGTGTGTGTATGGTCTTGATTCTTTTTCTGCGGGTGAAGGCCGTCCATTTCTCTGAGATAAATTGGGGGCCAATGTCTCATGTGATGACTGTCGGGATTCCTTCCCTCAAGAATGCGCTGGTGAGGAACTGGAGCAAGCGTAGGGATCTGCTGTAGACAGGGGTGGCAGGACATGTGATGTGGCACCCGGAGTCTGTGCTAGACTGCAAGGACAGGTGTTTGATTATGTTGCTGGATGTAGGTACCTGTCACAATGGTGATGCACGTAAGGCGACCGCGTGCAATGAGGCCGGTGTGCGTGTGTGCCAACCGCCCATTCACCGCTGGTGGTGTGGACTTGGTTCCAACCTGGAACCCCCTGTGCCCTGATCTTAACCCTTGGAGCTTGGATCCTGAGAGCAAGTGGCCTGCCCGGGAGCAGACCCCCAAACAAGCGTGCCCCCAGCCCAATTGGCTAACATTGGCACTCTGCACCCGGCCTCCTTAGTAACGTCAGTGGTACCCCTTGAGTGCAAACATGAACCTTGGTTCTACCCCCCCAAACTCCAATACTAAAACAGTTTTACTCTCCTGTAAACTTAACACTTAGTTTTCTCCATAGGACTTAATGTGGGTTTTCTCTGAAAATTCTTCTAAGTGTTGAACTGTCTTGTATGGCAACAAAGAGTAACTTGGGCCCTCACCAGAGATAACCTGTTTATTGATGCCCTGTGTTGTTTGAACTGTTAGGAGTGTGTTTCATGCCAAACTAGAAAAGTAATCAAGAAGTGATCTAATGGTAATCACAAGCATTTTAGAAAAGTGTACAAATCATTTTCTCAACTGTAAAAGTACTGGATCCACTGGACTCTGTACACACTATACCTTACTTTGGTATGGTATGGTGTATACAGAGCCAGCTTCCTGCAATTGGTGTATAGTTTAGTAGTGGACAGTGGACTGGAGTGTCGTACAGTTGAGCAGCATACAGTGGAAAAGTGTGCAGTGGCGTACACTAGAGTGTTAGTCGAGTGAGGTACAGTGGAATAGCGTAGATTAGAGTGGCATACAGGGGAGTGGTATAGAGTGGAGTGGCGTACAGTGGAATAGTGTACTCTGGATTGGGGTAGAGTGGAGTGGCAGAGTGGAATAGTGAAGTCTGAATTGGGTCAGAGTAGGGTAGCACAGAGCATTGTGGTATAAAGTGGAGTGAGGTAGAATGTAGTGGTGTAAAGTGTAATAGCATAGAATAGAGTGCTGTGGAGTGGGGTACAGTGTAGTGGATAGACTGAAGTGTCATACAGTGGAGCAGTGTACAGTAGTGTAGAGTGGATAATGTTAACTGTTACTTGCATACAGTGTAGTGAGGTGGAGTGGCATATTGGTATACAGTAAAGTGGTATGGAATAGAGTGCCAGAGAGTGGAACAGGGGAGAGTGGAACAGGGGAGAGTGGAACAGGGGAGAGTGGAACAGGGGAGAGTGGATTGGTGTATAATGGAGTGATGTACAGTGTAATAGTGTACAGTGCATTGTCGTGGAGTTGCGTGCAATGCTGTGGCATAGAATTGCATAGAGTAGAGTGGTGTAAAGGGGGATGACCTACAATGGAGTAGCATAGAATGGAACTGCATGAAGTGTCTTAAAGTGGGGTTACCTACAGAGGAATCCTGTAGAGATTATTGATGCATAGTGTAGTAGCATACAATGGAGTGGCAAATACTGAAGTGTAGTACAGTAGAGTGGAGTGAGGTACAATGGAATAGCATAGAGTGGCCTACAGTGTAGGGGCCTGGAGTGTTGTAGAATGGAATACCATGGAATGTTGTAGGGTGGAGTAGATTACAGTGTAGTGGGTTAGAGTGGAGTGCAGTATAATGGCATACTGTGGGGTGGAATAAAGCAAAGTTATGTAGAGCGGAGTGGTCTTAGAGAGGAATAGCATAGCGTAGTAACAGAGTGAGTGGCATACAGTGGATGAGCGTACAGTGGAGTAGTGTAGAGTAGAATAACGTTGAGTGTTATTGGCGTAGAGTGTAGTGATAGAGTGGAGTGGCATATTATGGAAAAGCGTAGAGTACTATAAAGTGGAGTCTAGTTCAGTGGAACAGCGTAGAGTGTGGTAGAGTGGATTGGGGTAGAGTGGTGTAGAGTGTAGTACAGTGGAATGGAATGGCGTATAGTGGTGTGGCATGCAGAGGACTAGCTGACAGTGGAGTGTTGTACACTGAAGTGGCGTACAGTGGCGTGGCATAGAATGGAATTGCAAAGTGGAGTTGCATACAGGGGAACAAAGTATAGTACAGTAGCATAGAGTAGAAGGGCGTACACTGGATTGGTGTACACTGGAGTGTCATGAAATGGAGAGGCGTAGAGTTTAACAACGTGCAGTGAAGAGGGGTAGAGTAGAGTAGAGTGGATTAAAGTGGAGTGACGTAGAGTGGGGTGGGGTGGCGTGGAGTGAGGTAGAGTAGGGTGGCGTAGAGTGTAATAGCGGCATACAGTGGAGTGGAATAGAGTGCATGGCATACAGTGGGGCGTGGTACTAGAAACCTGTCCAGTGAATGTGTGCCAATGGCTGTAGATATAATGTGGCAGGAAAATGTTGATTAGTGTAAATGGTGTGTTTTGGCAGTGTCTGTGAAAAGTGTAAGTAGTTTTAAAGTTATTTTTAAAATGCTTAGTTATGTTGTGCCATGGTATACCACAGTACACTGCTGTACATCTGCATAACGCAGTATGTGATCGGCTAATGGCTGTGTTTACCAAAGGTAAAAGACAGCCCTGTCATTTTCAGCCCATTTAGTGTGCATTCTACCTTTCACTGCGTTCTGAGTTAGGGTGTTAGATCTAGATAACTGGTAGGGTTTACTGCTGTTCCCTACCAATTACCACTTTATTAAAGTGTTAATAGGTAGGGAAATGTATTTATAATTTTGAATATATTTTTACCACAGTTTAAAGAGACCAGCGCACCATTTAAAAAAAGTTTTTAAGTAGCGCAGTCATTTGTAGGTATTACTGTGCTTCTTCATAGACTTTTTATTGAAGATGTGAATGTTAAAAATGGAAAATACACTGTAGTACTCTATATCTATAAAATATAGGGTACTACAGCATATTATTAATTATCGAAGATTTTTTTTGTAATTATTTTTGGTATTGTGGTACTCTTGATGGATTACCACAGTATTCTGTACATTTTATAAAAATATATAGAAACGTAATTCTACACCATTATTCTTGAATTTCGTAAGAAGAGTAATTCTGCATTTAGAGCCAATTCCTAGAGCAAAAATATCTCCTTGCATCCAAAATGGATGCAAGAATGCACTTTGCAGTTAAACGCTCAATGCAACAGAGCATGAGTAATCAGCACGAGCAGTCGCTCAAGCTGGCTAAATGTCCTCTTGTGGTACGATTTTCCCCCAACTTACTACAGGCATTTAGTGCGATTTTCAAAATGGACACAAAGATGCATTTTACATTAAGAAAAAATGCTGAATGATACAGAACTAGAATAGTGAGCATGAGCTAAATGTACTCTCACTGCAGGATTGTTTTTCCCTCAAATTACTCTTAATTACTCAAACAGGAATAATTGTGCAACTATCCATCATTTTTCAAAGATATTTAGGTGACCATTGTTTCCAATGGAACAATGTACCTTTATGGCAAGTTAACTGCTAACAAAGAAACTGTTTTCCCAGTGGGGAAATGGTTTTAGTTATGTTTTCAATGCATATGAATGATGTGAATATTAAGGGTGTATGAAATTTGCATAATTTGCTTTCATGTAATTCAAGAAAATTTCAGCAAAATTTCATTCAATGCAAATGTCATCATACACTTTATTTTAGCATGAAATGAGTTCTCACGTTTGGCATGAGGACGTATGTAAACAAAATAAAGTGAACCATAGTCACACCCGTTTATTGTTAGCGTGCGTTTTGCAAATTTGTATCACAAATGGTGCATTTTGCTATAGTTTTTTACAGTGAATAGTGCATAATTACATGTAGTGGCGTAATGGCATAATTTTGGGAATTTTGTATAATGAGCGAAACACAAAATTCCCAAAAGTACATAATTTGCCCATGTTTAATTTAAATTTTGACTCGGTCTAGTGAATATAATGCTGGTGTTCCAATATGCTAAGTGTCATATTTCTGTATACTAATATTTTTCTCACAAAGCTCTTTTTAGCCATATACTACTCTAGTCCATGAATGAGACATGAACGGTGCTCTTGCAGAGCTATGATAGAATGGACTACAAAAATCATTGCAGCATTTGGATATCATGGTTTGAATGTTGTGCCACTTTCCCTGTTCTGAGACATCCATGCAATCTGTGCTTAATGAACTTCATAAGGGTAAGAGTCTTGTCTTCCTAAGTGTTGACTTCCTGGCTGAAAGCATTGTTCTTAGGGCGCCCTTAGCGAATATTGTGTGTGAAACCAATCTCCATGTATCTGCCCCTCATGAAGACAATTCTGCATTTTCTATACAGTCTCTTCTCCTCCACTAAAACATTAAATGGGCTTTGGGTTCACCAATCTCGGAAAGGAAAATAAAGCATTTTGGGAGCGGTTAGCATTTCCTCTGCTTTACTATCTTCCCTTTCAGTTGGGCACTGGCTAACTACAGCTGTGGTTAAGTACTATATAAAAATAATTTAATATTAAACAAGAAACAGCCAAAGAAAGTAAACTGGGCAGTGAGCTGTCAAAAGGCTTTTGACACTCTGAAGGATGCAATGTGCCTAGCACCCACTCTAAAAACTCCAGATTATACAAAGAGGTTCATTTTGCAGACAGATGCATATGAGCATGGGATAGGGGCAGTTATATCCCAGAACAACGATGATGGCCAGGACCAGCCTGTTGCTTTTATTAGCAGGAGGTTGCATCCCAGGGAACAGCATTGGAGTGCCATTTGGAGGGAGGCTTTTGCTGTGGTTTGATCACTGAATAGGCTGAGACCCTACCTTTGTGGGACTCACTTCCTAGTCCAAACTAACCACAGGTCTCTTAGATGGCTGATGCAAATAAAGGGGAAATATTTAAAACTGCTGAGGTGTTCCATCTCCCGCAGGGCATGGACTTTGCAGTGGAACACAGACCTGGGACTGACCATGCCAATGCAGATGGCCTTTCCAGGTTTTACCACTTAGACAATGAAGACTTTTCTTGAGGTGGGTTAGTCTCATCTTCTTTCATTTAGGGAGTGGGGTGTTTTGTAGGAAAGTGTCTTTTATTATGGTCACCTCAACTTTTTGCCACTGGTACTGATGTTTTTGAGTTTATGTGCACTGGGTCCCTGCTAACCAGGTCCCAGTGCCAGTGCTATTTCCTTAAAACAAGGTAAAATGGTTTAATTATAACACAATTGCTACACACTTAGGCACCCTTGTATGTTCCTATTACGTGGTACGCCTGGTACCTAGGGCATGGGTACTAAAGAGGGTTCCTAAGGGTTGCAGCATGTATGATGTCACCCTAGAGCCCCCCTTAGAAATTGCATGCATGCTGCCATTGTAGGCTGTGTCATGGTGCAAACCATGAGCGAAAACACAACACAGCACTGTGTGCCATGGTAGTTTACTGCATGTAGTACATGTAAGTCACCTCTAAAGTAGCCTTGTAGCCCTACGACACGGTGCATAATTTCACATGTGAGGTAATATGTGCCTGAGCAGCTATGCCCCTTGCTGGCTAGTTCAATTACAAGATGGTTCAAGCGAAAAGGGAATTCTATTGCAAAAGCAGGGACCTCCTGGTGTGCTGCCACCCTGGGAACAGATCCAAAACCAACCAACCACGCACGCAACATGGGGTTCAACATCAACTCTACTTTCACAATGCCAAAGCAGGTAAACGCCGTCTCGTCCTCCTGCTTCATCACCCTCCAGATGCTTGTAAAGGTCTACAGGTGGCTTCCCTCCGAAACATGGAGAACAGTCACACAGGCACTCATCAGCAGCAAGTTGGAATATGGAAACACCCTCTATGCAGGAGCCTCGACCAAACTCTGGAAATGACTTAAACGCATTCAAAACGCCTCTGCACGCCTGGTCCTCAACATCCCTTATCGACAGCACATCACACCCTACCTGGGAGACCTGCACTGGCTCACCGCCAACAAGTGGATCACCTTCACGCTCCTGAACCACACACACAAGCCACTCCACAACACTGGACCTGCATACCTCAACAGACGACTCCGCTTCTGCACCCCAAACCAGCTGGTCCGCTCCGCTGACATTGCATCGCCACAGTCCCCTGCATCTGAAAAGCAACCTCCTGCGGAAGATCATTATGCCACCTCACTGCTAAGAACTGGAACACTCTCCCCACCCTACTACGGCAGGCACAGGACATGCTAACCTTAATGAGACTCCTCAAGAACAGGGTTTTCAAGCAGTGGCAGACTCCCACCCCCCCGCTCCTTGAGACACTCACGGGTTAGTGGTGCACTTTAAAGATGTTGTGATAGGAAAATTTGATTGATTGCTTTTGCACATACAGTCATCTCACTGCCTATCCGTGCCAGGTGACACATGTACATTGATTGTATTTCCGTTGCTGGACCTTCTTGTGAATTCACAGCCCCTTACTTATTGCCTTATTTAAGTACTTGGTTGGTC
Source organism: Triturus cristatus (assembly GCF_964204655.1). Lineage (NCBI taxonomy): Eukaryota > Metazoa > Chordata > Amphibia > Caudata > Salamandridae > Triturus > Triturus cristatus. The sequence continues at coordinate 966,330,800 of NC_140589.1, forward strand.
ATGGAAACGCGCATCTGTGTAATTTTAGGGAATTTATTTACAAGACAAGGTTTAGACTGGACCAGAAGTGGCCCATACAACACAGGATTGGCTGAATGCCCATTGGAGTGGCAGGCAGAGTCCATTGTGAGTGACAGAGCCAGGGGAAGAGGTGGAGTTTGCAGTGCCATTGTCAAGGAAAAAAGAGATTTGCTGCAGGTCCATGTGTGGGTCCAAGCTGAGTGTTGGTGGATGTCGGAAGGCAGTAGAAGGGGAAGGTCAGTGGAATGAAGGTATCTACAATCCAATGGTGAGACAGGCCTTTGTACGTCACTGGTAGGTGTACTTGCGCATTACCAGTGTGGCAGTTTCATCCTCAGATTCGTCCTCTGATGTGTCATGTGTCTCACATGTGGGTGGTGGTATGGTGGGAGCAGCACTGTGAGGCACAGACACATCAGGGTGCGGAGCTGAGTATGTGGATGCACCAGCAGCAGCAGGTGTTGGCGCAAGACCATGGGGAGGCGCAGATGTGATATGATGTAGCAGGGCCTGCCATATCCCTTCAAGATTGCGCTGGTGTTCAGCCGTGGCGGCCATCTGTTGGAGTTCCCTCTGCTCCCTGGCCTCCATTATCCGTGACAGTCTGGCTAATGTGGCACAGACACTACTGGAGCTATCCTGCCGCAACAGTGTGTCAGCTCTCCAGATCAGGACCCCAGCAATGTCATCCAGGGTGTGTTGGATATTATTGAGGGGTATGTGGATGTCTGACATCCTCTGCATGCGGTTGTCGAGGCGATTCAGACTCCCACGTAGCTCATCAAAGTTGGCTGCCAGGCTCTCCAACCCCACCCACACATAGTCCCGTGTCTCACGCTGGACCTCAAGCACCATGCTGTGAAAGGCCACATATGGGTTACTAGGATCCTGTGAGGCAGCTGTGGTGGGAGGTGCTTGCTGCTGGGTGGTTTGTGCAGGGGGTGGGCTTGGCGCAATGCTGCTGGGTGGCCCTGCTCCTGGAATTTGTGTGGCATAGGAATCCAGGAGATGCTGAAATTCATCCACATTGATGGTGGGGGTTTCAGACAAGTCATCGTGGCGGAGTGGGTCGTCCTGCTGTCCAGGAGGTGTTGTCTCTCCCTCCGAAATGTTCATGGGAGATACAGTTTAACAGTGGTATCCATGTATGGGCATGCATTATTTGACTTAACAAACAACCAGACTGAGGGAGACTGTACATTATAGATACTTCGTACAATATGCATGTTAGTCTCTGGATGGTGATTATTTCAGAGACATCACGGATGTGAGGATGTACTTGTACATTGTAATATCACAAGTTACCTATGTGAGAAATGTGTCTTGACAGTGTCTACACACAAATGCGACCTGTTGTGTCCTGGTTTGTGTTGTGACTAATGCAGTCCTGAACACCTATTAGGCAATGTTGATGTACTCGGATTAGTATGTGTGTACACTGCATTGTGTGATGTGGCACCTGCTACCTTTGTTTAGCTGCCCCTTGTCCCTTTCATGAAATGGGATTTTGACTTCTGTGTATGTACAATGAAGAAATGTGGAAAGCTGGGTGGATTTTGTGTCCTTGTCAGAGTTGTGACACTTGTGCATAGTAGGTCATCAAGTGTCTTGTTCACATCAGGGGTTGTGTGTACATAAGGGTGTGACATGCTCCCCTGAGGATGTGTTCCACACTCCGCAACATCAGTGAGGTATCCTGCACCATGTAAATCTCTTGGTCCTGCAGGCATGCTATCCATCATGCCCGATCACTTGCCTTATCAGTGTGGCTTAAGGAGTTGCAACTTTGCAGGGGCTTGCACATGTGTTTTCTGTGCTATTAGTTATGTGTGATGAGGGCCCACTTATGGCACATTGGCAATGGGAGCCTACTTGGGGGCATGTTATCAGAGACTGCCTTAATGTTATCGCCGCTTTAGCGGCAGGAAACTTCCGCTACAAGCGGCGATGATGTTCTTGAAAATATGCCGCATAGAATTCCAATAGAAGCACATGTTCTGGTGTGAACATGGGCTTCTGTTAGAAATCTCTGCAGCATGTTATCAGGCACATTATCACCGCTTTGGCGGCAGTTTCCCGCCGCTGAAGCGGCGATAATTTTAAGAACATACTTGATTATATCCACCGTGTTTTTTTTCTACAGAGCTGCACTGTGTAGGACACATGTGCCTCTAAGTCGCTTTGGCTCCTTGTGATTTGTGTTGTGTGCATTACGTCTGTCATGTTTAATCTTGCATGGTTTGCGTCCTGCACTTCTTTTGGATTTCCCTTTCAGAGTATGGTGCAGCATGTATAGCAATTGTTGTTGCTGTCTGAGCAGATTGTGTCCACACCCATTACCCACAGATTTGGGCCTACATGTGGAGTGTGTGGCAGTGGTGGGCCGTTTTGTGCATCATACCAGGCGGTGACCTTCGGTACTCTGCATAAGCGCTTTGATTTTAGAAGGGGGGACTTCCTACTCCATGCAGCGATCACAGCGGATATTCGTGCACATTGTAAAGGGGACCAAGCAGGACCTGAGCTTTCTTTAGGGTGCCAATACATATTGACAGCAGCTGTAAAGTTTAAGGCAGTCACATGCCTGTACATGCGCATGAATCTTGAGGAGCTGCCCCCTTTGGACATACTTAATTGAAATGTGAGGTAGATGTAGGGAGAGAGATACCGGAAAGGGCTTGTGCTGAGATTGTAGAGTAAGCGTGGAGGTGCACCAGGCACGCCCGCTTTCATAGGCTTCTTTTTAATGTTTTACATCGCCTTCCCTCACACTGGCAAAAATTCAATGCATGTTTTAACACTGACTCATACGAATGCCCAAGGGTTCAGGGAGAGGGGGCAAACTTACCTCACATGATTTGGGGGTGACTACTTTGGGCTACTTATTGGACCGTAGTGATGGCACTATTGAAGGTGTTGACAGACAGGGAGGTAGATCTGGCGTTGGGGACTTGTATCCTACATTGCTTCCAACACACAGCTCAAAGTGGGATTGCAGCAAGTTTATGGATAGAGGATTATTAGTGGCCATGAGGGGATATTACGATGCACTGGAAGGCAAGTGGGGCCACGAGTTTAGATCATTTTAATGTTTAATTTTTTGACTGTAAATGACTATTGCATGTGAATTTTCACTTTTGGAACTAAAATAAGTATGTTTAGTGTCAGTTTAATGCCTGAAAATGGTGGAAATAGAAGCTTCTGAAAAGCAGAAAAAGTCTGTAAATATGGCAATTTTGGTCACATTGAGGCTTTAAAAAGTAGTTATTCAACATAAGGCACAATCCAAATGACATTTTGAACCAATTTATCTACAGTCCAAAAAATCAATTTTCTGATGAAAAACGATGACCAGTGACCTGTCGAACTTTCTCCATATGGTCAGAAATGGTAATTTTTTAATGTGTTGTCTTTTGACTGTAAATGACTATTGTATGTTAATTAAAACTTTTGGAACGAAAATAGGTATGTTTAGAGTCAGTTTAATGCCTGAAATTGGTTGAAATAGTAGCTTCTGAGTAGCAAATTGGTTGAAATAGTAGCTTCTGAGTAGCAGAAAAAAGTCTGTAAAAATGGCAATTTTGGTCACATTGAGGTTTTAAAAAGTAGTTATTCAACATGAGGCACAATCCAAATGAGATTTTGAATCAATTTATCTACAGTCCAAAAAATCAATTTTCGGATGAAAAACGATGACCCGTGACCTGTCGAACTTTCTCCAGATGGTCAGAAATGTAATTTTTTAATGTTTAATTGTTTGACAGTAAATGACTATTGCATGTGAATTATCACTTTTGTAACTAAAATAAGTGTGTTTATAGTCCGTATAATGCCTGAAATTGGTCGAAATAGAAGCTTCTGAGTAGCAGAAAAAGTCTGTAAAAATGGCAATTTTGGTCACATTGAGGCTCTAAAATGTAGTTATTCGGGGGGCGTGGTTTTGCAGGCAAGCATGGTGGACGCGCCTTAGCTCGGCTCCATCCAGCCCGCCGTTAAATATCCTCACATTGATCCTTTTGCCCGACCCCGGACTCTCCCCTGCTGTGGTGGGGGTGCGAGGGCATTGGCGGCTGTCTCCGGTGGCATCCTGGCATTTCTTGGGCCCGTGGGACGGCGCCGCGAGTGAGAGCGGGGTCTGGGCCTGGGCCTGTCGAGCCTCCGAAGCCACGGCCTCGATTTGGTGTAGCAGCGGAGGGGATCGTCCCCGTCGGACGGAGTGGCGGACGCAGAGGGCCAGAGCTGTGGTTCTCCGGCGGACAGGGGCGGCGAGCGCTGGCCTAGGTGGACCCTGGTGACTGAGTGCAAGGAGACCGGAGATCGGAGCTCCCCGGGAGTGGCCCTGGAAGACAGCGCGAGTGGCGGCCCAGCGGGTACCCCGGCGGGGGTGCAGTGCTGCAGGACTAGCGGTGAGTGGCCATCGGCGGCGGACGTCTTCATTTCCCCCCCCCCCGCGAGGCGCATCCATCTCTCTGTGCCTGTAGCTGTCGGCGGGCCAGGGGTTCAGCAGCCATTTCGAGCCACGTGGTGGTGCGGAGGAGGGGGTCCATGGTGACGACGCTGAGTATCACGGCTGGTGGGGCCAGGCCACGGATGGAATAGTTGGGTAGGGACCATAACGTGGACGCTGGACTGGTCTTGTCTTTTCCCCCCCTTCCGTTGGACACCCTACTGGAGTGTTTGGAGTGAGAGCCCGGGTGCTCAGCGGCCATTTCGGGCCGCGGCTGTCGGGGAGGGTTCTGCTGGTGGCGTGAGATGGCGGAGTAGCCGGCAGCGCACTGCAGGAGGTGGGCCCCTCTCCTGGGACTGAAGTGTGTATTGACCCCTATTCGCCTCATTGGGGGCCTCCTTTCTTGACAGTGGCTCGGGCCTGGCAGACGTCTCTTGGTGCGCCTGGAGTGGGGGCAGCAAACTCTTGGGCTTGACCCTGTCTCTGTGGCGGGAGCCCCCCGGGGGTGTGCCCAGGGGCGAGTGGTGAGGGACGGCCGCAACATGACCAGGGATAGAGCCGGCGGGGCACCAGCCAAACAGGGGCCTATTGACAAGTTCACGGGCCCGGCCGGGGGTGCGGCCTCGGCGTCCCCGGACAACGCGGCCCTGCTGGTGGCCATTACCCAGTCCAGGGACATGCTGGACGCGACGATTGGTACGGTGGGCTCCGACGTGACACTGCTGCGTCAGGACTTGCGGAACGCAGTGGCTCGCATCACAGAGGCGGAGAACAGGGTCTTGGGGGTGGAGGACGACGTGACGACCCTAAAGAAACAGATGGCGGCCCTGGAATCTTCCCATAAGAACTTAGTGGGCCGAGTTGAAGATGCGGAAGGGAGGGCTCGCCGCAATAACCTGCGCTTCGTAGGATTGCCGGAAGGATGTGAAGGTACTAACATGGAGCGTTTCTTGACGGAGTGGCTGGTATCCTGGCTCCCCCCTGACACTCTTTCCAGCTGTTTCGTGGTGGAACGGGCGCATAGGGCGCTGGTCCAAAAACCGCCAGTGGGAGCCCGACTGCAACCGGTGATCGCCAGGGTCCTTAATTACCATGACCGAGATGTTATCCTCTTGCAGGCCAGGGCGAAGGAACCACTCCACTTCGAAAATTCTCGCATTCTTATTTTTCCGGACTATACGCAGTTGGTGCAGCAGCAGCAGCAGCGCCAATCCTTCCTGGCGGCTAAGGCTTGGCTGCGGGAACTCCAGCTCTCCTATGCCTTGTTGTACCCGGCTCGGTTGCGGGTGGTATACAAATCCCAGACCTTGTTCTTTGATACGCCCGAGGAGGTGTTTAAATGGACAGATGAAACTGTACAACTTCGTTGTCACACTCCCCCTGGCGGTGGATCCACCTCCTCGCATGATGGGACATCTAGGCCTGGAGGTCGGCAGAGGGGTGGACGGGGCCGGCGGTCCAGGTCACGCCGCCTCTCCAAATCTGGTGGAGTGCAGCCTGGAGCTGGGAGAGCTGCTGGGCGTCCACCTTCCACTCCTTGATTGCTGCTGCCGCATTGGCGGGGGACTTTATCATACTGTGAACCATGTGTCTTACTTGATGCTGTGTGTGTGGGGAAGGGGGGGGCCTCGGTCGGAAAAGTACATAACGGGCAGGTGCCGCTGTAGCGTTTTGCGGGCGGGGTAGTCACCTGCGACTTGTTGGTGGGGTTGAGTTGGTGATCCATTGGTGGGGGGTCGGGGATCCATGGTTGGGGTCTTGCGATGCTATCCACCGTGACAGATACTTCAGTGGTTTTGAGGTATGGGGTGGGGGGCTGGGGGGGTTGGCAATGTTGTTGGGGTTATGGCGTTTGTTGGACCGCGCACACCTGTGGGGGCTGCCAGAGGAGGGTGGAATTAAGTTGCTTCTGGAGGGGGCTCAGTGGACTACATTGACTGATCATGGCTGATACAATTACTAGGGTGGATGGGAGACCGGCGGTACTCCGAGTTCTGAGTTGGAATGTTCGCGGCCTGCTTGACAAGATTAAACGGGGGGCGGTCCTGCAGTATGCCAAACGGGCGTCAGCGGATGTACTGTTTTTGCAAGAAACGCATCTCCTGGGTACTAAGGCTCCCTGCATTCAAAGATACGGGTACCTGCAGGTCTTTCACTCTGGCTTCACTAGGGGTTCCCGAGGGGTGGCCATTCTCATTCATTAATGGGTCTGATATTCACACACACGCTTGTGGGTGGATACGCAAGGGCAGTATGTTTTTGTGCAGGAAAGATTGGGGCGGAAGTAGTGATCTTCGGAAGCGTGTATGCCCCACCCCCCTTTTCATGGATCATGAGTGTGTGGGCAGATATGCCGTTGGCAGCAGGTATAGTGGGCGGCGATTGGAATGACGTTATGGTGGTGTCGCGGGATCGCTGTTCGGGGAGTGGTATGCGAGGCGATGATCGACCAACCAAGCTACAGGTGCTTGCAGATGGCCTCAATTGGGTGGATGCATGGCCGCGGCTTAATGGGAATACACGGGGATATACCTATCTTTCTGCTGTTCGTGGATCGTTCTCTCGGTTGGACTACATTTTCCTCTCGGGGGCCGCGGTGACACGGGGGGTGGAGGCGGATATCCTCCCCCGTGGTTTGTCGGATGATTCCCCTGTATCGCTTCGTCTGCGGCTAGGGGGGGTCAGTGGGCAATTTCGCTGGCACCTTTCGGGCTGGCATCTTCAGCAGGAAGACTACTGCGCCCGCATGACGGAGGCTTTGGATCTTTACTGGGCCCGGAACGTGGGCTCGGTGTCGGGAGTTGATATCTTATGGGAAGTTTTGAAACCTACGCTGCGGGGAGTTGACATCTCATATAGTGCGGCGGCCCGCCGAGCGCGTGACGCGGGATTGGTTCAGGGGGAGGAAGAGATTAGGGAGCTTGAGAGCAGCAGCCAGGGGGAGTCAGGTGGGGTCACGCGGTGTCAGTTGCAATATGCCCAGCAAACATATGCCTCGCTCCTGCTGGACGATGCGAGGCAGGCATGGTTAGCTACGAGAAGTCGGGTTTATCAGTGGGGAGACAAATCGGGGACAATGCTTAACAGGCTGTGTCAGGGGCAGCATCATGCACAGACCCTCCCGGGGATAACAGATAGAGAGAGCCGTGTGCTGACTGATCCTGGCGCCTTAGCGGACAGCTTCGCGGCATACTATGCGGAGTTGTACGAACAGCGGGAGACCATACCCGGGGGGCATATGGATCGGTTCCTTGATGATCTTCCCCCTAGAGCCCTTTCGGATGAGGCGTGTGCAGACTTGGACTGCCCGCTCACGGTGGATGAGTTGGGGACGGCGCTGGGGAGCTTGTCCGTCGGGAAGGCCCCGGGCCCGAATGGGTTCCCGAGTGAGTTCTTCAGGAAATACTTTATGCAATTGGGGCCCCATTATCATGCGGTGGGGGAAGATGCTTGTGAGCGGGGGGTTTTGCCGGCCGACTGGCACCACGCAGAGATTGTCGTATTCCACAAGCCGGGCCGTCCTCCTGAACAACATGCCTCTTATCGGCCGATTTCCCTTCTGAATGTGGAGGCGAAGATTCTGGCCAAGGCCCTGGCCAACCGGCTCCTGCCTTGTATCCCTACCCTGGTCCACCCGGACCAAGCCGGGTTTATGCCACATAGGGCAACGCATCACAACATCCCGCGTGCACATGTGGCGATAGCTGCGGTCCAGCGGCGTGAGGCTCGGGCGGCTCTCCTTTTGGCCGACATAGATAGCGCCAACTAAGAGAGTCAAAAGCTCTATCTCTTTGCCTTGCTGCAACGGTTAAATCTGGGGCCGCGCTTCTCATCCTATTTAACACTTTTGTATACCGATCTTACAGCCTCGGTTCGGGTGGCAGGTGCGACCTCGGCGCGATTCCCGGTGAACCGGGGGACGTGACAGGGCTGCCCCCTGTCGCCATACCTATTTGCCTTAGCCATGGAGCCGCTTGCCGCTTAGGTCCGTATGGATGCGCAATACACGGGGTTTGAGTGGGAACATGGACTCTCGGATCTCATTGCCCTATATGCCGACGAAGTGTTGTTCTTCCTATCGGATCTCGGTAGAACCGGACCGCGGCTGCTCCGCATGATGCAGGTCTTTGGGGAGATGTCCTGGCTATACATGAACCCGAGGAAATCCACCCTGTGGGTGCTGGGCGGTCGAGACATACAGGGTGAGTGGACGGCATCTATGCGGATTGCGGCCGGAGGGCTGCAATATCTGGGGGTCTTTCTGACCGACGATCGCCTGGGAGTGCAATGTGGTGCCGGTATGGGAGAAAGTATGTTGTGATGTGAAGCTCTGGGTGCGTATGCCTCTCACCATTTGTGGCCGCTCTGCCATCTTTAAGATGGTGGCGCTGCCTCGACTTCTCAACCAGCTCCAAAACCACCCCTATGAGATTCCTCTCAGTTGGTTTCGGAAGGTCAATGCGGTGCTGAGTCACTTTCTGTGGGAAGGGGGTATGGCCAGGGTATCGCTGAAGGTTTGCTTTTTGTCCGTGTAAGATGGGGGACTGGCTACCTCCGATATCTTATCCTATTATTACGCCTCCCATTTATTGGTCCTCAACGAATGGTGGTATGGAGATAGGGGGGACCCGGCATATGCGGTGGAGAGGCGCCTCATGGACCCACATACAGTACATACCCTGCTCTACGCGACTGCGTTGAGGGAGGCACTGCCACCAGTCACTCAAGTGGAGTTTCGGGTGTGGAGCCGGGCTCTACGTCATATTGGCTGGTGGGGTAGGCTTACCCGGGAGACCCCATTGTGGCAGAATGGGCTGCTCCCTCTGTTGGCGACCCTCTCTGGTTTTAGGGACTGGGACAGAATTGGTATCTCTACGTTGGGATCGGTGGTTCAGGGCTGTGTGATGAAATCCTTTGAGGTCTTACAGCATGAGTATCAAATGCCACGGACGCAGTTCTTTAAATACCTCCAACTGCGCCATGCCCTCGCCCCTAGACTGGAGGGTCTTCAATCCATCCCTGAATTCAGTCCCCTTGAGGCTCAGGTGTTTATGGGGGATCTCCAGGAGAAGAAAGTTAATAAAATATATCGGTCCTTGGTGATTCATAGTGCCCCGTCCCTGCAGGGTCTGCGTGAACGGTGGGAGACGGATGTCGGGCCATTGGACGAGACGGATTGGAGGGAGGCGCTGGCCTCCCCCCGTGAGGCTAGTATAGCGATCCGCCTGCGTCTCGTCCAATTTCGGTATTTGCACAGGACCTATTACGCGCGACGGCGGCTGTGGCGGGCGGGTCTTATTGCCTCCCCGGACTGCCTTAGGTGTGGGCGAGCGGTGGGGTCTTTGGTGCACACGGTCTGGCACTGCCCTGCAGTGTATCGGTTTTAGGGGAGAGTGTTAGGGTGCTTATCAGAAGTGTTGGGCTGGGATCTCCCTGTAGACCCCAGATTGGCGTTGCTCCATGTTATGGCAGATATTGGGGGTAATATTTATAAGCGCCACTCGCTGCTTCTGGGCCTAACGACAGCCAAGCGGGATCTAGCTCGGGCGTGGAAGGCCCCGGTGGCTCCCTCTCTCAATGTTTGGAAACGAGGTTTGGATTTCAATATGGGTCTGGAGTTACCGATCTTTAGGGCGCGTGGGTGGGACCTGTCGAACTTTCTCCAGATGGTTTTATGTGTTGTCTTTTGACTGTAAATGCCTATTGCATGTGAATTAGAACTCTTGGAACTAAAATAAGTGTGTTTAGAGGCATTTTAATGCCTGAAATTGGTCGAAATAGAAGCTTCTGAGTAGCAGAAAAAGTCTGTAAAAATGGCAATTTTGGTCACATTGAGGCTCTCAAAAGTAGTTATTCAACATGAGGCACAATCCAAATGACATTTTGAATCAATTTATCTCCAGTCCAAAAAATCAATTTTCTGATGAAAAACGATGAACCTGTCGAACTTTCTCCAGATGGTCAGAAATGGTAATTTTTTTTAATGTTACATTTTTTGACTGTAAATGACTATTGCATGTGAATTATCACTTTTGGAACTAAAATAAGTGTGTTTAGAGTCATTTTAATGCCTGAAATTGGTCGAAATAGAAGCTTCTGAGTAGGAGAAAAAAGTCTGTATAAATGGCAATTTTGGTCGCATTAATGCTTTAAAAAGTATTTATTCAACACGAGGCACATTCCAAATGACATTTTGAATCAATTTATCTACTCTCCAAAAAAATCAATTTTCTGATAAACCGATGACCCGTGACCTGTCAATTTCTCCAGATGGTCAGAAATGGTAATTTTTTAATGTGTTGTCTTTTGACTGTAAATGACTATTGCATGTGAATTTTTACTTTTGGAACTAAAATAAGTGTGTTTAGAGTCCGTTTAATGCCTGAAATTGGTCGAAATAGAAGATTCTGAGTAGGAGAAAAAGTCTGTAAAAATAGCAATTTTGGTCACATTGAGGCTTTAAAAAGTAGTTATTCAACATGAGGCACAATCCAAATGACATTTTGAATACATTTTTCAACAGTCCAGAAAATCATTTTTCTGATGAAAAACGATGACCCGTGACCTGTCGAACTTTCTCCAGATGGTCAGAAATGGTAATTTTTTAATGTTACATTTTTTGACTGTAAATGACTATTGCATGTGAATTCTCACTTTTGGAACTAAAATAAGTGTGTTTAGAGTCATTTTAATGTCTGAAATTGGTCGAAATAGAAGCTGCTGAGTAGGAGAAAAAGTCTGTAAAAATGGCAATTTTGGTCACATTGAGGCTTTAAAAAGTAGTTATTCAACATGAGGCACAATCCAAATGACATGTTGAATCAATTTTTATACAGTCCAAAAAAATCAATTTTTTAATGAAAAACGATCACCCGAGACCTGTCGAAATTTCTCCAGAATGTCAGAAGTAGTAATTTTTTAAGGTGTTGTCTTTTGACTGTAAATTACTTTTGCATCTGATATTTCACTTTTGGAACTAAAATAAGTGTGTTTAGAGTCCGTTTAATGCCTAAAATTGGTCGAAATAGAAGCTTCTGAGTAGCAGAAAAAGTCTGTAAAAATGGCCATTTTGGTCACATTGAGGCTTTAAGAAGTAGTCATTCAACATGAGGCACAATCCAAATGACATTTTGAATCAATTTATCTACAGTCCAAAAAATCAATTTTCTGATGAAAAACGATGACCCGTGACCTGTCAAACTTTCTCCAGATGATCAGAAATGGTAATTTTTTAATGTTTCATTTTTTGTCTGTAAATGACTATTGCATGTGAATTATCACCTTTGGAACTAAAATAACTGTGTTTAGAGTCATTTTAATGCCTGAAATTGAACAAAATAGAAGCTTCTGAGTAGGAGAAAAAGTATGTAAAAATGGCAATTTTTATCACATTGAGCCTTTAAAAAGTAGTTATTCATCATGAGGCACAATCCAAATGACATTTTTAATCAATTTTTCTACAGTCCAAAAAATCGATTTTCCAATGAAAAACGATGATCCGTGACCTGTTGAACTTTCTCCAGATGGTCAGAAATTGAATTTTTTTAATGTTTTGTCTTTTTACTGTAAATGACTATTGCATGTGAATTAGAACTCTTGAAACTAAAATAGGTGTGTTTAGAGTCATTTTAATGCCTGAAATTGGTCGAAATAGAAGCTTCTGAGTAGGAGAAAAAGTCTGTAAAAATTACAATTTTGGTCACATTGAGGCTTTAAAAAGTAGTTATTCAACATGAGGCACAATCCAAATTACATTTTGAATCAATTTTTCTACAGTCCAAAAAATCAATTTTCTGATATAAAACGATGACCCGTAACCTGTCGAACTTTCTCCAGATGGTTAGAAATGGTCATTTTTTAATGTTTAATTTTTTGACTGTAAATGACTATTGCATGTGAATTATCACTTTTGGAAATAAAATAACTGTGTTTAGAGTCATTTTAATGCCTGAAATTGAACAAAAGCTTCTGAGTAGGAGAAAAAGTATGTAAAAATGGCAATTTTTGTCACATTGATGCTTTAAAAAGTAGTTATTCATCATGAGGCACAATCCAAATGACATTTTGAATCAATTTTTCTACATTCCAATAAATCAATTTTCTGATGAAAAGCGATTACCCGTGACCTGTCGAACTTTCTCCACATGATCAGAAATGGTCATTTATTATATTTAATTTTTGGACTGTAAATGACTATTGCATGTGAATTATCACTTTTGGAACTAAAATAAGTGTGTTTAGAGTCATTTTAATGCCTGAAATTGGTCGCAATACAAGCTTCTGAGAAGGAGAAAAAGTCTGTAAAAATGGTAATTTTGGGGCACATTGAGGCTTTAAAAAGTGGTTATTCAACATGAGGCATAATCCAAATGACATTTTGAATCAATTTTTCTACAGTCCAAAAAATCTATTATCTGATTAAAAGCGATTACCCGTGACCTGTCGAACTTTCTCCAGATGGTCAGAAATGGTAATTTTTTTATATTTAATTTTTGGAATGTAAATGACTATTGCATGTGAATTATCACTTTTGGAACTAAAATAAGTGTGTTTAGAGTCATTTTAATGCCTGAAAATGGTCGAAATAGAAGCTTCTGAGTAGGAGAAAAAGTCTGTAAAAATGGCAATTTTGGTGACATTGAGGCTTTAAAAAGTAGTTATTCAACATTAGGCACAATCCAAATGACATTTTGAATCAAATTTTCTACAGTCCAAAAAATCAATTTTCTGATTAAAAACGATGACCCGTGCCCTGTCGAACTTTCTCCAGATGGTCAGAAAAGGTAATTTTTTAATGTATAATTTTTTGGTTGTAAATGACTATTGCATGTGAATTATCACTTTTGGAACTAAAATAAGTGTGTTTAGAGACATTTTAATGCCTGAAATCGGTCGAAATACAAGCTTCTGAGAAGGAGAAAAAGTCTGTAAAAATGGCAATTTTGGTGACATTGAGGCTTTAAAAAGTAGTTATTCAACATGAGGCACAATCCAAATGACATTTTGAATCAATTTTTCTACAGTCCAAAAAATCTATTATCTGATGAAAAGCGATTACCGGTGACCTGTCGAACTTTCTCCAGATGGTCAGAAAAGGTAATTTTTTACTGTTTAATTTGTTGACTGTAAATGACTATTGCATGTGAATTATCACTTTTGGAACTAAAATAAGTGTGTTTAGAGTCATTTTAATGCCTGAAAATGGTCGAAATAGAAGCTTCTGAGTAGGAAAAAAAGTCTGTAAAAATGGCAATTTTGGTGACATTGAGGCTTTAAAAAGTGGTTATTCAACATGAGGCACAATCCAAATGACATTTTGAATCAATTTTTCTACAGTCCAAAAAACCAATTTTCTGATAAAGCGATTACCCGTGACCTGTCGAACTTTCTCCAGATGTTCAGAAATGGTAATTTTTTTATATTTAATTTGTTGACTGTAAATGACTATTGCATGTGAATTATCACTTTTGGAACAAAAATAAGTGTGTTTAGAGTCATTTTAATGCCTGAAATTGGTCGAAAAAGAAGCTTGAGTAGCAGAAAAAATATGTAAAAATGGCAATTTTAGTGACATTGAGGCTTTAAAAAATAGTTATTCAACATGAGGCACAATCCAAATGACATTTTGAATCAATTTTTCTACAGTCCAAAAAATCAATTATCTGATGAAAAGCGATTACCCGTGACCTCTCAAACTTTCTCCAGATGGTCAGAAAAGGTAATTTTTTACTGTTTAATTTGTTGACTGTAAATGACTATTGCATGTGAATTATCACTTTTGGAACTAAAATAAGTGTGTTTAGAGTCATTTTAATGCCTGAAATTGGTCGAAATACAAGCTTCTGAGTAGGAGAACAAGTCTGTAAAAATGGCAATTTTGGTGACATTGAGGCTTTAAAAAGTAGTTATTCAACATGAGGCACAATCCAAATGACATTTTGAATCAAATTTTCTACAGTCCAAAAAATAAATTTTCTGATTAAAAGCGATTACCCGTGACCTGTCGAACTTTCTCCAGATGGTCAGAAATGCTAATTTTTTTACATTTAATTTTTGGACTGTAAATGACTATAGCATGTGAATTATCACTTTTGGAACTAAAATAAGTGTGTTTAGAGTCATTTTAATGCCTGAAATTGGTCGAAATAGAAGCTTCTGAGTAGGAGAAAAAGTCTGTAAAAATGGCAATTTTGGTGACATTGAGGCTTTAAAAAGCAGTTATTCAACATGAGGCACAATCCAAATGACATTTTGAATCAATTTTTCTACAGTCCAAAAAATCTATTATTTGATGAAAAGCGATTACCCGTGACCTCTCAAACTTTCTCCAGATGGTCAGTTTTGGTGACATTGATGCTTTAAAAAGTAGTTATTCAACATGAGGCACAATCCAAATGACATTTTCAATCAATTTATCTACAGTCCAAAAAACTCAATTTCTGATTAAAAACGATGACCCGTGACCTGTCGAACTTTCTCCAGATGGTCAGAAATGGTAATTTTTTTTATATTTAATTTTTGGACTGTAAATGACTATGACCTGTCGAACTTTCTCCAGATGGTCAGTTTTGGTGACATTGATGCTTTAAAAAGTAGTTATTAAACATGAGGCACAATCCAAATGACATTTTGAATCAATTTATCTACAGTCCAAAAAATCAATTTCTGATTAAAAACGATGACCCGTGACCTGTCGAACTTTCTCCAGATGGTCAGAAATGGTAATTTTTTTATATTTAATTTTTGGACTGTAAATGACTATTGCATGTGAATTCTCACTTTTGGAACTAAAATAAGTGTGTTTAGAGTCATTTTAATGCCTGAAAATGGCCGAAATAGAAGCTTCTGAGTAGAAGAAAAAGTCTGTAAAAATGGCAATTTTGGTGACATTGAGGCTTTAAAAAGTAGTTATTCAACATGAGGCACAATCCAAATGACATTTTGAATCAATTTTTCTACAGTCCAAAAAATCGATTTTCTGATGAAAAACGATTACCCGTGACCTGTCGAACTTTCTCCAGATGGTCAGAAATGGTAATTTTTTACTGTTTAATTTGTTGACTGTAAATGACTGTTGCATGTGAATTCTCACTTTTGTAACTAAAAAAGGCATGTTTAGAGTCATTTTAATGCCTGAAATTCGTCGAAATAGAAGCTTCTGAGAAGGAGAAAAAGTATGTATAAATGGCAATTTTGGGTCACATTGAGGCTTTAAAACGTAGTTATTCAACATGAGGCATAATCCAAATGACATTTTGAATCAATTTTTCTACAGTCCAAAAAATCTATTATCTGATGAAAACCCGTGACCTCTCAAACTTTCTCCAGATGGTCAGAAATGGTAAGTTTTTTTATATTTAATTTTTGGACTGTAAATGACTATTGCATGTGAATTCTCACTTTTGGAACTAAAATAAGTGTGTTTAGTCATTTTAATGCCTGAAATTGGTCGAAATACAAGCTTCTGAGAAGGAGAAAAAGTCTGTAAAAATGGCAATTTTGGTGACATTGAGGCTTTAAAAAGTAGTTATTGCACATGAGGCACAATCCAAATGACATTTTGAATCAATTTTTCTACAGTCCAAAAAATCGATTTTCTGATGAAAAGCGATTACCCGTGACCTGTCGAACTTTCTCCGGATGGTCAGAAATGGTAATTTTTTAATGTTTAATTTTTTGACTGTAAATGACTATTGCATGTGAATTCTCACTTTTGGAACTAAAAAAAGTGTGTTTAGAGTCATTTTAATGCCTGAAATTGGTCGAAATACAAGCTGCTGAGAAGGAGAAAAAGTCTGTAAAAATGGCAATTTTGGTGACATTGAGGCTTTAAAAAGTAGTTATTCAACATGAGGCACAATCCAAATTACATTTTGAATACATTTTTCAACAGTCCAAAAAATACATTTTCTGATGAAAAACGATGACCCGTGACCTGTCGAACTTTCTCCAGATGGTCAGAAATGGTAATTTTTTACTGTTTAATTTGTTGACTGTAAATGACTGTTGCATGTCAATTATCACTTTTGGAACTAAAATAAGTGTGTTTAGAGTCATTTTAATGCCTGAAATTGCTTCTGAGTAGGAGAAAAAGTCTGTAAAAATGGCAATTTTGGTGACATTGAGGCTTTAAAAAGTAGTTATTCAACATGAGGCACAATCCAAATGACATTTTGAATCAATTTTTCTACAGTCCAAAAAATCTATTATCTGATGAAAAGCGATTACCCGTGACCTCTCAAACTTTCTCCAGATGGTCAGAAATGGTAATTTTTTTTATATTTAATTTTTGGACTGTAAATTGCATGTGAATTATCACTTTTGGAACTAAAATAAGTGTGTTTAGTCATTTTAATGCCTGAAATTGGTCGAAATACAAGCTTCTGAGAAGGAGAAAAAGTATGTATAAATGGCAATTTTGGGTCAAATTGAGGCTTTAAAAAGTGGTTATTCAACATGAGGCATAATCGAAATGACATTTTGAATCATTTTTTCTACAGTCCAAAAAATCTATTATCTGATGAAAAGCGATTACCCGTGACCTCTCAAACTTTCTCCAGATGGTGAGAAATGGTAAGTTTTTTTATATTTAATTTTTGGACTGTAAATGACTATTGCATGAGAATTCTCACTTTTGGAACTAAAATAAGTGTGTTTAGTCATTTTAATGCCTGAAATTGGTGGAAATACAAGCTTCTGAGAAGGAGAAAAAGTCTGTAAAAATGGCAATTTTGGTGACATTGAGGCTTTAAAAAGTAGTTATTCAACATGAGGCACAATCCAAATGACATTTTGAATCAATTTTTCTACAGTCCAAAAAATCGATTTTCTGATGAAAAGCGATTACCCGTGACCTGTCGAACTTTCCCAGGATGGTCAGAATGGTAATTTTTTAATGTTTAATTTTTTGACTGTAAATGACTATTGCATGTGAATTCTCACTTTTGGAACTAAAAAAGGCGTGTTTAGAGTCATTTTAATGCCTGAAATTCGTCGAAATACAAGCTTCTGAGAAGGAGAAAAAGTCTGTAAAAATGGCAATTTTGGTGACATTGAGGCTTTAAAAAGTAGTTATTCAACATGAGGCACAATCCAAATGACATTTTGAATACATTTTTCAACAGTCCAAAAAATAAATTTTCTGATGAAAAACGATGACCCGTGACCTGTCGAACTTTCTCCAGATGGTCAGAAATGGTAATTTTTTACTGTTTAATTTGTTGACTGTAAATGACTGTTGCATGTCAATTATCACTTTTTGAACTAAAATAAGTGTGTTTAGAGTCATTTTAATGCCTGAAATTGGTCGAAATAGAAGCTTCTGAGTAGGAGAAAAAGTCTGTAAAAATGGCAATTTTGGTGACATTGAGGCTTTAAAAAGTAGTTATTCAACATGAGGCACAATCCAAATGACATTTTGAATCAATTTTTCTACAGTCCAAAAAATCTATTATCTGATGAAAAGCGATGACTTGTGACCTGTCGAACTTTCTCCAGATGGTCAGTTTTGGTGACATTGATGCTTTAAAAAGTAGTTATTAAACATGAGGCACAATCCAAATGACATTTTGAATCAATTTATCTACAGTCCAAAAAATCAATTTCTGATTAAAAACGATGACCCGTGACCTGTCGAACTTTCTCCAGATGGTCAGAAATGGTAATTTTTTTATATTTAATTTTTGGATTGTAAATGACTGTTGCATGTGAATTCTCACTTTTGGAACTAAAAAAGGCATGTTTAGAGTCATTTTAATGCCTGAAATTCGTCGAAATACAAGCTTCTGAGAAGGAGAAAAAGTATGTATAAATGGCAATTTAGGGTCACATTGAGGCTTTAAAAAGTAGTTATTGAACATGAGGCACAATCCAAATGACATTTTGAATCAATTTTTCTACAGTCCAAAAAATCGATTTTCTGATGAAAAGCGATTACCCGTGACCTGTCGAACTTTCTCCAGATGGTCAGAAATGCTAATTTTTTTTATATTTAATTTTTGGACTGTAAATGACTTTTGCATGTGAATTATCTCTTTTGGAACTAAAATAAGTGTGTTTAGAGTCATTTTAATGCCTGAAAATGGTCGAAATAGAAGCTTCTGAGTAGGAGAAAAAGTCTGTAAAAATGGCAATTTTGGTGACATTGAGGCTTTAAAAAGTAGTTATTCAACATTAGGCACAATCCAAATGATATTTTGAATACATTTTTCTACAGTCCAAAAAAAACCTGTCGAACTTTCTCCAGATGGTCAGAAAAGGTAATTTTTTACTGTTCAATTTTTTGACTGTAAATGACTATTGCATGTGAATTATCACTTTTGGAACTAAAATAAGTGTGTTTAGAGTCATTTTAATGCCTGAAATTGGTTGAAAAAGAAGCTTCTGAGTAGCAGAAAAAATATGTAAAAATGGCAATTTTGGTGACATTGAGGCTTTAAAAAGTAGATATTCAACATGAGGCACAATCCAAATGACATTTTGAATCAAATTTTCTACGGTCCAAAAAATCAATTTTCTGATTAAAAACGATGACCCGTGCCCTGTCGAACTTTCTCCAGATGGACAGAAAAGGCAATTTTTTAATGTATAATTTTTTGGTTGTAAATGAATATTGCATGTGAATTATCAGTTTTGGAACTAAAATAAGTGTGTTTAGAGACATTTTAATGCTTGAAATCGGTCGAAATACAAGCTTCTGAGAAGGAGAAAAAGTCTGTAAAGATGGCAATTTTGGTGACATTGAGGCTTTAAAAAGTAGTTATTCAACATTAGGCACAATCCAAATGACATTTTGAATCAATTTTTCTACAGTCCAAAAAATCTATTATCTGATGAAAAGCCATTACCCGTGACCTCTCAAAGTTTCTCCAGATGGTCAGAAATGGTAAGTTTTTTTATATTTAATTTTTGGACTTTAAATGACTATTGCATGTGAATTATCACTTTTGGAACTAAAATAAGTGTGTTTAGAGTCATTTTAATGCCTGAAATTGGTCGCAATACAAGCTTCTGAGAAGGAGAAAAAGTCTGTAAAAATGGTAATTTTGGGGCACATTGAGGCTTTAAAAAGTGGTTATTCAACATGAGGCTTAATCCAAATGACATTTTGAATCAATTTTTCTACAGTCCAAAAAATCTATAATCTGATGAAAAGCGATTACCCGTGACCTCTCAAACTTTCTCCAGATGGTCAGTTTTGGTGACATTGACGCTTTAAAAAGTAGTTATTCAACATGAGGCACAATCCAAATGACATTTTGAATCAATTTATCTACAGTCCAAAAAATCAATTTCTGATTAAAAACGATGACCCGTGACCTGTCGAACGTTCTCCAGATGGTCAGAAATGGTAATTTTGTAATGTTTAATTTTTTGACTGTAAATGACTATTGCATGTGAATTCTCACTTTTGGAACTAAAATAAGTGTGTTTAGAGTCATTTTAATGCCTGAAATTGGTCGAAATACAAGCTGCTGAGAAGGAGAAAAAGTCTGTAAAAATGGCAATTTTGGGTCACATTGAGGCTTTAAAACGTAGTTATTCAACATGAGGCATAATCCAAATGACATTTTGAATCAATTTTTCTACAGTCCAAAAAATCAATTTCTGATTAAAAACGATGACCCGTGACCTGTCGAACTTTCTCCAGATGGTCAGAAATGGTAATTTTTTACTGTTTAATTTGTTGACTGTAAATGATTGTTGCATGTGAATTCTCACTTTTGGAACTAATATAAGTGTGTTTAGTCATTTAAGGCCTGAAATTGGTCGAAATACAAGCTTCTGAGAAGGAGAAAAAGTCTGTAAAAATGGCAATTTTGGGTCAAATTGAGGCTTTAAAAAGTGGTTATTCAACATGAGGCATAATCCAAATGATATTTTGAATCAATTTTTCTACAGTCCAAAAAATCGATTTTCTGATGAAAAGCGATTACCCGTGACCTGTCGAACTTTCTCCAGATGGTCAGAAATGGTAATTTTTTAATGTTTAATTTTTTGACTGTAAATGAGTATTGCATGTGAATTCTCACTTTTGGAACTAAAATAAGTGTGTTTAGAGTCATTTTAATGCCTGAAATTGGTCGAAATACAAGCTTCTGAGAAGGAGAAAAAGTATGTATAAATGGCAATTTTGGGTCACATTGAGGCTTTAAAAAGTGGTTATTCAACATGAGGCATAATCCAAATGACATTTTGAATCAATTTTTCTACAGTCCAAAAAATCGATTTTCTGATGAAAAGCGATTACCCGTGACCTGTCGAACTTTCTCCAGATGGTCAGAAATGGTAATTTTTTAATGTTCAATTTTTTGACTGTAAATAACTATTGCATGTGAATTCTCACTTTTGGAACTAAAATAAGTGTGTTTAGAGTCATTTTAATGCCTGAAATTGGTCGAAATACAAGCTTCTGAGAAGGAGAAAAAGTCTGTAAAAATGGCAATTTTAGGTCACATTGAGGCTTTAAAAAGTGTTTATTCAACATGAGGCATAATCCAATGACATTTTCAATCAATTTTTCTACAGTACAAAAAATCTATTATCTGATGAAAAGCGATTACCCGTGACCTCTCAAACTTTCTCCAGATGGTCAGAAATGGTAATTTTTTTATATTTAATTTTTGGACTGTAAATGACTATTGCATGTGAATTATCACTTTTGGAACTAAAAAAAGTGTGTTTAGAGTCATTTTAATGCCTGAAAATGGTTGAAATAGAAGCTTCTGAGTAGAAGAAAAAGTCTGTAAAAATGGCAATTTTGGTGACATTGAGGCTATAAAAAGTAGTTATTCAACATGAGGCACAATCCAAATGACATTTTGAATACATTTTTCAACAGTCCAAAAAATAAATTTTCTGATGAAAAGCGATGACCCGTGACCTGTCGAACTTTCTCCAGATGGTCAGAAATGGTAATTTTTTACTGTTTAATTTGTTGACTGTAAATGACTGTTGCATGTCAATTATCACTTTTGGAACTAAAATAAGTGTGTTTAGAGTCATTTTAATGCCTGAAATTGGTCGAAATAGAAGCTTCTGGGTAGGAGAAAGTCTGTAAAAATGGCAATTTTGGTGACATTGAGGCTTTAAAAAGTAGTTATTCAACATGAGGCACAATCCAAATGACATTTTGAATCAATTTTTCTACAGTCCAAAAAATCTATTATCTGATGAAAAGCGATTACCCGTGACCTCTCAAACTTTCTCCAGATGGTCAGTTTTGGTGACATTGACGCTTTAAAAAGTAGTTATTCAACATGAGGCACAATCCAAATGACATTTTGAATCAATTTATCTACAGTCCAAAAAATCAATTTCTGATTAAAAACGATGACCCGTGACCTGTCGAACTTTCTCCAGATGGTCAGAAATGGTAATTTTGTAATGTTTAATTTTTTGACTGTAAATGACTATTGCATGTGAATTCTCACTTTTGGAACTAAAATAAGTGTGTTTAGAGTCATTTTAATGCCTGAAATTGGTCGAAATACAAGCTGCTGAGAAGGAGAAAAAGTCTGTAAAAATGGCAATTTTGGGTCACATTGAGGCTTTAAAACGTAGTTATTCAACATGAGGCATAATCCAAATGACATTTTGAATCAATTTTTCTACAGTCCAAAAAATCAATTTCTGATTAAAAACGATGACCCGTGACCTGTCGAACTTTCTCCAGATGGTCAGAAATGGTAATTTTTTACTGTTTAATTTGTTGACTGTAAATGATTGTTGCATGTGAATTCTCACTTTTGGAACTAAAATAAGTGTGTTTAGAGTCATTTTAATGCCTGAAATTGGTCGAAATACAAGCTTCTGAGAAGGAGAAAAAGTATGTATAAATGGCAATTTTGGGTCACATTGAGGCTTTACAAAGTAGTTATTCAACATGAGGCATAATCCAAATGACATTTTGAATCCATTTTTCTACAGTCCAAAATATCTATTATCTGATGAAAAGTGATTACCCGTGACCTCTCAAACTTTCTCCAGATGGTCAGAAATGGTAAGTTTTTTTATATTTAATTTTTGGACTGTAAATGACTATTGCATGTGAATTCTCACTTTTGGAACTAAAATAAGTGTGTTTAGTCATTTTAATGCCTGAAATTGGTCGAAATACAAGCTTCTGAGAAGGAGAAAAAGTCTGTAAAAATGGCAATTTTGGTGACATTGAGGCTTTAAAAAGTAGTTATTCAACATGAGGCACAAGCCAAATGACATTTTGAATAAATTTTTCTACAGTCCAAAAATCGATTTTCTGATGAAAAGCGATTACCCGTGACCTGTCGAACTTTCTCCGGATGGTCAGAAATGGTAATTTTTTAATGTTTAATTTTTTGACTGTAAATGACTATTGCATGTGAATTCTCACTTTTGGAACTAAAATAAGTGTGTTTAGAGTCATTTTAATGCCTGAAATTGGTCAAAATACAAGCTGCTGAGAAGGAGAAAAAGTCTGTAAAAATGGCAATTTTGGGTCACATTGAGGCTTTAAAAAGTAGTTATTCAACATGAGGCACAATCCAAATGACATTTTGAATACATTTTTCAACAGTCCAAAAAATAAATTTTCTGATAAAAAACGATGACCCCGTGACCTGTTGAACTTTCTCCAGATGGTCAGAAATGGTAATTTTTTACTGTTTAATTTGTTGACTGTAAATGACTGTTGCATGTCAGATATCACTTTTGGAACTAAAATAAGCGTGTTTAGAGTCATTTTAATGCCTCAAATTGGTCGAAATAGAAGCTTCTGAGTAGGAGAAAAAGACAGTAAAAATGGCAATTTTGGTGACATTGAGGCTTTAAAAAGTAGTTATTCAACATGAGGCACAATCCAAATGACATTTTGAATCAATTTATCTACAGTCCAAAAAATTAATTTCTGATTAAAAACGATGACCCGTGACCTGTCGAACTTTCTCCAGATGGTCAGAAATGGTAATTTTTTACTGTTTAATTTGTTGACTGTAAATGACTGTTGCATGAGAATTCTCACTTTTGGAACTAAAAAAGGCGTGTTTAGAGTCATTTTAATGCCTGAAATTGGTCGAAATTCAAGCTTCTGAGAAGGAGAAAAAGTCTGTAAAAATGGCAATTTTGGGTCAAATTGAGGCTTTAAAAAGTGGTTATTCAACATGAGGCATAATCCAAATGACATTTTGAATCAATTTTTCTACAGTCCAAAAAATCGATTTTCTGATGAAAAGCGATTACCCGTGACCTGTCGAACTTTCTGCAGATGGTCAGAAATGGTAATTTTTTTATGTTTAATTTGTTGACTGTAAATGACTATTGCATGTGAATTATTACTTTTGGAACTAAAATAAGTGTGTTTAGAGTCATTTTAATGCCTGAAATTGGTCGAAATACAAGCTTCTGAGAAGGAGAAAAAGTCTGTAAAGATGGCAATTTTGGTGACATTGAGGCTTTAAAAAGTAGTTATTCAACATTGTTATTGTTATTGTTATTTTGGATTTATATCGCGCCCAATCACCTACAGGTCTCTAGGTGCGCGGAAATCGATGGTAACAGACAACAAACTCGGCAAACACAGAATGAGAGGCACTTTTTGGTCTAATTTACACCCAGGGTTCTTTTAAACAGCAATGTTTTTAGCGTCCTTCTAAATAGCAGATGATTCCCCTCCCTGCGCATCACCTCAGGCAGTGTGTTCCATAGCTGAGGGACTAATACAGAGAAGGCTCTTTCTCCCTTAGTTACAAGTTTGTAACGGGGGCAGACCAAAAGCTGAGAGTCTGAGGATCTAAGTGTTCTCACTGGACTGTACACCTCCAGACGCTCAGTGATGTAAGCTGGTGCCTGACCATAGATTGCCTTATGAGCTGTGCATAAGTTTTTGAATTCCACACGCTCTTTAATGGGGAGCCAATGCAAGCTGTGTAACAGGGGAGAGGCCTTAGTTCTCCTTGGGAGTCTAAAAATTAGTCGTGCAGCATCATTCATCACGACCTGCAGCCTGTTAGTAAGAGTTTTGGGTAGGCCAAGGTAGAGAGCGTTTCCGTAGTCTATCCTTGAGATGACGGTTGCTGCTACAATTGAACGCATCATTGACTGGGAGAGGACCGGGGTTAACTTTTGTAGCTGTCGGATGATGTTTGTACAGCTCCCCACCACAGATGAAATTTGACTGGCCATTGACGAGTCGCAATCCAGTTTGATCCCCAAACTCTTTACGTTCATGCTTGGTTTTGGAGCAGGGCCCAACTCAGCTGGCCAATAGAGGTCACTCCAGGGTGAGGCGGTAGAAGGAATCACCAGTACCTCGGTCTTGTCTGGATTGATCTTTAATAGGTTTCCAGTCATCCATTGCACAGTATACCTCAATATGTTCTGAGCATTGAATTGTGCGGTACTTGAATTATCGACACTCAGCAACAGCTGAGTGTCGTCCGCGTAGTTAAAGACTCTGCAGCCCCTACTGGCCAGTGATGCAATCAGCGGTTGTAGGTAGATATTAAATAACAGTGGGGATAGGGCAGAGCCCTGTGGCACCCCACATTCCAGGGTCCCCACCTCAGATGTGTGTTCCCCCAGTTGTATCCTTTGCGTTCTTCCCAAAAGGAAGGATTGCAACCACTTAAAGGCCAGACCTTTGATCCCAAAGTCTCTCAATCTCTCCAAAAGCAAGGCATGACTGACCGTATCGAACGCCGCTGATAGATCTAACAGAGTCAGGGCGCTCGGTTTCTTATGGTCAGCCATGCCTCTTAATTCATCCAGCACCGAGAGCATCACCAACTCGGTGCTGTGATGAGCTCGAAATCCTGCCTGCCGCTCATGGAGTAGATGGTGAGATTCCAGATACAGGGACAGGGATTTTAATACATGTTGTTCAAGTATTTTGGAGAGGAAAGGCAGTTGGGAAATAGGCCTGTAGTTCTTTAGCACTGCAGGATCCGCACCGGGTTTCTTCAGCAGTGGCCTTACACGTGCCTCCTTGAATTCCACCGGTATATACCCTGTTTCCAGAGATCTATTGAGGAGAGACATGATACATTTCTCCAATAGAGGACGGGCTACACGAAAGACGCTGGGTGGGCACGGATCTGCTGGAGAGCCAGATTTAGTTTTTCCCATCAGTTTCTCCAGACTCAACTCATCCAGCTCTGGAAATTCTGTAATAGTACAGCCAGCTAGATTATGCGAGGTTGAAGTTGTGGCAGTTCCGTTTAACAACCCACTCTTTATTTCCGTGATAATGGCCTTCACTTTTTCTAGAAAGTACGCCTGAAAGGAGTTACAGTCTATAGGGGACTTGGAATTGTCAGATTTTTTGCTTAGCTCTGACAGGATTTTAAAAGTCTCTTTCTGAATGTTGCCTGCCTTATTTAGCCGGGACTCATAATATTCCGCTTTAGCTAGAGCGGTAAGCTTTTTATAAGAATTAAGGGAGGCTTTGTAGAGGTTTCTAGCTGTGTCTTGCTTGGTTTTCCTCCAACCCCTTTCCAAGGCTCTGAGCTTTCTTTTATGTTCCCTTAATAAAGGCGTGAACCAGGGACCCCCCTTACCAGCACCCCTTATCAGCTGTGTTTTTACTGGCGCTATTTGGTCAATGGCCTGGGCCAGGCTCTGTATTAGACCCGTATATTCTTGGTCCAGACTACGTTCCAAATCTGAGGATTGATTCAATGGCAGTAGTACCTTAGTTAAGGCCATTAAATCAACCTCAGTCCAATTACGGGTACTCCTGGTTTCTGATGATGTAATATGTATATGGCCATCAATGGGTATCTTACAAGAGACTAGATGGTGATCTGACCATATACAATGAGTAACATCTTTAAGAGTGACATTTGTGTCTGTCGTCCACACAAGGTCAAGAATATGGCCTTTAATGTGTGTGGGAGTGTCGACAAGTTGTGTAAAACTCAGGGCGGTCATCATAATATCCAATTGACGTGTGGCCAAGTCCCGGTGGGGGTTATCCCAATGCAAATTAAAATCTCCTGTCACCAAGATTTTCATGTATCGGGTACACAGGTCCGACATAATGGGTCCGAAAAGGTCGTAGAAAAGCGGGGTAGACTTTGGTGGGCGGTATACTGACAGAATCACCCAGCAGACATTAGACATTGTTAACTTTACCCCAAGCAAGTCAGATAAATCCACTGATTCAGATAACAGTAGCTCGACTGACAGGCTCTTTTTATAGAGGATAGCTACCCCTCCCCCCCGAGCACCTCCCGGACGGTTGAGCCATATGGCATCATAGCCCCGTGGGAGAGCGGCAATGATGTCAGGCTACGAGTTGTCGTCCAGCCAGGTCTCCAAGAGGGTCAGGACATCGATGTCATTGTCCTGGAGTAGGTTATATACCTCTACATGATGGCAGTGGAGTGATCTCGTATTTAAGCTGGCAATCTTCAGTATAGAGCCCCGGCCTGAGGGAATGACCTTACGAGGGCGAGATATAGCATGAGTCTTGATAGTCCTCAGGGTTTCGTAGTCCGGATCCCTCTCACCTTTATCCAGACTGCGCAGCTCCTCTGAGGAGTAAGTAAGCCTATAGCCAGATGTCCGAGCCGCCGGGCCCGTCCGTGCGCGGACGGGCGCAGACGGGCTGGACTCTGGCGTGACTCCGGCGATGCTCTGGCGAACCCGCAGCGTGTGCCCGCTGCGCGTCAGCATGACCGTCTTAAGTACCGGTCTAGCGTCCTTGTGACGACTAGACCGCAGCGATCCTCAGCCCTCACCCAAGATGTCCGCCGTTCTGGCAGTGTGAACCAATGCTAATGCAAGTGGGGGAAAGGGGCCTGCTCCAAACGCGGTGCTTTCAAATTTTAAGTGCAGGTATGAGGCGGCGGCAGTGAGATGAAAGATAAAAACAAGATACAATGGTGAAACAATTTTTAAATTAAACGAGCAAAACGGGAACTTTTAAAAACTGCTATAATGCCCCAAATGAGCGGGCTATGTTCAGCAATGGTCTAATGCTTCTCTGTGTTGCCGGAAATAGTTTCCAAAGAATGAGGCACAATCCAAATGACATTTTGAATACATTTTTCAACAGTCCAAAAAATCAATTTCTGATTAAAAACGATGACCCGTGACCTGTCGAACTTTCTGCAGATGGTCAGAAATGGTAATTTTTTTATATTTAATTTTTGGACTGTAAATGACTTTTGCATGTGAATTATCTCTTTTGGAACTAAAATAAGTGTGTTTAGAGCCATTTTAATGCCTGAAATTGGTCGAAATACAAGCTTCTGAGAAGGAGAAAAAGTCTGTAAAGATGGCAATTTTGGTGACATTGAGGCTTTAAAAAGTAGTTATTCAACATGAGGCACAATCCAAATGACATTTTGAATACATTTTTCAACAGTCCAAAAAATCAATTTCTGATTAAAAACGATGACCCGTGACCTGTTGAACTTTCTCCAGATGATCAGAAATGGTAATTTTGTAATGTTTAATTTTTTGACTGTAAATGACTATTGCATGTGAATTATCACTTTTGGAACTAAAAAAGGCGTGTTTAGAGTCATTTTAATGCCTGAAATTGGTCGAAATACAAGCTTCTGAGAAGGAGAAAAAGTCTGTAAAAATGGCAATTTTGGGTCACATTGAGGCTTTACAAAGTAGTTATTCAACATGAGGCATAATCCAAATGACATTTTGAATCAATTTTTCTACAGTCCAAAAAATCTATTATCTGATGAAAAGCGATTACCCGTGACCTCTCAAACTTTCTCCAGATGGTCAGAAATGGTAAGTTTTTTTATATTTAATTTTTGGACTGTAAATGACTATTGCATGTGAAATATCACTTTTGGAACTACAATAAGTGTGTTTAGAGTCATTTTAATGGCTGAAATTGGTCGAAATAGAAGCTTCTGAGTAGAAGAAAAAGTCTGTAACAATGGCAATTTTGGTGACATTGAGGCTTTAAAAAGTAGTTATTCAACATGAGGCACAATCCAAATGACATTTTGAATCAATTTATCTACAGTCCAAAAAATCCATTTCTGATGAAAAACGATGACCCGTGACCTGTCGAACTTTCTCCAGATGGTCAGAAATGGTAATTTTTTAGTGTTTAATTTTTTGACTGTAGATGACTATTGCATGTGAATTCTCACTTTTGGAACTAAAATAAGTGTGTTTAGAGTCATTTTAATGCCTGAAATTGGTCGAAATACAATCTTCTGAGAAGGAGAAAAAGTCTGTAAAGATGGCAATTTTGGTGACATTGAGGCTTTAAAAAGTAGTTATTCAACATGAGGCACAATCCAAATGACATTTTGAATACATTTTTCAACAGTCCAAAAAATAAATTTTCTGATAAAAAACGATGACCCCGTGACCTGTTGAACTTTCTCCAGATGGTCAGAAATGGTAATTTTTTACTGTTTAATTTGTTGACTGTAAATGACTGTTGCATGTCAGATATCACTTTTGGAACTAAAATAAGCGTGTTTAGAGTCATTTTAATGCCTCAAATTGGTCGAAATAGAAGCTTCTGAGTAGGAGAAAAAGACAGTAAAAATGGCAATTTTGGTGACATTGAGGCTTTAAAAAGTAGTTATTCAACATGAGGCACAATCCAAATGACATTTTGAATCAATTTATCTACAGTCCAAAAAATTAATTTCTGATTAAAAACGATGACCCGTGACCTGTCGAACTTTCTCCAGATGGTCAGAAATGGTAATTTTTTACTGTTTAATTTGTTGACTGTAAATGACTGTTGCATGAGAATTCTCACTTTTGGAACTAAAAAAGGCGTGTTTAGAGTCATTTTAATGCCTGAAATTGGTCGAAATTCAAGCTTCTGAGAAGGAGAAAAAGTCTGTAAAAATGGCAATTTTGGGTCAAATTGAGGCTTTAAAAAGTGGTTATTCAACATGAGGCATAATCCAAATGACATTTTGAATCAATTTTTCTACAGTCCAAAAAATCGATTTTCTGATGAAAAGCGATTACCCGTGACCTGTCGAACTTTCTGCAGATGGTCAGAAATGGTAATTTTTTTATGTTTAATTTGTTGACTGTAAATGACTATTGCATGTGAATTATTACTTTTGGAACTAAAATAAGTGTGTTTAGAGTCATTTTAATGCCTGAAATTGGTCGAAATACAAGCTTCTGAGAAGGAGAAAAAGTCTGTAAAGATGGCAATTTTGGTGACATTGAGGCTTTAAAAAGTAGTTATTCAACATTGTTATTGTTATTGTTATTTTGGATTTATATCGCGCCCAATCACCTACAGGTCTCTAGGTGCGCGGAAATCGATGGTAACAGACAACAAACTCGGCAAACACAGAATGAGAGGCACTTTTTGGTCTAATTTACACCCAGGGTTCTTTTAAACAGCAATGTTTTTAGCGTCCTTCTAAATAGCAGATGATTCCCCTCCCTGCGCATCACCTCAGGCAGTGTGTTCCATAGCTGAGGGACTAATACAGAGAAGGCTCTTCCTCCCTTAGTTACAAGTTTGTAACGGGGGCAGACCAAAAGCTGAGAGTCTGAGGATCTAAGTGTTCTCACTGGACTGTACACCTCCAGACGCTCAGTGATGTAAGCTGGTGCCTGACCATAGATTGCCTTATGAGCTGTGCATAAGTTTTTGAATTCCACGCGCTCTTTAATGGGGAGCCAATGCAAGCTGTGTAACAGGGGAGAGGCCTTAGTTCTCCTTGGGAGTCTAAAAATTAGTCGTGCAGCATCATTCATCACGACCTGCAGCCTGTTAGTAAGAGTTTTGGGTAGGCCAAGGTAGAGAGCGTTTCCGTAGTCTATCCTTGAGATGACGGTTGCTGCTACAATTGAACGCATCATTGACTGGGAGAGGACCGGGGTTAACTTTTGTAGCTGTCGGATGATGTTTGTACAGCTCCCCACCACAGATGAAATTTGACTGGCCATTGACAAGTCGCAATCCAGTTTGATCCCCAAACTCTTTACGTTCATGCTTGGTTTTGGAGCAGGGCCCAACTCAGCTGGCCAATAGAGGTCACTCCAGGGTGAGGCGGTAGAAGGAATCACCAGTACCTCGGTCTTGTCTGGATTGATCTTTAATAGGTTTCCAGTCATCCATTGCACAGTATACCTCAATATGTTCTGAGCATTGAGTTGTGCGGTACTTGAATTATCGACACTCAGCAACAGCTGAGTGTCGTCCGCGTAGTTAAAGACTCTGCAGCCCCTACTGGCCAGTGATGCAATCAGCGGTTGTAGGTAGATATTAAATAACAGTGGGGATAGGGCAGAGCCCTGTGGCACCCCACATTCCAGGGTCCCCACCTCAGATGTGTGTTCCCCCAGTTGTATCCTTTGCGTTCTTCCCAAAAGGAAGGATTGCAACCACTTAAAGGCCAGACCTTTGATCCCAAAGTCTCTCAATCTCTCCAAAAGCAAGGCATGACTGACCGTATCGAACGCCGCTGATAGATCTAACAGAGTCAGGGCGCTCGGTTTCTTATGGTCAGCCATGCCTCTTAATTCATCCAGCACCGAGAGCATCACCAACTCGGTGCTGTGATGAGCTCGAAATCCTGCCTGCCGCTCATGGAGTAGATGGTGAGATTCCAGATACAGGGACAGGGATTTTAATACATGTTGTTCAAGTATTTTGGAGAGGAAAGGCAGTTGGGAAATAGGCCTGTAGTTCTTTAGCACTGCAGGATCCGCACCGGGTTTCTTCAGCAGTGGCCTTACACGTGCCTCCTTGAATTCCACCGGTATATACCCTGTTTCCAGAGATCTATTGAGGAGAGACATGATACATTTCTCCAATAGAGGACGGGCTACACGAAAGACGCTGGGTGGGCACGGATCTGCTGGAGAGCCAGATTTAGTTTTTCCCATCAGTTTCTCCAGACTCAACTCATCCAGCTCTGGAAATTCTGTAATAGTACAGCCAGCTAGATTATGCGAGGTTGAAGTTGTGGCAGTTCCGTTTAACAACCCACTCTTTATTTCCGTGATAATGGCCTTCACTTTTTCTAGAAAGTACGCCTGAAAGGAGTTACAGTCTATAGGGGACTTGGAATTGTCAGATTTTTTGCTTAGCTCTGACAGGATTTTAAAAGTCTCTTTCTGAATGTTGGCTGCCTTATTTAGCCGGGACTCATAATATTCCGCTTTAGCTAGAGCGGTAAGCTTTTTATAAGAATTAAGGGAGGCTTTGTAGAGGTTTCTAGCTGTGTCTTGCTTGGTTTTCCTCCAACCCCTTTCCAAGGCTCTGAGCTTTCTTTTATGTTCCCTTAATAAAGGCGTGAACCAGGGACCCCCCTTACCAGCACCCCTTATCAGCTGTGTTTTTACTGGCGCTATTTGGTCAATGGCCTGGGCCAGGCTCTGTATTAGACCCGTATATTCTTGGTCCAGACTACGTTCCAAATCTGAGGATTGATTCAATGGCAGTAGTACCTTAGTTAAGGCCATTAAATCAACCTCAGTCCAATTACGGGTACTCCTGGTTTCTGATGATGTAATATGTATATGGCCATCAATGGGTATCTTACAAGAGACTAGATGGTGATCTGACCATATACAATGAGTAACATCTTTAAGAGTGACATTTGTGTCTGTCGTCCACACAAGGTCAAGAATATGGCCTTTAATGTGTGTGGGAGTGTCGACAAGTTGTGTAAAACTCAGGGCGGTCATCATAATATCCAATTGACGTGTGGCCAAGTCCCGGTGGGGGTTATCCCAATGCAAATTAAAATCTCCTGTCACCAAGATTTTCATGTATCGGGTACACAGGTCCGACATAATGGGTCCGAAAAGGTCGTAGAAAAGCGGGGTAGACTTTGGTGGGCGGTATACTGACAGAATCACCCAGCAGACATTAGACATTGTTAACTTTACCCCAAGCAAGTCAGATAAATCCACTGATTCAGATAACAGTAGCTCGACTGACAGGCTCTTTTTATAGAGGATAGCTACCCCTCCCCCCCGAGCACCTCCCGGACGGTTGAGCCATATGGCATCATAGCCCCGTGGGAGAGCGGCAATGATGTCAGGCTACGAGTTGTCGTCCAGCCAGGTCTCCAAGAGGGTCAGGACATCGATGTCATTGTCCTGGAGTAGGTTATATACCTCTACATGATGGCAGTGGAGTGATCTCGTATTTAAGCTGGCAATCTTCAGTATAGAGCCCCGGCCTGAGGGAATGACCTTACGAGGGCGAGATATAGCATGAGTCTTGATAGTCCTCAGGGTTTCGTAGTCCGGATCCCTCTCACCTTTATCCAGACTGCGCAGCTCCTCTGAGGAGTAAGTAAGCCTATAGCCAGATGTCCGAGCCGCCGGGCCCGTCCGTGCGCGGACGGGCGCAGACGGGCTGGACTCTGGCGTGACTCCGGCGATGCTCTGGCGAACCCGCAGCGTGTGCCCGCTGCGCGTCAGCATGACCGTCTTAAGTACCGGTCTAGCGTCCTTGTGACGACTAGACCGCAGCGATCCTCAGCCCTCACCCAAGATGTCCGCCGTTCTGGCAGTGTGAACCAATGCTAATGCAAGTGGGGGAAAGGGGCCTGCTCCAAACGCGGTGCTTTCAAATTTTAAGTGCAGGTATGAGGCGGCGGCAGTGAGATGAAAGATAAAAACAAGATACAATGGTGAAACAATTTTTAAATTAAACGAGCAAAACGGGAACTTTTAAAAACTGCTATAATGCCCCAAATGAGCGGGCTATGTTCAGCAATGGTCTAATGCTTCTCTGTGTTGCCGGAAATAGTTTCCAAAGAATGAGGCACAATCCAAATGACATTTTGAATACATTTTTCAACAGTCCAAAAAATCAATTTCTGATTAAAAACGATGACCCGTGACCTGTCGAACTTTCTGCAGATGGTCAGAAATGGTAATTTTTTTATATTTAATTTTTGGACTGTAAATGACTTTTGCATGTGAATTATCTCTTGGAACTAAAATAAGTGTGTTTAGAGCCATTTTAATGCCTGAAATTGGTCGAAATACAAGCTTCTGAGAAGGAGAAAAAGTTTGTAAAGATGGCAATTTTGGTGACATTGAGGCTTTAAAAAGTAGTTATTCAACATGAGGCACAATCCAAATGACATTTTGAATACATTTTTCAACAGTCCAAAAAATCAATTTCTGATTAAAAACGATGACCCGTGACCTGTTGAACTTTCTCCAGATGATCAGAAATGGTAATTTTGTAATGTTTAATTTTTTGACTGTAAATGACTATTGCATGTGAATTATCACTTTTGGAACTAAAAAAGGCGTGTTTAGAGTCATTTTAATGCCTGAAATTGGTCGAAATACAAGCTTCTGAGAAGGAGAAAAAGTCTGTAAAAATGGCAATTTTGGGTCACATTGAGGCTTTACAAAGTAGTTATTCAACATGAGGCATAATCCAAATGACATTTTGAATCAATTTTTCTACAGTCCAAAAAATCTATTATCTGATGAAAAGCGATTACCCGTGACCTCTCAAACTTTCTCCAGATGGTCAGAAATGGTAAGTTTTTTTATATTTAATTTTTGGACTGTAAATGACTATTGCATGTGAAATATCACTTTTGGAACTACAATAAGTGTGTTTAGAGTCATTTTAATGGCTGAAATTGGTCGAAATAGAAGCTTCTGAGTAGAAGAAAAAGTCTGTAACAATGGCAATTTTGGTGACATTGAGGCTTTAAAAAGTAGTTATTCAACATGAGGCACAATCCAAATGACATTTTGAATCAATTTATCTACAGTCCAAAAAATCCATTTCTGATGAAAAACGATGACCCGTGACCTGTCGAACTTTCTCCAGATGGTCAGAAATGGTAATTTTTTAGTGTTTAATTTTTTGACTGTAGATGACTATTGCATGTGAATTCTCACTTTTGGAACTAAAATAAGTGTGTTTAGAGTCATTTTAATGCCTGAAATTGGTCGAAATACAATCTTCTGAGAAGGAGAAAAAGTCTGTAAAGATGGCAATTTTGGTGACATTGAGGCTTTAAAAAGTAGTTATTCAACATGAGGCACAATCCAAATGACATTTTGAATACATTTTTCAACAGTCCAAAAAATAAATTTTCTGATAAAAAACGATGACCCCGTGACCTGTTGAACTTTCTCCAGATGGTCAGAAATGGTAATTTTTTACTGTTTAATTTGTTGACTGTAAATGACTGTTGCATGTCAGATATCACTTTTGGAACTAAAATAAGCGTGTTTAGAGTCATTTTAATGCCTCAAATTGGTCGAAATAGAAGCTTCTGAGTAGGAGAAAAAGACAGTAAAAATGGCAATTTTGGTGACATTGAGGCTTTAAAAAGTAGTTATTCAACATGAGGCACAATCCAAATGACATTTTGAATCAATTTATCTACAGTCCAAAAAATTAATTTCTGATTAAAAACGATGACCCGTGACCTGTCGAACTTTCTCCAGATGGTCAGAAATGGTAATTTTTTACTGTTTAATTTGTTGACTGTAAATGACTGTTGCATGAGAATTCTCACTTTTGGAACTAAAAAAGGCGTGTTTAGAGTCATTTTAATGCCTGAAATTGGTCGAAATTCAAGCTTCTGAGAAGGAGAAAAAGTCTGTAAAAATGGCAATTTTGGGTCAAATTGAGGCTTTAAAAAGTGGTTATTCAACATGAGGCATAATCCAAATGACATTTTGAATCAATTTTTCTACAGTCCAAAAAATCGATTTTCTGATGAAAAGCGATTACCCGTGACCTGTCGAACTTTCTGCAGATGGTCAGAAATGGTAATTTTTTTATGTTTAATTTGTTGACTGTAAATGACTATTGCATGTGAATTATTACTTTTGGAACTAAAATAAGTGTGTTTAGAGTCATTTTAATGCCTGAAATTGGTCGAAATACAAGCTTCTGAGAAGGAGAAAAAGTCTGTAAAGATGGCAATTTTGGTGACATTGAGGCTTTAAAAAGTAGTTATTCAACATTGTTATTGTTATTGTTATTTTGGATTTATATCGCGCCCAATCACCTACAGGTCTCTAGGTGCGCGGAAATCGATGGTAACAGACAACAAACTCGGCAAACACAGAATGAGAGGCACTTTTTGGTCTAATTTACACCCAGGGTTCTTTTAAACAGCAATGTTTTTAGCGTCCTTCTAAATAGCAGATGATTCCCCTCCCTGCGCATCACCTCAGGCAGTGTGTTCCATAGCTGAGGGACTAATACAGAGAAGGCTCTTCCTCCCTTAGTTACAAGTTTGTAACGGGGGCAGACCAAAAGCTGAGAGTCTGAGGATCTAAGTGTTCTCACTGGACTGTACACCTCCAGACGCTCAGTGATGTAAGCTGGTGCCTGACCATAGATTGCCTTATGAGCTGTGCATAAGTTTTTGAATTCCACGCGCTCTTTAATGGGGAGCCAATGCAAGCTGTGTAACAGGGGAGAGGCCTTAGTTCTCCTTGGGAG
This sequence comes from Triturus cristatus, assembly GCF_964204655.1. Classification (NCBI taxonomy): domain Eukaryota; kingdom Metazoa; phylum Chordata; class Amphibia; order Caudata; family Salamandridae; genus Triturus; species Triturus cristatus. Next base: position 966,366,661 of record NC_140589.1, read on the forward strand.
TCTAAAAATTAGTCGTGCAGCATCATTCATCACGACCTGCAGCCTGTTAGTAAGAGTTTTGGGTAGGCCAAGGTAGAGAGCGTTTCCGTAGTCTATCCTTGAGATGACGGTTGCTGCTACAATTGAACGCATCATTGACTGGGAGAGGACCGGGGTTAACTTTTGTAGCTGTCGGATGATGTTTGTACAGCTCCCCACCACAGATGAAATTTGACTGGCCATTGACAAGTCGCAATCCAGTTTGATCCCCAAACTCTTTACGTTCATGCTTGGTTTTGGAGCAGGGCCCAACTCAGCTGGCCAATAGAGGTCACTCCAGGGTGAGGCGGTAGAAGGAATCACCAGTACCTCGGTCTTGTCTGGATTGATCTTTAATAGGTTTCCAGTCATCCATTGCACAGTATACCTCAATATGTTCTGAGCATTGAGTTGTGCGGTACTTGAATTATCGACACTCAGCAACAGCTGAGTGTCGTCCGCGTAGTTAAAGACTCTGCAGCCCCTACTGGCCAGTGATGCAATCAGCGGTTGTAGGTAGATATTAAATAACAGTGGGGATAGGGCAGAGCCCTGTGGCACCCCACATTCCAGGGTCCCCACCTCAGATGTGTGTTCCCCCAGTTGTATCCTTTGCGTTCTTCCCAAAAGGAAGGATTGCAACCCCTTAAAGGCCAGACCTTTGATCCCAAAGTCTCTCAATCTCTCCAAAAGCAAGGCATGACTGACCGTATCGAACGCCGCTGATAGATCTAACAGAGTCAGGGCGCTCGGTTTCTTATGGTCAGCCATGCCTCTTAATTCATCCAGCACCGAGAGCATCACCAACTCGGTGCTGTGATGAGCTCGAAATCCTGCCTGCCGCTCATGGAGTAGATGGTGAGATTCCAGATACAGGGACAGGGATTTTAATACATGTTGTTCAAGTATTTTGGAGAGGAAAGGCAGTTGGGAAATAGGCCTGTAGTTCTTTAGCACTGCAGGATCCGCACCGGGTTTCTTCAGCAGTGGCCTTACACGTGCCTCCTTGAATTCCACCGGTATATACCCTGTTTCCAGAGATCTATTGAGGAGAGACATGATACATTTCTCCAATAGAGGACGGGCTACACGAAAGACGCTGGGTGGGCACGGATCTGCTGGAGAGCCAGATTTAGTTTTTCCCATCAGTTTCTCCAGACTCAACTCATCCAGCTCTGGAAATTCTGTAATAGTACAGCCAGCTAGATTATGCGAGGTTGAAGTTGTGGCAGTTCCGTTTAACAACCCACTCTTTATTTCCGTGATAATGGCCTTCACTTTTTCTAGAAAGTACGCCTGAAAGGAGTTACAGTCTATAGGGGACTTGGAATTGTCAGATTTTTTGCTTAGCTCTGACAGGATTTTAAAAGTCTCTTTCTGAATGTTGCCTGCCTTATTTAGCCGGGACTCATAATATTCCGCTTTAGCTAGAGCGGTAAGCTTTTTATAAGAATTAAGGGAGGCTTTGTAGAGGTTTCTAGCTGTGTCTTGCTTGGTTTTCCTCCAACCCCTTTCCAAGGCTCTGAGCTTTCTTTTATGTTCCCTTAATAAAGGCGTGAACCAGGGACCCCCCTTACCAGCACCCCTTATCAGCTGTGTTTTTACTGGCGCTATTTGGTCAATGGCCTGGGCCAGGCTCTGTATTAGACCCGTATATTCTTGGTCCAGACTACGTTCCAAATCTGAGGATTGATTCAATGGCAGTAGTACCTTAGTTAAGGCCATTAAATCAACCTCAGTCCAATTACGGGTACTCCTGGTTTCTGATGATGTAATATGTATATGGCCATCAATGGGTATCTTACAAGAGACTAGATGGTGATCTGACCATATACAATGAGTAACATCTTTAAGAGTGACATTTGTGTCTGTCGTCCACACAAGGTCAAGAATATGGCCTTTAATGTGTGTGGGAGTGTCGACAAGTTGTGTAAAACTCAGGGCGGTCATCATAATATCCAATTGACGTGTGGCCAAGTCCCGGTGGGGGTTATCCCAATGCAAATTAAAATCTCCTGTCACCAAGATTTTCATGTATCGGGTACACAGGTCCGACATAATGGGTCCGAAAAGGTCGTAGAAAAGCGGGGTAGACTTTGGTGGGCGGTATACTGACAGAATCACCCAGCAGACATTAGACATTGTTAACTTTACCCCAAGCAAGTCAGATAAATCCACTGATTCAGATAACAGTAGCTCGACTGACAGGCTCTTTTTATAGAGGATAGCTACCCCTCCCCCCCGAGCACCTCCCGGACGGTTGAGCCATATGGCATCATAGCCCCGTGGGAGAGCGGCAATGATGTCAGGCTACGAGTTGTCGTCCAGCCAGGTCTCCAAGAGGGTCAGGACATCGATGTCATTGTCCTGGAGTAGGTTATATACCTCTACATGATGGCAGTGGAGTGATCTCGTATTTAAGCTGGCAATCTTCAGTATAGAGCCCCGGCCTGAGGGAATGACCTTACGAGGGCGAGATATAGCATGAGTCTTGATAGTCCTCAGGGTTTCGTAGTCCGGATCCCTCTCACCTTTATCCAGACTGCGCAGCTCCTCTGAGGAGTAAGTAAGCCTATAGCCAGATGTCCGAGCCGCCGGGCCCGTCCGTGCGCAGACAGGCGCAGACGGGCTGGACTCTGGCGTGACTCCGGCGATGCTCTGGCGAACCCGCAGCGTGTGCCCGCTGCGCGTCAGCATGACCGTCTTAAGTACCGGTCTAGCGTCCTTGTGACGACTAGACCGCAGCGATCCTCAGCCCTCACCCAAGATGTCCGCCGTTCTGGCAGTGTGAACCAATGCTAATGCAAGTGGGGGAAAGGGGCCTGCTCCAAACGCGGTGCTTTCAAATTTTAAGTGCAGGTATGAGGCGGCGGCAGTGAGATGAAAGATAAAAACAAGATACAATGGTGAAACAATTTTTAAATTAAACGAGCAAAACGGGAACTTTTAAAAACTGCTATAATGCCCCAAATGAGCGCGCTATGTTCAACAATGGTCTAATGCTTCTCTGTGTTGCCGGAAATAGTTTCCAAAGATGACCGGCCGCCTAATTTACCTGTCTTAAGTACCGGTCTAGCGTCCTTGTGACGACTAGACCACAGCGATCCTCAGCCCTCACCCAAGATGTCCGCCGTTCTGGCAGTGTGAACCAATGCTAATGCAAGTGGGGGAAAGGGGCCCGCTCCAAACGCGGTGCTTTCAAATTTTAAGTGCAGGTATGAGGCGGAGGCAGTGAGATAAAAGATAAAAACAAGGTACAATGGTGAAACAATTTTTAAATTAAACGAGCAAAACGGGAACTTTTAAAAACTGCTATAATGCCCCAAATGAGCGGGCTATGTTCAGCAATGGTCTAATGCTTCTCTGTGTTGCCGGAAATAGTTTCCAAAGAATGAGGCACAATCCAAATGACATTTTGAATACATTTTTCAACAGTCCAAAAAATCAATTTCTGATTAAAAACGATGACCCGTGACCTGTCGAACTTTCTGCAGATGGTCAGAAATGGTAATTTTTTTATATTTAATTTTTGGACTGTAAATGACTTTTGCATGTGAATTATCTCTTTTGGAACTAAAATAAGTGTGTTTAGAGCCATTTTAATGCCTGAAATTGGTCGAAATACAAGCTTCTGAGAAGGAGAAAAAGTCTGTAAAGATGGCAATTTTGGTGACATTGAGGCTTTAAAAAGTAGTTATTCAACATGAGGCACAATCCAAATGACATTTTGAATACATTTTTCAACAGTCCAAAAAATCAATTTCTGATTAAAAACGATGACCCGTGACCTGTTGAACTTTCTCCAGATGATCAGAAATGGTAATTTTTTAATGTTTAATTTTTTGACTGTAAATGACTATTGCATGTGAATTATCACTTTTGGAACTAAAAAAGGCGTGTTTAGAGTCATTTTAATGCCTGAAATTGGTCGAAATACAAGCTTCTGAGAAGGAGAAAAAGTCTGTAAAAATGGCAATTTTGGGTCACATTGAGGCTTTACAAAGTAGTTATTCAACATGAGGCATAATCCAAATGACATTTTGAATCAATTTTTCTACAGTCCAAAAAATCTATTATCTGATGAAAAGCGATTACCCGTGACCTCTCAAACTTTCTCCAGATGGTAAGAAATGGTAAGTTTTTTTATATTTAATTTTTGGACTGTAAATGACTATTGCATGTGAAATATCACTTTTGGAACTACAATAAGTGTGTTTAGAGTCATTTTAATGGCTGAAATTGGTCGAAATAGAAGCTTCTGAGTAGAAGAAAAAGTCTGTAACAATGGCAATTTTGGTGACATTGAGGCTTTAAAAAGTAGTTATTCAACATGAGGCACAATCCAAATGACATTTTGAATCAATTTATCTACAGTCCAAAAAATCCATTTCTGATGAAAAACGATGACCCGTGACCTGTCGAACTTTCTCCAGATGGTCAGAAATGGTAATTTTTTAGTGTTTAATTTTTTGACTGTAGATGACTATTGCATGTGAATTCTCACTTTTGGAACTAAAATAAGTGTGTTTAGAGTCATTTTAATGCCTGAAATTGGTCGAAATACAATCTTCTGAGAAGGAGAAAAAGTTTGTAAAGATGGCAATTTTGGTGACATTGAGGCTTTAAAAAGTAGTTATTCAACATGAGGCACAATCCAGATGACATTTTGAATCACATTTTCTACAGTCCCAAAAAAAAAACTTCTTATGAAAAACGATGACCCGTGACCTGTCAAACTTTCTCCAGATGGTCAGAAATGGTAATTTTTTTATATTTAATTTTTGCACTGTAAATGACTTTTGCATGTGAATTATCTCTTTTGGAACTAAAATAAGTGTGTTTAGAGTCATTTTAATGCCTGAAATTGGTCGAAATAGAAGCTTCTGAGTAGGAGAAAAAGTCTGTAACAATGGCAATTTTGGTGACATTGAGGCTTTAAAAAGTAGTTATTCAACATGAGGCACAATCCAAATGACATTTTGAATCAATTTTTCTACAGTCCAAAAAATCTATTATCTGATGAAAAGCGATTACCCATGACCTCTCAAACGTTCTCCAGATGGTCAGAAATGGTAAGTTTTTTTATATTTAATTTTTGGACTGTAAATGACTATTGCATGTGAATTATTACTTTTGGAACTAAAATAAGTGTGTTTAGAGTCATTTTAATGCCTGAAATTGGTCGAAATACAAGCTTCTGAGAAGGAGAAAAAGTCTGTAAAGATGGCAATTTTGAAGACATTGAGGCTTTAAAAAGTAGTTATTCAACATGAGGCACAATCCAAATGACATTTTGAATCAAATTTTCTACAGTCCCCAAAAAAAAACTTCTGATGAAAAACGATGACCCGTGACCTGTCAAACTTTCTCCAGATGGTCAGAAATGGTAATTTTTTATATTTAATTTTTGCACTGTAAATGACTTTTGCATGTGAATTATCTCTTTTGGAACTAAAATAGGTGTGTTTAGAGTCATTTTAATGCCTGAAATTGGTCGAAATAGAAGCTTCTGAGTAGGAGAAAAAGTCTGTAAAAAATGGCAATTTTGGTGACATTGAGGCTTTAAAAAGTGGTTATTCAACATGAGGAATAATCCAAATGACATTTTGAATCAATTTTTCTACAGTCAAAAAATCAATTTTGTGATGAAAAGCGATTACCCGTGACCTGTCGAACTTTCTCCAGATGGTCAGAAATGGTAATTTTTTAATGTTTAATTTTTTTGACTGTAAATGAGTATTGCATGTGAATTCTCACTTTTGGAACTAAAATAAGTGTGTTTAGTCATTTTAATGCCTGAAATTGGTCGAAATACAAGCTTCTGAGAAGGAGAAAAAGTCTGTAAAAATGGCAATTTTGGTGACATTGAGGCTTTAAAAAGTAGTTATTCAACATGAGGCACAATCCAAATGACATTTTGAATCAATTTTTCTACAGTCCAAAAAATCGATTTTCTGATGAAAAGCGATTACCCGTGACCTGTCGAACTTTCTCCGGATGGTCAGAAATGGTAATTTTTTAATGTTTAATTTTTTGACTGTAAATGACTATTGCATGTGAATTATCACTTTTGGAACTAAAAAAGGCGTGTTTAGAGTCATTTTAATGCCTGAAATTGGTCGAAATACAAGCTTCTGAGAAGGAGAAAAAGTCTGTAAAAATGGCAATTTTGGGTCACATTGAGGCTTTACAAAGTAGTTATTCAACATGAGGCATAATCCAAATGACATTTTGAATCAATTTTTCTACAGTCCAAAAATTCTATTATCTGATGAAAAGCGATTACCGGTGACCTCTCAAACTTTCTCCAGATGGTCAGAAATGGTAAGTTTTTTTATATTTAATTTTTGGACTGTAAATGACTATTGCATGTGAAATATCACTTTTGGAACTACAATAAGTGTGTTTAGAGTCATTTTAATGGCTGAAATTGGTCGAAATAGAAGCTTCTGAGTAGAAGAAAAAGTCTGTAACAATGGCAATTTTGGTGACATTGAGGCTTTAAAAAGTAGTTATTCAACATGAGGCACAATCCAAATGACATTTTGAATCAATTTATCTACAGTCCAAAAAATCCATTTCTGATGAAAAACGATGACCCGTGACCTGTCGAACTTTCTCCAGATGGTCAGAAATGGTAATTTTTTAGTGTTTAATTTTTTGACTGTAGATGACTATTGCATGTGAATTCTCACTTTTGGAACTAAAATAAGTGTGTTTTGAGTCATTTTAATGCCTGAAATTGATCGAAATACAAGCTTCTGAGAAGGAGAAAAAGTCTGTATAAATGGCAATTTTGGGTCACATTGAGGCTTTACAAAGTAGTTATTCAACATGAGGCATAATCCAAATGACATTTTGAATCAATTTTTCTACAGTCCAAAAAATCGATTTTCTGATGAAAAGCGATTACCCGTGACCTGTCGAACTTTCTGCAGATGGTCAGAAATGGTAATTTTTTAATGTTTAATTTTTTGACTGTAAATGACTATTGCATGTGAATTCTCACTTTTGGAACTAAAATAAGTGTGTTTAGAGTCCTTTTAATGCCTGAAATTGGTCGAAATACAAGCTTCTGAGAAGGAGAAAAAGTCTGTAAAGATGGCAATTTTGGTGACATTGAGGCTTTAAAAAGTAGTTATTCAACATGAGGCACAATCCAAATGACATTTTGAATCAAATTTTCTACAGTCCCCAAAAAAAAACTTCTGATGAAAAACGATGACCCGTGACCTGTCAAACTTTCTCCAGATGGTCAGAAATGGTAATTTTTTTATATTTAATTTTTGCACTGTAAATGACTTTTGCATGTGAATTATCTCTTTTGGAACTAAAATAAGTGTGTTTAGAGTCATTTTAATGCCTGAAATTGGTCGAAATAGAAGCTTCTGAGTAGGAGAAAAAGTCTGTAACAATGGCAATTTTGGTGACATTGAGGCTTTAAAAAGTAGTTATTCAACATGAGGCACAATCCAAATGACATTTTGAATCAATTTTTCTACAGTCCAAAAAATCTATTATCTGATGAAAAGCGATTACCCGTGACCTCTCAAACGTTCTCCAGATGGTCAGAAATGGTAAGTTTTTTTATATTTAATTTTTGGACTGTAAATGACTATTGCATGTGAATTATTACTTTTGGAACTAAAATAAGTGTGTTTAGAGTCATTTTAATGCCTGAAATTGGTCGAAATACAAGCTTCTGAGAAGGAGAAAAAGTCTGTAAAGATGGCAATTTTGGTGACATTGAGGCTTTAAAAAGTAGTTATTCAACATGAGGCACAATCCAAATGACATTTTGAATCAAATTTTCTACAGTTCCCAAAAAAAAACTTCTGATGAAAAACGATGATCCGTGACCTGTCAAACTTTCTCCAGATGGTCAGAAATGGTAATTTTTTATATTTAATTTTTGCACTGTAAATGACTTTTGCGTGTGAATTATCTCTTTTGGAACTAAAATAAGTGTGTTTAGAGTCATTTTAATGCCTGAAATTGGTCGAAATAGAAGCTTCTGAGTAGGAGAAAAAGTCTGTAAAAAATGGCAATTTTGGTGACATTGAGGCTTTAAAAAGTGGTTATTCAACATGAGGAATAATCCAAATGACATTTTGAATCAATTTTTCTACAGTCAAAAAATCAATTTTGTGATGAAAAGCGATTACCCGTGACCTGTCAAACTTTCTACAGATGGTCAGAAATGGTAATTATTTTGTATTTAATTTTTAGACTGTAATTGACTATTGCATGTGAATTTTCACTTTTGGAACTAAAATAAGTGTGTTTAGAGTCATTTCAATGCCTGAAATTGGTTGAAATAGAAGCTTCTGAGTAGGAGAAAAAGTCTGTAAAAATGGCAATTTTGGAGACATTGAGGCTTCAAAAAGTAGTTATTCAACATGAGGCACAATCCAAATGACATTTTGAATAAATTATTCTACAGTCCAAATAATCAATTTCTAATGAAAAACGATGACCCGTGACCTGTCGAACTTTCTCCAGATGGTCAGAAAAGGTAATTTTCTACTGTTTAATTTGTTGACTGTAAATGACTATTGCATGTGAATTATCACTTTTGGAACTAAAATAAGTGTGTTTAGAGTCATTTTAATGCGTGAAATTGGTCCAAATAGAAGCTTCTGAGTAGGAGAAAAAGTCTGTAAAAATGGCAATTTTGGTGACATTGAGGCTTTAAAAAGTAGTTATTCAACATAAGGCACAATCCAAATGACATTTTGAATCAATTTATCTACAGTCCAAAAAATCAATTTCTAATTAAAAACGCTGACCCGTGACCTGTCGAACTTTCTCCAGATGGTCGAAATAGTAATTTTTTAATGTTTAATTTTTTGACTGTAAATGACTATTGCATGTGAATTCTCACTTTTGGAACTAAAAAAGGCGTGTTTAAAGTCATTTTAATGCCTGAAATTGGTCGAAATACAAGCGTCTGAGAAGGAGAAAGTCTGTAAAAATGGCAATTTTGGGTCACATTGAGGCTTTAAAAAGTGGTTATTCAACATGAGGCATAATCCAAATGACATTTTGAATCAATTTTTCTACAGTCCAAAAAATCAAATTTGTGATGAAAAGCGATTACCCGTGACCTGTCGAACTTTCTCCAGATGGTCAGAAATGGTAATTTTTTAATGTTTAATTTTTTTGACTGTAAATGAGTATTGCATGTGAATTCTCACTTTTGGAACTAAAATAAGTGTGTTTAGTCATTTTAATGCCTGAAATTGGTCGAAATACAAGCTTCTGAGAAGGAGAAAAAGTCTGTAAAAATGGCAATTTTGGTGACATTGAGGCTTTAAAAAGTAGTTATTCAACATGAGGCACAATCCAAATGACATTTTGAATCAATTTTTCTACAGTCCAAAAAATCGATTTTCTGATGAAAAGCGATTACCCGTGACCTGTCGAACTTTCTCCGGATGGTCAGAAATGGTAATTTTTTAATGTTTAATTTTTTGACTGTAAATGACTATTGCATGTGAATTCTCACTTTTGGAACTAAAATAAGTGTGTTTAGAGTCATTTTAATGCCTGAAATTGGTCGAAATACAAGCTTCTGAGAAGGAGAAAAAGTCTGTAAAGATGGCAATTTTGGTGACATTGAGGCTTTAAAAAGTAGTTATTCAACATTGTTATTGTTATTGTTATTTTGGATTTATATCGCGCCCAATCACCTACAGGTCTCTAGGCGCGCGGAAATCGATGGTAACAGACAACAAACTCGGCAAACACAGAATGAGAGGCACTTTTTGGTCTAATTTACACCCAGGGTTCTTTTAAACAGCAATGTTTTTAGCGTCCTTCTAAATCGCAGATGATTCCCCTCGCTGCGCATCACCTCAGGCAGTGTGTTCCATAGCTGAGGGACTAATACAGAGAAGGCTCTTTCTCCCTTAGTTACAAGTTTGTAACGGGGGCAGACCAAAAGCTGAGAGTCTGAGGATCTAAGTGTTCTCACTGGACTGTACACCTCCAGACGCTCAGTGATATAAGCTGGTGCCTGACCATAGATTGCCTTATGAGCTGTGCATAAGTTTTTGAATTCCACACGCTCTTTAATGGGGAGCCAATGCAAGCTGTGTAACAGGGGAGAGGCCTTAGTTCTCCTTGGGAGTCTAAAAATTAGTCGTGCAGCATCATTCATCACGACCTGCAGCCTGTTAGTAAGAGTTTTGGGTAGGCCAAGGTAGAGAGCGTTTCCGTAGTCTATCCTTGAGATGACGGTTGCTGCTACAATTGAACGCATCATTGACTAGGAGAGGACCGGGGTTAACTTTTGTAGCTGTCGGATGATGTTTGTACAGCTCCCCACCACAGATGAAATTTGACTGGCCATTGACAAGTCGCAATCCAGTTTGATCCCCAAACTCTTTACGTTCATGCTTGGTTTTGGAGCAGGGCCCAACTCAGCTGGCCAATAGAGGTCACTCCAGGGTGAGGCGGTAGAAGGAATCACCAGTACCTCGGTCTTGTCTGGATTGATCTTTAATAGGTTTCCAGTCATCCATTGCACAGTATACCTCAATATGTTCTGAGCATTGAGTTGTGCGGTACTTGAATTATCGACACTCAGCAACAGCTGAGTGTCGTCCGCATAGTTAAAGACTCTGCAGCCCCTACTGGCCAGTGATGCAATCAGCGGTTGTAGGTATATATTAAATAACAGTGGGGATAGGGCAGAGCCCTGTGGCACCCCACATTCCAGGGTCCCCACCTCAGATGTGTGTTCCCCCAGTTGTATCCTTTGCGTTCTTCCCAAAAGGAAGGATTGCAACCACTTAAAGGCCAGACCTTTGATCCCAAAGTCTCTCAATCTCTCCAAAAGCAAGGCATGACTGACCGTATCGAACGCCGCTGATAGATCTAACAGAATCAGGGCGCTCGGTTTCTTATGGTCAGCCATGCCTCTTAATTCATCCAGCACCGAGAGCATCACCAACTCGGTGCTGTGATGAGCTCGAAATCCTGCCTGCCGCTCATGGAGTAGATGGTGAGATTCCAGATACAGGGACAGGGATTTTAATACATGTTGTTCAAGTATTTTGGAGAGGAAAGGCAGTTGGGAAATAGGCCTGTAGTTCTTTAGCACTGCAGGATCCGCACCGGGTTTCTTCAGCAGTGGCCTTACACGTGCCTCCTTGAATTCCACCGGTATATACCCTGTTTCCAGAGATCTATTGAGGAGAGACATGATACATTTCTCCAATAGAGGACGGGCTACACGAAAGACGCTGGGTGGGCACGGATCTGCTGGAGAGCCAGATTTAGTTTTTCCCATCAGTTTCTCCAGACTCAACTCATCCAGCTCTGGAAATTCTGTAATAGTACAGCCAGCTAGATTATGCGAGGTTGAAGTTGTGGCAGTTCCGTTTAACAACCCACTCTTTATTTCCGTGATAATGGCCTTCACTTTTTCTAGAAAGTACGCCTGAAAGGAGTTACAGTCTATAGGGGACTTGGAATTGTCAGATTTTTTGCTTAGCTCTGACAGGATTTTAAAAGTCTCTTTCTGAATGTTGGCTGCCTTATTTAGCCGGGACTCATAATATTCCGCTTTAGCTAGAGCGGTAAGCTTTTTATAAGAATTAAGGGAGGCTTTGTAGAGGTTTCTAGCTGTGTCTTGCTTGGTTTTCCTCCAACCCCTTTCCAAGGCTCTGAGCTTTCTTTTATGTTCCCTTAATAAAGGCGTGAACCAGGTACCCCCCTTACCAGCACCCCTTATCAGCTGTGTTTTTACTGGCGCTATTTGGTCAATGGCCTGAGCCAGGCTCTGTATTGGACCCGTATATTCTTGGTCCAGACTACGTTCCAAATCTGAGGATTGATTCAATGGCAGTAGTACCTTAGTTAAGGCCATTAAATCAACCTCAGTCCAATTACGGGTACTCCTGGTTTCTGATGACGTAATATGTATATGGCCATCAATGGGTATCTTACAAGAGACTAGATGGTGATCTGACCATATACAATGAGTAACATCTTTAAGAGTGACATTTGTGTCTGTCGTCCACACAAGGTCAAGAATATGGCCTTTAATGTGTGTGGGAGTGTCGACAAGTTGTGTAAAACTCAGGGCGGTCATCATAATATCCAATTGACGTGTGGCCAAGTCCCGGTGGGGGTTATCCCAATGCAAATTAAAATCTCCTGTCACCAAGATTTTCATGTATCGGGTACACAGGTCCGACATAATGGGTCCGAAAAGGTCGTAGAAAAGCGGGGTAGACTTTGGTGGGCGGTATACTGACAGAATCACCCAGCAGACATTAGACATTGTTAACTTTACCCCAAGCAAGTCAGATAAATCCACTGATTCAGATAACAGTAGCTCGACTGACAGGCTCTTTTTATAGAGGATAGCTACCCCTCCCCCCCGAGCACCTCCCGGACGGTTGAGCCATATGGCATCATAGCCCCGTGGGAGAGCGGCAATGATGTCAGGCTACGAGTGTCGTCCAGCCAGGTCTCCAAGAGGGTCAGGACATCGATGTCATTGTCCTGGAGTAGGTTATATACCTCTACATGATGGCAGTGGAGTGATCTCGTATTTAAGCTGGCAATCTTCAGTATAGAGCCCCGGCCTGAGGGAATGACCTTATGAGGTCGAGATATAGCATGAGTCTTGATAGTCCTCAGGGTTTCGTAGTCCGGATCCCTCTCACCTTTATCCAGACTGCGCAGCTCCTCTGAGGAGTAAGTAAGCCTGTAGCCAGATGTCCGAGCCGCCGGGCCCGTCGGTGCGCGGACGGGCGCAGACGGGCTGGACTCTGGCGTGACTCCGGCGATGCTCTGGCGAACCCGCAGCGCGTGCCCGCTGCGCGTCAGCATGACCGTCTTAAGTACCGGTCTAGCGTCCTTGTGACGACTAGACCGCAGCGATCCTCAGCCCTCACCCAAGATGTCCGCCGTTCTGGCAGTGTGAACCAATGCTAATGCAAGTGGGGGAAAGGGGCCTGCTCCAAACGCGGTGCTTTCAAATTTTAAGTGCAGGTATGAGGCGGCGGCAGTGAGATGAAAGATAAAAACAAGATACAATGGTGAAACAATTTTTAAATTAAACGAGCAAAACGGGAACTTTTAAAAACTGCTATAATGCCCCAAATGAGCGCGCTATGTTCAGCAATGGTCTAATGCTTCTCTGTGTTGCCGGAAATAGTTTCCAAAGAATGAGGCACAATCCAAATGACATTTTGAATACATTTTTCAACAGTCCAAAAAATCAATTTCTGATTAAAAACGATGACCCGTGACCTGTCGAACTTTCTGCAGATGGTCAGAAATGGTATTTTTTTTATATTTAATTTTTGGACTGTAAATGACTTTTGCATGTGAATTATCTCTTTTGGAACTAAAATAAGTGTGTTTAGAGTCATTTTAATGGCTGAAATTGGTCGAAATAGAAGCTTCTGAGTAGAAGAAAAAGTCTGTAAAAATGGCAATTTTGGTGACATTGAGGCTTGAAAAAGTAGTTATTCAACATGAGGCACAATCCAAATGACATATTGAATAAATTTTTCTACAGTCCAAAAAAATCAATTTCTAATGAATAGCGATTACCCGTGACCTGTCGAACTTTCTGCAGATGGTCAGAAATGGTAGGTTTTTTTATATTTAATTTTTGGACTGTAAATGACTATTGCATGTGAATTATTACTTTTGGAACTAAAATAAGTGTGTTTAGAGTCATTTTAATGCCTGAAATTGGTCGAAATACAAGCTTCTGAGAAGGAGAAAAAGTCTGTAAAGATGGCAATTTTGGTGACATTGAGGCTTTAAAAAGTAGTTATTCAACATGAGGCACAATCCAAATGACATTTTGAATCAAATTTTCTACAGTCCCAAAAAAAAAACTTCTGATGAAAAACGATGACCCGTGACCTGTCAAACTTTCTCCAGATGGTCAGAAATGGTAATTTTTTTATATTTAATTTTTGCACTGTAAATGACTTTTGCATGTGAATTATCTCTTTTGGAACTAAAATAAGTGTGTTTAGAGTCATTTTAATGCCTGAAATTGGTCGAAATAGAAGCTTCTGAGTAGGAGAAAAAGTCTGTAACAATGGCAATTTTGGTGACATTGAGGCTTTAAAAAGTAGTTATTCAACATGAGGCACAATCCAAATGACATTTTGAATCAATTTTTCTACAGTCCAAAAAATCTATTATCTGATGAAAAGCGATTACCCGTGACCTCTCAAACGTTCTCCATATGGTCAGAAATGGTAAGTTTTTTTATATTTAATTTTTGGACTGTAAATGACTATTGCATGTGAATTTTTACTTTTGGAACTAAAATAAGTGTGTTTAGAGTCATTTTAATGCCTGAAATTGGTCGAAATACAAGCTTCTGAGAAGGAGAAAAAGTCTGTAAAGATGGCAATTTTGGTGACATTGAGGCTTTAAAAAGTAGTTATTCAACATGAGGCACAATCCAAATGACATTTTGAATAAATTATTCTACAGTCCAAATAATCAATTTCTAATGAAAAACGATGACCCGTGACCTGTCGAACTTTCTCCAGATGGTCAGAAAAGGTAATTTTCTACTGTTTAATTTGTTGACTGTAAATGACTATTGCATGTGAATTATCACTTTTGGAACTAAAATAAGTGTGTTTAGAGTCATTTTAATGCGTGAAATTGGTCCAAATAGAAGCTTCTGAGTAGGAGAAAAAGTCTGTGAAAATGGCAATTTTGGTGACATTGAGGCTTTAAAAAGTAGTTATTCAACATAAGGCACAATCCAAATGACATTTTGAATCAATTTATCTACAGTCCAAAAAATCAATTTCTAATTAAAAACGATGACCCGTGACCTGTCGAACTTTCTCCAGATGGTCGAAATAGTAATTTTTTAATGTTTAATTTTTTGACTGTAAATGACTATTGCATGTGAATTCTCACTTTTGGAACTAAAAAAGGCGTGTTTAAAGTCATTTTAATGCCTGAAATTGGTCGAAATACAAGCTTCTGAGAAGGAGAAAAAGTATGTATAAATGGCAATTTTGGGTCACATTGAGGCTTTAAAAAGTAGTTATTCAACATGAGGCATAATCCAAATGACATTTTGAATCAATTTTTCTACAGTCCAAAACATCTATTATCTGATGAAAAGCGATTACCCGTGACCTCTCAAACTTTCTCCAGATGGTCAGAAATGGTAAGTTTTTTTATATTTAATTTTTGGACTGTAAATGACTATTGCATGTGAATTATCACTTTTGGAACTAAAATAAGTGTGTTTAGAGTCATTTTAATGCCTGAAATTGGTTGAAATACAAGCTTCTGAGTAGGAGAAAAAGACTGTAAAAATGGCAATTTTGGTGACATTGAGGCTTTAAAAAGTAGTCATTCAACATGAGGCACAATCCAAATGACATTTTGAATCAATTTATCTACAGTCCAAAAAATCAATTTCTGATTAAAAACGATGACCCGTGACCTGTCGAACTTTCTCCAGATGGTCAGAAATGGTAATTTTTTACTGTTTAATTTGTTGACTGTAAATGACTGTTGCATGTGAATTCTCACTTTTGGAACTAAAATAGGCGTGTTTAGAGTCATTTTAATGCCTGAAATTCGTCGAAATACAAGCTTCTGAGAAGGAGAAACAGTCTGTAAAAATGGCAATTTTGGGTCACATTGAGGCTTTAAAAAGTGGTTATTCAACATGAGGCATAATCCAAATGACATTTTCAATCAATTTTTCTACAGTACAAAAAATCTATTATCTGATGAAAAGCGATTACCCGTGACCTCTCAAACTTTCTCCAGATGGTCAGAAATGGTAATTTTTTTATATTTAATTTTTGGACTGTAAATGACTATTGCATGTGAATTATCACTTGTGGAACTAAAATAGGTGTGTTTAGAGTAATTTTAATGCCTGAAAATGGTCGAAATAGAAGCTTCTGAGTAGGAGAAAAAGTCTGT
Source organism: Triturus cristatus (assembly GCF_964204655.1). Classification (NCBI taxonomy): domain Eukaryota; kingdom Metazoa; phylum Chordata; class Amphibia; order Caudata; family Salamandridae; genus Triturus; species Triturus cristatus. The sequence goes on from NC_140589.1 coordinate 966,382,630, forward strand.
AAAAATGGCAATTTTGGTGACATTGAGGCTTTAAAAAGTAGTTATTCAACATGAGGCACAATCCAAATGACATTTTGAATCAATTTTTCTACAGTCCAAAAAATCGATTTTCTGATGAAAAGCGATTACCCGTGACCTGTCGAACTTTCTCCGGATGGTCAGAAATGGTAATTTTTTACTGTTTAATTTGTTGACTGTAAATGACTGTTGCATGTCAGATATCACTTTTGGAACTAAAATAAGTGTGTTTAGAGTCATTTTAATGCCTCAAATTGGTCGAAATAGAAGCTTCTGAGTAGGAGAAAAAGACAGTAAAAATGGCAATTTTGGTGACATTGAGGCTTTAAAAAGTAGTTATTCAACATGAGGCACAATCCAAATGACATTTTGAATCAATTTATCTACAGTCCAAAAAATTAATTTCTGATTAAAAACGATGACCCGTGACCTGTCGAACTTTCTCCAGATGGTCAGAAATGGTAATTTTTTACTGTTTGATTTGTTGACTGTAAATGACTGTTGCATGAGAATTCTCACTTTTGGAACTTAAAAAGGCGTGTTTAGAGTCATTTTAATGCCTGAAATTGGTCGAAATACAAGCTTCTGAGAAGGAGAAAAAGTCTGTAAAGATGGCAATTTTGGTGACATTGAGGCTTTAAAAAGTAGTTATTCAACATTGTTATTGTTATTGTTATTTTGGATTTATATCGCGCCCAATCACCTACAGGTCTCTAGGCGCGCGGAAATCGATGGTAACAGACAACAAACTCGGCAAACACAGAATGAGAGGCACTTTTTGGTCTAATTTACACCCAGGGTTCTTTTAAACAGCAATGTTTTTAGCGTCCTTCTAAATCGCAGAAGATTCCCCTCCCTGCGCATCACCTCAGGCAGTGTGTTCCATAGCTGAGGGACTAATACAGAGAAGGCTCTTCCTCCCTTAGTTACAAGTTTGTAACGGGGGCAGACCAAAAGCTGAGAGTCTGAGGATCTAAGTGTTCTCACTGGACTGTACACCTCCAGATGCTCAGTGATGTAAGCTGGTGCCTGACCATAGATTGCCTTATGAGCTGTGCATAAGTTTTTGAATTCCACGCGCTCTTTAATGGGGAGCCAATGCAAGCTGTGTAACAGGGGAGAGGCCTTAGTTCTCCTTGGGAGTCTAAAAATTAGTCGTGCAGCATCATTCATTACGACCTGCAGCCTGTTAGTAAGAGTTTTGGGTAGGCCAAGGTAGAGAGCGTTTCCGTAGTCTATCCTTGAGATGACGGTTGCTGCTACAATTGAACGCATCATTGACTGGGAGAGGACCGGGGTTAACTTTCGTAGCTGTCGGATGATGTTTGTACAGCTCCCCACCACAGATGAAATTTGACTGGCCATTGACAAGTCGCAATCCAGTTTGTTCCCCAAACTCTTTACGTTCATGCTTGGTTTTGGAGCAGGGCCCAACTCAGCTGGCCAATAGAGGTCACTCCAGGGTGAGGCGGTAGAAGGAATCACCAGTACCTCGGTCTTGTCTGGATTGATCTTTAATAGGTTTCCAGTCATCCATTGCACAGTATACCTCAATATGTTCTGAGCATTGAGTTGTGCGGTACTTGAATTATCGACACTCAGCAACAGCTGAGTGTCGTCCGCGTAGTTAAAGACTCTGCAGCCCCTACTGGCCAGTGATGCAATCAGCGGTTGTAGGTAGATATTAAATAACAGTGGGGATAGGGCAGAGCCCTGTGGCACCCCACATTCCAGGGTCCCCACCTCAGATGTGTGTTCCCCCAGTTGTATCCTTTGCGTTCTTCCCAAAAGGAAGGATTGCAACCACTTAAAGGCAAGACCTTTGATCCCAAAGTCTCTCAATCTCTCCAAAAGCAAGGCATGACTGACCGTATCGAACGCCGCTGATAGATCTAACAGAATCAGGGCGCTCGGTTTCTTATGGTCAGCCATGCCTCTTAATTCATCCAGCACTGAGAGCATCACCAACTCGGTGCTGTGATGAGCTCGAAATCCTGCCTGCCGCTCATGGAGTAGATGGTGAGATTCCAGATACAGGGACAGGGATTTTAATACATGTTGTTCAAGTATTTTGGAGAGGAAAGGCAGTTGGGAAATAGGCCTGTAGTTCTTTAGCACTGCAGGATCCGCACCGGGTTTCTTCAGCAGTGGCCTTACACGTGCCTCCTTGAATTCCACCGGTATATACCCTGTTTCCAGAGATCTATTGAGGAGAGACATGATACATTTCTCCAATAGAGGACGGGCTACACGAAAGACGCTGGGTGGGCACGGATCTGCTGGAGAGCCAGATTTAGTTTTTCCCATCAGTTTCTCCAGACTCAACTCATCCAGCTCTGGAAATTCTGTAATAGTACAGCCAGCTAGATTATGCGAGGTTGAAGTTGTGGCAGTTCCGTTTAACAACCCACTCTTTATTTCCGTGATAATGGCCTTCACTTTTTCTAGAAAGTACGCCTGAAAGGAGTTACAGTCTATAGGGGACTTGGAATTGTCAGATTTTTTGCTTAGCTCTGACAGGATTTTAAAAGTCTCTTTCTGAATGTTGGCTGCCTTATTTAGCCGGGACTCATAATATTCCGCTTTAGCTACAGTGGTAAGCTTTTTATAAGAATTAAGGGAGGCTTTGTATAGGTTTCTAGCTGTGTCTTGCTTGGTTTTCCTCCAACCCCTTTCCAAGGCTCTGAGCTTTCTTTTATGTTCCCTTAATAAAGGCGTGAACCAGGGACCCCCCCTTACCAGCACCCCTTATCAGCTGTGTTTTTACTGGCGCTATTTGGTCAATGGCCTGGGCCAGGCTCTGTATTAGACCCGTATATTCTTGGTCCAGACTACGTTCCAAATCTGAGGATTGATTCAATGGCAGTAGTACCTTAGTTAAGGCCATTAAATCAACCTCAGTCCAATTACGGGTACTCCTGGTTTCTGATGATGTAATATGTATATGGCCATCAATGGGTATCTTACAAGAGACTAGATGGTGATCTGACCATATACAATGAGTAACATCTTTAAGAGTGACATTTGTGTCTGTCGCCCACACAAGGTCAAGAATATGGCCTTTAATGTGTGTGGGAGTGTCGACAAGTTGTGTAAAACTCAGGGCGGTCATCATAATATCCAATTGACGTGTGGCCAAGTCCCGGTGGGGGTTATCCCAATGCAAATTAAAATCTCCTGTCACCAAGATTTTCATGTATCGGGTACACAGGTCCGACATAATGGGTCCGAAAAGGTCGTAGAAAAGCGGGGTAGACTTTGGTGGGCGGTATACTGACAGAATCACCCAGCAGACATTAGACATTGTTAACTTTACCCCAAGCAAGTCAGATAAATCCACTGATTCAGATAACAGTAGCTCGACTTACAGGCTCTTTTTATAGAGGATAGCTACCCCTCCCCCCCGAGCACCTCCCGGACGGTTGTGCCATATGGCATCATAGCCCCCTGGGAGAGCGGCAATGATGTCAGGCAACGAGTTGTCGTCCAGCCAGGCCTCCAAGAGGGTCAGGACATCGATGTCATTGTCCTGGAGTAGGTTATATACCTCTACATGATGGCAGTGGAGTGATCTCGTATTTAAGCTGGCAATCTTCAGTATAGAGCCCCGGCCTGAGGGAATGACCTTATGAGGGCGAGATATAGCATGAGTCTTGATAGTCCTCAGGGTTTCGTAGTCCGGATCCCTCTCACCTTTATCCAGACTGCGCAGCTCCTCTGAGGAGTAAGTAAGCCTGTAGCCAGATGTCCGAGCCGCCGGGCCCGTCCGTGCGCGGACGGGCGCAGACGGGCTGGACTCTGGCGTGACTCCAGCGATGCTCTGGCGAACCCGCAGCGCGTGCCCGCTGCGCGTCAGCATGACCGTCTTAAGTACCGGTCTAGCGTCCTTGTGACGACTAGACCGCAGCGATCCTCAGCCCTCACCCAAGATGTCCGCCGTTCTGGCAGTGTGAACCAATGCTAATGCAAGTGGGGGAAAGGGGCCTGCTCCAAACGCGGTGCTTTCAAATTTTAAGTGCAGGTATGAGGCGGCGGCAGTGAGATGGAAGATAAAAACAAGATACAATGGTGAAACAATTTTTAAATTAAACGAGCAAAACGGGAACTTTTAAAAACTGCTATAATGCCCCAAATGAGCGCGCTATGTTCAGCAATGGTCTAATGCTTCTCTGTGTTGCCGGAAATAGTTTCCAAAGATGACCGGCCGCCTAATTTACCCGTCTTAAGTACCGGTCTAGCGTCCTTGTGACGACTAGACCGCAGCGATCCTCAGCCCTCACCCAAGATGTCCGCCGTTCTGGCAGTGTGAACCAATGCTAATGCAAGTGGGGGAAAGGGGCCCGCTCCAAACGCGGTGCTTTCAAATTTTAAGTGCAGGTATGAGGCGGAGGCAGTGAGATGAAAGATAAAAACAAGGTACAATGGTGAAACAATTTTTAAATTAAACGAGCAAAACGGGAACTTTTAAAAACTGCTATAATGCCCCAAATGAGCGGGCTATGTTCAGCAATGGTCTAATGCTTCTCTGTGTTGCCGGAAATAGTTTCCAAAGAATGAGGCACAATCCAAATGACATTTTGAATACATTTTTCAACAGTCCAAAAAATCAATTTCTGATTAAAAACGATGACCCGTGACCTGTCGACCTTTCTCCAGATGGTCAGAAATGGTAATTTTTTAATGTTTAATTTTTGACTGTAAATGACTATTGCATGTGAATTAGAACTCTTGGAACTAAAATAAGTGTGTTTAGAGTCATTTTAATGGCTGAAATTGGTGGAAATAGAAGCTTCTGAGTAGGATTAAAAGTCTGTAACAATGGCAATTTTGGTGACATTGAGGCTTTAAAAAGTAGTTATTCAACATGAGGCACAATCCAAATGACATTTTGAATCAATTTTTCTACAGTCCAAAAAATCTATTATCTGATGAAAAGCGATTACCCGTGACCTCTCAAACGTTCTCCAGATGGTCAGAAATGGTAAGTTTTTTTTATATTTAATTTTTGGACTGTAAATGACTATTGCATGTGAATTATTACTTTTGGAACTAAAATAAGTGTGTTTAGAGTCATTTTAATGCCTGAAATTGGTCGAAATACAAGCTTCTGAGAAGGAGAAAAAGTCTGTAAAGATGGCAATTTTGGTGACATTGAGGCTTTAAAAAGTAGTTATTCAACATGAGGCACAATCCAAATGACATTTTGAATCAAATTTTCTACAGTCCAAATAATCAATTTCTGATGAAAAATGATGACCCGTGACCTGTCGAACTTTCTCCAGATGGTCAGAAAAGGTAATTTTCTACTGTTTAATTTGTTGACTGTAAATGACTATTGCATGTGAATTATCACTTTTGGAACTAAAATAAGTGTGTTTAGAGTCATTTTAATGCGTGAAATTGGTCCAAATAGAAGCTTCTGAGTAGGAGAAAAAGTCTGTAAAAATGGCAATTTTGGTGACATTGAGGCTTTAAAAAGTAGTTATTCAACATAAGGCACAATCCAAATGACATTTTGAATCAATTTATCTACAGTCCAAAAAATCAATTTCTAATTAAAAACGATGACCCGTGACCTGTCGAACTTTCTCCAGATGGTCGAAATAGTAATTTTTTAATGTTTAATTTTTTGACTGTAAATGACTATTGCATGTGAATTCTCACTTTTGGAACTAAAAAAGGCGTGTTTAGAGTCATTTTAATGCCTGAAATTGGTCGAAATACAAGCTTCTGAGAAGGAGAAAAAGTCTGTAAAAATGGCAATTTTAGGTCACATTGAGGCTTTAAAAAGTGGTTATTCAACATGAGGCATAATCCAAATGACATTTTGAATCAATTCTTCTACAGTCCAAAAAATCGATTTTCTGATGAAAAGCGATTACCAGTGACCTGTCGAACTTTCTCCAGATGGTCAGAAATGGTAATTTTTTTAATGTTTAATTTTTTTGACTGTAAATGAGTATTGCATGTGAATTCTCACTTTTGGAACTAAAATAAGTGTGTTTAGAGTCATTTTAATGCCTGAAATTGGTCGAAATACAAGCTTCTGAGAAGGAGAAAAAGTATGTATAAATGGCAATTTTGGGTCACATTGAGGCTTTACAAAGTAGTTATTCAACATGAGGCATAATCCAAATGACATTTTGAATCAATTTTTCTACAGTCCAAAACATCTATTATCTGATGAAAAGCGATTACCCGTGACCTCTCAAACTTTCTCCAGATGGTCAGAAATGGTAAGTTTTTTTATATTTAATTTTTGGACTGTAAATGACTATTGCATGTGAATTATCACTTTTGGAACTAAAATAAGTGTGTTTAGAGTCATTTTAATGCCTGAAATTGGTCGAAATACAAGCTTCTGAGAAGGAGAAAAAGTCTGTAAAAATGGCAATTTTGGTGACATTGAGGCTTCAAAAATTAGTTATTCAACATGAGGCACAATCCAAATGACATTTTGAATCAATTTATCTACAGTCCAAAAAATCAATTTATGATTAAAAACGATGACCCGTGACCTGTCAAACTTTCTACAGATGGTCAGAAATGGTAATTTTTTTGTATTTAATTTTTAGACTGTAAATGACTATTGCATGTGAATTTTCACTTTTGGAACTAAAATAAGTGTGTTTAGAGTCATTTTAATGCCTGAAATTGGCTGAAATAGAAGCTTCTGAGTAGGAGAAAAAGTCTGTAAAAATGGCAATTTTGGAGACATTGAGGCTTCAAAAAGTAGTTATTCAACATGAGGCACAATCCAAATGACATTTTGAATAAATTATTCTACAGTCCAAATAATCAATTTCTGATGAAAAATGATGACCCGTGACCTGTCGAACTTTCTCTAGATGGTCAGAAAAGGTAAGTTTTTTTATATTTAATTTGTTGACTGTAAATGACTATTGCATGTGAATTATCTCTTTTGGAACAAAAATAAGTGTGTTTAGAGTCATTTTAATGCCTGAAATTGGTCGAAATAAAAGCTTCTGAGAAGGAGAAAAAGTCTGTAAAGATGGCAATTTTGGTGACTTTGAGGCTTTAAAAAGTAGTTATTCAACATGAGGCACAATCCAATTGACATTTTGAATACATTTTTTAACAGTCCAAAAAATCAATTTCTGATGAAAAACGATGACCCGTGACCTGTCGAATTTTCTCCAGATGGTCAAAAATGGTAATTTTTTAATGTTTAATTTTTTGACTGTAAATGACTATTTCATGTGAATTCTCACTTTTGGAACTAAAAAAGGCGTGTTTAGAGTCATTTTAATGCCTGAAATTGGTCGAAATACAAGCGTCTGAGAAGGAGAAAGTCTGTAAAAATGGCAATTTTGGGTCACATTGAGGCTTTAAAAAGTGGTTATTCAACATGAGGCATAATCCAAATGACATTTTGAATCAATTTTTCTACAGTCCAAAAAATCTAATTTGTGATGAAAAGCGATTACCCGTGACCTGTCAAATTTTCTACAGATGGTCAGAAATGGTAATTTTTTTATATTTAATTTTTGGACTGTAAATGACTATTGCATGTGAATTATCACTTTTGGAACTAAAATAAGTGTGTTTAGAGTCATTTTAATGCCTGAAATTGGTCGAAATACAAGCTTCTGAGAAGGAGAAAAAGTCTGTAAAAATGGCAATTTTGGGTCACATTGAGGCTTTAAAAAGTGGTTATTCAAGATGAGGCATAATCCAAATGACATTTTGAATCAATTTTTCTACAGTCCAAAAAATCTAATTTGTGATGAAAAGCGATTACCCGTGACCTGTCAAATTTTCTACAGATGGTCAGAAATGGTAATTTTTTTATATTTATTTTTAGACTGTAAATGACTATTGCATGTGAATTATCACTTTTGGAACTAAAATAAGTGTGTTTAGAGTCATTTTAATGCCTGAAATTGGTCGAAATAGAAGCTACTGAGTAGGAGAAAAAGTCTGTAAAAATGGCAATTTTGGTGACATTGAGGCTTTAAAAAGTAGTTATTCAACATGAGGCACAATCCAAATGACATTTTGAATCAATTTATCTATAGTCCAAAAAAACAATTTTCCAATTAAAAACGATGACCCGTGACCTGTCGAACTTTCTCCAGATGGTCAGAAAAGGTAATTTTTTAATGATGAATTTTTTGACTGTAAATGACTATTGCATGTGAATTATCACTTTTGGAACTAAAATAAGTGTGTTTAGAGTCATTTTAATGCCTGAAATTGGTCGAAATAGAAGCTTCTGAGTAGGCGAAAAGGTCTGTAAAAATGGCAATTTTGGTGACATTGAGGCTTCAAAAAGTAGTTATTCAACATGAGGCACAATCCAAATGACATTTTGAATACATTTTTCTACAGTCCAAAAAATCAATTTCTGATGAAAAACGATGACCCGTGACCTGTCGAACTTTCTCCAGATAGTCAGAAATGGTAATTTTTTAATGTTTAATTTTTTGACTGTAAATGACTATTGCATGTGAATTATCACTTTTGGAGCTAAAATAAGTGTGTTTAGAGTCATTTTAATGCCTGAAATTGGTCGAAATACAAGCTTCTGAGAAGGAGAAAAAGTCTGTAAAAATGTCAATTTTGGTGACATTGAGGTTTTAAAAAGTAGTTATTCAACATGAGGCATAATCCAAATGACATTTTGAATAAATTTTTCTACAGTCCAAAAATCTATTTTCTGATTAAAAGCGATTACCCGTGACCTGTCAAACTTTCTCCAGATGGTCAGAAATGGTAAGTTTTTTTTATATTACATTTTTGGACTGTAAATGACTATTGCATGTGAATTATCACTTTTGGAACTAAAATAGGTGTGTTTAGACTCATTTTAATGCCTGAAATTGGTTGAAATAGAAGCTTCTGAGTAGGAGAAAAAGTCTGTAAAAATGGCAATTTTGGTGACATTGAGGCTTTAAAAAGTAGTTATTCAACATGAGGCACAATCCAAATGACATTTTGAATAAATTTTTCTACAGTCCAAAAAATTAATTTCTGATGAAAAACGATGACCCGTGACCTGTCAAACTTTCTCCAGATGGTCAGAAATGGTAATTTTTTTATATTTAATTTTTGGACTGTAAATGACTATTGCATGTGAATTATTACTTTTGGAACTAAAATAAGTGTGTTTAGAGTCATTTTAATGCCTGAAATCGGTTGAAATAGAAGCTTCAGAGTAGGAGAAAAAGTCTGTAAAAATGGCAATTTTGGAGACATTGAGGCTTCAAAAAGTAGTTATTCAACATGAGGCTCAATACAAATGACATTTTGAATACATTTTTCTACAGTCCAAATAATCAATTTCTGATGAAAAACGATGACCCGTGACCTGTCGAACTTTCTCCAGATAGTCAGAAAAGGTAATTTTCTACTGTTTAATTTGTTGACTGTAAATGACTATTGCATGTGAATTATCACTTTTGGAACTAAAATAAGTGTGTTTAGAGTCATTTTAATGCCTGAAATTGGTCGAAATAGAAGCTACTGAGTAGGAGAAAAAGTCTGTAAAAATGGCAACTTTTGGTGACATTGAGGCTTTAAAAAGTAGTTATTCAACATGAGGCATAATCCATATGGCATTTTGAATACATTTTTCTACAGTCCAAATAATCAATTTCTGATGAAAAACGATGACCCGTGACCTGTCGAACTTTCTCCAGATAGTCAGAAAAGGTAATTTTCTACTAATTAATTTGTTGACTGTAAATGACTATTGCATGTGAATTATCACTTTTGGAACTAAAATAAGTGTGTTTAGAGTCATTTTAATGCCTGAAATTGGTCGAAATAGAAGCTACTGAGTAGGAGAAAAAGTCTGTAAAAATGGCAACTTTTGGTGACATTGAGGCTTTAAAAAGTAGTTATTCAACATGAGGCACAATCCAAATGACATTTTGAATCAATTTATCTATAGTCTAAAACAACAATTTTCTAATTAAAAACGATGACCCGTGACCTGTCAAACTTTCTCCAGATGGTCAGAAAAGGTAATTTTTTAATGATTAAATTTTTGACTGTAAATGACTATTGCATATGAATTATTACTTTTGGAACTAAAATAAGTATGTTTAGAGTCATTTTAATGCCTGAAATTGGTCGAAATACAAGCTTCTGAGAAGGAGAAAAAGTCTGTAAAAATGGCAATTTTGGTGACATTGAGGCTTTAAAAAGTAGTTATTCAACATGAGGCACAATCCAAATGAAATTTTGAATCAATTTATCTACAGTCCAAAAAATCAATTTCTGATTAAAAACGATGACCCGTGACCTGTCGAACTTTCTCCAAATGGTCAGAACAGGTCAGTTTTTTAATGATTAATTTTTTGACTGTAAATGACTGTTGCATGTGAATTATTACTTTTGGAACTGAAATAAGTGTGTTTAGAGTCTTATTAATGCCTGAAATTGGTCGAAATAAAAGCTACTGAGTAGGAGAAAAGGTCTGTAAAAATGGCAATTTTGGTGACATTGAGGCTTTAAAAAGTAGTTATTCAACATGAGGCACAATCCAAATGACATTTTGAATCAATTTATCTATAGTCCGAAAAATCAATTTCTGATTAAAAACGATGACCCGTGACCTGTCGAACTTTCTCCAAATGGTCAGAACAGGTCAGTTTTTTAATGATTAATTTTTTGACTGTAAATGACTATTGCATGTGAATTATCACTTTTGGAACTAAAATAAGTGTGTTTAGAGTCATTTTAATGCCTGAAATTGGTCGAAATACAAGCTTCTGAGAAGGAGAATAAGTCTGTAAAAATGGCAATTTTGGTGACTTTGAGGCTTTAAAAAGTAGTTATTCAACATGAGGCACAATCCAAATGACATTTTGAATCAACTTATCTACAGTCCAAAAAATCAATTTCTGATTAAAAACGATGACCCTTGACCTGTCGAACTTTCTCCAGATGGTCAGAAATGGTAATTTTTTGACTGTAAATGACTATTGCATGTGAATTATCACTTTTGGAACTAAAATAAGTGTGTTTAGAGTAATTTTAATGCCTGAAATTGGTCGAAATACAAGCTTCTGAGAAGGAGAAAAAGTCTGTAAAAATGGAAATTTTGGGTCACATTGAGGCTTTAAAAAGTGGTTATTCAACATGAGGCACAATCCAAATGACATTTTGAATAAATTTTTCTATAGTCCAAAAAATCAATTTCTGATGAAAAACGATGACCCGTGACCTGTCGAACTTTCTCCAGATAGTCAGAAAAGGTAATTTTCTACTGTTTAATTTGTTGACTGTAAATGACTATTGCATTTGAATTATCACTTTTGGAACTAAAATAAGTGTGTTTAGAGTCATTTTAATGCCTGAAATTGGTCGAAATAGAAGCTACTGAGTAGGAGAAAAAGTCGGTAAAAATGGCAATTTTAGTGACATTGAGGCTTTAAAAAGTAGTTATTCAACATGAGGCACAATCCAAATGACATTTTGAATCAATTGCTCTATAGTCCGAAAAAACAATTTTCTAATTAAAAACGATGACCCGTGACCTGTCGAACTTTCTCCAGATGGTCAGAAAAGGTAATTTTTTAATGATTAATTTTTTGACTGTAAATGACTATTGCATGTGAATTATCGCTTTTGGAACTGAAATAAGTGTGTTTAGAGTCATATTAATGCCTGAAATTGGTCGAAATACAAGCTTCTGAGAAGGAGAAAAAGTCTGTAAAAATGGCAATTTTGGTGACATTGAGGCTTTAAAAAGTAGTTATTCAACATGAGGCACAATCAAAATGACATTTTGAGGGGAGTCGCGAGAACAAGATGGCTGCCGTTTGGAGAGCTCCGGCGCTTTTTCGCCCGTTTTTTTATTTAAAACGACGAATCCTGTCAGTTTTGCGGCGCAAATGAGGTCGCTTGGCTTTTGAAAGTCTTACCTGCCGATTGCTGTGATTTCTTCTGGATTTGGACGGTGTTGGAGGCGTTTTTCGGTGTCCAGCCTCTGCTTCCACTTCTACCTTCAGGTTTTCCCAGCCTTGTCTGTCAGGGGGCGGAGCAAGCCTTCAGGAAAGGGCCTGGCTTGGGCCTAGCCACTCCCATAGCCAGTTATAGCTGCTGCACCAGCTTTAAAAAGGATTTTCTCACTGCTGCAATATTTTTTCCTTCATCTTCTTGCTTTGTGGATATTATTTTCGCAATTTTGTTATTTTATTTTATAGTTATTATTACTATACTACATCAACATGGATAATAAAAATATTCATCCTAAAAGGAAGCAACAGGTTTCGCCTCCGCCAATTAAATCAAAGGCGGTAGAGTCTACAGAACCCTCATTAGCCTTAATTTTAGAGGAAATTCAAGCGCTTCGTATCAACACAGATTCCATTGCCTCAGAGATTAAAAATGTTCAAAAGGAAATGGCGAGTCTGTCAATGAAAATCTCTGATAACACAATTAAAATACACGATAATAAGGCTAAGCTTGAGACTTTCGCTCCACTGATAGCTAAAATATCTCCTTTGTCTACCCGACTTCTAGAAATGGAAAATCGTAACAGACAATACAATTTACGCATTTTTAATTTACCAGAGGATGTGGAGGGTGGTAACTGTAGATTGTATCTGGAAAATTTGATTCCTGGGCTTCTACAAATTAAATTTCCAGAAAAATTTGAGATTGACAAGGCCCACAGAATTCCTTCACACCGCAATCCTAAACATACAAAACCTCGTCAAATGATTTTCAAAGTCCTCAGGCATCATCATTTGGTTTTGATTCGCAAGGCAGCACGAGAGATTCCTTCTTTGATGGTTAATGGGAATAACATTTTTATTCACCAAGACTTTGCCAAGGAAACAGTCTCAATCCGCAAGGAATTTTCTGCTCTTCGGCCTCAACTAAGAAGTCTTGGGTTCAAATATGGTCTTTTTGACCCTTCAAAAATGCGTATCTGGAAAGACAATCTGTCAAAATCTTTTCAACATCCTGATGACTTACGTCAGTTTTTGGATCAGCGTTCACAGCAGTCCATGGATACTCATGACTCTAATACTTGATTATAGCTAATTTACGTATTTTCTGACAGGTTAATGGGTCAATGCTACATTGGGCTCCAACGGTTCGGTCATGCTTGTTGAGCGTATGTGCGTCTCATCTTTGATATGTTTGTACCCTGTTTGTTGTTCTCTCTTTTTTTTTAATTTTTCCACCTCTTTTTATTTGTTCTGGAGCTACTATCTTCTCTTATTATTGTTCTCCTTTTTCTCTTTTTCTCCTCTTCTTGATCCTTTTTATTCCTTCTTTCTTCATTATGGCTGATAATCACAATATTAAAGTTGTTTCACTAAATGTTAAAGGTTTACGTCATCCAGTTAAGCGTACAAAAATCTTAGACTATTTAGGTAGTTGTAAGGCAGATATTTGTTTTCTTCAAGAGACTCATATAGATGACAAAACCTTAACTTATATGAAGAAAAAATGGGTAGATACTATTGTTTCATCACCTGCTATTGGTAAAAAAAATGGGGTGGCTATTTTTGTTGCAAAAAAGTTACCTTGCCAAGTCTTAAACAAAATTTCGGACACAGATGGAAGATATATTATAGCCAAAATTAAAATTCATGATTCAGTCATATTTTTACTCAATGTTTATGGTCCTACTGCGGATGACCCTCTTTTTTGGTCTAATATTACCACTGAGGTTCTAAAACTGGGAAAAGTTCCTTTAATTGTTGGAGGTGACTTTAATGTTATTACTGACCCATTATTGGATAGAATGTCCAGTACTAAATTTCGCCCTCCTATGGTTTTTCATGCTTTTAAATCATTTATTCATACCACCAAGTTAGTTGACATTTGGCGTTTGCACTTCCCTACGGAAAAATGTTTTACATTTTTCTCTAATCCACATAATTCACATTCTAGAATTGATTATTTTTTAATTTCCACACAACTAGTTCAATCTGTTAAGACTCCTAAGATTGGTAATATTGACATCTCAGATCATGCCTTGATTTCGTTTGTTCTGAACTTAACTTCAACTTTTGCAAACCAAACTAGGTGGCGTATGAATACTGGAATTATTCTTAATGAACATAATAAGCCTAAAATCTTAAATGCTATTCAAGACTATTTTTTACTCAATCCTGAAGGATCCACTTCTATGGTCAATAGATGGGACGCCTTTAAAGCTTATATTAGGGGTGTAACTATCTCAATTATGGCCTATGAAAATAAAACATTCAATGCTCGTATTAGATGTTTGGAAAAACAAATTGCGAAATTTGAAAGGCTTTTTATTTCATCAAATGATCCTCAATTTAAAGTCAAGCTACAAAAACTTCGATATGAATTTAACTCAATCCTTAGTACAAGAGCTGGCATCCAAATTTCTAACTCTAAGGCTAAATTCCGTTTTAATGCCAACAGGTCTGGGAAGCTTTTAGCTAATTACTTACGCATAAAAAAAGATAAAACGCAAATTACCTCAATTCACGGCCCTAATGGTAATATTGCAATATCTCATAATGATATTGTTAAGGAATTTTTGGATTTTTATTCTACTTTATATAATAAGCCTGATCCTCATGATCCCTCCATACTGGACTCTTTTTTAAATACATGTAATTTGCCCAAAATTTCACACTCGGACAGGCTTGGGCTAGATTTACCCATTACTACAGATGAAATTTTAGCTGCTATTAAATCTATTAAAACAAATAAATCCCCTGGCCCAGATGGTATTCCAGCTGAGTTTTATAAAGAGTTCCAATCCCAACTTTTGCCTTATTTATTTCAACTTTTTACTTTTTTTGGTTCTTCGGGAACGGTCTCCGGTTCTTTTACTGATGCTTTAATTATTGTACTTCCTAAGCCAGATAAAGACCCCACTCTTGTTTCAAATTACCGCCCTATTTCTTTAATTAATCAAGATTGTAAATTGTATGCTAAAATACTTGCTTCCAGACTGGCTCCTGTATTGGATTCTATTATACATCTTGACCAATCCGGTTTTAGGAAGAATAGATATTCTACAAATAACACAAGAACCTTATTACATGTTATTGAACAGAGTTCCACTTTAAGTTCCCCTGCAGGAATTTTGGCTTTGGATGCAGAGAAAGCTTTCGACAAAATTCACTGGCAATTTTTATTTCAAACCTTACTATCATTTAATTTTGGTACTTCGTTTATACGCATGATTTCTGCTCTGTATTATGCCCCTACTGCTCGTTTATTTATCAATAGCCAAGTATCTAGTCAGTTTTCTCTTTTTAGAGGCACGAGACAAGGCTGTCCCCTCTCTCCACTTTTATTTCTCATTGGAATTGAACCTTTCCTTACTCATATACGACAATGTGTTAATATTAAAGGTATTAAGATTAAGGAGATTAATATCAAAACTTTCGCATATGCTGATGATGTGCTGTTATTTATTAGTGAACCTATATCCTCAATGCCTGCCTTATTAGCCATTATTGCAAAATATTCCATGGTTTCTGGCTATAAACTTAATATTAATAAAACTGAATTCTTCCCTTTAAACATTTTTTGTACTCCTGATATGTTACCCATGGCTGATATTGTGTGGCAAAAAGATAAATTAAAATATCTTGGGATTCTATTTGCGTCCTCCATAAAAGCAACATTAACATTAAATAGTAACTTTATTCTGAATTATATCAAAGATAAAACATCTAAATGGTCTTCACTGCACCTCTCTTGGTGGGGAAGAATGGACTCCATTAAAATGACTATTGCTCCTAAAATTTTCTATACACTTGCTATGATTCCTATTCAATTTCCATTACAATTCTATAAAGACATTGATAGACTTCTTTCCAAATTTCTCTGGAACAATAAACCAGCTCGTATTGGTTATAAGAAATTAAAAATACCTAAATGCAATG
Source organism: Triturus cristatus (assembly GCF_964204655.1). Classification (NCBI taxonomy): domain Eukaryota; kingdom Metazoa; phylum Chordata; class Amphibia; order Caudata; family Salamandridae; genus Triturus; species Triturus cristatus. The sequence continues at coordinate 966,398,514 of NC_140589.1, forward strand.
CTGGATTTGGCGTGCCTGACTTTTTTCTATATCACAAGGCCTTTATACTGAAACAAAGTTCCATATGGTTTCCTCCTTCCTCTTTAAATAACCAACCTACATGGCTTCATATAGAGCAGTCTCTTGTGGCCCCTTTTCCATTGACCGCCTTACTAACAATGTCCAATAGGTCAACATATGTGCATAAGTCGGTTATTATTAAATCCGCTAAACTCATTTTTAATGACCTGGATTCAATTTTTTTGACCCCTATGAATCATACTGAAGATCTGTCATTGTGGCATAGTAATGTGATTAAATTGAATAGAAATGTTAATTTTTGGAATGCTTGGATTAAAGCTGGTGTCTTGTATCTTAAAGATATCTATTTTGACAATGTTTTTATTTCTTTTGAAGCTTTACAAATGAAATTTAGTTTACCTCATTCTGATTTGATTAAATATGAATCTTTATGTGATTCAATTTTAGACTCTTTCCCTCATGGTATTCCGTTTAATGTTAAAGCAGATTTAGCACTATATATTCGAACTATCTCTATGTCATCGCATACTGTCTCTATTTTATATAAGAAATTATCTAATTCTATAGGAAACAATTTAAATATTATTTCAACATTCTGGAATGCTGAGCTTTCACTTTCTTTGTCCAACGATACTTGGACGGCTGTTTGGCTTAATAGTATTTCAGGATGGCTGCCTGTTTCACTTTACCAAACCAATTCTTATATTTTATTTAATTGTTTATGGACCCCAGTGCGTTTATTTCGTGCTAAATTGATGCAAGACGACCTATGTTGGCATTGTAAATTGCTTCCTGGATCATTACGACATATGCTTTTTGAATGTCCATTAATTTTTATATTTTGGTCTGATGTTTGGGATATTATTCAACAAATATTTCATATTCATGATGTTATTTCTTACGAAATATTAATATGTAAATCTGTTGGTCTTTTGCATAACTTATCTGAATTAGAAGGTAAACTGTTTAATTTCCTACTGTCAGCTGCTTTAAAGTCCATTACTTTTTGCTGGAAGGATATTTCGTCTTTATCGGTTCATGCTTGGTGGTCATGGGTCATTTTTACAAGAAGAGGTGCTCAATTATCCCTGCAAGGGATCAATCATAATTCTAAGTTGTTTCACTCTTTCTGGTTACCTATAGATATATACTTATCTTTATAATTGTTTATTTATACTTGATCCACCGTTTTACAGTCATTCTACTTCAAGATTTCTATGATGATTATAGCTCTTTTTTCTAAATAAGTTGACATCGCAATTTTTCATGGCTCCTTCCCTTCTTTTTAGTTTGTCATCCCGCCTTTACTTGATTATTTATACTTCTTTACCTATTGTATTTAGAATTGTTTTTTAAAATTTCTTATTTTACATAGGTATTTTCGCTTATGATCAATTTTTTTTTCTGTATTGTCTGTATTGTTTAATATTATGGAAAAATTTAATAAAAAAATATTTTGAACTGAAAATGACATTTTGAATCAATTCATCTATAGTCCGAAAAAACAATTTTCTAATTAAAAACAATGACCCGTGACCTGTCGAACTTTCTCCAAATGGTCAAAAAAGGTCAGTTTTTTAATGATTAATTTTTTGACTGTAAATGACTGTTGCATGTGAATTATTACTTTTGGAACTGAAATAAGTGTGTTTAGAGTCATATTAATGCCTGAAATTGGTTGAAATAGAAGCTACTGAGTAGGAGAAAAGGTCTGTAAAAATGGCAATTTTGGTGACATTGAGGCTTTAAAAAGTAGTTATTCAACATGAGGCACAATCCAAATGACATTTTGAATACATTTTTCTACAGTCCAAAAAATCAATTTCTGATGAAAAACGATGACCCGTGACCTGTCGAACTTTCTCCAGATGGTCTGAAAAGGTAATTTTTTATTGTTTAATTTGTTGACTGTAAATGACTATTGCATGTGAATTATCACTTTTGGAACTGAAATAAGTGTGTTTAGAGTCATTTTAATGCCTGAAAATGGTCGAAATAGAAGCTTCTGAGTAGGAGAAAAAGTCTGTAAAAATGTCAATTTTGGGTCACATTGAGGCTTTAAAAAGTGGTTATTCAACATGAGGCACAATCCAAATGACATTTTGAATCAATTTTTCTATAGTCCAAAAAATCGATTTTCTGATGAAAAGCGATTACCCGTGACCTGTCGAACTTTCTCCAGATGGTCAGTAATGGTAATTTTTTTTATATTTAAATTTTGGACTGTAAATGACTATTGCATGTGAATTATCACTTTTGGAACTAAAATAAGTGTGTTTAGAGTCATTTTAATGCCTGAAATTGGTCGAAATAGAAGCTTCTGAGTAGGGGAAAAAGTCTGTAAAAATGGCAATTTTGGTGACATTGAGGCTTTAAAAAGTAGTTATTCAACATGAGGCACAATCCAAATGACATTTTGAATCAATTTATCTACAGTCCAAAAAATTTATTTCTGATTAAAAACGATGACCCGTGACCTGTCGAACTTTCTCCAGATGGTCAGAAATGGTAATTTTTTTAATGAATAATTTTTTGACTGTAAATGACTATTGCATGTGAATTATTACTTTTGGAACTCAAATAAGTGTGTTTAGAGTCATTTTAATGCCTGAAATTGGTCGAAATACAAGCTTCTGAGAAGGAGAAAAAGTCTGTAAAAATTGCAATTTTGGTGACATTGAGGCTTTAAAAAGTAGTTATTCAACATGAGGCACAATCCAAATGACATTTTGAATAAATTATTCTACAGTCCAAATAATCAATTTCTGATTAAAAACGATGACCCCTGACCTGTCGACCTTTCTCCAGATGGACAGAAATGGTAAGTTTTTTTATATTTAATTTTTGGACTGTAAATGACTATTGCATGTGAATTATCACCTTTGGAACTAAAATAAGTGTGTTTAGAGTCATTTTAATGCCTGAAATTGGTTGAAATAGAAGCTTAAGAGTAGGAAAAAAAAGTCTGTAAAAATGGCAATTTTGGAGACATTGTGGCTTCAAAAAGTAGTTATTCAACATGAGGCACAATCCAAATGACATTTTGAAAACATTTTTCTACAGTCCAAATAATCAATTTCTGGGACGCGCTTAGAGACCAGAAGCTGTGGCACTATTTGCTCTACCAATCTACTCACCAGCCGTGAGGTGAACGGCTCTTCAGACGGGGGTATCCAGCGCTATCTCTCCTCTACCATCGCCGTGAGGGGAACGGCTGAACGGAACACCATCCCCCAGCATCCCTTGCCTTCGGCGCAGCGAACCACGTCATCTGGGAGCACAGGAGCTCCGTAAAAGCGGCCGGGTGCCTCCGCAGCGCGGGACGCGCTTAAAGACCAGAGGCTGTGGCACTATTTGCTCTACCAATCTACTCACCAGCCGTGAGGTGAACGGCTCTTCAGACGGGGGTATCCAGCGCTATCTCTCCTCTACCATCGCCGTGAGGGGAACGGCTGAACGGAACACCATCCCCAGGCATCCCTTGCCTTCGGCGCAGCGACCCACGTCATCTGGGAGCGCCGGAGCTCCGTAAAAGCGGTTGGGTGCCTCCGCAGCGCGGGACGCGCGCGGGCCAAGGGCGGGCCCGTCCTTGCCCATCACTGCCTGGAACGGACTGGACTGGGCAATTCCTCTAACGCCTCTCACACGCTATACAACTCAAGGTACTGTCGTCCTATTGTTATACCAGGCCCTTTGCAAGCAACAGTGTTATATGAAGTTGAATACCTGTGTAATTATTGTTACTGCTTTTGTTGTGCCAGGCTAGCCTGTAGTTCACTCTTTGGTCATTACTATGCCACCAAAGGACGCTAAAGCTAGGGTGGCCAATGTACATCTTTCAGGGACAATGGACGAATTTGTTACAAAGGTCAACAGTGTCATTGATCAAGAAATTATGTTTCTGGAGCGTCGTGTTTCCCAGGACCTTGCAGCAGCCAGGAGGTCCTCCCTGGGATACCTTGTTAATGCACGATCTCCAGCACGACAAACTCCATCCCCCACAAGTACAACTGGATCCGATGTGGATTTAACGGCCCAGGACTTGCCAGCCAGTGGAATGGTTGCTGATGTCCCTGTGGAGGACCAGTCCATGGCCCTCGACTCCTTGCTATTATCCCCTTGCCCGCTGCCAACTGCCCCTAGTACAGCTCCTGAGTGTAGCACTAGGCAGCTTCGAGAACGTAATCCTGGGGCAATTCCCAAAAGCAAACAAGGGCGTCCACCCAATATTGGCAGAAAGGGCAAATACACTAAAAGTAAACATAAAGTGCCAAATCAAATTGGGAAATTGAATCAAACCCCTGATCCTCCTGAGCAATCCCTGCAGGTGGTTTTATCGGATAACCCTGCCCCTCAATCTCACTTATCACCAATTAGGATAATAAGCCAGGACGAGGGAGGGGGGCAAAGTGAAGCGGGCCAGGGAGGGACCCGAGATCCATCGTATATATATGATATACGGGACGTAATTAGGTCCTCCCTTCGCCCTGTGGAGGACAGATTACTTAAAATCGAACAGTATCTAGCCAGGATTGAACGCAACCTAGGGGGCCTGTCCTTCGCGTCTAACATCACTCACCATTTAGAGGCCCCAAATATATCGGCTAATCCTAGAGCAAAGAAAGTCCTGTTGGCCCCCAAAGTTCTACCAACAGCCCACTTTGAAAGCCAACCCACAACTGTAACTAACATGCCCACTCCAGCCCGTAACCCTAGGAAACCTAACCCGCCTAGTATAACTCAATCGAAAGAGGTTGCTAGGCCACTGACACCTAGGTCCCCCACTAGGGCTAACATTCCCAACCTACCACCTGAAACTGCTCCCTATGTTGTAATTCTAGCAGTAGTCCCCAAACTGGCCAATAACGCAGTTGAGTCATCCACAACCCTAAGGAACAGGGATGTACACTGGCTCAACAAAAACAGACCATTACCGCCGCACATTAGCTCCAAAATTCTCATGGTAAGAAGGGTCCCATGGGTAGGCCATCTAGCCAAGAACATAAGGGGGGACTGTATTTTAATTAATTTTAATGACACTAAAACTGTTGAGCATATCTGCCATTGGAGGCCCACTACCTCAGGATCATGCATCTCAGCTCTCCCTTTAACTTATTTTTATACCCCCGGGCATTTTACGGAACCATGGACGGTTGTACATAGAAAAGGGAGGTGTCTTCCATTGGGGAGTTGGTCCACACCCCCATTGCCCCTAGATTTTATCCCCACGGAAAATCGCTACAGCAGCCTAGAGGCTGTTGACTGACTGGAGGACAGTAAACTTATTTCAGCCACTCCTCCGCCTTCCTCAGGCTGCTGTTCACTAGAGTCTATTACACCCTCCGACTACCCGGGCCCGAATTCATTCACCCCATTAACCATACCTAAGAGGTCCACTACTAATCCTGACCCCCTCCAAACCCATCCCCCAAGCGCTCCTACTCCCAGGGTGATCATTCCTAGTCTTCTCAAGATTGTCTCCTGGAATGTAGCTGGTTTACGTAACAAGCTAGATCTCCCTGACTGGAATGAATTTATAGAGGAACATGACATATGTATTTTCCAGGAAACCTGGAGTGTCGATCCACTGTATAAGCCGGGGTTCTGCTGTTTCTTTACATCAGCCATCGCATCAGGCCGTGGCCGCCCCTCTGGCGGCCTTATGGTCTGGATCAGGGCAGATCTTAATCTGAAGGTCACCATCGATAGCTGCTCCTCGCCAGACCTAATGAGACTCATTATCAAAGGTACTCAGAGCTGTTCCTCTTGGGAACTCTTCAATGTCTATTCTCGTGGTACCCAAGGGGGTGCCAAGTCGTCCACCATCACAGCCCTCTCAGAAATACTTTCCACATGCCCTCCCAACTCTTACCTTCTTGTCGCTGGTGATTTTAATTGTTCCTTCGAACCGCTCGCCAGAGAAGACATACTGGGCATACAAGATGAGGACACCAGATGGAGCATCCCCTTACTTTCTCTCAACCCCGTAAAAAGATGGTCCCCGGCCGTAATCCAAATGAACGCCCTAGCATTAGAATTTGGCTTAAGAGCTGCCAATGGGCGTACACCATCCGATCTAGCGGGCGCTAATACCTTTAATAGGGTTGGCAGCCAAAGTAGAATCGATTACATCCTGATCGACAGGAGGGGATGGAAATTTGTTGTCGACATGATCGTAACACCATCAATCAACAGCGACCATAACCCCCTGTCCCTCAGCATGCGGGAGATTTGGCATAGACAGGATACAACCTCTCATTCAGGAATGCAAATGATGACTAAGATGCTCCAGCCCTCTAATTGCGGCAGATTCCTTAAATGGTCTAAAATTGCCCTCAGCGATACAAAACTTGTCACGCTGGAGAATATCCTTACTGACTATACCTTTAGGCTTTCTCAGTACCTAAGGACAAGCCTAGCCATACCAAAGTCTATGAGGAAACTATGAACGCAATTGGCACTCTGTTCCTTGACCATAGGAAAAAATCTAATCCCAGAGTTAAGTCAGAAAACGAGTGGTTCAACAAAGACTGCAGACTAAAGAAAAACAGCCTAATCTCTGCAATTAAATCTAGCAACCCTGGTGAGGTCAGGCAAGCGAGGTTGCTTTACAGGCAAGCACTTGCTTCCGCTAATAAAGACTGGGACGAACAGCGCTGGATTTCACTAAAACTAGCGAGCCACGCAAAAAATGGCGAGCTATTTTGGTCTATCCTGAGAAGATCTACCAACCATGCCCAGGCCCAAATCCCTAACCACATCACGGACAGGGATTGGTTCAACCATTTTAGGAACCTGTATGCGGGGGTGGAGGATGCGGATGATCCTCCCACCTGCCTAAGGTCCACAGTTAAACTTCCCGACCCCATTCCATTTCCAAGGATTGAGGAGAAAGAGGTTCAAATTGCCATTGATAAGATTGTATCCGCCAAGGCTCCAGGACCAGATGGCATTCCGGGAGACCTTTTCAAAGCTAACACCGAGGGCTGGGCTATGTTTTTTACAATTTTTACCAACAGCTTATTGAATGGATCATCTGTGCCAGAGTCTTGGAAAGGTGCAGAAGTAATCCCCATCTTCAACAAGGGCTCCAGGTGAGACCCGGCGAATTATCGCCCAATTAGCCTTATTGACTCTGGCCAGAAATTGGTCGGTAGGGTCCTCCTGGAGAGGATACATTCCTGGGTGGACGAAAAAGGGATCTTAACAAAGTTCCAGGCAGGCTTTAGGGCCTGCACCAGTACAATTGACCAAGCATTTAGGCTAATGCTTCTTTACTGGAAGACGGTGACTATCGGTAAGGGCACCCTATATCCCGCGTTCATTGACCTTAAGACCGCCTTTGACTTGGTCCCTCGTGACCGCTTGTGGCTGATTCTGGAGGAGCTGGGAATCCCCTCCTACATTTTGAAACTCCTTATTCGAATGCACAAAGAGAACTTCGCTTGTATTAGATGGGGGACCCAGGGCCAGAAAACCAATAAAATACCAGTGAACAGAGGGGTTCGCCAAGGTTATGTCTTGGCACCAACACTTTTCACATTGTTTGTGAATGGCGTGGTCTCCTTTCTGCTTGAAGTTGATGCGGATGTCCCCGCTTTGGCGGGTGACAAAGTCCCCGCCCTTCTTTTTGTGGACGACACACTTTTAATTTCAAAAACACCGTCAGGACTCCAGAAGCTTTTACAGCGCTTCTCTTTGTTCTGCGAGCAGAGAGGTCTTGTCATCAACACTGCCAAAACCAAACTCCTCTATTTCAATCCTTCTAGATCCTCCGGCTCCACTCTGACCCTAGATGGGAAACCATTGGAGCGTGTCAGGGAGTTTGATTACTTGGGAATCAGAATCTCTGACAGGCTCAAATGGCAGCCCCACATAGATAAAATGGCACTTAATCACAAACGGGTAACTGGAGCCATGGGAAAGGAATTCCGTGCCTCTACCACTAAACCCATTGCCCCAGTATTAAACATCTATGCCACAAAGGCGGTGGGTAGTGCTCTTTATGGCGCGGAACTATGGGGCTTCAGCTGTGTAGACTCACTTGTGACCAATGAAAACAAGTTCTTTAGAGAACTTGTATCTCTCCCTAGGGGTACCCCAACCAAACCACTCTTGAGCGACTTTGGTAGGCGCTCAATTAGAGATCTAGCCACCCTTCGCCCTCTGTTATACCGGGCGCGGCTGTGGCGCACCCCTGAGCTTTCCAACTATGCCGATGGGCTCAGGGAGGTTATGAATATGCAAGGAGCCCATAAAATCGAGTGGCTCACACATATTAAAAAACTTTTGGTCGCAATCGGCCTCACCTCTGATCGGCCCCTGGGGGCGCCAATATCAAAGGAGGAAGCGAAACGAGCTTTCTGGGCGTGGGTGGATGCCTCGGAACAAAGAGATCCTAACATTGGAAGGTTGACAGAGGCTTTTCACCAGCATAAACTTACTCCTCTTTTAGAACCTTACCTTGATTTTATCACCAAGCCTAAGGATAGATCTCTTTTTATCCAGTTTAGATTCGGGACACTCCCACTACGTGATCGTACCAGCAAGTGGAAACCCCCCCATAAGACTCTTCCAGATTGTCCATTCTGCACTGGCGCTATTGAAAATATCTCCCATTTTTTCTTCGCCTGCCCAGCCTATTTATTACCTAGAATGAAATGGCTTAGGCCTGTTTGTTTACTCCTAGGAACAAGGGATTACATTGATGCTATGAGAATCCTTAAAACCTCTACTAACACTACTATAGTTTGTGGGGTGGCCAAATTCCTAGGTTGGGCATGGCTAATGAGACAGAGATTTATTAGTTCCAGCTAAATCTTTTTATCTTTTTTTAACTCCCAAAGCTGCAAAATTTAATACATTTTTAGATATTTATTGTATATTACCCAACTGGATTTTCTTACGACATGTCTTAAAAATGAATTTGTAATTGTTTTTATGTATTTTGTGCTTTTATGACATTACATGTCGAAATAAAGCTTTGATTGACAGAAATGGTAACTTTTTTAATGTTTAATTTTTTGACTGTAAATGACTATTGCATGTGAATTCTCACTTTTGGAACTAAAATAAGTGTGTTTAGAGTCATTTTAATGCCTGAAATTGGTCAAAATACAAGCTTCTGAGAAGGAGAAAAAGTCTGTAAAAATAGCAATTTTGGGTCACATTGAGGCTTTAAAAAGTGGTTTTTCAACATGAGGCATAATCGAAATGACATTTTGAATCAATTTTTCTACAGTCCAAAAAATCGATTTTCGGAAGAAAATCGATTACCCGTGACCAGTCGAGCTTCCTCCAGATGGTCAGAAATGGTAATTTTTTTTATATTTAATTTTTGGACTGTAAATGACTATTGCATGTGAATTATCACTTTTGGAACTAAAATAAGTGTGTTTAGAGTCATTTTAATGCCTGAAAATGGTCGAAATAGAAGCTTCTGAGTAGGAGAAAAGGTCTGTAAAAATGGCAATTTTGGTGACATTGAGGCTTCAAAAAGTAGTTATTCAACATGAGGCACAATCCAAATGACATTTAAATACATTTTTCTACAGTCCAAAAAATCAATTTCTGATGAAAAACTATGACCCGTGACCTGTCGAACTTTCTCCAGATGGTCAGAAAAGGTAATTTTCTACTGTTTAATTTGTTGACTGTAAATGACTACTGCATGTGAATTATCACTTTTGGAACTAAAATAAGTGTGTTTAGAGTCATTTTAATGCCTGAAATTGGTCGAAATAGAAGCTACTGAGTAGGAGAAAAAGTCTGTAAAAATGGCAATTTTGGTGACATTGAGGCTTTAAAAAGTAGTTATTCAACATGAGGCACAATCCAAATGACATTTTGAATCAATTTATCTATAGTCCAAAAAAACAATTTTCTAATTAAAAACGATGACCCGTGACCTGTCGAACTTTCTCCAAATGGTCAGAAAAGGTAGTTATTTAATGATTAATTTTTTGACTGTAAATGACTATTGCATGTGAATTATTAATTTTGGAACTAAAATAAGTGTGTTTAGAATCATTTTAATGCCTGAAGTTGGTCGAAATACAAGCTTCTGAGAAGGAGAAAAAGTCTGTAAAAATGGCAATTTTGGTGACATTGAGGCTTTAAAAAGAAGTTATTCAACATGAGGCATAATCCAAATGACATTTTGAATCAATTTTTCTACAGTCCCAAAAATCTATTTTCTGATGAATAGCAATTACCCGTGACCTGTCAAACTTTCTCCAGATGGTCAGAAAAGGTAATTTTTTACTGTTTAGGTTTTTGACTGTAAATGACTATTGCATGTGAATTCTCACTTTTGGAACTAAAATAAGTGTGTTTAGAGTCATTTTAATGCCTGAAATTGGTCAAAATACAAGCTTCTGAGAAGGAGAAAAAGTCTGTAAAAATAGCAATTTTGGGTCACATTGAGGCTTTAAAAAGTGTTTATTCAACATGAGGCATAATCGAAATGACATTTTGAATACATTTTTCTACAGTCCAAAAAATCAATTTCCGATGAAAAACGATGACCCGTGACTAGGCCTGGGCAGTAAATTCCGTTCCGTTCGCGGAATTTACGGAATTTGGGTAATTTCGCGTTCCGCGGAGAACGCGAAATTGCCCAAAAATCTGCGTTCCGCGACTTCGCGAAATTTTTTGCATGTTCGCGTTCTCAATATGCGTGTTCGCGAGATATTTCACCCCGAGCACGCAAACAGCGATCGCGAACAGGAAAAAAGTATCGCGAACAAGCAATTCCACGTGTTCGCGGAATTTCTGCGTGTTCGCGGAGATTTTTTACCGTTTCGCGGAGATTTGCGTAACGCGATTACGCGAATTCCGCCCACCCCTACCCGTGACTTGTCGAACTTTCTCCAGATAGTCAGAAAAGGTAATTTTCTACTGTTTAAGTTGTTGACTGTAAATGACTACTGCATGTGACATGTGACTACTGCATGGGGCGACATTCTAACCTGCATTCGAGGCCAACACGCTCTGTCTCACCTGCCAGATTTCCTGGGTGCAGTTTCGCGACCTTCGTTGTCTCCCTCCCGCCGCCGCCATCCTCAACGCGGCCGCTGTGCGGAGGGGGACTACCCTTCCCAGGATCCTTTGCAGCGGACAGGAAGCGGAACCTGAACCCGCCTCCTGTATTCTCGCGCCTGGAGGCGCTTAAAAGCAACGTGAGTCCCTGACAAAGCGGGCGACATTCTAACCTGCATTCGAGGCCAACACGCTCTGTCTCACCTGCCAGATTTCCTGGGTGCAGTTTCGCGACCTTCGTTGTCTCCCTCCCGCCGCCGCCATCCTCAACGCGGCCGCTGTGCGGAGGGGGACTACACTTCCCAGGATCCTTTGCAGCGGACAGGAAGCGGAACCTGAACCCGCCTCCTGTATTCTCGCGCCTGGAGGCGCTTAAAAGCAACGTGAGTCCCTGACAAAGCGGGCGACATTCTAACCTGCATTCGAGGCCAACACGCTCTGTCTCACCTGCCAGATTTCCTGGGTGCAGTTTCGCTACCTTCGTTGTCTCCCTCCCGCCGCCGCCATCCTCAACGCGGCCGCTGTGCGGATGGGGACTACCCTTCCCAGTATCCTTTGCAGCGGACAGGAAGCGGAACCTGAACCCGCCTCCTGTATTCTCGCGCCTGGAGGCGCTTAAAAGCAACGTGAGCCCCCGCCTCGCGGGTCCGCGCGCAGGCAGCGCCAGGCTAAGCCCGGGCAAAGGGCGGGCCGTCTGTGGCCGTCCGGGGCCGACGGAGGCCGGGCTGGGCCACCTCCTTTGGTCTTCCAATTATATGGACTTGCTGTGTAGGTAAGATTGGGTGGTAAACATCTACTCGCGCTTGCGCTTGAGAGTTCTGGTTTGCTTATGAGGATGGGGAAAACGGTGCCCACTAGTGGTCCCATCCGGCCTAATACCAGACAGAATACATCTATTAATACCCCTCTCCCAAGTCTAACAGCCATAGACCGCATGTTACAGAAAACCATCGGGGTTGTTGTTTCAGCAATAGAGACCACTGAAAGACGCCTCTCACTCCCTATTGGATGTGCCCCTCCTGTATGGCCGGTTGATTCATCTACTACCGTGGCTAATTCCTGCGATTCTATGTTGTTGACCTCCTATATTGGATTACCAGGCCCTCGTAAAAGTACTGAATCGTCTACAGTGGCTCATATTGTACAACCTGATTTGTCACCCAGGGTAAGCAGACTTTCGACTACCCTGGATCTTCAGGGACAGGACTTAAGTACAGATTTTCAACCACCTAATGACATTATTGATCTAGATGGTAGTACTACCCATTTGTCACCTAATGTTTCAGACTCAGCAACAACCAATGTTGCTACTTCACCGGTTAGAACTAGAGGGCAAAAGGCCAAAAGCAAGTTAAAGCACATAGAGAAAATTCAGCCCGCATATAAACAAAGGGGCAAAACTTGCAGGAATTATTCTAAAAAGGCAGGTAACCTATTTGGCCGTAAGGGGGTGTTACCTGTAACTCAGCCAAATGCTCCTGTTGTCCAGTGTGATGATATCGTACATATGGTTGGCAAGGAGGGTTTTTGGGAGAAGATGGAATCTTTATTTTCGACACGCATAGGGCCCATTTTAGACAAAATATGTGATTTAGAAGTACGGATGGATTCCTTCGAACAACATTTAACACAAATCCCCCACTTATTTAAGTCTACCCAATCGTTACTGGTTACCCCGCAAATGGAACCTACTATAAATAAACCTGCATCTGAAGCTGTTTCACGTATGACTGTGGGTGTTAAGGACAAACCAAGTGGCGCAGTTATCCAACATTCAGCCCCTAGTACTTTACCCCATAGCACTAACAACAACAGTTGTAATTTGACTGCTCAGGGGAATCATGAAGAGAATGGTATAGCTCCGCAGGAAAAAGCTGTCACCTTTATGGAAGGCACCGAGAAACATGGAGGCTCAGCAACAGATCAGTTAAGGGGCACTCGTCAATTTGATGATTTTAAAAGTAATAATGTCCCTCCTGTTATGAACCTGCCACCCGAGTGCGGAGCATATGTCGCAGTTTTGTGTAACATCCCCAGATTACGGAAAGGGCAATTGGAAACAAATGCTTCTCTTAAAAACAAAACCCTTTATTGGTTAAGCAAAAATTGTGGGTTCTCAATCCTAGATGCTGATCAGATCTTGCTTACTCAAAGAGTGGGTTGGATAGGCCCTACATCTAAAGGTTTTGAAGGGGACTGCGTCATTATTGATTTTGGATCACCTTTTTGGGTTCATAAAGTTTTATCTAGAGCCCCTCCGCCTTCTAGTTGGGAATATAATACTACCCTCTTGCCACTTGCCTATTTTTATAAATTCCCTGTATTTAACAATTCAGTTTTTGGCCATAGGGCACCTCACGTTAGGAACAAGTGGCTGCCTATGGGACCTGTGGGTAGTTCTGTGTTCTCCCCTTTACCACTCTATAATAGGTTTCAATGTCTGTCACAATTGGAGGATAACGATTGACACGGAACTTCACTAGATAACATAGTGGGAAATTCAGATAAGGGGACTATGGCGAACCCCAACATATTTATGAGGCAAAGTGAAGTCATTACCAATTGTCAGGAACCTATTATAACGAATGGGTCACTGGTTATAAATGACTCTAGTGCGCCTGATATTTTAACAGCTAGTATACTCAGCGAGCCCATCGTGAATTTGGAAGTACCAACAAACAGGTACAATGATAAGATCGCCAAGATCCCAGAAGGGTATTCATTAACAACCTGGAACATCGCAGGTCTTGGAAGCAAATTAGGTACTCCCTTTTGGCTGGATTTTATTAACCGTGGAAGTGACATAATTTGTTTCCAAGAAACATGGTGTACAGATTGTGTCACTGTGGAAGGTTACACCTCATATTGTGTTGATGCGATACCTTCTCCAATGGGAAGAGCTAAGGGAGGACTATTGTTGCTTATCTCAACTAAACTGATTGGATGTAAAGTTATCTCTTACTCTATAATTGACAGTTTTAGTCAAGTTTTGCGCCTAACATTCCCTGTTGGAAAGGATCTGGTTCTAATTAATTTTTATAATAATAACTTTCGCAGGGATAGGGGAGCTTGCTTAGTTTCACTGGAAAAAGAATTGGATAATGTATTAAATATCTCACCTAAGTTGACTGTTGTTGTGTGGGTGGGTGATTTTAATATCCAAGCCTGTCCCACCACATTTATTAACTCATGTGGTTATATGAACTCTTTTTCATCCACTGTAGGGACTAAGGACGATATGATACATTTCCCTCATTGTGACTATGGCATGACCCTTCATGCTCTAATGGCCAAACTTGACCTTGAGCTACTGGATTGCACCGAGAGAAAGGGCCATATTAAATGTCCATCATTCACTGGCCGAGATGCAAACAGTAATATTGATCACATCTTATTAACTAGGAATAGTCCCTATGTGGACCTTTAGATAACTGAACAGGTGGTTAGTGACCACAATAGTATTTCCATAGTCCTGTTGGCATGGGGTAACAAATTGACTAATACTGATTCCACAATTACTGATATTCTACCCATCAGACCAAATGGAATGAGAATCAAATGGGATGGTGTAGACCCACATAAGATCCAATCGGTTGTGGTAAATAGTTGTAGGGACAGCATTAATTACTGTCTAAGGGATGAGGTTACCTCTGGTAAACTTTGTATGGAATTCACTAATATTAATAAGGTGATAAGCGATGTTTTAACCCGGAAATCCAAAGGCCCCAAACATGTTGGTAAGAAGTGGTTCAATTCTGAATGCATGGAGATATTAACTAACTTAAAGTTAGCTTTAAAGTCCAAACCCCGTGACAAAACTTTAGTCCGTAAATTACGATATGCTTATAAACAAGCTGTCCTTGCCCATAAAAAGGCGATGAGATCAGATGCCTGGGATAAGCTAGGCTTCGCAAGTGAAACCGGAAATATAAAATTATTTTGGGAAATTATAAATAGTCCCTTTTTAAAGGATGATCATATCCCTGAGCTGACGTCCCATGTTAATTGCACAGAATGGATAGAACATTATTCTAATATTTTTAATCCAGATAAGGTTTTCTTAGGTCAGTTTTTATTAAACAATTCTATTTGGCCATTTGCGCCACTGATGATTGGCGTCGATGAGGTGCGGGAAGGGATGGCAAATAGTAAAGGGGGCAAGGCACCAGGCCCGGACGGTGTCCCGATCGACTTATATAAAGCCGAAATAGATCTATGGGCACCAATGCTGACAAGAATTTTTAATGCTGCATCTGAGGGGGATTTTCCAAAATCTTGGGCAGAATCATTGATTGTCCCTCTATACAAGAAGGGTTCTCGATCCGAAGCATGTAATTACCGCCCTATTTCATTGTTAGATTCTTCAATTAAAGTACTAAGTAGGGTACTATTAAAAAGATTGGAAGACTGGGCTGCAGATTCAGACATTCTAACCCCAGTTCAATATGGGTTCAGGAAAGGCATTGGGACTATCGAGCAATGTCTTAATCTGGATTTGCTTATTAATAAATATACCACAGTGAAAGGAGGTAACTTGTTTTTATGTTTCGCTGATTTGAGCAGTGCATTTGATTTGGTGGACCACTCGCTCCTTTGGCCAGTATTGCTTGACCTTGGTGCTCCGGAGGAGATAGTATTCTTTCTAGCAAGACTTTATGAAAAACTCTCTTGCAGTGTACGCTATGGGCCCACTGGCGAGCGAACTCCCTTCTTCACCGTGCGTAGAGGTATAAGGCAAGGATGTGTTATGGCACCTTTTTTATTCTCTCTCTTTATTAATCAAATTGCTTCAACTTTAAACAATATTCCAGCTGATGCTCCCAAAATTGACAAAATGGTCGTCTCAGTATTGTTATACGCGGACGACGCGGTCCTAATTTCCCGCACCCCTTTGGGCTTACAACGTCTTATTGACGCTTTTACTCATTTTATAAATAGCAGGAAATTGTTGATTAATAAATCCAAGACTTTTACAATGACTTGTGGTAAAAAATCAAAGTCACCATGCTCCTTTTTCCTAGAAGGCTCAAAGATCCAAGCTGTTAAAACATTCTGTTATTTAGGTATTAATTTTGATGGCAACGGTAAATGGACTAATGAGCAAGTAAATATTGGACATAAAGTAAATAGGAATTCTAATGGTATTTTTCGTCTTGCAACGAAAATAGGGGACTATAGAATAAAGGACATGGTCACCTTATATAATGCAAGATGCGTTTCTTCAGCTCTATATGGAGCTGGATTATGGGGTTACTCCTCCACTGCCCAACTCCAGATAAATGAAAACAGCTTCCTCAAACGCCTGTTATGTGTCCCGGCTGCAGCTTCCACAGACTTGATTCACCAGGAAACTGGCCTCAATTATATTTCTGACCTGGCAGCAGTACGCCCTCTACTATTATGGCGTGCAATATGGCACAAGAAGGAAACTGCATTCACACAGTCTGTAATTAAAGACTGCCTTAAGCTAGATTTATGTCATCGTATTCCGTGGCTAAATTACATTACTTCTTGGTTTAATACTCTGTTTGGAATTAACATTCATTCAGAGTATATAATACCCCTTTCGAAGAAGGAAATTAAAGACACGTTCATACTGTATAAGATGGAAGAAAGAAGTCAGCTATTTCGGTCTCAAAAAACCTCTGTCTTCTATAGGCAGCTTAGCCTTAAGAGTGGGCTACAGTCGTATTTGGTGGATGTGACTATCAAATCGCACTGTTTTGTTTTAGTACGTTTAAGACTAGGCATTGTACACCATCTTGTTTCCTTCCCTGTTATAGGGGCAGGTTCTAATTCAAACTGCCCATGTGACAACGTTTCTAAACAAAGTTGCTGCCATTTCCTGCTATTTTGTAAATTTTTTGTCTTTTTAAGGAAGTTTTATTTGAAACCTATCCTTTTAAAATACAATATTCGTTCTACAGCTGACGCAATGAACTTATTATGTTCCCTCCAAAGCCCAGACGTCTGCTTCTATGTTGCATCTTTTATTCTGAAGTGTAGAGCTGCCAGGAAATCCATAGTTTTATGAATTGTGCAACGTGTTCTACAATGGCTATCATGTATACGTGTATAAGTTATTATGACTATTTTGTGGTGCCATAGATAGACTCATGTCCACCCATGATAATTTACATATATTTGTAATAAACTAGTGCAAGGTTATTCTGATACACTTGTACTTGTGCATTAGTTTTATTATGGCATGGGGGTGCTTTTTATCATGTCATGGATTTCACACCTAGGCACATGTTACTTTATTCTTGGTATGGAATGTTTCTTAGATTAGTGAATTTGTGTTTCTTGAATAACAATTTTCCATACCTAAATTTTGTACTATGCACATATCACTTTATCTGTAAGTGGAGTTTATAATCTGTTCGATTCCTAGTCCACTGTGCAACATGTAACAATTTTTAAAAATGACATTTGTCGGATTTTTATTGATGTGTATTTATGTATGGTTCTTTTTCAGTCCGTGTAAGATACTGGTCCCGGCTCAGTGATTAGTTGTAATTAAGTCAAATATATGTCTTAAATTTTTAATATGTATCATTATGTGTGTTCAGCTTATGTGGTTGTATTTATACTAACCGAATAAAAGCTTCTTTTTTTTTTGACCTACTGCATGTGAATTATCACTTTTGGAACTAAAATAAGTGTGTTTAGAGTCATTTTAATGCCTGAAATTGGTCGAAATAGAAGCTACTGAGTAGGAGAAAAAGTCTGTAAAAATGGCAATTTTGGTGACATTGAGGCTTTCAAAAGTAGTTATTCAACATGAGGCACAATCCAAATGACATTTTGAATCAATTTATCTATAGTCCAAAAAATCAATTTCTGATTAAAAACGATGACCCGTGACCTGTCGAACTTTCTCCAGATGGTCAGAAATGGTAATTTTTTTATATTTAATTCTTGGACTGTAAATTACTTTTGCATGTGAATTATCTCTTTTGGAACTAAAATAAGTGTGTTTAGAGTCATTTTAATGCCTGAAAATGGTCGAAATAGAAGCTTCTGAGTAGGAGAAAAGGTCTGTAAAAATGGCAATTTTGGTGACATTGAGGCTTCAAAAAGTAGTTATTCAACATGAGGCACAATCCAAATGACATTTTGAATACATTTTTCTACAGTCCAAAAAATCAATTTCTGATGAAAAACGATGACCCGTGACCTGTCGAACTTTCTCCAGATAGTCAGAAAAGGAAATTTTCTACTGTTTAATTTGTTGACTGTAAATGACTACTGCATGTGAATTATCACTTTTGGAACTAAAATAAGTGTGTTTAGAGTCATTTTAATGCCTGAAATTGGTCGAAATAGAAGCTACTGAGTAGGAGAAAAAGTCTGTAAAAATGGCAATTTTGGTGACATTGAGGCTTTAAAAAGTAGTTATTCAACACGAGGCACAATCCAAATGACATTTTGAATCAATTTATCTATAGTCCGAAAAAACAATTTTCTAATTAAAAACGATGACCCGTGACCTGTCGAACTTTCTCCAAATGGTCAGAAAAGGTAGTTTTTTAATGATTAATTTTTTGACTGTAAATGACTATTGCATGTGAATTATTACTTTTGGAACTAAAATAAGTGTGTTTAGAGTCATTGTAATGCCTGAAATTGGTCGAAATACAAGCTTCTGAGAAGGAGAAAAAGTCTGTAAAAATTGCAATTTTGGTGACATTGAGGCTTTAAAAAGTAGTTATTCAACATGAGGCACAATCCAAATGACATTTTGAATACATTTTTCTACAGTACAAATAATCAATTTCTGATTAAAAACAATGACCCCTGACCTGTCGAACTTTTTCCAGATGGTCAGAAATGGAAATTTTTTAATGTTTAATTTTTTGACTGTAAATGACTATTGCATGTGAATTATCACATTTGGAACTAAAATAAGTGTGTTTAGAGTCATTTTAATGCCTGAAATTGGTCGAAATAGAAGCTACTGAGTGTTAGAAAAAGTCTGTAAAAATGGCAATTTTGGTGACATTGAGGCTTTAAAAAGTAGTTATTCAACATGAGGCACAATCCAAATGTCATTTTGAATCAATTTATCTACAGTCCAAAAAATCAATTTCTGATTAAAAACGATGACCCGTGACCTGTCGAACTTTCTCCAGATGGTCTGAAATGGTAATTTTTTTATGTTTAATTTTTTTACTGTAAATTACTCTTGCATGTGAATTCTCACTGTTGGAACTAAAATAAGTGTGTTTAGAGTCATTTTAATGCCTGAAAATGGTCGAAATAGAAGCTTCTGAGTAGGAGAAAAAGTCTGTAAAAATGGCAATTTTGGGTCACATTGAGGCTTTAAAAAGTGGTTATTCAACATGAGGCACAATCCAAATGACATTTTGAATCAATTTTTCTACAGTCCAAAAAATCGATTTTCTGATGAAAAGCGATTACCCGTGACCTGTCAAACTTTCTCCAGATGGTCAGAAATGGTAATTTTTTTATATTTAGTTTTTGGACTGTAAATGATAGGCCTGGGCGAAGCACTACGCTACGCTCGCGTAGTTTGCGAAGTTCGCGCTACTTCGCACTACGCGAACTGCACGTAGCACAGTGCGAACACGCGTAGCGTAGTGTTGCGTAGTGCTGCGGTCATTTTTTGCTTGCTCGCGGTCCTCAACGTCAAGTTGGCGACCGCGAGCAAGCAAAATGACATCCTGGCGAGACTTTTTCCTTGTTCGCGATCGCGTGCATGGAAAATAAACCTCCCGGCGAGATTCACAACGCGAGAAGGTCAGGTTTCTCATTGCGAGGGGTCGCGTATGCTCGCGACCGCTCGCGATGAGAAACTACCAGTTCGCGTTGAGAAAGCTGCAGCTCGAGGAAAAATCTACTCGAGCAGCAGAAAACTACAGCTCGCACTGTGCAAGATGCCATTTTCAATGATTGCACAGTGCCGGTTGCTTGTCCGCACTGTGCAATCATTGAAAACAACATCTTGCACAGTGCGAACATGTTACTTCGCAGTTCGCGAAGTGCTACGCGTAGCTCGCGTAGTGCGAACTTCACTTTGCGTAGCTTCGCGAAGTGCTACTTCGCGAACTACGCCCACCCTTAGTAAATGACTATTGCATGTGAATTATCACTTTTGGAACTAAAATAAGTGTGTTTAGAGTCATTTGAATGCCTGAAAATGGTCGAAATAGAAGCTTCTGAGTAGGAGAAAAAGTCTGTAAAATGGCAATTTTGGTGACATCGAGGCTTTAAAAAGTCGTTATTCAACATTAGGCACACTCCAAATGACATTTTGAATAAATTTTTCTACAGTTCAAAAAATCAATTTCTGATGAAAAACGATGACCCGTGACCTGTCAAACTTTCTCCAGATGGTAAGAAATGGTAACTTTTTTTATATTTAATAGTTGGACTGTAAATGACTTTTGCATGTGAATGATCAGTTTTGGAACTAAAATAAGTGTGTTTAGAGTCATTTTAATGCCTGAAATTGGTTGAAATAGAAGCTACTGAGTAGGAGAAAAAGTCTGTAAAAATGGCAATTTTGGTGACATTGAAGCTTTAAAAAGTAGTTATTCAACATGAGGCACAATCCAAATGACATTTTGAATCAATTTATCTATAGTCTAAAAAACAATTTTCTAATTAAAAACGATGACCCGTGACCTTTCGAACTTTCTCCAGATGGTCAGAAAAGGTAATTTTTTAATGAATAATTTTTTGACTGTAAATGACTATTGCATGTGAATTATTACTTTTGGAACTAAAATAAGTGTGTTTAGAGTCATTTTAATGCCTGAAATTGGTCGAAATACAAGCTTCTGAGAAGGAGAAAAAGTCTGTAAAAATTGCAATTGGTCGAAATACAAGCTTCTGAGAAGGAGAAAAAGTCTGTAAAAATAGCAATTTTGGGTCACATTGAGTCTTTAAAAAGTGGTTATTCAACATGAGGCATAATCGAAATGACATTTTGAATCAATTTTTCTACAGTCCAAAAAATCAATTTCTGATGAAAAACGATGACCCGTGACCTGTCGAGCTTCCTCCAGATGGTCAGAAATGGTAATTTTTTTATATTTAATTTTTGGACTGTAAATGACTATTGCATGTGAATTATTACTTTTGGAACTAAAATAAGTGTGTTTAGAGTCATTTTAATGTCTGAAAATGGTCGAAATAGAAGCTTCTGAGTAGGAGAAAAGGTCTGTAAAAATGGCAATTTTGGTGACATTGAGGCTTCAAAAAGTAGTTATTCAACATGAGGCACAATCCAAATGACATTTTGAATCAATTTATAGTCCGAAAAAACAATTTTCTAATCAAAAACGATGACCCGTGACCTGTCGAACTTTCTCCAAATGGTCAGAAAAGGTAGTTTTTTAATGATTAATTTTTTGACTGTAAATGACTATTGCATGTGAATTATTACTTTTGGAACTAAAATAAGTGTGTTTAGAATCATTTTAATGCCTGAAATTGGTCGAAATACAAGCTTCTGAGAAGGAGAAAAAGTCTGTAAAAATGGCAATTTTGGTGACATTGAGGCTTTAAAAAGAAGTTATTCAACATGAGGCATAATCCAAATGACATTTTGAATCAATTTTTCTACAGTCCCAAAAATCTATTTTCTGATGAAAAGCAATTACCCGTGACCTGTCAAACGTTCTCCAGATAGTTAGAAAAGGTAATTTTCTACTGTTTAATTTGTTGACTGTAAATGACTATTGCATGTGAATTATCACTTTTGGAACTAAAATAAGTGTGTTTAGAGTCATTTTAATGCCTGAAATTGGTCGAAATAGAAGCTACTGAGTGTTAGAAAAAGTCTGTAAAAATGCCAATTTTGGTGACATTGAGGCTTTAAAAAGTAGTTATTCAACATGAGGCACAATCCAAATGACATTTTGAATCAATTTATCTACAGTCCAAAAAATCAATTTCTGTTTAAAAACGATGACCCGTGACCTGTCGAACTTTCTCCAGATGGTCTGAAATGGTAATTTTTTTATGTTTAATTTTTTGACTGTAAATTACTATTGCATGTGAATTCTCACTTTTGGAACTAAAATAAGTGTGTTTAGAGTCATTTTAATGCCTGAAATTGGTCGAAATACAAGTTTCTGAGAAGGAGAAAAAGTCTGCAAAAATGGCAATTTTGGGTCACATTGAGGCTTTAAAAAGTGGTTATTCAACATGAGGCACAATCAAAATGACATTTTGAATCCATTTTTCTATAGTCCAAAAAATCGATTTTCTGATGAAAAGCGATTACCCGTGACCTGTCGAACTTTCTCCAGATGGTCAGAAATGGTAATTGTTTTATATTTAATTTTTGGACTGTAAATGACTATTGCATGTGAATTATCACATTTGGAACTAAAATAAGTATGTTTAGAGTCATTTTAATGCCTGAAAATGGTCGAAATAGAAGCTTCTGAGTAGGAGAAAAAGTCTGTAAAAATGGCAATTTTGGTGACATTGAGGCTTTAAAAAGTAGTTATTCAACATGAGGCACAATCCAAATGACATTTTGAATACATTTTTCTACAGTCCAAAAAATCTATTTCTGATGAAAAACGATGACCCACCTGTCGAACTTTCTCCAGATGGTCTGAAAAGGTAATTTTTTATTGTTTAATTTGTTGACCGTAAATGACTATTGCATGTGAATTATCACTTTTGGAACTAAAGTAAGCGTGTTTAGAGTCATTTTAATGCCTGAAATTGGTCGAAATAGAAGCTTCTGAGTAGAAGAAAGTCTGTAAAAATGGCAATTTTGGTGACTTTGAGGCTTTAAAAAGTAGTTATTCAACATGAGGCACAATCCAAATGACATTTTGAATCAATTTATCTACAGTCCAAAAAATCAATTTCTGATTAAAAACGATGACCCGTGACCTGTCGAACTTTCTCCAGATGGTCAGAAATGAGAATTTTTTAATGTTTAATTTTTTGACTGTAAATGACTATTGCATGTGAATTATCACTTTTGGAACTAAAATAAGTGTGTTTAGAGTCATTTTAATGCCTGAAAATGGGCGAAATAGAAGCTTCTGAGTAGGAGAAAACAAACGTCTGTAAAAATGGCAATTTTGGTGACATTGAGGCTTTAAAAAGTAGTTATTCAACATGAGGCACAATCCAAATGACATTTTGAATCAATTTATAGTCCGAAAAAACAATTTTCTAATCAAAAACGATGACCCGTGACCTGTCGAACTTTCTCCAAATGGTCAGAAAAGGTAGTTTTTTAATGATTTATTTTTTGAGTGTAAATGACTATTGCATGTGAATTATTACTTTTGGAACTAAAATAAGTGTGTTTAGAATCATTTTAATGCCTGAAATTGGTCGAAATACAAGCTTCTGAGAAGGAGAAAAAGTCTGTAAAAATTGCAATTTTGGTGACATTGAGGCTTTAAAAAGTAGTTATTCAACATGAGGCACAATCCAAATTACATTTTGAATAAATTTTTCTACAGTCCAAATAATCAATTTCTGATTAAAAACGATGACCCCTGACCTGTCGAACTTTCTCCAGATGGACAGAAATAGTAATTTTTTAATGATTAATTTTTTGACTGTAAATGACTATTGCATGTGAATTATCACTTTTGGAACTAAAATAAGTGTGTTTAGAGTCATTTTAATGCCTTAAAATTGTCGAAATAGAAGCATCTGAGTAGGAGAAAAAGTCTGTAAAAATGGCAATTTAGGTGACATTGAGGCTTTAAAAAGTAGTTATTCAACATGAGGCACAATCCAAATGACATTTTGAATAAATTTTTCTACAGTCCAAATAATCAATTTCTGATGAAAAACGATGACCCGTGACCTCTCGAACTTTCTCCAGATAGTCAGAAAAGGTAATTTTCTACTGTTTAATTTGTTGACTGTAAATGCCTATTGCATGTGAATTATCACTTTTGGAACTAAAATAAGTGTGTTTAGAGTCATTTTAATGCCTGAAATTGGTCGAAATAGAAGCTACTGAGTAGAAGAAAAAGTCTGTAAAAATGGCAATTTTGGTGACATTGAGGCTTTAAAAAGTAGTTATTCAACATGAGGCACAATCCAAATGACATGTTGAGTCAATTTATCTACAGTCCAAAAAATCAATTTCTGATTAAAAACGATGACCCTTGACCTGTCGAACTTTCTCCAGATGGTCTGAAATGGTAATTTTTTTATGTTTCATTTTTTGACTGTAAATTACTATTGCATGTGAATTCTCACTTTTGGAACTAAAATAAGTGTGTTTAGAGTCATTTTAATGCCTGAAATTGGTCGAAATACAAGTTTCTGAGAAGGAGAAAAAGTCTGCAAAAATGGCAATTTTGGGTCACATTGAGGCTTTAAAAAGTGGTTATTCAACATGAGGCACAATCCAAATGACATTTTGAATCCATTTTTCTATAGTCCAAAAAATCGATTTTCGGATGAAAAACGATGACCCACCTGTCGAACTTTCTCCAGATGGTCTGAAAAGGTAATTTTTTATTGTTTAATTTGTTGAATGTAAATGACTATTGCATGTGAATTATCACTTTAGGAACTAAAGTAAGTGTGTTTAGAGTCATTTTAATGCCTGAAATTGGTCGAAATAGAAGCTTCTGAGTAGAAGAAAAAGTCTGTAAAAATGGCAATTTTGGTGACTTTGAGGCTTTAAAAAGTAGTTATTCAACATGAGGCACAATCCAAATGACATTTTGAATCAATTTATCTACAGTCCAAAAAATCAATTTCTGATTAAAAACGATGACCCGTGACCTGTCGAACTTTCTCCAGATAGTCAGAAAAGGTAATTTTCTACTGTTTAATTTGTTGACTGTTAATGACTATTGCATGTGAATTATCACTTTTGGAACTAAAATAAGTGTGTTTAGAGTCATTTTAATGCCTGAAATTGGTCGAAATAGAAGCTACTGAGTGTTAGAAAAAGTCTGTAAAAATGGCAATTTTGGTGACTTTGAGGCTTTAAAAAGTAGTTATTCAACATGAGGCACAATCCAAATGACATTTTGAATCAATTTATCTACAGTCCAAAAAATCAATTTCTGATTAAAAACGATGACCCGTGACCTGTCGAACTTTCTCCAGATGGTCAGAAATGGTAATTTTTTAATGTTTAATTTTTTGACTGTAAATGACTATTCCATGTGAATTATCACTTTTGGAACTAAAATAAGTGTGTTTAGAGTCATTTTAATGCCTGAAATTGGTCGAAATACAAGCTTCTGAGAAGGAGAAAAAGTCTGTAAAAATTGCAATTTTGGTGACATTGAGGCTTTAAAAAGTAGTTATTCAACATGAGGCACAATCCAAATGACATTTTGAATAAATTTTTCTACAGTCCAAAAAATCAATTTCTGATGAAAAACGATTACCCGTGACCTGTCGAACTTTCTCCAGATGGACAGAAATGGTAACTTTTTTAATGTTTAATTTTTTGACTGGAAAAGACTATTGCATGTGAATTATCACTTTTGGAACTAAAATAAGTGTGTTTAGAGTCATTTTAATGCCTGAAATTGGTCGAAATACAAGCTTCTGAGAAGGAGAAAAAGTCTGTAAAAATGGCAATTTTGGAGACATTGAGGCTTTAAAAAGTAGTTATTCAACATGAGGCACAATCCAAATGGCATTTTGAATAAATTTTTCTACAGTCCAAATAATCAATTTCTGATGAAAAACGATGACCCGTGACCTGTCGAACTTTCTCCAGATAGTCAGAAAAGGTAATTTTCTACTGTTTAATTTGTTGACTGTAAATGACTATTGCATGTGAATTCTCACTTTTGGAACTAAAATAAGTGTGTTTAGAGTCATTTTAATGCCTGAAATTGGTCGAAATACAAGTTTCTGAGAAGGAGAAAAAGTCTGCAAAAATGGCAATTTTGGGTCACATTGAGGCTTTAAAAAGTGGTTATTCAACATGAGGCACAATCCAAATGACATGTTGAGTCAATTTATCTACAGTCCAAAAAATCAATTTCTGATTAAAAACGATGACCCGTGACCTCTCGAACTTTCTCCAGATGGTCTGAAATGGTAATTTTTTTATGTTTCAGTTTTTTGAGTGTAAATTACTATTGCATGTGAATTCTCACTTTTGGAACTAAAATAAGTGTGTTTAGAGTCATTTTAATGCCTGAAATTGGTCGAAATAGAAGCTACTGAGTGTTAGAAAAAGTCTGTAAAAATGGCAATTTTGGTGACATTGAGGCTTTAAAAAGTAGTTATTCAACATGAGGCACAATCCAAATGACATTTTGAATCAATTTATCTACAGTCCAAAAAATCAATTTCTGATTAAAAACGATGACCCGTGACCTGTCAAACTTTCTCCAGATGGTCTGAAATGGTAATTTTTTTATGTTTAATTTTTTTACTGTAAATTACTATTGCATGTGAATTCTCACTTTTGGAACTAAAATAAGTGTGTTTTGAGTCATTGTAATGCCTGAAAATGGTCGAAATAGAAGCTTCTGAGTAGGAGAAAAAGTCTGTAAAAATGGCAATTTTGGGTCACATTGAGGCTTTAAAAAGTGGTTATTCAACATGAGGCACAATCCAAATGACATTTTGAATCAATTTTTCTACAGTCCAAAAAATCGATTTTCTGATGAAAAGCGATTACCCGTGACCTGTCAAACTTTCTCCAGATGGTCAGAAATGGTAATTTTTTTATATTTAGTTTTTGGACTGTAAATGATAGGCCTGGGCGAAGCACTACGCTACGCTCGCGTAGTTTGCGAAGTTCGCGCTACTTCGCACTACGCGAACTGCACGTAGCACAGTGCGAACACGCGTAGCGTAGTGTTGCGTAGTGCTGCGGTCATTTTTTGCTTGCTCGCGGTCCTCAACGTCAAGTTGGCGACCGCGAGCAAGCAAAATGACATCCTGGCGAGACTTTTTCCTTGTTCGCGATCGCGTGCATGGAAAATAAACCTCCCGGCGAGATTCACAACGCGAGAAGGTCAGGTTTCTCATTGCGAGGGGTCGCGTATGCTCGCGACCGCTCGCGATGAGAAACTACCAGTTCGCGTTGAGAAAGCTGCAGCTCGAGGAAAAATCTACTCGAGCAGCAGAAAACTACAGCTCGCACTGTGCAAGATGCCATTTTCAATGATTGCACAGTGCCGGTTGCTTGTCCGCACTGTGCAATCATTGAAAACAACATCTTGCACAGTGCGAACATGTTACTTCGCAGTTCGCGAAGTGCTACGCGTAGCTCGCGTAGTGCGAACTTCACTTTGCGTAGCTTCGCGAAGTGCTACTTCGCGAACTACGCCCACCCTTAGTAAATGACTATTGCATGTGAATTATCACTTTTGGAACTAAAATAAGTGTGTTTAGAGTCATTTGAATGCCTGAAAATGGTCGAAATAGAAGCTTCTGAGTAGGAGAAAAAGTCTGTAAAATGGCAATTTTGGTGACATCGAGGCTTTAAAAAGTCGTTATTCAACATTAGGCACACTCCAAATGACATTTTGAATAAATTTTTCTACAGTTCAAAAAATCAATTTCTGATGAAAAACGATGACCCGTGACCTGTCAAACTTTCTCCAGATGGTAAGAAATGGTAACTTTTTTTATATTTAATAGTTGGACTGTAAATGACTTTTGCATGTGAATGATCAGTTTTGGAACTAAAATAAGTGTGTTTAGAGTCATTTTAATGCCTGAAATTGGTTGAAATAGAAGCTACTGAGTAGGAGAAAAAGTCTGTAAAAATGGCAATTTTGGTGACATTGAAGCTTTAAAAAGTAGTTATTCAACATGAGGCACAATCCAAATGACATTTTGAATCAATTTATCTATAGTCTAAAAAACAATTTTCTAATTAAAAACGATGACCCGTGACCTTTCGAACTTTCTCCAGATGGTCAGAAAAGGTAATTTTTTAATGAATAATTTTTTGACTGTAAATGACTATTGCATGTGAATTATTACTTTTGGAACTAAAATAAGTGTGTTTAGAGTCATTTTAATGCCTGAAATTGGTCGAAATACAAGCTTCTGAGAAGGAGAAAAAGTCTGTAAAAATTGCAATTGGTCGAAATACAAGCTTCTGAGAAGGAGAAAAAGTCTGTAAAAATAGCAATTTTGGGTCACATTGAGTCTTTAAAAAGTGGTTATTCAACATGAGGCATAATCGAAATGACATTTTGAATCAATTTTTCTACAGTCCAAAAAATCAATTTCTGATGAAAAACGATGACCCGTGACCTGTCGAGCTTCCTCCAGATGGTCAGAAATGGTAATTTTTTTATATTTAATTTTTGGACTGTAAATGACTATTGCATGTGAATTATTACTTTTGGAACTAAAATAAGTGTGTTTAGAGTCATTTTAATGTCTGAAAATGGTCGAAATAGAAGCTTCTGAGTAGGAGAAAAGGTCTGTAAAAATGGCAATTTTGGTGACATTGAGGCTTCAAAAAGTAGTTATTCAACATGAGGCACAATCCAAATGACATTTTGAATCAATTTATAGTCCGAAAAAACAATTTTCTAATCAAAAACGATGACCCGTGACCTGTCGAACTTTCTCCAAATGGTCAGAAAAGGTAGTTTTTTAATGATTAATTTTTTGACTGTAAATGACTATTGCATGTGAATTATTACTTTTGGAACTAAAATAAGTGTGTTTAGAATCATTTTAATGCCTGAAATTGGTCGAAATACAAGCTTCTGAGAAGGAGAAAAAGTCTGTAAAAATGGCAATTTTGGTGACATTGAGGCTTTAAAAAGAAGTTATTCAACATGAGGCATAATCCAAATGACATTTTGAATCAATTTTTCTACAGTCCCAAAAATCTATTTTCTGATGAAAAGCAATTACCCGTGACCTGTCAAACGTTCTCCAGATAGTTAGAAAAGGTAATTTTCTACTGTTTAATTTGTTGACTGTAAATGACTATTGCATGTGAATTATCACTTTTGGAACTAAAATAAGTGTGTTTAGAGTCATTTTAATGCCTGAAATTGGTCGAAATAGAAGCTACTGAGTGTTAGAAAAAGTCTGTAAAAATGCCAATTTTGGTGACATTGAGGCTTTAAAAAGTAGTTATTCAACATGAGGCACAATCCAAATGACATTTTGAATCAATTTATCTACAGTCCAAAAAATCAATTTCTGTTTAAAAACGATGACCCGTGACCTGTCGAACTTTCTCCAGATGGTCTGAAATGGTAATTTTTTTATGTTTAATTTTTTGACTGTAAATTACTATTGCATGTGAATTCTCACTTTTGGAACTAAAATAAGTGTGTTTAGAGTCATTTTAATGCCTGAAATTGGTCGAAATACAAGTTTCTGAGAAGGAGAAAAAGTCTGCAAAAATGGCAATTTTGGGTCACATTGAGGCTTTAAAAAGTGGTTATTCAACATGAGGCACAATCAAAATGACATTTTGAATCCATTTTTCTATAGTCCAAAAAATCGATTTTCTGATGAAAAGCGATTACCCGTGACCTGTCGAACTTTCTCCAGATGGTCAGAAATGGTAATTGTTTTATATTTAATTTTTGGACTGTAAATGACTATTGCATGTGAATTATCACATTTGGAACTAAAATAAGTATGTTTAGAGTCATTTTAATGCCTGAAAATGGTCGAAATAGAAGCTTCTGAGTAGGAGAAAAAGTCTGTAAAAATGGCAATTTTGGTGACATTGAGGCTTTAAAAAGTAGTTATTCAACATGAGGCACAATCCAAATGACATTTTGAATACATTTTTCTACAGTCCAAAAAATCTATTTCTGATGAAAAACGATGACCCACCTGTCGAACTTTCTCCAGATGGTCTGAAAAGGTAATTTTTTATTGTTTAATTTGTTGACCGTAAATGACTATTGCATGTGAATTATCACTTTTGGAACTAAAGTAAGCGTGTTTAGAGTCATTTTAATGCCTGAAATTGGTCGAAATAGAAGCTTCTGAGTAGAAGAAAGTCTGTAAAAATGGCAATTTTGGTGACTTTGAGGCTTTAAAAAGTAGTTATTCAACATGAGGCACAATCCAAATGACATTTTGAATCAATTTATCTACAGTCCAAAAAATCAATTTCTGATTAAAAACGATGACCCGTGACCTGTCGAACTTTCTCCAGATGGTCAGAAATGAGAATTTTTTAATGTTTAATTTTTTGACTGTAAATGACTATTGCATGTGAATTATCACTTTTGGAACTAAAATAAGTGTGTTTAGAGTCATTTTAATGCCTGAAAATGGGCGAAATAGAAGCTTCTGAGTAGGAGAAAACAAACGTCTGTAAAAATGGCAATTTTGGTGACATTGAGGCTTTAAAAAGTAGTTATTCAACATGAGGCACAATCCAAATGACATTTTGAATCAATTTATAGTCCGAAAAAACAATTTTCTAATCAAAAACGATGACCCGTGACCTGTCGAACTTTCTCCAAATGGTCAGAAAAGGTAGTTTTTTAATGATTTATTTTTTGAGTGTAAATGACTATTGCATGTGAATTATTACTTTTGGAACTAAAATAAGTGTGTTTAGAATCATTTTAATGCCTGAAATTGGTCGAAATACAAGCTTCTGAGAAGGAGAAAAAGTCTGTAAAAATTGCAATTTTGGTGACATTGAGGCTTTAAAAAGTAGTTATTCAACATGAGGCACAATCCAAATTACATTTTGAATAAATTTTTCTACAGTCCAAATAATCAATTTCTGATTAAAAACGATGACCCCTGACCTGTCGAACTTTCTCCAGATGGACAGAAATAGTAATTTTTTAATGATTAATTTTTTGACTGTAAATGACTATTGCATGTGAATTATCACTTTTGGAACTAAAATAAGTGTGTTTAGAGTCATTTTAATGCCTTAAAATTGTCGAAATAGAAGCATCTGAGTAGGAGAAAAAGTCTGTAAAAATGGCAATTTAGGTGACATTGAGGCTTTAAAAAGTAGTTATTCAACATGAGGCACAATCCAAATGACATTTTGAATAAATTTTTCTACAGTCCAAATAATCAATTTCTGATGAAAAACGATGACCCGTGACCTCTCGAACTTTCTCCAGATAGTCAGAAAAGGTAATTTTCTACTGTTTAATTTGTTGACTGTAAATGCCTATTGCATGTGAATTATCACTTTTGGAACTAAAATAAGTGTGTTTAGAGTCATTTTAATGCCTGAAATTGGTCGAAATAGAAGCTACTGAGTAGAAGAAAAAGTCTGTAAAAATGGCAATTTTGGTGACATTGAGGCTTTAAAAAGTAGTTATTCAACATGAGGCACAATCCAAATGACATGTTGAGTCAATTTATCTACAGTCCAAAAAATCAATTTCTGATTAAAAACGATGACCCTTGACCTGTCGAACTTTCTCCAGATGGTCTGAAATGGTAATTTTTTTATGTTTCATTTTTTGACTGTAAATTACTATTGCATGTGAATTCTCACTTTTGGAACTAAAATAAGTGTGTTTAGAGTCATTTTAATGCCTGAAATTGGTCGAAATACAAGTTTCTGAGAAGGAGAAAAAGTCTGCAAAAATGGCAATTTTGGGTCACATTGAGGCTTTAAAAAGTGGTTATTCAACATGAGGCACAATCCAAATGACATTTTGAATCCATTTTTCTATAGTCCAAAAAATCGATTTTCGGATGAAAAACGATGACCCACCTGTCGAACTTTCTCCAGATGGTCTGAAAAGGTAATTTTTTATTGTTTAATTTGTTGAATGTAAATGACTATTGCATGTGAATTATCACTTTAGGAACTAAAGTAAGTGTGTTTAGAGTCATTTTAATGCCTGAAATTGGTCGAAATAGAAGCTTCTGAGTAGAAGAAAAAGTCTGTAAAAATGGCAATTTTGGTGACTTTGAGGCTTTAAAAAGTAGTTATTCAACATGAGGCACAATCCAAATGACATTTTGAATCAATTTATCTACAGTCCAAAAAATCAATTTCTGATTAAAAACGATGACCCGTGACCTGTCGAACTTTCTCCAGATAGTCAGAAAAGGTAATTTTCTACTGTTTAATTTGTTGACTGTTAATGACTATTGCATGTGAATTATCACTTTTGGAACTAAAATAAGTGTGTTTAGAGTCATTTTAATGCCTGAAATTGGTCGAAATAGAAGCTACTGAGTGTTAGAAAAAGTCTGTAAAAATGGCAATTTTGGTGACTTTGAGGCTTTAAAAAGTAGTTATTCAACATGAGGCACAATCCAAATGACATTTTGAATCAATTTATCTACAGTCCAAAAAATCAATTTCTGATTAAAAACGATGACCCGTGACCTGTCGAACTTTCTCCAGATGGTCAGAAATGGTAATTTTTTAATGTTTAATTTTTTGACTGTAAATGACTATTCCATGTGAATTATCACTTTTGGAACTAAAATAAGTGTGTTTAGAGTCATTTTAATGCCTGAAATTGGTCGAAATACAAGCTTCTGAGAAGGAGAAAAAGTCTGTAAAAATTGCAATTTTGGTGACATTGAGGCTTTAAAAAGTAGTTATTCAACATGAGGCACAATCCAAATGACATTTTGAATAAATTTTTCTACAGTCCAAAAAATCAATTTCTGATGAAAAACGATTACCCGTGACCTGTCGAACTTTCTCCAGATGGACAGAAATGGTAACTTTTTTAATGTTTAATTTTTTGACTGGAAAAGACTATTGCATGTGAATTATCACTTTTGGAACTAAAATAAGTGTGTTTAGAGTCATTTTAATGCCTGAAATTGGTCGAAATACAAGCTTCTGAGAAGGAGAAAAAGTCTGTAAAAATGGCAATTTTGGAGACATTGAGGCTTTAAAAAGTAGTTATTCAACATGAGGCACAATCCAAATGGCATTTTGAATAAATTTTTCTACAGTCCAAATAATCAATTTCTGATGAAAAACGATGACCCGTGACCTGTCGAACTTTCTCCAGATAGTCAGAAAAGGTAATTTTCTACTGTTTAATTTGTTGACTGTAAATGACTATTGCATGTGAATTCTCACTTTTGGAACTAAAATAAGTGTGTTTAGAGTCATTTTAATGCCTGAAATTGGTCGAAATACAAGTTTCTGAGAAGGAGAAAAAGTCTGCAAAAATGGCAATTTTGGGTCACATTGAGGCTTTAAAAAGTGGTTATTCAACATGAGGCACAATCCAAATGACATGTTGAGTCAATTTATCTACAGTCCAAAAAATCAATTTCTGATTAAAAACGATGACCCGTGACCTCTCGAACTTTCTCCAGATGGTCTGAAATGGTAATTTTTTTATGTTTCAGTTTTTTGAGTGTAAATTACTATTGCATGTGAATTCTCACTTTTGGAACTAAAATAAGTGTGTTTAGAGTCATTTTAATGCCTGAAATTGGTCGAAATAGAAGCTACTGAGTGTTAGAAAAAGTCTGTAAAAATGGCAATTTTGGTGACATTGAGGCTTTAAAAAGTAGTTATTCAACATGAGGCACAATCCAAATGACATTTTGAATCAATTTATCTACAGTCCAAAAAATCAATTTCTGATTAAAAACGATGACCCGTGACCTGTCAAACTTTCTCCAGATGGTCTGAAATGGTAATTTTTTTATGTTTAATTTTTTTACTGTAAATTACTATTGCATGTGAATTCTCACTTTTGGAACTAAAATAAGTGTGTTTTGAGTCATTGTAATGCCTGAAAATGGTCGAAATAGAAGCTTCTGAGTAGGAGAAAAAGTCTGTAAAAATGGCAATTTTGGGTCACATTGAGGCTTTAAAAAGTGGTTATTCAACATGACGCACAATCCAAATGACATTTTGAATCAATTTTTCTATAGTCTGAAAAATCGATTTTCTGATGAAAAGCGATTACCCGTGACCTGTCGAACTTTCTCCAGATGGTCAGAAATGGTAATTTTTTTATATTTAATTTTTGGACTGTAAATGACTATTGCATGTGAATTATCACTTTTGGAACTAAAATAGGTGTGTTTAGAGTCATTTGAATGCCTGAAAATGGTCGAAATAAAAGCTTCTGAGTAGGAGAAAAAGTTTGTAAAAATGGAAATATTGGTGACATTGAGGCTTTAAAAAGTAGTTATTCAACATGAGGCACAATCCAAATGACATTTTGAATACATTTTTCTACAGTCCAAAAAATCAATTTCTGATGAAAAACGATGACCCGTGACCTGTCAAACTTTCTCCAGATGGTCAGAAATGGTAATTTTTTTATATTTAATTGTTGGACTGTAAATGACTTTTGCATGTGAATTATCTCTTTTGGAACTAAAATAAGTGTGTTTAGAGTCATTTTAATGCCTGAAATTGGTCGAAATAGAAGCTTCTGAGTAGGAAAAAAAGTCTGTAAAAATGGCAATTTTGGTGACATTGAGGCTTTAAAAAGTAGTTATTCACATGAGGCACAATCCAAATGACATTTTGAATCAATTTATCTATAGTCTAAAAAACAATTTTCTAATTAAAAACGATGACCCGTGACCTGTCGAACTTTCTCCAGATGGTCAGACAAGGTAATTTTTTAATGAATAATTTTTTGACTGTAAATGACTATTGCATGTGAATTATTACTTTTGGAACTAAAATAAGTGTGTTTAGAGTCATTTTAATGCCTGAAATTGGTCGAAATACAAGCTTCTGAGAAGGAGAAAAAGTCTGTAAAAATTGCAATTTTGGTGACATTGAGGCTTTAAAAAGTAGTTATTCAACATGAGGCACAATCCAAATGACATTTTGAATCAATTTATCTACAGTCCAAAAAATCAATTTCTGATTAAAAACGATGACCCGTGACCTGTCGAACTTTCTCCAGATAGTCAGAAAAGGTAATTTTCTACTGTTTAATTTGTTGACTGTAAATGACTATTGCATGTGAATTATCACTTTTGGAACTAAAATAAGTGTGTTTAGAGTCATTTTAATGCCTGAAATTGGTCGAAATAGAAGCTACTGAGTAGAAGAAAAAGTCTGTAAAAATGGCAATTTTGGTGACATTGAGGCTTTAAAAAGTAGTTATTCAACATGAGGCACAATCCAAATGACATGTTGAGTCAATTTATCTACAGTCCAAAAAATCAATTTCTGATTAAAAACGATGACCCGTGACCTGTCGAACTTTCTCCAGATGGTCTGAAATGGTAATTTTTTTATGTTTCATTTTTTGACTGTAAATTACTATTGCATGTGAATTCTCACTTTTGGAACTAAAATAAGTGTGTTTTGAGTCATTTTAATGCCTGAAAATGGTCGAAATAGAAGCTTCTGAGTAGGAGAAAGTCTGTAAAAATGGCAATTTTGGGTCACATTGAGGCTTTAAAAAGTGGTTATTCAACATGACGCACAATCCAAATGACATTTTGAATCAATTTTTCTATAGTCTGAAAAATCGATTTTCTGATGAAAAGCGATTACCCGTGACCTGTCGAACTTTCTCCAGATGGTCAGAAATGGTAATTTTTTTATATTTAATTTTTGGACTGTAAATGACTATTGCATGTGAATTATCACTTTTGGAACTAAAATAGGTGTGTTTAGAGTCATTTGAATGCCTGAAAATGGTCGAAATAGAAGCTTCTGAGTAGGAGAAAAAGTTTGTAAAAATGGCAATTTTGGTGACATTGAGGCTTTAAAAAGTAGTTATTCAACATGAGACACAATCCAAATGACATTTTGAATAAATTTTTCTACAGTCCAAAAAATCAATTTCTGATTAAAAACGATGACCCGTGACCTGTCGAACTTTCTCCAGATGGTCAGAAATGGTAATTTTTTAATGTTTAATTTTTGGACTGTAAATGACTATTGCATGTGAATTATCACTTTGGAACTAAAATAAGTGTGTTTAGAGTCATTTGAATGCCTGAAAATGGTCGAAATAGATGCTTCTGAGTAGGAGAAAAAGTCTGTAAAAATGGCAATTTTGGTGACATTGAGGCTTTAAAAAGTAGTTATTCAACATGAGGCACAATCCAAATGACATGTTGAATACATTTTTCTACAGTCCAAAAAATCAATTTCTGATGAAAAACGATGACCCGTGACCTGTCGAACTTTCTCCAGATAGTCAGAAAAGGTAATTTTCTACTGTTTAATTTGTTGACTGTAAATGACTATTGCATGTGAATTATCACTTTTGGAACTAAAATAAGTGTGTTTAGAGTCATTTTAATGCCTGAAATTGGTCGAAATAGAAGCTACTGAGTGTTAGAAAAAGTCTGTAAAAATGGCAATTTTGGTGACATTGAGGCTTTAAAAAGTAGTTATTCAACATGAGGCACAATCCAAATGACATTTTGAATCAATTTATCTACAGTCCAAAAAATCAATTTCTGATTAAAAACGATGACCCGTGACCTGTCGAACTTTCTCCAGATGGTCTGAAATGGTAATTGTTTTATGTTTAATTTTTTTACTGTAAATTACTATTGCATGTGAATTCTCACTTTTGGAACTAAAATAAGTGTGTTTTGAGTCATTTTAATGCCTGAAAACGGTCGAAATAGAAGCTTCTGAGTAGGAGAAAAAGTCTGTAAAAATGGCAATTTTGGGTCACATTGAGGCTTTAAAAAGTGGTTATTCAACATGACGCACAATCCAAATGACATTTTGAATACATTTTTCTACAGTCCAAAAAATCAATTTCTGATGAAAAACGATGACCTGTGACCTGTCAAACTTTCTCCAGATGGTCAGAAATGGTAATTTTTTTATATTTAATTGTTGGACTGTAAATGACTTTTGCATGTGAATTATCTCTTTTGGAACTAAAATAAGTGTGTTTAGAGTCATTTTAATGCCTGAAATTGGTCGAAATAGAAGCTTCTGAGTAGGAAAAAAAGTCTGTAAAAATGGCAATTTTGGTGACATTGAGGCTTTAAAAAGTAGTTATTCAACATGAGGCACAATCCAAATGACATTTTGAATCAATTTATCTACAGTCCAAAAAATTTATTTCTGATTAAAAACGATGACCAGTGACCTGTCGAACTTTCTCCAGATGGTCAGAAATGGTCATTTTCTACTGTTTAATTTGTTGACTGTAAATGACTATTACATGTGAATGATCACTTTTGGAACTAAAATAAGTGTGTTTAGAGTCATTTTAATGCCTGAAATTGGTTGAAATAGAAGCTACTGAGTAGGAGAAAAAGTCTGTAAAAATGGCAATTTTGGTGACATTGAGGCTTTAAAAAGTAGTTATTCAACATGAGGCACAATCCAAATGACATTTTGAATCAATTTATCTATAGTCTAAAAAACAATTTTCTAGTTAAAAACGATGACCCGTGACCTGTCGAACTTTCTCCAGATGGTCAGAAAAGGTAATTTTTTAATGAATAATTTTTTGAATGTAAATGACTATTGCATGTGAATTATTACTTTTGGAACTAAAATAAGTGTGTTTAGAGTCATTTTAATGCCTGAAATTGGTCGAAATACAAGCTTCTGAGAAGGAGAAAAAGTCTGTAAAAATTGCAATTTTGGTGACATTGAGGCTTTAAAAAGGAGTTATTCAACATGAGGCACAATCCAAATGACATTTTGAATACATTTTTCTACAGTCCAAATAATCAATTTCTGATTAAAAACGATGACCCCTGACCTGTCGAACTTTCTCCAGATGGTCAGAAATGGTAATTTTTTAATGTTGAATTTTTTGACTGTAAATGACTATTGCATGTGAATTATCACTTTTGGAACTAAAATAAGTGTGTTTAGAGTCATTTTAATGCCTTAAAATTGTCGAAATAGAAGCTTCTGAGTAGGAGAAAAAGTCTGTAAAAATGGCAATTTTGGTGACATTGAGGCTTTAAAAAGTAGTTATTCAACATGAGGCACAATCCAAATGACATTTTGAATCAATTTATCTACAGTCCAAAAAATCAATTTCTGATTAAAAACGATGACCCGTGACCTGTCGAACTTTCTCCAGATGGTCTGAAATTGTATTTTTTTACTGTAAATTACTATTGCATGTGAATTCTCACTTTTGGAACTAAAATAAGTGTGTTTTGAGTCATTTTAATGCCTGAAAACGGTCGAAATAGAAGCTTCTGAGTAGGAGAAAAAGTCTGTAAAAATTGCAATTTTGGGTCACATTGAGGCTTTAAAAAGTGGTTATTCAACATGACGCACAATCCAAATGACATTTTGAATCAATTTTTCTATAGTCTGAAAAATCGATTTTCTGATGAAAAGCGATTACCCGTGACCTGTCGAACTTTCTCCAGATGGTCAGAAATGGTAATTTTTTTATATTTAATTTTTGGACTGTAAATGACTATTGCATGTGAATTATCACTTTTGGAACTAAAATAAGTGTGTTTAGAGTCATTTGAATGCCTGAAAATGGTCGAAATAGAAGCTTCTGAGTAGGAGAAAAAGTCTGTAAAAATGGCAATTTTGGTGACATTGAGGCTTTAAAAAGTAGTTATTCAACATGAGGCACAATCCAAATGACATTTTGAATACATTTTTCTACAGTCCAAAAAATCAATTTCTGATGAAAAACGATGACCCGTGACCTGTCAAACTTTCTCCAGATGGTCAGAAATGGTAATTTTTTTATATTTAATTGTTGGACTGTAAATGACTTTTGCATGTGAATTATCTCTTTTGGAACTAAAATAAGTGTGTTTAGAGTCATTTTAATGCCTGAAATTGGTTGAAATAGAAGCTACTGAGTAGGAGAAAAAGTCTGTAAAAATGGCAATTATGGTGACATTGAGGCTTTAAAAAGTAGTTATTCAACATGAGGCACAATCCAAATGACATTTTGAATCAATTTATCTATAGTCTAAAAAACAATTTTCTAATTAAAAACGATGACCCGTGACCTGTCGAACTTTCTCCAGATGGTCAGAAAAGGTAATTTTTTAATGAATAATTTTTTGACTGTAAATGACTATTGCATGTGAATTCTCACTTTTGGAACTAAAATAAATGTGTTTAGAGTCATTTGAATGCCTGAAAATGGTCGAAATACAAGCTTCTGAGTAGGAGAAAAAGTCTGTAAAAATGGCAATTTTAGTGACATTGAGGCTTTAAAAAGTAGTTATTCAACATGAGGCACACTCCAAATGACATTTTGAATACATTTTTCTACAGTCCAAAAAATGTATTTCTGATTAAAAACGATGACCCGTGACCTGTCGAACTTTCTCCAGATGGACAGAAATGGTAACTTTTTTAATGTTTAATTTTTTGACTGTAAATGACTATTGCATGTGAATTCTCACTTTTGGAACTAAAATAAGTGTGTTTAGAGTCATTTTAATGCCTGAAAATGGTCAAAATAGAAGCTTCTGAGTAGGAGAAAAAGTCTGTAAAAATGGCAATTTTGGGTCACATTGAGGCTTTAAAAAGTGGTTATTCAACATGAGGCAAATCGAAATGACATTTTGAATCAATTTTTCTACAGTCCAAAAAATCGATTTTCCGATGAAAATCGATTACCCGTCACCTGTCAAACTTTCTCCAGATGGTCAGAAATGGTAATTTTTTTATATTTAATTGTTGGACAGTAAATGACTTTTGCATGTGAATTATCTCTTTTGGAACTAAAATATGTGTGTTTAGAGTCATTTTAATGCCTGAAATTGGTCGAAATAGAAGCTTCTGAGTAGGAAAAAAAGTCTGTAAAAATGGCAATTTTGGTGACATTGAGGCTTTAAAAAGTAGTTATTCAACATGAGGCACAATCCAAATGACATTTTGAATCAATTTATCTACAGTCCAAAAAATTTATTTCTGATTAAAAACGATGACCCGGGACCTGTCGAACTTTCTCCAGATGGTCAGAAAAGGTAATTTTTTAATGAATAATTTTTTGACTGTAAATGACTATTGCATGTGAATTATTACTTTTGGAACTAAAATAAGTGTGTTTAGAGTCATTTTAATGCCTGAAATTGGTCGAAATACAAGCTTCTGAGAAGGAGAAAAAGTCTGTAAAAATTGCAATTTTGGTGACATTGAGGCTTTAAAAAGTAGTTATTCAACATGAGGCACAATCCAAATGACATTTTGAATACATTTTTCTACAGTCCAAATAATCAATTTCTGATTAAAAACGATGACCCCTGACCTGTCGAACTTTCTCCAGATGGTCAGAAATGGTAATTTTTTAATGTTTAATTTTTTGACTGTAAATGACTATTGCATGTGAATTCTCACTTTTGGAACTAAAATAAGTGTGTTTAGAGTCATTTTAATGACCGAAATTGGTCGAAATACAAGCTTCTGAGAAGGAGAAAAAGTCTGTAAAAAAGGCAATTTTGGGTCACATTGAGGCTTTAAAAAGTGGTTATTCAACATGAGGCATAATCGAAATGACATTTTGAATCAATTTTTCTACAGTCCAAAAAACTCGATTTTCCGATGAAAATCGATTACCCGTGACCAGTCGAGCTTCCTCCAAATGGTCAGAAATGGTAATTTTTTTATATTTAATTTTTGGACTGTAAATGACTATTGCATGTGAATCATCACTTTTGGAGCTAAAATAAGTGTGTTTAGAGTCATTTTAATGCCTGAAAATGGTCGAAATACAAGCTTCTGAGAAGGAGAAAAAGTCTGTAAAAATAGCAATTTTGGGTCACATTGAGGCTTTAAAAAGTGGTTATTCAACATGAGGCATAATCGAAATGACATTTTGAATCAATTTTTCTACAGTCCAAAAAATCAATTTCTGATGAAAAACGATGACCCGTGACCTGTCGAGCTTCCTCCAGATGGTCAGAAATGGTAATTTTTTTATATTTAATTTTTGGACTGTAAATGACTATTGCATGTGAATTATTACTTTTGGAACTAAAATAAGTGTGTTTAGAGTCATTTTAATGCCTGAAATTGGTCGAAATAGAAGCTACTGAGTGTTAGAAAAAGTCTGTAAAAATGCCAATTTTGGTGACATTGAGGCTTTAAAAAGTAGTTATTCAACATGAGGCACAATCCAAATGACATTTTGAATCAATTTATCTACAGTCCAAAAAATCAATTTCTGATTAAAAACGATGACCCGTGACCTGTCGAACTTTCTCCAGATGGTCTGAAATGGTAATTTTTTAATGTTTAATTTTTTGACTGTAAATGACTATTGCATGTGAATTATCACTTTTGGAACTAAAATAAGTGTGTTTAGAGTCATTTTAATGCCTGAAATTGGTCGAAATACAAGCTTCTGAGAAGGAGAAAAAGTCTGTAAAAATGGCAATTTTGGAGACATTGAGGCTTCAAAAAGTAGTTATTCAACATGAGGCACAATCCAAATGGCATTTTGAATAAATTTTTCTACAGTCCAAATAATCAATTTCTGATGAAAAACGATGACTTGTGACCTGTCGAACTTTCTCCAGATAGTCAGAAAAGGTAATTTTCTACTGTTTAATTTGTTGACTGTTAATGACTATTGCATGTGAATTATCACTTTTGGAACTAAAATAAGTGTGTTTAGAGTCATTTTAATGCCTGAAATTGGTCGAAATAGAAGCTACTGAGTTGTAGAAAAAGTCTGTAAAAATGGCAATTTTGGAGACATTGAGGCTTCAAAAAGTAGTTATTCAACATGAGGCACAATCCAAATGGCATTTTGAATAAATTTTTCTACAGTCCAAATAATCAATTTCTGATGAAAAACGATGACTTGTGACCTGTCGAACTTTCTCCAGATAGTCAGAAAAGGTAATTTTCTACTGTTTAATTTGTTGACTGTTAATGACTATTGCATGTGAATTCTCACTTTTGGAACTAAAATAAGTGTGTTTAGAGTCATTTTAATGCCTGAAATTGGTCGAAATACAAGTTTCTGAGAAGGAGAAAAAGTCTGTAAAAATGGCAATTTTGGGTCACATTGAGGCTTTAAAAAGTGGTTATTCAACATGAGGCACAATCCAAATGACATTTTGAATCAATTTTTCTATAGTCCAAAAAATCGATTTTCTGATGAAAAGCGATTACCCGTGACCTGTCGAACTTTCTCCAGATGGTCAGAAAAGGTAAGTTTTTTAATGAATAATTTTTTGACTGTAAATGACTATTGCATGTGAATTATTACTTTTGGAACTAAAATAAGTGTGTTTAGAGTCATTTTAATGCCTGAAATTGGTCGAAATACAAGCTTCTGAGAAGGAGAAAAAGTCTGTAAAAATTGCAATTTTGGTGACATTGAGGCTTTAAAAAGTAGTTATTCAACATGAGGCACAATCCAAATGACATTTTGAATAAATTGGGAAGACATGGCTTGGCAGTTCGGGCTTGACTGTTCCCATGAGGCACAGGGTCAAGACTGATTTGCATATGGCCATGTCTAAACTGGGGTGGTGTAGTGGGCAAAAGAACGATGGATTTAACCCAGATCTCTTGACTGGGGGAGAATGTCTGCATTGTCAGCATTCCGTCCATCAATTGTTTGTTGTAACGCTTTTCGCCCTAAGTGGGATGGGTATTCCCAGACGTGGGACCCGTGCTCACTACGCCACTGGAGTCAAGCTATCCTGGCTGATGACGGCTGATAGCCAGAAACCGGTCCTAGGATGCTTGATTCCGGTCCAGGGAAGACATGGCTTGGCAGTTCGGGCTTGACTGTTCCCATGAGGCACAGGGTCAAGACTGATTTGCATATGGCCAAACTGGGGTGGTGTAGTGGGCAAAAGAACGATGGATTTAACCCAGATCTCTTGACTGGGGGAGAATGTCTGCATTGTCAGCATTCCGTCCATCAATTGTTTGTTGTAACGCTTTTCGCCCTAAGTGGGATGGGTATTCCCAGACGTGGGACCCGTGCTCACTACGCCACTGGAGTCAAGCTATCCTGGCTGATGACGGCTGATAGCCAGAAACCGGTCCTAGGATGCTTGATTCCGGTCCAGGGAAGACATGGCTTGGCAGTTCGGGCTTGACTGTTCCCATGAGGCACAGGGTCAAGACTGATTTGCATATGGCCAAACTGGGGTGGTGTAGTGGGCAAAAGAACGATGGATTTAACCCAGATCTCTTGACTGGGGGAGAATGTCTGCATTGTCAGCATTCCGTCCATCAATTGTTTGTTGTAACGCTTTTCGCCCTAAGTGGGATGGGTATTCCCAGACGTGGGACCCGTGCTCACTACGCCACTGGAGTCAAGCTATCCTGGCTGATGACGGCTGATAGCCAGAAACCGGTCCTAGGATGCTTGATTCTGGTCCAGGGAAGACATGGCTTGGCAGTTCGGGCTTGACTGTTCCCATGAGGCACAGGGTCAAGACTGATTTGCATATGGCCATGTCTAAACTGGGGTGGTGTAGTGGGCAAAAGAACGATGGATTTAACCCAGATCTCTTGACTGGGGGAGAATGTCTGCATTGTCAGCATTCCGTCCATCAATTGTTTGTTGTAACGCTTTTCGCCCTAAGTGGGATGGGTATTCCCAGACGTGGGACCCGTGCTCACTACGCCACTGGAGTCAAGCTATCCTGGCTGATGACGGCTGATAGCCAGAAACCGGTCCTAGGATGCTTGATTCCGGTCCAGGGAAGACATGGCTTGGCAGTTCGGGCTTGACTGTTCCCATGAGGCACAGGGTCAAGACTGATTTGCATATGGCCATGTCTAAACTGGGGTGGTGTAGTGGGCAAAAGAACGATGGATTTAACCCAGATCTCTTGACTGGGGGAGAATGTCTGCATTGTCAGCATTCCGTCCATCAATTGTTTGTTGTAACGCTTTTCGCCCTAAGTGGGATGGGTATTCCCAGACGTGGGACCCGTGCTCACTACGCCACTGGAGTCGAGCTATCCTGGCTGATGACGGCTGATAGCCAGAAACCGGTCCTAGGATGCTTGATTCCGGTCCAGGGAAGACATGGCTTGGCAGTTCGGGCTTGACTGTTCCCATGAGGCACAGGGTCAAGACTGATTTGCATATGGCCATGTCTAAACTGGGGTGGTGTAGTGGGCAAAAGAACGATGGATTTAACCCAGATCTCTTGACTGGGGGAGAATGTCTGCATTGTCAGCATTCCGTCCATCAATTGTTTGTTGTAACGCTTTTCGCCCTAAGTGGGATGGGTATTCCCAGACGTGGGACCCGTGCTCACTACGCCACTGGAGTCAAGCTATCCTGGCTGATGACGGCTGATAGCCAGAAACCGGTCCTAGGATGCTTGATTCCGGTCCAGGGAAGACATGGCTTGGCAGTTCGGGCTTGACTGTTCCCATGAGGCACAGGGTCAAGACTGATTTGCATATGGCCATGTCTAAACTGGGGTGGTGTAGTGGGCAAAAGAACGATGGATTTAACCCAGATCTCTTGACTGGGGGAGAATGTCTGCATTGTCAGCATTCCGTCCATCAATTGTTTGTTGTAACGCTTTTCGCCCTAAGTGGGATGGGTATTCCCAGACGTGGGACCCGTGCTCACTACGCCACTGGAGTCAAGCTATCCTGGCTGATGACGGCTGATAGCCAGAAACCGGTCCTAGGATGCTTGATTCCGGTCCAGGGAAGACATGGCTTGGCAGTTCGGGCTTGACTGTTCCCATGAGGCACAGGGTCAAGACTGATTTGCATATGGCCATGTCTAA
The DNA here is from genome assembly GCF_964204655.1 of Triturus cristatus. Classification (NCBI taxonomy): domain Eukaryota; kingdom Metazoa; phylum Chordata; class Amphibia; order Caudata; family Salamandridae; genus Triturus; species Triturus cristatus. The sequence goes on from NC_140589.1 coordinate 966,443,108, forward strand.
ACTGGGGTGGTGTAGTGGGCAAAAGAACGATGGATTTAACCCAGATCTCTTGACTGGGGGAGAATGTCTGCATTGTCAGCATTCCGTCCATCAATTGTTTGTTGTAACGCTTTTCGCCCTAAGTGGGATGGGTATTCCCAGACGTGGGATCCGTGCTCACTACGCCACTGGAGTCAAGCTATCCTGGCTGATGACGGCTGATAGCCAGAAACCGGTCCTAGGATGCTTGATTCCGGTCCAGGGAAGACATGGCTTGGCAGTTCGGGCTTGACTGTTCCCATGAGGCACAGGGTCAAGACTGATTTGCATATGGCCATGTCTAAACTGGGGTGGTGTAGTGGGCAAAAGAACGATGGATTTAACCCAGATCTCTTGACTGGGGGAGAATGTCTGCATTGTCAGCATTCCGTCCATCAATTGTTTGTTGTAACGCTTTTCGCCCTAAGTGGGATGGGTATTCCCAGACGTGGGACCCGTGCTCACTACGCCACTGGAGTCAAGCTATCCTGGCTGATGACGGCTGATAGCCAGAAACCGGTCCTAGGATGCTTGATTCCGGTCCAGGGAAGACATGGCTTGGCAGTTCGGGCTTGACTGTTCCCATGAGGCACAGGGTCAAGACTGATTTGCATATGGCCATGTCTAAACTGGGGTGGTGTAGTGGGCAAAACAACGATGGATTTAACCCAGATCTCTTGACTGGGGGAGAATGTCTGCATTGTCAGCATTCCGTCCATCAATTGTTTGTTGTAACGCTAGAGTCATTTTAATGCCTGAAATTGGTCGAAATACAAGTTTCTGAGAAGGAGAAAAAGTCTGTAAAAATGGCAATTTTGGGTCACATTGAGGCTTTAAAAAGTGGTTATTCAACATGAGGCACAATCCAAATGACATTTTGAATCAATTTTTCTATAGTCCAAAAAATCGATTTTCTGATGAAAAGCGATTACCCGTGACCTGTCGAACTTTCTCCAGATGGTCAGAAAAGGTAAGTTTTTTAATGAATAATTTTTTGACTGTAAATGACCATTGCATGTGAATTATTACTTTTGGAACTAAAATAAGTGTGTCTAGAGTCATTTTAATGCCTTAAAATTGTCGAAATAGAAGCTTTTGAGTAGGAGAAAAAGTCTGTAAAAATGGCAATTTTGGTGACAATGAGGCTTTAAAAAGTAGTTATTCAACCTGAGGCACAATCCAAATGACATTTTGAATACATTTTTCTGCAGTCCAAAAAATCAATTTCTGATGAAAAACGATAACCCGTGACCTGTCGAACTTTCTCCAAATGATCAGAAAAGGTAGTTATTTAATGATTAATTTTTTTACTGTAAATGACTATTGCATGTGAACTATTAATTTTGGAACTAAAATAAGTGTGTTTAGAATCATTTTAATGCCTGAAATTGGTCGAAATACAAGCTTCTGAGAAGGAGAAAAAGTCTGTAAAAATGGCAATTTTGGTGACATTGAGGCTTTAAAAAGAAGTTATTCAACATGAGGCATAATCCAAATGACATTTTGAATCAATTTTCCTACAGTCCCAAAAATCTATTTTCTGATGAAAAGCAATTACCCGTGACCTGTCAAACTTTCTCCAGATGGTCAGAAAAGGTAATTTTTTTATATTTAATTTTTGGACTCTAAATGACTATTGCATGTGAATTAGCACTTTTGGAACTAAAATAAGTGTGTTTAGAGTCATTTTAATGTCTGAAAATGGTCGAAATAGAAGCTTCTGAGTAGGAGAAAAGGTCTGTAAAAATGGCAATTTTGGTGACATTGAGGCTTCAAAAAGTAGTTATTCAACATGAGGCACAATCCAAATGACATTTTGAATACATTTTTCTACAGTCCAAAAAATCAATTTCTGATGAAAAACGATGACTTGTGACCTGTCGAACTTTCTCCAGATAGTCAGAAAAGGTAATTTTCTACTGTTTAATTTGTTGACTGTAAATGACTACTGCATGTGAATTATCACTTTTGGAACTAAAATAAGTGTGTTTAGAGTCATTTTAATGCCTGAAATTGGTCGAAATAGAAGCTACTGAGTAGGAGAAAAAGTCTGTAAAAATGGCAATTTTGGTGACATTGAGGCTTTAAAAAGTCGTTATTCAACATGAGGCACAATCCAAATGACATTTTGAATCAATTTATCTATAGTCCGAAAAAACAATTTTCTAATTAAAAACGATGACTTGTGACCTGTCGAACTTTCTCCAAATGGTCAGAAAAGGTAGTTTTTTAATGATTAATTTTTTGACTGTAAATGACTATTGCATGTGAATGATTACTTTTGGAACTAAAATAAGCGTTTTTAGAATCATTTTAATGCCTGAAATTGGTCGAAATACAAGCTTCTGAGAAGGAGAAAAAGTCTGTAAAAATGGCAATTTTGGTGACATTGAGGCTTTAAAAAGAAGTTATTCAACATGAGGCATAATCCAAATGACATTTCGAATCAATTTTTCTACAGTCCCAAAAATCTATTTTCTGATGAAAAGCAATTACCCGTGACCTGTCTAACTTTCTCCAGATAGTCAGAAAAGGTAATTTTCTACTGTTTAATTTGTTGACTGTAAATGACTATTGCATGTGAATTATCACTTTTGGAACTAAAATAAGTGTGTTTAGAGTCATTTTAATGCCTGAAATTGGTCGAAATAGAAGCTACTGAGTGTTAGAAAAAGTCTGTAAAAATGCCAATTTTAGTGACATTGAGGCTTTAAAAAGTAGTTATTCAACATGAGGCACAATCCAAATGACATTTTGAATCAATTTATCTACAGTCCAAAAAATCAATTTCTGATTAAAAACGATGACCCGTGACCTGTCGAACTTTCTCCAGATGGTCAGAAATGGTAATTTTTTAATGTTTAATTTTTTGACTGTAAATGACTATTGCATGTGAATTATCACTTTTGGAACTAAAATAAGTGTGTTTAGAGTCATTTTAATGCCTGAAATTGGTCGAAATTCAAGCTTCTGAGAAGGAGAAAAAGTCTGTAAAAATGGCAATTTTGGAGACATTGAGGCTTCAAAAGTAGTTATTCAACATGAGGCACAATCCAAATGGCATTTTGAATACATTTTTCTACAGTCCAAATAATCAATTTCTGATGAAAAACGATGACCCGTGACCTGTCGAACTTTCTCCAGATAGTCAGAAAAGGTAATTTTCTACTGTTTAATTTGTTGACTGTACATGTAAATGACTATTGCATGTGAATTATCACTTTTGGAACTAAAATAAGTGTGTTTAGAGTCATTTTAATGCCTGAAATTGGTCGAAATAGAAGCTACTGAGTAGGAGAAAAAGTCTGTAAAAATGGCAATTTTGGTGACATTGAGGCTTTAAAAAGTAGTTATTCAACATGAGGCACAATCCAAATGACATGTTGAATCAATTTATCTACAGTCCAAAAAATCAATTTCTGATTAAAAACGATGACCCGTGACCTGTCGAACTTTCTCCAGATGGTCTGAAATGGTAATTTTTTTATGTTTCATTTTTTGACTGTAAATTACTATTGCATGTGAATTCTCACTTTTGGAACTAAAATAAGTGTGTTTAGAGTCATTTTAATGCCTGAAATTGGTCGAAATACAAGTTTCTGAGAAGGAGAAAAAGTCTGCAAAAATGGCAATTTTGGGTCACATTGAGGCTTTAAAAAGTGGTTATTCAACATGATGCACAATCCAAATGACATTTTGAATAAATTTTTCTATAGTCCAAAAAATCGATTTTCTGATGAAAAGCGATTACCCGTGACCTGACGAACTTTCTCCAGATGGTCAGAAATGGTAATTTTTTTATATTTAATTTTTGGACTGTAAATGACTATTGCATGTGAATTATCACTTTTGGAACTAAAATAAGGTGCCGATCACGATCCTGTAAAAACCGGGTACGAACCGTCGGACGGAGCATATTCTCCGTCCGACGCGTACCCGGTCGTCAAAATATACAAACATGGAATTACGATTCGCACGGGAACACGATTCCCGTACGAATCGTAAAAAACCCCGACCGAACAAAATAAACCTACAAATGCGATATGGGAAAGCGCCGACCTGACGTCGGGACGCTCGCAGCCTCCCATTCACGAACCAGGAATTACGATTCGCACCGACGTCATCCCGCACGGTGAATATTTTCCGGCAGCCAAAAACTGCCGGGAAATCAGGACGACGCGAACAAGGACCACCAGTACGCGACGGACAGACAGGATGACGCGAACAAGGAGGACCAGTACGCGACGGACACACAGGACGACGCGAACAAGGAGGACCAGTACGTGACGGACACACAGGACGATGCGAACAAGGAGGACCAGTACGCGACGGACACACAGGACGACGCGAACAAGGAGGACCCATACGCGATGGACAGACATGGACCCGAGCCTACGTGTCATCCCGGCCCTCATAGCACTCGACCTCCTCTACAGGTTCCGACGCAGACACCGCAGAAGGTCAGAACAACTAAGGGAGGGGGGAAAGTGGGGTGGGGTGGGGGTGGCAGGACCAGGGCAGGCCACAAACCCCCCACCAAAGTCACACAGCACACATGCCCTGGACATACCTGACTCCCAGGCCCTGATCACTACGAGGGGATGGGGGCGTGTCCAGCTAAGCCAGCGACCGCCACAACGGAAGTCCGTCACGACGCGAACCGGCAACACAACCAGACATGTACGTCCCGTACCCACGCCTGAAGAGCGTGGGTACGAGTCGTACCACGCCCACACCCACGTCACCCCAACAATGGCGGGACGGCTCGTACCCACGTGGCTAAGGCCTGGGTACGGGCCGCATAAGCATCACATAGCGTGGGGACGGATATGTACGGACCCTACCCCCACCCGCGTACGTATGGAGCGTACCCCCACCCCAACAGTGTAAGTACGACCCCTACCCTCAGCCGCGTACGTATGGAGCATACCCCCACCCCAACAGTGTAAGTACGACCCGTACCCACACCTCGAATGCATGGAGCGTACCCCCACCCCAACAGTGTAAGTACGACCCGTACCCACACCCGCGTACGTATGGAGCGTACCCCCACCCCAACAGTGTAAGTACGACCCGTACCCTCAGCCGCGTACGTATGGAGCGTACCCCCACCCCAACAGTGTAAGTACGACACGTACCCACACCCGCGGACGTATGGAGCGTACCCCCACCCCAACAGTATAAGTACGACCCCTACCCCCACCCGCATACGTATGGAGCGTACCCCCACCCCAACAGTGTAAGTACGACCCGTACCCCCACCCACGTATGTATGGAGTGTACCCCCACCCCAACAGTGTAAGTACGACCCCTACCCTCAGCCTCGTACGTATGGAGTGTACCCCCACCCCAACAGTGTAAGTACGACCCGTACCCACACCCGCGTATGTATGGAGCATACCCCCACCCCAACAGTGTAAGTACGACACGTACCCTCACCTCCAATGCATGGAGCGTACCCCCACCCCAACAGTGTAAGTACGACCCCTACCTTCAGCCTCGTACGTATGGAGCGTACCCCCACCCCAACAGTGTAAGTACGACCCGTACCCTCACCTCGAATGCATGGAGCGTACCCCCACCCCAACAGTGTAAGTACGACACGTACCCCCACCTCGAATGCATGGAGCGTACCCCCACCCCAACAGTGTAAGTACGACCCCTACCCTCAGCCTCGTACGTATGGAGCGTACCCCCACCCCAACAGTGTAAGTACGACCCGTACCCTCACCTCGAATGCATGGAGCGTACCCCCACCCCAACAGTGTAAGTACGACACGTACCCCCACCTCGAATGCATGGAGCGTACCCACATCCGTGCATGTCATGAGCGTACATATTGTGCAATTGGAGGGGTGTGTGCAGAGTCCTCCCAGCAGTGCCCAGAGACAGGAGGGGTGGGTGCAGAGTCCTCCCGGCAGTGCCCAGACACAGGAGGGGTGTGTGCAGAGTCCTCCCAGCAGTGCCCAGAGACAGGAGGGGTGGGTGCAGAGTCCTCCCAGCAGTGCCCTGAGACAGGAGGGGTGGGGCAGAGTCCTCCCAGCAGTGCCCAGAGACAGGAGGGGTGTGTGCCTATCACTCCCAGCAGTGCCCAGACATAGGAGTGGTGTGTGCAGTGTCCTCCCAGCAGTGCCCAGACATAGGAGGGGTGTGTGCAGTGTCCTCCCAGCAGTGCCCAGAGACAGGAGGGGTGTGTGCAGAGTCCTCCCAGCAGTGCCCAGACACAGGAGGGGTGGGTTCAGAGTCCTCCCAGCAGTGCCCAGAGACAGGAGGGGTGTGTGCAGAGTCCTCCCAGCAGTGCCCAGACACAGGAGGGGTGGGTGCCTAACACTCCCAGCAGTGCCCAGACACAGAAGGGGTGGGTGCCTAACACTCCCAGCAGTGCCCAGACATGAGAGGGGTGTGTGCAGAGTCCACCTAGCAGTGCCCAGAGACAGGAGGGGTGTGTGCAGAGTCCTCCCAGCAGTGCCCAGACACAGGAGGGGTGGGTTCAGAGTCCTCCCAGCAGTGCCCAGAGACAGGAGGGGTGTGTGCAGAGTCCTCCCAGCAGTGCCCAGACACAGGAGGGGTGTGTGCAGAGTCCTCCCAGCAGTGCCCAGACACAGGAGGGGTGTGTGCAGAGTCCTCCCAGCAGTGCCAGACGCAGGAGGGGTGGGTGCAGAGTCCTCCCAGCAGTGCCCAGAGACAGGAGGGGTGTGTGCAGAGTCCTCCCAGCAGTGCCCAGACACAGGAGGGGTGTGTGCAGAGTCCTCCCAGCAGTGCCCAGACACAGGAGGGGTGTGTGCAGAGTCCTCCCAGCAGTGCCAGACGCAGGAGGGGTGGGTGCAGAGTCCTCCCAGCAGTGCCCAGAGACAGGAGGGGTGTGTGCAGAGTCCTCCCAGCAGTGCCCAGACACAGGAGGGGTGGGTGCCTAACACTCCCAGCAGTGCCCAGACACAGGAGGGGTGGGTGCCTAACACTCCCAGCAGTGCCCAGACATGAGAGGGGTGTGTGCAGAGTCCACCTAGCAGTGCCCAGAGACAGGAGGGGTGTGTGCAGAGTCCTCCCAGCAGTGCCCAGAGACAGGAGGGGTGTGTGCAGAGTCCTCCCAGCAGTGCCCAGACACAGGAGGGGTGTGTGCAGAGTCCTCCCAGCAGTGCCCAGACACAGGAGGGGTGTGTGCAGAGTCTCCCAGCAGTGCCAGACGCAGGAGGGGTGGGTGCAGAGTCCTCCCAGCAGTGCCCAGAGACAGGAGGGGTGTGTGCAGAGTCCTCCCAGCAGTGCCCAGACACAGGAGGGGTGTGTGCAGAGTCCTCCCAGCAGTGCCCAGACACAGGAGGGGTGTGTGCAGAGTCCTCCCAGCAGTGCCAGACGCAGGAGGGGTGGGTGCAGAGTCCTCCCAGCAGTGCCCAGAGACAGGAGGGGTGTGTGCAGAGTCCTCCCAGCAGTGCCCAGACACAGGAGGGGTGGGTGCCTAACACTCCCAGCAGTGCCCAGACACAGGAGGGGTGGGTGCCTAACACTCCCAGCAGTGCCCAGACATGAGAGGGGTGTGTGCAGAGTCCACCTAGCAGTGCCCAGAGACAGGAGGGGTGTGTGCAGAGTCCTCCCAGCAGTGCCCAGACACAGGAGGGGTGGGTGCCTAACACTCCCAGCAGTGCCCAGACACAGGAGGGGTGGGTGCCTAACACTCCCAGCAGTGCCCAGACATGAGAGGGGTGTGTGCAGAGTCCACCTAGCAGTGCCCAGAGACAGGAGGGGTGTGTGCAGAGTCCTCCCAGCAGTGCCCAGACACAGGAGGGGTGGGTGCAGAGTTCTCCCAGCAGTGCCCAGACACAGGAGGGGTGGGTTCAGAGTCCTCCCAGCAGTGCCCTGAGACAGGAGGGGTGTGTGCAGAGTCCTCCCAGCAGTGCCCAGACACAGGAGGGGTGGGGGCCTATCACTCCCAGCAGTGCCCTGAGACAGGAGTGGTGGGGGCCTATCACTCCCAGCAGTGCCCATGGAACGCAAAGGGTGGAGTAGTCACATATACCATGCCCACAAATGTCAGTCAGGTGCACAAAGACCCTGCAGTACATGTACCACATGTGTGCGAGGCTGGAAGTATACACATGCATAGGGCCAAAAACAAAACATTTACATGTGAAGTCATGTCAATAGTCCACATACACAAGTACAATGACTACCAAGGATGCCACGAATGATGCAGGTGGAGAATGGCTCAGCATGCATGTGCAAAGGTGAAGGACTAGGTCACACACCCAGCTAATGTACACACAGCTCTGCACTAAATATTGGGAACACCCTGCAGGGAAGAAGTCAGGGTACACAGAGAAAGGAATACACCTTTGGACAATTTCACCATGCAGCAACTGCTTACATGAACACAGAAACCTAGCTACCACCGTGTGATGGCACACAGATCCCAGGGTTCCCCCTATGAGCAGCACACTACTACATTTCCCACACACCCAACACATGACCAACACCCACAACCATGTAGCAGCCCCACCAACAGCAATGCCAGCAATGCAGGAGTGTTCCAAGGCCAAAACATTAATAGCTTTATTCAGCATGAGCAAAAAACGAGTATGACGTAAGTCCAATATTAACGAAGGCCATAGGGCAGTCCAGGAGTCCCAGCTGGATGGGGGACACAGTGGGATGCGTGTCCCCTAGCTTGCCTGCACAGTTACAAGTTGTCGTCTTCCACAGGGGTGAGGGCATCATGTGGGGGGGAAGGAACAGGCACCACAGGGACAGGAGGGCAAAGGGCAGGCGAATTGGGTGCAGGGATGGAGGACTCCACCACAGGGGGTGGGGCAGGGCCAAAGGTGGATTCTAGGATCTGGCTGCACACCTTGGCAAAGTCCTCCAGGGACTCCCCTGCACCCGAAGGAACCACAGGCCCCAAGGAGGGGGGGGGTCAGAGGGATGAGTCGCAGCGCCACTGGGGGTGGTTGTGGACAGGGGGGGGGGACTCAAGCACCCTGACCGGGGACTTCCTTGACCGCTTGCGGGGTGGTGTCAATGTGGGGCTCAGGGACAGAGCGGCCATGAAGGAGTCTTTGGGGGAGATGTGGCCAGGAGAGCTGAGGGGAGGGGATTTGGAGGGAGTGGATTGGGTGGAATGCGGACTCCCACTCTGGCTGCGTGTCACACGTTTGCCCCCCGACCCAGTGGGTGTGCCTACTGCACCCTGTGTGTGCGTGTCAGGAGGTGTGCGGCGCACCTTCCCTGCTGGTGTGGTGCCTGTGTCTGTTGTGGTGGGTGCATGCTTACGTCTGTGTGTATGTGGGACAGGCATGGGAGTGGGGAGTGTGGAAGGAGCAGGGGTAGGGGGTGGGACGTAGCGCTGCAGGGGACCCACTGCTGCAGTCAGTGTGGAGTCTCTGGACCTCAGCAAGTTGCGTTGGTCAGCCTGCGATGAATGAATGCCCTCCAAGTATGCCTCCATGTTGTTGAGGACCTGGCTGTGGCCATGGAGGACATTAAGGATCGCAGTCTGACCAATCTGGAACTGCCGCTGGATGTCCACAGACTCAGCATTGGCGGCAGCAGTGGAGACAGGGGCAGGGGGTGCGGTGCCTGGCAGGAAGGAGACATGTGGTGACCGGGCACGCTGGGAAGGGACACGAGCACGTGGGAGGCGGCTGATGCCAATGGACGGGGCGGTGCCAGATGTAGGGCTGCTGTCAGTTGGTGGTGCAGCCACCGCCCACTCGGAGTGATCCTCCTCGGACCCGTCGGCTTCATACTCTGTTGTGCCAGTCAACAGGTCCCCGGGTTCACTCTCCACCGCCTCAGTCCCACTCGAAGTGCCAGCCCCGATGTCACCGCAGGCACTGGTGCTCCGTCCTTCCGCGCCGTCTGTGTCCATGTCTCCCTCCGTGTCCCCCGACGATGCTGTGGGCAGGGTGAAGAGACAGAAAGTAATCATACACCTGTATACATATGTCACATGGGTCAAATCTACGTAGGTTACAGTGCATAGCCTGAAACAAAGGAAGAGTTACATCTACAAAACAAGGTACATATGTAGGGCATGCAAGACACAGTTTTTCGACCCACCATGCCATGGGAAAACTATGGAGAGCATGACACACTAGCAAATGAGATGATATGGAATTTTCACTGAGGAGCAAGGCCCTGGGGACAATCCAGCACTGCATCTGCACCACCCAGCGTGGCAGCAAATAGGGATGAGCAGGGACCATAGGCAGGAACCACAGGCACATGCAGCATAGGTAATACTGATAACATGCCCACCCTGACTGGCACACTGCACCTTCAGTGTATGTCCAGGCAAACATCACACACTGGCCAGTCCTAGCAAGGAGATATCAGGTCTTGACATGTCGGACATGCCCGCACCACCCACCCCCTACATGAGACAAATCTATGGAGACACAGGAAGCACGTACATCTCTTAGTCTGGGTGAAATACACATGGGATGCAAAACTTCTATATTGCACACAAACTACCCAAGGTGCAGCTGTGCAAATTATCATGTACAAATGGGCAGCATCAGATGATTGCAACAAGACACAAAGGCAATGGCCACCGTGAGTATGTAATAGGAAAATCAGGTCAGGCTGTACAGTGGACACTTGTAATACATCGCACGTCAATATACATGTTGCCAGGGGACAATGGCACAGAGCACAACCTATGCTGTAGTCACAGAGATTGTCGACATATTCGGATTACACACATGATACCTAGGAAAATATGCCCCTGGGGACAGTAGTGGCCACACAACTCCATGCTCCTGAATGGGAATGACTGCAACACCCCTGCACTATGCGTAACGCACTATCATGCACATTATGTCACAGGCCACCACATAGGACATGCGTGCTGGAAGGCCTCACACTTGAGAGACTAACTCCCATGTCTGGAGTCAGCATTAGTGCCAACTGACATGGAACCCACAAGTTCAGAACTGGACAGGGCACAGGCAAGGTCCCAAATCCTGTTACACACCACCCCCACACATGATGCTGCAGGCATTGTACACTTGTAGAAGGTGTCAGGCTACATGACCTTGTGATGGAGCGACTACACACAGACCAGGGAACACATTGCAAGGAGGGGAAGGGAGGCAGGAGAGCACTGCAATACTGTGGGGAATAGGATCTGCACAGCACCATAAACCATGGAAGTGTATCCATGGAACAGTGCACTTACAAATGCTGGTGAAACACAACAAACACACACATGTACCTACCCCCTTCCGGCTGCTGCATCTCCTGTAGGCGCCTGTCCAAGTCAGGAAAGACCACCGCCAGCACACGTTTCTGGATGTGGGAGAGACGGCGGCGTCCGCGGTTCTTGTGGCTCTCAGGTGAGTCCCCCAGCAGGACCCGTGCGATCCTCCGCGTCCAGCACCGGATATCCTGCCAGCGTTTCCTCACCGGGGACATGCGCCGCCTCCGACCTTCCGCACTCCTCACGGCGCTGACGGCGTCCAGCCATATCTGCTCCTTGGCAGAGGCGTCTACCTGTGAGGATGGACAAGTGACACTACATCAATACACCTGGCACATGTCACAGGGACACAGATTAGAACACATTCACTGTTTACAACAAGGCCTAGTATGCATCCAACGCATTGCACCTTTGTCATAGGGACATGATCCTCTGGGGAAGGGCAAAAGCAGTACGTGCCATTGAAAGGACACAGGTGGAATGAGGGCAACGACACAATCAAAGATCCAGGCTCACACTGTGCATCACACCCACCCCTCCTGTCTCAGGGCACTGCTGGGAGGACTCTGCCCCCACCCCTCCTGTCTCAGGGCACTGCTGGGAGGACTCTGCCCCCACCCCTCCTGTCTCAGGGCACTGCTGGGAGGACTCTGCCCCCACCCCTCCTGTCTCAGGGCACTGCTGGGAGACATCAGGCATTCCCCCCCCTTGGGACCCCCCCTACAGTACATGGCATGTGTGTCACACCTGGACACAATGGCAGAAATCACAGTCACAAAAAAGGGACACAGTCTGTGGCAGTGGACACTGCACTCACCTGATAACCTGGTCAACCATACAGCATGGGGTACCGTGGGAGGATCACATCCACCAAAGTCATGTTCTCCTCCAGGGTGAATGGCTGTGACCTCTCCACAGCCCTTGACATGGTTCCAGGGAATCAGTAGAAGCAGCTGGGTCGTGGAATACAGAGATGTGCAGGCAAGTGCTCCCTCATGGGACCTGGCTGCCTTATATCTGCCTTGCTGGCCCATCTCATGCACAGGAGTACAGAGTGATTGGTCACTCACATTTGCATCCTATGTTTCCTCCAATCCCTTCAAACCTAGCAGTCTGTGGGTTCTCAATCTGTTTCATTCTCCTGCATGTCAGCCCCACCAACACATTGCAACAAAGTAGAAGAATTCTAACTGACTTCTGCTGTGCACCTTCCAGAACAATGTCAAAATTTGAACTTGGTCTCCATGACAACCAGCATGCATGTAGGCCTTAATACCCACCATGCCATGGGAAAACTATGGAGAGCATGACACACTAGCAAATGAGATGATATGGAATTTTCACTGAGGAGCAAGGCCCTGGGGACAATCCAGCACTGCATCTGCACCACCCAGCGTGGCAGCAAATAGGGATGAGCAGGGACCATAGGCAGGAACCACAGGCACATGCAGCATAGGTAATACTGATAACATGCCCACCCTGACTGGCACACTGCACCTTCAGTGTATGTCCAGGCAAACATCACACACTGGCCAGTCCTAGCAAGGAGATATCAGGTCTTGACATGTCGGACATGCCCGCACCACCCACCCCCTACATGAGACAAATCTATGGAGACACAGGAAGCACGTACATCTCTTAGTCTGGGTGAAATACACATGGGATGCAAAACTTCTATATTGCACACAAACTACCCAAGGTGCAGCTGTGCAAATTATCATGTACAAATGGGCAGCATCAGATGATTGCAACAAGACACAAAGGCAATGGCCACCGTGAGTATGTAATAGGAAAATCAGGTCAGGCTGTACAGTGGACACTTGTAATACATCGCACGTCAATATACATGTTGCCAGGGGACAATGGCACAGAGCACAACCTATGCTGTAGTCACAGAGATTGTCGACATATTCGGATTACACACATGATACCTAGGAAAATATGCCCCTGGGGACAGTAGTGGCCACACAACTCCATGCTCCTGAATGGGAATGACTGCAACACCCCTGCACTATGCGTAACGCACTATCATGCACATTATGTCACAGGCCACCACATAGGACATGCGTGCTGGAAGGCCTCACACTTGAGAGACTAACTCCCATGTCTGGAGTCAGCATTAGTGCCAACTGACATGGAACCCACAAGTTCAGAACTGGACAGGGCACAGGCAAGGTCCCAAATCCTGTTACACACCACCCCCACACATGATGCTGCAGGCATTGTACACTTGTAGAAGGTGTCAGGCTACATGACCTTGTGATGGAGCGACTACACACAGACCAGGGAACACATTGCAAGGAGGGGAAGGGAGGCAGGAGAGCACTGCAATACTGTGGGGAATAGGATCTGCACAGCACCATAAACCATGGAAGTGTATCCATGGAACAGTGCACTTACAAATGCTGGTGAAACACAACAAACACACACATGTACCTACCCCCTTCCGGCTGCTGCATCTCCTGTAGGCGCCTGTCCAAGTCAGGAAAGACCACCGCCAGCACACGTTTCTGGATGTGGGAGAGACGGCGGCGTCCGCGGTTCTTGTGGCTCTCAGGTGAGTCCCCCAGCAGGACCCGTGCGATCCTCCGCGTCCAGCACCGGATATCCTGCCAGCGTTTCCTCACCGGGGACATGCGCCGCCTCCGACCTTCCGCACTCCTCACGGCGCTGACGGCGTCCAGCCATATCTGCTCCTTGGCAGAGGCGTCTACCTGTGAGGATGGACAAGTGACACTACATCAATACACCTGGCACATGTCACAGGGACACAGATTAGAACACATTCACTGTTTACAACAAGGCCTAGTATGCATCCAACGCATTGCACCTTTGTCATAGGGACATGATCCTCTGGGGAAGGGCAAAAGCAGTACGTGCCATTGAAAGGACACAGGTGGAATGAGGGCAACGACACAATCAAAGATCCAGGCTCACACTGTGCATCACACCCACCCCTCCTGTCTCAGGGCACTGCTGGGAGGACTCTGCCCCCACCCCTCCTGTCTCAGGGCACTGCTGGGAGGACTCTGCCCCCACCCCTCCTGTCTCAGGGCACTGCTGGGAGGACTCTGCCCCCACCCCTCCTGTCTCAGGGCACTGCTGGGAGACATCAGGCATTCCCCCCCCTTGGGACCCCCCCTACAGTACATGGCATGTGTGTCACACCTGGACACAATGGCAGAAATCACAGTCACAAAAAAGGGACACAGTCTGTGGCAGTGGACACTGCACTCACCTGATAACCTGGTCAACCATACAGCATGGGGTACCGTGGGAGGATCACATCCACCAAAGTCATGTTCTCCTCCAGGGTGAATGGCTGTGACCTCTCCACAGCCCTTGACATGGTTCCAGGGAATCAGTAGAAGCAGCTGGGTCGTGGAATACAGAGATGTGCAGGCAAGTGCTCCCTCATGGGACCTGGCTGCCTTATATCTGCCTTGCTGGCCCATCTCATGCACAGGAGTACAGAGTGATTGGTCACTCACATTTGCATCCTATGTTTCCTCCAATCCCTTCAAACCTAGCAGTCTGTGGGTTCTCAATCTGTTTCATTCTCCTGCATGTCAGCCCCACCAACACATTGCAACAAAGTAGAAGAATTCTAACTGACTTCTGCTGTGCACCTTCCAGAACAATGTCAAAATTTGAACTTGGTCTCCATGACAACCAGCATGCATGTAGGCCTTAATACTTGTCCCTCATGTGTCCCCTATGTAATTTGGAGCGTCACACACAGGTACGGTGCGTTCCAGGGCCCTAGGGCACCCCAAATGCATTGCAACGGCCCGTACACGCGTGCCTACGTTCACTAACACTATGGGTGTCCTCGCGTATGCGTACTCGTAGTGGTACGGGCCGTACACACGCATGTACGCTCACTATCACTATGAGTACGCATACGCGAGGAGACCTATAGTGATAGTGAGCGTACATGCGTGTGTACGGCCCGTAGCACTACGAGTACACATACGCGAGGACACCCATAGTGATAGTGAGCGTACATGTGTGTGTACGGCCTGTACACCTACGAGTACGCATACGCGAGGACACCCATAGTGATAGTGAGCGTACATGCGTGTGTACGGCCCGTACACCTACGAGTACGCATACGCGAGGACACCCATAGTGATAGTGAGCGTACATGCGTGTGTACGGCCCGTACACCTACGAGTACGCATACGCGAGGACACCCATAGTGATAGTGAGCGTACATGCGTGCGTACGGCCCTACCACTATGGGTGTTCTTGCGTATGCGTACTCGTAGTGGTACGGACCGTACAAATGCATGTACGCTCGCCATCACGATGGGTACACATACGGCAGCACTCCCATAGTGATTTGGGAACGTACACAGGCCCTCTTAGCAGCAGTACGGCGGTTTTCACACATCACAGTGGTGATAGGCGGCACACGGGTAGGAATAGGGCGGACATACTTGTCCATGGATGGACATACTTGTCCAGGAATGGACATCAAGGCATCGTCTGTGCATTACTACATGTGTGGGGCACAGGTGTGACAGGCTGTGATGTGGAACATTACTCCTGAGTGGAGAAGGCACGAGATGTATGATGAGATGTGTACAGGTGTACTGTGTGACGGTGCAATGTGTGCCAGGCATGCCCTTGACTCCTTTGACATGTGTGCATGTCGTACTGCACACTTGGGGTGAGCGTCACTGGCATGGCACGGACACCAACACACGGAAGTGTCCCCTGATGCCCGGTACAGGGGTTACCACACCTGCCTTGACACTACCCACGGTTCACAATGTGACTATGTCATGTATGTGTGGGGGCTTCCCATCAGGTTGATGTTGGAGCACCCTCAAAAGCTGCAGCTGTTGCAGCAACCAACATGTGTCTGTGTGTAGATGGACATTGCACAGTGTTCCGCACACCATGCCACATGTGGTATCGGATGTGAGGTGCACATGTATGCATGGGACACGGAGTAGCGTGACAAGGACATGTCTGCATCCTCAGAATGATTGTGTGGTGAGTCATGACATGTGCACCTTCATGGCAAGGTGTGTGGGCTGTCCTAGTGTAATGTCATGTGACCTGTGGCTCTAGTGTTCCGCTACCAGTCTCTGCAATCGGCATCCTACTTCTGCACATGTGTGGGCGTATGTCACTCCTGTCTTGCGTCTGGCTGTTCACTTACACTGGGACACAGCTATTCCCATGCCATGGCATGTGGAGGTTCAGAATCTCCGTGTGTAGCTGGGTCTTGGTAGGAGTGTCACCTGGCAGCCATACGTGTCCTGGGCATGTTGCACATACCTGACTCCCTATGTAGCATATGTGTATTGACAGATTAACATGTGCTCAGTACATATGAATTGTTGTCGTAGTGCACTCACTCTTCCTTGACACTTCCCATTTACTGCAGAGCGCCGCCTCTTGCCCGACCAATTCCGGACTTGGCTGACATGCGGGAGAATGACAGCATCCGTTGCTACCGCTTCCCCCAACCGTTGATTCTGGAGTTGACGGCGAGACTGGCACCACACCTGCAACCGCAGCACAGGTATCCTACGGCACTGACACCCCAGCTGAAGGTAATGGCTGCCCTACATTTTCTTGCCACGGGTACCTTTCAATATACCATAGCTCATGTTGGTGGCATGTCCCAGAGCATGTTCTGCCGTGTGCTGCATGATTTCTTAGAGGCCATGTTGATTCACCTGGATGACTTCATCAAGTTCCCAACCCCTGAACAGTTGACTGTGGTCAAGCGTGGATTCTATGCCCTGGGAGGGATGCCACATGTCATTGGGTCCATAGATGGGACACATGTAGCTTTGGTACCACCACATGCACGGGAGGTAGCGTACCGCAATCGGAAGCACTACCACTCCATCAATGCCCTTGTGGTGTGTCAGTCCAACATGTTGATTTCACATGTCTGTGCTCGTTTTCCAGGATCAGCACACGATGCCTACATCATGAGGTGTAGCAGGATGCCTGAAATGATGATGCAGCTGCGCAACGAAAGAGCATGTGTTGTTGGTGGGTACAGTCTGTCTGTCCTGTAGTTTGCATAGCCTACCAGCACGACCGCTTCACCAGTTCTAACGATGTCCATGTGCTTCCCATGTAGGGGACGCTGGCTATCCCAACATGCCATGGCTGCTCACACCTCTCCGCAACCCCATCACGCCGGTCCAGCTCCGCTACAACACCGCCCATGGCCGGACAAGGCGAGTGATAGAGAGGACGTTTGGCCTGCTGAAGAGCGGCTTTCGGTGCCTCCACAAGACCGGCAGCGCCCTCCCATATGCCCCTGCGAAGGTCTGCAAAATCTTCATGGTCTGCTGTATGCTGCACAACATGGCAGTTGAGAAAGCTGTGCCACTCATCCTGGATCAACATGACGAGGACCATCCACCCGTGGAGGACGAAGGCCTTGGCAATGGGGCTAGTGATGTGGAGGATGTGGAGCCGCAGGAGGACATCCGGACTCGGCTCATACGCGACTTCTTTGCTTAGTGGTGAGTACCAGTGTCTGAGTGTGCACGCATTTGTCCCCGTGTGGCATGTGTTGTGATGTGTGTGTCCACCTGCATGTATGGCACGTGAGTCAGAGGTGTGTGTGGGTGTGTCACTGGAGTGATGGTGGCAGTGATAGTTGTATTTCCCCAGTCATAATTGTGACCTAGCATGTTGTCATCCTTACATGTGTCGAGTACATGCACATGCAAGTGGCTGTGTTTTTTGTGGCTGACTTCTTGTGTGTCTCTCTTCCCCAGGTACTTGCGCATGCCGTCTGCTGGTTGCATTGTTGTGGCACTGCTATTCCTCATGGACACGTCATCGTGGGCTGACTCAGCGTTACAGGCACGGACACGTTTGGAAGTCTCCATAGGGTAAGGGATGCATCAGGGGTGTATTGGGTGTGGCAATTGTTCACGATGTATGCACACTGCCCCTGTCGATGTTTGGTTCCTCTGCAGCCATGTAGCATCACCATGGGACACGACATGCAGCTGTGTACACCTGAATAGATGGTCTGACTGGTTGACAGTCATCAGTGATGGGATAGTGGATTGTGATGATGGCATCAATGTGTGTGACACTGCCCTCGGACACATACGGTTAGCATTGGCTTGACATGGTGTGGGACTTCCACATCAGCGGATCTATGGTGTATGGCAGGCTCGACGTGAGCAGCTGTGGGTGTTTAGCTGTTAGCCGACACTTGTGTGCCAGTTCCATGGCTAACACGCATTTGTGCTGCAGAAGGGGGGTGCCAGTGTTGGACCCACATGTTACTCCACAAGATGTGTTCATGTGTACTTCAAGTTGCCTCTGCACTCCCGAAAACATGACTAATAAAGGTGTCCCTATGCCTCCAAGGTGCCTCTTCTCACTCAATGCTGGTGTGTTGCCACGGTGCATCCAGCATGTCTGGCATGGTATTCCCTGATTGTGGCTATGTGTCAATGTGTCGAGTAGCAAGATGCAAGCTGTGTGTGGGGGCTGAGACTGTGTAGTGGGCAAGATGTCCATGACTGTGTGGGTATTGTGACATATGCCATCCCCATGCATCCAACGTTGGCCAGGCCCCCATTCTCTGCATCCACCGGACTCAAGCTTGCAGGACATGGTTCTGCCACCTGTCTACACATACCTGGGTGCCCCCCAGGACACTCCACATGATCCCTGACCTCTGCGCATGACTGTTGCTGTACTCAATGTGTCTGTCAGCACGGTTGTGCGGCCACCCCCTCAGCTGGTTGGGCCCATCACGGGTGTGTATGGTGCTCCATGTCTGTCTTGCCTAATACACTGTGACCCGTGTGTCCTGTGCCAGACTCAGGCCCCAGGGTGTGGATGGTTGAAGTCAAAAGAGAACTCAGGCATGTTTAGACTTTACAACACACATGTAAGGTAATAATGCAACCAGCAGGCATCTTCTCTTCATAGTGTGATTTATTATTTTGGGGGGGGGGGGGGGGGGGTTGAAGTGAGGGGCTTTCCGGGAGTTTGGAATCCAAAGTTCAGTAGGGGAGTTGGTGTCCTTGCCATTGGAAATCCTCATAGTCCATGCCACAGTCTTTGTCAACATTGGTCAGACAGTGACCAGCAGGGCCATGTGGCAGAGAATGTCTCTTGATGCTGTGATGCTGTTGCTCCAGTGGGCCAGGTGCCAGGCCAGGTGTCCTGGGAGATGGTGATGTTGCGCCGACCCTCACGGTCTTTTCCGTGGACGACCCGCCCTCCTGCAGGGACCCTCAGAAGCAGGCCGTGACGACGTCTGGGATGCTCCATCGGATGTTTCCTCCTCCTCCTCCTGATCCCTCCCTGTGGGTGGTGATGTTCTCCGCCTTCTGGCACAGGGAGGGTCGGCCATGTTGTCGGCCATCCGACGGAGTGTATCGTGAATCCCCTGGAACACCGTCACTTGCTCAGCCTGTCTGTCCTCCATCCTCCGTTGGTGTTGCAGTAGACAGGCATGTTGCTGGGCCTGCTGGGTCTTTATCTCATCGAGGGTCCCCTTGATCTCATTGAGGGTGGACACAACCTGGGCCATGCCTGTGGTGTCCTGCCGGTATGTGTCCATGATGTTACGGACATGGGCAAATACAGGTTCCCCAGCCAACTGGTCAGGCTCGCGCCTCCGCCGTCCTCCACTCCCACCACCCCTGCCCACTTGCACCTGGCCTTCCCTTGTGGGCACATCGGGTCTCCGGGACCCCTGAGGGGTGGCATTGGCGTTGTCGCCTGCCTCCTCCTGGGTGCCCGGGACACCGTGTCCCTCCTGGCCAGCCTGGCTGCATTGTGGTGTTGGGGCAGGGATCCTGGGTGTCTCCTGGGATGTGGCAGGAGTGGGGGTGGTGGTTGGCACAGTTGTACCTGACGCAGGTGCTGCAGGTGGTTGGACGCCAGAGGGGCCAGGTCGGTCGGGGTCGTCCACAGAGTGGTGAGAGTGGCCGCTGCCGGTGGGATCGGGCTCCTGCAGATCCGGGTCCTGTGAGTCTTCCCCCCCAGTGTTGGGGGGTGAACCACGACGTTGACCTGTGTGTGAGAGAGACAATGTTAATTTTGGTCCATGCAACATCCATGTTTCATCAGTTTCAAAGTTGGCACATTTCCTCTTGGAATTAGGATCTGTCTTGCATTCCACTCACAGTGCACTTGTGCATGGATGTGTCCCTTGGGCACCACTTTGGCCCCTTTAACTATGTGTGGCACGGTCTTACTTGCTGCGTCAAGTGTGACTGCAGTCAGCAGTGGAGTGGGCAGGTGTGGCGAGCCATGCATTGGCGCCTTCCGTGTAGCACTGTACATGTGCACATGGAGTGGATCCACACACTTATATAATGCAGGTAGCTGTCGTTGTGTTCGTGAACAGGTTGTGACATGACCCTGTGTTTTGCCATGGGGAAGAGGGGGGGTTCTGGCACTGGCCACCCTTGTCTACATGCACGCAGTCTACCTGCTGACGAGCAGACATTCGCACACGCCACATGGCTGATTTGCTCTCCCTGTGTCTCGCTCCCTCTCTGTCCCCCTCTTCCTCCCTCTCTGTCCCCCTCTTCCTCCCTCTCTGTCCCCCTCTCCCTCCCTCTCTGTCCCCCTCTCCCTCCCTCTCTGTCCCCCTCTCCCTCCCTCTATGTCCCCCTCTCCCTCCCTCCGTGTGTCAGCCTCCTCCCTCTGTCCGTGTCCCTGTGTCTCCCTCCCTCTCTGTCCCCCTCTCCTCCCTCTCTGTCCCCCTCTCCCTCCCTCCGTGTGTCAGCCTCCTCCCTCTGTCCGTGTCCCTGTGTCTCCCTCCCTCTCTGTCCCCCTCTCCCTCCCTCTCTGTCCCCCTCTCCCTCCCTCTCTGTCCCCCTCTCCCTCCCTCTCTGTGTCAGCCTCCTCCCTCTGTCCATCTTCCTGTGTCTCCCTCCCTCTCTGTCCCCCTCTCCCTCCTTCTCTGTCCCCCTTTCCCTCCCTCTGTGTGTCACCCTCTGTCACCTCAGGCCAGCTTCCTGGGCACACACTGTTAGCAGATCTTTGAATGGCCCTTGGCTTGTTGAAGTGAGTTTGTTTCTGATCTCCAGGCACCCATTGGGTGTAGTGTCTGTGTGTGCGCTGCTGCTGTGGTGGTGTGTGCTGCCACTCTTTCACAATGTTGGCTGTTCATCAGCTGCTGTCATGTGCAAAACAGTGCCTTCACCCCCATGTGTTGATGCAAGGCGTCCGCCATTTGCTGGCGAGTCTTTCTTGTGTGGGGACACAGTGTTTGTCTGGCTGTGACCTAGGCCATTTGGGCAGAGGGCATTGTTGTCTGCTTCTGAGTTGCACTATGTGATTTTTGGGGCCCACCCTCCCGCCATCCGGGTTACCGTGTCATATGTTGGTGTCTTCTGTGGCCTGTGACTTGACATTGTCCAGCTGGGTGCATGGGGCATGGTGGCGCCAGTGGCATGTGCGTGTTCATGGAGTGTGGTTGAGTCATGCGATAGCTTGGGGTGGTTGCGTGCCTGTTAGTGATTTTGGTTGTGGATGACGTTCCCCCCATGTGAGATGCGTTGTTTGTGTACTCACCCGGGTCTCGGAGTCCTTCTAATCCGTCCACTGCCTCCACCGGCAGTATGGCCATCACCCTCTCCTCCCAGGGCTGGTAGTGTACGGGTCTGCGGGAGGGCCCTCCTCCAGTGGCGTTGGCCTGGTTGTGTTCCTCCTGCATCTTGGCTCGGACCCTCCTCCGCAGATCATACCACCTGGATTGGCATTCCTGCCTGGTCCTTCTGGTGTCCCCAACAGCATTCACAGCATCAAAAATGGTCTGCCACATGGCTATTTTAGCTGCCATGCTGGTGTTTCTGACCAATGTTCCAAAGAGCTGTGGCTCGACTCTGAGGATTTCATCGACAAGAACCTCCAACTCTCGGTTACTGAACTTTGGATTCTTGGTAGTGGGCATGGTGAGGGGTGTGGGTGTGGATGGTGGGGGGGGTGTGGATGGTGGGAGGGGTGTGTGGATGGTTGTGGGTGTGTGGGTGTGGTTGTGCAGGTGTGTGTGTGAATGTGATGAGGGGGTGTTTGTGAAGGTGGTTGTGTGAAGGTGTGCAAGTGTAAGGTGTGGTGAAGCTTGTAGTATGGTCCTGTGGTGTCTGGCAGCAGTGAGTCTGTTGCAAAGGCTCATGGTTTGTGTGTGTGGGCCCTTTTTATTGGTCCATTGGTGGGTGTGGCTGTGTTTGAAGTTTGGGTGGGTGTGTTATAAGGAGTGGTGGTGTTTAGGGCCTCTGTTTGTTTTTGGCAGTTGCAGGTGAGTGTATGTGTTTTTTTAGTGTTTGTTGGCCATGTTTAGTGGCTTTGTGCCATTCGAATAGTGTATTCTTGTGTTGTTTTGTTTTGTCCTGGTTGTGTACGTGCGTTTTGAGCGTGTGTACAGTGTGTACGTGGGCCATTTGGTTGTACGGTGCTGTCCTTGTGTGTGGCTTGGTACGACTCGTACATGCGGTAGTGATGTTGGGGCCTGGGGTGCGCTCCGTACTTAGGAGGTTGTGTTGGGGGTGCGACTGGAACGTACTGGGGTGTACATTGACGGTGGTACGACACGTACAGGGGTGGGGGGGTGTACCTAGACGGTGGTACGACACGTACAGGGGTGGGGGGGTGTACATAGACGGTGGTACGACACGTACAGGGGTGGGGGGGTATACATAGACGGTGGTACGACACGTACAGGGGTGGGGGGGTGTACATAGACGGTGGTACGACACGTACAGGGGTGGGGGTATGACTCGAACGTACTGGGGTGTACATAGACGGTGGTACGACACGTACAGGGGTGGGGGTACGACTCGAAAGTACAGGGGTGTACATTGATGGTGGTACGACACGTACAGGGGTGGGGGGGGTGTACATAGACGGTGGTACGACACGTACAGGGGTGGGGGGGTGTACATAGACGGTGGTACGACACGTACAGGGGTGGGGGGGTGTAAATAGACGGTGGTACGACACGTACAGGGGTGGGGGGTGTACATACACGGTGGTACGACACGTACAGGGGTGGGGGGGTGTACATAGACGGTGGTACGACACGTACAGGGGTGGGGGGGTGTACATAGACGGTGGTACGACACGTACAGGGGTGGGGGTATGACGAACGTACTGGGGTGTACATAGACGGTGGTACGACACGTACAGGGGTGGGGGTACGACTCGAACGTACTGGGGTGTACATAGACGGTGGTACGACACGTACAGGGGTGGGGGTACGACTCGAACGTACAGGGGTGTACATTGACGGTAGTACGACACGTACAGGGGTGGGGGGTGTACATAGACGGTGGTACGACATGTACAGGGGAAGGGGTACGACTCGAACGTACTGGGGTGTACATAGACGGTGATACGACATGTACAGGGGTGGGGGTACGACTTGAACGTACAGGGGTGTACATTGACGGTGGTACGACACGTACAGGGGTGGGGGGGTGTACATAGACGGTGGTACGACACATACAGGGGTGGGGGGGTGTACATAGACGGTGGTACGACACGTACAGGGGTGGGGGTACGACTCAAACGTACAGGGGTGTACATAGACGGTGGTA
This sequence comes from Triturus cristatus, assembly GCF_964204655.1. Classification (NCBI taxonomy): domain Eukaryota; kingdom Metazoa; phylum Chordata; class Amphibia; order Caudata; family Salamandridae; genus Triturus; species Triturus cristatus. The sequence goes on from NC_140589.1 coordinate 966,466,880, forward strand.
CGACACGTACAGGGGTGGGGGTATGACTCGAACGTACTGGGGTGTACATAGACGGTGGTACGACACGTACAGGGGTGGGGGTACGACTCGAACGTACAGGGGTGTACATAGACGGTGGTACGACACGTACAGGGGTGGGGGTACGACTCGAACGTACAGGGGTGTACATACACGGGTGGGGGTTCGACATGTACACGGGTGTACATACAGGGGGGGGTGTACATTCACGGGGAGTACGACTCGAACGTATGGGTGCTGGGGGAAGTGTTAGGCGCGTATGCGGGCACATGTCTCCATGGTTGCAATGGGAGTTTGGTGCGGATGGTGTTTTTTCCATACGGTTGTGAGATCGGACGCACGGGTGGGATCGTGATTCCTCGGTCGGACTTCACTTTTCACGTTTGTACGGTAAATCGTCCGAGGACGTGTCGGACACATTTTCCGACCCGAGGACGTGTGGGAAATCATTCCCGATGCGGTTCGTATGGACTTTTTACCATGCGAATCGTGATTGCCAGTTCGTACGGCACTTGTACGATTCGTACGGTAAAAAGACCGGATACGAGTCGCACGGGGAATTTTTTTACCGGATCGTAATTGGCACCTAAGTGTGTTTAGAGTCATTTTAATGCCTGAAAATGGTCGAAATAGAAGCTTCTGAGTAGGAGAAAAAGTCTGTAAAAATGGCAATTTTGGTGACATTGAGGCTTTAAAAAGTAGTTATTCAACATGAGGCACAATCCAAATGACATTTTGAATACATTTTTCTACAGTCCAAAAAACCTATTTCTGATGAAAAACGATGACCCACCTGTCGAACTTTCTCCAGATGGTCAGAAATGGTAATTTTTTAATGTTTAATTTTTTGACTGTAAATGACTATTGCATGTGAATTATCACTTTTGGAACTAAAATAAGTGTGTTTAGAGTCACTTTAATGCCTGAAATTGGTTGAAATACAAGCTTCTGAGAAGGAAAAAAAGTCTGTAAAAATGGCAATTTTGGAGACATTGAGGCTTCAAAAAGTAGTTATTCAACATGAGGCACAATCCAAATGGCATTTTGAATAAAGTTTTCTACAGTCCAGATAATAAATTTCTGATGAAAAGCAATTACCCGTGACCTGTCAAACTTTCTCCAGATAGTCAGAAAAGGTAATTTTCTACTGTTTAATTTGTTGACTGTAAATGACTATTGCATGTGAATTATCACTTTTGGAACTAAAATAAGTGTGTTTAGAGTCATTTTAATGCCTGAAATTGGTCGAAATAGAAGCTACTGAGTGTTAGAAAAAGTCTGTAAAAATGGCAGTTTTGGTGACATTGAGGCTTTAAAAAGTAGTTATTCAACATGAGGCACAATCCAAATGACATTTTGAATCAATTTATCTACAGTCCAAAAAATCAATTTCTGATTAAAAACGATGACCCTTGACCTGTCGAACTTTCTCCAGATGGTCAGAAATAGTAATTTTTTAATGTTTAATTTTTTGACTGTAAATGACTATTGCATGTGAATTATCACTTTTGGAACTAAAATAAGTGTGTTTAGAGTCATTTTAATGCCTGAAATTGGTCGAAATACAAGCTTCTGAGAAGAAGAAAAAGTCTGTAAAAATGGCAATTTTGGGTCACATTGAGGCTTTAAAAAGTGGTTATTCAACATGAGGCACAATCCAAATGACATTTTGAATAAATTTTTCTATAGTCCGAAAAATCAATTTCTGATTAAAAACGATGACCCGTGACCTGTCGAACTTTCTCCAGATGGTCTGAAATGGTAATTTTTTTATGTTTAATTTTTTGACTGTAAATTACTATTGCATGTGAATTCTCACTATTGGAACTAAAATAAGTGTGTTTAGAGTCACTTTAATGCCTGAAAATGGTCGAAATAGAAGCTTCTGAGTAGGAGAAAAAGTCTGTAAAAATGGCAATTTTGGTGACATTGAGGCTTTAAAAAGTAGTTATTCAACATGAGGCACAATCCAAATGACATTTTGAATAAATTTTTCTACAGTCCAAAAAATCAATTTCTGATGAAAATCGATGACCCGTGACCTGTCGAACTTTCTCCAGATAGTCAGAAAAGGTAATTTTTTACTGTTTAATTTGTTGACTGTAAATGACTATTACATGTGAATTATCACTTTTGGAACTAAAATAAGTGTGTTTAGAGTCATTTTAATGCCTGAAATTGGTCGAAATACAAGCTTCTGAGAAGGAGAAAAAGTCTGTAAAAATGGCAATTTTGGAGACATTGAGGCTTTAAAAAGTAGTTATTCAACATGAGGCACAATCCAAATGACATTTTGAATCAATTTATCTATAGTCCAAAAAAACAATTTTCTAATTTAAAACGATGACCCGTGACCTGTCGAACTTTCTCCAAATGGTCAGAAAAGGTAATTTTTTAATGATTAATTTTTTGACTGTAAATGACTATTGCATGTGAATTATTACTTTTGGAACTGAAATAAGTGTGTTTAGAATCATTTTAATGCCTGAAATTGGTCGAAATACAAGCTTCTGAGAAGGAGAAAAAGTCTGTAAAAATGGCAATTTTGGAGACATTGAGGCTTCAAAAAGTAGTTATTCAACATGAGGCACAATCCAAATGGCATTTTGAATAAAGTTTTCTACAGTCCAGATAATAAATTTCTGATGAAAAGCAATTACCCGTGACCTGTCAAACTTTCTCCAGATAGTCAGAAAAGGTAATTTTCTACTGTTTAATTTGTTGACTGTAAATGACTATTGCATGTGAATTATCACTTTTGGAACTAAAATAAGTGTGTTTAGAGTCATTTTAATGCCTGAAATTGGTCGAAATAGAAGCTACTGAGTGTTAGAAAAAGTCTGTAAAAATGGCAGTTTTGGTGACATTGAGGCTTTAAAAAGTAGTTATTCAACATGAGGCACAATCCAAATGACATTTTGAATCAATTTATCTACAGTCCAAAAAATCAATTTCTGATTAAAAACGATGACCCTTGACCTGTCGAACTTTCTCCAGATGGTCAGAAATAGTAATTTTTTAATGTTTAATTTTTTGACTGTAAATGACTATTGCATGTGAATTATCACTTTTGGAACTAAAATAAGTGTGTTTAGAGTCATTTTAATGCCTGAAATTGGTCGAAATACAAGCTTCTGAGAAGAAGAAAAAGTCTGTAAAAATGGCAATTTTGGGTCACATTGAGGCTTTAAAAAGTGGTTATTCAACATGAGGCACAATCCAAATGACATTTTGAATAAATTTTTCTATAGTCCGAAAAATCAATTTCTGATTAAAAACGATGACCCGTGACCTGTCGAACTTTCTCCAGATGGTCTGAAATGGTAATTTTTTTATGTTTAATTTTTTGACTGTAAATTACTATTGCATGTGAATTCTCACTATTGGAACTAAAATAAGTGTGTTTAGAGTCACTTTAATGCCTGAAAATGGTCGAAATAGAAGCTTCTGAGTAGGAGAAAAAGTCTGTAAAAATGGCAATTTTGGTGACATTGAGGCTTTAAAAAGTAGTTATTCAACATGAGGCACAATCCAAATGACATTTTGAATAAATTTTTCTACAGTCCAAAAAATCAATTTCTGATGAAAATCGATGACCCGTGACCTGTCAAACTTTCTCCAGATGGTCAGAAATGGTAATTTTTTTATATTTAATTTTTGGACTGTAAATGACTTTTGCATGTGAATTATCTCTTTTGGAAATAAAATAAGTGTGTTTAGAGTCATTTTAATGCCTGAAATTGGTCGAAATACAAGCTTCTGAGAAGGAGAAAAAGTCTGTAAAAATTGCAATTTTGGTGACATTGAGGCTTTAAAAAGTAGTTATTCAACATGAGGCACAATCCAAATGACATTTTGAATCAATTTATCTATAGTCCGAAAAAACTATTTTCTAATTAAAAACGATGACCCATGACCTGTCGAACTTTCTCCCGATGGTCAGAAAAGGTAATTTTTTAATGATTAATTTTTTGACTGTAAATGACTATTGCATGTGAATTATTACTTTTGGAACTAAAATAAGTGTGTTTAGAGTCATTTTAATGCCTGAAATTGGTCGAAATACAAGCTTCTGAGAAGGAGAAAAAGTCTGTAAAAATTGCAATTTTGGTGACATTGAGGCTTTAAAAAGTAGTTATTCAAAATGAGGCATAATCCAAATAACATTTTGAATACATTTTTCTACAGTCCAAAAATCTATTTTCTGATGAAAAACGATGACCCGTGACCTGTCGAACTTTCTCCAGATGGACAGAAATGGTAACTTTTTTAATGTTTAATTCTTTGACTGTAAATGACTATTGCATGTGAATTATCACTTTTGGAACTAAAATAGGTGTGTTTAGAGTCATTTTAATGCCTGAAATTGGTTGAAATAGAAGCTTCTGAGTGGGAGAAAAAGTCTGTAAAAATGGCAATTTTGGAGACATTGAGGCTTCAAAAAGTAGTTTTTCAACATGAGGCACAATCCAAATGACATTTGAATAAATTTTTCTACAGTCCAAAAAATCAGTTTCTGATGAAAAACGATGACCCGTGACCTGTCGAACTTTCTCCAGATGGACAGAAATGGTAACTTTTTTAATGTTTAATTTTTTGACTGTAAATGACTATTGCATGTGAATTATCACTTTTGGAACTAAAATAAGTGTGTTTAGAGTCATTTTAATGCCTGAAATTGGTCAAAATACAAGCTTCTGAGAAGGAGAAAAAGTCTGTAAAAATAGCAATTTTGGGTCACATTGAGGCTTTAAAAAGTGTTTATTCAACATGAGGCATAATCGAAATGACATTTTGAATCAATTTTTCTACAGTCCAAAAAATCGATTTTCTGTTGAAAATCGATTACCCGTGACCAGTCGAGCTTCCTCCAGATGGTCAGAAATGGTAATTTTTATATATTTAATTTTTGGACTGTAAATGAGTATTGCATGTGAATTATCACTTTTGGAACTAAAATAAGTGTGTTTAGAGTCATTTTAATGTCTGAAAATGGTCGAAATAGAAGCTTCTGAGTAGGAGAAAAGGTCTGTAAAAATGGCAATTTTGGTGACATTGAGGCTTCAAAAAGTAGTTATTCAACATGAGGCACAATCCAAATGACATTTTGAATACATTTTTCTACAGTCCAAAAAATCAATTTCTGATGAAAAACGATGAGCCGTGACCTGTCGAACTTTCTCCAGATAGTCCGAAAAGGTAATTTTCTACTGTTTAATTTGTTGACTGTAAATGACTATTGCATATGAATTATCACTTTTGGAACTAAAATAAGTGTGTTTAGAGTCATATTAATGCCTGAAATTGGTCGAAACAGAAGCTACTGAGTAGGAGAAAAAGTCTGTACAAATGGCAATTTTGGTGACATTGAGGCTTTAAAAAGTAGTTATTCAACATGAGGCACAATCCGAATGACATTTTGAATCAATTTATCTATAGTCCGAAAAAACAATTTTCTAATTAAAAACGATGACCCTTGACCTGTCGAACTTTCTCTAGATGGTCAGAAAAGGTAATTTTTTAATGATTAATTTTTTGACTGTAAATGACTATTGCATGTAAATTATTACTTTTGGAACTAAAATAAGTGTGTTTAGAGTCATTTTAATGCCTGAAATTGGTCGAAATACAAGCTTCTGAGAAGACGGAAAAGTCTGTAAAAATGGCAATTTTGGTGACATTGAGGCTTTAAAAAGAAGTTATTCAACATGAGGCATAATCCAAATGACATTTTGAATCAATTTTTCTACAGTCCAAAAAATCTATTTTCTGATGAAATGCAATTACCCGTGACCTGTCAAACTTTCTCCAGATGGTCAGAAATGGTAAGTTTTTTTATATTTAATTTTTGGACTGTAAATGACTTTTGCATGTGAATTATCTCTTTTGGAACTAAAATAAGTGTGTTTAGAGTCATTTTAATGCCTGAAATTGGTTGAAATAGAAGCTTCTGAGTAGGAAATAAAGTCTGTAAAAATGGCAAATTTTGGTGACATTGAGGCTTTAAAAAGTAGTTATTCAACATGAGGCACAATCCAAATGACATTTTGAATCAATTTATCTACAGTCCAAAAAATGTATTTCTGTTTAAAAACGATGACACGTGACCTGTCGAACTTTCTCCAGATGGTCAGAAATGGTAATTTTTTAATGTTTAATTTTTTGACTGTAAATGACTATTGCATGTGAATTATCACTTTTGGAACTAAAATAAGTGTGTTTAGAGTCACTTTAATGCCTGAAATTGGTCGAAATACAAGCTTCTGAGAAGGAGAAAAAGTCTGTAAAAATGGCAATTTTGGAGACATTGAGGCTTCAAAAAGTAGTTATTCAACATGAGGCACAATCCAAATGGCATTTTGAATAAATTTTTCTACAGTCCAAATAATAAATTTCTGATAAAAAACGATGACCCGTGACCTGTCGAACTTTCTCCAGATAGTCAGAAAAGGTAATTTTTTACTGTTTAATTTGTTGACTGTAAATGACTATTACATGTGAATTATCACTTTTGGAACTAAAATAAGTGTGTTTAGAGTCATTTTAATGCCTGAAATTGGTCGAAATACAAGCTTCTGAGAAGGAGAAAAAGTCTGTAAAAATGGCAATTTTGGAGACATTGAGGCTTTAAAAAGTAGTTATTCAACATGAGGCACAATCCAAATGACATTTTGAATAAATGTATCTATAGTCCGAAAAAACAATTTTCTAATTAAAAACGATGACCCGTGACCTGTCGAACTTTCTCCAGATGGACAGAAATGGTAACTTTTTTAATGTTAAATTTTTTGACTGTAAATGACTATTGCATGTGAATTATCACTTTTGGAACTAAAATAAGTGTGTTTAGAGTCATTTTAATGGCTGAAATTGGTCGAAATACAAGCTTCTGAGAAGGAGAAAAAGTCTGTAAAAATAGCAATTTTGGGTCACATTGAGGCTTTAAAAAGTGTTTATTCAACATGAGGCATAATCGAAATGACATTTTGAATCAATTTTTCTACAGTCCAAAAAATCGATTTTCTAATTAAAAACGATGACCCGTGACCTGTCGAACTTTCTCCAGATGGTCAGAAATGGTAATTTTTTATATTTAATTTTTGGACTGTAAATGACTTTTGCATGTGAATTATCTCTTTTGGAACTAAAATAAGTGTGTTTAGAGTCATTTTAATGCCTGAAATTGGTCGAAATACAAGCTTCTGAGAAGGAGAAAAAGTCTGTAAAAATGGCAATTTTGGAGACATTGAGGCTTTAAAAAGTAGTTATTCAACATGAGGCACAATCCAAATGACATTTTGAATCAATTTATCTATAGTCCAAAAAAACAATTTTCTAATTAAAAACGATGACCCGTGACCTGTCGAACTTTCTCCAAATGGTCAGAAAAGGTAATTTTTTAATGATTAATTTTTTGACTGTAAATGACTATTGCATGTGAATTATTACTTTTGGAACTGAAATAAGTGTGTTTAGAATCATTTTAATGCCTGAAATTGGTCGAAATACAAGCTTCTGAGAAGGAGAAAAAGTCTGTAAAAATGGCAATTTTGGAGACATTGAGGCTTCAAAAAGTAGTTATTCAACATGAGGCACAATCCAAATGGCATTTTGAATAAAGTTTTCTACAGTCCAGATAATAAATTTCTGATGAAAAGCAATTACCCGTGACCTGTCAAACTTTCTCCAGATAGTCAGAAAAGGTAATTTTCTACTGTTTAATTTGTTGACTGTAAATGACTATTGCATGTGAATTATCACTTTTGGAACTAAAATAAGTGTGTTTAGAGTCATTTTAATGCCTGAAATTGGTCGAAATTGAAGCTACTGAGTGTTAGAAAAAGTCTGTAAAAATGGCAGTTTTGGTGACATTGAGGCTTTAAAAAGTAGTTATTCAACATGAGGCACAATCCAAATGACATTTTGAATCAATTTATCTACAGTCCAAAAAATCAATTTCTGATTAAAAACGATGACCCTTGACCTGTCGAACTTTCTCCAGATGGTCAGAAATAGTAATTTTTTAATGTTTAATTTTTTGACTGTAAATGACTATTGCATGTGAATTATCACTTTTGGAACTAAAATAAGTGTGTTTAGAGTCATTTTAATGCCTGAAATTGGTCGAAATACAAGCTTCTGAGAAGAAGAAAAAGTCTGTAAAAATGGCAATTTTGGGTCACATTGAGGCTTTAAAAAGTGGTTATTCAACATGAGGCACAATCCAAATGACATTTTGAATAAATTTTTCTATAGTCCGAAAAATCAATTTCTGATTAAAAACGATGACCCGTGACCTGTCGAACTTTCTCCAGATGGTCTGAAATGGTAATTTTTTTATGTTTAATTTTTTGACTGTAAATTACTATTGCATGTGAATTCTCACTATTGGAACTAAAATAAGTGTGTTTAGAGTCACTTTAATGCCTGAAAATGGTCGAAATAGAAGCTTCTGAGTAGGAGAAAAAGTCTGTAAAAATGGCAATTTTGGTGACATTGAGGCTTTAAAAAGTAGATATTCAACATGAGGCACAATCCAAATAACATTTTGAATAAATTTTTCTACAGTCCAAAAAATCAATTTCTGATGAAAATCGATGACCCGTGACCTGTCAAACTTTCTCCAGATGGTCAGAAATGGTAATTTTTTTATATTTAATTTTTGGACTGTAAATGACTTTTGCATGTGAATTATCTCTTTTGGAAATAAAATAAGTGTGTTTAGAGTCATTTTAATGCCTGAAATTGGTCGAAATACAAGCTTCTGAGAAGGAGAAAAAGTCTGTAAAAATTGCAATTTTGGTGACATTGAGGCTTTAAAAAGTAGTTATTCAACATGAGGCACAATCCAAATGACATTTTGAATCAATTTATCTATAGTCCGAAAAAACTATTTTCTAATTAAAAACGATGACCCATGACCTGTCGAACTTTCTCCCGATGGTCAGAAAAGGTAATTTTTTAATGATTAATTTTTTGACTGTAAATGACTATTGCATGTGAATTATTACTTTTGGAACTAAAATAAGTGTGTTTAGAGTCATTTTAATGCCTGAAATTGGTCGAAATACAAGCTTCTGAGAAGGAGAAAAAGTCTGTAAAAATTGCAATTTTGGTGACATTGAGGCTTTAAAAAGTAGTTATTCAAAATGAGGCATAATCCAAATAACATTTTGAATACATTTTTCTACAGTCCAAAAATCTATTTTCTGATGAAAAACGATGACCCGTGACCTGTCGAACTTTCTCCAGATGGACAGAAATGGTAACTTTTTTAATGTTTAATTCTTTGACTGTAAATGACTATTGCATGTGAATTATCACTTTTGGAACTAAAATAGGTGTGTTTAGAGTCATTTTAATGCCTGAAATTGGTTGAAATAGAAGCTTCTGAGTGGGAGAAAAAGTCTGTAAAAATGGCAATTTTGGAGACATTGAGGCTTCAAAAAGTAGTTTTTCAACATGAGGCACAATCCAAATGACATTTGAATAAATTTTTCTACAGTCCAAAAAATCAGTTTCTGATGAAAAACGATGACCCGTGACCTGTCGAACTTTCTCCAGATGGACAGAAATGGTAACTTTTTTAATGTTTAATTTTTTGACTGTAAATGACTATTGCATGTGAATTATCACTTTTGGAACTAAAATAAGTGTGTTTAGAGTCATTTTAATGCCTGAAATTGGTCAAAATACAAGCTTCTGAGAAGGAGAAAAAGTCTGTAAAAATAGCAATTTTGGGTCACATTGAGGCTTTAAAAAGTGTTTATTCAACATGAGGCATAATCGAAATGACATTTTGAATCAATTTTTCTACAGTCCAAAAAATCGATTTTCTGTTGAAAATCGATTACCCGTGACCAGTCGAGCTTCCTCCAGATGGTCAGAAATGGTAATTTTTATATATTTAATTTTTGGACTGTAAATGAGTATTGCATGTGAATTATCACTTTTGGAACTAAAATAAGTGTGTTTAGAGTCATTTTAATGTCTGAAAATGGTCGAAATAGAAGCTTCTGAGTAGGAGAAAAGGTCTGTAAAAATGGCAATTTTGGTGACATTGAGGCTTCAAAAAGTAGTTATTCAACATGAGGCACAATCCAAATGACATTTTGAATACATTTTTCTACAGTCCAAAAAATCAATTTCTGATGAAAAACGATGAGCCGTGACCTGTCGAACTTTCTCCAGATAGTCCGAAAAGGTAATTTTCTACTGTTTAATTTGTTGACTGTAAATGACTATTGCATATGAATTATCACTTTTGGAACTAAAATAAGTGTGTTTAGAGTCATATTAATGCCTGAAATTGGTCGAAACAGAAGCTACTGAGTAGGAGAAAAAGTCTGTACAAATGGCAATTTTGGTGACATTGAGGCTTTAAAAAGTAGTTATTCAACATGAGGCACAATCCGAATGACATTTTGAATCAATTTATCTATAGTCCGAAAAAACAATTTTCTAATTAAAAACGATGACCCTTGACCTGTCGAACTTTCTCTAGATGGTCAGAAAAGGTAATTTTTTAATGATTAATTTTTTGACTGTAAATGACTATTGCATGTAAATTATTACTTTTGGAACTAAAATAAGTGTGTTTAGAGTCATTTTAATGCCTGAAATTGGTCGAAATACAAGCTTCTGAGAAGACGGAAAAGTCTGTAAAAATGGCAATTTTGGTGACATTGAGGCTTTAAAAAGAAGTTATTCAACATGAGGCATAATCCAAATGACATTTTGAATCAATTTTTCTACAGTCCAAAAAATCTATTTTCTGATGAAATGCAATTACCTGTGACCTGTCAAACTTTCTCCAGATGGTCAGAAATGGTAAGTTTTTTTATATTTAATTTTTGGACTGTAAATGACTATTGCATGTGAATTATCACTTTTGGAACTAAAAAAAGTGTGTTTAGAGTCATTTTAATGCCTGAAATTCGTCGAAATACAAGCTTCTGAGTAGGCCTGGGTGGTAAATTCCGTTCCGCTCGCGGAATTTGCGGAATTTCGGTAATTTCGCGTTCCGCGGAGAACGCGAAATTGCCCAAAATTCTGCTTTCCGCAACTTCGCGAAATGTTTTCTTGTTCGCGTTCTCAAAATGCGTGTTCGCGAGATATTTCTCCCCGAGCACGCAAAAAGCAACTGTGAACAGGAAAAAAGCATCGCGAACAAGCAATTCCGCGTGTTCGCTGAATTTCTGCATGTTCACGGAGATTTTTTACCGTTTCGCGGAGATTTGCGTAACGCGATTACGCAAATTCCGCCCACCCCTTCTTCTGAGATGGAGAAAAAGTCTGTAAAAATGGCAATTTTGGGTCACATTGAGGCTTTAAAAAGTGGTTATTCAACATGAGGCACAATCCAAATGACATTTTGAATACATTTTTCTATAGTCCAAAAAATCAATTTCTGATGAAAAACGATGACCCGTGACCTGTCGAACTTTCTCCAGATAGTCAGAAAAGGTAATTTTCTACTGTTTAATTTGTTGACTGTAAATGACTATTGCATGTGAATTATCACTTTTGGAACTAAAATAAGTGTGTTTAGAGTCATTTTAATGCCTGAAATTGGTCGAAATAGAAGGTACTGAGTGTTAGAAAAAGTCTGTAAAAATGGCAATTTTGGTGACATTGAGGCTTTAAAAAGTAGTTATTCAACATGAGGCACAATCCAAATGACATTTTGATTCAATTTATCTACAGTCCAAAAAATCAATTTCTGATTAAAAACGATGACCCGTGACCTGTCGAACTTTCTTCAGATGGTCTGAAATGGTAATTATTTATGTTTAATTTGTTGACTGTAAATGACTATTGCATGTGAATTATTACTTTTGGAACTAAAATAAGTGTGTTTAGAGTCATTTTAATGCCTGAAATTGGTCGAAATACAAGCTTCTGAGAAGGAGAAAAAGTCTGTAAAAATGGCAATTTTGGTCACATTGAGGCTTTAAAAAGAAGTTATTCAACATGAGGCATAATCCAAATGACATTTTGAATCAATTTCTCTACAGTCCAAAAAATCTATTTTCTGATGAAAAGCAATTACCCGTGACCTGTCAAACTTTCTCCAGATGGTCAGAAATGGTAAGTTTTTTTATATTTAATTTTTGGACTGTAAATGACTATTGCATGTGAATTATCACTTTTGGAACTAAAATAAGTGTGTTTAGAGTCATTTTAATACCTGAAATTGGTCGAAATGCAAGCTTCTGAGAAGGAGAATAAGTCTGTAAAAATGGCAATGTTGGTGACTTTGAGGCTTTAAAAAGTGTTTATTCAACATGAGGCATAATCGAAATGACATTTTGAATCAATTTTTCTACAGTCCAAAAAATCGATTTTCTGATGAAAATCGATTACCCGTGACCAGTCGAGCTTCCTCCAGATGGTCAGAAATGGAATTTTTTTTATATTTAATTTTTGGACTGTAAATGACTATTGCATGTGAATTATCACTTTTGGAACTAAAATAAGTGTGTTTAGAGTCATTTTAATGTCTGAAAATGGTCGAAATAGAAGCTTCTGAGTAGGAGAAAAGGTCTGTAAAAATGGCAATTTTGGTGACATTGAGGCTTCAAAAAGTAGTTATTCAACATGAGGCACAATCCAAATGACATTTTGAATACATTTTTCTACAGTCCAAAAAATCAATTTCTGATGAAGAACGATGACCTGTGACCTGTCGAACTTTCTCCAGATAGTCAGAAAAGGTAATTTTCTACTGTCTAATTTGTCGACTGTAAATGACTACTGCATGTGAATTATCACTTTTGGAACTAAAATAAGTGTGTTTAGAGTCATTTTAATGCCTGAAATTGGTCGAAATAGAAGCTACTGAGTAGGAGAAAAAGTCTGTAAAAATGGCAATTTTGGTGACATTGAGGCTTTAAAAAGTAGTTATTCAACATGAGGCACAATCCAAATGACATTTTGAATCAATTTATCTATAGTCCGAAAAAACAATTTTCTAATTAAAAACGATGACCCGTGACCTGTCGAACTTTCTCTAGATGGTCAGAAAAGGTAATTTTTTAATGATTAATTTTTTGACTGTAAATGACTATTGCATGTAAATTATTACTTTTGGAACTAAAATAAGTGTGTTTAGAGTCATTTTAATGCCTGAAATTGGTCGAAATACAAGCTTCTGAGAAGACGGAAAAGTCTGTAAAAATGGCAATTTTGGTGACATTGAGGCTTTAAAAAGAAGTTATTCAACATGAGGCATAATCCAAATGACATTTTGAATCAATTTTTCTACAGTCCAAAAAATCTATTTTCTGATGAAATGCAATTACCTGTGACCTGTCAAACTTTCTCCAGATGGTCAGAAATGGTAAGTTTTTTTATATTTAATTTTTGGACTGTAAATGACTATTGCATGTGAATTATCACTTTTGGAACTAAAAAAAGTGTGTTTAGAGTCATTTTAATGCCTGAAATTGGTCGAAATACAAGCTTCTGAGTAGGCCTGGGTGGTAAATTCCGTTCCGCTCGCGGAATTTGCGTAATTTCGGTAATTTCGCGTTCCGCGGAGAACGCGAAATTGCCCAAAATTATGCTTTCCGCAACTTCGCGAAATGTTTTGTTGTTCGCGTTCTCAAAATGCGTGTTCACGAGATATTTCTCCCCGAGCACGCAAAAAGCAACTGTGAACAGGAAAAAAGCATCGCGAACAAGCAATTCCGCGTGTTCGCTGAATTTCTGCATGTTCGCGGAGATTTTTTACCGTTTCGCGGAGATTTGCGTAACGCGATTACGCAAATTCCGCCCACCCCTACTTCTGAGAAGGAGAAAAAGTCTGTAAAAATGGCAATTTTGGGTCACATTGAGGCTTCAAAAAGTAGTTATTCAACATGAGGCACAATCCAAATGACATTTTGAATACATTTTTCTACAGTCCAAAAAATCAATTTCTGATGAAAAACGATGACCCGTGACCTGTCGAACTTTCTCCAGATAGTCAGAAAAGGTAATTTTCTACTGTTTAATTTGTTGACTGTAAATGACTACTGCATGTGAATTATCACTTTTGGAACTAAAATAAGTGTGTTTAGAATCATTTTAATGCCTGAAATTGGTCGAAATACAAGCTTCAGAGAAGGAGAAAAAGTCTGTAAAAATGGCAATTTTGGTGACATTGAGGCTTTAAAAAGAAGTTATTCAACATGAGGCATAATCCAAATGACATTTTGAATCAATTTTTCTACAATCCCAAAAATCTATTTTCTGATGAAAAGCAATTACCCGTGACCTGTCAAACTTTCTCCAGATAGTCAGAAAAGGTAATTTTCTACTGTTTAATTTGTTGACTGTAAATGACTATTGCATGTGAATTATCACTTTTGGAACTAAAATAAGTGTGTTTAGAGTCATTTTAATGCCTGAAATTGGTCAAAATAGAAGCTACTGAGTAGGAGAAAAAGTCTGTAAAAATGGCTATTTTGGTGACATTGAGGCTTTAAAAAGTAGTTATTCAACATGAGGCACAATCCAAATGACATTTTGAATCAATTTATCTATAGTCCGAAAAAACAATTTTCTAATTAAAAACGATGACCCGTGACCTGTCGAACTTTCTCCAGATGGTCAGAAAAGGTAATTTTTTAATGATTAATTTTTTGACTGTAAATGACTATTGCATGTGAATTATTACTTTTGGAACTAAAATAAGTCTGTTTAGAGTCATTTTAATGCCTGAAAATGGTCGAAATAGAAGCTTCTGAGTAGGATAAAAGGTCTCTAAAAATGGCAATTTTGGTGAAATTGAGGCTTTAAAAAGTAGTTATTCAACATGAGGCACAATCCAAATGACATTTTGAATACATTTTTCTACAGTCCAAAAAATCAATTTCTGATGAAAAACGATGAATTGTGACCTGTCGAACTTTCTCCAGATAGTCAGAAAAGGTAATTTTCTACTGTTTAATTTGTTGACTGTAAATGACTATTGCATGTGAATTATCACTTTTGGAACTAAAATAAGTGTGTTTAGAGTCATATAAATGCTTGAAATTGGTCGAAACAGAAGCTACTGAGTAGGAGAAAAAGTCTGTAAAAATGGCAATTTTGGTGACATTGAGGCTTTAAAAAGTAGTTATTCAACATGAGGCACAATCCAAATGACATTTTGAATCAATTTATCTATAGTCCGAAAAAACAATTTTCTAATTAAAAACGATGACCCGTGACCTGTCGAACTTTCTCTAGATGGTCAGAAAAGGTAATTTTTTAATGATTAATTTTTTGACTGTAAATGACTATTGCATGTGAATTATTACTTTTGGAACTAAAATAAGTGTGTTTAGAGTCATTTTAATGCCTGAAATTGGTCGAAATACAAGCTTCTGAGAAGGAGAAAAAGTCTGTAAAAATGGCAATTTTGGTCACATTGAGGCTTTAAAAAGAAGTTATTCAACATGAGGCATAATCCAAATGACATTTTGAATCAATTTCTCTACAGTCCAAAAAATCTATTTTCTGATGAAAAGCAATTACCCGTGACCTGTCAAACTTTCTCCAGATGGTCAGAAATGGTAAGTTTTTTTATATTTAATTTGTTGACTGTAAATGACTATTGCATGTGAATTATCACTTTTGGAACTAAAATAAGTGTGTTTAGAGTCATTTTAATGCCTGAAATTGGTCGAAATACAAGCTTCTGAGAAGGAGAAAAAGTCTGTAAAAATGGTAATTTTGGGTCACATTGAGGCTTTAAAAAGTGTTTATTCAACATGAGGCACAATCCAAATGACATTTTGAGTCAATTTATCTACAGTCCAAAAAATCAATTTCTGATGAAAAACGATGACCCGTGACCTGTCGAACTTTCTCCAGATAGTCAGAAAAGGTAATTTTCTACTGTTTAATTTGTTGACTGTAAATGACTATTGCATGTGAATTATCACTTTTGGAACTAAAATAAGTGTGTTTAGAGTCATTTTAATGCCTGAAATTGGTCGAAATACAAGTTTCTGAGAAGGAGAAAAAGTCTGTAAAAATGGCAATTTGGGTCACATTGAGGCTTTAAAAAGTGGTTATTCAACATGAGGCACAATCCAAATGACATTTTGAATCAATTTTTCTATAGTCCAAAAAATCGATTTTCTGATGATAAGCGATTACCCGTGACCTGTCGAACTTTCTCCAGATGGTCAGAAATGGTAATTTTTTTATATTTAATTTTTGGACTGTAAATGACTATTGCATGTGAATTATCACTTTTGGAACTAAAATAAGTGTGTTTAGAGTCATTTTAATGCCTGAAAATGGTCAAAATAGAAGCTTCTGAGTAGGAGAAAAAGTCTGTAAAAATGGCAATTTTGGTGACATTGAGGCTTTAAAAAGTAGTTATTCAACATGAGGCACAATCCAAATGACATTTTGAATACATTTTTCTACAGTCCAAAAAATCAATTTCTGATGAAAAACGATGACCCGTGACCTGTCAAACTTTCTCCAGATGGTCAGAAATGGTAATTTTTTTATATTTAATTTTTGGACTGTAAATGACTTTTGCATGTGAATTATCTCTTTTGGAACTAAAATAAGTGTGTTTAGAGTCATTTTAATGCCTGAAATTGGTCGAAATAGAAGCTTCTGAGTAGGAAAAAAAAGTCTGTAAAAATGGCAATTTTGGTGACATTGAGGCTTTAAAAAGTAGTTATTTAACATGAGGCACAATCCAAATGACATTTTGAATCAATTTATCTACAGTCCAAAAAATTTATTTTTGTTTAAAAACGATGACACGTTGTTCTGCTTGGGTTTTCAGATCGGATGGAACCCGCTCTACAGAGCCCTTCTGACCCAAACCAGAACGTTACCCCCTCCCTAGGGCCTTTTTACACCTAAATGACCACATATATATGTACCACCTAAGGACAGGGAATTCCTATTATATATATATATATATCAAGACCTCACAGCCCAACCACAGTCTCGCGGCCTTCAGCAGACCCAGAATCTCCTACCCAGACGGCAGCAACACACACAGTCTCGCGGCCTCAGTCAGACCCAGAATCTCCTACCCAGCCGGCAGCAACACACACAGTCTCGCGGCCTCAGGCAGACCCAGAATCTCCTACCCAGACGGCAGCAACACACATAGTCTCGCGGCCTCAGTCAGACCCAGAATCTCCTACCCAGACGGCAGCAACACTCACAGTCTCGCGGCCTCAGTCAGACCCAGAATCTCCTACCCAGCCGGCAGCAACACACACAGTCTCGCGGCCTCAGGCAGACACAGAATCTCCTACCCAGACGGCAGCAACACACATAGTCTCGCGGCCTCAGTCAGACCCAGAATCTCCTACCCAGACGGCAGCAACACACACAGTCTCGCGGCCTCAGTCAGACCCAGAATCTCCTACCCAGCCGGCAGCAACACACACAGTCTCGCGGCCTCAGGCAGACCCAGAATCTCCTACCCAGACGGCAGCAACGCACATAGTCTCGCGGCCTCAGTCAGACCCAGAATCTCCTACCCAGACGGCAGCAACACACACAGTCTCGCGGCCTCAGTCAGACCCAGAATCTCCTACCCAGCCGGCAGCAACACACACAGTCTCGCGGCCTCAGTCAGACCCAGAATCTCCTACCCAGACGGCAGCAACACACATAGTCTCGCGGCCTTAGTCAGACCCAGAATCTCCTACCAGACGGCAGCCTTAGCACGAGCTCATCCTATTATTACCGTAGTACATGACAGGGGAATCGGGATTACTATATATCAGATCACACAAAGACTATTGGTTGAGCACAACCTGTTCTCTAGTTCGAGGGGCTCGTTTCCCCCTCATCCAGTTACCACTTACCTGACCAGGATTAACCTCTGTTCATGTTGAGTTAACTCTGACTAAAAGAATAGGCTATCCTCCTATACAAAAATACACAACACATGCTAACTCACGACAAGCTAAATACTTTATTTAAATGCCACATGCACATTCGCAGAATACATCATATATATATAACCTGCAAGGAAAGTGAAAGGTTAAGTTATACACTTCAAAGAAAAAGGGGTCGACATCACCTGAGTTGTATGTAGCCTGTGCTCAACGGTCATCTAGGTTCCCTTCTCCCTCTGTGCCTCGGCTTCGCCTGGAAGTCACACCTCCGCAGTCGCGGATCTACTCCCTTCTCCCTCTCCGAGTCACTGGAACCTCTTCCTCATCGGCTACTCTCTCCTCTTTAGATTCAAGTTCGTCATCTGTCTTCCCTGGAATAAGTAGTAGCTTTTCTGCTAACGGCCAGATGCCGCCTATGGTCTAGAAGCAAGTGCCCATATCTAACTCAGACTTTCACTAATATAGAGGTGCATTCTCTCATGGAAATTTCCAGCTCGAAACCTGCCGCCCACCAAATTCCTGTACCTCCCCGTGCCAAGGACACGTTCCCAGCCGGCCGGCCTGATGTAGTGTCTTCGGCAGGGGAAAAAATACACTCCTTCGATAAGGGCCGGCCTGAACCGGTTCTCTCCGAGCGAATAACACCTCATAACTAAAACATCGCCCTCCCTCTAGAAGTGTCCCAAGCTGCCGGAGCAGAAAGAAAGATGGAGTCTCTCCTGTCTGAGGCCTACCAGGCCTGAATTCAGCACGACTCCATGAAATACCCTCACTATAGGGCAAGTTATCCTCGATGCTAACGAATCTATCCCCTAGGCTATGTATGTAGGCCCTGATCTATGGGTAGGAGCACGGGATTGTGTCAAAGTGTCTAATAGATAGGCCCTATTCACTACTCTAGTCCTTAGACTTGGATGGAAAGAGGCTGAAGTCATATTGATCGCTCTACAACACAAGAAGGCCAGGAAAATCAAGCAGTACATTTCACCCTTGACTTCAGTCTATTATACATACATTAAACAGAACTAACATCGGTGGAAGAATAATATGAAACAAAACTAACCGATCTATGTCTAGTACCAGATGTGCAGAATTGAAGCAGTGAAGGGATACACTGAATAAAACAACAGATAGAAATCAAAACAGCAATAGCAATCAAAATGCCACCTAATATGTAGCGTAGCATATGCATGTCCGGTAACCAATTAAGGAGCCAGTCAAACCAGCCCTGATCAATGTGTTTTCTAACTTCATCGGTTAAGTCATGCAATTTATCTATGTGTGCACGAATGGATTGTGTATGATCAGATAAGTTAAAACAGCAGAGGCCTTCAAAATCTGAGCAACCATGTCCATGTTTAAGCAAAAGATAATCAATGGCTGCTCTATTTTGCAAAATGGCCCTACGTTCACCCTGGGCGTCTAATAGCAAGTCAGACAAGACTGTAGAAGTATGATTAATAGATTTAACCATCCAGCAAGCCATTTTCCCAATGGATTTGGCATTGTAAACCGCCAAAGCAGGAACACCAATAATTGAAACAGCTAGGCTAAGGTATTCAGACTTGGAATATAAATGCAAAGATGAGTCACAATCCTCCTGTAACATCACTGTATCTCGAAGCACACGAGAGTTGGCATTTGGATGGGAGGAAAACATGAGTAAACTCAGTCTAGTGATGGCACACGGGCCTCCGGAAATGTTTGCAGGGACATATGGCCAGGAAGTATTACCACATGAGAAAAGCCATCCGGCAGGTAGCAACATCGCACGATAGTGACTGGGAGTAACTACCAAACTGTTGCAAGTCATATTGTTCTGGACTGAGACACATGTCGTCGGTGTCCTCTGGAAACACAAAGTTCGTTCGTGAGGTGTAAAGGAAGTGGCGCCCCTTAACTTGAGGCGTAGGCATTCAGAAATTGCATTAGGATTACATGTAAGAAAGAAGCATAGGTCACCTTGTGTAATATTATACGTAATTATTTGGGACTGGATGGGGAGTTGCTCATTCGGCAGTTCAGTACACAAAGGACAATATACATGGGTAGCAAAATCACCCAGGATAATATTCGGACGAGCCTTCGAAATGTTAAAGATACTGATTAAAGTCTCCAGCGAGGCGGGGACAGCAACTAGGCAGGTCGCAAGAATATCGTGCACAGATCTCATCGGTGTCAAACAGAAGTGAGGGGCATCAGTTACTCTTTTGGCCAGTAGGGTCCAAAAGTTCGATGATGAATCCCACGCATTGAAGGAACGCAACACTCGGGTTCCCAGTTCATCCCGGGTTGATGGGATCCCTTCTCTCTCGCCGAAGTAGTCCGAAGGGAGTCCAACGCCGGCACATCCTGCAGCAACAATCCAAAGAATGATCTGAAAAAGAACCAAATACAGGCATTAATCATTCTCGTAAATAACATTTATCAGCTGGGACAGCTTCCCAGCTATCTTTCCCTGGCCTCATAACCAAAATGGTATTATCCTGACCGGTGGCAATAACCTCTGCTTGTTCAGGGGGATTCTTAGGCGATTGCACCCAAACCTTGGCCCCAGGGTTATCCGTAGAGCCAAAGCCTTTCTGGCCACGTACAGTTAGCAAAG
Source organism: Triturus cristatus (assembly GCF_964204655.1). Taxonomy (NCBI): domain Eukaryota; kingdom Metazoa; phylum Chordata; class Amphibia; order Caudata; family Salamandridae; genus Triturus; species Triturus cristatus. The sequence continues at coordinate 966,487,358 of NC_140589.1, forward strand.
TTGGGGCAGTGCCTTTCATTATTTCACCACTGAAAACAGGCATAATGAGTAATTGAGCCACTCGGTCAGTACGATGTATCAGCAAGTCAATCTCACTGCTATTTAGCAGAAGTACCTTAATCTCTCCCTGATAGTCGCTGTCGATAACTCCTCCAAGCACCTGGATGCCTTTTACAGCCAGCCCCGATCTAGGGGCGATCAATCCAAAATTCCCCGGTGGTATATGAATACCAACACCGGTAGCAATGATGACCCGATTTTTACTTTCCAGAACGGTGTCATCCATAGCATGCAAGTCTAAACCTGCCGACCCTGGGGTCGCTCCGCATGGAGCCAGAGCTCCGGGAGTAATTTCCCAATACATCACAGTTTCATTGATTACATTAGGCATAGTCTCAACATTTGGGGGAAACAAACGCATAAGCGGAGATTCAGCATTTAAAAAAGGACGATTATTCAGGATCAATAGTGCTTGGGGTAAAAAGTCTCGCCAATTTTTATACTTGTCATCTGTTAACTTTCGTAACTGATCCTTTAGCAGGCCATTCAATCTCTCCACCAGGCCTGAGGCCTGCGGGTAATAGGGTATATGAAATATCCATTCAATATTATTTTCCACACAGAATTCCTGTACCAATCTTCCACGAAAATGGGATGCATTATCAGATTGAATTTGGAATGGCACACCATAATACATCATAATCAATTCTAATGCTTTTATGGTATTCAATTGGGTGGCTTGTTTACATGGAAGAGCTACCAGCAAGCCACTATATGTATCGACAATTGTGCAAACATATTGACAATTTCTACTCATGGGAAGGGGCCCGATGTAATCAATCTGCCAAATTTGAGCAGGCAGTTTCCCGCGATGTAAATGGCCTCTAACAATTTGGGGTACCTTACGCTGTCTGATATGTTGACAGACGGGACAATGTAAGATAACATTTTTGATTAGATCCAGGGGAATATAAATTCCTCTATCAGCAGCCCACCTGCTAGTGGCCTTCTCTCCAAAGTGTCCTGCCTTCTGGTGTGCCCATTTCGCCAATCCCGCAATATCAGGATCTTGTCTGTCCACCACTGCCTCAGCAATTTTAGATTTTTCATCTGCAATGTTATGAAAAAATTTGTCAAGGGAGTCTATTGGGGTGTGAGCATCCACATGGAAGATGGTAACAGTACTCTGTGGGAGCATCTCCCAAATCTCTTGCCATAACTCTTTTCCCCACAATGCTTTGGAGTGTAACCTCCAATTATGGGAATGCCAGGTCGGCAACCAAACAGCCAGTCCATTGGCAGTGGACCAGGAATCGGTGAAAATGTGGCATGTACCGGGTAACTCTTGTTTCAAAACTTGGTAAACAGCGTAAAGCTCGGCAAATTGGCTACTCTTCCCTTCACCAGTTGTGCTCAACAGTTTCTGTGTGATCGGATTATAAGACACCGCCTTCCAGTGCCGTGTCGTTCCAATAAACTTCGCCGACCCATCTGTAAACCAAACATGGTTTCTGTCCTCAGCGGACAAATCATCAAAAGATCTACCCCACTTGACAGGGGACTCCTGTTCTAAAGGTACGGAACACTCACTCTCAGTCTCAGTCGATGGTGCTTGCGCCACTTGCTCATGTAAAAACGCAACTCCTTTCGGACCCACACGTGCCCTGTCTTGTATGTACCATTTCCATTTAATCACACTCGCCTCCTGAGCATGCCCAATTCGATGAGTTTTTGGTGAACTCAAAACCCACTGCATAATAGGAATTTCAGGACGCAAAAATATGTCATGTCCCAAAGTCAATTGCTCGGTATCCACCAAAGCCCAATAACAAGCAAGTAGCTGTTTCTCAAAGGGTGTATAACGCTCACCAGCATCAGGTAGCTTTTTGGTCCAAAACCCTAACGGTACCTTACTCCTGCCTTGTTTCTGCCATAGACTCCAATTTGCATAAGGGCCTTGCACAGACACATTCAAATCCACATCACCGTCACGTACAGGCCATAGATCCATAGCATGTTGAATTGCCTCTTTCGCCAGACTAAATGCATCTTGCTGTTGCTTACCCCATTCAAATGCATTCTTTTTACGTGTAATTCGGTACAAAGGGGCCAATATTTGACTCAAATGAGGAATATGCTGGCGCCAAAAACCAAATAAGCCAATGAAGCTCTGGGCTTCCTTCCTATTCCTCGGAACCGAAAAATCAAGAATCTTCTGTTTAACTTGAGGGATCACCTCGCGGTGTCCCTCGTGCCAATTAATACCAAAAAATTTTACAGCTTGAGACGGACCTTGTAATTTATCCGGATTGATCTCCCAACCTTTCCCACGCAGACACTCAATGACTCTATCTAATTGTGTCTGAACATCCTCTTGTGTTTCGCCTTGGATCAAAACATCATCAATATAATGACATATCTGAATTTTGGGATGAACTGGTACTTCAGCCAAATGTTCTGCCACCAGCCGGTGACAAATCGTAGGACTATGCACATAGCCCTGAGGAAGACTTCTGAACGTCATCTGACGCCCGTTCCACGTAAAACTGAACTGTTCCTGACACTCAGGGGCAATTGGAATAGAAAAGAAAGCATTAGCAATATCGATGGACGCATACCATGTACCTGGATGTGTTTGGATTCTTTCAATCAGGGTGATAACATCCGGTACTGCAACAGTCAAAGAGGGCGTGTGTTTGTTCAATTCTCGATAATCAACAGTCATGCGCCAAGAATTATCACTCTTACGCACCGGCCAAACAGGATTATTCCAAGCAGAAGTAACTGGAGTTATAACGCCTGCATCAACCAACTCCTGAATGGTGGTACTAATCTCTTCATGACCACCCGGAATGCGATACTGCTTCTGACAAACCACGTTGGTCGCCTGGGGAACTTGTATAGGGGGTATCCTTAAACGACCAACCCGTATAGGTCTGGACGAGATATAATGCGTCGTTCCAAATTGGTAACACCCATCATCAAGATGCAACGTCATTCCCTTCAAAATATCAATTCCAATTATGAATTCTAAGAGTGGCACCACTAATACAGAATATTCCTTTCTAGGGATTCTGCCTATTCTCATTTCAAGCAAAGTTTGAACTGCAGGGGTTTCTTTTCCTCCTAATCCGGTAATAGTAAAAGGCTGCCCTGTATATTTCTTTGATTTTCCATGAATAAGAGTGGCCTCCGCTCCTGTATCAACTAATGCTCGGGCCCTTTGAATATTACGATGTCTCCAATAAATATCAATATCTACATAGGGTCTATTATCTCTGTGAGCCCATCTGTGTACCGGAGCTTGACCTATTTCCTAGTCATTCTTACTGCATTCTGTGTACCAGGACAAATCAGGATAAAGACTCTCACGTTTCTTAGGTATCGATACCTCTTGTTCATATCCATCTCTATTACGAAATGGATTCCTGTCCTCTGTATTGTACTGCGGGTTTCGATCGGCCAAACTGTGTCGATCCTCTCTCCTTCTCAACTCAGGGGATTGATCCCTATCATCTCTACGTCTGCTGTAAGCATGATCATTTCTCCCCCTTTCCTTTTCCCCCTCTCTCTCCCTGTCCCGCTCTCGACGGGGAGACAGATCACGTACAGGACGCCGATCATCACGACGATCAGAGCGCCCACGGCGATCATCATCACTGCTACCATCAGAACAACCACGATCACACGCAGTCGTTCGAACACGCCGGGCACCCTCCTTCCGATCCAAGCCCCGTTTGCGAAACATCTCCCACAAACGAGCAGTAGTCTCACCATCAATGTCCTCCCGACGCACACCATCAGCCAAAAGACCAGTAAAGATATCACGTCTAGTAAATTTATATTCACCAGGAGTACGAGTGTCAGGCCGGGACTGACGTTCAGGTTTAAACCACTCACCCAACTCACCGAGTTGGCGTACCGATTCCAACACTGTAGATAGTACATTACCAGTCTGGTTAATCAACAAAGTCATCATGACCTGCTTGTAGGCAACAGGAGAAGAGCGAATGATACGATTTCGCACAGAAGAAGTCAACATCCCATCAAGCAACCTGTCAGCAGTGCCCAGAAAAATAGCCGTTTTCATCACTTCTTCCTTAAGACGTTGCGCAGCATCACGCAAGGTATACCATGGCTTGTCATTGACAGGCCAGTCAGATTCAGTAGGATACTTCAAATTACAACCCTCAGTCGCCAATTGGAGCAAAGAAATTTGACCACCACCATTATAGTTACGAAAATGATCTTGCACAGTAGAATCCCAACTCAAAGAACAAAATTTCAAACAATCGCCAGTATCCAACATAATACCAGCAGCGCCTAGTTCATAAAGGCGCACCATCCATGTGAGCAAAGCCTCACCAGTCCGCTGCCGAAAGCGCAGCAAAATGTCACTAATTTCTTGTTGGGTAAAATCTTCTAAACAGTCTAAAGAAATACCCTGCGGAGCATTGGGAGACTGCTGCAACTTCCGACGAAAAACCGGATGCGCAGAGACCACGGGACGAGCATCACAAGGAGCTCGAGCAGTACTAGTAGAGGGACAATCAGTGTAAGAAGCATCGATGCCGCCCGAAGAGCGAGCGTAATCACGGGGTGCACCATCAGAGGTGCGAGAAGCAGACTTACATTCATGACGGGAACGAGAAGACTCGTGCTTGACAGACTCCTCACCCGAGGAACAAGACGTAGTCGAGTCCCAGATATTACCATCCCATTCATCAGGGTTCCAATCTAGTCCAGCTTTCGCCACGACCAGACGCACCTTACGCGTCGAAACTCGACCACGCCTGTTCTTGTACTTATAACGAGCAATCCGCACAGCCGCCCTTTCGGCAACCGTTTGGTAAGTGTCAAGTTTGTCAGAAAGCAACTTATTTTGACACCGCAATAAAGTATTAGAATTCTGAATCTCAACAAAGTGTGCCTCCACATCCTTAAGAGAGATCTGCAATTTCAACAATCTCTCATGCAGAATCCGATACGCAGACAGAATAACCCAACCTCTGCGCCCCAAAGCGGGAACCTCCTCACCCTTCAATACAGGTGCCGTCTGCAAACAAGTAATCACGTCAGCCGGTTCCGCTGACTCCAAAGAAGAGTTCCAATTTTCACTCAGACCAGTAGAGTCAGCCCACTCACGGGCTAAGGCTCCATAAGGCGTTGAATCCCATCCGGGAATATCAACGGACAATTTAAGAGTAGATTTAGATTTCTTAGAAAACATCGCGAAAAAGAAAGAAAAAGAAACGCAGAGAAAGAGAAAAAAAAAAAGGAAGAGAGAAAAAACTATACACGCAAATATATAAAAAAGAAAACCACGCACACACTGAAAGCAAACACAAGACAATGACAACGCACACAGGTTTCGTAAACGGTTCGTGACGCCAAATGTTCTGCTTGGGTTTTCAGATCGGATGGAACCCGCTCTACAGAGCCCTTCTGACCCAAACCAGAACGTTACCCCCTCCCTAGGGCCTTTTTACACCTAAATGACCACATATATATATGTACCACCTAAGGACAGGGAATTCCTATTATATATATATATATATCAAGACCTCACAGCCCAACCACAGTCTCGCGGCCTTCAGCAGACCCAGAATCTCCTACCCAGACGGCAGCAACACACACAGTCTCGCGGCCTCAGTCAGACCCAGAATCTCCTACCCAGCCGGCAGCAACACACACAGTCTCGCGGCCTCAGGCAGACCCAGAATCTCCTACCCAGACGGCAGCAACACACATAGTCTCGCGGCCTCAGTCAGACCCAGAATCTCCTACCCAGACGGCAGCAACACTCACAGTCTCGCGGCCTCAGTCAGACCCAGAATCTCCTACCCAGCCGGCAGCAACACACACAGTCTCGCGGCCTCAGGCAGACCCAGAATCTCCTACCCAGACGGCAGCAACACACATAGTCTCGCGGCCTCAGTCAGACCCAGAATCTCCTACCCAGACGGCAGCAACACACACAGTCTCGCGGCCTCAGTCAGACCCAGAATCTCCTACCCAGCCGGCAGCAACACACACAGTCTCGCGGCCTCAGGCAGACCCAGAATCTCCTACCCAGACGGCAGCAACGCACATAGTCTCGCGGCCTCAGTCAGACCCAGAATCTCCTACCCAGACGGCAGCAACACACACAGTCTCGCGGCCTCAGTCAGACCCAGAATCTCCTACCCAGCCGGCAGCAACACACACAGTCTCGCGGCCTCAGGCAGACCCAGAATCTCCTACCCAGACGGCAGCAACGCACATAGTCTCGCGGCCTCAGTCAGACCCAGAATCTCCTACCCAGACGGCAGCAACACACACAGTCTCGCGGCCTCAGTCAGACCCAGAATCTCCTACCCAGCCGGCAGCAACACACACAGTCTCGCGGCCTCAGTCAGACCCAGAATCTCCTACCCAGACGGCAGCAACACACATAGTCTCGCGGCCTTAGTCAGACCCAGAATCTCCTACCAGACGGCAGCCTTAGCACGAGCTCATCCTATTATTACCGTAGTACATGACAGGGGAATCGGGATTACTATATATCAGATCACACAAAGACTATTGGTTGAGCACAACCTGTTCTCTAGTTCGAGGGGCTCGTTTCCCCCTCATCCAGTTACCACTTACCTGACCAGGATTAACCTCTGTTCATGTTGAGTTAACTCTGACTAAAAGAATAGGCTATCCTCCTATACAAAAATACACAACACATGCTAACTCACGACAAGCTAAATACTTTATTTAAATGCCACATGCACATTCGCAGAATACATCATATATATATAACCTGCAAGGAAAGTAAAAGGTTAAGTTATACACTTCAAAGAAAAAGGGGTCGACATCACCTGAGTTGTATGTAGCCTGTGCTCAACGGTCATCTAGGTTCCCTTCTCCCTCTGTGCCTCGGCTTCGCCTGGAAGTCACACCTCCGCAGTCGCGGATCTACTCCCTTCTCCCTCTCCGAGTCACTGGAACCTCTTCCTCATCGGCTACTCTCTCCTCTTTAGATTCAAGTTCGTCATCTGTCTTCCCTGGAATAAGTAGTAGCTTTTCTGCTAACGGCCAGATGCCGCCTGTGGTCTAGAAGCAAGTGCCCATATCTAACTCAGACTTTCACTAATATAGAGGTGCATTCTCTCATGGAAATTTCCAGCTCGAAACCTGCCGCCCACCAAATTCCTGTACCTCCCCGTGCCAAGGACACGTTCCCAGCCGGCCGGCCTGATGTAGTGTCTTCGGCAGGGGAAAAAATACACTCCTTCGATAAGGGCCGGCCTGAACCGGTTCTCTCCGAGCGAATAACACCTCATAACTAAAACATCGCCCTCCCTCTAGAAGTGTCCCAAGCTGCCGGAGCAGAAAGAAAGATGGAGTCTCTCCTGTCTGAGGCCTACCAGGCCTGAATTCAGCACGACTCCATGAAATACCCTCACTATAGGGCAAGTTATCCTCGATGCTAACGAATCTATCCCCTAGGCTATGTATGTAGGCCCTGATCTATGGGTAGGAGCACGGGATTGTGTCAAAGTGTCTAATAGATAGGCCCTATTCACTACTCTAGTCCTTAGACTTGGATGGAAAGAGACTGAAGTCATATTGATCGCTCTACAACACAAGAAGGCCAGGAAAATCAAGCAGTACACACGTGACCTGTCGAACTTTCTCCAGATGGTCAGAAATGGTAATTTTTTAATGTTTAATTTTGTGACTGTAAATGACTATTGCATGTGAATTATCACTTTTGGAACTAAAATAAGTGTGTTTAGAGTCATTTTAATGCCTGAAATTGGTTGAAATACAAGCTTCTGAGAAGGAGAAAAAGTCTGTAAAAATGGCAATTTTGGAGACATTGAGGCTTCAAAAAGTAGTTATTCAACATGAGGCACAATCCAAATGTCATTTTGAATAAATTTTTCTACAGTCCAAATAATAAATTTCTGATAAAAAACGATGACCCGTGACCTGTCGAACTTTCTCCAGATAGTCAGAAAAGGTAATTTTCTACTGTTTAATTTGTTGACTGTAAATGACTATTACATGTGAATTATCACTTTTGGAACTAAAATAAGTGTGTTTAGAGTCATTTTAATGCCTGAAATTGGTCGAAATACAAGCTTCTGAGAAGGAGAAAAAGTCTGTAAAAATTGCAATTTTGGAGACATTGAGGCTTTAAAAAGTAGTTATTCAACATGAGGCACAATCCAAATGACATTTTGAATCAATTTATCTATAGTCCGAAAAAACAATTTTCTAATTAAAAACAATGACCCGTGACCTGTCGAACTTTCTCCAGATGGTCAGAAAAGGTAATTTTTTAATGATTAATTTTTTGACTGTAAATGACTATTGCATGTGAATTATTACTTTTGGAACTAAAATAAGTGTGTTTAGAGTCATTTTAATGCCTGAAATTGGTTGAAATAGAAGCTTCTGAGTGGGAGAAAAAGTCTGTAAAAATGGCAATTTTGGAGACATTGAGGCTTCAAAAAGTAGTTTTTCAACACGAGGCACAATCCAAATGACATTTTGAATAAATTTTTCTACAGTCCAAAAAATCAATTTCTGATGAAAAACGATGACCCGTGACCTGTCGAACTTTCTCCAGATGGACAGAAATGGTAACTTTTTTAATGTTTAATTTTTGGACTGTAAATGACTATTGCATGTGAATTATCAATTTTGGAACTAAAATAAGTGTGTTTAGAGTCATTTTAATGCCTGAAAATGGTCGAAATAGAAGCTTCTGAGTAGGAGAAAAGGTCTGTAAAAATTGCAGTTTTGGTGACATTGAGGCTTCAAAAAGTAGTTATTCAACATGAGGCACAATCCAAATGACATTTTGAATACATTTTTCTACAGTCCAAAAAATCAATTTCTGATGAAAAACGATGACCCGTGACCTGTCGAACTTTCTCCAGATAGTCAGAAAAGGTAATTTTCTACTGTTTAATTTGTTGACTGTAAATGACTACTGCATGTGAATTATCACTTTTGGAACTAAAATAAGTGTGTTTAGAATCATTTTAATGCCTGAAATTGGTCGAAATACAAGCTTCTGAGAAGGAGAAAAAGTCTGTAAAAATGGCAATTTTGGTGACATTGAGGCTTTAAAAAGAAGTTATTCAACATGAGGCATAATCCAAATGACATTTTGAATCAATTTTTCTACAATCCCAAAAATCTATTTTCTGATGAAAAGCAATTACCCGTGACCTGTCAAACTTTCTCCAGATAGTCAGAAAAGGTAATTTTCTACTGTTTAATTTGTTGACTGTAAATGACTATTGCATGTGAATTATCACTTTTGGAACTAAAATAAGTGTGATTAGAGTCATTTTAATGCCTGAAATTGGTCAAAATAGAAGCTACTGAGTAGGAGAAAAAGTCTGTAAAAATGGCTATTTTGGTGACATTGAGGCTTTAAAAAGTAGTTATTCAACATGAGGCACAATCCAAATGACATTTTGAATCAATTTATCTATAGTCCGAAAAAACAATTTTCTAATTAAAAACGATGACCCGTGACCTGTCGAACTTTCTCCAGATGGTCAGAAAAGGTAATTTTTTAATGATTAATTTTTTGACTGTAAATGACTATTGCATGTGAATTATTACTTTTGGAACTAAAATAAGTCTGTTTAGAGTCATTTTAATGCCTGAAAATGGTCGAAATAGAAGCTTCTGAGTAGGATAAAAGGTCTCTAAAAATGGCAATTTTGGTGAAATTGAGGCTTTAAAAAGTAGTTATTCAACATGAGGCACAATCCAAATGACATTTTGAATACATTTTTCTACAGTCCAAAAAATCAATTTCTGATGAAAAACGATGAATTGTGACTTGTCGAACTTTCTCCAGATAGTCAGAAAAGGTAATTTTCTACTGTTTAATTTGTTGACTGTAAATGACTATTGCATGTGAATTATCACTTTTGGAACTAAAATAAGTGTGTTTAGAGTCATATAAATGCTTGAAATTGGTCGAAACAGAAGCTACTGAGTAGGAGAAAAAGTCTGTAAAAATGGCAATTTTGGTGACATTGAGGCTTTAAAAAGTAGTTATTCAACAGGAGGCACAATCCAAATGACATTTTGAATCAATTTATCTATAGTCCGAAAAAACTATTTTCTGATTAAAAACGATGACCCGTGACCTGTCGAACTTTCTCCAGATGGTCAGAAATGGTAATTTTTTATATTTAATTTTTGGACTGTAAATGACTTTTGCATGTGAATTATCTCTTTTGGAAATAAAATAAGTGTGTTTAGAGTCATTTTAATGCCTGAAATTGGTCGAAATAGAAGGTACTGAGTGTTAGAAAAAGTCTGTAAAAATGGCAATTTTGGTGACATTGAGGCTTTAAAAAGAAGTTATTCAACATGAGGCATAATCCAAATGACATTTTGAATCAATTTTTCTACAGTCCAAAAAATCTATTTTCTGATGAAATGCAATTACCTGTGACCTGTCAAACTTTCTCCAGATGGTCAGAAATGGTAAGTTTTTTTATATTTAATTTTTGGACTGTAAATGACTATTGCATGTGAATTATCACTTTTGGAACTAAAAAAAGTGTGTTTAGAGTCATTTTAATGCCTGAAATTGGTCGAAATACAAGCTTCTGAGTAGGCCTGGGTGGTAAATTCCGTTCCGCTCGCGGAATTTGCGTAATTTCGGTAATTTCGCGTTCCGCGGAGAACGCGAAATTGCCCAAAATTCTGCTTTCCGCAACTTCGCGAAATGTTTTCTTGTTTGCGTTCTCAAAATGCGTGTTCGCGAGATATTTCTCCCCGAGCACGCAAAAAGCAACTGTGAACAGGAAAAAAGCATCGCGAACAAGCAATTCCGCGTGTTCGCTGAATTTCTGCATGTTCGCGGAGATTTTTTACCGTTTCGCGGAGATTTGCGTAACGCGATTACGCAAATTCCGCCCACCCCTACTTCTGAGAAGGAGAAAAAGTCTGTAAAAATGGCAATTTGGGTCACATTGAGGCTTCAAAAAGTAGTTATTCAACATGAGGCACAATCCAAATGACATTTTGAATACATTTTTCTACAGTCCAAAAAATCAATTTCTGATGAAAAACGATGACCCGTGACCTGTCGAACTTTCTCCAGATAGTCAGAAAAGGTAATTTTCTACTGTTTAATTTGTTGACTGTAAATGACTACTGCATGTGAATTATCACTTTTGGAACTAAAATAAGTGTGTTTAGAATCATTTTAATGCCTGAAATTGGTCGAAATACAAGCTTCAGAGAAGGAGAAAAAGTCTGTAAAAATGGCAATTTTGGTGACATTGAGGCTTTAAAAAGAAGTTATTCAACATGAGGCATAATCCAAATGACATTTTGAATCAATTTTTCTACAATCCCAAAAATCTATTTTCTGATGAAAAGCAATTACCCGTGACCTGTCAAACTTTCTCCAGATAGTCAGAAAAGGTAATTTTCTACTGTTTAATTTGTTGACTGTAAATGACTATTGCATGTGAATTATCACTTTTGGAACTAAAATAAGTGTGTTTAGAGTCATTTTAATGCCTGAAATTGGTCAAAATAGAAGCTACTGAGTAGGAGAAAAAGTATGTAAAAATGGCTATTTTGGTGACATTGAGGCTTTAAAAAGTAGTTATTCAACATGAGGCACAGTCCAAATGACATTTTGAATCAATTTATCTATAGTCCGAAAAAACAATTTTCTAATTAAAAACGATGACCCGTGACCTGTCGAACTTTCTCCAGATGGTCAGAAAAGGTAATTTTTTAATGATTAATTTTTTGACTGTAAATGACTATTGCATGTGAATTATTACTTTTGGAACTAAAATAAGTCTGTTTAGAGTCATTTTAATGCCTGAAAATGGTAGAAATAGAAGCTTCTGAGTAGGATAAAAGGTCTCTAAAAATGGCAATTTTGGTGAAATTGAGGCTTTAAAAAGTAGTTATTCAACATGAGGCACAATCCAAATGACATTTTGAATACATTTTTCTACAGTCCAAAAAATCAATTTCTGATGAAAAACGATGAATTGTGACCTGTCGAACTTTCTCCAGATAGTCAGAAAAGGTAATTTTCTACTGTTTAATTTGTTGACTGTAAATGACTATTGCATGTGAATTATCACTTTTGGAACTAAAATAAGTGTGTTTAGAGTCATATAAATGCTTGAAATTGGTCGAAACAGAAGCTACTGAGTAGGAGAAAAAGTCTGTAAAAATGGCAATTTTGGTGACATTGAGGCTTTAAAAAGTAGTTATTCAACATGAGGCACAATCCAAATGACATTTTGAATCAATTTATCTATAGTCCGAAAAAACAATTTTCTAATTAAAAACGATGACCCGTGACCTGTCAAACTTTCTCTAGATGGTCAGAAAAGGTAATTTTTTAATGATTAATTTTTTGACTGTAAATGACTATTGCATGTGAATTATTACTTTTGTAACTAAAATAAGTGTGTTTAGAGTCATTTTAATGCCTGAAATTGGTCGAAATACAAGCTTCTGAGAAGGAGAAAAAGTCTGTAAAAATGGCAATTTTGGTCACATTGAGGCTTTAAAAAGAAGTTATTCAACATGAGGCATAATCCAAATGACATTTTGAATCAATTTCTCTACAGTCCAAAAAATCTATTTTCTGATGAAAAGCAATTACCCGTGACCTGTCAAACTTTCTCCAGATGGTCAGAAATGGTAAGTTTTTTTATATTTAATTTGTTGACTGTAAATGACTATTGCATGTGAATTATCACTTTTGGAACTAAAATAAGTGTGTTTAGAGTCATTTTAATGCCTGAAATTGGTCGAAATACAAGCTTCTGAGAAGGAGAAAAAGTCTGTCTGTAAAAATGGTAATTTTGGGTCACATTGAGGCTTTAAAAAGTGTTTATTCAACATGAGGCACAATCCAAATGACATTTTGAGTCAATTTATCTACAGTCCAAAAAATCAATTTCTGATGAAAAACGATGACCCGTGACCTGTCGAACTTTCTCCAGATAGTCAGAAAAGGTAATTTTCTACTGTTTAATTTGTTGACTGTAAATGACTATTGCATGTGAATTATCACTTTTGGAACTAAAATAAGTGTGTTTAGAGTCATTTTAATGCCTGAAATTGGTCGAAATACAAGTTTCTGAGAAGGAGAAAAAGTCTGTAAAAATGGCAATTTGGGTCACATTGAGGCTTTAAAAAGTGGTTATTCAACATGAGGCACAATCCAAATGACATTTTGAATCAATTTTTCTATAGTCCAAAAAATCGATTTTCTGATGAAAAGCGATTACCCGTGACCTGTCGAACTTTCTCCAGATGGTCAGAAATGGTAATTTTTTTATATTTAATTTTTGGAGTGTAAATGACTATTGCATGTGAATTATCACTTTTGGAACTAAAATAAGTGTGTTTAGAGTCATTTTAATGCCTGAAAATGGTCAAAATAGAAGCTTCTGAGTAGGAGAAAAAGTCTGTAAAAATGGCAATTTTGGTGACATTGAGGCTTTAAAAAGTAGGTATTCAACATGAGGCACAATCCAAATGACATTTTGAATACATTTTTCTACAGTCCAAAAAATCAATTTCTGATGAAAAACGATGACCCGTGACCTGTCAAACTTTCTCCAGATGGTCAGAAATGGTAATTTTTTTATATTTAATTTTTGGACTGTAAATGACTTTTGCATGTGAATTATCTCTTTTGGAACTAAAATAAGTGTGTTTAGAGTCATTTTAATGCCTGAAATTGGTCGAAATAGAAGCTTCTGAGTAGGAAAAAAAGTCTGTAAAAATGGCAATTTTGGTGACATTGAGGCTTTAAAAAGTAGTTATTTAACATGAGGCACAATCCAAATGACATTTTGAATCAATTTATCTACAGTCCAAAAAATGTATTTTTGTTTAAAAACGATGACACGTGACCTGTCGAACTTTCTCCAGATGGTCAGAAATGGTAATTTTTTAATGTTTAATTTTTTGACTGTAAATGACTATTGCATGTGAATTATCACTTTTGGAACTAAAATAAGTGTGTTTAGAGTCATTTTAATGCCTGAAATTGGTCGAAATACAAGCTTCTGAGAAGGAGAAAAAGTCTGTAAAAATGGCAATTTTGGAGACATTGAGGCTTCAAAAAGTAGTTATTCAACATGAGGCACAATCCAAATGTCATTTTGAATAAATTTTTCTACAGTCCAAATAATAAATTTCTGATAAAAAACGATGACCCGTGACCTGTCGAACTTTCTCCAGATAGTCAGAAAAGGTAATTTTCTACTGTTTAATTTGTTGACTGTAAATGACTATTACATGTGAATTATCACTTTTGGAACTAAAATAAGTGTGTTTAGAGTCATTTTAATGCCTGAAATTGGTCGAAATACAAGCTTCTGAGAAGGAGAAAAAGTCTGTAAAAATTGCAATTTTGGAGACATTGAGGCTTTAAAAAGTAGTTATTCAACATGAGGCACAATCCAAATGACATTTTGAATCAATTTATCTATAGTCCGAAAAAACAATTTTCTAATTAAAAACAATGACCCGTGACCTGTCGAACTTTCTCCAGATGGTCAGAAAAGGTAATTTTTTAATGATTAATTTTTTGACTGTAAATGACTATTGCATGTGAATTATTACTTTTGGAACTAAAATAAGTGTGTTTAGAGTCATTTTAATGCCTGAAATTGGTTGAAATAGAAGCTTCTGAGTGGGAGAAAAAGTCTGTAAAAATGGCAATTTTGGAGACATTGAGGCTTCAAAAAGTAGTTTTTCAACACGAGGCACAATCCAAATGACATTTTGAATAAATTTTTCTACAGTCCAAAAAATCAATTTCTGATGAAAAACGATGACCCGTGACCTGTCGAACTTTCTCCAGATGGACAGAAATGGTAACTTTTTTAATGTTTAATTTTTGGACTGTAAATGACTATTGCATGTGAATTATCAATTTTGGAACTAAAATAAGTGTGTTTAGAGTCATTTTAATGCCTGAAAATGGTCGAAATAGAAGCTTCTGAGTAGGAGAAAAGGTCTGTAAAAATTGCAGTTTTGGTGACATTGAGGCTTCAAAAAGTAGTTATTCAACATGAGGCACAATCCAAATGACATTTTGAATACATTTTTCTACAGTCCAAAAAATCAATTTCTGATGAAAAACGATGACCCGTGACCTGTCGAACTTTCTCCAGATAGTCAGAAAAGGTAATTTTCTACTGTTTAATTTGTTGACTGTAAATGACTACTGCATGTGAATTATCACTTTTGGAACTAAAATAAGTGTGTTTAGAATCATTTTAATGCCTGAAATTGGTCGAAATACAAGCTTCTGAGAAGGAGAAAAAGTCTGTAAAAATGGCAATTTTGGTGACATTGAGGCTTTAAAAAGAAGTTATTCAACATGAGGCATAATCAAAATGACATTTTGAATCAATTTTTCTACAATCCCAAAAATCTATTTTCTGATGAAAAGCAATTACCCGTGACCTGTCAAACTTTCTCCAGATAGTCAGAAAAGGTAATTTTCTACTGTTTAATTTGTTGACTGTAAATGACTATTGCATGTGAATTATCACTTTTGGAACTAAAATAAGTGTGATTAGAGTCATTTTAATGCCTGAAATTGGTCAAAATAGAAGCTACTGAGTAGGAGAAAAAGTCTGTAAAAATGGCTATTTTGGTGACATTGAGGCTTTAAAAAGTAGTTATTCAACATGAGGCACAATCCAAATGACATTTTGAATCAATTTATCTATAGTCCGAAAAAACAATTTTCTAATTAAAAACGATGACCCGTGACCTGTCGAACTTTCTCCAGATGGTCAGAAAAGGTAATTTTTTAATGATTAATTTTTTGACTGTAAATGACTATTGCATGTGAATTATTACTTTTGGAACTAAAATAAGTCTGTTTAGAGTCATTTTAATGCCTGAAAATGGTCGAAATAGAAGCTTCTGAGTAGGATAAAAGGTCTCTAAAAATGGCAATTTTGGTGAAATTGAGGCTTTAAAAAGTAGTTATTCAACATGAGGCACAATCCAAATGACATTTTGAATACATTTTTCTACAGTCCAAAAAATCAATTTCTGATGAAAAACGATGAATTGTGACCTGTCGAACTTTCTCCAGATAGTCAGAAAAGGTAATTTTCTACTGTTTAATTTGTTGACTGTAAATGACTATTGCATGTGAATTATTACTTTTGGAACTAAAATAAGTGTGTTTAGAGTCATTTTAATGCCTGAAATTGGTCGAAATACAAGCTTCTGAGAAGGAGAAAAAGTCTGTAAAAATGGCAATTTTGGTCACATTGAGGCTTTAAAAAGAAGTTATTCAACATGAGGCATAATCCAAATGACATTTTGAATCAATTTCTCTACAGTCCAAAAAATCTATTTTCTGATGAAAAGCAATTACCCGTGACCTGTCAAACTTTCTCCAGATGGTCAGAAATGGTAAGTTTTTTTATATTTAATTTTTGGACTGTAAATGACTATTGCATGTGAATTATCACTTTTGGAACTAAAATAAGTGTGTTTAGAGTCATTTTAATACCTGAAATTGGTCGAAATGCAAGCTTCTGAGAAGGAGAATAAGTCTGTAAAAATGGCAATGTTGGTGACTTTGAGGCTTTAAAAAGTGTTTATTCAACATGAGGCATAATCGAAATGACATTTTGAATCAATTTTTCTACAGTCCAAAAAATCGATTTTCTGATGAAAATCGATTACCCGTGACCAGTCGAGCTTCCTCCAGATGGTCAGAAATGGAAATTTTTTTATATTTAATTTTTGGACTGTAAATGACTATTGCATGTGAATTATCACTTTTGGAACTAAAATAAGTGTGTTTAGAGTCATTTTAATGTCTGAAAATGGTCGAAATAGAAGCTTCTGAGTAGGAGAAAAGGTCTGTAAAAATGGCAATTTTGGTGACATTGAGGCTTCAAAAAGTAGTTATTCAACATGAGGCACAATCCAAATGACATTTTGAATACATTTTTCTACAGTCCAAAAAATCAATTTCTGATGAAAAACGATGACCTGTGACCTGTCGAACTTTCTCCAGATAGTCAGAAAAGGTAATTTTCTACTGTCTAATTTGTCGACTGTAAATGACTACTGCATGTGAATTATCACTTTTGGAACTAAAATAAGTGTGTTTAGAGTCATTTTAATGCCTGAAATTGGTCGAAATAGAAGCTACTGAGTAGGAGAAAAAGTCTGTAAAAATGGCAATTTTGGTGACATTGAGGCTTTAAAAAGTGGTTATTCAACATGAGGCACAATCCAAATGACATTTTGAATCAATTTTTCTATAGTCCAAAAAATCGATTTTCTGATGAAAAGCGATTACCCGTGACCTGTCGAACTTTCTCCAGATGGTCAGAAATGGTAATTTTTTTATATTTAATTTTTGGAGTGTAAATGACTATTGCATGTGAATTATCACTTTTGGAACTAAAATAAGTGTGTTTAGAGTCATTTTAATGCCTGAAATTGGTCGAAATACAAGCTTCTGAGAAGGAGAAAAAGTCTGTAAAAATGGCAATTTTGGTGACATTGAGGCTTTAAAAAGTAGGTATTCAACATGAGGCACAATCCAAATGTCATTTTGAATAAATTTTTCTACAGTCCAAATAATAAATTTCTGATAAAAAACGATGACCCGTGACCTGTCGAACTTTCTCCAGATAGTCAGAAAAGGTAATTTTCTACTGTTTAATTTGTTGACTGTAAATGACTATTACATGTGAATTATCACTTTTGGAACTAAAATAAGTGTGTTTAGAGTCATTTTAATACCTGAAATTGGTCGAAATGCAAGCTTCTGAGAAGGAGAATAAGTCTGTAAAAATGGCAATGTTGGTGACTTTGAGGCTTTAAAAAGTGTTTATTCAACATGAGGCATAATCGAAATGACATTTTGAATCAATTTTTCTACAGTCCAAAAAATCGATTTTCTGATGAAAATCGATTACCCGTGACCAGTCGAGCTTCCTCCAGATGGTCAGAAATGGAAATTTTTTTATATTTAATTTTTGGACTGTAAATGACTATTGCATGTGAATTATCACTTTTGGAACTAAAATAAGTGTGTTTAGAGTCATTTTAATGTCTGAAAATGGTCGAAATAGAAGCTTCTGAGTAGGAGAAAAGGTCTGTAAAAATGGCAATTTTGGTGACATTGAGGCTTCAAAAAGTAGTTATTCAACATGAGGCACAATCCAAATGACATTTTGAATACATTTTTCTACAGTCCAAAAAATCAATTTCTGATGAAAAACGATGACCTGTGACCTGTCGAACTTTCTCCAGATAGTCAGAAAAGGTAATTTTCTACTGTCTAATTTGTCGACTGTAAATGACTACTGCATGTGAATTATCACTTTTGGAACTAAAATAAGTGTGTTTAGAGTCATTTTAATGCCTGAAATTGGTCGAAATAGAAGCTACTGAGTATTAGAAAAAGTCTGTAAAAATGGCAATTTTGGTGACATTGAGGCTTTAAAAAGTAGTTATTCAACATGAGGCACAATCCAAATGACATTTTGAATCAATTTATCTATAGTCCGAAAAAACAATTTTCTAATTAAAAACGATGACCCGTGACCTGTCGAACTTTCTCTAGATGGTCAGAAAAGGTAATTTTTTAATGATTAATTTTTTGACTGTAAATGACTATTGCATGTGAATTATTACTTTTGGAACTAAAATAAGTGTGTTTAGAGTCATTTTAATGCCTGAAATTGGTCGAAATACAAGCTTCTGAGAAGGAGAAAAAGTCTGTAAAAATGGCAATTTTGGTCACATTGAGGCTTTAAAAAGAAGTTATTCAACATGAGGCATAATCCAAATGACATTTTGAATCAATTTCTCTACAGTCCAAAAAATCTATTTTCTGATGAAAAGCAATTACCCGTGACCTGTCAAACTTTCTCCAGATGGTCAGAAATGGTAAGTTTTTTTATATTTAATTTTTGGACTGTAAATGACTATTGCATGTGAATTATCACTTTTGGAACTAAAATAAGTGTGTTTAGAGTCATTTTAATACCTGAAATTGGTCGAAATGCAAGCTTCTGAGAAGGAGAATAAGTCTGTAAAAATGGCAATGTTGGTGACTTTGAGGCTTTAAAAAGTGTTTATTCAACATGAGGCATAATCGAAATGACATTTTGAATCAATTTTTCTACAGTCCAAAAAATCGATTTTCTGATGAAAATCGATTACCCGTGACCAGTCGAGCTTCCTCCAGATGGTCAGAAATGGAAATTTTTTTATATTTAATTTTTGGACTGTAAATGACTATTGCATGTGAATTATCACTTTTGGAACTAAAATAAGTGTGTTTAGAGTCATTTTAATGTCTGAAAATGGTCGAAATAGAAGCTTCTGAGTAGGAGAAAAGGTCTGTAAAAATGGCAATTTTGGTGACATTGAGGCTTCAAAAAGTAGTTATTCAACATGAGGCACAATCCAAATGACATTTTGAGTCAATTTATCTACAGTCCAAAAAATCAATTTCTGATGAAAAACGATGACCCGTGACCTGTCGAACTTTCTCCAGATAGTCAGAAAAGGTAATTTTCTACTGTTTAATTTGTTGACTGTAAATGACTATTGCATTTGAATTATCACTTTTGGAACTAAAATAAGTGTGTTTAGAGTCATTTTAATGCCTGAAATTGGTCGAAATACAAGTTTCTGAGAAGGAGAAAAAGTCTGTAAAAATGGCAATTTGGGTCACATTGAGGCTTTAAAAAGTGGTTATTCAACATGAGGCACAATCCAAATGACATTTTGAATCAATTTTTCTATAGTCCAAAAAATCGATTTTCTGATGAAAAGCGATTACCCGTGACCTGTCGAACTTTCTCCAGATGGTCAGAAATGGTAATTTTTTTATATTTAATTTTTGGAGTGTAAATGACTATTGCATGTGAATTATCACTTTTGGAACTAAAATAAGTGTGTTTAGAGTCATTTTAATGCCTGAAATTGGTCGAAATAGAAGCTTCTGAGTAGGAAAAAAAGTCTGTAAAAATGGCAATTTTGGTGACATTGAGGCTTTAAAAAGTAGTTATTTAACATGAGGCACAATCCAAATGACATTTTGAATCAATTTATCTACAGTCCAAAAAATGTATTTTCTAATTAAAAACGATGACCCGTGACCTGTCGAACTTTCTCCAGATAGTCCGAAAAGGTAATTTTCTACTGTTTAATTTGCTGACTGTAAATGACTATTGCATGTGAATTATCACTTTTGGAACTAAAATAAGTGTGTTTAGAGTCATTTTAATGCCTGAAAATGGTCGAAATAGAAGCTTCTGAGTAGGAGAAAAGGTCTCTAAAAATGGCAATTTTGGTGACATTGAGGCTTTAAAAAGTAGTTATTCAACATGAGGCACAATCCAAATGACATTTTGAATCAATTTATCTATAGTCCGAAAAAACAATTTTCTAATTAAAAACGATGACCCGTGACCTGTCGAACTTTCTCCAAATGGTCAGAAAAGGTAATTTTGTAATGATTAATTTTTTGACTGTAAATGACTATTGCATGTGAATTATTACTTTTGGAACTAAAATAAGTGTGTTTAGAATCATTTTAATGCCTGAAATTGGTCGAAATACAAGCTTCTGAGAAGGAGAAAAAGTCTGTAAAAATGGCAATTTTGGTGACATTGAGGCTTTAAAAAGAAGTTATTCAACATGAGGCATATTCCAAATGAGATTTTAAATCAATTTTTCTACAGTCCAAAAAATCTATTTTCTGATGAAAAGCAATTACCCGTGACCTGTCAAACTTTCTCCAGATAGTCAGAAAAGGTAATTTTCTACTGTTTAATTTGTTGACTGTAAATGACTATTGCATGTGAATTATCACTTTTGGAACTAAAATAAGTGTGTTTAGAGTCATTTTAATGCCTGAAATTGGTCGAAATAGAAGCTACTGAGTGTTAGAAAAAGTCTGTAAAAATTGCAATTTTGGTGACATTGAGGCTTTAAAAAGTAGTTATTCAACATGAGGCACAATCCAAATGACATTTTGAATCAATTTATCTACAGTCCAAAAAATCAATTTCTGATTAAAAACGATGACCCTTGACCTGTCGAACTTTATCCAGATGGTCAGAAATGGTAATTTTTTAATGTTTAATTTTTTGACTGTAAATGACTATTGCATGTGAATTATCACTTTTGGAACTAAAATAAGTGTGTTTAGAGTCATTTTAATGGCTGAAATTGGTCGAAATACAAGCTTCTGATAAGGAGAAAAAGTCTGTAAAAATGGCAATTTTGGGTCACATTGAGGCTTTAAAAAGTGGTTATTCAACATGAGGCACAATCCAAATGACATTTTGAATAAATTTTTCTATAGTCCGAAAAATCAATTTCTGATTAAAAACGATGACCCGTGACCTGTCGAACTTTCTCCAGATGGTCAGAAATGGTAATTTTTTATATTTAATTTTTGGACTGTAAATGACTTTTGCATGTGAATTATCTCTTTTGGAAATAAAATAAGTGTGTTTAGAGTCATTTTAATGCCTGAAATTGGTCGAAATACAAGCTTCTGAGAAGGAGAAAAAGTCTGTAAAAATTGCAATTTTGGTGACATTGAGGCTTTAAAAAGTAGTTATTCAACATGAGGCACAATCCAAATGACATTTTGAATCAATTTATCTATAGTCCGAAAAAACAATTTTCTAATTAAAAACGATGACCCGTGACCTGTCGAACTTTCTCCAGATGGTCAGAAAAGGTAATTTTTTAATGGTTAATTTTTTGACTGTAAATGACTACTGCATGTGAATTATCACTTTTGGAACTAAAATAAGTGTGTTTAGAATCATTTTAATGCCTGAAATTGGTCGAAATACAAGCTTCAGAGAAGGAGAAAAAGTCTGTAAAAATGGCAATTTTGGTGACATTGAGGCTTTAAAAAGAAGTTATTCAACATGAGGCATAATCCAAATGACATTTTGAATCAATTTTTCTACAGTCCAAAAAATCTATTTTCTGATGAAAAGCAATTACCCGTGACCTGTCAAACTTTCTCCAGATAGTCAGAAAAGGTAATTTTCTACTGTTTAATTTGTTGACTGTAAATGACTATTGCATGTGAATTATCACTTTTGGAACTAAAATAAGTGTGTTTAGAGTCATTTTAATGCCTGAAATTGGTCGAAATAGAAGCTACTGAGTGTTAGAAAAAGTCTGTAAAAATGGCAATTTTGGTGACATTGAGGCTTTAAAAAGTAGTTATTCAACATGAGGCACAATCCAAATGACATTTTGAATCAATTTATCTACAGTCCAAAAAATCAATTTCTGATTAAAAACGATGACCCTTGACCTGTCGAACTTTATCCAGATGGTCAGAAATGGTAATTTTTTAATGTTTAATTTTTTGACTGTAAATGACTATTGCATGTGAATTATCACTTTTGGAACTAAAATAAGTGTGTTTAGAGTCATTTTAATGGCTGAAATTGGTCGAAATACAAGCTTCTGATAAGGAGAAAAAGTCTGTAAAAATGGCAATTTTGGGTCACATTGAGGCTTTAAAAAGTGGTTATTCAACATGAGGCACAATCCAAATGACATTTTGAATAAATTTTTCTATAGTCCGAAAAATCAATTTCTGATTAAAAACGATGACCCGTGACCTGTCGAACTTTCTCCAGATGGTCAGAAATGGTAATTTTTTATATTTAATTTTTGGACTGTAAATGACTTTTGCATGTGAATTATCTCTTTTGGAAATAAAATAAGTGTGTTTAGAGTCATTTTAATGCCTGAAATTGGTCGAAATACAAGCTTCTGAGAAGGAGAAAAAGTCTGTAAAAATTGCAATTTTGGTGACATTGAGGCTTTAAAAAGTAGTTATTCAACATGAGGCACAATCCAAATGACATTTTGAATCAATTTATCTATAGTCCGAAAAAACAATTTTCTAATTAAAAACGATGACCCGTGACCTGTCGAACTTTCTCCAGATGGTCAGAAAAGGTAATTTTTTAATGATTAATTTTTTGACTGTAAATGACTACTGCATGTGAATTATCACTTTTGGAACTAAAATAAGTGTGTTTAGAATCATTTTAATGCCTGAAATTGGTCGAAATACAAGCTTCAGAGAAGGAGAAAAAGTCTGTAAAAATGGCAATTTTGGTGACATTGAGGCTTTAAAAAGAAGTTATTCAACATGAGGCATAATCCAAATGACATTTTGAATCAATTTTTCTACAATCCCAAAAATCTATTTTCTGATGAAAAGCAATTACCCGTGACCTGTCAAACTTTCTCCAGATAGTCAGAAAAGGTAATTTTCTACTGTTTAATTTGTTGACTGTAAATGACTATTGCATGTGAATTATCACTTTTGGAACTAAAATAAGTGTGTTTAGAGTCATTTTAATGCCTGAAATTGGTCAAAATAGAAGCTACTGAGTAGGAGAAAAAGTCTGTAAAAATGGCTATTTTGGTGACATTGAGGCTTTAAAAAGTAGTTATTCAACATGAGGCACAATCCAAATGACATTTTGAATCAATTTATCTATAGTCCGAAAAAACAATTTTCTAATTAAAAACGATGACCCGTGACCTGTCGAATTTTCTCCAGATGGTCAGAAAAGGTAATTTTTTAATGATTAATTTTTTGACTGTAAATGACTATTGCATGTGAATTATTACTTTTGGAACTAAAATAAGTCTGTTTAGAGTCATTTTAATGCCTGAAAATGGTCGAAATAGAAGCTTCTGAGTAGGATAAAAGGTCTCTAAAAATGGCAATTTTGGTGAAATTGAGGCTTTAAAAAGTAGTTATTCAACATGAGGCACAATCCAAATGACATTTTGAATACATTTTTCTACAGTCCAAAAAATCAATTTCTGATGAAAAACGATGAATTGTGACCTGTCGAACTTTCTCCAGATAGTCAGAAAAGGTAATTTTCTACTGTTTAATTTGTTGACTGTAAATGACTATTGCATGTGAATTATCACTTTTGGAACTAAAATAAGTGTGTTTAGAGTCATATAAATGCTTGAAATTGGTCGAAATACAAGCTTCTGAGAAGGAGAAAAAGTCTGTAAAAATGGTAATTTTGGGTCACATTGAGGCTTTAAAAAGTGTTTATTCAACATGAGGCACAATCCAAATGACATTTTGAATCAATTTATCTACAGTCCAAAAAATCAATTTCTGATGAAAAACGATGACCCGTGACCTGTCGAACTTTCTCCAGATAGTCAGAAAAGGTAATTTTCTACTGTTTAATTTGTTGACTGTAAATGACTATTGCATGTGAATTATCACTTTTGGAACTAAAATAAGTGTGTTTAGAGTCATTTTAATGCCTGAAATTGGTCGAAATACAAGTTTCTGAGAAGGAGAAAAAGTCTGTAAAAATGGCAATTTGGGTCACATTGAGGCTTTAAAAAGTGGTTATTCAACATGAGGCACAATCCAAATGACACTTTGAATCAATTTTTCTATAGTCCAAAAAATCGATTTTCTGATGAAAAGCGATTACCCGTGACCTGTCGAACTTTCTCCAGATGGTCAGAAATGGTAATTTTTTTATATTTAATTTTTGGACTGTAAATGACTATTGCATGTGAATTATCACTTTTGGAACTAAAATAAGTGTGTTTAGAGTCATTTTAATGCCTGAAAATGGTCAAAATAGAAGCTTCTGAGTAGGAGAAAAAGTCTGTAAAAATGGCAATTTTGGTGACATTGAGGCTTTAAAAAGTAGTTATTCAACATGAGGCACAATCCAAATGACATTTTGAATACATTTTTCTACAGTCCAAAAAATCAATTTCTGATGAAAAACGATGACCCGTGACCTGTCAAACTTTCTCCAGATGGTCAGAAATGGTAATTTTTTTATATTTAATTTTTGGACTGTAAATGACTTTTGCATGTGAATTATCTCTTTTGTAACTAAAATAAGTGTGTTTAGAGTCATTTTAATGCCTGAAATTGGTCGAAATAGAAGCTTCTGAGTAGGAAAAAAAGTCTGTAAAAATGGCAATTTTGGTGACATTGAGGCTTTAAAAAGTAGTTATTTAACATGAGGCACAATCCAAATGACATTTTGAATCAATTTATCTACAGTCCAAAAAATTTATTTTTGTTTAAAAACGATGACACGTGACCTGTCGAACTTTCTCCAGATGGTCAGAAATGGTAATTTTTTAATGTTTAATTTTTTGACTGTCAATGACTATTGCATGTGAATTATCACTTTTGGAACTAAAATAAGTGTGTTTAGAGTCATTTTAATGCCTGAAATTGGTCGAAATACAAGCTTCTGAGAAGGAGAAAAAGTCTGTAAAAATGGCAATTTTGGAGACATTGAGGCTTCAAAAAGTAGTTATTCAACATGAGGCACAATCCAAATGTCATTTTGAATAAATTTTTCTACAGTCCAAATAATAAATTTCTGATAAAAAACGATGACCCGTGACCTGTCGAACTTTCTCCAGATAGTCAGAAAAGGTAATTTTCTACTGTTTAATTTGTTGACTGTAAATGACTATTACATGTGAATTATCACTTTTGGAACTAAAATAAGTGTGTTTAGAGTCATTTTAATGCCTGAAATTGGTCGAAATACAAGCTTCTGAGAAGGAGAAAAAGTCTGTAAAAATTGCAATTTTGGAGACATTGAGGCTTTAAAAAGTAGTTATTCAACATGAGGCACAATCCAAATGACATTTTGAATCAATTTATCTATAGTCCGAAAAAACAATTTTCTAATTAAAAACGATGACCCGTGACCTGTCGAACTTTCTCTAGATGGTCAGAAAAGGTAATTTTTTAATGATTAATTTTTTGACTATAAATGACTATTGCATGTAAATTATTACTTTTGGAACTAAAATAAGTGTGTTTAGAGTCATTTTAATGCCTGAAATTGGTTGAAATAGAAGCTTCTGAGTGGGAGAAAAAGTCTGTAAAAATGGCAATTTTGGAGACATTGAGGCTACAAAAAGTAGTTTTTCAACATGAGGCACAATCCAAATGACATTTTGAATACATTTTTCTACAGTCCAAAAAATCAGTTTCTGATGAAAAACGATGACCCGTGACCTGTCGAACTTTCTCCAGATGGACAGAAATGGTAACTTTTTTAATGTTTAATTTTTTGACTGTAAATGACTATTGCATGTGAATTATCACTTTTGGAACTAAAATAAGTGTGTTTAGAGTCATTTTAATGCCTGAAATTGGTCAAAATACAAGCTTCTGAGAAGGAGAAAAAGTCTGTAAAAATAGCAATTTTGGGTCACATTGAGGCTTTAAAAAGTGTTTATTCAACATGAGGCATAATCGAAATGACATTTTGAATCAATTTTTCTACAGTCCAAAAAATCGATTTTCTAATTAAAAACGATGACCTTTCGAACTTTCGAACTTTCTCCAGATGGACAGAAATGGTAACTTTTTTAATGTTTAATTTTTTGACTGTAAATGACTATTGCATGTGAATTATCACTTTTGGAACTAAAATAAGTGTGTTTAGAGTCATTTTAATGCCTGAAAATGGTCGAAATAGAAGCTTCTGAGTAGGAGAAAAGGTCTCTAAAAATGGCAATTTTGGTGACATTGAGGCTTTAAAAAGTAGTTATTCAACATGAGGCACAATCCAAATGACATTTTGAATACATTTTTCTACAGTCCAAAAAATCAATTTCTGATGAAAAACGATGAACCGTGACCTGTCGAACTTTCTCCAGATAGTCCGAAAAGGTAATTTTCTACTGTTTAATTTGTTGACTGTAAATGACTATTGCATGTGAATTATCACTTTTGGAACTAAAATAAGTGTGTTTAGAGTCATATTAATGCCTGAAATTAGTCGAAACAGAAGCTACTGAGTAGGAGAAAAAGTCTGTACAAATGGCAATTTTGGTGACATTGAGGCTTTAAAAAGTAGTTATTCAACATGAGGCACAATCCAAATGACATTTTGAATCAATTTATCTATAGTCCGAAAAAACAATTTTCTAATTAAAAACGATGACCCGTGACCTGTCGAACTTTCTCCAAATGGTCAGAAAAGGTAATTTTTTAATGATTAATTTTTTGACTGTAAATGACTATTGCATGTGAATTATTACTTTTGGAACTAAAATAAGTGTGTTTAGAATCATTTTAATGCCTGAAATTGGTCGAAATACAAGCTTCTGAGAAGGAGAAAAAGTCTGTAAAAATGGCAATTTTGGTGACATTGAGGCTTTAAAAAGAAGTTATTCAACATGAGGCATATTCCAAATGAGATTTTAAATCAATTTTTCTACAGTCCAAAAAATCTATTTTCTGATGAAAAGCAATTACCCGTGACCTGTCAAACTTTCTCCAGATAGTCAGAAAAGGTAATTTTCTACTGTTTAATTTGTTGACTGTAAATGACTATTGCATGTGAATTATCACTTTTGGAACTAAAATAAGTGTGTTTAGAGTCATTTTAATGCCTGAAATTGGTCGAAATAGAAGCTACTGAGTGTTAGAAAAAGTCTGTAAAAATGGCAATTTTGGTGACATTGAGGCTTTAAAAAGTAGTTATTCAACATGAGGCACAATCCAAATGACATTTTGAATCAATTTATCTACAGTCCAAAAAATCAATTTCTGATTAAAAACGATGACCCTTGACCTGTCGAACTTTATCCAGATGGTCAGAAATGGTAATTTTTTAATGTTTAATTTTTTGACTGTAAATGACTATTGCATGTGAATTATCACTTTTGGAACTAAAATAAGTGTGTTTAGAGTCATTTTAATGGCTGAAATTGGTCGAAATACAAGCTTCTGATAAGGAGAAAAAGTCTGTAAAAATGGCAATTTTGGGTCACATTGAGGCTTTAAAAAGTGGTTATTCAACATGAGGCACAATCCAAATGACATTTTGAATAAATTTTTCTATAGTCCGAAAAATCAATTTCTGATTAAAAACGATGACCCGTGACCTGTCGAACTTTCTCCAGATGGTCAGAAATGGTAATTTTTTATATTTAATTTTTGGACTGTAAATGACTTTTGCATGTGAATTATCTCTTTTGGAAATAAAATAAGTGTGTTTAGAGTCATTTTAATGCCTGAAATTGGTCGAAATACAAGCTTCTGAGAAGGAGAAAACGTCTGTAAAAATTGCAATTTTGGAGACATTGAGGCTTCAAAAAGTAGTTATTCAACATTTGGCACAATCCAAATGGCATTTTGAATAAATGTTTCTACAGTCCAAATAATCAATTTCTGATGAAAAACGATGACCCGTGACCTGTCGAACTTTCTCCAGATAGTCAGAAAAGGTAATTTTCTACTGTTTAATTTGTTGACTGTAAATGACTATTGCATGTGAATGATCACTTTTGGAACTAAAATAAGTGTGTTTAGAGTCATTTTAATGCCTGAAATTGGTCGAAATACAAGCTTCTGAGAAGGAGAAAAAGTCTGTAAAAATTGCAATTTTGGTGACATTGAGGCTTTAAAAAGTAGTTATTCAACATGAGGCACAATCCAAATGACATTTTGAATCAATTTATCTATAGTCCGAAAAAACAATTTTCTAATTAAAAACGATGACCCGTGACCTGTCGAACTTTCTCCAGATGGTCAGAAAAGGTAATTTTTTAATGATTAATTTTTTGACTGTAAATGACTACTGCATGTGAATTATCACTTTTGGAACTAAAATAAGTGTGTTTAGAATCATTTTAATGCCTGAAATTGGTCGAAATACAAGCTTCAGAGAAGGAGAAAAAGTCTGTAAAAATGGCAATTTTGGTGACATTGAGGCTTTAAAAAGAAGTTATTCAACATGAGGCATAATCCAAATGACATTTTGAATCAATTTTTCTACAATCCCAAAAATCTCTTTTCTGATGAAAAGCAATTACCCGTGACCTGTCAAACTTTCTCCAGATAGTCAGAAAAGGTAATTTTCTACTGTTTAATTTGTTGACTGTAAATGACTATTGCATGTGAATTATCACTTTTGGAACTAAAATAAGTGTGTTTAGAGTCATTTTAATGCCTGAAATTGGTCAAAATAGAAGCTACTGAGTAGGAGAAAAAGTCTGTAAAAATGGCAATTTTGGTGACATTGAGGCTTTAAAAAGTAGTTATTCAACATGAGGCACAATCCAAATGACATTTTGAATCAATTTATCTATAGTCCGAAAAAACAATTTTCTAATTAAAAACGATGACCCGTGACCTGTCGAACTTTCTCTAGATGGTCAGAAAAGGTAATTTTTTAATGATTAATTTTTTGACTGTAAATGACTATTGCATGTGAATTATTACTTTTGGAACTAAAATAAGTGTGTTTAGAGTCATTTTAATGCCTGAAATTGGTCGAAATACAAGCTTCTGAGAAGGAGAAAAAGTCTGTAAAAATGGCAATTTTGGTCACATTGAGGCTTTAAAAAGAAGTTATTCAACATGAGGCATAATCCAAATGACATTTTGAATCAATTTCTCTACAGTCCAAAAAATCTATTTTCTGATGAAAAGCAATTACCCGTGACCTGTCAAACTTTCTCCAGATGGTCAGAAATGGTAAGTTTTTTTATATTTAATTTGTTGACTGTAAATGACTATTGCATGTGAATTATCACTTTTGGAACTAAAATAAGTGTGTTTAGAGTCATTTTAATGCCTGAAATTGGTCGAAATACAAGCTTCTGAGAAGGAGAAAAAGTCTGTAAAAATGGTAATTTTGGGTCACATTGAGGCTTTAAAAAGTGTTTATTCAACATGAGGCACAATCCAAATGACATTTTGAATCAATTTATCTACAGTCCAAAAAATCAATTTCTGATGAAAAACGATGACCCGTGACCTGTCGAACTTTCTCCAGATAGTCAGAAAAGGTAATTTTCTACTGTTTAATTTGTTGACTGTAAATGACTATTGCATGTGAATTATCACTTTTGGAACTAAAATAAGTGTGTTTAGAGTCATTTTAATGCCTGAAATTGGTCGAAATACAAGTTTCTGAGAAGGAGAAAAAGTCTGTAAAAATGGCAATTTGGGTCACATTGAGGCTTTAAAAAGTGGTTATTCAACATGAGGCACAATCCAAATGACATTTTGAATCAATTTTTCTATAGTCCAAAAAATCGATTTTCTGATGAAAAGCGATTACCCGTGACCTGTCGAACTTTCTCCAGATGGTCAGAAATGGTAATTTTTTTATATTTAATTTTTGGACTGTAAATGACTATTGCATGTGAATTATCACTTTTGGAACTAAAATAAGTGTGTTTAGAGTCATTTTAATGCCTGAAAATGGTCAAAATAGAAGCTTCTGAGTAGGAGAAAAAGTCTGTAAAAATGGCAATTTTGGTGACATTGAGGCTTTAAAAAGTAGTTATTCAACATGAGGCACAATCCAAATGACATTTTGAATACATTTTTCTACAGTCCAAAAAATCAATTTCTGATGAAAAACGATGACCCGTGTCCTGTCAAACTTTCTCCAGATGGTCAGAAATGGTAATTTTTTTATATTTAATTTTTGGACTGTAAATGACTTTTGCATGTGAATTATCTCTTTTGGAACTAAAATAAGTGTGTTTAGAGTCATTTTAATGCCTGAAATTGGTCGAAATAGAAGCTTCTGAGTAGGAAAAAAAGTCTGTAAAAATGGCAATTTTGGTGACATTGAGGCTTTAAAAAGTAGTTATTCAACATGAGGCACAATCCAAATGACATTTTGAATCAATTTATCTACAGTCCAAAAAATTTATTTTTGTTTAAAAACGATGACACGTGACCTGTCGAACTTTCTCCAGATGGTCAGAAATGGTAATTTTTTAATGTTTAATTTTTTGACTGTAAATGACTATTGCATGTGAATTATCACTTTTGGAACTAAAATAAGTGTGTTTAGAGTCATTTTAATGCCTGAAATTGGTCGAAATACAAGCTTCTGAGAAGGAGAAAAAGTCTGTAAAAATGGCAATTTTGGAGACATTGAGGCTTCAAAAAGTAGTTATTCAACATGAGGCACAATCCAAATGTCATTTTGAATAAATTTTTCTACAGTCCAAATAATAAATTTCTGATAAAAAACGATGACCCGTGACCTGTCGAACTTTCTCCAGATAGTCAGAAAAGGTAATTTTCTACTGTTTAATTTGTTGACTGTAAATGACTATTACATGTGAATTATCACTTTTGGAACTAAAATAAGTGTGTTTAGAGTCATTTTAATGCCTGAAATTGGTCGAAATACAAGCTTCTGAGAAGGAGAAAAAGTCTGTAAAAATGGCAATTTTGGTGACATTGAGGCTTTAAAAAGTAGTTATTCAACATGAGGCACAATCCAAATGACATTTTGAATCAATTTATCTATAGTCCGAAAAAACAATTTTCTAATTAAAAACAATGACCCGTGACCTGTCGAACTTTCTCCAGATGGTCAGAAAAGGTAATTTTTTAATGATTAATTTTTTGACTGTAAATGACTATTGCATGTGAATTATTACTTTTGGAACTAAAATAAGTGTGTTTAGAGTCATTTTAATGCCTGAAAATGGTCGAAATAGAAGCTTCTGAGTAGGAGAAAAGGTCTGTAAAAATGGCAATTTTGGTGACATTGAGGCTTCAAAAAGTAGTTATTCAACATGAGGCACAATCCAAATGACATTTTGAATACATTTTTCTACAGTCCAAAAAATCAATTTCTGATGAAAAACGATGACCTGTCGAACTTTCTCCAGATAGTCAGAAAAGGTAATTTTCTACTGTTTAATTTGTTGACTGTAAATGACTATTGCATGTGAATTATCACTTTTGGAACTAAAATAAGTGTGATTAGAGTCATTTTAATGCCTGAAATTGGTCAAAATAGAAGCTACTGAGTAGGAGAAAAAGTCTGTAAAAATGGCTATTTTGGTGACATTGAGGCTTTAAAAAGTAGTTATTCAACATGAGGCACAATCCAAATGACATTTTGAATCAATTTATCTATAGTCCGAAAAAACAATTTTCTAATTAAAAACGATGACCCGTGACCTGTCGAACTTTCTCCAGATGGTCAGAAAAGGTAATTTTTTAATGATTAATTTTTTGACTGTAAATGACTATTGCATGTGAATTATTACTTTTGGAACTAAAATAAGTCTGTTTAGAGTCATTTTAATGCCTGAAAATGGTCGAAATAGAAGCTTCTGAGTAGGATAAAAGGTCTCTAAAAATGGCAATTTTGGTGAAATTGAGGCTTTAAAAAGTAGTTATTCAACATGAGGCACAATCCAAATGACATTTTGAATACATTTTTCTACAGTCCAAAAAATCAATTTCTGATGAAAAACGATGAATTGTGACCTGTCGAACTTTCTCCAGATTGTCAGAAAAGGTAATATTCTACTGTTTAATTTGTTGACTGTAAATGACTATTGCATGTGAATTATCACTTTTGGAACTAAAATAAGTGTGTTTAGAGTCATATAAATGCTTGAAATTGGTCGAAACAGAAGCTACTGAGTAGGAGAAAAAGTCTGTAAAAATGGCAATTTTGGTGACATTGAGGCTTTAAAAAGTAGTTATTCAACAGGAGGCACAATCCAAATGACATTTTGAATCAATTTATCTATAGTCCGAAAAAACAATTTTCTAATTAAAAACGATGACCCGTGACCTGTCGAACTTTCTCTAGATGGTCAGAAAAGGTAATTTTTTAATGATTAATTTTTTGACTGTAAATGACTATTGCATGTGAATTATTACTTTTGGAACTAAAATAAGTGTGTTTAGAGTCATTTTAATGACTGAAATTGGTCGAAATACAAGCTTCTGAGAAGGAGAAAAAGTCTGTAAAAATGGCAATTTTGGTCACATTGAGGCTTTAAAAAGAAGTTATTCAACATGAGGCATAATCCAAATGACATTTTGAATCAATTTCTCTACAGTCCAAAAAATCTATTTTCTGATGAAAAGCAATTACCCGTGACCTGTCAAACTTTCTCCAGATGGTCAGAAATGGTAAGTTTTTTTATATTTAATTTTTGGACTGTAAATGACTATTGCATGTGAATTATCACTTTTGGAACTAAAATAAGTGTGTTTAGAGTCATTTTAATACCTGAAATTGGTCGAAATGCAAGCTTCTGAGAAGGAGAATAAGTCTGTAAAAATGGCAATGTTGGTGACTTTGAGGCTTTAAAAAGTAGTTATTCAACATGAGGCACAATCCAAATGACATTTTGAATACATTTTTCTACAGTCCAAAAAATCTATTTCTGATGAAAAACGATGACCCGTGACCTGTCGAACTTTCTCCAGATGGTCTGAAAAGGTAATTTTTTTATGTTTAATTTGTTGACTGTAAATGACTATTGCATGTGAATTATCACTTTTGGAACTAAAATAAGTGTGTTTAGAGTCATTTTAATGCCTGAAATTGGTCGAAATACAAGCTTCTGAGAAGGAGAAAAAGTCTGTAAAAATGGTAATTTTGGGTCACATTGAGGCTTTAAAAAGTGTTTATTCAACATGAGGCACAATCCAAATGACATTTTGAATCAATTTATCTACAGTCCAAAAAATCAATTTCTGATTAAAAATGATGACCCGTGACCTGTCGAACTTTCTCCAGATGGTCAGAAATGGTAATTTTTTAATGTTTAATTTTTTGACTGTAAATGACTATTGCATGTGAATTATCACTTTTGGAACTAAAATAGGTGTGTTTAGAGTCATTTTAATGCCTGAAATTGGTCGAAATAGAAGCTACTGAGTGTTAGAAAAAGTCTGTAAAAATGGCAATTTTGGTGACATTGAGGCTTTAAAAAGTAGTTATTCAACATGAGGCACAATCCAAATGACATTTTGAATCAATTTATCTACAGTCCAAAAAATCAATTTCTGATTAAAAACGATGACCCGTGACCTGTCGAACTTTCTCCAGATGGTCTGAAATGGTAATTATTTTATGTTTAATTTTTTGACTGTAAATGACTATTGCATGTGAATTATCACTTTTGGAACTAAAATAAGTGTGTTTAGAGTCATTTTAATGCCTGAAATTGGTCGAAATACAAGTTTCTGAGAAGGAGAAAAAGTCTGTAAAAATGGCAATTTGGGTCACATTGAGGCTTTAAAAAGTGGTTATTCAACATGAGGCACAATCCAAATGACATTTTGAATCAATTTTTCTATAGTCCAAAAAATCGATTTTCTGATGAAAAGCGATTACCCGTGACCTGTCGAACTTTCTCCAGATGGTCAGAAATGGTAATTTTTTTATATTTAATTTTTGGACTGTAAATGACTATTGCATGTGAATTATCACTTTTGGAACTAAAATAAGTGTGTTTAGAGTCATTTTAATGCCTGAAAATGGTCAAAATAGAAGCTTCTGAGTAGGAGAAAAAGTCTGTAAAAATGGCAATTTTGGTGACATTGAGGCTTTAAAAAGTAGTTATTCAACATGAGGCACAATCCAAATGACATTTTGAATAAATTTTTCTACAGTCCAAAAAATCAATTTCTGATGAAAAACGATGACCCGTGACCTGTCAAACTTTCTCCAGATGGTCAGAAATGGTAATTTTTTTATATTTAATTTTTGGACTGTAAATGACTTTTGCATGTGAATTATCTCTTTTGGAACTAAAATAAGTGTGTTTAGAGTCATTTTAATGCCTGAAATTGGTCGAAATAGAAGCTTCTGAGTAGGAAAAAAAGTCTGTAAAAATGGCAATTTTGGTGACATTGAGGCTTTAAAAAGTAGTTATTTAACATGAGGCACAATCCAAATGTCATTTTGAATAAATTTTTCTACAGTCCAAATAATAAATTTCTGATAAAAAACGATGACCCGTGACCTGTCGAACTTTCTCCAGATAGTCAGAAAAGGTAATTTTCTACTGTTTAATTTGTTGACTGTAAATGACTATTACATGTGAATTATCACTTTTGGAACTAAAATAAGTGTGTTTAGAGTCATTTTAATGCCTGAAATTGGTCGAAATACAAGCTTCTGAGAAGGAGAAAAAGTCTGTAAAAATGGCAATTTTGGAGACATTGGGGCTTCAAAAAGTAGTTATTCAACATGAGGCACAATCCAAATGACATTTTGAATCAATTTATCTATAGTCCGAAAAAACAATTTTCTAATTAAAAACGATGACCCGTGACCTGTCGAACTTTCTCCAGATAGTCCGAAAAGGTAATTTTCTACTGTTTAATTTGTTGACTGTAAATGACTATTGCATGTGAATTATCACTTTTGGAACTAAAATAAGTGTGTTTAGAGTCATTTTAATACCTGAAATTGGTCGAAATGCAAGCTTCTGAGAAGGAGAATAAGTCTGTAAAAATGGCAATGTTGGTGACTTTGAGGCTTTAAAAAGTAGTTATTCAACATGAGGCACAATCCAAATGACATTTTGAATACATTTTTCTACAGTCCAAAAAATCTATTTCTGATGAAAAACGATGACCCGTGACCTGTCGAACTTTCTCCAGATGGTCTGAAAAGGTAATTTTTTTATGTTTAATTTGTTGACTGTAAATGACTATTGCATGTGAATTATCACTTTTGGAACTAAAATAAGTGTGTTTAGAGTCATTTTAATGCCTGAAATTGGTCGAAATACAAGCTTCTGAGAAGGAGAAAAAGTCTGTAAAAATGGTAATTTTGGGTCACATTGAGGCTTTAAAAAGTGTTTATTCAACATGAGGCACAATCCAAATGACATTTTGAATCAATTTATCTACAGTCCAAAAAATCAATTTCTGATTAAAAATGATGACCCGTGACCTGTCGAACTTTCTCCAGATGGTCAGAAATGGTAATTTTTTAATGTTTAATTTTTTGACTGTAAATGACTATTGCATGTGAATTATCACTTTTGGAACTAAAATAGGTGTGTTTAGAGTCATTTTAATGCCTGAAATTGGTCGAAATAGAAGCTACTGAGTGTTAGAAAAAGTCTGTAAAAATGGCAATTTTGGTGACATTGAGGCTTTAAAAAGTAGTTATTCAACATGAGGCACAATCCAAATGACATTTTGAATCAATTTATCTACAGTCCAAAAAATCAATTTCTGATTAAAAACGATGACCCGTGACCTGTCGAACTTTCTCCAGATGGTCTGAAATGGTAATTATTTTATGTTTAATTTTTTGACTGTAAATGACTATTGCATGTGAATTATCACTTTTGGAACTAAAATAAGTGTGTTTAGAGTCATTTTAATGCCTGAAATTGGTCGAAATACAAGTTTCTGAGAAGGAGAAAAAGTCTGTAAAAATGGCAATTTGGGTCACATTGAGGCTTTAAAAAGTGGTTATTCAACATGAGGCACAATCCAAATGACATTTTGAATCAATTTTTCTATAGTCCAAAAAATCGATTTTCTGATGAAAAGCGATTACCCGTGACCTGTCGAACTTTCTCCAGATGGTCAGAAATGGTAATTTTTTTATATTTAATTTTTGGACTGTAAATGACTATTGCATGTGAATTATCACTTTTGGAACTAAAATAAGTGTGTTTAGAGTCATTTTAATGCCTGAAAATGGTCAAAATAGAAGCTTCTGAGTAGGAGAAAAAGTCTGTAAAAATGGCAATTTTGGTGACATTGAGGCTTTAAAAAGTAGTTATTCAACATGAGGCACAATCCAAATGACATTTTGAATAAATTTTTCTACAGTCCAAAAAATCAATTTCTGATGAAAAACGATGACCCGTGACCTGTCAAACTTTCTCCAGATGGTCAGAAATGGTAATTTTTTTATATTTAATTTTTGGACTGTAAATGACTTTTGCATGTGAATTATCTCTTTTGGAACTAAAATAAGTGTGTTTAGAGTCATTTTAATGCCTGAAATTGGTCGAAATAGAAGCTTCTGAGTAGGAAAAAAAGTCTGTAAAAATGGCAATTTTGGTGACATTGAGGCTTTAAAAAGTAGTTATTTAACATGAGGCACAATCCAAATGTCATTTTGAATAAATTTTTCTACAGTCCAAATAATAAATTTCTGATAAAAAACGATGACCCGTGACCTGTCGAACTTTCTCCAGATAGTCAGAAAAGGTAATTTTCTACTGTTTAATTTGTTGACTGTAAATGACTATTACATGTGAATTATCACTTTTGGAACTAAAATAAGTGTGTTTAGAGTCATTTTAATGCCTGAAATTGGTCGAAATACAAGCTTCTGAGAAGGAGAAAAAGTCTGTAAAAATGGCAATTTTGGAGACATTGGGGCTTCAAAAAGTAGTTATTCAACATGAGGCACAATCCAAATGACATTTTGAATCAATTTATCTATAGTCCGAAAAAACAATTTTCTAATTAAAAACGATGACCCGTGACCTGTCGAACTTTCTCCAGATAGTCCGAAAAGGTAATTTTCTACTGTTTAATTTGTTGACTGTAAATGACTATTGCATGTGAATTATCACTTTTGGAACTAAAATAAGTGTGTTTAGAGTCATTTTAATGCCTGAAAATGGTCGAAATAGAAGCTTCTGAGTAGGAGAAAAGGTCTCTAAAAATGGCAATTTTGGTGACATTGAGGCTTTAAAAAGTAGTTATTCAACATGAGGCACAATACAAATGACATTTTGAATACATTTTTCTACAGTCCAAAAAATCAATTTCTGATGAAAAACGATGAGCCGTGACCTGTCGAACTTTCTCCAGATAGTCCGAAAAGGTAATTTTCTACTGTTTAATTTGTTGACTGTAAATGACTATTGCATGTGAATTATCACTTTTGGAACTAAAATAAGTGTGTTTAGAGTCATATTAATGCCTGAAATTGGTCGAAACAGAAGCTACTGAGTAGGAGAAAAAGTCTGTAAAAATGGCAATTTTGGTGACATTGAGGCTTTAAAAAGTAGTTATTCAACATGAGGCACAATCCAAATGACATTTTGAATCAATTTATCTATAGTCCGAAAAAACAATTTTCTAATTAAAAACGATGACCCGTGACCTGTCGAACTTTCTCTAGATGGTCAGAAAAGGTAATTTTTTAATGATTAATTTTTTGACTGTAAATGACTATTGCATGTAAATTATCACTTTTGGAACTAAAAAAAGTGTGTTTAGAGTCATTTTAATGCCTGAAATTGGTCGAAATACAAGCTTCTGAGAAGACGGAAAAGTCTGTAAAAATGGCAATTTTGGTGACATTGAGGCTTTAAAAAGAAGTTATTCAACATGAGGCATAATCCAAATGACATTTTGAATCAATTTTTCTACAGTCCAAAAAATCTATTTTCTGATGAAATGCAATTACCTGTGACCTGTCAAACTTTCTCCAGATGGTCAGAAATGGTAAGTTTTTTTATATTTAATTTTTGGACTGTAAATGACTATTGCATGTGAATTATCACTTTTGGAACTAAAAAAAGTGTGTTTAGAGTCATTTTAATGCCTGAAATTGGTCGAAATACAAGCTTCTGAGTAGGCCTGGGTGGTAAATTCCGTTCCGCTCGCGGAATTTGCGGAATTTCGGTAATTTCGCGTTCCGCGGAGAACGCGAAATTGCCCAAAATTCTGCTTTCCGCAACTTCGCGAAATTTTTTCTTGTTCGCGTTCTCAAAATGCGTGTTCGCGAGATATTTCTCCCCGAGCACGCAAAAAGCAACTGTGAACAGGAAAAAAGCATCGCGAACAAGCAATTCCGCGTGTTCGCTGAATTTCTGCATGTTCGCGGAGATTTTTTACCGTTTCGCGGAGATTTGCGAATTCCGCCCACCCCTACTTCTGAGAAGGAGAAAAAGTCTGTAAAAATGGCAATTTTGGGTCACATTGAGGCTTTAAAAAGTGGTTATTCAACATGAGGCACAATCCAAATGACATTTTGAATACATTTTTCTATAGTCCAAAAAATCAATTTCTGATGAAAAACGATGACCCGTGACCTGTCGAACTTTCTCCAGATAGTCAGAAAAGGTAATTTTCTACTGTTTAATTGGTTGACTGTAAATGACTATTGCATGTGAATTATCACTTTTGGAACTAAAATAAGTGTGTTTAGAGTCATTTTAATGCCTGAAATTGGTCGAAATAGAAGGTACTGAGTGTTAGAAAAAGTCTGTAAAAATGGCAATTTTGGTGACATTGAGGCTTTAAAAAGTAGTTATTCAACATGAGGCACAATCCAAATGACATTTTGAATCAATTTATCTACAGTCCAAAAAATCAATTTCTGATTAAAAACGATGACCCGTGACCTGTCGAACTTTCTTCAGATGGTCTGAAATGGTAATTATTTATGTTTAATTTGTTGACTGTAAATGACTATTGCATGTGAATTATTACTTTTGGAACTAAAATAAGTGTGTTTAGAGTCATTTTAATGCCTAAAATTGGTCGAAATACAAGCTTCTGAGAAGGAGAAAAAGTCTGTAAAAATGGCAATTTTGGTGACATTGAGGCATAAAAAGAAGTTATTCAACATGAGGCTTAATCCAAATGACATTTTGAATCAATTTTTCTACAGTCCAAAAAAATCTATTTTCTGATGAAAAGCAATTACCCGTGACCTGTCAAACTTTCTCCAGACGGTCAGAAATGGTAAGTTCTTTTATATTTAATTTTTGGACTGTAAATGACTATTTCATGTGAATTATCACTTTTGGAACTAAAATAAGTGTGTTTAGAGTCATTTTAATGCCTGAAAATGGTCGAAATAGAAGCTTCTGAGTAGGAGAAAAGGTCTGTAAAAATGGCAATTTTGGTGACATTGAGGCTTCAAAAAGTAGTTATTCAACATGAGGCACAATCCAAATGACATTTTGAATACATTTTTCTACAGTCCAAAAAATCAATTTCTGATGAAAAACGATGACCCGTGACCTGTCGAACTTTCTCCAGATAGTCAGAAAAGGTAATTTTCTACTGTTTAATTTGTTGACTGTAAATGACTACTGCATGTGAATTATCACTTTTGGAACTAAAATAAGTGTGTTTAGAATCATTTTAATGCCTGAAATTGGTCGAAATACAAGCTTCAGAGAAGGAGAAAAAGTCTGTAAAAATGGCAATTTTGGTGACATTGAGGCTTTAAAAAGAAGTTATTCAACATGAGGCATAATCCAAATGACATTTTGAATCAATTTTTCTACAATCCCAAAAATCTATTTTCTGATGAAAAGCAATTACCCGTGACCTGTCAAACTTTCTCCAGATAGTCAGAAAAGGTAATTTTCTACTGTTTAATTTGTTGACTGTAAATGACTATTGCATGTGAATTATCACTTTTGGAACTAAAATAAGTGTGTTTAGAGTCATTTTAATGCCTGAAATTGGTCAAAATAGAAGCTACTGAGTAGGAGAAAAAGTCTGTAAAAATGGCTATTTTGGTGACATTGAGGCTTTAAAAAGTAGTTATTCAACATGAGGCACAATCCAAATGACATTTTGAATCAATTTATCTATAGTCCGAAAAAACAATTTTCTAATTAAAAACGATGACCCGTGACCTGTCGAACTTTCTCCAGATGGTCAGAAAAGGTAATTTTTTAATGATTAATTTTTTGACTGTAAATGACTATTGCATGTGAATTATTACTTTTGGAACTAAAATAAGTCTGTTTAGAGTCATTTTAATGCCTGAAAATGGTCGAAATAGAAGCTTCTGAGTAGGATAAAAGGTCTCTAAAAATGGCAATTTTGGTGAAATTGAGGCTTTAAAAAGTAGTTATTCAACATGAGGCACAATCCAAATGACATTTTGAATACATTTTTCTACAGTCCAAAAAATCAATTTCTGATGAAAAACGATGAGTTGTGACCTGTCGAACTTTCTCCAGATAGTCAGAAAAGGTAATTTTCTACTGTTTAATTTGTTGACTGTAAATGACTATTGCATGTGAATTATCACTTTTGGAACTAAAATAAGTGTGTTTAGAGTCATATAAATGCTTGAAATTGGTCGAAACAGAAGCTACTGAGTAGGAGAAAAAGTCTGTAAAAATGGCAATTTTGGTGACATTGAGGCTTTAAAAAGTAGTTATTCAACATGAGGCACAATCCAAATGACATTTTGAATAAATTTTTCTACAGTCCAAAAAATCAATTTCTGATGAAAAATGATGACCCGTGACCTGTCAAACTTTCTCCAGATGGTCAGAAATGGTAATTTTTTTATATTTAATTTTTGGACTGTAAATGACTTTTGCATGTGAATTATCTTTTTTGGATCTAAAATAAGTGTGTTTAGAGTCATTTTAATGCCTGAAATTGGTCGAAATACAAGCTTCTGAGAAGGAGAAAAAGTCTGTAAAAATTGCAATTTTGGAGACATTGAGGCTTCAAAAAGTAGTTCTTCAACATTTGGCACAATCCAAATGGCATTTTGAATAAATTTTTCTATAGTCCAAATAATCAATTTCTGATGAAAAACGATGACCCGTGACCTGTCGAACTTTCTCCAGATAGTCAGAAAAGGTAATTTTCTACTGTTTAATTTGTTGACTGTAAATGACTATTACATGTGAATTATCACTTTTGGAACTAAAATAAGTGTGTTTAGAGTCATTTTAATGGCTGAAATTGGTCGAAATACAAGCTTCTGAGAAGGAGAAAAAGTGTGTAAAAATGGCAATTTTGGAGACATTGAGGCTTTAAAAAGTAGTTATTCAACATGAGGCACAATCCAAATGACATTTTGAATCAATTTATCTATAGTCTAAAAAACAATTTTCTAATTAAAAACGATGACCCGTGACCTGTCGAACTTTCTCCAGATGGTCAGAAAAGGTAATTTTTTAATGAATAATTTTTTTACTGTAAATGACTATTGCATGTGAATTCTCACTTTTGGAACTAAAATAAGTGTGTTTAGAGGCATTTTAATGCCTGAAAATGGTCGAAATAGAAGCTTCTGAGTAGGAGAAAAAGTCTGTAAAAATGGCAATTTTGGTGACATTGAGGCTTTAAAAAGTAGTTATTCAACATGAGGCACAATCCAAATGACATTTTGAATACATTTTTCTACAGTCCAAAAAATCAATTTCTGATGAAAAACGATGACCCGTGACCTGTCAAACTTTCTCCAGATGGTCAGAAATGGTAATTTTCTACTGTTTAATTTGTTGACTGTAAATGACTATTGCATGTGAATGATCACTTTTGGAACTAAAATAAGTGTGTTTAGAGTCATTTTAATGCCTGAAATTGGTCGAAATAGAAGCTACTGAGTAGGAGAAAAAGTCTGTAAAAATGGCAATTTTGGTGACATTGAGGCTTTAAAA
This sequence comes from Triturus cristatus, assembly GCF_964204655.1. Taxonomy (NCBI): domain Eukaryota; kingdom Metazoa; phylum Chordata; class Amphibia; order Caudata; family Salamandridae; genus Triturus; species Triturus cristatus. The sequence continues at coordinate 966,529,616 of NC_140589.1, forward strand.
AGTAGTTATTCAACATGAGGCACAATCCAAATGACATTTTGAATCAATTTATCTATAGTCCGAAAAAACAATTTTCTAATTAAAAACAATGACCCGTGACCTGTCGAACTTTCTCCAGATGGTCAGAAAAGGTAATTTTTTAATGAATAATTTTTTTACTGTAAATGACTATTGCATGTGAATTCTCACTTTTGGAACTAAAATAAGTGTGTTTAGAGGCATTTTAATGCCTGAAAATGGTCGAAATAGAAGCTTCTGAGTAGGAGAAAAAGTCTGTAAAAATGGCAATTTTGGTGACATTGAGGCTTTAAAAAGTAGTTATTCAACATGAGGCACAATCCAAATGACATTTTGAATACATTTTTCTACAGTCCAAAAAATCAATTTCTGATGAAAAACGATGACCCGTGACCTGTCAAACTTTCTCCAGATGGTCAGAAATGGTAATTTTCTACTGTTTAATTTGTTGACTGTAAATGACTATTGCATGTGAATGATCACTTTTGGAACTAAAATAAGTGTGTTTAGAGTCATTTTAATGCCTGAAATTGGTCGAAATAGAAGCTACTGAGTAGGAGAAAAAGTCTGTAAAAATGGCAATTTTGGTGACATTGAGGCTTTAAAAAGTAGTTATTCAACATGAGGCACAATCCAAATGACATTTTGAATCACTTTATCTATAGTCCGAAAAAACAATTTTCTAATTAAAAACGATGACCCGTGACCTGTCGAACTTTCTCCAAATGGTCAGAAAAGGTAATTTTTTAATGATTAATTTTTTGACTGTAAATGACTATTGCATGTGAATTCTCACTTTTGGAACTAAAATAAGTGTGTTTAGAGTCATTTTAATGCCTGAAATTGGTCAAAATACAAGCTTCTGAGAAGGAGAAAAAGTCTGTAAAAATGGCAATTTTGGAGACATTGAGGCTTCAAAAAGTAGTTTTTCAACATGAGGCACAATCCAAATGACATTTTGAATAAATTTTTCTACAGTCCAAAAAATCAATTTCTGATGAAAAACGATGACCCGTGACCTGTCGAGCTTCCTCCAGATGGTCAGAAATGGTAATTTTTTTATATTTAATTTTTGGACTGTAAATGACTATTGCATGTGAATTATCACTTTTGGAACTAAAATAAGTGTGTTTAGAGTCATTTTAATGCCTGAAATTGGTCGAAATAGAAGCTACTGAGTGTTAGAAAAAGTCTGTAAAAATGACAATTTTGGTGACATTGAGGCTTTAAAAAGTAGTTATTCAACATGAGGCACAATCCAAATGACATTTTGAATCAATTTATCTACAGTCCAAAAAATCAATTTCTGATTAAAAACGATGACCCGTGACCTGTCGAACTTTCTCCAGATGGTCTGAAATGGTAATTATTTTATGTTTAATTTTTTGACTGTAAATGACTATTGCATGTGAATTATCACTTTTGGAACTAAAATAAGTGTGTTTAGAGTCATTTTAATGCCTGAAATTGGTCGAAATACAAGTTTCTGAGAAGGAGAAAAAGTCTGTAAAAATGGCAATTCGGGTCACATTGAGGCTTTAAAAAGTGGTTATTCAACATGAGGCACAATCCAAATGACATTTTGAATCAATTTTTCTATAGTCCAAAAAATCGATTTTCTGATGAAAAGCGATTACCCGTGACCTGTCGAACTTTCTCCAGATGGTCAGAAATGGTAATTTTTTTATATTTAATTTTTGGACTGTAAATGACTATTGCATGTGAATTATCACTTTTGGAACTAAAATAAGTGTGTTTAGAGTCATTTTAATGCCTGAAAATGGTCGAAATAGAAGCTTCTGAGTAGGAGAAAAAGTCTGTAAAAATGGCAATTTTGGTGACATTGAGGCTTTAAAAAGTAGTTATTCAACATGAGGCACAATCCAAATGTCATTTTGAATAAATTTTTCTACAGTCCAAATAATAAATTTCTGATAAAAAACGATGACCCGTGACCTGTCGAACTTTCTCCAGATAGTCAGAAAAGGTAATTTTCTACTGTTTAATTTGTTGACTGTAAATGACTATTACATGTGAATTATCACTTTTGGAACTAAAATAAGTGTGTTTAGAGTCATTTTAATGGCTGAAATTGGTCGAAATACAAGCTTCTGAGAAGGAGAAAAAGTGTGTAAAAATGGCAATTTTGGAGACATTGAGGCTTTAAAAAGTAGTTATTCAACATGAGGCACAATCCAAATGACATTTTGAATCAATTTATCTATAGTCTAAAAAACAATTTTCTAATTAAAAACGATGACCCGTGACCTGTCGAACTTTCTCCAGATGGTCAGAAAAGGTAATTTTTTAATGAATAATTTTTTTACTGTAAATGACTATTGCATGTGAATTCTCACTTTTGGAACTAAAATAAGTGTGTTTAGAGGCATTTTAATGCCTGAAAATGGTCGAAATAGAAGCTTCTGAGTAGGAGAAAAAGTCTGTAAAAATGGCAATTTTGGTGACATTGAGGCTTTAAAAAGTAGTTATTCAACATGAGGCACAATCCAAATGACATTTTGAATACATTTTTCTACAGTCCAAAAAATCAATTTCTGATGAAAAACGATGACCCGTGACCTGTCAAACTTTCTCCAGATGGTCAGAAATGGTAATTTTCTACTGTTTAATTTGTTGACTGTAAATGACTATTGCATGTGAATGATCACTTTTGGAACTAAAATAAGTGTGTTTAGAGTCATTTTAATGCCTGAAATTGGTCGAAATAGAAGCTACTGAGTAGGAGAAAAAGTCTGTAAAAATGGCAATTTTGGTGACATTGAGGCTTTAAAAAGTAGTTATTCAACATGAGGCACAATCCAAATGACATTTTGAATCAATTTATCTATAGTCCGAAAAAACAATTTTCTAATTAAAAACAATGACCCGTGACCTGTCGAACTTTCTCCAGATGGTCAGAAAAGGTAATTTTTTAATGAATAATTTTTTTACTGTAAATGACTATTGCATGTGAATTCTCACTTTTGGAACTAAAATAAGTGTGTTTAGAGGCATTTTAATGCCTGAAAATGGTCGAAATAGAAGCTTCTGAGTAGGAGAAAAAGTCTGTAAAAATGGCAATTTTGGTGACATTGAGGCTTTAAAAAGTAGTTATTCAACATGAGGCACAATCCAAATGACATTTTGAATACATTTTTCTACAGTCCAAAAAATCAATTTCTGATGAAAAACGATGACCCGTGACCTGTCAAACTTTCTCCAGATGGTCAGAAATGGTAATTTTCTACTGTTTAATTTGTTGACTGTAAATGACTATTGCATGTGAATGATCACTTTTGGAACTAAAATAAGTGTGTTTAGAGTCATTTTAATGCCTGAAATTGGTCGAAATAGAAGCTACTGAGTAGGAGAAAAAGTCTGTAAAAATGGCAATTTTGGTGACATTGAGGCTTTAAAAAGTAGTTATTCAACATGAGGCACAATCCAAATGACATTTTGAATCAATTTATCTATAGTCCGAAAAAACAATTTTCTAATTAAAAACAATGACCCGTGACCTGTCGAACTTTCTCCAGATGGTCAGAAAAGGTAATTTTTTAATGATTATTTTTTTGACTGTAAATGACTATTGCATGTGAATTATTACTTTTGGAACTAAAATAAGTGTGTTTAGAGTCATTTTAATGCCTGAAATTGGTCGAAATACAAGCTTCTGAGAAGGAGAAAAAGTCTGTAAAAATTGCAATTTTGGTGACATTGAGGCTTTAAAAAGTAGTTATTCAAAATGAGGCATAATCCAAATGACATTTTGAATAAATTTTTCTACAGTCCAAAAATCTATTTCCTGATGAAAAGCGATTACCCGTGAACTGTCAAACTTTCTCCAGATGGTCAGAAATGGTAAGTTTTTTTATATTTAATTTTTGGACTGTAAATGACTATTGCATGTGAATTCTCACTTTTGGAACTAAAATAAGTGTGTTTAGAGTCATTTTAATGCCTGAAAATGGTCGAAATAGAAGCTTCTGAGTAGGAGAAAAAGTCTGAAAAAATGGCAATTTTGGAGACATTGAGGCTTCAAAAAGTAGTTTTTCAACACGAGGCACAATCCAAATGACATTTTGAATAAATTTTTCTACAGTCCAAAAAATCAATTTCTGATGAAAAACGATGACCCGTGACCTGTCGAACTTTCTCCAGATGGACAGAAATGGTAACTTTTTTAATGTTTAATTTTTTGACTGTAAATGACTATTGCATGTGAATTATCAATTTTGGAACTAAAATAAGTGTGTTTAGAGTCATTTTAATGCCTGAAAATGGTCGAAATAGAAGCTTCTGAGTAGGAGAAAAAGTCTGAAAAAATTGCAGTTTTGGTGACATTGAGGCTTCAAAAAGTAGTTATTCAACATGAGGCACAATCCAAATGACATTTTGAATACATTTTTCTACAGTCCAAAAAATCAATTTCTGATGAAAAACGATGACCTGTGACCTGTCGAACTTTCTCCAGATAGTCAGAAAAGGTAATTTTCTACTGTTTAATTTGTTGACTGTAAATGACTATTGCATGTGAATTATCACTTTTGGAACTAAAATAAGTGTGTTTAGTATCATTTTAATGCCTGAAATTGGTCGAAATACAAGCTTCTGAGAAGGACAAAAAGTCTGTAAAAAGGGCAATTTTGGGTCACATTGAGGCTTTAAAAAGTGTTTATTCAACATGAGGCACAATCCAAATGACATTTTGAATACATTTTTCTACAGTCCAAAAAATCTATTTCTGATGAAAACCGATGACCCATGACCTGTCGAACTTTCTCCAGATAGTCAGAAAAGGTAATTTTCTACTGTTTAATTTGTTGACTGTAAATGACTATTGCATGTGAATTATCACTTTTGGAACTAAAATAAGTGTGTTTAGAGTCATTTTAATGCCTGAAATTGGTCGAAATACAAGCTTCTGAGAAGGAGAAAAAGTCTGTAAAAATTGCAATTTTGGTGACATTGAGGCTTTAAAAAGTAGTTATTCAAAATGAGGCATAATCCAAATGACATTTTGAATAAATTTTTCTACAGTCCAAAAATCTATTTCCTGATGAAAAGCGATTACCCGTGAACTGTCAAACTTTCTCCAGATGGTCAGAAATGGTAAGTTTTTTTATATTTAATTTTTGGACTGTAAATGACTATTGCATGTGAATTCTCACTTTTGGAACTAAAATAAGTGTGTTTAGAGTCATTTTAATGCCTGAAATTGGTTGAAATAGAAGCTTCTGAGTGGGAGAAAAAGTCTGTAAAAATGGCAATTTTGGAGACATTGAGGCTTCAAAAAGTAGTTTTTCAACACGAGGCACAATCCAAATGACATTTTGAATAAATTTTTCTACAGTCCAAAAAATCAATTTCTGATGAAAAACGATGACCCGTGACCTGTCGAACTTTCTCCAGATGGACAGAAATGGTAACTTTTTTAATGTTTAATTTTTTGACTGTAAATGACTATTGCATGTGAATTATCAATTTTGGAACTAAAATAAGTGTGTTTAGAGTCATTTTAATGCCTGAAAATGGTCGAAATAGAAGCTTCTGAGTAGGAGAAAAGGTCTGAAAAAATTGCAGTTTTGGTGACATTGAGGCTTCAAAAAGTAGTTATTCAACATGAGGCACAATCCAAATGACATTTTGAATACATTTTTCTACAGTCCAAAAAATCAATTTCTGATGAAAAACGATGACCTGTGACCTGTCGAACTTTCTCCAGATAGTCAGAAAAGGTAATTTTCTACTGTTTAATTTGTTGACTGTAAATGACTATTGCATGTGAATTATCACTTTTGGAACTAAAATAAGTGTGTTTAGTATCATTTTAATGCCTGAAATTGGTCGAAATACAAGCTTCTGAGAAGGACAAAAAGTCTGTAAAAAGGGCAATTTTGGGTCACATTGAGGCTTTAAAAAGTGTTTATTCAACATGAGGCACAATCCAAATGACATTTTGACTCAATTTATCTACAGTCAAAAAAATCAATTTCTGATTAAAAACGATGACCCGTGACCTGTCGAACTTTCTCCAGATGGTCTGAAATGGTAATTTTTTTATGTTTAATTTGTTGACTGTAAATGACTATTGCATGTGAATTATCACTTTTGGAACTAAAATAAGTGTGTTTAGAGTCATTTTAATGCCTGAAATTGGTCGAAATAGAAGCTACTGAGTAGGAGAAAAAGTCTGTAAAAATGGCAATTTTGGTGACATTGAGGCTTTAAAAAGTAGTTATTCAACATGAGGCACAATCCAAATGTCATTTTGAATAAATTTTTCTACAGTCCAAAAAATATATTTTCTGATGAAAAGCAATTACCCGTGACCTGTCAACTTTCTCCAGATGGTCAGAAATGGTAAGTTTTTTTATATTTAATTTTTGGACTGTAAATGACTATTGCATGTGAATTATCACTTTTGGAACTAAAATAAGTGTGTTTAGAGTCATTTTAATGCCTGAAATTGGTCAAAATAGAAGCTACTGAGTAGGAGAAAAAGTCTGTAAAAATGGCTATTTTGGTGACATTGAGGCTTTAAAAAGTAGTTATTCAACATGAGGCACAATCCAAATGACATTTTGAATCAATTTATCTATAGTCCAAAAAAACTATTTTCTAATTAAAAACGATGACCCGTGACCTGTCGAACTTTCTCCAGATGGTCAGAAAAGGTAAGTTTTTTTATATTTAATTTTTGGACTGTAAATGACTATTGCATGTGAATTATCACTTTTGGAACTAAAATAAGTGTGTTTAGAGTCATTTTAATGCCTGAAATTGGTCGAAATGCAAGCTTCTGAGAAGGAGAATAAGTCTGTAAAAATGGCAATTTTGGTGACTTTGAGGCTTTAAAAAATAGTTATTCAACATGAGGCGCAATCCAAATGACATTTTGAATACATTTTTCTACAGTCCAAAAAATCTATTTCTGATGAAAAACGATGACCCATGACCTGTCGAACTTTCTCCAGATGGTCTGAAAAGGTAATTTTTTATTGTTTAATTTGTTGACTGTAAATGACTATTGCATGTGAATTATCACTTTTGGAACTAAAATAAGTGTGTTTAGAGTCATTTTAATGCCTGAAATTAGTCGAAATACAAGCTACTGAGTGTTACAAAAAGTCTGTAAAAATGGCAATTTTGGTGACATTGAGGCTTTAAAAAGTAGTTATTCAACATGAGGCACAATCCAAATGACATTTTGACTCAATTTATCTACAGTCCAAAAAATCAATTTCTGATTAAAAACGATGACCCTTGACCTGTCGAACTTTCTCCAGATGGTCTGAAATGGTAATTTCGTTTATGTTTAATTTGTTGACTGTAAATGACTATTGCATGTGAATTATCACTTTTGGAACTTAAATAAGTGTGTTTAGAGTCATTTTAATGCCTGAAATTGGTCGAAATAGAAGCTACTGAGTAGGAGAAAAAGTATGTAAAAATGGCTATTTTGGTGACATTGAGGCTTTAAAAAGTAGTTATTCAACATGAGGCACAATCCAAATGACATTTTGACTCAATTTATCTACAGTCCAAAAAATCAATTTCTGATTAAAAACAATGACCCTTGACCTGTCGAACTTTCTCCAGATTATCTGAAATGGTAATTTTTTTATGTTTAATTTGTTGACTGTAAATGACTATTGCATGTGAATTATCACTTTTGGAACTAAAATAAGTGTGTTTAGAGTCATTTTAATGCCTGAAATTGGTCGAAATAGAAGCTACTGAGTAGGAGAAAAAGTCTGTAAAAATGGCAATTTTGGTGACTTTGAGGTTTTAAAAAGTAGTTATTCAACATGAGGCACAATCCAAATGACATTTTGAATCAATTTATCTACAGTCCAAAAAATCAATTTCTGATTTAAAACGATGACCCGTGACCTGTCGAACTTTCTCCAGATGGTCAGAAATGGTAATTTTTTAATGTTAAATTTTTTGACTGTAAATGACTATTGCATGTGAATTATCACTTTTGGAACTAAAATAGGTGTGTTTAGAGTCATTTTAATGCCTGAAATTGGTCAAAATACAAGATTCTGAGAAGGAGAAAAAGTCTGTAAAAATGGCAATTTTGGGTCACATTGAGGCTTTAAAAAGTGGTTATTCAACATGAGGCACAATCCAAATGACATTTTGAATACATTTTTCTACAGTCCAAAAAATCTATTTCTGATGAAAAACGATGACCCGTGACCTGTCGAACTTTCTCCAGATAGTCAGAAAAGGTAATTTTCTACTGTTTAATTTGTTGACTGTAAATGACTACTGCATGTGAATTATCACTTTTGGAACTAAAATAAGTGTGTTTAGAGTCATTTTAATGCCTGAAATTGGTCGAAATAGAAGCTACTGAGTAGGAGAAAAAGTCTGTAAAAATGGCTATTTTGGTGACATTGAGGCTTTAAAAAGTAGTTATTCAACATGAGGCACAATCCAAATGACATTTTGAATCAATTTATCTATAGTCCGAAAAAAAAAAATTCTAATTAAAAACGATGAACCGTGACCTGTCGAACTTTCTCCAAATGGTCAGAAAAGGTAATTTTTTAATGATTAATTTTTTGACTGTAAATGACTATTGCATGTGAATTATTACTTTTGGAACTAAAATAAGTGTGTTTAGATTTTTAATGCCTGAAATTGGTCGAAATACAAGCTTCTGAGATGGAGAAAAAGTCTGTAAAAATGGCAATTTTGGTGACATTGAGGCTTTAAAAAGAAGGAATTCAACATGAGGCATAATCCAAATGACATTTTGAATCAATTTTTCTACAGTCCCAAAAATCTATTTTCTGACTAAAAGCAATTACCCGTGACCTGTCAAACTTTCTCCAGATGGTCAGAAAAGGTAAGTTTTTTTATATTTAATTTTTGGACTGTAAATGACTATTGCATGTGAATTATCACTTTTGGAACTAAAATAAGTGTGTTTAGAGTCATTTTAATGCCTGAAATTGGTCGAAATGCAAGCTTCTGAGAAGGAGAATAAGTCTGTAAAAATGGCAATTTTGGTGACTGTGAGGCTTTAAAAAGTAGTTATTCAACATGAGGCGCAATCCAAATGACATTTTGAATACATTTTTCTACAGTCCAAAAAATCTATTTCTGATGAAAAACGATGACCCATGACCTGTCGAACTTTCTCCAGATGGTCTGAAAAGGTAATTTTTTATTGTTTAATTTGTTGACTGTAAATGACTATTGCATGTGAATTATCACTTTTGGAACTAAAATAAGTGTGTTTAGAGTCATTTTAATGCCTGAAATTGGTCGAAATACAAGATTCTGAGAAGGAGAAAAAGTCTGTAAAAATGGCAATTTTGGGTCACATTGAGGCTTTAAAAAGTGGTTATTCAACATGAGGCACAATCCAAATGACATTTTGAATCAAATTTTCTACAGTCCCAAAAATCTATTTTCTGATGAAAAGCAATTACCCGTGACCTGTCAAACTTTCTCCAGATAGTCAGAAAAGGTCATTTTCTACTGTTTAATTTGTTGACTGTAAATGACTATTGCATGTGAATTATCACTTTTGGAACTAAAATAAGTGTGTTTAGAGTCATTTTAATGCCTGAAATTGGTCGAAATAGAAGCTACTGAGTAGGAGAAAAAGTCTGTAAAAATGGCAATTTTGGTGACTTTGAGGTTTTAAAAAGTAGTTATTCAACATGAGGAACAATCCAAATGACATTTTGAATCAATTTATCTACAGTCCAAAAAATCAATTTCTGATTAAAAACGATGACCCGTGACCTGTCGAACTTTCTCCAGATGGTCAGAAATGGTAATTTTTTAATGTTAAATTTTTTGACTGTAAATGACTATTGCATGTAAATTATCAATTTGGAACTAAAATAGGTGTGTTTAGAGTCATTTTAATGCCTGAAATTGGTCGAAATACAAGATTCTGAGAAGGAGAAAAAGTCTGTAAAAATGGCAATTTTGGGTCACATTGAGGCTTTAAAAAGTGGTTATTCAACATGAGGCACAATCCAAATGACATTTTGAATACATTTTTCTACAGTCCAAAAAATCTATTTCTGATGAAAAACGAAGACCCGTGACCTGTCGAACTTTCTCCAGATAGTCAGAAAAGGTAATTTTCTACTGTTTAATTTGTTGACTGTAAATGACTACTGCATGTGAATTATCACTTTTGGAACTAAAATAAGTGTGTTTAGAGTCATTTTAATGCCTGAAATTGGTCGAAATAGAAGCTACTGAGTAGGAGAAAAAGTCTGTAAAAATGGCTATTTTGGTGACATTGAGGCTTTAAAAAGTAGTTATTCAACATGAGGCACAATCCAAATGACATTTTGAATCAATTTATCTACAGTCCAAAAAATCAATTTCTGATTAAAAACGATGACCCTTTGAGCTGTCGAACTTTCTCCAGATGGTCTGAAATGGTAATTTTTTTATGTTTAATTTGTTGACTGTAAATGACTATTGCATGTGAATTATTACTTTTGGAACTAAAATAAGTGTATTTAGAGTCATTTTAATGCCTGAAATTGGTCGAAATACAAGCTTCTGAGAAGGAGAAAAAGTCTGTAAAAATGGCAATTTTGGTGACATTGAGGCTTTAAAAAGAAGTTATTCAACATGAGGCATAATCCAAATGACATTTTGACTCAATTTATCTACAGTCCAAAAAATCAATTTCTGATTAAAAACAATGACCCTTGACCTGTCGAACTTTCTCCAGATGATCTGAAATGGTAATTTTTTTATGTTTAATTTGTTGACTGTAAATGACTATTGCATGTGAATTATCACTTTTGGAACTAAATTAAGTGTGTTTAGAGTCATTTTAATGCCTGAAATTGGTCGAAATAGAAGCTACTGAGTAGGAGAAAAAGTCTGTAAAAATGGCTATTTTGGTGACATTGAGGCTTTAAAAAGTAGTTATTCAACATGAGGCACAATCCAAATGACATTTTGAATCAATTTATCTATAGTCCGAAAAAATAATTTTCTAATTAAAAACGATGACCCGTGACCTGTCGAACTTTCTCCAAATGGTCAGAAAAGGTAATTTTTTAATGATTAATTTTTTGACTGTAAATGACTATTGCATGTGAATTATTACTTTTGGAACTAAAATAAGTGTGTTTAGAATCATTTTAATACCTGAAATTGGTCGAAATACAAGCTTCTGAGAAGGAGAAAAAGTCTGTAAAAATGGCAATTTTCGTGACATTGAGGCTTTAAAAAGAAGTAATTCAACATGAGGCATAATCCAAATGACATTTTGAATCAATTTTTCTACAGTCCCAAAAATCTATTTTCCGATGAAAAGCAATTACCCGTGACCTGTCAAACTTTCTCCAGATGGTCAGAAAAGGTACGTTTTTTTATATTTAATTTTTGGACTGTAAATGACAATTGCATGTGAGTTATTACTTTTGGAACTAAAATAAGTGTGTTTAGAGTCATTTTAATGCCTGAAATTGGTCGAAATGCAAGCTTCTGAGAAGGAGAATAAGTCTGTAAAAATGGCAATTTTGGTGACTTTGAGGCTTTAAAAAGTAGTTATTCAACATGAGGCGCAATCCAAATGACATTTTGAATACATTGTTCTACAGTCCAAAAAATCTATTTCTGATGAAAAACGATGACCCATGACCTGTCGAACTTTCTCCAGATGGTCAGAAAAGGTCATTTTCTACTGTTTAATTTGTTGACTGTAAATGACTATTGCATGTGAATTATCACTTTTGGAACTAAAATAAGTGTGTTTAGAGTCATTTTAATGCCTGAAATTGGTCGAAATAGAAGCTACTGAGTAGGAGAAAAAGTATGTAAAAATGGCTATTTTGGTGACATTGAGGCTTTAAAAAGTAGTTATTCAACATGAGGCACAATCCAAATGACATTTTGACTCAATTTATCTACAGTCCAAAAAATCAATTTCTGATTAAAAACAATGACCCTTGACCTGTCGAACTTTCTCCAGATGATCTGAAATGGTAATTTTTTTATGTTTAATTTGTTGACTGTAAATGACTATTGCATGTGAATTATCACTTTTGGAACTAAAATAAGTGTGTTTAGAGTCATTTTAATGCCTGAAATTGGTCGAAATAGAAGCTACTGAGTAGGAGAAAAAGTCTGTAAAAATGGCAATTTTGGTGACTTTGAGGTTTTAAAAAGTAGTTATTCAACATGAGGAACAATCCAAATGACATTTTGAATCAATTTATCTACAGTCCAAAAAATCAATTTCTGATTAAAAACGATGACCCGTGACCTGTCGAACTTTCTCCAGATGGTCAGAAATGGTAATTTTTTAATGTTACATTTTTTGACTGTAAATGACTATTGCATGTAAATTATCACTTTTGGAACTAAAATAGGTGTGTTTAGAGTCATTTTAATGCCTGAAATTGGTCGAAATACAAGATTCTGAGAAGGAGAAAAAGTCTGTAAAAATGGCAATTTTGGGTCACATTGAGGCTTTAAAAAGTGGTTATTCAACATGAGGCACAATCCTAATGACATTTTGAATACATTTTTCTACAGTCCAAAAAATCTATTTCTGATGAAAAACGATGACCCGTGACCTGTCGAACTTTCTCCAGATAGTCAGAAAAGGTAATTTTCTACTGTTTAATTTGTTGACTGTAAATGACTACTGCATGTGAATTATCACTTTTGGAACTAAAATAAGTGTGTTTAGAGTCATTTTAATGCCTGAAATTGGTCGAAATAGAAGCTACTGAGTAGGAGAAAAAGTCTGTAAAAATGGCTATTTTGGTGACATTGAGGCTTTAAAAAGTAGTTATTCAACATGAGGCACAATCCAAATGACATTTTGAATCAATTTATCTATAGTCCGAAAAAAAAAAATTCTAATTAAAAACGATGACCCGTGACCTGTCGAACTTTCTCCAAATGGTCAGAAAAGGTAATTTTTTAATGATAAATTTTTTGACTGTAAATGACTATTGCATGTGAATTATTACTTTTGGAACTAAAATAAGTGTGTTTAGAATCATTTTAATGCCTGAAATTGGTCGAAATACAAGCTTCTGAGAAGGAGAAAAAGTCTGTAAAAATGGCAATTTTGGTGACATTGAGGCTTTAAAAAGAAGTCATTCAACATGAGGCATAATCCAAATGACATTTTGAATCAATTTTTCTACAGTCCCAAAAATCTATTTTCTGATGAAAAGCAATTACCCGTGACCTGTCAAACTTTCTCCAGATGGTCAGAAAAGGTAAGTTTTTTTATATTTAATTTTTGGACTGTAAATGACTATTGCATGTGAATTATCACTTTTGGAACTAAAATAAGTGTGTTTAGAGTCATTTTAATGCCTGAAATTGGTCGAAATACAAGCTTCTGAGAAGGAGAATAAGTCTGTAAAAATGGCAATTTTGGTGACTTTGAGGCTTTAAAAAGTAGTTATTCAACATGAGGCGCAATCCAAATGACATTTTGAATACATTGTTCTACAGTCCAAAAAATCTATTTCTGATGAAAAACGATGACCCATGACCTGTCGAACTTTCTCCAGATGGTCTGAAAAGGTAATTTTTTATTGTTTAATTTGTTGACTGTAAATGACTATTGCATGTGAATTATCACTTTTTTAACTAAAATAAGTGTGTTTAGAGTCATTTTAATGCCTGAAATTGGTCGAAAAAGAAGCTTCTGAGAAGGACAAAAAGTCTGTATAAATGGCAATTTTGGTGACTTTGAGGCTTTAAAAAGTAGTTATTCAACATGAGGCACAATCCAAATGACATTTTGAATCAATTTATCTACAGTCCAAAAAATCAATTTCTGATTAAAAACGATGACCCTTTGAGCTGTCGAACTTTCTCCAGATGGTCTGAAATGGTAATTTTTTTATGTTTAATTTGTTGACTGTAAATGACTATTGCATGTGAATTATTACTTTTGGAACTAAAATAAGTGTGTTTAGAGTCATTTTAATGCCTGAAATTGGTCGAAATACAAGCTTCTGAGAAGGAGAAAAAGTCTGTAAAAATGGCAATTTTGGTGACATTGAGGCTTTAAAAAGAAGTTATTCAACATGAGGCATAATCCAAATGACATTTTGACTCAATTTATCTACAGTCCAAAAAATCAATTTCTGATTAAAAACAATGACCCTTGACCTGTCGAACTTTCTCCAGATGATCTGAAATGGTAATTTTTTTATGTTTAATTTGTTGACTGTAAATGACTATTGCATGTGAATTATCACTTTTGGAACTAAAATAAGTGTGTTTAGAGTCATTTTAATGCCTGAAATTGGTCGAAATAGAAGCTACTGAGTAGGAGAAAAAGTCTGTAAAAATGGCAATTTTGGTGACTTTGAGGTTTTAAAAAGTAGTTATTCAACATGAGGCACAATCCAAATGACATTTTGAATCAATTTATCTACAGTCCAAAAAATCAATTTCTGATTAAAAACGATGACCCGTGACCTGTCGAACTTTCTCCAGATGGTCAGAAATGGTAATTTTTTAATGTTAAATGTTTTGACTGTAAATGACTATTGCATGTGAATTATCACTTTTGGAACTAAAATAGGTGTGTTTAGAGTCATTTTAATGCCTGAAATTGGTCGAAATACAAGATTCTGAGAAGGAGAAAAAGTCTGTAAAAATGGCAATTTTGGGTCACATTGAGGCTTTAAAAAGTGGTTATTCAACATGAGGCACAATCCAAATGACATTTTGAATACATTTTTCTACAGTCCAAAAAATCTATTTCTGATGAAAAACGATGACCCGTGACCTTTCGAACTTTCTCCAGATAGTCAGAAAAGGTAATTTTCTACTGTTTAATTTGTTGACTGTAAATGACTACTGCATGTGAATTATCACTTTTGGAACTAAAATAAGTGTGTTTAGAGTCATTTTAATGCCTGAAATTGGTCGAAATAGAAGCTACTGAGTAGGAGAAAAAGTCTGTAAAAATGGCTATTTTGGTGACATTGAGGCTTTAAAAAGTAGTTATTCAACATGAGGCACAATCCAAATGACATTTTGAATCAATTTATCTATAGTCCGAAAAAAAAAAAATTCTAATTAAAAACGATGACCCGTGACCTGTCGAACTTTCTCCAAATGGTCAGAAAAGGTAATTTTTTAATGATTAATTTTTTGACTGTAAATGACTATTGCATGTGAATTATTACTTTTGGAACTAAAATAAGTGTGTTTAGATTTTTAATGCCTGAAATTGGTCGAAATACAAGCTTCTGAGAAGGAGAAAAAGTCTGTAAAAAAGGCAATTTTGGTGACATTGAGGCTTTAAAAAGAAGTAATTCAACATGAGGCATAATCCAAATGACATTTTGAATCAATTTTTCTACAGTCCCAAAAATCTATTTTCTGATGAAAAGCAATTACCCGTGACCTGTCAAACTTTCTCCAGATGGTCAGAAAAGGTAAGTTTTTTTATATTTAATTTTTGGACTGTAAATGACTATTGCATGTGAATTATCACTTTTGGAACTAAAATAAGTGTGTTTAGAGTCATTTTAATGCCTGCAATTGGTCGAAATACAAGCTTCTGAGAAGGAGAAAAAGTCTGTAAAAATTGCAATTTTGGTGACATTGAGGCTTTAAAAAGTAGTTATTCAACATGAGGCACAATCCAAATGACATTTTGAATCAATTTATCTACAGTCCAAAAAATCAATTTCTGATTAAAAACGATGACCCTTTGAGCTGTCGAACTTTCTCCAGATGGTCTGAAATGGTAATTTTTTTATGTTTAATTTGTTGACTGTAAATGACTATTGCATGTGAATTATTACTTTTGGAACTAAAATAAGTGTGTTTAGAGTCATTTTAATGCCTGAAATTGGTCAAAATACAAGCTTCTGAGAAGGAGAAAAAGTCTGTAAAAATGGCAATTTTGGTGACATTGAGGCTTTAAAAAGAAGTTATTCAACATGAGGCATAATCCAAATGACATTTTGAATCAATTTATCTACAGTCCAAAAAATCAATTTCTGATTAAAAACAATGACCCTTGACCTGTCGAACTTTCTCCAGATGATCTGAAATGGTAATTTTTTAATGTTTAATTTTTTGACTGTAAATGACTATTGCATGTGAATTATCACTTTTGGAACTAAAATAAGTGTGTTTAGAGTCATTTTAATGCCTGAAATTGGTCGAAATAGAAGCTACTGAGTAGGAGAAAAAGTCTGTAAAAATGGCAATTTTGGTGACTTTGAGGTTTTAAAAAGTAGTTATTCAACATGAGGCACAATCCAAATGACATTTTGAATCAATTTATCTACAGTCCAAAAAATCAATTTCTGATTAAAAACGATGACCCGTGACCTGTCGAACTTTCTCCAGATGGTCAGAAATGGTAATTTTTTAATGTTACATTTTTTGACTGTAAATGACTATTGCATGTGAATTATCACTTTTGGAACTAAAATAGGTGTGTTTAGAGTCATTTTAATGCCTGAAATTGGTCGAAATACAAGATTCTGAGAAGGAGAAAAAGTCTGTAAAAATGGCAATTTTGGGTCACATTGAGGCTTTAAAAAGTGGTTATTCAACATGAGGCACAATCCAAATGACATTTTGAATACATTTTTCTACAGTCCAAAAAATATATTTCTGATGAAAAACGATGACCCATGACCTGTCGAACTTTCTCCAGATGGTCTGAAAAGGTAATTTTTTATTGTTTAATTTGTTGACTGTAAATGACTATTGCATGTGAATTATCACTTTTGGAACTAAAATAAGTGTGTTTAGAGTCATTTTAATGCCTGAAATTGGTCGAAATACAAGATTCTGAGAAGGAGAAAAAGTCTGTAAAAATGGCAATTTTGGGTCACATTGAGGCTTTAAAAAGTGGTTATTCAACATGAGGCACAATCCAAATGACATTTTGAATCAAATTTTCTACAGTCCCAAAAATCTATTTTCTGATGAAAAGCAATTACCCGTGACCTGTCAAACTTTCTCCAGATAGTCAAAAAAGGTCATTTTCTACTGTTTAATTTGTTGACTGTAAATGACTATTGCATGTGAATTATCACTTTTGGAACTAAAATAAGTGTGTTTAGAGTCATTTTAATGCCTGAAATTGGTCGAAATAGAAGCTACTGAGTAGGAGAAAAAGTCTGTAAAAATGGCTATTTTGGTGACATTGAGGCTTTAAAAAGTAGTTATTCAACATGAGGCACAATCCAAATGACATTTTGAATCAATTTATCTATAGTCCGAAAAAAAAAAATTCTAATTAAAAACGATGACCCGTGACCTGTCGAACTTTCTCCAAATGGTCAGAAAAGGTAATTTTTTAATGATTAATTTTTTGACTGTAAATGACTATTGCATGTGAATTATTACTTTTGGAACTAAAATAAGTGTGTTTAGAATCATTTTAATGCCTGAAATTGGTCGAAATACAAGCTTCTGAGAAGGAGAAAAAGTCTGTAAAAATGGCAATTTTGGTGACATTGAGGCTTTAAAAAGAAGTAATTCAACATGAGGCATAATCCAAATGACATTTTGAATCAATTTTTCTACAGTCCCAAAAATCTATTTTCTGATGAAAAGCAATTACCCGTGACCTGTCAAACTTTCTCCAGATGGTCAGAAAAGGTAAGTTTTTTTATATTTAATTTTTGGACTGTAAATGACTATTGCATGTGAATTATCACTTTTGGAACTAAAATAAGTGTGTTTAGAGTCATTTTAATGCCTGAAATTGGTCGAAATGCAAGCTTCTGAGAAGGAGAATAAGTCTGTAAAAATGGCAATTTTGGTGACTTTGAGGCTTTAAAAAGTAGTTATTCAACATGAGGCGCAATCCAAATGACATTTTGAATACATTTTTCTACAGTCCAAAAAATCTATTTCTGATGAAAAACGATGACCCATGACCTGTCGAACTTTCTCCAGATGGTCTGAAAAGGTAATTTTTTATTGTTTAATTTGTTGACTGTAAATGACTATTGCATGTGAATTATCACTTTTTTAACTAAAATAAGTGTGTTTAGAGTCATTTTAATGCCTGAAATTGGGCGAAATAGAAGCTTCTGAGAAGGACAAAAAGTCTGTATAAATGGCAATTTTGGTGACTTTGAGGCTTTAAAAAGTAGTTATTCAACATGAGGCACAATCCAAATGACATTTTGAATCAATTTATCTACAGTCCAAAAAATCAATTTCTGATTAAAAACGATGACCCTTTGAGCTGTCGAACTTTCTCCAGATGGTCTGAAATGGTAATTTTTTAATGTTAAATTTTTTGACTGTAAATGACTATTGCATGTGAATTATCACTTTTGGAACTGAAATAAGTGTGTTTAGAGTCATTTTAATGCCTGAAATTGGTCGAAATAGAAGCTACTGAGTAGGAGAAAAAGTCTGTAAAAATGGCAATTTTGGTGACATTGAGGCTTTAAAAAGTAGTTATTCAACATGAGGCACAATCCAAATGACATTTTGAATCAATTTATCTATAGTCCGAAAAAACAATTTTCTAATTAAAAACGATGACCCGTGACCTGTCGAACTTTCTCTAGTGGTCAGAAAAGGTATTTTTTTTAATGATTAGTTTTTTGACTGTAAATGACTATTGCATGTGAATTATTACTTTTGGAACTAAAATAAGTGTGTTTAGAGTCATTTTAATGCCTGAAATTGGTCGAAATAGGAGCTTCTGAGTAGCAGAAAAAGTCTCTAAAAATTGCAATTTTGGTCACATTGAGGCTTTAAAAAGTAGTTATTCAACATGAGGCACAATCCAAATGACATTTTGAATCAATTTTTCTACAGTCCAAAAAATCAATTTTCTGATGAAATGCAATTACCCGTGACCTGTCAAACTTTCTCCAGATGGTCAGAAATGGTAAGTTTTTTTATATTTAATTTTTGGACTGTAAATGACTATTGCATGTGAATTATCACTTTTGGAACTAAAATAGGTGTGTTTAGAGTCATTTTAAGGCCTGAAATTGGTCGAAATAGAAGCTTCTGAGTAGGAGAAAAAGTATGTAAAAATGGCAATTTTGGTCACATTGAGGCTTTAAAAAGTAGTTATTCACCATGAGGCACAATCCAAATGACATTTTGAATCAATTTTTCTACAGTCCAAAAAATCAATTTTCTGATAAAAAAAGATGACCCGTGACCTGTCGAACTTTCTCCAGATGGTCAGAAATGGTAATTTTAATGTTACATTTTTTGACTGTAAATGACTATTGCATGTGAATTTTCACTTTTGGAACTAAAATAAGTGTGTTTAGAGTGGGTTTAATGCCTGGAATTGGTCGAAATAGAAGCTTCTGAGTAGGAGAAAAAGTCTCTAAAAATGGCAATTTTGGTCACATTGAGGCTTTAAAAAGTAGTTATCAACATGGGGCACAATCTAAAAACCATTTTGAATCAATTTTTCTACAGTCCAAAAAATCAATTTTCTGATGAAAAACGATGACCCGTGACCTGTCGAACTTTCTCCAGATGGTCAAAAATGGTAATTTTTTAATGTTTAACTTTTTGACTGTAAATGACTATTGCATGTGACGTCTCACTTTTGGATCTAAAATTAGTGTGTTTAGAGTCTGTTTAATGCCTGAAATTGGTCGAAATAGAAGCTTCTGTGTAGGAGAAAAAGTCTGTAAAAATGTCAATTTTGGTCACATTGAGGCTTTAAAAAGTAGTTATTCACCATGAGGCACAATCCAAATGACATTTTGAATCAATTTTTCTACAGTCCAAAAAATCAATTTTCTGATAAAAAAAGATGACCCGTGACCTGTCGAACTTTCTCCAGATGGTCAGAAATGGTAATTTTAATGTTACATTTTTTGACTGTAAATTAAGGGTGGGCGTAGTGGGCGTAGTGGGGCTACGTGAAGCAGCACGTAGTGTGCCCAAATCTACGCACACTACGCGCTTCGCGTAGCCCCACTACGTGCCACCCACCTCCCGCCCGCCCTTCTTTTAAATAATATAAGCAATGAAAAATAAATTACAGTAAGTCGACTTACCCGTAAGCGCGGCGTCTCCGGGGCTCCCTCTTTCTGTTTCTAATTTCTTCTGGCAAATGCGCATGCGCGGACGCCCGCGCATGCGCATTTCTCGCGAGAAATGCGCATGCGCGGGTGTCCGCGCATGCGCATTTGCCAGAAGAAATTAGAAACAGAAAGAGGGAGCCCCGGAGACGCCGCGCTTACGGGTAAGTCGACTTACTTTAATTTATTTTTCAATGCTTATATTATTAAAAGGAGGGCAGGCGGGAGGTGGGTGGCGGGTGGCAAGCAGCTACGCTTCGCCCTTGGCGTGTGCGTAGCGCTGCCCTGCTTCGCCTACTTCGGAAAGTGCAAAGCAGGCAGCGCTACGTACACTACGTGGGCGAAGCGTAGTGCTCCGCCCGGGGTTACTGTAAATGACTATTGCATGTGAATTTTCACTTTTGGAACTAAAATAAGTGTGTTTAGAGTCGGTTTAATGCCTGGAATTGGTCGAAATAGAAGCTTCTGAGTAGGAGAAAAAGTCTCTAAAAATGGCAATTTTGGTGACATTGAGGCTTAAAAAAGTAGTTATTCAACATGAGGCACAATGCAAATGACATTTTGAATAAATTTTTCTACAATCCAAAAAATCAATTTCTGATGAAAAACGATGACTTTTGACCTTTCTCCAGATGGTCAGAAATGGTAATTTTTTAATGTTTAATTTTTTGACTGTAAATGACTATTGCATGTGAATTTTCACTTTTGGATCTAAAATTAGTGTGTTTAGAGTCCGTTTAATGCCTGAAATTGGTCGAAATAGAAGCTTCTGAGTAGCATAAAAATTCTGTAAAAATGGCAATTTTGGTCACCTTGAGGCTTTTAAAAGTAGTTATTCAACATGAGGCACAATCCAAATGACATTTTGAATCCATTTTTCTACAGTCCAAAAAATCTATTTTCTGATGAAAAATGATGACCCGTGACCGGTCGAAATTTCTCCAGATGGTCAGAAATGGTAACATTTTAATGTGTTGTCTTTGACTGTAAATGACTATTGCATGTGAATTTTCACTTTTGGAACTAAAATAAGTGTGTTTAGAGTCAGTTTAATGCCTGAAATTGGTCGAAATAGAAGCTTCTGAGTAGCAGAAAAAGTCTCTAAAAATTGCAATTTTGGTGACATTGAGGCTTAAAAAAGTAGTTATTCAACATGAGGCACAATGCAAATGACATTTTGAATAAATTTTTCTACAATCCAAAAAATCAATTTTCTGATGAAAAACGATTAGCCTTGACCTGTCGAACTTTCTCCAGATGGTCAAAAATGGTAATTTTTTAATGTTTAATTTTTTGACTGTAAATGACTATTGCATGTGAATTTTCACTTTTGGAACTAAAATAAGTGTGTTTAGAGTCGGTTTAATGCCTGAAATTGGTCGAAACAGAAGCTTCTGAGTAGCAGAAAAAGTCTCTAAAAATGGCAATTTTGGTTACATTGAGGCTTAAAAAAGTAGTTATTCAACATGAGGCACAATGCAAATGACATTTTGAATACATTTTTCTACAGTCCAAAAAATCAATTTTCTGATGAAAAACGATGACCCGTGACCTGTCGAACTTTCTCCAGATGGTCAAAAATGGTAATTTTTTAATGTTTAACTTTTTGACTGTAAATGACTATTGCATGTGACGTTTCACTTTTGGATCTAAAATTAGTGTGTTTAGAGTCCGTTTAATGCCTGAAATTGGTCGAAATAGAAACTTCTGTGTAGGAGAAAAAGTCTGTAAAAATGTCAATTTTGGTCACATTGAGGCTTTAAAAAGTAGTTATCAACATGAGGCACAATCCAAATAACATTTTGAATAAATTTTACTACAGTCCAAAAAATCTAATTTCTGATGAAAAACGATGACCCGTGACCTGTCGAAATTTCTCCAGATGGTCAGAAATGGTAACATTTTAATGTGTTGTCTTTGACTGTAAATGACTATTGCATGTGAATTAGAACTCTTGGAACTCAAATAAGTGTGTTTAGAGGCATTTTAATGCCTGAAATTGGTTGAAATAGAAGCTTCTGAGTAGAAGAAAAAGTCTGTAAAAATGGCAATTTTGGTCACATTGAGGCTTTAACAAGTAGTTATTCAACATGAGGCACAATCCAAATGAAGTTTTGAATCAATTTTTCTACAGTCCAAAAAATCAATTTTCTGATAAAAAATGATGACCCGTGACCTGTCGAACTTTCTCAAGATGGTCAGAAAATGTAAGTTTTCTAATGATACATTTTTTGACTGTAAATGACTATTGCATGTGAATTTTCACTTTTGGAACTAAAATAAGTGTGTTTAGAGTCGGTTTAATGCCTGGAATTGGTCGAAATAGAAGCTTCTGAGTAGGAGAAAAAGTCTCTAAAAATGGCAATTTTGGTGACATTCAGGCTTAAAAAAGTAGTTATTCAACATGAGGCACAATGCAAATGACATTTTGAATAAATTTTTCTACAATCCAAAAAATCAATTTTCTGATGAAAAACGATGAGTCGTGACCAGTCGAACTTTCTCCAGATGGTCAAAAATGGTAATTTTTTAATGTTTAATTTTTTGACTGTAAATGACTATTGCATGTGAATTTTCACTTTTGGATTTAAAATTAGTGTGTTTAGAGTCCGTTTAATGCCTGAAATTGGTCGAAATAGATGCTTCTGAGTAGGAGAAAAAGTCTGTAAAAATGTCAATTTTGGTCAAATTGAGGCTTTAAAAAGTAGTTATCAACATGGGGCACAATCCAAAAACCATTTTGAATCAATTTTTCTACAGTCCAAAAAATCAATTTTCTGATAAAAAACGATGACCCGTGACCTGTCGAACTTTCTCCAGATGGTCAAAAATGGTAATTTTTTAATGTTTAACTTTTTGACTGTAAATGACTATTGCATGTGAATTTTCAATTTTGGAACTAAAATAAGTGTGTTTAGAGTCAGTTTAATGCCTGAAATTGGTCGAAATAGAAGCTTCTGAGTAGCATAAAAAGTCTGTAACAATGTCAATTTTGGTCACATTGAGGCTTTAAAAAGTAGTTATTGAACATGAGGCACAATCCAAATACCATTTTGAATCAATTTTTCTACAGTCCAAAAAATCAATTTTCTGATGAAAAAACGACCCGTGACCTGTCGAACTTTCTCCAGATGGTCAGAAATCTTAATTTTTTAATGTTTAAATTTTTGACTGTAAATGACTATTGCATGTGAATTTTCACTTTTGGAACTAAAAGAAGTGTGTTTAGAGTCGGTTTAATGCCTGAAATTGGTCGAAACAGAAGTTTCTGAGTAGCAGAAAAAGTCTCTAAAAATGGCAATTTTGGTCACATTGAGGCCTAAAAAAGAAGTTATTCAACATGAGGCACAATCCAAATGACATTTTAAATCAATTTTTCTACAGTCCAAAAAATTAGTTTTCTGATGAAAAACGATGACCCGTGACCTGTCGAACTTTCTCCAGATGGTCAAAAATGGTAATTTTTTAATGTTTAACTTTTTGACTCTAAATGACTATTGCATGTGAATTTTCACTTTTGGATCTAAAATTAGTGTGTTTAGAGTCCGTTTAATGCCTGAAATTGGTCGAAATAGAAGCTTCTGAGTAGGAGAAAAAGTCTGTAAAAATGTCAATTTTGGTCACATTGAGGCTTTAAAAAGTAGTTATTCAACATGAGGCACAATCCAAATGACATTTTGAATCAATTTTTCTACAGTCCAAAAAATCTATTTTCTGATTGTTCTGCTTGGGTTTTCAGATCGGATGGAACCCGCTCTACAGAGCCCTTCTGACCCAAACCAGAACGTTACCCCCTCCCTAGGGCCTTTTTACACCTAAATGACCACATATATATGTACCACCTAAGGACAGGGAATTCCTATTATATATATATATATATATATATATATATCAAGACCTCACAGCCCAACCACAGTCTCGCGGCCTTCAGCAGACCCAGAATCTCCTACCCAGACGGCAGCAACACACACAGTCTCGCGGCCTCAGTCAGACCCAGAATCTCCTACCCAGCCGGCAGCAACACACACAGTCTCGCGGCCTCAGGCAGACCCAGAATCTCCTACCCAGACGGCAGCAACACACATAGTCTCGCGGCCTCAGTCAGACCCAGAATCTCCTACCCAGACGGCAGCAACACACACAGTCTCGCGGCCTCAGTCAGACCCAGAATCTCCTACCCAGACGGCAGCAACACACACAGTCTCGCGGCCTCAGGCAGACCCAGAATCTCCTACCCAGACGGCAGCAACACACATAGTCTCGCGGCCTCAGTCAGACCCAGAATCTCCTACCCAGACGGCAGCAACACACACAGTCTCGCGGCCTCAGTCAGACCCAGAATCTCCTACCCAGCCGGCAGCAACACACACAGTCTCGCGGCCTTCAGCAGACCCAGAATCTCCTACCCAGACGGCAGCAACACACACAGTCTCGCGGCCTCAGTCAGACCCAGAATCTCCTACCCAGACGGCAGCAACACACATAGTCTCGCGGCCTCAGTCAGACCCAGAATCTCCTACCCAGACGGCAGCAACACACACAGTCTCGCGGCCTCAGTCAGACCCAGAATCTCCTACCCAGCCGGCAGCAACACACATAGTCTCGCGGCCTCAGTCAGACCCAGAATCTCCTACCCAGACGGCAGCAACACACACAGTCTCGCGGCCTCAGTCAGACCCAGAATCTCCTACCCAGCCGGCAGCAACACACACAGTCTCGCGGCCTCAGGCAGACCCAGAATCTCCTACCCAGACGGCAGCAACACACATAGTCTCGCGGCCTCAGTCAGACCCAGAATCTCCTACCCAGACGGCAGCAACACACACAGTCTCGCGGCCTCAGTCAGACCCAGAATCTCCTACCCAGCCGGCAGCAACACACAGTCTCGCGGCCTTCAGCAGACCCAGAATCTCCTACCCAGACGGCAGCAACACACACAGTCTCGCGGCCTCAGTCAGACCCAGAATCTCCTACCCAGACGGCAGCAACACACATAGTCTCGCGGCCTCAGTCAGACCCAGAATCTCCTACCCAGACGGCAGCAACACACACAGTCTCGCGGCCTCAGTCAGACCCAGAATCTCCTACCCAGCCGGCAGCAACACACATAGTCTCGCGGCCTCAGTCAGACCCAGAATCTCCTACCAGACGGCAGCCTTAGCACGAGCTCATCCTATTATTACCGTAGTACATGACAGGGGAATCGGGATTATTATATATCAGATCACACAAAGACTATTAGTTGAGCACAACCTGTTCTCTAGTTCGAGGGGCTCGTTTCCCCCTCATCCAGTTACCACTTACCTGACCAGGATTAACCTCTGTTCATGTTGAGTTAACTCTGACTAAAAGAATAGGCTATCCTCCTATACAAAAATACACAACACATGCTAACTCACGACAAGCTAAATACTTTATTTAAATGCCACATGCACATTCGCAGAATACATCATATATATATAACCTGCAAGGAAAGTGAAAGGTTAAGTTATACACTTCAAAGAAAAAGGGGTCGACATCACCTGGGTTGTATGTAGCCTGTGCTCAATGGTCATCTAGGTTCCCTTCTCCCTCTGTGCCTCGGCTTCGCCTGGAAGTCACACCTCCGCAGTCGCGGATCTACTCCCTTCTCCCTCTCCGAGTCACTGGAACCTCTTCCTCATCGGCTACTCTCTCCTCTTTAGATTCAAGTTCGTCATCTGTCTTCCCTGGAATAAATAGTAGCTTTTCTGCTAACGGCCAGATGCCGCCTATGGTCTAGAAGCAAGTGCCCATATCTAACTCAGACTTTCACTAATATAGAGGTGCATTCTCTCATGGAAATTTCCAGCTCGAAACCTGCCGCCCACCAAATTCCTGTACCTCCCCGTGCCAAGGACACGTTCCCAGCCAGCCGGCCTGATGTAGTGTCTTCGGCAGGGGAAAAATACACTCCTTCGATAAGGGCCGGCCTGAACCGGTTCTCTCCGAGCGAATAACACCTCATAACTAAAACATCGCCCTCCCTCTAGAAATGTCCCAAGCTGCCGGAGCAGAAAGAAAGATGGAGTCTCTCCTGTCTGAGGCCTACCAGGCCTGAATTCAGCACGACTCCATGAAATACCCTCACTATAGGGCAAATTATCCTCGATGCTAACAAATCTATCCCCTAGGCTATGTATGTAGGCCCTGATCTATGGGTAGGAGCACGGGATTGTGTCAAAGTGTCTAATAGATAGGCCCTATTCACTACTCTAGTCCTTAGACTTGGATGGAAAGAGACTGAAGTCATATTTATCGCTCTACAACACAAGAAGGCCAGGAAAATCAAGCAGTACACTGATGAAAAACGATGACCCGTGACCTGTCGAAATTTCTCCAGATGGTCAGAAATGGTAATTTTTTAATGTGTTATCTTTGACTGTAAATGACTATTGCATGTGAATTAGAACTCTTGGAACTCAAATAAGTGTTTTGAGGCATTTTAATGCCTGAAATTGGTTGAAATAGAAGCTTCTGAGTAGAAGAAAAAGTCTGTAAAAATGGCAATTTTGGTCACATTGAACCTTTAAAAAGTAGTTATTCAACATGAGGCACAATCCAAATAACATTTTGAATCAATTTTTCTACAGTCCAAAAAATCAATTTTCTGATGAAAAACGATGACCCGTGACCTGTCGAACTTTCTCCAGATGGTCAGAAATTGTAAGTTTTTTAATGTTACATTTTTTGACTGTAAATGACTATTGCATGTGAATTATCACTTTTGGAACTAAAATAAGTGTGTTTAGAGTCAGTTTAATGCCTGAAATTGGTCAAAATTGAAGCTTCTGAGTAGCATAAAAAGTCTGTAAAAATGGCAATTTTGGTCACATTGAGGCTTTTAAAGGTAGTTATTCAACGTGAGACAATCCAAATGACATTTTGAATCCATTTTTCTACAGTCCAAAAAATCTATTTTCTGATGAAAAACAATGACCCGTGACCTGTCGAACTTTCTCCAGATGGTCAGAAATGGTAATATTTTAATGTGTTGTCATTTGACTGTAAATGACTATTGCATGTGAATTAGAACTTTTGGAACTAAAATAAGTGTGTTTAGAGGCCTTTTAATGCCTGAAATTGGTCGAAATAGAAGCTTCTGAGTAGCATAAAACGTATCTAAAAATGGCAATTTTGGTCACATTGAGGCTTTTAAAAGTAGTTATTCAACATGAGGCACAATCCAAATGACATTTTGAATCCATTTTTCTACAGTCCAAAAAATCTATTTTCTGATGAAAAACGATGACCCGTGACCTGTCAATTTCTCCAGATGGTCAGAAATGGTAATTTTTTAATGTGTTGTCTTGACTGTAAATGACTATTGCATGTGAATTATTGTATTGTATTGTACATCGATTTGTAAAGCGTGATTGCTGCCCCACGGGCGTCCAAGCGCTAAGGATGTAGACAGAGTTGGGAGGTACGGCAGAAGTTTAGGACAGGTTGGACCTAGCAAACAGAAGGGTCTTTAATTGTTTGCGGAAAGATTGCAAGTTGGGGTTGCATCTGAGCTCTCTTAACTTTTGGAACCACGGCCAAAAAGGCTTCGGTGGAGCGTAGATTCCTGCTTGGGTGATAGCGGGTGACTAGATTGTCATTTATTGCTGGACCTGTTTTCCAGAAGGCATGATGTGAGATACATAGTGCCTTAAAAGCCACTCGCTGCTTCACCGGCAGCCAGTGTAGACTTTTTAGTCCAGGTCTGGCTGACTGCGTACGTGGAATGTTAAGCAGGGTACGGGCTGCGCAGTTCTGCACAACCTGTAACTTCCATAGAGTCAGTTCTGGGGCTAACACGTAGAGGGCGTTATTGAAATCCAACCAGGACTGTATCAGGCCTTGTACTGCCACCTGTTTGGCCTCCATTGATAAAAGAGGCAGAACTTTTCTGAGTGTTCTGAGCAGGCCGAAACATGTGGCAGATAACTTGGTGGCCTGATGAGTAAATGTAAGATTTTTGTCCAACCAAATTCCCAGGCTCTTTACATTCTCTTTGGGGATAGGGGGAGTACCCAGACATGAGGGCCATAAGGAGGTAAATGGTACTGGTGATGCTGGGCCCAAGAGCATGAGCTCAGTCTTGTCTCCATTGAGTTTTAAGGAGGAGGCTGTCATCCAACCTTTAACCTCCTCCAGACATTTCATCAAGCCTGACGAATTTTGCCTGGTGCCCTCCTGCGTCAATGAAACCACTAGCTGGGTATCGTCCGCATGTGATATGATCTTAATACCATGCGGTTCGACGATCCCAGCGAGCGGTTTCATGTATATGTCGAACAACGCAGGGCTCAAGGAGGAACCCTGCGGAACCCCACAGCTCAGTGATTTGCTGACAGACACTGTGTCCCCGTCAAAGATCTGGAACGATCTGTCAGTCAAAAAATAGTCAAACCACCTCAGTGCATTGCCTGTTACCCCGATGTCAAGGAGACGGTTCAGTAAGGTGGTATACCTGACCGTATCAAAGGCAGCACTTAGGTCAAGGAGGATCACTGCCACTGATCCTCCTTGATCCAGTATCCTCCGTGACTCTTCAGTGACTGCCAGCAGCGCAGTCTCAGTTCCGTGCCTGGGTCTGAAGCCTGTCTGAGTCATTTCTAGTAGTAGGTTGTTCTCTAGGAACTGAATCAGCTGGCTGTTTATGTATTTTTCCAGGATCTTACTTGCCCAGGGGAGCAATGAGATGGGGCGATAATTGGCGTGGTCTTCTGGGTCAAGATTTGGTTTTTTTAACAGTGCCCGTACCATGGCTCTTTTCCAAACGGTGGGCATAATACAAGATGAGATCGAGGAATTTAATAGTTCCAGAATTACGGGAAAAGTGGTTAGACTTGTCCGCAACATAATCTCCGGTGGAGCTGGATCGCATGGAGAGCCGGATTTGACTTGCCGAGCCAGCATGTTCAGGGTGTCGAGGTCTAGAGGTGGGAAATGTTCTAAAGTTGGTTGGCCTGGGCGGATAGGATTTGTCGAGGGTGCTTCCTCCGCACCTCCAGAATTTGAGGTTGCTGTCGAGAAAGAGGAAATCCGAGAAACTTTATCATGGAAAAATTCCGCTAGCTCATTGCATGATCTTGCGTTTTTGGCAGAGGTGTAGGTGTATTTAATCTGGTGCATTTTTTAACCAGGTGAAAAATTTCCCTAGGTTTGGACTTGGCTTCCATGATTTTGTCTGCAAAATAGGCAGCCTGGGCCTCCCTTACCCCGTCTCTATAGGCCTTGATTGCTTCCCTATATTGCAACTTTTTCTCCGGTAGGGAATCTAGGCGCCATGCTCGCTCTCGTTTCCTACATAGGCGTTTTTGTTCCCTTAGGGTGTCTGAGAACCAGGGTGCTGATTTCTGCAGTCTTTTTGATGTGACTTTCCGACAGGGAAGAATAGTCTCCAGTGAGTTTGTAATCCAGCCCTCATAATCCTTGTTCGCCAAGTTAGGGTCTGTATGGAGGGATGGGCGGGTGGATTCTAAGTTCCTGCACCACACTTCCACAGGAAGTTTAGGCCAGTTCCTCATAGCTTTTACTTGGGGGGCAGGCGTGGAGGGTTTGCTGGTGACCCAGGTCAGTGGGATTAAAAAGTGATCGGACCGGGGGAGGGAGATGTGATGACCCACCATCAACTGGAAACAGTTGCTAAAAATTGGGTCGAGTAAATTGCCTTTTTCATGGGTAGGGGCTGTGACCCGCTGAATTAGCTGTAGGGCTGCCAGATCGTCAGTTAGTTCCATAGCAATATGGTCTATGGAAGAATTAAAATGAAAATTAAGATCTCCCAACATAGCATAGTTAGCTAAAGCCATGGCTCGTTTAGCAATGATGTCTGGAAGAGATTTATGGAACAGTTTAGCCGGCTCTGGGGGACGGTATATTAGAGTGCCAGAGAAGGAGCTGTTAGCAGTAAATTCGATGCTAAAAGCTAGGCTCTCGCATTCAGGGATGGTTTCGGTCGTAATGCGGCACTGGTACTGGTCTTTCAGAATAATAGCCAGACCTGCTCCTCTACCCTCTATCCGGTCCAGTCTATGGATTTGAAAACCAGGGGGTAAGGCAGAGATTATGTAAGGCTCTGAATGGGGGGTGAGCCAGGTTTCTGTCAAAAAGACGGCGTCCGGCTTGCGCTCCTCAAGTAGTAGAGCGATTTGTATACTATGTCTCGGGAGTGATCTACAATTTAATAAATACATATGGTATTCCTGCGTCGTGGGTAGTACTGTGGTGTTATAAAAGGAGTGTTTACATCCAAGGCAATGGGGGGGAAGGTCGGCTGGTGCATAGATGTGTGCGCAGTGGACAGCCGCCCTAGCCCCAATGTTGTAGATGTCTAATGAACTGTATGTCCTGACCTGGGATATGTGGGGGCCAGGGATTGTGGCCCCTGGTCCCGGTTGGGCGCAGACGGGCTTGCCTTTGGCGCGCCTTCGGCGCGTGGCCGGCGCGCCCGCTGCGCGCGTCCGCTGCGCGTTCGCCAAGCCATTGTTTTTGACCCAAGTGCCCCGGAAGTGGTGGGGGGAGGGGGAGGAGTCAAGCCCGAGGTCCACCCTCCGTTCGATCGGCACTTGTCGCGACAGACCGGTGTGCAGGGCAGCTCCAGATGACAACAAGTAAGTGGATTTAAAAAATTTTAAAAAACAGTTGTGAGCGCAAACATACAAAACAATTAGCGTCCTACGAACCGCAACTCAGCCGTACTAGCAGTACTCTGCTGCATCCGCTGCGCGTTCGCCAAGCCAGTGTTTTTGACCCCAGTGCCCCGGAAGTGGTGGGGGGAGGGGGAGGAGTCAAGCCCGAGGTCCACCCTCCGTTCGATCGGCACTTGCCGCGACGGACCGGGGTGCAGAGCAGCTCCAGGTGACAACAAGTAAGTGGATTTAAACATTTTTTTAAAACAGTTGTGAGCGCAAACATACAAAACAATTAGCGTCCTATGAACCGCAACTCAGCCGTACTAGCAGTACTCTGCTGCATCTGCTGCGCGTTCGCCAAGCCAGTGTTTTTGACCCCAGTGCCCCGGAAGTGGTGGAGGGAGGGGGAGGAGTCAAGCCCGAGGTCCACCCTCCGTTCGATCGGCACTTGCCGCGACGGACCGGGGTGCAGGGCAGCTCCAGGTGACAACAAGTAAGTGGATTTAAAAAATTTTTAAAAACAGTTGTGAGCGCAAACATACAAAACAATTAGCGTCCTACGAACCGCAACTCAGCCGTACTAGCAGAACTCTTGGAACTCAAATAAGTGTGTTTAGAGGCATTTTAATGCCTGAAATTGGTTGAAATAGAAGCTTCTGAGTAGAAGAAAAAGTCTGTAAAAATGGCAATTTTGGTCACATTGAGGCTTAAAAAAGTAGTTATTCAACATGAGGCACAATACAAATGATATTTTGAATCAATTTTTCTACAGTCCAAAAAATCAATTTTCTGATAAAAAATGATGACCCGTGACCTGTCGAACTTTCTCAAGATGGTAAAAAATGTAAATTTTTTAATGTTTAATTTTTTGACTGTAAATGACCATTGCATGTGAATTATCATTTTTGGAACTAAAATAAGTGTGTTTAGAGTCAGTTTAATGCCTGAAATTGCTCGAAATAGAAGCTTCTGAGTAGGCAAAAAAGTCTGTAAAAATGGCAATTTTGGTCACATGGAACCTTTAAAAAGTAGTTATTCAACATGAGGCACAATCCAAATAACATTTTGAATCAATTTTTCTACAGTCCAAAAAATCAATTTTCTTTTTTTTTTTAAACATTTTTATTGAATTTCATTTTATAACAACAAAGTTACCCCTCCTCCCTCCCCCCTCCCCACCATTTCGAACAAGGTACAAAATTCAGGGTTTCCCAAAACACAAAAAGCAAATAAGACTGTGGAGAGTGTTAATGCATACATTTGATAAAAAAGAAGAAAAAAAACAATAGCTCCAATTTGTTTGACCTTTCCCTTTGGAAGAGAAAAAAATAAATATATATATATATATAATCCTAAATAAAATTGGACAACCATTGTATCAATGGATCCCATATCAACATACCTCTTTTGCACTTATTACGCCCTTTTCTTTTATATATGGCTACCTCTAGATTGCATGTTGCTAATAGGCGAGCCCTCCATTGATGAAACGTCGGAGGGTTTGGATCCAGCCAAGCTGAGGCTATACAAAGCCTAAGGATAGCCATAGCTACAAAGATCAACCCACATACGCTTTTAGGACGAGCACAATCTGTTATACCCAGCAATATTTCCTCTGTAGATATATAGATATCTGTTCCAGATACTTCTGAAAAAAACTCGGAAATCTCCCTTATTAGATTTGACAGGACATTGCAGGAGGCAAACATATGGACACTATCAGCCTAAAACAGTGAACAGCGTGGACATGAAGTACCTTTCCCGGTCCCCCACTTGGCAATTTTCTTCGGAGTATAATACAATGAAAAGAATGTTTTATAATACTGAGCTTGTAGTTTAGCTGACATAAAGCTGGATTGTGACATTTCAAAGGATCGAGCAGGGGTTTGGGGTGATACAGTTAGTTTTGTCTGCCATGTCTCGAACTGTTTCTCCATATCGTCGGAACCCAAGGAGTTCAGAGATTCGTAAATCTCACCTATAGTTAGAGAGGATCTTTTACAAATCCGGTCTATAATTTGCGTAGGGTGAAATTTCTCCCTAGCCCCCCCCTTTATTAACAAAAAATCTCTAACCTGCAGGTATTTAAAAAAATCTCTATGACAAAGGTCATAGTCTCTGCGTAAATCTTCAAAGGTCTTCAAACCTGCTTTATTAAAGAAACAGCCAAGCTGAAGTATCCCTATTTGAATCCACCGATTCATACACCTGTCGTCAAATATCTCGGGAAGATCATTATTTTTGGAGATAGGGGTGTAAAATGAGAATCGTCCTAAGCCTAGCAATTTGCGCGAACAACCCCATACCTTATAAATACCATAAATACTCTTACATTTTATTTTCTTGAAGTAATTATCATTCATATGACGCCACAAGCATCCTTCAGAGCCTCTACCTAATATGAGTGTTTGTGGACTAGGTATACTATCGCCTATGGGTTCTACGGAAATAAGAGCAGAGCAGTATCTCAAAACCGTGGCCCAATAGTACAATTTAAAACTAGGCATTGCCATCCCCCCTCTATCCTTTGGGAGAGTGATGTATTTTAAAGCCCGGCGTGGATTTTTATAGCCCCACAGGAATTTGGAAAATAAAGAATCAATAGACCGGAACAGTTGGAGTGGAAATTCTAAACAAATGGCCCTAAAGAAATATAAAAATCTGGGGAGATCCAACATTTTAATCACATTAGATCTTCCTCCTAACGTTAAATGAAGGTTATTAAGATGTAACAGATCTTTCTTTGTACGTTGCATCAGAGGCTCTACATTGTCCTTAACTATATTATCCACGTCTGCCGATATGCTAACGCCAAGATATATAGCTTTGTTAATAACTCTAACATCGTTCATCGTTATCTTGTCATTAAGAATAATCTGCGTTTTGGTCTGATTTAATTTATAGCCAGAGACTGATCCAAAAAATAGGGCCTCTTTCTCTATTTCAGCAATTGCTTTACTTGGATTGCTAGTGATTATGGCAATGTCGTCTGCGAAGGCTAGGGTTTTAGTCTCAAATTCATGTACACATATTGAAGGGATTTATAAATTTTGCTCTAGCCTCCGAATAAACGGATCAATATATATCGCAAAAAGAAGGGGAGAACATGGACACCCCTGCCTTGTCCCCCGTGTGATGGTTACTTTGTCTGATAACATCCCATTTATTGCCACCCTAGTGATAGGTTCAACATAAAGCATTTGTGTTGCCTTAATGAATCGTTGACCAATCCCATAGTGTAACATTGCGCGCCAGAGATATTCCCAGGAGACCCTATCAAAGGCTTTTTCGGCGTCAAGTAATATGAGTGCCATAGGGTCTCCTGTCACCTGGGTAGAGTCAAAGAGAGATATTACCCTTTGGACGTGGTCAATTGTGGATTTCTCGGGAATAAACCCATGTTGACGTTACGATACAATCTTATATATGATGGGAGCTAGTCGGTTAGCTAAAAGTTTAGAATATATTTTCGAATCGCCGTTTATCAATGTAATAGGACGGTAGGACCCAGGTTCTAAAGAATTTTTTTTTATTTTTTAAAAACAATGATTTTAGCGGAGGACCATGAAGCTGGTGGTTTTCCACCCTCGAAAATATGGATAAAGAGTTCCTGCATAATATCTTTCAATTGTAGTGAGAATTTGACATAGAATTCTGTTGGAATACCATCCATGCCAGCGGCTTTCCCTGCAGTGAGGCTGGTCATAGATAAGAAAATTTCCTCCCAAGATGGAATACTATCCAAGCTATCCTGATCCTCTTTTTCCAAACCTGTTGATGCATTTAAGTTTAGATATGTCTCCGCGCTATTTGTTTGATTCTCAGTAGTTTCATAGAGATTGTGGAAATATGGATTTTTCTGGTCAGTTATGTCCCCTATCTTGGACCCCAACGGTTCTATGTGCATGTTACAAGTACATGTATGTTCCCTCCAGTTCCAGTTATGAAGACGCAAACACATGTGCGTCCACCGTCAACATGTCCTCTGGCAGATCCGCCATGAATAGGCCGGATATTCCATTCCTAAGTATGGAGGGCCACCGGTTTTATATGGTTCACTTATGCCATTTTACAGTCCAGGCGGGTAGGCCCTGATTCTGTCATCGAGCTCCTCTTGCCTTCTGCTTCTGAAAGCTCCAGTCTGAGCCTGCAACTGTGACCATGAACTTTGTCTCATTCCCTGCGCGGCTCACGAAGCCTGACATCAGCCTATTCTCTGCCAAGAACTGTATTTCACCTTCGAGTTATCTGCTTCCCCCTCAGCCAATGCATT
The DNA here is from genome assembly GCF_964204655.1 of Triturus cristatus. Taxonomy (NCBI): domain Eukaryota; kingdom Metazoa; phylum Chordata; class Amphibia; order Caudata; family Salamandridae; genus Triturus; species Triturus cristatus. The sequence goes on from NC_140589.1 coordinate 966,564,586, forward strand.
CCTGCCTAGTAGTTTAAGTAAACATTCTTCCAGTTACCGAGCAAAAGGCCCGGCTTCTCTGTCTTTATGCAAGTAATTCATAGTCCTGTTACCATGGAATATTCCTACCCCCTCGCATTTAGTGTAGACACTTAGACGCTTGTACACGCACGCACAGTCAGTATAGAATAGATTCTGTCCGAGAGTCCTTCTTTTGTGGATAACATAGTTCTTTAAACATAGGATGTTAGATATGATTTGGGATTAGGTTGACTTGACCCCCCAGACTTTTCGTCTCCACATGTAGAGCTAAATGTCAAGTCCCCTTCACCCCCTAGTTGCATGTCAATCACACGTCATGCTGCTGCGCGCGCATCTATGCCAAGTATTATCTTATAGATCCACCTATATATGACATCATAACCAATTATGTTCCTTTTTACTCCTTATTACACCCATTTTCGGTTACGCATATGAATCGTCATTTTCTTTATCAATTGTTACGCCTACCGCATTCGCTTCATTGTAATGTATGTACTATAAAAGTCATTTCTTGTCAATAAAGTATGTACTTCACTTCCTGAACCTCCGTGGTGATGGAACTTGGAGCAACCGATTATAATCGTCCATTGGAATAAAGCCCATTCCGAACCTCTAATACCACGGATTCTGCCTCTCATTTTTCTGAGCTATTTTATTATGTTTCTGTATCAAATTAAGTCCAGGTAAAGGAAATTATTTACCACATGAATGGCGCCCGAATAGGGACACTTTCTCATCTCACGCGCCGGCGGTGAGTTGCAGGCCCGGTCTCCTGCCACAGCTGGACGGACAATAACGCGTACCAGCAGGATTTCCTGTATCTCCCTCCGGTCAAGCGGGGGCGACTGAGGCTGCGATCAACACCCAGACGAGGCGGTGAGAAGTGCGAAGTATCCCGACCAGAGCCTAGCTGAGAGAGCAAGATCCGAGGTATACAGAGGCCCACCAGTTCGAAGTCGAGTCCAGTTTCCGACGAGTCGAGTCGAGTCCAGTCCGGTCCAAGTCCGGTTTCCGAGGCCTTCCGTTTCCGAAGCTACCCGGTGAGTACCATTACTGGGGAGGCATTTCTGACGTGCACATAGGTTGTGCCGGTCAAGACGGGTTTGGGTACACAAATCCGGTCTGCACTGTTTTAGCAGTGTATCTGTACTGTTTAGCAGTATATCAAGTATTCCGAAGTATCTAGTTATTGTCAAGAATTATGCTTGGTGATTAGTTATGCAGACGATCATCATTGTTGGTTATTTTAAAGGTTAAAAATGTTTTATGTTTAATGTTTAATGTGTTAAACGTCCTGCATATTGTGGTATGAATGGTTGTTCATTATTGTGCTTTTGTACTAAGTGTGTTCAAGATTAAGTATCAGATCAGTTCTCAACATGCCGCTCTTTTCAAAACTAAGACAGATCACTACAAGAAAAGGGGTACTCGAAGAAGCCGTCCCTATTCCTCCTAGGGACACTCCAGGGTACTTTATGTATCATAAACATGGCTTAGACGCTATATTATTTCTTGATTTATGGGTAGACTACACCAAGGAATTACCAGAAAGTCAGAGGTGGCCCACAGCGGGAACCTGGGATGCAGAGTGCATCATGAAAGTCGAGGAAGAGTTATGGAAAAGGAAAGTCAGACAGTCACAGAAAGATGCCGTTGAGTTATGGCGTAAAGAATCTCATAGACGTACAGAAAAAGCACGTAGACAGGAAGAGAAGAGTAAAGAGAATTCCAATAAAGTTCGAGAAAATTTATTAATTGAAGAAGGTATCCGAGTGAAATCAGAACAAGTAGACAGACAAAGAAATGCCCTTATGAATGGTATGTATCCCCTTCTGGCCGAAGGATTACCTAAGGCTACTCCAGAAATACCGAAAGACTTGCCACCCCCATTATTCCCAATAAAGGTACATCCTAAGGGGCATCCTAGAACCGCAGAAGATGTCTTTCTCTCCTCATATTTAGATGACGCAGCTCCCGAGTATGCTAATTCCGCCCCACATAGACCGCATACCAGGGAGATTCAACGCCAAGATCCAGTACCCGTATCCCTACAGCAACAGATCGTGTCGCAAGTTCCGGCAAGCACATCTGTTTCTACATCTGTTCCTACAGCTGCTTCTATAGCTGTGTCCACACCTATAGTTGCTGTGTCACGCTCAACGAATCCTTTCACACCCGACACCCCAGATGGGGCTGCGGGAGGTGCTACCAATATTTTTTCTACGCCACCCAGAATAAATAAACTTACTTTTCAAGAGTCAGCACATTCACGTACCCCCAAACTCGTAAATGCCCGTACACTTAAGGAACTTCTTATAGATTGTAGATATGACCCTGTGCCCGGTAAAGAGGACGAAATGACCCTGGCATCATTGCGTATCAGACGAGCCGCAGTGTATTTAGGGAAGTTACCAGAAATGACTGCGCATCTAGATAAAATATATCATTTTGTCCAAACAGGGCGAGATTCAGAATGTATTAACAGAGCTATGGAATACCAGAAAGTGGAGATACAGGGGGAACTGTTACGTTTCCTCATAAATTGTGTGATCAGAAATGAAGACCGACCGGGGGTAGACCCGGAAGCAATGCAAATTCTTACCAGATGGAGCCAGAATATATCAGAAGGTAGACATGATAAACAAAATTGTATAATAGCCATGTGCCGAAAGATCCGTAAAGAAATAGAACGCCTACACGAAGAAAGATTAGCGGTAGACGAGTTCGAACAAAACGAGGAGGAAGGGTCTGGACTGCCCGCAGGACAGTCAGACACCATAGCCTATGTAGGTAGAGGAAGATCTTGTAAAAGTAATAGATGTCCTATTGACCCGATACGTCCGATATGTGCAGATAATAACAGGAATTTCCAAATACCTATAATTAACATCAGGCCTAACGAGCATTCGTTCCAAGCCGCCGACAAACTACTCCGAGAACGAAGGGGTTATCATTTCCTCGATTCTATGGATGAACAAGATTTAGCTAGGGCAGCTGTCCATTGGGTGGACAGTCCCGGAAAATATAGTGATGATACAGTAGCACGTACATTTTTGAATCTCACCCCAGATGAACAGCGGTTAACTGGGATTTATATGATTCAACAACTCATTATATTATATCAGAGTCAGCATTCGGACCCTGGTCCCTTACCTGACATATTGACTGAATTGCTTACGAATAGATGGAGAAGTTCAGGTACTAAATTAATTAAAGAAATTCTAGAATCAAGAAAGCAGTATATTCTTTTTGTATGTTCAGACCGTGTCTCATTGCCCATCAAGGAAAGAACCACGTATTACATGGATAGACAGAATCCCTTACGAGAGGTGCACCCAATAAAGGGCGAGGACAATGAGTTTAAACGCGTATCTGTATATACGCCCATATCGAAAATAGAATTGTTAGAAATGAAGAAAGTGGTACCCAGTCATGACAAAGATCCAGCGGGTTTTCACCGAGAAATTAAAGACATGTTACTCATGGGAGAGTATACCTATCCCGACATTATGACAATATTAAAGGTATTGATGCCTGCTGGCATTTATGAAAAACTCAGGGAAAAAGAGTGGGAGGTAGGAGACCAAAAGATAGAATGGTCAGTATTAGAAGCAGAAGAAAAGGCCCGAACTGCAGGAGCAGGACTTGGGGATAAAACTAAAGCACTACCAGGTTTATTAGTACAGGTACTGCCACGTTTATTAACTACGAAAAAGGAAGATTGGGGTACAATTTCAGCCTGTAAACAGAAGCAAGATGAAGACACTAGTGATTACTATGCCCGATTTGAAAAATGTTTTGGTATAAATAGTGGCATAAAAGCAAGTAGCGAATCATACCCGCATCTGTTTGTAACAAAATTAGTAGAAAATGCCCTACCCCAAGTAAAGAATAGAGTATTAAAATTCGAGAGTACCTGGCAAGGTAACACTCCATCACAAATGTTACAAATGTTACAATACCATCACAATAGAATTAGAGAGGAACAAGAACATGAACACAGACGCATGAAAGACACGAAAATGAAAATGCTAGTTTCCCAGACAGTTCCAGCTGAAGGACATAAAAAGGGTATGACACATTCCGATTCAGCAGGACCTGTAAAGGGGACATGTAATTATTGTAAAAAGCCAGGTCATTACGTACACGATTGTCCAGTTCTGAAACATAATATCAGCATAGGTAAAACACAAGAAAGACCACGGCCACCTAGACAGGACCAGAATGAACAAGGAGCTCCGCAGCATGCACAGGCCATGCCAGCTCCACCACAGTCTATACAGTTTGTGCCAGCTGCACCAGCGCTGCCCGTTGCTGCCACACAAACCACGACACGACAACTGTACCAGACCGCACAGTACGACTACCCTGATTATCAACGATACGCATGAACAAGCCTAGAGAGGGAAGTTGACTTACCCCTTATCGAGATTCCTGTAGATCAAGAAGGACCTTATGTACATAGTGAATTATTAGGCCAAGACAGAAAATTTTTACTCGATACAGGGGCAAGTCGAACAACCATAAAACGTAGTGAAGTTCCAGGGGCACCCCTCTCAGGCTCTCAGAATATTTCCCTTGGTTTTTCAGGAAAACCCATTGTTAATGAAGTGTCACAGCCTCTCCCACTTACGATAGGACCTTTGACCCGAACTACAGATTTATTGCTTACTAAATCATGTCCAGAAAATCTGTTAGGAATAAAAACACTGAAAGCTCTAGGAGCTATAATATGTTGTTCTCCGGAAGGAGTAAGGTTGTTTTTACGTGATTTCAAAGGTCACTATGTGTCTAGAGACATGGATCCCCGACTGCAGACTTTACCTACACATCTATGGGCACAAGGCCCTACCGATGTTGGATGCATGAATATTACACCATATCGAGTCACATTAAAGGCAGGAGTGGTACTACCACGAATGCGACAATACAAGTTACCACCAGATGCTGTAGTGGCTTTACTACAAATCATTGACGAGCTCATTGCCCAAGGAGTAGTTGTGGAAACAGACTCCAATGTATGTAATTCACCGATAATTCCGATTCTTAAACGAACAGATCCAAAGGCCCCGCCAGTATATCGATTGGTTATTGATCTGCGCGAGTTAAACAAATGCATTGTGCCACAATTTCCTGTGGTCCCAGATATCTCGTCATTACTGACAGCTATTGATTCCGAAGCAACATTCTTTACTGTAATCGATCTCAAGAATGCCTTTTTCAGCGTCCCAATAGATCCGGAAAGCCAATATTTGTTCGGATTTAGTTTAAATGGGCGTAGCTTTAAATTCTCACGCGCACCTCAAGGATTTACAGAAAGCCCCAGCATCTATAGCCAAGCACTGAAACGAGAACTCGACAGTATCCACATGCCAGTTAACACTGCTCTGCTTCAATACGTCGATGATCTGCTGATCACCGCGAGAAGCGAACCGGAATGTGAAAAAGCATCACTGACAGTTTTACAATTTCTAGCCGAAAAGGGGCACAAGGTGTCCCCTTCTAAGCTGCAATTCTGTGTCCAGCGAGTTATTTATCTTGGACACTCGCTGTCCAAGGAGGGAAGGCAGCTTACACCCGACCGCATTCAGTTAATAGCTAACATGTCAATACCCAAGACACAAAAGGAGGTGCGGGCTTTCATAGGCCTCACTTCATATTGCAGGGAGTGGATCCCTCAGTACGCATTTCTAGCAAAACCACTCATTCAGTTGACAACACAGGAGGCAGCCACATCGACTGCTCTCCCTTGGACTCAGGAACATACACAAGCTTTTGAAAACCTAAAGAAAGCTTTATGTCAAGCACCTGTTTTAGCAACGCCATGTTACAGAAAACAGTTTACACTCTTTGTTACAGAACGCGAAGGTACTGCCTTGTCAGTACTCACACAGGAACAAGCAGGAGCACACAAACCATGTGCTTATTTTTCTAGTACATTAGATCCCGTAGCTCAGGCTTTGCCTGCATGCCTAAAATCAGTGGCAGCGACAGCTTTAGCAATCAGACAAAGCGACGCCATAGTGTTAGGACATCCATTGACAGTTCAAGTACCACATGCAGTAGAGGTTCTTGTAAATAGAACGCAAACACAACACTTGACTATAGCACGACTTACAGGGTATGAACTTACATTGTTTCAGCCACATATAGAAATCAGACGCTGTAACACATTGAATCCTGCCACACTTTTGCCGGTAACCGGAACAGACCCACTATCCCATGACTGTATTGAAGTTATTACAATAACGACGAAACCTAGACAAGACTTAACCGATGTCCCATTGTCAGACCCAGACCTGACATTGTATGTAGATGGTTTATGTATGAGAACAAATACAGGAGAGTTAGTGGCTGCTTACGCAGTCACAACAGATACTGAAGTCATTGAAACAAATCGCATAAATACCTTGTCAGCTCAAGCCGCAGAGCTCATCGCTCTGACACAAGCCTGTATTCAAGCCACAAGTAAAAAAGTCAACATATACACTGATTCACGTTATGCATTCGGAGTTGTACATGACTTCGGCGTGCTATGGCGAGAGAGAGGTTATTTAACTTCCCACGGTGCCCACATTCAGCACGGACCCCTCATTCATGCCTTATTAGATGCAATACATCTACCCACTGCAATATCAATTATGAAATGTAAGGCTCATACGAAGATTACTGATATCATTTCTCAAGGCAATGATCTAGCCGACAGAACAGCTAAACAGACTGCTCAAACTCAAGCATCCGACATGACAAAGACAATAGTCCCGATGCCGACACATTGTATGACAGTTAAAGATCCTACTCTTGACGTAATTGACATCCAGACACATGCTACACCAGATGAAATAAAGAAATGGACCGAATTAGGAGGGATCCAAACGGATCAAGGATGGATGATGAAGGAAAAGTCTGTGTGGTTCCTTCCTGATTCAATGGTCCAAGTTATAGTTAACACCATACATAGTCCAGCGCATCTAGGAGAAAAAGCTATGCTAGACAGCATTCAACACATTTGGTTCAATAAACATTTACGAGCAGCAGCCAAACAAAAGGTCCGTACCTGTATGATCTGTTGCCAGTTCAACCCAGGAAAAAGCGTTCCCGTAGAACAGGGTGGATTTCATCCTCCTAATCACCCTTTTGAAGTACTCCAGATGGATTATATCCAGATGGAACGATGTCGAGGATTCAAATATGTTCTCGTAGTTGTCTGCGCTCTGTCCCGTTGGACGGAGGCATACCCGGTTTCAGATTACACTGCCCCGACTACTGCCAAACAGTTAGTTCGAGAATTCTTCCCACGATACGGTTTACCACGTGTTGTTCACTCAGATAACGGCCAGCCGTTCTCATCCGAACTAATGAAACATGTTTCACTTCTGTTAGGATATCAGTGGAAATTCCACTGTGTCCGACACCCCGAAGCAGCAGGTCTCGTAGAAAGACATAATCAGATACTGAAAATCAGATTGTCCAAAATATGCAGAGAGAAAGGTTGTCGACTGGGTAGTAGCGTTACCAGTTGCACTCTTTTACATGAGAATGGTAGCACACTCTCGAACAGGGCTATCCCCGTATGAGGTGATCTTCGGTAGACCACCAAATATGTGGGGGACGCCTATGCCACGCAAAATAACTGATATTGACTGTAATATGCTGACAGATTACTTGGCTTCCTTGATGTCTGCACTACAATCTTGTCGTTCACAGGTAGCTGCAGCCTTTCCCGACAACACTGAGGTGAAACCCCATGACGTAGTTCCGGGTGACCTTGTACTTGTGAGAAATTTCGACCGAAAGACTCAGCTGGAGCCCAGGTGGAAGACACCCAAGTTGGTCCTGCTGACCACAAGGACAGCCGTGAAGATCGAAGGCAGGAAAGGATGGATTCATTCAAGTCATATCAAGAAATTTCATGGACTTCCTTCAGATGTAAACAGCCCACCTCGTGTGTCCTCACCAATTGACTCAAAACTACCTCTGGTTGAGGCCGACAGTAAAAAACTGTATAAACTAAAATTAAGGCCTAGGCCGTCGGACGATTTGATTGTTTAAGTCCTCTCCTAGGTGAAGCGGTTGAATCTGTCTCCGACATGTATCCCCTAGACCTGAATCATGGACAGTCGAGAAAAATAATGAAACGACAGGCGTATTGTAAATCACTGCGTAGCCATTGCATAGTGACATTATTAATCTTGTTTTTCTTAAGTCTTTTAATAATTACTGCAAGTATATTGTTGCACATATATTACCCTATTGCCAGAAACGTTTACAATTTTACTGCTGAACATTCTTTTAGTGACCTACCGCCGCATGAATTGTCTTATAGACTTGCGCTGCGCAATAACACTTTCATTAGTATGTTGCACCATTCCCATCAGACTAGTAATGCAACTAATTGCTGGGTGTGTGGCCGGCTCCCTCCCTATCAGAATTATGAAGGAGTCCTGCCTTTCTTTCCACATCCGTTTACACATAATGGCTCCTGTGGAGCATGGTTTAGTTTAATCAATTCCATAGACTCAGATACAGCCGTTTACCAAGACCAGTGGGTATGGGGAAATCTGAACCTAGTTTTATTCAAAGTCTGTTACCCTGACAAGGAGGGTCGCCCCAAAGGAACAGGAACTGATCTAGAAAATGAAGTATATGGATTAGGTAACTTTACACCTAATCTCATGATTCTAAATGTCGAATCCGAAGTTGAACTAGTTTTACCAACAATGTCAGTATTCCCAGCGAAGGGTGAATTGTGTGTAAGAAAGGTTGGTTCCATACATATGGGCCATAGTAAATGCACTACTACAGTAGAATTCAGTGATCAAGGCAAATCTTCATTTAGAGCTTCTCGCCACTCCTACTTTATATGTGGTCAGACCGAATATATGCGTCTACCTCTAGATTGGGATGGTACCTGCTACATTGCATTTCTTTTGCCACCTGTTTTCCTAGCTCCTCCTGATTATTATAGAAATATTCATTTAGTACACAACAGAGAGCGGAGAGATCTCCCAATTGTCGATTACACTGAAACAGCATGGGAAAAATACACAGATTTCAATAAAGGCATCTTTCCCTATATAGGTACTGTTACTAATAGTAAGCTGATACGTAGATTAACTAGAACCCTTGAAGCAGTAGTGAATGAAACTATTTCCGCCTTAGGCAATTTAACAGAAGAGCAGTCTGCTATGCGGATTGTTGTGCTTCAAAATCGTCTTGTCCTTGACGTCATCTTGGCTGATAGGGGCGGAGCTTGTAGGGTCATCGGATCCAGCTGCTGCATATTCATACCAGAAAATTCGCCATCTGTATATAAAGCTATAACTCGCCTTCATAAGATTGTAAGCCAGATACACCAGAATCCAGGCACTTGGACTTGGTCCAGTTGGTTTTGGAGTGTGATATCAGCCTGGGGATGGAGAGTTCTATCCTTCCTAGGTATTGGCCTTCTCATACTATTCAGTTGCTGTCTATGTCTACAATGTGGACCAGCGATCTGTGGCCTGTGTGCCACATCGTGTATTCCACCACCAAGATCTCATTCGTCACGGAAGAAGAAAGAAGAACAGATGATGCTATATGAACAGATCAATGGATTAATGAAAATTGATATCTCTTGACGGGCAAGTAGGGGACAAGGAGGGAATGTGGAAATATGGATTTTTCTGGTCAGTTATGTCCCCTATCTTGGACCCCAACGGTTCTATGTGCATGTTACAAGTACATGTATGTTCCCTCCAGTTCCAGTTATGAAGACGCAAACACATGTGCGTCCACCGTCAACATGTCCTCTGGCAGATCCGCCACAAATAGGCCGGATATTCCATTCCTAAGTATGGAGGGCCACCGGTTTTATATGGTTCACTTATGCCATTTTACAGTCCAGGCGGGTAGGCCCTGATTCTGTCATCGAGCTCCTCTTGCCTTCTGCTTCTGAAAGCTCCAGTCTGAGCCTGCAACTGTGACCATGAACTTTGTCTCATTCCCTGCGCGGCTCACGAAGCCTGACATCAGCCTATTCTCTGCCAAGAACTGTATTTCACCTTCGAGTTATCTGCTTCCCCCTCAGCCAATGCATTCCTGCCTAGTAGTTTAAGTAAACATTCTTCCAGTTACCGAGCAAAAGGCCCGGCTTCTCTGTCTTTATGCAAGTAATTCATAGTCCTGTTACCATGGAATATTCCTACCCCCTCGCATTTAGTGTAGACACTTAGACGCTTGTACACGCACGCACAGTCAGTATAGAATAGATTCTGTCCGAGAGTCCTTCTTTTGTGGATAACATAGTTCTTTAAACATAGGATGTTAGATATGATTTGGGATTAGGTTGACTTGACCCCCCAGACTTTTCGTCTCCACATGTAGAGCTAAATGTCAAGTCCCCTTCACCCCCTAGTTGCACGTCAATCACACGTCATGCTGCTGCGCGCGCATCTATGCCAAGTATTATCTTATAGATCCACCTATATATGACATCATAACCAATTATGTTCCTTTTTACTCCTTATTACACCCATTTTCGGTTACGCATATGAATCGTCATTTTCTTTATCAATTGTTACGCCTACCGCATTCGCTTCATTGTAATGTATGTACTATAAAAGTCATTTCTTGTCAATAAAGTATGTACTTCACTTCCTGAACCTCCGTGGTGATGGAACTTGGAGCAACCGATTATAATCGTCCATTGGAATAAAGCCCATTCCGAACCTCTAATACCACGGATTCTGCCTCTCATTTTTCTGAGCTATTTTATTATGTTTCTGTATCAAATTAAGTCCAGGTAAAGGAAATTATTAACCACAAGATTCTGATAAAATTTTTGAAATACCTTTCTAATCTCGGAAGATTCAGTTTTAAGGCCAGATTCTGGATCTAAAATCTCTTTAACAAGATTAACGGTATATTCTTCTCTAGTGCGTATCGCCAGCTGATGGCCAACCTGTTCGCTCCACTCATAAATTTTCTCTTTGTGGGCTGAGGCTTTAGCAACTGCCTTATCTGTCAAAACATCTATAATCTGGTTTTTGACGGCAGCAACCTGTTTTAATTTATTCTCAGATGAATCCCTATCTTGGATAGCCTTGGTCAGCTCCTCTTCCGCTCTAGCCAACTTACCCTGGAGTGTTGTCATTTTTATTCTGGCCTCCTTATTGGAGCGGAAAGAGAACTGCATTGTCTCTCCTCTAATTCCAGCTTTTAGGGCATCCCAGACCACATCGATTGTTGTACTACCAACATTAACCTCGAGAAAGCCTGCTATCCATTCTGTCATGTGTTGATAAAATTTCTCATTCCCTAAGAACGCTCTCTCGAAAGTCCATGTCTTCGGCTTGTTTAACCCCTTATTCAAGCTTAATACAAGAGGATTGTGATCCGATAAAATTCTAGGTGTTTTTACAATTGTACTACCAGACCACAAAGTACTAGACATAAGTATATAATCTAGCCGGACAAGTCGAGAGTGTGGGTATGAATAGTATGTAAATCCCGGGTCCCCAGGGTGACCGTTAGGCCAACAATCAACTAAGCCATGCAAAACACACAAATTTTTTAAGGCCTGGTAAACTTTTGGTTTCCGCCCTGTATATCTAAAATCTGGGTCTGACAACCACTCCCCTGGTAGATGTATATTAAGATCACCACAGACGATTAGGGGAAGAGGCCACTGAGATAGTTCATTAGTCATCAGAAACAACACATCAGGGTCGTCACTAACGCTTCCATAGATAGTACACAGTGTCACCTTACTTCTTCCAGAGTCGTAATGACACTCTGTGATAGCCCACCGACCAAATTTGTCCGCCAATGTACGTATAAATTGGAGATCCCCCCCTTTAGCCAAGATTGCCACCCCCCTTGTTCGTGCCCCTTGTGATGAGGCTGTAATCAATTGGTACCCTAGAGTTTTGAGCAAATAATGTTGTGATCCTTCGACATGTGTCTCTTGAAGGCATAGGATATTAGCGCCAATCCCCTGTAGCCCTACCGTTACTCTCTGCCTTTTCTTGATATCGTTGAGGCTGCAAATATTTATAGTGGCAATTTTTAATTTAGCCATATGATTAATTGATCAAATGATCTGTACAGAAAGGAAACGTTGCTCTCCCCACATGTATGCCTCATAAACAAAAACTAACATAACATTTTTTAAGTCTGTCCTTATCTTGCCACCTACACTCTCTAATCATCACATAGTCATTGTGTTTGGAACCCCCCCTCTCCCTCTCTCCCCCCCGTACTGATACCCCCACCCGAGCCCCCCCCACCCTCCCACCAAAATTTAGGCAACCAGGCTCAATCCTGAGCCTGTGTGATAGCGTCTGAACAGACCTCACCCACCTTCCACACAGCCCCCATCACCAGACCCTCCATACCTAGAGCAAACTCTTATCTCTTCCCTACACCACCACTGCCCCTCTTACCCTCTTTATCGCTCTCTGCACAACATCCTCATCATCATCCCATCACATCCCTCACCTTATCACTAGTATAAAGAAAAAAAATAATAGAAGGATGGACAAGTATAAAGAAATTGAACATCAATAGATCTATGGATCTAGACGAAGCATCAGATCATAGACAAATTTAAGTGCCCCCCGAGGGAGCTTTGCCAGTTGTTATCTCCTTAAGTAATTGTTCAGCTTGAATCTCCGAGGTAAAAAAACAGGTCCGACCTTGCGAAATAACCTTCAATTTGGCAGGATTTTGAAGGAAAACAGCAGCACCCACTTTTTGGAATGGTGTAATCAGTTGCCGGAGTCTCCAACGTCTTTCTACAGTTGCATGTGCAAAGTCTGGCTTGGCAAAAAACGAGAAATTCTCCCAAGTCCGCTTTTTATTAGGTCTGGCCAGATCGTAAATTGCTTGACGAAGCAAGAAATTTCCAAAATAGATTAGAATGGCTCTGGGAAAGGACTGGTTGTTCTGTGGGCGTTTAGGCACGGACATTGGGAATCTATGCACCCTCTGGATCTCCTTTTCCCAGACCCAGTGTGCTAGTTCCGGAAACGCATTTTTAAACAGGTTGATAACAAATGTACGAATATCACTTCCCTCGCAGTTCTCTGGGATCCCTAGGATCCTAAGGTTGTTCCGTCGTTGGCGATTTTCCGCCTCCTCAAGTTTCCACATAATGTCTTTTATCGCCTCTTCTTGAGATGTTACCTGAGTTTTCAGCAAATCGACGGTAGACTCCAGTACCTCCGTCCGATTTTCCACCAAAGACATTCTTTCGGCTATTTCGGTACAAGTTTTCCCGATTTTGCGAACTGACCCCTGCAATTTTTTCCCAGCCATTCGAGCATGGCGATTTTCGGCTTTGACCTCATTTTGAAATGTATTTAGTTTTTGTAGGATCGTAGTTAGAATAGGCTCAGCGGCAGACTCAGGGGTTCTAGGAGCCTCCAAACCTCCGGAAGTTGCCCCGTGTATTAGTGCAATAGAATGAATGTTTGCATCAGAATAGTCCCATTTAAGTTCTTTCCCATCATCCATCCTGTCTTTGATGTGGGTAGTTTTCTTGCCTTCAGAGAGTCTCTTAGTTTTCCTGTAGGTTATTTGGCTTTCCTGCTGGCTACAATGACTCATAGAGGTATCTGCGCAACCATCATCTCCACTACTACTCTGAGACTCGACGGAGTCCGAATTAACAGATTCCTCATTTAAGGAGAAAAAATTCTCTGTGAGGTCTGTGGGGTCCCAGTCTGTGTCTTCCGCGAGGTGACCCCCCCCACAGTGGTTTCAGGAATGTCGTGTGCATCATGTGCAACAGATTTTTTGTTTCCATTAGCATTAGCTTTAGCTTCTGTTCTAACAAGAGGGGTGGAACCTCCCACACAGTCTACATAAACCGCACAATCTACCGTCTCTGGCTGAATCGTTATAGGGGAGTTAACCCCAGCCATGTCCAGCAAGGTATTCTCGTTGTTATCCCAGGAGGCTCGCTTATCTCTCAGCGAATCTTCGTCTAACAGGGCTCCCTCTACCCTCTCAGCGCTATCAACGATATTATCAGTGTCATCCTTGGGTATTTTATTGCTTTGCTCACCCTCTTTGCTAATGGCTTTTTTTGTAAACATACTACTGATTGCCGGTTGATTTCTCTCTAGTCCGCCGGCCGAAGTACTATTTTCTGTGAGAAGGCTTTTCCCGCTTTTAGACCTACTATTTTGGAGGCTCTTACCCGTGCCAGGCTTCTTGGGTCCGACATCTGGTTTCATCTCGATAGCCTGGTTCCCCCTGAGAACACTAGCAGGGATTGAGGAGCGCGTCTTGTTGCGGGCTCCTCGCGCCGTCGCCATTCCTTCGTTCTCCCTTCTTCGGTGTACAGCCGTAGCTCCTGCGTTGCTAGGCAACCCTAGCAGGCGTCCTACGGAATTCCAGCCCGATACCGCTGACAGAAGCAGCTGCGCGAGTGCTTCCCAACGCGAAGGGCAGGTACGGCACAACGATGAACCGCTCCCGCGTTTCACCCTCGGGCCACGCAGACTTCTTACTCCAAACAAATAGTCATCGCATCCAGGACGCATCTTGGACCATATCCGTCATTGCAGCCACACCATGAGCAGGACGAACTTGATGGAGCGATGGAGAGAGGTGGAGGTGAGTTCAGAGACCTCTCACTCAGCAGCCATCTTGCCTCCTCAACACCCATCAAAAAATCAATTTTCCGATTAAAAACAATGACCCGTGACCTGTCGAACTTTCTCCAGATGGTCAGAAATGGTAATTTTTTAATGTGTTGTCTTTTGACTGTAAATGACTATTGCATGTGAATTAGAATTCTTGGAACTAAAATAAGTGTGTTTAGAGGCATTTTAATGCCTGAAATTGCTCAAAATAGAAGCATCTGAGTAGGCGAAAAAGTCTGTAAAAATGGCAATTTTGGTCACATTGAGCCTTTAAAAAGTAGTTATTCAACACGAGGCACAATCCAAATGACATTTTGAATCAAGTTTTCTACAGTCCAAAAAAATCAATTTTCTGATGAAAAACGATGACCCGTGACCTGTCGAACTTTCTCCAGATGATCAGAAATGGTAATTTTTTAATGTTAAATTTTTTTACTGTAGATGACTATTGCATGTGAATTTTCACTTTTGAAATTAAAATAAGTGTGTTTAGAGTCATTTTAATGCCTGAAATTGGTTGAAATAGAAGCTTCTGAGTAGGCGAAAAAGTCTGTAAAAATGGCAATTTTGGTCACATTGAGCTTTAAAAAGTAGTTATTCAACATGAGGCACAATCCGAATGACATTTTGAATACATTTTTCTACAGTCCAAAAAATCAATTTTCTGATGAAAAACGATCAGAAAATGTATTTTTTGGACTGTAAAAAAATTGATTCAAAATGTCATTTGTATTGTGCCTCATGTTGAATAACTACTTTTTAAAGCCTCAATGTGACCAAAATTGCCATTTTTACAGACTTTTTCGCCTACTCAGAAGCTTCTATTTCAACAAATTTCAGGCATCAAAATGACTCGAAACACACTTATTTTAGTTCCAAGAGTTCTAATTCACATGCTATCGTCATTTAAAGTCAAAAAATTAAACATTAAAAAATGACCAATTCTGACCATCTGGTTAAAGTTCGACAGGTCACGGGTCATCGTTTTTCATCAGAAAAGTGATTTTTTAGAATGTAGAAAAATTGATTCAAAATGTCATTTGGATTGTGCCTCATGTTGAATAACTACTTTTTAAAGCCTCAATGTCACCAAAATTGCCATTTTTACAGACTTTTTCTCCTACTCAGAAGCTTCTATTTCAACAAATTTCAGGCATCAAAATGACTCGAAACACACTTATTTTAGTTCCAAGAGTTCTAATTCACATGCTATCGTCATTTACAGTCAAAAAATGTAACATTAAAAAATTACCATTTCTGACCATCTGGAGAAAGTTCGAGAGGTCACGGATCATCGTTTTCATCAGAAAATTGATTTTTTTGACGGTAGAAAAACTGATTAAAAATGTCATTTGGATTGTGCCTCATGTTGAATAACTACTATTGAAAGCCTCAATGTGACCAAAATTACCATTTTTACAGACTTTTTCTCCTACTCAGAAGCTTCTATTTCGACAAATTTCAGGCATCAAAATGACTCGAAACACACTTATTTTAGTTCCAAGAGTTCTAATTCACATGGTATAGTCATTTACAGTCAAAAAATTAAACATTAAAAAATTACGATTTCTGACCATCTGGAGAAAGTTCGACAGGTCACGGATCATTGTTTTTAATCAGAAAATTGATTTTTTTGACTGTAGATAAATTGATTAAATATGTCATTTGGATTGTGCCTCATGTTGAATAACTACTTTTTAAAGCCTCAATGTCACCAAAATTGCCATTTTTACAGACTTTTTCTCCTACTCAGAAGCTTCTATTTCCACAAATTTCAGGCTTCAAAATGACTCGAAACACACTTATTTTAGTTCCAAAATTGATAATTCAGATGCAATAGTCATTTAAAGTAAAAAAATTAAACATTCAAAAATTACCATTTCTGACCATCTGGAGAAAGTTTGACAGGTCACGGGGTCATCGTTTTTCATCAGAAAATTGATTTTTTTGGACTGTAGAAAAATTGATTCAAAATGTCATTTGGATTGTG
The DNA here is from genome assembly GCF_964204655.1 of Triturus cristatus. Taxonomy (NCBI): domain Eukaryota; kingdom Metazoa; phylum Chordata; class Amphibia; order Caudata; family Salamandridae; genus Triturus; species Triturus cristatus. The sequence continues at coordinate 966,581,230 of NC_140589.1, forward strand.
CCTCATGTTTAATAACTAATTTTTAAAGCCTCAATTTCACCAAAATTGCCATTTTTACAGACTTTTTCTCCTACTCAGAAGCGTCTATTTCAACAAATTTCAGGCATAAAAATGACTCGAAACACACTTATTTTAGTTCCAAGAGTTCTAACTCACATGCAATAGTAATTTACAGTCAAAAGACAAAACATTAAAAAAAAAACAATTTCTGACCATCAGGATAAAGTTCGACAGGTCATGGATCATTGTTTTTCATCAGAAAATTGATTTTTTTTGGACTGTAGAAAAATTGATTCAAAATTTCATTTGGATTGTGCCTCATGTTGAATACCTACTTTTTAAAGCCTCAATGTCACCAAAATTGCCATTTTTACAGACTTTTTCTCCTACTCAGAAGCTTCTATTTCAACAAATTACAGGCATAAAAATGACTCGAAACACACTTATTTTAGTTCCAAGAGTTCTAACTCACATGCTATCGTCATTTACAGTCAAAAAATGTAACATTAAAAAATTACCATTTCTGACCATCTGGAGAAAGTTCGACAGGTCACGGATCATCGTTTTTAATCAGAAAATTGATTTTTTTGACTTTAGAAAAATTGATTCAAAATGTCATTTGGATTGTGCCTCATGGTGAATAACTACTTTTTAAAGCCTCAATGTGACCAAAATTGCCATTTTTAGAGACTTTTTCTGCTACTCAGAAGCTTCTATTTCGACCAATTTCAGGCATTAAACCGACTCTAAACACACTTTTTTAGTTCCAAAAGTGAAAATTCACATGCAATAGTCATTTACAGTCAAAAAATGAATCATTAAAAAATTACCATGTTTGACCATCTGGAGAAAGTTCGACAGGTCACAGGTCATCGTTTTTCATCAGAAAATTGATTTTTTGGACTGTAGAAAAATTGATTCAAAATGTCATTTGGATTGTGCCTCATGTTGAATAACTACTTTTTTAAGCCTCAATGTCACCAAAATTGCCATTGTTACAGACTTTTTCTCCTACTCAGAAGCTTCTATTTTGTTCAATTTCAGGCATTAAAATGACTCTAAACACAATTATTCTAGTTCCAAGAGTTCTAATTCACATGCAATAGTCATTTACAGTCAAAAATTAAACATTAAAAATTTACCATTTCTGACCATCTGGAGAAAGTTCGACAGGTCAAGGGTCATCGTTTTTCATCAGAAAATTGATTTTTTTGACTGTAGAAAAATTGATTCAAAATGTCATTTGGATTGTGCCTCATGTTGAATAACTACTTTTTAAAACCTCAATGTCACCAACATTGCCATTTTTATAGACTTTTCTCCTACTCAGAAGCTTCTATTTCGACCAATTTCAGGCATTAAACTGACTCTAAACACAATTATTTTAGTTCCAAAAGTGATAATTCACATGCAATAGTCATTTACAGTAAAAAAATTAAACATTAAAAAAGTTACCATTTCTGACCATCTGGAGAAAGTTCGACAGGTCATTGTATTTCATCAGAAAATTGATTTTTTGAACTGTAGAAAAATTGATTCAAAAGTTCATTTGGATTGTGCCTCATGTTGAATAACTACTTTTTAAAGCCTCAATGTCACCAAAATTGCCATTTTTACAGACTTTTTCTCCTACTCAGAAGCTTCTATTTCAACAAATTTCAGGCATCAAAATGACTCGAAACACACTTATTTTAGTTCCAAGAATTCTAATTCACATGCTATCGTCATTTACAGTCAAAAAATGTAACATTAAAAAATGACAATTTCTGACCATCTGGAGAAAGTTCGAGAGGTCACGGATCATCGTTTTCATCAGAAAATTGATTTTTTTGACTGTAGAAAAATTGATTCAATATGTCATTTGAATTGTGCCTCATGTTGAATGACTACTTTTTAAAGCCTCAATGTCACCAAAATTGCCATTTTTACAGACTTTTTCTCCTACTCAGAAGCTTCTATTTCCACAAATTTCAGGCTTCAAAGTGACTCGAAACACACTTATTTTAGTTCCAAAATTGATAATTCAGATGCAATAGTCATTTACAGTCAAAAAATTAAACATTCGAAAATTACCATTTCTGACCATCTGGAGAAAGTTTGACAGGTCACGGGTCATCGTTTTTCATCAGAAAATTGATTTTTTTGGACTGTAGAAAAATTGATTCAAAATTTCATTTGGATTGTGCCTCATGTTTAATAACTACTTTTTAAAGCCTCAATGTCACCAAAATTGCCATTTTTACAGACTTTTTCTCCTACTCAGAAGCTTCTATTTCAACAGATTTCAGGCATAAAAATGACTCGAAACACACTTATTTTAGTTCCAAGAGTTCTAACTCACATGCAATAGTAATTTACAGTCAAAAAATGTAACATTAAAAAATTACCATTTCTGACCATCTGGAGAAAGTTCGACAGGTCACGGATCATCGTTTTTCATCAGAAAATTGATTTTTTTGACTATAAAAAAACTGATTAAAAATGTCATTTGGATTGTGCCTCATGTTGAATAACTACTATTTAAAGCCTCAATGTGACCAAAATTGCCATTTTTACAGACTTTTTCGCCTACTCAGAAGCTTCTATTTCAACAAATTTCAGGCATCAAAATGACTCGAAACACACTTATTTTAGTTCCAAGAGTTCTAATTCACATGCTATCGTCATTTAAAGTCAAAAAATTAAACATTAAAAAATGACCAATTCTGACCATCTGGTTAAAGTTCGACAGGTCACGGGTCATCGTTTTTCATCAGAAAAGTGATTTTTTAGAATGTAGAAAAATTGATTCAAAATGTCATTTGGATTGTGCCTCATGTTGAATAACTACTTTTTAAAGCCTCAATGTCACCAAAATTGCCATTTTTACAGACTTTTTCTCCTACTCAGAAGCTTCTATTTCAACAAATTTCAGGCATCAAAATGACTCGAAACACACTTATTTTAGTTCCAAGAGTTCTAATTCACATGCTATCGTCATTTACAGTCAAAAAATGTAACATTAAAAAATTACCATTTCTGACCATCTGGAGAAAGTTCGAGAGGTCACGGATCATCGTTTTCATCAGAAAATTGATTTTTTTGACGGTAGAAAAACTGATTAAAAATGTCATTTAGATTGTGCCTCATGTTGAATAACTACTATTGAAAGCCTCAATGTGACCAAAATTACCATTTTTACAGACTTTTTCTCCTACTCAGAAGCTTCTATTTCGACAAATTTCAGGCATCAAAATGACTCGAAACACACTTATTTTAGTTCCAAGAGTTCTAATTCACATGGTATAGTCATTTACAGTCAAAAAATTAAACATTAAAAAATTACGATTTCTGACCATCTGGAGAAAGTTCGACAGGTCACGGATCATTGTTTTTAATCAGAAAATTGATTTTTTTGACTGTAGATAAATTGATTAAATATGTCATTTGGATTGTGCCTCATGTTGAATAACTACTTTTTAAAGCCTCAATGTCACCAAAATTGCCATTTTTACAGACTTTTTCTCCTACTCAGAAGCTTCTATTTCCACAAATTTCAGGCTTCAAAATGACTCGAAACACACTTATTTTAGTTCCAAAATTGATAATTCAGATGCAATAGTCATTTAAAGTAAAAAAATTAAACATTCAAAAATTACCATTTCTGACCATCTGGAGAAAGTTTGACAGGTCACGGGTCATCGTTTTTCATCAGAAAATTGATTTTTTTGGACTGTAGAAAAATTGATTCAAAATGTCATTTGGATTGTGCCTCATGTTTAATAACTAATTTTTAAAGCCTCAATTTCACCAAAATTGCCATTTTTACAGACTTTTTCTCCTACTCAGAAGCGTCTATTTCAACAAATTTCAGGCATAAAAATGACTCGAAACACACTTATTTTAGTTCCAAGAGTTCTAACTCACATGCAATAGTAATTTACAGTCAAAAGACAAAACATTAAAAAAAAAACAATTTCTGACCATCAGGATAAAGTTCGACAGGTCATGGATCATTGTTTTTCATCAGAAAATTGATTTTTTTTGGACTGTAGAAAAATTGATTCAAAATTTCATTTGGATTGTGCCTCATGTTGAATACCTACTTTTTAAAGCCTCAATGTCACCAAAATTGCCATTTTTACAGACTTTTTCTCCTACTCAGAAGCTTCTATTTCAACAAATTACAGGCATAAAAATGACTCGAAACACACTTATTTTAGTTCCAAGAGTTCTAACTCACATGCTATCGTCATTTACAGTCAAAAGACAAAACATTAAAAAAAAAACAATTTCTGACCATCAGGATAAAGTTCGACAGGTCATGGATCATTGTTTTTCATCAGAAAATTGATTTTTTTTGGACTTTAGAAAAATTGATTCAAAATGTCATTTGGATTGTGCCTCATGGTGAATAACTACTTTTTAAAGCCTCAATGTGACCAAAATTGCCATTTTTAGAGACTTTTTCTGCTACTCAGAAGCTTCTATTTCGACCAATTTCAGGCATTAAACCGACTCTAAACACACTATTTTAGTTCCAAAAGTGAAAATTCACATGCAATAGTCATTTACAGTCAAAAAATGAAACATTAAAAAATTACCATGTTTGACCATCTGGAGAAAGTTCGACAGGTCACAGGTCATCGTTTTTCATCAGAAAATTGATTTTTTGGACTGTAGAAAAATTGATTCAAAAAGTCATTTGGATTGTGCCTCATGTTGAATAACTACTTTTTTAAGCCTCAATGTCACCAAAATTGCCATTGTTACAGACTTTTTCTCCTACACAGAAGCTTCTATTTCGACCAATTTCAGGCATTAAAATGACTCTAAACACAATTATTCTAGTTCCAAGAGTTCTAATTCACATGCAATAGTCATTTACAGTAAAAAAATTAAACATTAAAAAATTACCATTTCTGACCATCTGGAGAAAGTTCGACAGGTCATTGTATTTCATCAGAAAATTGATTTTTTGAACTGTAGAAAAATTGATTCAAAAGTTCATTTGGATTGTGCCTCATGTTGAATAACTACTTTTTAAAGCCTCAATGTCACCAAAATTGCCATTTTTACAGACTTTTTCTCCTACTCAGAAGCTTCTATTTCAACAAATTTCAGGCATCAAAATGACTCGAAACGCACTTATTTTAGTTCCAAGCATTCTAATTCACATGCTATCGTCATTTACAGTCAAAAAATGTAACATTAAAAAATGACAATTTCTGACCATCTGGAGAAAGTTCGAGAGGTCACGGATCATCGTTTTCATCAGAAAATTGATTTTTTTGACTGTAGAAAAATTGATTCAATATGTCATTTGAATTGTGCCTCATGTTGAATGACTACTTTTTAAAGCCTCAATGTCACCAAAATTGCCATTTTTACAGACTTTTTCTCCTACTCAGAAGCTTCTATTTCCACAAATTTCAGGCTTCAAAGTGACTCGAAACACACTTATTTTAGTTCCAAAATTGATAATTCAGATGCAATAGTCATTTACAGTCAAAAAATTAAACATTTGAAAATTACCATTTCTGACCATCTGGCGAAAGTTTGACAGGTCTCGGGTCATCGTTTTTCATCAGAAAATTGATTTTTTTGGACTGTAGAAAAATTGATTCAAAATTTCATTTGGATTGTGCCTCATGTTTAATAACTACTTTTTAAAGCCTCAATGTCACCAAAATTGCCATTTTTACAGACTTTTTCTCCTACTCAGAAGCTTCTATTTCAACAGATTTCAGGCATAAAAATGACTCGAAACACACTTATTTTAGTTCCAAGAGTTCTAACTCACATGCAATAGTAATTTACAGTCAAAAAATGTAACATTAAAAAATTACCATTTCTGACCATCTGGAGAAAGTTCGACAGGTCACGGATCATCGTTTTTCATCAGAAAATTGATTTTTTTGACTATAAAAAAACGGATTAAAAATGTCATTTGGATTGTGCCTCATGTTGAATAACTACTATTGAAAGCCTCAATGTGACCAAAATTACCATTTTTACAGACTTTTTCTCCTACTCAGAAGCTTCTATTTCGACAAATTTCAGGCATCAAAATGACTCGAAACACACGTATTTTAGTTCCAAGAGTTCTAATTCACATGGTATAGTCATTTACAGTCAAAAAATTAAACATTAAAAAATTACGATTTCTGACCATCTGGAGAAAGTTCGACAGGTCACGGATCATTGTTTTTAATCAGAAAATTGATTTTTTTGACTGTAGATAAATTGATTAAATATGTCATTTGGATTGTGCCTCATGTTGAATAACTACTTTTTAAAGCCTCAATGTCACCAAAATTGCCATTTTTACAGACTTTTTCTCCTACTCAGAAGCTTCTATTTCCACAAATTTCAGGCTTCAAAATGACTCGAAACACACTTATTTTAGTTCCAAAATTGATAATTCAGATGCAATAGTCATTTAAAGTAAAAAAATTAAACATTCAAAAATTACCGATTCTGACCATCTGGAGAAAGTTTGACAGGTCACAGGTCATCGTTTTTCATCAGAAAATTGATTTTTTTGGACTGTAGAAAAATTGATTCAAAATTTCATTTGGATTGTGCCTCATGTTTAATAACTACTTTTTAAAGCCTCAATGTCACCAAAATTGCCATTTTTACAGACTTTTTCTCCTACTCAGAAGCTTCTATTTCAACAGATTTCAGGCATAAAAATGACTCGAAACACACTTATTTTAGTTCCAAGAGTTCTAACTCACATGCAATAGTAATTTACAGTCAAAAAATGTAACATTAAAAAATTACCATTTCCGACCATCTGGAGAAAGTTCGACAGGTCACGGATCATCGTTTTTCATCAGAAAATTGATTTTTTTGACTATAAAAAAACTGATTAAAAATGTCATTTGGATTGTGCCTCATGTTGAATAACTACTATTTAAAGTCTCAATGTGACCAAAATTGCCATTTTTACAGACTTTTTCTCCTACTCAGAAGCTTCTATTTCAACAAATTTCAGGCCTCAAAATGACTCGAAACACACTTATTTTAGTTCCAAGAGTTCTAATTAACATGGTACAGTCATTTACAGTCAAAAAATTAAACATTAAAAAATTACCATTTCTGACCATCTGGAGAAAGTTCGACAGGTCACGGGTCATCGTTTTCATCAGAAAATTGATTTTTTTGACTGTAGAAAAACTGATTAAAAATGTCATTTGGATTGTGCCTCATGTTGAATAACTACTATTGAAAGCCTCAATGTGACCAAAATTACCATTTTTACAGACTTTTTCTCCTACTCAGAAGCTTCTATTTCGACACATTTCAGGCATCAAAATGACTCGAAACACACTTATTTTAGTTCCAAGAGTTCTAATTCACATGGTATAGTCATTTACAGTCAAAAAATTAAACATTAAAAAATTACGATTTCTGACCATCTGGAGAAAGTTCGACAGGTCACGGATCATTGTTTTTAATCAGAAAATTGATTTTTTTGACTGTAGATAAATTGATTAAATATGTCATTTGGATTGTGCCTCATGTTGAATAACTACTTTTTAAAGCCTCAATGTCACCAAAATTGCCATTTTTACAGACTTTTTCTCCTACTCAGAAGCTTCTATTTCCACAAATTTCAGGCTTCAAAATGACTCGAAACACACTTATTTTAGTTCCAAAATTGATAATTCAGATGCAATAGTCATTTAAAGTAAAAAAATTAAACATTCAAAAATTACCATTTCTGACCATCTGGAGAAAGTTTGACAGGTCACGGGTCATCGTTTTTCATCAGAAAATTGATTTTTTTGGACTGTAGAAAAATTGATTCAAAATGTCATTTGGATTGTGCCTCATGTTTAATAACTAATTTTTAAAGCCTCAATTTCACCAAAATTGCCATTTTTACAGACTTTTTCTCCTACTCAGAAGCGTCTATTTCAACAAATTTCAGGCATAAAAATGACTCGAAACACACTTATTTTAGTTCCAAGAGTTCTAACTCACATGCAATAGTAATTTACAGTCAAAAGACAAAACATTAAAAAAAAAACAATTTCTGACCATCAGGATAAAGTTCGACAGGTCATGGATCATCGTTTTTCATCAGAAAATTGAATGTTTTTGACTGTAGATAAATTGATTCCAAATTTCATTTGGATTGTGCCTCATGATGAATAACTACTTTCTAAAGCCTCAATGTCCCCAAAATTGCCATTTTTATAGACTTTTTCTCCTACTCAGAAGCTTCTATTTCGACAAATTTCAGGCATCAAAATGATTCGAAACACACTTATTTTAGTTCCAAAAGTGATAATTCACATGCAATAGTCATTTACAGTCAAAAAATTAAACATTAAAAAATAACCATTTCTGACCATCTGGAGAAAGGTCGACAGGTCACGGGTCATTGTTTTTCATCAGAAAATAGATTTTTTGGACTGTAGAAAAATTGATTAAAAATGTCATTTGGATTGTGCCTCATGTTGAATAACTACTATTTAAAGCCTCAATGTGACCAAAATTGCCATTTTTACAGACTTTTTCTCCTACTCATTAGCTTCTATTTCGACAAATTTCAGGCATCAAAATGACTCGAAACACACCTATTTTAGTTCCAAGAGTTCTAATTCACATGGAATAGTCATTTACAGTGAAAAAATTAAACATTCAAAAATTACCATTTCTGACCATCTGGAGAAAGTTCGACAGGTCACGGATCATCGTTTTTCATCAGAAAATAGATTTTTTGGACTGTAGATAAATTGATTCAAAATTTCAATTGGACTGTGCCTCATGATGAATAACTACTTTTTAAAGCCTCAATGTCCCCAAAATTGCCATTTTTATAGACTTTTTCTCCTACTCAGAAGCTTCTATTTCGACAAATTTCAGGCATCAAAATGATTCGAAACACACTTATTTTAGTTCCAAAAGTGATAATTCACATGCAATAGTCATTTACAGTCAAAAAATTAAACATTAAAAAATTACTATTTCTGACCATCTGGAGAAAGTTCGACAGGTCACGGGTCATCGTTTTTCATCAGAAAATTGATTTTTTTGGACTAGAAAAATTGATTCAAAATGTCATTTGGATTGTGCCTCATGTTGAAAAACTACTTTTTAAAGCCTCAATGTGACAAAAATTGCCATTTTTACAGACTTTTTCTCCTTCTCAGAAGCTTCTATTTCGACCAATTTCAGGCATTAAACTGACTCTAAACACACTTATTTTAGTTCCAAAAGTGATAATTCACATGCAATAGTCATTTACAGTCAAAAAATTAAACATTAAAAAATTACTATTTCTGACCATCTGGAGAAAGTTCGACAGGTCACGGGTCATCGTTTTTCATCAGAAAATTGATTTTTTTGACTGTAGAAAAATTGATTCAAAAGTTCATTTGGATTGTGCCTCATGTTGAATAACTACTTTTTAAAGCCTCAATGTGACAAAAATTGCCATTTTTACATATTTTTTCTCCTACTCAGAAGCTTCTATTTCGACAAATTTTAGGCATCAAAATGACTCGAAACACACTTATTTTAGTTCCAAAAGTGATAATTCACATGCAATAGTCATTTACAGTCAAAAAATTAAACATGAAAAAATTACCATTTCTGACCATCTGGAGAAAGTTCGACAGGTCACGGATCATCGTTTTTCATCAGAAAATTGAATATTTTTGACTGTAGATAAATTGATTCCAAATTTCATTTGGATTGTGCCTCATGATGAATAACTACTTTCTAAAGCCTCAATGTCACCAAAATTGCCATTTTTATAGACTTTTTCTCCTACTCAGAAGCTTCTATTTCGACAAATTTCAGGCATCAAAATGATTCGAAACACACCTATTTTAGTTCCAAAAGTGATAATTCACATGCAATAGTCATTTACAGTCAAAAAATTAAACATTAAAAAATTACCATTTCTGAACATCTGGAGAAAGGTCGACAGGTCACGGGTCATCGTTTTTCATCAGAAAATTGATTTTTTGGACTGTAGAGAAATTGATTCAAAAGTTCATTTGGATTGTGCCTCATGTTGAAAAACTACTTTTTAAAGCCTCAATGTGACAAAAATTGCCATTTTTACAGACTTTTTTTCCTACTCAGAAGCTTCTATTTCGTTCAATTTCAGGCATTAAAATGACACTAAACACACTTATTTTAGTTCCAAAAGTGAAAAATTCACATGCAATAGTCATTTACAGTCAAAAAATTAAACATTAAAAAATTACCATTTCTGACCATCTGGAGAAAGTTCGACAGGTCACGGGTCATCGTTTTTCATCAGAAAATTGATTTTTTGGACTGTAGAAAAACTGATTAAAAATGTCATTTGGATTGTGCCTCATGATGAATAACTACTATTTAAAGCGTCAATGTGACCAAAATTGCCATTTCTACAGACTTTTTCTCCTGTTCAGGAGCTTCTATTTCGACCAATTTCAGGCATTAAACTGACTCTAAACACACTCATTTTAGTTCCAAACGTGATAATTCACATGCAATAGTAATTTACAGTCAAAAAATTAAAAATGAAAAAATTACCATTTCTGACCATCTGGAGAAAGTTCGACAGGTCACGGGTCATCGTTTTTCATCAGAAAATTGATTTTTTTGACTGTAGAAAAATTGATTCAAAAGTTCATTTGGATTGTGCCTCATGTTGAATAACTACTTTTTAAAGCCTCAATGTGACAAAAATTGCCATTTTTACATATTTTTTCTCCTACTCAGAAGCTTCTATTTCGACAAATTTTAGGCATCAAAATGACTCGAAACACACTTATTTTAGTTCCAAAAGTGATAATTCACATGCAATAGTCATTTACAGTCAAAAAATTAAACATGAAAAAATTACCATTTCTGACCATCTGGAGAAAGTTCGACAGGTCACGGATCATCGTTTTTCATCAGAAAATTGAATATTTTTGACTGTAGATAAATTGATTCCAAATTTCATTTGGATTGTGCCTCATGATGAATAACTACTTTCTAAAGCCTCAATGTCACCAAAATTGCCATTTTTATAGACTTTTTCTCCTACTCAGAAGCTTCTATTTCGACAAATTTCAGGCATCAAAATGATTCGAAACACACCTATTTTAGTTCCAAAAGTGATAATTCACATGCAATAGTCATTTACAGTCAAAAAATTAAACATTAAAAAATTACCATTTCTGACCATCTGGAGAAAGGTCGACAGGTCACGGGTCATCGTTTTTCATCAGAAAATTGATTTTTTGGACTGTAGAGAAATTGATTCAAAAGTTCATTTGGATTGTGCCTCATGTTGAAAAACTACTTTTTAAAGCCTCAATGTGACAAAAATTGCCATTTTTACAGACTTTTTTTCCTACTCAGAAGCTTCTATTTCGTTCAATTTCAGGCATTAAAATGACACTAAACACACTTATTTTAGTTCCAAAAGTGAAAAATTCACATGCAATAGTCATTTACAGTCAAAAAATTGAACATGAAAAATTTACCATTTCTGACCATCTGGAGAAAGTTCGACAGGTAACGGGTCATCGTTTTTCATCAGAAAATTGATTTTTTTGACAGTGGATAGATTGATTCAAAAGTTCATTTGGATTGTGCCTCATGATGAATAGTTGCTTTTTAAAACCTCAATGTGACCAAAATTGCCATTTTTACAGACTTTTTCTCCTTCTCAGAAGCTTCTATTTCGACCAATTTCAGGCATTAAACTGACTCTAAACACACTTATTTTAGTTCCAAAAGTGATAATTCACATGCAATAGTCATTTACATTAAAAAAACTTAAACATTAAAAAAATTACCATTTCTGACCATCTGGAGAAAGTTCGACAGGTCACGGATCATTGTTTTTCATCAGAAAATTTATTTTTTGGACTGTAAAAAAATTGATTCAAACTGTCATTTGGATTGTGCCTCGTGATTAATAACTACTTTTTAAAGCCTCAATGTCAACAAAATTGCCATTTTTACAGACTTTTTCTCCTACTTAGAAGCTTGTATTTCGACCAATTTCAGGCGTTAGAAATGACTCTAAACACACTTATTTTAGTTCCAAAAGTGATAATTCACATGCAATAGTCATTTACAGTCAAAAAATTAAACATTAAAAAATTACCATTTCTGACCATCTGGAGAAAGTTCGACAGGTCACGGATCATCGTTTTTCATAAGAAAATTGATTTTTTTGACTGTAGATAAATTGATTCAAAATTTCATTTGGATTGTGCCTCATGATGAATAACTGCTTTTTAAAGCCTCAATGTCACCAAAATTGCCATTTTTATAGACTTTTTCTCCTACTCAGAAGCTTCTATTTCGACAAATTTCAGGCATCAAAATGACTCGAAACACACCTATTTTAGTTACAAAAGTGTTAATTCACATGCAATAGTCATTTACAGTCAAAACATTAAACATTAAAAAATTACAATTTCTGACCATCTGGAGAAAGGTCGACAGGTCACGGGTCATCGTTTTTCATCAGAAAATTAATTTTTTGGACTGTAGAGAAATTGATTCAAAAGTTCATTTGGATTGTGCCTCATGTTGAATAACTACTTTTTAAAGCCTCAATGTGACAAAAATTGCCATTTTTACATATTTTTTCTCCTACTCAGAAGCTTCTATTTAGTTCAATTTCAGGCATTAAAATGACACTAAACACACTTATTTTAGTTCCAAAAGTGAAAAATTCACATGCAATAGTCATTTACAGTAAAAAAATTAAACATTAAAAAATTACCATTTCTGACCATCTGGAGAAAGTTCGACAGGTCACGGGTCATCGTTTTTCATCAGAAAATTGATTTTTTGGACTGTAGAAAAATTGATTCAAAAGTTCATTTGGATTGTGCCTCATGTTGAATAACTACTTTTTAAAGCCTCAATGTGACAAAAATTGCCATTTTTACATATTTTTTCTCCTACTCAGAAGCTTCTATTTCGACAAATTTTAGGCTTCAAAATGACTCGAAACACACTTATTTTAGTTCCAAAAGTGATAATTCACATGCAATAGTCATTTACAGTCAAAAAATTAAACATGAAAAAATTACCATTTCTGACCATCTGGAGAAAGTTCGACAGGTCACGGATCATCGTTTTTCATCAGAAAATTGAATATTTTTGACTGTAGATAAATTGATTCCAAATTTCATTTGGATTGTGCCTCATGATGAATAACTACTTTCTAAAGCCTCAATGTCACCAAAATTGCCATTTTTATAGACTTTTTCTCCTACTCAGAAGCTTCTATTTCAACAAATTTCAGGCATAAAAATGACTCGAAACACACTTATTTTAGTTCCAAGAGTTCTAACTCACATGCAATAGTAATTTACAGTCAAAAGACAAAACATTAAAAAAAAAAAAATTCTGACCATCAGGAGAAAGTTCGACAGGTCACGGATCATTGTTTTTTATCAGAATATACATTTTTTTATACTGTAGAAAAATTGATTCAAAATGTCATTTGGATTGTGCCTCATGTTGAATAACTACTTTTTAAAGCCTCAATGTCACCGAAATTGCCATTTTTACAGACTTTTTCTCCTACTCAGAAGCTTGTATTTCGACCAATTTCAGGCGTTAGAAATGACTCTAAACACACTTATTTAAGTTCCAAAAGTGATAATTCACATGCAATAGTCATTTACAGTCACAAAATTAAATATTAAAAAATTACCATTTCTGACCATCTGGAGAAAGTTCGACAGGTCACGGGTCACTGTTTTTCATCAGAAAATTTTTGTTTTTTTGGACTGTAGAAAAATTGATTCAAAATGTTATTTGGATTGTGCCTCATGTTGAATAACTACTATTTAAAGCCTCAATGTGACCAAAATTGCCATTTTTACAGACTTTTTCTCCTACTCAGAAGCTTCTATTTCGACAAATTTCAGGCATCAAAATGACTCGAAACACACTTATTTTAGTTCCAAGAGTTCTAATTCACATGCTATCGTCATTTACTGTAAAAAAATGTAACATTAAAAAATTACCATTTCTGACCATCTGGAGAAAGTTCGACAGGTCACGGGTCATCGTTTTTCATCAGAAAATTGATTTTTTTGACTGTAGAAAAATTGATTCAAAATGTCATTTGGATTGTGCCTCATGTTGAATAATTACTTTTTAAAGCCTCAATGTCACCAAAATTGCCATTTTTATAGACTTTTTCTCCTACTCAGAAGCTTCTATTTCAACAAATTTCAGGCATAAAAATGACTCGAAACACACTTATTTTAGTTCCAAGAGTTCTAACTCACATGCAATAGTAATTTACAGTCAAAAGACAAAACATTAAAAAAAAAAAAATTCTGACCATCAGGAGAAAGTTCGACAGGTCACGGATCATTGTTTTTTATCAGAATATACATTTTTTTATACTGTAGAAAAATTGATTCAAAATGTCATTTGGATTGTGCCTCATGTTGAATAACTACTTTTTAAAGCCTCAATGTCACCGAAATTGCCATTTTTACAGACTTTTTCTCCTACTCAGAAGCTTGTATTTCGACCAATTTCAGGCGTTAGAAATGACTCTAAACACACTTATTTAAGTTCCAAAAGTGATAATTCACATGCAATAGTCATTTACAGTCACAAAATTAAATATTAAAAAATTACCATTTCTGACCATCTGGAGAAAGTTCGACAGGTCACGGGTCACTGTTTTTCATCAGAAATTTTTTGTTTTTTTGGACTGTAGAAAAATTGATTCAAAATGTTATTTGGATTGTGCCTCATGTTGAATAACTACTTTTTAAAGCCTTAATGTCACCAAAATTGCCATTTTTACAGACTTTTTATCCTACTCAGAAGCTTCTATTTCGACAAATTTTAGGCATCAAAATGACTCGAAACACACTTATTTTAGTTCCAAAAGTGATAATTCACATGCAATAGTCATTTACAGTCAAAAAATTAAACATGAAAAAATTACCATTTCTGACCATCTGGAGAAAGTTCGACAGGTCACGGGTCATCGTTTTTCATCAGAAAATTGATTTTTTTGACTGTAGAAAAATTGATTCAAAATGTCATTTGGATTGTGCCTCATGTTGAATAATTACTTTTTAAAGCCTCAATGTCACCAAAATTGCCATTTTTATAGACTTTTTCTCCTACTCAGAAGCTTCTATTTCGGCAAATTTCAGGCATCAAAATGACTCGAAACACACTTATTTTAGTTCCAAGAGTTCTAATTCACATGCTATCATCGTTTACAGTAAAAAAAATGTAACATTAAAAAATTACCATTTCTGACCATCTGGAGAAAGTTCGACAGGTCACGGATCATCGTTTTTCATCAGAAAATTGAATGTTTTTGACTGTAGATAAATTGATTCCAAATTTCATTTGGATTGTGCCTCATGATGAATAACTACTTTCTAAAGCCTCAATGTCCCCAAAATTGCCATTTTTATAGACTTTTTCTCCTACTCAGAAGCTTCTATTTCGACAAATTTCAGGCATCAAAATGATTCGAAACACACTTATTTTAGTTCCAAAAGTGATAATTCACATGCAATAGTCATTTACAGTCAAAAAATTAAACATTAAAAAATAACCATTTCTGACCATCTGGAGAAAGGTCGACAGGTCACGGGTCATTGTTTTTCATCAGAAAATAGATTTTTTGGACTGTAGAAAAATTGATTAAAAATGTCATTTGGATTGTGCCTCATGTTGAATAACTACTATTTAAAGCCTCAATGTGACCAAAATTGCCATTTTTACAGACTTTTTCTCCTACTCATTAGCTTCTATTTCGACAAATTTCAGGCATCAAAATGACTCGAAACACACCTATTTTAGTTCCAAGAGTTCTAATTCACATGGAATAGTCATTTACAGTGAAAAAATTAAACATTCAAAAATTACCATTTCTGACCATCTGAAGAAAGTTCGACAGGTCACGGATCATCGTTTTTCATCAGAAAATAGATTTTTTGGACTGTAGATAAATTGATTCAAAATTTCAATTGGACTGTGCCTCATGATGAATAACTACTTTTTAAAGCCTCAATGTCCCCAAAATTGCCATTTTTATAGACTTTTTCTCCTACTCAGAAGCTTCTATTTCGACAAATTTCAGGCATCAAAATGATTCGAAACACACTTATTTTAGTTCCAAAAGTGATAATTCACATGCAATAGTCATTTACAGTAAAAAATTAAACATTAAAAAATTACCATTTCTGACCATCTGGAGAAAGTTCGACAGGTCACGGGTCATCGTTTTTCATCAGAAAATTGATTTTTTTGGACTAGAAAAATTGATTCAAAATGTCATTTGGATTGTGCCTCATGTTGAAAAACTACTTTTTAAAGCCTCAATGTGACAAAAATTGCCATTTTTACAGACTTTTTCTCCTTCTCAGAAGCTTCTATTTCGACCAATTTCAGGCATTAAACTGACTCTAAACACACTTATTTTAGTTCCAAAAGTGATAATTCACATGCAATAGTCATTTACAGTCAAAAAATTAAACATTAAAAAATTACTATTTCTGACCATCTGGAGAAAGTTCGACAGGTCACGGGTCACTGTTTTTCATCAGAAAATTGATTTTTTTGGACTGTAGATAAATTGATTCAAAATTTCATTTGGATTGTGCCTCATGATAAATACCTACTTTTTAAAGCCTCAATATGACCAAAATTGCAATTTTTACAGACTTTTTCTCCTACTCAGAAGCTTATATTTCGTTCAATTTCAGGCATTAAACTGACTCTAAACACACTTATTTTAGTTCCAAAAGTGATAATTCACATGCAATGGTCATTTACAGTCAAAAAACTTAAACATTAAAAAAATTACCATTTCTGACCTTCTGGAGAAAGTTCGACAGGTCACGGATCATTGTTTTTCATCAGAAAATTTATTTTTTGGACTGTAGAAAAATTGATTCAAACTGTCATTTGGATTGTGCCTCGTGATTAATAACTACTTTTTAAAGCCTCAATGTCACCAAAATTGCCATTTTTACAGACTTTTTCTCCTTCTCAGAAGCTTCTATTTCGACCAATTTCAGGCATTAAACTGACTCTAAACACACTTATTTTAGTTCCAAAAGTGATAATTCACATGCAATAGTCATTTACAGTCAAAAAATTAAACATTAAAAAATTACTATTTCTGACCATCTGGAGAAAGTTCGACAGGTCACGGGTCACTGTTTTTCATCAGAAAATTGATTTTTTTGGACTGTAGATAAATTGATTCAAAATTTCATTTGGATTGTGCCTCATGATAAATACCTACTTTTTAAAGCCTCAATGTGACAAAAATTGCCATTTTTACAGACTTTTTTTCCTACTCAGAAGCTTCTATTTCGTTCAATTTCAGGCATTAAAATGACACTAAACACACTTATTTTAGTTCCAAAAGTGAAAAATTCACATGCAATAGTCATTTACAGTCAAAAAATTGAACATGAAAAATTTACCATTTCTGACCATCTGGAGAAAGTTCGACAGGTAACGGGTCATCGTTTTTCATCAGAAAATTGATTTTTTTGACAGTGGATAGATTGATTCAAAAGTTCATTTGGATTGTGCCTCATGATGAATAGTTGCTTTTTAAAACCTCAATGTGACCAAAATTGCCATTTTTACAGACTTTTTCTCCTTCTCAGAAGCTTCTATTTCGACCAATTTCAGGCATTAAACTGACTCTAAACACACTTATTTTAGTTCCAAAAGTGATAATTCACATGCAATAGTCATTTACATTAAAAAAACTTAAACATTAAAAAAATTACCATTTCTGACCATCTGGAGAAAGTTCGACAGGTCACGGATCATTGTTTTTCATCAGAAAATTTATTTTTTGGACTGTAAAAAAATTGATTCAAACTGTCATTTGGATTGTGCCTCGTGATTAATAACTACTTTTTAAAGCCTCAATGTCAACAAAATTGCCATTTTTACAGACTTTTTCTCCTACTTAGAAGCTTGTATTTCGACCAATTTCAGGCGTTAGAAATGACTCTAAACACACTTATTTTAGTTCCAAAAGTGATAATTCACATGCAATAGTCATTTACAGTCAAAAAATTAAACATTAAAAAATTACCATTTCTGACCATCTGGAGAAAGTTCGACAGGTCACGGATCATCGTTTTTCATAAGAAAATTGATTTTTTGACTGTAGATAAATTGATTCAAAATTTCATTTGGATTGTGCCTCATGATGAATAACTACTTTTTAAAGCCTCAATGTCACCAAAATTGCCATTTTTATAGACTTTTTCTCCTACTCAGAAGCTTCTATTTAGTTCAATTTCAGGCATTAAAATGACACTAAACACACTTATTTTAGTTCCAAAAGTGAAAAATTCACATGCAATAGTCATTTACAGTAAAAAAATTAAACATTAAAAAATTACCATTTCTGACCATCTGGAGAAAGTTCGACAGGTCACGGGTCATCGTTTTTCATCAGAAAATTGATTTTTTGGACTGTAGAAAAACTGATTAAAAATGTCATTTGGATTGTGCCTCATGATGAATAACTACTATTTAAAGCGTCAATGTGACCAAAATTGCCATTTTTACAGACTTTTTCTCCTGTTCAGGAGCTTCTATTTCGACCAATTTCAGGCATTAAACTGACTCTAAACACACTCATTTTAGTTCCAAACGTGATAATTCACATGCAATAGTAATTTACAGTCAAAAAATTAAAAATGAAAAAATTACCATTTCTGACCATCTGGAGAAAGTTCGACAGGTCACGGGTCATCGTTTTTCATCAGAAAATTGATTTTTTTGACTGTAGAAAAATTGATTCAAAAGTTCATTTGGATTGTGCCTCATGTTGAATAACTACTTTTTAAAGCCTCAATGTGACAAAAATTGCCATTTTTACATATTTTTTCTCCTACTCAGAAGCTTCTATTTCGACAAATTTTAGGCATCAAAATGACTCGAAACACACTTATTTTAGTTCCAAAAGTGATAATTAACATGCAATAGTCATTTACAGTCAAAAAATTAAACATGAAAAAATTACCATTTCTGACCATCTGGAGAAAGTTCGACAGGTCACGGATCATCGTTTTTCATCAGAAAATTGAATATTTTTGACTGTAGAAAAATTGATTCCAAATTTCATTTGGATTGTGCCTCATGATGAATAACTACTTTCTAAAGCCTCAATGTCACCAAAATTGCCATTTTTATAGACTTTTTCTCCTACTCAGAAGCTTCTATTTCAACAAATTTCAGGCATAAAAATGACTCGAAACACACTTATTTTAGTTCCAAGAGTTCTAACTCACATGCAATAGTAATTTACAGTCAAAAGACAAAACATTAAAAAAAAAAAAATTCTGACCATCAGGAGAAAGTTCGACAGGTCACGGATCATTGTTTTTTATCAGAATATACATTTTTTTTATACTGTAGAAAAATTGATTCAAAATGTCATTTGGATTGTGCCTCATGTTGAATAACTACTTTTTAAAGCCTCAATGTCACCGAAATTGCCATTTTTACAGACTTTTTCTCCTACTCAGAAGCTTGTATTTCGACCAATTTCAGGCGTTAGAAATGACTCTAAACACACTTATTTAAGTTCCAAAAGTGATAATTCACATGCAATAGTCATTTACAGTCACAAAATTAAATATTAAAAAATTACCATTTCTGACCATCTGGAGAAAGTTCGACAGGTCACGGGTCACTGTTTTTCATCAGAAAATTTTTGTTTTTTTGGACTGTAGAAAAATTGATTCAAAATGTTATTTGGATTGTGCCTCATGTTGAATAACTACTATTTAAAGCCTCAATGTGACCAAAATTGCCATTTTTACAGACTTTTTCTCCTACTCAGAAGCTTCTATTTCGACAAATTTCAGGCATCAAAATGACTCGAAACACACTTATTTTAGTTCCAAGAGTTCTAATTCACATGCTATCGTCATTTACAGTAAAAAAATGTAACATTAAAAAATTACCATTTCTGACCATCTGGAGAAAGTTCGACAGGTCACGGGTCATCGTTTTTCATCAGAAAATTGATTTTTTTGACTGTAGAAAAATTGATTCAAAATGTCATTTGGATTGTGCCTCATGTTGAATAATTACTTTTTAAAGCCTCAATGTCACCAAAATTGCCATTTTTATAGACTTTTTCTCCTACTCAGAAGCTTCTATTTCAACAAATTTCAGGCATAAAAATGACTCGAAACACACTTATTTTAGTTCCAAGAGTTCTAACTCACATGCAATAGTAATTTACAGTCAAAAGACAAAACATTAAAAAAAAAAAAATTCTGACCATCAGGAGAAAGTTCGACAGGTCACGGATCATTGTTTTTTATCAGAATATACATTTTTTTATACTGTAGAAAAATTGATTCAAAATGTCATTTGGATTGTGCCTCATGTTGAATAACTACTTTTTAAAGCCTCAATGTCACCGAAATTGCCATTTTTACAGACTTTTTCTCCTACTCAGAAGCTTGTATTTCGACCAATTTCAGGCGTTAGAAATGACTCTAAACACACTTATTTAAGTTCCAAAAGTGATAATTCACATGCAATAGTCATTTACAGTCACAAAATTAAATATTAAAAAATTACCATTTCTGACCATCTGGAGAAAGTTCGACAGGTCACGGGTCACTGTTTTTCATCAGAAATTTTTTGTTTTTTTGGACTGTAGAAAAATTGATTCAAAATGTTATTTGGATTGTGCCTCATGTTGAATAACTACTTTTTAAAGCCTTAATGTCACCAAAATTGCCATTTTTACAGACTTTTTATCCTACTCAGAAGCTTCTATTTCGAAAAATTTTAGGCATCAAAATGACTCGAAACACACTTATTTTAGTTCCAAAAGTGATAATTCACATGCAATAGTCATTTACAGTCAAAAAATTAAACATGAAAAAATTACCATTTCTGACCATCTGGAGAAAGTTCGACAGGTCACGGGTCATCGTTTTTCATCAGAAAATTGATTTTTTTGACTGTAGAAAAATTGATTCAAAATGTCATTTGGATTGTGCCTCATGTTGAATAATTACTTTTTAAAGCCTCAATGTCACCAAAATTGCCATTTTTATAGACTTTTTCTCCTACTCAGAAGCTTCTATTTCGGCAAATTTCAGGCATCAAAATGACTCGAAACACACTTATTTTAGTTCCAAGAGTTCTAATTCACATGCTATCATCGTTTACAGTAAAAAAAATGTAACATTAAAAAATTACCATTTCTGACCATCTGGAGAAAGTTCGACAGGTCACGGATCATCGTTTTTCATCAGAAAATTGAATGTTTTTGACTGTAGATAAATTGATTCCAAATTTCATTTGGATTGTGCCTCATGATGAATAACTACTTTCTAAAGCCTCAATGTCCCCAAAATTGCCATTTTTATAGACTTTTTCTCCTACTCAGAAGCTTCTATTTCGACAAATTTCAGGCATCAAAATGATTCGAAACACACTTATTTTAGTTCCAAAAGTGATAATTCACATGCAATAGTCATTTACAGTCAAAAAATTAAACATTAAAAAATAACCATTTCTGACCATCTGGAGAAAGGTCGACAGGTCACGGGTCATTGTTTTTCATCAGAAAATAGATTTTTTGGACTGTAGAAAAATTGATTAAAAATGTCATTTGGATTGTGCCTCATGTTGAATAACTACTATTTAAAGCCTCAATGTGACCAAAATTGCCATTTTTACAGACTTTTTCTCCTACTCATTAGCTTCTATTTCGACAAATTTCAGGCATCAAAATGACTCGAAACACACCTATTTTAGTTCCAAGAGTTCTAATTCACATGGAATAGTCATTTACAGTGAAAAAATTAAACATTCAAAAATTACCATTTCTGACCATCTGAAGAAAGTTCGACAGGTCACGGATCATCGTTTTTCATCAGAAAATAGATTTTTTGGACTGTAGATAAATTGATTCAAAATTTCAATTGGACTGTGCCTCATGATGAATAACTACTTTTTAAAGCCTCAATGTCCCCAAAATTGCCATTTTTATAGACTTTTTCTCCTACTCAGAAGCTTCTATTTCGACAAATTTCAGGCATCAAAATGATTCGAAACACACTTATTTTAGTTCCAAAAGTGATAATTCACATGCAATAGTCATTTACAGTAAAAAATTAAACATTAAAAAATTACCATTTCTGACCATCTGGAGAAAGTTCGACAGGTCACGGGTCATCGTTTTTCATCAGAAAATTGATTTTTTTGGACTAGAAAAATTGATTCAAAATGTCATTTGGATTGTGCCTCATGTTGAAAAACTACTTTTTAAAGCCTCAATGTGACAAAAATTGCCATTTTTACAGACTTTTTCTCCTTCTCAGAAGCTTCTATTTCGACCAATTTCAGGCATTAAACTGACTCTAAACACACTTATTTTAGTTCCAAAAGTGATAATTCACATGCAATAGTCATTTACAGTCAAAAAATTAAACATTAAAAAATTACTATTTCTGACCATCTGGAGAAAGTTCGACAGGTCACGGGTCACTGTTTTTCATCAGAAAATTGATTTTTTTGGACTGTAGATAAATTGATTCAAAATTTCATTTGGATTGTGCCTCATGATAAATACCTACTTTTTAAAGCCTCAATATGACCAAAATTGCAATTTTTACAGACTTTTTCTCCTACTCAGAAGCTTATATTTCGTTCAATTTCAGGCATTAAACTGACTCTAAACACACTTATTTTAGTTCCAAAAGTGATAATTCACATGCAATGGTCATTTACAGTCAAAAAACTTAAACATTAAAAAAATTACCATTTCTGACCTTCTGGAGAAAGTTCGACAGGTCACGGATCATTGTTTTTCATCAGAAAATTTATTTTTTGGACTGTAGAAAAATTGATTCAAACTGTCATTTGGATTGTGCCTCGTGATTAATAACTACTTTTTAAAGCCTCAATGTCACCAAAATTGCCATTTTTACAGACTTTTTCTCCTTCTCAGAAGCTTCTATTTCGACCAATTTCAGGCATTAAACTGACTCTAAACACACTTATTTTAGTTCCAAAAGTGATAATTCACATGCAATAGTCATTTACAGTCAAAAAATTAAACATTAAAAAATTACTATTTCTGACCATCTGGAGAAAGTTCGACAGGTCACGGGTCACTGTTTTTCATCAGAAAATTGATTTTTTTGGACTGTAGATAAATTGATTCAAAATTTCATTTGGATTGTGCCTCATGATAAATACCTACTTTTTAAAGCCTCAATGTGACAAAAATTGCCATTTTTACAGACTTTTTTTCCTACTCAGAAGCTTCTATTTCGTTCAATTTCAGGCATTAAAATGACACTAAACACACTTATTTTAGTTCCAAAAGTGAAAAATTCACATGCAATAGTCATTTACAGTCAAAAAATTGAACATGAAAAATTTACCATTTCTGACCATCTGGAGAAAGTTCGACAGGTAACGGGTCATCGTTTTTCATCAGAAAATTGATTTTTTTGACAGTGGATAGATTGATTCAAAAGTTCATTTGGATTGTGCCTCATGATGAATAGTTGCTTTTTAAAACCTCAATGTGACCAAAATTGCCATTTTTACAGACTTTTTCTCCTTCTCAGAAGCTTCTATTTCGACCAATTTCAGGCATTAAACTGACTCTAAACACACTTATTTTAGTTCCAAAAGTGATAATTCACATGCAATAGTCATTTACATTAAAAAAACTTAAACATTAAAAAAATTACCATTTCTGACCATCTGGAGAAAGTTCGACAGGTCACGGATCATTGTTTTTCATCAGAAAATTTATTTTTTGGACTGTAAAAAAATTGATTCAAACTGTCATTTGGATTGTGCCTCGTGATTAATAACTACTTTTTAAAGCCTCAATGTCAACAAAATTGCCATTTTTACAGACTTTTTCTCCTACTTAGAAGCTTGTATTTCGACCAATTTCAGGCGTTAGAAATGACTCTAAACACACTTATTTTAGTTCCAAAAGTGATAATTCACATGCAATAGTCATTTACAGTCAAAAAATTAAACATTAAAAAATTACCATTTCTGACCATCTGGAGAAAGTTCGACAGGTCACGGGTCATCGTTTTTCATCAGAAAATTGATTTTTTGGACTGTAGAAAAACTGATTAAAAATGTCATTTGGATTGTGCCTCATGATGAATAACTACTATTTAAAGCGTCAATGTGACCAAAATTGCCATTTTTACAGACTTTTTCTCCTGTTCAGGAGCTTCTATTTCGACCAATTTCAGGCATTAAACTGACTCTAAACACACTCATTTTAGTTCCAAACGTGATAATTCACATGCAATAGTAATTTACAGTCAAAAAATTAAAAATGAAAAAATTACCATTTCTGACCATCTGGAGAAAGTTCGACAGGTCACGGGTCATCGTTTTTCATCAGAAAATTGATTTTTTTGACTGTAGAAAAATTGATTCAAAAGTTCATTTGGATTGTGCCTCATGTTGAATAACTACTTTTTAAAGCCTCAATGTGACAAAAATTGCCATTTTTACATATTTTTTCTCCTACTCAGAAGCTTCTATTTCGACAAATTTTAGGCATCAAAATGACTCGAAACACACTTATTTTAGTTCCAAAAGTGATAATTAACATGCAATAGTCATTTACAGTCAAAAAATTAAACATGAAAAAATTACCATTTCTGACCATCTGGAGAAAGTTCGACAGGTCACGGATCATCGTTTTTCATCAGAAAATTGAATATTTTTGAATGTAGATAAATTGATTCCAAATTTCATTTGGATTGTGCCTCATGTTGAATAGTTGCTTTTTAAAACCTCAATGTGACCAAAATTGCCATTTTTACAGACTTTTTCTCCTTCTCAGAAGCTTCTATTTCGACCAATTTCAGGCTTAATGCCAGTTTAATACTGACTCTAAACACACTTATTTTAGTTCCAAAAGTGATAATTCACATGCAATAGTCATTTACATTAAAAAAACTTAAACATTAAAAAAATTACCATTTCTGACCATCTGGAGAAAGTTCGACAGGTCACGGATCATTGTTTTTCATCAGAAAATTTATTTTTTGGACTGTAAAAAAAATGATTCAAACTGTCATTTGGATTGTGCCTCGTGATTAATAACTACTTTTTAAAGCCTCAATGTCAACAAAATTGCCATTTTTACAGACTTTTTCTCCTACTTGGAAGCTTGTATTTCGACCAATTTCAGGCGTTAGAAATGACTCTAAACACACTTATTTTAGTTCCAAAAGTGATAATTCACATGCAATAGTCATTTACAGTCAAAAAATTAAACATTAAAAAATTACCATTTCTGACCATCTGGAGAAAGGTCGACAGGTCACGGGTCATCGTTTTTCATCAGAAAATTTATTTTTTGGACTGTAGAGAAATTGATTCAAAAGTTCATTTGGATTGTGCCTCATTTTGAATAACTACTTTTTAAAGCCTCAATGTGACAAAAATTGCCATTTTTACATATTTTTTCTCCTACTCAGAAGCTTCTATTTAGTTCAATTTCAGGCATTAAAATGACACTAAACACACTTATTTTAGTTCCAAAAGTGAAAAATTCACATGCAATAGTCATTTACAGTCAAAAAATTAAACATTAAAAAATTACCATTTCTGACCATCTGGAGAAAGTTTGACAGGTCACGGGTCATCGTTTTTCATCAGAAAATTGATTTTTTGGACTGTAGAAAAACTGATTAAAAATGTCATTTGGATTGTGCCTCATGATGAATAACTACTATTTAAAGCGTCAATGTGACCAAAATTGCCATTTTTACAGACTTTTTCTCCTGTTCAGGAGCTTCTATTTCGACCAATTTCAGGCATTAAACTGACTCTAAACACACTCATTTTAGTTCCAAACGTGATAATTCACATGCAATAGTAATTTACAGTCAAAAAATTAAAAATGAAAAAATTACCATTTCTGACCATCTGGAGAAAGTTCGACAGGTCACGGGTCATCGTTTTTCATCAGAAAATTGATTTTTTTGACTGTAGAAAAATTGATTCAAAAGTTCATTTGGATTGTGCCTCATGTTGAATAACTACTTTTTAAAGCCTCAATGTGACAAAAATTGCCATTTTTACATATTTTTTCTCCTACTCAGAAGCTTCTATTTCGACAAATTTTAGGCATCAAAATGACTCGAAACACACTTATTTTAGTTCCAAAAGTGATAATTCACATGCAATAGTCATTTACAGTCAAAAAATTAAACATTAAAAAATTACCATTTCTGACCATCTGGAGAAAGGTCGACAGGTCACGGGTCATCGTTTTTCATCAGAAAATTTATTTTTTGGACTGTAGAGAAATTGATTCAAAAGTTCATTTGGATTGTGCCTCATTTTGAATAACTACTTTTTAAAGCCTCAATGTGACAAAAATTGCCATTTTTACATATTTTTTCTCCTACTCAGAAGCTTCTATTTAGTTCAATTTCAGGCATTAAAATGACACTAAACACACTTATTTTAGTTCCAAAAGTGAAAAATTCACATGCAATAGTCATTTACAGTCAAAAAATTAAACATTAAAAAATTACCATTTCTGACCATCTGGAGAAAGTTCGACAGGTCACGGGTCATCGTTTTTCATCAGAAAATTGATTTTTTGGACTGTAGAAAAACTGATTAAAAATGTCATTTGGATTGTGCCTCATGATGAATAACTACTATTTAAAGCGTCAATGTGACCAAAATTGCCATTTTTACAGACTTTTTCTCCTGTTCAGGAGCTTCTATTTCGACCAATTTCAGGCATTAAACTGACTCTAAACACACTCATTTTAGTTCCAAACGTGATAATTCACATGCAATAGTAATTTACAGTCAAAAAATTAAAAATGAAAAAATTACCATTTCTGACCATCTGGAGAAAGTTCGACAGGTCACGGGTCATCGTTTTTCATCAGAAAATTGATTTTTTTGACTGTAGAAAAATTGATTCAAAAGTTCATTTGGATTGTGCCTCATGTTGAATAACTACTTTTTAAAGCCTCAATGTGACAAAAATTGCCATTTTTACATATTTTTTCTCCTACTCAGAAGCTTCTATTTCGACAAATTTTAGGCATCAAAATGACTCGAAACACACTTATTTTAGTTCCAAAAGTGATAATTCACATGCAATAGTCATTTACAGTCAAAAAATTAAACATTAAAAAATTACCATTTCTGACCATCTGGAGAAAGTTCGACAGGTCACGGGTCATCGTTTTTCATCAGAAAATTGATTTTTTGGACTGTAGAAAAACTGATTAAAAATGTCATTTGGATTGTGCCTCATGATGAATAACTACTATTTAAAGCGTCAATGTGACCAAAATTGCCATTTTTACAGACTTTTTCTCCTGTTCAGGAGCTTCTATTTCGACCAATTTCAGGCATTAAACTGACTCTAAACACACTCATTTTAGTTCCAAACGTGATAATTCACATGCAATAGTAATTTACAGTCAAAAAATTAAAAATGAAAAAATTACCATTTCTGACCATCTGGAGAAAGTTCGACAGGTCACGGGTCATCGTTTTTCATCAGAAAATTGATTTTTTTGACTGTAGAAAAATTGATTCAAAAGTTCATTTGGATTGTGCCTCATGTTGAATAACTACTTTTTAAAGCCTCAATGTGACAAAAATTGCCATTTTTACATATTTTTTCTCCTACTCAGAAGCTTCTATTTCGACAAATTTTAGGCATCAAAATGACTCGAAACACACTTATTTTAGTTCCAAAAGTGATAATTCACATGCAATAGTCATTTACAGTCAAAAAATTAAACATGAAAAAATTACCATTTCTGACCATCTGGAGAAAGTTCGACAGGTCACGCACGGGTCATCGTTTTTCATCAGAAAATTGATTTTTTTGACTGTAGAAAAATTGATTAAAAATGTCATTTGGATTGTGCCTCATGTTGAATAACTACTATTTAAAGCCTCAATGTGACCAAAATTGCCATTTTTACAGACTTTTTCTCCTACTCATTAGCTTCTATTTCGACAAATTTCAGGCATCAAAATGACTCGAAACACACCTATTTTAGTTCCAAGAGTTCTAATTCACATGGAATAGTCATTTACAGTGAAAAAACTTAAACATTCAAAAATTACCATTTCTGACCATCTGAAGAAAGTTCGACAGGTCACGGATCATCGTTTTTCATCAGAAAATAGATTTTTTGGACTGTAGATAAATTGATTCAAAATTTCAATTGGACTGTGCCTCATGATGAATAACTACTTTTTAAAGCCTCAATGTCCCCAAAATTGCCATTTTTATAGACTTTTTCTCCTACTCAGAAGCTTCTATTTCGACAAATTTCAGGCATCAAAATGATTCGAAACACACTTATTTTAGTTCCAAAAGTGATAATTCACATGCAATAGTCATTTACAGTAAAAAATTAAACATTAAAAAATTACCATTTCTGACCATCTGGAGAAAGTTCGACAGGTCACGGGTCATCGTTTTTCATCAGAAAATTGATTTTTTTGGACTAGAAAAATTGATTCAAAATGTCATTTGGATTGTGCCTCATGTTGAAAAACTACTTTTTAAAGCCTCAATGTGACAAAAATTGCCATTTTTACAGACTTTTTCTCCTTCTCAGAAGCTTCTATTTCGACCAATTTCAGGCATTAAACTGACTCTAAACACACTTATTTTAGTTCCAAAAGTGATAATTCACATGCAATAGTCATTTACAGTCAAAAAATTAAACATTAAAAAATTACTATTTCTGACCATCTGGAGAAAGTTCGACAGGTCACGGGTCACTGTTTTTCATCAGAAAATTGATTTTTTTGGACTGTAGATAAATTGATTCAAAATTTCATTTGGATTGTGCCTCATGATAAATACCTACTTTTTAAAGCCTCAATATGACCAAAATTGCAATTTTTACAGACTTTTTCTCCTACTCAGAAGCTTATATTTCGTTCAATTTCAGGCATTAAACTGACTCTAAACACACTTATTTTAGTTCCAAAAGTGATAATTCACATGCAATGGTCATTTACAGTCAAAAAACTTAAACATTAAAAAAATTACCATTTCTGACCTTCTGGAGAAAGTTCGACAGGTCACGGATCATTGTTTTTCATCAGAAAATTTATTTTTTGGACTGTAGAAAAATTGATTCAAACTGTCATTTGGATTGTGCCTCGTGATTAATAACTACTTTTTAAAGCCTCAATGTCACCAAAATTGCCATTTTTACAGACTTTTTCTCCTTCTCAGAAGCTTCTATTTCGACCAATTTCAGGCATTAAACTGACTCTAAACACACTTATTTTAGTTCCAAAAGTGATAATTCACATGCAATAGTCATTTACAGTCAAAAAATTAAACATTAAAAAATTACTATTTCTGACCATCTGGAGAAAGTTCGACAGGTCACGGGTCACTGTTTTTCATCAGAAAATTGATTTTTTTGGACTGTAGATAAATTGATTCAAAATTTCATTTGGATTGTGCCTCATGATAAATACCTACTTTTTAAAGCCTCAATGTGACAAAAATTGCCATTTTTACAGACTTTTTTTCCTACTCAGAAGCTTCTATTTCGTTCAATTTCAGGCATTAAAATGACACTAAACACACTTATTTTAGTTCCAAAAGTGAAAAATTCACATGCAATAGTCATTTACAGTCAAAAAATTGAACATGAAAAATTTACCATTTCTGACCATCTGGAGAAAGTTCGACAGGTAACGGGTCATCGTTTTTCATCAGAAAATTGATTTTTTTGACAGTGGATAGATTGATTCAAAAGTTCATTTGGATTGTGCCTCATGATGAATAGTTGCTTTTTAAAACCTCAATGTGACCAAAATTGCCATTTTTACAGACTTTTTCTCCTTCTCAGAAGCTTCTATTTCGACCAATTTCAGGCATTAAACTGACTCTAAACACACTTATTTTAGTTCCAAAAGTGATAATTCACATGCAATAGTCATTTACATTAAAAAAACTTAAACATTAAAAAAATTACCATTTCTGACCATCTGGAGAAAGTTCGACAGGTCACGGATCATTGTTTTTCATCAGAAAATTTATTTTTTGGACTGTAAAAAAATTGATTCAAACTGTCATTTGGATTGTGCCTCGTGATTAATAACTACTTTTTAAAGCCTCAATGTCAACAAAATTGCCATTTTTACAGACTTTTTCTCCTACTTAGAAGCTTGTATTTCGACCAATTTCAGGCGTTAGAAATGACTCTAAACACACTTATTTTAGTTCCAAAAGTGATAATTCACATGCAATAGTCATTTACAGTCAAAAAATTAAACATTAAAAAATTACCATTTCTGACCATCTGGAGAAAGTTCGACAGGTCACGGATCATCGTTTTTCATAAGAAAATTGATTTTTTGACTGTAGATAAATTGATTCAAAATTTCATTTGGATTGTGCCTCATGATGAATAACTACTTTTTAAAGCCTCAATGTCACCAAAATTGCCATTTTTATAGACTTTTTCTCCTACTCAGAAGCTTCTATTTAGTTCAATTTCAGGCATTAAAATGACACTAAACACACTTATTTTAGTTCCAAAAGTGAAAAATTCACATGCAATAGTCATTTACAGTAAAAAAATTAAACATTAAAAAATTACCATTTCTGACCATCTGGAGAAAGTTCGACAGGTCACGGGTCATCGTTTTTCATCAGAAAATTGATTTTTTGGACTGTAGAAAAACTGATTAAAAATGTCATTTGGATTGTGCCTCATGATGAATAACTACTATTTAAAGCGTCAATGTGACCAAAATTGCCATTTTTACAGACTTTTTCTCCTGTTCAGGAGCTTCTATTTCGACCAATTTCAGGCATTAAACTGACTCTAAACACACTCATTTTAGTTCCAAACGTGATAATTCACATGCAATAGTAATTTACAGTCAAAAAATTAAAAATGAAAAAATTACCATTTCTGACCATCTGGAGAAAGTTCGACAGGTCACGGGTCATCGTTTTTCATCAGAAAATTGATTTTTTTGACTGTAGAAAAATTGATTCAAAAGTTCATTTGGATTGTGCCTCATGTTGAATAACTACTTTTTAAAGCCTCAATGTGACAAAAATTGCCATTTTTACATATTTTTTCTCCTACTCAGAAGCTTCTATTTCGACAAATTTTAGGCATCAAAATGACTCGAAACACACTTATTTTAGTTCCAAAAGTGATAATTAACATGCAATAGTCATTTACAGTCAAAAAATTAAACATGAAAAAATTACCATTTCTGACCATCTGGAGAAAGTTCGACAGGTCACGGATCATCGTTTTTCATCAGAAAATTGAATATTTTTGACTGTAGAAAAATTGATTCCAAATTTCATTTGGATTGTGCCTCATGATGAATAACTACTTTCTAAAGCCTCAATGTCACCAAAATTGCCATTTTTATAGACTTTTTCTCCTACTCAGAAGCTTCTATTTCAACAAATTTCAGGCATAAAAATGACTCGAAACACACTTATTTTAGTTCCAAGAGTTCTAACTCACATGCAATAGTAATTTACAGTCAAAAGACAAAACATTAAAAAAAAAAAAATTCTGACCATCAGGAGAAAGTTCGACAGGTCACGGATCATTGTTTTTTATCAGAATATACATTTTTTTATACTGTAGAAAAATTGATTCAAAATGTCATTTGGATTGTGCCTCATGTTGAATAACTACTTTTTAAAGCCTCAATGTCACCGAAATTGCCATTTTTACAGACTTTTTCTCCTACTCAGAAGCTTGTATTTCGACCAATTTCAGGCGTTAGAAATGACTCTAAACACACTTATTTAAGTTCCAAAAGTGATAATTCACATGCAATAGTCATTTACAGTCACAAAATTAAATATTAAAAAATTACCATTTCTGACCATCTGGAGAAAGTTCGACAGGTCACGGGTCACTGTTTTTCATCAGAAAATTTTTGTTTTTTTGGACTGTAGAAAAATTGATTCAAAATGTTATTTGGATTGTGCCTCATGTTGAATAACTACTATTTAAAGCCTCAATGTGACCAAAATTGCCATTTTTACAGACTTTTTCTCCTACTCAGAAGCTTCTATTTCGACAAATTTCAGGCATCAAAATGACTCGAAACACACTTATTTTAGTTCCAAGAGTTCTAATTCACATGCTATCGTCATTTACAGTAAAAAAATGTAACATTAAAAAATTACCATTTCTGACCATCTGGAGAAAGTTCGACAGGTCACGGGTCATCGTTTTTCATCAGAAAATTGATTTTTTTGACTGTAGAAAAATTGATTCAAAATGTCATTTGGATTGTGCCTCATGTTGAATAATTACTTTTTAAAGCCTCAATGTCACCAAAATTGCCATTTTTATAGACTTTTTCTCCTACTCAGAAGCTTCTATTTCAACAAATTTCAGGCATAAAAATGACTCGAAACACACTTATTTTAGTTCCAAGAGTTCTAACTCACATGCAATAGTAATTTACAGTCAAAAGACAAAACATTAAAAAAAAAAAAATTCTGACCATCAGGAGAAAGTTCGACAGGTCACGGATCATTGTTTTTTATCAGAATATACATTTTTTTATACTGTAGAAAAATTGATTCAAAATGTCATTTGGATTGTGCCTCATGTTGAATAACTACTTTTTAAAGCCTCAATGTCACCGAAATTGCCATTTTTACAGACTTTTTCTCCTACTCAGAAGCTTGTATTTCGACCAATTTCAGGCGTTAGAAATGACTCTAAACACACTTATTTAAGTTCCAAAAGTGATAATTCACATGCAATAGTCATTTACAGTCACAAAATTAAATATTAAAAAATTACCATTTCTGACCATCTGGAGAAAGTTCGACAGGTCACGGGTCACTGTTTTTCATCAGAAATTTTTTGTTTTTTTGGACTGTAGAAAAATTGATTCAAAATGTTATTTGGATTGTGCCTCATGTTGAATAACTACTTTTTAAAGCCTTAATGTCACCAAAATTGCCATTTTTACAGACTT
Organism: Triturus cristatus; assembly: GCF_964204655.1. Lineage (NCBI taxonomy): Eukaryota > Metazoa > Chordata > Amphibia > Caudata > Salamandridae > Triturus > Triturus cristatus. The sequence goes on from NC_140589.1 coordinate 966,614,239, forward strand.
TTTATCCTACTCAGAAGCTTCTATTTCGAAAAATTTTAGGCATCAAAATGACTCGAAACACACTTATTTTAGTTCCAAAAGTGATAATTCACATGCAATAGTCATTTACAGTCAAAAAATTAAACATGAAAAAATTACCATTTCTGACCATCTGGAGAAAGTTCGACAGGTCACGGGTCATCGTTTTTCATCAGAAAATTGATTTTTTTGACTGTAGAAAAATTGATTCAAAATGTCATTTGGATTGTGCCTCATGTTGAATAATTACTTTTTAAAGCCTCAATGTCACCAAAATTGCCATTTTTATAGACTTTTTCTCCTACTCAGAAGCTTCTATTTCGGCAAATTTCAGGCATCAAAATGACTCGAAACACACTTATTTTAGTTCCAAGAGTTCTAATTCACATGCTATCATCGTTTACAGTAAAAAAAATGTAACATTAAAAAATTACCATTTCTGACCATCTGGAGAAAGTTCGACAGGTCACGGATCATCGTTTTTCATCAGAAAATTGAATGTTTTTGACTGTAGATAAATTGATTCCAAATTTCATTTGGATTGTGCCTCATGATGAATAACTACTTTCTAAAGCCTCAATGTCCCCAAAATTGCCATTTTTATAGACTTTTTCTCCTACTCAGAAGCTTCTATTTCGACAAATTTCAGGCATCAAAATGATTCGAAACACACTTATTTTAGTTCCAAAAGTGATAATTCACATGCAATAGTCATTTACAGTCAAAAAATTAAACATTAAAAAATAACCATTTCTGACCATCTGGAGAAAGGTCGACAGGTCACGGGTCATTGTTTTTCATCAGAAAATTGATTTTTTGGACTGTAGAAAAATTGATTAAAAATGTCATTTGGATTGTGCCTCATGTTGAATAACTACTATTTAAAGCCTCAATGTGACCAAAATTGCCATTTTTACAGACTTTTTCTCCTACTCATTAGCTTCTATTTCGACAAATTTCAGGCATCAAAATGACTCGAAACACACCTATTTTAGTTCCAAGAGTTCTAATTCACATGGAATAGTCATTTACAGTGAAAAAATTAAACATTCAAAAATTACCATTTCTGACCATCTGAAGAAAGTTCGACAGGTCACGGATCATCGTTTTTCATCAGAAAATAGATTTTTTGGACTGTAGATAAATTGATTCAAAATTTCAATTGGACTGTGCCTCATGATGAATAACTACTTTTTAAAGCCTCAATGTCCCCAAAATTGCCATTTTTATAGACTTTTTCTCCTACTCAGAAGCTTCTATTTCGACAAATTTCAGGCATCAAAATGATTCGAAACACACTTATTTTAGTTCCAAAAGTGATAATTCACATGCAATAGTCATTTACAGTAAAAAATTAAACATTAAAAAATTACCATTTCTGACCATCTGGAGAAAGTTCGACAGGTCACGGGTCATCGTTTTTCATCAGAAAATTGATTTTTTTGGACTAGAAAAATTGATTCAAAATGTCATTTGGATTGTGCCTCATGTTGAAAAACTACTTTTTAAAGCCTCAATGTGACAAAAATTGCCATTTTTACAGACTTTTTCTCCTTCTCAGAAGCTTCTATTTCGACCAATTTCAGGCATTAAACTGACTCTAAACACACTTATTTTAGTTCCAAAAGTGATAATTCACATGCAATAGTCATTTACAGTCAAAAAATTAAACATTAAAAAATTACTATTTCTGACCATCTGGAGAAAGTTCGACAGGTCACGGGTCACTGTTTTTCATCAGAAAATTGATTTTTTTGGACTGTAGATAAATTGATTCAAAATTTCATTTGGATTGTGCCTCATGATAAATACCTACTTTTTAAAGCCTCAATATGACCAAAATTGCAATTTTTACAGACTTTTTCTCCTACTCAGAAGCTTATATTTCGTTCAATTTCAGGCATTAAACTGACTCTAAACACACTTATTTTAGTTCCAAAAGTGATAATTCACATGCAATGGTCATTTACAGTCAAAAAACTTAAACATTAAAAAAATTACCATTTCTGACCTTCTGGAGAAAGTTCGACAGGTCACGGATCATTGTTTTTCATCAGAAAATTTATTTTTTGGACTGTAGAAAAATTGATTCAAACTGTCATTTGGATTGTGCCTCGTGATGAATAGTTGCTTTTTAAAACCTCAATGTGACCAAAATTGCCATTTTTACAGACTTTTTCTCCTTCTCAGAAGCTTCTATTTCGACCAATTTCAGGCATTAAACTGACTCTAAACACACTTATTTTAGTTCCAAAAGTGATAATTCACATGCAATAGTCATTTACATTAAAAAAACTTAAACATTAAAAAAATTACCATTTCTGACCATCTGGAGAAAGTTCGACAGGTCACGGATCATTGTTTTTCATCAGAAAATTTATTTTTTGGACTGTAAAAAAATTGATTCAAACTGTCATTTGGATTGTGCCTCGTGATTAATAACTACTTTTTAAAGCCTCAATGTCAACAAAATTGCCATTTTTACAGACTTTTTCTCCTACTTAGAAGCTTGTATTTCGACCAATTTCAGGCGTTAGAAATGACTCTAAACACACTTATTTTAGTTCCAAAAGTGATAATTCACATGCAATAGTCATTTACAGTCAAAAAATTAAACATTAAAAAATTACCATTTCTGACCATCTGGAGAAAGTTCGACAGGTCACGGGTCATCGTTTTTCATCAGAAAATTGATTTTTTGGACTGTAGAAAAACTGATTAAAAATGTCATTTGGATTGTGCCTCATGATGAATAACTACTATTTAAAGCGTCAATGTGACCAAAATTGCCATTTTTACAGACTTTTTCTCCTGTTCAGGAGCTTCTATTTCGACCAATTTCAGGCATTAAACTGACTCTAAACACACTCATTTTAGTTCCAAACGTGATAATTCACATGCAATAGTAATTTACAGTCAAAAAATTAAAAATTAAAAAATTACCATTTCTGACCATCTGGAGAAAGTTCGACAGGTCACGGGTCATCGTTTTTCATCAGAAAATTGATTTTTTTGACTGTAGAAAAATTGATTCAAAAGTTCATTTGGATTGTGCCTCATGTTGAATAACTACTTTTTAAAGCCTCAATGTGACAAAAATTGCCATTTTTACATATTTTTTCTCCTACTCAGAAGCTTCTATTTCGACAAATTTTAGGCATCAAAATGACTCGAAACACACTTATTTTAGTTCCAAAAGTGATAATTAACATGCAATAGTCATTTACAGTCAAAAAATTAAACATGAAAAAATTACCATTTCTGACCATCTGGAGAAAGTTCGACAGGTCACGGATCATCGTTTTTCATCAGAAAATTGAATATTTTTGAATGTAGATAAATTGATTCCAAATTTCATTTGGATTGTGCCTCATGATGAATAACTACTTTCTAAAGCCTCAATGTCACCAAAATTGCCATTTTTATAGACTTTTTCTCCTACTCAGAAGCTTCTATTTCAACAAATTTCAGGCATAAAAATGACTCAAAACACACTTATTTTAGTTCCAAGAGTTCTAACTCACATGCAATAGTAATTTACAGTCAAAAGTCAAAACATTAAAAAAAAAAATTCTGACCATCAGGAGAAAGTTCGACAGGTCACGGATCATTGTTTTTTATCAGAATATACATTTTTTTATACTGTAGAAAAATTGATTCAAAATGTCATTTGGATTGTGCCTCATGTTGAATAACTACTTTTTAAAGCCTCAATGTCACCGAAATTGCCATTTTTACAGACTTTTTCTCCTACTCAGAAGCTTGTATTTCGACCAATTTCAGGCGTTAGAAATGACTCTAAACACACTTATTTAAGTTCCAAAAGTGATAATTCACATGCAATAGTCATTTACAGTCACAAAATTAAATATTAAAAAATTACCATTTCTGACCATCTGGAGAAAGTTCGACAGGTCACGGGTCACTGTTTTTCATCAGAAAATTTTTGTTTTTTTGGACTGTAGAAAAATTGATTCAAAATGTTATTTGGATTGTGCCTCATGTTGAATAACTACTATTTAAAGCCTCAATGTGACCAAAATTGCCATTTTTACAGACTTTTTCTCCTACTCAGAAGCTTCTATTTCGACAAATTTCAGGCATCAAAATGACTCGAAACACACTTATTTTAGTTCCAAGAGTTCTAATTCACATGCTATCGTCATTTACAGTAAAAAAATGTAACATTAAAAAATTACCATTTCTGACCATCTGGAGAAAGTTCGACAGGTCACGGGTCATCGTTTTTCATCAGAAAATTGATTTTTTTGACTGTAGAAAAATTGATTCAAAATGTCATTTGGATTGTGCCTCATGTTGAATAATTACTTTTTAAAGCCTCAATGTCACCAAAATTGCCATTTTTATAGACTTTTTCTCCTACTCAGAAGCTTCTATTTCAACAAATTTCAGGCATAAAAATGACTCGAAACACACTTATTTTAGTTCCAAGAGTTCTAACTCACATGCAATAGTAATTTACAGTCAAAAGACAAAACATTAAAAAAAAAAAAATTCTGACCATCAGGAGAAAGTTCGACAGGTCACGGATCATTGTTTTTTATCAGAATATACATTTTTTTTATACTGTAGAAAAATTGATTCAAAATGTCATTTGGATTGTGCCTCATGTTGAATAACTACTTTTTAAAGCCTCAATGTCACCGAAATTGCCATTTTTACAGACTTTTTCTCCTACTCAGAAGCTTGTATTTCGACCAATTTCAGGCGTTAGAAATGACTCTAAACACACTTATTTAAGTTCCAAAAGTGATAATTCACATGCAATAGTCATTTACAGTCACAAAATTAAATATTAAAAAATTACCATTTCTGACCATCTGGAGAAAGTTCGACAGGTCACGGGTCACTGTTTTTCATCAGAAATTTTTTGTTTTTTTGGACTGTAGAAAAATTGATTCAAAATGGTTTTTGGATTGTGCCTCATGTTGAATAACTACTTTTTAAAGCCTTAATGTCACCAAAATTGCCATTTTTACAGACTTTTTATCCTACTCAGAAGCTTCTATTTCGACAAATTTTAGGCATCAAAATGACTCGAAACACACTTATTTTAGTTCCAAAAGTGATAATTCACATGCAATAGTCATTTACAGTCAAAAAATTAAACATGAAAAAATTACCATTTCTGACCATCTGGAGAAAGTTCGACAGGTCACGGGTCATCGTTTTTCATCAGAAAATTGATTTTTTTGACTGTAGAAAAATTGATTCAAAATGTCATTTGGATTGTGCCTCATGTTGAATAATTACTTTTTAAAGCCTCAATGTCACCAAAATTGCCATTTTTATAGACTTTTTCTCCTACTCAGAAGCTTCTATTTCGGCAAATTTCAGGCATCAAAATGACTCGAAACACACTTATTTTAGTTCCAAGAGTTCTAATTCACATGCTATCATCGTTTACAGTAAAAAAAATGTAACATTAAAAAATTACCATTTCTGACCATCTGGAGAAAGTTCGACAGGTCACGGATCATCGTTTTTCATCAGAAAATTGAATGTTTTTGACTGTAGATAAATTGATTCCAAATTTCATTTGGATTGTGCCTCATGATGAATAACTACTTTCTAAAGCCTCAATGTCCCCAAAATTGCCATTTTTATAGACTTTTTCTCCTACTCAGAAGCTTCTATTTCCACAAATTTCAGGCATCAAAATGATTCGAAACACACTTATTTTAGTTCCAAAAGTGATAATTCACATGCAATAGTCATTTACAGTCAAAAAATTAAACATTAAAAAATAACCATTTCTGACCATCTGGAGAAAGGTCGACAGGTCACGGGTCATTGTTTTTCATCAGAAAATAGATTTTTTGGACTGTAGAAAAATTGATTAAAAATGTCATTTGGATTGTGCCTCATGTTGAATAACTACTATTTAAAGCCTCAATGTGACCAAAATTGCCATTTTTACAGACTTTTTCTCCTACTCATTAGCTTCTATTTCGACAAATTTCAGGCATCAAAATGACTCGAAACACACCTATTTTAGTTCCAAGAGTTCTAATTCACATGGAATAGTCATTTACAGTGAAAAAATTAAACATTCAAAAATTACCATTTCTGACCATCTGGAGAAAGTTCGACAGGTCACGGATCATCGTTTTTCATCAGAAAATAGATTTTTTGGACTGTAGATAAATTGATTCAAAATTTCAATTGGACTGTGCCTCATGATGAATAACTACTTTTTAAAGCCTCAATGTCCCCAAAATTGCCATTTTTATAGACTTTTTCTCCTACTCAGAAGCTTCTATTTCGACAAATTTCAGGCATCAAAATGATTCGAAACACACTTATTTTAGTTCCAAAAGTGATAATTCACATGCAATAGTCATTTACAGTAAAAAATTAAACATTAAAAAATTACCATTTCTGACCATCTGGAGAAAGTTCGACAGGTCACGGGTCATCGTTTTTCATCAGAAAATTGATTTTTTTGGACTAGAAAAATTGATTCAAAATGTCATTTGGATTGTGCCTCATGTTGAAAAACTACTTTTTAAAGCCTCAATGTGACAAAAATTGCCATTTTTACAGACTTTTTCTCCTTCTCAGAAGCTTCTATTTCGACCAATTTCAGGCATTAAACTGACTCTAAACACACTTATTTTAGTTCCAAAAGTGATAATTCACATGCAATAGTCATTTACAGTCAAAAAATTAAACATTAAAAAATTACTATTTCTGACCATCTGGAGAAAGTTCGACAGGTCACGGGTCACTGTTTTTCATCAGAAAATTGATTTTTTTGGACTGTAGATAAATTGATTCAAAATTTCATTTGGATTGTGCCTCATGATAAATACCTACTTTTTAAAGCCTCAATATGACCAAAATTGCAATTTTTACAGACTTTTTCTCCTACTCAGAAGCTTATATTTCGTTCAATTTCAGGCATTAAACTGACTCTAAACACACTTATTTTAGTTCCAAAAGTGATAATTCACATGCAATGGTCATTTACAGTCAAAAAACTTAAACATTAAAAAAATTACCATTTCTGACCTTCTGGAGAAAGTTCGACAGGTCACGGATCATTGTTTTTCATCAGAAAATTTATTTTTTGGACTGTAGAAAAATTGATTCAAACTGTCATTTGGATTGTGCCTCGTGATTAATAACTACTTTTTAAAGCCTCAATGTCACCAAAATTGCCATTTTTACAGACTTTTTCTCCTACTTAGAAGCTTGTATTTCGACCAATTTCAGGCGTTAGAAATGACTCTAAACACACTTATTTTAGTTCCAAAAGTGATAATTCACATGCAATAGTCATTTACAGTCAAAAAATTAAACATTAAAAAATTACTATTTCTGACCATCTGGAGAAAGGTCGACAGGTCACGGGTCATCGTTTTTCATCAGAAAATTGATTTTTTGGACTGTAGAGAAATTGATTCAAAAGTTCATTTGGATTGTGCCTCATGATGAATAACTACTTTTTAAAGCCTCAATGTCACCAAAATTGCCATTTTTATAGACTTTTTCTCCTACTCAGAAGCTTTTATTTAGACAAATTTCAGGCATCAAAATGACTCGAAACACACTTATTTTAGTTACAAAAGTGATAATTCACATGCAATAGTCATTTACAGTCAAAAAATTAAACATTAAAAAATTACCATTTCTGACCATCTGGAGAAAGGTCGACAGGTCACGGGTCATCGTTTTTCATCAGAAAATGGATTTTTTGGACTTTAGAGAAATTGATTCAAAAGTTCATTTGGATTGTGCCTCATGTTGAATAACTACTTTTTAAAGCCTCAATGTGACAAAAATTGCCATTTTTACAGACTTTTTCAACTACTCAGTAGCTTCTATTTCGTTCAATTTCAGGCATTAACCTGACTCTAAACACACTTATTTTAGTTCCAAAAGTGATAATTCACATGCAATAGTCATTTACAGTAAAAAAAATTAACATTAAAAAATTACCATTTCTGACCATCTGGAGAAAGTTCGACAGGTCAAGGATCATCGTTTTTCATCAGAAAATTGATTTTTTTGACTGTAGATAAATTGATTCAAAATTTCATTTGGATTGTGCCTCATGATGAATACCTACTTTTTAAAGCCTCAATGTCACCAAAATTGCCATTTTTATAGACTTTTTCTCCTACTCAGAAGCTTCTATTTCGACAAATTTCAGGCATCAAAATGATTCGAAACACACCTATTTTAGTTCCAAAAGTGATAATTCACATGCAATAGTCATTTACAGTCAAAAAATTAAACATTAAAAAATTACCATTTCTGACCATCTGGAGAAAGGTCGACAGGTCACGGGTCATCGTTTTTCATCAGAAAATTGATTTTTTGGACTGTAGAGAAATTGATTCAAAAGTTCATTTGGATTGTGCCTCATGTTGAAAAACTACTTTTTAAAGCCTCAATGTGACAAAAATTGCCATTTTTACAGACTTTTTCTCCTACTCAGAAGCTTCTATTTCGTTCAATTTCAGGCATTAAAATGACACTAAACACACTTATTTTAGTTCCAAAAGTGAAAAATTCACATGCAATAGTCATTTACAGTCAAAAAATTGAACATGAAAAAATTACCATTTCTGACCATCTGGAGAAAGTTCGACAGGTAACGGGTCATCGTTTTTCATCAGAAAATTGATTTTTTTGACAGTGGATAGATTGATTCAAAAGTTCATTTGGATTGTGCCTCATAATGAATAGTTGCTTTTTAAAACCTCAATGTGACCAAAATTGCCATTTTTACAGACTTTTTCTCCTTCTCAGAAGCTTCTATTTCGACCAATTTCAGGCTTAATGCCAGTTTAATACTGACTCTAAACACACTTATTTTAGTTCCAAAAGTGATAATTCACATGCAATAGTCATTTACATTAAAAAAACTTAAACATTAAAAAAATTACCATTTCTGACCATCTGGAGAAAGTTCGACAGGTCACGGATCATTGTTTTTCATCAGAAAATTTATTTTTTGGACTGTAAAAAAAATGATTCAAACTGTCATTTGGATTGTGCCTCGTGATTAATAACTACTTTTTAAAGCCTCAATGTCAACAAAATTGCCATTTTTACAGACTTTTTCTCCTACTTGGAAGCTTGTATTTCGACCAATTTCAGGCGTTAGAAATGACTCTAAACACACTTATTTTAGTTCCAAAAGTGATAATTCACATGCAATAGTCATTTACAGTCAAAAAATTAAACATTAAAAAATTACCATTTCTGACCATCTGGAGAAAGGTCGACAGGTCACGGGTCATCGTTTTTCATCAGAAAATTTATTTTTTGGACTGTAGAGAAATTGATTCAAAAGTTCATTTGGATTGTGCCTCATTTTGAATAACTACTTTTTAAAGCCTCAATGTGACAAAAATTGCCATTTTTACATATTTTTTCTCCTACTCAGAAGCTTCTATTTAGTTCAATTTCAGGCATTAAAATGACACTAAACACACTTATTTTAGTTCCAAAAGTGAAAAATTCACATGCAATAGTCATTTACAGTCAAAAAATTAAACATTAAAAAATTACCATTTCTGACCATCTGGAGAAAGTTTGACAGGTCACGGGTCATCGTTTTTCATCAGAAAATTGATTTTTTGGACTGTAGAAAAACTGATTAAAAATGTCATTTGGATTGTGCCTCATGATGAATAACTACTATTTAAAGCGTCAATGTGACCAAAATTGCCATTTTTACAGACTTTTTCTCCTGTTCAGGAGCTTCTATTTCGACCAATTTCAGGCATTAAACTGACTCTAAACACACTCATTTTAGTTCCAAACGTGATAATTCACATGCAATAGTAATTTACAGTCAAAAAATTAAAAATGAAAAAATTACCATTTCTGACCATCTGGAGAAAGTTCGACAGGTCACGGGTCATCGTTTTTCATCAGAAAATTGATTTTTTTGACTGTAGAAAAATTGATTCAAAAGTTCATTTGGATTGTGCCTCATGTTGAATAACTACTTTTTAAAGCCTCTATGTGACAAAAATTGCCATTTTTACATATTTTTTCTCCTACTCAGAAGCTTCTATTTCGACAAATTTTAGGCATCAAAATGACTCGAAACACACTTATTTTAGTTCCAAAAGTGATAATTCACATGCAATAGTCATTTACAGTCAAAAAATTAAACATTAAAAAATTACCATTTCTGACCATCTGGAGAAAGGTCGACAGGTCACGGGTCATCGTTTTTCATCAGAAAATTTATTTTTTGGACTGTAGAGAAATTGATTCAAAAGTTCATTTGGATTGTGCCTCATTTTGAATAACTACTTTTTAAAGCCTCAATGTGACAAAAATTGCCATTTTTACATATTTTTTCTCCTACTCAGAAGCTTCTATTTAGTTCAATTTCAGGCATTAAAATGACACTAAACACACTTATTTTAGTTCCAAAAGTGAAAAATTCACATGCAATAGTCATTTACAGTCAAAAAATTAAACATTAAAAAATTACCATTTCTGACCATCTGGAGAAAGTTCGACAGGTCACGGGTCATCGTTTTTCATCAGAAAATTGATTTTTTGGACTGTAGAAAAACTGATTAAAAATGTCATTTGGATTGTGCCTCATGATGAATAACTACTATTTAAAGCGTCAATGTGACCAAAATTGCCATTTTTACAGACTTTTTCTCCTGTTCAGGAGCTTCTATTTCGACCAATTTCAGGCATTAAACTGACTCTAAACACACTCATTTTAGTTCCAAACGTGATAATTCACATGCAATAGTAATTTACAGTCAAAAAATTAAAAATGAAAAAATTACCATTTCTGACCATCTGGAGAAAGTTCGACAGGTCACGGGTCATCGTTTTTCATCAGAAAATTGATTTTTTTGACTGTAGAAAAATTGATTCAAAAGTTCATTTGGATTGTGCCTCATGTTGAATAACTACTTTTTAAAGCCTCAATGTGACAAAAATTGCCATTTTTACATATTTTTTCTCCTACTCAGAAGCTTCTATTTCGACAAATTTTAGGCATCAAAATGACTCGAAACACACTTATTTTAGTTCCAAAAGTGATAATTCACATGCAATAGTCATTTACAGTCAAAAAATTAAACATTAAAAAATTACCATTTCTGACCATCTGGAGAAAGTTCGACAGGTCACGGGTCATCGTTTTTCATCAGAAAATTGATTTTTTGGACTGTAGAAAAACTGATTAAAAATGTCATTTGGATTGTGCCTCATGATGAATAACTACTATTTAAAGCGTCAATGTGACCAAAATTGCCATTTTTACAGACTTTTTCTCCTGTTCAGGAGCTTCTATTTCGACCAATTTCAGGCATTAAACTGACTCTAAACACACTCATTTTAGTTCCAAACGTGATAATTCACATGCAATAGTAATTTACAGTCAAAAAATTAAAAATGAAAAAATTACCATTTCTGACCATCTGGAGAAAGTTCGACAGGTCACGGGTCATCGTTTTTCATCAGAAAATTGATTTTTTTGACTGTAGAAAAATTGATTCAAAAGTTCATTTGGATTGTGCCTCATGTTGAATAACTACTTTTTAAAGCCTCAATGTGACAAAAATTGCCATTTTTACATATTTTTTCTCCTACTCAGAAGCTTCTATTTCGACAAATTTTAGGCATCAAAATGACTCGAAACACACTTATTTTAGTTCCAAAAGTGATAATTCACATGCGATAGTCATTTACAGTCAAAAAATTAAACATTAAAAAATAACAATTTCTGACCATCTGGAGAAAGGTCGACAGGTCACGGGTCATTGTTTTTCATCAGAAAATAGATTTTTTGGACTGTAGAAAAATTGATTAAAAATGTCATTTGGATTGTGCCTCATGTTGAATAACTACTATTTAAAGCCTCAATGTGACCAAAATTGCCATGTTTACAGACTTTTTCTCCTACTCATTAGTTTCTATTTCGACAAATTTCAGGCATCAAAATGACTCGAAACACACCTATTTTAGTTCCAAGAGTTCTAATTCACATGGTATAGTCATTTACAGTCAAAAAATTAAACATTCAAAAATTACCATTTCTGACCATCTGGAGAAAGTTCGACAGGTCACGGATCATCGTTTTTCATCAGAAAATAGATTTTTTGGACTGTAGATAAATTGATTCAAAATTTCATTTGGACTGTGCCTCATGATGAATAACTACTTTTTAAAGCCTCAATGTCCCCAAAATTGCCATTTTTATAGACTTTTTCTCCTACTCAGAAGCTTCTATTTCGACAAATTTCAGGCATCAAAATGATTCGAAACACACTTATTTTAGTTCCAAAAGTGATAATTCACATGCAATAGTCATTTACAGTCAAAAAATTAAACATTAAAAAATAACCATTTCTGACCATCTGGAGAAAGTTCGACAGGTCACGGGTCATTGTTTTTCATCAGAAAATAGATTTTTTGGACTGTAGAAAAATTGATTAAAAATGTCATTTGGATTGTGCCTCATGTTGAATAACTACTATTGAAAGCCTCAATGTGACCAAAATTGCCATTTTTACAGACTTTTTCTCCTACTCAGAAGCTTCTATTTCGACAAATTTCAGGCATCAAAATGACTCGAAACACACCTATTTTAGTTCCAAGAGTTCTAATTCACATGGTATAGTCATTTACAGTCAAAAAATTAAACATTCAAAAATTACCATTTCTGACCATCTGGAGAAAGTTCAACAGGTCACGGATCATCGTTTTTCATCAGAAAATAGATTTTTTTGACTGTAGATAAATTGATTCAAAATTTCATTTGGATTGTGCCTCATGATAAATAACTACTTTTTAAAGCCTCAATGTCCCCAAAATTGCCATTTTTATAGACTTTTTCTCCTACTCAGAAGCTTCTATTTCGACAAATTTCAGGCATCAAAATGACTCGAAACACACTTATTTTAGTTCCAAAAGTGATAATTCACATGCAATAGTCATTTACAGTCAAAAAATTAAACAGTCAAAAAATTACCATTTCTGACCATCTGGAGAAAGGTCACGGGTCATCGTTTTTCATCAGAAAATAGATTTTTTGGACGGTAGAAAAATTTATTCAAAATGTCATTTGGATTGTGCCTCATGTTGAATAACTACTTTTTAAAACCTCAATGTCACCAACATTGCCATTTTTAAAGACTTTTTCTCCTACTCAGAAGCTTCTACTTCGTTCAATTTCAGGCATTAAAATGACACTAAACACACTTATTTTAGTTCCAAAAGTGAAAAATTCACATGCAATAGTCATTTACAGTCAAAAAATTAAACATTAAAAAATTACCATTTCTGACCATCTGGAGAAAGTTCGACTGGTCACGGATCATCGTTTTTCATCAGAAAATTGATTTTTTGGACTGTAGAAAAATTGATTCAAAATGTCATTTGGATTTTGCCTCATGTTGAATAACTACTTTTTAAAGCCTCAATGTGACCAAAATTGCCATTTTTACAGACTTTTTCTCCTACTCAGAAACTTTTATTTTGACCAATTTCAGGCATTAAACCGACTCTAAACACACTTATTTTAGTTCCAAAAGTGAAAATTCACATGCAGTAGTCATTTACAGTCAAAAAATTAAACATTAAAAAATTACCATTTTTGACCATCTGGAGAAAGTTCGACAGGTCACGGGTCATCGTTTTTCATCAGTAAATTGATTTTTTGGACTGTAAAAAAATTGATTCAAAATTTCATTTGGATTGTGCCTCATGTTAAATAACTACTTTTTAAAGCCTCAATGTGACCAGAATTGCCATTTTTACAAACTTTTTCTGCTACTCAGAAGCTTCTATTTCGACCAATTCAGGCATGAAAATGCCTCTAAACACACTTATTTTAGTTCCAAGAGTTCTAATTCACATGCAATAGTCATTTACAGTCAAAAGGCAACACATTAAAAAATTACCATTTCGGACCATTTGGACAAATTTTGACAGGTTTTTCATCAGAAAATTGATTTTTTGGACTGTAGAAAAATTGATTCAAAATGTCATTTGGATTTTGCCTCATGTTGAATAACTACTTTTTAAAGCCTCAATGTCACCAAAATTGCAATTTTTACAGACTTTTTCTGCTACTCAGAAGCTTCTATTTCGACCAATTTCAGGCATTACTGAATCTAAACACACTTATTTTAGTTCCAAAAGTGATAATTCACATGCAATAGTCATTTACAGTCAAAAAGTGTAACATTAAAAAATTACAATTTCTGACCGTCTGGAGAAAGTTCTACAGGTCACGGGTCATCGTTTTTCATCAGAAAATTGATTTTTTTGGACTGTAGAAAAATTGATTCAAAATGTCATTTGGATTGTGCCTCATGTTGAATAACTACTTTTTAAAGCCTCAATGTGACCAAAATTGGCATTTTTACAGACTTTTTCTTCTACTCAGAAGCTTCTATTTCGACCAATTTCAGGCAGTAAACCGACTCTAAACACACTTATTTTAGTTCCAAGAGTTCTAATTCACATGCAATAGTCATTTACAGTCAAAAGGCAACACATTAAAAAATTACCATTTCGGACCATCTGGACAAATTTTGACAGGTTTTTCATCAGAAAATTGATTTTTTGGACTGTAGAAAAATTGATTCAAAATGTCATTTGGATTTTGCCTCATGTTGAATAACTACTTTTTAAAGCCTCAATGTCACCAAAATTGCAATTTTTACAGACTTTTTCTGCTACTCAGAAGCTTCTATTTCGACCAATTTCAGGCATTACTGAATCTAAACACAGTTATTTTAGTTCCAAAAGTGATAATTCACATGCAATAGTCATTTACAGTCAAAAAGTGTAACATTAAAAAATTACAATTTCTGACCATCTGGAGAAAGTTCTACAGGTCACGGGTCATCGTTTTTCATCAGAAAATTGATTTTTTTGGACTGTAGAAAAATTGATTCAAAATGTCATTTGGATTGTGCCTCATGTTGAATAACTACTTTTTAAAGCCTCAATGTGACCAAAATTGGCATTTTTACAGACTTTTTCTCCTACTCAGAAGCTTCTATTTCGACTAATTTCAGGCATTAAACTGACTCTAAACACACTTATTTTAGTTCCAAAAGTGATAATTCACATTCAATAATCATTTACAGTCAAAAAATTTAACATCAAAAAATTACCATTTCTGACCATCTGGAGCAAGTTCGACAGGTCACGGGTCATCGTTTTTCATCAGAAAATTGATTTTTTTGGACTGTGGATAAATTGACTCAAAATGTCAGTAGGATTGTGCCTCATGTTGAATAAATACTTTTTAAAGCCTCAATGTGACCAAAATTGCCATTTTTACAGACTTTTTCTGCTACTCAGCAGCTTCTATTTTGACCAATTTAGGCATTAAACTGACTCTAAACACACGTATTTTAGTTCCAAAAGTGATAATTCACATGCAATAGTCATTTACAGTCAAAAAGTGTAACATTAAAAATTTACCATTTCTGACCATCTGGAGAAAGTTCTACAGGTCACGGGTCATCGTTTTTCATGAGAAAATTGATTTTTTTGGACTGTAGAAACATTGATTCAAAATGTCATTTGGATTGTGCCTCATGTTGAATACCTACTTTTTAAAGCCTCAATGTGACCAAAATTGGCATTTTTACAGACTTTTTCTCCTTCTCAGAAGCTTCTATTTCGACCAATTTCAGGCATTAAGACTCTAAACACACTTATTTTAGTTCCAAAAGTGATAATTCACATGCAATAGTCATTTACAGTCAAAAAGTGTAACATTAAAAAATTATAATTTCTGACCATCTGGAGAAAGTTCTACAGGTCACGGGTCATCGTTTTTCATCAGAAAATTGATTTTTTTGGACTGTAGAAAAATTGATTCAAAATGTCATTTGGATTGTGCCTCATGTTGAATAACTACTTTTTAAAGCCTCAATGTAACCACAATTTGCATTTTTACAGACTTTTTCTCCTACTCAAAAGCTTCTATTTCAACCAATTTCAGGCATTAAGCCGACACTAAACACACTTATTTTAGTTCCAAAAGTGAAAATTCACATGCAGTAGTAATTTACAGTCAAAAAATGAAACATTAAAAAATTACCATTTCTGACCATCTGGAGAAAATTCGACAGGTCACGGGTCATTGTTTTTCATCAGAAAATTGATTTTTTGGACTGGAGAAAAATTGATTCAAAATGTCATTTGGATTGTGCCTCATGTTGAAGAACTACTTTTTAAAGCCTCAATGTGACCAAAATTGGCATTTTTACAGACTTTTTCTTCTACTCAGAAGCTTCTTTTTCGACCAATTTCAGGCATTAAGCCGACACTAAACACACTTATTTTAGTTCCAAAAGTGAAAATTCACATGCAGTAGTCATTTACAGTCAAAAAATGTAACATTAAAAAACTTACCATTTCTGACCATCTGGAGAAAATTCGACAGGTCACGGGTCATTGTTTTTCATCAGAAAATTGATTTTTTGGACTGTAGAAAAATTGATTCAAAATGTCATTTGGATTTTGCCTCATGTTGAATAACTACTTTTTAAAGCCTCAATGTGACCAAAATTGCCATTTTTACAGACTTTTTCTGCTACTCAGAAGCTTCTATTTCGACCAATTTCAGGCATTAAAATGCCTCTAAACACACTTATTTTATTTCCAAGAGTTCTAATTCACATGCAATAGTCATTTACAGTAAAAAAACAACACATTAAAAAATTACGATTTCTGACCATCTGGAGAAATTTCGACAGGTCGCGGGTCATCGTTTTTCATCAGAAAACTGATTTTTTGGACTGTAGAAAAATTGATTCAAAATGTCATTTGGATTTTGCCTCATGTTGAATAACTACTTTTTAAAGCCTCAATGTGACCAAAATTGCCATTTTTTACAGACTTTTTCTGCTACTCAGAAGCTTCTATTTCGACTAATTTCAGGCATTAAACTGACTCTAAACACACTTATTTTAGTTCCAAAAGTGATAATTCACATTCAATAGTCATTTACAGTCAAAAAATTTAACATAAAAAAATTACCATTTCTGACCATCTGGAGCAAGTTCGACAGGTCACGGGTCATCGTTTTTCATCAGAAAATAGATTTTTTGGACTGTAGAAAAATTGATTCAAAATGTCATTTGGATTGTGCCTCATGTTGAATAACTACTTTTTAAAGCCTAAATGTGACCAAAATTGGCATTTTTACAGACTTTTTCTTCTACTCAGAAGCTTCTATTTCGACCAATTTCAGGCAGTAAACCGACTCTAAACACACTTATTTTAGTTCCAAGAGTTCTAATTCACATGCAATAGTTATTTACAGTCAAAAGGCAACACATTAAAAAATTACCATTTCTGACCATCTGGACAAATTTTGACAGGTTTTTCATCAGAAAATTGATTTTTTGGACTGTAGAAAAATTGATTCAAAATGTCATTTGGACTTTGCCTCATGTTGAATAACTACTTTTTAAAGCCTCAATGTCACCAAATTGCAATTTTTACAGACTTTTTCTGCTACTCAGAAGCTTCTATTTCGACCAATTTCAGGCATTACTGAATCTAAACACAGTTATTTTAGTTCCAAAAGTGAAAATTCACATGCAGTAGTCATTTACAGTCAAAAAATGTAACATTAAAAAATTACCATTTCTAACCATCTGGTGAAAATTCGACAGGTCACGGGTCATCGTTTTTCATCAGAAAATTGATTTTTTGGACTGTAGAAAAATTGATTCAAAATGTCATTTTGATTTTGCCTCATGTTGAATAACTACTTTTTAAAGCCTCAATGTGACCAAAATTGCCATTTTTACAGACTTTTTCTCCTACTCAGAAGCTTCTATTTCAACCAATTTCAGACATTAAACCGACTCTAAACACACCTATTTTAGTTCCAAAAGTGAAAATTCACATGCAACAGTCATTTACAGTCAAAAAATTAAACATTACAAAATTACCATTTTTGACTATCTGGCGAAAGTTCGACAGGTCACGGGTCATCGTTTTTCATCAGTAAATTGATTTTTTGGACTGTAAAAAAATTGATTCAAAATTTCATTTGGATTGTGCCTCATGTTGAATAACTACTTTTTAAAGCCTCAATGTGACCAAAATTGCCATTTTTACAGACTTTTTCTGCTACTCAGAAGCTTCTATTTCGACCAATTTCAGGCATTAAAATGCCTCTAAACACACTTATTTTAGTTCCAAGAGTTCTAATTCACATGCAATAGTCATTTACAGTCAAAAAACAACACATTAAAAAATTACGATTTCTGACCATCTGGAGAAATTTCGACAGGTCGCGGGTCATCGTTTTTCATCAGAAAATTGATTTTTTTGGACTGTGAATAAATTGACTCAAAATGTCAGTAGGATTGTGCCTCATGTTGAATAAATACTTTTTAAAGCCTCAATGTGACCAAAATTGCCATTTTTACAGACTTTTTCTGCTACTCAGCAGCTTCTATTTTGACCAATTTCAGGCATTAAACTGACTCTAAACACACGTATTTTAGTTCCAAAAGTGATAATTCACATGCAATAGTCATTTACAGTCAAAAAGTGTAACATTAAAAATTTACCATTTCTGACCATCTGGAGAAAGTTCTACAGGTCACGGGTCATCGTTTTTCATCAGAAAATTGATTTTTTTGGACTGTAGAAAAATTGATTCAAAATGTCATTTGGATTGTGCCTCATGTTGAATAACTACTTTTTAAAGCCTCAATGTGACCAAAATTGGCATTTTTACAGACTTTTTCTCCTTCTCAGAAGCTTCTATTTCGACCAATTTCAGGCATTAAACCGACTCTAAACACACTTATTTTAGTTCCAAAAGTGAAAATTCACATGCAGTAGTCATTTACAGTAAAAAAATTAAACATTAAAAAATTACCATTTTTGACCATCTGGAGAAAGTTCGACAGGTCATGGGTCATTATTTTTCATCTGTAAATTGATTTTTTGGACTGTAAAAAAATTGATTCAAAATTTCATTTGGATTGTGCCTCATGTTGAATACCTACTTTTTAAAGCCTCAATGTGACCAAAATTGCCATTTTTACAGACTTTTTCTCCTACTCAGAAGCTTCTGTTACGACCAATTTCAGGCATTAAACCGACTCTAAACACACTTATTTTAGTTCCAAAAGTGATAATTCACATGCAATAGTCATTTACAGTAAAAAAAATGTAAGATTAAAAAATTACAATTTCTGACCATCTGGAGAAAGTTCGACAGGTCACGGGTCATCGTTTTTCATCAGAAAATTGATTTTTTGGACTGTAAAAATATTGATTCAAAATGTCATTTGGATTGTGCCTCATGTTGAGTAACTACTTTTTAAAGCCTCAATATGACCAAAATTGCCATTTTTACAGACGTTTTCTGCTACTCAGAAGCTTCTATTTCGACCAATTTCAGGCATTAAAATGCCTATAAACACACTTATTTTAGTTCCCAGAGTTCTAATTCAAACGCAATAGTCATTTACAGTCGAAAGACAACACATTAAAAAATTACCATTTCTGACCATCTGGAGAAAGTTCGACTGGTCACGGATCATCGTTTTTCATCAGAAAATTGATTTTTTGGACTGTAGAAAAATTGATTCAAAATGTCATTTGGATTTTGCCTCATGTTGAATAACTACTTTTTAAAGCCTCAATGTGACCAAAATTGCCATTTTTACAGACTTTTTCTCCTACTCAGAAACTTTTATTTTGACCAATTTCAGGCATTAAACCGACTCTAAACACACTTATTTTAGTTCCAAAAGTGAAAATTCACATGCAGTAGTCATTTACAGTCAAAAAATTAAACATTAAAAAATTACCATTTTTGACCATCTGGAGAAAGTTCGACAGGTCACGGGTCATCGTTTTTCATCAGTAAATTGATTTTTTGGACTGTAAAAAAATTTATTTCAAAATTTCATTTGGATTGTGCCTCATGTTAAATAACTACATTTTAAAGCCTCAATGTGACCAGAATTGCCATTTTTACAAACTTTTTCTGCTACTCAGAAGCTTCTATTTCGACCAATTCAGGCATGAAAATGCCTCTAAACACACTTATTTTAGTTCCAAGAGTTCTAATTCACATGCAATAGTCATTTACAGTCAAAAGGCAACACATTAAAAAATTACCATTTCAGACCATTTGAACAAATTTTGACAGGTTTTTCATCAGAAAATTGATTTTTTGGACTGTAGAAAAATTGATTCAAAATGTCATTTGGATTTTGCCTCATGTTGAATAACTACTTTTTAAAGCCTCAATGTCACCAAAATTGCAATTTTTACAGACTTTTTCTGCTACTCAGAAGCTTCTATTTCGACCAATTTCAGGCATTACTGAATCTAAACACACTTATTTTAGTTCCAAAAGTGATAATTCACATGCAATAGTCATTTACAGTCAAAAAGTGTAACATTAAAAAATTACAATTTCTGACCATCTGGAGAAAGTTCTACAGGTCACGGGTCATCGTTTTTCATCAGAAAATTGATTTTTTTGGACTGTAGAAAAATTGATTCAAAATGTCATTTGGATTGTGCCTCATGTTGAATAACTACTTTTTAAAGCCTCAATGTAACCACAATTTGCATTTTTACAGACTTTTTCTCCTACTCAAAAGCTTCTATTTCAACCAATTTCAGGCATTAAGCCGACACTAAACACACTTATTTTAGTTCCAAAAGTGAAAATTCACATGCAGTAGTAATTTACAGTCAAAAAATGAAACATTAAAAAATTACCATTTCTGACCATCTGGAGAAAATTCGACAGGTCACGGGTCATTGTTTTTCATCAGAAAATTGATTTTTTGGACTGGAGAAAAATTGATTCAAAATGTCATTTGGATTGTGCCTCATGTTGAAGAACTACTTTTTAAAGCCTCAATGTGACCAAAATTGCCATTTTTACAGACGTTTTCTGCTACTCAGAAGCTTCTATTTCGACCAATTTCAGGCATTAAAATGCCTCTAAACACACTTATTTTAGTTCCCAGAGTTCTAATTCAAACGCAATAGTCATTTACAGTCGAAAGACAACACATTAAAAAATTACCATTTCTGACCATCTCGAGAAAGTTCGACTGGTCACGGATCATCATTTTTCATCAGAAAATTGATTTTTTGGACTGGAGAAAAATTGATATAAAATGTCATTTGGATTGTGCCTCATGTTGAAGAACTACTTTTTAAAGCCTCAATGTGACCAAAATTGCCATTTTTACAGACTTTTTCTTCTACTCAGAAGCTTCTTTTTCGACCAATTTCAGGCATTAAGCCGACACTAAACACACTTATTTTAGTTCCAAAAGTGAAAATTCACATGCAGTAGTCATTTACAGTCAAAAAATGTAACATTAAAAAACTTACCATTTCTAACCATCTGGAGAAAATTCGACAGGTCACGGGTCATTGTTTTTCATCAGAAAATTGATTTTTTGGACTGTAGAAAAATTGATTCAAAATGTCATTTGGATTTTGCCTCATGTTGAATAACTACTTTTTAAAGCCTCAATGTGACCAAAATTGCCATTTTTACAGACTTTTTCTGCTACTCAGAAGCTTCTATTTCGACCAATTTCAGGCATTAAAATGCCTCTAAACACACTTATTTTAGTTCCAAGAGTTCTAATTCACATGCAATAGTCATTTACAGTCAAAAAACAACACATTAAAAAATTACGATTTCTGACCATCTGGAGAAATTTCGACAGGTCGCGGGTCATCGTTTTTCATCAGAAAACTGATTTTTTGGACTGTAGAAAAATTGATTCAAAATGTCATTTGGATTTTGCCTCATGTTGAATAACTACTTTTTAAAGCCTCAATGTGACCAAAATTGCCATTTTTTACAGACTTTTTCTGCTACTCAGAAGCTTCTATTTCGACTAATTTCAGGCATTAAACTGACTCTAAACACACTTATTTTAGTTCCAAAAGTGATAATTCACATTCAATAGTCATTTACAGTCAAAAAATTTAACATCAAAAAATTACCATTTCTGACCATCTGGAGCAAGTTCGACAGGTCACGGGTCATCGTTTTTCATCAGAAAATAGATTTTTTGGACTGTAGAAAAATTGATTCAAAATGTCATTTTGATTTTGCCTCATGTTGAATAACTACTTTTTAAAGCCTCAATGTGACCAAAAAATTGCCATTTTGACAGACTTTTTCTGCTACTCAGAAACTTCTATTTCGACCAATTTCAGGCATTAAAATGCCTATAAACACACTTATGTTTTTTTCCAAGAGTTCTAATTCACATGCAATAATTATTTACAGTCAAAAGACAACACATTAAAAAATTACCATTTCTGACCATCTGGAGAAAGTTTGACAGGTCACGGGTCATCGTTTTTCATCAGAAAATTAATTTTTTGGACTGTAGAAAAATTGATTCAAAATTTCATTTGGATTTTGCCTCATGTTAAGTAACTACTTTTTAAAGCCTCAATGTGACCAAAATTGCCATTTTTACAGACTTTTTCTGCTACTCAGAAGCTTCCATTTCGACCAATTTCAGGTATTAAACCGACTCTAAACACACCTATTTTAGTTCCAAAAGTGAAAATTCACATGCAATGGTCATTTACAGTCAAAAAATTAAACATTAAAAAATTACCATTTTTGACCATCTGGAGAAAGTTCGACAGGTCACGGGTCATCGTTTTTTATCAGTAAATTGATTTTTGGACTGTAAAAAAATTGATTCAAAATTTCATTTGGATTGTGCCTCATGTTAAGTAACTACTTTTTAAAGCCTCAATGTGACCAAAATTGCCATTTTTACAGACTTTTTCTGCTACTCAGAAGCTTCCATTTCGACCAATTCAGGCATTAAAATGCCTCTAAACACACTTATTTTAGTTCCAAGAGTTCTAATTCACATGCAATAGTCATTTACAGTCAAAAGACAACACATTAAAAAATTACCATTTCTGACCATCTGGAGAAATTTCGACAGGTCACGGGTCATCGTTTTTCATCAGAATATGGATTTTTTTTGGACTCTAGAAAAATTGATTCAAAATGTCATTTGGACTTTGCCTCATGTTGAATACCTACTTTTTAAAGCCTCAATGTGACCAAAATTGCAATTTTTACAGACTTTTTCTGCTACTCAGAAGCTTTTATTTCGACCAATTTCAGGCATTAAACCGACTCTAAACACACTTATTTTAGTTCAAAAAGTGAATATTCACATGCAGTAGTCATTTACAGTAAAAAAATTCAACATTAAAAAATTACCATTTTTGACCATCTGGAGAAAGTTCGACAGGTCACGGGTCATCGTTTTTCATCTGTAAATTGATTTTTTGGACTGTAAAAAAATTGATTCAAAATTTCATTTGGATTGTGCCTCATGTTGAATAACTACTTTTTAAAGCCTAAATGTGACCAAAATTGCCATTTTTACAGACTTTTTCTGATACTCAGAAGCTTCTATTTCGACCAATTTCAGGCATTAAACTGACTCTAAACACACTTATTTTAGTTCCAAAAGTGATAATTCACATGCAATTGTCATTTACAGTCAAAAAATTTAACATTAAAAAATTACCATTTCTGACCATCTGGAGAAAATTCGACAGGTCATCGTTTGTCATCAGAAAATTGATTTTTTGGACTGTAGAAAAATTGATTCAAAACGTCATTTGGATTTTGCCTCATGTTGAATAACTACTTTTTAAAGCCTCAATGTGACCAAAATTGCCATTTTTACAGACTTTTTCTGCTACTCAGAAGCTTCTATTTCGACCAATTCAGGCATTAAAATGCCTCTAAACACACTTATTTTAGTTCAGAGAGTTCTAATTCACATGCAATAGTCATTTACAGTCAAAAGACAACACATTAAAAAATTACCATTTCTGACCGTCTGGAGAAATTTCGACATGTCACGGGTCATCGTTTTTCATCAGAAAATTGATTTTTTGGACTGTAGAAAAATTGATTAAAAATGTCATTTGGATTTTGCCTCATGTTGAATAACTACTTTTTAAAGCCTCAATGTGACCAAAATTGCCATTTTTACAGACTTTTTCTCCTACTCAGAAACTTCTATTTCGACCAATTTCAGGCATTAAACCGACTCTAAACACACTTTTTTTAGTTCCAAAAGTGAAAATTCACATGCAGTAGTCATTTACAGTCAAAAAATTAAACATTAAAAATTTACCATTTTTGGCCATCTGGAGAAAGTTCGACAGGTCACGGGTCATCGTTTTTCATCAGTAAATTGATTTTTTGGACTGTAAAAAAATTGATTCAAAATTTCATTTGGATTGTGCCTCATGTTGAATAACTACTTTTTAAAGCCTCAATGTGACCAAAATTGGCATTTTTACAGACTTTTTCTTCTACTCAGGAGCTTCTATTTCGACAAATTTCAGGCATTATGCCGACACTAAACACACTTATTTTAGTTCCAAAAGTTATAATTCACATGCAATAGTCATTTACAGTCAAAAAGTGTAACATTAAAAAATTACCATTTCTGACCATCTGGAGAAAGTTCTACAGGTCACGGGTCATCGTTTTTCATCAGAAAATTGATTTTTTTGGACTGTAGAAAAATTGATTCAAAGTGTCATTTGGATTGTATCTCATGTTGAATAACTACTTTTTAAAGCCTCAATGTGACCAAAAAATTGCCATTTTGACAGACTTTTTCTGCTACTCAGAAACTTCTATTTCGACCAATTTCATGCATTAAAATGCCTATAAACACACTTATGTTTTTTTCCAAGAGTTCTAATTCACATGCAATAATCATTTACAGTCAAAAGACAACACATTAAAAAATTACCATTTGTGACCATCTGGAGAAAGTTTGACAGGTCACGGGTCATCGTTTTTCATCAGAAAATTTATTTTTGGGACTGTAGAAAAATTGATTCAAAATGTCATTTGGATTTTGCCTCATGTTGAATAACTACTTTTTAAAGTCTCAATGTGACCAAAATTGCCCTTTTTACAGACTTTTTCTGCTACTCAGAAGCTTCTATGTCGACCAATTTCAGGCATTAAACTGACTCTAAACACACTTATTTTAGCTCCAAAAGTGATAATTCACATGCAATAGTCATTTACAGTCAAGAAATTTAACATTAAAAAATAACCATTTCTGACCATCTGGAGAAAGTTCGACAGGTCACGGGTCATCGTTTTTCATCAGAAAATTGATTTTTTTGGACTGTAGAAAAATTGATTCGAAATGTCATTTGGATTGTGCCTCATGTTGAATAACTACTTTTTAAAGCCTCAATGTGACCAAAATTGGCATTTTTACAGACTTTTTCTCCTTCTCAGAAGCTTCTATTAAGACCAATTTCAGGCATTAAACCGACTCTAAACACACTTATTTTAGTTCCAAAAGTGAAAATTCACATGCAGTAGTCATTTACAGTCAAAAAATTAAACATTAAAAATTTACCATTTTTGACCATCTGGAGAAAGTTCGACAGGTCACGCGTCATCGTTTTTCATCAGTAAATTGATTTTTTGGACTGTAAAAAACTTGATTTAAAATGTCATTTGGATTGTGCCTCATGTTGAATAACTACTTTTTAAAGCCTCAATGTGACCAAAATTGGCATTTTTACAGACTTTTTCTCCTACTCAGAAGCTTCTATATCGACCAATTTCAGGCATTAAGCCGACTCTAAACACACTTATTTTAGTTCCAAAAGTGAAAATTCACATGCAGTAGTCATTTACAGTCAAAAAATTAAACATTAAAAAATGATCATTTTTGACCATCTGGAGAAAGTTCGACAGGTCATGGGTCATTGTTTTTCATCTGTAAATTGATTTTTTGGACTGTAAAAAAATTGATTCAAAATTTCATTTGGATTGTGCCTCATGTTGAATAACTACTTTTTAAAGCCTCAATGTGACCAAAATTGCCATTTTTACAGACTTTTTCTGCTACTCAGAAGCTTCTATTTCGACCAATTTCAGGCATTAAACTGACTCTAAACACACTTATTTTAGTTCCACAAGTGATAATTCACATGCAATAGTCATTTACAGTCAAAAAATGTAACAATAAAAATTACAATTTCTGACCATCTGGAGAAAGTTCGACAGGTCACGGGTCATCGTTTTTCATCAGAAAGTTTATTGTTTGGACTGTAGAAAAATTGATTTAAAGTGTCATTTGGATTGTATCTCATGTTGAATAACTACTTTTTAAAGCCTCAATGTGACCAAAAAATTGCCATTTTGACAGACTTTTTCTGCTACTCAGAAACTTCTATTTCGACCAATTTCATGCATTAAAATGCCTATAAACACACTTATGTTTTTTTCCAAGAGTTCTAATTCACATGCAATAATCATTTACAGTCAAAAGACAACACATTAAAAAATTACCATTTGTGACCATCTGGAGAAAGTTTGACAGGTCACGGGTCATCGTTTTTCATCAGAAAATTTATTTTTGGGACTGTAGAAAAATTGATTCAAAATGTCATTTGGATTTTGCCTCATGTTGAATAACTACTTTTTAAAGTCTCAATGTGACCAAAATTGCCCTTTTTACAGACTTTTTCTGCTACTCAGAAGCTTCTATTTCGACCAATTTCAGGCATTAAACTGACTCTAAACACACTTATTTTAGCTCCAAAAGTGATAATTCACATGCAATAGTCATTTACAGTCAAGAAATTTAACATTAAAAAATAACCATTTCTGACCATCTGGAGAAAGTTCGACAGGTCACGGGTCATCGTTTTTCATCAGAAAATTGATTTTTTTGGACTGTAGAAAAATTGATTCAAAGTGTCATTTGGATTGTATCTCATGTTGAATAACTACTTTTTAAAGCCTCAATGTGACCAAAAAATTGCCATTTTGACAGACTTTTTCTGCTACTCAGAAACTTCTATTTCGACCAATTTCATGCATTAAAATGCCTATAAACACACTTATGTTTTTTTCCAAGAGTTCTAATTCACATGCAATAGTCATTTACAGTCAAAAAATTCAACATTAAAAAATTACAATTTTTGACCATCTGGAGAAAGTTCGACAGGTCACGCGTCATCGTTTTTCATCAGTAAATTGATTTTTTGGACTGTAAAAAACTTGATTTAAAATGTCATTTGGATTGTGCCTCATGTTGAATAACTACTTTTTAAAGCCTCAATGTGACCAAAATTGGCATTTTTACAGACTTTTTCTCCTACTCAGAAGCTTCTATATCGACCAATTTCAGGCATTAAGCCGACTCTAAACACACTTATTTTAGTTCCAAAAGTGAAAATTCACATGCAGTAGTCATTTACAGTCAAAAAATTAAACATTAAAAAATGATCATTTTTGACCATCTGGAGAAAGTTCGACAGGTCATGGGTCATTGTTTTTCATCTGTAAATTGATTTTTTGGACTGTAAAAAAATTGATTCAAAATTTCATTTGGATTGTGCCTCATGTTGAATAACTACTTTTTAAAGCCTCAATGTGACCAAAATTGCCATTTTTACAGACTTTTTCTGCTACTCAGAAGCTTCTATTTCGACCAATTTCAGGCATTAAACTGACTCTAAACACACTTATTTTAGTTCCACAAGTGATAATTCACATGCAATAGTCATTTACAGTCAAAAAATGTAACAATAAAAATTACAATTTCTGACCATCTGGAGAAAGTTCGACAGGTCACGGGTCATCGTTTTTCATCAGAAAGTTTATTGTTTGGACTGTAGAAAAATTGATTCAAAGTGTCATTTGGATTGTATCTCATGTTGAATAACTACTTTTTAAAGCCTCAATGTGACCAAAAAATTGCCATTTTGACAGACTTTTTCTGCTACTCAGAAACTTCTATTTCGACCAATTTCATGCATTAAAATGCCTATAAACACACTTATGTTTTTTTCCAAGAGTTCTAATTCACATGCAATAATCATTTACAGTCAAAAGACAACACATTAAAAAATTACCATTTGTGACCATCTGGAGAAAGTTTGACAGGTCACGGGTCATCGTTTTTCATCAGAAAATTTATTTTTGGGACTGTAGAAAAATTGATTCAAAATGTCATTTGGATTTTGCCTCATGTTGAATAACTACTTTTTAAAGTCTCAATGTGACCAAAATTGCCCTTTTTACAGACTTTTTCTTCTACTCAGAAGCTTCTATGTCGACCAATTTCAGGCATTAAACTGACTCTAAACACACTTATTTTAGCTCCAAAAGTGATAATTCACATGCAATAGTCATTTACAGTCAAGAAATTTAACCTTAAAAAATAACCATTTCTGACCATCTGGAGAAAGTTCGACAGGTCACGGGTCATCGTTTTTCATCAGAAAATTGATTTTTTTGGACTGTAGAAAAATTGATTCGAAATGTCATTTGGATTCTGCCTCATGTTGAATAACTACTTTTTAAAGCCTCAATGTGACCAAAATTGCCATTTTTACAGACTTTTTCTCCTACTCAGAAGCTTCTGTTATGACCAATTTCAGGCATTAAACCGACTCTAAACACACTTATATTAGTTCCAAAAGTGAAAATTCACATGCAATAGTCATTTACAGTCAAAAAATTAAACATTAAAAAATTATCATTTTTGACCATCTGGAGAAAGTTCGACAGGTCATGGGTCATTGTTTTTCATCTGTAAATTGATTTTTTGGACTGTAAAAAAATTGATTCAAAATTTCATTTGGATTGTGCCTCATGTTGAATACCTACTTTTTAAAGCCTCAATGTGACCAAAATTGCCATTTTTACAGACTTTTTCTGCTACTCAGAAGCTTCTATTTTGACCAATTTCAGGCATTAAACTGACTCTAAACACACTTATTTTAGTTCCAAAAGTGATAATTCACATGCAATAGTCATTTACAGTCAAAAAATGTAACAATAAAAATTACAATTTCTGACCATCTGGAGAAAGTTCGACAGGTCACGGGTCATCGTTTTTCATCAGAAAGTTTATTGTTTGGACTGTAGAAAAATTGATTCAAAGTGTCATTTGGATTGTATCTCATGTTGAATAACTACTTTTTAAAGCCTCAATGTGACCAAAAAATTGCCATTTTGACAGACTTTTTCTGCTACTCAGAAGCTTCTATTTCGACCAATTTCAGGCATTAAAATGCCTATAAACACACTTATGTTTTTTTCCAAGAGTTCTAATTCACATGCAATAATCATTTACAGTCAAAAGACAACACATTAAAAAATTACCATTTGTGACCATCTGGAGAAAGTTTGACAGGTCACGGGTCATCGTTTTTCATCAGAAAATTTATTTTTGGGACTGTAGAAAAATTGATTCAAAATGTCATTTGGATTTTGCCTCATGTTGAATAACTACTTTTTAAAGTCTCAATGTGACCAAAATTGCCCTTTTTACAGACTTTTTCTGCTACTCAGAAGCTTCTATTTCGACCAATTTCAGGCATTAAACTGACTCTAAACACACTTATTTTAGCTCCAAAAGTGATAATTCACATGCAATAGTCATTTACAGTCAAGAAATTTAACATTAAAAAATAACCATTTCTGACCATCTGGAGAAAGTTCGACAGGTCACGGGTCATCGTTTTTCATCAGTAAATTGAATTTTTGGACTGTAAAAAAATTGATTCAAAATTTCATTTGGATTGTGCCTCATGATGAAGAACTACTTTTTAAAGCCTCAATGTGACTAAAATTGCCATTTTTACAGACTTTTTCTGCTACTCAGAAGCTTCTATTTCTACCAATTTCAGGCATTAAAATGCCTCTAAACACACTTATTTTAGTTCCAAGAGTTCTAATTCACATGCAATAGTCATTTACAGTCAAAAGACAACACATTAAAAAATTACCATTTCTGACCATCTGGAGAAATTTCGACAGGTCACGGGTCATCGTTTTTCATCAGAAAATTGATTTTTTGGACTGTAGATAAATTGATTCAAAATGTCATTTGGATTGTGCCTCATGTTGAATAAATACTTTTTAAAGCCTCAATGTGACCAAAATTGGCATTTTTACAGACTTTTTCTCCTACTCAGAAGCTTCTATATCGACCAATTTCAGGCATTAAGCCGACTCTAAACACACTTATTTTAGTTCCAAAAGTGAAAATTCACATGCAGTAGTCATTTACAGTCAAAAAATTAAACATTAAAAAATTATCATTTTTGACCATCTGGAGAAAGTTCGACAGGTCATGGGTCATTGTTTTTCATCTGTAAATTGATTTTTTGGACTGTAAAAAAATTGATTCAAAATTTCATTTGGATTGTGCCTCATGTTGAATACCTACTTTTTAAAGCCTCAATGTGACCAAAATTGCCATTTTTACAGACTTTTTCTGCTACTCAGAAGCTTCTATTTTGACCAATTTCAGGCATTAAACTGACTCTAAACACACTTATTTTAGTTCCAAAAGTGATAATTCACATGCAATAGTCATTTACAGTCAAAAAATGTAACAATAAAAATTACAATTTCTGACCATCTTGAGAAAGTTCGACAGGTCACGGGTCATCGTTTTTCATCAGAAAGTTTATTGTTTGGACTGTAGAAAAATTGATTCAAAGTGTCATTTGGATTGTATCTCATGTTGAATAACTACTTTTTAAAGCCTCAATGTGACCAAAAAATTGCCATTTTGACAGACTTTTTCTGCTACTCAGAAGCTTCTATTTCGACCAATTTCAGGCATTAAAATGCCTATAAACACACTTATGTTTTTTTCCAAGAGTTCTAATTCACATGCAATAATCATTTACAGTCAAAAGACAACACATTAAAAAATTACCATTTGTGACCATCTGGAGAAAGTTTGACAGGTCACGGGTCATCGTTTTTCATCAGAAAATTTATTTTTGGGACTGTAGAAAAATTGATTCAAAATGTCATTTGGATTTTGCCTCATGTTGAATAACTACTTTTTAAAGTCTCAATGTGACCAAAATTGCCCTTTTTACAGACTTTTTCTGCTACTCAGAAGCTTCTATTTCGACCAATTTCAGGCATTAAACTGACTCTAAACACACTTATTTTAGCTCCAAAAGTGATAATTCACATGCAATAGTCATTTACAGTCAAGAAATTTAACATTAAAAAATAACCATTTCTGACCATCTGGAGAAAGTTCGACAGGTCACGGGTCATCGTTTTTCATCAGAAAATTGATTTTTTTGGACTGTAGAAAAATTGATTCGAAATGTCATTTGGATTCTGCCTCATGTTGAATAACTACTTTTTAAAGCCTCAATGTGACCAAAATTGCCATTTTTACAGACTTTTTCTCCTACTCAGAAGCTTCTGTTATGACCAATTTCAGGCATTAAACCGACTCTAAACACACTTATATTAGTTCCAAAAGTGAAAATTCACATGCAATAGTCATTTACAGTCAAAAAATTCAACATTAAAAAATTACAATTTTTGACCATCTGGAGAAAGTTCCACAGGTCACGGGTCATCGTTTTTCATCAGTAAATTGAATTTTTGGACTGTAAAAAAATTGATTCAAAATTTCATTTGGATTGTGCCTCATGATGAAGAACTACTTTTTAAAGCCTCAATGTGACTAAAATTGCCATTTTTACAGACTTTTTCTGCTACTCAGAAGCTTCTATTTCGACCAATTTCAGGCATTAAGCCGACTCTAAACACACTTATTTTAGTTCCAAAAGTGAAAATTCACATGCAATAGTCATTTACAGTCAAAAAATTAAACATTAAAAAATTATCATTTTTGACCATCTGGAGAAAGTTCGACAGGTCACGGGTCATCGTTTTTCATCAGAAAGTTTATTGTTTGGACTGTAGAAAAATTGATTCAAAGTGTCATTTGGATTGTATCTCATGTTGAATAACTACTTTTTAAAGCCTCAATGTGACCAAAAAATTGCCATTTTGACAGACTTTTTCTGCTACTCAGAAGCTTCTATTTCGACCAATTTCAGGCATTAAAATGCCTATAAAAACACTTATGTTTTTTTCCAAGAGTTCTAATTCACATGCAATAATCATTTACAGTCAAAAGACAACACATTAAAAAATTACCATTTGTGACCATCTGGAGAAAGTTTGACAGGTCACGGGTCATCGTTTTTCATCAGAAAATTTATTTTTGGGACTGTAGAAAAATTGATTCAAAATGTCATTTGGATTTTGCCTCATGTTGAATAACTACTTTTTAAAGTCTCAATGTGACCAAAATTGCCCTTTTTACAGACTTTTTCTGCTACTCAGAAGCTTCTATTTCGACCAATTTCAGGCATTAAACTGACTCTAAACACACTTATTTTAGCTCCAAAAGTGATAATTCACATGCAATAGTCATTTACAGTCAAGAAATTTAACATTAAAAAATAACCATTTCTGACCATCTGGAGAAAGTTCGACAGGTCACGGGTCATCGTTTTTCATTAGAAAATTGATTTTTTTGGACTGTAGAAAAATTGATTCGAAATGTCATTTGGATTCTGCCTCATGTTGAATAACTACTTTTTAAAGCCTCAATGTGACCAAAATTGCCCTTTTTACAGACTTTTTCTCCTACTCAGAAGCTTCTGTTATGACCAATTTCAGGCATTAAACCGACTCTAAACACACTTATATTAGTTCCAAAAGTAAAAATTCACATGCAATAGTCATTTACAGTCAAAAAATTCAACATTAAAAAATTACAATTTTGGACCATCTGGAGAAAGTTCGACAGGTCACGGGTCATCGTTTTTCATCAGTAAATTGAATTTTTGGACTGTAAAAAAATTGATTCAAAATTTCATTTGGATTGTGCCTCATGATGAAGAACTACTTTTTAAAGCCTCAATGTGACTAAAATTGCCATTTTTACAGACTTTTTCTGCTACTCAGAAGCTTCTATTTCTACCAATTTCAGGCATTAAAATGCCTCTAAACACACTTATTTTAGTTCCAAGAGTTCTAATTCACATGCAATAGTCATTTACAGTCAAAAGACAACACATTAAAAAATTACCATTTCTGACCATCTGGAGAAATTTCGACAGGTCACGGGTCATCGTTTTTCATCAGAAAATTGATTTTTTGGACTGTAGATAAATTGATTCAAAATGTCATTTGGATTGTGCCTCATGTTGAATAAATACTTTTTAAAGCCTCAATGTGACCAAAATTGCCATTTTTAGAGACTTTTTCTGCTACTCAGAATCTTCTATTTCGAACAATTTCAGGCATTAAACTGACTCTAAACACACTTATTTTAGTTCCAAAAGTGATAATTCACATGCAATAGTCATTTACAGTAAAAAAAATGTAAGATTAAAAAATTACAATTTCTGACCATCTGGAGAAAGTTAGACAGGTCATCGTTTTTCATCAGATAATTGATTTTTTGGACTGTAAAAAAATTGATTCAAAATGTCATTCGGATTGTGCCTCATGTTGAGTAACTACTTTTTAAAGCCTCAATATGACAAAAATTGCCATTTGTACAGACGTTTTCTGCTACTCAGAAGCTTCTATTTCGACCAATTTCAGGCATTAAAATGCCTCTAAACACACTTATTTTAGTTCCAAGAGTTCTAATTCACATGCAATAGTCATTTACAGTCAAAAGACAACACATTGAAAAATTACCATTTCTGACCATCTGGAGAAATTTCGACAGGTCACGGGTCATCGTTTTTCATCAGAAAATTGATTTTTTGGACTGTAGAAAAATTGATTCAAAATGTCATTTGGATTGTGCCTCATGTTGAGTAACTACTTTTTAAAGCCTCAATATGACAAAAATTGCCATTTGTACAGACGTTTTCTGCTACTCAGAAGCTTCTATTTCGACCAATTTCAGGCATTAAAATGCCTCTAAACACACTTATTTTAGTTCCAAGAGTTCTAATTCACATGCAATAGTCATTTACAGTCAAAAGACAACACATTGAAAAATTACCATTTCTGACCATCTGGAGAAATTTCGACAGGTCACGGGTCATCGTTTTTCATCAGAAAATTGATTTTTTGGACTGTAGAAAAATTGATTCAAAATGTCATTTGGATTGTGCCTTATGTTGAATAACTACTTTTTAAAGCCTCAATGTGACCAAAATTGCCATTTTTACAGACTTTTTCTCCTACTCAGAAACTTCTATTTCTACCAATTTCAGGCATTAAACCGACTCCAAACACACTTATTTTAGTTCCAAAAGTGATAATTCACATGCAATAGTCATTTACAGTAAAAAAAATGTAAGATAAAAAAATTACAATTTCTGACCATCTGGAGAAAGTTCGACAGGTCATCGTTTTTCATCAGATAATTGATTTTTTGGACTGTAAAAAAATTGATTCAAAATGTCATTCGGATTGTGCCTCATGTTGAGTAACTACTTTTTAAAGCCTCAATATGACAAAAATTGCCATTTGTACAGACGTTTTCTGCTACTCAGAAGCTTCTATTTCGACCAATTTCAGGCATTAAAATGCCTCTAAACACACTTATTTTAGTTCCAAGAGTTCTAATTCACATGCAATAGTCATTTACAGTCAAAAGACAACACATTGAAAAATTACCATTTCTGACCATCTGGAGAAATTTCGACAGGTCACGGGTCATCGTTTTTCATCAGAAAATTGATTTTTTGGACTGTAGAAAAATTGATTCAAAATGTCATTTGGATTGTGCCTCATGTTGAGTAACTACTTTTTAAAGCCTCAATATGACAAAAATTGCCATTTGTAAAGACGTTTTCTGCTACTCAGAAGCTTCTATTTCGACCAATTTCAGGCATTAAAATGCCTCTAAACACACTTATTTTAGTTCCAAGAGTTCTAATTCACATGCAATAGTCATTTACAGTCAAAAGACAACACATTGAAAAATTACCATTTCTGACCATCTGGAGAAATTTCGACAGGTCACGGGTCATCGTTTTTCATCAGAAAATTGATTTTTTGGACTGTAGAAAAATTGATTCAAAATGTCATTTGGATTGTGCCTTATGTTGAATAACTACTTTTTAAAGCCTCAATGTGACCAAAATTGCCATTTTTACAGACTTTTTCTCCTACTCAGAAACTTCTATTTCTACCAATTTCAGGCATTAAACCGACTCTAAACACACTTATTTTTGTTCCAAAAGTGAAAATTCACATGCAATAGTCATTTACAGTCAAAAAATTAAACATTTAAAAATTACCATTTTTGGCCATCTGGAGAAAGTTCGACAGGTCACGGGTCATCGTTTTTCATCAGTAAATTGATTTTTTGGACTGTAAAAAAATTGATTCAAAATTTCATTTGGATTGTGCCTCATGTTGAATAACTACTTTTTAAAGCCTCAATGTGACCAAAATTGGCATTTTTACAGACTTTTTCTTCTACTCAGGAGCTTCTATTTCGACAAATTTCAGGCATTATGCCGACACTAAACACACTTATTTTAGTTCCAAAAGTTATAATTCACATGCAATAGTCATTTACAGTCAAAAAGTGTAACATTAAAAAATTACCATTTCTGACCATCTGGAGAAAGTTCTACAGGTCACGGGTCATCGTTTTTCATCAGAAAATTGATTTTTTTGGACTGTAGAAAAATTGATTCAAAATGTCATTTGGATTGTGCCTCATGTTGAATAACTACTTTTTAAAGCCTCAATGTGACCAAAATTGCCATTTTTACAGACTTTTTCTGATACTCAGAAGCTTCTATTTCAACCAATTTCAGGCATTAAACTGACTCTAAACACACTTATTTTAGTTCCAAAAGTGATAATTCACATGCAATAGTTATTTACAGTCAAAAAATTTAACATTAAAAAATTACCATTTCTGATCATCTGGAGAAAATTCGACAGGTCACGGGTCATCGTTTTTCATCAGAAAATAGATTTTGTCATTTGGATTTTGCCTCATGTTGAATAACTACTTTTTAAAGTCTCAATGTGACCAAAATTGCCATTTTTACAGACTTTTTCTCCTACTCAGAAGCTTCTATTTCGACCAATTCAGGCATTAAAATGCCTCTAAACACACTTATTTTAGTTCCAAGAGTTCTAATTCACATGCAATAGTCATTTACAGTCAAAAAACAACACATTAAAAAATTACCATTTCGGACCATATGGACAAATTTTGACAGGTTTTTCATCAGAAAATTGATTTTTTGGACTGTAGAAAAATTGATTCAAAATGTCATTTGGATTTTGCCTCATGTTGAATAACTACTTTTTAAAGCCTCAATGTGACCAAAATTGCCATTTTTACAGACTTTTTCTCGTACTCAGAAGCTTCTATTTCGACCAATTTCAGGCATTAAGCCGACACTAAACACACTTATTTTAGTTCCAAAAGTGAAAATTCACATGCAGTAGTCATTTACAGTCAAAAAATGTAACATTAAAAAACTTACCATTTCTGACCATCTGGAGAAAAATCGACAGGTCACGGGTCATTGTTTTTCATCAGAAAATTGATTTTTTGGACTGTAGAAAAATTGATTCAAAATGTCATTTGGATTTTGCCTCATGTTGAATAACTACTTTTTTAAACCTCAATGTGACCAAAATTGCCATTTTTACAGACTTTTTCTCCTTCTCTGAAGCTTCTATTGAGACCTATTTCAGGCATTAAAATGACTCTATTGCATGTGAATTAGAACTCTTGGAACTAAAATAAGTGTGCTTAGTCATTTACAGTCAAAAGACAACACATTAAAAAATTACCATTTTTGACCATCTGGAGAAAGTTCGACAGGTCACAGGTCATCGTTTTTCATCAGAAAATTGATTTTTTGGACTGTAGAAAAATTGATTCAAAATGTTATTTGGATTGTGCCTCATGTTGAATAACTACTTTTTTAAGCCTCAATGTGACCCAAATTGCCATTTTTAGAGACTTTTTCTCCTACTCAGAAGCTTCTATTTCGACCAATTTCAGGCATTAAACCGACTCTAAACACACTTATTTTAGTTCCAAAAGTGAAAATTCACATGCAATAGTCATTTACAGTCAAAAAATTTAACATTAAAAAATTACCATTTCGGACCATCTGGAGAAAGTTCGACAGGTCACGGGTCATCTTTTTTATCGGAAAATTGATTTTTTGGACCGTAGAAAAATTGATTCAAAATGTCATTTGGATTGTGCCTCATGTTGAATAACTGCTTTTTATAGCCTCAATGTGACCAAAATTGACATTGTTACAGACTTTTTCTCCTACTCGGAAGCTTCTATTTCGACCAATTTCAGGGATTAAACGGACTCTAAACACACTAATTTTAGATCCAAAAGTGAAAATTCACATGCAATAGTCATTTACAGTCAAAAAATTAAACATTAAAAAATTACCATTTTTGACCATCTGGAGAAAGTTCGACATGGCACGGGTCATCGTTTTTCATCAGAAAATTGATTTATTGGACTGTAAAAAAATTGATTCAAAATTTCATTTGGATTATGCCACATGTTGAATAACCACTTTTTAAAGCCTCAATGTGACCGAAATTGCCATTTTTACAGACTTTTTCTCCTACTCTGAAGCTTCTATTTCAACCATTGCGTGGCCTCCATTAACTGGTAAGAGAGCCGGGACTCTAACTCTGAGACCAGGACCTAGGCCGCAGGGGCCCGGAAACCCCGACTCTGAGGCAAGTCATTCCTGAAACTCCTATTGGACCTATCTGTACTGTTGCAGCATGTGTGGGGTCAGGAAGAGGCGAATCAACAGCCGCCATGCCAGTGTGGTAGGATAAGGTCACTGTGGGCTGGAGCTGAAAGAGGCTGCTTGAATTCCTAGCTCCCTTCGCCTGGTTGAGCTCAACCTCCGTCATTCAAGGAGAACAAGCATGGTCCGCTTTCTCTTTCGTCCGTTGTGAAAGCTTTCTTGTCTTTATGGGGCCATGTGTTTGAAACACATGGCCCCATAAAGATAAGAAAGCTTTCACGACGCACGGAAGGCAGACGAGCCCGTCCAAATGGGACGGCTCAAAAAGCCGAACAAAAACATCACGAACAGCTCTTTCCAATGGCTGGCCACCGTTTAGCATAAACGGTGATGCCAGACAATGGAAAAGAGGGGCGGGGCTTAATGCCCTTTACAGAAAATACCTGAAATCATTAAATCTCGCCAGCGAGACTGCGCATGTGCGCAGACTACGCCAGGCGAGACCTAAAAAAACACAAGTGGGCAGGGGAGCTGCGTTGCACCGCGAGACAGCTGGGATCCAGGGAGAGACATGGGTAGGAGAGTGAAGAGCACAAACCCAGTACCTCGCTGGCAAGAGCTGTGGTGATGAAAAAAAGCGCAGCCGCCATGCTAAAAGATGGAGCACAGCGGGCGCCATGTTGATGAAAGAATGCTCCCGCCATGCCAGTAACAAACAACAAGTAATAACAACAGCCCATGACAATTACAACGGCCCGATAAGAACTGCAAAAGTGAAGTCCTATTGTCGCATCAGATTACACATTTATGAGAAGTGACGCATGAAAGCAGCGATGCGTCACTTCTCATAAATGAGGCCCAATATGTCTTGAAGAGACAGCACATGCAGTGCATGCGCTGCCTAGCCAAGACCTAAAAATGGTACCTTACTTGTGTGGGTGGGCCCGCAACAGTAAAGGGCACAAAACGCAACATGGACAGATCACATTTTTCCACTCAAGACTAACTGTCTTTTGCAATTTGCATGGCTGTGGATTTTGGACCCTAGGCAGGCACTTAGGGAAACCTATTAAACCCATACATTTCTGAAAACTAGATAGCCAGGGGATAGCCAGGGGAGTCCATGATGGGTGTGACTTGTGTGGCTCTCATCTGGTTTTGTAATGCAGAAGCCCTTACAAACCTCACATTTTGATTACAAATCACATGTACCTCATATTTCTGTGAGGGGAAGTTCTGGAATCTGGGTGAGAGCCACAAATTTCCTTCCACACAGTGTCCCTCCATGTCCCCTGATAAAAATCATACTTTCCTTGTGAGGGTGGGCCTAGTGTCTACTTCAGGAAAGGGTCCTAAACCAACATGGTCAAATCAAATGTTGCCACTCAAAATTACCCATGTTTTGCAATAGGAGTAGCTGTAGAGTTTGGACCCTGGCTTAGTCATCATCTAGGGAAACCTACCAAACTCACATATTTCTGAAAACTAGTCACACAGGGGAATCCAGGATGGTGTGACTTGTGTGGCTCTCACCAGGTTTTGTTACCCAGAAGGCCTTGCAGACCCAAAATTATGGCTAACAATGTACAGTTTCCTCATAATCTAGCAGGAGACACAAATGTCCTACCACACTGCATTCCTCCAAATCTTCCGATATACATGTTACCTCACTTGTGTGGGTGAACCTAGCTCCCATTACAGGAAAGGTCCCAAAACACAACATGGACAGAACACGTTTTCCCACTCAAAACCAGCCCTTTTTCCAATTTGGGTAACTGTGGATTCTGGGACCTAGCACATCATCTCGTCAGGTTTTCTTACCCAGAATTCCTTTCAAGCTGCAAATTGTGGCTAAAATTGCACATTTTCCTCATATTTATGTAAGGGAAAGTTCTGTAATCTGGAGGGAGCCAAAAATGTCCTACCACCCAGCTTTCCACTACGTCATCTGATAAAAATGGCACCTAACTTGTGTGGGTGTCCCTAGCTCTCATAACAGGAAAGGTCAGCTGGCACTGGAGAAAGCTACCAAACATGCACATTTCTGAAAACTAGACAGCCATGGCAGTCCAGAGTGTGGTGACTTGTTTGGCTCTCACCAGGTTTACTTATCCAGAAGCCCTTGCCAGCCTAAATTTTGGCTAAAAATGTACATTTGCTCATCGTTCTGTGAAAGAAAGGCATGGAATCTGCAGGGAGTCACGCATGTCCTACTACCGAGCGTTCACCACATGTCTTCTGATAACAGTGGTTCCTCACTTGTGTGGAAGGGTCTAGCGCAGCGTCAGGATAGGGCACTAATTGCAACATGGAGAGATCAAAGTTTTCCAGGCAAAACCAATCCTTTCTTTGCAATTAGGGTATCTGTTAATTATGGGCCCTAGCTCAGCAGGCACCCATGGAAACCTTCCAAACCACACATTTCATTCATTTTCATTTTAGTTCTATTGAAGGTGGGGCTGCTGATAGGGTTAGGCAGAGACCACTCCTGCTAGCTGCAGAAGATGAACAGCAGGTTTCTGTATGAGTCCCCAGGGTTCGCGGTGGTGTGAGGAGAGGTCACAGCAATGGCATTCAGACTCTGCCCCCTTCAGCTTTCCATCTATAGTAATATTCAACAGCTCCTGCTCACCTCCTATTCACTGGATCCAAGCATTGCTGATTGGAGAAGCAGCTAACCAGTCCTCACTGATCCCTGTGGCCAGTGCATGCGATCCATCCAAGTGCCCCTATTGCTGTAGCCTCTGTACCATTCGCTGGTTCCCTACAGATTACTAGTTACTTTGCCTCCAAATCCGCCAGCTGCTGCTGTCCTTATCCCATGTCTGCGCATCATTCATTAGTCTCTACCCCAGCCTGCAGCAACTGCTAGCGCAGTACTCAACAACCCATGTGACCACTAAACAGCACCATGCCACTAACATCCAGTGCCCCAACCCAAGCAATATCACACTGACGCCTCTAGCCAAAGTCTATGCAGCATCTAACCAAAACCTGCGGCCAGTAGTGAGATGGCATAAAAATGACTGTTACATCGCCAATCAAGCTACAAGAACGATCAGGCCCAAAGTTGTGCAAGGTCCATCTATATGACAAACGTTCCCAAATTTCACCACACACGAAGCATGAGGGCGAGAACACCTTGATAAACAAATCCACACATTGGATTCTCATGGTGAGAGGATGTAGATCGGTCATTAGGGAGGACGTTCTATGGGCAAAGAGGCTATCACATCATAACTCCCCAACTGATTCTATAGAGTTACATCTTAGGGAAGTGAACCTATTCTACAACATTATAGCCCTAGAGGCAAGATAATGCCCACCTACCCAAACGGGTATTAGACTAAAATACAATCCCTTCAGCACCTCACAGCTGTGAGCAACTACTAGACAAGGCATCCTTTTGAGTTCTGATTATCAACGATTGACTGATAAGCCAGGCCGGTCCAGTCTACTCATTACTCCCCTCTACAAGAAAGGCTGAACATTTAGGAATCGCACTGAGACACCATGTTGACCTAATATCATTAACTCCTAAGCCCTGTAGTCTGGGGTCGCCTGACCCGCAACAGCTCACAAGCATTAACCCAGAGGGAGGGTCCAAACTCGGCTAGATTCTACTGTAGGCCAAGAAACAGATCATATTTCGAATGAGATACAACCAATCCACCCAGCTCTTGGAAGAACAACTCTTATATTCTGCATACTATCATAGAATTTTGCTGAAGTGAAGTCCAAGCTGGTGATGGAGCAAAGTCTTGTGGAAAAGAGACTTGTTCGGAAGCAATCCACTCGTTTAGCTCATTAACAAGTTATTAATAAAGTTTTGTGAAAACTAATATGCACTACATGAACACGCAGGTCAGTGAAGCTTGCGTATGTGTGTACTAATACGGATAACAATGAGAAGGACTAATATCGCTTTAAACGGGAAATCTGTTTTGCACATGCGTCAACTACATCTACGTAGGATGATGAACTAATGCTTGGAGGGAAATTCTGGAGCATGAGCAGAAGCATCTAAAATGGAGTCTTGGAGGCTCACTTGCATGGCACCTGCTTAGCCGAAATAAAAACAAGCTATTTTACAAATGCTAAAGCGGGGAAAGTTATTAATACGTAAAATGGGATAGAGGAGAGGTGGGTGGTATACAGTGAAAACACTTTATTTGTGATATTAATATTTGTCTTTCTGACTTTATCATTAGTGTGTATTTGGGCCTCTCTCGCATAACTGAATTGAGCTGGGTGACGTGAAATCTGCGCATGTCCACTGAAGCGAACCATGAAGGACATGACAAAGCAGTTAAAAGGGAGCCAAAGGGCAAGTGTTACAAGAATGAGAACAGGATGGTGAAGAGTTCAGCAATGAAGAATCGCATTCATAATGAAATAAAATGTTTCTAATGCAGATAACATGGGTGCATGGGAATAAAATGTATGAATAAAAATTAAGGGGATGGGTTTGCGAACAATAGATAGTTGAATTAATTTGTGTGACATGTAAGCATGGTGTGATGGAGCTTCCCCCTTGCCTGACCAATCAAATTTAGTATTTTTATGATATTGAAACATTAATGGGTGGAACATGCAGAACGAAAGGTATAATTAAGATAGCTTTAGTTAGTTAGTCAGATGACGACAGAGTGGATAGAGACTTGCCGAATGCAGATTATGAAGCCTTGCAGATGGGGAGAGAAGCCGATGCTGTGAAATGCTGAGTTGCTGATGAGGGGTTGACCGCAGAACCTGAAGCAGAACTTTCTATCCTAATTTAATTGGGTTAGATCAGAAGATTGCAGAAGAATCTCGTGGAGGAAGAGAGTGTCAGAGAGGGGTGCTGCACAACCGTCGGTATTCTAGAGAGGTCAACTATGCTGTTCTGATTCCTGACCTGAAGTCTTTGTCTCCTGACTTATCCCGGGGGACCCTTACCAGCCTTTTGGCCAGGGGGTTGGTCCTTCACACCATCCTTGGTAATTATAATTTCTCGTTATTTGCCGATGTCCTTTTCTCTCTGTCCTCTCCCTTTCTGAGCATTGATTATTGTGTGAGTCCGAGGTATATGTTCGTGTTTATGAATGAATGAATGAATGAATGAATGAAATTAAATTTATAACGCGCAAAACTCAGCCCCAAGGGCATCAAGGCGCCTAACATAATACCTTGAGTAGCCGTGCAGTGTTAGTGATATGCTTTCCTGAAAAACCAGGTCTTGAGGGCTCCCTTAAAGAGGGGCAAGGATGAAATGGCCTTGAACTCAGAGGGGAGCGCGTTCCACAGACGCGGAGCAACCGATGCAAAGGCTCTAGCTCCCCATCTTGTCTTCTTGGTAGGGGGGATGACAAGGAGATTCTGTTGTGAAGATCCAAGACATCTGCTAGGTACATATTTAAAAAGCAAGGATCCTAGTCCATCAGTCGGTCCTGCCATGAGGGCCTTGTGGACTAGGCAAACAATTTTAAAAGAGATGCGATGTTCAATGGGCAACCAGTGAAGATTCTTCCTGGCCAGTGTGGCGGAGGCAGAGCTAGGAAGGTCAAGAACAAATCTTGCTGCTGCATTC
The DNA here is from genome assembly GCF_964204655.1 of Triturus cristatus. Lineage (NCBI taxonomy): Eukaryota > Metazoa > Chordata > Amphibia > Caudata > Salamandridae > Triturus > Triturus cristatus. The sequence goes on from NC_140589.1 coordinate 966,657,452, forward strand.
TGTGTTACTTGTAGGCGCAGTAACAATCCCTTGTTGATCTGAGTGTATAGTGCGTTACAGTAATCTAAGCGAGACCCGACCAGTGCTACGGCTGTTTGTTTCCTTGCTTGTGGAGATAAATAGTGAGCTATTCTACGGAGGATTTTTAGAACTCCCCAGCAGGTAGCTACAGTTCTATTAATCTGTAGGTTCATGGCCAGCTCTGTGTCAAAAATGACCCCCAGGTTCTTTGCCGACTGTGAAGGGGTCGGACACGTCCCCAATAGTGGCGGCCACCATTCATTTGACCAGGCATCCCTATCCTTTCCAAAAATCAGCACCTCAGTCTTGTCGCCATTCAACCTCAGAGAATTGAGGGTCATCCAGTCGGCTATCGACTGCATGCAGCTCCTGAAACCAGATGCCGAGGTGCTGATGGATTGTGACATGGACACCATGATCTGCGTGTCGTCAGCATACGACACTACCTCCATCCCCTGGGATCTTACTAGTCTAGCAAGTGGGGCCACATAGATGTTAAATAGGGTCGGACTTAAAGCCGACCCTTGTGGCACCCCACATTGCAGAGACTTTACAGGGGAGAGGTAATTGTCCATTTTGACCCTCTGCTCTCTGAGGTCTAGAAAAGAGGATAGCAGGTTAAGGGCGGACCCCTCCACCCCCATCTCCCTTAGTCGAGATGTTAAGACCAAGGGAGAGAGGGTGTCGAATGCAGCGGTCAGATCCAGTAAAACCAATATCGTGGTCTGACCTTTATCTACATTCATCCTGATGTTATTAGTCACAACAGTGAGTGCAGACTCTGTGCTATGTAGTTTTCTGAACCCATGTTGAGTTTGATCAAGGAAACCAGAAGAGTCTAGGAATGCCGACAAACAATGGTTCAAATGCATCTCAAGCATTTTAGCTGGGGCAGGTAAGAGAGAGATTGGTCTAAAATGTTTTAACACTGCCGGATCCAGAGAGGGTTTCTTCAATAACGGCTTAACAATGGCTCTCTTCCAGACTGAGGGGAATACACCGTATTGTAAGGCACTATTCATAACATCCAAGATGTGGGGCAGGGGGGTGTCCCTACATTCCTTCAGAATTTTAGGAGGACAAGGATCCAGAGGAGAGGAAGATTTAGTCCGATTCAGCAGGAGGTTGAGATTTTCAAGTGTAATAGGGGGAAATTTAGTAAGGATCTTGTCAGGGTCCTTTGACCAGGTTTCTAATATTGCCAGATCCGTAGTTGTATGTGTTTCCAAAAGTTTCTTCTGTGTTTCCAATTGCATGGAGATGTCCACAATTTTAGTATGGAAGAAACTAGCGATGTTGTCACAGAGCTCCTGCGAACCTGTTATAGGATCAGGTGTCTGTAATGAACAGAGGGAATCTACGATTTTAAAGAGTTCCCTCGATGAGGTCAAGGATGTAGTGATATTGGAGAAGTAGTCTTGTTTAGTTTTAATGACAGAGGATTTATAGATCTTCAGGGAGCTTTTATAGCGCTCTCTATCCTTAGGGTCCCATGTCCTCCTCCACTGCCTTTCCTGTCTCCTACAGCCTTGTCTCATCAGCCTAAGTTGCTCCCCAAACCACGGGGCAGAAGGTTTACGCCTTGCAGCATACCTAAGGGTAGCAGGAGCTAGAGTATCCACTGCCTCACGAATACAGTTGTCTAGTTCCCAGGCTGCCTTCTCTGGGTCTAACGTCCGGGATTGGGTTTCAAGAAACGGGGCCAAGGATTCATTAGAGATGTTTTTATAATTTCGCTTATACTCTCTTGCAGAAAGCTCCTTCATGGGAAGCTTTATACCAACTGCGGTAAATACGATAGGGACTGCTAGGTGATCTGTCCAAATTAGCTGTTCTGGTGAGCCTGACGAAATTCGGGAGTCATTAGAAAAAATTGCGTCAAGAGTATGGCCTGCTCTGTGTGTAGGTTCCCTAACCAACTGTTTGAAACCACAGGCCTCCATAGGATCAATCAGGGATAAAATGTCTTTAGATGTGATATCCTCTAAATGGCAGTTAAGGTCCCCTAAGATGGTAAAGCGCGGTTTGCCAGCGTATGGTTCTAATAGACTAAACAAGTCACTACAGAACTGAGATCTCAGCCCAGGGGGCCTATACAGCAAAATCCCAGAGAATGACGAGGAAGGCGAAGATGCGATACAGAAATGTAGGGCCTCAAAGGGGTCCGATGGCTTTGACAGAGCCTTAGTTCTACATGTGAACCGTGACTGGTAAAGAATAGCTAAGCCACCACCTCTACGTTTAGCTCTGTCTAATCTCTGAAGAGCATAGTTCTCAGGGATGGCTAGAAGGAGATCATGTCCCGATGAGTCTGTTGCCCAAGTTTCCGTAACGAACACCCACGGTGGGTTCCTAGCTGTCACGAAGTCATGAAAAAAGATGTTATTTTTAATAATGGAACGTGCATTGATCAAATATCCTCTCTCAGCAGAATCCTCATTAAAAGATTGGCAGGGTGGCTGTACACTATTAATAGCAGCGGGGATAGTGAATAAATCGGACCTACATGTATCACATATAACTCCTTCGCGAAGAGCCTCCGGAGTATATCTATGGAGGCAGGAGCGCGAGCTAGGTCTCATAGCGAGCACTTCCTGAAAGGAGTATGTGTACGTTACCTTAGAGGAGAGGTCTGGTGTCCCCCTACTCAACCCGCCCTGCAGCCCGTCCTCTGCGCGGACGAGCGCAGACGGGCTGGACTCTGGCGCGACTCCGGTGCGCTCCGGCTGCGCGTACACGCTGCGCGCTACCACCATAACCTTAAATAGATATGAAGCACGCCCTCCTGACAACTAGAGCGCAACCCAATATGGCGGCGGTAATTTATGAATTGAATTTTCTCTCCTATGAATGATGGTGACTGCGCTGTATATTTTTAGATGCTTCACACACATTTAATTTAGACAAAGATTTAAACAGGCCTGAGTCTGTGGTTATTTACTTCATAAATAAATGAATAGTTAAAGTTATATTAATTATCACCTTCAACTAGTTCAACTAATGGTCCATCGAACAGAGGAAACAACTTCTTGATCAGTGAAGGGTTAGAGATGAACAGAGGTAACGAATAACTAATCCTGAATATTATTGAATCTTTAAACTTGACAACCAGCGGTTTAATCAAATGTGAATTTATGGGCCCAGGTGAGTATATGGTAGTGGAGTATCTGATGTTGGTATACCGCTGGATCAGTTTTCTGATAGCAGAGCTATGGTTATGGACTAGTTTGGTGATAAATATTGAATATTGATTTATGTTTAACAAAAGAGTTAGTGTCTTGTTTTGTGTCGTCTAGAAGCACAGGTACAGAAGATACTTGGGCATCCCGGGAATGGAATTTGAATAGCGGGTGGTGACAGAAGCCACACTACAGAAGGTTACTCGTCTGTTGTCATAATACTGAGAAGCTACAGAGGGCTGGCAGTGTTATATTAGGGACTATATCGTGTAAAAGTAGAGTGCGAGTGATAGCAGAGGGTTCGCTGGTGAAACTTTGATCCTATTTCCCAAAAGGGGTAACATTGAAGGAGTAAAAGGTTCTCCCGAGCTTGAATGAAGAGTAAACATGGGATTTTACTGGTAGTGAAAAGGAATCTGGAACAGGTTGCAATCTAACCTTTGTTTAGTGGAGCAGACATAGTAGCACTTTTTTTATGTTGTTACAAACAGATTTTTAAATTAGAAAAGTTAAAGAAATAACTTATTGTGTTACCTTGTGAAGGGAGGGTCAGTCGCAGGAGTTATACTGACATCACAAATAGCCACGCTGGGATTGGTTGAAACTGCGTGACGTGAGCAAATTGTAAAGGGAGGGTCAGTAGCAAGGAGCAATACTGACGTCACAAAAGGCTGTGCTAGGATTGGTCAGACAACAAGCGCAAGTCTGAGTCTGATTGGTTGGTAGATAGAAGCTGCGTTAGGATTGGCTGAAAGGGGACTTGTATGTTGAGTTCAAATTTGACTGCTGGTGTGAGTCGCGCTGACATAGGACGGGACGTAGGTAATAGAGTTCGAAGGTATACAGAAGACTCTTTTCTATATCATCCGTCGGAAATGTTTGGAGAAAGTAAGAAAATGACGTTAATAAAGAAAATTAAAAATGTCTCTAAGAAGGACAAGCCTGTGATGACTAGAGAGGGAATTCTTATTCCACCATCTAAAACGCCTGCTTCATTTATGATGATGGAAAGAGGATATTTTACTTGTGTATGGTTGGAGAATTGGGTGGAGTATACAAAAGGTGATGGTGTTTTGGCTTTTCCAGATCATGGTACTTTTAATGTAAAGATACTTCAGAATTTGAGAGATAGAATGAATATGTTAGAACCAAATCCTAGATTGACACAGTATGAAGCTTTAGAAGAATGGGAGATTGAGGCATTTGAACGTGAAAAATTCAGAAGTGTTCGGAGATTTAGAAGATTTTTGCCTAGATATCTGTATGAATCACGTGGAGATCAAATGAAGTGTTGGAGAAGAGCTGTAGTGACAGAGGGTTTATATCCAGTATTAATGGCTGAAGAGAAGTGAGAAAGCAAGTGTAAAGAAAAGACGAAACACATGAATACGACAGGATATGGCGAATCAGATGATGAATTATTGGAGGATATTTTTATTAATAACCCTCCACCGTACCAAGAAGAACCTAGTAGGGTCACCCCCAAGTGCACTAGTGATAGGAACGCCTTTAATCCCACAAATTTTACATTGTACATCAGTTAATAGGGTGTTGCAAGATAATGAGCAAGAAGCCTTCAATAAAACTAGGGAAGAATTAGTTCAGAAAATAAGCCAATTGAATTTAAATGCCGAGGCTTTGACAGTGCCAGTGATTCTTGGTCCTGTTATCCCACTGTATGGAGATAAAAAGGTTTGCCCGAAACCTCAAGTTGTGACAATTCCTTTGAATAATCCTAGAAAAGAAGTAGTGATGTCTGATGATCAGGCCAGTGAGAGTGATTCAGTTATTTCCATAATGGATCTCCCAATAATGGAACCTTTAGCCGAAACTCCAAAGAGAGTTTGACCTGTGACCTGGAAAGTTGAAAAAAAGGGGTCTATGGTCCCAATAAGAACAGGAGGTTCAACAATGGTTACTCCTACGGATTTAGAGAGATGGGCACAGGGAATAGAAAAACAAAACTCACAAGCAAAGATTACAGATATCAGCAGATTGAAAGTAGATTTAGAAGAAATGATAGCTGGTAATGTGAGCACAGATAGATTGAACATCTATTGTTATTCTTATGCAAGAGCATAACCCGGAGAGCAAAAGTATTTCATGAGAAATTAACAGAAGTTGCCTCAGAGACTGGAATAGATATAGGGAGATCGAAACTATTGCAAAAACCATATTGAGTGGAGTTTACTGAAAAGGATTTAGAAAGTGGGAATGCTTCTGGTAAAAGACTACAGATAAAAGAGTTGATGAATATTTTGCGAAAATGCAGAGGCATTGACACATGGAGTGTCAGGTGGACAAGAAAGAAAGAGGAAGTACAAGGGAGAGAAGCGTCATCTACATTTCCGGGGGGAGAGAGTCAGATAAGGTTTAGAGAATATGTCCAATGAGGGAAGTTCCTGGTGGTGGAAATGTTCATGTTCCTTGGAGCAGACAGGATATTTGATCATTTACGAATGATTTCCCTAGATTGAGAGAAAAACCTGTGGAATGGTACAAGCAAGTGGAAAGATTTGTGAAAGTCTCAAATGATTTGTTAAAGGATCTGGATGGTTTAGTTAATATAGTGGTACCTGCTGATTTATGGACAGAGTGTAAAATCACAGTTGATTGGCCAAGTGAGGAATATGCAAGAGATCCTAAAACAGGAGTGCCATCAGAGGAGGTGATGAAGAAGTATCACCAGGTGATTACTTTCTTGAAAGGGAAGATCCCTCCTAAAGAGACTGATTGGGTAAAGATAGATAGAACGACTCAGGTGCCAAAAGAATCTGTACACCCGTACTATGAAAGATTGTTGCAGGTATTCAAGCAGTATAGTTGATTTGAGAACATTGGTGATAAGGATATGGGACATTTTGTGTATCGGTTTGTGTATGGTCTGAATCCAGAGATTAGTCAGATGATTCAACAGCACATGTTAAACTGGCAGAGCAAGACAATAGACGAAATATAGAAATATGCAAAGTATTGTGAGGACGATATTGAGGCAAAACATAGAAAGCTAAAAGAGAAAATGATGTGGACACAAGTGAAATTAGCAGAGCAGCAGGAAACAAAATTAATTACTCAAACTAATAATCCGACAAAAGAACAGAGTCAGAGTGAACAAGTGTTGAATGGTGGTAAAGGATGAGGACGAATGAGTAGAGAGGAAGCAATGAAGAAATTTCCTTGTCACGCGTGCGGAAAGCATGGACATTGGAAGAACGAGTGTAAAAATGTCCAGAATAATAATTGGGCAAATCAAAATTTTAATCCGCAGATGCAGGATGAGGTGGTTGCAACAACAACAGCAGCGGCAGGTAGTTACTCCACAGTATCAGGTGCTACAACCTCCTATGCCAAACCATGTGAACATTAAAAAATACAGTGCGAACACCAGATTTCATGGAAAAAGTGGTAAGAATACCTCTGTGGCTTCACAATATTTTTTACAGAATGATGAAGATGATTCGGACTGTGTACAATGACGGTGCCTGAAGGGGGGTAGGAAGAGGAATGCGTGCTTGGCGCATCCTTGTCGGTAGATCAGACAAGTCCATTTATTGACGGGAAGGTGGAAGGTAATGACATCACTTTTCTATTGGACACTGGTGCTACTCGGTCTACTGTGAGAACAGCAGACATCCCAAACCTACCCCTCTCGGAAGAAACTATCCAAGTTGTAGGAGTGTCAAACAAACAGATTAGAACCCCAGTTACAAGACCAATGGAAGTGCATATTGGAAATTTTAAAGACATGCATCGATTAATGGTATGCGATTCAAGCCCAGTAATATTGTTAGGAAGAGACCTATTGTGCAAAATGAATTACACAATCTATTTTACGCCTGATGATGTTGCTTTCCAAACACCTGTTGAAGATGTTGTTTATAAGATGATGCTAGCTAAGCAAGATACAGAGGTGGATGAAATGTTTTCATTACTAACTGAAAATAAATTACCAGAAGAGTTGAGAACTACAGTGAATCCAGAAGTGAGGGATTTTTCAGGAAAAGATATAGGGCTAAGGTCAAATGTAGATCCAGTAAAAATAGTGGTATAAGAGGGTGCAGTTTATCCAAGCACACGACAGTACAAAATGAGTCCAGAAGTAAAAGCAGGAGTTGCTCCAGTAATTGACCAAATGATTGAACAAGGAATTCTAAAAGAAATAATGGGTAGTCCTTGTAATTTGCCAATTATGGGAATAGTGGTAAGTACAGGATAGTACATGATTTCTGGAAAATGAACAAGATTGTAGTGCCTTGTTGCCCAGTGGTGCCAAATCCGGCAGTGATTCTTTATCAAATACCCTGAAATGCAAGTTGGTACACATTAATTGATTTGTGCCAAGCATTCTTTTCCATTCCTTTACATCCAGACAGCCAGTATCTTTTTGCCTTCCAGTTTGGAGATCGTGTTTTGGCATGGTACCGAGTTCTCCAGGGTATACAGAGAGTCAAATTCTGAAAAAGTGTCTAGGCTCATTAATCATGCCTGGGAAATCAGTTCTGGTTCAGTACATTGATGACCTATTGGTGGCATCAATGACACGAGAAGACTGTGTCACTGACACAATTGCATTACTGAACCATTTGGCCGAAGGAGGACACAAGGTGTCTCCAGAGAAATTGCAGTTTTCTCAACAAGAAGTTAGATGTTTAGGGCATAAAATAGAAAGAGGAGTTAGAAAAGTGACACCAGAAAGACTACAAATAATCAAATAAATGCAACAACCTCAGACATAGAAGGGTATGAGAATGTTTTTGGGAGTGGTTGGGTGTTGTAGGCAGTGGATAAATAGCTTTCCCTGCTAGCGAAACCATTGATACAATTGACTCAGAAAAGTGTGAAAGATCCAATTGATTGGAATGATGAATGTTTGGAAGCATCTGTAAAATTGCTAAATTGTCTGTGTGAGGCCCCTGCCTTGGGCATGCCTGATTATTCAAAAGAATTTGCACTGTTCTGTTATGAGAGAGAACATTGTGCACTCTCAGTTTTAACACAGAGACATGGATTAAGCCGAAGTCTAGTGGCATATTTCTCTGCCACCTTGGATCCAGGGGCTTCAGCCTTACCTGGCTGCTTAAAAGCAGTAGCTGCTACTTGTATGAGTCTGGAGCAGAGTGAGTCAATTGTGATGGGACATCCTGTAAAGGTATATGTTCCACATTCGGTTGAAATTCTTTTAACAAGGACGTGAACACAGCACCTCACTCCCAGTCGGATGACAAAGTATGAGAGAGTGATTTTGGGAGCAGAGAATGTGACGGTGATAAGGTGTACAATAATGAATCCTGCCACATTATTGCCAGATCCATGCTTTGAAGAAGTGAACGATGAAGTTCATCATGATTGTTTGGATGTGACTGAATTGCGTACTAAGCCCAGCCCAGACATAAAAGAAGCACCTTTGACAGAATCAGACCATGTATTATTCGTAGATGGGTCATGTCTGAGAACAGAAGGAGGAGGGTTAAGTGCTGCATACGCTGTATGTAAAATATCAGGAGTCATTGAAGCATCCTGTTTACCGGGAGTCAAATCTGCTCAAGTAGACGAATTGGTGGCCTTAACAAAGGCATGCAAAATTGCGAAAAATTGGAGAATAACCATATTCACGGACGGATACTCAATATGGTTTTGGAGTTGTGCATGATTTTGGCCAGCTCTGGATTCAAAGGGGAATTCTGACTTCTTCAGGATCTCCTATAAGAAATAGCAAAAATGTAAAAGATGTATTGGAAGCATTACAATTGCCAAAAGAAGTAGCGGTTGTTAAATGTGCTGCACATCAGTCAGGAAATGACTATGTAACAGCATGTAATAGATATGCAAATCAAATTGCTCAATACTGTGCAAAAAATACAATGGCAATTTATAGAAAAATGGAAACAGATTAAACCAGCTGCCAACTTATGTTTTTCTCAGTTTTAGAAACATGGGATGAGGTAAGACAGTTGCAGGAGGAAGTGGAGAAAAAGGAAAGAGAAATCTGGATAATGTCAGGTTGTAGAAAAAGAACAGAAGATGAAGTGTGGGTGTTCTCAGATGGCAGACCAGTCATGCCAGATTGCCTACTATCTAAAATGGCAAGGGTATACCATGGGACAACACATATTGTCAGGGACTCAATGATCAGACTATTCAGACAAAATTGGTATAATCCAAAGTTTAGGGTAGTTGCAGAAAGCATTTGCCAAAGATGCTTAATCTGTCAGCAGCAAAATCCAGGCAGAAAGACAGTGCTTAGTTGGGGGAAAATTGGAAAGGTAGAAGGACCATTTGCCAGGCTGCAGCTAGACTTCATCGAGTCGCCTCTGTGCAATGGATTGAAGTATGTGTGCCTGTTCTCGAGATGGGTAGAGGCATACCCCACTAGAAGAAGTTACAGTCTCACAGTTGCTAAATTACTATTGAGAGAGTTGATACCTCGTTTCGGTTTTCCAGTTACTTTGGAATCAGATGGAGGACCTCATTTTAATAATGAGATAATTTGATTAATCTGTGCTGCTTTTAACATTGAACAAAAACTGCACTGTGCTTATCTCCCAGAGGCTTCTGGAGTAGTTGAACAGCTTAACGGCACAATCAAGTCAAGATTAGGGAAAGTGTGTGCATCTATAATGCTAACATGGCCAGCTGCATTGCCCCCCTTGTACTGATGGGTCTCAGAAGCATTCCTGACAGAAAAACAGGATTGAGCCCTCATGAAGTACTCATGGGAAGGGCAATGAGACAAGCATTTATTCCTTGAAACGAATTGATGAATGTAACTGATGATCTGGTATTGGACTATTGCAAAGAATTGGCTGATCTGGTGCGTTCTGTCTCTGATCAGGTTGGGGAAGACGCAGTTGCAAGACAGCCAGACCAGGCACATGATTTGAATCCAGGAGATTGGGTGTTAGTGAAGAAACACGCCAGGAAATCGTGTCTAGCACTCAGGTGGGATAAACCACGTCATGTCATTCTAGTCACTACCACAGCAGGGAAGTGTGCAGGTTTACCCAATTGGATTCATGCCAGTCATACCAGAAGAGTTTCAAGCCCACCTGAACAACAAGAACAGCAACTGACCGAACAAGCTGAAATGTCAGAAGCTGAAGGTTGTGAAGTCGAAGAATCTAGAGGGACTGATTCTGAAAGACAAATAGATGATGAACAACCAAGTACAAGTCAAGAAGGGTGGACATCAGTGATTGAAATACCTGAAGTTGTTATCTAAACAAGAGGAAGAAATAAATTAGAGAGACAGGAAAGCGGAAAGGAAAAGACAGGGAAAGAAGAATACACTCAGGTAGAAGTGAACAAAGCTACTAAGAAACCAAAGCAGGGTCAGATAGAAGAACACGTTCAGGCAGAAGAAGAACAAAACTAAATAAGACCTGAACAGGACCAGATAGAAATAGAAGAACAGGTTCAGGCAGAAGAAGAACACATTTTAATAAGACCTGAACAGGTGCAGTTAGAAGAAGAACCAAATACAGAAAATACAGAGCAAAGACTTTTAGAAAGGGAAGAAGAACAAGAACAGATTGTGCATCGACAAAGTGAAAATAAAAGAACTTTAGAAAACAACGAAGAAGGTGAAAGTGCAGTTCAGGTCAAAAGAGTCAGAAAAGGTGATAATTGGCCAGGTGGAGTGAAAAGATTAAAATAGTACTTACGGTAGTCAGAAAAGAAACCAGAACAAGTAAATGAAGTTACAAGTCAAACTAAATCTAAACAGCCAATAGTAAAACTTTTGAAGAAGCCCTAGACTGAGGATTCTGAACATGAAATACAAGCCCCTGAGTGGACCTATGTTATTCTAGAAGAATTTGAAAATTTAGATTTACGTGAAGAATCAGAGAAAGTTCATGTTGCACAGATTGATGAAAACAGATTAAGACCACCCTAAAAATAAAAGACTAAACTTTGCATAAAGAAAGAAAAAAAGAAAAAATAAATTTTCTTAGATTGAAAATGGCAGAAGTCACTCAACAACCGAAACGAAGTTTAAAATAAAAATGTCTTAGAGTTTGCTTATGTAGTATTTTAGTATTAGCATTAGTGTGGTTACATATAACAGTGGTGGTACCTTTATTAATGGTAACAAGTAACAGGAATAATACAATTAGTAATGAGAAAATAAATAGAGTAAAGGGAACTGAAATAGAATTAGGGAAAGTGGATGAGACAAACTATCTCATAATGAATCTGATAATGATTCCTCTTTAAATGTATTGACTAAATTGTTATTTCAGTACGTTAATACAATGGAAATTAGTGATTTTTATGTCTGTATGAAATTATCCTCATCTCTGTCAGAAGGAATAACTTACCACCATATACCTTTAACATATGGTGTATCATGTAGTGTTCTATCAAGTTTATTTTACGTAACAGGAAAGCTTCAGTATTTTTATCCAAAATTAGATGTAGTATTTTCAGAACAACCTATTAGAATGAATATGAATCCAGTACTTAGTGGTAAAGATGCACAGTTCATGGGCGAATTTTTCTTGACAATGAACCCAATAGATATAGCACAGGCACATAAGGATAACCCAACATGTATATTAGGTGAGGAAGAATTTCTTTTTTTAAATTTAGTATAAGAAAGGAGACAGGATTTAACAAAGAAAGCTGCTGACAGGAAATCCCATGTATCTCCATGGGCTGAGAAAGAGGGAATTTATGCAAAATGCAAGGCTCATGCTGCAATGTCCCTAGACTTTGTGAAAAAGGGACAATTCTGCCTCCGTAGGCTGAAGACTGATTACAATAACATTTTCATTGGTTCCAGTGAATGTGAACACAACTTCCTAATTATAGGGGGATGGGGACTAAAAGGGGGAACTGATCCTGTATTTCAGGAGTTCATTATGTGTGCGGAAATAATGCCTATTATAGGTTACCTGCACAGTGGTATGGTAGTTGGGTATTTTGGAATAGTATTTCCAAAGATCTATAATGTGGACAGAATTAATGGAATCAATGAAGTATCTAATGGACTAACACGGAGAAGAAGAGCAAGTTTTTCTGAAATAGTGGGTGATATATTTGGTGCATTGATACCCCCAGTTGGAGTCATTCTAAATTCACGTAAAATTTGCAAATTGTCGACAGTACTTGATCGTCTTTCGACTGATACTGCTGTGGGATTCTTAATGATTAATACAGAAATGGTTGCAATAAGGTCTATGGTTTACAAAATCGTCTTGCTCTTGATATCTTATTGGCAAAAAAGGGTGGAGTCTGTGGTATGTTGAAAATTCAACACTGCTGCACTTACATTCCTGACAAAAGAAAGGAAATTAAAAGGTATATTGAAAATATTACAAGACTGCATGAATATTTGACCCAACTGGAGGTTGACAGTGTATGGGATAGGCCAACAAAGAGCATAACATCAATAGGGAAATGGTTTGTTAACTTTGGAAAGAGTTTTCTAGGTCAAATAATATTACCAGTAGTTGTGATAATGACAATAGTATTGATAATAATGATTACATGCAAGGGTTGCAGAAGCAAGGGAAGAAGAAGAATACATACAGAAAGGGAAGGGAAAGGAAAGAAACGACAGAGGGAATATGAAGAAATTCAGTTAGAAGAGATGAAAGGAAAGCTATACAAAAAGATGAACGATTTAGAAAGAAAGGAAGTAACTGATAAAAATTAGAGGGAAGAAGAGGAAACTGAGAATTGCTGAAGATGGCATCTGGGAAGGGATGGGTAATTTTGTGATGGCTCAAAATGCCATCAGAGAGGGGATTGATGGAGCAAGGTCTCGTAGAAAAGAGACTTGTTCAGAAGCAATCCACTCGTTTAACTCATTAACACGTTATTAATAAAGTTTTGTGAAAACTAATATGCACTACATGAACACGCAGGTCAGTGAAGCTTGCGTATGTGTGTACTAATACAGATAACAATGAGAAGGACTAATATCGCTTTAAACAGGAAATCTGTTTCGCGCATGCGTCAACTACATCTAAGTAGGATGACGAACTAATGCTTGGAGGGAAATTCTGGTGCATGAGTAGAAGCATCTAAAATGGAGTCTCGGAGGCTCACGTGCATGGCACCTGCTTAGATGAAATAAAAACAAGCTATTTTACTAATGCTAATGTGGGGAAAGGTATTAATTCATTAAATGGGATAGAGTAGAGATGGGTGGTATACAGTGCACAGAGTGGTCAACACAATACATGAGGTACAGCATATTTTAAATTGAAATAGGAAGAGTTTTTCTTTTGTGAATTTTAGAGGTGGGTGGTGTACAGTGCAAACACTTTATTTGTGAAATTAATATTTGTCTTTCTGACTTTATCATTAGTGCGTATTTGAGCCTCTCTCGCATAACTGAATTGAGCTGGGTGACGTGAAATCTGCGCATGTCCACTGAGGCGAACCATGAAGGCCATGACAAAGCAGTTGAAATGGAGCCAAAGGACAAGTATTACAAGCATGAGAACAGGATGGTGAAGAGTTCAGCAATGACAAATCGCATTCATAATGAAATAAAATGTTTCCAATGCAGATAACATGGGTGCATGGGAATAAAATTTATGAATAAAAATTAAGGGGATGGGTTTGCGAACAATAGTTGAATTAATTTGTGTGACATGTAAGCATTGTGTGATGGAGCCTTCCCCTTTCCTGACCAATCAAATTTCGTATTTTTACGATATTGAAACATTAATAGGTGGAACATGCAGAACAAAAGGTATAATTAAGATAGCTTTAGTTAGTAGTCAGATGACGACGGAGTGGATGGAGACTTGTCGAATGCAGATTATGAAGCCTTGCAGTTGGGGAGAGAAGCCGATGCTGTGAGATGTTGAGTTGCTGATGAGGAGCTGACTGCAGAACCTGAAGCAGAACTTTCTATCCTAATTTAATTGGGTTAGATCAGAAGATTGCGGAAGAATCTCAAGGAGGAAGAGAGTGTCAGAGAGGGGTGCGGCACGACTGTCGATATTCTAGAGAGGTCAACTATCCTGTCCTGATTCCTGTCCTGAAGTCTTTGTCTCCTGACCTATCCCAGGGGACCCTTACCAGCCCTTTGGATAGGGTGTTGGTCCTTAACACCATCCTTGGTAATTATAATTTCTCGTTATTTGACGATGTTCTTTTCTCTCTGTCCTCTCCCTTTCTGAGCATTGATTATTGTGGGAGTCTGAGGTATATGTTGGTGTTTATGAATTTAATTTTCTCTCCTTTGAATGATGGTGACTGCGCTGTATTTTAGTAAATGGTTCACATACATTTAATTTAGTTAAAGGTTTAAACAGGCCTGAGTCTGTGGTTATTTACTTCATAAATAAATGAATAGTTAAAGTTATATTAATTATCACCATCAACTAGTTCAACTAATGGTCCATCGACCAGAGGAAAGAACTTCTTGATCAGTGAAGGGTTAGTTAGAGATGAACAGAGGTACTGAATAACTAATCCTGAATATTATTGAATCTTTAAACTTGACAACCAGCGGTTTAATCAAATGTGAGTTTATGGGCCCAGGTGAGTATATGGTAGTGGAGTATCTGATGTTGGTATACCGCTGGATCAGTTTTCTGGTAGCAGAGTTATGGTTATTATGGACTAGTTTGGTGATAAATATTGAATATTGGTTTATGTTTAACAAAAGAGTTAGTGTCTTGTTTTGTGTCATCTAGAAGCACAGGTACAGAGGATACTTGGGCATCCTGGGAATGGAATTTGAATAGCGGGTGGTGACAGAAGTCACACTGCAGAAGGGTACTCGTCTGTTGTCATTATACTGAGAAGCTACAGAGGGCTGGCAGTGTTATATTAGGGACTCCATCGTGTAAAAGTAGAGTGTTAGTGATAGCAGAGGGTTCGCTGGTGAAACTTTGGTCTTATTTCCCAAAAGGGGTAACACTGAAGGAGTAACAGGTTCTCCAGAGCTTGAATGAAGAGTAAACAGGGATTTTTACTCGTAGTGAAAAGGAATCTGGAACAGGTTGTAATCTATCCTTTGTTTAGTGGAGCAGACATAGTAGCGCTGTTTTTATGTTGTTACTAACAGACTTTTAAATTAGAAAAGTTAAAGAAATAAGTTATCTTGTTACCATGTGAAGGGAGGGTCAGTTGCAGGAGTTATACTGACATCACAAAGAGCTGTGCTGGGATTGGTTGAAGCAGCGGGCGTGAGCAAATTGTAAAGGGAGGGTCAGTAGCAAGGAGCAATACTGACGTCACAAAAGGCCGCGCTGGCATTGGTCAGACAACAACCGCAAGTCTGAGTCTGATTGGTTGATAGATAGAAGCTGCGTTGGGATTGGTTGAAAGGGCACTTGTATGTTGAGTTCAAATTTGACTGCTGGTGTGAGTCGCGCTGACATAGGACAGGACGTAGGTAATAGAGTTCGAAGGTATACAGAAGACTCTTTTCTATATCGTCCGTCGGAAATGTTTGGAGAAAGGAAGAAAATGACGTTAATAAAGAAAATTAAAAATGTCTTTAAGAAGGACAAGCCTGTGATGACTAGAGAAGGAATTCTTATTCCGCCATCTAAAAGGCCTGCTTCAATTATGATGATGGAAAGAGAATATCACACTTGTGTATGGTTGGAGAATTGGGTGGAGTATACAAAAGGTGATGGTGTTTTGGCTTTTCCAGATCATGGTACTTTTAATGTAAAGATACTAGAGGATTTTTGTCTAGATATCTGTATGAATCACATAGAGATCAAATGAAGCATTGGAGAAGAGCTGTAGTGACAGAGGGTTTATATCCAGTATTAACCCCTTCGCTGTGGCGGGATTTCCGCCGCAGCGCTGGGGGGTGCGGGGGGCAGCGCGGTGGCGCTGTGCTCATGACGGAGCCACTCTGTCATGAGCCACGGTTGAGCTGTGCTCATGACGGAGCGGTTCCGTCATGACTCCGCCCAGTTGCGTTGTCCCCCCGCACAGGCGGGGAAACAGCGCCGCGTGGCGGAGCGGCCGCCAACGGTCGTGGCATGACGGAACTGCTCCGTCATGAGCACACGGCAACCGTGGATCATGACGGAGCGGTTCCGTCATGAGCGGGGAAGGGGTTAATGGCTGAAGAGAAGTGAGAAGGCAAGTGTAAAGAAAAGACGAAACACATGAATACGACAGGATATGGCAAATCAGATGATGAATTATTGGAGGATGTTTTTATTAAAAACCCTCCACCGTACCAAGAAGAACCCAGTAGGGTCACCCCCAAGTCCACAAGTGATAGGAACGCCTTTAATCCCACAAATTGTACATTATACATCAGTTAATAGGGTGTTGCAAGATAATGAGAGAGAGCCTTAAATAAAACTAGGGAAGAATTTGTTCAGAAAATAAGTCAATTGAATTTAAATGCCGAGGCTTTGACAGTGCCAGTGACTATTGGTCCTGTTATCCCACTGTATGGAGATAAAAAGGTTTGCCCGAAACCTCAAGTTGTGACAATTCCTTTGAATAATCCTAGAAAAGAAGTAGTGATGTCTGATGATCAGGCCAGTGAGAGTGATTCAGTTATTTCCGTAATGGATCTCCCAATAATGGAACCTTTAGCCAAAACTCCAAAGAGAGTTTGACCCGGAAAGTTGAAAAAAAGGGTCTATGGTCCCAATAAGAACAGGAGGTTCAACAATGGTTACTCCTAAGGATTTAGAGAGATGGGCACAGGGAATAGAAAAACAAAACTCACAAGCAAAGATTACAGATATCAGCAGATTGAAAGTAGATTTAGAAGAAATGATAGCTGGTAATGTGAGCACAGATAGATTGAACATCTACAATGATGAGGAGTTGTTATTCTTATGCAAGAGCATAATCCGGAGAGCAAAAGTATTTCATGAGAAATTAACAGAAGTTGCCTCAGAGACTGGAATAGATATAAGGAGATCAAAACTATTGCAAAAACCACATCGAGTGGATTTTCCTGAAAAGGATTTAGAAAGTGGGAATGCTTCTGGTAAAAGACTACAGATAAAAGAGTTAATGAATATTTTGCGAAAATGCGGAGGCATTGACACATGGAGTGTCAGGTGGACAAGAAAGAAAGAGGAAGTACAAGGGAGAGAAGCGTCATCTACATTTCCGGTGAGAGAGTCAGATAAGGTTGAGAGAATATGTCCAATGAGGGAAGTTCCTGGTGGTGGATATGTTCATGTTCCTTGGAGGAGACAGGATATTTGATCATTTACGAATGATTTCCCTAGGTTGAGAGAAAAACCTGTTGAATGGTAAAAGCAAGTGGAAAGATTGGTGAAAGTCTCAAAGGATTTGTTAAAGGATCTGGATGGTTTATTTAATATAGTGGTACCTGCTGATTTATGGACAGAGTGTAAAATCACAGTTGATTGGCCAAGTGAGGAATATGCAAGAGATCCTAAAACAGGAGTGCCATCAGAGGAGGTGATGAAGAAGTATCACCAGGTGATTACTTTCTTGAAAGGGAAGATCCCTCCTAAAGAGACTGATTGGGTAAAGATAGATAGAACGACTCAGGTGCCAAAAGAATCTGTACACCCGTACTATGAAAGATTGTTGCAGGTATTCAAGCAGTATACTTGATTTGAGAACATTGGTGATAAGGATATGGGACATTTTGTGTATCGGTTTGTGTATGGTCTGAATCCAGAGATTAGTCAGATGATTCAACAGCACATGTTAAGCTGGCAGAGCAAGACAATAGATGAAATATAGAAATATGCAAAGTATTGTGACGACGATATTGAGGCAAAACATAGAAAGCTAAAAGAGAAAATTATGTGGACACAAGTGACATTAGCAGAGCAGCAGGCAACAAAATTAATTACTCAAACTAATAATCAGACAAAAGAACAGAGTCAGAGTGAACAAGTGTCGAATGGTGGTAAAGGATGAGGACGAATGAGTAGAGAGGAAGCAATGAAGAAATTTCCTTGTCACGCGTGCGGAAAGCATGGACATTGGAAGAACGAGTGTAAAAATGTCCAGAATAATAATGGGGCAAATCAAAATTTTAATCCGCAGATGCAAAATGAGGTGGTTGTAAATCATCAACAGCAGCGGCAGGTAGTTACTCCACAGTATCAGGTGCTACAACCTCCTATGCCAAACCATGTGAACATTAAAAAATACAGTGCGAACACCGGATTTCATAGAAAAAGTGGTAAGAATACCTCTGTGGTTTCACAATATTTTTTACAGAATGATGAAGATGATTCGGACTATGTAAAATGACGGTGCCTGAGGGGGGTAGGAAGAGGAATGCGTGCTTGGCGCATCCTTGTGGGTAGATTAGACAAGTCCATTTATTGACGGGAAGGTAGAAGGTAGTGACATCACTTTTCTATTGGACACTGGTGCTACCCGGTCTACTGTGAGAACAGCAGACATCCCAAATCTACCCCTCTCGGAAGAAACTATCCAAGTTGTAGGAGTGTCAAACAAACAGATTAGAACCCCAGTTACAAGACCAATGGAAGTGTATATTGGAAATTTTAAAGACATGCATCGATTAATCGTATGCGATTCAAGCCCAGTAAAATTGTTAGGAAGAGACCTATTGTGCAAAATGAATTACACAATCTATTGTACGCCTGATGATGTTGCTTTCCAAACACCTGTTGTAGATGTTGTTTACAAGATGATGCTAGCTAAGCAAGATACAGAGGTGGATGAAATGTTTTCATTACTATCTGAAAATAAATTACCAGAAGAGTTAAGAACTACAGTGAATCCAGAAGTGTGGGATTTTTCAGAAAAAGATATAGGGCTAAGGTCAAATGTAGATCCATTAAAAATAGTGGTATAAGAGGGTGCAGTTTATCCAAGCACACAACAGTACAAAATGAGTCCAGAAGTAGAAGCAGGAGTTGCTCCAGTAATTGACCAAATGATTGAACAAGGAATTCTAAAAGAAATAATGGGTAGTCCTTGTAATTTGCCAATTATGGGAATAGTGGTAAGTACAGGAAAATACCGGATTTCTGGAAAATAAACAAGATTGTAGTGCCTTGTTGCCCAGTGGTGCCAAATCCAGCCGTGATTCTTTATCAAATACCCTGAAATGCAAGTTGAAATACAGTAATTGATTTTTGCCAAGCATTCTTTTTCATTCCTTTACATCCAGACAGCCAGTATCTTTTTGCCTTCCGGTTTGGAGATCGTGTTTTGGCATGGTACCGAGCTATCCAGGGTATACAGAGAGTCCATCAATTATCAATCAAATTCTGAAAAAGTGTCTAGACTCATTAATCCTGCCTGGGAAATCAGTTTGGTTCAGTACATTGATGACCTATTGGTGGCATCAAAGACATGAGAAGACTGTGTCACTGACACAATTGCATTACTGAACCATTTGGCTGAAGGAGGACACAAGGTGTCTCCAGAGAAATTGCAGTTTTGTCAACAAGAAGTTAGATGTTTAGGGCATAAAATTGAAAGAGGAGTTAGAAAAGTGACATCAGAAAGAATAAAAATAATCAAATAAATGCAACTACCTCAGACATAGAAGGGTATGAGAATGTTTTTGGGAGTGGTTGGGTATTGTAGGCAGTGGATAAATAGCTTTCCCCTGCTAGCGAAACCATTGATACAATTGACTCGGAAAAGTGTGAAAGATCCAATTCATTGGAATGATGAATGTTTGGAAGCATCTGTAAAATTGTGAAATTGTCTGTGTGAGGCCCCTGCCTTGGGCATGCCTGATTATCCAAAAGAATATGCACTGTTTTGTTGTGAGAGAGAAAATTGTGCACTCTCAGTTTTAACACAGAAACATGGATTAAGCTGAAGTCCAGTGGCATATTTCTCTGCCACATTGGATCCAGGGGCTTCAGCCTTACCTGGCTGCTTAAAAGCAGTAGCTGCTACTTGTATGAGTCTGGAGCAGAGTGAGTCAATTGTGATGGGACATCCTGTAAAGGTATATGTTCCACATTCGGTTGAAATTCTTTTAACAAGGACGTGAACACAGCACCTCACTCCCAGTCGGATGACAAAGTATGAGAGAGTGATTTTGGGAGCAGAGAATGTGACGGTGATAAGGTGTACAATAATTAATCCTGCCACATTATTTCCAGATCCATGTTGTGAAGAAGTGAAAGATGAAGTTCATCATGATTGTTTGGATGTGACTGAATTGTGTACTAAGCCCAGCCCAGATATAAAAGAAGCACCTTTGACAGAATCAGACCATGTATTATTTGTAGATTGGTCATGTCTGAGAACAGAAGGAGGAGGGTTAAGTGCTGCATACGCTGTATGTAAAATATCAGGAGTCATTGAAGCATCCTGTTTACCGGGAGTCAAATCTGCACAAGTAGACGAATTGGTGGCCTTAACAAAGGCATGCAAAATTGGGAAAAATTGGAGAATAACCATATTCACGGATACTCAATATGGCTTTGGAGTTGTGCATAATTTTGGCCAGCTCTGGAAGCAGAGGGGATTTCTGACTTCTTCAGGATCTCCTATAAGAAATAGCAAAAATGTAAAAGAATTATTGGAAGCATTACAATTGCCAAAAGAAGTAGCGGTTGTTAAATGTGCTGCACATCAGTCAGGAAATGACTATGTAACAGCATGTAATAGATATGCAGACCAAATTGCTCAATACTGTGCAAAAAATACATTGGCAATTTACAGAAAAATTGAAACAGATTAAACCAGCTGCCAACTTATGTTTTTCTCAGTTTTAGAAATATGGGATGAGGTAAGACAGTTGCAGGAGGAAGTAGAGAAAAAGGAAAGAGAAATCTGGATAATGTCAGGTTGTAGAAAAAGAACAGAAGACGAAGTGTGGGTGTTCTCAGATGGCAGACCAGTCATGCCAGATTGCCTACTATCTAAAATGGCAAGGTTATACCATGGGACAACACATATTGTCAGGGACTCAATGATCAGACTATTCAGACAAAATTGGTATAATCCAAAGTTTAGGGTAGTTGCAGAAAGCATTTGCCAAAGATGCTTAATCTGTCAGCAGCAAAATCCAGGCAGAAAGACAGTGCTTTGTTGGGGGAAAATTGGAAAGGCAGAAGGACCATTTGCCAGGCTGCAGTTAGACTTCATTGAGTCGCCTCTGTGCAACGGATTGAAGTATGTTCTTGTCATAGTGTGCCTGTCCTCGAGATGGGTAGAGGCATACCCCACTGGAAGAAGTTACAGTCTCACAGTTGCTAAATTACTATTGAGAAAGTTGATACCTCGTTTCGGTTTTCCAGTTACTTTGGAATCAGATGGAGGACCTCATTTTAATAATGAGATAATTTGATTAATCTGTGCTGCTTTTAACATTGAACAAAAACTGCACTGTGCTTATCTCCCAGAGGCTTCTGGAGTAGTTGAACAGCTTAACGGCACAATCAAGTCAAGATTAGGGAAAGTGTGTGCATCTACAATGCTAAAATGGCCAGATGCATTGCCCCCCTTGTACTGATGGGTCTCAGAAGCATTCCTGACAGAAAAACAGGATTGAGTCCTCATGAAGTACTCATGGGAAGGGCAATGAGACAAGCATTTATTCCTGGAAATAAATTGATTAACATAACTGATGATCTGGTATTGGACTATTGCAAGGGATTGGCTGATCTGGTGCGTTCTATCTCTGATCAGGTTGGGGAAGACGCAGTTGCAAGACAGCCAGACCAGGCAGATGATTTGAATCCTGGAGATTGGGTGTTAGTAAGGAAACACGCCAGGAAATCGTGTCTCGCACTCAGGTGGGATAAACCACGTCATGTCATTCTAGTCACTACCACAGCAGGGAAGTGTGCAGGTTTACCCAATTGGATTCATGCCAGTCATACCAGAAGAGTTTCAAGCCCACCTGAACAACAAGAACAGCAACTGACCGAACAAGCTGAAACGTCAGAAGCTGAAGGTTGTGAAGTCGAAGAATCTAGAGTGACTGATTCTGAAAGACAAATAGATGATGAACAACCAAGTACAAGTCAAGAAGGGTGGACACCAGTGATTGAAATACCTGAAGTTGTTATCTAAACAAGACGAAGAAATAAATTAGAGAGACATGAAAGCGGAAAGGAAAAGACAGGGAAAGAAGAATACACTCAGGTAGAAGTGAACAAAGCAACTAAGAAACCAAAGCAGGGTCAGATAGAAGAACAAGTTCAGGCATAAGAAGAACAAAACGAAATAAGACCTGAACAGGACCAGATAGAAATTGAAGAACAGGTTCAGGCAGAAGAAGAACACATTTTAATAAGACCTGAACAGGTGCAGTTAGAAGAAGAACCAAATACAGAAAATACAGAGCAAAGACAATTAGAAAGGGAAGAAGAACAAGAACAGATTGTGCATCGACAAAGTGAAAATAAAAGAACTTTAGAAAACAATGAAGAAGGTGAAAGTGCAGTTCAGGTCAAAAGAGTCAGAAAAGGTGATAATTGGCCAGGTGGAGTGAAAAGATTCAAATAGTACTTAAGGTAGTCAGAAAAGAAACCAGAACAAGTAAATGAAGTTACAAGTCAAACTAAATCTAAACAGCATATAGTAAAACTTTTGAAGAAGCCCTAGACTGAGGATTCTGAACATGAAATACAAGGCCCCTGAGTGTACCTATGTTATTCTAGAAGAATTTGAAAACTTAGATTTACGTGAAGAAAGTTCATGTTGCACAGATTGATGAAAACAAATTAAGACCACCCTAAAAATAAAAGACTGTACTTTGGATAAAGAAAGAAAAAAAGAGAAAATAATTTTATCAGATTGAAAATGGCAGAAGCTGAAGTCACTGAACAACCGAAACGAAGTTTTAAATAAAAATGTCTTAGAGTTTGCTTATGTAGTATTTTACTAATAGCATTAGCGTGGTTACATCTAACAGTGGTGGTACCTTTATTAATGGTAACAAGTAACAGGAATAATACAATTAGTAATGAGAAAAGAGTTTTCTAGGTCAAATAATATTACCAGTAGTTGTGATAATGACAATAGTATTGATAATAATGATTACATGCAAGTGTTGCAGAAGCAAGGGAAGAAGAAGAATACATACAGAAAGGGAAGGGAAAGGAAAGAAACGAAAGAGGGACTATGAAGAAATTCAGTTAGAAGAGATGAAAGGAAATCTATACAAAATGATGAAAGATTTAGAAAGAAAAGAAGTAACTGAAAAATATCAGAGGGAAGAAGAGGAAACTGAGAATTGCTGAAGTTGGCATCTGGGAAGGGATGGGTAATTTTGTGATGGCTCAAAATGATATCAGAGAGGGGATTGATGGAGCAAGGTCTTGTAGAAAAGAGACTTGCTCGGAAGTAATCCACTCGTTTAACTCATTAACAAGTTATTAATAAAGTTTCGTGAAAACTAATATGCACTACATGAACACGCAGGTCAGTGAAGCTTGCGTATGTGTGTACTATTACGGATAACAATGAGAAGGACTAATATCGCTTTATACAGGAAATCTGTTTCGCACATGCGTCAACTACATCTACGTAGGATGACGAACTAATGCTTGGAGGGAAATTCTGGTGCATGAGCAGAAGCATCTAAAATGGAGTCTCGGAGGCTCACGTGCATGGCACCTGCTTAGCTGAAATAAAAACAAGCTATTTTACTAATGCTAATGCGGGGAAAGGTATTAATTCATAAAATGGGATAGAGTAGAGGTGGGTGGTATACAGTGCACAGAGTGGTCAACACAATACATGACGTACAGCATATTTTAAATTGAAATAGGTAGAGTTCTTCTTTTGTGAATTTTAGAGGTGGGTGGTATACAGTGCAAACACTTTATTTATGAAATTAATATTTGTCTTTCTGACTTTATCATTAGTGCGTATTTGAGCCTCTCTCGCATAACTGAATTGAGCTGGGTGACGTGAAATCTGCGCATGTCCACTGAAGCGAACCATGAAGGCCATGACAAAGCAGTTGAAATGTAGCCAAAGGACAAGTGTTACAAGCATGAGAACAGGATGGTGAAGAGTTCAGCAATGACGAATCGCATTCATAATGAAATAAAATGTTTCCAATGCAGATAACATGGGTGCATGGGAATAAAATGTATGAATAAAAATTAAGGGGATGGGTTTGCGAACAATAGTTGAATTAATTTGTGTGACATGTAAGAATTGTGTGATGGAGCCTTCCCCTTGCCTGACCAATCAAATTTCGTATTTTTACGATATTGAAACATTAATGGGTGGAACAAGCAGATTAAAAGGTATAATTAAGATAGCTTTAGTTAGTCAGTCAGATGACGACTGAGTGGATGGAGACTTGTCGAATGCAGATTATGAAGCCTTGCAGTTGGGGAGAGAAGCCGATGCTGTGAGATGCTGAGTTGCTGATGAGGAGCTGACTGCAGAACCTGAAGCAGAACTTTCCATCCTAATTTAATTGGGTTGGATCAGAAGATTGCGGAAGAATCTCGAGGAGGAAGAGAGTGTCAGAGAGGGGTGCAGCGCAACCGTCGGTATTCTAGAGAGGTCAACTATCCTGTCCTGATTCCTGTCCTGAAGTCTTTGCCTTCTGACCTATCCCGGTGACCCTTCCCAGCCCTTTGGCCAGGGGGTTGGTCCTTCACACCATCCTTGGTAATTATAATTTCTCGTTATTTGCTGATTTTCTTTTCTCTCTGCCCTCTCCCTTCCTGAGCATTGATTTTTGTATGATTCAGAGGTATATGTTGGTGTTTATGAATTGAACTTTCTCTCCTATGAATGATGGTGACTGCACTGTATTTTTTTAGATGGTTCACATACATTTAATTTAGATAAAGATTTAAACCTTCCTGAGTCTGTGGTTATTTACCTCATAAATAAATGAATAGTTAAAGTTAGGTTAATTATCACCATCAAATAGTTCAACTAATGGTCCATCGACCAGAGGAAAGAACTTCTTGATCAGTGAAGGGTTAGATAGAGATGAACAGAGGTATCGAATAACTAACCCTGAATATTATTGAATCTATATACTTGACAACCAGCGATTAGTCAAATGTGAGTTTATGGGCCAAGGTGAGTATATGGTAGTGGAGTATCTGTTGTTGGTATATACCGCTGGATCACTGGAGCTCACCCACTGGACCCAGTATATAGAGCAATCTGACATCTGTTTTTTGCAAGAAACAAGGTCCATTACCTCTGTCTTCATCCGCAGATATGCCACTTATTGTCGCCCAGCAGTAGCCAATAGATCAGGACGTCCTACTGGGGGACTGCTGACCTGGGTAAAAATGTATCTCCAATGTAATATCCAAGAACTTAAGACCAAAAGCTCTGATATTTTAGCCATTCACATAAGGGGTAGAAATCGCATGGGACATGGTCTCTTTAACGTTTATGCCTGGGGTTCCAGGGCTGGTTGTAATTCTCCTACTATTCTGGAACTGGAAAATTGTCTAGAGGTGAGGTATCCACAGTCACCAGTAATAGTGGCAGGGGATTTTAATACCACCTTCGAACCCTTGGACTCCCAAGACAAAACTGACAGTAATAGGGTGGACGAGATGTGGCTTGTTCCCCCCTTAGAATTGACACCCATTAAAAAAAGGATCTATACAGTGCTACAGCTACATGCAGTAACTCTCGAGTACAGACTCAGGGCTGCCAATGGCCGGACCAAGTCCGATAAGATGGGGCAAACACCTTCAATAGAACCACCAATACGAGCTGCATCGACTACATCCTATTAGATGTCAGACTGTGGCACGGGGTGTTGGATATGGTAGTTGGGTCAACCATAGACAGTTACCACAACCCCCTCGAGCTTGACATGTCACCACTCTGGGATAAAAATCTTGGTCAGCCACATATAAGATTTTCTACGAAGGAGGTTTGCCCGACTAACAACTACAGGAGACTCAAGTGGGCATGTGTAGCCACTAATATTTTAAAACTAGATGCTATGAAGGACAAATTGCTTCAGTGCACTAGTGAGCTACTTAGCCTACTTGAGCAGTACGACGGGCTCTCAAAGATTATGCCATGCCACACACGCTTTTTTAATCAGTTAGCTTTATTTTGTAGTAGCCCCTTTAGGCCACAGATCAAACCAAAACCAGTAAGATCCCACTCCTCCTGGTTCAACCAGAAATGTAGAAAATAAAGACTACAATTGGCCACAGCCATCAGAGCAAACTATGTGACAGACCTAAAAGAAGCGAGGAGATCCTACAAGAAAGTTCAGGCCGAAGCCAAAAAGGACTGGGAGGAGAACAGATGGCTGCAGATCAAGGATGCTTGCCAAAACAAGGATTCACAACAATTCTTGCTTTTGTTGACCGGGATGACACGACAGACCAAGGCCTCCTACCAATAGCATTGCCATCTCCACATGGCACGATCATTTTTCTGCAGTTTACACTGGAACAGGAGCCTTGGCCAGTGAAGGCTTGATCACCATCCCTATCAACTCCCAAAACCCCAACCTTTTTACTTTAGAGGAAATCTCACAAAGTATAAACTCAGTGGTTAGGAATAAGGCTTCCAGGCCTAATGGCATTCCCGGGGACGTTTTCCTTTATGACACAACTAATTGGCCCAAGTATATCTGGGCTCTTGCTAACAGAATTGCTGTCAGGGCTGCAACACCACCCTCGTGGAAGGAAGCCGAGGTCATCCCTGTATTTAAAAAGGGCGATCATTCACAACCATCCAACTATAGGCCCATTAGCCTGATCGATGGTGCACAAAAGGTCTTATCCCGTGCACTTTTCAGGAAGATCACAGATTGGATGGAGGAGACCAACACCCTATCCTCCTTCCAAGCAGTGTTTAGAAAGAAAGTTAGCACCATCAAACAGGTTTTTCGATTCTCACTACTGGCCTGGAAAACAGTTACTATAGAAAGAGGCAGCCTCTACATAGCATTTATCGACCTGATATTGGCCTTTGATCTCATCACCATGCACAAATTATGGCAAGTCCTGCAGGAGCTGGGCCTCCCGTCACTGCTCCTCGCGTTGGTCATTCACCTTCTTGAGGAAAAGTTTGTGAGGGTCCGCTGGGGAGAACAAGGGCAGCTGACTGACCCAATTATAGTCAACAGAGGGGTTAGACATAGCTCTGTGCTGGCTCCTACCTGTTCTAGCTCTTTATTAATAGAGTAGTAAACTACCTAGCGGAAGCCCCAGCTGATGCCCCCTTTTTGTGGAGCGTCAAAGTAACAACTCTGCTTTTTGAAGACGACACGCTGTTGGTCTCAAAGACCCCCATTGGTCTTCAACTCTTGTTAGATCGCTCTGATACTTTCTGTGGGTTGAGTGGCCAGGAGGTCAACACATCAAAAATAAAACTTCTATTGATGACCCCCCACAAATCCTTTAAAGGAAAACTAACTCTTGGGGAGATCACCCTCGAGAGAGTAACAACATTCGACTACTTGGGTGTGACCCTCTCTGAGGAAATGCGCTGGAAGCATCACGTAATGAAGTGGATTCTTCAACAGAAGCAGACCACTGGGGCTGTGATGAAGGAGCATAGACGCTCCCAGACTAGACCAATAGCAGCACCACTACAGATTAATGACCACAAAGTAGTGAGTTCAGCTCTGTATGGGGATGACCTCTGGGGGTTTGAAAACTTGGAGGGTCTCCTTACCACTGAGAACACATTTTTGAGATTCATCTGTTCACTTTCCCAAAGCCCTCCGCTCCTTCCCTTAAGATTAGATATGGGCAGATCATCTATTGTGGACAAAGCATGACTTCGCCCCTGCTCTTCTGGTTACGTTGAAACTAACCCCAGAGATTTCCCATTAAGCTGCTGCAGCTGATAAAGTTTGCAAACTTGATCGTTTTCACAAAATTGGGTGGTTCACAAAAGTTAGATCCCTACTTATAGCAATAGCCTTAGAGAGCTCATGGGACGCTAAAAGTTTATTACCAAGCAAGGGACTGGTTAAGTCCCAATATTGGATTTGGGTAACACAATTGCATGGTGGCCGCCTTACAATAGAATTAATGGATTTTAGATTCCAAAGCGCACACAAGTAATATACAGAGGTCATTACGATTTCACAGGACATAAAGCTTTACATCCAATTTAGATTTGGATCTCTTCCTGTGAACTCCTTCATATCTGCGTTGTGACAGCCTCCATCTGTGCAGTTGCATTGCCCCGGTTGCCCCAGCTCTGTTGAGTCCATTGCCCATATTTTCTTTGTTGCCCGATGTACAACTCTCGAGGTGCAAATGGGTGGCACGCGTTTGCAGGTTGCTGGAAACACGTTGTCACCAAGAAGCACCGCGCATTCTAAAATCTCATTCAAGACCTGTAGTTGCTTGTGCAGTAGCTAAGTTCCTTAGAAAAATGTGGATAATTAGAAGGCACACACTAAATGCGTGATTTGGTGTGCCTTATGATTTTTCCATTCTTCTTTCCCAAACCCCCAGACGAGAATTAGGCAGTAACATTAGGCATTTATAATGTAGCATAGGGAATTACCCTTTCTATTGTGATTTTATAGCGGGACTTCTATTGCATTTTATTTGGGCCTTTCCCTTGGCTACTAAACATTTTATCTTTTTTAATTGATCTTTCTTAACTGCTTGTATCTTGATTGTTATATCTCTTACCAATAATTTATTGTGATTGCATTTAGTGAATCTTTGTCATGTATTCAAACCTGAAGTTACGTGCTGTAAGCACCTGCACTTTTACGGTCATAACACACTCAATGTAATATTGCAATGTATCCAATTGTGCTAATTTTACACTGTAAGCACTTGCACTTTTATGGTCGGAAAAATCGAATAAAGTTTGAGTAGCTGACTGCTACATCCCCTCTTTAGCACCATTTTTCCATCACATGCAGTTCGCCCACCCAATAACAACTATTAAACGATCACACAAAATCGTATAGGGAAAAATCAAGGTGGCCTTGCAGTTGTATTCAAGCAAACATTAAATATCAATAAAGCTGACAATGTCTCCATATAAGGTTGTGAGGCCCTCTTCACCAAATACAGCCCTACACCATCCTCCTCCTGTAACTTCCTAGCATTTCAACATTCCCAGACACACTTCTAGACACAGTTTCAAACCTGATAACACTACACTCCAACCTATGCATTCTTGGTGACCTAAACATTTGGTTTGATAAGCCCAATATGCCCCAACCCGAAAACCATTCTCACTGGCCTAGAGGAACTGAACCTAGATCAGATTGTTCACAAACCCACACACATCGCTGGACACATCCCAGATGTCATTTTTGCAGATACAGAACTGGTTACCTTTGAAATGATTACTCCAGACACATGGTCAGACCACCATTTTCTTGCTTTCCAACATAAAACAACACACCTAAAGCCACCTTGAATGCATCCACCTATCGACAGTGGAACAAACACAATTTTGAACACTTAGAAACACAGCTAACATTCAATATAGATCTAGGTACAATAAATTCCTTTCAACAACTGTATGAGTGGCTACAGGAAACTTTTGATATCCTAATACCACTAAGAAAAACAAAATTGGACAAAAGAAAACAGGCACCTTGTAGAAATACAGAGCAAAACAACTGAAACTAAACATATTATACAAGTCAGCAATCAAAAAAGCTAAAAAAATAGATACTATTCAGACAGAATTCAAAATGCTAAAAGTGCAAATAAAGAAGTCTATAAGATTCTCATCAAATTTCCTAAACCAAATTGCCTAGAAGGAACTCATCCCAGTACTCAAGAATTCACAGACAAACTGGCAAATCATTACACAAGCAAAGAAGACACACTGGACTCCTATTTTTTTTAAAAAAGGAAAACCACGAGTATCAACCCCTTTACAAAAAATCCCTCCAAGAATAGGCTAACCTAGACTCTGCATTACTTCCAAGCAATATTCCACAATCCTTTTATGGACCTGGTCAAAGCAAGCAGGTTTGCCGGCAGCCATTCTGACCCATGTCCATCACCAACCTTCAAGAAAAGTCTTCTACCTAGCTCTGCTGCAACACCATTAAGAAGAATCATCAAGAATTCATTAACTACATGAATATTTCCAAAAGACTTAAAAAAAAATCATACATATGCCCATCAATAAAGATAACAAACCTGGACCAGCTTAACCCCGACAACTACAGACCGATTACAAATGGACCTATCCCCGGAAAACTGATAGAATGAGCAGCATTTGCCCAGATGTCGCAATTGATTGAAGATAATGCCATATTTTCAGACTTTCAAACAGGATTCTGCCTAGGAAGAGGCACGGAATCTGCCCTCATTGCCAGCTGGGATGACCTTAGGAATACAGTACACTGGAACAGGGTTGCTGCATTATTTCTGTTGGACCTCTCAGCTGCCTTTGACACAGTTGACCATTACACTTTAAAAGACTCTAAGTAGCCAGCATAGATGGACTGCTCTCAACTGGATCATATCCTACCTTCAAAACAGAACACATGTCATTGATATCCCCCCTTTCTCATCCAAACCATACTTTACAAAAGCAGGGGTCCCTTAAGGCTCTATCATCTCACACATGATTTTCAATATCTACATGAAGTAATTACCGGCACTGATGACACACAAATTCTCATTAAACTGGAAAGCCACAAAGACATTGGCAACTCACAAATGTTCAGTTGCCTCAGAGTCATTGATCAGTGGATGACATGAAGCCATCTCAAATTGAATGCTTCCAAAACGGAAATACTCACATGTAGCGATTGGAAATATTATGACCCAATCGCCGCCTGGCCTGATGATCTTGGAACAGCACCTAATGTATCTAAAGGAGTAAGAAACCTTGAAATTACCATGGACTCCAAGATATTAATCAATGTCCAAGTGGACAAACAAGCAAGATGAAGCTTCAGTACTATAAAAACTCTGTGACACATCTTCCCCCACCTGGGATTAACACACAAGGTCCAGGCTACTGTCTCTCTTGTATTGTCTAAACTTGATTACGCCAATAGCCTCCATCATGGATCCTCTTTAACTATCGAAAGACTACAACAGATTCAGAACTCTGCTGCCAGACTACTCCTACATGTAAAGCTACCAGCCCACATCACCCCTGCATTAAAGGCCCTGCATTGGTTATCAGTTGCCTGAAAATTGACATTCAAGCTGCTTTATATCACCCATAAAGCGATACACGGAACAGGGCCGCTCTTCATCAGGAATAAAATCACCAAATAAATTCAGCAAATCCCACCATACAAGAAACAAACCATAGGTGGCACATCCTTCTCTGTTCAAGCAGCCAATATATGCAACCCTTTTACCCCCATACATAAGATGTATGGATAAATATCTTATCTTACGAAGACTACTCAAAAGTTGGCTCTTTCCCATATAACCACCATACTCAAACATAAATGTGCAGCATACCCCTGTGTACATAAGCATTTATTTGGATGATACATATGTATCTAGATATGTGTATTCCTTTGCATAAATGTGTATAATAATTATGTTTATAAATATATAGATATTCGTTAGGTCTGCTTAACAAATGTACATATTAGCTTTGGTTATATAATTCAATGTTAACTTGTATGTAGATCACAGTATAAATAAGTAAATTCTTATAAAAACTATCTATCTACAATTGCTTCACTACTGAAATATTAACCCCTTCAGCGCGGCGGGAATTCCCCCGCGGTGCTGAAGGGTTCGAGCGCGGGCGGGGCCATGACGGAACGGTTCCGTCATGAGCACAGCGCAACCGATACTCATGACGGAACCGTTCCGTCATGGGCATGGAAGGGGTTAAAAGGCAAAAAAAATAAAAAAATAAAAATTAGCTCAAAGTTAAACAACACTCGAAAGTCTGAGTTTATTAAATACAACTTTGATCTAGATATATTACGTTCCTTGTACATATATACCTTCCATGTATGTATGTACCTTTATATTTATTACTTTACCCCAATTCAGCATCTCCAATGTATTACCCTATATCTCACCCTATAACTCTCTCAATATATCCTTTATCTCCACTCTCTGATTCATCCCAAACCATGTTCTACTAATATGATCCACAAAATGACCCTTATTAGACTCTTTCCTCCTCTCCTGCTCCTTGCATCGTCTCAAACCTCGCTTACTATTCAGATCTCCCAAACAAACCTTTCTAAACCCTTACCTCATGTAGCTCTCCTAGACTAATCCCAATCTTTTTCCCTAATCCACTTCGAGAGACTCTTCCCTCACTTTCTCACTTCCCCCCTCAACCTCCTCCTACTGGTATGATCTCCAAATAAACACTTTCTAGACACATCCTTCCACTATCCTTTTCAATCCAACAAACAGACTCACATGTCCACCGCTCCAATTAACTTCATAATTTCCTATACAAATTAATCACTAATCCTTTTTGGGTTCTAGAGTAGAGTGCTACTCTCCGAAAGTACTTTGACGCCTCATCAGGGTTAGTAAGCGATATATAAATGCAATTACAATTATATTTCTGAAAGCTAAACACCCAGGGATGTCGAGGGTGGGGCGAACTGTGCGGTTCTCACCAAGTTGTCCTATGCAAAAGCCCTTGCAAACCTCATACTTTGGCTAAAAATAAACATTTTTCTCACAGTACTGTGAGGGAAAGTTCTGGAATCAGTGGGGAGCCACAAATTTCCTACCATCTAGTGTTCCCCATGTCTCCCCATAAAAGTGGTGCCTTACTTGTGTAGGTGCTCCTAGCGCCTGTGACAGTAAATGGCCCAAAGTGCAACATGGACAGATCAATTTTTTCTGCTCAAAATTGACCCTTTCTTTGAAAATTGGGGTGCTATGAATTTTGGGCCCAAGCTCAGCTGGTGTCTACGGAAATCTATCAAACTCGCACAATCCTGAAAACCAGACACCCAGGGACATTAACGGTGGGGCGACTTGTGTGGCTATCACCAGGTTTTCTTACCCAGAAGGCTCTGGAAACCTCTCATCTGGCTAAAAACACACAATTTCCTCACAGTTTTGTTTGGGAAAGTTCCAGAATCTGCGGGGTGCCACAAATTTCCTCCAACCATTGCTCCCCCACATCTCCCAATAAAACGTTACCTCACTTGCGTCATGTGTGTCGTGGGCCTAGTGCCAGCAACAGGATAAGGCCCAAAATGCAATGGGGAGACATTGACATTTCTTATCCAAAAGTGACCCGATTTGGCAATGGGGTAGCTGCATTTATAGTGTCCAGGCTCAGCAGCCACCTAGGGAAACCTACCAAACCCAGACACTTCAGAAAACTAGACACTCGAGGGAGTACAGGGTGGTGTGCCTTGCATAGCTCCTCAACTTTTTTTTTACCAACAATGCCATTGCAAACCTCAAGCTTTGCCTAAAATCACAAGTTTACCTTGTATTTCTGCGACGTAAACGTCTGGAATCTGTAGGGCAGGAGGAATTTTTTTGGACCGCTGCGTATTCTGAAGTTGACATCACAGAAATAACTGGAAAATTTGCGATTTTAGGCAGAGTTTAAGGGATGCAGTGCATTGTGGATAAGAAAATATCACAGGATCCATGCAAGGCATATCACCACCACCTCTACTCAATATCTAGTTTTCAGAAATGTCTGGGTCTGGGTACTCAAGCTCAAAACATGTAGCCATTCAGTATGGCAAGTGGGAAAATAGTGGGATTTAGCCCCACTCTTCTGGCGCATATCTAAAAACACTCAAAAGAGTGAAATGTTCTCTCACTTGCCACTGAGATGGGATATTTTAGCCAACAGGGGAGCAGAAAGACTGTTGAGGCTTTAGGTGTGAAGTTGAGGCTTGATGTCAGGATGGACCAGACCCACCCCGTTATTTTATTTAAAAAATATTCCTGACATCAAGTGTGTTTTCTTTCCCCTGAAGAAAACTGGAGGCAAACCTCCAAGCTGCCCGCTGGGAGGCCAAGATATTGGTTTGTCCCTTTTGGGGTGGGAGTATGGCTCTATGTCACAGTGTGGCGCCAGTGCTCTCTTTTTTTGCCCAAAATGAAAAATAGTGGGTTTTCTACACACCTGAGGTCAATTTGGTACAGCCTCCCCAATTGGGACAGACTTCGTATCTGCCCCCAGGGGGGTAGAAAGACACTATTGCCCCTTCTGGGCGGGGGTATGGCTCAATACCAGCATAGTTCGCCCCATCCTTTGTTTGTTTTGGTGTCAATTTGAAATCCCTGGTGTCAAGTGGGCTTTCTATCCCCCCACTCCAGGTGAACCCCCTCTCTACCCGTGGGGGTTGGGGGGCAGAAAGACCTCCTATCTGCCCCCTTGGGGGGAGAAAGACACTATTGCCCCTTCTGGAGAATGGGTATGGCTCGATGAGAAGGTAGGGTGCATCAACCTTTTTTTTGCGTTGGCTCTAGTTTGAAATTCCTGGTATCTAGTGGGCTTTCAGCCCCTTAGCGGCAAATTGGGGGTGAACCCCCTTTATGCCTCTAGTGCGTGCAGAATGACTTGCTTTGTCCCATTTGGGATGGGGGTATGGTCAATGCCAGAGTGTAACGCCCGCCCCTCTATCTTCTGCCAATAATGCAAACTCTCTGGTGTCTAGTGGGCTTTCTAACACCCAGGGGCAGACTTGGGGAACCTCCTTAGTTGGGAGAAAGCACCTATCTGCCCCTAGGGGGGCTGTAATACACTATTGCCCCATCTGGGGCAGGGGTACAGCTCAATGCCTGGATAGGCCGCCTATCCTTTTGTTTGTTTTTGGCACCATTTTGTAATCCATGGTGTTTAGTGAGCTTTCTGCCCCTCAGGAGCAACTTGAAGGCAAACCCCTTGTCTGCCCAATTGGGGGGGGGGCCGAAAGGCTGGTTTGTCCCATTTGGTATGGTTGAATGGCCAATGCCACAGTACAACTTCAGCACCCCTTTCTTTTTTCACAAATCCAAATTCCTAATGTAAGGGGCCTTTTGCCCCTCCCTGGGAACAGACCTGGGGCAACTTCCTCAATTGGGACAAACTTCCTACTTCCCTCTAGGGGTGCAGAAAGATACTTTTGCCCCTTCTGGGCAAGGGTATGACATGATGCTAGGGTAGGCCACTCATCCTTTTATTTGTTTTGGCACCTTTGTGAAATCCCTGGTGTCTAGTGAGCTTTCCATCCCCAAGGGCAAATTGGAGGGAAACCCCTTGTTTGCCCTTATGGGGGCCAGAAAGACTGGTTTGTCCCTTTTGAGGGTGGGGGTATGGCCAAGGCCAGAATGTAAAGACTACACCCAATGCCAAGATAGGCCACCCCAACATTTTGTTTGTTTTGGTGCCATTTTGAAATCTCTGGTGTTTAGTGGGCTTTCTGTCCCTCTAAGGGGATTTTGGGAGCAATTCCTCTCTTTGCCCTTGGGGGAGGCAGAAAGACTCAAATGTCCCTTTTGGGGTGAGACTATGGTCAATGCCAAAGTGTAAAGCCTGCACCCCTTTCTTTTCCTCCTAATGCGAAATCCCTAATGTCTAGTGGGACTTATACTGGCCATCCAGGGAGGTAGATCTCGGCCAACGTCCCCATTTGGGACAGACCATCAATTTCCTCCCAAGGGGGCAGAAAGACACTATAGCCCCTTCTAGGGCGGGGTATAGCTCAATACCCGCATAGTTTGCCCCATCCTTTTGTTTATTTTGGTGTCATTATGAAATCCCTGGTGTCTAATGGGCTTTCTATCCCCCCACACTGGCCGAACACCCTCTCTACCCGTGGGGGGGGGGAACGGGAGCAGAAAGACTGTTTTTTCCCTGACGAAAAGGCTGCCATTGACCTTGGTTTGATCTGTTCCTTTCATGGGCACAAGTCCAGCCACACAAGTGGCAAAACATTTTTACTGGCACAAGTAGGGTAATGCTGGACTGTAGGCATTTTGAGAACTCCTGTGACTTCCAGAAGTGTCCATCATAGAAATGTGAGCAAAATGCATGATTTCAGCCAAAGGTAAGGTTTGTACGGAAATAAAGGGTAGAAGAAGATGTGTGGCTCCCTGCAGAGTCCAGAACTTTCTATCACAGAGATATGGGGAAAATGTGTTATTTAGTCAAAGTTTGAGGTTTGCAAGGGATTCTGGGTAAAAATATCTGGTGAGAGCCATGCGAGTCCCACCACCCTGTTTCCCCCAGGTGACCGATTTTCAAAAATTTGCAAGATTGCTAGGTTTCCCTAGGTGCCAGCTGAGCTAGAGCAAAAAATCCACAGCTATTGGCCTTGCAAAAAAATAGTCAGTTTTGAGTAGAATAATGTGGTGTCCATGTTGCATTTTGAGTTGTTTCCTGTCACAGGCACTAGGCCTACCTACCCACACAAGTGTGGTACCATTTTTATCGGAAGACTTGGGGAATGCTGTTTGGAAGAAGATTTGTGACTCCCTGCAGATTTCAGACCTTTCCATCACAGAAATGTGAGGAAAATGTGTTTTTTAGTCAATGTTTGAGGCTTGCAAGGAATTAGTAATCCCACCCTGGATTACCCCAGGTGTCTGGTTTTCAAAAAGGTCCAGGCTTGCTAGTTTTCACTAGGTACCGGCTGAGCTAGGAACCAAAATCTCCAGGTACCCACCTTGCATAAAAAGGGGCAGTTTTGAGTGGAAAATTATGATGTCTTTATGTTGTGTTTGGATCATTTTGTGTTGTGGGCACCTGGGTACTACCCACACAAGTGAGTTACCATTTTTATCAGAAGACTTGGAGGAATGCTAAATGGAAGAAGGTTTGTGACTCCCCACAGATTCCAGAACTTTCCATCACATAAATGTGAGGAAAATGAGTTTCTTTAGTCAAGGTTTGAGGTTTGCAAAGGACCCTGGGTAAAAAAACCTGGTGAGAGCCATGCAAGTCTCCCCACCCTGGATTCTCCCAGGTGTCTGTTTTATCAAAAATTGGCAAGTTTGCAAGGTTTCCTTAGATGATGGCTGATCTAGGGACCAAAATCCACAGCTACCCTTCTTGCAAAAAAAGGGTCACATTTGAGTGGAAAAATGTGATGGCTCCATGTTGCGTTTTGGGCCATTTCGTGTTGTGGGCACTAGGTCTACCCACACAAGTGAGGTACCATTTTTTTTCTGAAGAATTGGGGGAATGCTGGGTAGAAGGAAGTTTGTGTCTTCCTGCAGATTCCAGAAGATTTCACCACAGAAATATGAGGGAAATATTTGGGGTTTTTTGGTCAAAATGTGAGATTTTCAAGGGATTTTAGGTTAAAAAACAACCTGCTGAGAGCCACACAAGGCATCCCACACTAGATTCCCCTACGTGTCTAGTTTTCAAAACTGTACAGGTTTGCTCCGTTTCCCTAGTGCCAGCTTAGCTAGGGCCCAATATCCACAGCTATCAGGCATGCAAAAAAAGGGGCCGTTTTGAGTAGACAAATGTGACGTGTCCATGTTGTGTTTTGCGACGTTTCCTGTCACAGGCACTAGGCCTACCCACACAAGTTATTATTATTATTTAAAATCTTATATAGCGCGCAGCTACCCTTGGGCATCCCGGCGCTTCCAGACAAACATCCGATGGTAGTGGAGGACAGAGTTGACGCATTATCCGGGAAACAAAAAGGTTTTAAGACCTTTGCGGAAACGCAGTGTACAAGGCTTAGCGCGTAGTTTAAGCGGAAGCGAGTTCCAAAGCTTTTTCGTGTTAAATGAGAATCTTCTTCCGCCTGTTCGGGCCTTTTTAACTCTAGGAACTAGCAAGAGATATTGCCTCTCTGATCGCAGCGTTCTACTTGCTTTGTATGACGTAACTAGGTTTTTTAAAATGAGGGGGCCTTTCCCCGAGAGGATTTTATGGGCAATGCAAAGTGCCTTAAAAGTCACTCTCTCCGCACAGGGAGCCAATGCAATGCCTTCAGTGCCGGTTTCACTGATTGCGTCCTCGGAATGTCCATGAGCAGCCTTGCCGCTGCATTTTGGACCTGTTGAAGGGTCTTGAAGGTAGATTCAGGGGCGCCCAAGAAAATAGCGTTGCTATAATCTAGTCTAGATGTTATAAGACCCTGAATCAACAGCTTCCTCAATGTTAACGGAAGAAGAGGAAAGATTTTCCGAGCCGACCTAAGCAAAGCATAGCACACTCCTGCTGTTTTCTTAGCTTGAGTGCGAAGTGACAAGTCCGGTTCTAACCAGACTCCAAGGCTCTTAATTGCTTCTTTGGGGGCTGGAGGCTCACCCATACAACCAGGCCAACTAAGCGGGGGAAGAAGGGTAGCTTTACTCCCCAGCAGCAGTATTTCCGTCTTTGAGCCGTTTAACTTGAGGGAGGATTCTCCCATCCAAGTATGAACATCTACCAGACAGGAATTCAAAGTGTCCGGGTTGTCGGCCAGATGGGATAGGGAAACAACTAGCTGCGTATCGTCAGCATAGCTGACGATTTTGATGTCATAAGGGGAAACTACGTCCTCCAGGGGGGCCATGTAAACGTTGAATAGTGTAGGGCTCAACGAGGAGCCCTGTGGCACTCCACACTGGAGGGGAATTGATTTAGATCTCTCCGAGCCATCCCAAACCTGGTAAGTTCGATCCGAGAGAAAAGATCTCAACCACTGCAGAGCCACCCCAGACACCCCATCCTCAGCCAGCCGTTGTATCAACAACTGATGGCTCACGCTGTCAAACGCCGCGCTGAGGTCCAGGAGGATCACTGCCACTGATCCTCCTGAGTCTAGGATCCGTCTGGCTTCATCCACAACCGCCACGAGGGCCGTGTCGGTGCCCTGACCTGGGCGAAATCCAGTTTGAGATGGCCGAAGGAGACCATTCGACTCCAAAAAGGCTGACAACTGCTTGTTGGCCAGCCGTTCAGCAATTTTGCCGAGGCCCGGCAGCAATGAGATGGGCCTAAAGTTCGACAGGACCGTAGAGTGCAGATTGTTTTTTTTTAACAGAGCCTTAACAACAGCCATTTTCCAAGTGGGTGGCACCAAACCCTGGGCAAAAGAGGCGTTCATTAGGTCTGTCACGGGAGCTGCAATGGCCGCTGTTACCTGCTTAAGGAACTTCATGGGAACCGGGTCCATGGGGGAACCACTTTTAATCAAAGATAGAGTTTTGGCGACATCGCTCACTGACGCTGGGCCAAAGGTGTCGAGGTCGAGAGAGCTCTCTCTGTCCTGAGTTCCCCCGATCTGCTTGCCATGGTCCTGAGATAGCCTGGGCTGGGGCAGGGAGTTTAAGATCTTCTCAATTTTTGTGTGGAAGAACTCCGCTAGTTCCGTGCTTTTTTGTTTGTCATGCATAGCAACCGGCTCCGGAACTTTGAGCAGTTCTCTAAGCACTCTGAAACTTTCCCTGGAAGAACTAGAAGCAGATTTAATACGGTCTTCAAAGAATAGGGCTTTCGCAAGTCGCAAAGCAGACTTATAGCCCCTCATTGCAGCACGATATTCTTCTCTCCTATGGTCTTCCCAGTTCTTCCTCCATAACCTCTCCATCCTTTTACATCCTTTCCTGAGGGTGCGTAGTTCTACAGAATACCACGGAGCCGAACCAACTCGTTTCTCCCTCTTTTGAACTCTCTTTTTAGGAATCAGAGTGTCCAGGGAAGCGGATAGCCAGTTGTTAATATTGGCGTCGGCCTTAACTGGGTCCGACTCAGAAGGAGGGATCGTATCTTCCAGTTTAGAGGTCCAGTTCTCAACCGATAATCTGGACCAGGCTCTATCCACTAGGAAGGCCTGTTTGGTGCTTGTAGATAGTGGGTCAATTTGCCAGCAAGCTGGGACCAAAAAATGGTCTGACCATGGGAGGGGAAGGGCGGGCTTAGCTGTAAGGCGAGGAATGTTCGAGAACATCGGGTCGAGTAGGTGTCCCTTTTCGTGAGTGGGCCCAGAATTAATTAGGTTCAACTCACACTCTTTTAAAACGCTCTGGAGATCCAGAGCCGTTTGGTCAGTGGGCTCGTTGAAGTGAAGATTAAGGTCACCCAACACCATGAAATTAGCCGTCGATGTGGCCAGAATCGTTACTGATTCAACAAGGGAACTCACAAAATTACCACAAGTGAGGTACCATTTCTTTCAGAAGACTTGGAGGAATGCTGAGTGGAAGAAGGTTTGGGACTCCCCACAGAATCCAGAGCTTTTCATCACAGATATGTAAGGAAAATGTGTTTTTTAGTCAATCTTTGATGCTTACAAAGGATTCTGGGGGAGAAAAAAAACAGGTGAGAGCCATGTAAGTCACCCCACGCTGGATTCATCCAGGTGTCTGTTTTTCAAAAATGTGCAAGTTAGTGAGGTTTCCCTAGGCGCTGGCTGAGCTAGGACCCAAAATCCACAGCTACCCACCTTGTAAAAAAGGGTCACTTTTGAGTGTCTCCAAGTTGTGTTTCAAGGCATTTCGTGTTTTTTTGTTTCGC
This sequence comes from Triturus cristatus, assembly GCF_964204655.1. Lineage (NCBI taxonomy): Eukaryota > Metazoa > Chordata > Amphibia > Caudata > Salamandridae > Triturus > Triturus cristatus. The sequence continues at coordinate 966,697,864 of NC_140589.1, forward strand.
GGGCACCAGACCTACCCACACAAGCGAGGTACCATTTTTCTCTGAAGAATTGGGGAAATGCCAGGTGGAAGGAAGTTTGTGGCTTCCTGCAGATTCCAGAAGATTTCACCACAGAAATGTGAGGAAAATATTTTTTTTAAGTCAAAGTTCGAGATTTGCAACATATTTTAGGTTAAAGAAAACTTGGTGAGAGCCACACAAGTCCCTAGATTTCCCTACTTGTCTAGTTTTCAAAACTGTACAAGATTGCTACGTTTCCCTAGGTTCCAGCTGACCTAGGCCTCAAAATCTACACCTAAACAACTTTGCAAAAAAGAGTTACTTTTGAGTGGACAAAAAGTGATGTCTCCAAGTAGCGTTTTGGGGCATTTCGTGCTGCGGGTACCACGCCTACCCACACAAGTGAAGTACCACTTTTATCTGGAGACTTGGGGGAATGCTGGGTGGAAGGAAGTTTGTGTCTCTCTGTAGATTCTCGAACTTTCCATCACAGTAATCTGAAGAAAATGTGGGTTTTTAGTCAAAGTTTGATGTTTGTACGGGATTCTGGGTAAAACAATCTGGTGAGAGTCATGCAAGTCACACCACCCTCGATTTCCCCAGGTGTCTGGTTTTAAAAAATGTGCAAGATTGCGAGGTTTCCGTAGGCGCCGACTGAGCTAAGGCCAAAAATCCACAGCTACTGGCCTTGCAATAAAAGAGTCCGTTTTGAGTTGAAAAATGAGATGTGTCCATGTTGCTTTTGGGTTGTTTCCTGTCGCAGGCACTACATCTACCTACACAAGTGAGGTACCATTTCCCTCGGAAGAATTGTGGAAATGCTGAGAGGAAAAATGTTTGTACCTCCCTGCAGATTCCAGAACTTTCCATCACATAAATATGAGGAAAATGGATTTTCTTAGTGAAAATTTGAGGTTTGCAAGGGATTAGTCACCCCACCCTGGATTCCCCCAGATGTCTGTTTTTCAAAAATGTCCAGGCTTGCTAGTTTTCCTTAGGTGCCGGCTGAGCTAGGGCCCAAAACCCACAGATACCCTTTTACAAAAAAGGGTCAGTTTTGAGCGGAAAAATGTGAGTCTCTATATCATGTTTTGGGCCATTTTCTGTTGCGGGCACTATGTCAACCCTCATTAGTGAAGAACCATCTATATCAGGAGACTTAGGGGAGTACAGGGTGGAGGAAGTGTGTGGCTCCCTGCAGATTCCGAAATCTTCTATCACAGAAATGTGAGGAAAATGTGTTTTTTAGTTACAATTTGAGCTTTGCAAGGGATTCTGGCTATACAAACCTGGTGAGAGCAATGCAAGTCACCCCAACCTAGATACCCCTAGGAGTCTAGTTTTCATATATGTGCAAGTATGCTAGGTTGCCCTAGGTACCGGCTGAGCTAGGGCCAAAATCCACAGCTATTCATCTTGCAAAAAAGGATCAATTTTGATGGAAATATGTGATGTCTCCATGTTGCGTTTTGGGTAGTTTCCTGGCACTAGGAATACCCACACTATGGGTACCATTTTTATATGGAGACTTGGGGGAATGCTCAGTGAAAAGAAGTCTGTGGCTCCCTGCAGATTCCAGAACATTCCATCACAGAAATGTGAGAATAATGTGTGTTTTTAATCAAAGTTTAAGGTTTGCATGGGATTATGAGTATAAAAAGCGGTGTGAGCCATGCAAGTTACTCCACCCTGGATTCCCTACATATCTAGTTTAAAAAATGGTCAGGGTTGCTAGGTTTCCTTAAGTGATAGCTGAGCTAGGGTCCAAAATCCACAGCTAACCCCTTGCAAAAAAAAGGGTCAGTCTTGAGTGGAAAAATGTGACGTGTCCCTGTTACGTTTTGGGACATTTCCTGCTGCGAGCACTAGGCCTACCCACCCGAGTGAGGTACCATGTTTATCAAAAGACATTCAGGAGAACAGAATAGTAAGAACATTTGTTATTAGTAATTAAATTTCGTTGCATTTGTGCCTTTCAAATGTGAGCCAGAGTGCAAAAAAGAAGACATTTTGAAAAATACCCTCCAAATCATATCTTGTACGGGTACCTACAAATTCAGAGATGTACAAATAACCACTGCTTCTAAACTCCATATTTTGTACCCATTCCAGAAATACATAAGTTTTCACTCTACACATTTCACCATATGAATTGGTCTATACTCATTACACAAACAAAAAACATTGTATGGTGCAGCTCAGTTGTTGGCTCTGGGTACCTTGAGTTCTTGGAGAACCTACAAATCCTATTTATTCCCACAACCAGAATGGTCTAGCAGATGTAATGATATATTGCTTTTGTAAATTGGCCATTGTGACAAAAAGTTACAGATGAAGATGTAACAAATGGACATATTTTTGGTACTCATTTTCAATATTTCGTTATTTCAACAGTTAGTTTCTTTGGGAAAACCTTGAGGGATCTACAAATATGACCCCTAGCTAAATACGGAATTGTGAGCACTTTTGAAGATATATAGCTGTCCTGTATTACTCATGTGTTTCACACTGGTATCTCGACAAACTGGAAGCAGGTTCAAGGCACAAAACAATTAGAAAAATGGGCTACCTTTTTGAAAAATGCCAAAACTGTAGTAAAACTATATATTTTTTTTTTTAGCTCTGCATGCTCCTGAAAGCTGAGGAGATGGTGACTTTGTCACAGCAAACTTCTTTCATGCTTTTTTAAGGAAAAAAATCAAACACTTCTATACAGTGTACTGTTTTCCTATTTTTCTCAAAAAACTCAAAATGTTGGTATATTTTGCCAATTTTCTCAGTCCCCTCCAGGAGAAATCCACAAACCCTGAGTACGTTTGCAATCCCCAGGATAGTGGAAAAGAAGGACACAAATTTGGCGTGGATAACTTATATGTAAAAAGGTTATGCAGTCTTTAGCGCAAACTACCCCAAATAGCCAAAAAAGGTCTCAGCACTGGGGTGGGGGGGAGTAGGGAGGGAGGGCCCAACAGTTAAGTGCTTGAGAGCAAGGGGATGCATGCTGAGAAAAACTGGAGGCCCATGTATTTACCAGCAGCTCTAAAATGAGCCCTTGAACAAGGATAAGACAAATGTCTGCCACTAATCACACCACTAGCAGCAAAGGAGGTGTGATTGGCATCACCTAGGTAAGGAGACATTGGGTTGTTAAGTATGTAGCATCCTCCCCAGCCCGGGAACTTACCAATAACTATGCCACACACGGAGGTTAGTATACCACGTCTTTATTATTCTGCATTTAACCACAAATTCAACATTGTAAACCTGCATTCAATTCACTACGCTCTAATGCTTACACCAGGGTTCTACAAAGTCTATCAAGAGCCACAACGGTTCTGTCATTACAATCTCTCATCACACTGCATCTCTCCCTCTGTAAAATAAAAAATAAAAAATATTTTAACACATAGATACATATATATATATATATGTATATATATATATATATATATATATATATATATATATATATATATATATATATATATATCAACAACAAGGTTCGCTGATTTTCCTGCCGCTTTCCTGGCGGCGGGCTCGAGCGAGGTAGCGATCCTCCTTCAATTAGCATACATCAAGCTTTTTCAATCAAGAAAGCACTCTCGAGCCCAGCTCCATATGCGTGAGTTCTTTATTCACAAAATGACAAACAAACGCCCGACGCGTTTCGGTGCAGCCGCACCTTGGTCATCTTGCGTGATCCCTCGTCCGACCGGAGGTGGGTCCGTGCCAAATATCACCGCTCCAGTGCGTGCTTGCAACCCGTCGTGAAGAGTGCAGCTGCGCCTTAAGGTGGACCACGGAGCGAAGTATTGTATACATGGCGTCTTGCACCGCCTGAAGGGAATCCTGGCAGGAAACGGCGACATAGTCGACAGTCATACAGACTGTTGGAGTTACGGCTATCTACCGACTCCTACGTGTCATGCTGAGAACCCCAACGGTCGGACGAGGGATCACGCAAGATGACCGTCACCACAGCGTGAATGGCCAGCACAGGGAAAAGAGTGTGGGGATTTGTGTGCTTCGGAGGTGCCCATCTGGGGGCGCAATATGAAAATAACATCGGCATGTTGCCCAAGAACATAACATTCATTAATACCGAAGTACACGGACAATATGAAAAATCTGAAATGGGGCACTGCCATTGGCCCATGATCATCCAATCCCCTCTCCTGTTACTGTGCAGGGACCAATGAGGACCCAGGTATGAATTTAAAAGCAGAATCATGCCAGTGACGTTTTATTTATGAAGCAAGCAGAAGAAGGCATGCCGCCGAAACGCGTCCTTGCAAATAAAGTTATTTTAAATGATCCCGTGAGTGCAGCAAGTTTCTTTGAAACTGGAGCGGTGATATTTGGCACGGACCCACCTCCGTGCGTGCTTGCAACCCGTCGTGAAGAGTGCAGCTGCGCCTTAAGGTGGACCACGGACGAAATATATATATATATATATATATATATATTCCTAGTCGTTGATCCTATCTCGGATCATGAATGAGGCGCACTCCATGGGAATATCTTCATTAAGATTTATTTGGCAACAGAACAAGAAAACATCCGACAGACGCGTTTCGGCTACACGCCTTTGTCAATGTCGGTAAGGTTTACATTTTTTCGTCATTTTAAATCAAACAATAAAGTTTCATCGACATCGAGAGAGGGGATCGCTCTTTCTATATCATTGAAATAGAGGAGGGAAACATTCTATCACTCGACAAGATCTCTTTATGGGCAGACATCTTGTAACGTGCTGTGATGTCATGTATGGTTCTATGTATTTACACAGTTTATAGTACATATATACATTAGATGTTCATTGTGATTCATGAAATACACCTTTAGTATAAATTTAATTTCAGCCCTGAATGGGCATGAGCAACCAGAGGTTAGTATCATTGCTGCTATATATTCCTTATTAATAACCCCTGTTGTCTAAGCTCATCTCTCTGTTAATCAATGTCTCCCCTGTTCCATCCCCTTTGTTACCTGCCAAACCTTTCACAGAGAAGAAGTTAGGGTAGTACCGATATAGTAAATATTTACTGCTTTCAGATTACTATGTGATGTGTACCCAGAGCTCTTCCTCGTTATTCAACCCAGAGGGGCTTTTGGTTTGCATCTCCAATATATATTTTGATTCGAGTCTTCTAAGTTTCTTAATTCTGTCCCCACCCCTCTCATCTTTTGGGACGTGGTCCAGGCAGAAGAACCTCAAAAGGTTCGGATTGGACTTGTGAAACTCCTTGAAGTGGCGTGCCACTGGATAATTGACATCATGATTTTTTATAGCACGCATGTGCTCCAAAATTCTCTTTTTGGTGGGGTGAATAGTACTCCCTACATACTTTAAATCACAGGGACAGGACAGGCAGTATACAACAAATTCGCTGTTACAATTCATTAATTTGTTGATTTTTCTTTTCGTGGTTCTGCCTGGAATCGAAAATTCTTTCACCTTGGTTCCATTCTTGCAGGCCTTACAATTCATGCACGGGAAAAACCCTGTTATTAAATCCTTTCTCTTGGGGTTTTTAGGGAAATGGCTCCTTACGAGGTGATCCTTCAGGGCAGGTCCTTTTCTGTATGTAATCTGTGGGGTCTTCGGGATGTGTGGCCCTATAACTACATCTGTTTTTAATATTTTCCAATTTCTTCGGAAAATCTGTACAACTTCTGATGACTGGGCCGAATATTCGGTTATCATCCTCACTACATTACTGTTGTCTGTGTTCCGGGACTTACGTTCTCCCATTATCAACTCCTGTCTTATCAGGTGTTCCCCTTTCTTCTCTGCCCTGTTCAGTATTCTTTCCTTGTACCCTCTTTCCCTTAGCCTGTGGAATGCTTCATCTTTTGCTTTAATAAAGTCCTTGTCAATGGTACAATTCCTCCTTATTCTGACAAGTTCCCCATATGGGACCCCTTCTATTACACTACTCGGATGGAAACTCTTTGCATGAAGTGTACTGTTTCCAGCTGTAGGTTTCCGATATAGTGTTGTCTGAATCTTGTCGTCTTCAATATAGACTGTTAAGTCTAGATAGGGTACCTGGGTCTTACTGATGCATTCAGTGAACTTTAAATTGCAATCATTTTTGTTCAGGGCCGCCACATAGAGAGTCACCTCCTCATATGTCCCCTTCCATATAATGAAGAGGTCATCTATATAACGGACCCATAGTGCAATTTTGTCTAGCCATTTTTCGTTCTCCCCTGCCCAGGCCACGTGCTTCTCCCACCAGCCTACGAATAAATTTGCATAGCTGGGGCGAAGCACGTGCCCATCGCAGTCCCCTGCTGTTGATGGTACAATTCTCCTGCAAACATGAAAATATTATTTTTCAAACAAAATTCTGCAAATTACATGATCATTGCATTATGCTCATAATACTTTGCATGTCGTTTTTTTAGAAAGAACTCAATTGCCTTCAGTCCCTTATGGTGTTCGATACTTGTATACAAGCTAGTGACATCTAGGGTCACAAGCCACATGACCTGTTCCCATTGAATGTTCGAGATTGCACGTAGAAAATCTTTTGTGTCTTTAATATAAGAACTCAAGTCCCGGACTAATGGATTTAGAAAGCAGTCAATATAAATGGATACATTTTCCAATAGGCTATTCAGAGAAGATACTATCGGTCTCCCTGGTGGATTTCTGTGACACTTATGTACCTTTGGCAAGTGATAGAAGGTGGGAATTTCCGGTGCTTCGCACAAAATAAATTTATAGTCTGTGTCTCTTAAAATCAATTTGTCATGCCATTTTTTCAAAATCATATGAAAGTTGGTTATACTCTGCTCATATGTTGACCGAGTCACAATGTTGTAACATTCTTTATCTGAGAGTTGTCTCCATGCTTCCTTTTGATATAGCTTCCTATCCATTAGTACGATGTTACCTCCCTTGTCCGAGGGTTTAATGATTAGATTCTCATCATTTTTCAACTCCGTTATTATCTTCCATTGGGCTTGTGTAATGTTCTCTTTGCTTAAATTTGGTCCCTTCGTTTGTAATTTTTTGAGGTTACTGATCATTGAGTCATGGAAGGCATCTATTGTGTCATATGCCATTTGTGGAATGAATCGCGATTTTATTTCTAGATTGCTGGAGGCACCTACTTGCGTAATTCCTGCTTCCTGTAGTGTCTTGACAATATCGTGCTGACTCATCATTGTACTTTCACATTCGAGTTCATGTAGGGCTTGTTCCAAATCTATTTCCATACTCGTAATGATCTCTTCTCCTTCCAATTCTACATTATCAGCTGCAGGTTGCGGTTTCGCTGGGTGTAGGAGATGCATTTTCATCAATTTTAATTTTCTTACATACTTATACAAGTCAATACGCACATTTGCGTAATCAAATTGAGTCGTGGGGCAGAATGAAAGTCCCAATTCCAGTACTTTTTCTTCCTCCATTTTTAGTTTTTTTGATGATAGATTGATAACTGTTTGTTTATTCATTGTTACTTCCTTTTCCCCCCACGTCTGCTCCTGGTCACCATATATCCTGACGTTCCGGCTTTTCCCTTTCCCGCTTCTTCTTGTTCTCCGTCTCCTTTTGCTTTTTGCGGTGGGTGTGTCCTTGCAGCCGGTCTCTGTTTCGCCTGTCTTAATAGTTGGTATTCGTGTAAAAAAGAAGGGATTACTTCCTTTTCTTTGCGTGTTGGTTGCTCGCCTTCAGATAGCTCAGATTCCGATGTCTCTCTGGAGGAGGTTATCTGTGATCCTTGTTGCATTAACAATTTTCTTGGGCCTTCAAATTTTCTTGCAAAGGTCAATACCCTCCCTGATGCATAATCTTCCTCATCCCGGAGGTATTTGGTTTGCTTCCGATGTTTGATTATACTCTCATAGTCCATTAAACGTTTTTTCATCCGTTGTTGCAGCTCTTCCTTTAATTTCTCATCCGTTTCCGCTGCTATCTCGCCTTCAATGTTTTTTATTTCCTCCTGTATTTTCAGCCGATCGCTCCACGCATATTTTATCAATATCTTAACCATTCCACTGGATGATGCATGTGTATATTCAGACCATTCTTGTAATAGTTGTGGATCAGGGTTTTCGTATGCTGGGGTTGTGTAAATTCGTAGCCCCCTTGGGATCCGATCGACGTCCAAATACCGCTGCAGGGAGGTGGCCTCCCACCACTTCCTCGTTTCTCTTTCGTAGGCTTTTTCTAGCCTGCCATACAAAGATCGTAAGTTACTCGTTTTCGTCGGAACACCCGTGTTCACCTCGGTGAAAAATATATATATATATGTATATATATATATATATATATATATATATTACCTACTGGCGGTCGCCAGTAGGTAGTTATAGTTAGGACCCCTTTTCCATAGGAAATCCGCAACATTCTATTTTGAATAACTTTGGCGCCGGTCGATGAATCCTCGCGAATTTCTCAAAATAGGTGGGGCGCTACGCTCCGCTCCTACCCTGAAAGTCTCGGGGGGATACGTCAAGCGGGGGCTGAGATAAAAGGGGGGTCCCAAAACGCGTTTTTCCCATGCATTTTTCCATAGGACCTTTAGAACGAGCTACAGCCCGAACGGCTGAACAGAATTACTAGAAATTTGGCAGAGAGGTAGTCCCTATGTCAAGGAAGTGCCTTTTGTAGGTTTGGTGTAAATCTGTTCAGTAGATTCTGAGAAAATAGCCTTTAAATCAATATATATATCTGAGCCCGCTTACGGTACGCTTACCGTACGCTTACGGTAAGCTTACGGTACGCGTACGGTGGCGTGCGCGAGCGCGATTCTGATTGGCTGTTAGATCTTAGTAAACATTCGAATCGGCCGAAACCAGGAAGCGGCGGCCGCCATTTTGTGTGTTTCACTCAGAAAAAAAAGAGTGAAAACAAGAAAAGGGGGCAATGAGGAGAGTTACAGACCCCCTTACATTTGTGAGGGGGTCAAAGAAGGACTGTAAAGTACAAAGAAAACATTTATTGATTTTTAAAAAAATCACGGGGTACGCGTACGGTAAGCTTACGGTAAGCGTACGGTAGAAAAAAAAATAAAAAAATAAATGAAATTCAGATTTAAGTGTTTAGATATTAGGGGGCTCTTAAAAGAGCCGTTGTGTTTATGAAATGATTTTTTAGTGGTACCTACAAGTAAGTACCGATGCAGAGTCTAAGGTTCAAGAGGAAGACTCTGTTCCCTTTATCATTGAAGTGCACACCATCTCCTCTATAAATGTCTTGCATGTCAAAACGCAAGTTGTTGTGGTAAATGGCACCCATACCATAGTCACGGAGGAAAGCAGAAACAGATTTGTTGACGTGCTTTCTTGCTTTGTCAATCTGCGGACAGAAATGATTGGACCAGTTCCATTTTTGCCTTTGGCATATGTTGGAAAACACAAAGGCAGTTTTAGGGAAAAGTGAAAACAGTTGTGCAAAGGTGTCCTTCATAAGCATTTCCAGACCTACCCCAGTCAAAGTGCCTAGGTCATTGCCACCACAGTGCACTATTATGAGGTCAGGGTGTTGGATTTGCATGAAGGATTTCACCAATGGCATCAATTGGTGCCACTTTAACCCTCTCTGACCAATCCATTTAATGTCTACATTTGGCAAAGCAAGGTCTCTCACCATATCTGTTTTCTCTGCAAACTTTTCACTCCAGAAGACATAGCTGTGCCCTACAATCCACACTGTGAACATCTTCAAAGGAGAACTGGATGCACTCAGGAGGTGTCTTTCAGTAGAATGGCAATATGAAAAGAAAGACAGTTTGGAAATGGAGGCATACATATTTTTTTCAAAACAAAAAGAACTGATTGGCTGTTTCATACCATTCTAGAATAAAAACTAGGCTGTATGTGTAAACTAATAGAAGCATGTTTTGTATTGGTACAAAAAAATGTGTTACCAAAGAACAGTACTATGGATTTGCTGTTAGGTTTGAAAAGTCAAGCACTCTTGCTCTGTGGAATTGAAACATTGTGTGGCGAACTTCTGACCTAACTCCACACAGCAGTGTTCCATGAGCTGTTGCTATGGTAGCAGGCAGAAGTCAAGTTGGGGGAAGGGTACTAGGCAGAAGTCAAGTTGGGGGCAGGGTACTTTTGGAAAAGGGTTGGTTTTCAACCAATAGAAATGTGTGATTACATTTGAAAAAAAGGGGGAAGCACTGAGATTTGAAACTTACATGTATATGTGTGGAAAAATAGAGGGAAAGTTTGCCATTATCTGGTTCTGCTGAGAGGAGAGAGGTGAACACAACAGAGATCCTGGCTCTGATAATCTGCTGTTTGAGTGTCACATTTCTTTCACAACTAACTAATTTTAAAGGTGAGTTTAGAGTTTGAGAGGGGATGTATGTGGTAACTTAAGAAATGAATAATAGAAATGGAAATTCTTTTTGTTGTAGTTGCGTTTATCATTTTCTGTTTTGGGAGAAATTTAAATGTGAGGAACATGTAAAATAATATGGAGTATGTTTTCACAATAAATTAAGGTGTACTGGAAAAAAAAAGAATAGTTTAAGGGTTTGAGGTTGGACTCAGTAATGCAAATACATTCAGCATCACTAATGACAAATTAGATCATGACAAGAGGCACATCGAATATCAACCCTCAGAAATCGAGGGTTAATTTCCAGAGGGCCAGCAGAAGGAGATGCTCCCCCCACAGATGAAGGGCTCACCTGACCTGCAGAAGAAGGAGTCAGCCCTGCAGATGATGGTCCAGGCTGAGCTGCTGTGGATGTACTTGCTTGTCTTTCTGAAGAGTTACCTCCAAAAAGATGACCATGTGTCCTTCTGTGTACATCCTGGAGGTGTCTCTTCATGGTGTGATTCCCAAAGGAATACTTCCTGTCAGGATTACCTCTAGAAAGTACACGCTGACACAGCCTGCAAGTTACTAAGGGTGCATTCACCTTTTGCTGGCCTTCAGGAAAAGTAAAATAATCCCATACATAAGAGGGCTTTTGTTTCCTCGATCTCTGCCTCAAGACAGTGCTGCTAGTGCTAGCCTCACTCTCAGAAGAGCTCTGCTGTTCTGCCATCGTATCCCAAAGACAAACCAGCTCCTTCTCCCAAGGGATCACAAGCAGAAATGAGGGGAATGGGTGTGGTGTAGGAGAGTTCTAGAACTGAAAGTAGTTTCAACCAATCAAAAGTTGTGTTTCATGATCACATGACCTACCGTACGCTTACGGTACGCTTACGGTACGCTTACGGCAAAAGTGCGCATGCGCGTAAAAAAGACACGCGCTTGCGCGCATGCGCATAACAGTCACTACCCGACACTTCCGCGTAACATGCGCGTGTAGCGTACACGCGTACGCGTCCCACGCGGACGACGCGCGGCTACGCAAATTGCGTAACTATACGCAAACAGCGTAGATAAATTACGGACGTTGCGTAAACCGTACGCTTACCGTAAGCTTACGGTACGCGTACTAAAAAAAAATTTTAAAAAAAGGAAAAAATGTATTGCTAATAAATTTTACATGTTTATTTTATAAAATATATTAAAAAAACATATTATAGAATTTTAAAAATTTAACCATAGTCTTTAAAAAAGGATAGAAAATTAAAATAAAAATATGTTTAAAAAAATAGAAGAAAAAAAACAAAATTAGCATTTAAAAAACCTTGCAAATTCACTGAAAAAACCATGGGTTTCACACACGTTATAGTTAGGACTTAGCATTTAAAAAACCTTAGAAATTCAGTGAAAAAACCATAGGTTTCACACACGTTATAGTTAGGAATTAGCATTTAAAAAACCTTAGAAATTCAGTGAAAAAAACCATAGGTTTCACACATGTTATAGTTAACTGGACATTTTACTCGTAAAAAACCATTGAAATTGCCCCGTTATAGTTAGTTCAGCTAACTATAACTCGCGCGCCCGCAATGCACTGCTGATGACATCACATATTACATCACTCATGACATGGTCAGTGACATCACTCATGACATCACTGATGACATCTCAAATGACATCACTGATGACATCACTGATGACATCATCCTTGTGATAGAGTGGCAGACCTCCTCTTCCCCTAATATAACCTTTGATACACACAATCAAAAATAGAAATTAAAATTTTAAAAACAATGGACATACCAATACCAGTTACAACAACCTATACAGTAATTCTAAGATCCAAATACACATCCACTCATTCACCAACAGTCCTATACAGTCACTCATACATGTACTCACTCATCATATGTACTCATACACGTATACATCCTGTTACACAATGCCACTCATCCATAGAGGTACTCACACACATAGTTAGTCATGCTAATAAAGAATCAAACATACATTTACTTGCATATACAGTTATACACACACCACCACACTTACTTCTACGGAAACTTACACATACTTAGTCTTTTAAACAATCACTTATAGAAACACATACTTATTCATACAGGAACTCTTTCAATCTCTCACTCTCACATATACTCCCATATATACACCAATAGTCACATATACTAGTTTAAAACATATGTAGTTACACATAAAGACACTATTGAGACAGTCATTCACTCACTAACACACCCATACATACACTCATCCACCCATACAGTCCTGCACACATGCTGTCTTCAACACATACAAACAATGAGTCACTCATTCATGCACCCATGCACTACGTAATACCCCTCACCGAACCAGACACTCACACTCATACTGATACTCAAAAAACCAACTAATAACCTATTTAGACACTCATGTAGCTACACACCAACCCATGCAGCCACTTATACACAAAGTGAGAGACTGATACAGATATTTACATATTTAAACATTACTCACTAAGCCATGTATTCACTAAGATACACTTAATCAGTCAGTAATACAATCAATTTTTCAAAAACAATTCATCCATTTAGACACTTATATACCCATTTATTCTTCCATCGACCTTGAGATATACATATATAAAACATATTTAATTTTCAGAAAAACACACATTCACTGGATGATGTCATCAGTGATGTCATCAGTGATGTCATTTGAGATGTCATCAGTGATGTCATGAGTGATGTCACTGACCATGTCATGAGTGATGTAATATGTGACGTCATCAGCAGTGCATTGCGGGCGCGCGAGTTATAGTTAGCTGAACTAACTATAACGGGGCAATTTCAATGGTTTTTTACGAGTAAAATGTCCAGTTAACTATAACATGTGTGAAACCTATGGTTTTTTTCACTGAATTTCTAAGGTTTTTTAAATGCTAATTCCTAACTATAACGTGTGTGAAACCTATGGTTTTTTCACTGAATTTCTAAGGTTTTTTAAATGCTAAGTCCTAACTATAACGTGTGTGAAACCCATGGTTTTTTCAGTGAATATATATATATATATATATATATATATATATATATATATATATATATATTATCTACTGGCGGTCGCCAGTGGATAGTTATAGTTACAACCTAGTTTCCATAGGAAATCTCAAAATTCTATTTTGCATAACTTTGGCGCCGGTTGACGAATCCTCGTGAAATTTTCAAAACTAATGGGGCGCTCCGTTCAGCTCCTACCCTGAAAGTCTCGGGGTGATTCGTCAAGCAGGGGCCGAGAAAAAAGGGGGGTCCCAAAACGCGTTTTCCCCATGCATTTTTCCATAGGACCTTTAGACACAGCTACAGCCCGAACGGCTGAACAGAATTACTTGAAATTAGGCAGAGAGGTAGCCATAAGGTCAAGGAAGTGCCTTTTGCAGGTCTGGTGTAAATGTGTTCAGTATTTCCTGAGAAAATAGCATTTAAAAGCATATATATATGTGGGCGGAGCCTAACCACACATCTCATCCTGAGATCTGATTGGCTGTCAGCACTTCATCCAAGAAGTGTTGGCAGCCATCTTGGGACCAATATACATGATAGCACCTCATTAAAAAGCATTGCAGTTAATAGAAGGTTTTAAGACTTTAGTTACATTATAAATCATGTGTTGATGGTACCATACTCATTTTAGGAATTGTGGTATGTTCTAAGGTGAATTCACCATGTGAAAAAGCCTTCTGCTGGGATATCATGACTGAGAGAAAAATATTTTCTCATGCTTTTACCACAGAGGTTTGGAAGGTGATCTATAAGCTAAACTGAGAGCTTATTTTCTGTAAATTCACATTATCTTTCTCAGTCATGTGAGAATGAAGTATGACATTCTCAGTAAAACATGTACATCCAACAAGGGCAAAGACTGTCAGTTCATTCCTTTGTGTTCTACTGCAGCTTCCCAGAGTGTTCCAAAGAACTACTAGAGCGCTAACAGTCCTACTTATGATAAACGTATGGCACACCTGAAGCCATCTTGCTTGGATTAAAGTGGTAACTCTTAAAACATTTAATTTAAAAAGGAACAAAATGAGGGGTCCATTTTTCCATAAAAAGTATGATAAGTGCTGCAGAAAGAAAAATTAGGGCACATTTTGAGTGACTTCTCAAATCCTCTTCTATTTCATTAAAAAATTCTGACATGCAGACTGAAACATGCACTTTCAATACCAGCAGCAGTTTTCCCTGGTGAGCAGTAGCTTTACTACCGTGATCTAATGAGCAAAAGGAGTGCTAACATTCTGAATTTATGGCAAATGTGTGACACATCTGAATGCCTTCTTGATGGAATCAAAGTAAAAAACTGAAAGTATTTCCTACTGAGGAGACTGCAGTAAATGAGGAAATTAGGAAACTTCATAACAAATAAGTCTCCCAAGATGGCCATCAGAGACAAAAGAGCCCAAATGTAGCCCAAATATCACCCAGATGTAGCCCAAGTATAGCCCAATGACAGAATGTCCCAGAATGTTCTTAAAAACAACTAGAGCGCTTACTGTCTTCATTTTGACAAAAGTATGGCACACCTGAAGCCATCTTGATTGGAATAAACTGGTAACACTTAAAACATTTAATTTAAAAAGGAACACAATGAGGGGGTTCATTTTGCCATAGAAATTATGATTAATGCTGAAAAAAGAAAATGAGGGCACATTTTGAGTGACTTCTCAAATCCTCTTCTATTTCATTAAAAAATTCTGACATGCAGACTGAAACATGCACTTTTAATACCAGGAGCAGACTTCCATGGTGAACAGTAGTTTTACTACAGTGATCTAATGAGCAACTAGAGTGCTAACATTCAGAATTTATGGCAAATGTGTGACATATCTGAATACCTTCATGATGGAATCAAAGTAAAAAACTGAAAGCATTTCCTACTGAGGAGACTGCAGTACATGAGGAAATTAGGAAACTTCATAACAAATAAATCTCCCAAGATGGCCACCGGAGACAAAAGAGCCCAAATGTAGCCCAAAATCACCCAGATGTAGCCCAAATATAGCCCAATGACAGAAGTGTGCAAAACACTTATTATTTTGTGTTTTTGCAGTGTTATATAGTGCAGACTTGTCAGGTATTGGAGTGCTTTACATGAGCATTGGTTACATCACACAAGAACAAATTCATTTTGGTTGTAGACATGGGGAGACTAAGTGATTTGACCAGAAACTTCAACCTGGTTCCCCAGTTGCAAAGTCTGCAGTTCTGGAAGTAACACCACATCCTCTCCCCTAAGTGCAACATTTAATCAAGTGGTCAACTGGATAAAAAAACATAAAGGTAACAAATTATTTTGAAAACTCAGAAAATATGTCCTTATTTTAGTCTTTTAGAGCACTAACCATAATTTTGATGCCAATAAGACCCTCTCATATATGTAATTTCTAAAGGAAATGCTCTAGGTATTGCAGTTTTGATTACATCAAGATGATGTCAGGCGTTCCACACTTTTGTAATAAATATAGAATGTTAGCAATCTAGTTGTTCATTAGGATACTGTTGTGAGGCAGAGGCCAGGGGCACGGACTCTGAAAATTGAAGGCAGGTAGGAGGGTGCAAAGGCAACAATTTAACCACACTGAGCAGGCAGGAAGGGCCGTGGAAGCACAACAGACTATGGAGGGCAGTGGAAAGGGGGACAGGGGCAACAAACCAACAATACAGGACTTGCAAGAGAGGCTGTGGCAATGTAATAGACCATTGTGGGCAGAAGGAAGAGGCAATGGTAGTACAACCATACATGCCAACAGACCTGATTCAGCCAGGAAACGTCCAATGTTTTTAAGCTCAAATGGGCTTTATTTGATCTGTCTCCTGTCTACAATATCCTCTTTTTCAATGTAACTCAAAGGAGAAAATCAATACCCCAGTTTTTTTTCAAAATCTCCCTCTTACCAAGTTCAAAATGTTCGCAAGTATGGTACATTGGATCATGGAAGGAAATGGGATAGGGACATGGACTTGGATAACAGAGGACAGGAGGGACATGGAGAGGTGCACCAAACTGACCCAGCAGGGTAGGCATCAGGGTTTGCAGCAGCACAATACACCACACAGGGCATGCAGGACGGGAGTGCAGCACAACAATCCATAGAAATCAAGAGGGAGGGGACAGGACCATGCACATGGACAACAGAGAACAGAGGGGCAAGAGGCAATGGTAGCTAGCTGACCATAATGGACAGACAGGAGAGAAAGCTGCAGCATAACAGACCATAAAGGGCAGGAGGGACGGATCAGGGGTATTACAATGGAACAGACAAACCAGGAGGGAGGGAGTAGGGGTCTGCACATGTAAACAGAGGGCTGGGGGCAAGGGGTCTGGGCAGGAGCAGCAAAATGACCATGGAGGTCAGGCAGGATGGGCACTAGAAACAAGACACACTATGGAGAGCAACAATGAGACTATGATGGCATACACACAGACCATTGAGGGAAGGTGGGAGGGGGTATGGGGCAGCTAGCTGGCCACACAGGGAAGGTGGGAGGGGCCATGGCAGCACAGAAGACCATGCATGACGGGAGGGTTAGTGGCAGCACAATGGCTATGATGGGCAAGAAGGAGGGTGCAGGGGCATGCACAAAGGACCATGGAGGATAGAAGGGAGGGTCAGGACCTGGGCACAGACAAGAGAGTTCAGGGGAAGGGGCCTCACAACAGACCGCGCGGGGAAGGCAGGAGGAGCAGTTACAGCACAACAGACCAGGGAGGGCAGAAGGGTGTGGCAGTAAAATGGACCATGGAGGACAGGAGGAAGGGGATAGGGGCATGACATGTGGACAGGCAGGGTGGAGGTGGCAGGGACAGGTTACAGTCATCTGACAATCCTAGGCAGGTGGGAGGGGAGTGGCAGCTCAACAGAACACTCAGAGTAGATAGGAGTGGCAGGTCAATGGAACATGGAGGGCAAAAAGGATGGAGCAGGGGCATGCACAAAGACATCGGAGGGCAGGGGGAAGGAGAATAGGGGCAGAAAGATAAGCACAGAGGCTAAGCAGGAGGTCAATGATGGGCCATAGAATTGGGCAATGGAGGGCAGGAGGAGTGGTCTGGTACATCAGGCTAAATGGAGGGCAGTGGCAGCACATCAGACCATGCATGGCAGGAGGGAGGAGGCTAGTCCATGGATTCAGACAACAAAGGATAGGGAGGAGGTGGATGGGGCAGCAAGCTATCTGTTCAGAGAAGGTGGGTATTAGGAACTTTATTGTTTTTAAAATGTGTGTCTGTGCGAACTACTTAAAATATGAACAAGTATGCAGCATAATCTCACTTTTATTCTGGAAGAAGAGGACGTTTGTGACTGTGACTCCAGGCTCACTTGGCAGAAACACCCCCTGACCATCCACCCCCCATCGCAAAATGTAATGCCCGTGAAAAGGGTAGGTGGGCGCAGTGTTATATAGAACATAGTCCTGAGAGCACGATTGAAAATGAAAACTAGATATAGTATATGGTATCAACTATGCACCAAAAAGTGTGATATAAGATGAACCGGGGTGTGAAATAGAATATGCAGTACGTTGTGCACAATTACAGATTCATTGGAGAGAGCGAGATAGCACAGGCACTAGCGCGTGCTATGCGATATGTGCCTTGTAGTGTAATATGCACAGGGCAGTGTTGTGTAACCTAACTAGTCTCTAAAGTTGCAATATAAAATATGTGCTGGGGAGTGTAACGTTGCATATGCACTGTGACAAAGATATGGATCCCAGATTGTAATATGTATGGCATAGCGCTGTGCGTTATAACATAGGCATCGAGGAAGGCACGTTAGATGGGGCAATATAACCCGTGCGAAGGCAAGGGTGGCATGACATATTCACGGGGTGGTGTTACAGTGCACATGGGCTAGAGAGTGTCATAGCATACGCACTAGCTGGTGGAATACAACACAGAGGTGTGAGGCACTCGGCCGGCACTGGTGGGTGTAACGCAGCATTGGGCTCAGCCAGGAGCACGCTGTGACTCTCAAGTGAGGTTCGTCTCCTTTCCAGAGAGTAAAATAAAAAGTATTACACATCCAGAGGTGGATGTGTGTTTTATTAACCGTGAGGGGGGTTTCTTGCATAGTTTGGTCGAATTTTTGTCGAATCCCCTTTGAATGGCTTGGTGTGCTGTATATTAAATGTGCCCGTCAATAGCTACCCATGTCTGTATAAATAAACAACAAGGGTATCTACTTGGAGAGTACCCACCGGCGGGGGCGCCGGGATTAGGCACGGTAGGGCGTCAGACACGTCAGAACTTCACTAGCGGTGTAAATACATTCCATGTGGATTCATTCTCTGCATAGTCGCCTTTTAATGAATATCACGCAAATCGTCATGGTGATAGGTACATACGGTTTGTCCAGCATGTCCTAAGTGTTTCTATAAATATATATTTTTAAAAATAATAAAATACAAAGGCCGGCCCCGGGGGATGGGGTCCCCAGGGCCATAAGTGGCCTGCGGAGGGGGGCAACGCAGCCCCCTCCTAAAAATTTTTTTTTTTAAAAAGGCCATGACCCGGGGGTTGGGGTCCCCAGGGCCGATTAAGGCCTTGGGAGGGCCAAATTTATTTTTTTCAACAAAACAAATTAGGGTGCAGGCCCTGGGGGATGGGGTCCCCAGGGCCAGTAAATTAGAAAAAGAAGGGTGGCCACACAGCCCTCCTTCTTAAAAAATAAAATAAATAAAAGACCGGCATCGCGCCGGAGGCCACGCCCCCTCCTTGCAGCACTCTGCAAACGCGCCCCCTGGCCAGTTGTAAGTTGGGGAATTAATTTCCCTTCAATACTGAGGGTCCCTGAGGGCCAACTAGCCCAACAGGTATCTCCAGTATGCGCCAAGGAGCTGTGTTGCAGGTGTTCTGAAGGCACGCCCCTTTTTACACCTCTATGCAATGCAGCTCTGTGGCGCTTACTGGAGGTACCTAGTGGGCTAGTTTGACGCTAGGGACCCTTAGGATTCAAGGGGACTTAATCTCTCAACTTAGAACGGCCACAGGGCACGTTTACACAGTGGTGAAGGGAGGGGACAGGGCCTGAGGTGACGTGTGCAAACACGCCCTGTGGCGTGTTTTAAGTTGGGGAAACAATTCCCTTTCAATCCTGAGGGACCCTGGGGGCCAACTAGCCCACCAGGTGCTTCCAGTAAGCGCCACTGCTCTGCGTTGCAGAGAGGTGGTGCAGGCCGTGCCCCTTTTTACACCTCTCTGCAATGGCGCTTACTGGACGTACCTAGTGGGCTATTTTGCCCCTAGGGATCCTCAGGATTCAAGGGGACTTATTCTCCCAACTTAAAAAATGGCCACAGGGCGTGTTTACACAGTGGGGAAGGGAGGGGACGGGGCCTGAGGTGACGTGTGCAAACACGCCCTATGGCGCGTTTTAAGTTGGGGAAATAATTCCCCTTCAATCCTGAGGGCCCCTGGGGGCTAACTAGCCCACCAGGTGCTTCCAGTAAGCACCACTGAGCTGCGTTACAGAGAGGTGGTCCAGGCCGTGCCACTTTTTACACCTCTCTGCAACGCAGCTCTATGGCGCTTACTGGAGGTACCTAGTGGGCTAGTTGGACCCTAGGGACCCTCAGGATTCAAATGAACTTAATCTCCCAACTAAAAACGGCCACAGGGCGTGTTTATACAGTGGTGAAGGGAGGGGACGGGGCCTGAGTTAACGTGTGCAAACAGGCCCTGTGGCGCGTTTTACACCTATGGCAGCAGCAGCACAACGGAAACCCCAACTTCCAAATTGCAAGTAGTCCATACGCGTTTCAAGCCGTAGCCCTTGTTCACTGGCTTGCAAGAAGTAACAGGGGCAGTATACATTATTCGGAACACCTTTATTCAATTATACAGTCCCGCCCCAATTGGCGTCAACAGGCATGGCATTGTGGATCTTGCAGTTCGTATGCCTGTTCTCACCAAAAGTTCCATCTTAACCCCAGTGGGTGTTGCTGCCTCCGTTAACAAAATAAATGTCCCCATGGATTGGTGGTTTAAAATCCTGACCCCCAGTGGGAAGAAATTGTAGATGAGCCGGTGGCTGCTCGCCAATATCATCCAAAGGCGAGGCCCCCCTCCATTCCAAAAGGTGTCCGCGATTGTGAGCAGTCAGATCCGCTGACTGAGAGGCGGGACATCTTTGCGGCTGGACCAGCCACTAAACACAAAAAACACGAAGGGTGTCCCCATTAAAGATGTCACACCTGGCGGGGGTTTCAGCACAAACACCTATGGCAGCAGCAGCACAACGGAAACCCCAACTTTCAAATTGCAAGTAGTCCATACGTGTTTCAAGCCATAGCCCTTGTTCACTGGCTTGCAAGAAGTAACAGAGGCAGTATATGTTATTCGGAACACCTTTATTCAAATATGCAGTCCCGCCCCAATGGCTGTCAACAGGCATGGCATTGTGGATCTCGCAGTCGGTATGCCTGTTCTCACCAAAAGTTCCATCTTAACCCCAGTGGGTGTTGCTGCCTCCGTTAACAAAATAAATGTCCCCATGGATTGGTGGTTTAAAATCATGACCCCCAGTGGGGAGAAATTGTAGATGAGCCGGGGCGCTACCCGCCAATATCATCCAAAGGCGAGGCCCCCCTCCATTCCAAAAGGTGTCCGCGATTGCGAGCAGTCGGATCCGCTGATTGAGCGGCGGGACATCTTTGCGGCCGGACCAGCCGCTACACACAAAAAACACGAAGGGTGTCCCCATTTAAGATGTCACACCTGGCGGGGGTTTCAGCACAAACACCTATGGCAGCAGCAGCACAACGGAAACCCCAACTTCCAAATTGCAAGTAGTCCATACGCGTTTCAAGCCGTAGCCCTTGTTCACTGGCTTGCAAGAAGTAACAGAGGCAGTATACGTTATTCGGAACACCTTTATTCAAATATGCAGTCCCTCCCCAATGGGCGTCAACAGGTATGGCATTGTGGATCTCACAGTCCGTATGCCTGTTCTCACCAAAAGTTCCATCTTAACCCCAGTGGGTGTTGCTGCCTCCGTTAACAAAATAAATGTCCCCATGGATTGGTGGTTTAAAATCCTGACCCCCAGTGGGAAGAAATTGTAGATGAGCCGGTGGCTGCTCGCCAATATCATCCAAAGGCGAGGCCCCCCTCCATTCCAAAAGGTGTCCGCGATTGTGAGCAGTCAGATCCGCTGACTGAGAGGCGGGACTTCTTTGCGGCTGGACCAGCCACTAAACACAAAAAACATGAAGGGTGTCCCCAATAAAGATGTCACACCTGGCGGGGGTTTCAGCACAAACACCTATGGCAGCAGCAGCACAATGGAAACCCCAACTTTCAAATTGCAAGTAGTCCATACGCGTTTCAAGCCGTAGCCCTTGTTCACTGGCTTGCAAGAAGTAAGAGAGGCAGTATACATTATTCGGAACACCTTTATTCAAATATGCAGTCCCGCCCCTATGGCCGTCAACAGGCATGGCATTGTGGATCTCGCAGTCGGTATGCCTGTTCTCACCAAAAGTTCCATCTTAATCCCAGTGGATGTTGCTGCCTCCGTTAACAAAATAAATGTCTCCATGGATTGGTGGTTTAAAATCATGACCCCCAGTGGGAAGAAATTGTAGATGAGCCGATGGCTGCTCGCCAATATCATCCAAAGGCGAGGTCCACCTCAATTCCAAAAGGTGTCCGCGATTGCGAGCAGTCGAATCAGCTGCTTGAGCAGCGGGACACCTTTGCGGCTGGACCAGCCGCTACACACAAAAAACACGAAGGGTGTCCCCATTAAAGCTGTCACAACTGGCGAGGGTTTCAGCACAAACACCTATGGCAGCAGCAGCACAACAGAAACCCCAACTTCTAAATTGCAAGTAGTCCATACGCGTTTCAAGCCGTAGCCCTTGTTCACTGGCTTGCAAGAAGTAACAGAGGAAATATACGTTATTCGGAACACCTTTATTCAAATATGTAGTCCCGTCCCAATGGGTGTCAACAGGCATGGCATTGTGGATCTCGCAGTCGGTATGCCTATTCTCACCAAAAGTTCAATCTTAACCCCAGTGGGTGTTGCTGCATCCGTTAACAAAATAAATGCCCCCATGGATTGGTGGTTTAAAATCCTGACCCCCAGTGGGAAGAAATTGTAGATGAGCCGGTGGCTGTTCGCCAATATCATCCAAAGGTGAGGCCCCCCTCCATATCAAAAGGTGTCCGCGATTGCGAGCAGTCGGATCTGCTGATTGAGCGGCGGGACATCTTTGCGGCCGGACCAGCCTTGGGAAGGACATTGGTCATATATATTTTATATTTTGTCACTTGGGGCCATATGTAGGTAAATTACATTTACCGATTCTTAAATACCGAATTTTACCGATTCGGCATTTATGAATCGGTAAATGTAATGTAGGTAAAATATTACCGAATCGGTAAGTGTCGGTATTTTAGAATCGGTATTTACCGATTCGGTAATGGCAACTGGCTTCCCATTCATTCCTATGGGCCTGGAGGCCCATAGGAATGAATGGGAACCCAATTGCCATTACCGAATCGGTAAATACCGAATCGGTAATGGGGGAGGCATCATCATGGGTGGCAGGGTGTCACATTGACACCCTGTTGCACCCCTGATTCCTGCATGTGTGCACATGTGGCACACATACATGCCCTAAGGGCATGTATGTCTGCCACATTGCACACTTCTAAGGGCCAAATAATGCTTTTACTAAGACATTCGTCATTTACCACCAACTTTTAGTTGGTGGTAAATAACGAATCCACACTACACCCACACACTCCCCATACATCTCATTTCAGGATTCGGTATTTACCGAATCGGTAAAATTACAGATTCGGTAATTTTACCGATTCGGTAAATTACCGAATCCTGAAATGTCCCCCCTACATACCAAAAGCCTGAATACTGGTCGGTAACGTGATTTTTCCCGAAAATCGGCCGTTACCGACCGGTATTGGGCTTCCTACATATGGCCCTTGGTGTGTACGAAGCAGCGGTATCCACTGGGACTTCAATGGAATTTGGAGTCCTGACACCTTTTTCATGGACTATAAGTACCAAGATGCTATGCGCCCATATGGGCGGGACTTTTACAAATAATATGGTGATTTCAAACAACTGCTACTTCCGTTTCATTACCTGCCACTGATGAAGAGCAAATTATATGCTCGAAACGCGTTTGGCTGCTATCAGGTATGGAGGAGCGGTGGTAACGTGCCACTGTTGGTGCCGGCTGTGGTGTGCTGTAACCCCTTTCTGTGTGATTTCCCTACCAAGGCACCCCTCATCTTTCTGATGTTTAGTGGCTGGTCCTGCCGCAGGGAAGTTCCGCCGCTGAGGATTAGCAGATCCTGGATGCCCGCAAACGTGGTCATGGCTCGGAAGAAAAGGGGGCCTCGCAGTCCGGGTGTATTGGTTACATGGCAGTGTTGTACACTCACCTCTACCCACTTGGGCAGGACATTGGTCATATATATGTTATATTTTTCCACTTGGTGTGTACGAAGCAGCGGTATCCACTGGGACTTTAATGGAATTTGGAGTCCTGACACCTATTTCATGGACTATAAGTACCAATATGATATGCGCTCATATGGGCGGGACTTTTACGAATAATATGGTGATTTCAAACAACTGCTACTTCATTTTCATTACCTGCCACTGATGAAGAGCAAATTATATGCTCGAAACGCGTTTGGCTGCTATCAGGTATGGAGGAGCGGTAGTAACCTGCCACTTTTGGTGCCGGCTGTGGTGTGCTGTAACCCCTTTCTGTGTGATTTCCCTACCGAGACACCCCTCATCTTTCTGACGTTTAGCGGCTGGTCCTGCCGCAGGGAAGTCCCGCCACTGAGGATTAGCGCATCCTCGATGCCCGCAAACTCGGTCACTGCTCGGAAGGAAAGGGGGCCTCGCAGCCGGGGTGTATTGGTTACATGACAGTGTTGTCCACTCACCTCCACCCACTTTGGAAGGACCTTGGTCATATATATTTTATATTTTTCCACTTGGTGTGTACGAAGCGGTGGTATCAACTGGGACTTGAATGGAATTTGGAGTCCTGGCACCTATTTCATGGACTATAAGTACCAATATGCTATGCGCCCATATGGGCGGGACTTTTACAAATAAAATGGTGATTTCAAACAACTGCTACTTCCGTTTCATTATCTGCCACTGATGAAGAGCAAATTATATGCTCGAAACGCGTTTGGCTGCTATCAGGTATGGAGGAGCGGTAGTAACCTGCCACTGTTGGTGCCGGCTGTGGTGTGCTGTAACCCCTTTCTTTGTGATTTCCCTACCGAGGCACCCCTCATCTTTCTGACGTTTAGCGGCTGGTCCTGCCGCAGTGAAGTCCCGCTGCTGAGGATTAGCGGATCCTTGATGCCCGCAAACGCGGTCACCGCTCGGAAGGAGAGGGGGCCTCGCAGCCGGGGTGTATTGGTTACATGACAGTGTTGTCCACTCACCTCCACCCACTTGGGAAGGACATTGGTCATATATATTTTATATTTTTCCACTTGGTGTGTATGAAGCAGTGGTATCAACTGGGACTTGAATGGAATTTGGAGTCCTGGCACCTATTTCATGGACTATAAGTACCAATATGCTATGCGCCCATATGGGCGGGACTTTTACAAATAAAATGGTGATTTCAAACAACTGCTACGTCCGTCGCATTACCTGCCACTGATGAAGAGCAAATGATATGCTCAAAACGCGTTTGGCTGCTATCAGGCATGGAGGAGCGGTGGTAACCTGCCACTGTTGCTGCTGGCTTTGGTGTGCTGTAACCCCTTTCTGTGTGATTTCCCTACCGCGGCACCCCTCATCTTTCTGATATATATATATATATATATATATTACATACTGGCGGTCGCCAGTAGGTAGTTATAGTTAGGACCGTGTTTCCATAGGAAATCCGCAACATTCTATTTTGAATAACTTTGGCGCAGATTGACGAATCCTGGCGAAATTTTCAAAATAGGTGGGGTGCTCCGCTCCGCTCCTACCCTGAAAGTCTCGGGGGGATTGGTCAAGCGGGGGCTGAGAAAAAGGGGGGGTCCCAAAACATGTTTTCCCCATGCATTTTTCCATAGGACCTTTAGTCCAAGCTACAGCCCGAACGGCTGAACAGAATTACTTGAAATTTGGCAGAGAGGTAGTCCTCAGGTCAGGGGTGTGCCTTTTGTAGGTCTGGTGTAAATGTGTTCAGTATTTGCTGAGAAAATAGCATTTAAATCAATATATATATCTATAGGCGCGCTCCGAGCGCGTATCGTAAGCTTACCGTACGCGCACGCCGCCATGCGCGAGCGCGATTCTGATTGGTTGTTAGATCTTAGTAAACATTCGAATCGGTCAAAACCAGGAAGTGTCGGCCGCCATTTTGTCTCTCGCAGTCTGAGGGGGTGAAAAACAAAGGTGGAGAACGTGAAAAGGGGGCAGGGTGGACAGTTCCTGACCCCCTAGCCTTTGTCAGGGGGTCCCAGAAGGACCCCCAAGGGCAAAAATTAATTCAAATTTTTTTTCGAAAAATCACGGAATGCGCGCAGCGTACGCGCACGGCGTAAACGGAGAAATTCCACGAGAAAAATTCCGCGAACTTCGCGTAACTCTTCCGCGATTACGCGTACCGTACGCGCACAGCAAAAAAAAAATTTCAAGCTAAGGTTGGCTCTTAAAAGAGCCGTTGGGTTAATACAGGGATAGAGGAAAGAAAGAAAGAATGGGAATATTATGAACGTCTACAAACGTGCTGGTCTATCTTATTGTTAATAAGGGAAACACTGGTCTCCCCAAAAACAATAAGACCACAACACGTTGTACACCTCATTGAAACCCTCCGAAATCGAGGGTTAATCTCCAGAGGAGCTGAAGAAGGTGATGCTCCCACCTCAGAGGAAGGGCTCAGCTGAGCTGCCGATGATGTACTCGGCTGAGCTTCTGAGGTTGGGCTCCGGTGACTTACTGGAGAGTTTTCTTCAGTATGTCGAGCAAAGGTCCTGGGATGTTCATCCCTAAGGTGTCTCATCATAGAGTGATTTCCAAAGGAATACTTCTTCCTTGGATCTCCTCTAGATAAAACACGCTCACAAAGTCTGCAAGTGACCAATGGAGCATTGACCTTTTTCTGCCCCTCTGGAAAAGTAAAATACTCCCACACAAAAGAATCCTTTTGTTTCCTCCTTCTCTGTCTGATGATGGTGCTGCTAGGCTCACTCTCAGAAGAGGACTGCTGTTCTGCCATTGTATCTCAATGTCAATTCAGCTCCTTCTCCTAGGGGATCTCAAGCAGTAATGAGGGGAATGGGTGTGGTGTGGGAAGTTTCTGGAACTGAAAGTAGTTTCAACCAATGAAAAGTGTTCTTTGTGGATCACATGACTTACCGTGCGCGCTCCGTAAGCTTACGGTACGCGCTCGTAAACAAGTACGCATGCGCAAACGTGACATAAATATGCGCTTACGGAGCGCTTACGGAGCGCATACGTAGGACGCACTCGCTCATGCGTATTACACGCACCCGCGTAACAGCGACGTTGGTTCCGTGCAACGCGCATGCGTGTACGCGTACGTCACGTACGTATTATGTAAGCGCACCGTACTTATGACGTACGGAGCGCGTAGCGTCAGCTTACCGTACGCGCATCGTATCACGTAAGCGCACCGTACTTATGACGTACGGAGAGCGTAGCGTCAGCTTACCGTACGCGCACGACAAAAGATGCATAAAAAAAAAAATATACAAGTTTCAAGAGTTGTAGAAGATAACAACTGTATGTAAACATTAATTTTTTTTAAATTAACCATTCCATAATGCAGGATATAGTACATATAATATTTTATACATAGGTTGAATATTATTTTTTACCAGAAATCTCAAAAAAAAATTGCATTTAAAAAACCGTACAAATTCACTGAAAAAACCATAGGTTTCACACACGTTATAGTTAGGAATTAGCATTTAAAAAACCTTGCAAATTCACTGAAAAAAACATAGGTTTCACACATGTTATAGTTAGCAGGACATTTCACTCGTGAAAAACCAATGAAATTCCCCCGTTATAGTTAGTGCAGGCAACTATAACTCACGCGACCGCAATCCTCTGCTGATGATGTCAGATATTACATCACTGATGACATATGTGTCTTTATGAAAAATAAATATTTGTAATATATGTATAGCTAAAGATTAATGGAAGAAGACATGGGTAAATAGGTGTCTAAATACAGTGATGTAATATCTGACATCATCAGCAGAGGATTGCGGTCGCGTGAGTTATAGTTGCCTGCACTAACTATAACGGGGGAATTTCATTAGTTTTTCACGAGTGAAATGTCCTGCTAATTATAACATGTGTGAAACCTATGGTTTTTTCAGTGAATATATATATATATATATATATATATATATATATATATATATATATATATATATTTATATATATATTTATATATATATTCAGTGAAAAAACCATAGGTTTCACACACGTTATAGTTAGGAATTAGCATTTAAAAAACCTTAGAAATTCAGTGAAAAAACCATAGGTTTCACACATGTTATAGTTAGCTGGACATTTTACTCGTAAAAAACCAATGAAATTCCCCCGTTATAGTTAGTTCAGCTAACTATAACTCGCGCGCCCGCAATGAACTGCTGATGACGTCACATATTACATCACTCATGACATGGTCAGTGACATCACTAATGACATCACTGATGACATCTCAAATGACATCACTGATGACCTCACTGATGACATCATCCAGTGAATGTGTGTTTTTCTGAAAATTAAATATGTTTTATATATGTATATCTCAAGGTTGATGGAAGAATAAATGGGTATATTACTGTCTAAATGGATGATTTCTTTTTGAAAAATTGATTATGTAACTGACTGATTAAGTGTATCATAGTGAATACATGGCTTAGTGAGTAATGTTTAAATATATAAATATCTGTATCATTTTTTCACTTTGTGTATAAGTGGCTGCATGGGTTGGTGAGTAGCTACATGGGTGTCTATATAGG
Source organism: Triturus cristatus (assembly GCF_964204655.1). Taxonomy (NCBI): domain Eukaryota; kingdom Metazoa; phylum Chordata; class Amphibia; order Caudata; family Salamandridae; genus Triturus; species Triturus cristatus. The sequence continues at coordinate 966,726,218 of NC_140589.1, forward strand.
TTATTAGTTGGTTTTTTGAGTATCAGTCTGAGTGTCTGCATGGTTCGGTGGGGGGTATGACGTAGTGCATAGGTGCATGAATGAGTGACTCACTGTTTGTATGTGTTGAACAGAGCATGTGTGCAGGACTGCATGGGTGGATGAGTGTGTGTATGGGTGTGTTAGTGAGTGAATGACTGTCTCAATAGTGTCTTTATGAGTAACTACATATGTTTAAAACTAGTATATGGACTATTGGTTTATATATGTGAGTATATGTGAGAGTGAGAGATTGAAAGAGTTCCTGTATGAATAAGTATGTATTTCCATAAGTGATTGTTTAAAAGACTAAGTATGTGTAAGTTTCCGTAGAAGTAAGTGTGGTGGTGTGTGTATAACTGTATATGCAAGTAAATGTATGTTTGATTCTTTATTAGCATGAGTGACTATGTGTGTGAGTAGCTCTATGGGTGAGTGGCATTGTGTTACAGGATATATAGGTGTATGAGTACATATGATAAGTGAGTACATGTATGAGTGACTGTATTGGACTGTTGGTGAATGAGTGGATGTGTATGTGGATCTTAGAATTACTGAAGAGGTTGTTGTAACTGTTATTGGTATGTCCATTGTTTTGTAAATTTTAGTCTCTATTTTTGAATGTGTGTATCAAAGGTTTTATTAGGGGAAGAGGAGGTCTGCCACTCTATCACAAGGATGATGTCATCAGTGAGGTCATCAGTGATGTCATTTGAGATGTCATCAGTGATGTCATGAGTGATGTCACTGACCATGTCATGAGTGATGTAATATGTGACGTCATCAGCAGTTCATTGCGGGCGCGCGAGTTATAGTTAGCTGAACTAACTATAACGGGGGAATTTCATTGGTTTTTTACGAGTAAAATGTCCAGCTAACTATAACATGTGTGAAACCTATGGTTTTTTCACTGAATTTCTAAGGTTTTTTAAATGCTAATTCCTAACTATAACGTGTGTGAAACCTATGGTTTTTTCACTGAATTTCTAAGGTTTTTTAAATGCTAATTCCTAACTATAACGTGTGTGAAACCCATGGTTTTTTCAGTGAATTTGCAAGGTTTTTTAAATGCTAATTCCTAACTATAACGTGTGTGAAACCCATGGTTTTTTCAGTGAATTTGCAAGGTTTTTTAAATGCTAATTTTTTTTTTTCTTCTATTTTTTCTAACATATTTTTATTTTAATTTTCTTACCTTTTATAAAGACTATGATTAAATTTTTAAAATTCTTAAATATGTTTTTTTTATATATTTTTTAAAATAAACATGTAAAATTTATTTGCAGTACTTTTTTTCTATTTTTTTTAAAAAAATTTTAGTACGCGTACCGTAAGCTCACGGTAAGCGTACGGTTTACGCAATGTCCGTAATTTTCCTACGCTGCTTGCGTATAGTTACGCAATTTGCGTAGCCGCGCGTACTCCGCGTGGGACGCGTACGCGTGTACGCTACACGCGCACGTTACGCGGAAGTGCCGGGAGTGACTGTTATGCGCATGCGCGCAAGCGCGTGTCTTTTTTACGCGCATGCGCACTTTTGCCGTAAGCGTACCGTAAGCGTACCGTAAGCGTACGGTAGGTCATGTGATCATGAAACACAACTTTTGATTGGTTGAAACTACTTTCAGTTCTAGAACTCTCCTACACCACACCCATTCCCCTCATTTCTGCTTGTGATCCCTTGGGAGAAGGAGCTGGTTTGTCTTTGGGATACGATGGCAGAACAGCAGAGCTCTTCTGAGAGTGAGGCTAGCACTAGCAGCACTGTCTTGAGGCAGAGATCGAGGAAACAAAAGCCCTCTTATGAATGGGATTTTTTTACTTTTCCTGAAGGCCAGCAAAAGGTAAATGCACCCTTAGTGACTTGTAAGCTGTGTAAGCGTGTACTTTCTAGAGGTAATCCTAACAGGAAGTATTCCTTTGGGAATCACACCATGAAGAGACACCTCCAGGATGTACACAGAAGGACACATGGTCATCTTTTTGGAGGTAACTCTTCAGAAAGACAAGCCAGTACATCCACAGCAGCTCAGCCTGAACCATCATCTGCAGGGCTGACTCCTTCTTCTGCAGGTCAGGTGAGCCCTTCATCTGTGGGGGGAGAATCTCCTTTTGCTGGCCCTCTGGAAATCAACCCTCGATTTCGGAAGGTTGATATTCGATGCACATTTTGTCAAGATCTAATTTGCTATAGGGAGACCAGTGTTTCCCTAGTGAACAACAAAATAGATCAACACATTTGTCGCTTTGAATAATTTTCCCATGCTTCCTTTCCTCTGTCCCTGCATGAACACAACGGTTCTTTTAAGAGCCAACCTTATCTTTCATCTTTTTTTTACATATGTTTTTAAAAACTTTTTTTTATTTTTTTTACCGTACGCGTACGGTGCGCGTACTTTTTTTTTTTAAAAAAAAAAAAAACACTAAAAATCAATAAACACATTACAAGGTCCTTGAGAGACTACAATTATTATTATTGACTTACCATACTCACTGAAAAAATATTTATTCATTTGTTTTTTTTTAAAATAGTTTTAAAAATGTTTGTAGTTTTCGAAAATTTTCTATATCTATCTGGAAAAAAAGAAAAAAGTATTAATATTTTTAAAACATTTTATAATACAGTACACATATTTACATTTTTTTCCATAAAATATTTTTGCCTTATTTTTGCTGTTTTCAGAATATATTGCATTTCACTATAAATTGTGAAAGCAATTGCATTCATCATTTTACAGCGGGCAAAAAAAAATAACAATCACAAAGATTGTATTAAAAAAGCCCTGATTCTTTTTTTACTTAAACTTAACATTATAGAAATGCATAATATTCTAAAAAAATATCATCTAATACCAATACTTATTTCTTTAAAATACCGTCTGATATGTTTGTTTCAGAAGTATAATCACAATATTATATCTCAAATAACTCCAAAATACATCTGATTTCATTTCCTTTAGACCAAATAGTAATTTTAAAATTCTTTTTTGATTAAATTTCCAATGGTAATCCAATAAAATTCTAAAGTTTTATTTGTACAGATCTCACCGATTCTCTGTAACAATTCCTTTATTGTATTTAAATATATTACTACATTTCTTTTCACAATAGTCACAAAACGAAATTTCTATGCCAATTTGAATGCACACTAACTGCTCTTTTTTTTGGGCAAGTGAAAATCACTTTTACAAACTGTCACATTATGAAACCACTTTTCAGATTTTTTAAAAAGCCCATGTCCAGACTGCTACACTACAGCAAGGGCAACCAGCCTTAGTGATGCTGAATGTATTTGCATTACAGACTGAAACCTGAAAACCCCACTCGCTTGTAAATACTGTGCATGACTATACATGGCAAGCACATGGGTGTGTGCTAAGACTCTGCTTCTTCCCCCAAAAATTCGCTCCCCCTTTCCATCTAATGCAACTGTGAAATCACCAGAGCAAGACGCAATAAATCTCTGCCTATAATTCCTCTCTGCACACAGAGTCATGTTTTCACATTAGTCCCAAAACGAAATTTCTTTGCCAATTTGAAAGCACACTTACTGCTCTTTTTTTTTTCGGGGCAAGTGAAAATCACTTTTACAGACTGACACATTATGAAACCACCATGTGTAACTACAACAAAAACAATTTCCATTTCTATTATTCATTTCTTAAGTTACCACATACATCCCCTCTCAAACTGTAAACTCACCTTTAAAATTAGTTAGTTGTGAAAGAAATGTGACACTCAAACAGCAGATTATCAGAGCCAGGATCTCTGTTGTGTTCACCTCTCTCCTCTCAGCAGAACCAGATAATGGCAAACTTTCCCTCTATTTTTCCACACATATACTTGTAAGTTTCAAATCTCAGTGCTTCCCCCTTTTTTTCAAATGTAATCACACATTTCTATTGGTTGAAAACCAACCCTTTTCCAAAAGTACCCTTCCCCCAACTTGACTTCTGCCTAGTACCCTTCCCCCAACTTGACTTCTGCCTGCTACCATAGCAACAGCTCATGGAACACTGCTGTGTGGAGTTAGGTCAGACGTTCGCCACACAATGTTTCAATTCCACAGAGCAAGAGTGCTTGACTTTTCAAACCTAACAGCAATTCCATAGTACTGTTCTTTGGTTACACATTTTTTTTTACCAATACAAAACATGCTTCTATTAATTTACACATACAGCCTAGTTTTTATTCTAGAATGGTATGAAACAGCCAATCAGTTCTTTTTGTTTTGAAAAAAATATGTATGCCTCCATTTCCAAACTGTCTTTCTTTTCATATTGCCATTCTACTGAAAGACACCTCCTGAGTGCATCCAGTTCTCCTTTGAAGATGTTCACAGTGTGGATTGTAGGGCACAGCTATGTCTTCTGGAGTGAAAAGCTTGCAGAGAAAACAGGTATGGTGAGAGACCTTGCTTTGCCAAATGTAGACATTAAATGGATTGGTCAGAGAGGGTTAAAGTGGCACCAATTGATGCCATTGGTGAAATCCTTCATTCAAATCCAACACCCTGACCTCATAATAGTGCACTGTGGTGGCAATGACCTAGGCACTTTGACTGGGGTAGGTCTGGAAATGCTTATGAAGGACACCTTTGCACAACTGTTTACACTTTTCCCTAAAACTGCCTTTGTGTTTTCCAACATATGCCAAAGGCAAAAATGGAACTGGTCCAATCATTTCTGTCCACAGATTGACAAAGCAAGAAAGCACGTCAACAAATCTGTTTCTGCTTTCCTCCGTGACTATGGTATGGGTGCCATTTTCCACAACAACTTGCGTTATGACATGCAAGACATTTATAGAGGAGATGGTGTGCACTTCAATGATGAAGGGAACAGAGTCTTCCTCTTGAACCTTAGACTCTGCATCGGTACTTACTTGTAGGTACCACTTAAAAAATGACTTCATAAACACAACAGCTCTTTTTAGAGCTCCCTAATATCTAAACTCTTTAATCTGCTTTTCATTTATTTATTTTTTTTACCGTACGCTTACCGTAAGCTTACCGTACGCGTACCCCGTGATTTTTTTTAAAATCAATAAATGTTTTTTTTGTACTTTTCTGTCCTTCTTTGACCCCCTTACAAATGTTTGGGGGTCTGTAACTCTCCTCATTGCCCCCTTTCCTTGTTTTCACTCTTTTTTTTCAGAGTGAAATACACAAAATGGCGGCCGCCGCTTCCTGGTTTCGACCGATTCGAATGTTTACTAAGATCTAAGAGCCAATCAGAATCGCGCTCGCGCACGCCACCGTACGCTTACCGTAAGCGTACGGTAAGCGTACCGTAAGCGGGCTCAGATATATATATTGATTTAAAGGCTATTTTCTCAGAATCTACTGAACAGATTTACACCAAACCTACAAAAGGCACTTCCTTGACCTAGGGACTACCTCTCTGCCAAATTTTGAGTAATTCTGTTCAGCCGTTCGGGCTGTAGCTCGTTCTAAAGGTCCTATGGAAAAATGCATGGGAAAAACGCGTTTTGGGACCCCCCTTTTATCTCAGCCCCCGCTTGACGGATCCCCCCGAGACTTTCAGGGTAGGAGCGGAGCGTAGCGCCCCACCTATTTTGAGAACTTCGCGAGGATTCGTCAACCGGCGCCAAAGTTATTCAAAATAGAATGTTGAAGTTTTCCTATGGAAACGTGGTCCTAACTATAACTACCTACTGGCGACCGCCAGTAGGTAATATATATATACAATTAGAGCTCTTCAATGAGGCTTCGTGGTGCTTGGAACAGACATCCAAACCATATCTTCGGTAACTAGGGGACAGGCGCAGTAGAACTGTCCATGCCTGATGCTGGTGATGGAGAAACAGCAGCAGTCAGGGGTTCTTCATTTGTCCTTTCAGACCCAGTATCTACAATGACATCAGTGCCTGACAAGTGATGAGCCACATGGCAGAAATACAAGGAGTCTTGTGTAGTGGACTTCCCAGGACGTTGGGAAGGCACCATGTCTCCACTGCTGGTCACAACATGAAATGGTTCAGCATTGAAAGGAGCATCAGACTTTCATTTTTTGTGCTGTTGAAAAAGCACTCGATCTCCTCTAGTGAACATGACATCTTATACATATCAATGCTTGTCAGCATTGCCCTTCATTTTCCTCTTACGATCCAGGTCTTTCATGTATGTTTCTCCCTTAGTATTTGCTCTGCTGTTGGTCCATTGAGGTAACTTGGCTCTACCGAACATCAAGGTTGCAGGGCTTTCACCTGTGGTCGAGTGTGGTGTTGTTCGGTAAGCTCGAAGAGTGGAATTTAAGACAGCTGTAAGGTTGAGCTTTTGTAGTACAGCACACTGGACAGCTTTCCTTAGAGTACTCTTGGATTGTTTGACAAGGCCATTGACCTGTTGCCACAGAGGTATGCTCTTCTAATGCTTCACTTTAGGATGACTGAAAAAGTCTCTGAATGCACAAGTGTTGAAAGGTGAGCCATTGTCAGACTTAAAGATTGCAGGAACATCCCAGGTCGCGAAGATGCTGTCTAATCTCTCAATGACACATTCTTGAACAATAGATGGGAGACCTTTGATCATTGGAAAATAGGAGTATTCATTAACACGTCACCATCAGGTGATATCCGTTGTGAAGAGGACCGAAGAAGTCCACAGCAATTATTTGCCATGCAAGCATTGACAACCCTGACATGTTTAACGGGTGTTGAGTGCCTTCAATGAAAGGTAGTTGCATAGACAACAGGACTTGGTGCCAACAATTCCACAATGTCCTTGTTGGGCTACTTCAATTATCTGTTGCTGCAGATTCTCCGGTATGACAATTATCGAACCTCTGAGAATAATACCTTACAAAGTAACAGACAGTTCATCTTTGACATTCTTAAACTTTGATATTCACTGTCACTGGTAAGAGGTTGAGGGTGCTGGTACTAATGCTGATGGGCAATAATGTCTTTCAGTGTCAGCATGTCACCTATTGACTTGTGGCAGTGATAATTTGTTCCAATGAAATTGCAGCTGAGGTGCTTGATTTCACTATGAAATTTATGTGAGCTTCAGCCATTTTAGAATGGCTGCCAGGTCATTGTAGAGGCAGTTGTGAGAAGTAGTCAGCAGGGTTCTGATCTTTCCATGGATCATGCACAACGCTATATTGGTACTCTTGCAATCGCCGACCCCAATGTTCAATGCGAGGAGGCATTTTTGCTTTTGGATTGTCAAAGATAGTCAACAATGCTTGATGATCATGACCATACAAGAATACGTGGACATTTTCCCAAGACCACACCACTGATGAGCTTTTTTTCTAAGGTTGTGAATAAGCACATTCAGTTCGGTAAACTTCGGCTTGCATACCTCACAATACATCTTGGTGCATTTGGGTGTCCACTGCGCTGTGTAAGGATGGCCCCCAACCCAACAGGGCTAGCTTCAGTAACAACCTTAGTATGAAGCTTTGGATCAAAATATACAATTTCAGTATCGATCTCAATAGCTTGTTTAATTTTCTGGAAGCTTTGCTCGCATTCATGTGACCAAAGATTTTTTGTCAGGTCTCTTAATGGCACACTAAGACCTTTATGTATCAAGAACAATAGCTAGCCATGCCAAGGAATAAACATAACATGGAAACATCTTGTGGGGGACTGGCAGTTGAGAACACTTGAATATTAGCTGGAGCAGGTGTTACCCCCATCAGAAAAGATATTGCCAAAGAATTTTAGCTTTGTCTCTAGGAAGTGACATTTCTCGGCATTCAAATTTAAACCGGCATCAGCAAGCAACTGACCCACTTTTGTGAGAGCCTTGTCATGCTTCTTCTATGTAGCTCCGAAAACCAATATGTTACTAATATAATTGAAAGCATTCATGATAGGCTGTATGATACATCAAATAACATCTCGGAATAGCTCCGTAGCTGATGACACATCAAAACTTAGGGACCGATTACGATGGCAGTTGGACCGCACACCAACAAGCTGACTCGGTGGCGGTCTGACTGCCAACAGCCCTTCAATTCCAGAGGTAGGAACCACTGCGGATGAAGGGAAGACCCCCACCTCCGACAGGATTTGTGATCCCATTGGGATGCGGTCGGATTCGTATCCCTGATGGACAGCAATGCCGATGCAGGAACCGCAGTTAGGTTTATAAAATCCTTTTCCGACAGCCTTTTCATGGTGGGAAGACTGCCATGAAAAGGCTGTCGGAAACGGATATGGGGGCCGCCAAATAGGGCCCCCATCCATCGTGGGCCACTGTGAAGTGGCCCTGAGGCAAATGCAGTGCCCCCACTCACGTCCATGCAACGTGTGCAATGCACAATATGGTGCATGACACACGGTCCATGGATGAGCAGGAGCTGCTCCTTATTACAGCAGTTTTTCTGGTACTACCACTATGGGAAAAATCCATGGAGTAAGACCAGTGGCACGCTCAATGATATTGTGTTTGAGTAAGGATTCAAGTTCTTTTTCAACAGCTTCCTGTAGGTGAAAGGCAATTTGTCTGTGTCTTTGAGCGATAGGAATGATGTCCTCATTAATGTATAATTGGACTTTCAAAGACTTTAGCTTTCCTAACTCGTAAAACAACTAAGGGAATTAACTTACTATTTTGTGATGAGCATGCATGTCATAGTTGACAGATATCAGTCCCATATCAGCACCTGTGCTGAAGCTGAGTAAATAGGCGCTTGACGCCGTACCTTGAAGTATATGAATGGGTGCTTGTACTTTTCTTTTCTTATGCTTCATTGCTGCTACAAATTAACCTTGACTTGTTAGTGGCGTCAATGTCGCCCAAGTATACACTTTAATTTTCAATGGACACAGTTTGCAGTATTCTTTCTATCTTGCCACCCAATCCTGTCCATCTCGAGGCATGTTCTGTGATGTGCCAGAGTTCATGCCGGGCAGACAGTTGGGTGACAAGAGACTTGAGCTGATTATTGCTGTGTCAGCAGCTCAGGATGATTTGTCATTAAGATTAAATCTAGTTTGAATCCTTGCCATCGTACTCTGTTTATTCACGCCCACTACAAATTAAATGTGGCGACGAGCTGTGGAAAAGAAATCACCCTTCACATTTCAAAGAACCCACAAATCGTGAAGCGGATCTACTTACCGGTCTTTGTGCTAGTCGTATTCCCTCAGGAATCCTTTGAGGGGTGTGCCAAGATGTTAGCGTGCAGGTTCGTCTGGACGTAATGGCAGTGTGCAGCAGAGGAAGCATAGTGGTGTCTGTTACAGCAGCCACAACGTAACTCAAAGGTTTCCGATCTATGCTGAGGCACCAGTGTGAGCAAGCTGACATACACTGTTTGCGGCCAACTGTCGGTGAGCTTTTTTGCCGGCCGCACATCGGTGCTCTTCACCGCCTTATCTTCAGTTTGTCAGCAGAAAGATTTTACATCAAATGGTATATAATCCTGCCTTCTTTCTTGTCACTTGTGTGGTGTGGCACAGCAACACCTCCTGTGGTGTGTGGAATCGCACTGTCCAGCCTCGATTCAGTGTCTCAGTAACACACAGTTGCTTTGGACTGTCATCTGCGCTAAAACAGTATGGAGCTGCATGCATTGGGATGGTTACCAGTTGAGGCAATGGACATCCGGCTCACTTCACCTATTCCGCATTAAGGACATGAAGACACGCAAGACTAGTTTGGTGTCATAAATTAATAAACTAAGAATAATAAGGTGAAAGTTATAGACAAAAAACTAACCTTGTGAAAGTGCAGTACTATTCTGGAGTGGTGGCATTTAGTTGCTGATTTATTACACTAGTAAGCTTGTCCTACCATTCTGGGTTCTGGTTCTAGGTGCTGTGGGTGTCTTTTATGCCTAACGGAGTTCCTCACAGAACAAGAAGCAATTTTGGTGTGGGTTGGTTATATTGTTTCACGTTTCAGTAGAGGGGCACACTGTGAAGTCCACACCATGGAATGTGTGTGTGTTTTTAACATATTCCACATAAGAGGTTTCATTGAGAGCATTCCTGTCGATGTTGTTTCTACAGAGCTGGGTTATAGTTTGGTATATATTATCAGAAGAACAAGCAACCTGTGAATCAGCCACCTCCATTTTTGGACATTCCTGGGAATCCAGCAATACCTTGGAGACAATGGTTTGATGCATTTGAGATTTATTTAGGGGCTATTGGTGCATCAAGGTTTAGAGCTGAATGCAAATAATATTTATTGTTACATTCCATTGGATTTGAAGGAAGTTCCATATTTAAACATTTGCCAGATTTAGAAGTACCAGAGGACAAGATCTTGATGATTTTCAAAAAACTGTAAAAGGCTTTGCAAATAGGTTTGATATGCCACCAAGTTTGGTGGTCTCCAGGTACAAATTTTTCAAGCGAGTTCAGAAACCAAATGAAGACGTTGACTTCTCTAATCAGCTTATTCACAATCAATTTATCAGTCACTGCATTGACAAGAAAATACGACAAAAATTATTAACTTTGGGCAAGCTAAATTTAGCAGACACTATAAGGATTGCTAAAAGCATCGAAAAACTTTTAAGTCAGCAAAGGAATTGGAGAACAGAGTTGTGAGCAGGTGATGCCTGTACGTGACAGAGATGAAGGGGCCAACAGAAGAGGGTTCCACAATCTGTCTCCTTTAATCAGTATAGTTAATTTTTCAAACAAACTAACATTTTTTTCATACGTGGTAATTCAGCTCACAGTAGAAATGAAAGGGTTTGTCCGACCAAGAATGTAACTTGTCTCCTATGTATGAAAATAGCCAATTTTGCAAAAGTTTGTCTGGCACCAAAAACATGACATTTTTTAAATCATAGTGGTTTCAGAAGAAAAGGGTAGTGACTCTGATGAATTAGTGAATGAAATCCAAGATATGGTGTTAGTTGTGTCTAATGATGTAAAAAGGGGTGATCCCAGTGAGTGTGTAGATCATTTTGTTGAAATTGTTGGTAGATTCTAGAGCAAGGATCACTATGATAATTCAAGAGCTCTTTCAGAGTTTATGGTCTGACAAAAAGTTGCTACCCCCTGACCTTTCTCCTGTATGATACGAGGGAAAGAAGATAGAACTCCTTGGGTACTTTGAAGGAATTTTCTCTTTCAAAAGGAGGCGCATACATGGTAAAGTATATGTTGCAGTAAAAAGGCTGAACATCCTTGGGTGGTTCCACCAAGGGTTGTTTGGTATGGTGCTCTGGCCTGTTGAGAAGGAGGGAGAGCACAACTGCTGTGAAAGAAACCCCTCACCCACCTACCTAGTAGGTGGCATGCTTCATCATCGGGGCCCAACTGGATTGTCTAGCACAATCCAGTTGTGCTACAACGCCTGAGATACAGCGGAGCAGGGTTTTGAGCAGTAAGTGGCGTGCTATGTGTGAAGTGATTAAGAGTTAAAAAAGTCTCTGGGAGATGCCCTATGAAAAAACTTTCATTATAAGGGTCCCAGGACTAATGTAATACCTAATGTAATACTAATGAAATACCTAGGGCGGCGATCGGTTCCGCTTGTTCAGCGGAACCGATCGCCGCCCTAGGTATTTCGGACATGTCCTCCCTTACAAAATGTCAAGCGGAGAATCATACGGCGTTCTAATTCCAGAGGCATAACAACCTCTCTACTCAAGTAATCTCAAACGGAGTTACTGTGAGTACCTTATCACTACACTCACAGCACACTTTAGGGTGTGTGCTGATATTTACACGTGGCCTGTACATTGTTTTTACGGCCATTTATCAAAATTATTATTATTATTAATTTTGGCTGGTCCTGACGAAAGCCTCTAGAACCATCGAGAAGGCTGAAACTAGTTGACCTTAGTTACTAGGGATATAAGGAAAATAACATTCCTAATTACGTATCCCGCAAAACCTTTTTTACATTAGTCCTGGGACCCTTATAATTAAAGTTTTTTCATAGGGCATCTCCCAGAGACTTTTTTAACTCTTAATCACTTCACACATAGCACGCCACTTACTGCTCAAAACCCTGCTCCGCTGTATCTCAGGCGTTGTAGCACAACTGGATTGTGCTAGACAATCCAGTTGGGCCCCGATGATGAAGCATGCCACCTACTAGGTAGGTGGGTGAGGGGTTTCTTTCACAGCAGTTGTGCTCTCCCTCCTTTCACGTTGTTTTCAACAATGACAGCGAAAAAAGTTTGCTCTGAGTCATGAAACTTGTCCATTTTGTTTGATCATATTGTTTTGGGGAAGAGGACAAGTTTTCCTTTTCCTCGCTCTCTTGTTGTTCTCATCTGTTGAGAAGGAGCACATTTCAGTTATCAGCAACACTACTGAGGTAAAAGAGATTATCCCCAGTCATCCCAAAGTATTTTCAGGTGAAGTAGGTAAAATTGTGGGATTCAAGCACAAGATTAAAATAAAGGAGAGTGCCATCCCAATAAAACACAAACTGAGAGTGGTGCCATTTATCGTAAAAGATGATCTACAGAAAGAAATAGCAAGCTTGGCTTAGCATGGGATTATTGAACCCTTTGAATTCTCACTGTGGCTTTCTCCTTTAGTCGTTGCCAGGAAGATAATTGGTGAGTTTAGGGCGAGTGTGGACCTTTGAGGACTCAACAAGGAGATTTGGATAGATTCACATCCCTTGCCGAAAATTAGTGAATTGCTTGCATCCATAGCTAGAACAAAAAGAAATGTGAAACTTGACTTGCCAGCGGCTTATCATCAGATTGAACTAGAACCTGATTCTTGACATTTTACTGCTTTGTGTCACCGTGGGGCACATTTCAATACTGTCAGATGCCATTTGGTTTAGCTTTGGCTGCATCAGGTTTTCCAGAGGGTGATGTGCACATTGTTGAAGGACATAAAAGACATTTCCGTCTTTCAAGATGATGTCTTGATTTACGGCAAAGATCGAGAAGCCCATGATTCCATCCTGAACCAAGTACTGGATATCTTCCAAAGAAAGGGATGGTTTTCAAAAGTGAGAACTGTGAGTTTTTTTAAAAAAGATACTGTGGAATACCTTGGTCATGTTAAATTGGCTTTTGGCATCAATCCAAAGCCAGGGTTGGTTAGTGCCATTCTAGAGGCACCTCCTCCTACTGATGAGCAGGGTGTGCAGTCTTTTTTGGGTTTGAGTGAGTTTTATTCAAGGTTCATTCGTGATTTTGTGTCAAAACTGAAAACTATCTCCAACTTATTGAGAAAAGACATTGATTTTTAATGGAAGGATGAATGTGTGACAGCTTTTGAGTGGGTAACAGAAGAGTTAGCCAGAGTTCAAGCACTAAGCCATATGATCCAAATCTAGAGTCTGTGCTGGCAGTAGAGGCAAGCAAATATGGGTTAGGTTCAATTTTTACACAGCAGGTAGATAAAAACGAGCACACAATTTGTTTTGCATCCAGCGTACTACGAGATGTAGAGGTTCATTATTCTGTAATCAAAAAAGAATTGTTGGCATGCTGGTGGGCTATTGAAATTTTCGCAGTTATCTGTGTGGGAGGCGTTTTCTACTTCAGATGGATCACAAGCCACTGGTGCCCATTCTAAGTGGTAGCAATAAAAAAATAAATACCCCCAGAATTGCGAGATTCATTGCAAGGCTACTCCAGTTTTAATTTGATGTGATGCATATACCTGAAGGCAAACACATTAGAGCTGACTATTTTTCACGTTACCTCATTTTTTCGAATAATCAGCGGTATGGTACACACTGAGAGGAGAAAGACTTTGATGAAAATGTGGATGAAAGTTGTTTTGTTGCTTCATTTGAATTAGAACTGGTGTGTTCTGTGTCTGAATTTGACTGGAGGACAGCCTGCTCAATGATGTGCTGTTGCAAGAGGTGGCAGTTTTCATAAGAGAGGCCTGGCCTAATGAGAAAAATATTGTTGCGGCTATACAATGTTCTTAAAGAATAGTGGCATCATACACCTTAAAAGTTCTTTGTACCACCCACAGACTAATGGTTTGGTGGAGCACTTTAACTGTGCGCTGGGCTTTGCATAATAGATCTGTGGTAACTACAGCTCTCCAAACTATGTTGTGGATCTACAGGTCCACACCTCAATCCTCCACAAATTTTTCACCATTCGAATTACTGAGGGAAAGGAAGCCTGCTACTCAGATTAGTCCTGCATGGATGTCCAAATGGTTGAAACCTAAGGTGGCACTTGAAACTGTTGACATTGTAGAGAGCAAAAATGTTAGTCACGTTCAAAGTAAACAAAAAAAATATTCTGATTCAAGGAACTGTGTGAGCTCACAAGATATAAAAGTGGGAGCTCCCATGCGCATCCTTAAATGTTCATTTGTAAAAAAAAAGAGAGTCAAAATTTTCTGAACCCATCAAGGTTAACAGAATCTGTGGTAATGCTGTGAGGGTTAATGGTGGTCAGTGGTGGAATTTTTAAAAAATTGTTAAAATTCCAAGTGAACATATTGTGAAATTTGCATCCTGGTCTCGTTAGAGAGGAGGAGATAGATGCGCAGATTTACGCAGAAGTTCTCATAATAGAAGGCTACTTGCCAGACTTAGATGAATATGTCGTTTATTCTCAATTTTTTTCAGAATATCTTAATGCTTCTCTGAAGGAAGGTTTTCTCATGTTATTTTCTTCTATGCAATGTTTATGCTGTGAGGGAAGAGACCCACACAGTTCTTCTTTCTTAAGCATATTGTTTGTTCTATATTTGCCCTTTTTATGGCAGGTGCGTTATTTTTATTTTTATGTGTAAATTATTTTTGCTTTTACTGACCTTTGTATATTTCTAAAAGCAATGTTTACATTGTGAAGGAAAAGACATATGTAGTATTCTTTCTATCTTGCCACCCGACCCTGTCCATCTCGAGGCATATTCTGTGAAGTGCCAGAGAGCTTGCGGAGCAGATGGTTGGGTGACAAGAGACTCGAGCTGATTATTGCTGTGTCAGCAGCTCAGGGTGAGTTCTCCTTACGATTAAATCTGGTTTGAATCTTCGCCTTCGTACTCTGTTTATACACGCACACAAAACAGGGCTAGATGTAAGTAAATCTGAAATACCGATTTTTTAATAGCGAATTTTACCGATTCGCTATTAACAAATCGGTATTTCCTTAATATTCCTTATTACCAAATCGCTAATTGAGATTCGGTAATAAGGAATACCTACCCATTCATTTCTATGAGCTTGGAGGCCCATAGGAATGAATGTGAAGACATTCACTATTAGCGATTCGGTATTACTGAATCGCTAATAGCGGGAGCACTTTCAAGGATGCCAGGGTGTCAAAAGGACACCCTGTTCCACCCCTGAAATGTGCATGTGTGCACATGTGGGGCACATACATGCCCTAAGGGCATGAATGTGTGCCACATGGCACTTAACAAAAACAAAAAAGTGATTTTTTTAAAGGAAATCGGTAATTACCACCAACTTGAAGTTGGTGGTAATTACCGATTTCTTAAGGCTCAAAAGCACCCTTTAATGGGCTTCCTACATTGCATTTAAGGAATCGGTATTATGCAAGAGCAATAAGGAATCGGTATTTACCCATTCCTTATGTACCGATTCCTTATCTACATTAGGAATGGCTAAATACCGGCCGGTAACGCTGAAATTTACCGATTTTCGGCATTACCGACCGTTATTTAGCCACCTACATCTGGCCCACAGTTCTTAATATTTCGCCTCACGCATAATATTTAGTGACACACCGCTATTGATAGTTAAAGGTATTGAGCAACTATTGAATTTTAGTGTGATCGTCGGACAATGTTTGAATGCTTTTGGTGCTTTGTCATTTCGATTTCTCTTGGACTGGTGTTTTTCCTCACAGGCAGCCAGTGCAACATTCGCGTGCTTCTCAGAGGTAAATATCGACATAGCACCGTCATCTTCTTCACTTTCACTTGATATTGATATGGAAGATCTGTTTGATGAAGATTTAGACGTCGATCAACTTCGTTTGGTGTCGTTTTGCCTCAGCTGATGTGGTCGCTTGGCCTTATAAGCCTGTGTCGAACATCGTTTCTGGAATTTTTGGGTGGTCATTTTGGCTTTGCGCTGTGATGCGCATACTTTTTCCTCTGCCTTACAAACCATCACAAAATGGTTATTCTTTCCACAGCCTTTGCAGATTTGCCCAATGGCAGAACATTTACCTCTGTGTGAAAACGTAAATCCACACCTGAAGCCCAACAACTTTTTCTGTGGTGAATACACTCTGACTCTTGGCCTTGTACTTTAGCTTACTTTTCAAATTCATGAATGACTCACTCTGGGCAACTCCGGACTCCATTTCAGTAGCTTGCCGCTCAGCACACTCATCAGTTCTGGCTCCGGACTAACTTCTCTCAGAATCTGTCTTCTGAACAAATCTGACAAGCATCTGTCAAGAAGTCTGAGGGATATAGCTTCCTCATCGTATGATGAGCGTATCCCTAAATTTGATTTGACTGTTTGCAATTTCATCAGCTCGCTGCATTTTCTTTATGATTTATTTTGCACTTTCACCAGCAAGATTCTTAAGGTACTTAATAATTTTCTTCTTATCTGCTTCTTTAATTGGATCAATGAAATCTTTAAATGCCTCTATCCAAGAAGTCCATCTATCGCCAATATTTGATTTTTTTGGTGGTATCGAATGGCGTGGCGATTTCAAGAAGGCAGCAGCAGTGGAACCATTGGTGGAACTTATTGACATGGAGAGGATAGTTCTCTCCAATGCAGCTTGGTGATTTTGTTTATGCAAACCATCTCTGAGGTCTTGCGATGTTCTGGCCTCTTGATCATCTTTGATAATGACAGAAAATGGGATCTCTTTCTTGGTCTCAATTGGAGAAGCAAACTGTCATGATTGCGATCGCCACTATTAGCTTTCTGCACTTTGGGGTTGTTCTGAGCCCCACTCGGCAGTTTTAGTGATGTGCCACTTTGAGTATGGACGGCACTGCAAGCACAACCCCGTGTGCTTTCTCTGGAGTTACTCCCTCAAGTGCTGTGGTATGATGACTATCTTTACTAAGTACTGGTAAGCATAGGACTGTTTCTTGTATCACTTTGCATTTAGGCATCTCTTTGTGCTGTCTGACACCTGATTCATCTCTACCGTGCAGCACTACTGTTCGCAGTTGTTGGAATTGGGAATCTCTAGTTGGCACAGGTATGCACTTGCGACAAGTAGGGACTCTCATTTCTAAGTCAGGATAAGGGGATCACCCTTTCAAATAACTCCTGCTCACCCTTTAGGTAGTGGTCTCAGGGCGTCATAGGTTAAGAATTTGTGAACACATACAGTAATACAATGACACACCACAAAGGGACACCAGTTAAGGTTATATCAAAAATAGGTTTCTTTATATAAGGCTTAGCACAAGACCAGAATAACGTTTAGAAATGACCACAGTATTATTTCAAAGTTCAATGTTCTTGTAAAAAGGCTTAAAATACAAAAATAGGCTTTTTTTTACTCAATTCTGCTTCTTTTCAGGCTTTGTACGGTTCGTACCTGGGTGGCCACTCGTCCGCATTAAAAACAAAGAAAGTACGAGTCAAACAATCGGTGCGGACTCCGAGGTCTGTGACGCGCACGCTGCATTGCGAACAGAACAAAGTACCTTAAGTTCGTGGGGTCCGCGACGGACAGTGTGACACAAGTTGATGGGTCCGGGTCGTAGTTCGGCAGCGTATTCAGATGCTGGTCGGGTCGCGGCGTCGGTACGCGGCGTTGGTACGGGACCTTCAGGGATACGTGCGGATGGCCCAGATCAGCTTGCAGAGTCCGTGGCGTTCGGCGTTCGAGCCGTACCTTCGGTGAGGATAGGCGGCGACACTTCTCGGCGCCGTACAGCGTACGGGGAGGATCAGCGTACTGCGGCTTCTCTGCTCTGAGCACAGCACGGTGCAGTACGTTAGCAGCGTACGGTCCGTACCTGCGGGACGATGGAGATTGGGTCCGGCGTACAGGGTTCGGCAGCCAAGTCTGTACATCTCGAATCGGCGGGGAAGGTTAGGTGCAATGCGGCCGGGAGGGATACGGCACGAACTAACGCTTTTGGATCAGCATAGACGCACGGTGCCGGGCGGCAAAGACACGGCTTCACGGCGGATGGGGTACGAGGCGTACTGGGGCCAAATCCAGCGGGAAACAAGCACAGATCGTCCAGGCAACTCAATTTTGGAAGGCAGATGAGTCCAATGGTCCTGGGACTCAGTTCAGGGGGCAAGCTCTTCTTCCAAGCCCTTGGAGATAGTTGAAAAACAAAGTGCAAAGTCTCTTTCAGTCTTTTCCTCTCCTTTCTCAGCAAGGCACCAGCTGCAGGCAAATCCCCCAGGTCAGGGAAAGTTACTCCTCCTTCAGCTTCTTCCAGGTCCTTCTAGTCAGGCAGAGTTCCTTCGTGGCTCAATCAGGATCTGATTTCTTAGGAGCCGGGTTCCTACATTTATACCAAGTTTCTTTTGTCTTTACAGGCCAGGGGGGCCTTTGCATAATCCCAGTCCAGTTCTTTTCAGTGAGGAGCACTTTGTTATTGGGACTCTGGCTTCTTCTTTCAGCAGGCAGGGCAGAGACATCAGACGCTCCCCAGGGGGTGGAGCCAGCATTGTGGTGGCAGAGCACTGCCCTATTCAGAGTCAAGGTGCACTCCTCCCACCCATCCTGGTGTAATCTCTCTATTCACCACCTGGCAGCCCCAGCCTGTCTCCTGGAACTTCCCAGCCCTGTCACTCAAGCTACACACAAAGAAGATAGCCCTCCCCTCCAGAGGCGGACTGAGATGGTTAGGCACGCAAAGGCTAACTTTCTAAAAGTAGCATTTGCAAACCCAGGATATTAAAATAACCTTTACTAAAAGATGTATTTTATCATCCTGAGTTCAGGCATACTAAACATGAATTTCTACCATGCTTCCTAAGCCTGCTAGGATTATAGAGTGTTATAATCTAGCAGCCCATTCTGGCCTATGGAGAGCAGGTAGCCTTACAATAGTGAAAAACGAAAATGGCTGTAATTCCCTATTAGGACATGCCACACACCTCAGGGCATGTCCTACCTTATCCTTACAATGCACATTGCCCTAGGGCCTACCATAGGGTTGACTAATATGAAGGTAAGAGAAGGTTTAGGGACTGGCAAGTGGGGACACTTGCCCAGTCAGCATGA
The DNA here is from genome assembly GCF_964204655.1 of Triturus cristatus. Classification (NCBI taxonomy): domain Eukaryota; kingdom Metazoa; phylum Chordata; class Amphibia; order Caudata; family Salamandridae; genus Triturus; species Triturus cristatus. The sequence continues at coordinate 966,745,324 of NC_140589.1, forward strand.
CAGAACCAGACTGCATGCAGGTTCTGCAATGGCAGACCTTAGACACATTTTACCAGGCTGCTTCTGTGGGTGGCACAACCAGTGCTGCAAGCCCACTAGCAGCATTTGGATATACAAGCCCTTGGCACCCCTGGTGCACTCTACTAGGGACTGATAGTAAACCAAATAAGCGAAACATGGAAGTCAATTCACATAATACATTTTACCATAGGGAGAGCATATGCACCTTAGCACTGGTCAGCAGTGGTGAGGTGCCCAGAGTCATAAAACAGCCAACACCAGGTCAGAAAAAATACAGGAGGAAGGCAAAAAGTTTAGGGATGACCCTGCAAAAAGGGCCAAGTCCAAAAGCAGTGTTATCTTGCACTTTGCTTCTCTTTCGAAACCTGGTTGCATCCGCCTATAGAGTTATTACTCTGTATAAGTGTAGGGCTTTGAGTTGAGTAGCAGCACAGTGCCTCTCTTTGTGGCTTTTCCAAAATGTTCTGAGCCACCAATGTGTAATTTCTCAATAAAGCTTTCATTAACTTCAAATGCTTTACACAGAACTGGGGCTGCCCTTTGACTCCACACACCAAACGTCGATTCCGCACTTCAACAGAGGCACATGTGACAAGCTCAAACAGTTTTCTCTCTGGGAGAGCACTGTTGATCTTCAGGTTGCTTGTCCCCTATCTCATTGCCAGTTGTAACGTCCTCCCCAGCCTGGGTACTCACCAATGACTACACCACACATGGAGATCAATATAACACGTTTTAAATCTGCTGTGTGTAACCGCAACCTCAACATTCTAAACCTGCATTCGATTTAATATGCTCTAATGCTTACGTCAAAGTTCTACGGAGTCCATCAGGAGCCACAAAGGTTCTGTCATTACAAACTCACTCAACACTACAAGGTATGGCACACAAAGAGTAGCCTCCTTACTTCCGTGCCTCTGTATTATACTTTGGAGACAAATACTGGCATAACGTTATTTTCCTTGAAATGTAAGCCTCAGCCATATAACAATGATAGTTCCTTTCTTCTTGTGTGAGATGATCCCAAGCACCACCAATTCCTCGTGGTTCTGGAATTACTTGTATTCAAGAGAATATCTGTGCTAGTGGTACAGGGGCAAGCATGTTGTCCAATCAATGTTGAGTGGTAATAAAATGGTCCAGAATCACTATGTTGCTCTGCCCACTGGCTTGTTGGCAGTGGTTAATTTGTGCCAGTAGGTTACGGTGCTCAACACCATTCCTATTTTACACGGCCGGTTCCATAAAAATTCTTCTCTTGGGCTGTGGTGGTGCACATAATATAAATAATAAAATGCAGAGAGCTGAGCAGCTGTATTTTTCCAAAGTTATCTTCTGAGCTGCCCACACTTTCAGCCATTCCTCACTATGCCTGCACCTTGTTTGAGCCTACCATGAATAATTGTAGCTAGGTGTTGCTCATGGCTGAGCTGCGGCAAGGCAGGCCTGTAAATTGCAGAGCTAGGACAGTCTAGACCGTTAAGAAACGTAATGAGCTAAGGTAAGTGCTGACTTTACCCTTGCCTTCACTGCCTGGACCCCCCACTTCTCCAGTAACATCAAATGTTTTCTCTGTGTTGTGAGAACCCAGCGCCACTTTCATTCTTCTTGTATCCATAATGGAATATTACACCAAGGCCTAACCGTGATTCCAAGCTGGCACTAGAGCCAGGCCCACATTGCCACTCTCCCATCAGACGGTGATATCACCACCTGCTGCTGAGTGGTAAGTAGTTCTGGTGGGACAGAAAGAACAGAGAGAATGGAAAAGAGGAACAAATGAAGAAAGCAGGGGTAAAAAAAATACCTGCAAAAGTGAGATAAAGGGGAAGGGAGTGTCCCTACCGAGACACCCCTCATCTTTCTGATGTTTAGCAGCTGGTCCTGCCGCAGGGAAGTCCCGCCGCTGAGGATTAGCGGATCCTGGATGCCCGCAAACGCGGTCACCGCTCCGAAGGAAAGGGGCCTCGCAGCCGGGGTGTATTGGTTACATGACAGTGTTGTCCACTCACCCCCACCCACTTGGGAAGGACATTGGTCATATATATTTTATATTTTTCCACTTGGTGTGTACGAAGCAGCGGTATCCACTGGGACTTGAATGGAATTTGGAGTCCTGGCACCTATTTCATGGACTATAAGTACCAAGATGCTATGCGCCCATATGGGCGGGACTTTTACAAATAAAATGGTGATTTCAAACAACTGCTATTTCCGTTTCATTACCTGCCACTGATGAAGAGCAAATTATATGCTCAAAACGCGCTTGGCTGCTATCAGGTATGGAGGAGCGGTGGTAACCTGCCACTGCTGCTGCCGGCTGTGGTGTACTGTAACCCCTTTCTGTGTGATTTCCCTACCGAGGCACCCCTCATCTTCCTGATATATATATATATACAATTAGAGCTCTTCACTGAGGCTTCATGGTGCTTGGAACACACATCCAAACCATATCTTCGGTAACTAGGGGACAGGCAGTAGAACTGTCCATGCCTGGTGCTGGTGATGGAGAAACAGCAGCAGTCAGGGGTTCTTCATTTGTCCTTTCAGACCCAGTATCTACAATGACATCAGTGCCTGACAAGTGATGAGCCACATGGCAGAAATACAAGGAGTCTTGTGTAGTGGACTTCCCAGGACGTTGGGCAGGCACCATGTCTCCACTGCTGGTCATAACATGAAATGGTTCAGCATTGAAAGGAGCATCAGACTTTCCTTTTTTGTGCTGTTGAAAAAGCACTCGATCTCCTCTAGTGAACATGTCATCTTATACATATCGATGCTTGTCAGCATTGTCCTTCATTTTCCTCTTACGATCCAGGTCTTTCATGTATGTTTCTCCCTCAGTATTTGCTCTGCTGTTGGTCCATTGAGGTAACTTGGCTCTACCGAACATCAAGGTTGCAGGGCTTTCACCTGTGGTCGAGTGAGGGGTCGTTCGGTAAGCTCGAAGAGTGGAATTTAAGACAGCTGTAAGGTTGAGCTTTTGTAGTACAGCACACTGGACAGCTTTCCTTAGAGTACTCTTGGATTGTTTGACAAGGCCATTGACCTGTTGCCACAGAGGTATGCTCTTCTAATGCTTCACTTTAGGATGACTGAAAAAGTCTCTGAATGCACAAGTGTTGAAAGGTGAGCCATTGTCAGACTTTAAGATTGCAGGAACATCCCAGGTCGCGAAGATGCTGTCTAATCTCTCAATGACACATTCTTGAACAATAGATGGGAGACCTTTGATCATTGGAAAATAGGAGTATTCATTAACACGTCACCATCAGGTGATATCCGTTGTGAAGAGGACCGAAGAAGTCCACAGCAATTATTTGCCATGCAAGCATTGACAACCATGACATGTTTAACGGGTGTTGAGTGGTTTTCAATGAAAGGCAGTTGCATAGACAACAGGCCTTTTGGTGGCAACAATTCCACAATGTCCTTTTTGGGCTACTATAATTATCTGTTGCTGCAGATTCTCCGGTATGACAATTATCGAACCTCTGAGAATAATACCTTACAAAGTAACAGACAGTTCATCTTTGACATTCTTAAACTTTGATATTCACCGTCACTGGTAAGAGGTTGAGGGTGCTGGTACTAATGCTGATGGGCAATAATGTCTTTCAGTGTCAGCATGTCACCTATTGACTTGTGGCAGTGATAATTTGTTTCAATGAAATTGCAGCTGGGGTGCTTGATTTCACTATGAAATTTATGTGAGCTTCAGCCATTTTAGAATGGCTGCCAGGTCATTGTAGAGGCAGTTGTGAGAAGTATTCAGCAGGGTTCTGATCTTTCCCTGGATCATGCACAACGCTATATTGGTACTCTTGCAATCGCCGACCCCAATGTTCAATGCGAGGAGCCATTTTTGCTTTTGGATTGCCAAAGATAGTCAACAATGCTTGATGATCATGACCATACAAGAATACGTGGACATTTTCCCAAGACCACACCACTGATGAGCTTTTTTTCTAAGGTGGTGAATAAGCACATTCAGTTTGGTAAACTTTGGCTTGCATACCTCACAATACATCTTGGCGCATTTGGGTGTCCACTGCTCTGTGTAAGGATGGCCCCCAACCCAACAGGGCTAGCTTCAGGAGCAACCTTAGTATGAAGCTTTGGATCAAAATATACAATTTCAGTATCGCTCTCAATAGCTTGTTTAATTTTCTGGAAGCTTTGCTCGCATTCATGTGACCAAAGATTTTTTGTCAAGTCTCTTAATGGCACACCGTATCTAGAACAATAGCTGGCCATGCCACGGAATAAACGTAACATGGAAACATCTTGTGGGGGACTGGGAGTTGAGAACACGTGAATATTAGCTGGATTAGGTGTTACTCCCATCAGAAAAGATATTGCCAAATCATTTTAGCTTTATCTCTAGGAACTGACATTTCTCAGCATTCAAATTTAAACCGGCATCAGCAAGCAACTGACCCACTTTTGTGAGAGCCTTGTCATGCTTCTTCTATGTAGCTCAGAAAACCAATATGTTACTAATATAATTGAAAGCATTCATGATAGGCTGTATGATATATCAAATAACATCTCAGAATAGCTCCATAGCTGATGACACATCAAAACTTAGGGACCGATTACGATGGCAGTTGGACCGCACACCAACAAGCTGACTCGGTAGCGGTCTGACTGCCACCAGCCCTTCAGTTCAATTCCGGCGGTCGGAACCACTGCGGATGAAGGGAAGAACCCCACCTCCGACAGGATTTGTGATCCCATTGGGAGGCGGTCAGATTCGTATCCCTGATGGGCAGCAATGCCGATGCAGGAACCGCAGTTAGGTTTATAAAATCCTTTTCCGACAGCCTTTTCATGGTGGGAAGACTGCCATGAAAAGGCTGTCGGAAACGGATATGGGGGCCCCCAAATAGGGCCCCCATCCATCGTGGGCCACTGTGAAGTGGCCCTGAGGCAAATGCAGTGCCCCCACTCACGTCTATGCAACGTGTGCCATGCACGATATGGTGCATGACACACGGTCCATGGATGTGCAGGAGGTGCTCCTTATTACAGCAGCTTTTCTGGTACTACCACTATGGGAGAAATCCATGGAGTTAGACCAGTGGCACCCTCAATGATATTGTGTTTGAGTAAGGATTCAAGTTCTTTTCAAAAGCTTCCTGTAGGTGAAAGGCAATTTGTCTGTGTCTTTGAGCGATAGGAAGGATGTCCTCATTAATGTATAATTGGACTTTCAAAGACTTTAGCTTTTCTAACTCGTAAAACAACTAAGGGAATTAACGTACTATTATGTGATGAGCATGCATGTCATAGTTGACAGATATCAGTCCCATATCAGCACCTGTGCTGAAGCTGAGTAAATAGGAGCTTGACGCCGTACCTTGAAGTACATGAACGGGTGCTTGTACTTTTCTTTTCTTATGCTTCATTGCTGCTACAAATTAACCTTGACTTGTTAGTGGCGTCAATGTCGCCCAAGTATACACTTTAATTTTCAATGGATTGTCAGGCAATGGAGACAGTTTGCAGTATTCTTTCTATCTTGCCACCCAACCCTGTCCTTCTCGAGGCATGTTCTGTGATGTGCCAGAGTTCATGCCGGGCAGACAGTTGGGTGACATGAGACTTGAGCTGATTATTGCTGTGTCAGCAGCTCAGGATGATTTGTCATTAAGATTAAATCTGGTTTGAATCCTTGCCTTCGTACTCTGTTTATTCACGCCCACTACAAATTAAATGTGGCGACGAGCTGTGGAAAAGAAATCACCCTTCACATTACAAAGAACCCACAAATCGTGAAGCGGATCTACTTACCGGTCTTTGTGCTAGTCGTATTCCCTCAGGAATCCTTTGAGGGGTGTGCCAAGATGTTAGCGTGCAGGTTCGTCTGGACGTGATGGCAGTGTGCAGCAGAGGAAGCATAGTGGTGTCTGTTACAGCAGCCGCAACGGAACTCAAACGTTTCCGATCCATGCTGAGGCACCAGTGTGAGCAAGCTGACATACACTGTTTGCGGCCAACTGTCGGTGAGCTTTTTTCCCGGCCGCAGGAGGTAATGATTTGGGCCATCAATGGACAATGCTAACGTTGAATTATATGACAAGTGTGGGAATTAATTTTCCGCAACTGTAGGATTTATTTCGGGGTTTGAAATATGTTCAACACCAGCTTAATTTAATATCAAAGGATACTTTATAGGTCACTAATTGTCCAATTCAGGTGGTGATCACTAATTCACCATTGGAGGGTACATTTAGGATCAGGACATGTACTTTGGTCTCTGTTTGTTGGTTTTGAAATTACATTGGATACAATTATGATTATTACTAACACGTAGTGCATCGACATATTGTGCTACAATTAAATCACCATGCATTTGAATGCTATGTATCATGATAAAGACGATATCGTAGCTCTTTTGAATGGATGCAAAGGCACCATGACTGGGGTTTGTGTGTAGGACCTCTGGAATTGATTATAAAGAGTTTCTACAATTGTATTGCTTATAAAGAACTGTTATCCAAAATGTGATAGGCGCGTGGATTTTGGCACCTAGCATTTTGAGATTGTCCCTAGCAAACTGTAAACACACATAAAGGCATGTGACTTACGTGGCTTAACGAATACAAAACTAAAAAGACGCCCACATGGCTTTTTGGAGGCGTCAGAACAATCTTATTGGATTGGTGAAATACATTACTTTGGATGTGAGTGTGGCATAATAACGTATGTTAAAATAGCGGCACTTTTCTTAGGTATGGCTTCTATTGGACGCTTATTCTAGTATCTGGCATTTAGAGATTGCCCCTAGTAAATTGCAAACACAACTAAGGTCATGTGACTTACGTGGCTTTTTGAATATAAAAAACTGAAAGATGTTCGCGCGTCTTTGTTGGAGACCTGACATGAACATCTAGTCGATCGGCAGCGTATATGGCATTGGAGGTGAGAGAGGTTTAACAAACGCATTTTAAAACAGCGACACATGTTCAAATTAGAGCTTCTTTTGTGTTGGGACGTTGCACTTTCTAGTCACAAAGCATGGAGGTTTTGTTGCTTTGTGCTTCTATTGGGCGCTTATTTTAATATCTGGCATTTAGAGATTGCCCCTAGCAAACTGCAAATAAACGTAAGGTCATGAGACTCACGTGGCTTTCCGAATATAAAAAACGGAAAGTTGTTCGCGCATTTGTGTTGGAGTTTTTAGACGAACATTCTGCTGGTCGGCAATTTATTATATTGCATTGGAGGTGAGAGAGGTTTAACAAACGCATTTTAAAATAGCGATGCATTGTTTAAATTAGAGCTTTTCTCGTGTAGGGACGTTGCATGTTCTAGTTATAAAGCACGGAGGGCTTGTTAAATTGAGGATTTTTCATTGGACATGCACAGTAAGGTAACATCTAGTGCTTTGTAAGATGTTGGACGATACAACAGAGTGTACTATCTATATGGTGTTACTTCATTACGGGCACATTAGCCCTTAATATAATCGATGGGAATTCGATATGTGACCCATAACGCCTGGTTCTAGAAAAGGGTAATATTGAAGGATCATAATACCCAACAATATGGAATGTTCAAAAAATCAGATGGATGTGCGTCGTACAGTGTACAAATAACGCTGTTCAAAAACCAAGAAAGCATTGGTAGGTGCATTTAACCTTTTTGAATTAAATATTTGAATAGAGTAAAACTGCTGATTAGGCCAAACCAATGTTCTATAAATGTTATCGGATGAACACATTTAGTTGAACCCATGTTGAGTCCATGGTGGATGCACCCGTAATGAGTGCATTTTCAATGGTATTTTGACATTATATATTATAGTGTATACTATATGACTTGCCCTATAAAGAATATAGATATGAAATACAATTTGTTTGCCAATTTAATGTCTATATCAGCTGTTATGTACAATCATTGGACATGCTAAGTTATCAGTATGGTGTTATTCGTAACTTCTGTCTAAAGGGATAAAGTGATTCACATATAATGTAATGTATTAAGATAGTTGTACAATTTGTATTACATTTGTATTACATATGTATTTTAAATGTTTTCACAGCCCTGACGAAGTTCTTTTTCAAAGAACGAAACGCCGTTGGCTGCTTAAGAACTATGAAATTGTAAAGAAGAATAAAGAGAAAGTTTTGGAAATATATACATCACTGGATGGACACTTTGTTTGGACTTATAAGAGTGGTGCGACCTGCAGTGGGCTTAATGTTTTGGATCTAGTTGATCACCCCCGTGAAACGGTGGGGGTAGCAAAGTTGCACACCACGTTAGCTAAACAGCTTTCATTTTTTCATTCAAAATTTAGGAGGGCGGGTGAGAGATTTGTCAGGTGAGGTGCGACCTGAACCTTAGGGTCCAGTAAATTGAACCGGTTCCTTTTGGGCTAGTATAGTTTGGTATATATTATCACAAGAACAAGCAATCTGTGAATCAGCCACCTCCATTTTTGGACATTCCTGGGGATCCAGCAATACCTTGGAGACAATGGTTTGATGCATTTGAGATGTATTTAGGGGCTATTGGTGCATCAAGGTTTAGAGCTGAATGCAAAGAATATTTATTGTTACATTCCATTGGATTTGAAAGAAGTTCCATCTTTAAACATTTGCCAGATTTAGAAGTAGTAGAGGGACAAGATCTTGATGATTTTCAAAAAACTGTAAAAGGCTTTGCAAATAGGTTTGATATGCCACCAAGTTTGGTGGTCTCCAGGTACAAATTTTTCAAGCGAGTTCAGAAACCAAATGAAGACGTTGACTTCTCTAATCAGCTTATTCACGATCAATTTATCAGTCACTGCATTGACAAGAAAATACGACAACAATTATTAACTTTGGGCAACCCAAATTTAGCAGACACTATAAGGATTGCTAAGAGCATAGAAACACTTTTAAGTCAGCAAAGGAATTGGAGAACAGACATGTGAGCAGGTGATGCCTGTACGTGACAGAGATGAAGGGGCCAACAGAAGAGGTTTCCACAATCTGTCTCCTTTAATCAGTATAGTTCATTTTTCAAACAAACTAACATTTGTTTCAGGCATGGTAATTCAGCTCACAGTAGAAATGAAAGGGTTTGTCCGACCAAGAATGTAACTTGTCTCTTATGTATGAAAATAGGCAATTTTGCAAAAGTTTGTCTAGCACCAAAAAACGTGACATTTTTTAAATCATAGTGGTTTCAGAAGAAAAGGGTAGTGACTCTGATGAATTAGTGAATAAAATGCAAGATATGGTGTTAGTTGTGTCTAATAATGTAAAAAGGGGTGATCCCAGTGAGTGTGTAGATCATTTTGTTGAAATGTTGAAATTGTTGGTAGATTCTAGAGCAAGGATCACTATGATAATTCAAGAGCTCTTTCAGAGTTCATGGTCTGACAAAAAGTTGCTACCCCCTGACCTTTCTCCTGTATGATACGAGGGAAAGAAGATAGAACTCCTTGGGTACTTTGAAGGAATTTTCTCTTTCAAAAGGAGGCGCATACATGGTAAAGTATATGTTGCAGTAAAAGGGCTGAACATCCTTGGGTGGTTCCACCAAGGGTTGTTTGGCATGGTGCTCAGGCCTGTTGAGAAGGAGCAAATTTCAGTTATCAGCAACAGTACTGAGGTAAAAGAGATTATCCCAAAGTATTTTCAGGTGAAGTAGGTAAAATTGTGGGATTCAAGCACAAGATTAAAATAAAGGACGGTGCCATCCCAATAAAACACAAACTGAGAGTAGTGCCATTTATCGTAAAAGATGATCTACAGAAAGATATAGCAAGCTTGGCTTAGCATGGCATTATTGAACCCGTTGAATCCTCACTGTGGCTTTCTCCTTTAGTCATTGCCAGGAAGATAACTGGTGAGCTTAGGGCGAGTGTGGACCTTTGAGCACTCAAGAAGAAGATTTTGATAGATTCCCATCCCTTGCTGAAAATTAGTGAATTGCTTGCATCCATAGCTGGAACAAAAAGAAATTTGAAACTTGACTTGCCAGCGGCTTATCATCAGAGTGAACTAGAACCTGATTCTTGACATTTTACTGCTTTTGTGTCACTGTGGGGCACATTTCAATACTGTCAGATGCCATTTGGTTTAGCTTTGGCTGCATCAGGTTTTCCAGAGGGTGATGTGCACATTGTTGAAGGACACAAAAGACATTTCCGTCTTTCAAGATGATGTCTTGATTTACGGCAAAGATCGAGAAACCCACGATTCCATCCTGAACCAAGGACTGGATATCTTCCAAAGAAAGGGATGGTTCTCAAAAGTGAGAACTGTGAGTTTTTTTTTAAAAGATACTGTGGAATACCTTGGTCATGTTAAATTGGCTTTTGGCATCAATCCAAAGCCAGGGTTGGTTAGTGCCATTCTAGAGGCACCTCCTCCTACTGATGAGCAGGGTGTGCCGTCTTTTTTGGGTTTGAGTGAGTTTTATTCAAGGTTCATTCGTGATTTTGTGTCAAAACTGAAAACTATCTCCAACTTATTGAGAAAAGAAATTGATTTTGAATGGAAGGATGAATGTGTGACAGCTTTTGAGTGGGTAAAAGAAGAGTTAGCCGGAGTTCAAGCACTAAACCATATGATCCAGATCTAGAGTCTGTGCTGGCAGTAGAGGCAAGTAAATATGGGTTAGGTTCACTTTTGACGCAGCAGTTAGATAAAAACGAGCACACAATTGGTTTTGCATCCAGGGTACTACGAGATGTAGAGGTTCAGCATTCTGTAATCAAAAAAGAATTGTTGGCATGCTGGTGGGCTATTGAAAAGTTTCGCAGTTATCTGTGTGGGAGGCGTTTTCTACTTCAGATGGATCACACGCCACTGGTGCCCATTCTAAGTGGTAGCAATTGAAAAATAAATACCCCCAGAATTGCGAGATTCATTGCAAGGCTACTCCAGTTTTAATTTGATGTGGTGCATATACATGAAGGCAAACACATTAGAGCTGACTATTTTTCACGTTACCTCATTAGTTCGAATGATCAGTGGTATGGTACACACTGAGAGGAGAAAGACTTTGATGAAAATGTGGATGAAAGTTGTTTTGTTGCTTCATTTGAATTAGAACAGGTTTGTTCTGTGTCTGAATTTGACTGGAGGACAGCCTGCTCAATGATGTGCTGTTGCAAGAGGTGGCAGTTTTCATAAGAGAGGCCTGACCTAATGAGAAAAATATTGTTGCGGCTATACAACTATTTTACTAGGTTGCAGATAAATTGTCCTTGCATGATGGTTTTATCTTATTCCTCGATAAACTGGTTCTCCCTGCTAGTCTTAGAGCACACCTTTTGGAGAAGGCACGTGAAAGCCATTTAGGGGCCACCTTCACAACACGTAGGGTACATTCTGCATTTTGGCGGCCACAGATGGACAGGGAGGTGGACCTCTTAGTAAAAAATTGTGTCATTTGTTCAGCTAGCAATAAAACCCTCAAAACTTCTAATCTTCCCATGTCGCCCATTGAATGTCCCATTGGGCCTTGGATGAAGTTAGGGGTTGACATTGTGGGGCCATTTAATTCATCATCTTGCCATTCACGTTATGCGATTGTCCTAATGGATTATTACTCAAAATGGCCTGAAGTACGATTTGTGAGTGTGGCTGATTCTAATGCTGTTTTGATTTTCCTCAAAGACATTTCTGTGAGAGGGTTTCTCGGAAACTCTAGTATCGGACAATGGGGTTCAATTTATCTCTTTTGATTAAGAAATGTTCTTAAAGAATAGTGGCATCATACATCTTAAAAGTTCTTTGTACCACCCACAGACTAATGGTTTGGTGGAGCAGTGTAACTGTGTGCTGGCTGAGTGTGTGCGCTGGACTTTGCATAATAGATCTGTGGTAACTACAGCTCTCCAAACTATGTTGTGGATCTATTGGACCACACCTCAATCCTCCACAAATGTTTCACATTCGAATTACTGAGGGAAAGGAAGCCTGCTACTCAGATTAGTCCTGCATGGATATCCAAATGGTTGAAACCTAAGGTGGCACTTGAAATTGTTGACATTGTAGAGAGAAAAAATGTTAGCCACGTTCAAAGTAAACAAAAAAAATATTATGATTCAAGGAACTGTGTGAGCTCACAAGATATAAAAGTGGGAGCTTCCATGCGCATCCTTAAATGTTCATTTGTAAAAAAAGGAGATTCAAAATTTTCTGAACCCATCACGGTTAACAGAATCTGTGGTAATGCTGTGAGGGTTGATGGTGGTCAGTGGTGGAATTTTTTAAAAATTGTTAAAATTCCAAGTGAACATATTGTGAAATTCGCATCCTGGTCTCGTTAGAGAGGAGGAGATAGATGCGCAGATTTACGTAGAAGTTCTCATAATAGAAGGCTACTTGCCAGACTTAGATGATTACGTTGTTTATTCTCAATTTTTTTCAGAATTTCCTAATGCTTCTCTGAAGGAAGGTTTTCTCATGTTATTTTCTTCTATGCAATGTTTGTGCTGTGAGGGAAGAGACCCACATAGTTCTTCTTTCTTAAGCATATTGTTTGTTCTATCCTTGCCCTTTTTATGGCAGGTGTGTTATTTTTATTTTTATGTGTAAATTATTTTTGCTTTTACTGACCTTTGTATATTTCTAAATGCAAGGTTTACATTTTGAAAGAAAAGACATATGTAGTATTCTTTCTATCTTGCCACCCGATCCTGTCCATCTCAAGGCATATTCTGTGAAGTGCCAGAGCGCTTGCGGGGCAGATGGATGGGTGACAAGAGACTCGAGCTGATTATTGCTGTGTCGGCAGTTCAGGGTGCGTTCTCCTTACGATTAAATCTGGTTTGAATCTTCGCCTTCGTACTCTGTTTATTCACGCACACAACACAGGGCCAGATGTAGGTAAATCTGAAATACCGATTTCTTAATAGCGAATTTTACTGATTCGCTATTAAGAAATCGGTATTTCCTATGTAGGTAAATTCTCGGTAAAAAATACCGAATCCTTAATATTCCTTATTACCGAATCGCTAATTGAGATTCTGTAATAAGGAATACCTACACATTCATTTCTATGAGCTTGGAGGCCCATAGGAATGAATGTGAAGACATTCACTATTAGCGATTCAGTATTACTGAATCGCTAATAGCGGGAGCACTTTCAAGGGTGCCAGGGTGTCAAAAGGACACCCTGTTGCACCCCTGATATGTGCATGTGTGCACATGTGGCGCACATACATGCCCTAAGGGCATGAATGTGTGCCACATGGCACTTAACAAAAACAAAAAAGTGATTTTTTAAAGCAAATCGGTTATTACCACCAACTTGAAGTTGGTGGTAATTACCGATTTCTAAAGGCTCAAAAGCACTCTTTAATGTGCTTCCTACATTGCATTTAGGGAATCAGTATTACCGATTCCTTAAATGTAAGAGCAATAAGGAATCGGTACTTACCCATTCCTTATTTACCGATTCCTTACCTACATTAGGAATGGCTAAATACCGGTCGGTAACGCTGAAATTTACCGAATTTCGGCATTACCGACCGGTATTTACCCACATACATCTGGCCCACAGTTCTTAATATTTCGCCACAGGCATAATATTTAGTGACACACCGCTATTGATAATTAAAGGTATTGAGCAACTATTGACTTTTAGTGTGATCTTCGGACAATGTTTGAATGCTTTTGGTGCTTTGTCATTTCGATTTCTCTTGGACTGGTGTTTTTCCTCACAGGCAGCCAGTGCAACATTTGCGTGCTTCTGAGAGGTAAATATCGACATGGCACCGCCATCTTCTTTACTTTCACTTGATATTGATATGGAAGATCTGTTTGATGAAGATTTAGATGTCAATCAGCTTCGTTTGGTGTCGATTTGCCTCAACTGATGTGGTCGCTTGGCCTTATGAGCCTGTGTCGAACATCGTTTCTGGAATTTTTGGGTGGTCATTTTGGCTTTGCACTGTGATGTGCATACTTTTTCCTCCGCCTTGCAAACCATCACAAAATGGTTATTCTTTCCACAGCCTTTGCAGATTTGCCCAATGGCAGGACATTTACCTCTGTGTGAAAACGAAAATCCACACCTGAAGCCCAACAACTTTTTCTGTGGTGAATACACTCTGACTCTTGGCCTTGTGCTTTAGCTTACTTTTCAAATTCATGAATGACTCACTCTGGGCAACTCCGGCCTCCATTTCAGTAGCTTGTCGCTCAGCACACTCATCAGTTCTGTCTCCGGACTAACTTCTCTCAGAATCTGTCTTCTGAACAAATCTGACAAGCATCTGTCAATCAGTCTGAGGGGTATAGCTTCCTAATCATAATATTCATTGAACTTACAGTGCTTGATGAGCGTATCCAGTCTCTCACTGAATTTGTCGATGGTCTCACTAACTTGCTCATTCTTGACTGAAGATGTACCTTTCGTAATCTCCATTTGGGATTGGATTGAATTTAAGATTCAAGACCGATTTGATTTGACTGTATGCAATTTCATCAGCTTGCTGCATTTTCTTTCTGATTTATTTTGCACTTTCAACAGCAAGATTCTTAAAGTACTTAATAATTTTCATCTTATCTGCTTCTTTAATTGCATCAAAGAAATGTTTAAATGCCTCTATCCAAGCAGTCCATCTATCTCCAATATTTGATTTTTTGGGTGGTATCGAATGGCGTGGCGATTTCAAGAAGGCAGCAGCAGTGGAACCATTGGTGGAACTTACTGACATGGAGAGTATAGTTTTCTCCAATAATGCTTGGTGATTTTGTTTATGCAAACCATCTCTGAGGTCTTGCGATGTTCTGGCCTCTGGATCATCTTTGATAATGACAGGAAATGGGACCTCTTTCTTGGTCTCAATTGGAGAAGCAAACTGTCATGATTGCGATCGCCACTATTGGCTTTCTGCACTTTGGGGTTGTTCTGAGCCCCACTCGGCAGTTTTAGTGAGGTGCCACTTTGAGTATGGACGGCACTGCAAGCACAACCCCGTGTGCTTTCTCTGGAGTTACTCCCTCAAGTGCTGTGGTATGATAACTATCTTTGCTAAGTTCTGGTAAGCATATGACTGTTTCTTGTATCACTTTGCCTTTAGGCATCTCTTTGTGCTGTCTGACACCTGATTCATCTCTACCTTGCAGCACTACTGTTCGCAGTGTTATCTTGCACTTTGCTGCTCTTTCGAAACCTGGTTGCATCCGCCTGTAGAGTTATTACTCTGTATAAGTGTAGGGCTTTGAGTTGAGTAGCAGCACAGTGCCTCTCTTTGCGGCTTTCCCAAAATGTTCTCAGCCACCAATGTGTAATTTCTCAATAAAGCTTTCATTAACTTCAAATGCTTTACACAGAACTGGGGCTGCCCTTTGACTACACACACCAAACGTCGATTCCGCACTTCAACAGAGGCACATGTGACAAGCTCAAACAGTTTTCTCTCTGGGAGAGCACTGTTGATCTTCAGGTTGCTTATCCCCTATCTCATTGCCAGTTGTAACATCCTCCCCAGCCTGGGTACTCACCAATGACTACACCACACATGGAGCTCAATATAACATGTTTTGAATCTGCTGCGTGTAACCGCAAACTCAACATTCTAAACCTGCATTCGATTTAATATGCTCTAACGCTTACGTCAAAGTTTTACAGAGTCCATCAGGAGACACAAAGGGTCTGTCATTACAAACTCACTCAACACTACAAGTTATGGCACACAAAGAGTAGCCTCCTTACTTCCGTGCCTCTGTATTTTACTTTGGAGACAAATACTGGCATAACATTATTTTCCTTGAAATGTAAGCCTCAGCCATATAACAATGATAGTTCCTTTCTTCTTGTGTGAGATGATCCCAAGCACCACCAATTCCTCGTGGTTCTGGAATTACTTGTACCCAAGAGAATATCTGTGCTAGTGGTACAGGGGCAAACATTTTGTCCAATCAATGTTGAGTGGTAATAAAATGGTCCAGAAGCACTATGTTGTTCTGCCACTGGCTTGTTGGCAGTGGTTAATTTGTGCCAGTAGTTTACGGTGCTCAACACCATTCTTATTTTACAGGGCCGGTTCTATAAAAATTCTTTCACTTGGGCTGTGGTGGTGCACATAATATAAATAATAAAATGCAGACAGCTGAGCAGCTGTATTTTTCCAAAGTTATCTTCTGAGCTGCTCACGCTTTCAGCCATTCCTCACTATGCCGGCACCTTGTTTGAGCCTACCATGAATAATTGTAGCTAGGTGTTGCTCATGGCTGAGCTGCGGCAAGGCAGGCCTGGAAACTGCAGAGCTAGGACAGTCCAGACCGTTAAGAAACGTAATGAGTTAAGGTAAGTGCTGACTTTACACTTGCCTTCACTGCCTGGACCCCCCACTTCTCCAGTAACATCAAATGTTTTCTCTGTGTTGTAAGAACACAGCGCCACTTTCGTTCTTCTTGTATCCATAACGGAATATTACACCAAGGCCTAACCGTGATTCCAAGCTGGCACTAGAGCCAGGCCCACATTGCCACTCTCCCATCAGACGGTGATATCACCACCTGCTGCTGAGTGGTAAGTAAGTCTGGTGGGGCAGAAAGAAGAGAGAGAATGGAAAAGAGGGACAAATGAAGAAAGCAGGGGTAAAAAATATCTGCAAAAGTGAGATAAAGGGGAAGGGAGTGTCTGGTGGTAGATGAATCAAATGTCAACCGCGCATTCGGCAGTGCTGGTAAAAAGATACAACTTTGAGCCCTGTACCTTTTTTTTTACAAATTAAGTACTGTTGATTGGACTTCTGCCAGTGCCTACTCAGTGGAGGGTGTCTATCCGCACAAGCCGTTCAGAAATAAAGAAAATAATACCAGCAACAAAGATGACTGGCCTGGCCCTGTGGCCTGCCAGTAGAATAAGCAGAGAGATTTCCTGGGAGAAATACTGCACTCAAGGACAGAACCAGGAACAGTATAAGAAGGGAAGGGTGCGGTTAAAATCCCCTATCAATCCCTCTCCTCACCCTTGGTTGGACTCCCACATGCTGTGAGTAAAGCCAGACTTCAAACCAGCACAAATGTAGTAGCCCAGCTGTCCAGAACGTTGGTACCCAATAGGAGAAAAAGAAGGGCTAGGATTTGCCTGGCTTCATGATGATGTTCTCCCCAAAATAAAAGACTGTCCTAATTATAATATTTTCATGCTCACACTGCAATGGGGATTGTTTTGTAAGTGGGAAAAGGGAGTTGACTCAGGTGTACCCAAAGAAGTATTCCTAGGCATGCGCAGTTTCAAGCTGCTGTGGCTTGTTGCAGGTTTACCTGAAGGTCTGCGGAATCGGCCCAGTACAGGACAATAATGTGCTCATCACGCACCAGAAGGTCACGCCAAGGAGCTGCCACTCCCAGTGTGGGAACTCCAGTGGCCTAACGAAACTTGAGTGGGCCCCCTGCAAAGTACCTGACGCACCCCCCCACCCACACACTTACTATGGTGCTCTCAGGCCAGGGTACTCAGCTGAGGGGGCCCACGATGGGGCAGGGGGTCACTTCAGGGGCCTTTGTAACACCCCTTGGGAACTCCTGTGACCAGGATGACAGCGCCAGGTCGCCTCATGAGCTCATGTGTCATGGAGAGGACTTTGAGATGTAACTGCTTCTCTGCGTATTCTTCAGTTACTGGTCCTTTTAGCACGAGATTTGAGAATGCATTAGTGGGACATGGTGCGCAACAAAGTAACTCCATTGATATCGTCTTGTTTATTTCGTAGTAAATATTACCTGGAACAGGCTAAATGAAAACGCATCTCATAAGGCCAAAAAACAATTGAAGCTTACGTGTGTTCAGCCCAAGGTCGCAAAAAAACATTAAAGAAACTGAAATATCACCCGCCCCTCAATAGGTAAGAATACATGGGTCACTTTAGACTTGTGTATTGTGTGTGGTACATCACCTTATAATCCCTTAACTTTGCAGCGTTTTACTTGTGTCATTCTTTCATTTCTGATTCGAGCTACTTCTTACTATTTAAGGGTAACCACCTCCCTACTGCTGCACTTATATTCGGATGTGCACGCATGGTATGATGAATAGGGAACGCTCTTGGTTGTAAAGGGTGTTCACATTTACCACTGGTTCCTTTGTACTATCAGCTCTTCAAGGATGTCAAGAGCGAGCCGTATATAAGTATATTGGGCGTCATAGAGTGCTCAGTCACCATTAAGTCTCATGACGCGGACAGACAAGATCAGCTGGGCAGCCATCTTAACACAGGGAAGTTTTTTTTTCTTCTGAACTTTTCGTGAGAGATTGTTTAAAAGGTAAGAGGAAGTGTGTTCCAGTCTGTGGCAACTTGATAAGCGAAAAAAACCGACTTCCCCATTCGTTAAAAAAAATAATTGTAAAAAGAAAAGGGCAACGTTTACCGCAGGAGGAAATCTTTGGCTTGAAGGCCCAAGGCCTGGCTTTAAAAGTGTCACTATGAACTCTTGTTTGGAAAATTACTAATGCAGCAGAGAAAATGCTATAATATGTCACACTTGCTATAATATCACCGCCCTCCACTTTAGTTTCTCTGGAAACCTGCATACCAGGAGAGGCAACCCAGCAGGTCTTAGCGCAGGTGGTCGAGAATCAGAGACCAAAACTCAAAGTGAGGCAAACGGGAAAGATTTAAGATTCTGTCTATGTGTTACTGTCCTCCGGACAGAGGCAAATGCTGTTAACTGAGCGTATTTTGGAAGGAGAGCCTAGCTGCAATCAGGGGTGTGTTTGGGTATGAATCCTAAGGTGTCAACCCTGAAGAGTTCAATTCCTTTTATTAGTAGAGGTCGCATAATTACTCACAATCTCAGAAAATTATGCGACATTGTGCGTAATTACAAGAAATGCAGAGCTGGTAATTAGTGCTATATTTTAGCACAAATGCACGCAATGGTGAATTTTGCACAACAAAATAGCGCCCAAACACAAGTGCCATGATCAACAGCCACTTGCGTTCTAGTCCTTCTTGTAGTCCCATATTCCCCCTCCATCATTTTTCTGTAACTTCAGCATAATTACGTGATGTGCCATAATTTCACAAATCTCACATACCAAGTGTAGTGGAAGATTTACAAAATTATACAATTCAAGCCACCGTAATAATTTTTTTATCCGGGCCTAATTATTAACAAGCATTGCAAAATGCAATAGGTCTCGCCTTTGATTAAGTTGAAGCCGTTTGCTTTGCTATAGAGTACCATTAGCAAAGCAAATGGCTTTAACTTAATCAAAGGCGAGACTATTGCATTTTCAATGCTTGTTTGGACTTGTGCCCTGCTAGTAACCTGTTTCACTGTTCCCTATGTGCCCTCTCCCTGCGGAACTCTGTCCTGCGCTCTCTACCTACGAAATAGCACGCCTCCCCTCCACATTTGGCACACAACGTGTTTGTATCTCAGATGCACACTTGTGTGCCTCGGAAGGCACTTTACCGCTTATCTGCAGAGTAGAAACACCAGCTCTACACGGACACTCCTGGTCTGTGCAACGCCCGCCACCACCTGTAACCGGTGGCCTGTATCCTCTGCCGTGTGCCGCACACGGCCACCACCTTACAGGTGGAAACAATCACCGCACACATCTTTAAGGTGGCCTGTTCCTTTGTCTAGCGCCTCTCTCCCCCCTTCCAGCCGGACGGATGTGTGCACCTGCACTAACACACCGGCATGCACACGCCCCCGCAGCATCAGTGCCGACTCCTGTTCTTCACCAGGGTGGCCTCACGAGCATGCAGAGGCGTAGCTGGAGCTTGTGGCGCCCGGGGCTATCCCTCAGATTGCTGCCCCTGGGGGGGGGGGGAGATGCTGGGGAAAAAGGACGGCAAGCACTTGAAAGAGGACCGAGAGACACGTAGTATCGCCGCTAATAGTTACCTCGATCATGCAAGCTACATGCACATACATGACACGGTCCAAGGCTACACAGTTGAATACACCGGTGACTGGCAGTACAAAAGAGAACACACAGACTGCATGATCTATCTGGGGACTCAGAAAAACCGCATGTGACATCCATCAGAGAGCTGCGTGAACAATTACCTGGTAATTTCCTCAGCACAATGCAAACATGCACATACATTACACTGTTCAGGGATCCATCATCTACAGCTGACATTAAATGACCATTCATCATGGTCCACCCATTAAAGCAGTGCACTTTGTGATCTGCATGGTACATGTTCTTTGCAGCAGGCACATTAACCCTCTGTGCTACCTTTCCAGGAGTCAACCCTTCCACTAGACAAAACTCGGATCTAAATCGAAGTTCTCAGGACATTTTTATTGTTTCTGAAAATTGCTGGAGGCCAGGAAGGAGGCAGCAAGTTTTTTTAAAACCATAATATACTTGCAAACACTACGCACCCACCTGAAATAGGTACCCAGTGCGGTCACACTGTTTGCACCGCTCTAACCTGCACAAGGTTCATGTGACCTCAGTGACAGAGTCACAGTGACTGGATCACTGTTGCTCTAGGGTGTGCTGTTTCGTAGGCCTGCCCGCAAGACTGGAGATGAACTTCAGTATGGATTGTGGTGGACAGGCCTTCAAGGTTAACTCACAATTGACACCACTAGGGTACACCTGCTTGTGCTAAGACATCAAGCCTTCTAAGGTCTAGTGGGGCCTTGTAAGGTCTAGTATGGGAATATGCTCCCTCAGTAGAGTGGTCTGGTGGACTGGTCATGAAGTCTGAACCCAGTTCCCCAGTTTCAAATTCGACAGCTCTGGCCATAGTGCCACATCCTCTCCCCCACTGAACACCATACTGCCCCACTGAGAGAAACTTGCACTGTCTTCAGCTATAACCTAATTGTGCCCGCTATAAACACTTGGATGTGGCTCAATTCAAATTATGCACTTGATAAGAGTAATATGCTGCCTAAAAAAAAAAAAGTAAAAGCAAACACTCATAGGGAATGCAAGATTAATAAAGCATGTGAAATGTAAGCAGAAACAACATGGTTACCTTAACGATCTCTCACTCACTATTCAGAAATCAGCGAGTGGTTTTACCTGAAAAGTTAAGGACATGAGTACAGGGCCCTGAAGGGAACCGTTTCAATGTCCATTGCTTATATCCTTAATAAACGTAAGCAGTATGGTTTAAAAAGACCACATCCATAAACAGAGCTATAGTACACATTTTGTTTTCCAATCCACCCATCAACCAGGTATTGCAGTCCCTCCAGAAATGGTACACTTTCCCACCTGGGGACAACAATGCTGTTCAAAGAAAGACGAGAAAACAAAAGTAGCGCTTCACTGGCAAAGTCTGTAAAGTGAGGCTGATATGTTTGGATGTGAATAAAACCAATCTGGCCACTTTGCAACCACTCTGTCTCGCTTTATTTAGTTATGTATTTATTTTTCATATTGACAACCTTCTATTTCTCTCCATCCCGCTGCACTTTGGAATAGAAAAATGTCAGAAAAAGGGCATTTCCCGCAAGTGTTTTTCTTTTTTGGATCCATTTCACAGGGAAGCAACTAAATGAAAGAATGAAAGATAGGTTGTGAACCGTTTCTTTAAGTTAAGGTTTTCAGTAAGTGAGGAGCAAGACAGAAAGAGAGGGAATAATAGGAGGAGAAGGGGGGACAGCTGACAGCACAGAAAAGAAGAGGACATTGCCCGAGTCAGATTCCTTCTCTGCCCGTCCCCGAACGTCCACGAAAGCAAGCCGAGCCTTATCTGAATGCCTTTGTCCGCCCCCGAAATAGTGCCGCCTGGGGTGGACCGCCCCCACCGCCCCCCCCCTAGCTACGCCACTGCGTGCAAGCTTTAACTAGCTAGTTCCCTGAGCGGCGTCTAGTCGCAGCTCCTACCGGACACGTGCCTCTAGTCCCCCCGCTCTGTGCACGCTGTGTGCATGCTGCCCAAAGAGCGGCGAGGGTCGCATTGCCTGGGTGTCCGGGGACAGGCCACCGTTTGTGCCAGAGTAACCCGATCCGACACAGGAGGCTCCGCAAGTCATAAATAGCGAGCAAGGTGCCCCCGGAGGAGTTCGGCCCGCCAGGACCCGGATGAGGCCCAGGGCCCTCCTACCTGCACTGCCACCCCCCCCCATGCCCCCTCCACAGAACACCTACAACACGGCTCCTGGATTAGGAAAACATGTTTTTGGAATATTATATCAGCTTCTCTGTTTGCATGCCTGAACAGTGACGTGCACACTGTTGTGGCTGGCAGTTGAAATTTTAGACGCCAGCTCACACACGCCCACACCGCAGTTCCTCTTTGACTGCGTTCAGCCACTGATATCAGTAAGTACCGTTCTTTAAAGATACAATAACAGGGATTAAGCAGTGGTCGAAGTGGGGGAAGTAGGGGAACTGTGGGCGGAGAATCAGAGGGCGGGAATAACCCAAGGATTGGCTCAGTGGGCGGAGCCAGAGGTGTGGCCAGAATGCGTAAACATTCCAATTTTTACTATTTGTTTGGCATTTCACTTCCCAATTTAATCAACCAATGGATACACATGATTATTTAAGGTTATAATGAGTTATTGACATTAAAACACATTCACAAAGTGGGATATGCTTCTAATCACAGAATGTCCCAAATACGATAAAATGTGGAAGCACAAGCCATTTGTCGCCGAGCCATGGAGTTTGTCATCAGCACTTCTCCCTTTTTTCCACAACAGCAGTTCAAACATGAATGGCAAAATATCCTAGTTTGCAAATGTTTTCTATATAATTATGGTTCTGCCATATTTGCCTCTGTAGGAAGGTGTTATCTGACTAATGGTTGCCCCCAACTTTTTGCCTGGTATTTGAGTGGTTTTTGACTAGTCTGGCTGGGATCCTGCTATCCAGGACCCCATCCTATCTGCTTTCTCCTTAAAACTGATGTGAGTGCCCTAGGTACAAACCAATTGGACACTGAGGATACCCTGGCAGTCCCTTGTAGATCGTACCCTAGGTACCCAGAGCATGGGTCCCTCAGTAGGCCTACCAGGGCTGCAGCACTTATTGTGCCACCCTGGGACAGCCATACCAAATGACACCACCAGGCCACTACTGTAGTCTGGGTAAGGTGGTGCTTGCACCCCACCTATGTACAACACATGTATTCTCATTGGTCACCCCTCAAGCAGGCCTTGCTAATCCTACAAGGCAGGGTGCTGAGATATGTGTGAGGGGGGACCCCTACCTGAGTAGGGCCCCTCTGCAACCCTCGTAAAACCATTACTGGGTTGTTTGTAGCGTAGCCATACCATATACTCTTAACCGCATTATAAGTATATCGCGATAGCGTGATAACTTGAGAATGGCTACACAGAACCATATCGTGTTTGGTGTCAAACATGTAGGAATCATACCCCCAGTCCAGTCATGGGGCATGAGGGCATGATTCCCCCCTGCTAGAGGGGTGATATGGGAAAAGCGGCAGAATTTAGAAAACAATTTAAAAGTGCACACGTATCACAAAATGGATGCTACTCGCCACCCACACGACTCTGGCTGCCTGTTGCTGGGGAAAATCCCAGCCTCGGTAGCTGGACAATAGGGATCCTTTTGCATGGAGGTGCCAGCACCTTCCCAGACAGGCTATGTGGATTGGAACTGGGTGGGTGCACCATAGGATACCTTTCAGAGTTGCACGTAGGCTGCCACAGCGCCTACATTCTGCATACACCGCCTGGAATCGGTTCAGGGGAATCCTGCCCCTCACCCAGGTGGGAAACACACAAAGGGAAGAGGGTGTAACCACCCTTTCCCGCCTCAACTACCATTGGTGGACACTGATCTGGACACTCCCCTAATATTGTGGATAAAGGTGAATAACTTGTCCCCGGAGAATCAGATTAATCTTGGACTTCACAGACTTGACCTTCGATGAGCTGCTGCCCAGCTGACTGAAGAAATCTCCCTTGGGGTAAAGGAGTTACCCCCCTGCTTGGCAGGCACCTGAAACACTGCAAAAGACCCAGTTGGAACTTCGCTGCTCCTTCGGACATCGACGACTCCTCTCAACCATGAGGTGTGTTTCCTAGCATCCCAGAGGCCAGTGAGCGTGCCCAGCAAGTCTGAGCACCGTGGACCACGTGGGTGCCGAGATCCCTGATACCCCAGGACACCGGCCACCTCTTGCGTAGCACACGACCCTGACCAGTGGGGAAGTTGTGCTTTGGTCCAATATTGAGCCAACCTCTCAGCAGCAACTGTGCCAAAGATCAGCACCCTAGCTCACTCCGGCGGCCCGTGGGCACCCTTTTACGCACTCCAAATTGCTGCCTTCCGCGGTCCCTTGTCTCTCAACTTGTGGACCCTGGCGGAGGACAATCCTTACTTTTAAGAGTTTCCCTGGTTGCTCCAGGCCTGCTCTACAGTCTCCTTGAAGGCGACCTCTCACAGACCTCATGGGTCTGCACCAGTAGCTGATTTGTTCATCTTGCGTGGGGTGCGGTTGTCAAGGCTTAGTGGATCCAATCCGGACACTAACACTGCAGCGACCCTCATCCAACGTGGGACAGTCGCCCTCCAGAAGCTGGCCTTCCTTGAAGCCTCCCGGAGCCCGTGGCTGCAGATCCAAGCTACACCTTTTCCACTTGAAGCACCCGACATTGAAGGGCTCTTTTCCTTGAGCTCTCTGGTCACTGTGCCGTGACCCAGACTCTGTCCCCTCTGCTTTCAGGTTCTTCTCTACAAGATCTACAACTTCAATCTTCACGGCATCATCAACGCTTTTGGCTAGCAGCAGTTTTGTACATTTTCCCATTGAAAATCAGCCCGCGACCCGACATCGAAAACGACCTATGCACCCGGCTTCCCTGGGGCAGGTAACAGTGGTACCTCGGTACTCCCATGGTAGTGGGCTCCTCAAAAGCTTAACTCTAAGTTTTTAACTTTGAACTCCTGCTAGAAGTGTCTTTAATCTGTTTAAATCAAACCGCGACATTCTCCATAGGCTTTAATAGAGATCCCGATAGCAGCTATTTCCACTGCACGCGCCTCCCGTGGGTCCCCTTCCTCATAACCTGGGGTGGATTCTTAAGGGGCCAGCGATCCTAAATGCCCTAGGCATTGTCTGTAGAATTGTCGTGGTTCTTATACGACTTTTTTAATATATGGTTTGGTCCCCACCTGGGGCCCTGTGATTCCAGTGCTATTTATTGTATCTATAAATGCTTGTTTGAATTGTAACTTTACCTCTAGCCTCATAAAGAGACTTGTGGGATTCTGTTTAGAATAAATACATATATTTTATATATATACCTGTGTGGACTACTCTTTCATTTGGTCATTCAAGAGGTTATCTATGGTAAAACAATAAGCTTAACACTCCTTCAAGACTTAGCCTGAAGGCTGCTCTCCACAGCTACCTCTAGGATAGCTTTCTTTAAAGGTTGTCTTTTAAACCTATCACCTTAAGAGTCGAATTGGACTGGTGCAAGGTGGCCACTATAACTAGTGACCAGCATATGCCAGGCCAACTTCTCACAGCCTCCTAATGCAAGTTCCGCTGCATGATCTAACCATTTAAACTAATAAATTGTTTATAGCTCAAACGTATCAAAAGTTAATACAAAATGTGACTTGTTTTGCTGTGGAGTGGATGGCTTATTACAAAGGTTGACTGATCACCTTTCTCACTGTTGCATTTGTATGTTACGCTGGTACTAAAAAGGCAAAATCTTTCCAAAGACTGTTAGCATGTGTACACATGTCAAAATAATAAAATATTAGAAAATATACTGCATCACTCTGCAGCCTTTTTTTTAATGCATAATTTAGTCAACACTGCAGCATAATTTTGTCCCCCTTTGCTGCATATTTTAATTCCAGTGGCCCCACAGCAAACAGCACATGTTAAAAGTGCTTTGAATGAAGCAGGGAGACTGTGAAGTTTACAAACTTAGTTTGGTGTGCTTGCAAATTCTGCATTGCCAATCTCTGGTGAGTTGCAGCTACTACTTCTGAAACAAGGCCAATGGAGCTAACTATGGGTGAGGCAGACTGGCCTCAATGGCAAGGCCGGCCTTAGCACTGGTGGTGCCCTGTGCATTAATGTTTGTTATTGCCCCCCAATTACCACCTCTGCAATGGATTACCTCACTATCACCCTTTAACAGTGCCCCTCAAGTCTCCATAATCACACTCTCAGATGCATTTAATTTGATTTACAGCACCACTCATACCAGTGTAGGGTGTCAGAGCACTTTACATCACACACATTAATCAGAGACAATCAATATGTGTGTAAATCACTGTATAGAAAATGTTACATAAGACTAAGGACTACAAGGTGTAGGAGTCATATGAGAACCATACTACTAGGCCGTATAGTTTAATAGTGATTGGTCTGGAGAACCATAAACTCAGAATTTAAAACGTAATACCATGGTTGGGGGTTCTCTTTAATAATCAGAATTGATTTCTGTCCAAAAGAACACTCTAATTTATACCTTGCAGTTTGTATGCAGCTCTTAGATGAAAGTTAATAGCTCACTGTTGTATGTTAGGATTTTAACTTATAAACTGCAAGTAACAAAAGGATCTCTCTGACAAAAGCAGTAGCCCACTGACCTATTTAGATTATGTGCACTTTGTGATCTGTGTAGAATGGTGGAATCTGACTGCATGGTTGCCCCTGTTTTATTCCTGGTGTTTTGCTGGTTTTCGACTTAGTCTGGCTGGGATCCTGCTATTCAGGACCCCAGCCTATCTGCTTTCTCCCTTAAATTGATAACAAGTACTATAGGTACACTCCAGATTGGATTCTGGGGTACCCCTATACGTCCTTAGTATATGGTATACTATGTACCCAGGGCCTACGTACCCCAGAGGCCTACCAGGGGCTGCAGCATGTATTGTGCCTGCCCTGGGAAGCCTTCCAAAATGACACCACAGGTCTGCTACAGCAGTCTGGGTAAGGTGGTGCATGCACCCCTTACTGAGATCTAGGTTTACTATATCTCTCCATATCACTGCACATATAAACCTATCAGTCACCCCTATGGCAGGCCTTACCAATCCTGAAGGCAGGGTGCTGGTTTTTTTTTGAGAGGGTGCCCATGCATGAGCAGAGCCCCTCTGCAGTCTTTGGAACCTTTATTCCGGGGTTGTTTGTAATGCAGCCAAACCATACACTCTTAAGTGCATTGTAACCAAACGGTAAATGCTAACTTTGGGATGGCTGCACGGAAACATGTTGTGTTTGGTGTCAACCACTTTGGAATCATACCCCCACACCAGTAACTGATGTGGGAGTATGATCCCACCCATCTAGAGGAAGAGACATGACAGCACCGGTATACCTGGTACCAGCTAACAGAGCACTGGCGTCACAAAATGGATGCTGCCAGCCACGAGTCTGCCCTCCTGCTGCTGGATGAAACTCCGGCATGGGAGGCCAGGACAATAGGTTTCCTGTCACAGGGAGGTGTCACCACCTCCCAGACAGGCTTTAGTGTATTGGGGCTGGGTGGGTGCACTCCAAGAGTGCTTTGAAGTTCAGCACTGGGAGCACATTTGGTGTTCCTGTGCACAGTCCAGCTCAAACCGGTTGCAGGGGATACCAGTACCTGCTCTGGTGCGAAACTGCACAAAGGAAATGGGTGTAGCCACCCCTCTTTCCTGACCCTCCCATAGGTGGGTTTCTAGAGTTTGTCCCACCCCTTCCTTGGGTATAAGAAAGGAACCCCTGGCTACAGGACTTTAGATTACAACTGGTCGAAACTCTGTTACTGAATCCTGGAACTTCGACTATCTACATTGAATTAGATGAGTGAAGAATCTCCTTTGGAGTAAAGGAGTTACTCCCCTGCAAGGCAGTCACCAAAGATGCATCTGACTGGTTTGCATCTCCGAAGCTCCCGCCGGACTCCGAATAATTTTGCAATGCAGGAGGTGGGTTTCTGTGGTCTTAGAGGTTGATCAGTGCCCACAGCAAGTCTTCGGCTCGTATTCCTCGTGGCGACCGTGCAACCCGAACCCCTGGACACCGCGTCACTTTGCAGAAGCATCAGCTTTCCAACGACTCCTGCAGCTGAGCTTTGGGTTACTTGTAGCTCTGACCCCGAGCAGCATTTGCACAGAATATTGCCCGCCTACACTCCACAAGTGTTCCGTGAGCTGGCCCTTTGTGTTTTCTCTCGAGGTCCCTTCGCAATCCCTAGTCTGTCGACTGGTGGGTCCCTGTGAAGGCAACTTTATTTCTAAATGGGCTTACCTGGTTGCTCCAGATGTGCCCTGACTCTCCATTGTATGAGGAATCCCCAGGACCTTGCTGGTCCGCACCGAAGCATCTTTTCTCTTCCTGCATGGGTTGCTGTTGCCAAGGCTTGTTGTGTTCAATCCGAGCACCGACACCGCAGCATTCGACATCCTTTGTGGGACAGTTCGAATCCAGCTCCTGGTTGTCGTTGACACCTCCTTGTCCTCGTGGCTGCAGAGTCAAGCTTCACCTCTTCACACCTGAAACACCCAACATCGGTGGGCATTCGTCTATCATGCCCCTGATCACTGGCAAGTGACCCAGACTCTGTCCCCTCTGCTTTTCGGTTCTTCTGATCTTCGATCCAGGCTTGGATCACACTGGACACTTTTCTCTTTCCCGGCAGCAGCACTTTGCAGCAGATCGCACATGAAATCAACGACGATTCCCGACACCATTTGACACCTATGCACCCGGCTTCCCTGGGTGAGGTAACTCGAGTACTCCGGTGCGCCCGTGGGTGCTGGCCCTAGAACCCCCTAAGTCTAAAGGGGTTTGCTCTAAGTCCTCTCCTAAGTGTCCTTAACTTCCAAAATTCCAACCACGACTTTCCCATAGAATAGAACGGGGCTCGCGCCTGTGTTCTCACACTGCACGTGTCCCTCGTGGGTCTCCTGTGTCACTACCTTGGGTGGTTCCTTGGGGTCCCAGCAATTCTACGTGCTCTAGGCACTGTGTCTAGTCAAGTCGTGGTTCTTATACCACTTTCTTAATATATGGTTTGTTCTGCCCCTAGGGCCCATTGTATATTGTGCTATTTACTGTCATTTTAGAACTGTATTATTGTGTATCTTGGACTCTAATCTCATAAGGAGATTAGTAGTGAGTGTTTAGAAATAAATACATATATTTTATATATACCTTGTGTGGATCTCCTTTCATTTAGTCATTCAAGAGGTTATAATCTGGTAAACCAAGCTGCTTTACACTCCTTCAAGATTTAGCCTGAAGGCTGCACTCCATAGCTACCACTAGGATAGCTTTCAATAAAGGTAGTCTTTAAACCTATCATCAATAAGGGCTGTTTGTACTGGTACAAGGTGCCCATTATAACTAGTGGACAGCATAAACCAGGCCACCTTCTCACAATCTGCATTGTACATGTTCTTTGCAGCAGGCACATTAATCCTCTGAGCTACCTTTCCATGAATCAAAACTTCCACTAGACAAAATTATCTCTCTCTACGAAGAACATTAAACACCAGAGTCATCATTATATTTTTATTGTTGCCGAAAATTGCTGGAGGCCAGGAAGGAGGCAGCAAGCGCTTTTAAAACCTTAATATACTTGCAAACATAATTCCTCCACCGAAAGTCAGCACCCGGTGCGGTCACACCGGTTGCACTGCCCTAGAGCTGGCCCTTCTAAAGGGTCCTGTGACCACAGTGACAGAGTCACTGTTGTTCAAGGCTGTGCTGCTTCAGAGGCCTGCCCGCAAGACTTAAGGTGAACTTCAGTATGGATTGTGGTGGACAAGCCTTGAAGGTTAAACTACACTTGTCGCCCTTTGGGCTAAGTTGCGCGGTATAAGTCTGCATTCATTCATTCATTCATTGTCATGCTAGAGTTCACCTGCTGGTGCTACGACACCAGGGCTTCTAAGGTCTTGCGCAGCCTTCTAAGGTCTAGCATAGGAATGTCCTCCCTCAGGGGAGTGGTCTGGTGGACTGGTTATTAAGGCTGAACCTGGTTCTCCAGTTTCAAATTCAGTAGCTCTGGCCATAGTGCCACATTCTCTCCCCCACTGAACACCATACTACCCCACTGAGATAAACTCACACTGACTTCAACTATAACCCAATTGTTGCTAGCACATGGATGCGGCTCAATTTAAATTACACACTTGACAAGAGCAATATGCGGCCTACAAATAAAAGTAACAACATCCTGGAATGAGCAAACACTCATGGGGAATGCTAAATTTTGCAAAGCATGTGAAATGTAAGCAGGAACAACATGGTTACCTTAACGCGTTTACACTCACTATTCAGAAATCAGTGAGTGCTTTTGCCTGAAAAGTTAAGGACATGACTACAGGGCACTGAATGGACCCATTTCAATGTCCGTTGCTTATATCCTTACAAAACGTAAGCAGTATGGTAAAAAGACCACATTCCTGGACGGAGAGCCGCAGTACACATTTTGTTTTCCAATCCACACATCCAGTACCTCCAGGATTGGTGCACTAGTTGCAAGCCCAGCGAAAACAAAGACAAGAAAACAACAATAGTGCTTCACTGACAAACTCTGTAAAAGTGGCGCTAATGTGTTTGGGTGTGAATAAAATCAATCTGGCCAGTTTGCTACCGCTCTGTATTACTTTATTTAGTTATTTTTCATATTTTTAACCTTTTATTCCACATGCTGCACTTTGGAATTAAAATACGACATTTCCAGCAAACATGTTTTTTGTTTTTGGATCCATTTCACAGGGGAGCAAATAAAAGAAAGGAGAGGAAAGAGAGTGAAAACCCCGTCTTGAAGACTCGGTTTTCTCTTCAATAAGAGAAGAACTGCTAGACAGAAAGAGAGGGACGAAGGAAAAAGTGGGGAGGGGCAGCTGAAGCGGCAGAGCAGAAGTGGACACTGTATTTTCTTCTCAGGGCAAGAAGGAAAAGACAGAGTCCTGTTACTTCTGTGCCTTCCCGCCCTTCACGAACGCCAGGAACCCCGAGCTTTATTTATAGGCGGTGGCGAATTCTTGCGTCCTGGGACGCATTTTCAAAATAAAAAAGTAGGGGAACGGACTCCTTGGAATTGAAGAAGTAGGGGTACGCCGTGCCCTGCCGTTCCCGCCCACTTCCACCACTGGGATTAAGGCAAACATGATTGTGATTTAGTGTATGCTGCGCTCATAGAGAGGTGGCATGCAGAATATAACAAGCATTTACAATGCAATGGTCTCGGCATTGTTAAAGTTAGAGCTATTGGCATTGCTCATGACATTATTTTTGTTTATGTTTTTGTTTTTAAAACATTTAACCCCTTCCCCGCTCATGACGGCACCGCTCCGCCATGAGCCACGGTTGCTGTGTGCTCATGACGGAGCGGTTCCATCATGCCACGACCGTTGGCGGCCGCTCCGCCCACGCGGCGCTGTTTCCCCGCCTGTGCGGGGGGACAACGCAACTGGACGGAGTCATGACGGAACCGCTCCGTCATGAGCACAGCTCAACCGTGGCTCATGACGGAGCCGCTCCGTCATGAGCACAGCGCCACCGCGCTGCCCCCCCCGCACCTCCCAGCGCTGCGGCGGAATTCCCGCCGCAGCGAAGGGGTTAAAGAAACAGCATTGTTATTTACAATGTCAATAGCTTAATCTCTCTCAAATGCGAGACCTATTTTTGTGCAGGTTTCCTTCCTGCAGAAAAATAATCATCCCCTCAACGCAGGCACCCTTGCAC
The DNA here is from genome assembly GCF_964204655.1 of Triturus cristatus. NCBI lineage: Eukaryota > Metazoa > Chordata > Amphibia > Caudata > Salamandridae > Triturus > Triturus cristatus. Next base: position 966,776,933 of record NC_140589.1, read on the forward strand.
CATGGTACAAAGTTGCCTGTGTTGGCACATGGCAGCCCATCACAAAGCATTAAAAATGAAATAGGTCTTGCCTTTTATTAAGTTAAAGCCAATTGCTTTGCTAGACCATACCATTAGACAAGCAAATGCCGTTAACTTAGTTAAAGGCAAGACCTATTGCATTTTCAATTCCATTTCAATTCCATTGCTGATCTTAAGGTCTCCTCTTCCCCGCCTATATTCAAAAATGGATGCCAGGGAGGCATCTAAAATGAAATAAATTAGAAACTGAATTTCTCTTACTCTCGTAAAAACTCAATTTTAGGCTGAATGAAAATTGAATACATCTGCGAGCTTTCAACTTCAAATTGTTGACTCTACTAGACCTAGAGGTATCAGAGAGAAAGCTAAAACTTGGAGTCCACATTAAAAATCTGGCCAAATAGGGCAGTTCTTGACACAGACTTCTCCATAAGTAAAAGCGTTTCCTACCATCAAAGGACGTACAACTGGCTGTACAACCTCTTGTCCTTTCCCCCCTTACAATGGAAATACTCCTCACTGAACTTCCAGAGTAAGCCTTGCACCTCTAAAGACGAGGGTGCTTATTTACAAGCCTCTTGCGCCACCGGTGCGTCACTTTTAATAAGCCCCGGGCTTGCATGCTGCAGCTGGGCTTGTCTCAAACTCATGCAAATACGGCCATAACAAAACTGCCCTTTCCTCATTAAAATGACTTCCAATTGAGGCAAGATGTATTCACAAACCTGAATACATCCAAGATATTCCTGCAGAAACTGACCATTTTTGGGGATCCTGCACTTTAAAGATTAGCTGCATTATACTGTATATGCAGTTACTCTCTGTGGAAGTCCAACGATGTAGCTTTTCTTTTTTTTTTTTTCGTAATCCTGACCTCTCCGCGACTCTCACGGACGCTGCACCCAGTGTGCTTTCTTGTAGGCCTGGACTGCTGTATATACTGTATTTTAAGATGCATAAAATATGAGGCGCTCTGACCAACTTGGAGGCCTTGTTCGCAGTGTATAGTTTCCTGAATAAATAAATGTTCAGCCGGATACCATATGCTTTGAAGGCCATTGCTCCGTGGATTGTGTCCACTGGAAAGGTCCCTGTTTAACCTGTAAATCACAGGCACTGAGACTGAGCCAGCTCAAGTGGCTAATGCACCGGCAGGCGAGATTGGCGCATGGCCCGCAGATCACAGGTGGCAATGCTTGCGTTTTTGCTCAATGAATGGATGCGGCGGCTGCAAAAGATTTGTTTGGGTAACCTGCAGGTCACAGGTTTGAATGCTGACACAATGCAGACTAGCGGGGGCGGGAGAGCCCTCTTCCCCCCCACCCCACCCCACACTTCATCAGTGACCTCAAAAGAAGCAGCTGGGGCGGGTTGCAAAAAAAGGGGGCAGGGAAGCACTTTACATCTGCTTTTCGCTTCCTGGGTCCCTAGCCCTACTCCCCCTCCTGCATGGGGCTCTTCTTGAGAAGAGGTGGGTGGGGACAGACAAAGCGAGGAGGGGGAGAAAGGAGGGGGAGGCAGGGGGAGTTAGTGGTAAGACTGGATAAGTGAATCAGCGGGGGCAGATGGGGGACAGATGTGGTCAAACTGGAAAAGTGCAGAGGGGTATCAGTGCGTTTCTTTGTGATCTCTGCTCCATTTTATTTTTTGGGGTCCCGTGTTTAAAGCTCCCTTGTACCATTGCCACTGCTTCCGCTTCCTGCCATGGCTGAATCAACGTTGCGCCATGAAGCTTCAGAATCGACGATGAACCAAACAAGAGGGTGGGGTGGGGATTGGAGATCGAGAAAGAGAGTAGCGATGATGTAGAGACAAGCGAAACAAAAAAAGCGATTCATTTCATACAAGAGAAGTGAGCAGACAGAGTTGCTCACCAGGGACATGCACATAGAGCGATCCGAAAGCATACAGGTAGATTCCGGCTAATGTGGCTAGAAACATTTGCCGGGGAAGCCGGGTATCAGCCATGGTAGGGGGGTAGGAGCAGAGGCTCAGAAACTCGAGCTCTTCGTCCACAGGACAGCCAACGCGCCCCCTGGGAGTCTGCAGCAGGGCACTGGGCACACATAGTGGGTGGGTTACAGCAGTCTATGGAACGCGGGCACGCCTTAGGAGTCATGGCCATCGCCCCAGAGAAGAGAGAAGGACTCAAGCAAAATCACAGTGGAACGGAACTCCTAGTGTGATCAATGTTGCCAGTTACAACGTGGGAACAGCAATGCATTATGCGATGTGGCGTTTAAGTTGAAAACGTCATGCTACAGTCTTTCAACAGGCTACAGTCCAGGTGTTCTCTGCACAGCTGGGGTACAGAGCTCCCCAATACACCCTTCTAACAAAGCGCTACGCACAGCCGGTACCTGTGGACTTCCCAGGTGATCCAAGGAAGAAGGACTTCCCCAGCTGGTGCAGGACAGACATGCCATAAGGTGCCAGCGCACTCGAACACCCAGCCCAGATTACCTTCGGCCCGCACTGCTCCGCTGTGCCCTTGCGGGGGCTCGCCGCCGCCTGGGACAGCCTGCTGCGCAAGCACCATAAACTGAGGAGAACCAGGGAGCCGAGCTTCAGCAAAGGTGCCATGGTGCGCAGCCTTCCAGCAACTGCTGCGATCTGAGGCCCTGAGGCGCATGCGCGCAGACTGCAAGCAACACTTTCAAGCTACTCCTGCTTCTTCGTTTCCCGACACGCCCCCAACTTCATGTCACGCCTCCTTTTCTTAGGCTGCGACTCCCAAACTTTTTGACACGTCCCCTTCACCGCTGTGCACGAATCGTTGTCCCCCCTCCTTCTCAAAGTACTGCTTCATGCCATTATGGGTCATTTCATGCCCCCCTTAGGCCCCAGGTGCCGCCTCACCTTTCTGCTGCGGCTCCCTACCGCGACGCCTTGTCCAGTAAACTTCTTCGCGAATAACTTATGTAACTTACTTCGTTCTATTGTAAAGCGCTCTGACACCTTTGAGAAATGTTCGCGCTATATAAAATTGAATTAAGTAAATACAAATAAATAAATAGAGGGCAAAGGAGGCAAGTGTGAGTGTAGGGACTATGGGTGCGGGAGCAAAACAAGCGCAGCCTTCGGTAGCCGAGACGTAAATAAACAGAGAACGTCCCTGTAAAAAAAAAAAATGAAAACACGCCCACCAGTGTAAAAGGGGCGGGAAAGGGGCGGGGCTTAAAAAAAGAGAAAGAATCGAAAAAACACGCCCCCGAATCGCAAAAAGACGGGGCTTGTTTGGAGAGACAAACCTCTTCTCCAATGGCCTGACCAGCATTTAAGAGGCCAGCCAATGGAGAAGAGGAGAGAAGAGAGGCGGGTTCAAGCCCCTCTTCTCCAAGTCATTAAATCTCGTGGGTAAGACTGCGCAAGCGCAGCCTTCGCTAGCCGAGACCTAACAAGGAAGAAGAGATCTGGGAAAGTTAAAGGACATTAGGCAATGTGAAGTTTGAAGACAGTCAGGTTTTCATGCACGTTTTTTAGAAATATTGTGAAGGCTTTTTGAGATAGCTTTCAAACCTGTAGAAAGAAATAAAATCGTTTGCATGGGAGATAGATGATATATTTGGTACTTTTAGTAGGCACTAAAATCAGGTGAACTGTCTGCTCCTAGTTTACTGCTGGATCACCACTTAAGTCCGGACAGCTGATCTGCTCAGAGGTTGAAAGTGCAAGATAATGACTGACCGCATACTTAAGGAAATATCAAGACATTTAGGCTGCGCTCTAAGGAAGCAGTAGCCTCATGAGTGGAGGTTTTTATGTTCACCCTTAAGATATGAATATAGTATATACAAGATGGAGGTGAGGATCCCTTCCCCAGACAGTGGAAGCGCCTTGCCTACATCCCTATGGCCTGTGACCAGACAGGGAAGTGAGAAATAATGGAGAGAGGGCTTCCCTTGAAAAGTGAATAGGGCTCATGTTAGAGAGGGGCTCATGTTAGGAAGGGGCTACTGGTTACCTGTTTTTCCCTAGCAGTGCAGGTGTGGTAGATGGTATGTCCCAGGAGTGGGCTTGTTGTTTCTATCGTTCAGATGAGAGGGCGTCTAGGCAGGGCCTTTTCTTTCCTGTTTCTGATTTTTGCTGCAGGAAGGCTCAGTGGCAGCTAGGTGCAAGATCTAGCGCTTCATTGTGCCAGTGTTGTGGGTGCGCTAGATGTGATACGGCCCTAGTGCTGCCTGCCCTGAAATACACTATTTTACATACGTTTTCCAATACAGACTTTGTTTGCCTTCACCCTGTAATGATCGTGTGAGGGAAAGGGGTGGCGCATCTCTGGCGTCATGTAGTTTCAATTTTACAGAATGTGAATTGGTATTCAGAACTTCCGTTTGAAAGCCCCCATTATGTTTTTTTTTTTTTAAACGCACAAATATTCAATCAGGTTAAAGACCATCACCATACGTCTGAGAATACTCAACCACTTTCAAACACTGACAATTCTTTTGCAACTTTATGAAAATGTGCTTTTTTCTGCCTAAACTGTAGTCGCTTCTTCCCCTCTACCCCACCCTCCCTTCCAAAGCAGGCACGTATTTTTCCAAAACATTGTAATTGGAAAAGGTGAATACATATCAACAGACTCGCCTTTCCCTACCATCGATTCAGACAGTGCACATCTATCGCACGTGCCAACATGGTAACGTATCTGCTGTGCACTGTTTAACGCAAACACGCCTGAGTGCACCTTTATGCCTTTGGATGCATCACTTTGGAAATATGAGAAGCTCAGCTGCTCCCGCTCCTGGAATTAAAACCGGCTCTCAGTAGGGACAGACCCTATATAGCGCCAGGACACCGTAAGGTAATCGTGCGCTTTATAAACTCTAATAACATAACATAACATAACATATTAGCAGCAAGTGCTCAGTTCACTCACTGAGCTATCATACAGGAAAGAGGCAACGACTGACCACTAAGTGTAACCTGCAGTCCACAGATTAAAATGACAGCAGTGCAGAGGCTGCCTTACGGTAACATTGCTCAGTCCATTAAACGCTCATTCCTGACATCTGCCTAGCCCTGCCACTCGTGAGTTAGACTTTCGTCATTCCGAGGTCAATACACGGAGTCTCCTCAGATTGGGTACGAGTGAATACCTATTGCTTGCAGTGCTCAGGAAAAGCAATAGTACGGGGATAAGGGGTATTTTAATGGATCGATTTCAGTGTTATTTAGTTAATGGTAAAACACGACTTGAAATCAATTAAAACAGCCAAAGTTTAATATATACACAGAGGAAACGTCCAGTACTAATAACACGTAATCAAGAATACGAGCAAATCACCAGTGGTTCCCACTTCATCTTTTTACATAAACATTCTAAAAATGTAACTATTTTTAACAGCTTTTATTTGATAATCCCAGTAATTAAACAAGCGCGGCCCATCATGGGATGTGAACGGCTCTTTACAGGGCGGGCAGAAGATGCGCACGCTGGGACTGCCTTTATTGGCGGCGGAAAAAAAGTCCTAGAGTATCACACCGTCAGTAAAGCATCCAATCCCCGCGTGCACATCTTCTGTCTCGTTAATCTCCCCACGTGCACGCTGGAATCGTATCGATTCCAAAAGGCCTCTGCATGGCAGAGCAGCGCATGCACTGCTTTCGCCAGGCCGAGACCTGAAAAGGTTGGTCAGTGCTAAAAACTGGAAGACTAGGTATGTGGGGTGAGGGAGGTAATGGCAATGAATAGGTTCTCACACAGGGAGTCCTATTAGTTTAGCTGCCCATGCTAGAATCATTGGCTAAGGGCTGTATGGAACCCTTCCACCAGTATCTGAGAGACTATGAGTACTGACACTCTGACTGAATGAGGGATCGGACCAAGACCCTTTTATTTTTTTTAAAGTATTTTAACATGGCTGTCTCCTGCAATATAGACCTAGTGGTCAAGTCTGAACTTTGGGCCATGCTGGAATCCATGGGGATAGATAAGGGGCTGGAGGACTTATTTCGTGGGCCTTCCATTATGACCTCACTGCCTCTGTCAGATATGGGGAAAATGGAGAATACATCCTTTGGCCTGAGGCTTGGGGGTTCAGCAGGGTGGCGTTCTTGTCCCAATTCTTTTGCTATGATGTGTAAACGGCCTAGATGATGTCTTGACTCCATAGAATTGTGATGTGCCTGTTATTTTGAACAGGCCTTTCCCCATGTTAACGTACGCGGATGACGCCAATGTATTGGCTAGCAGATCTAATGGCTACATCGCCTTTATGGCCACGTTGAATCGGGAAGTTGATCCCACCAAAACGTTTGGTATGGTTATGGACCCTCCAGGGCAAACAGGTTGTGAGAATCAGTGAGTTCTCCTATCTTGGACTTACCTTTGATTCAGACATTACTTGGTCACCATGTATTGCAAAGGCTAGCAGATGTTTTTCAAACTCTGTGGGGTTTGTGGTCAATTTGGCTACAACCGTTGTAAGCACCCATTGCGCTTCTTCTAGAAGTGTGTAGGAGGAGCTGCTTATCTGTGGTAACTTAAGGGGCAGGTTTTTGGCTTTACAAAACTGTAAGCAGCCTGCAGACCGAGGAGAATAAAGCCTGCAGACAGTTCCTGTGCCCCCTTCCAAGCTCCCCCACCTATGCTAACCATCAGGAGCTTAGTTTAGATTGTGTGGAAGATCAATTTAATCTGGCCCTATTACTACCGTGGTGCTTAGCTCAGTGTAACCTCAACTCTTCATTCAACAGGGAGGTGATCGACGATTGTCCTGCGAGATGGGCCACCGTATTCCCTGGGTGGATTATATAAAGTCAGCATGTCTAACTCTAGGCAGACATTCCATCTTCTCTAAGCCAAACAAATGATCTAAAATGGATACGTACTTGGATCAAAAGATCTTATTTGGACAGGAGGAAGTGGAAAAAGGAGGGGTGGAGTTGCTCAAGACCCAAAATGGGGAATACGTTTTAATTAAAACGACTTTAGGCCTCGAGCCATTGCCATGTCGTTATTATAAATCTATACAAGATCTGCGCGTTTTAGACAACATACACTGCGGGCTTGGTGTTTGAACTGATTCCAAACACCCCCACCGGTAATGTTGGCCTGTATACCAGCTAGCCTACAGTGCCACTAGAAACTCCTTTTTACCAAGGAGAGAATAGTTCTTGGCAACTATCGTACATGACAACCCTGGTCCCTCAGAATGATGGAGACAGTGCAATACTTTTCGCTCAGTCACTCGTGCTCACTTAGTCTCAGAGATATGCACAAAATAAACAATATGGACGTTTTCAATAAGTATTTATTAAACATGCGTCATTCTAGTGTAAAATATGTGTTCTGAAACAATCATCAGACAGTAACAGAGATAAATGATTAGAAGCACTAGAAAGGTGAAAGGATGGTAGATTTCTACCATCTTGATATAATCATGAATACAAGCAAGTATATAAAATACATGACAATAAAATGCGTACTCCTACGATGCAATCCTGACTAGATGTACCTAAGTGTACCTAGCATGTGTGTAGGGGTTAAAGCCAAGAATCCCTCTAAGATAAAGTCAACCCCATTACCTGAAGTGAGAGACTGTGGGACCCCGTTTTGGTCTTGAGTTGGACACCTCGCAAGGGATGTTCAGACCACTGCGAGCTGGAGTGTCTGCATGCAGGGAACACAGCGACTCGCGTCAGTGTGTCGGCATGGAAGTCATGATCTCGGCTGGCTGATTCAGCAATATGTGATGTTTATATACCCAAAGGTATTCCCAGGGCTGCTACCTTGCTCTGCCACTGTCAGACTTAAGATGACGTCGGGAATGAACCTAGTACATAGTTATTATGCAGGAGATGATAGTCCTGCTGAATTTCGGAGAATCCTGAATCCTCCTGCATAATGTAGGAGGCTTATTGTTCAGGGAAAATCCCACTTTCTGTAAGGAGTACTTTAACTATGTAAAGGGTCAGTCCTAGCAGCCGTTATGTATGTAATTGTTAGAAATGGGGATCTCTAGTTGGCAGTGGCTGGCGCCAATGTCCAAATAGGGACCCTTCTTCCTAAGTCAGAGTAAGGGGGCTACACCCTTTGATAACCCATGCTCAACCCTGTGGTAATGTAGCACGAGCAGACAGGCCTATCTCAGAGGCAGTGTGTGAAGCATTTATGACCATACACAATAACGCAGTGAAGACACTACAAAGGGACACCACACATTTAGTTATAGAAAAATAAGTATCTTTATATAGGCTTAAAACATGTCTCAAAAGCGATCAAGAAGCCACAATGCACATAAATATGGATTCACCTAAAAAGCAATCAAAAGCAAGGGAAGCAAACTTAGTTCGAGGCTGGGGTCTACGAGACCCGGGATGCACAATGTACCTGAAGTTTAAAGGGGCCCCGGCACGCAGCTTCGTGAGGAAGCCGTGATGATGACAGGCGGACTCGCAGCGGCCACAGCTCCCAGCTGCAGCGGTCCATGGCGTGCGCTCTCGATGATCCTGAGACTGTGATTAAAGGCGGGCACTGAGCGGCACAGCTCCTCAGCTGCAGCGGCCTACAGTAGCGATAGCGATGATTCTCGTTGCACAGACAAAGGCGGGCTCTCAGCAGTAACAGTTCCTCAACTGCAGCGGTACACAGCAGCGATAGCGATGATTCTCGTAGCACAGACAAATGCGGGCTCTCAGTGGCAACAGCTCCTCAGCTGCAGCGGCCCACAATAGCGATAATTCTTGTAGCACAGACAAATGCGGGCTCTCAGCGGCAACAGCTCCTCAGCTGCAGCGGCCCACAATAGCAACAGCGATGATTCTTGTAGCACAGGCAAATGCGGGCTCTCAGCGGCAACAGCTCCTCAGCTGCAGCGGCCCACAATAGCGACAGCGATGATTCTTGTAGCACAGGCAAATGCGGGCTCTCAGCGGCAACAGCTCCTCAGCTGCAGCGGCCCACAATAGCGATAGCGATGATTCTTGTAGCACAGGCAAATGCGGGCTCTCAGCAGCAACATCTCCTCAGCTGCAGCGGCCCACAACAGCGATAGCGATGATGCTTGTAGCACAGGCAAATGCGGGCTATCAGCGGCAACAGCTCCTCAGCTGCAGCGGCCCACAATAGCGGTAATTCTTGCAGCACAGACAAATGCGGGATCTCAGCGGCAGCAGCTCCTCAGCTGCAGCGGCCCACAATAGCGACAGCGATGATTCTTGTAGCAAAGGCAAATGCGGGCTCTCAGCGGCAACAGCTCCTCAGCTGCAGCGGCCCACAATAGCAATAGCGATGATTCTTGTAGCACAGGCAAATGCGGGCTCTCAGCAGCAACAGCTCCTCAGCTGCAGCGGCCCACAACAGCGATAGCGATCATGTTTGTAGCACAGGCAAATGCGGGCTCTCAGCGGCAACAGCTCCTCAGCTGCAGCGACCCACAATAGCGATAATTCTTGTAGCATAGACAAATGCGGGCTCTCAGCGGCAACAGCTCCTCAGCTGCAGCGGCCCACAATAGCGACAGCGATGATTCTTGTAGCACAGGCAAATGCGGGCTCTCAGCGGCAACAGCTCCTCAGCTGCAGCGGCCCACAATAGCGATAGCGATGATTCTTGTAGCTCAGGCAAATGCAGGCTCTCAGCAGCAACAGCTCCTCAGCTGCAGTGGCCCACAATAGCGATAGCGATGATTCTCGGCCCGCGTTCCCCGCAGTAGGCCCAGAGGCTCTGGAAGTCTCAACAGTGGCGCCACCTGCGAAAAGTGTTCTGTACCAGGGCGGTGTTCCACCGTAAAGTCCATACCCTGTAGGGAAATAGACCACCTCAACAACTTTGGATTTTCACCCCTCACCTGCATCAACCATCTGAGGGGCCTGTGGTCCGTCTGATCCCGGAAGTGAGTCCCAAACAGGTATGTCTCAGCTTCTTCAGTGCCCAGACCACAGCAAATGCCTCACGCTCAATGGAACTCCACCTCTGTTCCCGGAGAAGTAACCTCCTACTAATGAAGGCTATCGGCTGGTCTAGGCCCTCCTCATTGATCTGTGACAGAACAGCCCCCACACCATGTTCTGAAGTGTCTGTCTGGACTGCAAATTCTTTTAAAAAGTTGGGCGCCTGAAGGACAGGTGCTGTGCACATGCTAGTCTTCAGGGCGTCAAAAGCTTCCTGACAGGTGTCAGTCCAGTTCACAATCTTTGGCTGCTTCTTAGAAGTCAGCTCAGTCAATGGTGCAACAATGTTGCCATACCCCTTGGCAAACCTCCTGTAATAACCCGTGAGTCCTAAAAAGGCTCTCACCTGTGTCTGGGTTTTTGGGGGTTCCCAAGCCAGGATGGTTTCAATCTTGGGCTGTAGGGGCGCCACCTGGCCGCTCCAAACCTGGTGTCCTAAGTACACCACAGAACCCTGCCCAATCTGGCACTTCGCAGTGCCATCAACACTTCCCAGAGGTGGCGCAAGTGGTCCTCCCATGAGGAACTAAACACTGCAATGTCATCCAGGTAGGCGGCGCTGAAATCTTCCAGCCCAACCAACACCCTGTTGACCAACCTCTGAAAGGTGGCAGAGGCATTCTTCCGACCAAAGGGCATCACCCTGAACTGGTAGTGCCCATCCGGTGTGGAGAATGCTGACCTCTCCTTGGCCCCATCAGTCAAGGCGATCTGCCAATACCCAGACGTCAAATCAAACGTGCTGAGGTACCGTGCAGCCCCTAGCCGATCGATGAGCTCATCAACTCTGGGGATGGGGTGCGCTTCAGTCTTCATGACTAAATTAAGACCTCAGTAGTCCACGCAGAACCAAAGTTCGGCGGTGGCACCAGGCACTGCAGCTTTTGGTGCCAAGACCACTGAGCTGGACCAAGGGCTGCTAGAGGACTCAATCACCCCTAAAGCAAACATTTTGGAAACCTCCTCCTTAATGCATGCCCTAACCCAGTCAGTCACCTTGTGCTTAACGGGAGGACTGTCCCCAGTGTCCACTTCATGGACACACCAATCAGTGACACTAGGCACCAGGGAAAACAGATCACTGAATTGCCCCAACAGTTGGCGACAATCACTCTGCAGTTCAGGGGTCAGTGTGGTGGAGAGGACCACACCCTCCACTGACCCATCTTGCTCCTTTGCACACAGGAGGTCAGGAAGAGGCTCACTCTCATACTCCATCCCGGCATCTGTGGCCAGGAGCAGGCCCACTTCGGACCTCTCAAAGAGCGGCTTCAGGCGGTTGACATGCAGGTCCCACAAGGGGTTCCGGGGAGACCGCAAGTCTGCCAAGTAGGTAACAGGACTCTTGCGCCCCACCACCTCAAATGGTCCGGTCCACTTATCTTGGAGCGCACAGGGCTCCACTGGGGCCATGACCAAAACCTTTTGACCAGGCTGAAACTTAATCTGAGTGGCATTCTGATCGTGCCAACGTTTCATCTCTTCCTGGCTGGCTTCCAGATTTGCCTCAGCAAGCTTTCTGAAACGCCGAGTGTGGTTACTGAAGGCCAGCATGTAACTACACACATCCTGGGGAGGTATCCTGGGAGACTGCTCGCAGCCTTCCTTGACCAGACTCAGAGGCCCTCGTACCGGGTGACCATAAGCAGTTCAAAGGGGCTGAACACTAGGGACTTTTCTATGGCACCTCACGGGAAGGAAACAAGAGGCATGGCAAGAGGACGTCCCACTTACGCCTCATGGACTCTTCCAGGCCCATAATCATGCCTTTGATGGTCCGGTTGAATCTCTCAACCAGCCCATTACCTTGGGGGTGGTAAGGGGTGGTGAACTTATAAGTTACCCCACACTCCTCCCACAGAGACTTCATATATTTGGAAATGAAGTTAGTACCCCTGTCAGACACCACCTCCCTCGGGAACCCCACACGGGAGGAAATCCCCATCAGTGCAAGTCCCACCATGGGAGCCGTCACTGTCCGGAGTGGGATGGCTTCAGGGTACCGGGTGGCATGGTCCACCAAGACCAGGATGAACCTGTTGCCCATGGCAGGGAGACCAACGCCAATGGTGCCAGGTCTAACAGTAATGTAGGGACGACTACAGGTGAAAGGTTGTTTATGTTACCCGGGCCTCTATTGGGGTACCATATGGAATATAACACCATACTGGAGTTTGTGACAAGCACGTGGGACATGATCCTCCTTTCTAGATTCAGGATGAATTGCATTAGATGTTATCTTTGCTTTCCCCTGGGGCAGTACGCTCACTCGTCCATACTCGTTTACCCATGTGATGAAAGATCCCCCCAGAGCCTCCTTCACTTTACTTTTTTTTTGTACGTTTTACTATTGTTTTACCATTATCTACCAAATTCCTGTCCTGAGGCGCTCGGTTCAGTCCAAGTGCAGACCTGCGTTATTGTATTTGCAATTGTTGAGCACACCCGAAATTTGCTTTATCATTCGTTCCTTTTTAAAAAAATGCTCTTCTTGTAAGGAAGTTCATGCTTTTCTGAATTAGGGAAGTGGGGGTCCCCTTTTAATGGAACGTTTAATCTTTTATTGAATTCTTTTTAACTATCAGAATGAACTATTTATATCTTTTAATACTGACATTATTTATTACGTTCAAAAATGAATTGCGCATGCTTTTATGAACATCATTTACTGCTCGAATAAAGCTATTCAATTTGAAAAAAAACCACTTTAATCAAAAAATTGAAATTCATCCAGGGAGAATAGTGTTTGACCCGCTGTTTACTTGTGGTTTCAAGAACGGGTGGGAGAATTGAGCCTTTGGAGTTGATTTGTTTCTAAAACTAAAAAAGGAGCAAAAACAAAAATGGGTAGTGTGTTATTATGTTTGATGAAGATATGTCTAGGTGCACATACATCAAATTAAAAGATGGATTTGATATTACACTATAAAGGGACTCGAATTAAGAATGGTTACAAAAAAATATCATCCAAAATGAATAAGGGATCCCAGCAAAACCCAATGTAATGATTCAAGGTGACAAAGGTTACTTCAAAGGCTCAGTGTTCTGTTAAGGGAGTACAGGGTTTCAGTAATTAGTAGCGAAGGAGGAGGGCACAGTCCAAGAGGAAAACATTTATGGTCGACTATGGTCTCAGTCTTAGTAACTAGTTGAATACTAGAGCTCGTGCACTACTTTCATCCAAAGTACATCTCATAGATATACCAGACTTCAAAGACTCATGTTTCAAAGCTGGTTGCCGAGTCTGAAGTGGAATCATGATTTATCATACAATACCGAGGAACTAAATGCCATGGTAGGGGTCCAAAAATACTTCCGATGGCAATAACCCTGGAAGGAACCAGAAGGTTTGATGTATGGTTCAAACTGTGCTGGGACATGAGAAAATAATGCCAAACCAAAACAATGCAGCTGCAGGCCGAAGTGTAGAATGGTGACTGCAGGGCATAGACTGCCTAAAGGAGCTTGCTTAAGCACCCCTATATGCAGACACACAACTATAGCCATTTAATGTTAAATCAAGAGTTGAAGGCAAGATGGCTGCTGGGAGCTTATTGTAGCTATCATTTGACTTTTAAAAATATAACAAAAGGAATGGAAGGATGTGAATGAGTAATTGGGAAAATCAATATAAGAGGGGAAGTGGCTCGGCCACCATCATGGCGACCACCAAAAATGAGAGCTCCTGTCTGAGCTCACTAATCCTTCATTACCCTCTCGACACTGAGGGCAATCTGAGTCATGGAGGGGATCTTCTGATGTGAGGTGCGAGAGAACTTACTCACTGCCAACACTGTGCATTGCAGTCTAAGTCACCGATGCTGCATCTAATCGATTGTCAACTGGTCCTGGACTACTGAGCAACGGTGGCCCCTCCATTAGGGCGGAGGAGCGCCGCCAACCCTGCCACCACACTCAAATAAAACAATAATAAAACCGGTTCCAAACCCATTTTATTATTGCAATCGCATGACCCGTCCCTAGGACACTGACGAGTCTTGGGGGTGGTTCCAGGGGGATGGGTGGTTCCAGGGGGATGACACTGCTGGTGGAGATGGGTAGTGCACTCACTTGACTGCGCATGAGGGTTTGGGTGGCCGTCTCAGGCCTGTCAAACTCTCAAGGGCAGTGAAGCTCTCTCCAGCCCCAGCTGTGTTGCTGGGGCTGGAGAGAGCAGGCACAGGCTCCCAGTCAGCCTGGGAGCAAAATTTGCCTTTCATGCAGCGTCGTGATTGGCCGCAGTGCAGTCTGGGAGCCTGTGCCCAGAAAAAGGAAGAATGCATTGCGGCTGGCGACAGCAACCAGGGAAGATTCTTTTTGTTTTCCTTTTTTGTCCCCCAAAATCCCCCCTCCTTTGGCCGCCCTGCCCCTTTGGCAGGGGACGGACCGCTACTGCAACTGAAAGATGCCTGGGGGACAACAGGGCTCAGCGGTGGAGAAACAGTGGGAAGCGACTGTCTATGGTAACATTGGTGACCCAGAGTGTCACACAGGACTTTAAGTTGACCGGGTCCGGCTGGTGTTCAGCATTGGCAGTTCTAAAAATCAGGTGCTGAGATGGGTACCTATTGGGCTCCTTAATTTATCCCTTACCCGCAGGGTGAAAAAAATCTTGACTCCTAAGTAGTACCACCCTTCACTGCCTGTGATGTAATTTCAAAGAGACTCTTTCAGTCTCATCATTTCAAAACTGAAGCATTTTCAATGTTCTGTACAACAAAGCCATAGTTGCTGCTTATTTGTCTTAGGCAATTAATGGCCATTGACAAAGTCAATAGTTATGTCTTCTTGTAGGTGTATTGTTGTAGGAAGCTGGCTCTGTATATACTATACCAAAGTGAGGTATAGTGTGCACAGAGTCAAGTGGAACACCAAAGGTAGGCAGAGGTAAAAGTAAGATAGCACCTTGGTCTCTATTTGTGGTAGTATGGTTTTGCAGCAAGGCTATATCAGAGAGTAGTGTTAATCATTTGTTGTACACACTCAATCAGCAAATGATATCATACACTCAAAGACTGAACTTCAGACCAATTGATTTTGTAAAAATATATTCTTTTAGTTATTTTTATTTTCTAGAACCATGCAAGCATTGCACTGGTAAGCAATAAATACTTTACAGTAGTAATGAAGTTTATAAAAAGTTTGAATTGCAATTGTATATGCACTTTGATTCGACTACAGTAGAGCTACTAGTAATGCAATGCTTTTGATATACTGTACATATACTTTGTATTGGCTTTTCAGTAGAATGTCAAGTAGATTACTTTTCTTACACAATGCAGTATACCTGGATACTGCATTGGGACATTTCTTGTAAACAGGTAAGTAAAAGTGTTTTTATTATTTAGGCGCTCTGTGGCTTTCAATAAGGAGTCTCCAGTTTGCAAACACACTGCAGGCTCAGGGATGAAGGTCTTCTGGGTGTGACCACCACTTGGAGAGCTAAGTTGGGTTGTAGAGGGTTGGTTAGGCACCGCCAGTTGGGCCACCTAAGGACGTGGGGCGTTGGGTGCAGGGGTGCCTCTTAGGGTCGGATCGTCTTACCAGCTCCTGGTCGCGGTTGGGGGGACCTTCCAGTTTGAGGCTGCAGGCGTCGGCTGGAGGCTTGAGGCAGGTCAGGGGCTACCGGATCTTGGGTCAGGATCGCCGGGGAGACCTCCCCGTTATGTTGGGCTACTCGAACTCGGGCCGTGGGCGTCGGGTGCAGACTCGCAGACTTTGCTGGACCTGGAGTCTGTTGGTGAACAAATCCGGTATTCACGGGAGACGGAGTCTTTGCTTTTGAAGGCAGGTAGGTCCTCTGGGTTCTTTAACAAAGCAAATAACAGTGGTTCTGTTGGGAATCACAAAAGCTTAGTTAAATGTGTAATCAATACATACATTCCATGTTTCAGTATTCATTTAGTAAGTAACACAAAAACATACACATAGGCCAAAGCATGAGATTCTGAAATTAAATTCGTTTTTACTCTGTCGTATGTATCAAAATATTCAGCAAAATATATACAGGACTAACCCACCATAAAACATATAGGACATGAAACAATTAGTGACTGAACGTGCTTGGTGACAAAGAATTAACCACGAATTCACATATAACATATGTAATAATAAACATAATTATACACAAAAGTCCAAAGTCCAAAGCATAAACCACAACAGGATATAATTCTCCTAATTCAAATTGTGGGATTGCGGAGACAAGATGGACGAGTAACGTCGACGTTTCGACCCTGTAAAGTACTGCCAGATTATATGCATCTAGAGCGGGTCTTCATCAGGACGGAAAATGGGAATGGCAGCCTGTAAGTGCAAAAGATATTTACATAAGGGCCATGTGTACGTAACTTGAGATAGACTCAATGTTACTTAAAGCGGCAAAATTGCTCACCTGGTATCAAAGTATTACAGGGTTTGAATTCCTGATATCACGTTTAGTGAGATGTCAGCCGACACCTCAATAGATCATCTATTCTGTAATGAAATAGAGGAAATAGGAATAGTATCATGGCTTCCCTATTGTACTAATTAGAATAGTGTGGTACAAGCGAAGGAACATACCTTGGCAGTTATTCTTTACTCTTGGAAGAAGGTGGTGCCGTCATAACGATCGCCACGTACTGTAAATAGAACGGCATGGTTAAAGCCACTTGGAAAGGCTGAAGCGAATAGATAGTGAAGAAACGGCTAATTGAAAACGGAAGGATCATATCAAATGTATTGTTCGTGCGGAGAGAGGTAATCTTAAAGAGTACACAATTATTACATTTAGAATGGTGCATGTTAAAACTTAACAGAAAATTGATTGGGACGGTGATTCGGCGGTTTGAATCTACCGGGAAGTGTATTAATTTACGCGCATGCATTTCATATCACTGCGATCTGTTGACAGCGATGTCAATTACCCAAGAGTACCAAACAGATCGCATGGGTTCCATACGGTGGCACGGCGAACATAAAGCAGCGATGTAATGAAGACATACTGGGTGTTCTCTGTGCATTTAGAATGGTGCAAGTTACAACTTAACAGGAAATTAAATGGGACGGTGATTCGGCGGTTTGAATCTACCGGACATGTGCTAATTTACACGCGAGCATTTATATCACTCCGATGTGTTGACAGCGGTGTCAACTACCCAAGAGTACCAAACAGAACGCATTGGTTCCATAGGGTGGCACGGCGAACATAAAGCAGCGATGTAATGAAGACTTACTAGGTGTTCTCTCTAGAGACGTCTGTGTCCGTCTGTAACTCGACAGCTAATGACAGCGAGTGAGGGGTGAAATCGGCTTATATGACGTAATCTCAATTAGCGTGTACGTGCGGGAAGCCGACTCGGTTCGCATAACGCGCTCAGGATTCCTGTGAAACGGATCACGCGTCTGCTAAAGTTTTGCTGAAGAACGAAGTGTTTATTCTCAATGGAGGAAGTGTATACATATAAATGCATAAACCCAGTTTATCTCAGGGATCTCTTACACAATAGATTTCTCTCATATATAAGGCAATTACATATAACAAATTGAAAGTACTGGTTCAGTAATTTATAAACATGTGACCGTAAGTGTATACACATAAATGCATAAACATGGTTTATCTCAGGAATCTCTTCCACAATAGATTGCTCTCATTTACAAGTCAATTATATCGAACAGTTTTAAGACACTGGTTCAGTAATTCACGAAAAAGAGACCACAATAATAAAATGTCTTTGTGAATGCATTTCACCACAATAAATTTAACCCAAAGAGTACAAGTTAAACTAGTTTGGTTCATCATTGTCATGGTTGTATTATATAACATATAGCAGTGAACTTTATGGGCCTCAGTTATCAGTTAGTATATATTATATCAGCAACTAGTACAGTAGTACATAATGCCCATGAAACAACATAATGTAATGAACATAGTGGAATGACCAAAAGTAGTTGAAGGAGAGTATTCCATCGCAATGATCACATGTACCCGCCATCACAGTCGACCTGACTAGAAATAAAAGGGCCAGGGAATAAGGATGTGTTGACATTCTAGGATTGGAAAAACTTAACTATTGAGTAATCTTACAATTTACTCATTTGTAAATATGTCTCTTCATGCTCATTGAGGCCATGGCTGGTCGCCTCAAGAACATGAATCCAACGACACTCTTTATAGTTGAGAGAGGTAGCAATATTCCCTCCCCTTTGATGTACTATGATTTTTTTCTAGTACCCACCATTCCAGGTGTTCATGGGTGTGTCCTGTATTTGTGTCGTGTTCGACTAGGGGAGCTCCATGGGTCTTGCATTTTAGTCTACTCTGATGCTGCAGGATCCTTTTTGGGTCATCTGACCCACATAAATAAGCTCACATGGGCATCTGATAGCGTAGATAACATTCTGGCTATTACAATTTGTGAAGTGGTCAAGGGCATATGTCTTTCCGCAGTGTCTGAACATAGTTCCAGGTGTAGTATATTGACATGCCTTACAATGGCTGCATCTGTGGTGTCCTGTAATTGGTGGCAGACTGAGTTGTGATCTTATATCAGGTATGGGCGGTGATTCTAAGTAAGATGACACTACAAAGTCCTTGATGTTTTTTGCCCGTTTGAATGAAAACATAGGTGCCTCAATCATACCGATTTCTGTTCCCACCAAGCTCCAATACTTCTTAATGACATTTTTTATTTCATTGCTTCTGGTGTTGAAAGTTGTTACGCATATCAGTTTATCCATTGTACGATCTTTTGATTGTACTTCCAGTAAAGTTTCTCGTGGTCTATACCAGGCCCTTTTTCTGGCTCTGCTGAGGAGTGCCTCTGGGTTCTTTAGGCTGCTGGCTGAAGGATACACCAGAGTTTCGGTTCTGCAGGTTCGAGGTGGGGACAGGCCAGTAGGGCTGGGGCCAAGTCAGTGGCGTCCTCCTCTTGTTAGCTGGGGCACTGCTGTTCTGCCTTTCTTTTCTTCTGCTGGTTTCTTGTCTGAGGAGGCAAGGTTCTGGGTGCCCCCTAAATACTAGATTTAGGGCTGTTACAGGTAAGTAAAGGTTGGGACCAATGAGTCCCTTCTGTGGGGTGAGTACACCCCCTATTATGCCACCCTCCAGTGAGAGGGGGGCATACGGCTCACTCTGGTTGGCTGGGTCCCCCCATCTGCAAGATGGTGGGAACTGAGAGTTGGGCTTCACCTCGCCTCCCCCACCTGAGGGGTGGAATTGGCAGAGGTGGGCACACCTCTCTTCCTCATTTGTTTATCCCGCCGGTTCTCCCACCCAAAGTGGGGGTCAGAACCAGTGAGTAACGGCCACATGTGGTTCCTTAGAGAGCACCGGGAGTAACGCCGCCCTTTGCGCAACCCGTGCCACCCTCCTCTCCTACCTGCAGGCCGGGAAGAATCTGCGCCAATGGTAGGAGTCGAGCGCGAAACAGAATGGACGTGCGGTTCACCGCCACGGTCCACAAGAAGGAACTTGTGTCATTACGTCAGCCCGGAAGCTAATAAAGAACGCTTCCGGGTCCGGAACCAAGCAGATTATTCCATTTAGAAACACGCTGTGGAGGAACAGCATTTCCTGCTGGTGCGGTAAGGCTGGGGGCTCCACCCGAGCAAAAAGAGTTATCGTTGTTTCTTATTTCTGCCATGCTGGATTGGCCCAGTAAAAGTAAATTGTTGGAGACTGCAGTGGGAACCACATGAAGTTGGTAGGAAGGATCCCAGGTTATGTGAATTAACAAATCTACCTCCTCCTGAAATCTGCATTTGGGAGCTTGCTGGTTGAATCCTTAAAGACGAATTTCGAGACATTTTATACTTACACTACACTAATGGTGATACCAGTTATTCTTGAGTTTCTTACAAAAATTTGGAGTTCATTTGCCAGATAGAAGTAATGATTATAGTTCTCTTTACAAAAGACATTCTAACCCACAGATGCTGTATCAATATCGCAATGTACATTGTTCACCGTTGTTCTGTTTGCTGTTTTCTTAACAGGGGGGTTATGAGATCATGTTGGATTCATCCCCTTTGACGCTTGGCACATTTTTCTTTTGGTGAATATCTCTGCTAAGTGTGTATGTTACAGAGTGGTGGGCGATATACTAGTGCACACATATTCCTAAAGATATTAGTCCTTCATTACTGCGTGACTTCTACCGACAACCCATGACTAGAAGAGGAATGAACATTCCATTGTGTGTCCTTTAGTGGTACAGGACTCAATTTATTTGCTTTACAGGTAATAAGTGTGAGGACCATATTACTTCAGACTGTGACTTAAATTGGATTACGGCTCATGGTGTTACTTTTTTTTACAAGTCTCCTTCCCCGAATGTTCCCTTCCTTTCCTTACCTCACTGGACCACCTTAATCTTCTGTGCTATTATAGCATTCAGAGTTGAGCCTATCAAGGGGTGGACCCGCTTAAGCCACAAATCGATCCCGAGAATACTGCAAGGATACAATATGACAGAATAATCTGCCCAAGAAATATAGTCCTCCTGATCGGTTCGGGGATAAGAGGCCACCTTAAAAGATGTGTTAGCAGCCTTAGCCGTAGTCCAACAACAGGTAGTTGCATCCAGAGTTGAAACTGCAGCTTACAGGACAGATTCAAAAAGAAATCCCTTTGATTTTTCCACTACTCGATTTGGCGATGGGAGTGCATGGCCTAATAAAGGAGGAGCTCAGTCGATCCCCCCTATTTCAGTGGAAATCCCCACTCCTATTCCGTTGGCACCCCCTGAACGCTATCATGGGGATGTTAATAAGGTTCAGGTCCTTCTAACACAAGAGATGTTGCACTTTAATTGTCATCCTAAAGCTTTTCCCACTAACCAGGCTCGGGTGGCATTTATGATATCCTACTTGGCAGGTGATGCAGCATTATGGGCGGTGTCATTAGTAAGAATGGACGACCCATCAACACTTTCCAGAGGTTAATAGCAGAAACAAAATGGCCCGAACAAAAAAATGGGTGGGCCTTTTTTTATCAGGGATTGAAGCACGACTTAAAAGACGTTTTGGCCCAAATAGACCCCCAACTTCCCATTGTACGGATTTAATTAATCAACGTTACGATTGGATCTTCGTTGAACCGAACGAAGAGGGGAAAAACGTAGAACAGAAGGACCATTTTTCGGGGGGAAAAAGCAGAGTACCAGGAGGAAGTACCAGTGCTCCAGCAGAAACCATGGAAAAAAGTTTGGTACGTGCCTCATTATCTGCAGAAGAAAGAGAACAGAGAAGAAAAAATGTCAACCCTGCATTCGGCAGTGCTGGTATAAAGATAAAACTTTGAGCCCTGGGCCTTTTTTTTTTTTTTTACAAATTAAGAACTGTTGATTGGACTTCTGCCAGTGCCTACTCAGTGGAGGGTGTCTATCCGCACAAGCAGTTCAGAAATAAAGAAAATGATACTAGCAACAAAGATGACTGCCCTGCACCTATGGCCTGTCAGTAGAATAAGCAGAGAGATTTCCTGGGAGAAATACTGCACTCAAGGACAGAACCTGGAACAGTATAAGAAGGGAAGGGTGCGGTTAAAATCCCCTAGTACAGTGCTGACTATCAGCCCCTCTCCTCACTCTTGGTTGGATACCTACATGCTGTGAGTACAGCCAGACTTCAAACCAGCACAAATGTAGTGACCCAATTGTCCAGAACTTTGGTACCCAATAGGAGAAAAAGAAGGGCTAGGATTTTCTTGGCTCCATGTTGATGTTCTCCCCAAAATGAAAGACTGTCCTAATTATAATATTTTCAAACTCACACAGTTGCAATGTGGATTGTTTTGTAAGTGGGAAAAGGAAGTTGATTCAGGTGTACCCAAAGAAGTGTGCCTAGGCATGCGCGGTTTCAAGCTGCTGTGGCTTGTTGCAGGTTTACCTGAAGGTCTGCGGAATCGGCCCAGTACAGGACAATAATATGCTCATCGCGCGCCAGACTTTCACACCAAGGAGCTGTGTAGTATCTTCCTGTACTATTCAATATGTTCCCTTTTACCTAGTTCCTAGCTGTTCCACCAGTGTGAGTGTTCTGTATGGAATGTTGGTGTGATAGACATGAGTGGAATACTTGGGTGCCTGGTGTGAGTGTTGACAGTTGGAAGATGGAAGATGGGCTGAGCAGCTAGCAGGCTGCTCCTGGTGGGGCTTCTACCACTGTTCTTATGGACTTAATAAATAACTTAAAAGACACTACTTGCCTACGTATGCTATGTCACCTCTATGCATGGAACATTCTTGTTACAAGCTGCCACTCCCAGTGTGGGAACTCCAGTGGCTTCACGAAAGTTAAGGGGAGTCCCTTGCAAAGTACATGAAGCCCACCCCCAACTCACTAAGGAGCTTTCAGGCCTGGGTACTCTGCTGAGGGGGCCCACAGGGAACTGGGGCTGCAGGGGCCTTTGTAATGCCCCTGGGGGACTCCTGTGATCCGGATGACAGTGCAAGGTTGCCTCAACACCGATGAGCTCATGCATCATGAAGAGGACTTTGAGATGTAACGCTACTCTGTTACTAACCTGGTCCTTTTAGCACAAGATTTGAGAATGCATTAGTGGGACATGGTGCGCAACAAAGTAACTGGATTGATATCGTCTTGTTTATTTCGTAGTAAATATTACCTGGAACAGGCTAAATGAAAAAGCATCTCATGAGGCCAAAAAACAATTGAAGCTTACGTGGGGTCAGCCTACGGGTGCAAAAAAACATTAAAGAAACTGAAATATCACCCGCCCCTCAATAGGCAAGAATACATTGGTCATTTTAGACGTTGTGTATTGTGTGCAGTACATCACCTTATAATCCCTGCACTTTGCAACGTTTTACTTGTGTCATTCTTTAATTTCTGACTGGACTTACACCTCACTATTTAAGGGTAACCACCTCCCTACTGCTGCATTTATATTCGGATGTGCATGCAGAGTATGAGGAATAGGGAACGCGGTTGGTTGTAAAGGGTGTTCACATTTACCACTGGTTCCTTTGTACTATCAGCTCTTCAAGGATAGCAAGAGCGAGCCGTATATAGGTATATTGGGCTTTGTTAGAAATGGGGGTCTCTAGTCGACAGTGGCTGGCGCCGATGTTGAATAGTGACCCTTCTTCCTAAGTCAGAGTAAGGGTTCTACACCCTTTGATAACCCCTGCTCCACCCTGTGGTAACGTAGCACGAGCAGACAGGCCTATCTCAGAGGCAGTGTGTGAAGCATTTAAGACCATACACAATAACGCAGGAAAGACGCTACAAAATAGACACCACAAGCAGTTATAAAAAATAGTTATCTATATAGAGATTAAACACGAAACTGAGAAATGCTCAAGGAACCACAATGCACGTAATTACAGATTTGTCTCAAGAGCGATCAAAGCACTTGTGCGTGCGGGTGGAAAGAACTTGGTTCGGGCCGGGATCTATGCAACCCGGTGATGTACAAGGTACCTAGGATATAAAGGGGCACGGGGCACAGCTCCTCTGGGAAGGTGCGGGATGGCAGGCGGACCCCCTGCGGCCACAGTTCCTGGTCGGTGGCGATCCACAGCGTGCACTCACGATAATCCTGGGACGGGTAAAAGCGGCACCCAGCGGTGCACGCAGAAGTTGACAAGGCTCCCGATGTGGGGCTAGCGTGGGCACTCAGCGGCGCGGCTCTTCAGCTACAGCGACCCACGATAGCGATGATTCTTGTGGCTAAGTAGGGATGGGCACTCAGCAGCACAACTTCTCAATGGCGGCGGCCCAAAACAGTGATAGTAAGGACTCCTGTAGCAAAGCCAATGCGGGCCTGCAGCGACACAGCTCCTCGGCTGCAGCGGCCCACAGTGGCGGTGGTACGGATTCTCGTAGTAGGGCAAATGCGGGCACTCAGCGGCACAGCTCCTCAGTGGCAGTGGCCCACAATAGCGACAACAAGGTTTTTCATAGCAAGGCCAAGGTAGGCACTCAGCGGCACAGCTCCTTGGCTGCAGCGGCCCACAATGGCATAAGTTTCCGTAGACAAGGCAAATGCGGGCACTCAGCGGCACAGCTCCTCAGCTGCAGCGTCCCACAATAGCGATAGCAATAGTTTCCTTAGATAAGGCAAACGCGGGCACTCAGCGGCACAGCTCCTCAGCTGCAGCGGCCCACAATGGAGATAGCAATAGTTTACGTAGACAAGGCAAAGGCGGGCACTCAGCGGCACAGCTTCTCAGCTGCAGCGGCCCACAATGGCGATAGCAATAGTCTCCGTAGACAAGGCAAATGCGGGCACTCAACGGCACAGCTTCTCAGCTGCAGCGGCCCACAATGGTGATAACAATAGTTTCCGTAGGCAAGCAAAAGCGACGTTCCCCACAGTAGATCCAGATGCCTTGGATTTCTCGACAGAGGCCTCACCTGTGAGTAGGATTTCTCTCAATAGGAATCCGAGCTGCTGATGAATGAAGACTAATGTCCCTGAGACTTCGACAGAAGGTAAGCTCAATTCAGGCCCTTGGGTAGTTGCTTCAGTGGATGGATGAAAGTTTCAAAGTCCTTTCCGTCTCGTTTCCACGGCCAGAGGTTCGTCTTCGCATCCCGAAGTTACACACCACAAAGGGGCTTCACCTCAGCTCAGATCTTTATACCCCCATAGTCTTTGTTCTTGAGAAAGTCACAAATCACTCGACCCGGCCAGAACCAGTTTGGTGTCGGCTGGGGTCACTTTATTTACGAGGCTGCATCCTCCCTTTCAGGGAGAGGGGGCCCACCATCCGACACCCAGCGGGATGTGGAGACATCATTCACCTTGCCAGGCACAACCCTGCTCAGATCAAAGGGGTCAATCCTCTCCATACTTCAACAGCAGATTGCTCCGTTTGACCCAGGTCAGCCCCAGCCTGCCCTGGCCCTCTAAACCAGACGACCAATACACATACCAGTGAAACACACAGAAAGACTTAGACAAAAAGATACCTACTTTCCAAAAGTGGCAGTTGCACACGCAGAATATAAAGACAATCAATACTACCAGACGCACTTTAATATTTGGAGCGGAAGCATACCAAATTCGACTTCCCTAACATGTTCCTTGGTACTGCTAGGACTACACCGGTTCATCAGTAATTTTATAATAAGGAGCATTCGCGCTGTGTCACTGAATGGCAGTGGCACAGCACCCACAACATCTAACGTCAGCAACCATGAAGGTGACAAAAACGACAAAAATGGAAGGGAGACCTACGCCAATGGTGCCAGGTCTAACAGGCTTCATAGAGTGCTCAGTCACCATTAGTTCTCATGGCGCGGACAGACCAGATCAGCTGGGCAGCCATCTTAGCACAGGGAAGTTTTTTTTTTCTCCTGAACTTTTCGTGAGAGATGGTTTAAAAGGTAGAGGAAGTGTTTCCAGGCTGTGGCAACTTGATAAGCGAAAAAAAACGACTTCCCCATTAGTTTAACAATTTCTTTTTTAAAGAATAGGGCAACATTTACCGCAGGACGGAATCTTTGGCTTGAAGGCTCAAGGCTTGGCATTAATAGTGTTACTATGAACTCTTGTTTGGAAAATTACTAATGCAGCAGAGAAAATGCTACAATATGTCACACTTGCTATATTATCGCCGCCCTCCACTTTAGTTTCTCTGGAAACTTGCATACGAGGAGAGGCAACCCAGCAGGTCTTAGCACAGGTGGTTGAGAATCCAAGACTAAAACCCAAAGTGAGGCAAACGGGAAAAACTTAAGATTCCGTCTCTGTGGTACTGTCCTCCGGACAGAGGCAAATGGATTCAAGAAAGGGTGGGAGAATTGAGCCTCTGGAGTTTATTTGTTTCTAAAAATAAAAAAGGAGCGAAAATGGGGAGTTTGTTATTATGTTTGATTAAGACGTGTCTAGGTGCACATACATCAAATTAAAAGATGGATTTATATTACACTATAAAGAGACTCAAATTAAGAATGGTTACAAAAAACTATCATCCAAAATGAATAAGGAATCCCTGCAAAACCCAATGTAATGATTCAAGGTGACAAAGGTTACTTCAAAGGCTCAGTGTTCTGTTAAGGGAGTACAGGGTTTTCAGTAATTAGTAGCGAAGGAGGAGGGCACAGTCCAAGAGGAAAACATTTAGGATCGACTATGGTCTCAGTCTTAGTAACTAGTCGAATACTAGAGCTCGTGCACTACTTTCATCCAAAGTACATCTCATAGATATACCAGACTTCAAAGACCCATGTTTCAAAGCTGGTTGTCTGGAGTCTGAAGTGGAATCATGATTTATCATACAATACCGAGGAAATGAATGCCAAGGTAGGGGTCCAAAAATACTTCAGATGGCAATAACCCTGGAAGGAACCAGAAGGTTTGATGTATGGTTCAAACTGTGCTGGGACATAGGAAAATAATGCCAAACCAAATCAATGCAGCTGCAGGCCGAAGTGTAGAATGGTGACTGCAGGGCATAGACTGCCCAAAGGAGCTTGCTTAAGCACCCCTATATGCAGACACACAACTATGGCCATTTAATGTTACATCAAGAGTTGAAGGCAAGATGGCTGCTGGTAGCCTATTGTAGCTATCATTTGATTTTTAAAAATATCATTAACAGAAGGAATGGAGGATGTGAATGAGTAATTGGATAAATAAATATATGAGGGGGGAGTGGCTTGGCAACCATCATGGCGGCCACCTAAATTGAGAGCTCCTGTCTGAGCTCACTAATCCTTCATTACTCTCTCGACACTGAAGGCAATCTGAGTCATGGAGGGGATCATTTGATGTGAGGTGCGAGAGGAGTTATTGACTGCCAACACTGTGCATTGCAGTCTAAATCACCAATGCCGCATCTAATCGATTGTCAACTGCCAAGCCTGGCCAACTGAGCAGCGGGGGCCCCTCCATTAGGGCAGAGGAGTGCAGCCACCCCTGCCACCACACTCAAATAAAATAATAATAAAACGGGTTTTAAACCCGTTTTAATTTAATTCCCTGCACCAGTCCCTAGGACTCTGACGAGTCTTGGGGGTGGTTCCAGGGGGATGACACTGCTGGTGGAGATGGGTAGTGCACTCACTTAACTGTGCATGAGGGTTTGGGTGGCTGTCTCAGGCCTGCCAACCCCTCATGCGCAGTGAAGCTCTCTCCAGCCCCAGCTGTGTTGCTGGGGCTGGGGAGAGCAGGCACTGGCTCCCAGTCAGCCTGGGAGCGAAAGTTGCCTTTCATGCAGCCTCATGATTGGCTGCAGTGCAGTCTCGGAGCCTGTGCCCAGAAATAGGAAGAATGCGATGCAGCGGGCGACGGCATTCAGGTACTTTTTTTGTCATCGAAATCCCCCCCTCCTTCGGCCCGCCTTGCCACTTTGGCAGGGGACGGACCGCTACTGCAACTGAGAGCTGCCTGGGTGGCAGCAGGGGCTCAGCGGTGGAGGAGCAGTGGGAAGAGGCTGTCTACGATATCGTTGGTGCACCAGAGTGCCACACAGGACTTTAAATTGACCGGGTCCTGCTGGTGTGCAGCACAGGCAGTTCTAAAAATCAGGTGCTGAGATGGGTACCTATTGGGCTCTTTATTTTCGCCCTTACCCGCAGGGTGAAAAAAAATATGTAACTCTTAAGCAGTACCACCCTTCACTGGCTGTGATGTAATTTCAAAGAGTCTCATCATTTCAAAACTGAAGCATTTTCAATGTTCTGTACAATGAAGCCATAGTTGCTGCTTATTTGTCTTAGGCAGTTTATAACCCTTGACAAAGCAATAGTTCTGGCTTGATGTAGGTGTATTGTTGCTTGTTGTATTATATATTTGAATGCAATGACAGAAGCAGCAAAATACCAGTTGGGTGGGACACTTTGCTAACCACAGATTTTTAGCTTATACATTTTTAAGCCACGCTCTTAATTACATCGGCCACGATCCTTGGAGAGAACACCTCCGTTTTTTTTTCATTCCACTTAAAGCCTTGCACACTTTAATGTCCAGGTGAAGTCAAGCACATGCCCCAGGACGGGCTTTATTTATGTGTTTTTATATAGTGTTTACATTACCTGAAGGTGTCAGAAGGCTTTGCAATAGAACCAGTTACATTACATAAGGACTTCAGAGTACAAGAATTACATATAAGATACGAAACAGATACATGCGTCTAAACACAAAAAAAACCCGTTATAACACAGCGATTGGAAGACTGCCATGCCATTCATACTGTAAAAGTAGGGCCTGGCAGTGGGCCTTTGACTGTGCACTGTTCTTGGTATCCTCACACTCCATTCAAAAATGACAGCTTGTTCGGGAAAAGTCTATGACAGTTACCACTCCAAAATGGCAGGTCGAACCACTTCCAGGTACAAGTCACTTTGGAGTGATGTCTGCTCTTCTCGTGTATAAAAGACCTGCCAATTCCGGATGTTTTGTCTTTGCAATGTCACATATAGTGAACTAGGTGGTGGTGCTGCCACTTGTGTTTCTGTTTGTCCTTTTGGTCCACTGATGTTCCACTTTGTAATATGCTCTCGTTCCGGGTTCAGTGGATCCAGAGTTAACCTCGTGAGGGGCCAGTGTGCTGAATTATTGAAGGCGCATCTTGTGAGAAGTGTGTGTGGGGTGGTGCTGGTGTGGCACCTTGTAAATAATTGCAAATGTAATTGCATTAATATAGCGCTTACTAGCCCTGACTATCGTCGAAGCGCTTTTTGGCATACTGTCCATTTGCTTCCTAGCAGGTGCCAAGATCCACTAACTTGACAATCCAAGGCCAACTGGAGCATGGGTAGCTTTTGAACTTCATTGAACCATTGACCAACCTCACACTACAACAATGTAGGTTAGCAGTAGGTCCGGGGAAAGGGTGATCAGGCAAGAGAGAGAACCAGATACTGGTTTTCGTCACACTGCCTGGTTGCACAGCTGGACTTCGCCTGCACTGCAGACAAGTTGACCTTTAAAAGCAAAAGGAGATCCTTAGTATGATAATAGTGTGAATTATATTTTATGAAATATCTTCAGATAGTCCATAGGATATACCTGCAGGCTATATCTATATTTAATACTCTTTAAAATTGATTGAAACTCAATATTTCTTCTGAGTTGAATATTAACTATGAATCACACCGGGTTATATATGTTGTTTATTATAAAGAGCTGCCTTCAATATAAGGAGTTGGCTACCCGTGCTTTGTTTACATTAAATATAACACGTTGATAACTGTAACCTGCAATACAGTCATTAATATTGCATATTTTGGGGAAGATTTACAAGAACGGACGCATCTCTGTATATTAGCAGAGATGAGTCAGTTAATTTGCGTCATGCAAAAAAAAACTTGCGCCGCCATGGATGCGTCGCATTTACAATGCGGTGCACTGTGGCGCAAGGATTGACAGATGCGTGACGCATCTGTTGGCGTAAAGGCAACACATTGCTGGAGTCGTGTCGCAACCACAACGCCACTCCAGCAATGCTATTTTCCTATTATGCTGCATCACTCCTAACGCCTGCAAAGACGGATTCCTTATAAAAATAAACAAGTGCACGGTCTATATCCTTATGAGTGTGCTTGCGAGTGTGACACAAACCCCTCTACTGCCGCCTTCATAAGAGAAGTAAAAATGCTTCTGATGAACAGATTCCGTCAGGAGCGCCACTAAAGTCACTCAGCTTGTCTATTTGCATGTCGATCTACCCCTGGTCCCCCAATCTACCATGACGATTGGTACGTTGTATTAATATCTGTATTTCTATTGCCTCCTACATATGCCTTCTTGCTTTTTATCATGTATGTATGATCTGTTCACTATATGTACAGCACTCTGATACCCTGATGAGTCATTTTCATGCTATATAAAACTCTGTAAATAAATAAGATACTTTTCTGGTTCCAAGCGGTCTTATGTCAACTTCATGGAACAACAGATGTCAAGACTTCCAATGCAAGTTCTGGCTGCAGCAACCGCATATCACGATCTGCTAGTAAAGATGCAATGGACTACAAAGAACATATACTGTAGGTATCCAAGATGGCTGACACCATTGCCAAGTCTTGTGAGAGTCGTGTCAGCCCATGGGACATGAAGTCCTTCTTGTCTCTTACTCAAATGTTTCAAGGCTTGAGTCCTACTGAGACATGAAACTTCCATCCAAGGAGTGTCCACGCTCTGCTCACTCTTCCATCCTCTTCTGCTTCCGTGGACAGGCATGCCCAGCGTTGCACGTCATGCAAGATAAGCACCTAAAACTAAGCCCATCCGTGCCGCATCTTGACAGCAGAAGAATGCTGGATTCTCAAACTGTCCTCTTTGTGTGGCAATTTCCGATTACTGTTGTTTGTGGTAGCGTCATTACGGGCCCACAATCAATATTTGTGAGGAGTTTCTATAATTCTAAAATCATCAAAGAAAATTTGGGGCAAATAATTAGTCCCTTGTATGGGGAAGTTCTACTGATGAGGAAGTCAATCTCTGTTGTCCAGACTATATTTATTTAACAAGCATTGGCATAGCCAATAGGTCTCGCTTTTGGGACCTTATAAGTATTTAGTTATGCAGCACAATATCCTTGGTGCAACAACAACTGTTGCATGGATAAACACTTATAAGGTGCCAAAGCCGAGACCTATTGGCTATGCCAATGCTTGTTTTCCTTTGTCAGATGACTTCATCTTTCTAAAGGTGTTTGACGGATTAGGCGATAAGCCGCAGCCCCATTATTTATCAGAGCTGGAGTGCACACGCACCATGGGGGGCAGCATCTGACTGAGAAGGTGGGAACGGGTTTTCGCCAGAGACCATTTACGTGTTGTATGACTGCAGAAACACTAGGTGTATACGGCCCAACATGAGAATATTGCAACAGCTATGCACTCGTGCATTTGACACAAACGCATTTAGATGTCTCTGGACCAATGTAACTGTCAGGTCGCATTTACACGTACATCATGGCAGGTGGCTCGCACACATATACAGCTGAGTAGCTCTCACAGATACATTGGGGTTTTCTGGTCACGCTCAGGCACACAAGATCACACACATTAAGACAGATGGCTTACACACATACACTTGGCACAGTTAGGTCACACATCCTGGGGCTGCTGCATCAAACACGTTCATTGAGCAGCCTGGTCAAAAACAAGAGGGCCAGCAGGGTGGCAAACTCGCACTTGCACAGCTATGGTCAATACATTGTAAGAACACGAACTCTGTGATAGGGGGTGCAGGTTAACACAGAATCGTATGAAATGCACACACAACGCCTACAGAGTGAAAGGCATGCCGTCAGACAATTATAAATGTGCACAGAAGGTACCAGGGCAAAAGATGCCACGCGCACACACTTTTTGGGTAAACAACCTTTACAACACAACTTTTACAACGCACTACCATTACAACTGAACTTTTACAACGCAAGTGGATTTACAACGCATGCTTTTACAACGCCTGCTTTTACAACGCAAGTACCTTTACAACGCAAATACCTTTACAACACAAGTATTTTGTTTTCTATGTTATTTTGTTTTAAATTATTATATATATTACTAAATTATATTTCTGATTTATTATATTTATTGTATTAAAAAATATTTTAATTTAGTGAAGTTGTTTTATTAATATTTAAAATTATTAAATGGTACAAATACTCCAGTATTGAGAATTAATACTTTAGTATTAATAATTTAAATAATAGTAATAATATTGACAAGTAAATTGAAAGTGTTATTAATTGAAACAAATAGTATTAAAAGTGAGCAAATATATAAAAAGTAATGTTTTAAAACTCAGGCATTAAATATAATTCTATAGATTATTAAAAAAAATATATCTTGAAGAAACTAAAAAATTTGGAAATTAATACTCTAGTATTTTAAAAAAAAAAATACTGAATACATTTGGAAATTTAATTTTAATGTGGGAATAATTATTTATTATATTTAAATTTAAAAAAAGTAGTGTAAAGGTGATATTTTAATACTTAGGTATTAAAATTAATATTAAAAAAAAAATTATACAATTGTAAAATAATTATTAAAATGTATTAAAAGAGAAATGTTAAATATATATATATTTTTTAAAAATTAATTAGTTGTAAAATTATTTTAAACTATTATTATAAAAAAGGTCCCACGCTTTTGCATTGTTTTCAATGGGAAAAATTGTCCTTCATTTATTTCCATATATGAAGCTGTTTCTCCCGCGGAACTGAAAAGGAAGGTGTTAAAAAAGAAGAAAGGGGATCTTTTGAAAGGAAATGGAATAAGCACCCAGGTAAGGATAAAATTACGTTATTTTACAAGTAATAACATACAAATAAGATGTATAGATAAAATAAATACATTAATAAAAATAAAGTTCACATAGTTTCGTTAATTATTTTTTTATTTCAAAAATATAGAAAAAAAGCATTTTTTTGTTGTTGATATTTTCACATATTTACAAATTTATTTAAAAGTATTATATTATTTAATTAAATAAAAAAAGTAATTCTAAAAAGAATATAAATAAATAGTCCGTTAACAATCTTTGCAGCTTCAGATGACGTAAGCACGTAAACATGAACGTAAGCGGCCATTTTGAAGAGCATCGATGGAGGAAGCAGCAGGAAGCTGATCTACGTCCAGGTAGGAAACAATTTAAACTTTATTTATACATGTTAAGTTAAAAAAGGATACATATATTGTAAAGAAAGGATAAGGAGAGGTTGCGGTTTAAGAATGTAATGTAAAACTGATAAAAAAGCATGTCGCCGATCGTGTTATTAGAGTATGCCTATGTCGGGTCACAAAAAGTTAAAGTGAAAAGTTATTTGTGTTTACAATTTGTTGCAAAAAAAAGAAAAATAAGTGTAATATAAATGTTTTATACAATGTATTTGTTTACGAAAAGCTGAATTTAAAAATGTATTTTAAAGAAATTATCATGCTGTTTTTGCTCTAAAAAACAGTCTGAAATGTGGTTAATCTACTATGGAAAAAAGCTTCTTTGATTTATTAGTGATATTTTGGATAGAAAAACTTTACAGATAAAGGGCTTCTGCTAGCGGATATTGTGGACACATTCAGAGTTCCTGGGCTCTACCTACCTTCGTGCTTTACACCTCGCTGGTCTGCCGTCCTGCTGCTCTCCGTCCCCCGCTGCCGCTATTGCCAGCTGCGGCCGCTGTGCGGGGACGGACTACGCCTCCCAACATTCTATGCGCCAGGGGAGCAGTTGACGCCGCTTACGCGCCAGGAGGCGCTCAAATAGACCGGTGCTTCTTCGGCAGAGCGGGCTTCTGCTAGCGGATATTGTGGACACATTCAGAGTTCCTGGGCTCTACCTACCTTCGTGCTTTACACCTCGCTGGTCTGCCGTCCTGCTGCTCTCCGTCCCCCGCTGCCGCTATTGCCAGCTGCGGCCGCTGTGCGGGGACGGACTACGCCTCCCAACATTCTATGCGCCAGGGGAGCAGTTGACGCCGCTTACACTCAGGAGGCGCTCAAATAGACCGGTGCTTCTTCGGCAGGGCGGGCTTCTGCTAGCGGATATTGTGGACACATTCAGAGTTCCTGGGCTCTACCTACCTTCGTGCTTTACACCTCGCTGGTCTGCCGTCCTGCTGCTCTCCGTCCCCCGCTGCCGCTATTGCCAGCTGCGGCCGCTGTGCGGGGACGGACTACGCCTCCCAACATTCTATGCGCCAGGGGAGCAGTTGACGCCGCTTACGCGCCAGGAGGCGCTCAAATAGACCGGTGCGTCCTCCGCGTCGCGGGACTCGTGCGGGCACAGCCGGGCTAAGCCCGGGCAAAGGGCGGGCCCTCTGTGGCCCTCAGTGGTCTACAGTGGTCGGGCGGGCCATTCCTCTTACGACCCCAGGCTGCAAAGGTAATTAATCAAAACATAGGGAAACGCACGATTATGACTGCATCTGTAGACCCTGCTGTCCCCGTTGAGTTGCCCACATCGTTCGATACATTATTGGCCAATGCCCTTACCATGGTCACTAACGAGATTGCCGATACCGAACGAAGATTGTCCATTGGATTACCTACCATCACTTCGCTATGTTCCCAATCCCCAAAGGTTTCATCTAATCTGGGTCTCCCTCTCTCCCCTACAGTAATGGTTATTAAACCAACAGTTCAAGTTGACACTTTAACCCCTATTATTGGAGCCACTAGTTTGGCGACTATTCCTGTCACTGACTGTTTAGTGGAGCCTGAAATAGATAAAATGCCACGTACCAACAAAACAACAAGGGAGAAACGTAAGAGAGGCCCGGTGAAATGTACCATAAATATAAGGAAACAACCAAGTCGCTGTAGAAACCAACCTACCCCACAGAGCATGTGGAATAAAGATAAAGACTGCGAAATAGTTACATCAAGTGTCACCGAGGATTTACCATCTCCACTATTACCATTGGATGATGGGACTGAGAGACCCCCTGCTTTTACCTGTAGACCACAGTTTCCAGCCCTGGACAAAGGCACTTGTGGGGTCTCTATGTTGCATAATGAGAGTACTGATAATTCTGTCAGTACTCAGACTGAGTTTCTCGATCGAAATACCCAATCTAAACTCAATGGCAAATTGATTGAAACTATCTTAGACACTATTTTTAAACAAGTTGAAGTTCAAATAGCTAAACAATATAATACTATTTTTAAGAGACTAGATAAAATCGAAAACCTTGTCAAAAAAGAGGAAACTAAAAGGAAAGGCATTATTAGCTTAGATGCCCTTCGGGGCGAGAAAATTATGAATAAACTAGAATCACTATGTAATGGTCTGAGGGAGGGGGGTTCGGCTGCTACCGCTGACCTTGGGCATAGTAACATCAAAGGCCCAACCATTTATAAAATTGTTTCATCTAGCAGCAGCCTAGCCAATACCCCACCTGCACGGACCATCGGTTCAACTTATGATCCTTCTGGAGTAGTAGGAATAGCAACGACCAGAACTGTAAGTTCAAATGCTAAGGCTACTACTACCCTACTAGCTACCTCAATAGATAGGACAGGCAACACTCTGGACAGCGTAAGCATTAGTGGAGGCGTACCAGTAAGAAAGAGACCCACTAATAATTTAGGGCCGTCACTCCACTTACCCCCAGAAGCCTGCCCATATGTTTTAGTTTTAGCAGGCGTCCCTGCCCTTAAAGAAGGCCAAAGCGAGTCATGGGCACAATTACATAATAAATGTATTGATTGGCTGACCAAACACAAAGGGGCAAGATGGGACATCTCAAATGAGATTATATCAACTCGCCGGGTAAGTTGGGTGGGCCCACAACATAAAAACATTAGTGGGGACTGTATAGTGATTAATTTTAGACATCCGAACACTGTAAGATTTTTCATGGAAACACATAACACCCATGCCAGTCTGTCCACTGCAATAACCCTTCTCCCATTGGGTTATTTTTATAGGCCTCCTCTTAGACTATTTCAAACGGTTCCTACTACCTTTCCTTTATCTAATAGATTTTCCGCCCTATCCGATTTAGGAAGCATAGACTGACCACTATTAATATCTCCTATCACATAGGACATGGACATTAGCATAGCTCCTCTGGAAATGGCAAATCCTATATGTATTCACAAACCATGTCCAGATAGATTAGTACCTCCACATGCAGTATGCCCCGACCCTCCCATTGCCCTTCCCTTTTCCCCCACTATCCCACCGATTGATACTTTAAGTATCATTAGCTGGAATATTGCTGGGCTTCCAGGTAAGATGAAAATCAAAGAATGGGTCACTTGGATAAGTAATTTTGATGTGGTAATGTTGCAAGAAACATGGTGCACATGCGCTCAACTATTGGAGGGTTTTTTCTGTCATAATCTTATTGTACCATCTCCTGCTATGGGGCGCCCAAGTGGCGGCCCATCTATCTGGGCAAAAATTTCTAAGGACGTGAAAATTGAACCACTACATGTGGTCAGTAAACATCTGATAGCCGTGAAATATGCTGCAAGGTTAAAGATTTGTTTTATAAATTTTTACAACAATGATTTCGTTAACCATCCCAATCCCACTTTTTTAGAATTGTTTAATTTTATTGACGAAGTTGCGAATGGAGAAAAGTATGGCCAATTCGATGGTATTTGTGTTGGCGGAGATTTTAATGCTCATATTCATTCTATATCGCCGCCCTGTAGACGAGGATCTGAACTATTGGACTTATTATATAGTAGGGATCTAGACGATGTTATGGGCTATAGTGGAATCGCTGAGGAAAAGGTACCGGCCCCCACTTATATTGGCCGCGGTAGTTCAACAACGATTGACTATATGTTTACCTCCTCTCTCCTTAGCGGAGTGTTACTTAAATCTGAGGTTGTCAGCAGTTCATATAGTGATCATCTGCCAATAGTAATCCACCTTAAATCCATTAAAAAACCTATAGGCCTACATGAGGTTGGAGCCCTAAATATTACTGTATCTACAGATAGGCTCAGGATTGTATGGAGAGGGATTGACAATCAAGAGATTCTAGCTAATGTGATTAGGAATAACCCTTTATTGATCTCTAACTGCTTAACATTCGGAGGCCCTGATATAATTAAGTCCTTCTGTGACTTATGTGCAGTTATAAAAAGGGCAATCTCCAGACCCTCAAAAGAACATAATATAAACAATTATAGATGGTTTGATACCAATTGTTCGAGGGCTAATAGAGAACTTAGAAAGGCCTTGGAAGCCAAACCCCGAGACGTGTCCCTTGTCAGATCACTACGCTTTAAATATAAACATGCATTAAAAGTTAGATCTGAGGAGCTCCTAACAAGCCATTGGGACAACCTCACCAAAACTGCTGCCCTAAAAGACCCGATTGGGTTTTGGAGAGAAGTAAAGAACCTGAGAGCCCTGGGCAGTAATATCACCCCGATAAACTGCAATATCACAGGTGATTCATGGGTCACCCATTTCTCTAAGCTTTATGCTGCAGTTGGAGACCCAACTGAGGATATTTTCCCCGACAGTACCATAGTCATAACATTAGAGGAGGTGGAGGAAGCTATTGCCAACAGTGCTGGCAACAAGGCCCCTGGCCCGGATGGCTTGTCCATCGACCAGATAAAATCGAACACATGTTTTTGGGCCCCCTTACTCTGTAATCTTTTTAACAACTTGAGTAAGAAATCCATCCCCTCGACATGGTCTAGTAGTACTATTGTACCTATTTTTAAAAAGGGAAACAGGATGGACCCGGGGTGTTATCGACCAATATCTTTGATCGATAACACCCTGAAGGTCCTTGGAAGGGTTTTATTTGATAAAATTAGTACCTGGGCAGATGAAAACTCTATTATCCACCGTTGCCAGTTGGGCTTTAGGAGCAAACTTGGTACGGTGGAACAATGTTTGAACCTTAATCTCATAATGGCCAAATATACAAGAGCCAAACAATCCCCCTCATATTTTGGTTTTATGGACTTAAGCTCAGCATTTGATTTTGTAAACCGTTCCCGCTTATGGTCCATTCTTTTAAATTATGGTTTAGATGAACCCTTAGTCCACTTTTTGGCCAATCTCCATCGCAATTTGAAAGCCCGAGTTCGAATAAATAACGAAGGCGAGGTTTCAAATGAGATTTTAATTGGCAAGGGGGTGAGACAGGGCTGCGTCTTGGCCCCCTTGCTTTTTATATTATACATCAATGAATTAACTAACTCTCTATGCAATCTGACAAAGGACGTTCCTATTATTAATAAGAAACCTATCCCGGCGTTACTCTACGCGGATGATGCGGTCCTTATGGGCCGCACTCCGAATGCTCTGCGTATTTTAATCTCGGGATTCGTCAATTATATGTCTGATTTAGGTTTGTGCACTAATTTTAGTAAATCTTTTATAATGACATGCGGCCCTAAAAATTATAAAATCTCAAAGATTGCGATAGGTCAAAACATCCTAAAAAGCACTTGCACTTTCCCTTATCTGGGTCTGCTATTTTCTAATATCGGTTCGTGGCAACCCCACGTTGCAATGGGGAGAAATAAACTCTCTAAATCGATTAATTCTGTTACCTCTCTCCATCAACCACGTCAGGCTGATGTGGTTTCCAGCCTACTACAAATCTACCGGACTCAATGTCTCCTAACTGGAACATATGGAGCAGAAGTCTGGGGGTTCTCGAACTGTTTAGAACTACAGAGAGAAGAGAATAGATTCTGTCGGAAGATCCTGGGGGGAGTTATTAGTGCATCGACCTTTGTATGTCACAATGAATTAAAATTGCATTATATCGAGGACTTTATAAGAGCCAGACCTGCATTATTTTGGTTAAGGATTTGGCAAAACCCAGCAGCTTCCCTGTCCCGCGAGATTATTATGGATTGTTTGAAAAGTGAGAACTCGGGTTTAATCCCATGGATAAATGCGGTAGAAAGGAGCCTTGTGAGTGTCAATTATGGTCATCTTTTTACAGACCCCGACCAGATTGACGGCTCCCACAAAAACCTGGTGAGAAGGGCACTCTATCAATACTTTCATAATGAGAGGGAAAGAGTGGACTCACTGAAACAATCTACAATAAACTACTTAATAATCCGGGAACCATGTTACCCCAGCCCTATTTACGTAAAAAATTGGGCAGGTGGAACAGGATTCTATTATTTAGATTCAGGGACAGGAGCATCGTAAATCTTATCTGCTTTCCACTGGGTTACACTAAAAACTTGGAAAAATTACATTGCCCTTGTGACCAAGGTGGAACCCAGAGTATGCTCCATTTTATTTTCGGCTGTGGTTTCTACAGGAAATATACAAAGCATCACCTAATCCCCTACTGCAGGAAATATGACTTGACTGACCACAACTATGCTTTTAGACACTTTTTAATGCTGGGATCAGATGAATTAATTTTTAGAGTTAGTGGCTTTCTTAATGCAATTGTACGTTCACGCAGGTCTTTGAAAATTGATTAATTTTGTCTAGACATGCATTTTGCACTTTAATGCATGATTTGCACAAACTTAATGTATTGCATTTGTTTTGCCTTTATAAAGTTAGTAGTTATCTTTTTTGCACACCTTTATATATTGTATGTATGATGGTTTTATGCATAGTCTAGCAAGAAGGTATAACTGTATTTTCATTGCAAGTTATATTTAATATGTTATAAATTATGGCCCAAAATTGTAGTATCAAATGTGTATTTTAAATTTAGATTCTGTGCTTTTATGGATGGTTTTTTGAAATCCGAATAAAGTCTATTTGAAAAAAAAGATAAAAATTTAAAATGTTTGCGTTGTTTTGTAAAAGTATTATGGCAGATATAGTGAGAGTATGGTTTGGTAGGAGGTAGTAATTGTTTAATTTTGAATTGGTTGGTCAGAAAAAATACAAAATTATTTCTGGTGCAAAAAAGAAACTAGCAGAGGTTGACATAGGGAGAATATGCTTTCGTAGGAGGTAGATTTGGATCTATTTATAAATAATGGAAGTACATTTCTGCATTAAATTGGTAAATAGCAAGGGTGACATAGTGAGAAAATGTTTTGCCAGGAGTTAGTACTTTATTTAGGATGCCATTATAGTACTGTCATATTTTTGCACTATGTTTTAAAAAAATAAAGAAGATGGATCTACATATTCAATCAACAAGGAGTGCAAAAGAGTTTGATTTTTCGTTATCGTGGTCTTCACCTGGATGCTTATGGACAAGGATCTTTTTGGATTTTACAAAAAAGAAGAAGAATGGATTGATTGGATTTTTTCGTTTTCTAACT
Organism: Triturus cristatus; assembly: GCF_964204655.1. Classification (NCBI taxonomy): domain Eukaryota; kingdom Metazoa; phylum Chordata; class Amphibia; order Caudata; family Salamandridae; genus Triturus; species Triturus cristatus. Next base: position 966,816,506 of record NC_140589.1, read on the forward strand.
ATGGTTTTTTCTTAAAGAAGATTTTTGGGACATATAATACTAATTAGGAAAATATTTCCTCTTAGAATATTTTTTTAACAACTCCGTAAGGAGAAGAAAAAGTTTAAGGACAGAGTCCAAAAAGGATAGAAAAAAGATATGGTATATTTGTTTATAAAAAATATACAAATAATGTTTTTAGAAAATATCTGTTTAGATATTTTAGCAATTTAAAGAAGTTTACCTTTTGAAATAATTTTTGTGCTTATAACCAAAATTCAGAAGAAACATACATGGTTATTTAAAGAAGCTTATTTAAGATTAATTTTTTTAACAAAGACTAGAAGATAATATTTTAAAAATAAAAATGCATTTTATGGAAACAAAATATGCTTTCTGATGGTCGCAAAATTGGAATGGATATTCACTTTTAGAAAAATAGAAACAATTTTTATCTCCTTTATACCTTGGATTGTTTGGGGTTTTTGGATGTTGCAAAAATTGGATTTATTATGGTGGAAAAAGGAGAAGAAAAAGAAAGAAGGCAACAAAAGGTAGGCTGACCCGACGTATATTTTGGAAAAATGTTTTGGAAAAATGTTATTGCCAATTGTAATTAGTGTTTGATTAAATTTAGGGCAAAGCAGGAAAGTAAGGTGAAAAAGTTATTTAGAAGTTTAGAATGTTAGCAATATTTTCAAGATAGTCTAGAGCCACACACAACGAAAACTGTTGCATAATACCCAATAGTATCTCAGACATTTCCTTTGTTTTTTGTGTAACTCGTGGGTTTAGACTACCAGTTAATGTTTGTGAAAGTCTCATTTCCTGAAAACTTTGCTCCTTCTTCAAAGTTTCCAAAAAAGAGTAGAAATTAGGGTGTGGTTTGCCAATTGTATGGTTTAAGGAGTTATGCCATCCCTCAATGGCATTATTTGTTTTTGCTTCTCCCTCTAAACAGCTCGTGTAACAGTTCCACCACTCCACATGGAAACGTGGCTTCCTCCTGCGACCCGATGTGCTTAGGTGCCCAATCCATGTGTCTTCAAAATAATTTAGGATGGGTGCCAATTTGTCTTCATTTACATTGTAATAATCTGATTCTGTAATGGCAGTGTAGTACTCGTCTACACTTACGGGAGGAACAAACCAAAGAGCTGTTAATTTTTGTAACTCAAATTGTAGTTCGCTATCTGTTGAGTATTCTGCAACCAGGGATGTTTTCTGTAACTTACGCCAGAATGCCTGGGAAAAATGGAAAAAACAACCCTGAATTTGGGTATCCGTGTACGTTTTACTGATCACATTGATCATGCTCAATTCAAAATCGACAATTATTTTCCTAGGACTTTTGGATGTTTTATTTTTAATAACTGATAAAAGTTCAGTGTAGGTTGCAGAAGTCTTATCAGGCAGCAAACTATATACTAAGGGGATCACATTATGGTTAATTTTAGCGTGTATAGTGTAAATTTGAGTGAAAGGATGGGGTGTACTTTTAAACGTACCATCCATCATCCAAATTTCACTATTTTCTAACTTAACAAGGTTGCGGGGTGTACTAAAAATTAGAATACGTTTTTGAGGGTTTTTGTTGTCAAGGAGAAGGAAGGGTTCATCAGCAAAAGAAATAGTAAGTTCATGTGGAATAACAATGTCAGAAAAGGTATGAGGTGTTGTGGTTTGTGTGTTACTTGCCTGCTTTTGTCTTTGTATAATTCGCCTCAAATTAGGAATTATAGGCATATTACTAGCAACATGACTGGAGAGATGCTGTGCAACCTCTCTTAAAATGGATCCAGTAGAATCATTGGAGGTGCTTGCAAGTTGTTTCATCTCATTTAAGGTTTCCCTTACATCAATCTCCATTGCAGAGGCAGAGTGGTTATGATCTGTTGTTTTAATAATGATATCATCATGTGTAACCACTCTTCCGCTGCAATGGGATGAGTAGTATTGCACACACCTCCAATGATTTCTTGGAAAACTTATCCTTTCTTTACAATATATGTATCCAGCATGCTTAAGTAATCTGTTTCCTTTTCTGGATTTTATGTAGGAAGCTGTTTCCTGAGTAGACATTATCTGTGAAGAAAAAAAAATGTTTGATTTTACTATGTGGAATAAAAAGACAAATAAGAGAGAACAATATCCTACATTTTCCCTACTGCTGCACTTTCCGGGAGTTAGAATAGTAAATCCTGCCCTTACACTATCCTCCACTTTCCCTATTGTTCCACCTCCTTGGAGCTAGAAAAGTAAATCCTACCACTACACTATCCCACACTTTCCCTATTGCTTTACCTTCCTGGAGTTAGAATAGTAATTGTTACCCCTACACTATCCCACACATTCCCTACTGCTGCACCTTACTGGAGTTAGAATAATAATTGGTTCCCTCTACACCATCCCACACTTTCCCTGCTGCTGCACCTTTCTGGAGTTAGAATAGTAATTGATACCTCTATACCATCCTACACTTTTCATACTGCTGCACCAACCTGGAGTTAGAATAGTAATTGTTACCCTTACCCTATCCCACACTTTCTGTATTGTTGCAGCTTTCTTGACTATGTTTTTTCAAATTTTGCCAATTGAATGGTTTCCTAGTTTGGAGTGTTCATTTTAAATACCTTTCGATTTAGGTGTTTTCTTCTTGGTCTGGTTTCTGGTCTGGTTTCTAGTTTTTTGCTGGTCTTTTTTGTTGTCTGGTCTTGTGGGATTCAACTTTTGATTTGGTGTTGAGAAGATTTATGTGAGTATCTGAAAAAATTAGAAAGTAATGGAAATGTAATTTTTTATTGCAATGTTTGTGATACAGTCAAAAATGTAAACATTTTTGTGCATAAGTGACATTTTACTTTATTGTACCTACATACTATACTACACTTTTCCTACTGCTGCACCAACTTGGAGTTAGAATAGTAATTGTTACCCCTACACCATCCCACACTTTCCCTACTGCTGCACCTTCCTGGAGTTAGAATAGTAATTGTTACCCCTACAGTATCCCACACTTTCCCTGCTGCTGCACCTTCCTGGAGTAAGAATAGTAATTGATACCCCTACACCATCCCACACTTTCCCTGCTGCTGCATCTTCCTGGAGTTACAATAGTAATTGATACCGCTACACAATCCTACACTTTCCCTGCTGTTGCATCTTCCTGGAGTTAGAATAGTAATTGTTACCCCTAAACCATTCCACACTTTCCCTACTGTTGCACCTTCCTGGAGTTAGAATAGTAATTGATACCCCTACAACATCCCACATTTTCCTTACTGCTGCACCTTCATGGAGTTACCTGAATTATTTTAACCTCTACACTTTCTTACACTTTCACAATCTTTTTTTCATTAATGAAGACAGAAAAAAAGCAGTTATTTTATGGTTAAAATATTTACCTTCTTTAAAACTCGACGTTTGAATTTTCAAAGATGAAAGTATTTTTTTTTTTTCGTTATTAAATTTCTGTGTGAAAAACAGATTAAATATGTGTGGATTAGAAAATGTTTTTTCGTTTTACTAATTTGGAATTGTGTTTACAAAAATTTAGATAAATACCTTCGAATTATTCTTGATGAGGAGTGTGGCTCATTGTGCAAACCGCTATTTTTTTAAAGTTGTCTTTTTCGTCACACTTTATAGAAGTTCTATTTTAGAAAAAAATAATTCATTTTGTGATGTTTGAAAAATAATATATCTTATAATTTATTTGACAATCCTTTTCTTAAATAAACAATTTACTTTAGATCTTAGTCAGCTTAAAATATTTTGTGTTTTTTTTTTTTAATGATATATGTTTCTATAACTATAGTAAGAGTTTGGTGCTATTTTTTTATTTAAAAATGCAAACTCAAACTTATTAGGTGCAGCATTTTAAATGTTTCAAGTAAACATTTCTGTTATTCGTTTTAGAAACTTACTTGTATTTCGACAAATAATGCTTCTTAAATGGATTCGGGTCTTATCTCGGTGAAGAGGGTCAGTTTTTGGCGTCTGGTCACTCTGGGAGTTGATAATCAACTGATTTTAAAATGGTGTGTTGCTCGTATTTATAAGTTTTAGCCAGTGTCATTGTTAATTTTAACAAATACAGCGTTGGTTATATTTTTTTAAATTCTTTTAATTACTGTGGAAACTTATCATTTTAAAAAGCATGTTAAGATGTGTTCTTTTCACTTTTTAGTTCCGTTTTGGCATCCATTTTGAAAGTAGTGCTGTGGTATTACTTTCATGGAAAGTGTTGTAGGACAAGTTTTGGAACTAGAATGTTTAAAATGGCGACTATGGGGCCGATTCGGATCCTGGAAAAATTTCCCCCGTCCGAATAGAATCTGGACTTTTTTCCGTCCGAATCGTACAAGTAGCGTACAAACTGCCAAGTACAATTGGCATGGGAAAAACTCCATACGAATCACATCCGGAAAAGTTCCCCACACGTCCTCGGGTCGGAAATTGTGTCCGACACATCCCCGGACGATTTACCGTACGAATCGGAAAAATGAAGTACGACCGCGCAAGTACGATCACTCCCGTCCTTTTGATTTCACAACTGTATGGAAAAAACACCGTACGGACCGAACTCCCATAGCAACCATGGAGATACGTGCCCGCATACGCGCCGAACACCCCACCACAGACCAAGCATGTACGCGCAAAATGCCCCCCGGCCGCGGACGTACGCGCCGAACCCCCACCAGTGTATGCATGGAGAGTACCCCCACCCGTGTATGTACGGACCGTACCCCCACCCCAGCCGTGTATGTACGGACCGTACCCCCACCCCAGCCGTGTATGTACGGACCGTACCCCCACCCCACCAGTGTATGTACGGACCGTACCCCCACCCGTGTATGCATGGAGCGTACCAACTCCCCACCCGTGTATGTACGGACCGTACCCCCACCCCACCAGTGTATGTACGGACCGTACCCCCACCCCAGCCGTGTATGTACGGACCGTACCCCCACCCCACCAGTGTATGTACAGACCGTACCCCCACCCGTGTATGTACGGACCGTACCCCCACCCCACCAGTGTATGTACGGACCGTACCCCCACCGCAGCCGTGTATGTACGGACCGTACCCCCACCCCAGCAGTGTATGTACGGACCGTACCCCCACCCGTGTATGCATGGAGCGTACCAACTCCCCACCCGTGTATGTATGGACCGTACCCCCACCCCACCCGTGTATGTACGGACCGTACCCCCACCCCAGCGGTGTATGTACGGACCGTACCCCCACCCCACCAGTGTATGTACGGACCGTACCCCCACCCCACCAGTGTATGTACGACCGTACCCCCACCCGTGTATGTACGGACCGTACCCCCACCCCACCAGTGTATGTACGGACCGTACCCCCACCCATGTATGCATGGAGCGTACCAACTCCCCACCGGTGTATGTACGGACCCTACACCCAGCCCACCAGTGTATGTACGGACCGTACCCCCACCCGTGTATGTACGGACCATACCCCCACCCCACCAGTGTATGTACGGACCATACCCCCACCCGTGTATGCATGCAGCGTACCAACTCCCCACCCGTGTATGTACGGACCCTACACCCAGCCCCCCCCTGTATGTACGGTGCGAAACACCACCACCGATGGACGGTGCGGACCAACACCCTGCCCGTGTTCGTACGCACCCTACCCCAGGCCCACACACCAGCACCCTCACCCAACATCGGGCATGTATGAGTCGTACTAAGCCATAGCAAAGGACAGCACTGTACAACAATATGGCCCATGTATGCCCCGTACAGAGTCTAAAAACACTCCTACTGAACCAGGACTAACCAAAAAAACACAAGGACAGTCAATCCGAGGCACACAACACCACAAAACATATCCAACAAGGCCAAATACATCCTATACACTGACCTGCAACTGACAAACAGAGAAACAGAGGCCCAAACCACTACCACTCCTTATAACACACCCACCCAAAGTTCAAACACAGCCACACCCACACCCACAAATGGACCAATAAAAAGGCCCAACACACACAAACCATGATCCTTTGCAACAGATCCACTGCTGCCAGACCCCAGAGACAACGCACTGCACCATACTTCAACCATCAATACACCTTACACTTGCACTCCTTCACACAACCACCATCACAAACACACCCTCATCACATTCACACCCACACACCCACAACCATCCACACCCCCACCCCCACAACCATCCACACCCCACACCATGCCCACCAACAAGAATCCAAAGTTCACAAAGGTCGAGCTGAAGTCCCTTGTCGACGAAATCATCAGAGTCGAGCCACAGCTCTTTGGAACATTGGTCAGACGGACCAGCATATCAGAAAAAACTGCCATGTGGGAGAGGATAGTCAATTCCGTGAATGCTGTTGGGGCCACCAGAAGGACCAGGCATGAGTGCCAAGCCAGGTGGTACGATCTGCGGAGGACGGTCCGCCGCAAAATGACGGACGAGCACAACCAGGCCAACATCACTGGAGGAGGGCCGCCCCGCAGACCGGTACACTACCATCCCTGGGAGGAGAAGGTGATGGCCACGCTGCCGCCGTTGGTAGTAGACGGACTAGAAGGAGTCCGAGAGCCTGGTGAGTACACAAACAACTCACCTCACATGGGGGAACGCCATATACAACCCAAATACCAATCATGCACGCAACCCCCGCAAAGCCAGCACCGGACACAACCACACTCCAAAAACACACACATGCCACTAGCGCCTCCATGCCCCATGCCCCAAGCAAGGCCATGCCAAGTCACAGGCCACACAAAACACCAACACAAGACAGGATGTCCCTGATGCCGGGAGGGTGGGCCTCAAAACTAACATAGAGCAACTCTGAAGCACACAACAATGCCGTCAGCCCATATGGCTTAGGGCACAGCCATACCAACAGTGTGTCCCCACACAGTACTGTTTTGCCTGCTAATTGTGGCCGCGTTGCAGGACGACATGGGTATGAAGGCACAATTTGCACATAACAGCAGCCAATGAAGACGCAGCACACTGAAAGAGTGTCAGCACACACCGCCACAGCAGCAGCGCAGACTCAGACACTCCGCCCAATGGGTGCCCGCAGAGAAGAAACAAACCCACATGAACAAGCCAATGGCCTTTGCAAGACCTGCAAACTGTGTGTGCCCAGGAAGCTGGGCTGAGGTGACAGAGGGTGACACACAGAGGGAGGGAGAGGGGCAGAGAGAGGGACACAGACAGAGGTGGACACAGGGAGACAGACAGAGGGCGGGAGGAGGCTGACAGAGGGAGGGAGAAAAGGAGACGGTCAGAGGGAGGAGTCTGACAGAGGGACGGAGAAAGGGAGACGGACAGAGGGAGGAGGCTGACAGAGGGAGGGAGAAGGGGAGACAGAGGGAGACGGACAGAGGGAGGAGGCTGACAGAGGGAGGGAGAAAGGGAGACGGACAGAGGGAGGAGGCTGACAGAGGGAGGGAGAAGGGGAGACAGAGGGAGACGGACAGAGGGAGGAGGCTGACAGAGGGAGGGAGAAGGGGAGACAGAGGGAAACGGACAGAGGGAGGAGGCTGACAGAGGGAGGGAGAAAGGGAGACGGACTGAGGGAGGAGGCTGACAGAGGGAGGGAGAAGGGGAGACAGAGGGAGATGGACAGAGGGAGGAGGCTGACAGAGGGAGGGAGAAAGGGAGACGGACAGAGGGAGGAGGCTGACAGAGGAAGGGAGAAAGGGAGACAGAGGGAGACCAAATCACCCTTGGGTGGTGTGGCCATGTCCGCTCGTCAGCAGGTGGACTGTGTGCATGTAGACAAGGATTGGCAGTGCCTTAACCCCCCCTTCAACCTTTGATGAACACTAGGCCATGTGTCAATCTGTGCACGAGCACATCCGTGCTGCAGGCACAAACAGAACCTTACACCCAGTATACCTACCCACTGTGTTCGTCAGAACCCTGTCACAAATTGTTAAGTTACCTACCTGCATTCTCAAATAGCATGGAATAAACACCATTTGGCCACGTACAATGCAACACGTAAGGCGGCTCTGCATTGCTTGCTACGCCCGCTCACAACACTGCTGACTGCGTTCCCAAAAGATGCATCAACTAAGATTGTGTCACACATAGGTAAAGTGTCGAAAGCTGTGGCCAAGGGACATACCCATGCACAAGTGTACTGTGTGAGGAATGCTAGCCAAATCCAACCACCCAGAGGAACTGTGCCAAATCAAAAAAGAATGAAACATGGATGTCGCATGTAACACAATTAACACTGTCTCTCTCACACACAGGTCAACGTCATCGATCTCCCCCCAACACTGGGGGGGAAGACTCACAGGACCAGGCTCTCGTGAAGAGGACCCCACCAGCAGCGACGACTCTCACCACTCCGTGGATGACCCAGACCAACCTGGCCCCTCTGGTGTCCAACCACCTGCAGCACCTGCGTCAGGTACAACTGTGCCAACCACCATCCCCATTCCTGCCATATCCCAGGAGACACCCAGGAGCCCTGCCCGCACACAACAACACAGCCAGTCTGTCCAGGAGGGACAAGGTTCTCCGGGCACCCAGGAGGAGGCAGGCGACACCGCAAATGCCATCCCTCAGGGGTCCCGGAGACCCGATGTGCCCACAACGGCAGGCCAGGCGCAAGTGGGCAGGGGTGGTGGGAGTGGAGGACGGCGGAGGCGCGAACCTGCCCAGTTGGCTCAGGACCCGGCTATGGCACACGTCAGAACCATCCTGGGCGCATACCGGCGTGACTCCAGAGGCATCGCCCAGGTAGTGGGGACCCTCAATGAGATGAAGACCCTGCAGGTTGAGCATCATGCCAGGATGGTGGCAAGACTGGCAGAGCTCTTGGCGGTGCACAGGGGCGTGAGCCAATCCCTCCGTCAGATCGCCCAAAGCCTGGCAAACCCTCCCTGTGCCACCAGGCGTAGACCACCACCAGACACAGGGAGGGAGGAGGAGGAGGATTCATCTGACGGAGCGTCCCTTGCATCGTCAAGGCAGGTGTCTGAGGGTCCCCGCAGGAAGGTGGGTCGTCCACGAAAAAGACCGTGAGAGTCAGCGGAACATCACCATCTCCCAGGTCACCTGGCCTGGCACCTGGCCCTCTGGCCCTCTGGCCCAACAGCAGCACAGCAGCAAAGGACATTCTCTGCCACATGGCCTTGCTGGTCACTGTCTGACCAATGTTGACAAAGACTGTGGCACAGACTCTGATGACTGTCAATGGCAAGGACACCAACTCCCCCTGTGAACTTTGGATTCTACACTCCTGCCAAGCACCTCTTGTCACCCCCCAAACACGTACCCCAGCACTAATAAAATTCATCACAATCACAAGATGATGCCGTCATTTTGCATTATTCCACTACATGTGTGTGTTGTAAAGTCAAACCATGCCTGATTTCTGAATTAACTCCAAACCTCCATACCCTGGGGTCTGAGTCTAGCACAGGACACACATGGGTCACAACGTACCATCCAAGACAGACATGGAGCACCATACTCACCCGTGATGGGCCCAACCAGCTGAGGGGGTGCCCGCACAACTGTGCCTACAGACCTATTTAGAAGAGCAACAGTCATGCGCAGAGGTCAGGGATCATGTGGAGTGTCCTGGGGTGGGAATCCCAGGTATGTGTAGACACGTGGCAGAACCATGTCCTGCATGCTTGAGTCAGGTGGATGTGGAGAATGGTGGGGCAGCCAAGGTTGGATGCATGGAGATGGCACAATTGGGTGTTGGATCACAGTGCCACAAGGTTGTGTTGTGGTTGTGGGCTGCATCCTGAGTGTGTGCGTGAATTGAGAAGGTCATCCTGCAGCTGGCAGTGATCCACTCCCCCCATCTCTGTTGGACATTGATGTGGCCTGGTCGCCGGATGTAGTAGCAGAGCTGTGCAGATGCACCCTGGATGTGGACAAGTATCATGGGATTTCTAATGCACATGTCCGTAGAGTGCAGGGTAGGATGAGACACGGATGTCGTAGTTGACCTGGGGGATGGTCTCCCTCTTGCCTTGAGGTGGATGGAACTGGGGATCTTGTGCATAATGCAGAGTGTGCTGCCGCATGACGCACAGATGCTGCTGATCAGCATAGCACATGTCAGCAAGCAATCCATGATGGACATAATCTCGTTTGCGTGGACACTGGGTGCCCTTGCAGCAGGGCCTGCAGCAGCATGCGCCATGTCAAGGAAACAATGCCACAAGTAGCACACAAATACAAGGATCTCAGGAAGGAACCATGCAAAAGGTGTATGTCAAGGAAGGAATGTCTGGTTCAACATGGCACACACACACACAATGGATTCACATGCAGCACAGTGGCCGTCGTGGAGACTGACATGCCACAATACCTACACAGCCATGGACATCATGCACAATACAGAATCTAATCCCTGACAAACAGCTTGCATCATGCTACTCTACACATAGACTCATATGCACCATCTCTGAGAACAATGCCAGACATGCCGCATGCACAGTGGCAACAGACCACCATTGACAGAGATGAGGCACCTTGGAGGCAGAGGGACACCTTTATTAGTCATGTGTGTCGGAATGCTAATGCAACTCTGTCAACACATACACAGGTCATGTGGATGAACACGTGAGACCAACACTGGCACCCCCCTTACCACCACAGATGCTGGAAATCCATGGCACTGGCACACAAGTGACGGGTTACAGCTAAACACCCCCTGTTGCTCACGGAGAGCCTGCTATACACCATTGAGCCCCTAATGGGGAATTCACACACCATGTCAACCCGGTGCAACCCGTATGTATCCGAGGGCAGTGTTACACACATTGATGGCTCCATCACAATCCACAATCCCATTACAGATGACTGTCACCAAGTCTGACCATCAATTCAGGTGAATTCTGCTCCAGGTCATGTGCCCCATGGTGAATCTACATGTATGTAAAGTATCCAAACATGAACAGGAGCAGTGCACACACATTCAAAACAAATACCACTCCCAAAAAGCCGTGCTGCATCCCTTACCCGAAGGAGATTTTCGAACTTGTCCGTGCATGTAACGCTGATTCAGCACATGTTGCTGTGTTCATGAGGAATAGCAGGAGCACAACAATGCCACCAGCAGACAGCATGCGCAAGTACCTGTGGATGAGAGACACACCAGAAGTCAGCCAAAAGAAGCACATCCGCATGCATGGGCATGTACTCGACACGTATAAGGTTGTCAACATGCGAGGTGACAATGATGACTCTGGAAAAACATTCTTCTATTGCACCATCACTCGAGTGACACATCCAAACACACCTCTGACTCACTTGGAAGACATGCAGATGGACACACACATTGCAACACATGCCACACACAGCCAAATGCGTGCACACTCAGACACTGGAACTCACCACTAAGCAAAGAAGTCGCGTATGAGCCGACTCCGCATGTCCTCTACCGCCTCCTCCTCCTCCACATCACTTGCCTCGTGCCCAAGCCCTTCATCCTCCACGGGTGGATGGTCCTGCTCATCTGGATCCAGGATGAGTGGCACACCTTTCTCCACTGCCATGTTGTGCAGCATGCAGCACACGAGGAATATCTTGCAGACCTTCACCGGTGCATATGGGAGTGCGCCACCGGTCTTGTGGAGGCAACGGAATCGGCTCTTCAGGAGGCCAAACGTACTCTCTATCACTCGCCTGGTCCGCCCATGGGCGTTGTTGTAGCGGTGATCGGGAGCCGTGCTGGGGTTGCAGAGAGGCGTGATCAGCCATGGCATGTTGGGATAGCCAGCGTCCCCTACATGGAAACATCATGGACAAGAGTGGGTCAGGAGGAGCAGTAAGACAGGAAGATGACGTTAAATACAGGACTGCCAGAGTATAACCACCAACAATACATGCTCATTCGTTGCGCAGCTGCAGCATCATTTCAGGCACCCTGCTACGCCTCATGATGTACGCATCGTGTGCTGATCCTGGAAAACGAGCACAGACATGTGAAATCACCATGTTGGCAAGACACACCGCAAGGGCATTAATGGAGTGGTAATGCTTGCGGTTACGGAAGGCTACCTCCTGTGCCTGTGGTGGTACCAAAGCCACATGTGTCCCATCTATGGACCCAATGACATGGGGCATCCCTCCCAGGGCATAGAACTCACGCTTGACAGCTGTCAACTGCTCAGGAGTTGGGAATTGAATGAACTCATCAAGGTGCTCCAACATGGCCTCTAAAAAATCATGCAGAACATGGCTGAACATGGTTTGGGACATCCCACCGACATGGGCAATGGTATGTTGAAAGGTACCCGTGGCCAAGAAATGTAGGGCTGCCATCACCTTCATCTTGGGTGTCAGTGCACCAGGATACCTGTGTAGCGGTTGGAGGTGTGCTGCCAGCCGTGTCGTCAAGTCCTCAATCAAACGTTGGGGGAAGCGGTAGCGGCGTATACAGTCATTTTCCCGCATGTCAGCCAAGTCCGGAATTGGTCGAAGGAGAGGCGGAGCCCTGCAGTGAATTAGAAGGGACAACGAAGAGTGAGTACAGTACACCACCAATGTCAATGTACAGAGCACATGCTCAACAGGCAATACACATATGCCACATACAGAGTCAGGTCTGTGCAATATGCCCTGGACACGTATGCCAGGCATGTGACACTCCTACCAAGAGCCAGCTACAAACGTTGATTCTCAACCTCATTATGCCATGCCATGAAACTAGCTGTGGGCCAGTGTAAGTGAGCAGGCAGACGCATTACAGGAGTTACAGACATCCACATATGTGCAGAAGAAGGATGTTTATTGTACAGACAGGTTGCGGAACACTAGAGGCACAGGTCACATGTAATAGAAAAAGGACAGACCACACACCTTGCCATGAAGGATTACATGTCAAGACTGATCACACATACATTGAGAGTATGCAGATATGTCCTTGTTTTGAAAGTCTGTGTCGATGCAAACATACACACCTTACGTCGGATTACACATGTGTGCTGGTATGCGTAACAGTGTGCCATGCCCATCTACACACAGACACATGTTGGTTGCAGCAACAGCAGATGCATTTGACCAAACACCTACAGCAAACCTATGGGAACACACGACACACACATGACATAGCTACAGCGTGCAACACGGGCATTCACTTGTCAGGGGTAACATTCCGTGTACCTGGCATCAGGGGACATTTGCGGGTGTCGGTGACTGTGGCATGCCAGTGACGCATGACCCACCAAGTCAGTACTACATGCACACATGTCAAAGGAGTGAAGGGGATGTGTGGCACATAGGGCACCATCACACATGACATGTGTACACAGCCCATCATACTGTAATTAGCTTCACACCTCAGGAGTATGGTGCCACATCACAGCCTGACCCACCTGTGCCCGACACATGTAGTACTGCACAGACGATGCCTTGATGTCCAGCCTTGGCCATGTATGACAGCTCAATTCATTCCTGTGTGCCGCCTGTCACCACTGTCAGGTGTGAATCCCACCGTACATATGCTCCGAGGGCGTGTGTGGGGTCCCTATCACTATGGTGGTGCTGGTGTATGCGTACACCATAGTGATACGGACCGTACACGCGTGTGTACGGTCCCTATCACTATGGTGGTGCTGGCGCATGCGTACGCCTTAGTAGTCCGGACCGTACACACACGTGTGTACGGTCCCTATCACTATGGGGGTGCTCGCGTACGTGTATGCCATAGTAGTCCGGACCGTACACACGCGTGTACGGTCCGAACTACTATGGCGTACACGTACGCGAGCACCCCCATAGTAGTCCGGACCGTACACACATGTGTGTACGGTCCGGACTACTATGGTGTACACGTACGCGAGCGCACCCATAGTGATAGGGACCGTACACGCGTGTGTACGGTCCGGACTACTATGGCGTACACGTACGCGAGCACCCCCATAGTAGTCCGGACCGTACACACGCGTGTGTACGGTCCGAACTACTATGGCGTACACGTACGCGAGCACCCTCATAGTGATAGGGACTGTACACACGTGTGTGTACGGTCCGGACTACTAAGGCGTACGCATACGCCAGCACCACCATAGTGATAGGGACCGTACACACGCGTGTACGGTCCGTTGCAATGCATTTAGGGTGCCCTAGGGCTGTGGGACGCACCGTACCTGTGTTGTGACATAGGATTGCCATAGGGGACACATGAGGGACAAGTATAGGAGCCTAAATGCATGCTGGTTGTCATGAAGACCGAGTTTCAGGTTTGAATTTAGCATCATGTGGCCAGGTGCCGCCTGTCACCACTGTCAGGTGTGAATCCCACCGTACATATGCTCCGAGGGCGTGTGTGGGGTCCCTATCACTATGGTGGTGCTGGTGTATGCGTACACCATAGTGATACGGACCGTACACGCGTGTGTACGGTCCCTATCACTATGGTGGTGCTGGCGCATGCGTACGCCTTAGTAGTCCGGACCGTACACACACGTGTGTACGGTCCCTATCACTATGGGGGTGCTCGCGTACGTGTATGCCATAGTAGTCCGGACCGTACACACGCGTGTACGGTCCGAACTACTATGGCGTACACGTACGCGAGCACCCCCATAGTAGTCCGGACCGTACACACATGTGTGTACGGTCCGGACTACTATGGTGTACACGTACGCGAGCGCACCCATAGTAGTCCGGACCGTACACACGCGTGTGTTCGGTCCGAACTACTATGGCGTACACGTACGCGAGCACCCCCATAGTGATAGGGACCGTACACGCGTGTGTACGGTCCGGACTACTATGGCGTACACGTACGCGAGCACCCCCATAGTAGTCCGGACCGTACACACGCGTGTGTACGGTCCGAACTACTATGGCGTACACGTACGCGAGCACCCTCATAGTGATAGGGACTGTACACACGTGTGTGTACGGTCCGGACTACTAAGGCGTACGCATACGCCAGCACCACCATAGTGATAGGGACCGTACACACGCGTGTACGGTCCGTTGCAATGCATTTAGGGTGCCCTAGGGCTGTGGGACGCACCGTACCTGTGTTGTGACATAGGATTGCCATAGGGGACACATGAGGGACAAGTATAGGAGCCTAAATGCATGCTGGTTGTCATGAAGACCGAGTTTCAGGTTTGAATTTAGCATCATGTGGCCAGCAGAAGTCGGTTGGAGACAATTAACTTTGTTGCAATGTGGTTGTTGACATTACATCATGCTCAATTTTAAAACCATGCATAGCCTGTCACTGGGGTAGTTTTAAATTGATTGGAGGACACGTAGGATGCAAATGTGACTGAGCCAATCACTCTGTACTCCTGTAAATGAAACAGGCCAGCAAGGAAGATATAAGGCAGCCAGGTCCCTTGAGAGAGCACTTGCCTGCACATCCCTTCATTACACAACACTGCTGCTGCTTGTCATTCCTCTGGCACCATGTCCAGGTCTGTGGAGAGGGCCCAGGCATTCACCATGGAGGAGAATATGGTGTTGCTGGATGTGATCCTCCCACAGTACACCATGCTGTATGGTCGACCAGGGGAGCAGGTGAGTGCAGACCCCACTAGCTTAAACTGTGCCCCTCATTTTTACTGTGACTTCTGGCATTGTGTCCAGGTGTGACAGACATGCAGGGTTCTTCATAGTGGTTCCCAGGGGGGGGGGAAGGGCTCATGTCTCCCATGCAGAGCATGCTGTAGTTCCTGTGTGCACAACGCACTGGCATGGTGCTTACTGTGACGATCACTGCATGGTGCATGCCGCTTTCGGACTGCCTAATCCTCCTGGAAATGTTGTTCCTACAGTCCTGCTGTAAGTCTGTGCTCCCCCCAGGGTGACAGGTGCCAGGACCCACAGATGTGTGTCTGTTCAGTGTACCTGTGGTGAGAGTGTCCAAATGATGTGTCCGTCCCCTGGACATTGGTGTGTGTGTGTGAGTCCCCTGTCATGTGGGTGTGTGCATATGTGGAGTGTTGCACCCCAGCTGCATGTGGGATGGATACACCCTGGCCATCTGATGTGAGCAGGGAGCTGTGCTGGATGTCTGCCGTGCTGAGACAGCCCCACATCTGTGACACCCCCAGTCTAGTGGCACATGTGCAGAGTGAGGTTTATAGCGGCAGTTGCCAATGCCAGGTGATTGTTCAGTGCCTGTGTGTGTCTGTGTACTCTGCTGAGGTGGCGTAAGTGGGCTGGGGCATGTGACTGCTTAGGGGTACTGTTCAGATTCCTGTTGTAGCTTGGGATGCACAGTGTGAGCCTGCATCATTGATTGTGTTGCACCCCTCATGCCACCTGTGTACTTTCAATGGCACCTACTGCATTTGCCCATTCCCAGGAGGATGATGTCACTATGACAAAGGTGCAATGAGTTGGCTGCATACTGTGGCCAGTTCAAACATGCATGATTTGTAATATGTGTGTCTCTGTATCATTGATAAGGTGGATTGATGTATTGTCACTTTTGCATCCTCACAGGTAGGCGTCTGTGCCAAGGGGGAGATCTGGAAGCAAGCCGTCAGTGCCGTGAGGAGGACGGATGGTCGGAAGTGGCGCCTAGCCCAGGTGAGGAAACGCTGGCAGGACATCCGGTGCTGGACGCGGAGGATCGCACGGGTCCTGCTGGGGGACTCACCTGAGAGCCACAAAAACCGTGGGCGCCGCCGTCAGACCCACATCCATAAGCGTGTGCTGGCGGTGGTCTTCCCTGACTTGGATAGGCGCCTAGCGGAGAAGCAGCGGCAGGAAGGGGGTAGGTACATGTGTGTTTGTAGTGTGTGACCAGCCTTTGGAAGTGCGCAGTTGCATGGATACACTGCCAGGGTTTAAATGTGCAGTGCATATCTGTTGGAGGGAGGACCACCGGGGAGTCGGGGAGACTACTCCGGGGTACCTTCCTACCGCAAAGTTATAGCCGAGCGCCGCTGAGAAGCCCCCTAGGGGAGGTCCTTCTCCTATGTTCGTACTAGGCCCAGTAATACCACCACACAGGACTCCGTATCAGTTGCTTAACTTGGTTCTTTATCAATCGTAGTACGTTCAATATTTACAGTGGGATCGAGGGATCCAGTAAGAGTCTCAATGTCTTTAGAGGGATAAGGTAGCGGGACAGTCTTAGTACCAGCCAGGTACGGGAAGGCGCTGCACCAGACCTTGTGTGCTGGACTCGGAGCGACTCGGACGTGGAGAGCCGCGACGGCGTCTGCAGGGCTCGGGTGATAGTTCCGCTTGGGTCGAGCCGCGACGGCGTCTGCAGGGCTCGGGTGGTAGTTCCGCTTCGGTCGAGCCGCGACGAGGTCAGCTGGGCTCTGATGGTAAAGTTCAACAAGGTCGGGCCGCGACAGCGTCAGCAGGGCCCCAAAGGTTCGTGAAGGTCTTTAAGCACGGTGGAGCCGCGACGTCGTCAGCAGGGCTCAGAGGTGGGTTCAGGATGAGTCTTCTTCCGTAGGGTCAGCCGCGATCCGATCAGCAGGGCTCTTGACTCCAGGATACAACTACTGTCCTGCTGTCGGGTCGCCCCAGATATAGGACTGCAGCCCTTTGATGTCCGGACCCTTGCGCCCGGAGGGGGCGGAGAGGCCGGGTAGGGAGTGGCCAGACGCCCAGCAGGAGAGGCGCCAGGCCCCAGAGAGCTGTGGGGCGATCGCACCTAGGTGTGGAAGGACGGTTGGGGGTCCCATCGATACTGCCATCTGCCGGGAGTGGGAAGGGTTCACGTGGTATCCCCCTGGCCAGGGGTTGGCGCCTTGATGTCGGGCCTCACTGGGACAGAGGCCGGGTGAAGCGGGGTCACGCAGGTGGTCACGTGGCGTGACGTATAATAAAAAAATGGAGGAGCCCCGAGGTGTATGGGATCTCGTGCGGGATGGGGAACAGGACCACGCCACGAGGCCGGCTCCCACAATATCCTGTTCCCCAAAGTGAAGCGGTGCTGTTCTTCCTCCCTTCCCTTCCTTGCCATGTGTTCCCTGGTCTGTGTGTAGTCACTCTTGCACAAGGTCATCTAGGCTGGCAGTAACTCCAAGTGCCCAATGCTTGCAGCATCATGTGTGGGGGTGGTGTGTAACAGGTTTTTGCACGTTGCCTGTGCCCTGGCCAGTTCAGTCATTGTGGGGTCCATGTTAGTTGGCACTGATGCTGAGTCCCGACATGGGAGTATGTGTTTCATGTGTACTGCCTTACTGCCTGCATGTCGAAATTTGTGCCCTCTGACATGATGTGCTTGAGTGTGAGATGTGCATAGTGCAGGGATGGTGGCTTGTGTTCCAGTCATATCCATCCAGGGCCATGGAGTAGTGTGGCCACTACAGTCCCCTGGGGCACCTTTTCCTAGGTATCATGTGTGTCATCAGACAATGTGGACATTCTCTGTGTCTTCAGCATAGTTTGGGCCCTGTGGCATAGTACCATGGCCTCATTAGAATTCACGTATACTGTGCTACATGTGTCCACTGTACAGGGTGACCTAAATTAGCTGGTGCATACTCACAGGGGCCAGTGCCTGTGTGTCTTGGTACAACTATCTGATGATGGTTGTTTGTGGACAGGCGCACCAGGGGTAGTTTGTGTGCGATCAGGATTAATTGCAGGCCATGTGTTTTCATCCCAGACTAAGAGGTGTAAGTGCTTCCTCTGTCTCAATCACATTGTCTCAGGTAGGGGGGGGTTAGTGCGGGCAAGGCCTACATGTCCAAACCTGAAGTCTCCTTGTTCGGTCTGGCCAGTGTGTGATGTTTGTGTGGCCAAAAACTCAAGGTGCAGTGCCCCAGTCATGTTGGCCATGGTTTTCAGTATTACCTTTGCAGCATGTGCCAAGAGTTGCTAGACATGATTCCTGCTCATCCCTTTCTTGGCTACGCTGTGTGTCGCTGATGCTGTGCTAGATTGTCCCCAGAGCCTGGCTCCTCTGTACAATTTGATATCAAGTTATTTGCTATTGTGTCATGCTCTCCATATTTTAACAGTGGCATGGTGGGTCAACAAACTGTGTGTTGCAGGGACTACATATGTACCTTGTATTGTAGATGTTACTCTTGTAGCTTTTCAGGCTATGCACTGTGACCTATGTAGAGTTGACTCATGTGACATATATATACAGGTGTCTGATTTCTCCTGTCTCTTCACCTTGCCCACAGCATCGTCGGGGGACTACGAGGGAGACACTGGCACGGACCGTGAGGAGGGAGCGAGCACCAGTGCCAGCAGTGCAGAGTTGTCTGGCACATCGAGTGGCACGGAGGCCGACGGGAGTGCAGCGGAGGACCTGTCCAGTCAAACCACCACTGACTATGACCCAGACGGGTCCGAGGCTGAGCACTCCGAGGGGGCGGAGGCTGCTCCCACAGCTGACAGCAGCACTCCATCGCTACCCGCCCCCTCCATTCCGCTCACCGGCCTCCCACTTGCTTGTGTCCCTTCCCGCCGTGCTAGGTCACCACGTGTCTCCTTCTTGCCAGGCACCGCACCCCCTGCCCCTCTCTCCACTGCTGCCACCAATGCCGAGTCTGTGGACATCCTGCGGCAGTTGCAGGTTGGTCAGACTGCGATGCTTAATGTCCTCCATGGCCACAGCCAAGTGATCAACCAGATGGAGGCATACATGGAGGGCATTTCAGCTGCGCAGTCTGACCAACGCAACTTGCTGAGGTCCATAGACTCGACACTGACTGCAGCATTGGGTCTCCTGCAGCGCTACGTCCCCCCCTCTACCCCTGCAGCATCCACACTTCCCACTCCCATTCCTGTCCACAGCACACCCAGACGTAGCCATGCACGCACACCACCAGACACAGGCACCACACCACCAGGGAAGGCAAAGCGCACACCTCCTGGCACGCACACACAGGGTGAAGTAGGCACACCCACTGGGTCGGGGGGAAACGGAAGACACGCAGCCAGAGTGGGAGTCCACATTCTTCACGACCACCACCCTCCAAATCCACTCCCCTCAGCTCTCCTGGCCAGGATTCCACCAAAGACTCCTTCATGGCCGCTCTGTCCCTGAGCCCCACAGTGACACCACCCCGCAAGCGGTCAAAGGAGTCCCTGGTCAGGGTGGTTGATTCCCCCCCCCTGTCCACACCCTCCCCAGGTAGCGCTGCGACCCATCCCTGCGACCCCCCCCTCCTTGAGGCCTGTGGTTCCTTCGGGTGCAGGGGAGACGCTGGGCGACCTGGCAGCAGTGTGCAGCGCCGTGCTCCAATCCACCTTTGGCGCTGCCCCACCCCCTGTGTTGGAGTCGTCCGTCCCGCCACCCACAACACCTACCCTTGCCCCTCCTGTCCCTGCGGTGCCTGGTCCTTCCCCCCACATGATGCCCCCCCGTGGATGACAAGGTAGTCTGAACTGTGCAGGCAAGCTAGGGGACACGCATCCCAATGTGTCCCCCACCTGGATTGGAACTATGGACTGCCCTATGGGCCTTGTGCATTTTGAACTCTTCGTACAATTCATTTTACAACATTGCTGAATAAAGCTATTTTATTTTCCTTGGCACACTACTGCTTTTCTGGCATTGCTGTTGGTGGTGCTGCTCCATGATTTGGGGTGGCGATAATGTGTTAGGTGTCTGGGATATGTTGTAGTGTGCTGTTCGTGGGGTGGACCCTGTTATCTGTGTGCCATCACACGGTATTTGCTATCAAACTTTGCTCATGTTAGCTGTTACTGCATTGTGACATTGTCCCAAGGTGTCTACCTTCCTCTGTGGACCCTGACATCTTCCCTGCAGGGTGTTGTGAAGACATTTGTGCAGTGCTGTGTCTACATTTGCTGGGTGTGTGACGGACCCCTTCAACTTTGGCCATGCATGCTGGCCAAAGTCTCCTCCTGCATCATTTGTGTCATCCTTGGGGGTCACTGTACTTGTGACTGGAGTATATTGACAGGACTTCATGTGTACATGTTCCCTTTTCCGCAGTATGCATGTGTGTACTCCCAGCCTCGCACACATGTGTTTCGTGTTCTGCTGGGTCTTTGAGCACCTGACTGCCAATTGTGGGCATTGTATCTGTGTGTACTCAACCCCTTTCTTTCCATGGGCACAGCTGGGGGGGACTCTGCACCCACCCCTCCTATGTCTGGGCACTGCTGGGAGGACTCTGCACACACCCCTCCTGTGTCTGGGCACTGCTGGGAGGACTCTGCACACACCCCTCCTGTGTCTGGGCACTGCTGGGAGGGCTCTGCACCCACCCCTTCTATGTCTGGGCACTGCTGGGAGTGATAGGCACACACCCCTCCTATGTCTGGGCACTGCTGGGAGGACTCTGCACACACCCCTCCTGTGTCTGGGCACTGCTGGGAGGACTCTGCACACACCCCTCCTACGTCTGGGCACTGCTGGGAGTGATAGGCACACACCCCTCCTGTGTCTGGGCACTGCTGGGAGGACTCTGCACACACCCCTCCTGTGTCTGGGCACTGCTGGGAGTGATAGGCACACACCCCTCCTGTGTCTGGGCACTGCTGGGAGGACTCTGCACACACCCCTCCTGTGTCTGGGCACTGTTGGGAGGACTCTGCACCCACCCCTGCTATGTCTGGGCACTGCTGGGAGGACTCTGCACTCACCCCTCCTGTGTCTGGGCACTGCTGGGAGTGATAGGCACACACCCCTCCTGTGTCTGGGCACTGCTGGGAGGACTCTGCACACACCCCTCCTGTGTCTGGGCACTGCTGGGAGGACTCTGCACCCACCCCTCCTATGTCTGGGCACTGCTGGGAGGACTCTGCACCCACCCCTCCTGTGTCTGGGCACTGCTGGGAGTGCTAGGCACACACCCCTCCTATGTCTGGGCATGTACGGTCGGGACATACACAGGTGTGGGTACCCTCCATTCATACACGGGTGTGGGTACTCTCCGTACATACACTGGTGGGGTGGGGGTACGGTCTGTACATACACTGGTGGGGTGGGGGTACGCTCCATTCATACACGGGTGGGGGTACGCTCCGTACATACACTGGTGGGGTGGGGGTACGGTCCGTACATACACGGGTGGGGAGTTGGTACGCTGCATGCATACACGGGTGGGGGTATGCTCCATTCATACACGGGTGTGGGTACACTCCGTACATACACTGGTGGGGTGGGGGTATGGTCCGTACATACACTGGTGGGGAGGGGGTACGCTCCATTCATACACGGGTGGGGGTACGCTCCGTACATACACTGGTGGGGTGGGGGTACGGTCCGTACATACACGGGTGGGGAGTTGGTACGCTGCATGCATACACGGGTGGGGGTACGCTCCGTACATACACTGGTGGGGTGGGGGTACGGTCCGTACATACACCGGTGGGGAGTTGGTACGCTGCATGCATACACGGGTGGGGGTACGGTCCGTACATACACTGGTGGGGTGGGGGTATGGTCCGTACATACACTGGTGGGGTGGGGGTACGCTCCATTCATACACGGGTGGGGGTACGCTCCGTACATTCCCGTACCCACGGTTTGCAGGCCTGGGAACGTACCGTCCCCAGGCCTTACCCACGTTCGAATGGCCTGGGTACGGGCCGTACCAGCATTGTTGGGGTGATGTGGGGGTATGCGTGGTACGACCCGTACCAACGCTCTGAGGGCCTGGGTACGGTGCAGACCCCCAATGGGGTGCCGTAGTGGTACGCACCGTCCCCAGCCCTTCAGAGCGTGGGTACGGGTCGTACCACGCGTAACCCCACATCACCCCAACAATGCTGGTACGGCCCGTACCCAGGCCATTCGAACGTGGGTACGGGCCGTACCGCCATTGTCGGGGTGACGTAGTGGTGGGCGTGGTACGGCCCGTACACACGCTCTTAAGGCCTGGGGATGGTACGTACCGGTATTGTTGTGTTGCCGGTTCGCGTCAACATCCACTTCCGTTGTGGCGGACGCTTGCGTTGCTGGAGACGCCCCCACCCCCTCGAGGTGACCAGGTCCTGCAGGTCAGGTATGTCCACGCCATGTGTGATTTGTGACTTGTGTGGGGGTTATGTGTCCTGCCCCTGCCCCCCCCTTTGCCCCTGGGTGTTATTCTGACCTTCTGCGGCGTCTGCGCCGGTGCCTGTAGAGCAGGTGGACTGCTATGAGGGCTGGGATGACACGTAGGTTCGGGTCCATGGCTGTCCGTCGCGTACAGGTGCTCCTTGTGCGTGTCGTCCTGATTTCCCGGCAGTTTTTGGCAGCCGGAAAATATAATCCGTACTTCCTGGTTCGTGAACTGCAGCCTGCATGCGTCCCGACGTCACGTCGGAGCATTCCCGGATCACATTCGTATGTATATTTTCGTCGGTCGGTGTTTGGTACGATTCGTACGGAAATGGTGTTTCCATGGGAATCGTACTTCCATGTTTGCAATGTTTATTTCCCGGGTACGAGTCGGACGGAAAAAACGCTCCGACCGACGGTTCGTACCCGGTTTCTCCAGGATCCGAATCGGCACCATAGTGTATGTCAAATGTTTGTTTTTAGGAATGCTTATTTAGTGAATTAGTAATATATTGAAAGTTTATTATATTTAATAATTCGTTGCCTTTGTAAAATTTTAAAAAAGGAAAAATTATTGAGTATTTTTTGTAATACTCGAGTATTAATTTTAATACTCGAGCATTGATTTTAATAAACGCTTTGCATTTCATTAAATTAACGTTCAGTTTTTCTCTACATTTTAAAACACTCCCCCACTCAAAACCCCCTCATTTCCCTGCATCCCGTGCCAGGTTTTATTTTACAAAAAAAAAAAACACAATATTTATGCGTTGTAAAGGTATGCGTTATATTTGAATTCGTTGTAATAGCACTTTAGAACTAATAACACTATATCGCGTTGTAACAGTATTCGTTGTAAAAACATGCGTTGTAAAGGTATTTGCGTTGTTAAAAATGCGTTGTAAAGGCATGCGTTGTAATAGTATGCATTGTAACGTCATACATCCCACTTTTTGTACGTGTACACCCTGCAAGCTGAGCTCTAAAGGACACACTGTGTGCAAGCTGAGCTTTGGAGCTCGCAATATTTAAGACATTCTCTTGGCTCGATCGGGAGCTGAGCTTGCACGGTCTACGCAGACGGAGCTTTTTCTTACCTGCCTTCTGCTCAAAAAACACCTCTTTGCCCCTAAGTTACGGGCAACTTTTCCAGCGTGACCTGCCATGGAAGTCGCCATCTTCAACCGGAACTGAGCTATGCCAAATGTCAGAACAGACAGCTCGAGCAACGAGAACGTGGCGTGCGAGACGTGCCTGGGGACTGGAGGCGGAGCGCTTGAGGGCTGGACTGAGTGCTGCTTCGAGGATCGATTCACTCGCTGTCGTTGAGGTCCTAGGCTAGAATTGCCTATTGCAGAAGCAGGTTGAGGGCATTTTGATTTGAATAAAGGGCTACAGTTAATAAAGTTCATTAAACGGGCTCTGTAGGACAGAGCTGCGCTGCAAAAAAATAATTGCCTC
This sequence comes from Triturus cristatus, assembly GCF_964204655.1. Classification (NCBI taxonomy): domain Eukaryota; kingdom Metazoa; phylum Chordata; class Amphibia; order Caudata; family Salamandridae; genus Triturus; species Triturus cristatus. Next base: position 966,840,904 of record NC_140589.1, read on the forward strand.
ACGGAGAACATCAAAGCGGCCGCAGAAGTGAAAGTGATCGCGTTCAAACATCAAAGCGGCTGTGCGGCCGCGAAAGTGAAAGTGATTGCGATAAAGTGCGGTGCGCGCGCCCGCGCACATGCACTGTAGCTCTAGGTTGGCCACGGTGGCACTTTTTTGAGCCCTCTCAATAAGTCTCGCCAGCCCAGCGCATGCGCTGGGTCAGGCGAGACCTAAAAACAGTACCTTACTGGTTTGTGTAACCACATATTGCCCTCACACGACAAAGTTTAAGAAAATCATACGCAAAAACTAGCACTTGATTTTTTGCTAGTCTTTAATTTGTCCTCCCTATATTTGCCATGAAGAAATGTCCAAGTGTGAGATCACAAATCGTGAGAGAAAGCTCGATCCAACCAAAGAAGCGTAGTGATCTTCTAACAGCCTGGAATATGAAGCCTATACAGGGCCACCACAAATGTGGACAATGCATTGTCTGCAACCAGACATTGAAGGACGAACCTTCACTGATGGAAAAATAAACTGGATCCACAATGAATTCTCGAATTGCGAAACCAAAAATGTAGTGTACGCTGTGATTTATCCATGTAAAAAGATCTACATTGGAAAAACTAATCAAGAAGTCAGGCACCACATTGTTCAACACAAGTCCAGAATTAAAACGAATTCTGTCACAGCACCCATGGTCAATCATTTCCATCCAATGGGCCACTCAGAAAAAGACTTATTTAGGACAGTGCTAAGCGTGATCCACGCAGACCCCAGAGGAGGAGACTTGGACAGCACACTTGTGTGCAAAGAGGCATACTTGATTTTGAAATTTAACACTGCCTTTAGAGGGCTTAATGAAATGTCCGAGATGAACAAACTACAATAGAGGCTCACGTCCTGTTTAAATTCACACTGCAACTCCTATAAGTCTTGTGTCTATAAGCTATAATCGTGATTCACACACTACAGCTCCCAGAATTCCTTAGAATAGCCTCTGGTGCTTGATTGAGCATGCCAAGTGCGCGAGTCAGGGGTACACGCGGGTGGACAGCGTCCACCCACTATTTTTACAGGGTGGACGCTGTCAACCCTGCCAAGAAGTTGGACCCCACTAAAAAATGTGCTGAATTTGTCCTGGTGTTATTTGCAAACACCGGGACACATTCAGCAGCGCCTGCACGAGTCTCCAGGCTGGGAGCAGTCAGGAGCCCCACACTTAGAAGTAAATGCAGCAAGAGGAAACAAAGGCTCACACCTTGTTAGCACTTTACACATACTTGAGAGAAGCAGCTTTTCACTCTGTTAACCTGTTTACAAGATATGCATTCACTGTAAGAATGTCAGATGCATTGGTCTTTCCCTGTATTTACACAAAATAAATGGAATTTATACAGTGCTTACTACCCCTGAGGAGGCGTTGAAATAATTTAAGAACCACTATTTTTTCTTGTAAAGCACTATGGGTAGAGGAAGGTGCGATGACAAAAGGCAACACTTTTATGCATAGCTTTCAAAAGTGTGAATCTTCTGCCTCAATCCGGAGGGTTTGCGCGTATACTCAAAAGGTGCTCCAATGTACTCATGATAGACCCGCTAAACATATACGTAAGGGCTCAAGATCCGATGTCACTTCTTATGATGCCACTTCCTGTGATGTCATACACCGTGATGTCACGCGCCTTGATGCCACTTGCATTCTGATTAACTAGGTTAGCCCCCCACTTCTTTTTTTTTAAGACTTGTGCCGTGAGCATGCCTTAATTTTCAAAGTTATTGAAGAAAGCCGCCATGTGTTGACGTCCTGATTCGAATGAGCCCTGGCAGTGATACACGGATTTAGTATCAGAAACGTAAGTGCTTCAATAGTCCTCAGCTAAGCCATATGTAAGTTTCTTTCACATTAATGTAAAAAATATAGCTGCACTAAGGTCAAATCCGCTCATACATATGAAGCAAGCCGGTCGAATTAGACTCCAAGAAACGTAGCAACATGTTAATCAATGCCTTGAAGTTTTCCTCGTTATGCGCATATAAAACTGACGATATGTGACGGACTTTCCATTCAAGTCTCCAGCTCTAGTGTATTTGCTTTTCCTTCACACTGCACGTGTGAAACAATGTATCCATTTAATGAGACGATACAAAGTACTAAAAAGTTCCTCTCTAACAAATGCATGCCGATCACGAAGCAAATCTTTTGCCTGCAGCACATTTCAAGATTTCAACTTAGCTTCTTCATAAGAGAAAAGACATCGAAACAAAGCTCCTCTCATTTTATTTTCAGACTCAAACAAGTCACGAATTAGGAATTTAGTGCTTAGACGCTGCCGATTATAATTCATCTCTATTTAAGAAAGGCAAAACTCGATCTGGCTCAAATACTCTATGGCAGAACGCATCTGTAATTAAATGTTTTAACATCTTTGTGCCAAGTGCGAGCAAATCAGGACTAATGCGGATTAAAAAAAAACACGACCCATTATCTGAAGCAGACCGCAAGCACAAAATGTAAAACTTTTCCTAAGCAAAGAAGCTTTAGAATAACGAGGAAGCTCCCCTTTTTCTTCCAGAATGATACAAGTGAAACAAGACAAGCCCGGCGGAGCGTGGCGCGCGCGCTTGGCGGGGGAGCGCATTCCAGGCGGGGGAGCGGACCCTTTGAAGTGCGATGCCAAACGGATGCATGGCGGCACGATGCGCGTGATTGTGCGCGTGCTCGCCATGCAATCCGCTTTTCGGAGCACTTTTAAATGCCCCTTACTATAGTCTCGCTTTAGCGATCGCAAGGCGAGACCTAAAAAGGACTCAGTTGCTGGCTACGGTTTCCCATTAGAGGTCCTTTGTCAAGTCCCAGCGAGAGGCTGCGGCTCCCTGAACCTCAAAGTGGCTAAATGTCAAAAGGGGAGCAATCCTTTGTCGCTAGTTGGACTACTGAGGACACTGCCACACTGGAGACTCACCGTGGTGTTGCTCGTGGCCACTGGGCTCCATCACAAGTAAACATTTTGACTTCTACATACACAGATTGCTATGATTCCTAACTTGTCTGGAGCACACAAAAGTATTATGTGGACATTTTACACACAAAGTTAATTGACTGTATATTTTTTTTGATAGAATACGAAAATATACATTAGTCTATACAGATATATATTCTCACCTAATGTACTGAAATTCAGCCAAATATATAGTACACATCTTATACAACAGCAAAACTGTTGTTTTCTATACATTCAAGGTACAAAGAGTACACTGTGCTGTTTGAGTACATAGTAAGTGTTCATCTTTTCCACCAGTCACTTCTTGATATCATTAGACATTGCAAACAGCCAACACTTGTTCGCCAGACTGACTTCTTTAAGGATATCAATAAGTTTCATCCATAGATTGGAGATAATAATGGCAAACCACAGAGAAACACCCTCTTCCACGCTCAGTAAACCACTTAAATATTTTAACAAATCACGTGAGTATACAGTGAAGTCCCAGTCAAGGTTTTATGCGCCACTAGGAGATAGTCCTCCACAAACTTAAAAGGTTGAAGCTATTTTATATATAGTGGAAAGTAGATACTTAGTCCACAAGTTGCGGTAAGGAATTCCACATAAGAGTCAATTTCAAAGCACCAATATTCTGATCGAGGTGCAACAGTGATGGGCCAAATATGTACGTATCCTTACGATGCTGTTCTCCTGAGCCACAATTCTCCCAATTATTGTCTGTAGTTAGTCCTATTTCCCTGGGGTTGTCATTGGGAGTTAGGGTTGCATGGATCCACAGAGAGTCCTTGCCCTGTTGGCAAGCCCTCCACATGCGCCGCACAACAGTTTCTTCAAGTTCCAGATGTATAGGGGGACAGTTAGGAGTCGAGCTATGGCTAAGTCCCTTGAGACCTCCCTAGCCATCATACTGCTATTGTTTCATGGACCCTCAACGGCCTCCTGAAAATATTCAAGCAGAGTGCTGTTCTTAAGACCTCCAAATGCTATTATGCAGACGTCCTGTTCTCCAGGAGACCTATCAGTTGGGCAATAGTTGCCTCTTCCTTGCAAGAAATAACCATGGTAGAGTTTTACATGCTGGCTTAGCTGAGTCACGTGGGGTTACAATTCTGCTCTCTATCAGGTTTCTTTTTACACTCTAACAAACATGACATGATGTCCAGAGTAGCCACATCACTGTCTCTGGAATTTTGGAGGGGTCGCCTTGCTCAATTATTAAAGTTCATGAGCCCCTCCTTGTCAGCCTGCTTAGAGTGTCTTGGAAACTCCAGGTGGGATGCTTATTGGAAGGATCTTTAATGGTACTGTAGATTGGGCATTGGACATATCAGAAACTCGTGGAGGCTTAACATGAGGCTCCACTTCCTTGTGTGCTTCGAGGTGGCGATGGGCTTGTGCAGCACGTGGCTCAGACTCTATCTGCACAGTGGTGGCGATATCTACTAATCTAGTCCTCATAATTGATACTCAAGGTTGGACTATTTGCTAGACCCCTAGTTAGAAATGAGGAGTATAGGACAGATGCAGGTGTTAGCTAGGGCTTTGCGGATTCTCCCTGAGCAGAATGACTCAAGGGGAAACAAGCAGTCATGGTGTGGGTGAGTGGTGAATCTGTGCCTGGAGGCTGACGGATCCTTAATTAAAATTGCATATCCTAGATGAAATATAAATATATTCTGTGCACATTTTAGCTCCGTTCACCCACATATGTGATTTGCACATATGTGGTAGAAGCTCGAAACAGATGCCATTTCCAGGATATCGCACATTCAGAGTCCACAATCCTAACTATTGACTTGCAACACTAGGCCACTCAGGACCCAACCCTCTGGCATACCAGTGATCACAGTAAGACTAAACTCAGGCAGCAATTGTTGGCAGACAGAGGCACGATCAGCTTGGCTGTTGTGAAAAACTGGGTTGTTGGTTGACTGGGGTGAGCCTTGGTCAAGCAGCAACCACAATTCTTGTCAGTGTGAGGCACAAGTCAACCCTAAATTAACCTGTGCTCAATCCTCTGGTAGTCAGAGCAGTCAGGCTTAACTTAGAGGCAATGTGTAAAGTATTTGTGCAACACTTCAAACAGAAATAAAGTGAAAACACCACACAAAAAGATCCCACACAAGTTAGAAAAATAGAGTAAACTTTAATAAATAAAACAAGACCAAAACTACAAGAATCCAATCAGTACATCTGGAGATCTGCAATTTTAAAGATTTCTCCAAAGATCACTAAGCGCTACCTGTGGATCACCGGTTGTGCCGGACCAAGACAAAGTCACAAGTTCAGGCCGACTGCAATAGAGCGTGGGCCAGCTACAGGAACCCAGCTAGGCCCACTTAACAGAGTACCTTAAATTGTGTTTTGCGGAGCGTCGCGATGATACGCGTTGTGCAGCCGAAGCGATGCATTGATTCGGAGGTTTGTGAAGACTGTGATGTAATTGTCAGTATCATCGTAGAGGATCCCCGTGACAGGACTTGTGATGTGAAGTCCAGCGTCGAGGATGCGGTGCTCAGTTAGGGCAATGCGTTCATTCAGAGCAGCTGCGAGGCTGCAGTGCAGAGTCTGTCATCGTGGCTGCCATTGATGAGAGGTGTGAGTGTGAGGATGCATCACACAGTGGCTGTTCCAATGTGCTGCGATGCAGGTCTTTACAATGGGTCTAATCCACGCAGCAGCTGCGATGCTTCGGTTGTGCTCGGGTTTGCGCTGAGCAGCAGAGGAGATGCATTTGTTCCGCTGTATCCGCAGAGGCTGGCAAGGTCAAGCCTGGGGTGGTACCACTTGGCAGGGTAGACTCTCAGATGGCAGAGTCCAGATGCAAGCGTGCTGGAAGCCTGTGGTGTCCCTGAGGCTTCAGATCAGGAGGCCAGTCAACTAGCCCTTCGAGTCACTCTAATTCTGGATTCAAGAGATGCAGGTCCAGTCCTTCCCACTCAGGCAAGAGGGCAGCACAGCATGGCAGCAGTCCTTCAATGCAGCAGTCCAGCAGTGGCAGTCCTTTCAGCAGCACAGCAGTCCTTCTTCCTGGCAGAGTATCCACAGGTCCAGAAGTGTACTGAAGTGGTGGTGTATGATGTCCAGTATTTATACCAAGTTGTGCCTTTGGAGTGAAGCTTCTGGAGGCAGGTCTTTGAGGTGAAAATGTGTCCTGCCTTCCTGGACCTGGCTCTAGACTAACTACACGGGGTATGCAGCTCTTTGAGTGGAGACAGGACACAGCCTATTCAAGTGTAAGTGGGGCTGTGTCCAGCTCCTTCCTCCCATCCTGCCAGTGAAGGCGCATCCAGTCATACTTAAGCTCCCCATAACATGTGGCTTTCTAGGAGGAATACACAAATCCCAACTGTCACCCACACCCAGTCATATGATCCAGAGACAGGCTGCAGGCACCAAATGGCTAAGGCAAGAACATGCTACATTTCTAAAAGTGGCATTTTTAAAAATTATAATTTCAAATCCGACAACCATAAATTAGGATTTTTCATTACACTTCCAGAGACACCAAACAAACTGCTTATCTGATCCTATGTGGAAATTACACTTATAAAATGTATCAAGGTAACTCAAATGTTATCCTATGGGAGAGGTAGGCCTTGTAATAGTGAAAAACAAATGTAGGAGTTTTTCACAACGAGGACATGTAAACTTCAAAAGTACATATCCAACTTTTTAAAAGCACTGCTCCCTGCCCTTTGGGGCTGGCCAGAGTCTACCTTAGGAGTGCCTTATATGTATTAAAAAGGAAGGTTTGGGCCAAGAAAAAGTTTATTTTGCCAGGTTGAAATGGCTGTTTAAAACTGTGCACACACGTGCACACAAGCGCACACACACGCATGCACACACATGCTGCAATGGCAAACCTGAGACATGTTTAAAGTGCCACTTAAGTGGGTGGCACAAGCAGTGCAGCAAGCCCACTAGTAGCATTTAATTTATAGGCCCTGGGAACAGGTAGTGGCACTTTACTAGGGACTTACAAGTAAATTAAATATGTCAACTGGGTATAAGCCATTCTAACATGTTTTAAGAATAGAGCACTTTAGCACTGGTTTGCAGTGGTAAAGTGTGCAGAGTCCTAAGGCCAGCAGAAACGAAGTCAGCAAAAACAGGAGCACAGATGGAAAAAAGTTAGGGGAAAAACCACACCAAGGATGTCAAGTCTAACAGATGTCCACCCAGATCATGCCCAGCCTCAATTCCATGCGGGTCCCAAGTAAACTCTCTGGCTGCGGATAACAGAGAGGCGAAGCTCCCAGCTGCAACGCGGCTGGGAACGGTTCTTCAGAGCCTGCTTGAATTGCTGCGTGAGCGCTGCCCCAACGGAATCCACTGTAAAATCCTCAGAGAACGGCACGGACAGAGGAGAAGGAAACTCCTCTAACGCCTGCCAAACGCTGTGATGAGCTTCCTGCCATTCGTTCCTCTCACCATTTCTTTCAGCTGTTCAGGCGTGGCGGTGTTTCTCCACAGCGGGGGGGGGGGGCACGCTGTGAGGAAGTTCTGCATTTTCACCTCAGCGCTCTGATTTTTCTTTTCTTCGAGGAGTTGTTGGGATTCACCTCGGGAGTGATATACAGCGACATTGATTTATTAGACGGGCTGCACATCGTTAGTAACCTGTGTAGAGAAGGCTTCCTTGATCCTCTCACAGGAAGTTCCCGACCTTCACGTAGCCCTCCCTTTTTCACAGCTTCCTGAGGCAGTTCACTATCATAAAAAGAGGACTACAAATACCACATAGGAGCTTTATTTCTAGAGTGTACTAATTTTTGTGACGGACACTATTTCGTTGTTTGTATAATTTTAAGGTGTTTTACAAAGTCTTGCTCACCATTTTCTCAGAAAGTCTTGTTTCATTTTTCTCAGATCCAGCACTGTTTAGCCTTCATATTTTCTGTTCTGGCCGCCATGGCAGGTGCAGGAAAGAGTCAGCCACCCCCCTTTTTAGGTCTCGCCTACGCAGCACACAAGCGCTGCATAGGAGGAACTTTAGCCGTCGCTCTGGTCATTTTGAAGCACACACTCGTGCTTGTGGCAGCATCCACCTTGCGGGTGCGTGCAGCGGTGCGCCACAAACACGAGTGCAGTGCTTGAAAATGAGCAGACTGTCCGTGCACACACACACCACTCCCGAGCTCTCTCGCTCTCTCTCTCGCTTTCTCTCTCTCTTTCTCTCCATCTCTCCCGCTCTCTTTCTCGCTCTCTCTCTCCCGCTCTCTCGTCTAGCTGACGGTAGAAGGCAAGACTAAAACTTCCAACCGAGCATTCTCCGGGGCAGCACCAAGAATATGGAACTCGCTTCCACCATGCATCAGAAAAATCTCTGCTACGCCTCTCTTCAAAAAGGAAGCAAAATTATTCCTGATGAGCAAATTTCTAACTTAATTCTGCACAACCACAACCTACACGAACTTTGAATGGTTTTTTACTGCTCAGAACAAGTCCTCTCAATGCTGTTACTTCTTTTTACTTTCAGATTATGTCTCTTTACACGCAATGTTCCCCTTTGAATGTGTTCACCGTACACCTTATGTAAAGCACTCTGATACCCTTGCTTGGGTCTGGTTCGCGCTATATAAAACTATAAAAATAAATAAATTAGATGGCATTAAAGGGTTTACGGTCCTGGCTGTGCAGACACTGCGCGCTGATGCAAAAGGGTTAATAAAGTGCTTGCCGCTCGTCCACCTCAGGCGAACACAGTCAACACACAACAGTGTCCTGGACACCTCACGAGTACAACTGAATTGCACCCAGGAGGAGACGGCCCACCTTCATTTGTTTACTGAGTTAGAGCACGACAATGCAGCGTGGATTCGCGTGCACGCAACACTACCAGTAATGCGAGCTTGCCTGCTTTCTGTATTAAAAAAAGTCGCACGCTCTGCAAAAGATATCCTACACTTTCCAGTGGAAAAGCTTGAAGAGCAGCGGAAGAGCTTGTGTGGGGTATAGGAGGAGCCCTGCCGTTACCAGGTGCAACAACATTAACTTTTGCATGGCTAAACACTTATAAGGTCCCAAAGGAGAGACCTATTGGCTATGCCAATGCTTGTTAAATGAGGTAGGAGAACCTGACATACCTTGGCAAAAGTGGGAGGGTATCTTTAAATCATACCTCATAGCTATTGGTGGGGGTAATTTTTCATCATTAAGAAAACAACATATTCTCTTGCACAATTTGGGTATTCAGGCTAGGAAAGTCTATGAGGATATTACAGGAAGGTTGAATGATGAAGAACCCACTGAGGAGGAAGCAGGTGTGGATGTTTAGGAGTACACTTTATGGAAATTAGAGGCACACTTTAGAGAAAAAAAAATGTTGTCTTAGAGAGGCACACATTTTTCAATAGAGGCCAAAGAAAAGATGAGAAAGTTTCCTCTTATGTGGCAGCTTTAAGAGGCATGTCAGCCACATGTGATTTTGGAGCTCCCTCGGATTCCCTTATAAGGGATCAATTAGTTAGATGTACAAATGACATGAAGTTTCAGGAAGAACTACTCACCAGAAATCCAGATCTTGTTGAAGCCATCAGTATAGCTAAGGGCTTGGAACATACAGCATTGTGCATTAGGGAGATGAAGACTTCTGCAGGGTTGAATAAAGAGAAAGGAGAATCTAAAACCTCAGTCAGCGAGGAGGTTGTGTGTAAAGTAGGCGAGAAGAGTAAAGAGGGTTCCCGTTGTAAGTCAGATAACTTCCAGTGTTTTAGATGTGGTAGTCCTAACCACTTAGCCAACAATTGGAAATGTCCTGCAAGGAGTATGGTTTGCAGGAAGTGTAATAAGAAGGGTCATTTTTCAAAGGTCTGCAAAGCGTTTAGTGCCACTTGATTAAAAGTCCTGAACTAGAGACGGAGGAGAATAAAGCGTTTGTATTTCAGATAGAACAAGGGGAGATGGAGGAAAGGATACAATATCCCACTTGTGACATTTGTCTTGATGGAGAAAAGTTGCAGGTATATGCGGACTCATGTTCCCCTTTTACTCTCATTGAGAAAAAATAGTTTGGGGAAAAGTTTGCTCAACAATGTCAAGCGAGATTGTGCTGATATTTGTCCTTCTGGGTACAATAAAGAACCCATCCCTTTAGAGGGAATGGTGAGAATAAGAATTCCGTTCAAAGATAGGCACACAGTGGGGAAGGTTTATGTTACCAAACAAGGTTCAAGCTTGTAGGGGTGGAAACACCATAAAGAATTGCTTATCACCCTGGAACCCAACAATGTGGACCAAGTACTGTTAATTGAACCTCCTGTGGGGGGAGGTAACCTCACCAAAGAGTTTCCTGAAGTATTTACTGAAAAATTTGGGAATGTTAAAAAAGGATATGCATAAAATTGTATTAAAAGGAGGAGCTGGCCCTGTAATACACAAAACTCACTCCATTCCACTACTCATGAGGGAACCTTTAAGGTTGGAACTTCAGAAACTGGTTAACCAGGGGGTCATTCAAGAAATTGAGAGTTCTGAGTGGTTGGCACCCATTGTCCTCACCACCAAGGACAATGGGAAGAACATTCGATTATGTGTGGACTTGAGGGACTTAAATGCTAACATCATGGTTGACAGACATAATTTACCAAGGATACACAAGATGCTGAGCACTATCCAAGGGGCTACGTTTTTTAGCGTGCTTGATCTATCCTTGGCCTATCATCAGGTCAATCTCCACCCTGAGTCTCAGCTGTTGACGGCTTTCACCACTCCATTTGGTAACTAAGTTCTTGAGTATGACTTTTGGGCTGGCGTCAGCCACCTCAACCTTTCAGAGAATAATGCAACATATTCTGAGCGATTGCATTAAAACTATGTGTTTTCAAGATGATATACTAATATGTGGTTCTTGTGAAGTTGAACACAATTCAAATGTATGTATGGTGTTGAACAAACTTAGAGAGGCTGGGTTCACTACAAAAGAAAGCAAATGTAAATTAGGTGTGACATCTGTGGACTATCTTGGTCACACAATTTCAGAGGAGGGCATTAAGCCTAAAATTGACTTGGTTGAAGCCGTGAGAAGAGCTCCCACTCCCACATGTAAAGAGGAGATCTTGTCACTTTTAGGTTTGGCAGAGTATATGGACAAATACATAAACAATTTCTCAATATTGACTCAACCTCTAAGGGACCTGCTAAAGAAGAGTTCCACATTTGCTTTGGGCGGGGGTCAAGAAAAAGCATTTGAAAGCATAAAAGAAGCAATTATTTCTGCCCCATACATTGGCAATTTTAATGTTGAAAGATATACCATTATATCCACTGATGCTAGCAGCAGAGGAATTGGGGCTACTCTTTCTCAGAGAATAGACAACAAGGTGAAGGTGGTGGCCTTTGCTTCCATAGCCCTTACGGGAGCTGAATCCAATCATTCTACTGTGGAAAAGGAGGCATTGGACGCTTTTTGGGCTATAAAACATTTCAAATTTTATGTTTGGGGTTTACCATTTGAACTGTGCACTGATCACAAACCGTTGTTGTCTTTGTTCACAAAAAAAAGACATGGAGAACATGACCCCTCGCATTGCAAAATGGGTATTAGGCCTTCAAGGTTTGAATTTCAAAATGGTCTATATACCGGGGGCATAGAACAATATTGCTGACTTTTTATCCACGGCCCCTGTTGAGTGTGAGGAGGATATCTCCTTCCCCAAGAAAGTGATTCTGGAGATTACCCAACCTGCTGTGGCACAAGATCAATGGGATCTACATATGGAGCAAGTTGGACTCCTAAAGAAAGTAAAAATGTATGTCATCAAGGGAGGGCCAGCAAATGCAAGCACCTACCTAAGGGAGTTCAGTCCTTTTGGAATGTAAGGGATGATCTGTCGGTGGAGGGGAATATTATTCTCAAATCAGGCAAGATAGTTTCACCAGGAGGGTTAAGGAACCACATTATAGATCTTACTGATAAAGGACACTTGGGGAGAAGTCTCAGTAAGGCAAGGTTAAGATCTGAGTATTGGTTTCCCTATATGGATCATTTGATGGAGGAGAAGGTGCGTGACTGTTATGCCTGCAGTCTAAGTGACAAATCTCAAAGTCTGAGGCGGGTTCCCCGTATTCCAGTTGAAGTTCCCACAATTCCATGGGACAAGTTGGGACTCGACATTGCCGGTCCTATCCATGCTCTGGGACCTCAGGACAAGTACCTCTTTGTTCTCATAGACTATTATTCCAACTGGATCACAAACAAATTTGTAAACAAGATTAACACAAAGTCTCTCACTAGTTTTTTAAGTGAGGTGTTTTCCAAGGAAGGTATTCCGTCCACTATCATCCCGGATAATGGTGTACAGTTTATTTCAGATGAGATGAAGGAGTTTCTTACTGATATGTCTATTGCTCATGTTCGCACGCCTTTATACTGTCCTAAGGCCAATGGCAAAGTGGAAAGAGTGAACTGAATGTTAAAAGAGACTATTCAAGTAGCTGTTACTTCGAGTAAGCTTATTGAAGCAGCTGTTAGAGACATGCTATGGTCGTACCACACCCAATCTCACCACTGGTCATTCCCCTTTTGAGCTCTTGAGAGGTAGGAAGGCAGGTTCCAAGTTGTCTCCCAATTGGCTGTGACAGAACAAAGAGGTCATTGTTAACCCGGAAGAGTTTAGAATGAGGGTGGAAACTAAACAAAAAGGGTACAAAGAGAAGTATGACAAGAAATGGGGTACCAAGAATAAGTCGCTGAAGCAGGGGCAATGGGTCTTGATCAGAAAACCCTATGTCGTAGGCAGCAAAGTTGACAAATTCTATGCTTCTGAGAAAATCAAGGAAGTGAAGGAGAATGTTGTGATTCTAGAAAATGGGAAAATGTGGTGTATGGATCGCATTACCACGTGCCCTGACAATTTGAGGCCCAAGGATGATAGGGATCCTAGTACCAACAGCACCCATTTTGAGGAAGTCCAGGGAAGAAGAGGGGAAAGACCCAAGCAATCTTCTTTCTGGCACAAAAATTACAATATGTGTAATATTTCCAGTTCATATGTTGGCTCACATGTTCTTAGGTCTTCTGCGCAAAACCACTTTCTAATTGATTTCATAATGTCGCTGTTACCACCCGTGTAACTCTCCACTGTTTTTTTTACTCCTGGTCTTCCTGCTTAGACCATCCCTCTTCCTTTCTCTCTCTCTCTCTCATCTCTTTCCGTGTTTACTCATTCTCATTTTCGTTTCTCTTCTCTCTCTCTCTCTCTTGCTCACCCTTCTTTCGCAGGTCTTCTTCTTCTTCTCTCCAGCTCTTTCTCTTCCTGACCTTTCCTCGCTCTTACCGTATCCCGCTCCTCTTTCCCTTCAGGAGGGAGATGTGTTGTATCCTACCCCTGTTGGTTCAGCCCTGTTCCCCCCTCCTCACTTGTCACCTTGGTTCCTTCTTAGAAACCCCAGGTGGAGGCTGCTTTGGAAGGTTGACACTGCAGCACTTCTGTCAGAGGGCACTTAGGACTGGCAAGCTGAAGGTGCACTGGTTCTTTCTCCTCAATACAGAACATTCCTCTTACCTCCTGCGTCTTATATTTCTTCCCGCACGTTTGCATTTCTTTCAGGCCAGCAGCACTCTGGTAGAAAGGAATGTTCCGCTGAATGTCCAGCTTCATTTCACAGCACAGGACACTCCCTTAATGACACTCCAGCTGAAGCATTTCAACAATCGGATTTAACCGTCTGTGGCGGTTGTCTTTTTCCAAAGTGAAGAGCAAACGTTTTGGATTGCAAGTGGGCTGAGGAATGCACGCCCTCCTTCCCCTGACTCCACTGCCACCCCTGGGTCTCGTGACACACAGTTTGGAGACCTCGGCCTTAGAGACATATGGTGGCATAATAGTCTAAGCGGAGAGCCTCCACTGTGGATGGGAACCATTTTTTGGAAGTGGCAGTTTTGGAGGGATTAAAGGGCTGAAATAGGATTGGCCTCTCTACCCTAGGAGATATTATGGCTGGGAATCCATAGGTTCCTTTCCTTTGCCTTCAAAACTATTTTCACATGCACAAGCAACAAGTCTTTTGCTACCTCCAACTCCAGCTCTCCCTATACATTTATATTAAGGATCTGACCGAGCTCCCCGAATTTAATCCCATGAAAACTCGACTTTTAACATGGGAAATAGGTTAGAAACATATCTTGCTTATATAAGGTTCTCTCGTTTCCAACACTCCAGATAAATTTCACCTGCTCGATCAGCCTGGGAGGATCGGAAAGGTGTGGTGCAGCGGCCAGGGCAGCTGACTTCGGAGCACGGGGTTCACGGTTCGATCCCCGGCCTCAGTGGCAGTTCAGCTCAGCACCATGTGACTCTGGGCAATAACTCACTCAATTTCCACGACGGCCCCCAGCGCCTTGAGACCTGTAAGGATGAGTAGTTCGCGCTTTACAAATACTGGATTGAAAGGCGCCAGAATGGTTCCTAGAACAGCAGCAATTGTAACACAATTTAGGCTGATAACAGCTTCCTTTATTGAGTTTACTTTACTGATTCTAAGCGTTGCTATTTTGGGAACATCCTCTGCCCTAACTGCCCTAGTAGACACGGGTTTCTTTTTAACATTGGCTGGACTTGCCCGGTGATGCAACACTGGAGTACAGTACTGAGTACCCTGAGAGATGTATTTGAGTGACCCCTGATTTCCTATCCCAGGCTCGCCTTGCTCAATATCAAAGCTGATCTGGACCCAAATAGCGATAAGACCATTTTATGCACATGGGTTTATTGATGGCTAATAGGGAGATCAAGTGAGTGGAGAAACAAATTCTGTCCACCGTTCAAGAGGTGGGCGAGGAGATTGGACCATTGTATGGCGCTGGAGATACGTGTGTGTGAATCATGAGGCTGTCAACAAAAACATGCAAAATATGGGCTGACTGGCAAGCCCACAGAGGTATACAGATATGGTAATCATGAGGAGAAAAACCACTCATGATTATGACCCAATCAATAATCAAGTGGTGGTATTCTTTCTGTACGACTATATACATAATTTTATGGTATGATTGTCTTTGTATTGCCACATCTTTCCGGAGCTATGATGTAATCAGGTTATTATGTTAGGGGTGGCTGTGTGGGCCCCAATGGGAAATTACGATGTATGTTTGTTTGTTAAGTACTAATACAATTGTTTCATAATAAAATAAGAATAAATAGAAAAATTAGAGAATACATCGGAGAATACAGAATTCAATGACTGAAAGAATCTATGAAAAAACATGAATGGATTAGGGACTAAATGAAATATGTATCTGATAAGTGATGTATGAATAAATCAACTGCATGCATTTCTGTAGCAAATACTGCAAAAGGGATCACACTGACTAAATGTAAAACTTCAGAGGCACAAGAATTTTTATCAAGGAAACATTTATTTATTTTTATAGTTTTATAGAGCGCGAACCAGACCCAAGCAAGGGTATCAGAGCGCTTTACATAAGGTGTACGGTGAACACATTCAAAGGGGAACATTGCGTATAAAGAGACATAATCTGAAAGTAACAAGAAGTAACAGCATTGAGAGGACTTGTTCTGAGCAGTAAAAAACCATTCAAAGTTCGTGTAGGTCGTGGTTGTGCAGAATTAAGGTAGGAATTTGCTCATCAGGAATAATTTTGCTTCCTTTTTGAAGAGAGGCGTAGCGGAGACTTTTCTGATGCATGGTGGAAGCGAGTTCCATATTCTTGGCGCTGCCCCGGAGAATGCTTTGTTGGAAGTTTTAGTCTTTTTGAAACGTGAGGGTTTCAGAAGCATATTGTGTGCACTACTTGAGTGTCTGTTTCCTCCAGATAAGGTACGTTTTGGGCTAGGTACTGGGGATTTTTGTGGTGTAATGCCTTGTGTGTGATGCTGGCCATTTTTAGGTGGATTCGAGCTACGTAGGGTAGCCAGTTGAGTGCTTTCAGGTGTGGCGATATGTGGTCAAATTTCCTAGAACCTGTTATGAGTCTTGCTGCAGCATTGAGACAAGCTTTTAGAGGGGCGGTTGAGATTTTGGGAAGCCCAGCGAGGGTGGTACATCCGTATTCAAGCCTTGAAATAACTAAGGACTGGACTGCAGTTTTGAGATCGGAATTCTCGAGAAAAGCTTTCATTTTTCTGAGATAGCTGAGGTGAAAGCGGGCATTTTTAGCCAATAAGTTGACATGATTTTGCATGTTAAGGTTCTTATCCAGAGTGATACCTAGTGATATGGAGGAGTCTACTACAGTTGGCGTGCAATTCAACGCAGTGATGATTTTGATCCACTCCTTTGTCTCAGTGGAGTTTTTAGGGAGGGAGATTAAGAGAAACTCTTTTTTGAGAGTTTAGCTTGAGGAAGTTGGTCGATAGCCATTGAACTGTCTTTTCGAGAGCTAGGTTCATTGTCCTTACCTCTTCGATGGAGGAGATCTTGATGTACAGTTGGATGTCATGACCATGATGAAACAGAACTGGTGACTTATGAGCAACGTATGATCCTAGCGGGGTTTAGGAGGGGAGGGGGGCAGCGCCGATCAAATATCCCAATGGGTGGAGCTTTGTCGCCAAATGTTTGCATTTCAAGGTCACCATAGTGGCAATTACATGCCTGTGGAGAGTATTCACTAAACTGCCTCAGTATCTCAATTTTACTAGAATATCTTGGAACTTTGGCAGATTCTTCACACACAGACATATTAAATATACACATTACCAATCATGACCCTATTAAATTAGCACCAGGACAAGTTTTAATTTTTGGAACTGGGCACAATTTGAACCCCTTGCCAAGTTATGTGACCAAATGACTTCTTGCTCCTTTCAATTTTCTAGTGACATTTAATCAGTTTAGCAAACGCTCTCATTGAGCAGTCGTTTCTGACCACTCATGTTACACTGAAACCTATATTCCTGCAATTGCATACTTGAAAACAGCTGTTTATGAATTTTGATATGAACGTAAACTATTTTAGATTATTTCGTTTTCTCACCCTTAAGAAAGTGAGGAAATCTAATTAGGTAAATAATAAAAGAATAAACTATTTAACGTCAGTTGAAAATCTAAAACTTGTATCAGTGAACCTTAAACATCTAAAGCACCCAGGTAGGCATAACAAAATCGAGAACTATCTCTTTAAACTTAAGTGAGATCTTGTACTTCTTCAGGAAAATAAACTGGCCAAAATATGCTGCCTCACTTAATAATAGATAGACAGGTGAAGTCATATGCTCCCCCACTATGAATAAATAAAATGGGGTCATATCAATTATCTCAAGGAACTCCAATCTTTCTTGAATATTTCATTCAACGGATGATGAGGGTAGATTAGCTTACACGAAACACAGCCAGAATGGAAAAAAACATTCACATCTTCAACATTTATGGCCCAAATTCTGATGTGCTAGACTTCTGGGACTTTTAAAGTGACACCCTAATTTTTTTTCCTGGTGATGAACTAACAATAGTAAGTGGAGACTTCGATCTCCCACTTGACGTAGCTCTGAATAGAGGTTGTATGATGGAACCACGCATGCGTTTACCACGCATGCCGGTTCCACGCATGCTGAACAACGAAAATCCTAACCCTTAATATGCCTATACCACGCATGCCTTAACAACGAAGCATACGTTGTTAAGGCATATATGGTAAACACATATCAGAGGTTAAGACTTTACAGGTAAGTCTTAGCCCTCTGCCCTGAGTTCCTAAACTACCCCACTACACCCCAGCAATGTTTTATCCCTCGCCCTCCCCATATTCCCTTCAAACTACACCTTAAGCCCTAAAAACGTCTCTCCCTCCCTAATTCCTAAGATGTGTTACCATCCCTGCACCCTGCCCTGAGCCCTAAAACAGCCCTCCAAGCCCTAAAAACTACCCCGTCCCCTCCAAGCCCTGAATGCTACCCTGAACACCCTCAGCCCATTAAACTATTTCGAACCCCCACAGCCCTGAAAACTACCCCGAACTTCCCGCCCAGCCCTGAAAACGTCCTCAAACCACCCTCCAGCCCAAAGAACTCCTCCCGACCTCAGCCAGGAAATCTACCCCTTTCCCACCCTTGGCCCACCAAACAGACCCGCCCCCAGCCCACAAAACTACCCCGACCCACCCCCACCTCCACTTAAATCAACCCTGACTCACCCTAAGCCCAAAAAAACAACCTGACCCCCCCCAGTCCCAATTAAAATAACCCCGACCCCCCAGCCCCACTTACCTCACGGTAAACTCTTCCTGCTTTCACCCGTCCGCAAGCCCTACCGCGCTTATGCCTTAACCACGCACATGCGTGGTTAAGGCATATGCGCAGTAGGGCTTGCGTGGTTCAGCCTTCGTGGTTAAGGCTGATCGTTGTCCAGCCTTCGTGATTAAGGCTGTTTCCCCTCTCCACTCCTCATAATCTCACAAGGCCTTGTTAAGTGTCTGCACCAGATTTCACCTGAAAGATTGTTGGAGACTACAATGCCCTGACACCAAGGAATACACCTTTTTTCATTTCCATACTCCTCATACTCGAGAATTGTGTACCTACTCATATCGAGAGCCCATATTCACCTCATTGACAAGACTGATATACTACCTTGTGTAGTTTCTGATCATTCTTGTAAATCCTTGATATTCACAGGGTCTACCCCAAACTCAACATTTGGCGCTTTAATGATGAGTCAGTAAAAGAGGACACCCACAGGTTGCACATAGGAACGACAATCCCTAAATATATCAAAGAGAATAACTCATCTGATATTGAGGTACCTACCTTTTGGGATGCATTAAAAGCTATATTCATGGGAACTGTGACAAATATTCAAGCAAAACTAAATAATTAACATAACAATAAAATAGGTTCCCTGGAAAACAAAATTACAAAACTTGAGTCTCTCCGCATGGTGAATCTTGACCCCTCCAGCATCCTCACTCTTTTAGCGAATAAGAAATATGAATATAACAGACTATTGTCAGTCAGAAAAACTTTATTTCGGCTACAAGCCATAAAAGTAATAAAATATCATGGTATAATATTTACAAATTTAAGACATGATTGATAAAACCAACACAGTAATACAATTCACGATTTAAAACAGATTAATAGCAGGGATTGGTGCCAATGTGATTGAGTAGTTGTCTTCTGGTTAGCCACATAGAAAAGAGAAATTTAGCAATTACAGTAACATAGAGAGGAGAAGGATCATATTTCAGCAACCTGAAGAGATCTCTATGGTTCGTAACCCCTATATTCTTGGCAAGTTGGATTATCCATTTCCTACGAGGTATTTTATAAGCCAAACAGAAAATTACGACATGAACCTCAGTTTCATCAGTAGTACCACACCCTGGACAAGATTGCCTTGGTAGGCCAGCCCATTTATTTGTTCTTGAAAACAGGGGGAGAGACCCATGCCTGAATTGTAAGTATATTTTTTTAGCCAATACAGGTTGGATCAAGTCGATTGCAGGCTCAAAACTATAACTAATTTTGGCCTCTAGGAAAACCGAGGTCAAATTCGGAGTATTAACTGATCGAATGGTCTGAGTTAGATTAAATTCCTGCAGTGTTTTTCCCAATGTTTTTTTTGGCAAAGAAGGGCAAGTGTCCTCAGGTGTGTACCAGAGGTCTTCTCTCCCTATATCTTTTAATGATTTCCTAACATGAGCTAGCCAGGGGATAGCACCTGCCCTTGGTAGCAATAGGATGGATTTCAATTCTTCCTGAAATATAGCAAGTTCAGGAGTGCTCCATAGTCGTCGCCAGTACATTACTGGTCTGGAGGCGACCATGTCCGCAATTGGTTGGATACCCAGGTCCATCCTGAGTGGCTGTATTGGGGTGCTCACCGGGAGTGCGAATAACTGTCTTAAAAATTTGTTTTCTGACTTAGTTAAAATCAAGGATGGGTTATGGCCCCATAATTCCGCACCGTAGGCTGCCATCCCCCTTGCCTGACTTTTGTATATCTCTACCAATGGGCTGATTAGTTTTATAGGGCTGTTTTTGAGCATCTTTAGGATCCCCCCTGATGTCTGGACGAGTTTTAGATTAACTTTTGAGATCTGGTCGACCCAAGTCATTTTATTGTTAAGGGTCAGGCCGAGATAATCAAAAGTATTCACCCGTTCTAGGGGCAGTCCATCCAATTTCGGTATGGGACGGTTGGTGGTATCTGCGTGAAACACCATGTATTTTGTCTTGTTCACGTTGATTATTAAGTTCCTTTTCCTACAAAAGGTGGCAAAGCCATCCAGAACTCTAGCCATACCCATAGGTGATCTTGACAGGAGCAGAGTATCATCCGTGAACATAAGTACGGGGATTTTCCTGCCTGCCAACTTGGGGGAGTCTATGTCACTCAATGCCAGGATATCTTCAACCAGTCCATTCAGGAAGAGGGTAAAGAGTGTTGGAGCTAGAACGCAGCCCTGTCTGACTCCCTTTTCGACCCTGAAAGGGTCTGTAAGGTCTCCATGTAGTCCAAACCTGACTCTTGCAAAAGTGTCCTTATGAAGGCGTTCTAGTAAATCACATAGATAAAGAGGTACGCCCATCCCCTTTAATAACTCCCAAAGTTGGCTGCGGTCCACCATGTCGAAAGCAGACTTCAAGTCAACGAACGTGAGGTAAAGGCTGCCCCCTTCTAAGATTATGCTTTTCCAGTGGATCATTTGCAGCCTAAACAATTGGTCCACAGTTGACATCCTAGCTCTAAATCCGACCTGGAGAGGGGTCAAGATGTTAGTTTCCTCCATCCAGGTTTGTAGTCTCCCTAAGAGAATGCGGGCAAAAATCTTCTGGGCGACATCTATTAGGCTAATTGGCCTATAGTTTGCCGGATCAAGTGGCGAGCCCTTTTTGTGTATTGGTATGATCTCAGTGCCAGCCCAGGTGGATGGTAACGGCATTCCGGCTAGAATTGCGTTAAAGAGACCAAATAGATAAGGGACCCAGATGTCGGGCTCACTTTTAAAAAGATCACCTGGGATCCTATCTAAGCCTGGAGCTTTATTTGGTTGGATTTTAGTAAGAGCAACTCCAACCTCACTAAGGGTGCACATCGGGGTCAAAGCCTGGGTTGGAGGAGTATACAGGGTAGTAGGGGCGAGGGGGGTGGGCAATGATGAGGGCTGGATTGCGTATAATTCTTTAAAGTATGTACGCCAGATTTCTTGGCCAAGATTGGGTTGAAGCGCCTGCGTTGGTCGTGACATTCCAGTTTTAATTAAATTCCAGAATGATCTTTGGTCCCTATTTTTTAGTGCGTGGGAAATTTCCTCCCATCTGCTGATTTCCCACTCTTTTTTTGCTTCGTGGATAATTTTCTTAAAGTGGGCCCTGGATTCCTTTATTTCTGGCTTGGTTCCATTTTTTAGTGTTGAGAGAAGCGAGAGCTTTGCTTCCCTACAGGATTTATTGAACCAAGTGGGGGACTCCCTTGTAGGAGGTAAATTTCTCTTAATTGCCCAACTGAAGTGGGCCTCAAGGCTAGCACATAATTCTACATGTGTAGCTCCTATCAGCTTAAGATCTAAGTGGCCATCTGGTGAAATTGAGGCTCCCAATAATTTTTCCAAATAAGGATAGATCTCAGAATACATTACGCCGAGATTTCTATCAGATAGAACAAACTTCTCCCACCTGACTCTTCGGGAGCCGTCGGATGTGATCAGGGGAACAGCACTAAGTGGGACTATAGATGAGGAGTGATTGTTTCTAAAACCCTTTAAGGTGACAATAATGGGGTTGTGGTCACTTTCACTACGTTTAAGAACTCGAAAGTCCAGAATACTTGACCATAGTCCCATGCTGAGCATAATATAGTCAATGATGGACGTTTGATCGTTTCTTTCAAATGTGGGATTGCCTGGGTTATCTGCTGGGAACCTACCATTACAAGACCTTAAAGAGTGAGTAAGTGTCAATTGGGTGACTTGGAGAATCAATGGCGTCCAAGCCTTCATGGGATAAGAGATGGAGGGTGGTATAGCCCACTCTTGGTCCTCATCCTGGGATACAGGGGTAACCAGCCCATTTAAGGGTTTGTAGTGACAGTTAAAGTCCCCACCAATTACCAGAGTATCGATGTTAAAAATGGAGCTCAAAAGAGCATCCAAACTACTCAAAGTGGGGGACTCCTGCCCGTACCGCACAGGACGAGAATATATGTTAACGATAGACAGTACCCGATTATCCCTCTTGGACATACCTACACACATAATGTCCGACGAGTCGGTGTTAATTCTCTTGAATGTACATTCCAAATGGGTCCGTACCCAAATAGACAGCCCTCCAGAGGGCCTTCCCCCATTTGGCCTTACTGCGGGTTCCCAGAAGGTAGCAAACCCCACACGGTGGTAAGACTTCAATGCCCATGTCTCCTGAAAAGAGGCAGATATCGTGGCCGTCGATGAAATCCCCCCAGTCGGGGAGTTCTAGCAGCCGTGGCAGACCTGCCACATTCCAGGACAAAATTTTCAACCCCATATCCTTGTGTGAAGGGGGAAGGGCAAGGTAGGACCTAGGTGGTATAGGTGTTATAGGCGGAGGAGTCCTAAGATTACCATTTGTGGTGATCGATGTTGGGCCTGGCTCCATAGAAGGATCAATAGGAGAGGTGTTAACGTAGATGGTATCAGAACAGGAGGTTGTTAACTCAGAGGGATATGTCGCCAGTTCTATTTGGCGTAGTAGCCCAGGGCTAGGGCATCCACCTAAGAGCATAA
The DNA here is from genome assembly GCF_964204655.1 of Triturus cristatus. Lineage (NCBI taxonomy): Eukaryota > Metazoa > Chordata > Amphibia > Caudata > Salamandridae > Triturus > Triturus cristatus. Next base: position 966,863,563 of record NC_140589.1, read on the forward strand.
TCGAGCTCAGAGCGGGTGGGGTAACCTGATCGGTACCTAAAGGTAAGGGATTCATAGCGTCTAGACTTTGTGGACATTCAAGGGACGCTTCAGTCCGATTTGGAGATTCTCCCCGTGGTCCAGGGTCATAGGCAACATCGAGGTATCTCAGAGTGTCTGGACCCGTTGTTGCCTGGGGCTGTATAGATACAGTCAAGCTCTCAATTGGTTTTTTCTGGGTTGGGGCTGCGATCCTAGAATTGGCAACCAACTTCAGTCAGTCGACGCAATCCAAGGCACTGAACCTATTGTGACATGGAATATTAGGATAGGCAAGGTGTAAATCAAAGTCCTGGTTTCCGCTATGACCTATGCATGGTCTCTCTGCAGTCGGTTGTACATTAGGTGTATTCCTCCTATGGTTTAATACTCCCAGCGGATAAAAATATGAGAGTAGGGGGGAGTGAATTCCATCAATCATATTGTTCCAACCACCCTCGCCCACATACATTACCACCCTAGGATCTTTAAAATTCACAATTATGCAGTCCCCCTTAATGTTCTTCACACCCCGGCCTACCCAAGATACTCTTCGAACCATCAGAATTTCCCCATTCAGATTTGGAGGCAGAGGTCTTTTTGCATTCAACCAATGGACTGTCTTGTTCTTCAACGACTGGTAAGGTTCGACTCTGCCTTGTGGTAATTCAGGTACGCCTGTTAGGACCACAACATAAGGGCTACATTCTGGGGGTAAGTCTAATCTTGGAAGATAGTTGGCAGTAGGGGGGGGTTAGTTCCGCGGTGTTAGTCAAGGAAGAAAGGGATGGTTGGGGTGGGGGACCCACTAAGCTTCCTAGTTCACACGATGATTCATCCTGTCGTATTGTGGCCGCTCGAGCTTGCCTAGGAGCTTTGTTATTAGTTAATTCCCTACCAGGTTGGGCTACAATTAGAGAAAAGGAATGGCCAGTCGCCTGATCACTAGGTAAGGTAAGGGGTAAGGTGGTCAGAAGTTGGCGTGGCGAATTCCGGTCTGGAAGCACTGGTGCCACTGTATTAACCTGAGTCAAGTTGGATAGTGATGCTAATTTCCCTTCCAAGGCAGCAAGGCGTTCAAATAAGGGGGACAGCCTCCCGTCAATTAATACAGCCATTCTATTCCAAAAAGCACTAGAGCTCAAGCCCTCCTGAGCATCCAGGCTCGAAGGAATAGTTATAGGTGAAACGGCTGTGTGTTGGGTCGGGAGGTTTGCTTGCTCGTTTACTTCTAAGGGGGTAATGTTGTCTTGGTTAGGAGCTGGCAGTTTCTTTTGTTTATGTTTAGTTGGACAACTCACAGGACCCCCAACACGTTTTTTCCCCTTTGTGGCTGGAAGATTCACCTCAGAACATTTGCCTCTGGCTGACCTGTCCGCCATCGATCTTGTCGTGGCACATGTAAAAATAGGAGCTGGGAGAGGGTGGTCATCCTGGTTTTGGCCAGGGGCAGCTGGGTTAGGTTGGGTGGAAGCAATTAGGGGGGAAGAGTCATCTAACAGAGACTCAGCTGGAGATCCACCTAATAGGGGACGTGCAGGGTTATTAGGGGAGGGGAGGGCTGTGATGGCGCCCAAGGATGATCGCTTCCCTAACGATGGTTCTAGGGATAGTCTGCGTTCTGTGGCAGCGATCTCATAGGCAAGAACATTACTAGCCCGTGTTATGAAATTATCGAGGGTCCCCACAACACTCCCACCCTTCGGAGCTAATCTCAACAGCCCAGTAGCCATTGCTTAATGCCTTACACAAAACACACTTGCCAAGGGGGATGTCCAGTCCAGACTCGTACAGTCTCGAACGGCCTCAAACGGCCCGCTCTTTGCCCGGTCTTCGCCCCGGGCTACGTCCCGCGCGCGTCCCGCTTGCGCGCGGGGAATGGCTGAGCAATAAGGGCGGGGGGTCAAAAAGGGAGGAGCCGGGAAGAGGAACCAGCTGTGAGCGCCGCCAAGCAGCCTGGTCCTCGCAGTCCCGGTCGGTGGTAATCCCAGGTGATAGCGCCCTCCGCACAGCGCAGCGTCCTTGGCAGAGCCCACGAGCCACGGAGATTATCAGCAGCAGCCCAAGTCAGGTAACTTCAGTGATGAGCCTACGAGCGGCACCCGCGGAGCGGGGGCCGCGAGGCGTTAAGTAACTGTGATGGGAGGAGCTGGGAAGAGGAACCAGCTGTGAGCGCCGCCAAGCAGCCTGGTCCTCGCAGTCCCGGTCGGTGGTAATCCCAGGTGATAGCGCCCTCCGCACAGCGCAGCGTCCTTGGCAGAGCCCACGAGCCACGGAGATTATCAGCAGCAGCCCAGGTCAGGTAACTTCAGTGATGAGCCTACGAGCGGCACCCGCCGAGCGGGGGCCGCGAGGCGTTAAGTAACTGTGATGGGAGGAGCCGGGAAGAGGAACCAGCTGTGAGCGCCGCCAAGCAGCCTGGTCCTCGCAGTCCCGGTCGGTGGTAATCCCAGGTGATAGCACCCTCCGCACAGCGCAGCGTCCTTGGCAGAGCCCACGAGCCACGGAGATTATCAGCAGCAGCCCAGGTCAGGTAACTTCAGTGATGAGCCTACGAGCGGCACCCGCGGAGCGGGGGCCGCGAGGCGTTAAGTAACTGTGATGGGAGGAGCTGGGAAGAGGAACCAGCTGTGAGCGCCGCCAAGCAGCCTGGTCCTCGCAGTCCCGGTCGGTGGTAATCCCAGGTGATAGCGCCCTCCGCACAGTGCAGCGTCCTTGGCAGAGCCCACGAGCCACGGAGATTATCAGCAGCAGCCCAGGTCAGGTAACTTCAGTGATGAGCCTACGAGCGGCACCCGCGGAGCGGGGGCCGCGAGGCGTTAAGTAACTGTGATGGGAGGAGCCGGGAAGAGAAACCAGCTGTGAGCGCCGCCAAGCAGCCTGGTCCTCGCAGTCTCGGTCGGTGGTAATCCCAGGTGATAGCGCCCTCCGCACAGCGCAGCGTCCTTGGCAGAGCCCACGAGCCACGGAGATTATCAGCAGCAGCCCAGGTCAGGTAACTTCAGTGATGAGCCTACGAGCGGCTCCCGCGGAGCGGGGGCCGCGAGGCGTTAAGTAACTGTGATCGGAGGAGCCGGGAAGAGGAACCAGCTGTGAGCGCCACCAAGCAGCCTGGTCCTCGCAGTCCCGGTCGGTGGTAATCCCAGGTGATAGCGCCCTCCGCACAGCGCAGCGTCCTTGGCAGAGCCCACGAGCCACGGAGATTATCAGCAGCAGCCCAGGTCAGGTAACTTCAGTGATGAGCCTACGAGCGGCACCCGCGGAGCGGCACCCGCGAGCCGTTAAGTAACTGTGATGGGAGGAGCCGGGAAGAGGAACCAGCTGTGAGCGCCGCCAAGCAGCCTGGTCCTCGCAGTCCCGGTCGGTGGTAATCCCAGGTGATAGCGCCCTCCGCACAGCGCAGCGTCCTTGGCAGAGCCCACGAGCCACGGAGATTATCAGCAGCAACCCAGGACAGGTAACTTCAGTGATGAGCAATGAGTGTCTGTGTAGCTGTCCTACGTGTTGCTTTCCCGGCTCTGCCGCCGCCCCCGCCCAGGGACATGCTTTTCTGCAGCGGTTTAGACTATTAACAGAGAAGGCAGGGATCTGGATTAACACATTCAAAGGCCTTATACTCTGAGGCCAACAGAGCAGGGAAAATTCTTGCATCCTATCTAAAGCCAAACACAAGGAGATGATGGACGGAGAGCTGATACTTTTAAGACACTCACCCCCAGTCACAGATCTGGGTTGAATCCATCATCATTCTTTAGCTCACTTCGCCACATCAATTCAGCCCCACCTATATGTAAATCAGTCTTGACCCTGTGTCTCATGGGAACAGTCCAGCCCAAACTGCCAAGCCAGGTCTTCCCTGAACCGGCAACAAGCATCCTGGGACCGATTTCTGGGTAACACCCTTCATCAGCCAGGCTAGCTTGAATCTAGTGGCAAAGTGAGCAAGGGACCCACGTCTGGCCATACCCTGCCAACTTAGGGCAAACAAAGCAAACACAAGGAGATGATGGATGGAGCGCTGAAACTTTTAAGACACTCACCCCCAGTCACAGATCTGAGTTGAATCCATCATCATTCTTTAGCTCACTTGGCCCTGTGCCTCGTGGGAACAGTCCAGCCCAAACTATCTAAAACAAACAAAACCCCCAAAAAATCGCCTCCATCAAAGACAAAATCAATAATATATAAACAGACCCCCAAAAGATTCTGGACGTGTTCAAAGACTTCTACGAATCTTTATACCAAGACAACCTTCTGAACAAACTGGAGGCCTGCAGAAGCTGTTTAAATAAACTAAACCTTCCTCATCTAACCCAGGCAGATAGAGAGAAGGTCAAATCACCTGTCGGTGCAGAAGAAATACAACTAGCAATTAAATCTTTTAAATCAAACAAGACCAAGGTCCGGATTCCTCAACAGCAAACTCTTACGAAACATTTACTCCCTCATTAATCCCTAAAATGGAAGACCTTTTTCAACAGCTTGCTGATTCTGGTTCCGCTTTGGGAACAGCTAGTGAAGCCACCATAGTCGTCATCCCCAAGGATTGCAAAGAGCTAAATCTAGCAAACAACTACAGACTAATCTCCCTAATCACTTTAGATGCTAAGATATACACCAAACGCCTGTACAAACCCCTAAAACCACTCCTACCTAAACTAATTAGTGGATCTCAGGTAGGCTTTATGAAAGGTTGAATGATAACATCAGACTTCGATCATTATTGTTAGGCGAGAGAAACTACCTACTACGTGTCGGGAGGTTCCATACCCGCGGCGATAGCGGTCGGATGATCATCCGACCGTCATCATAATCAGGGCCTTATTCTCTATCTGCAGTGCTATCAATACATTTTGGTACAGTGCCTTCAGGTTTCTCTCTTCATTATTTGGCTTTCAGAATAAAAGCGAATTCCAAACTATCAATATGGGATTTCTTGATCCTCGCCTTTCCTCCCAAAACGATGCCTAACAACTGGATATTCTACTAGTATCAGCTTGCAGATCGATCCTTACCAACTGCAAAACACCTCAGCCACTTCCTTCAAATCCTGGCTTAACTGCATTGCGCATTTAAGAGTCGCTGACATTTCCTTACAGCACTCCCCTTGGAAGTCAAGTCATAGACCTTCATGGGGGAAACAACACCAACTTCGCCAACAACACACCACCATGAATCCTCATCCCCTAATATGCTTCTTACTGCTCCCTTCATTTGTCAGCCAAAAATTAACTTCCACTAAAATTAACCGAATACAGTGCACTAATATCCTGCCTGCTTCTACGATACCTCAAGAACTGTGAGCCGCTGTCAGTATATGTTTTTTTTTATTTTTTATTTTTTTATTTTCAAAAACCTTTATTGACTTGTAAAAATTGTACAGGACAAATCGTCTACCATCAACGTAGCCGTGAGAGGACTCTGCCTGACAGTTGGGCAGTCAGGTTAACACATACACAGCCATTTAGCCGACATCCCGAAGGACCGGCGGCGTTTCAATAATACAGCATATACAAAAGCCCAATCATGAACAAAGCTTCAATTGGAGATTGCACCAGTCCCCAGTCTATGACTCCGACTACGGTTATGAATTCGAAGCTTAAAAGTAGCCTCCGATGCCTGCACTCCTGGCTTAGACCAGAAAGTTCTAAATTGAACACTAACCCCAACCACCCACCCCACCCACCGTACGCTGGCTGTCTCCACACGTCTCCCATCCCCATGCACACTGGGCCGCAGCCCGATAGTCTATGCACAACCATCAGCGGCACCCTCCCGCAAGCAGTCCGCATCCAACCCTGCATTAGTCATTCACCCCCTGAATTACCCATCTTTGGCGTCCTGTTCCGGTCTGCCAAACGCCCGTCCACACTCTCTATACGCGAGCATCCATCCCAACAATCACTCCAGAGTCCTTCACAATCACACGCCCTCAGAGTCCTGATCGTGTCCCGTGCCACCCTCGTCCAACGTGCGCGCATTGGGTCCCTCGCTTTGTGCCTCCCCCTGGCCAGCCGTCTCAGTGACCCTGGAAGTCAAATACATACTGTACAACCCCCAGAAGTTCTTGGGGCGACTTTTCGGCGGTAGCAATTCGCTGTATGTCTCCGCCTGTGTGCTGCAGTTCAGCATATCGCTGGCCCATCGCTTCCTAGTGGGAAGTGGCCCTCTCATCCAACATATCGCCACAACTCATCTAGCTATTAATAGCGCTATATCCGTCAGGCGCCGCGGTGCCAGTGGGAGCGGCCTGGAGTACCCCAGCAACGCCAACGATGGGTCGGGTAGTATCTCTGTTCCCAAAATCCGGCTCAGTTCCTGGAATACCTCCGTCCAGAACTTAGCAATTCCCGGGCAGTACCAGGCCATATGCATGAAGTCCGCCACGAGGAAGTACCTATGCAATCTCTCCGGGGTGTAATAGACCCGTTGTAAGTACTTAAAGTGCACTAGTCTGTGCCGGCCATTTAGCGACACCTTCTTGGTGCTGGCGCAGCAGTATTTCCACATCTCGTCAGAAATGTCCATTTGTAGGTCAATCTGCCCGTCTTGCCTCGCTTTGGTGCACTGGCGCTCCGTGCGCTGGTCCCCCATCTTGGTAAGGGCCGAAACCAATTTGGACGGCGTCACCGTTTTAATGACATAGGTAAGCTCCGGGACTTCCGGGGGTTCTGCCATGCCCGGCCCCAACAGGACCGACAGAGCGCTACGGACCCTATGGAATTGAAAACTCTGTAGGAGCGTGGGAGTAGGTTGTGCCGAGCCGATCTGCTCCCATGTCTTGGCCACCCCATCCAGAAACAAATCCGCCATCCCGACGATGCCTAAATGTCCTAACGCCTGCAGCACCCCTTTCTCTCGCAGTGGGGGGAGCCAAACTGCCCACTCCACCAGCATCAGCGGGGAATACAGTAATGCACAGTCTTGTGCTTTCATTAACGCCTGCCAAGCATAATTCGTGGCTTTGAGAGAGTCCAAACTGCCCACGCGGCGATCAACCGGCTGGAAGATCATCGCCGGCAAGGGAAGCGGGTCTGCAAACAGTCGCTCCAGAAGGACGTGTGGGACTGCTGGGTCGGCGTGGATCCACGAGTGCAGGTGAGCCGCCTGCGCTACCCTGTAATATCGTTCCAGATCCGGAGCTCCCAGCCCCCCCATCTCGTATGGCAGCGTCAACACCTCCCACCGAATTCTAGGCTGTTTACCACCCCAGGCCAGCTTGACTAGGGTTTGGGTTAACTGCTTGAAAAAGATCTTGGACAACACTATAGGGAGGTTATTGAAGAGGAATAGGAATCTCGGCAAGACCACCATTTTCGTGATGGCTACTCTGCCCAGCAGTGACAGGGGAAGCCGATTCCACACCTCTACGTCCTCTACTAGATTGGCGTATGCTACTCCGTAGTTTTCCCTAAGGAGAACCTCCGGATCCTTGTGAAGCCGTATCCCCAAGTACCGAACCGAATCCGTCATCCACTGTAGGGGATATTCCATCTGGAACGGCAGAGTAACCGGAGTCAGCGGGAACGCTAACGACTTACTCCAGTTCACCTTAAGGCCGGACAGGGCCCCATACCTGACCACCTCCCTCAATACCGACGAAAGGTTCACCTCCGGGTCCCGGACGTACAGCAGCGTGTCATCTGCATATGTTGATTTACCGATCTTATAGGTGGGAAAGTTAATACCCTCGAAACTGTGGTATTCCCGTATCGCGCACGCCAAGGGTTCCGCCACTAACGCATATAGGAGGGGGGACAGAGGACAGCCCTGCCTGGTACCCCTGCCAACGTCGAAGGCCTCCGTAACCCGGTCTCCTATCCTCAGCCTGGCAGTGGGTCGGTAATACAATGCCCCGAGCATCTGTAAAAAGGGTTCACCCAGACCAAACTTCCTCAGCACCCGCACCATAAAGGGCCACTCCACAGAGTCGACCGCCTTTTCCATGTCCAGAAAAAGTGCTAAGGCTTTGCACTCTGGGCGCATATGCTGCATGGTGCCCAAGACTGTACGGATATTATAGGTTAGGTTTCTGGCCGGGATAAATCCCGCCTGTTCCGGAGCTACGAGCTCCGGCGCCAGCAGCGCAAGACGCGTAGCCAAAACCTTGGCGTACAGCTTGGCGTCAACGTTGATCAGGGAGAGCGGTCTATAGGATCCGCACAGATTAGGGGGTTTCCCAGGTTTCAATATAGTGACAAGCAGGGCCTCTCTCATAGTAGCTGGCATGCACCCTTCCTGGCATATATCGTCGAATAGCGTAATCAGATGCGGGAGGAGCTTATTCTTAAAGGCCTTGTAAAAGGCCACCGTCAGTCCATCAGCCCCTGGGGCACTGCCTGATCTCATTCCCTCCAGGGCCTCCAGTATCTCATCCCCTTGCACTGGTAACATCAGAAATTCCCTCTGCGAGTTGGACAAAAAGGGCATTTTGATATAGCTGAGGTAGTCCTCTATTTCCTCTTCCATCTGAGAGGACTTAGATGTATAAAGCCCAGCATAGTAATCTCTGAATTCGTCTAGTATCTCTTCCTCTCCAGTAACCACTGTGCCTGCAGAGGTGACAAGCTCGTCAATGACCAGGGGCCTCCTGGAATTACGTAGTACCCTCGCCAGTGAGGAACCCGGGCGTTCACCCTCCCTATATGTTCGGGCCGTAGCATACTTGCCCATATGCTGCACTTCCCTATCCGCCTCCCTATTGTATTCAGAGACCAACGCTCGAATCCGAGCTGCGACGTCGGAGTCCGCGGCCACCCGATGTTGCTCTTCTAACTGCGCCAGTTGCGTCTCCATAGTCTTCAGCCTCTGCTGTATGGACTTGAGAACGCCGGAGTGCTTGGCCATACCCATGCCACGAATGTATGCTTTGAACGAGTCCCACAGCTTTTGGAAACTCTGCACAGAACCCAAATTCTTTTTGAAGAAAGTGTCTATATCCTCCGCCAATTCGCTCCTGAATACCTCATCCAACAGTGAGTAGGGCGGGAACCGCCATGTGAACGGCGGGATGCGTTTGGCCGGTGTATCCAATATCAGGAGAAGAGGGGAGTGGTCCGACAACGTACGCGGTAAGACCACGCACCCCTTAATCGCCGTTAGCAGCGACTGTGATGCTAGCCAGTAGTCAATTCTAGTGTGCACGTCATGGAACGCAGAGTAGTGCGTATATCCCCCTTTCCCAGGGTGTCCATGTCGCCAGACATCCACCATATCAAGCCTAGTCAGTTCCGCTTGCATGTGTGATGCAGCAGCCGCCGGACCACGCAGCGGCCCCGAGGAGCGGTCCATGGTCAGGTCAAATGTGAAATTAAAATCGCCCCCCCACACCATACTAGCGTGTGTGTATTGCCTGCAATGCGCGGCCAGAGCGGCGTAGAACGCTGGGTTATCATAATTAGGTCCGTACACATTAACGACCACTAGGTCATGACCTTTCCCGACGCATCTGACAATTAAATAGCGCCCCTCAGGGTCCACTTCCAGTACCGTCAGTGTCAGGTTTGATCGTGGATTCACCCATGTGACCACCCCTCTGGAGTGCGTAGTGAAGCATGCCGCAGAGCTACTACCTGCCAATCCCCTCGCAGAGAGCATGTTACTCGTGAGAGGGAGGTGTGTTTCTTGTAGAAGCGCCAGATCTATGTGGTGCCTGCGGAGATAATTCAGCACTTTTCTCAGTTTGCGAAAATCATTCAACCCTCTAACATTCCAGGTCAACGCTCTCAGAGTCATGCTGCCGCCGTCAGCATTCGTAACGCTAGAGGCTGACATCGCCGCCATGTCGCTCCATGTAAACGGTATATGTTGTTTTTATACAGTATTTTATTTGCTCTCTTTACGCAACGGTGGTATGCTGTTAAGATTGCCATATATAGTATCTGTACATCTCACAATTGGACCATCTTTTGGTATTATGTCATATTATAGTCTCTTATAATGCATACGTTCCATCACAATCAAATCCTACTGCTCTGCCGTTGCCAATTATGTTTTATGTATAATTTCATTTTCCCTGTGTATTTTTAGATCTTATCAGACCACTCATGCAAAGTAAGTCTCCTCTGAATTACTTTTGTTTGATCCTTTCTTTGGATTATGTTTATTTCACACAAAAACCAAATAAAACTCTTTAAAATAACAGAAGCCTGTAGCCTATTCCCTAAATATTTGCAGAGCTCTACTGTTCTCATTAGCAATGTGATAGTTTTCTTTTCAAATCATTCACTGTGACCAAGAAAGAGAATACCTCTAATTTTCATCAATAGTCCATTAACCTATATTGCTTTAACAGGAGGATGCATTTGGATGCTAATTGACACCCAAAGTGGCCCTTAAGTGGCTTTAACTATAAAGGTCCCATAAACCAGTAAGGCTTTGCAAGAAAGGGAGGCCCAGCCTAAAGTCCATTTAATATTTCAAAGTAGACAAAGGTTCTTCCCGGGGCTCAGAATACAAAGGTTTGTTATTGGAAACTAGTGCCTCTAATGCTCATTTGATCATATGTAAGTTTTATTGTGGTATTTGTATGGTGTGGACCTCGCTCCAAGAAGTATTTGAGTACTTTACGTGAAGAGGGATATACATACTAGCTTGTCTTTAGCTGCAGAAAGCATTGAAGAGCGTTTACATGGTTGACGGTGTTAGAGTAAAGTCAATTTACTGATAGAAGCGGGTGTAAAATAAATGCCTTTACATTCTCCTGGAAGTGTTGTGGAGAGCGGAGACTTACAAAGATCACATCAAAGGTTTGCTTAATAGATGGAAAAAGCCAGTAACATCTGGCCGAGATTTTTCTTTTGCATTCTGATGATTATAGTACTGTTGAACAAGTTACTTACCTTTGGTACACTTTTTCTGGTAGATACTGTAGATTCCTCACCTTAGAATATCCTCGAGCGCCAGACTGGATCCAGAAGCTTTCCTCAGCAATGCTTCTGTAGGCAGCTAGGTGGTGCATTGCGACTACGCCCCACCCTGGAAACGAATGAGTGGAGCTGCATATAAGTTCCAACCACACACACTGATGCCAGTATTGTGCTTAATTCTTTCCACACCCTTAGACACGGAGATTGACAGTAGTTGATCTCAGTATGCGTATTACTAACTTGGGACCTTTTTAGATGATAAAAGAAGGCCACTCCACAGAAGGGGAAGAAGGGAGTTTTGGTGAGGAGTATCCATGAGAAAGAGTGATACTGAAGGTAAGTAACTTATACTTCTGATGGATCCTTCTAACCGCAGATTCCTCACCCTGGAATAGATCCTGTACAGTGGAGGGCTGTGGAGCAGGCTCGGACCAAAACGTCCTGCAGGACTGAACAAGGGAAATGTCCGTCCTGTTGATTGAGCGGGCATTATTGTGCCTTTCTTTTTTGAGTGCAAGGTTTGTGATTTTAACTGTTTTTTTGTCAATTTACTGGCCTTTGAACATTTCCAAGTGCCATTATTTTTCATCTTATTTCTACTGCTGACAATTGTATTTTTTTAAATTATGTACTTTTATTTTTTCATATTGATAGATTGTTTTTGATCTAATGTGTTATTATGCACTTTTATGGCTCTTTGAGACGAACAAGTTATTGACATATACTGGGTGTGTCCCTGCAAGGAGTACAGCCCTTGAAAGATGTAGAGATCTGCGGTAATGCAATGGTGAACGTGTGTGCTGGGTGTAGGTGTGCTTGCAAGCAGCACACTACAGAAAGACTACAGTGCTATGCAGTGCACACAACGAGAAAGTGTGAGTGGTGAGTGTATGTTTGCCTGAAGTGGCAGAAACAAGGAGGAAACAATGTTCAACAGAGTATGAACTGTGTACATGCACGGAGTATATGTGTGCCTGTGGATGGCATAATACATGGGGGGTCATGGGTTCCATTCTGGGAGACCCAGGCCTGTATGGTGAAGACCTGAGAAGGTAGAGGAATACCCAAGACAGATTTGCGTATCGCTGCATTGCTGTGAGCAGTGTGGAACTGGGACACCCTGGGGGGGGGGGGGCTCCTTGATATAATGAAGGATCACTAGGAAGGGGCCTGGACTTCTCAAGAGGAAGAGGAAATTGATAAGGGAATCATAAAGAATAGAACTGGGATCCCTACATTCACCTTTTGATGCAGATATCACAGTGGCTGACATCCAGGTGTGAATGCTAGTCACTACCATTTGGCCTGTGTTGTGGACACAAGAGTTTGAGCTTCTCCTGCTGTGATAGCTTTTCAAGAAGAGGAGGAAGAGAAACAGAGCCCCAACATAACATGTCAAAGACCCAGATCCTAAATCACATTTGGTGTCTGAAAATGGACTATACCAAGGTGGAGTTTGAGAACCCACAAATTGTCACCTGCCAATCAGCCAGATGGCGCGTGAGGAGGGAAAGCTCTGCAAGACTTCTGTCTATGACCAGGACTGGGGGGCAAGGCCTGTTAGTCTTCTTGCTTGGTGAGTGGACATCACTCAGGGAAACCAAGGCCACGTGCACCAGTGCATGCCTGCTTACCAAGACCTGTGTGTCCTGTGAGGAAGAGACTAGCGTTGGAAGGAGCAAGGTCAGTGGGGAACCCTGTTGAGTGGACTCCTGGTGCAAGGTGTGAGGAAACTGCTTCTGCACCAATTGGGTTGTTACTCATGTGCAGAAAGGAGTCTGTGACCCACGTATGCCAGGGGAGGGGCGCCATGAAAATAGCCATGGAAAAGATTGCCGTGCGGTAAAGAAGGAAGCTTGCGCAGCACCTTTGCGGGGACCCCATGTGCCAGAACGGGCCACCGTGGTAAACCTTGGATGGCAGTTTTGCTGCAACCCTCTATGCCCGGAGGGGCTGCCAGACATACTTGTGGCATGTTGATCATGCAGGAGCCCGTAAATTGTGAGCAGTGGTGATCCATAGGAGGCAACAAGAACTTTGACTGACCCCGACCACGTAGAACGAGTGAGGACGCCATGGGATCATCGCCACTCCAGTTTGAGATCAAGCATCAGAATCAATCGCCCCTCCCCCTCAGGAGCATGGAAACTTACCCCGCAGGAAGAGTACAGGAAAATTTCCGATCACTGCTGGAAAGCGCTGTGGTGCTAAGACACTTGACTTTAAGAACCAGAGTGGACTCTTGAGATACAAACTGCTGATTGAACATTTCCTGGATGTGGCCAACAGTGAATGCAGTAAAACCCCATCACACTTTGAGAAAGGAAATTGCCATTGAAACACTAAAGCCCTGACCTCAATGGAAATGTGTTTTGTGAATGTCATATTCTTCCTTTTTTTTATTAAAGTGAGTATTGGACTGGACTTTGATTTATTGCTGCTGCTGAGCACTCTGAGTTGTGAACCAGTGTCCACTAATCTGGATCCACACCTCCCCTCCCGAGGAAGCCTTGGACTGTTCCTCCACCTCTACCACTGAGAGTCAAGTACAGAAGGGGTACTTGACCCAGTTGCTCAGGGTTCATAGTAGGTCAAGGCCCGGGAAATCAGGAGTGAAAGGCCTAAACACCCATGGTTGGGTCCAGTAGCCCCTGCGTGCCCTGTGGGCCTCTAAAAAGGCTTCTGAAACCTTATCTCCCCCAGATGATCTCCCCAAACTAGTAGTCATGCATCCGTCACCACCACTCTGAGTGGGGAAGGAAAAGGGACCTGCAGCTCGACCAATTGCATTTGAGAAGCTGCCACTTCAGCTTGTGAACTGTATCTTCAGAAATCTGGATGGCATCCTACAGATTTCCTTGGTGCTGGCCCACTGGGACTTCAAATTCCTTTACAAAGCCTGCATATGCCAATAGGAGGATGAAGAGACTAAAATGCCAGGAAGCCTCAAAGATGCTCTCCCCAAGATCCTAGACTGAGGCTGAAAAATCAGGATTACAACCTGAATGTTGCAGACTCACAGCGGTGAAGAGAAGGCCTTGCATTTCACTGTCCAGGATAACCCCAATGAATGGCAACCTCTGCAAAGGAGTCAGGTGTGACTTCAATTTGTTGATTGTGAACATACCAATGTCAAGAGGTTCGCAATTGTCTGGAGGTGGTTCACAACTGACTGGTGAGCCTGCCTTCAAAACTCTGTTATCCAAGTAGTGAAGAAGTGGTTTCCTAACCCTCTGAAGGTGTGCCACAATACACTGGGATCACTTTCGTGAACACCTGAGGGACATTGGTGAGGCCAAAAGAGAGCACTGTGAACTTGAAATGCTCCTGACTGACCTTGAATTTCAGGTGACACCTGCCCTGCAGCTCCAAGGACACCATCCAGTCTCCTTGTCAGGAATCGCGTTGGTTAAGCGCCTACCTGACCACGGAACTACAATTCCCAGATTGCCTGAGGAGGAGGAGCAAGTGTCAATAACAGGACGCAACGCAAGCAGGGTTTCATGCGTAATTCTGAATTGTTTGGAAAGATCTCAGTGGAGAGCGGACCAGTGGAGAGGGAGCTCAGTGCTCCGTATTCGTGGAGCGGAGAAGTGTCTAGTGTAGACACTGATTTTTTTGTGCTCGGCTGAGCACGTCTTGGATCCCGCAGTTTTCTGGACTTTGTTTTTGGCATTCCGCAGAGAGAATTCCGGTTCCCGCGGAGACCCTGATTTCAGGACTATACAGGTCGTGCTCATTAACACTTTGTGGGTTGCAGAGTGCACAAAGGGACAACCATACATTGTGCAGCGAGGATAACCGCTGACTGCATTAAGGTCACTACCACTCTGAGGTAGGAGTAAGAATCTTCATTTGTATTTTTTGTTTGGAGAGTAACTTTGGAGGGAAATTTCCACTGATGGGCCCTAATGATTTTTCCGGTCTGGATGTAACAGCAGAGGTTATTCTTGTTTGCTGTGATTCCATTTTGGATCGAGACTTTGTTTATACTTTTCAATTCTCTCATGACACTCTATCACGGACCCCCCTGATTCCCCACTTTCTTGTGTAGAACCGGTATGTATTAAGGGGTTAAATGAAGGATGGATGTTTTGGTTCTATGGTTGTACTAGGAGATGGTAACCTGTTTCTGTGCCATATAGAAATAACTCCACGTTTGACAGATAGTTGTTCCCTGAAGCAAGGAACTGCTATGATAGACGTCAGAGTGGATAAGGTAGCTAATGAACTAGTGAGACCAATTGAGAGTATTGTGGCATGCGCTTCTAATCATCTCAATTGTTCTTTGTCTTTTAGGTTCCTTTCCCTACTGTTCCCATCCTACCCTTCCCTCATTTGATTGCCCTAATACTCCTTAACTTTTAGTTGGAGTTGGGGATGTCAAAAGGTGGCCCCTTTATTGCATCATCTGGACCCTGAAGAGTTTATGATCGAGGACGGAGATCCTTGCAGAATTACGCACCCACGAAAAATAACTCCTCCCGGTTCAGGTGTGGCAATACATGGCGGCCATGGAAGAGGTCATCCAGGCCTTAGCCTTGGTTCAACAGGAACTTGCAGAGCTGAAACTGCAGCTTTGCGTGATAAAATCGACAAGTTAACCACAAATCCTTTTGATATAGCCACCCCACACCTCAAATACATGTTACTGTACCACCTCCCATCCCTTTAGCGATCCCAGAGAGATATGCTGGTGATCCTCGGAAAATTAAGGTGTTCTTAACCCAGATCATGCTTCACTTCTCCTGCAAACCCTCATCTTTTCCCTGTAATCATTCTAGGGTGGCTTTCGCAATATCCTATTTGATAGGCGATGCTGCGAATTGGGCTGTTCCATTGGTCAGAAACAATGACCCGGTGTTATCTGATTGGGATGCTTTCCGTGCTGCGTTAGAGAGTGTGTTTGATAGGTGTACCGCCAACTTCAGTGCGGATCGTTAGCTCCTGGAGTTGAAACAGGGGAAAAATTATCTATTATCTTTCAACCGGTTGGTAGCAGAAGCTGCTTGGCCAGAAGGAAAGAGTATGTCTATTTTCTATCAGGGCCTGCGCGATGGGTTGAAGGACGTCCTGGCACAAATAGATCCACAACCAGTCACTTGTACCGATCCCATTAGTCTTACTTTGAGACTTGATGGGCGCATGTCAGAAAAGAGGGGGTGAGAGGCATAAGGGAGAGAGGTCTTTCTATCGGTCTGACAAGAACCCCAGAAGAGAGCAGCTTAGCGGTGAGTCCATGGCCGAACCTATAGAGATAGGAGCGATTAGGGCACCACTCTCCCGTATGGAGAGGGAGAGCCGCCGTGCACAGGGGCTATGTATATATTGCGGCAAACGGGGACACTTTGTACGAGACTGCCCCTCTAAGCCGAAGTCACAGGAACCCACTTATAGGAATAAGAAAACAGCAGCCTCAGTCCTTTATTCAGAATCTGGTGCATTTGGGACTATACCCCCTGTGCCTCCTGAGAAGGAATGGAAGATTCCATCCTGGTCGACCAACGAGCTCAAGGACACAGAATCTCACATAGTGCTTACCATGAGTTTGGAGTACAAACAGCACATATTTCAGGTGTTAGCCATGTTGGATTCAGGGGCTACGGGGAATTTGCTCGATAGTGGGTTGGTAAAACAGTTCGCCTTTTGTAGTGTGTGAGAAGTTGGCCTGGCATATGCTGTCCACTAGTTATAGGGGACACCTTGCACCAGTCCAATTCGACTCTTAAGGTGATAGGTTAAAAGACAACCTTTAAAGAAAGCTATCCTAGTGGTAGCTGTGGAGAGCAGCCTTCAGGCTAAGTCTTGAAGGTGTGTTAAGCTTATTGTTTTACCATGGATAACCTCTTGAATGACCAAATGAAAGTAGTCCACACAGGTATATATTCAAAATATATGTATTTATTCTAAGAACAAATCCCACTAGTCTCTTGTGAGGCTGGAGGTAGAGATACAATTCAATAAAGCATTTATAATAACAATAAATAGCACTGGAATCACAGGGTCCCGGGGGGGACCAAACCATATATTAAAAAAGTGGTATAAGAACCACGACTGTTCTGCAGACAGTGCCTAGGGCACTTAGGATCGCTGGCCCCTTATGAAGCCACCCAAGGTAGTGAGGAAGGGGTCCCACGGGAAGCGTGTGCAGTGTTTAAACTACAGTCGGGATCCCTATTAAACCCTATGGGAAATGTCACGGTTGGAAATTGCAAGAATCTGGACACTTCTAGCAGGAGTTCAAGTTCAGGAGTTTAGAGTTAAGCACTTGGAGGGCCCACACCCATGATAGTACAGAGGTACCACTGTTACCTGCCCCAGGGAAGCCGGGTGCATAGGTCGTTTTCGGTGTCGCGTCGATGTCTCGTTTTCAATGGAAAAACGTGAAGAGCTGCTGCTGGTGTGAAGCGTCGTCGATGTCGTGCAGATTGAAGATGTAGATCTTGAAGGTAAGGACCTGAAAGCAGAGGGGACAGAGTCTGGGTCACTAGTCAGTGACCAGGGGCCTTTGGAGAAAGAGCCCTTCAATGTTGGGTGTTTTCAGGTTGAAGACTCGTAGCTTGGATCAGCAGCCACGGGGTTCAGGAGGCTTCAAGGAAGGCCAGCTTCTGGTGGGCGACTGTCCCATGAAGGATAAATGCCGCTGCGGTGTTAGTGTCCGGATTGGATCCACTAAGCCTTGGCAACCGCAACCCACGAATCAAGAAACCGCTACGGTGCAGACCCACGAGGTCTGAGTGAGGTCTCCAGCGAGGAGACTGTAGAGCAGGCCTGGAGCAACCAGGGGAGCCTTTTAAAGTGAAGATTGACCTCCGCTAGGGCCCACCAGTTGAGAGACAAGGGACCGCGGGAGGCAGCAATTTGGAGTGCGTAAAGATGTGCCCACGGGTCGCCGGAGTAGGCTGGGGCGTCGTCCTTTGGCACAGGTGATGCTGAGAGGTTGGCTCAATGATGGCCCACAGCACAACTTCCCCACTGGTCGGGTTCGTGTGCTGTGCAAGAGGTGGCCGGTGTCCTGAGGTATTGGGTATCGCGGCACCCACAGGGATCACGGTGCTAAGCTTTGCTGTGCACACTCACTGGCCTCTGGGATGCTTGGGAACCCACCTCAGGGTAGGCAGAAGTCTTCGTTGTCCGTAGGAGCAGCGGAGTTCCAACCGGGTCACTTGCAGTGTTTCAGATGCCTGCCAAGCAGGGGGGTAACTCCTTTACCCCAAGGGAGATTTCTTCATTCAGCTGAGCGGCAGCTCGTCGAAGTTTCAAGTCTTTGAAGCAAAGTTCTCGTCCAAGATTAATCTGAGGCTCTGGGGACCCTGCACCCACCTTTATCCAGGGATTAGGGGAGTGTCTGAATCAGAGCCCACCAATGGGAGTTCAGGCGGGAAAGGTTGGCTACACCCTCTCCCCTTTGTGTGTTTCCCGCCGGGACAGGATGCCCCTGAACAGGTCTGAGCCGGTGTATGCAGAAGTAGGCACTGGAGAAGCCTATGTGCCAGTTTGAAAGACATCCTAAGGTGCACCCACCCAGTTCCAATTCACATAGTCTGTCTGGGGAGGTGGGGACACCTCCCTGCAACAAGATCCCTATTGTCCAGCTGCCATGGCTGGAGTTCTGCCCAGCAACAGGCAGCCAGAATCGTGTGGGTGGTGGGTAGCATCCATTTTGTACAACGTGTGCTCTTTTAAATTGGTGTCTAAAATCTGCCGCTTTTACCATATCACCCCTCTAGCAGGGGGGAATCATGCCCTCACTCCCATGGCTGGATTGGGGGTATGATTCCACGATGTTTGACACCAAACAGGATATGGTTCTGTGCAGCCACTCTCATGTTATCACGCTGTCGCGATTACTTATAACGCGGTTAATAGTATATGGTATGGCTGCACTACAAACAACCTCGCAATAGTTTTAACGAAGGTTGCAGAGGGGCCCTACTCAGGTAGGGGTTCCCCCTCACACATATCTCAGCACCCTGCCTTGTAGGATTAGCAAGGCCTGCCTTAGGGGTGACCTATGAGGATATATGTGTTGTACTTAGGTGGGATACAGGATACCTATATCCCTGTAAGGGGTGCAAGCACCACCTTACCCAGACTACAGTAGTGGTCTGGTGGTGACAGTTTGTATGGCTGTCCCAGGGGTGGCACAAATAGTGCTGCAGACCCTGGTAGGCCTCTGAGGGACCCATTCCCTGGGTACCTAGGGTACCATCTACAAGGGCTCACAGGGTGTCCTCAGAATCCATTGGTATGTACCTAAAGTACTCACATCAGTTGAGAGGAAGCAGATAGGCTGGGGTCCTGGATAGCAGGGCCACAGCCTGGCTAGAGTAAAAAAAACAGTCAAAACATCAGCAAAAAGTTGGGGGCAACTATGGAGTCGATGCCACTCTCCTACTTAGTGTACCTCGCAATATCCCGGAGGAAGTATTGGCCCTGGATGGTAAGCCTCTGAAATCATGATTCATTACTGACCAAACAGAACCAGTAAGATTATCGGTTACAGTAGGGAAGAGGCAGCATTTAGATGATTTGGCTTTAAACATCATAGAAGCACCTCAGTACAAGATAATATTGGGAATGCCGTGGTTCTGGCACCATAATCCCACAATAGATTTGAGAAACAAGACTATTCAGTTTTTATCGGAAGAATGCAAAGATCATTTTTCTCAGGATGCCTCATCCCAAGTAGCAGCTCTAGTTCACCCGTTTTGTGAAGCTACGGCAGCAGAGAAGGAGGTGGTGTTGCCCTGCGAGTACGTTCAGTTTACGGATGTGTTTAGTAAGGCCCAGGCACAACAGCTCCCGCCTCACAGAATATATGACTGCCAGATCAATTTGGTCAAGGGAGCGACCATCCCAGCTTGTAGGGTGTATGCCCTGTCGGACCCAGAAACCAGACACCTTAGGGAATATCTTGACCGCTTTCTTGAAATTGGTTTTATTAGACCATCACGTTCTCCAGCAGCTTCTCCTCTTTTCTTTATAGCCAAAGCTAGCGGCGAGCTACGAGCCTGTTGTGATTATAGAATGTTAAATAAGAACACTGTGCACACTAGATATCCTTTGCCGCTCATTGCAGTATTGTTGGACCAGGTGCGAGAAGCCACTGTTTACAATAGGGTAGTTTGAGGGGGCATATCACCTGGTTCGCATCCGAGAGGGGGATGAGTGGAAGACCGCTTTTAGAACATGTTATGGTTTGTTCGAATATACTGTGATGCTGTTCTGGCTGTGCAACACCCCGCAGCGTTTCAGTATTTCCTGAACGATGTTTTGAAAGACTATGTGGATTGCTTTGTAGTGGTATACGTAGACTATATACGGATTTATTGTGAGTCTAATGAGGTACATCACAAACAAGTCATTCAAGTGTTGACAAAACAGAGAGAAACCACTTGTTTTGCAAGCTTAGCAAGTGTGAATTTGGTGTGCGCGAAGTGGAGTTTGTAAGGGTTGTATTTGTCCTGAGGGGTTGGGTATGGCAGAACGTAAGGTGCAAGCAGTGCTGGAATGGCCCATCCCCAAGAATGTGAGAGATGTACAATGTTTTTTGGGATTCGCAAACGATTATTGCAGATTCATACTGCATTTCTCCCAGGTGGCAGTTCCTATCACCAGATTACTGAGAATGGGGGTTCCTTTTGTTTGGACCAGTGAGGCTTCAGCAGCCTTTGCATTTCTGAAAAATGCTTTTACCACAGCGCCAGTGCTCCAACATCCCCGTCTTGAGACACCTTTCATCGTTGAAGCAGACACATCTGATGAAGCCATAGGGGCAATCTTCTCACAGAGAGACCAACACACAGGACAGCTGCATCCAGTAGCCTATCTATCCAAAAAGCTAAGTTCAGCGGAAAAGAACTACACTGTTGCCGAAAAGGAACTGTTGTCGATAAAAAAGGCCTTCCAGGAATGTTGGCAGTACTTATGGGGAGCCCCATCACAGTATACTCAGATCACCGGAATTGGAAATACATGAAAACTGCTCGGCACCTCTCACAGACAGATAAGGTGGATGCTGTTTTGTGCAGAGTATGACTTTGTGATTACCTTTAGACCAGGATGTGAGAACCGCAAGGCTGACTCTTTATCTCATCAGGAATCCACAGAAGAGACGGTCACAAGAACCCCAGAGACCATAATCGATCCAGCTAAAGTGCTAAGTGTTACCAGGGCAGATTAATACATAGGGGAGGTGTTCAAACATAAAAGTACAGACAAATGGAAACAGTGGGCAGAGAAGGATGTCAACCATACTATCAGACAAGGTTTGTCTTTCCGAAACAACAAGTTGTACCTCCCGACCCCAGAACTACGAAAAATAGCATACATATGGTGTCACGAATCCCCCTTGGCTGGACACCCAGGTATCCTCAAAGCAGTGCAATTGGTGCAACGCCATTTTTGGTGGAACTCTTTACCCACGGATGTCTGCATATGGGTATCAAGATGCAAAGACTGCTAGAGGAAAAGGGGAAACAACCAAAAAGAAAGGGAGGCTCCTTCTCATGCCTACTCCTCAACAGCCCTGGCAGAATATCAGTTTAGACTTTATCACTGGGTTGTCTATAAATCAAGGGTATTCAGCTATTTTAGTAGGAGTGGATAGCCTTACTAAGATGGGCCATTTAATTCCCTGCTCAACTTTTGCTGTACAATATTATAAGTATACTTGGAATACCCAAGGTCATTGTATCCAATAGAGGACTACAGTTCATAGCGACCTTCTGGAGGATGTGGTGTAAGGTGTTACAAATCAAATCTGCTGTTTCAACAAGCTTCCATCCCCAAACCGATGGCCAAACTGAAAGGCTTAATCAGACCTTTAAGAAGTATGTGCAGTGTTACTCCAAGGAGGTACAGGATTCCTGGGTTTCCCTGTTGTGGTTGGCGGAGTTGTCCTATAACAATGCTTCACACTGTTCAACAGGGTATCACCATTTATGGCTAACTATGGTTACAGTGCAAAGACTCTACCGATCAGCATACCGGACAATCTTGTAAACCAAACCTCAATTCGTGAACACATCAAGTCCCTACAGACTACACATAGAAAGGCAAGAAAACATTTTTTGCTGGGAAATCAAAATGTACAAAAGATGGGAGGATCGTCACTGAAGCAACGTCCTGCGGTACACGGTTGGGGATCTCGTATGGCTATCCACGAAGAACATCAAGTTTAAGCTGCGTAGTGTTCCATCCCAGGTTCATTGGGCCATACACCGGTGTCAAACAGATCAATTCCGTTGCCTACAAGCTGCGATTGCCGGGCAATCTCCGCAATCACCCAGTATTCCATTGTGGCCTTCTGAAACCCGCCCTAGGGGCTCGGCGTCGAGCACCTCCTCCGGTAGCGTGCGATGGTGGTTTGGAATACGAAGTCAGGAGAATACTGGATTCGCAGTATAGGAGGGGCAAGCTTTGGTATCTCATCTCCTGGAAGGGATATACCGCTGAAGAGGATTCCTGGAAACCCAGCTGTAAGGTACAGGCCCCAGTCGCTGTTCGTTCCTTTTTCCGCAGGCATCCCTCCAAGCCTGGATCCAGGAGGCGCATGGCAGGGGAACCTACTGTCAGGAATCACCTACCTGACCACGGAACTACAATTCCCAGAAGGCCTGAGGAGGAGGAGCAAGCACCAATAACAAGACGCGACACACGCAGGGTATCATGCACAATTCTGAATTGTTTGGATGATTCTCGGCGGAGAGGGGATCAGTGCGGAGGGAGCTCCGTGCTCCGTATTCGTGGAGTGGAAAAGTGTCTAGTGTAGACACCGATTTGTTGGGCTCGGCTGAGCACGTCTTGGATCCCGCTGTTTTCTGGACTTTGTTTTCGGCATTTCTCGGAGAGAATTCCGGTTCCCGCGGAGATGCTGATTTCAGGACTATACAGGTCATGCTGATTAACATTTTGCAGGTTGCACAGTGCACAAAGGGACATCCATACATTGTGCAGTGAGGATAACTGACATTAAGGTCACTACCACTCCGAGGTAGGTGTAAGAATCTTCATTTGTATTTTTTGTTTGGGGAATAACTTTGGAGGGAACAGCTCCACTGAAGGGCCCTGAATGATTTTTCCGGTCCGGATGTAACAGCAGAGGTTATACTGGTTTGCTGTGATTCCATTTTGGATCAAGACTTTGTTTATACTTTTTAATACTCTCATGACTATCACGGACCCCCCTGATTCCCCGCTTTCTTGTGTAGAACCAGTATGTATCAAGGGGTTAAATGAAGGATGGATGTTTTGGTTCTACGGTTGTACTAGGAGTTGGTAACCTGCTGTTTTTGTGCCTCATAGAAATAACTCTTAAGTTTGACTGATCGTTGTTTCCTGAAGCAAGGAACTGCTATGATATACGTCAGAGTGGATAAGGTATCTAAGGAACTAGTGAGACAAATTGAGAGTAGTGTTGTATGCGCTTGTATTCATCTCAATTGTTCTTGGTCTTTTAGGTTCCTCTCCCTACTTTTCCCATCCTACCCTTCCCTCATTTGATCGCCCTAATACTCTAACTTTTAGTTGGAGTTGGATGTCAAAGGGTGGACCCCCTTATTGCATTATCTGGACCCTGAGGAGTTGAAGATCAAGGACGGAGATCCTTGCACTCCTAGCTCCAGAGCAGCAAAGGATCTGTGCTAATGTGAGCGTTCTGAATTTGTCCTTCTGCAGGAAAACATTTAGAGGCTGAATGTCCTTTATAGGTAGTGGCTGCCATCCTATTTCAGTACAAGGAAATAGCGAGTGTAACAATGCTCTCTTATTTCCACGTTTGGATCCTTCTCAATAGCACTTTTGCACAGCAACGCCTCTTGTAACAGAATGGAGCAGTGATTCTCTCAAAGTTAATGGGGTTGGATGTGGCAAAGGGAACAGAAAAGGCAGGGAATACCCATGCTCAACGATCTACATGATCACCCATCTGTAGGACGTGATGGATCACTACCCGGGGAGGAAATACTGAAATCTACTTCCCATAAAATGGATGTGTGTCGCTAAGAGCAAACTAAAACAGCTCAGACTTGCCACAAGAAAGGGATACTGGGAAGATTGGTGCCCCTGCTGGCTTGTGCAGTGCTTGCTAGATCCCCGTCCTCAGACTCAGTAGCACTGAGGTGACTTCTGAATCAGCTGGGGTGATTGTCATCATCTGTACGGCAGCCCCCTAGAGTAACCCTTGAATTTCCTAAACTTCAGTGGGAACTGCTTGGCAGGGGTCAACAGCCCCCAGGAGCACACTGTGGCTCTTCTGTCCCTAAAACACTTGAGTAGAATCAACTTTCGCCAAAAAAGAGTGAGCCATTAAAGTGCATATTGATAAGAGGCTTGCGCATCTGCAGAAAACCCTGTGGAATGTCTCGACGCAGAACACGGGGCTCATGCCAACTGCTCTTCCCCGTCAGTAAGCAGATTTTCACACCTCACGAGTCACATATTTAGCCACATCATGTCCATCATGAATTTTTGAGTCAGATGCCCCAAGGTCTTTCTGGACTGCTGGCAATATCTCACAAGCCATGTTCCAGAGGTTCTGTGTGTAGTGATCCAACAAAGACTTCATTAATGGGTCTCACCTTTAGGTTGTTTGAGGAGCACCTTCATTTTCTAAATGCTTCAATCCTGCTGGACTTACTAACCGGAGAACTCCTGGAGAAAGAATTGGGGGTTCACCTTACTGGTTGAGGCCTTTTCACTGGGCTCTCTGTAGGAGGCTGTGTACTGAGAAAATCAGGGCCGCTAGGCACCAGCCAGACACCTAGCCACCTGCCGCCTATACATTATTGGGGAGAAACAGGGCTTTGACCAAGTGCCCATTAAAGTATTAGTGAAGACCTGAAGTGGAGCAAGGACTCCTAAGTGGCAGGCCTAGGACGTAGAATTTCCATAAGGCCATTAGTGTTGGTCTCTCTGACCTAAGACGGCCATTAGACCACAGTTGCAAATGTCAGGGAAGGTATCAAGCCCACTGGCTTCTTGTAAATCCATATAAAAATGGCGACCATCAGCAAGACGAGGGGGTAGATCACCATGCCCAACACCACCATTGTAATCTCTCTCTGGTGGAGTACCTTGTTTAGCATTCGAGCTGAAAAGATAATGGAGCTTCTATTGGTATGACAGCTCTGGTAGAGAAAGCGGTGCAGAATGAGGCTGTATGATGACCTGTAGTGCTTGAATAATTTCATAGCATGATTGACACTGGCCGAGGCCGAATGAAGTTGGTTCAAGTCAGACATCAGATCCTCTTCTGGCATCACTGACATCAACAAGTAGTGGCCCAGAGCAGGTTCAGGTACTGGAGTAGGTGCCTGTACCAGAGCTGGACACAGGTAAGTCGGTACTGGGTAAGGACCCGCCATCTGTAATCCAACTGGAAGCCACTGCAGATTCTTGAGGCCCAAACGCATGACTGAGGGAGCCACTAAAGTGCAGAAAATGTTCAGCATAGCCTCTTTAAAGGCCTCGATTTTCTGCTGCATCACGGATTTCACAGGTAGTTTGGGCTCCCTGGAATAAGCTCCATGCTCAGGGACCCCTGAGAAGACAGACTAACATTGTGGCTGGATGGGATGGAGTCCTGCTTCACTTTATGTCTGCGCTGAGGTCTTCGACTACTAGGCAGACCTCTTGCGAGACTGGCCCTGAGAGCAAGACCGAGTCCGTGTCTGTGATCTGGACTTACGCGAGGGTCTCAACTTCTTAGGTACGGCGATATACAGCTCTGCCTCCTGGTCCCGGATCACCATCAGGTGCATGAGGGCTCACTTCGAGTCAAACTCCGTTGAATTTTTAGAAGTCATTGTGAGATCGACGAATATGGGAGCGGATACCAGGATCTGTACAGGAAGGCGCAGAAAAAAAGGAAATCATGTCAGCGCCCAGGGTTGGCACTTGTATGCAGCTCTTCTCAGTCACTTCCAGGGCAGTACAGTACAGCAGGGAGCTGCATGGTGCCACCTGGCAACACATGAGATGATTGCTGAAGAAATGTTTCAGATCCAGTCTGTCGCCTGAGAGTTTTCTAAGGTTAAGATATTTTAGTTAGAAGTAGCCATCAGAATATCTCTCTCTCATGAACTTTATTTCGGCCCCAAAGGCCATAAAAGCAGCATAGATTATTACAAGTCACAATTTTAAGATATCTGAGTCAAATCACAATTATGAAAAATAATATAAAAACAATCAAGAGTTACAAAAATATATTAGAGCTTACAGATTAATTGCAGAATTTCCTGCGTTTTATCCACATAGCGTTTAGAAACCGGGAGACTGCAAAAACAATTGGAGGGCGAGTGTCATACTTCAAGACTCTCAAAGCTTTTTCGCACTCTCTAAATCCCAGGTTACTACATATGGGCTTAACCCAACGTTTTCTTTGTCCGTGGCAAGTAGGACAGAAAAAGAAAACATGTTTTTCGTCCTCTAGTCTAAACCCACAGGCCGGGCAAACAGTGATTTTATTAGCATCCCACCTGGAGGTGAACGACCTAAGCGGTAGACTGCCCATTCTCAATTGGAAATACAACTTCCTGGCAGCCGGGGGGGAGATCAGATCTAAAAATGCCTCTCTCCTGTAGTTATCTTTGATTTGGAGAAACTGAGCAGTCAACCTGCCAGTACCAGAGCTCTCATGCAGGCGCGAGAGGTGGAAGTTTCTAAACTGTACAACCAGTTTTGCCTTCGAAAAGGCCAAACATGAAGCCTCCGGAGAGGCCCATAAATCAGGAAGGCCAATCTTGGCACAAATATCCCTAACAAATCTCAACCAAGAAATATTCTTGTTTTTAATTAGGGGCCAAACCCCCTTAAGTTCTTCTCGGTAAGAGCCCAACTCTGCATTAGACCAGAGTCTCTTCCAGTATATCAATGGGCGCAGTGTCACCACCTCTTCCATGGGTATCAACCCAAAATCCAACCTAATAGGGACCAACGGAGAGCTAGGGGGCAAACTCAGCAGGCTCCTCATAAAGGAGTTTTCGGTCCCCATAATTCTGCTCCATAAATGGAGGCTGCTCTTGCTTGGGTCTTGAAGATTTCTATTGCTGGTGCTACTGGCTTAGAAACCGAGCCTCTAAAAAGTTTGGAAATTCCTCCTGTAGTTTGGGAAAGTTTTAATATGGAGTTAGCGATTTGACCCCCCCACCCAAAATCTTCTTGTAATATAATCCCCAGATATCCGAACGTTTTTACCCGCTCAAGGGGAATACCATTCAGCACTGGGTTTGGGCGTGTGTGCTTGGGGCGGTTGAGAATCATGAATTGCGTTTTCGCTAAATTAATCCCCAGGCCTCTTTCACCACAGAAATCCACAAAACCATCCAGAATACGCTGGATGCCAGTTGATGTTCGCGACAACAACAAAGTGTCGTCAGCGAACATCAACGCTGGCACCATACCCGTAGCAAGTCTTGGGACATCCGTGTCCTAGATACCTTCCAGATGTTTTACGAGCCCGTTAATATATAGACAGAATAGCGTGGGTGCTAACCCGCATCCTTGACGACTCCACAGTTAACAGGGAAACGATCGGACAACTCTCCATGTTTCCAACATCTGACCTGGGCGAAGTTTTCTGTGTGGAGTCTTCTCAGGGCGTCCAAAAGATATAGAGGAACATTAAGTGCCCGGAGAACTCTCCACAAGTTTTCACGCGGTACCAGGTCAAATGCCGACCTCAGGTCGACAAAAATGAGGTAGAGGCTGCCACCCTCTAAGCTCACGGTCTTCCAATGTAAGACCTGAAGTCGGAATATCTGGTCGACGGTGGAGATGCCCTTTCTGAAACCCGCCTGCAGGATGCTTAGTATATTATTTTCTGTCTCCCACGTCTGTAATATCTCCAAAATTATACGTCCAAACAGCTTCTGAGTAATATCGATTAAGCTGATGGGTCTATAATTTGAGGGTTGCAAAGGGCAGCCTTTTTTGTATATTGGCACAATCTCCGCACCACGCCAAGATTCTGGGGGCTCCGCGCCCGACAGAATAGAGTTAAACAGATTGCAGAGATACGGTGCCCATATCTTGGGTTCCGACCGATAGAGGTCGCCAGGGATTTTGTCCAGTCCCGGTGCTTTATTGGGTATCAGCAGATGTATAGCGGTTTCTACCTCCTTTATCGTTATCGCCGGGGCATCCTCAGCTCGACACACTGATCTGGGGGGGAGAGGTAACTGTAGATATTAAACTGTGGTTTGTGCCTAAGTAAAGGCCCCCATAATGATCTTCCCATGCTGCTGGGGCTATATTAGGGAATATAGTGGTTCCTGGTTCTTTTCTGCCGTTGCTAACAATAGACCAGAAGCCTTTAAAGTCCTTGGACTGCAAAGTTAGTCTTAGCTCCTCCCACAGGTCATCCTCCCAGGACTTTCTTGCCCTTTCCAATGTTTGTTTATATTGTGCCCTGAGTGTTTTGATCCTGTCTTTGTCCATGGCCTTAATAGCCATGATCAAATCACACTTTGACTTCCTACACTCAGCAGTGTACCACATTTGCCTTTTGGCCAAATAGGCCCTCGCATTCCCAATCGGACAAAACACATCTGAAAGTTTGGTTACCAACTGAAAATGAATGTCTACAGGCCTGGTCTCAGTCTCTGTGGAAATACAACTAAGCCCAGCTTCGGCCATTCCACTAAGATGGGGCAGAGCAAGACTATAGATTTCTGCCATTTTATTTGGGCAAGCAGCAATGCAGGGCCATCTTACTCTGCGTCTGTTGTTATGCAGGATAAGAGGTTGTGCTATGGGAGATACAGCGGTATCATAACTACTCATGCCCCAGCTATCAGGTTTTAGTGTCATAACTAAGGCGTTATGATCGCTGTCATCCCGTTCTGACACCCTGAAATCGAGCACCTTATCCCACGATCTTGTTTTCAATAAGGATATAATCTAGAATAGAAGTATGCCCAACTCTATTGAAGGTGGCACGTCCAGGTCTGTCGGAATCAAATCTGCCATTGCATGCCCTCAAAGAGAGAGAGAAAGTGCAAAGATATGAAGAACCAAGGGAGTCCAGACTTTGACCGTAGGGATCATGGGATCGGGAATATTCCGGTATGCATTTTCCGCAGTTGGATCATCTAAGTCCAACACACTAAGTGGTTCATATTGGCAATTAAAATCGCCACCCACTATCACGGAATATCCAGGGTCCAAGGACAAAATATATTTGTTTAGATGTTCTATAACCTTAGATTCCCGACCACCCTGGGAGGGTCTAGAGTAGACATTCAGGAGTGCCAGGTGATTATTTTCAGGCAACTCAAGGAGGACACATTGAATGTCATCTGAGCTAGTTTGGATCTGCCTTGCTGTGGCACCCAGGTGCAGCGCCACCCAGGTGCTAAGACCCCCTGATGGTCTCCCCCTGCCACTTGTTACTGCAAGTGTATTAAAAGACACAAAACCAGCCCTTTGGAAACTTTCAAGAGCCCATGTCTCTTGCATTAAACAGACATCAAAAGTATCTATAAAGGTGCCCCAGTCGTCACATATCAATTTGCTCTTAAGGCCTGCCACGTTCCATGAGAGAAAACCGATACTCGACTTTGATTTACTTATGACTGGGATCAAGTCACCAGCAAGTCTATTAGTGGTTGGTGAGATAATTACACTGTCCGGGATTTCCTGCACCTACCCATTTGCCAACCCATCCAATACTGCCAGCCCCCCCAACACTGAAGATATGTGTGACTCGCTAGGGGGACTCTTAGAGTTTTTCCGTGATACAACCTCCAAAACATCCAAAGTGTGCAATGTTTCTGGTGACCCCAGGTGGAAAGAGTTAAGTTTCCGATCCAAGGAACCTGTGTTGGTGACAGGTAACCCTTTCTTTTCCCCGGTTGAAACAGTCGGGACACTATAGCTTGTACGTCAATCCACCTGATCAAGGACACTGAATCTGTTGTTATGGTGAAATGCTTCGAGCGGGGGCGGGCAAGATTGAACATAGACTTGATTTACATGCAAAGGAGAGGTCCAACCTTGCCAGTTCTAGAACTATCCACCCAGCCCCTGCAGGAAGCATCAAACCCAGAATTCGGAGGTCCCGGGTAAAAGTGAGTGGGAGAGCTTTTATAGCTGATTGGGGACTAACAAAACTACCAGACTGCATTGTACAAATGTGCCTAACTGTACTAGGATCTCTAAAATTAATTACAACGCAGTCGCCCAGAGTGTCCTTAACTCTTGGGCCTACCCAATTTATCCGCCTTGCGAATAGTATCTCGCTTCTGCACTGGTTCGGAAGGGGTTTGTTGCAATTTAACCAATGCATGCATTTATTTTTTAGTTCGAAAAAAGCCTCCCTAGATCCATGGTTCAGAGTGGGGACTCCTACGAGAACCACCACATATGGTACGGATTCAGGTGGGAGATCCAGGCAAGGTAGCTTAGAATCGAGGAAATGCCCTGCCTGCTTATGGGAGGTGGGGTCAGGTTCTCTCGACTCAAGCAATAAGTTAGCAGTAACATGACTCACCCACTCCTTAGATTCCTTGCTAAAGTTGGTGGGATAGGGTCATTGGGTTCTACTTGGGTGTCGATGCCCAGTCCGTTACCCTGCGGAATAAGTTGTTTTGTTAAATCTATCAATGCATTAGGTGGATTGAGAACAGAGCAATTTGCCTCAGCTGAGACTTCTTTTGGCCCCCCCCCCCCATCCCTTGTCTCCTTCGCCCCAGGCAATACGGCAAACATCGATTCGAAATTAGAAAGTCTTTTTTCTATAGAGTCAAGTCTGTTACAAATAGGGCGACAAGTCGCAGTAAGTAACTGTTCCATTTTTGACCAAAAGTCTGTGCCGAGTGCTGGACCCGTCATGCCCTCAAAACCTTCAGCCCTCAGGTCTGTGTTGGCCGCGGGCTCAGAGTTTCCGACGTTTGCCCGTTTTTGGATTTTAGATCTTTTATTGGACAGAACTGTGCCGCCCCGCTTACGTCTCACAGCCTGTTCTGTCGGTTTGGCGTGGGTTTCCTCGATACGAATGGGTAAGCCGGAACTAGTTGTTCCTACAATGTTCACAAGTGAGGGAAAATCCGGCCCATTAGAATCACCACATTCGGATAGGCTGCACGCATTGCTATTTGCTATTGTAGCAGCATTCCCGTCATCTCTCCAAACCAACGGGTTTATATCCAAAGCTGAAGTAGGCAAATTAGTGACTACAGGTGACTTTACTAGGGCAATATTGCCCAATGAAGAGCGTTTGGTAAACTCTTGGTCGAGAGAGAGTCTTTTTTCCGTTAGCTCGATTTCCTTCTGTAAAACCGAGGTGGCCCTAGTGATGAAGTTATCCAGAGTTCCAGCCACTCCGGACCCACAGAGAGACTTCCGACCGACCCTTCCTCATACCTGCGGTAGCCATTACCTACTGTTGGTGAATAATATGGGAGCAATAACAGAAAAATTTGCCTAATAGGCCTCTCGCGCACTATCACTCACCATCCAGTGCGGGAAGAACAAACAGTAGCTTCACTCACGTAGTGGTGACCTAGAGAGCCAAGAGATGTGCCCCGTCCCGTCCTCAGGCGTACTCTGACGGGCTCAGACGGGCCCGCCCTTTGCCCGGGCTTCGCCCGCGCTGCGTGAATACACCCACGGGATTAAGTCTCTTCACGGGAGGCGGAGTCAGGAGGAAGAGGCAGCAGCAGGAAGGTGGAGGGCTGCTGGACCTCGCAGTCCTCAGGTCAGGGCTCCTTTGCGGCAAAAACAGGCTCCCGAGCGGGTCCCGCAAAGCGGGGGGCGCGAGGCTTGAAATAGTGTCCAAGGGCGGAGTCAGGAGGAAGAGGCAGCAGCAGGAATGTGGAGGGCTGCTGGACCTCGCAGTCCTCAGGTCAGGGCTCCTTTGCGGCAAAAACAGGCTCCCGAACGGCTCCCGCGAAGCGGGGGCCGCGAGGCTTGAAATAGTGTCCAAGGGTGGAGTCAGGAGGAAGAGGCAGCAGCAGGAAGGTGGAGGGCTGCTGGAACTCGCAGTCCTCAGGTCAGGGCTCCTTTGCGGCAAAAACAGGCTCCCGAGCGGCACCTTATCAAACCTAACGTGAGAGCTGCTGGCACCTAGTTCCGACCGCCACTCAGTGTGGATAGTGCCTGCTACTCCCAGACACTGCGTGGGTATACTCAACCATCCCTTTACGATTGTTGCACTACAAGTACCAGAATGCCCCCAAAAAATGACCAGAACAAGCTGATTGCACATAAACCTGGGAAACGTGAGATTTCCAACACAGTCATGGGTATGCGGTATGTCAGCAGTACCTGCTTCCTGATGACCTACAGTCAGCAAGTGCTAATTCACGATTTATCCATAAAAAGGTTGAAAATGTGCCTGTGAGTAAATTGGACGTTAGTAGCACTTGTTTGTTTAAACACTTAGAAATGGTAAAAGAAGCAGTATTAAGTGCTATGCAAAACAAATGATTATCATTATTATTTTTCGGCACACATTAGTTTAAGCATTGAATGGCCTGTTAAGTAATTTACACCGCGTCGCCAAATCAATTCAATAAGTATAAGGTAAGCTCAGTGCTGGAAAATTAACTTACCGGCACTATACCCTGGGTTGTCATTACAATAGATCATTTGTGGCTGGGCGAATTAAGAACAATAACGGTTTAACTGGACAGTTCTTGTTAATGTATACATGAGCTTGCTTTTTCAAAACTGTAACAGTCAGAAAGGGGGGGGGGGGTCTAAAACTAACCAGGATAAAACATTCTAAACTAGTTGAAGTGATGAAAAAGGAAAATTAACAACTTTTTTTTTTTACACCTCCATACCGTATGCATTTTTTCTCTCCTTCCAAACCAGTTTTTGTTTTAAAAGGTAAAGCACACCCATAGATCATGCACATTTTTTAGAGGTCTGGAGTGCCGTTTGTCTCTCTCTCTCGCTCTCTGAAAGCTACTGTTACGAGTCCTGCAGCTCTACTGAGGTTTTGAAAAACATGTCCAACTGAGTAAGAGGTTTCTACAAATCTTGACTTCACTTATCAATTAATATTTATTTCTCTACTCATATTCGCTATGTAATGTGTAAACGAATTTCTTGAGGTTCATGAGATCCTGCATATTAATAATGTGTCTTTGGATTATTCCTAAGCTGTCCTGTTTTCAGTGTTTATTTCTTGTGTATTTCAGTAGTATTTCAAATTAGTGCTCATCAGTGTTTATTTGGCTGCCTAACTGCCAAAATAGACAAAAACTGTATTTAAGTGTTTATAAAACATGCTTATTACTATAATTGTTATAAAGTACATATTTAATTAAAAGGAGAAGTAATGCATGGTATGTAGTGTGATCCCATTTGCAGTGTGCCGAGTGGAGTTCTGCTAAACTGTTTAAAGCACAGAAAGTATGGGTATTGCACTCTCCCACACTCACATTTCATTACCCTCGCACATCACATTACCTCTCACTCACTGTCAGAACTATGTGGGTTTATCAGACTATTAGTAGATTTAAAATTCCTATATTCAGATGTTTTAATAAACACATTCCTTTGACACAGCTCGAGATCATTCACCTACTCCTTACTGTATATTATGACATTGCAGGGGTGGTCACTCCTGACAACATCATAGTAGCGGTGAAACCTTTAAAACTTTTGAATTACACCAGATTCATTTGTGGCCCTGCATGTTAAGGCACATAAAACCTGATGCTTTAAGCATGCTCGCCACTGCTTTTCTGCACTCTTTGCCTGAATACATTAAGCTGATACTGCTGTTGTGTGGACAGACAGCTTCCAGGTGTCCCCATGGCAAAGTCTCACTTTTAAGTCAGTCCTGACCTTTGAACAGTAAAGTGCAGCTGGCTAAAAAGCCCGCATTAGCTGAAGGTATCGCAAATAACAATGATACACCATGCCGCTTTGAATTTAGTTAGTATGTGTAAAGTCGTGTTATGCTTTCATCACTATCCTATGTGCATGTTGACAGCACTCTTTAGAGGTACCAGTAACTATATCTTACCTTGAGTGTATAAAGTCTGGGGTCCTTGGCAGTTTACCTGCTATCAATCCTGACTTGCAAGGAAAGGGGGCTGATGTTTCAGAATTTTACCCACTCTGGGTCTGTGGGAAATTGTGATAGTACACATTCACCACGACTTTTACAAAATATAGTTAATCAACGAGAGAGGGAGGGAAAAAGGATTGGAGCCACTCTCGATCCCCCAAATTACAATATCATTTAAACAGAAGAGTGAAGCCAACAAATGAATTGCCAGCAAGAGGGGTCACTCTTGTTTTTTAAAAGAACCCTCACTCAGCAACCTGGTTGGTAACATGCTTCATCATTGGGTTCCCACCAGAGAGGCCGAGTTCGTCCCTGGTGTGCTACGACACCCGACTACAGCGGAGCGTTTTTTGTTGTTTTGGGAGTGTGAAAAGCAATAGTGAAATTTTTTTAAATGCCTTGATTTCATCCAGAAAAAAAGTTTATTAGTGGAAAATCAGGCACAGTTAAACACAGTGTGGTGGATGTTTTGGGCTGGATAAATTGACCCGCTACATCCAAAAGGGGCATGGTCAACATGTTTCTGCCTCCAATCGCCCTTAGCGAGGCATTCGTCAGGACCATATACCACAGGGTCCCATGGTGTAAGGCTACCCTACACTATATAGTCACTTTGGCTTTAAGGAATTCTGAGGGCCCCACTTAAAACCGTAAGTTGCATCGGTATTTTTTACTACCGCAGGTCAGGGTACACCTTAGTGTGCGCATACCGCTGTGGTATATGGTCCTGACTAATGCCTCGCTAAGGGCGATTGGAGGCAGAAACATGTTGACCACACCCCTTTTCTCACATAGGATGTCGCTGTTCAATTTATCCAGCCCAAAACATCCACCACAGTGTTAAACTGTGCCTGATTTTCCACTAATAAACGTTTTTTCTGGATGAATTCAAGGCATTTTTTATTTTTTCACTATCGCTTTTCAAACTCACCAAAAAAAAAAAAAAACGCTCCGCTGTAGTCGGGCGTCGTAGCACACCAGGGAGGTACTCGCCTGTCTGGTGGGAACCCAATGATGAAGCAGGTTACCAACTAGGTTTGCGAGTGAGCGTTCTTTTAAAAAAACAAGCGTGCCCCCTCTTGCTGGCAATTCATTTGTTGGCTTCACTCTTCTGTTGTTCAAGTGTCACGATTCTTATAAGCCAGCCAATTAACCAGTCAATGAATGAATTAAACACGGTCAAAAGATCAAATATGATTTTAATATTCTCAGATTCTCTAGAGTGTATAAAATAATAAGATCAAACCTAAAACATGCTTCTAAACCCTGCAGCTTTAAACCAAGCACACAAAACTAAAGAAAATAGAAGGAAGAAGAAACAATATTTTAGTGACATTTCTAAACAACAAAACCCAAGCAGAATTATACCAGTCTTGCTGCTAATGTGTATAACAAAGTTACATTGTGTTGACTCCTTCAGGAAGAAATAAAAAAGGCCCATTCTCCCTCACTTTCTTTTTTTCAAATAGAATTATGGTTTGAGGTTGTGCAGATGTATTTATCAGTGTTTATACATTTCCACTGATGAAGGCCGTTTCAGTTTTGCTGGGGTTCTATCAGTTATTATAGGTTTAAATCTAAAACAGGATAGCCTAATTATACTGCTGTGTGCATTACATTTTCCGTACACATTATATGAAAGAGAAGGATGAAAAATATACATCATGCATCACAAATGTCAATTCATAAATCCCTTTATTTAAAATATTGATAGCACTGCATTACATATATTCAGTGTATTCCAAGATCGTAGGTCATGCACTTCCGACCTAACAACCCTTTAAAGTACAGACAGTGTTTTATCAAGCAGACCAAAAGCATATTCAACAGTACTGAGTGAAAATGTATGCAATAGGACGCACTGTTAGCTTCATCGAACAAGTAGTTTGCAGAAAAGTAAAAAACTTTTTTTTTTAACTGATAGTTTTATTTTTTTACACCCACACATGGTGAAATGTTAGCTCAAGAAAAGTCTAAAAATGCCCATTAAAAGTTCTGTCGGCCTATTATGCATACCAGCTTTGTACAGCATTTTATTACAGAATTATGTCTGTGCGTTAAAAGACCATATTGAATCAATATTTGTGTTACGATTCTTTAAAACGTTTAAATTGTTGGCAAACGAGCAGTTCAGTCATAGCTCAGCTTAATAGCAACTAAATGTGCAAGAGACTACTTCAAGCTCTACAACCAGTAGAGTAAAAAATACCATGAGGCTGCTTTTCAAAGTACACTATTTTTCTGTTTCTTCCGCTTGCTCCTTCCTTTTCATCTATTGCAGTCAAACACCTTCAGGCAGAGGCACCTCTATTAGAAGTGGCATGTCAGAGCTTAGACCCAATGGCAAAGCATCTGCTCAAAAAGGTCTAAATATACTCCCATATGATTAATCCTAAATCTGGAGCCGATTTCGACCTTTAGGGAATAAAAAATAACTAGAAGATTCATAAAGAATCCCACATATACTTCAGGAAATCTACGACAGTCACAGATTTCCTGGAATACTCAAATGCGCAAATTTATACAAACAGAATTTCCATGTGGAAGAAGCTTGCACACAGAATTCCCATGTGATAGAAGCTTCTGCATGTTTAAGGTAGGCTGTAAATGTGCATTAAGACAGGTAAAAAAAAAAATCTGCTCGGAAGCAAACATTTTATTGGATGGAGTCTTCTTCCCTACTGTCATTATGTATTGGTATTCCATGTTCCATCCAATTCTGGTGAAAGATACTTAATTCTGCCTTTCCACTGTAGACCATTTAAATGGATTTCTGTGGTGGGAAACTAGCAGCAAGAGATTTATACATAGTCGCAACTTACAAATGTTTAGGTGTTCACCTCAAACATTAACTCCAACAACATCACCCCATCCCTAAACCTAAACTTGTGAATGAACTATTCCTTTGCACAGGCAGACTTTCCTCATCCATATATCCATCTCTCACAAAAGAAAAATCACCATGCCCAATTCTGTGAAAACTGGATGTGGAATCAACCTTTGCAGACTATATTTTTTTTTAATGCACACACATACAAAACAATCTGAATTTGGCTCATTGTTTTCTATAAATGGTCATAATGGTTTTCCAGTTCTATGCACCCAGATATTATCCTTGGTTTCATTTTATGGTATACTGTAAGAGGGCATGGAAGCACAACAGAACCACAAGCACCCTTTCAGTTTTCCTAGAATCTTAATATATTGTCAGTTTTTCTCATTTACTAACTTAAACAACTTAGGTTACCACCAACACTCTCTTCCCCGAAAAATGTTTTATATCGTATATAAAAAGCCACTAAGCCTTTTTCACAATTCACATATGGTCAAGTTTGGGATGTTCAATAAACAGACATACCAAATCAAGCAGATTGTTTGCATCAAGAATTGGCATCCAGAGGTTTGCTTCACTTTCATATGTCGGGATAAACAACACAATTGCATAAAAGTCAAAGCATTCTTATCTTCCTGTGCTGAGCTAATCCTAAAAATTGAACACTGTCCTAGAACACGCCTGATCTGTGTCATCTTGCAATAGAGAATGCCCTTTAATCACATCACCAGCACTTTCACACTCAAAATGAAAACTACTCATAATAAAACCTAACATATTTAAAAAAAAAAACACAGTCTTAATGTTGCTGGACACAAAGTTTACTTTCAGCTCACCAACATTCGATGGAAACGTCCTGCGTTTCCTAGACTTAGTCATTTTACAAATGGATGACCATCAAAAGTTGCCACCGGCTACACAAGAAAAGCACTGCATCTCTACCAACAGGAGCTTGCAGCCTGGCATACCTCTCTTGGCTCATTTGGAATTATGCACTCGGTGCTTGTACAAGATGCCAACAAGCCAGCTCAAAATAATTTTCTCTAACCACCCTAAAAAAAAGGGCCCAAACTTCTAATAAACAAAAATCAATCTTAACTGTTTCTGTAATAAAATTATAAATACTTTATTAAAAAAAACAAAAAAAACCACAGGTTGTATTTTTGGACCTATCGAGGTTTCAGATGTGCAAATTACATAGCTCAACTTTATATTTCGTCAAACCTAAAAACAAAAATACATATGCACCAAACAATTGTCAGCCAATAGATTAACCTTTTTAAAATATTTTAACATTTTTCAAATATATACTTGCTCATTTGGACAACGATGTATACTTGCTTTTTACAACTAAAAGGAAAAGCGCGCTCAGTGTAGCAAATATGTGTCAGTAAAAGCTTTCTCAGGAAAAGCTTTTTCTCCAAGCCCTTTTTCTTTGGCTAGCAACAAGCTATCTATGCCCTCCAACTGTCCCTGCAAAACCAGGGGGCCTGACCAGTCTGCTCTTGATGTGCATTTACTGTACTGCCCTTGCAGAAAAAGCAACCATCTTGAGCAAATAGCATTAAAACATTCCATTATCGTTTCTTGTTTTATGTGTAGGCGAGAGATGATCAGTTTTAACACAATCTTGTCCACTGCAGACGAGCCTCCAGTTCTGCCCGTGTGAGTTTGGCTCTGGTGTGGTTCACCGACTGATCGATACACGTTGGCACAGCTGGACAATGAAGGTGTCAGGCAATGCAACAAGTTATCTGATGTTGAGATAAGTCACATCTTCAACTATGTCTTCCTGCATTAGTGTTCACAGACCCAGCATGTTTCTGTCCCGGTTACTCAAATGTCCAGACTTCCACGTCTTGCACTATAAAGTCTTCCTTCTTAGAGAGGGTCTCGTTGTTGAAGGTCTCACAAGGTTTGCTGCGGCCATGATACAAATCAGCATCCAGCCAAAGGCCAAATCCTCCACTGTGGGGAAGGAGAAAGTACACCAGCATGTTACACATTGCTGCTAATTGTTATCACCCAATAATTCACTTTCAACAAGGAAAGTACACAAATTTAGCAACTTGGGTGCCAGAGCATGTTGGGTGAAAGTTGAATTACTAAGTGATTGAGAGATAGTCAGGAAAGTTGTTGGGGAATGGGAGTGAGAACGTGAACAATGGCGGGCCACACACATCAAGCCACTGCTCTTAAATGAATCCATTAGCGACATTAAAGAAAGACTGTAAGGGAAGATATGCATCATGTCTCACCACGAGAAAATACCCAGTGATTAAACTAGGAACTCACAGCTTGGTGGCCAGTGCACATGCTTCTGGATTCTTACACACCGGTGAAAACAGTGATCCCAAGCAAGCACGCACATAAAGAACAAGTTACTTACCTTCGGTAACGATGTATCTGTAAGAAACATTAGTTAGATTCCTCACCTTAGAATATCCCCAGGCGTCAGACTGGATCCGGAAGATTTTTCGTCAGCAATACCCCTTGCGCGTCGCTAGGCGTCGTCTGCGGCTCCGCGTCCGTCGTCGACGTCGTGCGCCGGAATGACGTCGGAGTACTTAGACGCCGCCCTCGCGCACTGACGTCAGTTCTTGTACATAGCTTTCCGCGCCAGGAACGCAGAGCCATGCAAAGACCGACACTGGTGCCAAAAACAAAATCTAGGGGCCTGAAAAGGATAACCTTAACCCTAGATGTCAGTTCGCAGAACGGGGAGGATGGGTGGGTCGGTGAGGAATCTAATGTTTCTTACAGATACATCGTTACCGAAGGTAAGTAACTTGTTCATCTGAAAGAAACACGTTAGTTAGATTCCTCACCTTAGAATAGATACCCCAGCAATACCATCCCCGGTGGTGGGTCTGCGAACCAAGATCACTCCAGAAAGTCCTGGAGGACAGAATGGCCAAAGAAGCCATCTCTCCGGACTTGGCTGTCAAGGCAATAATGTCTGGCAAACGTGTGTAGCGAAGCCCACGTCGCCGCCTGACAGATGTCCTGCAAAGGGACACCCCGTCCCAAAGCAGTAGTAGCCACTGTGGCCCGAGTTGAATGGGCGCGCAGCCCAACAGGAGGGTCCTTTTTTGCCAAGGAGTAACAAATTTTGATGCACAAAACGACCCACCGAGAGATGGTCAGTTTGTGCACAGCTTTCCCCTTCTTAGCACCCACGTATCCAACGAAAAGTTGGTCGTCCACCCGGAACTGCTTTGTGCGGTGCAAATAAAAGGAGAGCGCACGTTTTGGGTCCAGAAGGTGGAGCCTCTCTTCCTCTTTGGAAGGATGCGGAGGCGGAAAGAAGGTGGGCAAGGCGACAGACTGCCCAAGATGAAATGGAGCCACCACTTTCGGAAGAAAGGAGGGACGAGGCCGAAGGACAACCTTGTCCAGATGAACAGAGAGAAAAGGAGGCTTTGAAGATAAAGCCTGGAGCTCACTCACCCGTCTAGCCGAGGTGATGGCTACCAGAAAAGCAGTCTTAAGCGTCAGCAGACGAAGAGGACAATTATGAAGAGGCTCAAAGGGAGCCCACATTAGAAATGTGAGAACAAGATTCAAGTCCCACTGAGGCATTACAAAAGGGACAGGAGGGAACGTGTGAGTAATGCCCTTTAGAAAGCGTGTAACTACAGGGGACTTGAAAAGAGAAGGCTGATCAGGAAGCCGCAAGAAGGCAGAGATGGCAGCAAGATAACCTTTCAGGGTGCCCAGGGCAGAGCCCTGCCGGGCCAAAGAAAGAAGAAAAAGTAGAACCTCAGAAAGAGGGGCGGAAAGGGGATCCACAGCCTTTGCTGTGCACCATGCCACAAATTTGTTCCACCGGCAGGCGTATACCGTCTTTGTGGAGGGACGCCTGGCTGCCAGAATGATATCACAGACTTCAGGAGGCAAGTCAAATGGCATCAACTGCCGCCGCTAAATCTCCACGCTTGGAGGTGGAGGCTGGACAGGTTCGGGTGGAGGACCGTCCCCTGCTGCTGCGACAGAAGATCCTCCCGAAGGGGCAGACGTATCGGAGGATCGGTCAACATACTGAGTAGCTCGGGATACCAGTACCTTCGTGCCCAATCCGGAGCCACCAAGATGACTTGGGCCCGGTCGTGCCTGATCTTCTTCAGTACTCTGGGCAGAAGTGGTATAGGCGGAAAGGCGTACAACAGACCGCAACTCCACTCGTGACGAAAAGCGTCGCCGAGCGAGTGCCGCCTTGGAAATTCCAACGCGCAGAACTGCTGACATTGCGCGTTCTCTTCGGTGGCGAAGAGATCTAACCAAGGCTCTCCCCACTGCTGAAAGAGACCTTGCGCCACTTCGGAGTTCAGACGCCATTCGTGATCCATCATGCACCGGCGGCTGAGTTCGTCTGCTCTGGCGTTCAGAGAGCCCGCCAGATGTTGAACCACCAGGGTGACGCCCTGGTGTTCCAGCCACGTCCAGAGGTGCAGAGCCTCCTGACAAAGGGTCCACGACCCCACCCCGCCCTGTTTGTTGCAATACCACATGGCGGTGGTGTTGTCCGTGAACACCTGCACGACACTTCCCCTGACAGAGGGAAGGAAGGCTTTCAGTGCAAGTCGGATCGCTCTCAACTCCAACAGGTTGATGTGGAGACGAGACTCCGCCGGAGACCAGAGGCCTCTGATCTCCGCCTCTCCCATATGGCCACCCCATCCCAGGA
Source organism: Triturus cristatus (assembly GCF_964204655.1). Taxonomy (NCBI): domain Eukaryota; kingdom Metazoa; phylum Chordata; class Amphibia; order Caudata; family Salamandridae; genus Triturus; species Triturus cristatus. Next base: position 966,904,998 of record NC_140589.1, read on the forward strand.
GGGACGCATCCGTCACTACGACATGCTCCGGTTGGGGAAGGGAGAGGCTCTTGCCCGTGACCCAATCGCGGTCCGTGAGCCACCACTGCAACTGCTGTGCAGTGCCCTCCGAGATCAAGTCATGGTCGGACAGGTTGCCGTGATGCTGGGCCCACTGAAACTTCAGGTCCCACTGCAGAGCCCGCATGCGCCGCCTGGCGTGATGCACTAGGAGGATGCAGGGGCCATCAGCCCCAGAAGCCGCAACACTAGCCTGACCGAAACCCAGGATAGAGGCCGAAAGATGGGAATCAGGGCCTGTATATCCCGGACCCGCTGTTCCGGTGGATAGACCCGGAACTGCGCCGAATCAAGAACTGCTCCGATGAAGAGGAGCTTCTGAGAGGGGCTCAGGTGTGACTTCGGCACGTTGATGGAAAACCCTAGCAAATGCAGGAGATCCGCCGTAGTCTGAAGGTGGGAGACGACTGACTGGGGCGAGCCCGCCTTCAACAACCAGTCGTCGAGATAGGGGAAGACTGGAACCCCTGATCTGCGCAGATGAGCTGCGACCACCGCCATCACTTTCGTGAACACCCGAGGGGCACTGGTGAGGCCGAAGGGGAGCACGGTAAACTGAAAGTGCTCTGGGCCCAACGTGAACCGCAGGTAACGCCGGTGGGCCGGTAGGACGGGGATGTGGAAATACGCGTCCTGCAAGTCCAACGCTACCATCCAGTCTCCAGGGTCTAGGGCAGCTAGAACAAGAGCCAAAGTCAACATCTTGAACCTTTCCTTCCGGAGGAAGGCATTGACATTCCGGAGGTCCAAGATAGGGCGTAGGCCCCCTTTGCCGTTCTTGGGAACCAGAAAGTAGTGGGAATAACAACCACAACCTACTTCTGGGCTCGGAACGCGCTCGACGGCCCCCTTGGCCAAGAGGGCCGAAACCTCCTCGTGGAGAAGATTCAAATGATCCCCCGAGATACAGTGGTGCTGCGGTGGCATGGCTGGAGGGGTCGTCTCGAAGGGGAGGGAGTAGCCCCTTCGGACGATTTGCAGCACCCACCTGTCCGATGTGATGGACCGCCAGTAGAGCAGGTGATGGCGAACTCTGCCGCCCACTGGCGTGGAATGGGCCTGAAAGCTCGGACTAGGAAGGCTTTGAGGCGGATGCTGCCGGGGTGGATGTGGGCTGACCTAGTCGTCCTCCAGAACCGCCTCGGCGGAAACCACGTCCGCGCGCAGGTTGGTTCTGCGGCTGGTGGCTAGGCGTACGTGAGGAGGCACCCCTTCCTTGGCCACGAAAGGGGCGAAAAGCGGAAGTTTGCGACCGCGGGGCCGAGAGGCCCAAGGACTTGGCCGTAGCCCGGGAGTCCTTAAAGCGATTCAGCGCACTGTCCACTTTCTCACCAAAAAGGCGAGTGACATCAAAGGGCATGTCCATGAGAGTGCTCTGGACATCACCCGAAAAGGACGTGGACCGCAGCCAGGCGTGACGTCTAAGCGCCACCGTGGTAGAAATCGCCCTACCAAGCGAGTCCGTAGTGTCAAGCCCACAGCGGATAGCATGCCGTGCTGCATCCCTCCCATCGGCCAGAGCCTGGGTAAGTCGTGTCTGGACCTCCTCCGGACACAGGGGCAGCACGTCCTCCACCGTATCCCACAGAGAGTGGGAATAACGGTCCAAGAGACAGGCGGTGTTCAAAGACCGCAGGCCCAAACTAAGGGAGGAGAACAGCTTTTTGCCAAACTGTTCCAGTCTCCTGGAATCCCGGTCCGGCGGAGTGGTCGGGAAGGAGGATTGGGAGGTAGAGGCCTGGATAACCAGGCTCTCGGGGGTAGGGTGTTGGGACAGAAAACTGGGGTCGCCCGGAGCAGGGCGGTGGCGCCTGGCGACGTTCCTGTCCACAGGAGGAACTGTGGAGGGCTTGGACCAGGTGCCCTCCAGAACGTCAATGAGGGCCTCATTGAATTGCAGCAGAGGCTCAGTGGAGCTTGCTGCAGACTGAAGCACCTCAGTGAGGACGTTAGTCCTCACAGCCACAGCAGGTAGCTCGAGCCCAAGGGCTGCGGCCGCCTTGCGTAGCAGCACCCTCCTCCGAAGCCACAGTCGGAGGAGAGATGAATCCAGTGTCCGGAGAGGTATCCAGGCCACTGGCCTCCCCCAGTTCATCTGCCCAGTCCTGTGACAGTTGAGCCTGAGCGGCCATAGGATCCTCGAATCCCTCCCAGTTGTCCCCATCATCCGATTCCTGGTATGCAGGAGGAAGGATCGGAGCCGGGCGATAGACAAAATGTGTCTCCAGCGGCGCCGAACGCGGCGTCCATCGACGCCGTATCGGCGCCGGGCCCGGAGTGGGGCTGAACCGGGGCTCGACGCCGAGCGGAGTCGGAGGTGGTACCGGTGTCGACGCCGGCGGAGGAGGCGTGACGAGGTCGACCGGCGTCGGCGGGGACTCGGGAACGGGTCCCTCGGGCGCTTGCGGCGTCGAGGCCGGAGCCGTCAACGGCGCCGGAGCCGCCGGAAGGCAAGGTTGCCCAGTCGGGTCCGCGGGGCCCGAAGGCGCGCCAGCGGGCGTTGACAGCGGAGCCAGGTTCCTCATGGCCAAGAGGAAGGCACTGACTTCCGCCGGCGTCGCGTCAGTCCCAGGGACCGGTGGGTATGGGGACTTGCACGGCGCCTGCGGCTCCGCCTGAGCCGCGGGGGTGGAACCACCCTGACCCTCGGCCGAGTCGCGCGACCGGCGAGGGGAGTCCGAAGAGCGGTGTCGCCTCTTGGAGTGCTTCGACTTACCCGAAGACTTGGATCCCGACGACCGATGATGACGTCGGCTGCGGCTCCGCGACCGATCCTTGGACCTCCTCCTGGGAGCCGAGTGGCGAATCTCGAGAAGCTTACGGGACCGCTCCCGTCTAGCCTTCGAGGTCAGGGCCTTGCAGTCCGAACACGACTCCGTGTCGTGGTCGAGGCCCAAGCAGTAAAGACACCGGCGGTGATGGTCCGTAACCGACATCAAGCGGCTACGGTCAGCACAGGCCTTAAAACCAGGCATCCTACCGGCACCGGAGTCGAGACAAGATCAAAAAGGATCGAAAAAGTTAGTCAAAAAGTGACTAAAGGGGTAGCTCTCCCGGATCTGCGCTTACTGGTGCGGAAAAAAGAAGAACTGATGTCAGCGCGCAAGGGTGGCGTCTAAGTACTCCGACGACGTCATTCCGGCGCACGACGCCGACGACGGACGCGGAGCCGCAGACGACGCCTAGCGACGCGCAAGGGGTATTGCGGACGAAAAATCTTCCGGATCCAGTCTGACGCCTGGGGATATTTTAAGGTGAGGAATCTAACTAACGTGTTTCTTTCAGATACAGCCACACACAGCTGCAACTTAACCACGATCCTTCCTACCCAACCAAGGGGTAAAATGAAAACAGACAAACACACAATGTACTGCCCACCCACTTCCGTCCCAATCATTTAGGGAACCACCTAGCAGAACAGCAACAGAAAGGTTCCATACCCACGAGGCCACAGGGACAACAAACAAGGAAACAGAAAGCCTATGGTTATGTATAACTATTAGGCGATATTAGTGCAATTAACTGGATAGAAATCCTGTTATGCACAGCTATGAGGTAACCGTGAGAAACAAAAAAAACTTGTCTCCCACTGTCGAGTCACCAGGGGAAGCGCTTGCGTCACCTGTGTACCTACCTAGTCTAGGTCTAAGGAGAGCAGAGTGAGGCATGGAAACAATGGTTGCCTGTCTCACCCGCCTTCTTCAGTCTCTCCTAGTTACCCACAGACCGAAGGGATGAGGAAAAAAACTGGTAGAGTGGTGCGTGCACCAACTGACGCGGTCCACTATCAGTGCTGGCCTTTGTAGACCCATGCAGACAGCAAATAGTGCTAACTAGCAGCTCTCACAGAGACACTGGCACAATTTTGACAGAGAGAAGGAGGGAAGGCATGGAGGGTAGCAAAGGGGGGTGGCAAGGGATAAGGTACTTTTTTTTAATTGTTTGGGTGGTGAGGGGGTTGGGGCGGGTTGAATAGATTGGTGTGGGTGGTAAGACACCTTTTACTTTCAATTTAAAGTTATGTGTCGTAATCCTCCTATTTAAAAAATTTACTGACCTGTTACAAGTTTTAAATGCAGCCAAGCTTAAAAAACAATTGATTTGGTCTGCAGCTAAATTGCTTTTGTCCCAAGACGTTTCCACAGTTACTGCTAAACAACAGGAGGAGTTCCTTGAGCTTCGACCAGCCCTGCATACCTTGGGTGTGCACTATGGATTATTTAAATTATGCTTATACAAGATGACTTTTCAGAACCGCACCTCTACATTTGAAGAATCTTTGGTCCTTCGGATATGTCTTCATTCACACTCTACGGCTTCCATGAATACTGCTGGTCCTTCCTCTACAACTGGACTCTTATGTGACAGCCTTTGATAATTTCCTCCCAATTTTCATTTTTGCTTCCCTTACAGGTTATGGTTTGACAGTTGTGTCTGTATTAAGTTTCTCTATTTGTTTTTATCTTTTGTAATCATCTTTGCAGACCATCCGGACTTTTTACATATCCGTCTCCTATACGTTCTTGGCTTCCTGATGTGGCGCGTTTCCCTCTGTTGGCTGTGCCGTTTTAGTCTATCGCCATTCCTTGTTTTTGCTGGTTTCCCTTTGAAGATACATATCACAGTTGTCAGTTTGTTTTTGACATGTACTGTATTCTCTTATTGTCTCACTTATTCACTCTCTTTTTCCTACTCTTCTACTCTAACTTTTCTCTCACTGCTCTTACTGTACCTTTTCCCCTATACTACACTCTCTCACTATTTAATTACTCTTTTTTCACTACTGTTGATCGTGTTATTTCATATCTAGGTCTACTCATCTACATTCAGAGTTATAACTTAGAATGTGAAGGTTTTTATTAACCCTATATCAAGAGGCAGGGAATAATATCCTATTTAGCCTCATACAATCCTGACTTAGTTCTGTTGCAAGAAACCCATTTGATGGTGACAGAGGCTCTGAAGCTCAAACGGAATTGGTTTGGTTTAGAAAAATGGTGTAATTATTTTATGTCATGAAAAGTTGAATTCTTCTGTTATTTCTCAAGACATGGACTAGGAAGGTAGATGGTTTTTAGTTAAGTTACCCATTATTAATATATCTTTAACAGTATTTAATGTTTATGGTCCGACTCAGCTGGATTATTCCTTTTGGCCTAATGTTACAAAATAGTGTAATCTATATAAGGATGATTTTGTTTATCCTAGGAGGGGATTGTAAGCAGGTTATTGACCCATGTATTAACCGCCAATCTCAAGTTTGCTTTATCCCTCATAAAACTCAAACAATTCCATAGTGCAATCTCTCAGACACATCTTGTAGATGCATGGAGGCTATGTAACCCACGTGTAACAGAATTTTCTTTTTTTTCACCTCCACATGGTTCCCTGACCTGGTTAGATTATATTCTTCTTCCTAAGTCTTTGAGACAGAATCTTATTTCCTCCTCATTTGAACCTATCATGATCTCTGATTATGCCCCGGTGGTTGCCAATTTTGATTTGCTCCGTTCTCAACCCTGGTCTTCTAGATGGAGGTTTAACAACTCTTTTGCAGGATCTGTTTTTTTCTTCCTCTTTTACCTCTTTTGCTAAAGAATTATTTTCCTTGAATTCGGATCCGGCTGCTTCCCCTTCATTGATATGGGATGCATTTAAGGCTACTGCTCGTGGCTTTATCATGGAATTTATTTCCCAAAAAAAGAAACATTCACTTAATCATCATAAAATTGTATTAGCTAACATTAAACGTCTAGAGCATCAATTTCACACTTCATCTGATTCTGCTTTACATGAACTTGTTAATGCGCAGTTAGATTTTAACAATATAACTACGGGTAATGCCTCATCTATTGTCCTTCTTAATAGTGCTTATTACTATAGTGGATAAAATAAAGTTGGCAAACTCCTGGCTAATTATCTCAAATCTTGGATGGAGTGTGTGTTGATAGACTCCATCAATTCATTGGATAGAAAGCATCTTTGCAAAGATTAGTACATCATAGATGAATTTACGAAATTGTATAAAACTTTATATACTCCGGAATCCCCTACTTCTGTCTCTTTTATTGATACCTATCTTAGTAGCGCTTCCTCTCCCTCTCATGTAGATCTTGAGTTCGCATCTCTAGAATCTGATTTATCGATTCTGGAATTATCAAAATCCTTAAGTCTCCTTAAAAAAAAGATAAAACTCCGGGCCCAGATGGGTTTACGGTAGAATTTTATCTACACTTTTCAAACCTACTACTATCAAAACTATTACATCTTTTTCAATACTTTTATATTACTGGTAAGACAGGTGTCACCATTTTCAAAGCTACAATATGCCTAATTCATAAAGATGGTTGTGATCCTAAGCAATGTAAGAACTATCGCCCTGTATCACTTGTAAATGATGAATAGAATTTTTTTGCCAAATTACTTGCTTTACGACTTGAACCTCTTCTGCCAAATCTAATTGGTCTAGAGCAGTGTGGTTTTGTTAAAGGACAGACTGACTTCTGTTAATTCCCAGTTACTATTTAGGGGCCGATTCGGATATCGCTCGGAACGGCTCCGAACGCGATCTGTCCAGAAAAAGTACGAACCATACGCATGTTTTCCGACTGTCTCGTACAGCTGTACGATCGAGCAAGTGCAATGTGAGAAACGCAAAATCGCCGACTGAATTGTTTGTGGGTCCGAACCGCTCCGTACATCTTGTCCGTAAGCAAACCGTGCCGTGCAATAGAGGGGATTTCCGACCGAGCCAGTACGGTGCACGATTCGGACAGCCAGATCGAGTCGGAGCCTCCGACGCGTAAATGCTCCGGGAAGCGTACTTCGGGGGTCCACGCCGGACACCCCTTCACCCATAGCCGTACGAGCTGATCACAGGGGGGGGACCACATGCAAGTACGGTGCGGGTGGCACAGACGCGTCCCCACTACAGGGGGCGCCCTTGTGCGCAACGTACCTTTTTCATCAATGGAAACCTATGTACGCGTCGTACAACAGGCTCCCATTGACTTCAATGGGGCTTCGAGTGACCCGTGTCCGTCAGCGCTTGTTTGCATCGTACTCGGGCACTCAGAGCCTGAGTCGGTCTGAAAGACCTCCGGATCCGATACGGACACAGCCTTCTCCCAGCGAGATCAGAATCGGCTCCTTAATGTGTTAAGCAAGGCTCCAACTCTTTAGCTGCAGCTTCTATTGATGTGGAGAAAGTAGATTGGTCCTTTTTATTTAAAGCTCTTCACTGGCATGGTTTTGGTCCAAAATGTGTTTCTCTCATCTATTTGCTATAGACTGTACCCAGAGCTTCTGTTGTAGTTAATGGTCTTCTCTCTCAATTCTTTCCATTGCAACGTGGTGTACGTCAAGGTTGCTCCTTATCTCCTCTTAGTTTATCATTTGAACCCCTTCTATCTCATATTTGCCAAAATACCTCTATCTCTGGATTTCTTTATGGGGATCAACATTTGAAGGTATCCGCCTATGCAGATGATATTTTACTTTTTATATCTAACCCTGAAACATCCATTTCTCCTTTGTTGCAAGAAATCTCAGATTTTTTCCCTAGTTTCAGGTTATAAAATCAATTCTGACAAGACAGAAATCCTTCCCGTCACCAAATTTTGTCTTAAGCAACCTTTTGATTCAACTAATTTTCGATGGAATATTTCTAGAATCGAATACTTAGGCATTTGGTTTAATAATCCCATATTGATTTCATTGAAAATTAATATGAAGGAAGGGCAAGATGATATTTCTAAACTCCTCTCTTCATTGAACCCTCTCTTTCTGTCATGGTGGGGTCATCTTGATTCTATTAAAATGATGATTACTCCCTTTTTGTTGTTTATTTGTTCTATGATTACCATTCATAATCCAAATATTTACTTTAAAAAATTGATTCCCTCCTCTCCAAATTTTTATTGCATAAGAAATCCAGAATTTTCCTGTCACTTCTTAGGAAACCTAAATCCAATGGAGGAGAGAATTTTCCTGACTATCGGCTAGATCACAAAGCCTTCTGTCTTAGATTAGGTTCTAAATGGCTTCTTACCGACTCCTTCTCTTTCACACCTTTATGGGTCACTGTTGAATGGTCCCTACCTACACTCTTTTCTGTAAAGGAAGTTTTTGCCTTTATTACAAAGGTCAATGTTACTTCTCTTCCAGTGTTCAAACATACATGCTCAGTGTTAAGGCCTCATTGTCAGTTAAATATAATTTCTAGGGACTCTTTCCAACAATATCCTCTTTGGTACAATCGTCTAATTACTATTAACAATAGAACTGTTTATAGGAAATCCTGGGGATTAAGGGCAACTGTTTGGGTCCAAGATATGTTTGATGGTACGACTCTTTGTTCATTCCCTCAGTTTCAGGTTACCTTTAATTGTCCTCGCTCGTTTTAGCACAAATTCTCAATCCTTATGGGAATAATTCTAGATGTTTTTATAATCTCCCTTCAAATTAATCTATACCCACAGAGGAGCCGCTTCTCAAAATATTGACGGTACTTCCCAAAGCATCCCTGATCTATAAACATATTTTCACCCGAACGTCCTAAATCGAAATTGGAACTTACTTCTGAGGCGAATTTGGATTGTGTTTGAAGCACCGATTTCTGGGACAAGATCTGGGCTAGATCTCTGAAGATCTCTAGATCCACATCCACCACTCAATCCATGTTTTTTCTGAATCATAGATTCTTTTTTACACCCCTATCCATAGCTAACTTTACGCACACTACTAATAAGACTGGTTGGTCTTGTGATTTTCCCTTGGCTGCCTTTATGCATCTCTTGTTCTCCTGCCCTGTTGTAGCTTCCTTTTGGAGGCATATCTGGTCTCGTATCTCAATTATCATTAAATTGCATATTCCTTTATTGAATGTTATTCTTTTTACAGGAAGTTTATTACAGTCATTGGGATTATTATTACATGAAAAGTGATAATTTCACCAGATCTTGGTTCTAGCCTTTCAGCAAATTACACTAAACTTGAAATGTTCAACTAAACTTTCAGTGACGTCCTGCTGCAATGTTGGTCATTATCACAGAATGGATATTGCTTTTGCCTCCTCTTTTAAACCATTTGTAAACAGGGATTTATTTTGGTCACCATTAACTAATTATTTAAATAAGGTTACAACAATTTGTGTATTACATAATCATTCTGAAATTTTTCAACCTCCATAGATTTCTACTTTCTCTGCTTTTTCCTCTGCATTATTTTTCATCATTAAAATGTTTTTAGGTATTTTGATGATTTCTTTAGTCTTTAGCAGTTTGTATTGATACTCAATCTTCAGTTGTAGATTTGTATTGTTCCCCTTTTTTCTCCCCTACTTCCCTATGATATTTTCAAATGAAAATAGCTTACTACTCTATTTTATAGCCTATCTTTCCCTTTTTGTTATCTCAAAGTTAATACGTTAAGTGCAAAACGTATTTATTGTACTTGTCACTAATTCAATAAAGCTCATTAAACTTTTAAAAAAATTAAAGATTACAAGAAATTGCTCTACTAAACCTTTGTTAGTCCACTTCAATACTAGGGCATAAGCATCTAGCCTGTGGGCATTTTATGTAGGCATTGGTTAAATGTTGTGAATCCTAGCATGTGGCAGTACTCTTTGGGTAACATCAGCAATATGTCGTTTGTTGGCATACCCAATGAAAAGCGAGAGACGCACAAGTTACTACTTGTGTAACGATATATCTGTAAGAGACATTAGTTAGTGATAGACTCCTTACCTTAGAATATCCCCAGGCGTCAGACTGGATCTGGAAAGTTTGTCAGCAGTACCCCTGCGCGTTGGAAGGTGGCGTCGTGCGGCTCCACGTCCGTTGCTGGCATCGTAAGCGCCGAGATGACATCACGGAGTCTACTTAGGCGACCCATACACGCTGACGTCAGTTTATACGACATTCCGCGCCAGGAACGCTGAGCCATGCAAGACACTGACCACTGGTGCCATGAAACTAGGGCCCTGAAAGGGATGACCTTAACCCTAGAAATCAGTTCACAGAACGTGGAGGATGGGTGGGGCGCTAAGGAATCTATCACTAACTAATTTCTCTTACAGATATATTGTTACCCAAGTAGTAACTTGTGCATCTGAAAGAGACACGTTAGTAATAGATTCCTTACCTTAGAATAGATACCCCAGCAATACCTAACCCGGAGGTGGGTCTGCGAACCAAAAATCACACCAGAAAGTCCAGGAGAACCGAACGGCCAAAGAAGCCGTCTCTCCAGACTCGGCTGTCTAGGCAGCAGTGCTTGGTAAAAGTGTGTAGCGAGGCACACGTAGCTGCCTGACAGATGTCCTGCAAGGGAACGCCGCGTCCCAAAGCTGTAGTGGCTGCCGTTCAATGGTAGAATGAGCACGCAGCCCCACAGGAGGCTCCTTCTAGCCAATGAGTAACAGGCTTTGATGCAGAGAACGACCCACTGAGAGATGGTCCGTTTGTGCACAGCCCGACCTTATTAGGCGCCCACGTAGCCAACCAAACGTTGGTCAACCACCCGGAACCGTTGTGTGCGCTTCAGATAGAACGAGAGCGCACGTTTTGGGTCCAGATGCTAGAGCCTCTCCTCCTTTTGAAAGATGCAGAGGCGGAAAGAAGCTGGACAAAGTGATGGTCTGCCAGATGTGGAAGGTTGTGACAACACCTTGGCAAGAAAGAAGGACGAGTCCTTAAAACCACTCTGTCCGGATGAACGGAGAGAAAAGGAGGTTTAGATGAATGAGCCTGGAGCTCACACACTCTTCTGGTAGAGGTGATAGCTACCAGGAAAGCAGTCTTCATAGTTAGAAGACGGAAAGGACAGTTATGAAGTGGGTCAAAGGGAGCACACTTCAGATATGTCAAGACAAGATTTAAGTCCCATTGAGGCACTAGGAAAGGAACGGGAGGAATTGTGTGTGTAATGCCTTTCAGGAAGAGATTAACAATTGGGGACTTCAAAAGAGAAGGCTGATCTGGAAGCCGTAGAAAGGCGGAAATGGCCAAGAGATAACCTTTGATAGTGCCCAGAGCAGAGCCCTGCTGGGCCAAAGAGAGAACTAACAGAAGGACCTCGGAAAGAGGGGCAGCAAGGGGATCCACAGCCTTTGCTGTGCACCATGCCATACATTTTTTCCACACCTGCAGGCGTATACCGTCTCAGTGGAAGGAAGTCTGGCTGCCAGAATAATGTCACAGACTTCGGAAGGAAGGTTGAAAGCTGTCAACTCTCGCCGCTCAACCTCCACGCATGGAGGTGGAGGCTGGACAGGTTCGCTGGAAGACCGTCCCCTGTTGTTGCGACAGAAGATCCTCCTGAGGAGGCAGTCGAATCAGGAGAGCGATCGCCATGCTGAGTCCAGTATCTTTGTGCCCAATCCGGAGCCACAAGGATGACTTGGGCCGGGTCGCGCCAAATCTTCAGCACTTTGGGCAGAAGTGGTATAGGCGGAAAAGCGTACAACAGACCGCAGCTCCACTCGTGATGAAAAGCGTCGCCAAGCGAGTGCCGCCTCGCAAATTCCAACATGCAGAATTGATAACATTGCACGTTCTCTTCGGTGGCGAAGAGATCTAACCAAGGCTCTCCCCACTGCAGAAAGAGACCGTGCGCCACCTCCGAGTGAAGACGCCATCCGTGAACCATTATGCACCTGCGGCTGAGTTTGTCCGCTCTGGCGTTCAGAGAACCTGCCAGCGGTGAACCACCAAGGGAATGCCTTGATGTTCCAGCTATGTCCAGAGGCGAAGAGCCTCTGGATATAGGGACCATGACCCCACCCGCCCAGTTTTTTGCAATACCACATGGCGGTGGTGTTGTCTGAACACCAGCACTACACTTTCCCGGACAGAGGGAAGGGCCATTGACCAAATCGCGATGCGTGAGCCACCATTGCAATTGTCGTGCAGCGCCCTCCAAGATCTGGATGTGATCGGCCAGGTTGCACCGATGCTGTGCCCACGGGAACTTCAGGTCCCACAGCAGAGCCCGCATATGCCACCTGGCATGGTGCACAAGCAGGATACAGGAGGTCATTAGGCCCAGGAGCCGGAGGGTCATCCTGACATACCCTGGATAGAGGCTAAAAGATTGGAATCATAGCCTGAATATCCTGGACTCGCTGCGCAGGGGGATAAACCCGAAACTGCATCGAATCCAGAACCGCTTCGATGAAGGGGAGCGTCTGAGAGGAACTCAGGTGCCACTTCGACAGGATGATGGAGAACCCCAGCAAATGCAGGAGATCAGCCGTAGCCTGGAGGTGGGAGACAACTGCCTGAGGCGAACCCACCTTCAACAACCAGTCATCGAGATAGGGGAAGACTGGAACCCCTGAGCTGCGCAGATGAGCTGCGACCCCCGCTATCCCTTTTGTGAACACCCGAGGGGCACTGGTAAGGCCAAAGGGGAGCACGGCAAACAAAGTGCTCTAGGCCTACCGTGAACCGCAGGTAACTCCGGTGGGCCGGCAGGATGGGGATATGAAAATATACGTCCTGCAAGTGCAACGCTACGATCCAGTCTCCAGGGTCGAGGGCAGCAAGACCTGAGCCAGAGTTAATATCTTGAACTGCTTCTTCCTGTTTCCTTCTTGGGGACCAGAAAGTAGTGGGAATAGCAACCACTATCCACTTCTGGCCCAGGAACACGCTCGATGGCCCCCTTGGCCAGGACGGCCGTGACTCCTTGCTGGAGAAGCGCAAAAAGGTCCCCCGACAAATGCGGTGGAACTGAGGTGGCATGGCTGGAGGGGCAGTCTCGAAGAGGAGTGAGTAACCCCTTTGTGCGACATGCCCGGGTGTCCTTGAAACGCTCCAGCGCACTATCTGCCTTATCGCCAAACAGGCGAGTACCATCAAAGGGCATGACCATACGGGAACTTTGTACATCCCCTGAAAAACCAGTGGACCGCAACCAGGCGTGACGACGGAGGGCCACTGTTGTGGAAATCGCCCTACCCAGTGAGTCCGTGGTGGCTAGTCTACACCTAATGGCGAACTGTGCTGCATCTTTCCCCTCAGCAACAGGTTGGGAAAGCATTTTCCGAGACCCCTCCGGACACTGAGGCAGCACCTGCACAACTGTGTCCCACACAGCATGGGAAAAGTGGCCCAAGAGGCATGCGGTGTTCACCAACCGTAGCCCTAAGCTGGCAGATGAAAACTGTCCCAGCTTTTTGGATTCCTATCCGGCGTAGCGGAAGGGAATGAGACTTGGCGAGGTGGAGGCCTGGAGGACCAAGCTCTCCAATTGCGGTGGTGGGGGGGAAACAGGGGAATTTAAATGGTTGAACAGCACCGGTCAATGCCGGTCCGGCTCTGTGTCCCAATTAGGGTCCCAACCAGGGGGAAAATTGTCCGGGAACCAGGGCAAGGGCGGAGGTGGAACAAACGAAACCCACTGAGGCACCAGGATCGGAGCCGGAGGCGGAGCTCCCTGTGGCACCGGGGCCGTCGGCGGAGGTCCCTGTGGCGCCGGGGCAGAAGCCGCTGGCGGCGGTCCCTGCGGCGCTGGGGCCAGAGCCGCCGGCAGCAGAGCTGGCAGCAAGGGAGGGCCCTCAACGGGGTCCGCGGGGCCCAAAGGCGCACCGGTGGGTGCCCAATGCAAGGGAAGGGCCTAAACTGGGAATGTGGGGCACGAAGGCGTGCCGGCGGGAGCCCGAGGCCTGAAGAGGCGGTCCATGGCTGCAAGAAAATCTTGCACCTGGGCAGGAGTCGCCGACGGACCCGGATAAGGTGGGTAGGTCGCGGGACTCACAGGCTCCAAAGGAGCCGCGGGGGTGGTACCCCTGGCCCCCTCGTCCATGTCCAGAGACCGACGAGGGGATGTCTGAGAGCGTAAATGCTTCTTTGACGACTTCTCATGACGTCTCTTACCCAAATCCGAGTGGGAAGACGTCGATCCCGGGGAGCGATGACTATGGCTCCGCGAGTGATTTCTCGAACGACCCCTGGACCTCGAACGGCGCGGAGACGACTGCCTGGCCTCCAGGAGCTTACGGGACCGCCCCCGCAAGGGCTTCGGAGCCATGGCCAGATAGTCGGAACATGATCGGGAGTCATGGTCGCGCTCTAGACAGTAGAGACAGACGCCATGGGGGTTGGCCACCGACATCGTATGGCGACAGGCCCCGCAGGATTAAAATCCAGGCATCCCTACGTGACAATAGGAGTCAGACTCAAAAACGGAAGACAAAAAGTCTCAAAGTTTAGTCAAAAAGTGACTAGGGTACATGCTCTAACCGGATCTGCGCTTGCTGGCGTGGAAAAAGAAAGAACTGATGTCAGCGTGCATGTGTGGCGCTTAAGTAGTCTCGGTGATGTCATCTCGCGCTTACGGCGCCAGCGACGGAGCCGCACGACGCCACCTTCCGATGCGCAGGGGTACTGCTGACAAAAACTTTTGGGATCCAGTCTGACGCCTGAGGATATTCTATGTTAAGGAATCTATCACTGACATGTCGCTTTCAGATGAGTGGAACAATGATAGGACCAGGGAGCATGAACAGAGATAGCAGAGGATCAGCTTTCTTTTCAGGATAATTGAGCATATGAATGCTAAGGCTTGAAAGGTAATCCTAAAGTAAAGTAGGTCCATAATGTCAGACAGCAGCAGATGTGGCATGAGCATAGAGCCAGAGGGACATGGTGCAAAAAACCAGAAAAGTGCTGGGGAAGAAGTTAGAGCTCTGGTGGTGCCAGGAATACAGATCGTATTTTAACATTGATTTTATATATATATTGCCGAAGATAGTTTTTTAAGCTCATTTTATGTATCTTTTTAAGTATCCATTGCTCAATTACGCACATAGTTTTGCCTGATTTTGCCTACATTTGGCATTTGAACAATGCTTAAAGAAAATGGAATTCTGAATGGTGCTGACTCTTTTACAATTAACTGTGCTGTAATATCTTTTATATTGGTTTCATGAAATGTTTCTTGTAATGTTTATGCACGTGTGCACTTTGATAGTACTTGGATACCGAATAAAGTTTATTTACTACTACTATTACAGATTGTGTTTGCACAACACCATGAAATTCGTCACCGAACTGTAGGACTACTTCAGAGCTAATTAATCAAATATGTGCAGTTTAGGTGTTACACTATTGCCCTACCTGGCAAACAATGATCCACTAACAGGGTTTCCTACAAAGGTCTCCGTGTTCTTATTCTCGAAAGGGAAAAATATGCTGTAGGTGTATACGTACTAGTGATACATTCCAGGATCTTAGGCAAAACTGGGAATTAGACCTGGACTCTCTTGATGCATATTGGCAAGTGGCCCTGATGGCAGCAAGAGAAATATCTGTAAGAGGTAGCCCCTCATACACTAACGACCTACATAAAGTGTATTATACAGGGCAGAGATTATGGCCCATGTTTGGGATTCCTCACACACATGCCGAACAGAGGATGGAGTTTTTCTTTTTTTTTTTTGAACGGTACGGTCTAGGATCCTAGGCTCACCAAGACATTCTGGGGCACAGTGTATTCACAGAAATACTTGACAGACATTAGCCTTAAACTTAAGCTAGCCCTACTGAATAAATTAGTGGACCAGTGAAGGGGGGGGGGTAGTTATATGTTCTGTGTTAGTATAGCTAAAGTGTAGCTCATTAGATCAACACGAGTTTGTCGCTACTCGAATATTTCTTTATATCAGAGATCCGATTATTACTCTGCTGCTGCTCCTAAGACCAAATGTCACGTTATTGACCTGAGCTCTTGTATAGCTATATGTATGCAATCGTTTGCACTTTGGAGCTAATAAGTGTAGTTATGACTATTACCTTGCAATAATTTTTTGTCAAAAAGGAGCAATTATCTCGCATATATGTTACGATAATTCAAAAACGTACTAAAATTAGGTTTAAAAAAACATAAGCTAGCCCTAATGAATATGCTTGAATATGTAGGGCTTAATAGATATGAACAACTCTTCTACAAGTGGGACTAATCATAGTGAAATGGGATACAGCACAGAAATTGAGAGCACAAGAGGCCCGAAATGTTACCAAGTAGAAAGCAGGAAAATCCAATGTAGACTTTTCGAATTGCATATCTACAGAGGCAAGGGGCTGGCATCAATAGCACCAGAATATATGGTAAAAAATGGGAACAGTATTAGGGTTTTCTCAGGGGGCTAACTAAATTGAAGAAAGTCAGTTAAAAAATGTTAAGACTTCTTGGATATACTTATCGCCCATGTTATACGTTAAGTACTGGATGATCAGAAGGATCAATCTGTGAGAAGAGCCTATCATGTAAAGATATTGTTAGAGGCTTAGGATCAGCAAAGGATTCCAAAGACAAAAGAGATACAATGTCTAGATGAAAAGAGAAAGTCAAAATGGGTAGAAAAGAACATACTAAATTCCAGCATTACCAGAATTTGGTAATTTGGGTAATGTTTGATGTGATAAAAAAATTTATTGAGCGCACGTTCACCAGCGGTTTCATGGCGCTTAAACAGAGGAGCGTAGACAGATGCAGTGAGAGTTAATTAGTTATAGGCCTGGGAAAAAAAACAAGTTTTAAGGGATTTCCTAAACTGAGGGTAAGAGGGAACTTGGCGCAATTCATCAGGGGGGGTGAAGAGTGTTCCAGAATTGAGGCGCCAGGGTCGAGATTCTTAGACCATCATGTTTTTTTTCGTTTGAATGAACAAGGTGTCAGTAGATTCAGGCTAGAAGAACGCAGCTCACGGGAGGGGGCATAACGCTGACTTCTGGTAGCAATGAAAGCAGGTCTATGGGACGACAAGGCTCTGTGGATCAGGCAGCCAAGTTTGAAGAGACAGCGCTGGGTCACTGGGAGCCAATGGAGGCTCTTAAGCAGGGGTTTTGCATGGTTTTGGCTGGCCGTCAACAAGCCTGGTGGCTTGATTCTGTACCATTTGTAGCCGGTGTGAGTGGTATGCAGGAATTCCGGCGTACAGCGAGTTGGCGTAGTCGATACTCGACATTACTAAGGCCAGGGTAACTTGGATAAGAGCTTCAAAGGATAGGAATCTGCTAATTTTCCGAATTCTTCGCAGATGGAAGAAGCAGACGGAGATCACCGAATTAATCTGGGCCTTCATGGTGAGGTCACTACTAATTGTGACACCTAGGCTTTTGACCGAGCTGATTGGGGAGGGTGGGAATCCCAAGGAATGGGGCCAGAAGTTAGAGTTCCAAGGGTTGGCAGAGGTCCCTGTGAGAACCAGCTCCGTCTTATCAGGATTGAGCTTTAACTGGTTTAAGTTCATCCAGTTGCTGATGAAATTCATGGTCTATTGAAAATTCTCCATGGAGGAGGGTGACGAGTCAATGGTGAAGACAAGCTGGAGGTCATCAGCGTAATTAAAGGGGACTACTTCTTTCTTCCGAAGATCTAAGATCAGGGGAATAATATATAGATTAAAAAGAAGTGGGGAGAGAGAAGAGCCCTGGGGGACCCCGCAGGTTAGTCTTTTTTTCACAGAGGAGAAATTGGAAAGACGAACCGCTTGGTAGCGATCGTTGAGGAAGGAGATGATCCATTTTAGCGGGAGCCCCCGGATACCGGCGCTCTCGACCCGGTCAACCAATAAATTGTGGTTGAGGGTGTCGAAAGCCGCCGACAAGTCCAGGAGCACTAGTGCCTGCGCGGTGTTCTGATCAGCCCCCTTCCTAAGTTCATCGGAACTGCCAGAACAATGGACTTGGTAGAATGTTCAGGCCTGAAGCCCGCTTGATGCGAGTCTAAATAGTGGGAAAGTTCCACAAATGAGCTCAGGCAGTTTGCTACATCGGCCTCCAAAATTTTACCCAGGAACGGTAGCAGCGATATTGGGCGGAAGTTACTGAGTACAAGAGGGTCAGAGCCTACTTATTTTAGGATGGGGGCAACTTCCGCAGTCTTGAAGAGATTAGGGACTATGCCCGTGGAGAGGGAGTTATTGAGGAGCGATAGGGGAGGTTCGGGAAGGTGTAAAAAAACCTCCCGAGCGATGTGAGGGAGCAGCTATCCGTCGGGGAGCCTGAGCGGACCCTTTTGAGGAGGGAGAAGAAGACCTCCTGTGTGATCGGTGGAAAAAGTTCAAGATGGAGAGGGTTGCGGTAAGAGCAACCGGGATCAGGGGGTAGGGTGGCCTTGGGGATGCTAGCTTTGATGCTGGTGATTTCGTCAATAAAGTACGTGTTTAGAGATTCACAGAGGAATTGTGAAGGGGTGGGTTTAACAGTGACGCGGTCAGGTTTGACGAGTTCGTCCACAATGGAGAAGATGTCTTTAGCTTTGTTGGTGGATTCCAGAATTTTCAGAGAAAAAAAATCTGATTTGGCTCGGAGGATGGTGCTCTTATAGTCTTGTAGGGCCGATGTGAAGATAAGATTTTTTGATAGGGCAATAATCCTGTCTCCACTTGCGTTCGGTTTGGCGCAAGGCGAGTTTCTTTTCCTTGAGATTGTTGGTAAACCATCGCTGGGCGTCATGGGGCCTCTTGTTTTTGAGCTTTCTCAGAGGAGCCAGGCTATCTCTCGCCGAGGCCAGCCAGGCATTGATGTTTTCTGCCTGGGTGTGCGGGTAGCCAGTGGGCAGAGAGGTAAAGGGCATAGAGGTAGCTAAAAGGGTGCAGACTGTTGTGGTATCTACCTGGCTCCACTTCCTGGCCATCGAGGAATCTTGAGGAGGGGCTTTGGTGGCAAGGATGTAAGGGATCGAAAAATTGGTGATCAGACCATGTGCGGGGGGATAATCTGTAGGTCAGTGATTGAGGTTGGATGTCCAGACCTGGTCCAGGATATGACCTTTTATGTGGGTGGCTACCTTGATGTGCTGGGTGAAGTTCATTCCTGTTAACAAGTCAGTGAAACCCACCAAGCAGGGGCTTTCTCGTGCATCATGTGGCCAATAATTAAAATTGCCGATAATCATCACTCTGGCATGCTTTATAGCCAACTCCGCAATCGCATTGCCAAATGTTTGTGGGAAGTTGGGCATGTGGAGGGGGGGCATATAAAATAACGCACAGGTAAAGGAGGAGCAGTTAGATCCGAACTTAAAAAGGAGGCTAACAGAGGGGATTTTTATGTTTAAAACGTTTTTATTGATACAAAACAAACCATGGGGGAGGGGGATAGGAGGTTAGGGTACACTTAATACAATCAAAGAAAAAAGGTGCAACTCAAGAGGGTTAGCGATGGATAGCTCGATGAGTCAGGGGAAAAGCACAATAAATGAAAGGCTAGAAATGCAAACTGTGGAATCCCTACGTGCATATCCAACACCCCAAATCTGAGCAATGAAAGCCAGCAGCAACTCGACAAAGCACAATCCACCCCCCCCCCCATCCCCCAAGTAAAGAAAGGAAGGAAGACAAAGCGGCAGCTCTATCCCAAAGTGCTTATCCACCTCATCCAAAACTTCCTTCCAGTAAGCGGTCAACACGGGGCAATCCCAAAGAATGTGTGAGAGGGTACCCTCCTGCCCGCAGCCCCGCCAACACCCCTTGTCAGTGTGTTTATGCATTTCATACAGTCGCTCCGGGGTGTAATACCAATAAGTGGACACCTTAGTGAAGGTCTCCGTAAGGCCCGTGTGATATGCAGAGTGCCGCGCCCGATACGCAATTTTGTCCCATTCCTTGTGGCTGAGTGTCCTACCCAATTCCCTGTGCCAGCGCTCCCTCCACGGATTGTAATAGTGAAACGGCGGGGGTTGTAGGTACTTATACAGATCGGTAATTAGCTTAGCGTCGGAGGTCCGGGTGGCCAGCCACCTCTCATACGGTGTAATTTGACGGGCAGCGGTGTCACGCACCTGGGGCTGGAGGGCCCAATGCCGAACCTGCATGTAGCGCAATCTGTCCAGCTCCGTCAGGCCGAACTCCTGGCGGAGTTGCTGAAACGGAATCACTCCCTCCGGGCCATAGATCTGGAAGAGCGCCCTGCAGCCCACCTGCACCCAACGGGAGAAAACTCCCGGCTCCATCCCTGGGGAGAAGTCCGGGTTGCCCGCTATGGGTGTGAACGGCGAAGGGAAGGTGGTGAGGCCCCGAGCCTCACAGACTGCGTCCCACACCCGCAGGGGGACCCGCGTAATAAAAGAAGCGTAAAGGTTAGGGGGGCGGTGCGCGCGACGCAAGAATGGAACCTCTTGTAAAGTGCGACCCGCCACTGCCTGGTCTTGAAAGAGCCAATGTTTGTCGGACTCCCACCTGCTCCACTCCACCAAATATCGCAGCTGTGCCGCCTGAAAGTACTTACGGAGGTCTGGAATACCAAGGCCCCCCGCCTCCGGAGCAAGCGTGGAGAGGACCCTCTTCATTCGTGGCTTGCGGCCCTGCCAGACAAAGCGAGAGATGTCAGCCTGCATTTGTCGTATCCAGCCCACCGGGGGCTGGAGAGGGAGGGCCCGGAAAAGATACAGTATCTGGGGCAACACCGTCATCTTAATCGCCGCGATTCGCCCCAACCAGGACAGTAGGCCTTTGCTCCAACGACCAAGCTCCTCCTTGATCTTCCTGCTGAGGAAGGCATAGTTAGCCGTAACCATCTCCGGTAATGTGGGCGCCAGCAGAATCCCCAGGTATGGCACCGTGGAGGAGGACCACTGCATGGGGAAGAGTCGCTGAAGGTCCCTCCTGGTGTCCGCAGCCAGGGACACGTCTAACGCCACCGACTTGCTCATATTCATTTTGAAGCCGGCCACACAGGCAAAGGCGTCTAGTTCCTGGAGGCAAGCAGGCAGCGACCTCCTAGGGTCGTCCAAGGTCAACAGGACATCGTCCGCGTAGAGACTGACAGTGTGGACATACTGGCCCATCCGGACCCCGACCGCATCCGGGTTATCGCGAATCCGCTGAGCAAACGGCTCCATGTAGAGGGCAAACAAGAGCGGCGAGAGGGGGCAGCCCTGCCTCGTGCCGCGTTCGATGGCAAATCCACCGGAGCTCCACCCGTTGACCCGCACCGACGCTGAAGGATGCTTATAACAGTTGAATACCATGGTGCGGAACTTATCCCCGATTCCCAATTTCTTGAGAACCAGCTCGAGATACGGCCAGTGAACTCTGTCGAAGGCCTTCTCCGCGTCGACGGACAGCAACATCCGCTCCCCCGGGATCCGCGAGGCCTTCTCCAGAACATGCGCCACCCGTTTGGTATTGTCAACCGTCTGTCTCCCGGGTACAAAGCCTGCCTGGTCCGCCTCCACCAATCCGGGGAGGTGTGGACCCAGCCTGGACGCTAGAATCCCTGTGTACAGCTTGAGGTCGACATTTAAGAGCGAGATGGGTCGATACGAACCGCAGAGGGCCCGATCCTTCCCAGGTTTCGGAATTACCGCAACCGTCGCCCTCAGGAGATCCGGTGGGATGGCTCCCGATTCGGAAAAGGAATTAAATAGCCGAGTAAGGACAGGGGCCACAGCCGTGCAAAAAGTCTTATAAAACAAAGACGTGTACCCGTCCGGGCCCGGGGCCTTACCATGCTTCAGCCGCGCGATAGCGGAAATCACCTCCTCAACATGGATATCCCGCTCCAGGTGGTCCGCCTGAGCCGGATCCAGCACCCGAAGGGTCACCGACTCCAAGTAGCCTTCGGCGTCCCGTGTCGAGGAGGGCTCCTCCGCATACAACGCCTCGTAGAAGCCACGGAAAGATTCCGCTACCGCTGAGTCCCCGGAGACTACCACCCCGTCTGCGCCCACCAGTTCCCTCACGATGCCACGCTGCTGCGTGACCCGGAGCCGGTGTGCTAGAAGCTTGCCACATTTGTCCCCCCCAGTGTAGAAGGCATGTTTCAAGCGCAAGGCGGCATACTTCGCCCTATCAAGATCCAATGCCGACAGGAGCTTCCTCGCAGCCTTCAGCTGCCTCCACACCCTTGGCGCCCCCGTGCGGCGATGGACCTGCTCAAGCTCCCGGACCTGAACGGTCAGCTCGTCCCTCTTCCGTTGCCGCTCCCTATTTTCGGCTGCGGAGAGAGAGATAAATTCCCCCCGGAGGACTGCCTTCAGTGCCGCCCACTGTGTCGCCTGCGAAGTGTCGGTGTTGCTGTTGTGAGTTAGGTAGTCCTGTATGACCTCCCCAATACGCTGCACGACAGACTTTTTGTGTAAAAGGGTATCCCGGAGGCGCCACACCCCTCGAGAGGGGGAGGCCGCCGGCCACTGGAAAACGCCGGTGACTGGTGAATGGTCAGACAAGGTCAGGACCCCGATGTCCGCCGCCGTGGCTGCGGCATGCATCGGTCCACTCACCAGAAGGTAGTCCAGCCGTGAGTAGGTTCGATGTGCGTGTGAAAAGTAAGAGTAGTCCCTATCCATGGGGTGCATGGAACGCCAAAGGTCGTGTAAGTCCATTTCCGCAATCCGGGCCTTCACAGCCTGGGACAGTTCCCCCGTCTGCGGGAAGCGCTGCGCCGATCTGTCCATCACAGAATCGAAGACAATATTAAGGTCTCCCCCCAAAATGACGTGGCGGTCGGGGGGAGCAGTGACATCCACCAACACGGAGTCTAGGAAACGCTCTTGGTGGTCGTTTGGGCTATAAACGGAGCCGACCGTAAACGCTATGCCCCCTAAGCGCATGCGATACGCAAGAAGCCTCCCCTTCTGTTCAGCACATTTATACAAAACCTCCCCCCTAAAGGAGCTCGCTAGAAGAATGGCTACCCCCGCCGTCTTGTTCGCTGCCGAGGAGAAGAACTGGGTAGGGAACTTAGCAGAGCGCAGCCTATGGCAATCCCGGGACAATAAGTGGGTCTCCTGTAAAAGGCAAATGTCCGCCTGCGTCCCCTCCAGCAAAGATAAAATCGCTCTGCGCTTCACGGGGTTATTCAGACCCTGAACATTAAGGGTCACTACCTTTAGGGCCGACATACCTCTCGGGGATCGGGAGCGCCATGCAATGGGCAGGGGATCAGCGGGTGGGGCGCGCGGGGCAGCCGCACAGGACAAGCCATAACATACCAAGCGTGGGCATGGACAACATCGGACGGGACCTCCCCAACCCCAGAACAACCCCTACACCCCCCCAAAACACAACCCTGGCAACTAGCCAAACACAAACTCAAACACCCCACTGTCCCAGTCAAGCCCCAAAACGGGCAAGTCTGTAGAAAGAAACGAAGTGGACGTCCAGCCACTCACCTCCAGCCGCTCCCCCCCAACCCCCCCGCCCCGCACCAAGCATTGAAAGAAGCTAAAGGCATCTCCCCCCGGAGTGAGTATTAGGCCGTCAAGGCCACGCCGGTGGAGCCGGCCGAGTCCCTGGCCGCCGCCCTCAAAGCGTCGGCCATGTCCGCCCTGATGGTAGGGGAATCAGGACGCCCTGCGCTGGCCGCTGATCGTCGCCTCGCCGACCTCCGCCGGCTCCGTCTCTCCGAGGCCCTCCAAGACGGTGTAGCTCCTTCCTCCTCCGCCGCCGTAAGCCCCAAGACTCCACAAATGTCCTGCAAGGAGCGTAGCTGGTGTAGCACCCCGTTCCATCGAAAGATCAGGCGGAAGGGATGACCCCAAGAGTACGGTGTCTCGTGTTCTCGCAAAAAGTCAGTGGCAATCCTGAAGGACCTGCGTTTCTGCAGCGTGATGGCGGAGAGGTCCTGGTAAAGCGCCACCGGCCGTTCCCGGAAAGTCAGGGGCTGTTTCCTGCGGGCCTCAGCCATGATGCGTTCCTTCAGCGGGAAATCGGGCAGGAAGGCCAGAATGTCCGGTGGAGGTGCCGATGACTGGCGCTGCCGGCCAACCCTATGTGCCCTATCAATGCGAATGGGGAAGTCCGCAGCTTCCCCCAGGATCTCTCGGAACAGGTCCCGCAGGTAGCTCCCCAGATCGGACCCCTCGTCTGCAGTCGGCACACCACGCACTCGAATGTTGTTCCTCCGTGATCTGTTCTCAAGGTCCTCAGAGTGGGCCTGGAGCTCAACACACTGCTCCCGGAGGCGGAGAACGTCCTGTTGAAGGTGGACTATCTCCTCCTCCCGGCGTTGGGCCTCCGTCTCCACCGTTTCAACGCGCTCGCCAAGGCCCTCCACTTCCCTGCGCACTTCCCGGACCTCGCTGGCCACCTCCCGCTTCAGTGTCTGGAAGTCCTCCCTGAGGGAGCTAAACAGTTCCTCCATAAAAGTCCTCGTGACGGGTGGTTCCCCCCCAGTCACGTCCGCCGAGGCCTGGGAGGTCCCCGGCGGAGGCTGTGTTCTGTCCCGCAGTTGCTGGGCCCTGCCAAGCATGTCCGGCAGGGTGCGGTCCCCCTTCTTCGAGCCTCCTCTTCCAGACATCGCAGGCACTACGGTCGGGCACTGGTCCAGCCGCCCCAGGGATGCCCAGCTGCTGGCAAGCACTCGACGTGGGTGTCCCCCCACAAGCAGGGTCGCTGCGTCACAGGTGACAAAATGGCGGTCCAGCCCGGTCACCGCCAGCCGCGGGTGCCCAGCCGAGACAGGAATGGAAGCTACAGTGGGGGGCTCCTCATCAGCACATCCCCCAAAAAGTCAGCCCGGCAGCAGCGGCGGTCACATACATCCGCCAGCAAGGGCTCCGGCGAAGGCCAACACCACTGATCCCACGGGGACAAGATGGCGGCAGGGCGAGGCAGGGCAGAGCGACCAGGCCCGACGACACCACCGGGGCCCCCAAAACGCACAGCAATCAAATCGGTTCCGCCGCCGGTTTCAGTCTGTCACACGCAGGGGCCCAGATGGTCCGACCCCAACAGAGAGTCCGCTGTACTTCCGCCAAGGGACAGGGGCCTACATAGTGCGAAGTGTCGCCGACACAGGTCCGAGTGCCAAAGCACCCGTCCTAAGTCTTCCGCACCGTCAGGTCCCCTCCCGCAGGGCTCCTTCACCCTCCGTCGAGCGACGGGCCAGATTCCCTCCAGATCGCAACTTTCAGCACCAGGCCCAGCCGAGGCGCCCGGACAGCACTCCGATGCGCTCCGCCTCTCAGGCCCTCCTTTGCTCCTCAAGCTCGATCGGACTTTTTGGGGGCTTCCCCCGAGGCGATCAAAACCAAAACGGCAACAACGTGCGCACCAGGTGCTCCGCCACACTCCTCTTCCACGCTGAGCCTCAGCGGGGGGAGAAAAGCATAAGAAAAGGGCTCAAGCTTGGCCGGGCCGGAGGAGCCACGGGAGGAAGCGTCCGCTCACCCCGCCATCTTGGCCACGCCCCCCCCCAGAGGGGATTTTTGAAGTGGTTAAGGAAGTAAATTTGTGTGACTGTGATATAATGGCAGCGACCCCTCCCCCAACTTTGCTCTGAAGCCTGTTGGCCCGGAGAGCATAGTAGTTGTCAGGGATTGCAGCTAGGAAGTCTGGGGTGGATTCAGCTGTTAGCCAGGTTTCTGATAGAAGGAGAATGTCAGGCTTAATGGTGTCTAAGACATAAAAAAATCTCTAATTGATGCTTGACCAACGAACAGGTGTTGAGGTACCAGATGGACAGATTGTCCTGGTTTGTACTGATGAGGGGGGTAGGAGTATTGAGGAGAGTGTCCCTCGAAATTGTCAGTGGCGAGTGATCAGAAAGGTTGCTAATTGATCTACAGGAAGTGTGCTTATGGGACAAGATCCCTAGTTTATCGAGGATACTCCTGGTTTCCGGGTTGATGGTCCACTCCCCCTGAAGGGAGATAAGCATAGCTGTGGAGTAGCGGAGAGGTGAGCGGGCATAATGCATGGCCCCTGGCCCCGGCCAACCGCAGACGGGCTTGCCAGCAGCACGCGTCCGCCGCACGATGGGTAACACATTGGCAGATATAGGCTGCAAGCACAGCGCTAGTCGCGGTGCTCCGCCCCCAACTGCCACTGAAAAAATACTGTCAGCCTGCACCCTCCACAACAATCAGGAGAGCCCCGTGGTGGACCGGGGTGCAGGCGGCAAAGCAAAGAAGGCAGAGAAGTACACTTTAAAATCAGGAGTATGTTGTGTGTAATTAGGAGTAATGTTTGTGATTTTTATCCGTTCCAAGACAAACTGTGGAGTGAAATCCCACAATGAGAATGTTCTTATTGTAGCACATGTATTTAAAGAACAGAGAGTTCAAGGTATTGGAGCAGATTTAATAGCAAAGGTTTTTGCCATTACCCAGTGAATGGAACAAGAAGGCTAGGAGTCTCAACATGGTGACACAGGAGTGAAGGAGGAAAAGATGACACAAGGTTCAATGTACAGAGGATGTGTGCTATCTGTGTTACCTGAAGATCACCCATTACCATGCCTTTCTTGGCATACTATAGGAGAAAAGGCCATATTCAAATGTAACAACATATAGGAGGCATAAAGAGGCATCTACAGTGATTTGGGCTAGAACAACACAATCTACTGGATGAACGCTTGGGATGCTCTTTCAATAATGATAGTGCTGTCCATTACACAGGGGCTTGGGTGGAGAGGGTCTAGGTAGATATGTTGGTTCAGTCACCAGTGTAATAAACACAGTAGTAACCATTACGACTTATCAGAATATTAAGCAATAAGTCTGACTAACTTGAATTTGATTTGGGGAGTCAGTTTCTTTGTAGGTCTCCAGTTGAGCAGTTTGACATATTCCTGTGGGGACTAGTGCCCAAGTGAGAACCAGTGGAGATGTGAT
Organism: Triturus cristatus; assembly: GCF_964204655.1. NCBI lineage: Eukaryota > Metazoa > Chordata > Amphibia > Caudata > Salamandridae > Triturus > Triturus cristatus. Next base: position 966,931,629 of record NC_140589.1, read on the forward strand.
TTGGAGCAGCAGATTTATTGGCGAAAAAGTGGTTTCGTGGGCTGCAAAGGGGAATGCAGACATCAAGTCAGCAAATGAAGCTTTGGCTAGTTCACCTTAGCAGTTATGGTTTTTATAGGTGTTTGTGTCTCAACACATTTTTGCCTTGTTTTCGGTGACTAAAGAATCTCTTCTTAGGAAGGCGGTGAGTATTAAGAATCACACCCTGTAGAAGCTGGTCAACAGGGACTGTGCAACCGTGTTCCCCCAATCCACCTGAACACCGCTACCATCTGTGTTTAAATATCATGTTTGTGCTCTTTAACTTGGTATGGAGTAGGAAAGGGCATCCACTGCCATGACTAACTCCGAGCAAGCATATCTGAGTTTTGTGTTGCTTCATGGGTGAATTAAAGTGCACGTTTCACTGGCCAACCTCAGCTCAGCCAACTACACATGGACACTTTAACTCAAGGCAGCTGGAAAATGTAATCCATGGTCTAAAACAGAGCTGGGTACACAAACTGCAGCCCCCAGGTATGTAATTAAGTACTGCATTGAAATACCCGGTTACCAGATAGCCACTCCCAATGCAACTTTTCCTCTGAAGAGCAGCATTGGGACTGGCTGGCACGGCCTCCCCAAAAGGGTGCAGGCATCGCAAGGTAGAAATTACAAAAAAATAATTAAAATGTGTTTGGTGTCAAGCTGGAAAGGCTAGTTTTGAAAAAAAATCATGTTAGAGTCTAGAAATCAGGAAAATATACAACTACAAAGAAATGTTTTTAAATGCAGAATTACAAAATGATGCCTGTGCTAGGCTTAGGCGAAGCTGCACTTCATAGTCACAACTGCATATGTTGTACAGTGGCTATTACTGGTTTGCAAACTTTTGATGTGAAAGTAGTGAATAAGTTAGGAATAAAGGGTGGAAGAGAATCAGGTCTTCTCTATAAAATGCCAGGTAACTTTAGATCCCTTCAGAAGGAGAGGAAGGATATAACCTGGTGAGTTCTCAATACTCAATAGTAACTAATTAGGACAAATGTTCTTGAGGAACAAGTAACATACCTTCCACAATGTTTTTTCTAGTTGAGGCTATCTAACCGCTAATTCCTCAGCTTAGACTATTCCCCAGGCGTCTGGCTGGAACTGTAAAATGTTAACAGAACGTCTGTACGTCGATAAGTGGTGTTGGTCAACTCCACGCTGACAGTGTAAGAAGTGATGTAATGGTGCCCACATAAGCACCACTTGGAGTGCTGACACAGTTTATTTTGTGATTATTTGAGTGCCAAAAAAAGGGGAGCCCGCACAAAAAACTATGTTTGACCAGTGTGCAGCATCTAATGGGATATTTTAGGCGAGGAGCCCAGCTTGCTGAACTGTGAGGAATCTGCAGTTAGATAGAGTCTCTAGGTGAAAAAGCCTTAACTTGTTTTACTGATAGAGACTTTTAACCGCAGATTCTTCAACTTAGAATAGATACCCAAGCAATAGCTCCCCGGATACGGGTCTGCAAACTGGCTTAAACCAGAAAGCCCTGGAGGTCTGAGTGGGTGAAATGGCTTTCTTGATGGATCTGACTGTCTGAGCAGTAGTGCTTTGTATGCATGTGGAGTGACGCCCACAAGGCAGCTTGGCAGATATCCAGGACCTGTACCCTGCGTGCTAACACAGTAGTTGTGGCCTTGGCCCTGGTGGAATAAACCCGCAAATCCTCAGGGAGCTGCTTCTTCACAAATGTATAGCGGATTTTAATGCACAGCACAATCCATGAAGAGAAGGTCTGCATCTGCACAGACTTGCCCTTCTTCACCCCAGTGAACCCAATGAAGAGGTGATTGTTCAACCGGTGGTTTTTGGGTGCGAACAATGTAGGAGAGATCTCTTTCTGAGTCCAGATGATAAAGTATTTCTTCATCTTTAGAAGGATGATACATAAAAAAAATTAGGCAATGTGATGTTCTAGCCAGCATGAAAGAGGGTGACTACCTTTGGATGGAAAGAAGCGAAGGACCAGTTTGTCCTGGAAAAAAAGTATTGCATGGAAGGTGAACAGAAAGAACCTAAAGTTCGCTGACCCTCCTGGCCGATGTGACAGCCACCAACAGAACTGTTCTGATTGTCGAGAGCAGCAGAGAGCAGCTGTGCAGAGGATTGAAGAGAGATCACATAAGGCATGTAAGGACCAGATGAGGGCCCATTAGGGCATCACGAATGGGGTAGGAGGGAACAAATGTTGTAGTGTAAACATTCCAAAAAAGTGTCACTTGAACAGGGAGGCTTGATCAAGCAGCCGCAGGAAAGCCAAAATAGACTACAGGTAACCCATAACAGTGCCCAGGGCAAGGACTTGCCGGGCTAATGATAAAACAACCAGCAATACCTCTGCTAGAGGAGCGAAAAGGGGGACTAATCCACATACCTATCCCAACTGCAGGCATATAACGTCTCGCCAAGATATCACAGACCTCAGGTGGAAGATCAAAACCCTCAACTGCTGCCACTCAATCACCAGGCACTAAGTTGGAAAGTGCACAGGTTCAGATGTAGGACCCTGCCCTGTTGCTGTGACAGAAGATCCTCCTGAAAGGGGCAGCCTGATCGGAGGACAGATGTCCATGCTCAGGAGTTCGGGATACCATTCTCTACATGCTCAGTCCAGATGACTTGGGCCCAGGCTTTTCTGATCTTCTTGAGAACTCTAGTCAGGATTTATAAGGTGGAAAAGTGTACAGGAGTCGCACTTTCCACTTGAGTTAGAAAGCGACTCAGAACGAGAGATGCTTTCGAAACTCCAGCACGCATAAGAGAGGACATTGCGTGTTCTCGATGGTGGCGAACAGAGTGAACCATGGTTTTCCCCATTCTTGGAAGAGATCTTGCGCCACCTCCAGATATAATTGCCTTTCATGGTCTGCAAGGAATCGATGACTGAGTTTGTCCGCCATTCCCTTCAAGGATCTAATACCACATGGAGGCGGTGTTGTTTGTAAACATGTGAATCAGCCTTCCTTTGATGGAGGGAAGGAAGGCTTCCAACGCCAAGTGGATAGCCCTCAGTTTCAGAAGATTGATGCTGAGCTGAGCTTCAGCCAGACACCAAAGTCCTCCGATCTTCACCTGCCCAAAGTGGCAGTCCCAACCTAGAAATGATGCATTGGTCACCACTGTCGATTCTGGATAGGGGCGAGACCTTGACCCAATCACAGTCCGTTAGCCACTACTGCAGATTTTTCACAGTCTCCTTTGGAATCTTGACCAGGTTGGAAAGATTATCCTGATGCTGTGCCCACTGGGACTTCAGATCCCACTGCAGTGCCCTCATAAGCCATTGAGCGTGCTTCACCAGCAGGATGCAGGAGGCCAACAGATCAAGCAGCCTTAGGAGACAGCCTCACCAAAATCCAGGACTGCGTGGAACTGCACTCTATGCAGAATGGCTCAGATGTAAGGGAGTGGCGGAGAAGGAGGCAGGTGTGACTTTGGCATGTTGATAGTGAACCTCAGAGATTGCAAAAGTTGAGCCGTAATCTGGAGGTGGCAAGTAACTGCCTGTGGCGAGGAAGCCTTCAGTAGTCAGTCATCATGGTAAAAGAAGACTGGAACCCCTGCCCTCTGAAGATGTGCTGCAACCACTGCCATCACTTTCATGAACACCCAGGGGTCACTGATAAGGCCAAAGGGGAGTGCAGAGAACTGGAAATGCTCTTGGCCCACTGAAACTGCAGGTAATGTCTGAGGGCCTGCAAAACGGGAATTTTGAAATATGCATCTTACAAGTCCAATGTTACCACCCAGTCTCAAGGATCGAGGGCAGACAGAGCCTGAGCTAATGTGAGCATCTTTAACTTCTCTTTCCACAGAAAAAGTTTTGAGATCTAGTATAGTGAGGAACTACTATGGGACAGAAGCCTCTGCCCTTTTTCGGCCGCATCTCTGGTGCTGGCGCCCTCTTGGTAGCTCCATTAGCAAACCGAGCCTCCACTTCCTGATGGAGCAAGGAGAGATGCTCTTCTGACAGCTGTTCTGGGAATGGTGGCAAGGGTGGGGTACTTTCCATGAATGGAAGAGATGATGGTGCTCCATTGGGGCAGGCGGTGCCAGACTTTGCTGCCAACGGGATGACTATGATGTGGAGGGCTCATTAAAGTGGCATGGAGGCTGCAGCAGCCAGAGAGGTGGGGGCTCGAAAGCATGCTGGGTAGGACTCCTGCATCCTTTCTGGGATCCTCGACCCCGCCATTAAAAGGTTGGGTAGTCTGCTGGGGGGTAAGGCTGATATTGCAGGAACCCGTAGGAGCCCAGACACGGCTGTGTAAGGGGTGAAAGGACTGCTACTGTGTGCAGGAAGACAGAGAGAGGTCCAGGGACCTAGTGGTCACTTGGCTTTCCCGAAACCACTCCCGTTCTGTATCAGCTATGTCATCCAGCAAGGAGAGCAATCAAATGGAATGTTAATGAAGGACGCTTGAACTTCCCCTGAAAATCCAGTGGACCGTAACCAAGCATGGCAGTGCTTGCCACCGGAGGGCAAAGCATAACTGGAGAGAGAGGGGAGGTGTCTACGCCACTAGCGTAACCCAGCTCTTCATGCCACTTGTTTTAGCCAAGGTCCTCCTGAAAGCGGACAATCCGCTTTCCTCATCTCCTCCTGCGGGAATAAAGGGCTTGTGTAAAGGCAGCAAGTCCAGGGGTTGGGCAGGCCTGGATTCTGGGGTCAATATTAAGCAGCATCGACTGAGTTGGAGATGGGTATTGGGTCTTCATTCAGCAGCGCCAGAGGCATCGGGATCGGCCCCGGAGGGAGTGGGGCTGTGGATGGTATAGACACCTGTGGTGGCATCAGGCCTGATCTGGGCTCAGATCCAGAGGGTCCAGCTAGCATCTGGGGAAAACCTGCTGGCAGTAACCAAGCCAAGGTGCCTCATAGCTCATTGGGGCCCGTATGGGTGGCAAATCGAGCCTGTGAAACGAGCATGGCGTAATCTAACTCCTTTAACTGGGCTGGCATCCCTTTGGCAAGTGCAGAGCGGGCCTCGATGCTGGCTCTACAGGTGGAGCGCGGGAGTGGGGCCTCGAAGCACATTTGGTCGAAGAAGCTGAAGAACACATCTTGTGCTTTTTGAAGTTACCCAACTTGGAGAAGTTAGTCTTAGAGGAGGAAGATGACTGTCCGCAGGACCGGCCCAGAGATGGACCTTGGGAAGAGGACTGAGAATGGCATGGGGCCTTTTTCTGCCACGCCGCCAGAAGCTTAATTGCCCGCTTGCGAATTGCTTTGGGGTGCATGGACTTGCACTCAATGGAGGACTTAGGGTCTTGCCCTGAACCCAGGCACCAGAGACACAGCAAGTGAGCATCAGACAATGACATCAACCAGTGACATTCTCCACAAGGCTTAAACTCTGTAGGTTTGACAGGGAACAGGTCGCTAGCACCTGGAAGTAATTGCTCAAAAATAGTCGACAAAAGCTCAAAAAAGTAGAGTCAAAAAGATAACAGAGGTAGCCTTCCAGATCTGCGCTGGTAGTGCAGAAAGAAAAACTGATGTCAGCGCACCAGTGTGGTGCTTATGTGGGCACCACAACATCACTTCCGAAGCTTAGGGCATTGACGTGGAGCCGACCGATGTCACCTACTGCCATGCAAAGATACTGCCCAAGATTTTCAGAATCCAGTCTGACGGCTGGGAAATATTCTAAGGTGAGAAATTTACATTTCTAGTCTCCATCAAAAGCACGGCAATCATCTGGAAATTTTTGAGAATGTGGTTTTAATGGTATTCAATATTTTCATCCACCCAAAAAGACGTGACTTTTGAGTCATTTTAGAGTATATTTAACCAGTTTGTAGTGTAGCTCAAGGAACAGTAAACAGAGGATTGCTTTTCTCATATCCCTAATCTGGTTGACTTTGATTTGCCTATGCAAGTATGCTTTTCTTACTGTGTTGCTTAGTGATTCCACAAAACCTACATTTACGTTCTGTTAGGGTTGCCTTTTCATGGAGGCCAATCTACTAAAAGTGAGCCAAGGCAGCACCCACCGAAAGTGATATACCACCTGTTTGAGCACTACAACAACTCAATCACAGCTACCCTTTTTATTTTAGTATTTCAGAAAAAGAACCTATTAATGCAGGTTTCTAGAAACAGCCCTTTGCCAAATAACCCACTGATCAACAGTTAACTGAATTAGTCAATCAGCATATCCTCAGCACGTTTTAATTTGTAATGGTGGAGAGTGGGCACATCAATACAGTGAAGTGACCAGTAGATGTTTTAAATGAGAGAGTGACACATTCAGGGCTATTAGCAAGGGTAAATTGCATAATTGGATTAAAGTGTTATATCCTTTGCAATATGTTTGAACCTTTAAGGAAATGTTGACATATTCTGGGAGGATGGAATGATGCACAGTTGTATTAAAATAGTGCTGGCCTAATCTCAAGTTCATGCATATGTATCCTGTTTACAACCCTCTCCTTTAATACATCCAATGTGAAGAACATACCCATTGCAACCCTAGGGCCACTTCCTGAATATTGCTGCATTAGAAAATGATCATGGGATTGTGAAACTGACTCAACGTATAGGACTTAAGAATTAAAGTGAAGCTAAACCATTTAGATGTACAGGTTGCTTGAAGACTCACCTTCCTCCACCTAGCTCTAGAGAGCCCAGATCTCCATTGATGAAATAGGAATTGTCTCCAGCCCACTTAAACACCTGTGAAAACAAGACAGACAATGTTACATCACAGTTGTAAGATCAGAAAAAACACAGGTTTGGAAACCTTTTTGAAACAAAGTACTGCACCGAGCACAAACAAGAAGTAGAAACTAAGAGCAGATTCGTACACTTACCTTGAAATCAGGACTGAATGTGTAAAGAAAAGTTTCTCCTGTTCCATAGTAGTGGTCGCTGAACTTAAAAGGATGAGTTGCATATGCTCCGAAAACCTGTTAGCGTGCGGGGAGTAAAACAATATTAGGTCACATGAAAACAGAAAAACATGAAAGAAACAGTAATGCATTTGTGTTCTCAATCATTCTATTTTGAGGATATTACTTAGGTACACAGAACATTCTATAAAGAAACCATCTATTTAGACAATTTAATATAGAAAAGAGCCTCTAATAAACATTTTAGACTGATATATATATATATATACTTGTTTTCGTTATTGCAAATTGATCAAACGGAACACTGGTTTAAAAAGGGTAAAGTAATCTTAAGTATTAGGGTCATGGTTACTGTTCGAGTTAAGGCCCACGGTTGAAAATAAAGTTTGAATTAGAGATGCAGTTATAATAACAAAAGGTTATTTTTTGTGAGGAATTAAGTGTTAGGGTTAGTGTGGAAGAGATTTGGAGAAATGCTGTTCCTCAATAAGAGAATTGTTTAAAATGTTTTGTTCTCCCAGTCCACGTGAAAAATGTCAGTAATTGTGTTACTCACAGACTGTCTTCTGTAAATAAATTGCCTCGATATGTTGTTCTCCAAAATCACAGAGATCTACAATACGGGTCTACTTTGCACAGGTTGTATGACGTTACAACGCATTCCATTGCAACGCATGCCTTTTCCACGCATGCGTTACAACGCGAATGCCATTACCGCGCATATCCTTTACCACGAAAATGCCTTTACCACGCATATCTTGACTACGATTTTCACTGTAAAGCTATGCATGATAATGGCATTTTCATGGTAAAGATTTTCTCCGATCCCTGCCCCAATTCTTTACATGTTCCCTTGCGCCCTCCTTTTTTATAATACCCCTTCCCTGTACCCCTGTGCGACCCTCCGCCCCATTCCTTCTATGAATTACCCCTGCCCGTAACATTGAAAATCTTGCCCGCGCGATTCCCCCACCCACAAACCCTTCTATCAAATACCCCTCCACTGAACCCTAAATATTTACCCCTGCGCGACACCACCCCCTCATTCCTTTATTTTTAAAAAAAAATAAGATCCTCCTTACCTCTACAAGCTCTCTCCACTCCATGCACTTTCGATTTGCATTCCACGTCGTAAAGAGGAAGCGGAAGTGTCTTTCCGTTTCCTCTAACGACGCCGATTGCCTCCACATCTTTTTTCTTCCGAATCCGAAAACAATGGAAACAGGTGAGTTTTTTCAGGGGGGGCGGGGGGGGGGTGTAGGAAGAGACCCCCCAAGCCCCGTTTTTTAATTTTACCTTTAACACGCATGCCTTTACTACGTATCTCGTAGTAAAGGAATGCGTTGTAAAGGCTATTAGTGGTAACCACGCATGCGTTGCAAAGCATGCATGGTTAAGTGTATGCGTGGAAACAGCCGCGTTGTAGTGGCTGTTTCCCCTTTGCACACTGTCGTAAATACGCAAACAAGGAACTGCAATGGAAGTCCTTATTTAATGTTTATAAGTTTATGACAGAAAATCGTAGGTAAACGGGGAACAAGCTACGGATCAAACATCATGTTTAAATGGAACTTTGGATAAACATTTTCAGGCGATTTGCCATTTCATAAAAGAAGCATGGCTGCTGAGCAGAATTTGTGTTATTTGTTTGACTGAGCTACAGTTGTTTTTAGGTCGAGCTTAAGACAGCGCATGAGCTGTCAGCAAGACCGGATGTATCCTATTCTATGACTTGAGGCACACCCTGCGATTCTTATTGGCTGTTGTCTGTGTCAATCAGAAATGCAGCTTTCTTATTTCTGCATTTCAGTAACAGTCCCTCCTTTGTGTGCTTAGCTCTGCTTCTGGCGATTTAACTCAGAGAGCATTTTGTTTGGCCAGTGCCCAGTCATGCCCCGTGGTTTTTTGTTTCACTGCTACTTTCTGCTCTCTCCTTGCAGCAGGCAGTTAACTTAATCTTCCGGTGAAGTTCACAACACCACCTTCAGCCCTTTGCAGCTAGTTATTTGCAGTGTGTGTTATTGTTGTCCAATTGAGCCACTCCTGCCCCTTCCTGCTTGTATGGCGCTGCCCATAACATATCCATGGAGCCTCCGGCAGTAAAACCCCACCACCCGCTGCTTCTTGTAACGCACCTGAGCATCGCCTCAACTTTTACTCTGTTCACCCCCTATGTGCAGTGTAAGGTGGTGCAAGCCAGACCGGCCGAAGTCGCCCCCGCTCCCATAGCACTGTTTACCCTAACGTATGCCAGCTCATGGGAAGGGTGGGCTTCCTCTGCATTTATAGTACTGACAAAGTAATATTTTAACAATTGAAAGAGTGTTACTGTGGAAGCCTCTCGAGAGGTTAGTCTTTCAACTCTTCCTACCTGTTCCATCATGGCGGCCATCTGATAGGACTGTTTGTTCTTTTTTTCCATGCCCTTCCCCTCTGCGATTCTGCATCACGTGCATTGCAGGTTTGCTGTTCTCTGCTGCGTGATACGCCACACCACCCGCACCCCTGTGTTGTTTCCAAATCCACCCATGCCCCTATGTTGCTTTCTCACTCTGCCCCCGAGTTAGTTTCAATGCATTCAGCAGGTGGCAAAGCAGCATTCAGCAGGTGGCAAAGCACAGTATCAGGCAAAATAGTTCCCCGTGCATCACCTGGAATTAAATAACAGCTCATGCCCAAGTCATAATAAATAAACGCAGCTCTGCAGTGTTAAAAGTTTCCAATGCAGCCTAAGTGGAAGAGCTTACAGTGGTCTGTATTGAGTCGATATTTTGATCTCTTGGTGGGGGAAGTAATATGCGGTGGTACAATGCATTATTGTGTGCGCACAGGACAGCTCGTCATGGATAGCACTGTGCTAGTCCTATGCTTAAAAACATTACTGTAGAAATAGAAATGGACAAAGTCATTTGCCATCTCGGTGTGGATGGCACTGTGCTTATCATATGCTTAAGAACTTTGATAGAAAAGCAGACATTTGAAGTGAGCAAATTTAGAGTGTCACTGGTGTTGAGGGTGCTCTATACAGGAGCTGCTTTCCACCTAAACTTGATAACTACCTAGAGTTCTCTGCTTCTTTTAAGCATAATTTATGTGTCACCCTAACCAATTATATATATATATTTTCTATATTTCACAAGTTAATTGCATGTCATCATGCAGTTGTTGTTCAACGTGCCCTGTCATTTGGAAAGGTCTATGGAATACAGCAGAAACCCCAGGCACAAATTGTTACATGAACTCAACAAATTACCTGGTCTCCAAGGGGTAATCTATTCAATGATCTCCTGTTCCCATGGTCACAAGCATCACCTCTTGACTCCACTCTCACTCTAACACACTACTAGGTACATAATTACGACAAGACAGGCTACATACTTTTCGTTTCTCTATGAAAGATACATACTGACAAATTAAGATGCTGGCTTATTAAGAAAGCCTGCAAATGCGTTCAAATATTAGGGTCCATTGATTTTTCTTGCACCCATTCCAAGAGGTATTATTTTTTTACCCTGTGGTCTTAAAGCACATTTATAACTACTGGTTAAGACTTTGACAAACCCTTTGTCCTCATAAATCACTGATCAGTGCCAACTGAAATATTACCAAATATTTCTTTCAAACGGCCATATGCATGACAGATTTTTTGATAAACTTAATGAAAGATGGTAGAGTACCTGGTTGTCCATATCTTTGATGACCAAAAGGACTGGGCTGTCAATAGATGCCGTCTTCCTATACAGAGTTTTCAGGCTGGTACCATGCTCCAGTGTACTATAAACCAGTCGCCAGGGATACCCCTGAACTCGTGCTGGAAGGCGTTGTGCAAGCTAAAAGAGTCAATACATAAATGAAACATTAAGGTAAATAGGAGGAAATTGCTTATCAGCAAAAAGCAAGGATAGGGAGCAAGGCTTTGTTTTCATGCAAGAGCATGATGGTCCCAACTGTGGTACTGCCATAGCAGCAAAAAAGTGTTATAATGGCAAATCAAACAGTTGTGAACTGATGCTCTTTCAAAGGACTCTGTGGTACTTCGAAAACATTCTTATTTAATACCATCTCAAAATCAACGTATGTGCGCAGAACAATTTATTATAATAATAATAAAGGAGTTTGTAAAGCGCCTGGTTACACTAACTAGTGTGTCCCCGCGCTGCGGCCTAGTGGAGCAACCTAATGTGTGATAAGAGGCAGGGGGAGACCGAGAGAAAGAGCGCTTATGGCTGGAATAGCCAAGACTTCCGTTTTTTTCGGAACTTGCTTTCGGATAGTTCTGTCCGTAGTTCCAAGGGAAGTGCGTTCCACTGTTTAGCTGCCAGGTAGCGGAAGGATCGGCCCCCCCATTCTTATGCTTTTTATAACTGGGACTTGAACCAGCCCCGGGCCCCAGGAACGCAGGGCCCTGGTAGGCGTATGAAGGTAATTCGGACCCTTTCTCGTCAGGATTCGATGACTGATGCATAAGGTCTTAAATAGGATTCTTTCCTTAACTGGGAGCCAATGTAGAGTGGATCGAGCATTTTTGGACGTGGCTCTCCTAGGGAGCATCAGGACTAGGCGGGCAGCCGCGTTCTGAATATATTGTAGTCTCTGAATGCTCTTGCTACTGGCACCCAAGTAGAGAGCATTCCCATAGTCCAAACGAGAGGTGACAAGTGCATGGACTAGGGTTTTCCTGGCAGATACTGGAAGCACGTCTAGGACCTTCCGGAGGCCTTTCATTATGCCGAAGCACTTACCAGCAACCGTCCTGGAGTGGATATACTTTAACCTAGCAATGCTGGAAGACATTCAATTGGTTTCAACTGTTGTTACTAGTAATATCAATGATCGATACCACAGTTGTACATGCCTAAGATAACAGTGTAAGAAATGTGTTCTGTTATGATAGTGTCCTATCACCCATGAGGGTATCCTGGCACTTTTGCAAGTATGTGAGCCTAGCTCTGAGAAGACTTCCTCGAAGAACCAGGTCTTCAGCTTCTTGCAGAACTCAAGAAGAGAGGAGGCTCTAATGTGGTGTAGGAGGTCCTTTCACACTTCGGTGCAATGTAGAAGAAGGCTCAATATCCTGGCCTACTTTTGTGCATGCGTGGGATGTTTGGCAGTGGGAGTCAGGCTGAGCGGAGGTACCCGAGGTGTTGGTGGAAATCTGTGCGACTATTCAGATAGTTTTGTGTAGTGTAGTGCTTTGTATGTGTGGGTGAGAAGCTTGAACTGAGCTTGCTTGTATATTAAGAGCCAGTGGAGTTCCCTCAGGTGAGGTGTGATGCGAGATAAGCGTGGGAGGTTGGCTGGCAGCTGTGATTTGGAGTGTCTGTAGTCTTTTGGTAAGTTGCTTCGTGATTTCTGCTTAGAGGGCATCCCTGTAGTCCTGTGGAACCTTGAGCCCATAACGAGCGAAGTTTTCTTGCATCTTCCGCTTGCCTTCCTCCCTGTACCCTGGAAAAAGTGTTCGGGCCAGAGCTATCAACGTGGGACCAGGGGAACTCCGAGTCTCTAAGTCAGCTCAACATCCTGTGAGTCTCGGAAAACAACTTAATTTCCCCATCCCTATAAACAATAAATGGGGACCTTGTGTAACGTAACGGGTACATATGTAAAGCGCTCTAATACCGTCAAGTTTGCGCTAAATAAAAAGCCAAAAGGCGCACAGAGCTAAAAACAATGCCTTAATATAAGGAATCTTACTCCATCATAACCTGGGCCAGTAGGGTTTGCACCAGTATTGCCTTGCCTCTCAGTTCACTACAGGTTCATGTTTACAAATTATCACTTGTAATAAAGTACTTCAGTGCAGTTCTGTAATGTGACGTATTAATGTCAAAGAATCCACATGTTCAAGAAATAAATTTTTGAATTTTAAAGAGACTTTATCATATGTTACGTGGTGTTTTAGGTCTATGATTTACATGGCAAGCTAATTTGGGGCTCAGCTCATGCACGGGCTTCTAAGATCCGAGCTAGACCCTTGGCTTGGCTCTCCCAGTCAATTTGTTGGCTCGCCCTCCTCTAGTCTTGGACTGTGAAGTGACAACCAGCTCTGCAGAGTATCGGTGACAACTGCATCCTTTGTACACAGGTGCGCAACACCCATTGGGCTCACTGGGCTTCAGCCCCTCCTCTCGTCATGTGAGTCAGCCCGGGCTGAGACAGCTTCGCGGGGTGGCGAACGTCTAATTGCAGCCACACCCAAATACTTCACAGGTCTTTAACCCCATGGGTGTTCAGGACGGCTCCCGGCTGTCATGAGTCACGGTAGTCGTGTGCTCATGACGGCCGGGAGCCGTCCGACCGCTGCCAATCCGCCCACGCGGGGCTAATTCCCCGCCTGTGCGGGCGAATTAATTAGTGGGCGGAGTTCGGATGGCTCCCGGCCGTCATGAGCACACGCCCACCGTGATTTATGACGGCCGGGAGCCGTCCTGGGTACCTGAGCGCCACGCCCAGCCCCGCCCCCCCCAGCAGAATTTGCCGCGCGGCGAAGGAAAAGACCATTTACTTGTTAACGTGCCTAACAAAAAAAACAACAAAAAAAATGAATGTGTCCTCATGTAACGTAACCGGTGCTATGTAAAGTGCTCTGATACCCGATTGGATTCGGGTCAAGTTCGCGCTATATAAAACTGCTAAAAATAAAAAATGAGGCTTTTGTTGTGTTTTCACCCCTTCTTTGAGCCACTCTGCCTATGGCTGGAAGAATTAGCCACCCTGAAATCTTTTCCAGCCCCCCCACCCCCCCCCCGAAATTTGGCCCTAGTTGCCCGCCTGCTTGTACCCATCAAAAGAAGCGGCAATAAAACAAGGCTTTAGCCACATACAGAAGGTGCACCACGAGCACAGCTTACACCCAATAATAATGCTCCCTTTATAAGGCAATCTCCCCCACCAACATTTCCCCTTAACAGTTCTGGTCATAATTTATCAACCGCAGAAGGACCCCCCCCTCTATTAAAACGTGCATCTTCCTACTCCATTCAGATCCTAATGCAGTAGGTTAATATTTACCCCCGACCTATTTTAACAAAGAGGGTTTGTTTCCAGTACTTCATCAGGTTCACTCAAGAAAGCCTTACAATGTCTACCACCAACGCACCTTTTCAACGTGAACATCTTCCAAGAGCGCACTATTATGCTTCAGATCAGGCAAGAATTCTTCTGTGTCCTCTTCGCCCACGCTGCATACACTTTTCCGCCGCTTCGCCTCTTCAACTGTGATGATCTAGGGCACAAAAAAACGTCCAGAATTGAGCAAGCACTACAATAACCTTCCCGTTAAAATTATCTTCCAGGTAAGGTAAGTAAGCAGAGTAAGGTGCTGTGCTACTAATCCAACTCTGGATCTAAAAGACATATTTGCACAAAAATACACTGTAGTACTTCATATGCACCGAAAAATATCCAAATTATTAAACCAGGTAGAGCAAAGGTGAAGACTTGAGATACGCATGCCTTTCGGTCTGGCAAAAAAAAAACAAACATACATTTATGTTATTCCACCAGTTATCACGTGGCTGTCTACTGATTTAGGCATGAGTTTTTTTTAACTTAGTAATTGAAGTACTATACACTTAATACTGATGTGTGGAAAAAGGATGTGTATGTTGTTGTTGGCCCCTGGGAAGCTCTGTGAGGAGGCCTTCTTCAGGCAAGTGTTGCCTCTTTTGATAGGAATAATTAAATATTCTTGAGTCGCACTGTATCATCTCTAGACACGGCCAACTGCAGAAAAATCACCTTTACCGTGGACTTAGCAATATGCCCTATATTTATACACTGTATATTCCTGCCTTATGTTTTTGCTTCGTTCCGAAAACGTATTTGCTTGCAGATTTTCAGACTGTTTACACAGAAGCATCACCACACTAGGCTACCAAATGTGGAACTTAACAGTGTACTTTGTTTTTAACGAAGCGGTTTAGGGTTTATTTTCACTTCTATTTTTTTTTAACCAAGCTATATATGTATCTCCTTGTCTGGTGCACAAATATATGCTGTTTTCTGCTCAAGACACTTGGTTTGCAGATAGTTATAAAAATTTGCAACGCAAGATCATGTAGGGTAAAAATACATTCACATTATCACATTTTTAAGAGAAAAAAACCCGAGAAGTTTGAAAATGACCAAATAATTGCAACTGCAGAGACATTTGAGCCTAGATTTTACATGCCTTCAAGGACCGTGCTTAGTGCATCTCCTCTCAGCTAGGTCTACATAACAAAAAGGGAATATATATATAAATATATATATATTATCTACTGGCGGTTGCCAGTAGATAGTTATAGTTAGGACCGTGTTTCCATAGGAAATCTCTAAATTCTATTTTGAATAACTTTGGCGCCGGTTGACGAATCTTCGCGAAATTTTCTAAACTAATGGGGCGCTCCGCTCAGCTCCTACCCTGAAAGTCTCGGGGGGATTCGTCAAGCGGGGGCCGAGAAAAAAGGGGGGTCCCAAAACGCGTTTTCCCCATGCATTTTCCCATAGGACCTTTAGTCGGAGGTACAGCCCGAACGGCTGAACAGAATTACTTGAAATTTGGCAGAGAGGTAGTCCTCAGGTCAGGGATGTGCCTTTTGCATATATGGAGTCAATCTGTTCATTAGTTCCTGTGAAAATTGCATTTAAAAGCACATACATATCTATAGCCGCGCACCCTAACGTGCGCGAGCGTAATTCTGATTGGTTGTTACGTGTCAGTCAACGTTCGAATCGGTCAAAATCAGGAAGTGTCGGCCGCCATTTTGTTTGTTTTCAGTGCGAGAGTGGAAAAGGAAGGTGGCGAATGTGAAAAGGGGGCAGGGTAGAGAGTTCCTGACCTCCTAGCCTTTGTCAGGGGGTCCACGAAGGACCCCGAAGGCAGAAAAAAACATTCAAAAACTTTTTTTTTTTTATTTATTTTTTTTTTATAATCGCGGGGGTGAGCACACGGTGAAAAACCATAACAAAAAAACAAAAACAAAAACAAAAACTAATATGTAGTTTATAGAGAAATAAATATATAAAAAAAATAATAATACATAAATAACTTAGCATTTAAAAAAACATACAATTTCACTGAAAAAACCATAGGTTTCACACACGTTATAGTTAGGAATTAGCATTTGAAAAACCTTGCAAATTCACTTAAAAAACCATAACTATAACTCGCGCAACCGCCACTCTATCACAAGGATGATGTCATCAGTGATGTCAAGAGTGATGTCACTGACCATGTCATGAGTGATGTAATATGTGACGTCATCAGCGCGCGAGTTATAGTTATCTGAAGTAACTATAACGGGGGAATTTCATTGGTTTTCTACGAGTGAAATATCCACCTAACTATAACGTGTGAAACCTATGGTTTTTTAAGTGAATATCTATATATATTACCTACTGGCGGTCGCCAGTAGGTAGTTATAGTTAGGACCACGTTTCCATAGGAAATCCGCAACATTCTATTTTGAATAACTTTGGCGCCGGTCGACGAATCCTCGCGAATTTTTCGAAATAGGTGGGGCGCTACGCTCCGCTCCTACCCTGAAAGTCTCAGGGGGATTCGTCAAGCGGGGGCTGAGATAAAAGGGGGGTCCCAAAATGCGTTTTTCCCATGCATTTTTCCATAGGACCTTTAGACAGGGCTACAGCCCGAACGGCTGAACAGAATTACTAGAAATTTGGCAGAGAGGTAGTCCTCAGGTCAAGGAAGTGCCTTTTGTAGGTTTGGTGTAAATCTGTTCAGTAGATTCTGAGAAAATAGCCTTTAAATCAATATATATATCTGAGCCAGCTTACGGTACGCTTACGGTGGCGTGCGCGAGCGCGATTCTGATTGGCTCTTAGATCTTAGTAAACATTCGAATCGGCCGAAACCAGGAAGCGGCGGCCTTCATTTTCTCTCTCGCACTGAGAGTGATGTTTAAAATATAAAGCACAAAAACATGTAAAGGGGCTGTTTAGACAGCTCCCACACACATAGCCATGTTGAGGGAGTCCCCAAAGATCCCCCAAGGCCAAAAACGGAATTTTTATTTTTTCGGTAATTTCGCCGATTACGCTTACCGTACGCGTACGGTAAAAAATTATATTAAAAAAAAATTTATCCACACTCTCCCCACCCCGTGTGCAATTGGTACCCGAAGGGCACCAATTGCGCATGGCTTATTAGAGATGAGATAAACTAAAATTTAAAAAAATAAAATAAAAAAAAAAAATCATCCACACTCTCTCCACCCCGTGTGCAAATGGTGCCCGAAGGGCACCATTTGTGCATGGCTTATAACATATACGAAAAATTAAAATATTACCTTTCAAAACGAAGTGCATCATATATCCTCCATGTGCGCACGGTGCGCGAAGCGCATCGTGCGTACATGGCCCATCTAGCGTAACGTGGGCACGCGGTGCGCATAGCGCACCGCGTGCCCACCGTGCGTGCACGGCACTAACTGCGTAAAGTGGGCGCACGGTGCGCGAAGCGCACCGTGCGTGCACGGAACGAACTGCGGTAAGTGGGCGCGCACGCCATGAATGGCGTAAAGTAACTTAGCATTTAAAAAACCGTACAAATTCACTGAAAAAACCATAGGTTTCACACACGTTATAGTTAGGAATTAGCATTTAAAAAACCTTGCAAATTCACTGAAAAAACCATAGGTTTCACACATGTTATAGTTAGCGGAAATTTTACTGATAAAAAACCAAATGAAATTCCCCCGTTATAGTTAGTGCAGGCAACTATAACTCACGCGACCGCAATCTTCTGCTGATGACATATGTGTCTTTATGAAAAAAAAATATTTGTAATATATGTATAGCTAAAAATGTATGGAAGAAGACATGGGCAAATAAGTGTCTAAATACAGTATTAGCATCAGCAGAGGATTGCGGTCGCGTGAGTTATAGTTGCCTGCACTAACTATAACGGGGGAATTTCATTGGTTTTTTATCAGTAAAATTTCCGCTAACTATAACATGTGTGAAACCTATGGTTTTTTCAGTGAATATATATATATATATATATATATATATATATATATATATATATATATATATATATATATATATATATATATATATATATATTATCTACTGGCGGTTGCCAGTAGATAGTTATAGTTAGGACCATGTTTCCATAGGAAATCCGCAACATTCTGTTTGGAATAACTTTGGCGCCGGTCGACGAATCCTCGCGAAATTTTCAAAACTAATGGGGCGCTACGCTCCTACCCTGAAAGTCTCGGGGGGATTCGTCAAGCGGGGGCTGAGAAAAAAGGGGGGTCCCAAAACGCGTTTTCCCCATGCATTTTTCCATAGGACCTTTAGACACAGCTACAGCCCGAACGGCTGAACAGAATTACTTGAAATTTGGCAGAGAAGTAGCCATAAGGTCAAGGAAGTGCCTTTTGTAGGTCTGGTGTAAATCTGTTCAGTAGGTCCTGAGAAAATAGCATTTAAATCAATATATATATCTGTAAGCGCGCTCCGTGCGCTTACGGTAAGCTTACCGTACGCGTACGGTGCCGTGCGCGAGCGCGTTTCTGATTGGTTGTTAGATCAAAGTAAACATTCGAATCGGTCGAAACCAGGAAGTATCGCCCGCCATTTTCTGTCTCTCGCACTGAGAAAAAAAGGTTGACAACACGAAAAGGGGGCCATGAAGAGAGTTGCAGACCCCCTAGCGTTCGTCAGGGGGTTCACGAAGGACCAAAAAGTATGAAAAATGAATTTAATTTTTAAAAAAAATCGCGGGGTGCGTGTACGGTAAGCTTACCGTACGCGTACGGTAAAAAAAAAAAAAAAAGAATTAACAATCACATTTAATATATAAATCTAAGGACCCCCAAGAGAGAAAAAAACAATTGATATTGATCGCGCAAAAATTAAAAATAAATACATAACTTAGCATTTAAAAAAACGTACAAATTCACTGAAAAAACCATAGGTTTCACACACGTTATAGTTAGGAATTAGCATTTAAAAAACCTTGCAAATTCACTGAAAAAACCATAGGTTTCACACATGTTTTAGTTAGCTGTACATTTTACTCGTAAAAAACCAATGAAATTCCACGTTATAGTTAGATCAGGTAACTATAACTTGCGCTCCCGCAATCCACTGCTGATGACGTCACATAATACATCACTCATGACATGGTCAGTGGCATCACTCATGACATTACTGATGACATCATCCTTGTGATAGAGTGGCGGTCGCGCGAGTTATAGTTACCTGATCTAACTAGAACGTGGAATTTCATTGGTTTTTTACGAGTAAAATGTACAGCTAACTATAACATGTGTGAAACCTATGGTTTTTTCAGTGAATATATATATATATATATATATATATATATATATATATATATATATATAAATAATCTACTGGCGGTTGCCAGTAGATAGTTATAGTTAGGACCTAGTTTCCATAGGAAAAGCGTTTTTTGTTTTCCCAATAACTTTGGCGCCGGATAACGAATCTTTGCGAAATTTTCAAAACTCGTGGGGCACTCCGGCCAGCTCCTGTCTTGAAAGTTTCGGGATGATTCGGCAAGAGATACGGAATATATATTACCTACTGGCGGTCGCCAGTAGGTAGTTATAGTTAGGACCCTGTTTCCATAGGAAAACCGCAACATTCTATTTGGAATAACTTTGGCGCCGGTCGACGAATCCTCGCGAAATTTTCAAAACTAATGGGGCGCTACGCTCCGCTCCTACCCTGAAAGTCTCGGGGGGATTCGTCAAGCGGGGGCTGAGATAAAAGGGGGTCCCAAAACGCGTTTTTCACATGCATTTTTCCATAGGACCTTTAGACACAGAGTTCCTTGAAATTTGGCAGAGAAGTAGTCTACAGGTCAAGGAAGTGCCTTTTGTAGGTTTGGTGTAAATCTGTTCAGTAGATTCTGAGAAAATAGCCTTTAAATCAATATATATATCTGAGCCAGCTTACGGTGCGCTTACCGTACGCGCACGCCGCCGTGCGCGATTCTGATTGGCTTTTAGATCTTAGTAAACATTCGAATTGGTCGAAACCAGGAAGCGGCGGCCGCCATTTTCTCTCTCGCAGTCTGATAGGGGGTTAAAAAACAAAGGCCAAAAACATGTAAAGGGCCTGTTTAGACAGCTCCTAAGCACCCAGCCATGTTGAGGGAGTCCTCAAAGACCCCCCAAGCCCAAAAACGGAATTTAAATTTTTTCGATAATTTCGCCACTTACGCTTACCGTACGCGTACGGTAAAAATTATTAAAAAAATAATAATTATCCATACTCTCCCCACCCCGTGTGCAAATGGTGCCCCAAGGGCACCATTTGTGCATGGCATATAACAGATGTGAAAAAGTAAAATATTACCTTTCACAACGAAGCGCATCATATGTCCTCCATGTGCGCACGGTGCGCACATGGAGGACATGGAGAGGCTGCCAATTGCACTGACTGATGCTTCTTTCCACACCGTTTATTAAAGGCTGGTAAACCTTCTCTCTGACTCGTGTGCGGCTTACTGGGCTACCTGTGTTTGAATTGATGAGGCGGACGCCCATCCGCCAAGCCAGCACCACCCCATGATCCCCGGAGGGCCACGGAAGCAGATTCAACACTTCTAATGTGGAGCAGAGAGGTTGGATAGAGGAAGGAAGCCTAGGCCAGGGCCCATGTTAGGGCTTGATTTGCGGCAGTGATCAGCGCACCGGTTTTGAGGTGGAGAATACTGGCACTACAACTCCCATAAGAACTTACAACGCAAACAGGAAGCGTGATTTAAAAAGGGAGGAACTGCCAGCTGAGCGCAAACCTTTCCCGAAGCGCCTCTGATGAAGAGATGAACTCGAAACGCGTAAGGCGGAGGAGAGGCTGCCAATTGCACTGACTGATGCTTCTTTCCACACCGTTTATTAAAGGCTGGTAAACCTTCTCTCTGACTCGTGTGCGGCTTACTGGGCTACCTGTGTTTGAATTGATGAGGCGGACGCCCATCCACCAAGCCAGCACCACCCCATGATCCCCGGAGGGCCACGGAAGCAGATTCAACACTTCTAATGTGGAGCAGAGAGGTTGGATAGAGGAAGGAAGCCTAGGCCAGGGCCCATGTTAGGGCTTGATTTGCGGCAGTGATCAGCGCACCGTTATTGAGGTGGAGAATACTGGCACTACAACTCCCATAAGAACTTGCAACGCAAACAGGAAGCGTGATTTAAAAAGGGAGGAACTGCCAGCTGAGCGCGAACCTTTCCCGAAGCGCTTCTGATGAAGAGATGAACTCGAAACGCGTAAGGCGGAGGAGAGGCTGCCAATTGCACTGACTGATGCTTCTTTCCACACCGTTTATTAAAGGCTGGTAAACCTTCTCTCTGACTCGTGTGCGGCTTACTGGGCTACCTGTGTTTGAATTGATGAGGCGGACGCCCATCCGCCAAGCCAGCACCACCCCATGATCCCCGGAAGCAGATTCAACACTTCTAATGTGGAGCAGAGAGGTTGGATAGAGGAAGGAAGCCTAGGCCAGGGCCCATGTTAGGGCTTGATTTGCGGCAGTGATCAGCGCACCGTTATTGAGGTGGAGAATACTGGCACTACAACTCCCATAAGAACTTGCAACGCAAACAGGAAGCGTGATTTAAAAAGGGAGGAACTGCCAGCTGAGCGCGAACCTTTCCCGAAGCGCCTCTGATGAAGAGATGAACTCGAAACGCGTAAGGCGGAGGAGAGGCTGCCAATTGCACTGACTGATGCTTCTTTCCACACCGTTTATTAAAGGCTGGTAAACCTTCTCTCTGACTCGTGTGCGGCTTACTGGGCTACCTGTGTTTGAATATATATATATATATGCGACTCTACATTCTTTGTGGGATATGGTGAAATCAGGAGCCCGTTTGAAGAGGCTTGGTAGAGTTCAGAAACGGTTGTGTGCAACATGGTATCCTTGTAGTGGGATCTTATCCTGTGCAAGAGAAAAGACGCTGGTCGCCTTTAGCTGAATTAGTGAAATCTGCGGGATGCATGAGTAGAATTCAAAGTGAGAGTCAACCTTCTCTGCCTGCGAGATAATATAGTGGAACCAGTGCTTGATTTGTGCCGGTGCTTTCCGGTGCTTAGCACCGGCACTTATTTCTCAGCTCCGGGTCTACAGGCTGGTTGAGTCCACATGCACTATGAATAATAATTTTATTCGTTACGCGCCTGCGGGCTGCTCAGAGTAGGTGCCACTGACTGTTCAAGTCTCCTCCCCTCGCCCCCTCCATGAAGCGCTGATGTCGCACATTAATGCGGGAACCTAAAACATTTCAAATTGGTTGCAGCGGCTCTGCCGCCCACCTAAATATGAGCCACACACATTACGATTACCGCCAGAAATTGACGCAGCGTGGGTCCCTGCCTCGGCGTAGGTCACCAACACCGTCACACCCCATTCTGCAGTCATTCATGATTGGTAGCGCCGCTCGGCTAGCATAGTGCACTACCAATAACCGATTGCAAAACATATTAGTAGCCTGGCCCCGTCCCTCCTTGTCGAATCATCAAGTTTGTGCCCCGCATTGGACCAATGAGAAGTGTTTTCACCCGCGGCCCGCCCAGCATACTGCGCAGCTACCGCCTTAATCATTATCCAAAGTCAGAGGCAATCAGTGTGTCTTGCAGCAGGCCTCATCAGTCGCAGATTAATTAAAATGAAAAAGGCCGTCCCGCAGTGCCAGTAAGTAATGCCTTTTAGCAGCGTTATATTTGTCTGCAATGTTATCTTTGAAATGTATTATTATGCTAAATAATATTTTATAGAGTTGGACCCGTGGCTGCAGCTCTTCCTCCACTGCTGCTGGCTTTTAACTTTTGCAGCGAAATCTTTTTTTTTAAAGTTAAAGCCAGCTGCAGTGGCGGAAGAACAGCAGCTGTGGGCCCCACACAATAAAATGTTATTTTGCAAAATAAGCAATGTGAATGCTTTGTAGACAGATAGGCGTGGGCAGGCAGTCCGTCCGGTGGCCCCGTGTGATGCCAGCAGTTTCTGCAGAGAGGAAGAGACGCAGCAGGCCGCAGCAGGCCTGAGGGCAAGAGGAGAATCGGAGTTAACAGTGACCCCGGTACTGCCTCTCACCTTAAAGCAGCTCTGCGCTGTTCCTGCCTGTTCTGTCACTGTCCTGCCTGTGCTGTCCTGATGAAGCGGTGCCCGAGCCATGCTTGCTATTTCTGTGCTGTGCGGCCTGTGCCTCTGCCTTCTGTGTAGGCGCTGTGCCAGCTCTGTCCGTGGTGTCATATCGTTCTGCCTGCACTATACTTGTCCTGCCAAGGTTGTGCCTACTCTGTCTGGACTGTGCCTCTAGTCTACCATGCATGCTCTGGGCATATGCCCTGTCTGCTCTGTTCCTCTCCTAGCTGCACGTTGCCTCCGTGTGCCCTGCCTGCCCTCTCGATCTGCCCTACACCTGCACTATGCCCAGTGCTTAATTTGTTAAATTAGCGTTCGTTTGGTTCCACGGGCACAGTGATTTTGTGGTTTTTGTTATAGCCGCATAATCAGGACCACTGGCCATATTTTGCGCAAACACGGGACCGGAAGTCTTATATTTACTATGGGTAGCGCTGGTACTCGTGACCGCTGCACAATTTTGCGCTGCTCTTGCTTTTTAATGATTAGTATATCGACACGTTTTGCATAGCTTTTCGCACCGTGACTGCCTGTGCAAAACCTTAGCAAATACGAGCCCACCCTCAAAGAGCGGTGACTTTGCATACCCTAGAAACACCAGCACAAGTACTTTAAATTACAGGGCAAAATTTGGGGAGATTTTTTATCACCTTTTGGGCAAACTCTGGACATAGGATTTGTCTTTCCCTGTTAATGGACTGATTACTTCACTGTTCTGATTGAATGTATCTGTTTTTCAAACCACTACCGGAGGAAAAACAATTCACAATAGATTTTGCACATTGCCTCCGTGTGCCCTGCCTGCCCTCTGGATCTGCCCTACACTATGCCTGCTCACAGTTTGCCCCACTTACGCTACAACTGTCCGGCCTGCTCTCTGCGGTTGTTAATGCTGCTGTGCCTGCTTTGGCCGTACTATACCAGTCGTGCCTGTCCTGGCCCACTCTGCTTGTAATATGACTGCCATGTCTGTGCTGTGTCTCCCCTGCCTGATCCTTGGTCTGGATGTTCCACCCACAGCTTTTTCAAAGTTCCTACAGAAAGGAAGTATTTTATTCATTAAAAAAAATGATAATAAAAATGCAGTAGGGCTGGACTTCTAATCAAGCACTCTACAACTACCGGGCAGGGCCTCTCAATAACCCTTGGGCTCTTAACCAAGCACATCGTCGCTGATCTAGAGGAGCCGCTCTGCTCACTAAGTCTCAGGCTGCCAAGCACGCACTCTACGATGCAATGGAGGAGACACTCCCATTTTAACCAATAACTCTATCCCTGAGTTGCAGGAGCAGCACCCGAGAGAACAGCTTACCTTTTCCAGTCTGGTGCTTGATGTTGGGCGAGTGCTCTTGACTCTGCTCTGAAGCGCGGTCTCGTCGCTATAGGTCCTGTCTTCTTGGTGTGCATCAGTGTTGGCGTGAGCCCTGAGTACTAGCGGTAAAAAATTGCCTTGAGTGGCACGTTCAGTTAATCTTGTTTTTCTCTAATCAGCTGTGTACCAGTGTTCAGTGTTATACTTGTCTACAAAGTGGCCGATTATTCTATATAACATTTTATAGTATGTGGTGCTCACGGCCGCAGCTCTTCCTCCACTGCTGCTGGCTTTTAACTTTTGCGACGAAAGACATATTTTTTTCAAGTTAAAAGCTGGTAGCAGTGGCAGAAGAACTGCAGCTGTGAGCCCAACACACTATAAAACATTATTTAGCATACTAAGCCATTTGAATGCTTTGTAGACAGATATAACACTGAACACTGGCACGTTCAGGTAGACTTGATTCTCTTGTTTTTTTGCCATCAGCTGTGTACTAGTGTTCAGTGTTATATTTGTCTGCATTATGTTAAATCACTTTTTATAGCGTGGGCCCACGGATGTAGTTATTCCACCACTGCTGCTGGCTTTTAAGTAAAAAAAATGCAATGTTATAAAGTAAAACTAAAGGTCCTACAACGCATTGTGTTATGCTAGTTCTTCAAAGCCTTGTACTGGCTAAAGGTAGCATACTTTATGGGTCCCTTGGACGCTATTCAGAACAGCCCACCAAGTGCTGCTGAGTTCCTTCCTGGCCTCCAGTAATATTCAGGCAGAAATTAAAATGTCAAGTTAACTCTGCCTCGGGTGATTAATTGTCTTCCTGGAGAGAGACAGGAGTTTTGTCTAGGTGAGTTGTGACGGCTTGTAAGGTAGTACAGATGGTTAATATACCTGCTGCATTAAACGTTTACCATGCAGATCAAAAAGTGCATATAATGTAAAGTAGGTCAGTGTGTTACTGCTTCTGTCAGAGAGATCCTTTTGTTACCTGCAGTTTGTAAGTTAAAATCCTATCATAGAACAGCAAGCTATTAACTAGTCCGAGTGTCATCAAAGAGCTGCATGCAAACTGCAAGTTATATATTACAGCTATATGTTTTTTTTGCCCAATCTTTCATTATCCTAATCTTGCAAAAAGGGTTCATTTGGGTAGAAATCAATTCTTATTGGAGAGTAACCCTAACAATGCTGTTATGTTTTTAAATTCTGAATTTGCGCTTTTCCAGACTTACAACACTTAAACTATATTGCCTACAATGACAATCATGGATGACATGTGACTCCTATACCTTGTAGTCCTGTCTGATGTAACATTCCCTATATATTGATTTACACACGTAGGATTGTATCTATGCAGTGTGTGTATGATGCAAAGTGCTCTGACGCCTTACACTGGTGTGAGAGGCACTATAAAACTAAATTAATCTGAGAGACAGTGGTTATGTTATGGAGACTTGAAGGGCAGTGTTAAAAGGTTGTACGGAGGGAATGCGTGTGAGGGGTGGTCATTGGGGAGCACCAACAATGTCACACAGGGCGCCACGCCGCCACCAGTGTTAAAGCCGGCCCTGAGCGAAGTAACCTTTTGCAAAGGGCAGGAATATTGCCTAATGTGCAGTGTGGTGGTGGTGGCGTCACCGCGTGGTAGTAGTAGCATTATGTAATATGTTTTAATACTCTACTATACTGAATAACCCCATACCCCTTCGGCCACTGGTAGTGACTGTGACTGACTCATTCAAGTGTATTGCCTGATTTTATTCAGTTTATCTGTTTAGTGTTTTCACAACATTTTGGTTTATTTTGCCACATAAGCCATATCAAAGTTGTACCTTTTAAATCATAGACTCTGTTAAAAATGGCATACCCTACCCCAGTATTGTCCTTTCCCCAAATCAGCACATACAGCACTGAAATTGTCCCTTTTCAATGCATTAGTGATTTTGGCTAATTTATTCCAAAATTGTGCTTTAAATGCACTTTATTATAAGGAAGACTCCCTTGGAGAAATTTAGATTCAGGTATATATTACATCTGACTTTTAGCACTGCCAGTTGAAGATGTGGGTGGGGCTGATATAGTAAGTGGGTGGAGCCAGTGGGTGGAGCCAGAGAAAATGGGTGTGGCCTGCGACAAACATTTGAGCACCTGCACTTCATATTTTACAAATTAAGCAGAGTGGAACCCCAAGTGAGGGTTTTACCTGTCATACATGTGAAGTTTGCCTATGTAGTGGCAGAAATCGCTGTCACTCTTCTTCTTGAAATATATGGAATACTATATAACATTCTGATGAAAAATAGAGGAGAATTTCTATTTCTCTATTTGCCCTCCTGAGGTGCAACATTCATATTTAAATACAATATGGTCCTGAAGAAGGTGTTAGCATAACAGTTAATACCCCTGAAACATGCGTTGACTGCTAGTGTGTTCAGTCAGGTGCCACAACCAGAAAGAGAAAATTAAAGACTCCATCGGTGTATGAGGGGCGTTTGATTTTCCGGACTCTAGTATGGTGAACGTATGGTATGTAGCATGAGTGGGATGTTAGTAGAGCGTGAGATTATAGGTCAAATGGAATTTTGGATTTTCTTAAATATAGGTGTTTTAAAATGTGCAAAATGAATGTGTACAATTTAATAATAGTTGAAAAATCTGTAGTTCAGTGTATGATATAACGAAATGAATATGTTTGATTTGTAAAAAGCAGCAGATATTGAAATTTTTTGTAATGATTATGAAAAGAATAAAAAATGGCAAAGCAATAAGATATATATAAAAATAAGTGAAGAGTTTTCTGTATTTGTTGGACTTGTTCTTATGTAAAAAGGTTTTAGGTAGGACCCATTAATATATTCATGTTTGTGTTCCCCCCCCCCCCCCCCCGGTCATATGCCTGTATTATATAAAAGTGTGTGTGTGGGGGGGGGATGACGGGAGCTTTTGCTGGGTCTACATAACATTCAGCTAAGTATGAGCATTACATAAACTGTGCCCTTAACACGGGTGCTTCCACTTTACGGAGCCATAAAAGGTCCTACAAAAATATGATACAGAAGCATTTTCTAACACACGCAGAGGCCTGGGTACAAGAACTCTTGGACTCAAAATTTGAGTACTGAGGGCCTGATTACGATGCAGGTCGGACTCTCTTCTGACCGGCACCGTGGCGGAAGCGGGACCACCCGACTAGAAATCGGCTGTCCTGCTGCCCGCAGGAAGCTGGTCGCAATGTGTAGTGTGCTGCGGGTGGCAGCACATGATGCAGTACAAAATATACACATTTTAAACATCCCGGCTAGGGGCCCCCAAAGTCACTGTCCGCCTGCCTTTTCATGGTGGGTGAACCGCTATGAAAGGGCTGGTGGAAAGGGACATCCTAATCCCTACGGCGGTGCCTAAACAGGCACCGCCCCATTGTAGGGAATAGGAGTCCAACTGCCGCACTGACTGGATCCTTGATCCTGTCTGAAGCGGCGGCCTTTCCCTGCCAGCAGAGATCCTACGGTCTGCATCCGAATGCGGCGGTAGGATCCAATGGGCTGGATGGCAGTGGGACTGACACCGGCGGCCTGAAGGCGGCAGTCCCTCTGCCATTGAAATCAGGCACCAAGTTCCAAGCTTAGAAAAGGTGAGAAAAAAATGATCTTACAAGGCTCAACACCTCAATTAAATAGCAATCAACAACACGAACAGGTCTCAGTGCCCAAACAGAGTTTGCTTCTACAGCATGATTTCAGACAGGCATGCTGCATAATTTAGTCAACCTTGCCGCCTAATTTGGCCTTTCCGTGCCGCATAATTCCAGTGGCCCTGTTCATAGCCTATTCCGTGATCCATTTAAATGATACAGCTTAGAGGGGAAACGTGCGCCATTCTAGATCCATCTGGCGCCGAAGAGTGAATGTTTTACATTCTTATTGTTGCAGGTGCGCGCGGGCCTCGCAGCGCCAGCCCTATGATAGCGCGCCAATAACTGAGACCACACTGATATACTGTCTCGGCGCGAATGCCCGGCAAGGCGCGCCCCCTTTATTTATACAACAGCGTACGCCACCGTCGTGGCGTACGCATAACGTCCTTTACTTGCGCGCTCTAGCGTCGGACGCTAGAGCGCTAACTGCAACACTTATGATGCAAACTCCTAGAATACCCTTTGCCAGGTTATACTAACTGGAACTCTGACGGATGCCACTTGCCGCGAGACACTGCATTAAAACGTCCAGCGCTTAACATAAAAACATATGTACTTCTTTAAGTAGTATAAACAGAGATACGCCTGACAGCACTGACCGCACAAAAGCAGCCTCAGCTACCAAATTTAGAAACCATTTTATAGCGGTGGACATTTCAGAAAGAACTAACACTAACTGATGTTATTGAAACCGTGCTCACAACCGCCTCGTATTAAGTATCCGCAAACGTGACTGAGGAGTTTCAACCATACGTCACTAAGTGCAAAACGGAATCCTGCGCTTCCACCTGCCACGTGCTGTCGACCACTGCCTGCACAAACGCAACGGTGCCCTGGCTGAAACACGCCTTTAAATAAAGCTTTAGATACGCTACATGAAACGCGTGAAGCAAAGCAAATACGTGCCAGGCATACCTGCACAAACGGCTCCTTGCCCGCCCCTGCACAGTAGATAATTTTAAGGTTGAGGGGCATTGTCCGACTCCTCATGGCTGTAACGGAAGCGTTGCAGGCTGCACTACGTTCCTGGTTGTCTGCAGGCTACAGTTCGCCGTGCACGCGGTTTTTCCCCTTTCTGAAAGCACTTTATAGGATGCAAACCGCGTTTGAGAACGATGCTGCCACTACGCAAATAAGTTTCCATTTCCTGGCAAAGGGGGGTAACTTTCACACAGGATTAAGACCATATTCGGATTGTCAATACACACTTGAATTACTTTCAGACACGCCTCCTCCATTCACGCCCTCCCCATTTGCTACACGCTCAAGACTCATCAACGGATCTTTAACCCTTTTGTCACTCTCCTGCGAGCATCTCTTCTGAATTCGTATGTTCTATTATCTGAGCAGCAAAGCATGGGCCAGGTAAAGCACACAATTACAGAAGCAGCCCTTTGTTCCTAACTACTTTCCGATTTCAACATCCTCTTCCTATGTTTTTTTTAGGGCACGCTGCCAACACCCCCATCAACTGCACAAACACCACAAATAAGGCACAGTATTTCCATGGAATGGGTCCTTGAGAGCACAAGACCAACCCAAACAAAAAAAAAAGAACCCCTGGATTAACCACTAACCTTGAGTTCCAAAGTGGAGGGCTTCTCGTCCTAAAGCGCTTCTACCCCTCATCAGGGGTAGTAAGCAATATATAAAAGACCACATCTCCTGTGCATTCGCATCCCTCACTAAAAGCACATTCCTCTAGGACAACGGTCTACAACCTTTTTATGGCTAGGACCACTCGAGCTAAAAAGAAAAAAATGGAGCTAAAAATCAAAGATCATGAATAAACTTTATATTCAGGGGTACGCAAACCAAACGCTGCCCAAATCATTCAGTGTTACACTGTGGGCGAAGTGGGGGGAAAAAAGTAGGGGAACTGTGCGCGGAAACCAGAGTGCAGGAATAACCCGTGGATTGGATTAGTGGGCGGAGTTAGAAGTGTGGCAGAAAGAGCAAAATATCCCAATTTTTAGTATTTGTTTCCCATTTCACTAACCAGTTCCAGCTTATTACGTTGTTTAATTTAACCAATGGATACACATGTTTATTTAAGGTTTAATATGAGTTATTGACATTAAAATACATTCACAAAATGGGATACGTTTCCAATAACAGAATGTCACAAATATCCTTAAAAGAGGAATCGCAAGGCATTTGTCTCCCATCCATGTTGTTTCTGACATCAGCACTTCCCCAGCCTTTTTCCACAAGAGCAGTTCAAACATGAACGGAAAAATATCCTAGTTTGCAAATATTTTCCACATAATTATGGCTCTGCCATATTTGCCACATAATACATCATCTGCTGCATAATCCGACAAATTTAACTAGTACAATTTTTATAGCTCAAACGGATCAAAAGTTCCTAAAAAATGGGACTTGTGCTGCTGTGAAGTGGAGGGCCCTTTGCAAAGGTTGACTGGTCACCTTTCTCACTGCTGCAGTTGTATGTTCCACGGGTACTCATAAGGAAAAAATCTTTGCAGAGATTGTTAGCATGTGTAAAAATGACAAAATAATAAAGTATCAGAAAATTCATAGCACCACTAATACCAGTGTAGGGTGTCAGAGCATTTTACATCACACATTACAAAGAGACAATAAATCATACGTGTGTAAATCACTGTATAGTAAATGTTACATAAGACAAAGGACTACAGGTGTAGGAGTCACATGACATACATACTAGTAGGCAGCATAGTTTAATAGTGATTGGTCTGGAGAAACACAAACTCAGAATTTAAAACGTAATTCCATGGTTGGTGGTTCTCTATAATAATCAGAATTGATTCCTACCCAAATGAACCCTTTTTTTGCAACATTATGATAATCAAAGACTGGGGAAAAAACCATAACGCTCTAATTTATACCTTGCAGTTTGCATGCAGCTCTTACATGACAGTTAAGAGCTCACTGTTCTATGTTAGGATTTTGACTTATTAACTGCAAGTAACAATAGGTTCTCTCTGGCAAAATCAGTAACCCACTGACCTATTTACATTATGTGCACTTTGTGATCTGCATGGTACAAGTTTTTTAGCAGCAGGCACATTAACCCTCTGCGCTTCCTTTCCATGAGTCAAAACGTCTACTAGACAAAACACCATCTCTGTACTAAGAACATTAATCACTGGAGTTATGACATTTTTATTGTTGCCGAAAATTGTTGGAGGCCAGGAAGGAGGCAGCAAGTGCTTTTAAAACGATTTTATAATTGCAAATACGATGCCCCCACCTGAAGTCAGCACCAGCCGAGGTCCATGCAGGTAACATCGGTGGAGCCAGGTAAGGGGGGGTTTCGAGGGACGATGCTGAGGGAACATTAATTTTTTATTTTTATTTAATTTTCCCTCTGCATCGTCCCTCAAAATCCCCCCTTACCCGGCCCCTCTGCCCCACCGCTGTTACCTGCACAGACAATGGCTGGTCAGCGCCTGGTGCAGTCACATTGCCCTAGAGCCACCCTGCTCAAGGGTCCTGTAACCTCAGTGACAGAGTCACTGTCACTCTATGGTGTTCTGCTTCATAGGCCTGTCTGCAAGACTGAAAGTGAACTTCAGAATGCATTTTGGCGGACAGGCCTTCAAGGTCAACCTACACTTGCCACTGCTAGAGTCCACCTGCTGGTGCTAAGACACCAGGGCTTTCAAGATCTTGCAGGGCCTTCTAAGGTTTAGCATGGGAATGTGCTCCCTCAGGGGGAGTGGTCTGGTGGACTGGTCATTAAGGCTGAACCTGGTTTCCCAAGTTCCAAATTCAGCATTTCTGACCATAGTGCCACATCCTCTCCCACACTGAACACCATACTGCCCCACTGAGAGAAACTTGTACTCCACTGACCCGCTATAAACACCTGGATGTGACTCAATTCAAATTACGCATCAGACAAGAGCAATACCCTGCCTAAAAAAAAAATTAACAACATCCTAGAACAAGCATTTGCAATGCAATAGGTCTCGCATTTGCGAGAGTTTAAGCTATTGGCATTGTAAACGAGAATGCCTCTTATTTATGTTTTGATAATTATCAAAACATATAAAGAGGCATTGTCATTTACAATGCCAATAGCTCAAGCTTTCGTAAATGCGAGACGTATTCAAAAAAGCGGACACCATTGTACTGGGCTGCTTATTGCAGGAAAGCATGGTGTGCCTGCAGTAGGAGAAACTATTTAAAGAAAATAATGCTTACAGACTAATAAAAGACGTACTGCGTAACACCCGTAGTAAAAGGGCTGGTCCTCATGGGAGGTTAGAAATGAAGACAAGGCGGTACTACGGAGGGACTAACACGCCTATTAACGAATCAGAAGCCAGCATTTACGAAAGACAATGAGACAAGCCAAAGACAAATATAGGCAGAGGGTGGGCGGGGCTTCTATTTCATACTCCAATACAGCATGGCTCGCAGCGCATGCACTGCTCAGGCTCGACCTAACAAATGGATGGATACATGGATGGAGAGGAACGTGCACAAAAGTCATTAACGCCCCAGGCCCCCTTTACACTGGATGAAGTCATAAGCACTTCAAAGCACACCAGGGTTTTAGAGGGATACAAGTAAAGCATTAAGACACAGACATGGGTGAAAAACGGGAAATGTGTAATTACTTCACTGGAAAGTTTAAAAAAAAAAAAAAAAAATCAAACTTCGTCAATAAAACATGAAATAGCCACGGAAGACTGTGTGAGCCATGAAGCTCTATGTATATGTCCACAAAATTCCTCCACAAAGCTCATACAATTGCACCATGACCCACGGAATTGTCACAGCCACTGTGAGTAAGAAAGTGTCCCTTCAGCTAGGAGCTTTCCCCATAAGCCATGAAATTGCCCGCACTTACACATATAATGAGGAGGAAAACTATAGGGGGAGAAAAGGAGATGGGAGTTAAGTGGAACAAAATAGAGCAAAAGCTACAATAAGGCCAGGAAGAGGTGATAAATGTGAGCAAAAGAGGCAAAATAAAAAGAACGAATTACCAGACAAACCGTAAGCAACACATATATAACACATGACTATTCCTTTCCTCGGACACAAGAAATGAATGCACACATTAACACCAACAACTCAGTGAAAAAAGGCACAAATATTGAACATCCAAATAGAGATTAAGGATGAACACTGTTTACCCAAAGCACACCTTAAAACAGCACACAGCACCAAACGCCCACACACACACACACACACACACACTGCGGGCATATACATCCCCTAATGCACCATTTACGAATGAATGGATGCGACCGCACCCTAACACGCACTCACAGAAATCACCAAATGCAAAAATCACACATTCATGCAGCCACTGTTAAAGGCACATACACACTAATCAAACACACATTTTCAAATGCGCACACACACGCCACTCAATGCACACAAACGCCATCAAATGCACAAACGCACATTATGTTACACAAATACACACACACACACATACATCAAGTCCACACACACTTGTTTGTCATTTTGGCATTGGGATAGAAGTGAAGACGTACCCACGGAGCTGACATACTCATAAAACACTTGCATTTTCACAGTACATGTCCTTTAGCAAGGACACACAAAACAGCAGCAGAGATAACACGTCCCAACGAAGACCTTGAAAACAGGAAGCTGACAACTTTGCAAGCAGTCGGTATTGTGCACCGTGGATGCAGCATCCGCAGACACATAATAATAAGCAGTATACATTGATCATATAACAACTTGTGTGACTGAGTGCAAAACTACAACTGAAGTAGCATCATGCATTCCCCATGCACTAACTAGTATTGTCTTCTGCTCCGACCCAGCCCTTCCGTCCCCTTCCGAGCCCCCTCCATCCGGCCCTGCCCACGCCACTCTGCTGTGCCGTCCAGATCGCCTGCTAAAGAAATAAAATAAAGGCGCGGCTCACCAAAGTTTTTTTTCCAATATTTTATACTTTTAGTAAGCAGCGCAGTATGTTGCCTGTGTCGCGCTGCTTATTAAAAGAATCAAATATTGAAAAATTAGTGTTTGGCGAGCCGAGCCTTTCTTTGGAGTGGGGTGAGGCAGGGCTTGAAGAGAGCCCAAAAGGAGTTTGGTAAGCGGCGTAGTGTAAAAGAAAGGCGCGTCTCGTTAAAGTCTATTTTTTCAATATTTTATGCTTCAAGTAAGCAGCGCAGCATGCTGTATGTGCCGCGCTGCCTATTAAAAGCATAAAATATTATAAAAATAGGGTTTGGCGAGCCACACCTTTAGTTGTAGTGAGGTGAGGCGGGGCTTGCAGGAAGCCCATCAGAGTTTGGTGAGCAGCGCAGAGTTAAAGAAATGCGCAGTCATTAAACTCTATTTTTTCAATATATTATACTTTTAGTAAGCAGCGCAGCATGCTGCCTGTGCCGCGCTGCTTATTAGAAGCATAAAATATTATAAAAATAGAGTACCGCGCGCCAAAAACCCGAATACAAATAACACCATTACTGCTGACGCAGACGCATTGTTTAACGCGCTGTCACTTCACGAATAAGAAAGAACAGGCATTGGCCGCGCGGCCCGCGAAAGTGAAAGTGATCGCAGACGCAATCAAGCAGGGCGAGACACATGGCGGCTGCGCGCGTGCACACTCATGTGCACGCAAGCTTTAGGCCACAGGCAGCACTTGGAAAACACGCTTACAAAATGTCTCTGCCAGACCAGCGCATGCGCTGGATCAGGCGAAACCTAAAAAGCAAACACTCATAGGGAATGCAAGATTAAGTAAAGCATGTGAAATGTAAGCAGGAACAACATGGTTGCCTTTTTCTTTTTACACTCATTATTCAGAAATTAAAGTTAAGTCCATGACTTAAGCCTGAAAAGTTAAGTCCATGACTACAGGGCCCAGAAGAGACCAGCTTAAATGTCTTATTTCCTTACAAAACGTAAGCAGTATGGTTTAAAAAGACCACGTTTGTGAATACTATGCATTTTGTTGTCCGATGCATTTTGTTTTCCAATTCAGCTATCAAGCAGGTATTTCAGTACCTCCAGGAATAGTGCACTTTCCCACCCAGGGAAAACAATTTTGTTTAAAGAGCGACGAGAAAACAAAAGGAGCGCTTCACTGGCAAACACTGTAAAGTGGCGCTTATGTGTATAGGTGTGAATAAATCAATCTGGCCACCTTGTAACCACTCTGTCTTGCTTTAGTTAGTTATTTTTCAAATTATGAAGGTTTTATTTCACTCAACACAGAGGCTGCACTTAGAAACTGAAAAATGTCAGAAAACGACGACGTTTCCAGCAAGTGTTTTTATTTTTTGGATCCATTTCACAGGGGAGCAAATAAACGAAAGGAGAAAAGAGAAGGTAATACCTGTTTCTTGAAGTCTCGGTTTTCACTAAATGAGGAGGAGTGAGACAGAAAGTGAGGGAAGAGGGGGAACAAAGAGGAGGCGGGGGCAGCTGTCACTCCCTCAAGGTACTCCAACGACCCCACTGATGCTCGACCTAGGTTGTCGTCCTATTGATGACCTGGCGAAACTTCGCCCTCTACTGCTATGGGCCCGACTATGGCGTGTCCCGGAACTAGCTAAATATGCCAAAGGCCTTTCAGAAGTTATGTCACTCCCGGGATGGCACAAGATAAAGTGGCTGAGCGACATGAAAATCCTCTTGTGCAATCTTGGGCTAAGCGCAGCATGGGAAAACAGGTCTTCCCCCCCGAAAGCTACGCTTAAGTCTCTATATTGGAATTGGATTGCGACCCAAAGAAAAACGAACTGTACATTGGGTAGACTTACGGAGGACTTTCTGGAATTCAAGGAACAGCCGATCCGGGAACTGTACCTCGACATTATTGAGAGACCTCATGATAGATCTCTTTACTTCAAATTTAGGACCGGGACTCTCCCACTTTGTTTTTACTTCCCGGTGGAATCCCCCTGCCCAGACCACTGAATTTTGTCCTTTTTGTATATCCAGACAAGAGTCTGTGGCCCACTTTTTATTTGAATGCCCACAGTATGTTTACCCAAGAAGAAGATGGCTCAAGCAATTGTGCCGTTCCTTAGGCACTAGGCACTACATTGAGGCGTTACGTATTTTAATGTCTGACTCCCGCCCTCTGTATGCTTGCGCCCTATCAAAATTTCTATCTTGGGCATGGCGCATTAGAAGCAAAAGGCTTAAAGAAATTGTTTAATCCGTTCTTAACATCTATTTATGATATGTCTTATTCTTATTGTAATATTTGGATTTTAACCTAAATGAATTTAAACTCTTTTTTAATTGTAAAGCTTTTATGATATGTTTTTATCGAAATAAAGCCTTTGACTGACTGACTGGTATTTCAGTACCTCCAGGAATAGTGCACTTTCCCACCCAGGGAAAACAATTTTGTTTAAAGAGCGACGAGAAAACAAAAGGAGCGCTTCACTGGCAAACACTGTAAAGTGGCGCTTATGTGTATAGGTGTGAATAAATCAATCTGGCCACCTTGTAACCACTCTGTCTTGCTTTAGTTAGTTATTTTTCAAATTATGAAGGTTTTATTTCACTCAACACAGAGGCTGCACTTAGAAACTGAAAAATGTCAGAAAACGACGACGTTTCCAGCAAGTGTTTTTATTTTTTGGATCCATTTCACAGGGGAGCAAATAAACGAAAGGAGAAAAGAGAAGGTAATACCTGTTTCTTGAAGTCTCGGTTTTCACTAAATGAGGAGGAGTGAGACAGAAAGTGAGGGAAGAGGGGGAACAAAGAGGAGGCGGGGGCAGCTGGCGGGGGCAGCTGCCGGCGGCAGGAGAACTGGACACTGTCCTGGTCTTCTTTTGGCACGAAGGACAATACAGAGTCCTTTTCCTTCTCTGCACATTCCCCCCGTCCCCAAAAGCCGAGCCTTAACTATCGGCCTTGGTGATTTCTGCCCTCCGGGAGGCATGCTTAAAATAACAAAGTAGGGGAACGGATTCTATGAAATTAAAGCAGTAGGGGCACGCTCTGCCCTGCCGATCCCGCCCACTTCAACCACTGGTGTTACAGCACTGGCAGCAGCAGTCGAAAATGATTCCCTCATACATTTAGCAGCCACAGCCCAGGCAGAAATGGTACAAACTTTACAAATATACAAAGTACAGAGGACACAAGCTGCCACAATGCACGCTCTCCCTCAAATAGTGCTTTAAGTGGAATGAAAACAAGCATTTGCAATGCAATAGGTCTCGCATTTACGAGAGTTTAAGCTATCTGCATTGCAAATTAAAATGTCTTTTATTTATGTTGTAAAAATGAAAACAAAAATAAAAGGCATTGTTATTTACGTAGTCAATAGCTGAAACGCAAGTAAATGTAAGACTTATTACATTGCAAATGCTTGTGAGATGAGGGAGTAGAAACGCTCCCTTGCGGCCTGCGTGACCATTTCATTAAATAAACAAGCGCGGCCGCTAAAGTAAAAGCGGACCGCGCTGCAAATAAAAAAAAAAATTGTGCTTACACGGTGTCCTTCATAAGTCGGTAACGCCATAGATAAAAGAACCAGTCCTCATGGTGACAGGGCTGTAACAAGGAAGGACTAACAACCCTCATTAACAATCGGAAGCCAGCATTTACCAAGGACAATGACACCAGCCAATCAAAAATATGGGCGGAGAGAAGGCAAGGCTTCCACAGCATACTCGACTACTGCATGTCTCGCAGAGCGAGCAGTGCATGCGCGCTGCCGCTAGGCTCGACCTAAAAATGAGGGCCTTTAAAAGGGATATAGTCTAACAAGCCTAATAAGAACCCTTCTGAATAGGCGTGGCTCATGTCACTCAGAGCAAAGTTAAATACATTATATTTAAAGCACTTAGTACACATGTACAGGTGAACTAGTATTTTATTAGAGCATTTTGTAGTGCTTGATACTCCTATGTGGGGATCTGAAGCACTTATCTACAGTGGTAGCATGGTCAACCCTGTGGGTGAAGTGGCGTCTGGTGAGGTATGAAAGTGATGGGACATAAAAGTTGGGGAAGAGTGTTATGTTGCAAGCGA
Source organism: Triturus cristatus (assembly GCF_964204655.1). Classification (NCBI taxonomy): domain Eukaryota; kingdom Metazoa; phylum Chordata; class Amphibia; order Caudata; family Salamandridae; genus Triturus; species Triturus cristatus. The sequence goes on from NC_140589.1 coordinate 966,969,642, forward strand.
GCAAAGCAAACAAGCCCTGACTGAGAAAAGGGTGGTCGGGTGGAGGAGGAGTTTCCTACCAAGAGAGTTTTGAAAATAAAAAGTGGTGAATGTGGAAATTTGAGAAATCAAAAAGGTCTATAAACCATTTTTGAACATGTAGTCTTGAAATATTTTAACCCATTAAAACAGTCCCATATCGTCCTGCATTAATATGTTCCATGTCCCAGCTTAAGAATAGGTGGCAAATCATTCAGTCAGTCAGTCCTAGGGCACCTTAGCATGTGATGGTGAGCAGGTACATGTCAACTGATCTGCCTGCAAGACATTTGAACATGTTGACTTGGGGGATAACATTGTTTACTCCCTGGAGACACTAATGCCAATAGTCCTATCAAAACGTCCTTAGAATTACTCGTGGTCAAGTAGGACGTGAACTCGTGGGATTTGTTTTTATTACATAGTTAGAATGTTCCTCTGGCTGCATTTTGCAGAACAGTTCTGACCCAAGTGAAAGGGTATTCCTAGATAGACACAGACGTTTTAAGGCATGGGAAAAGTGGACAATTGCCCAGGGCTCCCCCACTTTACAAGGGCCCCCAGGGAAACTGAACTGTCCATTTGTTTATCTGTGCATTCTATTTTCTATCTATACCTCTAACTCTGTTGCCACCGCTGACATTCAGTAGCGCAGTATTGGCTGGTGTGCGGATGGAGGGGTGAAGCAGGAAGGGGGGTCAGGTGGTGTTGTGACTGTGAGGGGTAACAGGAGGGGGAAGTGACTGGGTTTGGGGGTGGGACGACGGGCGGCAAAGAAAACACCTAAAAAAGGGGGGAAAAGAACTGAACTGCCGCTCGTCCCTATTCTGCTCCAAGTTCTCGCTGCAGCACAGGCTCCCAGACTCCCCACGAAGTCAAGCCGGACGCTGCTCTCATGTTGCTGGCAGCATCATCATCCCCTTTGGTTTTGCTTTGTTCGCCCTAAGTTGGCAGGGTATGCCCAGACGTGGGTCCCTTGCTCACTTTGCCACTGGATTCAAGATAGCCTGGCTGATGAGGGTTAAGAACTCCAAACCGGTCCCAGGATGCTTGTTTCCGGTCCAGGGAAGACATGGCTTGGCAGTTCGGGCTGGACTGTTCCCATGAGGCACAGGGTCAGACTGATTTGCATATGGCCATGTCTGAACTGGGGTGGCAGAGTGGGCTAAAGAACGGTGATGGATTAAACCCAGATCAGTTGACTGGGGGTGAGTGCTTGCAATGTTCAACACTCCGTCCATCATTTCCTTTGGTTTTGCTTTGTTCGCCATAAGTTGGCAGGGTATGCTCAGACGTGAGGCCCTTGCTCACTTTGCCACTGGATTCAAGCAAGCCTGGCTGAAGACGGCTGAAATGCCAGAACTGGTCCTAGGAAGCTTGTTTCCGGTCCAGGGAATACATGGCTTGGCAGTTCGGGCTGGACTGTTCCCATGAGGCACAGGATCAGACTGATTTTCATATGGCCATGTCTGAACTTGGGCGGTGGAGTGAGCTAAAGAATGATGATGGATTAAACCCAGATCAGTTGACTGGGGGTGAGTGCTTGCAATGTTCAACACTCCGTCCATCATCCCCTTTGGTTTAGCATAAAAACAGTGTCAGGATTGGCCTGAATGCCCTGAATTTGCGCTCCCAGAGAGTGTGGGAGCCTGTGCTTGCTGTTTAGAACCTGGCAAAGCAGCTCAGGTTGGAAACAGCTCATTGCGCATGTCGGTTAGACCGTCCTTAGACAACCGGCTAAACCAGCATGCACACTGATAGCAGTGTCCATCACTCCCAATAGTGACTTCCCCCGCTATGGCCCTGCCCTCTAAACTAAGCCTGGCCCTTAGAACTTGAAAAATAGAATGATAATAAACCCGTTTTATTTTTCAAGTTTTGAGTCTGCCGAGAGTCTGGCGGGGGGAGGGGTTCGAAGCTCCTCTGCCATAGCGAAGGAGCTCCCGCTGCTAACATTGCATCCCTACCTCAATGGTATCTTTAAAAATGTTGGTGTCTCAGAAAAGAAATTTCAACCGCTTTGTGTTACTCTCAATGTTTAACTCATAATGTGGTATCGGTGGCTGCAAGGGCACTTGAGATAAGAAGAGGTAAAAATGTGCCCCTTACAGGGGACCCCAACATATCTTTGCCTGTGGCTCCCAAAATCCTTAACATGACACTGGATGGGCAAGCTACAAAATGAACACCGTAACAAACACCCTGTATTTTACCCACTATGACAAAACTATCGGCTCTGAGGAAGCCTGAATTAGAAGGAAAGTGTTTTCATTTACAACGGCTGACCCCCCTGTTAGGAACTTGTAGCCACATGACACAGACAAATACAATCAGATCTGCTTTGCAAGTCTGCAACTGTACAATTAAAATTGCAGGTTTTCTTAAAGAGTCAAAAACGCATGAACACAGCCTAAAAAAAAAAAGAAATAAGTTGCTATCCATCAGCAACCTGACTCAAACAATTTCCATCACTGCAGCAAGTTGTTAGGGAGCTCTAAAGCCGGCAAAGATGGTTCAGAGAGTTAAACTGTATTTTTGGCATGTGTGCGCCAGTTACGGTCGACGTGACGATTAAATCAGACACTAAATTTCAGAAGACAAAAAACAAATCAGGAGAAACATAGAAATAAAATAATGCACATTAAAAAAATTAAAACAGAAATAGGAAAGCAGCAACTCTTATAATAAACTAATTAATGGCAATTGGTTATTTGGTTATTTATGGGCCGCTGCACGCAAACCTATATCAATTGGACTGTGAAGGACCCAAACGTTTGCTCGAAAGTTGACCTCCCAACAAATAGAAGATTGTCAAACAAATTCAGCACGTCGGTACTGCGAACAGCTACTACCGCAGCCTTTCGACCAGGACAACAAACTGCAAGGAAAATCAGCAGTGGTAACCACCCAGGGCCAGACTGGGAACAGCAACCAGCCCTGGCAGATTGCTGCTCGACCGGCCATAGGAGGCGGGGGGTGGGGAGGGGGGGGTGGGTAGGTGTGTGTGTGTTTGTGCTAGCAAGAAGCACCGCTCCCGCTTTTGTTACAGTGGACCGATATTGCAGCACAGCTGCAAAACTGGCCTCCAGTGACAAAACTGGCCCCAACAGGCACAAAACCACCCCCCACCGCTATGGCCCACCGGGGAAATGCCCGGTGCCCACTTCAGCCAGTCTGGCCCTGGAACCACCAGCGAACGTTAGTCAGCAACAAGATAGTACAGCGTGACATTAGATTCCATAAACATGTTCCTTAGGGTGTGTGTGGACCAGGAAGGCAATGCCAGTTTATCACTCCTTATTCCTTTAAGATGGTAATTTTGCAAATTATTTGGATGATACCGAAAAGAGACTTCCTGAAATCCTCGGTCGTGGAAAAATAACCAGTACTGCTCACACTGTCTAGTCCAGCATAGAATATCTAACTTTCATAAGGAGCAGGAGGAAGCCTGAATTAGGAGGAAAGTGTTTTTATTCGCAACTGCTGCTCCCCTGTGAAGCATCTATCGTCACATGACGCAGACAAAATTAGATCTGGTTTGCAAGTCTGCAGCTGTAAAATCAGGAAAAACCTTGCAATAAAAGAATGAACAATAAAAATAAATCAAAACAGGAATAGGGAAGTTACTAATAAAAGGAAAAACAAGCAATGGCATAGCCAATAGGTCTCGCCATTGGGACCTTAGAAGTGTTTAGCCATGCAACAGTTACATAACTAAATACTTATAAGGTCCCAAAAGCGAGACCTATTGGCTATGCCAAGCGGCCGCGAAAGTGATCGCGATCAAACATCAAAGCGGCCGCGAAAGTGAAAGTAATCGCGGTAAAAGTGGCCCGCGCTCCCGCGCACATGCACTGTAGCTCTAGGCTGGCCTGGTAACACTTTTGGGAGCCCTCTCAAAAAGTCTTGCCAGACCAGCGCATGCGCTGGGTAAGGCGAGACCTACAAATGGGACATGGTTATTTTTGAGTCGCTGAAGGCTTTAAGAAGGGGTGCCTCTCCCGTTATGGCAGAGGAGCGTCACCTCACCCCGCCAGCAGCGTAAAATTAAATAAAAATGAAACAATAATAACCCCGGGTTCATTATCATTTTATTTTGTTTCTGGGAGTTTTGGGGGAGGGGTCAGGGGTATAAAAGGCACCCTCGGGGAGTGGTATGTACTGTTATCAGTGCGCATGACGGTTTGGCCGGCCTGAGAAGGCTGGCCAAACCGTCATATGCATTGAAGCTCTCTCCAGCCCAGCTGCGTTTCTGGTTAGGGACAGCAAAGCACAGACTCCCCGTCTCCCTGGGAGCGCAAATCATTTTCACTCAGGCCAATCCTGAAGCTGCTCTCATGCCCGAGCGCAGCTTACGGATTGGCCGCACGGGGAGTCTGGATCCTCTGCCTGCAGTGGAGCCACAAGAGGAGCAGAAGACGGAGATGTGGCGGACTGCAGGTAAGTTCTTTTTTTCCTCTCTCCTTTTTTTGGTGTTTGTCTCCCCCCCCCCCCCCCCCCCCCATCCCTCCCCTCTCCTCTGTCACCGGCTGATACTGTCTTTAAGTACTGTACATGATTGATTTTCTTTGAGGTTGTCGAAATTATTCTTATTATCAACTCTGCTGCAGTCAACAAGTCTGTTGAAATGGCAACACACATTGCAATTTTACCTCATTATTTATTTTCCACGACTGTAGACATTCAGTTCAGGGCGATGGGACAACAGCCACCAAGTTCTGTTATTTTAGCTTGATATAGGGCTGCAAATCACCCCGAACGGGTATCTTAGTGCTGGAGCGTATAATAGGTGTGGGCAAGGGGGGGCTGGGGTGGAATTGAAGGATTGGAGGAATTAGACAAGCCAGGTTTAAAAAAGTTTTTGGAAACGGTCAAAGTCGGAACAATCATGGGTGTGCTGAGGTAGTTTGTTCCAAAGGAGTGGGCCTAGTAATCCACAGCAGGAGCTGGAAGGTGAGAGCTGCACGGGGTGCAAAGTCAAGTGAGAATATATCTTTCAACTAAGTCAAGTGCAATGCAGAGTTAATGGCGCTGGGCATCCAGAAGGTAGAGAGCGAGGGACAGAAAATGGCAATCATGGCAAGGCTTCAGAATAAAGCCAAACAGTGATTGTCCATATTCTGTGAACCTAGCCTGAGCCACCCCCGCGCTGCCTCTTGTTCAGTGGAAAACTAGAGGCCTACCCACAGCTCCTGAGCCAATGAAGATGCCTCTCTCTTGGTGTTTATGTTTGAAATAACATGACCATAGAGCCAGCACTGGTTAGGGTAGGCATACAAAGCTATCCTTTGGAGACTAGGTGAGCTGTGGCTGCGACCTTAGCCCTGGCAGGACCACCATTTGCAGGTAGGGAAATGTATGTTGCCTTGTACGGTGAAAAGCACCCGTCTAACCCAATATGTGTATTTCACTGCACTTCAAGTGAGTGACCCGTGTGAGGCTGCCAATCGCCACCCCGCCCTAACTCAGGAAGCTGAGGCACAACAAGACTATTATAAAGCACTGCCACTATGCAGCCAAAATAAAAAACACTGTTTTTACATTTAATGAGGAGGCTCGTGGGGGGTTGGGGGTGAGACAACTAATCTACGCATCGGTAGAGGAAACGCCCTTGCGTGGGTGTATTGTTTGAGCCTATGTGGGAACTGTTTCCATGCTCGGTTTGATGCCCACTAAGGTGCAGTCTGGTAGCATGTTATGAGGCAGTGGGATGTTGAGAAAGTGTCAGATAGGTGAAAATGTTTATAGTTTGGGTTTTCAGGCAGTTAACACTGCAGGTTCACTTTAATTTTGAGGTTGTTTTCTTTTGCGTTCCTTTGCTGGGTGCGGCAGAAGGGTGTTTGTTCCAAGATCTTATGGCTCTGTGAGAGGTAACAGGTGTACAGAAAGCATGCAGAAAAACTAGAGGTATGCCCAGACATACTTTGTTACAGTCAGATTTTTTATGATTGTCATTATAAGAAAAAGTTTCCAAAGCACGCTCCGCGATAATCATCCTTTTTAGGTCTCGCCTAGCGATGCAGCGCAAAGCGCTGCTCGCTCAGCGAGATCTATTGTTAACCGACTTGGCTCGGAAGGGGAACAGGACCTGTGCACGCGTATGGCAAGTCCTGGACAGGAGATGTGCACGCGTATGGTGTGAGCAGGAGCTGTTATAACGCCGCAAGCCGTACGCGTGCACATCAACTGTCTGTGCCGAAGCTTAACAGACAGGAGATGTGCACGCGTACGGCTTGTGGCTTTATCACAACTCCTGCTCACACCATGCTTGTGCACATGTCCTGTCCAGGCACGGAACCCTTTGATGCATGTATATGAGCCAGCCGGTGGGCAAGTACAGCATGCCTCCCGCTCAACCCCACTCACCGGCTCTTGTGGAGACTCTGCGCTGCTCCCAGGCTGGTCTCATACGCGCAGCAACACGCGGGGCTCCGTCTTGCTCACAGGAGCCCCGCCTGAAATCCTGCTCCAGCCGCACCATGCGGCATTCACGAAGGCGGGGTGGGCCCCTGCCTCGCTTCTCCTACACGCTGGCTGCAACACGCGGGGCTCCCTCAGCTCATGTGCGCCCCGGACACTTCCGGCTGCGCGCTCCATGCCCCGCCTATGTCTCAGGCAAGGTTGCCTGGCGTCGTCACAAGCGTTAAGCAGTTTTGCTTTGTTAATGCGCACGCACGCTCAGCTTGGGATGTCATCAGTAGGTAAGAACTTTCCCTGTGCCTTACTATGCCTTTTTAGCGCTGATTTCTATTTTGAAGCGCTGTCGAGAACGTAGTATAAGACTGCAGCTACTACTGCATAGGGTCTAGCAGCGATGTGCCACTCAGGGAGTGATGTCACGCTCCGTAATGTCATGCTCTGTGAAGTCACACTCTGTGATGTCACCGGGAGCTATAATGTTTCCTGTGACCTAAACTAGCATTGGACTTGTGAGGGTACAAAAAGCATGAAAGCACAAAAATATTACCTTGTACATTCCGGGACTTTGAGCTGCACCCCGCGTACAGTGATACCAAGGCAATATTTAATTTTAAAGCCAGTTTGCTTGCACTGTGGTTTGGACGTGACCTTGGATGTTGGTGCAAATTAGCACATTTAATGTCCCTCTACTTAGGAATGTTTCGATTTTAGTGCTCGGGTCGTTCGATAATTGGGTAATTGACCCCGTATGTGCCGCGTGCATCAAGTCAACCTTTTGAGGACCTTTGGGGATTGGCAGTTGACTCGAGGGGTTGGTGGGGGCTTGTAGGGAGTCATTTGGTTATTAAGTGACCGACCTGTTGGGTTCTTTCAAAATCAGGGAATTTGTGTCTGAGAAGTGGGGCGCGGGGGCGTCAAAGGGGAGAGCGTAGAGAAGAAACAGTGCCCCAGCCTAGCCCGTGCGCCTCTTACATCAAGGACTTGGACCACTTCCAGGATAACCACTTAGGATAAATGTACAGACAGTTACCAATTAACGGAAATGGGGTGGGTTTATAGCGGTAATGCTGGATCGGGCCTAAATTCATGCCTTCTGGACCTACAATGGACAGCCCTTTTCTGAAGGAATATCGAGCCCCAAGGCCGTTCACTGAATGGCCCACAAATAAAATACTTGTCATGCACAGATACTTTAGTCATCCAATCTCTCAACCATCGAAGGGTTCACGAATCTCTAGAAATATACATGTCATGGGGTTTGGAGGCAAATAACTAAACAGACCAGCTTCAATGGGACCTGTGCACAGATTACTAGTTGATCATAAAAGTATATTCAATATTAAAATGCATTTTTTTTTTTTACGCCTGCCAGGAATTCATAGAGGGTTCAGCGCCGGTGTAAACCGTTTTACATGGGCGGAAATCTGTGCCTCCAGTGCAGAGATGGTCACTCTTGTAAATTCCACTCAAGGGATGGGAAAGGGGCATTCCAGGCTTGGTTTGCCTTGGAAGCGTCAGAAGGCTCACCAACGTGGCCATTTGTCCGTTCTCTGATATGACTCCTTTCCACCCTCAAAATGATCGGAGATTTTCTCCCCTTCCAATGTGCGAATGGATCACAAAGAGATCTGGTGGGGGATGTAGGAAAGAGTTTTGTTTACTCCACAGGGTCAAATTTTTTGTACGAAACTGAAATAAAATGGTTCCGTCGATTTCCGCGCTTAAGAAATGAAAGTGAAAGTAAGTACTTGTCTAGCACAAAGCTCATAATGCTGTCTGAGCAAACGAGAAGAAAAGGGTAGGATCGAACATCAATATGTTAAAATACCACTTGAGCACTTAGTAACATTAGACATAGAAACCCGAATCTTTGTGTTCACAACCGAATCTGAATGCTTGCAGTTGTAGCCATACAGAGACCGGCTGCAAGGGTGTTGTGCATGTTGTATCTTTCCAGGCTGTGCACTCCAGCGCTGTGGCATGGCGGCCTCTAAAATCTTGAGCCTCTGACAAGTACGCCAGCTGGGAGTTTCCGCGACTGATGTCTGTAAACATGTTGAGGGTCTGTGTTTTTCTTTTCCACTTCGTAGCCCCTGGTGCATGTCTGGCGTGGAACCCGTTTGAAATGTATATATTTTTTAAATGCCCAGCATGTCTGGGCAATGGGGAGCAGATCGTAGTGTTTCTGCAAAACAAGATTTTTAAGTTCTTTTTCACAACGTGTCTAGTCAGTGCAACAGTAGTTGACAAGCACCCTACAAATGTGAGGTTGGGTTGGTGCAACCTGCGTAGGGGCCGGGGAATGCGTTACTTCATGGTTAAGCAGGCAATGGTTTGTAGTAGCGCTTCATTGGGGCACAGTAAATACCGCATAACTGATGGCGCTTCCTCGTTCTCCCCGCCTCGAGTCATTGAATGTCTTCCCGCATTGTCTATTTTTTTTGTTTGTTGCAGTTTTGTTCAGCGCAAACCTGACCCGAAGGTTTTAGAGTGCTTTACATGAGCACCAGTTGCATTACAGACGGACGCATTCATTTTTAGGCATGGAGAGATTAAGTGTTTTGCCCAGAATCACAGGATGTTTGAGAGTCCTGCCAGACTCGATTCTCGTTCCCCAGCTTCAAAGTCGGCCGCCCTAGCCCGTAAGCCACACCCTTTCCTCGGTTTCCACCCAGGGGAGGTGGTGCCCCCTGCATTACGGTCACTATGGAGAACCCACGGGTTGATGCCCTGCTTGCTTGTTGTCGGGGCACAAGTCCCAGACAAGCATTTACAATGCAATAGATCTCGCATTTACATAAGTTTAAGCTATTGGCATTGTAAATGACAATGCCTTTTATTTTAGGTTTTAAAAACCAAAACATAAATAAAAAGTATTGTCATTTACAATGCCAATAGCTCAAACTCGCGTAAATGCGAGACCTATTGCATTGCAAATGCTGGTTTTATTACAGGGGTTTGGTGCTCAATGTATGCGGCTATCTGGGACCCACAGAGAGCACTTCGTTGGATTCCTCCACAGAACAGCACTATGAGACAGATCTCTTCATTCTTCTCATACCGGTCCAGTCAGTACAGATTGGTTAGCTAAGTGGGCTGGTGTGGCTTGCATCCCTCCTGTGGCCAGCAAGGCCTCTGCATGCCATGTCCAATATTATGTGTATATCTCGCTGATGAATGAGGACTAAGGTGGTCAATTAGCATAAGATATCTTATGGTGACAGGAAGTATATCCAATTCACACTTGGAAGGCTGTCAGAAAGATTAGAGGTACAGAATGGGGTGTGTGTGTGTCTGTGTGTGTGTCTGTGTGTGTCTGTCTGTGTGTGTGTGTGTATGTATGTGTGTGTGTGTGTGTGTGTGTGTGTGTGTGTGTGTGTGTGTGTGTGTGTGTGTGTGCGCGCGCTTAGGGGGGTGTGGAGCTATGGTTACAGTCCTCCATCTAATTGGGCAGGATGATTGTCTTCGGGCAATGAGTGGCCCCGTATACTTCTAGCACTGAATTGCGAGACATATCCTAAACAGTCCGTTACTCAACAGAGAATACCTAAAAGTAGCTGCAAAACATTTCAAAGTTGACAAAGCATCATTATCCTAGGATAGAAGCAAAAAAGGCTTAAGAATGAAAATGTAAAGTTAAGGGAGACATTGCGAATTGTGAACATCTAACATTAGAACCAATCATTTCTAGCCATCATAATTTCTCAAAACTCCATAAGATATTAGTTGTTTATCAATCCAAACGCTTTATTAATTTGCTAAAAAGTAAATCATAAAAGCACACAACAGCTAAAAACATAAAAAAAACATAACAGTGTAGCCATAAAGAATTAATAATAGCATCAATCTATGTTTAACAAAATAGAAAAATATTTAAATACGTACACAAAGCCAATCAGCATAGGTATAAACTTCATTATCGGCAACAGGAGGGTAACATTTGAAATAGAGCTTCAAAAATTAAATTGATTGCGTTTACACCTAACCACCTTCAAAAACACACCCCAAGGAGTAACATACAACTAGTTTGGTAACTTACGTAAAAAGTACAAAGCAGGTTTATATTAATAGAAAACATATTAAATATTTCTTCTTAAAAGACACATAGAATTTGCAAAAGAAAACAAAGTGGGGCAACGTCTTCAAAGAGGACTCATCACCAGTGCAAGTAAAAACACTGTCATTGTCCACGAGGGTAACACGGCAAGCTTCTAATAGTCCTCAGCCAGAATTTTCTAAGAAGCAATCTTCCCCACGGATTCCTGACCCAAGTCAGTTAAGGTGCAGTGCCATTAGTTGCCTGAATTAGTAATATTTGTAGTTTGTGTTTTGCTGGGGTTTCTAGCAACATCTCTCATCAGTTTTCACACAGGACCCAAGCACATGCAATGCCCTCAGAGCGCCCTGGCACGTATCCTTCGCTCACTAGAGCCCAGGTCCACATCCTGACTGTTGCAAGAGTAGGTACACACCCTGCTCTCCCAAGGGTGAGACCCCACACACTGATTTCCGATGAAAGACGTACACAATCTACAACACGGTAAATACCCTCTGCCAGTCAACGGACTGGACGTGTGCAGACGCTTCTCCGGAGGGAGTAGCATGTTTGGATTCCCACTTTATTAAAGACACCGCCCCCCCCCACAGAGGTGTGTGTAATGGAGCCTCAGCACTACCCCAATTATTGTGACACCTGAACTAATTCGGATATGGAAAAGGTCTTCTTCTGTGCCAAAACTGTTTTGCAGTCTGTTTGAAGGCTGTGTAGCTCTTCACCTATTTGCTATGGTATTTATTTACTATACCAAGCTTAAGGAGCTGGCAGCAGTAGGAATGAGAACATCAGCATTGAGAGTAAGGGACAGAAACAACAGGGCTGGCATGTCAAGGCATAAGGCAGCAGGAGTTGCATGTAGTGACAGCAGGACTCGGGGAGACAGCAGAGGACAGGTAGGAAATAAAAGCAGTGAGAGTAGCATTTTTCTTAAGGAAAATGCTACTTACCCTGGAAGCCACTGTTCGTGGCATGTAGTGCTGTTGATTCATATGCTGTGCATACTTCTACCATCTAGGTTTGGGTTCGGTCATGTACAACTTATTTTTCTTCAAAGGAAGTCTTTTCGGATCACAAGGTCTAATGACTCCACCCATTAGTGGTATTGCGCATGGACGTCGGCTCCGGATGACCAAACAAAGGAAAGAAATGAAGCATGACCGTAAAACAATAGAATCTGCAACAACCTCAGGCGACTGGGGAGGAGGGTGAGTGCATGTGAATCTACAGCAATACATGCCACAAACAAATGCTTACAGGGTAAGTAACATTTTCCATTCGTGGCTTGTGCAGCTCTAGATACGCATGCTGTGCATCAACTGTAAAGCAATGTTCTTAAAAGCGGTGGCTTAGCCAGAGGATGTTGCTGAAGACAGGAAAAGTGCACTTAGGACAGCCTAGCTACTCTAGCTTCCGGTCTAGCCAGAAAGTCCACACAGTAATGTTTAGTAAAGGTATATGGGGTAGACCAGGTAGCTGCTTTGTAGAGGTCAGCTAATGGTATGTTGCCCAGGAAAGCTGTAGCATCTTCATTACTATGCCATGCATTCTCCCCTTAGTTTTATGTCCCCTACTGCTCAGCCAGTGTGAGTGTGAGGTAATAGAATGCAGCAGTGTGCCCGGTGGAGTGAATGTCAGTTGAAGTGCGTGGGCCAAGTAGCAAGGATGATGCTCCCGGTGGGGCCTTCCTGCTTTCTTACTGCCAACTTCTACCTGTAACCGGAGACTCCTACATTCAGAATAAGCCTTATCCTGTTTAACAAATACTACTCGGTATCCTGCATCTTCATTTACCACAATGGCGACGACTGAAAAATGAACCTAGCATGAAGAAAAGGATACTGCAGGAATAGGAGTGAAAAAGAGATTGAAACTGAAGAGTAGCTTAGAGACTATGTGAACTTAATACTATGTGAAATTGCACCCCAAGGAAGAGTAACGTCCTGAAGGCCTCACCGGCATCACCTTACATCTGAGAGGCTGCAGTCTGGGGTGTTCAACCTGCATTCATCATACTCGTGGGCGTTTGACTCCGTTGACAGCATTTAACCTGCTTTAATCTAAGAGCTTTATGAATCTCAGCACTGAAGCATTGGCCTGCTGAACGCTCTTTCTACACAAGCACCAGAGCTCCTGATTTATCTGACATCATCCAAAAGACAGTGTATTTGTTATCACCAGCATTTAACTGGACTGAACTGGCTTCATCATACCACTCATGAGTGTACAAGTACCAGTTAATGTATGCCTGCTGACAATGGGATTGTTTTTTTGGATTCCTGAATCTTGGCCCCGTTGTGGGAGCGTGACCTGTGAGCGGCAGCATTATTTAAAAATAAATAAATAAATACATGAAAAGGGGCCCGAGTCTTTGTGAGCATGTGTCCACTTTGTTCCACCAGTGTTCTTTGCAACATTTGAAGAGGCTGCAAGGCTGCCATGCGCTGGCCTGGAGCGAGCGCTGTAACTGATGTTTCATGGAGCTGTGAGCTGGCTGCATTGTATAATCCATGACGTTCGGCAGTAGTAAGATCTCCAAGGCAAATCTGTATGTGCTGCTAGCGAGCTGACGCTACAGCTCATTCGCCGAAATACGCAGTGCTGCTTCAATGAGAGACAAGGAAGCAGTTGTCAGCGCATAATGGAACCTCTGAATTCCTGGATCTGCACCGCAGAGAGTTCTAGTGACTGCTCGGATTGACTTCTAGCGCATCTGTGAGATCCTGCATCTAACGCGCTGCCCGCAGGTTTGATTTCATTCAGTGACACATTCTGGGACTGCCTCTGCCCGCAGTGCTCTTCATTCAGGGACATGTTCTGGAATGTGTCTGCTCGAACTGTGGCCGGAGTTTCATTATATTCTGCTGGTTGGCGCTTTAGCAGATTTATTTTAGTGACATTACAGTGTCTGTTCCTGATTTTTGGTCGAGCCTAGCGGCAGCGCGCATGAGCTTCTCGCTCTGCGCGGCATGCTGTAATAGAGTATGCAGTGGCAGTCCCGCCCACTGTCCGCCCATATTTTTAATTGGCTTGTGTCATTGTCCTTCGTAAACTCTGGCTTCCGATTCATTACGAGGCTTGTTCGTCTCTCCTTGGTACCGCCTTGCCTCCATTTGTTACCGCCCATAAGGACTGGACCTTTTACTTGTCTCGTTACACGGTCTGCATTATCTAGTGGGTGAGCACTATTTTGTTTATTGGCACTAATGGGGACAATAGCTGCTGTTTTTTTGTATTTGCATGCAGAGTGCGGCACCCACTTTAGGGACACTGCGCTCAGTTTAAAATTTATTTTTTGTAACTTTAATAATGAGCGTGGCACCCGCTTCAGAGACACCTCGAACTTTTGCATTGCAAATGCTTGCGAGTTTTGGGTCAGGGTGACTTTAGGTCTTTGTGTACCTTTGATTTGGGCCTTCATTTCCTGTGCTAAATAAAAGGAAAGGCCGCGCCTGGACTGTGGAGAGGAAGGTGGAATACAGAGCAGCCGCCGCCGCCTGTAGTGGGATTGAGAGCAGCATGTACGAGTGTTTCAAAGTCGGAAGAGAACAGATGTTCTAAATTACCTCGGTGTCTGACATGTTGCAAATTAAATGCGCGGCTGGCATTGATAAACTCTGTCCCCAAGTTAGGGGGGACGAGGGCTGCGATTACTGTCCCACTCCGAGAAATGTTTAAGCTGCAGCAGAACCCGAATAAGGCAATGAGCAAGAACATAATTCTTTGCATTACTCAGTGCCACAGACATGTCCAATGATGGTTGAAGAAGAAATGCTCACCCCCTTGGCGTCTGATGTGGCAGGGACAGGTACAATGATCCTACCTACCTTGACTTTGAGCCCCAGAACAAGCACTGACATCTGGGACCCACCTTAAATACGGGGTTCAAGCGGCACCGCACTGTGAGATGCGGTGCCACTGACCTGTCAATAACACCCTTTACTTACAGAACGCACCATAACCTCAGACCAAGTCACACTGTCCTATGAAGACCACGACCGATGCTTCTATCACACAAGAAAAAGGCAGCAGCTGTTCACCACACAGAGAAAAGCCCGAAAAATTACTTGTTTGGAAGGTGATGGGGAAGTGCTGCAGAAGTGAAACGTTGTTCTTCCTAAAGCTGCAAACATCCAAGCACTGCTCCTGCCTCTGAGGAGAATGCCTTGCTTATAGAAAATACTCTAAATTCTGGGGAGGATGCAAGTGGCTGCCCTGATATCTAAAGAGCGCAACATGACACGTCGTTATCCAGTGCACTATTTCTGACTTTTGCAGCATTCACCCTAATATGTGCTTAGTTTGAGCCGGTGATGTCTACCAACACTCATTTTGGGGGGCCGGCACATACTTTTCCTTACCAGACATTGACCGAGAGCAGGAGAGGCGAAAAACAAACTCCTAGAAGAAAGCAGGGATGAGATAAAAGGGCACGGAGTGTTTTATAGGGTAAACAACCTTTACAACGAAACTTTTACAACGCGATGCCAATACATCGCGGTTTTTACAACGCAAGTCCTTACAACGACTTGCGCTAGATGGCGCTCTAGGACAAGGAATAGTACAAATTACTATCCAACACCTTCCCTACTGTACATAGACTGGAGTTGGAATAGTAAATTATACTACTCCTAAGTCCAGCGCCCTCCAACGCAAGTCGTTGTAACGACTTGCGTTGTAAAAACCGTGATGTAATGTACCGCGATGTAAATGTATGCGTTGTAACATCATACATCCGTTTTATAGCAGATTGGACATGAGGTGCATTTAAGACTATGCAGCCTCAGTATTCACTCCCCAACATTTAATAGGACCGGCTGTGGACTTCTGAACGAAGCTGTGGGCACCGGCACTCATTCTTTCACAAATGAATCACTGCCCTAACTTATTGGAGTAAACTTCAAATTTGGCTGATATGCGCCTGAATGGAGATATTCGGATTTGGCTGCCTAGTTTGCCAAGCAAGTATCTGCCATGTTTCTGCAGTAATAGGCACTATAGAGAGCCAAAAGGTAAGTAATCATTGGTAGGGATATATTTGATCATAATGTGATAAAAAACATAAATGCACATTTAATTTTGTGGGTGAAACACATAGGACGCAATTGTGAGATGTATAGAAGGAAATGAGGAAAAAACTTTTTAAGTTCTCTAAAAAGACAAGATTTCAACAACAAAAAAACAATAATAGTTGTATTTACCATAAGTGGTGATTTGTCTCTGCTTTCCTAGTGCTGTGTGGCTAACTAATTCGAGCATAATAGCTTTAACATATGTTTCATCCTGTCACCAGGTTGAGTAATGCAAATAATGTCAGTGATGAGTACCCATTACACGTTATGTATGTATATCTCTGTAAGGGATGTAAATGTGCTGACAAGTTTGTGTAGGTACTAAGACAGAGAATTACATAGAAACGTATGCTCACCGATTGGAATCCCAATAGGCAGCAGAGGGCTCAACCTTCATTCTCTCTTGGGTTGATTAAATAAGTAACACACAGCCAGTTGGATTAGAGACATTAGTTTGTTAATGTTAATTTAACAAAATATAAATTGCACTTTTCTAGTAAATTGTGCTGACTTCCACATGTCCATGGAAATAAGAAATGAATGAAACATGGAACCGCTCAACAGCCGTTTTCTTTGTGAAAGATATGTTTTCCTGGTTTTAAAGGTTTTTTAACAAAAGAAAAAAAGCTATTTGACTGAACCCAGGGACGTGAGCCAGGTCCTTAGGTCAGGCAATAAAGTTCCAGGGAGTTAGCATTGGCCAATAGGACTCGGACCATTTCACTAGTAGGACCTGGGCCCTGGCCTCTTGTGATGTGTCTTGGGGCACTATTCATGCATGTCTCCAAACCATAGGACATCCTCTTGGCCCTCGCCCCCTTGGACATGCTCCGGAACCCGGGCCTTTGCAACTGCCTGGTCATCCTCCCTGCCCCCTGTGACATGCACCTTGAATTCTACCCATTTAGACATATACCTGAGCTACTTGAGACATGGGGCCTGGGTTCCTACTGGGCTCCTCTTTCACGGGCTGTGGGGCAACAAGTCATGTTCCCTGGGACCAGCACAAAAGATGTGGACAATGACTCTTTGTGACCAGCACCCTTGTGCCCTACAGGGGGCTCTGACTCGGAGATACACAATACAGGATCTAGAACATTTGGGGACGGCATTCGGATCCTGCTACAAGTACTCGGACATCTCAGCCGTGCACCTTGCCCTCAGTGAGCCTCTTCTTAGCCTCAGGGTATGCCCAACGCCGAGAATGTTCTGTGCCCATGACTCGCGAGATAAAAAAATATTTTGTATGTATAATACTTAATACCACCGTCTTGCCATTTCTGCATCTGACCTTAAGATCGTGTACAGATATCTGCAAAGAGCTCTTAACTCACTAAGCTACATTTCTTGCGATGGGCGCGCTCAACGCTGCTTATAATGTGGCCAATGCATTCTGGCCCACGGGGCCTGCATTCTGACCCCACCTCCACAGGACACGCCCTCTAATACCAGGGTCAGCCATATTTATCTCCTAGAGACACACATTGGCCTCTGGTCTTGACCATACCTCTGGAATACGCATCTTGATCTCTGGGGTGTTCATCTCAGATCAAACTATGTGCTAGATCCTTGAAAACGTCTAGATAATAAGGATAGTAGTAACCTGCTTGTTAGGTCAAGCCGAGCGGCAGCGTGCATATTTGTCATTGGCTTGTGTCATTGTTCTTCATAAGTGCTGGCTTCTGCTTCGTAAATAGGCTTGTTAGTCCCTCCTTGGTACCGCCTTGTCTACATTTGTTAGCTCCCTCAACAACTGCACCTTTTACTTGGCTTGTTACACGGTCTGCTTTATCTACTGGGTGTGCACTATTTTGATAATTGCCACTAATGGGGACAATGGTGCCTACTTTTTGTATTTGCAGTGCGTCCACACAGAACAATATGCTGCTCTAACTTGCATGCTGAGCGAGGCACCCGCTTTAGGGACACAGCGCTCAGTTACAATTTTTTAAGATTTTTACTTTCATGTTGAGCACGGCTCCCGCTTCAGGGTCACCGATCTCAGTTACAATAATTTTTTTGTTTTTACTTTGAAGTTGAGCACAGCACCTGCTTTAGGGACACAGCGCTCGGTTTCCTTCTTTTTTTATTTTTTAACTTTAATACTAAACACGGCGCCCGCTTCATGGACACCGCGCTCTAATGTCTCACGTTGCTGACCTTATGCCTTCGGTTCTGTAGAGCATTTCCAATGCAATAGGTCTCACATTTACGCGAGTTTGAGATATTGGCATTGTAAATGACAATGCCTTTTATTTATGTTTTGTTTTTTAATACATAAATAAAAGGCATTGTCATTTACAATGCCAATAGCTTAAGCCTGCGTAAATGCAAGACCTATTACATTACAAACGCTTGTTGAATATACATCTGCATGTTAGATTTGTTTTAAAGCAGTACCAACATTTTAATTCAAAGCTTCTCATTATTTGGTGTCTGGTGTACCTTCCATTGCATATTCTACTGTATTTGACGAAAGAATGGGTTCTGCTCAAACGGTGGTGTATGTACTTTTTTCCATCCATCATTCTGTGCCAGCTTGAGAGAATGAGCAATGCCATGCTAGCATGTTTCTGAGTGTTTTTCTTGATTTCCGGCCCATTTAGGTATACCATGCTGAATTTGGGCCTGCATGTGTTGGTATCCTATGCGTAATTTTCAATCCCCACATTTTTTCCCCATATATACCATATTTAATTTACTGCTGTTGATTGTTTTGTATTTTGGTTGGCGTTCTTTTTTGTCAATTCTGTATGCTAGAGAGCAAACCCCCATGTGCTGCACGCATTTTAATTCTTATAGGGGGAGTGTTGTGCAAATTTGACTAATTGTTACATTTGATGAGGCGTATGTTTTGTACCCATATGTTACTTACTTTTACTTGAGATGGGGTTATGTTTATTGCGTCCCAAACTATTTTTACACTTTTTTTTTTTTTTTTTTTTTTTTGGGAAAAAGTTTTTATTGAACAATAATTCGGTTACAAGTATGGGCCTACAACCACCCGGGCCGGCCGCTAGGTACATAAGGAAATATACACATATCAAGGCTGCAATCCGTTCCCAGGGCACTGCCCCGCCGTGGCTCAAGATAGTTCTCGAAGAACAGCAAGCGTCAGTCCAACAATAACAGAAACAAAAAGAAAAAACAATAAAAACAAAAGGCGAGTTACGAGGGATACCAGTGCGGTTCAGGCTCCCCCCGGGAGACTCCAGTCAGAACATTTGAGCAATCCGCTAAAAGAGAGGAGTACCGGGAGGCCGGGGACGGAGGGGGGGGGGGAAGGGGGTCAAGGGAGATGAACGTCCATATGTAGTTGTTACAAAAAGCGCCAGGAGCCGTCAAGGGTCAGGGGGACATGGCGATATCAGTGTCCACCAGGGGGGGCGTACAGATGCCTCCGCGATACGCATTCCATTGACCCCAAATTCTACCCCATGCCCCCGGCTTGCCACGGGCCACATACACTGTCTTCTCCCGAAACATACACCAGTCCATATTCTCCTTCCATACTGACACGGTGGGCGGCCGTTGAGCGCCCCAAAGTTGCGCTATATCCCTCTTGGCAATCATGTTCCCTAGGGCCGCCCACCGAGTCTGAGCCGCGTTGTAGTCATTGGGCTCCCACACATTCAGGACACAGCGACGCACCTCCGGCAGCAGCACAACCCCGGTGACCTGTCCCATGACCGTGTGGACCCGGCGCCAGTAGTCCGCCACCTCGCGACACTCCCAAAGGATATGAAGAAAGGTGGCGCTGAGCCCGCAGCCTCGTTTACAGAGCCCGTCGTCGGAGAATCCCATCGCGACCAAGCGCGGACCCGTAACATACACCCGGTGGAGAATCTTGAGCTGTACCAACCGGAGACGAGCCGGAATGGCAACCTCCTTGGGGGACGACAGTGCAGACTGCCAGTCTTCGTCGTCCAATTCAACCCCATCCCCAGTCCAAGCCTCCCGAAGGCGCACCAGGAGATCCGCCCGGTGATTAATCAATTTTTTATAAATTAAAGAAATAGTACTATCAGGGACATGTCCGTCAAGTACGCGGTCCTCGAGGGGCGAGGAAACCGGGATCTTGGTCCCCTCCCCGAAGACCGAGAGCAGGGCGTGTCGAACCTGGGCGTAGCGGAAGAACTCCCTGTCGGTCAGCTCGTATTCGGCCTGGAGCACCGCGAACGTCTTGACCGCGCCCTTGTGCCACAGGTCTCCCACTTTGCTGATACCAATCGTGTCCCACTGGTCAAACCCCTTGGTGGTCCACAAGCTGCCCAGGCGGTCGGAGGCAAACAAGGGAGTAGCACATGTCATTCGCTCACTCCAGCCCGTGGCCGCAGTGGCAGCCCTCCAGGTCCGCACAGCAATCTTAGTAGGACCCGTAAGGGTCCGGTCAGCCAGGCGGGAATAAAGTGCCCTGTTGTAGTTCCCGCCGGGAAGCAGGAACTTGTCCATCTCATACGCCGGATTCAAGCCGGGCGCATACGTGGCGTGGTTAATGGCAGATAGCTGCGAGGCCCAATAGTACCTACGAATGTCAGGAAGCGCGATGCCCCCGTCATACCAGGGGAGAGTGAGCTTGGCAAGAGCAATACGCGCCCGGCCGTTCCACACCAGTCTCCTCTGCAGGCTCTCCACCTCCCGAAAGTAGGCCACTGGGATAACGTCAAAGGAGTTCTGGAGTGCATAGAGGAACCTGGGAAGGGACATCATTTTAAACAGCGCGGCCCGACCCAGCGGGGACAGGGGCAGCCTGCACCACCGGGCCGTGTCCTCCCGCAGTCGCCGAAGTGGACGCAGAAGATTCTGCTCGTAGCGAGCCACCGGGTCCAGCGAAACGTATATCCCCAGGTACTTAAAGCCGCTCAGAGATATTTGAATCGGGAGCCGAGGCGGCAGGAGAGGAGGACCACCAGCGATGGGATAAACGCAGGATTTAGACCAATTGATCGTGAGACCCGAATTGTTCCCAAAGGAGGTCAGAACGTCAAAGAGGACGTTGAGTGACTGCCGCGGTGAGGTGAGGTACAGGAGAATGTCGTCCGCATACAGCGAGACCCGATCTTCAAAGCCCGGGCCCCACCGGATCCCTCTAAGCGAGGGCTCCCAACGGAGCCAGGCAGCGAGTGGTTCCAGGGCGAGAGCAAAAAGCAACGGGGACAACGGGCACCCCTGCCTCGTGCCCCTGCCGAGGGCAAAGGGCCGAGAGACCCGCCCATTCACCACCACTTGAGCCATGGGTCCCGTGTAAAGGAGCCTCACCCAACCAATAAATCCCTCTCCAAAGCCGAATTTATCCAAGACGGCCCAGAGGAATGGCCACTCAATAGTGTCAAATGCCATCGTGGCATCCAAAGAAACCAACACGGCCGGTTCGGAGAGGAACTCCGCCCTGGCGAGGACCCCGTGCAGACGCCGCAAGTTAAGAGCGGTGTTGCGGTGCGGGATAAAGCCGCATTGGTCCGGATGAATAAGGTCGCACACGACACTCAACAATCGATTGGCCAGGACTTTCGCCAGGATTTTAGGCTCCGCATTGAGCAGTGAAATAGGCCGGTAAGAGGTACAGCGGTCACGAGGCTTGCCCTCCTTGGGGATAACGACTATAGTGGCCAAGCGCTGGTCGGCAGGAAGGGAACCCGCCGCAAGAGAGTCGCGGAACATGCGGCCGAGGAAGGGCGCAAGCTTATCAGGACGCAATTTGTATAGTTCAATGGGCAGACCGTTAGGACCCATAGCCTTGCCCGAGCGAAGGGAACGAATCGCGGTCGCTATTTCATCCGACGATAAGGGGGCGTCCAACCGCTCCCGGTCCTCAACGGACAGGCCGGGCAGAGCAATATCTCTCAGTAGGAGGCGAGAGTCATCCTCGTCCCTGTCAGTCACCGGGGAGTACACCGCCCGGAGGTGATCAGCGAAGCATTCCACAATCTCATCCGGCTCAGTCACACACACACCATCCGCAGCACGCAACTCGGGGACCACACGATTCACTCTCTCTTTTTTGTCCAGCCACGCAATCAACTTACCCGCCTTGTCCCCCGAGTCATACAATCGGCCCTGCTGCTCCCTATACATAGTTTTGGCCGCGTCAGTGACCAGGGACCTATATTCGAACTGTTTCAGGCTAAGGGCATGTAGTCCGTCCGGAGTAACATTCGCCTCCAGGGCCGACTCCAGCCCCGAGATGTCAGTCTCCAGCTTTACCACCGCCTCGCTCCTAACCTTCTTGGCCACCACTATCTGGGCGAGGGCGTGTCCGCGTATCACAGTTTTAAAGGCTTCCCAAAGGGACAACGCAGACGACACCGACCCCTCGTTTTCACTGAAGTATTGGTCCATGGCCTTAACCAGGCTGTCACGAGTCACAGGGTCCCGCAGGTACCAGGGGTTAATGGGAGCTATCCGCCCTGCGGACCGCGACCCGGTGTCAAAGAGAAGCCACAGCGGAGAATGGTCGGAGATACCACGCGCCAGGTGTCTGACCTCTCGAATCCGACCAGTCTGCGCCGCGGGCATAAGAAAGTAGTCTAACCTGGAGAGACTCCCATGCGCCCCCGAATGAAAGGTGAACTGACACTGGGTCGGATGCAATAGTCTCCAACTATCCACCAAGCCGAAGGTCTCCAACATCCCACCCAGCCATGACTGGGCAGCGGGGAGGGTCCTCGGTGGGTGACGATCCAGTTCACCCGAAACCACAGAATTAAAGTCCCCGCCCATGAGCAGGAGGCCGTCCGGAAGGTCAAGCAGCATTCGACCCAAGTCAGTGAAGGTGGAGTTCTGGAGGCCCGGGGGGACGTAGACTGAAACCAGGGTAAGGGGCTGCCCCTCCCACCTCCCAGTCAAACACACATAGCGCCCTCTGTCATCCGAGACTATCCTCGTGATCTCCACCGGAAGGGAGGTTCGCAGGAGAATGCCCACCCCCCTGGAGCCAGTTGTGAAACCAGAATGGGCTACGAGGCGGTATCCCCCCCTGTTCATCGCATGGCAGACATTGCCGACCAAATGCGTCTCCTGGAGAAACACCACATCAGGAGTCAGACGACGCAAATATTGCAGTACAACACCCCGCTTAATACGGTCCCCCAACCCATTGACGTTCCATGACATAAGCCTCAACCCGTCTCCCCCCATCCCATCCAATAGCTCAAGAGGCCCCCAGCCCGCAGCACCGCTCCCAAATATGGATAAGAATCAATACCTCGCCCTGTAAACAAAAAACACACAACTAAACAACCCCTCTTCCCCCCCAACCCCACCCCAAGTCCAACGCCCCCCACCCTGCACCCCTGCGGGCCAAAGACCCCCCCCAACTTGCAGTGTGCCTGTCGCCCCACTAACCCCATTCTACAAAAAGACCCCGGAGGAGGAAAGGGACCCGTACCCGCCCGCACCCCTCACGGGTCCTGGTAAAGCACAGTATGCAAAAGAAGTAAGACCCAACTGTACAGTGCAAAGCCGCAAAAGTAAGGACCAAAGGTCAGTCTAAGGGGACCCGTCACCTGCGGTGCCCCCGGATGGCCCGGATGGCCCGGGCCGGCCACCCCCGTCCGGCAGCGAGTCCAGCCAGGCCACAGGAGAGTCAAAAAAGGCTGTCCGCTCTCCATGCTCCACTCGAAGTTTCGCCGGGTAGATCATCGAGTACTTCAGGCCTAGCTCGCGGAGACGGCGCTTCACCCCTTGGAATCCCATCCGCTGTTTCTGGACCAGTTGCGTGAAGTCCGGATAAAAGTTGATGGTCGAGTTCTCGTAGCGGACCGGGCCACGGGTCCGTGAAGCCTGCAGAATAGCATCGCGGTCCCTGTAGTGGAACAGTTTAGCCACGATAGGCCTCGGGGGGGCCCCCGGCCGCGGCCGGCCGCCCGGAACTCGATGGGCCCGCTCCACAGCGAAGAATTTGCTTAGGCCAACCGGGGACAGCTGTTGCAGGATAAGTTCCTCGACCACGAGGTCCACCGGGCGGCTGTCGGAGGACTCCGGTACCCCAATGATGCGGATATTGTTGCGTCGGGCCCGTCCCTCGAAGTCCTCAAGCCGCCGGGCCATATGGTCGTTGACCACTCTAATGTCCCCAAGCGCGGCCCGCAGATCCGACACCTCCGCACCCAGGGTGGAGGTCCGTGCATCAAGGGCCTGGACCTTCTCGTTGGTTTTAGAGAGGTCGGCCCGAATCAGGGTGACGTCGATCGCGACAGTGTCGATCTTACGGGCCAGGGCCTCATATTGCGTCGCGATAGTTTCCCTGATGCCCTCGATGGCGCCCATAATGTCCTGCAGGGAGGGTTCCGCAGCGACGGTCGTGCCTCCCCCTGCAGCATCCGGGGAGAGGCCAGCAGCGCCAGGGGACCCCCTGCCCTGGGTATAGCGGTCCATGTTGTTGCTCTGGACCGCTCCCCCGCGCAGTGAAGCCTTGGTCTTGCGCCCCTCCGGACCCCCTTTGCCCGCCATATGAGCGCAGTCACTCAATGGGACCTCCGATCAAGGGGTGCGCGGGTGCCAGCGAAAGGACCACAAACCGTCGGTGTTGGGGTCGGAGGCGTCAGACCCGCCAGTAGCAGATGAAAGCAAACCTCGGGCAGAGGCCCAGGAGGCACCTCGCCACCTTGAGCACGCACGCCAGCTGATCTCCTGAAGGCCAAAACCGAAACCGAAAGTGCTGAATCGGTAACTGGCACCGCGCTGAGGCCGCTGTTGTTCAATTGCAGCCCGGCCCCACGGGTCACCTTCACCCCGGCCACCTCCGTCGGGTGGGTCCCAAAAGTTCCGGCGACGATAACTCAGGATTCCCAGGTCCGATTAGAGTTTTGAAAAGAGATATATGATCAGCTGGTCTTCATCTCCCAGATTCCATACACCAAATCAGGATAGTCTCAGGATTTATTCCGAGGAGCAGAAAGGGTCCGGGGAGCCCTGTGCTCACGCGACCATCTTGGATGCGCGCTAGGCTCCTCCTCCCATTTTTACACTTCTTGGTGATGGGGCTGGAAACATTTAATTCCTAACCAATATATCTTTATTTCGGTTCACATAAAACTATAAAAGATGCATCATTAAACATTTTTATACAATTGTTTGAATATAAATGTACAAATATAGCAACTTGACCTATATTTGATGATACTTCTTCGAGTTTAGGGCTATCGTCCAAAAGAGTAAATTCCATTTCCTAGCCACAAAAATCAACAGTATATAATGTATAAATAATTAAAACTAGGCATAATAAAAAAATTAAAATTCATTTTCATAATCATTTAGGTTAGTATCCATTACTCCATGTGAGCTCATTATCCATTATGTGTGGCTCTAAATAATATTTATGTTTAGCGCAGGTTACCATACTTTAAAACAATCAATTGGTGCTCAAATTTCCTTATAGCACCATTAACCTAAAGTGCATATACATAAATTACTGAAGTCATTAACTTGAGACTACATATTCTTTAAGTTTTAGCCCTTACAATTTTAACCCTGCTTTTGCCCTTATAAGACTTACATTAAACAAAAATCTGCTCACACTAAAAACAGTTCCTAACCATTATTGCTTTTATGTGTACTGGGGCATGTTAGTTACACCCAGACATTCCTTGCTGTTGCTATTGATAGGCATTTTGTTGCGCCCAAACCGTACTTACATTTACATGAGATGGGGCATTTCAATTGCACCCAAACGTAGCTTGGTGATGGGACTTGTTTTTTGCATCTCAAACAATATTTACATTGTAACTTCGTACAATTGCTGATGGGGCATTTTCATTGCGTCCAAACCTGTTCTTTGGCGAATATTGTTGCACCCGTTGGGGCACATGTATTGCACCTTTGTGCTATGTTGTAGAGTTTGGGGTGGCACTAATGTTGCACCTCAATATTTCACTGTTTGCTGAGGGGGGAGAATGTGGGTGGTTCTCCTGTATGATTTGTTACCCTGTCCTTAGTACTTCTGGTTAGGACTGTTTGTCTATGTGTTTGTTATTTCTGACCTTGCATTATTATCATTCCCTCTCTGGTCCGTTTATTTTATTTAGTGTGTGTGTGAAATGTTTCTTCCATCATTCGTCTTCATTTTATGATGTTGGGTATTACCAGCAGATCTACATTGTTATTTTCTATTTCCTTATAGAAGGGAGGCGTGTGATATCTTTATTTCAATGCCATGCATTCTCCTCTTAGTCTTAAGTCACAAGGAAGGCCACCTTCCAAGACAGAAATTGCAGTGGGCAAGAGTAAAGGGGTTCAAAAGGAGGACCCATGAGCCGAGTGAGAACCATTTTTAAGTTCCAAACTGGAGTAAAGGGTGTCCTGAGAGGTACAAATCCTTTAAGGCCTTCCATGAATACTTCAATGAGAAGTATTCTGAATAAGGAAACCTGTTGCCAGTTCTGTAGGTAGGCAGCTGTGGCAGCCAAGTGTAATAGGATCGAGATGTAGGCTAGGCCTGATTTCTGTAAGTGCCGATGGTAACAAACCATATCCTGTAACTTTCGCGAGAGGGGATTAATGTGTTTTGGGAGGCAGTAGTGTACAAAACGTTTCCATTTGGCGGTGTACCAGGCCTGGTGGTGGTTCTGCGTGCTACTTTAAGATAAGACATACACTCTTCTAGTATGGTGAGGTAATCAAATTCTAAGACCTCAGGAGCCAGATCGCAAGGTTGAGGTCCCGAGGGTTGGGATGCCTGAGAGTGCTGTGGTTTTGTGTGAGAAGGTCTCGCTTGTTGTGGGATTATAGAGGAGCAGCATGGAATACCATGGCTGGAGTGCCATGGTTGGTGCCACTAGAATGAGCGTGAGGGATGTCTGTCTCAGTTTCCTCACCACGAACAGTAGGAGTGGGGGAGGTGGAAAAGTAATATCCCTGACCAACTCCTCCTTAGTGCGTCGCCAATGGACTGTGGGTGGGTAGTCTGGTGGTGAAGTTTGGGCATTTTGAGTTTCCTGTGGTAGTGAACTGATTTGTGAGAGCCTCCAGCGCTGAAGGAATGAGAGCAGGACCTTGGGGTAAAGGTCTCATTTGTGCACTTGTTGATGCGTCCTGCTGAGCAGGTCTGCTAGCTAGTTGTCAAACCAAGGAATATGCTGTAGGAGTAGTTGTGTTCTATGGTGTTTTGCCAACCGCCAGATTCTCCGGGCTTCACTGGACAGCTATGGTAAACGTGTCCCCCCTGTTTTTGTGGGTAGAACATAGCAGCTGTGTTGTCTGTGTGCATCAAGACGGTCTTGTTCTGAATGATGGGGAGAGAAGCGTGGAGAGCAAGCTGGATCTTCAGCAGCTCCAGGTGATTGATGTTAAGAAGGTGCTGGGTAGTGGGCCAATGACCTTGAACAGTAAGATGTTTGAGAGGAGATCACCAACCTGTGAGTGAGGTGTCCATTGTGATGGTCTCTTGCGGAACTGGGTGGAGGAAGGTCCGCCCCGTAACAAACTGTGTGTTCCACCATTGCAGAGAGCGATGCATGTCTCATCCCAGTCATCAGTCATCCCATGGGTCTGGATGCTGGGAGTCATGAGAGTGGTTGTATGGGTCATACAGGAGTCTAGGACTGTGCCCATCATCAAATGTGAACAGCCTGGAGGTGAATGATGTGAGCACCCTAGAGGCAAGACTGGAGACACCGGTGGAGGTGGAGGCAGGGAAGGAGGTGGATGAGCAGAAGGCAGATGAGAGGCTGTCCTGTCATGTCTCTTGTTTTTTGGGACTGGAAGTGTTGGTGGGTTCTCCTCAAACGTGAGCTTCCTCTTATGAGGCGCAGAGTTCTTTGTTACAAGCGGAGGCTTTGCCAGAATCCAACATGTGCCTGGTTGGATATGAATGCACTGTTGTCAAGCATCCAAGCGCTCCAGCAGCCGCTCCAGAATTGGCTGATTAAATTCCTCTGGCGCTGCAGAGAATACCACAGTGGAAGGAGGTCTTGATTGGACTGCAGAGATTTGCCAACCAGTGGGTGATGAGCTCAATCTCAGCTCAGATTGCTTTGAGTCAACATGTCTAGGCACCATACTCTGCCTCGGCTCCGAATGCTTCAAGGTAGGAGGTCACGGGCTCCAAAGATTTTGGCTCTAACCCTTTCGAGTCTAAGGGAGGCAGATGATGTGACTTCGGGTCTGGAGATGAAGCCGTGCTTGAGGCTTGACGTGGGAATTCGGCACAGCATGTGTCTTGAGCGCTAGGTCCGTCTCCGAATGCCAGTGTCGACCATGGCCGGATGGCAGCGGTGCACCACCAGAGGCTGCGTAAGCAACTTGGGAGCTACGGACTTGGTGAGCTATGTGAACATCCGTACTCACTGCAACCTTCTGAGGGTGGTGGGCTAGTGGAGGCTCTTCGGACTCTGACATCTGCCTCAGATCAGACATTTCCAGGTGAAAAGGCCACCTCCCTTTCGATACCTGGAGCATCCACCTCTGACATCGGACTCCTCCTGTTCTCTGTAGATGTCTAGGGTCTCCTCTAAACTCTTGCCTATGCGTCATGGTGGCAGAGGTGATCTTACGTGTATGTCTGTTCAGAAGAGTTGTCACGGTGGTCTCATGACAAATAGAGATCGCAGACTTCATGGAGCTCGTATATTGGATACTTGGCCTGACTACTAGAACAGAATCGGAATGAGTTCTTTCCATCACTAAAACATTCTCAATCTGAGTGGTTGGGAGTGAATGATGTTAGTTCAAAACTGAGTCCAAGGTACACAACGGTGGCAAAAAACGACGAAACGCTGGATTGTTTGTACATACCAACAAGAAGAGGCAGCTGAAGCCCGGAGAGAACATCACGAGGCGTCAAACCAGAGCTGTGGACGACACATCAAAACTCCACAACGGAGAAAAACAATCAACAATGGAAACTATGCCATGCACGAAACCACTAATGGGTGGAGTGACTAGACCTCGTGACCCAAAAAAACTTCCTCTGAACAAAAACAAGTTATACACGTCTGAGACCAACACTAGATGGCGGAAGTATGCACAGCATGTGTATCTATAGATAGACTTGCCACGAACATATATTTTTATTGGCATCTACAGATATACATGCAGCAATATACATATTACAGCATCTAGTAGAACATGAATAGTTTTTGGGTACATTAGGGGCTAGCAGCAGGAGTTGTATGCAGTTAAAAAAGCAGGACTAGCAGAAAATGTCAGCTGTAGGTCCCACAGGCGGACAGCAACAACGTTGCAGGATATGAAAGCTAGAATTAGAACTCATTGCATTGATCCTGTACCTACTCTTAATTGTGAATTCTTGCATTGCTGCTGCCTATACCCTCAACTATATGAACGCTAAAACTAGGGGTATTTTCAATTTTTGTTAGAAAAGTTTTGAATTAAAGAATGGATTCCTTCAAAATATTCTAACAAAACTTCATAGCTCCCAGTAGCTCAATGTTGACACTGCTGAAGCAAATTTCCTCCTTTTTAAAATAGAAACACATTTAATTGTAAGGTGCAAATGTTTATGCAAAGTAATGCGCA
Organism: Triturus cristatus; assembly: GCF_964204655.1. Lineage (NCBI taxonomy): Eukaryota > Metazoa > Chordata > Amphibia > Caudata > Salamandridae > Triturus > Triturus cristatus. The sequence continues at coordinate 966,998,682 of NC_140589.1, forward strand.
AACAATAAATGCAAAATTGTAATGGGTGGTCAGCCATAGTCGGTGTAAACATTTAAGTCGAATAATGCAACGTGATGAAAAGTTAGCTTAACTATTGCTACAGTAATTTTTTTTCCAACCTTTTTTTAAACATTTTTTGCAAAAAAGGAGTTATTCAATACAAAACACACCGATTTGAGAACTGGAACATTAACAAAAATACAGTATAAATATAGCGTAAATACAATGACATCAGCTCGCTACGGATCAATCGATACATCGCATATCTTTGTCCATCTCTGATGCAGCACAGGAGGAGGATAGAGACAAAGGGAACCAGATGTATGTTTGCGCCCAACTTCTAGAAGGCAAATAACATTTACGAGCTCCCCCCAAAAACAAAAAAGGGTGTTGGTGGTGGGATGGGGGAAGCGGTATCAGAGCACACTCACCTACTTGACATCCAGCCATATCATTCACATTCCTTCCTGGTTCACACTCCTATGGTGTGGGGGTGGGGTGGGCGGAAGAGGGGAGATCTATAGGGAGATATATCCTACTGGCAACGTGCCTATATCTTTGGCATCGTTTGAGGAATCTTCACAAAATGTTCCAAAGTGTCATAGGGGGTCTTGTTGTGCATGGGAAGTTTAGGGGTGATCTGTCAATGGGGGCCTAGAAAAAGGGGAGGTGCAAAAACATTCACATGTTAATTCCCATAGGTGCTTTGAACATGACTATAGCCCGAACCGTTGCACAGAACTGCGCCAAATTTGTCAGGAAGTTAAATTTTGGTTCACAGATCACGTAGTCAGTTATTTGGTGTAAATCCATTCAGTAGTTATTAAGAAATGTAAGGGAAAGCAAATAAGGAAATCCGGGCAGAGCCAAAGCACAGATTCCATGATGAGATCCGGTTGACCGTCAGCACTTCAACCACAAAGTGCTGGCAGCCATCTTGCGACCAATATACATGATAGCACCCCATTAAAATTAATTGTAGGGAATGGCAGGTTTTGCAGGTCACAAAAAGGACAAATCATGTGTTGATGGTACCATACTAATTTAGGAATTGTGGTGTGTTCTAAGGTGATTTTCCCTGTGAAAAAGCCGCCTTCTGGAAGTACATCAATTATGTTTGAGAAAAAACATTTTTCTCATGATTTGCCCATAGAGGTAATAGAAAGTGCTCCAGAAGGTAAAATTAGAGCATATTTTCTGTAAATTCACACTTTGCTTCTCAGCCATATGAGAATGCATTCTGGCATTCTTAGTAAAACATGCACTTCCAACAGGAGCAGTCTGACAGTTGATTCCTGTGTGTTCTACTGCAGCCTCCCAGAGTGTTCTAAAGAACTAGAGCGCTAACTCTTACTTATGACAAAAGTATGGCATTCCAGTAGCCATCTTGATTGAATTAAATTGGTAAAAGTTAAAACATTTAATTTAGAAATAAACACAAGAGGGTTCATTTTGTTATAACTATTCTGGTTAGTGCTTTAGAAAGAAAAATTAGGACACATTAAGTGAGATCTTAAATATCTGCCTGTTGTACTTCAACAGGATCAGCCCGTCAGTTGTTTCCCTTGTATTGTACTGCAGTCTTCCAGAGTGTTCTAAAATATCTTCCTATTCTATATTATTAAAATATTCTGACATGTAGACTGAAACATGCACTTTCAATACCGGTGGCAGACTACCAGTTATCTCCCTGGCGATAAGCAGTTTACTACAGTGTTCTGATGAGCAACTAAAGTGCTACCATTCTGAATTTATGCCAAATGTTTGGCACATCTGACCTTCATCTTTATGGAATTGAAGTAGAAAACTGAAAGCATTTTCTACTGAGGATACTGTAGTAATTGAGTCTGCCAATGGGTCTCCCAAGTTGGCCACCAGAGAGAAAGGAGCCCAAATGTAGCACAAATAGCACCCAAACATAGCCCAAGTATAGCTCAGTGTCAGAAGTGTGCCAAATACCCACACAATTGGGCTTCTTTATAAAAGTGCATATAAGGGTTCACACAATAACCATTCAGGGATGGAGTGACAAAATAAAACAAGCATTTGCAATGCAAAAGGTCTCGCATTTGCGAGAGGTTAAGGTATTGGCATTGTAAATGACAATGCGTTTTATTTATATTTTAAAAACCAACAGATAAGTAAAAGGCATTGTCAATTGCAATGCCAATAGCTCAAATTCTCGAAAATGTGAGACCTATTGCATTGCTAATGCTTGTTATTGGTGTTGTCGTCTGACAATACAGAAGCGGACTGTTAGAATGAAATGAGAAATATCTTTAAACTGTACCTGTACGAGTTCCATGGCAACAGTGGCTGTCAGTACTACCTTCCTGAATCTCCAGCAAAACCAACAGTGACTTCCGAGACGCCCAACGCCTCTTAGATAACACCTCCAACCCTGTGGTCTACTTCCTACAAGTCACTGTTGTGTAGACATAGAGAGAGGACGTGTCTCCGCCCCCACAGCAGTAAGGGTCAGAGTGGCAATACTTGTTTTTTAATGTACGTCTAGTGCTGATAAAGATTGTACAACGGTAATTCCTAATCAGCAGTAGACGTACATAAAAAAAAAAAGTATTGCCACTCTGACCCTTACTGCTGTGGGGGTGGAGTCAGTGAGTGTAGACAGTTTATTTTGCCGCCGGGGTGGGGGAAGGGCAAGCAATGAGGAGCAGTCAGCAGAGTGGAAATGCGGGTGCCGCGCTGCAACCTAAAGCGTGGCGCTCCTGTTGCCAGAGAGCTGAAGTTAAAATCTGACTGTCAATTGCCGTTCTCCCATCACTACGAGAGTCGATGCCAGCTGGCATTTGTCTGCGTTCAGAAAGCCCTTTTACAGCACACAGCACCAGACTTCGACACACGACTGAAGTAATTAGCTGCCTAGCGGCTGAATGTACCCCGCAGAGCTCTGGCGTATTGTCTGACACATCTGGACACAGAAAGAAACAGCTGTTTTTACCCATATAGCAGTGAAATCTGGTGCTGGCATTACAGCCACCTGGGCCATACCAACCTCGGGCAAATTAGCCATCATTAATCACGGAATCTGACCAGCATACGTTGTGCCACTAATCAAAACATCTGGGGGCGGCAGCAAATGAAGCTTCCCATTGTTTCACATCCTTAAATGGCAACGGAGTTAAAACACCGTGCCAGGTGTGCTTGAACTTCAACCCCTTTCTTTGCCCCATCAGAAAAGCGTTTTATATTTAAAGGCGTTGTTGAGACTCCTTGTTAAAACCAGCATTGACAAAGCCAATAGGCCTCGCTTACGTGAGGGATGGGCTTTGTCAATGTTTTTTAGGCATTATGTACAGAAGGATAGCTGCCTGGTTAAGTTCCCCCCCAAAAAACCACCTGCTATGTCGCATCCAGAGCTGTCCATGTTATTGCATTTTTGTTTTTATTGCGTGGGTGAGGACAGGGCAGGAGGTAACACAGAAGTGGATGGAGCCAACAAAAAGGTTGGGTGGGAGGGAAGTTCTATAACGCAACCAGTTGTGTCCACACCATATTTTTTATGGGCAGGGGTGGCAACACGGACAATGGAGGGCGGGCTTGAGGGATAGGCAACACAGACAACGGAAGTAAGGAGGGCGGTGGAAAAATAAAAATCACTATCACATGGCCAGCGGTGTCTGCATCATAGCACTTTGTTTTAGATATGGAGCATAGGTGGGCAGCACGCACAATGGTAAGGCAGTGGGTGCTGGGGGCAGTATGACCCATGGCAGGGAGGCGGGGAAAACAAGGACAACGAAAAAGGATACAACATGGGCATCTGGAGGGGCAATGGTGGGAGCAAGGAGGCAACACTGACAACGGGAGGGTTAGCATGGGAGCAATCAGCCAGCATGAGCAACAGGAGGGCGGGAGCAAGCAGGCCACACGAACAGTGTGAGAATAGAGGCAACATGCACAACGGGAGAGGAGAGGGTGGGAGCAGGGACGCCATGCGGACAGTGGGAGTGGGGAGGGGGGTGCAAGGAGGTTTCAAGGACAGCGGGAGGTGGAGGGTGGGAGCAGGCTCACACGAACAGCAGGAGGCAGGATGGTTGGTGGTAGGAAGCTGACTTAGAAAATGGAAGGAGAGGGGGCAGGTGGGGCAAACAGATAGACAGGGGAGAACACGGAGAGGGAGAGATGCACGAAGGAGCTAGCTAAAAACAACAAGCACTCATAGAGTGCTTAAACACATGAAAAAAATAGCGTCTAAAAACAAGCGCTAGACCAGTTCAGGCTTCGAAGCGCTGTAGAAAAGTAACGTTGCCAGTTGTGGGTATGCCGGCAGAGGAGGCTGGGTCTGCGCAGCAAAGCGGCCGTGCGGCCATGAAAGTGAAAGTGATCGCGATCAAAGCGATCAAAGCGATCAAAGCGGCCGCGAAAGTGAAAGTAAGCGCGGCGCGCGCGCGCCCGCGCACATGCACTGTAGCTCTAGGCTGGCCTGGTAGCACTTTTTGGAGCCCACATACAAAATGTCTCTTTGAGCCAGCGCATGCGCTGGGCTCAGCGAGACCTAAAAATGAAAGATGTCAGAGGGTGGAAAGTTGAGAATTCGGCCATTAATGGTTGCTTGGTGTGAGAGTGGTGTGCCATTCTTATGCTTAGTTTTTACATTTCCTGACAGTATTGTATCTATCTCATAAGACCTAAAAAAATCATATTTGAGCAACAAACTCAATTTTCAGGTATGTGAATTACATTTAACTTGGAGAAAAATATTATTGAAAAGGTGTATGTTCATGTGAGAATGTTAAGAGTATCAAATATTTTTGAGAAAATATTGTAACTAAAGGAGGTATGTGTGAGTGGCTTTGTATGTTTAATAAGATGAGTAAGACGCTTTATGGGTCATGAGAATGTGATAGTTAATCTGATTTTCAGACTAGGTGTGTGAGAAGTTGGTTCACAATCTGTTGCTTTGGATTAGTGTGTTGTACATTTGCTGCTTACTACATGGTGTGATTGGTAGTAAAACAAACTGTAGATTAAGAATTAAACTTTTAGCTAGCAAGGCATTAGAAGATGGGGAAATATTTACATGTGTATATATGATGTGCTGTTCTCAGAGTGTTTTTCTTTGAATTCTGGTTGTTGCCGTTCTGTTACACTGCTTTGTCAAATAGCTACAGAAGCGCATACAAGTTCAGTCACTTACACAGAAACTACAACTAATTTGGAATCTGCTGCATGCACAAGTAGTCACATCTATATTGCTCTCTTTTCTGTAACGCAGGCACTGAGGTGATTGTTTATCTAACTTAAATAGATATTTAGAGTGCCACAGAGATACTAAAAATAGACAGTTATATACCGGCACATTAACTTAAATGGCTCATGGCACTTCTACGGGTGTGCTCCTACAATTTCTCAGATAAGTTGGCAAGTACTAACCCAACTGTCTCACTCATGTAAAGAAATACTCTTTCAAACATAGAAAATGCTTGGTAGTACAAGTCATGTGTGTGCACTTTCACTAGTAGCTTGATGTGCCATGTAAAACTGGTCAAGTCTTAAAATCCAAGTTTCAGTATGCAACAAGTCACATGTGAGAGATACTGTTTGTGTGCTATAAAGCAAGCTGGTTTGTGCTTAATAGATGGGATATGTTCTTTTCAGTTCATTACGTTTCTTGGACACTTGCACGTTTCTATGCCAAGTACTCAATAGAGTATGCATCCCTAAAGCAACTGACATACATTTTCAGAAAAACATAAAGCCTCTGTTTCAACTATTGAGACAGTTACAGAAGCACAGATAGATCCAGTCACTCACCAGAAATGAACAATACATGCAGCAGACTCAAAGATAGCTGCAGTCACACTTAAGTAGCTCTGTATTGCCTAACAAAGGCACAGAAGTATTTCTGTAGCCATTTACATACACATTTAGACAGTCAGAGGTATTATAGCAGGCAGTTACATACAAGCTCATTTACTTAAATATCTCATAGCACTGATAGAGGTGTACTGCAACACAATCAGATAGGTAGGCAAATCCTGACACAATCTTATAAACCATCCAGAGAAATTGTATTTCAAAATAGGTGATGGCTACTACTGCAGACCCTGTCGGTGCACTGTCACTTCAAGCTTCACTTGGCCTGTTATTAAGTGTTTCTGAAGTGTCAAACTCATGTTTTAGTGCACATAACACACTAAGATATGCTGCACGTATGCCATAAAGGATGCTGTTTTGTGTTTAAGAGATTGACAGGTGCTCTTTGGAGCTGAATAAGTTACTTGAGCACTTGTACGCCCCTGTGAGAAGTACTACATAGAGTATGCAGCCCTAAAGCAACTGATATACATGTTCACAAAAGCATAGACCCTTTCTACAACCTATTCAGACAGCTACAGAACCGCAAATACATTCAGTCACATGCTAAAAATGACTTATGCCTTCAGCAGACTTAAAGGTAGTTGCAATCACACGTTCATAGCTTTCTATTCCCTTACAGAGGCATTGAAGTATTTGTGCAGCCACATACATAAACATTTAGACCGCTATAGAGCTACTAAAACACAAAGACATCAGCACATTTACTTCAACATCTCATGGCACTGAGAGGTGTACTCCTACACTCTCTCAGATATGTAGGCAGGTACGGACACAACCATGTACAGAACTAGTCCCTCAAACATGGGTGATGGCTGCTAGTGCACTCCTGTCTGTGCACTCTCACTTCACTAAAACGTGGGTTTGACATTTCAGAAAGACCTATAACATGCCAAGTGAAGCTTGAACATAATGCACGTTAATATATGCTGTAGGTATGCCATAAAGGATGCTGTTTTGTGCTTAACACATTAACAGATGTTCTTTTGAGTTGAATATGTTACTTGTGCACTTGTCGGCCTCTATGCCAAGTACTACATAGAGTATGCCATACCTAAAACAATTGACAGATGTTCACAAAAGCATAGAGCCTCTCTTTCTGTTACAGAGACAGCAACAGAAGCACTTACACATTCAGTCACGCAATAGAAGCCATTTATGCATGCAAAAGACTCAAAGGTAGTTGCAGTGACACCTACATAGCTAGCTAATGCCTAACACAGGCACTGAAGTATTTGTGCAGCCACTTACATACACATTTTGGCAGCCACAGAGATATTATTGCAGGCACTCGCATACCAGCACATTTACTTAAACATCTCATGGCACTGATCGAGTCTACTCCTAAACAGATATTTAGGCAAGTACTGACACAACCGTCTCAACCATGTACAGAAATAGTCCTTCATACAATGGTGATGGCTGCTAGGGCAGACACGGTCTGTGCTCTCTCACTGGAAGCTTCACGTGGCATTTTATAGGTCTTTCTCAAGTGTCAAATCCACTCAGACACCCATGCACCAAGTCACTGCCTCACTCAGACACTCATGCACCCCCTTAAACATCTATTCAAATAGTAAGACTCACTCAGACAGTGATGCGCCCACTCACACACCCAGTGAGACACTTGTGCATGCATTCCCAGACCCACTCAGACATGCACACACAACCATTGAGACACTCAGGCACTCAGTCACCCACCCAGTGAGCACCCTTGTACTCCCTCACACTCATTTTCAAAGGCTACAGGTAGGAAATAGAACTTAAAAAAACCTTAGAAATTCACTGAAAAGACCCAGAGGTTACTGGGACATTATAGTTAGGCTCACATTTCACTTGTACGAAACCAGCGAAATTCAGCATTTCTAGTTAACTGAGCTGACAATAAGTTACGCTCCCACAATGCACTGCTTATGACCTCACATATTGCGTCACTCATGACATGGACAGTGATATCAATGATGACATCTAAAATTACATTAGTTTTTTCCAGTGTGTGTAAAAAAAAAAAAACAAATGTATATATATTTATATATATATAATATATTACCTACTGGCGGTCGCCAGTAGGTAGTTATAGTTAGGACCCTGTTTCCATAGGAAATCCGCAACATTCTATTTTGAATAACTTTGGCGCCGGTCGACGAATCCTCGCGAATATTTCAAAATAGGTGGGGCGCTACGCTCCGCTCCTACCCTGAAAGTCTCGGGGGGATTCGTCAAGCGGGGGCTGAGATAAAAGGGGGGTCCCAAAACGCGTTTTTCCCATGCATTTTTCCATAGGACCTTTAGACACAGCTACAGCCCGAACGGCTGAACAGAATTACTAGAAATTTGGCAGAGAGGTAGTCCTCAGGTCAAGGAAGTGCCTTTTGTAGGTTTGGTGTAAATCTGTTCAGTAGATTCTGAGAAAATAGCCTTTAAATCAATATATATATCTGAGCCAGCTTACGGTGCGCTTACGGTGCGCTTACCGTACGCGTACGGTGGCGTGCGCGATTCTGATTGGCTCTTAGATCTTAGTAAACATTCGAATCGGTCGAAACCAGGAAGCGGCGGCCGCCATTTCGTGTGTTTCACTCAGAAAAAAAAGAGTGATATCTTGAAAAGGGGGCAAGGAGGAGAGTTACAGACCCCCTAACATTTGTAAGGGGGTCAAAGAAGGACAGAAAAGTACAAAGAAAACATTTATTGATTTTAAAAAAAATCACGGGGTACGCGTACGGTAAGCTCAACGTACGCGTACGGTAGAAAAAAAATAAAATAAAAGAAATGAAATGCAGATTTAAGAGTTTAGATATTAGGGGGCTCTAAAAAGAGCCGTTGTGTTTATGAAGTGATTTTTTAGTGGTACCTACAAGTAAGTACTGATGCAGAGTCTAAGGTTCAAGAGGAAGACTCTGTTCCCTTCATCATTGAAGTGCACACCATCTCCTCTATAAATGTCTTGCATGTCGTAACGCAAGTTGTTGTGGTAAATGGAACCCACACCATAGTCACGGAGGAAAGCAGAAACAGATTTGTTGACGTGCTTTCTTGCTTTGTCAATCTGCGGACAGAAATGATTGGACCAGTTCCATTTTTGCCTTTGGCATATGTTAGAAAACACAAAGGCAGTTTTAGGGAAAAGTGAAAACAGTTGTGCAAAGGTGTCCTTCATAAGCATTTCCAGACCTACCCCAGTCAAAGTGCCTAGGTCATTGCCACCACAGTGCACTATTATGAGGTCAGGGTGTTGGATTTGCATGAAGGATTTCACCAATGGCATCAATTGGTGCCACTTTAACCCTCTCTGACCAATCCATTTAATGTCTACATTTGGCAAAGCAAGGTCTCTCACCATATCTGTTTTCTCTGCATACTTTTCACTCCAGAAGACATAGCTGTGCCCTACAATCCACACTGTGAACATCTTCAAAGGAGAACTGGATGCACTCAGGAGGTGTAATTCAGTAGAATGGTAAAAAGAAATGAAAGACAGTTTGGAAATGGAGGCATACATATTTTTTTCATAAAAAAAAGGAACGGATTGGCTGTTTCATACCATTCTAGAATAAAAACTAGGCTGTATGTGTAAATTAATAGAAGCATGTTTTGTATTGGTACAGAAAAATGTGTTACCAAAGAACAGTACTATGGATTTGCTGTTAGGTTTGAAAAGTCAAGCACTCTTGCTCTGTGGAATTGAAACATTGTTTGGTGAACTTCTGACCTAACTCCACACAGCAGTGTTCCATGAGCTGTTGCTATGGTAGCAGGCAGAAGTCAAGTTGGGGGAAGGGTACTAGGCAGAAGTCAAGTTGGGGGAAGGGTACTTTTGGAAAAGGGTTGGTTTTCAACCAATAGAAATGTGTGATTACATTTGAAAAAAAAGGGGGAAGCACTGAGATTTGAAATTAACATGTATATGTGTGGAAAAAGAGAGGGAAAGTTTGCCATTATCTGGTTCTGCTGAGAGGAGAGAGGTGTAAAGAACAGAGATCCTGGCTCTGATAATCTGCTGTTTGAGTGCCACATTTCTTTCACAGCTAACTAATTTTAAAGGTGAGTTTAGAGTTTGAGAGGGGATGTATATGGTAAATTAAGAAATGAATAATAGAAATGGAATTCCTTTTGTTGAAGTTGTGTTTATTATTTTCTGTTTTGGGAGAAATTTAAATGTGAGGAACATGTAAAATAATATGGACTATGTTTTCACGATAAATTAAGGTGTACTGGTAAAAATAAAGAATACTTTAAGGGTTTGAGGTTGGACTCAGTAATGCAAATACATTCAGCATCACTAAGGCTGGTTGCCCTTGCTGGAGTGTAGTCAGTCACCCAGGTTACACATGGTGCTGGTCTGAAAAAGCAGTTTGGACATGTGCTTTTTTAAGAATCTGAAAAGTGGATTCAAAATGTGACAGACTGTAAAAGTGTTTATCACTTGCCAAAAAAAAGAGTAGTAAGTGTGCTTTCAAAATGGCAAAGAAATTTCGTTTTGTGACTAATGTGAAAACATGACTCTGTGTGCATATAGGAATTACAGGCAGAGATTTATTGCGTATTGCTCTGGTGATTTCACAGTTGCATTAGATGGAAAGGGGGAGCCATTTTTTGGTGCAGAAGCAGACTCTTAGCACACACCCAGCTGCTTACCCTGTGGAATCATGCACAGTATTCACAAGCGAGTGGGGTTTGAGGTTTCAGTCAGTAATGCAAATACATTCAGCATCACTAAGGCTGGTTGCCCTTGCTGGAGTGTAGTCAGTTACCCAGGTTACACATGGTGATGGTCTGAAAAAGCAGTTTGGACATGTGCTTTTTTAAGAATCTGAAAAGTGGATTCAAAATGTGACAGACTGTAAAAGTGTTTATCATTGCCAAAAAAAAGAGTAGTAAGTGTGCTTTCAAAATGGCAAAGAAATTTCGTTTTGTGACTAATGTGAAAACATGACTCTGTGTGCATATAGGAATTACAGGCAGAGATTTATTGCGTATTGCTCTGGTGATTTCACAGTTGCATTAGATGGAAAGGGGGAGCCATTTTTTGGTGCAGAAGCAGACTCTTAGCACACACCCAGCTGCTTACCCTGTGGAATCATGCACAGTATTCACAAGCGAGTGGGGTTTGAGGTTTCAGTCAGTAATGCAAATACATTCAGCATCACTAAGGCTGGTAGCCCTTGCTGGAGTGTAGTCAGTCACCCAGGTTACACATGGTGCTGGTCTGAAAAAGCAGTTCGGACATGTGCTTTTTTAAGAATCTGAAAAGTGGATTCAAAATGTGACAGACTGTAAAAGTGTTTATCACTTGCCAAAAAAAAGAGTAGTAAGTGTGCTTTCAAAATGGCAAAGAAATTTCGTTTTGTGACTAATGTGAAAACATGACTCTGTGTGCATATAGGAATTACAGGCAGAGATTTATTGCGTATTGCTCTGGTGATTTCACAGTTGCATTAGATGGAAAGGGGGAGCCATTTTTTGGTGCAGAAGCAGACTCTTAGCACACACCCAGCTGCTTACCCTGTGGAATCATGCACAGTATTCACAAGCGAGTGGGGTTTGAGGTTTCAGTCAGTAATGCAAATACATTCAGCATCACTAAGGCTGGTTGCCCTTGCTGGAGTGTAGTCAGTTACCCAGGTTACACATGGTGCTGGTCTGAAAAAGCAGTTTGGACATGTGCTTTTTTAAGAATCTGAAAAGTGGATTCAAAATGTGACAGACTGTAAAAGTGTTGATCACTTGCCAAAAAAAAGAGTAGTAAGTGTGCTTTCAAAATGTCAAAGAAATTTCGTTTTGTGACCTTGTAATGTGATAATTGATTTTTAGTGTTTTTAAAAAAAAATAATAATTACGCGTACCGTACGCGTACGGTAAAAAAAAAAATCAAAAAAAAGTTTTAAAAACATATATAAAAAATAGATGAAAGGTAAGGTTGGCTCTTAAAAGAGCCGTTGTGTTCATGCAGGGACAGAGGAAAGAAAGAATGGGAATATTAGACGGTACGACAAATGTGCTGATCTATTTTATTGTTCACTAGGGAAATACTGGTCTCCCTATAACAAATTAGATCATGACAAGTGGCGCACCGTATTTCAACCCTCAAAAAACGATGGTTGGTTTCCAGAGGAGAAGAAAAAGGAGATGCTCCCACCACAGATGAAGGGCTCACCTGACCTGCAGAAGAAGGACTCGGCCCTGCAGATGATGGTCCAGGCTGAGCTGCTGTGGATGTGCTTGGTTGACTTACTGAAGGGTTACCTTCAGTATGTCGAGCATGTGTCCTTCTGTGTACATCCTTAAGGTGTCTCAACATGGTGTGATTCCCGAAGGAATACTTCTTGTTGGGATTCCCTCTTGAAAGTACACGCTTACAAGTCACTAAGGGTGCATTTACCTGTTGCTGGCCCTCTGGAAAAGAAAAATACTCCCATATGAAAGAGGTCTTTTGTTTCCTCGTTCTCTGCCTCAAGGTAGTGCTGCTAGCCTCACTCTCAGAAGGGCTCTGCTGTTCTGCCATCGTATCACAAAGACAACCCAGCTCCTTCTCCTAAGGGATCACAAGCAGAAATGAGGGGAATGGGTGTGGTGTAGGAGAGTTCTAGAACTGAAAGTAGTTTCAACCAATCAAAAGTTGTGTTTCATGATCACATGACCCACCGTACGCTTACGGTGCGCTTACGGTGCGCTTACGGCAAAAGTACGCATGCGCGTAAAAAAGACACGCCCCTTCACTTCCGCGTAACGTGCGCGTGCAGCGTACGCGTTACGCGCTGTGTGCGCGTGACGTGCGTCTACGCAAATTGCGTAAATGAACGCAAACAGCGTAGAAATCTAACGTAATTAAAGCAAGACGTGCGCTTACCGTACGCGCACGTTAAAAAAAAAAAAAAAAAAAAAAGGAAAAAAAAAAAATATGTAATACTAATACATTTTACCTGTTTATTTTAAAAAAATGGTAAAATAAAGACATATTGTAGAATTTTTTAAATTTAACCATAGTCTTTAAAAAAGGATAGAAAATTAAAATAAAAATATGTAAAAAAAAAAAGAAAAAAAAAAAATTTGCATTTAAAAAACCTTGCAAATTCACTGAAAAAACCATGGGTTTCACTCACGTTATAGTTAGGAATTAGCATTTAAAAAACCTTGCAAATTCACTGAAAAAACCATGGGTTTCACACACGTTATAGTTAGGAATTAGCATTTAAAAAACCTTAGAAATTCAATGAAAAAACCAAAGGTTTCACACATGTTATAGTTAGCTGGACATTTCACTCGTAAAAAACCAATGAAATTCCCCCGTTATAGTTAGTTCAGCTAACTATAACTCGCGCGCCCGTAATGCACTACTGATGACGTCACATATTACATCACTCATGACATGGTCACTGACATCACTCATGACATCTCAAATGACATCACTGATGACATCACTGATGACATCATCCTTGTGATAGAGTGGCAGACCTCCTCTTCCCCTAATATAACCATTGAAACACACATTCAAAAATAGAAACTAAAATGTTCAAAATAATGAACATATCAATATCAGTTACAACAACCTAATCAGTAATTCTAAGAACCACATACACATACAGTCATTCACCAACAGTCCTCTACAGTCACTCATACATGTACTCACTCATCATATGTATTCATACACCTATACATCCTGTTACACAACGCCACTCATCCATAGAGTTACTCACACACATAGTCACTCATGCTAATAAAGAATCAAACATCCATTTACTTGCATATACAGTTATACACACACCACCACACTTACTTCTACAGAAACTTACATATACTTACTCTTTTAAACAATAACTTATAGAAACACATACTTATTCATACAGGAACTCTTCCAATCTCTCACTCTCACATATACTCACTTATATACACCAATAGTCACATATACTAGTTTAAAACATATGTAGTTACTCATAAAGACACTATAGAGACAGTCATTCACTCACTAAAACACCCATGCACACACTCATCCACCCATACAGTCCTGCACACATGCTGTATTCAACACATACAAACAGTGAGTCACTCATTCATGCACCTATGCACTAAGTAATACCCCCCACCGAACCATACAGAAACTCAGACACTCATACTGATAAAAAACCAACTAATAACCTATATAGACACTCATGTAGCTACTCACCAACCCATGCAGCCACTTATACACAAAGTAAGAAACTGATACAGATATTTTCATATTTAAAGATTACTCAGTAAGCCATGTATTCACTATGATACACTTAATCAGTCAGTTACACAAAATTTGTTTTTAAAAAAAAGCATCCATTTAGACACTTATATACCCATTTATTCTTCCATTGACCTTGAGATATACATAAATATAAAACATATTTAATTTTCAGAAAAACACACAATCACTGGATGATGTCATCAGTGATGTCATTTGAGATGTCATCAGTGATGTCATGAGTGATGTCAGTGACCATGTCATGAGTGATGTAATATGTGACGTCATCAGTAGTGCATTGCGGGCGCGCGAGTTATAGTTAGCTGAACTAACTATAACGGGGGAATTTCAATGGTTTTTTACGAGTGAAATGTCCAGCTAACTATAACATGTGTGAAACCTTTGGTTTTTTCATTGAATATATATATATATATTACCTACTGGCAGTTGCCAGTAGGTAGTTATAGTTAGTACCTATTATCCATAGGAAATCTGCACCATTCTATTTGGATAACTTTGGCGCCGGTTGACGAACCTTCGCAAAATTTTCAAAACTGGTGGGGCGCTCCGGTCCGCTCCCATCCTGAAAGTCTCGGGGTCATTCATCAAGCGGGGGCCGAGAAATAAGGGGGGTCCCAAAACGTATTTTCCCCATGCAATTTTCCATAGGAACCTTTAATCGCAGCTAAAGCCCGAACTGCTGAACGGAAATACACCAAATTTGGCAAAGAGGTAGCCCTTGGTTCACACTCGTGCCTTTTGGTTAAATGGTGTAAATCCGTTCAGTAATTGCTGAGAAAATCAAAAGTAAAATCACATGTATATCTATGGGCGCGGTGGATCCGCACACCCTCCCGATCACGAGCTGTATGCTATTTGGCTGTCAACACTCCAAATCAGGAAGTGTTGGCAGCTATCTTTTGCCTCTGTAGAACCGAGGCTCAAGAAAGCAGAGAAAAAACATGCAAAACGCAAAAAAGAGGAAGGGTAGAAACACCCTGACCCCCTAGGCCTGCTTAGGGGGTCCCACAAGGACCCCCAGGGCCCAAAAAAGCATTAAAAAAAATAAATAATAAAATCGGCGAGAGTCACGCTCCCAGCGCGAATTTCGGCTGAATTTGTTTTTTTAAAAACTAAGCGCGGACTCCCGCGCTTCGTTCCTATTTAGCCCCCGGGTGCGCCAAATCCCGGGGGCATTGTTTTAATTGTGATGGGGGTGCCCGAAGGGGCCCCCCAGCCCCGGGGACCGCCACCCCCTGGGGCTTTTCGGCATTATGGGGGGGGCTCTCAGCCCCCCAGCCCCGGGGACCGCCACCCCCCAGGGCTTTTGAATTTATTGGGTAGTGGCGGCTCAAAGGCCCCCCCAAGCCCCTGGGAGCGCCACCCATGGGGCTTTAGATATTTGCGGGGGTCTCACGGCCCCCACGAAGCCCCGGGTACCGCCACCCCGCGGGGCTTTAATTTTGAATGTGGGGGGGAATCCGAACCCCCCCCCCAAACACCCAGGGACCGCCACCCCCGGGGCTTCAAAAAGAAATGGGTGGGGGTCACAAAGGCCCCCCCCAAGCCCTGGGGACCGCCACCCCTCGGGCCTTTAATTAGATATTTGCGGGGGGTTCATGGCCCCCCTGCAGCCCTGGGGACCGCCAACCCCGGGCTTTAATTTTAAACGTGGGGGGCATCCAAGCCCCCCCACATGCCCCGGGGACCGCCACTTCCCCGGGGCACTAACTCTTTAAATTTGGGGGTCCGTTAAGGACCCCCAAGCCCCGGGGACCACCACCACCCGGGGCTTTGAAAATGTGGGGTGGGGGGCCCCCCTCCTCGAGCCCTTGATGGCCCTGGCGACTGCCACCCCCCAGGGCCGGCTCCTGCATTGTCCCGGGGTGCCCACCCCCAGGACACTTTAGTTTGCTATGGCAGGGCGGGAGCCTCGCGGCTTCCGCCCTGCCATAGAAAACTTGGTTTGAATTTTGAAAGAGCAGGAAAACATGCTCTCTCTTTCAAAACTCAGACCAAATTGCTTTTCAACATGGGGAGCTGCATCTTAGCAGCTCCCCATGTGGAAAAGCAATGCCGGTTCCCGAAGGACGCAGGGAGCCGGCGGGACCGTGGGGGGATTGGGCCTAAGGAGGGGGGCAAGGCAGCCGCCCTCCCAAAAAAAAAAAATCAAAAAAAGAAAAACAACAAAAATATGGCCATGCCCCGGGGGGTTGGGGTCCCCGGGGCAGATTTTGGCCTCGGGAGGGGGGCCACACAGCCCCCTTACCAAAATAAAAAAAAAAAAAATTGGGGGCAGGCCCTGGGGGATGGGGTCCCCAGGGCCAAGAATATTTGGAAAAGGGGGGCCACACAGCACCCCTTCTTAAATTATAATTTTTTTTTAAAAACGGGATTGCAGTAGAGGCCACGCCCCCTCCTTGCTGCACTCTGAAATTGCAGATGGGGAACCAATTCCCCTTGAATACTGGGGATCCCTGGGGGCCAACTAGCTCACCAGGAACCTCCAGTATGCACCAGGGGGCTGCGTTGCAGAGAGGTTTTGTGAGGCCACGCCCCTTTTTACACCTCTCTGCAACGCAGCTCTGTGGCACTTAATGGAGGTACCTGGTGGGCTAGTTGCACCCCAGGGACCCTCAGGATTCAAGGGGAGTTAACCCCCCAACTTAAAACGCGCCACGGGGCGCGTTTGCACAGTGGTGAAGGGAGGGGGCAGGATCTGAGGTGACATGTGTGCAAACACGCCCTGTGGCACGTTTTAAATTGAGGAATTAATTCCTCTTCAATCCTGAGGGTCCCTGGGGGCCAACTAGCCCATCAGGTACCTACAGTAAGCGCCACGGAGCTGCGTTTCTGAGTGTTGTAAAAAGAGGCGTGGCCTCTGAACACCTCTCTGCAATGCAGCTCCCTGGCGCATACTGGAGGTACCTGGTGCGCTAGTTGGTCCCAAGGGACCCTCAGGATTGAAGAGGAATTAATTCCCCAAATTAAAACGCGCCACAGGGTGTGTTTGCACACATGTCACATCAGGCCCCGCTTCCTTCCTTCACCATTGTGCAAATGCGCCCCCTGGCAAGTTGTAAGTTGGGGTATTAATTTCCCTTCAATAGAGAGGGTCCCAGAGGGCCAACTAGCCCACCAGGTATCTCCAGTATGCACCAGGGAGCTGCGTTGCAGACAGGTGTTCAGAGACCACGCCCCTTTTACACCTCTCTGCAACGCAGCTCTGTGGTGATTACTGGAGGTACCTAGTGGGCTAGTCTGACCCTAGGGACCCTTAGGATTCAAGGGGACTTAATTTCCCAACTTAGAACGGACACAGGGCGCGTTTACACAGTGGTGAAGGGAGGGGACGGGGCCTCAGGTGACGTGTGAAAACACGCCCTGTGGCACGTTTTAAATTGAGGAATTAATTCCTCTTCAATCCGGAGGGTCCCTGGGGGCCAACTAGCCCATCAGGTACCTACAGTAAGCGCCACGGAGCTGCGTTTCTGAGTGTTGTAAAAAGAGGCGTGGCCTCTGAACACCTCTCTGCAATGCAGCTCCCTGGCGCATACTGGAGGTACCTGGTGCGCTAGTTGGTCCCAAGGGACCCTCAGGATTGAAGAGGAATTAATTCCCCAAATTAAAATGCACCACAGGGCGTGTTTGCACACATGTCACATCAGGCCCCGCTTCCTTCCTTCACCATTGTGCAAATGCGCCCCCTGGCAAGTTGTAAGTTGGGGTATTAATTTCCCTTCAATAGAGAGGGTCCCAGAGGGCCAACTAGCCCACCAGGTATCTCCAGTATGCACCAGGGAGCTGCGTTGCAGACAGGTGTTCAGAGACCACGCCCCTTTTACACCTCTCTGCAACGCAGCTCTGTGGTGATTACTGGAGGTACCTAGTGGGCTAGTCTGACCCTAGGGACCCTTAGGATTCAAGGGGACTTAATTTCCCAACTTAGAACGGACACAGGGCGCGTTTACACAGTGGTGAAGGGAGGGGACGGGGCCTCAGGTGACGTGTGAAAACACGCCCTGTGGCGTGTTTTAAGTTGGGGAATTAATTCCCCTTCAATCCTGAGGGCCCCTGGGAGCTAACTAGCCCACCAGGTGCTTCAAGTAAGTGACACTGCGCTGCATTGCAGAGAGGTGGTGCAGGGCGTGCCCCTTTTTACACCTCTCTGCAACGCAGCTCTGTTGCACTTACTGGAGGTACCTAGTGGGCTACTTGGACCCTAGGGACCCTCAGGATTCAAGGAGACTTAATCTCCCAAATTAAAATGGCCACAGGGCGTGTTTGCACATGTCAGTTTAGCCCCCCCCCCCCTTCACCAGTGTGCAAACGCGCCTTGTGGCGCGTTTTAAGAGGTAGTTTTAATCCCCCTGCCCTATTATGTACTAGGGGCTTACAGAGGAGGTCATTCTAATCACAGGGGTACCCCAACGCATAGTGTTCCCTAGTGTATGTAGGTGTTTTAACTGTATTCTAAGTGTCTTTTAGCATAGCACTGGCTCTAGGACTCCCTAACCCTTGCACTCCTTTAGTGACCCATTCAGCACCATCTACTAATCCATTCACTGTGCCAAAACCCAAACACTTATAAATTCGCCCAGGCACTCTCCTTGCAGTACTCTAATTATTCAGTCAGTACCCAAGTACTCATCCAGTGAGCCAGGCCTTAGCACATGGACTGCTGCAAACCCCTATCTACTATGCATGCAGTCCCCTAACTAACCAACACACTTCTAGTTCTGCACTTATACATTCAACAACAAAAAAACAATATTTCAGTTTCAATAGTTTAAAAAACGTTATTTCCATTTATATTAAAAATATATAATGTAATTTAAAAAATAAATGATGTAAAAAATACACAGTTAAAAAACTGTAGAAAATCAGTATAAAAAAATTACATACAACTATTATTAAAATTATCATTTAAAAAACCTTCGAAATTCACTAAAAAAACCATAGGTTTCAGACATGTTATAGTTAGGAACTAGCATTTAAAAAACCTTAGAAATTCACTTTAAAAACCATAGGTTTCAGGGCTGTTCTAGTTAGCTGGACATTTCACTCGTACAAGACCACTTAAATTCCTCCGGTATAGTTAGTTCTGCTAACTATAACTCGCGCGCCCGCAATCCACTACTGATGATGTCACTGACCATGTCATGAATGATGTAATGTGACATCACTGATGACATCTCAAATGACATCACTGATGACATCATCCACGTGATAATCAGATACACCTCATCATACCCTCTTTATAACCTTTCATCACTCATTGTAAAATACGGAGTACCATATTTGAATCCATTGACACACCAATACAACTTTCTAAAAACCCACTCAGTGATTCCTAGATCTACACACACATCCAATTACTTACCTATAGATTCACTCATACATGCTGTCAATGATCAATAGAACACTATCAAATATACTTATACACCTATATCGACATTACACACCAGCACACATCCTATTTGCTTATGCAAACAATGGATCATACTTACATTTAGTCAGCTACACACTTATACAAACATCACTTCATTTATTCATATAGATAGTAACTTGTACTTAGTGTGTTATAAAATCACTATTACAAGTATACAGTTATCCATACACTCATACAATCACTGAGTCTCATGTATACTTATTTATATACAACTGTCACATACACTGCCTTTTATTTTTCTAGTTTGTTGGACATGTACCATTGAGAGATACATTTGCTCATCACCACACCCATAAAGATATTCACTCACCCAAACAACTGTTATAATATGTAGTCTTAACCTCATATACCTACTGAATCAACTATTCACACATCTTTGGGCAGTCACACACCCCCCACCGAACCACACACACATTCACTCTCCGATACAAATACTCAGTTAACTAATCAATAACTAATAAAGACTTTCACGTAGCTAGTAACCAACTGGTGCAGCAGTTTACACAACAACTGACAAAGTGATATAGATATTCACACAGTTTAGTCACCATCTAATATATTTAGTGAGACACTATAAATTAGTCAAGTAAACAGTCAATCACACTGCTACTAAATCCTCCATCCAGATATTTTTTATATTTGTATATCCACTCATTCTTCAATGCAGATTGCTATATATATAATACATTTTAAATAACAAACCAAACCACATTCACTGGATGATGTCATCAGTGATGTCATTTGAGATGTCATCAGTAATGTCATCAGTGATGTCACTGACAATGTCATGAATGATGCAATATGGGACATCAACAGCAGTGGATTGCGGACGCGCGAGTTATAGTTAGCAGAACTAACTATAACGGAGGAATTTCAATGGTTTTGTATGAGTGAAATGTCCAGCTAACTATAACAGCCCTGAAACCTATGGTTTTTTCAGTTAATTTCGAAGGTTTTTTAAATGCTAATTCCTAACTATAACATGTCTGAAACCTATGTTTTTTTCCAGTGAATATATATATATATATATATATATATATATATATATATATATATATATATATATATATATATATATATATATATACACATAATGTTACTTACTCTGTAAGTATCTATTTGTAGTGCTGTAGATTCACATGCTTTGCATACTCCTGCAACTAGTGTTGGGCTCGGACCTGTGCAATTTGTTTTTCTTCGACAAAGTCTGTTTGAGTCAAAAAGTATAATGACTTCACCTATCTCTGGGAATACCTATGGGCATCAGCTCCATTGTTAGATTGTTTTTTTCACATGGAGGGTGAAGATGTAGCATTGAGAATAGAAAAAAGATGACCATACAAAATAAATGTTAAAGAAGAAAATACCATCAGAAACAACCACAGGTGACTGGGGAGGATGGTGGGCGCATGCGGATCTACAACACTATATGCAATGAACAGATGCTTGTTTCAGTTCCTGGCATGTGTAGCTGTAGATACACATGCTGTGCATAGATTATAAAGCAGTCCTCACAAAAGCGGGGGCTTAAAATGGGGATGTTGCAGAAAATTTAAAAAGTGTATGTAAACACAGCCTGGCCAAGACAACACACGTTTCATGAATATGCGAGGGGTAAACCATGCAGCGGCTTTGCAAATGTCAGCTAGAGGTATGTTACCTACAAAAGCCATGGAAGCTCTTTTCTTTGGAGAGGAGTGTGGTCTGAGAGGTACAAGTAGGGTTCTTTTTTCTTTTGCGTAAAGTAAGCATGCAACTCCTACTTAAGAAATCACATGCACCTTGTGTGGTTTGGAAAAAGACATGAAGAGGGGTTGTGTCTTAAGAAAGGGTTTATTCTATCACTGTAGTACCTGAGCGCTCATTTGTCATCCTAAGTATGAATAGTGCGATCTGCTACCAACTCTGGATGTGGGAAGAACACAGGGAGTTCTATAGTTTGGTTGAGAAGAAAACTGAAGACTACCTTGGGTATGAGTTCAGGGTTGGTTCTCAAAACCACTCTCTTGATGCACCTGGAAGAAAGTCTTCCAAGGTGAGAGCATATATTTCACAGACACGCCTGAGGGAAGTAATGGCCACAATGAAAGCTACATTTGAAGAAGTAAACTGCGGTGGGCAAGAGTGAAGTGGTTCAAAAGGAGGCTCCATTAGTCTGGTGATTACGATGTTAAGGTTCCACTCCGGATCAGGGGGCGCCTGTGATGGGATAACCTGTTGAGTCCTTCCATGAAAGCCTGAATAACAGATTCTAAAAAGTGAAGTGTGTGTGGTCTATTTTGGGTAAGGTGCTACTGCGGTTAACTTAAGTCTGATAGAGGGTAGGCAAGGCCCAACTTGTATAAATGAAGAAAGTAACAGACAACTTTCAGTGGAGAGGCTGTGAGAGGGTCAATGTGCCTAGGTAACTGTAATTATGAAAACATTTCCACTTAGCACTATTCCAGGTCGTTAATGTGGGCCGTCGTTCTTCTTTCAGATTGACCATACAATCTGCAGGGAGATTAAGGAAGCTGAATTCTAAGACTACAGGAGCCAAATCGCGAGATTGAGCTGCTTTGGGATGGGATGCTGGAGAGTGCCTTGATATTAAGAAAGACGGTCCGTCCGGTTGGGGACCTTCTCGTGAAGGACTAGTGAAATCTCGAGCAGAGTGGTGAACCAGGGCCGGCGGGATCAGGTTGGAGCTACTAGGAAGAGAGTGAGGGATGTCTGCCTCAACTTCAAAACCAGGAATGGGAGAGGCGGAAAAGTGTAAGCAAATATCTTTGACCAATTCATCCTTAGTGCATGGACTGTGGGAGTCTGGAGGAGAAGCTTCGGTATTTTGCATTTTCAGCAATGGCAGACAGGTCTATCTGCGGGAACCCCCAATGATGGAAGTAGGGTAAGAGAACTTGGGGGTGAAGTTCCCATTCATGGACTTGTTGATGCATCCTGTCAAACAGGTCTGCCAAGTTGCTGTCCATCTGAGGAATGTACTGAATCAACAGACGCACCCTGTGATGTGTCGCCCAACGTCAAATGCCCCGAGCCAACGCAGACAACTGGAGTGAGTGTGTTCCCCACGTTTATGGAGGTAAAACAAGGCAGTCGTATTGTTTGTTCTGATTAGAACTACCTTCCTCTATATGAGAGGAAGGAATGCCCCATGGGCCAGTTGGTTAGCTAAAAGTTTCAGGTGACTTATGTGCAACTCCCTTTGTGCAGGAGCCCAGCCAGTGTGTGAGGCTATGGTCTATTGCAGAACTGGGTTGAGAAAGGGGTGTCCCTGCAACAGATTGCCTGCATTCCACCACTGCAGAGAACGATAAGTACAGCCCTAAATCAACACTAGATCCTCCCAATAACTCTCTGCCTGAGACCACTACACTGCTAGGCACTGTTGTAATGGATGCATTTACAACCTGGTGTCAAACTATGGCAATACAGGATGCCATCATGCCTAGTAGGTGCATTACTATGCATTACCTGATTATCTGGCTGAAAATGAGCTAGCAACGTTTGGAATGCTTGAACCATTGCAGGGCTGGGAAAAGCTTTCCCTACACAGGAGCTTAGATTGGCTCTGAGGAAGAATTGCACTTGGCAGAGCTGGAGGTGAGATTTGGTCACATTTATATTGCAATAGACTATAAAAGAGTTGTATGCTGGGCTGCATGTGAACTAGGCATTGATGCTGTATGGCACTCTTGATCAGCCAAACGTCGAGGTAAGGGAACACATGCATGTGCTCCATCGGAGTTAAGTGGCTACCATGGCTAGGCACTTGGTAAACACCCTTGGAGCTGTGGTAACCCCGATAGGCAGCACCTTGAAGTTGGCCACTCACCACAAATCTCTTTGATGTACCAGGTGGATGGCTAAGTGGAAGTAGGTGCCCTGCAGCTCGAGGGCAGTCATGAAGTTGCCTTGTTGTAGTAGGGGGTAACATCCTGGAGTGTAACCATTTGAAAGTACTCTGACAGAATGTACTTGTTGAGTGGCCTCAGGACAAGGATGGGTCTATGGGAACCTTCCTTTTTGGAGATTAAGAAAGTATTGGGAGTACACTCTCTTGCCACAATAATTTAAAGGTACTGCTTCTATGGCCCCATAGGTGAGTAGTGTATGCATCTCCTCCTGGAGCAGATGCTGATGTTCTGGGGTCAGTCTGTGTTTGCGGAGGGGAATGTACGGTTGTATGTGTGCAAGTTCTAAACAGTACCCTTTCTGTATAATCCCTAGAACCCACTAATTGGAGGTGATTACTGTACCCAATACTGGGGGCAGCAAAAGGAGCAACAGGAAGCAGAAGTTGAGGGCCCCCATGGCTTTGGCTGTGCCCTTGATTTTTCTAGCATTTCACCGACTTGGGGACTGAAGAGATAGGCTGAATGCTGGTCGCTCGCAGCCAAGCGTGGAGGCGGCGAAGGACGCTAGTATTTATACCACGAGCAGTAGTGTCCGCAGCATCTAGAGTGCAGCAGATGTTGGTGTCGGAAATTATCTACACTTCCATCACCAAATCCTGCCCCCATTAACAAAATTGCTCTGGGAGATGTTGTCTAAGCGCCTCCATTTGATTACAATAAGCTTAGTCATACCAGGAGAGAAGCTCTACAGAACTAGCGATGCACCGTGGACGGCAGACTGTGCGGCAACATGTTTTTCACCGGCATCAACCTTTTACTCTTCCCGTCAATAGGCTTCAGTGGAGTCTTGGACAGAATTCAACTAGTGCCAGGCTGAATGTGGATCTGTTTCTGCCTGGCATCGAGGTGTTCTTCAAGCCGCTGGAGGATCGGTTGGTTGAAATCCCTAAGTGTTGCAGAAGACCTACCTGTAGATTGCGTCCTGGAAAGAGCTGAGGAGTGCCCATGTACTGAGGGTGCCGAACTAAGCCTTGACTCAATCGATCCCGGCTCGGAGTATTTAGGGCTCCGAAATCTTTTGATGTCTCCGGTCCAATGGGACCTTAGAAGGGGTCTCTGGACCTGATGCTGAGGCAGTGGTTGATGTGGACATGCAAGGCTTTGAGGAGCACTTCAGCACTGAGGGATTTTGGTCTAGTTTAGAATTCGGTGCCAACCACAGACATGAGGCAGTAGAGGACCTGAGGCCTCTGATGAACCACAGGAGCTTGCAGCTAGTGCCTTCTTAGGGAGAGGATCTTGCGGGATAGTGGTACTCACTGCAGCCTTTGTTATCGACCACTGAGTCCATGGAGCTTGTCTGCTTCAGCATCACGCTCGGAGTCCACACTTTCTGGCAAGAACGAATTCTCAATTGATGTCTGTCTGGAAATCTTCCTGCTCCTCTTGGTTCCCAAAGATGTCCGGTGTATCTTCCTCCTCCCCATGATGCACCATGGAGACTTAAGGGCCACGCTGGTAGATTCACTAGCATCTTCTTGTTGCAGAACCCGAGGCACACGGAGCAGGAGTCATTCTCGATGGTCCAGGAGCAAGCAGAGGTAACAAACCTTGTCTAAATCTGTTCTCTGGTACCTGGCGTGGCCAGTAGGGCAATCCAGAATGGAGTTCTTTCCATAACGTGGACATTCATAGATGTCGAAGAGCTGGTGGGCTAGAGGTGCAATGTCCCAGTCGGTAGAAGCTGACAACCACAGGTTAGAGATGAGGAAAACATGCCACACTGGACCTGACGAGTAAGGAAGTTTGGAGAGTCGACCAATGAATGGATCTGAGGGCCAGGCAAGAGCACCACGCAGCGTCAAGCCGGGACACACTTGGACAGGTCTGTACCCCATGGCAGAGAAAAAAACAATCCAACAATGGAGATGATGCTCATACACATTACCAGAGATAGGTAGAATGACGATACCTTGTGACTCGAAAAGACTTCTTTGAACAAAAACATACTGTACACATCAGCGCCCAACACTAGATGGCAGGAGTACACACAGCATACGTCTCTACATCTACACATGCAACACATGTATATCCCAGTGGTGGCCGTCACTGGGTAGCTACAGATAGGATTGGGTTTCCATAGGGAATACCTTTTTGTTTCACTGATAACTTGGGCACCTTTTGACAAATCTTCACAAACCTTTCTTAAAGAAAAGTGCTCCTTTTTGCCTAGTTTGTGCATGGAAAGCTTTGGGGTGATCAGTCAAGAGTGGGCCGAGAAAAAGGGGGTGGGGATCCCAAAACATGTTTTTTTCCTTCATTTTTTGATAGGAACTTTAGACAGAACTACAGCCCAACACCTGACTGGATTTAAACCGAATTTGGAGGAAGCTATATCTTGATCCACGAAGAGTGCTTTTAGCGATTTGGTGCAAATTTGTCCAGTAGTTTATGAGCAATTAAGGGTCAAAAACCTTGTATATTTCATGTCGCTGACCCAACAGATCACATGCTGAGATTTGATTAGCTGCTACACCAAACAAAGTTATACAAAACAAAGGTGACATCAGGGGCAAGGTAGGAATACCCTAGCCCCCCTAGGTCTGGAGGTGGGGAGAATGTCCGGGGGGGGGGGGGGGCCTTGGGGCAGAATGTCCCAGAGTTACTGGGCCTTAACCCCTTTTTAAAGAAAAAAATGTAACTTTTCTGCAAATTGGTGGAGAAGCTGCACCAATAAATGCAAAAAACTAAAAAGTGTCCCTCCCGTGTAGGCCATAGCCCGGGAGCTGCTCAAAAGATTTAGGGGAGGGGGAGTGTGACACCCCCTGCCTCTGGAAGGCTCCAGGGACCACATCACGAGAACAGATATGAATAGAAAGGGCAGAAGGGGCGCCAGACCCCTCTCCCAAAGCCTCAATAGGCTCGAGAGAGAAATTATTATATAGATTTACATATAGTACAAAACAAACTTTCCATGCCATTTTCCCCCAAAAATTCTGGTTTCATGAAAGCCATTCTATTCCACCGTCGAATTCCTCAGACCCCTGCTTTTATTACTCATAAGTATTTCCTGTTCTTATGTTTTTCAAGAGTATTACAACTCTTACCTCATGATCTTTCCTCAGAGCAGCTTATACACCATATAAATACTCTTCCATGAAACAATGTTACAGCATTTGTTATAGCATATAATATGCTGCAGTTGTGTGTACAGTGGTAGCAAATTAGAGGATACAATGTAAACTATACACTGAAATGTGTTTCAGTATACGTAAAAAGAGATCATATGTATAAAAAATACATGAATTCTATACTCCTATCAATATATTCTACATCACATGTTGCATAATTACCTGGCAAAGCACTTCAGCGTCATTCTTTAAAAGAGAAATCTTGACAAGCTAAGACTGATTCTTCGATTTTGTGCACTGCATACGTTTCCAGCAAGGCAGGACCATCTTTCTACCCATCAGAGATTATCTAGTGATCCACGGTTTCATATAAATATTCAATCCCCCCCAATTGTATTGCAAAATGTAACATTAGAAGCTATATAGATTCTTAAAGAAAGTTGGTCTCCTTCACTGATCTCAATACTGAAATCCTTTAGTGTTGGGGAAGTCATAAGATAATGAATGCAACATCCAAAATATACACTTGTCATATCTCCAGAAGCAACCTGATTATTGAGACCGACTTTGTAGTTTTCTATGGAGACAATGCATTTTTCACTTCTTTCTTTGTTAAACCTTATTTTTTGTTGTCTATAGGAAATTTACATGCCTACAGAGAGCTTTAAAATTGCTGCTCAATCACCATTCAGACCTAATCTTAGACACTCAGGATCCAACTTATCTCTCCAGTCCTGTAGACTAGACACAACATCACTCACAGTGAATCACCACCACCCTTGGGCGCACGTTATAAAATGTCCATCTATTTCACTTTAGATGTTCATTCTGAATTCATTGTTTCTGAATCCACCTTTATTTAGAATCTCAACTTCAAAAATGGCAGATTTGCAATTGAACTTACCTCCCAGCTTTTGGTTGTTGGCTCACTGAAGAAGTTGTCAATCATATCAAGTTCATCCTTCTCAACTACGACAAATCCTTGATCTTTGGCATCTTTCCCGTACACCTCTGGTGACCACTGAACGAAAAATGTATACAGATGATCGACCCTGCAAAACGTGATGCCGAAACACTGAGTAACCATTATTGAGACCATCTTTTACACAGCAAACAAAAATGCGTAGAACAGATAATAAATTTCCATATCGCATCGGAGACCGACCCATAGTACATGAAGAACTGTTAAGATTTACATAGACTTGACCCACAGACCAGACATCTTTCTCTGGTAGGTTGGCAGATTTTGTGGCTCCACTAGTAAGATAAAAGTAATTTGCAAGTAATCAGACAGTTAGACACTAGATGAACTGATATTTGTATGCCTATACCTATTAAGGATTCACTAGTAGTTTTTGGGCCGAGCCTAGGCAGCGCATGCGCTGCTCTGCGAGGCATGCAGTATCTAGAATATGGGTTTGAAGCAATGCAATTGGTTCCTTTTTCCGAACTTCGTAAATGCTGGCTTTTGATTGGTTAAATAGCTTACTAGTCACTCCTTTTAGGCTTTTATAACCTCCCATAGAGACTGCCCCTGTTACGTGTGCTCTACTTTTTACAGTTTAGAATACTCTGAGCGCAAATTCTTTTTTTGTAGCTTGCCAGCTGCTTTAACAATAACGTATTTCACGCTTATCTTCTCCTGTTTATTTTTATGGCTTCATTTTTTTTTTTTTTTAAATAAATCTTTTTATTGAGATTTCACAAGAATATACGCAGCATGACTGCCATACAAGGCAGCTTAAACAGTAAATAAACATACAAACATCATGTGATTGACTAGGTTCAGTGCTTGTCTGACGCTAGATGCCGAACCATAAACATGAAGCAAGTTCACATTGCAAAGGTTTACATACATATATTTACATCACTCTGCTACAGCTTGTAAACTGGCGTGGGCTTGTTGTTGGAGATATTTGCGTAATGGCTCACAAATGTCCTTAGGTTTTGACGATGTGGGCAATTCTTCTGCGTATAGCTTGAGGTTCTCCTTACAATACATAATATCCTTAACCCAGTGCTCGATTTTCAGAACAAGGGTGCTTTCCCAAGTAAGAGCCACCCGGCGCTTGGCCATCAATAATGCAATTCGAACAATTTAACCCAGGACCCCCTTTAGTTGAGGCACATAACATAGTACACAAGTTAAAGGTGTACACTGCAATACAGCCCCAGACATATCTTGTACATGTTTCACCACCTCTTCCCAGTAAAGGAGTACCCGTCTACAGTCCCATGCCAGGTGCCAGAAATCAGCGTTTGGATGGCCGCATCGCCTACAGTTGCTAGAGTCGCGTAGGCCACACGTAAGCAGTTTAAAGGACGTGTGATATACCTGATGAATATACTTAAAGTGTATAATACGCAAATTACCATTAGGTGTAAGAGTGCTAGTGAGTTTGCATACGTGTTCCCATCTGCGACGTCAGAGGGGGGTGTTAATCGGTCATTCCAGCGGGCGAGGCTGTGTCCGGTTCAATGGCTCTCTCATCTCGCACTGCCCTGTATAGTTTAGTTACCAGCTTCTTTAGTGTGGTGGCAACCAGTTTGTGTGGCTTCATTTGTGTTTGCAGTCGCACTCTGTTGCCATTGCGGCACCTTCATCCGTCTCCACACCGGCCCCTACCACCTCTCCCAGGTGGCTGCTTGCCCGTTGAAGATGCAGATTAAAAAAAGCATGTAAAGGGGAAGGCACAGGGCTAAAATATAGTATTACATAGCACTAACACCAGTCTACATGTAAAGCAATGCCCTGGATCGGTAGCAGCTGGGCCCTGGCTGTGCGGACACTGACCTCCTGTTGTAAACACGGAGGGAGGACCCGGAGGCCTGCTGCTGCTTGCAGATTTCTCCATAGCTGCAGCTTCCCACTTCCTCCTCCGTCCCTCTCTCCCATCCTTCTCAGCCCTGCTCTTTCTCCTGGTATCCAATGAGAGTGTAGGATTGTAAACCTCCTGCAGTGTAGGGTTGTACGGTTCCAGATTAGTCTGTCTCCACAAATACGTATCGTTCTTGCTCGAGTCCATCTTCCACATCTATTCTATTTAAAACATACAGAGTGCAGTCATTTATATTAAATCAATCGAGATCCAGTGCTGTAGCTGCTTCTCTGGTCTCATTGGTAATTTCACCATTGTAAGCCTTCCAGACAGTGCTAAAAGCATCTTCTTTGGCTCGATCTGTAACTCCTTCTTTCGAAGTCCTCCAGTCAGAATGGAGGAATTACCAATAAGACCAGAAAAGCAGCTAACAGCACTAAGTCCTCTGGGCAGGGCAGCAGCTGCTTCTCTGGTCCAGTCGGTAATTCCCACATTTTAAGTTCTCTAGGCTGTGTTGCAGCTGCTTCTTTGGTCCTTTAAGTGATTCTTCATTCTAGGTCCTCTAGGCAGTGCTGCAGCTGCTTCTCTGGTACCAGTGGTAATTCCTCATATGAAGTTGTCTATACAATGCTGCAGCTGCTTCTCTGGTCCCTTTGGTAATATCTCAATCTAAGTCCTCTAGGCAGTGCTGCAGCTGAATCTCTGTTCCCAGTGGTAATTCCTCATTATTAGTCCCCTAGATAGTGCTGTAGATGCTTCTCTGATCCCTTCGGTAACTCCTCCATTCTAAGTCCTCTAGGCAGAGCTGCAGCTGTGTCTGTTCCCAGTTATGTTAACCAAGTTGTAGAGGGCAACGTATACCCGGAGGTGTCTTGGCACTAGACCTTTGAGCAAAGAAGAGCGAAAGGAAGGAAGAATCTACTGATTGTAAAGCCAGGTCTTCAGATGTTTCCTGAATTGAAGTAAAGAGGGGGCTGAACTGGGGAGCGGAAGGTGATTTCAAGAGAAGGATGCTCCCACCACAAAGCTGCTTCCTCCACTTTTAGCTTTCTTGAATCAGATGGGATTAACTTTGTAAGAGCCTAAGGATCTTAGATTTCTGGTAGGAGTACACCAAGATAAGGCTTTCTTCAGGAAGATAGGTATGGAGTTGTGAAGAGCTTTATAGGTAAGACAGAGAGCCTTGAATTTAATTCGGTTTTTGACCTTCAGCCAGTGAAGGCCATTCAACGCAAGAGAAACCGACTGATGTCTAGGAAGTCCCAGTAGTAGTCTTGCTGCTGAATTCTGAAGTACTTGTAATTTGTTCATGTATTGAGGCTGCAAGCCATAATAAAGGCCACTGCAGTAGTCTATTTTGGATCAAATAAAGGATAACTAACTGACTTACTTACAGAAGTGGGAAGTAAAATAATTATTTTCTTAAGGATTCTTAACGTGCTACAAGAAGAGACCACCATGTTGATTTGTTTGCTGAAGTTTAGACGATCGTATATGATGACTCCCGAGCTTTTGGCTTTACTAGTAGGAGCAGGGAGGGGTCCTATTTCTGTAAGCCAACAAGAAGCTGACCAGAAGTTGGAGTTGTTGCCAAAGAGAATCACCTCAGTCTTTCCAGCATTAAGCTTGAGACAATGATCGCTCATCCAGGTGTTATGTCTCATACAGTTTTAAATGCGAGGACTTGTGTCCTTAGAGGTGTTAGCGGTGCAAATCATGATTTGTGTGCCATCCGCATATTAAGTTAAACCAAAGCCGAAGGAATGGGCCAATTTCGCAACAAACATTTAAGAGGATGGGGCTGAGCGAGGATCCCTGCGGAATACCACAAGGCAGGCGAAAGGAGTTCGATAAAAAGCCATCAATTTTGATAGCATCCTCCCTGTCTTATAGAAAAGAGGCAAGTAGTTTTAAGGCAGAATTCTTAATACCTATTGCTTCCAAAATCAGAGTGGAATGATCCACCATATCAAATGCCGCAGAAAGATCCAGCAGGATCAGAGCAGCAGATCCACCTTTGTCCAGGATAAACTTGAGTTCATCCGTGGCATTGATTAAAGCAGTCTCGGTGCCGTGTTCCGCTCTAAACCCAAATTGGGTAGGATCCAAACAGTTATTCTCGTAGATGAACTGATTTAATTGAGAGTTGATTTAATTCAGAGAATGAGGAATTACCCAGTAGTAAATCCTCATTCTTAGTCCCCTAGATAGTGCTGCAGCTGCGTCTCTGTTCATACTTCCACTACACTCCAAACCAAAATACATAAGTAAAAGACAATGTCATTTACAACGCCAACAGCTCTAACTCTCACAAATGCGAGCGCTATTATATTGCAAAGGCTTATAGAAAGCGTCACATAAGTCCCAACAGGGGCAATGTTGAAATAGCATGTACTCCTTTAAGAAGGTGGGCAAGCCTGTCGGAAAGAAGTTCTCCAAAAATGTAAGTGCTAGTTCACACCCGTACACAGATATTAATAATCCTTTATTAAATAGCTGAATGTGGATGAATACGTCAAGGTGTTTAATATGTTGAAGGATTTTCCATTCACAAATGCAGCTGAATGTATCTGCAGAACGTGTGCTCTGATCTTTCTTCATGTCAGAGGACAGTCATTTTGAAATTAGGGCCTGGTCTAGAACAAGGCGACTTCAGAGAGCGACTGAGGGTCCCACCAGTTGAGTTCTTGGTTGCCATTAAATGACTCAAAGAGTAGGTGCTCCCAAGTTGGAAGGGGGAAAATAAAAATCAATAAATATCTCTTCAAGTTAGGCATTTAGAATTCTTGCACTTGCCATGCATAAAGTCAGAAGGACTATTATCATTATGATTTTATTTAGCTTTTACATATCCATGCAGTGGGTTTCTGCCAGCTCAAATATATGCTGTAAAGGTTTTAAATGAAGAAAATACAGGTACCATCTTTTTCCATCAACTGATCAAAGCAATAAAGCTCAACGGCAGTTCAGATTTGTCTACAATACTCACATATTGAAACTGTAATATGCCCTAATTATGCCAAATCTCTAAGTAGCTCAGCAAACCTGTACAAATAATAAAAAAAAAACTCTGCTAAATCTGACCAAAATGATGCTCATTTATGTAGGTAGAGCAACCCCTTCAGGAGAACCTATCATTAACAATTACATCTTTTGGTTTAATCACAAATGTATAAATCTGGCAATAAACTAACTTTCTTTCATAATCAAAAAGTTATGCTAGCTCATTAGGGTTCTGTGCAAGTGATGAAACGTTGTGAAAAGGGCACGTTATTCCTGCCAGCAGCGTCATGTTGTTTAGAGTATTTAAATACTGCATACTTCTGCAATTCCAGCTCGAAGGATACATGTGTGAAATTTGCTGAAGTTAATTTGAGTGGTACAAAAGGGGGTGGTGATGTACGGCGCATCAGAACCAATCAAACACTCACACCCAGTCAACAGATCTGGGTTTGATCCATCACCGTTCTTTAGCCCACTCTGCCACCCCAGTTCCGGTCCTAGGAAGCTTGTTTCCGGTCCAGGGAAGGCATGGCTTGGCAGTTCGGGCTGGACTGTTCCCATGAGGCACAGGGTCTGACTGATTTGCAAATGGCCATGTCTGAACTGGGGTGGCAGAGTGGGCTAAAGAACGGTGATGGATCAAACCCAGATCTGTTGACTGGATGTGAGTGTTTGATTGGTTCTGATGCTCCGTCCATCACCACCCCCTTTTGTACCGAAGTTAATTTGAGTAGCAGAAGGAGCTAGATGAGTGATCATAATTCATTGGATGCTATCGAGGGCAAGGCATTTAAAATGAATGGTTTTTTTGTTATATATAGCGCGAACTAGACCCGAAAGTATCAGAGTGCTTTTCAATGAACACCAGTTGCGTTATATACGGACACATTCATTTTTTTATGCAGCATGGGGAGATTAAGTGATTTGCCCAGAATCATAGGCTGTTGTGCGTCCCTGCTGAGACTCGAACTGCCGAGACTTTACCAGCTTCGAGGTCGACAGCTTTAGCCGTCAGGCCACATCCTCTCCCCGGTAAAAAATAAAAGTGCTACATTTTCTGTAAAGGAACAGTGGCTGCGCTACAACCACACGTTAAAATGTCCTGGTGCCCCCAAGATACCTTTTCAATGAAATGTCCCCTTGTCCAGATAGAGGTTATTTTAAAAGTGCATAGTTATCCAAAACACATTGACGGACAACATGTAAGCGGTCTTTTAAACACATTACTTTAAGATTCCACGATAATGTTGACTTTCGACCACTAATACAGGAATGTTTGCAGATGAACTGTGCTGCAACAAAGCTGTGCATAAGGACTTTGCTTGTATATGTTCACAAAAAAAAATGGTAGGGGAAACAGTGGTCCGAATTTAAAATATTACGTGCATCTGAGGAGATGCGTGCATTCCTTTCTACGTAATGCCTCGCCCTAGGACATTTATGTCTAAGAAGTATACCCTAAAGCAGTTGCACACCACCAAAAACAGACCCAATGCACGTATGTGGAGCTATCAAAGAATCAGAGTCAATTTTTGCTCTACAAACAAATGCATGAGAACACAATATCAAAAGGAAAACAAAACCTATACATAAATAACGGATCACAAGTCTGGAGACAGCGGTTCCTTTTGTTTAAATGTTGCCATCTAAAAGACCCCCCCCCCCCCACACCATAAACTGTGCAAAGCGTGACTCTAAATGTACCCAGATTTATGATTGATGAGCAGGGCCACTGGAATTATGTGATTACACTGCCGTGCTTTTTCAGCACAAATATGGATTTGCGCTCTTTTCACATAATCTATCATCTTCTGCATAGTTTGCAGATTAACAAAAAAAAAAAAAACAGTTTCAAGCTCAAATGGATCAAAAGTTACTAAAAGTTACTAAATGGTGGCCATACGTGTTGCTGCACATTTCAGTTGCTGATTGCTGTACTTGCGTGTAAACGGATATTAATGATGGTTCACCTCATTTTGCGTGTAAACGGATATTAATGATGGTTCACCTCATTTTCCTGTTAATTTAAGACTTATTAGCTTAATTGACGTAACTCTTTGCCAGGGTACTGTTGGCATATCTTTAGGACTGGATGGATGAACATAATATCCTGAGTTGGCCAAATTAATCAGGAATTCTTTCCACAAACCTGTTGACCCAATAGCGGAGATCCATAACAAGCAAACTAGGGGTACCGCAATGTATGGGGCTGATCTCTGGGGGCACGGTCTCTTAAAAAATATTACTAAGTTGGAGAACAACTTCGTTAGGCAGCTATTTGGACTCCCTCCTAGTACTCCACTTGTTACTCTGTGTTTGGACATAGGGGTGTGTCCTATCGCAGAAGAAATAGGTCTCAGACGTTAATCTTTTGTTGTTGATTATGGGTGACCCTGGAATTGGCTGCATACAGGTTGAAGGAAAGGTGCTGGGAAAATAGCATGGCTTGTTTACATCAGGGATACACTCTGTAGTATAGGAAGAATGAGTTTATGGAGTAACCCAGAGGTAACATGCTCTACAGTCACAAGGAACTGGCAAGGTGTTATAGGAAAGGTAAACTTGCTCAGTAACAGGATTGCTCAGCATCAGGCTCTCTAACAGTTACCATTATGAGAATCAAAGATCATTATATTCTTGAGTCTTGAGTCTTTCCTGAATGCTATACAACCAGCACTAGCAAGGAAACTATATGTTCGATTTAGAAATAGGACTCTCCCTCTGCGCTCATTGTCTAACAAATGGGCTGGCACCTATCCTTTAGGGTGTTCGGCCTGCAGTAATGAGGCGGAGACAGAACTTCACGCATTCTTCTGTCCTGGCTAAAAAAAGGCAGACAGATGGCTGATCCAATTGTGCCAAAATCTGGTGACCAAGCATTGTGCATATGTATTAAGGCTCCCGAAAGACAACACTCAAGTTCAATTGTTTTTGCTGTTTTGCGCTTCCTATTTTCTATCTGGTGTGCATGCAAATCGCTTTTGGGTTCCAATTTTAAGACATTAGTCAACGCATTACTTATATGGGACATCTCCCATCCAATGTATAAAAACCATCCATGTCTCAATCGTTTTTTGTTTTTTTTAGCTGATCTTATATTTGAGGTAGCATCGTATTCTAGACTTGTGCATATTTTAACAGGGGCTATTTTTACATCGTAGGTTGGCCCGGGCCAATGGAGGGTATGGTGTTTTATTGTTGGAGGTGCTCAATTGTATATGTAAATACGGACTTTATTGGGTTATCGGATTGTGTACTTCGGGAATGCTTATTTTTTTATACGGTACGTTTTTAGCATATTTTAATAGGGCTCATCTCATCTTGTATATCCCTTTTTGGATATTTGATGGGGTCAAGGTTTACTAACAGAATTCATAACCTGGGGTTAAGCTGATTATTTGAATGAGCATTTTTATAATGATTATTTTATTGTACTGTATGATTTTATTGCATTTGCACTTTTATGGTCTATTTACCGAAATAAAGTATTCGAATCGAAATGCAGATACACTGCTCCTCACAAAATGGAGAGTATGCCTCCTGTTGCGAAGAAACAGGCACATTTTTAATGTGATAGAAGGATATAACTTTCAAACAATGAAGAGCTCAAAATGCTCTAAAACACATCTGAAATCTGTGGACTCGACTGGAAGTCTGTGGATGCCACAGAAGTCCAAACCTCATAACTGTGCATTTTGGGTCAACGGTCTCAAGTGCACAGACTTTGCAGCACACCCAAAAAGGCATCCATAACTGGTACAAAGACAACAGACTTATAAGGGTGTCTAACATGGGTCCATGAGTTTCACAAATTGTAGTCTGTTCGAAGACCACTGACGTTGGAACACGAACATAGTAGGCCTGTGCCTGTCTGGATTAGGAAACAGAGGAGTATGGGATCCATTCAAATTCTGTCTTTACTTTTAAAGTTGGGGAGCTTGGTGGTCGCAGTTGTTTGGTGCCCTTTGGGAGTCCCCCTACTCAGTCAGGCCTGTGGGTTAGGGTCTGCCCACTTTGCCTCCTTATGTGGCTGTTAGATCTTTTTTATTCCACGAACGAAAGCAATGTCTCACCTCCTTTAAAGGCAGCCATGAGAGAACATGGTCACATTTGGCTAGTTAATTCTAACCTTTGGGTCTGTGAACCTAGCCTAGATATTGCACACCTGAAAGGGCTATGCTGAAGAAAGTCCAATCAAATACATGGTTTTTAATTTGGGTCCACGTACGGCCCTTAATCCCAAATTTGAGGTCAATTAATGAACTAACAGCCCTCTAACTCTTTTTATTAACTGCTTTTATTTATTTTTGCGAAAACCATCCAAAACATCAGCAGGTATGTATCATGTATTATAAATTCGACATCATAATCTTTAAACATTGTTGGTAGAAACGCAGGCTTTGCAATCAAACCATTCTGCATCGTATGACCCCACCTCCGTTCCTGTGGATTAGACATAGCCTATTTAGTTCATCTACCTTGGAGACTCCTTTGTATTTTACTCAACTTGTGTAGGCCCCCCGTGTACTAAACTCGTGTTCGAGTCCTTCTCTGTCATCTCTAGATTGTAGTAGCTCAGCCATGGCTGCCTGATCTTCCTAAACTTCATAGGACACCCTCTGGCTGTATATACTGATTTTTCCGCCTCCCTGTAGAGGTCCATATTAGCCCTCCATTCTGTCATGGTGGGCAAATCTGCTCTTCCCCAGTATTTAGCAGTGTCCCGCTTTGCGACTAGGAGTCCTAAATTACTCAGCAAAAGTTTTTATCTGGTGATGTCAACATCCGTATGGATTCCTAGGAGGATGTATTTTGGGTCTATTGAAATCAGTGTTTCTAAAATGTTCAGTTCCTGTATTATTTGGGACCAATATCTACGTATTAGTGGACACTCCCATAAGGTGTGAATGTAGGAACCCTGGTCTGTTTTACAACGCAGACATTCTGGTGTCTCTGCTCTACCCATAGCGTGTAGCCTCGCTCTTTCATAGTACACCCTATGTAGGATTTTAAGCTGTATTAGGCGTAGTATAAGCTTGATCGCTACCTCCTGGTGTGCATTAATGCCATTTCCCAGTCAATATCTTCTAGCGCTCCAGTGGTTGCCTCCCATTTGCTCCTGAGCACATGTAGCATATCCTGGATATTGTTAATGATATTTCTAGATGTCCAAGAGATGGCTTTTTCGGGTATCTCCTCTTGTAGGAGTCATCCTTCCAGTGGTGCATATTCGGGGATGTCTTATCTCGGGCTTTTGCGTTCTCTATGCGTGTTAGAGTTGTAAATATTTATAGTGCTGTTTGTGTGACAAACTATAGTCGGTTTGGAGCTCTACAAATGTGAGGTCTCCTTTCCGTATTATGTCACCCAATGTTGAGATCTCGATTGTGTTCCAACCTATTAAACCCTACAGTTTTGTGAATTCAGGCAGTCGCTTATCCTCCCATAGCGGCGTGGATCTGGTTAGTCTTTTCTCCCATTTCATCCGTCTCTCTGCCCCCTTCCAGGCTTTAATTGCCCTCTGTGTGGCAGGTAATAAGCCTTGCGTTCCCGCACCCCCATATATATAGCATAAATAAAAGTGTTTCAGAAATTGGAGCCTTTCCAGGACATATGTAGGGTGGTCCCCAGGTGCATGTACCCATTCATTGATGACTAGTAGATGCGCTGCCCTTTAGTAGGCCTGTATGTCTGGGAGAGCATTTCCCCCCATTATATTGGTTACGCTGCAGTGTTTGGAGTGCCACTCAGGGGTGGCCACCAACCCATACTAATGTGCGCACTTCATCATTTACTTCCCTAAATATTGCGTCTGTGATTTTGTACTATGCATTTTGAAGGCTGTAAAGTAATTTAGGGAGCGTGATCATTTTATACATATCTGCTCTCCCTTGCAGTGTCAGGGGGAGGCTTCTCCATCTGACCACATCCTCGCGAAATTCCGCTGAGACTCGCTACATATTATGAGTGAGGCATTCTGCCTCATTCGTAGAGATATGTAGTCCTAAGTATCTGAAGCCGTCTTTAGCTATATGTAGGCATTTCGGGACAAAGTATGTGTCTATGGGGCTCCCAACAGGGTACAGGCTGGATTTACCCCAATTGATGTTATATCGTGCGTATTTGCCAAACTCCTCAACCAGGTGAAGTATAAGGGGTAGTGTTGTGTCAGGGCTGGAAATATAAAGGAGGATATCATCTGCATGGAGGGAAATTCGTACATCAATCACCTGTCCTTTATCGTCCTGAAAACCCTTTATTTCTGAGGTAGTTCTGATTAGGAACGCCAATGGTTCTAAAACCAGCGCAAAGAGCAGGGGGGATAATGGACAGCCTTGTCTGGTACCTCTTTGGATGGGAAAGTCTGCAGACTTTACACCAGTGACTAACTTTTGCTCTGGGCTTCGTATATAGCAGGTCAACCCAGATTTGGAAGTTCCGTCCAAAGCCAAGTTTTTAGAGTACTTGCCTCATGAATGGCCAGTGCATCGTACCAAAGGCCTTCTCTACGTCTAATGACAGCAGCATCAGCGGGACGGGTCCTCCTTTCACTGTATCTAGCCAGTTTGCCAGTCTGCGCAGGTTAAGATGAGTGGCCCTCTTGGGCATGAAACCTGACTCGTCTGTATGAATCAATGAAGTAATCACTGTTAAAAAGTGCATCGCTAAATTAGAAGCTAAGATCTTAGTTTCAGTATTTAGTAAGGAAATGGGGTGATATGATCCACATTTCTCTAGGGGTTCGCCTGGTTTTCGTAGAACCACCACTGTGGCATGGCAAAGATCTGGCTACAGCGTACTCTTTTGCTGCCAGGAACATGTTTAGTAACTGGGGGGCCAGTAAGCTGCTGTTTTGCTTGACAAATTCTGCTTGTAGGCAGTTTGGTCCTGGCGTTTTTCCAGATTTTTGTTTATTGATGGCGTCTTGTATTTCCGCAAGGGTGAGGTCAGTCTCGAAGGCCTCGCTGTCTTCTTGTCGCAGAGTGGGCATCTCTATATTACTTGGATATACACGTATTTGAACCTCGTCTACTGTCGGTCTAGCTTCGTATAGGTCCCCGTAATAGCGCTCGAAGGATCCCGCTATGGTGTGTGCCGTTGTGAATCTATTATCCGCTTCTGCTATCTGGCTTACCCAATTCACCTCTTTCTTTCCGACTCAGCCATGCTAGGAGTCACCCTGCTCTATCTCCCATCTCATAAAGCCTATGGGGTGTCGCGTGGATTTGGGCCTTTACTTACCCTTCCGTCAGAGCCCGAAGTTCCCCTCGTGTGACTTCAAGTTTTCGCAACAGTACTGCCTCGGTATCGGGATTGATGTTTCTCTCCATTTATAAGAGCTTACCCTCTAGAGCTTCTATTTGGCGCGTTTCTTCCCTTCGGTTTTGGGCAATTACATCCTGTAGTCTGCCCCGAAGTACCGCCTTATAGGCCTCCCAAAGAGTGGCGTCCAAAGACACAGAGCCCTCATTCTCTTGGAAAAACAGCCTAGTCTCCGTCGTTATTACGCCTTGTACTGCTTTATTTTGGAGCTCCCATGCATGCAGTTTCCAGTCTGTATGCTGTCCACGTCCTCCTCCCCCCACTGCCAACCATAACGGAGAGTGGTCGAAAATGCCCCTTGAAAGGTAATCTACTTTGTTTACTATATGGATGTCACTTGTCGGGGCAAATAGGTAGTCGAGCCGGGAGAAGACCTTATGTGCCCCTGAAAAGTACGAATAACTGCACTCTAATGGGTTGTGTTGCCGCCAGATATCGGTCAATCCAAGCGTCCTAATAAAGTCTGCCAAAGGGGTAGGGATGCGGGTTCCTGTGGCAATGTGTGAGCGATCGAGGTGTGGCTCAACAACATCGTTAAAGTTACCTCCAACAAAATGTGTGGATGCGCAGAATTCTAGTAATATCATTGCGACAGCTTGCAATGTGGGGGTTTACAGTCGTGGCGGAGCATAAACACTGATTAAGGTAGTCCCTCGCCGCCTCAATGTACCCTGAACGGCAACGTAGGTCCCATTGAGGTCTACCCAGGTTTTAGTTATACGAAAGGGTTGGGTTTTCCTAATTAGTATGGCTACTCCTCACGCCCCTGGAGAAAACCCGGCATGTGCCAAAGTGGTGTAGGACCCCTCCCCAGAAATTTGCAGTGTGTACCATGGAGATGAGTTTCTTGCAGTAACACTATGTCAGGTTTGAGTCTCCTGAGGTATCTATTGACTAGGCCTCCTATTAATCTTATTACCTAGCCCATTAATGTTCCATGTCATCACTGTGTATGTCCCATCGTCTTGTACGTGTGTGGGTTGTGATGACGGTACCTGCTGCTAGCTGGCTGCAAAACATGCTGGACAACGAAACTGTAGATTTCCCCACCCCAAATCCTGATTCCCCCCCACCCCACTTTCTCCCACTACCCACGCCTGTCTCCTGGACCGTCAACATGACAACTCGGCGTCAGTATCATGAGAGAAGTCTGCAGACCCCCCCCCTCCCCATCCCTTTAACCCCTATATGATTAACTCAACCAATAAAGGATATACAACGTTGCTAAGAGAAAAGTTCTGCTCAGTCGCCTCTGAGCTCTGGTAAGTCGGGGGGGGGGGGCATCAGTGGCCATTCTGTGGGAGATCTGTCCCTGGCTCATGCCTGTATTTTAGACTTCTTTGCCACTTTTGTCTTGTGGTTGTTGCGAGTTGCTGTCCACCTCCTGTGCCTCCGCGCCCGGCTCCTCATGACGGTGAATGTCCTTGAGAAGTGGATGGTGGCTGTTGGTGTCTGCCTGAGACTCTTTATCCGAGTGATCCGTATGTATGCTGTCACCTCGGTTGGAGTCGGTTTCCAACTGAAGCATGTGTCGATTCTCCATCTGAGGCCATCTCCTTAACCTATACGGGCTTCCGACAGCGCGATGTCCTACTGTTTTTTCTGTCCTCGTGAGAGTACTCTTTTCTTCTTTGTCCTCTGTGGCCTGGGCTCCCATCTTGGTGCCTTGTCATTGGGTTGTGAC
This sequence comes from Triturus cristatus, assembly GCF_964204655.1. Classification (NCBI taxonomy): domain Eukaryota; kingdom Metazoa; phylum Chordata; class Amphibia; order Caudata; family Salamandridae; genus Triturus; species Triturus cristatus. The sequence continues at coordinate 967,039,998 of NC_140589.1, forward strand.
TCATTAGTTCTCTCCTTTTGTCAAAATCTGGGTCGTTCCTCCAGCCAGGCCCATGCATCTTCTGGGGTTTGTAAAAATGGAGTTGAACCTTGGAAAATAACTAAGTTTGGACAGAAAAAGGAGCATATATTGAATCTGCATGGTTCCCAGCTTAGCCTTCAGAGTCAAACGTTTTCCTCACTTTCTGCACCTCTCTTGAGTAATCAGGGAAAAGCATTACCTTGGCGTTGGCCATTTTGAGTTCCCCTACTCGTCCCGACTCTCTAAGTATTGTGACCGGTCTTGGTAGTTTAAAAGTTTTGCAATCATTGGATATGGTGCGGCCCCCGGTGGCAGTCTGACATTCAACATCCTGTGTGCCCATTCAATAATAAAGCACGGTGAGAATTTTGCAGCCGGTAGGGTGTCTCGCAACCATGATGTAAGGAATGATCTAGGGTCAGAGCCCTCCAGTACTCCCAGCACTCCAATAAAGCAGAGATTATTTCTACGGGCCTTGTTTTCCGCGTCGACCTTCCACATCACCGCTCTCATGCTAGCCTTTAAGTCTCTGATATCGGAGTGGAGCGTGCGTGTTGTATCCTTCACCTCTGCGATACGAGTTTCCGTTTGGGTTACCCGGTCCGCGATGCTGCGTACATCTTGTCTTAGCAGAGTCACCTCTGATCTTATCTCCGCCATTTTACCTTCTATTGCCTCTCTGGATGCGTGGATGGCTTGAAGGATGGATGCATAATCTGGCGACCCTGCTGACTCGCCTTCAGGTTCTGATGGCAGCGGGATCACTTTCGTATATTTGTCCATTTTCCCTTGTTTTAGGGTTTTGGGTTCATTGTCCCTAGCCATTATTGGATTCGGCAGAGGTGAGTCGTCCACTGTACTTTCATGCATCTTCAATTCGCCCCCTTGTCTGGGCTTGGCTCTCAGTCCCGTGTGAGTCACTGCCGGATTTGCCTCGTCGTAATTCCAGGCTCTTGGCCAATGTTTTCGCCTCTAGTTATTGTCCGTATTGCATTTCTTTGGTGTCTTCGAGCCCCCCTGGTGGCCAGGCAATAGAGTATAATGAGGCCTGCTTGCGTTAGATACCTCTCCCCATTGCTCACATAGGGTTCTGTCAATTCATCTGCTGTCTGACTTTTGGGAGACTTAGTGTGTGACCTGGGTCACTGTGTCAGAAGCCGTTCCTGTGTCTAGGTCCAAGACCACGGCGAAGACCCGGGACCGATCCTGGGCAAGTGTCTCACCGTGGCCCCCGCCCCAGCTGGTTGTCCGGCAGTGAAAGGTAGGCCTGGCAGAGTCTCCTGCGTCAGTGTCTGGATTAAGACTCTCGGGTCGGGTCAACACCTGGTCTTCGGTCCTCCCCTTGTGCAAAGCGATGCTGTTGCTTCACCGCCCAGTGTCTGGTGTCAGGCCTCCACATCTATTCCAGGGTGGCCTCAGCCTCATATCTGTATGTGTCTGCCGACCTCACCAGCAACCTGGTGATGGGATGTCAGCCCGCTGACCCCTCTCACACTTCCACACTGTCTGGCATGCCTGGCTCCGGACTGGGCTCAACACCGCATTGCCTCACCTCTAATCATCTCCGCGTTTTTCAGGGTCGCCTAAACTGACTGTTCATGTGTTCACCGTTGCTCCCGGGGTGAGTCTGGCGGCTCCTGGTTTAGGGGATCCCTCCTTTTCACTGGTAGGATACAGCGGGTCCCTCTTACGGTCAGCCAGTCTGTCTCCGGACCCCTAGTATAGTTGTCTGCCCAGTCTCCCAGTCGGTGGCGTGCCCCGCTGCTTCTTTTAAGCCCTACGGGCTGTCTAGGGGTAGAGCGCCCTCCTGCAGTCTCCTTCGACAGTCTCTGGGCCAATTTTCATTGCAGGCAGCCGCGCCATCAAAGTATGTGCCATACATTCCAGGGACCCCTTGGTCAGTTGCCTTCCCACAGGAGCCATCTCACTCTCCGGACTCACATGAGGATTTACCCATCGCGGCGTTTGGGCAATACATGCTCAGTATGCATCCTGCGGTGGGGGTTAGTTGGCGCTCGAGCACTAGCGCACACTTTCTTGCGTCCTCCGATCAAGCCCGGGATCTCGCAGTTCCTCCGGCGGCAGATTCAAACTCTAGGTGGTCCCAGTCATTGTCCCCTCACTCACCGCTGGTGCTTGATGCCCCCCTGCTGGCGTCCTGTGCCGGATCAGCCATAAGTCGTCAGTTTATCGGGACTCGCTCATAGTTAGGATGCCATCATGGACGGCCCTCGCCGATTCGGTTCGCCCTCAATTTCGTTCGCCTCCCTGCCTTGAGTGGCGCGGTAACAGCTCCTGGTGGGGGCCAAGGTCACAGGAGACATGTGGAGTTAGAAATCAGTCATAAAATGTGGCTTTAGGGGCATGATTATGTTCAGGATAGTCGTCCAGTTGCCGGAGCTCCGACAGACGCAGCTACTTTGCCATGTTGTTGGCTACGCCCCCCAGCCCTCTAACTTTGTAACCCTTTCAAGCCACCCAAATTATTTTGTTAAAGTTAAAGATAATGGATTACACTAATCCAAGATGCTGTCTTTATTGAGGGGACTTCAAGTCCCACAATTATCTGCAGCATGCTCTGGAGAGGGGGAGGAGGAGGGCCCTGCATGCCACCAACTACTATAAAGGGCATAATCAACACCCGCTGGGTAGGAGGCTGTTTGCTGAGGGGACACCAGACCCCATAATTCTCTGCAGCACACTCTGGAGAGGGGGCGGATAAGGGCCCTGTATGCCACTAGGCCCAAAATAGTGAATCAATACATGCTGCACCAGATGCGCCCAGGTTAAGCCTAGGGAAAGGGCAGGATCATCTGTGCCTGGAAGAGGCACATGCTTGGCCACCCCCCTTTGCCCTTCATATCCAGAACTAACTGCCTTGAAGTGAGACTATTGTATTATGACTCTTGACCTTTCCCTCGGTTAATCTTCGAGACTTGAGCGTAGGAACTATATGGAGGAGTACAAGAGTTTTGGCCAACATTTGTTGGGGATCTATTGTTTTGTAGCCATCTGACTTTGTATTGTGAAGGCTTATAGTGATCTTGTGTAGTGAGATTGATTGCTACCTTTGCGGTTAGTATTTTAAATGGGGGAAAGGATGGCAGTTGAGCCCTGCAAGGGATGCTTAAATAAAAAAAACTGCCAAACCAAACACAGATAATTGCACACTAGATGAAATTGAAAGTGTGACTGAGGAGGTTGAAACCTTGATTAACGCTGGGTAGACAGACTGGGAACAATCAAAGAAATGACAATCCTACATTGAAAAACATTTAAAAAAAAAAAAAAAAACACAAAAGCAGCCCCGCATACACAGCTACCCAAGGACACCACAAACGCTCCAGATGCTTTGGGTAGAGTCAGGCGCATCCAGGAGGCCCGACACCCCAAGTCCCACTCAAAGTAAATGTGCTTTGTCAAAACAGATTTACTCCATTAGAATGGCGCCTTAGTTGTGCACATACAAGAGCTAAAGGAGGAATTTAAAGGTCCTAAGGGAAACAGTAGCCGTCCTGCATAACAATAGCTGCCAGGTGTTATAAGTCATACACTGCCCCACTAGTGGAAGGGGGGAAAAGGTTGCAGTGGCACCTTACCTAAAAGTAGTTTGAAGGATGTTTGAAGATCACTTAAAGCTTGATTGGACAACAGCTATAATGCCAAGGCCTCAATAGCCACAATACATACAACCTCTGAATGCTCAAATACTGCCAGGCATAGCACAGCATGTTGTGTATAATTGTCCTCCTTTAGTATATCCTAATCCAAATAGATCTCAGATGTTGATAGCCAGAGTTCCCAATATGACCAACAAAATAGTCACTCCTACTCCTTAATAAGGGACATAGAATGATTGTAAAGACTACCATCTTAGGCACCACAAGTATGATGCATTGACAAAAGGTTCTGTGTCCAAACCACGTAAGTGTATGTCAGTGTTTTTGGTAATGTCCCCAAACGTTCTGGATCAATAGGAGAAGATGAGAGCTCATTAGTCAATAAGTTGAAACATTGGATTTGGAGCATATGCCACTGCAAAACTATATGCTCTGATAGAATTAGTGCAAAGCAACACTCCCCTAATGGAAGCAAATTTGAATGGACTGAGCTACTGTTAGATGGGAAGTTGGTAGACAGTTTAGTGGGGTTAGATCTTCGAACTTCTAGTCGTGGGAAAAGTGGAATACCGTTTAAACATAATTATCCCTGTGGGGAGACTGTGTTGACTATGATCCAAGCAATCATGGACTGTGATGGGGAGAACGCGGTAATTGTGTCTAAATCACCTGTGACCTCTGGTAGAGAGTGGTTAGGCGGTGGGGATTCTGTTTTTAGTTGAGTGGAATGACTGAGTTCAGTTGGTTTGGACTGATCCAAGACATCCTTGGTGGATAGTGACAAGGGGAACCTCTGTCTTTTTCCTACTGGCTCAGCTCTAGATCTAGCTAATTGTAAATGCCCTGTCCAGGGGCCTAAAGCTAAAAAAATATATTTGACAGAGCAACACCATAATTTATTTATGTTGGACACCGAAGGTAACTGTTTAAATATAATATCTTGGAATATTGGATTATATTCCAATTTACTGGATCCCGGTTGGGGGAACTTCATAAGCAAATATGATTTATGTCTTCCAAAAGACTTAGGGTGAGAGTTGCAATTCTGGTTGGGGTATTTAAACTATAGCATTGACGCCTCGTAAAGGAGGCTGGGTATCCCTTTGGTGGCCTGATGATATCTGTCAAGATAGGGCTGAATTGTGAAAAACAAACCTTTAAGATACACCTCCTGTGATATCCAAGGCATTTGTCTTTAGATTCAAGACAACTTCTAAACATCTACAATGTGTATAGCCATTCAGCAGGAGGTAAGGGGGGCCCTGAAACGATACATCACTTAGAACATTTAACTGATCAAATTGATGGAATAACTTCCCTTATACTTGCAGATGATTTTAACACAACGTTTGTGACACTTGATGCATCAGGGTCCTCTGACCAATGATGAAGATGAGCAGTGGGCAATACCTGAACTCCAGGTAGCGCCTATTAAACACTGAACAGCTACTGCTATATAGTTCAATTCTCGGCCATTGGTTCTAGGGCTTACGGCATGCAATGGGGGCAGACGGGGACATCAGACCTATAACAGACACAATTGCACTAGCTGTAGCGACTACATACTTCAGGATCTAAGGCTCTGTAAGAATCTGGTTGACATGACTATTAGAGACCATAAAGCCATCCACCTGATTTTTTTGTCAACTTTACTGTCCATGGCTGAGCTTCAGTGCCAGGAAATTGGGACGGAACTAGGAGTAACAAACAATAGATTTTATGTAAAGTGGGAGTCTTTCTTGCATCAGCCAAAGCTATTAGCTAAAATGTTTAGAGAAGTGGCTTATGGTTTAGATTCCTTATCTTATCTATCCAGCGTCCCTGAAACACTGGGCAAAGTGGTGAGCCTCATGTTGAACTATTCAAATCCCTGAAGAACTATTTTAGGAGAAAATAAAATCAGCTTGCACCATTCAAAAGAAATTAAAATGGCTCAATTTGGAGTGCAAGGGGGCGAAAGAAAAATTAATAGCTGCCATTAGGTTGCATGACAGTGAAGTCACAAGTGTAACTAGACAAGCATATAAGACCCTCTCTCAAGCCAAAAAGGAGAGAGGATAAAACTGGGTTGAACTCACTGAAGCAGAGAGCACAGGGGAATACAGGCTGTTATGGCATGTGAGATGCCACATTCACTGTGGAGTATTTTATTCAACCCAAAATGTGGATAGAGCATTTTAACAGCTTTTACTCATCCAACATAGTTTGATGTGATGATGCTGGGCAGCTGCTGCTTTGATCCCCGCTAATGAAATAGAGCCTTTGACAGTAACATTTGCATAGACATTACATGCAATAAAAGCTACTTTTCCAAAGAAAGCTTCACGCCCCGCTGCAATACCAGGCAACCTGTTTTTATCCGAACCAGTGATTTGGGGCTCCTTTATCAATACAATTTCAAATGCTATCTTGGCTGGCTTTGACTTACCACCTTCATGGGTTGGGGCCGAGATCATCCCTATTTACAAAAAGGGATCTAGGGAATGTCCGTGTAATTACAGACCCATAGGTCTGGCAGACAGTATGCAAAACATTTTCTGCAGACAGATTTTAGAGAAGCTTCAGAACTTGGTGTTCAAAATGATATCCTCTAACATCTTCAAGCTGGCTTTAGGAAAAAGGGCCAGCATAATCTATCAGGTTTTCAGGCTATATTATTGTCTTGAGAAGTGGTCACCAATATGTAGTGTCTATAAATATAAGTTGGTGTTCAACCTGGTGCCAAGGTCCAAGTTGTGGTTAGTTCTTAAATATAGAGAGGAAAACAGGTTGGCGATTCTAATAAGATATCACTACAATTCCTATGCAAAAGTAAGATGGGGCTCTAAGGGAGAGTTAGCTGAACAAATACCAATTGGGAAGTGGATGTAGCAGGGTTGCGTCTGTGTCCCAACTCTGTTTTCAATGTATATTAATGGCGCAGGGGTTTTCTTGCGTTCTTCCTGCAGCTATTTACCAAAGCTGGCTAGAAAGCAGTACCAGCCGTTCTGTTCGCAGATGACAAGTTATTGACCAAGACTTTTAGGGGGGTCTACAGAATCTGGTGGATTGCTTTGGAGTTCTCTGCAGAGGGGACTGGAGGTAAAAACGAAATATATGGCTTTCAATCCCCATAGAATTTATCCAGGCACTCCCAACCTGGATGGGGTGAATTTAGAGAGAGAATGAAGAACTTTGAATATTTGGGTGTGAAACGGGCTTCTAAATTGTTATGAAAATGCAGATCGACAAATGTACTCTAAAAATGTCACACTATAATTTGGATACATTAAGAGCCCATAGATCATTAATGGGCAGAGCTGTCACCTGTATTACAGATTTATAACACACAATAAGTTGGAGCAGCCCTCTATGGTGCTTAGGTGTGGGGCTAACAAAAGGCAGAAGGACTCGCTTTAAATGAAAGGAAGTTATTGAGGCCATTGATCAACATGCAACCTAGTACTCCAATATTACCACTAAATATGGATAAGGGGGATTAAGTCAGTCTCTCATCGGGCTAATTTAGGAGCAGTCCTTTACTGGAGAAGACTGTGGCAAATGGAGAAATTGGTCATATACATAAATGCACTGGAAGAGATATAAAGTCTTCGAGAGTCATGCGGCTACATCATGGTTGAAATATTTAGCCTCTCCTCTGGATCCGTGTCCCCTGAAAGTGTTGAAATCATGTCAGGATACGTTATTACCTCCTTTGCTGGAGGTGATGAACGACAGGGGACCTTTCCAGTAACCTGGAAAAAGGCGACAGTGAGGCCCTTGCTTAAGAAGCCCGCCCACCTTGGACCCAGAAATACTGAAAAACTTCCGTCCGATATCTCTGCTGCCCGCTCCAGCTAAAATGCTCGAATCCCACCTGAATTTTTATCTGTCGGCCTTTCTGGACTCCTCTGGTTATCTGAACAACTCTCAACATGGTTTCAGAAAATTCCATAGTACGGAGTCGGCACTTACTATGGTGGTGAGCAACATCCGACTGAAGGTGGACCAAGGTCAGACCACTCTTTTGGTCCTATTGGATCTTACGGCAGCCTTCGACACCCTGTCTCCCTCAACTTTAACATCTCGTTTGAGGGAGTTAGGAGTAGCGGGCCCGGCCCTGAGCCTTCTGTCTTCTTTTTTAGAGCGAAGAGAGCAGAGGGTCAAGCTTGGAGAGTTCCTCTCCCCTGCTAAATCCCTGCAATGTGGGGTTCCACAGGGGTCGGCCTTGAGTCCGACCCTGTTCAACATCTATGTGGCCCCACTTGCTAGGCTTGTGAAATCTCTGGGGGTGGAGGTGGTGTCATACGCCGATGATACCCAAAATATGGTGTCCTTCGCTCATTCGGCCTGCACCTCCGCTCTCAACTTAAGGAACTGAATGCAAGCAGTTGCAGAATGGATGATTCAAAATTCCCTGAAGCTGAACGGCGAAAACACGGAGGTGCTGATTTTTGGTAACAATCAGGATATCTGGTCCAATGAGTGGTGGCCCCCATCTTTGGGAACTTGCCCTATGCCATCTTGTTCGGCTAGGAATCTCGGCGTTATATTTGACACCTCACTGAATATGACTCTACAGGTTAACAGAACGGTGGCCACTTGTTGGGGGGTCATCAAGATTCTGAGGAGAATTGTTCACTATCTCTCCCCTCAGGCTCGTAAGCAGACGGTAGTTGCTCTAGTGGGTTCAAGATTGGACTACTGTAATGAGTTGTATGCTGATATCAACAAGGGTCTTATCTCTCGCCTCCAGGTGGTACAGAATGCCGCAGCAAGATTCATTATCGCCGCACCCATTTTGTCCTCGGCTACTTTAGCCAGAAAAAGTCTGCACTGGCTTCCAATCCAGCAGAGGATTTCTTTTAAACTCCTATGTTTAGTGTTTGGAGCCCTTTTCTCTGGATCCTCTAACGCACTTGGCTCTTTGCTAACCTTCTATACTCCGAGCAGGAGCCTGCGTTCTTCTGAGAAGAATTTTTTGGTAGTTCCCCGGGTAAAGAAAGTCAGATGGGGCGGTAGAGCTTTCTCCAATTTGGCTTCCCGTTTATGGAATGCCCTTCCCGCAGAAATTAAGGCTCAACCGTTACTATTTCAGTTTAAAAAAGCGCTCAAAACATGGTGTTTTATTAAGGCCTACCAGTAAGCAAGTCCATTCTATCTATCTAGCTTTTGGTTAGGCGCCTTGATGCCCACTGGGCTGAGTTGCGCTTTATAAATCTGTTTTCATTTCATTTACATACACAATTGCATCAGCTGGGTTTAGATACCCTTTGGAAGCAGACCTTGCGATGCCACCTCTATTCCAAAATATGGTATTAAGGACAAATTCTGGTCTGTTTTACAGTAATAGGCTGTGGTAAATATGGGACTTTGTAGGCTCACAGGTGCTTTTTTTAGATTTTAAATGTATTTCAGATTTTGAAACTTTTTAGATATTATATGTATTACCAACCAGCACAGATCGGCATGAAACGTACAATGTAGAATCTAATCTAGAACATTTTCTAAACATTTAAACAGCACCAAAGATATTAGAAAATAAAAAAATGTATTTTCAATGTAAACTCTGACCTCAAAGTAAATAGAGTTGTCATTGCATCTATCTATCAATCTATCATCTACCTTTCTATAAACTATCATATATCTCTATAATCTATCTTCTATCTCTCTATCTATCTATAGAGAGAGAGAGGGGGGAGAGAGAGAGGGAGAGATAGAGACAGACAGAGGCCATCGTATAATATGCTACTTTTGTAAATTTATTTTTTTTGGAAGTGTCATGATTCACGAGATGAGAAGCCTCCAGCGTGGTCATGACATGCCTCCCCTCTTAAGAATTGTAATAAGGAACAAATCATACTCTACGGTTTTAAGTCGGAAAATGGCAACAAAAAGAAAAAAGTGTTGTATTTTTGAGGACCAGGTGGTAGGATATAGAACATTGCTTTTCTACAGGGTTGACTCACTCTCTTATATTATGGGATGCATTTGCAGTCAAGACCTTATTGTATTAAAAAGTCCACCTAGATCTCACACGACAAAAAGAAACTAATTGATGCTTAGAGCCTGGTTTTTATTTGATATTATGGATGTGTTCCTCTATTCTTAAAACAAGACCAGTCCGGAATGCTGTGCTTGTTAATGGGGTAAAATGGAGCGGCACATGCCTCTGTATACTTGAGACTGTTGATTCCAATGCTTGGTTGATTCCACATCCCATCAGTGGTTTACATGATTTCCCACATAAAGGGACGATCCAGACTTTTACTTTACCCACTGCATCTCCGTTCCGACAAAATAATGGACTCATGCTGGTTTCCTGTGACATTGCGGTACTTTTTTTTAACCTGACTCTACTCTGTATTTTGGTAATATGCCACCTTTAGCTTTACCCTTCTGTGTTCAACGGAGCTAAATTTAATAAGGGTAGAATGCAGGACCAAAGTTCTTGCACAAGAAACTTGTGTATGATGACTAGTCCGTGCCAAACAGTGACTAGTCCCATCAGTGTATGCGCCATAGGCCATGAGCATATGCAAGTTCATTTTTACTGTGTAAGCCGTTTAATAATAACCAATATTTCATCTTCGGCATTTTTTTTAGGGACCTATGGTGTACTTTCTGACTTGGATTGTGCAGCGGCACGAAGCCAAATTGCTGTTGAAAAATGTTCGGTTTTTCATTTCCATGCTCAGCGGCAAAGGAAAAATCTATGTAAATATGCTCATCCTAAAAGTTACAGGTGGTTGTGCCTCTCTCGGACAAGCAAATAGATTCAAAATGCATTCTTTTAGTAAATTAAGCTATTCACTAAATATGCACCTTAACCAAATTTTCTGATTGTGTATCTAATACAGGCTAGAAAGACCGGGATTCTGCTCTGTATAAACTCCAAGGCACACATTGCTAAGAATATGACATGCATAAACTTTATACAACTATACATAAAGCAGAAAATGTTTCTTCATCCATGAAGCTTTCATTCTCTTAGAGGCCTTCTAAGGTAACCATGTATTTTTTTAGCTCACTCAATATCGCAATCTACAATTGAATGCGTAACCAGTCTAAGCATTACAATATACTGGCTCTACATCACTGCGCTCCTGAACTGGCTGACTTACTGGGTGGATTAAATATTAGTTCCTGTTCACCTTCAAAACGCTTACATGGCTTTGACTTTTTAATTAAATAATCATTTTTTCCAAAAATGTCATTCTACAGAGCCTAAACCTGCATGTCTAATTTTTGTGAATGTAAAACGAAAGCACAGAACTTCCCGGGAACTGTGCTTTCCTTTTATTCAATAAATATTTAGGCCTCACCTAACATTGCTGCGCATATGCGCAGCTCGCTCAGTGAGTTTTATTGCTAATGAGTTTCAGTAGAGGGCTTGAAGCCCCGCCCCTCATTTCCATTGGCCGGTGTCACCGTTTAGGCCTGCCATTGTAAATGAGGGTTTTTGGTTGCCGCCCTTTGGACTGCGACCCGGACTGGGGCGCCTGCTTCACGGCTGTCGTGAAGCACTTTCTTATCTTTATGGGGCCATGTGTTTAAACAATAAAGACAAGAGATCGATGCTTGGTTTTAAGAATAGCCTTCACATACATGGCTGCACAGTAATGGACGTTGGCGCCTCTTGAAGGAGACAATGTTGTACACAAGAGTACGCTTTAAACTATATCCTCTGTGTGGGACTAGAGGGTACAGAGAGAGTCCTGGCCGACCCTCTATTACAATTTGCTCTTTTCTCAAAGGTTCCATTAAAGAGCCAAATGTTCACATTACATGGGTTACAAAACAGAGACACAGGACTTGTAAATATGCCCCAGAATTCGGAGGCAATTTCTGCGCAAAAACTCCACACCTACACACGTATGTTTGGTCTTGCGAGAATGCACCATCCAGACCGGTTTCACTCATTATCTGCAGCGGTTCATCTCAGAGGGAAGCTGTGCAGCTCATTGTTGTCACAGGCCTCAGAGTGTCACAGGCCGTCACGAAGTAGGAAAAAAGTTTTGTGAGTGGCTGCAGTGTTGCGGACCCCGTCCCTTCAACGCGGTGAGGCAGCTCCTCCCTGGGGCAGGGCTGGCACCAGTGTTAGGGCACCTCTCCTGCACAGTCACCCAGAGAAGGGCAGCAGGCTGTCGACAGCCTGCCCTGGATGCTTATCAAGCAGGGAGGGGCGTGGAAGTCAGTGCCCAGGGGCCCTTCTCTGCCCGCAGGATAAGTGGGGTGGCCTAGCTTGTGCTGCTTGCACATCCGCGCACGCCATGGAGCCCCCGGGGGCTGCCGCTTTTGGTCCAGAATGGTAAGTGCCCCCCTCCTTCCCCTGTGTGCACGCGCACACACACAACCACACACACACACACATACTTCTGTGCCGGAGGTACCTGGCTCCATTGAGGCGCTTCAACCATACAGCGGCGAGCGCACTGGGGTGAGGGTCAAACCGCAGGATGAGAGTGTATCGGGGGTAGGAGGAAGTGTCGCTCTGAGGGAGAGGGACTCGTATCAATTGTGCAGCCGGTGCAGTTACACCGGGATCCCAGTGTCCGAAATGCGCAATGGATCTCAAATATGACCAAATAAGAGGATGTGGGGGCCCATTCCCTGGGTTGCACTAGGATGTACAGCATATTTGCTTCGCCAGTTTGGCGAGGGTCTCACTGGCGGGAATAAGTAGCGCCTGGTGAGGGAATTGCCCTCTGTAAACTGTACCTCCTCTGATAAAAGAGGGCACAGGGTAACGTGGGGGGGCACTCCTATAGGGGAGCATCTTGTTTAGGTAAGCTGTACCCCTAGGCAGAGGAGCATGCTGGGGGGCTAGGGCTACTGCTAGGGCTCCAACAGTCACTGGTGCTATTTTATGAATAATTCTCGAATTCCGCGGAAAGGTATAAGGAACTCTCCGGTGGTAGCACTAGCAGTTCTCACACCTTTTGACACGTCGAGGCCGAGACCGGTGTTTGGCACATCCTTAACTCTTTCCTCACCTGGGAGTTTGAGGGCTGCTGGACACCGCTTTCGTACACAGGCCATGACCCGTTGAACAGAGTGGGGCCCCGCCTAAGAAGACATGCAACAAGGCTTTGCACAGCTGCCAACAGGTTTGCAACTGGAATCCTGAAGCAGCAATACCAGTAGATTTTGATTGAACCCTACTGAAAGGGCTGGGGGGGTACGGAGGCCGGCAAGGGACAGCAGACCCTGCCGTCACAGTCTAAATTAAAGGCCTGTGGTACATGAGGCTTTAATGCGGAGTTAACGCCCTACTGTGACTGAGAAGGCCAGAAAAGGAGACACTGACGCACCTTCAACCGTGGGGCCGTGAGGCGCACTGAGTGTAACCGAGGCACTCAGTTATGGGGTCTCTCGATATCGCTCCTGTCTGCCCCCCCTTCCGTTCCATCTTTTCTTTCTCACTCTGTCAGTCTCTCTCTGCCCTTCTTTCCCGCTCTCTCCAGTGTCTACCTCATGAGTCTCTCACTCGCCCTCCCCCTTCTTCAGCCCAGCGTCCACCCTCTGTCTCCTCCTCTCGTGTTCACCCCTCCTCACCCCCATCTCTACTCCTTCTGTCTGCTTATCGTTCGTCAACTCTCTTCCATTCACGCTCTCTCACTCTCATCCTCCTCTTCCTCCCCGTCTCCCCACTGTCCTCCCCTACTCTCCTCACTGCCCTACCCCCACCCATTCCCGCCAGCTCTTTCTTCCTCCACAAGCAGTAAAATGTGCCAGAGAAAAATACCGGAATAGAAACAAGCATTAGCATAGCCAATAGGTCTCGCCTTTGGGACCTTAGAAGTGTTCTTTTTTGATGGGCACGGGGAGATTAAGTGATTTGCCCAGAATCCCAGGCTGCAAGGGTGTCCAAGGGAAAGCCATTTGTGGGTTGGTAATACGTTTTTATTACAGAGTGCTGCCAGGTCCAGACGATAAATGCAGACCGTGTAACATCGGCAGTGCAGACACAGGTCGCCAGACAGTTACCAGTAAATCGCACTCTGTACAGCGTCTCAGGCTCCCCGCCCCCTCCCCTCCAGGGCGGAATCTGAGGTTTTTCCCTCTCTTTCATCACTGTACCAGGGGCCTGGGAACACTGCCCTTCTCCCAGCTGCACCGCACCCTGCTGCTGGCTCACCTGCCAGGGAAGACCAGATAGCGCTTTGCACCGAGTGAACCCTCCGGCTTTTGGGAGCTAGCGCCCTCCTGTGCATTCTAGATGGGCTCACGTAAGGCGAGTGCCGCTGGACTGCAGGAACGGGCCTGAATCTTTCACACCAAGGGCTTGGATTAATTTATCTCTTCCTAATAGTTCCTGGGAGGATGGGCCGGGTGGCTGATTCATCGGAGACAGCTCCTTTCACAGGTAAACGGCACGTTTCCTGTCTTTTTTGTAAAGTTTGTATTCGTTGCTATAGTCATGCATACACCGGAGGCGAACGGTACACTTGAAGGGGTGCACCAAAAGACGTTCTATGTCACCATCACCTTTGATTAGGTGTTTTGACCCTCGGGTTGTGCCGTATGCTGTGTTGTATGCCGGTGACGCAACAGACAGCATGAGCCAGCCAGCCAAAGGATGGATGGCACATAACTGTCCAAAACTAAATGTGCTTAGAGAAAGTTCCTGGGCCAAGGAAAAGAAACTGCGTGCTGGGACAACAAGGTCTGGCTGACCGGCCTTGGTTATTTTTGGTTTCTGGTGGCTAAATAAAAAACAGCATTTGCAATGCAATAGGTCTCGCATTCACGCGAGTTTGTGCTATTGACATTGGAAATAACAATGCCTTTTATTTTTGTTTTAAAAACCTAAATAGAAGGCATTGTCATTTACAATGCCAATAGCTCAAACTAGCGTAAATGCGAGACCTATTGCATTGCAAATGCTTGTTTTTAGTAGGTTCCAGGACAAGGCAGAGGAAAGTTCCCTTTCCTCTAAATCTCCCTCCATCAAATGTCAACACCATCCCGGCCCCACAAGGTATCCCAGCCTTCAATCCATCATGTTCCCCATCCAGTGAGGCCTGCGGTCAGGTAGATATAACAGGTCGCCCAACACACATCTAGTCTAGTAGGTTTGCTCTCCCAGATTTATTTAACTCATCAGTTCTTATTAAAACGTGGACCACGCTGACATTCTTTTTCAATCTAGGCTGTTCCCAGGTCTCAGTCCCACGCGCTTGAATCTGCCCTCCCCGAGTGCCCCTGAAGTGTTCCTAGCTACTGCTACTACAATTAAAGAAACCAGCATCAATTCTATAGGATTGCTGTCCTCGTCAAATATCAATAAAGTAGTATTCAAACTCAATCCTTAAAAGCCACCGCTTGAACACCATTGGCAAACGTTTGAGTGCCCAACTTGATGCCTGGTACCGCTTTGTTTGCCATAAGTTGGCAGGGTATGCTCAGACGTGAGTCCCTTGCTCACTTTGCCACTGGATTCAAGCAAGCCTGGCTGCAGACGGCTGAAATGCCAGAAACCGGTCCTAGGAAGCTTGTTTCCGGTCCAGGGAAGGCATGGCTTGGCAGTTCGGGCTGGACTGTTCCCATGAGGCACAGGGTCAGACTGATTTGCATATGGCCATATCTTAACTGTCAAATTGCTTAAGACAGAAAGAGCAGCTACAAGGTTTCCTAAAGGAAACAAAAGGTTTAAGTCAATCTTCATACATTTACGGTGATTGAGGGCTACATATAAATTATCTTCACCTAACAATAGGTCGGGGACAGCAATTTTCATGACTATCACAGACCTCTCTTATCAAATCCGTTCCATCCTCTCCATCTCCAATTTGTAGCCCATAGTAGTCTATCCATGGAGCCCAGATCTTTCGTAATTTGCGTGGGTACCCTCTTGCTTTATATGTTATTCTTTCCACCACCATATATAGATCTAAACAGGCTCTCCATTCCTTAAGTGTTGGACGTTGATGGACACCCCAGTATCGGGCTATGTCCCTCTTGGCTACTATCAGTCTCAGATTGGCCAACGTGAGCTTGCCATGCAGTAGGTGTACCTCCGTGGGGATATATCAATCAAAGGGAGGGAAACAGAAGAAGCTGTGATCCATTCGGCTTCCAGCTAATATAGTAATAATCAAAGGGAATGGATCACTTGTAGCTGGCACCAGGGTTCAGATGGTTGTTTCCGATATTTGGTAAAAAACCCTCATTCACGTAAGACAGTTCGTGGGCGGTATATCTTGGTTCTCCGCCTTGATATTTAGATACGTGACAGCATCATCATAGGGTTTTTCCCATGCTTCCTCCAACCCGGAGGGAACCACTGGACGTTCCAGTAGTGATCAGGGAAAAAAAGGGGAGTAATACAAAAAAGGGGTGAGGAGTGCTCAGGTGTTGTGATTAGTTAAAAAATTCCTCTAGCTACCTATATACAGTTTTATTCCATTAGGTGCAGGGAAAAAAGGATAAAAATAGCTAGTTGTAGAAAGGACATATTATGAATCCGCTGCAGTTTTCGTCTGAGTGGTTGGTCGACATGTTTCAGCCCCTAATGTGCCCAGAAGGGTGAGGGGGCTTTTTTCAGGACCTCAGGTGAAAGTGAAGTGGAATTTGAATAATATTCAATATCAGGTGGAAGTTCCAGTCTTAATCACAAGAACTTCTTGAAGGTTAGTACCTATGTATGGGGGGGGGGGGGAAGGAGGAAAGGTAGACAGACGTCCTTAGTTAATACAGGGAGGACGAGGTTGTTGATTAGTCTAGCTGAAAACGCAATACATAAGCAAATATAAATGGCAAATCTTTAGATACATACTGGTATACATCTTCAGTAGCAAGTGGAGATTCGAACCGTCTATATTGTAGACAGGTGAGTGAAATAAAGGTAGGTTAGGTGTGGTAAAAAATAAGTAATGGTAAAAAATAATAAGGTGTGGTTAAAAGTAGCACAGATAGTTTGGGATACCCAACAGAACATATTTGGTCTCGTAACTCAATGTGTGCATCTAATATGTTGTTAAGTACCGCCAGTATCTTGGTCCAATATACTTTAATCTTACTGCATTCCCATAGGGTTTGTTTAAATGTGCCTCGTTCTGTTCGGCATCTAAGACAGTACAGGGTTTCTGCTCTTCCCATGTTGTGCAGTCTGCCTCTGTGAAAGTAAGTCCAATGTAAGATCTTGTATTGTATGAGGTGTAACCTTTGCTTTATTGCCACTTTGCGTGGATGCATAAGGGCAGCCACCCAGTCAATGTCTTCCATTGGGCCTGTAATGAGCTCCCATTTGGTTCTAAGTGGTCCTAGTTTGTCGGGCATATTATTAATCAGTGTTCTATATGTCAATGAAATGACCTTGGTTGCAATTTCTTCCTGCAAAAGTCTGACCTTTAGGGGAGAAGATTCTGATAACACCGTGGCATCTACTCCCTCCGCCTGACAGGCATGTTTCAGTCTAAGATAAGCATAGGTTTGAGTATCTTGTAATTGATACGTAGGTTTGAGTTTGCTAAAGGGTTCTTTGGGTACCTTTCTCTATTATATCCCCCAGTTTGGAGATCCCTATCAAGTCCCACTGCCCAAAGCCTCTAAGCTTTCCAATCTCGGGTAGTCTTGTACCTTCCCATAAAGGAGTTTCTCTCGTCGGTTTCATATCCCTTTTCATCTGTTTCTCAGCTTCTTTCCATGCTTCCAACACCCTTTGAGTAGCAGGTAAGAGTCGACTAGTACCCTTACCCCTGTAAATGTAGTGTAGTTGTGTGTGGGAACAGAACTGGAATCTTTTAAGTGCATATGTGGGATGGTCTCTTGCAACGTGGTTCCATTGATTGACTACCACTAGGTGGGCTGCGCTATAGTAGGCTCTAATGTCAGGTAGGACCATAACCCCGTTTTACTTGATTTTTCAAACTAATTTTGGGAATTTGTTTTTGACTTTATGACAGTTTAGTACTTCATAAACACTTCACCCAAGATCTCTCCAAAGTCAGACCGAAGACTCAGTTAGTCTGGAAGGCTGGACTTCAGGATTCCACAAATATAAGTATGTGCCATTCGCACAGAAAGACAATTGGGAGGCACCTAAGCCAATTGTATCCAAGACTCCGACCCTTTATCATGCAGTATACAAACCTGAGGTTTCACTGCCAACACAAATAACAATGGTGATCGAGGACATCCCTGTAGTGCATCTGCAAATACTCCATTGCTTGGAAAACACAGATCTCACTCTTAATAAGAAATGCATCCATTCAAAAAAATTATCACCTTTCCTCAATGTAAGGGGAACCATGAATGGGAAGGGCCACAAAAGGCAATCAGAAGCCTTCTCTATGTACAAGGACTCCACCAAAGGGCATGTAAGGAGTCTTCAGGTTCTATCTAGTCATAAAAGAATTTGCACAGATTCATGTGGGTATTCCTGCCAAAAATAAATCAGTTTTAGTCCTGTGTAGCAATATTCTAGTCAGAGGTCCCAATCTGTTCGCCAATACCCTCCCTAAAATTTTATAATTTGAGTTTAATAATAGCAATGACCTATATCATGTGACCTCCACTGGATCTGTGCTTGCTTTCAGTACCACCACAAGTGGCTGGCATGGTTGATTCCAGGAGTGACACCCCCCCCCCCCCCCCCCCCCCCCCCCACCAACCAATCAAGTGCATCTAAATAAACTGCAATCAACTTCGGGACCAATTTGGATTTATACGAGCTAAAAATTAATTTGGGAAAACACATGTAACCGGTGTTTTACCCTTGGCCAATAGAAATACTATTCTCTTGGAGGAAATAAAGATTTATCTAAGGCCTCCAACTTCTGTACGCTTAAACTGAAACACACAAAAGATGATAGTAGCAATTTGTCTAACCACTGGCAATTGTGGGGTAGCATCCCAACCCACTGTGTTTTTGCTCACCATGCCACCTCAGTTTGGACCCAGCCAAATGCAAATCAGCATAGTGTGCAAACTAATGATGGATAGGGATTCAGTCAGATTGATTACAAGTGGCCGAGATTAATTTAAGCATTCCACCCATCACTGCTTTGTCTATTTAGTATGTTTAAACTGGGAATAGTTAAGTACTCTACGCAGCATGCTATTACCACCGTTTCGTGCTGCGGCATGATGGAGTACACATTTTCATAATAATGGGCAAACGCAGCATTTACTTCACTTTGCGTACATACAAGTTCACCAATCTCTGTTCTGATTGTACATATCTGTTTTTCTTCAAATTCAGAACGTATCAATCATGCAAGCAAGCTGCTGGTTATCTCCCTCAGACTGCTGTTTGGTTACATATTCCACATAGTTCACGTTGACTGAGGTGGTATCAAAAAGGCAAGGTAAAGTTGGAAGCCAGATGGATTCTTGCCAGTGATATTCACTTTTCAAGAAAATTGACAACTTTGGGGCCAATTCGCAAAGGCATTTGTATGTAACGAAGTGGTCCAGTAGCATTCTTTTAGGTACTCTTAACATGCCTTTGTGAATTGGCCCCAAAACATCTAAAATGGGAATATTCATATTAAGTTAGTACATATAGGAAGGACTGTGCCCTCTTTGAACTTTTAAATATAGGGTGTTGGAGACAATTAGGATCAATTCACAACGCATGCAAGAGTACACAAAAGTATGCTTGTAGCACTACTTTCTGTACTCCAAAATGCACTTGTGAATTGACCTCTCAGTTCTACTGCAGTTCTTTTTCAATGTGTTGGATTTGCACACTAGAGAATGGTAGAAAGGCTTTCTTGAAGGTTGCAAAGTGATTGTGGATTTTATTCAGGGTGCACAATCAAGCAAGACTGGGCAGAGCTCCAGAAGGATTTAATGAAGTCGATGGATTAACGGGTACATTAACCAACAGCCGTGACAGTGCGGATTCCTGAAGAACGCCTCCATGAACTGCAAAACTGATAGACCTAAAAGCACGAAATGAAGTGTGTCTTCAATGTATTTGCCTTATAATGTGGTGAGTGGAATGCTGCGGTGGTTGCCTGGTTTGGATGTGCAAGGCTACAGAGACGGTTGTGTAGTTTACGTGGAAGGAGGGCACATGAAGCAAGTAGGATGCACCTAGTGATTTGAGGAGTGATGTGAGCTTCAAAGGTGATCAAAGATGTGGGGATTCATGGCTTTTGGCATGCCCTAACAGGTAAAGAGGAATCACCCTGGTCAATGTCACTTTCTCCTCTGTATGGGGTACGGATACTCTGACGGGTTTGCACAGGAAGTAGAGGTGAGCCTCTGGTAAGTGGATGGTTTGCAGGGAAAGTGGCAGGTCACAGGGCCTTGTCTGGGATACACTGAGTGAGTGCTAGTGCACAGCCTCTTTCTTCCTTTCCAAACTGTCTGGTTGCATGAAAGGAAGAAGCCTAGCGATTGACTGGCTTGCAGGGAAAGGTGGGGGGCATGTGATCACAAATATACAATATACTCTGGCCAAACTACTTAATTATTGGTCGATCTACCGCTGCAAGGATAGACAAAGCAAGACAAGAAACCTGAATGCATACCGATGATCAAGGCAACATCCAGGCTGCACGATAAATTGTTCCGAGTAAAATTTTGTTTTAGGAGAAGTGAAGGGACTGATTTTACAGAGACCGGAGTGCATTCTATGAATTGGGAGATGGTAGTACAAAGGAAAGTAACCAAGATGACGCAGAGGGAGGACGAGATACAGCAACAAAACATACAGTGAAGAATGCGATTGAGTGTACAGTGGCGGTGCGTCCATTGGGGGCGTTGCCCCACTAAGCTGGAACAGCCCCAATGCCCCCAATGGACGCAAACTCCTGCAAGGGCATTTACGTTCCAATCCAGCCTGAGTCCTTTTTAGTTTCACTGAGTGCGCGTCGCAGTCTGTGGGTGTGTGTGGGGGCGGGGCTGCCGCTGACGTGGAAATAGCGGCGCACAGCAGTCCAGCAGACAGCAGTGCGCAATGCGCATGTCAAGTTTTGGGCTCTATTCTGGAATCCTGGCCCGAACATGCGCACACGTGTGTGTGTGTGGCACTTAGAAACTTTGACTACTACAGTGGTGACTGGGACCCGAGGGTGCGTCTCATAACGCAGCCCCCCGGGTCTCATTATGGGCAGGGACTAACCCTGCTCTTAAGCCAATCCTGACGCTGCTGGCACAGTGGCGCTGGTAATGCAGCGCCAGGGTTGGCTGAGTCTATTCACCGCGGTCCGCGCAGCGCACGCAGTGCAGCAGTCGAGTGAGTCATGGTGCGCCGTATGGTATGGCCAATCACACTGCGGCAATGTGAAGCCATGCAGTAGTGATTGGCCATTTCAGTCTCTCTCTACACTGTCGGCGCACCACGTCACCGCGCCAGTGCCTGCTGCCTGCCACATGACACACACGAGATGACACACAAGAGGTGCGAGGAGTCATGGTCAGAGAGAGTCACGAGTCGGAGCGAGCGAGACACAGTGCAGCAGCGAGTTTTGACTCTAGTATGTATCGCTCACTATAATGTGGAGGCTTAAGCTTTTGTATTTTGTAATGTGTACACTGTACAGTACACCGTCACCGAGCCCTTCGACTGAGGCCCAGTCCCTTACACATAAGAACCCCTCTCTCTCCTCACTTGCACTTACCCAGCACTCTAGCCAGCCGGCGGTCCATGCTCTGGCCTAAAAATGCTTTCTTCATACACCGGACTGCCCCAGCCCCTTCCGTCACAGCACGAAGATCCCTCCTTGCACCCAGGTTCGGCTGTACAGTTCCAAGACAATTCCCCTCCTCACCCCGGCCCCCACCTCCACACTTCAACTTATTCTCAATTAGGATCCAGGAATGTGCTCTTAAAAGTGCAGTCCACACCCTAGCAACAGGCAAAATAACATCACCCTCGGTAAGCCCAGGCCAGGCAGGGCCAGTCCCTGCTCTGAGGTGCCTCCGGTAGGAGGTATCGACCAACTCAAAGGCACGAGGGTTCCCATTTGGGGTATTTTTGAAAAAATACACACAAAAGTAGTTATCTACAAGTGTTTCTATCCTCCAAAATACCTCTACAGAAAAATCTGACACTATCTTTTTCGGGCTGAAAATGCAATTTTTTAAAATGATTAGCTACTTTCCATCCTAAATATCAGAGCTTCCTTTCCATTTCTATACCCTTTCGTCATTTTGACAGAATGAAATAAATCTGACTAACATAAAACCCTGCCCCCGGGCTCCGGGACAAGAGAACGGGGGTGTACGACTGAGACTCACCCTTTGGGGCAGACCTAGGGCAGATGGAGGGGTGGATGAGGCCCCCTTCCCGCCTCCAGTGGTGGTCGGACAGGGGCCTGTGTGTGTGGCACAAGGCTTATTAGGAAGAAGTGCGCTGCTAGCATGGAGGAGTACAGACGGCACAGCGAGAGAGCATAACATCACACAACACACACTAAGTAGTATAACAGAAAGCTAATAAAATACGAGGAATGCTCCCAATCCTGCTGTCAAGTACGAAGCGAGGGGATGCGCCCAAGAGAAGGGGAGAGCAAACAGAGACAGATGGAGGGAAAGGGCGCAGAAAAAGACGTGGGAGGAAGAGTGTAATGAACTGCAAGAGGGAGAGAAGAGAATGGGGGAGGCAAAGGAGAGACAGGAAGTGAAAACAATAGTGAAAACAGAGAAAAAGGGTACAACTGAGTAGAGATAAAAAAGGATGTAGAAAGGAATGGTGAAGCGGGGGGGCAAAAGAAGAGACGGGGAGAGAAACGAGCGTATAAAGTGCAAAGGTGAGAGACTACAAGACAGAGAGGGGTGAGATGGGGTAGGACAAGGCCAATACGATCAAGAGGAAGAGGAAGGAAGAAAGCAATTACGAGGGAGAAGAATGAGGAGCACGCGAGAGGAAGAGAGAAGAGATGCGAAGAGAGGGAAATGTTGTTATAGATGTAAATGCAGAGATGAGAGGAAGTGTGAACGAGGGAGGAAGGAAAGGGGCAAGGAATAAAATAAATAGAGAAGGAGGGGAGACAAGAAAATGGAAATACGATGGAACGGAGGGAAACTGGAAAGGAAGGGAGTAAGAAAATAAGGCAGGAAAGGAGAAGGGCAGAGAGAAGCAAACAAAGATCAGAAGAAGGGCTCAAAGAAAGTAAAGTAAAAAGTGGACAGGGGGAGCTTGATGGCGAGAAAGCTGGAAATTTGCCTGAAAATGCACCATTTTTCCACTCTTTTTTCAAAATTTTCTCGGGGGGAGAACCCCCCCGAACCACCCTTAGGTTGTTCGGGCTCGCTCGCTACGCTCCCTCGCTATGCTGAAGTATGACAAACATTTTACGCCTCACCACTTTCAAATGTCACCGTCCGCCACTGGGAGTGTATAGAGGAACACGTGCACAAAGATAAGGAAGATCACTCAAAGCAGATACTCGAAAGCAAATGCACGCAAATAGTAATTTACAATGTATATAGAAAGATAGCAAACTCAGCTCAGGTCGATAGGAAAAGACGGGGCAGTGGTGAGGAGGAGAGGAAAGATGAGACGAATACAGACATTCTGAAATTGCTTGAAATTAATCCGGAAACTATTGGGTTTTTTTTAAATCATACATTGAAAAAAAAATAAAACGGAAGTGAACCAAAATTTGTAGGAGTAGATTCATAGAAGAAAAGGGCAGAAATAATTTAACAGTACAAATATTGCAAAGATGGAATTGAGAAAAATAAGTGACTTTAGAAATCTGTGGAGCAAAATCAAGAGATTAATTAAATAGTAAATCACAATTTTGGGCAGAGACAAGTGGCACTTTATGCGCATATGAGGGAGTGATGAAATGGACACTGGTTAGGTTATTAAGGTATTTTATCATTTATGTATTACTTAAGCAGTGAATAGGTCATTCTAATTAAGTAATAGATATATTTATGACTGACTGCTACAACGTTGAAATCATATCTGAAGGTAAGGACTTGAAAATTATTAACCACTCATATTTCTGGGAAATCAAACCTTGCGTGTCACAAAGAAAATGTTTGTACTGTGGAATAATTTCTAGGATGCAATAGCAACCCCTAAGGAGTATACCTAAATGGACTGCAACTTCTATAGCGGAGGATTTTTCCAGAAGAAGGGAGAGTACATTTGTCATGTAGACTTATTTGTAAATCACTGTAATACGTATACCTTCTGCTTTTAAGCACTCAACGATTGCAACATAGGCGAGTAAGCTGTGTATGGACTCTTGCAAGACCTTTAAAATCAATAAAAGTTGGTATAATAAAAACAGGCTGAAAGGGGCCAGTTCGTGTTCAGCAAAACTCAGATTTCCAGAAAGTTAATACAGAGCCCAAAGGTCTTTGGAGCTCTCTTGGACAGAGCATGGTCCTGAATGTCTAACACATTGGCTTTCATAGTATGTCGCTAGGCATCTTTTCTGTCTCATGGAATTCCCCAAGACTTTGTTCTATTTCCTTTACTCTTCACTTTATACACAATTCCTCTTTTTCTCAATTATTTCTCTGTTCGGCTTGGAATTTTATTTCTACACTGATGAGTCACGCATTTACTTCTCATTCTCTTTTCCAAATCTCTACATCACCTTTTCAGGGCCTTATCGTCAGATATGATTTCAACGCTGTAGCAGTCAGTCATAAATAAGTCTATTACTTAACTAGAATAACCTATTCATCACTTACATATATAAATAATTAACTACCTTAATTTCCCAACCAATGTCAATTTCATCACTTCCCAATATGCGTATGAAGTGCAAATACAACTACACTGCATTAAATTTTTTAGGTCGAAGCCTACCAGACAGCACAGCTGTCTGGTTTGCTAAAGACATCTTGGGGACATCCATAAAGCTGATCTAGGAATACAAACATCCATAAAGCTGATCTAGGAATACATTCTGTCCATTGCTGACCATTGGCTTTGTGGTTTATAACTCACATTTTCTGGTTTTATATTTGCTGGATTTGTTTGTTTAAGGTTGTCAAGCTTGAGTTTGTCCCGCCCGTTGCCCAAATTTAGTTTACTGTGTTCTTCAACGACCTTGCTTTCAGGATACAGGCCTTTAAATCTTATTCTGATCCCGTCACATCTGCTGTGCATTTAAAGACAGAGGTCAATTGTTTTCAGATAGGAGCTTGGTGTTTGCTTTTCTTTCTCTGAATTCAAAGAGTAACATGTACCAGTAAGCAATTTTTTTTGTAATTCTGAAGTGTGGAGGAAACAAACATTGAATACAATTAAATCATGAATACACTAAGTGATGACATTTGCACTCATTGTTTGTGTGCAGTAAAACCTATTTTGGGTGAAAATGTAATGGTTATTTCAATTGAATATGTATGGTCTGTAATGGCAGTGCACTACCACACTATGCATACTCCACACTATGCCACTCCATTCTATGACACTTCACAACATACCACTCGACTCTACACCACGACTCGCCACGCCACTCCACACCCCTCCACTTACCCATTCTAATTTACCCCAATCCACTACAATCTACTCCACTCCAGTTTAATCTACCCTGCCCTACTCTACCCCAATCTAATCCACTACAATCCAATCTACCCCACTCCACTTAATCTAACCTAATCAAACCCACCCGCGCCAATTCACTCCACTGCACCTCAATCTACCCAGTCAAGTACTATTTACCCGAATCCACTCCTTACACCCACCCCACTCCAACCCACTCCACACCACGCCCCAACCCAACCCACTCCACCCAACCCACACCAACCCACCCCAACCCACTCCAACCCACTCCACCACACCCTACTCCAATCCAATCCAATCTGCCCCAACCCAATCTACCACACCACACTCCAATCCATACCCCTCTCCACCATACCACACCCCAGCCCACTCCAATCCATACCCCCTCCACCATACCACACCCCACTCCACTCCACTCCACTCCAATCCAATCCAGCCAACCCACTCCAATCCACACCCCACCACATCCCAACCCACTCTACCCCACCCACACCTCCACACCCCACTCCAACCGACACCTCCACACCCCATTCCAACCCACCCCACCACACCCCACCCCACCCCACTCCAATCCAATCCACCACACCCCACCCCACTCCAATCCACCCCACTCCAACCCAATCCACCACACCACACCCCACTCCAATCCACCACACCCCACTCCAATCCACCCCACCCCACTCCAATCCACACCACACCACACCCCACTCCAATCCAATCCACCACACCACACCCCAATCCACAACACCACACCCCAATCCAATCCAATCCACCACACCACACTCCAATCCACCACACCCCACCCCACACCACCACACCACACCACACCACACCACCACACTCCAATCCAATCCAATCCACCACACCACACACCAATCCACCACACCCCACCCCACTCCAATCCACCACACCCCACCCCACCCCACTCCACTCCAATCCACCACACCACACCCCACCCCACTTCAATCCACCACACCCCACTCCACCACACCACACTCCAATCCAATCCACCACACCACACCACACCACACCCCACTCCAATCCAATCCACCACACCCCAATCCACCACACCACACCGCACTCCAATCCACCACACCACACCAATCCAATCCACCCCAATCCAATCCACCCCACCCGTCAATCCAATCCAATCCACCCACCCCACTTCAAGCCAATCCAATCCACCCCACTTCAATCCAATCCAATCCAATCCAATCCACCCCACCCCAATCCAATCCACCCCACTTCAATCCACCCTACTCCAACCCCACCTCACCCCAATCCACTGCACCCCACCCCAATCCAATCCAATCCACTGCACCCAACTCCAATCCACTACACCCCACCCCACTCCAATCCACCACACCCCACTTCAATCCAATCCACCCCACCCCACTTCAATCCAATCCAATCCACCCCACCCCATTTCAATCCAATCCACCCCACCCCATTTCAATCCAATCCACCCCACCCCACTTTGATCCACCCCACTCCAACCCCACCTCACCCCACCCCAATCCACTGCACCCCACCCCACTCCAACCCAATCCACTGCACCCCACTCCAATCCACTACACCCCACCCCAATCCAATCCACCCACCCCACTTCAATCCAATCCACCCACCCCACTTCAATCCAATCCACCCCACCCCAATCCACCCCACCCCACTTCAATCCAATCCACCCCACCCCACTTCAATCCAATCCACCCCACCCCACTTCAATTCAATCCACCCCACCCCAATCCACCCCACCCCACTTCAATCCACCCCACTCCAACCCCACCCCACTCCAATCCACTACACCCCACGCCCCTCCAATCCACCACACCCCACCCCACTCCAATCCAATCCACCACACCCCAATTCACCACACCCCACCCCCAATCCACCACACCCCACTCCCAATCCACCACACCCCACCCCCAATCCACCACACCCCACCCCCATTTCACCACACCCCACCCCCAATCCACCACACCCCACCCCAATTCACCACACCCCACCCCAATCCACCACACCCCACCTCAATCAAATCCACCCTGCCCTAATCCACCACACCCTACCCACTCAAATCCAACATACAATATACCCCACTCCACTCCAAACCACCACAAGGTATCCCACTCCAATTCACCTAGTCTATCCCACTCCAATCTTCCCGCTTCACTCTACCCAATCTACCCCGCTTCACTCTACCCCAATCTACAACACTACATTCCACTCGACCCAATCCATCCCTCTCCACTCTAATCTATTACATGCCAAATCTACCCCACTTCAGTCCAATCTAACCCACCCCAATGCACCTTACTCCACCCCGCTACAATCTACCACACCTCATCCCACCCCAAACTACCCTTCTCTAATCTACCCACCTCCAATCTACCCCCACTCCATTGTACCCTACTATAATTCAATAGTCTCCCCCCAATACACTCCACCTCACTCTTCCCAATCTATCCCAATCCAATCCACACCACTTCACTCTTCCTCAATCTACCCCAATCTGCCCCACTTCACTCTTCCCCAGTCTTCAAGTTTAACCGGATTCTGAAATATTTTA
Organism: Triturus cristatus; assembly: GCF_964204655.1. Taxonomy (NCBI): domain Eukaryota; kingdom Metazoa; phylum Chordata; class Amphibia; order Caudata; family Salamandridae; genus Triturus; species Triturus cristatus. The sequence continues at coordinate 967,067,620 of NC_140589.1, forward strand.
ATCACTTTTTGTGGATTACCATACTTCGAGGTTTTTACCAACCCTGTGGGTAGTTTCACCCTGACCCAATCTCCTACTGCTACTACCATTCGCCTTACCAAATTTCTCTCATCATAGGTTTCCTTTCTTTGGATCAAGCTTTGTCATCAAGTCTGCCAATCTTCCTTCACTTTCTTGGTCTACTCTTTAAAATAATTGATCCATGCAGGACACCTCAACGAGTTGTGTTCTCTACCTCCCCCTTAATAGCTCAGAAGAAACCCATCCAATGACTGTATGTGGTGTAACATGATAAATTTCCACCCTCGTTTGAATTTCCTCCCTCCAGTCTTTAGTATTGTTTGGCTATTTGTATGGCTTCTGTGAGTGCCCTATTAAATCTCTCTACAACCCCATTGGATTTAGGATGACAGAGTGCACATTTCTTGTGCTGTATACCTCTTTGTGCAAGAAACTCCACCATCTTACGAAACACTAACTGTACTCTGTTGTCTGTTAACATGGAATCTGAGATGCCTTCACTGGCAAAAATTTCCTTGAGGAATTTCATCACATGTTTCGTCTCTACCCCCAGGGTAATCCTAATCTCAAGGCACCTGGAATATAGGTCAATCAATACTAAAACATTGAATTGTCCAACCTTGCTGGTTATAAGTCTCAAAATATCTTATGCTACCTGTGCCTACTGCTACTCTGGGGGCTCTTGTATTGTAATGGGCTGAGTCCTCGTCTTGCACAGTTTACCACTATTCTTACAGTCCAAACACCCTCCGAATGCTCGCTCCTCCTGGGTAACTGAGCCTGGACACCAGAAATGTAAACTCAGCTTTTCCTTGGTTTTACAAATACCTAGGTGTCCTTGGTGTGCTGATTCCATCACCTTACTCCTCAGCACTACTGGAGGAATCAGTTTTGAGCCTCTACACACCAAACCATTGTGAACAGACAACTCATTTCTCACTTCCCAGTATCCCTGCTACAATGGGTCCAACCTCATGCATTCGCCCCACCTCTCCTTGATGAGCATGCTTACATATATTAACTCCTCATCCCTCGCGATCTGTTTCTTCCAATCACCCCTTCGTGATTTCACAGACTTTAAATTCATGCATTTCTTTGTTGATCTTCTGATTCCTCTGATGTTATTTCGGTCTCTACCACACTCCTATCTACCCCACCCCCATGCCACTAACTTTTAGCCATGCTAAACAGCAGCCACAATGGTGTACAATATGGCTAAAAGACCTTGCTAAACCCAATAGCTCTCGCATAGGTGAGACTTATTGGCTTCGCCAATGTGTATTTGCTATTATTAAAAGAAGGATGCTTCTTTGTGGTATCCACTTCCTGGAGTAGAGTTCTTCACATTGGTGTATTATTGCAGTTTATTTTTTAAAGGGGGTCCTCAAGTTCTCCCTCATTAATGTACTGGAGGTCAGAAAAAGCCAGCTCTTCTTGTAAACTTGAAGACCGATTAAACTAGGATGCAGGGTCCCATTCTGGGCCAGAAATTGTGTATTCCTCAAGTATGAGATCAGTGTCGAATAAGTACAAAGTGCCTTTCGCTTGTTCGACTGCCAACCCTGGTAGACCCTTTTTAGGCAGAGAAAGTCATGCTAAAGAAAAAAAAAACATGTTTATGCTGTAAATAAAATACCCTTCCCAAAAAGTATTTCTTTCAAGGGGCGACTAGTATGACAATTTCCTATTTTTGTACTGTGCACATTGTGAGAAAGCTATAACAATTAAACCAAGAAAAATCAAAGCAATGGGAAATCAAGCGCAGAAGGTACTTTCAAACCTCAATAGCCACAGCAATTATTCACAAATGGTTAACTGTTGCCCAACTATCTCCATGTATTAAAATATTGCGCAACATTTTTGGAAAGTATAAACTTTAAATTTTTCAAAAATGTATCACAAGTACTGAAAAATGTCACCATAGTTTTGTTCTATGTAGTTTCTTTACAATTCATTTGCTAACTGATGCATTTAACCCGCAAAAGATAACGAAAAGGTAAAACAAAACTGAAGTATACAGGTCCCGAGGTTTATTCGCTGAAGACCTGTTATTTGCAATCTCTGAAAAAAAAAATTTCAGGTGGAAAGAGCACTGTGGTTAAATGATTCATTTCCCGGTCTTCTTTTTTTTTTTTTTTTTTTAAAGTAACAGAGACAATACAATAACTCTTCCGTAGACAAAGTTCAAAATAGTCATGTCCATACATACAAATACAAAAAATAGAAATGAGTGACAAGACAAATGAAATAAAGAAGAAAACCCGTTCCAGCTCGCATCATCAAAATACAGGTACATTCCCAGTTACATTGCTCCATGTGTGGGCGCAGCGCCCCGGAACTCGAGGGGTCAATCACGCCTCACCTTACAACAACCCCACTCAGAGGGACCAACCACAGTATACCTCTCAAGGTGGCTCATAATGAAAGGAGGATGCATCGAATGATTTCCAAAGCTTTTTGTTAGAAGGGCTCCAGGTAGAAGCCTGCAGCGCCGGATTGCTAGACCCCCTCAGGAAAGATAGCCATTCCTGCCAGATTTTAAAGCTCACTTCAGTCGCATTTTTCCATTTGCAAAGAATCACTTTACATGCCATTGTTAACATTAAATCCATCAGCTGGCGATCTTGGTCAGTTGTTATTCGTGGGTCCAGTGCCCCCAGAATAACGTAAACAAATTCCTGTATAGGTTTTATCTTAAAAACGTGAGAAATGCATTCAAATATCTTCCCCCAATAATCCCCTAATGAAGGACAGGAAAATAGCATGTGTGCAAGATCCCCAGTACCTGACTGACAGTTCCAGCACACAGGGGAATCTCTTAATTTACATCTGAAAAGCCTGTCGGGCGTCCAAAAGGCCCTGTTGAGGAGCATATATTTCGTCTGAAATAGGATGGGTGAGACTTTATGTGTAAGGGCTAACTTATGAATCACTTCCCAATCAAAAGATATGCCTGATAGATTTGGCTCAGCCTCCCATACGACCTCCACTCTTTTGTGTTTTTTCATGGGTAGAGGCAACAACATTTTATATACCTTCGACACAAAGTGTCCAGCATGTATTAGTCGTGGGATATGCTGTAGTAGCCATGGGACATAAGGAGAGAAGTTACTCGCTGTCAGAATCGATTTAAGTTTTAGGAAATCATAAAAATCCATCGGGGTAAGATCATACCGGTGCTGTAAGGTCGAGAATGGCAGCGGAGCCTTATCATCATACAAGTCCTTCACCAAATTAATGCCCTTCTTGGACCAAGACTCCCAGAATATACTACTACCCTTATGTTTAAGACGGGCATTCCTCCACAGGGACATAAACGATGATCTGGCAAATGTCAAGTTTGTTTTATGTGTTTGGTCGAGTCTAAGTAAGGCCCTTCTAGTATTAAGCATGATATATTTAGAATGAGGAAGGTGTGACAGGTCCATCGTAAGGAGGGCCTCCAAAGGCGCGTGATCCACCAGTGCCTCTTCAATATTAATCCATAGTGGTGTATACGCAGGGGATTTTAACAGCCACTGAGCACCCTGTTTGCACAGAAACACTGTCTGATAGCACCTGAAGGAGGGGAGACCCAGACCACCTTTGTCTTTTGCTAATTGTAATTTCTAAAGTGAGACTCTGGCCTTCTTGCCCTGCCACAGAAAATTCCCAAACAACTGATCCACCTTAGTAACAAAAGCATTAGAGAACGTCATAGGGAGCATACTGGCCAGATAATTGACCAACGGAGTCGACATCATTTTAAGCGTCTCTGCTCTACCCCACCAGGAGAGAAACTTTGGGGACCAACCTTCCAGTAATGTAGAAATCTTTTTCAGGGTCAAGTCTTCATTTGCTTTCAGCGTAGAGATCAAATCCTTATCAAAATCCAGCCCAAGATATTTAAAACACCGAGGCTGCCATGTAAGCCCAGACTCTCCAATAATCCCCTTGTCCCCAACACTGTTCAAAAGTTTGACCTCCGTTTTATCTTTATTGAGTTTATATCCAGAGACTCTGGAAAATTCCTCAATGTCAGTCATGAGCGCCGGAATTGCTTCATCCGCTCTTTCCGACATAATCAGCACATCGTCCGCATAAGCCGTTAATTTTACAGTGCAATCACCAAAAGGTATACCCGCTATATTTGGGTCATGCCTTATATGATATAAGAACGGTTCAATTGCCAACAGGAACAGTGAGGGTGACGGGGGGCAACCCTGTCTCGTGCTTTGTTGTAAGCAAAAGGGAGAGGAAAAGGATCCACCAGCCCTAACACGCGCCGAAGGGCAGCAGTAAAGGGACATTACCAGTCTAGTAAATGACTTCCCTAAATTGAATTTACAGAAAACAGCACGGAGGAAGGACCAATCAACCTTATCGAATGCTTTTTCAGCATCTAGTGTTATTGCTGCAGTCGGTGTGTCTAAAAGTTTCGCTTTTTCTAGTACGTGCGCCAAAATTCTTGTATTGTCACTGGACAAACGATTCTTAAGGAAGCCTGCTTGGGATGGATGAATCAGCTGCGGGAGAACCCCCTGGAGGCGGGCGGAAAGTATCATGGCCAGGAGTTTGCAATCAATATTAATCAATGAGATCGGCCTATAGTTTTTCGGAAGCGAGGGGTCTTTCCCATCTTTAGGAAGTACAGCAATTATGGCCTCTGCCAAAGTACCCCTAACCTCACCCAAATTATTAATACCTTGAAATAGCCTTAGGAGGGGTTCGACCAATAGGGAGGGGAAGGTTTTATAAAATTTTGCAGTGAATCCGTCAGGGCCCGGGGCTTTCCCTACCTTTAAGCGTTTAATAGCAGCCTCTATCTCTGAAGAGCTAATTGGACCATTAAGACTGACCCGGTCCTCATCCGAAAGCTGTGGGAGTTCGCATTCATCTAAATAGTCCTTAATTCTAGATTCTTCTACCGCCTCATTTTTTGCGTAGAGGTCCTCGTAAAAAACCCGAAACACCTCCGTTATTTTGTCAGGGTCTGAATGCGAGTGTCCCAATGCATCTTTAATGACGCTAATAGAGTTCTTCTGAACCTTGAACTTCAAGTATGAGGCGAGGGACTTTCCTGCCTTATTAGACTCACAAAGCTTAAATCGCCTACCCTTATCAAGCCAGACTCCCGCTCTCTCACTAACTATTTTATTATATTCATATTTTTTATTCGCCAACGCAGCAAGAGACACCTCATCCCTATCTTTTAGATGTTTAATCTCTAGATTCCTAATGTCCATCTCCAAAGCCTCCAACTTCTCATTATAAGATTTATTCATCTCTGACCTAATTTTGATACACACTCCCCTTATAGTACTTTTCAGAGCCTCCCACCTAATGAGATCGGACGTGTCCCCCTGTTTATTAATCTGAAGGTAGGAGGAGATCGCCTCCTGGATTGTGGACCGGTGCTTGTCACTAGTTAGGATTTCATCATTCAGCCTCCAAGATGTCTGACGAGAGGATGGTTTGACATTAGTAATTGTTAATGAAATGCACGAGTGATCTGATAATACACGAGGTTCAATGGTTGTAGAGTCTAATCTAGGAACACCATTCTGTGTGATAAGGAGGAAGTCAATCCGGGAATACGAGTCGTGTGGTGAAGAATAGAAAGTATAATCCCTCTCAGTGGGATTCTGAAGTCTCCATGTATCCACCAAGTTAAAGCGCTTACACATACTAAGAAAAGCGTTATGAGCTTTTGTTGGCTTAAAGGTGCAGTGTGAGTCTATCTAAAATTGCATCTATTGGAAGATTGAAATCCCCAGCTACTATGTGCAACGCATTGTCCGGAATAGTTTCAAGGTGTTTATTTAGTTTGTCCCAAAAGACCAAGTCGCTAGTGTTGGGTGCGTACACGCTAGTAACATAGAACTCTGTATTATCCTTACTCATCTTGACATCTGCACTAACTTCAGACGACAAAACCTCCACCTTAGATTTCCTCGCAACAAGTATCAGGACACCATTCTTTTTATTCACAGCCTCAGCACCCACCACCTCATTATAAAATGTATTCCTCAGGTGGTAAAACTGCTTCGCTTCAAGCTTCGTCTCCTGGAGTAAAACAATATCACCCCTCAGTCTTTTAACATAATCTAATATCTTCTGTCTCTTAACAGGCTGGTTCAGGCCCTTAACGTTAAACGACAGTACCTTCAGTCTATCCAAATTACATACTCCCATCGGAGAGCTAAGTGAGCTATTTAGCATCAGGAGGTTGCATCAACATCACAACAAGCATATACTTCACAATGTAAGCGCATTTAAAGCCGCAGTAGTGCCCAGCACCACCCCCACCCACGAGAAACAAAAATAAGAGCAAAAAACAAGGAACACATACCCCTACCCAAAAAAACCCCGGCCCCCCACCCTCCCCACCCCAACTGAAGGATTTAGGCATGGTGACTGGAAAGAGAATGAGTCGGAAACTCCCCCCCGTGCATAGCTGTTACAGAGAGATAAAAACCATGGAACAGAGGAACTATCCCCCTTAAACTAAGGCCTGTTACCACCCCCTAGACATCAACACCCCCCCCCCCCACCAGCACAACCTTCGGGTACCTCTTCAACCATACTAGACCCAGCCGTTTAAACAACAGCCCGCCCCCGTCAATCACTACAAACCCACCTAATAAACCTGTGAAACATGATACATGACCATTAGCAATCTTGGCCCGTTAAACTGAAACCCATCTATTCGAAAGGTAATAATTCTAAAACATACTATGTGGCCAGGTACCCTGAGCATCTGCAACTGCATACTGCCAACAGAACTGTCTTTGGAGAGAGCCTCGAGGCAGAGAACATGCCATAGGCAACCTGCCCCTTCAAGTAGAATTAGCTCATTCAGAGCTGTGGTCACTTATAACCTGAGGCTGAGGCCTGCGCTACTGCCCCCATTGAGGAGCTTGTATCCATGTCCAGATCGTCCGGACCATCAAGCATGCGTTTCAGTTTCAAAGGATCCGAGAAGAAATGTGGAGATCCGTGGACCAACACACGGTACTTTGCAGGGCCAGCAAATCCATATTGGAAGCCCCTTTTCTTTAGCATTGGTCGCAGTGCCAGGAACGCTTTCCTAACCTCCACCGTCTCTTTACTGTAGTCCTGTGAGATGTATACCTTGACCGATTTCCATAAAATATGGTTGTTTTTCCTCATGAAGTCAAGAATCTGCTCCACATGTTGATATCGCAATGCCTTGCACACAATCGCTCTGGGCCCTTTCTGGTTTTTACTTATCTTGCCTGGCACTCTATGAGCCCTATCAAACTCCAGGGGATGGTGAAAGGACAGATTAGTAGCCTGGGTAAACCAAGACTCCAAGAAGGCCCCACAGCTCGCATGCTGATCCTCCGATCCCTCCGGAAGGCCAAAAATGCGTAGGTTCCCCCGTCTGTTTCGGTCCTCCAACTCCGCCAGTTTCCGCATAGTTTGATCCGAGGATATGCATAAGCGGTTGATGGCTGCACACGACTTTACTTCTAGATCCTCAAGTCTGCTAATCCTCGACTCTGCCTCCACCAATTTTGCATTGGTTTCGCGATTATCCTGCCTGATAGCCGCCACCTCATCTTTGGTTGCCTTAGCTAGCTCCCTAACTTCTTCCAGTTTATTAAGTATCAGTTCCATCGGGTCCGGATTACCTTTCGCTCCCTTGCTGGGTGAACTAGGATTCGACTGATCAGATTTGAGCCTCTTCATACTTTTCACAGATTCTTTACTATCAGCCATGATGGTCCGTCGTGTAGATTCCGTTGCCAGTCAGAAATGCCCCAAAGTGCTTCAACCTACTCCTATGGAGTGCCTCCTGATCGCCGTCCCCTCTGCCGACTGGTAGCAGCCAGGTAAATTCACATTAACTTAAAACATCACCACGCGTGCAACTGAGGCTTCATCACCTGGCGCCTTCCCGTCCGTTATCTATATGATTGGAGGATCTCAGAACAGGGCGCTCGTGTTACCCACCTAAGCGCAGAGGTACGTGATCACATCATGGAGACCAGCGAAGACGAACAGGGTATGGTCGCGCCTCCACACACAGGAACCATGGTACAAGGCACAAGATTGCAGGCGAGATCACACGTTAGCAGGGAAGCCAGGCAGGCCCAGAGCAACACGATAGCAGTAATGAAGGATCATCCCACACAACACAGCGCCTGAGACATTTACAGCTCCACAACCCCATGTAAGGCTCCTCGAGCTCCAGATGAATAAAGCAGATCGCGCCACAGGCGGAGCATCAGGTTCGACTTTGCAGGCTTAGTTCCACCCTGGAGGGAGCCGTCCATTCCATGCGCGCTCCCACGACGACACAAACACCACCATCATTTCACGAGCAGCACTGAAGGGGGTAGAGCCGGCCTCACATTTCAACATCTAGCAGCACCAGTGCACGATCCAGTAGGCACACATCACTCACGATATGCAGATAGCTCAGTATGCTCCAAACACCCCACAGACTGCAGCAGAAGCGTCAGGGCTCTCCGTCTATGTCGCGGTAGCCGCCATCTTGTCTGTGCGATATGCACCAACGACTTCCCATCGCGCTACGCAGCTCCTCTGCCTCACCACAGACGCGCTCCTGTTCACATACCCGCTGAGCTCCGGTATCAGTCGCACATGGGCTCGATCCACTCCGGCAACCGCCCGGCCGCCGACACACCTCCAGTCACGCGGTCCCGTAGACTGCCTTAGCCCTCGCGGACATCGAGCGGATCACTTAAGGCTGCGGCCGAGCCGCTTCTCAGCCGCGAAAAGCCTCCAAACTTCGCCTCTTAGGCCCCCTCACATTCCGATCACTGTTTCCACCGTCCGATGCTGGATAGGAGCGGTGAGACCCGTTCCTCTGCCCTCATTCGTTTCACGCACGGGCAGAGAGAATCACCGAGCCGCCATCTCTCTCGGCGTCCAAACCACGCCCCCCATTTCCCGGTCTTCGAATTGCTTACTTAATGGTTGGAAATAACCGAAGAACGTATTGGACTTGGCTTTCAATCAATTGAGCAAAATGGAAGCGCTGAGCAGGCAAATTGTCTTCATTGTACAATATCATGCCAACCGGGACAGAAATCACTGTCTTGATCAAAGATCATAATAAAGTTCAGTCAAGTTCTAGACGAGTGTTTGAAAAAATTCTGAAATCGAAAGGTTGCATGCAAGAAGTGGACAATTACAAGTCCGATATTGATGACTTTTGTACAGAGCAAAGGTGGCTATCGAGCACCACGAACACCCAACACTGGTGGAGAACACGCAGCAGCTGTGCGAGCTTCCCTAACACAAACAGCAGTAACGTAGCAGCAGAAGGTCCCCACACAGAACTCGCGGGTAGCGGCTGCACGTTGCCTCATCACTCAGAGAGGAGTGAAAGGGTCTCTTACCAAGACCACTAAGGCCAGAAGCAGACGTGCTCCCTCACACACGCTTACTTTACTATTAGAACAGTTCACTCCCTTTGTTTTGACTGTTTTTTTGTGTTTGACGAGCGAGAGATATGGGTTGAATATTGTGGGAGCGCTGGATTGCGGGAACTAGTTGCAGACATAGGAGTTATTGGTGTAATTGTCGGGGAGGCTTTGGTTCAAAGACGGGTTACATCCTAACATTGCACATCTGCTGTAGTATTGTGTTCGAACAGTCTATACTGCATTGCATACTAACAGGGCACAAGTCCTAAAAAAAAGAAGTGGGGGGACGCTCCAAGTTAGGTGGTGTCACCGGAAGTGAAGTCTCGACAGAAAGTGACGTCACGAAAGGTGGCTTGCACCATCAGACTCATTGCCTCCCCTCGCTTACCCCTTAGATGCGATTGCATCAGAGAAGCCAGCGCGTGAGCAGCGTTCTGAATGAGCTCCGATCTCGCCCCAGAGAGACCAAAGAGTGAATGTGTGGCTCCATTTGCTCCAGTTATCGAGCTCTCAAGTTTTCCACTGTCATGTGGGCGATGTCAGCCAGTCCTGGTTTTACAGCTTTCCTTGCTTTGCGTTATGCAAAATATTATAATAGTAATAATGCAGGTAAAATTCCAATCTCTCGAGTCACTGGGTAAAGAGATCGAAGGGGCAAGTAACGCCATATTTGAAAGTCCAGCTTTTGGGCAGGGGGGACGGTGTCCACCCGGTAAAAACCCGGTAAAATAAGTGGGGGGATGCCGTCCACCAGCGTGGTACCCCGACTCGAGCCTTGCATATTAACTATGACTGGGCATCCACCGCCAAGCTAAATGGGTGAAGATCGCATGTCAAGTGCAGCCACTTACAGACCCTACCTCAGCCAATAACCCACAAGTGGGATCCTGGGGACTTCTGCTCAATGTTGTCCGTCTGGATAGCGTATTTGGTGGGAAGCAGGCCCCAATCTTAATGTGGAGGCTGGCTGCCCCAGGGGGAAGAGGAGGGGGGGGGGGTCTCAGTGCAAGACCCCCGACTCCTTCGAATGTACTCCACCTATGTGATGCGGAGCAATCCCAGGCTCACTAGATACACATTGGCCTGAGCAGGGAGGTCCTGTTCAGCACCCCTCCCTCCCCCATCCGGGCCTGCAACACCTTTGTGATGAGGAGCATAACATAACACGTGTATTTGTAAAGTGCCGTGTGTCTCAAGGCGCTCAATAGCAGATGTTTATTGTTACCCAACTCAATGGTACTCATTTTATCGACCTGAGATGGATGAAAGGCTGAGTGGACCCACCGGGATTTGAACCTGTGACCATGAGGTCTAACACAGGCCCCTGCAGTGGATGCATTAGTCCGCTAAGCCACAGGTCTTTGACAGCCAAGGAGCTTCTGTAGTCGTGAGCTGAGCCGGTGAACTATTCAGCGTGGTATTATGAGCATGACGTCCCTGTGTTACCATCACACTGTTTGACAGTGGAGGGCCCATTTAGGCCACATGTTGTTAATCCCATTCACACTATTGTGTGCATTTGGACAAACACAGGTATGGAGGCAGCAGACGAACAGTGCCAATTTAGAAAGCCATGGGAGGCAAGGAGTTTGAAATGGCTTTAATCCCACCTGAGACTTTGTGCGAGTGTTTGCTTACGTCTGTGTGCTTGCCAACTTGTGTGTGCCTGTTTTTGTGTGTGAAAGAGGAAGAGAATCAGGACAATCTCAGGAGATATTTCAGAGGGAATGTTGTGTGTGTGTGTGTGTGTGTGTGTGTGTGTGTGTGTGTGTGTGTGTGTGTGTGTGTGTGTGTGTGTGTGTGTGTGTGTGTGTGTGTGTGTGTGTGTGTGTGTGTGTGTGTGTGTGTGTGTGTGTGTGTGTGTGTGTGTGTGTGTGTGTGTGTGTGTGTGTGTGTGTGTGTGTGTGTGTGTGTGTGTGTGTGTGTGTGTGTGTGTGTGTGTGTGTGTGTGTGTGTGTGTGTGTGTGTGTGTGTGTGTGTGTGTGTGTGTGTGTGTGTGACTATCTTTGTGGGGACTTAAGTATGATAACACACTCACGCTGTGGGGACTTGATTGCACTGTGGGGACCTGAACCCAAGTCCCCACAAGGTAAAGTCTCCTAAATGATTGGAAATGACTTAAAATACATATGCGCCAATTTTTACAACTTTTTTAAAAATTGCCTTGTGGGGACCTGTGTTTCACCAAGTGTGTTTATTTTTTTGCTCAGCTCTGCCCCTGTAGACAGGAGGTGGTACTGTAGCCTTAAACACACTTAGCATATTAAACACACTTCAGGATTTGAAGCTCATCTAACAACAGAGAGGATAGTGATTTTAAAGAAGCAAACCCATTAGAAAACATAAAACTTGAACACTATGACCTTTTTAATTGTATGTAACTTTTTTTCCAATGTTTATAAACCACACAAATAGAAGCTTGTGGGTCATATTGCATTATTTCCCAATTATAACAATTGTAAGTATGAGGAGATTCGGATGGTTACATTAACCATGTATTTGCTGCACAAAAATCTTCCTCAATCTAAACTGCGGTCAATTTCATTTTGTGTCTGAATGCTCAGCCTACGATAAATGGGAAGCAGTTTTAAATTTGATGAAAGCATATTTTCATGTGCAGCTGGAAAAGAATGACAAAGCTGAAAGCGTTTTTCTTTTTTCTTGTCATAGTGTAGTTTATACAGCATGCAAAAGTGCAATTTCAGGAACACACAGGAAGACGGTCTTTGTAATCTCATTAAAGTATCCAAGAATTAATTCCAATTCCAGTTAAAATCGTCAAACCCTCCTGCTCCATTCTCAGGAATGAAGTGAAACCAGTCAGGGAAGTTAAAAACACCGTGCGAGGCCAAGGTCAATTTGCATGTGAAAGCTTCTGAGCAGCTCGCTCACGGTGCCTTAATTGTTCTGTTTAAAATGAATAGCCTGCCATCCCTTCCTCCCAGGGCCTCAGGTTAAAGGGAACACCATCACCTTTGACTGTATGGAGATGGCCAACTCCTTAACTCTCTTAAGCTCTTCAGCTGTGTTCTGCTTCTGAACCGAATAAATAGAGAATCAACCCATTGGTTATTTCACTGTTTTCACAAGTTAGCATTAAGCTATTGGGAAGGTATCTGCACACATGTTCTCTTAGGGGAGTCAGTAAGATAAATGTAGTGGCATAATAATTTAACGCATTAACTTTTACTTATTTTTCAGTTTTATGGAGCGCAAATTTGACCGAAGGTCCTAGAGTGCTTAACATGAGCACCAGTTACATTACACAAGGACACATTTGTTTCATAAGCACGGGGAGATTTGGGGGCACATCCATCAAGCCTTTTTCCGTTTGCTGATGGAAAAAGACCTTTTCAGATGCATGTAGCTTTTGTCAGTCGCAATTTAAGGAATCGCAATTTTTTGCGTTTACCTAAATTGCAAATGCATTTAGGGAATCGTAATTTGCGAATCCCTATTTGCTGATGCATGTAGTCTTTCCTAAATACTAACTGTGCATTTAGGAAACGCTAATTACCATCAACTTCAAGTTGATGGTGATTTCTGCATGCTTTGAAAAATGCACAAAAAGGCATTTTTCAAAGTGCCATCTAGGTCACGTGCTTCACATGTGCACACTTATCTTTTGTTGGGGGTGTAATAGGGGGGCCTTAGGCCCCCGGGCACCCTTGGATTTCCATTTGCAATTTGCAATTACCAATTTTGTAATAGCAATTTGCGAATGCATTACCATTCATTCCCCTAGCCCTGCAGGCCCATAGGAATGAATAGAGTCACATTAGCTAATAACGATTTGCAATTTCTGAATCGCTATTAGCTAATGAAAAGGAATTGCACATTTAAAGCGATTTCTACATGCATAGGCATTTGTGATTTCCAAATAGTGTTTTCTTAAAAATCGCTATTTGGTAATCGCAAATGAAGAGTTTGAAGCATGTGCCCCTAAGTGATTTGCCCAGAATCAAAGGATGTTGAGCTGCTGCCGAGACTCAAACCGGATTCCTCAGTTTCAAAGTCAGCAGTTTTGGCTGCAACACTAATTCATCTCACCATTAGATTATTCATTTTGTTGTATTAGCAGAATAAGATCAATAGGCGATATATTAAATGATTGATGCAGACGAGTGATATTTTTGAAACTTGTGCTGATTGTATATTGCATATAACAAGGCAAATGAAAGTTTGAAAACATCTACCCTTCACTGATATACCTGAGTGACCACGCCACATCTATTCCAGTGACATAAGCCCTTAGGGCACCCACACAGTAGAAGTTACTCTGTGAGTGCCCCAGTCACATACTAATCTCATCCCAAACCACTGCCCCACATATGCACCTTTCAGAAGCCTTACAAAGCCATAGTAATCCACAGGTTACAAAAATCAACTGACTCTTGTCTAAATCCGATCTCAGGAGACAAATGATCATACAGGCTCAGGTATTACAGAGTACAAATTACTGGCTCAGTCATAACACAGAGCGACTCCCCTCTTCTTACATACAGTAAGTGTTGTCTTTCATGGGAAGCAGCAATATTTCAGATATACAAACTTCAAAAATCGAATTCTCGCACAGGCCGGCTATCTTTCAAATTATCCCTCACATCAAAATGGGATTTCAGCCATGGCATATGTTCTGCAACGGGTGAATGCTATAACCTGCTTTGGATGCCCCTTAAAGTATATGCTTCCCTTCTTTCAGATAAAAAATGAAATGAGAAAAAAACTTTCTATGTTACAAACTAAAATATTTACATACTTGATAGTAAAAACTCATCCATGTAAACTTAAAAATATGATATTTCTGTTTCTAGAGAAATAGATATATTCTGAATACGTTCTGTTAATTGAATTCCTTCTTGATACAAGGTGTACAGTTTTGTAAAATAAGGAAATAACATTTAGTGACATTCATTTCAGAAAGAAAATATGAGATACTGATTTCTCTCTCAGCATGCATCTCTAATCTGCTGCTATGCTCTTGGGCAATGACCTGTAGAGGGTCTCAACTGAGTAACAAGTTGGGCACTTGCAAAGCACCCGATAATGCTCTGATTAATCTTGTTCCCGGAGCAGTCGTTTCTTAGGTTGCTTTCACTATTTATGAGCCTCTATCCATCTATACTAGGCTTTTCTGCCCTTCAAATTTCAGTAGTAAGCATAGATATAAATGTAATGACACTAGCAAAAATGACGAAATTCTGTATGTTGTACTGCACACATTTTTCATAGTACACAACTTCTCATAGTTTTGCCTACATAAGACTGGTATTTGCGGAAAATGTCTTGCTGCAAGGCAGTCTAATATCTGACGCTTCATAAGGGGTGACAGAAAAGGGGAAAGAAAGGTTTCGTCTGCATACGTTTCTTAGCAAATACAAACAAGTAGATCACATTGCTAAGGGAGGTGGTGTAAAGCAAGAAAAGGAGATGACCAAAGTCAGAACCTTGGTGGACACCAGCTAGTAGTTGAGGGGGGGAGTGAGATGATTTGATGGATTGCCAGTCCACAGAGACAGACCAGCAAAATAGGTGGGAGAACTAGTTCAATGTCGAGCCTATGATGCTTAGGGGCTTTAGAATGTCAAGTAAGGTAGGTGGCTAATGGTGTCAAATGTGGCAGATAGTCCAGGACTATGTTGGCACAGAGGACATTGCAGTAGGCTGGTTTTATGAAGTAAGCTATGTGAATGAGGGAAATTTCAGTGGAGTGGAGGGTTCAGAATCCCATTTGGATCACATGGAGCAGGTTGTAAGAATTGAAGGTGGTTGAAGATGAGACATTAGATTTTTTAGGAAAAGAAGGGCAGTAGAGAAATTGGATGGGGAGGCAAGGTTTGCCGTTTTTTTGTAAGGGGTCTCCAACATAGTTTTAAAGTATGAGGGGTAGATGCAAAATAGGAGAGAGTGAGGAATATGGCTGTCAGGATGTCACAGTCATACTCTAGAGGTTCGAGAAGGAAGTTTTATGTTTGTTTACAGGATTACAAGGTTAAAAACCTGACAAAGCGTTACTAGATTTGAGTATCGGAGAAAGGTCCAGTGGTTTGTAAAGGCAAAGTCACGATGTGTGGAAAGAGGAAAAGTTAGTAGTAAGGCTAGGGTTTATCTGATGGTGATTTTTGATGAGAAACTGGTTGCAAAGTCTGGTGCGGAGAGTAAAGATGCAGACATAGCTGTTCTAGGAGGAGCAAGAAAATCGTTAAGTGTGTGTGTCTGTCTGATATTGGAAGGAGACAGACATAGCATTGTTAAGCAATATAAATAGCTTGTCCAGGGTTTCTTAGTATGTATGTAGGTTTCCATTAGTCATGTTCATCTGCCATCTACAGAGGAGTGTGCTTTGTGGTGCCTTGCCTTACTTTTTTTTTTAACAAGGCCATGCTTATCAGGATTTTCATGGCTTTTTAAATCTACAATGGATTTTGCATCTTTACTGCGCCAAATAAGGGTTGCAACCCTGACATAATATCTTAGCAAATTTGGGTCTGGCTATTGTATAAAAATTAATCTCTGAGATGAAGGTATGGTGATGGTGCAGTCATTTTTTAAGTAAAAAAAATATTTTCACCCCTAAATGAGGGCCACCTGAGGGGAATGGATGAAGGGCTTCTTTTGTTAAATGATAAGCCAATTATTTTTAGAATATAAGGTTTAGAAGACCTTCAAGCCCAGTTCTCCACTTCATATTTGGTTTGTGCACAAAAATAGCTGGTTCCAAAAGTAGAACGTGCTATTGCATACAGAAAAATGTAACCCAAAAATGTGGATGTTTAAAATTCTAATCCAGCCCTTTCTACGCAGAATAGTGTGTCTACACCCTTACAGTTTTTGTGAATTAGTGAACTGAGACACAGTTAAATGGACTGATTTGTCCAGATCCTTCGGTCACAGATTGCACATATGAACTAATTAATTAATTTCACAATCAGTTTACAATTAAAAGCCAAAGCCCTGTTGGTAGTGAAGGAAAAGTGCAAACACAAAGAGATGACAGACGGAGTGCTGAAACTTTTCTAACACTCACCCCAAGTCACAGATCTGTTTTGAATCCATCATCGTTCTTTAGCTCACTTCGCCACCTCAGTTCAGACCCAGCAATATGCAAATCAGTCTTGACCCTGTGCCTCATGGGAACAGTCCAGCCCGAACTGCCAAGCCAGGTCTTCCCTGAACCGGAAACAAGCATCCTGGGACCGGTTTCGGGCTAACACCCCTCTTCAGCCAGGCTAGCTTGAGTCCAGTGGCAAAGTGAGCAAGGGACCCACGTCTGGGCATACCCTGCCAACTTAGGGTGAACAAAGCAAACACAAAGTGATGACAGACGGAGTGCTGAAACTTTTCAAACACTCACCCCCAGTCACAGATCTGGGTTGAATCCATCATCCTTCTTTAGCTCACTTGGCCACCTCATTTCAGACCCAACTATATGCGAATCAGTCTTGACCCTGTGCCTCATGGATCCAATTTGCCAGATGCATTAATGACAGATTGAGCACACTACCTTCAGCGCAGTGTCCTCTCCCCGGGAGTACCCTCACCGTAGAAGCAATGTAATGGGTCCTCAGTGTGGTGATTTTACACAGGCAGCTGCCTTTTTGCTTTGGCATCATGCCAGGCAGTGCCCTGACTGTACACCTGTCACATTGCAATGACGTCACCTTGAGAGATTCCATTACTGCAGTGATGTTATAAATGGAGCTACCCTGGAGGATGTGACTTTATCCTTGGAACTTCCGTACCTGCTGAGATGTCACCTTGAACCTGCCTAAGTTAGCTACAATGATTTTGGGAGGTGCCATTGCAGTAGTGACGTCACATCGAGAGCTTTAATAATTGTAATGAAGTTGCACTTGAGGTAGTCTTGTTGCAGCGGAGTCACATTGGCAGCTGCCGTAGATGTAGCAAGTTTTCCATGGGGAGCTGCAGTGATTGTTGAAAGAAGCAAATTAATCAAACATTGGCAAAGCCATAAGTCCCGCCAACAAGAGAGCAATTGACATTGTCAATATTGTTTAGTCAATCTGTATAGCAGTATGGGTTCTGTGACGTGTGGCTGTATGTAAAATAAGTGCCATGACATGTCCAGGTTTGCCCGCATAATAGCAGGGCTGGCAGGGGGCAGTACGGAGGAAGGGCAAAATGGAAATAGGCCCTCACCTTCTTGTCACAAGCCACATTATAGCACTTTTTTGTGTAATATCGGACGAGAATGCGTGTGGAGGTGACACAGGAGGGAGGGCGGTCCAGCTGGGGGCAACTTGTACAATAAAGGATGTGAGGGAGGGGCTGGGAGCAAGCACACAGACAAAAGTGGAGGGGGTTGGGGCAATGAACAACATGGGCAACATGGTGTCCATGGGTTAGTGATGTAAAAATTAGACAAAGTATAATCGAATACTAATCTGTGCCTGAGAAGGAATGATTTAGCAAATTTGGCATTGTATTGCCTTTATTGTGGTTGACCCCAGCACTGTAACTATGCAAAAATGGTTTCCAAAACACTCTTTTGAAAACGAAATTTTGTATTTTAGATGGACTTAAACATGTACATGTTTGTTCCTGCTTATGATAAAGCCCCTGCTCCACAGACATCTGAAGCTAAAACAGGACTGTTGTCCATGTTGGGAAAATGTCACCCCTTTTCTAATGCCAAAAATATCAATTAACAAATGCTAGATGGGCGAACAAGTTGTGCAGTGTCCAAGTGCACTTTGCATGCATCCGTCACAGCTAACTTAAAATTGTTGGAGCAGCTTATGTTGCATTTTTGATGAAACCAGTAAAATCTGCTGAGACAATTATCAACTATATCAAACTAGAGCAACATCATGCAAGAGAGAGTGGTACGAGAAAAACATGGGAAAATAAAGTATTTACGAAAAGAAAATTCTGGTGTATGTCTTTAGAAATGCTTTTGTGAGGCCCGCAGCCTGTGCCATCTCACAAACGTAAGCATTATTAAGAATCATGTAATCAGCTTTAGTACCATGTGCTTCTGGGAGGATCTGCTTTGTCCACGCACTGAGTTTAAAATATGAGGGATTTAACAAAACCATGCTTTTCTAAGTGTAAAGTTTATATATGAGACAAAGATCTAAGACCACATACAAATAACCCGGGCAAACTTGACATTTAGAAGAGACAATGCGAGGGAAAGGGGGCTACTGGGATGAAGACAGAACAGCGCAAAATGAGAACACTAATTTATTGTATCAAAAACGGAACTACAGCAAAGGAAGTTAAATGATTCAGAAAGATAGGAAGGCTTTCCTCATGCAGATACGGGGGCAAAGGTTGAAAAAGGCCTGACCGGTGCCGGGAAAGTCAAGGTCTTTGTCATGCAGCACTGATGTGAGCTCTTCACACCTCTTCCTTGGCCACGGGCATGACAATAGAGGCTGCATTGCTCTGCAGGGTCCCCACCCTGCACACCCATTAGGGGGAAGGGCTGCCGAGGAGTACCATCAATGGGAGGGTTCTTCTCCGAGGAAGGAGAAGAATAACATCTGCAAAGTACACGAACGGAATCTGCTGCCTTTGTCAAAGACAGATTCCATGCGTGTTATCCAGTTAAGAAAACGAGATCTGAATGTGTTCTCGGCTCTCTGAAAACAGGAATTTCCGCGCTTTGATGTCCTGGCTGGAAATTCAATCTGAAAATGAACCAGCTACTAAACACCACTGTAGGGAAAGGATACATGCCTCGAGTAACGCAACATGCATCATTTTAAATCTGAAAATAGTTTTATGTATTCCTGTTTTACAGAGGAAGTGTTTTTAAAGACACAGACTGAAATGTTTTTTATTTGCTCGTGTGCGTTTTCTTATTTGACCCTACAGGTAAAATATCAGACTTTGTTTACAACTTTTCCATTCTGTGGTGCATGCCTTCTCGACAGTAAGTTCTAGCAGGCCTCTTTGTCATTAATTCGGAATATTAGTACATAAACATTGAGCTCTCAAAGAGTAGTACACCTAATTCAACTTTTATCCTGTGCATTTGGCAACTTTATTATTTTAATCAGCATATATGAGAACGATAAGCCACAGAATGCAAAAAATAATAAAGATTGGTTGTGGTGTTCAATATTCATGGTAACCATAAAAAACAAAACAATATAACATTCTTTGAACACAAGCGTAGAGCTATAATTTTGCATTGACTTAGGCAACAGAATGACTTAAATGGCAATACTCATCAAGGTAGCACAGACAATGTGGCACAAGAAATTCAATACAATGATGTGCAGCGAAATATAGTGGCGGTATGGAAGGTAGTGGGGGGGTTGTAGAAAAAAAATAGAAAAAAAATAATTAAAAACTTACCTGCTGCTCGCGCCGCCATCCTTTGCCTCTATGCAGCCTCTCCTCGCTGCAGGGGAAGCACCCGGGCTCCCTGGCTTCCTAAGCCAATGACAACGCTGCAATGCAGCATTATGATTGGCTTAAGGGAACTTAGGGGAACCAATCATAATGCTGCATTGCAGTGTTGTGATTGGTCTGAGCGCAGAGGTTCGGCACTTAAACGGGGACAGGGAGCATGTGCATGTTCCCCACCAAGCTGTGCAATACAGTCTCATGTGGAGCATGCAAAGTGTGCTCTCATGGGGAACATGCAAAGTGCGCATGAATGTATGGCCGGGCCAAGATGGCTGGTCAAACATTCATGCGCACTTTGAGTGGTCAAACCATTCCTCCCCTCGCCCCTGCTCTGGCTAGCCCTGCCCCTCCCTGCACCTGAGAATGGAAAAAGGAAATGATAATAACACGTTTTGTTATTATCATTTTCTTTTTCCTCTGCACTGCCTTAAAACATTGGGCCGACGCTCCTCCGCATTAGCGGAGGAGCCGCCCCTGGCTAACTACTTCTGCACTAGAAAACATGAAAACATGCTTTCTTCTGTGTTTAGTTGAACTTCTCTGGAAATTGGAATAGGTCCTAAATGTTCTGAAATTTTTTGGGATAAATGATAAAAGGCCCCCCAGATAGAGGATGCCTGCTTACCCTATAGACATTAGATAAACTTGATCTGTGAAATTAACATGGTCACGCAGCTATTTAATTCACTCTCTGAGAAAGTGTCACGCAGCTATTTAATTCACTCTCAGAGAAAGTATGGCAAATGCAGACCTGCTTTTAAAGAAATTGGTCCTTTGTCACCAGAATGGGCTCATAATTTATCCGTGATTTTCTCAATGGCGAGCTTGGAGTAACCAGTCTAGTATACTATACTCAGGGGCTCTAGAGTTACAGTATAGAGGAGGACCAAACTATACAGCAGGTTTGGCAACATTTTGTGGCAAGAAAAATCCCTTTTTGCAGCATTATGGGGCACATTTTGTAATAGTATCACCTAATTGTTTTGCCATTTTTACATACTAACACTATCTGGGCAAAGGCTTCTCTTCATTAGTACCACTTTGACACCAAAATACAGCAATATGCAAAAACGGTTACCAGTCACCTTTTGCAAAGGGCCTTCTACTGCGTGCTAACCTGTGTCACTGTGGTTTTATTCTTTTTTGATCTTTTTAAGCTTGAAACATTGTTTTGGTAAAATCTGCAGATTATGCAGCCGCTGATGGATTATGTGATAAATGGGACAAATCCATAAATATGCAGAAAACGGCATGAGCCTCTGATGAGCTGCGTCAGAATTCAGAGTTCTGCAGGTGATGGGGGTCGTGCTGGGCACCAAGGGGGATCCGCAGATTCCCTTGCGTTGATAAAAAAAATGTTATATGGCAATTTATTGGCCTTTATGGGTATATCTGGGACCCCTCAAACAAACTCAAGGGGCCAGGGTACCTCTACCCTGACGCCTTTATTCATTTTGCATAGAGTGTTGCAGCCCCGGGGACCGTTTCTCGATAGATAAAATGTCAGCCACAACTTTCCAGTCAGGTGACGGCCAGCAAATCCTGATCCTCTGTGGGTGGATCCACAGAGGATACGCCCCCCTCTAGATATACAAATTTGGATTTTGGTTAATATCTCTAAAATTACTTCATGGATTTACACCAAACTAGCAAAACGCAATGCTCTGGACCAAGATCTATCTTTCATCCGAATTTGATGTAATTCCATTCAGCAGTTCAGGCTGTAGTTGTGCCTAAAGTCCCCATGGGAATTAACATGGGAAAAATGTGTTTTGGAACTCCCTATCTTTCTCAGCCCCCACTTGATGGATCACCCCAAATCTTTCAAGACACCAGCTGAAGTGACTGGCAACTTAGTTTTGAAAAGTTCACGAAGATTCATCAAACGGTGCCAAAGTTATCCCCTAAACAAAAAACATTTTCCCAATTTTTCCTATGGTAACTAGGTTCTAACTATATATGTGTTGTATGTATTGAAATTTTGGCAAAGCGTTTAATAATTATGAGTGTTATTAAACGCTTTGCCAAAATTTCAATTTGTGATCCTGTTGTTCCTGAGAGCACACACACTATTGGATTTTTGTTTGTATTGATTGCGAGTACGCTCTGCCGGCGAGTGTGCCACTTCTCAAGGGTCCCAGTGTTTCCGGAAGGAGCTTTCTTTGGAGGAATATATACATATATATACACATATATACATATATATACACACACACACACACATATATATATATATATATATATATATATATCCAGAACCAAGTTCCCTTCAGCAAGAAGAAGAACGAGCCACACACGCGCACAACAGGTCCAGCAGCTTTATTTGGCTATTCAGGGCATGACGCGTTTCGTAATCAAACTTTTTCAAATGCCTTAAAATCATGAATGCTCATTAGTGTCCACCTTTTAAACCAGCTTGTCTCACTGCGATTGGCTGTAGTCATCTGGCAGGTACTAGGGAGTATCTCAGAACTCAGCGCTCCGAGTTTTCGCAAAGGCAGTCAAACGGCGTGAGTACTACCCTGGTGGGCGGTGACTGCCTCTTCTCCCAACGTACCTGGATCTAGCTTGTGGAAAAAGCAGCTGGCCTGGACGCTCACCCTTCCGCAAAGTGC
This sequence comes from Triturus cristatus, assembly GCF_964204655.1. NCBI lineage: Eukaryota > Metazoa > Chordata > Amphibia > Caudata > Salamandridae > Triturus > Triturus cristatus. The sequence goes on from NC_140589.1 coordinate 967,090,040, forward strand.
AGCCGAGACCTCGGAACATCCCAACAGTGCAAGATGCCCCCTCGTGCAGTCACGGTCCATCCAACGGGTAGGTAACTGCTGCAAAAAGCGGAGGTTCAGTGTTTCCCCGGTCCGCGAGGTATTCCCAATTGTTTGCCACTGTTAACACTGAACAACTTGTAGGGTGGGGGCTCAAGTGCGCTGTGGCCGCGCACATAATATCCAGAACCAAGTTCCCTTCAGCAAGAAGAAGAACGAGCCACACACGCGCACAACAGGTCCAGCAGCTTTATTTGGCTATTCAGGGCATGACGCGTTTCGTAATCAAACTTTTTCAAATGCCTTAAAATCATGAATGCTCATTAGTGTCCACCTTTTAAACCAGCTTGTCTCACTGCGATTGGCTGTAGTCATCTGGCAGGTACTAGGGAGTATCTCAGAACTCAGCGCTCCGAGTTTTCGCAAAGGCAGTCAAACGGCGTGAGTACTACCCTGGTGGGCGGTGACTGCCTCTTCTCCCAACGTACCTGGATCTAGCTTGTGGAAAAAGCAGCTGGCCTGGACGCTCACCCTTCCGCAAAGTGCAGCCGAGACCTCGGAACATCCCAACAGTGCAAGATGCCCCCTCGTGCAGTCACGGTCCATCCAACGGGTAGGTAACTGCTGCAAAAAGCGGAGGTTCAGTGTTTCCCCGGTCCGCGAGGTATTTGCCAATTGTTTGCCACTGTTAACACTGAACAACTTGTAGGGTGGGGGCTCAAGTGCGCTGTGGCCGCGCACATAATATCCAGAACCAAGTTCCCTTCAGCAAGAAGAAGAACGAGCCACACACGCGCACAACAGGTCCAGCAGCTTTATTGGCTATATATATATTATCTACTGGCGGTCGCCAGTAGATAGTTATAGTTAGGAGCGTGTTTCCATAGGAAATCCGCAACATTCTATTTGGAATAACTTTGGCGCCGATTGACGAATCCTCCCAAAATTCTCAAAATAGGTGGGGCGCTCAGCTCCGCTCCTTCCCTGAAAGTCTCGGGGGGGATTCGTCAAGCGGGGGCTGAGAAAAAGGGGGGGTCCCAAAACGCGTTTTCCCCATGCATTTTTCCATAGGACCTTTAGTCCGAGCTACAGCCCGAACGGCTGAACAGAATTACTTGAAATTTGGCAGAGAGGTAGATCTCAGGTCAGGGATGTGCCTTTTGAAGGTCTCGTGTAAATCTGTTCAGTATTTCCTGAGAAAATAGCATTTAAATCAATATATATATCTATTACCGTACGCGCACGCCGCCGTGCACGAGCGCGATTCTGATTGGTTCTTAGATCTTAGTAAACATTCGAATCGGTCGAAACCAGGAAGTGCCCCCAAGGGCAAAAAATAATTGTATTTTTTTTTCGAAAAATCGCGGAATGCGCGTAGCGTACGCGCACGGCGTAAACGGAAAATTCCGCGAACTTCGCGTAACGATTACGATAAACGATAAAAAAATTTAAAAAAAAGGAGAGATTAAAAAAAAAAAAAAATTGTGATGGTAAGGAACGTGGGCGCTTGGTGCGTGAAGCGCACCAAGCGCCCACAGCGCGCACGGTGTGCGCACGGTGAAAAACCTTAAGAAAAAAATAAATAATAAAAACATTACTTAGCATTTAAAAAACCGTACAAATTCACTGAAAAAACCATAGGTTTCACACACGTTATAGTTAGGAATTAGCATTTAAAAAACCTTGCAAATTCACTTAAAAAACCATAGGTTTCACACATGTTATAGTTAGCTGGGCATTTCCTTCGAAAAAAACCAATGAAATTCCCCCGTTATAGTTAGTGCAGGCAACTATAACTCACGCGACCGCAATCCGCTGCTGATGACGTCAGATATTACATCACTGATGACATATGTGTCTTTCAGAAAAAAAAAATTGTAATATATGTATAGCTAAAAATTAATGGAAGAAGACATGGGTAAATAAGAGTCTAAATACAGTGATGTAATATCTGACGTCATCAGCAGCGGATTGCGGTCGCGTGAGTTATAGTTGCCTGCACTAACTATAACGGGGGAATTTCATTGGTTTTTTTCGAAGGAAATGCCCAGCTAACTATAACATGTGTGAAACCTATGGTTTTTTAAGTGAATATATATAAATATATATATATATATATATATATATATATATGTGTGTGTGTTTTTTAGGGTTTAGGCGTGAGTAGGGGTAAAGGGTGGTAAGGGTGTTTTTAGGGTTTGGGGTGGGTAAGGGAATAGGATGGTAAGGTTACAGGAAAGGGGGTTTTGGGGTGTTCCCTCCTAAATAAAATATTTGATATTTTAATAATAAAGTCACTCAATCAATCAATGGCAAAAGCCATAACAGCAAGTACAGAAATATACAGTACGAAGAGAAGGACATAAAGTATAAAAACACAATCAGAATAACACCAGCAGCAGATAATAGAATCTTCAGAATTAATATGCCAAACTGTCTAATGCCGCTGGTGGAACTAATATGAGGGGAGCATGCCCCAGAGGGGCCAAAAAACGACCATAACCGTAAGGTCCTGATGGAAGCGCCGTATGAGGACAAGGTGTTCTTTTTCATTGCCTATCCTTTCAATTTGATGTCATACCTTCAAGCAGTTCACTAAATCAAATGCACTTCTAAAGTCAATAAAGGCCAGATGTTGTGACCCTCCTCCGGCACTTACACATTTAACTGCTATAAGGTAAAGGTTTGAGCACTGATCAACAGTGCCACTACCTGGCCTAAAGCAATATAGTGGATTTCTTTCATGATAGTTTTTTCAACAGCCCATATCTCCATATGGAACAAAAGGACGCAGCCTGAATCGTAATGCTGGAGTCCAATAAGGAATATGGCCTATAGCAGGATGGCAGAGATCTGTCTCTATTATTAAAAATAGGGACAACTATGACTGTACTTCAGGAGTCTAGAGTAGCACCTGAGAAAGTAGATTTAAAAACATTAGTTTGCAAGGGTCACACAGGACTTTATTTGATTTAAAAATATCTGCGGGGACGCTGTCTGGGCCAGGTTCTTTTCCGGGAACATATTTCCCATTGGCTAGAATCACTCCGTGAGTGTGAATGCGAATCGGGAGACTTTGTGGGTTTTGGGGAATCAAGCAATAGTTCATCCTATATTGGTGGACTTATTTCCCGATTGAAAAAGTTTGTAAAAATTGGAGAACCAGAAATCACCAGGAATTAGGCGTGCCACTTTTGGGGCCTCTAGCTCTGAAAAAGGCTGGTTTACCACATCCCAAAACTTCATATCATCCCTAGTCCTCGCCACCACTACGAGGTCTTACCATGCTTTATTTTTTTATTTCAATTTTCCTTCCCTTTAAAGTTGATTTATATAACCTTCTTGCATCGTTAACTTCCTGTATTAAACAGAGGCAATATTTAAGAGCTGCCATCAACTGTTTATGGGCAGCTGAACAAGCCGCATTGACCCATCAGTGGGGGAGAGACTCTGGGGGACCTGGTGGATTTTAAATTGTCCGATATGGACCTGGAAATGTTCTTAAACCTGTCTTATATGATGTCAGGCCCTATATCCTCCTTCAGGCAAGTAAAGAAAAAAGGCCCATTTTTCTGACCACAATATTTTGATTGAATACAATAGGGTCAATTTTATCACAGTGAAAACTTAATCTTTTACTTTGGAATAGGCTATCCTATCCTTTTTTGGTTGGAAAGAAAAAATGAGGGCCCTGAAACATGCTTGGGCACCAATGCATTTTCAATAGACTTTGTACTCATGCGCATCGCAAAGACGGCTGGTCGGATTTGTATTAAAATAGGACAGATTACACGTTATTGTGCACAGATGATCCTTTTGGGTACTACAGGTATGTAGGGTAAGTATTTTTCAAATTGTAAGCTATTTTAAAGTATTGATATCTGTAGTTGTGGCATTTGTGCAAAATGTTGTGATATCTTGTAGAAGTATTGCAGTACATAATGATGTCAATTCATTATGTGATTGGCTAATGATTGCCTTCACAAAAGTTAAAGGCAGCTGTGATGTTTTTAGGTACACTTTGGCTGTGTTCTGTGTTATGCTTTCAGATATGGGTAAGTATTAGGATTGATATTTTCCCCCTACCTATTACCATTTTATGAAAGTGTTAATAGGTAGAGAAAAATATTTCTAAGACTCTATATATTAATAAAAATGTACAGGGTACGGCAGTACATAAAATAAATAAGGAAATAGATCTTAACAAACATAAAATACACCATATTTTACAAATATAATGTACTATAATGTATTTTCTATTTGAAAAATATTTAAATACTTGCAAAAAAGTCTACGCAGTACTGTGGTGATACCTTTGGTTAATACAGGCATTAGCCAATCACATACTGATTTCTCATCTGCATGTACTGTGGTATGCTGCAAACTTACAGTGGTATACCACAAACCTATCACGGTGTAGCGCAGTAAATATATAACACATTTTTCATAAAACTTATAACTTTAATACTACTTACAATATTTACACATACTACCCAAAATTACCATATACACCTCACAAAATGTATTGCAGTCACATTACATCTACACCAGTTTTCACACTTTCACACTGTGTCTGTTCCAATTGCTGCAATCCACTCTGTCATTCCAATCTATGCTATGCCACTCTACATCACTTCACTCTACTTCACTCCACGCCACTCCACTCCACGCCACTCCACTCCACGCCACTCCACTCTACGCCACTCCACTCTACGCCACTCCACTCTACGCCACTCCACTCTACGCCACTCCACTCTACGCCAATTCACTGTATGCTATTACGCTCTACGCTACTCCATTCTATCACACTCCAGTCTACACAACTCCACTGCAGGCCCCTCCACCCTACACTACTCCATTGTATTCTATTCCAGTGTACTCAATGCCACTCTACAACACTACACTCTACACTATTTTACTCAATGCCACTTCACTGTATTCCACTGCACTGTACACCACTGTACTATACACTATTGCAGTGCACGCCACTCCACGATACGATAATCCACTGTACGCTATTACATTGTATATTGTACAGTGTACATTGTACACTACTTCATTCTACTTAATTCTAATCTCCACTCTGTCACTACACTCTAAGCTACTACACTCTGTGCTATTCCTCTGTACCACACTCCACTCACCTTTACTCTATGCTTCTCCACTATATGCCACTCAACTCTTTCACTACACTGTATGCCGGTAAACCATACGGTATTCCACTGTACACTGCTCCACTGTACACTATTCCATTGTATGCCACTCCACTCTATGCCACTATTCTCTATGCCACTGCACTCTAAACTATTCTACTGTACAACACTCCACTCCACAGTGTGCTATTGCACTATATGCCACTACAGTCTATCCCTATGCACTTTACCTCACTCCCCTCTACAACACTCCACTTTATGGTATTGCATTCTAAAACACTCCGCTCTATGCCACTCATCTGTATGGCTGCGCCCAATGTCAGGAACCGTAATCAAACCACCTCCCGCAGTTACAGTGTTGACGAACTCCACCTGCTCAATAATGGACTCTGCTACGAACAGTGCTGCTGAGCTGCACCTCAGTCCTGAGTGGGTCCCTTTGCCTGCTGACATTGCCACTTCACCTGCCTCCACACACCTGCTCCCACCACCCACACACAGACTGCACTCCTCACCAAGTCAGAACAGAACAAGGTAAAGTAAGTCCTAATTGGGGCGTGGATCGTGAGAAAAGGCATCATGGGTGGGAGAGTAGCCCATGCTCTTGATGGAAAAACAGAAAAACAGTGTAAATGTGTGAGTGTGACCTGAATGGTATATTGAGCTTCTGAAGTAGTGGCCCTATGGGCAAGAGCCCGAGACACCCCTGGGACCCAGGGGTGATGAAGGATAAGCACCGAAGGAGTACTGCCACATCCTCTGTTAGAGGAGGGCATCTGCTATTTTGGTGGTAACTCTGGGAGGTGACCCCGTCTCTTGTAGCACACCAGAGGAAGTATCTCCATTTTCCAAGGCCTCAGAGGAGGATCTCTGTGGTCCCCAAAACATTTGTGGAATGTAGCTGCTGGCGTCTGGGTTAACTGCCTGCCTCTGTGGACCTACTTGACCCCCAAGGCATGAAATTTACTCTAGAATCCCAAAAAAGAGGCCCTCTGTCTCTGGACTGTCAGTGTATAGAATGCAGAAAGCAGTGAGTGTCGACCTGTATGGGGTCAGGACTCGGTGTCCTATCTAGTATTGCATTCCAGTCCTTATAATGTGGCATTTGGGCCACTATGGAGCATGGAAAGCCTCCCACTGAGACAGCAGGCCAGCACTCAGATGGCCCTCTTGATGGAAACGTAGGATGTTAAGCTGTGTTGAGGACCAGGTCTTTTTACCAGGTAGTCACTCATATTGCAGCTATCCGAACATTGTTGAGGCAAGAACGGTCCTCTGAAACTTCTGCTCTGTGTTCCAGAGTACGGATCATGTCCTAAGCCCTGTAACTGAGTATGAAGGTCAAATGTAGGTGGCTGTAGATCAGCCAATGTTCTCTCTGAGTGAGTGATGTGTTCTGCGAGGCATCTGTGATTTTTCCACAGGAGTTTCACATTGGTTGCCACAGAATCTACCTTTACTTCCAGGGAGATGCTGGAAATATCTATGGAGTTTAGTATAGTGTCTAGTTTGTCTGATTCAGTCTGGTGCAGGGGTCTGTCTAGGCAGTGACTAGCCCCAGTCTTTACTGCTTTGGTGCATCATATAATTTAGGCAGGTGGTGGAGACAGGGAAGGAGGGGAGGTTGGGGGGTGAGTGGACCCACTTGCAACCACCAGCATGGTAGCCCCACAGCGGAAAAGTCACAGGACTTCCCTGTTACGTAGTTGTGTTATGTAGGGGCAGCCACACCGTGAAAGTCGCGGCTGAACCCCTAGGTTCAAGGCTCGGTACCAATAAAACTAGGCCCAGCCACCAGAGTTCCACACCATAATCGCACCTCTAAACCAGTGTTCCGTGCTCTCCATGCCAATCCTAGGTCATAGGATGCTTCTTTCCAGTCCATGGAGGACCTGGCCTGGCAGTTCGGGCTGGACTGTTCCAATTGGGCGCAGGGTCAAGACCGATTTGCATCTGGCTGGGTTCAAACTGGAATGGCATGGGGAGTAAAAAAATGATGGATTTAGGCCTAGATCTCTGTACTGGGGAGAATGTATGACATTGTTCTGCATTCTGTCCATCAATTGTTCTTTTTGCATTTTGCCGCTAGGTTGTAGCCTGTCTCTCTGGACTGAAGCTCTGCTGACTCTCTGTGTTGGTCCTCTGACTCCCTACTGTGATCAGCAGTAGGGGACCACAGAGCACCAGACCCCCGGGAGCAATTGATTTCCTCCAGGAAGCACTCCGCAGGTCACTTCATCCAGTCAATAGTGGCATTGCCAGGACGAGGTGTCCCCGCTTTTGCCCCCGCCCATGAAGCCCAGCGGCCTGGTCAAGACAAAGCAGGACCCAGAAACAGGTGGTGTGCCCCCCCCCCCAGTTCCTCCAGCACTGGGCCACAGACCTGGGGTTGAAATTGCCATTGCTTTGAAAGATAATAGCCTGATTAAAAGAGCTTTAAGCAGGGAGACTTGCTTCAGGTGTTCTCCATGTTGGTCGCTCAGGCTACGCCCAATGACATGAGAATCACTGTAATCAAATACAATCTTTTCGGGGACTTTAACTTCACATTATCAACATACTATCCGTGTGGATATTTGATCATGATTTCCTTCACATACTGTCACTGAGGGAACGTGAACATTCCTATCATTACACACAAACCTGTTTGGACCTGAGTATCATCATCTTCACACTTTAAGCATTGCTTTTACACACAATTTTAGTGGGGACCAGAACACAATCATCTTCACTCACTATCTCTGTGGGGACTTGAACATCATTATAATCTGTCGCTGATTGAGCCTTCCTATAATTACACACAACCTCTCTTTGTACTTGATCAACATTAGTTTAACACTCCTGGGGATGCAATCTTTGTCTTTACACACTATTTCATTGTAGACTTGAATACACTAATCTTCCCACACTGTCTGTAGGGACCTGAACATCGCAATGATAACACACTATCTCTTTGGGGACTTGAACATCATTATAATAACACTATTTTTGTGGGGCCATGAACATCACTATAATAACACACTATCTCTGTGGGGATATGCACATCACTATAATAACATACCATCCCTGAAGGAACTTGAATATTCCTAAAATTATAAAGAGAACGAGCTCAAAGCCAAGCTTTAGTTAACTCAGTCATCAGAGAAAGTCCCCCTTGCAGGGAACCCATTTGGTTTACAGAAGAACCCTCACCCACCAACCTAGGTGGTGGCATGCTTAATCTTAGGGTTCCCACCCAGGGGGCAGAGTGCCTCCTAGGTGTGCTTCGACACTGATTACAGTAGAGCTGTTTTTTGTTGTTTTGCATTTTTAGTGAGTAGTGAATACTGTGAGAGTGAAAAATGTTAGAGTTAAAACTACCTCCAGGGTACCCTAATTCTTTACTATGTGGTCCCTGGGGTAGGGTTAAAAACAGGTTATTTGGACTTGGACATGCATGAGAGAGTTGATTTTGCACGTCTCTAAAAGTATGTGAAGAAATAATAATCCAAGTGAAGTGGTCTACGTGTTTAAGTCAAAGTGTGACCAATTGATTGGTAATCTGGACTTGGAACCAAATAAAACATGGCAGCTCAAAAAACACACTAATGGTAATTCCAGCAACGTCATCTATATGATAACATGTCCCTGTGTGTTACATTACATAGGAATGGCAAGCAGGAAGGTCAAGACAAGAATTTGTGAACATCAGATTAATATCAGAAGTAAAAGTAATACTACCAAAATGACGGACCATTTCCTAAGAGCCTGTCACACGACCAATGATCTGAAATGGGTGATAATAGAACAACTAGAAACACATCAAGGTGACTGTCAGAGTTCCCTCTTGGAAAAGGAACAAAGATGGATTAAACGATAACATACCCTGAAATTCCCTAATGCTTAGGAAAGAGGATTGTATGCCATTCTTTCACATTTATGCCCTGCACGTAGTCACACTGAAGAGTCTCAGAAGCAAATAGGCTAGACCTTTTAAAAAACCTAGATCTTTCATACTGAGAAGGTACACTCCATACAGAAAGAGAATAAGCCTTTCCCTAGATATGGAAAGCATACTGTAGCATAGATGTGTATGCTAATTTGGTATCCCTTTTTAATCATCAACACCTGAATACTTAATGCCCAGTGCACCTCTTTATTTTAATCTTAAAATCTGCATTTACATCCCAAACCACTTTGGTTCTAATGACCCAAATATGCATTAAATGCCTCCATATGGTTCGTGCTTTCCCATTCTCTGTGAGAGGAGAGGATTAACTCTCCAGAGGGGCCCGCCCGAACCAATCAAAATGCGGCATCCAAGCGTCAACATAGGCAGGATGTCTCAGTTCTTAAACCTCCCGTGAATGGGGATACGGCTTTGCCGTGTTCCCAGAAGAGACGTATGAGTAGGTACCTCAACAGGTGGCCGAACGTGACTCAGTGAGTAACTAAATAAGAATGCTGCTCGCTCGAAAAAGCCACTCGATGGGTACCTCTTGTGCTGATACCTTTTCCTTCTTTTATCTTTACCCCTATTACCATGCACAGAGTTTGTGGACTTGAACATCATTAGTGTCATACTTTCTGTAAAGAGATTTAAGCTTTCACTTTACACACTATTTCAGCGGGGACTTAAATATGATCATCTTCACACACTTTCTCTCTGGAGACATGAACATCACTGTTGGACTTGGCCCTTTTGGCAGGTTCACCCCTGAACTTTTTGCCTTAAGCTCTGAGATGGTGGTAGTGATGTTAGGCCTCTGGGCACTTTAGCACTGTGGCCCAGTGTAAAGTTTGTGCGCTCTCTGAGTGCATGTGGTGAGATTGGCCTGCCCTCCCATAGGAATGCATGGGGGATATGTGTGTCCATGGTAATTCCTGGTATGAGAGGAGTTCAGGGGCGAGTTTAGTATGTATGAACTTGTGAGAATAAATGCTGCACAATGGTGTGGGCAGATTTATGGTGACTGGTGGAGAAATGCCATTTTTAGAAGTTGGCATTTCTGTGTACTGTGTGTCTGCCTGCCTGATGTGAATTGCATGTCTGGCTTGTGATTGACAGGAGCTGAGAGGTGTGGGTGGCTCCAGGAGACAGGGGGAGTCTGCCCAGTGGTGAATAGAGAGATCTGCATGCAGATGGGAGGGAGGAGTTGCACCTGGGACCTGAACAGGGCTGTGCCTTCCTTCCACAAAGCTGGCTCCGCCCCCTGTGGTGCGTCTAATCCCTGAGCCCCCACCTGACAAAGGAGGAAGGAGCTGAGCAAAACAGTGCTCCAAAGCTCCCCTAAACCAGTTCTGACTGGTATCCCCCAAGCCCTGCACTTTTACACAAAGGAAATACTAGTATAAATATAGGGGCTGTAACCCCATGAAATTATTCCTGTTCTGTACCTGATCCTGACGGAGGGGGCGCTTGCTGCTGCGGGGGCCCAGGAGGGACCGCCATGGGGGCTACCTCCCTGCTGTAGGGCCCTGTGTCCTGGCCCCTGGGCCCAGCTCTGCCTCTGAACCCCTTCCTTGGGCTTTGGCCTTGAGAGCACTTTACTTTTATTTCCTAAAAGTGCTTTTCATAGCTCTGTGCACCCTGCAGCTGAGGAGGAGCACTTCTATCCCTTTTAGAGGAAATCCCCGGCGTAGGGATTCCCCCGCATTGTTGGGTTCTTGCAGGGGCCCACCCCGCTGTTGATGCCGTGATTATCGTTATCCTGGCAGGTGCCCACCCCGCCTCTGTTTTCTACGATCGCGGGTGCCCACCCCGCTTATTTTTTTATATGCAAATGGCGGGTGCCCACCCCGCGTTTCTCTTTGATGGCGGGTGCTCATCCCGCGTTATACTCTTAAAAGATCACCGCCGCGGCCCTGGGCCGCAAACTAAAAGCAGGCACGTCCGCCTGACTGTGGGCGGGGCTCCACAGACGGAAGCAGGAAGACATCCGGAGCCCGCCCACGAAAAAGTCCCGGTCCTGAGAGAGCGGACCGGGCAAAGCAAGGAGAAGTCCTGGGCCCTAGGAGAGGACCGATGTGAAGCGCAGTAATGGACCGGGCGAAGGGGACAGGCATCACTGAACTGCAGCGAGGCGGGGCTCCCGTGTAGTGAGGAGAGCCCCACGTGCAGTTTGAAAGCCGGGCAGAAGTCCTCCCAAGTGTCCCGGCGAGACAGAGGATCCTGCAGCCAGAGACCCGGTGAGTGGGGCCAATTGGGGAGGCAGACTTTGTTAAAGTTAGGAGTCCCTGGGGGGGGGCTCCCTGCGCACATCATGGTGCACATCTACTGAGCGGCCCCGCCTGACAGTGGCTGCTCCAACGATCGGGCACAGCTGTTCCAAGAGCCCGGGTGAGTGGGGCTCAGTGTTGCACCCTGTTGGTGCATGTCGAGGCACATTGACGGTGCCTGAGCGGTCCCGCCGTTGCGGGACGCTCCAACATTTTGGCGGCATGTTTGTTTAAGAGGGCACCTCCCAGTTCTGCCACAGCTGCCCCGCCTGCCAGAGGGCAACGGTGCCGAAGAGGGCCATTGTGTTAAGATTCCCAAAGTGGGCTCAGACGGTACGTGCAGTGCCAGTGCTATCTTTCCAACGTTGGGGGCACAATATAGGAAGGCACAGTCAGTGCCAGTGCCCCACATTTTGAGTTTTCCAGCTGCGTAGCACTTAGTGCCAGCTGCATCGTTTAGGCCATTCTTTCTTGGGGGGATATGTCTGTTGAGTTAGGAGTGAGATGCACTCCTGTGCCCCATACTTTCACAGCTGCCCAGCAAGTAGTGGCCAGCTGCTATGTTTAGGTCAGCGCAATTGCGCACCCTTGACTTATGCTGCATTGGCAGCACGCCCTGACTCTTGGACGTAGGGCATTTGAGCCCCTTTTGAGATGGCCAGTTGGCCAGGGGGACTGTTGGGTTTATAGGGCGCCAGGCCCTAATGTGATTTATGTGGTGCTAGGAAATGTGATTCATTTAGTATGTTTTACACACCCTGTTTTGATACCTCTTAATGTAGTTTTATGATTATGAGGTTGGTTCGCATATTATGCTTTATGCTAGTGAGATTATGTTCCACTGTGTGATTTATGCCCCTAATGTGAGTTATGTTTAGGAGGTGAGGGTCTAATGCGTTTAGACTTATGAGAGAATTGCATAATGTGTTTATGCTGGTGAGGTTGGCGCAGAATGTAATTCGCGCCTAATGTGATACTGTGCATAATGTAGTTTATGTTACAGGCTGATGCTAAGTACAGTGATTACCAGTGGTTACTGGTTGTACGTTTATGACATGTTTTACTTTTACTAAGTTCTCTTTGTGATGGTTCTGACAGTGGTCCAGTGGGCCCTGTCAGGTGTATATAATCCCTTGTAGCTATGACCCAGTGCCAGGTGGCACCATGTATATTATGTGTTTACTATTCTAATGTGTTATGAGAATACAAAGGCTATTTTTGATATTACCTTGTGTGGAGTTCCTTTTGTAGTGTGCCTGGGATGTTGTTGCTGTGTGCGTGCGCAAATACTTTACACATCGCCACCGGGATAAGCCTGACAGCTCGTGCCATGCTACCAAGGGGGTGAGCAGAGGTTACCTTTGGCGTGTAACTCCCTTGCCCTGACTAGAGTGGTGGTCTCTGCCTAGCTTTGGCGCAAGCCTTCACCAACCAGAGATCCCATTTCTAACAATCACTATAAAAACACACTATCTTTGTGGGTACTTGAAAATCACTACTATAAAAAAACATCTCTGCGTGCACTTGAGCATTCCTGTAACTACACACAACCTCTGTTTGGACTTGAACCTCATTAGCTTCACACTTACAGTATGGGTATTTAAGCTTTGTCTTTACCCAAATATTTCAATGGGAACTTGAATACAATCATATTTCCACACTGTCTCAGTGGGGACTTGAACATCACTATGATACCACAATATCTCTGTGAGGACATGAATATCATTATGATGCCACAATATCTCTGTGGGAACATGAGCATCACTATTATAACACACTATCTCTGTGGGGACTTGAGCATCACTATAATGACACACTATTTCTGTGGGGACCTAAACATCACTATAATAACATACCATCTCTGTGGGGACTTGAGAATTCCTGTAATTACATATAAGCTCTGTTTATACTTCAACATCATCAGCTTCACATTCTCTATATTGGGCTTTGTGAATACTGAAAAGTAGTAAAGTTAGACTTTTGGTCTAAGTTTACCTTTGTGATTAGGGCCCTATTTTAATGAAGACCTAAACACAATCATCTTCATGCAATATCTCTGTGGGGACTTAAACATCGCTATAATAACACACTATCTTTGTGGGGACCTGAGCATCAGTATAATAACATACCATATCTGTAGGGACTTGAGCATTCTTCTAATTACACACACACATTGTTTGGACTTGAACATCATCAGCATCACGTTCTCTGTATGGGGCTTTGTGAATACTGAAAAGTTATAAAACAATAAGAATTTTTGTCTCAGTTTACCTTTGTGAATACCAAAAAGTAGTAAAGTTAGACTTTTTGTCTAAGTTTAACTTTGTGAATCGGGCCCTATTTTAATGAAGACTTAAATACAATCATCTTCCTCCACTATCTCTGTGGGGACTTACACATCGCTATAATAACACACTATCTTTGTGGGGACTTGAACAATACTAGAATAACACACTATCTTTGTGGGTACTTGAACATCGCTATAATAACACACTATCTTTGTGGGGATTTACACATCGCTATAATAACACACTATCTTTGTGGGCACTTGAACATCTCTATAATAATACACCATCTCTGTGGAGACTTGTTCATTCTTGTATTACACACTAGCTCTGTTTGGACTTGAACATCATCAGCTTCACATTCTCTGTATGGGGCTTTGTGAATGCTAAAAAGAAGTAAAGTTAGACCTTTAATCTAAGTTTACCTTTGTGAAAACAAAAAAATAGTAAAGTGAGACCACTTGTCTAAGTTTACCTTTGTGAATCGGGCCCTATTTTAATGAGGACTTAAACACAATCATCTCCCTGCACTATCTAATAACATACTAACTTTGTGGGGACTTGAACATCACTATAATAACACACCATCTCTGTGGGGACTTGAACATCTCTATGATAAAACACAATCTCTGTGGGGACTTGAGCATCCCTATAATTACACACAACCTCTGTGTGGACTTGAACATCATAAGCTTCTCACACTATATAATGGGATTTAAGCTTTAAATGTACCGACTATATCAATGGAGACTTAAACACAATTATCTTCATATACTATCTCTGTGGGGACTTCAACATCTATTTTGGCAAAAATGTAAGCAGGTAATCAAGCTCTGGGTTCCACTTGACCATATGCCTTGGTTCCATATGTTAATTCCTTTATGTGTTAGTTCCCTTATCTCCTAAGATTTGATGCACTAATAAATAGGTTAAAGACAGCTTTAAGTGATTTTCATTAAGCATGATATATTTTCTCACACATTAACATAACCTGTCTTTAATGTATACCCTTAGTAGAATAGAATATAATGTTGCGTGTGTACCTGGTAACACCATTCTCACTAACCATCTCAGTGAGGACCTAGACATCCTCAAAATCACACACTATCTCTGTGGGGAGCTGGGCATTAAAACAATCACACACTATCTCTGTGGGGATCTGGACATCAATATCATTCATGACACACTATCTTCTTGAGGAATTGATCATAGCTATCATCACACACTATCTCACTGGTGACCTTGCCATGTGTATAGTCACACAGTGTCTCTGTTGGGACCTGGGCATCAATGTAATTACACTACTGCTTTGTGGGAATTTGAACATTATTATCATCACACACTATCTCTGCAAGGACATGTGTGTCTCTGTTGGACCTGTCAGCCCTAGGGTGGTCTCCCCTTCTATTTTTGATCGTGCCTCATTTTTTCCACCCTCATTTTTATGTTGGACTAGGTCTCCGGGCGCCTTTTCATTGCCAATCAGTGTTAAGGTGCAGGTGCTCCCTTCTCCCAAGATGGCTGCCACAGACCCCTGCTACTGCAGAGTGGTCTTTCATAGTAGCACCCTAGCTGCCAGGAGCTGGCTGGAACCCCACAACAATGTTGCGACACCAGCCCGCCTTTTTGTCCCATAGGTAGAATGGGGAAGCTCCTGGAATGTGCTGGAACCTTCTAGAAGGGAGGTGTGGTTTTACTTTTGCCGCCTTGGCTAGAGGTCACCTGACCTAGGGCTACTTAAGTGAGGGAGGGAATTTTTCTAGTTAGTTGGCCAGTGGGATAAAGCAGAGCTGGAGAATCCATGCAGGAGTGTAGGCGGTAGGGCCTAGCCAGGGACTTATGCCTCTGAGAGTGACAGGATTTAGGTGCTGCCTCTAAAGTGAGTGAGGGACCCTGTGAAACCCACTGATCTTGCCCAGCAGTAGGAGGACCCAGGACACCTCTGCCCAGCCTGACTAGGAAGGACCTAGTCGCCAACTCACTCCCTACCCCCTCTTTGTAACAGAACCTCTTAAGGGCGCCAGATACATCTGCGCCATCAAGACTTCATACAACAACTGAGTACAGACGCTGAATGCTGAGACTGCGTGTCCAGACTGAAACCTGAAATCATATGCCAAGCGCTGAGACTGCGTGTCCAGACTGAACCTTGAAATCATATGCCAAGCTCTGAGACTGCGTGTCCAGACTGAACCCTGACATCCTATGCCAAGCAGATTGAGGAATCGCTGGGGATCGACCAGGTATTAGCGCTGTGACCCCTGCGCTCCCTGACCTGGCCTGGGACCCCGGCAGCGTGCTCCGCTGAGCGCGGAGCTCCCCACCTTAATTTGAGCCCCCCTGTGGCGTGGAAGCGAAGCGCGCTCACCGCTGTGGCCCGGAGGCCGGAAGAAGTGCCCTTCAGTGTCACGAGGCCCGCGGAGAAGCCCGGGGCCCCGTCGCTGCCGTCGCAGCTGTGAGAGAAGGTGCGCGAGGCCGTGGACGAGTTCCCCCGTCGCCGCCGGAAAGGACGCCTTCCGACGTCGAGATCAAGGTAAGCCCGGAGGCTGGGATTCACCCCGGTGCGTCCCCTACTGGTTGGGAGCCACACCGCACCCTGAGCCCGGGTTCCCTCTCCGTGGGAGTCCCCGTGGTCACCACGACAGAGAGACCCCGCCGAGGGATCCTTTCCTTGTGCCCCCCTTGACTGTACTGGAGCGTGGTGCCCTACGAACTGCACCGGAGCACGAGAGACTCGCTCCGCAAGACCCGTTGCGCTCCATGCTAAAGGCTCCGTGTTGAAATATTCACTGCTACTTGATTACGAGTAGCGCCCCATTCTAAATGCTCTGTGTTGAAGTATTAACTGTCATTGATTACGAGCAGCGCTCTGTTCTTCATGCTCCGTTTTGAAGTATTAATTGTCATTGATTACGAGTAGCGCTCTGTTCTACATGCTCCGTTTTGAAGTATCCATTGTCATCGATTACGAGTAGTGCTCTGTGCTAGATGCCCCGTTCTGAGGTAGTCACTGCTTAGCGCGCATAGCGCTTTAATCACCCCTAAGGCGCTACAGGTAGCTGAAACCGCGGCAAGCCCGCAAGGTCTGTCCTGGGTCCCTGCACGCCCCCAGGAGTGGCGTTACATTCCCCAAACCCTACTGAGGGGAGCCAGAAGCACGAGGGTGGCCTAGGGCCTTCAGCTAACCTACTAGTGAATAACGTGCTGGGGAAAGTGAAGCTTGCATGTACATCTCATTGAATTGCATTTATATCTCATGCAGTGCCGATATATTTCATGAATTGCATTTATAGTATGAACTGCATTTATTTCTCATGACTGGCATGTACATCTCAATGAATTGTATTATAAGTTTATGAATTGCACTGATATCTCATGAACTGCATCTATCTCGACCTACTTGGATAAACTTGAGTATTTGCATAATTTATACAGTGTGGCGTCACTTATTGTGTGTGTTCCCCGTTCCATGAGAGGTGCGTGTTGTATGGTTGCTTTACACACAGACCTTTGGGTGCCCAGCCGCTCGTGTCACGTTACCGCCATAGGGACTGGTGACCCCGGTTTCCTACAGTCTCTCATATAATTGTTCCATAGAGAGACTTGTTCGTGACAGTTGTCATACACTTTCACTGCAGGTCTACAGTCACTATTGTGGGGATGTGGGCATCCCTATTATCACACATTATCTCCATGGGGGCCTAGGCTTCACTATAATCATACAACACAACAATCCTTGCAGGACTTGAACAAGACTCTAATCTGTGCAAGCAACTGGGTATGACTATAATAACCTACTGCATGTAACAAGAGGGAGAGAGAGGACTAGAAAGCTAGTCCATGTCCCCGAGGGATTTATATGTGATTAAACAAAGAAGACTAGCTTAAGTTGACCAAAGTGATGCAGTACTCAAAGTAGTTCTGTCACAGACACCTTGTAGGTGTATTCATGAAGCCCTCACCCACCAACCTAGTTGGTGGCATGCTTCATCATCGGGCCCACCCAGTGACACCTAGTATGTCCCGGGTGTGCTACGACGCCTGATTACAGCGGAGCTGGTATATTGCTGAGAGTGCAGTGAGGTTGGGTGAATTGTGATTTAAAACGGCTTGGTGGTGGTCCCAGTACCCAAGGGTAAATTAAATTTTAATAACTGGGCCGACACCAGCGGTTAAAAGTAAGGCTACAGGACGTGTAAGGGTGGAGAGTTACTGCCCCCTGCGTCCTTCAGATGGTCGACATGTTTCAGCCAGTGCCTTAGAGTATTCTGGCTTTCCTCAGGACCGTTTTTAAAAGGGTGTGGTGAAAATAAAACAGACTTAGTGTTGTGGTACAGACTATGTGATAGAAAAACGCCTTAGTGAGCGTATCACATAGTCTGTACCACAACACTAAGTCTGTTTTATTTTCACCACACCCTTTTAAAAACGGTCCTGAGGAAAGCCAGAATACTCTAAGGCACTGGCTGAAACATGTCGACCATCTGAAGGACGCAGGGGGCAGTAACTCTCCACCCTTACACGTCCTGTAGCCTTACTTTTAACCGCTGGTGTCGGCCCAGTTATTAAAATTTAATTTACCCTTGGGTACTGGGACCACCACCAAGCCGTTTTAAATCACAATTCACCCAACCTCACTGCACTCTCAGCAATATACCAGCTCCGCTGTAATCAGGCGTCGTAGCACACCCGGGACATACTAGGTGTCACTGGGTGGGCCCGATGATGAAGCATGCCACCAACTAGGTTGGTGGGTGAGGGCTTCATGAATACACCTACAAGGTGTCTGTGACAGAACTACTTTGAGTACTGCATCACTTTGGTCAACTTAAGCTAGTCTTCTTTGTTTAATCACATATAATAACCTACTATCACTACAGGAACCTGAGCATTACTATTATAACATTCTCTATGTGGGGACTTGAACATAACTATGCTCACTCACTATCTCTTTGGGGTTTTGAACATAACTATAATCACACAATATATTTGAGGGACCTTCAACATGAATATAACCACACACTATCTCAATATGGTCTTCAAGGTGAGTATAATTAAACGCTTTATTTGTGGGGACTTGAGCATTAATGTAATGACACACTATTTCTACATGAACATCAGTATGACTATTATCGTATCCTAACTCTACAAGGACTTGAATATGACTATTATTACATTTTCTATGTGGGGACTTGAATATAATTATGACACACTCTCTCTGCACGAACCTGAACCTGACAATCTCACACTATCTCTGGGGGAACTTGAACATGCCAATAATCACGCACTATCTCTGCGGTGACTTCAGCATGACAATCACACACTATCTCTGAGGGGACTTGAACATGACAATAATCACACACTATCTCTGCGGGGGACTTCAGCATGACAATCACACACTTTCCTCTAAGGGGACTTGAACATGACAATAATCACACACTATCTTTGCTGGGACTTGAAGGTGACAATAATCACACACTATCTTTGCGGGGACATGAACATGTCAATAATCACGCACTATCTTTGCGGGGAATTGAACACACCAATAATCACACACTATCTTTGTGGGGACTTGAACACACCAATAATCACACACTATCTTTGTGGGGACTTGAATACACCAATAATCACACACTATCTTTGTGGGGACTTGAACATACCAATAATCACACACTATCTTTGGGGGGGCTAGAACATGCCAATAATCACACACTATCTTTGCGGGGACTTGAACACACCAATAATCACACACTATCTTTGTGGGGACTTGAACACACCAATAATCACACACTATCTTTACGGGGACTTGAATATCACAATAATCACACACTATCTTTGTGGGGACTTGAACATGCCAATAATCACACACTATCTTTGTGGGGACTTGAACATGCCAATAATCACACACTATCTTTGTGGGGACTGGAACATGCCAATAATCACACACCATCTTTGTAGGGACTTGAACATGCCAATAATCACACACTATCTCTGCGGGGACTTGAACATGCCAATAATCACACACTATCTCTATGGGGACCTGGGCACTTCTTGAATAACACTCTATATTTGCATGAATTGCAGCATGACTGTCATTGTACACTATCTGTAGAGGGACCTGAACCTGACTATAATCAAACATGATGATAATCAGACACTGTTTTGTAGGATTTCAACATGTCTATAATCACACACCATCTGTGCGTGAACCTGGCATCCCTATAATGACAAACTAACTCATGTGACTAAAACGTAACTAGCATCAAATACCACCTCATTGGGGACTTAAGCATTAGTAAAACCACACATAATCTAGGCAGGACTTAAACACACTCTATGCCTATAGGAACTTGGGAGTGACTACATTGAAACACAATTTAAAAAAAATCACACCCTATCTCTGCAGTGTCTTAAAAATGATTATCATCAATTACTCTCTCTGTCAGCTGTAGAACATTACTATAATAACATACAAAATCTTTGGGGCATATCATCGCATAACATGCAAAGAAAATGATGCCTAGTGGTGAGGTTGATGAAAATGAACTAGGTAATCTCAACTTGACTTTCCTATCTGACCACATTGCAGGATGTTTGGCCTTTAAATAATCTTAACGTTGTGTTGTTTCCTTATTCTTGAAAGTTTGTGAGCACTCAGTAACAGGCTAAATATCTGTAAATCTCTTTCCAGGGACTTCATATGCTATAGGCCTCCGCTGAGAAATTCATTATCATCACAGTCCATGTTCTGTGTGCTCGTAGGACACAATGAGCTATTTATATATGACTAAACTATCATGTAATTTAAGTACAGCACTGAAAAATTACATTTAGCCATTTGTTTATGAAGGCATTCGATCACAAATGATAATTATTGAGTAAGTCCCCACAAGGATGGTAACACATGTTCAAGACCCCACAAGGATGGTTCTGTGCGCACGATTAAAAAACAATATTTTTGCAAATTTGAAGCAGGATCCTGTTTTATGAATTTTTTCTTAACATATTTCTGTTATTGGCATATTTTTAAACCATTGGGAAAGGTTAGTCCCCACAAGGCAGGTGTTCACACATAGTCCCCACAAGGATGGTAACACGTGTGTGTGTGTGTGTGTGTGTGTGTGTGTGTGTGTGTGTGTGTGTGTGTGTGTGTGTGTGTGTGTGTGTGTGTGTGTGTGTGTGTGTGTGTGTGTGTGTGTGTGTGTGTGTGTGTGTGTGTGTGTGTGTGTGTGTGTGTGTGTGTGTGTGTGTGTGTGTGTGTGTGTGTGTGTGTGTGTGTGTGTGTGTGTGTGTGTGTGTGTGTGTGTGTGTGTGTGTGTGTGTGTGTGTGTGTGTGTGTGTGTGTGTGTGTGTGTGTGTGTGTGTGTGTGTGTGTACGCTTGAGAGTATTTAGTATTGTACCAAATAACAGTATGGCATTAAGGAGGAGCAAATAATACAAAACACGGAACTGTTAACATATCCTCCTGTTTGGCTTTCATTTTGTGTAATGAGTTAACCTGTTTTATTTACATAAACGCATTTCTCATATGTTTTGCTATGTGCTGCAACTGGTACAGAAGTCATTATGTATCATCATGTCTTGCCCTTAGCTCCGCCCCTAACCCCGCCCACTTGCCACACCTCTAGCTCATATTAATGAGTACTTGCACTTATTTTCTCCTATTTAACGCACTGGTGTACTTGCCTCAAAATGTTGTGCCCGTTTATCTGCCCCTCTGCAAGCACTTTTATGACAGGTCAATTAACTTTCACGTGAAAGTGCTTACCAAGGACTAATAAGCGTTCTGGTAAAAATGTAGACCGTGTTCAGTGGTTCTCTGAGCGGCCCAACCTAATGATCATGGAAGGAAGCAGCCAGAAAAATCAGAGTTATGGTGTGGCGCGTGTGGCTCCCACCTCTTAGAAGCAGTGACGTCGGTGTTTCCAATCGCAACAGCTCCATAGAAGGTTTCTATAGTGCGCACTGCTCGGATGCTGTAAAACTGAACTAAGGTCTGTGGTTCGAAATAAATAGCTGGTTTAGAATTGGGTGCTAATGGAAAGTCGCTGATTTCTGGTGGAAATAATGATCCGGGGCAGAATCAGTGGGACTGGAGGAATTCCCACGACCATAGAGATGCCAGGCTAGAGGAAATTCCACCATATTTATCAGTTGCTCCAGAAACAAGTGTTTTCCATTATAGCCCTTGCGTTTGGTTCTCTATAGGGTGGGCAAGCTGTCGAAGGGAGGCGTGATATAGTCAGTCTTGATACCAGTGGGTGGCACTGACTTGGGGGCTGCCAATTAATACTCTCTATTGCAATCTGTAATGTTACTATACACTTCCTGAATAAATGCCACCAACACCAGGTATCTTGTATAAGAGGCAATTCACTTTATTTCACACTACGGGAGAGCGCTGGGCATATTGCGTCTCCGCGGTCTTTTTCACCACTCGCGCATGCGCAATCGCTCATTCACATTCGTCCTCTTACGCTACATCACAACGCAGCCTGCGAGAACTAGAGCGCAACACTACATATCTCCCTCTTTTTATTAAACAAAGAATTTGTAGTCCACACAGTCCCTCTGGTAGCTTAGCTCCCCCCTAGTTCAAAGTCTCGGAAGTGGTTTGGTCTTCTGCCTGCTCTAGTGCGCCTTACCGGAGTGGAGAAAGCTTCCTTGGTACCGTCCTCTGCGGGGCTCCCCACCTTGTCTCTCTGTGTACCCGGTTCTTCTCTCCTCGGGGTCACACTCTCCTCTCCAAGCTGTTCCTCCATCTCAGGCGTTACTTGATCTCCTGACTCCACAGTTTCCTTCTGCCCTCATGTCCCTTTCTTCGGCCGGGTTACTTCCTTCATTTTCTCTTGGCTTTAGGTCTTGTTGTGTCCTCTCGTTCTCCTCTGGGGGCCATCGTAGGATCTTGTTACATTTAGACATGCGGTCTTGGGACCACACGTTACCATCACTGTGCAATGCTGCTCTATCGTACACTTCTTTCACTTGTAGAGGTGGGCTGTATTTGCTGCCTCCTTTCCTTTTCCTTATAGCTAATCTGACTCTCACCCATTCCCCTCTCTCCAGGGTTGTTGCCTTCACTTTTCTCCTCTGATTGTAGTACTCCGTATATATTCTCTGGGCATTCTCTAGATTGTGCTGTACCACCGCAGGGGACCATTTGCTAGTGATAGTCTTTTCTCTCCGTGTTATGTTATCTTTGCTGAAGGGATGTCTTCCTCTCAAGATTTGGAAAGGGCTATACCCCGTGACGGTGGGGGTGATACGGTATGCCCATATCATATTCTGTACCTCTTTCTCCCAATCTTTGCCCATCATGATGGCTGCTTGGATGGACCCCATTATGACTATTGAATCGCACCACCTGTCCATTACTCGACGGATGATACACGGAGGTGTGTTGTATTTTGAGTCCGTTCCTCTCTGCATACGTGTACCACTTTTCAGAGGTGAATTGCGATCCATTGTCACTCAGGATGGTTCTCGGGATACCTTCCCTGAGGAAAACTGACGTTAGGAACTTAATCACTGTCTCCGCATCCATTACTTCTTGGACGTGTATCTCCGGCCATTTCGAGTACTTGTTGACGAGGACGCACAAATATTTGGGTGTTCCTTGGGTGTCAAGCACAGGTCTCAGAATGTCCACTGACACTTCTTGTACAGAAAATTAATTACAAAGCTGTTCCTTTACAAAGGGGATGAGACAAACCATGTAGTGTGCAGAGGATTTTGATTCATTGGATATTGTGGCCCTCACACAACTGACACTTCTTCCCACGGGTCACTCGGTAGTGTGAATTTTCCCAAGGCCGGTCTTAAGGGATTCAGCTTTTTGTCCGCTCTTTGGCATTGATCGCATTCTCTTACGGGTCTTTCCACCTGGACGTCCATTCCTGGCCACCAGTACATGTACTTCGCTCTCATCTTGGTTTTCACCATTCCCAAATGTCCTCTGTGCAATAGCGTGACCAGACGAGGAACTAACGCTGCCGGGGGAATAACTTTATCACCTCTGTACAGGAATGTCCCTTTGTCCCCCACTGACAGCTCCTCTCTGACTTCATAGAATTTCCTGAGCGCTTCCCGCAACCGTCTTTTCTCAGGCCATCCATGTATTATGCGCTCTTTGACCTCACTAATCTCCCTATCTTCTTCGTACGCTTGGGTCCACTCCTGATTACTTATCACTCTTTCTGGATCTTCCATCACCACTACCATCTCTTCCTCTTCTGTTGATGGGTTGGGAGCTCCTTCCATAGCTGCAGCTCTACTGAGGTAATCTGCTACTTTGTTTCGTGTCCCCGGTATGTACTCTACATCATACCTGTACTCTAGTAATTTTAGTGTCATCTTACCGATGCGTGGCGTGGCACTCGCATGCCCGCTCTAGGTGAGCACTTTGACTAACGGCTTGTGGTCTGTTTTGAGTTTAAACCTCGTGCCCCATAGGAATTGGCGGAACTTCCCCATGGCCCACACCACCGCTAGCATCTCCTTCTCGATTACGCTATATTTCTGTTCTGTGGGTGATAAAGATCTTGATGCGAAACGGAGGGTCTCCGTCGTTCCTTCTCTCCTCTCCTGCATGAGGACTACTGCCAATCCTTTCTCACTGGCATCCGTCGTCCATATCGACTGTCCAAGCGGGTCATATCCCTGCAGGGGTACGGCTTGGCTAATGTCATTCTTCAAGGTCTCAAATTCCTTTTGTGTTTCCTCTTTCCACTTGAACGCTGTTTTGTCCCTTATCCACTGTCGCAGGTGGTGTGTTTTGGTGGCAAAGTGTTGCACAAAATTGCTATAATATTCTGCCATCCCTAGGAAGGATCTCACCTCTTTGTTGGATGGAGCCATAGCATTGCAAATCGCTTTCACATTTGCACGTTTAGGCGTGATGCCCCGTCCTCCTATTTCATGTCCCAAGTAGGTGACGGACGTCATTCCTAGTCGGCACTTTTCCCATTCTGCGGTCAGACCATTGTTTTCTAGCACTCAAAGTACTTTATCTAGCTTCTTATCGTGATCTCGCTTTTTATCGTGATCCTTCCTGTCTGTCCCCATCACAAGTATGTCATCCTGGGAGTACTGAATACCCTCGATGTCCTTGAATAGACGATGCATCAATTTCTGGAACACGGCCGCTGCTGAAGCAAGACCAAAAGGCATTCTGCGGAATTGATAGCATCCGAAGGGTGTTATAAAGGATGTCAGTTTCCGGCTTGTTGGATGTAGATCTATCTGGTGATAGACAGAAGTAAGGTCAATGGTGGAGAACCACTTTACCCCCATCGCCTTGGACAACATTTCTTCAATGCGCGGCAATGGGAATTTTTCCACATTTAGGCACTTGTTCAGTTCTGGGAGGTCTACACATAGGCGGACTTTGCCATTAGGTTTCATTGCCACCACCAAGGGGGCTAGCCATTCCGAGCTGTCTATGGGCTCGATAATTCCCTTCTCTTCTAATCTGCGTAGTTCCAGTTGTACTGCTTCTTTTATGGCTAGAGGCACGTTCCGGACCTTGTGGGATACCGGCTTGGAATTCTCTTTGAGTACAATCTTGTGTGTGAATTTCTCCAGTTTGCCAACTTTCCCGCCAAATACTTTCGGGAATTTGCTTTTCATCTCTTCCAGTTCCGGCCAGCTCCCTGGAGCTGTCATAAGCACTTGCGTGTCCCTTCCTAGGTCTAACTTGATCCCTAGGTCACCTTGATCCATCCATCCTAAGACGGATGGGCCCTTTTCTGCTACGTATAATTTGCACTCCGCACTTCTTCCTCTAAATTCAAAGTTCAACTTCCTGTATCCCACCATGGGAATGGGTTCGCCTGTGTACGATACTGGTCGTATATTCGGTGGTTCTAACCTTGATCCCAAACTGGGCTCGAATTCTTCCTTCCACACTGCTCTTTGGACGATGGTGTATGGAGATCCTGAGTCTACTACAATCTTGATTCTCATTCCTCCTATCACCATGTCACATTGCGGTTTGCGGGAGCGCTTGCACTCGATGCCTAGCACTTGCTCCTCCACGCATAGTACACCGTCTTCCTAATCTTGTTCTTCTTCTTCCTCCTGTTGATCCTGCATAACGTACTTCATCATGGGTCTCTTCATTTTCCGGCGACAAACCTTTTCGTAGTGACCCATTATACCGCAGAACATACATTTCGCTCTGAACGCTGGACAACGTTTGTCTTGGGCTGTATGCGCTTGACTTCCGCACCTGTAGCACGTGGTATTGTTGTCTCTATTCTGCTTCCACGGTTGTCCCGGTTTCCCTTTCCCCTTATGTTGTCCTTTCCCTTCAGACGACATGGCTTTACTCCTTCCCTGTGGTTCAGCGTCGTCCACCTTGTTCACCATGGTCTTCTGTAGGCTTTTCCTTTTTGCCGCGTCAGCACACCTTTGACAATTCCGCCTTTTTTACCATGGCAATTACTACTTTAAGCGATGCTTCACCGTTTGTCCACAACTTGTCCTGCACTGTTTTGTTGGTGGTGTGCATGACTATTTGATCTTTTATGAATTCCGTCATGCAGGGCTCCATACTTGCATGTCACCGCCAACTTTCTCAACGCTGCTACATAATCATCTATGGATTCGCCGGTTTCTTGTTTCCTCTGCTGGAAATTGTACCGGTCAATGGAGACACACACCGCAGGACGCTAGTGGTTGTCGAGATCTTCTATAGCGTGCCTGAATACGTCATCTGCATTCGGTCTGGGTGTGGGCACCAGGTTCTGAAAGACCCTTATGCCTTCCGGGCCTAAGTTGTGCAGGAGAATCCTTCTCTTCCTCGCGCTGGGGAAAGCCTCACCATTTTCGTCTTCTAGGGCTTCAATGTAGTTCTTGAAGTACTCTCTCCAATCCTCCCACTTCATTTGAGGTTCTCCAGGCCTCGGCAGAAACGGGATTGGTGTAGTTAGTGAAGATGCCTGCGTGCTCATCGTGGCGCGTCTTTCTGGTTCCGCCCCTGGGCCTCTCGGACTGCCTGGCGCGTTCGCGCTCTCACTTTGCGCCTGATCCTGTCTGGCTTCTCCTGCTCCCCTGACTCCGCGTACTGCTGCCTCCGCCAGGGCCCCTTTGGATTGGTGTTATTCTCCGTCCTCCTCTTACTCTCTGCCTCAGCTTCTGGTACTTCGCCTTGTGGTTGGCGTCTGTCCCTTCTTACCGCCTCTGCCACGCTCTACCGCCGTTTTGTACGCCGTGGTGGTAGCCTTCCTTCCTGTGGTCCTCGGTGATGGCTTCCAGGCTGGCCAGTACATTCTAGTGTGGTGGCTGGGTTCTGCTGGGCTTCCTCACCACGTGTTTTGTCCAAGCATCCCACCTTCGTCGCCACTGTAATGTTACTACACACTTCCAGAATAAATGCCACCAACACCAGGTATCTTGTATAAGAGGCAATTCACTTTATTTCATACTACGGGAGAGCGCCGGGCATATCGCGTCTCCGCGGTCTTTTTCCCCACTCGTGCATGCGCAATCGCTCATTCACGTTCGTTCTCGCGCGCTACAACGCAGCCCGCGAGAACTAGAGCGCAACACTGCACAATCCCCCCCCCCCCCCTCCCCCGCAGCCCTGTGTATTCATCATGCAACTTTTTTGAACTTTTATCAGTTGCTTGAACAACAAAGTACAAGCGAAGTCACTATTTAGCTACAGGTCAAAGCACATTTCTTTTGCCACGCTTTATTTCACAACTAGATAATTTCCTCAAAGTACTAATGTTTACGCAGTGAACTTAGTACAAAGTTAGGCATGTTTTAGTGATCATACACCTTTAACCTCATGTAAGTCACTGCCACAAGTTATTTGCTCTCCTTTTATTCTCCTTTTAATTTAAAAGTACAGTCGATTTGTGGAAAAGGCTTGCACCTGTGGCCAGCTGTAGAGGCACAGACCTGTGCTCATGCGCTTCATTTACTTTTCCCTGTAGCGCTCAATGCTGTGAGTGCCTCAACTCAGTTTATGCTCTGTTTTGGCTGTGCACCGGTTTTACACATGGCTGTCTGTGAGTTACAGACCCTGCAGAACATTTGCACTACAGGAAAATCAGTACTATATTTCTAACATGATTTTGTTATTCATGTTATATTAGTGGGAGTCACGTAGACCAACCACACAGTTCGCCAAGAGGAAATCTTAGCGCTCCGTAAACTTAGCTGCAACATCACCCATTGATAAAGCACACACCACAGACCATTCTCTTGTGCCTGACCATTCATCCTAATGAAATTGATAAAGACACTGCTAAAAGTTTAGGCACTGGGCACACCTTCCATGTGCGCAAGTCGTTGGGACATACTGCATTTGATTATATGCATGTATCTAGATATGTGTATTTCTTTGTGCAGATGTGTATAATTATGTTTTTTAAAATATATACATATTAGGTCTGCTGAAATGAATATTTGACTTATGGTTTTATATATATTTATATTCACTGAAAAAACCATAGGTTTCAGGCACGTTTTAGTAAGGAATTAGCATTTAAAAAAGCTTAGAAATTCACTGAAAAAACCATAGGTTTCAGGGGCGTTCTAGTTAGCTGGACATTTCACTCGTACAAAACCACAGAAATTCCCCGTTATAGTTAGTTCAGCTAACTATAACTCACGCGCCCGCAATGCACTACTGATGACGTCACATTTTACATCACTGATGACATGGTCAGTGACATCACTCATGACATCACTGATGACATGTCAAATTACATCACTGATGACATCATCCAGTGAATGTTTGTTTTTCTGAAAATTAAATATGTTTTATATATGTATATCTCAAGGTCGATGGAAGAATAAATGGTTATATAAGTGTCTAAAAGGATGATTTTTAATTTTGAAAAATTGATTGTATAACTGACTGATTAAGTGTATCTTAGTGAATACATGGATTAGTGAGTAATGTTTAAATATGTAAATATCTGTATCAGTCTCTCACTTTGTGTATAAGTGGCTGCATTGGTTGGTGAGTAGCTACAGGAGTGTCTATATAGGTTAGTAGTTGGTTCTTTGAGTATCAGTATGAGTTTGAGTGTCTGTATGGTTCGATGGGGGTATTACGTAATGCATAGATGCATGGATGAGTGACTCACTGTTTGTATGTGTTGAATACAGCATGTGTGCAGGACTGTATGGGTGGATGAGTGTGTGTATGGGTGTGTTAGTGAGTGAATGACTGTCTCAATAGTGTCTTTATGAGTACCTACATATGTTTTAAACTAGTATATGTGACTATTGGTGTATATAAGTGAGTATACGCGAGAGTGAGATTGGAAGAGTTCCTGTATGAATAAGTATGTGTTTCTATAAGTGATTGTTTAAAAGACTAAGTATGTGTAAGTTTCCGTAGAAGTAAGTGTGGTGGTCTGTGTATAACTGTATATGCAAGTAAATGGATGTTCGAATATTTATTAGCATGAGTGTCTGTGTGAGTAACTATGGATGAGTGGCGGCGTGTAACAGGATGTATATGTGTATGAGTACATATGATGAGTGAGTACATGTATGAGTGACTGTATAGGACTGTTGGTGAATGAGTGGATGTGTATGTGGATCTTAGAATTACTGAATAGGTTGTTGTAACTGGTATTGGTATGTCCATTGTTTTGAAAACTTTAGTTTCTATTTTTGAATGTGTGTATCAAAGGTTATATTAGGGAGAGAGGAAGTCTGCCACTCTATCACAAGGATGATGTCATCAGTGATGTCATTTAAGATGTCATGAGTGATGTCACTGACCATGTCATGAGTGATGTAATACGGGATGTCATCAGCAGTGCATTGCGGGTGTGCGAGTTCTAGTTAGCTGAACTAACTAGAACGGGGAATTTCTATGGTTTGTACGAGTGAAATGTCCACCTAAGTAGAACGCCCCTGAAACCTATGGTTTTTTCAGTGAATTTCTAAGCTTTTTCAAAGGCTAATTTCTAGCTATGCCTACAGAGATAGGACATGTGAAGAAAGAAGAAAAAACGCACAGAAAGAAAAAAAAGATGCAGAAAGAAGCAACGAAGAAAAGTGCAGGAAGAATGAAAACGTACAGAAAGAACAAACAGAAGAGCAGAAAGAAGCCTTGTTGCAAAATCATCCTGTACCCTCAACTTTTTCAGACAGATACTGGTGGTAACCGAGTCTGACTAACCAGTCTTAGAGCCAGTGCTATGTTAAAAGACACTCCGAATACAGTGAAAACACCTACATACACTATGGAACACTATGGGGTCCCCCTGTGATTAGCATGACCTCCTCTGTAAGCCCCTAGTATATAATAGGGCATGGGGATTAAAACTACCTCTTAAAATGCACCACGGGGCGCGTATGCACACGTCACCTCAGGCCCTGTCCCCTCCCTTCCCCAGTGTGTACACGCGCCCTGTGGCCGTTTTAAGTTGGAAGAATAAGTCCCCTTGAATCCTGAGGGTCCCTAGGGTCCAACTAGCCCACTAGGTACCTCCAGTAAGCACAATTGCAGAGAGGTGTAAAAAGGGGCACGGTCTGCACCACCTCTCTGCAACACTGGAAGCACCTGGTGTGCTAGTTGGCCCCCAGGGTCCCTCAGGATTGAAGAGGAATTATTTCCCCAACTTTAAACGCGCCACAGGGCGTGTTTGCACACGTCACCTCAGGCCCCGTCCCCTCCCTTCACCACTGTGTAAATGCGCCCTGTGGCCGTTCTAAGTTGAGAGATTAAGTCCCCTTGTATCCTAAGGGTCCCTAGGGTCAAACTAGCCCACTAGGTACCTCCAGTAAGCGCCACAGAGCTGCGTTGCAGAGAGGTGTAAAAAAGGGGCGTGGCCTCAGAACACCTGTCTGCAACGCAGCTCCCTTGCGCATACTGGAGATACCCGTTGGGCTAGTTGGCCCTCAGGGACACTCAGTATTGAAGGGGAATTAATTCCCCAACTTACAACTCGCCAAGAGGCGAGTTTGCACAATGGTGAAGGAAAGGGGGGTGGCCTGTGGTGACATGTCTGTAAACCCGCCCTGTGGCGCATTTTAAGTTGGAGAATTAATTCCTCCTCAATCCTGAGGGTCCCGGGGGGCCAACTAGCCCACCAGGTACATCCAGTATGCGCCAGAGAGCTGTGTTGCAGAGAGGTGTTCAGAGGCCACGCCACTTTTTACAACACTCTGCAACGCAGCTCCGTGGCGCTTACTGGAGGTAGCTGGTGGGCTAGTTGGCCCCCAGAGACCCTCAGGATTGAAGAGGAATTAATAGCTCAACTTAAAACGTGCCACAAGGTGTGTTTGCACACATGTCAACTCAGGCCTCGCCCCCTTCCTTCACCACTGTGCAAACGCGCCCCGTGGCGCGTTTTAAGTTGGGGGATTAACTCCCCTTGAATCCTGAGGGTCCCTGGGGTGCAACTAGCCCACCAGCTACCTCCATTAAGTGCCACAGAGCTGCGTTGCAGAGAGGTGTAAAAAGGGGCGTGGCCTCAGAACACATCTCTGCAACGCAGCCCCCTGGGGCATACTGGATGTTCCTGGTGGGCTAGTTGGCCCCCAGGGACCCCCAGTATTCAGGGGGAATTCGTTCCCAATCTGCAAACGCGCCAGGGGGGCGCGTTTGCAGAGCGCTGCAATGAGGGGGTGTGGCCTCCGGCGCGATGCCGGTCTTTTATTTCTTTATTTGTTTTAAGAAGGGGGGGGCTGTGTGGCCCCCCCTTTTTCTAATTTCTTGGCCATGGGGACCCCATCCCCCAGGGCCTGCCCCCTAATTTTTAAATAAAAAATTTGGAAGGGGGCCATGTGGCCCCCCCCTCCCGAGGCCTTAATCATCCCCCAGGGCATGGCCTTTAAAAAAAAAAAAAAAAAAAAATTTCTTTAGGAGGGGGGCTGCGTTGCCCCCCCTCCTCAGGCCACTTATGGCCCCAGGGACCCCATCCCCCGGGGCCGGCCTTTGTTTTAATTTAAAAAATTTTAAAAAACAATTTGGGGAGGGGGGCTGCGTGGCCCCCCTCCCGGGCCACTTGTAGCCACGGGGACCCCATCGGCTGGCCCTCTTCGTTGGGGACTGTGGGGGGGGTCCCCAATCCCCCCCATGGTCCAGCCGGCTCCCCACGTCCCTCAGGAGCCGGCATTGCTTTTCCACATGGGGAGCTGCTAAGATGCAGCTCCCCGTGTGGAAAAGCAATTTGGTTTGCATTTTGAAAGAGAGCAGGTTTCCCTGCTCTCTCTTTCAAAATCCAAACCAAGTTTGCTAAGGCAGGGCGGGAGCCGCGAGGCTCCCGCCCTATTCTCCATGACCGCAGACGTGGGTAAAATTGGGGGTAGGTAGGGAATAAGGAGTGAGGCTAATGCCAGAAGAGAAATTTACCTCAGATGAACACATGGTCCTGCATGGGGATCCATACAGCACAATCATTTTATTTAAAGTGATAATCTGAAACATGGCCATACATTTCTGCTCCAAGGTTTGTGACTGACTGCTGCGCTGACAAAGTCCCCAGCTTAGTTTTTTCTGTGCTACAATATAAACGGTGCAAATATGTCCTTCTCACTTATCTACTGCTTTGTATGCATATCAACTCCCCTGCTGTATTCATCACTTTGTCTCCGACAGATAGGATGTGAAGCCGCCATATCTGTTTTTTTGGGCTATAACATCAATGGGGTAAATTAGGTTACTATTCTTATTATTTGCTTGTAAATTCGGATGAGCCTCTCCCCACTCCTAGAATTTTGTATACATAGGATTCGGTCTGCTGCATTACACAGTTTGAATATTTCTTGTTTTGATAGACCCTACCACTGAGCAGTGAAACTTGACACAGGAACAAGTGTTGTTGAATGTACTCCAGTGTTACCGATGATGTCCAGGGGCATTGTATGCTAAAGTAAAGACGATGGGTAACATTTCCTTAGTTGTTAATGCACTAAGTTGAACGTATGGAATTACCTTGTTCATGTCTCAACTCCTGAGTCCTCCATGCAGGCTCGGAAATATCAGTGATGTAAAAAAGTAGCCCATGCCCATGAAAATCTAATATCAGAAAACTTTTGATTGGCACTGCACCTTCAAGTGCAAGGAAGTGAGCAGCCTCTAACACCAACTACAAGTTCCGAAATGAGAGCCTTTATAAGAACTATTAGGAGATCAATAATGGCTTTTTGGGACAGAAATAATCTATGAGCGTTTTGAGTAGTGATATACTTGAAGGTTTAAAAAAAAAAAATACCAGTTCTGCAACAACTTTGTGTAGATTAAATAAAGTATTAACAGCAAGAGCAAATTGTTTGCCAACACATGTAGCTAGTATGGACTTGAAATGAAGGGATCCGAAATGTTATCAGTTTGTGGTTTCGATACGAACCTTTCTTCGTCAGGTCAACAAACGTTTGTTGTTACCTACATTAAAGTCTAAGTAACATTTCCCAACAGTTACCTGCCTGAGGCAAAAAGATCTTAGTAAATACAACTAGCAAGCGTCAGAGAGAAGATGCCATTCCTGTTTAACCCGATTAGAAACCTATGAAAATGGATGCCACAGTGGAGAAGATTAAAACCCCCTAGACCCTTGCCCTCCAAGAGCAGAAAACTTGGAAGGTGATTTTATTGGTTGAAAATGTGTTTGTAGGAAATGGTAAAAGTCAGCTTATTCGCTGCTTTAGACAATGGCTTAGGGTAAGTGGTTCATGGTAGTAGCAAATCATTAGAGCAGGTTTTAACACTTTGGAAAAATATTAACCGTTTTGCATTTTAGAGTATAGTGTCATGCTTTTATGTGGTCATTTCCCCATTCAATTTAATTTGTTGGACTGCACCTTTGAAGGTTCTCAGTTATTCAGGCAAAGACGGAGCATACTTTAGCCAAATAGTTCAATTTCTTTTTTTTTTTTTTTATTTAAAAAAAAAAAAAAAGGTAAGGGGTGGAGGCAACTATAAAGACATTTTAATGACTCCAAAACCGTTCATTCATTTATGCTCAGCACTTGAAAGCCAGAGATTCTTGTTGGGAAACGCTTAGACCTTTCACAATTTACTTAGACCCTTATTGATAGTCAAAATTCCTTGAGTCAAGCCTGATACAGAGCTTCAGATGTCTTCCCCGGTGACGGTAGTATCACCCTGACCTTTCAGAAGAGGAAATGTAAAGCCTTTTATTGTCAGACCTTGGAAAGTTCTACGTCTGTATGATTGCTCTGTCTGCATGACGTTTTGACTACTGTAATGATGACAAACTGGGCTACGGGATCAACTTTAATCTTGTCAGAATCAAGAGATCCAGTTTGAAATATCCGTCCCCATTTTTGCACCGCCTCAATTTATTCCTATTCATGTTAGAATCTTTTACGCCCATTGTTCATTGCTTCCTATTCTACTCCGTTTTGAAATTAATTTCTAAACACCTTTCCCCTTACCCACCACTCAGAACTGTCTGCTCTTCAGAACTCTTTGAAGCGAGATTTCGCAATTCCAGATGCAATGGTCATGACATCTTTATTTTTTTCCTTCTCTCTGGAATTCTCCATCTTATGAGCTTTGCAAAATGAGCTCACTTCAGGTTTCAAAAACTAAAATCTCTATTTCTTACCGACACAATCTTGTGAGAACCTAGGCCCTATTTAAGATATGTTACCTTCTCCATCTTTCTTAAATCACATGAACGCACTGCTGCAGCACTAAACACATGCCTAAGCTTTAGCAAACAACAATTAAGATTGTATTTTGCAGATCTCAGCAAATAAAATAACAGTGTCAGAAAAAGTGCCTTGAAAGGACATTTTATGGAGCACCTGTAGTGTTTAATGACTCATCTGCACATCACCACACCCACAACGTAAACACACTATAGTCCCTTAAGAAATATGACATGAGCACCAATAGTTTGATGAACTCGTCATCATATCAAACTTTATTCAGCTAAACAGCCATAAAATTGTACAATACTAAAAACAATTCATATTGCTAAAAGCACATATATGCTTAAAACAAAATATACACAAATAATAAGATCACGATTCAAACAATTCTCAAACACTGTTCAGAAGATCAAACAATACGGAGTACAAAAATACTTATATACAGGTCCATCTTGCCCTAATCGCCTCCACACAGATGATAAAGTTAACCACTGCAGCACATATATACTACTCCCCTGTTGCAGGAAAACTAAGCCCTCTTCGTGTTATCTAACACTAGTGGCATGCAAAAGTGAAATCAAAAAAGCGTTTCAGGGCGGAAGAATGGAGCTGGCAGAAAAGCATAAGGTGCATAGTGCTTTGAGAGGAGGCATTATCATAGGGGAAATTTGGAAGAGGAGACTTCCAAACAACCCCAGGCCCAAATGAGCAAAGACATTTTTAACAGTTAATCCAGAAGATCATAGAAGCATTGTCTAAAGAAGGACAATCGGTCAACAGTTCATAGTGAAGCCGGGTTCTCCCAGATCCTTAGCCCGAAAAGTAAAGGGCCAATTTTAATCCTATCAATACGAGATCCATTTCCACCTCATAACACAGAGGAGGGTGTGGATTGTGGGACAGCCATAAGTCTACGTATACATTTGTTTGCAGACTGCTGTAACTGCTTAGCACCTTTATAACCCCAAAACACAAGCTCCATAGATGGTTAGTGAAACACACCTGCTTTTATAAATGTATTGTATTGCCCTGGTGTTAAAATGTTCCAATTTAATTTCGAATCAAGGGGAGTACCAAGATTTGTCAAAGTTGTTACTTCGGAAATTAACACCCCTCCCAAATGAAATGCCCTGGTTTTAGTGTTTTTTGGGCCAATGCTCATGGTGAATGATTTACTAAGATTGGTTTTAAGGCACAACTCGCCCATGGAGGTATTAAAAGCATCAAGAAGGCGTTTTAGACCATTTGCGGCTCAAGATCAAAACGACATCATTCACATAAAGTAAAACTGGTATAGCGTACGATTTCATTTGGGCAGATCTATCCCGATATTGCACAAATATTGTTCTAATCTAGTTATGTATATGAGAAAAAGCAAAGGAGCCATTACACAACATTGCCGGACCCCTAATGTGGATTTAATAATGGGTGAAAGTTGACCCTCAACCCCATTTCTAAAACTAAATGCAGTGTTCAATGTATCCATCCAAGAAGATCAATCAAGAAAAGCTCAATTCCCTCCATAATGGTCCAAAGCTTAGAATTTGACACTCTAAAACGGCATTCCCTTGATTTTAGTTGGGTCTGCATTTTATAAGTATTATCACCATCACAAGATGGAGTTTACTGCTAATATCCTAATTACTCTTCGACACCTATTTCGGACACAGCAGCAGAGGTGGGGCCCAGGCTCACCAACATTTAGGGGATTGTCTCTTCATTTTCAAGCCCCCCACCCCAATTTTAGATCTCTCTTCCTTTGCGGCTTCCTCTGGAGGCAAAACAAAAAACTTGGAAAAGTCCATCATTTGGCAAGCTTTTGGCTTAGGATTACTTTAATAACTCGGTTTGCTGCTCCTACTTCGCTACGGTTTACTCCAGAGTCCTTGTTCATCCAGTGATCTGAAGCACTTGCAATTAAATTAAATCGGGCATATATACCTAAGTAACAAAAAGTACCTCTTTGTTCACTGGTGAATGCAAGAAGTAAAAGAAATTCTACATAGCAGCAAGCAGCCATTTTAGTATGATAACATGCATAATATACACACAAAGTAAAACAATTCACACTTTGCAACCTCCCTGCTTTAACATATACTTTTCACAATAAATATGTCTGCCTTACAACCCATGTAGTAATTTTGTCATAATAAACAGATCAGATCTACAGATCTGACATAACTTTCACTAATGAATCAACCAGGTCTATGGGCTTTATCAGTGGCTTGTCACTATAACCAGCTCATGCCTATTGTATTTAACATAAGCTTTCCCATAAGGCATCAAATCATTAAATTACATGTACACAATTACATTTGGTAAAGCAATGAAGAGCACCTCGGGTCTATGGGCTTTATCAGTGGCTTGTCACTATAACCAGCTCATGCCTATTGTATTTAACATAAGCTTTCCCATAAGGCATCAAATCCTTAAATTACGACATGTACACAATTACATTTGGTAAAGCAATGAAGAGCACCTCGGGTCTATGGGCTTTATCAGTGGCTTGTCACTATAACCAGCTCATGCCTATTGTATTTAACATAAGCTTTCCCATAAGGCATCAAATCCTTAAATTACGACATGTACACAATTACATTTGGTAAAGCAATGAAGAGCACCTCTTAAGTGGGCCTAGGAAGTGTGATCACAATACAAATCTTCTACTCCCAAGACTAGTGCGATGGGATAACCAGCACCAAAACCTTTTTCAACTACGGTAACTCAAGTAACAAAATTCCTTTCTACACATTTCAATATAGTTCAAATACATCTACTCTTAAAAGCCTATTGCCATTAACATATGCTGCCAAAATAAAAAAAAAAGCTAGGACTTGTTGGCACATTTCATAATAAACAAATCATCCTTGAACATTGGCCTGTCATAAAATTACAAATATGTGCATCATTACATTTGAGAAAACCACATACAATGTTAGCAAGGATTATCGCTCTGGACAATTTCAACCACCAGAGTTTGTCAGAAGTAACCATCACCAAAACCCTTTCTACCAGAGCAGGGAGTGAGATGCCAAGCAAACAATATCTGTTTACATGCTTTAGTACAGCAGAACAATACATCCTTTAAGGGTAATTACCTTTAACATCTGCTTACACGTTAGAAAAGTCAGGCCTACAGCATTGTTGTAAATCATAATAAAACAGATCAGTCTTCATCAATAACATTTCAGCACAACCAACTCAGGCTAACTATATTAAGCAAGGGCAAAAGTACAATACTAGCGCAATGCTTTTTAGCTGAAGTGTACACCTTCTGCACACTCAACACTTGTAGATGATCAACATGTGGGTGGCGCTTAAGCCCCTCTCTCAGTACTGGTTCATAAAGCTCTTTTTCGATTAATCACATTAGGTATAGCGGCAGCAGCGATGTCAAGCCTGACCTAAAAAGCTCATTAAGTATATTACTTTTTTTCTTTAAAATGCTAAGTTTCACCCATTAATACAGCTGTATCAAATATGAGCGAGTATTGAAACACTATTCCTCTATACTATTAATCTCTTTAGGCCAGACTTTAAAATGAGCCGGGACATCAAAGACTTTCATAGTTTGAACTGCTTTTGCATTAGATCTTCTAGATTTGTGTCCTTTTAAGTATTTTTTATACTTGACGTCCATCTACCCCAAGTCAAACCCCGCCTCGCTCACGCCTATTCCCTAGAGTATAGATTTGGAGTTAAAATCTACTCAGGGAACACTTGCACCAGAACGGTTTCTGAGCAACAGAGAAGAAAGTAGGACTGTTAGATGAAGAGCCATATTAGAGACCTGTACGGAACTGGAAAGAGAACATACATCAAAGGGTCAAGGGAAGAGATATCCAAATCTAAGGAGCCAAGACCGAAATATCCGAGACTCGCTCAGCGGGAATGTAAACATTTTGGAACCATGAGAATGGCAGAGGAAGACCAGTGGTTTCTCCCCAGTATGTAGGCTTGTGTATACAACTACAAACAAAACAATGGACATAAAAAAAGATGCATAGACTACAGAGAAACTTTAGATGATGCTATCTTTGATGGGGAGCCAGTGAAAGGAGTTGAACAGGGACTAAGCGTGGCCAAAATAATTCACATCTACACTATATCAATAACTTGATTTTGAATCACTCTGAGAAGCTGTAAAAGAAATGTTGGCCAAATATTGAATTGACCTGGTTGAGGAGACCGTATCCAACGTAAGGAGTCACGGATGAGCATTGGCCACTCTTTTGTAGGAAACGAGAAGACCTTCCTCAAGTGGGCATAGTCTCAAAGCAGGTCACTCATATACATGTTCAAATCACCATGTCAGACTAGTCTACAAAGAATCCAGGAACCCCAGCAGGATGTGCCAGGCTCCTTTACTCCCATCCCCACCAAACACCTTCATTGCCTCCTCCCAGTGATTGAGCAATGTCTATGAAATGTCCTGCTCCTACCTCGAGCTGGTAGGTCCTGACTGAAATCTACTGAACCGGTATAGTGAAAATTTCATTCAGGTGAATATTTATTTGAGCAGATAATTGGTTCAAATGGTTCTCAGTTTTATTTAACCAGCAGAACTTTAATTGTTTTTCCACTGGATATACAGTCCAAATGTAAAATACCCCAAAAAGCAGCAGAACTCAGTAAAAACTTTATATCTTGTTAACTGATATCTCCTTCTATAAGGCCTTCTCCTTCCAAAATGGCACAGCTCCAACTGGCACCAAAAACATCTAATCCGCTTTACAAACAATGCCGTTCTCCCACATGCTTTTGTGGCTGTGATGCTTACTTCATCTCGGAGTTTTGCGTGACCTCATTCACCAGCCTTTTAAAAATAATTTGTGTGACCCAGAAGTCTAAACAACAGGATGAGGTCACACTTTGTTCCCTGAAGACATGCGAATTCCCAGAAATAAATTGTATTTTATGTGCCAATATCCTGCAGTTTTTGCCAGCGAGAGCTACTATCACACCTATGTAACCATGTACAGTCTTGCCTCTTCAGTCAGAATTATGAAATTTTTGCTTGAAAGACTACAAACATGTTAATTTATCTCACTTGCTGCAGGGCAGCATACAGGACAGGGTGCGCTAAGTTGTGCCTGCCTGATCTGAATGAGAAAGACATAACAAATGAAATGCATGAATACACAAAGGTTACTGCTTGAGCAACAATTTTGCTGGTCAGGTGTGCAAATGACAAGACGATGCAGTTGTAGAATACTGCAGATAAGTAACACGAGGTGCTTCAGTACCTAGCAGTTCCACATTCACCCAGTAATAACCAATAAGATCCATATAAAAAGCGCATAAGACTGTACATAAACATACAATTATCACTTTTGGGTAAAAGTAAGCAATTCTGAGGTGAATAATTTGAGCACCAATACAATGTATAGAAGTGATGCGTGTAGTATGCATCTTTTCGAAATGGAAACATTGCGAAGTACGTAGTACATGACATTCAAATTATTATTGCATCCATGTCTGTGAAATGAATTAGCTTCCAGAGTAGACATCTGTGAACTGGTTAGCCAGTCAGAATTCTTCCTTAGCAGCCTCCAACTATTATCGAAGGCCATACAGGGTGCACCTCGTCTCCCAAAAGTACTGGTGTGACTGGAGTGCTGCATCATTGGGCTCTGGGTCAGTACCACCACCTTTTCACTCAAGTGAAGGTTGTGGTGGCTCCGTTACTCGGCTGTCATGGAAAGGGGCTCCTCTGAGGCAGCACAGCCGCTGCTTCTCTACTAGTCTCATTGAATAAGTAAACAAGCATTGGCATAGCCAATAGGTCTCGCCTTTGGGACCTTATAAGTGTTTAGCCATGCAACAGTTGCATAACTAAATACTTCTAAGGTCCCAAAAGTGAGACCTATTGGCTATGCCAAGCGGCCGCAAAAGTTAAAGTAATCGCAATCTCAATCAAACATCAAAGCAGCCGTGTGGCCCGAAAGTGAAAGTAAATCGCGGTAAAGCGCGGCGCGCGCGCCCGCGCACATGCACTGTAGCTCTAGGCTGGCCTGCTAGCACTTTTTGGAGCCCTCTCAATAAGTCTCGCCAGACCAGCGCATGTGCTGGGTCAGGCGAGACCTAAAAACGTCTCTACCTTTGAAGTTAGGCTAGCA
Source organism: Triturus cristatus (assembly GCF_964204655.1). NCBI lineage: Eukaryota > Metazoa > Chordata > Amphibia > Caudata > Salamandridae > Triturus > Triturus cristatus. The sequence goes on from NC_140589.1 coordinate 967,130,412, forward strand.
GCACCTCTTATCACGCTGTAGGGTTCAGAAAGGCCGGAGGCTACAAAAATGGAGAAAAAGAAATCTAAACATAGCTCATTGTTTATTTTCCTCAACTTTTATGTCTGCAAATTCGAGCATTTTAAAAAAGGTACACACACACACACACATACACACATACACACACACACACACACACACACACACCCCTCCTCCTCATCATCATCATCCCCGTTATCTAGGCCCAAACAGTCTGAAACTAGTCTGGGGTTGCTTGTGCATCCATTCATAGGGGACATGGCCAGACAGTTCAGGCTAAACTGGCCCTATTGGAGCAGGACCAAGACTCATTTGCATACACTGAATGCCTTGGTTACCGTTCCAACCTCCAGAGCATGCGCCATACGTATTTGAATTAGGCTACTTATCGTTTACTACACAGAAGGCAAACACATTCCACCAAGGCAAAATATGGCTATTCAGTAACCAGAAGTTGGTCTGCTAAAACTGGGTAAAATAAAACCATTTAACTGAGTTAGTAACTGGTCTCGGTGTGAAAGTGAAAGCATATGCAAAGCCTTTGCAGGTCTGCTCTAAAATGCTGTGCTCTGCAAAGGCTTTTTTCTCCATCCACACACATGTGCACACATGGGCAAATGAGTTTTCTACTTAACAAAACCCATTCCAAGATGAACGCAGACGAGCTTGTATGCTTCGTGACATATGTGTATATGTGTTACAATTCAGGCAACCTCTTATAATTTACTTAACAAGGCAGACTGTGTAGTGGCAACAATAATAATCAATCCGCCTGCAACTTATTTATTAAATAACGCGACAACGTATTGATATGCAAAAAGGGGAAAGAAATAACCTCCTCACTATTGTGCAAGCACAGTGTGTGGACAGAAAGGAAGAAATAAACACCTATGTGATAAATAATTTAACATTTTATTAAGGATATACAATCTTAATTTATAGTGCAAGTAAGTAATACACAATCTTAGCAAAATGCATACATAGATAATGTTTGATTATTGATGTTTTCCCTTGTACCCCTGCCTAGGTATCGGTTCAGGGGCCCCCTTCAGTGTGATTGTTATAGACTGTGTAGTGGCAGCCACAAGCATATTCAGGGACACCGAAGAGCCTAGAAGCTCGAGCAATGCTGGTGCAAAGAGTACTAACACGGGTGCTGTGACACTTAAACAGAAAGTAACAGCTTTAGAGAAATTATTGAAAAAAAGAAATAAGCAAATGGTGGGAATTGACCTCATTAATGAGGTACTTTGACGTAAACCGGGTCCCAAAAGGCCTTCGCATATTTACAGTCCCCCAATTACGAATCCACCTTGTTGGACTTGGCCCTTTTTTCAGGGTCATCCCCAAACTTTTGCTTCTTCCTCCTATTTTTTCCTGACCTGGGTTGGTTGGTTATATGACTCTGGGCACTTTACCACTGCTAATCAGTGCTAAAGTGCATATGCTCCCTGTGTAAATTGTTATTATGATTGGTTCTCCCTGATTGGCATATTTGATTTACTGGGCAGTCTCTAGTAAAGTGCACTAGTGTGCCGGGGCTGGTAAATCAAATACTACTAGTGGGCCAGCAGCACTGATTGTGCCACCCACATGAGTAGTTCTGAAACGGTAACTCGGACCTGCCACTGCAGTGTCTGTGCGCAGTTGTTAACTGCCATGTTGACTTGGCAAGTGCACCCACTTGCCAGGCCCAAACCTTCACTTTTCTTACATATAGGACACCCCTATGGTAGACCCAAGGTACCCCCCTGGGCAGGGTGCAGTGTATGTGAAAGGTAGGACATGTACTAATGTGTGTAACATGCCCTGATAGGAAATACTGCCAATTTCGTTTTTCACTATTGAAATGCTATCTTGCCCCATAGGACAGAATGGGGAATGCTTTATAACATTTTACAAGCATATCTTCCCATAGGGATAAGATAGAAAAATAAAGTTTAGGCTCTCTGAACTCAGAATTTAATAATACATCTTTTACTAAAGATGGTTTTTAAATTGTGTGTTTGAAAATGCCACTTTTATAAAGTAGGCATTTTGTTTAACCATTCTGTGTGCCTCTGTCTGATTGTGTATTGACTGTCCGGTTTTGGAGTGAAAGGGGCTGGGGCATTCTCTCAGATAGCTACCGGTGGGGGAGATGAGTGTCCTGAATGAGTCAGGCCTGGGCTGAATAGACCTGGACTGAATAGACCTGGGCTGCATTCACAGTAGGGGAGCAGTTGCCACTAGCACCTGAAGATGCCCGGTCTGCATTTAGAGTGGTGGGAGGAGATTTCCCTTGCACCTGAGTAGGGTCTGTCTACCTTACACAGTGCTGTCTCCACCTCCTGTCGGTTAGTTGCACCAGAGAGGACAGAACTGGTTTGGACTGGGCTCAGAGACCCTTGCACAAGGAGAACAAAGACATTTTGGGGTACAAGTATTAGAACTAAAACCCCTGGACTTTAGGCTACTTCTGGAATCAAGAGGAACCTTTGCCAAGAAGAAGAGCTGGAGAAACGGAGGAGAAGTACTGCCCTTGCTGTGTGTCTGGGGTTGGCCTGCAGTAGTTGTTTTCTGCCAAGGAAAGGAGAAGGACTTTGCTGTGTGCTGAGTCCCCTGCTTGAGGAAAGTCTCCAAGGGCTTGAGTAGAGCTTGCCTTCTGTTTTGAAGTCTCAGCAACACAGACTTTACCCCTAGCTCCCCTGAACTTCCCTGCTGGGAGTTCCGACGTGCCAAGAGGTGCCTGTGACTGTCTTGGGCCTCTGGAGGTTGTTTCTGCTGTTGGGAGCTGGAAAAGCAATGCAACAACAAGGAAATCGATGCATCGCTCTTCTTGCGACAGTTTTTCCAACACAACATCGTGGTGTGAGAAGAACCTCTGCGCATCGGCGTGCCGCTGCCGAAACCAACGTAGCGCTAGTCTCTGCGGCAAGAATCGACGCATCGCGGCTGAAAAGGTTGACGGAGCACCACTCGCCGCAGCATCGTTCACAGACGCATCCCGGATTTCCACGCATCATCCCTGTGCAGCAAGTTTTCCCCGACGCATCACCCGCACAGCTGAGTCGTCCCAGAATCGACGCATCGCTCCCCCGTGTACAGCAGAACTGTCGAATCGCATCCATGAAGGTCTCAGGAATGACACATCTCTTTGATTTTCAAGGCTTCTCATCGCTGCGCCTGTTCAGCTTGGTGAATTTTGTCGCAACAACAGGTACTTTGCAAAAAAACAAGCATCCATGGTTTTCTATGGACTCAGTTGCTAAAACCTTTTGAAAGTCATTTTTCTTAATACTTGAATGTTGGACTTTTGTCGTTTTGGTCTTGTTAAGTTTAGATAGATACTTCATTTTTTTGGTAAACCGGTGTGGTGTCCATTTGTGGGGTTATAACTGTTACTGTGAGTGTTGGTACAAATACTTAACACATTGCCTTTTGGATAAGCCTGTCTGCTTATGCAAAGCTACCAAGGGGGTGAGCAGGGGTTATCCAAAGTGTGTATTCCCCTTACCCTGACAAGAAGCAAGGGTCCCTATTTGGACAAAGGTACCTAACTTTGGCAACTAGAGACCCCATTTCTAATACCCCTACCCAGGGCTTCTGGAAAAATGTGCAGATTTTACATCAAAGTCCTGTAAGGGGAACATGCAAATATTTGTAAAATAAGCCTAGCTTGATTTAGTGCGCATCCGCAATGGAATCAAATATTTGTAGAAAGAGGGAGATCAGACAGCACTTAAGGATATGCAAGCTAAAATGTCTGACAGGCTCAAACTATGAGGAAGAGGTCAAATTAAAGAAACAGCATAACTTCCAGCAAGATTAGCATGAATATGCGGGGTAATGAGCAAGGCAGAGTGCTGACTTTCACAAGAAAATATTATGTCTTAAGGAATGACATGCGACAGAAAGACATGCAAAGAAGACACGAGAGCTCTACAGAATCCAGCTCAGACGTAAGTACTGATAATAAGGATCCTGCAGATGCTATCAGGAGAGGCAATATATCAGGTTTTCACAACGAGTATAGACTGTTGCGCCAAACCGAGGAAAGACAGACCACCTCTAAAGGTAAGCGGAAGAGGTGCAACCAGAAGTGAAGAACCAGGAAAGGATATTGTCACAACACCAACAGGAAGAACAACGCGCCAGACCAAAAAGAATGAATCCCAAGATGGCGCCAATGAATTTATGCAAACGAGAACTGACTGGGGATGAAGTCCCCCTACTAGAATTGGAACAGTCTTTTTGCAGGTGTATGAACTTCCACTATTGTCAGACAAGGATTAATGTGCATATTTTTTGTAAGGAAACTGAAATAATGCAAAATACATAAAATGTCTAAGCGCAAATCACGCAGACAGAAAACCAATGTACCTGTATCTGATTGCCAAATTGGTGATGTGGAAGGGTGGTTGGATTTAGAACCTCTGAACCAAGAGGGGGAATGTAATGATCCTGCTGTGGTATTAGATCAGGTGTTTGATGCCTTGGCTGCAGATTTAGAAACCCCAAGCAGTAGCGACTTCAAACCAAAGTCACGCCTCATACCCTCCCTCCCACACGACAACATAGATATGTTTCATGAGATTATGATAAATGAACTCATCTACTTGAGAGGGAAAACAGCTAGAACACCAGACAATTCAAGCCCTACACAGCAGGCGTCTAACCAAACTTAAAAATGATAAGCCCATGATAATTAAACCCTCTGAAAAGGAGGAGGGGAGAATGTTGTGGTTTTGTAAGTGAGTAGATATGAACAAGAAATTAATAGACAATTGTCTCAAAAGGAGTGTTATGAGGTTATCACACAGGAGGTTTATAAGGCCTCAGTACACCAATTCCAAGAATATGTGGCAGAATGGCTGGACAGAGTTGTTTTGGAGGATGATGAATATCTCTTTTTGAGAATGGATCATCCAAGAGTATCTTCATTTTATGTACTTCCCAAGGTCCATAAAAGCACCCTAGAATGCTCATTTGCATGTTTCAGTTCTGTTTGGAAGAAAATATCTTTTTTTACATAATGGGGTATATTATTGGCAGACGATATACCCAACATATTTTAATCTGGACACAGTACATCGATGATTTATTAATCTGAAGGTATGGCCCCCGTGAGAAAGCATGTTCCTTTCTTCACAAGCTCAATGGCAATCCATATAATTTTAAATTCACTTTCAAGATTAGTGCCACAGAGATTATTTGGGACCTATGGCTATTGGTAAAGCATGACAATATACACACCACCATACATAGGAAAGACACTGCAGATAACAGTGTTTTACATTATCGAAGCTTTCACCACAAGAAATTGGTCAACAGCATTCCCAAAGGTAAAACATAAAAACTCAAAAGAATTTGTAGCACAGAGGCAGAATTCACCAAACAGACCATACATTTGAAAAGATGCTTTCGAGAGGGATGGCACTTCAATGAGATCATAGATCTTGTAGTTGAAAAAGCCATGTCCCTGATTAGGAAGCAACTGCTCCATCCCAATGCCAATAAAAAAAAACTAAGGATAAATGTATCCATTTTATTGAAACATAATGGTTCTTCACAAAGCATTTATAAACTCATGTGTCCTTAAGAATGATGCTGGCGGCTTCATCCCTCATCGTAACACCGCTCTTAACTTGCGGCGTCTTCACGGCGCCCTCGCCAGGGCGGAGTACCTCTCCGAACCAGCCGTGCTGGTTTCTTTAGACGCCACGATGGCCTTTGACACCATCGAGTGGCCATTCCTTTGGGCTGTCTTGACCAAATTCGGCTTTGGGGAAGGATTTCTTGGCTGGGTGAAGCTTCTTTACACGGGACCCATGGCTCAGGTGGTGGTTAATGGGCGGGTCTCTCGGCCCTTCGCTCTCGGTAGGGGTACGAGGCAGGGGTGCCCGTTGTCCCCTCTGCTCTTTGCTCTTGCCCTGGAGCCGCTCGCTGCTTGGCTCCGCTGGGAGCCCTCGATCAGAGGGATCCGGTGGGCCCCGGGCTTCGAGGATCGGGTCTCGTTGTATGCGGACGATATTCTCCTGTATCTCACCTCGCCGCGGCGGTCGCTTAATGTTCTCTTTGATGTTCTGACTTCCTTTGGGAGAAATTCGGGTCTAACGATCAACTGGTCTAAATCCTGTGTCTATCCTATCTCCGGTGACCCTCCTCTCTTGCCGCCGCGGCTCCCGATCCAATTATCTCTGTCCGGCTTCAAATACCTGGGGATATACGTCTCGTTGGACCCGGTGGCTCGCTATGAGCAGAATCTCCTGCTTCCACTTCGGCGTTTGAGGGAAGACACGGCTCGGTGGTGTAAGCTGCCCTTGTCCCCGCTGGGTCGGGCAGCACTGTTTAAAATGCTGTCCCTTCCCAGATTCCTCTATGCACTTCAGAACTCCTTCGATGTCATTCCTGTGTCCTACTTTCGGGAGGTGGAGAGCCTGCAGAGGAGACTGGTGTGGGACGGACGGGCGCGTATCGCACTGGCGAAGCTTACTCTCCCCTGGTACGACGGGGGCATCGCGCTTCCCGACATTCGCAGGTATTATTGGGCCTCACAGCTATCGGCCATTAACCATGCCACGTATGCGCCTGGCTTGAATCCGGCGTATGGGATGGATAAATTCCTGCTTCCCGGCGGAAACTATAACAGGGCACTTTACTCCAGATCGGCTGGACGGACCCTTACGGGCCCTACTAAGATTGCGGTGCGGATCTGGAAGGCGGCCAATGTAGCCATGGGCTGGAGCGAGCGATTAACGTGTGCTACTCCTATGTTTGCCTCCGACCGACTGGGAAGCCTCTGGACAACGAAGGGGTTTGACCGTTGGGACACGATCGGTATTAGTAGAGTGGGAGACTTATGGATTAAGGGTGCGGTTAAAACATTCGCGGCGCTCCAGAGCGAATACGAACTTACGGGAACGGAGTTCTTTCGCTACGCCCAGGTTCGGCATGCCCTGCTCTCGGTATTTGGGGCGGGAACCAAGATCCCGGCTTCTTCGCCTCTCGAGGACCGCATACTCGATGGTCATGTCCCCGACAGTACTATCTCTTTAAATTATAAAAAACTTATCAATAATCGGGCTGACCTCTTGGTGCGCCTTCGGGAGGCGTGGACAGGGGATGGGGTGGAACTGGACGACGAGGACTGGCAGTCCGCACTGTCGTCCCCCAAGGAAGTGGCCATTCCAGCCCGTCTCCGCCTGGTCCAGCTAAAGATTCTCCACCGGGTGTATGTGACGGGTCCCCGTTTGGTCTCGATGGGATTTTCTGAAGACGGGCTCTGTAAGCGGGGATGTGGGCTCAGTGCCACCTTTCTCCATATCCTTTGGGAGTGCCGCGAGGTGGCGGAATACTGGCGCCGGGTACATGTGGTCATGGGCCGGGTCACCGGGGTGGCGCTTCTGCCGGAGGTGCGTCGCTGTGTCCTGAATGTGTGGGAGCCCAATGATTATAACGCGGCTCAGACTCGGTGGGCGGCCCTGGGGAACATGATTGCCAAGAGAGATATAGCGCAGCTTTGGGGTTCCCAGCGGCCTCCCACCGTGTCTGTATGGAAGGAGAACATGGACTGGTGCATGTTCAGGGAGAAGACTGTGTATGTGGCTCGTGGTAAACCGGGGGCATGGGGTAGGATCTGGGGGCAATGGAACGCGTATCGTGGGGGTATCTGTACTCCCCCCCTAGTGGACACCGATATTGCTTTGTCCCCCTGACCCTTGATGGTTCCTGATTTTTGGAACAACCGAATATAGACGTTCCTCTCCCGTGACCCCCCCCCGACCTATCAGTACTCCTTCCTCTTGATAGCTACTTGAAGGTCTGAAGTAGAGTCCCCCGGAGGTAGCCTGACCCACACTTTTTGCCCTTATGCCTCGCCTTTTGTTTTTATTTGTTATTTATGTTAATCTTAGGTATCCTGCTTCCCTAGGACTATCCGGAGCCATGTACGGGGCTGGGCCCCGGGAGCCGACTATTGCCTCAACACCTGTATGATCCTTTCTGAATCTAGCGGCCGGCCCTGGTGGTTGTAGGCCCATGCTTGTAATTGATTTATTGTTCAATAAAATTCTATTAAAAAAAAAAAAAAAAAAAAAAAAAAAGAATGATGCTGTTCTTGGCCCTGAATTATCCATCAACTGCGCTAGTACTTCTAGAAGAGGCAAGTCACTGAGGGAGTAACTTACACATAGTTATCGCATGGGGACCCAAAATCAGGGCACTTGGCTTAGACCATCTAAGGGGTTCCTCAAATGTGGAAATTGCAAAGCTTGCAGATCCATCATTACAATAGTATATCACACATCTAATGGACACAAGAGAAAAATTGGACAGTTTAACTGTGCTTCTGACTTCATTTATGTTGTACAATGTCTGTGCCCGTTAAGGTACATGGGCAGTACAATTTCTCTACTCAGAAAACAGATTCTTGAGCACCAACGTGCCATTAGGAATTCAGATTTTTCCTACTCAGTGTCAAGGCACTCTCAGACTGACATCAGTGATATATCCAAACTTAGCTTCTTCTAGCGATATGTAGAGAGAAATATAGGAGGTGGAAATAGGATCAAGCAAAGTAGGAAGTTGGAATCCAAGTACATCATGGACCTCCATACTAAATTTCCAAAATGGTTGCCCAAGAACAAGGAACAGGAAGTCCATGTAGGATGAATGTATTTCCACCCACATACATAGTACTATAAACTTCTGCCTTATAACTGTTTTGATATGGGTGCCCCATTTCTTAAACTAATTAATTTTTTGTATATCTGTACATATATCTGTACATACACACACACAAGTTTGCCTTTGAATGTTGGATGGGGTGCAAGGTGGGCAGCATTGGGATTGGGTTGTAAGAAAGTTCAAGGGTCCTGGCAGCCCTTCGCAACTGCTAGGTCCTAAAAAAATGTTTTAAAAAATAGGGACAAATTGTAAAAAAACAAAAACAATTGCAGCTGGGAGCATGGGATAAGTGATGCATGTGCATGGGAGGTAAGCAACAGCGATATAGGAAAGAAACACATGCAATTCCGGGAATGCTCTAGTCTAAATGGAGGAGTGGTTGGGGGAGAAACCAAATAGTCAGTTGAAGTATACAGTGGAGACGTTCAACCTGTTCAATCAGACCACACACAGAAATGCTCATGACAAACACAAGAATAGGGAGAAAAGCTACCAGATCAGGAGCAGACAATCGAGACAGATCAAGCCATTCAATCATGAGCAAGGGGCTGACCCCAAAGCCCATCCTAAGATTATCATATGCATTGGAAGCAACAATTCTTGTTAACTGACACCTACAGCTATATGGATCCAAGAACTAAATAGGATGTGCCCATTACACTTGCTATAAAAAAAAAAGCTAAATATCATTTAAATTAGTTTTTTTTTCTTATAATTACCCGTTTCACAATTGCTGGAAATACTTCAAAATTGTCAGCCAAATGTATTTTAATTAATTCAAGTATGAATACTACTACAGAGTTCAGAGAAAGAGAAACTTATAAAAACAAAGTCAGGTTATTCTTTTAATGAGTGCCGTGTTTTCAGAGAAAGGAGTCGCTCTCAAGAACAAAAGACCAGCAATCCCAGCTTTTAACATTGCTGTATTTAAATCTGGGGGAGAATGTATGCATTGTCAGCATTCCGTCCATCATTTGTTTGTTGTGACGCTTTTCGCCCTAAGTGGGATGGGTATTCCCATACGTGGGACCCGTGCTCACTACGCCACTGGAGTCAAGCTATCCTGGCTGATGACGGCTGATAGCCAGAAACCGGTCCTAGGATGCTTGATTCCGGTCCAGGGAAGACATGGCTTGGCAGTTCGGGCTGGACTGTTCCCATGAGGCACAGGGTCAAGACTGAATTGCATATGGCCATGTCTAAACTGGGGTGGTGTAGTGGGCAAAAGAACGATGGATTTAACCCAGATCTCTTGACTGGGGGAGAATGTATGCATTGTCAGCATTCCGTCCATCATTTGTTTGTTGTAACGCTTTTCGCCCTAAGTGGGATGGGTATTCCCAGACGTGGGACCCGTGCTCACTACGCCACTGGAGTCAAGCTATCCTGGCTGATGACGGCTGATAGCCAGAAACCGGTCCCAGGATGCTTGATTCCGGTCCAGGGAAGACATGGCTTGGCAGTTCGGGCTGGACTGTTCCCATGAGGCACAGGGTCAAGAGCAATTTGCATATGGCCATGTCTAAACTGGGGTGGTGTAGTGGGCAAAAGAACGATGGATTTAACCCAGATCTCTTGACTGGGGGAGAATGTATGCATTGTCAGCATTCCGTCCATCATTTGTTTGTTGTAACGTATTTAAATCTATGCAAGAAAACGGCAATCAAATATGCTTATTCATAAAAAGAACTTTACTATTATTATTAGAAACAAATTTCCCAGACTGAGTTTCTTATTATCAATTAAACATTCGTGTTGGACTATTTATGTCATTAAAACTAGTACCACAATAATCTTACATTACAAACATTAAAAAGAAAAAAAACCCTGCTGTAATCCACACAACCTAGAAGTTACTTTAGATCAGTTACATATATACAAGGCTCTTTTGGTCTATTAATGATGTTATTCTGCATTTGTAAACCATTGATACTGAATGTAGATATATTTGCAGAACTAAATAGCTGTTAATCTGAAAAACACATCTACAATGATAATCTTTTTTACTTTGAGTCTCCTATTTACATATTTGCTCATTCTTCCTCGACAGTGTGACATACATGCCCCAGTTATTTTCAGATTTCCCCTTTTCATTTCCTGTTTTTTTCAGAGTTGAGTGGACAAAAACTCACACAGGAACTGATGGCATTAGCTCTACATTTACAGAAGATATCCAATTAGGTTATTTTTCTAAAATGTAAAAAAAAATCCCTTTTCAATTACATTTGTTGTATCTTCTTTCATGTTTATTCTGATGTAGCAAGCACCTCTAGCCAAATAACCACTCAAGTATTCACACAATTTGGTAAACAAGACACCTCACAAACATATTACTAAAAATTGTTTTGAAATACAAATTTGATTATGTAACTAGGAGAGATGACAGAAAGAAGCGGAATCTTAAAGAGTAAAACGGGAGTAACTTGGGTGCATAGTCTAAGCACCTGATTCTGACTAGAACCCTCTTTGGAGCAATAGTCACCATCATAAGATCTAAAGAGGGATGATAAAAATGTAGTTGCCTGCAATGGGGATGCACGATACCTCTATGCATAGTTTTAATGATTATGAAAAGACTTGGTCACTTCTTACCTTGTTCAAATCAAGAAGGGGAGGGAAAGGAAAGGTGAAGTCCATTTGGCTTCCATTGAGTTATATCAATATCAAGAGGGAGAATGGACCACTTGTACCTGTGTAACCAGGGTCAATAGGTTTGCGAATGTTCCTCCAAAAAAACGCTCATGTACGTACACAAGTTATGGGCGGTATATCTTGGTTCTCCACCTGTCAGTGATGTGGCAGCATCATCATTGGGTTTTTAGCATAGGTATGCTGACCTCCACCTGGAGGAAGACCAACTGGTATTACAGTAGTGCCCAGGAATGAAAAAAGTGGGTGCAGTGCTTATGTGAGGTGGGTTAAAATTCTCTACACCACCATTTAGGAGGACTCTTTAATGGTATGGAGGTGTGAAAAAAATGTAAAAACAGTGCTGGTGCGTGTATAGATCAAGTTACCAATCTTACACACTCTTAGGTTCATCGGTGGTCGACATGTTTCAGCCTCGTTGTGCAGTAGGATCTAGGGGCTTTCTTCAGGACCAAAAAAGGGGTAGATGCACATTGCGGCAACTACGGTAAGTAATTTAAGGACTTACCCATTTAGTACATGTAGGTCAGGTCAATAGTACCTGTACCTCGTGATTCCCTGCTGCGGGTTTCCTCAGGGATCCAGGTCAGCTATTCAGACCTTCTAACTTGAGGCTGGAACAGCGACTTGTGCTGACTGCACAAGGATCATTCGCAAACCTATTGACCCTGGATACACTTCTTACCTTGACAATTTCCTTACCAAACAATAAAACATTTTCCTAGGGGACGTGAACTTCAATTTGTGTCATCCTTCAGAGAAACACACTCAAGTCCTAAAACAGCTGTTCACTCTACAACACTCATCCATACAAAAAGAAAGATCCTGGATGTAGTGATCCCGACAATCAAAAGGTGGAATATTTCTTACCCATTGAAGTTCACTGGTCTGACAATTTTCAAATATTTTCAACTCATTCATACGCCCTCATTGCAATATCTGTATATTGCAAAAACAATTTATAGGTTTAAATGTTTTTATCGCATAACCTCCACAAACAAGCTGAACCAAAAACGTAAAAGTTTATTTAGCTTTAGGATTTATTTTCAAATCAATCTCAAATAGAAAAATCGGCCTATAAGGGGAACAACTATCAGTGGGATGGTCGGCTTTATTTACCACTGCAATGTTAGTCTAACTCATGGAGAGAGTTATTTCTCCCATTTCCAAGAATGAATTGAATACATTAACTAGTTGGGAGCTACAATCGAGTAGAATCATTTATAAACTGAGTTACTCAATTCATCAGGGACTGTAGCCTTGCTGGGCTACAGATCCTTAATAATCCTCTCCACCTCCGCTACTGAGATAGGTTGTCCCAGTTACTCCCATTCACCATTCCCTAATATGGGAAAGTTCACATTTTTAGGGAAGGCAGCCACTACCAGAGGCCAGTAAGCCCTTCGCAGAATAAAAGTCTGTAAAGGCTTATGGTATGCCATCCTGAGCTAGCCATTTGCATTGACAATATTAGATATTAGGGATCCTGGTCTTGGTGTATAATCATGCTATATAGAGTTAATCTGATGTATTGTTTTTTTTATGTAATTATCGCTCAACTCGAAGCAGCACTCTTTACAAGAGTTGAGCTGTCGCCTTAGTACAGTCATCCTTCTCAGCGAGGATAGGGAACCATTTTCTTTTTGATGTTGTTTCACTTTAAAATCTTACTCTCAATATCACCAGAGGCCAATTAGGTCTCTGGTCTGCCTTAACTTTTATGCCTTTGCCAATATTACAGGCTGGAATGCGTCCCATAGGCTTTTAGAAGAAACTTCCCCATAGTCATTCAAATTGATCAATATTTTTAGATCAATTTCTTATATTCCGTCTTTATCTAGAGAAGGATCAAACCTCCAAAAGCATTTATTTTTGCTTACCTCAGAGATCCCACTCTACTATACAATCAGGGCATGGTTTGAAATTCCATTCATCTTCTCTATTTCACTTGTTCTTCCCACCAATGAACCTGTACTCAAAATTATACATTTTTCGAGTAAGTCTCATGTCAGTGAGAAAAAAGGACATGCGTTCTCTTATTGAGAGGAGATGTTCTCCAAATACAAGTGATACCCAGATTTAGGAAGGCGCTTGTAAGAGAGCAGGACATACCCTTACCACTTGTATACATATCCTGGGGAAGTCTATCAATCAATAGTGATTGAACTATATTGTTATCACTTGCCCAAATAAGTTCTCCCACCCTCTCCCACTTGATTAAAACCATTAACTGGAACAAGAAATTCCTCTTGATTAGCATAAGGAGCTCAGGAACTACCATGAATACCTCCCTCCTCAATGTTGTCCCTGCTGCAATCAAATATTTGCCATCCCTGTTGTCTTTTAAGAATTCCCTTAACTCAAACAATGCCTGCCAATGAAAAGATATGATTCCATCCACAGCCTTAGCAGAGTGATGGAATGGAGTTAGGAATGTTTTGTGAGTGATTAAATGAATATCTCTGGAGACTCCTGCAAACCATCATCATCAGGAGCTAGTGACATAAGCCCTCCATGTTTTGTGTTTTTTAATGGGGGGGGTGGGGGGGGGGGGAGGTGGGGGAGGAGGCGGGAGTTGAAATGCCAAATATTCCATGATAGTAATTTAATCATTTATCTAAAAATGCAACTAAGGCCTGTTTCAGCTCACAAGTAATGTGTGGTATTTACTGTTTCACTTCATGGCGAGCCTGGGTGCAACCTCTCCCCCTAAAAATTCTACTCTGTCCTCTTAATAATCGAACTGTTAAAAGTACCCACACTAAATCTCCTTCAGGATGAAGAACTGAATCACCCAAGGTGCAGGGTGATCGGTTCACAGCCATAGCCGGTTAGACACAAACTCCTGCCCTAAGCTTTATTATGATCAAGTTCGCCATTTACCTCTCAACCCATAGAGAAAAGTTAAATTCAACAAAGGATATCACAAACCCTATCTGAAATTGAGCGGAACTTTTGACTACCTTCATCCAGTTCCCACTTCCAACTAAAATTGTGTAGAATTCTTGACCAGCTTCATCCAGCTATCTATTCGAGGAGTGTCTTCGGGTCTCTCACTCATCTGCTGTGCCACACCAGGTACCATCCTCCTCCATTTTTCTATGGGGGTATGACCGGATCCTGCTGTGCAATTCCTCTTCCAACGTGCCGAGAATCAATTTACTCTCTTTAGGTGTTCTACCAGTCTATTTTAAGTGTAGTTGGAATATCGAGAGAAAGGTAAATGCCCATTGGTATTTGATTTCCCCTCTTCCGTATCCCGTTACTTCTTGAAGGGTTCTGCTTGCCACAACTCACGACCGATTACTGCAGCATTGTTCCACGTCCTTGGTGCCTGCTCGTGCCACCTGGCGTGGTGGTCCTCCAGAGCGTAGCAGGGCCCAATATTTTCCCGTTCTTTGGCAACATCGGAGGGGCCTGTGGCGATCACAAGCAAGTGAAGGCAGTTGGCGTGTCATGCGCCACTCTCTCCCCTCCCCTCCCCCCCCTCTCCCCCACTGGCTACCTTCTGATTTGCTGCTTCTCCTGCCTGCTTTTGTCATGGGTAAACACGACACCAAGCAACTAAAACATTGTTTTAAGAGTAAGCGCCTGACTTGACAGGCCAATACCCTTCAGCATCACCAGACCAGGTCACCAAAGATCCACAGCAGGACATTGACATCAAAATCCTCATTATGGATGTCAGAACGAGCCTAAAGGCTACAAATGCCAAATTAGGTCTGTTGAGCAGCTAGCTGGAACAAGTCAAACAACGTGTCGACAAGCATGAGGATGGACTCGATCACTTGGAAAGTATCATCTCTGATGTGGATGACTTGCAGGCAGACTCAAAGAACATATGTTGCCGCCAATGGACAGATGCAAAAACAGCAGTTGATGGTCAGAATGCAGAACAATGTCATACATTCACCCCAGTACAGAGATCTGGGCCTAAACCCATCGTTTTTTTGCTCACCATGCCATCCAGTTTGGACCCAGCCATATGCAAATCAGTCTTGACCATGTGACTCACGGGAACAGTCCAGCCCGAACTGCCAAGCCAGGTCCTCCCTGGACTGGAAACTAGCATCCTAGGACCGGTTTCGGGGTTTCACACATCTTCAGCCAGGATAGCTTGATTCCAGTGGAATGGAGAGCACGGGACTCACGTCTCAGCATACCCGTCCCACTCGGGGTGACAAATGCAAAAACAGTTGATGGACAGAATGCCTAGACGTAGGTCCAGGGCTGTTGGCAGTTCGGGCTGGACTGTTCCCATGAGGCACAGGGTCAAGACTGATTTGCATTTGGCAAGGTATAAACTGTGGTGGCATGGTGAGCAAAGGAATGATGGATTCAACCCAGATCTCTTGACTGGGGGAGAATGTTTTGATTTGTTCTGCATTCTGTCCATCAATTGTTTGTCTTTTGCCAATGGACAGAGTCCTCAACATCATTAAAGCAAAAAACAGACTTTGAAGAGCGCTATCTGTGCAATAACTTGCACATCACAGGGATACCAGAATCAAAAGTTGGAAATAACAGAATCAACAGCGATCTCCAGGCTGGAGGACTTGGTCGAAACACTACTCAAAGACATTTTTGGAGACCATTAATCAGCAGTCTTAATAGTGGAACGTGCTCACCGCACACCTGGGCTGCGGTTGCCTCCTGGTTCCCAGACTCATCCCACAGTTGCTCGCTTACTCAACTATAGGTAGAGTAATGTCATATTATACCTGGCACATGAGTGCGGTACCAATATCGGGGTCAGAATATTGCCTTCTACCCGGACTTCACACTTGCAGTGCAGGCGGCCCTCCGTGATTTCTTGACTGCAAAGTGGCTTCTCCAGAAGGCCGAAATACCTTATGCCGTGCTATACCCTGCCAGGCTGAGGATCTCCTTAGCGAATTAACACTTCAACAATTCTAAAGCGACACCAAAGTTTGCCAAACGCGCTGTTTGGGTTCAGGGTGGGGAGTGGGTTTATCTCAAACAATTTGGGGGTTGGAGTGGCAGGGGGTGGGTAGGCGTGTTTCACTTGTTATTTGGTTCTCTCATGATCTTTGGCTCCACCACATCACTTGGTTACTGCGTACTCTGTTACCAGTCTTTACAGACCAGTCACATGTTACACCAAATAGAACCCTATAGCTTACGTTTTGGTAACAGAAGATAATATGGCTTGTACGACCTATCTCACCTGGAATGTACGCGGTCTTCATGATCACAGAAAATCACGATTGGTACATGCTTACCTCAACCATCATAAAATTGATATTTGTTTTCTACAAGAGACCAACCTGACCCATACTTCTGCCTTCGAGCTCTGTACACGCTGGTGGGGAGAATCTTACTCTTCAGTCTATTCCAATTATGCAAGAGGGATAACTTTATTGTATAGAAGGGGTCTCTCATGGCACACGTCTCATTCCATTAGCGACACAAACAGCGGATACATCCTACTCACAGGCACACTCTAAAACCAACCCAGAACCTTAGTACCTATAAACGGCTCCAATACTGACTAACCCGAATTCTTCTTAAAAGGTATGGAGACTATTCTTGGACTTCGGCCCTCGGAACCATTATATATATTATAATACAATGCATGGTCCAGAATCGACTATTGGTTGGTGACTGGAGATGCCTTGTTTTGGTCCAAGTCGGTGTCCTATATGCCCCACTCTTTCAGATCTCGCTCCTGTCAAGTTGGTCTTACAAACTCCCCGCACACTTTTCTGTGCATTTACTTGATGTCTACCACCAGGTGCGTTAAGGGACACAGCCATCAAAGAAGGATCAGGGCAGCCATTGCAGACTACTTCAAAATGTGGGCTAAGTATGATCACCATCCACACTGGGTAAGGCATATAAAGTTGTCATATGGGGGCGTCTGTATTGCCAAGCAGTCTGGGGTCCTCAAAGCTATCGGTGGGACACTGTCCAGACAAGAGGCTGAGATTAGTGCCTTGGAATCAGAGTTTGCCCGCTACCAAAATGGCTCCACATTGGCAAAGATCAGAGATAAGCTATCGGAATACCAGGTAACCTTCAAATCTCATTACCTAAGTAAAGCTCAGGCCCGCCGTTACAGCGAGGGAGACCGCCCGGGAAAAACGCTTGCAGGGTTACTACACAAATCCCATGCCTCCACTTATGTGACTAAACTTCGGAAGGCGGAATCTCAACTTATTTCCTCCCCATCTGAACTGATGGGCGTAATGTCCTCCTTCTATGCTCAGCTTTATAGAACCACCCCAATACTCAGTCCTGAAATCTTACACCTTATTTAGACATCATAAAATTGCTATGGTTAGACCATGCTTACTGTGACCAATTAAACTCGCCTATTACAGTGGAGGAAATAACTCAAGTAATAAAAAGTCTACCTGGGGATAAGGCACCAGGCCATGATGGCCTCCTGTCTTTTATCACAATCCTTCCCATGCACTTATCACCATACACCTCTGTGCACTTGTTTTTCTAAAATATATCCATTCATGATTTGTTTTGTACTTTATAAAGTGATTAATTCAAATGCTGTGATTAAATAAAATCACATCCATTGTTGTAAAGATTGTATGGTGGTGCCTGACTTTGATTCGATACTATTGATTAATTCTTGCATTGATTTATCTGTTTTAATTGTTCTCCACTGGGACATTCTCTCATTGTACCATGATGGCCTACTGGCACCTTTTATAAAGAGTTTGCCGCGCTACTGGTCCCCCACGTGCTGTTGATGTATCAAGAGTCCTTGGACACTGGATCGCTCCCCTCCGTCGTTAGGAGAAGCGGTCATAGTGGCATTGCTCAAGCCAGACATACCACCTGAATGCTGGGACTCCTGTCGCCCTCTATCTTAAATAAATATACACAACAAGATCTAAGCCATAGTACTTGCCAAATCGCCTGTTAACTCTTTTTACCCTAGCTTGTGAGACCAGACCAAACAGGCTTTATCCCTGGGTGCCCTATATCGCATCATTTATGTACCATATTCGCAGTAATGCATCAGTTACACCCTCAGATCTTAACAGCTGCTCTTCTGGGTGCTACCAAGGCATTTGATTCGTTAGAGTGTTACATTCTTAATTATACTGCATATGCCGTGCTTTGCATGACACCTTTGCCTCCCACACCCCTCTGCCCCTTGCAGCATTGCAACATATACACACTAGCCAATCTCCATGCAAATTGATCACCAACCTCTAGAATCACATGCACAACTCCTTCCAAAGGCTTGGAACGTGGAACTAGACTCCCCCTTGTCAGACGAACTGTGGGCCTATTGCTATGGTCAATTAGAATTGCTATCTCCTAATTACTGGCTGCGTCCTATCCATTTCAAATATATACACTGTTTATACCTTACGCTGTTACAACTTTTTAAAATTGGGTTATCTCCCGATTCTCACTGTGCAAGATGTTACACGCCAAAGGCTATGCTCCTACATTTAGCTTGGATCTGCTCAAAGGTCGCTGACTTTTGGAGAGAGGTGTACATTATATTGCATGAGATAACTGGCATGTCCCTCCCCCACATTCCCTTGGTTGGCTTACTAAGCTATATGAAAGAAGTACTTTAAATGCACCGCAGGCTCAGGGCCATGTTACTTCTATTAGCGAAACACAGGGTAGCAATAAATTGGGACAGAACACTAGCCCCGACAATTGCAGCCTGGCTATCAGACGTGTCATACTGTCAGGAACAGCTCTCCGCATGTTGTAAACGCATGCTACTCAGATCTAGTTCCAAGGACATTTGGGAACCTTTTTCTGCCTTCCATCGGCCGAAGGAGTCGGATTTGCTACAGCTAGATGGAACCACACCATCGCTATTAGGCCGATTGCTACGATGTTTATACTCCCAACTAAATGTCCAGCACTTTTATCCTTTCTGTTTTACCTTACCCCACAACCACGCAATATAGGCCTTAATGTGTTGATAAAAGATCTGTAAATGACCTCACTCTCACTATATTACCAATGTTGTAACCATGTGAATGGTGTCTACTATACAGTTGGATGCTTATGAGATTATTCTTCCTAAAAGCATGACTGTTGGTGGTGCATTGCTACTATTTCTAAATGTCAAAACAAAAAGTCCACTGGCATGAGTTTAGCATTAGATTGCATCTCAGAAACCATCATCCGACTCTCACCTGCTGCAGTAGTGGCTGTGGCATTTTTCTTAATGCATGTTTGTCCCAAAAGTTTGAGCTGTGTTTTACCATTATCAGATTTCTTCATGGTGCCTTAGTGTCGAAAGAGTGGTGCACAGAATTACTCAGTAAAGTCTGTTTGAGATCCTGATGGATTCATGTGCCTTAGGAATACTTCCAAGAAGGCGGCTGCCTATTCCCTGATTGAGTTAAGCATGCGCAAAAACAACAAGAATTTCCTCTCCTCTCGACGGCTTGCACTCTCCCCAATTGTAGGTTCAGTGCCAAGCCTCCAAATCACTTTACTGTCAAGCACAGAATCATAAGCCCATCCATTATCCCTACTCGTACTGCTCTTTGGCCCGTGCAGTCACCCTACAACTGCTGCATCACTGGGAAATTCTTGCCATCAGGCCCAAGAATGCTGCTGCTCCCACATCTGCTAAGAGTCCAGCTGAATTGGATAACTTCCCCCTGCTTCTGTGTTCTCTCAGTTAGCTCGATAAATTGGTATGGGTATCTCTGATTACTTTAGGAGCAACTTTGTAGATGGGGGTTCAGTGGTCAGTTACAACTAATTGAATTTGCCAATTTATAGGTGTTCCAAAGGAGCTCATAGGTGGGAAAACTACACTGCTCCAAAGTCACCCCACATCTAGGATTTATTTTTTAATGTTTAGTCCTTGCAGCAAGCTTCTACCCAGAGTTTTACAAGACATGCACCTACCCTAAAGGATCCAGCCAGACATAAGCAGCTGCCCTTTCTGAATGACCCAAATCATTCTGGGCCAAACATGGCAGGGAGTTGATTTTTTGCCTTACATTTCCAAACCATAAAGGGGTGCCAACTGAGTGGAGGACAAAACTCAGACCATATCTAAATACAAAAAATCAATAGGAGAATGGATCACTTGTAACCACTCTACCAGGGTTTTTTAGTTAGTGGTTCCTTCTTAAAAACTGTCATACATGTACGTAACCGGAAATTGAAAGGGGTGGTATACATCTTCGTTCTCCGCCTATATGTAGCTTGACAGCATAGTCATAGGGTATGTTGGGTAAGCTGACCTCATCCCAGAGGTTAACCAATGGTATTCGCAGTAGTATCCAGAGACAAAAAAGTAAAACAATTATTGTGGTAAGGGGAGATTAAAACTCTTCAAACATCCTCACTTGAGTGAAAATATTTACTGGTGGGTGGGAGTTTAAAGAAATTAAAATGGTGGGCGTGTGCTTTTAGACCGTGTTACTATGTCTGACACACTGAAAATGTCCATTTATACGGTCGACATTTTTCAGCCTCGTTTGCCAAGCTGGGTCTAGGGGGCTTTCTTCAGGACCAGAGAGAGTATATCTATGCAATTTCAATTTGTATTGCACTTCTCAGTTGGGTTAAAATTAGTCTGTTTGGATTAGGTCAACAGTACCTGTAATTTGTGAAAAAGAGAAAAAAAGAAGGACGGGAGAAAACTAAGTCAGTACCTCCCTTTAATACATTCTGGGTTTTCATCTTTACGTTCATACATAGTAAGAAAATTAAGGCTCATATTTTATGCCTTCTGGCGCATTTCGCTATTCAAATACACATCATAGAAATTATGGCATTACTTCCGATGGGCGTGCGTTAGTTGTAAGGCACGTAAGGTCTCATAATGTTAGTTTAGATTATAATCGTAAGAGTACTTCTTAATCCATATTGCCACGTAAAGTAGTGAGAAAGAGCAACAATTCTCAACAGGTATTATTACGCTAGACAATTAAAATTGTATGTCCAAGACATTAGACCGAGGGGAAAAAAGGAAGACTCTTTGAAGAATTTTTGAAGAATGTATTTAAATCAAAACATCATTTGAGCGTCATTCGTGGGAACACGAGAAAGTAATTTTTACAGTTGTATCAGCACTGTAGAAATACATTTTTGAGAAAATAATAAATAGTAACAACCCAAATTGTACTTGGTGCCGGATGTGAAAGTGAAAGTGGCGACACAAGTGACAATTGTGAAAAACAGCGACGGCGGCGCAAGAGAAGTGACAAATAATGTACAGTGAGAACAATTTCATATAAAATATACTGTGGTCGAGGAAATAAATTGATTATTTATGGTAATTCAAGACAATCGTTTTGAAACGAGAAAACCATAAGAGAAATGTTGCGCGATTAATGGCGCTGAACGGTTCAGCGCCATTAATCGCAACGATTGTCTTGAATTACCATAAATAATCAATTTATTTCCTCGACCACAGTATATTTTATATGAAATTGTTCTCACTGTACATTATTTGTCACTTCTCTTGCGCCGCCGTCGCTGTTTTTCACAATTGTCACTTGTGTCGCCACTTTCACTTTCACATCCGGCACCAAGTACAATTTGGGTTGTTACTATTTATTATTTTCTCAAAAATGTATTTCTACAGTGCTGATACAACTGTAAAAATTACTTTCTCGTGTTCCCACGAATGACGCTCAAATGATGTTTTGATTTAAATACATTCTTCAAAAATTCTTCAAAGAGTCTTCCTTTTTTCCCCTCGGTCTAATGTCTTGGACATACAATTTTAATTGTCTAGCGTAATAATACCTGTTGAGAATTGTTGCTCTTTCTTACATACCTACCCACCTCTCAACGTGGTATATGGGTTATACTCCTGTTGTTATATACAAAAAAAAAACGTAAAGTAGTGAGGCACAGTTATCGTGGATTAACAAAGTTGGGTTCTCAAAGAGGTGCTGATTACGGCTCAGTAAAGAGCCCCCAATGCAGTTGCTGGTTTACCTTTAAAGACACTTGTTATGGCATCTTCGGTGCTCGGCAAGCATGTCCCACCTTGCAGTAAAGGGAAAACGGTATTTAATAAAGGCCTTACTTTGATTAGGTCAAGCGCGGTCCTTCAGCGTCTTCTCTCACCTGCAGCATGGGATTTTCTCTGCTTGTGCTTGCTCTGCCCTCGGTGGTGCCGGTTGTTCTTGGAGCCTTCTTTTGTTTCATTGTCTCAATAGACATGGAAAAAATACTCCATGGCTTGTATTTAGTGGGTTATTTTGCGACATGGTGTCAATAAAGATTTACTGGTGTAGTTAATATATCGTATTTGCGCGCAAATATCATGAAAAATTTTAAAAATTAATTTGCGGATCTTAAACGTTAGTATGAACAGTACATAATTAATGATTTTGTGACACAGTGATTAATTAAAGTGACTAAGGTGTGGCTTAAGAGTTCAGTGCACTCATTCTTTTGGTTGCGATTAAGTAGTGAGTTTTCTAAATACACCTAAATCTGTATTTTAGCCTATTTAGAGAATGTATTTAGTCCATGGCTTGTGGGTTATTTTGCGACATGGTGTCAATAAAGATTTACTGGTGTAGTTAATATATCGTATTTGCGCGCAAATATCATGAAAAATTTTAAAAATTAATTTGCGGATCTTAAACGTTAGTATGAACAGTACATAATTAATGATTTTGTGACACAGTGATTAATTAAAGTGACTAAGGTGTGGCTTAAGGGTTCAGTGCACTCATTCTTTTGGTTGCGATTAAGTAGTGAGTTTTCTAAATACACCTAAATCTGTATTTTAGCCTATTTAGAGAATGTATTTAGTCGCTTGTAAATAGGCTAATTTTTAATTATGGAATTTAGACAGGGAATATTGTCAATTAAACTGGTGCCACAGTATATCGTTGTTCAGTCCGTGCACATTAGTTTTTAAACTGCGGACCCACAGCTGTTCTTTCTCAAACAAAAGACGTTCTGCATTCTGATTTTTGTTGGTTAGCATCTCTATGATTGTCCAGTGGAGGTCCTCAACAGTATGGTCGGAGTCTATGTAATGTTTGCTCATTTTGGTTGTTGCTTTTTTACATTTGATGTTACTTTTATGTTCTCCGATCCGCAGTTTTACTTTGACACGTCATCCCAATATATCTGAGCCCACATGGGCACGTGATCATGTAGATCACGTGCATGGAATTGCAATTAGTATGTTGTCGCTGTGTCCATACTAAATTATCAGATAGAGACAGCGTTTTTGTTGCAGTCGTTATTTTGCAGACTACGCAGGAACCGCATGGATAGTGTCCTGTGATCGGACTCCGGTTCCAAGCTGTAGTAATGCTTTCTGTTTTCATCTTAGGTGCAGGTCGAGTATGTACCAGAAGGTCTTTCAGGTTTCTTGTCCTCTTATTCGCAAACCTTGGTTTTGGCCATTTCAGGTTGCCGGAAGTGACGATCTACCAATTCTTAATCCAGTGTATGAAGTCCTGGAGGTTGTCACTAGTATCATTCCAAATCACGATAATATCTATATATCGCTTCCAGAATGATATTCTGGAAGTGAAAGGATTTTGGTCGTTGAGTACATGTTATTGCTCAAAATTGCTCACATACAGGCCTGCTACCAATGGAAGCGATATATGGATGATATTATCGTGGTTCAATTTTGGAAAAAAACTTAAGTGGCGACCTAGGTGGGATGAGTAGGCCTCGTCTGGAGCCCACTGGTTTTGAAAGTGCCGCTAGAATTCTGCATGTTTTTCGGTGTATTGGCACATAAATGTTAATGGTGTAGATTATCCGTAAGGCACCACCTGCCTTCATTACTCTTATTTATGCCTTTACCCTTCCTCTTGGGAAACCCTTACCCTATTTTTTCATTGTCTTGTTGACCTCATTTTCTTTAGGGTGCATAACATACAAATGTTCTACCTGGTGCAAAATATTAATGTAAAATTCAGAGTTACGGTTTTCTTTTATAGCTCGTTTGCTAGAACTGAGTTTGATATGCAAGTGTTTCTTGGGGCCCGTTTTAGAAGACACTGTTTAGGTGGAATCCACTGTACTTTGTTTGGGTTCTGATACACAGGTAAAATAATTTTTACCAAAAAGTGAATGCATCACACGTTTCCTCCCTCTAAATACCCATTTCATAACAGTCGAGCTCCTGCCCCATATTTGGTCACAATGCAACCATTATTAGGTCATGGGGGGTCCTCCGAACTTGAGGTTAAAGAAACCAAGAAGACTTACTTTTTGCAGCCAAAATGGTGACTGTCCACGTTGCTTATCATTGGATGCAGGAATCTGGATCACATATTGATAAGACAACACTGTCTACATTCCCAGACATCATTTCTACTTCTGAAGAACTGGTGTGTAGTACCAAAATATCGTGGACTATTAACTTAAATATAGTGTCTGAATTATTGTTTTTAAAATCACCACCACATGAGAATTATCAGAAAATGTACATAAAATGGGGCAAAATGTACATAAAATGGGGAAAAATGTATAAAACAATATTTACGACACAATATTTATTACATCAGCAAGTATTTTGTACATGATATTCTAACATACAATCCCAAGACCAAGTCAATTCCCAATATAAACCATCAGAGTAGTTTGGCAATTATCTGTTGAAGCAAGTTTTGCAAAAACAATCTTTGGCTCCACAGGCTGGGTGCGGGGGGGGGGGGGGGGGGGGGTAGCATCCCTCAAAGTACACAGGGCTCCATACTGCATCGATATATACACAAACAATTGGTATGTCCATTAAAAAAACAAAGGCTCCATACATATCCACAATACAATCATCTTCTTTATGCAAAATAAATGGCGAAACATTGTTCTAAAATGAATAATTTGCCACATCTCAAAATGTGCAAACAATGGTTCACGCGAAACTCATTCTTCACAAAAGATTTGGACACACACACACAGCAAACATTACTGCAACCACTGTAGTGTAGTATTACAACACAATTCGACTAGTAGATTTCTAGTGTAGCAAATGCAAATGTATTCATGCCATAAATCGCATAATTTGCATTGTGTAGTCCATGGTTAAAACAAGAAATATGCATCGTGGCCCCCACGTGAGTGACAACCATAACCAAACAAAGTGAAACAAGTGGTGAAAAATCGCAGGTCCCTTGGTAAACAAACAGCCACGCAGAGACGTCCTATTAGACCAGATACACAGTTGCCTAACCACACACTGTTAAGGTATATCCGAGGGTTTGTTTGCATCAACGTCGACAAGGTTTTTGTTCCGTCAAGAGAAATGAGGGTCTCATCAGGACTAAGGAATAGCCTTAGGGATTGGGGACCTCAAGTGAATTGAAAAACAAGCAATCTGAGTTACTTCGCATAAGATGCTGAAAATCACCAAGTAAGTGCAGGTAGGCATAAAGACACTCACGTACGCCGGACCCATGAGACGGACAGATAGGTGAAATGTAGCCAAGATCCGTGGGGATAAGTTTAAGGCAGCCCACGAAAACTCCGTATTCAGAGACAAGCTGGCAAGCGGTCCACATAGACCGTCACTCCCAAGTTCACATGCACATTTGGGTTGCTCTTAAATATTTCTCAAACGGAGTCAGGCAATTTGAGTTTAAAACTCTTGCCCTGAAGAAGTGACAAAGAAGGCTATGTTGCAAAACAGGATATCATTTTCAGTAATCACCTTTTTGATTGGGTGTCTCCAATTGTATTATAGCAAAAAATCTTCAATTAATATAATCTTTGTTGGTTGAAAAGTCTTCCCTATGTGGACATTGTTTGTGACCTCTAAACTGTTATTTGTATCAAATATTAGTGCTTAAAAGAGGGACACTGCATTTATTAAGTGAGGTGCTGGTGCATGATGAGCCAATTCCCTTCATTACTTTTCTCATATGTACTTGTTGCAGACTAGCCAACTGTCCATCACAAATAAAAATTGAAAGTCCCTAACAAATCAGACATACTACAACAATCTAACACAGGGCCGAAGCCAAGCAACACATGCATACCATGTCCCAGTAGATCTTGTTGATTCTGCTTGCATGTTCAAAACAAAAAAGAATAATTGATGGAAATTCCCCTTGCGAGTACCATAATGTCAAGCTAATGTTCCTAACATGGTCTATTGACAACACTGATATTCTACATAGGCATTTATCCTCTCCCATGTTTTTACCTTTTGAAAAGGTGTCTTTGACAAACTGAAGGGCTACTCTTGACAGTTTCTTATGAAAAATACTGTCCAAGAGAAGCAATGCTTGCATTTGTTGGATGTACAGTGAGCTCTCACACAACATGAACACTGCACTAAAATAAAATATAAATGCGAGGTCCACAAGCCATTCCAGGCAATATTTTCTAATACAAATGATTGTCATGTGGTTAAGGATTCTGAGGAAGGGTCGTATTTTAATTCCAGTCTTTTAAATGTATTGAGCGGGTAGGATCCAGTTCTAATAATGATTAACACATTTTAAGTGATGTGGCGCTGTTAAATAAATATATATGTATTTATGGGAAAATCTGTAGCTTATACGCCCTCACATTTATTTTTTTAGGGTCAGGAACGGAGGTTCAAAATTCGAGAAGAAACTAGGTTAACAGAGTGAAACAAATTCTGCAAAGACTAACATACCAGGTGACACTCCGACCTGACTTTTACAACTCACCTTTCTCTTGGAACTGCAAACCAGTATTCCGGCTGTTTCCTTTTCCTGGCATACTGCTGCACCATAACTGTAGACTGTGAGCTAAATGATTTTCTCATTGGTTTTCCCACTTTAATACACAGAAACATCGGTGGGGTCTTGCTTTTCTCCTCTTTTGACGGTAGCATATCTGAAGTAAAGGAATAAATGTATTTGATCTCTTTGGAGTACATTAGACATATTTAAAGAAATAATAAACACAGATGAAAATATCACTATTGCTTTAAAAGAAAAGGACTCGTGCCGGGTTCACAAGAAATAGTTTTGCAAGTCTGGTTTTATGACACATGCACTTGATGTGTGTATGCCCTAGAGCCTACTGTAAGCTTCCCTGGGTGTGCCAAACCACATAGTACTATTTAACTACAGAGCACCACCACGGCTGACCACCGGTTCTGCACCTCAGTCTACTGTATACAAAAATATATGAGTCCTGTGCACAATTCTTCCAAAAGTCCGCCGCAGAAGGACTTTACTGATTTACAGATATAAAGACTTTTTTAACGAAAGAGGAAGGTGCACCAGTAAGAAGTCCAAAGCAATATGGAAAGTCCTTATTGTGTTACTTTAATTCTTGTATATTTTCTTAAAAACAGACATCAGCCAACGCGTTTCGTTCTATAAGACAAGAACTTCTTCAGGGCTGAAACAAGTAACAAACAAATATACAGACATAACTACATTGATATAAAAGTATAAATAATACACTGTGTTGTGAACAAAAAAGAGAAAAAAGAGAAGCACATAGGACCATACAGAAAGACATAAATATATACACAAATATTCATACAATACATATATATATATATATACAAAAATACATCAAACCTTTGTACTTTAAAAACAAGTAAATACATTCAAATGTCATGAATAGTATAAAATTCAATAGCAACCATTGATTCAAAGAATGAAGTTCATTGCAAATATTCCCAACCTAATTTAAACACTTATATATACATATTTTTAAAGGACATATAAACAACTTAAACTTAAATGGTGTGCAGCCTAGCGGAAAGGCCCCAACAGAGAAGTGAGAAAAAAAAAAAAAAAAGGGGGGGAAGGAATATCTAATTAAAGTGATCTCACCTCTACTTTAGCGACGTTGGATTCTCGCAAATGTCAATCAGTTTCCACACGATTAATAGATCGTTATTGAAATGAGACTCAGTAATGATGTGTATAACATTGAGTCAAATAAGTATCTTTCAAAAAGTCTAAAAGTTAAGTAACCGAGAAGAAAAGAGAAAAGAGTAAATCCTTCAAATAGAAAAACCACGAAAAATAAGGAATAAAAACGAACAGTAAATTTGACTCATGTGTGCGTGAAATGAATAGTTGCCAAAAAAATAATAACACAAACAACTTGTATATGTTTGATCCATAAGATATTATCAACGATTCAATTTATATACAGCATGCCAAGGGATTTTTGAAATGAGATATGCAATTTATTAAACTAATCTATGGTCAAACTCAAGACTAATCCCAAAAGGTAGCTCACCTAAATGACGTATGAAAATCACTTGAGAGGTATAGTAAAGGATACCAATATGTCCTTTAAGTCGTGACGCCAAGTGGCAGGAGTCTGAATGTTAAATAGACATTTCAGAGCGCTAAAAAAAGTGAAAGGAAAATGGTAAACGAAGGAAAAACACAAGAACAGGCAGCAGCACTGAATGAAGCAGCAGAAAAACGATACTCAAAAAGGACTACACATAAGGCTACTAGTATGAGAGATAAACATGACCACAGTACTAGTAGTCAAAAACAAAATAAGTTCTACTTCATATTGACAGATATTAGAAACACCAATAGACGCTGGGTCAATGAAAGCAGTCGCGAATCAAGAAATGGTTAAAGTTGTCCAACATATGCGATGCTAATCTATTAACATAGGCATAAAAATCATCAGGCGTGTACCATGTGTATCGTCAAAGCGAGGGAGGGCAAAATATCACTGACCCCAACAAAAGACAACAGGTCCTGTAGTTTATCGGTCCCTAATAAAAAATCTAACCGGGGTGTAGGATGACAAGTACTTGTAACGAAAATACCCGTTACCAGGATTCAGAGAGAACATATAATATGCACAAGAGGAAAGCTTACCTTTTCCGTATACGAAAAGCAGCGAAAAGCGTAACGCGATAGACCAGCACACCTGTAAGTTAGCTGGTTGCCGCGGGAATGATGTTCGAATATATTGCCGGAAATGAGGTCGCGCCTCCCGAGGTGTAAGTTGGAGGGCCTGTATATAGAGGCGCCATATTGCAGTGGCCTAGAGTAAGCATCAGCAGATGCGGAATCAAAAAATGAAACGGATTTAAATATAAACGAAGGAGATAAATGACCGGCCGTTACCAAAATGATAACACGGGCATTGCCAGTCCACTAATATATGGACACAAAAGAAACAGTTATAAAAGTTAAATACCACCAAAACAGTATAACGTGAATAGTACACGCGTTATTGAGATATCGCGTCCAAGTTGTAGCCAAAACGGATTAGATACTCCCATAGTATCATATTAACAGAAGCGTGATGTGTAGTCCAGATAGTACTGGTGAACCAAGTATCAAAAACAACAAATATATATATTTTGTAACGTCGGCCGAAGAGCGCCATATTTGAAAGGTTTAATCACACTTAATAACAAGTGTGAGTTTAGATCTTATTGTGAATAGAAAACGCGTTGTTAATATATCGCGTCCAAATTATAGCCAAAACAAATTGGATACTCCCATTGTATCATAATTACAAAAGCGTGACGTGTAGTCCAGATAATACTGGTGAACCAAATATCAGAAACCACAAATATATATGTTTTATAAAATAGGCCGAAAAACGCCATATTTGAGAGGGGTAATGACACTTAGTCACAAGTGTGAGTTTGGATCATAATAATAATATTAAACAGGACGTCTGAAACATACCAGGATCTATCATATGCAGTTAAGCAGGTTGTACTGTATTAACGCGTTTCGTTCTATAAAACAAGAACTTGAATAATGTATAAGTCAGGCACTGTTGTTTATACAGAATTACGTGTTGAACAAGAGAAATATGTTTTTTTGGACTGATGAAGAGATGTTTATATATGTTTTGATTGATTGGAGGTGATATATCTCCACCTATATTTTCAAAAAAAGATGTCTTTATGGAGAGAGGTATATTTATTATTTATACCTAATCCCAGGTATACATTTGAAGTAGAAAAACTAGACAATAGCACTATGGGCATACGCACATGAGAAGAGAAAGGAAAAATAAAAATAAAAGTAAAGCAAAAAATATATACATATGTAAGTGATGCATCGCATAGATATGAACTGATCCCAGATCATATCAAAGTGATTAAGTACACATATTGATTATGAGCGTGTATCGTCACGAACATAGAACAAGGCTCAGCTTAAATGAGAAAAATTATTTCAGTTAAACCATCATAAGAAATAATGCATCTCGCTGTCAGAGTTGTGTCCCAAGGTGGCAGCTCGTAAGCGACAAATCCATTTGGATTCACATTGTCGCAATATCAACTCTCTATTTTGTCCTCTTTTGCCTCCAGGGATATGTTCTATTCCATGGAACCAAAACGAGGAAGGGCAGTCAGTATGTTTCATCCTGTAATGTTCAGTGATGGGGTATCTGGTGTCATTGTTTATTAGGGCTCTCCTGTGTTCTTGTATACGTGTTTTTAAGGGGCGGATGGTACTACCCACGTAAATGATGTCACAATCACATCCCAGGATATATACAACATGGGTAGTATTACAGTTGATAAATTCATTGATGTAAAACGTTCGTACACAGTTGTATGAAAAGCTTTTGATCTTATTTTTACCCATGGGGCATACGTTACAGCTGCCACAAACAAAGAATCCTTTGGGTTTGTTCGGAAGCCAAGTACCACTTGTTTGTGGAGAGGTAATATAACTGGGACACAAATCGTTTCTCAAGGAAACGCCTTTTTTGTATGTAACACTAGGCGTTATAGGGATGCTATCTTTAAGTCCATCAATAGAGGTCAAAAAATGCCAATTCTTTCTTAGAGCTCTAAATATATCATCACTATGTGTAGTGTATTGAGTAATAAATCTTGCCATGTTATTAGATTTGTTACCAGTTTTGTTTGTGTCCAGTAGTGTTGCATCCCTGGTTGAGGACAAAATTCTTTTTTCAGCATTGTCAAGAATCTTATTACTATAGCCTCTGGTTTGAAATCTTTTTTTGGTTTCTCTGACATTTGAGAGGAAATTGTTCTCCTCGCTGCAATTTCTTCTGATGCGTACAAATTCCCCAAAGGGGATGTTCTTAATTACTGAACTTGCATGGGCACTAGAGGCATGTAGAACTGAGTTGCATGCAGTCTCCTTTCTATAGAGTTTACTGTGGATCGTGTTATTTTCAACATAAAAGTTGATATCAAGAAAGTTTATACTGCTTTTATGGTATGACATAGTCAGTTTTACATTAAACACATTATCATTTAGATATGTGTGGTATTGCTCCAATTCATCAACAGAGCCGGACCAGAGACAGATGATATCGTCTATGTACCTCCCCCAGAATACGATGTATTCTGTCCAGGGGGAGGCACATCGGGCCCAGGCATGCTCCTTCTCGTACCACCCCATGAAGAGGCAGGCGTACGAAGGAGCAAACCTGGAACCCATCGCCGCGCCCTTGATCTGCTGATACCACTGGTTGTCATGTAAGAAAAAATTATTCATTAATATGATATTGACCATCTTAATGACCATCTCATTATGTTCGTAACGCTCAGCACCCTCTCTGTCCAAAAAAGAGCGTAATGCCATTAGGCCAAATTTTTGATGGATACACGTGTAGAGACTTTCAACATCAAATGTTACAAATAGTAATTCCTCAGACCATTGAAAGTCTTTAAGTTTGACTAGGATATCTTTGCTATCCTTTACGTAAGATGGTAAGTCCAATACATATTTACATATTTGGAGATCTACAAAATGTGAAAGTTTTTCTGTGGGTGAACCAACTCCAGAAATGATAGGTCTTCCTGGGGGGAATCGTCCCCCCTTGTGTATTTTTGGTAGGATATATATACAAGGGAATGAAGGACAATCAACCTTTAAGAATCTGTATTCATCATCTGATAGTAATGAGATATCCCTCCACTCAACCAGTGTGGAATTGATCATAGTGGAAAGGGCTGGTATTGGGTTATTTTTAACTTGCCTGTAACATGTGTTATCCCTTAGTTGTCTATTGATTTCATTGAGATAGTCTGTGCGATTCATAATGACCACATTTCCCCCTTTGTCTGCCTCGCGGATCACTATGGTATTGTCGTTTTTTAGACGCTGCAGGGCCTGTCTTTCTTCAAGGGAAATGTTCTGCGTTTTACGTGGTTTAAATTTGTTTGGTGTTTCAAGGGCATAAAATTCTTCAGTCATTTTTTTATAGAAGATATCAATTTTTGGGTCGTATCCAAATGTAGGTACAAATTTGGATTTAGGACGTAAACCACTATCATTATGGACATCTTGACAGACATTAAATTCATTCAACAGAGAGGGTATATCACTTGGACAATCATCACAGATAGACAAAAGACATTGGATATTTTTAATGTCCGCTATTGTATGAGAACTAGGTTCAGAAATTGTTACATTGGTGTCCTGTTCATGGGGTTTGTTCGAAAAATAATCACGAAGTTTAAGATTTCGAACAAATTTATAGAGATCCACATGTATGTTGACCAAATCACCACGTTTTTATTCCTTATTTTTCGTGGTTTTTCTATTTGAAGGATTTACTCTTTTCTCTTTTCTTCTCGGTTACTTAACTTTTAGACTTTTTGAAAGATACTTATTTGACTCAATGTTATACACATCATTACTGAGTCTCATTTCAATAACGATCTATTAATCGTGTGGAAACTGATTGACATTTGCGAGAATCCAACGTCGCTAAAGTAGAGGTGAGATCACTTTAATTAGATATTCCTTCCCCCCCTTTTTTTTTTTTTTTTTCTCACTTCTCTGTTGGGGCCTTTCCGCTAGGCTGCACACCATTTAAGTTTAAGTTGTTTATATGTCCTTTAAAAATATGTATATATAAGTGTTTAAATTAGGT
The DNA here is from genome assembly GCF_964204655.1 of Triturus cristatus. Lineage (NCBI taxonomy): Eukaryota > Metazoa > Chordata > Amphibia > Caudata > Salamandridae > Triturus > Triturus cristatus. The sequence goes on from NC_140589.1 coordinate 967,163,511, forward strand.
TGGGAATATTTGCAATGAACTTCATTCTTTGAATCAATGGTTGCTATTGAATTTTATACTATTCATGACATTTGAATGTATTTACTTGTTTTTAAAGTACAAAGGTTTGATGTATTTTTGTATATATATATATATATGTATTGTATGAATATTTGTGTATATATTTATGTCTTTCTGTATGGTCCTATGTGCTTCTCTTTTTTCTCTTTTTTGTTCACAACACAGTGTATTATTTATACTTTTATATCAATGTAGTTATGTCTGTATATTTGTTTGTTACTTGTTTCAGCCCTGAAGAAGTTCTTGTCTTATAGAACGAAACGCGTTGGCTGATGTCTGTTTTTAAGAAAATATACAAGAATTAAAGAAACACAATAAGGACTTTCCATATTGCTTTGGACTTCTTACTGGTGCACCTTCCTCTTTCGTTAAAAAAAACATAGTACTATTTGGTGAACTCCCACTTACCAACCCAGCATTAAATCTGGCCCTGCATAAAATCAAGTTAAAATACTACTACATAAGAGTAACATACATTTGTCCATGTAAGACCTATTTGCAATGTTTGGAAATGTGACACTTTACAAAACAGCAAACATCTGAGGAAGGAGATGTCCAAAAAATGTCCAGTGTGCCCAAAGCCCACCCATTCTGTGCACCCGGAATCGTTATTCCATCAGACACCCTGCATCATGTAACACAATTGTGCAGGAATTCTAGGGGGAGAAGCCCAACTTCTTGTTAACATAGCGGGTAAGAACCAAGATTACAAACTATACATCACAAAGAAAAAAAAATGTACACTTTGTGAACCTATAGAAAAAGCTCTCAATCCACAGTTCAACTATTTAGGCACCAGAACCGACAACAACTGGTTTGTTATAGACTATAATGGAAAGATAAAAGGAGGTAGCTCATTGCACGAGTCCTCCCATACTATAAAACATCTGTGACCTAAAAAGAAGAGAACTACAAAGAATGAAAAGAAATTGCCACTCTGCAAACTGACGATTCTTGATAGACCTACACGCTCATCAGGAGTGGAGTTTTACTTCACTTAAAACACAAATTGAAAAACATTGACCATTTTACCGTTTTTAGAAAACGCTCCAAAATATTTTTTTAAAATCATTACGTTAAACCTATCCAACTTGTCTCCCTTCCAAATTGTACACGGGTCCTAATCTATTTAGACAACTTCATTAAGCCCACAACAGGTGACGATAGCCAACATAACCATTATAGTAACCAACACCGATCAATCCCAGATTGTCCCACAAGCAAGACACGATCAAATACAGTAAAAAAAGAAAAACTTCTCATACACATCCATCTGGCTGGTCTCCACTCTGCAGCACGAACGCAGAGACTCACAACACACTACACAGTGCTCTGGTATAAGTGCACATAGGTGGTTCAATCATTCTTGATTTATTCAAATTAAATCATTGGGTAAAATTAGCCTCGAGACTGGTTCAGAATCAAAATTCCCTCCCGCCTGCAGCTCCCCTAATTGTGCGAGCTTTGTGGCAAGGATTTTGTTTGATTTGCTTCCTGTCGCGATCACAGACATCAGTTGGATAGAATCAAACTCAAATTAAAAGCTTGACAAAATATTGTGTGGCATGAGACAGGATGCCAGGGTACTCCCATGTTGTTAAAACGGTTTATGGAGCCGCTAGATGTCCAGATGGAAACGCTGGCCATCATTATTTACCAAAGCACATACTGAGCTAATCTAGTGCAAAGGGGCAAAAACAAGTACCTGCTTAAAGTCTGATTTGAGAAAATTCCGTCTTGGATTAACAGATAAACCAGCACTGGCCTTGTACATTTGAAATGTGCAGGGCACATACTAAAATGGCATTTCGACCATTTTTATTTCCTTGTAGGCTTGTGCACCTGGCCCCATGATCTTTTAGTTTAGTTTCATTTGAAGTGTGGACTTTTTGTTTGCTTTGTTATTAGAGTTCGTTTTTTTCCTCACTGTTTTAATGTCTAAACTCACGACATCAAGAATTGCTGAGCTCCAGTCCGACCATTGCATTTGTTTATTTTTCATTTTTTCTGGTGGCATCACTTTGTCCCTGGTCTCTGCAGTCCGATACTTTGGACCCGGAGTTGTTAGATGTCCTTGGACGTGCACAGACGGCGTGCTGCACCCACTTAAACTCTAGTCACACGGTTGGCTGGACATGCTACCTGGCTCCATATAGTTATGCGTGTTATCCATCACCCCTCTTTTGCAAGCATGCATTAGCACCCTTTGATTTTCAGGTATGACTCACAATTATTCTTTGACACTTGGTCGGCTTTGTATACCTTTGTGATGCGCATAATGCTCCATCTGCATTTAAACTTGCTCCCCTAATGTAGGATCTATTTTATTTTTTATTTATTTTAGCGATTTGTAAAGCGCCTGGTGACCCGAGGGCATCTAATGACTGGTAACCATCTTGACATTCTGCCCACATAAGAAACATGCATTATCGACATCAGTTCACGCACGGCGGAGCTGTGCTGAGCTGGGGCTGGAGCGTGAGCGAGAGCAGCCTCAGCAGGAGCAGGACTAGGCAGGACAGTGTTGCGTTGCGTTGCGGCTGCTGTTCGATCACTCGCTCGCTGGACAGCCTACGGGTCCCACCTGTTACTGTTACTAATACTAACATTTCGGATTTCAGACCATGGCGTTTTTGGCCCCGCCTGCTCTGCCTCTTTGGACCCACAGATCGCGCCCTCACCATACTTTTGTTAACCTGAAAACCAGGAACCTGAAGCCGGTTGAGTGAGGCAGCTTTCTTCTCCTGGATACAGCTCGGTAGCTCCTTACCTCCTGCAGTGTGAGGACGCGCAACGTTCCCTACCAAGAGGCCGCTTTCAAAGACGAGTGCCCCCCTCCCTCCCCCCTGTCAGTAAGCGGTATTTCAATAACGGCGAGCATCGTAACGAGATGTTTATTTTTTTTAAAACCTGGAAACATTTACTTCCTTTGACCCGCTAGTGCGATGCGCATTAGAAAACAAATTTTGTTATTTGAGCACAGTCTGAGTAACTGAGGATTGAAGGACAGTGCTAGTGCTACTGACTTTTTGTTCTTTTCAACAAACTTTATTTAAACAATCTTGCTTATTGAGAAGTGGACATTAGAGTCTATACCTTACTGCTCTGCAGATGCAGATGCAGCCTTTGGCAAGATAGGCAGACGTATGCCTTTGTTTTAGGTTTGATTCCACTCAAGCTCCTCAGCGGGACCTGGTTCATTATTTTCCTTTGGGTGTTTACATGCTCACTCACAGAAGAGACCTTGCATTTAAACAGTACTCACCTTAGAGCATTTTTTAGTGGACAGATTATCCGATTTCTCACCATCTTGACCTGCTGAAGGTCTTACCGGTGGTCCTGTGATTGGCTCTGCTCTCCTAAGGTGTATTAGACACTATTCTGGCAACAGAACACCAGGACCGGTCTTAGTTGTGCAGGCAGTAGCCTTATCTGCCGCCTGTTCAAGCCAGCACCTCTACAGACAAGGGAACCCCGGGTGGGACGAGGGTCCCAGGGGGTAGCAACGCGCATCTTGCACCAATCTGCACACTCTGGGAGGGACTACAAGTCCCAGAGTGCACCGCTACTTCGACCAGCTGCCGCGAGTGGGAGGCGTGGCCAATATGCTTATAGCGCAGCCTCACCCACCGCGGTGCGGGACCAAGGGCGGGCCGTCTGAGCCCTCCCGAGACTGGTAGAGGCTGGGCTGGGCTACTTTTTGCTCATTTGATTGTTCCTTTTCGTAGTAAGGGTTCCGACCAGTCTTAACTGATCCGTGGTTATGCCTCCTGTGGGGAAGGGTCCCTCTTGTAAGAGCAAGACTGGGGTGGGAGGAGGGGTTGTGGGAACGCTTGATGCTTTTTTGTCTAGGGCGGCATCTGCACAGATTCATGATCTCCAACTTACTGAACGTAGATTATCCTTAGAACCTTCGCTGCCACCCCCAATTGGTAGGACGATTCCCCCCACTGAGCTAATACATCTAGAAACACCGCCCTAAGCCAGTACACACCGGGTTCAAATATCTTATCAGATTCTACTTGTTCCCCTGACAATTATCCATGTCAACCAACGGTTATAACCAGGGGTAAGAAAGCTATGCAGGCTGGCAAAGGAGAGCTCCCCCTAAAGAAAAGGAAGGGTTGGGGTCCATTCAAGGCTATATTACAACTTACAGCCGGGGATAAACGGAAGGTAGCTCAAGGGGGGCACGAAGGATGTAGCCAGCCTACCATGGCTACTGGTGCAGTTACCAGCCAACCCACACCCACTGAGGAATCCCTCTACACTCGGATAGTGCAGGGAATTTCTAACCTCCTTGATCCCCTGATCCACAAACTGAGTTTGATAGAGGGCAGATTAAACAAACTAGAACAGGTTTTTATCGCATTCCTCCCCGAGCTGTGTTACAGCTCCGACGATCGGTGGATGCTGCTCCTCACAGGGGGACAGGGGAGACTAGGTTGCAAAAGGGGTTGTTTCTAACGTATCAAACTTTACTGAATTAGCCCCCGATGCCAGCCATCATACCTCCATGCCACAAGGGGGTCCCAGCTCATTGGGTTTGCATCCGGTTTTGAGAGAAACTCTGGCATGCTCTCCCAATCGACCGGGCCCAGTAGACGCCCAGAATGGTCCGACTTTTTTACATCTTCCCCCGGAAGCTACCCACTATACCATAGTTTTGGGCAATGTCCCTAGGCTATCGTCGCAGACATCTGAGGATTGGCCAACCCTGAGAAATAAGGCTTTACACCTACTGAGTCAAAGGACACAGGTTAACAACCAATTATTTGATTAATTTAAAATGGTACGTAGAGTATCATGGTTAGGGAAGTCTCACAAGTCTATCCGGGGTGATTGTGTGGTTTTAAGCTTTGGGTCCCCCAGTTTGGTTCAGCAAATCTTGGACAGGGCGGGGGATGTTGCCGCTAGAGACGACATATCTGTCCTTCCCCTAGGGTATTTTTACCGCCCCATGGTTACTTCCAGATATGCTGGAAGGAGATGGCCTTTTCAAATACATAATCAACTTAACTACCCTGTCCCCCTTAATAATTGATTTAATGAACTGGCCTCACTTGAAGATATCGACTGACTTATAGTCTCCGATTGTATTGTCTCTTCTGAGCATAGTATTTTTGGGGTCCTAGAGTTTTGTGGCAATGCCTCTCCCTCTTGAATTACATCTGATCTCTCTAATAAGACCAGAGTGACCCATACAGAGGGGAATGTTTCATGCAACAAACCTGAGCACCTCGGAAGAGCCTATCCCATCCTAGCGAGACAGAGAAGGGAGACGCAGAAAGACATGGCCAACGTATTGGACCCCATAATACAGCACTGCCCTCAGGGTCCTGACACACTGATGGAGGAGATACCGCCCCCCCCCCCTCCTTCTCCAGGAAGTATTCCTCAAGGTCATCTCAAGTCTGTTATGACAGTAGGTTCTTGGAATATTGCAGGTATTTTACCTAAAACTGCATCAGGTGACTGGACCGTGTTTATTGAACAGTTTGATCTCATGGCATACCAGGAGACCTGGTCTTCTGAACAGGCCTACTACCCTGGGTTTTTAAGCTTTTTCAAACCCGCACAAGGGGGGCGGAAGGGTAGACCGTCGGTTGGCCTCACATGTTGGGTGAGACAGCAAACTGGTTTTAGGGTTGTGGAGGTCTCTATCGACAGCCCAGATATTATGTCACTACGGCTTCGGATGAACCATGGCCGTGATACCTTGTTAATTATTGTTTATGCCAGAGGGCAACCGGGTGGGAGACCATCTGAGACGGTCGACCACCTTGACAGTTTTCTAGACAGAGGGATGGGTGCAACTTGTTAATTTTGGGGGACTAACTGCACCTTCTATCCGGAGGATGGTAATTTAAGTGCAGATGAGGACATGCAGTGGAACATTCCGACCCTAGACTTGTGCCCAATCAAAAAATGGACAGAAGCTGCTCTGCAACTCAAGGGGTTATGCCTGGGAAGGGGTGTGCGAGCAGTGAAGGGTGTGCATACTTTTAATAATGGCATTAGGAGCAGTCGTATTGATTTTATCCTTCTTAATGTTTAATCATGGCATTCCATAATTGACATGAAGGTCCAGGAACATATGGAAAGTGATCACGACCCGTTGATTTTGACAATTGCGGCCCGCCTCCACAGAACCCCTCCAAAAAGGCGGTTGGTGAATTCTCTCCCGCAGTATCACTTTCAAATGACATGAGGAGAGTAAAATGGACCAGGCTTGTTGAGAACGAAGGGGATTTAGGTGCAATGAAGGCCCTGATTGCTCATTCAATATCCTGCCTTAAAAGCTGTGTCTCCCAGGCGGATATTAATTTACTAGCTCCTCTGGTTCATTGAGACCTTTTTTCCAACCTTAAAACCTTTTTCATTAAGACCAGTAAAAAGAAGATAGGGGCATCAAAGGCCCCCAGGTATAACAAAACCTGCAAAGAGGCGTATCGCTCACTGTCCAGGGCTATTAGATCCAAAGACATGGGAGAAGTTAAACATGCTAGGGCAAATTACAAAGCAACCCAATTCAAAGCTAAAAAGGAGTGGGATGATAACCGCTGGCACGATCTTCTCCTAACTAGTAACGAGAAGAGTATGACAAAATTCTGGCAGCTAGTGCATTGGGGGAGTGACGGGACACCACACAAACCAATTAATTATGTTCCGCCGGAAGAGTGGGCCCTGTTCTTCACGGCCCAGTTCTCTACTAATGATAATCTGGATGTATTTAAAATTCCCCGCCCCATCCTTACCCTATCACTTAGCAACACCGAGGTTGAGACAGTACTCTCCCTTATTCCAAGAGGTAGGGCCCTGGGCCCAGATTTTGTGCCAGCAGATTTATTTAGCCACGATAAGGACAACTGGGTGGTTTATATAACCTTACTTGCCATTTCCATTGCCAGCGGTGCGAGTATCCCTGACACGTGGGCCGATGCACTAATTATCCCAATATATAAAAAGGGAGATCGAGCACTACCTGGCAACTATAGGCCTATTAGCCTCATAGAATCTGTTCAGAAAATAGTGGCCAGCTTAGTTCTAAGCCGAATCCAATCGTGGATAGAGGATTCTAAGATACTATCACCTCTGCAGGCAGGTTTCCGCCCCCATACCAGCACAATCGGCCAGGTGCTCAGGTTTGTGATGATTTATTGGAGGGTTGTTATCGTAGGTGGGGGCACATTATATGCGGCCTTCATTGATCTAAAGTCCGGCTTCAACTTGGTTCCCCGAAACAAAATGTGGGGAGCCTTCTTAGAAGTGGGGATGCCACTGGAACGGCTAGCCATGCTAGTTAAGCTGCAGGATTCCAATCACGCTCAGGTTCGATGGGGTACACATGGAGAGGTAACCGATACATTTCCAGTGTTAAAGGGCGTGCGTCAAGGTTGCGTTCTCGCTCCTACCCAGTTTTCTTTATTTATTGACCGGGTAGTGCAATACTATTCTACATGTCCCACTGATGCGCCAACTCTAGGGGGCTTGTAATTCCCCCTACTCATGTTCGCGGGCGATACCTTGATTTTATCTAAGACTCAATCCGGGCTACAGGTGGCTCTGTCCCGTTTTGAGGAGTTCTGCCGTGATCATGAGTTGGCATTCAATGTGGACAAGACAAAATTCATGGTTCTCTACAAATTTAAAGCTACTAAGGGCAAAGTTCATATGAATGGTGTTGCTTTAGAGCAGACTGAAGTGTTCACCTACCTGGGGATAACGTTAAACAGGAAGTTGAACTGGAAGCCACAGATCGATATCCTTGCCCTGAAGCACGCGCAGTTGGCTGGGGCCCTTCTAAAAGAACACAGGCTTTCACATACCAAACCTATAGCCCCTGCCATCAAAATTTATAACACCAAAGTTGTAAGCTCCATTTTATATGGCACGGAGCTGTGGGGCTACAAGGACATCAGATCCATGGTTACCGCTCAAAATAAATATGAGGGTGTAACAGGTCTGCCACAATCTACTCCATTGGTGCACTTATTTTTGGATCTGGGATGTCATCATATTGAGGATCTAGTTCGATTTAGGCCTATAGCCCTCTGGAGAAGGCTATGGGCCACCCCCGAGCTCTTATATGCTAAAGCCCTTCTGGATTTCAGGGGGGCGGGGACCCTAAGTAAGATCAGATGGCTCCAGTATATAAAAGAAACCTTAATAGAAATGGGGATGGGTAATTTGTGGGAGAATCCCGAATCGACCCCCTTCCCCTCAAAAAAAGAGCTTAAGGTTGTCTATATGGATCTGGTGAAGATGAAGCGCTTTTCTTCCATCACAGGACCTACCCCGTCCAGGGACTTTATTGATAAAGCACGAGCTTGGGTTTGAACCCTATTGTGATCTTATTTTAAAACCAATGGACAGGAAGCTCTATCACCAGTTCAGGGCAGGTTCCCTGCCAATTAGAGCGTTTATCAGTAGATGGCACAAGCCCACAACAGAATTGTGTCCCTCGTGTTTGGTCCAGTCAGAATCCATCCCCCATAGACTATTTGTTTGCCCGGCCTATCGATCACCAAGGAGGAAATGGCTCAAATCTATCTGTACTAATCTTGGCACAAGAGCCGCCATTGAGGCCTTGAGAATTCTACAGATAAGTACCCAGGGATCCATTGTTATTGCAAAATGTTTGAGTTGGATATGGGTGATTCGGGCTAACAAACTTAAGGCACACTTACCAGACTTGCTTAAAATTGTCTGTGGGATGTGGGGTAGTTTGATTCTGACATTTTTTTGTATAAAGGATAGATGTTGTATGGTTTACCCTATTTTATATCCTGCATCTTTTTACAATAATTGTTTTATAACATAAGACTAAGATTAATCATGGTTTAATACTTATTTTAATTGTATCATTGTGTCTGCTACATCAATGCTACTTTGCTACGACTCAATCAATTTAACTAAAGAATACTTTTTTAACTGCTCAATTTTAATAGATGCAATGTCTTATGGTTTTATAATCGAAATAAAGACTTTATTAACTGAACTGGCATTTGCAATGCAAGCAGTCTCGCATTTGTAAAAGTTAGAGCTCTTTGTGTACAAAATGATATTTTTTTTTATTTTGTATGTAGTGGAATGTACTAGCAGCCAAAGGATTTGTGCTGTAGGGGTTGGGCCGACATGTCCAGTGCACAAAAAACAGAGAAATGTATTGTTTTGACCTGAAATAATATAGTCCTGGTTGTTGAGTAATGAGAATTCCCCACCCCTGATGCTTTTGTATGCATTGGATGAGGAACAATCCATGTTCTTTCTTAAAGAAATTCACCACGAACCAGCATGCATAACTGAATGCCAAAAATGAACCTAACGAAAAACTTGAAAGAACCATAAGAGTGAGGAAATTGAAAGAATCTAAGTATCATACAAAAAGAAGCGCTGGGCGAAACCACGTGAAGGTTAGTTACCAGGAGATAAAATGCTAACAGAAAAGGATAAGACAATGAACAGTGCCGTGATGGAATGAGGAGTATATGAAGCAGTGAAAATGTTTATTCAAATTTTACCAAAACCATTTTCATGTGTGTCGGTGGGGGTTCAACAGTGTTGTGTTACGGATGTGCAGACAGGAAAAAAAAAAAAAAAAAGGGCCGCTGGTTGCTGAGAGTATAATGGAGGACTATGCAAGGGTGACAGCAGATGAAGGTTTGTAAGTATAAACCAGATTGGGAAAACAAGGTCTTGCACCACGTATACAGAAGAGGCTACACCTACAGGTGTTCATTTAGAATGGTAATTAGAGAATGGAGACTAGTAATAAGCCCTGTTTTTTCAACAGTGTGTGTTTATGCAATGTCACTGGTCAGAAAAGATGTTAATATTTTCCACCCCAAGCAGTCCTGCCAAGTACCACGCACCTGGCGTTAGACTAACGCATTTCACTGTGGTGCTCCGCATCACTGCACTGAAATGCATTGTCACGCATTTTGGATGTCACCACTGTCATTAAAGCGCTGGAAGGAAATAAGTGTGTGGCAGCTACCAGCACGCCGCCTGTGGCTGCATGCGCTGGTGCCTCATGCTTGGGGCACTCTCGTCTGACCAAAGCACCGCTGACAACTACTGTGCTACAATGTATCTTAAATTTTGTGGCACAGCGCCACTTTTAGTCAGACAGCCTGAAGTCACAGGCGGGCCAGGTAGTGCCCAATAGCAACTACCGACACAGCCTGGGCCCAGCCAAGTCAGGTTCTTTTATACAATTGGGCTGTCACGCCACGGGGAATCTGTGAGGAAGGCCGGAGTGGCGGGTCAAGCTGCGCTGCTATTGGTATTATTTTATGGCCCGTGCACCGTCAAATTAATTATTGCCAAGTCTGGCCCAGGCCGAGGGATAATTACGTGCAGTGGACGTCGGAGTGATGGTTGACCGACCGTCACATTGACACCAACCGTGCACTCTGGTTGCAGTGGCCTCCTGGACAGTCGCAGGACTCACAACGACAAGCAGCCTGGACAACAGGCAGCATTGCAAACTACCAGAAATTATGATGGACGCGGGGGGTTTGCGGCCTGAGCCTGGAAGCCTGTTTCAGAAAGTTGCCACAGTCACACAGCTGGCCGATTTGTACTGGTTATCTGGCTTCAGCAAATCCTCAGTTAGGTAAGTTTTCCGTGTTGTTTTAATTGAAAAGTAATTGAGCTGGTGGCGAGCAGCCGCCCCTAATCCTGGTATTGCAATGCAGTAAGTGACGCCGGGGGCTTCCTTCAGTCTGCCCCTACCAATCATGCAGCCTCATGAGAAGGGGGCGCTAAAGGGGGGCATGGATGTACCTGCTATAATGCCATCACAGAGGGGCATGGACAGAGTGGTAAGTTCCCTTCCATTTCTGGTGCTTTGCAGCAGTTGTAACATCTTCTTGGAGTTTCACGTTGCTCAAATGGGTGTAATTTCTGAAATGTATACGTTTCCCTCATCTTCATTGCTTGATTTTGCTTGTGAGAAAGTGTCACTCATAGTCATTGAAATGTCACTCAATTACACTGAAATTATGAAAATGTCACACAGCCATCTGAAACCTTGGCAGCTATGCCCAAGGATTCTTAATTTATCACCTCAGAAAAACTTAGCGCCTAAGCTGGTGGTAGTGATTGTGAGAGTTCACAGATTATAAATGTTGTCGAGGCAGTGACTGAGCAGAAACGAAAAGACAATTACAGGGAATTAGAGCAATACTTCTGATTCACTGGGTTGAGAATGGAGAACAGGCATCTAGTCTGAGCTCAGAGACATAGGTGTTGAAGTTAGTGGTGGAGCGTAAAGCAGTTAAGAATACTATAGCACTGTGCCACTGGGGCCCTCGGGGACAAGTGATAATGGTTCAATTTGTGACCAATGCAGCCTAGTGACCTCTGTTTGCCCTAGCACCCCAGGACCCATATTTATTATGCAAAATAACACAATACGCATGCTAAACTGAACACAAGCCATACTACTGTGGTTTGCATGCGACCACAATATGGAGGAGTAATCCTTTATCTTACCGTGGGACATAACCAAGTTTCCAGCTCTGCCCCATTAAAAAACATTGTCAGTCGAAAGTAATTTGATTTGTTTTAACTAGATGTCCTTAAATCCATGCACACATTCCACGAGAATTTGCAGAGGTGCTCTACTGGGCGGCGATCTTTGATTCCCTGACTTATCCTATCCCTGGTTGGCTTTCCTAGGGTACTACAGCAACCTTGTCCAATAGGATGTGGAATGGTGGCCCACACCCGCCCTTGGCGGGTGTTGGCATAATTCACTGAAGTAGGGCTCGGAAGGGAGACACATCATTTTAACTAATCAACACACTGGGATAGGGGCAGTATATGCAGCCTTATTGGGTTACTTTTAAGTTTGTACCAGACATCAAATGGCGTGCACACTCATCTCGTCGCATGGGCTTCGGGTGAATGGGCACAAAAAGCAACAATTCCAATACGGAAGCGCCGTTGCACCAGTACGTGTCTTCTTCTGAGATAGAGGTTATGAAACAATTATGTATTATCCTAATGTAGATGAAAGTTGGATTCATAAATTTGTTAGAATTATTGAAACTGTTTGGCATATATAAAAGATCCCTGTCTATTCTTCCTTCGCTTGCCAGTCATCCCAGAATGGCCAAACGTCTAATGTGCTCTGCTAAACTGCTACCTAAAGAATTATATGTACTCAGAGGACAAGTTAATTAAAAGTGAATGTATTTTAAAATCTAGTTATGGCTAACATAGATCATAAAACAGTTTTTGGTCACTTTTACAGTTTGCAGATTTATTTTGTAATGCTGAAGACATTTTTTTAAACGGTTTTCATTGTCCTGCTGCATAAGTTAACGTAAGGAGTACATTTTGCAACTGACAGACACCTGCAGCAGTCCCTCAAAAAGAGACCGGACACCTAGCAATTTTCAAAACAAGCAAGCAGTGTTGTGAGGGCGCAGTTGCACAGGCTATCACTGGGTGGCCCTAGGGAACTCTTTTGGCCACATATAGTACTGCACCCTGCCACACGGCTAGGCAAAGGATATGGGGGCAGCTGTGAGAGCTGCCAACTGGCGAGGTGGGGGATCTGTGTTCGGGTCTGCTCTCCGCTAAACATCCCGTGATAATGGGTTGATTGATTAATTTCCCCGAATCCTAGGTGCGCTATATAAATAAGTGTTTAATGTACAATATAAAAATTCAATGCAACGTTCTTGGGGCGGGCAAGCATTGTTGTGCAGGGGGGTGGGGTAGAGACAAAGGGATATTAAAGGAGGGCACAGCACTGTAAATTAAACATAAGAGGTTGTGGGGGCCTACAAGCAGTGAGGGGGATGCTCAGTAGATTAAGGAACATGAAACAACCGAAGCAGAGTCGTGGTAGGGGAGGCACGGGGAGATAAAGGAACGGCAAACTAAAGAAGAAAAAAAAGAAGTTCTCTCGAAGTATAAATAGCCTGAGGGTCAGACCTCATGAGAGGATACAAAATTCCAAAAGGAGGCACTATTAAGTGAATTCACCAATGAAAAGCAAGCATTTCTAAAGGACTGCAACAGGAACTAATGAAAACGATGGGCATTTATTCAAGCCCGTATCCTAGATACAGCACGTCTCGAACCGCTGCCTACGCGAGACCTAAAAATGGCCATACGTCATCATGGGAGTACCTCGGTTTTAAAATCCCAAGGCTGTGTTTCCACCTAGGCAATGTCCTGGCAAAGCCGACTTATTTTTATTTAATTATCAGTCAAACACTCCCTCTGAGGAGGTTTATCACCTCCAAGTCATTCTAGCAACTTGGTAAAACATAAGGTGATCTTAAATTTCATCACTCTTATTACAGGCTGAGAAGAATATATTTGGGCTAATTACCCACAGAATTTGAAGGAATCCCCCCTTATTGATTACTTGAGCAGAGTCAATCCTTTCTCACAAAATCACTATTCTCATTCATCATGATGACCTCATAACCTACCTTCGATTCTTTTATCACGTCACTTGGCTAGCCATTCAATGACTGTGTAACTGTACCATATCTACTTCAAGCTTTCCAGCCTCATACAAGTGGTTATCTCAAGTCTACAGAGCACAGCATCAGACTATTGCTTAATCCAAACCTGGATATTGGCGCTCTAGTTTTTCCACTTTTTTGTCACCATCAAAATCATTCAGTCTCTGGCTACCATAGTTCTTCAAACAAGCAGTAGTTCTCAATATTCTAAGTAACTTTCACTCCATATATCTTCTGCAGATCCAAAACAAAATCTTGTATAAAAGTTGCTGATGTAGATTTAAAGACGGAATAAGGTGTTTGGATGGGAAAGTTCTCTGCTTTGTAGGGTTGTGTACCAGAGTACCGACTACATGTGCAAATGGTATCCCTAATTATTTTGGCCTGGTTATCATGCTAAGCTAGCTTTTGTGCAGAGGCCTGGGCCAGTCCTTGACAATTATCGGTCCAGAACGTGTTCTGTGACATGAAAGAGCGCACCAAGCATGCCAAAACATTGTACAGTGGACACACACTGTAAAGCAGTGGGGCAGCAAACTGAGTTTTGTGAATTTGTAGTGTTACCAGACCATTTCCTGTGTGTCATTGAGAGAGCATTCGATTGCTTCCTCTTGTGTGAAGTTCTGCTGTTATGTGAAACAGTGATCATTGCCTTAACACCACCTCTGCATTTAGAGTGTGGGCATCCCATGTCATGAAAATGGCTATTAAAGTGGATTCCACACCCCTTCAGTTTGATTCAGTTCCAAGTTCTTCATGAAGGGAGTGCTCTGCAGAGTACTCGGACAGCTGCTGGACAACCAGGGAAGGTACGTGCCTGTCGGCCTGTCTCCCAGAGGTGAGGGGACATTATCTGAAGTCTTGCTATTTCGCTAAAGGGAGGAGGATTTGCCTAAAGAGCTTGCTTGCCTCCTACGAGAGGGATGGAGTATGTCTGGTCCTTCTGGTCGAAAATTGTCCAGGACGAGAGGCCTTGTGTGTTCCTGTTTTGTGCGTGTGTGTGGAGTACCAAGGAGAAGAGCTGACAAAAAGCGAGCAAGGAGTGACCTGTGCTGCAAAGGGGTCCACAGAGGTACAAAAGGGGGTGGTGATGGACGGAGCATCAGAACCAATCAAACACTCACACCCAGTCAACAGATCTGGGTTTGATCCATCACCGTTCTTTAGCCCACTCTGCCACCCCAGTTCAGACATGGCCATATGCAAATCAGTCTGACCCTGTGCCTCATGGGAACAGTCCAGCCCGAACTGCCAAGCCATGCCTTCCCTGGACCGGAAACAAGCTTCCTAGGCCCCGGTTTCTGGCATTTCAGCCGTCTTCAGCCAGGCTTGCTTGAATCCAGTGGCAAAGTGAGCAAGGGACTCACGTCTGAGCATACCCTGCCAACTTATGGCAAACAAAGAGGTACAAAAGGGGGTGGTGATGGACGGAGCATCTGAACCAATCAAACACTCACACCCAGTCAACAGATCTGGGTTTGTTCCATCACCGTTCTTTAGCCCACTCTGCCACCCTAGTTCAGACATGGCCATATGCAAATCAGTCTGACCCTGCAAAGGGGTCCACCCCATTCTCTCGGCACAATTCCCAAATAACATGTATCACAATTGCATCAAAGCAAAGATGTGGGTCTCATTGGGCAGCCTCCCGCAGGCTTCAGACACTGGTACTACCCTTTCAGAAAACAAAAACCCACATTCCTCACAAAGTGGGAAGCCAGGATTGGGCTGAAGGCTGCAACTGCCACAGAGACATTATTGCAAAGGAACTAGTCTTAGGAGCAGGAACTGCAATGTCCAAAAACGGACCTGCAGCTAGCTTTGTGGACCATTGTGGTCGGAGATTGGTGTGAATGCACAGACCAGTCCAGCTAGAATGCTCTATGAACACTGAACAAGGCTGCGCCCCCCCCCCCCCCCCCCATGATTGAAAGGAACAAACTTGTAAGGGCCGGCACGCATTCTGCACCCACCATACAGCTTCAACTGTAATTCAGCAAAGAGCAGGGAAACATGGAGCTTAGCCTCCATGGACAGAGACAGATGCATGAGGGCAATATTGCCATGCTGCATAAATCTTTTAACCAAGGGTTGAAAAAGATTGTGAACCAAGTTACTTCACTCACAAGTGAGAGTGCTTTGAATTATATGCACCAGTGCCTCAACTTTCCTTACTCATATAGCATTGGGAACTGTAGGAAACGGTTAGCGGTCTAGGGTGTGGAAGCTCCACGTAGACAACCACAATCCTTGTCAGAGTGAACCACAAAAGTCACTAAATTAACCTGTGCTTAACCCTCTGGTAGCTTGGCAGTAGGCATTCGGGCTAAACTTGGAGGCACTGTGCAAACTATTTATGTAGTACACAAACAATAATAAAAACAAGAATTTTTTTTTTTTTTAAATAAGAGAAAACTTTAAGAAATGAAATGATTACAGAATGACAAAAAACATTCAGTAGAACCGGAGATATTTAGTATTAGGTAGATATAGCGTATAAAACCACAAAGACCCGCACGCGGTCATCTGGTCGTGCTAGACTGGGCGAAAGTCACAAGTTGAGGACAAACACAATGGAGGTGAAAAAGTTATCCTCTCAAAGTCTGGTGTGAAGAGTTTTGTTCGAGGTGAATTAGGCCGTGAGCAGCCAAGAGAGCATCGCTGATGGTCATTGCTTTAGTGTGAAGGACATACCGAGAGGAGTGGACTGTCACAGTAGAGAGAAGGGCTGGTTTGGAGTCGCAGACAGTCATTGCTGGAGCTTCTCGCTGGCGGTGACTGCAGGCTGTGGTTGCTGTAGAGTGAAGTGCAGATCTTGCGTTGCCCATTGTTGCTGGCAGTCACCGTAGCAGGGTTCACCAGAGCTTCGGGTTGGTGGTCGTTGTGGGCAGCAGTCAAGTGCAAACAGCCTGTTCGCAAAGAACCCAAAATATCAGGATTTCACCTTTCTTCACAGTTGAGCTCAACTAATGCCAGCCAAGGGTCCAGGACCTGGGGAAGCACTTCTTGAGAATAAGGAACACTCTGCAGCAGAGGCCAGAATGGCTCAGGCAGGTCCATTTGCAGGTCCACGCAGATCTAGTGCAGCAGGTAAGCTGGGCAGATTCAGGGAGGCCTCTGGAGCTTGTTGTGTCCCTGTAGCACAGACAGGTCAGCCAACTGACCCCTTTAGTGAGAGCCTGGGATGAAGGGGGCAAGTCCAGTCCTTGTTCTCAGACTTCAAGGCAGGCCTCAAGCAGCAGGACAATGCTCTGGTAGAAGCAGGGCAGTTCTCTGGAGAGCAAAGCAGTCCTTCATCTATAAAGTCCACAGGTCTAGGAGTGCATTACTGAGTGGCGATGGATGTTCAATATTTATACCTGGTGCCAGCCTTTGAAGTGGGGACTCCCTAAACTACCTCATATCTGGTTCTGGAAGGTTCTTCTCTTCCCCTCTCATGGCTCTAAGAAGTCTGAGGTGACAAAAGACTAGTGTCAGGTTCCTTTGTGTGTGCTTGAGGCAACCCCCTTTGAAGTGCAAGTGGGACTGGAAACAGCTCTGCCCCCAGCCATCCTTGTAGGACGGCCCATCCTGTCCACACCTCATGTCTGGGAGGAATACACAAAGCCCAACAGCAAGGTAATTTTCAGTCATGTGACCCAGGACACTGGCAAAGGCACAAAATCCGACTTTAGCATTAAACAGAATTTTAAACGGGGGCTTTGGCCACATACGGCTGGAGGGTTGATACTACACTTCCAAGCACAGGTCCCCCAGAAACCCCATTTATCCTATTAAATCATGAGGCCAGAACTATCCACTGCCCCCCTGTTCTAGGTGAGTGTAGTTTTGAGCCAATTCTTGGGCCCACAGACCTTTAATGGGAGATCCTTACCCATCCTTAGCTGCTGCGCTGCTACTGCCAACATGGCGGCCATATTCCAGTGAAGCCTGTAGGAAGCACAGAGAGTGCGGAGAGGGCACCCAGCCTGTTCAAGTGCAACAGAGGCCATAATGCGGTAGTAATAGCTGATACACGTCGGAATGAACCACGGTTGCCCTTTTGCCGTCTGGCTCTCGGGCGAAAATGTAGTATGCACTGGGTGGTGGACATGGGACAGCAAAGTCAAGCGAGAGTGAGGGAGATGCGTGTGGTCATGGGGCGCCCCACGTGATCCCATCGGCTGACACAGGGCTCTGCTGCAGAACATTGTGGGAGCAGTTGGAAACTCCCTGCTTGACCAGGAGCATATTAGGGGTGCCTGGGACAGACAGCACATGGGGCCAGCGGTGCGACTGGACTCCTCCTTGTTGTCCCATACTTACTGCATATGAATGCAGGGCTAGCGCACCTGGTCAGAGGAGAGGAGCAGGAGAGTGCCAAGGATATGTTAACCCAATTGATAATAGGAGATGCAAGAATAACCGGGTGTACATAATGTGTTCAGAGGCCGACCAGACTCCACACTGAATGGGGCAGGGCAAGGCGAGATAAGTGGAAGACGCCAGAGGGGGAGAGGGGTTTGAGAGTTGCATGGCCTCTGATGCAGTCTCTACATCGGGGGATCACCTGCCTCAAGTCATTACCCAATCAGCAGACGACCTATGAGAACTTCGTATGGCTGTACTCATGGAAGATTGTTTAAGAGGAGAGGCCTCGGTGACATGCCAAGAGCCATGGCCCTCAAAGCTGGTAGACTGCCTTAGGTCTTGGAGATCTTGGTCCTTCATCTCAGTGCCAGTGACTGATTGTATATTTGCCTGAGTTACTGATGCCTTGTTGTCGAATACTGGTATATAATTTGTGATGGTGGGGTAGGCCGGCAC
This sequence comes from Triturus cristatus, assembly GCF_964204655.1. Lineage (NCBI taxonomy): Eukaryota > Metazoa > Chordata > Amphibia > Caudata > Salamandridae > Triturus > Triturus cristatus. The sequence continues at coordinate 967,181,873 of NC_140589.1, forward strand.
ATAGGGATCCTTTGGGCGGTGTTGCAGTGCAGGCCCCTCTATTCACCTGGAGTTAGGGTCAGGTGTGATCTTATAGGCATGTTATTTGTAGTTGGGAGTATGGCCAGGAGGCTGTTGTCTCTCCGCCCAGGGGACTGGGAGTGTGTTCATAAGTTCTGGCACATAGTTGGTCTCTTGGTACTAAAAGCTGGGTTTGATTTGACCACAGTAGGTATACGTTTGGTTAGGGACCCTTGACTGAAGTGTGACTACAGGGCAACCTCCCTCCGCTCCCAGTGGGGTCTGAAATAGAACCCTGCTGAGTACCTCTGATGGGACAAATATTCACTTCCTGTTGCAAGCCTATAATAATTTTACAGTGCATGACTGGTTAAATTTATAAAAAGACATGGGGGGGGGGGGTGAGTATTAGTAAAACAAACCCATCCTGACAAATGCCTCAGACCGTGTTTAGCCAGTAGCGTAGGCAGAAACATGTTGGCACCAGAAGGGTCATAGGACAATCAAATCCCAATTGCCCCTTACATAGTCTATGTTAACCTTTCCCAGCCACCCAGTGAATAAAAAGGAAATCTTGGGAGTGGATGAGGAATTTTTATTGGTGGCTCCCCCAACTATTCATTTACAAAGAGCCCTGGAATATGGACAAGCCCACCTTGACCTTTAGTAGTCAAGTTGAACCAGATGACGAAGAATGCCACTACTAGAGTGTGTGACAACTGTAAATAAAAGGAATCATTTTCCTTTTCCCCACTTTTCATTGAAGTGGTGTATAGTTGTGACACACACTCCACTGTATCTTCTCTAGTTTGGCAGGGATCCTCTAGGTTTTGACATGGGTGGTCTCAACAAACCCTCGGAGTGAGGGGCTGCAAAAGAGGGGACTGCTTAGGGTGGTAAAAAAGCGGAGAGTCCCCGGGCTAGGAGGTTGATTGGGAGATGATGGAAGACAAAACTGAATGAATAAGATACTACATTCCACAGAAAAATGAACAAAAACCTACTCCTTTATAACAAGGAGCGTGCAGGAGTCGAGAGCAGCAGCAAAAAGATACAAGGTGTGCTCCTACTTCCAATGTAGGGGGGCTCACAGTGTACCTCCAGAAGACACATTTGAGCACTGCAGAGGTGGACGAGGAGGGAAGATGGGTGCTGGTGAGCTGTAAACTGGATGGTAGGAAGATGCTCCTTGCTTACATTTACGCACCCTACCAACATCAGCTGGAGATCCTGGATTGCCTATCCCTGTAATTGGGCTAGATGGCAGCTAGCCCCCTTCTACTAACTGGAGATTTTGATTGGGTCACTGATATCCATTTAAACCACTCCCTGCCCCCCAGTTCCCGGCACCCAGTCTATAAAAAGAAGTTGAGCAAAGGTATCCTGTCTTGGATCAGGGATTGGGATAGGGATTGAGATTTAGCAGATGTCTGGCGTCTGCATCATGGTATGACTAAGGACAAGTCGTTCTACTCTAGCCAAGACAGGTCAGACTAGATAGAGTATTTCGCCCAAGGCAACTTGGCCAGCTCATGAGAAAATCAGAGTATTGAGGTAGGACACTATCGGATCACAACCCTGTGGGGATAACCATGCGGCTGGATAGGCCCCTCCCATAGGTGCCCACCTGCAGGCTGCAACCTAGTGCGCTCATGGACCCTCCTCATCCCCCCCACCACCATTCTGGGTTCCCTCATTGCAGAACACTTTAAACAGAACAAGGGCCCTGCCTCCAGCCATCGTGTTGAAAGGGAGGCCTTCTAAGGTTGTGGTTAGAGGCCATTATCGGGTAAAACAACAGGGATCCAACGAGAGAGGACTGCAAAATTAGAGTTAGACCGTAAAATCATTAGCTACAATTAGAAATGGTGAATGACCAATCTAAGACAGAGAAGTTTACTGAGTGCAGGGAACACTACTATCAGACTGTGGAAAGACAGATTACACCACTATAGGGACTACTGCAATAGGGTACATGAAGGTGAGGGCAAACTAGAAGAGATCCTGGCATGGTTGGTGTGCCCAGAGTTTAGAGACTGCCCAATTATCCAGATAAAGCAGTCGGACTGGAAGCTAGTCTACTCATAGGAGCTAATTGAAGACTTCTGCCTTACTGTCTGCAGCTCTATTACCCAGACTTCATTAACTGCCCGGCAGACTACTTTGGGAGACAAACCGGGAATAATTGGGTAAACCCATTTCTCCAAATGAGTTACAGGATGCCATTAAGGAACTGGTGTGGGGAAAAATATTGGGCCTTTCTAGCCTACCGGCAGAGTTCTACTTAACTTAGTCTCCTGATACCGCACCTAATTAAGGTGTACACAGAGGCCGGAGACAAGGATAAACTTCCAGACACTGCTCACGAGGCACTAGTGTTTCCCCTTCCCAAACCTAGAAAACCCCACCACTTGATTCAGTCCTATCATCCACTCACTCTAAACCCTAGGAGGGCTCTTTCGGGTGTAGGATGAGACCAGCAGAACTTGGTACCCTGGGTCAATAGTGGGCTCCATGAATTTGAAAAGGTGGAAAAGGCATGCAACACGGTTAGCTGACATTTTCTCAAGCCGACCATGGATTGCATGGAGCTCTAACCTTGTTGCATTCAAAGGGTCGAAATACTCTATTCCTGCCCTCTAGCATGGGTGAAAAAGTGTTTGCACATCTCACCCAAATACCCAATGTTCCATGGCAAGAGAGAAGGGTGCCACTTTTCACCACTCTTTTGCAATTGCAACAGAACCTCTAGCAGCAGTAGCTAGACAGGAATGAGGCAATATCTGTATACAGCTATGGGATGACTTCCATCTAATATCATTGTATGCTCAACAGATGTGGTTTTAAGACAAGGGTGTAGCACAAGTTCTGACAGGCACTCCTCGGACAATCTGGTATGTTCTTGGGGCAGAAGGTGAATTCCCCCAAAACCAGCGCCTTTCTAGTACACCGGGGCGGAGAATGACATGCCGAACATGACTGAATTAGGGATGACTTGGACCATCACCATATTTAAATATCTAGGGATGAATGTTTATCACACGTTGGAAGGTCTCTGGGACGGCAACTTGGATGTGGTATTTCCAGCACTGAAGGATTTGGAATCTAGAGATCGCTACCACTTTCTATCATGTCCAGGCTATCCCTTACCAAGATGGTCATACTCCCATAGCTCCACTACTTCTTTCAGAATGTACCAGTGTGGGTGCCTAAGAAGTGGTTTGGAGGCCTTGAGATGCAGGTACGCGACTGTGTGGGATTTGGGCAGGCAGGGTGGCCCTGGACACTTAAATATCCGATCACAAAGGGGGCCTGGGAGTCCCAGAGTATGATCTTTATTACCAGGTATCACAGATTCAGTGGATAACGCAATGGTTTGAGAGGCCAGCACACAGGGGAGCTGGTGGTGGTTGGGGGAATAAAATCAGGGGGCATTTTTCGCCCTCTTACTGCGTAAACCACAAACACCAAAAACTGCCCATCCTACTGTCAGTTGCCATATGGTACTGGAAGAAATGTGCAAATCAAACTCCAGGAGCCCACCCTATATGCTCCAGCACTTTCACTGGTTAGCCTACCATATAGGGACCGAGATTGTTTATGGTGCACCAACTGGCGCACTGGAACGAGGCTGGCCTGTTAACGGTGGGCAACTGTGTACTGAGGGTATCCTAATACAACTAGTCCAGTTAATAGTGGATCATGGACTGGCACCAGGGTAACTTAAGGAGCTCTGTTAAGTGTCTGCACAACTGTAGCAGATGAGCTCCCAGGAGCCTCCACACCACAAGGCATTGTAACTGCTTACCTTTATAGGGCGCTCAATGGAATGGTCTGGCAGGGCTGCCTCAGACCAAAAGCAGATAGGAGGTGTATTACAGACATGTGATCGCAGACATGGAATGGGAAAGGGTGCTGACCTACACCCAGAAAATATCCTTGAGCACAGGATTAAAGTTTACATAATTCAACATACTACACCAAATAGTTATCCCTGGGGAGTATAACTGACATCTATGAGGGGACCAGCGACCCTGCCTAGGGTCATTGGCCACAACTTTTTCCACATGGTATAGGACTGCCCAGTGATACAAATCTTTTTCCACTTGGGGTATACACTGGGTCACCATCTGGAACTAACACACAAGATCTGCCTTTCAGGTAACTTCTCCCAACCTGCACCTAAGAAGGCAGGCAATAGATTGCTGTATTTTGCCCTGACCTTGGCCAGGAAATTCATTACCAGGCACTGGAAAGGGAGGGTGGGGCCACATAAGGTGGAATACTAGGTCAGGAGGCCTTCTCTTGGACCTGTGGGGCAAAATGACCTAAGGCTTCACCAAATACTTGGAACAGCCTAAGGCACAGGCTGTAGAGCAATTAGAATGAGAGCTGGGAAGGGTTCTTAGGGGTCACTAGGCCCAGCCACAGGGGGATGGCTGAAATTAAGGAGGGCCACTGGCACCCCACTGCCATAAGTAAACAAGGCACACTAACAACAAACCTTAAATTGCAATAGCCCTACTGAAGAGGATGTAATTGGCTGATCATGTGCATGTTATAAATATTATGTTTGTTATGATAATATGAACCTCCCTTGTATACTGTTCTGTATTACACTGACGGCGTATACTTTGGTATTTTATGTGTATGTTGTTTACCTTGAAAGAAAAAAAAAGGTTAAAAAAGAAGATTTAAAATTACAATTGGTTAGAGTACAACCCTGCTCCCAATCCAAAGTTAGCACCTATTAAATGTAATAATGTACCTCAGTGTTCGTCAATGGGAGACATGGGCCTTACAGTGGTGACAACGAATGAAGGAGTTTCTGAATACCAGGACATGTAAAACATTAAAAAAACACATGTCCTTCTTCTTAAATACAATACACCCTGCCCTATGGCCTGTATAGGGCCTTCTGTAGGTGTGGGTTATACATATCAAAAAGGAAAGTGTATGTCTGGTGAAAGGTTTACTTTGCATGGTCGAGTTGGCAGTTTAAAGCTGCACTAGATGCTGCAGTAGCAGGACTGATGCAAGTTTTAAAGTGCTATTGTAACATGTAGCTCAAGGAGTGCTGCAGGTCCATTAATAGCATTTCATATATAGGCCCGGAGTAAACTCAGTACCCCTTGCTAGGGACCTACAGGTAAATTAAATGTGTCAATCAGGTGTAGGCCAATTTTAAAATGTTTTAGAGAAAGAACACAAGCACTTTGATACACGTCATCAGTGGCAAGTTCACAGTCCTAAAGCTAACAAAAAAGAATTTACAAAGGAGGGGTAAGGGCCCAAAGTTTGGGGGCGACACTGCATAGGGCTCATTACAATTGGAACTATACAAGCAGCACCTCAACCACAGTGAGGAGGAGGTGTACTTGAGAGAAAGAGGTGTGATGCTTCACCGTTAGATGCATATGCTTACAACCCTGTAGTACGTTCTCTTCGTGCTGTGGAGTAGCACGTTTTGTTGTGTGAACAATGTACTTTCTTTTCTCATAAAAGACAAACATTATGCCATTCTGCCTGTTGGATGGATGTCGAGTTCAGAGCTCTGCCCCCAAACTACCTCACTGAAACTAGTCTCCCTCACTAGCCTGAAATTCAAATGCCAAAAGGGCTGTACTTGGACCAGTTTGCAGAGACATGTTTGGACGAACCCTAGGGTTCTAGTGGCAAATAACCTCTGCCACTACAGTTGGGCTCAGCAGCACCTGCCTGACCTGTGGCACGAGACCAGGTCTGACACCCGAGAACCACATGTTTTGCTGATGGTGCTCAACTGGAGTTTCATCCAGCTCAATGTAGCAGCCTGGGTGATATTCAGACAACTCTGGATTGCAGCAATGTCTTTGCACTGGATTTATTAAATCAGTCAGCTGTTTTTTGATACAATCAACGCAACCATGCCAGGCAGACTGCCAGGCTGCACAGGACTGCAGTAAGGTCTCTGGCCTGAACTAGTTTAAACTCTGCCACATCACCAGAAGCCTGTAGTTTCTCTTCTCCATTTGCTCTTCCTATTGTGTGCTAAAATGTTATCTGGACCAGCGGCTCATCTCAGTCTTATCCTGCTTAATCTGTAGTCTCACTAGACCCCCAGCAACACTTAAAAGGGCTTTTATTTTCACCTTCTATGTGAATATCAATAATATTCAATTACACTCAAATCTTTATAAGGCTGGACAATGCCCAACAGCATGACTACATTAGCCTCCAATGTCAGATAGTGGGCTTAAACTCATCTGACAAATCAAAACTACTAGTTCTTGGTGCTAAACCTCCCGTCCCTGCCAACTAAAGTCAGAAATGTAAGTGGTTTTAATTATAATAACTCTGTCCATTTAACTTCAAGATTAATAAGTTGGTACCCACCTGGTTTTAGGCCCAGAGGACATTAAGGAAGATTCTTCCCTTCATAAATCTTGAAGGCAAAATACTAATATTTCCAGAGAGCAGGAACTCTAGGCGAGAGTACAGTGCATAACAATGTGCTAAAACTAGGTCTGCCAAAACTTTTTAACATAATATGAAAATTATTCAAATCTATGCAGTGCTTTTCCTTCTCGTTGTCCCCAGTTGTTAAAGCTAATCTTGCAAAGCTACGTTGGCTTCAGACAGAAACACATTTATCTTGTAAGGAACTCTGCAAAGATCAGATTGGTTCTCCAGTCTGACCTCTTCATAACAACCCAATGTGTATCCTTATCCTTTCTCCTGCACTTTACTCTCTTCCTTGCTAGGTGCCCTTGTGGTACTGAAATACAGCTGTGGATATATGGGTAGCCAAGCTTCATCAGTGAAAGCTGCCACCTTATAGAACCAGAGCCCTTTGCTCATCAATTTGACAAAAAATTGGTTCAGTTTTAAATGTTATTAAAACTCATCCGCTTACAGTATAGGTCTGTTTGGCCTGTTTATTCTCGAAGCATCAATGTAACATTCTTGCAGCAGTGTGCCATACAAATACCCAATCAAAAAAGTCATTATCATTAATCCGCAATAAATTGCTTTTCTCATATAGAAATAGAATGCAAGCAAGCTCGGGCCAACTATGATAACTGAACTCCATGTGGGTTGTTTCACTGCATGACTACTGAGAGAAGAAAACTATAAACCTTATTTATAAACCTCATCTACATAAACCTCTACATCTTTAAGCCAATAAAATGCATCCTTTAGTCCACATAAACGTCTACACTTGATTAAGAAATCGTAATCTCTTGCACCACTTCCAGGCTTATGACAAAATTACCCCGCCCCCCCCCCCCCCTCAATAAAAGCTGCCCGATATTCAGTTGCTAATGTCAGTACTGGAACAAAACATTTCAACCACTTCACACACGTTTAAGACCTGTGCACTTGCTCCCCTGGAAGCCTGGATTAATTTCTAATTCAAAAGAAATTTAGCTAATCCCACTGTCAGGAGCTTTTATCTGGCTCTGCCTGCCTCAGGAACTGTGACATATCAATTCTGCTGAAATTCACATGAATCTAAATCTTTTTCTATATCACAGCATTAAGGAGACTACCTACTCACTGGAAAGACAAACTTAAAAACTTCAAACTGTTTCACATCACATAGATCTTGGATTCTCTTTATTTTCGCCTTCCAGTATTTAGCTCCTTTCTAATCCAGCTCAAGTTTCTCCCTTTGTTCCTTTTCTTGCGCATTGCTACATGTATGTATGTTAATTCTATGGAATGAATAATCATTCCTAATTTCAACATGCTTTGTGAAAAAATCCTCAATATTTCGCTAAGGTGGAACAACGCTATATCATATTAAAACACAGATGAAGTCAATAAGCACAAACAGTACCAGACCAGCATCATCATGCAAAGAGAAAGGCTCCAACAACAAGCATGAACATAAAACAAACTCAAAGCTTGGCCTACTCAGAAAAAAGAAGGGAAGAGAAAGGTATGGGAAGAATGCCATAGGTATTGGAAGAGTGCAATATTAAAACCATCAACTACCAGCATCGAGGCAACCCAAACCATATTTAGTCACAGGTTAACTGACCTGGAACAAACGCAGGGATAAAATATGAGAGGAAAAATATTTAATCAAGAGGAATATTACTATGTATGAAAATGGCCATTTGCAATTCTCAAACAGCGATTTTTTGTGAATCGCTATTTGAGAATCGCAAAACCCTATGTATGTAGGATTTGCAATACATTTTTATCCTACATATTCCTCTATTGTGAATCGCAAATTGCGATTCGCAATTAAGGAATACCTCCCCATTCATTCCTATGGGCCTAGCTGCCCTTAGGGATGAATGGGAAGACATTCTCAATTTGCGATTCCCAATTAGAGAATCGCAAATTGCGAATGCAATTTCAAGGGTGCCAGGGTGTCAAAAGGACACCCTGTTGCACCCCTGAAATGACCATGGGTGCAGATGTGGCGCACATACATGCCCTAAGGGCATGTATGTGAGTCACATGGCACTTTGAAAAATGCATAAAAGTGCATTTTTCAAAGAAATCACAAATTACCACCAACTTGAAGTTGGTGGTAATTTGCGATTCCTTAAGTCCAAATTGCCCTTTTTCTGTGCTTTTTACATTGCATTTAATGAATCGCCATTTGCGATTCCTTAAATGCAATCGCAAAATAGGGAATCGCAAAATTTGTGATTCCTTATTTTGCGAGGGGTGGTTTGTGACATAGATATGACACTGCTGTTTTGCAATCGCAGTATCAGACCACAGGAGGTAGCCCATAAACCACAGTGAGACTGGGGCAGTACATAATATCAAACAACAATGTCTCAACGTGGAATTCAATGGAAGGACAAGTAATTAAAGGTGAGCTGTATGTTACAGTATCAGGGGAATGAATCCATACACAGAGGACAACAGGAGACCAAGTTAGTAGGAAAGATTGTATTTTCAACACATGATGAACATATTGCGTCATATGTACATATCATATAGGTTAAAAAAGCACTGCGTGACACTTAGTGAAAGTGTAACCGAAAAGATACTGTGCACAAGTGCTCGTGCAGTTTGTGACGGCGCAAGTGACACAAAGTGGTATATACAGCGGTGAAACGGCGCAGCAAGAGAACAATGGTATTTTGAATATGCCAAAATTAGGGCATTTACACAGTAAATGTATGGGAATTCAAAGGACAGTAAAGCAAATGCCCATGTTTGTAAATGCGCCAACAGTAACGCTGTTGAAGTCGACGGCGTTTCGGCCCGTGACAATCAAGGCCATCATCAGGACTGGTTACACATATTTTGAACAGTGTCGCGTGGAAGGGGCGAGCCCGGTGAATCGGCAAGGAGGAGTCAGACGGGTCCGGGGGAGTCCAAATTATTCTAAAAGGACGAGCCGAATGAAACGGCAACGCTGGACCACGTAATGTTAGAAGGGTCCGTGGAAATTCAGGGTCAGGAGGGGGACGGAGATCAATCAATAAGGAAGATTTAGCCGAGGCGAGTGAATCACCGAGGAGGGGTCCGTTAGGAAGGGTGTGCCGGTACGAATCAGGCTAAATCTTCCTTATTGATTGATCTCCGTCCCCCTCCTGACCCTGAATTTCCACGGACCCTTCTAACATTACGTGGTCCAGCGTTGCCGTTTCATTCGGCTCGTCCTTTTAGAATAATTTGGACTCCCCCGGACCCGTCTGACTCCTCCTTGCCGATTCACCGGGCTCGCCCCTTCCACGCGACACTGTTCAAAATATGTGTAACCAGTCCTGATGATGGCCTTGATTGTCACGGGCCGAAACGCCGTCGACTTCAACAGCGTTACTGTTGGCGCATTTACAAACATGGGCATTTGCTTTACTGTCCTTTGAATTCCCATACATTTACTGTGTAAATGCCCTAATTTTGGCATATTCAAAATACCATTGTTCTCTTGCTGCGCCGTTTCACCGCTGTATATACCACTTTATGTGTCACTTGCGCCGTCACAAACTGCACGAGCACTTGTGCACAGTATCTTTTCGGTTACACTTTCACTAAGTGTCACGCAGTGCTTTTTTAACCTATATGATATGTACATATGACGCAATATGTTCATCATGTGTTGAAAATACAATCTTTCCTACTAACTTGGTCTCCTGTTGTCCTCTGTGTATGGATTCATTCCCCTGATACTGTAACATACAGCTCACCTTTAATTACTTGTCCTTCCATTGAATTCCACGTTGAGACATTGTTGTTTGATATTATGTTTTGCAATCGCAAACGCCAAAATTCTGCGAATTTCGGCGTTTGCAAAACTGACTTCATACATATGGCCCACAGTTATTTACCTAAGGATGTTAAATGCAGCAAGATTTTTTACATATGTGCATGGGGGAGGTAGAAAAGAAGTCTGTGTTGAAATGACTCTACTTGATATAAATCCACATACGTAAGAGGTTTTTGAAGATTTTCTTTTTGAATTACCTCATTGTCTCATAATGTACATACATGTACATACACGTTGTTACACAGTACTTTCACTAGCCAGTGCGATTTAATGATACATCACATAGTGACTGGTGCTTATTTGCAAAAAAATTGTGTCCAGGTAGTTTTTATTATTCAAGTTGTGTCCATCACAAAACAGACCGAATAAAGTAATTTCTTCTAAGTGTCCGTTCAGAAGTTTACAATAGTCCTATTACTTGGGACCTTCACTCTGAAGGGTCTTCTAGTCCAGCAGATTTTCATGAGTGTGTTTTTTCTCAACATCTTTGCAGAGAAGATGGTCATTTGGCTCGTTCATGAATTCTGTTGCATTTGTCTATTAGATTTGGTTTCTGGGAGATATCTTTATTCTGCTGGTACACCACGAATATTCCTGATTTGACAAACTCTGAAGAGTCCCTATGTTAGCGATTTCCTTCTTACGAATTCAGGGGCATAAAACTGTAGCTGGTGAATCAAAATCCACAACTGATGCTAGTCATCAAACCAATCCATTTAAACAACATGAAAAACATTAGGCTCCTCAACGATAACAGGGAGTGGTTACGTTTTCAAATCATAAAGGTATATTAAAGGTGAAAATGTTTACTACAGGCAAAATTATCAACTAAGTGTTAATCAATAATCAATATATGAACCCATAAGTCAATATGAAGTTGAAACAAAGTCATAAATAGAAGGACAAATTATTATAAAATTGCCTCAAAAGAAAGTTAAGTAAATCAAGGCTCCCATTAAGGAGGTACACTATTCAGATTTAAACTGCTTTAAAAAAGGTTCTAAAAGTGTTCTCTGCTAAATAAGAGAAAAGGATTCTGAAGTCTCATCTACATTGCAATAACTTAAATCACACAATTCCAACATTTGCTACACCTACACGATTCCCATGAAAACGCTTTAATCAGATTAAAACAAGTTAGATAAAATCTTGAGCTCATTGAGTTTCTCCAAGAGTCCTTCAAACTGTGTTATCAGCAACAAACGAAATACATTGGACCATACTCTTCAGGTGTACCGCAGCAACAAATTAAAATATTCTGCAGTGATCATGTGAAGGAAAACATTTGACATGGGAAAGGAAACGAGGACACTTTGCATTTTGCAATTGTGAATCCAGCTTCTCCCAGAAATAAAATACACAAGTTTATGAAACAAGACAGCAACCAGTCGTTGGCTATCTTAAAATACAGGCCTCCGTTAAGTATGGCTAATCTAAATGTGAATAATACAAACTAATAGATTAGTGTGTTTACATGTTAATGTCGATATAAAGCAAAACATTTAATATGAAAAAAACCTTATCACCTATCATCCTCCAAAAGGGAATTTAGTGTGGCCTGGAGCAGGGGTTGGCCTTTCCCCGAAAAGCTTCTTTGATCCGCACCCAGCGGGTGACATCTGCTTGAAGACAGCAGATTTCTCCTACATGTCATAATACTGTTCATTTCTGTTTGGAATATTTGTTATCAAGGAGGACCACCATTCAATTTCTCAAGAAAGAACTAGAATTTCAACTATCTGTTTAAGAAAATCTAATTATTCCTCTGGTGGCTACAGGTTTCTGACTCGTGTTTTCTCCTTAAGTTTTTACAGTGGGATGACACGATTGCCACACATGCTAATTCATGCTTTGTTTGGGAGGGGAGCACCATTATAAAGTACATTTTCGTTTTATGAATTTGCCAAGACATGCTCTGTGACTGTTTGCAGACAAGTATTTTGCAGTTTTTACAAAATGAGATGATGGAATCAGCACTAGGTGTTGTCTGAGAGAATTCCAATATCTTGAAAATAAAGGGATCCTTATTCGGACAAAAGCAAGGGGACACTGCACACAACAATTCAAAATCCTTGGTGCGGTCCTTAAAGATTCACAATGTAGTGTCTGTGTACATTAGTAATTGTGGAGAGAAGAGAAATTCTTGCTGAACCACGTTTTTTTAAAAGCATTTAGAGATAATGGACCCTAAAGGTGGATACTGATTCCATTCTTTGGAGTGGAGCACTACCAGCATCTTCACCATGCAGGAATCCAAAATTATCTTCCTTTATCTTCCCTGCAGTGCAGATCTACTGACTGTTTCAAAGGCCAACACCCAGGAAAACAGAAATCAAGGGTGTCTTTTTTGATGGCCTATTTCTTGATCATGAACTGGAAAATAACTTTAATTTTTCTGGACATGGTCAGAACCCTCCTTGAACTGGAGAAAGTATTTTCCCCTTTCCATCCATTCTTCAACTCAGCATAAATCAAACAGATTGTTGTTTATAATTTTGGATTACAGGTGGTGTCTCTTTGCGATAACAACCTGTTCTATCAAGGATTCTAAATGGTGAAAAATATGACAAAAAGTGCACATAAACTGGTCATCATGTGGTTTCCTCTCTAAAGCACTTCTTTGGAATCGGTCATACTGGCTTCCAAGAAGTTTGTGATTGGTGGGTAAAGGTCACTTCCAACTATACACAGTGCTTTGCCCCCACTGAAATTGTACCTGGTTGCCATGAATGTAAAAATATAATCAATACAGATGGTAGATGACGAGCTTATGTTGGAATGGGAACTTGTTTAAAAACAGACTGTCCAAGTATAACTTTGCACACAGATTTCTTAGGAATTTCCTTTTTCAGAAACTTTAAAAATCTGATCATTAACTTGGGCTGGAGCAGCTCTTTGTTTATATATTCTTCACATCCATTCCTCTTGCCCATTTTTGCATTGAATATTGCCATCATGGCTGTAACATTTCACTTTTTGCTGAATGGTTTTGTCTGTTAGATAATTCAGGGTTTTTACAATGGTTTCAAACGCACTCTTTTTTGTGGGGACTTAAGACAGATCATTCTTTACCTGAAGCCTTGCATTGTGGAGATCGTGAAGATTACATAAGAACTTGCTTCCATATATGATGTGCTTCTCCAGATAATCGCAAACAGCTGATTGGAAGCCACCTAATCATCTTCTCAGCTTATCTGAAACTGTTGTCATTGTCAGTATGTAGAAACTAATCATTTGTCATGTTGTGGTGGCCCACTTCTGCAGACAAACCATGCCCACTTATCTGAGGAATTGATTTCAGTCCGGATCTTCTTTCTCAGATTCAGCCTTTGCTATCTATGTTCCAGGTAGAGGATTACTGACCTGGATAGATAGCTGGTCCTTTTAGTCATTCATATTTCTATGGTTCCCTTTCAGGGAGGTTTCTAGTCGAATGCTTTCCTCTACATGTTTGCATCTGGAGACATTGCTTGATGGGTAAAATGTGCATGTACTCTATTTCCCCAAGTAGCGGCTGGGCTTTGCAAATGAATGATGCTTCTATTGTGGCCAGAGTTTACCAATCAAACCTTTTCTGGTTGTTATTGGTGCAAAGTCAATAATGTGATGTTCCTTCCTCTTTTAGTTGTTGTTCAGAGTTTATTTATTATTGTGGATTAGACTGCTCATCGAAGTGAGCAAATGGTCTAATTTTGAGCTATGGCTATCAATCTCAGTTGCTAGTTAAACTTGTGTGATTGTTGCTTATCTATAGTGGAGTCATTCCCAAAATCATCTTTGTTGCTTAACGTGAACCACTTGAGTTCCTTCTAAAGCATTAGCTCTTGTTTTATGATCTCTATACAGCTGCTGGTTTTCCTGAATACACACATAGTAGGCTTTCTAATGCTCTCATCCATTGTCTAAAGCTCTTTTGAGTTGCCCTGGCCCGTGTAGTTGATGCTTGGCATATTACAAATCAAAAGGTTGCATATGAATTTATCAAACAGACCCTTTTTAGAGGTAGGTGATCAGTAATCCCGATTCATATCCCATCTCTAAGCCATCATGCAACCAAACCAACTCTCTCTTCTCACCATCTTAAGACTACTGTGCAGAACAGATTCATATCCTATTTTTCTATTTAGCTACTCACAGCATTAAGCTTTAAGTTGAAATAGGATTACTTTTCCTTGGCTATCAGTTTGCTTGTGGGCATTAGATTTGTGTTGTTTTGCAAGAATGTTGTTGTCCTGCCAGTAGCAGTGATTTAACTGTGGTTATCAGATGTTTAACACTTTCTCCTCGTGAAGAGGAACGCGTGAGCAAAGACTGGCAACAAACCACAGTCTATCATCTACAAGCTGAAATGACTGCTTCCTTTACTAATCACCTCTCTCCCAAGAGGCCAGTTGTCAGAGTCCACAGAGTGTGCATCAGCGACAAAAGTACAACATATTTCTTTTGGGTATCTGAACACCATTCTTACCTTTCATTTAGGAGCATTAATTAGTACTATATTAATTATCTTAGACAATGAGATGGCTGGGTCATAGGCTGCGTTAAGACAAATTATGACCCCTTTAGGACTACAAATGATACCTCCATTTACCTTTAGTTTCCGATTTTAAAGTCAATCTTTACATAATTTGTATACCCAAAGGACCTTGGAGCTTAACAGTTTGAAATGTGTTTACTAAGCAAATTATTTTGATACATTCTGAAGTTCTACTCCTTTTTATGAACTCAGAATATCTTAGGGTGGTGAACATCTAGAACCAAAATTATCACAGTGAAGCATTACAAATATAACTCAAAACCGGCTGAATGCGATAAATGTGCAGCGAAAGGTACAAATGATATCTATATCTATCTATATTATAAAATTGTGTCTCAAGAATAAACATAAAGAACACAATTTATGGTGGTTCTGCATTTTAAAAAGCCAAGACCGTTTGTAACTACTCCTTTTCAAGTTTTACACTGGTTTTCATGTTGATGTGGAGTCCCAGGGGAAGAGACAACTGAGGGGAGAGGGTAAGAAAAGACTACATAGTGTATGAACTACAAACTATGTACAGCTCTATTGCTCTTTGAAATTTCCAAAACAAACAGTGGAAACTATCCCTCTCTGTTTTAGGAAATATAAGACCACCTAGCTAGGCTCAAAGAGCCATAAATCAATTTAGTTGTAAAGACAAAAACCTAGAATGCCAAGGCATCTTCATAACAAGAGACAAATGGGCTAGTGGATTCCCATTCTCGATATTTGTGATGCTCATCAAGCGTACGCAGCCTCAGATTTAAAAAAAGCAGGAAAAAAAACATTCAGATAAGAAGCTGTTGCATAATAATATGTTTCTCACATGTGCACTCTGGCCCCTGGATGGCCATCTGTAGCCTACCTCAGACTAATAATCAACACAAATATCATCACTATAATGCACTGGCAATTGAGACAACTTGCCGGGGACCACGGACACAAATAGCAGCAGTAGCAAGCTTTCTCCAAGCAAATGAGGAAATGCGTTTTAAAAGAGTGGGTCAAGGGAGAAAGCAAATCCATTGACAACTTATATGTAAAGCAGGCGATACGGGACATATGACCAAAGCGACTGATGAGAAGGATAAAACGGGTATCCTATTAGCATGATTGGCAAGTCCCAACAAGATGGAACCCCAATACTGTGATTTTTGAAAGATACAAGGGGACTTATGGCTAGACGTACATACCTTTAAATTAACGATTCCCAAATAGCGTTTTTTTCTGAATCGCTATTTGGTAATCAGTATTCCAAATGTCAAGTCAGCTTCAACTTCATTCAGTTCATAGCATTATAAACCATAAAAGCATCAAATAGTAAAACATTAAAAATAATTAAACTACATTACATCACAAAATAATTCATACAATTTAAAATGTAATAACTATAACAGGATATCTGCACCTGGGTTGTTTAAATGGTATTTGTATTAAAATACTATAAAAAGAATCTCCATAATCTAATTGTCATAGCAAAGCTCAAATAGCCCCTGTTCTATATAATCAAGGATAACAATCTGTTACAGCAGCTAAACATACTCAGTTTCAAGTAAATCAAAGTTTTCCTTATTTGTAACACATTAATCAAAGTCTTTGCTACATTATGGCACACAGTAGCATCTTTTAGATCAAATAAATACTGAAATGCCTCAGGCTAGTCAAACTTATTTTCTTTTAAAATAATGGTTTTAGATATTGTTTCCTCTGTGCAAGGTAGAATCTACAAAAAAGTAGTATGTGCAAAGTTGTCTGCACAGATCTTTTATCAGGACATTTACAGGTCGTGGGGCCCCAGCCTCCTATCTTTGGAAATGCAACGAGATCATGAATTATGGAAAAGTGGAATCGGGTTAAGATATATCTATAGTACGAGTTAGACACCAAACTAATATAAGATTGAAACCCAGGATATTTATATAGTGACATACAACTCCTCACAGTAGATTTCGTTTAATCATCCAGATTTCTTTTCTGTATGCATAATCAGTAAAAGGTTTTGTAGATTGCACAACTGCTCAAAGTGTGCCCCGGCGCTGACAGACTCGTTGACTACCTGCAACTGAGACAGTTACTGATACGTTGATTTAAACAGCCAGGTTTTAAGGTTGCATTTGAAAGAGTACATCTTTCATAGCCTGAATATGAACAAGGAAGGCATTCCATGATCTGGCAGCGAGAAAGGAGAAGGAGGTGTCACCCATTAATTTCCTCTTGATCCGTGCCACCACTACCAGCACAGTGTCAGAGAAGAAGAGGGTTCTTACTGGATGGTATGGAGTAATCCTATTGTCCAAGTTCTGAGGACCTGCCTGATAGAAGGCTCTATGGGCTGACATGAGCCCTTTAAACCGTATTCTATCAATCGGCAGCCAGTGCAGCTCCTTAAGAAGTTGGCGAGTATGAGCCCCTCTAGGAAGCTTTAATAAAAGCATGGCAGCTGCATTCTGTACCAAGTGAAGTCTACGGAGTCGATATGCCATTAGACCCCAGTAAAGAGAGTTGCCATAGTCAAGCTGAGAGGTAATGAGAGCATGTATGACCATCTTCTTAAACAGAATAGGCAGCAAGTATAAACATTTCTTTAGAGAGTTTAGAAGTCTGAAGCAGGAACCCAACACCATCCACACGCGGGCCAAAAAGTGTGATTATCAATTTTCATTCCTAAAGTTCGTGCAATGGTTGCGGGGGCTGGCGAAGGTGGGAAAATGTGGGCCAACGTTAGCCATCCTGGGGGGGAGGGGCTGGCAGTGCCAAATAAGCATTCTGTTTTGCTCGTATAACAATAAGTTGCTGTGGTGCATACAATGGGAAACGGCAGTCAAACAGGTCTTAAATCTGCAGAGACATTTGGTGAGATTCTGTCGAGAGTAAGCAGGTTCTGCGTATCATCGGCGTAGGTCACAATCTGGATGCTGAAAGATTCCACCAATACAGCCAAAGTGGTCCTGTATATATTGAACAGCGTTCGACTCAGGGCAGAGCACCGGGGGACACCGAACTTTAATGGTTTGGGATCAAAGGCATAAAGCAACATTCAAACAGACTGGCTTCTGTCAGACAAGAACAAGCGAATCCAGGCCAGCATGGATCCACCTATGCTTACATTTTCCAGCCGATGCAACAGAATGGCGTGAGACATCACATCAAAGGCCGCAGATAAAACTAGAAGTAACAATGTGACCGGTTTCCCTTGCTCGACCACCAGCATACTGGGGTCAGTAACCTCCACTAATGGTGGATTCCGTACTAAAACTGGGGCAGAAACCTGACAGAGGGATGCAGCAGCTGGCCTTGTTCTAAATAATTAGATAATTGCTGACTGATCAGCTTCTTCAGTATCTTGGAGAAAGTGAATAGAGAGATAGGTCTGAAGGTGGCCAGAATAGATCAGCAGATTACTTTTTCAATAAGAGAGTCAAATTGGCGTGTTTCCAACATCTAGGTACTATAGCCAAAAAGGATGAAGCTATTTAAAAGAAAATTAAGGATGATATTGATGGCAGTGCAACTAGAAAGGAGGACAAGGGTCATCCGGGACACCAGACTTGCATGCTTTTAAGGCCTGCTCAGACTTCTCTAAAGAAACAGGAGCAAACTCTGGCAGTGAGCAGACCGAGGTCTTCAATGGAATCGCTAGTGGATCCTCCGACCAGCCAATGTCAGGTGAACCATCTCTAACTGCAATATTAAGTGTATCCACCTTGCACTTAATTTTATTATCAAAGAAATCAGTTAGTTGTGCACACAGCGTGGGTGAAGCCTCTAGCTGCTGTCAGAGAGCAGCAGAGTGGGATAACTTTTTGACAATCTTAAAAAAGTCTCCCGATTTGTTGTCAGATTCAGCAATTTGATTGGTAAAAAAAATCCGCCTGGACCCTCTTAATTGGCCCATGATATTTATTCAGAACTTTTTTTGTATTCTTCCTTCTCTGAAGGCAAGTAATTCTTTCTCCAATCTTTCAAGTTTTTACACTATTTATGCAGCTCCCATAGTTCCCCATTAAACCATGGACCAGAAGGAAGTCTGCTATTGGAAAAGACAGATTTCTCCTTAATAGGAGCAACAGTGTTAGCCAAGTGCAACAACAAGGCATTAACAGCCAGTGAGTCAACCTTGATATCTTCACTCATAAGCGGCGTATTATCACCAAGGGTGGACAATAAATTTGAACAAAAAACTTTAGCCCAGTTCCTATAGGCTAAAGACGAAATGAGTCTTCTGCCTAGAGGACCCGGTTCTACCTTCCATGAGAACTGAATAATGGCGTGGTCTGACCAATCAATCTCTTTATTATCAGACACAACAACTTGGCAATTTGAAAAAATACAGCTGAGGATAGGACCTTAAGAATGCGTAGGTTGGTTGACAAATTGCTTCATCTTCCAAGAGGCTATGTTCGAGTAGTGATTGACCTTGTTGGTCTGAGAAATTATCTAGAAGTAGATGCAAGTCCCCGAAGACCGTAAAGTTGGGGAACTTCAAAGGGCATTTAGATAAACACTCCTCCATTGTTAACAAAAACTCTCCAGCATAGCCCGGGGGTTGATAAAATAATAAAACCCCCAACAACGATTTTTTGGCTGATGTTAGACAGAAAACAAGCGATTCTGCCCCCCTGGAGCTCTATTAGTTTTAACGAGACAAATTTTAGGAACTGTTTAAAAACAATAGCTACACCACTGCCTCTTTTTCTTATTCTATCACATTCCAGTATAGTGTGTCCTCCAGGGATTGTCACTGCGATGCTCGGAGCTGAGCTATCCGTCATCCAAGTCTCAGTAAGGAAAAGAATGTCAAACTGTTCCTACCTGAGTAGGTCTACAATGTGCGAATCATTTTTATGAAGGAAGCGCTCATCGACCAGCGCTGCCCGTATCACTAAAGAACTCCCACACTTCATAGGTAGTGAACGGGGAAGGCATGTTAGACTAACCTTCTGACCTAACTGGTACTGGCAGGAAGCAAGAAAAATAGACACAAACTGTGGGGAAGGTGATGACCGGATTTAAACACATACCTCTACAATGGGATCCAGAGCGTAACAAGTGAAGTTGAAAAGGAGAGTAGGCTAGGCGTAGACCCTGAGCTAGGTTGGAATGGGCAGCACAGCATGTGCTGAGTTCGGGCCGGGCTCAGATGGGCTTGCCTTAGGAGCGCACCATCGGCACGTCTGCCATCCGGATCACATTAATTAGGGTAGGAACATCCCCCAGCAAACTAGACAGCTGGCTGCCTACCAAATTTAGAGCTAGTATGTCACAAGGGGAAGTCTTCGACTGGCTCACAGGGAGCAGGTCATCCTAAGAAATTATTTTGGATCCTTTTTGGAGTACCCCATTATATTCTATGGATAGTTCCAAAGATCCTCATCTGCTTCATCAAGACCCCTTATGGTATTTTTAATGTGTGCTACTGAGAGAATTTTATAGGCCTGGTCCAATGCTAAACAATCTTTAAGGATTTTTTTTAGAAAATTGTGTCTTAGTTTTGGACCAGACTGAATGCGGTTTGGACTAATAAGAAGTCTCCGTTTTTCCTTTCAAAAATGTTTTCTCTCGCTTTTGCAGCATTGCATTGTCCCCCCAATCCCCGTGCCATATGTAGCTGCTGCAACTGTTTTTGCATTATTAAGAATCAACATCTTTAAATCTGCTTAGTACCTAGCTTTGACGCAAATCTAAAGATTTCTTAAATATTTCTTGTCATATTGGTAAAACTAATTTCTCAATGATGGTTCCACCCTCCATCAGATGAAAACTGTAGGCCTAAGTAACTAGCATTTTTTCTATTTAAAATTTAGTTAATCTGTAAGTAGAAGGGACAAGTCTTCCGCCTACTTTTACCTCAATACATGCTGAACGTTTTCCCTTGTCTAATTCTTAGGTCTATCTTTTCCATATAGTCTGCAGAACTTGATTAATACTTTTACAAACTTTTGGGGGTTAAGGCTAATAAAACTGCATCATCCGCATAGAAAGGAATCGGCATTTGCCAAATGCCAAGTCTAGGGGTGTCAACACAGAGCTATTGTAGTTTTTCCATCAACACCATTGATATATAAGGAAAAAAGGAGAGGCACAAGTACACATCCTTGTTGAATGTCTCTCCCTATCTTAAATTATTGTGTTAGTTCCCCCCCCATGGCCCATATCGTAGTTTCGAGTTTACTTTGCTTATACATATATGCTAGCAACTAAATTAGATCCTTCCGGGCTCCTATGGTCAACCAAATCGAATACACAACTGAGGTCAATGGAACTGTTAAACGGTAAAAAAATGTATTCTGTTAACTTAGCCTCTGTTTTCAACCATTTTGCCGGTCAGCCCCATTTTGTGTTTCTACGGGGACTTTCTAAGTTAGACGTGTGTGTTCACTGAAAGCTGGTCATACTGATAATGTTTGCGTGTCAGAGTGAGCAGCCCTGCCCTGCCGAAGGGCCTACGTGCACAGATTTCTAATCTGTTAGCCCACCAACGCCTGTAACCTCCCTTGCCTATGTGACATGGGTAGGGGTTCATCAGGATTCTACAGTGCAGCATGTAGGCGTTGTGTAAGCGTTATGTAAAAATACCATAAGCGGGTTATGTAAAAGTGTGATGTAACCATGACAAAAGGGTTTCTGGTGCAATCCTATGGTACCCAAAATGTATAAAAGGCAGATCTCGGACTGTTCTAGTTCGTTCCCTCTCAGGCACTTGCAGTGTCTGTCTGACGGAGCCATCTCATGCGATACAATAAACTTGTGTTTTGTCCCATTCCAGTGTCGATCCTCATTTATTGAACCCGTAGACCAAGGGTGTCCCTGCACCAGTGAGACTGGTAGGAATCTCACTTATACAATTGGCGCCGGCAACGTGGGGCCCATTGAAGGACACAGCTGGACCAGAAGGAGGTCGTTTCGACAGAAACACTGAAGGGGTGCCCCGCAGACTGAGACTTGCTCTCGCGGCCAAGGTGGTTTTCAGCTTATCGACCTGACCTTTGTGGCGGCTGTGTGTCTCAACTGGGGCTCTTCGGTTGGCATTTGGGAGGTAATCTATTGATCCGAGGATTGGCAGGTGGAAGTTGGAGTACTGCGATCAGGTAGGATCGAATTGGTTGTCTTTTTTGGGTCCTTTTTGTTGGTAAAAGTCATTTGCAAATGTCTTTGACCGGTAATGTGAGAATTTGTTCTCATCTTTAGGTTTTGGTATAAGAGTCTCTTAACGCCATTGTTAAGAAGTATTTGGTAAACATTCCTGTTTTGAGCACTCTTCGTGCATTATGTTGTTGTTGCAACAAAAGAAATCTCCTGGAAGAAAGACAGCCAGCGCCTTTAGAAGGCCCTCCGAAATATGAAATGTACATTAAATATGGTATTTCTTCCATACTGTTTAGTACATTATGGAACAAATATACAAAGGCAGATGCTAGTTTACAGTGGCCACTTCATAATACCTTGGATTTAAAAAAACTGAAATACATAGAAGAGCAACTTTTTATAAAGAAAAGTAGGCAGAGTATGTTTGATGCTTTAGGATTATGGAAAAAATATATTAAACACAAACAAATTAAAGAAGAAAAGGATAGGAAGAAAGCTGAAGAGGAGACTATTGTGCAGAAGATTAAAGAGCTACAATTAAAAATGCAAGCAGAGAGTGTACAGCGTGATGAGAGACAATTTAAACTTCAATTCCAGAAAGCATATGTGACTAAGGAAGAAGCAGGAGTTAAGGGTTTAGAGGAAGATTCAGAATTAGAAGAAAAGCTTTGTAGACCAGCCCGCCTCCTTATGTGCTGAATCCTGTTGGAAATAATGCAGCCCTGACGGCCCCTCCCCAGTTACCTCCAGTAGTTCAAATGTATCCTCCATTGCCTGCTGTCTCTGCTGCAACCCCTGTTCTTGATAGAAAGACTGTAGTTCATACACCCCGAACACCTAAAAGACGTCATAGATCTATCCTTACGGAAGAGGACAAAGTAGTATTATTGGTTAGTGCCTGTGAATGGGTCCTGGATGACGACATACGATTGGACGAGGTTTTTACGATTTTGACACAATACCCACATATGACTCAGCAGTATGTTGTAGGGGAAATGGCTAATGCAGTAATAGAGAACTGGAGGACTAATATGAATGAGGAAGCTCCTCAAGAATTAATTAGGATATGTAAAAGGACAAATGAAGGAGCGCTTACCGCTGCTCCCTTAAAAGTAGCGATAGAAGATATATTTACTCAGAAAAGAAAACTTAAGAGGCTCATGTCGGCCTCGACTAAAGCTTTTCCTATGCGACAAGCGACCCCCGTGTTTCAAGCAGCTGTAGGTGACTGTCAGGGTGTTAACGCAGTTGGGTTCCGGTTCCAAAGCATTTATTGCCCTTGGAAGCGATCGGACGTATTGGCCCTTAAAAATTCTTTACCTGACCTTAGAAAAAACCTGAGTGCATTTTATGATGAATTGAATGCTGCCGTAACTTGTGTAATGACTCTAGTTGATGTTGATATGTTTTTCAGATTGATATTGCCCCCTGACCTGTGGCATATGGTCCGCAAACAGGACCATGAGGCCTTTGGTGGTACTTGGGTGCAATTACAAGCGGCAGACATGGATAGGAAAGCAGGGCAGAAACCACCACAGCTTATATTAGATTTACCGGGTCTCATCATTACTTATTTGAAAGAGATAGTACCACCAAAGAAAATATCATGGGCGAAATTGGTAGCTTGCAAACAAAGGAAAGATGAGTCGGTTCCTGACTTTTTCACAAGGTTAAAAACGACATTTCATGATTAAAATGGTCAAGACACAACTTCTGATACAGGTCAACATTTATTTGAAGACAAATTTGTAGCTAACTTGTTAACTGAGATTTCACAAAAATTACGAGTAGCTGAAAGTACATGGGCTTCCTCTACCCCGCCAAAGATTTTGGACATGACCCAGTACTATGAGAATCAAGTAAATGATAAAAAGGAAAAGAAAGAGGGTAAAAATAAGGAATTGACAACTAAAATGTTGTTGCAAAAGGTTTATGGCCACAGAGAAGTAGAGGTTGTGGAGTATTTAGAGCTGACCTCCCAAGGAGGAATAATCAAGACTGTCGGATGTTTGGTCTGTTGGGGCGGAATCAATGTGCATACTGTAAACGGGACGGACATTGGCGATCTGAATGCCAATTGCTTCACGAACAAGGTAGAGATACGGGACGGGGAGTGCAAAGGGGTCCTCAACAGCGCCCGGTCTTAGTAATAGACAGAATTATTTTGACAATCCTCCCCCCCCGACAGAAGCCTATTATGCAGATGATTTCAGTCGATCCGATGCCACGGGTATGCAGTTTAACTAGGACAGCGTAGGACGAGGGGAGGAATTGGTTCCCATACCGATAGATCAGACAGGCCCATATGTTACTGCTGAAATATTGGGGACCTCGCAGATGTTTCTGGTGGATACTGGGGCTACACAAAGTGTGCTTTCTAAAAAACTAATCCCTGGGACTCCCTCGTCTGGCCATAATAACCTGTCCATAGGCTTTGCTGGAATGCCTATTGTTAGCCCCGTGTCTAAACCCCTGGATCTTACTATTGGACCGTTTACTGTCCATTCACCGTTCCTTCTTGCATCAAATTGTCCTGATAATCTGCTAGGTCTCAACTTACTCAAACATTTCCATGCACGCATCTTTTGTTCACCGGATGGTGTATAGGTTACGTTTGGTAAGCCGATACGTAATAGGCAGTATGTTATTGATGACATCTCACATGCATTATCCACTGTCCCGCCTTCTGTGTGGGCGGAGGACAATACTGACGTAGGTTTATTGTCTATTGAACCGATGCATATTCAGGTTACACAGACTGCTGTCTTGCCTCGATTAGGGCATTTATTGGCATGGCGTTTTATTGTCGTCATTGGATCCCTAATTTTTCCCTCATTATTAAACCTCTCCTTGCCCTTCCAACAAAAGATACCCCATTTCCTTTGCCTTGTCTTTTGAGTTTCAGGATGCATATCAGCAACTCCGAGCAGCGTTATGTTCTGCTCCTGTACTGGGAACACCTGATTAGACGAAACCATTTTCTCTTTATGTACACGAACAAAAAGGTTGTGCATTGTCTGTCCTAACACAGCCACACAGGGACGAACAACACCCATGTGCATACTTTTCTGCAGGTTTGGACCCTGTGGCCAGGGCACCCCCTGGTTACCTGAAAGCTGTGGCAGCAACTGCCATTTCGATCAGACAATCAGCAGGACTTGTACTGGACCACAAACTGACGGTTTTTGTTCCCCATTCAGTTGATGTATTATTGAATCAAACTAAGACAGAACATTTGATGAGTGCTTGTCTTACCGGGTACAAACCCACTCCGTTAGCACCACACAACTCTTAAATGATGTCTAACCCTAAATCCAGCCACTTTGTTGCCATTGCCTTCTGAACAGTCTGATATACACGATTGAATTTTCACCACTGAAGAACAAACTAAAGGTTGAGTGGGCCTTACCGATACTCCTCTGTCTGATGCCCAGGGCGAATTATATGTAGATGATTCCTGCTTTAAGCTACCCGATGGCACTACGACTGCAGCTTACGCTATCACTACGCTGCACACAATTGTGGAGACTGCTTGAATCCCCTATAAGTCTGCACAAGCCGCCGAACTTATTGCACTCTTGAGAGCTTGTGAGCTTAGCCAAGGACTGTCTGTAAATATCTATACAGATAGCCAGTACGCCTTTGGAGTTGCACATAACTTCGGACGCTTGTGGCAGGAAAGGGGGTTCCCGACGTCACACGGAACAAGGATCCAACATGGAGAATTAGTACAAAATGTGTATTGACTGCATTAACGTTACCAAAGCAGCTAGCTAATGTTAAGTGTAGTGCACACCAGAAAGTAGTGGATGATGTGGGAAGAGGCAATGCTTTTGCAGACAGTACTGCAAAAGAAACAGCACGTAGCCTACAAGAGAAAATGTATGTAATGTATTCCTCTGCAGAAAAAATTTGTGACATTAAAGAAATTAGAGATATTCAACAGATGGCAACAAAAGAGGAAAAAGAACAATGGGAAAAGACAGGAATATTGGATAGTGAAAATTGTTGCAGGCCAGATGGGGACAGGTGTAAATTGCCCAGTTCCTATGTACTACCGTTTGTCATTATGGCACATGGCCTAGCATATGTTAGTGCAAAAAGTATAGCCACACAGTTAGAGCAAGTATGGGAGCATCCAGATATAAAGAAAAACAGCTGAACATCTTGTTAAACGCTGTATAATTTGTTTGCAACACAATCCGGGGAAGGGAGTGGCTACCCCAAAAGGAGGGTTCTCTCCGCCTAGTGCACCATTCAAAGTCCTGCAGATGGATTTCATAGAATTAGAAAGGTGCAATAACCTTAGGTATGCCTTGGTTATAGTATGTGCCTTTAGTAAGCGGGTGGAGGTGTATCCTACGAAAGATAATACTGCACTCACCACAGCTAAGATCCTTTTGAAAGAATATTTCCCCAGGTTCGAAATATTCAGAATTTTATGGAGTGATAATGGACCTCATTTTATTGCACATGTTATTAAATTATTTACTGAAAGTTTGGGCATACGTCAGAAATTTCATGCTGCTAATCACCCACAGTCTGCCGGTTTGGTGGAACGCTATAATGAGACTTTGAAACTTAAATTAGCAGAGGTGCAGGCCTCAACAGGGCTTAAATGGCCTGATGCTTTGCCATTAGCCCTTATGTCCACTCGAGCAGTGGCACATAGTAAGTCCGGCCTTAAGCCGTATGAAGGGGTGTTTGGAAGGCCAATTAATGTATGGGGTCCCCCACATCCTAAGAAAATGAGGGAACTGGAGTATCCTATTTTGTTAGATTATATGAAGGAACTTAAAGACAATCTCTTTGATTCACCAACAGGTGCGAGACTCACTTCCTGACAATTCTGAAGGTCCTGGGCACTCGTTACAACCCGGTGATTGGGTTGTAACAAAAAAATTTCAGCGCTCGAAGAACTTAGAATCTTGTTGGAAGGGGCCGGAACATGTCCTCTTGGCAACACGAACAGCAGTCTGAGTTACGAACAGGAGTTCGATCCATGGCTCACACTGTAAAAAAAAGTGCCAGCCGATCTGACTCAGATTACAGAATCTGATGAACGCAGGAATTGCACACAATATTCTCAGCAACGAAGAAAAGACGGATCATTATTTTACCACACCTGAAGAATTGCTTTTTACTAATCCAAAGACAGCTGGAAGAGAGAGGTACAATCTGAGACCTTGTGTTATCCACTGAGCGAAGACTTTGAGAAGAGAGTCTGTTTCGGTTAGAGGGCCTACTTGGCAGGAGACTCTGTTCTGCAGAAGCGGCTGAACTAGGTTTGGTGCAGTTTGTGGAGTGGATATCCTGAATCCATGGAAGAACCCACATTTTTGAACTACAAATTGATTTGTGGTAAAATCATCCATCCCACAGTATTTGAATGGAGAGAATTCGAGGGGTTTTGGTGCAGAGAACCCCTGATACTATCCAAGTGCTTATCAATTTACTTTGCCCAGGATTGAAAGTAGAGTCAGAACTTTCCGCTTCTTGGCCAAGGAAACGGTCAGAAGATAGCTATGGTTTGTCTTGGCCCAGAGTTTCAGTTCCCGGACTTTTCACCGACAGGATTTTATAGGGGACCCGAATTGCATCCTTTGAAAGAGGCAATATATCTAACGATCCTTGAGGCTATAGGGGATGAACTTGAGCGATTTTCTTGAGTACTTGTTATATTGATTTCCTTTGTCATTGCTATCATTGAACTGCAAGCCTTCAACGATTTTTGTTTCTTTTTATTTTTTAGTTTGGACTTTGTTGAGATGAACAAGTGTTATTTGATTCAAATATTAGCTTTTTCTCTGAAACTCCCCATTGTCTGATACATGCATTGAACATAAACTAGAAACCCTTTTCGAAAAAGAACAATTTTTGTGCAGCGTTTTTGAGAGACAATACATTTAAGAACATTGTTGACTTTTGGTCACTAAATATGGAGGAAGAACACCAGAATATTCAACACCCTACGTCGATTGAGAAAAACCTAAAGTGAATGTCCATCTGTTTAGCAGCCAGTTTAACTAGTGTTATGGGAATTTGTGTGATAACTTGGTTTTTACATGTAAAATTTCCTGTGCATACGCTTGTACTTCCAACACCGACACCGTCTGAACATTATCATTTTACGTTGTCACTGTTAAGATGAAAGGCATAGACTCTCCTACAATAATTCATTTATTCGAATGTCACATTATATTCATAGCATTACTAATATTTCTAATTGTTGGGTTTGTGGATTGTTACCTGCACACCAGGGTGCAGGGGGAACTCCTCTCATCCCGCTCCCATTTTCCCACAATGGTTCTTGTCATGCTTGGTTTGCACTTTTGTGGCTACAGAAATTAAGAGAGTTTCTAAAGCTGATGTAGGGAGTCTTAAGAAATTGAATACGTTATGTTACCCAGATGATGATCCACAAGCAAAGGGATCGGAATGGGAAACTGAGGAATATTCTGGAGGTACCTCTGCCATGAGATATGTTTTTGCAAGGACACGGACTAAACTAGAGAAAGGATTCCCTATTATAACAGTAACAGACACACAAGCTCCCCTATAAGTAAAAAGTTGTGGTCCCATTTTTGTAGGTAATAGTGAGTGTAACACTGTATTGACTATAACAGGTCCGGCTCTTTGTAGTTTTCTAGCATCCCATAATACATATTTTATTTGTGGGAATAAAGGTTCTTTCTACCTACCTCCACGATGGTCAGGGATATGTTATGTATCTTTCCTCTTCCCCTCCGTTTATTTAGCTCCAGCTTCTTATCGTTAAACTGGACTATCTCCCCTCAATCCTTTATTTGCTCTGACCAAGAGAATGAAAGCTATTAAGGCAGTGGATCAGACTGACACCTCATTGCAAGAATATGTTGACGTGAACATGGGTATGTTTTTCTTCGTTGGTCCACCTCTTAATAGTAGGAACATACAAAGACTCACTAGAGTAGTTGAGGCAGTAGTTAATCAGACTACATCAGCTCTAGGTAACATCACTGAGGAAATCCAGGCGGCAAGACTTGTAGTTTTGCAGAACCGTATGGTTCTAGATGTTATTCTTGCAGATCGTGGAGGTGCATGCCGAATTATCGGTGCCAGTTGTTGTGTTTATATACCAGACAACGCACTTTACGTTAAATCAGGCCATTTCCAAATTACATAAGATAGCGGCCGAGATACACCAAGAAACAGGAGCATGGACCTGGTCTTGTTGGTTCTGGAACATTGTTATGTCATGGGGGTGGAAATTACTTGTCATAGCAGCCTGTATAGTGGGCGCTATTCTAGGATGTTGCCTTTGTATTCAATGTATGCCAATTATATGCCCCATCTGTACTTCTTTATGCATGTCTGTATCCCTAAGAAAGTGGATAATCGTGATGCTAATAAGCAGCTTATGCTTCAGCAACAAATAGATGAATTTATGAAAATAGATACAGAAAGTTTGAACGATGTAGATAAAGCATCTTCGCATGTTGCAGTATAAAGTTGATTTGGGTTTTTACTCTTCAAGTATTCGGTATTCGAAAGGTTTTTAAATATATATGTGTTTAAAAAAATACTCTCGATTGGACAAAATGTATTTAGCAGAGGCTAAAAGGAGGGACTGTTAGATGGTAAAAAATTGTATTCTGTTAACTTATCCTCTGCTTTCAACCATTTTGCCTGTCTGCCCCATTTTGTGTTTCTATGGGGACTTTCTAAGTTAGAGGTTGCGTGTTCACTGAAAGCTGGTCATACGGATAACGTTCGCGTGTCAGAGTGAGCAGCCCTGCCCTGCCGAAGGGCCTATGTGCACAGATATTTCATCTGTTAGCCCACCAATGCCTGTAACCTCCCTTGCCTATCTATAAAAGTGACGTGGGTAGGAGTTTATCAGGATTCTACAGTGCAGCATGTAGGCGTTGTGTAAGGGAGTTGTGTAAGCGTTATGTAAAAATGCCAAGAGAGGGTTATGTAAAATTGTGATGTAACCATGACAAAGGGGTTTCTGGTGCAATCCTAAGGTACCCAAAATGTATAAAAGGCAGATCTCAGACTGTTCTAGTTAGTTTCCTCTCAGGCACTTGTAGTGTCTGTATGACGGAGCCATCTAATGAGATATAATAAACTTGTGTTTTGTCCCACTCCAGTGTCGATCATTTGTTGAACCCGTAGACCAAGGGTGTCCCTGCACCAGTGAGACTGGTAGGAATCTCACTTCTACAAAACAAGTATAGGATGCCTTATTTTGCCTTTTTGCATTTCCCTACCAAAAAGATTCAGGTTGAGACACTGCCCAACAGTCTCCAGTCCTTTGCTATAGCCATATTGGGCAGTTGTTAAAATATTATCTTCGGCCCATTGTTCCAATCTTTCTAGAACAACCCTTTCTAACAATTTAGCGGAAGAGTCAAACAAAGAGATGAGTCTGTGGCACTTCGGGTCACTTTTATAACCTTTCTTTAAGATTGGAACAATTAGTGAATTTGACGAGGATGGTAGTATAAATCCGGCTCCAGCAGTATTTACAATGTTAATTAGGAGGGTTGCCCATAAAGTGGAGAGAAACTTGTAGGTGTCCACCGGAACTCCATCTGGGCCCGGAGTCTTTCCTGCTGGGGGGTCTCAATTTCCGTATCCGATCTTTTCGGCAATTTAAAAATTGAAGCAAAATGATCCGCCCAGTCTGCTGTTTTCAAGATTAGGCCCAGATTTAGCTCTAAAAAAAGGGGCATTTATTGTTTTTCAGACTAAAGTATCCTTCGGCACTGCCACCTAAATTAATTTTTCCCAGGCCTCTTCTTTATGGAGCTCTCTTTTTCTGTCATTTAGTGCCCTTTTATATCTGGTCCTACTGGCTCCAATTGCAACTAAGTCCCTAAGGTATGAATGTAGCAATTTATGAAGGTTAAACCAGCATTTGCTCTCGATCCCTTTATCCTTGGACATCCTAGTCAGAAATTGGCTTATAGAGTTGGAGATGGATTTATGGGCTTCCAATGTCTGCTTATGATCATCCTCCTGGGCCAAGCCAATTAGAAAGTGATCTGTATTCGTAGGTCGTAAATCTGATGTGAAGTTGCAAGGGTTTACTCCTGTCCATTTCATGTTAATCCCATTCTGCCCCACTATTTGATATTTTACCGGTCTGTTTTTCTGGTTGCAGCCTAATTTGTATTGTCATAATGACTGGGTTACAGTCACTAATATAATATTCCCCCACCTGATAGTTAGTGGATGTAATCCTTTCACTCTCCGATGTTAGAATATGATCAATTGTGTTACTACCTCCTCTTCCAATAATGGTTGGGGGTTGAAGATCATAACTGGAACAATAACTATCAGACATATGTAGGTTATATTTAAAGATTATATCATTTAAAGCTGTTCCATATTGACTATGTCTAAAACGATCTGTATCATTACCCTTATTGTCAGTAAGGCCACACACCTCTTTAGAAGAAAAAGGACATTTAGTGGCAGTATAATCACTGGCCCAGATATTATAAACATCCTTTGAATAATGACAGATAAATTGATCTATATGTTTATCCAGAGCTTTAACCACTTCTGACCTTGAGGAATCAAATACATTATAAAAGTTAATTACTAGGATGTCTGAGTTACCATCCGAAGTTAGTAGCACAAATTGGTAATATGACAAAAATATTTTAGTTACTCTAAATGGTATTCTAGTGGAGACCCGTAAAAGTCGACTTCCTTTAGCCCTACCCCTACTGGATTGGGTGGCTGTAGTATAAAAGGATGCACATCCATCAACATCAAGTGTTTTAACAAGCCAGGTTTGTGTGCATACAATCTGCGCTTCATTCACATATTTTATCCAGTCTTCTAGATTGGGTTTGGCCACTCCAGCTACATTCCAAGAGACTGAGTATTTCTGCTAAGCCTTCTCCACTGTTAGTATGCCTTTACCTGTAGCTTCCGGAGTAATATTTGACGATTGCGCTCTATAAATTGGCAAGACCCCTTTAAGAGATGCAGGAGAAGTTTTATGCGATGTTATTAGTCAAACAAGGTCTAACATTCGGTTGAGTCCTTTACTGAAATATATTTAAAGGAGGGGAAAAATAATCAGGTCTATAAATAGTAAGCCCAGGGGGGCTGCTTTAATGCTATTCCTCAAGTGAATACCCTGTAACTGCATATTTTGAAGAATTTATAAGATAAATTCAACCAAATAAGGATCTCTAAAGTTTAAGATAATACAGTCGCCATCGGATGTTATCTTAGAGTTTCCTATCCAGTTGACTCTACTTACCGTCAAAAGTTCTTCAAATTCAGATTCACCTTGGGTATCCTTTGTGCCAACCAATGTACAACTTTATTTTTAAGTTCTCCCCAGGCCTTGCTACTTCTAGGCCTCAGGCCAGGAACCCTGGTGAAGAACAAAACATAGGGTGTAACCTCTGGTGAAAGCTAAAAGACCTCCTTTGAACTTTGCTGGCTTTTTTCTTCTAACAGGGTAAGCTCCTCATAGGAAGACCATCAGCTAGTAGGGAATTCAGGCCGTTGTGTGGTGTTTACAGTTGGGTGGCTTTTAAAGTGTACAGGGTCTATCTTTTGTTGGACTGATCTCGGTCGCACAGTTGTACTGTTATTTCCTTTGGGGTCCTCCTTTACCATACTTGTGCCTCCAATTACAACTGCATTCCTGTGTCCAGGCCCTAGTCGACTTGAGACCATTCTGCTTCTCTAATAAGGTCAAGTTGAAGTAATTTCTGGGTTACCCTTTCTAGGGCCAATTTGACAATGTTCTTCATATTATTAATTTGCTCACTTGTGGACTGTATATACAAAGCTGGATCTCTTCCTATTTTATTACCTTACATTTTGCCTGGATGCTTTGATCAGGCCCCTTGTCTTTTTGGCGGGTAGTGGACTCCCTATTGATGTGGAAAGATTTACATCTTGAGAAAGGGGGGCAATTGAGACAGATTGGATTTGGGAAGTGTCTGAGATATTGCCGGCAGTCGGTCTGCTGGAGCTTCCACTATCGCTAGAGCATCAGAGACCGCCAGATGAGTTGCCTCCAGTCTTTCTTCCACTGTAACAATTTCTCTATTTATCATAGTCATTGCAAAGGAGGGGAAATTTGTAATAGAATAGGAGAGGATAGTATTGCCAGCTTTCATTATCAGTTTCCTCTTACCCATTTTGTAAATCAAGAGATGATAATATATGCAGAGGTGAAAACCTAATGTCTTTAAGACCAAATAAACAAAGGAGGTGGCCCAGCCCAGCCTCTTCGGCCGTTGACGTGCCCACACTTCGCGCAGGCCCGCTTACGGTTGCATCTGATGTTGCGGTAATCTCCTCCACCTTTAATGTGCCTACATGGCTAGTGTAGTCAGCAGCCGCCTCACCCAGCCACAAGGAGACCAGCGGAAGAAATCTGTACCAGATAAGAGTGTATGAAATGTTTATTTCTTAATTTACGATTCCTAGTGGGTCACAAATCAACCTACCTCATGAATATTAATGAAGTAGGTCACAAGTTGCGACCCATTAGGAATTACAGCCATCATAGGGATGATGGCTTGCTGAGGTCAGAAGACACCCATGTCTGTAATTGTTTTTTAATAAAGTAACTTTTTAAAAACAATTTAGCCCATTCTCCTTAAAGGAAAATGGAATACGTTTAAAAGAAAAAAAATGAAACATTAAAGTTTAATTTTTTAAGAGTAGGCAGTGTTCCGTGGGACCACGGCTTGCTCTTAAAAAATACTTTCACAATTCTCAAGGGAAAGGGGTCCCAAGAGGATCCTTTTCCTTTTGTGAATGGGTTACCACCCCTTTAAAATAGTGGTAAAGTATTACTGTTATGCAACGGAATACGGTCACAAAACAGTAATACATACCATATCAATTCTGTATTTGGAAGTGGCGCTCCTTTCAAGTGCTGAAAAGCAAATGCAAATTACGAGTACCCGAATTGCATATTATATTTTTTACATTTGAAAAAGCATTTTCTGTAGCACATGGGCAGATTCTGCGAATCGGGCCATTTGCGACTGGAAAAATGTTTTGTACATACGGCCCTTAGTGAATCCACAGCAGGACATTAATGGCGGTGTTTGTGGATTATAACAAAACTCTGTACAAAGGACCCAGGTAGGATAAAAAGACAGACATATCTAAGTACAGGGAATACATAGCCCTGAATATGTTGTGTTTTGAGGAGGTGAAGGAATTGAGCAGTCATGCGGGTGACTGAGGCCAAGGTAAGTGCGGCAGTAATGAGGATGGTCAGAGGCAATGTACTGGGTACCGACGGCCTCCTGGTTGAGTTTTATGCTGCACACATTCATTTTTTGTCCCCACTGTTAGTATGATTCCTCTCACTACCAATGAAGCCATGGTGATGTCTCTGCATTGCCAGGGTAGAGATATCCAAGATGCAGCTAGCTATAGACCCTTATCTAAGCTTAACATGGATTACAAGATATGGTGTTCCGTACTGGCCAGCAGGCTATTACCGAGGATTGAAAGACTGATACACCCTGATCAATGAAGGTTTAATCTTGGTAGAAATACAATGATAAACATAAGGAGGGTAATTGAAGTATTACAGATAGCCCACAGCCGAATATCCAGATTCGGTCTATTAATAGCAGGAAATGTTTGATGCCTTCAGATAGGATTATCTTGATGCTGTATTGGATAGCTTGTGGACATATGCAGGTGGATACTTTTTGGGGATTTTGACACAGTTGTCACACATTTCATTAAATGCAGATAATTGTTTTTATATGTACGATATGCACAGCTGGGCACAGCAACGCTGTGAATGCACTGGAGCACTTGGGGCCATTTCCAAGTGAAAAGCAACCTAGAGTAAGTTTGGAGCTTTCTCAGTATGCCAACCCAGTGAATGATTGTCCTCCCCCATTCCCTTCTGCAGTGGGCAGAATTGCTCTCAAGATGATGGTAACATTACCCATATTATTGTATTATTTTTGTCACAATTGCAAATTCTGCGTACAGCACTTGATCCTTGGGGACTTCATATTGAAGCAGGCAGAGGGAAAGTGGCATTCACTAAGTTGCAGGGTTAGGAAGAGATGTACATGTCCAGATGTTTAAGAACGGCTGGGCACGATGCCTCTGTGAAGGAACCTTACGCAGCGGAACTGCTGACAGAGGTAGTCTGGGTCCTTCACACCCAAGGAGCTTGAACTGGGTTGCAATTGTGGATAGAGAATTGGCTGGGTATAGTGTTGTGCTGCACAGGCATGTGAATGTGTACTTAAAAGTAGGCGCAGAGTGAATGTGTGTGCTGAATGTATATGTGTCTATGGTGGCACAATACATGGAGGTAACTGTGCTGAATATTGTGTGTGCTGTGCACACACACTTAGTGCAAGCGTGCCTGTAATGGTACATTACATGAAGGTATCTAGGTTCCATGTTGGGAGGCCAAGGACTGCATGGTGAAAAAACGTGGAGTTAGAAGAATACAAATCCCCCCCAAATACTTATAACCGTTGAGCAGGTTGGGACACACTGGAGAAGGGAGAGCAAGGCTCCCTCTGTACACTTCAGAGGGTGCTCTTTGATTCAGTGAAAGATCACAAGGAAGGGGCCCGGATGCATCTCATTAAGGAGAAGGGGCTGATAAGGGAATCGTAAAGAGTCAGGCTGGGAGCCCGAGATTAACGTTTTAATTCATAGATCACTGTGGTTGACATCCAGGAGTGAATTCTAGTCACTCTCATGGCCTGTGTTGTGGGACTGTCAGCTCTGGAGTTTACCCTGCTGTGACGAATGTTTTTTCAAGAGGAACAGTATGTACTTGAAAAGAACCCGAGCCCAAGTATAAAACTTCAAAGACACAGACCTTCAATCACATTTGGTATCTAGACATTGACTATAAGAAGGGGAGGTTCAGGCTGTGTGGTAAGGGAAGCCCTGCAAGACTTCTTCTGCTGGTTGAGGGGGACTGCGCAATGCCATAAAGGCAACTCTGTATGCCAGGAGAGGCCGCCTTAGTAAAGACTGTCACACACACGGTAAGGGTCAAGGTCGTGTGTGACAGTGGCGCGGTACTTGCCAAGAAGGGACTGCTGAAATTGAGCAAAAGCCTGTGAACAGTGAGCAGTGGTGACCAAGTCACCAGAAGCAATGAAGACTCCTTCTGACCTGACCCTGTGGATCAAACTATTCTCCCACCTCCAGGGAGCATGGACACTTACCCCGCAGGAGGAGCACGGAAACACCTCTGATCACTGCGCTACCAGAGAACGACCACATAGGTTCAGAGGAGCGC
This sequence comes from Triturus cristatus, assembly GCF_964204655.1. Taxonomy (NCBI): domain Eukaryota; kingdom Metazoa; phylum Chordata; class Amphibia; order Caudata; family Salamandridae; genus Triturus; species Triturus cristatus. The sequence continues at coordinate 967,217,978 of NC_140589.1, forward strand.
CTGACTAGAGCAGCTGCAACGCTCGCATATATCAGACTCACCCGAGTAGTACTGGAGCTGTTGAGAGTGCACCCAGATGGGGCAGCATCCAAGACGCTGCACCCTTTCTCTCTGCCGGAACAGGTTAGACTTGTGACAGGCCTACAGGGCCCCAGGGGACTCACTGCTAGGAGCACTGTGGCACCAAGACACTTTGCCTGCAATTGAAGAGTCAGATTGGACTCGAGTTAGTGTATTAGTAAGCATTACCTGGATGCAGCCACCAGCAAATGGGGAATAACCCAGCTCACACAGCATGGAAAAGGTGGGACAGGGATTTGCCAATGAAAAGCTAGAGCCCTGACCTCAAGAAGGAAATGTGTTGTCTGTGAATGCCGCAGCTTTGTTCAGACTGAGAAGAGTTAGAAATAAAATGCTTCGATTTGTTATGAAAAGAGTATTTGGCTGGACACTGATTTACTGCTGCTTCTGCGTTTTGAATTATGAATCATGCTCACTAATCAATATCCACGCTTTCCCCATGGGAGTCTTAGACTGCTCGTTCACGCCTACCTCAGAGTCATGTTCAGAAAGGGGGATTGGGCCAGTTGCTCAAGTTCCATAGTAGGCCCGGCCCCGGAACACCAGGAATAAAAGTCCTCAATGCCCACCGTGGAGTTCAGTCACTCCTGCTTGCCCTGTGGCCCTCCAAATGGCATTCTGACAATTGGTGGCAAGCGGAGGGGCACCTAATGTTTAGGAGCTTGGACACAGTGTGGCAGACCCCTATTACTGCTCTCGTCTTATTCAATACAATAAGTGTTAAAGGAAGGTAATGGGCGCGGGCTACATTTGTGCCACTTAAGTGTTAATATGAATAAAAATTATTGTTTCTATGGTAAAAAGTAACAAATAAACCACTTCATAAAACCTAATTTTATCCCTTGAATGCAAGGGAGCAGGTAGGGTTTGGTTCAAGGAACCATAAACCATCATTACTTTGTACTTTGGTATGCAGTGCGGAAGTCCATGAGCACTAAGAAGTCATTTTAATGTGTGACTTTGTGCCGCAGTGGGTTAATCTGATAAGAAGACTTAATTCAATAAATTGGTTCTAGTAAGAATCAAAGACTGCTTGCTGCACTTGTGCAAGGCTTTGCACAGATACATGGCTAAGATTGCAAACTATCGGTGGAGTGTATGGGGGGGTTGGTGGTAGAGATGAACTGAATGATTCCGACATCAAAGGGGCTCAAACATGGAGGAATACCAGGGCAGTTGGGCACATTTTACTGTTGAGCTAAAAAACTGACCAGAAGTGAGTTTTGCATAGACTAAGGTTTTCACCCACAAGCAAAGTAAGGAAAATTGGTGGCTTTCTAAAACAAGCATTGGCACAGCCAATCAGTCCAGCCTTTCACATAACTACAGTAATTACTAGATGACCGCTTTGGGTTAGAAGAAACAGTGTGAAATCTTTAATAAGGCTGCAGCCCTTCAGAACTTTACTAGATGTCCCTCTGAAGTCAGAAGCAACTGGTTAACAAGTCTGTCACTATGCTGCAATTACTTGTGTTGCTACTAAACATTTCTTTTGAGCAAGATGCAACTGCTTCAAATGTCCCTCACACATTTGTGCGATTTCAGCATGAACATGTACATATCCCCTTTTCTTTCTCTAATAAACTGTGCTGTATTTCAATAGGATAAGTAAAGATACCAATGCTGGCATATACTAATCAATCAATATTGCAACTTTCAATAAATGTATTGATTACTATGGAACACTTGTGGAGACAACCTAGTATATACAGCTACTAGCAATCACTGATTAAGTCAAGTGCCTTCTACTCTATTGCTGGGAAACAGTTTTTTGAGTGGCACTATATTTATGTCCTAGTAAAAATGCCAACTGCCTTATGCTATGGGGTGCAGTAGGAATAAGCAAAATGCAAGCCAATAGGTAAAGATATTTGATGAGTGCCTCCTACCTGCAATTCCTCAAGTCTTTACTAGAGGTCCTTCTCGAGTCAAATATAAAAGCATTGAAACCATTTAAGGTAGATGCAGTTCCCATAGTCGTTACTAGGTATCCATCTCAAGTCAAATGCAAAAGCTTTCATTTTCTTGCATTTTCTTTCATGAAGATGCATTTTCTTTCATGAAGATGCATTTTCCCGAGCCGTTACTAGGTGTCCCTCACAGGTCAAACGCAAAAGTATTGAAATTCTTACATGAAGCTACAGTTCAACTAGTTGTTAGTAGATGTGCTCCTTACAAGTCAAATGCAAAAGCAGGGAAATTGTGTAATTAAGATGCAGTTCTACTAGTTGTTACCAAGTGTCCTTTGAAAGTCAAATGCAAAAGCATCGAAATTCTTGCTTGAAGCTGCAGTTCCACTAGTAGATTTTAGTCAAATGCAAATGCATTGATATTCTTTTGTGAAGGTGGAGTATCCCAGGTTACTAGATGTCACTCACAAGCCAAATGCAAAAGCATGGAGTTTCTTACTTCAATCTACAGTACAACTAGCCATCACTAGGTGTCCCCTTCGTCAATTGCAAAAACCTTGAAATTCTTACTTGAAGCCGCAGTTCCAATAGTCATTACTAGATGCCTCCATTAAGTCCGATGTAAAGGCATTGAAATTCTTCTATAAAGCTGCAGTCCACTAGCCATTACTAGATTACTCAAGTCTGAAACAACTGCTTAAAAAGATTGTCACAAAGCTGCAAACTCTTCACTAAATGTCCCTCTTGGGTAAGATGGAACTGCTTCAAATGTCCTTCACAAAGTTGAGGGGGTTAAACAAATATACATGTCCACTTTTGCCACTGGTCATTACTAGGTGTCCTCATCGACTCAAATGAAAAAGCATTGAAATTCTTATATGAAGCCGCAGTTCCACTAGTTGTTACTAGGTGCCCCTGAAAAGTCAACTGCAAAAGTACTTAAATATTTTCAAGAAGCTGTAGTTCCACTTGTTGTTAATAGACATCCTGCTGAAGTACAAAGCAGTACTTTGTAGATATATCAAATATGTTATTCATTGTAGACAGAAGCCAGGTAACTGATCTGTACATGCGTGTTGAGAACAGCAGAAAACAGCCGACCCGCATTTCATCACAAAGTGACTTCAAGGCTTTTGATGTGTACAATCACTCAGATATCTAAAAAACATATACATGTTTTGGAAAATATTCATTGCAACTGTATACAGGTGCCCTGGAAAGAAAGGGGTTCTTACGCCCATGCTCCAAAAAGATAAGATGAATTGAAAAATGTAAAACGTATGGTGAGTAACATCCATCTAAAGATGTGCAAAGACAGCAAACGTTAGTGAGGGCAACCCGTTCCTGCATCTTTGGACCACAGTTTGGTTCTACGGTAGACAACAAGATTCCCCTATATATCAATTTACGTTACTCTGGAGGAGGATACTATGTCTTTTGGTCACTTCCACTATTAGAATACCCGTGGCTTTCCAATATTACCAGAGTACGCTCAAGACAGACACTTTGACTTTACAATTCACTAACATTGGATGCAGATCTGATGCTTTGACATCTGATGAATGGGTTATTTCTTGCGCTACTTTTGTAAGTTTGACAATACATTCAACATAAATATGATAACATTTTAATTTATCCTCTCCTACTGTGGAGTGACCTAGTTTATTACTCTAAAGGTTCTGTCCGACAACCAAACCTTGTTTCTTCAAATCTCGCCACTAGTCAATTCCTTATCAGGAAATTACTTTCCTAGGTCAGTACCTTCTTTTTCCTCTGTGTTTAACTGGGCATCTATCACTCACCTGTGCACTCGGAGGATATTGCCGTCTGTGGTATTTTGTGAGATCACGAGTCTGAAAACCCTAGACTTCACGCTCTCCGTAACTTTCCTTATGGATACCTATAAGACCACCCTAACTTTTACTGTATTTGCACATCTTTGGATAGAACGTTACTCACTGCATGTTTTACATTTTCCAATTCTTCTCATCTTTTTGGAGCACGGGCGTAAGAACCCCCTACATTCCAAGGCACCTGTATACCGTTGCCATGTGTATTTTTCGTTTTTAAGCTAGATCTGAGTGGCTGTATGTTTGTACACATCCACAGCCTTGAAGAAGTCAATTTGTGATGAAACACATGTCAAATGTTTTCTGCTGTTCTCAACATGCATGCACAGATGACCACAGTTACCTGCCTTTTGTCTACAATAAATTACAAATTTGTTATAGCTACAAGAATCCTTATTTTATGGACTGACTTTGTTTGGACTTCTATTGAGTGCTTTGGTATCTTTGTTTATGGCGTAAACTTTGTGTTTGAGAGGAGTGTTTTCTGAATTCTGGCAGTGCTTGTGCAATACTCCAATAGGGGTATTGTAATGCCACAAGTAGTTACTAGACGGCTCTCTCAAGAGGTTGAAATATCCATCATACACCTATGGAGGGGGCTTCTGCCTAAAAATCTACATTTACACTTAAGCTAATCTAATGACTGTGCTAATTTTCAGTAGGATAAATGAATCTACCAAAGCCTATTCATAGTGAGGAATGCCTATTGTAATTGACAAAAAAAAGTCTTAAAAGTTATGAAAATAGTTGCTGTACCCCTACTAAACATAGGGACTATCAGTCATTGGGAAGTGATGAACAACTTCCAATTTTGGGGAACAATTTTAAAGATGTATGTGTAGATGTGCAAGGGAAAAATGCAGTCCCTCAAAATGAAAGCATTCAAGGGCTGGAGTTTGCTGACCTATATATCTTCTGCTAGGGTGGGAGGTAGTATAATTTTAGTGGCATGGCAACAGACCAATGATGAAAGAGTGTTGATTGAGAGCCCATATAAATGTATGCATCTTGGTATGATATTTTTGGAAAACATGAGGCTGGCAAGACAGATACAGCTGTATTTAGGCAAGACCTAAAGAAAATAGAAGTGATAGTGTGTTACTTTGTGTGACTTTTATGCATTCGGCTTTTTACCTTTAATGCAAGTTGTATTTATTATCTTAATCAGTTTCAACACGTAGCATTTTTTATTCTGAAACGTAGCTGGATTTAGTTTATATAAACTCTACACAAACTAAATTTGTTTTAAAATCTCTATCAGAAAATAAGATAATCCTTTTTTGATGTTGTATAATCCCAAACTTGGTATTTTAAATTATCATTTTATTTGGCAGTTGTCCACATGCTTGGACATTCTATTTACATTTCAAAACAATGCTGGCTTTGGTCCAAGGCCTTCAGGTAAATGACCTGCTGATATAGGGTTGTAAATCCATTTTGCTGATAAACAGGTAATGTGAATCGGGTAGCTTAAGCACAAAATTTACAAAAAAAACCAATTAAAAACAGTCACATTTACAGAATTTCTGAATTGAATGAGAAACTCCAAACTTCACAGTTGCACATTTCTGAGACTTCAAAGTTAGCAAATATCTGAAACTGATATGCCATGAAAAATATATCTGCAAAGCGATCCTTAATAGAGCTAAGGCGTTTACATTTCTTTGAGAAGAGGATGGAGAGCTGTTAGAGTATATAGTTAAATGATTGTAAGCATGGTTTCTCTCGTACCAATGTTGAGAAACCACAAAATTACAACAATTGAAGAACTTCACAAAAATGCAGTATCTTATCAAGTGACAAATTGTAAAAAAAAAATGAATACTTGGTTTCAAGGTTTTGCTTTTGACCTTAAATTAGTTTAATTTGTTACATATGCATTTGATTATATATTTGTTCAAGCTGTTTCCGGATATAGAATGTCCTCTCTTTCTGCAATATGATGCAACCTCCAACACAGGAAATAGCAGGGGGGCGAAATCAAAGTAAGGTCCAGTCTGCAGATGCATTTATGCTCTGGAGTTTTATTAATTTCTTGGGTAAACTAACATTTGCAACTTTTTCCATCCAATCCACACAACACCTCTGATTCACTACATGATCCACCAGCCCCCTTCTCATAAACATATCTGGTACTACTGCATAAGTATTATCAGCAGGACTTTAAAGGAAAACAGTGCAACCTAGTGAGTGCATTAATCAAATGAAAAAACTGTAGAGCCAGGAGAACCACAGTTGGTAGTAACTAGTAGTGTCAGTATTGGATATAGTACAATAAACAGTAGAAATAACACCAGTAGTATTTCTACTGGCATGGATAAAGTTGTATTACTAGTAATAGAACAACTACTAGTAGCACCTATACCAGTACTATTACAAGAAGAAACAATGGTACATTGACTGTTGCTTTTACTGGTAATACTATTATTGTAATCTCAATTGACCCTGCCAGTTCCACTGTCAATGGTACTACTTTTAATAATAGTCTTATAACTGCTGTACTTAGTTACATTATTAACTTATATCAGAAACACTGCTATTACTAAGCCTATCGTTATACTGCTCCTGGAGCTATTCAACATACTAATATATGTGCTACGATCAGGAATATTGCTATCACCAATAATACTGCAAACATAATTCCTACTACTAGCATCAGTACTACTAGCTTTAGTACAAATTATTGTACGATTGCCAGTGGCTTTCTTGCCAAAACTACTGCTACAACTACAATTACTGTTTGTACTGATAATACTTTGTTGCTGCCAATACTGCAATCCCAAGCTGTATTGCATGCACCCCAAAGAATTCAAAGAAACTGGTTACAAAAATAAGTTTTCTGTAGTTATTTTGCTATAATGTCTGATTTAGGTCCATGCGCCAAATTACAGATGTGCTACTTTCTACTGTAGTGTTCCATTTCGTGTGACCATAATGGAAAGGAACACATTTGTCATTAATGTAAACACAGGTGGAAAGGCTGAGGCAATAGAGCCTTTGACCTTTCTCTAATGCTCTGCTCTTCTGAAGAAATGTCCTGTTGGGTCCATCAGTTTACAAAGAAAAGAAAATGTTTGAAAATTAGTTTCAGGAGGAAATCGACCATAATGCAAAACAGAGTAAGGAACAGGCCGCAAATTACAAATAAAACATATGACCCCTTCAAAAACCCACTATTGCCAAAACATTCAGTAAAAAGGAGGCCGAGGCAGGGCAATTGCATTATATGAATACATACTCAAATATCACGTAAGAGGTATCCTCCAATCATGCCTAAAGACAAAAGAGAAACAAGAAAACGACTTACCTTCGATTGGCCCTTGCATCCTTTTAAGAAGCCACAGTTTGATCTCTGTCTCGCTATCCCGTTGCATCTCTGCAAAGGTTTCCCCTGGGGAATAGGAGAGAGGGGATTCTTCTGACACTTTCCGATTCACTGCAGGTGAGTCTTCTTTCAACAATGCCTCCTCATTTCCTGAAGAGCGTGTACCTGAGTTGTCATTTAAGCTTGGAGTGAGCATTTTTTCTTGTCCCTCAGCAGGTACAGATGGAGTCTCTGTACCCACTGCTAGAATGTTTTTTTCAGCATGCACGTTACAGTTACTTAAACTGTGGGATGATGGAAAGTTTTTGCTAGTGTTGATGGCAAATTCAGAAGATTGGTCTTCATTCAGGTCCTTCAAAGTCTTTAACACAGTTTCCACCTTTTCCGTCATTGGTTGAGGAAGTTCATTCTCTCTCAAGGACTGTTCAGACTCCTTGTTTAAATCCAAACACAAGTTCTCGTGAAACCCAATGTCAAGTACTCCTTGTGGGACTGTGGTTACCAACGGTTCCCCTATGGCAGAAATTTGAGGCTCTGCCTTGGGCCTCCGAGAGACCACCAGTTCAGCACCAACCACTTCAGCTGTTACGTTTTCTTTACTCCCAGCTATACCCCCCTCAACTAGAGGGAGAGCTTTCTCTAGCTGAATATAACCATCTTCTAAAGGAGAATGTTCTTTGGTCCCAAGTTCTGAAATTGTAATGGTACTACTAGGTTCCTCAATCTTTTCGGCACAGCCGTGAGGCAGATCATTTGTCTTAGACACTGATATTGGAATGTCATTAAAGTGTTCAAAGTTTTTTATATCCCCTTTGGCATTTACATTTTCTAGTTCTCCTGTGGCCTTATCAACAGAGAACTTTGAAATGGTGGAATGCAAATTGGGTTCAATTGTAGTTCCATTTTGCTGCCTTTTTTCTTTGTTCAGAGATTTGAATTTGCTGAACGGGTTAATATCCTTCTCTGAAGACAGGTCCTCCCACTCGCCAGGCCTGTACAAAGGACAAAGATCCTTTGGTATGTCGCTGTCAAAAAAAATTATTGATGGGGATGGAATGTTAAAAACAAAAAGAAAAAATAACTAAATGGCTAACAAATGTAAAAAATGGCTAAACGCAAACTGAAGACTTGTTAACATCAAAGCAAAACTGAAGTCAAAAGAAAAAATACATCAACTCATGTGGTGACTATAAAACAAAGGGATTATCAAATGTGAAGATAAATATGGGAGATGTGGAAGAAATGGAAACAGGTCTTGCAAATACAGATGCTATATTTATTCCAATTTCCTTTCTAATATTTACTAGACAACACATCCCATCTACATTTTCTATTAAAGAGCACAGATTCCCGTCATTAAAATGAACAATGAAATAACCATTGTAACCAAAACGTCATAAAGAACTACTGAATAAGCTTATCTCAAAACTGCCATGGAAAGGATGAATCTTTAGCTGTTATTTCTAATTCTAAAATCTCAATAGCTTTGAAGGTAAGAAGTAGCCATGTCAGAGTAAGTAAGCCCAAGGCCTTACTCAAACAATGGAATGAGTCTGGACTGAAAATTCTCAAACATTCACATGGAGGGACAGGAAATAAAAACAGCCATGGCAAAAATGTTCAAACCAGACTCAGCTCTTTTCTCATCTCTTCCATGTCTTTCTTCCCAATCGCTCTCTTTTTCTCTTTTATTGCCCGATTTGGTCATACACGCTGGGATACAGGCTAGCAAAGCATACATCAGTAGAACACTGGACTCTTGAATAGCACTGAAGAACTAAAGCAACTACTTCGGCTGGAGGGAGAATTTAGTCTCATTGATAATGCAGCTGAACTAGCACAAAAGCTGGCAAGACTCTTGGAGGCAGAAAACTGTCAATGATGCCACAATTAACAGATGGTACTTATGCTTTCAAACTAGTGCGCCCAACCCGGGCGTTAGGATATTATCACACATTTCTGAAAAAAGTGCGATTACAACAGTCAAGGGCAAGACCTTCATCTGGAAATGAAAGTTTCCCAACACAAAATTTAGAAGCCTAGGTTTTAGCCCAACTGAAATGTAAAAGGTAGGAATATGAAAGGACTGGGAGAGTTCGAAAGTCACTCTCCTCCTCCATAGTTAAAAACCTGAATATTTTTTCTTGTCCGAAAGGGGTTGGTTATTTCCTAATACCTGGAGAAAAGATTCCTGCATTGACTAATATTAGGATCTCATCTTCCAACCCCAAACCTGGTAAAATACTACCTTTTAAAGGTCGAGCTAATCCCATCCTCTAAGAGTCATTGTTTAGGAGCATCCTGAACATTTCATTCATCACGAGTTTGTCATATTGGATCTAGTCAGTCTTTGATAGCCAGGAGCTGCTTTCTGCTTAAGTGCTTCAAGAATAGACAGACCTGACAAGGCCTTATACTCTGGTAATTTGTGACACTTATTTTAGAACAGACTTCTGTGTATATGGTTTACAATTATTAGATATACGCAGAGTTTGTATTAGAAAGAAACATGGCTGTCTTCCATAAATGCCACTTTGATAAACCGCACATTCCTACTGTAGAAAACTGGTTAGTAACTTATATGTCCTGTCTTAAGAGACTCCTTGTGAAATACCTGTTGCACACTACAGACTGTAAGTGGTCATCGGGAAGTGACTACTTCAGGCTGGAAATTCTAGGGGCTGTTAAATATTGCCTGTCCGATTCAGCAAATAATCTACTCCCGTGTGCCTGAATATTGCAATTTTCGGTATGGCATGCTGCACACTTCATACTCCATGGTCACCCAAACATCGCCTAGTAAATGCTGTAAATAAGCATGATGATCATGCACATACAACCTCGAGCTAAAGAAACTAGTGTTAGTAGAACACTGCCTGTTGTATTCTAGAGCTATCCGGTGTCATTATGCAGTACCGGTTGCACCTGGTCATCAATCAGCAATTGCTGTTAGCTGGAAACCCCAGCGGCTATTTCGCAGATTCAGTCTTCAGCAGATTTCCTATCAATGTGTTAGCCAGGCATGATATGTAGCCCCATTCATATTCCAGAGTTCATCAATAGTCACATGTTTCAAAGCAAGTGATGCCAATGATCTTCATTTACACCCTTACACAGGCTAAAGTACCAGATAGCTCTACCATGCTAGAGCTATCAGGTACCATCATGAACTACATTTTGCAGGCTATAGACTCCTCGGTTAGCACTGACTTTGCAGGGCTCCTTCCCCAGAGTCTTTATGGTACTCCCACTCATCAGCTACAGATGCCAAAGATTGTCATGAAATTAGACTGTCAAATACAGCAGATCTCGAATAATGTTATTGTCTCTGTAAAACTAGAATGGTTAATGCCATTCCTGAGTTAGCATCGAAGGGGCAAAGCTGCATTGAATCGGATGCCTTAAATGTGAAACGTTTCAGCGGTAGTAATCCCCACTGGGCCCCATATGGAATGGTGTCTTAAGTCTTGCTGCTTCCTAAACATCACCTCCTAGCATTAAACGGAAAGACTTTGTTTTTTTACTGCTCATTTAACGTTCACACACAATAGTAACTGTTGTGAGGTAGCTCATATTATTTTGTCACAAGATTCAGTCCTTTGATAACTTTCTTTCACCATTAAGGATGAATAGTGGGCACTACATAGCCTTTTCCATAAGTATATCCAACATAACTGAAAATGTAGTAGGTTCTATGGATTACTTAGGAAAGTATTTACATTGATAGCTGTGAAAGTTTGCATTTGAACCTTTGTAAAAATTGGGGATTCCATTACGTCGATAATGTTAGATTGGTTATAGCCTTACACAAGCTATACCATAACTTTATTTCTATTTGCAAATGTTTTGAAGTTCAATTTTATTCATTCATGATCATTTATATCAGGGAGGTAAAAGCTGGCAAGTTCACCATCACCTTTTTACATGAATACTGTTTTTGTAGAAAGGTTCTCTCAGAACGTTTCTACAAAAAGACATGAAGTGTCATTCAAATACTGATACATGATTTTTACAGGATTACTCAACAAAATATTTCAAACAGTGCTTTTGAAACATATCTTCGATATATACACCTGCATTCATGCCAATTTTTATTAAGGCACACTCAGGTCACACCATGAGCACCAGCGCACACACACAGACAGACAGACAGAGACACACACACACACACACACACACACACACACTTATTTCAGTGAAAGAAAAACATAGCTCAAAGTATCATTATAGTTCGATGAATATGTCTGTGACAACATTAACATTTTACACAAAAAACAAACTAACCAGTTAGTTAGCAGAGCAAATTATAACTTGCGCCCCCGGCGTGCACGGTTTATGACCTCACATTTTACATTACTCATGACATGTTCTGTTCCATCATTAATGACATCACTGATGACCTCATCCAATGAGAGTGTCAGTTTTATATTTTACATAGTGGTGGGTAGCGATCCTATTAATTTTGTACAGCCTGTATCCAGCTAAGGGGTGTGTTTAAAGCATGTGCTCCTAATGCATCATAATGCATCATAGGCGTGTAGAGGTATTGAACACGTTATAAATCTTTGCGCTGAAGAGTAACTCTGTGAGCAGGTGACAGTTGGCGACCTGTGTACGGCATGTTCCAGAGAAGTTTATGTACTACATTGTAAGCAGTATTATTGTAAGAAGTCTTGAGTTATTAGACAGAATCGTCACAGCATGACAATTTCTACATAACAAAAGACTGTGTGCACCAGGTACCTGCCTATGTACATGTGCTTTTTTTGCTTCAGAAGATGGGCTACATGTAAAGTTTTCCCCACGGTATGACGGCTGCAGGTAGTATAATCTTTAGCACCTTCAGAGCTTTGTTATTTTAAGCGAATAGTGAGTTTTTTGACAAGTGTTGCATAGATTGTATACTGTTAATAACTTTATTTCGATTACCAGAATCATAAATGTACAAGCAGAACATCCTACCATTACAGCAATGTACACCGAAACAAAAGAGGGCAAACCAACATTTAATGGAATCAAAAGGGCTCTCATGCTGTTGCTTCATAGTTTACAATGAGTCTACTACAAAGGCCAGGACTCAAAAAAGCAATAATACATGCATTTCATATATCCTTCCCAGATAAGTTCTCCATTTTAGAAAGTTAAAAGTGTAGGTTAAAGACTCTAATGTTAAAAGTGCAATTGCATAGAAAAGGAATTTCGCTTGGGGCACTTAGAAGGGCAAGTGCATAAAAAAAGTCTTTCACTTGGGGCATGGGGACAAAGTGCAGAATAGCAGCATACAGACCACAACAAGGATCTCACTTCATACTGACCTGTAAAAAGGTTCAGAATGGCTGTATACAGACCTTCATGATGTACAGAATTGGAACAACTGCTAAGTAGCTTGTATACACTTGCAAAGCCAAATCAAGACTGACATAAGGAATTTGGAGATAGAATAGCCCACCAATCTACTTGTGTCCTCCGGAGGATCCTAAAAGCCTCCATATGCCGATTGGTGCCCAATTTCTTACAAGGGGGGGGATGGAGGGGGGGGGGCAATCTACTTTGCTCTTTGGTAGCGGTAGGCTGAGGCAAAGAATAAAATATGAGTTAGTGAGTCTGGTGCCTCTACACAGGCAGGGCAAGGATCACCCCCCCCCCCCTCAAGAAAGGCTACAGTCCACTTGCTACAGATACTTTTTGGTGGAAGAATCATAACTGAACTGTATAACTGCATGTGGGTGCATAATTTCATCTATTGTAGACTTGTACTGTGGGAATGGTTTTACATCTATACATTTTGAGGTCAAAGTTGCTCTGCAATTAGTTACAGTTTGGACAACCACGTGTTACAAGCATGTTGTTTTTAACCCTACTATAGATATTGAAAACCTTTCTACTGGGGCAAACCATTATTTCTACAATCCCAATTTCCCTAGTAGTGCTTTTACAGAGTTCAACCACAGGATTTTATCGACACATGCAGGAAACATAAGATCTCGTAATCCCACTGGGTATGATTCTTGGGCTACAGAAGACCACAATCTGTATCAGTAGATCAGGAGTCTTCACTCTATTTTCTGAGATATTCCTCTTTCTGCAGACCCAAACTAACCAGAGTCATCGGCGCACTCACTGGGAGTCCCAAAAGAGATCTAAAACTTGTTTTCTACTGAAGTCAGAATTTTGGTGTTCACCCCCCCACCCCCCATTTCTGAGAGATTCAAAGCTGCTGCTATGGCTTTATATTGTAGATCTCCAAGGCTGGTGCAACCCTCTAGGATATTGTTATTCTATGAATCTTAGCTGTACTCGCTACGTGCCGTGATAGTGAATATGCATTGTTGAATTTGGAGAGCCCAGTTCAGATTTGGCTTTAGTCTTACTCCTAAGTAATCAAAACGTAACACCAGTTTGATTGGGTTGCTACCCACGTACATATGTCACTTATGATTTTTTTTGTTTCGCCTGGCTGAATATCATAAAATTCGTTTGAGCTATTCAGCTTAAAGTCCTGCTGAACACAAAAGGCATTAAAGTTGTTTAACAACTGTTGTAGCCCTGGGAGGCTACTCATTTTCTCCAGGACCCTACACAGCTTGCCCCTAGCGACCAAGTCAAAGTCAGCACGTAGATTTACAAAGGCAACATATAGTGTGCCCCTGTTGATTGACGTCTTCCGGAAAACAAAAGTAAAGCAGAAAACCTGGTCAAGAGTGCTAACATTGCTCCTAAAGTCCGAATGGAAATCTCCCAACATATAATTTTCTTTGATCCAACTTGTAAATGAGCGATTACTTGTTTACAAACTATCTTTTGTACAGCATTGATCAAACTAATGGGCCTATAATTGCCAGGATCATTTAAATGAACCTTCTTGAATATTGGTATGATCTTGGCAATTGTCCAGGAGGAAGGAATCTCCATACCAAGCAGAACTGCACAGGAAAGAAAGGAAATTTATATAAGGGCCCACATTTCGGAGTGGGCCATGTAGAGATAATTTGGGATCTTGTCAGGCCCTGGGCTCTAGACACAAAACAGGAGTTAATTTCTACTAAAGTTTCACTCAAGTCAAATGCTAATTTACTTGACTGACTTGGGCTGGAGTCAAGCAAGGGATCCCCACTATCCTGATCCCGATCTATGCTACAAGAGTATGGATTGCTAAAGTGGGCTACTCAATCTTGTGGTTGGAACACTATTCCAGAACTCTTGGTTCCCTTGGCACAAACTAATGCTGGTTTCTTAAGAGATTTATTATCTTTGGCTAACAATGCGCCATGCAGGTTTTCCCAAAAGGTACTCTCCCATTTGCTCTTGGCCAATTATCTCCAATAAAGCGATCTACACCTCATCAAATCAGTCGTACATTTAGATTGGGCTGTTGCTGGATGCTCTACTTTTGCTGTCCTGCGTACTTTAGTATATACCAGGCCACCTCCTTTGGTTATTACCATCATCCCATTTATCTTGAGATAACTGTTCCCTTATCTGTGAATACAGAACTTTATTTTCCTCCAATACAGTTTTTCTTTGCTAAAGGGGGAGGGTGATTAAGTTCGACTTTCACCTTAACCTTCCTGAAAGCCAGGTCCAAAACTTTAAGATGCTCAACAACCTAATCCTACCAAATGGCTTCGCCGCCATTAGTGTGGGAAAGGTCCCCGATAGCCTGTCTACTGATGATCTGGGGTTTCTCTGCCATACTTCCCACTAGTGTAAAAGACAAAGCATTGTTGTCGCTGTCCGTCCTCTCCAATACTCCTGTATCCATCAAAAAGATTAAAGGCTTAAGTGAACTAGAAAATAGTCAATTTGACCCAGGCTATTAAAAGTAATCTTGCCTTGCCTGTCTGAGGGTGTTCGTCCATTAGCCGCTCGTAGACCAAAATTGAGCGTCTGTGCAAGCACTTCTGCTGGTCTAGGTGACCAATTCACAAACGAAAGTTCTGTCTGCAGGATATTCAACTGCCTATCTTAATCTGATGTCAAATCAGTGGGGAGTGGATTTGTTACTGTCATGGGGTCAAAGGTTGTATTAAAATCCCCAGCCACTATTAAACAGCTTTTTCAAGTTATCCCGGAAAGGGTGTTCTCAAACACATTTCTCACATTGCAAGCTTCCACCGGATTATATACATTGGAAACAGCATACACCTGAAGGAAGCACCACATTAGCTGCAAGTACATCTGAAGAGTTAATAGTGATAGGGCTAATTGTGCATTGGAGCAAGATCTTAACCCACATTGCTAATCCGCCCCCACCCCCTCTCGGAGGGTTTTCCCCACCGGACTGTGCCACATTTATACAAAAAAGATGCAAATCCATCCCTAAATAAAAGAACAGTGCACCTAGTCTCCTGAAATACGTAAATATCATGGCCTTCTATAAATTGTTCTGAATCTAATGGACAGCATTTTACTAATCCCTGCTACATTTGATTCAGTGGGCCTTCAGTGTACCTACCAGGGGCACATATATTGGGGGATTCAACAAACTGTCTACTAGTAGTGACTTCTACTTAATACCCCCAATTGCTTTCCTGTTCTTCACCCCTTAAAAGGAGATCACCGTTTCTACATTCTATTATGTTACACGACCTTCCATTGAAAAGTCGCGTGGGTATATTCGGGGCCCTAAACTCAAAATGTAACAGTTCTCCCTCACAATTCCTCCTGCTTGAATTAATTCTGGGTATACTCTTTCTTCCCAGTCAATTTGTTCTATTGAAATCCCTAAGTTCAGGTTTTCCCTGGTCATTTTTGATAGTACCATTTGCGAATTTACATTTGGCTTCAGGATCGATGAGATCACTTGATTGAGATTTGGGTGTTAGCATTACAAATTGCCCGTTCATCAATAGCAATTAGGCCCTCCACCAGATCTTTGTGTATAAAGATTACCTTCACCACATCAAAAGAACACGTAGCCTTATGGCTAGAGGGGTCGACCTTGGACCTGGTAAACTGAGTCTCGGCAATGATGCTCAACATCCTGCGGTTCTGGGCAAATCACTTAATCTCCCAAGAAGTGATCCCTTCAGGAGGCGGGATCGGGGGTTCTGATCAGAGATGGCACGCCACCGAGTCCAAATTTACATTGCCCTGAACACTCGCGTCCTAGAGCGATGGGTTTTCTGAGATGGTCCCACCCCCCCACTCCTGGCGCTTCGTTCGGATTCTGCAGGCGAATTGTTGAAATAGGAGGCTTTCGGAGTGTGTGGTCAGATTGTGTCAGGGGGTAGGATTCTCTAGGGCCAATGGACACATCTGTGTCTTTCACTTGGTCCCCCACTTCAACCTTTTTTTTCAGGCTTTCGACAATTTCAAAGGCAGAGATACTCCCTCTGTCCACAAAGTGAGCCCATTAAACTTTCCAACACCTTCAGTGATGTCACTGACCAGGACATGATTGATGTAATATGTGAGGTCATAAGCAATGCATTGCAGGGACGTAAGGTACAGGTAGCCCAGGTAACTATAGCTGCTGAATTTCATTGGTTTGTACAAGTGAAATGTGGGCCTAACTATAATGCCCCTGTAACCTTTGGGTTTTTCAGAGGAAAAATAAAGTGAAATATATATATATATATATATATATATATATATATATATATATATATATATATATATATATATATACACACACACACACACACACACACACACATATACATACATATATACACACATGCACACAGATATACATATATAAACACACACACATACAGATTCACACCAAAGCATGGTATCAGAGTCAAGTTATGCTGCTTACTTTTATAGTACTGACACGCTAATTATGTGGGCTGGTGATGTGTGATGGCTTTACCCCAGATTGGCTGAGGTTTACTTGGTGGTGGGTTTTGGGTAGATTTTTGGGTAGGGGGAGGTGGTTTACAGGGGACAACTTTCAATTAATATGTTTTTTGTGCTTCTAAAGCATTAGCTAGGAGTTGAGAGGGATTGATATGGGGGGCTAGAGAGATGGGAAAGTTGTGCCATTTATGGGGATTACTTAACAAGTAGTAATTATATTTTCATCCTCACATCTCCAAGCTTCCATTTTTTGCTTCTGTTCTGTGGCAGTCTTGCAGCGTGTGCCTGTGCATAGTGACAGGAGGGGGCACATTTGCATCTGTGGGCATTCCTTTGTGAAACGTGCAGGGAATCAAACTGGCCAAGAGGCCCCACTCCTAAAAGCAGCTCTAGTTTAATATTCATAGAATACAGATGAAATAGGGAAATTGGGCAAAGGGAGTTGGGTGGGGTGGGGGGTTGGTCAGCTGCTGCTAACTTAAAGAACGTTGTACCGAATTGGCTGTCCAGAGATTTTAGTTGTTCATGTTGAGGAAAACTGTTTGATTCATTTATCAGGAGATTGGTAAGGTTTTAACAGAAGGCTTGTTTGTGTGGGGGGAGTATTCAGGTTTAAGTCTGAATTTGTTTTTAGGGGAGGTGATGAAGAGTGGTTGGAAGATTAAGGTGGGGGAAGTAGACAACCCTTTTTATATAGGATGACAGATAGGCTTGAAAGGGAATGAATGACTGGTAAATCCACAATATGGAAAGTAAAAGTGGGGGTGTATAGTTTGTGCTCTGTATTAGATAGGATTGAGTTTAGGCAGTAATGCGATATTCCAGATGTGCATTTCTCATTCCCATCATTGTAAAGTGACCATTAACACAATAAGGGGAAGAGCATGTTGGGATTATGTTTTCTACTCCAAATGTGGCTTGTGAGAGCATGTACAGCCCTAGTCTCCCCCTTGGCTTTTTATGTTAGTTGAGGCAGTTAGGTGACTGCTATAGCAGAGATTGACTGGGCTCTCTGTGGGTATGGCTTGTAGTATTTTAGAAACAGTGCACAGAAGAAAGCTACATGTGTATGCCCTTTCCTGCACACCTAGAGGTCTTGCGTTTTTTAAATCTTTCTCACCCAAAATGACATTTTCCAAGGGATGATATACAAATGACAGAACAGCAATGTATTATGCTCAACCGGATAGGTACACTGTGTACATATTGCTAGTGGTGTGATATGACAGCTGTGGTGTTACGGAGGACCCTTTATGAAGAAATTTGTGAATACAAGGTTTTAAAACATTGTGTTAATTAAGGTGTTCCAGGAGGATTTACCTTTTCTCATGAATGAAAGATGCACAATCCACGTTAATGGTAGCACGGAGTGGTGCGGTACAAATTTCGTGAATGTAAAGATACACTTTGGACATCTATTTAAATTTGACCTCAAGGTCACTGCACAATTCAGAAGTCAATACCAACAATTATTTAAGTTAATTGCCCAAGATAACTTATAGCATAATCTCCCAATGCTAAATGGGCAAGGAAGCCGACCAGCTGGAGACATGGTCAACAAAACCGGGAAAATCATACACCTGTGATGAACAGGCAGTACTTGTCAAAGGAGAATCAACAAACATCTGGAGAGCAAGAAGGGTTTCCAAGTGCTACATGAGAGAACCAGATTGGTTCCATGAGCTTTTCAGGTCGTTAATTAGACATACATGGGCAAAAGAGAAAATTTAGCAGAGGTGAAGTCTGTGGTAGTTTCCCGGTGCCTTAAACAGGACAGAGATAACCGATGCCATTCTAAGCTTCAATATACAGATCCTTCTTTGGAAAAATGCAATGTTTCCTGGGAGCATGTCCCTCTCGGGCAAGCTTTGCACTGTATCAGAAAAAAACACTTTAACCATAGAGCCAGGAGTGTCTTGGTGAATCCCAAATGGACTAGGTCAATGTTCACTATGTGGACTGCCAGCGCCTTATTTATCACACCGAATAAACAATCTAATTTAAAAGATTGTAAAGATCATAGACATGACACTTATTCCAGTTATGTGCTTGTTTTACTCCTACATCATGTTAAAGACTTTTTCTTTCCCATTCCAAGAGCAGACTGAGTGCCTAAGCAGCAGCAAGGACACGATGTAACGAAATGGTGGCAGGCTCTGCCATAAATCACTCAAAAGCTAATCTAAGGTGTTCAGATTGTTTTACGACATTGTTGAGTAGGATTGATTGAGATGATAGGTTTCAAAGGTGCTGGTGTTTTTTTTCAAATGCAAACAGGTATTTTCTTGTGAGAGGACTAGGAAGTAACATTGACTCATACGTTTTGGAAATTACTGTATTATTTTGGGGACTTTAGTGGGTGATTTTTAAGCATTTCACTGTATATTAATATTTCCCACTAACCAAAAAAAAAGTGATGACAATACTGAATGTGTCATGTAAAAGCTTAGAATGCAAACTTGCATAGTAGACATTGTCTCAGAAGAGGAAGTAGGAGTGGATTTCTTACAGTTTGATGAGAGAACGGCGTAAACCTTTAAACAGGAAATAGTAGGTGGAAGAGAATCGCATCATAATTCTACTGTAACGAAGCACCCTTAAATGAACAGAAAACCTAAAAATAAACAGTTTCTCACGATGGTAGGGCGTCTTTGATCTTCATGTGGGAGATGTCGCTGTACAGCGCAATAGACACCACTTCGTCCATGGGGCAGATGAGACCATATTCTTCAACGCCATTTTCAATAACAAGTGGATCGGACTTGTGCGGGTCAAACATGACATTGTTGGGTGTGACAATCATAACGCCACCTACCACGCCCTAAAAAAAGAAAGAAAAATAAACGCATATTATTTCCAATTATCTTACTAAGGAAGTCGTTCATTACACGACATTAAACATTTCTGCGTAGCTCCTTTAGAAAACCGCATTTTACTTGACAGTGCCAACCCAAGCCAATAAATCATGTGAATAACATTCACAAGAGCCTTATACAAATGGACTTCATAGCTGGTTTCCTGGCAGTAAAGTTGAAATCTTTAACTTCATCAGGAAGGAACAAAGGACTCCAAATGGCACAGCTAAATCACCATGCGTACTGCTGCTGCACTTGTGGATTGAGGTGAATAACTTGACTATCCTGACGCAAGCGAAGGTCTTCATTGTGCTAGAGACAAAAGGATGGCTGCTGAGTGCCAACAGATCAAGGTACCAAATCAGGAATAATCAACATGGAATTATCAAGATCGCTTATGGGCTATCCTCCTGCACCTTCTGCTAGACTTTCAACAGAAGCAGAATTAGTGGAAATGCATACAGCAATGCCGTGAGGCCAGCCGACCCAGGAGGCATCTCATGGGGGAATCATTCAAAGAGAAGTCCATGGTGCAAATCAGAGTGCACGTCTTGTTACAGACTGGGCAAAGATATCCAATTACGGACACTTCAATTTATAAAAGTTTACTTTTGTCATTTCTGGATGTACTTTCCACTCATGGACCTCCAGTAAGCATCTACAGTCATGTTGTGGAAGGCTGAAAGGTGAGCAGCTACCAGGAACACCCCAGTCATTGTGTTGGACGTGGCCCTTTTTGCAGGGTCAACCCTAAACGTTTTGCCTTTCTCCTAGCCTTTTTTCCTGACATGGTGTTGGTGGTTTTAGGCCTCTGAGCACTTTAACACTGCTGTCCAGTGTAAAGTGTGTGCGATCTCGGTGTTAAATATGGTAAGATTGGTCTACACCTGTTTGGGCTATTTAATTTACCGGTCAGTCCCTTGTAAAGTGGTATCTCATATACCCAGTGCTGGTAAATTAAATGCTACTGGTGGGCTTGCAGCACTGATTGCGCCACCCACCAAAGTAGCCTTCCAAACCTATCCCAGGCCTCTGTTATTGCAGGACCTGTGCGCGCAGTGCTACTGCCGCTGTGACCTGGCACCTAAAGTGTGTGCCAAGTCTGTGACCCCCCCTTTTACTGCATGTCAGTCACCCCTAAGGTAGGCCCTAGCTAGCCCTATGGACATGTACCTTAAGTGTGTGACATGTCCTGGTAGTGATAAACAGCCATTTTGGTTTCTCACTACTGTGGGGCGGCCCTCCCATAGGAATACATTGGGAATTCTCTGATAAGTGTTTCAGTGGTAATTCCTAATATGAGAGATGCAGCATAGTCCAGTTTGGTATATTTGGAATAGTGATAATAAATGCTGCGATGGTGTGCACAGATTTATTATAACTATTTTAGAAGTGCCACTTTAAGAAGTTGGCATTTGTGTGCTATGGGTCTGCCTGCCTGATGTGAATTGCATGTCTGGCTTGTGAGTGACAGGAGCTGGGAGAGTTTGTGGCTCCAGGAGGAGCAGGGTGAGTCAGCACTAGGCTGAATGGGGCATCTGCATTGGGAGCTGTGCCCAGCCTGGACAATGCTGGTTCCGCCCCTGTGGTGTGTCTGATCACTGAGCGCCACCTGACAAAGGGGAAGAGGAGCTTGGAAAACAAAGTGCTCCAATTCCCCCCTGAACCAGTTGCATCTGGTTCCCCCAAACCCTACACCGCAGACAAAGAAATGCCTAATATAAATACACGGGCTGTGACCCCATGAAGTGGTGCTGTGCTTGTGTTTACTTGGAGGGGACCCTCTGCCAGAAGGAACTGCCACGGGACCCAGCTGCTGTCTCCTGGGGGTCCCTGCGTGCTGGCCGGCCTGCCTGGCTGCGCTGTGCTGTGGTCTCCCCAGCACCATGGACTCTTTAGCCTACCTACTTGCTAGCGCCTAGTGAGGGCTTGGCTTTTATTTTGAAGAGCGCATTGCTCTTTGTTGCTGAGAGGAGCGCGTCTGTTTTTGGCCTGCAGTGCTGAGCTGCGATTGATTGAGGGAATCCCGACATAGGGAATCCCCCCGCATTGCTGGTTTCTTGCGGGAGCCCACCCCGGTTTATGCTATTTACGAAAGGGAGCCCAACCTGCATTTGGATATTTGTGGAACTGGAGCGGGAGCCTACCCCGCAGGCTCGTGTCCCCTGAGGTGAGCCCTTGCATGGGCTCGTGTAAATTCATCGCCGCGGCCGAGCCAGAATTCGAGCGGCCGTGCCGGACTGTGGGCAGGGACAGAAGTGAGGCAGAAAGTGTGGCGGTGGGTAAGCAGAGCTCCCGTGCCGGTGAGAGCCCAGCAAGTACAGGAGACTGAGGAGCCTAGGTCAAGGAGGGAGCCTACCCCGCCTTCGTGTGGACCCAGGAAGTGCCGCCTGCAGCCTAGCATGACCAGAGCTTTGCAGGCTCCACATTGAAGTCCCAAAGAAAGGAGCAGAGGTTTCAAGGAGTCTCCGGTGAGTGAGGGCTCCCAGGGGGAATTAATCAGGACACATTGTCGGTGTCTATCCCCCCGTCCTGAAACGGGCCCAGTGAGCAGGGCTCGATGTTACGCCCCAGAAGAGTCCCGTTACCAAGGAATTCCCCTTTGGGCATTTCTTTTGTTCACTCTTGAGGCCCGAGTCGTGGCAGGGCCCCCGTTAGCTTCCCAGCTCTGCTGCCGTAGCGGGCTGCTGCAACGTGGGGCAAATTTTAATTTTAGAAGTCCCGGAGTGGGGCTTCAGTGGCACAGCTAGTGCCAGGGCTCATTTTTGTGCTCTGCTGCACGGGAGGGGCGTGGGCAGCCGCAACTGGGGGCATTCTTTCTTTCTGGAGGAACAAGGACGGGGTGAGACACACTCCTGCCCAGCGCATTGCACACATTTCGCTTTTGCTGCATTAGCAGCCAAAGGGCTACTTGAGAAGCCCTACCCTTGCGCCCTGACATTTGGACATAGGGCATTGGAGCCCCAGTGTATGGCCGGTTACCCTGGGGGGCTGTTCAGTAATTATGCTAAGGTGCTGTGTGCACTTGATGGGTGTACTGGTAGGGCGCAAGGCCCTAAGGTGATGTATGCACCTGGTCAGTGTACTGTGGTGCACTGCTGATTTATGCTCATAGGAGTTATGCATACTGTGTTTGATGTGTAATGTGATTTATGCGTAATGTGGGAGTTAAGCCTGATGTGATAATGTTGAGGTCATTATGATACCACTAGCTATTCGTTGTGTTTTAGTTTTTACTACTTGTGTTAGTGATGGTTCTGACAGTGGCCAGATTGGCCCTGTCCTGTATATAATCTCCTGTGAATATTGCCTAGTGCGAGTTGGCACAGTCTAAATGTGTGATTATGTTTTTAATGTGTTTATGATAATACAAAGGCTATTTTCTATATAACCTTGTGTGGAGTTTCTTTTGTGGTGTGCCTAGTGTGTTACTGCTGTGTGTGTGTGTGTGTGTTGCGCAAACGCTTTACACATTGCCTCTGGGATAAGCCGGACTGCTCATGCCCAGCTACCAAGAGGGTGAGCAGGGGTTATCTTCAGCGTATAACTCCCTTGCCCTGACTAGAATGGTGGTTTCTGCCTTGCTTTGGCGGAAGCCTAAGCCAACCAGAAATCCCATTTCTAACATTGTGCCACTGCGACAACAGAATATCCCCAGAACAAGATTTATTAAGCCCACTGCATTGGTTGATACAATGGATGGGGGTGGTGTTGTCTGAAAGAATCTGATTGATGCGCTCCAAGAAGGGAGACCGAAACACCACCGAAGAAAGATGGACCACACATGGCACAGCACGTTAATGGGTAGAGACCGCTCCGACAAAGACCAAAACTCTCACACCATCATGTCGCGCAGATCGGTACCCTAGCCCAGCAAGGAGGTATAGAAGAGCCTGTGTCTACGAAGCATATGGCACCCGGTTGGAGGAGTGCTTTCCTTAATGCAGATCCAGATAAACAGAATTAAATCTCTGCAACCTAGCAGAGATGCTCACTTGATGCTGGAGCCACTGCTGTTGTAGGCACCACTTTAGGGCCATCATACCACTTCTGGCACATGGCATCAATTTGATGGATCTGGCCACAAGGTCAAGCACCTGTAAGACAGGCAGATCTGAGATGGAGCAGAGTCAGAAGTCTCTGAATCACCTAGAAAATAGGAAGGGGGGGGAGGCCGGCCTTTGAGTCATTTCCCTCACTGCCCATATGAATGAAACCTCTGATGGAGTGAGAGGAGATTTTTGAGATCGTCTGTAAATTCCAAGTAGAGGAGAAAAGTTATCGCGGAGTATGGTGCTCCTTAACCAGGGTTGACCTCTACGCTTTTAAACTGCCAGTTGTCCAACTTCAGAAACTCCAGACAAATGCAGTAAAACTGCCACAACTTCTAGCACTTAAGTAAAGACGTTTACTTAAGTGCTAGAAGTTTGAATAGTAGGACAGCGAATCCATAGTGCTGGGACAACACATTGAAAACCTGTGTTTGGGGAGGATAGGCAGTTTGAAAAAGCATCCTGGTGGTTTACGGACACCAACCGACTCCTCACACGGAGGGCTACAAGATCTTGGCTCCAAGAGATCATGTTGAACTTCTCCTGTCAAATCAAAATGTTCGAGAGGTAATGGATGAGGATAGATTTCCAATACCGTTCATCTTGGGCACAAGGAAGTACAGGGAGTACATTTCTGTGCCCAATTATTCTTCAGGCACCACCTCTATCACACCTTTGTTCACAAAGACAAGGGTCTTTCCCTCCCAACTCGAGGTATATGTCAGAGTACACACTTTTTGAAGGAATGTGGTCAACAGGGATGGAGGTGAACCTTAGAGAGTGGTCCATTATGATAGGATTATCCACGTGATTCAGTGATAGTCTCACAATTGGTAGATAAATGGTGGACCCTCTGCTTAGAAGACTATAGTACTGGAAGGAAGGGCATAGGGAGAAATATTCTGAGGCAGCAAAGCTACCAGAGTGCAAAGGAGACAAAATGTGCTACTGGTCATGGCCTTGCCTAGATCCACCCCTACACTGAAGGGAGCAGTACATTTGCTGGGGCATCTGGTTTGGTTGGGAATGTCACAAAAAGGAGACTGTTTGTTGTGCCTAGCCTCAAAATGTTCTATACTGTAGTTGGAACTGCCACACTGAAGAGGCTATGCCTAGCAGCCAAGCAGTGGCAGTGCTGTTCTAGAAGTGTGCTAGGAAGGAGTCGGCCTTCTCTCCAAACAATCGCTCATCTGGTATATTCACAAGGGTTGCCTCCACATCTCCCAAGAAGCTAGTGTAACACATCCATGCATGACGGCGCAGTAGAATGACGGTGCCAATGGATGAAGTCATGACATCCATAGAGTCCAGACCGCATTTCAGGATATGATTAGAGACATCAAAACAGGTGTCAGCTAAATTTCACATGTGGCCGGGTACGTTGAGGATGACAATTTGCCAGCTACATACAGATGTCAGCAAGGATACTCTCTTGTGGCATTTTGCAACATGGTTTTAAACCTTAATTTTTTTTGAGATAATTTATCTGTTTGTTGGCAAAATGCAGAGGAATTATGGCCATGAAGTACAGAGCGGTTCAGACCTACATTGGAAAGCAGGAACTGATACCACCATGCCAGTAGGCACCTAATATAGGCACCTAATATACTCTGATGTGGTCCTTTGAGCTGTACTCTGCCCTTCATCTACACAAGTTCTGCTCCAACCCTGCCCCTTCAAACCATTCTTCCAGGGTTTGGCCTCACATTTAAGTTACTGGTAGAGTTGATAGATCCCAAGGAGCTTCTAAGCCGCATGGCCAAAGAGTCAGACATCGACTGATTTCTGGAACATGTGGTTTTGCTTTCTTCCTTTATATGTTTGGGAATCCAAATTGAAACAGTCAGCTGATTGGTCAATCTGCAGATATTTGACAGAATGCCCCCAGGCCTTCAAATCTTGCAAAGGCAGGTTAGAGTGAGGCAGTCAAGTATGCAAAAGCAAAACAGTTGAGAATTGCCTTAGTAGATGCAAGGATTGCCAAAATTATACAGAAATGGAAAATCTGGACATGCGATTTTCATGGTTAGATCCATGGAATTTCTCAATTATTTGTAAGTAAATAGAATACAAAAACACTCTAGTGCAGTGGAAGTTCCTGATGCTGGGCAGAGAGGCTCCGCCCTACCAATTTAAGAAGGCATATGGATGGTAATTGTACAAAGCAATAACATCCACATTTATTTTCGAACGCATCAACGCAGTCAGTGCCTTCGACTCACTACCCAATTTGACTATCACACAATGACATCAGGCAGGCGTATGCACAATTGCCAATAAAATGGTTTTGGTGATTTTATATTTAAGCAGCCACTAGGAGTTGACATGAAGCCAGCCAAGTCCTACAATACTTGGGGGCCCTCAGAGACTGTCCACTAATGACATGAGGCAGTATCATGTTTTGAAGCAGCCCCAGGCCTGTACAGAAAAAGCCCTGTACTTCCTGGGGCTGTTTGTCAATTCATTTTAAAGCTGCCTCACTCTCTCACCCCCCTTCCTGAAGTCATCGTAGAGGCGGTGTGGTCAACAAGCATAACTGACCCCACACAACACTGACTTCTTGGGGAATGGAGGTGTTCGAGCAGGCTTTTTGTGCTAGAAGCTAAGGGCATGCCAGTCCGTCAGGAGTTCAGTTCGAGTTTATTACGTGACACCACATCCCTCCTAGACAGCCTACATAACATAGGACTCTGCCAGATCGTGACCGAGCCCACACACTCAGGACACACCCTCGACCCCATCTTCACCACAGGAAACTCCATCACTTTCAGCCACCCCACCGAACTCCCGTGGACAGACCATCGATGCATCCATTTCACCTTCAGAATATCCACCATCCAGAGAACCCAGCACCTGCTCCCACGCAAAAAATTGGACTAAAATAACCAACGACCAGCTCATCACATCACTCTGCTACTTCACCCCAACCATCGCGGACCACGACGACCCAAACACCGCAGCCCGAACCTTGCACAGATGGATCTCCGACTGCGCCAACACCATAGCCCCCCCTCAAGAAGAACAAGACGACACACGCTAGGAAAGCCAGCTGGTTCACCACGAACTCCGAGAGTTCAGATGCCTCGAAAAGGCCTGGAGAACTCCAAATCTACAGAAGCCCAAAACAACTTCAGAGCCCCCACCACCAACTCATCAGAAATACAAGAAAGAAAGCGGTCAAAGACAGAATCTCCATCCATGCGCACAACAGCAAAGAACTCTTCAGCATCATCAAGGAGTCCGCCCAACCCATCAGCGAGTCTACAGACATCCCTGCCTCACAAAACCACTGCGACAAACATAGCACCTTCTTTCACCGGAAAATCAAGAACATTTACGACAATTTCGACAAAGACAGCCAACACACAGAACCCTCACTAACCACCCGACACCTTGAAGCCAATGATTGACAACTGGAAAGCCCTCACCACCAAAAACACACTGAAGACAATCCACTCTGGGGCCCCCACAACATCTTTAACAGAGCCGCCATCGCCCCCATGCTTCGCCACACCATCAACCGCTCCCTCGCGAACACCTCCTTCCCCTACGACTGGAAGTACGCTGAGATCAACCCCCTCCTCCTGAAGAAACACTCGGCGGACCCCACCGACCTCAAGAACTACAGACCCATCTCCCCGCTCCCGTTCCCAGGGAAAATCATCGAGAAAGCCATCAACAGCCAACTTGCCACCTTCATCGAAGAACACAACATCCTTGACTCCTCCCAATCTGGCTTCAGAAAGAACCACAGCATGAAAAACGCCCTTCTTGCCGCAACAGACTACATCCGCTCCCTCCTGGACGGAGGAGAGACAGTAGCCTTCATCCTCCTCTACCTTTCAGCGGCTTTCGACACAGTCTCTCACCACACCCTAACACGCAGACTTCGCGACGCAGGGATCCGGGACAAGGCCGTCGATTGGACCCGCTCATTCCTCTCTGGCAGAATGCAGCGGGTCAGACTCCCTCCCTTCCTCTCGGACCCCTGCGAAGTCCCCCAAGGATCCTACCTCAGCCCCACGTTGTTCAACATCTACATGGCTCTGCTCGCTCCCATCGTCCGAACCCACAGACTCAACATTCTTTCATACGCAGACGACACCTAACTCATCCTCTCCCTATCCAACAAACCCAACGCAGCCAAACACACCTTTGAAGAGGGCATGGGAGCAGTTGCCAAATGGATGAAGAGCAGCTGTTTACAACTCAATATCGACAAAACAGAAGTACTCATCATGGGCCTACACCCGGATGCTTGGAACGACACCTGGTGCCCCCCGCCCTCGGAAGCCCGCCCACCTCCACAGACCACGCACGCAACCTCAAAATCATCCTGGACTCCGAACTCAAAGTGGACCACAAGATCAACTCCGTTGCATCCTCCTGCTTCCACACCCTCCACCTCCTACGCAAGACCTTCAAATGGATCCCCCTCGAACGCAGAAAGACCATCATACACGCCCTCGTCACCAGCAGACTTGACTATGGCAACGCACTATACACCGGAATCAACAAAAACCTCACCCGCAAACTTCAAAACATTCAGAACGCTGCCAGACTAATCCTCAACCTACCACGGCACTGCCACATCACCCAGCACCTGCGCACACTCCACTGGCTCCCCATCGAGGCAAGAATCACCTTCAAGATTCTCACCCACAAAGCCCTCCACAACACCGGACCAGCATACCTGAATAGCAGACTCACATTCCACGCACCCCAAAGGACCCTACGACCAGCCCAACTTTCCCATGCCATGGTCCCTCACACCAGGAAGTCCAGATCGGGAGGCCGCTCCTTCTCCTTCCTTGTGGCCAGAGCCTGGAATGCCCTCCCACTCCACCTCAGACATCACTCCCCAACTTCACAAGGGACCGCAAAACATGGCTCTTCGATAGACCTCCTTGATGGACAGGACCCTGCACCTCCCCCCCCAGTGCCTTGAGGCCCTTACGGGTGAGTAGTCGCGCTCAACAAACCCATGATTGATTGACTGATGTTTAGACACTTTTATTTAAAACATGACTACACAAATGCAGTTTAAAATTGTGTATTAAAGTTTTACCCCATCTCCGTCACCACCCCAATCTTTCAAGTACAGACATGATCGATCTGATCATACAGCAGAACAAATAATCACTGGAGTGCATAATATCACTACATATCCATTCTTCCTTAGCCTCCAAGGACTCAACAATATCCTGGTAAATAGTCTTAGATCTAAGATCCTACATTACTATGTAAATCCCAAAGAGGATTACTTTTGTTCTTTCTAAATTCACCTCAAGCTTGTTGACCTCACAGTAGTTATTAAATCTAATCAGTTTCCTCTGTAAGGGTACTCGGGTTAGGTCTAAAAACGCCAGATCGTATGTATAAAGGAGGCACGGCACATGTCTGCCCCCTATTTTCGACAAAACATACTGTGTAGCAGCCAGCAGACCCGGGAGATTTGCAGGGTGCAAAGAGAACAACGTGGGGGCCAAGACACAGCCCTGCCTTAACCCATTTCCTAGCGGTATTCTTTCTGATCAAGTCCCATCCAAATCAAGCTTCACTTCCGCCCAGTTCCGAGAGTGTAGTTGCAGCAAGACTACTAATAAATATAGGGGAATATCCTGCTATCATGATTTATCCCAGAGTATACTATGATCGCCAAATCAAAAGTTGAGCTAAAGTCAACAAAACCACAGAACTAACTCCCCGTTTCGTATGCCTTTTCCCCCAGTGCCCACAAGCTGAAGCAATGATCAATCATTGACTGCCCAAGCTTGAAGCCCCTTGTTCCATTGGGACCATTTCATTGCACTCAATCCAATTCTATAATGAGATGAAATGAGAATGACCTTCGAGTACAATTTTTCACCACCATCTAGCAGGCTTAACAAGCTGTAGTTACAAGGTGTACCCATATACCCTTTTGTATGTATCCATTTTATTATTGCACCTTTCCAGCTGGGCGGAACTATACCAGCCTTTGCAATGGCTATAAAAACCTTTGAAAAAAAGTTGGCAACCACATAGGATTGGTCTTACATAGTCAGGACACAATTCACAACCCTGATGTTGGGTCACATGGCATAAACAGACACTCCACATGCTTCTGCTGTGTGTCCCGTTTCTGTTTGAGGCATTTCTGCTAGAGTGCTTTCGACTGTGGAATTGGACTGGTGTGCAGTACCTCAGTCTGGCTGCGCCACCAAATGCTGGAACTGGACTTGCCAAAGACCGGCCAGGACTCAGACGGAGGACAGACTTCCCTAGTCTCACCCTTGCCTGCCCTTTACTTGTACAGGTCAAGTAAGCCCGGCGTAGTGCTTTTCATTTTATTAATTTAAAATCAGACACTGAAACAGGTCTCTATCAAGCCCTATATTCATGCCCTTAACCCTTTCAACATTTAAAAATTGTGCAGCATTTTTGTAAATAAAGTCTTTACCGGCAAAAACGATGCACGATTTCTGAACAATAAATGTTAAAAACGTTAATGTAATCCTTAGAAATTTAGTGCCATATGTACACAATTTAAAGATTGACAGTTCCTAATTGCTATTCTTTGTGAATCTCAAATCGGGAATCACAATTCCTTATGTACAAAAATGTACAAGTTCCTAATGGGGTGACAACAGACCTCCCTCCTGAATAACAATGAGGTAGGGCAGAATTTGCAACCTATTAAGAATTGCTGCCATCACGGGGATGGTAGACTGCTGGGGTCAGCCGATCACCATGTCTGTGATTGCTTTTTAATAAAGCACACATTTAAAAACTGTTTTTTTTATTAATGCTCTAAAGAAAAACAGGATGCATTTAAAAAAAATAAGATGTAATGTTTAAGTAGGCAGTGGTCTGCTCCTAAAAAATATTTGTTTAAACATTCAAAGGGGAACGGGGGTCCATGGGGACCCCTTACCATCTGCGAATGGTTACCACCAACATTGAGGTGCCGGCATAAAAATTATTTTCTTCTGACCGTAATTTGGTTGCAAAAACATACGCACATAGCACTGCAATATAGTATTTGGAAGGGATGCCCTAAACATGCCCTTTCCAAATACTGAATCGCTAAACACAAATTACGAATCGGAAACATGCTAAAGAATCCAAATTTGTGCTCTTTACATATGGAAAAGCAATTTTTAGTCGGTAATAGCAGTAAACATACTTTCGTATATATGCTCCCAAGTTCCTATTTATATTGCACAGGTTTACTTACTCTTACATTCCCAAAGAGTGTTAGCCATTTACAAGTTGTGTTTCTGTATTTTTGTTTTTTGTGCAGCATATTGCTCTTATATAATGAATGTTTTGAACTGCGTCGCCTTCAGGTGATTGAGAGCTCTGCGTTGGAGGTTGAAGGAGTCACAGTACCTGTCTGTGTGTAAACAATCTATTCAGAATGCATGTCCTCCAATCCTTGGCCTCTCTGCAGAGCATCGAAAGCAAAATATTCTATCTGCAATTGTAATTCTGTGCAACATATTTGGGGTGGTGAAGTGAAGGAGATGGGGGGGGGGAGTGCATTCAGGAGAGTGAAAACAGGGTGCTGAACAGTGGTGGCCGGCACAGCTTGCGGAGGTAAGATAGTAAAAAATACAATAGAAAATAATAATGTACCTTCCCGCCGGATCCAGAGTCTCTGCTCCTGCTCTCCTTAAGTAAAAGGAAGCACAGCCAGGCCCCACTGACCAATCATAATGCTGTAATGCAGCGTTGTGATTGATAGGCACCCAGGCTGCCCTGACCAATCACAACACTACAATGCAACGTTGTGATTGGTTTTGAGCATCCTGTTTCGATGCTCAACTAGGCAATGGGGGCCTGGGCATGTCCTCCATGCAGTCTGTAATGCAGCCTGCATTGTGAACATAAAATGATAACGGAAAGTTATTATCATTTTATGTTTCTACTTCTAGTCTCGTGCTGCTTGAAAG
The DNA here is from genome assembly GCF_964204655.1 of Triturus cristatus. Classification (NCBI taxonomy): domain Eukaryota; kingdom Metazoa; phylum Chordata; class Amphibia; order Caudata; family Salamandridae; genus Triturus; species Triturus cristatus. Next base: position 967,249,792 of record NC_140589.1, read on the forward strand.
CAGTTGAGTGATGCTCCTCCACCACAGTGGAGGAGCTGCTACTGGTGCGGAAGAGGAAAGAGATGAGGTGCAAGATATGCTGATAGACGAGGTGAAAAAGTGTGTACATGTTGGACATTACTTTCAGATAACGGGTGTGATTAATAAAACTAACACTTCCATAGGCCTCAGTAATATTTCATTAACAGACTCAAAACTGCAACATTTTCAATATTAATTATTTGCAACAAACTCATTACTTTTATTCATTTATCTTCAACAGCTAACAACCATTGACAAACCAATAGTCCTGGATAGTTTTAGGTATGTGTCAGTTGATATGTTACATATCTGGATGCAGTAACAGAAAGACAGGAGACAAGCCAAAATTCTAATCTGGGGGCACACTATGGGAATTTCTGAAATGTAGTTTACATGATTATGCCTCACCCCTTTTAGAGAGCCCTCCACTTTTTTCATCCTACTTAAAGCCCTGTCTGCACATATTTCTATGACTGTTTGCAGCTAGCGGGTGGCTCCCCAAGTCTGGTTAGGACGTTTTCTTCAAAGTCTATACAACACACAGTGCAAGACATTGGGCAAGCACACACTTTAAAGGGCCTGAAGTTGTCGCCCTGTACAGTTTGGACACTACAGTAACAGTTGAATGTATTTAATACAGTAAGATAAGGGGCAGTTTTTTTATGTTTCAATTTTTTAGGAATTTGTCTTCACAACTAAACCATCCAGCACCCTTCTTTTGATAGCTTGTTAGTCAGGCTTGCTCACCTAGGTAAACTCATCCGAAACGATTACGCCCCACCACTTTCAAATGTCACCAACCACCACTTCTCTTGTGGTCCGACCCAGGTCACTTAGCTCCTCTGGCTCCCAAAAAATTAGGGAGTGCAGAAATTACAATAATTCAAGGCCACACTCAGACTATTAAAGTCATTTATCCAACATTTGAGTTGGGAAAACCCTTTAAAACACTCAACCTCAATGATACTTTGTCACCACTACACATTGGTGAGTCTATATTTGGAGGCCAAAAAGGCCCAAGTACTGGTTGAAAGGAATGTCCAGTTAACAATGTTTTTTTTTTTTTTTTTTTAAAACCTGTATTTGCACCAACATGGATCACAGCTATTCAGCCGACATCCCGGAGGTCCGGCAGCATGATAAGAACAACACGTGAAAGGGTCCATGGCTATAGAACAGGAGTAACTAAGGTTTAGTTTTTAAATTAAACAAAAAATGCAAAACAAAAGCAAGGCAGAGCATATAGTAAACATGCGCAAGTTCGCAGTAGGGGCGAGGTCCCACTCCCATCCGCAGGTCAGTGCAACACACCAAAGGAGTGGGGGGAAAAGCAGAGGTATGAACTCCAAGTTATAGTCAGTTGTACATCTGAAGTTGGAAATAGAGCTAGGGGGAAAGCTGCACATCGGGCGTTTCAGTAGCCGGGGGCACACAAATATCGCCCCTATAGTGGTTCCATCGCCCCATATCTTATGCCATTTCTTAGGGCGGCCTCGGGCACTGTACACCGTTTTCTCTCGGAACATGCCCCAGTGCATATTTTCCATCCATGTTACCAAGGTGGGGGGTCTCTGGGATCCCCACAGCTGCGCAATATCTCGCTCGCCACCATATTCCCCAGGGTCACCCATTGGGTCTGCGCGGCATCATAATCGGTGGGACCCCAGACATTCATTAGGCAACGTCTTGCCTCCGGTAGCAGTGCGATACCCGTGACCTCTTCCATCACATCATGAATTTGTTTCCAGAACTTTGTGATCTCCCCACATTCCCATATAATGCCCAGCATCCCGCAGCCTCTCTTGCATAGGCCATCTTCAGAAAAACCCATGTGGATCAGGCGGGGCCCCGTGACATAAACCCTGTGAAGTATCTTAAGCTGCACCAGCCTAAGTCTCGCCGGGATCGCAACCTCCTTCGGAGAGGAGATGGCATACTGCCAGTCCTCATCGTCCAGCTCGAGACCATCCCTAGTCCATTGTTCACGCACATCGAGGAGATCATCTGTCCGAACGTTAACAAGCTTCTTGTAGATCAAGGAGATTGTGCTCTCCGGCATATGGCCATCGAGAATCCTGTCCTCCAAAGGGGAGGACTCAGGCACGACCTCCCCCTCGGCAAAGACAGATAGCAGAGCATGACGCACCTGGGCATATCGAAAGTATTCAGTACCCCCTAATTCGTACTCCGTCTGCAGCGTCTCAAACGATTTCACCTCACCCTTAGCCAGCAGATCCCCAACTCTAGAAATCCCAATTAGGTCCCACTTCTCGAACCCTTTCGTATGCCACAATTTCCCCAATTTATCAGACTCGAAAAGCGGAGTAGCCCGGGTAAGCCTGTCCTTCCAACCCAACGAATTTGTAACCGCCTTCCACACATGCACCGCCGTCTTAGTTGGTCCTGTGAGGGACCCATCCAGCGATTTGGAATACAGCGCCCTTAGATAATTACCCCCTCGCAACAACCAGCGATCCATAGCAAAGCCAGGGTTTAACGCCGGACCATAAACGCCGTGGTTAATCGCTCCCAACTGGGTTGCCCAATAATATCTTCTGATGTCAGGGAGTGCAATCCCCCCGTCATACCATGGAAGGGTCAACTTTGCAATAGCTATAAGCGGTCGACCATCCCACAACAGCGAGCGCTGGAGACTCTCCACCTCACGAAAATAACTGGCCGGAACTAATTCTAGGGTATTCTGCAAGGCATAGAGAAATCGGGGAAGAGACATCATTTTAAACAATGCGGCGCGGCCCAGGAGGGAGAGCGGCAGCCGCCGCCAACCCGCAACGTCCCGTCGCAAGCGTGACAATGGAGGAAGTAGGTTCTTCTCATAGCGGACAGATGGATCGGTGGAGATATATATCCCTAAGTACAGAAAACCCTGCTGGGCAATCTGGATGGAGCAATTCCGCGGGACAATAGGGGTGTCTCCACTTAGAACATAGAGATGCGATTTTCCCCAGTTAATGGCGAGACCCGAGTTTCTACCAAAAGAATTCAAGACGTCACAGACCACGATGAGGGACTTCCTAGGTGAGGTCAGGTACAACAAAATGTCGTCCGCATACAAAGCAATGCGGTCCTCGTGGTCTGGCGACCATCGGATCCCCTTTATGTCTGGCTGCCATCTAATCCATGCCGCCAGTGGTTCAAGGGCGAGGGCAAACAATAGTGGCGACAGAGGACAACCCTGCCGGGTACCTCTCCCAAGCTCAAACGGATATGTCGCCCTACCGTTTACCGCGACTTTAGCCAAGGGTTCCTCATAGAGTAGCCTAATCCAGCCTATAAAACCCGGGCCGAAACCAAATTTTGTCAAAGTTTTTAACAATGTTAATGGAACTAATGTCCCTTTAAGTGCAAGCTTTCTAGGTACATTTCCTGAATAGTCCACATTGGAGGTCCTCGAGTGTGGTTTTTAACAGAGTTGCCATAAATGCTAACAATATCGTAACTGCAAGTCATGCACCTCAAAACAGAAACTTTGAACTACAAGCCTGGGTATAAGTAGACAACATTAATTATAAACAGCACAGATGATAAAGGATGGACTTTCAGACGAGGCTAAGCAATTCATAATCAATATATGGTCCCTGACAAAACTAGTTTGGAGACTTAACCGGTTAGCAAATGTGGGCCTAGGTTCAGCTGCTCCATCAAGCAGCAGTGGACACTAATATTTATGCTGGCACAGCATAGAATAGTTTGATTTTTAGCAATGGTTTAGTAAACTATTCCAGTAAAATTGGCATAGTGCATGTTCGTACGTGAGTACTCTTCAGTTTTGCATACACCTCGTTCCATTCATTTTCTTTTATACTACACCGACACCATGCAAAGCTAGGTAGTCTAAAGAAGCAGTGTATTTAGAGACTGGGGCCTTCCCAACAGATAGTCTTAGACCTTTCAAAGCCACAAGAGAAATTGAAAAGCATTCTGATCTATCCCATTTTGGCTGATTTATCTGGATCATATCGGTCCCATCCATTCAGCTAACTGATAGAAGTACTATTGGTAGCAATTGATTCAAGTTCTCAATTCATACGAGTTTCGCCTCGAAGGCTTACAGAGATTCAATGTCTGCTCTGGGAGTTTGTCTGCAATTTAGCAACCCATTCAAAGCTGAATTGAACAGCGAGAAAGACAGGGCCAATGGCATTAATAAACAAGCTTTTACTACTAGTGTGCTAAGTGCATGTATTAGTTGGTGCCATAATCTATATGGAGCTCAGGCAGCATTAATTAACTTGCCTAGGAGAGTCTTGTGAGGACACACCCTATACAAGATTCTCGTCAGAGTTCCTATGTATGTGTCTGGCTTAGATGATTCTGGGAAGGTGGTGGATGAAGATAAATTTTACTTGGAGAAACGTTTGAATGTTTTACAATGTAGCTAAGAAGTCAGTGACAAGGAGTCTAACACAAAGCACTCTGAAGTCGCCACTTCTGATGAGAAGGTTATCACTGTTGCTGATGGGTGGGTTTCCAAGGTTATGGACCTATACTACCAACCGAAAGGAGGGTTGAATGGGGCAATCCGGTGCACAGTCAGTGTTGTCCCCTGTGTTCCATCCAATCCAAATGTAAGTAGTGCTCCAAGGGAAAGGGTGTCAACCCAACACCCTAAATATTCTTAAATATAAACCCAAGCCCTGAGCACATACAAAAAGTGTCCAAGAAAATGATCTCCACGTCTTCTTCCAGTTTTGAGCCAGAATCCATTTTATTCTGAACGTCACAACAGCCTAACACCAGCCGACACACGTTTCGTCTTCGGGTTGAATGTCACCCTATGACTTCTTCAGGGCTGCCAAAAGTACAGGTAAACCTTGTGAATACTACTATTTAACTGCTAAATCCTAGTCCAATCTCAGTCCAGTAAAGCAAAATCGTGTGTCTTTTGAGGACACTTCCAGAGTATGAGAAGAAACGTCAATCCTCGTTTCCGTGAACAATAGCGGCGTACAAGCCTTGTATGCCGCTATTGTTCACGGAGGCTGTTGTGACGTTCAGAATAAAATGGATTCTGGCTGAAAACGAACAAGACATGGAGATCATTTTCTTGGACACTTTTTGTATGTGCTCAGGGCTAAGGTTATGGACCTAGTTCAGGAGAAAAGCCACAACAAGCAAGCTTTCGGACCATCTTACAGATCACCTGTCACTGTTCTTGGTGGAAAAATGCAACAGAACTGCTATTCCGCCTCCTCTACTTGGCTCAAAGAGAAAAAGACAGGTGACTATTGATCATGTCAAAAAGCACTACGTGGTCAGTCTTCTACAGCTGTCTGCTGCAGACACCAAGAAGGATTCACAGTAGTGCCTCCCAGCCTCTCCCTACTCTGAATACCCAAACCCTTGAACAAAGCAGTAACATTTCTAGCTAGAGTTTCCAACCAGAAATAATTGAACTCAACGCTACGCAGAACAGAATGCAGCCACCACAGTGCTACCAATAGGATAATGGCTACAGTCCAACGCATTTCCATGGTTTACAATGAAATTTCACCTGATGCTACATCATTTGAACTGGTACCATTTTGAGAGACCAATGATATTGAAAATGACCCTGGGTATTTCACAGAAGACTTTTCAACCCCTTCCGCAGTCACTCACAGAAAAATAGCTTTGGGTTAGTCAGTGGTTTTGTGACAAGCATGTGATTCCTCTGTGGTCCTATGCTTGGATCATTCTCTGATCTTTTTTTCATCCTGTAGTTAACAATACTCGTCATTCTGCTACTTCTGAATGGACACTAGGTCCGTTCAAGATCAATTGCCTCGCCTGTGGTTCGTCAACTACTACCACATTCCTCATCCACAGAGCCCATAGAGGTCTCTTTGATTGTGAACATTACAGCTTATCCTGTGCCCGAGGACATAGCCTGGGAAAAGGTTCCATATCACATTAGGAGGCCCACTGAGACATTGCAATTGCCTTATATGATAAAAGTTTCAATTAATGATGTTAGAATACCCAGTTCTATATCAGATGAGTGGGATAGTGAGACTCTGAAAAGAATGACTTACAAGCATATGATAGTTTAAATATTGAATATTTGAACTCTGCAAATTACATAGAAATATACTGATAACCATTATGCACATTATTTCATTAATAGTGATAGCTATCCTAGAGAAATTCACAATTAGACACTCACAATGTTCCTATTGTGTGTGCCTCCTGTGAGCCATCGTAATCTCTTAAATAAATGAAAGGAGATCTGAATGTTGTTTTTGCATTTGTCACCCCGAGTGGGAAGGGTATGCTCAGACGTGAGTCCCTTGCTCTCCATGCCACTGGAATCAAGCTATCCTGGCTGACGAGGGCTGAAAGCCCGAAACCGGTCCTAGGATGCTTGTTTCCAGTCCAGGGAGGACCTGGCTTGGCAGTTCGGGCTGGACTGTTCCCATGGGGCACAGGGTCAAGGCTGATTTGCATATGGCTGGGTTCAAACTGGAATGGCATGGTGAGCAAAAAAACGATGGATTTAGGCCCAGATCTCTGTACTGGGGTGAATGTATGACATTGTTCTGCATTCTGTCCATCAAATGTTGTTTTTGCATTTGTCACCCGGAGTGGGAAGGGTATGCTCAGACGTGAGTCCCTTGCTCTCCATGCCACTGGAATCAAGCTATCCTGGCTGACGAGGGCTGAAAGCCCGAAACCGGTCCTAGGATGCTGGTTTCCAGTCCAGGGAGGACCTGGCTTGGCAGTTCGGGCTGGACTGTTCCCATGGGGCACAGGGTCAAGGCTGATTTGCATATGGCTGGGTTCAAACTGGAATGGCATGGTGAGCAAAAAAAACGATGGATTTAGGCCCAGATCTCTGTACTGGGGTGAATGTATGACATTGTTCTGCATTCTGTCCATCAAATGTTGTTTTTGCATGTATTACAACATGAGCAGGCTCAGTTAATAGCAATAATACAACTAAATTGGACACTATAGACTTGATTCAGGTTTCGAGCCATGGCAACAATACAATGAAACACCCCTTTTTAAAACATAGAATTTGACACTCAAGCAAAAGAATGATGGCTGTAAAAGAATCTACATACATCGTATTAAGTATAGAACAAGTGAAGACACACCATTTACAGTCAGTGTCACTCACCATATTACCTGGCTCATACACAGTATTATTTAATCGCCCATTACAACCTTTTATTTTCACGACTGTCAAAATATCTCTATTGACTGGTATGAAATTCGCAATTGTTCCATTCGTGGATGTTTCCTTTTCCCACATATGTTTAAATGAAACTAACAATCCTGTGTACATTAGTTCCGCAAATTGTAGAAATCCCCTTGGACACTCCCTTCTGTGTGATACCATATTTCTGCACGTAATGTGCAGCGCTTTGATGTCCGGGTTAAACTGTGTTATATCCGTTTCCCCCATTGCATGTATACCAACACATCATGAACCTCTGAATAAAGGCTCTCATTTATTTTTAACAAATGCTACCTGCTATGGGTTGAAACTGGCCAGCCATACCTGGCAGCAATTTCAGAAACAAAGTGTTGTGGAAGGAGCTTGAATCCCACGCCTAGAAATATTACCCAGGAATATCTCTTGGTCAGGAGCATTAAACCTATGCATTTTGGAAATTTGAACAAACTATTGTCTTTTCTGTTAAAAAAAGAAGTCCCTTTGACTTCAGTGGTTATAGCTTATAATCTGCAGTCAGCCAGAACTGCTTCAAAAATTCAGAAGCTGCTATATATACGATACCGGACACATTTTGCAGATACCGTATACATGAAATTTAATTTGTCTGTGACAACTGGTGTTGTCCATCTTTTTAGGCACATTGGATATGGTCTGGTGATTGGATTTAAAGCAGTAATAGGACTGATGCCGTCATTTTTTCATTCTCTGTTCTCCAGCCTTTTTGGAGCATATCCAAACATTATACTGCTAATGAGCTGTGGTATCCTCATCTGTTTCCTATTCCGACAAGGAAAGCAACAACATGGAGTGACCTATTTAGCTTTACAAAGTTGCAGAGAAACTCTGGAACGCAACATGGGACATACTTGGCTATCTGAACTCAGCGAGCACTGGATGCTCACCTTTCACAAAATGGATGTTACACAAGTAAATCCTGTGTTCTGGGACATGCACTGTCCATCTGGGACCAGCTTGGAGATGCATCTGGGACATCTTCAGTGGCTTATCTTGATATGGAAGCAGTTATTGATCTTCTGCATGAGCACTAGAAAGAATGCCGAGCAATGTATCTGTTTCTTCTACAGGATACTATGTATGATAGATCCATATCACTGGTGGCGCTTTTCAACGGTGCGCTTGATGAATGGTTTAACTCGCTGTTATCTTTTGAACCCCTGGAGAGGAGCTTCAACTACCATTGAGTGCCTAAGATGAGCAACCAATTGCTTGTCCTTCAAATACACCGACCATTGACTATGAAAATATTCTGTATGGTTTCTGTAAAGATCACACGTATTCTGCTTGCACAACCGACGATGTCAACATGTCCTCTAACAAGGAATAAACTCAACAAGCAGGTCAACAAACGACAAAAATTCAGCAAATATACCACAAAGGCCTATATAAACTATATTCTTTTTCTAAGGTTCTTTTTAATTTCCAGTTTTTTTTTATTTTTACCGCATATTTTTAATTTGACCTATTCATATCATCTCTGGTATGTTTGATCGCCAACATGCATCAAATGTCCTAGACAGAGTACAATACATATATGATTTTATTGAAACAATGCAAGTCTTGACAATATTCGTGCCTCACTATTATGTGTATCCTTTTCTCATTTACATTTATAATGTATAAATGATCTTTGATTTAGGTCTAATTTATATATTTGATATTGAATGCTTTCTATTATACTTTATAAACATAGTTTGGTTAAGTGTGTATTTTATCTCCAATATTTTACATCTCAGCAACATGAGAGCATGGATTACCCTATACATTATATACATTTCTGATTGTTAGACAAGCCCTTATGACATTACAGTCAGACGTACAAACTGGGGATGAAGTAAAGCCCTTAAGGTCCGACTCCCTATTATGTAGGTCTCAATCCCATCTTAACCAACGGAGTTCGCCATCTTCTTCTCTCAAGCAATAGAAGTCGCCATCTTTAACGATTTATGGAGAATCATGGTCATGTCTGCTATTAGTTGCAGATGTCGCCTGATCTTATCTTTTTAAGAACTATGAAAGCGACAGGCCATTCAATTGAGGACACCGATCCAACAATCAATGCAACATTTTTCTGGGTCAAATGTCTACTTTTAATCATCCCAAGGTTAAGGAGTAAAACATGTAAGACATATAACCAAAATAGTGTAGTATGAATTGACGTCCTTTTACCTTATATGCTCAGAAGGAAACATCTGGGACGCATACCTTGATGCACATAATCTATGTCAGTCTTTCTTAAACTTAAGTCAGAAATTCTGATTTCTGATATAATTTAGTATATATGGAAGACAACATGTCAGAAGAGGTCCTTTGCCCACAATATCGACTGAACTTCTACAGGGATGGTCTCACCTACTGCCAGCACCCTCCGCTGATGCTATATCTCGCTTGAAGCCTGAAGCTCATAACGCTGAGCCTCGGAGGTTGACCGAATGAGGTCTGTGCATTTGCCTTTCGTGGGTAACATGATCTTCCCGCCTCTGTTGAAAAAGACAGCCTTTGTAACAAGGTATCAAGTGTGTCTCTTCTCCCTAAGAAACTCCAAACAGCATTCTGCTCGGTCTTTCATGCTCTTAGTGTAGCACACAGAAGTAGGCATTGGGTTGTTAGGTTTGGTTTTACACAACATTTTAAAACATGCTAGAAATGTTCATTTTAGTCTCATTAATCAGAACGTGCCCTCTTGCTATTTTTATAATACTACCAATCTTTGTTTCAGATGTCCTAAGAAACAGATTGTTCCTGTAGTAATAAATACTTTTAACTTAAAAGCATTCACTCTTCTTAGTACAGGGTGTGTGATACTGTGATTAACTAAACAAGGAGTGTTGCTGTTTCCACAGTGCCTCTGATCCCTTCATGGGATTGTTAGTAACCCAAAAGCAATGCTTCTTTCTCAATTACACATTGAGTAGTGTTTCACAGAGCTACAATAATCTGTATTCACATTCATTGCTGGTACATTGAACAGAATTTACCCATGGGTCGGAAAGCACACCTTGTAGATTTACACCAACGTCGCAACTTACACAGCAAATGTAGAAGCATTATTATCAAATACAATGTGTATCGAAAAAAGTGAAAGGGAGTCATAGCAGTGGGGGTTAAAAAAGCTCCTTACAGAAGGATAGAAAGTGTTGCATTTTTTGTCCTTTTATATGAAAATGATTCAGGTGGGTGGGTTCGCTAGTGAATCCAGAAAGATCTTCAAGCTGCAAAACTACACAGACAGGTAAGAAACTATTTGTTTTGCAGCGTGAATCTTTCTGGATTCACTATGCTGTGCATAGACTTTGTAGCGGTTTTCCTAATTTTGTGGCGGCTGGGTGGAAGATGAGCGTTGGTCATTGAAAATGTGTTGAAGCACCTTCTGTCCAACCTGTGCTTCCTTATTCATCTGAATGTGAACGTGTGCACAGATGCCCAAGTTGCCGCGAGACAAATGTCCTGGATGGGCGTGTTCGCCAGGAAGGCAACAGTGGCCCCCTTCTTCCTTGTGGAGTGAGCCTGGGGCCCCTCCGCTAGCTCCTGTCCAGCCTGTTTGTGGCAGAATTGAATAGTGAGGGCAATCCACCTCGCGATGGTGCCCTTAGTCACTGGCCTACCCATGAAGCTTGTAGCAAAGGACACAAACAGCTGCTTCGACTTCCTGAGTTCCTTGGTTCTCTCAATGTAGTGCATCACCGCTCTTCTGGCATCGAGGGTGTGCAGGGCCTTTTCTGCGTTTGTAGTCGGGTTTTGGAAGAAACTTGGTATCTGAATGCTCCGATTCATGTGAAACGCCGACACCACCTTGGGCATGAAGTGCGGGTCCGTCCTCAGGACTACCCTGTCCTTGTGAATCTGAATGTAGGGTTCCTGTAGCGTTAGCGCTTGAAGCTTGCTCACCCTGCGTAGTGAGGTTATGGCCACTAGAAAGGCCGTCTTCATCGTCAACATTTGCAGTGTGGCCTTGTGAATGGGTTCAAACGGCGCCTTCATGAGTTCCGTCAGAAACACGTTTAGATTCCATGTCGGTGGCGGCAACCTTTTCGGCGGGGCCATTCTTTTGGCTCCCTCCATGAATCTCTTCACCACCTGCGAGGTGAAGAAACTTCCACCCTTTTCACCTCTGGTGTAGGCAACGATCGCCGCTAGGTGTACCCTTAGGGAGCTCGAGCAGAGGTTACTCTTTAGAAGGTGTGTGAGGTACCTCAGCACTGTTGAGTCCCTTGTCATTCTGTTTTGCAGGCCTTTTTTCCTGCACCACACAGTGAATCTCTTCCATTTTGCGCTGTAGCATTTTCCTGTAGTTGGCTTCCTTGCCTCCCTTAGCACTCGCATAGTGCTGTGAGGCAATCTTAGGTGTGCGAACTCTAGGTCTTCAGGAGCCATGCCGCCAGGTTGAGGGTCTCTGGCTCTGGATGCAGGACCTCTCCGTTTTGCATTGAGAGCAGGTCTTTTCTCCTCTCGAACCTGTATGGATTGCCTTGTGCCATTTCTTGAATTTGTGAGAACCATGTCTGCCTTGCCCACTGCGGAGCCACTAGGATCAGAGTCATGTTGCTGGTTCTGCACTTGTCGAGCACTCTGTGCAACAGGGGTATCGGTGGAAAGGCGTAGGCAAATGTCCTCGACCAGCTTATCCATAGGGCATTTCCCTTGGATTGCTGATCTGGTTGCCTGGACGTGAAGCTTTGGCATTTTGGAGTGTTGCAAATAGGTCTATTGTGGGAGTTCCCCATCTCCGGAAAAGCTTCTCTGCTTCCTGGCCATTGAGTTCCCACTCGTGCGATGCCGAGGTCTGCCTGCTTAGCCAGTCTGCCTCCACATTGTCCTTCCCCGGTAGGTGAATTGCCAGTAGATCTATCCTGAGAGGTATGGCCCATCTCCAAATCTCCTGCGCCAGAGAGGAGAGAGGGAACGACTGTGTCCCCCCCTGTTTGTTGATGTAGAACATCGCCGTGGTGTTGTCTGTTTGAATCAACACCCTCTGGTTGAACAGGTGCCTCTGGAATGCCTTCAGGGCTAGCAGGATTGTTTTCAACTCGAGGTAATTGATATGGCGAACCGCATCTGCTGGAGTCCACAGACCCCTCACTCTGAGGTTGTCCATGTGCGCTCCCCATCCCTTTTGCGATGCGTCCGTGGTAATGGTCATTGTTGGGTTTGGTGGTGTCAGGCTTTTCCCTGCTGTCATGTTGTCTCTGTTCCACCAAGTTATCTCCTCCTGCACTGCGTGCGTAACAACCACTAGATCCTCCCAACTTCCGTTTGCTTGTGACCATTGCTGTTGTAGCCATTCCTGGAATGGTCTCATGTGCAGGCGTACGTTCGGCACCAGCTGGATACACGACGCCATCATCCCCATCATCTTGCTCACTGACCTCACTGTCAGAGCTCGCCCCTTCTGGTAGAGTCGCGTCTCCTTCAGTAGGGCATCTGTCCTCCTGTCGCTGGGCACCACTGTACTGTTCAGGGAGTTGATTTTTGCCCCCAAGGAAAATCTTCACCTGCTCCGGTTCCAGCGATGACTTCCCCCAGTGAATCGAGAACCCCAGATTCGTGAGAGTATCTGTTACGTGTTTTGCGTGCTTCTCGCGTGAGTTTGCCTTGACCAGCCAGTCGTCAAAGTAGGGGTAGACGTGTATCCCCTGCCTTCGCAGGTGGGCCGCGACCCCCGACAGGCATTTTGTAAAAACCCTTGGCGCCGATTTTAATCCGAAGGCCAGGGTTGTGAACTGGTAGTGTTCCTGGTCTATGTTGAACCTTAGAAGTCCCTTGTGCCTTCTGTTTATTGGGATGTGCAGATAGGCATCCTTGAGGTCCACGGTGACCATGTAGTCTCCGTGTCTTATTTGGGGCAGTACCTCCTGCAGCGAGGTCATCTTGAACCTTTGTGTTCTGATGAACTTGTTTAAGTATCGCAGGTCCAGGATGGGTCTGAGGTTTCCGTCTACTTTCGGCACCACGAAGTAGTTTGAGTAGACCCCCTTGTTGCGTTCTCCGAACGGCACTGCCTCTATGGCTCTCTTTTCTAGGAGTTTCCGTGTTTTTTCTCTGAGTAGGGTCAGTTCTTGAGCCGATCTTTGCCTTCCCTTTGGCTTCCTGTTTGGCGGTTTTTCCTCCAAATCTACGCAGTATCCGTACTGCATGGTGTTCAGTATCCACTTGTCCGTGGTTATACGCCGCCACTCGTGAAGGTAGAACCTCAGCCTTCCGCCTACTGGTGTTGTATGCTCGTAGGCTTTTGATCCTTCTTTCCCCCTTGATGTTACTGTTTCGCGCCTCACCCCTGGGGGCCTGTCGAGGGTAGGCGTCCTCCTGCGTGCTGAGTCACTTTGATGAGGGCTGGTCCCCCCCTCTCCTTCTCTGGCCACGTCCGTTCCCTCTCCCGCGAAAGGACTGGCCCCGAGGTTGGTACTGCCAGTTTTGCTTCTGCTGACCCTGTCCGTGACCTTCACCCTGCTGACCCTGCTGGAACGTCTGGTGCGACGGCCCCTGCTGGTTTCCTCCCCTACCGTAGGGTCTCCTTGAGGGATTGCCTCGCCTCATTCCCCTCAGCTGTAGGGCCCCCATGGACCTCGCCGTTTCGTTCTCTTTTTTCAGCTGGGTGAGCTTCTCGTCAACTGTTGCTCCGAACAGTGTCTCTCCGTTGAAGGGGGTGCTAAGGATGTTGTTCTGCACCTCCGGTTTGAATCCCGAGATTCTTAGCCATGCATGCCTTCTCTCGGTGACCCCTATGGCCATGAGTCTTGCTGAAGTCTCTGCCCCATCCAACGCAGTCTTTATGCAGGAGTTGGCGATGTTTTTGCCTTCATCTACTAGGTGTGAGGCTCTCTGGCGGTACTCTTCGGGGAGGTGCTTTACTAGCTCCCCCATCTCGTCCCAGTGCTGGTACTGATGTCTATTGAGGAGTGCATTGGAATTCGCCATGCGCCAGTGCATTGCGGCGTTCCTCTCGACCTTTCTTCCTGTGAGGTCTATCCTCCTGCTCTCTTTATCAGGTGGTGGGCCCGAGGTTGCTGGTACGTTGGCCCTTCTCCTGGCCGTGGAAGCTATGATGGAGTCGGCGGTCACGCTACCTTTGATGTAAGGAGGGTCCAGGGAAGAGTGCTTATACTTCTTCTCAGTCCTGGGCGTGATCGACCGGCAGGTCGCTGGTTCCTTGAAAGCTTCTCTCCCCTGATTCATCACACTTTGTAGCATGGGGAGGAACTGGCTCCTAGTCTGGATGGGGAGCAGGGTCTCAAGGAGAAAATCGGCTTTCGGCTTCTCTTCGTCGAGTTTGACGCCAAAGGCTGTCGCTGCGCTCCTGACCACCATATTGTACACCCCGATGTCGTCGGGTGGCGAAGGCCTCGAAGGGTACGTGTCCACGGGCTCCTCCGGGTTTTCGGTGTCGAGATCATGCCATTCGATCTCGTGGCTGGTCGACGGTGCCGAGCCGTAGACCGACTGATGGTCTTCTTCCTCTGCTTCCTCGTCATAATAGGTCTCGTCTTCCTCTTCGAGATCCCTCGTCTGGCCCTCGGTGTCGAATTCATCCTCGACCTCGACGACGTCCGTCGATAAAACTGTTGGAATCTTGAATTCCTTCATCTTTGCGTCGAACTCCTTCTTCCTTTGAAGGATGTTCTCCATTTCGGCCTCGAGCCGCCTCTTCTTTTTCTCCATCTCGGAGATGCTTTCGGCGTCGACCGCGGGTCTTTTCGTCGAAACTTGCGTCGACGTCGACTGTTTTCTGCGTCGATCGCCCTGAATCCTGGGTTGTCCTCGACGACCCTTGCTTTTCGGCGTCTTTCGGCACCAGGGAGTCCTTTTCGAAGGATCCGCTCGGCCTCTTGTCCATGGTTCCCCCTTTGGTCGTCGAAGTTTTCGGCGCCGGGGCTCCCTTCGTGGACTTTGACTCTGATTTTTTCGAGTCACCCTCGTGTCTTCGAGGTATTTTCTGTTTTGCGCTCGACGATTCTCTTACCTAGTCCTCTTTTTTCTTGTCGGTCTCTACGACCGTGAAGTTTTCGGCTGTCTCGGCGATGTTTTCCTCCTCGTCCGTGGAGAGGCCCAGATCGTAGAGAGACGGGGCCTTACCCTTGGCATCCATGCTGGCGTTGGCTCTTCTCTGCCGCTCCCTCACCCGGAGCGTCTTCGGCGCGAAGGCTGAGCAGGCGTTGCAGTCCTTACTCTGGTGTTCGACTGGCAGGCAGAGGTTGCAGACTGGATGCTGGTCCTTCTGCGCGAACTTGTGGTGGCAGTTTGGCAGAACTTGAATGGCGTCTTGTCCATTGCGCTCAGGGCCTCTGAGTGCGCATTCTCCAAGGTCGTCGGAGAAAAGGGGGCTGAACCTCCTTTCCTCGCGCTCCTGATGTAATATCTTCCTTTCCAGTGATATCTCTGCAGTATTTGTCGACGAAACTCGCTTTTCTTTCTTCTTCCTTCGGTTGTAACTCTGGAGCTTCTCGATGACGATCCAGACCCAACGGCGGAAAAAAGAATCTGAAGATGGCGCCCCAAAGGTGGGACTTCCGCAGGAAGCACGACGACGTCACGGAAGGTGCACCAAATGGTGGTCGTCGCCGCCCACCTGGGCTACAAAAAAAAAAAAAAAAAAAAAAAAAAAAAAAAAAAAAAGAAGAAAGAAAAGACTACGAATCCGGACCCAACCACAAGATCGCGGAATAATGCACAGCATAGTGAATCCAGAAAGATTCACGCTGCAAAACAGATTGTTCCTGTAGTAATAAATACTTTTAACTTAAAAGTATTCACTCTTCTTAGTACAGGGTGTGTGATACTGTGATTAACTAAACAAGGAGTGTTGCTGTTTCCACAGTGCCTCTGATCCCTTCATGGGATTGTTAGTAACCCAAAAGCAATGCTTCTTTCTCAATTACACATTGAGTAGTGTTTCACAGAGCTACAATAATCTGTATTCGCATTCATTGCTGGTACATTGAACAGAATTTACCCATGGGTCGGAAAGCACACCTTGTAGATTTACACCAACGTCGCAACTTACACAGCAAATGTAGAAGCATTATTATCAAATACAATGTGTATCGAAAAAAGTGAAAGGGAGTCATAGCAGTGGGGGTTAAAAAAGCTCCTTACAGAAGGATAGAAAGTGTTGCTTTTTTTGTCCTTTTATATGAAAATGATTCAGGACTCAACATTTTTAACACATGACCATCCAGACAAAGGAGGATGATCAATCGTAGTAAAATAAAGACAGGAATCTTCTAATTGATAAGCACACCATCACCAGGATTTCAAACATTTGAAGTCTAAGGGCAGGGAGGAGATCACTGCCTAAGGCACTTCTGTTGATAGTGGTGCCATTAGGACGGTCATATGCTTGTGAACTGCACGTCACAAGTTTAAATCTCGGAAAAGCCAACCAATCCTTCGATTCTTCAGAGTCCAAAAATAGACTACCATTATATTATGAAATATGAACATATATAATTTACTGCACATAGAATACAACAAAAGTATGCTATAAAGCACTATTAAAAAATGAGTTACCTTAGTTATAGATTTAATGTCAACAGGGATTCCATGTTCCAGTCCTCAGTTTTCATTTCAAAAGACATTACTTTACATGAGTCATAGTCTTGGTTGACTTCAATTAATCCAATTGGAATAAAGCACCATATTATAATGATTTGTTAAAGAAACAATGTGTTCCGAGAACATTTGGGATAAATATACACAGTTTAACTTACACCTACCTTCCCATCAGTGATATATCTACAGTTCATTTTCAGAAATTTTACAACAACTGGTTCTTCCTCTTCTGATGTAGATGACAGCACTCTTTCAATCGGCTTAGCCATTCGTGCCAAATCTGCATCCTTGAAGAAAAAAAAAGACAGTTCACTAAGAATTTATGTTACTAACTTCTACACAAAGAACTTTGTAAAAATTCAGAATTTCCCTTAGTGGGTAAAGAAGTGAACAGAAAACACGATTTCATTGTATTACCTATGCCCTACTTCACCTGGCCTCCTCCATACTACCAAATGGGTGCATGCCTTTTCCCATCCCACATCCCAGTAAAAATACCAGGCGTTGATTTTGACAAACTTTCATTGAACCTGAAAAGACCAGTTTACAGAAATCCCATTGTTCAACTACTACATAGCCTGTGTACCATGAGATGCCCAAAAACAGTCCACCATTTACAAATAGTTGAAATCCAACCTGGCAAACTATCAAAGTGCATGACTTCTGGGCTAGCTAGATAGAATTTAGTCCCGAAGTACACATCTCTTATAAAACGAGCATTTGCAATGCAATAGGCCTCGTATTTGCGAGAGTTTGAGCTATTGGTATTGTAAATGACAATGCCTTTTTTATTTATGTTTTTAATACCTACAAGCGGTGGGTGAAAGAGGTGAAGTTACTGCCAGCCTTGCTTCTCGTAAGCAACAACTGCACACCGCTTGTTATTGGTATGTTCCATTGCTATAATTTGTCTTTATGTATAGCGCCTTGGCTATATGTATGCAGGTGACTCCATAGTACAGTCAATGCTCGTGCACTCTTGGGAGTGCACAAAATTTACAGAGCAGACGCGCGTGAGCAAATTACACTTTCTGCCTATCCCCCTAGAGCATAGCGCAGAGTATACGAGCAAAACTTTGACCAAATGTCCCAGTATTCAGTGACTTCAGCATCCAACTACCTTTTGCCAGCACACACAGCCTGTTTGGCGCAGGTGTGACAGTTATTTTTATAAGTATTAAAGTGAGTTGCTCGCAAGTTCAAAGAAGCGAGACAATAAAAGCTATGCGCTTATTATTGTTTATGGCATTGTCTATTTGTTGCCCTCTATCCACTCAACTCGATGCATTTGGCGTGAATCAAAGAGGGGTGTTGTCTTGTGGCAATTGGTGTTGGATCCCCCATTAGGAGTGTTACTGCTAATATTGAGCCCAGGCAGCGTCCGGTACGTGTCCTTTGATAGGACTTATTTAAACAGGATGTGAATCACAGATGCCATATGGCGATTAGGTGAAACACGCAGCATAAGGCAGGCGATTTCTAGGTGCCCCTAATTCACAGTTGAGATAGAAAAAGGGAGAATAGATGTGAGGCCAAAAAGCACACGCCCCAGTAAGTAGAAAAAGGCCTTTGACTCATGAACACAAATGCCAAACTACATGTTTCAATGCTAGGCCTTACGGACTGCCCAATCTACACACACGTTGCTATGCTGGTTAACGTAAGCCCATTTAATTTATTAATTGTTTTTTTCTATAGCGCCAACCTGGTCGCCCAATGGCTATATGAATGGTGCAAGTTGAAAGCTGTGTGTCTCTCTTGTAATTATTTTTTGGGCAATGTGTTTTAGGGGCATTTGAAAAGCTGCGTGTCTTTGTTCTTATTTACATTTTCAAATGGCAAACCCTGTGCATGTAGCTAAACACATTTTTTAAAGATTATCCCTACATACGTAAGGTTTGCAAAGACAGGCTGCTTTTCAGATGCACTGTAAAGCACATTCCCCCCCAAAAAACAATTCTAAGTCAGATGCGTAGCCTTTTATTGAACACAAACACACCCATAAACGTAAAACTTTAAAGAAACAAGTGGGTACTTTTTCATTAGGTATAAACTTGACCCAGAATGCAAAGACTAATAGTTTAGCAAACACAAAGACACCCTGCCTTTTAACTTGCACAAAGTCACCGATAACCCATCTCTTTCGTTTGCTAAACTCTTTCAGTATTTTCATTCTAGATCGTTTTTATACCTAATGTAAAAGTATCCCTGCCGTTCAGTGTGTACAGATGAACTGCAAATTAGGAGTTTTACAGTCCAAGCAGATACACTGTTAATTCAATGTCGCATTTATGCCTTTGCTAAAAGTATAGGCTTGTTTATTTAAACTTTTATATTAAACATGCATCACGTTTTCCTTTTTTTTTTTTTACATTAAACAGTAACTTTTTATGTCAGAGAGATTAAAATGTACACAAAAAACACCAAATGTGGGTTGGTAAACACCAAACTTATTTGCAGCTAGTAAAGTAGGGTCATGTCTTGGTAGGAAGCTTCCCCATCCAGTGATTTGTGGAAATTCACTGAATGTTGATGTTCCCAAATGCAGTTCAGGAGGGTGATAGCAATCTTTACATCTATGCCACTCCTTTCACAACAAGAAACTATTCCCCCCCCCATCTTCTGCAACCCCTCCCTCCTGCTGGTAGCGGTCTCTCTTCCCCGACGAGAAACTAATTAACCAATGTGTCCACACACTCCCTTTCCAACCCATTAAACCTTTTCCAATACAAGCATTTGCAATAAATTTGCACTGGCGCTGGTCGACTTCTGTGGAGGTGGAGAGAGAAGGCTTGGGGGAGGGCAGAGTCTCAGTCAACCAGTGTTTGGAAGCATTTCTAAGCGAGACCTATAAAACGATTTGTTTAGTGTGTGTATGCTTTTCCAAAATAAACAAAAATGCTTGCAAAGCAAACAGACACGTTTTGGGATGCATGATTACATTGGTTTGTTTTTCATTAATTTAAGTGGTTATGACAAGTTACAATGCACGGTAAAACGAGAACAGGACAGCATGCCTTCCTACTATATTGAAAGTGGCCCATGTTGGCTAGTTTGCCCTCCTGTGTAGAGAGGAGAGAGATAAAGATGCTCTGTACAAATTTCTCTTAAAAATAAGGTTGTCTGGAGATGCCATGCTTTGGAGAAGACGGACGTTCCTTAGAGACGAGAAGGAAAATGCTACTTACCAGTATACATCTGTTCTTGACATGTAGAGCTGTAGATTAGTATACTTGTGCATAGATCGCCATCTGGTGTTGGGCTCGGATGTTTGCAGTTTGTTTTTGTCTTAGAAGAAGTCTTTTGTAGTCACAAGGTAGGGGACTCCTCCTTAGGACGATAGTGCGCATGGTCATCGACTCCATCTTCAGATTGTTTTGCCATGTAGGGTTGTGATGGAGTTAGTAAGAAATAGAAAAGGATGTCCTTGTGTAATGTATCTAAATAAGATAGTACTGGAACAGATAGAGGTATCCGGGGAGGTGGGTGGACGTATACGAATCTACAGCTCTACATGCCAAGAAGAGATGCATACTGGTAAGTAGCATTTTCCGTTCGAGGCATATGAGCTATAGATTGTATTCTTGTGCATAGACTATACAGCAGTTACCTCCTTATCGGTGGCTACCTGTATCTGTTGCAGTGGTTTGAAAAAGTGTTCTTAATACAGCCTGGCCCACACTAGCTTGTTGTTTTGCTTGCACATCTACACAATAGTGTTTTGTGAATGTGTGACGTGTAGACCAAGTTGCTGCTTTGCAAATGTCATCTAGGGGAATGTACCCTAAGAATGCCATAGATGCCCCTAGTTTTCGTGTGGAGTGAGCCCTAGGGGGAATGGTTAAGGTGTGTTTGGCTTTTGCATAGCATATTTGGATACACTAAACAATCCACCTTGCAATCCCTGTTTTTGAGATAGGATTGCCTTTATGAGGTGGGGAGAAAGCCAAAAAAAAGTTGTTTAGTTTTTCGAAAGGATTTTGTTCTTTCAATGTAGTACAGTATTGCTCTTTTTATGTCTAGAGTGTGAAGAGCCCGTTCTGCTACTGAGTCTGGTAGAGGGAAAACCACTGGGAGCTCTACAGTCTGGTTAAGGTGGAAAGCAGAGACGACTTTAGGTAGAAAGTTTGGATTAGTCCTAAGAACCACTTTGTTATGATGGATTTGAAGAAATGGTTCTTGTATGGTTAACTAATGGAGTTCACTGACACTTCTGAGAGAGGTGATCGCAAAAAGGAAAGCTACTTTCCAGGATAGAAATTGCAATTCGCATTTATGTATAGGTTCAAATGGGGGACCCATGAGTTTGGTAAGTACCACATTTAGGTTCCATACTGGAGAGGGCAGAACTCTAGGTGGAATTATTCTTTTAAGCCTTTCCATAAATGCCTTGATAGCTGGTACCCTAAACAAAGACAAATGTTGTCTGTTTTGGAGATAGGCTGCTATTGCCGCAAGATGTAGTCTAATAGATGTATACGCTAGGTTACGTTGTTGTAGATGGAGAAGGTAACAGATGATGTCTTGAATGGAAGCATCTAGTGGGTTGATTTTGTTATTTGTATAGTAAATTTCAAATCTTTTCCACTTTGTGACATAGCAAGCTCTAATGGTAGGATGTCTATCCTCAATGATGTTCATGCAGTCTGGCAGTAAATTAAGGTAGCCAAACTCTAGGACTTCAGGTGCCAGATCGCAAGGTTGAGTTGATTGGGATCTGGATACCTTATCCCTCCATGGTTCTGAGTGAGAAGCTTGGGTGAGAGGCGTAGCTTTTGATGAGGAACTACCGATAGTTCCAAGAGGGTTGTGAACCATGGCTGTCGGGCCCATGTTGGAGCAACCAGGATCATTGTGAGTGAATACTGTTTGAGTTTGTGAACCACTAGTGTAATGAGTGGGAGAGGCGGAAAAGCGTAAGCAAATTTGCCTGACCAGTTCATCCATAGCGCATTGCCTTTGGACAATTGGTGTGGATACCTGCATGTGAAGCTTGGGCATTTTTGCGTTTGGTGTGTGGCAAACAGGTCGATTTCTGGGTGGCCCCACATTTGAAAGAACGGAAGCAGGATTTGAGGGTGAAGTTCCCATTCGTAGATCTGCTGTTGTTGGCGACAGAGCAGATCTGCAATTTGATTGTGTACTCCTGGGAGGTGTTCTGCGAAGAGATATATTTTTTGAGGAATGGCCCACCTCCATATGCTTTGAGCTAGGTGTGGAAGCTGTAGAGTGTGTCCCTCCTTGTTTCTGTATGTAGTACATTGCTGTTATGTTGTCTGTACGGACCAGGACAGCTTTGATTACGAGGAGAAGTTGAAAAGATTTTAATGCTAGGAAGATTGCCAACAATTCCAGGTAATTTATGTGGAATGGTTTTTGTTGAGGGGTCCCTATGCCTTGAATGGTATGGGTTTGAAGATGAGCTCCCCAGCCGGTGAGCGATGCGCCTAGTAGCACTATCTGTGGAACCAGGTCGAGAAACGGCCGCCCTTTGGAAAGGTTTTGTGTGTTCCACCACTGCAGAGAGCGATGGGTGCGGTTGTCTACCAACACCAGATCTGTTAGCTGACCTCGAGCCTGGTTCCAGTGATGTGCCAAACACTCCTGTAAGGGACGCATTTGGAGTCTTGCATAAGGGACTATGAAAATGCAAGAGGCCATCATCACGATTAACTGCATGAACACTTGCGATGGAAGGGAGTGTTGAGGTTGAAATGTTTGTATGGCACTTATCCTGACTAGATTGGGGTATCCTAGAGCTTTTGAAGTGTCTATTGTAGCCCCTAGATATTGTTGTATGTTGGACGGTTGGAGGTGAGATTTGGTAAGGTTTACCGTGAATCCCTAGGTGTGAAGCAGTTGGATTGTTTTATGTGTGTGTTGCACACAGCTGCTGTGTAACTTGGCTTTTATAAGCCAGTCATCCAGATAAGGAAAAACGTGAATGTGTTGTCTTCTTAAGTGGGCTGCAACTATTGCGAGACACTGGTGAAGACTCTGGGTGCGGTAGTCACCCGGAATGGGAGGACCTTTAACTGGTAGTGTTGACCATCTACCACAAACCTGAGATATTTCCTGTGAGCGGGGTGAATGGGAATATGAAAGTATGCATCCTTTAGATCCAGAGTGGAGGGAAAGTCGCCCTGTTGAAGTAGTGGAAGCACCTGTTGAAGAGTGACCATGTGGAAGTGGTTTGACTGAATGTAGAGGTATAGCAGTCTGTGGTCCAATATGGGCCTGAGAAAGCCATCCTTTTTCAGGATTAGAAAATATAGGGAGGAAACCCCTGTGCCTTGGTGCGGTAGGGGGACTGATTCTATTGCATGTTTTTGTAATAGAGAAAGAACTTCTTGTTTGAGAAGTGTTAGATGTTCTGTGTCCAATTTCACAAAGGGACACTGTTCCTATAGCAGGATGCAAAAAAGGCATCCATGCTTAAGGGTGCAAATAGTCACCCGTGCAAAAAGAATAAAAAGGGTGAAAAGGTAGAAAAAGAAGAAAGAAACAAAGGACATCCTAGGTAAATGTGACCCAATAGTGAGGTGGAATAACCATTTGTTTGTCCTCTGTTGCCCTCACACACCCCAGGAGGTGTCATGCTTCATCATCGGGCAGTTGCTCCTCGTGGGGCCGGCGCTGCAATTCCCCACGGGTCCCCCGAAGGGTCTCTTTGTTGGAGATCTTTTAAAGAACTGCTGGATGGTGCATGTGGGTGTGTGGGGTATGGGTCTAAAAAGGGTGAAAGAGAGTGCGTGCAAGGTGATGACAATTAAAAAAAAAAAAAAAGGGTAAACATAAATCGAATGTATAAGTTGTAAACCCTTGGCAGATAAACTGCTACATAAAATCTTGTCCAAGAGGCACACTATGCCCAGGTGTCAAAAGGTCATAGGTCAACATGTTTCGTGCCTGTGTCGCCATAAGGGTCGTTGGCGCTTCTTCAGGACCAGAACAATAATATGTGGAGTGCACGTGATAAAAAAGTTATTACTGAACCCTTAAGATTAAACAGGGCAGGGCAGTAACCTATATACCTATAATATGGCTACAGCTGCATGATGAGAAAACGCTCCTGATGAAAACCTAGGAAACAGAAAAAACATAAACGACAGATAAGAGCATCAGTAACAACCAATGGCGCACATGCGCGAGAGTAGGAATACACGGCGCATGTGCACTAGTGGGGAAGGGTATTCCCCTGTGGCTGTGCATAGCCCGAGTGGTCAGCGGCATACTGCAGTGGGTAATCTTTAAATTAGCAGTGATGATTAACAAGAAATCCCACTTGATAAAATGCCGCAAATACATAATTATTCTTTTTGCACGGGTGACTATTTGCACCCTTAAGCATGGATGACTTTTTTGCATCCTGCTATAGGCATGTGCGCCATTGGTGAACTTGTGAGGACAACCCGGAAAGGGTTTCCGCCCACTCCTCACCTCTTCCCCTTATTTCATAAGAACCGCGTCCTGCCATCACTTGTGACTTCCTGGCAGACGCACGGAGGGGGTAGGTGTGGAGGAGGCAGCACCCCGGCGAATCTGTAAGTAGATTTTGATGGCAGAGACTGGGACACAGCGAGCAACTTGCATGTTACAGTCTGTGCCGCGTTCCCATTCTGGCATTTTTTCCTTAATTTTCTGTTTATTACTCTTGCTCTTTCAGTCCGGTAATGTGCGGGCGTCTCTGGCTCTTGCCAGTGGAGGTTCCTTAACTAAACGGCGGGGTAAGCCCATTTTGAGAACTCACTACCTTTTGGTACTGATACAGGGCGGTGCAATATCGGTAGTAATTTATTAGTTGCTGAGACACTTTTTTGCACAATTCATATTTAGGACAAATGGAGGGTTACTAGTGCTAACAAAAATTACTACAACTAACTGACACGGTGTGTTTATAAGGATCGCACTGGGTTGGACCCCACCGAATGTATATGTGTCTCCTGAGCCTGTGTTTTCTTATTGTCTGTTCTAATTGATGCGCACAAAGATGTGGCACATTATAAGGCATCAAGTTGTTACTGATGCTCTTATCTGTCGTTTATGTTTTTTCGGTTTCCTAGGTTTTCATCAGGAGCGTTTTCTCATCATGCAGCTGTAGCCATATTATAGGTATATAGGTTACTGCCCTGCCCTGTGTAATCTAAAGGGTTCAGTAATAACTTTTTTATCATGTGCACTCCACATATTATTGTTCTGGTCCTGAAGAAGCGCCAACGACCCTTATGGTGACACAGGAGCGAAACATGTTGACCTATGACCTTTTGACACCTGGGCATAGTGTGCCTCTTGGACAAGATTTTATGTAGCAGTTTATCTGCCAAGGGTTTACAACTGATACATTCGATTTATGTTTACCCTTTATTTAAAAAAAAATTATCATCACCTTGCACGCACTCTCTTTCACCCTTTTTAGACCCATACCCCACACACCCACATGCACCATCCGGCAGTTCTTTAAAAGATTTCCGACAAAGAGACCCTTCGGGGGACCCGTGGGGAATTGCAGCGCCGGCCCCACAAGGAGCAACTGCCCGATGATGAAGCATGACCCCTCCTGGGGTGTGTGAGGGTAACAGAGGACAAACAAATGGTTATTCCACCTCACTATTGGGTCACATTTACCTAGGATGTCTTTTGTTTCTTTCTTCTTTTTTTACCTTTTCACCCTTTTTATTCTTCTTTTTGCACAGGTGACTATTTGCACCCTTAAGCATGGATGACTTTTTTGCATCCTGCTATAGGAACAGTGTCCCTTTGTGAAATTGGATGTAGACTTTTGGAGCATGGACACTGGACCTTGAATAGCTCCTTGCCCCCCCCTCTCTTATTTGTGATTTATTAGATGTTCTGTGGACATTGATCGTTGTTTGGGTGGAATGTTTTGGGGGGTAGAGAGGAGTTCCAGGCAGTAACCATACTGGATAATTGGTCTTACCCACTTGTCTGTTGTGATTGAATTCCAGACAGGTAGGAACTGTGTTAGACGTCCCCCGACACGAGTGGAATGATCGGGGGTAGTGGAAGGAAGTCACTGCTTGGTGGTAGGCGGAGGTTCGGGTGGAGTTTCCCCTGCCTCTTCCTCTATTGTCATTTCCTCTTTATCCTCCCCGAAAATATCCTCTGGATGAGGATTGATTGGGGCTTATACAAGACGAGGCCGTGTTTTCGGATGCATCCGTCTTTGAGCCACCCCTATTAAAGGAGCGACGAAAAGAACCTCTGTTAGAGGGTAGCTGTAATGCCCCCCATGGCTTTAGCAGTCTCGGTGTCTTTCTTCATATTTTCCAATGAAGCATCGATTGTGGGGCCAAAAAGGTGTTCCTGATCAAATGGCTGATTAAGTGCTGACTATACTTGTTTAAAGCCCGAGATTCGGAGCCAAGCGTGTCGTATCAAAAAGCTGGTGTAAATGGCACACGAGGCAGTATCAGCTACATCAAGGGCACATTTGATGGAAGTGTTTGTTATAAGCTTACCCTCTTGAATGAGGTTGGGAGCTTTAGCTTTGTATTGGTCTGGTAAGTGTTGCATCAGTTTTTCTAGCTCATCGTAGTGCGCTCTATCATACTGCACCAGGAGAGCTTGTGCATTGACAATACGTAAATGATTGGCCGCTTGAGATGCAATTCTTTTGCCTGATGCATCTATAAGTTTTGATTCTTTATCATGTGGAGGGGCATCACCTGTTGTCTGATAATTTGCCCTTTTTTGTGCATTTAAATCAACAAGCGTATCTAAAGGTACCTGACCCCTTATGTAAATTGTGTCTGTAGGAGCGGCTTTATATTTTTTGTCCACCCTTGGTGTAAGTATTCTAGCTCTAACTGGGTCCTTGAATGCTTCATCAGCGTGTTTGATCATACCCTTAAGCATTGGTAGTGTTGTTGTGGTGTTTTGTGATGGAGTGAAAGTTTCCCTTGAAAAATCCTCTTCTATTGGGTCAGTGTGCATTTCCACCTCATGGTATTGAGCAGCTCTATTAATGAGCTGTGCGAAACCAATATGGTCATCGGGTGGTGATGGTCTGGAGGGATATAGATCGGGGTCATTAGTATGTTGCAGGTCCTTATCATAATCATCCCAGGGGTCTGGGTCCTGTGGAATGGTGTCCTGATCATCATCTCCACCCCCTTCCCCATGTGCACCTCCATCCCCATCCTCATCATTATCATCCTGGTGCCCAGGTGAAAAATGTGGTGGTGGTGAATTTATGGTGAAATTATTAGATGTGGGTTAAAAGGTGGAGGAGAGGGAGGTATGTAAGGGGGAGAGGGGTTAGTACCAGTGTCTTTTGTCTTTAAAGATATGTGGTAGTCTTCAGGGAGGTCCAGCTTCCGTTTTTTGGGCAGTGTTGCTCGAAGTTTCCCAGTGTCTGGATCAACATGCAACTGTTTTTGCTTCGGATCCAAAGACTCTGGTTGAGGAAGTTCTTTAGATGGAGTCTGTTTACGAGGGCTTCCGTGTTTTTTTAGGGTCAGTGCCCTTCGGTGCGGGCTGTTTCGACTGCGAAGGCTTAGTTTTTCCCTGTTTCAGATCCGAAGGCTTTTCTTATAGTTCATAAATTGTTTCTTTAATTGCTTTCGTCTCCGATGATTTTGGTTTAACCGGTATCGGTTCTGAAGCTTTCAGTCTCGGTAGTATCGGCTCCGAAGCCTTTGGTTTTTGTGAGTCTTTCGGTGCCGAAGAGGTCTTTGGTGCCGACAGCGGAGCGTCAGACTTTGCCTTATGTTTCAGTGCCGAAGATGTGGGTTCGACACCTAGACGGGGCTGGCTTGATCCCGAGCCGGAAGGCTTGTCTTTATGTTTCATGGCCAGGCTCGAAGGCGGGGCGTCTGAAACAGTGTCGACCTGAACCCGAGGGCGAAGGTGTAACTGGAGTCTTTGGTGTTTTTGTGGGCAGTTTTGCTCATTACTCAAGGTTTGTTGAGCCGGAGTGATTTTGGAGTCCTCTTCCATGTCGGAGTCGTCAGCTTCAGACACGGAAATGTGCCCTTATTCTTCGGCGTGGAGTTGGAACTCCGATTCTTCTCTGAAGATATACGGCACCGGACTACTGCAGCGTCTCAGCTTGTGCCGTTGAGCCAGACGGTCACAAATTGTTTTCTTCTATCGAAATGATCGAAAGACCTCCCAGCTGGTTTCTTAGTGCTCCGGGGAGAGGCAGAGGTTACAAACCTCGTGCAAGTTCGTGTGTGGGAACTTAGCACCACACCCGGGGCAGTTTTTAAATGGAGTCCGTTCCATGGACTGCTTGCATGGACAGGGCAGGTAGGCCTCACAGCCTGCGCGGAAGCGTCAAATCGAAGTACTTGGATTTTTACGATGCGCATCGAAAGGGAAAAACGCAATCGAAAACAATACCGTCGAGTGGTAAGGATTGTACATCGAAAAGGTTTGAAGACGGTCCCAAACCCGAGCATTGCAATACACATCCGAACCCGATAGCGGAAAAAACGATCTGAAGATGGAGTCGATGCCCATGCGCACTATCATCCTAAGGAGGAGTCACCTACCTCGTGACTGCAAAAGACTTCTTCCAAGACAAAAACAAACTGCAAACATCTGAGCCCAACACCAGACGGCGATCTATGCACAAGTATACAATCTACAGCTCATATGCCTCAAACATTAAAATACCAGGTAGTGGTTTGTGGAGGAAAGAGATGCACTTAAAGTGAAAGCGGCACCATTCACAAACAATTAAAGTTGTGCTTAAAGTAAAAGCAGAGCAGCTGACAAACAATTAAAGGTGCGCTTTAGTGAGAGCGCCACCTCTCACAAACCAGTGGGTTTCTCCCCCCCCCAAAATTAAACCTGTATGCAGTGTGATAAAAAAAATATTTGAGGAATTTAGAGATGTGAAACCTTAAAATCTGAATCTCTCATTTTCTAACTCAGCTGTGCTTCATCCATGCTCACCTTTGACCTGTTTTCAGCCCGACTCTATCCTTGACACCACAATTGCATAAATATTAGGTCACGAATCTAAGTTGAGACATTGTAGGCTGCGTGAACATGCAAAGTCAGCACAAAACAGCTGATGTCTGCACTGTGGGTTTCGTGTGTATTTTAAACAATGATAAAGCCTTAGACAAAGTTTGTTCAGATAAGCATATCTTGTTATGCAGCTTCAAGACGCGACAGTTACACAAGGCACCAAGGTTGTTGATTCTTACCGATTTTCTCATATGTGTGTTCTTTCCAGAGCTCTATTTATCTCTGGGTGTTCCTTTTCTGCGTTTTTCCCTATATAAACCCATGTAACCATCGCTTAGTGTGTTCTCTCCTTGGGTATCTTGATGGTACTTGTCGGATGGAGACCCATTCATGAATGATTAAAATAAATGATCTATGGTTTGACTTTGCTCCAGTGTCGTTCCTCCTTACTTGATAAGAACCCGTGGCGAAGTGGCGTGACCCTGCACCAGCAGATTTTTAATAATTTGCTCCACAGAGATCTTTGATTCCCATCCAAGCCAATTAAATTAAACAGTGTAAACCATGGAAGCGATCTGCTGAGTGCGAACCCATGCAAACAAAAACAAGATAAAGGCACAAGCAGGGGGTGTGCATCGCAGTGCCTCTGCAGCGGAGTTTACTGCTAATAATAACCAGCTGAAGCAGCGCACTTGGTGCCTTGCACATTTTCGAAAGTCATTAAAAAATAGAGTTCTCACAGACTTGAAAAAACGTACCGTGTATCAACAGAAGTAAAGGGGCCAGTCGCCATGGGAGGTTACAATTGAAGACAGGGACTAACAAGACTACGAAGGAATCAGAAGCCATCATTTATGAAGGACAATAACACAAGCCATGACAAATATGAGCGGAGCTGGGCGGGGCTTCTCCTCCATACTCCAGGACAACAAGTCTTGCAGAGCAGCACATGCGTGCTGACTCAGGCTCAACCTAAAAACTATCCTCCATTGCAATGCCTCTAAGAATGCATCAATCATTAAAGTCCTGCAAGATGTTAGCGGGCAACCAATGATGCTTAGTTGGTCATTACAGTGGAGAAGGAAAAACATTCAGCACTCAAATTAGCCAACAGCTGATGCCACTTTTCTATCTCAATTACTAACAATATTTGCTTTCAATTCTTCTGGAGGGTTACTCAAGCCTGTAGTAGTAATTCTGTGCTCACAATGTCACCTGCACACCCAAATCCAATTTTCATTACATGCTTAGTCAATAAAAAACAATACATAAAAATACACTGTTTGAAAAATATATTAAAAAGGTTGATAAACCTTAAGATTGAATCGATCATATGAAGATACATTTGCAGGGTAGTGGGCATAAAGTGCATGATTGCTTATAGAATTCACAGAAAGAGAAGTCAGTTTAGTACTGTTAGGTTTGTCTGGGTGGATTATTTCCTTGGACTGTTTTGCACAGAGGGGTTTTTTTTTTTTCTTTTGCAATCGGAGACAAAAAATGTATTGTTTGAGCATTTTAACTTGTGTTGGCCCTATTAAAACCCTGCAATCACTGCTTGCCTAAAAGTAAGTACTCCCGAAGTGTAGAAAAAAGGCACAGTTTGTCCCGGCGCTCATTTTGGAAAGCTGGGCAAGTACAGATTATGTTCATGAGGTTTCTAGGGCTTGATTGCAGCCTTCGCATGGGTTGTCGTTTGCTGTATGAGCCATTTAGGACACAAGTCTAAACTTGGAAACTCTCCCAGACATAGGCACAGTAAACGTTTTATTGAGTTGGAGGACCAATAGGAACTCAAATAGGACTGTTGTACCGAGGATTTGTACAACTGAATTGTGAACCAGGAGTGCGTTCGCTTTGAAAACAAGGTTTTATGTTCAAGAAGGGATAGTCTATGCGTACAGTTATTAACGGGTTTCTTGAAAACTTTGAAGGACGTTGGTAAATCCCACAGACCCTTCATTTGCAGATTAACTACAGAGGAGTGGTTGACAGATTGATTGACAGCTCGGTCCATAAACTGCAGTTCAAAGAGTTCTTTTTGGCAGCTCTGTCTGTGGCAGAGTTTGACGAAGGCCCATTGTCGAGTGTAGTTGTTTTAGAAGTCCAAACTCAAACCTTATTTGAGAGGAGAGGCTTTTTGAGGGAGCCAACAAAGGTGCCTACACAGGTTGAGTTGCAGTGTCGAGTGTAATGGCCTTTGAGTGCTTCCCTGCCGTATGCAATAGTTGGCAGAAATTTTGCTGCGATGACCTTGATTAATGGCAGCAAGGAGGAACCCTATAACCTTTTCTTTAGGAAGGAGAATGCAACGAGGAGGGAACCAGGTTTGAGTTTAATTTGCTCCCTGTGCCGTTAATAGATGCCGCTACTGTCAAACTTGAACCCTAGGTCCTTATATTCCCAGTTTTTAGTAAGATTATTATTGTTTAAACTCCAGGGTCCAACTGGTATTCGTTTTTAGCTAAAGATTACCACCTTTATTTTGTTAAAATAGATTAGTAGATTATTGTCCTGGGTGTATCAGAATAACTTGTGCAGCAGTTTCTGTAAACTCACCTTTGTTTGACTACAGAGAACAATGTCAGTGGCATATTACATGCTCGCAAGATGCAGTCTACCTAGTTTAGGCGCATGGACATTTAGTTGATTCAGTTCTGTAGTAAGAACCACAGTAAGAACATTAAAAAGTGCTGGGGCCAGCACACAATCCTGCTTGAGACCTGTTTTTATTGGAATCTTCCGAGCAGTGTTCCATTCCCTATATTTTTTATCTGTATCCAAGTGTCAGAATGGAGAAGTTGAATGGCCTTCGTAACTTCCCTGGAATTCCCCAGTTGGCAGTTTTATGGGGAGATTTGTAACAATGCCTGTTCATGGCCAGAAACCGGGCTGATTGTATAGAATTAGCTAGTATGCACCTGCCCAGGTGTTCAGTCTTCCAACGATGCGGCCAGAGTAGTATTTTGCCTCATTCTCAAGTACAGCGATCAGGCAGTAGTTGGCCGGATTGCTTTTGTTGCCACCTTTATATACAGGGTCTATGATTACGCCATGCCAAGACTCAGGGATTTGACTGTTAAGTAGCCTATAAATATCAAGAAAGTTCGACCAACTGGCTGGGTCGGATTTAAACTGAGCGTTGGGCAGTCCGTTTGGACTGGGTGCGCCGTCTAAATTGCTTTTTAATATTAGCCTCTTAATGCTGTTCACAGAGCTGGTCAACTGGTACCCAAGGACCAGATCCAGCCCCAACGCTGGTAGCGTCTTCAATTTTGCAGAATCTCTTGTGTGAGTAGAATAATGTGATGCAAGGTGCTTGGTTCAGGTGTTCTCTAATGTTGGAATTGTTGGCTACGTAAGAGCCTCTTTCCAAATAATTCATAATTCTCCGGGAACTTGCTTAGGTGGTTGTTCTTCGAGTCGTACAGCATTTAGTCCACACTCCTTCATTGTACCTCCTCTCAGCTAACCAGATTTCCTTTAAATAGAACGACCTTGCATGCCTGACTTTCTACCTGCAGGTTATTGGACGCAAACTTCTTTATTGATTGCTATAGATGGATAACATTGTTTTTTGCAGTCCTTAGGGTTCAGGTCTATCACTCAAACATTTGTTCCCTGTGACTGATTTGATTTCCTTTTTGCCACGGTGAGTTTGAACAGTTATTTAACAACGTACCAACAATCTCTTCCTTCCCAGCTGTGATTGGGTTATCACTTTGTGCAGATTTAGTGAAAAGAAGGATGGCACAGACCATGATATTTCATAGTGTATGTGCCCGGTCATTGAAGCCTTCTTATCGTTTCAGAGGTTGGTGGAACTGATTGCAGGTTTGCTTTGGGATGTAAACTTATTGTTGTATTTAATCCAACTATCTGTGGAGACACTCATTTTTGAACATTCTAGAACAGGACTTCAAAACGCCAAAAATAGTACACAATCCTAAACTGTTCTAACCTAAATGATTTTTTTTGTCCTCATCTCACCAAAAACTTTCACAGATTTAACAAGCCAGATTTTGTTCTCGATTCCTGGGGGCCTCTTTGGCTCACTGTTTCTGTCTAGGCCCCATGGCCTTCCTCCCGTGTTAGAGGACTGGTGTAATCATAGGACCATGGGGGAGTAGAACATTTTTAGGGATATTACATTAATACATCAGATCAAATACCTCTGTTGTGCCCAACGTAACAGTGGTTGCCAAGTACTGGGTTGATTATCTACTCCGGTGTCTTGATCTAATCGTGCCGAATTGAAGGCGGCTCTAAGCCAATTTTCTTTACCCGGGGCAGTTTTGTCTTTCCACTTGATACATATTTCTCTCCTTGCCAAGATGATTAAATATAATATTAAGGCCATATGTTTCTGTGAGGGCACACCACAAGTAGAATCATTTTTACCAAAAAAAAACAAAGAGAGATCTACTACTATGTCCACCTTCAGTATAGATGTCAACACTTCCCCCACTCCTTTCCAAAATGTAGTTAACACCGGACACTGAAAAAAGATGTGTATGTCGTTTGCGTTTATGAGACTACATCTTGGACAACTTGGAGGCGAGGTAGGTGCAAATTTGGCTATTTTGGCTGGAGTATAATATAGCCGGTTTATTACATAAAAGTGGTTTTTCTTCAAGGGAGCCGGCTTTATGTATTTATATAGTGTCTTTATTGATGGATTAAATAGTTCCTCAATTTGGGCGGCCAATGGTGAGTCGTTCCAAACTGAAATAGCATCTTGAATTTGGGCATACCATAAGGCTATTTCCTTCTTTGGGGACGGGTCTTGAAATAGTTGTTCTAATTCCCTATTTCCTCCTATATCCCCTTTTTCAGACTCATACCAACTTTTCAATTGAAGATATTTAAACCTTGAAAGGGTGGGGCCTATTTTGGCTGATAGTACTGCCCAAGGAAGAATGACCTCTGAGTCCACCAGATCTAGCCATCACTCCATACCTGAGTTTTTGATCAGAATCGCCGGACTAACATGAGGAGCGGTGTCCCAGGCGAGTCCCATATTGGAGCAAAATCCGAGAAATATACAATTCCCCATACCCTCCTTAATTTGTACCAGGTTTGTAATGCTGATTTCAATACCTTTAGCCGAACCTTTTTAAAAAACCTTGGAGCACCAAATTTGTACAGGAACCCATCTTGACTGTTGCTACCTTCAACCGTTACCGTTTCTCCCAATACTCTCCCCTAGGATGTTCGTTCGGGGTAAGATAATAACATTCTTATACCTTTAAACTGAAAAGCCATCAGATACCAGTTTATGTCAGGTAGGGCTAGTCCTCCCTTAAGGAGCTTCCTCCTAAGCTTTTCCATGACATTCTAGCATTTTTATGACTCCATATAAAACTACCTATTTTACCCTGTATCTTGGTTATAGTTTTTCCAGGGAATGTTAAGGGGATTGCATTAAATAAATAAGTCAATTTAGGGAGCACAGACATTTTAACAAGGTTAACCCTACCATATATTGTCAAAGGGAGGTTCTTCCATTTAGCAAAGAGATAGTCTATATCTTTTTCGATTTTCCCAAGGTTTAAAGAAGGCATCTTATTTAGGTCTTTAACTATTGTAATACCCAAGTACCTAAACTCCTTGCTTATGGGGCCTCTCTTGTATGTGGTGTTCCAACACATTATTTCAGTTTTGTCTGAGTTGACGCTGTACCCTGAAACCTTGCCAAAATCCCTCAGCATGGAGACCAAGTGTGGAATTGTATGTTCTGGATCGCTGGTGTAGACTATCACGTCATCAGCATAGAGTGCCAGTTTGCATTCATATCCTAATGATTTGAATGGTATAATAGCTTTGTCTAGTCTAATTGTTTGAGCTAAGGGCTCTATGTAGAGATTGAATAAAAGGGGAGACAGGGGGCATCCCTGCCTAGTCCCTCTCTGAATTGGAAAACTAGGGGTAAGTGAGCCATTCAAAAGAATTCTAGCTGAAGCTCCTAAACAACAATGCTTGATAGTCCTCACAAAAACTGGGCCAATTCCCATTGCCTCTAAGACGCCCCAAAGATATCTCCCAACACACACGATCAAATGCTTTGGTGGCATCAATTGCCACCACAGCTAATGGATCGGTTCTAGCCTCCGCTAGGTCGATATTGCCAATCAGCAGTTGGGTTTGATCTTGAATTACCTTCCCCTGTATAAAGCCCTTCTGATCGGGATGAATTAAGCTAGGTGCTAGTTTCGCCAATCTTCCTGCTAATATCCCCATAAATATCTTATAGTCTGCATTTAGCAAAGAGATTGGACGATAGGAGTCTGCCAGTAGAGGGTCTTTCCCTGGTTTTAAGATTAGCATTAGTCCAATTGGCCGCACCCTGCTCCTCCTACCAGCGTGTTACCCCAAGGCATTGTGGTCCATGCAGTAGCATCGGCGAATACGCCTGTGCCAAAATTGTAAGTGAAAGTAAGTGTCGCGTTAGCCATCCCTGGACACGTGTTTCGAGGTAGTTGCCTCTCGTCAGCAGGGAGCAGGTATGTGTGTGGGGTTGCCGCGTAGGCTGCCTTTAGTGGTACTTTACCTGAGAATACTTTTTATGGCAGCCTACGCAGCAACCCCACACACATACCTACTCCCTGCTGACGAGAGGCAACTACCTCGAAACACGTGTCCAGGGATGGCTAACGCGACACTCATTTTCACTTTAAACTTTGGCATAGGCGTACTCGCCGACGCTACTTCATGGACCACAATGCTTTGGGGTAACATGCTGGTAGGACGAGCAGAGTGCGGCCAATCAGACTTTTGTTTATATTCAGGCTCCCTTGAGCCGGTGGGGCTGACGAGCCCATGGCTACGCACCTGCGCGCCTTTAGTGGTACTTTACCCGAGAATACTTTTTATGGCAGCCTACGCAGCAACCCCACACACATACCTACTCCCTGCTGACGAGAGGCAACTACCTTGAAACACGTGTCCAGGGATGGCTAGCGCGACACTCATTTTCACTTTAAACTTTGGCATAGGCGTACTCGCCGACGCTACTTCATGGACCACAATGCTTTGGGGTAACACTCTGGTAGGACGAGCAGAGTGCGGCCAATCGAACTTTTGTTTAAGATTAGCATTATCGTGGCCTCGCTCCATGATCTAGGCATTACCCCATTAGAACAGTATATTGAATTGAATCGCCTGTGAAGGACTGGAAGAAGATCGTCTTGTAGTAATTTGTATACTTCGTTAGGAAGGGCATCAAGCCCTGCGGCTTTTTTGTTTTTTGCACACTTTATTTGGGCCAATATCTCTTCTGAAGTGAAAGGAGCATCCAGAGCTTCCCTAGAGGCCTCTGTTAGAATTGGTAAAGATTTATCTATTAACCAGTGAGATATCTGGTCATGTGTGGGTTTAAGATCTTCCTTATATAAATCTGAAAATAATGTTATTAATGCCAGCTGTATTTCCTCCAAATCGCTGGATTTAGTTCCATTGCTGTCAATAACTAGTTCATTAATATCGTTCTTTGCCCTGTCTAGCCTAGCCTTCCAGGCCAGGATTGCCCCTGCTTTCTCTCCATATTCAAACATCTCCATATTTCTGGCCTGCCATTGTGCCTTACATTTTTGATCTAAAAAAGTTCAAAGATTTTTTCTGGCCTCCTCCAAATTGCCGTCTATCCTAACTAATTCCCCTATATCTCCAATTATGGCATTCCTCCTTTCGGTCTCCAGAGTACCGATCTTCTCCTTAAGAGCATGCAGCTCCTGGGTCTTTAGGCGATTCTTATAGACTATTTGTGCTTGTAGTACACCTCTCAAGTTAGCTTTGTAGGCGTCCCATACTTGGTCAATGGAGGTTGATCCCAGGTTAAAGGAAAAAAAGAGGATTTACTTATAGATTGAATTATCTCAGCATCTGCTAACATTACTCTATTCAATGTCCATCTTGGCCGAGGTCGATTGTCACATGCTACATAGACTGCTGATAAGGGTGCGTGGTCTGATAGGTGAGTTGGTAATTTCGTTATACTGATAAAGTTATTTAGTGCTTCTTTATTCACCAATAGGTAATCAATCCGTGAGGAGTGACTATATTTTTTACTGTAATAGGTGAATCCCTGGGTGTTTCCTTCCTTAAATCTCCACAAGTCAGCTAAATTCAAGTTTAATATTAGATTTTTCATGACTCTTCGTGATTTGGGAGTTGTTGTAATGTGACTTAACTTGGAGCCATCTTTTACAGGGTCTAGTTTTACGTTAAAGTCTTCTCCGACTATCAGCGGGGGGGTTGCTGAAATTAGGCTTCCCTGTAATTTAGCCAGATATGATGAATCGTCCAAGTGCGGGCCGTAATAAGATGAACATGTCATTTCGGCTCCCCCTAGATCCAGGAGGGCGGTTACCCATCTACCTGAATGGTCCGTCAGGACAGACTTTATCCTACAGGGAACCCCCTTTTTAACAACAATTGCTACCCCACGGGAGTTTATAGCTTGTGGTGAAGCACAAAAACACTGAACCCAGGAAATTTTTGAAAAAAGTGCTTGAAATTCCACCGAATTTAGATGTGTCTCTTGCAGTAGACATATCTGTGCTGGGGCAAGCTCTAAATACTTTAAAATCAGCCTTCGTCTACGTTCACATCTCAGACCATTTAAAGTCCAAGAAATGTAGTGGATTTTACGGCGATCATTCGCCCTACCTATTGTGGCCATATATTACCAGATAATAGAAGCTCTTTCTTAATACTTTATCTGTTAAAAAAGTATATGATTTGGTGAGGTGAGGCATTTATTTTTTTCCCTATCTGCTCCTTACCCGGTGAACCCTCCCCCCTACTCCTAAATCCTTGACCTCCCCTGAGTGCCCCTTTCCCTCGCCCTCTCCCCACCCCTTGAGGAACCCACCCTTCCATTAGGCTAAGCCTCTTCGGGTATAGCTCCCTCGTGATCTCCCCTGACTAAAACTCTGATATCTTAGTGTCCTGGTATTGATTCTATCTCAAGACAGACCCTAAACTTGAGACCTGGATCGCGCTCGTTACCCACCCTTTTTTTCTTGTCGAATTTTAGCAATAAATGTGTCGACCTCTGCCAAAGATCTTAACAGATGCATCTGGTTTTTCCACATTACCCGGAGGGTGGCTGGAAACCTAAGCTGTGCTTTGCCCCTAGCCGGTTTATTTCTTCCAGTCTCCTCCCCATCTCCCACTGTCTTGTGGCTGTTATGTGGGTGATATCGGATCTTATAGAGAAGGAAAAGGCCGGGATATCGGTAGAAGGCGAGGAGATAGTCCCTTCTTTTAATGCTGCAGTAAGAATAAGCTCCTTGATTGAGTATGATAGAAAATTTACCAAAATCTTGCGCGGTTTTTGTTTCTCTATCTTCCTTTTGAAGGGGTCTCTATGAATCCTTTGAATCTCATGATTCAGATCGATGTTCGGCTGGCTCTTGAGAACTGTATCCTTTAACAGGTTAATTACAAAGCCCTTTAGATCGTCTCTTTCTATCGCCTCAGGGACATTTAGGAATTTTAAGTTGTTTCGCCTTGAGTGGTTCTCAAGACATTCCAGATCCTCCTTCAGCTCTCTGTTCTGGATGGAAAGAGTCTAACCTCGCTGTAGTGGCCTCTTAAGGAGTCTTTCAGCTTTGGCATCTCCTCCTCGAGTGACTCGGTTCTTGCGGTGATCTCTTCCATTTTCTTGGCTAACACCTCACAAGAAGCCTGAATAGCTGCCTGATTTGTCTCAGAGACTGTGAATCTCTTAGCCATCTCTGCCTGATTTAGTTCAGAGGTGGAGAACCTCGATGACATTTCATCTTTCATGGCCAATAACAAGTCGGCTAAGTTCCGTGTATTTAATACTGGGGTAGCTAAGGCGGAAGGACTTGGATTTCCCTGAATGGTTCCTTGCTCTGTATCTTCTCCCCGTCGATCGTTATCCTCGTTTTGAACCGCATTATGAGCCACCATCTCTTGCTCCTCTAACACTGAGAACCTATTAGAAAGGTCAATCTCTGGATGAGTATCCTGTTCTACCATCCCAGCAGGGATACTGATAGCAGGTAGTAACCTCGGTGTGGCTTGTTCCGGAGTTTGACATTTTTGAATACTTGTTTTGGGCGACTTGGTTGCCTTACTCTTAACTGACCTCCCCAGCTTCTCCTTAGGCCTTGATTTTAGGGACAGTCGGGAGGATACTGGGGATGTATCGGGCCTGTCTGTTGAAGGGGGAACCGACCTACCCCCCTGCGATGGACTGGGCATGTTATTTGACAGTTGGGGTGATTTGGCCGAGGATATTAGTGAAATGACCTGGTAGAAAGTTTTCAAAGATGGAGTGATTTTGGTTTTAATTACCGTTTTTTTCCTCCTTCTTTCCTGAGCTCTTGGCTTCCCTTGCAACTGTTAGCGAAAAATGACTCCCCGGATAGTTCTCGATCTTTTATTGCCTGATTATGCTGCCCTGGAGCTGTCTGGAGATCTCTCTTTGGATCTGATACTACTGCCGGAGGGGGTGGAGCCCTCTATGAAAAGTGAATAATATCTCTATTGGCAGCTAAGTGTGCCGCTCTTGCTCGAAGTGTATATCTATTTATTTTGGGGGGAGAAACACCCTCATGTAAGATATCCCTTTTCTCCATACAATCTAAGGAGCATACACCCCCCTGTTTCCAAGCAGCAGAATCGCCCTCTGAGCAACCCCTGATCTCGGGTGCTCGCTTCGCCAGACTCTCTGTTGATCTTGGGCCTTTCGCTGAGGAGAGGGGGATAGCCGGCCTTACGATATCCCAGCACAGTAAAAAAAAAAACCTCGGAGGCCTCGGTCCGGGTGATACACGCTGACCGGGTCCCCCCTACCTTTAACAGCACCAAATAGTTGTTTCCCAGGCGCTGAACAAATCCTCCCCACAGTGACCGCCGAAGCAGCGAGTGCAGAACGCCACTTCCGCGAACTGCTGCCGCCGCCTCCCACATCCAGCGCGGACCCTCGATGATTACTCCGCCCTTGTTCTGGGAGTCCAGCACAAACGCATTCGCATATGCCTCGGCCGCGGGGGGATAGAAAGAGCGGCACTTCCAGGAGTCCCGTCTCATCGCCAACAGAACCAGGTCAGTCACTAAGATATCAAAAAAAAAATAATTCTGTCGGGAGGTAATCGCATTGTCTCCCGATTACCCGCCCATCTCAGGGGAGATCAAGGAGCACTCCCGCGACCGCTCACATTACGGCCGCTATGTTCCTCCAACGTTTCAGCTCTCTACTAATT
The DNA here is from genome assembly GCF_964204655.1 of Triturus cristatus. Classification (NCBI taxonomy): domain Eukaryota; kingdom Metazoa; phylum Chordata; class Amphibia; order Caudata; family Salamandridae; genus Triturus; species Triturus cristatus. The sequence goes on from NC_140589.1 coordinate 967,289,737, forward strand.
GAACCTAATGATTGACCAGATGTATGTATAGGGACGAGATCTCCCCAGAACACATGTCCAGATGACACATTCACATTTGATTTAGACCTATCAAATCACCTGGTTGAACTGGGTTTTGATATGGAAAGCATAACAAAGACCTAAAAGTGGAATTCTCGAAGTTTTATAGCCAAGTAAGTTTTTTAATTAAATTAATCCACTATATTTACAGTTTTCTGTTTTTGTGGTCCTTCCTGCCACACCATTTTGACTTTAAAACCACAGTATCGTGGAAGTCTTGTTTTTGGTTTGTCATTTTTATTTTATTCTTTAAGGTGCTTAAACGTGAGCGGCAGATGTACCTTGTAAAGCACTATGAACTTATGTCAAATTATTGGAATTTTATATCAAGAACTTCTTTATAGGTGTTCTTTGATACATTCTCACAAAAAAACAAGCCATTTCAGCTCACTTGAGTTGACAGGCAATCTTGCAAAAAATTAGATGACATCTATAGCATCCCAAAAAGTGAGTTATTTGCATCAGTCGGTTTCCTTCTCAGTGGGCGTTGTCTGGACTTTTGATGGGTTGCTGGTAAAGGGCACAGCACAGTAGGTTCTGTGGCAGATATGCCAGGGTCATGAAGTCTTAGGTTTTGACTTCGTGCTCAGGAAAAATCATAATGGCTTTATCATTTAACAGGGGCGAGCAAGTGAGTTCTCACATTATTTCTCCCTTCTGACATCACAGTCTTGTTTTTCTTTTTTCTTCAAGTAACCATTCTGGATCGTATAAGTAAACTGTTCACAATACTCTCCTTGAAAGACAATGGGCTTTTATATTATAGGAGAAAAGAGAGCAGAGGCTCCTTGAAGAACAATGCCAAGGTCATCTCACAGAGACATAACTTGGCCTCCTTGCAGTGACGAATGCAAAAAGAACAATTGATGGACAGAATGCAGAACAATGTCATACATTCATCCCAGTAGAGAGATTTGGGCCTAAATCCATCGTCTTTTTGCTCCCCATGCCATTCCAGTTTGAACCCAGCCATTGCAAATCAGTCTTGACCCTGCGCCCAATGGGAACAGTCCAGCCTGAACTGCCAGGCCAGGTCCTCCCTGGACTGGAAACAAGCATTCTAGGACTGGTTTCAGGGTTTCACCCCTCTTCAGCCAGGATAGCCTGATTCCAGTGGCATGAAGAGCACGGGACTCACGTCTGGGCATACCCATCCCTGTTCGGTCTGCACTGTTCCCATGAGGCACAGGGTCAAGCCTGTTTGCATATGGCTGGGTCTAAACTGGGGTGGAATAGTGAGCAAAAAAACTATGGATTTAACACATCTGGTACCTAATTTAATGAAAGAACCATTAGAAAAAGAGCTGGAGAAATTGTCAAATGTAGGAATTATCCAACCTATTGAATGCTTGGAGTGCATGACCCCTGCAGTCCTGGCCACTAAAGCCCAAGGAGAAGCCTTACATTATGTGTAGATCGTCAGTATCTCAATGCAAATATTTAGGTAGAAAGACATCCATTGCTACATATATCAAGAAATTGGACACAATTGGTGAGGTGAGCTGTTTCAGTGTTATCAACCTATCTGTGGCCTACCATCAAGTAAAGCTCCAACTTGAATCCATGGCCTTAGCAGCATTCATGAGTCAATGTTTTGCGGGATGCTGTTTAAGTTGCTATCTGTTGCTGCAGTTTTTCAAAAAACTATGCAGCAGAGTTTGAAGGGAATACAAAACGAGTTTCATTTTGAGGATGATATATAGTTCAAGTGAAGTTCTCTAAAGACTCACTGATGCAGGTCTCACAGTTAACAGAGAAAAACATCGAATTGGGGTCAGCTCAGCTGACTACCTTAGTCACAACATTTCCAAAAGAAAGATTTAAACCTATGGTGAGCTAAACTGATGCAGTAAAAAAGCACCAGAGTTGAAATCTTTCCTTGGACTGGTTGAATGCATGTCCAAATATAGGAAGGATTGTGCGAGTAAGTGGGATTTATTGCATTCAAGTCCTGAAAAAAGGACCAGATTTTAATGGAGTGAATGTTGATAAGAGGCATTTGAGAATTTAAAAAGGGACATTATTGCACTGCCTTTAGGCGTATTTGACATCAAGAGAAATAATATCCTCACAGTGGATGCCGGTATTAAGTGGCTAGGTGTTACTCTTACTCAGTTTCTGGATGGCAAAGAGAGGGTAGTTGTTTTCGCATCCAGATGCTCCTCTAAAGCTGAACACAACTGCTCAGTGATTGAAAGAGAAGTATCAGCTTACTTCTGGTCAGTAAAGCATTTCGAGTTTTAATCTGTGGGGACTACAATACAACATTAGGTCAGACCACAAACCCTTAATCTACGTATTTACTATCCAGGGAGCAGAACATAGAACCCCTCGCATTACCAAGTGGGTGATAGGTCTGGAAGGATTTTATTCCAACTGGAATATGTCTCAAGAAAACAGAATTTGGCAGCAGACTTTTCCAGAGAACCCATGTAAAGTATTGAGAGTAGAGAAATGTTAAAATGTCCTACTTTAGAAGTATGTATAGCAGTTATATCTGAGAGCGAATAGAGGGAGTGTGTGGAAAAAGATTTAAAAGTCAACAAGATCAAGCCCCACATTGTAAATTGATACCCTACTAAATATAGTGAATTGGATGAAGAGCTGAGAGGTTTTTGGGACCTGAGATACGAGTTAAACATTCAAGGCAATATGGTTTGCTATAAAAACATATTACCTCCATAGAGTTTGAGAAACAAAATTGCAGCCTCTGCTCATGAAGTTCATCTTTGTCACAGCTTCACTAAGAACGTCAGAACCAAATGTTGGTTCCACATGATGTATACTTTGTGGAACAAAAAGTAAAAGACTGCATTAATGGTGCTAGGAAGTGCTAAAAATAAAATTACTAGGATTTCTCATTTGTCCCCCATTTCCTTGCTGGACAAACCTTGGGGAAAATCTCATGTTGGATATAATAGGTCCCGTGATTCATACTGAAATCACCATAGGTTTAGGTTTGTATTGATTGATTATAACTTACATTGGATAGTCAGCAAGATGGTTAACCCAACTAACCACCAAAGTTTAAAGTGATTTCTTCTGGGATAGCTTTTGTGTAGAGGAAATTCCGTCACCGTTAGCCAGAGGTAGTAGGTTGCAATTTACATCGTATGAAGTGAGAGAATTCTTGCCAAATCTAACAATGAAGCATGAAAACTGCCATATATTGCCCAAAAGCCACTGGGATGGTATAGCGGGCAAACCGTATGTTAAAGGAAGGTATTCAGTTGGCCTGTGTTCATGGTCAGCCAGTGGAATAACCCATACAGAAAATGCTAGGGAACTATATATAAATGTGTGCAATTAGACTCTGAAAAATATAAGAGCAGCCTTGAGCCTCAGGTCTCCACACCACTCTCCCCTGCCTAAGCTTAACACCATTGTTCTCAGCCTCGCCTTCTGCCGGAAGAACAGAGTTCTCCCTGTTTCAGGCCACGGGGTGCCTCCTGGTTACTGTAATTGGTTGGTCATCCGCATAGCTGTGCAATTATATTACTTGCCCTCTTCGTGTTTGCCACTATTGTTTTGCTACTTTAATTGGTTGCAATTGGTTATTATTGGAATCCATTTAGTCACGTAATGTTGTCACTGTTAATCTCAGCCCTTCTATCGCACAGGACCTCCTGCTGGCACCAGACCTCACACCATACCAGATCAGACAACTACGAACAAACAAAAACCGCTCCAATGCATCCTGTTCAACGCCCGCTCCCTCTGCATACACGCCATTGAAATCTGGGCTATCATCACTACCCTCTCCCTAGATGTTGCCTTCATCACCGAAAAGTGGCTCAAGCCTTCCTTGAACCCTGACATCGCCATCGCCACCACCCTCCCCACCCCCGTCAGCTATAAGATGATTCACTGAGACAACACCAACAAACACAGGGGGCATCGCCATCATCCTCAAGAAAATCATCCGATGCACCATTAACAAAAACAACCCAACGCCTTTCATGGAACACCTTAACTTTCAGCTACAGACTGACACTGAGACCACGGTAAAAGGCACCCTCACCTATAGGCCCCCAGGACCCTGTCCAGCATTCTCCAACTCCAACCTAATCACCCCCCTGGACATCGACTCCCACCACTACATCCTACTCAGTGACATCAATTTCCACGACGACTACCGCCCTACAGACGCCAACTCAGTCACCCTCCTGGAGAGCCTGAAAAACAATGGCCTCACCCAACTGGTCACCGAACCAACGCACAAAGCAGGACATGCACTCGACGCCATATTCACCTCCAGCGACTGAATCAAATTCATGGTCATCACAGAAGTCACCTGGACCGACCACGCCATCGTCCACTTCATCCCCAATGCCCAGCACACGACCACAATGCACTACAACACCACCCACCACAGCTGGGGCAAGGTAACCAACATGCAATGGACACAGGCCTCAGCACCACACAACTTGAAACTTCTGCAGATAGACAAATTCATCCAGAACTTCTCCACCTGGCTCACAAACCGTGGCAACATAGTCACCCTGCTGAAACCAGCAAGGGCCAACACACCAAAATGAGCCAGTAGGTACACCACAGAGCTCAAAACCGCCAAGCGCAGATGCCACCAGCTCAAGAAGATCTGGTGGACCACAAAGAACCCCTCTGAGAGGGCTGCTCACAAAGAGGCCCTTAGCAACTACCGGCAGCGCCTCAAGGAAGCCAAGAGAGCAGCCATCATGGCCAACCATATGTAGGAACTTTTCAGAATTCCCCAACCATACCACCCCTCAGAACACCGTCCACCCCTCCCAAGGACTCTGCAACACTCTCGGACTACTTCCACAGCAAAATCAACACCATCTACAAGAACTTTGACCAGCAAACACTAGCCGAACTATCACCACCTGGTCTCCACTCACCATGAAGACCACTACAGCCATCATGTTGTCCATCCGCTCCAGGGCACCAACCGACCCCTTCCCCCACCACCTTTTTCAACCTCTGAGTCAACGCTTCAGCACAGAACTCACCGGAATGCTCAACACCTCTGTCTCCACAGCAGCCTTCCCAGAAAAAGATGGAAACATGCAGAGGTCAAATCCGGCCTAAAGAAACCCTCAGCCAACCCCAGAGACCTCAACAACTACTGACTGGTCTCCTTGCTCCCCAACCAATCAAAGGTACTTAAGAAAGCCGTCAACAAACTCACCTGATACCTGGAATAAAACCACCTCCTCGATGCCCATCAATCAGGATTCCGTGCCAATGACAGTGCATAGACAGCGCTAGTCGCCGCCACAGATGACATCAGAAGTTTCCTAGACTGTGGAGAAACTGTGGCCCTGATCCTCCTCGACCTCTCAGCGTTCGACACAGTCTCCCAACACACCATCATTGGCAAACACTACAATATCAGCATACAATATAAGACGTAGAGATGCACCACAAGAATAGCAAAGAGAGAACAAGACTATGATTCATGTCTTTCCTTTCTTGTGAATTCCATGTATGCTGGTAGAGTCACAGTCATGGACAGTCAAGTAGAATGAGAGTGAATTTGGAAAGGGCAAAAATGGCCAATTAAGGAGAAGTTAAACGGAAGTCGAATCTGGAATCAAATTATTTAAAATGTTACTGTTAAACAAAAGAACTTCGCACACAAGTACTGGATAGCATCACTGAACCACATTGTGAGATATTGGTTTGTTGGTTGAGAGGGTGTGAACCCTTCTCAAGCAACCACAATCCTTGTCAGGGTGAACCACAAAAACTCACTGAATCGACCAGTGCTTAACCCTTTGGTAGCTTGGGTCAAAAGCAGTCAGGCTTAACTTGGGGGCAATGTGCAAGGTATTTACAAAATATATATATATAATAAAGTTAACACACATCACCAGAAAAATACCTGCACTAATTTAGTAGCAGAGAAAAAGTTATTAAATTTGATGCCAAGATTCCAAAAATACAATAAGTAGAACAGGAGTTACGATATTTTTAAGTTTACAGTGAAAAACAAGGCCTAAAAGATCCAAGCGTTGCCATCTAGTCAAACGAGCCAGGGGCAAAGTTGAAAGGTTTGGCTGACCATCATGGAGTGCGGTTTGGACGCACAGTTGATTGTGCCGGGTCTCTGCTTACCTTTGGACTTGGAAGAATTTCTCAAGAAAATGTCTGAGAAGGTAACGTTCAGTGGGGTAAGGCACTCTGAAGTGTCAGAGGAGGAGGCTGTGTCTTTTAGGAGCCGTTGGGTGAAGTTGCAGTGAAAATTTTGACATTCAGATTTAATTTCCTTTTCTGAGGTAGATAATCTCAAGTGGGACAAAGCTTCAGGCTGTAGCAGACATTGGCTCCACAGGGCTAGATACCCCTTCTGCTGCTGTGGAGAACTTAGCTGGCTACCACGAAGTCCGTCTGACCGGTGAAGCACCATGGGTGGAACGGTGAGCAGGTAGATTTCGGTCACCTCTTGGTACTCGAGGCACTGTTTGGCAGAAAAATGTAAGCCACAAGTTTTGGATTTGGGCTTTCTGGGTACCTTTAGCACCACTTACAAGGGTCTAGGACTGCATGAGCATCACTTGCAGGGTAAGGACTTGCTCATATTAGGCCCAGGTGTGGGTTCTGTCCCTGAGGCTCTGAACAGGAGGCCAGCCAACAAGCCCTTGGAGTCACTCTGGTAGTCCTGGATTCAAGCAGAAAAGCAGGCCGCAAGCAGCAGGGCAGTCCTCTGAGGGCAATAAGCAGGCTTCAGACTGCAGGGCAGACATTTTGGAGAAGGGCAGTCCGCTGAAGTACACAGGAAGCCACGGACAGCAGGGCAGTCTGCTGGGGGAAGAAACGAATGGAGTTTTCCTCCGACAGATGGTTCTGGAATTGCCTTCCTTTCTGGCCCAGTACCAAGATGTCTGTGGTAACAAAAGGCTAGGGTGAACTATGTGCTGAGTCAGTTCCTTTGAAATTTAAGCAGGGCTGAACACACCTCTCCCATCCTTTCAGGATAGACGATCCTGCCAACACCCAGTCCCCCTTTATGTGGTTCTCTGGGAGGAATACACAAAGGCCAACTACACCTAGCCATAAGAACCAGAACGCAAACTGCAGGAACCAAATTGTTAGCTCAAGAAAATGCCAACTTTCTAAAAGTGGTATTTTCAGAATTGTGACTTAAAATACACCTTTATCATAAAAGAGGACTTTACATTACACTCTCTGTAAATGAGACCACATCGAGAATTTTCAAAAAAGCTTTCGACTGGTTACCAGTTGAAGCCAGGATCAAAAGTGAAGGTTCACGGATGGCACAGCATAAGTTTGGCTAGGTGCACATGGTAAAAAGGAAGTGGGGGTGAGGAGGTTGGAACGGTGGTAGCTCAAAAACGAGTCAAAAGCTATTAAAACTACCTAATATGTCACAAAGTTAAGAAACAAATAAGGCATACTCACTGGAAGTTTATCATATTCTGCATCAGATGATGAAGCAGAAATAACACCACCAGCACTGGGAACGGAGGTAGCAGGCATAGAATAAGGTTGAATATCGGGCACATAAAGAACCTGTATAAAGAAAAAACATAATTTAGTGTGAGTTACCAATTGCAGCAGGCAGTTAAATGTTTAAGATTTGCTTCCACTTATTTACTATGGTTTCCAGGATGGGGGAAAAATGCAACCACTCTAGCTATTCAAACCTGAAACCATCAGAGAAGAGAAACACTGAACCAGTTAGTTGAAAGGAATGTTTTTTATATTTCCCTGAAGCAAACTCTGACTGGAAGAGGCTTCAGATGTAGCTAAATCCTCTTTGTTTCAATTACTTTTTAGCTTTGTCTTCCATAGACTAAACATGAATGCATTTTTTGAACAATTTACTATAGCTAAATGACTAACTGATATGTAGATGCAGACTGGCAATACCACCATACAATAATTCCCACATAAACAAACACGTACGTTTTATATAATAAAAATACATCAATTAGATGGGAAATTACAAAAAGATTGCCGCCTTGTATCACGAATACCGTCAGTGATAATGTATGTATCCAACATGATATAATCAATTTATTTTCATGTTTAAATACAAGCGAGAACAATTACTGCAAATACTAAAAGTGGCAAATGCATGCCTCCGTCATGGTTCAGGTCAGAAGTAGACATTCAATTGTTCGTCGTTTGTGAAAAATACCTGCCTATATTTTATTGAAAGTGAATGAGTAGTCTTCGGCCAATTTATATATTTATGTTCTCGGGGGAAAGTAGAGAGAATTAACATTTTGTCTTAATTTAAAAAGGCCAATGCACTTTCCTGTTTTCCGGACATGAATCCCCATTGTACTGCAAGGACAGAGGGGAAAGAATAGGTAAGAAAGATTATTTACTGTAGATCAAAAATGCTTCACATCAAATAAGGTATCATTTTATGTCTTATCTAGATATTAGCTGCCTCTTTTAGAGTGTAATTTACAAATAAGGAAATAATCCTACAAAGGTGCATTGCTGTTACACTTGCCATGCATCATTTATAGTTTGAAACATGTGATTCCATGGTTGGTAATTCTGATTAGGTTCCACTGATTGGTTTGCACACATTCTGTAAACCCTATATTCATTCAGTCTTAAGAATAAGGGTCAAACGTATATGCGACTCACTCAACTGATATCTACACAAGCAGTTTTAAAGATAAAAGTATCAGGAGAAATAATGGCATACTCCCAGTACAGCCACCTGAATATTGGCGCTGGGTTTCGGTGTTTGTTCTGGACGTTTGAGGTAGGATTGCAAGGGGAAGACCATGCTACATGCATACTTGCTTACTGCAAGTTAAACCAAACTTCACACCCGTTTCTTAAGGGAGAGTGAAGGAAGTGGCCCTTAGGGGCCACCTGGGTTACTTACAACAACCTGCTACGCCTTCCCAAGTAATGAAGAGTCGGTCAGACAGTAGAGAATAAAAACAAACTTTTATTAGTTATACTCTGCAGAGGAGTCCAATCTGACCTGCACCCTAAGATGTCTGCCGAGGGACTGACTCCCCAACAATCTGCAACATGTAATGCTTCTTCCCAAGAGCCTCCAACCCCACCCACAGTGGAAAGTTAACAGCCTGGGCCGAACATGAACAAGGAGGGCACAGAGGGATGAGCTACCACCTGCCAGATGGGTACATGCTATCTGCAACTCAAGGTTACCATGCTGATCCTCAGCGTCTCCTAACGTGGGAGCAGAACTACACACTCGGATAGGTATGCGAGTGAAGAATGGCCTATTCATTAGCAAGTCAAGAAACAGCCTTGAACAGAAGAGAAAATAATAACGAAATTGTTTTCTACTGAGGCAAGCAATAAGAGTAATATGGCCTAGTTCAGGCACAATCTAAGCAGGCTAATAGGAATTACGGAATACACAATGGAGTCACACTCGCTAACTAAAGCTTTGCGCATTACGGGGATAACTCAGTGGGTTGCATAACGTAAATACAAATGGCGTCCATTTAGCCACACACTGCTAACCCAATATAGCATGAAACGAGTGCATTGCAGGAATGGGATTTTCGAACCTAACAAGAGCCATTTGATAGTTACTAACAAAAGCCACATCCGAAATTAGCTTGTTTTTTTATTACTTCTCTTGCAATTTGTGATGGGGCACAAAACACTACGACATAGCTGCAATGAATAAAAACGTAAAGAAAAAATGCAAATTCCTAAATCTGTGAAAACCGAACAAGGTCAAAACCACCATTCTTCATCAATTCACCATAAAACAATCTTGGATTTAGTCACCGTCTCTCGTGATGTTACATTTATAAATAACAGGCGATATGAATCCTATAACATTCACTCAGGTAAGCCAAAAGCTCTTGGTTTCCCAATTTCACCTCTCACACTTTTTCCCCATTTTGTTAAGGTTTTTTGTGAAAATGAATAAAGTATGTTAGATTGCCCCGGTCACCCTTCTTTGTGACATTTCTAGCATTACCACACCTCAAAACAAGGACTCTGTTGCCACAAAGCTAATATCGGACAAGCATTCTCTCACCATCTAGACCCCTGAATTATTAAACTTCATACGGGAAGAGCTATACCGGAGAGAAGTTGCAGTAAGGCACCCTGTCACATCTTTTCCAGTAATACCCTTTAGGCCCTGTGTGTTGCGGAGGTGCCCTGAAGTCAGGAAAGGAGGTATACCAGCAGCCAGGAGATTGTGGGAAGGTCAATTGATGTTGTGGTAGAGGGCCTTTTCATGGCTTTATAAAGCTGCACCTTTTTACTGAGCACTTTAGGTTTTCCTCCAGTGAATGCCACAATCTTTAAGCCCACTGGATTTGCTTCACCTTCCAGCAAGAATTTTCTCTTTATCACTGTCACTCGAGTGGTATCCCTCTGGCTGCCGACAGTGGCCCAATTTAAACAATCACCTTAGCTTGCATGGTGTTACAGATATTGTAGCTTTAAGCTGCAAGTGGACCCCAATTCTATACTAATTCCTGATCAGAATGGTCAACGCACTCCCAGTTCTCAGTTCACTGGGTGTCCCTGACTGTCTACACCAGAAGAAAAGCGCGAAAGCTAGAGATGCTGACACCAGGTCACCATGGTGGGTTCTAGATCTGTTCCACAGCTGCACCACTCCAAAGAGCACAAGGGTAGTTGCATCTTTGAGTGGAGTTTTGGTAGTCTTGATTAACTGGACACCCAACTGGTGAATCAATTTTGGTGATCTAAAATATATAGATGGTGTATAACAATCGTTTGGTTCTTAGGTTGCTGGGTAAAGGGATACTTTTGGAACATTATTTATGCAGCAGAAGAGTCTCAAACCAACGAGTTATCCAGCTTTAAAGTCAGAGCAGGGGAAACTAAAACTAGAGGGCTAGCTATATCATAGCTTCCCTGCTACAGTGTACCTTTCGGTCAGGTACACAGTTCCCCAGTGTCTAGCTTTGCTTAAAAAATTGTAGTAATAATATCTGTTGTGTGCCAAAATCTCCAGAGAAATTACAAATGACCCATCACAGATCAAGATGGAACATACCACTGTAGGGTTCATATCTCACTGGCAGATGCGTTTTGAATAAATACACTATTTTATCTACCCTATTTGAGATGCACATCAATATACTCCTTATCTTCTTGAAGGTCTGGTTCTCACGGGACACTCATCACTTTGTATGTATTAAATGTACCACAGCATCTCTTATTTTCTAGCCTCCAAGTAGTAAGCCCTGACAGCTCAGTTACACTACCCCGGGACAACTGGGTGCCAAATGGAGTAACCCCCTTATACAATTGGAATGAAACAGTGGTGCTGCCCCGGAAATGCCAGTGGTAAACAGCACCCACATAATACTGTTTAGTAAGCACAGACCAGGAAAGGACCCATTGGTGGTTAAGCAGTATGATCAATAAATTACAGACTTCAGAAGATATGAAACACTAATCAGTATTCTGCAGTGCAAGGAAGCTACAGGGCCATTCAAAACAGCGGTGACCAGGGTGTGGACAGTGACTGCAGTGAAAAGTCTGAAGCTAAATTAACTGACTCATTGCTGAACCAAAAGGTTCTAAAACTGCTGCATTTATCGATTAGTTCTTTGCAAACCTTTTGGCTTCCTAGTACATAGATTAGGACATTTGATTTGAGTCAGAAATCAGAGATTACAAATGTAATTGTTAACAGTTTCATCAATGAAGGATCTCACAATTACTCCATCCATCTAGTGGTCCTGATTCACAGGGGAGCCTGAATCCTGCTGCTGAATGAAGAGTGGAAGTGCAATTTTTCAGTCAAAGAACAGAGATGACAAGTTGACCAGAGAGTTCAAGCCCTATGGACATGTCATCCTCTCTGGTATAGCAAAACGAAGGCAAGGAGAGGGACAACAAGACAGCGGAGAGCAAATAGAGTCACGAGAAAGAAGAAACTAACCAATGCTCAAAAATGCAGGTGTTGGATATGGAGACAGCCAAGTATGCCCTTGCCTCCAATGTAGTGAACCCTACAACTTTTCCTTGCAGAACATCCAAACAGATTAGCCAAACACTGTATGTACAGATGTGCTTGCAAGACTGGAAATGTCTAATTTGCCCAGTTTCATGAAGTTGAGTTTTAAAGAAACAGGAGTGGCTCTAATGATTTGTTTGCCACAGTGAGAACAAGGCAATTCTTGAACTGAGTGAGAATGACTGAACCAAGTATGAGTGGATGAAGGATGCAATGGTGAGACTGTTTGGAAGGTAGGTCCAAAGTAGCTGCAGATTTTGATCTTTGTTCACTAGTACCACACACTTGGTCAGCTGTGAAGTGGACAGGCTTGTCAGGTCCAATCAAAGGACCCTAGGAACTGCACACTGGCCTTTTGGCCATATCTGCCTCGTATGTTCAACTGCACCATGAAGACAACCCAGTGGGCATGGGGTTACTTAAAATGTACCACTATTACCTAAACGCTATAGCATACCTGGATCACAAGCTCTTACTTCAAAAACGCACCCTTGACAGCCATGACCTCCTGTCCGAATCAGTATATCATAGCTTTGAATATACAAATATTGGACTCATGGTGTGGAGGTCTTACCAGGGTTGTTGATGTGGCAGGTGTACAGCCTTACTTCATCATATGCATCTAGAAGGCTCTGAATCAAACAAAGACCATCTTGGTTGTTCATCAGGAGTTTTCTGCCTCAGGTTCCATAAAATGTACACCTCGCACACCAACAACCCTGGTAAGACCACCACATAATTAGTCCAAAATTTGTAATTATATTAACACCCTCAGAAGGGTCTTGAACATCCTGGACTTCAATCATTCAAAGCTGTTTTTAAACATACATATAACGCAGAGTACCTAAATGTAGCCCTCAAAACAAAAGCAACTCATTCCAATGCTCCTTTCCCACAGGTCTCAGACACGTCTCAAACAACTCTTCCACTCGTCTAGGATTTATACCAACATGAGCACGACCATTCTTCTCTAGTATCATTCCGGGCTACTCTCTGAAACTTGCAACAGCAACCCTCCTGAAAAAATAGGTGGCCCCAAAATACTGGCCTACTATGGACCTCTCTGACACCAAATACTACCAGCTTATTTCATATCCTCACAGATGCAATTGTTTTGAAAATTGTCAGTGGTGATTTGGACATATGCAATGCTGTTCTCTTTGGACCATATTAGAGACTTCTTTCAAATGTGACATGATTTAGAATAAGCATGGTTGTTCTTAACTCCAGCACCAAAGCAGTAAATCTGTCAAGTTGTTCTCATATGACTTGTATAATTCATAAAACTAGGACAGCATCTCACACAATAAGAACGTCATGGAAAACAAATTACTCTGGGAGCCTTGCTGAATTCCTTGGATCAGATAAAGTTCTGAGTTATTATGAAGCTAAAGCTAGGCTGAAGAAGCACCAACTCTTGTATTAGGCCTTAAAACTCATGATTAAGGGCTGTTCTTAAAAGCAAGACGTGGCTCTTACGGAGAGCAAACAAAGTAAAGAATGTATTTATCATTCAAGAAAACAAGTGAGAGCAAGCACTGGTAATGCCAATAATGCTGACTTACCACTGAAAGTGCCTTTTCAATGACTGGTGACTCCAAACCATTGTACACGCTTGCTCCGTATGCACTATTCCATGCAATCATCCACTCACAGATTCATTCTTGCATTCAAATTCAAAATAAAACACACACAAACTCAACAAGCATATGCAAGGTAAATTTTTAAAAAAGTAAAGCATGAAAATAAAAAATTGTACCGCCTAAACATGGCAGGCATATTTGCCATATAGAATAGAAGAGGGTGGCCATCTGTGAATGGTATTTTTCATAGTGCATCATTATTTCAAATCTTCAACATGGCCTTCAAGTTCAGAAGCTAAAGTCTTGAAAAGGTAAAACCATGACACCTTATGCACAATAACATTACATGATGGCAGACAGTGATCTTCGCACCAGGTGCCCTTCTTAAGAACTGTAATGGTGAATAGCTCATCATTGTTAGCCATCTTTGATTGGTACAACATGTTACTGCTAAACCGGGAGGCCATCTTGGAATGGTAAAACCATGGTACACTATGGACAATACCATTCCAAAATGGCCACACAGTTTATAGATAGCGGGCTTGTGAGATCCATCACACTACAGGTGACATATACAGCAAAAAGAATAGCCTTAATGTTGGCACAAAATAAAATTGAAAAGATCAAAATTACTAAAAAAATTTAATCAATAAAAAGAAATAAATGGAAAACGAAAACAGGCTAATTAATTCATCAAAAGTAAATGTATGTGATTGAATCAAATGCATATTCTTTCATTATGTTCTGTTCCTGCAGATACGATAAACAAGCTTACTTTAATATAATCATAGTACTTTATTGCAGCTTTTATTTATGTATTTCTTCATTATGAAATGATAGAGTTTTGAGACAGCTGGTAATTACATTTTACATGTATTGTATTTACAATAGAACAATTTCTGATACTAGCGAAAAGGTATTATTGCATTCAATTTTAATATTTATTCTAAAAGTCTTCAACAAAGCCTGGATTCTATTAAAACCGACATAGCTAAACTTTAGAGAAGATGTAATATTGAGCACCAGCATTACCCATCCGTCACTAGCTGCTTGGCCAGTTGCTCTGTAGACTGTGCTTAACACAAACACACACAGTTGCCTTTGTGAGCTAAAAATAGAACTTATTGTTCTAGGATAATGTACGCAGGTGCAATCTTGGAAACTTAAAATAGTCTTATTGTTAATATGCTACTAATGTGCCAGAACTAGTTTAGCACTTACAAGTATTTCCCATTATTTATGTTACGCAAACTACCTCGCTGCCTTAATGTTCTATTCATTGTGGTAAGAATTAATCTTGCATGCACTAACTAGGGCTTGAGTTTCAAAATATTTTTCTTTTAATGCATATCCTGTATTCTAATGATCCTGAAGTGCATTGCTCATTTATGAAATAGAATTTGGTGCAACACTAACTGTCCCGGTAATCATAGACCTGGATTCACCAAAATTCAGGGGTAGCGGAAGTGAAATCACACATCCTATGACCTTAACATCACAAGAAGGGACATCAAATGACCTATGAACCTGAATTTCTGTTTTAGATATCACCTATTTTAGGGTGCTAATATTCACTTTGAAAGTGGAGGACCGCAATACTTGTCCTAATTTGTAACAAACGAGTGAAGTGAGTCAGCGAGACTTCTAGGTTGGCTCAAAGAGGTTCCTTTCCAACAACATTTATAAAAGAAAAGTCATACAATGCATTTAAAACACAATTTTCAATTAAGTTTGATAAAAGGCCACAGGCTCTGACGGAGGTCTCATTAAATATTCAGGTCCTTTCATGGTGTGCCAAACCAACCAAACCAGACTAACCTCAGGAGTTCACCCCCCAAAATGTGGTCTTGACAACCCTATTTCAAAAGTATCTTCATTGTGCTTGAGATAGCATATTTTCAAGAGTAGCACTCGTATGACTTGGGTGCTCCTCATACCAAAACTTACATGGAATACGCCAGTGCCAGAATTCTGCCATTAATACAGTCTATGTACCATGGGTGACTGTTATGTCAAAAACTACTTGTATGTTAGTGCCAACATTTTGTAGGGTTGATTCTCTCATATATGCCTCTGTTGTCCTCCCAATTACCTCCAATGTGCCAGCACCAGCATTTTTTTTGAGAGTGCTCCTTATACCAAGATTTACACCTAATGTGTCAGTACTTGTATTTTACCATGGGTGGCCATTAGGTCAAGAATTGCTTCCAGTATGCCAGTGTTCGTATTTTGTGATAGGAGTCTGTCATGGTAAAACTGCATGTAGTACGTCAGAGGCAGTATTTTGCCATTGGTGCCTTGATAATCCAAATTTTATTTTCAGTATGCAATGGCTAACAGCAGACTCCCAAGTATAACACCACATTCTTCCTAATACTCACATTCATTATTTGCACTCATTCATTCTCACTCACTCTTCCTTTCACTCACTTGTTCGCTTTCACACATACCTATTCTGACCCACCCATACTTTCTCCCTCACACTTGCTCATACTCTCATTCCTTCACTCAGTCACTCAGTTAATCTCACTATGACTCATTCAAATTCACTCACATTCACTTAGAAATGCTCATTCATACCTTGTCACTTTCTCACATACACTTGCACTCACTTTCACTAAATTGCACTCATTGTTGCGAACTTTCACTCTCTAGCACTCCATTACACTCATGCATCCACTCTCACTCACTTTCAGTCACTCTAACTCTATCTCGCTCACTCTAACCCATTCATACAGACTGAATCTCACTAATTTGCCCTCACTACCTGTAACTGAATCTCACCCAATCATTTTCCCTCAAACACAAATGCACGCTCACATACACACAATACACTCACCGGCAAACAGGCACACAGCATACTTTTAAAAGTATTTTTCTACTTACCTTATCTGCCAGCAAAACTCTTTTTGCAGTTCCTGATGCTCCATTTTTTTATTACACAAATATAGTGAATAACAGACTATTCCCTATTAGTGTAATATAAAAATGGCAGAAAACAAGGAGAGCATAGCTCCAGTGACCAAAACAGCAAGCCCCCCTTGTGGCGGGGGAATGTAAGAGTGCTGCCCCCATGCACTAGTAACCACAACTATCCCTGTGCTGCTCTGAATGTGGGTTAGAGCTAGAGCACAGCAGAGGCAGGGATGCAGTCCATGCTTCTTCTACGCAATCTATGGAAAAAAGTATTGGCAGAGCAAATAGTTCTCACCTGCGCGTAAGCTACTGGCTCTGGCAACGTGTTTTTTTTAGCCATGCAAGTGCTATGACGGAGTCAGCGCTGGCAAGGTCATAGCATTATTTTCTTTACTTTCAGCCATGCTGCACAGCATCTGCGCTGCAAAGTCAATATCTCTCCTATCGGCAAAATCTATTGACTTTGCCAGTGCTTGTTGCCTTTTGTGCTAAATGCAGTACGCCTGAATTTCTTAAGTGACAAGCCAATGATCAAGGCTATGCCTTACAGGTTAAATGGAAAAGTAGGTCAGATGCCATATATTTGATCTGTTTCATATGAATAACTAAGCAAAAGCAGGAGGCCTGACTAAATTTACTTAACATCTGTAAAAGCAGTTAGGCCTTTAAAAGTGGATTGTTGTAACACAATGTTGAAGCAGCTATTTTGTTAAATGTAATCTCACAGATTATCCCGGGAGGGGGGCGGGGGGGGATGGGGAAATTGTGTTGCACAGTGGGAATCCATGCTGGGCCCTTTTTGGAGGGGCTGTATGCTTTGGTAACATGTAGTCCCATGAGACATGACGGGTATGGATTGGCCCTAACTTCACTACCTTGATTATAGTAGGGTAGAATGGAATAGAGTGGGGTAGATTGGGGGACTAGGGCAGATTGAAGTGGTGTGGGGTAAACTGGAGCGGAGTTGAGTGGAGTGGGATAGATTGGGGAAGAGTGGGGTGGAATCGGGTAGATTGGAGTGGAGTCGGGTTGAGTGGAGTAGGTTGGACGGATTATAGTAGGATGGAATGGAGTGGAGTGGGGGTAGATTGTGGTTATTTTGAGTGGTTTAGATTGGGGTGGAGTGGGGTGATTAGGGGACTAGGGAAGATTGGAGTGGTGTGGGGTGGATTGGGATGGGGTAAATTGGACTGGGGAATGGGGTAGATTTAGGTGGGGTAGACTGAAGTGCAGTGGAATATATTAGGGTAGATTGGAGTGGAGTAAGTTGGATAGAGTTGTGTGGGGTAGATTGGGATAGGGTAGATTGGAGAGGGGTAGACTGGGTTAAGGTGAGGTAGATTGGGGTAGATTGCAGTGCGATAGATTGGAGTGGTGAAGAAAGCAGTATGATAGCTTGGGGTGGGGTCGATTGGAGAGGAATGGATTGGGGCGGAATGGGTTAGATTAGACTGGAGTGATGTAGATCTTGGTGGCATGTGGCAGACTTGGGTTACACGGAGTGGGATAGATTTGGGTAGAGTGGAATAGAGTGGGGTGGATTGGAGTAGATTGGGGTGGAGTGGGGTAGATTGCGGTAGAGTAGAGTGGGATATACTGGTTGGATTAGGGTAGGGTAGATTGGATTGAAGAGCGATGATTGAGGCGGCGTAGACTGCAGTGGGGCGGCATAGACTGCAGTGGGGCGGCATAGACTGCAGTGGGGCGGCATAGACTGCAGTGGGATGGATTGGCGTAGACTGGAGTAAATTGGAGTGGTGTAGATAGAGGTAGATTGGAGTGAGGTAAACTGAAGTGGAGTAAATTGGGGAGGGGTAGATTTGATTTGGTGTAGTGGGTTGGATTGGCGATGATTGGGTTAGATTGGAGTCGAGTTTGGCAGAATGACTTGTGGTAGATTGGCGTCAAGTGGAGTGGGGTAGATTTGGGAAGAGTGGAGTGTGGTAGATTGGACTCGAGTGTGGTAGATAGTGCTTGAGTGAGGTAGATTGGAGCTGAGAGGAGTTGGATAGAATGCAGTGGAGTTTGGCATGGATTGGGTAAACTGGAATGGCGCGGGATAAATTGGACTGGGGTAGAATGAAGTGGAGCGGGGTAGAATGGAGTAGAGTCTGGTAGATGGAATGGGTTTGATTGGGGTACATTGGAGTGGGGTATACTGGGATAGATTGGAGTAGAAAGTAGTAGATTTGAGTGGAGTGTGGTAGATTGGGGTGGAGTGTGGTACATTGAAGTGGGTTTGATTGAGTGGAGCTGGGTAGAGTGGAATAGATTGGAGAGGGGTATAGTGGAGTAGGTGGAGTGGGGAAGATTGTAGTGGGGTTGATTGGATTGCAGTGGACTGGGGTGGAGTGGACAGGGGTAGACTGGGTTAGTGTGGGGTAGACTGGAGTGGGATAGGTTGAAGTGGAGTAAATCGGAGTGGGGTGGGTAAATTGGGGTGGGATAGATTAGGTTGGAATGGGGTAGATAAGAGTAGATTGTAGCGGAGTGGAATGGGGTAGATTGGAGTGGGGTTAAATGGTATGGGGTAGAGTGGAGTGGGGTAGAGTGGAGTGTGGTAGTGTGGAGTGGGGTGGGGTATTGTCTCATGGAGTGAGAGGAAAAGATTGAAGGGGCCTGTTGTAGAGTTGCGAGGCATAGAATGGAGTGGCGCGGCAAAGAATGGAGCGGCGCGGTGTGGAATAAGCATGTTGAGGTAGAGCACTGCCATTATAGACAACACATTTTCAATTGAAATGACCGTTGCATTTGCACCAAATTATAGTTTACCTGCATACAAACTATGATGCGTGCAAATGTCATCACCTAGTGTCCTGATGGGTTTTGATCGTATTCAAATATTTACTTCCGCCACACATCAGAATTACAAAAACATGAGCTTCATCTGTACTAATTCTGATATATTATGAAACATCAGCACAGTTCAATGTTCTTTTTGTTGTGTTCTAGAAAAAACTAAATATCCTACACACTCTCCTCTTATATGGAGACTCAGCAAGATTGGCACATAAATTCTCTCATTTTGAAGTCAGAGAAAGAAAAGTAAATACCAAGCACCTTCGAAGAGAGAGCTTAACATTTCACATCTGTCTATGAAGGCACAGCACATGTGACATAAGAACAAGATTAAAAGGCCTACAAGACGCAAGTTTGTGGATTAATAAAGTAAAATAGATTTACGCAATGGGAGGGACGAACTCAAGCTGGACAGACTAAAGCAAATAAAGCCAACAAACAGAAAGCCTGAAAATGTGAGTGACAAACCACAAAGCCAATGGTAAGCAATGGGTGGAATGCATTTCAAAGTCCACTTTCTAAATGTCCCCAAGATGTTTTTAGCAAACCTTAAAAAGTACCTCTGCAGACTGCAGGCACAGATAGGAAGCAGTACTTGGTCCAAGCTCCACAACGTGGATGCACACGTTTCCTTGAAAGGAAGCTGGAGGTGAGGAGGAGGCACTGTCCAATAAGAAGCAAGAAAAGGAAAACGACGAGGGAGCAAACCAATGGTAAGTAAAGTTAAGTAATAGAAGGGCCCTAAGCTCCTGTTAGGCTTTTTTTTTTTTTACAGAATAGCTTTCGCTGATTCTGCATACGTGCTGTAGGCTAAACCTAAAAAATAGCCCCACCATCTAAGTGTGAGCAGCAGAAGGACACTCACTATCAAAAGAGGTAATACAATGGCAATCCCGCCACACCCCCAGCTTTGAAGGGACAAATACAGAAAGGGAAAGGGACGCAGGCATGCACTGACCAATTTAAAGCACATAAATGAGAGGGACAATGAAGCCACCTAATGGTGAGCAATGGGCGGTCTCTAATCCCCTCGTAGGTTAACAAAACACTTTGCAAGCCGCAGCACATGATCGGTTTCAGGTGAAACCTAAAAATTGCAAACCAAGGTCTCTTTACACGCCTTCTCAACCAAAAGCTAGCAGAGAAAAATATCAAACTGTAGGTGGCGCTTATGCCACAGTCTAGCACAGCTGCGCTCTTGAGCTGCACCTAAATACAAATTATTGCAAATGAAACAGACTGCTAGATTGCATTACATCTGAACTAACCTGGAAGTTAAAAAAAAATTAATGACCGTTCACGCTCAGGATTGCAAAACGCATCCATTGTCTTCAGGAACAGATTATGTCCCCGACACCGAAATCACGCTGCTTGCAGGAAAATCATTGGAGTTCCCATAGCGAGCTCAGGGAGAGAAAAGAGGCAGCAGATATCAAATTCAATTCCTTTATGATAATGGCGATTAAAAGTTCCGGATAAACACTAGAAATGCCGATCCAATTACAACAAATGCAGATTCCCATTTATGACCGATTGAATGCCACGCAATGAGTAGAAGACACAAAATAAAATGCGGAGTTTATTAAAAAGCTAGTTTTCAGAACTGCGTCCCAGAAGAGGCATTGCTCTAGGCTTTAATATAGTACTTAGAGGGATAAACCCTTCTGCATTGACATTGAATTTCTGACAGGGATCCACGACTCCTTTGCATACAACCTATCCCCTCAAGAAGTCACAACCCCTCTCCCTGCACCATCCCTATTCCCAGCCCGGCTAAATCTAACAAATATACTGGGCAAGTCAAAAGTCTGGGCGTGTATGCATGAGTGTAGAAATACAAAAGGGTGGCCAACCCACACAAATGATGCACATATGTTTCTGCATGCACCTATACAGCATAAGCTTAGCTAAAGAGCAAGAGAGCACTGTGGAAAGGAGTAGATGGAGAACACAGACAGGCAATAGTCGAAGCTCAAGAGGTTAGGTGGTAGTTGCAGGTAGAGGACAGTAGACAGCCAGACCTGGGTGGTATAGGAGGAAACAGGGCCAGGTGGCTGCTGCGGTGGGGCCAAAAGGGAGGAGGGGGCTCTCTGATCCGCCCTGTAACTGCGAGGTTATGCAGAAATGATTGATATTTTTTTGAGCACGTTGCTACAGCAGAGGGATGGGGTCTCGACCGTCTCGTGGATTACACCAAGGATGGAATTCCATGTCTTCGGTGTGCAGATGACCTAACGTTGGCCGTTTCCTTCCTTTACATAAGGCTGAGGAGTTTGCCAGGACATGTCATACAATGACAGCACTGATCGCCAGGTCAGGTCAGGTGCACACACACACACACACACAGGCACACACACGCACACACACACACAGGCACACACACACACAGGCACACACACACACACAGGCGCACACACACACACACACACACACACACACACACACACACACACACACACACACACACACACACACACACACACACACACACACACACACACACACCCCCCCCCCCCCCCCCCCCCCCCCCCTTAGGCTAACTGAGGGCCCTCGGACTGGTGGGTTCCTCGTTAATTGCACTAGTGCAGTTGTGGTGGTCCACACTATACCTCTGGCAGACAGGACTATGATCATCAACAGACTCCTTTTCCCCTTAATACAATACAGATCTTAGTGGAACACTTCTGTCAACGATATACGCTGTACGCAACAAGCATCCCTACTATTCACTTTAATGGTGCTCAACTGAACTTTAAGCTATGAACAACTCCAGACTGGGTCGAGATAAGCCATGCGGTTTTGTAACACGGCTTTAATGGTGGCCAAGCGTGATGTGAATGGACCCCGAGGGTGTGAAGAGGTGCCCACCGCACAACAATGGGGTCACAATATGAACTGGTGTATCCAGGTGGCTTTCAAAGCAAGAGGCAGTCCTGAGAGAGACTTACCGTCTGTAGGAGAGTGGAATCTGACTAATGGTTGCCCCCAACTTTTTGCCTGGTATTTGAGTGGTTTTTGACTAGTCTGGCTGGGATCCTGCTATCCAGGACCCCAGCCTATCTGCTTTCTCCCTAAAACTGATGTGAGTACCCTAGGTACAAACCTAATTGGATGCTGGGCATGCCCTACCAGTCCCTTGTAGATGGTACCCTAGGTACCCAGGGCATGGGTCCCCCAGTAGGCCTACCAGGGCTGCAGCACTTATTGTGCCACCCTGGGACAGCCATACAAACTGACACCACCAGACCACTACTGTAGTCTGGGTAAGGTGGTGCTAGCACCCCTTACAGGGATGTAGGTACCCTATATCCCACACCATTACAACACATATACTCTCATAGGTCACCCCTATAGCAGGCCCTGGTAATCCTACAGGGCAGGGTGCTGAGGTATGTGTGAGGGGGGACCCCTACATGAGTAGGGCCTCTCTGCAACCTTCGTAAAATCGTTACTGGGTTGTTTGTAGTGTAGCCCTACCATATACTCCTTACCGCATTATAAGTAAATCGCGTCATCGCAATAACTTGAGAATGACTACACAGAACCATATCGTGTTTGGTGTCAAACATGTAGGAATCATACCCCCAGTACAGCCATCGGCATGAGGGTACGATTCCCCCTTGCTAGAAGGGCGATATGGGAAAAGCGGTAGAATTTAGACACCAATTTAAAAGTGCACAAGTTAGACAAAATGGCTACTGCCCGCCACCCACACGACCCTGGCTGGCTGTTGCTGGGGAAAACCCCAGCCTCGCCAGCTGGACAATAGGGCTCCTGTGGCAGGGAGGTGCTAGCATCTCCCCAGACAGGATAATGTGGATTGGAACAGGGTGGGTGCACCAAATGTCCTTTCAGAGTTGCAGAGTGGCCCCAGAGCCTCAGATTATTTTGGAACTTTACAAAACCGACCTTCGACGAGCTGCTGCCCAGCTGACTGAAGAAATCTCCCTTGGGATAAAGGAGTTATCCCCCTGCTTGGCAGGCACCTGAAACACTGCAAGTAACCCGGTTGGAACTTCGCTGCTCTCACGAACTTCGACAACTTCCAGAACCCTTGAGGTGGGTTTCCAGCGCATCCCAGAGGCCAGTGAGTGTGCTCAACGAGTTTGGGTACCGTGGACCGCGTGGGTGCCGAGATCCCCAATACCCCGCATAGCACACGACCCTGACCAGTGGGGAAGTTGTGCTTTGGCCAGTTTACGAGCCAACCACTCTACAGCAATTGTGCCAAAGACCAGCGCCCTAGCCCCCTCCGGTGGCCCGTGGGTGCCCTTTTACGCACTCCAAATTGCCGCCTCCCGCGGTCCCTTGTCTCTCGACTTGTGGGCCCTAGCGGAGGTCTATCTTTGAAAACAAGAGTTCCCCTTGTTGCTCCAGGCCTGCTCTACGCTCTCTCCAAAGGAGAGCACCCTCAGACCTCGTGGGTCTGCACCAGCAGCTGCTTTGTTCATCTTGCGTGGGTTGCGGTTGCCAAGGCTTAGTGGATCCAATCGGGACACTAACACCGCAGCGACCCTGATCCGACGTGGGACAGTCACCCTCCAGAAGCTGGCCTTCCTTGACGCCTCCCGGAGCCCGTGACTGCAGAGCCATGCTGCACCCATCTCTACCTGAAGCGCCCGACATCCACGAGCTCCTTCCTGTGAGCTCCCTGGTCACTGTGCCGTGACCCAGACTCTGTCCCCTCTGCTTTCAGGTTCTTCTCTACATTTTCTACATCTTAGATCTTCACGACATCGACGCTTTTGGCTAGCAGCAGTTTGGACTACTTTTCCATTGAAAATCAGCCCGCGACCCGACACCAGAATCGACCTATGCACCCGGCTTCCCTGGGGCAGGTAACAGTGGTACTTTGGTACTCCCGTGGTAGTGGGCTCTCCAAAGCCTTAAGTCTCAAGCCTTAACTTTGTACTCCTGCTAGAAGTGTCTTTAATCTTTAAATATTCAACCGCGACATTCTCCATAGACTAACATTGAGATCCCGATAGCAACTTCTTGTGCTGCACGCGTCTCCCGTGGGTCCCCTTCCTCATAACAGTGGGTGGATTCTGAAGGGGCAAGCGATCCTGAATGCCCTAGGCATTGTCTGTAGAATTGTCGTGGTTCTCATGCCACTATTTTAGTATATGGTTTGGTCCCCCCCTGGGGCCCATTGATTTCTGTGCTATTTATTGTGTTTATAAATGCTTGATTGAAGTGTAACTTTGCCACTAGCCACAAAGTGACTGTGGG
The DNA here is from genome assembly GCF_964204655.1 of Triturus cristatus. Classification (NCBI taxonomy): domain Eukaryota; kingdom Metazoa; phylum Chordata; class Amphibia; order Caudata; family Salamandridae; genus Triturus; species Triturus cristatus. Next base: position 967,314,292 of record NC_140589.1, read on the forward strand.
ATTCTGTCTAGAATAAATACATACATTTTATAGATATACCTGTGTGGGCTACTCTTTCATTTGGTTATTCAAGAGGTTATCATGGTAAAACAATAAGCTAAACACTCCTTCAAGACTTAGCCTGAAGGCTGCTCTCCACAGCTACCACTAGGATAGCTTTCTTTAAAGGTTGTCTTAAACCTATCATCAATAAGAGTCGAATTGGACTGGTGAAAGGTGTCCCTATAACTAGGAACAGCATATGCCAGGCCAACTTCTCACACCGTCCCAGGATTAGCTGCACATCATAACAGTGACATGACCAGGTCTGCGAGTGCAAGGCTTGGATAACCAGGACTAGAGTATAAAAGTGGTCGTTCTACTGCAAGTGTGGTGCTTAAATAAACCTCTTGCACCCAGTGATTGTGCCCAATTAACTTTTATTACGTTTATTATCGGGAGTGCCGGAGCGGTGATTTACTCGCGCCGAGATCCGCTCGCTAATGGCCAAACATGGCCGCCGCCGGACTTCCGTTCACGTCACACCTAGTGTGCGCGAACGACTAGACCGCTACACCACATCTTCCCCCTTTTAACAACAACCCAAAGAAACTTTACAGTCTTACTTGCTGTCCATAACGAAATCTCCAAACCTCCTGGGCAGATTGACTCTTCTGCCACTACGTGTCCGACTATTGAGACCACCCGTACTCGGAGTGGACTCATGGTGTCCCAACTCGGGTGTTTCCCCACCGTCCATGCATCCTGTTTCCATACCACTTTCCAGATCTATTCTCTCTTGGGTGCTAAACGCTTGTTCTCTCATCTCCTCTCTCTCCCTTGGCGAGGTTCTCGGTGGTGGACTACTCCCCTCCTCCTTGGGACATTCCGGGTTTCCTCGGTAAGATGTTAGCTGTCTCTTCTATGGTGTTACTCAAACCTGCTGAATTACACCTCGCCATTCTATCTTGAGACCATATTTTTCCATCGCTGAGGAGCGCTGACCTAGAATATGGTTCCATCACTTGCAGAGGGGGTGTGAATTTACTATCTCCTTTCTTCTTCTGTGTAGGCAGCTTGATTCTCACCCATTCGCCCTTCTCTAGTGTGACCTCTTTGGTGTTGTGTTTGGCGTCATAGTGCTCTGTGTACACTGTCTGGGCTCTCTCCAAGTTTCTGCGCACCACTGCTGGAGACCAGTGGCTTTGCACCGTGAGGCGTTTCCACGCCACATTATCCTTTGTGAATGGTTCTCTTCCTCTCAGGATTCTGAATGCACTGTACCCAGTGGTGGTAGGTGTTATCCGATATGCTCACATCAGTCGTTTCAGTTCCTTCTCCCAGTTCTTTCCTTGGCAGATCGCCACCTGGACCGATCCCATGATCACCCGGTTAAATCTCTCCGCTAATCCATTCCCTGCCGGGTGGTATATTGGCGTATGGCGCGTCGCAATGCCATTCCTTTCCATGAAGGTTTCCCATTTAGTTGACGTGAATTGCGGGCCATTGTCACTCAAAATCCCTTTGGGGATCCCTTCTCTTATAAAGATGTCTGTTAAGAAGGCCAGTACTGTCTCGGTTTCGGTGTTCTCAGACACGTCTATCTCCGGCCACTTTGAGTATCGATCCATGACCACCGTGATATATTTCTGAGTGCCTTGTGTGTCTTGTATGGGTCCCAGGATGTCTATGGAGATCTCTTCCCATGGGTTTTCCGGACATTCGTATCTCCCTAGGGGCGGGCGTAATAATTTGAGTCTTGTCTGCATTACTGCATTGTTCGCACGCCCTTACATATCTCTCTATCATCACATCCAACCCCGGCCACTAGTAGTCTTCTTTAGCTCTCCATTTAGTTTTCACGATCCCCAAGTGTCCTTCGTGTGTGATGGCTACGATGTGATTTCTCAGGGAGTAAGGCGGGATGACTTTGGTGCCCCTTAGCAAGAACCGGGGTTTGTCCCCCTATTGATAGTTCTTCTCGGATTTCCCAATACGGTTTAAATTCTTCCTCCAACAATCTCTTGTCTGGCCATCCATTCGTCACATATGCTTTTACTGCACTTAGTTTCACATCCTTGTCGTATTCGTTCTCCCATTCTTTGGTGCTTATGGCTTTTTCTGGATCCCCTGTGAGGGCAACCACATACTCTTCCCATCCTCCTTCGTCTTGGTCCTCCGCACATTCTTTGGATGCAGCCCTACTCAAAAAATCTGCTACCTTGTTCTTGTGTCCTGGTAAGTACTCCACGTCATACACATAATCGAGTAGCCTCAGTGTCATTTTGGCTATCCGTGGAGTAGCATGCTCATGCCCGGTTGATGTGAGGACTTTCACCAAGGGTTTGTGGTCTGTACGCAGAAGGAATTTTCCTCCCCACAGGAACTGCCGGAATCTCTCCATTGCCCACACTGCCGCTAGCATCTCCTTCTCGATGACACTAAATTTTTGTTCATTGGGGGCCAATGCTCTGGAGGCGAAGCTGATCGTAGTGATTGCTCCTTCTGTGGATTGTTGCGTGAGCACTGCCCCTAATCCTCGATCGCTAGCGTCTGTGGTTAGAATGGTCTGCGCCTCTGGGTTGAACCCATGAATGGGCACTGCCTCACTGATGTTGTGTTTCATGTCCTCGAACTCCTGTTGTTCCCTTTCCATCCATCGGAATGTAGATTTGTCTTTCTGTAGTACTCGCATGTGATGGGTCTTAGATGCAAAGTGTGGCACGACTTTACTATAAAACTCTGCCATCCCCAGGAAAGTCCTGGTGTCTTCCCCGTTCTTGGGTGTGGGGGCATCTCTGATCACCGTGACATTGGACGCTTTCGGTTCGATGCCCTGTTGACTTAACTCGTGCCCCAAATACGTGACTTTGTTCACTCCGAACTTGCATTTGTCCCATTGTGCGGTGAGTCCATTTTGCATCAATATGGTTAGTACCTCTTAACTTCATGTTGTGGTCCGCTCTGGATGTCCCCATCACCAATATGTCGAACTGGAAATATTGGATGCCTTCCTTCTTGTGGAACAACCTGTGTGCATCAGTTTTTGAAAAACCGCAGCCACGGAGGCCAATCCAAAGGGCATCCTTAAGAATTTGTAGCCTCCGAATGGTGTGATAAATGATGTAAGGTAGTTGCAGGATCGATGCAAGGCAATCTGGTGGTACGCTGATGTCAGGTCAATTGTGGAGAACCATTTTGCTCCCTGGGTTTTGGCTAGCATTTTGTTGATCCTTGGAAGAGGTAACTTGTCCACCATGATGTTTTTGTTAAGTTCTCTTAGGTCGACACACAGTGTCACCTTCCCATTTGGTTTCTGCGCTTCGACCAAGGGCGCCAGCCATTCCGCGTTGTCGATTGCCTCGATCACTCCATTATCTTCCAGTCTCTGCAACTCTTCCTGTACTGCTGTCCTGGTCCAGAATGGGATGTTACGTGCTTTGTGGGACACTGGTTGTGCCCCCTCTCTCAGATGAATTCTATGCGTGAACTTTGCCATGCGTCCTATGGATTCTCTGAAGACTACCGGAAACTCTTCCTTCCATCGTTGTGCTGCATATTCTGGTCCCTCTTCTGTCATGAGGACTTGGGTGTGTCACCCCAGATTTAACTTCATTCCCAGGGCTCCTTGATCTTTCCAGCCTAGAACCGACGGTCCCTTTTCGGCCACATATAATTTTCCTTTGCACATTCTGCCTTTGAACTCGAATGACAACGGGCAAAATCCAACCATGGGGATAGGTTCTCCAGTGAATGTCACTGGGGGGATGTCCGTGGGCCTGAGATGATAATTTGTCCTTGTCACGAACTCCTTCTCCCATATCTTTCTCTGGATAATCGTGTAGGGTGACCCGGAATCAGCCATCATGGTCACTTGTACTCCCCCGATTGTCATCTCACACTTTGGCTTTTTGTCAGTGGTGCCTTTTATGCCTAGAACCTGCTCTTCCACTATCAGGATTCCATCTTCATCTTCCTCGTCCTCTTCATTCTCCTTGTGCCCCTCTTGTGCCAGATACTTTACTTCGCTTCTAGGAGTCTTCCTCCTGCACACTTTCTCGTAATGCCCCAATAGTTCGCAGTATGAGCATTTGGCACCGAATGCAGGACAACCCTTGTTGGCAGCGTGGGTGTTGCTGCCGCATCAATAGCATGTGTTCCTACTCCAATTCCGTTGTCCTTGTGGTCTTGGGGTTCTTGTATTGTACTTTTTGTAGTTCCTTGCCCCCAGATGCCCTGGTGGTTGTTTAGGGTCACTTGTCTTCCTGTCCACTACCTTGCACACTGCTTGCCCTTGACTGCTCTCGTGCTTGGCTGTTTCCGCGCACCTCTTGGACAATTCCCCCTTTTTTACTAATGCCATTACTTCCTTCAAAGGTGCATCGCCATTGACCCACAGCTTCTCTTGTATGGAGTAATTCACTGTGTGCATGATGATTTGATCTCTTATCAATTCTTCCTGTAAGGTTCCAAATTTGCACGTTATGGCTAATTTTTGTAACACCGTTGCATATTCATCCACCGTTTCCCCTTTTTCCTGCTTCCTGTGGTAGAACTTATACCTATCTATCGCTGTGCATACCACCGGGCGATAGTGGTCGTCAAGGTCTTCTAATGTGTGCTGGAAGACTTCTACATCCGTAGCTGCTCTTTCCTTTTTCACCAGGTTTTGGTATACTCTTTGTCCCGCCGGGCCCAAATGATGGAGGAGGATTTTCTTCCGCCGGGCGCTCGTGAACTCTGATTCTCCCTCCTCTTCTAGCGCCGAGAGGTAGTTCAGGAAGTACTGTTTCCAGTCCTCCCATGGCATTTCGGGTTCTCCCCCTTTTGCCAATAATGGCACCGGGTTCGTCAACGAGAATGTCTGCGCACACATTCTCCCCGTTCGTGGCCCAACTCCTTGTATTGGTAGGCCTGTCTGTGAGTGCCGCCCCCTGGGCGTACGTCGTCCTCCTGGCTGGAATCCCTTCTCTCCGCCTGGCAGTCGTTTGGCTGCGCCAGGGTACAGGACGCCCCTGCCGGGGTTAAATGGCTGGTGAGCTCTCCTTCCTCTTGGGCAGCTCGTGGAAGTCGGCCGGGGACCGTCACCAGCAAGTATGCCGGCTCCTGGAGGATCGGACAGTGACGTCCCTAGCCTGCGCAGGTGGGGCGCGACGCCGGTGCTGTGGCGCACTCACCGCTGCTCTGCCGCGCTCCCGGTGACTTGCTCTGTAGATGGGCACTCCTGGGCTCGTGGCCTCTGAAGGGACTCTGGGTGAGGTGCAGGGCATTTCTTCACCACCTCGTCGCCATTATAAAAGTGGTCGTTCTACCGCAAGTGTGGTGCTTAAATAAACCTCTTGCACCCAGTGATTGTGCCCAAATAACTTTTATTACGTTTATTATCGAGAGCGCCGGAGCAGTGATTTACTCGCGCCGAGATCCGCGTGCTAATGGCCAAACATGGCCGCCGCCAGACTTCCGTTCACGTCACACCTAGTGTGCGTGAACAACTAGAACGCTACACCACATAGAGTACATATGGGAGAGCGGGAAGGATAAAAATCACGGGGGGGGGTGCGGGGAGGGCGGGTTTGCAGGGCGAGATAATTGTTAAATAACCCTGCTCACTGAAAAAGTGAAAGAATAAGCCCACTATTCAACGAACCGTGCATCCAAAAGATGCAGCCATGATCTGATAGATATCAGTTCATCACTGACTCAATGTTAATATATGATAAATAAAGTTTGTAGAAAACAAAAACACAAAACAAAAAGCATCAAACTGGTCTCTTTTGGGAAAGCCACACCGAGGATCCTAGGGGGCTGTGTCCAGTGAGATGCTATGCTGGAGATGACACTGCTGGACAGCCATTAACACACAGCCTGCCGCAATGCAGACGCTGAAATTCACCTAAAGAGATGAAATATTGGACGCGCACTGCACTAAATAAGTCTAAAACGAAAGTGCAGGCATTTTACACTAATTAAATGATACTGCTGTGCTGACCTCTGAATGAATTTACAAAAAGCTTCGGGTACAACACATTTTTTTTAATTGGATGAATATGAAATTCAGAAATGCCACGAGGTGGCAGTGTCGTACCGTGTCTGAAATAAGTCAAATGCGAGTGGAGCTTGAAACTAAATATCCAACGGGCTGGCAAACTTGAAATGAATTTGGGGGTGGTGACCTGAGTTTTGAGCAGAAGGATACGCTTGTGGCGGGGAAAAAAAAGGATTTCACTGAAATTTGTCTTTGTACACAAGTATGCTCCATTTACTTGTGTGTTAATTTAAAACAACTCCTATTCTGCACCTCTGGTGCACGGAGTACATTTTCAATCATAATTAACACCATACCTGCTTTTATTCAATGAAACTTCACTGAAAGCCCTACAACGACCGCTAAATCACTATTTAAATCCTTAGTAAACATGACATTATTTACTTCTATCATTCTTTTTTTTCATTGAATGGTAATCAATGATATACAGATTTGAACACAAATATGTAGATTTGTGTGCTTCTGACTTCTTCATCCATTGGTCTGTTCAAGTGTCATTCACTTTTTGGTTCTGCCCACCACGGCATAAAGCATGGAGGAAAGGGTCAACCCACATAAGCCAATGGCTCCCTTTACTGAGTGACAGAATTTCGCATGTGCACATCAGTCTAAAAGTCTACTTCAGTGCCAGACTCTTTCAGCCAATTTATGCATTTTTGCCATTATTATTATTTTTTAATCAGAAACGTATTTCTACTTTTTGATGAAAACATATGCATTCTACCGTTATCGGACATCATTTTTAGGTCGAGCGTGGGCAGCGAATGAGCTGCTCTGCGAGCCATGCTGTATTGGAATATGTACTTGAAGCCCCGCCCACTCTGTCCATATTTGTCATTGGCTTGTGTCACTGTCCTTCGAAATGCTGGCTACGGATTAGTTATTAGACTTGTTAGTCCCTCCTTAGTACCGCCTTGTCTTCATTTATAACCTCACATGAGGACTGGCCCTTTTACTTCAGTTGTTCCATGGTACGTGTTCTTTACTCTGTGAGCACCATTTTCTTTAATGAGTTTCTCTTACTGCAGGAGGGTCTCATGCGCGGTCGTGCCCACGGCTTGTTTGTTTAACTCCGAGCAAACCGGAAGCTCTTCAGGGGCTATCGGAGACAGAAGGGGGCACTCATCAATGCCAAAGGTGCATGATGTAAACTCCGCTAGATCTGGCATGTTTATTTTCTGAACAAACATCTATGTTAAAAATAAATATGCTTTGGGTTTGCACCTCAGCTCACTTGCTAAAAACCATGACTTCAACAAAGGGCTCTTACCATTTGTAATCAATGTTTTCCTCTGTGAAATGGATCCAACAAAGAAAGAAACTCTTTGGCTGCAAACGTCTCTTTGGACATACTCTCCTGCAACCGCAACTGCAAATCTGACAGCAACGTATTGGAGCGCTTTACTGAGCAGTTTTCCAGTTCCAAAGTGGCAGCTCGCTGCACTTTGCTACTCGGCTCAGATTACCTGTAACAGGTGCGCTTTCAACCCCCAGCTTAACTTTGCTCTCGCCGATTTGCTTTCTCTCCCTGCCTGCCACATTTCTCTTTCGTTTGCTTCCCTATGCCCTCCGTGCCCCTTCCCCGACCGTACCATAATGTTTGCTTCCCCACACCCACACCCTCAGTTTTGCTTCCCCACACCCTCCCAGTCTGTGTTCCTTCTGCTACCTTCTGTTTGCAACCCCCCCCCACACACACACTTTTAAACAAGCATTTGCATTACAACAGGTCTCACACTTGGGAGAGTTTAAGCTATTGGCATTTTAAAATGACAATGCCTTTTTTTTAGGTTTAAAAAACCAAAACATAAATAAAAGGCATTTTTTATTTAATTTACAATGTCAATAGCTCAAACTCGTGAAAATGTGAGACCTATTGCATTACAGATTCTTGTTACTTTTTATTGCTTTTAAACTTTAACCCGTTCGACGCGCATGACGGAACGGTTCCGTCATGCAAGTCGGTTGCGCTGTGCGCATGACGGAACTGTTCCGTCATGGCCCCGCCCGCGCACGGAACCTTCAGCGTGGCGCGGAAATCCGCGCCGCGCTGAAGGGGTTAAATGCTGTATTCACAGGTGTTTGCATATTTGTGGCAGTGGCGCTGCATCAAATTTCAGCAGGGAGAGGGTGCTGCTGTCAATGTTGTGTCAGTAAAGCCATAGGAGTTGAAAAAAATCCAAGTGGTACACAATGTGTAGAACCCGAGCCACACCCTTGGCAGAAGAATGGTGGGAAGTAGTGTGTAATTAGTGGTGCATTGTGAAGCACAATGTCCTAAATAGGACTAAAACAGGGGGTGCTGCCTTTTGCAGAGAGCGCCTTGAAACGGGCACTACGTTTGCAACAGTCACGCAGCTTTTCTACTAAACATATGTAAAACAAATGATAATGCTTGAACATCCGAATACTGCGCATAATTTTCATTTGCGCTTCACGTTGAAGCGTCTTGGTTTGTTTAGATTTCCCCCCTTACACGTCAGAATTACAAACAGAATGTGCCTCACTTGAACTTTTCTTACTACCGATATATCCTAATGTTTTTAAAGTTCATGTATAAGCATTTAAGTGTTATATGCCAGAAAACATTCGACATTCTGCAGCCTTTCCTTTCATGCTTTCTGTACTCCAGCAAGATGGTCACTTATTTCACATTACAAAATTCCCTACATATGCCAGCAAGCAAAGAAAAAACAACCACCCATCTCCATGTTAAGCAAGCAGCAGTCTGTATGAACACATTGAAGGACACTGAACTCCGGTCTATTAACTCACAGCAAATGTGACAAGTTCAGATCAAAATGTATCCTCTACATGGCTCATTCCCCTTGTGACTTCCTGCAGGGTTATCATGGGGCCTGAAGAAACTCGCACACCCATCCATCTAGCACCCTTTGGTTTTATCTATTCACAAAACATCTTTCAACTTCTTCTCACTCTAGAAGCAGCAGCGGTTTCTTCATGAAGGCGGGGAGACTCACACCCGCTGCAAGCGGAACATAAATGTGAAAAATTAAATGCCAATGAAACTATTTTATTGCCATTTTGTTTTTCACAGAGGCGTGCTTCAGCCGCCAGTCCGCCCCTAAGCCAGGAGAAATGCGAGGAGTCCTCCGCTACTGATTGACAGAATGGAGCTTTAGCTGGCCAGACACTCCAAGTGTGCAAGTCGGTTTGGCCAGCTGTCTTATGACGGCCAGCCCAACATGCACACTTAAAAGCACTCCAACCCGAGCGGTCATTAATCCACTGGCGTGAGAGCAAGCACAGGCTTCCAGAGCCATCAAGACAACCCGCTCCATCCAATCCTGGTGCTTCTCTGGTGCTGGTTAACAGCATGAGAGCAGTGCCTGGATTGGTTAGGGGAGCTCTTCTTGCCACATACTGCAGAAGAACAACGAGGAGTACCCGCATCCCGTGGATAAGTACCATTTAATATTATTTTATTTATTACAAATGCGTAATGCATGTCAGTGTAGTGATTTAGTCTGTTTTTATGTTTTATTTTAGCTTTTGGAGGGAGGGGTTGTTTAATTTTATTTATTGGGAAGCTGTGGGGCACTTCGCCCGCCTCACCACTTTCAAAGATTACCAGCCACCCCTGTCTTGAAATGGCTGGAGTTTTGCTCCTTTAATGGACTAAGTGAATGGGTTGCAGGGTGTAAATGGAAAAGTAACACCTTCCAAAAGTGAGGGGGGATTTCTCCCCCGCAAAAAAGTATGCCCGTAATCGAGAAGACACTTCGCATCTAAACTGCACTTTTTTTCTTTCTGCACGCAAGAACATACACATTTTTATTCTTGCAAGAAATTAACAAAACATTTTGAAAACCATATCTAGAAATTTGCAACAAAAACGCAAGGCTTCAGAGGTCATCTCGAAAAAAAAGTGTCATTTCCTTAAACGAGCTATTCTACAACTGTGGGGGTCAGAAACCTCTAGTTGCAGATTTATTACTTTCTCGGAGGATGATGGCCTAAAAGTGCAACTTTTAAAATGAAAATGATTACTTTGGATTACATTTGCACTCTTTTTAAAAGGTCACTAAACACATTGGGCATATATTAAACGCAGCCTAAGCATCAACAAGAAGTTACTGCTTTTACCAGATTGATGCTTTTTTATTGCCACTCATTAGGGTGCTGAAATGAAAAAGCAGTAAGTGTATATCAAGAGCAGAAGTTGTGCTTTATAACACACTAACAAGTTATACAACTTCAGTTCAGTATTCTTCACCTGACTCCTCCCATGCCAATCATAGGGATTACGAATAATAACCCTGGATACCGAGAAGGCCAAAATAGTTGTAGATTCACTTATTTTTAAACGTGAAGGAGGCACACTTTTTATTTGGGGCGGAGGCGCGGAGGGGGTGTGCTGAAGGAGTCATCCACTTCAATTCAATTTACAATACTTTCTGAATAGGCTACACATTGAAATGTTTTGAATTAAGAACAATGAAATAATCTACCACTTCAAAGTGTGCCACAGTAACCAAAAGCACCACTCCTATTCAACACAATAACCATTTACAAGTGTCAACACTTAACTAATAAATTAAAAGGGCTGAGATGCAGTATCAGGTACATGCGAGTCTCAATAGACTATAGCCCCATGGCAATAAAGAAAACTTTCACAGGACACAATTCAAAGTCAAATGATAAAGGAGTATTCAAATTTAAGAACTATTACATAAAGGCAAAGGTTTTGGCTAATCAAATGCAAATAAACATCAATAATGCTTGAAATAAGGCAAACTGCAGAAGGTATCAAAATAAAGGTCCTCAAAAGCAAGCAAAGAGACAGATCCAAAGTAAAACTCAGCAAAACTAGGCAGACTAACACGGAGTCTGCGTTTGAGAAAGTAAGCACAACGTCTAAGGATAAATAATTAGACAGACCAATGTAGAGTCTGCTCAGTTCAGAAAGCAAGAAATGTCTGGCACACATCACAAATGGGGCACATTTCATAGGTTAAGGCAATGAAAACTACACTTTCGACATGGTATGATCTGATATCACAGGGCTTTACTAAAAGTATCTTTTGAGACTATGATACACCAAGTAAACATTAAGTAACACCTACTTTCATCCATGTATGGAATAAAGCAACAATAGGGGATGAGGGGGGAAATGTGAAATTTTTGCAACAAGTGAAAACAATACACAGTGCAATTGATTAAAGCAGACCCATGCAAAGAGCCCTGAATATGCTGCAAGTGCAAAAACATCCAGCACCTGGTTTCCTTCTCGAGGAACACAAATTAATATATTTCAGCTCTGCAAAATAAACACCATCACAAAATGAAGTCTAATTTATTTTCTATAAAGGAAAAACACAAAAGAGAAATATGCACAAAGAAAACTCGTTCATTTAATTTTGAAAGCCACATTTTCTCTGTTAATGCAAAGTGAATGTCAATGTAGGCTGACTACAGTCTAGTTCATGCCAAGTAAAGCCTGGTTATGCTAATCAAACATATTTAATCCAAATATTATTTTCTACTTATTCAAAAATCCACTGATACAAATCTATCAGAGACGAGACTTTCTGTAGAAACAAATCACACACAGCAAATGAAAGCTTGTGTCACAAGAGAAATAGCACCTTCAAAATCTCAAACATTGCGGCCAAGGGGGACAAATGTCCATCCTTAACAACTTGGCAGAAGAAATGAAATCTTTAAATACTTAACTGTGCTAGGACATGTAGAACCCATTCAGTGTTTCTGTACTCCTTCATAACTTGTGCCAGAAAGAAAAGCCAAAATAAGCGGTCATCACAATATCGATTACAGTCACCATAAATTCAAGTTTTGCCAACTAGACCTCAAAGCTGAGTTTTCCATCTGTAATTTCCATTTAATGCACTTTGCATAACCACTCATACAACAAAATGAAGGTAGCTGGGGGCAGTGAAGAGGAAGATGATGGCACTGGACTTGGAACAAGGGATCAAATGCTGTTGCATCATCGAGTCACGAGGTTTAATGGAGGTATAAAGGACATCAGTGAGGAGACTGGAGAGGTGCTGTGGCTAGAGGTCAAGACGTAGGTTCCCAAACGCACAAAGGTGACTGTGTAATGTATCATCTCAAACTGAACTGCATTTGGTTTTATTTTGCGGGCTCTACGAGAGTGAAACCTTTGATTTGCTTCTCTGTAGCAACATTCTTATGGGCCTGCATGAGGAAAAGGCAGGGGATGACATGCAGCCCATTGAGTCTGTCTAGCAATCTCAATGTAACCAGACCTGCGAAATGAAATGTTTTATCTATTTTTATCTTTTATGTATTCTCATCTCAGTCTAGGATTGCGAAGAAATATTTGGAATTTTAAATGATAATATTTTGTAATATTATCTTTTTATAGATGTATTTATATGTGCTTTTATGGTTATTTTTCAATATGACCGAATAAAGACGATTATGATGATGAGTCCTCGGAAGACACACATGCACTATTAACATATGCAAATATACTCTGCTTTTGTGGGTGGGATTGTGGGAACGAAGTCAATGTTAATGCAAGTAAAAAACAGTCCACAAGCTTCGAGAGCGAGATACTTTGGGTTTGCCTTATTATGAAAAAGAAGATATAATGTGCAACAAGCATTACAAGTTAGAGCTCAGATTCCATGGGTTTAGCCTCGGTTAGAAGGTTTTGATTCTCTGTAGTGGAAGTGGAGTACAGCAGGGTGTACACGGAGGCATCAAAGAGGCAAAGAATGACCATTCTTATGTGGATAAGCAAAGCTACAAAATGTGTAAGACAATATCAATATTGAAACTAGTTTTGCTGCTGGAAGGTGGTAAGAAACGCTTTACTTGCCTTTAACAATACTTTTGCAGCCTGAAGCTCCTCTAGGATCATATGATATGCATTATTCCCCCATCTAGTAGTTGTTGGACCCAGAAACTGTATGCAAAGGCAAATATTTTTTTTAATGATTTGTAGATCAGCTCCATTACTTAAGACATTTATCGAAAACATGTATAAACAGTCGAAGGCTGGTACATCCAAGATGCTAGTGGAGAAGTTTATATTGCTATACAATCAGGTCATGAATTATTTCGGGTGCTAGGTAGTTTATGTTGCCGTAAACTTGTTTCAACTGCCGGGATTAAAAAAAAGAAAAACAGGTCTTCCTTTGCCAGAGTTTGTAAAAGATGTCTACTCTATCTCCAAGGTTCCTCGGAACTTCTACAGCAATTTGTCATAAGTATTCTCTGTTTGCAAACATAGGTAGGGCTGCCGGTGATGGTTTTCTATTCTGGTGGCAGGCTTGCAGCAAGGCACAGAAAGGTGGAAGTCTACAAATACCCTTTCCAACTTTAAATGCATGAGTGAAGACAATTCTTTATGTAGCACAGAACTCATTGCGAGGAAAGGAATGGTCTCACCCTTCTACTGATCTAAGCAAATTGGGTATTGCTGTCAACACTACAAATGGCTCATGCAACCAGTAGCTGCCACACCATGACCATTTCATGCTGTTTTTGCTACGGAGGAGAAACGTAGGAACCAGAGTGTCTGGATCAAAATCCACATTAAGGAATCGTGGTGCACAAGCACACCTACGTAAAAGGTCCTCTTTGGTGAGGGTTGGTCTTCATCCTCTCCGATTAGATATAATGCTGCCAAAATAAACGTGGTAAATGAAGAGGTGGAGTAGCCAGTAGTACTATGAAACAGTATCACGTTTATTCTTAAGGTAGGAGTCACAGGTTACAGGTAAAGTAGGTATGAAGGGAGCCCCACTGGAATCAGCATCCTTGCTGCTCAGCCCACGCACTCAACTGACACTCCCCATGCACACACCAGCATTCTTATTACATTACAGTCACTCTGGCGGAGCAGCAGGGGACACCATGCATGGCAAAGATGAAGACACCACAGTATTCTTGTTGAGAAGCAATGTTCTGAGAGCTGCTGAACATACAAATTGTTTACCTGATCTATTCTGAGGAGTTAGTGCTGCTGTCTCCTCCGTCTTCAACACTAACCTACGATGGTAAAAGTGCCAGAGGTAGTGGAGCCAACGGTGGTGGGTAGCTATGCAGTTGCAGAATAATGAGAATCCAGATTAGGCATGTTTACTCTGTGGTTAGGAGGCTTTGTGGGGTTTTAGGGTCAGCCCAGTGACGTTATACAAAACCAGGAACCTTAGGGGGGCCGTCATGGTCAAAGAGAAATTACAAAGTGAGCAAGGATACAAAGTGTGTGGCACAGTGAAATCAAGTGACCCATAGCTGCAGTTTGGACAAAGTAACGAATAAGGTGGAGCGCATTGGAGTTTTCAGAAGATTGCACCCACTCGGCAGGGTCCTCTTTGCCTGCTCGGTATGTATTGGTGCGCGGCCAAGCAGATGAGGAATGATGAGCAGACTTGACACGCAAATGGAATCTATATGGCAATGATAAATGTCCCTTTTGTGTGGAGGAGGTAGAAACTGCTGATCACTTCCTTTTTTGCTGCCCAATGTACACTCAACCTAGACGTGTATGGCTAAAGCCTGTATGCCGTTCACTGGGAACAAGATCAACTCAGGTTGCCAGTAGAATCCTAAAATCTGACACGACTAAGTATATTGTCATAGGGGTATCTAAATTTGTCAGTTGGGCTCGGTCAATTCGGACCCGGAATTTGAGTCCCTAATCCAGTAGTACACATAATGTTGCTAGTGGTTTAGCATATTGTTTATTATACTATGAAATCTGTTCTTATCTTTTTAGTGGCTACTGATTGTACCAGTCGTAAGTCTTTGTATTGCATTTAATAATTTTTTATTTTGTTTTTAGTATGCAATTCATTTATGGATTTTATGGACAACTAGGACAATTTATTATGGATTGTGTTTTATATGTATAACATGTCTTTTATGATGTAAATCGAAATAAAGACCTTTTGACTGACTGGTAATTGCTGTGCATATCAGCGTGTGTGAACAATGCCTTGTAGGACATAGGGAGCTCCGTGGTTGAAGTCGGTTGTCCAGCAACGGAACGCTCAGGGTGCGCGCTGGAGTCAGCACGAGCAGGTGCGCGAGTAGTCTACGCTACAAGTACGAGCAGAGATTGGAACGCGTAGGCAGCTTGTGAAGATAGGCACGAGGGAAATTCAATGCCAGTAAGCTGCATGAGAGAGATTTAATGTCGGCAAAGCCCCTGTTGAAACCCAAGTCTGTATTGCTCCCCGCTCTCTTTTTCTCAAAGTACATAAGAGTTCAAAAAGGCAGCGTGGACAGGGCAGAAAGCTGAGTGAAGCGTAGACGTTTAGGGAAGCAATGAAAAACAGGCAAGGCTCTCTGTATCTGTTCAAGCAAAAGTGCCTTGAATAGGGGAAATGAAAAGAAAAACATATTACTCACAGTTGAGCTTCAGTACAGGCGAAGGGTATCTGATGTTCATAACCCTTCCAACAGGAAACTAAAGCGGCCGTGAGTGACATCCAGTCTTCTTTCGCCACTGATAAGAAGTGTGACGGACGCAGTAGCAGGTTCTCAGTAGTAGTCTTTATTGTAGGGGTACAGAGAGCCGTCCTAGCAGGCACAGTCAAGGCACAAGCAGTAACTGCCACTGAGGGAACACTCAGAGCAGGATGCTTGCCAACACTCCAGATGACATCACTAGGTCCTCACTGAGCTCTGCCAGCCTCACATCACCACAGATTGGTATTTGGTAAGGGGCAATCATTGGTGATTAAATAATTAAGGCATGCACAGGATATGCTAAGTTGGGTACAGACCCAACATTGGCAGCAGCAGATGCTGCCACAAAACTAAAGCTGAACCCAAATGCACCTCACAGCACATTCATCTTTTACAAATGCTGGAGTCTGGAACCCTGCTTTTTGTGTAGAAAATGGAATAGTTCGACAGTTAGTAATGACTTACCTTCCCAGGCACAATTGTGTGGGTGAACAGCCGGTTGAGTTCCACAAGTTTATTCGGAGTGATGTTGAACTTTAGTGCTATACTGTTCAGAGTGTCCGTTCCTACTGCCTGTAGAAAGAAAAAAACTAATTAGGATCCTAAAAAAAGATTATAATAATGGCCATTTTGCTGCAAAAGTGGGGCTGGGACTATAAACAGTGCTGCCGTGCTAGTTAACAGTCAACAGTGGTTTATAACGAGTTACTAATAGCAGCTTTGGTCTACAGCTTGCTTACTGTATTATGGGAAACTGACCAACTTTACCACACATCACGGTGATTAGCAATATATCAGAAATGTAAACGGGCCACAGTGAGGTAAAGCTTCGGTTCGCAAAGCAGAAACATGAGCACAAGCTAACAAGGAGTTCTAGTACCTCTGCCTTTCAGAA
Source organism: Triturus cristatus (assembly GCF_964204655.1). Taxonomy (NCBI): domain Eukaryota; kingdom Metazoa; phylum Chordata; class Amphibia; order Caudata; family Salamandridae; genus Triturus; species Triturus cristatus. The sequence continues at coordinate 967,330,644 of NC_140589.1, forward strand.
GACTGGGAAACTGGCACAGTAAGGCTGCTCACACGAGCGCAGACGGAAAAGTGAAGTCGGTTTATACATCGGTGTGTTCAACACATTTTTTTTGAGAAAATCTTATTGGTCAGGGGTTCACCGTTAACTATGGTATGCTGGGGCGCTTCGTAATGGTTAAATATTTTCTTAAATGGCAGGCTTGAAGCAAATAGCTTATGAAGCAAATCGTGGTGAAACAGGATTGCAGAAACAAAAGTTTACAAACTATGACAAAGATCATCTGGCTGCCGTACGGATCCCCTGATGACTGACATGCATCAAGACAATCCACCAATGCAGGCTAGTCTAGGGGAAAAGGAGTAGGTCGACCTTCTGTGTAGGATACTTCTTGACTGATATACAAGAACAAGATATCACTCCTGCGCGCCAGTATGTGGTGTAGATTGGCTCCGACTGACGTCGTAGGCATCGTCTGCACCGAAATGATGTCCAAGGAGGCTCTATAGGAGCAAGTTACGTTTCGCGACTTTCCATGTCAGAAGCACCAAGCCACAAAAACATTTACCACCGGTGCAGGAAACTAGGGTTCTAAGGGGAAAAACCTGTCCCTAAAAATCAGTTCGCAGGGAGGATAGGTGGTTCGGTAAGGAATCTGCGACTAGATAGTGTCTCTACCAGATAAGGCATTACTGAAGGTAAGTAACTTGTTCATCTGATGAACTTCTAGCCGCAGATTTCTTACCTTAGAATATTTATCAAAACAATACCTCCTTGGAGGTGGGTCTGTGGACCAATGTCACATGATGGAGTCCTCCAGGACCGAACGGGCAAAGTGCCCATCCTGATGGACCGGACTGTCCAGACAGTAGCGTTTGGTAGTCGTGCGCTGGGAAGCTAATATAGTAGCCTAGCAGATGTCCAGGAATGGAACTCGGCAAGTCAACAAAGTAGTGACTACTTTAGCTCTGGTGGAATGAGCACACAAACCCTTAAGGGGATGCTTCTTAGCCCATGCGTAGCATATTTGGATACAGAGTACGATCCATCAAGAGATGGCCCTCTTCTGTACTGTCCATTCTTTCTCTGCTCTGACATACCCCACAAGGAGTTGGTGGTCCATCCATAACTCTCGTGTGTGGTCAAGGTAGAAAGTCAATGCTCTTTTTGGGTCCAGACACAAAGTCACTCATCTTCTTTGGATGGATGAAGCAGAGAGTAAAAAGTAGGCAGAGTGATGGTTGGGCCTATGTGAAATGGAGTACCCCATTCGGAAGACAGGAAGCTCTCAAACAAGGCACTAGTATGTTTTGAGGCTTGGATGACTCGGCCTGAAGCTCACTGACCTGCTGGGCAGATGCTATTGCCACCAGGAAGGCAGTCTTGATGGTAAGGAGCCTGAGGGTACAGTAATGTAATGGCTCAAAAGGAGCACATATTAGGAACACCAGTACCAGATTAAGTTCCCAATGAGGCATGATGAAAGGAGAGGGAGGAAACTTATGTTGCAGAACTTTCAAATATATACTTACAATAGGTGATTGGGAAAGGGAAGGTTGGTAGGCAACCAAAGAAAAGCATCCCCCTTAACAGAGCCAGGGCAAATCCCTGCTGGTCAAGGGAAAGAATAAGTAGGCCAACCAGAGAAAGGGGGGGGGGGCAGAAAAGGGGATCAATTTGTCTTTCTGTACACTCTTCCACAAATTATGCCCAACGGCAGGAGTAAGCCATCTTGGTGGAGGGATGTTTAGCTGCCAAAATAAAGTTACAGACTTCAGGCAGAAGCTCGAAAAGAGGTCAACTGTTGCTGCTCAAACTCCTTACAAGAAGGCGGAGTACTGACAGTTTCAGGTGGAGAACACTCCCCTGCTGCTGCGAAAGAAGATCTTCCCAAAGTGGCAGCCTGATCGGAGGACCAATGGCCATGCTCAACAGCTCTGGATATCAGACTCTCCATGTCCAATCTGGAGCCACAAGGATGACTTGGGCTAGGTTGTTCCTGATCTTCTTGAGAACTCTGGGTAGGAGTGGTATGAGCTGAAAGGCATACAGGAGGCCAGAGTTCCACTGGAGACAAAGTGTCACCAAGCGAGAGCCACTATGGAAACTCAAGCATGTAGAACTGTTGACATTTCTTGTTCTCGTCACAGGCGAGCAGATCTAACCAAGGCTCTCCCCACTGCTGAAAGAGACCTGGCAACACCTCTGGATGGAATTGCCAATCGTGGTACACAAGGCATCTTTGGGTGAGTTTGTCCACTCTGGCGCTCAAAGAACCCGCCAGAATATACCCTGCAGTTCCAGACATCTATAGACGCAGGGCCTCTTGGCAAAGGGTCCACAACCTCACCCCGCCCTGCTTGATGCAGCACCACATGATGGTGGTTTTGTCTGTGAACACTTGCACTAGCCTTCCCTGAATGGATGGTAGAAAAGCTTTCAGTGCCAATCGGATCGCTTGAAGCTTTAACAGGTTGATGTGGAATCCAGAGTCTCCTCGAGACCAGAGTCCTCTGATCTCCACCTCTTCCAGGTGGCTGCACCATCCCAGGAGAGACACATCTGTCACTACTGTCCGATCTGGTTGGGGAAGGGAGAGGGTTCTGCCGCTGACCCAATCACAGATTGTAAGCCACCACTGCAGGTCCTTGGCAGTTCCCTCTGAGATCTCGACCATGTCGGAGAGATTCCCCTGAAGATGCGCCCACTAAATTTCAGGTCCCACTGCATATCTCGTATATGCCAACGAGCATGTGTCACAAGTTGGATTCCAGAGACCCAGCAGCCTCAGAGCCAGTCTTATCAAAATCAAGGATAGAGGCTGAAACATCTGAATAATAGCCTAAGTAGCCTGGACTCACCAGTCAGGACAATAGGTCCGAAACTGCACCATGTACATAACAGCTCAGATGAAAGGGAGCATCTGAGAGGGAGTCTGGTGCGACTTCCGCATGTTGATAATGACCCCCTGTGAATACAGGAGGTCTGCTGTTGTCAGGAGGTGAGAGACAACAGCCTAGGGCAACCCTGCCTTCAACAGCCAGTTATTGAGATAGTGGAAGGCTGGCATCCCTGATCTCTGCAGATGAGCTGCAACCACTGCAATCGCCTTGGTGAACCCCCAAGGAGTGCTAGTGAGGTCAAAAGGAAGCACAGAGAACTGAAAGGGCTTGTGGCACACTGAATCGCAGGGTGTCGCCTGTGGGCAGGCAGGACAAGAATATGAAAATATGCATCCTGCAAGTGCTACCATCCAGTCTCCAGGATCCAGGGCAGACAGGAGCTGGGCAAGAGTGATCATCTTGACTTTCTCAAGGATGAAATTGAGAGAGAGCTGGTCGAGGAGAGGACAGAGTCCTCACCCCTTCTCGGGCACCAGAAAGTAGCGAGATTAGAAAACACAACCTACTTCTGGCATTAGCAGTCTCTCTATGGTTCCCAAGGCCAAAAAAGCCTACACTTCCTGGCAGAGAAGAGATAGGTGGTCTTCCATCAGTCTGTTGTAAGGAGGTGGAATGAAGTGAAAGGTAGTCTCGAAGAGGAGGGTGTAGCCCCTTCAGGCAATGTTCAAAACCCACCTGTCCGATGTTATGTACTGCCAACGGGGCAGGTGATGGAGAATCCTGCCACCCACTTGGTGCCCATAATGGTAAACAGGCAGACAGGATTTGGAGACTATGGCTGCTCATAGAGTATGACATGGGCCTCCTCCGGGACCATTGGCAGCACCTGAGCAACCATGTCCCACAAGGTATGGGAATAGCGGCCTAAAAGACATGCAGTGTTCACAGACTGCAATACCTGGCTGGTGGAAGAAAACATTTTCTTGCCTAAATAGTCCAGCCTCTTCGAATCCCAATCCAGCAGGTGGTTGGGAATGCATCAGTATTTACATGAGAAGTGAAGACTTGGACAACCAAGGTCTCCGGGGTAGGTGTTCATGATGAATTTGGGGTCCACAGGAGTGGTGTGGAGCCCCTGTGCTGGGCTTGGCCCTGGTCCCAAGCAGTACATCAGTATGTGTTCCATTAAATGGGAGAAGCGGGTCTAATGAGGACACTCCCGGTTGAAGCACTTACGGCAAGATATTAGTCTGGACTGCCACAGAGGGCAAACTAAGGTCCAGGCCATCAGCTGCGGTCCACATGACCACTGCAAAAGATGCTCCCTCCTCCATAGCCATGGTAGGAGAAGAAAAAATGCCAGTATCTGGAGAAGTGTCCAGTCTACTGGTCTCAGTCAGATCCTCACACCATTCCAATGATTCATAAGGCTGGTATACCGGAGGGCCCAGAGACCCCCCCTCCCATTCTTTACCGAGTCCTAGCTCATAGGAATAGGACTTAGGCTCCAGCCTGGAAGACATGCTTGAGTCAGCACCGGAAACTGCGTTGGACCGTGCCCCTGCAACTCTGTGTCGGAGTCTAGGGTGAGAATGGGGATAGAGCCGCCGGTACCGTTGGCCTCGGGACCAGCGCTGGGGAAGGTCGATATGGTACGAAAAGCACCAATCCTGGATCTATCTGTGGATCCTTGGGGCCCAACTGGTGCAGGAGGCATGGATCCAACAGATGCCCCTCTCAAAGGCGTGCTGGAGGAAATGGGCCGCTCAAATAGGATGTGCATGGCTTTGTAAAGCTCCTGAATTTGAATGGGTTCACTCCAGCTCCCGGAAATGTAGGGAGGTGCAGAGTCAGCCCAGGCACTGGCTCATACATGGAACCAGGTCTCTAGGGACGCTCACTTGTTTCAGCGGCTCATGGAAAGTCTACGTGCATTTGACTTTTTCTTCTTGTGGCTCTGAGACTTACCCGAATGGCTCGACGACTTGGAGTGAGATGAGGACCAGACTCAACGACTGCTCCCGGGACTTTCCTTTCGACTAGGACTTTGGATGTCGCAGCGTTGCGCTGACAGGAGCTTTAGTCATCGCTCCCTCAATGCCTTCAGATGCATGGAACGGACATCTATCGGTGACAGGCGGCACATGGCTTGAAGCCAACCTTCTTGGAGGACACCCCAGCCACACCAGGAGGTAAGACATAAAAAAAGACTAAGACAGCGTCAAAAAAGCTTAGTCAAAAAGACACTAAGAGGCAACTCTTTCCAGATATGCACTGGCTGCCACGGAAAGAAAAGAACCAATGGTAGCGTGCCTGCGTGGCACCTATATAGACACCGTGGACATCACTACCGGCACAGGTGACACCAACGTCACCATTTACCACCACGCAGGGGTACTGCTCATGAAAAATATGCTGATCCAGTCTGATGCCGGAGGATAATTCTAAGGTATGGAATCTGCGGATAGAAGTCTATCAGATACAGCAAAATTGATTGAATCATGTTAGACATTCACTTGAGGGCTAATCTTATGAACACTGAATGTATCCATAAATATGGTAGTGATCACAAGGCTTCTTCCTTATCCATGAGACGTGATCACTTTTTTTTTTTTTTTTTTTTTAATATGTACACTGCAGATCTAACATGGGGTGTTCTCTTGAAGGCTTCAAGTAATGGGAGCAGTGTAAAACAGCTAGCCCTGCGGGCAAATGAGAAGTCAAATCTCATAACATGGCAGCTATTACCGAGACAAGATTAGAGTATAAATCAGTTCAGTCTTTAAGTAGAAAATCTCAGGAAGAGGGTAGCTAGCAGGACCTTCTAAAGCAGTTAAGTGGAATGATAAAGCCTTTTGGCATAGTGTAGCCCATGGAGACTTGCACACAAATCTTGTTGAGCTCCACATCCATCTTAGTGTTTGGGTTCAGCATTTTGCTGGCGTTTGTTCCGAATTCCACCTGGTCATTTCTGCTCTTATTAAAACAATGGATGGTTTGTTAGATAGCACTCCACCTTAGTAATAACTATGCAGGAAACCATTAAAGTTATCGAATCTGTAAATAAAAGTGGGAGAGCTCCTTGGCCCGATAAGATACCCTTAGAGTGTTATCAATCGAGCCCCAGATTTGTCCGCCTAACAAATACATTATAAAAGCTATTTTGAACGAGCTAATCTCCCGGAGACCTGGAAAGGGGCAGAAAAGGTACCTACCTATCAAAAAAGGGGAGAAGGGAAATGCCAGGGAACTATAGACCCCTCAGTACAATAGGTATCCTACATAAAATATTCTGTAGACAGATCCTGGATTATCTCCAGAAGTGTTTAACCGTTTGACTTCTTTTCGAAACCCACATAATCATTACTGGAACATGGGGACACCCTCTGAATCATTATTGGAATTTGGGGACCCCCACTGAGTCATTACTGGATGCTGGGTACCCTGAACTAATAATTTGAACTGCAAAACAATACACAAAAATTACAGAACCCAGCATTCAAACAAATACACACATTATGAAATATTTAATGCACAAACCTCTTATCCCCACCCCCCCCCCCACCCCCAAAAAATACATTTTTTAAATTTTAATGGGAAGTTTGGAGCTTTCCTAAATTGAAGCCACTCATCACACATACTGTATTCTGTTTGATGCACCTGCACTGCTCCCACAAATCACAGAGGATACTAACTTCAGCCTTCAATTTCAAATGCCTTTATATTTATAGAATGTTTTAATAACGTCAGTTTCACATTTTTCTGATTTATTTATATACACTTTAATAATCTGTAAATATTATTTAATTTTCTAAGCCGTTGGGGACCACATGAGTAAACTTCGCGGATCTCGCAGGGGTCTGCCAGCCACAGGCTAAAAAACACTGGTCTACAGGATTGGATGGAGGAGTCACACATCCTATCGAGCTTCCAGGCGAGATTCAGAAAACAGCGTTAGCACAACAGACCAGGTCTTTCTTTTTGTACTATTCCACTGGATTTATGTGATACTGAAAAATGAACATCAGTAGGTGCCCTTTGTGGACTTAAAAGCTGCATTTGATCTGGTCCCAAGTGGGAGGCTTTTTAACATAAAGGTGTTACAGATAATATTTTGTCCACCCAAATAAAATATTTGCACACCAATAATTACACACAAGTAAATTAGAAAGAATCTGTGTTAGACAAGGATGTGTTTTGGTAATCACTCAATTCTCTCCCTACATTAATTAGATAATTTATTATCTTATTGAGTGCAACAATTATTAAAATTCCAGCGCTACTACCTGTTGACAAAACACTATTAATTTCCAAGACATTGAGGAGATTACAAATACTACTACATTTACACCTTTTGTCGTCTGCTTTCGGAGCCAATCAATCAATGTATTAGCCCTGAATATTTAATGAAATATCTATATGTATAATTATGATAAAATACTTGTTCCTGGTCGTCTGCTTGCGATAACGCTCTTCCTCGATTTGCCTTTTATACTTAATGAAATGTGTTTTGTTTTTCTAAAAAGGTGTATATAATGTTTATGCTCACAGTTTGATCAGTTAAGCTGAAATAAACGTACGAGAACTATCAGTGCATGCATTCTTAAGGTTATTCGATAGTAACCCGCTAGGTGGCAGAGCAGCATCAATTATTGCAGTTAGTAACGCAGATTTCAAAAGAGAAAACGTTACGATTTTAATCTTTAAATCAACAACAATTATTAAACGGAATACTTTTACTACAATCACATCTAGTCAAAACAGTATAGGCGATACGACGTCTCGCCCAAGGATATGAAAGTTGAGTAGCAACCGATCGGAAACTTACAGCGTGAAGAACGTGTTTTGTAATTTAATAAAAAGATACGTTTGACATTATAGTTTCTCCTGTTTAAAGGGAGGGCTCCGCGAGACTTTCCGGTTAACTCATTTAGGCTCGAATTGCCGCGAATAAAATATTTAAAAGTAGAGATGACAAACCCTTCGAAATGCGCTCCCATGAGAAAAGAGTTAAAAGTCGTCACCTTTACTGGGAAGATGTGTATGGAGGACTTAATCAGGATCTGGAGGCCTTGAAGTTCCTGGCCTCTTCTGACACCCAGAAATGTCATCTGAATGCCTCAGATCCTAAGCCAAAACAATTGAGTCCGATTACAAGTGGCCCTGTAATTTCTAGCTCCTGCACAATCCTCCATTGCAATACAAAGAAGGGGTTGAAAGTCCCGAGAGGTCTGTCCTCTTTCAATGGGATGGTTCACTATGCCAGATGTCCAAAATAGGGGACCTCTAACCCATTAAAGAAAGAGACTTAAACTAGATCGATTGACAGCGCTGGTAACAAGATATGGCGGCCAATCCTCCATCATATGGATAACTAATGGAAATAGGTCACAAGTCCTTGCGAGATGAAATCTCTCGACCCACCGATTTGTGTGAGGTTCGACAGATTTAGAAACAAGCACGCTTTTATGCTCAAGTGTTATTAGGCCAACAAATCAATGGGGAATGGATCACTTGTACCTGAGTAACCAGGGTTCTGCGTGCTTATGGACTTTCAATAGAAAACCCTTATTCACGTCTCAGGTCATGTGGCGCTATATCTGGATTCGCCGCCTTAGGTACGTGACGCATCATCGGGTTTCTGTTTTTTATGCTATCCTTCACCCGGAGAAGAAACTACTGGTTATTACAATAGTGATCAGTTATAAAAAATGGTGAAGTGCTGAAGTGGTGAAGTGAATTAAAAAAGGCCACGTATTACCTGAACTGTACCTTTATTCAGTTCAGTAGAGAGGCAAATAAAAACAGTGGTGTGCGTAAATAGATGTGTTACCAGTCTAACGCACTAGCGTGTCCATGTGTGAGGTCGACCTGTTTCAGCCCCTTTACGCTGCCCTAACAGGTCGGTGGGGCCTTCTTCAGGACCAAATACAGTTAAGGCTGCAAATTTTAGCAGGGTAGCTGAATGAGTTCAGAGTCACCTTTTATTAATGAAGGTCAGAAAAGTACCTATTGTATCGGAGAAAAAGAGTAGAAAAAAAAGAGTAGGTATCTAATTCTACCATTTGCTACATTTGCTAACCCTGTGCCGTCACATTTCTTCAAAAAAATCATTAAAATCATTAAAATACAATGCATTCTCTCATTAGACTATAAACAACTGTAAAAATGGCATACTCTAAGCCCATTCCGTATCAGATTCAATAAGGGATGTCACAGGATTAACATCCCCCCCATAATGAGTCGGGCTGACTCAAGCCTATGTATGTAGGGATCTGTAAGGTGTCCGTTCGGCAAAAGGATATTGTATTAATTCAAATGATTTGAGCACGCCTAGGGTGCGTTTTGTACTTTACCCATGCTCTACTGTATGGTAGAGATGGCAACATTAATAGCGCTACTTCATAGTATAGATTTGGTGTGTGTAAAGTCTGGTACGTGTAAATTCTCCCACTTATAGTCGCGGACAGTAATGTACGCTTTCCGAATAATCCACCGTAATGAATGTATGACTAAAACAGACCCCAAAAAGAAACAGTAATGGGCCTTCGATTGTATGAATAGGGCATAATTAGGCACCGTTACTGGTACAGATACACATTCGGATTCTAACGCACATAAAGTATCAAGATCTTAAGGACTAACTGCATGCTCGAGTATCGAGACGCGGTATACATTACAGCGAACAAATCCTCAAGATAAGTAGACGCGCTAGTCTCAGTACCAGCATTGTATAGCCCCTAAAAAACCTCCCATAGGTGGGAGAATTTACACGCACTAGACTTTACACACACCGGATCTATACTAAGAAGTAGCGCTATTAATGTTGCCATTTCTAAAATACAGTAGAGCATGGGTAAAGTACAGAATGGCCTTAGAGTATTGCCATTTTTACAGTTGATTATAGTCTGAGAGAATGCATTGTATTTTATTGATATTAATGATTTGTTTGAAGAAATGTGACGGCACAGAGTTAGCAAATGGTAGAATTAAATACCTACTCTTTTTTCTATTCTTTTTCTCCAATACAATAGGTACTTTTCTGACCTTCACTAATAAAAGGTGAATCTAAACTCATTCACCTAGACTCTTAAAATTTGCAGCCTTGACTGTATTTGGTCCTGAAGAAGGCCCCACCGACCCGTTAAGGCAACGTAAAGGGGCTGAAACATGTCGACCTCACACATGGACACGCTATTGCATTAGACTGGTAACACGTCTATTTACGCACACCACTGTTTTTATTTGCCGCTCTACCGAACTGAATAAAGGTACAGTTCCGGTAATACGTGGCCTTTTTCAATTCACTTAAGCACTTCACCATTTTTTATAGCTGATCACTACTGTAATAACCAGTGGTTTCTCCTCTGGGTGGAGGATAGCATAAAAAAAGAAACCCAATGATGACACTGTCCCGTTCCTAAGGCGGAGAATCAAGATATACCGCCACATGACCTGAGACATGAATGAGGGTTTTCTATTTAAAGACAATAAGAACGGAGAACCCTGGTTACTCAGGTACAAGTGATCCATTCTCCATTGATTTATTGGATTACAACAGGAAGCTGAATAGATCACAGCTCCTTCTTCCTCCCCCTTTTTGATTAGATACAAGTGTTATTAGGACCAGAGTAAAGATAATATGCCCTGATAAACCCCAATAGACATGGATGGACTTGACCCAGATCTGTGATTGAAGGTGAAGGTTTGATTGATTCAGCATTCCGTCCATCGTCTGTTCTTTTTGCATTTGTCGCCCTAAGTGGGAAGGGTATTCTCAGACATGGGTCCTGTGTCCGCCATGCCACCAGATTCAAGCTATCCTGGCTGATGAGGGGTGAAACTCTGAAACCGGTCCTAGGATACTCGTTTCTGGTCTGGGGAAGATCTGGTCTGGCAGTTTGGGCTGGACTGTTCCTATGGTGAACAGGGTCAAGACTGATTTGCATATCGCTGGGTCCAAACTGGAAAGGTGTGGCGTGCATAAAAACAATGGATTTAACCCAGGTTTGTGACTGGGGGTGAATGTTCGATTGATTCAGCATTCAGTCCATCATCTGCTAATTTTGCAATTGATAAGCTCCAGGCCTGCGCGCCACAGGGGGTAAAACACGTGTTGGCTGCACTTTTTGCTTTCACTTCGGCTCACTAAATCTATTTGGGTCATAAAATAAACGCTGAAAGTTGGACTTGATCTTACAAGGACTTGTGACCTATATTCATTGGTTATCCATTAGGATAGAGGATTGACCACCATATCTTGTTACCAGCTCTATCAACCTAGTTTCAACCCTCCATTGCGCATGGGTTAGAGTTCCTAGTTGTGCTGAATTAATTGCGCACATTAGTTGTCAGTTTTGATGAAGTCCGTACCTCCCAATTATTTTCACCAGGCCAACGCTGATTGAATTTAAAAGAGGAACAAGGCCTGGAATTTACCCGGGCATGTAGATTTTGATGCAGTAAGCACCAAAATCCACATACTGCTCCAAATGTACATGTTATTGCCCATAACTTTGAAATCTTTGGGAAACCGAAATGTAGAACACATGATAAATGCTGGAGAAAGGGGAAGTGACTTGTGTGCATTGCTAGTAAGGCCCTTAGATGCATCAGATCATGTAAGCCTCGGGGAATGAGCCTGAAAAGATTTCCAATCTTTAAGAAGTAAATTAATTTCTGTGCAAATAGGAACTGCAACATTTACAGCAAATGGGCAATCTGGCCTTGCTTCTTGTGAGAGGATAAGGGGATGTTCAGCCCAAGAAATTCTGCCCGCTTGCTTGTAAGAGATCCCCGCATCTCTAACACCCAGAGCCATACCCTCCCCTAATCCTAGAGGAATTAACAAGACACTCGTAGTAGCCTTTCGAGAACGACCACCACCATTTGGATCCCATTAAGCTTTGTATAATACCAATAACGATGGCGAATGCAGCTGAATATTGTCGATTAGAACCTATGGCAGGTGGAGCCGAACCGTTAATGTAAATATTATATTTATACTGTTCAAGACGCAGAACTGTAGATGGCAAAGGATATATATGCTCATACTGTAAAAATTCTTGTGTTTGTAAAGAAGGGTCAAAGACAAAGACAACTTCATCAGCTGTTAAGGATGAGGCCCATTCTATTTATTGAGGATAGAGGGCCTTAGCGTTAGCAACGCTAGCTTTGGATGACAGCCTCTAAGGCCAGCACGAGAGTGATGACAATAATGCGTTTCTCTTGAGCAAGTGGTCGTTCTAAAAGGATGGCAATTTGCACAGCAGACATTTCAGTGGAAGTAAAACATTTTTGCTGCGGAATACATTTGTGATTTATATGATATAGGCACTGTTTCACCCTCGTTGAAGGGGGAAAACTCCCTTTACAATGTAGGCTGAGCCACACATGCGGTTTCCTCACAAGGGGAGTAACGCTTGCCTTAACCACTCAGATGCTTTAACCATGCATATGAGTGGTTAAGGCAGTGCATGGTCTAGATGCGCGGATGGGCACAGGAAGAGAAAGGATTACGAGAGAAAGTTTCAGGACGAGGTCAGGTGAGTGGGACTGAGGCTGGGTTTTGGTTTGTTTTTTTAGGGGTGGGGTAGTTTTTAGGGCTCAGGGGGGGTCGGGTTGTTTTTAGTGCAGGGTTTGAGTGCTCAGGATGGGGGGTGGAGTTGTTTTTAGGACATGGGGGTGAGATTTAGGGTGTGGAGGAGTGACAGTTTTCAGGGCTGGGGGAAGTTTTAGGGCTTAAGGGCAGGTCTGGGGTCGGGTAGTTTTTAGTACATGGAGCCAGGTGTTAGGGCTCAGGGCGGGGGTGGGGGCTGGGGTGTGATCGTTACCACCCATATCCCTTTACCAATCATGCCTTTACCATGAAATTGCGTGGGAAAGGCATGCGTTATGATGCATTCGTTGTTGGGGGTGAGTTGTAGAGGCACGTGTGGTTTAGCCACGCATGCATCTGTCATACAACCATTAATGGTGAAGTAGGTTAATCCAATGGCATCTAGTAAAATTCTTATGACCAGGTTTGTTGTTTTGACACCTGTATACAGGTGATGTGTTTCAAGCACAAACAATTGAAAAGACCCCAGTGCCTGTGCGTTCTGGGCATATTAATGAATAAAGGGGTTTTATGTGCTGCGTATAATCAGGAATATGTTCCGCTAAAATTGAGAAATCCCAGTAGAGACTATTTTGTGTGTTTGGGGGGTTGCAATAGTGCACATTTCTCCAAATAAATGAGGGGCAAGACTGTTTCTCATTTGAAAGCTCAGTCTAGGAAAAGGACACTCAGAAAAGCGATATTAGATTTCTTAAAGTTGAACTTGTATCCAAGTTCAGCAAATCCCAATAATATGCGATCTACTCTGGCAAAGTGGGGATTCAATTAATCGTCCATAATGTAAATATCGTCTACATAGGACAGAGCGTCGGGGTTAATCATCAAGAATTTACACTTTTCGGTTTGCAAAAACTCCTGGGCTATTTTTACTGCTCATAGGAATTCGTGCATAGCGCATTTGATAATCTAAGATGCCATAAATTGACTAGTTTCTGCTACCCGGGACCAAACTGTGACGTTGGAATAGTCCAATGTGGTTTTGTCTTTTTAACCGACTACATTGTTAATGAGTGCTGTACTGTGAGTGTTTTGCACTGCAAATGTGCGTGTATGACTATAAAAATTTCTATAATTTAAGACAATGCAATAGGAATGATCTGGTTTTAGAACAGAAAAAAAAGAGGATTATTTGTCTGAGAGACACAGGATTCAATAACTCCCTGGTACTCCAACCAGGAGATCATTTCTTTAACGGGCGCCTTAGTGTCCCATTTAATAGGATTTTGTGGTTGTACTTGTGGGGTGGACTGAATAGGAACAATATGGTAAGTGGAATCTTTATCACAATTGGTATGATTACGGTGAAGTGCAGGGGCCAACACAAGGGCCCATTCATATGCATAAATTCGTTTTGCCTTGTCAAGGAGAAGGTGTGAAAAGGAAGGAATGATTACACCCTCACTTTAGGAGGATGCAAGTACAAATGGAGGGGGGCAGTCGACCTCCGCCAACAGAATGTCAAACGTAGATAAATTATTCCAGATTATTGCTTTAATGGTGCATTTAACAGCACCTTCTATTTGAATATCTAAGTGATATAATTTGTCTGGAGAAGATTCAGGGGAGTCTGTGGTTTAAACTGTAATAAATGTTTCCGTTGTTTTCACTGCCAGAAACTCCTGGAGGTTCCAGCATACTATGGTGACTTCTCCTGCGCTGTCGGGGAGAGTTAACGCCCAGCTCTTGTTCAAGAGAAGGGATCTCACCGTCTGTGGCATATTTTATTTTTTTATTAGCATGTTTCAACAGTGCAAGAAAACAAACATACAGAGCCAACATATATGTAACTCACAGGTCTTGGTACAACAACATACTTTATCCATTGGTGAGAATTAAACCATGTTACTGGGACTCACATCATTTACAGTGCAGCTGGCGATTATAATTAGTCTACCTGGTGTGTTTGTAAGTATTGAACTAAATATTGCCAGTAGTCTCTAGGCCTAGAACCCAGTGGTAGTTCTTCCTCATATGTTTGCAAGGTGTCTTTGCAATACGTCAAGTCCTGAATCCATTGCCTAACCTTAGGAGCATTTCTACTGCCCCAGCACAACGATATTCTCCGTTTAGCTAGAAGCAGGGCAACCATACAGAACTTTCGCTTATTTGCCCGAATTTCATGCAGCAGGCCCAGCAAACACGTGCGTATAGTGCATGCAATTTTGACGCCCACCATTGTCCCCACCATCTGTATCACTCTCGTCCAGTACCCAGCCACTGCATCACAGTGCCATGCCAGATGTATGAAATCTGCAACTTCCGCATTACAGCGACAGCACCTGGAGTCTGCCCGCAGACCATATTTATGTAGCCTTGCGGGAGTATAGTAGGATTGGTGGAGGTATTTATAGTGTAACATACGCAGATAACCATTTGGTGTTAACATGCCGGTAAGAGAGCAAGCAATGGCCCATTCCTCCATTGTCAGTGGGTCCTCTAGGACATTACTCCATGCGCCCATTGCCTTACATGTATTGTCCGCTATGTCTTCCTGTAGAGAGGCATACAGTCTGGACACCAGTCGCCTAGCACTAGGGGTCGTGATCAGTAACTGTAAAGCAGCAAGCTGTGGCGGTTCCTCAGGGTGTGTTGGATACAGCGCCTTTAGTGCTCCCTGTCGCCGGGGATACGTGAAATGGAATAGTAACGTTTGATTACTTATAAATGATAGCTCTGCAAGTGGTTTAAAGAACCCCTGTTCGTATAAATCTCCCACGGTGTCAAAGCCTACCTGCCTGAGCAGTCCCATACCCACCTCCTCCTGAGCAACAGACAACCCAGGGTGGTTGTGTATTGGCAGCGCCGGTGCATATAATGCCAATTTACGTGCCTTTCTACCCATAGTTCGCCAAGCACTATTTGTCGTGTCAATAGTATTTATATCGTGGTTGTGCAGCGGGGGCCTTTGGTGGGTTAAAATGGACCTTAGTGGGGTCGGGTATGCGTCTCCCTCTTCAATCGCCGCATGTGTAAGATATGGGATCGGATGATACCAAACATGTGCATATTGCACTTGGGCACAGAGATATTAAAGTAAAAAGTCTGGGACCCGAAACCCTCCCCGCGAGTAGGGCAGCGTGAGAGCACGCAGTTCAATCCGGGCTTGTTTACCCGCCCAGATCAGGCGAAGGACCATAGTGGAGATCCTGCGAAAAACCGCTGGTGGAGGCTGTATTGGGATATTATTAAATAGATACAATCATTTAGGTAGGATAACCATTTTTACTATAGCAAGTCGGTCTGCCAAGGATAATGGCAATTGAATCCATCGCTCTATCTTGTCTTCTAATGCCCCAAGCGCTCTGCCGTAGTTAGTACGGATTACAAGTTCGGGGTCACGATGATACCAGATACCCAAATATTGTACAGGGTCCGATTGCCACTCTAATGGGTATTCCAAGTCCCATGGGCTAGTGGTGTCCGTTAATGGTATTATCAGGGATTTAGACCAGTTTATTTTGAGGCCCGATTGTTGCCCAAATTTGATGTATTCCCTTAGTAACGGATTTAGGTGGCTCTCCGGGTCACGCACATATAACATCATGTCGTCTGCGTATAACGAAATATGTAGTGGTCTTTGCGGGAACTGAAGTGCCGAATAGTGGCGTTTTTGTCTAATTTTACAAGCCAGGGGCTCTAACGCTATCGCAAATAACAAGGGCGATAGCGGGCATCCATGCCTCGTCCCCCTCGAGATAGATAGAAGTTCAGATATGTATTTGTTAACCCTTATACGTGCCGTCGGCGCCGTGTATAGTAATTGTACCCCCGAAGGAAAATAGGAAGAAACCCCATTCGCTGTAGAATTGTTTGTAGATAAGGCCATTCTATGGAATCAAATGCCTTGGCAGCATCTAGCAGCACAGCAGCTGCCTTAGTGTTGGGGTTAAGGTAATGTGACAAAGCAAATAGTGTCCTAGTGTTATGCGCTGTAGATCTGGATGGAATAAATCCTGATTGGTCTGGCAATATCAGATTTGTCATCAGTGGTTGTAACCGAGTGGCTATGAACTTGGCCAGTATCTTGGTATCTACATTAATTAAGGATAGTGGCCTATACGAATCGCAGTATTCGGGATCTTTGTTTGGTTTCAATAGGGTGATAATCATGGCCTCTCGTAATGTCAGAGGCAGTCTTTGCTTTTCGTGGGCATCCCCATACATCTCAACCAGGTGAGGTGCCAACTGCTCCCAAAATGTCTTATAAAATTCACATGTAAACCCATCGGGACCAGGTGCTTTCCCGTTTGGCAGAGATTTAATGACTTCTATAACCTCTTCCTCTGTAATAGGCATAGACAGGTATTCTCTCTGAGCATCCAACAGCCATGCGATTGCGACATCAGCCAGATAGCTCATTATCTCTTCAGGCGATGCTGTGGATTGTGATGCATATAGTGCTTCAAATGTGCCAATGAATTCTTTTAGTATACTGCGCGTATCGTACCTCAATTCCCCTGTAGCATCCCTGAACGCTTGGACTGTCTGCGGTACATGGCCGGAGCATATTTTAGCTGCCAGTCCATGCCCTGGCCTACCACTTTCCCCATATGCCCTCGCTTCCTTGCGCCTACCAATGTACTTGAGTTCATTTTCTGCATAAGTTTGGTATTCCGACAGTATTGTTCTAATGTCCCCCAGCAGTGTTGTGTCATGTGTGCGTTCATAGTCGCTTTCCAGGGCCCGTATCTTATTTTCTCGGATATTTAGTTGCTGTCTTATATCTTTGAGGATGCCCGCATTTGTGCTTATGCAAATACCCCGAATAGTGACCTTAAACGCTTCCCATAGCAAACTAGGGTTATCTGTAGAGGGTGCATTGAGGTCAAAGTACTCCTTTATGGCTTGGCTTATAGTATCTGTATATACAGTATCCAACAAAGCCTTGGCATTAAACCTCCAGCTATATGGAGGTGGCGTATAATACGGCATCGCCAGGGACAAGAACACCGGGTTATGGTCCGATAGCGTTCTGGGGAGATGTTTTACGGATTCCGTCCACAGCAGTATCTCCTCCGAACCCAACCAATAGTCAATTCGCGACCAACTGCCATGTGCGGCTGATACGTGTGTGTGGCCTCCATACCTGTGGGGTGTCGTGTTCTCCAGATATCCTTAAGGCGCTTATCAATCATAATATCACGCACTGTGCTCATGGCCCTTTTATGGGGTTCAGTCGATGCGCCTGACCTGTCTAGTGTGTCATGCATTGCAATATTAAAATCGCCCCCCCATAATAACGGAATGTCTGGTAGCTCACTGAGTGTACACCATACTTTGTGATAAAATTCAGGGTCATCGATATTTGGACCATATGTATTTAGTATAGCAAGTCTGTGTCCCCGTATCGTTCCTGTGATTAAAACCGAGCGCCCAATGTCGTCCGCTATAGTATCGTCTATATTGACTTGCAATCCCTTTTTAACCATTATGAGTACCCTTCTGGAGTACGATGAATATGACGAGCAGTGTACAGTCTCCGCCCATCTGTGCCCTAGCTGTACCCCCGACGTAGGTGTGAGATGAGTTTCCTGCAGGAGAGCGACATCAATCTGGTGTCTGTCTAGATACGCAAATACCTTCCGTATTTTTTTAGGGTTATCAAGACCTCTGATATTCCAGGTTAATAGGTTTAGGTGCTTTGATCGTGATTTCACATCAGCCATCAACAACTAGTTACCCCTTGGAAATTAAAGAATTTGTAACCTGCACTATAGCTCAGTGACTATATTCGCACCATGGTTTCATATATCTGCATGTGAACCTGGGATTTAGCAATGTTTCCCAAGTATTCAAGCCTGCATAACATTCCCCAACTCCCATCCCCCCACCCACCACCCACTTTAGCATCCCAACCATGCCAAAGACATACCCCATAATAAGATCGTAACATATCTCAACTGAAGTTGGGGAGCGCCCGCGTAAGGGGCCAACGAGAGCACACAACTCCATCCATCGTAATGGATGTGGTCAGACATATTTATTTATTGCAGACTCAATCCTGACTCGCAACCTCCAGGTTGTCTAATTATCCCGCCTCTGACCCAGCATAATCATGCACATTACTATACACTGCCAGAGCCATCCCGTTCGCGCATGTTTCAGTTAGGCCGCAACGGCATCCAGGACAGTTCGATCAGATAGTTCTAACACTCTATCCCCACCAGAATCCATATACTCAGTATAGTTCCAGTTATCTGGCAATATCTGTCTGTCTAGTAATAGGGCACCTGTAATAGTTCGCCATTGTCTTCGATGCAGTGTGATGCAGTGGCCATCAAGCCACCCCTGGCATCAACAGTCCAGCTCCGCACATGCGGCATATATAGATCTTACCAGTTCGCAAAGTCCTATGCTCGCAGCCATTCTCACCGCACGCCCGCAGCTAGTCCTGGTCTTTCTCTTGTTCCAACTGCCACAGTTCTTTTCACCTTGCGCTGAATTTAAGGAATTCCTGCGCTGCTTTCGGCGTCTGAAGGATGGTCGCACGGCCCTCATAGATCACCCTTAACCGTGCCGGATAGAGCATGGCGTATTCAATTTTTAAATCACGCAGTTTGTTTTGCTGGATTAAATTCTTTTCTCGCCAGCTGAACCGACATGGTGAAATCTGGGTAGAATTCCAAGGCATTTCCCTGGTAATTGATCTGCCGTTTCTCACGAGCTAGTCTTAAGATGGTATCGCGGTCTCTATAATTAAGGACACGGGCATTTATTGGTCTCGGCGGCGCACCAGGCTTTGGTCTCGGAGCAAGTGATCTGTGCGCCCGTTCGATCACGAACATTGAAGATAGATTTTCTGCATCAAATACGTTGCAAAGTAGTTCCTCAATGTACGTTTCCATACGACCTGTGTTTGTAGATTCCGGAACAACCGCGATTCGTCCGTTGTTGCATCTGGATCTCCCTTCTAAATCCTCTTCTTTATTTTTGATAATTTCCAGCAGCCTCTCCATTTCCGTGCACCTGCGCGTCGTGTCATGCGACTCGTCCTCTACCGCAGAGATGAGAGTCTCTGCTTCTACAAGGCGCTCACCGTGCTTGTCCATCTTGGCTGCCATGCCGTCGACTCGCGATGTAAGCGCGTCCAGCTTGCCATTTTTGTCCTGTAAGCTGCGTTGTATGGCCCGCAGACACCCTCCATGCCAGTAGATATCTCGGAGTCGGATTGAGGTTCTGTGTCTGGTGGCGCAGTCGCACCTTTAGTGTGTTTTTTTGCATCAAAGGAGAGTTTGGTTTGCATCTTATCCGCCTTCCCCATGGTCACACTTTGAAAGGCTCGCGTACAGGAGATAGATTGAGGCAGCAGTGCAGTCCAATGCAGTTTTCACAATACACAGTTCCCTCCTCCGATCACGACGACCAACCCAGCACGCAACGCCCCACAGCAAGCAAACATCCGACCTGGCCTTAGACACTGTTCGAACGACCAGTGAGGGGGGCAATGCGCGATATGCTGTAATATTCACCCACCTCGCCAGGCAGGAGAGTGTACCTTCGTCGCGGCCAAAACCGCGGGACAGGCGAGTGGATCGAGTTCGCGATCAATCCTCCAAATTCACCACGTGGGGAGAATCCAAGCCGTGCCCTCACGTTCCCACTCTTCGGGTCACCAAGCTCAGAAAAGCCACCAGGCAAATGCGCAATGATTTCCACCAGTTCTTCCAAGCTGCATGCCAGCGTGCGTGTGGGGAAGGAAGTGGGAGGGGGACATATAGGCACCCCGCACAGCCCTCACCTCAGCTCGCGTGTTCACCACAGGGGCAGCACTGACCGCTTACAGCTCCGGCTGTGCCCCAACAATAAAACATTTCAAAGCGGAAGGATCCGTCTGTTTTAACTACAAAGATTACAGGAGCTCCATGCATTAGGGACTCCATGTTGTGTCAAATGCGCATAGACTGTCGGTCGGCAAAAAGTGGATTCAAAGTGTAATACAAATTGGGCTGTAACGTTTTAATATTCAAGCTGAGAAAACCAACAGAACTAGTAATCCCTAAAAAATGGGGAGGATTAACCCCTAGCACCCTGGAGGTCTCCGGTAAAAGGTGTGAAGGTACTGTGGATGAGCACAAGCGCTACTCAAGGTTCCCACAAATAAGATTGGTACCATGTTGCAGGGATTCTGTTCAGGAACAGACTATGCTTGGGACCACAGAGTATCAGCATGTAGGGACTGAGTCACTAGATCACCTCAGTATCTATGAGCCGGACTCCAGCTAACTATAGCACCTCATTTGCCCTCCTAACTGTTCCAGAGAAAGGAGTAAATTGGCAACCCAGAACACAACGCTCTCGACCCTCTCAGTGATCACGGTAACAGGACACAACCTTTCGCTCTCTCACTTGTACTTGTCCACAATAAGAAACACGAGACATGAAGAAAGTTTAAAATATTTAAACTATTGTGCTCCAAGATGCAGTATTCGCGCCACAATTAGACAACAAATGCATATCAAAAATATCAACAAACCATATGACATAAAAAGCCCTGTCATTTTGTAAGACAGATTAGCTTAACCTTCCCACCCTTCTACTGAAGTTAAATGAAAACAAAGACCTTTGGATCAGTGGCGGACCCAGTACCTTAGCATACATAGGTGGATGTTCTACACGTCAGCTGACGCAGTAGTCTGGCTACAGGAGCTTTGCTCCGTGTGGGTTTTTTCAGGACCCTTGCCCTCAATTATATGACCAGATGTGTGCTCACAGACAGCAGCTGCATTCTCTTGTTATGTCTAGGTGCTAGTATCTGACTGGAGAAAATACCAAGGGGCATTGTTGTTTTACTTTGTCCAGTGTGCCCATCTCCTTCGATGTGCTGACGTGGGTAGGGTCCGCGCGCAGGAACTTCGGAACTCCCTTTGTTCGTCCTCGCTAGTGTTATTAGTGTCTCAGTTGTTCAGGTGGGGTATTCTACTTCCCCTTCTAGGTTCAATCCAGAAGGTAGACATTGTTTACACCCACACCCCTCTTGCACCCTGGATTACGCTTGAATCCTAATTATAGGGATGGTACTTCCTGGGACACTCTCTTGACCGTCCCCGCTGCTTCAGAGTAGATGAGGATCCCCCCTCTCCCCCCGGTCCTGATGAAATACCTTTCATCATTTTTGTGGGAACGAAGGCATGAAACATGTCGACCAATTGACCACTTTCACATTTCACCTTGAGTTTCAGCAGGTTTAATTCATCTTGCCAGCCACGGCTCTCATAGTCCGTTTTAATCATAGCATTAGTATCCAGCGAATAAAGAATTTTTAGACACTCTTTCACTCAGACTCTACTCACCACACATTGACTCCAACACCCCATCTTCTAGGGCCTGACGGCAAACAACACAAAAGACCTCAGGCAAAGAGCCCTCCTGCAGGGCCTGTTGGGAATTGTAGCGCCGGACCAACGAGCAGCTGCCCTATGATGAAGCATGACACCTCTCGGGGTGTGTGAGGGCACTTACTCCTTTTTGAAGCTATCCCCCCGCCTTCCTTCCCTCCTTTGGAGCGTCCTTACATGCCCTTTGGCCTATTGGCCCCTCACCCACTGACCTTACGGCCCCTCTCCACAGGAACTGCATACCTCTTGCTTGTCAGGAAAGACTCAAAAACCCAGGAAAACATAACACATAAACATGTGCAGGTTCTGCATGATAATATAATGTGGCACAAAGTCAAGCGTGCTATGTAGTAACATGTGCTAACGAAATGTGGCCTACTGCTGGAGCGGGTAATGAAAACATTTTGTATACCCACCCCACTTTGCACGTTTACTAATTAGATTAATTAATTAATTATAATCGAATTAATGGATTGAAGTGGAATTAACTAGTCAACCTTATTAATGACTGAAATACATGTGGGATTGCTTTGCACGACTTTATTAAATTGTAAACTAAAATATGTACGCATACTAATGATAGACAATTAGAATATTGCATGATATACGTCGCTTTTGTGATGTATTCGTGATTTGTGCTTTATTTTGTAAGTATAAACCTGCTTGAGTGTTGCTTCATGCTAGATAAATGCACAAACATATGGTTATTAGTGAGGGAATAACATTTATTTAGTCATTTCTATGTATTAATTACGTTTTGTGTTTCTTTTGCTTAAGTTGACCATTTGGGCCTGTCGTAAAATGGCTGCCTCTGGTGCCTAACCCGATTGCCGACGCTGAACGAGGCTTGGGTGAAGTGCGCCTGCGCTGACGCCAGCTACAGTGGCCTCGTCATGACCCTAAGCAGACATTACCCTTCAAGGTTACCCTGGGACACAAGCCAGCTTTTCTGAAAGAACAATAATGTGCTTTTAAAAACCAGAACAAGCAGGAATAATGACCTCAGAGACATTATTTTGGTGGGAATCCTGTCAGACGATTTCAATGGACCAATCAGAACATTTGAAGACCTGTTTTTGATAGAATTTGTCAATGATTTTTACTATAAATTATGGTAGAATAGAGAGGTTGGTGCGGGTTCGTTTCTGGCCTTTCTCGATTTCCTGACGTTATGCTGACGGAGAGGACGGTGACACTGCAGGACAGCTGTTTGCCTGAATCTTTGACGGACTGAATTAAGACCCAAACTCCTGATGAACTGAATTTACTAAATTTGATGGGCATAGATGTGCGAGACTGCCAGATTTGACATAGAGAACGACAATTAGCCAGAATAGGTAAATATGAATGGCATCTTGATTAAATGAACGATTTAATTTGCATCATTTAGATAAAGATTGAAATTGAATAACTACAGAAATGAGTTGGGTTTATTCATTGAAAATGTGTCAACGAAAAGATTAATTAAAGAATTAGAAATTAAGCTAAACCTGCAACTAACTGATCCATTCCAATTTAGGAGAGGAATACTAAAGGTGAAGTTCAGGGCCTAATGAGTATCAGAAGGATGTGTAGATTTGTCACTCATTAGGGTAAAGTGGTATTTCCTTTCATGCCAGCATTTGGAAGATAATCGCCTCCCAAGAAACACGGATTAATGGTGAGTGAATGTTGGTGTTATGGGCCCCACCAGCGAACGTATGGATAATGTGTGTATGTGAGATCTTTGGTCTGTGACGGAGGGAGGGATTTTGCACTCCACGCTGGAGCACTACCACCTGCAACATTAAGCTAACATAGGGAAAACTAAAATGGGCCATGCAAGAAACATCACTACCCTTGGAAGACCCCATATAGGTGGGGAGGGGCCAGCCATAAATTCTTTGGCAAAAAAAGAATTCCTCATTATCATAATCCTATTTATAAAATCCCCAACTAGACAGTGTTGAAAGGTAGGGGATACACCTCCATCCTTGTCTTTTGCTCCACGATGCAGGTTTGTATTGGCGCCACAGAGCTTGATAGTAAAAATCTTCTGTGCTAAGTAATAGTGTCTCCCTGTTGTGGCCTTCAATAAAGGAATCTGTGGTGGTCTCTAGTTCTTCTAGTACCTCAGTTACTCTTACATCAAACATATGGTTATACAAATGTATCAAGATCATATCAAATGATTAGGGGGTCCGAATGAGTATAAGCTGAAAGTGAGAGCAGGGCCTGATAATTCTTGGTGATTTGCCTTAAGGTTAAATAATATTGGGATGGCTGTGCCCCTCTTGGCCCGCCCTGAGCTTGAAGGCATGGCGCTGCTACACAGAGCAATAACCATCCGAACTAGAGCCCTACTGTGACCAGGTTTCCTGCAAAAAATATCAACTGCTCTTATTTCAGCAAGCCAGTCCACATTTGTCAGCTTACTGTGGATACCCGCTATATTCCATGATCTTAACCGTAGCCCCAATCGTTGTACCCTGGGCCACATCGGCCAGACAGGATGGGTACATAGTCCTCCACATCCATATTCGGACTTGCAACTCGCAATTCTTCCATCTATACCCGCCCCCTAGGCACAAGAAATGTCTCCCCCCAGTTTTTCCTAGTAGTTACCAGTCTGCATTTCTTCTTGTGGTTTTAAGGGTGAGTCAGTCTTGATACACAAGGGAAGTTAAGTCGCTAAAAGGAATTCTGGACTTCAACACTAAATTTTGGCACTCTCCCTCCTGCTAACGGCAACCTCCTTGACTTGATGTAAATGGAGATTCCTGTTGTCTGAAAAAGTAGCCCAAAGGGAGAACTTGGATGGGACCTAGGCCCCGGCCATGAAAGTAGAAAAACTTAAAATAGGGAGTCAACCAGGTGAGGTGACCTAAAGTTAATAGTGAGGTGGTCCCTGTACTCTGCCTTCCCTCCAAGTGATCTCCAAGGGTTTGCTGGCTTACCTCCTGTTTTTGAAGTCTCAGGGTCACAAAAGACTTCCTAGAATTTTGCTGGTGCTGCTGCACTCTGCCTTCTGAGAGTCCTACCTATGCCTGAGGTGTCTCTTCCAAGCTCTGGGGCTCAGAAGTGATTTCTGCAGCTGTTTTCTACAAAAAACAAAGCACTGCATCGACTTCATGAGAGAGAAATTTCATCGATGCTGACACAGAGGCTGCTCGACGACCGTGGTTCCGCAGCCTGCACAGCTGGACGACACTCTGCGCAGCTCGACGACAATGAATTGCATTCATTTCAGCGGAGCTCGAAGACGTGGGACTCCCTTAGCACAGTTCGATGATGACACAGGCTCTTGAAGTCGAATCTTGCTCCAGCCAAGGTATTTCTTCAGCAGGGCCTGTCTGGGGCAATAAGTTGGCCTGTCGTCGATCACAGTCGGCATGAACTTTGTTTGCACAGGTCCCTCGCAACCTAATCTAACCTAAGTGGTGTCCCAGCAAGCATCAAATGAGTGCACCTGGAGAAGGAGTGCGTTCAGCTTTATAATACACAAGCTTTGTTGGGAGAGCAGGTAGGAAGAGGAAAATGCATGTTCTATTAGCAGTGAAACTTTGTGAACTTGTGCAGTTCCACCCACCATTAACCAAACATTTACTATTAACACAAGCATAGTTTGTCATAACAAATTCCGCAATATAGCAATAAAAATGCAGTTTGATTATAGTATAAAGCATACACAGCTCTTGGGCTGATAGGCACAACTCGAGAAGTCAGTAGGCACCAGAGAGAGGAAAAAACAAGCGGGCAAAGAGAGCAGGGGGAAAACAAACAAAGGGACCTGAGGCTGTAAAGGGGAAAAGGGCAGCAAAGAAGGGGAGCAAAACAAGTACATGGAGGATATTGTGAGGTGTGAGGGTGGTTGTTTGAGAACTCAGGGGAAGACTGCAGAGGAGTGAAAAGTAGATTCAAACAGGCTGCAGAGTGAAGACTTTAGCAAGTACAACAAGCATTGGCAAAGCCAATAGGTCTCGCCTTTGGGATCTTATAATTTTTTAGCAATGTAACAGTTGTTGTTTTTGCACTAAGGATTTTTTTTGGGATAAACATTTTTTTTTGTTTTTATTGTATATGGAAATAGGTTTTCTCGCAGTTTGGCTTATCCCTGAGTTAATGTGTAAAGTGTTTGTGCAATACGTACATAGCAACACCATACTCTCCTTTAACTACATACTATATCTCAAGCTGAACTAAAACTTAATGTAAAGAATGTTAAAAAAATGGCAAGCAGAGAAGTTAAGGAGAATGTAGCATTTTGTTAAGCTGTGAAGTGGAATCCTTTAGCAATGCATCGACACCAAGTTTGAAAAAGACTCCCAAGTGTAGTCGCCATCCAGTCTGGACTGGTGTGAATCGTCTGAACAGTTACTACCTGTGGTTAAATGGGAGTCTGCCGAAGCTGAATAAAGACAATGGTTTCCTCCTCGTAAAGATCAGCATCAGGAGAGGAAAATGTGGAGTCACTGCAGTTGCACATATGGGTGGAGTTTTAAAAGCAATATAGGATGTTTGTAGCAGTCAAAAGCAGAGACCCAAACAGATGTTCAATAGTGAAGTCAAAACAAAAACAGTTATTTGTACAACAAAAAGAGAAGCAGGGTTTTCTGGCGTTTAGTAAATGCTTAATCTAATAATAACCGGGACAGATGGAAATGCGAAAATGAGCTTCAACTAGATAAAGTAAATTACTTGTGGACGAGGCTGGCTTTGGGGAAATAGCACGCGAGTTCAAAATGTAAAAGGCCCGCGCTATATTTATTTTTTAATAACAAGCCGGGAAGGTTTGTTTCAGAATTAAAAAGTTTCTAAATCGTGTACGAGGCTGGCTTTGGTGAGAGCACGTAAGTTGAAAATGCAAAAGGGCCGCGCTCACACGCCACACGCGTGCTTGTAAAAGTAAAACAAAATCATACTGGTGGCATAACACGGACCCTGAGGTAATGTTGTTAATTCTAGGCCTAATGTATCCATTAATAACAGACTGTGCCCCAATAGGTTGCATTAATGGCCTTAGCAGTACAGTGATAACTGATGCATACTGTTTTAGTGTGTGCATTCACCACATAATGGTGCCCAGAAAAGTGTAATGCTGCCACTGAACTAATGGTGTCAATTAATGGGGTATTTTGGGCATTCATATGATGGTGCCGTTTTTATTCACTCTAGACTCATGAACCAGAGAAGTTTGCCAGGAACATTGAATTATGCAAAACTTGTGGTTTCAGGCGACTGCGATGTAACAAAGCATTTTCTAGATGGTAATGATGAATAGAGAATCCATAAGTCAAAACAGATCTGCTCTACATCATTTCTGGTACATTCTGGACCTTGTTTTGTTGGAGACTGTAACCTAACAGCGAGGGACTAAGCATTCTTCTTGTGGTATAAAATACTTTCTCATGGACGAAATTTAATTTAGCATACTCCAAGACCATTAAGAACACTCTGACAACTAGGATTAGATTCATTTATATACCAGCTCACATTGTTATCATATTAATCACCCAACCAGATATCAAGAGAAGAAATGCTCATCTGGAAAATGTATTACTGGGTTTTACAAATGCAAACATTTTGCTGTAAGGTGAGGGAGGAGATCAATAACTTTATAAATAGTAATACTAACAGAGTTTGGAATTCTTGCACAATGTGGAATGGTCTAAAAGCTTGTGTGGAGTCTCTTTACATCCAAGTAATCCCAAACCAGACAGCCAGCAAACAAGCTCAGTTTGATACATAAATGTCATATTTTGGAAAACAAGCAAAGGATAAGGGATTGCCTGAAACATTGCCTGAAACATTATGGTTAAAGATCATTAATATTATGTGCGATGAAAATAGAATCTATTCCCAAAAGGTTGAATAATCCCAGTTAAAACTAAATCTAAATATTGGACGGGGAATGGTGGGCGGGGGTAGAAATAGAACATTGACATACAGACTGAAACAGCGGTAGAATAACAAATTAATGAATTCACCTTGATACACAGCACTCTGATGCAAAATGTATCAATATATTTTGTTCACTCTTTGCAACACTGTAAACTTTAAGAGAAATCCTCTAAAGTAGTCATTTTAGTTCATCATCAATTTTTATTTAGTTTTCAAATGAAAAACCATAAATGCATTCAATAAAAACAGCACAGTTAATATATTGACCATCAATTTAAAACAGAGTCACATGTCTCAGTACCCACTCCCAATAGCTAAACACAAACGTGTTGATGTAGTAGCACAGGCTATCTAACACTAAAATTAAAAACCTACCTAATGGTCCGCCATGTTAAAGGTTATGATAACCTAGAGCTACCCTCACATACAACTAAGCATGGGACATGTCAATAAGGCCTGCCTACACTGCTTAAAATTTAGAATAGGAGGCCTTATAAAATCTCACTCTAATAGAGCGAGAAAAGTGCAAAAGAAAAAGTGCATTCAACAGACTAACCATCACAAGGACAGACCCTCCTTTCTCTAATCCATTGACCTCTCAGTGGGTAAGCCACCATAAAATGAACTAAATCGAGACAGAACCTAGTTAAAATGTACCTATGGAGTGTAGATAGCATTTCACTCAAATACAACTACATGCCGCACACAGGGGAATTGGTAAGTATGAGACCATGGTACACTTCAAGAGGTCATGTAGATCCCTCGCCACCATACATAATCTGAGTTCTTGTATCATTTACCGTTACGTAGACTGAGTTGCAAATTTTGATTAGTCAACTCTATTGATTTCTGAAACACAAGCAGCTCTAGCAATTCCCGGCTTCAGGGCTGGGAAATCTATCTATAAAAGGGCTATATGCCCAAATCTATAAAAAAAAAAAAAAATTACGGCTGAATTTAGAGCTACATATACCTGTTTTACTAAAGCACTTCCGACAATATTTTTTCAAATTCAATAAAAGAATTACAGATAATCTCACTTCTAAAACTAGTCAACGATCCCCTTGATTGTGAAAGTTGAACATGAAAATATGGGCATCTAGGCATGGCTATCAAAGAACTGGTGTATTAAGACCAATCTGGCATAATTAAAATATATGAAGAACAAATATCGGAAGTTATATGCTAAAAATAAATTTAGAGAAATAGGACAGCTCATAATTTATTAGTGAGCGTGGACATTAAAGAGACATTAGATTAGACAATGTAGGATGGGTTATTTACAAGCGATGTAAAGTGCAACAAACGTGGCTGAATCATTCTGTACTTCTTTATCTTCCTTTTATGAAGAATCCAACGAATTCATTATTACCAATGGTCTTTAATCAGAGGAACTAATCAGGGTTGCCGTTTTGTCTTCCCGTTGTGTCAATTTAGCATTAGAATCTGTGGACATTATTATTAGGTAGTAATTAACATAAAACATTGTTTTTGCCGACGAAATGCTGGTAAAAATACTTTGAAACGGATACCTCCATCCCAGCTATCTTACATCTTGTCAAAATGTTTGGTCTCAGGGTATGTGAATATTTTTTCCAAATCAGGCTCAATTTATTTTGACAAGGATTAGAAGCCACTTTATGAACAATTACAGCTTTGCATGCAGCCCAAAGCAACAAAATCCCTAGGAATAACAATAACGAGGAACACTGAAAATATTACAACAAATGTGTAAGGATTAAATAATTAAACTGACAGACATTGCAGTGTGGAGTAAACTGCATCTTAGTCTTTGGGCCAAGCGTAATATAGAGAAACTTAGTTTACCAATAATTATTTCTGTATTCAATTACTTTTGTGAAAGTATTTATTTTGCAAGTCATTGAAAAACTTTTTTAGATTTTCTCTACGGGGGCAATTGCAAACCCACCTAACCAGAAAACTTAAAGTTTCAAATTCTGAATAAGTATTTGATTTTCCTGTCCTTGTGAGTTATCACGGGCCATTATTTCAGCACAGAACGAAATTCTGTCCGCATGCAAGAGAGTCAGACCTGCCCAGATCGGTCTCCTCTGGTTACTGTCAACAATCGTTACAAGCAGCTGATGTGGTCAAAAATCGGAATCACTTCCTGGTGGTCAAAGCTCAGCCTCACTTCCTGGTTACAGTTAAAATCGCATTCTGGTATATATGTGCAACCCTCGAGGTGAGCCCTAGACTACAATACTGAAGTTTGCTTATACTGACATTTATGTTGCTGGTAATATAATGGACTGGCACGGGTGGTTTTAAAATGGTATACACATCATAAACTAAGTAACAGTCAGTGGTTCTGTCCTACCAATCAGTTTTTTACAAAAGTCCCATTATTGTACCACGAGTGATGTATACAACTATATAATTTTGAGGGAAATTCTTATGCCATTAATAGAAGAGAGGAATAGAGTAGAAGAGTTGGCATTGCAAACAAGACTGGCAAAACTCTCAAAATAACAGGATAACAGATTATTTTTAGGGGAAAACACCAGCATCCAAAATGTATAAACTTCTCTTAGATGACAGCATGTGCTGCTTAAGAAATAGAGAAACAACTGGGAAATCAAACTCTGAATTCAGACCCCGAATGCCATTGAGTCACTTACATGGAAAGGGTTTTAAAAAAAATCAGTCCAGGACGGGCAACCACTTACACTGAAAATGCAAAATAGTTGGCCTAAAAAATTATAATAAATTACTGTGCTGGAGATTTAAGTTAACAAGCTAACCTCGCCAGAATGCTGCTAAGCTGCCATACAGGACAACCACTTGCAGGAAGCATTACTGCATGGGAGTCATTGGTTTAAATCACAAGATTGAACTACATCTTACAATGGTCCTCTTTAAAGACCTATTCCCATCTGACACTGCTCCAGAAGAAATAGCTTGTAAAAGCCATTACGATAGCAAAATGGTTACTACTGCATGGTTGGAAGCCTTCCTCAACTTGTTAGTCTGGTGTTTGGTTCTTAGAAATGTCATCTCTTTGGAGAAACCTCAACCAGTGCATTTTGAAATTAGAAGTACCAGGCCCATAGCTGAAAGCCTGTCACTTTCAATGTTAATTATTCAACAACTGATCTCCAAATTAGCTCCTCTCACTATGTGGCACTGTGCTGCTTAGGAGACGACTGGAATACATTTTGTTGTCATAAAACAAAACATATTCTAAAAACAAGGGAAGGGTTTCAAATGGTTTCTATGCCAGGCCTAATACTTGCTTTGACATAAGAATAATTCCTGTCATATTGGGAACAGCCTTCACATTATGGTGCATAGTCCTTCACATAATGCCAGTAGAAACATTTTGCATATGCCAGGAGTTTCTAGTATAATGGTGATACATGGGACACATAATGGAGACTTTTTGTAACTGGCAAAGGGACACAGGCTTATTTGTTTAAAGTAACACTGATGGTCGAGGACAAATACATAGATAATAAATAAAGAAAAGCTACTAGATCAAGACAAAAATAGTGCTTTTACCAAGCAAACAATTCTTAATTGTGGGGATTTGATTTAATTTTTTCCAAAAATGACTTTTGTATTTGATAGAAAATAGTTAATTCTTGCAGAAATTGCTGAGCTGATGTTTGGTCTTATATATACACACATACATACATACACATACTTATGAATGTATGTTTTTTATGGAGAATAAAAATACCTGTAATGCTTAGAATCTCAGTAAAACAACCATTTACAATGCAATAGGTCTCGCAATGACATTGTTTTGAGCTATTGGCATTGAAAATGTATTTTTTTTCTCCTTCGTGAAGCATTACTCAAGTAATGGCGCTGTAAATGACCATGTCTTTTACCCGCTGTTGACCCCCGCATACAGACATACATAGAAACTGCACTACAAATGGGCACAAATGTATGCACACGCTTCAAAACACACGCACCCGTGAGACTGACACACTAATACACAGACACCAATGGTAGGATTGGAGTATCGTTGGTGCAGCAGGATGAAAGGGTGTAAGAAGCCCATTAAGTCCCAATCATTACTACCCAACCTGGGGCGAAGGAGGTATTTACCCCTTGAATTAGGGGCCGTGGCCCTCTTGCTACATGACTAAAGGAGGTGGAGGGATAAAGGGTGAATAACATTGGGCTGGATCATGCTCAAACTGCACACACAAAAAGTAAGGTCGATGAAGATGCGGACAGCGGCTAACAAATGAGAATTGACAGGGTTGTGACATGCGGAGAGTTGTGTTACTAAGTAGAAGCAAAGCTGCTAGATGGGCCACAAGCTTACATGTAGTGTCAGAAGCACAAAGAGTCTGGTCAATTGCTTCGCTCATTTAAATTTCGCAGAAGATCTAAAAACCTGGTAGGTATGTAACTGTTCTCTTGTTCATCCCAAAAAGCAGCAAGAAATGAGATGCAATGCACTCTGACCAGAAGGATGCAATTTGCGTTGGTAATTTGACAATTCCGGGTTTAACCAAGAACTTACCATCACGATAGGAAGGTGAGGCAGTTAGTGGCAAGGCAGATTTGTGGCACCACACATTTGGCCTTAAAACACTTGCTAACGTGTATTGCATTCATATCAAACTGGTAAGTTAACGTTATTACCCCTACGGCGTTTAAATGGGTCAGACAAATTGCATGTTCGTGGGGCACGTGTGGAAATGTTGCATCACTTTAAAAAAGACCTGTATGTGCGATAACACGCCTATTTATACCATCATATCATCTTTAATGGATTTTGTAAAACAAAAAAATCATAAAAGCACATTTAAAAAAAGACCATCATAAACAATATGCAGATATTTCGATTGATTCAATATATTTTATTTGGTTTGTTGAAACAACCATAAAATAATTTACAGAATTAAAAGTATACTTTAAAAAAACATTAACACAGTATAATGAGATATTCCATAATCATGAAGGACAATGAGGATAACGTATTTTAAAAAGCAATAACGCAACATAGTAGCGTATCGCAAAACCAAGTAAGAACTAGGGCAGATCATAACGATATTGAATGTTCTCGCATTATATCTACTCCTTAATCAATTAACAGGGACAATACCTTTCCTCACATTAATTGCTTTTAAGATAAATGACACTACATAAAAGCATATTCCCGGATCATTCAGTGCAAGGAGTAAATTCATAGCAGCATGATAGAATCTCACATTTTTTATAACAAGCGGTTTCGGATAAAAACGTCTAAAATGCAAATAAAAATTACAGAAGAACAAAGTGCACTGTGCTTTGTTTGGAAAGCTCGTCGCAAGGGCAGGGTGTAGAATTCAAGGGGCCTGTTTTCATAACTTTGAAAGGGACTAGATGATGCATTACACCTAATCTCAATCTAGTCAGTACATAATGCGAAGATTTAGTCACTGTGATCAGATAGACTTGGACTCTTCTTCTAGATTCAATTGATTGATAACATTTTAAACTTGATTGCTTCTCTATGGCGCTCCTTTTCTTTTCTTTCTGTATTTGTATTTTTTGTATGCCAAGAATAAAGCCTTGATTTCCCTTTTGTTTAAAGAAGCCACCTGTCCCGGGTTATCAAAAATCTGTATATCAAATAACTTACTATAAATATCACTAACATATTTTAACCATGGGATGTGTGATTTTTTCCTCGAGGAGTAAACAATCTTTGATGATAGATTTAGTAAAGGCTGTCTCTTCTTTAACCCATATAGATCTCCATATCAGCAGTGGCCGCATAGAGTTAAAGTCTGCTAGGCATGTCAGATCGACCTCCCAATGTATTAGCTCAGTAGATGCTGAAGGTGGCAGGCTTACAAGTCGTTTAAAAAAGCATTTTCTTCTTGTTACAGGGCCTGGCAACAGTGATAGCCCAATACCCCTGCACCATATAGGGCTGTAGTGACACATCTCACCTTATATATTGTCAAGATTTCCTTCACAGGGTGGTTACCTAATTTAGATGCAAATCTAAAAACCCTGTGTGCATTTTTAGTCATCTTAGTATGAACGTTGGATAATTCCAGGTTCCATTTCCCATTGCCCGAATAAGTTACCCCTAGATAGCAAAATGAAGTTCTATCAATATAAAAGGTTTTACATTTCCTCGGTTTAGTGCCACATACCATGGTAAACGTTTGTTTTATTAATTAGAAGCTTTCGTTCAGCTATGAACTTGCTAAATTTATCAATGAGTGGTTGTAGGCCAACAGGGGTCCTAGAAAGTACTGCATCATCTGCGTATAATAAAATAGGTATGGGATTGCCCGTTATTAACGTGGAAGTCTACCTTCTCCAACTGCAATACTTTATCGATCTCATTAATGAATAGCAAAAAAAGTAGAGGGCAAGGAAACAACCTTGGCGGATGCCACGTTTTCCATCAAAATATAGGATTGCACTCGCCCCATTGTACATATCTCACTTTGCAGGATAACATTTCATAAAGTCTTGCAAGAAAATGAATAATACCTTTGGGTGCACAGAGATTAAGTAAAGTAGGCCACAAAATTGTATGATCAACTAGATCGGAGGCACTACTAAAATCTGCAAAGCATAGGTATAGCCTCCCTTCTTTAGAACATATATATTGCCCTATTAGCAGCTCTAAGTTGTTCTGTAGTCCCCATTCCTCTCCTAAAATCATATTGCGCTGGGGAAAGTATATTATCATTTATCCATTCCTCCAGCCGCATTAATAAAACTTCACTCATTACTTTTATGGACGAGTCTAAAAGTGATATAGGGCGATCATTTTTGGCTTCTGACTGATCTCTTTTATAAATAGGGATAACTGACTGAACCCACGAGGGTGGTATGCACTCCGTCACCGCTATATTAAAAACTCTTGTAAGGATTGGCCCCCCATAGATAACCTCAGCTTTATATACATCTACTGGAACTCAGTCCGGGCCCTTACCTCCCCTACTCTCCTCGAATCCTTCCTGCACTTCTTCCACTGTAATATTTAATAGCAGGACATGCCACTTACTCTGTATTGGATTTTGTGCCACGCATACCTCCGGTCCTGTCAGACTAAATACCACTAAAATGTGATACCCAGGCTTCGCATGTGACATTGGATAACAACTCTGGGAATTAATCATTCTTTAAAAACGGCATGTTTACAGTATATCAGAATAGCTTGTTATTGGCCGTATTTGCTGCCAAGGAAAGTTTATCCCATGCTAACTCCTGCAACTCCCTTTTCCTCGTTTCGAGGGCAAGTTTATAATTGTATCGTAGGTTTTGAATCATTTCATTGTCTCTTGTCTTACAATGTAGGCTTGTTTCAGTTGCTTTAGTGCCTCAGTAAAAGTGTGATCAAACCACCCCAAAGTTAGCAATCATCACACTGGGGTCTACCTCCTCTTTTAGACAGTAGGTAATCTCTTTATTGCATTTTAGGACAATGTCACATAGAATTTTTTGTGGTTCCACTCCCTCCCATTTAATATGAGTCCCATTGGATCTATGAGGAACAATGTTAGTTACAGTACTTTGGTGCATTAGCCTTTTTGCGCCCCACAAATTAAATGACATAATGCAATTGTGGTCACTGAGTGATAGTTGGGCGACCCGCGGGGTGTCACACATTTTGGTAACACTAGATGAAACTAGGACATGGTCAATGATCGATGTAGCATTCCTACCGATGAAAGTTGGTATTAATGCACCATCAGTATCACGAGCATACTGCAACAATTCAAGATCATATTTGGCAATCATTGTGTTTAAAACGTCCCCATATCCAAGGTTTCGAAAATGTATACAATCGTCTCCTTTGACATTCTTAATCCCACAAACTTGGGTAGCAGCCAGAGGACATATTTGGGTGTTAAAATCTCCGACCCATATGAGCACTGTGTTTTTACTAATAGAGCCTAAGAAAGCACCAAGCCCTTTATCCCACTCAGTTACAATGTTTCTCCTGGTAGTATCAAACACATTGTTTTTTTAAAAAGTAAATTTGTTTTATTATATTTTGTAGTTCATTACATCCAACATCTGTAATTCAATTTAATTTACGCTTTAACTTTGTATCACCAATGCAAATATGGTGTTAACACATTGTTATAGTAACTGACCACATCCCTCCCCTCTATGCAATGTAACCATATAATCTGTGAATGTACTCCAATTGTGACTACTTTGACACATGCTGTTAGTTTGTTGGAGATAAGGATCAAGAGCCACCCTTTCGCTCTTCCAGCGGTGGATGGTACAGCCTGTAGCCAATATGAAGAGAACCCTTCTATATATATTGGGTCAGGGCACCAGGTTTCTTGCAGGCAGATCACATTAAGCCCATTAATAAAATCTTGCCATCCTAACGTA
This sequence comes from Triturus cristatus, assembly GCF_964204655.1. Classification (NCBI taxonomy): domain Eukaryota; kingdom Metazoa; phylum Chordata; class Amphibia; order Caudata; family Salamandridae; genus Triturus; species Triturus cristatus. Next base: position 967,366,643 of record NC_140589.1, read on the forward strand.
TCTCGTTTACTGATAAGTCTAACAATATTCCATGTTGCTATTTTATCCCCATTTTCTATACTGCTCCCCAGGATATCAGTAAGGGTCTCCAAATTACTGTCAATATCCCAGTTTGTATTGTTTATATCAACAGGACTACTTTCAGCACCTGTGATATCAACTGGGGCCCTTTCCGGGGGAACAATTACACCTTGCGGTGCCATGCACCTGTCTCCTATCCCAGATCCAGTAGAGTTATTGTCAATACTGGGGGGATAGACACCCTTTTGTCAATTGATATCTTGTAAAGTGCTCAAAGCCTGATATCTATTCGAGACCGATAATGTATATTGGAGGTAAGTGATCATATCAAGTGGCATCCATGGGTGGCTGGGCATTTCCATCATCAATTGAGTCGACCTTAGATGCCTATAGAAGAAGCCAAGGGGTATGGTTGTGTTGCCTAGACAAGCCTACTCTGTCAGTATTTCTTGCCCATCTTGGGTTTATAAAATTAATAATAATACAATCCCTTTTATGAGTCTTACGTAGGAGGCCTATCCAATTCACTCTATGCGTTAGGAGTATTTGGTCAGCTCCTGCCACCGGGTATCCACCATTCTTATTTCGCCAGTGCACTACTCTGTTCTTTATACTATCTTGAGTCTCCTTTTGTTCTTGCTTGCTCTACACAGGTTTGCTCTACTCGGGTATCCCCTGCCTGCTGTCTTTGGCTGGGGTTATTTATTAGTATCGGTCTCCTGTTAATTCCACATGAGCTTGATGGATCATTTGGGCCCCTTGGTACTTCCCTTTCCGTGTCATTACTAGGTACCTTGTTTGAGGGGCCACTTGTTTGTGGTAATGATTCAGTTACCCCTCCCCTTGTTTTACCCTTTTCATTCTCGTGGTTGGTACTTATGTTCTTGAGTGTGCCGCTGCTCTTAGAGACTTCGTTAATTTATTACGTTTATCACTAATCGGGATTAGCAACTCCTCTATTTTACATAGAATGATTGCTGTAATTTGTGTCATTTGTACATTTGCAAACATATCTTGTTCAGTTGTACTCTTACAAGCTGGGGCAGGGGACCTTGAGCCAATTCTCGAGGTAGAACCCTTTGTACTCTTGTTAGCACCCGCCGTTACTTTCCTCCCCCCCTTTCTTTCTCTTTGGGGTAAGTGTACCATTTGTATGGACACAACAGAGGTCAGGTTGTGCTTCAGGCTCAGGTTCTAATACTCTTGCAGGCGCCTCAAGGGTTATTTGGCTCCCAAAAGGGGTCAGTTACTCCGGGATGACACCACCTTCTATGACTGACCCGCTACCATCTCCCGGTTGCCCTCCTGCTGCTATAGCAAGCCCAATAGAAAGCAGACGCTCAGTTCTATCTATTTCATCAGATATTGCGCTAACCGCATATACTAGGAATGAGTCAATGGTTGCATAAGGGGGTATTATTTACAGTGTTTTTAGCTTGTGTCTTCCTCTTTACCATCTTGAGACCTTATAATAAATGTATTCAAGGAGGAATAGTGAAGGGCAAGTGCAGAGCGGGAAGTCAATTCTATTAAAAATTACACAATAATGCAAAATAAAAAGATCCGGTTAATGCGGCTAGCGTAATTACCATAAAAGAACTATAATATCAAAACGGGTAAAAACAGGTCACATTAATGCAGGATGAAAGCAACGATGTCCTTTGCGTTATTGTGCCAATGTCTTGTTCTCATCTAAGTGGAGCTCAACTATCTAAGCAACAAGGGTTGGCAATCCTACTCAGCCCAAGTGCTTGGATGGTAGCCAGTCTCAACTTGTGGCGCCGATAGTTCAACAGAATTAGGCAACTGCAACAGGCAAATCACCACATCAGCTGGATATATATTGCCACTGCATAGCAAATTGGCATTAGAAAGCCATACCTTGTATCCAGCAGCGGTCCCCCAGTAATATATCGAAGAGCCCCGTGGGCCCGTGGACATGTACAACACATGTATCCAAGGGCGAAAACCAAGGGGGGGGGGGCCCAGCCCACCCTGGGTCAGCTGCGGACGGGCGCAGACAGGCCCGCCCTTGGCACGGGCATGCCAGCGCACGTCCCGCGCTAGGGTGCCCGGATTACGCACCTTCTAGTGTGGGAAAGTGCGTTGGCGCCTCCTGCCGTGAAGAAGTCTGGGGGATGGAGTCCCTGGTGATGGCAGGCAAGGGCGGCGTACAGCGGTGAGGGGCTCCCGCGCTGCGGGTGCCCAGATCCGGTTTTACTCACCTCCTGGTGCGGGGAAGTGCGTCGGTGCCTCCTGGTGAGAAGAAGTCTGGGGGGGATGGAGTCCCCAGTGATGACACATTGGTGTAATATTAAAATAAATAAAACACCATCCTCACTTATCCATAATTCATTTCCATGACAAAACCTCCCCAAAAATTAATCTTATATATAATTGGTTAATCAAGAGATTTTTCTTAACCTCAAGGCCTGTACGATAAAATTTATAATCTATATGGAATCATCGGTGAATCAAGCTGCTGTAAAAAGAAATTAAACCATTCTTATACGATTTAAACAAATTCCCTCTAAGCGCACAATGTAAGAAACGTAAACGATAAGAATCATAATGAGGGCAAAATAACATAAATTGACTAGTGGATTTGCAAGATAGTCCAGCACAGGCACAGCTATACAATGAGGGAAACCAGGAACCCATAACTGGGAAGGCCCCTAAGAAATTAATCATATTTAGTTGCAGCCGAAAATGATCAAAATCTATGCTGCAGGGCTTTAATACATGAAAGGTACGGTTCCAAACCATTGCTTGGAGCAAACAAAGTGCAATGCTGGACCGTTACCATATTAATTGCTTTCTCCAGCCTTAAAGTATTTCTTGATTCAAAATATTGTGACTTAACCTGCGCTTTAAGAGAGGAATTGATGTTGACTTTATTTGCCCATTGATTGAGCAACCAAAGATCTTGTAGGGACTTTCTAACATAGTTAAGCCACAGGTTACATTGTGCATTATTAGACTTAAGGCAGTCTTCCAATATATCCCTCGTAATTTAACCCCCAACAAGATTGGATGCCAATCCCAGCAAGTCCACACAGCGAAAGAGGGGCCCCCTGTCTCTGGCTGGTGATCCTGCTGCGGGGGTTCGACCAGGAGGGGCCGCTTGATTCCGCCAGAATGCTGTGGAGGTGAAAAGGCAAAATGGCGGTGAGGGCCTGAGGATGAGCGGCGATGCCAGGCTGACGACAGAGTGCCCGGAGTGTAGGCGTGGATACAGCGAATGAGCAGGCAAAAGGAGCGGATTGATGGCTGCGGAGTTCCTGGCGCCTTGATTGCTGCAAGTAAGGAGAAGTGCGGGAGAGATTGTGCAGCGGCCTGCTGGGAGCTCCGTAGAGGGGGTCCGGCGCTGAAGTAGGTTCCCCGACGGCCTTCCGGATGCAGAAGTGAAGGTGCAAGGTAGTGGAGACCCTGCTGGCCAGAGCAGAGGCATCGGAGCTACCGATCAGCACAGGTGGTGCAGGGCGGCCTCAGAAGAGGGTCCAGTGTTGGAGGCCTGACGACCCGGAGTGGCGGCAAGGGGAAGGGCCCCAGCAGCAGGTGCGCAGAAGACTACCAGAATGTAGCCCAGGGGCCGGCGAGCCTCAGCGAGTGGAAAGAGGGCATCGCGGCTGCAGTGCAGCTGTAGACCGAGGGCGGTCACCGCGGGGGACTGCTCGGGCATTGTATTCAACGGAGAAGAGGCAAACGGCATGGACCCAACCACTAACCCTCTGAACAAGGCTGGGGTGCAGTGAGAGGTCGGGTGAGCCCTCCGGAGCTGAGCCGACATCATAAAGAGGCGAAGGGGACGCAAGCGGTGGCCAGTGAGGGGAGACGTGCGCTGAGGGGCCCACAAGCTGGGCTCCTACTAGGGAGCAGTCTGACCCAGGCCTCGGATGGGTCCTTGGAGGTGGAAGCGAGAGTTGTGGGACCGAACAGAGGTGGAGGCCTAGTCTTGCCACCATTGAAAGACAACTCAAGTAGGCCACACGGGACCACATCGGAGTTGGGCCCTCCTTCACACCTAATAAACTTACAGGCACAATCAAAGTAGCAGAGGAACCGGAAGCAAACACAAGTTAACCGACGGATCTGATTAGGGCCTGACCCTGGGAGCAGAGAATACCTAGAGCAGAAGTATCCGATCACCTACAAGCCCAACTCAGTAAGCAGGCCTACCTGGGGCTGACAGCAGGAAGCTACCTGGCATCAAAAGGTCCAAACGCTGGGCGGAGGTGATCATGGTATCAGCACGGGTAAAGAAGGACAGGAATCTCAAAGACATGCTGAGTAAACTCCCGACGTCGAGCGTGAATGAGAAGCAGGCCTCACCCCCCCCCCCCCACACAGATGGGCCCTGACTCAGACAATGCCCTGACTCAGACAATGCTGAAGAGCCGCTCACCTGCTCTTTTATGGAAACCCTGTTTAATACACTGCACGACAACCTCCAGGCTCTCAAGGAGGAATTCACGAAAGAATTGAAAGAGGTTCGAAGAAATGTGGACGCAATAGGGGAACGAGTAGCAAGCATCGAGGAGCACAAGACGTCCCGGGATGAAGAGGTGGAGCAGCTACAGCAAAAGGTAATACGGCTGCGTGCTGTCACCTATCAGGACTGGTCCAGGAGCAGCTTTTTATGACCATTCCGGAACTTGAGTTAGACAGCAACCTAGACGCCGATCAGGTTTTCAGTTGGATGAACTCAGCGGTCGAATTAGCAGTTCCGCTGAAAAAAATTACCTTCAAGAGGAAAAATACCTCACAACCATGGTTCACCGATAAACTGAAGGTGCAAAAATAAAATTGCAGAAGGGCGGAAAGGAAATGGAGGGCCGACTATGAACAACGGACGAAATACTAATACAGAAGTTCCCTGGCAACTAAAAAAAAACTAATCCTAGAGGAAAAAAGTAACTATTTCACACGAAAAATAAATGAGGCCAAGAATTCAAGTAATGAACTATTTGCCACGGTAAAAAAACTAACAAACCTCAATACTAATAAACAGATAGACTGTAGCACTGAACTTTGCAACACTTTAGGTCAGTTCTTTGTAGATAAAGTCAATTCTGTTTATGACTCTTTCAAAACGACCAACAAGTCTGTTACCCAACACAGTCACTCCTAGAACCCAAACAGGGCCTGCCCACTGGAATCTCCAATCCGGGGTTCCACTTTTCGCCCCCATCTGTGGAACAGATTAAACAGGTGGTAATGGCAACTAGGTCTGGGGGCCTAACGGACCCCTGCCCACCTAAGGTGATGCACCCGTTTCCAGCTCTACTGAGCGACCAACTAACCCTGGTTTTCACAAAGATAATTAAATCTAGCTGTTTCCCAGATGCCTGGAAAACGGCCTCAGTCCTCCAGTTACTAAAGAAGCCAAATTTGGATCCTCAGGATCCCAGGAACTACAGACCAGTTTCGAGAATCCCTTTTCCAGCAAAAGTACTGGAAAAATGATTGAATAGGCAATTGTCAACATTTTTTACCTCTGTAAATGCCCTAGACCACTAACAGTACGGGTTACGAGAGGAACATGGAACTGGAACAGCTCTGATCATGGCAGTGGAGGAACTCAGGAGTGTGCTGGAGGGAAGGCCGCCTTGATTCTATTAGATCTCTCCGCGGCCTTCGACACTGTAAACCATGATACACTTCTGACCAAACTAGCCGAAGTAGGAGTTCACGAGACGGCACTCAAGTTGCTATCCTCATATTTAACCGATAGAACTTTTACAGTTAAATTAGGAGAGGCCACATCCAAACCCTTTAACTCACCTTGCGGCGTACCTCAGGGGTCTTCCTTAAGCCCCACCCTTTTCAATATATATGTTGCCCCATTAGCAGCTATAATAAGGAACTGTGGTTTCCTACCAGTCTCCTATGCAGACGACACCCAAATAGTGGTATCGGTCTCAAACAACTTAGAAGAGACAGCAGGCAGATTTAGCAACTGCATGAGACCGATTAATCACTGGATGCCACGTAACTGCCTAAAATTAAACGGTGATAAAACCGAAATGATGCTGCTTGGGACAGATATGAATTTCTGGTCCCCAAAATGGTGGCCAGATAACCTAGGCAACGGCCCATCCCCAGTAGACAAATTTAGAAACCTGGGAGTGGTACTGGATAACGAACTATCTTTTAACGCCCAGACAAACAAACTGTCTTCCACGGTGTGGTATATCCTCAAAATGATAAAAAAAACTATTGCCGTTTATTCCCCAAGATTCTTGTAAAACATTAGTAACAGCACTGGCCTCATCTAGGATGGATTACGGGAATACCTTGTATGCTGGGATACAAATTCAACATCTAACAAAACTACAGTGCCTACTGAACGCTGCAGAAAGACTGGTGCTGGACATTCCCAGACTAGGAGCCCTCCATTGGCTACCTATTGAAAAGAGGATAAAGTTTAAGTCAGTCTGCCTGGCCTATAAAGCCCTCCACGGGGTAGGATCCCACTTTTTAAAACGCATCTGAAACAATATGAGCCATGCAGGAGCCTGAGATCGAGCCAGGCAAAGTTGATTCAGGTTCCTAAATTCAAGCGAGTTAGGTGGGGGGGGGGGGAGAAGCTTCCTGCTGCAGGCAGCTAAGACCTGGAACCTTCTCCCTATTACAATCAAAAACAGCCCATCGCTACTCTCATTCAGGAAAGAGGTAAAAACCTGGCTGTTTACCTCTTAGTTAGAACACCATTCTCCGGCAGATCTAGACTTTTACATTGATTCAGCGCCCAGACGCCCATGGGCATTCGTGCACTTTATAAATTCATAAATCAAATCGATCTTCAGGCACATACCGAAGACTTAGAGAACAGTTCCCGTACAAATAACATCAGGGTGAAAGGGGTTCCATCTAAGGAAGAAGGCTCAGATATTATGCTCTATCTACAAAATCTATTCAAGGATATTCTGGAGGAATCACCAGACTTTGCAATTAAGATAGAGTGAGCACATAGGGTAGGCCAGCAACGCCGGATATATTGGCCTACATACCGGATTTTCAATTGAAAGAGTTCATTCTAAGGAAAGCTACAGACAAACAGCCACTTAAGTACCAGGGGCATTTGGTTGCGCTGTGCCAGGACTTGGCAACGATTACATTACAAAAGAGACGTGAATTCCGGCCTGCGATGACGCACCTCCGCAACTCGGGAATTGGATATTCATGGGGGCCACCCCTTCATATTGATTTTTCGGTGGGAGGGCAAACTGCATCAACTCAGGTCTCTACAGGAAATGTGCAAGTTTCTGGGCATAGATCAGTCGCAAAAGGAAGAGCCAGAGAGAGGAGGGGCTGGGTCTCCCCAGGACAGGTGGTGGCGAGTCTGTAAAAGCCAACCCATGGACCTGGTGGCGAAACCAGTTTTGGCAACGATAGCACAAGAGCAACAAGCAGTCTTGGAATCCTTGACCTCCGAGAAAACCTCTGCAGAGGACGAATGAGTCTGCAGGGGTCAGATAAGTGCACCACAATGAACGCGTCGTTCGGCGGGGCCACAACATGCACCCAAATCTATGGTATTTCTGGGACACTCGGACTAGACCCGTTGGTCTTAGACAATTGTGGGGGTGTATTTGCTTTTTTGTTGGGGTTAGGGAGGAATGGGAAGGGACTCAGTAAACACAAAGAAGGTCTTACAGAAGATACACAGGTTCAAACGAGGGAGAAGCAGATGTACTGGGGAGGGGGTGTTTCAAGGCTTTGGGAGTGCGAACATGGCTCATTCCAGCACGGTGCATTTCCCTCGAAGATGTCAGTTGAAGATCCTTACACTCGATGTGAAGGGCCTAAATAACCCCATTAAAAGGAGAGCCATACTTTCATACCTAGAAAATTCTGATTCAGACATCTGCCTTTTACAAGAGACTCACCTTTTGGCTGCAGATTGGCAGCGCCTGAGGTCAAAAGCGTTCCCTCAGCCATTGTTCTCCTCCTCCACGGAAAAGAAAGTGGGCGTGGCCATTTTAAGTGCAAAACGCTTGAGAGGAGACGTAGGAGATAAGGTAGCCGAGATTAAAGGGCGATTACTAGCTTACACATTTGCTGTTGGGGGTCTCTCTTTGTGATAGATTAAATCTACACACCTAACTTGGGCCAGTAGAGGTTTTTGAAGGCAGCGATCTTGGAGGTTATGAATGCTCAGGCAAGGATGGCTCTGGTGGGGGGGGGGGGGGGGGGTGTAATTGAATATAGTCATGGATGCGACCAAAGATCGTTCAAGGAATCGCTTAAATCAAGCGGGAGAGATGTTGAAGGAGGGGAAGGAGTGGCTACAGTCCATGGGGCTGGTGGATGTGTGGAGGGAGGCTCACCCACAGTACTCTCAATACTCATTTTATTCACATGCGCATGGGACCTATGCACGTCTGGATTACCTATTAGGAACGATAGAATTTAACAGAGCAGTCAGTGAGGTGGAAATCAAACCAGTGGCGCTCTCCAACCATGAAGCAGTGAGGGTCACCCTACAGTTCCCTCCAAAAAGGAAGCACTGACACTTGAGGGAAAATATGCTACACAAAGCAAAAGTGAAAACACATCTCACTAAGTGCATATCTTCGTGTTTAGAGATAAATGATATCCCGGACATAACAAGTTCCACACTTTGGGAGGCCCTGAAAGTGGTTGCCTGAGGGGAGCTCATTGCCATGTCAGCGGCAAAGAATAAGGAGAGGAGGGAAAAAAGGGAACAGCTAGTAGTACAGGTTACGGAGCTGGTGAGGGTGCATAGTCGCACAAGGGTAACATGGTTGTGGTGGCAATTGAAGATAGCGAGAGCACAAATAGCAGGACTGGACCTAGATAGGGCGGAATATGCGGTGCTCTGTTTAAAACACTCTTACGACATAGGCAGGAATAGGTCGGGCGCTTGTTGGCCAGTAAGTTGAGAGCTAGGGGTCAGCAGACAAAGGTCCAATCACTTACAGGAAGCGGTGGGGAGGGAATTACAGAGGATGAGGACATAGAACTCATCTTTCAAGACTTCTACGCGGAATTATATAAAGGGGAAAACTTAGCGAAACACCATATGTCCTCATACCTAGAGGGCGTCCGCACGTTCAAATTGATAACAGACCAGGCTACCTCCCTGGACGCCCCCATACTGATCAAAGAAGTGATTGGGGAGATTTCTCGTCTTAGGCCCCTAAAGTCTCCTGGTCCTGACTGCTTCTCTGCAGCTTTTTATAAGACATTCTGCCACCTCCTAGCCCCTGTTTTGACGAGATTATTCAATTCCTTTGGGGGTCCGGGATCAGTTCCTACTAATATGCTAACAGCGGCCATCTTGGTTTTACCCAAGCCTGGGAGGGGCATAATGTTATGTGGTTCGTACCACCCAATCTCATTGCTTAATGAGAATCTAAAATTGTTTACCAGCATATTGGCCAGGAGACTAAGTCCGATGATGCCATTTATAATGGTTCCAGACCAAGCGGGATTCAATCAGAATCGCCAAAGCGGGGACAACACCAAACGAATTTTACATCTGTTTGATAAGGCCCACCAGACAAATCGTGATGCAATATTATTAACGGTTGACGTTGAGAAAGCGTTTCACAGGGTAGACTGGAGGTACTTGGCAAAAACACTAGCTCACTTTGGCGCGGGGGAGCGCTTCATATCTTGGGTGGGGAGCTGTTCTAGTTCTCTACTGCTTCGATTATGGTAAACGCCGTCTCCACTTAGTCCTTCCCCATCCACCGAGGCGCCAGGCAGGGGTGCCCTTTGTCGCCCCTCCTATACCTTATATATTGAGCCGCTGGCCCAGAGGGTTAGAGACAACCCTAAAATCAAGGGTATCCCCTTCGGGGGGAGGAATATTCCATAAGCTTATATGCTGATGACATCTTGGCCTCCCTGGAATCGCCCGAGAGCTCGTTGCCAGTTTTCTTGGAGGAACTGGAGGTCTTCGGTAAAGCCTCGGAATTCCAGGTAAATGTGCGCAAATCGCAGGCCCTCAGCTTGTCAGGTCTGCCCGGATGCTTGGCAACGGGGTGCAAACGGAGAGTTAGCCCCCAATATTAAGCAAACAGTTGCATTGAATTATGCTAGGCTGACCCAAATGATTAGAAAGGAATTGGCCAGTTGGAAGCACCATCCTCTTTCACTCCTAGGACGTATAGCAGCAATTAAGATGTCCTTCCTGCCTAAGGCTTTACATTTATTCCAGACACTCCTGATCTTCCCTCCTAAAGGAACTATTGCCTCCATACAAAAATACATTCTCCACTATGTCTGGGCAGGCGCGCGGTCACATATGCGTAGGGAGCGGAGGTCCTTGACCCCAGAGGACCGGGGGCTGGGAATCCCAATTCTCATGGACTACTTCAGGGCAGCTCAGATGAGATCTGGTGGAGTGGAGTAGAGAGGAATCAGAAAAAAGATGGCCATTTCAAGATAGGGCGATAGTGGGACTCCCGTTGTGGAAGGTACCCCAACAGACCAAAGTCTACAACGGTCACCTATTACAAAATCAGTGATGGAGGTGTGGAACGGGGTGGCCCTTAAACGAGAACTGATGAAGTTTCCCTCCCCATTGACACCACTGTTTGAAAATAAGGAATTCACCCCGGGTAATGAGAGCAAGGCATATGCTGCGTGGCAGGCCACACCCTGCAAAGCAGTGGCCCAATTGTTTAACATCGAGGGGATCACATCATTCCCACAGCTGCACCAGGACTATTCACTGCCGGAATAGGAACGGTTCCGGTACCTGCAAATATGACACTGGTTGCTTCAGCCCAACGTAAACCCGCAAGACAGTAGGAAACGGATGAGATATGAAAAGTGGTTAGTCGTAAAGAGTAATAAGAAATTAATTTCCGAACTCTATGCCATGATTCACCAGCCCACCCCCAAGCAGCCTACCCCTAGTCAGAAACCCTGGGCCACCGAGATAGTTAGGAACATATCAAGTAAGTAATGGGGGGAAATATATTTTAGGGCCAGGCATACGGCACAAAATTCTTCCAGCACTGAGACCACTACCAAAATAGCGACGTATTGGTATTGGACACCAATGAGACTTAACAAAGGGAACCCAGACAGAAGTCCTACATGCTGGCGGGGCTGCGGGGAGGATGGTACCCTGTTGCACATACTGTGGGAGTGTAGCGTTCTGACATCGTACTGGTCTAGGATATTAGATAAGATCGGCCAACAGTTTGATATGCAGATCCCACGATTCGCGGCTTATATTATATTGAGGTTACCAATTCCATTGACATTCCCCTTAAAATCTCGTAGGGGGGGTGGGGGGAAGACAGATGGGCATAGCTTTGGTGGCCGCTCTCCATAACATCTTATCACATTGGGGGATGCCAACAACGCCAACGTATCTGGGGTGGCTCCACAGATTACGGTATGTATGGGGATGGAGCGATTCAATACTACTTTGGCAAACTCTGAAGACACGTTTAGGGACGTATGGAAGCCATTTATCACCCTTCTAGCGACGGAATTCAATGAAATTACGTGTCCGAAGTATCTCCACCTCCTTAGACGAATGAGCACAGACTAGGTCCAGCAATGTATATTTGACTTCTACCCCGATATATCTCCGTTTACCTGTTGATGTAACATTGTGACCCCCCGCTCTACTGGCAATGAGCTTTTATTGCCCTGTTCAATCAATCTAAACTGCTTAGTAACAAAACTTACGTTTTCCCATATATTCAGTGAAAAAAATCTCTTCACCAACTTCATCTCCTTTGAGGCCACGATCACAAATAGATTTTAAAAAGCCTCCGAAGTGCCGAGTAAGGAATACCTAGAAGAGGTAGGTAGGGCCAGAGTCTTTATCTTTTCCAGTTTGTAATTTCCATTTTCCCCATGATACAGATAAAGTATCACTCACCGTGGGTGTAGTGCTCCTTTTTGCCCAGTGTTCCAAGGTAAGTGGCTCAGCCCAGCCTCTTCCAGGCGAAGATGTGCCCGTGCAGCGGGTCCCCCCCCCCCCCGCCCCAACAAGATATAGGCGCCTCCAGGCATGGGACTCTGCTCAGACGTGTGTGTGTATATATATATATATATATATATATATATATATATATATATATATATATATATATATATATATATATATATATATGAAAAACAATGGGCCATGTGAAATGATTAAACTGCTCCCAATACTTAATGACCGTCAGCTCTGAGGGAAAAGTTGCTGAAATTACATAATTTTCTCCATAGAGGATTAATGCTCAATATTCACTGTAAAGAGTCAGGCTTGGATAGCACACCCAAGGGGCTGGAATGTTTCCTGGATATCTCTTACGGCCTATGGCCTTTCAGCCAATTAAAATAGAATACTGTTCTGACCTATATTACAAAATTTGCTCAGGGGAGCAACCACCTCTTCCTTAACCCATCTTTAAAAGTTGGAATTGCGCGACTGGTGCAACTGGAGTAGAGGAATTATGCTACACCACTTTTAAAGATCACCAGCTATTACTATTCACAACATCACTATGTTCAATCACTTGAAGGTACCACAGACCTTTTCAACACTTCACATGCATTTTGCTTCCATAGTGCCCAATACCTGTGTTTGCTGCTGGAATAGAATACACACCTGCATTCCCCCCTTAGCAAACTACACAGAGGAATGCTTGAATACCCTACCACCTAATGTTTATGATGCTCCTTCATGGAACTCTTAAGGCATCCTACTGAAAACTCATGTGCTCTAGATCGGCCCTCCTTTATCTTCGCCCCCCCCCTCTTCTATCCTGCAGACATTTCTGCCATGTGATCCAATTTGGCATAACCCCAGATGCATGAACTAAACACAACTGCAATCCCTCCTCCACAGAGGGCGGTCGAATGCTTGCAATAATATGCGTGCGGCCCAAATCTGAGTTTGCGTTTCATAACTAGAATTAGGCTGCAGCGTTTGTGGCATAATTATAGATTTGCGCATGTACCACATAATCCATCATCGGCTGCATAATCTGCTGATTCTGACAAAAATACTTTTGGTTTCTAGCTCAAACGGTTCAAACGCGAGTAAAAAAAGTAGCAACAAGTGATGCTGCACTGTAGAAGGCCCTTTGCAAAGGTCGACTGGTCACTTTTCTATTGCTTGTTGCTAGATTTGGGTGTTAAACTGGTACTATATAGGTGCACCCAATGCCCAGACAGTGTTAACAAGTGGCAAAATAATTAAGTAATACTATCACAATATGCGCCTATGACACCACATAATTAGCCTTTTCTTGCCGCATAGTTTAATCAACCCTGGCGCATAGCCGTGCTTTCACTGGTCTTGCTCCGAGAATCTGGAACTTCCTGCCCTCTGAGATCAGATCCTATCCTTCCACTACATCCTTTAAAAAAAACGGTCAAACGACTACTCCTGAACGAACGTTAACAACATCATCCTGTGATCATGCTATTGTTTATTAATACCCTAATTTTAGTTGTACTACACTTATGCGTTTTATTGTATGCTTTTACGCTATTCTGCTCTAGAGCTTTAGGGCTCCTTAACTGCATTAACTTGTGATCTCGCTCTTGTTTTTGTTAAATTCCCCGATTCTATGGTACTTCTCTGGTGCGTTTTAATTTATGCTGTTTTGCTCTTCGTGTTCTAGGGCTCAGCTGATGCCCCCAACTCTTAACCTGTTCGATTTCCCCTTTTGTTGTAACTTCACCTACTGTCACATTGTGTTTGTACCCTTGCTTTCACCAATTCTGTGCAGCGCTCCGATACCCGTATGGGTCTTGTTCGCGCTTTATAAAGCTATTCAAATAGATAAATAAATAATTTGGCCCTCCACTGCCACATAATTCCAGCGGCCCCAATATACTAATAATTTTATCGAATCCATACAGATTTAGCACAGCCATGCAACAGTCACAAAAGCATCGGGTTTCCTTGCCAGGAAAGCAAGGAACCTGATATTTAGGAATACCTGCCATAACAAAATTAAAGGAAATGCAAAGCAACATTCTGCGTTGATAACTTACCGTGTATTCGGTGGTGCCAGGCGGTTTTTGAACAACCATTTTCTTCTCTTTCTTTTCATTGTTTTTGATTGGCGGCTCATCTAATCGGAGACATAACGAAGCCGTTTAGTATAAATTAACCACTGTGTATTGTTGATTTAAAAGCCTTTTTACGTTTTAGAACCCTCAGAAACGCAGTAACTTCAACTGAAGATAGCTGCACATTTTTTATTAAACAAACAAGGTTAAATGCGTCAAACTAAAAGTTACTTAATAAAAAAAAATGTCAACACAAATAGGGCTCGTTAGGACAATTGCCCATCAACATTTGTGGAGTTTTGACTGCAAAATGACCATAAGCAATAACATTTCTTTTCACACACAACTTACAGCGAATAAATGACGTGTGTACCGCTGTTTCCATATAAGCTACTAGATTAGTGAAGGATTCAAGTCACATCATGTTTCACTAAATTCCATTTTAATTCATTTTGGCATTCAATGTTCAATGCAGCAAGGGCAATCTGGCATCCTGAACCCCCCCCCCCCCCCTTCCAGTTCATAACCGTGCAAATGGAGGGTGACCTGGGTGACCTGAGGCACACTGTGCAAGAACGGAGGCACACCTCAAAATCGTAGTTGTGCTGAGAAATTCTAGTTTTTGAGAGGGTTTCCGAAAAACGACAGCTTTAGGCCTTGAGAAACTAGACTTCCAGTATGTTCCCAGACATACCTTGTCTCCCTGAACCTTCGAATATTCACAAGAGCAGAAAACATTAACGCCATTGAAGTCGATGTTTCATGATCAACTGCTTTGAACAACACCAGTATTCACCTGCAATAGACATGCACGCGTATATTGTGTGATTTTCCCAGTACTGTTAGCCATAGTTAATGTAGGCCTCAATTTAAATGACTCATGCGAAGATGAAATGCACTCGGTCTGCGCTGTATTTCTTTGGTGTTTCAGGGGCCAAGCTGCAGCAGTACATGTTAAATTAACTTGTATCATTACGTTTAGTTTCTGAATGAATGTTTGTATGTGTGCCTTGGAGAGCTGAATAATGAACATGGGCACCTGCAAGAAGAAAACGCTGACTGAACTGTGTCATTCTACTATGGAGGAGACAGTAAAATGGAGTGGGGTAGATTGGAATGGGAGATTGGGTGGATTATGGTAGGGTAGATTGGAGTGGAGTTAGATGGAATGAAGTGGGGTAAATTGGAGTGGAGTATATTGATGGGGTGGATTGGAGGACGGTAGTTTGGGTTGAAGAGGGATAGGGTAGATTGGTGTCGGATACAGTGGGGAAGATTGGACTGGAGTGGGGTTGATTTTGGTGGCATGTGGTATACTTTGGTGGCATGTGGTATATTGAAGTGGAGTGGGGTAGATTGAGTAGCATCCAAAGTAAATCTTGGGGTGGAGTAGAGTGGAGTGAGAGACTGGATA
The DNA here is from genome assembly GCF_964204655.1 of Triturus cristatus. Taxonomy (NCBI): domain Eukaryota; kingdom Metazoa; phylum Chordata; class Amphibia; order Caudata; family Salamandridae; genus Triturus; species Triturus cristatus. Next base: position 967,382,088 of record NC_140589.1, read on the forward strand.
AAATTGGAGTGGGGTAGATTAGGTTGGAGTGGGGTAGGCTGCGTGGATTAGAGTAGGGTAGATCTGAATGGCATAGGGTAGACTAGAGTGGGGAAGGTTGAAGAGGAATGATTGGAGGGGGTAGAGTGGGGTAGATTAGAGTGGGGTGGAGTAAATAGGGGTAGACTGGGAGAGGTAGATTGGGGTGGGGTAGATGAGCTGGGTAGGGTGGATGGAGTGGAGTAGATTGTGGTGGAGTGGGCTGTAGTAAATTGGACTGGGGTAGACTTGCCTCAGGTAGACTGGAGTGGATTGGGTTGGATTAGGGAACAGTGGAGAGGGGTTGGATTAGGGTGGGGTAGACTGGTGAAGATTGGAGCAGACTGGAGCAGATTTAAGTGTGGTGAGGTGGATTGGGTTGGATTGAGTGGAGTGGGAATTGAGTGGAGTGGATTCAAGTGGAGTGGAGTCAATTGAGGTAGATTGGGTTAGAGTGGAGTAGATTGGGTTAGAGTGGGGTGGAGTAGATTGGGGTAGATTGTAGCAAAGTGAATTGGGCTGTATGGAGTGGAGGGGTGTAGGTTGGAGTGGCGTGGAGTCGAGTGATATGGCATGTCAGAGCGGAGGGGAGTGGAGTGGCAAGTCGTGGAGTGGAGTGGCATGGCGTGCATTGAGGGAAGGCCATAGAGTGAAGTGGCATAGTGTGGAGTATGAATGGTGTTGTAGCGCACTGCCATCACAGACAACACGTTTTCAATTGAAATGACAATTATATTTGCACCGAAATAAGGTTTTACTGCGCACAAACATTGTGTGCAAATGTCTTCACCTAGTGTACTGAAGTGTTTTGATTGTATTCAAGTATTTGTTTCCACCACACTTCAGAATTGTTCCCTCAGAAGATAGCTTGACAGTTGACCTTGTCATTGAATACAAAGCAAATGTGACAAGTTAAGAAGAACACGATTTACAGATTACAGAAAGCGAGTTTTTGGCACAATATAACAAACAAGGTTTAGGTAACGGGAGAGAAGAACTCAAGTTGGACAGCCTATAACAAAAGAAAGCCACAAACAGAAAGCCAGCAAATGTGAGTTACAAACCACAGGGCCAATAGTCAGCAATGGGCGGAATGCATTCCTACATCAGTTTTCTGAATGCCCCCAAGAAGTCCTTAGCAAACCAGACAGCTGTGCTGTCTGGTAGGCTTCAACCAAAATAATCAGGCAGCGTGGAGACCCTTTTATGTTCGGAGACCAGCTCCTGGCTGATTGCATCAGAGCAGTGACTAGCCTCGGAGCACATCTCTGCCAGACCACCCCACTTACATAAATTATGCACTATGCTGTCTGTATGACCTTACTGCAGACACGTCCTTATGCCCCCAATAAAATGGCAGCCTGGGACCAGCTCGCCAATGCCAAAAGCCGGCCCTGGCTAGAAATGTTGAAGGACTACAAACATGTGCATATGCACAAAGCTGTGACATTTACAGGAGGCCATTGTTGCCTACAGGTACCCCCGTTGCTGGCTGTGGAAAATCCAGCCACATATTCTTCTGCCATAAAGAGCGACTTCAGTTTGTTAAGAAAATTTTTAGGTCGAGCCTGGGCAGCACATGGGCTGCTCTGCGAAGCAAGCTGTTTTAGAGTATGTACTTGAGCTCAGCCCACTCTCCGCCCATATTTTTCATTGCCTTGTGTCATTGTCCTCTGTAAATTCTGTCTCCTGGTTCGTGAATAGGCTTGTTAGTCCCTCCTTAGTACTGCCTTGGCTTCATTTGTAACCTCCCATGAGAACTGGCCCTTTTACTTCAGTTATTACACGTATGTCTTATTTAGTTTGTAAGCACAATTTTCTTTAATGCGTGTCTCCCACTGCAGGTATGACATACTTTCCTGCAACTTTCAGCGTACCATGCGTGCTTTCACTTTCCAAGCAGCCTGTGACAATGGTGGCCTAGGTCTCACATTCACAAGAGTTTGAGCTATTGGCATTGTAAATGCCTTTTATTTATGTGTTAATTATCAAAACAGATAAAAGGCATTGACATTTGCAATGCCAATAGCTTAAACTCTCACAAATGCGAGTTCTATTGCATTGCATATACTTGTTAAATGAGGCCCTAAGAAGTTAAACATGTGTAGAGAGGCGACAGATCATGGAACAAGAGGGAAGGCAGGGCTCAACCCTACGTTAACTGAGCTGAGCCGGGCAGTCAGGACACCAAATGCAATCACATCTACGGAGCTAATCTGACCAATCGTCTAGAGGCCACCTACAGCTAGCTCATCCACCCTTCATTGTCTCTTTGAATGGCCCCCAGTTTCCCTTCAGCCCCGGTCTTTTCTGCCCAATCGAGATTTCTGTATTTAAAAAGAAAAACACCAAAGCAGCTAAATGTTGTACGTGAAATCAGCAGGTCACACAACAAGAAAGAATGCATGTTTCCAGCAGTATATAGAAGTTTTGCCTTCTCAATAAAATTTTACAAAACGTGTAAGACATAATGTATTTCTAGAATTCTTAGCCATTGGTTTTATTTTAATATTGCTTTGAGACCATCCATAGCATGAAACTCTTTTTAAATGAAAATAAAACAGAGGAAATTTTGCATTCTGGCGTGGTGTTATCTAAGACAGTTGCATAAGCCTTTCCATTAATGCTCATCCGTGTTTGTGTGCATGCATACTAGAGATGGACGAGCCAACAAATTTACAAGGAGAGCAGAGCCAGAACAGATGGGGTCGTAGAGCCCGCACATGGGCAGAGCCCTGAAACTATGCTTTTTGTAGCTCATACAACAAACCACAACAAATCTAAAGTCTCTTCAAAGTTGAAGAAGTGTATTTCTTTAACATGTGGAAGCTTTGAGATAGTGCAGTGCCGTAATGCGCTAACAGAGAAGTATTTATTAAAAGGGATAGTTTTGTACAACTGGTAGTTCAAACTCACATATTCGAAAGGGCTTTCCAAGATAAGGAAGAAAAATGTTTTGGTGAAATAAAATATTTGCCATACAATCGTGTACCCGCATCCAATATGTTTGTATTTGAGGGCATTCCCATACTATAAAGAAATGTCCCCATCTCCCCACACCGTCTTCTACAAAGCCCGTCCTCACTCCTCCCCATCAGCACTAGTCGTGACCTGTGATGTATACACGGTGTAGTATTTTAATCTGTATCAGCCTCAGCTTTGCCGATATCGCCACCTCTTTGGGGGATGAAAGTGCCTCTCTCCATTCCTCATCATCAATCTCCAAACCATCAGTCTCCCATTTTCGCCTGAGTGCAAGTAATGGGTCAGGGTATGGTGTATAAGTTTTTTATATGTTAGAGAGATAGCACTCTCCAGTAAGTGACCATCAAGCAGTCTGTCCTCTAAGGGGGAGGATTCCGGGAGCGTTGTTCCTGGTGGAATGTTTGATTGGAGCGAGTGTCTGATCTGCATGTACCGGAAGTACTCCGTTTGCGCCAACTCGTAAGTTTTCTGTAGGGAGGCAAAGGTCACCATACCATTAGATCCCCACATGTCCCTTATATGGGAGATACCTATCAAATCCCAATTACGAAATCCTTTGGTGCGACCCACGGAACCCAGCCTTTCGGAAACCCAGAGCGGGGTTGCCAATGCGAATTTGTCGGCCGTCCCAGTTTCCGGCTCACAATATGCCAATGTTGGACAGAGTGCTTTGTAGGCCCTGTGAGGTGGTACTGGTTAGGTTTTGAGTAAAGAGCGGCCTCAAAGTTCCCACCGGGAAGGAGCCACCTGTCCATCCCATACTCTGGATCATCCCCACTCCTATAAGTGCCCTGATTGATAGCCGAGAGGTGTGCTGCCCAGTAGTATTTACGGATGTCCGGAAGTGCTATACCCCCGTCGTACCACCCCAGTGTACGTTTTTGGAGTGATATGCGTGGCGTACCACTCCACAAAAGGTCTGAGTGGCCTCAATATTCTAAAAATGCTTATGTGAGACTAAATCAGGGTAGTTTTGGAGTTCGTATAAAACCGCGGCAATGCCATCATCTTAAATAGAGCTGCCCGACCAAGCAGCGACAGCAGGAGCGTCTCCCAAATGGCAGTGTCCCTTTGGAACCTTTGCAGAGGTGGCAAGAGGTTCCTTTCGTAGCGGATTGTCACATCCCTGGAGATAAAAATTCCAAGGTACTTGAACCCTTCCATGGCTATCTGGATTGGGCAGTCACGCGGGATGGATGGAGGGGAGCCGTGTAATACGTACAGTAATGATTTCCCCCAGTTAATGCTGTACCCTGAGTTTTTCCCAAAGCTGGTAAAGATATCTACGGCCACTCTGAGGGGTTTAGAGGGGGAGGCAAGATATAATAGGATGTCCTCACCTTATAACGAGATCCCGTCCTCCCACCCACCCGTCCATCTGAGCCCTCGTAATGAGATGTCTGGTCTTATCCAGGCCGCAAGAGGCTCCAAGCAGAGGGCGAAGAGCAAGGGTGAGAGGGGGCAGCCCTGTCGCGTCCCCCTCTCCAGTGCGAAAATCTCGGAGATCTTGTTGTTCACTACCACCTGAGCTAATGGCTCAGTATAGAGGAGGCGCACCCACCCGATGAAATTAGGACCAAAGCCCAACCGTTTAAGGACCGCCATCATATAAGGCCATTCAAGCGTGTCGAATGCCATGGCGGCATCTAACGATACCACCACCGCATATTCCTGAATCATGTGGCAGCGACCCATCACGCCGTGGAGCCGTCGCAGATTGAGCGCTGTGTTACGGTGCGGCATGAAGCCCGATTGGTCTGGATGAATCAGTTTGGGGATTTTTGGCTTAATCCTATTTGCAAGGAGCTTCGCCAGTATCTTGGGCTCCGCATTTAATAACGATATTGGCCTGTATGAGGTGCACAGGTCTCTAGGTTTCCCTTCTTTAGGGATAGCCACCAGAGTGGCGACATGTTGGTCCCTCTGTAGCCTCCCCAAAGTTTTACTGTCTTCAAACATATTTTTACGGTGCAGGCCCAGGCAGTCAGGTTTGAGCTTGTACAACTCAATAGGGAGGCCGTTGGGGCCCAGGGCTTTCCCAGGCCTCAGGTCATTAATAGCCTTTGCCAGTTCGGCGGAGGTAAGTTAGCCGTCCAAAGTCTCATCATCCTTAGTAGGTGTGGGTACTTTAATGTCGGTTAAGAGTGCAGAGGAATCCTCCTCCGATCGCTCCGTCCCTCTGCTGTATACTCTTTTGAAATGTGCTGCAAACTCGCTAATTATCTCCTGAGGTTCAGTAAGGGGGGGGGGGGCTCAATCTGAAGCTCGGCCACCACCCTCTACGTCATCTGCTTTTTGTCTGACCAGGCAATTAATTTGCCCGCTTTATCCCCTTGATCATAGAGTTCGCCTCCTCTGTCTCTTGCTAGGGTTTTAGCGGCCTCACTAGCTAGGTCCTTATACTCAGCTGCTTTCAACTGCTTTCAACTGCATTTGATGCTGCGCCTGTGCTTCCCCTTCCAGTGTGAGAAGATCACGTTCAATGGTAAGCATTTGTGCCTCCCTCTCTTTACACTGGCCGGCAATTTTGGAGAGGGCTTCACCCCTCAGTACAGTCTTAAATGCTTCACAAAGGACATCAGGGGAGTCTACTGTCCCAACATTATCACTGAAATATTGGTCTATGGAGCGAGTGATCTTCCTCTTAATCTCGGGATTGCGTAAGAACCAAGGGTTTATGGGCACCACACTTTCTACTTTTTGTTCCCCAATGGTTAAGTGTGTTCACAAAGGGGAATGGTCCGATATACCCCGTGCCAGGTGTTTAATCTCTTGAACCGTAGTGTTGTGCTGCAAAGGAGATAGTCTATTCTGGAAAATGTATGGTGGGGTCCCGAAAAGAATGTGTACTACCGTAGATTTGGGTGGCGCATACGCCAGAGGTCAACTAGTCCAAATGCCTCCAAAAGATTGGAGAGCCACATGTGCCCCGTCGCAATGTTCCGAGGCGGGTGTCTATCCAGTTCTCCCGACACCACTGCGTTGAATTCCCCACCAATTAGAAGCTGCCCCTCGGGGAGGGAGAGGAGAAGTTTACTCAGGTCCTGGTATGCTTGATTTTGGAGACCCGGTGGGATATATACCGTCACTAGGTTAAGTGTGCGTCCTTCCCACTTTCTCGTGAGCACCACATAGCGGCCCAGCGGGTCCATCTCGGAGTGTTCAATGACCATTGGAAAGTTACGGCACACCAAAATGCCCACCCCGCGGGATCCCGTGGTGAAGCCGGCATGTGTAGCCAGTTTATAACCCCATCTGTTAAGTGCTTGGCACGTGTTACCAATGAGGTGTGTTTCTTGCAAGAGGACGATATCTGGGAGGTGCCGTTTAAGAAATTGGAGCACTATGCCTCTCTTAAGCTTGTCTCCCAACCCATTAACGTTCCAGCTAAGGATCTTCAAACTTTTATCCCACCTTGTAGCCATCTCCAAAAGCTATGTCAGTACATTGTCCATAGTGCCTGCAACACCGCGTCTTCCCACAACATTCCCTACATGACCAACCGAGTCCCTCCATCCCTTCGAACATTACAAACCACCCACAAACAATAGAACTGTTGAACCCCTGACCTCCCCCCCACCCTGCTACCCTGCCACGTAGGTTTACAACTACCCACATCCCCAACTAGCAGAGCGCCTTTTGCCTCAGACAAAAGAAGGGGAGAAACCCCCCCTCCCCAATAAGAACTGTTAGGTGGGGAGTGGGCTAGCACCAACTCCAGCCGTTGAGCGCCATTCCCCATATCTGCAGTAACTGTTCAAGCATATGCATGCAAATTACGAATAGGCTCCCATGTCCCATGCTGTGCTTTCCCGACCCTCTACAGAATGTGTCTCTCAATGTTCCATGGCCAGCTGAGCATTCCGCCCGTGGAAGGCAAGTACTTAAAGTCCGACGATATCTCTGGCCCTTCCCTTATAAATTAACTCCCTTCCGGGCATGGAGAAAGCAGCCCCCACACTGTTAGTACCATCCCAGGCAAGCCTTCCCCCCAATATCGTAGAAAAGATTATACATTATAGTTCGGTTTGCAGCCATCTGGGGACGCAGCCCTCCGATCAACACAGTTCCGCTAATGTCTCTGAGCGCCATCCATGTCAGGGCTGCGGGATCTCGATCGCCATGAGCGCTGACTTGTTCTGTCCGTATAAGACCTGCCATCTAGGGATCCCAGTGACTTGGCCCGGGTGTCTCTCCAGTCGTCCCCTGCCCCATTTGCCGACGTCTGCAATGCTCCTCTGTCTAGCCAGTCCTGTACCTCTGAAGGCGTGGTGAAGAAGAAGGATTTGCTGCCATCAATTACTTTGAGCTTTGCTGGGAAGAACATCGTTTATTTGATACCCTTACCCCGAAGCACCGCTTCGGGGTAAGGGTATCTCCCGTTGCACCTTGAGCGTGAAATCAGGGAAAAACCTGACTATTGCATTCTCATATTGTAGGTCTCCCCATCTGTCTGGCGGCTTGCAGGATGGCATCCCGATCCCTATAGTTGAGGATTTTCACGATAATGGTTCGCGACGGGGCTCCGGGTTTAGGCTTGGGGATCGACGCACAGTGCGCCCTTTCAACGGAGAACATAGAGAGCCGTTTCGGTTTCAGCCAGTTAAGGATCAGATCCTCGAGGAATAGGTCCACACTAGGCCCTTCTGAACCTTCTGGAACACCCACCAAGCGGATGTTGTTTCGTTGAGCCCTCCCTTCCTGATCTTCGAGCTTCAGGGCTACTGGACTGTGTTGGTGGACCAGTTCATTAACCCTCTGTTCAAGCTTCTTGGAGGAGGCCTGAAGCTCCCTGATATCCGTCTCGTTACTTCTGGCCTTGTCCGATGTTTTGTTGAGATCAGCACGCAAAAGATTCATTTCAATGGACACTATCGACTTTCGTCTCGAGGGTGGTCCCTAGGTTTTGTATAGCCGCCATTATGGAGGCCAAGGAGGGTTCTGCCAATGCTGGTTGCTCCCCCGTTGCCCCCTCAGTCTGAGGGGCTGACCTCGGGACCGCATATTTATCGAGCTTGTTCGTTTGGGCAGCCACCGCACCTTTAGGTTTCATGTTGTGATCCCCTCGTCAAAACCGCCGGCTACCAGGGTATGCTGTGATATTGTGTCACTTGCCCGTTAACATCCCGCAAGCGGGTAGCAATCTTTTTCTTCTGGTCGGTTCGTCCCTCCTTGATATATCTGTGCAGCTCCCTTCTGCAGTTTCCACCGCAGCTCAGCAGGAGTTGCGTCCGCCCCCAGTGGCAGGCCTTCACACCCCAGTCAGGCACGCGTGTTGAGTGTCGATCAGGTCTTCCTCGTCTGCCACCCACTCCCAGTCCACACTCCGGGCAGCAGAGAGGGAGAATAGACGCGCTCTTGTTGGGCCCCCTTCCTGTACGAGGGCCTGAGCGGCTAGATCGTTATGCAGCCAGTAGTGATCTCTTCCGGGTGAGCTTCAGTACCCTCACCCTGTCATAGGCCGCCACACACTCTTTCCCCCTCCGTACCTGGTTCTCCGACGAGTGGGCAGCGGAGACCAATCCCCGGCTGTGTCACACTACGGCTTGTTGATGAAGGGGCCCATCTTCCTACTTCGAGTCTGGGCCATAAGGACCTGGGACGCCGGGGCACATCTAAGAGTGATCGTGGACGTGGGGTCCGGATGTCTTGCAGCGCTGCCCACAATCAGTAACCACGACAGCCCTCACGCCACCACGGCCTTCTGTCCTTGCAGGGGCATGCAGCGAGCCGGCAATGCTCCCCACAACCACCTTCAGGGTTCTGTCTCACCACCCAATATTTATGATGCAGTTCTTAGGGCCGGTTGATGGCACCGAGGCCAGGCCTGCCCTCAGTAGGCAGGCGCCCCCGCTGGTCGTAGTTGCAGGCTGTCCCGCAGGTCTTTTATTCAGACTGTCTCACAGGTTAAACAATGTGTGCCGCCGATCGGTTCCCGGGCCGCCGCTTCAATTTGGTGCATACCGCGTGTGCGGAGGCGTCTCCACCCCTCCGAATGCCAACCTCGGCCGCCAGTAAAAACAGGGGCCGTGACTCACCGCGCGGTCCCCCTCAGCCTCCAGCGCAAGTCCGGCGGGGGGTGCCGAGGGCCAGCCGCACCCCCGACGGCAAGCACCGCTAAAGGCCCCAGCGCCGGGGATTGCGTACGCAATACCTAGTAGTGCCCGCTGCCCACCTCTCAGCTGCTCCCGGGCGTCTCCTCCCGCCTCAGGCACACCGCGGCAACGGAGGCGTCCTTGAACCTCCGGGTCACAGAATCGGTACCGCAGACTTTTACCAGGATCTGCCAGACTCTTCGTAGTGCTGCATTTAGGAGAATTGTCAGATTTCTGGGAAATTAGGGCTACGCTCCGGAGGAGCATGCTCCTAAGCGGCCATCTTTGCTGGCACTTAGCCACGCCCCCTTGTTTTGACCTCTCAGTGTATTCAACTGTAGTTTCAAAAAAGCAGCGCAAACTGGACCCAAGGGTATTGGAGTGCTTTACATGACTACCAGTTACATTACACAAGGTCACATGCATTATTTATAGGCATGGGGAGATTAAGTGATTTGCCTAGAACACACAATGTTGATCGGACACCAGGACACAAACCTGGTTCCTGAGTTCCATTGTAAGCAGCTGGTCGTAACCCCACATCCCGGGTAGAGCGAGTGAGGCAGAAGCCACAAGAAAGCTTGTCTCGTTAAGGGCTTGAGGTTTCAACGGGACCTGTGGCTCTGCTACAGCCAAGCTTCAGGTTCACGCCTGGCTCAAGCTTTCAGTGGCTCACCCACCTTTAATGCATAAGTGCAGGTTTGTGTATATGGTAGGGGTATAATGACAAGTATTGTGCCTTCCGAATCCCTTCAGAGAAATCCCAGTCTTTTATCCTTCTAAGATTAATTAAATGGGTTTCACTGATTTGGTGGCAGTCGAGCTTAAACTATTGCCATTGTAAATGACAATGCTTTTTATTTATCTGTTTTGATAATTAACACATGAATAAAAGGTATTGTCATTTACAATGCCAATAGCTCAATCTCTTGCAAATGCATGACCCATTTCATTTCAAAGAAGTGGCCGCCATTGTCCCGGGCTGCTTGGAAAGTGAAAGTGCACACTGAATGTTCTCGGAAAGCATGTCGTGCCTGCAGTAGGAGAAACTTCTTATAGAAAATAGTGCTTACAGACTAAATAAGATATACCGTGTAACAATAGAAGTAAAAGGGCCAGTCCTCATGGGAGGTTACAAATAAAAACAAGGCAGTACTAAGGAGGGACTAACAAGCCTATTAACTAATCAGAAGGCAGCATTTACAAAGGACAATGACACACGCCAATGGGCGGAGAGTGAGCGGAACTTGAAGCCCATAATTGAATACAGCATGCCTCTCAGAGCAGCGCATGCACTGCCTGGGCACGACCTTAAAACAGGTTTAGAGATGACCATGGATTGAGTCCTAAAGAAGGGCATTTCTTGAAACTGCAAACGCCAAAAGGAGGTATCTATTGTCTTGCAGTACTTTTTCCTGCTCAGGAGTCAGTGCTCTACCTGTGAAATTCAAATGAGGCTGGGATGAGACTTGCTGGGCCCATCCACTGAGCCCACTTCTTTGCCTGCTGCAAGACAATACAACCCAATATGCCTGCAACTCACTCTTTTCCTTACTCTAATTATTCCCGATTGTCTAGACCGGTTTCAATTCCATTTCTGAATTAGCCGCATCGCTCGTGCTACATACGCGTATTATATAATCTGTAAAACTTATACAGACAAATTTAAGAGGAGTTGAAGCAATGCTGCCAAACAAGTTCATAAAGTGTATTAATATTAAATATTCTACAGCTACCAGTGGTTGTATGTTGCAAGTTTTGGTGTTGATGCTGTATTGTGCTGGCACTTTGAATAATCGCACTTCATGCTCAGTTTCTGTCTTTCACGAGTGTATATATAATCAACATATTTCCAAGTGTGGTATCATATTTCAACATTAAGTAGGTTATCGAGGCTGGACATTAGGCATTCTGACCACTGACTGCAACAGAGTTGATTCCTGTACTAACTCTGTCCTGCAAATTATATGCTGGTATTATATGCTGGTGAATGCAGTATGCAAGGAACAATAACTACAACACTGTGCATAACCAGTGCCATTTTTGCACACCTTAGTTTGATGGGGGGCACCCACATATTTTGTAAACTCTGTTTTAAGACGGATTAGGTTTAGGCTAATGGAAATGGAAGTGTGTTATGGAATACACCATTAGATGCGGTTTGTCCCAGAAACTAGAACCTGAAATTCTGCATCTCAAGAAAAGTCTATTTGCTTAATATGTACTAAAACAAAGCAGCGTTTGTTATTAATCCATTTAAAGTTCCTTGAGGGAGAACCCTAAACCCATAGTAAGAGTTAAATCTTCTTATATACTAAGACCAACGTTGCTGCCCAGGCCAGTTCACAGAAAAACATCTTACTGGCCATGTTTCATTGAGACTAGCCACCCTGCCCCATGTATACTACCAGAAGAGCGAATGGATGGAGCCCTCACAAGTAATGATTCAGCTTTGAAGATGGCTCCACCGGCGCTGTTCTGACTGTTAGCCGCCACACATTTCCCACCTCCACCCCCCCCTACCCCCCCCCCAAAGTTCGAGTCTAGTTGCGCCCGTGAGCTTCATCCTTATGTTTCGCGTTGTCCCACCCCTTCACTGGCCACTAGGTATCACTGACTTTTGGAGAAGTACAAGGACTGGCTCCGCATTCCTAGTGATGGCTTCTACGCTGTAGAGATCACCCTCGTGCTTCCTTTGGGAATCCAGGGCCAATTACGAATCAAAGGGTTAATAAACACATGTTCCTTATAGGAAGCAGCACTGGGCGCGCAGTGCACCAAAAGCCATCAGAATGGACATGACAAGTTTTAGAAACAATATGAACATAGAAAAATACCTGCCCTTCTGCTGGCCACAATAGCCTGCGATACAACGAAGCAATTTCAGGTGTAGTCCAGTTTCCACTATTCCCTCAGCTATCAGTGTGAGGCACAGGAGTGGGCGCAAAATAAGCCCACAGCACAAATATTACACAAACACACGGGGGCTAGCGGATGCGTGGGCCAGCAAGTAATCACAATACTGTGTGGTAGGGTACAGCTGGCCCCAGGCCCTCAAGAGTAGATTAAGGGCAGCGAACGCGGCGCCACATCTTGTGATTCAGCAGTTTATAAGTAAACCAAGCCACAGCAAGCAGGGGAGACTGGAATGCTACAAATGCAGAGGTCAAAGGTCAAAAACAGAAGGTAAATATTATAGAAAGAAAGAAGAAACGTCCTCCCACGAGGGTTGTACAAGGAATGCCAATGCATGCCAAATAACCAGTCAATTCCAAAGATGTCAACTGAGTCCCTGGCTCGAGAGGACTCATAAACCAGTGGTCATTTCCAGTCAGCAGCATCACGTGCACAGCTGATCTACTGTCAATTTCCACTTCAGCAGAGGCCAGAAACCGTGCAACAAGTGCAAGGATGTGGGCTTTCAACATCAAAACCAGTCCTTGAGGGCCCAAGGCAAGAAGACGAGAATGTTTAATCTCTTAATGAAAACACTTCCCAGGTCTGTCAAAGATACACATTGCAGGATGACGACAATCACAAATCTGTATGCTGCACAAACGTAGAGTTGTGAGACGTATGTTTCAGCGAAGCTCGACATAATATACCATACAATAGTGAAATTCAGAGCGCTCAGGTTTCCCAGGTCCACGCAAAAGTAGATCTACTCCTGATGTATGCTTTCCGTTCTAAGCCTACTAAAAGTAGTCATCAGTTAATAATGGGATAAAAAATGGCCAGCAAGTTCCATGAAGCAAAGTGAAAAAAATATATATATTTTTTTAAAAGAGCGGGATTAGCCTCCACCTATGTGACTGGGTGACTTCAGAGCTTTTGAAAGTTTTTTTATCCACACTACAGCTCTGAACAGTCATGAAATGGCTCTCCGGAGGGCATATTGGAACTGGCAAACATCATCAGCCTTATAGCAGCTCCGTGTTAAGATGAATTATTTATTTGCAAAGTTTTATATAGCGCTGGCTAGACCCGGAGGTATCAGAGCGCTTTACATGATGATCAGCAAGTTACAGATTACAGGATTACTTCAGTTACAGATTCAAAGTATAGACACAGGAGAAAGATAGAGGGATGGAAACATAACAGGGAGGCGAGGGAAACAATGTCAGATGTCCGGCTCGGTAGGTGACGGCCGAGGGGGTGAACCAGGGCCAAACTCCTCTATAGCTGCATAGGACAGCTCCACCGGGCATCGGAAATTATTGTAAAAACATACTGCAAAGAAACTGGGGAAAGGTGTTTAAAATTATCGAGAAATAATGTTAATTAATGTGCACACAAAAAAAATCTAATGAGACATAAAACAAAATGTCATGCAAAACTAGACTCCAATCATACTTAAACGTGCTAGGACTTAAACAATAAGATGCTGCCATATTAAAATTAGAGCTGAGAAACTGAATTTAACATTTGATTTATTCTTGACCTTTTCAACGAGCTTTTTTTCCAATCAATGTTTGCTATGCAAAATATTTTCGTTTATAAAGATATTTCGACTCCCAAAAAAGACTTTGTTCACTATGAATAAAACTCATAATTTAGAAGGTTAGGAATGAAGTTTCACACGTGTTGATGTACACTTGAATGGGGAATGAATCATTGGGAAACTTAAATGATAAAAGTAGCTGCAATCTATGAAATTGCTATCTGAAGAATATTGTGCTACTGTGAGAAGACGGGGAGTGAATGCATTCCCAGGGGTGCATCGGAAGCTGATTGGCCAACAGAAGAAAGCAATTACATGAAGATTTAAACTGAATATTGGGTCTATATTAGTGCAAATTTCTAGAGTAGACCTACACATTCACACCTCCATTTACTACCCATTCCACATTGCTCTCAGACTGAGTTTCTTGACCCTCTCTTTATAAGGTTTTGATTATTGATTTACTGAGATGACTTTTAATGATGAAGCTTTATGCTTTCTCTTGATATCATAACTCTTTATGGGTCTTGGAGTACGTCCCATTTTCCTTCTCATTTTTAGACTAGGAACATTTCCTTTATGGTACGTACTTAATGCAGTTTATTATGATTATTTGAAAGACTAATATTGATTATAGTTTTCTGTTCATATTTGATGAACAAGAATAATAAGAATTGACTTGGGACATTGAATAAAGACGATTAACAAAATTTGAATAATAGAACCCTTTAACTCAAACTCTTTATTCACTGAGATAGAACTATAATAATTTAGTGTGATGTACAGCTCTTGAGCACCTCTAAAACGACATGTGCTCCAAGTCTGGCTTGCCTATATGTCAGCAATTTTGAACAAAAACACATTTTCAATGAGATGGCACCATACTATGAAAATGTGACATGCTGGCATCATTTCATAGACAATATTATCTTCATATGGAATGGTGCCAGCAATGATCTCGATTTGTTTTTGGATTGGCTCAATCTAGGGGACGACAATTTGAAATTTACAGCCAACTATAGCACCACGAGTGTGAATTTTTTAGATATTAAAATAAAAAATGTGAAAGACATATTGCATGTGGAATTATTTACCAAAACTATGGATAAAAATACGTTACTACAGTATGGGAGCAACCATCCCAAATCTCAAAAAGATAACATTCCCTTCGGGGAATTTTTAAGATTACGCCGCAATTGTACTACCCTTAATGATTTCTACTACCATGCGGAAGTTATGGTGAGAAAGTTAAAAGCAAGAGGGTACCCTAAGAAACTAATTAAACATTCATTTAAGAGAGTGCGATTTTATGATCGGGACCAACTAATAAACAATACTAAAGAAAAAAAAGATAAAGCAATAGAAAAAAATTGTATTTGTTAGCCAATTCTCAATTAACAATATAGTCAACAGAAATTGGAAAATTTTGAATTACGCGGAGGACACCAAATTAGAGAAACCGTTGTTCTCTTACAGACTTAACAAAATGATACGGAATTGTTTGGTCCAAACATACAAGACTGATTCCCTAAGCCAGACTACACTCAATGGACAAAGGGCTATAGGGAATTATAAATGTGGAACATGTTCAAACGGTCCGCATTGTATAGAAACCTAAAATATGGTTTTTAATGGAAAAACATTAATATCAAAAACTCTTAATAACTGCCGTAGCAAAAATATAATCTACCTACTAACCTGCCCATGTGGGTTAGGTTATGTGGGAGAGACAAGCAGAGAGATGCGCATATGTCTTTTGGAGCATAAATCGGCTGTAAGAACCAATAAAGAAAATGCCCCACTAACCAATGACTTCATGAAGTTCAATCATGACTGTAATCAGATAAAATGGTTTATTTTAGAAAAAATTACCGTGAGCAGGAGAGGAGGCAATTTTGAAGCTATAAGGAAAAACCGTGAACAGTGGTTCATGTGTCATCGGAATACCATGAATAAAGGCTTAAATTCGAGAGAAGATTGGATGAAAATTGTCAGTTAGTAATAAGACTGACGTTTCGATCCATCAGGTAGTTCTATGTGCAGATAGACAGGACATCTGGAGATGGCCTAATTAGGGCATCAGTATAATGCGAAAGACAATTGGTTTCATATAGCTTGAGGAATTGACCAAACAAGAATGATTAATAAGGGGGTGATTTATTGCCACTATAGTAATCACCTCTTGATTTAGTACAATTAATAATTTACCATATGGACTTATTATATTGGTAATGGAGTTATTACTTAGAAAAAAGAGAGAGGATTATGTCTATTTTGTGTAACTGCCACGAGCCGATATCCAATAGAATAAACAAATGCCAAAGGAAGCAGATTAGAAAGGAGAATATCAGCAAAAATCGCTTACTATGACAATAATAAACAACTGAAGATTAAGCGGGAATGTATTTGTGAGTAAAAACAGAATGCGTGTAAGTTACCAAACATGCATCGGCATGGAGCTATAAGCTCGGTAATGCCATTACTAAATAAATGGGCGCACAAATATGATGGTGAGGTTTGGTATATTTTAAGCAGAAGACCTGCCTTTTCCTTATTGTGCCAGAGAATTGGGGAATGCGTATACGTACACATGTATACGAAAATATCACCAAGATATGTAGATACTAATTTACATTCGATTCAGATAGGGTGTATGTACGCTAAATACGATTGGTATTGGGATATGTTCATAGTTGGCAGAGTCGGCGTAAAAAGATTAAAGAATAATTGAACAGAAGTGTAGTGGGAATCACCTCCGGGTCATAAGGGGCAAGGCAGCAAGCGCAACAGCTATCGACTAAACGGAAGCTAAAATGAGTCATTACCAATTAGTTTCTAACCAATCATAACGTTCACACACGTATTTAAATCAGGATTTCCCGAGATGCATTTAGACCATCACGGACACAGGAGAACGTGCATAGGATTCCGTTATTCTTCAGCGAGCAGTGAGCCTTGAAGGTGAGCAAGGGACTAGTGGCAGTACGGAAGTGAGGTTAAGATATTACCTCATTCTTTTCAAAAGGCAATGAGTTTACCAAGCGATGCTTTGTCTTTTATATATTTTTTCTAAATATTCGCTCAAGGCAAGATAACAAGGAAGCAAGCATTGCCTGGCCCTTTGTTACCCAGTGGGACAATACTCCAGGGAGAATAATATAACTAGGACCACTGTCTAATTATCAAGGTATGTCATGAAGCCGGTTTCGGTAGATATAACAACAATACTTCATATTTATACCGGGCATACTGCAGTTTGTATAAACGCGTGTATGTGTTTCTTTCTTGGCATAGGTAAATTTGAGGGAATAAGTACAGATAAGGGAAGACTTGTGAATATATTTGAAAACGGAAGACCCCCTGATAAACTTAGGGCCATCTGGGACCATTGCAAGAGGTACACACGACTTTTGGTGCCTATGTGATATATATTAACAGTCTTTACGAGTGAGACTCCTACAATAATTGAGAATTTTATCATTGTTTTCAGGCTTCCTTAAGTAGTAATAACGTGGATATTAATGGGAATTACAATAAGAAAATAAAGATATTATCAAGAAATAAAACAAAGGTGAGATAATACTGGAAGACAAAGATTATGAAAAGAGGCTAATAAAGATAAATGAGGCTTCTGAGTCAATATGTATAACATAATTGAAGAACAAATAAGGCGATTTATCATGCATTTAAATAATAACTAGGCAACAACCTTGTATAAATAATACGAATAAGGTAGGGATTATTCTTCCGTACACAAAAACATTAAAAAAAGAACAGAGTCATTGGGTGTTATTAACTAATGAGAACCATGATCAACAGAATGAAATCCATATGTAATATGATGTAGAGTGATGGATTGTGTATTATAAGGAAATATTGCACATGTTAACATATGAATGTATAGTGCTTAATACAATGTATGGGCACTGGATTTGGTTTTGTTGTAATATGAATTTTTTTTACATTTGTTTGCAACACAGGATAGCTGTAGTGGTTCACCGGGGGTGAACAACAGAGAGACTTGAAATGCTAGTCTTGAAAAAGATGGAATAATAAGAAACTACCATCAAAACACGTTGACGCCTTTTTTTGTAGCAGAATCTGTGGAAACACTCTGTCCTGTAGATGGCATAATAGAGTTCATCGAGGCCTAGTGAATAAATTGTTCCTTGTGATCTGTTGAACTAATGACAAATTACAGTGTCTAGATCATATCTCTCTTTTTATTGACATTGTGTTGTATAATAATTTTGTTTTATATATAGTTTTTATGCTTTGTTTGTATGAAAATTTTTCGATAATAAACTGTCACATATTGGATGTGACTTTTTATATATGACCAAGTGTAATAAAATGATTATTAAACAATAATTTGTTGGCTGTGGAAGATAGATCCTTTTTAGTAATTTTGTGGGGGTGTGTATACAATGAATATAGCTGTTGACAAGATTGTTTGTGACACTGTTTTCTAAATTAGGAGACAGGGGATAATTTGTTTTAATTATAGCACCTCTAAAACAACAGCAATCAAAGATCCATGGGCCAGAGAAGTGCTTTAAGTGTGATGAAAAAACTGGGGGTGGGGGGTGGGGGGAGGCCTCTCAAAGGGACTTGGCCAATGTAATTAAGGGCTCAACACTTACAAATATAGTAAGCTTAAAATCTGTACTTAGAGTCTCACTCCTTTCCGCATTCTTTAGCTGCTGTTGCATTAGATGCTGAAAAAGCATTTGATAGGGTTATTTGGCAATTTATGCTCGCAGTCCTTGTTTGGTTTGGTTTTGGCCAGAAATTTCTTGCTTATGTTTCTCTGTTGTATTCCTTTCCTAGATCCTTTATTTTGGCTAATGGCCTTGTCTCTTCCTCGTTTCCTCTCTTCAGAGGCGTTCGACAGGGATGTCCACTCTCTCCTCTTCTTTTCATTTTGGCGTTAGAACCTTTCCTGATAAAGATTCGTATGAATACAGATATTACTGGTTTCCCTTATGGGGATAAGAATTTGAAACTTTCTGCCTATGCGGATGATATTCTTTTATTCATTTCCAACCCACAATCCTCTATTCCATCCTTTTTGTCGGAAGTATCTGATTTTGCGAAAGTCTCGGGTTATAAACTCAATGTTGACAAGTGTGAAATTCTCCCTTTGAATAAATTTTGTTTTCATGCAGACTTCTTCGCTTCTTCTTTCCATTGGAGTCCGGCTAAGATAAAATACCTAGACCTGTGGTTTAAATCCTCTATTAAAGACACTGTAGCACTTAACATTAAAAATCTACAAACAATGATTCAGGACTCTACAACTCGTTGGCATCCTCTGTTTTTATCCTGGTGGGGAAGATTGGATTCAATTAAAATGATGTTGGTTCCCATTATTTTATTTTACCTTTCTAATCTTCCAGTTAATATACCTAAGTCTTGTTATAAGAATATATATTCTACGCTGTCTAAGTTCTTATGGCAGCATAAAAAAGCTAGAATGTCTTTTGCAAAACTTAAACGACCTAAGCAGTTGGGTGGAGTTAATTTTCCGGATTTTGCCTCTTATCATTCCTCATTTTTCCTTAAGCATTCTGTTCCCTTATTATCTGAGCAGGAAGCCGATATCATTTCAAGACCTTTGTGGGTTGAGATTGAATCGTCTTTTTTTCATCCATTTACTTTTGAGGAATTTGTATCGCTGTCCCATATTCCAAATAAATTTTCCCTCCCTATTCTTAAAAATTCTCGCAAAACTTTTTCTCCTCTTTTCCTGGGAGGTTTAGATGACCGGTCGCGTTTTTTACACTCTCCCTTGTGGTATAATCCTCTTATTAAACTTCGCAATAGGATGCTTTTTTGGAAAGATTGGAATAGCCTTGGTATTAATTGGACCCATCAATTGTTTGATGAAGGCGCTTGTGTCCCCTTCTCTACCCTTCAATCTCGCTTCTCTTTACATGATTCCTTTGAATCCAAATATAATCTATTGAGTACGGTTTTGCAAAACAGTTATGACACTCTTTCTAATTCCATCACTCACACTAATTTATCCCCTCTTTCTCTCCCTTGTTTGCTTGCTTCTTCTTCTGCCTCCCAGATATATGCAAAGCTAAGAGATACTTCTGGCACTCGAGATAAATCTAAAACAGAAACGGACTGGGAATCAGATGTAGAGGACACATTTTCTGTCTCCTTGTGGCAAAAGGTTTGGATCAAGATAAGGAAGTCCTCTAGAGCAGCAAATACAACTCAAACGTTATTTTTTATATATAACAGACTTTTGATTACTCCTGCCAAGTTGCATGCAATTGATCCTTCCATCCCTCCCTCTTGCTGGTCTTGTTCAGCATCGAGGGCAGATCTTAAACACATGTTATTCAGCTGTCCGAGGATTCATAAATTTTGGACTGATGTGTGGACTCAGATCAATAAGATCTTTTCCACCTCTTTCCCTCTTACATTTTCACATATCTTTTTAGGTAGTCTCTCAGACATATGGTCCTCTTCCACCACTAATACGTCCATTATTGACTTACTTCTAGCTGTAGCATTTCAGCAAATCACTAAATCTTGGAAGGATACCTCCAATGTTTCATTTCAGGCTTGGTGGTATGGAGTCTGTTATCATCATAGGCTTGACAGAGCCTATGTTTATCCCATTACACTTGCCATTAAACGTGATTTATTATGGCTTCCCATTACAGATTTTTTAGATGTGTCTGCTCGATCCCTACCCCTCCATAATCCATGTACAGAAGAAGTTCCCAAGCCCCCATAAATGCATTCCTAAATGCATTCCTGATGGTTTCATGTACATACTTTTACTGCTTGTTTTATACCTATCTTGTATATTTTTTTATTTTTCTTTTATTGGAGGAATTTTTTGTGCATTTGACCTATTTCTTTATTCTTTTATATAATTTTGTATGACAATGATTACATTTTTATTGCAACTGCTTTTGTGTTATTTGTTGGTGCTTTCTGCCCCTCTCCCTTCTACCTCTTTCCCTTATCTTTTATTCCTCTCACTTAATTATGATGCTTTATTTTTCTACTTGAGATGAATTTTAATACTATGTCTTATTGTTAATTTGTTGTTAATGAACTTCAATAAACTCTCCTTTAAAACTTAAAATCTGCACTTAGCGTAGTTTGTCGCCAGACTGGTAGTTTGCAGCTTCATTGCATCTAGATATACAACAAGTATCATTACACTTACAACGAGCCAGGACTATTGGCTTAGTTGCATATGACTTAGTTGCATATGACAAATAAGTAACAACTGTGGTTCATCGTATATAATATTGAAAATGCTTCAGCTCTGAAATGAGTTGAATGTGAAAACTAAAACGAGTCTTTTTGATGTTACAACAAAGACATTAAGCAGCGGAACTGCTGCAGTGTTGAGTTTTTTTCACTCTGAGGGGGGAGTACAGAAATGGAGAGCCAGATAGGACCCGTTTCAGCACCTGCTTGTTAGAACTGTGGTGCAGAGCACCGGCAAGACCCGGCCTATTTAAAGCCCTGGGCCTGAGAGAGCAGGGCTTAGGCTTAATGATCGTATACACCGATTTTGATTGAAACAACACTATTTTGCAAACACAAATCAGAAATAATAGTACATACAAAATTAGGTTGCCAAAAGCATTGTAAACCCGTTTAAAACAAACTCCGTGTGTGGAGAAGTTCACCCAGACCAGAATTACTTTGCACACTGGGATTTGTAGTCCTTTTATAATGGATCAGACCGATTACAAATCCCGGGATGCACAGAGAATTAAATGGACTAGCCAAACCCCACCCTATGCCCTGGATGAGCATCTCAAGCATGGAACCAATAAACCTAAGAGCGCCAATACAGAGAAATAAATCCCAGAATGCATACTGCCCGCTGGCCACGGCTTGGGAAGAACAATAGCAAAACGCAGTTGCACACGGAGGACGTTACCTCGCAGTACGTTGGGTTGGTGCCGGCAGTCGATAGTCCAGAAGTAGCACTCGGGGGAGGGGGAGGTACTCAGCGACAGCCTCCTGGGCTGCAAGCGCGCGTGGACATCACCGCTGCAGATGGTGGCTGCGCGCGGCCGAATCCGAAAGGAGGTCTCCTTTCCAGCACCTGCAGCCGGGCTCCGACCCTCGGGGCTCTCCAAGGCGGACCCGCCGATACAGTCTTTAAGGATCTCTCCGTCGTCGAGCTCTGGGTGGTCTGCCAGGGGCATCGGCGCCTCGGCTTCCGCCGGACACCCATCGCATAGCTCGTCAGTCCCGTGGACACACTCCAAGGCGAACATCGCAATCCTCTGAGCGGAAGTGATGTTTTTCCCCTCGCAGAAAGGATGGTGCCATTTAAAATCTCGGTCCCCGGGAGCACGCCTGCAGCACGCAGCCAACACGTTCCAAGTGCACGGAGAACGCTTCTACTCTCCTCCAGCTGAATCCTATTAGATTATTTGTTAAATTAATCGTTTTATTTTTGTTGTTTTTGCTTCAAACAATTGAATTGCTTGTAAGGAGATTTAGGGTATGGAAGCAGATTGAAAACGTGTTAGACGCAGAGCGCAACAGCTCACATCTCCAATGTTACCACCTTTTCTAAAAGTAAAACTCTGATTTTATGAACACCCCTTACATACACTCGGCTACACTTCTCTTTGTAGAAGCAAAATCCCAAGATGAAGAGCCGCATTCATTCGCACACACCTGCACTTGTTTTTGTTCATTCACAGGGCCCTTGTTTACAGCCTAGTGGTGCTGCTGTATTTTGTACTGTAGTGGCGTGTGTGTGTGTATGTATATGTGTGTGCGTGTGTGATTATATATATATATATAGATAATCTGCCAAGGTTTCAGATTGCTTATGTGTGACATTTTCATAATTTCACTGTAAATAGGAGTGACATTCAGCGACTACGAGTGACACTTTCTCAAGAGCAAAATCAAGCACTGAAGAAAAGGAAAACATAAATATAAGAAATTACACCCACTTGAGCAACGAGAATCTCTAAGAAGATCTTAAAACGTCTGCAAAGAGCCAGAAAATGAAGATCTTGACATCAAGGGCTTTAAGTGGGATGAAAAAAGTGGGGGTCTCTAAAAGGGGGATGCATGGCTTATGTATTTAAGGGTATGGCCTAAACACATAAACTACATTTCTGTGATTTCCATAGCGTGCCGTCCGACTAGCATTTTGGTTTCTCTCTCAGCTTGACATCTCTCTCAAACCAGCAAGGACTATTGGCTTTGTCAATGGTTGTTAGAAATTTAAGATAAATGAGTAAAAATATTGAAAATGTTTCAATTATGAAACAGCAAGGCTCTGAATTAAACTGTGCTGAGGCCTGTAGAAATGGCAGTGGACTTCTGGGTGTCTCAATCACTCCTGCTAAGTTCAACCTATGTTAGTTGTGTGCACCCTCTGCATCCTTTTTCTCTACACATCTGCATATCTCACACCTCACCATTTTCGTCTTCACACTCTCTTTTTACTCGTTCATGGATGCGCCTCCTAGCAATTCCTTCATTCCACTGCTCAAAACACACAACAGACCCACTCACCTATAGGCACTGCAGTTTCTTTCACTTTTGTCTTGTCAATATTTTGACAACTGTGTCCCTCCTTCACACAGAATCACAGTTGAAATTGGAATACATTCCAATTTGTCTGTGCACTCTGCAAACAGGCCAAGGATTGGATCGCCGTGTATTCTGAACACTTTTAAACCCACTGACAAGCACTATGAGGAACTCTCACTGCTTTCATCTCTAGGACACTTAATTGTAGCTCGTTATAAACATGTGGGGGCCGTATTACAATAATTGCCCTGGGGGCCCAATGGGTGTTTGCGCCCGCTTTACGCACCCCGGAGCACGTTGGTATTATGTAAAGGGGCGCAGACGCTTGTGCGTCCCCTTCAATAATACCGATAGCGCTGGTGCACTTAAAGCGCCAGCGCTACCTTCTGAGGGTGTTTCCTCATTTGCATAGGGGCGTGCCCTATGCAAATGAGGGCTTTCCTTTGACTCTGCACCATATTACGGGCGCAGAGTCAAAGCAGCCCTCAGGAGGCACACTGACAGTGCGCCCTTTAAAAGGTGGCGCACTGTCAGTGTGCCTCCTGAGAGCAGCATTCTGTTGGGGGGGAATCCCCTTGCAGGTGGGTGCAGTCACTGACTGCACCCGCCTGCAAGGGAACCTCAATTACCCAGTAATAGGGCAGGGGGTGCCGCCTGCATTGTGAAAACACATAGAAGCTGCTCTGTGTTTTCAATGTATGCGCTGCCCTGGGGGCAGCGCGAGTTCGCAGCTGCCCTGGGGGCAACGCATTCATCATACTATGGCGCATTGTGATTGTTTGCGCCCGTCGCACTCTTTAAAAGGTGCGCCGGGCGCAAACAATACAGTCCCATGAGGTGAAAAGTTCAATGTATGCACTCCCCATACATGCGTAAAATACTACATGATAAAAAAAAATACAGAAACACATCCTGGAATTACTTAAAAATTTATGGAATGCAAAATTAAGGAAACTGTGAAATAGACACAGATACTGAACTACTGACATCCTGGATTACCTTAAACGCACCGTGATGCGGCTGGGCTAGGCAGGAGGGCCACGGCTTCAGTAGCAGACACTTTCAGAGCATCACATGGTGCAGACGATCAGTCACAGTTCTCCCCTCCTCACAGCCAGACAGTATGTCTGGCTGTCCAGAGGCCCTGGATCTTTCATTGGTGCAAGTGAGCTTGACTGGAAGAATTATTCCCCGCCGAGCCTGACACACACGTCAGATATAATATGGTGTTTATTAAAAACACCAATCTGGCAAGTGAAATCAGAGTGCCGGGTAGGCTGGGAGAGTAAAGTTTAGTCACATGGCTCTCCCCGGTTGCAGTAAACAACACTCTACAGGCCTGCCAGTGCTGCCGGCTCTGACCACTGCCATCACTCAGCCAGACCTATTTCTACCGCTTGTCTGGGCAGCCAGCAGAAAAGAGGTAAACAATACCACTGGTGCACAGCGCTGCTTTGCAGGACCAATCCTCAGCAGTGCAAGCCAGGCCCGGAACACAACAGAAGACACCAGATACACGTAGGTCATGCTGAATCTTGGCTCTTCTGTTTTTAGGTCTCGCCTGACCCAGCACATGCGCTGGTCTGGCGAGACTTATTGAGAGGGCTCCAAAAAGTGCTACCAGGCCAGCCTAGAGCTACAGTGCATGTGCGTGGGCGCGCGCGCTTTACCGCGATTACTTTCACTTTCGCGGCAGCATAGCCAATAGGTCTCGTTTTTGGGACCTTATAAGTATTTAGTTATGCAACTGTTGCATGGCTAAACACTTATAAGGTCCCAAAGGCGAGACCTATTGGCTATGCCAATGCTTGTTTTATTTCCCGCGCTGAAACAAATGTATCCACCTGCAGTTTGAAACTGTGGATCACCACAGCAATGACTCACAAGTCTCACGTGACCCTCGGGCCTGCAGCGGGAGGAAGTTAACTGATAAATTGCATGGACAGGCAAAGCACTGCACATGAGTTGCTTTCATAGAGCAACACATTATATACAATGGTAATGTGGAGGAATGGATATCGAAGTACTACCCATAGGGTACATCAAATTGCTCTATAAATGGTGCATCGTCTGTCTTAAATTTTTAATGCATCAAAAACCACATACCACTTTTACTTCCTTGTTGAAACAATTCTTCATTGCATTTTATAGAAAAATTAGACATAGACAAAAAACCTTTTGCACAAAAATGTACATATATTCATATATATATATATTGTTACCTGAACCCCAGTTTTTTAATGTCAGTGTTCGCACCCTCATTAATGGCAATACACTTCGAGGTAATCCTGTATACACATGAGGTATCCGCTACACCTCCTAAAACATTTTGTGCATGTGTATCACCAAATAAATGCAATTATTCTTGATTTTAGTGGATTCCTCCATCCTTTTCATAGAGCACAGCACCGCAGGATCCTTGAGTGACTAATGCATTTTAGTGCATTGATGTGGACACCAACACTAAAATACATAGTCGCCAAGTTTTTGAATTCCTTATTTCTGACATTTCTATAGTTTTAGGGTGTGAATGAGTGACATTCTACTGCTGAATGTGTGACACTTCCCCAGGGGTAAATCAGAGCAATGACAAGTATATGCGTGCCTGTGAGTTTTCTTTTATTGTATCCAGAGATTTAACACAATAACCAATATATCCTCAAAACAGGCCAGACCTGAGAGTTAAACATTACTAGGGTTTGTTGCAAAAAAGATATCCCTCCTAAGTGTGATGGGATAACAGAAGAATGTCTTAATACTATTGACTTAGAATACCAGGACTCGTTAATCAAAAAGGTTCGTAGAACATATGCTGCGTAAGTTTATCTGGTCAGAATAACGACCACGTAACAAACTAAAAACCCTACAGTTGAGTCCGGAAGAAGGTGGGTTAGGGTTCCCCAAATCAAAAAATATTTTCAGGCCACTTTTATGGACTGGTGTGAGCAGGAAGCTTTGTCCCAAGATTATGGGTTTCATTTTTATCTCCAGCAAAGGTTATTAGAAAATAATATCCAGCTAAACCCTTTATTAAGATCCCCAGACTGCCCAAACGCAATAGATATAAGACCTTGCACACAATCCTAGACAGATTTACTCAATTGAAGAATGAGTTTTAATTTACCTTAATCCATCCAGATATGAAGATAAGGCACTGTAAGGATCTAGGGTTACTGGTGGGTCCACAGACATTAAGCAATTGGAAAAGGCTAGGATTTCACCAAATAAAAGATCTTGTGATCGAGGGGAAGTTGAAGTCCTGGGAACAAGTTAAAGGGGGCAGAACAGAAGCATTTTTGGCCCTAGCATTTTCATATTTACAGATTTCCAGCCTAGTAAGAAAACTACAACTTCCTGAGGATCCACTCCTCGAGGATATTAGCTACGCACTATATGTTAAGGAAATTATGAGATTAGGGAATTGGTATCACATCCTGCAGCAACAATTTTAAGAGCAAATAGTCCTATCACCCTACTAAAAATACAAGAGAATACGGGAAAGATGCAGCATTATGGAAAGACTATAACGTATGGTCCAATAAGGCCATACGCGGGGCGAATTTTAAAAGTATTGTATTTTTTTCCAGATGGCAGTTTTATTACACCCCTGATAAACTCCAAAAAATGTTCCCAGTGTTGTCATCATATTGTTTTAGATGCCACTACCCAAAAGGGGACTGGACCCATATCTGTTTTACCTGTCCAAAAATGACAGATTATTGGATCAGGATTATTAAATTGGTTAATAGGAAATTTACCCTAAATCTAATCCCCCATCCCCTGATTACCTTATTTGGGATTCCCTATTTAAATTTAACAGTTATTCAAAAACAGTTTGTTTTCATTGCCTCTTTGGTAGCCAAGTCTCTGATTTTACAAAATTGGAGAATGCCAGATACACCCAGATTTTAACAGTTGGTATCTAAAATGAGGCAAGCGAAACACAAGGAGGAACTTTATTCCCTTAGGGTAGGGTCTGCCCATAAGTTTATACAAATCTGGGGGAAAGATCAAACAGTCCAAGAATAGCGGCGAAGATGGGGAGCAACAGACACACATTAGCCAACCATTAGCGATAAAGAGCCAATTGTAGATTTTCTTTTCAGGGTTACTATAGATTCTAGGAGTATCAGAATAAATTAGATAAAATAAGGAAAATTGATTTTTTTACCCTAGAATATTGTACTTTGCCGTGACAAGTTGTAGCGGTAAGGAAGGAGCAGGTGAGAAACCAGGTTGTTTTAGCTTGGGTTTTATTTAACAAGTCTCTTCGTTTGAGACACCAGAGTCAACAATCAAGGTATCGGGCCTTTAGATCCTGTCCTGTTCGGTACACAGACTCGGATTCCGTCTTCTTCTTCAGGGCCGGACTGGCCGTAGCGGGCACCGGGCAATCCCCCGGTGCGCCGCATGGGTTGGGGACGGTTTTGGGCCCCAGGGGGCCGTTTCTGTTACAGGGCCGTTTTTGCAGCATAGCTGCAAAATCGGCCCTGTAACGAAATCGGACAAAAACCGGCCATGGCAAAGAGCTCGGCGGCACCCCCAAACCCCTCCCCCCCCCCCTCCCAGGGGTGGGGGCCTGCCGAGCACTTTGCCAGGGACGGTTTTGGTTCCCAGTTCTTCTCTCCTGCTTCTGGTCTTGTCACAGTCCTGGCCGGAGGCTCGGGAAATAGGAGAGAATACGGCAGACGTGAGTGCCGATATTCAGGTTACCAATATTGGGGAGAGGAAGTGAGGGACCACCAGTGCTCTGCTCACACGCTCATGCCGTGAGGGTAGGTGCTGGGGAACGGGTATCACTCAGGGATTACGGGGAGATTCTAGTCACTAGCATTCGCCTTCCTCCCCACCCACCCCGTGACACGGTCCCATACCTGTTTAAGCCACGCTCCTCCAGGAGGGTGGCTGGGCGCTAGGAGGGAACGTTGGCCTCCTGGCTCTGTGGGTCCTGTTTCTTCCTTCAGGCTTGGTACTCTTGACGGATGTTTGTCTCTCGGCGTCTCCCTGTAGCTCTCCTCCGATCCCAAGTGCGCACGCTCCCAGCGTCTTCTGGGTTCCTCTTCTGCTTCGTCAGGGATGACGACGAAGTCCTGGGTGGAGCCTTCCGGTGAGCAGTTCCAGTTAAAGGGACAGGGGCCGAAATACACTGAGTCAGTTTCATGCGGTGCATTCCCTTCCGCATTCCAGTCGTCAGTCTGTGAAGAAAGGAAAGATGGCGTTTCAGGGAGCACAGACCACCAGTCCCCAGCGTGCTCCTGCTCCCCCCGAGTTAGCACGGAACCGCGCTACACCTCCCCCCCGGATTCTCCCAATCGGGGAGAGGAAATACCCTAGAGAGGAAGCCCGTACTCCCATTATCAGCACCCTACGATGTCTGACCTCGAATGAAAAGGGTTGTAGGGACAGAAACCACCGTAGGATGCGGGGATAATGGCTCATGTTCCTGTTCATCCACTGGAGGGGTGTGTGATCTGCATACAGGATAAAAGGGCTGTCGTCCAGATAGTCTCGCAGTTTGTCCACTGCCCATTTCACAGCTAGGCACTCCTTTTCTATAGTTGGATACTTCTCTTCCCTAGGGAACAGTCTTCTACTGATGAAAAGGATTGGGTGGTCGATGCTATCAGGGAAAAGCTGAGAGAGTACGGCAACCAACCCATAGTCAGAGGCGTCGGTGTGCAGAATGAATGGTTTACTAAAATCGGGTGAAGCCAGTACGGGACTAGTGGTTATGGCCTGCTTCAATAGGGTAAAGGCCTCTAGTGCCCTCTCGAACAACACCTCTCACCGGCACAGAAATAATAAACGGATTGCACAAACAGGCAGGCTAAGTTAACGTTGCAATGTCATTTAGCATGGGCACTGACATCGAGCTATTCCTACATGCCTTGCTGTCTCGATCACCCTGTGCATTTGTCTCCCTGACTCACTGCAGTCAGTGGAATGCCGTGGTGGTGGCAAACGGCATAATGCGCAGCAATAGTCTCTTCGACAAAGAGAGCAGCATCCCATCAGCAGAAAGAAACCAGGGGGCCAATGTATGTTTTTATTTATATAGCGCGAACTCAACCCGAAGGTATCTACGCACTTTACATGAGCCCCAGCTGCACTGCATTACAGACGGGCACATTCATTTTTAGGCACGGAGAGATTTAAGTGATTTCAAATCACCTAAATCTCACCTTGCTGATTTTGCCCGGAATCACAGGATGTTGAGCCTTCCACCGAGACTTGAACCCTTGAACCCCAGCCAGCTTCAAGGTCAGCCGATGTGACAGCCCTTTGTGCATGGCATTTATCCAGCTATTAGCCTATTCAGTGACGACAGAGAGAAATTAAACGGGTCTGATTAGACATCACATAGGCCATTTTAAAGGCACTAGTAACAATGTTGTGGTGGAAAAGAGCCAAGCCGAAAATCCAATCTCGGTCACTTCTCTGAGGGTAACATTATAGGCCCGGCTCCCGCCTTGTGCCGGTGAAAGGCCTATTCACGGCCTTCAGCCTCTATGCCCCAGCTTGCCTCCAGGCCCCCAAACACCGCTGCCTTATTATCTGTCAGCCAGCAGTCAAAATATTCCCACCCCGAATTGGCCGATAAATTGCCGCTAACTGGACGTTTCTTGGCTTGCACAACCTCTGGGGATCTGGGCGTGTGGCTTTCTCAAAGCAGCCTGCCACCTGTTACTGGCCCCCGGACAAGTCTCCAGATCAAACTTTTCTCTCTCCTTTCTGCTTTACTGAGGACACTCGGAGGTGAACAAAGGCCGTTCAAGAGAGTCAGCTAGCATTTACTTTCTCTCTGTGGCAAATGCGCATGAAGAAGTGTTATACCAAGTTGGTATAACTCTTCTTCATGCGGATTTGGTATTTATTACCAACACCGACGCCAGAAAACAAACTAAAGGCACCTCACTTGCGGCCGGCATGACTCGGGTCGCGGGTAAGGGTTGGGTGGGGGGTTATAATAAGTAAAATTTAAAGAAACTTACCAGCTACTGGGTCCGGTGCTGCCTCAGCGCCCAATGCTCAGGACTGAGCGCCGGCGCCGGAGAGGCCTGGCAGTGGCAAACGATGCATGCCTCTCAGCCAATCCAGACGCTGCTCCAGCAGCGCCAGGATTGGCTTGAGCAGGAGATACTCTCCGCTCATTAGGAGACCGAGGGCTGCGGCATGAAACAACCCTCGGTCTCCTTATGTGCAGCCTAGTGCGCATGTTCGTGCTGGTCAGAAAAATTATCAGCCCAAAACCGAACATGCGCACTAGACCACCACCACTGATCCTTGCTGCAAGTTGTTGTGCCTGCTGCCAGTGCGTGCCCCATCACTTCAGAGCCATTGCACGTCTGACTGCCTCGGCATGGCCCGGTGATCGGCCGGCCCAGATGCATTAATTATTCGAGTGGACTCTCTCTGGAGTAAGTTAAATTAACTTAAACTGTTGTTTAAGTTACTTTATTGACACTGACATCACCCCGATTGTGTGTAACGCCCCAGCGCCCTAATGGACGCACCGCCACTGCTCTTAAGGGAACCTTTTATTAGATAATCGAGAAAATTACTCTGAGTACAGTGTAAATCTTCTGGTTTTAATACTACCCAGAAAGTATAGTTGCTGAAATACCGAAATAATCTGGCACAGGGAAGAGAGAACCTTTGTTGCAAAATGTGCCTAGTATTAAAAGTTGAGAGCCTTCCCAGCAAGTCAGGAAGCTCTCTTGCACTTGCTGAGGCCAGTTAGGATTATGGCCCAAATATGTGTATGCATTATAAAGAGTAATTTCCGGTAGCATTTTTTTTAGATAAGACCAGATATGGTGAAATACATGTAGAGATGAGATGTATTGATCCATAATCCTCTGGAGAGATGCCGTTGAGGTTCATAAGGGCGAGGGAACTGCTCCCCTATCCTCCCCAGAGCTCAAAGTTCCCGGCTTCTTATCCTGAAGATGATCCCCCGGTTTGAGATCGGACTAAGCATCAGAAACCTGAAGCCCGTGCGTTGCAGGAGATAGATCCCCTGCATTAGTGGCCTTAGTGGTTGCCCTAAAAAGGATGAAGCTTTTGTAGTCTGAAGTTTCTTCCTTCCCGTCCTCTGCAGCCTGGTGGTGGGATGAATCAAAGAGCCTTCAGACTCTTCCTCCTCTAATCTCTGCCTTCGAGAACATCTTGACAAAATGGCGACACAGAAAATGCCAAACAAAGCCCCAGCCCCTCCTCCTTATTTTTTGTAGCCACGCAAGATAAACAAGTCCTAGAGAAAAGGGGTAGAACAATGTTGCAGCAGAAAGCTCAGACTCCCTACCAAAAACCCTTCTCTGAACAGAAGGTAGCAAGGGCCGTTCCTAAAACTGCCAGTGACTGGTATGCTTCCAGTGCTGAGGCTGCTCGATGCTTCATTTCCCCCTAGAAAGGGCAACGGAGTTCCTGCACCCGTTAGCTCGGCTGTGCCATAGTCTATTGCCTCCTGCGGTGGTGAGAGCCACTCTCCCACCATTCAGTATTATCCTTCAGGGGAAGAAGAGAAGAGATGAGGCCCCACCCACTAACCTGAAGCCACCACTGGAATCCACTTTCTCACTGCTCCTACCACCAAGCCGCCCTTCCAAAACCCAAGCCTGCGGCCAGCTGGTTCAACCACACTGAGTATCGGACGCCTGGTCGCGGTCCAGTCAAAGAAAGTAAGTCAAAACAGCCTCCATCAGGCCGTGAGCAGTTTCCATCCATGAGGTGACTCAAAAAGGATCGCATCCTCTCACGGCTATCCGTGCACTGCCATCATGATGCCAAAAGGTATTATTTCAATTAGCCATAGGTAACACCAAAATGAACATTCTAAAGTTAAACAGTGGTCTTTCCCTGCAAAGAATATTTAATGGGACTAATTATCCTCACAATGAGCTGAAAAAATGAAGACGAGGGATGTGCGAAATTAATGTTATTTCCTTTCGCGTAATTTTGGGAATTTACACAAAATGACATGAAATGCGACTGTTACCCTATACTTTAGCTCAAAAGGCATTCTCACGTCTATTTTGCAAGCAAGGAGGCATTTTGCGCAAAAAAATAGAGCAAAATACACAAAATACACAAGTGCCATGGATAACATACAGCCTTTCACTTTCTGTTTGCTTTCGTTGTTCTCATTCTAACATAATAAGATTGCTACCCGAACGGACGTAAAATTAAATCACGCGGTGGTAATTTCAGAAATTCGTGTAACAAACGTAACGCAAAACGCTGGAAATTATGCTATATTACCCTGGCTTAACAAAAAAATTCCAGACCTAACTAACTACGCACGGATTCACACCCTTTTGCATGCAAAACTGAAAATTCTGTTGTCCTGATTCACAAAGATTTTGCAACGAGTAGATGTAAGTTGCTCCTGTTTTGATCATGGGTTACCCTTTAATAATAATAATAATAAGGGAATTTTATAGAGCGCTTGGTTGCGCTCAAAGCGTGTCCCCGCGCTAGAACAGAAGAACTCCCACAGACTCAAATTAAGAAGTAGGGCAGGAATACCACAAGACTTACACCGATTCATACTAAAGCCTTGTGAACCGGGCCCAATAGGTATTCACAAGTATTTCTTTCAGACCTTACGATAAATGAACACTGCCATCACGTGTTATTACCACTCAATCTACCTCGAGATATCCCAGGAGCATTAGAGCGCGCGCACATACGATCCATAATGGAAGTTGAGGTTTTTACAAAAAGCACTTCAGAAAATGTCCTGCTTTGAACAGCACTACTTACTTTAATGTACCAAGATGAGAGCGATTGATCCATTCTTTCTCCCTCTTCAAACATGTGATGGCAGGTTCGCAAAGGACTTTGGGTGTACAAATATTGTCGGAGCATCTACATAACCAGGGACCCAAGCCACAAAGCCCACAGCCTACTGCACACCCACCTTTGACTCAGATGCACAAATGATTGGTTTACAAGTTCAAATTCGTGGTTTGCATTCACAAGACATGAATGTAGACTCGGAAACGAATTTTCACCAATCATGGAAAAAAATGCCAATTTACTCCTCACAGGGAGGAAGTGCTCGTACAAGCTGGATAAGGATTTACATTTTTCATTGCATATTTAATATTTAATGGGGTTGGAAAATATTGCTTTCTCAACACTGAAGAATAATTTCCACGCAATACTATGTGATAAACTCAGCATCCGATTCGAATGTCTGTGTCTGGTTCCATAAATGTGCTATATCAGAGTAGACGTCATGTTTCAGGTCACATAATCTATACAAAAACCATGTAGCCCATTTAGTGAATGTGTGCTTGGCTCTATGTTAGCTCTGCCTTTGCTAGCGATCCACAAGCAATAAAAATGCACTTTACATGGTTCTCGGTTATGAAGAATAAAATGTACGATTTTTTTTTTTACATATTCTCTTTTAGTGATTATCTTCCCCCTTTTAGTAGATCTACTCTGCCAAGAACTAGTATCGGAATGGTCATCTTCCAGGCCGTTGATAAAAAGTAAGCACTCGACCTTTCACAATGTCTTTCACAATGTCTTAGTTGTTTTTATTTTTTTTGGTGCTCAAGCAATTTTTGAATATTTGCTTAAGGAGTGCTTTCTGAATGTACATTACCTGTTACCATTACAAGTGGCCCGTAAAGATCGCTGTTATTTCCCCGCGACCCTCCCAGATTTATTGGGTTAGTGCAGCATTGCACGTTGCCACTTAGGCCATCATTATGAATGACAGACATTTCCCATGGGCCCAGCAATTGGAATTTTTGTTAGCCACTGATAATGAGGGACTAAGTGCTTTGTCTTTGAAGCCTTCATGCATAAGCTGTTGATACATGTCTCTCTTGGCAGTGAATGTTTGGATAAAAGTTTTGCTGGGGGCAATCCACACCGCTATCAGTCAATAAGGATTTTTAAAGTGCGACACATCACTCATGAGGGACTCAATGCGCTGGAGTAGCTAGCGGCTTCACGCTGCTTTATTCATTCAAACAGCGAGGTCTTAAGTCTTTTCCTGAAATGCTGGAGGGATCAGGCAGTCCTAAGGTGCAGGGGAATGTCGTTCCTGGCTTTGGCCGCCAAGTGAGAGGAGCAACGTCCTCCGCAATTGGCTCGGCGGATCCAGGGGGTGTCTGCGAGGAAGAGGGTGGAGGACCGCAGGTGACTGGTCGGTTGTTGGAAGGTCATTCGTTTGTTGAGGTATGCTGGTCCTTCATTATGCAGTGCTTTGTATTCATGGGTCAACATTTTGACCTGACATCTTATCTGGATCGGAAGCCAGTGTAGCTTCTTGAGGTGGAGGTGATGTGGGTCTGTGTGGGACCCACTAGACTGTTACGCATTATTAGAAACACCTTTGAGTAATAATATTATAACCAATGTAAATTCTTTATTTGATAAATCTCACACTATTAAACATTCACACATTATTACAGATAACTAAAAAAAGATAGCACTCACGCAAACACACACACAATCTCAAAAGCCTAATTCATCAATAAAGGAGAGAAGATATACATGTACATATTATATAACAAGACTCAAATATATAAAATACTGTCACTAGGTTGGTCAGTCACCTGTTCGGATTTTACACTTTTTAGTTCTTTTGTCATAGAAGTACACAGGTGAAAATGAAATGGCTATAAAGACTCCTTTACTAGGAAAATGAAAACCACAGTTTTAACAGGAATTAGAACTGGAGAGGTCGCCCAGTATACTGAATAAAAAGAAACATTCTAAAGAATGTAAAGCATATTTAAAACTACAATTTTTGTAAGGCAGAGTGCGGATGGATAAGGGTTAAAAAAACAATACCAACTGTTTTCGAGTCCTTCAGGAAGGAAGGTTCCAAAAGATGAGTAGCCCTATTCATGGACTGAGAGAGATCAGGTCAAGAGCATAATAAGATCTCCCTAGATAAAGTGGGAGAGGTTAAGATTTAAGGTTCTGAACTACAGGTGCAAAGGAGAGGTGTTATGATGACCACATTTGTGATAACGTTAATAAACATTGGGGCTGAGTGTGAGGTACAGGGTGGTGTTGAGTCACATGGTTTCTTCATCGACAACTTTCCCTTTAACTGGTTCAAACTTTAAGCAAGTCAGCTTGTTGATAAACTGGTGAAGTGGAGAACAAGTAGAGGTCCACCAGGAGTTCCATCACATGTTCTCTGTGGTAGATGTGTTCAAAGTGAAGCACAACAACTAAAGAGTCCACCAGGGATCGGAAGCAGGAGGGGTTTTATTTTCGCAGTTTGAGGTTATTAGTGAAGGGCAGTCGCTGTCATGATAAATGAGTTGGATTATTCCTGAACTGATACTTTGACCAATTGCATAGATAGTAGCATAAAACCTTTAAGATTTCAAGGAAGATTGGGCGATAACATTTTTCTTTAAAGTATCTTGAATTCTAGATCAGAACTTTGTTAAACTGGCACATTAAAAGATAATATGTTTTGGAAACTGCCTTATACTTGTCTAGTAATGAGCAGCTTCTTACAGGTCTGCCTTGTACACTCTTCTGGATACCACGGAGCCCAATGGGTGATAAATTACAGCTTTTGAGCTCTCATGATGAGATTTAAACTATGGTAAATTTGTTTCAGGCTACTTTATGTTTCAGCTGTGAGTCACGTGTCCTCTCTTTTACAGACTAATATGGGTAGTAAGCCTACAGATTTTGCTGCTAGGTTTGCAAGCTATTTTTAAGGTGGTTACATTTGGCTTACTTGCTTTTGACCAGCGTGGTGTTGTCATTTTTTAGATCGCCATCTCAAGGGCAGAATAGCATTGGAGATGCTTGGGCATAAAACTGACCTACTGTTATAACAAGCTGAATGGAATCAATTTACCATGTGAATGCGTCTAACTCTGATGGTGCTATTTTCGATCCAGTTATTCCATTTTATGTCAGCCATGTTTAACTTAATCTTTAGCTTAGAGTTTCCATTCAACTGGGCAAATATAGGAGGAGAGAAGGGGTTTTCCACAGCTGTTTCTAACACGACCTATGATGGTACTTGCAAGAACCTATTTGATGCGGAACCAGAACATTAACCAGACAGTGCAATTTGTAAACTAATAAGTATGGGGACATAATATTTTGTTAGGAGCCCTCAGTCAGAACAGTCGAACAACAGGGCAGATGAATCGCAACCCTGCCTAATCGTGATGCCACCTCATGCCTCCTTCTTCCATCAACCGATATTCCTATCTAATTAACTCATTCTTACAACTTTTTCATCCCTGCCTTCTTGCTTTGTTACTGTTTCTCTATCGTATGCTTCCTCCTTTCTCCCTTTTCTGCCTTTCTCTCTCTTTTAAAACATTTTTTTTATTATTTTCAGAACTCATATGCCATTCAATTTCCACAGGATTTTAACTATAACGGATATATACAGCATGGTCAGTGTTAATATCACGATTGTATAGCTAGTCTCAATGGAATTTGAACATTTTAAATCCTGGCACACAATACTCATCTACAACAATCCTCCCCACGCCCCTGCACAGTAGATTTGATTCCAACATTACCACCCCAGACATCTAATTTTGTGAACTCAAATTGTAGTATTGCGGTCAGTGGAGCTTCAAAAATATCAAGGCACCACGGTAGGAAAAACATTTAGGCTTATGCTACCCTGCTCATAGTGGATAACTGCAAAGTGTTCCGAAATTGTGTGGAAGAGAGACTATAAGTCACCGCCCACCCAATATTCAGATGGTAGCTCTCTGTGGTGCCATGCAATATATGTATTCCCAGATATCTAAAGTGCATAACCACCCGATTAAGGCCAAATATAGGGAGCCACTGGATCTCAAGACCAGGAAACCTACACATTGGAAATAACTTCAATTTTTGGCTGTTAATGGAAAATCCAGGAAATTCTCTAAATTCTTCCAAAGCATGCAACAGTATTTGGATCAAGTTAGTGAACATAAATGAGAGCGTTGTTTGCATACATAAACACTGTATAGGTAGATTCTCACAACTTAATTCCTTGTAGCCGATTTACATTCAGTGGCTTCATGGCAAGAGCAAACAACAGTGGGGAGAGGGCACACCCCTGCCGTGTTCTCCGCTTCAATGCAAACTAAATCAAAACCACTCAACCTCTACACACAGTGGTCAAGGGGTATGTGTATAATAGTTTAGCCCATTAACATACTGCATGGTATATTATGGAATGGTTTGGTATTGTAGGGTATGGTATGGTAAGCCTTGGCCTGTCATTGTATATTACGGTATGGTCTGTCATTATATAGTATGGTATAGTATGGCCTGTTATTGTATAGTATGCTATGGTAGTTGTTGTATGCTATGGTATAGTATGGTATGGCCTGGCATTCTATAGTATGATATGGTATGGCCTGTACTGTATAGTATGGTATGGCCCGTCAGTGTATGGTATAGTATAACCTGTCATTATATGGTATGGTATGGCCTGTCATTGTATGGTATGGTATGGCCTTCATTGTTTAGTATGGTCATGGCATGGGCTGTCATTGTATTTTATAGTATGGTATAGTGTGGTTATGGTGAGGTCTGTCATTGTATAGTATTGTATGGTATGACCTGTCAATCAATGAAGATAACTTTATTTCGCCGATATAATAGTGGAGCATAAAAAGTATTCTACAAACATATGTTCAGCAAAATTTAAAAACAAATTACAGGTTAGAAAAGCATCTGATTAATAGGCAAGGTTTTTTATAAAAAAGACAATAAGAAAACACGATATATAAAACAGCCATAATCTAAAATCAATAATTCATAGATATGTAAAAAGGTTTTAAACGGAATAGCCCTCGTTTTACGTCATGAGGGTCAGACTAGGGAATTAAAATCCTTCTGTTTAGAGCTGATAAATAAAATGAAGCCAAACAAAAACATACCAAGGGATCCGGTAAAGACTGGAGGTAATATAGAGCTGGGCGACATTGTCTAAAATAAAATTTTTGCATAGGCGGGAGAATATATCTATTTCTTTCGTTAGTATACCACTTGCAAAAAAATACAAAATGCAGGTCATTCTGAGAAGATAGCATGTCGCAAGGACAGAGAGGGAGAGCATTGATCTAGTAAGTTTTAAACAGATAACCTGGCATAAGGGTAATATAATTTAAACTAAATCTCAATAGTATATATCTAGTTTGGAGATTCCTAACAATGGTATGGCATGGGCTGTCCTTTGTGTAGTATGATATGATATGGAATGTTATGGCCTGTATATTATGGTATATTATGGTATCATATGGTATGGTTTGGCCTGTCATGGTATGGTATGGTCTCTTTTACAGTATTGTATGGTATGTTACCGTATGACATCTTATTGTACAGTATGGCATCATATGGGATGGCTTGTTATTGTATATTATGGTATAGTATGGTATGGTATTGCCTGTCATTAAATAGACTGCTATGGTATTGTATTTGTGCTATGTTATCTATGTTATGTTATGTATGGTATGCCTTGTCATTGTATGGTATGGTATGGTATGGTATGGAATGGTATAGAGTGGTGTGGTATGGTATAATATTTCCTGTCATTGTGTAGTATGATATGGTATGGTATGGCTTGGATTTGTACTGTAAAGTAAGGTGTGATATGGTATGGCCTGTTATTGTATAGTATGATATGTCCTGTCATTGCATAGTATGGTATGGTGTGGTATGGCCTGTCATTATATTGTATTTTCTGTTATTGAATAGTATAGTATGTTATGGCATAGCCTGTCATTATGCAGCATGGTATGGTATGTCCTGTCATTGAATAGTATGGTATGGTCTATAATTGTATAGTATGGCATGGTATGCTCTGTCATTTCATAGTATGGAATTGTATGGTATGATTTGGCCTCTTTTTTATAGTGTAGTATGGTGTGGTACCGTACGGTAAAAAATGTTAGGGTCTGACGTTGAATAATATATGATATAATATGGTATGTTAAGGCCTGACATTGTCAGTTATGATATGGTATGGTAAGGTGTGGCATGTCATTGTATAGCATGGTATGTTATGGTATGGCGTGGCATGGTATGATTTGTCATTGTATAGTATAGTATGGTGTGGTATGGTCTGTCCTTGTATAGTATGGTATGGTATGTATTGGTCTGGCATTGCATGGTATGGACTTTTATTGTATAATATGGTATGGCCTGTCATTGTGTAGTATGGTATAGTATGGTGTCTCATTGTATACTATTGCATTGTATGGTATGATGTGGCATGTCATTGAATGGTATTGTATGGTGTTTTATGGGCTGTCGTTATATACTATGGTTTGGTATGATCTGTTATTGAATAGTATGCAATGGTATGACCCGTCATTTTATAATATGATACAACATGGCCTGTCATTGTGTACTATTTATGGTATGGTCTTTTGAATATGGCCTATCATTGTATAGTATGGCATGATATAGTATGTCCTGTCATTGTATAGTAT
This sequence comes from Triturus cristatus, assembly GCF_964204655.1. NCBI lineage: Eukaryota > Metazoa > Chordata > Amphibia > Caudata > Salamandridae > Triturus > Triturus cristatus. The sequence goes on from NC_140589.1 coordinate 967,421,630, forward strand.
GGCATGGTATGGCCTGTCATTGTATAGTACGGTATGGTATGAACTGTCATTGTATAATACGGTGTGTCCTATGGTATGGTATGGTATGGTATTGTATGGTATGGTATGGCCTGTCATTGCATAGTATGGTATGGTATGGCTTGTAATTGTATAGTTTGCCATGCTATTGTATGGCTTGTCCTTGTATACCATGGCATGGTCTGTCATTGTATAATACGGTACGGTATGTTATCGCTTGTCACTGTATAGTATGGTATGGCCTGTTATGGGGTGGGATGGTATGGTGTGGTGTTGTGTGGTATAACATGGTACGGAATTACCTGTAATTGTATTGTCTGGTATGGTATGGACAGTCATGCAGTATGATAGTATAGTCTGATATTGTAATCTTTTGTTACAATGTATATATAATAAGCTACAGGACAAAGCAAAAATTGCTTTAATATCTAATCTTATTTTCACACCAGAATGTGCTATCGAATCTGTAATAATGCAAATTTATAGGAATTTAAAACACAATATTTTGTTTGTATAAAACATGTTAATCATGCCAAAAGAATCCTATAGGTCATGAAACTCATATAAAAAATCACTTTGTCACAAACTAAATGAGTGACTGCTTAATAGGAATATCGCTACGCCATTAATGTATTTTGAAATCATTGTTAAACCTGACGCTAACAACCTGTGGTCTTCTGGTGTTCTTATGCTAAACCAAGTAGTAGAAGGGGAGACGATAAAAAGTAAAATGAAACAAACATTGTATGAAATTGGAGTGTTAGTTGAAGGGATGAGAACCCTCTTCAAATAAAAATCCCAATCCTTGTCAGGGTGAACCAGTGAAGTCACTAAATTAGCCTGATTTCATCCTCGTGGTAGATATGGCACAGAACAGACAGGCTTAATTTTGAGGCAATGTATAAAGTATTTGTATGAGGTACTCAAACAATTATTACACTGCAAAAGGAACACTCCAAACCAATTTAGAAAAATACAGTACATTTTAATAAATAAGATGACACCAAAATGACAAAAAAGCTAATAAGTAGAACTGGGGCTATGACACTTAAAATTTTGAATTAAAAATAGTGCCTAAAATCACAAAGTACTAGACCGTGTCAAAGTCAAACGTTAAGGCCGATTGTGATGGATCACCAGTCGGTTACAGGGACTAGTTGGCCAGATGGATACAGGGACCAATTCAGGTGGAAAGTTTACCTTCTGACTTAGAGCCTTCTATGGAGAAAAAGTGGTAATTGACGTATAGTTCACAGAGCAAGAAGCAAGCAGGATCTGAAGCAGGGCTTGACAATGGCAAGCCCTTGAAGAGCGGGGTCCTGGTGTGATCATCGAGAAAGATGGGAAACTTCAAACATGCGAAAACCACAGTCAGTGCCCAAGAAAGCCTCGACATCGATCAGAAAATGATCAGTGTTGGTCAATGGTGAAGCCCTCTACGCCCAGACTAAGAAAAGTTTCTGGAATTTGGATCTTCTTGAGCGAGGCAAACTGGCTAGTTGAGGCCGACAGGCGAAGCAACATTGATAGCTGCAGCTCTGACAGCGACTACAGTCAGCTTTGGTTCTCCAGGCACCAAGTTGGCAAAAAGTTTCTAAGTCCCATTTCTTACAGTTTGGGGACAGAAAAAGTAAACTTTAATGCCACCCAAGGGACAAGGACCTGGGAGACACAACTTAGAGGTTAGCACTCACTCTATCAGGGGCCAAAGGCAAGGTCCGGGGCAGTAAAAGTTGGAACTGGTCAAGTGGGCAGTTGCCAAGAAAAGGCCTCTAGAAGCTTGTTGTGTCCCTGAAGCTCAAACAGCAGGTCAGCCAACTGACCCTTGGAGACACTTTTGAGGCCCTGGGTTCAAGACAAACAGGTCCAGTCTTCCTTCAGATAGCTGGGCAGACCTGACTCTCCTCAGTTCCAGGAGAGTTTTGAGGAGGGTACTATTTGCCAGCCTGTAGATGAGGAAGACTCCTGGCGACTCCCTAAGCAATGGGCTAAAAGTTCCCAGAAGTGACCATACCCACTATTGCAGCACTTTATGTGTGTTTAACTGTAAACTATCTCCAAGTACCCCTCTTTCCTAAAACCAAGACGGCAGAACCTTCCTTCTTCTGGTCCAGGCTCTCTGTGCCACCCTAAGTGGTGGCCATAGAAATGAGCAAACCCTCATCTGTGGCCACTTTAAACCAATTCTGGGATAGCTCTCTTCCCACTGGGTTTGTAGTCAACTTGACTAGACAGACAAAAGGGAGGAAGGCAAAGGTGTGAGCTTCTCCTGCCAAAGACAGGTAGGCATCCTTTGGAGGTCAGGAAGGGTCTGGGGACAGCCCCACAGATCATACTGTAAAGGAGGAAACCTCCCTCCCCACACCCTAAGTCCTTTTGCCCACTATCTGGGAGCAAAGCACACCTCACCAAAGGCGATCCTTTAGGCATCAGGAGACAGCTGGATACTGGCAGTAAAAGCCTTTTGGTTTTAGGAAGAAAAATGACAACTTTCTAAAAGTGTAATTTCCCAAAACAAAATACAAAATCTGACTTGACCATTACGTTATATTTTAAATTATTGTTGTAAGGAGTCTGTGAAGTATATTTCTAGCTTTCTGCAAATTGATTTTAGCACGTATTAAATGTAATAGTGTAAACCAGTGTTAACTTAAGGGAGAGTCAGCCTCGCCACAATGAAAAATGACTATGGAGGTTTTCAGTGCCAGGAGTTGTAAAAAACTGAAATATGCGCATCCTACTTTTTGAATACCATGCACTCTTCCCAATGGCCATTTAGGCTTACCTCAGTGGTGATGAATAAGTTATTAAAAATAAAGGTTTAGGCCCGGCAAAAGGTTAATTTTTCCTGATCGACATGGCGGTGTAAAACTGCACACACAGGGTGCAGTGGTAGTCTTGAAGACATGTTTTTATCGTGCAACTTTAGTGGGTGGCACAATGAGTGCTGTAGCCCGCTTAATGTACAGGCCCTGGGTACATATAGTGCCATCTACTATAGACGTACATGTATATTAAAGGCGCCAATTAGGGATATGCCAACTTTAACAGGTTTAGAAAGGAACGCACAAGGGCTTTACCACTGGCTATTAGGCCAGCAAAATGGGTTCAGCAAAAGAAGTAAAAAATCTGAATGAATACCTTGCAAAAGTTTGTCATCTCCAACGAACACGAAGACAGGAAATGTGTGGTGAAAGCAACAGCACAGAACAAAACCAGGAGCAAGACAACCTAAAACACATATACTCTAACAAAGTGCTGCAAGTAGAAAAAAAAAATAGGCCAAGATAGAAAGTGTAAGCAGCAGAAGAGCACACCAAAAAAACTGGAAGCAGTACTTGGTCCGTGCTTCAGGGACTGGGGAAACACACAAATAAAAGTGAAGCCAGCACACGCTGACCAAACAGGATCCAGCAAATAAGATTGACACTGAAGCCAACAAATGGTAAGCAATGGGCAGGCTCTAAGCCCGTTGTATGTTAACAAAATGTCTTGCATGCGCTGTCTCAGGCGAGACATAAAAATGAAATGTGGAAAAAAAAGTAGTCCGGTTACATCAGCAATGGAATGATAAACTTTATCCAATAGCATCTATCCAAAAGCAAGGGTAAGCAAGCTATGTTTTATGTGTGCTACAGATACAGACTAGGAATGAAAGCCATACAATAAAGAGAGAATAACTGAAACAGACAAGCTAGAAGAGAAAACCCTGTAAGCATGAGCAAGGGTTTAACCCAAAGCCCACTCAATATAGAATTGTATACAATGTTGTCTTTGACAGTTGAAAGTGCCTGTAATGAGACTGCAAAAATGAGTGCTTGTGCCCACCAACCACATCTAGTTGCACAAATTAAGCACTGACTAGGGGCTCTCTGATCTGCACTGATTTATGCATCAGCGTCACCACTTAGAACATGCTTTTCGAACGAGAGCCTACACATTCTGTTTAAGAGGGGCCTGATGGCTCTCTTTCTAGACGGATTATAAATGTTCATTCTAACAGTGTACAATTTACTGGTGTGTACGAGTTTTCTTCCCTCTTCTCACCTGTACCAGAGTAGACACATGATTTCTTAGGAGCAGATAGGCTGTACCGAGCCCTGAGGTCCATCGGGCCGGGCTGCTTTGCTGTGACCATCTCAGACTTTCAGTGGCTTGCGTGGCGTCAGTGTGTCTTGTTTTCGCCTGTCAGATTCCATCTGACAGCGGTGAGTTTTTGGATACCGAGGCGATAGCCTCATTACTCCACATTCATTTTGAGTTTTTTAGTCCTGTTTCGGTAGTCTTATTGATGTGTGACGCTTTGTCACAGTTGAGGTTGGATCACAAGGTCAGCTTGCGCGGCTCGCGGGAAGGATTCCATTAACCATGTCATGAATTATGCACCGGGTCTCACTGGCTGTGATACTTCAGGGAAAACCACAAGCAGAGCTTTCCAAGCAGCTGGCCTCCCTAATTGCTGCCGTGTCATGTTACTCTGCTTTTGTTTTTTTCAACGTCTTCCTTTTGTCTGGAACAACTGGTCAGTAGCTCCTATTTATGTACTAAGCTGTGTTATAAGGACTGGGGCCAGACATACCAAGAATGGTTAGGTAAAAGGAGTCGGAAATTGAGCAACTACTTTTATCGAATCCATTCTGTTTTTGTGAACGGATCTGTGTACCCATAGGTTTGTTTGTGAAAATCTGATTCAAAGTGGGCTACAATTTGATGTATCATAAACATTATTGAGGTAGATTGCAAATTGAAACTCAATATGTATCACAGCCATCACAAGTGGCCTGCTGAGGTTCTAAATATAGCAATGCTTTTAAATGCAATCTATTTTCCTTAAGAAAAAACGGGATACTTTAAAAAAAAAAAGAAAAACTTGTAACTAAGATTTTTTAAGGGTAGACAGTGGTGCATGGGTGCACTGCCTACTTCAAAAAGATATTTGCAGTCAATATCTACAATGGGGACCCCTTCTCGTTTGCGAATGCCTTACCAATACCTTTCAGTAGTCAACAAAACATGAATACATTCCATTGCGATTTAGTATTTGGAAGGGAGACCCTAAACACGCCCCTTTTAGATACCATATTGGTATGTAATCACAAAACCAAGTTGTGATTCGTTATTGTATTACCAAATCACAATTTGGGTTTCTTACATACAAAAATGACCATTTGTGGTCGTAAACGGACGTGTATGTGAATCGGGCCATTCGTGAATGCAAAAGGCTTTGTACATCTGGCCCATAGATTACTGCCTTTGTACGAGCTTGTCAGGCAGTACTCTGCGTTAACACTCTCGCCACTTTGTTTAATGCTCAAATAATTCTCCTTTCGCTTGTACATGGTAGGTAAAGCAAGCATACCTTATAGCTGCAGACAGAACAATAGTAGTCAAGAAGGCTTTACATAGAAATGTTACTGCTTTAAATAGTAATTAAAATTAATTTACACATAAATGTTACTTCTTTAAATAGGAACCAAAAGGCTTATCCATAAATGTTACTCCTTTGGAAATGTCTATTTATTTATTTATAAAGTTTTATATAGCGCGGACTAGACCCGATGAGGGTATTAGAGCCCTTTACATAAGTTACATCAAAAGAAAAGTTGAGCGCTAGTCACATATATGATGTCTCCCACAAACTATACTCTTCAATATACTGGTGCCCTCTATTCTGCCAACTGCCCCCTTGTCCCCCTTAGCACCCTCAGCCAGCCTCACCTTTTAGCCAGAAGACCTTAGCACTTTGGAAATTTCAGCTTATCATATTTCATGCACTGGGGGACAAGTACCAGCAGGCAAAGTGATCCAAGGTAACGAGACAGTTCATTTAACACACACACAAATGTGCCAAGGAAAAAAAATTAATCCACAAAGATAAATGTATTAGTGGTCCATTGCTCGCCTCAGAGGTTCCAGCCCACATAGTTATTAACTTTATGAACAATATTTCATAGGTACAGTATTCTTGGGATGCAATCGGCTATTTTGCCAATAGTTGATTGTGAAAAACGTGGGCCGCGCACTGCTCTTCAACGCATGCGCTGGTAATGACGTGCCAGCTCTCCTGGACCATCATGTCGCTAAGCTTTACGTTTCAAAGCTTCCATTCATTGGCAGCAGCACTCAACTCACACCACTCCCCGTTATGCAAGAAGCGCGTTCTTTACTTCGACTCAATAGCAGACAAATTCTTTAACTAAGTGTCATGCACTTAGCTGCTCTGTTTAGCATCTTCAGGCCGGACTCCCTGAGTAAGTGCGTGCGGGTTCCATAGAGCTTTCCAACTGAGAGAGTGCTGAGAATGGTACTCCTAACAATCAGGGCTCCAGGTACACAACAAAAGCAGGGCTCACGTAAGACTTCACGACTCTCCTTGTAGACGCGGGCATGGAGTACAGGGCTTAACGCATGAGAAGGTGTGTTGGGGGGAGTACAGTTGTGTGTAGTACAGTCATCAAAGGTACAAAGGTATTCAGGTCCAGCGAAGGGTTGTTTGTACACAGCTCTTTAAATAATAGCATTCATTTATGTTATATTTACACGACATATAGAATCCAATCAAGCGCAAAGTATGAAACACAAGACTAAACACAATTCCATTACAAATATAAAGTCAAACAATAAGAACTAAAGGGCCAATGATATCAAAATGAAAGAGGCCATCCTAGGTGGGTTTACTTGTCTTAATAAATAATATTCCGATGCAATCAGAGTTCCTGACTAAGTAGTACATTTAAAAATTCAGGAAAAGTTCTACTGTTTACGAAGCTTGATTGTACACAAGACTTACTACTTTAGTAGATCAAAAGAGGCAAATCGATTACAAGAAGGATGTATATGATATTACAACTGTGGAATAATAATTTTCAATAATGTATCTGTAACTTGTTCCAGAAATGTTTTTCTGCTCATGCTTTCAGAATGCCTAAAGGCAAGAGCCCGTCTCCGACGTTTCATGCCTCTTTTTTAGGTCTTGGCTCCTGAGACAAAAAGGTTTTGATAAGCTTTCTCAGAAATGTTTACATACCTGTTTCAGTCTGAAGGTCATGTTCTCCCTTCCTCATGACTTTTCCCCACTGGAGACCCATGTGTATGAGTATAAATCTGTGCCCTGCCTTTGCTTGTCCACCATGCTGCAACACTTGCTTTGCTGGGCTGGAGGGGGAGCGGGGTGGTGGTGAGGGGGGGGGGGGGGGGGTATTGATTGAATTTATTATTCACAGAAACTTTGCTGCCATAATATAGAAGATCATTATCTTCCCACCAAAAAAGCATACTTCCATGGCCTTGGTATTTGACGTGTTTGCAAACCTAAATGTTATTGAACATCTAAGAAGTACAACAGAGAGCAGGCACAACCAGATCATCGGTGTTTAGGGTTTTTAGAAAGCATGGGGTAGTGCCTGGGAGTCATGAAAATCTGAGGACGTATGGTAGAAAAACGCAAACCTTAAAGATACAGTGAGGCACACAGGGGCTGCAGCCAAGGAGCACACCGGGCTGAAGGCAGAGAAAGGTCCCTGGGTTCAAGAAGTTGCTATGCAACACAAAGCAGGAAAAAATCAGCAAGAAATAAATCCACAACAAATACAAAATGTGGTACAATGTAGGGAATGCTTGTCAGATTAAGTCACCACCATCTCAAATCTACATGCGGAGTCATTCTCTTGGGCAGCCCATCTCTGGTGCTGGTGAGCGGTGTAAGTGGTCCAACAGACACTTGCAGATATGTGGTTCTGATGAGATTGATTGATCAGAAGTCTGCCTCCAACTCACAGTGAGGGATACCGTGAGCTCAGGGCCTCTTCAGCAGGGCAAGAATCTTACGGTGAATCCAGGGATGAAAAACCATGGCTGATGGCTTCCATGCAGGAAAAGGTCAGCAGCAACTGCAACAGAGAGCCAGGCTTAATCCGATCCCAGGAGCAACCTGACTACACACTCTCAATGCACTTCAGAACATGCAGGCCCAAGCACAGAAAATGTTTAAGAGCTCCAGCAAAGTAAGCCATTGGTAGACTTCATACTCAATGAAATTCATCAAGCATTGCACCAGCGATGACTTTTACGCAATGTTAATGAACAAATATTGTAGCAAGAGTGCGCCTATTGGCTTGAACATTTGGACAATGTTTTAGACAAATAGGCCACGGGTAAAACTATGACCCCCATACTATTTTACTGCAGCAACCCTGCAGCGCTCGGCCCAATGGATCCACTGGTTACATTTCCTGTGGGACTACTGGTGGGGAGACCAATAGGGCCTCTCAGGGCTCTCTTCTATGGGGTACAAGGGTGCACTCTGAGCGCACCAATATGCAATCTGGATGGATGGTCACTAATGATTGGGAACCCCTCATTTTTTGCTAAAAATTAAAAACATGTTGGGACATCAAGGGACCGAGAAAAAAACGGTGAGGACACAAGGAGCACAGATTGTTGTGGACGTTCGTCACCCTTCAAATATATTGTGGAACGCTGCATCATTCTGGTTGTATCAGATTCATCTACTATGCTGAAATATGGCAGTCATCTTTACCAAAATGATGGCTTTAGGAAGGGAACTATTGGAGACATTTACCTAAGATAGAGGCATTAAGGCATTGCCAGTAAACTTATACAGTGAACCAACTACTGAAGCAAAATCAGAAGGGCTGATTATCAGCCACAACTATAAAAATACATGCACTTAAAGAGTTCATTAAGTTTTCTACGCAGAGAATTGAAATTTACCATTTATTTGCTTCACAGGCTCTGGGAAGTTCCTTTTATCTCCTGCCTCCTCCACAAAATCACTCTTTTCCCTTACTCAAGGGGATAGCCCTCGTGCCATCCTTCTGCTCTTTCCCATCACTTAATGGAGGGAGAGTCCACTTTGTTAAACTTACCGGTCCAGTACACTGGGCTTTCCATATGGTCTCCTGGTGGTCATCTCTGAGCACCAAAATACTATATTTCTTTTGCTGTAATGTTCAAATCTTTACACGATTTTATTGCCTTCAAAAATTGTGTGCATGTTTAGCATTAGACATTTTTGTGACAATCTTTTTGTTGAACAATTTTCTTTCCATTATATTTTCATTGAAAACCTCTACTAATTGCCCTGGGCTCAGTTTCCAGTCTGCAGAGTTGGAGTGCTTAAAGATGATGGTCATCCTGGGTCAGTGACAGTAATTTACAGTCAAATTCTCTAAACATGAACATTTCTGGTAGACCCACAGATTTACTGAATGAGCATGCCCACCGTACTACCTATTCATTCTATTTGGGCATAAGTAGTACTTTACAAATCACCACCCCAGACACCACACTTATCCCCGATCGAACTGACAGCAGCTCGCATTAGACTAAGCCCAAGGACCTAAGATAGATGCCCTACCCGGGTCAGCCCAGTAGGCCCCACACACCGAGCCAAGACTGCCTGTAACTGCCCGAAATGGTTCCTCCCCACATGTACACAATCACACTGGGATGTCCCACTACGACCAGCCACATATTGGACTTCAGCAATACATATCCCCGCTGCCCCCCCTCACAACTTTCCCAGTTTACCCCGCCAAGTTTGAAGTTAATACTATCCATCGGCAGTTCCATAGCCGGTGATCATCCACAGGGAATGTATTCCTTTGCTATCACACTACATAGCGTCCATATGTCAGTATGGGGATAGGCATACTTCAACTTCCGGGAAACATGCCCATCACGGCTCTTACGCATGTCTATTAAAGTACTCGGACCTACTGAACAGGTAGCACCCAGAATGTACCACCGAGAAATGTTACTTGTACACTGTATGAACAGTTATTGCAAACCAGACCGTCAGTAGGTATTTTCTTCTTTGTCCTTATTGCGGACACGTATCGCTCTATTATGACTTTACTATGCCAATCTGCTATGTATGATGTTAAAAACCAATAAACAAAACAAAGTAGTACTTTACAAATATATTTCTCAAAAAACAGGGAGTTCTCAAGGACTCTTAGCATTTGCTAACCATAGTTGTTCAAGAAATCTTCTTAATTTCAACAGCTCAATAAAAGCGGCACCCCTCCCTGCCCAAAGATCGCCATGGTATTGTGGCTGAATCCCTATTACTGAAAAACAGATTAAAGCAAACACAACGTATACGCAAAGTATATTGGTCCACTGGTATACTAAATCACTAATACTGCAAGTGGTGCAAAACACTGCCATATATTGAACATAATATGGCACGCTAGGAAATCCAGGGGTATCTTAATTGTTCCTTTAACAATCAGTCTGAGTCAAAAGGCGGTAACAAAAAGATTTGATTCAAGCTGCATGCTCGATATTCCAATGGGTGCACAATTTAATACCTCATGCTAGGAGGATACTTTGTGTCTAATGTTCCTAGAAAAAATCTTGATTCAGCGGTTCATCTTTTGCTCCGAATACATATGACATGACGTGATAGCAGAAGCAATCAGACATTCTCAGTACATTCATCTCAGCTTTAGAACTTATTTCTCTTGGAAACTTCCCAGTTATTCAATTAAGGAAGTCCATAAAAATCTTTGGTTCACTGTGTTCTGATTTAGCTTTGCCTTATTTCCCATTGACCTGAGTGGTTCAGCACCCTGAGGCAATTTACTTTACCAAAACTGATCTACAAAATAAGAAACTTAAAAAAATAGCTAGGATTTGTTAAAGTGAGCTTTCTTTCAAGTGAGGCCACATTCATTGGTTTGTTGAACATGAACTGATCAGGTGAAATTATTATGAGCTAAAAGATGGATGTGTAGAAAGAGTGCAAGAAGCCCCTTCTGCTTTGTAAAGCAGCCATCTTGGCTTTCTATATCAGTCCACTCTTGATCTCTTAGTTCAATCAACGTTTAGATTTCCAGCTTAAGCTACTCAATGGCAAGGTGTGGTGATGGAAAACTGATTCCAGCCTCCCTGTCTTTCTATATGCTGTCCGATCGGGAACGACTAAGCTGAGGGACTTAACCGGGAATCTGCAACAGCTAGTTAAGTGGTCTGTGAAGGGTATATACATAATAAAGAAACATTTAAAATTTGAAATTTAAAATGGTCTGTAAATATGAAGGAATTTAAAATTGGAGGCTAGAAGTTTAGTTGGTAACTTTAGCTTGGGAGCAGTGCTGCTCATGAAGAAGAATCTAGTTTGGACAACTGTGGCCTCAACTGAAGCAATGGTATGCTCCAACAAAAAGAGATAATGCGTTGGTAGGATAAAAAACAACGTTATATGCTAGAGTCCAGGATAATATTTAATCTTTTAGAAATAAAAACACATTCTGGAACGCTCCAGCCTTCTCTATAAAGTACAATTTCGATTTTAGTCTTTTATTTGTTTGTGACTAAATACTATATTGTATAACCTGTAAATGCATTTGATGAATACTTCTTTGTTTACTTTTGTGTGTTGTGTTGGGGCTCAAATCATATACGTTGCTTAGGCTAAGGTCCTCAGGTTCCTGCGCTGTTTGGAAGAGGGTCCACAGTAGTCAAAAACTAAAGAATCGCTGGACTATAACAAGCATTCTAATGTGATTTTTAACATTATTTCTTCTGGACAAGATATTCCTAACCACTGTGAGTTTTTGAACAATGTATCTTTCGCTAAGTGAGGATGTTTAAGAGCAGTTATTCAGTACTGACAAAGTGCAAAGGAGAGTTCACCTCTGATGACCCGTTATCATGGCTCTCAGAAGGTCCTTGTAATCATAATTTTGCACTGAAATTGTATCTTACATTATGAATAGAACTCCTTTATAGCTAACGTGGTCTCTCTGTTGAAACCCGGCAAGGATCCAACTTCTCCCGGTTCCTACCGACCGATTGTACAACCTAAACACAGACTATAAAATTCTGCCCAAAATGTTGGCAAATAGGTTGGCCCCACTAGTCCCCGGCTTGGTACATTCCGATCAGAACGGGTTTGTCCCACACCGCAATCCTGCTTTCGACATACAATGCTACTTCCGGATAGCAGAGTACGCCCCTATCGATTGGCCTCGCTCGGGTGCATAGTTTTGGACCTTGAGAAGGCCTTTGATTCGCTAGCCTGGAACTTCTTTTTCGCCGTCCTGGCCCGGTTTGGATTGGGACCCTACTTTATTAGTATGATACAACTGCTATATCATCATCATCCGATGGTCCGGGTTCGAACGGGACCCTATATTTCAGATCCCATTCAGGTGCGCCTGGGGACCCGACGGGGATGCCCGCTGTCTCCTCTCCTGTTTGCGCTAGCAGTGGAGCCGCTGACGGCACATGTCCGTGCCCACGTTGACATGGGTATTACTTTGGGAGATGGCGTGCACATCATTTCATTATATGTAGACGACCTGATGTTTTATGACCTAACGCACTTCGCACAAGCCTTGGGATTGCGGGTTAACGCTGCAAAGTCCATTCTTTCACCGTTCCTACAGGAGACTCCAAACCCGGGATATGCTCTTGGGGGAACTCCGGTAGCATGGTCCACTGACCCTTTTAGATATTTGGGGGTGCGTGTCTACCGTACTAAAGTAGACTTATTTGAAGGGAACGTACTTAGAGCCACCACAGCCATCCAGTCAAAAATAAATTTCTGGAAAACCCTTCCGCTAGCAATCTCGGGGAGGTTTGCTCTTGTCAAAATTGTGACCCTGCCCCGCCTCCTTTACTACTTCACCCCTCTGCCTCTTATTATTTCCCCTCCATTCTTCCGTCAATGGCAAAAGCCTGTGTGGGACTTTATTTGGGGGGGCATCGAGACATAGTGTGTCTCTGGGGAAACTATATTTACCTGCAGAGCCGGGGGAACTGGGGGTGCCTAATTTTGAGCACTACTACTTAGCCTCTCAGCTGCAATGGGTTGCTCGGTGGGTCACATCTCGGTATTTGGTGTACAAAGCTACATTACAGCTCCCAATAGCTCATCATGTCTTACTGTAAGTTTTTCATCCATGTACGAAGCCCAAGCTCCCAGAGGCGCTCTTACTCACAGTAGCCTATAAATATGTTCGCCAGAGCCTTTTCCTCACCAGAACTACCACCCCATATGCGCCCGCTATCCCATTATTAGGAACACCATGAGGTAATATTCACACCACATCAGCTGAGCTACGACACTGGACCACAGAGGGAATTCATGACATGGGAGATCTTTTTCAAGATGGCGCACTTATCCCTTATAAGGAACTCATAGCGGAAGGGAACTTACACCCGGGACAGTTTTTACTGCACCGAGCACTTATAGCCTCACTGTCTTCTAAGTGGGGTACATTTGCTCAGGGACCACCTACACACCACACACTGCAATACCTTCATGTGATGGGAACTGGGGGAAATTTGACGCGATGGTTCGCGTCCTCCCTTCGTCAGCAAAGGGACGCCAACCTGACTTCTCTGCCGCGGCACTGGGAGGGGGCCTTGGGGAAAGCATTCACAGATAGGGAGTGGATAGCTGCCCGGGGTAGTCCGACATACATCTCGCGTAATCAGCGGTTTAAGCAAATTCAATTCTTTGTGTTACACCGGGCTTATCTCACCCCAGCTCAAGTCAATAAGTACTTCCTCAGAGCGGATGCGTCCTGCTCTCGATGCCGTCAGCTAGATGTGGACATTCTCCATATGTTGTGGAGTTGCCCTGCCCTAGAAGACTATTGGAGCAGCCTGGCAACCAAACTAGCCACTTGCACATCTTGCATTGTCCTGGCCAGATGGGAGGTACACATACTACAACTGTTCAGCAGGAATAAGAAACACAGGGCTACCACCTGCTTTCTTGATTTGGGACTAGTAGTCGCAAAACGCTTGATCACCAAGCGATGGAAATCCCCCCTGGCACCTCACACATTAGCACAGCACCGGTCCCTGCTCAACTGGGCTAGGGCAGAGAAGGTGGCTCTGTGTAGGGAGGACCTACTCGGTATCAGAAAGTTCCCCCTAGCATCTCAATGGGATGCTATGGTGTCGAAGTTACAGGTCATAGTCACGGGCACCGGAAAGCCATGAGACGATGACCAGGACTGCTCCCCAGCGCTCACCCTTCCTGGGCACATGGGTTGAGTAGCACCGATTCCCTGGGCTGTATGTCCCCGCTTCATATTGACGCTGTCATTGAGCTCTGTTGGTGCTGGTCCACTCTATTATCCCACATACGGCAGCAGGTCTCAAGCGACTCTCTTACCCCTCCTTTGATTAAGTTGTTCTCATTTTGTTGTACCCTATCTCTGCAGGATGTCTAGAACGCCTAAAAGACAGTTCAGTGGTGAGACTCTCTGACATTGATAAGTCCCCTATACATACACTGTCACAAGTCTTCTCTCGGTATCCTATTGAATGGCTCACCTATTTACACTGTGCTGTACTTGATATCGCATCACTTGAATGTAGCTATTCATGGTGTCTATGCATTGTTCATGTTGTATGTTTAAAATGAGAACATGTCAATAAAAAAAGATTTAAATAAAATGAATAGAACTCCTTTATACTCAGGTTTGAACATTTAGATTTCATTCAGCATCTCAGGAGGTAGCATCCAAGTAGTGTATTTGTTCTCAAATTATGCTCTGCTCACATCCTAGGATATTTGAAAAAGGTGTGTGCATTGGGCAGCTCTTCCTAAAGTCTATCGAGCAGATCATGAAAGTGGATTGGGAGATCACCAAAACAGTACACTGTGAACGAAGAGCCAGTAACCGACAGACAGATCTTTTATTATTCCTACTACAAACCTTGTTCTGTGCTTTTGTTTCTTGGGACCACCAATTTGGGCAATGTTCAGTTAAATTAGCAGTTGTGTAGGTAAGTTCCACATTGGGGAAATATTTACTTTCAGTTTCATAATATACTTTCTTAAACTGTGCAGGGATCATTAGACTCGACCTCAACCTGTTACTCTGGCATGTACGGTAAAGGTAGAAGAAGAACTCATTCCCTTACTGACATCAGTATTGCCTATTGCATGACCGTTGTGTACTCTACACGACAAACGTTGGCTGTCCGGATACAATATACCGAACACGGCCTAACATAGATGGATGTCTTTCTCACACTCACAAGTTTGAAGTTTGTTACTAATTCTACCTGCGACCTACAGCGAACTCAAGCTCACTGCTATTACAAGAGCCGTATTGGACACTTTTTCATCATTTGCGATGCTGTGTCTGTTTAGAACCACCTAAGATGACCTGATATATGACTTTGCCCTGAGGAAGCCTGTAACAAGGCGAAGCAAGTTGGCTGTGCCTATCTGTATTCCGTGAAAAATAATTTGATTAAAGGGTTACAAAAACACGCAAAGCATCTACTCGTCTAATTGCCTCCTAGTGTTCTATGTGCTAATTCTCTCATCGGTACTTTGTTTTGTTGCCTATCAGTTGTGTCTAAATATATCCAATGTATGAGCAACTGGTAGCTGGTCATTAGAAGTGGGCAACAATTGCATAAGACACAAGAAACACTTCTGGTAGTGCGGTAACGGGTCCCCTAGCTGCCAATATTTGTTAAATTTGTGCGTGCATGCATGCTGTGAATGGGTGTGTGCCTGTGTATATCTATGCGTGTGTGACCAACCCCACACCTGCTGCACATTACGGGCTGTCACTGGAGCCACATATCTCATACAGTTAAAAAGCACAATGGTTCACAACTGGACTTTAAATGAAATAAATGGACAATAATTTCATTAAAGCATTTAATTATTAAGCCAAATTTTGATTCTTGATTTGATCATTAGCTTTTTCTTCATATACAGCCAGAGCTTGATATACATTGTTGAATTTTAAGTACACATACAGTTATCAGATTTGAGAATACAGTCAATACATATCTCGCCCTATGTCGCCAGTTAACAATTATGGTCTGACTTGAGCTAGAGTAATGCTGCTAATATTGAGATAAATACACTGTAGTCACAATCTCTCAGGTCAAGTGTATGCAGTCATTGGGTGGTCTCAATGTGTCATGAATGTGGTCTGTACCTGGACAGTATGTTTTAGAAATCGGCACTGGTTACATATCTACTAGTATACCGCCAGAAACAGAAGTTCAAATGACTATGACATGTGGCCGGGCCCTTAGAATCGACCACAGAATCTTAACTTTTTTTACCCCTTGACTGATGCACACAAACTATTCGCTCTTCAGAGATCTCCTTAAATTAGAGTTACTTAAACAATGGGCCTGATTGACAGGTCTCAAGCAGCCCGCAAACAATATTTAGGATCAAGACATACTGACTAAATAATTTCAACCTAAGATCCTTTTATTGATGGGCTGGAATTCAACACCATACGATCCTAGGCATTTAGCAATACCAGCCCCTACCAATCACCTCTCTCAACCACTGACTGCATAATATAAGGGTCCCTTGAATAAGCCTCCACCTTCTCCCTCTCAGGGTGCAAGGATGATTACACATTATTAACACAATAATTTAAGCTGGATCTAGCTCTAGGGTTGCAGACCAATAAACAGTTCCATATTTTCCCTCCAATTAGGACAGGACAATTAAAAGAAGGAGTTTATCCCAGTTAACTCTAATACGGAGATTGACAATCTCTGTATAAAAATAATATTATTGGTCGAATCAAAAATGCCCACTTATAGGCCCAGTCGCAACAGAGGAATTCTATGTTGGATCATGACAAAAGTGACAGTTTCACAACCTGAGACCTTTTTCCGTAAATGATGAAACTATCATACTTCTTAAAGAAAAGTAGATAGCAAAACCTACACTTGGGGGCCTATTAGGATGGCGGGCGGACTTTAGTCCGCCCGCCACCCTTGCGGTGCTGGGACCGACCGCCAGTGGTGCGGCAGCCCCGCACCTGCAATTAGGATGCCACCGCCACCGTGGCGGTGGCATCCTCCATTCCCAGCATTGTGGCGGGCGGTGCTCACAGCACCGCCCGCCACAATGCTGGGAATGCACTGTGTGCATTGTCATGCACAAAGTGACAGGCACCGCGCGGTGCCTGCCACCTTGTCCATGACAATGTAGGGGGGTATCATAGGTACCCCCCATGTGCACCCCCACCCCCCCAATACCCTGAAAGCACAATCTGCATGCCTTTCTGTGGGCTGCTTCCCGCTGCCTTCCTAATATGGATGGCGGTGTCTATCAGACACCGCCACCATATCAGGCCCATTTTTCGCCCGGTCACCAGACCGTCCTCCGGGGTGCCCCCGCCATACTAATATGGCGGGGAGGAAATGAGTGGCGGGCAGGGGGTGTGGTAGGGCGGATTGCCACCGCCATGCGGGCGGTGGAGATCCGCCCTACATCCTAATCGACCCCTTGGTGTTTATCCTATGTTGAACCCAACATACCTACTCATATTAAAAAACAGCACTGGCATAACTAGTAGGTCACACCCTTGTAATGAAAGGGTCAAGCTACTGGTTTTGTCAATGTTTGTTTATAAATAATTGTTAGGAAAAAAGTAAAAGAAAAAATTAAAAGTACTAATTGTAAAGAAAACACATATCTTAAGGTAACTGTTCACTAAATTCAATGTATTTAAACTTTATAAATTACAGTTTATTTTCAAATACTTATCACCCAGGAAAACTCTGAACAGAATGTAAAACATGCTTTGGTAAAGCCAAAAGGTCTGGAACTGGCTGCCAGCCTTTCTGTTTTTTCAGTTTTGATTTGTCATTGGGCTGGTAAAACATATTTCTGGGGGAGGTAGTAGACTTGCCAAGGTGAACAAAAATCTTCTTAGTGCAAAAGCATCTTTCGGTCTTCAAAAGCATACTATAGCCAGTATAAAATATAAACATAAACTAAAACCAACAATATATTTTGGGTACACCAAGATAATGAAGGGCACTACTTTATGAATGGATGTGTTCCTTGTGAAAGAGAAGAGTGTCATAATTCACAGTGAAGTGAGCCAGTGGCTGAAGTGGACTGACCCATTCCCCCATGCAGTATGCTGGAGTGGGCAGAAGAAAATGTGCATGACACAACAAAAGACCAACGGATGAAGAGGGCTGGCTGAAAGGGCCAGAAGTAAAAATGAGGCAGTTGTTTAACATATAAAGAAAAATACTTGGCAAGCCATAATGTACATTCCAGAGGATTCTAACCTGAAACAAATGCTCCAGCCATTTGTTGCTCTGTCGCAGCCCAACAAACAGATGTGCCTCCAGGTGAAGAAACGTCTCAATTCAGTAATGTTAAGTACATTTTAGCCTCAAATGCTAGCTGAGTGCTGTAGCCTACCCATCCCCCAGCGGCATAAATACTGCCTTTGTGTGCCAGTCCTGGGCTTTCATGCAACATGCAAACTGCAAAAGATAAAATCAAACCAACCAAGTAAAATCTGCTCCTAAGTTAAAGCCCAGCATGAATATACCTGTTACAGTTGGGGTATATAGAGGGAATCAGCACATAAACAAATGTATTCTTCTGGAATGGTAAAAGAAAAAGGCAAAAGGTAGTTCCCTGATGTGATCCTTGGAAGGATGAAAGTCATCTAAGCAAAAGGATGATAAACAAGCTATGCTCCAGGGAAGGTACAGACATAAGAAGAGTAAGGAAAGTAATTGAATAAAAAGCAAGCATATGAGATTGACAGGAAGGCCAACCAATGATAAGAAATAGGCTGACCCAAAGGCCAATGTAAATATTGGTATTGCACACAATAGGTCCCTGACAACAGACAGCTAAAGCCACCAGTAGGCAAGAAATAATGAGAAGGGTAGTTCAATTTAATACAATGAAATCGTAGAAAATATACTTTGAGTCCAGACGGAGATAACTTTGAGCATCCTCTTTGGTCAGGGTAATTTTGCCCCAGGTATGGCAGAAATAGTTGCAAAAAGAATTTTGATCCGGTTTAGCAGTATGGTTTACATTAGGACCCACATGCAATGGCTCTTGCTCCTGTTTTGTCCTCTAGGAAAATAGGAGACAATTCAGGTAGGGTACAAATGGAGTTATAATGGTATACCAAAGAGAAAGGAGCTTAGAAAGCAGAATATTGCGCATTGAGAACAGTACACAGTGAGGTGATTACTGGGGGAGAATGTTGCAGACAGGAAAGTGTATTGAATGAAAGGGTAAAATGGAGCCCATGGGGAAGTGGAGATTACAGAAGGAAGAAGTGAAAAGACAGGAATGCAATTCAGACTGGTTAGAATAGATCACACATGTGGCTTCATGACCACTTTTTTATGGAAACTGAGCCACAGATACTATCTTCTGCCACTTTTCAAAGTATTCTTGGGAGGGTGAATCCCCCAAACCACTGTGAAGGGTTACGGTTGCCTGGCACAACACAAATCATTGTATGTTTTGTTAGGGACCTCTGCATTTCAAAGTTCACCAGTCTCCCTGCCTCTTACCTTTTTTGCATGGATTCTGTTCCTCTTACATCGTTGTCTTTTGCATTCAGTGCCCTTCACCTCACTCTCTACCACCTTTTTTGCACTGATTCTACACATTACATCTATCTCTCCTCTTCCCCAGTCTCCCTTTCCACAAGGCCAGGGCTTTAAGTGGGCTGAAAAAAGGGTGGGTCTATAAAAGGGGTGTGGACTATGTAATTAAGGGCGTAACTTAAACACATAATTTACATTTCTGTGATTCCCATAGTGTTCCATCTGACTGTTATTTTGGTTCATCTCTGTGCTTTCTGCGACTGAATCCAGAAATATTACACAACAACTGACATACACCTAAAAACAGCCAGGAGTATTGGTTTTGTCAATGGTTGTTAGCTGTTTAAGCTAAATAAGTAACAACAACAAATTATTTTACTTTCACCTTATTGTTTTGACCAATAAGTAGCTCCTTCACACACATTTGCATAGAATCACAACTGGAATGCAGGACGATTGCTATTTGTGCTCTGCAGAGAGGCCATATTTTGAATGATCATGTAATCTGAACACCTTTTTGACCCACAGACAGGCACAGTGTGAAATGTGTACTGCCTGCAGCCTCAACTCCAAAGTGCTCAACTGTAGCCTGTTATAAACACCTGAAGGCGACTCAGTACAAAGGGTGCATCAACCAAGAGTCATCAACCAAGAGTAATATGCTATGAAATGAAATACAGAAACACACATGCTGGAAAAAGCTAGCACTCTTGGGGAATGCAAGATTAAGTAAAGCATGTGAAATATAAACATGAACCAAATCACTTCCATGGGTTACCCTAACATCAGGGCCACTGGAATTATGCAGCAGGAGAGGGCTAAATTATGTGGCAGGGTGAGTAAATTATGTGGCAAGAAAAGGCAAATTATGCGGCATAATGTGGCACATTTTGAAATAGTATTACTTTTTTTTGCCATTTTTAAACTTGGTAACACTGTTTGGGTCTTGCTTGCACCCCATTAGTACTAATTTAACATCCAAATTTAGCAGTGGGAACAGAAAGTTGACTATTCCAGCTTTTCGAAGTGCCTTCCCACATGCAGAAAGACGCGTTTAGGAACTTTTGAACCGTTTGAGATGGAAAGCAATTTTGTTGTTAAAATCTGAAGATTATGCAGCTGATGATAGATTATGTGGCAAATGCGTCAAATGCATAACTATGCATAAATCGCTGCCACCGCACAATCACATAATTCCAGTGGTCCTGCCTATCGTGCAGCATCCGACTGGGATAGAAAATAGGCCCCGGTACCAATATAAAAGGGCCCACCATTAGTGAGTTTGTTAGCTAGAAAAGTGTCCTATGTTTGCAAACTAGGGCAGTTTTCAACTTGTAAAGACATGCTGTTTTTTGCAAGGTATGGAAGGCTGCACTGATTTGAGTTTGCAGGCAATGTTTGCTTTAATATCATAAAAATCAACAGTAAAAACCGTCTCACCTGACCATAAGGCAGGTCAACAACTAGTCAAACAAAACGGGCTACATACTGACCTGAGAGCAGGGCTTTAAGTGGGTTTGAAAAAAATGGGGGGTGGGGGGGGGGGGGTTCTTTCAAAGGGGCATGGCTGATGTAATTACGGGTGTGGCTTAAAAACATGTAAACTATATAAATCTGTGCATATCATAGAGTGCCGCCAGACATGTATTTTGCTGCTTCATTCATGCCTCCAGATAATTATTACAACAAGTATCATTACACCTACAACAAGCCAGGACTATTGGCTTTGTCAGTGGGTATTAGTTGCATAAGATGAATAAGCAACATCTACGGCTTTTGGTGGTTTGCGGCTTTGTCTTTTATAATTCTTATTCTTGAGTTTGTGCTTTGCCTTTTTGGTTGTCCTGATTGGCTTTGTACATCACAATGTAGTAATGAAGGGAAGCGACGATGAGGTATTACTTTAATTACTTTACCGGTAATTGCATTACTCTGAGTCATCTTCCCTCGCTTCTGGTCATTATGTCCCTCCCTCCCTCCTACGTGGTCCAGGCGAACCAATTAGGGGTGGTGCTGGGTTACGTGGTATATTCAGGAGGATTTGAGGAGAAGGGGTCTAATTATTGCATGGAAAAATCAGGTGGTCTGGGTGTCTGGTGAGGCAGGATTGCCTTAATGTAGTAATCAATAGAAGCGAGGTAAGACGTCAGCCAATTGTGATTGCCATTTAGGATGCATAGATTCTCTCGTTTCTTGGCTCCAGTGCCACGCTCCCAGATTCAGCAGTACCTTGGATTGCTGAGGATGAGGGCTCTCCTGGGGTTTAGGGCTTTCCTTCTGCGAGCTGGGACAGAGGTGCAGGGAGGGTGTCCTACCTTGCCACCATATTGACTCCGCCCCTACCAAATTTCTATTAGACAAAGATGATGTAGCCTTCTTTCTCCAATAACAGAAAAAAACTTTATGAAAATATCAAGCTAATAATTAAAATGATTTAAAACTACATAGCAAACTTCACTCAAACTTAAACATATTTGAATGTAAAATTGATGCATGCTTAGAGAAGGACAAGTAGAATATCAGAATAGTACTTAAAGTATAACAAGGCAGTAGGATATACTTTATCATATGGCAAAAATACATTAAATAAAAGTGTTTTATGTACTTAAGATCCTAACAACAAATTAGTGTATTTATTGAAAGTGGCATTCTGAATGTTAGCGCCGTAATGAACATAGCTCTAAAATATTTTAAAAGATGATATATATTTTTTAATTTATGCTACGGTAGGGTCACTTTTTGTTGTATTGAAGCACTGACTTGCTGCTATGTGTGTTATTTTATGACTTGTTTCATCATCAGGCGCACAACACCCATTGGGCAGAAAGGGCTTCAAACCCCTGGGCTGCCCGGGCTGGGGTTGGTGCCTGCCAGCCTGACCTTCAAGTAGGGTGGCCAACCGTCCGTAAATTTCACGGACCGTCCGTGATTTGGATCTCATATCCGTTATCCGTGATGATCCCTTTTACGGACGCCTTTTGTCTGTAATTTTGGGCATTGCCGGGAGCAGTGCTGTTCCCCATGGAGAAGCCTCCGCTCCCTACCACTCATACTCGGAACACAAGAGCAGCCCCACCCCGCTCATTGTCATTCTTTATGCTGGCTGATGATTGTCACATACAGAATGACAATGGGCCAGTCTGGGCTGTTAAAGCATGTGGTGGGCCTCCTCCTGCCTTGGTCTAGGGCACGACATTCTTAACAGTACATAAAGAAAAATGTTGCATCTAATGAGTTGAAAGCAAAGTACAGAATCCAGTTCATGAAAAGATGCCAGCGAATGAAGGTAAAAAGTAGTGGTTATGGGTCTTTCACAGTCTCATCATTTTAGAACTGAAACATTTTCAATATATAATACAACAAAGGCATAGTTCCTGCTTTTTTATTTTATGCTACTAACAACGACCGGCAAAGCCAATAGTCCTGGCTTGTTGTAGGTGTGATGTATATATCTGGATGCAATAACAGAAGTAGTAGAATACCAGTCGGGCAGAAACACTATGCTAAGCTCAGATTTTTAGATACTGTGTTTTCAGGCACGCCCTTTGGAGAGACCCGCCAAGTTTTTTCAACCCACTTAAAGCCCTGGAAACAACACCATGTCACGGTCACCTCAGGTCCTGGCACTGGGCATCATGCATGAATCATGACTTCCAAGTTTTCAGATTGCCTATGTGCAGGGGCACAGTGAACCCTTCCCGCCCCACCTCTTGCTTTGAGAGCAACAGCAAGGGGGAAGTTCTTGATGGGCCTCAGATGTCTGTAACTCTGCAGACAAGGGCTCAGCTAATAAGAGAAGCAATGGGTAAATAGCTGGATGGTTTAGTGAAAGGATGTGTAGATGAGTGAAAGGGTGAATGGATGGATAATGAAAGAAAGGATGGATGGATGAGGGAGTGGAAGGATACATGAGAGAAAGGGTAAATACATAGATGGATGGGCAAAAGGGTGAATGGATGGGTAAAAGGTGGATGGATGGGTAAAAGGATTTGTGAAAGGATGGATAGATGAGTGAAAGGGTGGATGAAGGGCGAGTGAATGGGAGGATGGATGAGTAAATGTAAATGTAGTTGAGCTTATATAGCGCACAGCTACCCGCTGTGGGTTTCCCGGCGCTTGCTTAGGGAACCCGTCCTGGTATTCGCCTGTGAGATAGCAGGGTATCCACAAGGTGAAAGTCAGGCATCCCGCCGCGAGGGGCCGTTGTGGAGATTAAGCAAGCTATTGCCCAGAGTCGCAGAGTGTGAACCAGTGAGTCGAGGAGGCACCGGGGCGAGAATTATCGAGTCCGTGGAATTTTTAGTCCAAGACCCGCCGAGGCGGGGAATTGAACCCTGGTCCAGGACCGATCTCAGCTTCCAGCTCTGCCGCCTCTAACCCCTGAGCCACACTTCTCCACTCATGAGTGAAATGATGGATGGATTGATGAATTAATAAATGAAAGGGTGGGTGAATGGATGGATGGATGAGTGAGAGGGTGGATGTACGGATGGACGAGTGAGTGAAAGGGAGGGTAGATGGGCAAAAGGATAGTTGGATGGATGGAGGGGTGAGTGAAAGGGTGGATGGATGAGAGAAAGGATCGATGCAGAGTGATAGGCTCAAGGGATGGATTCTTGAGTGGATGGATTGTTGGGTGGATGGATCGGTGAAAGGATGGCTAAGTGAAAGGGGGATGGAGAGAGAATGGAAGGATGGGTGGATGAGTGAAATTATGGTTGGATGATTGACAGGATGGATGGATGAATGGGTGTATGTCTGAGTGAAAAGAACGATGTAAGGATGGATGAGTAAAAGAATGCATAGATGATTGAAAGGGAGGGTGAAGAGCTGGAAGAAAGGATGGATGAGTGAAATGGTGAATGGATGGATGAATGGACAGATGAGCAAGTGAAAGGATGGCTGGAAGGGTTGAGAGGGTAAATGGTTGGATGGATGAGTGAATGGATGGATGGGTAAAAGGATGGATGGGGTGAAAAGATGTATAGATGATGGATGAATGAGTAAAAGGGTGGATGGAGGGATGGATAAGTGAAATGATGGATGGAAGGATAGATGATGGATAGGTTTGGAAATGGTTGAATAGGTTTAAATATGGATAGGCACACAGATGGAAGGACAGAATGAATGGTGAAAGACTGAATGATGGATGAAAGAATGAATGGATGCCACACCCCGGGTGACTCAACCCACCATCCCAAACTGACTCATGACGTCAGGCAGCAAGTGTGGAACTTTGGCTTGAAATGCTCCTTCTGCCTACCAAAAAGCAGAAACGAATTCCTTGTACGGCGCCGTGGTGCCACAAGAGACGTTCCACTGTTGTGCCACTGGGTGGTGCTGCGCTCATGCCACCGGGAAACAGCGCAAGCAGCCTTTCACCTGCCCGAGGCCATGAGAGATGCATGAGGGCATGGCACCATGCAGCCCTTCTGCCGGGAAAGGCGGGCAAGACTAAATAACCTGCACTTGCAGACAACGGCACCGACGTGACTTGAGTCCCTTACAGCACAAATGTTTTTTTATTTTAACGTTTTGCACCCCTAAGAATATTGCGCCGGGGCAACCATCCCTGTGGCCACACCCACGCTACTACGCTACTGCCTACCAGTATGGATGACATCTGACTTTTACACCTTGTAGCCCTCAATGTCTTAAGTAACATTTCCTATACATTGACTTTCACATTTATGAGTCATTGTCTCTATATAATATGTGTGTGATGTAACACACTTTGACACCCTGCCGTGCATACTTCGGACAAGTAGCACTATAAAAGAAATTAAATACACATGAGAGAGGGTCTATGTGAAGATGTGGGGCACCTTTGGAGGGTGGTAGCAAGGCCAGACTGGCTGTATCCGCATCAGGCATTTTCCTGGGAGGCTGAAAGGGTGGTGGGGGCAGTTTTGATAGTGGGGGCTGGCACAGCAAGTTTCTTGTATATTCAGCAGTTTTCATGCAACAATAAAAGTCGCACGATAACTCTGTTTACTAATGTACCTGCTAGAGAGAGATGGGAGTTTCGTTTAGTGGCAGTTTTGAATCCTCTAAGGAAGCCAGAGGGTTAATATACCTGCTGCAAAGAATGTGTACCATGCATATCAAAGAACAGTATTCTATGTGCAGAGCTCAGTGGGTCACTGCCTTTGTCCCTGAGATTATTTTGTTACTGTACAGTTCTTAAATTACATATGTAACCTAGCACAGTGAGCTATGAACTGCCATCAGAGAGCTGCATCCAAGCTGCATGGTACAGGTTACAAAGTTATGTTTTCTTCCCAGTTTTTCATTATCCTGATGTTGTTAAAAAAGGTTTGTTTGGTTAGTAATAAATTCTTATTATTAAAGTCAACGCTAACTACTGTGTTATGTTCTGAATCCTGAGTTTGAGCTCCTTCAGACCACCAGTATGGGGGACGTGCATCCTACACCTTGTAGGCCCCGTTGACTTATGTAACATTTTCTATACACTGATTTACACATGTATGATTCATTGGCTCTGTATGTGTGTATGATGTAAAGAGCTCTGGCACCCTACACTGGTATGAGAGGCGCTATAAAAAAATGATACATGTGAGAAAGAGGCACTGTTGGCGATAGTGAGAGGATCACTGAAGAGCCCCATTAAAGATTGTCATATCCTGGTACATAGTAAACTCATCATTTACTATGCTGTAGAAGCTAATACAATTGATATATAAGGACAAATGTGTTGTAGAATGTACCATGTTTGTCCAAATGTTCTTGTGGGTGGGAAAACAAAAGCTGTAAGCTGTCAGTTTGTTTGTAACAGTTAGGAAATCACAAATGGACCACTTGCTTGTAATTCAAAAGTGTGCTGGAAACAGAGTTTTAATAGGATCAAAACAATCAAGACACTTTACTTGGTGATGTTCAAATGATACATATTTGCTGAAACCACATTTCCACACATTAGTATTTGTGTGCTATATAGTTTTATCAGTAAAACAGCATGTTAGCATTTTGCTTCCATTCAATAGAAAATGTTCTGTACGTAAAAGACAGTGCCTACTCCTGCCCCGCAATTATGCCTTAACAGTGTATACGGGTCTTATCCATTACTCAGTACTGTACCAGCCCCTATGCAAGTCATCACCAGCTGAACAGAAATGGAATCCTTGAAACGATCTGACACATAAAGCTGGCCACTCGGACGACCGCACTCTAGTCCAGCACTGCAGGTCCCAATTAGCTACATCCTATGCATTCCGCTTTACATCTCACAATGGCACGGATGTGTCTGTAAAACGTACCTTTTGTCACAAAGATTTGTCCTGAATTTTGACCTTTTGTACTGAATTTTTGTGCTAAATTTGGACCCTTTGTCCTGAATTTTTACACACACCGTCCTGAATTTGCACCCATGTCAGTTGGTCACCCTACCTTCAAGTCAGTCACTCCAAAGCAGTCACCTAGACTTGAAAGACGTCTGTTTAAAGCCAGGTGTACTGTCGTTCTTTCTTCTTTCAGGTGCCCACTTTTCATTCACTGCTCTGCTTAAACCACTCTTAATGGGGCCATGGAGGAGGTGTGAAAGCAGCAGCAGTGATCAAAGCTCCTGTTATCAGATCCTGCCCCATCCCCAAATGCACAACAGGGGTGCCCTGCAACATCCTCATTGCAATAAAAGCTGCACAGTAAGCACCCGTCACAGGGCAATTTAGACAAAGATAGTGATATGATATGCCTGAAGGATTTTCCATTGGGAAGAAAACTTTCAGGAAATTAGAATTGTGCATGGCATTGCAACATAAATATTTGTAGTCTTTTCTTCTATTTTCTTAGTGGCCCGAGACCAATCCTAAAGTGCAGTGCAACATGAGTTGCAACAAATATATAAGACCATGACAAAAGCGGCTTGGAGTGCGATCTAAATGTAATAGAAAACATTTCAAAAATATTTATCTCGATATAGATACCTTTTACATAGAGTTGGATGAGCCAGCAAATTAACAGGGAGAACAGACCGAGCGAAGGATATGATTTGACTCTAAGGGGTCGATTAGGATGTAGGGCGGATCGCCACCGCCCGCATGGCGGTGGCGATCCGCCCTACATCCTTACCCGCCCGCTACCTATTTCCCCCGCCATATTAGTATGGTGGGGGGGGGGACCCCGGCGGACGGAAAGACTGTCCGCCGGTCGACTAGTTGACCGGGCGGAAAAGGGGCTATATATGGTGGCGGTGTCTGCTAGACACCGCCATCTATATTAGCATGGACAGCGGAACATGGCTTTCCATGGCGGAGACCCCGCCACGGAGAGCCATGCGGAGTCTGCTTTCGGGGGCCCGTTGCGGGCCCCCAGAGTATTGGGAGGGTGCACATGGGGGGTACCTATGGTACCCTCCTGCATTGTCATGGACATGGTGGCAGGCACCTCGCGGTGCCTGTCCCCTTGTGCATGACAATGCACACAGTGCATTCCCAGCATTGTGGCGGGCGGTGCTGTGAGAACCTCCCGCCACAATGCTGGGAATGGAGGATGCCACCGCCACGGTGACGGTGGTATCCTAATTGCAGGTGCGGGACCGCCGAACCACTGGCGGCCGGTCCCAGCACCGCTAGGGTGGCGGGCGGACTTAGTCCCCGCACCATCCTAATCAGCCCCTAAGAGTCCGTGCATGATTCAAACAATTAAAATGTTTGTCATTTCAATTGTGCAACAAAACATTATACAAAAATATAATAATGTCATCCAAAATTCTAAATAGTACAGTTCTTTAAAATGTAGTGTTTCACCTTAGTATATCAGATTATATCACTGCATTGACGAGTATTTATTACAAGAGATAGTTTTTATCATTAACATTCATGCCACTCCACCCTAACAGCAATGCCATTACTGAATTCATGGCCTTATTTATGAGGTCACTGCATTACTTTTGCACCAGGGAAACTGGTACATGCATGACGCAGGGCTCTCATTTCGATTTAGATGCAGCACAAAGCCCCTTTGCATGGTTTTGAATGGCCTCATAAATCTTGACTAAGGCGATGCAGCACAAATCACTGTGTTGCCTTACTCTGCGCCCCAGAGGCCTTGCAGTGGGGTTTCTAACGCAACAACAATGGAATTTGACGCTGCCCCTGATTTACAAAGTCATGTAAACCTGGAAAAGTGCCAAATTCGTACGCTTCACATGATGACGCGTAACGAGGAGAAATATGTTCATTTCTCCTCATTGTTTCCTATTTCTATGTGTGCTGCATTCTGCAAGGTGTCCTGTTGCACAGCCCGATGCCAACATCCAATAAATAAGCCACTAAGAGGCAAGACAGTTGTCATGTGCTCCCCAAATTTGGCCTAGATTATTATTATACATGCAGAAGAATTATAGACTATTAAATAAAATGCAAGATGTTTTTTATACAGTGCTCAAGTATTTCAAGGTGCTGCCATGTGCTATAATAAAAGGAGGTATGGTGCAATTAAATATTGCCTAGGATCACACCATTTAGTCAAGCATGATAGCTGGGATTTAACTCCGTTTTTCTGGTTTCCCATTGTGAACTTCAGACACTAGATGGCTATTACTTTCTACTGTTTTACATCACAGGTCAATGCTTTGTTTTTAATTCTTGCTGCATGAGTTTAGAGTGTGAGTGGCTGCGAAAAGCCTCATGCAAACTTGGCTCTTTTTGGTCTTAAGGGTCTAAGAGGACCTCAAGGTGTGCCAGAGCAAGGAATCTATCTCGAGCCTGGCTTGAACATTCAGTCACTCAACCAACTCAACTTTCACAGAGACCTAAAGCCCGCCGGACATGGATTTGAATTCCAACAAAGGCTTCTTACCTTTTCATCCTCCTGGGATCGATACAATACCTAACCCAATCTTGCAAAACTATAAAATATCCCGTAGCTTGTGTGAATATAAATGTATATTTTTAGCGTAAACAGTTTTCAAGCAATGCAAAATTTACAATGTGGTGTATACTAGAACCCCCTCTTAAAAAAAGTCTCAAAAGTACAGAAGGGCATCAGGTAAGTTTGTTCACAGCACTTGCAGATATCTTAATTATGTTGTGTACTGTGGAGTAATGGTTAGTCATTCAGAATAAGGTACATCTTTAAAGGCACCATCAATGATGCTTTTCAAAAACGTTTGAGATATATTTTTTAAGTGATGTAGTTTGTAGTGCCACCTTTGTACAGTGCTTAAAACTTTGTGTTATAAGAACTTAAGTGGTTAAAGCCACCGATTATGTTTGGCCTAGTTAATTTCTAAATGTATGGTAGCTCATGATAAAGCACATATCCACACTGAAAGCCCCACAACCACAACATTTTTCCCAGGTAAATTTCAAAAGGTTTCCCTTGCCAAAATGTACCTGGGAAAACCTTCTGGGGGATAAGTGCCTTGTAAATAACAGACCATGTAGTTTTTGGTGCAGAGAACACTCAAATCTGTATCTTATGTCCTATTTTTAGAAAAAAATCACAACTGGTGCTATTTATCACACTCAATAAATTGAGACCCCCATCTCCATATCTAATTTAACATGTGCAATAGATATCACACTCTCCTCCAAGGCACTTGTAATCAGGGCCTAAGTAGAATTACGTAGTCTGCAGTACAAAATTGTACAGTCCCAATGAGCAAAATGTTCAATGTGTTTTTGGGAAAAGATATATGTATGCAATATTGTAAGATACACTTAAGCTTGGAATGGAGCCAAGAGGAGTGAGAGATGCAAATACCTATCACCAGTACATAGGTGACTGACTCAAATTTGTGGGGTTGTTAGGTCTTGGGACTGCTTTGCAGTAGGGGTGTGGCCTTTTACGGAATAGCCAGGTCTTTACTGCATCCCTGAATCTGAGGTGGTTTTGGATGTTTCTTATCTTTGCAGGGAGTGAGTTTTAAAATGTTGCTTTATGGAAAGAGAAGGAAGTTCCAGCGGTGTGTAGCTTCCTGAAGGAAATGAATAAGGGCTGGGATGCCAGTTTCGAGGCCAGAGTTCTGGTCAGAGTGTATCAGTGAAGCTTTGTTTGAATTCCTCTGTTGGTAATGAAAATTGATTTGAAAGAGGAACATCTGACCAAGTATTTTGATAGCAGGAGATACTAGGGCAGGCCAAGAACTCCTCCTTAGAAGCAGAAGCTGCCCGCCTTCTACATAGGGCCTCAATGCAGAGCTCTCACGATCCTCGCTATAATATTTACATTTAGCTGAGGAGACAGCAGGAGTGAATGTGGAAGGGAGAGATGACTTCTTTGAGGCCAGAGGCCAGCATGGTTGTCTTGTCTTCAGCAATAGTTTATAGGTCATAAGGCAATGTTAGCAGGAGGGGCAGTACTTAAAATGGATAATACTATGTGAAGGTATTTTCTGTCTCTGCAGCAATTGCTTCCTGCTCGGATCAGCCAATTTGTTAACCCATATGAGGATGGAATTAGGTTTGCAGGGCCTAGCGATTGTACCTAATTTCCTGCCTGCCACAACAAAGCAAAGACTAGTTTGTCTGCAGTCCAGTCTTTTTCTCACACTATGATTACTCCAAAATGTTATGCAATTGTTCTGATTTAGCCCCATCATTCTTATTAGACGACGGACTCATGCATCTAAAGTTCTTTCTGGGATTACTTTGTCATATTGCTACTAATCTTCCACCCCAAGAAGTCGTATTTCATACGTTTTAATAGAATTCTGCAAACATTGTTATCAGTTAATACATTCTCATTCTTCGAGCACTATTGCAAATTATTTTCACGAATGTTATTGCTATTTAATAATCTGCTCCCATTTGTATTCAGGGGTATGTTGCAGGTGTGAATGTCCGCCCTGAGCTGCCATGGCATTTATTCACTAAAATAGCAGCAATAGCTGTAGTGGCCTCTAAGGTTGATCCCTTTACCCATGCTTAGCTCCACAACAGCTACTTATTTGCTGCCCAGAGGCTAGTTAGAGGGACTGGAATGTAAAAAGTACATAAGAATTTTAAAGCTATGTTTATTTTCTGAACCTTTCACTTAGACAAGGGGTACTGAGTGCAGAGCGGTGAGTGTTAAATGGCAAACTAGGTCAACACCTCTTACCCTTGGCAATGCCAGATTGACACCCATCTGTGATGTGGGGGTATCATTTACAATCAAGCTTGTGTGCTCAGTTTCTATCCCTAATGTATTCCATTAGAGCAAATCTCATCAAACATGGGTGTGTTTCTTGCTAAATGACTACCCAAGCATTTCAAATTCAAAAAACTTTGGTGGGAGTTGTCACAAAGTACCAAATGATATATATTCAAATTCTTTGTGCTATAGAGCTAGGATATGTGGCAGCTTCCCCCAAACAGCTACAAAGCTGTTTACTATACGAACATATTCAGAAAATGACATAAAAGTGTGGTGTGCAGGTAAATGAAGCATGAACAGAGCACAAACTAAATAAATGTGCTTAAACTGCATTATTTGCTTCCAATTTTCAAAACCTTCCTTTGGTTGCAGGATGGTGAAATATCTTGTAAGATATTTTTTTAAGACTAGTGAGGTTGACACAACTGGCCCAGAGTGTTTGGAGTGTACGATTTGGCCGAGATTGTGATGTAAAATAGAATCTGGTGTTTCACATTGCACCAGGTTTACTGGCCTAAAGTGTATTAAAATAGAACATTTGTCATTCACTGTGCTAAAATTCCTTGAGAGCCCCAAAATCATGTTATGCCGAGAATAATGTTACTGACCCTTTTTGCTTTAAAATGCACTATTTGCCACATGTAGTCTCAAAGAATGACTCGGTGTTTTACACACTACATCCGAAAAGCAAAAGGAGCCCCCCACGAGTAATTTTGATTTGGCTCTTATGATGTCTCTGTGTACGCTAATCCATGTGTTAGATCCCCCCCCCCCCCCCGAAGTTTCAGTCTAGTTGCACCCCTGTTCATCATATACCTGAATATCTTCCCTTGCTTCAATTTTCTGCCCTCTGTGACCTATGATCACAGGGGGTGAGCAGTGGCAGCAAAGGTTTTCTTTATGCACATATGCTACTGAAAGTAAGAAAAAACTAAGTGGAATATAGATGTTAGTATGACTCACCAGTGCTGTAATATCTCTTTAGCTCCGTCCGCCTGATCTGTTTTGCTTGACACTTTTTCTTTTTCTTCTCCTCTTCCCCATTTCCCTTTTCAACTACTGCTTTCGAGTTCTGCTCTGCAGTGATTTGTTTTGGAGCTTCATTTGAGGGGACTTCTTTCACCATCAGTGTTTTGCTTGCAGACGCTCCTCGGGTGCTAGTCAGTGTTGCCTCGCCATTTGGTTTTGTTTGTTTTTTCTTTTTCAACCTAAAATGTATTTAAAAAATGTTTTTGTAAAAGAAATCTAGGCTTACCTCTGTACCATGCATGAAGATCAGTATGTCAATTAGTACAATTTACGAAAAACATGTCAAGAACACAGGTGGCAACTGAGAAAGGTATCTCTGTGTGTAGGCTTGGACTTATATTCCAAACTTTTTCCTGAATTTTCAGGTGTAAGCAATCATAAAAACACAGCTTTGTGCATCGAGAGGGCACCACCAAATGAGAATAGTTGTTACACCCTTATTGTGAGGCTGTTTTAATGCTTCCTCTACGAAAGTTGTATTTGCGTTTGTATGTCGCCGTTTATTGCAAACTCAATACCCAGAAAGAAAACAATGTGTAAAGAACATGCAAAAATGAATTATTTGAACATACTTTTGCAGTTAAAATTTTGACATAAAACAATTGGAACTTCAAGAATGATAGAAAAAGCCAGTAGGTCCGTCTATTTACAAGTTAAACTTTTATGTTTAATGCAGTTTATGTTTGTTGTGTGTGACAGTAACCCTAATACAGATGCAGCATTTAATAACGAGTTTTTGTCACTGTTACTAAACACTGAAAATATAAGTAATATTTTGAACCAATTTTAACTTAATGTATGTACCTATAGAGAACAGTGAATGGGCCTTCTCAGTAGACTTAACTTACAATGTGACTTGTATGTGTCAATCTTTCACCCTTTATGTCTGATCCCAGTGTTCCTTCTTTGTATGTGACGGGTATCGTGATAGTGATTAAATGAATTGCCCACTTAATTAGACACAGAGAGTTACAACCAAAAATGGTAAAGGAAGGACATCAGGGAAAGGTCTTACTGTAGTATCATGAAACTAACAAGCATTGGCAAAGCCAACAGTTCTCGCACATGACACATATTGTACGATGCCAAGATTTTTTTTTTTACCCAGATCACTGTCGTTGTGTGAAAGCTGCTACTGCGCCATTGCAGGCTGATTTCCTTTTGAGAAAAATTATTCTAAGACAGCCACCTCCAGTGCACACGTATGTGAGGCAATCATCTTGGAAGTTTTTTTCTATTGTCATAAGAAAAATCATTCCAAGAAGGCCATTCGTACACGCATGGGTGGTGCCCATCTTGGAAAACAATTCTAATGCATGCCGGATGGGCATCTTTGAATAATTTGTCTGAAAACAAAAGAAAAACCATTTACAGAGGGCCACTATGTATGCAGGTGATCAGGCAGTGACTAGCTCGGAAGGATTTTTCTTTTGAAAAATCATTGAAGGAAAGCCACCACGAATGCACTCTTGCTATGGCTATTTTGGAAATATTTTTTTTAATCATTCGATATACCATTCATGGCCAGATAGTATGTGTGCACATGTAAACGAAAGGCAGCCATCTTCTAATTGTTTTAAATCCGTTAAACGATGGCTGCCTGCTGACACAGCTGTTGGTGGTGGTGAGGGCATAGAGGAACTAGAGGGGCAAGCAAGCACTGAGGATATTTATTAATAAGGAGACTGAGGCAAAAAGAAGTGAGGGATCGGGGAGAGGCGTCCTAAGGAAGATAAAATGGAATTTCATGCACTGTAGTGCAAGATCCTGACCTCAACAGTGGAAGGATGCAAGTCACCCAATCAACACTGTGAGAACTTAATGCTCGTTGGGAAGGACACAAACATGATGTGGGAAGAAAGCCATGGGATTATGAGGAAGGAACTGAGATATATAATAAAGTTACTGAATTTTGAGAAATGGGGAGCACAAAGCCGACTCTAAATCTGTGTTGAATACAATAGATTTGTTTCCCAACAAACAGATAAAGCAGTCTATAGGCAAGACATGAAAAGGAGAGGTAAAAGGTGAAATAAGGAGAACACAAACGGAAAGCATCTTTTTAGATTATCCAGATTACTCCACAATGCAAGAATGCACAAAGCTCATCCATGGGTTTTTCTACTATAATCCACTCTAGTCTGGTAGTTTATTTCCATTGGTTTATTCAACGTAAACCGCAATTACAAGTGACACAATCATATTGTTCATGTACTTGTATTTATATAGTGCTTTCTGCCCCTGGAGAGGAGCTGAACAGCTTTGCAGAGAAGAAGCACACTGCTAAGCAGTATGAACCCATGGTCGGAAGAGCTGTGGGGGTAGTATAGGTGCTGTGCCCCTACATTGCTTCTGTCACTTCATTTATGAGTGGAGGAAGGGTGCAGAATTCAAGGATGCTGTCCTGCAGGAGGACCTCAGGTTTAATATATTCATTCATATTCATTAGATTAGAAATCTACTTCAGAACAGTGCACACTGAGTCATGCTGCTCATGCACTAGAATATCAACTAGCAAGTCGGTGGTTTGAAACCACCGGGTGGGCCTGCAGTGGGACATTCGGCCCTAATATGCATCGCAAAGTGCTGATGCACGTCCATTTGGGGTAATTCTCACTGTGGTCGAGGCCTTCTCAGGCACTGTAGCTTTAGCCCAACGCACTTTAGATTAATTCCTCGAGTTAAGAGAGTCTGCGAGCACAGATGCACTTAGACTTGGTGCACAGATCTTTTTTATATACAGGACTAGTCAACCTATGGTACAATCATGTACAGAAGAACATAGGCATCGGTCCATTCTGGTGGGGGTCACAAAGCATTAGTGTTTGGTGCACATCAACTGTTATGTGACCCCCACCATTCTCAACCGATGTTCTATCAGTCACTGAACCACACGCGCATTGCAGTACCATGCAATTTATGAATGACAAGAAAGTATATATATATAATTTATGGCGGATCTGAAAAACTGTATGTGATTGCGCTGCGACCTAAGATAACATCATTCAGGACTGATACTTCCCTTTAGAGGCCATGTTATTTAAACAAGACATAGAAATTGGAAAGTTTTTTAAAGAATTGTCTATGAACTATTGTAATCTTTACTGTAACATACTTTTTATGAATTATAATATCTATTTTTAACAATGTATGTTTTTAGGATTGATTATCTTTTATGGTCTACGACCAAAATAAAGATTACTTTGATTGATTGGAAAGTTTTTGTGCTCAAACGAAGTTACTGTTAAATGGTGGCCTGATCGGTAAATATTACTCCTGAAACTGGGACCCCCACGGGAGGCACAGGCGAGGAGGGACAGTTCAAAAGGAACGGTTCAGTGGGCTGTTCAGGGGTCAGTCAGGAAAACAGAAAGGTTTCAAACACTGGATTATGCTAATATCACAAAACATGACGGTCAAGCATAATTTAAGTAATCTGCCCTTTTCACAAAAAAACAGATCTCAAATCTGAGCAAGATGGTGAGATGCATGTCGCAAGAAGAGCATTGAGGCAGTCGAATTTTCTAATTGGTTGGTTTCCATTATTTTAACGGATATGGTCAAACGTGAGTTATGATGAAGTTAGTTACATTTCGGTGCGACATCCTAATAAATGTAAAGGAAGAGACTGGGTGCAGCCTAAATCTGAGTGTATAATGGGAATAAACAATTGAGGTAAAAGTTATGGGGTGGTATACACTTGGAACAAAGTAAAAGAGCAACAATTGAAGCATTTGAAATAAGAACATAATAAAACGTTATGCTTGTATTCCCTGTATGACTGCGGAGGTGATATTGGGCTTATTACATGAAAGGAATTCGAGAAAGAAGCAGCGCGTTGTGTTTTGTCTGTTGAGGGCAGAGCAGGCCCGACTGTTCCGCTGCAAGATTTCCATTATGTATTTTAATATGTTTCATGAAAAAGGAACTGTCACATTCCCTCTCATGTCAACCAGTGGTATTGTGTGCCCCCCACTCCCCACCCCAAAACAAATATGATTTGCAGTGTGAAAGATCTCTGGTAAACGCAGGTGGCTTGGGATGGTTCCATCCATTTCAGTCCATGTCAACAAAGGTGAGTGAGAATTGTAATTTAAAATGATACTGTTTTCAAGCAAGTCAAGCCAAATCAAGGGGCCAGCTTCAGGGATTTGTGAAGGTCAAAGGTGAGCCAGCGACACGAGCAGAAGTCGCTGTGGGAGAGGACGCGTTTGTAAATCATGAAACATAACATTTCTGTCCAAGGAGGACCATGTCGGTTACCAAAGATGAGTAAGAGAGAGATTTTGGTTCACGTATGGAGTGCTGAAGCAGCGAGAAGGATATGAAATGAAGAGCAGCCTGGAAGCTGACCGTAAGCCGGAATCCTCAAGTCTGGACACAGACAGCTCTGGCTGCCCACCACAGTTTATGTCCCCATACAAACAGGACTCAAAAAGAAATACACAGGGACTGGTTTGGGGTCAGCCCCTTTCAGTCATTACTTGTCCCATGTTTTCATCGCTTAATTAAATAACCCGGAGTATTTTGTAGCGGCTTACATCTTAAGAGCTAATTAGCTAATGACGTAGTCCAACACGGTCTACTCACCTTCTCCTTTAAGACCACAAGATACAACTTCTAGTCCCGGGAGCTTCTTTGCCTTGATTTTTTTGTACATGTTTTTTTCTAGTACTCCCAATGCTTTTAGACAGATATAAAATGGTGGTATGTACGGAATATAAACTATCCTAAATACAAGTAACTGGTCACACTAGGAGTATTTCTTCAGCAACGCTTTACAGCACTTTAAGGAGGTGTGTGCGCTAGACTGCATTAGGGGCATAGCTTCAGGGGGGCTGTTTGGGGTCTTACACCCCCCTAATAAATGTATTTTCTCCTAAATAGTTGTGTACAGGTGCTTTCAGTCGAGTATGGTGAGGTGTCTGTCGGATTTCAACAGGAATGTTTACCAACACACAGACAAAAACGCACACATTTAACGAAAACATGTTTTTTGTCATATAGAACAATACCCTGTAACATCTGGAAATTGTATTTACAAACAAGAGGCGTCGAGTACGGTGACGCTGTGCCCTCGGCTTCCTGCTGTCCTTCATGCGGAAGTTCCTCAATGTATTCCGCCACTTCATTGGCTCTCTAAGATGACGTACTGACTGCTGCACGCTCCGAATGTGTTACGCTTATGGATTCTTATGGGTTCTGTGAGCACGTAGATGATGTTCTATTATTGTTTTCCAGAAAAAATCTGTTCTAAATCACAAGTTCTATTCTGTATAAATGTTTTAGCCACAGGAGACCGGCTCTGCTCCATGATATCCGTGTTCTCTGATTATGTGCTGGCTGGAGTTTCAGAGGGCACAATGACACCTAACTTTCATTTTTAACTAATTAAATAAGAGGGTGCTGGTTGTCAGTTTGATTTATCTACATGGCCTTGATATACTTTGATTAGTTCTGTTGAGAGGCCAATGAAGAGACATCTATTCACACAGAGCGGGTTCACAAAGGTTTTCCAGATATAATCTGACCAGCCTGGAAAATTTCACAATATATGGATTCATTGTTTACACCTGATTCACAAAGTGAACGACAGGTGACTATTCAAGCAATATCTGAGATGTTGGTTGGGGTGACCAGATTTTGAAAATCAAAAACCATGATTTGCCGCAAACATCGAGATAGTACTATGGCATACTTGACAGCTCTCATCAACAAAGAAAACAAAGACAATGGGAAATAGTTGGAATTAAATGCAATTTTTAATCACAGTATTATATGTCTTTACCAGATTACTTTCTGCTTTGGGCTGCTAACTAGTTCTTCACTGGAACACCTGAATATTTGCTTCCGTCTGTGTTCGGTCCCGCCCCTGTGAAAACTGGGATGCTTGCTAACTTCACTGACATTTGCCAAGATAGATGGTAAAACTGGACTTTTCCACCAAATCAGTACAGCTTGGTCATCCTAAGGTGGTGTATACACTAAGGTGTGTGCTATGCATATGTAGTGATGCTGTTAAATTAGACAGTGAGTGTTTCCCCTGCACTGTTGATGGAGCCGTCAGGGAATTTCATGTGATCATCCACACGGTAAATTAAAGGAGGGGGCATACACTTTGCAATCCAGTTCCACTCTTCACATCTAACTGATCCTTGAAAGGTCCATGCACAGTGTGAAGTATAAGGAAGGACACACATCTGTGCACAAAACACATAGCTGGTGTAGGAGGGGGAGAAAAACAGCAAATTCCTACCAAGGGGTAAGCAAAGATGCGAGAGTGAGCATTTTTGAGAATACCATGGATTTACACAGCTAATTTAAAATATACACGAACTGCACACTTGAGAAATGATTCCGAAAGGGCCACCCACACATACATTTGTATAACTTATAGGTTAAAAATACATACATAGCAATCTACAAGTGTTTTTTGAATCATTGTCCTTGTGAAAGATACTTGCTTCTCAGAATATTGTATCCTAGCAAATGTGTATACTGCATCAGTCCTGCCCTGTTCTTGCAAACAGTCTATTGTTAAAGTCCAATATAATCTATCGCAGGCAGTAATCCTTTATTCGAGGAACTGGAAAGGGAAGGCAGTTTCTAACTGAGCATAGGTATTTTTGATTCGATTATTCATCTTGATCTTTTAAAGGAAGGCTTTGAATGCTAAATTAAGAGCTGCTGGCTTATTTTGTTGTCGAAAATACACAAAATGGGTGTTTGAGTCCTATACACAGCTTGATTTTTTAAGTAAATTAAAAAAACAGAGAAATTAGTGCATGGACTCTTAAAAGCCCACCCCGGTGCTGCCTCATTCAGGGCTGCTGAATACGAGGGTGCCTTTGATTCCAACTCCTGCCTCTTTCTTCCACCAACCTACCTTCCTCTCACTTTAAGTCCCTCTGGCAGGTCCATTTTCATTCCAGATTTCCGCCGTTGTCGCTGTTTTCCTAGTTTTATCTTCCTTCTTTCTCCTTTTTCTAGGGCCGCTCTCTCTCTTACTCATGGCCTAAGTCCCTTTTTTTTAGTGTGGGTGGTGAGTTACTCCATCACAAACATGGCAGATATCCCATCTGCCGTAGTAGAAGTGCCTTATACTCTATGGCACTTATGATGCGGCAGATGAGATATCCGTCATGTTTGTGACACGTACCCCTCACTAAACTCTAAATCCGGCCCCAAGTCTCATTATGAAAAATAAGTCCCTGAGAGCCAGTGCCCATCACCTGTATTCAACTGTGCAAATTAAGCCCAAGTGCCTGCACATATCTTCAGCGTGAGGACCAAATAATTTTAAATTACACTTCTTGAATGTATTTCCTATGTGAAATTACAATACTCAATACATTTCAGATCCCTCCATCAAAATCAATTCAAAGTAGAACATAACAATGGAACCAGGCACCCTCTTCCAAGTTTCTGAACTGCAAACAAACTACATAGACACCGCTGATAACTGTGCTTAGACAGAGCATTTTGCAACATTCTCATGGAAAGATAATATACATTTTATAGTATCTGGCATAAGGTTTTATTATCAGTTTGGGTGTTGCTGATTTTAACATAAGTGCAATTTAGCAACACACAACAAACTGAAAAGCTGTGCTACTCTACTTTGAGAAAATGCTTTTACATCCTAGCTCGTTTTGAAATATATAATCCTAATATGAACATAAATGGTTTCACTGCTGCAGGATTCTTTCATTTTCATACATGACTTGTGTGCAAGCCTGTCTTTAAGATGGCTACACGATTGGTAGTTCCTATTCAGATCAGGCCAATATAAACCTAAAATGGCAGCCTCCAAAGTCTCCCAAGATTCAATAGAAAAGCTTCAATCATGTGAGTCTTTGGGTAGCACCCATTTAGGGGGTCAACGGTCACCCAAGCTGCTATGCGCTGTTGTCAGGTGAGCCACTTGTAGTGTCACTGTTCTGGAAAAATCAAAAACCAGGCAGTCCCAACTGCCATATCTGAATTCATGGTGGCTGCGCAGGCACTGTCCCTTAAGCATCCAAGTCAGAAAAGATCAGGTCTAGTTATTTTCAGCACAATATTTTCACTCAGGAGCTGAGTACCTTCAACTAGGCATCCTTGTTCTCTTTGGTCTTCTGACTACTGCCTGTTCATCTACACCGTCAATTTGCTCACTTGTTTTAGTCTACTCAGTGACAGTCTGTGGGATACGTTTCGCAAATACTCTCGCTCTCAGCCTCTCATGACTTCTTGGCCACTCTTCACTTCTGAAGTCATCACTGGTCACATTGCTCGGTCTCCTTCATGGTTTAGAGCTGTCAGGACTGCTTCATTGAATTGGTTCACTGTGGTTACTCTTGACTCCTTTGCCACAGGCTCTGCACTTACCTCAGTTTGACTTAGAGATGCTTCCTTGGTTTGTAGCTCTTCTTGACTTTGAGACACCTGCGTTCACTCTTATCCCTCCTCAGCTCCTTTCGGGGGGAACGGAAGCTCGACTCTACAAACCACTGTTTGTTGTCACAACTTCTTCACTACTGTGCCTCACTGTGTAGTATGAGATGTATGCATCAGTTAGGCAACCCTCCACATTTACCACTGTGTTAGTGACTAGTGTCACCTGGAAGGAGACATGCCAACAGGTATCCAGGCATGACTTTCAGATGTGTATCTTCACCAAAACCCAGTCTCCAGGACTGAGGTCATGGCACTGGTCCTGTCTCGGAAGAGCAGTTGCTGCTTTGACCAAGTGAAAGACAGAACGCACCACATCAGCTAGTCCTTTGGAGCAGTTGAGAACCATATTATCTAAAATATTCATAAGCGCGGTAACAGGCACAGCAGGTAGCATCATTGCTCTTCCCTGGAGGATTTTATATGATGATAATCCTGTCCTCCAATCAGAAGTACTTCTGGGGCTTATCAACACCTGGGGTGAAGCACCCGGCAACTTAAGAGATATAGATGCACACACTTTAGCAAGATGGGATTTCAGCATCCTGTTGATCTGTTTGACGATCCCTCATGCTCAAGGCCAGTAATTACAATGCAGTCTCAGCTCCACCTGTAAGCCTACACACAGCATTCTCAAGATCTCATTATTGAAATGAGTTCTAAGGTTGGATGCCTCCTCTCAGCGATAGAAGTTGCACACCACAAATAAAACGTGTTGTGTCCCATTGCACATGGGCATTTCAATAGAGTCTAATTGCATGTGGTTAAAGGGACCTCTCTACATTACCCAGTGTTACCAGTGTCCTCCTCCCTAAATTCAACTGTTATCTTGTCACACACTGATGACAAAGTTTCACAGCCATCACCCAGAAAGTGTGTTGAACAAATTCTGCTTAAACAACCGTATCATCGTGTCTCTCTCAAAGTGTGCAAGACCATGACAATATTTCACAATTGGTGGCAAAATAGGCCTACCACCTCCAGAAACCCAGATCTCATCCTCATTCTTTACACAACCTGCTCTGACCCATCTCAGCTGTTAACTCTCTGGTGCCTCCTCCTGTAGTCTTTTGATCTCCAACGTATCAGCAATGGTTAACATCAGATTAATGGGAAACTCACTCTCAGATTCCTTTGAATATTCCTCACTGAAAGCACAGAACCCACTAGCAAAATGTTGGGAAACTTTGTCAGCTTGCTGATTTCCTGCAGCGACGACATCATTCCCACTATTTTGCGCTGTGCATTTCATAACAGCTATTTGTATAGGAATTTCAAAAGCCTTGCGCAGCCTCATGATATTTTGCCCGTTGTGGATCAGAGAGTCAAAAGATGCCATAAACCCTCTTTATGAACACAGCTGCTCAAAGTCATGGACCACACCTAAGCCGTACTGACTATCAGTATAAATGGTAACTTAAATGGTCTGAAACACAGCAACCTCTAGTAAGAGCAACCAGTTCAGCCACCTGGACAGAGGTTACATCACGCAAATAGGAGGCTTCCACAATACCCTCCAGGGTGCAAATAGCATAGGCAGCTCTCAAATGTTCCCATACCTAATCTTTGTCATGAGATGTCTACATAAACCTGCTCTGTAAGGTGGTCGTCTATGATGTCAGGTCTCAGTTTATTGCAGAACGAAATCACCTCAAGTCTGCCATGGCCAACCCCCGGCCCCCATCCAATAATCAATCTCAGGTCATATACTGTGTCTTAGATCTGGTGAGAGAGGGAGGCACCATTACAGTAAGAGGGTAACCCATCACTCTGCCTTCAGTCTGCTGGATGCAGACACCGACTTCTGCCACTGGCTTTAGGCAACCTGGCAACCCTGCTGCTACTGGGTCAAGAGAGGCCGAAAAATAGGCCACAACCCTCCTCACATCACCATGTGTTTCTGTAAGCACTGAGAAGGTGCACCCTTACCTTTCAATACAAAATTAACTCTTTACTGTGATCTGGCATTCCAAGAGCTGGGGCATGACAAAGACTTTCTCACAGCTCGAGGAAGGTGAACATGCTTTCCTTGTCCCAAGGCAAGAGATCAGATACGTCCTTGTGTGTAAGCCTCTGTAGAAGCTTTGCCACTAGGGAAAAGTTGGGTATCCACTGGCAACAGTAGCCCACCATTCCCAAAAACATCCTGGCTTCTCTCTGCCTATTTGGAGTATCCATTTTCAAAATAGCAGACATTCTCTCCCTTGGCACCTTCTTTGCTCCTTTCTCAATATGATGCCCCAAATACAGGGCTTCCTTCAGAAAGTATTGCAATTTGTTGCAAATGATTCAATAGGGCAATAGTGTCATGTTTGCATGCTTCTTATGACAATGACACCACTAACAGGTCATCAATGTATAGCACTAGGACCAAATTACATGGCAACTTCATGGCCACCAGATTCTTTTACAAGATCTGGTTAAAGATCAAGGTTCTCTCTGTACACCTCTGTGGAACTTGGCACAATGCCAATATTCTATTTTGGAGTTGGAACATGAAGAGAAACTGTTTTTCCTTACAGAGGAATTGGAAAGAAGGTTTGACACAAACCAGTCCCTGCGAAGTACTCAGCTTCACATGGTATCTGGAACATTACTACATCAAATCCC
The DNA here is from genome assembly GCF_964204655.1 of Triturus cristatus. Classification (NCBI taxonomy): domain Eukaryota; kingdom Metazoa; phylum Chordata; class Amphibia; order Caudata; family Salamandridae; genus Triturus; species Triturus cristatus. Next base: position 967,465,190 of record NC_140589.1, read on the forward strand.
TGCCCAATAAATTGACTTGGCTGGAGTCACACATGATAAACTGGTAGTTCTCCTAAAAGGAACCTATCTTTATGGGAATCTTTGCAGACACAGTATTTACAATATGTTTGTTAGCTACACCTGCATCTTGGACTTACTTTCCCAAAAGGGGTATTTTTGGAACTTCTATTGGCCTGAGAGTAGAACAGATAGCACCTATGTCCATAAAAAATGACACCTAGGAGCAATTCACCTCACCATCTATGAATGGTCCACTCTGGTCTACCTCCAAGACTGTGCCAAGTGCACAATCTTCCTTCCCTCTAGGGCACCATCATTGTGACTGATCTGACCTATAGCCTCCAGAAGTTTTGAATAATGTAAACTGTTGAAAACTGTTATGATTCTCAATGGAATTTGGGTTAGTTCAAGTAGCTAAGCTCACACTGAGTCGCGCATTACCTAGGGTCTGAAGTGATATTGGGGCTTGGGCCATCTGCATCATTGGAGCTTGGGACACGTTAGGGTTCTAAGGCCTTCACGTCAGCATGTTTTACATTGCATCGTATCAACATTTTTCATTTGACCATCACCCAACATTATATTTAGATTCAGGCCCAATTCATTACATAATGACACAGAATAGACCTTTTGAGAGTCACTACATCTATTCCAGTAATCGGATCTCTTGGCACACCAAGACCACTTGCATGAGGAGCACCATTCATCATCTGTCCTCCACATTGAAACTCAACTACCTGCATTCCACCACCAACACCCTGATTATAACTTTTAATCACATTGGCCATTCTGGAAGGCCTTCTTTGCTGAATTTGCCTGTCCCAACATGAACTTCTCCTTAATTCTTTTCTGCGTCATTTCCAATGCATTACTGAAATGCTTTGTATAACTAAGTATTTTATCCAAAGGTTTACTCTGCCAACAAATAACAGTTTGTTGAATATGGGAACTGATCTCCGGATGCAATCCAAGAACAAATTAGAACACAAAACTGTTCATATTTCATCACTCCAGATTTTTGACAATCTATGCTGTCCGAATACCTGCCTGAGGCATTCATAGTAATCGTGAACTGATTCCTTAGCTTCCTGAGTAATTTGATTTATCTTTAACTGATGAATCTCTTTCTGCCAAAACTTACCTTTCACTTGATCATACTTCAGCATGACCTCAAGTGATGGAACATTTGTCTGTAGAACTACCCTCGGGGTTCTGTATTTGGCCACTGTATCACCACCTGGTATTCAGCCCACAAATCACTAGGAGCCCAAATGATGACAAGGGTATTTAAATCTTCGCACACCAACTTGAAAATTTACACAAACTGCTCAACCTGTGTGTACCACGGATGTATGACGGTGCAACGAAAGCCTTTATAACAAAGGCTTCTACAACATCAGCAGAAAGACAACAGTACCATTGCAACGCCAGTTTATATCACGAAAGCCATTATCATGCTGCCACATAGGGTATCTTTTAAAATTCTGCTATGACGAACACAAATATCACTCATAGTTTTCCCACGCATAACACTAAATCTAAGTTAACATTATATTCAGTCTTAGAATTCAGGTATTTTATTCCTGAAATTATACTTTCCAAAGTTTATCTACGGTGAAATGTCAAATACAGCAACCCAGTTTTTAAAATGCGTTCTGAAGGAACCTGTTTCTGCTGTAGTCTTACCTTTTTGTTTACTAATCCTTTCCATGCTTCCTGATTGATATTGACTATCATTGATTGTCCTCCTCCTTGTCAGTTATTAATTTTGTGGCCCACAAGCTTCTCACGCCAAACTCAAGGTATGCCTCAAATCACTTCACGCAGGGTGGAATGTTTCCGATGAAGGGCTTTAAACAAGTGGGTGCAGCTAAGTGACTCTCCTACCAAACACTTCATTCAGCTGAACCTCCACCCCTGCCAGCACTTCAGTGGCGGTAGTTCGCCCGCACTCCGTAGCACCTGCAGTTCACACAGGCTAACACTCATACCTCACAGTACTGTCACCTTAGTGTGAGTGCAAATATGTGGTGATCTAGGGAAGTCAGACATTGTTCACTATAACGGAAAATGTTGCCGTAGTGGCATGGGAATAAATGTCTTTCAGTGTAATCTGTCTCGTTGTTAAAACTGGCAGTGTAATGACTCCCTCGTACTTCTGACTCGTTGCAAAGGCTTCTCGTACGTAAGCCTTCATAGTAATGGATGTTTCCCATGTACCACAAATCAGGATTTTCTCTCAAACTTGATTATTGAATGGAGCAAGGCTACCATGACTCCAGTGCACATAAACTCCTCCATGCACCTCTCCCAGGGGTAAGCGACAATTCCAGATTCACTCTGGCTACCTCTTGTCAGTGCCCCCAGCCCCAAATCCTCATTGTCCTTCTTTTCTTTGCTATCTCAGCCCACTAGTCCTTAATATAGCCTTATAGCCCGCCGTACCGGCTATTAAAGGCCCGATGCAGCGTTAACGGCCCGAGCCGAAGGCTATAGCCCAGCTACAAGGGGCTATAAGGTTATTAGAACATTCTGCCACTAGAGGGCAGAATGTTCTAACAAATAAAACAAAGCCTTCAGGGAGCACAAGGGGATTCAAATCCCCTCAGGCTCCCTGAAGCCTTTGTTCACAGCCAGAGCTGTGAACAAAAAAACATTGGAATATTGGAGCTCAGGGCTTATACCAGCCATTATAAGCCCGGAGCACTCCATTGTTTTCAATGGAGCTACCAACATTCCAATGTTCTAATTTTCTACAGATTACTCCATTTCCGCACACTGAGCACGAACTCCCTCAGATGTGCTTTTAACCCAGACAGAAGTTCTCATACTATTTAGCGTGTCATATTTTTTGTCTACATTAAAAGTCTTTTGCAAAGTCTGACTTTTGGTTAAATTGACATTAAATTCAGCAGCTGCTTCTTTTAATAGTGTATAGTCTTCAATAGCACGTAGAGTAACTTCCTTTCAAATGAACCGACGTTTCTCCTTATGGTATCCACCTGCATATCCCTCATCCAGATTTCCTTTGATAAATTCATCCAACTCTACATTTAATCTAACAACATCTAGGGATGTCTTGCATTGCAGACTATCAACAATCTCCTCTGTGATTTCACACCCACTTGGCGTCCTCTTCACCCTGGGCCAGGCTTCCACATTTATAAATCCAGTAACGCTTGGTGTACCAGGCTTCGAGAATACTACAGATGCATCTGGTTCGGTAGCCCTCTTTGTGTACTTGGAACCCATGCAAAATCTTGTGAATCTGGGGCCATAGTAACAGTAGTAATTACTGGGGCTTCAGCTGTTGCAACTGGGGCAACTGGAGGTACTCCTTCGGTTTCAGTTTGACCCTGACTAGTGAGTGCAGTCACATTATTACCACGGCAGGATGATTCCACCCAGCTGGCTGAACCATATTATATGGAGGTGGTCGGCATGCCTAAAAATTCTTCAGGAAGTCATCACTAGAATTATTATCAATACTTGCCTCAGACTGCACACCTATATCACCCTCCCCATGTGTTTTCTTCTTTTTTTATATATATACATTTTTTATTGAGCAGAGCAAGGACAGAACAACATTGTAATAAATTTGTACGTCAGAAATAGCACTGATATACAATCTTAAACAGTTGTCAACTGAAACCCCTCGAGCATAAATGCAGGAATACTACATAAATCCAGCCAAACCGTCTATTCATTCAAAAACTACCCAACAAAAAAAAAAACTCTAGCCACAAGGCTCTAAAATCCATTTCCCCAAAGTTATTACACCAACAACCTCTTAACAAACATGTTTACTACAAAACTTTACGTTAAAGTGCATTGAATTCAATAATTCTACCCTCATATTATTATTTTCTGTTTTTCTTTTTCCTTTCTCCTTCCTTCCTTCTCTTCTTCCCCCTTCTCTTCTCTTCTTTCCTTCTTCCCTTCCTTCTTTCCTCTTCCCCTTCCCTTAAAAGGAAGCAGCCGGAGACAAATGGCCCCTCCCATTGCTATGAGGCCCTAGAGTGACATATGCATTATTGCCTGCAGTTGTAATAATATATACATACCTATATGGTAATACTAAAGTGCCAAGTGCATAGCTGCCTTCAGTTATAATGATATACATACATACAGAGCCATATATCCTCCAAATTGCAGGGGAAGTAAAAACACAAAAGATCCATCAATACATGTTTTTAAACCTTATAGCTATACAAAAACTGGCAAGCTTCCAGTATATTCCTACTTCCCCTTAAATATAGGGGCCTAAAGTGCAATGACCTAAAGTGCTAAATTCCAATCAATTGTGTTTTCTTCTTCTCTGCCTTATTATTCATCAATACAGGGTGCATCCTAACCCCCTCAATTATGTCTCTAATCCAAACCTGTTGTTTGGCATCCCACTTTGCATCCATCCAACTATGAACTGCTCTTTGAGCTCTAGTCACATATTTCAGTGTCTTTTGCATGTGCAGGATGCTCCCTTGGGCTCAAAGCCTCATACTATACTGGTCTAGGTGGGAGTTTCATGTCATACAATACTCCCCTCAAATTCTCTATTATATTTAGGTTAATGTACCTATCTAGGAAATAGCAAAGACTCTTCTTTCTCTGATCTTGTTCCATTGTTTAAACCAAATACATTTGTGAAGGCTGACGTTTATTACCATGCAATGACTGGGCATGCCCTCAGGAAGAGCGCTTCCTCGCCCGCTCGGACAGGCATCCTTATATCACCTCTAAGGAAATCTCTCAATGTCCTAAAACATATCATTTTTAATTTGTTTTCGGTGTCTCAAACCCCAGCAACTTCAAGTCAAACAAAACAGTTTTTACAGAAAATCATAGTGCATAAATGTAGTGATAACAATGTCCAGTCTCAGAGCGGCACCCTCTAGACTGACTTCTCATCGTGCAGTACCTGCTGATGTTTTCACCAATCCCAGGGCGGTGCACATACCAACCGGCCAATACCAGCGCAGCACCTTAAGCCGTAGATTGCAGCACCTCACAACTGCTCTCCCTTGTTTACAATTAGCTTGGCACAAGCAATATTTTACAATACAAAGACAAAAAGCAAATAACTCGTCTGTTCCACAAAAGGAATTCAAAGCTATCACTCACTCAAGGGGATAAACGGGGAATAATGCTTTCCAGACGTTATCACACACACAAGGGAAATCTCGACCAGTGGAAAATCCCTCTGACTAGTGCAGTTTTTCCTCTGCGCAAAAGGATTTTATAACACCAATCGCTATTAGTACACTGTCACAACAGCAGTTTAACCCCTTGCATGCCCTTGACGGAACCACTCCGTCATGAGCCATGGGCGCCGTGTGCTCATGACGGAGTGGTTCCGTCATGCTGCGGCCGTTGGCGGCCGCTCCGCCCACGCGTTTGCTAATTCCCCGCCTGTGCGGGCGATTAGCGCAAGTGGGTGGAGTCATGACGGAACCACGCCGTCATGAGCACAGCTCGCCCGTGATTCATGACGGCGTGGTTCCGTCATGAGCGTAGCGGCGCCGCAAACCCCCCAAACCCCCCCAGCGCCGCGGCGGAATTTGCGCTGCAACGAAGGGGTTAAGAGTTCTCTATCTCAATTGGTGGACAATTGTACCTCAAGGACCAACACCACAAAACCTTAACAAACAATTAGAAATTTAAGAAGTAAGCAGCTAGGTTAAGCACATATGCACTGCCTGAACATGTCACTAATGAGTAATACACGTGTTGCCCACCTCAAATGGCCAGCCGCTTAAAAGACCATAGACAATAAGGATGAACACAAGGTATGAGAGGCAACACAAGAGTGAGTTAGCTAATACAGTGATGCTAAACAGGTTTTATAGTACACACAGGACTTGTAAGATTTTCAAGTTTTTTCTTTATTTCATTGGTGTTGTCACATTCACAGCCAACGCGTTTCGCCCAAACATGGGCTTCTTCAAGGCAGAGAATCAAACTGTCAAACTGAGTGGCGCAAAGATATTCAGTCACAACAATGCAGCAAGTTCACGACGTATAAAATCTTTAAAAGCTAGCGTGTCATCTATATAGTAGAATATGCTGTAATATCCAACAATAGAAACCTCCTGTTTTCAAAATATCTTAAGCCGGAGTTGTCGAAGTATGATGAAAAACCGGTAGACAAACGTAAAAGATGATAAGTAATTCCACGACAATAGTTTTCCAGAACAGTCTAATTTTATAGAGAACGTGCGTCCAATTCAGAATGCTGGAGTCGTCTGCACAGGTACGAGCACCGTCGTGTAGGAGCTCGTACTTGTGCAGACGACTCCAGCATTCTGAATTGGACGCACGTTCTCTATAAAATTAGACTGTTCTGGAAAACTATTGTCGTGGAATTACTTATCATCTTTTACGTTTGTCTACCGGTTTTTCAGTTTGACAGTTTGATTCTCTGCCTTGAAGAAGCCCATGTTTGGGCGAAACGCGTTGGCTGTGAATGTGACAACACCAATGAAATAAAGAAAAAACTTGAAAATCTTACAAGTCCTGTGTGTACTATAAAACCTGTTTAGCATCACTGTATTAGCTAACTCACTCTTGTGTTACCTTAACAAACAAGTTAAACTAAAATATCCTTATTATCTATCCAGGGATCTTAGACTATGCTGGGTCTGATAAACAACTTCAACTTTGCAGTAAGCACATGTGCATTTAAATGAACAAGCAACACACACAGAGAAACACCTTGATTTTCATATCCAGTTTTTCAGCCCTCTTAAAACTCGGAAGAAGACATCACAGAGCCGGACACGCTGTGAAAGCACAAACACTGTAATAATCCACATTTGTAAAGCACGAACAATCACCCGTAAGGGTCTCTAGGTGCTGGGGGCCGTCTGGAAGATTAAGCAAGCTATTGCCAGAGTCACATGGTGCTGGGCGAGTCTGCCGCTGGTGATCGAACCGTGATCCCCAGATCCCGTAGTCAGTCGCCCTGGCCGCGGCGCCACACCTCTTCCTTTGCTGTAAAACTCAACAACACACATTTAGCTATGCACCGCCCTGCTTGTAATCACTACTAGGGCACTTTAACTGTTTTCAGAAATGCGGGAAAACCACTGGTACTCCGACCTGAACCAGGAACTTCTGTGACATTGTCTGGGTCGGGGAAGTTTTCATTGTTACAGGGGTATTTTCTAGCTCCGTACACTTCAGTAAGTAGCCATCCTCATCACAACCAATTGATGCAGTGCAATTTTCTATACCTTCTGGCTCTGGTGTAGTTGTCAGATTGATTGTGCCGCAGGTTGTATGGGCAGTTGTTTATTAGAGGAAAGTGTATCCTGAGAGCTAACATCAGAACATCAATTTCAAATGACAGTGAAACTAATTTGATTCCACAAGCACGACAACAAGATGGTTTCCAACTTATAAAGTTTTATTAGCAAATTAGTTGAAGTTACAGTTCATTCATTCATTAATCAATCAATCAATCAATCAATCAATCAATCAAATAAACATAAAATTCAGTATTGTTAGTCAGTCATCCCAGATCTATCAAGTATAAGGACAATGCAAATCATTGTGGAGAAGTGTGGCTCAATGGTTAGAGTGGCAGACCCTGATGCAGAGGTCTAACCCGGGACCAGGGTTCAATTCCCTGCCTCGGTGGGTCTTGGGCTCAAAATTCCACGGACCTGATAATTCTCGCCTTGGTGCTTATTCTAATCATGGAGTCCCACTCTGCAACTCTGGGAAATAGCTTGCTTAATCTCCACAACGGCCCCCACAACGCTAAGGATGCCTGGCCTCCACCTTGGGGGTGCCCAGGAGTGGACGCCTCACAGGGAAAGCCAGGATGGGTTTCACAGCGGTATTGTGCAAGCGCCTTGAGACCCTTGCGGGTGAGTAGTGTGCTATACAAGTATCAATTTACATATTATAAAGTACAAAATGCAAAACAAGGGCAGTATTGGCTTCCTAGAGGAACTTCCTTGTTCTAAATAAAGCAATTAAATATTACAGGGCGAATTTCTAAGCAGAAGGTGTCAGTGTAGAAGAACCAAACTAAAGATTCAGGGTAAAAGGGCAGAAACGTTCACGATTTTAAATGTAAACCTTTGAAATATAAGAACTCAGGGGACAGAGTTAGGGGGAGATCTTGCCTCATCTAAATCAGGATAGGATCTGCTCTAACTAAACTAAGACACACTGTTGACAAAATAACACATTTTAGTCACAGCTTCTTCCCACAGTCTCCCCAAAGATGGGGCCAATCAGGTTGCACTATGTTCCTGGGAGAAGGTAAACTCCCTTCATTCCCACCACTGAACAAACAAAGGAGAGCATCTGTGGTCAGAGTGCCTGGTTCAGGGGAATCTTCTCAGCCCCTACTCGCACTGTAAATCACAGCAGACTGTCCATTAGCTTAACCTTTCTACATGCAAAAGAATAAGCTACCCCCGGTCATCTAACTCCAGTAAGACAAAGAAAAAGTCAAAGCACATTGGGAAACAATCTTAGGTTAGCAACGAAACTGTGAACAACTTAGGGCTGGTCACAACTTTATAAATGTGCATTGTGCTAACATGAGAATACAGCAAGCTAAATGCCATACTTCAATTTTATAAATGCGGTCTCTTTATACCTATGGAGCCATGCATAAAAAAACAGATTAACATATGATTTATAAAGATTATGGAACATACATTTTGCGTAGCTCCATCCACCACAATCAACATTACTGTCTGTGCGCACTATCAGTAGTAACACTAAAGCTTTGGCTACACCAGTGGGCCTGGAACATAACTGAAAATGCAAACAACATTTATTATATTTGTCAATAAATGTTTTAGTGGCCAATCCTGGTATGGGGCAGCACAAGGTCTATGATTTAATTTTGTCTTCATAAACAAAACGTAACTAGCAATTGTTGCTGCCATATAAATGCAAGGCACATTGCAAAAAACAATGGTGCTACATTGCACCCTGTGTCACGGTGCAATTTAGTGTGAAATAATCTATTGTTCCTTCCCAGTTAACACGGCTGTCACAGTTTAAGTAATCAGGCCTTGCAGTACATAAACTACATATGATCAAAAAATGCTGCCGTAAGTCCAAATATTCACAGAAGCACAAACACCAGTGCTTAATTTGAGCCTGCGGTTTCCGGTGCTCAGCACCGGTACTTAAGCATCAACATCAGTTAAGGACACATTCATTTTTGGTAAGCACGGGGAGATTAAGTGATTTGCGCAGAATCACGGGATGTTGAGCCAACGCCGAGACCCGAACCTGATTCCCCCAGCTCCGAAGTAGTCAGCTCGGACCATTACGCCACATCCGCCCCCCCCCCCCCCCCCCCGCCCCTCCCCCCCCCCCCCCTCCCCCCACTTTCAGGGTTAGAAGCTGGTTCTGGTTTAGTCGGCGCTGACAGGAGATGCAGGAGGGCTGATGAAAGCTGCCTCCTGCTCGAGAGCCCCCGTATTTATTTAACCCCCGTCAAACAAAGGTGTCCTGCATAGCCTGTCCGGGGCCTTCCGCTGGGCTTTAGGGACCCCTGCGGTCATCGAGCACAGAAACTCCTCCTACGCCGTCTCAACGCTAACACTCGTCTTTTTACTTTCCATCACAATTTTGTAGTGTCTCCAGAGAAATGACAACAGTTTTCATGTACTTGATTTGTTCTAGCAGTTTCTACCCGACATCATTTGTATAACTGTGGGTGGCAATTTGTCAGGTTCATGCGAGTACCATGGTAACCAGATGCGAGAGTACTTTAGGTGAGGCTTAATGAGAGCGTTCCAGAGATGAACGACTTCCTTCCGGCCGCGGGGCCGCTCTGTGCGTAGCTCATTCCACTGCCTTTTTTGGGATATTGCTGTGGGCGCGCTGTCTGATGCACTGCTAATTAGGCTCTATTACACGCAGATGATTTGATTACATGCTGTGGGGCAATACCTCTGCTCACACTACACGCTAAACCGCACATGCCATTTGGCTCATCACTATGATGCAGAATTCAGAAATCAAGGGCTGGGATGAAGACAGTAAGGCCAGACTTGAGAGGCCTATGTCTAAACGAAGCCAGGAAAAGCGTAAAATATTAAATAATAAATATTACATGCACAATAAAACCTTTCAAGCTCAGCACCATGTATCAACATTTCAGATCCATATTCAATATTTTTTGACCGTTCTAGGGTCTACCACGTTTTTGCTGATTTAGCAAGGGCCTCCAGGGGCGAATTACTGAGTTGGCAGAGCAGTAGTGTTACGCTATAATACTGGATCGGATTAGACAACATACCACTTTACAGGGCTTTTCCCATGGTAGGCTGTATTGTATATACTCATTCTTTATGCATTTTTTATGCATTTTATTGCTATTTATATCCCCTTTTCATTTTTTCTCCTTTTCTTTCTCTTTTTTTCTCACTTTCTAGCTTTTTCCTTTTTGTCATTACTTTCTCTTCCTTTTTACGGACTGATCCATTTGAATTTTGCTTCACCCTTACGAAAACTGTATATCAATATGGAGCATTGTCTAGCTGCTTATATTGCGTTTTAAATTATGTGTTTTCGTAATGAACGTCTTTGTGAATTTATATATGTATATATTTATATGTCAAAATGTTTTTATAGGTGTGTTTTTTGTGTGCCATTCTCCTCTCAAGATTGAGTAGTTATATATTATATGTCTGTGCTTTTGAATGTTATATATATATATATATATATGTTTGTGAACGTTGTTTATGTTTGTGATTATTGCAGCCCTGACGAAGTTCCTGCATGGAACGAACCGCGTTGGCTGTGCACTGTTCGTGTTATAACCATCAGAATTAAAAGAAAGAAACATCACATTAATTGGACTATTTGATTTAATGTGTTCAATTTCAATGAGTGCACCTTCCACTTTTGGATTTATGTTGCTGTGGCCAAGCCTGTAGAGGGCGATTTACAAGCTGCCTCCACATTCAAAGTACGTTCATGTAGCAATTCCTGACAATTTGACCTAGGACGAAAGTTCTATTTTATGCAAATTGTGGTGGCAGGGGGAAGGGTGACATAAGAGGAGGGTACCACTGCCATGTGACTGGTTTATGGCTTACAGTGAGGATTAGGCGTGGCCCGAGCTGAAAGAGCAGTTTCTGGCTTGTGACTTCTCATCAGATCATAACCGGGGTGGACAGGGCGTTTGTGGGGCAAATCAGGAGTGCTATGAAAGCCACTTTTGAAACTCTTGTGCTATGGCTGGCAGAAGCCCGCGTACACGGAAGCGTCGGTGATGGCAATGGAACCACCACTGTTCCTGATGTGAATGGCAAGAGCAGATTTTCATGGACACCTGCGCTTCCTTCTCCGCTACCAATGCTGCCCTGTTAGCGGCATGGATGGGGCTTGTCCCTAAGCACTACTCCTCTTGGGACAGTGTGGACTGCGTAGAGCAGCGCTTAATTTGTATAAAAAATAAGTGCCAGGACTCTTGTCAGGACACCACTGCAATTTGCACCACATAGTGCCCCTGCCATGTTGACAATGATAGTACCAACACAACTACTAACCATCACACTCCTGCGAGTGTGACAATTCAGACTTTTCCAGGCCCTCAAAGCTTCAAGAATGGCTTAGGCTGCAGTTAATAGTCATTTTAATGCATATTGAATTAATAATTGACTTGTTGTGGTCATCTCAGACTGTGCCACCTTGTGGCAGACTCTCACAAGCGCCAGTGTTGACAAATAAGTGCCGGTGCAGAGCACCGGAAACTACCGGCTCAAATTAAGCACAGGCGTAGAGCTATGCTTGGGCAGTCACCTAGTGTGATAGGTGTGGGTCACACTGCTACAAATATCAGGGTCAAGGTATCCACCACCCTATGATTGCGCTAACAAATGAGTAGCAGAGAAAAGAGCATGCACTGACTCTTGACTCATACTAAGCAAGATGGCGCCTGTCGCAGGGTTGTAGAGGTTTCTGCAGTCTAATTATGGCTATCTTGTATTATGCCACGAACCCAACCGGAGGCAGGAAGGTCAGTGGCAATCTGCAAATGACGGGACCTTCCTATAGACAGGGATGCGGAGCCCCCAAGAGTCCCACATCTCACCACAATCCATAGGCTTCAGACACAATGGGGAGCCCCATGTACCACAGGGGGTGTATTGCACCCCTGAGGTGTCCATTTGTATTGCCTGTGTTAGGGCCAAACCTTGCTGAGCCACCGACCTTCTCCAGTCCCCCGAGAGCCTAGGGAGAGAATGTTGGAGGGCCACATTCAGACATGAAAAGACCACACATTTTAGTGCATGCAGCGATGGTTGCGTGTTTGCGTCACACTTAGTTCCAGAAAAAAGTGTTACTATATAAGTACTGCACCTAAATGATGGGTCATATCCAAATCTATGAGCCAATCAGATGCTCAATAATGGAAATAAGTTGCACGGTATATGGGAATATGTTGGTAGGACTGTGGGTCTATGGACAATTACAGTGCTGCTGTCTGGGCTGCCCTTTGATTGGTACAAAAGCTACCATTTTATGAGGAAAGACTGTGCACTGTGTGTGAGGAAAGACAGCGCTGCAGCTGCCAGGGCTGGACTGTACCCTTACTGTGCATGAGGAAAAACTCTTCTGCTTCGGCCTATACTGCACCTCTTTTGTGAGTGTAACTTCCATTGCTGTAGCTTATGCTGTACCTGCTTTGTGCATGAGCTATGCTCGCACTGCAAATGCTTGTAGCGGATCTGTTCGAAGCTTGCACTGCTGCTGCCCATGCTGTAAATGTACTGCATGAGGTTTACAACCAAAGAACACCTGAAAATGAGCATAGCTTGTGGGCCAGGGATGACAATAAAACAATGCCATGCTTCTGATGAAGGAAGGTAACAAGAGATATATTTGTTCTCCCACCCATTGCATGCAGATGGATAGGACGGACACACATAACCTCAATCTAATTAGGAATAGATTACAGGCGAACTACCTTAATCCTTCTTCAAGACTTTGAACATTTGAGTCCATTTCATATTATGGATGAGATACATTTCTCCGGCCATTGTTGAAACGTTCAATGTGTTTTTATTTTTTTCCCAGAATGATTGTGGTCAATTTTTGCACCATATTTGACTTTGAAATGTAATGCATTTTTGTTGTCATAAAACTATTCAACACAATATTTGCTGTGTAGGACACAGAATTGTAAAGAAAAAGTACAACTTTTAAGCAGACATATATTATTTTTCTTGGTTTCGCTAAATATTACAGGAGTGTGCAAAGTGATGTAAAATTATGATAGATCTCAAGCCTCCCTGTGGTGCAACGCCTCAATCCAGCTTGGGAGCTAGGAGCCACTTTTGCCAGAGTTTGCTTCTCGGGGGCTCCACCACGTCCTCGACTTCCTCAAGGATGGGGATTTCAAGACGTTTGCAGAAGCAAGGGAACAGTATGGTCTCCTAGCTCGCCACGTTTGAGACATTCAGCCCCTACAACCCTGCCTCGGTCATGTCTTGGGCCACCCTCCCCCGGACTTGGCCTCCTCACCTTTGATGGACTACCTGCAGAAATGGGGCATCTACAAGAGTACAGTTTCTGGCCTGAACCGAGTCTTAGTGGATCGACTCAACTCTATTCCCTTGGCTGGCTCCCTACAGGATTGGTGGACAGTCAGACTGGGACTCCAGTATTCTGACACAGACTGGGCTGCTCAACTTGCAGATCACGATCGTTACCTCAGGGAGGCCCGCCTCGAGTTCAGCTGCTTCAAGGTGCTACACCACTGGCCCTGGTCACCACTTGGCCTCCACAGATTCTCCCTTCTCCCGTCCGTTACTTGCTGGCTGTGGGCTCTCTGGAGGAAGACAGTGTCCACCTTCTCTTGGACTGCCCTGCTGTGTCATCATATTGGACCACTATTACCAACAACATCAGGCAAGTGGTTCCTCTCACCGGGACGCGGAAGGCCCAGACTGTTCTCCTGCACAATTATGCCCAATGCCTGGCTATCACACACCAACAATCCTGCTGGCTGGCCACTACTTTGGCCTCGGTTAAGATCTGCATCTTGCAGCACCGATGGACATCCGTGTCCCCGACCCCAGAAGGTTGGTTGCATGAGGTGGCCTCTTATGAACGTTTAATTGCCCAACTCACGGATCACTACGATAGATTGCTGGACCAAGAGGATCTTTCATTTCTAATACCTGAGGTTCAGCTCCTCTTTTCCCCTTCACCTTAGATGGACTGAATCCCCTACCATGTTTTCCCAATCTCCTATTTATGTGGTCCATGTTTGTATGCCCACACTCCTGCCCCGTCTCCTCCTTGGTTTTGATGTGGCCTCTTTAGCGGGCCATCTTGCCCATTCTATTCATCCAACGACCCCCTTTTGGAGCGAAGGGTGGCCAGCCCTCACCCATCCTTGCCATAAGCTGCAGACCCCTTATCTCCACCTCCTTGTTTTAGTTCCCTTCTTTTGCCCTCCCCTCTGGGGTCTCCCCCCTCCCTTTCTTTCCCCCTACCTCCTCTTTCTCGTAAGAGCACTGAAATGTGATTGGTGTCCTGTCTCCTTCTCTCTTTCCCTCCCCCACCCCCACCCTCACCTCCCTCCTCCTTCCCCATTCAGCCTTAGGAACCATTTTTTTTTCTCTTCTCTAATCTGTCTCCACTGGGAGTTTTGGGTCCTGGGGACCCTCCAGTCTCCCTAAAACTCCTGACCCCCCCCCCCGCCCATTGCCTGCTCCGATCCCCTATACTAGCCTCCCTCTTTCTCTCTAATCGCCCTTCCTTCCCAGTGCTTTTCACCCTCCGATTCTTTGATGGATTGTCTTTTGGTTATGCCTTGATACAGAGGTTATCCGTTGTTATGCCATATAATGTTTTTATTTCTTTCAATAAAGGAAGGTACAAACTGAAAAAAAAAGAGTTTTCGCAAATTAGCAACATACACCCTTATGCATCAAGCCAAAATCCAGTCGGTAAAATACCGATTCCTTATTAGCTCCCGGTATTAAGTAAAAAATTCCCAATCCCAATGCATCAACCCAAAAGCAGAAATCGGTATTTAAGGAATCCTTAAATAGCGATTCTTTAAATAGGGATTCCTTAAATACCGATTCCTTAAATAGCGATTGCATTTAAGGAATCCCAAAGTGAGATTCCTTAAATGCAATGCATCAAAGTTAAAAAATTAGCGATTTCGCTAATAAGGGGAGCAAATTACCATGAAGATGAACTGCATGGTAATTTGCAAAAACTTTGAAAAATGCACTTTTGTGCATTTTTCAAAGTGTCATGTTGCGCACACACATGCCCTTAGAGCATGTGTGTGTGCAACATATGTGCACATATCATTTTCAGGGGTGCAACAGGGTGTCCTTTTGACACCCTGGCACCCTTGAAAGTGCTCCAGCTATTAGCGATTCGGTAATACCGAATCGCTAATACAGAATGGCTTTACATTCATTCCTATGGGCCTCCAAGCCCATAGGAATGAATGGGTAGGTATTCCTTATTACCGATTCGGTATTACCGATTCGGTAATAAGGAATGTTAAGGAATCGCTATTTGAATAGCGATTCCTACATGCATAGCCTTTTGCTATTCCTTATTAGCGATTCCTTATTTTTCGCTAATAAGGAATCGCAAATGCTAATGTTGATGCATATGCCCCATAATGAAGACCACGGTGGGATGTCTTACAATGTCAAATCCCTCATTTTCAAATTTGCTTTGGGACATGGTCGGCACTGTCGGGTTGGCAGGGCAAGCTCCTTCTATTTACAGGCAGACAAAGATTTACCCAGGCGTGGCAGGGGCAACCTTCCTAAAGGCGAAACTGTTTTCCAAGATTAAAAAGATATGTGGACAACCTCAAATCTGCGCACCTCCACCTATTCATGTATTGACCAGAAGATACAATGCCAATATATTTTCCTGGTCTTGCAAAATGAACAGTGCAAGCTTGCGCGCCTATCAGGATCAGCTTCTTCAATTTATGTGCCCATCTGACGAGCTCCTGAAATTAAATCCTGCAACGATTATGATATTTGAAATGAACTGCTGCAGCAGTCTGCAGTTCCGTTATGATTCAGTTTGGGATATGTAGCCCATGATCTCCGTTTACGTCCTTAATGCTCTTACCTTATAATAATTTTGCAGGGAATATTGGGCATTCTTAAAATAAGACCCTTACATGCCCTGAATGGAAGGGAGAACTTTCAGCCTCTCATTACTCACACAATTGGCAAGGAATGCTGAACTCTGAATGAATCTCTGTTTAATTTACATTCGATAATTGATTGCCCAGTTGGTTTTAGATCCATCATTATTCTTTTTAATAATTTTGCCCAACTCAAACCACTAACTCCCTACTGTACTGATTTCAGTTTTGCTTTTGTTCTAAGATTCATGCACTGCTCTGTAAATACCTTTATGACGTGGGTGTAATGCTCTATTTTATCGGTTTAAACTTTGTTGTTGCTAGCACAATTACCTTTGCCTGTTCTAGGACGGAGCCAAGATGGCGGACAAATAATATATTTTTTAGTGCAGCTCAGCCCTACTGAATCCAATCATCCATCCTCTTCCATCTTGGCTTACCCTTAACACGACCCTCCGGGAGCACCACAAGGATAGGAATACAATGCAAGAGACCAGGCGTGAGGACCACTGGGCAGCAGAGCCCAGCAAGAGAGCAACCTCCTTGGTGGGTGCAAACTGAGTGTTACTAAGGTTGGTAAGGAAGCGTCAATGACTGCAGTCACACACTTCTTCTCTCATTGGCTTTGATCAAACTCTGTTATGTAGTGCCTTGACCAAGTTATATCTCCAAAGAGTGTTCTGGACATGGGGTACCTGCGTTGCCTGCTTTGGACTCTGCTGTTGGCTTGGGGTGAGGGGCTTGGGAGAAGCACTGATGTGCTGACTGCCTGACAGCAGTACACGCTTGCTGTACCTCAGGCAGCAGTACATTCCATGCACTGTGGCTCCAAGTATGCCTCAGTGGCTGATCCATGGGGAAAAGTGATGAAGGTGCGTGGTCCCATCATAAAACATCAGTTGGCCACCTTGGCCGTTTTGGAAAGTAGCAGAATGTTAACAGCACAGATTGTGGATTACAATGTGGCAGGCAGTCTTCGGGCCCCTAATAGTCAGGCTTGGACAGAAGTTCTACATTACAGACTGCCAAACTAAATGAAATGCAGCTAATGCTTCACTGAACAACATTGTGATCGTCCACGTGGATTTCTAAATACTGTTGACAAACTTTGAGATACTGTTAGCACCTGCAGGAGCCCAAGGAAGGAGGACCATACCCTATCTGGTATCATATACTCCATTTACCACTCTGCGAGCCCCCTCCCTACCCCAATGTATGCCTTTCTAGCACAACATTAACTTTATTAATAAACCTAACATCCAACATCTGCATGGTCATGTCATAAACATTACTCAGTTGACCATCTCCCATACCAAGGGAAATCTTAGGAAGATTCTCATACAGGCGGCGCCCTTCGATGTCCAAGTGATGGAGTAAAATGGCTTGTTTGGGCACAGGACCATATTAATCCGCTCCAGTCGCTAATACTTATGTTAAGAAAAGCTTCTTCCATTCCTTCCAAGGTATGGTAGGCTCACCAGGAGTAGGAAGGAAAGAAGGAGGAGCAGTGAATCCCTGATCAGCCATATAAAATAACAAAACCTAGTACAATAAGAATAAGTGGCAACTAGGAACTAGCGTTTATATGAGAAACATCCCTGGAAAGAAATCGCAACACATGTAAAGTTCCACCTGGAAAAAAAAAAATTATTGCACAAAACAAGCTACAATAATAAAGCAAAATAAGAAAGGTAGGTCTGGTATGAAGAAGTAAGTGAATTAATGTAACAAGTAAGTTGTTGGGGAAGGAGTTGGACTCGATGAGAAGATAATGCCCATTGAGATGATATTGATCATGAAAAACATTGTGGCTCTTCAACAGAGGGATTAAAACGCATCTGGTAAATAATCCCTTTTACGAAGACACTGGTGGTGGAGAACATCGTAGATCCTATGTTCAACAAAGACGCTTCCCCAATCTGTCAAACAGGCCATCCATATACGTTGTTTTCCGTTGCTTTGCTAAAGGTGGTTGGGCATGAAAGTGAAGTAGAAGCAATCAGGACGTTGGACTCAGCGCGAGTAAAATAACATGGCACAACACCAGACACCGCATGAATCTTGAGGTAAGATTCGTATTGGAACGACAAGTTTTCTTTTAAACTACTTCTTGTTTCCCGTAATGGTGAACGGTAACATTAAATCGTTCCTCGTTTGTTGCATTGAGAGCGGAGACATAAACTTGTATGCACGAGCTCTAGTAAGGAAACATTTTACACAGTACGGGTGCAGTAAACTATGCCTCAAGTGTGGTAATCCGTGAACACAGTACACTTTATGTGTGGCAATCCGTGACTATAGCATAGGAGAAAGTATGAGTAGTAGAAAAAAGGTTGATGGAAACGCTGGAGGAACACAGGAAACATTTGTTGTTCAGCAAGGACAGAATAGAAGGTCCAGTAGGTTTGGTGGCAGTTTGCAGAACAGCAAAAATGCAGCAAAGCGTGGAAATGGGTAGCTAGTAAGGAGAACGATGAATGAAGATGCTGGTGGGCCACAGGTGCAGGTTGGCAGGCAATTGTGCATAGTAGAATGAAGTACTCACAAAGAGGAGGATATATAGTTCCTTTTGAAGGCGTATCCAGGGGGTGGAGGTACAAGTTGTCTGCCCCCTGCGCAGACCAGGTTCAGCTTGTCACCAGTGTAAGGATCCATTCCATGCAGGATGTAGACAAGAAGATCTTTATTGTAGAAGTTAACAGCAGGTACCTCCAGCTTCCTCTTCCAGCTTCACAGCTCTAACTCCTGCCACTTCAAAGACTAACATTCTATCCTAGCAACATGCCTACATTCTACATTAAGAAAACTCCACAAAAAGCCTAGACTAATCAGAGCACTTCGATGCAATGCTTTAGTTTAAACATCACTTCAAAGTCCTCGCTTCCACTGCTACACATAAGGCTATGTTGAATCCAAGGTGCCATTTTAATTCCTCCCGTCTGGTTCCCTGTGAGACTTTTAAGGTGTCCAGCCAATCAGGGATTGGAATCTCAAAATTCGACCTAGGATTTTCAAACAAATATTTCCTTGTGGCTTTTCAATAGCCTAGTCTGGACTGTCTTCAGACTTTTAACACTTACAATTTTTCCTTATGCCGGCTAGCAATGGTAGGAAGGACTCCTGCAAGTAAGTCTATCAACTGAATATTTAAAAGACATTATTTGGCTGATTTGGCATTTAGTCTACATTTTCCATGTGCCATTTTGTTTTAATATATTGCGGTTACATTTTAATCTAGTTGCAATTGTTTAGATGCTCCTAGTGTACTTTGTTGTGTAAATATATATTTTACTGTTACCTATGGTTAGAGATAGTCTTAGATGCTTGATTGCAGGTCTACAACGGAATTTGTTGCTTGAAAAAAATTCAAGAAAAGTAGAAATACAAAACGGATCCTCTTCTCGTAGAACTGCGGCAGATCTTTGTAGGAGGCAGGGAGAACTTTGAGTGTGACCCTTGTCCAAGTGGGACAAGGCAATACAATGGCTATGCTAAAGCCATTGAAGGGAGACTTGAGCAAAAGAAGACAACAATTATAGTGTCCAAAATAAAAGCACTGTGAACATACTTATGATGTAAAGTATTGGGTTGGCAAATACTATTAGCATTTCTACACACTGGTGAGCAACTAACAATTCCTCTACTATATCATTTACATTTTTATTAGCGCTTGAGAATTCGAAAGAATATCTTTTGCATTAACTATTGACACCGTCAATAGGTCTAGCGTGGGGTGCCAGTCTTATGGCTTTGCCAATGCGTGTTCTGCTTTGTCATGGTTTTTGTAAAACGTTATTGTTGTTGGATTTGGCTGGTCCTCACGAATATATAGAGAAATAAAGAAAAACATTTTTTTTTGCTGTCGAAAAGCACACCGCGCCGTAGCAGCTTTTGTATTGAAAGGGATACTTTCGGACCGAATGAGCTTCTTTTGAGAAAGCAGAATGCCACTACTCATAGTGCAGCTAGCCAGCCGCTGAAGTTGCTTCAGCCACTGATCCATGATCAGGGCCGGACTGGGAACCAGAACCGGCCTTGGCATACTGCTCGGCCGGCCCCCAATGATGTGAGGGGGGGGGTGCAGCCGAGCAGTTTGCGAGGGCCGGTTTTGGCCAATTTTGTTACAGGGGGCCAATAATGCCGACCCCCGGTAACAAAAACGGCCACAGGGGCCCTAGTGGCCCACCGGGGAAACGCCCGGTGCCCGCTATGGCCAGTCCGGCCCTGTCCATGATGAATGTTTTAGGGTGTGGAAGAGCATGTTAATGACAGGACGACGGATTTATGGATTAACAGGTCTGGCTGAAAGCCCCTACAGGATTATTATATATCTTTAATTTTAGTAAACTCCAAAGATCTTGGCTAAAACCAGACTTGAAAACTCACTCTTCAAGAAACACGGCACTAGATGAATGGAATGCGCAGGCTCAAGCTTTATGTTCTGCACTGCTGGGATAAGAGCAAGGTCAGCAATGCCGGGGTAGACTCTTCTACTGAGCTCAAAGGTCACAACTCACTGTGCCGGTGATTACAGTGAAAACGTGTTAAATCTTATCTGCAAGAACCGATATCAAGAGCAGCGTCTGATCACGCAGTGCGAACTGATTTTTCGCCAACTGTGTGTCCCAGCAGTAAAAGCCAATTTAAAGGCTGGCAAACAAGACTGTACTTTGCATGAACTTTGTATGGACGTGGCGTCAGTCAACAAGTACACTTTAGCAGTAAATGTAAGCTTGTTGCAGAGAGCTTGGAAGGCATGGGACCTGCACCGCAAGTCGAGAAAGAATAGTGCTTTTCTGTGGTATCTATTTTTTGCACGGTTGCCAAAATGTACAGTGTCATTCAGTGCAATGTCTGACATGCAAGACGTGCAGTGTGAAGCAGCGCGCGGTCGGACTGGGAACAAAAGTAGGCCCGGGTACCAAAATAAAGTTGGCCCCCATTAGCGAACCAGATAGCTAAAAATGTGGCCCACATTTGCAAATCAGGCCAGTTTTGAACTTGTATACACATGCTCCATGGGTAGTTTGCAAGGTATGAGAGACTGCATGCATTTATGCCTGCTGTAGACAATTACTGTGATAATGTCAGGGAAGTCAACAGCAACAAGCATTGGCAAAGCCAATAGGTTTTGCCTTTGCAAAATCTATTGGTTTTGTCAATATGTTTTTATGACATGTTGCACAGCGGCGCTAGCTGGTGTACAAAATGGCTTAAAGTTGGAAAAAAAATCCCCTATGGCGCAACTAGCGTTGACCGTGTCATAGTGCTTTTTTAGGTCTCGCCTGACCCAGCGCGTGCGCTGGTCTGGCGAGACTTATTGAAAGGGCTCCAAAAAGTGCAACCAGGCCAGCCTAGAGCTACAGTGCATGTGCGCGGGCGCGTGCACTTTCACTTTCACGGCCGCACGGCCGCTTTGATGTTTGATCGTGATCGGAAGGGGGAAGGTGAAAGCACCAAATGATTATTTTTGGTTTGTCTTGGCGCTCTATGCTCTTTTTCAGTCACGCCACTGTATCTGGTCGGGGGTGGGTGGGTGCGATACTTTAGTGTAAAGAGTGAATTGTTGAAGAAGCAGGTACACTGAGTGACCTGGGAAAATAGCGCTTATGTAAGTTCTTCATTTGACTGTCTTCTTGTATATAGGAACGTTGCGTAAGGACGCCGCCGGTGTCCGAGTGACGCGTGACTTGCAGAAAGGGTCCATCTCAGGCAGCCCTTATTGTATGGAATGTAACGAGGGCGCTGCCTCTTTTTCAATTAAAGCAACATGTTTTTCTCCATGACTTTCTCTAACCCCTGAGGGTTCCCCCTAACGTTCAAGGAAAGCTCTTTTTCGGTGATCTCCAGATTGTCACGCAATAAAGATATCATTCCTACTGAACAAACTTAGATTAATTTTTTTACCTGGATTATCACATCACCACGCCCGATTTGAACAAACGGGTTTGTTAACCTCCTTGTTGTTTTTTTAAACTCTTTTTTCCTTTTTTGAGGCGAAGCAGTTTTTTTCTTTTTGCTTGCACAACTGTGGGATGATTTTAACAGATTCAGCTCTCTTCAAATCTTGCGTTCTAGTCAGGTAGCACTGTGCATGCTGGAACTTGTAGTTTGTCAATTTAAATTATGTGTGCCCTTCAGATCCCATCATGCATAGCGCTTGCCCACTTTGTGATTATAATATAACACGTTTTCGTAGCGTGCACACTTTGCAGTTACTTTGACTCCTAGCGCTTTGTGGGGGGAGCTTGTCTCAAAGCGCTACGAGCTCCATGTTGGATGCTCACGGGCATGCTCCAGGTTATGTGTAGGCTCTCTCCCCTGCACGTGGGGTCAATGCCTCGTCAGAGGTAGTAGGCGCTAAATAAATGTATGGGGGTCATGGGGTTGACTTTGCGGCCTACAGCCCAAGCCAGTGAAAAGATGACGTGTTGGGGTGTTCTATGGCTGGGCGTATTGAAGTGTGGATCTAATGACAAACAAAAGTTGGTTCTGGAGATGTATTCTGTTGCTTGGGGTCTTACTATTTTCTTTTAACACTGCCTAGAATAGTCCTGAATACACCTCCTCCTCTGGAGACATCACTTTTCTGGGCCCTTTAACTGTCCTACCATCTAGGAATACCTCCTGAATGTTGTACTTTTTCCTCAACTTCTATCTCACTGTAATTCACTGCATTGATCCTTTTGATTTAAATAATTTTGTAAATGTATGGTGTACAGCTTTAGGTTCTATGTATTTCTTCTATGTTTATAGATTCTTTATTTTTCTGAAATCATTATTTTGTGTTTTCTGCACATTTCATTTTCAAAATATAATTGGATTTATAGGTTGTTTTTACAGTATTTAAATGTATCTATGTGAAAAGCACTAAGAAACCCTTAGGGGCCCCTTCCACCTCCATGAAAAGCACAAATAAACAGAATAAATAAGTGTCGCCTCACATAAGTACTATTTCAGCCTCAAGGGCTCACTCGCACAACCTAGTGTAAGTAAATATAACGAGGGCTACCTGTGTGTTCATTCCCGTTTTCCAAGTATACTGCTCGCCTTATCTATTGACAAAAGCTAGAGTAGTGCTAATAAGTCTTTTCAGAAAAATGGTCTCATTAGACTTAGAGGTCTGAATGAGGCGCCATAGCTAGTGAATACCCTTAAGGTGCAGATGGTGCCATTCAGTGCTGAGGGGGTCGATGCTTGGCTGTGTCCTGGGTGGATTTTAAAGGCCCAAAGGAAGTGCGAGGACATCTAAAGGGGACTGAAGATGCAAGAAAGGGCGACCTGGCATCTTTCCCGGCCTCTCTTTGATTGGTGAGTAGAGCGCTGCGGCAGGGTTCATCAAACACTGAATTGGGGTGACCCTCGGAGAGCAGCTTAAATATTCTCTGTACTATGAACAGAACGGTGTAACTGGTGTCCAGTCTATTGCTGGAACTGTTCCAAAGTTCAGGAAACTCCCTGTGTGTCGGACTATTGAAAGACATCTGGCTCTTTCATTAGGTTTTTTTTTTCTGCAGATTTATATAGTGCAAACTCGACCCGAAGGTATTGGAGCGCTTTACATGAGCACCAGTTACGTTACACAATGACATATTCTTTTTTAGGTCTCGCCTGACCCAGCGCATGTGCTGATCTGGCTAGACTTATTGAGAGGGCTCCAAAAAGTGCTACCAGGCCAGCCTAGAGCTACAGTGCATGTGCGCAGGCGCGCGCGCCGCGCTTTACCGCAAATACTTTCACTTTCGCGGCTGCACGGCTGCTTTGATGTTTGATTGTGATCGCAATCGCGATCACTTTCACTTTCGCGGCCTCACGGCCGCTTGTTCTTACTTTCTGCCTTTCCTTCCTCCGCTCAAACTTCTTCCTCCTCTTCCTTTCTTGTTTTCTTCTTTCATAAGGTACATCGCTTTTCATCTTCCTCTCTTTTAATGTAATTCCATTCTTCATTTCATCCACTCTGTTCAGTCTTCACTGCTATTAATACTGCAGTTTTTCTTCTGAAAACGCCTCTACATTCTACACATGGCATCATTATTTCCCTACTGCTTTCTTCTACCTTAGCTGCCACCTTCCTCCGAGCCACTGCCACCTTCTTCTCTAAATTTACCTTTCTTCTCCTTTTGTTGTGCTCTTCTCAACCCTGCTACCGCCACCTTCCCTGATCGCCTATGTTCTCGGCCTAGTTACTGCCACTTTCTCCCTTTCACTACCTTCCCGCAGCGATCAGCCTACGGCCATGGCCACCACCCTTTCCTATCTCACCTCCTTCTCAGCCACTGTAGCTGCTATGACTTCCTCCGGAAGCGCCATTTTCCTCAGCCATTGTCCTGTCCATTCGCCGCAGCTTCCAGCTTAGCCACCTCTGCTCTTTTCCTTGAGGAGCCCCACGTCACAGCCCCGCCCTGCTGGACAGGATACCTTTCTTTAAAATTCGTAGAGGTGCGTCAGAAAGTGAATTTAATCATTTCGTTTTCAAGCCTGTGTTCTTTTCCTATCCTGAAACAAAGCTGTGATTCACCTGCCATTGTTTAAATCTTGGAGGAGTCCTGTTGAATGATTCCTGTCTGGGTGAAATTTGTATTTTTTTTTAGCAAAAATAAACCACTACACCTCTATAGCTCACTCATTTTATCCTACTATCACTTTCCTTTTATTCCTCCCTCCTCATATTTGTGCATTTCCTTAACATTCTTTCACTCTTGTGTATTTTTCTACCATTTGTCTAGATTTTCCATTTTGACGCTGGCATTCATCACTCTGTTGCATTTTTTCCCAATACCTTAATATTTTTCCACTCTTTTTTTTTAAGGATATCTCCCCCGAGGAGCTGAAAAATGAACTGCCAGAACGACAGCCCAGATATCCTTAAATTGTGGATGCTAATATGTGTATACTGTGCAGTGGCTTTATTTGCAGCTCAATTCTAGGGAATAAGGGATGCATTACACTGGAACGTCCAGGAAAAGGTGTGATAGCCTAGCACTCCTAGGCCCAAGAAGGTGCAGTAGGTGATACTTTTGAACATTAAGGGCAAAATATACACTTGGATAGCAGAGCACAGAGTTATAGAAAACACCTGCTATGGGGCAGCAGGGCATGATTCTATGGAGTAACTGGGCAATCGAGTGCATGGCGTCCAGGGCATTCGGCTATGGAATCTAGGGCTGCACTGAGGTGTTTGGTTTCCAGAGGCTGTGGTTCATAAAGCGGGTAATGGTACTTCTGACAAGATAGTGCTGATGAGTGCTGTACCATGACCGTGCCAAGGGCTTTACTAACAATCCCTAAGAACTTTCACAAACCTAAAAATTCCACATTCTTTGGTCTTCCAAGGTCATACATACATGTGATTGTGTTCTAAGCATGCTCTAGGTCAAAAATCTGGACACCGTTGGAGCTCAGATGCTTGGTAGGGGAACACTGATTTGGAAATATAAGCTATTCGGTGACTGTATTGTGCGTTATGTAGGATCTTAGGTTGCAGTGGTATAAAATGCAGTGTAATGGCAGGCCACAGGCGAATACTATAGTCTGGGAGGGATATTCTTAGGCGATACTGTAAGGAGGAAGACAAAATATGTAAGGTTACCTTGGGAAAAACTGAGTTACATACCTTGCAGGTGGCATTTAATTTCTGGAATAGTACAGTGCAGCAGGTGTGCTACCACTCAAGGAGTGTGTTTCAGGGTACTGCTTCAGTCTTCTTGGAAAAGTTGATGAAGGATCTGGTGTAGCTTCCTTGACTGCGCTGTTTTACATTTCTAGTTCTTAATTACGTGTGGCCTTGTCATTATGTGGCATTCTCCCGCTGGACTGCCACAGGTTCAGAAAAATGACGGGTTGCAGCTAAATTGAATCACGGCTCCAGACCAATAATGCACCTTCAGAAAGTAAAATGGTGAAATCGTTGCGGCAACGTGTATGGGAAGGTAGGGAAGTAAATAACTGTTTTGACATTGACATGAAAGTCAATTCTATATTTTTTCTCGGAATTTGGTGGATGCGTTTTGGTATCATTTCAACCTCTTACTCACCAACCTCTATCACACCTATGTATTTTTTTTTATTGCGCTCAGTGTCGCTGATTATATATTCCTTTATTCTTTTTGGTGTAACTTGTGCGCAACATTTCTTTTGGAGCTACTCATTGACGGAAAAACAAACAAAAAGGCTGCATTGTAAAGTTAAATAAGTGGCTGGATTCAAATTAATGGTGTAAGTTGCATTTGCATAAAAAAATTAAACAAAAGAAGGCCAGAAAATATCAGTGATTTCACCAGACAAATAGCGCAACTATTTAAAAGTACAGGCACAGGGAAGATTTATAATGCTGCTTTCACGGCAGAGGGGCAAAGGTGATGAGGGGTAGAGGGAAAGCATATTATGCCTGTACTACAGCCTTCTAGCGCAGTCAACGTGCTTCTGGGTTACCATCTCAGACTGACGTCTGGTTCAGCATGTAATAATTGTTGTGGCTATTATGTACTGTTTTGTCGGTTTGGCGCTAACCTAGATTTTTTTTTTAAACAAAAATATATACGCTATACATACTTACAATGGAGTTCCATTAGCTCTCTCCATCCATTCATCTCCTGTAGTGATGTAGTGGCATTCATATTTTACATCTGCCCATCAAAGCTTACAGCCTGGCACACAGGCTTAGACCGCTCTGGCCATTGGCCGCCTAACTGTGAGTGATGTCATTCTGTTCTTGCACAATGCACGCAAACGCACATTAAGGAGTTCCTTTCAGTGTCAGGGACTACTAGTGCAATGTGTGGTTTTACATAACAAACAAGCATTTGCAATGCAATAGGTCTCTCATTTACGCGAGATTAAGCTATTTATGTTTTAAAAACAAAAATAAAAAGCATTTTAATTTGCAATGTCAATAGCTCAAGCTCGCGTAAATGCGAGACCTATTGCATTGCAAATGCTTGTTTTTTTTTACTTTAAGCCATGAGCATAACAAGCCACACCGAGGTAGATGTGTGGGAGGATGGAGGGAGCAGAACGGACATCACATATTAAGCAAGCCACACCGAGAAAGGTGCAGAGGAGGAGGGAAGGAGTGGAACAGATGGCAAAGGAGGGGAAAAGTAGGGTTGACAGAGCGGGGGGGGGGTAAGGGAGCAATAACAAAAAGTGGAATGTGGGAAGGGGGTGTGATGAGTAAAGCAGCAAGAGGGAGCTAAAGGAGGGCATGGGGAGTGCAATTAAACAAAATAAAACAGCAATTTGGTGCAGGAAGACGGGGTCAATGCAGAAAGAGGAGACTCATTACAAACATGTATGGAATGCATAAAAGAAAGTTAAAAAAAAGTAACTCTGAATAACGCGGCCAGTGGAAGGACACTGGCTGCCCAGTCAGAAGCAGTACTTGGCCCAAACTCCAAGGAACAGCCGAGGAAAGAGGAAGTGAAACTTGATTATGTGACCCTAAAGCTGTTGACCAGTGAGAAGCAAGAAAATTAGAGTGACCGCGAAGCCTACAAATGCTAAGTAATGGGTGGGCTGTAAGCCCTTTTTAAGATTTTCTTTTTAATTACAAGAGATTTTGTAAGCACAGTGCAAGAACTGTGCAGGCAAAACCTAAAAAGTAACTCACCTTGCCATAAAACACGACTGCACACAGCCCAAAAAAATTCCCACACACTGATCTGTCAAACCAGCCCATCGGGCACTGCCTGATTGCCCTGCAGGCCAGTCCGACCTTGAAGCAGTGTGGTGTATGCTTTGGCAGATATAAAGCTTGATGCTGTCATCTCAGATGTACAGTGTGCTGCAGTGCACTCTCTGTTTTGTGAGACATACAAAGCAATGTGTAAGAGCTGTACAGGTAAATTGCATAGACAACCGTGTGAAGCCAATTCTGAATCAGGTTGGGAACCTGACAGATTCTGGTTCTGACAACTATTTTTATGTTGGAAAGGGGCTTCTGGCCCTCCACCCTACTCAATGAGACTGTGTCTTGGGACACATGCAGCATCACCTGTGCACATTCAGTGTATGTGCCGGTGTGCTAATTGGAGCAGCAGTTAAAAGGGGCGTGATTGGCTGGAACCTTCTCCCCTATCATGAATAATCACAAATGGTTTTCTCAGCGTTGTGTGATAGCTGCGGGAAGGTGTCAAATGACATTGGAAGACCAGCTAGATGCACTCCTGAGATTCAGCAGTCCATCAAGTGGAAACAAGCATTTGCAATGCAGTAGGTCTCGCATCTGCAAAACTTTAATCTATTGGCATTGTTCATGAAAATGCCTTTTTTATCTATTTTATAAAACAAACACATAAATAAATTCCATTATCATGTACAATGCCAATAGCTAGTGTTGCATTATTATTAGCAATGCCAACTGCTCACACTTTTATAATGCGAGACCTATTGCATTGCAAATGCTTGTTTTTACTATGTACCTTCCTTCTCCAACGTTACATTGATCAGTATGCAATGTTGTAACATTTCTTCTGCAAATTTACGTCATCCTCACACAGGATTGTAACTGTTTTGGTCCATTGTTTTCTCAAGGGAAGAGGATGTGTTGTACTTACATTTCCTGCTGCTCAGCTAGTATGCATGTGTGTATGTATGGAATGTTGGAACGCCTGATGACTGTGTGGAATGTTGGTGTGCCTGGTGGACTGGAGGAACGACAGTTAGAGAGAGTGGGCTGAGCAGCAAAGATGCCGCTCCTGGTGGGGCCATTAACCAACTTATCTACTTGTAACTACCATCCTGTAACTTCCCAATAAACCTCTACTTTGGTTTACCTCATGACTACAATCCATCATTTCAACTCAACAGCTTCTTTCTGACCAAACCTGTGAACGCCATGACTGCGCATTCAGCAAGGTGTCTTAATAAGACCCTGTGGGCTCAGTGCACGGTATGTAGGTCACTTGTCCCTGTGACTGAGCATATCCCAAGACGCTTGTAGGGAGACAATGCTCAGACTCATCACAACCACACTCATAGAAGCGAAAAACATCACCTGACACTTTTCATTGTTGCACTTATATTATCGTATGACATCCCTAGAAGTATCTTGTGTTTTTCTTTTGCATCAATCAGGGTTAAAAATAAAAAGGCCCATGTTTTTCAAAGATTTCGAGTGCCGGTTTTTTGTGTGATGTGCAGTAGTGATGTTTTGAACCCTGTAGGTAGGGCAAAGCTTGACTATCCGATATTATGAAGGGACCTAAGTTACAGACCAGCAACGGCAGCCCCGCTACAACCAGCGTCCTCCCATGACTTCAGCCGGCCCCCTACTCATATCAGACCCGTTCCAGAACCACACAACCCCAGAGTCCTTCGCAGGCAACACCTAGCCCAAAACGTGGTGCTCTCGTCACCGCCCGAGGCCCCACCATAAGCCTCCCACACACAATTATTTTAAAGCTCCTTGTTTACAGAAGCTGTCTGTGGAGGCCAGTCCCCACTGGATGGTCATCAGTTATGGTTAGAGGGAGATCGGGCGTTAATTGTTCCAGGGCAATATGCTTCCAGGGCAAAAGGTAACCCTAAAAGTAAGAAGGGTGACTTGTGGGCTTGGCTTTTTAAGGTGTTGAGGAAAGCAGCCAGTAGATCAATAAGGAAGGAAAACAGAGACCTCACCTTAATAAAACCTAAATAAATGTCTGAAGGGAGAGAAATAAATACAAAAAAGACAAAGGAGCTGGGCATTTTGGGGTGGGGAGGTAAAAGACAGCGTAACTGAGGAAGTACTGTGGGGTGGGGGGAAGCGCAGAGGAAGCTGTAAGCCACAAAGAAAGATGAAGAAGAGGGCTTCATAAAAGGGAGCCCGGGAGTTAGTTGGGTAAACGCAGACCCTAAGAAATCAGGAAATGGGTCCTTTAACAAAGGGAATTTCAACCCAAGATTCAGAGCGGGGAAGAACGTAGAGGCCATTGGTGGGAAGGGAGGGGCAGGGGTGTCACAGATCGAGTAGGGTGAAAATGTGTAATTCGGAGAGGGGAGTAAGGGAAAGAGTGAGCGGTTAGCTTCAGAAAGGGGAGTCTTGGAAAGGAAGGCGAGCAGAGAGAAGGGACGGGAAATAGGACCTTTAATAAAGACCATGTTGAGCAGTCAAGAATGGGAGAAGTAAGCTTCAGAAAGGAGTGTGAGAGTAGGGGTCCAGGAGGGCGAAAATACGCTTCTATTACAGGAAATAGAAGCCTCAAAGAGGGAGAGAAAATTAGACGAGAGGGTCTCACAGAGAGAAGCCATAATAAGAGGCAGGCACCGCTGAGATGCCGAGGAGACGGGAAGTGATGGAGGTGGTAATTACCGGAGAGAGAGATGGGGCAGCGATTCCCAAACAGGAAAAAGGTGTTTCGGAAAAGCAGGGAAGGGGTTAAGAATAAGGGCGAGATAATTAATGTGGGTGGCATGTCTCAAAGGAAGTAGGGATGGGGTCTCAGATATAACAATATGAAGCCGTCTTCACAAAGAGTGGAGTGAGGTCTGGAAAAGAGAAACGGCAGAGGGTTAGACATGAGCCGGTGAGGCATATTTCATAATGGGAGGTGCTGGCTTCAGTGAAGCGAGATGGGAGCCTCAAAGGCAGGGCCGGAGAGGAAAGACGGCGGTAGACATTTAAAGGAGGGAGATGTGAGCCTCAGAGAGAGGCAACGTGGGGAATCCTTAAGGAGGGATAGGGTGGGGAGCTGTAGAAAGGCCACAAAAGGATCATGCGAAGGAAGGGAGAAGAGTCTCGCAGGGCCCGCTAGAGGAGCGGTTAAAACGGGGCCTCTGGTGAGCGGGAGAGGAACAATGAACACGAGTCTTGTTGTCAGTGGAACGAGGAGGGAGGAGCGGGGGGAGCAAGGAAGAGGAAAAAGAAGGGGAGGAATTAACTGGGCAAGTGGGAAGGATGAAAGGAGAGAATAGTAGGTACCATACATGACAAGTGGCCCATGCCATTCGTGATATTTTCAGTCAATTGTGGTGGTTAGCTACTAGCACGTTGCATTCTGGGACTTGTAGTTTTTACACTGTACGGCCCAGCCAAAAACCCGGGGCCTGCAGAGGTGAGAAGTCTCTAGAAAGAGCGCTGTGATGTGAGAACACCGTATAGGTGATTACAGAGCAACGGTGAAACTCCAAATGGCGCCCCACCTTTCGACATTTTGTGAGGCTAAATCCCTGATTCTGTCCACTCCTACCCTTCAGGGCCCGAAGAGGCGTACCCTACTCAGCTAGGAACCAGCAACAACTAGCGTGTCGGAACAACAACATAAGAAGAGGGACAGTAACAGGGAGACCGTGGGAGAGGAAGATGGTGAAAGGGATCGACTGATGAAAGTAAATTATGAGATTGGCATAGGGAAAGGAGGACCAGTGCAAGAGGAGAAAACGATGTTAGTACAGGGGGGAGATATGGGGAAAGGCCGCATAAGGGAGGGGGTGTCAGATAGCTAATCCCGTGGAGCCCTGCGAGAGGGAAGAAGAGCACAGCATACTAACAGCAGGCCCTGGGGTACTAATAGATGAGGGAGGGGTGCGGGAAGATGAGAGACATCCACTGTAGGCAGCCAGAGGATGAGACAGTGGAGCAGAGAGGCAGGCATCAGATCACTGACAGCCACACGATAAGACAGGGATGGGATGAGAGATCGAAAGAGAGGAATGGGGCCGACACCGCAAGGAGCGAAAGATAGATGGCGAGATACAGCCAAACAGATAAAATGAGATAGTGGAATACACGCATTGTGAATAGAGCGAGTTAAGAAGAAATCCACGCCAGGCAATCAACAACCATGAAAAGAGACAATAGGAGAGGGACAGAAGCAGTGAGGGAGACAAATGGACGTAAAAGGGAGACAATAGACAGGAAGAGCAGAAGAGCGCATGGAGAGAGGCAGTCACAGGAAAGGAGACAGATGGATAGTGGCAGGCAGAGACAGGGGACAGGTAAAGCAGCAGGCAAAGTGTGTCGTACAAAGAGACAAAAGACAGCAGGCACAGTCAACAGCCAGGCAAAGACAGGATAGCGGCAAGGGGAAAAGGCAGGGGAAAGGATCGCCAAGGACAGGAAAACATACGGAAAGGGCAGAAGTGGAGCATGGCTGACACTGAAAAGGCATGCAGACGGGGAGAGAGCACAGAGGAAGGCAGGACGTGGGGCAAGAGGGATAGAAACAACAAACGCGCACGAAAAGGATGCCGCGGGGCTAAAGCGAAAGAGATCGCGGGGCAAAAGGCTACCGCCGGCCACCGCTTGCAGTGCATGTGCGCTAGTGGTGCGCGCGCAGCAGTAATCACGCCATATGGCGCTTCTGCTCAAGCGCACGACCGCGCACATGCACTGCAAGCTGTAGCCGGAGGTAGCATTTTTTTAAGCCCTCACTTAAAGTCTCGGCCAGACTAGCACAATCGCTGGGTCAGGCGAGACCTAAAAATGCTATCTCCCAGTTGGTTCAAAAGTAAGAACAGAAATAAACCTAGAATGTGCTTTATTTCCTCTAGCACTGTGTGTTTATAACCCATGTGAGTCAATGGCTGCTGAGTAAGTATGTCTATGCATGTAAACATTTAAATTGATTAAATAAAACAACTCTTTTGGAAGTTCATACATGTTTATTACTACTACCTAACTTAGTAGAAAACATTATATCAGTCTGTGACAATGAAAGATTGAGTTACAACTTGCAAACATTAAAATATCTGCATTGTACAGAACACGTACACTATTTCACCAGAACTAGAAAAAGCAACCTAAACATTATACAAGGATCTCACAGGGGTGTGGAATTTAATAAAATATCTACTTGTCCATGGGGCAGGTTGCTTCATAAATCTACTTGTCCTGTAACAAAATCCAGTTGTCCCTTTTGTGCAATGTGATGCGGCGACAAATTATGACAGCAATCTCATTACCTTTTGTGTGTATTAAAATGTTGTCTCTCTCTGTCTATCGGCTAGCTTCACTGGGAGTGACAGCATTCTGTTCTTTCACAAGGAGCATATCGATACGGTTGTTTTGTTCAGTGCCAGGAACTACTATGCAATGTGTGCTTTTTGAGACCAAAACTATTTTTGCTTTTGAAAATATTTGTTATAATGGCAAGGGCCCAGCAGCTCCCACACTAATAATGTTTTACAAAAACCATGCCAAAACAAACCACGCATTGACAAAACCAAAAGGCTGACCAACGATTTCAGATCTACTGGCTTTACCAATGCTTGTTTATTTTTGTTTCCCATAACCTTATTAAAACTAGTTACACTTATTTTCCATTATTACTATTTTTGGGAAATACTAGCATACATCAACACATTTTACTAAATGATGCTGCAAATAAATGGTACCTACATTTTTTCAGTAGTTTAGCAAAATGTTTTTGCATTTCTTTTTTGTGATCATTTTATTTTGAAAGCAAAGAATCATCAAATTTGCTTTCAGGCTTCTGCAAATATTTGCACGTAATCAGGGGGCATTCTGGGAGCACTATACATATCCTCATATTGTTAAACTTTGCAAACCTGTGGCACATTGTTATACTCTAACCGCTGTCAGTAGTGCAGTCTGAGCTTACAACATTTACTTGAAGAGCTCACCCTAATAATAAAGGCTTTGCATTAATGAACCATAAATACAGGTTTGAACAGCATTAGCACATGGATGCATGTATTACCTTAACTGCTTAACTGCAGGCAATACCTTTCCCTGATCCATAATGTGGTACTGTAAACTGGCATCCAAAGGGTTTGTGCTGTAGGGAGTTGGGCCTACTTGTCCCAAGGACACAATACACATGAAAACAGTATGTCCCAGGCGTAGGGCTATAGGAATTCCACATCCATGATCTCTGCAACAAATGCATTACCCTACTGAGCTATCTTACAGAGAAAAGAGGATGTGATATCATGCTCCAGGCTGTTTTCTAATGATTTAAACTTGCGATATTCGATTACATGTGCTGTCTAATGAGTACAGTACCACGAGAGTTGTCGAATTCACATATAATTCTATAACAGATTCCGTAATCCATTAAAGTATCTTAAAATGCAGTCTGTTTACGACCAATAAATTAAGCCACAACTCCTTTGCGATGATATTTTTCAATAACAAGTTCTTTGTCTTTTGTAAAAAAAATTATATCTTGGCAGACCAAAGGCGAACTGTTATTGTCTATACTCTTAGTTACTTCGCCATCATGACTCCACTTTTCTGTGATCCAGCTCAATTTTTTGAATTCTTGGAGATATATTTTTTTCCATTTCTAGCACATAAGGCAACAGGACAAATGCTTAGACCACTGAACAGAAGGAGGCCGCAGATCCCTAAAACAACAGGGATAGAGGTAACTAGATAGTAACAGGCACATGGAGGCAATGCTATAAGACAGAAGTTCCAAGAGATCTCTAACAATAGAGCTGACACTGAGGGCCTAATATAGCCTTATAGCCCACCGTAGCGGGCTATACCGGCTATTAAAGGTCAGCTCTCGCGTTAAAGGGCTGTGCCGAAGGCGCTGGACTTTAACAATGGAGCGGAACTTTAATAGCCTGCTGTGAAGGGCTATAAGGCTATTAGAACATTCTGCCACTAGAGGACAGAATGTTCTAACAAATAAAACATAGGCCTTTCGAAGCTCGAGGGGATTTAAATCCTCTCGAGCTCCACGAGGCCTTTGTAAAACATTGGAATGTTGCTCTGCAGGCCTTTACCGGCCCGTAGAAGCAGGGAGCACTCCATTGACCACAATGGAGTTCCCAACATTCCAATGTCCTAATTAGGATTAGGGTGGAGTGGTACACTTGAGGTGCTGGTAAAACAACCTGCCCACTTCTAAATTATTTATATGATCCAATGAAGAAAGACAACCTGAGTGCTAGCACTGTCCTCGAATTCACCCTTTTCCTCTGCTGTTGTTTGGCTTTGTATGTTAGATGGACTATGTGCCTTCAGTCAGTGAGACGTGTAATGGATCAGTGTAGCACGAATCACTCGGGTATCTGCGTCTCCTTCTAATCAGCTTAAGATGCATATCCATATTAAGGAAACTCATCATGTATATGTTGAATTAATCAATCCAGACTAACTTCAGTTCATTATTTGGCAACTGGTTACTATTCAGAGGGTGGTAGACAATTTTATGATCCACAAAATTAATTCATCAATACATTATTAGCCCCATTGCATCTCAGAGTTAAGCCCATCTTCAGGGAGCTCCCATTTTACAGGCATGGTGTATACGTCTTAGGTGGAAATGGGGATGTGTAGGCACTCACTGAGACGCCACCCTTTGCTTAAACATCCATGGAACAAGTGTCTTGTAAGATAAAGAACTGACATTAGTTTAGGTTGATTAATTGAACATACACGTGACGAACTAGCTTTACAGGTCGCCGAAATATTTGGCTACACTGATCTACTTCTGAATTGTGCTAATTACGACACTGCACCTAGCAACACGGAAAACATTTATTCTGAGAACAGGTGAAAAATGTCTGCAAAAGAAGACCCTGGAATCTGACACATCATGCGATAAAGGCTTCGGGGATTCCGGGTGTTATGCCCCAAAACTCTATTGGGGCCAAAAAATCATAATGCATGGTAACTGGGTGTGGGGGGGGGGGGTGGAAGGGGGGACTATGGGAGGGACGTTGTTGGAGGGGATGTACTGTCCAGAATCGAACCATTAACTCCAGTTCCAGAATCTTCCACTCGTAATACTGTAAGCTCTGACACGTCACTATAGTAACTGCCATGTTTTCCTGCTTATGTTATCTTCGCTCACCAGAAGTGCCCATCTCCGACATAAGGGGAGATGCTCTGGGGCTCGAGATATAGATTTTGCAAACCAGCTTAGTTAGCTGTATTTCTTTATATTTCTGTGACTTGTGAAGTCCGTGCACCAGCTCTGATGAGCTCAGCTACGCACGTGTCTGTATTCATGGTGAGGGTGTAGTCATGCGATAGACACTAGAAAGGGTCTGTCGTTGAGTCTACGTTTGACACTTGTCTTTGCTCAGGTAGCAGGGGGGCCCCCATGGCCGGATTGCTCTGCGAATCACAAACTATGATTTCTCATAAACATTTTCAGACTCAACCAAATTGTGCAAGAACGTTTTCTTCAACACCTGCTAATAAGCAAACACGTGTTCTTGATTGGACTATAAAAAATGTGTTGGAAAAGAAGTCATTAACGTGCAGCCCTCTCCAACAGAACGCATTGTCCGTACATGTTTTAATATCTTTTGCAGTAGGTCACTTCATCTGTGGCATAATGTTTTCAATTACATAAATTAAACATGTGTGATATGCTGTGGCTCTGGCATTATAGAGCTCATACAAACTATAACAAGCATTGGCAAAGCCAATAGGTCTCAGCAACGCGAGAGCTATTGGCTATGTCAATGTCTTTGAGCCATTCTGGTCCTGGGGGAGAGTCCAGGAGATATCAGGCCCTGCTGTAATCAATCTTGATCCCAATGCTCCGGTGTGGCATCTGGCGAGCTAATACCTGACCACCCATCAGCTGGAGGAGAAATGTTAGCAGGCCCTCAGGCCCAGTCGTTTAGGCTCTCGGCCCCGCCTCTCCCTCAGCATAGTGTTTCTTCACAACAGAATCAAATTTTACTATTTGGTTTTCTGCTGCATTCCACCGCACCCAGTGATGCTGTGCCTGCGATTCTAAAAAGGCACTGACACAAAACGCACATCATACATGCAATCAATAGATACAACTTAGGGGCAATATATACTAACATTTGCATCTGTGATTTCCCAACAGTGAATTTTTGTGATTCGTAATTATGAAATCGCAAACAGCTATGTACAACAGTGTGTTTTACACTGTTTGCTATTCCTAGTGGGTCACAAATGCTTGTTTCCGGTCCAGGGAAGACATGGCTTGGCAGTTCGGGCTGGACTGTTCCCATGAGGCACAGGGTCAGACTGATTTGCATATGGCCATGTCTGAACTGGGGTGGTGGAGTGAGCTAAAGAATGATGATGGATTAAACCCAGATCAGTTGACTGGGGGTGAGTGCTTGCACTGTTCAACACTCTGTCCATCATCCCCTTTTGTTTCACAATTGACCTACCCCATAAATATTCATGAGGTAGGTCGCAATTTACAATCCATTGGGAATCACTAAAAACATAGGGATGGTGGCCTGCTGAGGACAGCAGACTACCGCGGGTATAAGAAAATGGGATGTATATCAAAAAGAAAAATGAAAAGTGGGACCACTGCCTGCCACTTACATAACGTTTTTGCATACATTCACAAAGGAGAAGGAGTCCCTTGGGGACCCTTTCCCCTTTGCGAATGGGTTACCACCAAATTGAATATGGTGGTAAAAATCAAATGTTGTCGCAAAACATTCATACATACCTCTGAGAGTCACTATTAGGAAGGGATGCCCTTAAAATGCCCCTTCCTAATACCAAATCGCTAACCTAGTTTGCGATTTGTTAATAGATTACCAAATCGCAAAATAGGGTTTGGTACATGGGAAAAGGCTTTTTAGCAGTCGTTAATTGACCGATTCTACAAATAGGGCCATTTGCGACCGATAAAAAGATATGTACATGTAGCCCTATGTTTATACAGGTACAAGTAACAGAGACACCCATCAGTGCACATTACAGGCAACAACAGCGGTGCCATTCCAGAAGCATTGTGGTTACAATCATCATATCATTCACCCGGAAAGCCTGTTTGTGTCATAAACAGATATATCAATAAAAGAACAAAAACTATGCTAGCAAATCTGTACGAGGGTACTTTGCACAGCTGTATTCAGAACATGCATAGAGAAAACATAGCAACAAGACGGGAAGCGGCTGTAGAGAAGGTAAAAAAAAAAACTAGATGATGCAACTTTTTTTGTTATGATGGGCAGGGGGCCAACACAATAACAGGAGTGAGGTGCGACATGGAAAACAGGTGGGAGGGAAGAAGCTAACACAAAAATGGAAGGGAGAGATCAGTTGGACAGGGGATATATACAGGACAGAGCCAACTACAAAAGATGCACTCTGTGGATTGAGTAGAGCAAAAGAAAAAAAAATAGATTCTAAAAGAGTGAGCAGTGTAAGGACACAAATACATGGGCCATGATCTGGGGGGGGGGGGGGCACAGACAAGGAGAGGATGTGGATTCTGCAGCACGGACAGAGGGATGCAAGCAATTGAGAGTGACTATGAAGCCGGCCAATAATAACTAATGGGCAGGCTCAAAGAACACTGATAGTAAACAAAATGTCTTGAAGAGACAGTGCATGAGCTGTGCATCTGAGACCTAAAAACAGATGCTGGTACTACACTACGTTTATATTAGTTGAACTGTTATTAATGAGATTTTTTTTTAATGACATGCTCTACCAACAAAGTGCCACACATTGTATTTAAGCCATGTTATTTGAAATAGACTAGCAACGTCAGTAAAAGTAAGTGAGTAAATCGGAAATTTTTGCAGTAGGTTTTACGTGAGAATAAAGAGATTGCCTAAGAGAGTACTCTATCACAATGGCGACAGAGCAAGCTCTCCTCTAAACTGAAGTCCACACACCTGATTTACAGATGGACTGTAAGACGTGCTTGTCCAAATCCAGACCCTATTCTCTCCACTCCACGTGAAAGGCAAATTAAGTCCCAGTCGGACTGGAGATTCATCTACCTAGGGACGGATGACTTTTGAATGACCATTTTTAACCATTTATACAGCACTGTATATATTTTGCTGACATCCAGCACTTATGTCACTTAATCACTCTTCGCCGTTTCAAAAAAATATTGCTTTATTTTTTGCTTGTGACAGCCTTACTGTGTCATTTCTATATCACAAAAAATGACAGAACCATCATTACTTCACATTCGACATACCCGGGTTCTGAGGGGCACTGGGTTACCCCATTATACTAGATGTGCTACCAGGAGGGACTGCCTCTCTGCAATTGGCTCTGCTGTGTTGACCTGCTACTTGTTGAGCTGTAGGAGGGACTGCCACTTTGAGACATGCCTTGTTGCGCTGGCCTTTACTTTTGTGCTGTAAAGACTAAAAGCGTTCTCCAAGGGCTTGTTGGCTTGCACCCTGTTCCTGAAGTGTCACGGACTTCAAAGACTTCGCCTTCTAGTCCCTAAAGTGGGGCTTTCCACCATGCGCGTCCAGCAGTGAGCTATTGACAACGAAAAAAATCACTCCTAATCCCCTGCTTGTTTGTTCCCCTGTTTCCACGCCCACTCCGGAAAGGAGTCTGCCAAGCACCCCGTTTTGCAGTGCTGCCCTCCTGTATCTGGGATCGTGACTGAGCACTTCAGTTCGTGCCAGCCTGAGCGGCCGCCTCTACACCAGACACTGTAACATGCTAGGCAGGCGCTCCAACGTGTTTCGCGGCCCCCACTGTCTTGACGACCAAGACTCGCCTGCCGCACCACCTTCCTGGATCCGAGCATGCCTGACTATATTGTGCTCTGCCTTCTTCAACGAAAGGAGCCTTAGCACGACTTGCCGAACAACAGCCTTTTTTTTGACAAAGGTACTGTGATCCCCCAAGAGCCGCAAGCTTTCCGCAGCCAGCCTGTACGACATTGTGGAGTCTTTTTGTGGTGTATTCATTGTGTTACTCTGTGTGTGTGTGTTGCACCAATACTTTACACATCACCTCTTTTAAAAAGCCTGCCTGCTCTGTGCCGAGCTACCAGAGGGTAAGCACAGGTTATCTCAGTTGTGTATCTACCTTACCCTGACTAGAGTGGTGGGCTCTGCCAGGATTGGGTGTACACTTTAGCCAACCGGAAACCCCATTTCTAACAGACAAGAATGTCAAGACATAATGAATATAAAAAATGTGATCCACAGGACTAGGAGATGCTGTATCATTGCATTCAACCTCAGCGTTCCCCGGCACTCCCATCTCTAGGTACATAAAGGAAGGAGAATGCAGGCCTGTGAGAAGCAGAAAGAAAGGCCACACCCTGGAACTAGTCTCACACTGTGACAAAGCTGTCACCGGGCATAGTGGCATTTCAGCTTCCTAAGAAAGCAGGAGAAGCAAGCGGCTGGGGAGAGAGACTGTAAAGGGAGACGAGCAAGGGTGCTAAATAGTCAGTTTTATTTGTGCCGTGGGGAAACCCTTAAGGCCAAGGCACTGTATCAATTCCGTCGAGTGATTGCCAAAATATCTCTTCCATGGTACTCGTTGGAGCTTTATTAAATAAGAACAAACAGAAAATAAAAAAACAAAAAGAGATACAAAAAATAATCACTAAGTCAGCAAATATGAGCTACCAAAGATGTACGAGCGGCAATGCATGTCAGTGTAAGAAGCAACCGTAACGATACACTGGCATTTCCACAAATGACAGCTGACTCCAGGTCAGTGTTGCCAAGGCAGAAGTTATCTTGCCTGGGGAAAAAGATGTTCCTTGAAACTTACATTTGAAGAAATCCCATTGTTTTGCAAATGTATCACCAACAAAGTATGGCCAAGAATCTTGCCATGCTGACACAGCTGGGCGTATTTTAAATCCATAGATTTAAAATGTGTTGCTTTTTAGAGAGGACACTGTATAAGAACATGATTTATTTCCTATGTTAGAAGATGTATACTGTCAGAGGAGTCACAACAACTGCATGGTTGGACAATTGCAACTTTTTATCTGCTGACATTCCTGCCAATATGCTTCAGTGTTTGCAACAGGCTCAGAATGCCGCTGTCCTACTGGTTTGGGGCCTGAGACATTTTGACCATGTCTCTCTGGATCAGCAATCTCTACCTTGGCTTATGGTACGGGACAGAAATTTATGCAAGATTGCTTTTTTAACTTTTAATTTTTAATAACGTATCTTCAGTTATTTTCAAAATTAGACCTTCCCTTGCATCCCCGATGAGAATCTTTGCTTAGCATGAGAAGGATTCTGATGCCATTGGGCCCCTCCAAAGTTCTACACCATGTTTCTTTAGAAGCTTCTCACATATAGGATGCTTGTCCGTTCCCCACCCGGCAGTGTCAGTAATTAATGTCCTACCACAAACAGTTTAAACATGACACCTTTGTGACGCAGGGGATCAGAGGGTAGAGGTGTTTACATCTGTTAAGTGCACCACTGAAGAGTTTTCCCTCATTGTTCATCACTGAAATAGGGATGCCTATATGGTTCTGCACATCGCACAAGATCTTAAGTTGGTCAAAGACAGTGGATATTAAGGAATGGACCACCTTGCTCCTTTCTTGCTCCTAAAGTTTTGTTTGCTTTGTGGGTGCCTGTATATTCAGACAATAGTGAAACCTATTTACACCTGATAATACCACCAACAAGGGGAGAAATATGTCTACCACGGATGGACTGGCAGACATTTTACACCTTGCACATGGGCAGTGGCATGAAGGGCCTCTGGGATCCACAAGAATCCTTCACAAAGGAGGGTTTTTTCTCAGACTACATAACTCACATGACAGTATGGGTCCATCCCAAAGACAGGCCAATGTGGGGATATATGTAAATCCTGTCTGAGCAAAACAGATGACACATGAGATTTTCACAAGTGGCTCCTACATTCATCCACTGATGGAATCACAAAGGCTCAATGATGGCAAGTGTGGTTAGGCGCTGCACCCAGGTGCTTGAGGTTCACCATTAGCTGGCTTTACTATCATTCTCATTTGCCTCCTTCTTATTTGATAGTTTCTGTTGTCCATCCTGTCCTCTGCAGCAGAACCAATTTACTTATGCCCTTCCACTACTCACTTTTAGGGAAATACTTTTATATTTAGTCTTAAGCACTCCAAGAGACCGAATGTGTTTTCCAGCTGTCTCACTAGTGTGCTTCTCCTCAACTGTGCACCATGTTGCTCTCTTTCACCCCTGGACTTCTACCCTAGCCTCAGGGCTTTATGTAGGCAGGGTCCTGCCCATGCTCAGCACTGGAATTTCCTTAGAGCAGGTGCTGAGACGGGCCTATCAGGCTCTCCATTTTTGCCTTCACTCTCGTGGTGAAAAAAAAAATCTTAACTCTGCAGCAGTGCAGCTGCTTAAAGCATTTGATGTAACTTCAGAAAGACTGGTTATAGCTCTTTCCCAGTCTCATCATTTCAGAACTGAAGCATTTTCAATATTATATAAAAGGAAGCCATAGTTGTTGCTTATCTTATGTAACTAACCACTGACAAAGCCAATAGTATTGGCTTGTCGTAGGTGTAATGTTACTTGTTGTATCATATATCTGGATGCAATGACAGAAACAGCAAAATACCCTTGGGCAGCACACTATGCTAAGCAAAGATTTTTAGCCTACATATTTTTAAGCCATGCCTTTAATTACATCGGCCATACCCCATTGAGAGACCCCCAGTTTTTTCATCCCACTTAAAGCCCGGCCTAGCCCCCCTTGATGCTATGATGCTCGCCCCCACATTCTTTTATCGCACACGTGCTCTTCACCCCACTTTTCTCTCTCACACTAGTGTGACCAACTGGCATGGGTGCAAATTTAGGACGGTGAGTGTAAAAATTCAGGACAAAGGGTCAAAATTCTGGACTGGAGGTCAAAATTCAGTACAAAAGGTAAGTTTAAAATACACATCAGAAGAGGTTGCGCAATAGTAAGTAAATAGACAACCACTTAAGTACAAGTAAAAAGAAGTTTATATTAGGTTGGGACAATCGTGCACTGGTTTTTCAGTATGTGCGCAGGTTTGAGCAAATGTGCAGGTCTTTTTGTGGTAACAAAACTGCCCCCAGCCCCCCACCTTTCAAGCCTCCCAGGGAAATACCTGATGCCCGGTCCGGTCAGTCTGGCCTTGCTACCACCCTCCCATGGTGACCCTCCTCTTCACATAGACCCTCTCTCATGTGTGTTTAAATTATTTTATAGTGCTACTCATCCCAAGTAAGGAGGACAGGGTGTCGGAGTGCGTTACATCACACACATATTATATAGAGACAATGACTCATATAAATGTGAAAGTCAATCTATAGGAAATGTACTTAAGGTAATGAGGGTTACAAGGTGTAATCATTCTTTCATCCATCATTCAGTCTTTCACCATTCATCCTGTCCTTCCATATGTGTGCCCATCCATATCAATATTCAACCATTTGCAAACCTATCCATCATCTATCCATCTATCCATCATTCCACTCATCTATCCTTCCATCCACTCTTCCACTCATCCATCCATTCAGCCATCTACCCTTTCACCAATCCAGCTATCCTTTCACTTACTCATTCATCCACCTAGTCACTCATCCTTCCACCCTTTCAGTCATCCATCAATCCTCCCTTTCTCTCTCTACCCCTCTTTCATTTAGCCATTCATCCTCCCATCCACCCATCCATTCATTAATCCATCCATTAACCCTATCATTCCTCCTACCTTTCACTCATCCATCTACCCTTTTTCTCATCCATTCATTCATTCACTCATCCATCCATCCTTTCTCTCATCTATCCAACCTTTCAATCCTTCACTCATCCATTCATCCTTTCTCTCATCCATCCACCCTTTAACTCCTTCACTCATCTATTCACCCTTCTGTCCATCCACCCTCCGTTTCACTCACTCATCCAGCCTTACATCCACCCTTTGACTCATCCATCCATCCATTCACCCTTTCACTTATCAATTCATCAATCCATTCATCAGTTCACTCATCCATCCACCCATTCACTCGCCTGTCATTCACCCTTTCACTCATCCATCCATCCACTCATCGAACCATCCTTTTACCCGTCCATCTACCCTTCCACCCATACAACCATCTATTTACCTTTCCTCTCATCCATCCTTCTACTCACTTATCCGTCATCCTATCTCTCATTATCCAGCTGTTCACCCTTTTCATTCATCCATTCACCCTTTCGCTAATCCATCCAGCCGTTCACCCATCCCTTCACTCGCCCACCTTTTCACATTAATTATGAACTTAATTATGAACTGAGCCT
The DNA here is from genome assembly GCF_964204655.1 of Triturus cristatus. Taxonomy (NCBI): domain Eukaryota; kingdom Metazoa; phylum Chordata; class Amphibia; order Caudata; family Salamandridae; genus Triturus; species Triturus cristatus. Next base: position 967,509,223 of record NC_140589.1, read on the forward strand.
GTGTTTGCTGAGTTGCAGACAGAAGAGGGCCATCAAGGACTTCACCCCTGCTTTAGTTCCTAAAGCAAGTAGTGGGGTGGGGGAAGGCTCACTATGCACCTGTACAAAGGTAATCCGAAAAAGTAGAAGTCATGAGTCGTGCATGATGCACTGTGACATGGTGTTGTTTCCAGGGCTTTCAGTGGGATGAAAAAACTGGTTGGTCTCTCCACAGGGGGTGTTCGATGTAATTAAGGGCGTGGCTTAAAACACCTAAGCTAAACATCTGTGCTTAGCATAGTGTGCCGCCCGACTGGTAATTTGCTGCTTCTGTCATTGCATCCAGATATATAACACAACAAATAGTGTTACACCTACAAGCCAGAACTATTGGCTTTGTCAATGGTTGCTAGTTGCATAAAATAAAAAAAAGCAGCATCCATGGCTTTGTTGAATATAACATTGAAAATGTGTCAGTTTTAAAATGATGAGACAGTGAAAGAACCATAACCCTTTTTTAGCTCTCGCCTGAGCCACCACATTCGCTGCCCTGGCCGAGACTTTTAGTAAGGGCTTCAGAAAATGCTACCACTGTGGCCTAGAGCTTGTGTTCACGTGCGCGTGCAACTGCGCAGCCGCCAGCTTTCAGCCCCCAAGGCGCCATCTGTGGCGCGATCAGTTTTGCTGCTGTCGCGCGCGCACCGCTCACATGCTTTTTAAAAAATTTCCTTTTTGGCTCGGGTGCGCGCACACACACAACTCGCTCACCACTTGCGAGGTTTTTTTTTTTTTTTAAATGTGGGCATGTGCGCGCCCACACAACTCCCGGGCTTGCGGTATCACCGCATGAGGCATTTCAGCACGGAAGGGGCCGGGGAGGTGCTGCTGGAGCCGTGTGACACCATACATCGTAAGCACTAGGGCGCAGTATGCTATGCTTGCACTGCTGCCCTGCGTGTGCCTCTAATGCTGATCTCCTCTGTAGGGTTGACAATCTGTTGCAAAATAAAGCTTCCTAATTAAGGTTTTCCAAATAACTGCAATAACCACCTACCCCTACTCTCCTCTCTGTTCCACTGTAAATTTACATCACGGTATTGGCTACTACAGCCTGAAACAGGCAATGCTTTAGATCGTACTCCCAACAGGAATTAACCAAAGACAGACCAGCCAAAGCTTGCAGCCATCTTGCCATAGGGATATTTCACGGACCAGAACAGCAAAGGAGGGCACAGGCAACGACAAAATTATTTAAAAAAAAATATAATAAAGAGCAGCTTTGAGTCTCATTTTCTAGCGCTCTTTATAATCAAAGAGCTAAGTGTTTCAAATTGTATGGGTGTTATAATAGTACACGTCTTCATATTATTTAAAAGGAGGCTTGCACCCCACTTCTTTGTTGTCTTTTACACATCTCCCCTACAGTGTCTCTTTCACAAGATTGCGCGATAAGGATGGGGCAGAGTTTTGGTGTACTCATGAAAACTTTAAAACATATCCTGACTGGAACCACGCAGTGAGCAAAGGGTCACAGTGAGTGCGTCCGTTACTTGAATTTTCGGGAAGTTAACCCATCCACACCTAACAATAAGTCTTTGAAACTAAATCGGACCAAATGATGCTTTTTTACAGCATGCATTTTTAATGTCATTGTTTAGTCAGAAGGCTGCACGTTTTCAAGGCACTTCTGAATAAGACACCCACTTTTCCTAGAAGTGGGTCAGGTGGTTGGTGTTTCTCTCCAAAATGGATCAAAACTTTTATTTTACACCACTTTTCTCATATACATTGTCTAAAAGCCACATTTAAAGGAAGTCCAAGGTGGCATTTATATGTAACAAAAAAACAGTAGTTGGAGTATTGGATGCTATACTTCCCTAAAACAATTTGCAAAGCACGTGGACAAATGAAGCTTTTTTTACGCTGATTTCTCTAAAACAGAGCTAAACAAGCATTTGCAATACAATATGTCTCCCATTTGCGAGAGTTTGAACTATTGGCATTGTAAATGATAATGCCTTTTATTTATATGTTAAGAAAACCTGCAAAGTGCGTGTTTACGCACTGCTTGCAGGTTTTGAAAACATATAAATAAAAGGCATTGTCATTTACAATGTCAATAGCTCAACATCTCACAAATGCGAGACCTGTTGCATTGCAAATGCTTTTTAAATTTTTTTTAACATAGACTCTTTTAGAATACTTGTGTCTGCAGTTCCTCTCCCTCACCCCGCCCTACTTTTGCTGCACCCTCCTTTGTGTCTTTTTCCCCTTGCGATCATCCCACGGTATGATATTTCGTTCTCACCTCAACCTACACTCTGCCAGCTGTTTCTTTACCACCCCCTGCTGTCAGTTGTTTCTTTGCTGGACAACATGTCTAAAACAAAACACTGACAAAGCAAATAGATCTCACATAGACCAAGCCTATTGACTTTGACAGTGGCTGTTTTCATTGTTTCCAACTTTGAAACAACCCAGCAAGACCGACCATTTCACAGATCAGCAACAGTTTCAGAATCCATTTCAACAATTTGATTTTCGCATATAAGACCTGAGGGCTTGAGTTATTGGAAGGGTGATGGAGGTCTTTTCGAGGAGGTAGCATTAGACAAATATTCAGTCCCCAGCTTTCCCCTTTTCCAAATCCTTCAGACAAGGCCCCAACGTTAAACACAACTCATTAGGGCGAGCCTCCACCAAATGCTAACAGGGGGGGAAGTTTGTCAATCACCGAAACAAACACAGGTGCCCCAAAGTCATAAAACAGAGTCAACATGTGACGCAACAAAAGTCCATTAGAAGAAAAAACAAGCATTGGCATAGCCAATAGGTCTTGCCTTTGGGACCTTATAAGTGTTTAGCCATGCAACAGTTGATGTTGTTGCACCAAGGATATTGTGCTGCATAACTAAATACTTATAAGGTCCCAAAAGCGAGACCTATTGGCCAATATTTTTTTTAACGTGTTTCACCAACTTTTCATGAACTGGATTGTCACCTAGCAGCATGGGCGTTTTTGTTCATTTCCTTCCACCTGACTGAATGTCCTGCCTTAGACCAAGGCAGAAGGATGCCCGCCACATGATGTGACAGATCAGACTGGCCTATTGTCATTCTGTATGTGGCAATCAGCCGCAGACAGAATGACAATGGGCGGATGGGGCACCTCTTGTGCTCAGAGGAGTGTGAGGCGGCCCCATGAGGGAGCTGAGGCTTCTGGCAGGGGAACAGTGATGTTACCCAAAGCCCAAAATTACAGACAAAAGGCGTCCGTAAAAGGGATCGTCATGGACAACAGACGTGATATTCAAATTACGGATGATCCGTGAAATTTACAGACGGATGGTCACCCTATCTCACAACCATTTGCTTTTTCTTCACCTCCCAACCACAGATCCTGTGTTTCCTTCACCCATCTGTTGGCCCTTGTTGATTCCGATCCTCCCAACACAGACCAGAGTATTGTTTGTGCTCCCCCAAAGTTGCGCCCTGACCCGCTTAAAAAAATGCTGCACAGCATCAGATTCCTGTACACTACAGACTCGCTAAAGACCATTGGCAAAACCAATAGGTCCCAAAGGCTTTGTCAATGCTTGTTTTGGAACTGATAGTGAGGCGTGTGCCATGCTATTTTTACAGTCCTGAGAACAGTATGTTCACAGTCCACTGAGAAAGTACTGTATTTTGTCAACAGGCCTTCTTGTTTTTGTTAACTAATTAAATAGGCTAAGAGAAATAGAGGCCGTGGTTGCGTTTCTGCCGACTCTGCTCCGCTTTCCTCGTGACCAATCACAGGTGCCGTTTGGTAAACAAAGTCGGTGAATGAGCGCTCACCTTCGTAAACTATCTGTGTGCGTTTGGGCATATATTATTTCCTGAACCACACATATAACTGTCTACTTTACAAACAATAATGTGTGTAGTAAATAACGAGCGGATACTTACGGACCTGGAAATTTCCAGATCAAATTCGCCAACAAATAGTTGAGCATTGTTATTTCTTCAATCATTTAAAAAAAAAAAAAAAAAAAAATCTTGCTGTTCGTGTTTAAAGGTTAAAAATGAGTTTTAAAAGGATTCTTTATTTGTGACGATACGAGAAGTGGAGCATGTTTGTTATTATAACAAAGTGTAATATGATTTTTGATGGTTGAAGTTAAACAGATGCTACAGTGAGACTCTAAGGCAGAGAATATTTCTCTGAGGTGTTCATATGACGGCGGCTTTCACTGATAAGACTAAAAGTAGAAATAATTCTGATGGAAATATGTGCTGCAGCGTGACAAAGTTGTTTGCGACTCAGCAGTATTTCGAAGGTGGATTGGTCCCCTCAGAAAAGAGACATGCTACAGCTAGGTTGGAGTCACCCTACATATCACTCATTAGTTACTTCTGAAGGACATATTTATACCAGAATGGAGAAGCGTGGCGTTAAGCAAACATTGCTAACGCCACGCTTCTCCATTCTGAAAACGCAGGGATGCGCCGTATTCACAAGAATGCGGCGCACCGCTGCGTTTCCCCTAGCGCTGGCGCTGAGTTCAGAAGCCTGGCGCCAACGCATTCATCCTTGCACCATAGTGCAAGGAGGCCTGCGTTGGGGGGGGGAAATTGTTTATATGCAGTAAGGTGAGCCTTCCTGCACATAAACAATATTTAAATGCCGTTTTGTAACTCTCTGTGTGCTGCTTAATGCAGCACACATAGAAGTTGCAAAACTGCATTTTTTTAAATGATTGTTTATGTGCAAGAAGAGGTGTCTTCCTGCACACAAACAATCATAGGCAAATTGCTGTTTCTAGGTGTGCTGCCCAAGGCAGCACAAATGAAGACACAAAAAACAAGGAGAAATAAAGCATTTCTCCTCGTTACGCCAGGTTTTCCCTGGTCTTAAATTTGACACTGCCTCCTATTTACGCTGCCCTTGTAAATAGGGGATAGCATAAAAATCAATGGGTGTTGCGGTGGAAGCCCACCACAACACCCATTGCCCTCCCCTTTCACGCTAAATACAGGGGGGAAAGGGTGCCTTATTTACAAAGCAGCGTTAAGCCATGTTAAGCGGCTTAGCGCTGGCTTGTTAATAAGGCACTGAAAGTGACGTTGTGGTGGCAATAGGGGCTTGTAAATATGCCCCTGAATGCTTAATTTTTGGAGGAAAAAGTACAGGGGTCCATATTTGTTCTTAGGAGGAGCGACCTGCCAAATGCCAGCATTGCACTATTCCAAGCCTTCCTATCCTTGATTCCACATTATGCCTCTCTTCCACCATTCTATACTTAGCAGGCCACTGTACCTTTCTCCTTTCAACTCAACTGTTTCCCTATCTTTCCCGTTCTCCATATTTCTTCCAAATCTGCCTTTCTCTCTCTCTTGCTCCTGGTCAAAGTCCGATGATGAAGAAACAGCCCCTGGTCACTAAAAATAAGTTCTGATGCCCACCACGTTCAATGACCAGCATATATTATTAAGCACTGCTTATACTTTGAGAGCAGGGCTCAAGTCCCAAAAAAAGAAGTTGGGAACTCACCAAGTTAGGCAGAATGGGTGTGATATCACCGCGTGTGACATGACAGGAAGTGGCATCACAACCCATGTCCTCACAGAAAGTGACATCAGATCTTAAGACCTCACATATGTTTAGCAGGTCTATCATGAGTACATTTGAGTGCATTACAATATTTAACAAATGAGATTTTGCACTGGGGTTGTGCAAAAATATTGATGCAACCAAGATGCAAAATATGGGCCTCAAAGTACACTTTTTTTTTAAACCGTACCACAAACAAATTGGCAACAAGGAGAAACGTGGCAGTAAATCTATTCTGCTTAATTGTTTGAAATATCTGTATTTTAAAATATCTTATAAGGTTAAGGCACCTGCTGGCGAGATCATTGTGTGTAAGCTAAATCTCAAGGAATAATAATAATGGTAAGATAACTCTGGAGGATAAAGTTTTTGCTGGAGAGATCTGTGTTTTGCCTTCTCCTAGTTTTGAATAAAATGAGCATAGAGGGTTAATAGGTCTACTGCAAAACACATTATGTAACAGGCAGATGTCACATTTTTTTAAATGTAAATGGGTAAGTGGGTTACTGTGTTTAAGACAGAGATCCTTTTGTTACTTTCAGTTCATAAATTGTGGTTGTTCTAATATAGCATAATGCAGTATGAAGAACTTGTGGCTCGCACACCTGGTAAACCTCACTGCCTTATGTAACACATCTTTTATAATGATGTACACACATATGATTTATTGTCAATGTATAATCTGTACGTGTTATGTAAAGTGCTTTGATAACCTGCATTGGGATGGGTAGTGCCAAAGCGCTATAAAAGAAATAAAACAAATAGTGGTATTTAAATTGTTATTTGTGTAAATGCTGGGACGACCAAAACATCTGAAACTCTTACAGTGTATGCATAGCTCTTACATACAGGGACCGAACAAGGTCAAAAACATTTCTGTCTCTAGTACCTGTGAAGAGATAAGATGTGAGCCTTTGTTTCCCCTCCATTGCATCTAGGTGTGAGACTCCCGATAGCTCCCAGCAAGAAAACTCAAACAAAAAGAGGCCTAATGGCCCCTTAACTCCGGCTTTTGTAATGGTTGAAGCTGGAATCTGGTAAGCCCCTTCCTCGCCTGCACATTGCTGTTCCAAACAAAAGCAGATAAAGAGGCAGGTGTTGCTGAAAGTGTCCCATGTTAGAAGCAATTTCAGCATATTTGGGTGAATTCTGGAAGATGTAGGAAAGGAACGTGGCCAGCTTTGCAGCAGGGTGGACGGCATCTACCCTCTGAAAATAGTGAGTAGAAGATGTCTACCCTCGACTCGGGCCCTGTTTGAGAGCTAGTTATGCGAATAGCCAATGACTGAATTGCCTCATTATGCTAGGCCATTATCATGTGCATGATACAATTTCTTCGCTATACTGCATAGTTATCAATCCTATTAAATTCTGTATGGTTACTGTCATTGGTGACTCCACAAGCACATTCACTTGTACCAGGACGTCACTGTACATTTTTTTCCACCATCTTTTGACCCAGATGGTACGATATCTGACACTTATGTAGCCAACCAATTTTTCCCATGTACATGGCATTCAAAGCTTACTTTACTAATTAGTTAGATTGAACTCAAGGTCATTGTGATGGAGTAAGGATTCAAGAAAACAAAACTTGCTCGGAGCAATCCCTCATTAACATTACTAATTATTAGAAATAGTAAAGAAAACAAAATTAATACACACGCCCAACATTTACATGTGGGAAAAGAGCTTTACGCATGCATTATTAATGAAAATAAAATGCAACGTGACTAAAACCCGCTTTAAACTGGAAAAAGCTTTTGCGCATGTGTGAATTAGAATTACGTAGATAGTAACGTGACTAACCTGTTTTGAGAGGGAAAAACTCTCACGCATGAGCTAGAGTTACTAACATTAGGTCTTGAGGCACCGCATGCCTGGCATATGCTTGCATGAATTTAAAGAGAGCTGTTGTTGCTAATGCTTTTGCTTAACAAAAGAGATAATAACATGGGATAGAGTAGAAGTGGGTGGTGAACAGTGAAAATCACACATTTGAGAAATTAACATCTGTTTCTGATTCCTTTACTAATAGTGAACGTTTGGGCCTGTTACATGCAAGAGAAAAAGATGGCGGCGAAAAGGAAGCATGCTACGAATTCGCAGAAAATTCATGATGTGACCTGCTGACCGTGTCGCTGACAGGCTGCCAAGAGCCAAGGATGAAAGACGTGTGAAACCTCTTCTCAACTGTGGAACTGCATTCAGAATGTTATTTTGATTTGCAACATTAGATATATTGGAAAGGAAATAAAACAGAATAATGAATGAGCTAAAGGAGAAGGGTTTTTAACAGCAAACAAATGATGGAAGGAATGCTGACAATGCAAACATTCTCCCCTGGTCAAAAGATCTGGGTTAAAACCATTGTTCTTTTGCCCACTACGCCACCCCAGTTTGGACCCAGGGGAAGGGTTTGTAAGACAAAAGAGTATTCATGAAATTAAATATGACAGCATGAGGTGAATGACAACTCCCCTGTCCCTGCCTAATCAGAGTTCATATTACATCAAGATTTGTAACTTTTGAGGGAAGGACATGCAGAAATAAAGACTATAACTAGTGTGACTTAGAGTGTGTAGAGAGATCGGTCGACATTGCTGCGAGAGAGAGAGATAGAGACGAGAGCTGCTGCTGATGAGGAAAAGAGAGAACAGACTGGGAAGATTCATACCTGAATGACAACCTGATTAGATTGAAGATTCTGGAAGAATATCGAGGAGGGAGAGAGTGTAAGTTAGGGATGCGCCCAGGTGCGTCGGGTCTGTAGAGAAGTTTAGTAAGTATTGCCCTGCCTTGAGCCTTGTCTATAGTCTTTGTCTCCTGATTTTTAATCAGGAGACATTCACAAGCCCTTTTTGGCCAGAGAGTTGGTTTCCATTATCACCATTGGGTAACTATTATTCTGTCTGAAATTTGCATGCCTGTGCAAATGTATGCTTTATTATGCCTTTTGTCTCTTCATCTATCCCCTCTTAATGGATTGATTTGTTGAATGAGTCTGTGAATTGAATGTATGTTGCTAAATGAATTTTCTCTCCCATGAAAAGTTGATGGTGTTTGCACTGTGAATTAGTATTAATGAGCGTTCATTTATGACTGAGATTTAGATAAAATCCATTGAATCTTACCCAGAATCTGTGGTTATTTTCACTAAGATCTGTAAATTAGTTAGTTAATTGTACATATCACCATCAACTGCTCAACTAATGGTCCATCGACCAAAGGAAGAGTGTTGATTTGTGAAGATTAGTTAGATATTGAATACATTTCTCAAATAATATTGAGTCTACAAGTGAGTTAACTAATCACCGATTGAAGTGAAATTACAAAACTTGACCCCAAGTGAAATAGTCAGGAAATCTGATTGTGTATATGGGCCCATTGAATTTTTCATTTGATTATGAGGTGTTCGTCCCTGGCCTTTCGCTGGATCAATTGCATACACCTTTCTATGACAAACAACTTGTTGCTCTGGTTCAGCTGCAAGGATGAGCCAAGATTTTACTTGCTGAAACCCTTTCAACTTTTAGGGCCTGGGTGTGGGCAGTGTAGAAGTCAATGCTTCATTGGTAAAAGAATGAATTCCCGTACTCAAAAGTCTGCTTAGAAGCCCGCGGCCAATGCTATTTATCTCACTCTTTACGTCTTTCTCTTCCTTCTTTCCCCTTTGTGTGTTTTTCTCTCTATTGCTCACTGTACATGTCTGATAAGGAAACATAAGTGTCAGCCCGAAAAATGACTGCAGTTGCCGGCAACCACCGGCTCAAACACAGCGGCTGAAGTGCAGTATCAGTTCATATCTATGCATTCTCTCTCACATTGCTAAGCAGCTGGATTCTCTAAATCTATCAAATCTGAAGTCCCAATTATTCGGGACAAGATGGCCTAGCCAGCTGTATTCTCAAAGCCACATCCTTAGCACCTTCAATTATTATTTTGCCTCCTTCCAGGTTAAATAACCCCAGAGTAAACAATTTGAACAAAATGCCCAAGTTGAGAATGGGATGATAGATATTTCCATAAAACAACGAAATACCCCGAAAAGCCATATCCACTAAAACATGTGTACCATACGAATCCACAACTTACTTTTGTACTGAGTAACACTGATTTCCAGTTAATTGTAATGGCCATACCTCTTAATTTGTTAGAAAAGAAACTGGAACGTAAGCTACATTTTTTTAAGTGCACATTTGTTGTGATTCTTCAGTTAATGAGTCTTAAGTAAAAACAAGGATTAGCAAACCCAATTGGTCTCACTTTAAGAGACCAATTTGCTCTGCCAATGTCTTCTCTTTATGCCATCCAGCATCAAAGCAGATGCTGGACAGCATGAAGGAAAGATATAAACAAAAGGAATAAAATAAATAAGCATATGTCATTTTGTAGTCATGTGCATGTGTTAAACATGCATGCACACGCATACTAAATGATGGAGCCCAGCGTCCACATCACAGCGCTTTAAAAAAAATTGTTAATGGGGTCCAAGTGGTGGGTAGGGAAGAGTGGGATTGCAGCAACACAGAGCAGGAAGCCGGAACAGCAATATGGAGCGAGGGCCAGCAATCTAGAGCTGGAAGCATGGAGCAGCAACATGGAGCCATAAGCAGGTGCAGTAACATGGGGGGGCAGGGTATGAGTGACAGAAGCAAACAGGGTCGGGGTGTGGGAGATAAAAGCCCACAAATGAATGAAACTAGAGCGCAGAAAGGGCACCGAAGAATGTGGATGAGTGAGCGAAACATTGAGAGGCACAGAACTACACAGGCGAAGGTGGGCGACATCAGTGCAGGTGGAGGGCTAAAGATACATGAGTGATGAGGGAGCACAGAAGCTCACATACGAATGAGGTCACCCTATTCACGGCTGGGTGACATGGAGGTGTGAGGGCGATGGAGCACAGGGTAGAGAGAGGCACATGAGGGAGACAGCTTGCAAACAAAGGCACTCTCATGGAGTGCTTCAACAAAAATAAAAAGTAGCTCCCAAAATGTGTGCACTGGAAGGACACAAGTACTTTGGTAATGCTCCAGGGGAGGAGAAAACACAAACTAGAGAAGCCTGCACGCACCAACACATAAGAAAGAAACAAATGAGAATAACAATGCAGCCAACCAATGTTGAGCAATAGGCGGGCTTTGAGCCCACTATAAGCTGATAAAAGCACAAATATTTTTTGGGGCACAAAAAGCACATATTGCCGTAGTAGTCACTGGCACTTAATGGCACTATTTTATGTGTGAATGTGCTCCTGGTGAAATGGCAGAACGTGTTCACTCACAGTGCAGTCACAGTGAGCAGGCCCATAACCCCTGCTGTATGCTGTACTGGGTGTCAATGACAGAATAAAAGACCAATGGGTGAACAGGGCTGGCTGCAGGGGCGTAGAAAGGGGGTGGGGTGGGTGCGGGCCGCCCCGGGTGTCATCACTTACGGGGGTGACAAAAATATATGTTTTAAACACATATTTTTGCCATTTTGTCAAGCCGGGGGTGACAAGAAATTTTCCGCACCGGGTACCACCTGACCTTGCTACGCCACTGGCTGGCTGAAGGTCCCTGTAAGTTATTATATTATGCATTTAATTTTAGGAAAATCAAAAGATCTTGGCTACCGCTAGCCCTAACAAGGCTCCATGGATATCCTGTCAAAATGTCTATTGTCTTTAAAATAAAAGCTATTTTCAGAAGACTAAGAAATCTCGTGGTGTCTTTACGCCTAGCGCAGTACTAATGATAATATGATACAGGAATACTATATGACTTGCAAATTCTGACCCGATATTCATATTAACATCATTAAATGACCTATCTCAACCATATACCTAGAACGCCACCCTGACTCTAGATCATACAAAAATCATAATTATAGCTCTATTGATGTGTGTTTTCTAAATGTACAACTAGGTGCAAAGAAAGTTCCTATTCTAGCCACAGTCCTACAGCACACTTTCCTCTACTTTACCCTAAACATGCCAATTTGAAAAAGCAATGTTCAAGAAGCGTGAAAGTGGGGGAATTTCAAGGTGTTATCTAAATTAACTGCATACATTGGTGGTAAACATGTTAGAACTGTACTCAAAGAAAACTCCACTTTCTATGATTTTAATAAAAAACACAGAATAAACGTAAATGTTCAATCGGAAGGTATCTGGCTTTTTCCCAGGATGCTTGTTTTGTTTAGACATTTAGCTCTTCTTGGACAATCCATATACTGTTTATTTTGCAAACAAAAATGTGTGTATTAAGTATGGATGGGGTGTTTACAGGCGTAAAACCTTCCTGATCAAATTTGTCAAGAAAGAATAGTTGAGTATTGTTTCTAGACTGTCTAGCCATCTCGCTTTGTGTTTATGTTTCAATGTAAACAATGGCTTCTCAAAGACTGCTTTATTTTGTGATGATGTGGGAAGTGGGACATGTTTGTTATCACCACAAAGTAGCATCTGATGTTTTTGTGGCGGAAGGTAAACATTAAATGCAACAAACCACTGCGATGACATGTTACTGCAAGACCCAAAGGCGACTGGTGGGGAATGTTTCCCTGAGGTGCTCACAAGATGGCGCATTAAATGCTTGCCTTATACAATTATAAACCTAGATCTCGAAAACCTGTGGCAATCTCCAGTCTGCAGACCTCCACCACAGGAATGTAAAAGGGAGACAATTGAGGGGCATATCAACAACGATTGGAGATAAACATCGCTAAGCGCGCTTAGCGATGTTTATCCTATCGCTGGATTTCATCGGCGTGATAGCGCTGTATCAACAACGCTTTTCACAACGGCGATAAGAAATCCAGCGATAGCGAGGATATCGCGGTTTTGCAGGGAACATCGCTGGTTTTCCAGCAATGTTCCCTGCAAAACGGTGATAACCTTGCTGATACGACCCTGTGGTCGTATCAGCATAATCCACCCCCTATGTTAAGCATAGGTAAGTCAGGGTTTTAGGAGACCTTAGTTTTTGGCGAAAACCGCCGTTTTCGCCAAAATCTAATATGTGCTAAAATCCTGTGGGCTGGCTTGTAAATATCGCGATGTGAACATCAGCGATATTTTACAAGGTAGTCCATCCGGGGTACGCCCAGTGATGCCCACTTTGCATCTCATTAGAGATGCAAAGGGAGGCGTCGGGAAAAAGGGTGCTAACAAGTGATTATGCATGTTAGCACCCTCTTGTAAATAGAGCGATTGTTTTATCTCCGCTTTTTCGGCTTTTGAGCCAAAAAAGCGGAGATAAAGCCCTTGTTAATATGCCTCTTAGATCTTTGAAGGGGCAAGTTTCCGGTTGGAAGTTCATTAGAAAATAAGCCAAATATAGGCAGAAAGATCAGAATTTGTTGTTTGTGAAGAATAGGATGCAGTGTATCTCCATAGGCAGTGTTATCCGAGCACCCTTAGATCAAGCATTGACAAAGTCAATATGTCTCGCCTATGGGAGAGCGATTGACTCAATGTCTTTTAGCCATGTTTTAGAGCAACAGTGCTTGGTGCAGCATGGGTAAAAGTTACAAAAAAAGCAATAGTTTCCAAAACAAAGTAGAAACAATGAGGTTGAAAAGATGCTGGATCTGAGGGTGGCAGAGAAGCTTAATTTTGCAGGGGAAGGCGCAATGGATATCAATCACCAGAGATGGGAAGGACACAGGCTTCGATGAAGGTGCAAGGTGATACTGGTATGGAAACAAATGGATAAAGAGAAAAGAGGGACAGACAAACGGCAACAAAATACTGGGAAGGGGAGAAAGACATGGAAAATGGAGACGGAAAAAATTGCAGCATACTCCAGGACAGGGCAGAGACAGACATGTGCAGTATAAGACAGTAGCACACATGCAGACACCCAGGATACAGACACTCAAAAATTAGTGGAAACCCACAAAGGTTTCTTCTAACAAACTGAAGCAAGATGGCTTGCAAATGGCCAGCACTGTGCTACATAAAAAAATCTTGCAACATTATAACTTTACTCACTCACTGACACCTGCAGTGGTACCATGAACTGTTCACCTGCAAGCGACAACGGTAGCATTGTAGCCCTAGCCCTTCAAGAAGACTGCACCAGTGGACTGCACACATGCCGGTTGTACGACCTTCTGGTTGGGGGTGTCTTAGACCTGTAGACTTGGTGGAAACAGAAAGTGCGATCTTGTCCAAAGGTGAGCTCCTGTGGGCATGACCATAAACACGTAGCATCTCGATGGGCAGCAGTGGCCACAAAGGCACAGACACCCACACATGACACTGCTCAAAGATTCGAACCCATTGCTATCTTACGAAGAACCAAGTGAAAGAGGAGGAACATTTAGCACCTTAACTAAAACAAGAGCTGCCTGCCCTTGTATCAACCTAAAGAGTCGATGAACTAGCAATGTAGGACCATAAATATGGAAGACAGACTGCATCAGAAAATGTAGAACAAATGCTACGGCGTGGCCAGTAACACGGCTCGAAGAAGCCACACGGACAGGGGGTTGGGAGGTGAAGAAGCAACACAGACAAAGGGCGGTGGATGAGTAAGGAGCAACATGGACAAGGGTGGCAGGGGGAAAAGAAAGAAAAGGACACATAGTACCTCAATCACAGCACTAGAAAGACCCTAATCCATATGATTAAATCAGTACTTGATCTGCGTTCCTGGAGAAAGAAGAGGAAGTGAAGACGGCTCTGGCTACCCAATTAGAAGGCAGCAAATGAGAATGACAATGAAGCCCACAAATAGTAAGCAATTAGTGGGCTCCAAGCCCCTTGAAGAACACAATATCTCTCACAAGCGAACGAGCAGGCGAGACCTACAAATGAGTGTTACTGTGTGGGATAGTAACTGTATAAAAGGCAACATGAAGTGTGCAGATTACCTGAAGCCTCTGTTTGTTTGCAAACACTCATTATGTCTGTTTGTGTTTAGTTAGGCTGTATTTATCATGGTTTCAGGTCACCCGGGTCCTCACGTGCTCTGAGAGACAGCAAGCGAAACATGGAGTGAATTCTCAGACAGCCTAATTTAGCTTCGAGTGAAAAGGGAAAATCCTCTCATTTCTGGAGAAAGTGCTAAATCCAGAGAGAAACCACAGTGGAATTTCCCCAATAAAGTGCTAGCATGGTGGAGGAAATTCTACTTTTCAGTATTCCACTGTGAATGAGGCAATAGTAATAATTAACGAATGCTCACTTAAAACCCATAAGATTGAACTCTGAAGGGATTATCAGAAATGCAATTGATATAATGATAATTAGGGGGATATGTTTTGTGAACCCTCTGGTCCAGGTTTATTATTTGAATTACTGACACCCTTCAATATCTTGAGAGGTCATAGCTCTGCTGGTTGTGAGCAGCTATAATGAAGACATCACAGGTACATTTTTTCAGTAATTTAAAGTCCAAGGGCTCAAGTCAGAAAAGGTTTTCTTAGAGTATGCATGACTTACTCTTGTAGTACAAGAGGGCCATATTATGAAAGGGGTGCATTGCCCAGTCTGCACCGCAATGCACCTTTAACTTGGTGGGCCTGGCGCAGAGTGGGTCAGGGCGCCCTACTGCAGTCAATGTGCTGCCCACAGTGCAGTGCCCTAGGGGCAACACATTAGTGAAAGGTGGACCAGCTATTGAAGCAGCCAGTCTGTCTTTCCTTTCGAGGCAGCAACGCGGCCTGCTTTTCAAAGAGAGACAGGGATCCCCCAGCTGCATATGGATGTCTCCTTAGTCTATGAGGCTCCTTCCCTTTTCAGGGAATGCCCAGTCAGCGCACCTCCTGACAGCTCCTCTGCCTCTGTGCCCTCGTCTGTACTGCAGTGTTGCCAATTCGTTTAAAATTTGCACTGCCGAACCGATAAAAGACCTGTTCCACACATTAAAATAAACTGCTGGTCTAACATCTATTATCATTAATGCTGACTTAATACAAGGCTGGTGTAATGTCATACAAAAATATTTCCGAATACAAATTTGCCATTTTACATCTTCTTTTTCCTCACAAAACCTAGGGAGATCCTTAAGGCCACTTAACAGCAGCAACCAACTCACCTATGTGGTATTCTCTTGACATGATATTATATAGAAGGTGACCCTTTAATTAAGTCCACAGTTCTTCCTACCAGGCAGGGGCCATGCTTGCCCTGTGAGAATAATAAAGGAAGGATGTAAAGCTTTGTTTATAATGGACATTGTTCATGGTTCAATGAGATATGGTATGATTGCAGATGTGTTCAAAGAAATGTGGGTCTCTCCGTGTTTAAAAACTTTGATTGGCTAAGATCTGAAAACTTTTGACCTATTTAAAATATGTATCTTTTGTGGAAGTTGTTAGAGAAGGCCAACTCAAAACAACATCACGATTTCACTGAATAATTCAGTGATTAATAAAATAATTTGGGGGTCAATTGGGCTTCAATTCTTATAGCGGTACTGAGATGCCCTGGCAAACATCAGTGATATGGGAGACTCATTATTACTGATACTGCTTGATATGTTGCCCTAATTCAAGACCCTTGACCATTCCATACTATTGGGCAGAGTGGGAGAGGTAGTCATGCTGTTGGAGGCGACCCAAAGTTGGCAAGAGTCTTATTTATATAATAGAAATGCCAGGAATGAAGTAGGTCAAAATAGAGCAACAACTATTGCCACCCCTAAGGGGTATAGTATGGCCTCTGCCAATCTCCGAAGCTTTCCACTATTTATATTCACCCATCACATCAACTTCTTTCACATCTTGATGTCAATGTTAAATACTATGCAGTTGATGTACGGGTATTGTTTCAGCTTTTAGGACCTGACTAATGACTTTGAGAGAGTTGTGGGAGTATTTTCTGTGGTTCAAAGTTGGATGACCAGCTTTAAGCTAACTTTCAACTACTAGCAATCGGCACCAAACATTGGCTATGTAAGAATAGCTCAGGGTATGGCTCATTTAAGGGTGGCGATTCAGAGATTGTACTAAAAGATAAAGTAAATATGGTTTGTGTTCAATATTCCCCATTTATTTACACACAGGTTTTAATCAGCTGCTAATAAACAGCAAAAGTTTTGTATAAATGAGGTGTGGGGGTAGGGGGTTCATGAACACGGTGAGCGATATTTGGGGTACATGATGTACAGGGCTGGCCCAGATCTCCACCATTTTATATGCTCCTAAAAAATAAATGCTACTTTAGGCATTTCTAAATACCATCCATACATTTGTGCAGTTTGCCTCATATTGAAAAAATGTGTGTGTGTGTGTACATATAGTATATATGCATATAAGCAGCATGTAATATGGTATTTATTTACATTTTTGGGTGTGGGGAAGGGGACACGAATCAAGAGAGGAGTAGCCGCGAGTGGGTCATGATGCCTCTCTTCTCCCCTCAAAATGGTAATAAATATCATAATATACTCTGTGTCTGCATGTGTGGTTTATGCCATGGAATGATTCGTGTGTATTTGTTTTAACAAAACATATTTAATCAAAACCAGGACACAAGGGGCTACATTTGTGCAGCAATGCAAAACCATAATGAAGTGCCACCTTCATACATATAAGAAGAGTTGTTTTCCTGTTACATACTATCTGTGATCCAATAAATAGTGGTTTTGTCATCTTAATTTTTCGACGTAGTGGTAATAAACTGGATTTTGTCCTTTGCGTGTTATTAATAATTAATATGTGAATGAGTGTATATTAGTGTATGCGTGTGTGTGCGAGTATGAGAGAATATATAACGGGTAATTGTATAATATAGTCCAACATTGCCATCAAAAGGTTTTGGTGACATCATAAACCATTATGCTGAAAGGTCAAGTGGTTTGTAAATATCACCAGAACACCAAGATGGCAGTGTAGAGCCAGGGCCAGCTTTAGGACAGTGCGACCGGTGCGACCACACTGAGCACTGACCTCGGGCGGGTGGGGGGGGGGAGGAGGGGTGTTTAGCAATAACTTATTATTGGAGAGTTGAGGGGCACTTTTGCCCTGTGGTAGTGAGAGAATCTGAGGAGGCGGTAATGGGGTGTGGGGGGGGGGGGGCCGAAAATGATTGTCGCACCGGGCGCCACCAGCGATAAAACTGCCTCTGTGTAGAGCCATATTTACATGGTACTCATTTAATATAGGGGCACTGATTGGATTTAGAATGTTTAGGCCCTGTTTCCCTTTCTTGAATGAACTGTTAATGAAA
The DNA here is from genome assembly GCF_964204655.1 of Triturus cristatus. Lineage (NCBI taxonomy): Eukaryota > Metazoa > Chordata > Amphibia > Caudata > Salamandridae > Triturus > Triturus cristatus. Next base: position 967,526,961 of record NC_140589.1, read on the forward strand.
CAGTAGGCAATGGTGAGGGTCAGTAGATTCTGGCAATTATATAGCTGCAGCCTTTACTGCCAAACTAAAGATTTACTATATTTTCCACAGAATCTACAAAATTTGCCGATTTCTTCAAAAACTTTGTTTCTAGCTCATATGGATGATAGTAATACTGACAAAGTGCTGCATAAATTACCTTTTTTGCTGCATAATTTAAATAATACAGCTGCATAATTTAGTCCATCATGCGGTATAATCCTAGTTGCCTCGACAATTGATAAAGATCTGTAGAGTGGTTTGGGGTAGGGGCGGCTCCTCCACTAGGGCGGAGGAGTGTCGCCCCGAAAAAGCAGAAACAGAAAATGGTAATAACTTCCCGTTATTACCATTTTATGTTTAGTTGCGGGTAGGCGGTTGGATGGGGATAGTCTGTGAGCAGGGGAGGAGTGGTGTGCCCACTCCTGAGAGCGCAATGACTGTTTGGTCGGCCTTCTGGGGCTGTCCAAACCAGTCATGCGCACTCTGCCCTTTCTCTATGCAGTCTGCAATGCAGCCTGCATCGAGAACATGGCCTCCCTGTAAGCCCCTGGCCGGGCGGCGTCTCCCCCAATCACAACGCAGCCATTGCAGTGCTGTGATTGGCTTAAGAGAGGGGAGGGAGGCTGCCTGCTTCTTGTTCCTGCCAGATGCAGGAGAGCACCAGCAGGAGCCAAGGCTGGCGGACAGGTACGTTTTTTTATTTATTTATTTTGAACCACTCTCCCTGCGTGACCACCCCAGTAACATTTTTACAAACAGAACTTTTATCGTTAATGAGGTATTAATGAGGCAATAACAAAAATATAATGCCATTATACTCTCCCCACCTGCTTAATGCATCCTTCGCCCTTGCAGCTCTGTGGGGTGTCTCAACCTCCTTCACAGAGCCCTTCCCTTGTTCATGTTGCTCTCCTCCGCCACCCCCTTCCCTTCTTTCTCACAGTGCAACCCTCCCTTGCAGCAGACTACTTGCATTGACACTTTTCTTATAGCTTTCCTATTTCCTACAGTGCCTGTCCCCTCCTGCTGGAAGCTTTCTATGTTCCCCATTCTTTTTTTAATTTATTTAAATATTTGTATTTTCATTTTAAACCACCAAATAACAATAAGCATGTCACATTTGGTTAGTCGTGCAGAGACAGTTATATACGATCCACATCATAAGACATTCCACATCCTCCCTCTTTTGGTCTGCGGAGAGCTGCAGTTCCTCAGCAATTATTAATACTTGTAAAGGCCTTCCCCACATCAGTCATCTTCCCCGAGGGTCGAAGAAACAGGCCCAGTAGCCCCTATGGCAGAGATACAGCATGGCCCCAAGCCGTGGCTGGCTAGTCGGCTCCCAGCCCTCCATGCATCCCATAGTATTTCCTCAATTTCCCCCACACCTTACGGAACTTCCGCAGGCACCCTCTTGCTTTGTATGTCACCCTTTCTGCCTCCATATACATGTCCATCCCCATCTTCCACTCTCTTAGCTGGGGAGGGGACATCGCCCCCCAAGTGCAGGCCACGTCTCGTTTTGCTACCACCAGCGCCAACATTGCAAAGAAAAGCTGCGGGCGGGCGGGCCAAATCAACATCTCCAGGTATTCCCAGTAGTATGAATTTGGAGTCTAGGGGTAATGTATCGCCAAGTACTTTGCCCAGTTCTCCCAACACTTATTCCCAGTATGCATAGAAGACGGGGCAGTCCCAGATTGTATGATAGAAGTCCCCCTGTGTCTGTCCGCATCTCAGACAATGCTGATCGGTGGCTCGACCCATGCGATGGAGTCGGCCCCTATCGTAGTATACTCCGTGCAATATCTTATACTGGATAAGTCAGAGGCGAGATTTAATGGCCACCTCTCTGTGGTGCATCAGGGCCGCTTCCCAGTCAACGGTTTCTACCGTACCCAGGTTCTGTTCCCACGATTCCCTCAGCTTCACCAGTCTGTCTGGCATGTTGTTATTCAGGGTCCGGTATGTTAGGGAGACTGCCTTATGGATACAACAGTGAAGAGGAGAGCGAGCTTTCAGCTAACCAAGCATGTCTCAGCTGCGCATATTAAAAAAATTGGGAGGTGTGTAAACCGAATTCTGTCACTAGTGTCCTGAAACTTTTGAGTTCTTCTCTGTCCACTACGTCCCCTATGGTGGAGATGCCGATGGCATCCCATCCCCCAAAGCCCCTAAGTTTGTGGAGCTCCTTCAACCAGGAGCAGTTCCAGATCGGCGTCTGCTTTGTTGGTTTGCGTGCCCAGCCCATTACCTTAGTCGCTCTGTCCCAGACTTCTAGTGTAACTTGTGTAGCCGGGAGTAGGCGACCCTTACCTCGCCCCCATAGAGGAAATATAGGCATGTATGCTGTGCCACGGTGTCTCTCTCTAGCCTATAGGTGGGGTGGTCTGCCGAAGTATGGATCCAGTCGTTCACGTGTCAAATGTTCCGCCCAATAGTAGGCCTCAATATCGGGCAAGGATATCCTCCCATTATATTGGTTCCGCTGTAGCGTGGTCAGTGCGACCCTCGGTTGCTTCCTGAGCCACAGCAGGGAGCGCAATTCCGCATCTATCACCCAGAATGTCTGCCTGGGAAGGGGGAAATACTCATTTTGGAGGGCATATAGGAAACGGGGCAGGGTGCTCATTTTGAACATCGCCGCCTGACCACGGATCGTGAGAGGGAGTGCTTTCCACCTCAGAGCGTCAGCTGCAAAGTTAGTTATAACCCGCTGAATAATATTTTAATACAAGAGTTTTCTGTCCATGGTAAGATAGATCCCCAAATACGTAAACCACGTCTGCGCTACCTGAAGGGCCCCAGGGAGAGAGCGCCAGAACTCCAGGACTCCTGGGCTATATATGACCGATTCATGCCAGTTTATGGCATATCCAGAGAAGGACCCATATCTGCCCATGAGCTCAAATAGGGCAGGGTTTGTGTCATCCGGTCGGGTAACATATAATAAGATGTCGTCTGCATAGAGTGAAATCTTTTCTTCCCCAATGTCAGTCAGGGTGATTTGGAACCCTCGTATCTCCGCTCGCTGCCGAATCTCACATGCCACTATTTCTATTGTGAGGGCGAAAAGTAGAGGGGACAGCGGGCAGCCCTGCCGGGTTCCCCGTCTGATGGGAAAATCGTCGGATAGTAGTCCATTAACCTTAACCCGAGCACGAGGGTCCACGTACATGAGGCCCACCCAGTGTCGGAACTTGGGGCCAATACCAAACTTAACTAGAGTAGCCTCTAGAAAAGGCCAGTGCACCGCGTCAAACGCTTTTTCAGCATCTAAGGAGAGGAACATTTGTGGATCTTCACGATCCTTCACCTCCCTGAGCCAATTGTGGGTCCTGCGCAAATTTTGTCTAGTCGCCCGACCAGGTAGGAAACCCGTCTGGTCCCGGTGCACCAGGGCTGTGATGACCTGGCGGAGACGGAGAGCCAGGATAGTCGTCAGGAGTTTGACCTCTATGTTGATGAGGGAAATTGGGCGGTAGGAAGCGCAATCTTTGGGGGGTTTCCCCGGTTTGTAGATGGGGATAATCGTGGCCATTCGGAGATCCAGAGGTAGGACACCTTCCTGGGCTGCATCTCGGAACAGTGCCAAGAGGTCTGCTCCTTTCTTTTAAAATTCCGCAGGGAGTCCGTTCGGGCCCGAGGACTTTCCAGGACGCAATTTGGTTATCGCGTCTTTAAGTTCGTCAACCATTATATCCGATTCCAGTCCGTCCCTCCCATCATTATCCAGACACGGGGTCCGGATAGTCTCCAGGTATGTTAAAATCTCCCACTGGGCTCCCAGCTCCCGGGCCTTATAGAAATTCTGAAAGTAGGAGGCGAACGTCTGAACTATTTGTGTGTCTCCCGTCTGCAGCCTTCCCTGGTGATCTACTACTTTCTCCACCCACCGGGCTTCCGCTTCCTTACGACTAAGCCAAGCCAATATCTTTCCACATTTATCCCCCACATCATACAGCCTATGGAGGGTCGCCTGTGCCTGAGTTTTAGCCTCCTCTGTAGCCAGAGCCCTGTAGTGATGTTGCGTGTCTGACAGTTGTCGGAGAGCCTGTGGGACCTTGCCTGTGAGGTAGCGCCGTTCTAGAGCAAGAATTTGAATTTCCAATGTGGCTAGCTCCTCATGTGCCTTCAGCTTTTCCCAAGCTATTCGATTTTGGGCCCTATCACGCAGCACCGTCTTGTAAGCCTCCCACAATATGACGCCCGACTACCATACCCAGATTTTCGGTGAAATAAACTTTTGTGTCAGCCCAGAGTCCCTGTAACACATCTTTGTTCTGCAGATCCCAGGCCGGTAGTCTCCAATTCCCTTGCCCCACCCGGGGCCTCCCCCACCCTAACAAGCCGGGGTGAGTGGTCAGAGATTCCACGGGCCAGATATTCCGCCTCGTAGATATTCCCAAAAGCACCCCTGGGGAGGAAGGCGTAATCTAGTCGTGAGTGAACCCTGTGCGCCCCGGAATAATACGAGTACTGTCGTTTGTCTGGATGTAGGTATCGCCATACATCCACCAAACCTACGGTGTCTGTCAGCTGAGCCAATTATGTATTCGGGGGGGGGGGGGTCAGCATGGTCCCCGGAACGGTCCTTCGGAATGGACAGTGCATCGTTAAAATCGCCCCCATTAATATGCAACGTACCCGGTGTCCCCAAGAGAATGTCGGTCACCCCATAGAGAGTCCTTGCCTGTAGCTTTGGAGGGGCATCAACGGATACAAAAGTGACCTTCCGTCTCCCTCATGTGCCTGTCACTCCCATGAATGTTCCCTGGGGGTCCGTCCACATACGTGTCACCTTGTAAGAGGGGGACTTTTTAATCGGAATGGCTACACCCCGAGAACCAGAGGTGTACCCCGCATGCACTAGGACTGTGTAGGCTCCCCTCACCAGAAACCTGCATTTTGTGCCCCTATGGTGGGTCTCCTGTAGGAGGACCACATCTGGGCGAACCCGTTTTGCGTAGGATGACACCAGCCCTCTCTTAATTTTATCCCCCAGGCCGTTCACATTCCAGGTGAGCACAGTGAAGGGGCTAGTCTCCAACTCAATCCCGGGTGGCTATGTTCAATTACTGGACCCATGAGCATGGATGGGTATGTTATGCCCTGAGTGGGGGAAGTGAGTGATTGTGCACGCTGTTGTAAGCTTGTGACTGCTGTGCAATGGAACATAACAAAATAAAAAAAAACATGCAATAAGAACTGTTGAAAACCCCCCATTCCCAACCCCCACCCCACCTCCCTCCTCCCCGATGTCGTGTCCCCCGCCAGTCGCTCGAGGATGAGCATTAGGGTGGTGGAGGAATATCGCCCTCCCCAGACCCAACTTATGCATGTTCCCCATTCTTAAGGATTCAAGCAAAGATCATATTATGGGAGCACTGTGCATGGGTGTCAGGCAATCATTTGCCTGTCAGTATCAAAACAGAATATATATATTTTTTTAACATTTTTTTTTAGATTAGGCGAAATGCTCTCCTGCATTCGGGATCCTTCACATACACCCAAATTTATTTTTACTGTGAAACAGTAGAAATCAGCCTTACTGAAGAGATAATGGCAGCACATGCAATAATGTATTATTGCATCGGGCTTGGGATCACTAATTTAGTGAAAATCCCACCCGACCCCCCCCATCTACACCTCCAAAAGTATCAGGACTCACCGGAACTGATCAGGAGCACAACCAAACGGCGGCGATCCGGAATCGCAAAGAAACAACGTCCCGCGCCCGATGCCTCCAGGACAGCAAGCGCTCCTGCTGAGGTGACTATCGTGGCGGAACCCTGCAAGCGATCCCTGGACAGCCCCGCTCTGGACCCGCAAGAGTCCCAAATCCGACGGTTGACCACACTTGGGCAGGGGTACCAGGAACCTGGATCGGATTGAATCTCTCCTCTGAATCTGCTCAGAACGCCGTCCTGCAAGTGCGACTGACTGACCCCAAGATGGCTGCTCAAGGTCCACTCTCGGCTCTCCCAACGACTAGTATGTCTTGCTGAGCATCGGAACATTCAGCGGAGCAAATCACGGCTTCCACCTTCCATGACCCGACCGGAGGAGGCCTTGGACGGAGAAAAAAACGTCACCGGATCGGCACCGAGCACCGTCCCGCATAATGAGACTGCCTGACCTCAAGATGGCCGACACTGACTCACACACGAACCCTGGGGGAAGTATGTCCCGCTAATGACAGGAACAAACCCACAAAACCAACTTAACTCAACTCGGATTGTTCTGTACACCCAAGGTCTTTAATTGCTAACAACTCACCGTTAATCCTACGGCCATCGGAACGCAGTGAAGAAAAGTCCCACCCCCACTCAATTGCCAGACTTGCCTGACCCTGTGATGGTCGTCACACGGTAACTCACAGCCACTCTAAGTTGCGCTGTTGACCCCCGTTCCACCCAAATGAAGCGGGCCTCTGACACCCCTCGCCCTAGACCCGCTGGACAATACACATCAAAGGAACGCAGACCTGACTTTAAAACCACTGCCCCAGCATTTAAGGCTGATCTCAAGATGGCCGCACTCGGATCCCGAAACTGGGCAGCTGAAACCCTGAGAACCGATGACAGGGAGCTTCGCATGTGAACTCCGACATAAACTCTCCCCAGATTGCCATGGCTGTCACAGCAATACAGAAAATCCATAGGCCCGAAAACAAAGGTCTGTAGTTCACAGCACCTCTAATGTCCACACTTGGCCTAGTCCAAGAACGGGACCAATTGCCCGAACTTCTCCTGAAGAGGGAAGCCTTGGGAGTGAAAGGAAGCTAAAGGGCTGCACAACAGGTCAGTTAAGCCCTACCTCCCTGATCCAACTTAAGTCGGCAAATGACAGCCACCTCCCGCTGAAGCGTGCAGCAACTCAACTTCCCCCTGAGCATGGCTGTAATCTATCAAGACCACTCTCTACCCCAACCAGACCTCAAAAGGATAGTCCCCCTCACATTACAATCAGTCTACAGCAGATCAGTGTTCCCCACACCACACATTACCTCCCTGCACCTCAGACCAGGGCAACAGTTATTCACAGAGACCTGATACCACCATCCCTACGCCGAGGGTAACTTCCAACCATAGACCCACGTTAGTATTGAGTATTGACCCCTTTAGTATTGAGGGCCCACCCTCACCTTCCAGTCCCACTTCGAGACCCGCATCCCCTAGAGGTCAGCCCCTAACCAGTGTGAATCCCTCAACCTATCAGATTCACCATCCCCCTTCAAGGAATCGCAATAATGTCACCAGGCACGCCAATTTTCACTAACCCCCCTGTACCGACCCACTTAAAACCTCATGGCGTGAACTCCTTCGCGATTAGATCCCCCCAACCTCTCCCTTGAAGCGAAAAGAAACTTCAAACAGACTGATTAGACAGCATCCACAAACACTATTCGCGTACACATATCACTGCTCCTCCAAAGGGCCGATAAAGATAGATCTCATCTTTGACACAGAAAGACCCAATAACTGGAACGCCACGTTCATAACGCAACTTCACATCTCCAAAACTACGATTACTCCACATAGCTGCAAACTGACGACCTCGACCACAAACCGCTTGGCACGGAGTGGGAACACATCTGTGACCATCTACTCGAATGGCACAGTCCTGATACAGGCAAACAATGAGAACCTAGAGGTCTTCGACTCCCTCTTCCCCTCACTCCGAAACGCCCACTTGCACTCGCTTCGACCTTCCCTGACCCACTATTTCCCCCCGGTCAACATGTCCATCCCCTCTCGAATCACCACACGCACCTCCGCTCCCACGAATCGAGATCTCCAACTCCCCGACAAATGTCAACCTCAGCCTCCCCCCCCAATTCACCCCCAACAACATCGTGACCCTGTCCTGCCAGCACTGAACACTAACTACACTACCCCACCCATAGGCATGAAGAGGATGAAACCACGGCACGACTCACTGCACCCCTTACACAGGGTCCCTAACAGAGGCAGCATGGACAACACAAGCGGCAACAGGCACCATAACACAGACACGCCCTCCACCTCACGGGATGACCCTATGCATGACTCCCTCACCCCGACCCGGAAAACATGGCGCAGCGTCTCGCCCTACTAGAAAGCCAGCTAGAAACAATATTCCTGGGACTAAGCGAAATATTAACCAACCTCGACAAGGCCCGAAAGCCCAGGCAATCCCGTCCCAGGGCTCCCACTCCGAGCAGCTCCAACCAACTAACGCACCCTACCGAGTCCTTAACCACCCTCGCGGCCCTGATACAGAGACCCATAAGAACTGTTACACAGATCCCGACATGGAGACCCACTAGAACCAAAGCCGCACTGTCCTCTGAAGAAGCGGCTGTTCTAGCCTCAACATACGACTCTCCTCCCACAGCCTCCCCAAAATCCAAGATCCAAGTGATCACGGGTTTCGGAAGAGATTACCCCCTCCCTAAACACCCAAGACCCCCGCCTTTCCTCACCACCATACCTAGGGCCCCCCTTGGAAAGAACCTCAGCTAAGAAGGGTCTTCCACCAACTACATGCAAATAAACTGCAGATCGGCCTCCAAGCATGCAACTGAACTAGCAGAAGCCATCCTCTCTCATGACATAGACATTACGTTCATCACGGAGACTTGGCTAAATGAGCTCTCCTCACCAAGCTTAGATATGCTTGTGCCCCCAGGCTTTAATATTATCAACAAAGACAGAAAAGATCAACGAGGTGGAGGTGTAGATATCATACACAAGGACAACATCGCCATTGTGGAAATGGACACCTTCAAGTACAGCACCTTTGAACGTCTGACCACCAACATCAAGACAAAGGACAATAGAGCAATACTCTGCCATCTTCTCTATCACCCCCCAGGCAACACCTCCGCATTCGGAGAACACTTCTCCGACTTGATTGCCCACTGCTCACTCGGAGACTCTAGCAACTTAATTCTTGGTGTCCTAAACCTACGTTGGAATGAAGAGAACAACTCACTTATTCAAACGCTAAACAATCTTCTCCATGACAACAATCTGCTTGGAGGAAACGCTCAATAAAGGAGCAACCTTGGATGCAATTGTGGCTCAACGAGACGCAGTTACGATCGACCACATCCTCCCCGTGGACTGGTCGGACCACCCCATCATCTTATTCCACATCAACCAAAAAGTGCTATCCCAGCCACCCGTGCAAGACCCCCCCAAATGGGCTAGAAACCTAACCCAGATTCCCCTTGTCATCCTATAAGAAAGTATAAGCTCGGTCCTCCCCAGTGCCAACGAGCACCTCACCACAACTGAACTCACCTCGCTCTACAACTCAAATATGGTGGACATGCTTGATCAACTAGCCCCCCTGAAATAAAAAAAAGCAGGGTCACTCCTTCCAGATCATGGTTTAATTCTGACATGAACTCCGAAATGAGACAACTAAGAGCCACAGAAAGACGCTGGAGGAACAATCCTACAGCTATCCTCCACGAACAACTCAGTGCAGTTCGCAGGAAGTACAAAAATCACATCAAGAACAAAAAAAAACACGTTCTTCTGCACCGCGCTAGACAGCACAAAAAACAGACCCAAGGAGCTCTTTAACATCATCAGGCAACAAACCTCCAAGCCCGCTACATCCTCAGTGCTGGCTTCCAAAGAACTGTGTGACAACTTTGCCAATTTCTTTAATGACAAAATCACCAAGATCGAGCACTCACTGGTCACCAACAACACCTCCCACCCACCAATAGAAGCACGTCTGGGGCATATGATAATGCACCCAAACCCCCTACCAAACCCTGGTCACCCTTCCACCCCATTCAGGAAGCAAAGATAGTCAAATTGATCTCTACCTCCAATCCCTCATCTCACGTCCTAGGTCCTTTACCACCCAAACTGACCAAAAAGCTGAAACTCTCCCTAGCCCCGCTCTGGCACAAGACCATAAACTGCTCCCTGAGAAGCGGAGTTGTTCCTGACTGCCTCAAAGTTGGTCAAGTCACACCACTGCTGAAAAAACCGGGCCTTGACATAAAGGACCTGAATAACTTTAGACCTGTCTCTAACTTACCTCTTCTTTCCAAAATCCTGGAAAGATGCGTGCTTCAACAACTAACCCAACACATGGATAGTATCAACCTCCTTGACTCACATCAGTCTGGCTTCAGAAAAGGCTGCAGCACTGAAACTGCGATCCTCAACGTCATTGATGATATCCACAAATCACTTGATTCTGACCATTGCTGCCTCCTCATTCTCCTAGACCTATCGGCAGCATTCAACACGGTTAATCCCAAACTTCTCATTAAGGCCCTTCAAGAAAGGGCCGGACTTGACAAGGTGGTCCTTCACTGGTTCTCCTCCTTCCTACGCAACTGCACCCAAAGAATCAAAATCAAAAGCTGTATGTCTGACCTACACCCAGTCAGCAGGGGAGTCCCCCAGGGTTCAGTGCTCTCCCCGCAACTTTTCAACATTTACATGGAACCCCTCACCACCCTACTCAAAAAAGCCAACATTCCCTTCCATCTGTATGCAGACGATACACAGATCTACTTGGAAACCTCCTCCATCAAGGACATTCAAAGACTCAACGACACATTGAGAGAACTCCAACACTGGCTGTCAAGTAACCACCTCAAACTTAATCAAGACAAAACGGAAATACTCCTCATCTCGAACAAAGAAGAGAACCCCCAAATTGCGGAATGGCTAAAAGCTATCGATGCGCTCAACAGGAATCTCACCCTGGCCGACTCTGTGAAATCACTAGGTATCACGCTAGACCAGAAACTGGACATGACCAAACACATTAAGAACTCAGCTAAGAGCGCCTTCCTTATCCTGAAGCTACTGAACAGAATAACACCTTTCATCCCGCCCAAGGATCTCAAACAAGCCAACCAAGCATTGGTGTTGTCAAGACTAGATTATGGGAATGCAGTCCTCTCAGGAATAGCAAAATCATATCTTGCTCCCCTCAAAAACCACAAACTCTATTCCCCCTCACATCAGAACTATTCCGTCTTTTGCAAAATTCAAAAGTCCGCTCAAAGTCGTGTTCCTCGACCTTTCCTTAGTGAACCAATAGGAACAGCCGGAACGCTGAAGCAGACACCTCGCTCCGCTTCGACTCTGTGTCCTCAAGACTTCTACTCCTGCCTCGCCCCTGACCCCATTCTCATCACTCCTCCCCGAAAGTGGAGCTCTACTCAGGACAGTAACTTTCCTTTAAGGCTTTCCAAGACCTCAGTGCCTCATGGCTCCACTACGAATTGGAACTCTCCATCCATGACCTATACTATTAATGTATTGTGTTATTTTCTGCAATGCAAATGATGTAAAGCGCTCCGATACCCTCGGGTCAGACCAGCGCCGCTATATAAAACTTCTTAATAAATAAATAATAAATATAACAGTCAGTGAGAGAGTCAGTCAGTTAGTCAGTCAGTCAGTGAGAGAGTCAGTCAGTCAGTGAGAAAGAGAGTGAGAGAGTCAGTTAGTGAGAGAGAGTCAGTCAGTGAGAGAGAGAGAGAGAGAGAGTGAGAGTCAGTCAGTGAGAGAGTCAGTCAGTGAGAGAGAGAGTGAAAGGGTCAGTCAGTGCGAGAGAGAGAGTCAGTCAGTGAGAGAAAGAGAGAGAGAGAGTCAGGCAGTGAGAGAGTGGAAGTCAGTCAGTGAGAGAGAGTGTGAGAGAGTCAATCAGTCAGTCAGAGAGTCAGTTAGTCAGTCAGTCAGTGAGAGAGAGAGTCAGTCAGTTAGTCAGTCAGTCAGTTAGTGAAAGAGTCAGTCAGTCAGTCAGTGAGAGAGTCAGTGAGTGAGTGAGTAAGAGAGTGAGAGTCAGTCAGTCAGTGAGAGTCAGTCAGTTAGTGAGAGAGAGAGTGAGAGAGTCAGTCAGTCAGTCAGTGAGAGAGAGAGAGTGAGAGAGCCAGTCAGTCAGTGAGAGAGTCAATCAGTCAGTCAGTCAGTGCGAGTCAGTCATTAAGTGAGAGAGAGTGAGAGAGTCAGTCAGTCATTCAGTGAGAGTCAGTCAGTCAGTGAGAGAGTCAGTCAGTCAGTTAGTGAGAGAGAGAGTCAGTCAGAGAGTCAGTGAGAGTCAGTCAGTGAGAGAGTGAGAGATTCAGACAGTCAGTCAGTCAGTGAGAGAGAGTGAGAGAGTCAGTTAGTCAGTCAGTCAGTGAGAGAGTTAGTCAGTCAGTCAGTGAGTCAGTCAGTGAGAGAGTCTGTCAGTCAGTCAGTGAGTCAGTTAGTCAGTAAGAGAGAGAGAGTGAAAGAGTCAGTCAGTCAGTCAAAGAGTCAGTCAGTGAGAGAGTGAGAGAGTCAGTCAGTCAGTTTGTAAGAGAGATTGCGAGAATCAGTCAGTCAGTCAGTGAGAGAGAGAGTCAGTCAGTCAGTCAGTGAGAGAGAGTGAAAGAGTCAGTCAGTCAGTGAGAGAGCAAGAGAATCAGTAAGTCAGTTAGTGAGAGAGAGAGAGAGTGAGAGAGTCAGTCAGTTATTGAGTCAGTCAGTCAGTGAGAGAGTCAGTCAGTCAGTCTGTCAGTCAGTCAGAGAGAGAGATAGATTCAGTCAGTCAGTGTCAGTGAGGCAGTCAGTCAGTCAGTGAGAGAGTGAGTAAGTGAATTGAATTAGTCAGTCAGTCAGTGAGAGAGAGATTGAGAGAGTCAGTCAGTCAGTGAGAGAGTCAGTCAGTGAGACAGAGTGAGAGAGTCAGTCAGTGAGAGAGAGTCCGTCAGTGAGAGAGAGTCAATCAGTGAGAGAGAGGGAGTTAATCAGTGAGAGAGACAGTCAGTCAGTCAGTGAGTGAGAGAGTGAGAGAGTCAGTCAATCAGTGACAGAGAGTGAGAGAGTCAGTCAATCAGTCAGTCAGTGAGAGAGTCAATCAGAGAGTGTGTCAGTCAGTCAGTCAGAGTCAGTGAGAGAGTCAGTCAGTCCGTGAGAGAGTGAGTGAGAGTCAGTCAGTCAGTCAGTGAGAGATTGAGAGAGTGAGTCAGTCAGTGAGAGAGTCAGTCAGTCAGTCAGTGAGACAGAGTGAGAGAATCAGTCAGTGAGAGAGTGAGAGTCAGTCAGTCAGAGAGAGAGAGTTAGTGAGAGAGAGTCAGAGTCAGTGAGAGAGAGAGTCAGTCAGTGAGAGAGAGAGAGTCAGACAGTCAGTCAGTGAGAGAGTCAGTCAGTGAGAGAGAGAGAGAGAGTGAGAAAGTCAGTCAGTCAGTCAGTGAGAGAGTCAGTTAGAGAGTCAGTCAGTCAGTGAGAGAGTCAGTCAGTAGTGAGAGAGTCAGTGAGTCAGTGAGTCAGTCGGTGAAAGAGTCGGTCAGTCAGTGTGAGAAAGAGAGATTTAGTCAGAGAGTCAGTGAGTCAGTGAAAGAGTCAGTCAGTCAGTCAGTGAGAGAGTCAGTCAGTGAGTCAGTGAGTCAGTCATAGTCAGTCAGTCAGTGAAAGAGTCAGTCAGTCAGTGAGAGAGAGAGTTTTAGTCAGAGTCTGTGAGAGTCAGTCAGTGAGAGAGTCAGTCAGTCAGTCAGTGAGAGAGAGATTGGGAGAGTTAGTCAGTCAGTCAGTCAGTGAGAGAGAGAGTGAGAGAGTCAGTCAGTCAGAGAGTCAGTGAGAGTCAGTCAGTCAGTGAAATAGTGAGAGGGTCAGTCAGTCAATCAGTGAGAAAGAGATTGAGAATCAGTCAGTGAGAGAGAGAGAGTAAGAGAGTCAGTCAGTCAGTTAGTGAGTGAGAGAGTCAGTCAGTCAGTCAGTCAGTGAGAGAGAGAGTGAGAGAGTCACCCAGTCAGTGAGAGAGAGAATGAGAGAGTCAGTCAGTCAGTCAGTGAGAGAGTCAGTCAGTCAGTGAGTCAGTCAGCCAGTGAAAGAGTCATTCAGTCAGTCAGTCAGAGAGAGAGAGAGAGTGAGAGAGTCAATCAGTCAGAGAGTCAGTCAGAGAGTCAGTCAGTTAGTCAGTCAGTGAGAGAGAGAGAGAGAGAGAATTAGTCAGTGAGAGAGAGTGAGAGTCAGTCAGTCAGAGAGAGAGAGTTAGTGAGAGAGAGTCAGAGTCAGTGAGAGAGAGAGTCAGTCAGCCAGTGAAAGAGTCATTCAGTCAGTCAGTCAGAGAGAGAGAGAGAGTGAGAGAGTCAATCAGTCAGAGAGTCAGTCAGAGAGTCAGTCAGTTAGTCAGTCAGTGAGAGAGAGAGAGAGAATCAGTCAGTGAGAGAGAGTGAGAGTCAGTCAGTCAGAGAGAGAGAGTTAGTGAGAGAGAGTCAGAGTCAGTGAGAGAGAGAGTCAGTCAGTGAGAGAGAGAGAGTCAGACAGTCAGTCAGTGAGAGAGTCAGTCAGTGAGAGAGAGAGAGGGAGAGAGAGAGAGAGAGAGAGAGAGAGAGGGAGAGAGAGAGAGAGAGAGAGAGAGAGAGAGAGAGAGAGAGAGAGAGAGAGAGAAAGTCAGTCAGTCAGTAAGAGAGTCAGTCAGTCAGTGAGAGAGAGTGAGAGAGTCAGTCAGTCAGTGAGAGAGTCAGTCAGTCAGTGAGTCAGTCAGAGAGTCATAGTCAGTCAGTCAGTGAAAGAGTCGGTCAGTCAGTGAGAGAGAGAGAGAGAGAGAGAGAGAGAGAGAGAGAGATTTAGTCAGAGAGTCAGTGAGTCAGTGAAAGAGTCAGTCAGTCAGTCAGTCAGTGAGAGAGTCAGTCAGTGAGTCAGTGAGTCAGTCATAGTCAGTCAGTCAGTGAAAGAGTCAGTCAGTCAGTAAGAGATAGAGAGAGTTTTAGTCAGAGTCAGTGAGAGTCAGTCAGTGAGAGAGTCAGTCAGTCAGTCAGTGAGAGAGAGATTGGGAGAGTCAGTCAGTCAGAGAGTCAGTGAGAGTCAGTCAGTCAGTGAGAGAGTGAGAGTGTCAGTCAGTCAATCAGTGAGAGTCAGTCAGTCAGTGAGAGAGAGAGAGTAAGAAAGTCAGTCAGTCAGTTAGTGAGTGAGTCACCCAGTGAGTGAGAGAGTCAGTGAGTCAGTCAGTGAGAGAGTCAGTCAGTCAGTGAGTCAGTGAAAGAGTCAGTCAGTCAGTCAGAGAGAGAGAGAGTGAGAGAGTCAGTCAGTCAGAGAGTCAGTCAGTTAGTCAGTCAGTGAGAGAGAGAGAGAGAGTCAGTCAGTGAGAGAGAGTCAGACAGTGAGAGAGTCAGTCAGTGAGAGAGAGAGTCAGTCCGTGAGAGAGTGAGTCAGTGAGAGAGAGAGACAGTGAGAGAGTGGAAGACCTGGGCTGGACTCTCTGGGTCGTAGAACGGTGCAGCCTCACAAACAAGATATATGGAGCATAACTTAATAATCTCTGTGCGACTTGGAGTCTCATTGTAACTAGCCTCAGGCAAACCAGTAATATTGCTCAAGAACCGAAGAAGAAACAAATGCCACTACACCTGGGAAGCAGTGTTGTGCTGTCATATACAGTGGGAAAACCAAGGTACATTTAGACACAGGTAGTCCACAAGGAATACAGAGTATAGCCAGAGACAAGTATAACACGAACGACTGAGGGAACCGACAACAGGCAAAACAATGAAGTAGAGTAAGCAAGTAGTAGGATAAGCGAGAGAGTGGTAACAACCGCCCCGTTGCCAGACATCCATCCATATTTCAAGAGAACCTTAATAAGGATCCACAGCGGGAGGTACAATGAAAGAAACACAACTAGAAGGGAACTCACAACCAGATGAGGAATCATCAAAAGATTAATAAAACACATGATGGGTTGAAAACGATGTAAACATGCGAAACCCTTGTTAACCCCAAAACGTGTGCCTCTTTGAGAGGTGTGATAAAATTGGTGTTTATAGACAGTATAGAGGTTACAACGGGTAGAAAAGTGGACCAGCATGGAGGGGTTGCTTTTCTGTCTTTACTCTCCGTGCCATTTATGAACTGACAGTAAAGGTCACACAGTCGGAATACATTGTCACTTTCAGTAAGCGCGGTCCGCGGTCCCTAAAGGGAAACCGGACCGCGCTACAAAGAACAAACAAAGAAGAGTGGGAGGTGTGCAAACATAGAGCGCAGGCTGCTCATTGGTAACCTGATCCACGACGAGGGAGGAATGAAGCTGCCAGACTGCACGGCGCTGCTTGTTCCCGAGAGCAAAACGCCGTGGGTGTGAACATTTGATGAAGAGGTGGGACATGCACCCGCTTTGGCCATTTGCGTGCTTTCATTATTGAAAGACACACGCAAAGGCCAATCAGATGTGTGGGAGGAGTCCGACCCACACGGAGAAGTTTTGAGCCCTCACAAGAAGCCTCCCATAGAGCAGCGCATGAGCGCTGCGATAGGCTCGACCTAAAAATATGCTGGGTGAGTAGAATCGTTTCAAATACCACCCACAACCTACAAAATAAAAAGGATAAGAACCACTGCTTTATTTCGTACAATGAACGTCGAATTTCACAACCACGGATATGAAATGAAGATGGCTCAGGGAGTTAAAACATACACCACTGGTGCGGCGCGTGCTTCAACCTGTTAGTCGGGACAACTCAGACTTCCACGCTTCCTAAATTAAATTGAGGAACATTAAATTGGATAATAGCAACACCTGGGGTTACTAGTGTTTGGGGGCAGGCAAAACTATGGATCAAGTGCTAAATACAAAACCACTTTAGTAAGACAGATGGTGAATTAAAGAAACTAGAAATAATCTGGATAGGACACCATCATAAAGGTAATATGGAGTCACAGATATTACTTTCTTAAAGCCTTTTAGAAGCCTCATGTTTTTGCCACTGTACTTGGAAGGGCGGACATTAATCCATTTAAACATAATAGACGGAAATAATTAGCACGGTCAATGTAACATTCAGCAAATGCTTAGAAAGGTTTTTCCTGGACCTACTCAGGTGTTTCCTGAGTTCAACTGTGCCAAGGACACCAAACCATGGGATTGAGGGCCCTGATGTGTGGTCCACGTGCGAGAAGAGGCAAAGGACATCATTAGGGGCGTGCCATTTGCCCCTTCCCTGCCATACACAGCAAGCTTTTGAACACAACTGTGTGACACAAACTCTAGCCAAAACAGCATTCGAAATGCAAGACACATTCTGAGAAGAGTAATATTTTATGGACTATGTCACGGAAAAAAAAGCCAACATTCGAACGATAACAATAGTTTGAATATGACAAATCCTAAACAGACTACACAACAAATAACATGCCTGAGGTAACTAAATGTAAATTTCACACAGGTCGGACTGGGACAAAAAATAGACCTGCGCACCGAAACAGAAGTGGCCCACATTAGTGAAGCATATAGTGAAACAAGCATCTGCAAAGCAATAGGTCTCGCATTTTCGCGACTTTGAACTATTGGTGTTGGAAATGACAATGACCTTTATTTATGTTTTTATTTTTAAAACATAAATAAAAAGGCATTGTCATTTACAATGCTAATAGCTTAAGCTCTCGCAAATGCGAAACCTATTGCATTCCAAATGCTTGACCCTCCTGCAGTAAGAGAAACTCATTAAAGAAAATAGTGCTTACAGGGTAAAGAAGGCATACTGTGTAACAACCGAAGTAAAAGGGTCAGTCCTCATGAGAGGTTACAAATGAAGACAAGGCGGTACTAAGAGGGACTAACAGGCCTAATAACGAATCAGAAGCTAGCATTTACCAAGGGCAATGACACAAGCCAATGGCAAATGTGGGTGGGGAATGGGCGGGGTTTCAAGTACATACTCTAATACAGCATGGCTCGCAAAGCATGGGCTACCCAAGCTCGACCTAAAAGGTGGTAATATCAGGGAAAACAACAGTAAAACACTGCCCACCTAGCCATAAAAGCGGCCTAAAACTGGTTTTAAAAAAAGGGCCCACACTCTGACCTGCCAGACCAGCCCTTGGGCACTGACTGGTTGACCGATAGGCCAGTCTGACCCGGATTGCATATGTATATAATAACCTAATCAGCTATCAGTCCGGACAGTTTGAGGGCTACGTTGAGGCAGACTCTTTCCCTTCTATACCTTATATTTGCAACCTGCAAGCAGCAACAAGTTCACTGCAACACACCCAGACCGTCTGACAGAACCACCACTTTTCTGACACAGGACATACTACAAATATACACATGACAATCAAAAATACAGGTCCGCCTGCAACCACTTAGGGCAGTTTGAGTGTTACAGTGACCCCACCGGTGGCATCCGTGCGCTGCACAAAAGCGGAACGGCGTGTCAAGTAGCATACCATAACACAATATAAAACAATTAAATTAACAGGAGGAACGCTGTTTCAAGGGCTTCCAGTTTAGATCCAGGGCACGCAGTGCTCCATTTGTAAAATGCATAAATATTAATAAGCGCAGAAGCCCAATCTTTTTCCCAGGAGTCCGTCACTGCCAAATGTTGGGGTTGCCCAATACCAAGGCTGCCTTGTCTTGGTTCAGATCAATGCTTCTTTCTACCACCTTCTCTAAACTCGGGTTCCCTTTAGCTCTTTCTTGCAGGTTCTTTCTTTCTCTGCTCTCTCTCTTTGTCACTGTTTTCAATCATTACCCTCCTCCGATTTCCCTCTTCTGCCTTTCTCGCTCTTGTTCTGGGTCAAAGTCTGATGACGACATACAAGTCCCAGACCAGTGGGCTAGCATAACAAGGGTGTGATTAGCAGTAATGCAAGCAAAGCATACGAGCTGCTACCCCTTTGGTAATAAGAGGCAGCCATGATTAATGTGCATCGGATGTCACTGCATAGTGCCACTACACCTGCTGCACAATTATGCGCATGCCCCAGCTGTCTTATAGTGGCTAAGCAAGGATATAATGGAAGACAATGCAAGCACGAAATGCAATCCTTCCTTCTCACTGGGGAGGAAAAGGCAGTCGTGATTGACATAAAGTGGATCCCTCACACCCTTCGGGCCCAGGTTAGGCTGCACCTGCTTTAGTAATTAACATAGGTGTAGAAACCGATAAAAGCGGAGTGGGGGGGGGGGTGCGGGGGGATGCAATAGGCAATATCCCCCAGGTTTGTGGAAACAGAACAGTGGCAGACAGAGCCTGTTTTGCATACGTCTCGCTGCACTTGGCCTCCCCTTGAATCACTGCAGCCTGAGGAGCGCGCTCTGTCGTGAGTCCAATGGGGGGCTGAGCCCCTCCTGATATCGGCCTGTTTGTCAAGTCAGGCCAAAGGCATGAGATGCTATTTTATGTTAATGCTATTGCTGGCTCTGCTGACCTGAGAAAATAAAGTTTTTATGAGAGGCTCAACAAGTCAATTACCACAACTAAATAACTGGCAAAAAAGAAGAGGTCTGTGAGCCCCCTCAGAGTTTGATCCTTAGAATACTGCTTTTCAAGGAGACCCTGGCAGAGTAAAGCATGATTTTAAACATGCACTTGTGTCACTGGGTTTGATCGTCAGTATCTGTCGAAGCATATATTTATATCTATCTATCTATCTATCTATCTATCTATCTATCTATCTATCTATCTATCTATCTATCTATCTATCTATCTATCTATCTATCTATGTGTGTGTGTATATATATATATAATGTATATATAAATTATATATATAATATATATATGTGTGTGTGTATATATAATGTATATATATATTATATATATATAATATATATAATATATATGTGTGTGTGTGTGTGTGCGTGCATGTCTGTGTGTGTGTGTGTGTTTGTTTATTTAAAAGGCATGAATACGTGCATTATTAAAACATGTTGAATACAAATTATTGAATTGCTGAATCCAAAGCTCTGACCTTTGGTGTTAAATGGAAGAGAGCAGGATATAACCTTCAATTTTTGAATTACACAATATGCAATCCTGCACTCAAATCCTGGCTTCCCCGCTTGACCAAACTGTGTGATCCGTAGCCTCTCGCTGTACTTCAACGGGTATCATGTGCCTTATGCATCCAGTCTGAGCGCACATAGAAGAGATCAGTTTGGGGTCTGCGCTCTACAAAAACCTACCTTGTATATGGTTAATATAGAATAATATTTCTCCACATACAATAACAATATAGGCTATATATAGAGAGAACATGAAACACTGACATGGCGGGTAATTTGCAATATTATGGTCAGGTCGATATTCCTGAATATTTCCCTTTCAAAAAAGGTTACTTTCAACAACTGCCACTCAATTCCGTGTTGCATGTACTAAATTGAGACATTAAGAAATGTTCAATGTTTTCCATTTTAAAGTTATTATTGTATTTTCATGGCATTTGGTGCCTAGTTTATCCCTTTCAATGAGTCGGTTCGTGCTTTGGCTCTGACTCAGATCTCCCCACTTCTGACCCCAGAAATGTAGTGTCTCCACACCCTTGGTAATGACAGCTACGTCCCTCTCCTGGTCCCCAAAAGCTGAGCTACGGTGTCCACAACCTGCAGTCACTGGTACAAATTAAGCACTGAATTCTGCCCATGACAGGTAGCAGTGTGCACGCGACAGGCTTACCGGGCAAAGTAACCGGGTCGCCGTTCCTTCTTCTCTTCCTTGCCGTCCATAGCGCAGGGGGCGAAGAGTGACCCGGCTCTCCCGTCCTCTGGAGCGAGCTGCTGCCTGGCGGTCCCTCACTTCATAGCCACACATGGAGGGCCCCTGGAGACAAAAGAGAACATGGGAGACAGGTCACTACTTTAGCACTCCGGATGTAGGGAAAGCGCCGGCTCCAACGCTCTGGTAATGGAAGCGGGGATAACCTTTAAACAAGCAAAACAGGTCACGTGGCAGTGTTTTTACAGTAAGTCTGAACAGCATAGACCCGCGGGAGCCAGTTCTGCAAATCACCTCACAGATCGCAATAAGCGCGGCGCGCGCGCATGTTTATATACCGGCAGGTGGTGAGGCAGGGGCATGTTTGGGGGAGATTAGAGGCCGCCTCCGGCTGGACATAAGTGTCCGCCATATCGCATAGATTCATCTCAACGGATGCTCCCTTTCACTGACGTTAATCGGGCAGCGGTTTAAATATCAACTGCGCAACTTCCACTCCTTCTGATAAAAAAACGTGCCTGAACACATGACAAAACGTTACCCAAGCATTGCACTTATGCCAGGGACTGGCACACCCACAGAATGCGTGCAGAGAGGGCTCGACTGGAAGGAGCCTGGTTTCCCAGGTCAAACCAGGGCTTTAAGTGGGCCGGGTCTTGCCGGGTCTGAGCACCGGCAGGTTTTTTAAGGGGGCCTCGAAACGGGTCTCTATCGGGGTCTGTTTTGTGCGCTGGCACAGACGGTCCGTTTTTTTACCGGACTGCAGTAACAGCAGTCTGCTGTCACTACAGTCCGGAAAAAAGTGTCAGGGCGCAAAACAGAGCCCGATAGAGACCCGTTTCGAGACAGCAGGCACAACGATGTACCCTGCTCACAAGTGGAAAGATAAGGCATGACGTCATGCCAGGTGAGCGTTGTAGGAAGAAGGGAAATCCTTTCAAGAGTCATTTTCTCTCTGGGTTTCCCTTCTCTTTTTGAAACGCAAGAGCAGCAACATTGTCGTGGTGTCACCAGGGCTTTAAGTGTAAGCATTTTCAATATTCTACACAAGCCATAGTTTCTGCTTATTTATCTTATGCATCTAACAACCATCGACAAAGCCAATAGTCCTGACTTGTAGGTATGATGTTACTTGTATCATATACCTGGATGCAATGACATAAACAGCAAAATACAAGTCGGGACTCGGGAGGCACACTATGCTAACCACAGATTTTTAACATACTGTTTTTAAGCCACGCCCTCAATTACATTGGCCACGCTCCTATGAGAGACTCCCCAGTTTTTTCATCCCACTTAAAGCCCTGGGTCAAACCTCACTTAGGCAGGGGTAAATCGAGCTGGGGGCTTTCTGCTGCAGTTTCAGGAGGGAATGTAGGGGTCCGTCCGGATCTTAGATCCCGCAATTCTTCCTGAGCCGAGTCCCAAGTAATCAGCTGCTCTCGCCGTCTAACGTGGCTGCGAGGAGTCGCGTGCCAGAGCTAGAGCTGCAGCCTAACACACTGATGCAGAACTCAGGCCCCCGCTGAGCAAACAGAAACACTGAGCATGATGCATCACATGTTGAGAAGCATACCAAGATCTGGAAGCGGGTTTTTCACTTGCAAGCTCTGTGTTTCTGTTTGAGAAGTGTAGGTATGTGCATGCCATAAACGAATGCAAGGTGTCTTTATAATTATACATCTCACCATTTTGCTTAGGACTTAGTAAAAACTGTTTATAGCAATCTGAATTAACTAATTTTAATAATCTTAGAATAATTACTGATTGAAAAAAGTTCCTGCAAGGCTCCAAACTTATGGTTTATAAGTTACATGTAGCTCTTTAACGCAGGTGCATTACTGACTAACATACATGCTGGCATTGTGCCACGTTGCCAGAAAGTAATGCAAGGATCTCAGCAATAAAAGCATGAACCCACTGATAAAGATCTGAAAGTTACTAAAACAAAACTGGAGTGACTCTTAGAGGCAGTTCCAGGACTACCTGGGTGAAGGATAGGGGGACCACCAGCAGAATGAGAACCTCCTGGAACCCCAGGATTACTGACAGCACGAGGACCAGACCTATGAGGTGTAAGATGACCTGTGCCAAGAGGAACAGAAGTATGAGGTGTAAGATGACCTGTGCCAAGGACAGACCCTTGATGTGTAAGATGACCTGTGCCAAGGGGAACAGACCTATGAGGTGTGAGATGACTCATGCCAAGACGACCAGACCTTTGAGGTGTACGATGATCTGTGCCAAGACGACCAGACCTATGAGGTGTAAGATGACCTGTGCCAAGGGTAACCGACCTATGAGGTGTAAGATGACCTGAGCCAAGAAAACCAGACCTATGAGGTGTAAGATGACCTGTGCCAAGACGACCAAGTGTATGAGGTGTAAGATGACCTGTGCCAAGAGCGCCAGACCGATGAGGTGTAAGATGGCCTGTGCCAAGAGGAACAGACCTATGAGGTGTAAGATGACCTGTGACAAGAGGAACAGACGTAAATGTATAGGTAAATGTATAGGTATTTATATATAGCGCCGATGACCACTACGGGTATCTCAGCGCTGTACTCATACCGCTGAAGGAACCCTTCCTGGTTTTCCGTGTGAGGTGTCCACTCCTGGGCACCCCCATGATGAGGCCAGGCATCCCAGCGCTGTTGGGGCCGTTGTGGAGATTAAGCAAGCTATTGCCCAGAGTTGCAGAGTGGGACCCAAGATTAGAATAGGCACTGAGGCAAGAATATCTGGTCCACGGAATTTATAGCCCGAGACCCTGCCGCGACAGGAATCGAACCCTGGTCCCGGACCAGTGCTCTGCATCGAGGTCTGCCGCTCTAACCATTGAGTCACACTTCTCCACATAAGAGGTGTAAGATGAACTGTGGCAAGGGGAACAGACTTATGAGGCGTAAGATGACCTGTGCCAAGACGACTGGACCTATGAGGTGTAAGATGACCTGTGCCAAGAGCGCCAGACCTATGAGGTGTAAGATGGCCTGTGCCAAGACAACCAGACGTATGAGGTGTACGATGACCTGTGACAAGACGACCAAGTGTATGAGGTGTAAGATGACCGGTGCCAAGAGCGCCAGACGTATGATTTGTAAGATGGCCTGTGCCAATAGGAACAGACCTATGAGGTGTGAGATGATCTGCACCAGGAGGACCAATGATACTAGGAAAAAGAGGACAAGGACGACGGATCAAGGGCCGGAAGGACCCGAGAATCAGCACCAGGGTACCAGTGGAAGTGAAGAAAAGGTGGACCCGGACCATCTGACCACTGCCAACAGGAACTTAACTAGCAGGATCAGCCGCAAGGCTACCATGAGCATAGGGGCTGATCTCAGGAAGAATGGCAACAGCAGAATTTCGATCAAGGGGACCAGGAGGAGCAGTAACCAGATCAGGCCAAAGAATGGGCAGCACAAGGATCACAGTGATAGAAGGAATGAGAATAGGATCAGGGCATGGACAACCACACATAGGAAGATCAAGACCATGAGAACCAAGGGGAACAGAAGAATCCAGAAGAGGTGGGCCGAAAAGACCTAGACTCAAGAGGACCAAAGGGAACTAGGAGAACAAGGGCTTGGAGAACCAGGAAAACCCAGTGTATGAGGACAAGTGGAAGGACCAAAACGATGGATGGACTCTGGGGAAGAACAAAGACCCAAAGGATGAAGAGCAAGAAGACTAGGAGGATCAGGTACCAGAAAGACCTTGAGGACCAGGGCTTAGAGCATCAGAACCAGAATGAGCAGGAGGATCAGTACCAAGATGACCATTTTAGGGCCAGTAGGAGGTGAGCCAGCAGGCAGAGGAATTGGACCAGAAGAGGAGAGTCAGGAGGAGCACCAGAAAGAGGAGGACCAAGGTGCAAATCAGGGGCTGTATGTATCACACATTGCATTGTTTACACCGGTGCACCTTTTAACCTCTTACCTGCTCATGACGGAACCACTCCGTCATGAGCCACGGTTGCGCTGTGCTCATGACGGAGTGGTTCCGTCATGCTGTGGCCGTTGGCCGCCGCTCCGCCCACGCGGCGCTAATTCCCCGCCTGTGCGGGCGATTAGCGCAGTGGGCGGAGACGTGATGGAACCACTCCGTCATGAGCACAGCTCAACTGTGGCTCGTGACGGAGCGGTTCCGTCACAAGCACAGCACCACCGCGCTGCCCCCAACCCCCCCCCCCTCCCAGCGCCGCGGCAGAATTCGTGCCGCGGCGAAGGGGTTAAAAGGTGTGCCAGGCACAAACAATGACAATGCGCCCCAGTACGGTGAATACTCTGTCCCGGGGGCAGTGCATTCATGTGAAAACACAGAGCGGCTGTCAGTGTTTTCACAGTGCTGGCAGCAACTCGCCTGCACTTTTATAGGGGATTAGAGATCCCCTTGCTGGCGGGTGCAGCCAGTGACTGCACCCGCCTGCAAGGGGATGTCTGGGGGTCCATAGGACCCCCTTTTTTCCCTCAAGTGGTCTGTTCTCAGGGGGCGCACTCACAGTGCCCCAATGTGAGTGCGCCCCCTGAGAGCTTCTTTGCCTCTGTGCCCACATCTGTAATATGGCACAGGGCAAAGGAATTCCTTCACTTGCATAGGGCACACCCCTATGCAAATGAGGGAACACCCCCTGATGGTAGCGCTGGTGCTTTAAGTGTACCAGTGCTATCAGGATTACTCTAGGGGACACACAAGCATCTGCTCCCCTTCTGTAATAGCAAAGTGCCCCGGGGTCTCGCAAAGTGGGCGCAAACGCTGTTGCACCCCCAAGGCACTTATTGTAATACGGCCCCAGGAGGATGAGGTGGGGCCTGACCCAGACAGAGGAGGATACGGAGCATAGGAATGACCATGGCAACCAAGACCAAGTGGATCAATACTGTGAGGACGAGGATGAGAACCAGGAGGATCAACACCAGGGCCCAAAGAAGGACCATGTGTACGAGGAGGATCAGGAGAACATGGACATGGAGAGATACAGGGTCCCCCGTGGGCTGAAAGTAGGAAGAAGGGATGAAAAGGAGACAAAGCAAGACACTGGGGAATCCTGGACACTGGAGAGAAATGGACATTGGAAGACACAAAGGGGGACACAGATGACAGCAGACATACTTGGATACTGTGGAGAAAAATATGCGCTCCGACACACACACACTCTCTCTCTCACTAACTTGAACACACTAGGAGCCTTTTAAAGAGACAGGGAAGACATCTGAGACTCTGCGAGTCATAGAAACATTAAGATATGGGAAGACAAGAATGCAAAGTGTCACAGGAAGGCATGCCCATGAAAAGACAACAGGCCTGTTGACATATAGATAGATACTGACGCTCGCTCATATCGAGCACAATCGTTTGCCAGAAAACCTTGCATCCGAATTCAAATATTCCACACTTCATGAGGTAAAATAAAAGGCAAAAGTGTGCTACACAGTTAACAAAGAATGCCAATGGCGCACATTTAGGCTATTCATGTCATTCATGTCTTGCTAGTTTTAGCTGTCATCTCCATGTTGCACGACCTTAATAAGTATGCAATTCTTGGGAATGAGAGTACTCATTTTTGCAACAAAAACTCATGAACCGAATAGCTTTCATTTTTGTATAGCGAAAACATCTTTCCAGCTTTGTGAATAAACACATAGGGGCAGATTTATGTTCCCTGGCGCATCCCTGCAAATCAGCAGGGATGCGCCAGGGAAGATGCGTCACACAAGTTTGCCCTTGCACCACCGCAGATGCGCCATTTACAATGCGGTGCATCGTGGCGCAAGGACAAGCAGATGCGTGACGTATCTGCCGGCGTAAGGTTGGCGCAGTGCTGAAGTTGTGTCGCAAGTGCGACCCAACTTCAGCACTGTTCCAACCTACCCCATACCTAACATGGTGTGTCAAGCCTTACGCCTGCTTCAAGCAGGCGCAGGGTTTTGACGCATCAGCGTTGGAAAAGTGACTCAGTGAAATGGGGCATTCCAGCGACGGAACGCCCCCCCCCTGCGTGGAAACGCCCACATGAAACCTGACGCAGGTTCCATGTGACGCAGGGCTTTACACCGTGACGTATCTCCATAGGTGCGTCACAATGTAAATAGGGCGCAACGTGGCGCAGGGTTTACGCCGCCGCTGCGTCACAAAAGTGACGCAACGGCGGCGTAAAAGTGGCGCAACTCCAACATAGATCTGCCCCATAATAGGTAGAGCCAGGCGCAATTCGGGCAATGTTCCCTCAGACACACCCCACGTTAAATACAGAGAAGAGCAGGAGAAGTTACAATCACACACAGAACAGGACTGGGGGCTGAGAACAGCCTTGCAAGCCATGCACACATACACAGAGGTACATATGTATGCCCCGGAGGTACAACGGAAGCAACAGGTTTGCACGATTCCATCACATTGCCCGGTTTGTAAATGAGACAAGCATTTGCAATGCAATAGATCTCGTATTAACTAGAGTTTAAGCTATTGGCAATGCAATAGCTTAAACTCTCGCAAATGTGAGACCTAGTGCATTGCAAATATATGTTTTACTAGCGCTCATGTGGCGCTTTCACATTTATGGAGGCCACGCCCCGTTCTTTAGACAAACCACGTCTAAAGAAAGGGGCGTGTCCTACATTACAGTGAAACCGCGGTATGGGGGCTTTGACTAAAAAAAAGCATCTGTTTTGCAAAGTTGGCAAACAGATGTTTTTTTTGTTTTGGTAAAAGCGCACAAGCTGCGCTTTCACTTTAATGTCAGCCACGTACCTCTCTTTAGACGAGGTTTATCTAAAGAAAGGGGCATGCCCTCCATACATGTGAAAGCGCCGCATGGGCGCCAGTTACCAAAATTAATTTATAGGCGAGGCCACTAAATGCGGACCGCACTGCTAAAATTAAAAAAAAAGCGCCCTGAGTAAAAATTTAAATAAAAGTGCACGGATGCTGCGAGGTAGTGGGTGGAATAGGGGAAGAGCATTACATAAAACAGTGCTCTCCAACCTTTAAAGCAGACCATGTAACAACATCAGTAAAAGGTCCAGTCGTTATTATGGGAGGTAACAAATGAAGACAAGGCGGAACTAAGGAGGGACTACCAAGCCTAATAGCCACTCGGAAGCCAGCGTTTACGAAGGACAATGACACAAGCCAATTAAAAATATGGGTAGAGAGTGGGGGGGGCTTCAAAGCCATACTCCAATACTGCATGCCTCGCAGCAGCGCATGCGCTGCCCAGGCTTGACCTAAAAAGGGACAGTGACAACAGAGACGCCTGGCCATAAAAGTATACATATAACGGCATTCAAGGAACTGCAGAAAAGCTTACAATAATATTAAAAATGGACAAAAACGTACTTCTATCACCATGGTAGTGGGCCAGAAATTGGGACTGAAGGCTTATCCCAGTGTCACACATAGCCGTTGTCTTAAACCTCACAGAAACTGGGGACTCATAGCGCAAGGCATTGAAAAGGGCTTTTTCTCCCAAAGCAACACCATTTATTATTGTTTTATTGCTAAACTAATTTCCATTGAGAACAGGAGGTTCAGTAAATACATCACATCTTGCTTCCACCTACAGCTGAATTTAATCACAGGCGCTGGTATGCCTGCCACGTTCCTCAGTTGTCCGACAGATACATTTACTACAGCTTAGACTGAAGAAGCAGTCCTTAAATTGTAAATAAATATGTGCGAGGGCAAATTACTAAGCATCCCACTGCTACAAGTGAGACAGTTCAGAATATTCAAGGCCCCCATAGCTATGAGAATGGCTTGGGCAGCTTGTATTAGCCATTTTAATATATATCGAATTGAACTGTTTTGGGCTCATCTGTTAATTAGACAGACAGTGCCACCCTGTAGGAGACTGTCATAAGAGCTGTGTTGACAATTAAGTGCCCATGCTGAGCACCAGAAACCATAGGCTCAATGTAAACACTGTGTAGAAGGATTGTTACCTGCAATTTATTAATGCCCCCCCTGTAGTACTAACCTGGTGGCCACGTTGCAATAGAAGGACAACTTGGAAGAGGGTTGGGGAGTAGGAAGTAGGAGGGCAAGGGTACTTTTTCTGGCAAGCAAGAGTATTATATACTCATCCCTATTAAAAACAAGCATTGGCATAGCCAAAAGGTCTCGCCTTTGGGACCTTATAAGTGTTTAGCTATGCAACAGTTGCATAACTGAATACTTATAAGGTCCCAAAAGCGAGACCGATTGGCTATGTAAAGCGGCCGTGCGGCCGCGAAAGTGAAAGTAATCGCGGGTAAAGCGCGGCACGCGCGCCCGAGCACATGCACTGTAGCTCTAGGCTGGCCTGGAAGCACTTTTTGGAGCCCTCTCAATAAGTCTCGCCAGACCAGCGCATGCGCTGGGTCAGGCGAGACCTAAAAACATGGAATGAGTTGTGGGAATGAGGCCTGGCTGCTGCAGCAGCGAAAGCCTCATATGATTTTACCATCTGGATTTACTGGTTGGAGAATGGGGTAAAGTTCCCCAACACATGGAAAACCAGGTGTGGAAAACCCTACTAACTCGGAATCAGGCAGAGCAAAATTTCATGCACTAATTGCACTACGTCTGATTCAGAATTAGGGCCCTAGAGTTTGCAACATATGATAATTCAAATTCTCGTTTACACAATTGTTAAAGTTCTGTCTAGCTCCCTGAAGAGCGTTGACAGACAACAAACTTCTTGTCAAGCCACAAATGTCGACTGGATGTTCAAATCCTTCCTTGGAAACTACTTTGTAGATTTGACTGTGTGCTTCGGGATGTTGCCACATTCAAAGTTGACATTCAGTCCTGTTTTCAGCTTTCTTGCAGAGAGCTTTCATCAAGTACTTTGATTGGGTAATTGCTTCCTTCATTTACAGTCCTATCCTTTAAAATGTCACAGTCACCGCCTATGACAAACATCACCATAATATGATGCTGCTACCATAGATCACACCTTGCATTTAGGCCACAAATTCTATTTTCATTTTGCAAGAACTGAAATCCTTCAAACAAGATTCAGTGCAGGATCTCTTGAGTAATCATTTCTATTTTGTGACTCTACCATAAATATAAGATGGGTTGGTCCTTGGGGTATTATTGCAACAGGCACAGTTTTTCCAGCCCTAAAGTCTTAAAAGCTCCTTCAAATTTGTCACTAGCCTCTCTGTAGCCGCATGACCACTGTAGCCACCTCCTCACTCTCCTTAATTGGTTGGTTATTCAGTTTGGAGAGTCAGTGAGATCTAGGCAGGGGATTTGTGAAGCCACACACCTCTACTTCTTAATAATACCCTTCTTCATCCTCCATAGGATATTCATGGTCATTGATCTACTGATACATATACCCTAATCATTGCTTTTACACAACTTTGTTAATGTTGATATTATAATATCTTTATAATGCACACTATCACCACGGGTCTCTAGGCGCATCGAAAGGCAGGAGCTTCTATCAAGTTTCAGGAAAGTTAAGAGATTGCTCAAGAAAAGGACCAGTTTTGAGACAGCGACTAAATCAGAAGAGTGACGTCTCTGAGTGTAGCTGGGGGCAGAGCTCACTTCTGGGTGAATACCTTTCCTACCAGTTTTTTAAAGACTGTTGGTGATGATGAAAGTGTCTTTTTTAAAGCAATACCCATCAGAGGCAGCACTGAGTGCATTCTGAGATAGTATGCACCGCTACGGCTATCATGAAACGAATCCTTTAACTTGGTGTGTGGTTTTGAAGAGCTAATTTAAGATTGCTTTTGCAAATGGAGTGGCCACTTCTACAAGCTAGCAATTTCCGATTTGATAAAGAATATACCTGATTGACTTGGTGGTATAGGATGTAGATGGTGGTGATGTAGTGTGTATGTGTTAGGTAACGGTGTTGGGTGTAGATGGTTTAGATGGTAATGCAAACTATAGGTGCTGTTGGTAACATGACAGGACTAATAATGTTGGTGCGGGCGTAGCCGGTTAGGTTGGTGGTAGTAAATGGCAATGGCGGAGAAGGTGATAGTACTGTGACTCTGAATGCAGGAGGTGACTGAGTAATGTATGTTAGAAAATAGGCAGTGATGCAAAATTAGAGTGCAGGCCTTAGGTGGCGATTTTGGAGGTGGTATAGGGAATTGGTCATAGGTTTTGATGCATAATATAAATGTGAGGTGCATGTAGTTGATGATGGAGGGTATAGGTAGTAAATTAAGGTTTAGGGTATTGGGTATTGGATAGGGTGAGGTGGTAGTATAATTTGTAGGTTGTGGTGTATGGTGAACGAGGAACAGGTAAGCTGCACTAGTAGTGTAGGGAGTTGATGGGTATGGGGTAGTGCAGGAATATAAGGCCGGACGGGACTGGCTGTAGTGGGCATCAGGTGTTTCCCAGGAGGCTGGAAGGGTGGGGGCGGTTTTGGAGCGGTGGGGGGCAGTTTTGTTATTGGGGGACCAGTAACAAAAGCAACAGTGCTTCATGCTTGCCCCCGGGGATGGGAGCCGGTCCAACAAAACTGCCAGAGTTGCTTTGGATTCCCAGTCCGGCCCTGATGTAAGGTGCAGGTAGTAGTGTAGCATTCAGGGCACAGGTGGGTTTGTAGGGTGTAATTGAAGGTAAAGATGGAAGGTGGTTTAAAGATTAGATGGTACAGACTAAATGTAGTGGTCTAAGATGTACATTACAGTTTTGGTGCTGATGGATGGTGTAGGTGGAGATGTCAGGTGCAGGTGATGTAGTGTATATGTTATGGTGTTGTGTGTATGTAGCATTGCAGTGTATGCCATGAAGGAGGATATAGGCGGTGACGCAGAAGCGAGGAGGGTGTGAGTTTCAATGTACAATGTAGATTCTAGAATGTAGCCTCTGCCACTTCTGGGGGTCTGCTATATGGTTTTAGGCGGACACGTGCAGTGAAGCTTTGGTGTCGGACCATGCAGCCTTCAGTTGCTTTCGATTGTCCGTTGGCCTGGGGCTGGGACGAGAAGACTGCGTTCAGTGGGACTCACAGCTAGCGCCTTATTAGGGATTGATTTAGAGGAAGGTCCAGGCAAAGGAGATGATGTGAGTGTTGTTCTATGTAAAAAGCAGCCAATCAGAGTCTATTTGTTTTTGATGACCCCTTGCTGCCTTTGACGTACCGAACCATTTATTAAAATTTAGACTGCGGCTCTATGGCTAAGGATTAAGGACGGATTTATTAATACACTACCCATGCTTAATTTTAAGCCAGTGGTTGCAGGTGGGGCTTTCTGTCACCCATTTTTAGGGACCAGTGCTTACTTTTCCTCATCAGAGCCAGAGCAGGAGATAGAAAAATACAAAAGAGAAAAGGAAGGGGAAGGGAAAGGCGGAAAAACTGTGACAAACGGGGGAAGCAATGTTGAAAAAAACCCTGCAAGAGTGAAATAAAGGGCAAGAAATGTACTGTGTTGGAAGAAGGAGGCATGAGGTGGAATCAAGACTACGCAGCTTTGGTATTCTGCATTCCTAACATTTGTCAGTGCCTATTGCGGGCTTCTGTGAAAAACCTAGGTATTGGTGCTTATTTCACAAATTAAGCACTGTTAAACACTGTCCTCAGCTAAGTATTGTTTAGACTGATCAGGCTGTGTTTTATCCCATAGAATTTCAGCAAGACATTTTTATGCTCTATTTTTGTGGAGTTTTTTTATTACTACTTTTACCTGTATTTATATCACTTACATCTGAGTTGTGCCATAGACACACCTTTGTAATTTACCCACATGGCGAGACCGCTGTGAGCTTTGTTGCCTTTGTTAATGGAGAGACTGTTGGAATCGACTGACAGGGTCTGGAGATCAGTGAGGAAGCAGTGCCTGTAAGCTGTTTATCTGAGGGAATCCAACACATCCTGCTGAAGGCCACCTGTAGACGATAACCTGTTAAAGGCGAAACAATCTGTCGCTGACGTGATCGAAATACGTAAAAGTGCTCCACTGTCCTGCAGAATCTTTCAGTGCCAATGGAAACAGGAGATGACTTCGAGCAGGAGGACAATCCAGGTGACCCTGTAATTCCCGCCATTTTACATCGAAAGCTGATATCTGTAAATGAGCCCCTTGCGGAAGGTGCAATTCATCTTATGACTGATAATATGGAGCCTGACGGTGAAATGTTAAGTCACGGATGGTACCAGTGACTTGGAGACCTCTTGGCCTAATGCCACAAACAACTCTTACTTTGCAACATGTCCGAAATTCCCAAGATCTTCGAAATTCACGCGATTAATTATGAAACGGTTTTATTTCTGAACTTGCAGGTCTGCCCCTTCAGCACTTTCAATGATAAGAACCCCTGTGGAACACTGTGTTGTTATAACATACGTCCAAGCTGCTATTAGCTGCACAACTACTCCTATCTGTAATAGTTTGGCCGCACGTGTAATATTATTGCTTATACCAAGTTCGTACTGATTTGTATCTTTTTCATTCATTTTTCACGCATGTTTGTGATGATTATATTGTACTGTTCTTTATTTCTGTAATGTGTGTGTTTTTTTGTAAAATCATCACACCCATCTATTGTTAAGTCAGTGGATTGATGAGTGGCTGCCATCTGTGGCATCACAGTTGAAGTCTTCTCTTTTGCCTCTTCTATTTGGCATGTACCCTTTCTCTCCATGACCACAGAAAATAAGATATATTGGCTAATATGATACATAGAAATGTGACACTTTGAATCAGCAATTAAATTAAGAGTAACTGTTACTAAGCAAAATATCTGTCTCTTCTCAGAAAAAGACAAGCTTGTTACTCTTCTATCCCCAGCCTCATTGTGAAGTCTGATGGCAGACAGTGTGGGTGCTTAGGTGTGGTTTTCAAAGCTGGAAAGTGCTTCACAAGAACTCTCTTTGGCTCCCTAAATTTGCAAAATGGATCCCAGTATAAAGGGAATTACGCAGACGATTCCTATAGTTCAATAAATTGCTACTTTTGAAACGCTTAGTTATGTTCCACCATCTCCTCAATTTTTCAATGTACCCTTTGGATCCCAACAATACAATGGTGACATTTGTGAAATATGTCATCTATTTTAAAGCATCAGAAGAAGCTCACAGGCAAAGATTTATGCATCAACAAAATAGCTAATTTCCAAAGTAAGAAGCCTCTACAAAACCATGGCTGAAGAAGAGAGAGAGATAGGCGCGGGATGTAATGTTGGTTGGGTGGCAGGGCAGCACCACGTTACACAGCATCTGCGGGGCAAATTAGTGTAAAATTGAAGTGTAATAAAGGGAGAATACACAGACCAAAAAACAAGTGTAGAGGATTTTTGTGCGGGTCAAAAGAATGAAAGTCTTTCTTTTCTCAAAATAAATATTTCTAGGGAGCCCTGAAATGACCAGGTTTTGAACTAAATTGCTCTTTCTGCCCAGATTTGAGGTCAAGGTATTGTGGATTAACTTCAAATACAATTGGAATATTTATGTGTTCTTGCATAGTTTCCATACCGGACTTGAACCTCACAGAGCCACATATATCGATATGTATGTATCTATATATATATATATCCACATATATAGGTCGATCTTCAATGAGCATGGTATGCTATGGACATGGATAAATGTAAGTCATGAGAGCCCGCTGTCTTCGATTCAATGTCATCCCTTGTCAAAACTGACTGCTTCACTTTGCAGAAGAGTTGGGGTTGCCTTAATGTTGGCTGACCTCACAAATACACTTCTAATGATGTAGCTGCTTATTCGCTACATATCTATTATCAAAACAATAGTCAAAATGTCTCAACCCATCTTTGCACCATCATTTATATTTATGTGTACTGCCTTATACTGATGTATTACAGGTTTCTCAGCTGGCAAACTCTACTTGCAGTAGAAGCATTAGCAACCTAACAATGTTTCTGCAACTGGAACATGTAAAAGCCAGATTAATGGCACGTTTGTGCAGCTGGTACACTAAGCCTCTCTGCTATCATACTGTTACTGGAATCTACCATTGGTAAACTACACACCAAGGGGCAGCTTTACAAGCCCCTTGCACCACTTTTGCGTCATTTTTAACATGGGAAAAATGACGCAAAAGTGGCGCAAGGGGCTTGTAAATCTGCCCCCAAGTCTCTGTAGCAGACACTCAAGCCATCAGTTTGAATTGGACCGGTAAGTGGGGAGATACTACTAGGACTGATGTTATTGAGCATGAATCATGTCACCATCGCACTGCCCTGAGGTTGGGTACGCGAACACTTGAGAACCGCAGGGTCCTGTATTACTCATCCGCAGTGCCAGGTGTTTCCCACGGAACACTTTGTTACTAGCTGCACTTGTCTACAGCATGTCGCCTATCAGCTTCCTACAGTGCCTCATCAGAATAGGCCTTCAATACTTACCTTCTCTCATGGGTTCCCTTTGGCGTTCATGTCGTCTTCTTCACAGTATCCCATAACAAGAAAAGAATAGGAGTCTCTCTTTTCTATGAATGTATCCAAAATGGGCGCTGTAATATGTTTCTCCTGCAGTTCTTCCCAATCCAAGATGGTGACAGAAGGCATCATGGGGTAGCTTCCAGTCTAAAGAGTATTTTCGCAACGGTATCCAGAGGAAAGATGCTCTGCAATGCCGTCAGAGTACTTTTTGTCACGTTTATCGCCCCTTCAGTTCCTCTGATCCCTTTTTTAAAGTTTTTCTTTCAGCACTCTTGGACCATCTTTCTGGGAATTCCCAATCATTTCATTCTGATGGCAGTCTTCAGTTCCTATCTCATCTGAAGGTTCATTTCTGCCTTTGTGGCTTTTTGTTTCCTTGGGGGTTCATTTTGGAAGGCACCAGTTGTCCAGTCAAATTCTCACACTGGATGGCACTGTGACTACTAGAATGGGTGTCCATATCTCAGTCAGTCCCACTGGAAGGCGGAGGACTCAAAAATGCAACGTCAAGCATTTGACACCCATAAATTCCCGCCGTCACATGTCAGAGGCCCGGAATGGAGAATAATATGTGCGACCTGGATTTACAGGGTGGGTTACGGCATTTATTTCAAGAATTCCTGGACCTTTCCCACATTTTTCACCTGCTTTCGGCTGGTGGAGAATGTGATTGAAAAAGTAGGTGGTTTTACCGGGTGCAGTCCAGCATCCGGTAAATCTTGTTGTATAGCATGGTAATTCAACAGAAACCTGTGGAATACCCTCTAAGCACAACTTGGAAAGAGGAAAACAACCCCAATTAACATACATTTTTGGCAAGTAAAATCTGGCCGGCACTAGATGACGGGGATTGGACAAGGCAGTAATCAGGTTACACATCTGCAGCAAGTGTCTTAGCCCATCAAGTAACCTAATTTACATTGTAGCCTGCATTGTAGGTAATGCCCAGTTGCCTGCAGTGGAGTCTCAATACCTTGAGATACCTGATTGGGATTGTACACAACCCACAAGTTACAAAGTCATTGGGGGCACTTTGTAAACCCATTGATATATTACATGCCCATTTTATACTCGTTTTTTTTTGTTGCAACACACTCAGTATAAAATCCCTGCGGTATGTTTCAAGGGTTTTATTGCGTTTAACCACATTTTAAATATTGGTTTATATATGTCCAGTGGATAGACAGATAATGAAATGCACGTTTCACACACACACTCCCAACAAGTACAACTACACACACACTCCCAACCAGTACAACTAAGGCAGCCAAGAGCAATTGCCACCAACAGCTGCTTACCACGTATATAGAACTGCTGGGCAATCAGCACCTGTACCAATGGAGTAAATATGTAAGAACTGTGGTAGTGGCGTTCGGTCTCACACACCCCAAAACACCCTCACTCCTCATCACAACTGGAGTACACAGATTACAGACCACACACCTCCACAGAACCGAATTAAACTGCAATATTTGACAGAAAGGTTTGGAAAGTCATACATACCATGGGCTACCGAAAATGTACTGCGATTACATACATAGTACTGGCAGTGTGCCACTGTACGAGAGCCAATCAATATTACCAGTAATTAATTATAAAGTTTCATGCATTGAGGCCTTTATAATGTGTTCTTGGTTCTACATACTGTTTTTAATCAACAGCAACCGCAGGATCATAACAGTATTTAAACACAAAAGTTGACAAAATATTTTGGGGTAAGTATAACTAGCACGATGACGTTTCAGAAAGATGTTGGGATAAATTTACCTGGGATAACTTGAGATCTCGGGAAGTGACAGCATCTCTTTGTGTTTCCATGATAACTGTTGTTCGGGGTTAGTCACTCAAACATTTATTTTTTTATAAATATTTTTCTATTTTTACCTTATCGAATATAGCTCATAAAATTGCATTCTTATATCAAACAATACAAATTTCTTTTTCCCACCTCTATGCTCACTAATATTGCCCTTCCAAAATTTTCATTGTTGCCTTTCGGCTCGGTGTGATGATCAAACAAAAGTAACTGGCATGGCTTTAATTTCCACTGAAGATCTATTTTCCACTGAGATATCCCAGTGTGCCAGAGAAGCAGGCGCTTTCTACACTTGCAGTGATACATTATCTGCAGTTACTCTACCCGCCTGGGATTGGTTGCTCACGTTGGCTTCAGACAAAACTGCTTGTTTGCCCTTTTAACCGAGAAATGTTTGTCATTCATTAGTTGATTTTGTTTGATTAATGATTCACATACATGCCTTTTGATGGTTTTCCCCACTTGAACTTCATAGTATCCGCTTATCAGACAGAGCAAAATACACTCTACTAACAGGCCCTTTTGTACACTGTAATGTTTCAATCGCCCCTGAGACATGGTAGGTTGAAATTCGAAGCAGTACCAAGACTGAGGTGAACAAAACAAGTGAATAAATAAGCATACCCTAACAATACCCATGTCACATAAAACACCTTCGTCCTTCTTCAATAGTAACACCCACAAAAAAACTGAGGAAAACATTCAACAAATAATTGATAGAAAATACACAGGTACATGATTATGAAATGTGAAATATATCACTCGCTGCTATGAAAAGTATTCCCAGCACATTCATCTGCAGACAAGATGGTGTGCTTGAAATCATTTAATAAATCAATTTAACGAGAAATGATGGGGATAAAACCTGTGGAATCCCTTTGAAATCTATGATTTAATTTTGTCAGCCAATGCAGTGACATAATGTAATGTAATGTAACCAGAATTTGTAAAGCGCTCTATCACCCCACGGGTATCCTGGCGCTGAAGACAGATATTCCTCTACACAGACGTAGTTTATCCACCGCAGGCGTTGCAAGCACTACACCCTAGGGAAGAGGTGATTTTTACATTTTTTCCTAAACTGAAGGAACTCCTCTATTTGTCTGATATTAGGTGGGAGATTGTTCCACAGGTGTGCAGCCACACAGCTGAACGCTCCCCCTCCATATCTGGAAGTTCTTGCACCGGTGGTGCGGACCAGGTGAGCAGAAGAAGATAACCACGATTATTACACGACAAAAGTGAGATTGAAGGAGGGGGAGTGTCTGGCGATGAATGAGAGACACACAAAGTTAAATCAAGACTACCACGCCTTGATCTTTAGCACCTCTAACATTTGATTGCACCAGCCTGCAGGCTTCTGAGCAGAACTTTGGGAACCGGCGCTTATTGTTTTACAAATTATGCACTGGTTTTATTTGACCTCTAGGAGAGACAGTTCTTCATCACGTATAAGGATATTGATCTATCTAGCTGTGTTGAACAACACTGGCATGGCTCAAGATTATATGTGCAGCATGAATAGTTACAAAAACATAAGACATCAAAGTAGATACAAAATTGGAAAATGGAAAAAAAAGAAAAAGGCAACGAGTCTTGACTTTTATTTGATTAACATGTATGTAATTATGTCACTTTCACTTCGCTAATTTAATGATTCTCTCAGAGGTCTCTAAGCTATCATATCTTAAGCATGCATGTAAGGGAAACATAAAAAGCAAGCACTGGTGAAGGTTTTGGTGATGCTGTGCAGCATTACCAAAACAAAACAAGCATTGGTATAGCCAATAGGTCTCGCCTTTGGGACCTTGTAAGCGTTTAGCCATGCAACAGTTGCATAACTAAATACTTATAAGGTCCCAAAAGCGAGCCCTATTGGCTATGCCAAGCGGCCGTGCAGCCGCGAAAGTGATCGCGATCACAATCAAACATCAAAGTAGCCGTGTGGCTGCGAAAGTGAAAGTAATCGCGGTAAAGCGCGGCGCGCGAGCCTGCGCACATGCACTGTAGCTCTAGGCTGGCCTGGTAGCACTTTTTGGAGCCCTCTCAATAAGTCTCGCCAGACCAGCGCATGCGCTGGGTCAGGCGAGACCTAAAAAGTACAAAAAGGGCATGAATCGGCTCCCACCTGCTGCTGTGCTTTTACGGAAGAGTTGGAAGGCATGGGAAGCATCACTGAGGGCGTGAGGGGTGGGGATGTGATGGGGGAAGTCGCACTTTGGGGATTAAACAAGAAAACACAAGCCCTCCCATGGAGTGCTCAAATAAAATGTAGTTCCCTTATGTAGCCGTGTGGCTGCGAAAGTGAAAGTAATCGCGGTAAAGCGCGGCGCGCGAGCCTGCGCACATGCACTGTAGCTCTAGGCTGGCCTGGTAGCACTTTTTGGAGCCCTCTCAATAAGTCTCGCCAGACCAGCGCATGCGCTGGGTCAGGCGAGACCTAAAAAGTACAAAAAGGGCATGAATCGGCTCCCACCTGCTGCTGTGCTTTTACGGAAGAGTTGGAAGGCATGGGAAGCATCACTGAGGGCGTGAGGGGTGGGGATGTGATGGGGGAAGTCGCACTTTGGGGATTAAACAAGAAAACACAAGCCCTCCCATGGAGTGCTCAAATAAAATGTAGTTCCCTTATGTAAGCCGTGGAAGGATAAAACTAACCTCTCAAGAATGCTCCAGGGGAAGGACAAACACAAGAAAAAGAAAGAAAGACATCAAGTACCACCCAAGCAAATAAGATGGGCATGAAAGTCAACCAATGATGAGCAATGTGCTGATCCAAAGTCTACTTAAGTAAAACCTTTCTTTAGGTGAGACCTAAAAAGTTAACTTCTCCAAGATCTTTTGTAAATCATAAGTCACGCCCCTCGATCTTAATTCCCCCTTTAATTGAAAAAGGTAGAGATATGTAATTAGGTAAAAGAGAAAAAGGACACCAAAGGAAAATGGCAATGAAATTCCTAACTCCGTTACTTAGATTTTTTAGTCAAACCCACATGTATAGTATTTCACTCCTATGTTCGAGGCATGTTACTGGTCATATAAACAGCCATATCGGGTATATGGTGAACACATTAAGTGAGTGGTCAGTAAAGAGATTTCCCGGCACAAATGGCCATGCATTCTTGCCCATTCCCGCTTAGGAACCAGTGCACATGGTGCAGCTTGTCTGTGGTTGGATTTCCACTCGGATTAGCAGCCCTCATAGCACAGACACACAGCTCTATGAAACTTTGAAGGGATTGCATATACCCATCTGTCCTCTTACCTCCCACACAAAACAGGACAAGAATAAACAAGGACAAACGACTGGATGGCTCTTATGTGGTGCAGAGAAGTATTTAAATTTAAGACTATTTTCATCCATTTTGCCATTTTATTATTCTTTCAACGCTGTGTGCTTAAAAGAGGCTGTTGGGGAAGGAGAGGGCACAAACGCTGATTTCCAACTGTATTAACAACTAAAAAGAACTGCCGGAAGCCTTTAAGTGATAAAAAAGTGACATTAAAGTAGCAAATCATAACCTACTAAATAGATTGTTTTTGTGTTATAAGGAAAAACAGTTGTAAAAAGGTTTGCACCTAAACTTTTTGTAAAACGACGAACGGGCTGCATTTTGCTTCCAGGCTTCTCCTGTAGCACATCGCATCTTAATGATTAATGGTGAAACAAGGATATAAAAATTGGGGAATTGCCTCTCTTTCCACAAAAAATGACAGCTCCCTTGCTGAAACAATGCAGCTTCAGCCTGTGATCCTCAGCTGCTAAAAAATAAAGACCAATTTCAAACAGGTGAGAAGATCTTATTAGAAAGCCTTGCTCAATAAAAACATTGCAGAATGGCTAAAAGAAGTCTCATTATGCAGACAGCGGGCAAGTAGATAAGAACGCATACCTAGAAACGTCTACAATAGTTTGATATCTCTTTATGCACTGCTTTATTTAAAAAAAGAAGCATGCACCAGAACCAGATAAGAATCAACCAGGAATGAAAGGACCCAGTGGTGATGAAGTTCCATGCGCAGAGGTGAAGTAGTAGACGTAGCCGAGTAGTGTCTTTGTAAATTAGAAGATACCACAGACTCCCCTATAATGGCTCACTGACAGACTATCGGAAACAAAAATATCATGTGGACAGAATAGCGTGTCAAAAATATCGAGGACCAATATATCGTGAAGTTACGTGGAAATAGGTAAATATAGATTTACTTTTATTACTTCCACCTCTACGTACATTGAAGACATATATATCGTCAAGGTACATATGTGGACTTATATATAGTAAAACTTTCCTTACCTGTAGAAACTGACCTTAACAATATTTTTGTCTCAATATTCTTGACACAATATTTTGCCCCATGATATTTTTGTTCCTGATATTCTGTCTAAATACCCCTAAAGCAGCTGAACCTAGTTCAGGCGAAAGAAAGTAGAAACATATCAGGGGACGGCAACCTGAAGAGCTGACCAAAGCAATCACATAAAAAAACTACCAGAGGACACTGCAGATTATTGTTCTAAATGTAGACAGTCCACTGAAGAATGAAACAAAAACAAAAAGCATTGGCAAAGTGAACAGGTCTTGGCTTAAGGATTTATTTACTTTCCTAATGAAAACTGGATAGCAGGTTGGGGGACAAACTCGAGCAATATAGAGGGTGGGGAGAAGCCCACAAACTAAATGAGGAAAAGCAAGAACAGTGAGGGGTGAGGACAGTGGATGTGGCCTAAGAGCTGGGGCTTCTGAATTTGGAACTGGGGTAACAGATTTGAATCCCAATCTCAGCTAAACATTCTGTGCACATCACTTATTTTCTCAGTGAATATTACTGGGTGTAATATAACTGTCACTCAATGTAAATAGAAACCAATGCCCCTAGAGCTTTTTTCATATATATATAATGTGGTAGTGTTGAAGTTGCAGTGGGTGTATGAAAGGTTACATAGGTGCGTCAGAGATTCTGTGGATGATGCCATCAGTGATGTCATCAGTTCTGTCACTTGAGATGTCATCAGTGATGTCACTGGCCATATCATGAGTGATGTAATATGTGACGTCATCAGCAGTGCATTACAGGAGCGCGAGTTATAGTCAGATCAGCTAAGTATAACGGCTGAATTTCAAAGGTTTTGTACACGTATAATGTCAGCCTAACTATAACATTCCTTTAACCTGTGTTTTTTTCCGGGAATATCTATATATACACACACACACACACACACACACACACACACATCCCCACTCACACACATATTTTTGCCCCTTGACAACAAAACACTTAGACCCCAAAAGCGGAGTGGCTCATTTTCTTACCCGTAACTGGTAGGAATTTCATTGTGTATGTGTGTATTGTGTATATATATCCTCCTCCATTTGGCTCACCTTCGCTGACCAGCCTGCCGCTCTCAGGCGGTGCAGAGCCTCACGGCCGCGCCCTGTTGCAATATATTAAACACTCCTCTCCATCAGGGCAAGTATTGGGTTGCACTCCTTGGAAGGTTCAAAATTCCTTTTTACTTTCAATTCAAACAAAATTAATTAGTTGAAACAACAGACACCAACACGTTTCGGTCTCGCTGAGACCGTGTTCACGGTAACGCCCACATATGCATTACAGCCAATATCTACAATCTACTGCATTTCAACATTTCCTGTTTGTTAGGGCTAGGCGGTATGGGAGATCCTAAAGAAATATCTGGAGGTACAAAGAGGACCAAGAGGACTAAGAATTACTTTTGCCATCAGGACTCAAGTAATGAATTGGTACAAGAATGCGGAGAGCACATCCTGAATTCATCAATGGGTCTAATGGTGATAGGGGTCAAACACATTGAAATAGCATTAAATCAAATTAAAGAACAATTACATGAACTGGAAACATAATTGGCAACAGTTGAATTAAATGCAGAAACGAGCAAATTTAAGGCTGAATTGGAGGGACAGATTGAAGGACATGAGGAATTTGTTCAATTACGCAAGTGCACTACATTTCAGCGGGATAAAGAAGATTATGCAGAAGCGAGAATCTTAACGTATGCCAGAAAATTTGATTTATTAAAACAACAGGATCAAATGAACTACATCACCAATATTTCAAGCAGTGTCTCCTCTCTAACCTCAACGGATGCCAGTGAAGGTGAGACAGACCCAATGGTGGGCACAATGAAACACAGTTTTTTAGGGGATATGCGGCTGGTGCTCCAACAACGTCAGTGGGAACAAAGCATGGGCACACAGCCACAAGGTTACAGGGGAAGGGGAAGAGGAAAGTCCCGAACATATGGAAACAAACCAGAAGAGGAAAGAGGGGCCAGTGGATCAGAAAAGGTAGGCACAACAACAAGGAGCATGCAATTGAAGAAAACCTTCTAGATCCAACACAAAGAACTAGCGATTGTCAATCTATCCAGAATACAGACGACGGAATCCGAATATTAACTTTTGAAATGAGGTCTTAAGTTTTGCCCTATTGCTCATATGGATATAGCGCAAACCAGGATTGACCTTTATCAATACGTAACAAAAATCAAATTGGCAGAGATTTTTACAGAGAATCAACAAATGAAAAATTTCACGAGGACAACTGAGAAACCAAGTTCTACTTTTTCAGCAAAAGTCTCTGTAAATTTATTGACATTAATGAATATGGATGTGACAAAAGATGCAGAGGATATGAGTCTGGAAGAAGTATGTCCTCAAATGGGAGTAGGATTAGGCGGCAAAAAACCTAAATCCAGTTTCTACCCACAATTAGCGCCAGGAAACAAGATTGGTACCTTCCATGAGGCAATCATAAAAGACCTGTATAAATTGAAAAAAATTAGATATATTGATAATATGAAAATGCAAGAGAGAAAAGCATAACTAGATTTAACCCAAGATGACCAAATTGAAATAAAGATTGCAGACAAAGGAGGTAACATCGTTATCTGGGATGTCAGATTACATAAAAGAGGTACATGATCAACTGAAAAATATCAATTATTATGAAAGATTGCAAATGAATCCAACCCCTAGTATGAAGGTTGACCTGAATAAAAAATTGCAAGACTGGTTAGCCATGAATCTAATTGATGACGATGAACGCAAGTATTTGAAAACACAATATCCAATAACTGCAACTATGTACTTCTTGCCGAAGATTCATAAGCATCGAACCAAACCACCAGGATGCCCAATTATATCGGCAAAGGGAACATTGTTTTGAATCTCAGCTCGTATATAAAAGATACCAGTAACCTACTGAGACATCTGAATGGGAAACCATGGCAAGAGACATATAGACTAATCACGATGGATGTGGTGTCATTTTATACAAATATCGAACATGAGATCGGCATTTCTGCCTGTGAGTATTTCCTTAAGGACAGAAACATTCATTATGCTCAACATAATGTTATGTTACTGGAAATGATCAAGATGTGTCTGACCCAAAATGTCTTCCTCTTTGGTGATGAAATCTACAAACAAGTAAAAGGCACAGCAATGGGCTTTTATTTTAGTCCAAGCTATGTCTGCTTAGTAATGGGCTGGTGGGAGCAGAAATGGGCCTGCAACCAGACAATGACAAATTTATGAACAAAACAATCATGTGGCTCAGGTTCATTGATGACCTCCAGATTATTTGGGATGGATCGG
This sequence comes from Triturus cristatus, assembly GCF_964204655.1. NCBI lineage: Eukaryota > Metazoa > Chordata > Amphibia > Caudata > Salamandridae > Triturus > Triturus cristatus. The sequence goes on from NC_140589.1 coordinate 967,571,236, forward strand.
ATGAGGAATTTAATTAATAATTTAACATCTTGAAGTCAACACCAGTAAATTTTAAATTCATTTACAATATCAGCCAAAGTTTTTGGATACCGACATTTATATACGGGACAAACAAATACACACAACATTACATCGAAAAGAAACGGCAACTGACGCAACACCACATGCAGAGAGTTTCCATCAGCAACCTTTGATTCAAAACATTCTGTATGGTGAATTCTTAAGAATTTGCTCTGAAATCAGTGAATGGCAAAAACATAGCAAAATGACAGCACAAAGATTCAAACGAAGAGGATATCTGGGGAATTTTAACATAAAAGGTTGGGAAAAATCTGACCTAAAGGAGAGAGAAGAAATTTTAAATGCAAGAACAATGAGTAAGAATGATAATCTGGAAACAATTTGTTTCATTACTACGTATTCAAAAGAAACGAAGAAAATTAAAGAAATATTGATGAAAAATTGGAAAATCCTCCCTTGATCCAACAGCTGCTAAGATCATGGGGACATATCCCAATGTAACATTCAGAAGAGCAACTAATTTGAAAGACCGATTAATTCACAGTCACTCCCGAAAAAAGAACAGCAAACCAACTCAGTGGCTGAATACAGAGGAATTTAGAAAATGTCATAGTTGTAAAGTGTGTAAAATTACTAAAAACATCCAAGAAGTAAGACTGGCAAATGAAAGGATTTGGAAAATTCAGGAGTTAATTACATGCAAAAGCCAGTATGTATAATATGTAATTGAATACCTGTGCCCTTTAAAATATGTTGGTAGCAGGATATGAGAACTAAAAAAAACGCATTTTGGAACTCGTTTGAGCAACTGTAAATAAAGACCGCAGTAACGCGGTAGCCAAACATATGGTATCACATCACGGAGGAGACTGGAAGCAACTAAAATTCATCGCTATTGAAATTGTCAATTGCCTAGAAAGAGGCGGCGATAGAGAAAGAAGATTAAGACAAAGAGAATCTCGCCATATTCTTGAGTTGCGGACTTTCACACCACATGGTTTGAACCAAAGTGAAAAGCTTTATGTACATTTATGAAAGATTGCAATATATTGACTTGTAATGGATTGTGGAAAGTTTAACTTCCTGATATCAAATTTGCATCCAGTTTAGTATGATTTTGTTATTCATCACCTAACACCCCTTTTTTAGGTTTGTCACCTTATCACTAATATGATTTTTAAAATACCAAGCTCATAACTCAAATTTTTCTGAAATTTCAGTAGTTCATGAATAATGGGAGTACGATAAAATGTGGATTGAGGAATTAAAATATAGGGTGGCGGTATGGGCTACTCACAATGATTATCTCTACTGGAGGTGAATACTAAGCTATAATAATACAGCAAATACAATTGGGACCCAACCCACTGGAGGGTTTATTGGACACTTTTGCATAAGTATAAATGACCAATAATTGATAGTAATGAATTATTATAAATTTGATTCCAATGTGCTTATTATTGGCTAGAATATGAGCTTGAATAGAGATGGGGTTTAAATGAATTAATTTTTACCCTTGGGCACACATTTTATTTAAATCAGCACATACTAAAAAACCTTTTATTGCAGAACCTACATGACGCCTATCCCTGACAAACAGGAAAAGATGTAATGCACTAGATTGCAGATATTAGCTGTAATGCATATGTGGGCGTTAGCGTGACAAGGTCTCAGCGAGACCAAAATGCGTGGGTGTCTGTTGTTTCAACGAATGAATTTCGTTTGAATTTAAAGTGAAAAGGAATTTTGAACCTACTAAGGAGTGCGACCCAATTCTTGTCCTGGTGGAGAGGAGTGTTTATATAAATTAAAAAACCGAGAAGCAAGAAGCAAGCATGAGAGAGCAACATGAGGTAGGGAGGTGTGGGTGGGAGAGGACTGAAGCACACGGGTGAGACACTAAGTGGAGAATAGGCATTACAAAGAAGCCCACTGCGCTTGGCAGTGAAATGAAGGGGGAGAAGCATACAAGGGAGATAGCCAGATAAAACATGCACTCTCAATGAGTGTTTCAGGAAAAATAAAATAAGCCAATAGGTCTAGTCTATGTGAGTTATTGACTTTGCGAATATATTTTAACCATGTTGTATAGCAGCATGGCTGCTGTGTAGCATGGCTACAAGTTTGAAAAAGGGGCCAGCGCTGACTGCGCCATAGAACCTTATTTTTCTTATGGCGGATATGGGTGGGCAACACGTACAGCGGGAGGGAGGGTTGCAGGCAACAGCATAGTAACAAAAGCACTGTACGCGTTCTAGAATATTTCCTTTCTCATGGTGGATGGGAGGGGTTAAAAGCAACATGGACTAGAGATAGAGGCAGTGAGGTTAAAAGCAACATGGACCTTTGGACAGAGAGGAGATTTTAAAGGCACACAGACAACGGGGGAGGGGTTTAAGAGAAATATGAACAACAGGAAGAAGGGCTTGAAAGAGCTTTAAAAGCAACATGGGCTACGAGAAGAAGGGGTTTAAAGCACCATAGACCAAAAGGGGGTGTTAAAAGAAACAGAGACAAGGGGGTGGGAGGGAAGAAGCAACATGGCACAAAGAAGAAAGAAAAAGGATAATAGTACCTCACACAGCATGAACAGCGGAAGGACACTAATCAAAATGTAGTGTTCAGTACTTGGTCCATGTTCCACACAAAATAAGAGAAAGTGAAGCTGGCATGCGCTGGCCCATTGAGCAAATAAGAGTGACAATGAAGTCAACAAATGGTAAGTAATATGCAGAATCCAAGCACCTTGTTGTATACGATATCGCTTGCATGCAACTGAGTATGCGTGCTGTTTTAGGCGAGACTTAAAAGAGATCCCGAAAAGCAAGCAATCATAGAAGAAACCAAGAAGCTAAACAGAAAGGTGGTAAAGAGGCTACTTTGTTGGGACAAAGGTATGCTCGACAGGCTTAAAACAGAGCCAGCGAATAGAAAGCATGCAACCCTCAGTGATCAACCAAAAAGTCAGTGGTAAGAAATTGTTGTAATGCATTCCTATGTAGGTTTTTAGGATGTCCCCAACATGTCTTAGCAAACAGACAGCTGCACTGTCTGTTAGGGTTCGACCTCAGGGTCAGAGAATCAGTACAATACATATACATGGGCAGTATCATTCATGTTTTATGGAAGTACACACATTCATAGAGGATTTTTTTGGGGAGATTTGTATTGGGGATAAAATGTTCAGTCATGTAAACTTAGAGAACAAATGGATGGGTAAACTGGTGGAAATGTGAGATACTGACTGCTAGTTGAGCAAATGGATGGGTGAGAGAATCAGTGATCAACTAAAGGGTAAATAAATGACTGGGTGAGATAATGAAAAAGTGAGTTGAAATTAATAAATTGAAGTAAGAAAGTGAGCGAGTCATTACAGATGTAGCTGTCTTAATTTGTAGGAAAGTGAATAAGTGAGTCAATAAGTGAGGAAGTGAATAAATGCATCAGTAATCACCTCATCCATGGACTTCCCTATCTGCTGACTCGCTCATCAATCCAACTACTCATTCATCCATCCATATATCCATGCATCAGCTCGCACATCTATACACATAACTCATTCCGCCTATCTGTTTAACCCACTACGAACCCAGGTAATCATCCAAGTCACAAAGAAAGACAAAAAGATTGAACACAATTAGAAGCATTTTGAACCTCTGTACTCCTTAAGCTTGCAACTCTCTTCAGGCATTCTGCCACCACCTAACAGAAAAGATCTACTGCCTTGCCTATTACAGTTAATAATGGGTACTTTCAGTAGGCCTATCTTTTGATTGCAAATGTTTAAACGGCAGATGGAAAGAAAATATGTCCTTCGTATAGAACTGCTTCACCAAACAAAACACAATATGTCATGATGAATAGTGCTCTCACCAAGCATGCTTTGTTATACATACAAAGCTGTGGGAATCATCCCATGTCTGACACTTCCTCTCAGACCTGATGCTTCCCCTGTAGTTTCCAAACTCCAAAAAACCTACAACTAGGCAAACCAACTCAGGCTGAACCTCAAATACTGTGCTCAAGGACAACACTAGACACTGTCAAGGAATGATCTCAGTTCATATCTGTGTGACTTGTCCACTGTGCATTGCACTGTGACTGACAATGACATTTATCCAAGATCGTTTAACAATACCAACCGTCCACGACTTTGAGGTTATCAAACGACTAATTTATTGTTGTTCCGCACTATAGAAATAAAACATTTGGAGGCAGATTCAACAAACTCAAGAACATGTTTAAGAGACAGGTGGAAGGCACCTTCTCATTAAAGAAGCCCTCTGGCTCGGTAACTGCTGCACACTTCTCACACCACCGCAGTACTCTTGTCTGGACTTTCAACAGTGTGATAAAGAACTTAGAAAACATCGCGGATCTGATTGTTATTTGATGTAGTATATCTCCTCCTAAACCTACAAGTTCAGGGCAGCCCTTTGCTGTTGAGATTCACAGACTTCGGCAGCCATTTTGTGGGATTGGGTGGTTGCTTGGCGAGATAGATAGGATCTCTGGAATTGCTCACACTTGCTATGATAGGAGCTGTGCTCATGGAGGCAGTAGATATCTGCACAACAATGTTCCAGTTTTGTGTGACTCCTTCTAGGCTTGAAGCAATATCTCTTGCTCGGAGTTTGTCCCTTCCATACTAAAGTTAAATAAAATATTCCTCGTAAGGATGCACCTGCCTCCCTTCTAGGTGAAGCCCAGATTACCCCAACGTTACGCAGAAATGATGTCAGTGTGGACCTCGGAAGACCTGCCAGAAGAGGTGCCTTGAGAGGTGGATAAGCTAATATTTTGCATTTAAAGCACTGGACAAAGGACGCTCACTTGGATATTTGGAACATTCTAAACCACTCCCCTGTACACTTATGTTGAATCTTCAGTAGTACTTTGAAGCTCTTTTTTAGCATATTCATACTCCATATGAGCTACTTATGGCAGTGTTCTTCAATCAAGAGGTACTCACCACATTATTGTTTTGAATGAGTATTAAAATAATTCGGGTATGGTGTAATCACCTGAAGTTGTCTTTGGAGAATAAAACATGTCCTACAGAAGCTAAGACTTTTCTTCCAGCATGTGAATGATATTAGAGCATTTTTATTTTCTGAGACCGTCATGTTGTATGTATTGGTCCAGAATAAGAAAAAAGTTGGTAGACATGATCATAAGCTACCACAAGGTAGTAGCAATTAAACTATCCATCTTTGCACAAAGATAAATTCATATTGAAATTACTGATGGAAATTCTATTTTGAGTTATATGTACGATAGCATAATATGAATAATAGCACCCATTGAGCGTATTGTTAAAAGTGGGTTTAATAAATGTTATTTCAGTTTGAATGGATACTTCATTGTCAATGTCAAATTTCCTCGCATGAACTAAGACAATCAGCGCAGAATTATCTGGATGCTGTGTGTGGTAAGAAGGAGACTGCATTTGCCCAAATTAATGGAAACATCCTGTTGAAATATCTCCCTCTTTGGCTTCTGTCAATTTTAGACATTGCAGGAACTTGTCAGTCATCTTTTCTCATCCAGTACTATCATTGCCTAGACCAACCTGGCTTGTGGGAATTGGTCTCAGCAGCTACTGTTGACACAACGGAGAGCACATTAACACCTCCAAAAAGGGGTACCCTTCTCATGAACACCAGCCGCACTCTGTAACACTGGAGGATTTTGTTCAGATGGCAACATATTAGGTTAGGTTTTTAAATGCCTGATGTGACAAATACTTTGGCTTCCACTCTGAAACAACTCAAAAGGCACACCCGAGAGAACAACACTAGCAAACCACCAGCACTCTTGATCTAACGTAAGGAGCGTTGTGTTCACGTCAGCATGTTATATATAAAGCAGACATGTGAAATTATTATTGACATCTAGATAGATACCAACTTCAAAAGTATACCTCTATGGAAGATCCTATATAGAAGCAAAACACAGTAAGGTCCTGGAGGCAGGAAAGCGCATGAGACAGTGGGGGGAGACAACCCATTTTAATTGCAATTTTGCAATGTAAGTAATGTCAGGTAAGGTCTGTTTAAGCCTGACCTCCTCTGTCAATGTCACTGACTCCACTGCACCTTCACAATTCCAAGAGCCACCATGACTCTGGGACCCACTGCATTATGGTGGGAGCGTGTGGATCTTCTTGTCGTTACATGGCAACGTGCAACCTAACTCAACAACAGTAGCTGATCTCTCCCTAGCCAGGATACTTTATGGAGTCCACCTGAGCGTACTGTTCTGTTTGCTTTCGTTCACAATTCGGAGAAGTACAGCTGGAAAACTGTGGTAGGTTCAGGTTTCCGGGCACACTTATGGGCATTTTATGTGACTTTTCTGATTGGTCCTATTTTCTTTTGGGGAGCTTTCCATAGTGGAGAACTCCACACTAGGGAATAGGGGCCTCCTGTTCAAATGCACGTTTTTTCTCATCCCTTCTCTACATCTCAACAAATCCAAGATGGATCTGGGGTTGATCAGTTCCTTTTCCCTTCACCTGAGGTGGAATAAGCTAGCCTTTGGCTGGAGAAAATGCACGATCATTTCAATGATGGGAAGAGGTCGAAGAGGCGTTTATGAGTACCCACAAATGTACATGTTTGTTGGACATTCCCAGCCGTCCAAGTCAAACCACACCTTGGAACTCACACTTCCCACACATTGAGTCGGATTAACATTTGTCGCGGAGAAATCTGCAGCAGTAAATGTATATTTTCCTGCCAGAGATTCCTTAGTGAATTCCTAGTAAGCATAAGAAAGGTCAATTTGGGTGTAACCCTATGCTTAAGACCAAATATAGCTCTATGAATAGGGCCCACTGCTTCTATAAAAGGAATACAATTTAGACACTGCATCTGTTGCCATGACGGCCGGGTTCCTTCTTTTTCCTTGTATCTCTGTGCAAATTAAACGTATTGTACAAGTCTTAGACAGCCTCAAAGTGCACAGACGCAGCTCCCAGCAGCAAAAGAGCTGTACATAAAGATATATAAACGGATAATGTTAATAAAAACGTTTAAATAGAAGGGAAATTGGAGATGTGAGAGTTCTTTCTATGTCATACCATTCAAGGAGTGATAGTTCCAATTGATTTAGACAGCAAATTGCTGTGCAAAGGACCAACTCTTTTATGTTTTTGAAATTGTTGCTGTTGTCCTTTTAGGAACAGGCGCAGCTAGGATTACTTGCTGACTCTCCGTCTCTTGGATACCCTTTGCTTTCCTGCTACAGCCAGGACGTATAAAGGCTTGTTTGTTTTATAAAGTCTCACATTCATTAAATAAAAGTGACTTGCTCAGGAAAAATCTTGATTGCACTTGCACTTAATCACTGGAAAGGGAGCTGAAGGAGTTTATTGTTCTTCAAGGTGAAGGTAGCCTTGTGCACGGGTTAAGTCAAGAGGCTTGCATGAGTCTGAATGGAGAAAGCTGTGTGAAATATATTAAATAAATCATCAAATATAATAAAATAATGAATGATAGTAAATCAATATGAATTACTAGCAGTTGTGCTTTACATGTTCAGCATTCAGTCCATCAATTGTTCTTTTGCTTTTGTCACCCTAAGTGGAAGGGTATGCACAGACATGGGTCCCATGCTCACTGCGCCACTGGATTCAAGCGAGCCTGGCTGATGAGGAATGATGCACCGAAACCAATCCCAGTATGCTTGTTTCCGGTCCAGGGAGGACCTGGTGTGGAAGTTCGGGCAGGACTGTTCCCATGAGGAACAGGGTCAAGACTGATTTGCATATGGCTGGGTCCAAACCGGGGTGGCGTGGAGAGCAAAAAAAGAACGATGGATTAAACCCAGATCTTTGTCACTGGAGGAAAATGTTTGCATTGTTCAGCATTCCATCCAGCAATTGTTCCTTTTGCTTTTACACGCGGAGCAGGCAGCAAGGGCCAAGTCCGGCCTTTATGGCAATAGTACCCAAGGCAAAATATGAATTGCCCCCCACCAACATTAATTCAAACCCAGCTCTTTTCAAGTTACTCCACTTGCATTCCAAGGAGGCAGGACCTAGCATTATTTTTTTACCCTATGGACATCTCCCATCATAGGAAGAGCAGCTGCAATTCATGATACAGCTTTTAGTGTTTGAAGTGAGTTGGAAGCAACAGAAACTAAGTTGCACACCTTTTATCTTTACTATTAGATAGTTTCACTTTACAAAACACACTTCACAGTTTTGGAACTTTTTCAATGTTACAATTGCACTTGATAAATTTTGAAGCCAGTTGTTTTGATGTGCTCCTGATTGAAAAGCTTGGCTTTTTCCTATATGACCGTTTCATGTCAGGAGCCGACATGGGTCTGGGGGAGTGTTGTATTAACCAGTGGCATTCACGACGGCGGCCTCCAGCGGCGCTGCGAGGAGCAGCATCCGCCTGTGTGGACCGGCGGGATTGTGCAAGTCCCGATGCTTCCAGACATTCCCAGGTTTTTCCTGGAGATTCGAAGAAGTATGCCTTTCCTTCAGCCACAACACGTAGGCATGTAGAGAACAAGAGGGAGTACCGCAAATCCAGGTAGGGGAAGCGATGCTAAACAGTCAAAAAGGAGTTCTGTTGATGCTGCAACACCACCATGTAGTCTGGGTATAACATTATGTGAGCATTGTCAAAGACAATGTTTGGAAGCTTCTTTCACGCTAAATGGAGTTGCGGTCTCGAAAGTGAAGCAGGGAAAACAGCAGTGGTTTGGGATTGGAGCCAGGTGAGGGTCTCTGTGTTGGGACACGGTGGACCCATTCGATCGAGAAGAACTGTCAAAGGGCAGTTGTAGGGAGCAGACCACGTAGCCAGCGTTCAAAATACTTCACCATGTTTTGCCCCTCGACTTTCTCTGGAAGACCAACCACACGGACATTGCTTCTTCATGAACAGCCCTCTGCATCTTCAGCCCTGCACTCAAGGGCATGCCAACAATCCACCAGCACTTGTATGGAGGACTCCATCTCCTTGGATTTCGCCTGAAGTTCTGCAATAGTTTGTTCCGCAGTGCAGACCTTTTCAGCCAGCTTACGGTGATCTGCATGTAGCACAGTGAGGTCTGCCACCATGTTATCTATTTTGCTCTCCAACGCACCCCGGTGCTTTCCAGCGACATCCGAGTCTCCCCGATAGCATGATGTCTAATTTGTCCCCTAGGGACAAGGGTCAGTCAGGAGGGTCCACAAAGGCAGGGTTGCCGGCTGTTGTGTCAGCAGTAGCAGGCAAACATGTGGCTGCATTCTGGGTGCTTGAACGTAGATGCCCCATTGTTGTGCGGTGTGTGGTTGGGCCCAAAACTGGGAGAGGTGCAGGTTTCTTATTACAGCAGGCCCACTTGCTAGCACCTGAGGGGCAACTCAGTCGCAGCAGCACAAGCAGCCCAGTATGTCCAGAAGCGTTCAGTCCAGGTAGCAGGTCCCACCAAAAGGGGACTCAGGGTGGACAATGGTGACAGGATCAGAGGTTTGTCCTAATGGACAACAGGTGTGCATGATCCCATGGGCACTATGGGTGAGGAAGCAGTAAGTGCACAGCAACATGTGTCACCTCCAGACAGTACAGAGCAAGGAACCCTCTTCTAATTTCATTACTGCTGCCTTGTTATTAAGTTAATGTCGTTTTCAGGGAGGCCCAGGGTGAAGTATGCACGATCACTGGCATCTAAAGGCAGCGCAGGAGGATTTTGTGGGCCATCAGCAACTCTGTGCGGGGGCAGCAGTTCTCACCCATGGGAATCTCACTGTTTTATTGTTGGTGGCCTTGTTCTGGTGCGCCACAAAAAGAAGGCTGAAGGGGGGCGTCTCTCATCATGCATCTGGCAGCAGTTCTATTCACAAGAGCCTGGTGGCCCTGCACCACCACAGCACATCCACAACGCCTTACAAGCCTCACCCCAAAGTAGCACAATGGCAGCACCACGCTGCACTGTCCAGTCCATGGCAGGCCACCCCAGGTGTCACCGTACTGTGACAATGGCCAGCAATGCAGCTTCACCTCCACAATAGCGGGGTCCTGTCACTTACGCAGGTCCCTGCCTCTGCGTCTAGCGGTAATGCTGTGGTGGCCCCCTTGGTCGCCGCCGTCGTCCTCAATGTCTCTGCCACAAGGTGAATGATGTAATCCAGGTAGGGCTGTGCCAGTCATATGGCAGAGACTGACGTTGTCTCCGATGGCTGACTGGGAGCAGGATATTGCCGGAAAATGGGGTGTCTTGGCAGAGCCCTGTTAGAGGGTGTCCACCATCTTGGCTGCGCTAGCCATGACCCCCTTCATGGAAATTACTTCATGATAACTCTGTGCCGCAATCTTTTAAATTTATAAAACATTTAAATTAATTTGGCTGCACTAGAACTGAATTATTGAGTGGGCCCTTACTAAATTGACTGAATTATTGATGTGTTGGCAGGTGCCTTTTCACAACCACATATTGCCTCATGAAATTGAGGTTTAACACCGTCTCCAATTCATCATTAGGCGTTTTGTCGAGGTAAAGATTTGGGGTGTACATTTTTGGGGGCTTCCTGCACACAACAGGGTACCAGGGTCAACTCTACACTTCACCCTTCAACTCCATTCCAAAAGAATTACCTTGAAACTCCTGTGAAATTAAATGCTTTCTACTGAGAAAAAAAGAACACCTCTTTGAGTAAACCACTCAAAAAAACGTCACTGCTTTCTCCATTACCCATGGTTTGTATAAATAAAACCAAAGCCATTTAGAAGATGGTTAAACCTTGGTTTATCACACGAAAAAAATTGAGTTTGGTATTTTTAAAATTTTCTATGGCAAACAAAAATATTTAACATTTTGGTGGCAACTCTAAAATGTGGCCTGTAGTTTTGACCAATTAGAGCCTCACATCGTAAGCTGTATTTTGGATATAAGAGTTAGAGAACTTGTGAACATGATAAAAATGCATTTCTCACACACATATCCATTACAGCAAAGGGGTGTTGTGCACTATTAGAAGAGTACGATTGATTAATGTGCAATCATCGAGTCCATTTGTTAATCTATGGGTGTAGGCCTTCATATTTTTACTACTTGTATGTTAATATTTACTGCATGTTATTATACATCATCCACATTAGCAAAAAAAGGGAAAATTGGGAGCCAATGCTGCTCCCTTCCATCTGCCCTACACCCTAACCGTCTGTTTGTTGAGCATCCTAAGTTTTCACGTCTCGAAAGATTTCACTGCATCAAAACTGAACTGGTTGTGGGGAGGTGGGTCCATTCATTCATACGGTGTGGGAGTGTGCTAAGATCAGGGACTATTGGGTAAAAGTAATGAGGACCATATCACAGGCGGTGGAGGTGTCTTTGACGCCGGAACCCAGAAGATGCTTGCTAAATGTTTGGGAACCAAATGACCTCACGCGCCCTTTGCAGGAATGGGCCACGTTGGGGATGCTAGTAGCAAAGCACAACGTCGCACAGAAATGGGGGCGAGGGAGTCGCCAACGCTGGCTGCATGGTGTAGAGATCTGGACACTGCTATGATGGCCGAAAGGGCGGTTTTCATTCATCGAGGATGTCCGAAAAAATTGAGCAGAGTGTGGGGGGCGTGTAATAAATTCAGGGGATTTATCTGTGAGCCTCCAGGAATGCGGGCGGGGGAGGACTCTGAGGACGGGAGCGAGGGAGAGGCTGAAGTTTGAGGGAGGGGACGTTGTCCATAATTGGGATGCCTGTAAAATCCCTGTGCGGTTGCCTGGAAAAACAAAGATGTCTGGAGATATTGCCATTCTGTACTGTTTTTTAAGCTTGTGCCAAACTACATATACAATAAAAAGTGTTTAAAAAAAAAAGAAACTGAACTGGGGTGGTGGAGTGAGCTAAAGAATGATGATGGATTAACCCAGATCAGTTGATTGGGGGTGAGTGCTTGCAATGTTCAACACTCTGTCCATCAGCCCCTTCGGTATTGCTTTGTTCGCCCTAAGTTGGCACGGTATGCCCAGACGTGGGTCCCTTGCTCACTTTGCCACTGGATTCAAGCTAGCCTGGCTGATGACGGCTGATTAGCCAGAAACCGGTCCCAGGATGCTTGTTTCCGATCCAGGGAAGACATGGCTTGGCAGTTCGGGCTGGACTGTTCCCATGAGGCACAGGATCAGACTGATTTGCATATGGCCATGTCTGAACTGGGGTGGCAGATTGAGCTAAAGAATGATGATGGATTAAACCCAGATCAGTTGACTGGGGGTGAGTGCTTGCAATGTTCAACACTCCGTCCATCATCCCCTTTGGTTTTACTGCATCAAAGCACACACTCACTATGGGAATGTTATGGGCGTTTTTTGGCATCGGTTTTAACAAAAGTACTCAACTCCTTGCCAAGATACTTGCTCAGTTTATTAGTTTTTTTTTTTTACTCGTGGTTCAGTGAATGCGGTTCTTGTAGTTCTTGTAGGGAGAAAATTACAGTGGGAAACCATGGACCTCAGACACCAGTGAATTCCACAACCTTGAAAACTAAAGGTAAAAGGTAAGTGCACAACTTTTCTCGCAGTCTCGAAATCCGCTCTTTACTCACGGACCCACTAAGCGGGGAGGTAACGATTCTTAACGAAAGAAAGGCTGAGGAGGGCTTTCCGCAGAGGGGCAGCGGGGTCGAAACAGATGCAGAGTATTGACAAACAGGCAATGGAGAAAGGAAAGGGCAGGAAAGAAAGGGAGTGGAAGAAATAGTAAACAAAAATTGATTTGCAGTAAAAATGAAACTACACAGTAGAGTAACAAAAAGAAGAACATACTAAAAGGACAGAGAAAATGCATGGGTTAGGGCTGTGGAAAATGGATTTAGGAGAATTTTAGGCTTATGTTTAGAGGTAAGTCTTTCGGCAACGTGTGGTCATTACAGGCACCATCTCTGGTCTTGGACGCTTTACCTACAAATCATTGTTTAATTAAGCAAAACAAGACTACAACACCCAGACTGCTTTAGGCTGTCACACAAATGTCCAAGACTGCAGAGTGGCGGTAACGCTGTGTGTACCAGAGGTATCAATGTTCACAGTCTCCAGGAGTGCCTTACTTGGCAATGAGGATAGTTCAACATAAATCCCAGCGATGAAGCAAGGCTTCCCTTATTTATGGATGTCTATTTTGGGTGATGTGAGTTTCCGCAGAAGTCCTACAAAATAATGGGATACTGCCAGCATGTTCCCTGACAGTCAGTGCGTTCTCCTAGACTGCAAGGCTGACAGGTTAAGGGTAATGTCAGAGATAGTCCCCTAAACGTTGCTCTGCTTGGCTCTATGAATGGGTGGAGTACTGCAGACCCTTGTGAGGAGACGTCAATGGTGTGCCTGGCACTTTGCCCCAAGGTAGTCTTGGGGTATTGGCATTGGTTTATAGCTCTATACCAGGATCAATCCTAAGGTGTGCACACAGACTACCACTGTGACCAATTATACTTGAAGTGGAATGATGCACAGGGAAGGTCTGTGATGAATATTCCTTTTTATTTAATTTTTGCTCTTCTTCCATGTTCAACATTAATTCCTTATATGAAATCCATATACATAAAACATCCAGGCAACAAGTTTCGTTCAAAGTATCCCACTTGAACTTCATCAGGGCTTCTGTATATCGAGTATAGAGTGAATTTTAAAGAATAATACCACTTAATTGGTCTGTGGATTAGCTACAGAGACTCCTCCTCCTTGTAATGGAACATGTGTATGCCCATATCCTTAGGTATCAGTACCTCAAAGAGTCCGGTACCGTCCTCACGCCGAAATACGCAAGCACCTTGTAACCAATGCTTCTGCATCCTCATATGCTAGTTTACCAGGGGCGAGGTGGAGATTGTGAGCCTATCCTTACTCAAACTTTTATCAAAAAAGCAAGGGAGAGAATTGGAGGAAATTGGTAGAAAGAATGGACCTTTTACAAAACCATGGAATAAGCCATCAGGCCAGGCAGAATACTTCACTCTCTCACGCTAGACCGGGTGCAATACGATGCAGAGAAATTAAAGTTGGGAATAATTCCTCAGCCCAGAGCACAGCTCCATCCGTTATCCTCAGCAGGTGAAAAGCACAAGCTTGCAGGTGAGCAGAGGGAAGATGCGCATGGCGGGTGACAAACATCAAATGCTGGTGAGTTGAGAACCACACTGATGGCCTAATTACGATGTTGGGAAGACCTTTCCCGATTGGGAACCACCCGACCCTAGGTCGCCAGTTCCAACCACAGTATTTGGATGCGACTGCCCACAGGGCGGTCGGAAACATCCATTTGTCAATGGAAGTTTGTGCAACGGTCAGAAAATGCCCACAGCACAAGTTTCCATTGACAAATGAAGGTTTGTAAACATTCCTGCACTGTGTGGCAGGCACCATGCAGTGCCTGCCACATGGTGCAGGGATGTTTAAGGGGGCACCACAGGTTCCCCTGTGCCACAATGCAGAGGGCTACAGGGGAAGAGGCCCTGCTAGGGGCCCCCCCAAGTCATTTCCGACAGCCTTTCCATGTCAGAAAGGCAGACATGGAATGGATGTTGGAAACCGTCATCATGATCCAGACGGCGGAGCGGCTGTCATTGAGGGATTATGCGGTCTTTCTAATGCACCGATGGGCTCCTTGTTCCCTTCGGAAGGCGTCAGATGGTCCCTCTGCCTGCTGCCTCCGACTGCATGCATTGGAATGCATCGGTCAGACCGCAGCAGCAGATGGCGGTTGAACCGCAACAGACGAGCCGTTGGTTGCAGTCCAACTGCCACAGAAATTGGGCCCTTAGTGTTTAGTATATGCCAATGGTTGCAGGTGGGGCCCACCGGCACACGTTTTCACCTTATTTTTTAATATTAGACTTTGAACCAGACCAAGAGAGAGAAAGATCTGAGAAGGGGAACAGAAAGAAGAGAAAGACAGAAAACCAGTGACGAGGGAGAAAGCAGAGATGAAAGAGAAACTGTAAGAGTGAGATAAAGGGGTAGTGAGCATGTCGCAGTGGGTGAAAGTGGCAAGAGGTGGAATGAAGACTACGCAGCCTTGGATTCGGAGCCCTGACATTCGGCAGCACAGGCTGCAGGCTTCTGAGCAGAACTTTGGGCCCACCACTTATTCCTACAAATTAGGCCCTGGGTATGGTGATAGAATTTTGAGAAAATACCCTCTAGTTTAACAAGCATTGGCAAAGCCAATAGGTCTTCCCTTTTCCCAGGGGTTTTAGCGATGCTGTGCATCTCGGCTAAAGAGGAAACCAAAAAAACAGAGGTGCTGTAACGCAGCCCTGGGGGCTGTATCATTTTATAGGCATGTGCACCAAGCTTGCACTCGCATACAAAATGTGCAGGGGCTTTTTTCTTTTTATTAAAGGTGGGTGGAGGGAAGCACCAAGGGTAGCTGAGGGTGAAAGCAACATGGAGGGCATTGGTGGGGGAAGGATCGTGAAGGACGGAGTCAGAAGCAACATGGATATGTGAGAAGTTCTCAACACAGCTGAGAGAGAGCAACTTGGAGCACAAGGGAACAGAAGCACACAGTGAGAAAAAGTGCAACATGGAACAAGGAGAAGCACACAGGCGGGAAAGCAACCCGGTGGGGAGAAAGCACACAAGGACAAATACAGCATGGAGGACCATGGGGGTGGGAGCAACATGGAGCGGGGTGGACAGACGAAAAGAAGTATATGAGGGAGACAGCTAACAAAACACATGCCCTCTCATGGAGTGCTTAACCAAAAGAGAAAAAAGTGTCTAAAATGTAAGCAGTGGATGGACACAAGTAATGAGGCCATTCTCCCGTGGGAGGGACAAACACAAGAAGAGGAAGGGAACCTCACACAATTAGCAGGATTGACTGTGTTTGTAGGTTGCTTTAATAAAAACATTCCACCTAATGAGGTGTACACTATGTTTTCTTATTCCCACTGTACACCACGTAAAATGTACAAGGTAATCACTTATGACGTTTACGCAAAAGTGAATCTGCCTATCTCGCACTCGCCCTTGGTTTCACAGCAACATCCTTCATAGAGTTCCTTCTCAATATTCATATATATTGATTTCCAAAAAAAAGGCTGACAGGCCAATAGATAGCTTTAGATGGCATGTAATGTTCGCTTTACTGGATACCTAGATGCACAGTTTTCACATGAGAACAATTTACTTGACGTAAACATGGGACACAAATTTCCATGAGAACAACAATCAAGTAATGAGTTGAAAATGGTTGTTAAAAAACTGAAGTCCTTCTACTGGAACTGACAGCCATGTTTAGTGAAAGGGTGGTGGTGGTTAGGGTACGGAGGTTAGGGTGGTGGTAGTGTGGTGGGTTGTAGTGGTGGTGAGGGTGGTGGTGGTGAGGATGGTGAGGGTGTGTGTGGTGATTGGTGTGGTGGTGTTGAGGGTGGTGGTGGTAAGGCAGATGATAGTGGCGAGGGTGGTGGAAGGATGGTGATGGTGGTTAGGGTGGTTGTCATGGTGAGTGTGGCAAAGGTTTGGTGAGGGTGGCAGTAAGGGTGGTGGTTGTAGAGTGGAGCTAGGAGGGTGGTGGAAGAGGTGTTGGTGGTTAGAATGGTGGTGGTGAGGGTAGTGATGGTAAGTGGAATGAAGGGATTTGTGGTGAGGTTAGTGGTGCTGGTGAGGGTGGTGAAGTTGGTGGTGGTTGGGGTGGTGGTGGTTAGGGTGGGGAATGGTTATGGTGATGGTTAGGGTAGGGTGTTAGTGGCTAGGTAGGGTGGTGGTAAGGTAGAATGGTGGTGGTTAAGGTGGTGGTAGTGGGTGGTAGTTGCAGAGTAGTGGTGGTAGGGTGATGGCAGGGTGGTGGGAGTGGTGGTGCTGAGAAGGTGGTAGTGGATAGAGCAATGGTATTTAGGTGGTGGTGGTTAGGGTGATGGTGGTTATGGAAGTGGTTAGAGTGGTGGAGGGTGGTTGTGGTAAAGTGGTGGAAGGGTGATGGGGCTGATGGTGATGGTGGTGAGGGTAGTGGTTAGGGTGGTGATTAGGCTTGAGGACTGTGTGATGACTTGGGTGGTGGTTTTGGTGGTAATGGTGGTTAGGGTGGTGGCGGGTGGGGTAGTGGTGGTTAGGATGGTGGTATTTGGGGTAGGGGCTTTTGGTGATTAAGATGCTGGTGGTGGTTAGGATTGTTGTGGTTAGGGTGGTGATAATTAGGGTCAGTTGGTGGTGGTTTAGGGAGTGGTTAGAGGGTTGTAATTAAGGGGGAGTAGTGGTTTATAGAGTTGTGATGGTGACTAGGCTAGGTCTTTGGTTGGTAGGGTGGGGTGGTGGTAGTTAGGTTGGTGGTAGTTAGGTTAGGGTGTGTTGGTTAGTAGAGTGGTGGAGGTATTTAGGGTCGGGTGATGGTTAGGGTAGGCTGGTGGTGGGTAGAATAGTGGTCATTAGTGTGGTGGTGGTTAGGCAGTTGGTACGGAGTTGGTAGGATGGTGGTTGTACGGTGGTGGTGGTAAGGTGGATGAGGTGGTGGTACTGTGGTGGTTGGGTGAAGGTTAGGGTGGTGGATAATGTGGTGGTAGTGGTAGGGTGGTGATGAAAGTGGTGGTGGTGGTTAGGTTGGTGGTTAGTCTTGGTGGTGGTGGTTAGGGTAGAATGGTGGTAGTTATGTTAGGGTGATGGTGGTTAGGGTATAAAGTGGTGGTAGGGTGGTGGTAAGGGTGATTGTTAGGGTAGTGGTGGTAGGGGTGGCGATAGTACAGTATGGTGGGGTAATGGTAGGGTGGGAGTAGGATGGTGACACGATGGTGGCAGTAGGGTGGTGTGTGTTGGTGGTAGGATGTGTAGTGTTAGTAGGGTGGTGGTATGGTTGTGGTGGTAGGGTTGTGGATATCTATCTATCTATCTATCTATCTATCTATCTATCTATCTATCTATCTATCTATCTATCTATCTATCTATCTATCTATCTATCTATCTAACTACCTAGATAGATAGATAGATAGATAGATAGATAGATAGATAGATAGATAGATAGATAGATAGATAGATAGATAGATAGATAGATAGATAGATAGATAGATAGATAGATAGATAGATAGATAGATAGATATACAAATAAATATATATTTTATAAATATATATATATTTACAAAACGAAGCGCAGGAGGCCGCGCTTCGTTTTTTAACGGGTGCGCGAATCCGGCCAAAAATATAAAAACAAAAAGAAGCTTTTTTGGAATTTGGGGCCTCTGTTGGTTCCTTGACCAGGCCTAGGGGGTCAGGGTGTTTTACCCTGCCCCCTTTTCTTCTTTTTAATGTTCCTCTCACCTTTTTCCTTATCCCTCGGTACCGAGTGACAAGATGGCTGCCAACACTTCCTGGTTTGAAGTGTTGGCAGCCAATCAGCGGCAAGCTCGTACTCGGGAGGGCTCAGCCAATCAAATCTCACAATTCTCAAATATCGATATCTGTAAATCTTTAAATATCTCAAAAACTATTGAACGGCTTTACACCATTTAAAAAAAAGCGTGCTTTCTGGACCAAGGCTATCTCTGCCAAATTTGGTGTAATTCCGTTCAGCAGTTCAGGCTGTAGCCGTGTCTAAAGTTTCCTGTGGAAATTAAACTGGAGAAAACATGTTTCGGGACCCCCATTTTTTCTCGCTTGACGAATCACCCCGAAGACAGGACCTGACCCGAGTGAACAATTAGTTATGAAAATTTTGTGAAGATTCGTCAAACGGCGCCAAAGTTATTGGCAAATCAAAAAACATTTTTCCGATGGAAACAAGGTTCTAACTATAACTACCTACTGGCTACTGCCAGTAGGTAATTTTATACATATATATATATATTCACTGAAAAAACCATGGGTTTCAGGGACATTATAGTTAGTTGGACATTTCACTCGTACAAAACCAGAGAAATTTGAACGTTATAGTTAGTAGAGCTAACTATAACTCATGCCCCCGCAATGCACTGCTGATGGCGTCACATATTACATCACACATTTAGGCCCAGATCTCTGTACTGGGGTGAATGTATGACATTGTTCTGCATTCTGTCCATCAACTGTTGTTTTTGCATTTGTCACCCCGAGTGATAAGGGTATGCCGAGATGTGGGTCCCATGTTCTCCATGCCACTGGAATCAAGCTATCAATGCTGAAGAGGGGTGAAACCCCGAAACCGGTCCTAGGATGCTTGTTTCCAGTCCAGGGAGGAGCTGGCTTGGCAGTTCGGGCTGGACTGTACCCATGAGGCACAGGGTCAAGACTGATTTGCATATGGCTGGGTTCAAACTGGAACGGCATGGTGAGCAAAAAAACGATGGATTTAGGCCCAGATCTCTGTACTGGGGTGAATGGATGACATTGTTCTGCATTCTGTCCATCAACTGTTGTTTTTGCACCTACATTAGTGCAGCACAAGTCATGGACCCTTTATGAGAGAATCTCTCTGTGTGATCCGATGATTACTGTTGTACTTGTTGCCAGCACCAACCATTCCCTGAGGGCTGCTTACACTCACCCCACACGTATCCAGCACAGACATCACTGGACATGTGACCCTGGTAATAAAAAGGGGCTGTGCGCACGTGCCCATACCCAGTTCCACTATCTCTCTAACTGTGTCCGTGTGTTCATTATGTATGCATGATGCTGCCCCTGGGCCCTACCACATTACATTCTGCTGTGGACAGCGCTCACAACCATGTTACCTCTGGCAGTGGGGAAAACTTTGGTTATGTAACTTTGTCTCGGTCATTGTATAAGTACATAGGTGGAGACTGGATCATTAGAGTACTGCAAGGAGAGTGTATAGTTGCTTTGGAATTGGCGGAGTGATTGGATAAGTACATATGTTGGTGGAGCCTAACCCCCGAGAACGAGCTTGGCTCTAATTGGCTGCCCTCCATGTGCCAAAAACGGAAATTTGGGCTTTGCATGGCCCTGTATTGCCACAGCTGCAACACTCCACTGAATGTACAATAAACATTCATATCCACACAGATATGTCATGTGCATGATCTTTCATGTGTGGAAGTATGGATGAATGTAGGGTCAGTGATTCCCCCTACCTTCCATGTTGGCCATAGTTTGGGACTTGGGTCACAGGGTGAAACATTGGTGCTTGCGGCCCAGGTGGCAGCAGCACTACAACAGGGACACAAGCATCAGTTGATTTCTCATACAGCCAAAAACGGACTCACGGCAAGAGCTCCGGAGTCATTGTTCACAGCCCCACGCAGGACTGGCATACGCCAGGCCAGCCCACTCCGATTACACATATGGGGGGGACAACAACGCTACATGGCCCAGATTTCCATTGTAGTGATCTGCTGCTCACAGGTCTAGTTGTCAGTATGCCACAGCCACTCCCTGATGGCTGGTTTACACCCACACCACACCCATCAAGCACAGGCGTCACAGGACACGTGACCCTGCCAATAAAAAGGACCGAGCGCATGTGCTCCACGCCATTTCCATTTCAGACGTGGTGGCACCGGATGCACTGCGACCCGCACAGGCACACCACCACGGGATGGTGACTTTCGGTGCACTGAGGTAGGGGCACTGTAAGTGCTGAGCGTGTGTGCAGCCTGCGATGATGCCCCGTCCCGGCGGTCCGGATAGGTCAGGTTTTGTGTGCCCTGCTGGACCGCAGTGTAGGCCTGAGCCATCGAACTGCGGGGGCCTACTGCCATGTGGCGTGGCCTCACTGGTCACAGAGTTAGTGGCACCGCAAGGGCTGAGCGGGTGTGCAACCTGCGATGATGGCGGGTGCACTGGTATGTCCTCTGCCATGGTAAAATCAAGACGCGGCACCAAATGTGAGACCTGGTGGCCTGCGGAGCGGGGCTGCATGATATGTAGGGTGCCCTGTCCACGGGTCCCATGCTTGGGGCTTGCAGCGGCACATAGTAGGCCCTCGTTTCTACACGCAGGTTGCGAAAGGTAAGCAGAGAGGCTTGTTTGCGCAGCTGAGGGCAGTCACCTCCGGGCAGTGGGAGTGGATGTGGTGCAGCAGCCTGGGTGCGCAGCAGCGGGAAGTCACCTCCCGGCAGTGGGAGTGCATGTGGGGCAGCAGCCTAGGTGCGCAGTGGCGGGCAGTCACCTCCGGGCAGTGGGAGTGGATGGGGTGCAGCAGCCTGGGTGCGCAGCAGCGGGCAGACACCTCTGGGAAGTGGAACTGGATGAGATGCAGAAGCCTGGGTGCGCAGCGGCGGGAAGACACCTCTGGGAAGTGGAAGTGGATGGGGTGCAGCAGCCTGGATTCACAAAGGCGGGACAGCAATTTAGGCGTGTGCAGTGGTATGTACTGTACCATTACTGGTTCTGTACTATGTTTCAGATGAGTGAGCTTGAGGGCTCCACTATGTCCTGGCACGTGGTTGGAGACACACCGGTGGCGGAAAGGTGAGCTGTGAGGGTTTTGTCCACAGTGGGGGCACTCACTGTCCCTCTCCATCTCTTCCTTTCTCTCCCTCACACTCTTTCTCTCTCTCTTCCTCTCTCTCACACTGTTTCTGTCTTTCTCTCTCTCTTCCTCTCTCTCTCTTTCTCTCTCTCTCACTCTTCCTCTGTTTCTCTCTTCCTCTTTCTCACACTGTTTCTCTCGTTCTATCTCTCTTCCTCTCTCTCGCTGTTTCTCTGTCTCTCACTCTTTCTCTCTGTCTTCCTCTCACTCTTTCTTCTTTCTTTCTCTCTCTCCTTTGATGGACGCATGACGCACAATCTTATCTTGCTTTTTGTCTAGGAGGCTGTGATTCACAGATTGACGACCCCCCCACACGGACCTCCCGCCACGAGGCGATGGCTTCAGTTTCACTGAGTTAGTGCCGCCAGAGCTGAACGCGTGTGCAGCCTGCGATGATGCGTGGCCATCCTGGCAATCAACACCCACTTTGAATTGTGAGCTCGGCTTTACCGCGTGTACACAATGGCTGAGGAGGTTGCTTCGGCACGTGGTGGACCCTCTTACATGCACGCTGGTGGCGGAAGGTGAGCAGAGAGGCTTGTTTACGCAGCAGCGGGTAGTCACCTCTGGGCGGTGGGAGTGGATAGTGTACAGCAGCCTGGGTGCACAAGAGCGGGCAGACATCTCCGAGCAGTGGGAGTGGACGGGGTGCAGCAGCCTGGGTGCACAGGAGCAGGCAGACACCTCTGGGCAGTGGGAGTGGATGGGTTGGCTGCAGTCTGGGTGCACAGGAATGGGCAGTCACCTCTGTGCACTGGGAGTGGATGGGGTGCAGCAGCCTGGGTGCACAGCAGCGGGCAGACACCTCTGGGCAGTGGGAGTGGATGGGGTTCAGCAGCCTGGGTGCATAGAGGCGGGCAGACACCTCTGGGCGGCAGGAGTCGATGGGGTGCAGCAGACTGAGTGCGCAGGGCGGTTAGACATCTCTGGGCGGTGGGAGTGGATGGGGTGCAGCAGCCTGGACACGCAGGGGCAAAACAGAGAATCACGCAAGTGCAGTTGTCTGTAGTCTGCCATTACTGATTTTATACTATGTTTCAGAAGACTAAACTTGAGGGCTGCACTATGTCCCAGCACGTGGTTGGAGACACACCAGTGGCAGAAAGGTGAGCTGTGAGGATTTTCTCCACAGTGTCAACACTCCTTCTTTCTCTCCATCTCTTCCTTTCTGTCACTCACACTTTCTCTCTCTCTCACTCTCACTCTCTATCTCTTCCTTTCTCTCACACTCTTTCTCTCTTTCTGTCTTTTCCTCTCTCATTCTTTCTTTCTCTCTCTCTTCTCTCTTCCTCTCTGTCTCACTCTTTTTCTCTCTCTTCATCTCTCTCACACTGTTTCTCTCTCTCTCTTCCTTGTATCTCACTCTTTCTCTCTTACTCTCTTTCTCTGTCTTCCTCTCTCTCTCTCTCACTCTTTCTTTCTTTCTCTCTCTCTTCCTTTCTCTCTCTCTTTCTCGCTCTCTCCTTTGATGGACTCATGACGCACAATCTTATCTT
The DNA here is from genome assembly GCF_964204655.1 of Triturus cristatus. Classification (NCBI taxonomy): domain Eukaryota; kingdom Metazoa; phylum Chordata; class Amphibia; order Caudata; family Salamandridae; genus Triturus; species Triturus cristatus. The sequence continues at coordinate 967,594,161 of NC_140589.1, forward strand.
TCTTTTTGTCTTGCAGGCTGTGATTCACAAATTGTCGAGGGATGACACGCCATGCTTGTACCTACTTTTATTTTTTTGTTTTGTTTAAATAAAATGTTTTATATGTAAATCCATAGATGACTGAGATTCTTATTTGTCCAACCTCACATGCATTTTCTTAATTATAATTGTGCGACATCAGCCAATTTGTTATGTTCCAGATTTCCTAAGGTTGCTGTCACATTTGTTTGTGGGGGGTGAGGGTGAGGGGGGATGGTGGACAAGGGGCTGGTGGCGGGGGGTGTCGGAGCAGTGTTGGGTGTCCGAGCTGCATGATCGTTGGCTCCACTGCATCTGTTGTCATTCAGGTGTGGCTCTTAGCTGGGCTCCCTTTCATGTTACAGGTTGTAGTCCGACTGTACACCAGCTCAGAGCAGGTGTAAACTTCCTGCTACTAACCCACCTTATCGCCTGTTTTGTACTCTCTTCGACAATCTTGCTGGTGGTTGAGAAACTTGCGAAGTGATGTGTTTACTGATTTTTGCACGGGAACGCCTACTCTACATCTCATTACCAATATTGGCCGGGGTCATCCGTGACGATGCTTTTTGAGGCTGCTATCGCTGGTAAACTGGTGATATGGGCTGTTTGCTCCAGCTTGTGAATGGTGCGTTAAATTTATCATCATTTTGGTTGCGATAAAGTGCCGTTAACTCGGCGATGTGTCCTTCAGAATATACCCCTCAGTGTTTGAAAGACTTAAGAAGTACTCGAGTGCCGCGCTGAGAACCGCGCACCCATCGCTTTCACACGGAGAGCCGCGCTAGAGTCACAAATCCTTTTTTTTTAATTAAACGTCCACTTTCACTAATTTACATTCACTTCGGGGACCCCTTCCCCCGAAGCATGCCATTTTCATTATTTGAAAGAAACAAAAAACTAGAAGAGGGCCGCGTTGCCCCCCCTCCCGTTGCCAATTCCGGCCCGAGGACCCCATCCCAGGGGCCTGGCCTCACCGTTGGGGACCGTGGGGGGAGCCCCAATGCCCCCATGGTCCCGACGGCTCCCCGCGTCCTGCGGGAGCCGGTATCGCTTTCCACACGGGGAGCTGCTGACATGCAGCTCCCCGTGTGGAAAAGCAATCAGCTTTGGATTTTGGAAGCAAGAGCAGGTTTCCCTGCTCTCGCTTCTAAAATCCAAAGCAAGTTTGCTATGACAGGGCGGGAGCTGCGTGGCTCCCACCCTGTCATAGCAAACAGCAGTGTCCCTGGGGTGGGCACCCCCGGACACCTGGGGAATGGTGGTCCCCAGGGCCATCTGTAGCTCCAGGAGGAGGGCCGCGTGCCCCCCTTCCAACATGAGTGAAGCCATGGGGAGGTGGTGGTCCCTGGGGCTGCGGGTACCCCAGCGGGCCCCCACTAGTATTTTTTAAGAAATGCCCCTGGGACCTAGCCCACCCGGGGGCCTCATTAAAATAAGATGCAGGAACCTGCGCTTCATTGTTTTTAAACAATTTCGGCAGAATTCGCGACCCGAGTGCATATTGCGCCAAACATTTTTAAAAAAAAGAAATGCTTTTTTTGGCCCTGGGGGTCCTTCTGGGACCCGCCGTGGAGACCTAGGGGACAGGGTGTTTCTACCCTGCCCCCTTCTCTTGTTTTATATCTTTGTTTCTCTGTTTTCTGGTGACTCACTTCTACCGAGTCACAAGATGGCTGCCAACCCTTCCTGGTTTGGAGTGTTGACAGCCAATTAGAATGAAGCTAGTGGTCGTGGCAGCCAATTAGAATGAAGCTCGTGGTCGAGAGGGGTCGCGACTCCACCGCTGCCCTAGATATCGAAACTTTTATTTTTTTTATTTCTCAGCAACTATTGAATGGATTTACACCATTTAAAAAAAGGTCGCTTTCTGAACCAACCTTTTTTTGCAGAATTTGGGGTAATTTTGTTCAGCAGTTTCGGCTGTAGCCCTGCCCAAAGTTTTCTATGGGAAATTGATTTTTTGACTCTTATTTTTTGAATTTCTCAAAAACTACTGAACGGATTTACACCATTTAAGTTAAAAAAAAGTCGCTTTCTGAACCAAGCTCTACCTTTTTGCCAAATTTGGGGTAATTCCGTTCAGCAGTTCGGGCTGTAGCCCGTCTCAAAATTTCCTATGGAAATTAACATGGAGAAAATGCGTTTTGGGACCCCCTTTTTTCTCAGCCCCCACTTGATGAATCACCCCAAAACGTTCAGGATATGAGCTGACCTGGATAGACTTTTTTTTTAGGAGAATGTCGCGAAGATTCGTTATTAGCAAATCAAAAAATGCTTTTCCTATGGAAACTAGGTTCTAACTATAACTATAGTAGGTAATATATATCAATTCAATGGTCCTGGATCCCTTGAAGTATACTCCACAAGTCACACAGGTACAGACCACAAAAGTGCGCCGTATAAATTTTCAACGTGCTTAATTTATTCTTCCATTTGCCAGCATGACGCGTTTCGGCTGTGAACACACAGCCTTGATCACATGACCCCCCGGTGAAGCACATGATTTATATACTGTGACAGATTGGATAATCAAAGCTGCGTGATGGTTAGTGCATGGAGCTAAACAAAATACTTACAATTAGACAAGTAAATGTTTAAAATCCATAAATATATAAATAGCATAATAAATACATTATCACTGTAACATATCTAAAAACAGCGAAAAAATACCAAATGTATAAAATCCATTAAGTAAAAAAGGACTGATCCTTTTTATATAAGCAGTTTGCGTAAACAGCCTAAGTCTGGAGTCTAATTGCAGTCAAGTGACCAATTAATGCTCCTATATATGAATTGTCCTATTGCACTGTCCCAATCACGCTTGTATATAAAGTGCTAGTGCTCAAAAAAATCCAAAATTACTTAAGCAAACTAAGAAATAAACAAATCATATTTTGATATTAAAATTCATATCAAATCCCATTTGTCTCTTAAAACACAGCAAGACAAATAGTGACAGATAAACTTTATATTGTGCATAATTGTGCAAATTATATAACTAGATCCTATATTCATAAAGTTCCTCGACTCACGACATATGTATTATACATTAAGAGCACACAAATTTTATGTTAAAAATCATCACATAAAATTAATTTCCTCATACGATAAATAAAACACATTATAAATCGTGTGAAAACTGCCTAACCAGCGCCCCTCTTCAAACGATATTTAATAATCATTTAATATTGCAGTGTAAAACATACCTCAATGCATCTGATAAAATCAAAACTTATCATTCATATATAACCCATCAAGAGAGCTCTAAAAACTATAAAAAGTTATGGAGATCTTCCCCTGTATTCATTCCTTTAGGGATTCTTGTATCTAGTAACAGAATATATTTGGACTCCAATTGCCTTAACTGTTTCTCTCTGTTACCGCCTCTCAAGTTTTTTTGTACAGCGTCAATGACATAGTAACATAGCTCATTGAGGTTTTTGTTGTGCACCAATTTAAAATGTCGTGCTACTGGGTAGCTATCATCTGCATTGACTATTGCTCTCAAGTGTTGTAGGATGCGATTAAAAACTTGTAATTTAGTACTTCCCACGTACTTCATTTTACAAGTGCATTCCAATACATACACTGCATGGTCTGTACGGCATGTCAGAGGCTTCTGAATTTTGATAGGGTTATTATCAAATACACTGCAATATTCTGTAGTGTTCTTGCCAAATTTGCAGGCCCTACAGGAAATACATTTACGGAAACCTGTCTTCGTGGATAACCAGTTGATGGTGATGACTACCTCTGGGCTAGATTTAACTAGAGCATCCCTCATCGAGGGAGCTCTTCTAAAGGTGATCAGTGGTTTCTCAGGCAAAAGAGGGGCCAAAGTGATGTCTGTTTTTAATAAAGGCCAATGTTTAGTTAAAATACCTCTTATTTTTCTTTCTTCTACATTGAATGTAGTAATTAGCCTAGTTCCATCCTGATCATCTCTGAGCCCATCATCTGGATTTTTTCTTTTAGACTGAGCAACTGTATTGAGACATTCCTCTCTAGTATGGCTATTGGCTTTAGTTCTAGCCAATTCTAGCTCTTTCAAATTGTATCCCCGGGCAAGAAATCTATTAAGGGACTCAAGTTGGCATTTTTCTAGGTCTGAGTTTGAACTGCAAATTCTGCGCATACGCAAAAATTCACCGTATGGTATACTTTTGATGAGATGACCAGGGTGGGCACTGATAGCGTGTAAAATCGCGTTACCCGCTGTTTTCTTTCTATGTAATTTAGTTTGAATAACTTTATTGTCAATGTAAATTTCAACATCTAGAAATTGGACAGAGGATTTGCTAATATCGGCAGTGAATTGTAAATTCAAGCTATTGATGTTAAGCATGTTAAAAAAAGTTTTAGCCGATTCAGGGGTACCTTTCCAAATTAAACATATGTCATCTATGAACCTCCAAAATTTGATTATATTGGATTCAAAGATTACTTTATGGGTTCCTCTGAGGACATGCTCCTCCCACCACCCAACATGAAGACATGCATAGGTTGGGGAAAAGCATGCCCCCATCGCAACTCCTCTCTGTTGTCGGTAAATCTCTTTGTTGAAAAGAAAAAAGTTATTTTCTAGGCAGATTTGTATCATTCGCAATATCATGCCATTATGGTGACTAAATTCAATGCTGCGCTTGTCTAGAAAGTATTTTACAGCTGCTAAACCATCAGCATGATGAATGCTCGTATACAGTGTACAAATATCCATAACCACCAGCACATAGTCCTCTTCCCAAGTCACTTCACTCAATTTAGATAAAAAGTGTCCAGTGTCTTTGATGAAGGAGGGAAGGTTTTCTACCGATTCATGTAGAAAGTGGTCCACATATTTGGACATAGGCTCCAGGAGGCTTTTTTGAGCTGAAATAATAGGCCGTCCTGGTACTGGTGTAGACTGTTTGTGGATCTTGGGTATGAAGTATAGCATGGGAATAACCGGAAAGTCATTTTTAAGGAAGCTGAATTCTTGTTTGCTTAAAAGTCCTTCCCTCTTCCATTGGTTAAGTTCTTTAAAGACCTCTTCCTTTAGGTTTTTGATGTCATTAAACGATCCTTTATTATAGCAATTCTTATCTTCCAAATGGCGCTTCGCCTCCTCCATATAGAGAGTGCGTGGCCAAATGACGATATTGCCACCTTTGTCTGCTTTGTTAATGATGAGATTAGAATTACTCCTTAATTTTTTCATCAACTTGGCATATTGCTTTTCCATGTATTTATACCTTTTATGCTTCCTTGATGTTTCAGTGTGCAATGTTTTAAGATCTTCGATTACTATGTCGTTGAAACTATCAATCACATCTTTAGGCATAAGCGGTATAAACGTGGAGGCTGGTTTAAAATGACTATAGCATGGAAGGTTATTGATTATACCCATTGATGCCAATTCTTCCTGCGTTGAACCCATACCACTCTCTTCATTGCTAGATAATGCATGTACTGTTTTAAGCATGCTGGTGTCTGCTACTTGGAACTTACTTCTAGGGCGATCTTTCAAAGTTATTGCTGATACCTGATCTTGTACTTTGTTTAATTTAAAATATTTTTTCAATTTGAGCTTCCGGATAAATTTAAAAACATCTATCCGTGTTTGAACATAATTGAAGGTATTGCGCGGGCAGAATGACAAGCCCAAGGATAGGAGTCGAGACTCTGCCTCAGTAAGTTTTATATCAGACAGGTTAACCACAGTGTTATCAGGTGGCATAGTCAAAGACTTATTGTTTACCATTTCTTTCCTCTGCCTCTCTTGGTAAAACCTCGCCCTCTTACATTTCCGCCTTTGTTTGCGGCATTCGTTGTTCCTCCTGCGTCTTTGTTCTGTTGTTGTTGCTGAGTTCTCGGTCGCAGGGTTTGGCGTCTGTCCTCTATTAAAAAACCCAACTCTTCTGAGGGTGAATATTTTGTTGCTAGATGGGCTTGAGCCATTGATTCACCTTCCTCTGATTCATTACTGCTTGTTGCTGGGCTGGTATCCACATCCGATATAACATCATTAGTATTATTCTGTGCAGGCAATGTAGGCATTTTTGACACTAGTGCTTGTCTTTTTACTGTGTCAAACTTACGGGCAAACGTAAAAATTCTCCCTGTTTCGTAATCACGTTTGTCCCGTGCAAATTTGAATTGCTTCCTGGTTCTTATTGTTTCTTCATGCTTAGCTAATCGCACTGCAATTTCTTCTCTGGATTTCTTTACGTGATCTTTATTTTCATGTTGATCCAGTAACTGATTAAGTTGCTCAATTTCTTTTTCTATCTCCTTTCGATCAATTTCTGCATATTGGATTAAAATGCATACCATGTTCATAGATGCTTCCAGATTATTCGTTGCCCATTCTTTCAGCATTAGGGGGTTGGGGTTCTCAAATGATGGTGCTATGAGAACTCTTAATCCCCTTGGTACACGCCCCACTTCCTTATATTGTTCCAAGGAGCGTTTTTCCCACCACTTGGTGATCTCGGTACGTTGCAGTTTTTCCAATTTTTTTAAAGATGTTTTAACATCATTGTGTGCATCAGTTTCCACATTGGTGGCTTGAGCATTGTCCGTTACACTTGGTAGATCGAGGAACAAAGTGTTTGCTATTGCCTCACGGCTCCGGAGCGTCTCCGCTGACGTTGACATTATAAATGGTGAATAAATTAATGAAGCACTCGCGTACCCGCCTATATTTTTAGGCTTGTAGCGTGTTAATTTTGGCACAATCCTTACACCCGCTAATACAAAGAATGCATCCAGTAATGCCTGCTTACCCCAGAAGTTCTCGGTTTATCCTGTAAGCGTCCTCCGACACCCGCTAGGTCCACCAAACACTCCTCCGAGTTCGCCGACAAACGTGCTATTGCAGTTCACAGTGCGGGGGGCTGGCTGAACGTCTACTCCTTCCGGGTCAATTCAGTGTTCGCAACAGCGAGGTCAGCCGCATAACAAAACCAGCCCAAAAGCGAAAGGAGGGTCCGTAATGGCGGAAACGGCCGTATTCCACCAAAATTGTAGCAATTCAATGGTCCTGGATCCCTTGAAGTATACTCCACAAGTCACACAGGTACAGACCACAAAAGTGCGCCGTATACATTTTCAACGTGCTTAATTTATTCTTCCATTTGCCAGCATGACGCGTTTCGGCTGTGAACACACATGACCCCCCGGTGAAGCACATGATTTATATACTGTGACAGATTGGATAATCAAAGCTGCGTGATGGTTAGTGCATGGAGCTAAACAAAATACTTACAATTAGACAAGTAAATGTTTAAAATCCATAAATATATAAATAGCATAATAAATACATTATCACTGTAACATATCTAAAAACAGCGAAAAAATACCAAATGTATAAAATCCATTAAGTAAAAAAGGACTGATCCTTTTTATATAAGCAGTTTGCGTAAACAGCCTAAGTCTGGAGCTGACCTGGATAGACTTTTTTTTTAGGAGAATGTCGCGAAGATTCGTTATTAGCAAATCAAAAAATGCTTTTCCTATGGAAACTAGGTTCTAACTATAACTATAGTAGGTAATATATATATATATATATATTACCCCCTAAAATTCTAAAATTACACACCCATACACCTAAAACCCTAAGATGACCCCTAATACCCCAGTACCCATACCCCCTAATATCCTAAACTCACCCTTACCACCCAATACCCATACCCCCTCCAATACTAAAATTACCCTTTCCACACCAAAACCCAAACTCACCCTGAACCCTAACATAACCCCTGGCACCCCAAAACCCAAACCCACCCTAAAATTACCCCTGACATCCCAAAACCCGTACCCACCCTGAACCCCAAAATTAACCCTTGCACCTCAAAACCCAAACACACCCGAACCCTAAAATTACCCCTAGCACCCCAACACCCAAACCCACCCTGAACATTAAAGTTACCCTTGACACCCCGAAACCCATACCCACCATGAAACCCAAAATTAATCCTTGCACCCCAAAACCCAAACACACCCTGAACCCTAAAATTAACCCTTGCACCCCAAAACCCAAGCACACTCTGAACACTAAAATTAACCCTGGCACCCCAAAAACCCAAACCCACCCTGAACCCTACAATTACCCGACACCCCAAAACCCATACCCACCCTTAACCCAAAAAGTAAACTAGCACCCCAAAACCCAAATACATCCTGAACCCTAAAATTAACCCTTGCACCCCAAAATCTAAACCCACCCTGAAACCTAAAATTACCCCTGGCACCCCAAAAACCCCAAACCACCCTGGACCCAAAAATTACCCCTGACACCTCAAAACCCATACCCACCCTGAACCCCAAAATTAACCCTTGCACCCCAAAAACCCAAACACACCCTGAACCCTATAAATTAACTCTTGCACCCCTAAACTCATGCCCACCCTTAACCCCAAAATTAACCCTTGCACCGCAAAACCCAAACACACCCTGAACCCTATAAATTAACCCTTGCACCCCAAAACCCAAGCAGACCTTGAACCCCTAAATTTACCCCTAAGACCCCAAAACCCATCCTCACCCTAAATCTTAAAATTACCCTTGGCAACACAAAAAACAAAATCCACCCTGAACCCTAAAATTAACCTTGGCACTACAAAATCTATATCCCTACACCCCAAACCCACAATAAACCCTATACTTATCTTATAATTACATGTAAAACACATATGCCTTTACCATTCATGCCTTTACAACGAAATTCGTTGTAAAGGCATATACGTGGTAAAAGCATATGCATTGTAATGGCATTGCGATGTAATGGTAGTTTCGTTGTTACAACCGCGTTGTAATGTCAACGCGTTGTAACATCGGCGCTGTAAACAAAGGATGTTTCCCGTCTCAGGCAAGACCTAACAGGAATACTCTCGCTGCTGAAGCATCAGTTCAGAAAGTGGTGCCTCTAGCACTATCTGAATTAAATGAGTCTCCCTCATTAACACAGGGAATAATAGAGTGCATTGTGCTGCAGAATTGTTTACTACAGTGGCACAGTAGGTCGAGACCTCACCCTGAATGCTGCTTATGTTTTGATAAGTAGGCATGTAATTTAGCTAAATTTGATATGAACTGCATATAGCTTGAAGCATATTTAGAGCAGTAGGCAGGGGAAGAACTGATTTAGAGCCATTTATGCACCATGTAGATTAAAGTTAGAGCGTGTCTGTTATAGGAAAAACACACAAATTTGCATTGTTTTTATTTTTTAGGATTTTGGCTGATTTGTCTAACTGAAAATACACTTGCTGCCGCAAAGAGCTGATGCCCATATAGAGTGACCAGATTTTGAACACTAAAAATCGGGACACAACCAAAACACAGCAGAAGGACTACAATTTTGCATCAATCGAAGGGCACACAATATCTTGGCTCAAGCACTCACCAACATAGAAAAAAACAACGAAGCAGTACGGGTAATTAAATACAATCCTTGCACACAGTATTAAGTGCTAACTGAGAGGTTTCCTGATAAGGGCTACTCACAAACCTGGCACTAAAATAACTGAAAACTCACCTACCTGTGTTTAGTCATCTGTCTATACAAACTAGGACATTTGCGAAGTACACCTAAATTTAGGGGTACAGATAGTTTTTGGGTGCTGCACTGCCTTACGTCAAAAGTTAGTAAGTCTGCCACTGGCAAAAGAAATGCAATCCCAACATTAAGTGTTAGTAAATCTGGGCCAAAGAGTCATTTCTGGGGCTATTAACCTTAAGGTTTCTACTTATTTCTTGTCTGTAGAATGCAAGATACAACCTAGGCCCTCCTAGGTGGACAAAGAATCCTCCTGGTAATGTCACCCAAACCCTCCCAGCCCCCTTCCCCCCTCCCCCCCCTCCTCCCCTCCCCCCAGAGATACAGATACTGGTAACTGCGGAGGGCTGGTGTCCAGAGCATCACCAGTGTGGTCTTAGACATGAGGAATTACAGAGGGAAAACAGTAATTCTGGGATGATGGGTCCAAAGAATTGTTTAATTTTTCCTGGATATTCACCTGGATGTTTCAGGTGCTTTAGGCACTTGAACTCAACATGTGACAATAAAGAGATCTGCGATGCTACTGCGGGGCTAATAATTCTGAGGGGCCAGTAACTGCTTTTACCGGCCCCTTCGGAATTAAGAGGTCACTTTTACTGAGTGCCCTAGAAGACATTACAAATGCACAAACCAATGTAACCTTTCAAAATCTGTTGTTGGAAGGCCTTTTAATGATGCTGAGCCGAACCCAAAGTCACCAGTCCATGTCAACATTTTAAAATATTTTTAAGATGATTGTAATTGCATTTGTATAGCGCTTACTACTCCTGATGAGGCGTCAAAGCGCTTTTCGGCGAGTAGCACACTACTCCGGGACCCATAGAGGATTCGTGTTGAATTAGTATAGTGAAACATGCAAGTAAATTTTAAGTGGTAGATATGTTAGTCAGTTATTTGGATTCAGAAGGATAGCAGAAGGATAGAAGAGGAAAAAAGGTTTGTAATTATATAGCGCTTCTTAAGATGATACATTTCCCATTGATTGGAATCGTTTGGTTTGATTAACAAGTACTGTTTTTTTTACGATGGAGTGTGCTTCGAGTTAGAACATTAAGGGGCATATTATCAAGAGATATATAGCACCGAAAAAGCGGCGATTTTTTTATCTCAATATAATCAAGGACATGCTAACAAGCGTTAGCATGTGTTTCCTTGCGACTTTGCATGTCAGTGATCAATATCGCTAATGACATGCAAAGTAGGCGTTCCTGAGTACAACTACATGGGAATCCTCGTTAACACGGCTTCGCGATATTAGCAAGCCATGCAGCAGACCCGCGAAGCGATAAAAATAACCGCGCTAATCGCGGTTATCGCAGGAATGTAATGCCTGCTTTAAAAGTGACTTAAGCATACTGATAATGGGAGGTGGATTGCCAGGTTAGGTCCACACTCCCCTATCAGCAAGCATCTCCTTAGCGCTGTGAAATCATCGCTGGATTTCACATGCTATTCCTGGGAATCGGCCTCTATCGCTGCAATTAAATCGCCTGTTAGCAAAACGTTGATAATACGTCGCTAACACGGCGATGCAATCCAGCGATAGAGTAAATCGCGCTAAGCGAGATTTGCGATAATTATCGCATCTCCTCAATAATATGCCCCACAATTCGTAAAATGACCAAAAGTCGTTCACCAGATTTTTAATGTATTAACACGCTTTTCCGTTCAATAGAAATCTCAGCCCAAGAGCTATGTTTATCTATTTCAGACATTTTGGCGTGAGAATCCGTTTATAACAAAGCTGCAGAAAATGAACTATGCTGTTGGCAGACACATTAAACATGCTGTAAAGTAAATGATTATGGACACTGAATGTTCAGTATTTATTCATGCAACACACTAACCCAATATCAACGGAGTGTCTTAGAAATACAACAAAAGAACTATAAGAGGAAGGGTTTTTTCATAAATTATTTGTTTATCACTTTATTTTAACTTTACAGGCCAGGACATTGCACCACTCATGTGAACAAACTTTAGGCAATGACAGCAGGTACATCTGGTTGAACACATATTTAAAAGACTGAGATTACAATAGGAGCTCCCCAAGCTCGCCTTCACATTACCACCATAAATCACACCATAGCAGTCAAAAATATATCCTGTCTCATAATGACTTGAATATGACTTTGCCCATGGTCAGTATATAATTTGTAGAAGAATACATGCAGGTGCCCAAAGCTCTTCGCAGAGGCCTGTTGCGGCACTGGCACACCAAATACCAAAGCTGCATAGTCTGGAATCCACTCATGCCTGCTTAATCGACCACCAGACTCTGCCTGCCCCTTTATCTCACTCTTGCAGGTTTCGCTTACTACCTTTGTAACGAGTTTTCATACTTTCTCTTTCTTCTTCTTTCCCCTTTGTACATTTTTTCCTGTCCTGCGTGCGGGAAACGTCCGATGAACAAAAATAAGTGCCGGTGGAGCCCACCGATAACCACCAGCTCAAAATAAGTACTACGCATGGTCGGCAGCTTTATCAGCCAACATTCATATTTGGCTCAGGAGGTGGTTCTCATTCCTTCTAGGAATATCGTCCCCTCTGGGTAAAAAGACAGCACTGCAAAATTGTTGATATGTCTCAAAGGCGTGCTACCACAGGGAACATGTTTATGAACATATTATCCATGTTGTTATAGAATACTAAACCCCCCATCCAAGCTGACCCTTTCGTAACTGGGTAGTGTTGTGAGAACCATTTTTAGGTCTCGCCTGAGCCAGCGCATGCGCTGCACTGGCGAGACATTTATTAAACGGGCTTTTAAAAGTCCGACCACACGCTTTTCCTGGCCTCGAGCTTGCGGTTACTCGCACGAGCACACACGCAGCCGCCATCTCGCCTTCCTCGTGCACCCTTACAGCGCGCCTCGTTCCTCCCCCACCACAGAGCGTGTTCTCGCAATCACTTTTGCTTTGATCGCGATCACTTTCACAGCCGCGCAATCACTTTCGCTTTCTCCCCGATCGTGATCACGATCACTTTCGCTTTCACGGCCGCGCAGCTGTTACTTTTACGGCCGCACGGCCAATGCTTGATAATTATTTCGTTTGAATTCATAACGTTTACAGAAATCCAAACATCTTCTAAGATTGTTGCAAAATCCAGAGGTCTAAAGTCTCATCTAACTGGCTGTGTTGGTGTGAGGGAGTGAAGGCAGAGCACAGCGGTGCAAACTAGACACCATATTACTTGCTTACTCAATGGTTCATGAACAAGGTTAGAAGTTCAGTTGCTTGATAGAGACTGGGTGAGTTTCTTTATAGCAGACGCCTCCAGGTGGGGTGTTCCTTACTCTGGGTCTCTGAGCTGTGAATTGGCATCTGCCTTCTGAGCAGCTCTAATGAGGTAATGTGGTGTAATTTTTGATTAGCTGAGCTAGGAGATGTGTTGAGTCATAAGGTATATTGATGAAGCATTCTGTTGTCTTTCGCGTGGATTCCTTTTCCGGGTGAGGAAGAGCGACGCCAAATGAGAACCCTGAAGTTTGGGGAGGATCGGGTCCAAGGATTTCTTTCTCGTTGTGCGAGTCTTACCACACTGTTTAACCCCACTTCTAAAGGGAAAAGCTAATGTCTTCACTTTTGGGTAACCTCTTTATTTGCTAATATTTCATGCACAAGACATTTTCAGGGGACATTAAAAGCAGTTACTGGCCCCTCAGAATTATTAGCCCCGCAGTAGCATCGCAGATCTCTTTATTGTCACATGTTGAGTTCAAGTGCCTAAAGCACCTGAAACATCCAGGTGAATATCCAAGAAAAATTAAACAATTCTTTGGACCCATCATCCCAGAATTACTGTTTTCCCTCTGTAATTCCTCATGTCTAAGACCACACTGGTGATGCTCTGGACACCAGCCCTCCGCAGTTACCAGTATCTGTATCTCTGGGGAGGGGGGAGGGGGCTGGGAGGGTTTGGGTGACATTGCCAGGAGGATTCTTTGTCCACCTAGGAGGGCCTAGGTTGTATCTTGCATTCTACAGACAAGAAATAAGTAGAAACCTTAAGGTTAATAGCCCCAGAAATGACTCTTTGGCCCAGATTTACTAACACTTAATGTTGGGATTGCATTTCTTTTGCCAGTGGCAGACTTACTAACTTTTGACGTAAGGCAGTGCAGCACCCAAAACTTATCTGTACCCCTAAATTTAGGTGTACTTCGCAAATGTCCTAGTTTGTATAGACAGATGACTAAACACAGGTAGGTGAGTTTTCAGTTATTTTAGTGCTAGGTTTGTGAGTAGCCCTTATCAGGAAACCTCTCAGTTAGCACTTAATACTGTGTGCAAGGATTGTATTTAATTACCCGTACTGCTTCGTTGTTTTTTTCTATGTTGGTGAGTGCTTGAGCCAAGATATTGTGTGCCCTTCGATTGATGCAAAATTGTAGTCCTTCTGCTGTGTTTTGGTTGTGTCCCGATTTTTAGTGTTCAAAATCTGGTCACTCTATATGGGCATCAGCTCTTTGCGGCAGCAAGTGTATTTTCAGTTAGACAAATCAGCCAAAATCCTAAAAAATAAAAACAATGCAAATTTGTGTGTTTTTCCTATAACAGACACGCTCTAACTTTAATCTACATGGTGCATAAATGGCTCTAAATCAGTTCTTCCCCTGCCTACTGCTCTAAATATGCTTCAAGCTATATGCAGTTCATATCAAATTTAGCTAAATTACATGCCTACTTATCAAAACATAAGCAGCATTCAGGGTGAGGTCTCGACCTACTGTGCCACTGTAGTAAACAATTCTGCAGCACAATGCACTCTATTATTCCCTGTGTTAATGAGGGAGACTCATTTAATTCAGATAGTGCTAGAGGCACCATTTTCTGAACTGATGCTTCAGCAGCGAGAGTATTCCTGTTAGGTCTTGCCTGAGACTGGAAACATCCTTTGTTTACAGCGCCGATGTTACAACGCGTTGACATTACAACGCGGTTGTAACAACGAAACTACCATTACATCGCAATGCCATTACAATGCACATGCTCAAATGTTTGGTGTTTTCCAATTTCACTGGTAAATGCATCTGAACCAGGTCTGGTGGCTAGAAGCATTAATGTCTTCACTTAAGAACCCTGTTGTTCACCTCATAACAGCAAGCTCAAACCCTGCGGGGGTTTAGTCAGTCTTTCATCCTTCCGAGGTTGATAAATGAGTACTATTGAGTTGGGTGACAATAGACACCTGTTATTCAGCGCCAAGATGCCACAGGGTGGGAACGTTCGTTTTTACAAATACACAGGTTGTATTTTGTTTTAAACCCTGAGGTTTGTTTGCTATTTTTATACTTTCTTTTTCACCTCCAAGAGGAATCTAGCGTTTTGTCATCCCACTGTCTCAGTTCTTTGTCTTTTTTGAAAACACTACACCTTTGACATTTGTAACCTGCTCTTCATAATTAACACATGTTTAAGAAGCCAATTTTAAATTGAAGTGGTGCAACTAAGAAATGTTGTTAAAATTGCGACATTGAATTGAACCACATATAATTAAATTAATTTGGAGGTTTTCAAAAGTGTACTTAAGATTTGATGTTTTACTGATCTGCCGTTCTCTAGCTAAGTCAGCACATTTTTAGTTAAATAGACTGTTTCACATTTTTCCAGTGGCTAGCGTGGCCCTCGTATCACGTAGCAAGTTGTTTAACTTCCGAGTTTAGTTTATTGGATCCTGAAGGAGGCAGTTTAGGCCACTCTTGTAGCCACTTGCACATATAGATTTGCAACCAGCATTACAGGTTGGGGATTGGTTAGGAACTTATACTCACCATAGACCAGTGGTCTTCAAACTTTTTGCTGTCGAGACCCCCTTGTCAAACCTTCTTAGGTGTAAGGACCCCTTCAGACAAAATTTTCTAGAAACTGGTTCTCCACATCATCTATCGATAACTATAAATGCCCCTGTTATACCTGCCATCTTTTGGCATGTTGCCCCTGTTTTTTTCCTTTCTGACCTAGTTTTGACTCTGTTTTTGCTGGTTCAGTGTCTCTGCGCACTTTCACACTGCTGTTCAGTGTTAAGGTGCAAGTGCTCCTATTGTACATTCTATTATGGATTGGTTTTTCCATGATTGACATGTTTGACTTACTAGTAAGTCCCTAGTGAAGTGCATAGACAAAGGTGCTAAAAACTTTGTTTTCAAGACAAGAAGGACAAATGTCGCTACAGCGTTCCCAAATTGCCTGGCATGTTGTCCTCTTCTCTGACAGGAAGGACACATTTTGATACAGTACAGTTCTTTCTAGCCAGACATTGCACCTGGGATTTCTTAGGAACTAATACAGTTATTCTGTCATTTGCCTCGTCGTCTTATGATGTAAAAATTAAAAGATTGTCCATTTCAGGGAGCTTAACACTGGTTACGTTAGAGGCAAGAAATCTTACAAATTAAGATTTGCGATTCCCCTTTTTTGTCAAGCCTGTCAGACAGCAAAGGTGTCCAGTTGGAAAAGACCTAATGTGAACGTACCATTAACTAACAGTGGGTCTACAGTCAGTCCATTGCTTACAATTGGTTGGCTTTACTGTCTGTCTCATTTGCTTGCTTCTTTGATGGTTTTCCTTGGCCACCATGTTTTTGTCCCTCCCTTGGAGCGTAGCCTCATTACCATCTTTTGACTTCCACTGCTCACTTTTAAAGAACTACTTTATTCTTTTTGTTTAAGCACTCCATGAGTATGTGTGTTTTCCAGCTCTTCCTCGTGTGCTTTTACCCATGCCAAATACCCACCTCCTATGATCAGTGTTGCTGTCTCCCTTGTGTATCAAGCTCTCTTCTGTACTTTTCCCCTACCAAGGTCTCCTTGTGCTCTGTGTTGCTTTTTCACTCGTGTTCTACTCCCTTTTTGCTCAGTCTTGTGCTACTTTTTCTCTCCTCTAGCCCCACTCCATGTTGCTTCCCCCTTCTTCTCCTACGTTGCTCCCACCCCAGCAGTCTTATTTTTTTAAGGGGGGGGGGAGGGACAGGGCAGGAGTGGAACAGGGAGCAAATTGCTCCAAAAGCCACTCCGCTTTAAAAATGCTTTTGTGCTACTTCTATTTCATTTGAATTATTTTTATTTACCAATGGTTCTTAGATTGTAAATAAAAAAAAATTTTAAATGGTGCGTGCATCATTTTTGGGCATGTGCATGCGTAATGACCCATGCATAGTGAGAGAAAGCTCAAATATTGTAATGCATGATCTAGAATTCAAATAGTCCTCACTAAATCTGGCATACATATATATGTACTTTTTGTGACTGCAATGCACATATATTCTAGGCAGTAGTTTATTGTTATTTTCCTTTTGCATAATAATGTGCATTATAATTAGCTTATTAATGCAGACATGTACCACATGTTCAGCTATTTAATTCACCAATAGGGGGTAGTTTTATTTTGGTGCCCGTGCAGATTCTCTATCCCAGTGCGACCCTGATTGTAGGCAGCCGAGCTCACTAGCAATTCCTTTGATATTTTATAAATACCAGGCAGTTGGGTTATACCTGCTGGGTGTTTGGACACATAACGAACTGGAAAAAGGAAGTTCAATGTGTTTTCACTACCATAATTAAGCTGATTGTAGGTGTCTTATCATGCATGTCCTTGAGTTTCAGTTGGTGATTTTTAATATGTACATTTTCAATTATTTTTGTTTGCTAGACACTCATGCTAGTGTCCAGAAGGGAGTTTTTGACACTTGAAGTAACAGTATATGGTGTAGCACCCAGGATAATGTGCTGCATGGCAAAATACTTAAAAGGTCCAAAAAGCGAAACCTATTGGCTATGCCAATGCTTGTTTAGAGTGGGAGTGCTGGCTATCAACATCACCCGACTTAGGTGCCTTGATTTTACTTTGCATGTCTCTGATACCTATTTTCAGATATGTACTTTGTAAATCAAGCACGCCTACATATGTGTTAGAAATCCTCTGAAGTACAATGGCCCTCTCCTTTCACCTGTGCCCCAGCAACATTGTCACTAGTTAAAATTATAAACTACTAAAAGTACCAGAAATAAATAGTAAACACAACTCTACATTTTAAAACATTTAGCAGCACTTTTTTTGCACGAAGTTGCTTGTCATGAGACAGTTTGTATTTGTACCAATAGTAAATGTTTCACGCCTAATAACTAAATGCATAATTAAGGAAGCTTCTTAGTAAATGCTTCGCCATTAGGAATATATGGGAGTTCTGCAGTACCTCCCTCACTGTCGACTTCCAGCATCACTAGAAACAGGCTCGCCCCCCATCCCATCGCCATCCTCTTTTTGGCCAATAGCAAGGCTAACCCAGTTCTTTAATTTGTAAAGAAAAACTGTAGGTGCCAGGGCCCTCGTCAGGAGGCCCCTGCAGACTGCACCACCCATTGCCCCTGCCGGCGCCATCAATGGCAGAACCAACACAACTACTAACCATCACACACCCATTAAGTGGGACATCGGACAATTCCAGATCCCTAAAACCACATGAATGGCTTGGGCAGCAGGTATTGTCATTGTAACGTACACTGAATTAATTAACAACTGTTTTCGTGCTCCTCTCTCACTTAGACAAACAGCTCCACTATGTGGCCAACTGTCATAAGTGCCGGTGTTGACAATTAAGTAGGGTGCTGAGGTTGTACGTTTTAGGTCTTTTAGTTAATTTGGGTAAAACATTTATAATGAAGTGTAAGAGGTGATATCCGAAGCGCCGCAGTCTTATGATTGGTAAAAGATACACAATTGATGGACGAAATGCAGAACAAATCAAAACATTCTCCCCCACTCAAGAGATCTGGGTTAAATCCATCATTCTTTTGCTCACCATGCCAGACCAGTTTAGACCTGGCCATATGCAAATCAGTCTTGACCCTGTACCTCATGGGAACAGTCCAGCCGGAACTGCCAAGCCATGTCCTCCCTGGACCGGAAACAAGCATCCTAGGACCGGTTTCAGGGTTTCACCCCTCTTCAGCCAGTATAGCTTGAATCCAATGGAACAGTGATCCCGGTACCTTCGTCAATTGTGTGTCTTTTGCTTTCTCGCCCTAAGTGCGCCAGTTATGCCCAGACATGGGTCCTGGGCTCACTGTGCCACTGGAATCAAGCTATCCTGGCTGAAGAGGGGTGAAACCCCGAAACCGGTCCTAGGATGCTTGTTTCCGGTCCAGGGAGGACCTGGCTTGGCAGTTCGGGCTGAACTGTTCCCATGAGGCACAGGGTCAAGACTGATTTGCATATGGCCAGGTCTAAACTAGGGTGGCATGGTGAGCAAAAGAATGATGGATTTAACTCAGATCTCTTGACTGGGGGTGAATGTTTTGATTTGTTCTGCATTTCGTCCATCAATTGTGTGTCTTTTGTCTTATGATTGGTGGCACAAAGATCAATTATACCTCCTCATTTTCTTTTTTGGGTATCTTATTTGAGAAGTGTGGGTCTTGGAAACAGGCTATTAACTCTAGGAAGTTACATTTCATGAAAGTACTGTGCTGAGCACTGGAAACCACTGGCTCAAATTAAGCACCGCAAGCTACTAACAAAACAATAAAAACATATCCTATAAACATGGCACGTGAAGAGATCAAACAGAGTTTGTTAGTCGCTGAAACTGGAGAGAAACAATAATATACTGTTTCTTTTTAGATAAAAAGAGGGTAGGTACCAACTAAGCATCTGGAGAGTGGAGTTCCATGTTTTAATTTTCTTTACTTCTTTGCCTTTGGGATGCTGAGGCTAAGGGGGGGCATGTTTATTGTCTGTCTATGGGCTTCTGGCTGGAAATGATTGTTGGGTAGGGAGGGTTTTTGCTTGAAATTAATTGATCTCTAAGTAACGGAGTTGATTTTGAATTTGCGGCGGGTGAAATGTAGACAGTGTATGGAGCACAGTATTAGAGAATAGTAAGGGGGAATTTTGGTCAGATTTCTTAACCTGTAGGACCAGTAGAGCTGTAGAGTGCTTAACCCCTTCCCCGCTCATGACGGAACCACTCCGTCATGAGCCACGGTTGCGCTGTGCTCATGACGGAGTGGTTCCGTCATGCTTCGGCCGTTGGCGGGCGCTCCGCCCACGCGGCGCTAATTCCCCGCATGTGCAGGCGATTAGCGCAGTGGGCGGAGACGTGACGGAACCACTCCGTCATGAGCACAGCTCAACCGTGACTCGTGACGAAGTGGTTCCGTCACGAGCACAGCGGACCCGCAACTGCCCCCAAACCTCCCCAGCGCCGCGGCGGAATTCCTGCTGCGGCGAAGGGGTTAAATGTTTTTCACAATCTCTGCACCCATATCACAAAGAGCTGAGCTGACTCAGGGCGGAGTAGAGAGCTAGTTTTTCTTTGCTTTGCATGTGTTACATTGATACAAATATCTCAGACTTTCACAGAGTTAATGCA
This sequence comes from Triturus cristatus, assembly GCF_964204655.1. Lineage (NCBI taxonomy): Eukaryota > Metazoa > Chordata > Amphibia > Caudata > Salamandridae > Triturus > Triturus cristatus. Next base: position 967,614,098 of record NC_140589.1, read on the forward strand.
TGAGTCAGCAACAGAGAGAACCCCTTGCTCACTGTTTGCTACTTGTGCTGTCTGCATTTCGTGTATTAATTCAGACAATTTACAAGGTATATGTATTAACTTTAGACACCTCAAACACAAACAAACGGGCTTAGTTTGCTGAACCAGAGCAGCTTTTCACACTACAACCCTAAGGGTCAGATGCACAAAGCGTTTTCAATTCGGTATCCAGTCGCAAACTGGTTGCCAATTGCATGAATGGCATTTTCAGGTGTACAAAAGACATTTGCTTCACTATTGAATCTGAGTTTCTGCGACTACAAATAGCGAGTCACTTTTTACATTTTTGTATTACTGAGATGCTACTTCAATGTGAGGAGCATTCGCAAAATGCGACTGGCAACAAATGGTTGTTTTGCACATGTAATTTAATACCAAATTGAAACAGGTGGTAACAAAGTGTAACCTATATAAACAGTCTCAGAATACTTCAGCGTTGCCCACAATGGCTACTTTTTACCTGATGACAAGGAGGATGCAGCTACTGGCTCGATTGCAGAGGAGGAGACAGGGTAGGATTTAGTGAGTTCCACTTTTCCAACAGATAAAGGATATTTTTGATAAACACAGACAAAGTAGTACAGTTATTTTAGATCTCACAGAAATTAAGAGACAGCTGGAGAGAAACACTCTCAGGAGCAATTCTATTCCCACCTATGAGCAGGTATTATGCTCACTTCACCTCTTAGTCTCCTGTAGCTACTAAGGTGGGATTGCTGTAGCAGGTGGGGTTCCCCCAAGTGCAAAATCCAGGTTTTTAGAGCTTTTCTGGATGCTATGTTAATGAGAACGCATTTGCATATTCATTTTCCTAGCACTACAAAGGACATACAATAAAGTACTTTGAAATTATATAAGATTGAACAATTCCCAATTGTCATGGTTGTATTGATGGAACTCATTTTCCTATATGCCGACCATCTAACATCTGACAATGAGAATAGTTTTTGAAATAGGAAGAATACTCATTCACTAAACATCCAAGTGGTCTATGTTGCCTCCAATTTAATCACAGATATTGTGTCAAAATTCCTAGGAAGCACCCATGATTCATTATGTTTAGGCATTGTGGGATTTAAACATATCTTCTTGGAGAAGGTTCTGAAGACGATAATTTACTTGGCAGTTTCTATCACATTTACTAATCGTCTTCCAGTTTATTTGGGAATTAATACATCTTTTTACATTGAAGCTGACAGCGATTATGCTTTGCGTTCATGGATCTAGCCACCTTTCATTAGCGCTTCAAAACAAAGGGTGTTTCATTACAAATGCTGCTCACAAATGAGAATGGTCTGTGATAGGAGGACATTTGAACTGCTCAAAAGTTATTTTCTCTGTCTCCATAAGAGTGGTGGTGCCCTACAGTGTATACTTGAATGAATGTCTTCACATATGTTAAATGAAAATTCCAACATGAGTACATTTACAACATTTTAATGTGTGCATTTATCACGACCAGCAGTAGGTCTTTCAGATGTTGTTGACCCTGCACTTCCCTCAACTCCACCGCAAGAACGACCGTGAAGCAGGCTCATAGCCTTTGTCACAGAAATCCCACTGATACCGGACAGGTATTACCTTTCCCCAGCCCCCAATTACAACTTGCTGGGTTTGCAAATCTTCTACTTCATTTGTCAATTCTACAAGGCCCCTGCAACATATGCCTTCAAGCTGACCGGATGGAGAGATAAGGCTGAAGTCGCCCATGCAAGGCTCTTTATAGAGCGGCTCAATCCGTCTATATAGACTAAGTACTTATGTTGCAAATGCTTTAGGATTAAACATTCCTGACTTAACTGACCACATAAATTATGAATTGCTTCTGTTATAAGGTCCACTTTGTCATCCAGGGACCTTTGGCTTTCCTCTGTACTATTAGCTAAATGTTGCAAGCCATGTTTGATGCTTCTTTCAAAGCACACTCATTTTTTATTTAGATTTTTTATTTGTATGTGTTGTAAGTGCTGGTTCCTCAATACTGAGGCCTCTAAACTTCCAAATGATTGTTCCCAGAGTGAACAGCTCTGGTGGACTGTGAACTCAAAACACCATGATGTTGAATACTACTTCTCCTGAGCAGTTGTCTGAGTCTCACTGCTGGTATTTCCTTTTCGGTTTGTGTACCTGTCTCCACAGCTTCTCCAACAAACTTTGTATAAGCGCAAACTCGTGGAGAGGAACATTGTGACTGCGGTGGAGTCTGGTTCATTGCCTTCATCTGCAGGAATATATGTTTAAAAATGCAGTTACAGTTATTTCGATGAATATATATAGAAGATATGTATAACATGGGATTCACTTTTTTAATGTAAATTCATTTTAAGTTTTGTTAGACTTTGCCTAAATTGAGCTACATCTCCCTTAATGCCTTATCAAAGTAAATTGAAAATGTGTGATATAGTTTTTGCTATAAACCTTATGCTTTCATTTGATACATTTATTGTTAATTATTTACACATTTCTGAACATGTAGTTTATGGATTATGTGTTAGGAATGTAGAGCTGTTATTTTTTACACTTACGTTTAGCTATATCTGCTGCAGGTGATGTGTCTGTTGCTGAACCCACACACACTTTCAGATTCCAGAGCTGACTCAATCAACTCCTCAAGGGGGAATGGTAGAGAGGGGGGCCGCCCTCCTGTTGCATGGGCCTCATGTTGACACCTTCTACTCGGTCCTTGATCATGGATCAAACTACCCTTTTCGGATTTAATCTGTTATTCTCTCTGTAACCCCAACAGAGTTAATCCACTCCTGTATGAAGACCACAATTTTCACCTTTTTAGGCTTCTGCTGCAGAAAGTGATGGTTCGCCAAACATCTCATCACGATGTGCAACACATTCCTCTGTAAGAATTTTCAAATCTTCTTCTGAGACTTTTAAGTTTCTTTTCCTGCCTCCTGCTTCCTTCTCAGGGTCCTGCTGAGGTATTGTCTTGATTTCTAACAATGGATGGTTCAAAATATTGGTGATTTTTGATGGACTGGGAACATGAGTCTCCAACCTCCGCGATCTCCAGTCCTTTTCATGAGCATGTGGTGTGCTACTCGCTGTGTGTGAGGTCATCATTCTCTGCCATAAGCGGACTTTCAGTAATTGTTACTCAATTTGCAATTTATCGAATCGCTAAGTGCGATTCTGTAAATTTATGAATGTGAATAATACCGAATCAGTAAACATTTACTTAACACTATGGTACATACCAAATAGTGATTCCTAATTTTCAATTCGATAAATATCACAAATTACAAATCGCTATTCAGGAGCTCCGTGCATCTGGCCCTATGTAGTTAATTTGCAAGTTCAAAGAGTAATGCATTTATTTCGTCTGAATGCCACATTATTAGGAATTTCACAGCCGCTCTTAGGTCCGGAGTCAGCTTCACTTGTTGATTTCCCTTAGGAGGTATAAATGGCAAGAAGCTATTTTGTCATGTCAAAACTATTTTCCCCGTAATATTTTAGTGAATTAAACAGCCCATATTTAGCATTTAATTCATTTTAAATATTGTGTTGTGAAAGTGAGTACCTTACTAATTGATTTTTATAAGTAACATATTTTATTACAGTTGTGTATCACATGGAACCTGGCTACAGTTTAACAATGCTGTTTTATACCGAACTCAGGAGCACAGCTTTCAATGGTGCAGCAGGAGTAGTGGCACCAGGGCTCATGGAGCCATAATAATAATTGTGAGGGGAGAGGAGTTGGCCTAACTGCTAGGGCGGTCGATTTCGAACCTGGGGAACTGGGTTCGAGTCTCGGCAATGACGCTGAGCATCCTGTGATTCTGGGCAAATCACTTAATCTCCCCGTGCCTACCGAAAATGAATGTGTCCTCATGTAACGTAACTGGTGCTATGTAAAGCGCTCTGATACCCAATTCGGGTCAAGTTCGCGCTATATAAAACTCTGTTAAAAAAATAAAAATTGTGTTTTACTATCCCAGGAGCAGTCAAAGTACCATTTCCCTTTCTTTGCACCAGTGTCCAAGGCATCCTTGCTACGCTACTGACAAAACTAGATTTATGGAAATAGAAAAAGCTGATCTTGTGAAAGCGTCTTGTTAAAAAATAGTAGCAAACACCTATTGAGCATCAACACCTTCTCCAGGGTAGATTTTGTTTCCTGTACAACAAAGTATGAGGAAAATCTTCATATGCATTTTTATTAAATTGTAATGAGATAGGGGCTTCTTTGTTGCCTGAAGTATTAGGAGGGAGATGAGTATACATACTGATGTTTCTGAATCTGAAGTTTCCTCATCTAAGTGAGCAGGGTAGAAGAGACCAACTCTCTGGGGTGGGTGATATGATAAGGGGGTTCGCTGTCTATCTGAAAGAGGACCATGCAGATACTTGTCAGTTCTATTTTCTGCTGCAACCACTTATAAAGCCCACAATGGTCTAGCGAAAGAGCTAGAGAGCAGTTTGCTCACCAGGATTTAAAGATCGAAGTCCTTGTGACGGTCGAATGTAATCCACCAGGCAGTAATGCGTGGGCAAGGAGAGATTACAGGATTACTGTCTCTGTCCAGGTTGATTAAAAAAAGTGCAAAATTGTTTATCCACCATTTTCCCAAACTATTGCCCCACAGTTGTTTTGTGGCAGGTGTTGGCCATGTGGTTATCCTAGGGTGGCTAGGAATATCTTATACATCACCACATGCCAATCGATATTGGGGAGACCAGTCATTATTGTCCTAGACAAGACCAATAGTTTCCTCTTGGGCAGTGTATATTTTTTCACAGTCAGCAACATAATGGCAAGCCAATATCTGTTGCCGGCAGTACAGGGAAGGTGCTGATTTGCAAGGAGACAACCCACGCAAAAAAAGGCTACATCGGCTGACTAGGGTAGGCCCATGTAGATAAGGGACTCCGATGATTGGGAGTACCAGCCATTATAGTGGGCATATGTCTAATAGGTTGAGAGGTCCTTCTCATCATTAGCCCTCATATGGCTTGAAGACAGCTCCTTACATTATGATGCCCTAATTCTTTCAATAACTTCTCCTAGAGTGGAAAGAACTTGTGTGGGTAACGGGGTCATTTTTTTTCTTATCTTTCTGAAAAGTTTTGGATCAATCTACTATCAAGCATTATGTCAAAACTGAATAATTTTCCTTCTGAAAAAATGATTAAGTGTTTAATTTAGAGTTTGACAGACAGGGTATTCCATTGCACACACAATAGAGTACTATCTGTTCGCCCGTTGGTTCTTTCAATGGAAAGAATCCTCTGGTGGGCTGACTGAGTAGGGGCCTCTGGAGGAAGGGCATTATATCGCCGACCCTATTTAGGATGAACACTTAATGTCCTTTTTTTAGGTCTCGCTGAGTCAGCGCATGCGCTGCTCTGCGAGACATTTTGTAAGCGGGTTTTAAAAGTGCTACCAAAGGCTTGGCCACCAGCTTGCGATTACGCGCACAAGAGCGCGCGCCTCGCTCCGCCTCTCCAATGCCGCGCGCCTCGCTCCACCCCTCCCCGACCACAGAGCGCGTCCCCGCGATCGTGATCGTTTTCACGGTCTTTCGCGCACTTGTTCTGTTGTGCAAACGAAGTGCTGTAATCTATGTTGTCTAGTAATCTAATCTTTTTTTCTTTCTATAAGATGCGTAATTCGTTGCCCTGTTTTGTATGCCTACAAAAATCAGTTCCTGCCATCGGACGATTAAATGCTGCTTAGCATGCAAAAAAAATTTTTTTCTTTCATCCACATTCCCTTACCTCACAAACTGAATGCGTCACCGGCTAGCACACAAACCACATTGCCTTGCCTTTCATGTTCTTGCCTTGCACTCTTTAGCACTTTTACCAGCACTATTCCTCAATTCGGGGTCGAGTTAGGCGCCACCTACCTTTCGACCATGGAGGCGGGCCCAAGCGACTATTTTATCCATTGTTGGTTATGGAGCCCAATGACATACTCTGTTGAGTATTCCTATTGGGCATCGTGGCTGTCAGTAGTGACCCCGGAAACACCGTGGCGCTTCCTTAGCCAAGCTAGCATGAGAGTAAAGATGCTGGGAACGCTGTTTTAGGATAGTTTGCTGGCATGAATATACGGTTTGATGCGGTTAGCAGTCTCAGAGTGTGCCCGAGTTCTGCTGGTCAACCTTCTCCAATTTGTCTCGAATATTCGTTCAGGTTGCTAAAACTTGAGCATGACTAATCAGATACAGGTTCTTTGAACACACCTCGGCTTGACTGTACTTCAGAGAAACGCTCTCAATTCCGTTTTGTGAACACCGTAGGTTTTTCACCCTCGCCACTTTTGTATTACCACTGTTATTGCGTGCATTTCAACATTCAGAAAACGACAAGAGGATGATTTTTTTTTTGTTCCCTCATAGACTTGGGAGAGAGATGACTTGTTAAGAGGATTGGTCGGTAACGACGGGCAAGGAAAAGAGGACTTCTGTAATCATATCGATATTTTCCTAAAAGAGGGAGTGGCTTTAGTAGGGAACATTGGTGTGCTCATCCCTTTGTATCTTGTTGACAATCGGATCTACAACAGTGTATGCCTTCTCACACTGCTTTTAAATAACTTTCTTGTGCAATGTGCCCTCTGGCGACTGAGACACCGCCCCGCCTATTGTGTGTGAGCAGTTTACTCATTGGACGGCACTCTGCTTGACTTACCAGCCCAGGGCGTCGTGGCTGAAGTCATACTCCTCACTTCTTCGCTTTTCATCGGGCCACTGCGGGGATGCCTCTTCAGTACTGGAAGCACTACCCCCAAGCTCTCAGAGTCAGCCAATGGATGCCGGCTGCATGTGGGCGGGCAGTTGCCTCTCCACCGTTGGGTGGCAGGTTGTGCGGATTGCCATGCATGTAGAGGGCTGCCATGCAGTATTTGGGTGTGCGGGCTGGTGCAGTATTTGGGTGTATGGACTGCCATGCAGTATTTGGGTGTGCCGCCCAAGAACCATCGTCACCATTGTAAAAGGCAAAATAGTACTGCAGCACCTGGCATTCTCACATGGTTTACTGGGCAGAGTCTATGAACTTTGGTTCATGTCACACGGACCCACCCACCAACTCTTTCTTAATAATGGGGTCCCACATGTTTTCCCCCAGGAGTGGTACGCCCTTCATGTTGCGCACGCATAACACTACAGGCATCAGCCATCAAAAATGAGAGGCATTTACGAATAAGATTTGAGTAATCCAACCTAAAATGAGAGCACGCAGAAAAGCTTTCAAAAAGTGTGGCACTAGCACACATCACTGCCTGACATCCATTGTTTTCGAAAAGGACTCGATCGAACCGAGAACAGGCTGGATTACTAGAATCTACAAATTTGAGCATATGAATATGATTTCTTTTACTATTCCTTCTGATTCTGAAATGGCTCCCAACAGACATCGGAGGTAAAGTGTAAGTGCATAAACGTGAGGCAGAACATAATCCATAATCTGCTTTAAGAAAACATCCATACTTGAAACTCAGAGACACCTGAAATATAGGTGTGTTTAACCTATACTTCTACGAAAGCTGGCATAAATCTTGATTAACGGATGCTGCTCCCCTAACCTAACCTACATTCAGTTCAAGACAAGCTGACGAAATGGTCTCTGTTGAATCTAATAATGAAAAGCATCAATAATTGGCCCCTCCTCTCTTAGAAACAGGAACAACAAGAAGAAATTTCCATGACTGCCATTCTTCCTGACTATAATACAACATTCATCACCTGGAATTAAGTTAATATGATCTGAAAGAAAAAGATCAAGTGGCATGAAGTCAGGCCATTACATATTTTAGAACAAGCATTGGCATAGCCAATAGGTCTCCCCTTTGGGGCCTTATAAGTGTTTAGTTATGCAGCACAATATCCTTGGTGCAACAACATCAACTGTTGCATGGCTAAGCACTTATAAGGTCCCAAAGGCGAGACCTATTGGCTATGCCAATGCTTGTCTTTACCTAACCACCAGGTCATAGCTGACTTCAGATTTTGCTTGTGCTTACTATATTTTCAGCTGCATGAAGGCAGCAACATCTTATCACAGTTGTTTATAAGGAATATGATATTTATTACTCCAGGTATGCATATCTTGTGTACCTGGAGTATTCTGAGAACCCAGTGTTAGATGGAGGAGTCCTGTTGTGTTTGCCATAATATGTGGGTATTTTTTTCAGTCATGTTGGGATTCCATGCAGTTGCTTAGTGCAAATTTATTGAGCGGTGCATGTAACTGGCGCAAAATTGATTACATGCTTTGTAATACAATATCCCATTAATTTCTAACACAATAAGCAGATCACATTGATTTCATAACCAGAAAGAGTTTACCGTCTGCTGGAAAATAGCATGAAGTTACCTTCCTTTTACACAGATTTAGCAAATCATACTTGAAATTGGAAAGCAACATTGTTTCAAAATAGATTAGCAGATTTCCTTAGTTATTGTGTAGAATTTGAAAGGGATTAGCACCAAAAGTTTCTAATAAAATGCATGTAATATCAATCTAAAAATGCTTAGTTTATTAGTGGAGCCACACATGTGTAATAGTATGCCTATGACAATGTATACTTTTTTTGCTTGGATGGACTTCACCCAAAAATGTGCATTCTGCCTAACAGTAGGCTTCTGTTTCCTCAGCAGCAACAAACCATGTAAATGAAGGGATGGCACATGGTTGTCTTAATTGTGACTGTAATGTTACTAACGCTAACAATATGGTCATACTTTAGGTTAAATTCTGCTTAAGGACTCCAACGTACCCACACAGAATTAGGAATGCCACACACTAAGAAAGAAACCAACATCTCAGCACAATCACACACACCAGCCAGGCAATAACTGCTATTTGGAGACAATAAATAGCCTATTTCTTGGCTTCTGCATGCTTGCCCTTTTTTGAGTGTGAAGTAGTGAAGCCAGAGACTTTCCACAGCCTTCATCAGACACACACCAGGCAATAACTGCAATTTGGACAGAATAAACAGCCTATTTCTTGGCTTCTGCTCGCTTCCCCTTTTTTCTCTGTGAAGTAGTCGAGCCAGAGACTTTCCACAGCCTTCAAGATGCAGACCATTTACCTCAAGAGGAAGAGGGACTGTAAGAAGGAGATAGGCATTGTAGTAATCTTTAAGGTTTCTATCTACACCTCTACAGAAACTACATAGTGTGGTACCTCACCCCCAATGGAGCAGTCAAGGATGTAATCTGGCTGGAGGTCATTGGCAGTGCAAACGCTTTGCAGGTGGAACTGTGTAGCCTGAGGGACATCCAGGAGCGGCCCGTGCAGGTAAGAGCAGAGTGGTGGGGCAGTGGGGACGGGTTGTGTGTGGGGGGGGGGGGGGGCTCCACAGATGACCACAAGGGAATATTAAATAAATAATTAATTTCCCCTTGTCGTCATCGTGAAATCCCGCTCCCTCACCCGGTCCCACCGCTCTACCTGCAGAGGCCGCGGCTGGCGACATCAAGAGAAAATGGCACAATGAGGCAAGGCCTATGAAGGCCAAATTTGCCAAGATGGAGTTGGCTAAGGCTCCATCTGGTGGCGGACCTGGATCATGCCTCTATCTCTTTCTCCTTGACAAACATTTCCTCTCCATCATACCCCTGCTTTGTGGCTCCAATGTTCTAAAGGACAAGCGATCTATTAATCCACAGATTAATACACCCCTACATTTCACCTATCCCATGACTTCCAATTTGTGTCACCCTGTCCAGAAACAGTAGACCTCTCTGTCTACACACACAGACACACATACAACAGAGACAACTGCAACACAGCATATCCTCCCCCTTACACATGGACATATATGTCAGGAAATGCTTGCATTTATCTATTATACCTCTCTTTCCTATAGTCCTTGGGCATATCATACTGCAGGCAGCAAAAGCAATTCTACGAGTGTCTAGACCGCAGCAAGACTGGCACAACCACACATTCCTGTCACCCAGCCAAGTATATGTCACTGCTATAACTTTCAACATTAACCACACACCTTAGATATGTGCAACTTGTATTGTCCTAGCATCCTACTGCCCAAATGAATAACTAGGTTACATGTTTTTAGAAAAGGTTCTACCCTCATTGGACAGTTGACAACGAAAGTACCTCATAACCACCCATTACTACCATTTAGTTGTCACCTTGACAGGTCCTTTGCTACCTACTCCTCAGCCACCTGCCACCACCTCCACTGCTGTACCTGTACCTGTACCTGTGCCTGTACAGCCATCTGGACTGACCTCTAGACACCAGGTGGATGGCAAAAGCTTGCTAAGTCAACACTCATGTCAGCAAGTTCTTTCCCATGCATAAATGAGTCACCACAAAGGAGTCTATGTTAGGGTTGTGTTAGCAATAGATGTCATGGGTAAACAAACATATATGATGTCTACGTCCTCAACACACAATAATCACAATATACTTATGGGTGTTAGGGATCACAAGGCTGCACTGACAAATTTGTCTATTATCATCTTGATCCTTTTGTACATAAATGTATGAAATAAAATATATGCATGTATAGAGTAATCTTTGATTTGCCACAGTAAACTAACTCATGTCTGAACATGAGGCTCAATATTGTTTTAGCGTAGCCACCAGGAGACAGAAAAGCTCCCACACCAAATATCTTTAGATGGAGGTCTCAGCTACAGATGAGGTTTGTCACTCTGGACACCAGAGCCGAGAAGAAAATAATGTGGCAGTTCTCCTTGCCAGGACAACGCTTTGGTTTCCAAGGACTACACCCCTACAACATCAGGGCTATACGGCCGCCTCCTAATCCACTGTCCAATACCCTCCAACACTGGAACCTATGACTGCCTTTCCAATACCTCCTTCCGCAATAGAGAGTGCCTGCAAACAGGAAAAGCAGCATCTTGAGGTGAGCTTTACCTCTGACATCCCTGATCTTTTATGTAGGTCTTCAGCCAACTCCACTATTTGTATGTCAGGAAGCAATCCAGGAGGGCATCAACCATATGCCGAGTGGACGACTAGACATTATGCAGGTTCTTCAAAAGTTCTTAGCGATGATTTAAGACTGGCTTCAACGATCTGAATGATACCCAGGCTGTCCGCCACTGAGAGCTGACATGCTAGTTGTCCTCCTGAACTGCTGCTATGACTTCCACCTCAGATCAAACACTACAACTCAATCCACTGTAATTGCCAGTCCTTGATTGTATTCCACCACAGCCTGTGCAACCTCTCCAAATGTGTCCCAGCAATGAATCAATATATGACTGCTTCTAGTCTACCTGTCAACATGTCTTTCACTAGAGGAGATGACTGAGGTGACTCTAACATTTGACCATGAGGCTGGACAAGGACATATGCCCCAACCCAGTACAGCAACAGTGTATAATTATCTGGGCCAGGGGGTTGAATGTAAATTTGTGCTAGACTTGATGGACTTTTGTGTGCCATAGTCTTTGATTTTGGACATTGGGACATCTATTTTGACATTTCACCAGTACCTTTGATTTTGTTTTGGAATCTTTCATCTTTTGATGTTGTACATAACCTTTTCGTTGATGTTCCTACATTTTTCTTTCTTTTCCCGACTCTTCCATGTTTAATCTGCCTGCATTGCCTCAGGAACTATTTTAAGTGGTTATCCCCAACTTTTGGAAATTTCTTCCCCAACCCCTACACCATATTCATGGATCCTGTGCGATTATGTGACGTGACATGATGGCATATAATCAAGATCAATCCAAGCATTTCTTGACAATTGTAATATGTGTCCATCTAAAGACACAGGTTTTTAAGTAATGCCATGCAGCATGAAGGTAAGTACAAAATATGTTTATTACTTAAGTGAGTGCAGGAAATGTCCTGATGCACAGTTCCATTTGTGGGATAGGAAACACCCATATAGGAGTGAGATGAGTAAAGATGGGTAAGGTGAGTTTCTGTGAATTGTTCATGAGGCTAGTGGATGTTTTCGCCACCAGATGATGGTCTCTCATGTCCTTGTCTACACAACACTAGGCCTACAGCCAGATAAGGAGCAGAGTGTGCACTGGGGGCACGTTGGTTCATGGGGTTTGGTTGGCACTGCAGGTGGCTGTGGTCTAAAATACATGTCTTAGCGCTCTAGCTTGTGGTGGATCCCCGTAAGCAAGGATGCATGATCTCGGCAAGCCATCTTGCATCCACCATTCTTTTCTTTAAAGATTTTTTTTTCATTTTTAAAATAAAATTATGGACACATAACCTTGCATTAAAGTCATATCATCCATATCATCCATGAAGAATCCTTGATTAGGTATTCATCAGCAGTCCAACTTTGACAGGCAAATCATTCCATGCGTATGAAAATCTGCTACAATCATTCAACCCCAATAATATTTACACAATTATTAGCGAGCATATCCAATCTTTACATATCATATTGTCCCCCTATTGTCTAATACTAAGCTCATACACACCATAATAATTCCTAGATACCTGTTGTGCAATATCTATAATTCCTGTGATATAAAACAATGGCCTATTGACACATGAATGCAACAATGCTACCAACCAAATGGTTATTTTCTCCAAACCATAATCTAGAAAATGTTTGTGTCCTTTATTTCTCTCAATGCCCTGTTATCCATACAACCAGGCAAACGCTACACACACTAGGCAGTGGAGCATCGTCTCCCTTGGGTTGGGGATGCGTCCATTTGGTTCCTGGGGTCCTCCTCCCAGTGTTTTGGACAATTATTCTCAGGGTCTTTTTTTTTCTTCCTATTTTGGGCTAGTAATACATTTTCCTAATATTCTCATTAGGGACTGATTATTTTTGCATTATTCCTTGAGGTAAGTAGTATATATATTTATTTTTGATACTTGTCATCTACTATGACTTTTTTTGCATGAGGTTGACGTTTCCATCTTTTCCATTTTCTTTCATACTTTTGCAAGTTCAATTTTTACTGAGTACCTTTTTACATATGCTTTTCGTACCTTACTCAGCATTTCTTGTTTCCTTACTATCCCTATTGTTTATTTATTTTAGCTTGATTCTTGGGCTCAGTTATACCTAGAGTCCAGATGATGATCCCGTTATTTCCTTAGGGATCGAAACATTGACTGAAATAGCAGACCCTGATCTATATTGTTAATTAGCCAAGAACGGGACGTGCTTTTCATCTTCTTCGATACGCACTTTTGATCCCTATTGTCACATGTGTGTATCACTGATCAGAGAGCACATTTTTCACTCTCACCCACTGTACCATTATACAATGCCTTTTCAAAGAATAATTTTTTGATTATTCTTTGAAATAAATAACCAGTTGGTTGGTAGCATTGTTACGTTCATATGTCATGGGGCCATTGTTTTGCATCACATTGTTTATTCAAGGTCCCTGACAACTCTCGGGTTCCCTTGTTATGTAGAAACATATCTATATTTTCCATCACTTGATAACCACATTAGTCTCCCATTCACTGTCCTTTATCTCTGCCACTTGGTGTATCACAGTAGACCACAAGAATATATCTTCATTGCCCTTCATTGGAAGTCTTTGGTTGGCAAAGACATCCATTAGTGGAGTGAGCATTGGTGGCCGTCCTCCCTGGGTCTTCCGCCGGTCCCTAAATCGGCAGTCAAAAATCTGGGAGTCCGGATAGACTCTGCCCTTACTTTTCAGGCCTAGACTAAGGTAGTTGCTGGGATAGGCTTCGGGCTCCTACGAGGGCTCGAAACCCTGCTGGGTTTCTTCGATCCTACCACCTGTCAGGTGATCATTCAGGCCACAGTACTCTCCAGACTGGACCATGCAAGCTCCCTATATATTGGGGCCAACAGTGCAGAGATACTTCGTCTACAAACGGTACAAAATGCGGCGGCCCAGGCTCTCCTAGGCCTGCCGCGAACTTGTCCCACTGCTGGCTCCATTCGCAAACTGCACAGGCTGCCGGTGGAGAAACGCATTCAATTTAAGACCCTCTGTATCACCCAAAGAATCATGTTTCTCCAATCTCCCGCTGTTTTGGCCAGTCTCATGGAGGACTAAATACCCACTCGCCAGCACTTGGCGGCTGTTTCCCGGTTTAATAGAGTACGGGCTGGAGGACGCTCCTTCTGCGTTCGTGCTCCTAAGCTCTGGAACTCCCTTCCCGCACATATCAGAATTATTCAAAATCATTCTCTCTTCTGTAAAGCCATCAAAACTTACCTCTTCCCTGCATAACTGCTCTTTGTGTGTTTTCTGGATTGCCCATGACAGTTGCACTATAGCGCTGGGACGCCCCTTTGCTGGGGCAGTTGAGCGCTTTATAAAATCCCATAACATAACATCCATCTTGAGTCTCTGCATTCTAATCTCATTTGCCAGAGAACACTCCATCAGATCCCGTTCCCAGGACGCTATCGTCAGGTCTCTTGGTCACATTTGCATGGCTATATGTTTCTTTGCTATCACCAACCCCAACATGACACACCTATACAGCATTCTCATCTCCCCGGGTTTTGGTATAATTCAAAGTATGAAATATTTTATGGTTGCACTTATATGAGTATTTGTCACCATATTTAGTCAATGGACTATCTGATGAAGGTAATGAATAACTCCTGTGCTGTTCCATATCATATGTGCAAATGTGGCTTAGCATACCACTCACTGAGCACACATCGGGGATCTAGCTGGATAAATTATGTGCAACTTGAAGAGTGTCATATAACACATTACTAGACACTTGTTTAACTCACGCACATGCCACTTCCCATTCTGTATCTGTAAATGGCTCATCTAGATCTGCCTTCCACAGCTCTCGAACATTCATGGAGGTCTTCACCCTGTCCTCCATGAGGCCTTCATACGTGCGGGTTATCAATCTATGACTTGTGCCTATGTCCAACAGCACACCCGTCCCTGCTTTAGCAGCAGGGGAATTTAGAAACTCGCACTAAATCTCTTTGGTAGTTTTAGTCAATCTGGAATATTTGTAGGAATTGCCTCGACTGGATATAAAATGTTTCTAGGCTTCTGCAAAGCTCACATACTTATCATTCAGGTGTAGGTTACCTACAGTATGACAACACCCTTCTCCAAAATGCTATAGTCATGTCCTTGCTAATGTTTCTGAAAAGCTTTACCCAATTGAGATCTAGAGAAGTGGGATATGCATCACCCTCATCACCGCCACCTCCCATGCATGGGCCATGTGTTGTACAATGTGAGGGTAATTATAAGGGATGTTCCCTCTTCTCATCAGGATGACCAGCAGTGCAACCACCATCCTTGACACTCAAATATTTTCCCAGTCAACTCAATTAGCCTCAGAGCCCGTTGTCTAGGTTCTCCTTGGCCCAGGTCTGCTTCTCCATCTACATAGGGAGCTCTTGATGTGGGGTGCCAGTGTTTTCTAGATGGGTGGATATTGTTCACATGTATGCCCACATTTCACAATTTTCATGCCGCACAGAGTCCTGCTGGTCATAGACCTTGCCCAAGACGATATCCCTCTGTGTCTGAATAACATGCTCATTCACCTCATTGGATTGCACATTGAGGGTTGTTATCTGAGATGTTGTGGTATATGGCTTGAGTAATGGGAGATGCACTTAGCTCATCTGGGGAACCCAGTTCACGTGATAAGGTCAGAAGAATGGATTTCCACCAGAGTTGGGCGATGGAATAGAGGAATCTACTGGGTTACCCGCAGGTTAGTTTGTGGGTCAAGTTGAGTCATGCAAAACTGAGACTAGTATCTGTGGCCTTGCTTCTTGTGCCTAGCTACTTGCAATTCAGAAGGCTGACTGCTAAATGGTAGTATATGAGTTGGCATCCTAAGTGTGCCGAACAACCTCTTCGTTGGAGGCTGTTGAGATGATGGCCTGCAGAAGCAGGGGATTTTCTCTCAGGATTGTACAATCTCCACAGCTCCTGAAGAGAGTGGCATCATCTTCAGGCACATCATCCATAAGTGCTGTGATGCATAAAAATCTGTTAAACCACTGACATTGGTGAGTGTGCAGCAGCATACTGAATGAAACAGTTCTACACAAGCTGATGCCACTTTGATGGCACACGTGGCACATCACCACAGCCAGACTGATCATGGCATTGGCATACCAAGGTAGCTGGTGCTTGCAATGAGCCTACTGATTTCTGATAGGATTGTGCCTTACATGCAAGCACCACTAATGCATCTTTTTTGGATGGACCCTCTGGCATCAGCTGCTATCCAATACTGCCCTCTGGTGAATTTTGAGTGGCAACAATTGATGCAGCAGCTCATAAACTGTACATGATACATCTGAATCATGGCAGTGTGACTGTGAACAATTGTGATAAGTCTGATGGCTTGTGTTGATGATCAAAAATGCCAAATGGAGATTTATAACATTTCTTATACATGGACATCAAGGTTCTACATATTTGTGATTCGGATGGAAAAGGGTGCCAATACAATGCAGATCTCTACACTGTAGTGGATGGCTGAGAGCCACAGACATACTTGACTGATGCATGGCAGAGAACCAAATTGCTCTTGGCAAGATGTCCCTTGATACGGACTGGTGGGCTAACAAACCATGGTCAACAGAGAGTGTTGGCCTATCGCACCTGTGAGAAGCACACACTAGTCATATTTTAAATGATCCATCAGTATGTAGGTATGGGAACATGTCTGTATATCAAAGGCTTTGAACATGTATAGCGTTGTGACACGGCTGACAGGTACTGAAACAATGGTGTAACATGAAGCACAATATCACACAACAGAACAGTATTAGACGTATCACACTATGATGGTTACCAAATGGGACATTTTTGGAATGAGTGAGCGACAGAAGACATTACATGAACATACTAATTATTCGTGTTTCATGTTCAGATGTGGATTAGTCTGCTGTGGCAATTTAAAGATGCTCTATGCAGTCAAGCTTTCCATTCCAAAGTTATGCAGAACACTATCAAGCTGATATTGGGCCTTAATCCGTCAGTTACAGCCTTGGGATCCCTGACATCCATGTTGATGAAGTCAAGGGTATATGTGGTAGCCATCAGATATTTACTGCTTACAGATACCAAACATAAGCTTCTTTGTGGGTGAATATTTCACAATGTTACAGTTATAAAATGTATACAGAAGACATGCATGGACGAGGATATTGACATGGATGTTAGCTTACCAGTTTCTGTTATCAGTCTGCTACAAAAGTTCAGTCACAACATGATGCAGGAAGAAATACAACAGTGGAAGTGGGGCCAGGTGGCTGAGGGGCTGTTAACACAGGACCTGAAAAGATGGCAATTAAATGGCGATCATGTATGTTTTTGAGGCCATATCATTGTCATTTGTCCTATGTGAGTAGAATATTGTCTCAACATATGCAAACTAGTTAGAATTAGTTCAGAGATGAGTTAGAACAAAAAAAGGTGCACATATCTCTGGTCTGTGCTTGTGCCAGTCATAGCAGTGATACTATTCTATGTGGGTGACATGGACATGGGATGTACTAATCTTGGTTGTGGGTCTGTCACAGGTAGAGGAGCAGTTGCAGCTCCGGTTGCTAGCGATGTGGAGTATTAGAGACTGGTAATGTTGAACAGTTAAACATAAATATGTCTTGCCCTATTTTTTATATGTATAAGGGTGCAGGCTGTGTGACACTGGAATGTGTGGAATGTATGGCTATGTGTCTAGTGCTGCTTGTGGATAGGGTGGCATGAGTTGTAAGCGTTTACATGGGTTAAATATACTGGTCTATTTACCTAGCCTGGAATGAAGTTGCAGTTCCCAGTAACAGGCAGACCCAGAGCAGGTTAGAGTGCATAATGAGAGAATATGGTCCTTCTAGGTGGGAGAGGTGAAGTGTGATCCGTCATCAGGTAGTTACATTGTCACCTTTATTCTTTCAAACTTATTCTTCACCCCCTGCTCTTCTGCTTTTTTTTCTTGATGTCCCAGTGGGGTCATACCTTCACCCTCAAAGCAGTCACACTATCGGCCACTTGCCACATGGCCACTTTCCCTACTTCAATGAGTGTGCTGGGAGGCAGACTATATATTTCCTTGCAGTAGTATATGACAAAGTTCAACATTGTCTGTCTCCTCCAATGTGAAGTTCCTCTTCTTCTTGAGTTGATTGTCAGTATCTTGAAGTTTGTTTAAAGTCTCTGGATCTACAACATTCAAGCAGCACAAGGGAAAGAGGGCAGATCCTGAGGAGTGGGGTGTATTTATGTATCCATATAATAATTCTTGGTGGGCTCGGGAGTTGGCTCTTCTCTATTCTGTAGAGTTCGTAGCTCTATGCAGCATAAGTGGAGAAATTTGCCTATCAACATTCAGTGAGTTTCACCCAAACAATAAAACCATAATGTTACCATAAATAACATATTTGCCATATTTTGAGCCTCATGTGTCCATATCTCATTAGTTACATGATTCGGAGACATTTGCAATATGTAAGGCTCAATAAGCGTATTTTAAATATCTTGCTTTTTGATCTGCAACCAAGTGTGGAAGTATGTGCAGTAGAAGCATACCACTGTACATACATAGTTCTGCACTTGGAAACTTGCCTTTGAGAATTAGGACATGTGATCACTTGTTTTTTTAAGTATAGATAAACTTCTCTGGGTCAAAGACTCAAGCCACTCTGAGTTAAAATCTGCTGTGGTTTAGAATGGACATCATGGAATGTGTGCACAGAACATCCTGTCGAAGCACAGGGCAGCAGATTTTTTTTTAGATAAGATGATTGATGGAAAGGAGCCATCCCTGAAATGTCCTGTAGTCAAGTATGGTCTCTTGTGGTAAACAGCTGTGCATTAATGGATGGCTGCTACTACTCAACCACTTCAAGACATCTTTTAACTGTATCAGAGCATCCTCGAGAGAAGGCAATGCAAGCAAAAGGACCTACAATCAATACACTGTCTAACAGGCACTGACAAAAACGGTCTGCATCCAGGAGCCTGAAAGGGAGTCAGGCACAGAGGCAACGCTCATTAATGAAATAGTATGGACCATTTTTACTGTTTCCCTATGAAAACATGTTTCTCAATAATGACTAAAAATCATGAAAAATGTGAATTCACAATTGGCTGTCGCGGTAATGTGCCAACCCTGCCCCTTAATGGGGGAAATGAAAAAGTAAAAAGTGTTTTTCCTCTGGGGGGCGCAATCGCACCCCCATGGGACTGGAAAAATATTTTTTTGATTTAAAAAAAATGTTTTAAAAAAATGAACAATTTAATTGAGAATGGGTTGGCCCTCCTTGTTTATGGGTCGATCTCATGTGGGCCCCAAGATACATTTTGGGTAATGTGTGGTTCTCTAGGGAAACCACACATTAAAAAAAAGATTAGGTAGAGGGTGGATCTCCCTTTGGGGGCAGCATGTTTTGCCCTGGAGGAAAAGAGTGCCACGCAGGAGAAAACACACATTTTTAAAAACATATTTAAGTACTGCATATGCCACGTAAGTCTACCCTCTGGAGATTATTCAGCAGGTAGTAGATTTAAATGGCATATGCAGTATATATGTGTTGGCACGCAGTGGAAGGGCCTACGCAAAGGTTGACTCATCATCTTTCAGTTGCCTGTTTATGCATTTGATTGCTAAACTGGTACTAATAAGGTGAAATGTTTGGTCAGACATTATTAGAGTGTTTACAAATCAACAGATAATGAAGTATTGCTATCAATGAAAGTGCCTCATTATGCTGCATAATTTAGTCAAACTGTCTTATAATTTGGTGCTCTCCTGACGCATAATTCCAGTGGCCTTGGTGATAGCAATGTGGGGTTTCACAAGGAGCACACCTGCACACACAGTTGCCGGGGCTACAATGAGAATGTGTACTTCTTGAGATTAAAGGTAGATTTGTAACTTTGGGAAACAACTTTTATACTGGCAGTGGCCCAGCATATCCCCCAAAAATAACATTTTGCATAGGCAAAAGTATGCTGTGAATTTGGGTATGTGGCAAGGTGAAGTAATACTGTGTCTTATTGTAACTTTTTTAGTGCCTTTGGAGATCCTGCAGATTCACCCAAAAAATAAGTTTTTGTTTATTTACTGTTGCACACATCTCACAGATGCACACACCCAATGACTGATTTAAAACAATACTTTTTCCTTTTACGTAGGGCAGTGTTTTAGAAGGAAGGTTTTAGCCAGTAAGCAGAGGTGACGTCTCTTGGATGGCTTCTGTCCAGGCCCTAACTCAGGTTATGGAGGACAGCTCTGAGGCAGGATCAGAGACCAAGACAGCATCTGAGGGAGAGGAAATTGGAGCAGTTTCTGGGAGTGAATTTTCAGTTGACGGAGTTCCATTCGATGATTCATCTTCCAGTGATTCTGAAGGACATGATGATGGCAGTTGTGCTGTCCCTTTGCAAGCACACTCTGGCCCACTACAATTCCTGTCACGGTTTGGGGTCAGATGGCCGAAGTTCATAAGCCCACCTATATACTTGATTAAAACAAGTACATAGGAGGGATGGATAAGAATGACCAGGTTGTTCAGCTTTATAATGCGAGTTTTAAAACTCGCACTTGGTATATGAATCTGTTTACTCACCTGATCCAGATGGCAGCATACAATTCGTACGTTGTTTATCGTCAGACCGCCATGGAAAGACTCATGTCTTTCCTTGACATTCAGTTTACCATCATTGAATGCCATAATGCTATAGAGTATAAAGAAAAGGTAAACCCAATACACCCTTGGAGGCTTGGGCAAAACAAATAGTAACAGGTAAAGAATGCCTACAAGGGATTTTATTTCAAAAGAGATAATTGTTTTTAAAAATTCCTTTCCGAGTGAGTCTAATAAGAACATACACCTAATTTGTCATCTGACACATCAATAAATGAGCATGAGCATCACAAGGAAAAACAGAACACACAGGAGTATCTTTTGTAAAAAATACAAGTTTATTTATATAGATAAATCAAGTTAAAAGGAGTGCAAATGAACAATCAATTCAGCAATAGATCATGAAAAAGGTACAAACAAAGTAATCCTATAATTCATGAACAAAACATCTATTCCAATGGAATCAACAATGACATGATATGAGAATAATGATCACTTGAATGCACTGAATATTTCGGAAATAGATGAAAAAGTCGACGTTTCGGTATTTACAGGCGTCAGTCCATCAGACCATCTTCAGGACAATGGATATTGCAAATTCCGAATAACCCCTACACAAATATAATACAATAAGTCACAAAAATGTAGACATCATTGCAATAGAAACTTATGCTACAAAAACATAACAAGATACCCCTGTGAAAACAAATTAATATGGTGACAGCCCAATTGTACCAACTTTTAATACAATGTTATAGTTTGTACATTTTCCAGGTGAAAACAGCATGCTTCAAACCTGTCACCACCTTAAATTAAAAAAAATTTAAAAAATGTTTTACTTTATAAAGTAACTATGTAATCAAATTTGCAACGATTAGTTGTGCTCGTGGAGATATACTTTGCGCCGTTTATATAAATTGCGGGGCTATCGCTATAAAGTTAAAACATGTATAAAACAATGATTAGACTAAAAACATATTAACTTCATATGTAAATGGTCTTATAGCAAAGAGTCACAACACAACATACCTGATCAATGGATCAAGGTCAAGTCAGATGGATGGCACTAATTCAAAGGTTGGTCCAAATCACTCACGCCAATTTTGGAGAAAGAAGAACCCTCATCCAATAGCAAATTCTCAATAATGTCTACAGAGTATAAAACAACATCTTATGTAAATCGTATTAATGTTAATGTGTATACCAACTCAAATGAATAGCACAAATCTCATATGTTGTAATTTATAGAGTTCTGGCATATCAGAGCATATAAAGTATGCCCTTGTTAGGTCACATTTTGCTCACTGATATTATTTAAATATCTTACAAGTAGACTACAAAAATGATGGTAATTACTCGCAACAGATCAGACCCAAAAGTCAGAAAATGTACATAAATATCAGCCTCTAGAGGCAAACTGCATATGAATATCCAGAATGCTCAGGACTTCTAACTACTGCGATTAACTCAGCAGTGTAACTAGATGTGTTCAGCGACTTATAGTTAATAGACGATGCATAATAATCACAAATTAGCTATTCAGAGTCTTTTTTGTGCGATCAAATAATGAGCTCACATAGACATCTAGCGTTCTATCAAGATTTGTTGCTTCGTCTCAATGTAGTCATACAAAAGAAACTCGCGTATGATTACAATAAAATGAAAAAGGACATTTAAATAGATTTGATGATGTTTAACAAAGGTAACATCGTACCACAATATTTGTATTAGATGGACTTATCTATGTTAAAATTGGAGCCTCCATATATTGTAAAGTCGGCGGCACGCAATAAAAGTTAACATAAACATTGAGCAGCAAACATATGCAGCGAATAAATGCAGCGAGTCTGTCTACTTACTTCGAGAGCAACATTGTAAGAAAAGCTAGCGTCAGTTCTTGAAATGGTGAAACAAACCTGTGCTTGTTACGCGGACGTTTTTTAACGCTACAGGTACCGGAAGTGAATGCATTTGTGCCCCAGAAGATAGAGATAACCTGCACTATATACATGAACAGTAGTTGAATGTCGATCTCTGTTCGCTTAAAATATTGTTGTTTTCACCCAAAATGCGTACAAAGCAATAAATAATAACACTTTTATGGGTATATTCATCAACTTAAATGACCAAACAGCCACGGAAGCCACATGCTTGAATAAACAATATAAAAGTCTCGCAGTGTTGTGTGAACAACAAGTATCTTAATGTCAGCTAAAACATTAGGACGTGACAACAACATCGTTCACAATGAAGTCTTAATGCGGTATTTATATACAACAAGTATCTTAATGTCAGCTAAAACATTAGGACGTGACAACAACATCGTTCACAATGAAGTCCTAATGCGATATTTATTTTATTCCAATCATTGACAGATTGCAATAGACACATATACAATATGTGCAATATTAGTAAGTGACATTCAGAATATAGTTGTCTATAGCAGTCACAATTCAATAAACAGTTCAGTCTGATACATAACAGTAGATTGATTATCTGGATACTTTATGGTGTTCACAGGCCACTAAGATCAAATGTATCAGTGTTGACAATCTCCCCTGGGGATCATACTCATCTTGCATAAATCTAGGATACAATCTTAGCAGAGACAAGCTAAATTGTGCCATTCAGTGGCAGAGTTCAAACCATGTTTGATGCTGTCAGCCAGACATATCCATCGGTTCTCTTTTAACATGAGAACTTGATCTACATTAGATTGCCTAATAGTGGGTTTTACTACTTCCAGTACCCACCACAACATATCTTTCTCTGTATGCTTTAATCGAACATAATGTTCCACAAGTGGTGCATTCTCAACATTCTAGATTGATGCTGTAAGATCCGTTTCTTAAATACTTAAGCATGATCTTTTTACCATTGAGTTCAAAAGAATTTAGGTTTGCGGTACTCGAACATGCAACGCAACTGTTACATTTATAATGTCCACTCACTGGTGCAAGCTGTCTCATGTTGTCCATAACATTCTGCTCAGATGTTTTATATGCACGAACCAACCGATCTTTTAAATTTGTACCTCTTTTAAAGGAGAATAATGGTTTCTTGACCAGTTCTGGGAGTACGGATAGAAGAATCCAGTGTTTTTTCACTATTTTTTTTTATCTCATTCGTAGCCGTCCCAAAGGTAGTCACACACACCAACTGAGGTTGTGTTGTCTTCTGTCTGACCTCCAGCAAGGACTCCTTATCATTGTACCATGCTCTTTTGAGGGATTTTTTAAGTAGTTTGTTAGGATAACCTCGCAAATGTAGTTTCTCTTTCAGTTTCCTGGCTTCAAGGAAATAGTCCTCCCTCCTTGAGCAATTCCTCCGCAAGCGGAGGAACTGCCCAAATGGAAGGCCATCCCTTAGTGCCTGTGGATGCTGGCTATCGTACTTTAATAGGGTGTTCCTTGCTGCCGGTTTTGTGAATAAAGTGGTGTACAGTGTGTATCGACACCGACTTTAATGGAAATGTCTAAAAAGTCCATACTCTGATTATCAGAATTTAATGTGAATCTTAGGTTGGGATTTCTGGAATTAATCCAGTTATGAAATTCAGACAAAAGTTCTTTATTGCCTTTCCAAATAAGGAAGACGTCGTCTATGTAATGAAGCCAACATATCAGACTGTCCGCGAATGGATTCAGTACATCGTAGATGAATTTGTTTTCAAATCTGAAACATAGATATTTGCTATATCAGGGGCAAAAACAGCCCCCATTGCGACGCCTTTCAATTGCTGATAAAATGTTTTTTCGCAAAGGAGAAAATTTTCACAAAGTGAGATCTTTATACATTCAATAATAAATTATGTTGGTACAGCATGCGGTCTAGGTCTGTTGTCAAGTAGATGTTCAATAATCTCTAGTACTTCCTGCTGTGGAATGTTGGTGTACAAACTCTCGATGTCCATGGACACCAAGAGTTCACACAGAGGATCAAATGAGTGGTTTTCCAAAACATTGATTACTGCTGTGGTGTCCCTGATATAAGTCTCCACCTCAGTCGCAAATGGACGAATGAAAAAGTCCACGTACTGGGCTAAAGGTTTTAAAATGGAGTTGCACCCCGATACAATTGGTCTCCCACGGGGTAGGGTTTCATTTTTATGTACCTTCGGTAGAACGTAAATCACGGGAACGGTAGGAGATTTGTAAATCAAAAACGCCGCTTCTTTTTCACTCAACCAGCCACCCATCTGACTAAGCTGGGCTATTAGTTTTTCTAGACGGCCAGTAGGATTATTGGGTAGTTTTTAATAATGTGACTCTACTGATAGTAGTTTTAATATTTCGATCGAAACGTCGACTTTTTAATCTATTTCCGAAATATTCAGTGTATTCAAGTGATCATTATTCTCATTAAGAGATATGTCATTGTTGATTCCATTGGAATAGATGTTTTGTTCATGAATTATAGGATTACTTTGTTTGTACCTTTTTCATGATCTATTGCTGAATTGATTGTTCATTTGCACTCCTTTTAACTTGATTTATCTATATAAATAATCTTGTATTTTTTACAAAAGATACTCCCGTTTGTTCTGTTTTTCCTTGTGATTCTCATGCTCATTTATTGATGTTGTCAGATGACAAATTGGGTGTATGTTCTTATTAGACTCACTCGGAAAGGAATTTTTAAAAACAAATAATCATTAATCTCTTTTGAAATAAAATCCCTTGTAGGCATTCTTTACCTGTTACTTAATGCTATAGAAGCAGCAGCCTCCACTTCATGTGCGCTGAAGAACGTGGCAAGGTTGTAGGTCGGCATTATGTCGACCGCATTCCTGAAACAGCTAACAAGATCGACCGTGTCACCATCGAAGAGTCTGCTCTTAGCATGGAAAGATGCAATGCCCATCTCAGCCAGCCTTGTGTTGTCCTACTTGTTTTACGCTGTACAATACAAAAGCGAAGTACTGGAAAATGTACTGAGTAGGAGCTACCATGCAGTAAACATTTCAATGGCTCTGCATGGGTACCTACCTTCAATGGGCCACTACTTCGCTAGGGAAGCAAGCGTATAATTTTTTTCCCTTTACTTGAGAAAATCATTGACTTGCTTAATGCCTGCTGTACATCCTTATCTGCCTTCAGAACATGATAGGTGTTGTGTTCACCAGTTGACAAGTGCATTGCAGTCCCCACACTGCTCATAATGCTGGACAGAACATAATCCACGTTGTCACAGAGCACCCTGTGTGGCAAAAACATAAAGTCTTGACTATAGTTTTTGAAGTGCTTTTTAGGGAACTTATGTGCTCTTTAGGCAACTTAGGTATACAACACAACAACCAAATTGATTGCCCTTGAGAACCAGAGTAAGTGTAATAAGTCAAATAAATGTCCCATGGGACTCATTCACCAACACTACTACTTTTAAACACAATTAGTAACTTGCATCATAATCAATGTTATGGAAAAAGAGTACAGGGCACAATATTTTGTAAGATGATGATTTTCCCATTTTTAGTATAAGGACAATATACCTTTCTTTATGTATCAAAATTAGAGCAAAATTAGTGCATACGACGGAGTGTTCATACAGTGACCAATTTCCTCACTATCGCAGAATAGGGAGGTATGATTAGTTTTATGTATAAAAAAGAAGAAATATATTTTTTCAAAATATATAGGCACTAGCACTTTAGATTGGTACTGTCGCACTCGGCACTTTAACTAAGCCATTATCACATTTGAATGAAATGTACTAACATTTTTAGTTGGCATATATATAAAGAGAGGGTATAAAAGTGGATTAAGAAGCATTTTTAGAAACCAAAAATAATTTTTACATGTATTTATTTATGTTTTTAAATCTTTATGAGCAGTGATAATTAAACATTGTAAAAAGTTGGATAAAATGCTTTTTTTTATGCACTTGCATAGACATCAATAGAAATGCAATGGTAAAAACCAGCTCCAGGATGGCGCCTACTTTTACTGTGAAGATGTGCATTTGGGAATGTCCTTTGTCTATCTCTATGTTTTATTAGAAGTGTATTTAAAGTTTAAAAAAATGGCACTATGCATCGTGAACAAGGCTGCGTTGACAGCCGGAACACGTGGATGCCATAGTTCAAATAAAATTGGAGTAGACTGATCCCCTCGGAGTGCTGGATTATTTCTGCGATAGTGAGGAAATTGATATTTAAATATATATATATATTACCTACTGGCAGTCGCCAGTAGGTAGTTATAGTTAGGACCTATTTTCCATAGGAAATCCATAACATTCTATTTGGAATAACGTTGGCGTCGACTGACGAATCTTCGCAAAATTTTCCAAACTTTTGGCCAGCTCCAGTCCGCTCCTATCCTGAAAATTCACGGTTATTCGTCAAGCGGGGGCCGAGAAAAAAGGGGGGTCCCAAAACGCATTTCCCCATGCATTTTCCCATAGGACCTGTTGACGCAGCTACAGCCCGAACTGCTGAACGGAATTACACCAAATTTGGCAAAGAGGTAGTTGAGACTCATGCCTTTTGCTTAAATGGTGTAAATCCGTTCAGTAGTTCGTGAGAAAATTAGAGTTAAAAAGATAGATATATCTGGGCGGAGCCTAACCACACATCTCATCGTGAGATCTGATTGGCTGTAAGTACTTCATCCAAGAAGTGTTGGCAGCCATCTTGGGACCAATATACATGATAGCACCTCATTAAAAAGCATTGCAGTTAATAGAAGGTTTTAAGACTTTAGTTACATTATAAATCATTTGTTGATGGTACCATACTCATTTTAGGAATTGTGGTGTGTTCTAAGGTGATTTTACCATGTGAAAAAGCCTTCTGCTGTGATATCATGAATCATGTTTGAGAGAAAACTATTTTCTCCTGCTTTTCCCACAGAGGTTTGGAAGGTGATCTATAAGCTAAACTGAGAGCATATTTTCTGTAAATTCACATTATCTTTCTCAGTCATGTGAGAATGAAGTCTGACATTCTCAGTAAAACATGTACATCCAACAAGGGCAGAGACTGTCAGTTGATTCCTTTGTGTTCTACTGCAGCTTCCCAGAGTGTTCCAAAGAACAACTAGAGGGCTAACAGTCCTACTTATGATAAACGTACGGCACACCTGAAGCCATCTAGATTGGAATAAAGTTGTAACTCTTAAAACATTTAATTTAAAAAGGAACAAAATGAGGGGGTTCATTTTGTCATAGAAAGTATGATTAGTGCTGCAGAAAGAAAAATTAGGGCACATTTTGAGTGACTTTTCAAATCCTCTTCTATTTCATTAACAATTCTGACATGCAGACTGAAACATGCACTTTCAATACCAGCAGCAGACTTCCCTGGTGAGCAGTAGCTTTACTACAGTGATCTAATGAGCAACTAGAGTGCTAACATTCTGAATTCATGGCAAATGTGTGACACATCTGAATGCCTTCTTGATGGAATCAAAGTAAAAAACTGAAAGTATTTCCTACTGAGGAGACTGTAGTAGATGAGGAAATTAGGAAACTTCATAACAAATAAGTCTCCCAAAATGGCCACCAGAGATAAAAGAGCCCAAATGTAGTACAAATATCACCCAGATGTAGCCCAAGTATAGCCCAAAGACAGAATGTCCCAGACTGTTCTACCGAACTACTAGAGCGCTAACAGTCTTACTTATGACAAAAGTATGGCACACCTGAAGCCATCTTGATTGGAATAAAGTGGTAACACTTAAAAAATTTAATTTACAAAGAAACAAATTGAGGGGGTTCATTTTGCCATATAAATTATGATTAGTGCTGCAGAAAGAAAAATTAGGGCACATTTTGACTTCTCAAATCCTCTTCTATTTCATAAAATAATTCTGACATGCAGACTGAAACATGCACTTTGAATACCAGCAGCAGACTTTCCTGGTGAGCAGTAGCTTTACTACAGTGATCTAATGAGCAACTAGAGTGCTAACATTCAGAATTTATGGCAAACGTGGGACACATCTAAATGCATTCTTGATGGAACCAAAGTAAAAAACTGAAAGTATTTCCTACTGAGGAGACTGCAGTAAATGAGGAAATTAGGAAACTTCATAACAAATAAATCTCCCAAGATGGCCACCAGAGATAAAAGAGCCCAAATGTAGCCCAAATATCACCCAGATGTAGCCCAAGTATCGCCCAATGACAGAATGTCCCAGAGTGTTCTTAAGAACAACGAGAGCGCTTACTGTCTTACTTATGACAAAAGTATGGCACACCTGAAGCCATCTTGATTGGAATAAACTGGTAACACTTAAAACATTTAATTTAAAAAGGAACACAATGAGGGGGTTTATTTTGCCATAGAAATTATGATTAGTGCTGAAGAAAGAAAAATTAGGGCACATTTTGAGTGACTTTTCAAATCCTCTTCTATTTCATTAAAAAGTCTGACATGCAGACTGAAACATGCACTTTCAATACCAGCAGCAGACTTCCCTGGTGAGCAGTAGCTTTACTACAGTGATCTAATGAGCAACTAGAGTGCTAACATTCTGAATTCATGGCAAATGTGTGACATATCTGAATACCTTCTTGATGGAATCAAAGTAAAAAACTGAAAGCATTTCCTACTGAGGAGACTGCAGTAAATGAGGAAATTAGGAAACTTCATAACAAATAAATCTCCCAAGATGGCCACCAGAGACAAAAGAGCCCAAATGTAGCCCAAATATCCCCCAGATGTAGCCCAAGTATAGCCCAATGACAGAATGTCCCAGAGTGTTCTTAAGAACAACGAGAGCGCTTACTGTCTTACTTATGACAAAAGTATGGCACACCTGAAGCCATCTTGATTGGAATAAACTGGTAACACTTAAAACATTTAATTTAAAAAGGAACACAATGAGGGGGTTTATTTTGCCATAGAAATTATGATTAGTGCTGAAGAAAGAAAAATTAGGGCACATTTTGAGTGACTTTTCAAATCCTCTTCTATTTCATTAAACATTCTGACATGCAGACTGAAACATGCACTTTCAATACCAGCAGCAGACTTCCCTGGTGAGCAGTAGCTTTACTACAGTGATCTAATGAGCAACTAGAGTGCTAACATTCTGAATTCATGGCAAATGTGTGACATATCTGAATACCTTCTTGATGGAATCAAAGTAAAAAACTGAAAGCATTTCCTACTGAGGAGACTGCAGTAAATGAGGAAATTAGGAAACTTCATAACAAATAAATCTCCCAGGATGGACACCAGAGACAAAAGAGCCCAAATGCAGCACAAATATCACCCAGATGTAGCCCACATGTAGCCCAATGACAGAAGTGTGCAAAACACTTATTTTTTGTGTATTTGCAGTTTTATATAGTGCAGACTTGTCAGGTATTGGAGTGCTTTACATGAGCATTGGTTACATCACACAAGATCAAATTCATTTTGGTTGTAGACATGGGGAGATTAAGTGATTTGACCAGAATCACAGAATGTTGAGCTGAAGCAGAAACTCCAACCGGGCTCCCCAGTTGCAAAGTCTGCAGGTCTGGAAGTAACACCACATCCTCTCCCCTAAGTGCAACATTTAATCAAGTGGTAAACCGGATAAAAAAACATAAAAATTACAAATAATTTAAAAGTTCTTTGTTGCTATTTGAAAACTCAGAAAATATGTCCTCATTTTAGTTTTTGAGAGCACTAACCATAATTTTGATGCAAATAAGACCCTCTCATATATGTAATTTCTAAAGGAAATGCTCTAGGTATTACAGTTTTGATTACATCAAGATGACGTCAGGCGTTCCACACTTTTGTAATAAATATAGAATGTTAGCAATCTAGTTGTTCACTGGGATACTGTTGAGAGGCAGAGGCCAGGGGCACGGACTCGGAAAATTGAAGACAGGTAGGAGAGTGCAGAGGCAACAATTTGACCAAACTGGGCAGGCAGGAAGGGCAGTGGCAGCACAACAGACTATGGAGGGCAGTGGAAAGGGGGGCAGGGGCAACAAACCAACAATACAGGACTGGCAAGAGAGGCTGTGGCAATATAATAGACCATTGTGGGCAGAAGGAAGAGGCAGTGGTAGTACAACCATACATGCCAACAGACCCGTTTCAGCCAGGAAACGTCCAATGTTTTTAAGCTCAGATGGGCTTTATTTGATCTGTCTCCTGTCTACAATCTCCTCTTTTTCAATATAACTCAAAGGGGAAAATCAATACCCCAGTTTTTTTTCAACATCTCCCTCTTACCAAGTTCAAAATGTTCGCAAGTATGGTACATTGGATCATGGTAGGCAGGAGGAATTGAGGTAGGGACATGGACTTGGATAACAGAGGACAGGAGGGACATGGAGAGGTGCACCAAACTGACCCTACAGGGCAGGCATCAGGGTTTGCAGTTCACAATACACCACACAGGGCATGCGGGACGGGAGTGCAGCACAACAATCCATAGAAAGCAATAGGGAGGGGACAGGCCCATGCACATGGACAACAGAGAACAGAGGGGAAAGAGGCAATGGTAGCTAGCTGACCATAATGGACAGACAGGAGAGAAAGCTGCAGCATAACAGACCATAAAGGGCAGGAGGGACGGATAAGGGGCATTACAATGGAACAGACAAGCCAGGAGGGAGGCAATAGGGGTCTGCACATGGAAACAGAGGGCTGGGGGCAAGGGGGCAGGGCAGGAGCAGCAAAATGACCATGGAGGTCAGGCAGGATGGGCACTAGAAACAAGACACACCATGGAGAGCAACAGTGAGACTATGATGGCATACACACAGACCATGGAGGGAAGGTGGGAGGGGGTCAGGGGCAGCTAGCTGACCACACAGGGAAGGTGGGAGGGGCCATGGCAGCACAGAAGTCCATGCATGGCAAGCGGGAGGGTTAGTGGCAGCACAATGGCTATGATGGGCAAGAAGGAGGGTGCAGGGGCATGCACAAAGGACCATGGAGGATAGAAGGGAGGGTCGGGACCTGGGCACAGACAAGAGAGTTCAGGGGAAGGGGCCTCACAACAGACCGCGCGGGGCAGGCAGGAGGAGCAGTTGCAGCACAACAGACCAGGGCGGGCAGAAGGGTGTGGCAGTAAAATGGACCATGGAGGACAGGAGGAAGGGGATAGGGGCATGGCATGTGGACAGGCAGGGACGAGGTGGCAGGGACAGGTTACAGCCATCTGACAATGCTAGACAGGTGGGAGGGGAGTGGGAGCTCAACAGAACACTCTGAGTAGATAGGAGTGGCAGGTCCATGGAACATGGTGGGCAAAAAGGATGGAGCAGGGGCATGCACGAAGACATCGGAGGGCAGGGTGAAGGAGAATAGGGGCAGCAAGCTAAGCACAGAAGCTAAGCAGGAGGTCAATGATGGGCCATAGAATTGGGAAATGGAGGGCAGGAGGAGTGGACTGGTACATCATGCTAAATGGAGGGCAGTGGCAGCACATCAGACCATGCATGGCAGGAGGGAGAAGGCTAGTCCATGGATTCAGACAACAAAGGATAGGGAGGAGGTGGATGGGGCAGCAAGCTAACTGTTCAGAGAAGGTGGGTATTAGGAACTTTATTGTTTTTAAAATGTGTGTCTGTGCGAATTACTGAAAATATGAACAAGTATGCAGCATAATCGCACTTTTATTCAGG
The DNA here is from genome assembly GCF_964204655.1 of Triturus cristatus. Taxonomy (NCBI): domain Eukaryota; kingdom Metazoa; phylum Chordata; class Amphibia; order Caudata; family Salamandridae; genus Triturus; species Triturus cristatus. The sequence continues at coordinate 967,646,259 of NC_140589.1, forward strand.
AAGAAGAGGGTGTTTGTGACTCTGGGCTCACTTGGCAGAAACACCCCCTGACCCTCCACCCCCATCGCAAAATGTAATGCCTGTAAAAAGGGTAGGTGGACGCGGTGTTATATAGAACATAGTCCTGAGAGCACGATTGAAAATGAAAACTAGATATAGTATATGGTATAAACTATGCACCAAAAGTGTGATATAAGATGAAACGGGCGTGAAATATAATATGCAATACATTGTGCGCAGTGACAGATTCATTGGAGAGCGCGAGATAGCACAGGCACTAGCGCGTGCTATGCGATATGCACCTTGGAGTGTAATATGCACAGGGCAGTGTTGTGTAACCTAACTAGTCTCTAAAGTTGCTGGGGAGTGTAACGTTGCATATGCACTGTGACAAAGATATGGATCCCAGATTGTAATATGTATGGCATAGCGCTGTGCGTTATAACATAGGCATCGAGGAAGGCACGTTAGATGGGGCAATATAACCCGTGCGAAGGCAAGTGAGGTATGACATATTCACGGGTGGTGTTACAGTGCACATGGGCTAGAGAGTGTCATAGCATACACACTAGCTGGTGGAATACAACACAGAGGTGTGTGGCACTCGGCGGGCACTGGTGGGTGTAACACAGCATTGGGCTCAGCCAGGAGCACGCTGTGACTCTCAAGTGAGGTTCGTCTCCTTTCCAGAGAGTAAAATAAAAAGTATTACACATCCGGCAGTGGATGTGTGTTTTATTAACCGTGAGGGGGGTTTCTTGCATAGTTTGGTCGAATTTTTGTCGAATCCCCTTTGAATGGCTTGGTGTGCGTGTGTATTAAATGTGCCCATCAATAGCTACCCATGTTTGTATAAATAAACGACAAGGGTGTCTACTTGGAGAGTACCCACCGGCGGGTGTGCCGGGATTAGGCACGGTAGGGCGTCAGACACGTCAGAGCTTCACTAGCGGTGTAAATACATTCCACGTGGATTCATTGTATGCATAGCCGCCTTTTAATGACTATCACGCAAATCGTCATGGTGATAGGTACATACGGTTTGTCCAGCATGTCGTAGTTGTTTCTATAAATATATATATTTTTTAAATAATAAAAAACAAAGGCCGGCCCTGGGGGATGGGGGCCCCGGGGCCATAAGGGGCCTGAGGAGGGGGGCAACGCAGCCCCCCTCCTAAAGAATAAAAAAATAAAAAGGCAATGACCCGGGGGTTGGGGTCCCCGGGGCCGATTAAGGCCTTGGGAGGGGGGCCACGCGGCCCCCTTCCAAATTTATTTTTTTCAGCAAAACAAATTAGGGTGCAGGCCCTGGGGGATGGGGTCCCCAGGGCCAATAAATTAGAAAAAGAAGGGGGGCCACACAGCCCTCCTTCTTAAAAAAATAAAATAAATAAAAGACCAGCATCGCGCCAGAGGCCACGCCCCCTCCTTGCAGCACTCTGCAAACGCGCCCCCTGGCCAGTTGTAAGTTGGGGAATTAATTCCCCTTCAATTCTGAGGGTCCCTGAGGGCCAACTAGCCCAACAGGTATCTCCAGTATGCGCCAGGGAGCTGCGTTGCAGACAGGTGTTCTGAGGCCACGCCCCTTTTTACACCTCTATGCAACGCAGCTCTGTGGCGCTTACTGGAGGTACCTAGTGGGCTATTTTGCCCCTAGGGACCCTCAAGATTCATGGGGACTTAATCTCCCAACTTAAAACAGCCACTGGGCGTGTTTACACAGTGGGGAAGGGAGGGGACGGGGCCTGAGGTGACTAGTGCAAACACGCCCTATGGCGCGTTTTAAGTTGGGGAAATAATTCCCCTTCAATCCTGAGGGACCCTGGGGGCTAACTAGCCCACCAGGTGCTTCCAGTAAGCGCCACTGAGCTGCGTTGCAGAGAGGTGGTCCAGGCCGTGACACTTTTTACACCTCTCTGCAACGCAGCTCTGTGGCGCTTACTGGAGGTACCTAGTGGGCTAGTTGGACCCTAGGGACCCTCAGGATTCAAGGGGACTTAATCTCCCAACTTAAAACGGCCACAGGGCATGTTTACACAGTGAGGAAGGGAGGGGACAGGGCCTGAGGTGACGTGTGCAAACACGCCCTGTGGCGCGTTTTAAGAGTTAGTTTTAATCCCCTGCCCTATTATATACTAGGGGCTTACAGAGGAGGTCATGCTAATCACAGGGGGACCCCAACGCATAGTGTTGCCTAGTGTATGTAGGTGTTTTCACTGTATTCTGAGTGTCTTTTAACATAGCACTGGTTCTAGGACTGGTTAGTCAGACTCCGTTACCACCAGTATCCGTCTGAAAAAGTTGAGGTTACAGGATGATTTTGCAACAAGGCTTCTTTCTGCTCTTCTGTTTGTTCCTTCTGCACGTTATCCTTCTTCCTGCACTTTTCTTCTTCTTTGAGGACTTCTGTTGCTTCTTTCTGCATTTCTTATTTTTCTTTCTGTGTGTTTTTTTTCTTTCTTCACATGTCCTATCTCTGTAGGCATAGTTAGAAATTAACATTTAAAACACCTTTGAAATTCACTGAAAAAACCATAGGTTTCATGCACGTTATAGTTAGGAATTAGCATTTAAAAAACCTAAGAAATTCACTGAAGAAACCATAGGTTTCAGGGGCGTTATAGTTAGCTGGACTTTTCACTCGTACAAAACCATTGAAATTCCCCCGTTATAGTTAGTTCAGCTAACTATAACTTGCGCACCCGTAATGCACTGCTGATGACGTCACATATTACATCACTCATGACATGGTCAGTGACATCACTCATGACATCACTGATGACATCTCAAATGACATCAGTGATGACATCACTGATGACTACATCCTTGTGATAGAGTGGCAGACCTCCTCTCCCCCTAATATAACCTTTGATACACACATTCAAAAATAGAAACTAACATTTTCAAAACAATGGACATACCAATACCAGTTACAACAACCTATTCAGTAATTCTAAGATCCACATACACATCCACTCATTCACCAACAGTCCTATATAGTCACTCATACATGTACTCACTCATCATATGTACTCATACACCTATACATCCTGTTACACAACGCCACTCATCCATAGAGTTACTCACACACATAGTCACTCATGCTAATAAAGAATCAAACATCTATTTACTTGCATATACAGTTATACACACACCACCACACTTACTTCTACAGAAACTTACACATACTTAGTCTTTTAAACAATCACTTATAGAAACCCATACTTATTCATACAGGAACTCTTCCAATCTCTCACTCTCACATATACTCACTTATATACACCAATAGCCACATATACTAGTTTAAACATATGTAGTTACTCATAAAGACACTATTGAGACAGTCATTCACTCACTAACACACCCATGCACACACTCATCTACCCATACAGTCCTGCACACATTCTGTCTTCAACACATACAAACAGTGAGTCACTCATTCATGCACCTATGCACTACGTAATACCCCCCACCGAACCATACAGACACTCATACTGATACTCAAAAAACCAACTAATAACCAGTGGCGGCTCCCCCATTAGGGCGTTGGGGCGTTGCCCCACTGCCAGTGGCAGCTCCCCCATTAGGGCGTTGGGGCGTTGCCCCACTGCTTTCTCGCGGTGCGAGAAGGTAGAAACATAAATGTTAAAAACGAGCATTTTTGTTTCTGCCTTCTCGCATTGCGAGAAAGCAGAAGTGCCTCTGTGCTTGGTTGGGGGCGGGAGGGTGGGAGGTCGTGCTCGAGGGCAGGGGGGGAGTGGCTTACCCACGGTTGTAGATACTGACTGTTTGGCCGTCGGCCCTGGAGCCGGCCAAACAGTCAGTATCTACAACAGTGGGTAAGCCACTCCCCCCTGCCCTTGAGCGGGACCGCCCATTCTCCTTGTTCTCTACCCAGAGAAAATGTCCCGGCTGGGGCGCTCGCATGCTCCGCCTACCAGCGTTTTAATTGGTGTGCGTAACTGCGTAGTGCGTTGCGTAGGACTAGGACAGGGAAGCAGGAAACTGCCTGCTTCCCTCAGCACGAACACGAGAACCAGTGACCGGCCTGGAGCGGAGGCGGTGCGGACTGCAGTACCCCTGACTCACTCAGGTAGGTAACTGTCTACATTCTATAACGGGTGGTGTGAATGTGATTGTTCTGTGGTGACCCGCCGCTCTGCATCCTCGTAAACCACAGCGTGGAATGTGCACAGCGCCCCGAGGCGGCCTTGGCGCTGCGGACCTCTTTGACCTCCTCAGTGCAGACCGGGGTGGTCTGCAGAGAATCCAGAGATAGCCCAGAGTGCGACCTCCTCAGCCCCTCATGGAACTCGGAAAACGTTAGCCAATAAGCCTCTGATTTGAAAACGTATCTAGAAAAAAAAAGAAAACACAGCGATGCAAAGCTGTCAGATTGGCAACGAAGATGGCTAAGCATGCTCAGCTGGTAAATGATCAGACGAAATAAAACTGAAATATTGGACTCAAACTCGATACAGAGAAATAAAATACACAATCATACGCAAAAAGTCCCAGGATCTCGCACAATCATTGGCGTCCTGTGATTCATTGGTGATCTTTTATCCATTCATACATGAAACAAATCTTTCCAAAGCAGGACATGAACCTCCATTAGTTCTCGGCATTTCTGTAAAGAAAATGTGCAGCAATCTGATTGTTGCACCTTCTGACTTTAAGATAGTTTTAGAATAGAGAATTGGTTATGTGCTATTAATCGTACGTGGTCAACACACGTTCCATTTTTTGCCAATGAAACGCAATTAAACATTGCGCTAACCATAGTGATTGAAGTGTGAGTGTCCGAGCGGAATTGAAGCCAGGTGCCCGCGCTGACGGGGCGGCCCTTACTGGGCGGGTGTGACGTGTGACTAGTAAGCCAGTTTACTGGACGGCCGTGTGTCACCCTTTTCTGGACGTGCCATGCCGTCGGCTGTCAGGAAATGGAAGTCTCTTACGGACTTCTCATGCCATGCCATTCTCTTTGTTAATTCCAAAATTCACAGCGCGGGTCACAGGAAGGCCTGGCTGTGAGTGCCCACCCATCTCACGGCCCTGCTACCACAAAGGGTGACACGCAAAGTCCACAACAGGAAGAATGATTTTAGGGAGACACTGGCCACGAGTTTATCTTTTTAAAGCAAATGTACAACATCATAGATTAAGCCTGTGATAACATTCTCATCATGTCTCAGTTTCCGAGAAGGGCCGACCAAGTTCAATGTTTTTTTGTGCAAAAATTGAATACACTTCTGTGATCCTTGCATTCAAGATCAGCACTAAACAGGTGGTTAAATAAAACTGTGCCGAAGCCAATAAGACTGTAAGTATGCGCGTTTAGCTGTGTGATATGCTTCAATTCACAGACACAAAACGCACATGCTGTGATGGAGCCAGATGCACACAGACAACACCCAGCTGCAGATACATCCACATAGACACCACACATATGAACCCTCATGCAGCCATCAGAGAAAGCAGACACATGGGTGATGTGTGGATGCATAAATAGATGTGTGCATGGCTGTGGGTGGCTACATAATGTGTGCTGATGCTGGATGAATGCGAGCATGGACGGATAAATGTTTGGTTGTGGGTTGATGGATGAATATGTGTGTGATGGTGGATAACTGATGCATCAGTATGGGTCAATTGATTATAGGGTGGATAAACGTGGATGTAAGAATAAATGAATGAGCTCAAGGGTGGATAACTGGGAGCAGCCGGTGCGGATGTATGTGCGCTTCGGTGGTCAGGGTAGCATCTCTGTGCAGTGTTCGACATTTTCACCCAGAGTTTTTTCAGATATTACACGGCAGCTTAATCAGCATCTGATAGTCTGTGTTAGTTTAGCTCTGGGGATAGTCAGAGTAATTACAAAAATGGCGAGAAGGACCCTCGAACCCACCTTATGGCAGTCAGGCTCACTCGCAAGGCTCACTCGCCACCGAGCACTCACTCCCAAACTTTTACGCCCCACTACTTTCAAATGTCACCAGCCGCCACTGCCCACTGCTTTCTCGCGGTGCGAGAAGGTAGAAACATAAATGTTAAAAACGAGCATTTTTGTTTCTGCCTTCTCGCATTGCGAGAAAGCAGAAGTGCCTCTGTGCTTGGTTGGGGGCGGGAGGGTGGGAGGTCGTGCTCGAGGGCAGGGGGGGAGTGGCTTACCCACGGTTGTAGATACTGACTGTTTGGCCGTCGGCCCTGGAGCCGGCCAAACAGTCAGTATCTACAACAGTGGGTAAGCCACTCCCCCCTGCCCTTGAGCGGGACCGCCCATTCTCCTTGTTCTCTACCCAGAGAAAATGTCCCGGCTGGGGTGCTCGCATGCTCCGCCTACCAGCGTTTTAATTGGTGTGCGTAACTGCGTAGTGCGTTGCGTAGGACTAGGACAGGGAAGCAGGAAACTGCCTGCTTCCCTCAGCACGAACACGAGAACCAGTGACCGGCCTGGAGCGGAGGCGGTGCGGACTGCGGTACCCCTGACTCACTCAGGTAGGTAACTGTCTACATTCTATAACGGGTGGTGTGAATGTGATTGTTCTGTGGTGACCCGCCGCTCTGCATCCTCGTAAACCACAGCGTGGAATGTGCACAGCGCCCCGAGGCGGCCTTGGCGCTGCGGACCTCTTTGACCTCCTCAGTGCAGACCGGGGTGGTCTGCAGAGAATCCAGAGATAGCCCAGAGTGCGACCTCCTCAGCCCCTCATGGAACTCGGAAAACGTTAGCCAATAAGCCTCTGATTTGAAAACGTATCTAGAAAAAAAAAGAAAACACAGCGATGCAAAGCTGTCAGATTGGCAACGAAGATGACTAAGCATGCTCAGCTGGTAAATGATCAGACGAAATAAAACTGAAATATTGGACTCAAACTCGATACAGAGAAATAAAATACACAATCATACGCAAAAAGTCCCAGGATCTCGCACAATCATTGGCGTCCTGTGATTCATTGGTGATCTTTTATCCATTCATACATGAAACAAATCTTTCCAAAGCAGGACATGAACCTCCATTAGTTCTCGGCATTTCTGTAAAGAAAATGTGCAGCAATCTGATTGTTGCACCTTCTGACTTTAAGATAGTTTTAGAATAGAGAATTGGTTATGTGCTATTAATCGTACGTGGTCAACACACGTTCCATTTTTTGCCAATGAAACGCAATTAAACATTGCGCTAACCATAGAGATTGAAGTGTGAGTGTCCGAGCGGAATTGAAGCCAGGTGCCCGCGCTGACGGGGCGGCCCTTACTGGGCGGGTGTGACGTGTGACTAGTAAGCCAGTTTACTGGACGGCCGTGTGTCACCCTTTTCTGGACGTGCCATGCCGTCGGCTGTCAGGAAATGGAAGTCTCTTACGGACTTCTCATGCCATGCCATTCTCTTTGTTAATTCCAAAATTCACAGCGCGGGTCACAGGAAGGCCTGGCTGCGAGTGCCCACCCATCTCACGGCCCTGCTACCACAAAGGGTGACACGCAAAGTCCACAACAGGAAGAATGATTTTAGGGAGACACTGGCCACGAGTTTATCTTTTTAAAGCAAATGTACAACATCATAGATTAAGCCTGTGATAACATTCTCATCATGTCTCAGTTTCCGAGAAGGGCCGACCAAGTTCAATGTTTTTTTGTGCAAAAATTGAATACACTTCTGTGATCCTTGCATTCAAGATCAGCACTAAACAGGTGGTTAAATAAAACTGTGCCGAAGCCAATAAGACTGTAAGTATGCGCGTTTAGCTGTGTGATATGCTTCAATTCACAGACACAAAACGCACATGCTGTGATGGAGCCAGATGCACACAGACAACACCCAGCTGCAGATACATCCACATAGACACCACACATATGAACCCTCATGCAGCCATCAGAGAAAGCAGACACATGGGTGATGTGTGGATGCATAAATAGATGTGTGCATGGCTGTGGGTGGCTACATAATGTGTGCTGATGCTGGATGAATGCGAGCATGGACGGATAAATGTTTGGTTGTGGGTTGATGGATGAATATGTGTGTGATGGTGGATAACTGATGCATCAGTATGGGTCAATTGATTATAGGGTGGATAAACGTGGATGTAAGAATAAATGAATGAGCTCAAGGGTGGATAACTGGGAGCAGCCGGTGCGGATGTATGTGCGCTTCGGTGGTCAGGGTAGCATCTCTGTGCAGTGTTCGCCATTTTCACCCAGAGTTTTTTCAGATATTACACGGCAGCTTAATCAGAATCTGATAGTCTGTGTTAGTTTAGCTCTGGGGATAGTCAGAGTAATTACAAAAATGGCGAGAAGGACCCTCGAACCCACCTTATGGCAGTCAGGCTCACTCGCAAGGCTCACTCGCCACCGAGCACTCACTCCCAAACTTTTACGCCCCACTACTTTCAAATGTCACCAGCCGCCACTGCTAATAACCTATATAGACACTCATGTAGCTACTCACCAACCCATACAGCCATTTATACACAAAGTGAGAGACTGATACAGATATTTACATATTTAAACATGACTCACTAAGCCATGTATTCACTAAGATACACTTAATCAGTCAGTTATACAATCAATTTTTCAAAAACAAATCATCCATTTAGACACTTATATACCCATTTATTCTTCCATCGACCTTCAGATATACATATATAAAACATATGTAATTTTCAGAAAAACACACATCCACTGTATGAAGTCATCAGTGATGTCATCAGTGATATCATTTGAGATGTCATCAGTGATGTCATCAGTGATGTCACTGACCATGTCATGAGTGATGTAATATGTGACGTCATCAGCAGTGCATTGCGGGCGCACGAGTTATAGTTAGCTGAACTAACTATAACGGGGGAATTTCAATGGTTTTGTACGAGTGAAAAGTCCAGCTAACTATAACGCCCCTGAAACCTATGGTTTCCTCAGTGAATATATTGATATATAGATAGATAGATATAGCTCCCTTCTGCACCTCATGCAGCGGCACAATCCAGGAAAACAGCCTTCAAGAGGTAAGTTCTCTGTTTTGATATTTTTATTTCCATTTGTCTTTACATGTGCAAAAGCAGTACACAGTTTTATGGAAAAATAATTTTTCTCTGACCAACGAGTTTTAGCAGACGCCTTCCACTGATTATACACAACAACCTAGACCAAGACACTAAACAGATTCCTAAGGATGCACTGAATTATATATCAAGCAAACGTATGCGGAGATCTTGTCTGTAGTTTGCCAGGTTTAACCAGGTGCCGGCTGAGCTAGGGCCTAAAATACACAGCAACCCACCGTGCAAAAAAAGGGTCAGTTGTGAGTGGGAAAATGTGATGTATCCATGTTGCGTTGAGGGCTGTTTCCTGACTTGGGCACTAGTCCTAACTGCACAAGTGAGGTACCCTTTTTTATCAGGAGACTTGGAGGAATGCTGGGTGTAAGGAAGCTTGTGGCCTCCCGCAGATTCCAGAACTATTTATCACAGAAATGTGAGTAAAATGTGTTTTTTAATCAAAGTTGGCAGTTGCAAGGGATTCTGGGTAAAAATAAAACTTTTGTGTAAACAAAACCTGGTGAAAGCTATGGAAGTTGCCCCATCTTGTATTCCTATAGGTGTATAGTTTCAAAAAATGTACAAGCTTACCATTCTTCCGTGGGTGCCAGCAGATCTAGGGCCCCAAATCCACATCTACCCACTTTGCAAACAAATTGTCAATTGTAAGAGGGAAAATGTGGTGTATCCATGTTGCATTTTGGGACGTTTCCTGTTGTGGGCACGAGGCCTACCCACAGAAGTGAGGTACCATTTTTATCAGGAGATCTGTGGGAATGCTGGGTGGAAGGAAGTTTGTGGCTCTCCTAGATTCCAGAGCTTAGCATCATAGAAATGTGAGGAAAATGTGTTTTTTTAGTCAAAGTGTGAGGCTTGCAAGGGACTCTGGCTACAAAAACCTGATGAGAACCATGCTAGTCACCCCAACTATCTAGTTTGCGAAAATATGCAAGTTCACCCTAAGTGTTGGCTGAACTAGCGCTCAAAATCCACAGCTGCCCACATTAGGGAAAGAATTGTCAGTTTTCAGTGAAAAAGTGTGGTGCCTTCATATTGTGTTTGGGACCATTTCCTGTCGTGGGCACTTGACCTACCCTCACAAACGAGGTACCAATTTTATCAGAAGATATGTGGGAGCATAGAATAGTAAAACATTTGCTATTTCTAATTGGATTTTGCTGCTTTTGTGCCTTAATTGTAAGCCAGTGTGTAAGAAAGAAGACATTTTGAAAAATACCCCCAAAGTCTAATGCTAGTACGGGTAACCACAAATAAGAGAAGTGCAAATTACCACTGCAGCTAAACTCCATATCTCATGCCCATTTCAGAAATACAAAGGTTTCCTTGATACTCATTTTCCACTTTACATATTTCATCATATGAACTGGTCTATACTCAGTCACAATGAAAAACAATTGCACAGTGCAGTTCAGCCATTGGATCTGGGATCTTGTGTTCTTGGAGAACCTATAAACCCTATACATCCCCGCAACCAGAGGGATCTAATGGACGTAATGGTATATTGCTTTTGTAAATCTACCATCATGAAAAAAAGTTACAGATGGAAACATCATCATAAATGGCTGTTTTTTCCTGCTCGTTTTTAATATTTACCTTGAGGGATCCACACATATGACACCTTGCTGAATTTGGAAATTTGTCTACTTTACAGAAATCTTCAGCTTTCCTGGATCATACATGGGTTTCACACTGGTTTCTACCACAAACTGGTAGTAGGTTTAAAGCACAAAGCATAGGAAACAAGCATTGGCATAGCCAATAGGTCTCGCCTCTGGGACCTTATAAGTGTTTTGCCAGAGGTGTTTGGAAGTTTGGTAAGAGATGCAATTTAACATAAAGGGATTCCACACCTCATTGATACATGCAGTACCCCCAGTTCAATCAAACAAGAAGAGGGCATGGGGAAACCTCTTATAAGTTCTCAATCAATGGAGAAGGCACGCTTTACTGCAACTTGTGCGTGCTTTCACCTTATAAATAGTTAACACATGATCCGAGGCAGTTGAATGCTAGAAGCGAGAATTGCTGGAGAGGAAGGAAGGGAGAGAAGAAGAGATGGAGAGAGGAAGGGAAGGAGAGAGGGAGGGAGAGAGGAAGGGAGGCAGCGAGGAAGGGACGGAGAGAAGAGGGAAGGAGAGAGGGAGGTAGAGAGGAAGGGAGGGAGAGAGGAAAGGATGAAGAGAGGAAGGGAAGGAGAGAGGGAGAGAGAGAGGAAGGGACGGAGAGAGGAACAGACAAAGAGAGGAGGGGAAGGAGGGAGGAAGAGAGGAAGGGAGGGAGCGAGGAAGGGACAGAGAGAGGAAGGGAAGGAGAGAGGGAAGGAGAGAGGAAGGGAGGGAGCGAGGAAGGGACGGAGAGAGGAAGGTACGGAGAGAGGAAGGGAAGGAAAGAGGGAGGGTGCGAGGAGGGGACGGAGAGAGGAAGGCAAGGAGACAGGTAGGGAGCGAGGAAGGGAGGGAGGGAGCGAGGAAGGGAAGGAGAGAGGAAGGGACAGAGAGAGGAAGGGATGGAGAAAGGAAGGGAGGGAGCTAGGAAGGGACAGAGAAAGGAAGGGACGGAGAGTGGAAGGGAAGGAGAGAGGAAGGAAAGGAGAGCAGGATGGAGCGAGGAAGGGACGGAGAGAGGAAGGGACGGAGAGAGGAAGGGAAGGACAGAGGGAGGGAGCGAGGAAAGGACAGAGAGAGGAAGGGAAGGAGAGAGGGAGTGTAGGAAGGTGGAATCTGACTAATGGTTGCCCCCAACTTTTTGCCTGGTATTTGAGTGGTTTTTGACTAGTCTGGCTGGGATCCTGCTATCCAGGACCCCAGCCTATCTGCTTTCTCCCTAAAACTAACGTGAAGTACCCTAGGTACAAACCAATTGGATGCTGAGGTTGCCCTGACAGACCCTTGTAGATGGTACCCTAGGTACCCAGGGCATGGGTCCCTCAGTAGGCCTACCAGGGCTGCAGCACTTATTGTGCCACCCTGGGACAGCCATACAAACTGACACCACCAGACCACTACTGTAGTCTGGGTAAGGTGGTGCTAGCACCCCTTACAGGGATATAGGTACCCTATATCCCACCCCATTACAACACATGTACTCTCATGGGTCACCCTTATGGCAGGCCTTGCTAATCCTACAAGACAGGGTGCTGAGGTATGTGTGAGGGGGACCCCTACATGAGTAGGGCCTCCCTGCAACCTTCGTAAAATCATTGCTGGTTTGTTTGTAGTGTAGCCATACCGTATACTCTTAACCGCATTATAAGTCTATCGCGATAACTTGAGAATGGCTACACAGAACCATATCGTGTTTGGTGTCAAACATGTAGGAATCATACCCCCTGTCCAGCCATGGGCATAAGGGTACGATTACCCCCTGCTAGAGGGGCGATATGGGAAAAGCGTCAGAATTTAGACACCAATTTAAAAGTGCACATGTAGTACAAAATGGCTACTACCCGCCACCCACACGACTCTGGCTAGCTGTTGCTGGGGAAAACCCCAGCCTCGCCAGCTGGACAATAGGGCTCCTGTGGCAGGGAGGTGCTAGCATCTCCCCAGACAGGATAATGTGGATTGGAGCAGGGTGGGTGCACCAAATGTCCTTTCAGAGTTGCACGTAGGCAGCTGCAGAGCCCTCATTCTGCATACACCGCTTGGAACTGGTTCAGGGGCATCCTGCCCCTCGCCCAGGCGGGAAACACACAAAGGGGAGAGGGTGTAGCCACCCTTTCCCGCCTCACCACTCATTGGTGGACACTACTCTGGACACTCCCCTAATCTTGGGGATAAAGGAGAATAACGTGGCCCCAGAGCCTCAGATTAATCTTGAACTTTACAGTCTTGACCTTCGACTTACTGCTGCCCAGCTGACGGAAGAAATCTCCCTTGGGATAAAGGAGTTATCCCCCTGCTTGGCAGGCACCTGAAACACTGCAAGTGACCAGGTTGGAACCTCGCTGCTCCTACGGACTTCGACGACTTCCAGCACCCTTGAGGTGGGTTTCCTAAGCATCCCAGAGGGTAGTGAGTGTGCACAGAAAACCTGTGTACCGTGGACCGTGTGGGTGCAGAGATTCCCAATACCCCAGAACACCAGCCACCTCTTGCGTAGCACACGACCCTGACCAGTGGGGAAGTTGTGCTTTGGCCTATTATTGAGCCAACCACCAAGCAGCATCCGTGCCAAAGATCAGCGCCCTAGCCCCCTCCGGTGGCCCGTGGGCTCCCTTTTACGCACTCCATTTTGCTTCCTTCCGCAGTCCCTTGTCTCTCAACTTGTGGGCCCGAGCGGAGGACAATCTCGACAACTAAGAGTTCCCCTGGTTGCTCCAGGCCTGCTCTACAGTCTCTCCAAAGGAGACCTCTCACAGACCTCGTGGGTTTGCACCAGTAGCTGATTTGTTCATCTTGCGTGGGTTGCGGTTGCCAAGGCTTAGTAGATCCAATCCGGACAATAACACTGCAGCGACCCTCATCCGACGTGGGACAGTCGCCCTCCAGAAGCTGGCATTCCTTGAAGCCTTCCGGAGCCCGTGGCTGCAGATCCAAGCTACACCTCTTTCCACTTGAAGCACCTGACATTGAAGGGCTCTTTGCTTTGAGCTCCCTGGTCACTGTGCCGTGACCCAGACTCTGTCCCCTCTGCTTTCAGGTTCTTCTCTTCAACTTCTACAACTTCAATCTTCACGGCATCATCGACGCTTTTGGCTAGCAGCACTTTTGAACCTTTTCCCATTGAAAATCAGCCCGCAACCCGACATCGAAAACGACCTATGCACCCGGCTTCCCTGGGGCAGGTAACAGTGGCACCACGGTACTCTCGTGGTAGTGGGCTCCTCAAAAGCTTAAGTCTAAAGTTTTAACTTTGTACTCCTGCTAGAAGTGACTTTAATCTGTGTAAATCAAACCGCGACATTCTCCATAGGCTTTAATAGAGATCCCGATAACAGCTATTTCCACTGCACGCGCCTCCCGTGGGTCCCCTTCCTCATAACCTGGGGTGGATTCTTAAGGGGCCAGCGATCCTAAATGCCCTAGGTATTGTCTGTAGAATTGTCGTGGTTCTTATACCACTTTTTTGATATATGGTTTGGTCCCCCCCTGGGGCCCTGTGATTCCTGTGCTATTTATTGTGTTTATAAATGCTTATTTGAATTGTAACTTTGCCACTAGCCTCATAAAGAGACTGTGGGATTCTGTCTAGAATAAATACATATATTTTATATATATACCTGTGTGGGCTACTCTTTCATTTGGTTATTCAAGAGGTTATTATGGTAAAACAATAAGCTTAACACTCCTTCAAGACTTAGCCTGAAGGCTGCTCTCCACAGCTACCGCTAGGATAGCTTTCTTTAAAGGTTGTCTTAAACCTATCATCAATAAGAGTCGAATTGGACTGGTGCAAGGTGTCCCTATAACTAGGAGACAGCATATGCCAGGCCAATTTCTCACAGGGAGGGAGAGACGAAGGGAGGGAGCGAGGAAGGGACGAGAGAGGAAGGGACGGAGAGGGGAAGGGACGGAGAGAGGAAGGGAAGGAGAGAAGAAGGGAAGGAGAGAGGGAAGGAGGGAAAGAGGAAGGGAGGGAGCGAGGAAGGGGTGGAGAGAGGAAGAGAAGGAGAGAGGGAGGGAGGGAGAGAGGAAGGGAGGGAGTGAGGAAGGGATGGAGAGAGGAAAAGACGGAGAGAGGAAGGGAAGGAAAGAAGGAGGGAGCGAGGAAGGGACGCAGAGAGGAAGGGGAGGAGAGAGGGAGGGAGAGAGGAAGGGAGGGAGCGAGGAAGGGACAGAGAGTGGAAGGGATGGAGAGAGGAAGGGAAGGAGAGAGGGAGGGAAGGAGAGAGAGGAAGGGAGGGCGGGAGGAAGTGACGGAGAGAGGAAGGGAGGGAGTGAGGAAGGGAGGGAGAGAGGGAAGGAGAGAGTGAGGAAGGGAAGGAGAGAGGGAGGGAAGAAGAGATGGGGAGAGATTAAGAGAGGGAATGAGGAAGGGAAGAGGAGAGGAAGGGAAGAAGAGAGGGAGGGAGAGAGGAAGAAAGGGAGAGAGGAAGGGACGGAGAGAGGAAGTGAGGAAGGGAGGAAGAATGTGAGGAAGTGACGGAGAGAGGGAGGGAGGAAGTGAGGGAGGGAGGGAGCGAGGGGGAGAGAGGAAGGGAAGAAGAGAGGAAGGGAGGCAGAGAGGAAGGGAAGGAAAGAAGGAGGGAGAGAGGAAGGGACGCCGAGAGGAAGGGAAGGAGAGAGGGAGGGAGAGGAAGGGAGGGAGCGAGGAAGGGACGGAGAGTGGAAGGGACGGAGAGAGGAAGGGAAGGAGAGAGGGAGGGAAGGAGAGAGAGGAAGGGAGGGCACGAGGAAGTGATGGAGAGAGGAAGGGAGGGAGTGAGGAAGGGAGGGAGAGAGGGAAGGAGAGAGTGAGGAAGTGAGGAAGTGAGGAAGGGAAGGAGAGAGGGAGGGAAGAAGAGATGGAGGGAGAGATGAAGGGAGGGAATGTGGAAGGGAAGGAGAGAGGATGGGAAGAAGAGAGGGAGGGAGAGAGGAAGAAAGGGAGCAAGAAAGGGATGGAGAGAGGAAGTGAAGAAGGGAGGGAGAGAGGGAGGAAGAATGTGAGGAAGTGAGGGAGAGAGGGAGGGAGGAAGTGAGGGAGGGAGGGAGCGAGGGGGAGAGAGGAAGGGAAGGAGAGAGGAAGGGAGGCAGAGAGGAAGAGATGAAGGGAGGGAGGGAGAGAGGAAAGGAGGAAGAGAGGGAGAGAGAGAGAAAGGAAGAGAGGAAGTGAGAGAGAGAAGGAGAGAGAGTGGGAGGGAGGGGGAGTGGAAGGGACAGAGAGGGGTAGGGACGGACAGAGGGAGGGAACGAGGCACAGCGTAAACACATGCTTCTCTCTCTAACAATCTATGTTACATTTGTTTTTTTTTAAACATGTATTTGTTATTTTTCAAAGCACCCCCCTCCCAATATCTCTTGAAATTCAATAAATAAATCTCTTTGATGCCCCAAGTCAGCAAGGGTGCCGTGGGCCTAGTATAGCTTTGAGGCGTCCATATGTGAAAGTCAACTGACAGGAGGGTGTGCTGGTCGAGGCCCCCCAATACCCACCCAACCCTTGTGTCGCACGTGTCAGACAGACTCGCTGACCAATTAGCGTGCAGTTCTGCTCTGTGCGCTGTCCCGGCACAAGCACCAAGCTGGCAACTGATGCGCCCAGAAAAGGTGCAGCAAAGTGGGATTTGTGGGAGGGGGCAGTGAAAACACTGGTACCATAATTTGAATCCTCACATCCCCCGCCCTTCCACCGTCATGAGTTGTGCACAGGCGCAGTGCGTCCATTGGGGCATTGGGGCATTGGGGCATTCCCCCCCCCTCCGCCCCCGCACCCGCCCGCGCCCGCAGCTCCCTCCTCTGTGTCTCTGAACTTAGTTTACTTAAGTTCAGAGACGCCGAGGGTGGGGAGAACTGACAATGCATGTCAGTCAGCATAACGTCGGACCGTGGGCGGTCCGGCATCATGTTGACTGACATGCATTGTCAGACAAGCCAGGGAAAGGCAGCACAAGTGCGCATGAGTGGGCATGGAGAGTAATTTTTAGCCCGTGCCCAGTCATGCGTACTTGTGTTTTTACTGCCTTGTGCATGCCCATTAGGAGCCCCTCGGTCTCCTAATGGGCAGGCGGCGGGCGTAGCGTAAGGTGTGCCCTCAGCCAATCCTGGCGCTGCAGCAGCGCCAGGATTGGCTGAGGGGTTGCCGCTCCAGTGCTGACGTGTTGTTCCGGTTTGAAGGGGGCAGAGGCACCAACGCGGACCAGGAGCAGAGGCGGTCAAGTAAGTTTTTGTTTTTATTTTAAATCAGTTCTCCCGCTGCTGGTGGTAGGGTTGGGGTGGTGTTTAGGGTTAGGTGGTAGAGTTGGGGTGGTGTTTAGGGTTGAAATTTGCTAGGGTTCCCGGAGTCTAGGGATCAGGGCCCGATTCAGGTTCGTGCATAATGGTGTTGGGAAGGTTTTAGGGTGGTTTTGCAAAATTCCATCCAGATTTGGCTGATTTTGGGGTGTTTTTGTGGGTTTGCGGGGGGCTTGTGTTTGGGTGAAAAGTCGTACCCCTTCCAGTGGATGGATTTGTGTAATTCTTGCTGAGATTCTTGGGAATGGCTGGAACTAGTGTCTCAGTGACTTTGAAGATGATCGAAGTAGTGGAAGTGCGAAAAAATATAATTTTTTGTGAAGGCCCGGATTGCAATGTTATCCAATGGGTGGTGTTGGGGTGCGTGGAGAAGTGTTTTTTAGGGGGTTCCAGTGGATCGACAGGAACGGGGCTGCTGTGAGTGGCAGGGAGGTGGAATTGATGGGTGTGCAGGAAGTTTGGGAGGAATCGATTGATGGGAAGGGTGTTTTTTGGCAAAGTCGAGGAAGGGAAAGAGCTGCCATAGGAGCCCATGTTAAACGTGAGTTTTGCATATTTCCTCCAGCACTTTTACGCCCCGCCATTTTCAAATGTCACCAGCCACCCCTGGTTGTGCAGAACACAGACGGGGGAGTTTATCTCACCAAGAAGGACTTCAGCATGCCTCATGTTAGAATGAAGTCTCTCTCAGAGAGGCAACGCTTTTAATACACCGAAGCGGGAACACTTGGTTATACAGGCGGAAATGAAGAAATCACCATAAAAAGGGGGGAATTTAGACTGCAGAGGAAATGACCAGCCGCGAATATGTAATTCTCCTAAACTGAGAACGCAGGCACAAAACCAACACAAAAATAACTTTTAACCGAGCTAGAAGCGTTCTGATGACCTTCTCTGAAATCAGACCTTGAGATCAATGCACAGATTTGAAATGTGACCCTGGGGTGTGTACATTACGCACCACAAACACAACTGGCTGTTGTCGCTTTAATAACAGGTGTTGTCAAGCGAGGCAATGGACCTCATGTTAATCACCCTGGGAAGAGTGACTCTGAGCTGACTGCAATCATAGACTTGATTCACCCTGTTCATGTATCATCCATGCATCGTATTTAGGCGTTTGAGATTAAAGCAGTGCTCACTGCAATTCGAACCTGTGACCTGCAGGTTACAGAGGGGCATGCACAGTAGGTGCATTGACCTGCTGATCTACTTCATCGGCCTCTGAGTGCACCTAAGCTGCCAGAGGAGCCATTCAGGCAAGGGACTTGGAGCCATCAACTTGAGGGTTGAGGGGGGTTTGTATAGTGGGTAAGTAACGCTACGACGCTCAGGTTGGCATGCGTCTGCCAGCGTTTCCTGTGCGATAGACCAACAACAGAATAAAACACTAACACAAAAAAAAATCACCAACTGCTAAACTTCTTTTTAAAAAATATTTTTTAGAAATCAGTATTTTGTATTTTTTTTCAACTTTATTTTTCGATTTTCAAAAAACTGCTAAACTTCTTGTCAGAATAATGCAATCACCTGCAGACACACCAAGGGGATGTGGCGCTAGAAAGAAACATGAGGGAAATTAAAAAAACAGGAACTCGTGCGGGCGGTGAAACATGAAACGGCAGAGAAGAGAAAAATTTTGCTGCGATTGTTTCTTAAATGGGGCATTTAATTAGTTAGACCTGAGATGCTGGACGCAAAGGGATAAGCTCGCAGGACAGAGGACACGGTTTTACTTAATACCATGACGTAGGTTTACTTACGGTAAAGCTGTAGCAGTGGGGTAAAAATACAAGCACTAGAAAACTACCAGCGAGTGGTGTGCACACGTGCGCACGCTACAAGGGAAAATCAGCGCTACCAGCACTGACCGCCATCTATTTCCAATTGCGATCATTGGAAACAGATGGCGCTACTGCTCGCTCCCGAGGACCCTAGGCCACAGTAGACAGAAGGCGGGATATGCGCCCGCTTTGGGCCAATTGCGTGCTGTCTTTCTAAGAAAGACGCAGGCAAAGGCCAATAGCGGGTGAAAAAAAAAAGCACAAGCGTGTGTTTAGAGTTGAAAAGCCCTTACTAAAAGTATCGCAGAGCAGCGCATGCGCGCTGGCTCAGGTGAGACCTAAAAATGGGCTACCTGAAAAATTTGAAAACTGTGGTAAAAAAATTAGGGCTTTTAATTCAGCTATGCATATTCCTAAAAATTTGAAAGATTGTGAGTTTAGCACAGCAAAACGTTTGTTGATGCCACTTTTTGGTAAAAAAAGATGCTTTTATCTGAAGTACTTTTTTCCTATTCTTCCCCAAAAACTCTAAATTGACTGACATTTTGGCTATTTTCTCAGATGCTCCAGGGGAATGCACAAACGCTGGGGACCTTTAGCATCCCCAGGATGTTGGAAAAAAGGATGTAAATTTGACGAAGAGACCTTATGTGGAAAAACCATTATGGAGCTCTAAGAGCGACCTATCCCAAATAGTTAAACAAGCTTATGCAATGCAATAGGTCTCGAATTGCTGAAAGTTTGAGCTATTGGAGTTGCTAATATTAATGAAAAACCAATAGCTCAAACTTTCAGTAATGAGAGAGCTATTGCACTGGAAATCAACTGCGGCACTCGCGCTTTAGATGTAAACATCTTAAGCTAAAGCGCGGGTGCCGAGATTTCTTCAAAAGTAAAGAAATAGAAAAACCCATTTTTTTCAAGTGTCAAAGTGTTTACTATATATCCTTGAATTGAATACCTTTCTGCTGCTGGTCTCTGGTACCACTGATAAAGCTTGGATTACAACTAATGCAATGTATGCTTTTCCTAATACCATCACAGCGACTCAGAACTATCTTGTCAACTGGACCAACAACCATATTATTCAACCTCTCCATACCATCGACATAAAAACAAGTTACCCCACAGATCACAAGTGTCAGATCATAAAAGAAACTGGACCTATCTATCTCTGACTGGCAACTATCCTTGACAACCTTATTTCATTCAAATCCAAGTCAGCCACTAATCTTTTTTAGGAAATCCAGCTGGCCAATACCTGAAATAAAATAGCTAGGATCAAATAAAAAGATCCTGGAAAGACAGTGTAAAAAACATCTTGCAGCAATAAAGACAAACTCGCAGTCCTATGAAATTCCAGATTCTATAAAGCCAGTGCCAAAATGCCAAAAGGATTCCACTTCTGGCACCATGTTTCAGAAGCCAGTTGTGCATCAAGGAAATTACATACAATTAATAATGAATTCCAGAACAATTAATACATCAACCTCTAACCTGACCTCCCTCAACCCAAGTGCTAAGTGAATCTCTTGCTAACCACTTTGTTACAAAAGTGGAAAACCTGGAAACATACAGAGAGAAGAAAAAGGAGGACAACCTAACTCCCACAATCACACCTATAACTCACAGAACAAGCCAAGTCTGAAGCTATTCCTCTTCAACTTCTTAATCCATGAGCAAACCACTAATCCCAATAACGTCTGTGGCTGAGCCAGATGCAAGCTGCTCTATGGCCAGCTGATATCGCCATAAACATCATAAAAAAATCCTCTGCTGCCAACGCTGGTAGAGATGAGGATGTGGCTGGACCAAAACTTGTTCCCATACAGAGGGACCCCTTTGAGAGACAAGTGCAGCTCGAGACCCCATGACTAGTGGCACTAGTCTCCTGCACTCCACAGGTAAAAACAACGTACTGGAACTAAAGAATCGCTGGCCATCGGGCAGTCTGATGGATTGTCCAAAAGTAGATGGTCCTGTACATTGAGGGAAACATAGTCCTGACCCTCAGCAAGTTTAGGGCAGCTACCGTTTCCCCCAGATGTCGAAATAACTTTCTGCCAACCTTAGCGCTGCCTAGGTTTGTTGGTCGCCAGTCTGCAACCACCGTCTGTACTTGACGCTGCACCTCGATGGAACCCTGCAAAA
The DNA here is from genome assembly GCF_964204655.1 of Triturus cristatus. Lineage (NCBI taxonomy): Eukaryota > Metazoa > Chordata > Amphibia > Caudata > Salamandridae > Triturus > Triturus cristatus. The sequence continues at coordinate 967,667,127 of NC_140589.1, forward strand.
CCTTCATCCGAAATCAGAACTTGCATCGTTGACAACTTTTTGCACCCGGTTCTCCACCAGCACCGTGGGAGGGGTAAAACCATCTCTCCGCGGCTTCCGCTTCAGGACCAAGTATAGCCAGGGCAACTCTCCACCCAGGCTTCTTGAGCCAGGTAAAACTGAACTGACTCTCATGGCTTAGTCCTAGGACCTGCATCACCTTTACCTTCCTTGGGTTCCATGAAACTCAACCTGCAAGTGACCGATTGTCATGAGTGCTTTTTCCTATTGACAGGAACGATAACGTTTTGCAGAACTATTTTGCAATGATTTAATTTTGCTTCTAAAATCCATAACTCTGGTTATACTCATTTACTTCGTTTTAGTGTCTAAATTTATATAAAAATCTGTTTTATTTTTATAAATTGGTGTTGGATTTCTTCGGGCCGTGCCAATTACCAGGCCTCTAAAAATCTACTCGCCTACTCACTATGGCAAGTCAGATTTTATCAGGTTGAGCTATTTATAGGACCTACTAGTCCATTCTAGCAAGTGAACTTAAACTGGAAAGGAACAGGTGTTCTGTTCAGTCAGAAAGGGAATGATCAATGAAGACGCTTTTAAATCTTGTTTTTATCCTGACACATTAGCTGTCCTAGGACAGAGGTCAAATTGTCTTTTTACTAATTGCTGCTTATCCTATCCTGGAAAATGGTGTTTACTTTTCTCTCTTATTCCAGTTGGATGTTTTTGACAATCATTCTGAAACTGTAAGATGTCAGGTTTATTTTTCTAACACAACAACATTTAAACAGCTTGTAAATTAATGGTACATATATTTCAAAATAGATCAGAAATTATGAAAGGACATTTTTTGGGGTAATTCAGAAGTGTGATGCAAAAAAAGATTTAAATATGGGCAAAATAAATCAGAACACTTTACTGGTGATGTGCAAATGACAAATATTTGCAAACACTCGATTTCTAAACATTGTTTGTACACTATACAGTTTTATCCGTAAAACTGCATGTCACTGGGACATTTTGTGACCATTTCAATGGAAAATCTGTTGATTGCAACTGAGAGTGCCACCACTTAATGCTTTAGGTATGTATTGATTAAAAGTGATTTTTTTTTTTATGAATGATTTGTGAAACATTCCTGACTCCGCCCTGATGACAGTGCTGTTAATGACCTAGGAGGCATGTCAGCGGTCATGTGTATCCTATATGTGGGTAGATTTGTATCACACGTGGAGTGAAATTTTAGTATGGTAAAGCAAACAAAAGTATTTTTTGTACAGCAGACATGATGAACTTGCATGTTTGAAGGTGCTCTTCTATGTATGGTGGCTCAGTGAATTAAAATATTGGCCCAAAATCACATAATTTGATACCAGTTTATGGGTCAAGAGCATCATAATTAGGTCAAGTAGATTCCTTAAGTCACTACATCTGCAGGTCTAGTAAAATTTTTATGATTTTTCAAGGCCTGATTACTTATCGTCCATGTTGGTACTCTGAATTGCTTAACATATGACCTTCAAGTAAAGCCTGACTGCTCTATGCCACTCTACCAGGACTGAACTAAGGATATATTATTGTGACTATAAGGACTATTTCTGGGGTCTTGTGAGAGTATTGCATGGCGAAGCCTAACCCCTATCACCACATAATATTTCACATTATTACAAAGGTTAAGCAGACTTCTGTTTGCTGTGCTTTATTATACTTTGCATTGCACACATGCCTGTGCTACTCATTAGTAAATATTGGCACTATTCGTTTAATCAAATAAATAATTAACTATGAAAATAAATATTAGTCCAGTATATATATATATATATATATATATATATATATATATATATATATATATATATATATATATATATATATATAAACAAGTGAGGATATTTGTACACATGCTTGGTTATTGACCGAAGATAAAAAAACGCACACACACATTTCAGGGTAACAATTTACACCAGTACATCCAGTGACTGGGATAAATATTGCCAGTATGGAGGACATTAAAATTTCTAATGGTAAAGTGGGGGGAGAACATGGGTATTTCCTTATCTTTCTTTTTTTTTATAAATCGTGATCTTTGATGGTGTATTGTTAAAGTAGATTTTGCAAACCATAGTGGAAAACCATGACTTGAGTCAGGGATTTTGAAATCCTCCCCTACATTAAATGTTCAAATGTTATGCTTAGAGGGAATTTTAAAAGTGCATTTTGTATTTTTATATCAGCTTTAAAGACCATTATTAAGAACATTATCAAAGCAGAAATTGTTTTGATATGGACATTAAGAGATTAACCTCTAGAGAAAAAGTCAGAAATTACTCTAAAGCAAATGCTAAGAAAACATTTGCCAAGTATCGTAGTCATGAAATGCCTTTGTGTTATCAGTTTATGCAGGATCGAAGTCTTATTAACTGAGCCACCCTTGATGTTGTGGTGGTGACAAGTACCCTGCAATGCTCTAGAGCAGTGATAGTCAAAGTACGGCCCGGGAGCTGCGTGGGGCCATCTTAACCCTTTCATGTGGCCCCTCTGGTGCACGGCAACATGAGCTGTTGCTTAGCACTAATATTCAGAAAGAAATGTAAAATAAACGGGCAAGCATTTATGAACCTGCAAATAAATGCTTGCCCATGTATTCAATATTTTTTAAGACCTCCTTTCAACAATCCCTGACCTACCCAGTCTCCCTACCGCCACCCTGCTAACATCAGTGCAGCCCTCGGTAACACCACAGGCCGTACTTTGTCGCCCCTGGCCAAATGTTTGTGGATACCCATGCTCCAGAGAGTGAGCGGCCCTGCCTGAGGTCCCCATAACAGGATGTAGTGCTTTGTCCCACCTCAGGGCACATAACAATCATCAGTGCAAGCTGATTTCTTTCCATGATGTTGAATAAGTGGGGCTCTGTGGTTGAAAAGGGACACCAAGTGCACCTCCCATTCTTACTAGAGTGATTAATGTCCTCTCCCTGGGCTGTAAACTGACAGGAGTGGTAGCACTGCCTATGTGTAAAGAATGGGTGTGCAAAGCAAGACTATGCATAGGGCTACATCCACAGTGGATTTCATTTTTTACCAGCCATACTATGTATGGACTACTAGAATCCTAACAAGGGTTCAAGTGTGATACTAAAACTAACAAAACATGCATCCTAAAATATCAAAATAATTTTGAGTTATATTCAAGGGAAAGAGAAAAATCATAAACAGTGAGAGAAAATCATTCAAATACTCTTTAAAGGATACCCATGCATAAATGATCTCAGTTTGTAGAACATTTATTAACAAAAGATAAATAACGAAATCAAAAGATATAATGGTAATGGCGCTCGGTAAGTTACACAAACAACAATACAAACAATACAATGTGTAATTAAAGAAGTGGCTGAGGAAAAAATCATACAAATAAGAAGTTCAGAACAAAACAGAAACAACACATAGCAAAAATGCGTCCTCTTCAATAAAGGCCACATGTGAGCGTCAACGGCCTTTTGACCATAGTGTAGTTAGATGGTCATCATCAGGACAAAACAATGAATATGGGAGCGTCCAAGAAAATTCAATAAAACATCTATTGCAACGGTAGTTGTAACAGAAAAAATGAAGTAAGTATCATTCGTATGAAGTCCAAAGGTGTTACCATATAGCTAAAGTAGTGCCCTTTTCCAGCACGGTATGTGGCATATCCGAAAGCTAGATCTAAGTATCTCAACCCCAATGGACTACGAGGGACTGCCACACAACAGCTAAACAAATCGCAGTTCTGCTTCTTCAAGTTAAGCAGAAATCTCGCATCAATATGTGGCAGGGGACTGATATAAGTCTTGACGCCGTCCAGAAAGATCTGTTGTCGATGAATACTATGTATGGAGCCAAAGACTAAGGCTTGGAGACCAGCCAGCAAATTATTAGTCCTCCAGAACATTTCAAGGACTTCTTTCAGTAGGCTAGACAGTGGAGGGTTACTTAAACTAAGAATGGAGACAAATGGTCTGTTTGAAGTTAGGGACTTTCTCCTGAAGATTTCCAGGCCCTATGTTTACTGTGAGAAGCTAAACCTTACAGGTCAACTGGTAGTTTTAATGAGGGCACAAAACTACCCCATGATCGATGACTTCCAGGGTGAATATGAGGGTTGCAGGGATACAAATGATGTTATTAAAACTAAATAATTGTGAATGTAAAGATGAACATATTCTGTTTACTTGTAATGTGGTCAACCTATATTGAAGTAGTGATGACGCCGTGCCATCGTCACTTACTTGCGCTTAATGACAGGTTAATCTGTAACCTATAAACCACTGCTTATATTATTTACATATGATTTACACCATATTTGGTATATTATTTCATATACTATTTATTCATGTTGTTTTATATTCAGTTTAGCAGACTGAGTGCATTATTTATTTTGATTAACTTTAGTTAGCCTATGTTCAAATTAAGATTGACATGAAATAGGTCATTAAGTACGTCATGTTAAAAAAAACATCGCATTTCTGCTAGTCGTGCATCTGACTTTTTCTGTTTCAGTCAAAACAGTAACTGTGTGCTCATTTAGAAATGTTATTCTTTGTTCGCTCACAATTTGATGATCATAGAGTAGCAATTTTTTAGTGTGGCCAGTGATGTCAGCACTTGCACTGAAAGGGAAACTGAGGAGGCAGATACACCTTTGTGGGATGTAGTGAACGTTGCATTATCGTCTGTGAGAAGGAGGCTAACACTAAGTTCAGAGAGAACATTAGGTTTTGATTGGTTCTTGCCCAGTGGGCATTTTAAGAATGTATTGCTTGAGTGGAATTTATTTTGTAGCTATGTGAAGCTTGTTAGTTAGTTAGATCACTTGCCCCTATCCACAATCATAGGCGGTTGTCCTTTACCGTTTCTTGAAACAAATCTTATTTGTTTTGCTCTTAGAGGTACTCTTGAGAGCAAGCATATTCCTTCTCATTCTAATTGTAACCTTTATTTGGGTCTTCTTTCACTGCTATACTTGCTGCCACCTGCTGCTTCTCAATTTCCCAGATCTACCCACAACCTTAGGGCGTTTCAATTATGGAAGCGAGATTTTGTTTAGATTTTCATAAGTTGCTTTAATAATGAATATTCGCACTACTAATTGAATTACTTGCATTATCTTCATGTATGTTGTATTCAGGTGAATTTTGGTTACCATCTAATTGATTTGATTGGAGACTGTAATTTTCAAGTTTGCTAATAAACCCTTATGGTTTGCAAACTTACACCTGTCTGTCATTACTGTGGGTCACATTCTCCTTCACTGTCAATGCAATGTTAAAGAAGTTGTGGTTTTAGCCTCAGTTCGAGATAAAGGTACATCCGAGCGGACATAGCGGAGTCTCCAGGTTGCGTCTAATTTGCACGGTGCAAATACAATCCTTATGTAATCCGTTATCAAGAGCACTCATGAGGAAGGCAAAGAAGCAGTAGAAGAGTTGATATTACAACACAACGGTTTTAGGATAAAGGAATCTTTCTTCAACAACTATTAAACATTTCCTTATCATTCGTATTTCAAATTTGAAAATCAGTTCTATCTGCATACTCTACGAGTTTGGAAAGCAACCTATGTGAATATTGTTATTCATACGATAGAAAAAGAAACAGTTCTACAACACATGAAATGAAAACAATACACTCTACAGTGGTGCCATTATACAGACAATATATTAATTATATGGAGAGGCACAGAAGAACAAATAAAACATTTGGAAGATACATTCAAATGTACGCTACAGTTTGGACAAGCTAATATGTATTCCATGGATCGTCACAAAAGAATTACTAACAGGAAGTTAATCTCAAACCTATATACTAAACAAAATTACAAGAACAGCGCATTACATGCAATAAGATTTCACCCTAAACAGTTTATAGAGACTTGTCATACATCCAATTGCTAAGACTTAAAAGAATTGTAACTGATAAAGAAATTTATAAAGGAAATGTGTGATAAATGTAATAGAAGAAGCTCTCAAAAAAGTACCGTGGAAAGAGAGAGAGAAAAATCAAAAGTATAACCACAATAAAGCATTAGAGATTAAATCAAGAAGTAAAATTATCCTGCCGTATTACGGAAAGAGTAGTAAATGTACTTGAAGCAAACACAGGAATATTTTTGAAAATTATGATTCCCTGAGAATACTGATTAACCAAAGAAGTTGGTTTTTACACATAAAAGATATTTACACCAGAGATTGACATGAGCAGATACATTTAAAAGCACAACAAAAGGTTACCTCAGATCAATACTTTGATTCGAAATTGCAGACGAAGGTTGTTGTTGATGCAAACCCAGTGGAGTTGTGAGCCTTCCTTGCCTAGCACACTGGACATCCCAATGCCCCAAGACACATTGTGGCTTATGCTAGCCAAAGTTTGCCATCGACGGAAAGTGCCTATTAGCAACCTGACAAGAATGCCTTGCTGTGGTTTGGGCTTGTGAGCATTTTCATGTATTCCTGTATGGGAAGCATTTGACAGCTGTCACCGACTACCCAGCATTGCTCACCATTTTCAGAAATCCCAAAGCCAAGATGCCCCTCGCATTGAGAGGTGGGAGTTGAGATTGAAGAAGTATGATTATAGGATTGCGCATCATCCAGAATAAGATCAAAACCCTCCTGTCTAATTCTCACGTGTACCAATTCAGTTTCATGGCACTACTTCTACTGCTGTATATGTTATCATCATTGCAAAATGCAGTACCCCTGCTGCCATATCGTTGTAACAAATAATTGCTGCCACGAGCACTGACAGAGATTGATAAAACTCAAAGACATTATTACACATCAATCATGGCGAAAACATTCTCAACCTCATGATAAACGTGAATGTCAGAAACTCAAAAATGTGCAGGAAGAACTATCAGTTACCCCAGAAGGCATCATCATATGAGGGTTGAGAACTGTCCTGCCAGAGAGTATGAGACAACAAGTTATTGAGCTGACCTGAGGGACATTGTGGAGTTGTTGCCACTGAAAGAGCTCTACAGGACTGAGTGTGTTTCCCTCGATTGATGAAAGAGCTGAAAAGTAGTTAAAGGCATGTGATTTGTACAACTGCTTGTCATCCCAAAAAATTGTGTATCTGTTAAAGAGGGTTGATCCTCCAAAGCATGCAAGGGAGAACATTTCAATTGATTTCTTTTGAACCCTTGATAATCGACATCATCTATCAGTAGTTATTTATGAATACCCCATTTTCCCATTGTGGAAGATCTGTCGTAAACTACTCATGATCAAGTCATTGAGAGATCAGAAAGTAATTTTGCAACATGGGGTGTTCCTTCAATTTTGAAAATCTGACAATGACCCATCTTCCAATAGTTGAGAATTTACAGAATTTCTCTGTCATCTAAATGTCTAACATTAGAAAAGAAAAACTCTCTGGCCACAGGCGAATGGTGTTGTAGAGAGATTTATGAGAACCCTCAAGTAGACCATTCAGTGCACAGCACTGAAAAAGCTTGAATTGAAATCATTTCTTCAGTCTACGCTTCGTGCATACAGGTCAACTCCCCATTCTACTTTGGGTGAAAACCCTGCCACCTTAATGTCTGGGACAGCCATAGGAAACTAATTGCCACAGTGGACCACTGCGAAATCTGTTGACATTGATAAACTTTGCACTACTGATTCATCTGACAAACGCAAAACGAAGACTTATGCTGACATATTACGCTGTGCCCAGAACACTGTGTTCAAACAAGCATTTGGGAAGCAATAGGTCTCGCAATTGCGAGAGTATAAGCTATTGGCATTGTAAATGACAATGCCTTTTATTTATCTGTTTTGATAACTAACACATAAATAAAAGGCATTGTCAGTTATAATGCCAATAGCTCAAACTCTTGTAAATGCAAGACCTATTGCATTTCAAAGAAGTGGCAGCCATTGTACCGAGCTGCTTGGAAAGTGAAAGTGCGCATGGCGTGCAGAATGTTACAGGAAAGCATGTCGTGCCAGCTATAGGAGAAATTCATTAAAGAAAATAGTGCTTACAGGCTAAATAAGACATACCATGTAACAACAGAAGTAAAAGGTTACAAATGAAGACAAGGCAGTACTAAGAAGGGACTAACAAGCCTATTAACCAATAAGAAGTCATCATTTATGAAGGACAATGACACAAGCAAATGAAAAATATGGATGGAGAGTGGGAGGTGCTTCAAGTCCATACTTGAATACAGCATGCCACACAGAGCAGCACATGCGCTGCCCAGGCTCGACCTAAAAAGGAGACCTAAATTATTGTCAAGCAGAAATGGAAACACAATTCTGATGCTCCTTTTGATGCTGACCCACTGAGGGTTGTGACACAGAGTGTTAGCTCACCATCCTGGATGGTCCATTAAGTGAGTTGATTCACATTTCAAGCACCTGCCTCGACATTCTCTTACTACAGATGTCAGAAATTAGACTTATTCACCTGAGAATGCAGAGAGCACAATGACTGTCCAAATGTCACTGTCACTAGTGCCAATCATGGACACTTCTCAGGTATCCCAGAAGCCTCACATGACCAGATCTGGTCAATTGATTGGAGCACCAAAGCGGCTTATTTCAAGAGTTGTGATGTATATATGTATTATTTGTACTTTTTATTTAATAAAGGGGGAGATGTAGTGTCTTGTGAGTTAGAGATGACGGGATAATTCTAGAACAGTGAGGTAAGTGCATAAGTGTGGGTGATAGAATTCATGATGTAGAATGTTCAGTTAACAGTTACATGCTGAGGAATAAAGAGTTGTAATACCAAGCTCTGTGCGTGGGCATGATCATTCGCATATACCAGGGCTGGGGCAGACATAACATAAGCCAACTGCTGAAATAGGCTTACACACATGCCCCTGCTGTATACTGTTGTTTTGGGCAGAAGAAAACTGTGAATGACAAAAATAACAGACCAATGGGTAAAGAGGGCTAGATGAAAACCCCGCTAAGTAACTTACGTTATATGTCGAATTTTCATAAAATCAAATGGCGTTGGATACCTAAAAGGGTATAATTTTGGATGTTGCATAGCTTAAAGGTCTCAGTCACATAATGCATTCAGCTGCCAGTTATATGCCTGTTGGCACGGGGCCGCCAATTCAGAACTGGAATCATGGAAGGAAGTTCTCTAACTTTGTGGGCTCCTCCTGGAGTCTCTAAATTCTACAAAACCTTAACCAGACTTAGGGCCTCATGTAAGTAACATACTATTTACCGATTCATAAATACCGAATCTTACCGATTCGGTATTTATGAATCGGTAAATAGTATGTAGGTAAATAATCGGTAATTATTACCGATTCGGTAAATATCGGTAATTATGAATCGGTATTTACCGAATCGGTAATAATGCATCCCTTCCCATTCATTCCTATGGGCCTGGAGGCCCGTAGGAATGAATGGGAAGCCAGTTACTATTACTGATTCGGTAAATACCGAATCGGTAATAGGGGAGGCATTATCATGGGTGGCAGGGTGTCACATTGACACCCTGTTGCACCCCTGATTCGTGGATGTGTGCACATGTGGCGCACATGCATGTATGTCTGCCACATGGCACTTTACAAATAGCACAAAAATGCTTTTTGTAAGGTATTCGTCATTTACTATCAACTTGTAGTTGGTGGTAAATAACTAATCCAGACACCAATAATGCACTGACTTGAGTGCCCCCTACATTGCATTTCTGGATTCGGTATTTACCGAATCTGTATTTTACCGAATTCTTAAAATTCCGATTCGGTAAATACCGAATCCAGAAATCTGCCACCTACATCTCAAGTGTCTCAATACCGGTCGGTAACGGGATATTTACCGATTTTCGGCCGTTACCGACCGGTAATGAGGTACCTACATGAGGCCCATAATATCAAAACTTCTCTAATAATAAGCTCTTCTGTTTAAAAAAATTGTACATGCAAAATTGGTACTTAGCCACAAATCAAAAGGAAAATAAATAGCAGTCACTGTTGGCCTCCTCAGATCTCAACTGTACTTCAAAAACCACTTAGTGCTTCTATGTACTAGTAAGTGCATCTCCCCCGCTAAGCCTCATGCTCTCAATTTTCTAATGGAGAGTCCGTTAACTTTTCCCTCTGGCGGTCCCTGACATGAAACGAATGTTATATGAAGAGGTATCATTGGCTCGAGGGGTTTAGGAGATTCTGGGCGAAAGTGCGAAACTCCTTCCTTGTAATTTGTTTTTAGTTTTAAAAAGCACATTACGGCATTATCAAACAATAATCGGCTTGCAGCGTTTAATGTCAGAACAAAAGCTTTGATATGAAAACTGGTGCTCTGCTCTGACACTAAAAGCCAAAACGCACACCACATTGCTCTCTTAAGGGAAAATATCCGTGAAGCAGAACCTAGATACAATGCAGAGAGCTGCTGGCCTGTCTCTTCCATATTCACGCACCCTTACAATAAAATCTGGCGCATAATGTGTGACAGTCGATTAAGAAGTACTAATGACCACTACTAGTCCATTCAATAAAGCACAATTAGTGCTAAAAATGTTATTTTTAAGCATTAAGTAATATGGAGTGCCCTGTCTATAAATACCTCTTGTGAATTGAAAAGCATAAGTTATGGACACCAGACACAGCTGAGGTCACTTAACAAAAGGCGGAAATCAACTCTTGTGTGGTCAATAAAGCTGGAAACACAAAACACGTGTTGCAACGCTGCGGAAGGCCCTTTGCAAAGATTAGCTGGCCACTTTTCAGTTGCTGATTGAGGTATTTAGTTTCTAAACGTAAACTAATGGGGTGAAACCTTTGCCCAGTTGGTGTTAACATGAGAAAAAATTACAAAATCATCGAGTAATACTGCTATTAAATGTGCCACGTTACGCCACATTTTCTTGCCGCATGATTTAGTCAGCGACATAAGTTGGTCCTTCTCTGCTGCATAATTCCAATGAGCCTACTTAAGGCAGCTGCCTACAGTGGTCTTAACCATCAGCTGACATCAGCAAGCTACGGATACCTCGACCACACACTGTATCTACATGAAGGCATAAGCTGTCACTTTACAGTGTACTGGAGGAAGTTGAATGAGTGCCTGGATGTAGTATCAATAAAGTTGTTGTTCACCGATGTCTCTATTAGTGATACTGTGCACAAAGTTATGATTTGCCCGAGGTATGACAATTTGCACTATAAATTCATACGTCCACTTTTGATGCCCATGAATTTTAATCAAGTGAGACCATCGTTACTGTTTTCACAGTTTTTAACTACCCCTACAGTATCTTATTTTTTATCAAGCTATCTCTCCGGTGTTTTAAAGCAAGTTAAAGTGTAGTTTGTGTTGATGTCATCATGTATGTAATGTATCACATTGTGTTCAACTTTTATGATTTTACTTTTTTTAATCGAATAAAGTATATATCGATTGATTAATTGCATCACAAAGAAAATCTTGAAGAAAAAAGGGCAAGCAAGAGGCGGGGAGTGACTACTATCCTTAAATTCAGACGTTTGCCAACATCCTAAACTTGAAAGTTGTGGAAAATTGTTACTTCATAAAAGTACTTAAAGTCCAGTGAACGTTTTGGTCTGCAATGGCCTTTTACAATGAAAATGGAAATTTTGTCCACAAATCATGCAATAACACACGTGCATGCACATGCACACACATGTTACATTGTCAACAACTGCTTTTTTGTGCAAATTAATGTTTCGACCTAAATTGCAATCAAAATGCAGGAGGGTAAACATAAATGAATTAAAGAAATAGAAAAATATAATTTATATTTTATTTTAGAATGTAACCGTATTTCACTTGAAGAGGTAATTCAATTATGAGTGAATAAAATGTGTGTGGTACCTGCACTAAATATCCAATCAAAATGAGTTCACTGTATCAGAATCCTAAAACAGTGTACAATATTGCACCACACTCTAAACTCGTGTTTGGCCTAATTACTAAGTCCAATAGTATAGTATATGAGGGTCTTTTTAGTTAGATGATCTGAAGAATATCCATGTTGGAGTCTGCCAACGCGATGATAAGTACCTATTTAATTAAAGTTACTCCTACTGTACGTAGTTCAATGAAGGTTGTTCTCGAAAGTAGGGCCACATCTGCCTGGCAACGTATGTGGTGAAATCAAAAATAATTCACAAGCCATAAGCCACGTGCACTCTAAGTTTAGAGGGAAATGACTTTGGGTTTTCACTCCAAAGAGTTTTGTAATTTTTCCTAGTTTGTTCCTTTCCTGTAAGTGTAAATTTGTATTCCGAAAATTAGTGTTTTGTAATTTGAGTGGAAGCGTGTAGAATTGCACTATGAGGAAAGTTGATGGACCTGACCGGCTGCTGCATCTAGTTATGCGGCATAGATGGCCAGCTGGCACAGGTTTCAAAAGACGAGCAAGTGTTCATCTCCATTCTGCTTGTCAAAGACTTTAATACTATTGCTCACTTAAGGTACCAACACCTCTCTTTAGCAGGGGCGCATGCTTCTTGATCTCCCTTGATTCGAGGGAAATCTTTTTTAAGTTTCAAAGACCGTATATGACTTAATCAACAACTTGCCTAATTAGTACATAAACATAATATATTTAACCACAATAATAATGTTCAACAGCTATTGGCAAAGCCAATAGGTCTGGTGATAACTGCCAATCTCTTGACTGTGTCAATGCTTGTTTTTTTGTTTTTGTTTTTTGGTAAAAACATTGTTTTTGCGGTTCCGATAGGACCTTGCCAATGAAGAAAAAACACTGACAAAAAGCAAAAATATGTTTGGTGTCGAAAAGCCCACATTGCCTTAGCAGCTCCTACCACTGAAAGGAACTACTTTGTGTGTGGATGTGCCATCACCCACACTTAGGATAGCCAACAGCTGCCCCGTGCTGTAGGCTGTAATAGATAGAAGAACAATGATTGGGAAAGCAATAAGTCTTGCTTATGTGAGATGTATTATTGGCTTTGTTGGACTGGAGTGGAGTGGAGTGGCATAGCGTGGCAAAGAGAGCCACTGTATAACGTGAAATGGAGTGGCATTGTGGGGTGTGGAGTTGAGTGGCATTGTGTGGATTGGAGTGGAGAGGAGTGAAATTGTGTGGGGTGGAGTGGAACTGAGTGGCGTAGAGTGAAATTGTGTGGAGTGGGTGGAATTGTGTGGTGTTGGAGTGGAGTGGAATTGTGTGCAGTGGAACTATGTGGTGTGGAGTGGAATTTAGTAGAGTGGCATGAAGTGGAATTGCGTGGAGTGGAGTGAAGTGGAATTGTGTAGCAAAGAGAAGGGGCGTGGAATCATGTGACATGGAGTGGAACGGAATTGTGTGGCATGAACTGTGTAGCATGGTGTGAAATTGTGTGGTGTGCAGTGGAATGGTGTGTCATGAAGTGAAGTGGAATTGTGTGGCATGGAGTGGAACTGTGCGGTGTTGAGTGGAGTGGAGTAGAACTATGTGGCGTGGAGTTGAATTGTGTGGTGTCGTATTGTGTGCCATGGAGTGGAACTGCGCTGTGTGGAGTGGAGTGGAGTAGGTTTGAGTGGAGTGCAGTGGATTGGACTTGTGTAATGTGGAATAGAATTGTGTGGCATGAAATTGTATATATAGTGGAGTGGAGTCTAATTGTGTGGCATGGAAATATGTGGTATGGAGTGGGATTGTGTGGCATGTAATTGTGTAATTGTGTGCCGTTGGGTGGAACTGTATGGCATGGAGTAGAGTGGAGATATATGGCATGCAGTGGAGTTGTGTAGAGTGGAATTGTGAGGCATGGAGTAGAATTGTGTGGAGTGGGGTGCACTGGAATTATGTGCGGGGGAGTGGAATTGTGTGGTATGAAGTAGAGTAGAATTGAGTGAAGTGGGGTAGAATTGTGTAGCATGGAGTGGACTGAAATTGTGTGGTGTGGTGTGGAGTTTCATTGTGCGGTATTGAAAGTTGGCCAAATTGCCTCTGAATTGCCCTATAGCACTGCAAAGCCTCCTGCTAGATAAATACTAGTATAATCCTCTATGTCACCAATTATCTCAATCAACGATCTATGTAAACATCTGTGAGTAGAGGTCAACAGAACAGACTGTTGAAGGTTTACACTAAAGATATTCCAGAGTAGAAAATCAGGGAACTCTATGACAACTCTCTCAGACATTGGGGGTTGGCGGATGAGAGAGGAAGAAGCAGCATGGATAAGGCATAGGTGGGAATGGACAGAAGTACCACAGACTTGGGGGGTGGGAGGAGACGAAGAAATAGTACCTCAATCACAGCCCAAGCAGCGGACGGACACTAATTAAGATGACTCAATTTGTGTTTGCTGCATGCTCCATAGTAAGAAAAGAAAGTGACACCCGGCACGCTCTGGCCAGTTAGGAGACAGTACAAAAGAGTAACAATGATGCCAACGAATGATAAGCATTGGGTGAGCTCCAATCCCTTAACAGTAAGCAATACCCATTGCAGCAAAAACAGCACATGCACCATCAGCAGGCGAGACTTAAAAATGTGACTGACACGACAACAGTCCTCTGGATAAAAAGGACTGGCTAAAAGCCACTATGAGTAAGTATATTATACATATAATTCTATTAAAATCAAAAGATCTTGGCTAATGCCAGTCCTAAAAATTGATTATTTAAATTGTGAATCAAATATACAATATATTCTTAACACAATTTAAGACAAATAAAGTTTAAATAAAAGAGAGAGGAAAGCGAAAGAGAAAAAATGTAGGATCTAGGGGAGAACATGGAAGTATATAGTACATGTACAGATGCACCTATTGTAATAAACTATTTATTAGCACTGGTGATGTGGGAAGGGACCTTGACTCATAATGTTACTGAAGAGCAGATTACTCTCTGTGCATCTGCATATATGGGTTATGTCATGGCATTTTTATGTGCATTTGTTTTTAAAACAAACGTATTTACCAATCCCTTGATGGAAGGTTTCAAATTTGTAATGTAAGGTAGTATCACATTAAAGAGGCATTCTGATTAGGTGTTTGCTCATGTAATAGTCATTATAATATGCAATCTATGAAGCAGTAAACAGTGTTTTTCTTGAGCCAATTTCGCTGCACTTCAGTAATAAACTAGAATTTCACCTTTACTCTGTATTAATGAATGTGTGAATGTGTGCTCATTAGTATATTTGCTCCCAGTGGTGTGTTTCCAGGGATGTCTCCTCAAACATCGTAAGATCTGGGGACCATCGTGACAATTTACGGCAAGTGTATTCTCCATCAGGCCCTAAGTTATCTTTAGATGGGCCAATCAGAGACTCGAAACGGTGGGGTGAAGAAAGCGCCAGGGGAGTTCTAAATTGGCATTTGTCGACGCAGGAGCATGGTTCTTGTAAACATTCCTGAACACTGGACTATTAAGGGGGGAACGGACAACAATGCCTTTTAACCTCTATTCAATTAATTTATGCATTTAATCGGCTGAATTAATGCTCAGAAACTACCCCGTTTATCAGACGTTTGCCACTTTCCAGGAAGGGTCACGCAATACACCTACCATTACATGGGGATATGGGCTAGCTATCAATAATGCAGCAGGTGCAGAGGCACGCGGGCCCAGAAACTTAAGGGGCCCTCTGCATTTCCAGCTGACTTTGTTGTTTTACTATCAAGTAAAGAGGGTGTGAGAGGCCCCTCCTTGCATGCATTGGGCCCGTTGTTCTCTTACTGCGTCATGGACATTACATAGACATACATGTCATCAGAGTACAAGGAGGCAGGGCGAGGGCGACCCATAGTCGTTTGGGCCCTCACCTACCATAAAAGAGCAAAGATGGGGTATCTGGCATGAAGGCAAAGAGGGGGGCTGGTTTGTGTATTTGCTAGCCACCTGCACATGCAGTACAGCGGTGCTGTAGAGTGCTGCTCCAAGCACCCCTCCTCCTGGCCTGCACTAACCTCTGGATGAAAACAGGCTGGAACCCTTCCGGTAAGCATGGATGTGCGTCACTAGATGCCGGGCCCGCCTCTGATGCAGCAACCTTATATCCGCTGTTATTCTACATATGTTCTTGTGACCAGACCAAAGGTTATGAAGTTACCTTTGTAACTGAGATAAATGTATACATTTGCAGCATTTTTATTTAGTCAAAACTGGGTCTGCTCTTTATCTCGAGGAAGTGAAGTGATTGGTGACAAGGGGAATGACGATAAACTGTGAATGCAAATGAAGCGCGTCAATTCTCCTGAATACCGCTGAGTCAACAGATTTTTTTTGGTTTTGTTTGGCTAAAACAATAATCGTCTACCACCCTTCCGCCCTCTGCCGCCCCAACGCCTCCCGCAGCCCCGTAGAACCCGTGAGGTGTCGCTACATTGCCTATGAATCTACTTTCTATGAGTGTTGAGAGAAAAAAAATCACTTTGAACGTAGTTTTTGATTCTCAACTGAATACATACTTCTTTATTCGCCAGTGGTACTTGCGCCTGGTAGGGTTGCCGCTTTTCCCAGAGAAAAATACCGGCCTTTTGTTTGTTGTTTTAAGGGTCTGCACTGGCTTGGATGTGATACTAAATAGGGCTGCAAAGAAAATCGTCTTCATTTATTTGTGAAATTACTTTTCTGTTGTTGTTTACATTAATGATTAGTCATGGATCGTTAATGAAGATCTAGAACACATTTAAAATGTTTTCTATTTATATGTGCTGTTAGAAGCAGTGCTTTAAATGGGAAAAAATAAGTGCAGGTACTCATTAAAATTAGTTAGAGGTGTGGCAAATGGGCGGGGCTAGGGGCGGGGCTGAGGGCAAGATATGATGTTACATAATGACCTCTGTACCAGTTATAGCACATATCAAAACACATGAGAAATGCGCTCAGTAAACATCATTTATCCACTTTACATCTTCGTTTCCTGCTTCCACAGAGGGGCACACAAAGGAAAGCAACCTCTGTGCTGAACAAAAAGATGGAGAAATAAAACGGCCTTGGGTAAGGTAGAGGATTGTCTGTCGCTGCCGCTCACTTTAGTACGGCCAGTACAGACAGTTCCTTAAATGGGACAGGATTACAGACTGGCAGCCCCAGCCCATTTCACACTCATGATGGAGGAAGGGGGTGGAGGGGCCTTAAGCACTTTAAGCCTAATAGCCATTGCGCACCTGATCAACAGTGCAGGGTCTGTCTAGACCAGGGGTACTCACAAACTTTCTCTTGGGGGCCAAATTTACAGTGTGGTTTGTGGCCGATGGCCGCACCTTGGGGGCGGGGTCATTGGGGGAGGGGCGGGGCTAGAGCAACAAAAAAAACTGTGACCATGAGGTGGAACACAGGTCCCTGCAGCGGACGCCTTCGTGCACTGAGCCACCGGACCCGGCATACACATATCTCTCTATCTCCCTCCCTCCCTCCTCCATCTCCCTCCGTCCTCCGTCTCCCTCCCTCTCCCTCTGTCTCCCTCCCTCTCCCTCTGTCTCCCTCCCGCTCCCTCCGTCTCCCTCCCTCCTCCATCTCCCTCCCTCCTCCGTCTCCCTCCTTCCTCCGTCTCCCTCCCTCTCTCCTTCTATCCGTCTCTCTCCCTCTCCGTCTCTCTCCGTCTCCCCCTCTCTGTCTCTCTCCCCCCTCTGTCTCCCTCCCCCCTCTGTCTCCCTCCCTCCCTGTCTCCCTCCCTCCCTGTCTCCCTCCCTCTCTCTCCCCCTCTCTCTCTCCCTCTCTGTCTCCCTCTGTCTCCCCCTCTCTGTCTCCCCCTCTCTATCTCCCTCCCTCTCTCCCTCCCTCTCTCTCCCTCCCTCTCCGTCTCCCTCCCTCCCCCTCTCCCCCCTCTTCCCCTCTCTCCCTCCCTCTCCGTCTCCGTCTCCCTCCCTCTCCCCGTCTCCCTCCCTCTCAGTCATGGTTACCTTTTTCCTTTTACACTCATTATTCTGAAATTAGTGAGTGCTTTTGCATGAAAAGGTAAGGCCATGACTACAGGGCCCGGAAGGGACCCGTTTTAGTGCCCATTGCTTATATTCTTTCAAAACATAGGCAGTATGGTATAAAAAGACCACATTCGTAAACACACAGTCGCTGTACACATTTTGTTTTCCAATTCACCCATCAAGCAGGTATTTCAGTACCTTCAGGCAAGGTGCACTTTCCCACACAGGGAAAACTATGTTGTTCAAAGAGAGAGGAGTAAACACAAGTATCACTTCACTGGAAAACACTGTAAAGTGGCACTAATGTGTTTAGGTGTAAATACATCAATCTGGACATCTTGCAACCACTCTGTCTTGCTTTAATTAGTTATTTATTTTTCACATTTGGAATGTTATATTTCTCTCCACCCGGAGGCTGCACTTGTGTCAGAGAAAGACAACGTTTCCAGCAAAAATGTTATTCTTTTTTGGATCCATTTCTCAGGGGAGCAAATAAACGAAAGGAGGAAAGAGAGGGTAATACCCGTTTCTTGAAGTCTCGGTTTTCACTAACTGAGGAGCGAGACAGAATGAGAGGGAAGACTGAGGCTTAGATGCCGTCACCGTGGTGTGCGCGCACAGTTTAATTTATGGGGACTTGGGGAGGCTGAAGAGGATTGCTTCCAGGCGCAGCCGTCTCCCTCGCTTAGAGTGAGGGGGCCCCTGGAGCGTGGGGGCCCCCGCACCGCGGGAGCTGCGTTATGCCCCTGGCAGCTGAGGCAGCTTCCCTTCCAGGGCACAAACACAGCCCCACCCGAGTACCTCACAGGTCTTTAAGAGACCATTTGCATGATAACGAGGCTTTGTTGGGCCCATAGCTCCAACTAGGTAATGGACCTGAGTTCATAATCCTGGAATTTTTTCCGTGATGCACTGTGAATATACCTCCCGATGAACTAACTATGCTGTATGTTGTTTCTTTGTGTTTGTCAGTCCTTTTTATTGGTATGTGTCCAGGGAGGTGATCTTTGACCTCATTTCGTCCTGATGAATTTGCCACAAAATAACTGGCAATGAAACATGTTGGCCGTCATTAACAAGGTATTCAACATGCTGTGTTTTTAAACAGCGGGATAGACTCCTAACAAGAATAAAAAATACATTTGAGAGTCTAACCCCTTCTCTGTCTTCGTTGGCACAGTTTTTATGTTCTTGTCTTCACAATACACATTTTTCGTTATGTGTGTTTTTCTTTGCACTGGACACTGCACTTTTTTCCTAAGAGAAAGTAGACGTGGGCAAGCTGGTGAGTACCAACCAGTAGCTCCTCTGGTGGTGCGCACGTGAGGTACTTTCTCTTTCTTTACACATTTTTTCACCTACTTTTTTCTATTACTGAGGGTGTGTGTAGAGCGAATTAAGTTGTTTAATTAACCTGTGGACTGACTTTACACCTCCTTGTTTTCCCTTTCTCTGTTGACTTTAAATTTTTTTTAAATACTTGTAGCACACTGGATGGGGTTATACTATATGATACAATGAGTACTGGAGGTTTTTGAAAAAGCATTCTTTCTTCCACTCGTTCCAGATCAAATAAACTTTTGCTACTTGGTGCCAGTTCTTTTGTGTTGAAACTGTAGTTGATTGGAGGGTGTTCTGGCACGTCTTCCCTCTGTAGCTCCTTTTTTTGATTCAATCCCTCTCAACCCCCTGCAGTCTGGGGTCATTCAAGTGAGAGCTGCTGGAATCTCCAGCAGCGATTGTGCAAAAGGCCACTGAGGGGCTCAGTGACTTGTGCGAGCTCCTCCAAAGCAGGGCGGCATCTGCCCTGAGGAAATAAGTAACCTGAGCCTGCTGTACTCTCCCTCACCTAAGAAAAGTACCGGTACTGATGGCCAGAAAATTCAGAAGTGCCGGTACTCAGTACCGGTGAGTACCGGCCCATTTAAAGCACTGGTTAGAAGTATGTACAGGTAAAAGGTTTAAAAAGACAGCTTTAGGTGACTTTTCTTATTTTTGTCCCAGCCTGGACATGGAAATACCAGAGGAGGCGGTGCCGGTAGTAAACTGGTCAGGTGTCAATCCCACGACAGGTCCCGTGCCTTCAGCAAAGAATGCTGACTCACAAGCTAGGTCTGAAGATCAATCAGGTATTGCACAGAAAAAAACCTACTGAGTCAATTTGTTCCCACGCGCTAGAGGGAATTCATGCACTGTGTCACACTGCACTCACTCCCTTTCTTACAGTGAACATCAATGCTGGTTTATGGTAAACAACGTTTAGCCCAAAACTTTTGAAACGCAGGGAATCACAACGCGGTCGTTACAACGACCGCATTGTGATTCCGCATACCATTACCCCACAAGTCGGAACAACGACTTGCGGAGGGGGAGGGGGGAGGTGTTGGATTTAAAATCCAACACCTTCCCTAGTGTCCGCACAGACAGGAGTTGGAATAGTAAATTATACTATCCAACATCCAGCGCCCCCCCCTCTGCAAGTCGTTGTTCCGACTTGCGGAGTTTTGGTATGTGGAATCACAACGCGGTCGTTGTAACAACCGCGTTGTGATTCCCT
Source organism: Triturus cristatus (assembly GCF_964204655.1). Taxonomy (NCBI): domain Eukaryota; kingdom Metazoa; phylum Chordata; class Amphibia; order Caudata; family Salamandridae; genus Triturus; species Triturus cristatus. The sequence goes on from NC_140589.1 coordinate 967,687,564, forward strand.
GCGGGATAAAAGGCGGCGGAATAACGTCATACATTCCTGGTTTATTACTCAGTGCTGAATCGAAGACGGACTGCAACTAACACCTATTGCTTGGGAAAGGTTTCAGGGCCTGTGTGATATTGTTTGCGAAAGGTCACAGCGAGGTGGTGATGTCTGATGCGGCTCTGATTATATTCATAACTAAGAACCAATCAAGAACGGGAGCTATCAATGTAGCGTTGGATCTGAAACAACTCTATGTATATGGAAACAAACCATAACAAACCATAATTGCTTCACATACGTTATGTAGTATCTTGTAATGTTAGCTGTGTTTTGTATGTTTTGGTTTACCGCACAGGTGTCCGCACGTGATGCATAATCTCTGAGAATAGACCACAGATTAATTCGTGGGCGTCTATACAACCGCTTAAACTCCTGACTTTTTGACTGCGATATAACGGGATAATATCCACTGGTTAAAGAAACGAAAAGCCCTTTGAGACTAACATTACAACACTTTTGGATTATTGAAGCCATCGGTTCAACAGATTGATTTGGCTTAGAGTCAAGATATAAAGGGGTCAACCTTTTAAATAATATTGTCCTGAGGATGGTCTTGTTAAAGAAAATTTAAAGACCGAAACGTCGACTCTCACACTGTTTTCCATCGAAAAATTATTTTATTGTGGTGAAAAAGTGTTTGACAAATTTGAAAGTGAAGGCATGAAGAATTGATTTATTTCCTTCCTTTGTATGAATATTTGTTGCTATTTGAAGTACCCCTTTTGCACTGTGAATATAAATTCAATTTTTACGTATACACCTGACTTTATCTTTTCCTTTCTCCTCCTTGTTATTCATTCATTGTATTTAGGTTGATATGTGCTGATACATTCGCATTATCTGTAACTTTTTTCCAGTTACACTGAACCTATTTAATAATATAAAATGTGCCAAGAAATAATAATTGTAGGAATTCAATCAACCTACATTGCATTCATTATAGGAATTATACAAACTAATTGTTAAACAAATCCCTTGAAGGCACCTGTCTACCTGTTTATTCGTGTTTTGTATTCGGCATTTTCACTTCTACCTGCTAGTGTCTGGCATGACAAACCTACCCTTGGATTCTCCAGGACAGCAAATACATCTGCGGACTTTGGAATGCTGTTTCAAGGGTTTAAAGCAGTAGCTAGTTATGGGGAAGTTTGGGGGAGCAAACAAACCCTCACAATCCACAGCAAGATATTACCCGAAGCAGTTAACGATCATCAGTCCCTGCAATATCCGTTGATGCTCTCAATCTCTGCTTGTTAGAAAAACCCCACTCCCACACCGGAAAGGGTGGTGGAAACGGGATTTCTCCAGACATACACAGTGGTAGCTTGGCTCGAGTGGTCAGGGGTCAGGCACCGTGTTAAGCATACGTTATACCCACACAATAACCATGCGTGCATCCGTTCCAAAAACAACACTACACCTTAAAAATTATACTGAAAATATATCTCTTTATCTTCTTTTCTCTTAGTTGCTGATTAAATAAATAAATAATAAGACAATCACAGTACACAAGGCTTTCTCTGTGGAATGGTACGTCAAATAAATACTGTCTTAACGATTCAATAAATAAGGTAGACCATAAATAATCAAGGCATAAATATAAGTGCATTACATTACAGGCAATTAAATATTATGAGGCAATAAATACTGTACGACAATAAATATTGTGAAACAATAAATGCTGTGAGGCAATAAATAGGATAAATACAATAAATACTGTGCTCTCAATAAATAATAAAAGCCAACAGTGACACTTGTAAATCAGTTCACCTTCCTGAGGTACTATGGGATGATTTGACCCAATCCCAGCTTGTAAAGATTTGGATGGCCTGAGGGATATACTCCCTGGCTTGGACAAGGCTGAGGCCTAAACTGAGGTAGATAAAGGGGGAATCTAGAGATCTGGCTCTCCCACACTACACAACCCCTCTGTATTAGTCTCAGCTCACCCCTGGCACAATCAAGCTGGTTCCAGCACCCTAGGTTAGTCTCTCAGGGCTCCACAGGGCCTTAGGCGCCCTCTATTCCACTTACTGCCATTTTTATGAAGCTCCGACGCCGCTGGAGTCGTGTCAACGCCGTGAGGCGGCTCCGGTTCGATGTCGGCGGCCTCGGCGCAATGTCAGTTCTAGACGACGTCGATAGGCGGCTCCGATTCGATGTCGGCGGCCTCGGCTCGATGTCGATCTCCGATTCGATGACGTCGGGCAGTCTTGGCTCGATGACGACTTCGAGCGGCTCCGGTTCGATGACGTCGGCCGGCCTTGGCTCGATGTCGACCTCCGTCGGCTCCGGAGTGCGATCTCCACTCCCGACCTCCGGTGCTCCTTTCCTCAGGTTCCGGCGACTCCGGAGTGCGATCTCCACTCCCGACCTCCGGCACGCTTCACCTCGGTCTCCGGCGACTCCGGAGGGCGGACTTCACTCCCCGTCGACGCCGCTCACTTGACCTCAGGTGTCTTCCTCCTCGACCTCTGGTACTCTCCACGACCTCCGTCGGCGCCCTCTCTCGACCTCTGGCGGCTCCGGGTACGACGTCTGCTTTCCAGTCAGCGCCGCTTCTCCACCTCGGGCTCCAGGTCTCAGGCTTCTCGACGCCGGACTCCAGGGAAACCAATAAACAGGTCAGATTCTTGCTTTTCTTTACTTCTAAGGCCTGTTCCTGCTGTCCAGGTCCTTAAGATGGTTTTTCTTGCTTTTTCCCACACAGGGCTCCAGGCTGGGCTCAGTCAGTAGGGACTAGTATCAAGGGTGGGTTTATGGACCCCACTCCAGGCACAAGTTTCCACCCCTGCTGCCTCACTCCTTCCTCCTTCAGGTTTCTGCTGCTCTCTCTTCACCAGTCAGGTGCCAACTGCCAGCTCCAACTGTCAACTCTGGCTTAGCTTCCCAACATTCCAAACCGCCTCCAACTGTCACAGGGTTCCAGAATGTTGCAGAAGGTTCTAGTAGGTTCCAGTGGGTTCTGATGATGTCACAGGTGGCCACCATTTTGTGCTCCAGGCCCTCAGACAGAAGTTCCAGGGGTAGATAAAATGGCTCCCTGAATCTGCATCAATACTAAAAAGTCTGGTGGTTCCCAAAAAGGAAAAAATACTAACAGGGTTTGAGGCAAAAGTGGGACAAAATAAATAATGATGAGGAGGGACCACCCAAAGGGCTGACAGGTCTAACACGCGTCCCCCCCAGCTGAAAGTGGGGAGAGCTACCCAACCCCTTAGAAGTTCTCATCACTAAGGCGGAAATACCTTGAGAGACCGTCTGCATTGGCGTGGTCCACTCCAGGCCGATGTTCCACCTGAAAGTCCATTCCCTGTAGGGAGATAGACCACCTCTACAACTTGGGATTCTCCCCCTTCATCTGCATCAGCCAACGAAGGGGTCTGTGGTCGGTCTGAACCAGGAAGTGCGAGCCAAACACGTATGGCCGCAACTTCTTCAGAGCCCATACCACTGCAAAGGCTTCACGCTCTATTGCACTCCACTTCTGTTCCCTGGGAAGTAGTCTCCGGGATAGGAAGACCACGGGTTGATCCAGACCCTCTTCATTGAGTTGCGATAACACTGCCCCAATGCCATGTTCTGATGCATCTGTCTGGACAATGAACTTCTTGGAAAAGTCTGGGGCCCTTAAGACCGGGGCCTCGCACATGGCTTGCTTCAGCTTCACAAAGGCCTGCTGACAAGCCTCCGTCCAGACTACCCGTCGAGGTTGTTTCTTGGACGTGAGCTCCGTGAGGGGGGATACAATGGTTCCGTACCCCTTCACGAAGCGGCGGTAGTATCCCGTGAGGCCCAGAAAAGCTCGGACCTCAGTCTGAGTCTTGGGGGGTTCCCAGGCCATGATGGCCTCGATCTTCGCCTGGAGGGGTTGCACCGCTCCCCTACCCACCAAGTGTCCAAGGTACACTACCGACCCCTGCCCGATCTGGCACTTGCTGGCCTTGATCGTTAACCCAGCTTGTCTCAGGGCCTGGAGAACAGCTTGCAGGTGACGCAAGTGATCCTCCCAGCTGTTACTGAAGACGGCTATGTCATCCAGATAAGCAGCAGAGAAACTCTCCATTCCGGTGAGGATCTGGTTTACCAGGCGCTGAAACGTGGCAGGTGCGTTCTTGAGCCCAAAGGGCATCACACAGAACTGGTAGTGGCCATTGGGCGTGGAGAAGGCTGACCTTTCCCTTGCTCCATCAGTCAAAGAGTACCCAGAAGTAAGGTCAAAGGTACTTAGATATTGGGCAGCTCCCAGCCGGTCAATCAATTCATCCGCCCTAGGGATCGGATGAGCATCAGTTTTAGTTACTGAATTCAGTCCCCGGTAGTCCACACAGAACCTCAGTTCCGGTTGGGCACCCGGTGGTGCAGCTTTTGGTACTAGTAGCACCGGACTGGACCAGGGGCTGCTAGAAGGTTCGATCACTCCTAGCTCCAGCATCTTAGTGACTTCACTGTGAATGCTGGCCTTCACCTTGTCTGACATCCGGTAGATCTTGGACTTCACAGGTGGGCTGTCTCCTGTGTCCACATCATGGACGCACAGGTGAGTCCTACCCGGAACAAGGGAGAACAACGAAGAGTACTGTCCCAGGACCTGGCGGCAGTCCTCTTGCTGTTCAGGAGTTAGGGAGGGGGAGAGAATCACTCCCTCCACCGACCCATCCTTCTCTTGAGACGCAAATAAATCGGGGAGAGGCACGCTTTCCACGTCCTCTCCTCCATCAGTCACCATCATCAAAATGACTTCGGGCCTCTCGTGGTGGGGTTTGAGGCGGTTGGCATGCAGCACCCGTAGGGGCTGACGAGGGGTCTTAAGATCCACCAAGTAGGTAGCCTTACCCTTCTTCTCCAATACCTCAAAGGGTCCTGACCAGCGATCCTGGAGGGCGCTAAGCTCTCCTGGTTCGATCACCCACACCTTCTGGCCAGGCTCCAACTCCACCGGGTGAGCGTTGTGGTCATACCACGCCTTCATTACTGCTTGGCTGGCCTCCAAGTTGTCAGAAGCTTGCTTCCACAACTTAGCCATCTGGCTTCGGAAGGCCAGCATGTAGCTCACCACGTCCTGGGGAAGCTTTCTGGGAGTTCTTTCCCATCCGTCTCTCACCAGGCTGAGAGGTCCACGTACAGGGTGCCCATACAAAAGCTCGAAGGGGCTGAAGCCCACTCCCTTCTGTGGCACTTCCCTGTAAGAAAAGAGTAGACAGGGTAGGAGGACGTCCCATTTCCTCCGCAGGCTTTCAGGCAGACTTCTGATCATGCCTTTCAAGGTTTTGTTAAACCTCTCCACCAGACCATTGGTCTGGGGGTGGTAAGGAGTTGTGAACCGGTAGGTCACTCCACACTCCTTCCACATGGCCCGCATGTACGCTGACATGAAGTTGGTCCCCCTGTCGGACACAACTTCCTTGGGAAAACCCACTCGGGTAAAGATTCCCATCAGGGCCCTAGCCACAACAGGTGCTGTTATGGTCCTCAGAGGTATTGCCTCTGGGTACCGTGTGGCATGATCCACCAGAACCAGGATAAACCTGTGACCAGCTGTAGTAGGTGGATCTAACGGACCCACAATGTCGATGCCCACCCTTTCAAAGGGGGTGCTAACGACAGGAAGTGGTTCCAGGGGAGCTTTCAGCTTCACCCCTGTTTTCCCACTGGCTTGGCAAGACACACATGTCCGGCAGTAGGTGTCGGACGACACTTTCATCTGAGGCCAATAAAAGTGTGGGACAAGACGGGCGAAGGTCTTGTCTTGCCCCAGGTGTCCTGCCAATGGGATCTCGTGAGCCAACTCCAGAAGGATTGCTCGATAACGTTGAGGGACTACCAAGGCTCGTGACGATCCATGTAGGGGTGCCTTGGGTTCACTGTAGAGGAGGCCATCCTCCCAGTAAACACTGTAGTTCCCTTCAACGTTCCCTGCTGCCTGGGCTTCGGCCTGTCGCCTCAGTCCCTCAAGGGTAGGGCACTCCCTCTGGCCCTGGCAGAATTCCTCCCTGGACGGGCCTCCCTCCACGTGCCACTCGGCCGGGATGGGTAGGTCCTCCAGTTTGGTAACATCCCCCACCGCGGACTCCTGGTCCCCCACCTCCGGTGGCCTATCCGTCCTACGGGGGGCGGACGCCGAGGCAGGCTCCTCCTGTCCTCGGTTCTTCCCTTGACTGGCAGCTGGCTGGGCCTTTGTTCCAGGCTCCAGCCTGAACGAACTCCCTCTCCGGGTAGTCGCGGACCTTGTGCTCACACAGGCCCAGTCAGGTGTACCCAGCATCTCAGTATGAGTCCGGTATTCCACCTCCTTCCAAGCATTGTGCTCCATGTCATTCCCCAGCAGACAATCAACCGGCACGGCAGGGCTTACGGCAACTCGAAGTGAACCTGCAACCCCCCCCCATTCAAAGGGAACCTCGGCCACTGGATAGTGGCCTGTTCTGCCGTCAGCCATCGCGGCTGGGTGGAGTACATCGGGAATTACCTGCTCTGGAGACACCAGTTGGCTACGCACCATAGTCATACTGGCTCCTGTGTCTCTCAGAGCCTCCCCTCTTTGGCCGTTGATGGTGACCCACTGCCCATACTTTACGGTATTTGCGGGCACCTGGATCTTAGGAACCATCTCCCGTTCTCCCAGGGACACTAAAGTGACACCCGCCCACTCCCTTCCCTTAATTAAGGGCATCTCCTCCCCGAGCACTACACTAGCTACTCCGGGGGTCTTTCCTCCAATGGGAGGGGGTGGTCGTTTCGGGCACTTCGCATCTCCCTTGTAGTGTCCAACGCCACCGCACTCGTAGCAATGGACAACCCTTGGCTGCTGACTCTGGCCAGGATTAGGGTTTCTGGGTGGGTTAGCCCTAGGGGTGAATCCTGTTCCCTTCCCTTGGAAGTTATTTTGGGGGCCTTTGGAGAACTCCTTTTTCTTTTCCCCTCCCTCTTTCTTCTGGGGGGCGCCCTGTCCGGCCTTTTGAGTATCCCCTCCAGTCCCCCTTGTGGACACCCGGGTACTAGCCCAAATGTCCGCCTCCTCAGCAAGCTTCCGGGGATTGGTCAGCTTGCTATCCACCAGGTGTTGACGCAGTTCAGGGAAACATTTTTCGAGCAGGTGTTCCTTCAATACTAAATCAAACAACCCCTCGTAGTTCCTCACTTCACTGCCCTGAATCCAACCCTCTAGTGCCTTCTTTGCATAGTCCAGGAAGTCCACCCAATTCTGTGTGCCCAGTTTGTGACTACCCCGGAACTTCTGTCTGTACTTTTCGGGTGTTAGTCCAAACTTTCTTCTGAGCGCCACCTTCATGGTGGGGTAGTGGGTCTGCTCATCCTCCTCTAGGGCCAATAATGCATCCCTACCAGCTGGAGGCATGTACTTGTACAATCCCCCTCCCCAGTACTTCTCTGGAACCCCATGGGCCCTTAACGAGACCTCATAGGCCGCTAGCCACTTGGCGATATCGTCACCCACTCCATAGCTAGCTACTATGTCCTTTGGCAGGTAGGGTTTGGGTTCCCTGGTGATTTCTTGGTCTTTGCTGCCACCATTAGGAACAGGGTGTGCCCTAGCTCTTAGGATCTGAAGATCTATCTCTTTCAGCCTTAACTCATGAGCCATCCTCTGTTCCTCCTTCTCTTTCTCCAGCCTTGCTAAGTCCCATGTGAGCTGTCTTTTCTCCCTCCGGTCTGTTAACTCCACTTCAGATAAGCCACCGCTAGAGACAGTGCTGCCCTTCCTGGAAATGGTTCTGGGCCCCGCTACTAGGTTCCCCACCTCAGGTTGGTACAAACCAGCTCCCTCACTGTCGGGCTCTCTATCCCTGTCCTCCTCCTCAGCCTTGCTTTCTCGTCGTGCCTCCCCCCAAGCCCTTAAGCTGGTTTGGAGTGCACCCTTCTTTGCTCCTGGGGGACAATACACCCCCTCCCGCTGACAAAACTCCCTGAGTTGGGCCACAGTATAGGTTTCCAGGTCTTCTAGCACAAACTCCATTTTGCCCACTCAGGTCAGAGGACAGTTATTTGCAGAAGCTATGCAGGGGGGTACCTTATATAATACCTCCTCCCACCACCAGAGTATATTTGGAAAAAACAAAAACTCACAATTAGGAAGGCCGCTTTGAGAAAACTCCAGGTGTAGGCCTATGGACTACCCACAGTTATTGTCGAGTATACGTAGGCACAGCTCAATCCCGCCGCTGAACACCAATTATGTTAGAAAAACCCCACTCCCACACCGGAAAGGGTGGTGGAAACGGGATTTCTCCAGACATACACAGTGGTAGCTTGGCTCGAGTGGTCAGGGGTCAGGCACCGTGTTAAGCATACGTTATACCCACACAATAACCATGCGTGCATCCGTTCCAAAAACGACACTACACCTTAAAAATTATACTGAAAATATATCTCTTTATCTTCTTTTCTCTTAGTTGCTGATTAAATAAATAAATAATAAGACAATCACAGTACACAAGGCTTTCTCTGTGGAATGGTACGTCAAATAAATACTGTCTTAACGATTCAATAAATAAGGTAGATCATAAATAATCAAGGCATAAATATAAGTGCATTACATTAGAGGCAATTAAATATTATGAGGCAATAAATACTGTACGACAATAAATATTGTGAAACAATAAATACTGTGAGGCAATAAATAGGATAAATACAATAAATACAGTGCTCTCAATAAATAATAAAAGCCAACAGTGACATTTGTAAATCAGTTCACCTTCCTGAGGTACTATGGGATGATTTGACCCAATCCCAGCTTGTAAAGATTTGGATGGCCTGAGGGGTATACTCCCTGGCTTGGACAAGGCTGAGGCCTAAACTGAGGTAGATAAAGGGGGAATCTAGAGATCTGGCTCTCCCACACTACACAACCCCTCTGTATTAGTCTCAGCTCACCCCTGGCACAATCAAGCTGGTTCCAGCACCCTAGGTCTCTCAGGGCTCCACAGGGCCTTAGGCGCCCTCTATTCCACTTACTGCCCTTTTTATGAAGCTCCGACGCCGCTGGAGTCGTGTCAACGCCGTGAGGCGGCTCCGGTTCGATGTCGGCGGCCTCGGCGCAATGTCAGTTCTAGACGACGTCTATAGGCGGCTCCGATTCGATGTCGGCGGCCTCGGCTCGATGTCGATCTCCGATTCGATGACGTCGGGCAGTCTTGGCACGATGACGACTTCGAGCGGCTCCGGTTCGATGACGTCGGCCGGCCTTGGCTCGATGTCGACCTCCGTCGGCTCCGGAGTGCGATCTCCACTCCCGACCTCCGGTGCTCCTTTCCTCAGGTTCCGGCGACTCCGGAGTGCGACCTCCACTCCCGACCTCCGGCACGATTCTCTTCAGGTTCCGGCGACTCCGGAGTGCGATCTCCACTCCCGACCTCCGGCACGCTTCACCTCGGTCTCCGGCGACTCCGGAGGGCGGACTTCACTCCCCCGTCGACGCCGCTCACTTGACCTCAGGTGTCTTCCTCCTCGACCTCTGGTACTCTCCACGACCTCCGTCGGCGCCCTCTCTCGACCTCTGGCGGCTCCGGGTACGACGTCTGCTTTCCAGTCAGCGCCGCTTCTCCACCTCGGGCTCCAGGTCTCAGGCTTCTCGACGCCGGACTCCAGGGAAACCAATAAACAGGTCAGATTCTTGCTTTTCTTTACTTCTAAGGCCTGTTCCTGCTGTCCAGGTCCTTAAGATGGTTTTTCTTGCTTTTTCCCACACAGGGCTCCAGGCTGGGCTCAGTCAGTAGGGACTAGTATCAAGGGTGGGTTTATGGACCCCACTCCAGGCACAAGTTTCCACCCCTGCTGCCTCACTCCTTCCTCCTTCAGGTTTCTGCTGCTCTCTCTTCACCAGTCAGGTGCCAACTGCCAGCTCCAACTGTCAACTCTGGCTTAGCTTCCCAACATTCCAAACCGCCTCCAACTGTCACAGGGTTCCAGAATGTTGCAGAAGGTTCTAGTAGGTTCCAGTGGGTTCTGATGATGTCACAGGTGGCCACCATTTTGTGCTCCAGGCCCTCAGACAGAAGTTCCAGGGGTAGATAAAATGGCTCCCTGAATCTGCATCAATACTAAAAAGTCTGGTGGTTCCCAAAAAGGAAAAAATACTAACAGGGTTTGAGGCAAAAGTGGGACAAAATAAATAATGATGAGGAGGGACCACCCAAAGGGCTGACAGGTCTAACAGTGCTCAAAGGGAAAAACGTTTTAAAAACCCTATTCTCAAGAGAAGGAAAGCAACAGAGATTGTTCTACTGTTTGGTAACCTGTTTTGCTTATTAAACACACTTTTAAAGCAACAATATATATATGTTAAAGCTCGTATGGAGGTGTAACAAAGTAAACAGCCAAACTGAATGGAGTAAGTAGTGGTGTAGATGGGGCTAGGAGAGGCATAACAAATCACATATTGCACTAATGGGCAAGAAGTGAAAAATCCAATATCACCAAGCGCACAAGGAGAAAATCTCTGCAGTGCTCCTCTCAGCCTTTGAACTGCCCCGTGATAGCATGACACTGTGCTCCATGCACTTCATGCACCACTGCTCTTTCACGCAGACCTCCATTGATATATATGATGGACTGTAATGTCCTAAGGCATTCTGTTCACATGTGTGCTTGTCCTGCTGTCCCATCTAAGTTTTTCTTCCTAAACAGACCAGACGGTCTACCTTCTTTGGCCCAATCGCCATATCTTATGACAACATTGTGGTGCCCAACTCACTAAGCTATTCTGTTAATCAGTCAGGGATTTGTATAGTGCTCTACTCACCCGGGAGGGTCTCAAGGCGCTGGGGGGAGTTTTTTTTTTGGGCAGCTCCAGTCATCAGAAGAGTCAGGTCTTGAGGATCTTCCTGATAGCTTGTAGGGTGGGGCTTCGTGTAATCTTGAGGGGGAGTTCATTCCAGGTCTGGGCTGCAATGTAGGAGAAGGATCTGCCTCTCGTTCTGGTTCTGTGGATGCGGTGGATTTCGGTCAGGGCTAGGTCAGCGGAGCGGAGGTTTCTCTTGGCGGCGTAGAAGGAGATTCTTTCGCTGAGGTATTGGGGTCCGGTGCTGTGGAGGGTTTTGTAGGCGTGTGTGTTTCTGCAAAATTTATGGACCAATTCTGCATTTTGGCAATAGTATGCATCTGCCCGAGGGTGCACCACAAGTAGACGCCAATTACACTAACGGCTTAAGGGATGGCCTCATGGCCTTGAAGCTAGGGGCAAGAGATCTCGAAAAATCCTGTCACTGGAGCTTATCTCTGAGACCTCTTTCGAAATAGCGTAATTAGATGAACTAATTTCACTATATGGACAAAAGAAAACTATAACTTTATAACTTGGGGAATTTTTTGCAATCCCCTTACTACTGCTCTAAGATGTCTTGGGAGTTTGATATTTTTGTCACATCTTCGTTACAACTTTAATGTATCAGCGAAGACAGAATTAAACAGGGTGAAGACTGAAATGCCCCAGGACCTGTAACCTTCCCACAACTGCACATATTGGTGTGACAACTGTGACTGGGTGCCATCTCCCCCGAGATAATATATCACAAATGCTGGGTTTTAGTCTACTCTTCATATCACATACCTATCCTGCCAATAAAGGGTAGCAGAGGAATAACTTCAAAAAGTTATTCCCCAAGAGTACATAACGGTCACATGGGTCAGCTAGAATTTGAAATCCATGACTTCTGGTTCCTGCCCACTACACTACACGTGGGGTGGTATGGTGCTGATGGCAAGCCTCATGGACTGTCTACCCTAGGGAAATGTCACTGATTTGGGATGTTTCTCAGTTTTATAATTCAGGGTCCATTACCAGACTGTTTTGGTTAAATTGCAAAGCAAAGATTACATATCAAGTGTCCATGGCTAAAATGTAGCCACTAAACCACTTCTAGTCATGGGAATGGTGATGTCTATCCATCCCAGTGAATTGCCAACCTTGGTGGAAATCCTGTCAAAGGTTTTTTTCATAGTACTGACTACCTGTATTATCTTTGTAAGCGCTCCCAAAATGTACATATAAGTCAATAAAGAGAAAACGAAATTGTAATGTCTTTTCTATGTTTACTGGGGGTTAAACAAATACCTGGTGGATACAGTCGTTTATCCTTGCTGTCTCAGGGCTTCAGATACTACTACAATCCGATTGGATAACCAAGTAATCCCCGTTGCATTCTTGACTTTCCAAGGCTAGTGACTGTGTGAAGACAAAGCTTACTCATAGTGGAGGTAAACAGAAGGGAGCTTGGCTACCGTGCGGCACAGTGGTCAAACATGGTAAACTCAATGACTGGTCAACATTTTACTTTTAAAGACATTAGTAGCCTAATTTAGAGGAGGGGGGTCAAATAAAACAACAAACTTTACGACATGACTCTTAGTCCCCTCAAAGGATATTTATGATATGGATCTGTGTATGTGTAGGCCCCTCCCCCACTCGAGTATAGTTCAACAAACAGAAGCTGGAAAATTGACCAGACTGAAGAAGCAGATTCATAACAACCTTCATGGAGAAATCCTAATTGAACATTTACGTTCTGGAACTATCCCATTGGGCCTACAAGTAAAAAATGTACCCGTGATTTTTATTAATGATCACAAGTACCTAGGAGACTTCAGCCATATTGAAACAAAATGTTCCAGAGATTGGATGTTTCGTTTGATCGAGACGGCAGAGAGAATAAGTAAAAAAGAATTGGAATTGATAAAAGAGCTGAAAGAAGCCATAAAAATGAATACAATGATATTGGACACAAGCACCCTGGGGGCTCGCATTGACAAGGAAATGAGATAATTGAGTTCAAAATTACCACAGAAAATTTTAAATCAAAGAAACTGCTAAATAATGTAGTTAAGTCCTCATTAGAAAAGGTATATCCCTACTTATACAAGCATTGGCATAGCCAATAGGTCTCGCCTTTGGGACCTTTTAAGTGTTTAGCCATGCAAAGGTTGATGTTGTTGCACTAAACATATTGTACTGCATAACTAAATATTTATAAGGTCCCAAAAGCGAGACCTATTGGCTATGTCAATGCTTGTTTTTCTTGATGACGGTAGGACTCAAAGTCCCAGAAGTAACAAGACAGGCAAACAATCTCACACCTCACATTGAACAACTTCAGATATCGAAATTTCAATCCACAGAAGTGTTGTCCTGGAGAAGGAACCATCCTAATTTTAGAGTTGACCCATTCTTTTGGCAAAACCAGTTTTAGAAAATCATCCTGACTGTGTCCTGGTGATATGGGCCGAGAAGGATACATACAGTTCCAATTGCTTCACTGTCATCCAACAACTAACACTTTATGCTATACTGAGCTGCATCATGGAAAAGGGAGTAAAAGACATTCCGCAAAATGGTTCCCTTTAAGGACAGTCAGCAACTGTATTTGTCCTAATACCCTAAATAGAAATAAGTGTCGGAAGATAAATTGAGCAGCGCTGAGTACTGGAATAACTTTGTGTAGATTTTATCAACCTTAGAAGTAAAAACTCAGCTAAAAACAGCAAGGGATTAAACTTGTACCCTGTAGTGTACATACATTAAGTGCAAACCCACTGAGCATTTCACTAGGACTGTAGCTTGAAACAAGGAGATAGCACAAAGATCTCTGCAACAAACTAATGATCCAATTACCTGCAGATTACATACAGTGCTCTACAGCAAGCAATATATTAAAGCTTGTCACTGGCAAGTTACACAGATCTATGTTGCAAGTATATTACCCACATAAAGTACTTTAACAGTATTATAACCTTAGACTTACACATATAGTTCTCTTCTGCAGATGCCTAAACAACCTCTGCACACTTAAAGTGTGATCTTTTTGTGACCAATAAACGGTTCCGGAACCACTTTACTAATATGTTTCTTCGTCAATTAGTCAAGAGGCAAAGTGTGTAAATGATGTATTGATTTCCGTAGTAGATTTTAGATTTGGCAAGTCTTATATTTTACATAACATTCATAACAGCACTGAATACATACAGCACAGAGCAGTGGGCCCGCCCATGCCATTCACTGTTAGTGAGGTCAGTTTTTTTTTAATCACATGTGCAAAGTTGACTGAAAAGGAGTGCTGTTCAGTGCCATGGCTGGTTTGTGGCACGCCTTCATTTTATATGTTGGCAGATATCCTTTGCATACTGAACGTTTGCAGAAACAAAAATTTAACATCCAATTTTTACCCTCCCACCAGCCATATGCCGCTGGAATTACTAATATTTGAACAAAACTTTCTACAGGAAGTGGATAACATTGAAATTAGGAATAAATATGTCAAGGGTAATCGCCCAAAAGAATTAATACAGGCCCTCCAAAGACTAAGATCCGAAGAAGAAATAATAATTAAACCAGATGACAATGGTGGTGCACTTGTCATAATGGACAGAAGAAATTATGAAGAGGAGATAATGAATCAACTCCAGAAAGAAACATACAACAGAAAATATCTAATGCTCCCTCTACATCATGGGTACTCACAAACTTTCTCTCGGGGGCCAAATTTACAGTGTGGTTTGTGGCCGAGGGCCGCACCGGTGGGGGCAGGGTCAGAGGGGTAGGGGCGGGGCTAAAGCAAAAAAAAATTGTGACCATGAGGTTGAACACAGGTCCCTGCAGCAGACGCTTTCGTCCACTGAGCCACCAGACCCAGCATACAAAGATCTCTCTCGCTCCCCCTCCCTCTCTCTCCCTCCCTCTCTCTCCCTCCCCCTCCCTCCCTCCCCCTGTCTCTCTCCCCCTGTCTCTCCCCCTGTCTCTCTCCCCCTGTCTCTCTCCCTGTCTCTCTCCCTGTCTCTCTCCCTCCGTCGCCCTCCATCCGTCACACTCCCTCCGTCGCCCTCCCTCCGTCGCCCTCCTCCCTCTGTCGCCCTCCTCCCTCTGTCGCCCTCCCTCTGTCGCCCTCCTCCCTCTGTCGCCCTCCCTCTGTCGCCCTCCCTCTGTCTCCCTCTCTGTCTCCCTCTCTGTCTCCCTCTCTGTCTCTCCCTCTGTCTCCCTCCTTCTGTCTCCCTCCCACTGTCTCCCTCCCTCTGTCTCCCTCCCTCTGTCTCTCTCCCTCTGTCTCCCTCCCTCTCCCTCTCCCTCTGTCTCTCTCCCTCTGTCTCTCTCCCTCTGTCTCCCTCTGTCTCCCTCCGTACGTCTCCCTCCCTCCGTCTCCCTCCCTGTCTCCCTCCCTCCCTCTCCCTCTGTCTCTCTCCCTCCGTCTCTCTCCGTCTCCCTCCCTCCCTCCGTCTCCCTCCCTCCGTCTCCCTCCCTCCCTCCCTCTCCCTCCCTTCCTCTCCCTCCCTCTCCCTCCCTCTCCCTCCCTCTGTCTCCCTCCATCTCCCTCCCTCTCCCTCCCTCCGTCTCCCTCCCTCTCCCTCTGTCTCTCTCCCTCTGTCTCCCTCTTCCTTCCTCCGTCTCCCTCCCTCCGTCTCCCTCCCTCTCCCTCCCTCCCTCTCCCTCCCTCCCTCTGTCTCCCTCCATCTCCCTCCCTCCGTCTCCCTCCCTCCGTCTCCCTCTGTCTCTCTCCCTCTGTCTCTCTCCCTCTGTCTCTCTCCCTCCCTCTGTCTCTCTCCCTCCCTCTCCCCCTGTCTCTCTCCCTCTGTCTCCCTCTCCCTCCCTCTCCTTCCGTACGTCTCCCTTCCTCCCTCCATCTCCCTCTCTCCATCTCCCTCCCTGTCTCTCTCCCTCCCTGTCTCCCTCTGTCTCCCTCCCTCCATCTCCCTCCCTCTGTCTCCCTCCATCTCCCTCCCTCTCCCTCTGTCTCCCTTTGTCTCCCTCCGTCTCCCTCCCTCCCTCTCTCTCCCTCCCTCCCTCTCCCTCCCTCTGTCTCCTTCCCTCTGTCTCCCTCCCTGTCTCTCTCCCTCCCTGTCTCTCTCCCTCCCTGTCTCCCTCTGTCTCCCTCCCTCCATCTCCCTCCGTCTGTCTCCCTCCATCTCCCTCCCTGTCTCCCTCCGTCTCCCTCCCTCTCCCTCTGTCTCCCTTTGTCTCCCTCCGTCTCCCTCCCTGTCTCCCTCCGTCTCCCTCCCTCCCTCTCTCTCCCTCCCTCTCCCTCCCTCCCTCTCCCTCCTTCCGTCCCCCTCCATCTCCCTCCCTCCCTCTCCCTCCCCCTGTCTCCCTCCCTTCGTCTCTCTCTCTCTGTCTCCCTCCCTCAATCTCTCCCTGTCTCTATCCTTGTCTCTCTCCCTCCCTCTGTCACCCTCCCTCTCCCTCTGTCTCCCTCTCCCTCTCTCCGTCACCCACCCTCTGTCATCTCACCCGTGTGTGTGTCAGACCTCAGCCTGGGCTGAGACAGCTTCCCAGCACTCACACACAGCCGCACCCGAGTACTTCACAGGTCTTTAACCCTTTCGATGCGCATGACGGAGCGGTTCCGTCATGCGCATCGGTTACGCTGTGCGGATGACGGAACCGCACCGTCATGGCCCCGCCCGCGCACGAACCCTTCAGCACAGCGCGGTAATCCGCGCCGCGCTGAAGAGGTTAAAAGACCATTTACATGTTAATAAAGCTTTGTTGTATTTCACCTCTTAGGCCCCTACATCTCCACTTTGACAATCACTGGAATCCCCCGGCCCCCACAGAGCAGAGTCTCAGACTCCGGGCTGCTGCAACCGGCAGTGTTTACACTATTTAATTTTTTTTTAAAACACATGTAGGATGTCTGCAATGGTCTGCGGGCCTCTGAGGAAGGCTTGCCAGGCCGCTGGCGGCCCACGGGCCGTACTATGAGTAACCCTGCTCTACATCAATCCAGGATGATATTAAACAACTTGTGGACATAGGAATAACCAGTGGATGGTAAACAAATAAGGAAAAAGAGTTCTTGATTAACAAACACTTCTTACCAAAGATACACTAAGACCAGATACACCCACAAGGATGACCAATAATATCTGGAGGTAACTCTCTATTAGAGCAATTAAATGGACACATCAGGGTTACTGGAACAACGTGTTCCCGCGGCTACAAGGAAGCGCTCGTGAGAGGCTTTTTTCACTCATGCGACCTGAGCGTGTAAACAAGAGCACGAGCAGGCCGTCTGAGTCACGGTTCACCCAGAGCAGGCTCCAGCGTCGAGAGAAGATAACAAAAAAATAACAACTCACCTTCGGTGCATGGTTGTTTTCAATGCCCCCTCACATCACATGTGAAGACTGTGTCTAAAATGGAAGGCGGGAGCATCAATTTGAAATAAAGTGGCTTCTGAGGCGGCAATTAAACTGACACATCAGTCTTACTGGAACAACGTGTTCCCGTGGCTACAAGGAAGCGCTCGTGAAAGGCTTTTTTCACTCTTGCATTGCGACCTGAGCGTGTAAAAAAAGAGCATGAGCAGGCCGGCTGAGTCACGGTTCACCCAGAGCAGGCTCCAGCGTCGAGTGAAGATGTGCCCGCCCCCACCACTCCTCTTTGTGCCGGAATCGGGATTGACCCTGCAAATCGAAGATGGCTGGTCATCATTCACTTCTGCCTCTGCCGCTGTGCTCCTGTTCGTGAAATGGCCCCAAATTGGTCTCTGTGCTTTGCCTTTCGGCCCTCCATCTTGGAGTACCTTTGAGACAGACTTCTGTTAAGATTTCAGAGCGAGTACGCCTGACAAAGTTGTCTCTATAATGTGCTGCACGGCTAAACACTTATGCGGTCCCAAAGGCAAGACCTATTGGCTATGCCAATGCTTGTTTGAAATGAGACCCAAGCCCATAAAGTTGTGACAACATTCATATTAGACTAAACACAATGGGCATATACATTTTTTATTACTTTAATCATCAGTATTATATGTAGTGAAGGGGACTGTGATGGGCTGCCCTTTTTCGCTGGGAATGGCCATAATGTTCAAGGCAAAGTATGAAGAGTGGTGGATAGACCGTGACAATCCATTTAAACATCAGATATCTACCTGGATAGGTTTACTGATGATGTCATCATGATACGGGGGAGTAATGAAGAGAGCTCTGTAGCTTTGTGAGAAGGCTGAGCACGAGGACACTAGACATCAAGTTCATTATGCACCAACGAAATCAAGAAATCCATGTTTTAGACCTGACTATTAAGCATACACATATATGGTATTTGGTTAACAATGGCATAATGAAAAAATATCACTCTCTCATTCATATATATGTAGGTAGTTATAGTTAGGACCCCTTTTCCATAGGAAATCCGCAACATTCTATTTTGAATAACTTTGGCGCCGGTCGATGAATCCTCGCGAATTTCTCAAAATAGGTGGGGCGCTACGCTCCGCTCCTACCCTGAAAGTCTCGGGGGGATTCGTCAAGCGGGGGCTGAGATAAAAGGGGGTCCCAAAACGCGTTTTTCCCATGCATTTTTCCATAGGACCTTTAGACAGGGCTACAGCCCGAACGGCTGAACAGAATTACTAGAAATTTGGTAGAGAGGTAGTCCCTAGGTCAAGGAAGTGCCTTTTGTAGGTTTGGTGTAAATCTGTTCAGTAGATTCTGAGAAAATAGCCTTTAAATCAATATATATATCTGAGCCAGCTTACGGTACGCGTACCATAAGCTTACCGTACGCGTACGGTGGCGTGCGCGAGCGCGATTCTGATTGGCTGTTAGATCTTAGTAAACATTCGAATCGGCCGAAACCAGGAAGCGGCGGCCGCCATTTTGTGTGTTTCACTCAGAAAAAAAAAGAGTGAAAACAAGAAAAGGGGGCAAGGAGGAGAGTTACAGACCCCCTTACATTTGTGAGGGGGTCAAAGAAGGACTGTAAAGTACAAAGAAAACATTTATTGATTTTAAAAAAAATCACAGGGTACGCGTACGGTAAGCTTACGGTAAGCGTACGGAAGAAAAAATAAATTAAAAAAGAAATGAAATGCAGATTTAAGAGTTTAGATATTAGGGAGCTCTAAAAAGAGCTGTTGTGTTTATGAAGTCATTTTTTTAGTGGTACCTACAAGTAAGTACCGATGCAGAGTCTAAGGTTCAAGAGGAAGACTCTGTTCCCTTCATCATTGAAGTGCACACCATCTCCTCTATAAATGTCTTGCATGTCATAACGTAAGTTGTTGTGGTAAATGGCACCCATACCATAGTCACGGAGGAAAGCAGAAACAGATTTGTTGACGTGCTTTCTTGCTTTGTCAATCTGCGGACAGAAATGATTGGACCAGTTCCATTTTTGCCTTTGGCATATGTTGGAAAACACAAAGGCAGTTTTAGGGAAAAGTGAAAACAGTTGTGCAAAGGTGTCCTTCATAAGCATTTCCAGACCTACCCCAGTCAAAGTGCCTAGGTCATTGCCACCACAGTGCACTATTATGAGGTCAGGGTGTTGGATTTGCATGAAGGATTTCACCAATGGCATCAATTGGTGCCACTTTAACCCTCTCTGACCAATCCATTTAATGTCTACATTTGGCAAAGCAAGGTCTCTCACCATACCTGTTTTCTCTGCAAACTTTTCACTCCAGAAGACATAGCTGTGCCCTACAATCCACACTGTGAACATCTTCAAAGGAGAACTGGATGCACTCAGGAGGTGTCTTTCAGTAGAATGGCAATATGAAAAGAAAGACAGTTTGGAAATGGAGGCATACATATTTTTTTCAAAACAAAAAGAACTGATTGGCTGTTTCATACCATTCTAGAATAAAAACTAGGCTGTATGTGTAAATTAATAGAAGCATGTTTTGTATTGGTACAAAAAAATGTGTTACCAAAGAACAGTACTATGGATTTGCTGTTAGGTTTGAAAAGTCAAGCACTCTTGCTCTGTGGAATTGAAACATTGTGTGGCGAACTTCTGACCTAACTCCACACAGCAGTGTTCCATGAGCTGTTGCTATGGTAGCAGGCAGAAGTCAAGTTGGGGGAAGGGTACTAGGCAGAAGTAAAGTTGGGGGCAGGGTACTTTTGGAAAAGGGTTGGTTTTCAACCAATAGAAATGTGTGATTACATTTGAAAAAAAGGGGGAAGCACTGAGATTTGAAACTTACATGTATATGTGTGGAAAAATAGAGGGAAAGTTTGCCATTATCTGGTTCTGCTGAGAGGAGAGAGGTGTACAGCTCTGAGATCCTGGCTCTGCTAATCTGCTGTTTGAGTGCCACATTTCTTTCACAACTAACTAATTTTAAAGGTGAGGTTAGAGTTTGAGAGGAGATGTATATGGTAAATTAAGAAATGAATAATAGAAATGGAAATCCTTTTGTTGAAGTTGCGTTTATCATTTTCTGTTTTGGGAGAAATTTAAATGTGAGGAACATGTAAAATAATATGGACTATGTTTTCACGATAAATTAAGGTGTACTGGAAAAAAAAAGAATAGTTTAAGGGTTTGAGGTTGGACTCAGTAATGCAAATACATTCAGCATCACTAAGGCTGGTTGCCCTTGCTGGAATGTA
This sequence comes from Triturus cristatus, assembly GCF_964204655.1. NCBI lineage: Eukaryota > Metazoa > Chordata > Amphibia > Caudata > Salamandridae > Triturus > Triturus cristatus. The sequence goes on from NC_140589.1 coordinate 967,707,955, forward strand.
GGCGGCCACCCAGGTTACACATGGTGGTGGTCTGAAAAAGCAGTTTGGACATGTGCATTTAAAAAAATCAAAAAAGTGGATTCATAATGTGTCAGTCTGTAAAAGTGATTTTCACTTGCCAAAAAAAAAGAGCAGTAAGTGTGCTTTCAAATTGGCAAAGAAATTTCGTTTTGGGACTAATGTGAAAACATGACTCTGTGTGGAAATAGGAATTACAGGCAGAGATTTATTGCGTTTTTCTCTGGTGATTTCACAGTTGCATTAGTAGGAAAAAGGGGGAGCGATTTTTGGGGGGAAGAAGCAGACTCTTAGCACACACCCAGCTGCTTGCCATGTATAATCATGCACAGTATTTACAAGCGAGTGGGGTTTTCAGGTTTCAGTCTGTAATGCAAATACATTCAGCATCACTAAGGCTGGTTGCCCTTGCTGGAATGTAGGCAGCCACCCAGGTTACACATGGTGGTGGTTTGAAAAAGCAGTTTGGACATGGGCTTTTTAAAAAAACTGAAAAGTGGTTTCATAATGTGTCAGTCTGTAAAAGTGATTTTAACTTGCCAAAAAAAAAGAGCAGTAAGTGTGCTTTAAAATTGGCAAAGAAATTTCGTTTTGGGACTAATGTGAAAACATGACTCTGCGTGGAAATAGGAATTACAGGCAGAGATTTATTGCGTTTTTCTCTGGTGATTTCACAGTTGCATTAGTAGGAAAAAGGGGGAGCGATTTTTGGGGGGAAGAAGCAGACTCTTAGCACACACCCAGCTGCTTGCCATGTATAATCATGCACAGTATTTACAAGCGAGTGGGGTTTTCAGGTTTCAGTCTGTAATGCAAATACATTCAGCATCACTAAGGCTGGTTGCCCTTGCTGGAATGTAGGCAGCCACCCAGGTTACACATGGTGGTGGTCTGAAAAAGCAGTTTGGACATGGGCTTTTTAAAAAAACTGAAAAGTGGTTTCATAATGTGTCAGTCTGTAAAAGTGATTTTAATTTGCCAAAAAAAAAGAGCAGTAAGTGTGCATTCAAATTGGCAAAGAAATTTCGTTTTGGGACTAATGTGAAAACATGACTCTGTGTGGAAATAGGAATTACAGGCAGAGATTTATTGCGTTTTGCTCTGGTGATTTCACAGTTGCATTAGTAGGAAAAAGGGGGAGCGATTTTTTGGTGCAGAAGCAGACTCTTAGCACACACCCAGCTGCTTGCCATGTATAATCATGCACAGTATTTACAAGCGAGTGGGGTTTTCAGGTTTCAGTCTGTAATGCAAATACATTCAGCATCACTAAGGCTGGTTGCCCTTGCTGGAATGTAGGCAGCCACCCAGGTTACACATGGTGGTGGTCTGAAAAAGCAGTTTGGACATGTGCATTTAAAAAAATCAAAAAAGTGGATTCATAATGTGTCAGTCTGTAAAAGTGATTTTCACTTGCCAAAAAAAAAGAGCAGTAAGTGTGCTTTCAAATTGGCAAAGAAATTTCGTTTTGGGACTAATGTGAAAACATGACTCTGTGTGGAAATAGGAATTACAGGCAGAGATTTATTGCGTTTTTCTCTGGTGATTTCACAGTTGCATTACTAGGAAAAAGGGGGAGCGATTTTTTGGGGGAAGAAGCAGACTCTTAGCACACACCCAGCTGCTTGCCATGTATAATCATGCACAGTATTTACAAGCGAGTGGGGTTTTCAGGTTTCAGTCTGTAATGCAAATACATTCAGCATCACTAAGGCTGGTTGCCCTTGCTGGAATGTAGGCAGCCACCCAGGTTACACATGGTGGTGGTCTGAAAAAGCAGTTTGGACATGTGCATTTAAAAAAATCAAAAAAGTGGATTCATAATGTGTCAGTCTGTAAAAGTGATTTTCACTTGCCAAAAAAAAAGAGCAGTAAGTGTGCTTTAAAATTGGCAAAGAAATTTCGTTTTGGGACTAATGTGAAAACATGACTCTGTGTGGAAATAGGAATTACAGGCAGAGATTTATTGCGTTTTTCTCTGGTGATTTCACAGTTGCATTAGTAGGAAAAAGGGGGAGCGATTTTTTGGGGGAAGAAGCAGACTCTTAGCACACACCCAGCTGCTTGCCATGTATAATCATGCACAGTATTTACAAGCGAGTGGGGTTTTCAGGTTTCAGTCTGTAATGCAAATACATTCAGCATCACTAAGGCTGGTTGCCCTTGCTAGGATGTAGGCAGCCACCCAGGTTACACATGGTGGTGGTCTGAAAAAGCAGTCTGGACATGGGCTTTTTAAAAAAACTGAAAAGTGGTTTCATAATGTGTCAGTCTGTAAAAGTGATTTTCACTTGAACCATTTTTAAAGCAATTTTTTTTTAAAACAAATGACTAAATATTTTTTTGAGTGGGTATGGTAAGTCAATAATAATAATTGTAGTCTCTCAAGGACCTTGTAATGTGATAATTGATTTTTAGTGTTTTTAAAAAAAAAAAAAAAAAAATTACGCGTACCGTACGCGTACGGTAAAAAAAAAAAAAAAAAAAGTTTTTAAAAAACATATGTAAAAAAAAGATGAAAGATAAGGTTGGCTCTTAAAAGAGCCGTTGTGTTCATGCAGGGACAGAGGAAAGAAAGAATGGGAAAATTAGTCAAAGCGACAAGTGTGCTGATCTATTTTGTTGTTCACTAGGGAAACACTGGTCTCCCTATGACAAATTAGATCATGACAAGAGGCGCATCGAATATCAACCCTCAGAAATCGAGGGTTAATTTCCAGAGGGCCAGCAAAAGGAGATGCTCCCCCCACAGATGAAGGGCTCACCTGACCTGCAGAAGAAGGAGTCAGCCCTGCAGATGATGGTCCAGGCTGAGCTGCTGTGGATGTGCTTGGTTGACTTTCTGAAGAGTTACCTCCAAAAAGTCGAGCATGTGTCCTTCTGTGTACATCCTTGAGGTGTCTCTTCATGGTATGATTCCCAAAGGAATACTTCTTGTCAGGATTACCTCTTGAAAGTACACGCTTACACAGCTTACAAGTTACTAAGGGTGCATTTACCTTTTGCTGGCCTTCAGGAAAAGTAAAATAATCCCATACATAAGAGGGCTTTTGTTTCCTCGCTCTCTGCCTCAAGGTAGTGCTGCTAGTGCTAGCCTCACTCTCAGAAGAGCTCTGCTGTTCTGCCATCGTATCACAAAGACAACCCAGCTCCTTCTCCTAAGGGATCACAAGCAGAAATGAGAGGAATGGGTGTGGTGTAGGAGAGTTCTAGAACTGAAAGTAGTTTCAACCAATCAAAAGTTGTGTTTCATGATCACATGACCTACCGTACGCTTACGGTACGCTTACGGTACGCTTACAGCAAAAGTGCGCATGCGCGTAAAAAAGACACGCGCTTGCACGCATGCGCATAACAGTCACTACCCGACACTTCCGCGTAAAGTGCGCGTGTAGCGTACGCGCGCACGCGTCCCACGCGGAGTACGCGCGGCTACGCAAATTGCGTAACTATACGCAAGCAGCGTAGAAAAATTACGGGCGTTGCGTAAACCGTACGCTTACCGTAAGCTTACGGTACGCGTACTAAAAAAATAATAAAAATAATAGAAAAAATGTACTGCAAATAAATTTTACATGTTTATTTTAAAAAATATATTAAAAAAAACCATATTAAAGAATTTTAAAAATTTACCATAGTCTTTATAGAAGGTAAGAAAATTAAAAAAAAATATGTTAAAAAAAATAGAAGAAAAAAAAAAATTAGCATTTAAAAAACCTTGCAAATTCACTGAAAAAACCATGGGTTTCACACACGTTATAGTTAGGAATTAGCATTTAAAAAACCTTAGAAATTCAGTGAAAAAACCATAGGTTTCACACACGTTATAGTTAGGAATTAGCATTTAAAAAACCTTAGAAATTCAGTGAAAAAACCATAGGTTTCACACATGTTATAGTTAGCTGGACATTTTACTCGTAAAAAACCAATGAAATTCCCCCGTTATAGTTAGTTCAACTAACTATAACTCGCGCGCCCGCAATGCACTGCTGATGACGTCACATATTACATCACTCATGACATGGTCAGTGACATCACTCATGACATCACTGATGACATCTCAAATGACATCACTGATGACATCACTGATGACATCATCCTTGTGATAGAGTGGCAGACCTCCTCTTCCCCTAATATAACCTTTGATACACACATTCAAAAATAGAGACTAAAATTTTCAAAACAATGGACATACCAATAACAGTTACAACAACCTCTTCAGTAATTCTAAGATCCACATACACATCCACTCATTCACCAACAGTCCTATACAGTCACTCATACATGTACTCACTTATCATATGTACTCATACACCTATACATCCTGTTACACAATGCCACTCATCCATAGAGCTACTCACACACATAGTCACTCATGCTAATAAAGAATCAAACATACATTTACTTGCATATACAGTTATACACACACCACCACACTTACTTCTACGGAAACTTACACATACTTAGTCTTTTAAACAATCACTTATAGAAATACATACTTATTCATACAGGAACTCTTTCAATCTCTCACTCTCACATATACTTACATATATAAACCAATAGTCACATATACTAGTTTTAAACATATGTAGTTACTCATAAAGACACTATTGAGACAGTCATTCACTCACTAACACACCCATACACACACTCATCCACCCATGCAGTCCTGCACACATGCTCTGTTCAACACATACAAACAGTGAGTCACTCATTCATGCACCTATGCACTACGTCATACCCCCCACCGAACCATGCAGACACTCAGACTAATACTCAAAAAACCAACTAATAACCTATATAGACACCCATGTAGCTACTCACCAACCCATGCAGCCACTTATACACAAAGTGAAAAAATGATACAGATATTTACATATTTAAACATTACTCACTAAGCCATGTATTCACTATGATACACTTAATCAGTCAGTTACACAATCAATTTTTCAAAAAGAAATCATCCATTTAGACAGTAATATACCCATTTATTCTTCCATCAACCTTGAGATATACATATATAAAACATATTTAATTTTCAGAAAAACACACATTCAATGGATGATGTCATCAGTGATGTCATCAGTGATGTCATTTGAGATGTCATCAGTGATGTCATGAGTGATGTCACTGACCATGTCATGAGTGATGTAATATGTGACGTCATCAGCAGTGCATTGCGGGCGCGCGAGTTATAGTTAGCTGAACTAACTATAACGGGGGAATTTCATTGGTTTTTTACGAGTAAAATGTCCAGCTAACTATAACATGTGTGAAACCTATGGTTTTTTCACTGAATATATATATATATATATATATCAAAGCTCCATTGCCAATATGGGCTTGAAAACTTTTAACAGAAATTAGTGCACCATCTGAGGTTGTAATTACCGGGACTTCAGTATCCATAATGCCGAGGGTCATTAGACCGGCCCATCCGGGGGCGTGATTTTGGCATTTAAGAATGGAGACCGGAGCACGCATTCATTACAGCGATTGCCTCTGAAGAAGAAAGATAGACTTTCGAAACGCGTCAGGCGAATCGCGTTCTGGCTGTCTGATTGAAACTACAAACTGAACCTGCCTGTACCCTGAATTAAAGGCTTGCCACCTTAGTGCGTGTTCGAGTGCTGCTCACTTGGTGGGATTGGCAATGGAGCTTTGATATCTGACGGCGACCCAGCCGTCGAGCCTGCACCACCCCGTGAAGAGAGGGGGCCCTACGGCGGAGCATCTGTCGAGCCCTGATGTGGGAGCACGCGCTTGGGATTGAAAGCAGGCGCTGTTTGTGGTGGCTCATCTATGGGCTTGAAAACTTTTAACAGAAATTAGTGCACCATCTGAGGTTGTAATTACCGGGACTTCAGTATCCATAATGCCGAGGGTCATTAGACCGGCCCATCTGGGGGCGTGATTTTGGCATTTAAGAATGGAGACCGGAGCACACATTCATTACAGCGATTGCCTCTGAAGAAGAAAGATAGACTTTCGAAACGCGTCAGGCGAATCGCGTTCTGGCTGTCTGATTGAAACTACAAACTGAACCTGCCTGTACCCTGAATTAAAGGCTTGCCACCTTAGTGCGTGTTCGAGTGCTGCTCACTTGGTGGGTTTGGCAATGGAGCTTTGATATCTGACGGCGACCCAGCCGTCGAGCCTGCACCACCCCGTGAAGAGAGGGGGCCCTACGGCGGAGCATCTGTCGAGCCGTGATGTGGGAGCACGCGCTTGGGATTGAAAGCAGGCGCTGTTTGTGGTGGCTCATCTATGGGCTTGAAAACTTTTAACAGAAATTAGTGCACCATCTGAGGTTGTAATTACCGGGACTTCAGTATCCATAATGCCGAGGGTCATTAGACCGGCCCATCTGGGGGCGTGATTTTGGCATTTACGAATGGAGACCGGAGCACGCATTCATTACAGCGATTGCCTCTGAAGAAGAAAGATAGACTTTCGAAACGCGTCAGGCGAATCGCGTTCTGGCTGTCTGATTGAAACTACAAACTGAACCTGCCTGTACCCTGAATTAAAGGCCTTGCTCACGGTAGGTGGAACTACTTTCCGCAACTGTTTTTATGTCATTTCCTGTCTAACCAAACATTACCCATGGAATTCTGGGATTTGTAGTTTGCAATATATCTAAAACAGAACACCTTGTGACAGTTTTACTTCAAAACAAATTATGCATACATTTATAGGGTTGCATGAACACCGGCATTTTATGAATGTGATTGTGATGGTATCCAATCACAAACTAGCATAACAATCAATAAGAATAAGCAATTAACGTCATGGTGACTCAGTATATTAAGTGCTATGCATGTGTGTCAATCATCCGTGTATTACGGCTGTTAATGTATAGTACAAACGCATTTAACAGTTGGATCTAAAAAAATTATGATGGAATCAGAAAGATCATGGTATAGTACCATTATTGTCTTTATGATTGGTATGTTCAATACCATTGGATAATTGTCCAGGCCGAGGCTTTTCAAGCCTGATTTCCCACAGAATTGGGTTTCTTGTTATCCCCTAACTTTTCCTTTCTCTTTTTCTCTTCTCAGATCGTACGCTCTTACAGTGAGTTGCTAGAGTCTGTCCAGTATTATTCGCATGTGCTTGACATTATACATGATAGTGAATTGTGTTTTACAGGTGAACATAGAGTTCTTCGTCAACGTTCATCCCCCTCGGGTTCTTTGTTCGAAATCTGATAATGTACTTTGATTCGAGTTGTCGGAGTTTCTTTTTGCGGTCACCCATCCTTTCATTATTCTCTATTGTGTCAATGCCAAAGAAGGGTATATATATATATACATACAGAGAGGTGTAGAGATATATAGAGATATATATGCACTGTAAAAGCCAAAGGTTATAGGGACGGTCAAACTAGGCTCAGATTCCACTCGAACAAAAACATTTAAATTCTGCAGTTATTGTTACCTGAGCTACCTATAACTTACACCTGGCAATGCACTGCTTATGACCTTACTTATTACATCACTGATGACATGGTCAGTGATATCACTGATGACATCTCAAATAACATCACTGAAAGACAATGGACAATTTTGAAAAATACAAATTCTTCAGCCGTTCTAGTGAGAACTACATAACCCGGCAGGCATTGTACACAATCCTCGCTCACCAAACAAGTACTGCACAAAAGAATTCTGACAAAGAGCTATGGTGAGATTTTTCCCCTTAGATGATCAAATTTGAATTTCCCGTACTTCCCATGATGGAGACAACCCTTTAACCTCACAAACAAAGACTACTTCGGTTTTTACAGTGAACTCAGAAATTGAGCAGCATCTCACCACTTTGCGGGCTAATCTAGTGCTGACCCATCTGCACACTTGAATATCAGAATAAGAATGTCTGGGTGGTGCAGGGTCAACAGCCAATCTCCCCCCAGATCTCTTCGTGCAGGTGGCACAGGCCACTAGTTGGGGACAGGGATAGTTGGGGACACATAGGAGGGCGGGGCTAACTAGGAGAAGATCATTATGGGTAAGGGAGCCATTATTGCAGTTTGCAGGTTCCATTTTGGCCAGTGGGTAGTTGATGTGGGGAAAATTAACAGGTTAGTTAGGGTGAAGTATTTTTTATTTTTAAAAATGGAGTCCGCAGGAGGTGTCTGGGGAAGACTTGTGCATGTTGTGCACAGCCAGAATGTCTGATCTTATAAGGCACGGAGTTTTCAAACAGGCAAAAGAGTGGTGGCAAATGCAATGGCTGCTGCCATTGTGGTGTGCTCACTTCCAAGGGACAGGAGTCATTTGATGCGTAGCGATAAACAGCTATGGCGGTTGGTGGGAATGAAGAAACAATTAACACCTCAAAAAGGGCTAAGGGCTGACCTGGAGAGTGCAGGCCTGAGGAATGGTGTGGGGGCAATGGTGAGGGGCAGGCAGTCTGGAGTCAGTGGTTGCACCCGCAGCGGGGAACAATTGCAGACATTATGAAGGAGGGCGGAGTCAAGAGGAGGATGGCTGCGGGCACAAACAAAATACAGGCGGTGTCAGGACAGTCAGCCAGCGAGTTGGAAAACAGCTTGGGGAGCATTGGGAAGGTGGGTGGGCCTGTGTGCGGGGAGTTTAATAATGATGTGTTAATGCCTGTGAGCCAGCAGGAGGCCCTAAGCTTCGAACAAGCTTTGTTTTCAGGAAACAATGAGGGTGGAATGATAGGAAAAGTAGTTTCCAATAGCAAAATTCATTTAAGTTTGGAGAATGAGTAATTACCAGCCCCGATTCCTCATGGGCACAGCGAGGTAGTTGAAGTGAAACAAACAACAAGAGAGAGGCTGTGGGGACAGATTTGGAGGCAATATGCAGAGAATTATGTAACCAACAAGAAAGACACCATATATCCAGCAGTCCGTATTCGGAACAGTTCTTGCCAAAGATCCGATGCTCACAGATGGGTGCAGGAATGTTGAAAATCGTTAAGCCAAGGGTCAGTTGGTTTGGATACCAAAAGAAGAAAGACTGATAGGACAGGTAGGAGCTGCTACAGCTCAAGGGACCACTGGCAAAGGAGGCCTCTCTGGTTTGAGCAGCCTGGGGGTCAAGACAAGTCAGATACCAGCAAATAGGTCTGAAGACAGTATCCAGAGACCAGTGGAGCGCAATGCGGCTCTTGGACATGTGCCCAAAGCACAGGGGGAGTCTGTGGCAGCTTTCTCTGCTACAGGGGAAAAAGGTGCTACCTGACAGCCCATAATAACGAGTGAGTGGAGATTATATGATGGTGGTGTTGGCGACGGAGCAAAACCAGGTGTCAGGGGTGAGTGCAGGAGGAAGGGAGACGATGTGTTGAAACTGGATTATGGAGATGACAAGGATGAAAGGTTAGTGGGTGAATTGAAGGAAAGTGGTGATGAGCGAGGGGAGGCAGAGTACGGTGAATGACAGGACTCAAAATGTAATTGTGGAAAGACACAGAGTTGGTACATTTCAGATATCAAGAGCATAAGGCAGGCACACCATTTGTAGCAGAAGAATGGCACAAGGTAACTGGTCAGCGAGCAGAAAGAGCCTTCGGAGCAAATAATGATATTGCTAAAAGGTAGGGATTCTTGGTGGTTGGTATGCAATATAAATGATGAAGAACAAGTTAAAGTTACAACAAAATCTGTGAGTGTTGGTGAAGGTGTAAATAATATATTTGGGGGAGATAAGATAGTGGGGGAAAAGACATAATGAAGGAGGACCACACATTGGGGACAAAGTAAAAAAAAAGGAAGGCCCTAGGTGTGAAAAGGATATACATGATGATAAGATGGATAAAGAAAAAGGTGGGGATAAAAAGGTGGATGAGAAGGAGGACGCTAATCATAGAAAATAGTTGCCATATATGGGTTTGGCAACTGCACTGGGGTCTCATATTCTAGACAAAACAAAAAACTAATTTGAAAACATGAATATGTGGATGTTTTTAAGTTACTCCTCAGAGACAGTCAGGCTATAGAAGGTTCTAAGAAAGAGGAGCGAAAATTGGCGAGGAGGCCCAGGGAGCCAATCACAGTGGATAATTGGACATCAACGTTTTTGATTTACGCCAGTATTTCCTGTGAGAAACATGGTGACAAGGTCCTTTATTCCAATATATGGACATACTTCGCAAAGCTCAGATGCACTTTGGGGGATAAGCATGTTTGAGACATGACAAAGAATTCAGAGCAAGACTTAGCCTGAATCAAGACAAGCCATGTGGAGATGTTGATTCGGAATTATGGCTTCAGTGGAAGTCATTCATATAACTGCCAGTGACCATTCGAAAGGACAGTGGTTTACCTGTGGTCGTTTCTTTATCGCCCCGCCCAGCAAGGGGAAGGAACTCTTGTGAAGGGAAAAGGGCGCAACACTGCTGCATGCTTGAATTTCAACAAGGAGTTTTGCCCAAGGCAATTCTGCCGTTATAACTGTGAATGCTCCAAGTGTGGTGGTAGACACCTGCTTCCGTAATGTTTGCCATGACTGATACAGAACAGTGGAGGGCTCTTAGGGTTAGAGAACATCAGTTACAACCTGTGCCAAAGGCCGCAAACTCCGGTTAAGGTGACATTTTATGCCAGTGGCTGCTATTATATCTGAGCAGGGGGGCAGCTCAAAAATTAGATTGGGGTTTCAAGGAAGGTTTTTGTTAAGGTTATCAAGGGTCTAGGAACAGAAGGTGGGCAGATAACCTAAAATCTGCAAAAGAGCTACCTGACATTGTAAAAGCTTAATTTGACAAACAATTGAAAGGAGAGTAGCAGAACTATTCTGCCACTGGCCTCTATCCGACTTAATGATTTCCCCAACGGGGGTGGTCCCAAAGAAAGAAAAAGATGAGTTACAGCTTATACATCATTTATCATGGCAAGAGCGGACATCAGTAAATGATTACATTGCACAGGAGGACAGCACAGTGACTTACGGGTCAATTGATGCTGTCAGATTTGCAAATTTTGGGAGAGAAGGTGCTGAAATGGCTAAAAGTGACATCAATTCTGCTTTTTGTTTGTTGCTAGTTTATCTAGCAGATTTTACTTTTTTAGGCATGTGATTTAGATGAGCAATATTTGTAGACAAAGTACTAGCAAAGAACTCTGTAATTTCTTGCTAGCTCTTTGAAACATTCAGCACTTTTTACAGTAGTACTTCACAAGGAGTTGTATTCATACATCTCATTATCTGGATGATTTCTTGTTTGTGGATCGGAAAGAGTCAGGCAACTGTGGCAGAACTTTACAATATTTTGAGCGACTGACACAGGATTAGGGTTCACCTTTAGCCCCAGAGAAAACTGAGGGATCACCAACATGAATGACATTTTTGGGTATCAAATTGAAGACGGAACTGATGATAGCTTCAGGATACAAAAGTAAAAGAAATTAAATCTTGTTTGGATAGTGTGATTGGTTTGAAAAAGGCAGAATTACGATCAATTCAGAAATTACTTGGGTATCTGAAGTTTGCATGTAGGGTTGTGAGAGTGGGGAGGACCTTCTGCAGGTGATTAGATTTTGCTATGTCAGGGGTTACTTTGCTAAATCACAAAGTGCATATTACCATGCATGTTTGAGCTGATCTTTGTATTTGGAGAAATCTTTGAAAGGATTTTAGCAGAGTTTCATTTTAGAGTTTTGCAATTGTTTATGTGTTTCATTTTGAGGTGTTTGCAGTTGAATGTTGTTTTCAGAGAAAAGCATGTTCAAGGAGCAAATAATAATATAGCTGACGCCTTATCTCATTTGCAGTGGCAGAAATTTCCAAGTCTAGCAATGGAGCAGAGGAGAAGAAAACAGATTTTCCACCAACCATCTATGCAACTGGGAATTAGGGTAGTGGAACTGGTCGAGAAATGTGATGCACTTTCTACAAAGAACAGCGATTTACAAGCATGGTGTGAATTCATAAACTATGGCTGAACTCTGAGCATGGAAGCGATGGGGTCTGAAGTTGAGCCGGAGAAGGAATTAATGGATTTGTTACCAAGTTTGAGTGATTTAAACTTGTCACAGACTACTATAGCGGGAAAATTGACAGGAATATCTTTTTACAAAGTTATGGTGGGGCTACGATCCACTTAGGGAAGATTTGATAAGAAAGGTTTAATGTGGTTGGGGTAAGGACAGGTATTAATAGATGAAGGTGGACAAACAAGTCACTGTAGAGATTTTGGAAAAGGGGATGGAATTTTTACCGCTTTTGAGTTGCAATAATTTTGAAGCTTACGTTTTTGGCTTGCTTATGCTCACCATGTTTTACGGCGGCGCTTCCAGAGTGTCCAAGTTAATAGGCATAAGAGCAACTAGGGGAATTGTTCATGGTGATGTGTTTCTCGAAGGTGATAGGCTAAGAATATGGTTGCATATATTCAAAATGGATCAAAGAGGACGATGTAGATGAGTTGGTTGGGGTCTAGTGGTAGGGAACAGGTTTGCCCCATCGAAGAGTAGCAGAATATTTTCATATGGCCAGGTAGGAGGAGGAACTACATTTTTTCTCATGAAAATGGTACACAAGTTACACTATCGAATGCCCTGGTAGTTATTCGGTTGGCACCTAACAATCTGGATTTGAGAGATTAACTTTTTCGGTACTTATTCTTTAAGAAAAGGGGCAGTGACGGAGGCAGCAAGGTATGGTTTGTGATGGCAAAACATCAAGAGAATTGGAAGATGGTGGAGTACGTACTGTGAGAGATATGTCGGGAAGAAAATCAACTATTAGTTAATGCTCTTTTTGCAAGTTGGCATTATTTGGTGGCTGTCTGTACTATTTCATTGTCTCCGTTTCAGGTTGAGTTGGGAGTCCTGACACTACAAAAGCAGTGTCTTGGACTGTAGAACATTCCTTTGTGAAATAGACAGCAGGTTATGCAGATCAGCAAATCTATGGCCAATCATTGGGACTTCCAAGTACCAGCCTTGAAGTATTTTTGTGGTGAAGGAGTGGTATGAGATGAGGAAACGTATTGCCTTTACTGGCAGAATTTTTTTCCAATAGGGGGGGGTGTCCCGATATGTCACTTATACATTTGGGAGACAAATATCTTGTCGACTGCCAGGTATTGTGGTCATCCACCAGCATTGTATGGATGGAATTTTCCCAAGAAAACATTGGAGGGTAGCATTTAAACACACTGCTGTGGATAAAGTTAGAAGGAAGTTGAATAAAGCCATCTGGGTTTTCTGTATGGAGGCAGGACTTATGGTACTAAAGCATTACAACTTACGTGAAAAAGAAGATTACCTTTTTAGAGCAGACGGAGTACACTTATCTAGATTTAATAATACATTTTACATGCTCGAGGTGTGTGGTCTGCTCAGTAGACTATGGAAGAAACGGATATGGTGCAGCAATGATAGTGTTTAAGGACTATGTCAAAGGACATGTCTTGGGGCAGGCAAACAGTTTCTGTGTTTTCCTGGGTGGAGGTAGTTTTGGGGTATGGAGAGTAAGATGAATGAATGAATGAATGAATACTTTCTTATATAGCGCATGGCTACCCATGGGCATCCCAGCGCTGTAAGACCTAGAGGATGGAAATAGACCTACTTAAACAAGAAAGTCTTTAGTTGCTTCCTGAAGATGGTAAGATGCAGGCGTATCCAACCCTCAGCGGTGGGAGGATGAAGAGTAGAAGAGGAGGTTGAGGATGTGGAACAGGAGAAAGTGAATAACGCCTTGGGACGATTCGTAGAGGATGAGAGAGAGAGGGATTGCGAATGCAATGGAAGGGCTGCAAGGGAGAGATACAAGGAAGAGGTCGCAGGGCAAGGGGATTTGTGTTGGCAAAGGTTAACATTTTCAGTTTGATGGGAGGAGGATGTTAGGAGTTTTTATGCATTATTGAGGACAGTTTATTGATGTATTTTTGCAACAATAAAATGATGAATATAGTCCTTCCTAATAACGTGGTCTTTAACGCTATGCAAACTTGTGGTTGGGATTTTTTGCAGGAATACCTGTGCTGTATTTTCTGTCAAAAAGGAACTCTGGGACCTCCCCAGTGAATCGGCAGGAAAACTAAAGTCAACTTCCCTTGGATTGTACTACATTACAGATACCATATAAACTCTGTCTTCATAGTGAGTGCACCTTATCGTTCAGTATTAAAATGCATTTACAATCAATATTTATGATTTCATTTCAGCAATACGTGAATTTCATATCACGATTAGGTAGGGGCCAATTCCAATTTAGAACAATGGGTGTGATGAGGGTGGGTTGCTGCTTCACATTGAATACTGTATAAATTACTTTTTACTCACAAGTATTCTGACACAAAAGATCATACTGGGTATGTACCAAAAATCAATTTAATTGGCATGTTTATCACTTAGTAAACCAGTTTAAACTACATGTGGATTACTATATTTCTATTTAGTGTCCAACTACCCTAATAGGATAATGCCCTGAGGATGAACTCACTGAAAGACGATGTCCCACATGATGGAGGTCGAAACGCATTGGCGACATTTACAGAGTTTAGAGGTGCGTAACACTAACATAGACCATCCTCCCAATGTTTGGGGTGAAAGATCACTTTAATCCATTTCTTGGATAAGCAACTATAAAATTCCATTTCTTGGGAGACTCTTGGTTGAAAAAAAACCTTTTCTTTGGACATCATACATTGAAACCAAGAGAGATTTAAGTAAGAACTGATTTTCCACATCAATCAGTGGAAACTGTAATCTACTTAATTTTTGATTAATTGTTTGATTCACTATTTTTGATTTTTCTGTATGTTAAATATCTCTGTATGTATATTCATGTGAATACTATGTGCTGAGCTTGAATAATTTAGTGAAACAATATAGGGTATTGTAATCATGCACACTGACTCTAAGCCTTGTGCAATGGAGTGAATGTATCCACAATAGGTTCAGTATTTTTCGACCCCGCAAAGGCCCTCATTCCAAGACCCCAGTTCTGTCCAAGGAGCGATACGGGACCAGAGTTTACAATACTGGCAATTATCTTCCCATGAAATTACGAGCGTTCCAAGTTTTCCCATCGGAATGGGGAATAACATGCAGACCAGAAAATACTAGGTCCAATTCCGTATGAATTTCCCCCCTTCTGGAGAAACAGCAGTCCTACTTCTTCACACTTTTACTACCTGCTTGAAAAAGGTGGTATATGTTGCGGGGGCTTTTTTTCATGACCCAGCGGGGTTAAAGGAGAGACAGTGTAGTGGGAGGGCAGGCTTTGTTGTACCAAGTTCAGCTGAGCGGAGCTTTTCCTGCTCCGCCATGGTGATGTATGAGAGAGTATGAGGGTGTTTGGGAGTTGGGCACAGCAGCTGCCACGGGCCCCAGAGCTCCTCAGAAGCATCCAAGTCTGGGACTATCAGGTCTAGAGTATGAGGCCTGTAAATTTGTCATAGGCCTTGAGCACTATAAAACGCCAGGCATGACTCCTGCCCTTGTATTATCATACAACTAATTCATTCACAACATTTGACAGCCAGCGCTGTGGCTCAATGAGTTAAAAGCTTGTAGTTGCAGGGGGTCTGTAGGTCATGACTTTGAATCCCTGAATGGCTTACTCAGCATTTTATTCTTCAGCGGTCGATAAACTGAGTACCCATAAACTAGGTAATATTAAACACTATTAACTTTCGTGCTTTGAATGTGCAGAAGTGCACTATCAAGGGCTTTGAAAATAAACTAATTCAAATTAAATTAGTGACAAGGCGCGTTCAGCTACTGATGCTTGTTGCGCCTCCGATAGCAATAACGCTTGCTTCGGCTGTGTGACGTGCACCAATAGGAGTTCAGTATCCAGTAAGACCTATCAGAAGACACAGTCAGCGGTCCATCGAGAGCTCAGCAAAAGAGTTTGAACTGCCCCCCTCTTGAGAGGCGGAATACTGCACAACCAAAGCACGCTTTACAAGTTTCTAAGATGAGACACCATGGCGCTGTGTTTGTATGCTGGGCCACGGGTTATCATAAAAAAGGGAAATCCTCTTAACACAGGAAGTGGCCCACACCCCTCACACCGCTGACCAGAGCTAAATGCACAGATCCTAAACCACATTTGAACTTATATCTCCAAAACTTACATACATAGAACTTTAACAAAATCAGAGGCTGATCTCTAGGAACATCTTCTCCTGTAGAGACCTGGCATCTACTGTATCGATGTAACAAAGGAGAACAAAGAAGGCCACAGCTAGTAAGGCATAAGGCAACAGCTAGTATGGCATAAGTCAACAGCTAGTATGGCTCTAAAGCTTCAATATTCGTATAGTGAAAACAAAAATCTGGGAAGTGGGCTCGGTAGAAGGGTTGTTTGCTTACATAGATTTACCATATTATTGGTGGGGTCAGGCTCATATGACCAGTTCCATTGGTAAGCTAGATGATGGGAAACTTTGGGCCGGATTTGCAAGGTCTGTGCTATCTAAATCACATGTTCTGGTGTACGAACCTCACTGCGCAAGGTGCATACCTTTTTCCGAATCACAAACTCAGCTTAGAAACCCATACTGGATCACAATCTGGAATGGGCGTGTTAAGGGCGTTCCTTCTAAACTGAGAAGGTTTATACCAATGGTTTGCGACTGTAATTCCCACTGCAAACTTCTTGTTCTGTAACCAGCTCCCAAGTTGGGCTGGTATATATGGCTTGCAAAGGAAAAAGCGGTCCCAGTGGCATAGCTAGACCATGTGGTGCCCGTGGCGGTCCAAGCATGGGCTGCCCGTGGGCTCAGCATGTAAAAGGGAGGGGTGCTGATGATTCCCCCAGCGGCCGCTGCCAAGGGGGGGTGCAGACGATTTCGGCAGTCGCAGATAAGACCGGGGGAGGCCGCCTCCCCAAAATTCGTGCTGCCCGGGGGCCCCCCCCCCCGCTACATCACTGAGCAGTCCCCTTTGGGAATTGGTGTTGAGGTTTCAGTAGGAGTAGGCAGAGGAGCACTGGACCACTGATTGCTCTCACTGAAGTTTTCCAAAATGGGGAAAAATGCTTTTTAAAGCAGCCCGAGTTCCATAAGGGGAAGTCGGCTGCTTTAAAAAAAATAAGGTTTATAGTTTGGAAAGCAATCACATGAATGATGGTCTGCTGTCCCTTGCAGGCCATCATCTCTGTGGTTGTAGCCAATCACAGCGAGGTTGCAAATTGTGACCTGACTAGTTAATATTAATTAATGAGATCGTTCAATGACCCCCTGTGATTTTGTGTTTTGTGAATCAACCTATTTGTCCTAGGTTGGTATGCAAAATCAAATTGCATTTGTAAAATTGGGTGAGCTATTTGTGATCACCTTTTTTACGCAATCTTGGTATATCAAGGCCTAATTTTTCAATGTTGTGTAGTGTCAAATAACCAGTGGTCGACACTCAAGCTGGTCATTTCTTGACCGCAGGCACCAAGTCACAAGAAAAATGGGAGAAGGAAAAATATGCATATGCAAGGCAAATCAATGTCACTTCATCATAAGAAGCAATTTCACAACCTTCCTGTGCCCTCTATTACAGTCACGGGTGAGGTAAAAACGTAGTAATGTGTATTTAATACACAGGTAAATACATAATTCTCAGTGCATATTTTCATATATAAACAACATGCTGGGGTCTAAGAGGCTTGTGATCATATTTTGTTTTTACTGGTGTCCTGAAAAGGCCTCCTGATTAATTGAGCACTTTAAAAATAGATATTATTTCAAATGGAATTGTGGAAGAATATTCAAGTTATTTTACTAGGGTAATTCCCATGAATGTTTTCCATGTATTTAGGAATTGACCTTATGAATAAGTCAAAACGACGTTTTAAAAGAAGGGTTACACTTGTTTGGTGTATTTAAAAGGTTGGGTTTTTCAACAAGTAAATGAATTGCCATGAATGATGTAATGCGTGAGAGCTACAGGTATGAAAAGTGGCAGAGGGCTTCGAATTGCAGTCGTATATGCCTCTGACACCCCACTATGGCCACTTCAGAAATGTCGAATACTTTTTAACTTCTTGCCTTACTGAAAGAATGTACCTAGTCATACATGAGCCTCGCGCATGGTCAGCTAGTAAACAATATGAAATGTCATAGCTTGGCCACTTATCATAAATCATAGGTGGGGCAGAAACGTCACAAGCAATTTTAACCTTGCGCCTAAGGCCGCATGCATTAGAAAAACTGATGATTGCTTTGTCACAGAACAAACATGGCAGCAGAGGCACACAGGGAGTGGTATTAGACTCCTCCGATCCCCATAAGCACATTTCTGTAAACATTAATGGGAAACTGTGACAATGCAAAATGAGGCGTCCACAATGGAGGCGAAATGCCAGATTACTCTCAGTTTAGCTAGTTATTTTGGGCATTAGCCTTGGCATTCCTCAGTGATGGTTCCCATACTACACAAGAAGATGGCAAACAAGCATTGGGAAAGCCAATAGGTGTGGTGCAGCTGCCAGCCTTTTGGCTTAGTCAGTGATTCTTTTGTTTTGCCATCGTTTTTGCAAACCTTTATTGGTGAAAGCTGGTGGCCCTCCTCAATCTACAAAACAAATGGCTAAAAGTAAAAATACTTTTGGGTTTCAGAAGCAAACATTGCCATGGTAGCCCAGGCCACTGAGGAGAACTACTTTGTGCGTGGACAGGCTTCTTCTGAAAGGGCAGAATGCTGCAACTCGGAGAAGTTAGCCAAGGGGTGACGCGATCTGACCCTTTGCCCCATGTTGTGTGCTGTAGTGGGCAGAAGAAAAACGTGAAACACACAATATTGATCCAATGGATGAAGAGGAGAAGCTGAAAACTCTTTGAGTAACTATATTGTACATATAATTTTGAGGAAAATCCAAGGAGTAAAGCTAACTCCAGACCTAAAAATGTATCTTGTCTACTTTAAAACTATTCAGTCAAATTCAAACCTAGAATGAATCAAAGATACGCTTGAACGTCCAACCCTGATTACTAGTAAGTCTCCGCTTGCCATTCACTAGGCTCTGCCACAGCCTGAAGCACTGCCCGCCACCCCACCAGCAGTCACGTGACGCCACCCACGTTCAGACACGGAGGCCCACCTGATGCCCTCCCTTGGTGACCTGCTGCTGCTCCATTCATTACCAACTCACAGCCATCTGCAATGCTAAACACATCCTACTGCACTCTTGGGCGTCATCCCTTTTCCAGCCACCAAAGAACACACGACCTGCAAAATTCACAAAATACCAATGCCAGCCACTGTAATTCGTGTTTGTCAACAGCAAGATGGAAATTCTAGAATCTGCCGAATACCGCTATGCGTGGTTGAATATACAAATATAAAAACTGCAGTATTATATGTTAATATGTAAATACAAAACATATTTCCTTTCGGATGAGAGACGGCATCTCAGTTTGCTGGTCAAATGCCCCGTCACTCAAATAGGCCCTGATAATATTGATGTCTCTGCAACCAAAGGGGCACTTTGCAAGCGGTAAGGACGTGTATTAATGGCGTCTTTACTTTGATTTTAGCATAGGGTCCATAGCTCTTGATTCTAAGCTTCTGCCGTGTCACAGGAAAAGCTGGATTTCACAACCACGTTCCAATGAGCCTTCAATCGCCATGTTTGATTCCCAAACTGCTTGATGTGTTTGCGCATGGTATAATATTTTATGATGTATAGACCTGCGTCACATGCTCAATGTTAGGCGGTATGTGTTTTTGTACGCGAGGCACACTCCATTTTGAAGGATACATTGAGTGGCACATAAAGGTCTATGGCTTGTCAGGACCTAGCATCCGGCCGTATAACGGGAATGCAGCGCAAGGACTTCTTGTCCGCCTGCGCTAGTTGTGTTCAGTTAAACGAGCAATGATGAGTTGCGTCAGAAGTGAACTCAACACAACCAAAAAGCATCTTACTTTTATTGCAGCGTGATTGGGAATAGAAAGCACAGTGGTGTACAACTCTGACACGAACACTTTCCACGCGTTCCCTCCGAGTCCGCCCCTTCTGCCCCCGCAACCCCGCGTGGCGCTCACCTCACGATCAATAATGCAGCCCACAGTTTCTCATCAGCATACCTGTGCGCGCCACATGCAGACTGCCAGACAGCTACCGTCACGTGTTCCCAAATGGAAAAAGAGCATAGGAGGAAAAGCGGGCAATAGGGTGTTGTATCCGTTTGCCTTCTTCTGCTCCAGCTAGTGTTAAAGAACATTTTGATAGGCGAGTCCTAGAGCCTGTTTACGAGGGGCCAATAAAGGGTGGGGCGTAGACGCTCAGCACCCCTCTCGCCCTTACTCTCACCCTTCTCAACTCTCTAAGAAGGGTGGAGCAGTGGTTTTAGATGCTGGCGCCTTTAACACCAAATAAACCTTTTTTGAAGGACGATCGGGGTATTCTAAGCTGGTGAACCTACTGAGGTCTATAGGCGGCAATGCCCATGCTTGTAGGGATGGGTCAAACGAAGGGGTGAGAGGGGTGGGTTTCACTCCCAGTGGTACGATCTCAGGAAGCTTCAGTGGGTGAGAGCCGCCCAGCGCCTTCAAAGGTGCAGGGCGGGAGCTGTCCACGCACAGGGCAGCTACTGTCAGCACACCCCGCATGTGGTGTTTTTTATCGGCGTGTGCTCGTGTGTCTTACGGGCCCCTGGACTTTGGATTGTCAGAGTGCATTTCCGTGGACTTCTCAGTGTGTGTATGAGCTCATGCGTGCAGGAGATGCACCATCTGTTTCCTCCATCTTCAGGGGCGTACAACGCTGCTGTTGTTATTCTATGAAATAATAAACCATCACTGACTCACGCCCCCCACACACACAGCTGACCCGTACTCACAGCCAAGGCAAGCGGCGTCGCGAGTATATAAACATTAACAATGCAGCCCCCTGGGCCCCAGTAGAGGAGCGCCGAGCGCAGCAGCCACGCACCTACCGGCCGCGACTCCTCCCAGCTGTCGGCTGCCTCCGGTGCTCTCGTGTCCTCCCCCCACGGGTACACCCGGCATGTCTCGCACGGCGGGTCCTCAGTCCCCAGCCAGGGAGATCCAGTGGCGTCAGTCAGGAAGCGATTGTCAAGGCTTTGACTGCTCTGAATCCTGGCCTTGTGGTGCTGCCTGAAGGTGCCGCGAAAGCCCCTCACAGCACCCGACGCCTACAGAAGCCCCAGGAAGCGGTCCTATTAGCCGCAGACACCGCCGGCAGCACGACAACACCAGCGCCTGCAGCCTGAGCCAGCCCTGCTCCAACCGCGCTCCCGCCCCTTCCTCCCCCTCCCTGCTGCACTCACAGCTCAGCTCTCCCGCCGCCCCCAGAGCCGGAGCTGCCAAGTTATAGAGCTCCCAGCCTCCCATAGCAGGACTGGGCCCATCTCCCAGCCTCCCATAGCAGCTCTGGCCGCATCTGCTGATGAAGAGGATAGATAACTCTTCCTTCTTACTTGGGGACCAGGCTCGAGCCTCACACTGACAGACATGCCATAGGTTTGCACAGGGTTGGATTGGAATCAAAAATAGGACCTGGCACCCTAGAAAATGTGGCCCACATTTGCGGATTGCGCCTTTTCGAAAAAACACTGCTTCAGTGTTCTAAGTATTAAGAACATGAAGGGGAGGGGTTCTCTAAAAGAGGCATGTTTTCTTAATTTTCACTGAGATAAAAAATGCCAATGTTGCCAGGACTTTTAGTGCACGAATTACTTCACAATGGTGAACCACGCCTGAATACGAGTGAGGCTACTTCTGCTCCGGCCCCCTGTTCAATCTGTGTACATTAATGGGCCGGCCCAGCAAGAGACTGGGAATGACACCTCCGCCCCCTTGCTAAAAGGGAAGTAACAAGCATTTGCAATGCAATAGGTCTCGCATTTACGCGAGTTTGAGCTATTGACATTGCAAATGACAACGCCTTTTATTTTTTGAACATAAATAAAAGGCATTGTCATTTACAATGCCAATAGCTTAAACTTGTGTAAATGCGAGATCTATTGCATTAAAAATGCTTGTTCTTCTTTTCCTTCTCTTCCATGAGTCACTGCCTAATGTAACGTGGTTCTGCAAGTTAATGAGGAACGATCTTCATAGTTGTCAATTTCACAAACATCAATTAGACGTTGGCTGCTTCCGGATGAGGATTCATGAACGGATGACACATACGGATATGTACTTTGCACTCTGATATGAAACATACCGTTTCATCACCAGATACATCGCACTAAGCAATCTTCCAAAACTTGCATACCATCAACTAATCTTCTGCAGCAGCAGCTAACAAATAAACAGTCATTAGCTGCTTTCCGGTCTGTATGCTTTTCTAGATAAAGCTGCCTTTCTATGGGCTCGGAAGGTTTATGCACATTTAATGTTTCCATTGAAGTTTCAACTTGTGTTAGCCACCATTCTCAAATTAAAGGAGATCAGTCTGGGTGTTGACAACATTGCGACTACGCCATACTCTGACTTTCCTACGAACAACACATGTAAATAAGGTGGAATGCAGGAAGAGAACAATAGTGAAACGGTGAGAAAAATAACAAGCAGGAAGTGGGATAAGGGAGGGGGTAGGGGAGAGAGGCACGCAGGCTGTCAAATGGTTTGCACTTTCACGGCCGCTTTGATGTTCTCAGTGGCCGTGCGGCTCACTGAGAACATCAAAGCGGCCGCGAAATGATCACGCAGGCTGACAAATGGTGCGCGCGCCCGGCGCACATGCACTGTAGTTGGCGGCCTGAAAGCACTAGTTTGCACTTCCAAATCCCCCGTTTCCAAAAGCTCTCGCGAGAGCAGCGCTAAAGCGCTGGCTCAGGCGAGACCTAAAAAGGCCACTCAGGTCCCCACTGGTCCGCTGGCAGCATCTGAACAGCACGGTCACAGCCCAAATCAGCTAACATTCTGTGTTTAATCATGCCGAACATAGAGGTAACCAAAGAAAAGCCGACACATTTTGCCCGTGTGGCTGACAGGCCGAGGTCTTCCTCAAGGCAAAGAGTCTTGTGGGTATACGTACAATGGTTATAGGATACATTTGTCTGTGTTCCGCGGGAATCGTCAGCACCCCCCCTTTTACATGCTAAGCCCACGGGCGGCCCATGCTTGGACCGCCACGGCCACCACATGGTCTAGCTACGCCACTGGGACCGCTTCTTCCTTTGCAAGCCATATATACCAGCCCAACTTGGGAGCTGGTTACAGAACAAGAAGTTGGCAGTGGGAATTAAGGTCTCTGCGATCAGGAAAGGAGGTGTAGCGCTAAATACCTACTTTCCTGACCTCAGGGACCTTAACTCTATTTTCGGCATGAAATAAACAGAGAATATTGTAACTCAAAATGCACATGGGACTTCGAAATTTCTTACCCCAGGAACCTACATATATACATGAAGCACTACCTAACTCATGTTAAAACAATCTCTCCTATTTTGGTGGGTCTTGGGTGTAGCCACCTAACAGGTACGTGCCGCACAAAGAACTGGGTTCAGTCTCATTGTGCATGAACCCTGGCAGCACCCACCCCCCCTATAGAAGTTAATCAAATCAGCTAACATACTGACCAAGAAAGAGGCTCACACCTGCAAATCAGATACTGGTCCATTGCCCGAGCGCCCACATTACCAATCCGATCCTGGGTTTGCACCACTGTTATGGCTTTGTAATGCTTTGCTGAGGCAAGAGGGGATCAGTCCAATAGATAGGAAGGGTGCTTGCCATCAGTGAAAGCTTAAACATTTTTCAGGCCCAAGGCAAGATATATCTAGGACCCCTGTTTGGAACAACTTTGAATTTATTCCCTCTTTTTAGGCTCATTCAAGGCCTCATTAAGCCAATAATATTACATTGAATGTTAGATCTTTAGAAGCAAGGACCTGCAAAAACAGCTGCTGAGTGTCTGCAAGTCAAATTCCCAGAAGAAAGCTTTGAACAAGCATTAATTACACAATTTATTTTTTCAGATTTGATCTAGATTGTTTTTTTTTTACTTATAACAACAACAACATTTTATGTGGAATTCAGTGCTGAATCAGGCTTGTTGACACTATGATAGGAAAAACATGCTAAGTGTGTTTTGTTAGATGTAGTGGACTTGTGCATACTATTAAAATAAGACATGTACATGGTGTGCTTAAAACTGTAGCTTTAGTGTCCAGGTAGTTGTAACAACAAATATATTCCTTTTCACTACAGCTGTTTTTGCTGCAACAATGAGAATAATAGCGCCGCTCTGTGGATTTTCAGCATTTCATCTGTTAACATCTGATCTTTTTGTCATACCTTTCGTCCCCTGCCTTCTTTTTGTCATTTTATAATAGAGTCTGGGAAGTAGAGAGAGAGATGGGTGAAAGAAATGTAGGGCGAGGCAGGAGTACGCCAATGAAGAAAAAGAGGTTGAGTAGAGAGACAAAGCAGCAAGAAGTAGAGTTAGAAATAGAAAGAGACTTGAATAAAAACAAAGATACAAGACAGAGATAGAGGGCACAAAATAAGAACAGGTATAAATATGTGTCAAGTAAAGAGAGCAGTGGGCTCATAAGAAAGTTAAAGAGTTGAGGGTTAGAGAGAGAAATGTGGTGTACAGCAAAAAGAGGAAGTTGGGAGGCATATGTTAAATGGCAAAATAGAGATGAGATTGAAACAGATATAGAAATGCACCCAGGCTCTCGGACAATATTGCAGCTTACATCAGATTCACCCCAACCCTACTCCGATTTAGGAAAGAATTGAAGAATCTCCTCTTTAAAGGACACTAGATCACAAAGCATTAACTGTCCCCAACCTAGCTACCTCTGCTATCAATTTATGAATGTTTGCCACATTCGCGCTATATAAATGCCATCTATATACATATATATATTCACTGAAAAAACCATAGGTTTTAGGGAAAGTTATAGTTAGTTGGACATTTCACTGGTACAAAACCATAGAAATTCCCCCGTTATAGTTAGTTCAGCTAACTATAACTCACGCCCCTGCAATGCACGGCTGATGATGTCACATATTATATCACTCATGACATGGTCAGCATAAAAAAGAATAAGATGGGATCTGAAGGACAAAAAAAGAAAAGTTGTACTATGTTACTTGTATTGTTGGATAACTGGAGAGGATTGGCACCAGATGTGTTCTAATGCATACACAAATTCTTACACTCAATGTGTGTGGCTTAAATGATCATCTTAAAAGGCAAGGGGTAGCAACATTATTAAGAGCAACCAGGGCAGATTTTATCTGCCTGCAGGAGACGCACATTGAGGGAACGAAAGGCTTTTTATTGGAACAGTTGGGGTTTCATCTCCTTGCCTATTCAAAGCAGGGGGGTAAGACTAGAGGGGTGGCTATATTAACTAGATTGAAGGACGTGACAGTTAGGAAAAAGCTGGAGGATCAGTGGGGCAGATGGGTATTAATAGAGTGCTCTATAGCTGGAGATTGGGTTACTCTGGGATCCATATATGGCTCGACTGAAGACGATCCAGAGATTTTTGCCTTTTTAGATATGGAACTTGCTACATGGGCTCCACATGTTATTCTTTGTGGGGACTTCAACATCAATCGAGTGGGAGGCTTGGATTTAGAGCAGGCTGGGAGCTATCAGGGTCGAAAGAAGCGAGTGTGCTGTGCGATCACAAGCCTAGCAAGGAATAACGCACTTGTAGATGTCTGGGCAAGGCTGAAACCCACTGATTCTGGTTTTACTTATTTCTCCGCCCCTCACAAGGTTAGTGCTAGGCTGGATTACTTTTTGGTTTCCAACTGCTTGCTGTTAAATACCCAGATTGAAAAACTACCTCGTGTCCTTTCAGATCATAGCCCCCTGATTTTCTCTCTAGACACCACAAAACAAATTAAGAATGAACGGATATGGACCTTCGAGAGAGGGCTTTTAAAGAATATAGATTATGTACGCCATATGAAAAACTGGATTAAACAGTACTGGGAGATTAATAGAGGTAGTACATCGTCGGGAAATTCCTGGGATGCCTTTAAGGCAGGCATCAGAGGCGAAACGCTAAGTTTTAGTTTGTTTAAGCAAAGACAGGAGCAGGAAAAAGCTTTAGAACTGAGTAAAGCCTTGGTGGAAGCTGAAGATAGGTTGTCCTCCCTCTCCCTAGTTGGTGCTCCTTTGGAGCAAGCACTAATTGAAGTCGTTAGAGCAAAAGCAAGAGCAGAGGAGAGCATAGCTAGTAAGGTGGCTACTACATATTTAGTAAAAAGGGAACAATCATATGAGCTTGGGGAACGGGTGGGCCACACTCTAGCAGTGCGTGCTAGGCAAAAATCGGCTCTGGGTGAAGTCAAGGGGGTTGTGGATGGGTATGGGCAATTACAAACGGACTCGGAGGGAATTCGTGAGGTCTTTAGACAATTTTATGTTGCATTATATGATGAGGAACACCCAAAGGACCCTTCAGAAATATACTCTTATCTTGCCGAGATTCCCGCTCCACCTTTAACACAAGAAAGCATAGATGCTTTAGAGGCTCCCCTGGGGGCAGAGGAGATATCTGCTGCTTTGACAAATTTAGTGTCTGGGAAGGCAGCTGGGCCAGATCAAATCCCGACGGAGTTTTATAAAGCCTTTCGGGATGAGATTTTTCCGGATTTTTGCATTACTTTACAACAGGCTCAGGTAGGGGTATCTGTTCCTAGTAGCTGGGCGGGGGCAGATATTGTAGTAATTTTAAAAAAAGGTAAGTCAGCCACAGAACCAGGATCTTACCGGCCGATCACATTGATGAACGCGGATGCTAAAATATACTCAGAAAATTCTGGCCACCAGGCTGTCAAAGGTTATAGATACTTTGGTTAGTGCTACCCAACACGGATTTATACCAGGGAGAGGTACAACACAGCATATCCGCAGAGCTATTACCCTATTTGATGCTGCAGAGGTGTCAGGAGATCCGATGGCAGCTATGCTACTGGATGCTGAAAAAGCATTTGATCGGGTCTCCTGGGAGTATCTCTGGTTAACACTGAGGTGGACAGGGTGTAGTGAGGGATTTATAAAAGCTATTCAGGCCTTATACTTAGCTCCATCAGCTCGAATTCGGGTGAATGCGGGTTATACAAGATCCTTACAGATTAAACGGGGTACAAGACAGGGCTGCCCATGTTCGCCACTTTTATTTGCGTTGTATATAGACCCTTTCTTACGCAAATTAGAGGCGAACAACAGGATCCCTCCAATAAAAACTAAGGGTGCAGACTGTAAAATTCTGGCTTACGCCGATGACGTGGCAATTTTCACACCGGCACCCACTGAGGCTATAAGGGAAGTGGAGAGAGGATCCCTATGTTTTGGACAGATATCAGGTTACGCCCTGAATGGGCCTAAGACGCTGATAATTAAAAATAACAGAGTAGATTGTCTGGATTCCAGAGTAGTGGAGTCCGGAGTTTATCTAGGGGTTAGCATTTCGGCAGACCTGAATAAGGTAGTGGAAAGGAATATAGAACCAATAATAAAGAAAGTAAAAAAGGACATGGACAGATCGCATAATCTCCATCTCTCTATAGTAGGATGTACAAATATAGTTAAAATGATTTTTTTGCCAAAATTTCTTTATCTTTTCAGATCAATTCCACTTATGTTTGAAGTAAAATGGTTCAATATAATAGGGCAGATGTTAAATAGGTTTCTATGGGCACAAGGTAAGACAAGAAGGGCTTTACGGTACATGGTGCTCCCCAGAGAGAGGGGAGGATGGGCTGTCCCTGACCTAAAAATGTATTATTGGGCAGCAGCCTTGCAGTATATGTCCGGACTTTTAGGTGGTGGCGGCACGGAGGCAGATGACGCCTTTGGTTCTGTATCCATCTACTCGATACTTTTAGGAGAAGAGGCGGAGAATGCATTTTTGAAATATACTGATCCCAGTTACTATAAGAGAACAAAATTTAAAACACTGATAGCTGCCCATAAGATATGGATATCTTTCAAGAAAAGATATGGTTTAGGCAGATTCAATGCATATACTCAATTACACAAGAACTATACGCTGCCACTGGACATCTTCTCAGATTCAGTTTTCATAGAATGGGGGTGTCTAGGTATCACGAAGGTAGGGGACCTAATGGATCTAAATGGAGTACGTCAGTTCTCTGATATACAAATGGCTTATGGGGTGGACACCAGAAGTTTTTTTAAATACTTACAAGTTAGGAGCTTTCTAAAAACTAAGAAGGGTGGTTCCGCTGGGATTGGGAATAATGTAATTTTGGAAATTATTCGGGGCAGGGGGAGTTGTACGATCAAAAGAATCTATGCTGAATTGATGACGAATAAAGAAGACGATCTTCTCAAATATCAAAATAAGTGGGCAGAAAAACTCGGAGTGGGCCAGGAATGCTTCTTAATGTCACTTGAATTAGCACAGAAAGTATTATGTTCAGCGACACTCCAGGCTCAGCACTACAAAACGATCTACTCATTATACTTTACACCAGCTAGGATAGCACAGTGGGGAGGGACGACAGGAATTACTTGTCCCAGGTGTGACAGCTCCGAGGCAGACATAATACATGTCTTTGCTACCTGTCCACATCTTTCCCTGCTACATAAGCCCGTAGAAGCATTCTTAGAGAGATTATTGGGTAGTAAAATTAATCTTACCCCATTGACAATACTGCTGGGGATAGATAACGATGGCGTAGGGGACTCAACATCTTTCTTCCTGTTTGTAGCTATGGCTGTTCTGCGAATCTGCATTGCCTCGGCCTGGCTGGAACGACATCCACCTACGTTCTATCAATGGTTGGCTAGATTACTTTCAGTTTATAATCTGGAGAAAGAGATATACGCTAGGAAGGGTAAAAGGGGAAGGAAGCTGGGACTACAAATCTGGGATCCTATTATTAGGTGGAAAGAAAATTAGGAATTGATGGTATAATATTATTTGAATTCTTGTCTAGATTTGTCTGATTTTCTCTCTTCTCATATTTTCAACGATGTTAATGCAAAAATTTGTTTAGAATACTTGTATGTTTAGCCCAAATTATTATAGAACTGTTTTAGTTTGTTAAACTGAACTTATGTAGTACTCTGCTCTACGTATTTGTATGGTGATTATGCCCTGTATAAAAGTGGGAAAAAATGCAATAAAAAAATATAAAAAAAAAAAAAAAAAGGAAATGTGAATATTGCAAACGAGCATCCTCATTTAGTTCCTTAATAGCCGATTCGACAGCTGCATTATGAGGTCATATGCATTTGGGTTGCAGTAGAGCACTGCAGCGGGCTTATGTGTTCATATTTGAGTATAAACAAAGGTGCAAGCTGTACAGATCATAATGTTGTCAATGGAAAATAAGAAACTCAATAAAATATGTTTAAAAAAATGTATGTGCACGTAAAAGGCCAAAAAACACGTTATCGGCGTGCACCTGCTTATGATATAGGCCCGATTGGTCAAACTGTGCAGTTGCATCGATGTAAACGTGTTCCACTTATGTTAGGGTGACCAGGCATCCTCTGTTTGCCGGTACAATGGCGGTTATTAGCAGCTGTCCTGGCAGATTTGAGCGAATTGTCCTCTTGTTTTAAGAGAGGGTTGATTAGAACAGAGGGTGGCAAGTTTTTATGTTTTCCGCAGCAGGACTAGTGCAACTGTTATCAAAAATCTATTTAATTAACAGATAACAGTGGGTTTAAAAATTGCACTTTATTTCCTTAGAGCCACGTCTGTTTTTCTGTGTTGATGAGCGTTCACATTCTGTGCCCCTTTTTGCAGGTGGCATTGCAGTCTGTGGAGAGAGCGGCTTCCTCTCAGCTGCCCTCGGGCCCAGGAGTGACTGTGAAGAGGGCACTAACGGGGCATCCAGTGCTAACATGGAGGAGACCGAGGGTGCAGCAGGGGCCGAGGCACCAGGGTCTGAGGGCCGTCTGTGCCCTAGTTATGGGTGTATTTAAGTACTTAACCAGGGCATCGGGAACCGCATTTTATCGCTTGCATCCGTGCCCTTGCCTTCCTTCCTTCCTTCCTACGTCACTCACTGGTGACACACACATAGGTCACCAAAAGGCATCACCGGCTAACATGAAAGGGGCCTATAGTTACTGTAGGTGGCAGACTTACAGGGTGTTAGACTCAAAGAGCGCACTAACACGAAGAAGCCCACAGTTCAGGGTGGTCCCAAACTCACCTTTGAACTCACAGGTGACACCACGTGCTGAGACTGAAGGGAACCTGTAGTTGGGCCGTGGCCGGCTCACAGGTGGCCCCACATGGTATGAACACAAAACGCCGTTTCGTTTTAACAGATTTCAGAGCTGTTCCAAGTGCCGGTTTACATTCTTTAATGTATGCCATTGCCTCGTCCCTTTCCGACGAGCTACGAAAGGGTGGAGTGGAATGCGAACCAGAGTTAAAAGTGGCAGAGATCATTCGAACAGTCCTCCCATCACCTGCGTGTTGTTTGTATTCGTCAGCAGCCGCCAGCAACAGGTTTTCTTTGACAGTATTTGTGAACTTTATAAAATACTTGACAGTTAACACTATTATTGTATTGGCTGTGTTGCGGGTGGCCTATGTTGCTGCACACTTGCCCAGGGCGAAGTTTTAAAGGGCCGGTATCCAGTGAGGGAATGTCGGCTGCTTTGTGTTTCCTCCACAGGACTGGAGAAGGGGGTGGTTAAATACTTTTAAATATGCTGCATAAGGCCTATATTGAACTCAAGAACAACAAATTACCTCCTTTCAGCAAAGTCATTTCCTGATATTTTTATGGGTCTTTGTGGAATGATTTTCAATGAAGAAGTTGCATTTTTCACAATTTCCCCTATTACTGTATTTCACCAACGAGATCAAAGTAACTAGTAAGACGCGGACAACGGAGAGTTTAAAGTGACTATCTGAGGTGATGTTAGAATCATTTTTGAGGTCAGTGTAACTTGTGAATGAAGGCACAGTCATGAGGCCGCAGCCACCAATGAGGTCAAATCCACCAGCTATGTCAGTTACTGGTGAGGTCACAGCCGTTTTTGAGAACACAGCAATTGATGAGGTCACTAGTGAGATCACAGTGATAAGTGAGTTCACAGTAATTCATAAGGAAAATCACTAGTGAGGTCAACGTCATTGGTGAATTCTTAATCACTAATGACGTCACAAGCAATGATAGGGTCTTAGTCATTTGTGAGTTTACTGTTTATAATAAGTTGAGGCTAGATTCCTGCCTCATTGTGGGTAGCAGCTGAGTGCCAGCCCGCACAGACTGCGTATGCTGTCTTAATTTTAGACTCTTCTATTTGAAAAGAGCGCAATAAATCACAAAACAAAAATACCACACTTTCAAAGAGAAGAACCCAGCGATAAGGGACGGTTTAAAGAGCAAGTCGTTTCTACCACGCTGTACATTTGAGGTGAGCTCCTGGAAGTCGCCATCAGTGCGCCTTGAATGTCAGTGTGCATAAAGAGGCGCAGATCGCGCTGCAAGAGGATGCTTCTTGAATAAACTACATTATTCCAGGACGCTCCTCTTTTTATCCTACCACAAGCTCGGCCGTCATCCCACATGGTCATGGATTTTGGGGAGCATGAGCCGCCTGTGCTGGAGTTGGAGGCCTTCATGTGGGGCTAGGTGATATAAAACCACCAATCCCTCAAACCTTTATCTCAGCCCCACGCCGAGAGGCGCCCTCCGCTAACCTGTAGGGGGTAGAGGGGACTGCCTCTTCCCCAATCCATCAAATGCGTCTGGGCTGATAGACAGACACAGATAGGGAGACGCGGCGTCTCTTGGGTCCTTGTTTTCAGACTCCTGCCCCCACTGCACGCACACTCACATTGGAGCACTAGCGCAAGAGCTTTACACCATGGTATATATCACAATACACCGTCCAGCCTTAATAACGCATATGACGCAGACAGGACCTGTCATGGTGGCCACGCGTCCATGACGCGTCCATGAGAGCACCGAGTCACCGCCATCTTTCTATGGTAGTCCGAGCGCAAGTACACTGAGGGACTGTGCAGGGGCGGAAATAACAGAAGGGTGAGCAAAAAAAATAAAGAGAGCAGTGACGTGGCTACCATTGGTGCAGCAGGCGCAGAGCACGAGGCCTATTGAAGTATGCTGATTTCTGTATTTTAGTACGCCAGCAGCATCCCAAGGGACTATTTTCCTTACTGGCACGAGGGGTCGTAGCATCCAAGCTGCTCCACTTGTAGAGAGTGTAAATCTTAGAGGTGCAAAGGCAGAGAAAGTGTGGCTGGAGAGGAAGAGCAGAGGTACAAAGAGTGCAACTGGACAAAGAGAGAGAGAGCAGCTATATATTGGTTTAAACATAGAGCGATACGGACAGACTAGGGTGTGCCAACTGAAGACACGAATCTAAATGGGCTACAGTTATGTAGGTAATCCAGCTGTACAAGACGTGCGGGGGGGAGGGTCACTCTGCATTGGTTTCTTTCCTCAGGGCAGCACCGACCCTCGGAGAACTGGCCGCATGCAGTCGCCCGGCCCACTCCCAAAGGTGGGGAGAGATGAGCTGCTCAGTGCTCGCCTGCCCGTTCAGTCAGCGGCAGGGTGTGCCAACTGAAGACACAAATCTAAATGGGCTACAGTTGTGTAGGTAATCCAGCTGCACAAGACGTGGGGGGGGGGGGGTCACTCTGCTCCGGTTTCTTTCCTCAGGGCAGCACAGACCCGCGGAGAACTAGTCGCATGCAGCCGCCCGCTCCCGAAGGCGGGGAGAGATGCGCTACTCAGTGCTCGCCTGCCCGTCCAGTCAGCGGCATGGGGAAAACCCACTAACTCCAGAACACCACACGGATCCACACTGTGCAGTCTTGTCTGTAGCCACACAATACTCAAGTCCTCTTAGCAGTCCACTAGTCCTCAGGAGCACGGTGCCCATCAAGGTGAAGCCTCGGAGTGTAATTTAAGACTGCCCCTGTCAGAATGGACTGTGCACTCAAATTAAAGCCCAGGCATGGGAAATTCTTGTCCTCATGAAATAGAAGCATATCACCCATAGTAATTTAAAAACCATTTTAGGAAGACAGTGGGGACTCCCTTCAAGAAATATATATATATCACTCGATGCGAGGCACAAGATGGCTGCCAAAACTTCCTGGTTTGAAGTGTTGGCAGCCAATTAGAGCCAAGGTCATGCTCGGAGGGTTAGACTCCCCCCAGACATCAAAACTTTTTATTTTTTGAATATCTCAGGAACTACAGAATGGATTTACACCATTTAACAAAAAGGGCTCTTTCTGAACCAAGGGCTACCCTTTTGCCAAATTTGGTGTAATTCCATTCAGCAGTTCGGGCTGTAGCTGTGTCTAAAGTTTCCTATGAAAAATGACATGGGGAAAACATGTTTTGGGACCCCCCTTTTTTCTCAGCCCCCGCTTGTCGAATCACCCCGAAACTTTCAAGACAGGAGCTGACTGGAGCGCCCCACTAGTTTTGAAAATTTCGCGAAGATTCGTCAACCGGCGCCAAAGATATTGAGAAAACAAAAAACGCCTTTCCTATATATATATATAGAGAGAGTGAGTTGTAAGGTAGAGAAAGAGGAAGAGTTGGTGTGGTAGAGAGAGCTAGAAAGAATTAGGAGGAGACAGTTGATGTGATAATGGGTGAGTTGAAAAGAAGAAGGTGGTCTAGGAAAAGACGTGTGTAAGAGGAGTTAGTGATAGTGAAAAATAGGTAGAGAAATAGAAGAATTCATATAGAGTAAGATATTTAGAGAAGTAAAAAAAGAGGGAACAGATGCAGTAAGAGAGAATGAGGAATGTGGAGAGGTGTGGTAGTAAACTAATGATGGTAAACTTGAGGGATTAGGTAATAGGAGAAAGTGGAGTGGTAGAGAGTGCTGGGGGAGATGTGAAGTAGATAGACAAATGTCATAATGAGGTGGGTGGGGTGGTGAGGTAGAGAAAGGACTGAAAGAGAGGTCTGATAGTAGGGACAGAGAGAGAGATAGTGCAGGGAGGTAAAGATTTAGATATGGTTAAAAGAGAAGTAAAGTTGATGGAGGAGATATACAAAGATGTCAGATGGAAAAAGAGTATTGATAGAGAGGAGGAAAGCAGAGATTTACGGTAGATAGAGGGGATCAAGAGTGATAGATATAAGTGAGAAAGTGGGTTTCTGTTGCAGTAACCCCCCCCCCCTCCCTTTTTTCTGTTGCCTGACTACTGATGCTCTTTGACTTGATGTGCTCTGGGGCCCTGCCAATCAGGACCCCAGGGCCAGTGTTCTTTCCCCAAAACAAAACCCAATTGAACTCTCTGGCCGCAGGTAGGTCCCTGGTAAATGGTACCCCATGTACCCAGGGCACTGTGACCAGAGAAGGCTCCTAAGGGCTGCAGCACCAATTGTGCCACCCTTAGAGGCCCTGTACACACACTGACTTTGCAGGCTGAGTGTCTGGGTGCAGAACAAAACAAAGAGACAACATGGCCCACATCCCTGTGTGCCATGCCCACAAATCACTGCCCCGGCATACATCAGTCACCCCTCTAACTGGGTGCCCTATGCCAGTGGTGAGGGTACAGGTGCATGAGCCCTGTACCCCTACAGTGCCCAGGTGCATTCCTGGGCCCTGTAAGTGCAGTGCTGCCATTAAGAGTATATGGTGCTGGGAGGTTGTCATTACGAACTCCACAGCACCATAATGGCTGCACTGAAGACTGGGAAGTTTGGTATCAAACTTCTCAGCACATTAAACCCACACTGATGCCAGTGTGGGATTTAGTGTAAAATGCACGACAGAGGGCATCTTAGAGATGCCCCCTGAAACTCGACCAACTCCCAGTGACCTGAATGAGTGGCTGCGCAGGCTGCAAACCACAGACATGTTTCTGGACCCCTGGGTCGAGAGCTTGCTGCTCTTGGGGGCCTAAAACAATGCACATCCTTGGACGAGGTGCCAAGCCTCCTCCCCCAGGATGGGCAGGGTTCACGAAGGAGAAGCTTCAAAGGCATTCCGCCTTTGTGAGCTTCTCCGGACCACTTGCTGTACTCAGCAACTGGACCCACTGGTTCTAACCCCCACTTTGGGTGGGAGATCCGGCGGGAAAAACAAAGTGAGGAAGAGAGGTGTGCCCACCTCTGCCAACTCCACCCCTAAGGTGGGGGAGGCAAGGTGAAGCACAACCTCGAGTCCCCACCATCTTGGGGGACAGGCTCCTGCCCCCCTCCCACTGGAGAGTGGAAGAATAGGGGGTGTACCCACCCCAGGGGAGGGACCCATTGGTCCCTGCCCTTTACCTACCTGTGACATCCCTAAAATTAGTATTTAGGGGCACCCTGAACCTTCCTTCCTCAGATCCAGCAACAACAAGAAAAAAAGTACGAGAAGCCGTGCAGAGCTAACAAGAGGATGACGCCCACTGACTTGGCCCCAACCCTGCAGGCCTGTCTACCCTCGAACCTGATCCTGCAAAATCCTGCGGCCAGCAACCTCAAAAACCCCGGAGGACCTGCCTGCATTCACTCTCCATTCTTTTTCTCCCATGAACACCGGACGTGTTTGAACTGCAGCTTCTGGTGCCAGCCAGAAACCGCGAATCTAGCACACTCTGCACCCGCCGAGCCCGGCCTGTGTTTGAGTGAACAAACACCATGCTGAGGTCCCCCTGGCGTTCCTGACCCGAGATCCGGCGACCCCTGACCTGCCTCAAGCCTCCAGACGACACCTGCAGCCTCGATCCAGGAGACCCCCCCTACCGCGACCGAAGTCTAAAGGCACCCCTGCACCCGACGCCCCACGGCCTTGTGTGCCTATCCCAGTGGTGCCTGACCATCCCGTTACAACCCAACGTACCCCTCGAAGGGGTGGTCACTCCTGGAAGATCTTCGTCCCCGAGCCTGCACTGTTTCTTTGTCCCGGAGAATCTCCATTGAATTCACCAGGGCACCCGACCTGAAAACTGCACCCTGCACCCGGCTGCCCTAGCACCACTGAGGGTGTCCCTTTGGTGCTAACTTGGTCCCCAACGTGCCCTGAGCTTAACCCTAGGAGCTTTGCTCCCACAATCTTGTTGTCTGCTTGCCAGCAGCCACCAACCGGAGTCCCACTATCCCCCATAGGATAACATTGGGTCTCAACACTCTGCACCTGGCCGCTCGAGTGCCACTGAAGGTGCAACAACAGTGCATCACTGACCCTGGGAGACCCCTGAGTCTAACCCCAGAACCCTAGCTCAAAAGACCGATTACTTACCTTGAAACCGATAACTCATTTTTCCTCATAGGATAACATTGACACTGTTTCGAAGTGTCGACTTTTGAAAACTGCAAATATTCCTTAAATATCAGCCGATTAACCAAAATGCATTTTCTCAACTGTTTTCAGGAAATGTCCCAGTGCTGAATCCAGGATCCAGCTCTGAGTAAGAAAAAGTAACGATAACATAACTTACCTGCTAAGTGAATTTTCTCCCATAGGATAACATTGGTGATTCTATGTGAAAAAGTTTTGTGTTAACTTTTGAAATACAATAACATTCCTTAAAAATCATACCTTTAACCAAAACACATTTACTCACCTGTTTTCAGGAAATGTCCCAGGGCTGAATCTAGGATCCAGTCCTGTGGTTAGAAAAGTAATCTGAAAAGTAATTAACTGCATTTTACTTAAAAAGTCCATTCAATCGAATGTACTATATCTGCAATGTGTTGCAAACTGCTTTCTTAAACCTGTAAGCAAAACCAGTACCAGTTATACTGCAATTCTGAACTGTGTTCAAACAAGTCAATTACTACTGCAAAGTATTTGTATGCTTCCCTGTACCAGGCTTTTTTGGTTCTAGAAATAAAACAACAGTAATTTTTTTTATACAAAACAATTGGCCTAGAGTTCGGTTCTTGAGTGTGTGAGACCATTTGCTGACTGAATGTGTACATCAAATGCTTTACACTGTCCTCTGATACTGCCTTACTGCTCGACCAATCTACCACTTTGGAGAGTAAGGTTCCATCTAACTTTAACCTCTGCCAAACCTCTGGAGACTCTTGGACTCTATACACACTGTACCTTACTTTGGTGCAGTATATATAGAGCCAGTTTCTTACAATATAGAGTTGAGCACAGAGAGTGACAGCGAGAGAACGAAGGTCGGGAGAGGTAGGTAGAGAGAGCAAGTCGCATGAAGCACATTAGGTATATTGAGAGAGAGGTAAGGTAGATATGAGGCAGAAAGAGCTGGGATAGTATGTAGGTACATAGAGAAGCAAAGATAGATGTTAAGAAAGAAATGTAAGATTGAAGAGGTGAGGTAAGGTGAGAAAAATGATCGATTATGTTTCGATTTAACTGCCACCAACTGCCTGAGTGCAGGCTTTAAGGCTGTGCAAGGCAACAGGCACACTAAGTTTCTGTTAAGTATGCCTAGCTGTCAAATTTGAAAAGCCTAGTTTTTATGAGAACTGTTAATCTGGCAGGAATTTTGACTGCTCAACTCACATAACCAGGGGGCTCCTGGAAGTTAGGGGCCCTGGACAATTACCCACTTTGCCCTTATCTTAAAGCAATATGCCATATGCCACAATGCGAAGTAACCAATTGTACCTTTGGCAGCGAAAACAGCCTTAACTGTGGTACAGTCTCTCCGCTACACCCAGTAATTACTTTGTAAACAAATGAATGTTGGTGCCTAAAGATCTGTTCAGACGAATGCAGCCAATGCAATTAAATGTCAGTGAGACAAATACCAGGAATGCACAGTCTGAAATTAAACTCATGTTTCATTAACCCACTACCAGACACCCCTGTCCCTTTATCTCACTAGTGCAGGTTCCTACTTTCTTCCTTTCTGAAGGTTTTTCCGTCTTTCTCTTTCTCCGTTTTCTGTGTTTTTCCCCATCTTGCTCTCAGTACATGTCTTAGGTGGAGCTCCGTCTGGGGCTATCACGCGTCGTGAGCAAACAAATCTAAACAGTTCTGGCTGACCGCGGCGTCGCGGGCCAGCTAAGGTGTCGAGAAGACCCGCAAACAGTACCTTTTAGGAATGCAGGGCATCGGCGACCTCTCGTTGAGCATCCGAAAGCACGGTGTCTGCAGGCGTCGGTTCCGGAGGTCAGTGCAGGAGTCGTTGGGGCCCTCAAAGTCACAAGTGTTGCAAACCGATCTCCTCTCTGTTGAAGTCAGGAGCACTGGCGTCGGCAGGCGTTGGGTTCTGTGGTGCGAAGGGCAGCGGTGCGGCGTGCGGTGCCCTCAGGTCGCAGTGCAAGCAGCGGCTTGGTGGTGGCGTCAGATGGCGTCATCGGTGAGACCAGGGTCGCGGTGTGAGGTGAAGGCGGTGCTCGTTGCAGTGCTGGCAGGTCAAGGTGCAAGCAGCAGCGTCATCATTGCTGAAGCGCTGTCATCAGCTTATGAACTGGAGTCGATGGTGCCGGCTTTGGTAGGCCAAGGCTGCGGTGCGGGATGAGAGCGGTGGATCGTGTAACTTTACGAGCCATGTCCTCGAACCACGGTGCAAGCAGCGCCGTTGATTTCAGCATGAAGTGGCGTCATCGGAGATACCAAGGCGTCATCGTTAAGCGAGGCGGTGCGGAGTGCGGTGCCCACAGATCGTGGTGCGAGCAGCAGCTCGGTGGCGGCGTCAGCAGGCATTTTCGGTGAGACCAGGGTTGCGGTGCGGCATTGTGGCGGTGCCCTCTGTGGTGCCTTCAGGACAAGGAGTCGGCAGCGGCGTTGTAGACGTCGTCAGGTTGCTTTTCTTCTGTTGCAGCACAAAACACACAGTCCCCAGTGCTGAGGGCAGAAGAGCTTGAAGTCTTTGGTGTTCCTGAAACTTCTTGAACAGGGGGCAAGGTCTACCTCAAGCCCTTGGAGAAACTCACAAAGTAGATTGCAGAAAGTTTAGTCCAGTCCTTTCACTGCCCAAGACAGAAGCAGCCACTGCAGGCCAACACAGCGAAGCACACAGCAAAGTGGTAGTTCTTCCTCACAGCTTCTCCGGCTCTTCTTCTTGGCAGTCTTCTTGGTCCAAAATAGTTCTAAAGTTCAGGGGTCTGGGCTCCAATATTTATACCCCCAAATCCTTTGATCTTTTAGGCAGAGAGTGTCTGTGCCCAGCCAGAACCAGTTCTGCCTTCTCGGGTGTGACTTCCTGGCAGGAGGTGGAGATGGCATGGTCAGAGGCAGACCAGGGCCTTTGAGGTGCAAGGAAATCTCCTCCCCCTTCCCCAATTGCAGCCCAGGTCTATTCAGCCCTTTCCTGACCCCCCTAGACTATCTGGAGCCACTCCTGCTCCCCAGCCTTCTGTCATCCAAAACTGAGACAGGCAATCCACATTCCATCAGAGGCACACGGGATGACTGAGCAAGAAAAT
Organism: Triturus cristatus; assembly: GCF_964204655.1. Classification (NCBI taxonomy): domain Eukaryota; kingdom Metazoa; phylum Chordata; class Amphibia; order Caudata; family Salamandridae; genus Triturus; species Triturus cristatus. The sequence goes on from NC_140589.1 coordinate 967,747,190, forward strand.
ACCTACTTTCTAAAAGTGGTATTTTCAAACACAGAATGTAAAAATCGCCTTCACTAAAAGATGCATCTTTAGATTCTAAGTTCAGGCATACTAAACTTTATTTTCCTACCTAATTCCCCGGGCCAGTTATGTTTATAAGATGTTATAAACAAACTCCCCATTCTGTCCTATGGGGAACCGATAGCCTTGAAATAGCGAAAAACGAAATTGGCCGTAATTCACTATCAGGACATGCTACACACACCAGGGCATGTCCTACCTTTCACATACACTGCACCCGGCCCACAGGGGTACCGTGGGTCTACCTTAGGGGTGGCTGACATGCAAGAAAAGGGAAGGTGAGGGACTGACAAGTGTGTGCACTGGCCAAGTCGACATGGCAGTTACAAACTGCACGCAGACTCTGCAATGGCGGGTCTGAGTTACCTTTTCAGGGCTACTCACGTGGGTGGCACAATAGGTGCTGCAGGCCAGCTAGTAGCATTTGATTCACAGGCCCTGGCACACACAGTGCACTTTACTAGAGACTTACCAGTAAATCAAATATTCAATCATGGAAACACCAATCCATAACGCAATTTACCACAGGAGCACTTGCACTTTAACACTGATCAGCAGTGAGAAAAATGCGCAGAAACACTACGCCAGCAAAAACAGAGTAAAAACCGGGAGGTCATAAAGCAAAAACTGAGGGGAAGCATGCCCAAAGATGCCAAGTCTAACATGGAGGGTGCTGAATACCAAGGCTGTCTAATCTTAATGCAGCCTCTCCCCTTTTTCATCCACCACCCTTTCCTACATGCCCTTTTACCTCACTCTTTAAGGTTATTTTTCATCACTGCTTTCTCCCTTTGTCACTGTTTCCTGTCTTTCTCCTCCTGCCCCCCCCCCCCCCCCCCCCACCACCACCACCTGCTGATTTTCTCTCCCTTCTTTCCGGTCAAAGATTGTTAATAAATAGGTGACGCGCGCACAAGTACAAGACAGAAACGCCTGCTATGCTTCAGTTTGCCTCGGGTGGGGAGAGGGTGTTGGAGGCATTCCGTTTCTGCGCCGGGAGAGTCTGGCGGTGGAGTGCTGTGACTGTTTCCTGCACCCCGCCCCTCTTCCTGGCTAGACCTGTAGTTTATAACAAGCCTCGCAGAGCTGTTCTTCATTTCAAAGCATTCCCCAGAGATGGCGCGGAAAACAGGGCCATCGTCACTGGAGACACGCTGCTCTCGTTGTCTCTGCTGACACAGGATTTCTGAAATAACAACAGTTGCCCCAGCTGAGAAACTCGACCTCAGGAAAGGAAGACACACCTCCCGCCTTTTTTTTCCCTGTTGTTGTCAAACCAGGGTTGTTATTTGGTACAGTGGCCCGGGGTCGCCTCACAAAACGTCAAAAGTAGCTCCCAAAACCGCACCCGTGCTGTACACACATTCTGCGCTGCCGACTTTGGTGCAGGAAACCAGGGTTCGAGCCTCGAGGTCGCGTCCACATCCTGTGATTCTGGGCAAATCACTTAATCTCCCCGTGCCTGAATATGTAATGTAAATAAGGTGCTCATGTACAGCGCTCCAATACCTTCGGGTCGAGTTCGCGCTATATAAAAGATGCAAAAAAGAACACAGAACATCGCACATTTCGACTTTCTCTTTTAAATAAATGTGAAGGAAAAATGCTTTGAAAACATCAACGAACATTGCATAACATATTCACACCGATATCGTAAATAATCCCGACTATCAGGTTTCTAGGCTCACCCACTGGTAAATCCAGAGGAAAAGACTGCGTGGTAGTAACAGTGATCAACAAGTAACATTTACAAAGAAGCTTTAATGGAGCATCCACGCATCTTTCAACTCCACAAAGCAACTGACATTTCCCACATTTAGAATTTAGAACATGGCTTGAAACTTGAACACAATGACATAACAAAGCTGGCTGCAAAGCTAGACTGTACACAACAGTGCACACAATGTGTATGGAATTCTTTCATTTAACATTCTTCTACATTACTGCATACCTTCTTCCTCATAAGCAAAATACACAAAACATCAAAAAACTAAAACAAGATAAATTAATACTAAAATTATATGCATAAAAATAATTACTGTAAACTCACTTCAAACTAAGTTACAATAAACCAGCGTGGTTAATACAATACAAAATGTTCAGCTCTTTCAGGTAAACATCTCTTTTCTTATTTGCAATCTAGTGCCATGTGGTAACCTATCTAAAGTATGACCTGGTGTTTCAGCATTTTTAGCTTCCACGGTATCACTGGCAACATCAGGACCATTGTAATTACTGTATTCTTTGTGTGTAGTGACATGGACTTTGGCCAACCTGGATAAACTCCACCAAGAACCATTACAAACAGGCAGATGTTTTTCCCAGTTTCAACACTTCAGGTTCCCCAGAAAACTTGGAATATCCTTTCTTCATATGCACCGGTAGCTTAATTTTTGCTTTATCACCTACATTCAAAAGCTTTTGTTTGCAGACTCTCATTCATCACATTCTTTTACTGTTTCATACAATTTTCATTCACCATCTTAGACTGCTAGGCAACGGCCAGGAGTCAGCCTATCCCAGAGAGCAACTCCAACTCACAGCCTATGAGTGATAAGACAGTACTGGTTCTGCCAACATTGTGAATTAGGCATGCAGCAGGTGTGAGATCAACTGCATTCCACACCTTTGCCACAGGATTTTCTTCGATCCCCTCAATGGTGCAATAGATCGCTCCATTTGAATATCGCGTGATTGAAACTCCAGATGAGCTGCACCATTGTGCATAGTACACAATGAACGCCTGCAGGTGAATCTAGCATTGTAATTATGTATTTTATGACATAAACTTCTTATTCCACGAAATGCACTGAGTTTATAGTGGATTTCCCATCACACACCCTAGTGTTTTCTATGACACCACAAAGCAGACATGTTATCCACCCACATCCACCCTGTTTCAGGGGAGACTGGGGGAAAGGCAAGGAATGGAACCTCCAGTAAGTAAATAGGGCTTCTGCTCTTGCCCCCGCTTTTTTTTTGCAGTTTTATTAAACGCAAACTCGACCCCAAGCAGGCCTCGGGTAAAAATACATAAAATGTTTGGAATTGTATCACTTGTTGGAGTGCGATGGTTAGCATAGAGTGCCACCCGGCCTCTACTATGTAATGTATCCACTTCACACTCTGAGGGCTGGGTGCGGCCCGAGGAGATAAATAAACTGGGAGCAGGTCGCTCCGGGCCATTGCAGATAAGTAGATTGAAAGTGTGAGGCCTAATTATTCCTGCCTTGGTCTGTGGCCTTATCTCGCCATTACCAGCAGGCCGCAACTGTTACACTGGCGACGAGGTCAGCACAACCCTGCCCAGACTGATGGTGCCCTGCCTGCACTGAAAATGTTCACATCAGCGAGCAAGCACTGTGCTGCATGACCCATGGAACCCATGTCACCAGTTCTCTGACATGGAGATGGGCCCATGCGGTCGGGTGCTGACATACCTAGTGGGTGAGTGCGACCATCTGTGGATCTGTGCCATACATTGGCCTCCCCTGTGCCAGCACTTACCTATTCGTAATCTGGAACCCCGTCCTGCCTGCTGTGATGCGCTCGATCAGTGCAGGGCAAAAAGCTTGGCGTTTCCTCATGGCGCAAACACTTGTTGGAGGCCAGAGGAGGCCTTGCCTGCTGCCTCGTGTCTTGTTGGCCTGCATAGCCTAGCCCATCTCCAGCTGCATGTCGCTCTGACGCATTGCCCCTGCCTCCTGGGTGCACCGAGGCCGACTGCCTCTCCCCAGGCCTCACCTCTCGCCCCGCCCTGCCTGAGGAAGTGAGGTAGCCCGAGGAGCATCATGTGGGCCGCAGACCCGCCGTGACACCTGCAAGGAAGTGGCTTGGCCTGCAAAGTCGTGCAGACACATACACCATACGAGAGAATCAGAACACAAGGTGAACAAGCATTTGCAATGCAATAGGTCTCGCATTTACTAGAGTTTGAGCTATTGGCATTGTAGATTACAATGCCTTTTATTAATGTGTTGGTTGTTTAAACAAATAAATAAAAGGCATTGTCATTTCCAATGCCAATAGCATAAACTCTCGCAAATGCGAGACCTATTGCATTGTAAATGCTTGTATTTGTTGGACTTGTATATAGCGCAAACTCGACCATAAAGTATCAGAGCACTTTACATGAGCATAAATTGCATTACGGATGGACACATTCATTTTGTTAGGTAAAGGGGATATTAAGTGATTTGCCCAGAATCACAGGGTGCTTGAGCTGACGCCGAGACTCGAACCTGGTTGGTTCTCCAACTTCAAACTCGGCCGCTCTAGCCACATCCTCTCCTTGACCTACAATCTAATTTTACCATTGCTAGTGACAATTATTAAGCTCAGAGTCTACAGTAGTCCTCTCTGTGCTACCCCCTAAGAGGGAAGCAGGGATGACAGGGAAGCAGAGGAGACAGAGAAGGAGAGACAGGGCAGCAGAGGAGAGACAGAGAAGCAGAGGCGAGACAGAGAAACTGAGGAGGCAGGAAAGCAGAAGAGAGACAGGAAAGCAGAGGAGGAACATGGAAGCACATGCGAGACAGGGAAGCAGAGGAGACAGGAGCAGAGGAGGGACAGGGCAGCAGAAGAGAGACAGGGAAGCAGAGGAGACAGGAGCAGAGGAGGGACAGGGCAGCAGAAGAGAGACAGGGAAGCAGAGGAGACAGAGAAGCAGAGGAGAGACAGGGAATGAGAGGACAGACGGAAGCAGAGGAGAAACATGGTAGCACATGCGAGACAGGGAAGCAGAGGAGACAGAAGCAGAGGAGAGACAGGGCAGCAGAGGAGAGAAGGAAGCAGAGGAGACAGAGAAGCAGAGGAGACAGGGAAGCAGAGGGGACAGGGAAGCAGAGGAGACACAGGAAACCGAGGAGACAGAGAAGCAGAAGAGACAGGGAAGCAGGGATGACATGGAAGCAGATGAGACAGAGAAGGAGAAACAGGGCAGCAGGGGAGAGACAGAGAAGCAGAGGAGAGACAGGGAAGCAGAGGAGACAGAGGAGACAGAAGCTGAGGAGGCAGGAAAGCAGAGGAGAGACAGGAAAACAGAGGAGAAACATGGAAGCAAATGAGAGACAGGGAAGCAGAGGAGACAGAGAAGCAGAGGAGAGACAAGAAAGCAGAGGAGAGACAGGGAAGCAGGGGAGAGACAGGGACATAGAGGAGTGACAGGGAAGCAGAGGAAACAGAGAGGCAGAGGAGACAGGGAAGCAGAGGAAACAGGGAAGCAGAGGAGACACAGGAAACAGGGGAGACAGGGAAGCAGAAGAGACAGGGAAGCAGGGATGAAAGGGAAGCAGAGGAGACATAGAAGGAGAGACATGGCAGCAGAGGAGAGACAGAGAAGCAGAGGAGAGACAGGGAAGCAGAGGAGACAGGGAAGCAGAGGAGACAGAGAAGCAGAGGAGACAGAGAAGCAGAGGACAGAGAAGTTGAGGAGGCAGGAAAGCACAGGAGAGACAGGAAAGCAGAGGAGAAACATGGAAGCAGATGAGAGACAGGGACGCAGAGGAGACAGGAGCAGAGGAGAGACAGGGAAGCAGAGGAGAGACAGGGAAGCAGAGGAGAGACAGGGAAGCAGAGGAGAGACAGGGAAGCAGAGGAGACAGAGAAGCAGAGGAGAGACAGGGAATGAGAGGAGAGACGGAAGTAGAGGAGAGACAGGGAAGTAGAGGAGAGACGGAAGCAGAGGAGACAGAGAAGCAGAGGAGACAGGGAATCAGAGGAGACAGGGAAGCCGAGGAGACACAGGAAACAGAGGAGACATAGAAGCAGAAGAGACAGGGAAGCAGGGATGACATGGAAGCAGATGAGACAGAGAAGGAGAGACAGGGAAGCAGAGGAGAGACAGGGAAGCAGAGGAGAGACAGGGAAGCAGAGGAGACAGAGAAGCAGAGGAGAGACAGGGAATGAGAGGAGAGACGGAAGTAGAGGAGAGACAGGGAAGTAGAGGAGAGACGGAAGCAGAGGAGACAGAGGAGACAGAGAAGCAGAGGAGACAGGGAAGCAGAGGAGACAGGGAAGCAGAGGAGACAGGGAAGCAGAGGAGACACAGGAAACAGAGGAGACATAGAAGCAGAAGAGACAGGGAAGCAGGGATGACATGGAAGCAGATGAGACAGAGAAGGAGAAACAGGGCAGCAGAGAAGAGACAGGGAAGCAGAGGAGAGACAGGGAAGCAGAGGAGACAGAGAAGCAGAGGAGACAGAGAAGCTGAGGAGGCAGGAAAGCAGAGGAGAGACAGGAAAGCAGAGGAGAAACATGGAAGCACATGAGAGACAGGGAAGTAGAGGAGACAGAGAAGCAGAGGAGAGACAGGGACGTAGAGGAGAGACACTCACTGTCTATATAATTCAAACAAATCTAGTACTGTCACCTGAGAAACGTACAAAATCATGTACATCACGTGTCAGAGGATGTGATAGGCTGGATGTCAGCATGTCGACTACAGAAATATCGTTCTGCAAAATAATTGAAGCAAGAATAAGGACAACCAAGATATGGTGGGGGTGGTAACTAGATATTCCGGTCCCGTGACCTCTTGACCTGAATCTCCAGTGCAGGAAAACACTCCAGGTGAGCCAGCATGGGTGGCAGGATCAGGATGTCACAATGACACCCCGCCAGGGACTTTTGCCTGTGCCCCCTATGACTTGAAATGTGCACTGTTTAGGCCAGTAGTTTACCACAGGTGTGTGAACCAAAGACCCCCCGGCTTCGAGCCTGGGACGAACTGAAGTTCCACGTTTTACGTGGAGAGTAATTATTCACAGACACTTCCACTATAAGAGCTCTGGCAGTGACGTTCGTGCGTCCTCCGCGTGAATTGTAGGCGCGTTGGAATGGTTTGGCCAGTGTCCCACTGAACTCTTCTCCCGTGGCGGCGCCGGGTGAGCGCTCTCCGCGCCAAATGGCTTACTTTTATGTAGAAATCGTGGTTTGTTATTTAAGAATAAAATAGCAGTTGGTTATTAAAGCGTCCCGCGCTGCCGCTCACAAACACTCGGGATATCATTTTTTGCTTACTGTTGTGCCGCGATGCTGTTCCCCGTCGCCGCGAGCATGGATAGCAGGTAATGGGTACCATTAGTTTCTGCTGTTAGTACTTTTCCTGGGGTGTCGGTGACAGGAGAAATGTAGGCATTAAAACAAGCATGATGAAAAGCAGCTCTGTTTATAATTTCAGCCCAGCTGCTGTAGTGATGGAGACAATCTCCGGCATATGCTCCAGGTGGCATATAATGCCGGCTCCCTGCAGCAGCCTCTGTTTGCACATCTTAAAGCACTAATTGGATTTGAACGAAACTCGGCATAAGCGTGTTTTGTAAGGGTTCAATTTCCACGTGCTTTCTCTTTCAATAAAGGGAATTTATTTCCAAATGAAATGCGCCCTGGCTTCGGAAAACGAGGGCGAGAGAGGCAGGGGAGTGAGAGTAGAGCAATATAAACAAGCGCGCGTGGTGACTCTAATTACAAACAGATGGCCCCTTTCTATAGGTCACTCCTAGAGCAGCGAATCGAGCAGAGCATCAAAGGGCTGGGTGAGAAGGGAGGGGGGAATGGAAGGAGCAGAGGAGCAGAGCGGCTAAAGTGAAAGAAAGCTAGAAGGGAGGGGGGAGTGGGAGCAGCTGTGCACGTGCATGTGATCGTGCACTCAAGGTTTAGGCCAGCCAAAACTGTGGGTAGCACTTTCAAAATCCCACATATAAAATGTCTCTTCGAGCCTTTGGCTCGCGAGACCTAAAAATGCATAAGGACCTAAATACACTGTATTTCACTAGCAACGCTCTGAGGAGGACGATCCAATGGCCAGCATCTACAAAAATGGACAAGCTCAGGCCACCTGTGCACGTACGACATAGATGCTATATGGGCAGGGACTACCGAATTTCCCCCTCCCCCCCTGGTCATAAACACATTTAAAATGAGGAACATGAGAGGTAATGACTTTTGGAGGCGGGGGTCGAACAACCCCCGGCCGTATTTATTAAAATATGAAAACAAATCAAAAGTTTTTAAGAGATAAACATTATTTACATTTTATACGCAGAAACATAACACGACATTTGATTACAATTAATATGCACAGATTTCAGATGGCTAACCTTAACATATCACTAATACATAGTTTTCCTATCCGAATCTAACATAAAGATCATAATCATACATTAATTACTTTCTGCGTATCCTATTTGGCCCTACGGCAAGGTCATTAACTGGTGTCAGATCCTTATCAATTTAACCGCGCCCCCCCCGTAGGGTTGCGCATGCGCATGGGGCCCGCTTACCGAGAGGGTACTTCCCCCTCCCGGTTACCCCCATACGTTAACTGAACTCCACGCCAATTTGGGGGGTCTTGCACTCTGCGCCATTTAATGACGTCCATGCCAGTGCGGGGTGGCCAACCAGCCTAAAAGAAAGCGTGACTCCCCCCCTTCCCCGCACCCATCCAGCCAACCGGATGTACCGCCCCTGGAGTTATAGGAGAGACCCCTTGTCCCTCCCCCTGGGCGACCCCATCCGAGAATTAGGCCGCCCCCTAAGGACCTTAAATTTACTGCTCACTAGTCATGACCTTACCGCCTGACCAAGGAATAGCAATAAATACGACGATTGAAGACCTGCAAGCGGGAGAAAACGCCTAAGGAAGGAACAACACCGGCACTTACAACAGCCATTAAATCACTTGCAACAGGGGATGGAGGGTGGGCAAACAAAACGGTTAAGCAGCCTCCTAGATGGCTGCGACCAGGTGCTGTAAGAGCGCGGGACAAAGAGACAGAGTCCCGTGCTCCCCCGCCCTTTAAACTCGTACCTGGGGTCAAACCAGTTCTAACTGGTCTGACCCCCAGCCCCCCCATAACTCACCCATGACCCGGAAGCGCATTAACCGCTTCCGGGCCATAGGTCACCATTGTGGACCAATCGAACGCACGGCGCGCCCACCGCGTCATGATGACGCGGTGGTCAGCGCCGCTTGACCGACACACAAGGGCGAGGGGAGGAGGGGGTCAGTGCCCCGCCATATTTGCGGCGGGGCCGATGCCTGCCCCGCCTTACGATATGGGCAGGGACTACCGAATTTCCCCCTCCCCCCCCTGGTCATAAACACATTTAAAATGAGGAACATGAGAGGTAATGACTTTTGGAGGCGGGGGTCGAACAACCCCCGGCCGTATTTATTAAAATATGAAAACAAATCAAAAGTTTTTAAGAGATAAACATTATTTACATTTTATACGCAGAAACATAACACGGCATTTGATTACAATTAATATGCACAGATTTCAGATGGCTAACCTTAACATATCACTAATACATAGTTTTCCTATCCGAATCTAACATAAAGATCATAATCATACATTAATTACTTTCTGCGTATCCTATTTGGGCCTACGGCAAGGTCATTAACTGGTGTCAGATCCTTATCAATTTAACCGCCCCCCCCCGTAGGGTTGCGCATGCGCAGGGGGCCCGCTTACCGAGAGGGTACTTCCCCCTCCCGGTTACCCCCATACGTTAACTGAACTCCACGCCAATTTGGGGGGTCTTGCACTCTGCGCCATTTAATGACGTCCATGTCAGTGCGGGGTGGCCAACCAGCCTAAAAGAAAGCGTGACTCCCCCCCTTCCCCGCACCCATCCAGCCAACCGGATGTACCGCCCCTGGAGTTATAGGAGAGACCCCTTGTCCCTCCCCCTGGGCGACCCCATCCGAGAATGAGGCCGCCCCCTAAGGACCTTAAATTTACTGCTCACTAGTCATGACCTTACCGCCACAGGCCAGCATAGTTGCCCGACTATCTGGCCCCCCCCAAACCATCCCTCAGAAAGGTCATGCCCCTTCCCTCAGACCCCCTAGCCAAGCCATGAAATTCTCTAACAACAAGTCATTCCCCACCCTAGTCAAGTGTACCCCGTCTTTTAAGAAGCACAATTCCCCCCTAACACACCCATGTGCGATGCACTGTAACTTGGGAGATCGGAACAATTTCCCTATTTTATTATTGACCCTCTTTACCGAGTGGTTCAAAGCTCTCACCGAGTCCCCCCCTCTCCATTTAAATCTGGGTACCATGTGTGACCAAACTATGTAAGCCCCTTGGCACACCTTGGCTAACCAACCAATCTCAGATATTATGCTCTCAAATAAGACCCTCCTGCCCAACCTGACCAAGTCATTGCCCCCCAGGTGTAAAATAACGATAGAGGGAGAAGGATTGTGTTTTTTCAGCAGATCGGTCATAAAACCCCTAAAGTGACTAAGGCAAAGGCCCCCCTTTCCATGAAAAGATACTGTGAACCCCTTCTGTTCTGCCCGTTTCCTATAGTCACCTGCAAGAAAAACAGATTTCATACGCCGAACATATGAATGCCCCACAACCCACACATTCCGCGTCCCTGAGACCTGTAGTTGTGCTGATTCTTGCGTAGAATGTTGTTGCTGGCGAGATGGCAGTTCCCCCCCTGCGTGACAGGATTGAGAAACTGTGAAGCAAACGACAGACAGAGAGGCATCAGTCACACCATTTCAATGCGCCCTCACAACATGTGCAGCCGCACATAACGCTTATAACTGTTGGAAACCCATCGCCCAATCTTCTGTACCTTACTGGGATGCAACCCCCTAGCCGTCGCCTCAGTGGCAGGCCCTATCCTAAAAGAATGTGTTCCAAAAACACTTGGATCCATGCCTGCCCTGGTGATTGCCATGTCCAATACCATTTTGAACTGGTACCTGGTAAGTGGTGTACCATCTGCATGTACTAATAATTATTATTATTATATATATTTATAGAGCGCGACAGCTACTTCCAACGGAAGTGTCCCGGCGCTAGCGTCCTACAGGTGCAAGGGATAGAGCAGGGAGAGGATAGCAACGATCTCTAAGGCATTCTGAACAACCAGGTCTTGAGGGCCTTTCTGAATGGCAGTTCCCTGTCCAGCTGTCTGATATCATTGGGTAGGGTGTTCCATAACATTGTAGTTTTCACTGTGAAGGCACGCCCACCTGTCCTAGCCTTTCTAAACCTTGGAATGATTAAAAGATTTTGGTTGCAGGATCTGAGAGTTCTTGAGGGAAGATATTTCTGAAGTCTCTGTCTCAGATAGTAGGGTCCAACCCCTCTCGTTGCTTTGTGAGCCAAGACAAGGGCCTTAAACTGCACTCTTTTCCTTACCGGCAACCAATGCAGGCTTTGCAGATGAGGCGAGATACGATACCGTAACGGCACATTCCTCAACAGCCTGGCTGCGGCGTTTTGAATACGCTGCAGTCTACCCATCAAGTAATCCGGAAGGCCAATATACAAACTGTTGGCGTAGTCGAGTTGGGAAGTGATAAGGGCATGCACCACTGCCTTCCTACAGTTCATAGGAAGGAAGCGTAGGAATCTTCTAAGTGTCTTCAATCTCCAAAAGCATTGGGAGGAGATATGCATGACTTGAGCCTTGCCAGACAGTTGCGAGTCAAACCTGACCCCTAGATTCCTAGCCGTCGTTACCGGTGTTGGAGGCGGGTTCAGTTCTGCAGGCCACCACAGCTCCGTCCGGGGAGGAGAGGATTGATTGAAGAATAGTACCTCCGTCTTATCAGCATTTAGCTTAAGACAATTTTCAGTCATCCAGGAGGAGATGTTTGATAGGCATTGCTTAAAGTTGATAAAAGCAGTATCACTATTTTCCTTAAAGGAGAAGATCAGCTGCGTGTCGTCTGCATACGAGACAACTCGCACCCCCCATTTCTCAATAATGGCAGCAAGGGGTGCGAGATAGACATTGAAGAGCGTCGGACTCAATGCCGAGCCCTGTGGCACCCCCTGCGCCAAAGATCTAGGACTGGAAACATGAGGGTGTATAGCAACCTGTTGTGACCTCCCCTCCAAGAAAGACTGAAACCAATTCAACACGGTCCCCGTCACTCCAATTCGGTGTAATCTATGTAGGAGAATCTCATGGGAAACCGTGTCGAACGCTGCAGATAGGTCCAACAAAACCAGCATTGCACATCTGCCTTGATCCAAGGTTTCACGGAACGACTCGGTGACTTCCAGTAGGGCAGTTTCCGTGCTATAACCCGCCCTAAATCCTGATTGTGAATCATGAAGGTGATTATTAGATTCAAGGAAGTCCGAGAGTTGTCTCTGGACTTCTTTTTCAAGGATTTTAGCAGGGGCTGGCAATAGTGATATGGGCCTGAAATGTTTAAGTTCCGAAGGGTCAGCACCTTCTTTTTTAAGAATTGGTCGGACCAGTGCCTTTTTCCATTCCGATGGGACGATACCCGTCTCCAAGGAAGAATTCCACAGTGAATTCAAGGAATCGTTAAGAAGAGGAGCTAGGAGTTTAAACACTCTGGCCGGGCAGGGGTCCAGAGGGGAGCCAGACTTAATTTCCTGAAGTTCCTTCAGAGAGGCTGCCTTCTCAAATCTGCGAAAAGATGTCCAATTGGCTGCCGTACTAGGCAGAGGTAGATCGCGAATACCGGTTGAAGGAAAGGTGGAATAGATCGTCAAAATTTTGTCCTGAAAAAAAGTGGCCAGTTGCTCACATAGGTCCAGGGAAGGTGTGATAGAACTCTTAATGGCTATAGGTTTCAGAAAGCCCTCCACTATCCTGAAAATCTCTCTGGAAGGATTGTCTGTGTTCATAATTTGTTTAGCCATGTAATCTCTCATAACCTTACGTTTTAATGTGTGGAATTTTTTTAGGGCTATCTTATAAACTTCTTTAGCCGTGGAGTCATAATGTTTTCTCCAACTACGCTCAAGTCTCTTACAATGACTCTTTTCGCAACTAAGCTCTGTATTGAACCAGGGTGCAGATGGTTTATTCCTCACCACCTTACAAGGTTTAATCGGGGCCAGTATGTCTAAGGCTTCCTTGACCCATGTACTGACCAGGGAAGTGTCCAGATCCGGGTTCCCCGACAAAGTTGGGGAGGTCTTATCGAGTTCTTCTCTCATGGATTGCAGCGTAACTTTCTTCCAGTTCCTCCTGTTTTCTATCATAGGTTTGCTAAGATTGTTAGCACACTTATAACTCAGCCTGAACAGGACCACCATGTGGTCAGACCATGTAACTGGAAGCAACTCTTCAACTGTAAGAAGGGGATCATTGGTGAAGAGAAGGTCTAAGGTATGACCCGCTGCGTGAGTAGGAGAGGATATTTTTTGTGCTAAGTTAAGACTACTTAGGGATTCTTCTAGTTGATTGGCTAGAGGGCAGCTAACATTGTCCATATGGACATTAAAATCACCAAGAACGGTGAAATTAGAATAGCGTAAAGATAGGTTGGCAATACAGTCAAATAACATTTGCCAATAAATGGCCAATGTATTAGGGGGTCTGTAAACCAATAATCCCGCCATTGAGGAATTGTTGAAGAATTTGATGTGAAAGGCCATGGCTTCGATAGGTCCCAGGCCTTCAGTTTCCCTGTAGTTTATATCCCACTCTTAATATAATGCCCCACCCAACGCGCTGCTCCTCACACTGAGGAAGTTTTCCAAATGCATTACTGGGCAACACGGGTTGTTTAGTGCTCTATGCAGAACCACCCCTTCACCCCGCGCTTCCTGATCAGTTTTTGATTTTTGGATGGTCAAAAGCAAACTATCACCTTGTATCCTTACATACTCCATTAAAAGGCCACCCTGCCTGTCCTGCTTGTTTCGAGCCACCAATTCACCCACTCTAAATGCCCCATAGAAAGCCAGTGCAAAGGCAGCTCTGAATAATAGAGTCTCCACCACCGAACTGCAGATCACACCCAGCGCTGACAGCAGTGCGCTCAGCCGCGCCAACCCTATCGGCTGCCTGGTGTCAGGAACCCCACCTTGGATTCGTCGCCACCCCTTCAATGCCTTCCTCACGATGAAACTCTTTGTGGGATCGTTCGTGTCACTAATCTGCGCAAAGAAGGAAACTGCCGCTACATGTCGCATGGCAGCCGCAACCGTGCGCCCCCCCTTGTGTAAGCTGTCTAAAAACAAGAGGAATGCTCCTGACGTATGCCATCTCTCCTCCCAATCGTGACCCAAAAAAGACCTGTAGGACCCAAACGCCCCTTCATAAACTTTCCGTGTCCCTGGAGCTAGGCTAGCAGCCATGAGGTTCTGTAGTTGGGGGCACCAATCTGCCAAAGAACTTCTGGAAAGTGTGATGATGTCGCCTCCGCAGATGGCAGATGATCCCTGAAAACCTGCATCTTGAAGCGAGAGAGTGCGTCAGCAGCATTATTCTGCACTCCCGGGACATGCTTAGCCTTAAACTGGACATTTAATTTCATACATAACAGCACTATCTCTTTCAACAGGCGAAGAATCATTCTACACCTTGCTGCCTGTTGATTGATGGATTCAACAACTGTCATGTTATCCGACCAAAATATTACAGACTGGTTCTGCAGATCCTGGGGCCATACCGTTAATGCGACCCAGATGGGAAACAATTCCAAAAAACCTATGTTAGCTGTTAAGCCACTCTCACACCACCACCCTGGCCACGGCTGAGCCACCCACTTGTTCCCAAGTATGGCACCAAATCCCACACTACCCGCCGCGTCAGTCCATAGACCTAAGGCAGCCGATTTAATGGGAGGACAGGGCCACACCACTCTGCCATTGAAACCCTCCAGGAATGCTATCCAAATCCGCATGTCCTGGCGAACCTCAGATGACAATCGCGTGTGATGATGTTTTTCGTGTAAGCCTGCCATAGCCTGAGAAATGGAACGGGAAAATGGACGAGCGATGGGTATCACCCGTAGTGCAAAATTCAACTGTCCTACCACTTGCTGCAATTGGTGTAATGTCACTTTGTCTTTTAACAAACACTGCTGCAATGCAGCACGGAATTTCATTATCTTTTGTTCTGGCAACCTAAAACAACCCTGTACTGAATCAATTTCGATGCCTAGGAACTCAATTTTGTTCGTTGGCCCCACTGTTTTCCCCTGAGCCAGGGGGACCCCAAATGTGTGCATGAGGGCACAGAATTCCTCCAAGGCGACAGAACATTCCTGAGAGCCCGCCGGTCCCAGAAAGAGGAAATCATCGAGATAATGCATCACAAAATGATGTCCTGTAACTTGTCTGAAAACCCATTCCAAAAAAGAACTAAATTTCTCAAAATAAGCACAGGAGATTGAACAACCCATAGGCATGCACCTATCCATGTAAAACTGACCTTTGAATGAGAAACCAAGCAAATGATGATCTAAAGGATGCACTGGCAAGAGTCGAAATGCCGATTCAATATCAGATTTCGCCAGCCAGGCCCCCGGGCCCAACACCCTCAGCATCTCTACTGCCTGATCAAAGGATGCATACTTTACACTGCAAAGTTCTTCATTAATGGCATCATTCAATGACTTGCCTCTGGGTGCTGATAGATTATGAATCAATCTAAACTCCCCCTCCTCCTTTTTTGGTACCACCCCTAGGGGAGAACAGACAAAATTCAGCACCGGGGGAACGTCGAATGGGCCCACTATTCTCCCTAAGCCCAATTCCTTCTTAATCTTTTGCACCACAACCTGGGTGTTAGCTCTGACAGACAACTGATTTTTGCACTCCGCTGTCCCTTTGTAATCCCCCACTGGTATCCTAAAACCATACGAAAACCCTTCCTGCAGCAACCTAGGTGTAGCATGATCTGGATACCGATTTAACCAAGGATTCATAGCCAAAACATCAATGGGCGAGTGCGTGTCGTTGTGGATTTCCACCTCACTCCTGTTTTTTCCCCCCTCTTGACCCTGAGAAGTTGTTCCCTTTCTTAAGGCATTTTGACTCTGGGTGAGAGGGGTGATTACATATGGCACATGCATGCCTGAATTTACAGGTGCCCTGGGCTCTAGTACAGGACTTTCTATTGAAGTCCCAGCACACTCCCTTTCGCCTTCCACCTTTCTCAGTGGCCGACGCCGCCGCCCCGGGGGGCCCTGTCCGAAAAGGCTGATGAGGCTGTGAAATGTGGGCCTTGCCCCAATTCTGAGTTGTGCTGCCCATCTGCCCGGGGGCAAACTGATCAAACCAAGAAATAGAATCCACCCTGTCCCATGTTAATGAAGGGTCAAACTCCTTAGCCTTCCTGAAGTTCATGTCATACTCCTTCCAACCCACACCACCGTATTTATCATGCGTCATTGCCACCCTGCTCTGATAACATGCCATTTCCGTCTGCATATTAGGTGTACGTTCAGCAACTATGGCCATATAAACAGAAAATGCCCTTATCCAATTTGTCAATGTCTCCTCAACCCTGAATCTAGACATTTCCACCCGCCACTCACTGGGAAGCATCCAATCCTTCTGTCTCTTCGCATACTCCATTTCCCTGTTATCCACCAGCAAGGAAAACATATTTACATACGCCCCAGCCCAAATCAATTCTTTCACATCCTTTGCAATATGGCGCGCTAAATATTCCTTCCTAGAAGGTAACACCCCGGCGCCCAACAATGGTAAAGCCAGCTCCTTACCTGCTGGCGTCCCGGCTTTTCCACTGTCACTTTCTTGTGGCCCTGGCTGTGCTTGCTGGGCCTTCACCGCGCCCAGGCTCTGTTCAATGCCCGGAGCCGCCATGATCTTTGCCACCATTCTTTGTGCCTCTGCCAAGGGATCGGTTCCCGCCGCCAAAGGCAAACCCCCCCCCTTTCCTAACCATGGAAGCACTGCCGCTATTTGAGTGGCTAACTCCACCGGGACCTGCCCTCCCCCTACTGGTGATGGTACCGGGGCCACTGGGTTCAATACAGGAACATTGGGGCTTGTTGAGGGCACTACCGGGATGATACTAGGAACAACCGGCTCAGTCACTGGGGCGACAGGAACTGGCGCCGGTACTGGCACCACTGATCCCGGGATGCTGGGTACTAAATCTGGAGTATCTGGCGTTACTGGGAGCCCAGACGGACCACCCTCCCCCGGTGCCTCTAGAGGTTCCACTACTTTTGGATCCTGAACCTTACCCTTCTTCGATCTAACCCTCTTAGGGAGAGCCTCCAATTCCCCCCTTGGTTTCGGGGGTTCTATTTTTCGCTTAGGCCTTCCGGACGGCCCACCCTGCGCCTCAACCTTCTGCTTAAGCTCAGCCAAGCTATGGCCAATTTGCTCCACCTTACCCCATCTCCTATCTATAGTCGCCATCTTACGCATCATTGCCTCTAGCATATGCTCCATGCGCGAGCGCTTGGCCCCCCGCTTCCCTGACATCCTATGCTTTGACCCTTGCGCTTTTCTTTTGAATCCCCTTCACCCAACTTTAACTCCCTTCGCAACCTTAACCTGGAACAACACAAGCGACACAGCCTTAGCGTAATACAATAATCACAATATTGCAGACAAAATACCACAAATGTTCAGCATAAACCTGGGCAAATAAGAGTACAATCCTGCAAACACTGTCCCTGCCCCACCGAAACTCTCACCTAAAACAGAATAAGGTAACAATGTATTTACGCAAAATGCGCAAACTTATTAAAATTAATACCCTTAAACGACTGATATTATAATTCTCATGCGTTGCCAGGTCCTCACAGGAGCTGGAATCTGAACTAGCCCACCTAAAATTGAGCCTGTGGCCCTGCGAGTAATACCTTCTAAAAACAGTCTTACTTTTAAATCACTGCTGTATCCCCCAAGAACCTCAGTAGGTGAATGTTCCCATAGTCATCGTCACCAGCCTGACTTTGCCCTCCCAATGATAACCTATGTATTACAATCCCACTTTAACATGCACCCAACGTGCGTGCGAGCTCCAAGGGCAATAAACAAGTATTTTACCAGAAAAATGTTCACAAAACGAGCCTCGCCGCTACACGCCACCCGCAGGCACCCTAACGCTGTTCCTGCCGGAAAACGAGTACCTTATCGGCGCGTGCGCGCGCCGTTCACCAGGGCTCACAAGCCCCTCTACCGTGTCTCCGCCCGATCTCGCACCGGAACCTTCCCGCGCACCGGGACACACCGATGCCTCAGCTTCCTTATTCGGCACGCGAACCAGCCTCCAGGCGCCGCACCCAGGACGATAGCGACCGCCAACCGACCTGCAGGAATCACAACAGGAACCAGGATACCCGACACCAATCGATGAAGCGAACCTGCAGAGGAGAACAAACAAACAAAACGGTTAAGCAGCCTCCTAGAGGGCTGCGACCAGGTGCTGTAAGAGCGCGGGACAAAGAGACAGAGTCCCGTGCTCCCCCGCCCTTTAAACTCGTACCTGGGGTCAAACCAGTTCTAACTGGTCTGACCCCCAGCCCCCCCATAACTCACCCATGACCCGGAAGCGCATTAACCGCTTCCGGGCCATAGGTCACCATTGTGGACCAATCGAACGCACGGCGCGCCCACCGCGTCATGATGACGCGGTGGTCAGCGCCGCTTGACCGACACACAAGGGCGAGGGGAGGAGGGGGTCGGTGCCCCGCCATATTTGCGGCGGGGCCGATGCCGGCCCCGCCTTTCGAAACCACACACTAGCAAGAATCCAGCCACATGCAGAACAAATCCGCACAAATATGAAGATTGTCAAAGCGAAAAGGATGGATACAGCTAGTCACATCCATGAGTGAGCAGTGACAAGAGCAAGCATGTCCTGCTCCGGCCTCCTGCGCACATGATTCAGTAACGCATCTGCCACCATTTGGTGAACTGTAGGATCCAGCCACTGCAGCACCAAGGTGGTGTTCATGGATTGGTCACTAACAGCATTATTTCTGCGCCATGCGTGAAATGGACGGTGCCGTCAAGAGGTCTCTACTAGTGCGCGTCAAGCCAAACAAACAGATACCAAAATCATTTGACATGTTCTATGCCTGACTAAGAAAACTAGAAAGCACCTGTGTGAACATTAATCAACAAGTAGAGATACAGGCACAAATCATACAAGGCTGTAAATTGGCGATCCTGCAACAGCTAATTTGAAGGCAGCCAGGTACTTCACTAGATGACATAATCGTCTTAACCCATTCCCACAAACTCTCGCACAGCTGCACATCTGATATGTAAGTAGCCCTGGGCAAAGGCACAACCACCACCGGATCCCAGAAAACTGTCAGCAGCAAAGAGGAAATCATTGATGCAATCTGGAAACGCCAGGGGCCAGCTTGGCAAGCTGGCAAACCCAAGCAAACAGGTGGTAGCAGTGGCAACTGTGGTATGGAACACAAACCGCCAGGAGTATGCCCAGCAAAAGGGCGAACATTCTTGAAGTGCGGCAAGGCCAACCACTATGTGAATGTATATCAAAGGGGGAGACCAAGACCCAATGCAGGAGGATGACTGCAGCTCTGTGACAGCTATCCCTCGAAGAAACCGCCGATGCCAAGACAACCAGTGGCAGCAGGACAGGCGTCCATCAGGATGAGGAGGAAGACAATGTCTTTGTGATCTCCTTCACTGGCAGAGAAGGCAACAAAAAACGACCACCTCTGATATGTACAGTAGAATAGGAGGCACCCCCATCACAGCCCACATTGACACAGGGCATCCGTAAGCATAATGGACTCAGAGTAATTAGAGAGGCTAATGCCACGGCCGATACTGTCACCCAGCCGGGCTAGAATCTTCGCCTACGGAGGGACAGAGCCTTTGCACCTCAGAGGGACGATAGAAGTGGACATAACAAGAGAAGGTCACTCAACACTAGTAAAGTTCCATGTCACCGAGGGAGGCAAAGGCACACTACTGGGCTGTCACAAAGCCGAAGACCTCAAACTAGTATTCTTCGCATAACAAGTGCATGAATCGCATGCTGATACTATGCTCGCTGACGTTCTCCAACTGTTCACAGGTCTATGGAATATAAAAGGGAAACAAATAAAGCTACACAGTAATGACTCTGTCCAGCCCACAGAAATACAACACTGAAAGTCCCCTGCTACATGAGGCAGCTGGTGTAATGTGAACTACAAGTTTCGGAGAAGCAAGGGGTCATCGAAAAAGTGACTGGCCCTACTCCTTGGGTATCCCCACTAGTCATCGCACCCAAGCCAAAACAATCTGGAGCAATACGGCTGTGCGTCAATAGGAGGCTCCGTCCAAGAAACTCTTTACCTGTTTACCATTAAAGGGGGTTATACATTACTATTCTTTAGACACAAAACTAGACATTCCAACTTACTCCCAATGAAATGTTAGCACTAAATGTAATAAGATACCCCAATGTTATCCTACTGGAGAGTTGGCCTTGCCGTAGTCAAAAAGAATGTAAGAAATTTTCACTACCAGGCCTTCTAAAACTTAAAAGTACATGCCCAACTTTTAGAGTGCACGGCACCGGCCTTATGGCCTGTTTAGGGTCTACCCTTGGGGTGATTGGTATGTATTAAAAAGGAAGGCTTAGGCTTGGCAAAAGGTTTAGTTTGCCAAGTCTAAAAAACTGCACACACAGGCTGTAATGGCATGCCAGAGACATGTTTAAAGAGCTATTCGGGTGGTTGGCACAAGCAGTGCTGCAGGCCCACTGGTAACATTTAATTGACAGACCCTGGGCCCAGGTACTACCACATTACTAGGGACTTACAAGTAAATTAAATGTGCCAATTAGATGTGCACCATTGTTACCATTTCTATGGAGAGAGAGTACAAGCACTATCACACTGGTTAGCAGTGGTGTTGGACTGCAAATGCATTTGGCCGACTCCTTCTAGCATTATGTGAGTTAAGTTAGCATTTGTGGCGCCATTTTGTCTTTAGCTGCCATTTTGTTGTATGATCGAAAGTAAGCTCTTGTCTCAATCACTGTCTGCCTCAGCGAAAAGCTGCTTCGAGTTACTTCTTCTTATCGTATTCAAGGTTAAATCCTAATGTACTAATGAATAGCGTATTATGCCCTCGCATGCCTTTTCTCTACCGTAGTCCTGCTCCCACTCTAGGGAGCGTTGAGCTTGAACAAGATAACCTTGAAAATGTGATAACATGTACCCACTCTGCAGGTAGTAGCTCATCCCTCTGTACCTCCTTTGTTCATCAGTGCCTGAGCTGGAAAATTCCAGTCTGGGCGGGTCGTTAGGGGTGTTGGAAATGCATATCATGTTTTACCAAGTGTTCTGAAGTCAGTCCCCTCGGTAGCATCTAAGGAGGCTAGTTTGACTGGACTCCGCTCGAGCGTAATTGCTAATAAATAACTTGGTTTGTATTCTCTACTGTCTCACCGACTCTTCATTTCTTGGCAGGATGAGAAGTGGTCGCGAGTGACCTGAGTGGCCCTAATCGGGTCACTTCCTTCAGTTGGCGCCCGACCAGGCGAACAGGGACTCCATCGGGCTGACCCATCTTCGCACGCCGACATGTGAGGAGGACGGGGGCCATGTCGGGTCTGATAGGCGGATCGGGGATCCCTGCATGATAGAGCCAAGTACTTGCAGCTGCCCCGCCTGTTTGATCGGGCGGTGCCTCGCGCTGCAGTCATCCTGGCTGGGGTCTTGAAAGGCGAAACCCTTGGATCTGACCGTTTGGTCCGAAGAGTTGGCAGTGGAGAATAACTTTGTTCGACTTGTGTGCACCAGGTGAGTTTGTCTTGATTCTTGGTGAATATGGTGCCATTTTGAATAATCTTGGGTATGGTCTGGAGACCATTTCTTGGCTTGCTTGAACTTGGTTGGTCTGCCGACCGTTTAGATACAGGGTGTCTGCAGACACTCTGCCTGGCAACATAATGAATTTGGCTTACTCTTGAAAATGCCTGGGGCTTGCGCCTGTCTCTTTTGTGCAGTCTGAGGACTGACTTTTGTTTTCCTTTTTTTTTGATGTGGTCGGAGGACCAACTCTTTAAAAAAGAAAAGAGAGAAAGGTATATTTGTGAGTTTTTTGTCTGGTACGAATGGTGAATGCGTCTTCTACTAAGATGCCTTGTTTGAGTAAATTGTGGTGTTTGGGGTGCCGTTGTTGTTCTGCTGAGGCTCGACTGGAGGAAAGACAACCTGCACCTCTGGAAGGCACCCCAAACTTTGAGATGTATGTTAAGCACGGCATTGGCCCTATTATGTTTAGTACACTATGGCACAAATACACGAGGGACAATGCCGAGCTGCAGTGGCCACTAGCAGGTACCGTTGATGAACAAAAACTGAATTTCCTTCAGGATAAATTGTTTTCAAAATGAAGTAGACAGTCGATGTTTGATTCTCTTCAGGTATGGCAAAAGGAAGCTAGGTGAAGGCGCATGAAAGCAGAAAAAGAGGCCCGGAGAGGGAAGATGCAGACAGTGACTCAGAAAGCAGTGGTGTATGATAGAGAGAAAATAGAAAAAGGTATTGAGTGTGCTGATAGGAAGTTTCGATTGCAATGTGATAAATCTTATGTCACCCGAGAGCAAGGCAATACATTTGTGGAGGAGCTGTTAGATGCTCGACCCCCACCTCCTTATGCCCTCAGAGAATATACCCTGTTGTCTCAACGCCTCAGTCTTCTGCCCCTCCTGCTTCCACCTCTGGCTCTTCTGCTCTTGACCTCGCTGCTTCCGCTACAGAACCACCTTCTTCTTCTTTAGCGTCACATGCCGCGGATGCAATGACTGCAAGTCTCCCTGCTGCGCCTTTATTTCCGCTTATGCTCTTTCTCCATCCCTCACACACTCAACGCAGCCGTTAATAAACCTTGTGCCTGCCCCTTCACCTATTGTGTCTTCCTCAAATGCCTCTTCCCCGACATTGCTGAGTATTGGGACGCTGGTGCATGGACGAAGGGAATTGGGCAGCAGCTCAAGAACGAATGGGGCGGGTGCTGATTTGATCTGATGTGGGGAATGAAGAGAAAAAGATGGTGGCAGATCAGGCCGCACAGTGGGTTCGGAATCCGATTTACAGCGTGGAGGATGTGTGGAGTGTGGTAAACTATTTTGAGCCATTTGTGCAGCAGCATGCCCTCAAGCATATGTTAGCCACACTAATAGGGTTGTGGGAACAGTGCTTCAATAGTGTCGCACCTCAGATAATTTATGACATTCGGTACCGTGTGTTTGCTGCCGACATGGCTCCTAATGACGTGTTTAGCAATGTTGCCACAATGATTGGTTACCGAGGTAGGTTACAACAGAAAACACCAACAACAGTGTCCCAGTTTCCGATGAGGGAAGTATATCCTATTTTTCAAATTGAGATACCGGAGCTGCGTAATCAGCATGATGCCGTTATCAGACAGCGAGTAGAGGCCCATTTTCAAGAACAATGGGTTTACACACTCCATGGAAGAGTCAGTTGCTAGACCCTAGGACAAATCTGACTGCATATTACAAAGAATTGACAGAGACTGCCTCCTCAACAGTGATGACGTTGGCAGATATTGAGATGTTTTTCGGTTTGTTGGTACCGGTGGCTATTTGAAGGTAGGTGTATACACAGAACCACGTTGTAGAGTTGGGTGGCACTTGGGACAAGATTAGGGCATGGGATAAAGAGAAGAAGCCTGGTGAGAAGCCTAGGGCTGAGATACTAGCTTTGCCGAGTCATATTATTACTTACATGCATTCCCTCATCCCACCTAGATGAGTATATTGGGACACGTGGCATCAGAAGAAAGTTCAACGTGTATCTTATTTTTTTACTAGGTTTGAAGGTGAGTTTTTGGATTTCAGTGGGCATGATTTGTCAATGGAGGGAGGTGTCCGATTGTTCGTTAACAGATTTGTTATGATCCTGCTTCCCGAGATCGCGGCTCAGTTGCCGGCTTCGGAGAGAGCACTTGGACTACATCCTCCCCTTCAGTGATATTGAGTATGGCCCAGTATTATGAGCATAGGTAAATCGAGGAGTAGGAAAAGGTGGAGAAGAAAAATAAAGAGTTGAAGATGAAGGTGTTGATGCAGTAGGCAGCTAGGGGGAACGGTAGAGGGCGTGGGACTGGTCCGACCCGACATTTGCCCCGCACTAGCAGAAATAGTGCACCTGTGGGGACGAACCAGTGTGCGTATTGTAAGGGGGAGGGATACCAGCGAAGTGAGTGACCAAAGTTGTTACAGAAAGTTGCGGCCCCCAGAGGACGGGGTCCTCGTGGACGGGGTTGTGGTGAAGGTGGTCGTGACGGGGTTCATGCATTTTAGACGTCCCAGGGTCGCTTTGATCAGAACTATTTTGATGACCCTCGAGGGAGGCAGCACTATCACAATGATTATGATATGGAAAGACTCACCGACTTTTCATTACTTGGAAGGCTGAGAGGTGGTCAGGAGTGACCCGAGTGGCCCTAATCGGGTCACTTCCTTCAAGTGGTACAGTGTGGAGAATCCCAAGGCCAGCAAAAATGAAGTCAGCAAAAACAGGCAGAATGAAAGCAAAAACATGGAAGAAAATCACACCAAAGATGTCAGGTCCAACAACTTCTTTTGCGAATAAAATACAAAATTAGTGATGTTGAAGATACATTTTTGTTTGTGGTTCCCAAATATAGCATAAACAAACTAAATAGAAAAAAATTACATATTTCAAAAAGGAATGTGTGCGGGCATGTGTTGGGAAAGGGGAAACTAAAAAAGCCCATTGTAGATACACCAAACAGGCCATGACTTGTGTGACCAATACCTTCAACCAGTCCAAGATTTATAGCCAATGCCTATTGCATTCTGCATTGTTTGTAGACAATTAGTTGCACAAAGAGGGATTTTTCAAATATTTCTCTCACTGCATAGACATAAGAGCATTGTTCTACTCACAATGAAATGTCACTCAAAGTGCCACACATATGATATTGCAGTATCAAACATAAAGACACCAAAAATGAGTCAAATATATTCAAACTAAAGACTTGGCAGCTATGAAGCATTGAGGCCTACAGAACACAGTTCCTAGCTCCCCCTTTCTACTTGCAGATATAATCACCACCAGGAAAAAAACGTTCATGTCAAGAATTGTAAGGACACAGTATGCCACGACTCAAATCATGTTTCTGGATAGGATCTAAGAATGAGCAAGATAAACACATTGTAACTAAAAAGGTGAGGTTGTCAATGTTGAAATAAAATACATGGGATTCTTTAATCCCTGTATAAATGGCAAAATCTAATTTCTTTATAGTTATCAATTTATGATGCACCAAGTGGCTAAAATGAAGTCAGACCTCGACTATTATAAGGTTATTACAGTCGAGTTCTGATGTCACAATACCTGCTGCTGATAAAGCAGTTGAGGAGAAAGGCAGGTCTGGTTACAGAGCATAAATAAAGCAGCCGTTTAAAGCAACAAATTGAACATTGCTTTTCTTTCTTCTGCTCTGTTTAATTAGCTTACTAGGACATGCAGGGAGAACATGTTTATTTTTTGCAATTCGTAGATAGAGAAAAGCTAGAATATTTCTGCATGTTTATACACATTCCACGCTTCTGTAGCTTTGTTTTTTTAAAACTGACTTGTATTGAGCTGATTCTAATATCTGTTTGCAACAAATATTTAATAGGTTTATGATGTGTTTATTTTTGCGCAAGAGGTTTTACTTTTATTCTTCATGTTTGCAAACATGCTCGCTCTTTCATATGAAAGAGCCATGCATCAAGGTTTTAAGTGGTTTGTGGGAAAGAGGATGGTGGACCATGGATTGTATGGGATAAAGTCCCCTCTGGCGTACACGATAAGGATATTGCAAGTCACCTCGAAGTTCCATAACCCTATAAAGGAACTTGTCCTTCGGCCTCGTTCCTCTGTATGGATATGGAACTCTTCGGTGACTTGCAATATCCTTACAATGAACAGCAGGGGGTACTTTATCCTTTATATATCACCCACAGATGTCGAGGTGCATGTCAAAATATGCAGCGATAAAAAGAAGTGATACATTGCTATATGCTTCAGATAACCACATGAGCACAATTATTATTTTTGTCATTATTATTATTCTTAATATTATAAATACTTTGCCTGTGATCTTATCTGTGTATGTGACAAATGCAAAG
The DNA here is from genome assembly GCF_964204655.1 of Triturus cristatus. Lineage (NCBI taxonomy): Eukaryota > Metazoa > Chordata > Amphibia > Caudata > Salamandridae > Triturus > Triturus cristatus. The sequence continues at coordinate 967,773,134 of NC_140589.1, forward strand.
TTGCCATCGGATGGTGCCAATCATACACGCATAAAATTACTTCAAGAACTTCACAAAAAACACTTCTACAGACCGAAGCTGCATGCGTCACTTTGCAGAAGCAATTCAACAAACACTAGAAAAACAGACTTCATACAAGAAACCAAAGAGATATTAAGTAGAATCTCCTCCCCTCCTCAAATCGTGCAGATGAGCACCAGCTCGTATCAGATGAACTGACATAGCGCATAGTGTGGTGCACGGAAACACATGTGCCAGAAGCAACTCCATCATACTTGAAGTAAGACCAAATGAAACTGACCATACATATGGCAAACCATAACTTTAATGGCCTATTTATCTTGTACGAAACTGGCTCTTTTTTTGATATACCAAAATTAGGTATATCTCTAAAGAGTTCAGTAGTTCCGTTATGACTGGACATCAGCTTGGTCTAGCAATCCCAAGGTGCTCGTCTAGGGGGTAGTGTGGTCAAGCAACCTTAGGCTTCTCAGAGAGGAATGATAGGCATCTACAAATACACGATAGACAACAAATTTTGCACACGATTCAATAAGGAGAGCCACTCCAATTTATACAAATAAAGCATATCTTTACATATGTTTTGGCACCAGAAACAATACCATCAGGTGAGCAAGTTTTGGGAGAGAAATACTTTTACATTTCAAAAGTCAACACTTTGTGCATTTGTCAGAAGGTGCAATGTTATCCTATGGAAGGAAAAACAAGTACTGCATTCAGGTACAGTACAGCGACTTACAAGACCAATCTTCTGCACTTAAGGTGAGTATGGGGCAAGGTCCAAGGCAGCACCAGCAGGTAACCTCCAGCAGCACTAGGGTGGCTGGGTGCAGTGGTGCAACACAGCGTCAGGTGCCCAATGTTGGTCAATGGGGATCGGTTTGCGGGAAAGGAAGCTGCAGGTTTTGACTGGGAGGCCGCAAACCAGCACACATCACTTTTGCCCGTGTCCCTTGGTGTCGACGCACAAAGCACTTTTTTCCCGGTCCCTGGAGTGGCTTGAAATTGACGGCGGTGGTCCCGCAGCGCAGGAGACCACAAACCAGCACACAGCACTTTTGCCCGTGTCCCTGGGTGTCGACGCATGAAGCACTATTTTCCCGGTCCCTGGAGGGGCTTGAAATTGATGGCAGTGGTCGCAGGACTCGCGTGGGGTGTGCCTGGGCTCGGCTCGGGCGAAGACCGGGCCAAGACAGGTCCGTCTTCGCCTGTCATAGACCGATAGAGGCCGGGCCGGGCTACAACTCTGTCACCTGCCATACCCAAGGTACTGTGCACTGTGATCATAGCAAAGGACATATCTAATTGAACTTCATTGAAGAAGGGTTAAAGATTTTGTAATTTATTGAACTCGCACTACTTCCCCCGAGAAGGAAAACTGAGTGAACCAAAGTATTAACTCTTGATATCTAGATTCTCTGACTTCTGGATAAAGTATAAGTAGACCTTTAGTGTTTTTAATCTATTCCTTGCATAATTTTCCTTTAACCTTGTATTAACATGGGGAAGAGAAAACTGGCAAGCACCCAGAACAAAAAATCAGCTAAATCAGGCGAACTTTCCCATGAGTCCTTACTAAACTACCTAACGGGTGCTGTGGGAGCTATTGAGCGGCAAATTATTACTGTTGAAGAGGCGTTGAACCCAGGAATGGAGCGGGGTCCATTAGGCGGAACTAGTTCTATTAATCCAACTATAGCCTATAGAAGTAACCTGGCTACAAACGGTTGTGTGGTAAATATTTCTGACCATATATCGGGTAGTGAACACGACTATGAAACTCAACCGCCAACTAAGCGCCTAGGAATCCTGATACTTGCTCCCCTACGTCTGAGGTACCATGCCCAAAGCCCAGTAAGTCCCCACTTAAATCATGCAAAAAAGCCCCTAAAAAAGCTAAGTCCCAAAAATCTGAAAACTGGGGGAAATCAATACTCAGCTCTAATGCGCGCACACAGAGCGAGGTTGGGAGGTTAAAAGCTAAGTTTGAAGCCCTAGATATGCACTTTAGAGATAGTCTAAGCAGCCCGACATCTAGATTTGGCATAATTGAGGAAACGTTAGCCAAATGCTTGGACAAACTCCAGTCCCCTGGGCAGAGGTGTGAGCCCATCCAAGTGAGTACTCAGGACCGCCAAATGAATAGACCAAGGCCTAATTCCAACAGTTCTGCCCTGGGCACTCATAATGATATAGGATATGGAGTAACCAATAAATTGTTACAGCCTTCTACAGAAAATATAGTGGTCCCTCTGCCTATCATACCATCAGCTATGATTCCACTCACGCGTAGTCCTCTCACTAAAAGCTCCAACAATGCATACGAAAAGACGAAAGAATGGCACACAACATACCTGGACCTACCCCCAGTGGTGCTGGCTAATGTTCTAAAACTAGAAAACGAGATTGAAGAATCGTGGGAGGTATTAAGGAACAAGTCTTTACATTGGCTTGGTGCTAGAACGGGCCTTACCGGGGAGTTATTTGAGGAGTTCAAATTGGTTAGGAGAATAGGATGGATAGGCAGAGGACGGAAAACCCTCCCAGGGGACTGTGTAGTTCTGACTTTCAAACCCCCGCCTAGTAAAACTGATTTTGAGCAGAGCAGGAAACCATACTGCACTAGGACAAGGTGTTAGCGTTGTGCCTTTAGGGTACTTTTATCAACATATATATAGCAACAATGCAAGGAGAAATTGGGAACCTTACATTCCGACCCATAGAAATCAGTTTAATATTCAAACACATAACCACTTCGATATATTTAACAACCTCGAAGCAGTTGATTGACTGACTCTAGAGGACCCCACTCAGGGTATAATTTCTAGCAATATGGACACAGGTGCTAATGCGGGCCCACTAGCACTTCAAGATAGAAATGAATCAGGGAACACACAAGAGAAAGATACAGAAGAAAACATACAGGCAACTGTGAATATAGCCCTGGTTATCCCGGTTGCACCATTTCAAAACCCCTTGTCACAAACCGGGTTCACAGCTTTGCAGGTGGAGGATGGGCGGGGAAGGAACAGGAACAGGGATATAGATAGGAAAGACAAATGCCAGTTTTTGTTCTGGAACGTGGCAGGTTTAAAATCCAAAGTCTCCAATAATGTGTGGGTTGATTTTGTGAGTAAATTCGAGATCCTTTGCCTGCAAGAAACAAGGGCAGAGGACCCAATCCGCATTAGCGGGTATAAAACGTTTTATACCTCAGCAATTAGATCATCCCATGGCAGAGCTAAAGGGGGTCTTTGCACCTACATTTCCAACTATTTAAATCCGAGAAAAGTTGAACTAACTGTCTCTAATTGGTATTATCAAATTATAAATCTATATATCGATCAGGGACTGTGCGTGGACTTGTTAAATTTTTATAACAATGTTCCATCGGAAATGCTTGAGGGGATATTGCGGGAATTAAACAGCGAGCTAAACAATTTACTTTCCCACTCAACTAATGAAGTACTTTTTTACATGGGGCGGAGACTTTAATTCCTCTACATGTCAAAGGGGTGCCAAGTGGGTCTGCGGAATAATGTACGAAAAAGATATCAGTCTCCCTCTTTTCCCACACCCACCATATGGAGAGTTTTTGAATGATATCATGTTTTCATACAACATGGGTTTTGCAAATAATCTATGTTCACCTGTGGGTCCTTTTTGCCCAACGTTTAATGGACGAGGTACTTCTTCCACAATTGATAACGTGTAGACACTCCCCACGTGTCAATGACTTCACCACTCATGATGTTGCTCTAAGTGATCATTACCTGGAAAGTATCGATGTGTCAGTGTATACACAAGATTTCAGCAATAGGGGTAATTCTAATCATCTCCTGAAGAATATCACTTTGAGCAGACATAATGGTTATGCACTAAGATGGTGGAAATTGGACCCAGAGGATTTTACTACAAAAATTGTCTCGAAGTGTAAGAAAATGTTTTATTCGTGTCTTGACGCAAGGTCCTCTCACCAAGTCATCATAGAGAGCTTTCTAATTATTTCTACTCAAATTAAAGAAATGTATGTAAAAGCAAGAAGAAATAATGTACACAGTGAAGGCTGGTTTGATTCCCAATGCACAAAAGCATACACTAAACGTAAACATGCACTAAATGCTAGTGGGAAAGATCAGGAATACATCAGGGAAGCCAGAAGGAACTATAAGAGGGTTCAAAAAGAAAGGAAGAAAAAGTTAAAAGAGGAAGCCTGAAGTGCCCTGCGCGAGGCTTCGACTGATCGAGATACTAAGCTTTTTGGAAGGTAGTTAACGCACCTTTTTTGGATGAGAATAATAAAGCAAGCATAGAAGTTGCTATAACTGAATCGGAGTGGATCTCGCATTATTCTAAGCTGGATAATAATTCAATCAGTGATGAACAGGGAACCTTGGTGAATGGGGCTGACCCTCAGCCTTCACTCACCTTTAAAAAATTATCTCTGGATTTCATCCTGATGGAGGTCAATGCAAGCATAAATGCAAGCCTGGGTGGTAAGCCCCCGGGGCCTGATGGCATCCCGGTGGACCTATTTAAATCTAACCTGGCACTGTGGGGACCACTTTTAATACAAGTTTTTAACGCGTGTTGGTCAAAGGGATTTTCAACGACTTGGTATGATTCCATAATTGTCCCTATTATTAAAAAGGGAGACAGGGCAAATCCAGCCTGCTACCGCCAAATTTCATTACTGGATTCCATAGTAAAGATTATAGGATGTGTGATACTACAAAGATTACAGGCGTGGACGGGTGAGCGAGGAATTATAAGTGATTTACAATACGGCTTCCGTAAGGGCCTGGGGACAATCAAACAAGGGTTAAATCCACACAATTTGATAGATAAATATACGAAAGCGAAAAGGGAAAGGCTGTTTTTAACTTTTGTCGATTTAACGGCCGCTTTTGATTGCGTTGTCCATGAAAAGTTATGGTCGATTTTAAAAGTGCAGGGGGTAGACATTTTATTAATCTCTTTTTTAAGGCAGCTTTATTCAGAGGCGTTGTGGGACGTTCGGGACTGTACAAAAAAATTCAGAGTGTTGAAATGCGTTAGGCAAGGCTGCATTCTCGCTCCATTTTTATTCACATTGTAAATAAATGGCCTAGAGACCACCATGGTTAAGGAGTGCAGGGATGTACCATCTGCAGCAACTCGCCCTATCCCTGCACTCCTGAATGCAGACGATGCGGTCCTTATGGCTCGCACGCCACTTGGCCTTCAAAGGGTAGTCACTTCTTTTACAAATTTTATGTCTAATTTGGGTCTTACTATTAATTGCTCAAAAACATTTGTTATGAATTGTGGCAACGGATCCAACAAAAAGAGTAGCACTATTTTTATTGATAATAAGGCAATAGAGTGCACTAATACATCTGTGTACCTAGGGATTTTATTTGATCAATCAGGAACTTGGACTAGGGCAGTCAAATCTAGAAGGCTCCTATTTAGTAAGTCATTGATGGCCTTAACCAATTCTAGCAGAAAATTAGGAAAACACTCCCCAGGGGAATTATTGCATATATATAAGGTGAAATGTGTTGCGATTGGGGAACAACCTTTACAACGCAACTTTTACAACGCACTACACTTACAACGAATTTTTTACAACGCACAATCCATTACAACGCATGACATTACAACGCATGACACTACAACGCATTTTTAAAAACTACCTTTACAACGCATTCCATTACAACGCATACTACCATTACAACGCATACCATTACAACGCATAATATTACACTACACTATCCAACACTTACCCTACTGTTGCACCCCCTGGAGTTAGAATAGTAATTTTTACCCCTATACTACCCAACACTTACCCTACAGTTGCACCCCCTGGAGTTAGAATAGTAATTTTTACCCCTATACTATCCAACACTTACCCTACTGTTGCACCCCCTGGAGTTAGAATAGTAATTTTTACCCCTATACTATCCAACACTTACCCTACTGTTGCACCCCCTGGAGTTAGAATAGTAATTTTTACCCCTATACTATCCAACACTTACCCTACTGTTGCACCCACTGGAGTTAGAATAGTAATTTTTACCCCTATACTATCCAACACTTACTCTACTGTTGCACCCCCTGGAGTTAGAATAGTAATTTTTACCCCTATACTATCCAACACTTACCCTACTGTTGCACCCCCTGGAGTTAGAATAGTAATTGTTACCCCTATACTATCCAACACTTACCCTACTGTTGCACCCCCTGGAGTTAGAATAGTAATTTTTACCCCTATACTATCCAACACTTACCCTACTGTTCCACCCCCTGGAGTTAGAATAATAATTTGTACCCCTATACTATCCAACACTTACTCTACTGTTGCACCCCCTGGAGTTAGAATAGTAATTTTTACCCCTATACTATCCAACACTTACCCTACTGTTGCACCCCCTGGAGTTAGAATAGTAATTTTTACCCCTATACTATCCAACACTTACCCTACTGTTGCACCCCCTGGAGTTAGAATAGTAATTTTTACCCCTATACTATCCAACACTTACTCTACTGTTGCACCCCCTGGAGTTAGAATAGTAATTTTAACCCCTATACTATCCAACACTTACCCTACTGTTGCACCCCCTGGAGTTAGAATAGTAATTTTTTTACCCCTATACTATCCAACACTTTCCCTACTGTTGCACCCCCTGGAGTTAGAATAGTAATTTTTACCCCTATACTATCCAACACTTACCCTACTGTTGCACCCCCTGGAGTTAGAAAAGTAATTTTTACCCCTATACTATCTAATACTTACCTTAAATGCAATTTAATATTATGCGTTGTAATGGTATGCATTGTAATGGTAGTATGCGTTGTAATGGAATGCGTTGTAAAGGTAGTTTTTAAAAATGCGTTGTAGTGTCATGCGTTGTAATGTCATGCGTTGTAATGGATTGTGCGTTGTAAAAAATGCATTGTAAGTGCATGCGTTGTAAAAGTGTGCGTTGTAACGACATACATCCGTTGCGATTGCCACCTATGGAGCAGAAATCTGGGGAGTTGCAAATGCTAATTTATTACAGATGGCAGAAAACATGTTTCTTAAATTCCTCTTGTCAGTACCAGACAGTACGCCAAATTATATCTATCACACTGAACTTGGCTTGCCCTAATTGGAGGACGAGATTAAGATCCAGCCCGTCCTCCTTTGACACAGGGTCTGGACTACAGATGAGTCTGCTTTTAACAGCCTTATACTAAAAGATGCCCTAGGGATCGATGGAGCAAAACATATAAGATGGTTGGAATACGTTAAAACATTTGTATGTCAATTAGGTCACCGAGAATATTATAACGATCCCCTTACTATGTGTAACCTGTCTAGAAAGGATCTAAAGTATAGCTGTTTGCGATATCTGAGTGAAATGAGAATTTTGACCGAGATGAAGAAACCAACGGTCCAGTCTCACCATCTTACTTTGGCCTTTGAGAACATTCAGCCATATGTCCTGTTAGTCACTAGCGATTACGATAGATTCTTTCTAACACGTTTGAGATTAAACATTTAATATAGATCGTTAAGTTTTCCCAAATAAAATTATTAGTCCAGAATACTATGCAAATGCCTGTGTGATGATGTTTCTACGCAATTGTCCATACAAATATAGTTTTTTTGCAAATTCTATCTCTTTCCTAGGAAAGATGAATTATACCAGTGCTAAAAAAAACTGGGACTGAGACAATGTCGCCCTGTATTTTTGGCACTACAATACTTGGATAATGAATTTACTAACGCCTCTCTTACTGTCTTTTAAAAAAAAAAATGTAAATGCAGAAATCCATTGTGATATGACACATACTTGGGTTAATTTGCTCATGGACTTTTAATTGTGTAATATATGAATTGTGCTTTTATGGTTTACTATGCACAGTAACCGAATAAAGTTATTGAAATTGAAATTGACTGGGAGGCCAGTTGGGCTGAACCAACAGGAGGATTCAAGTCTTGCAATGTTTGGGGACACCGGTGGTCCTCTTCTCTTCGGGCTGGGATGGCCGGGTGCAGAGGGTCTTTGAAGTGTTGTGATTACGCCAAATTGTATTCCCTGCTTTCTCTACTAAAATTAAGACTGATGGTCTTTTATTTGCTTGCTAAAAGTGGTGAAGGGGAGTAAAACAGGTTATACTTTCAATTTAGTCATACTCTAAAGGACCACAGACTCCGAATTTAAATTTTGTGGGTTTATTATAAGGCCAACCATAATTGAATATAAACACACCTCAATATCAGAGTATATAGATACATGAAAATCAATACAGAGCCGAGTCTATGAATATAATTCATTCGGCATAAAAGGCATAAAGTGATGAACTCCAAAATCAGAATACAGCATAGAATAGAAGCTGAGTCCAATTCTCTTTTCATCTGGGAGGAAAACAAAAACAAAAATCTCTTTCTCTACACTGCTCTAAATGAGGGTCCTACCAATCTCTCTTTTGTCATATCCCAACAGGTGTCAGCACGTGTTGACTTCCTAAGAAGTACTCACGTCAAATGGGTCTGATAGCTTAAAGCCATGGAGCTCGCTCTAAGATCCTCCTTCTCCTCCGAAAATAAGTAGAAGACTCCAGAATCTGTCCCTGTGCATCATACAAAAAGACAATGTTCAACCCACAATACGTCACACAATGAACTTTTTCAATTGCAGCGTTTTCAGTAGTTTTCCACAGAAGCTTTAATTAATTTTTCTTCGTCTTCCCGTGGCCTTGGGTCTCAGATAGGCCAGGCACGAAAGGAGTCCTCCCTTCTCCCCTACCAGACTTCTTCAAAGACATTGCGGGTACCTCCTTAAATCTAAGAATAACAAGGCCGAATTCCTGCACCTGCAGTAGGATGAGAACACACTGTCTTCGAGCACAAAAATTATTCATTTAATTAATTCTTGAGCAACCAAGGAGAGACGAAACTCAAAACAACTTACAGTTTGGGCCTACAATTCAGACAACTTAAACTAAACACAGTATACACTGCACAAATATAATTTCATCCTGCACATTACACATACAGGAATTATAAGTGTCTCTAATACATGTAAAATCCTACTTGAATGTGCACACTACAATTTAGTGCTACTATAACATGAATAAATACATCTTAATAATTATGAAGCACTGCAAACGACAAAATACATGTGAGTGCGTTTCAACCATGAGTATAGTTCATCCATACAATTTAGAGTGCTGTAAGTGCTCTATCAGTTTCCCCCTCTTATGACTAGTGTCATAACACCAACATTCTATCCTCTCACAGTTTTCTTCCTTGTAGAAAAGACCGACCTAAACAGAAGTTGTAGCTTGTCGTCCCTGTCTAAATCTTTCTAACCCTTTAAGGTGCAGACAATGACTGTTCTGCAGTCGTTCTAACTGCTGCTCACGCTTTTTCAGGGAATTTGCATTATGTCGTGTCTTTTGCCACTTGTAAGTCTTGATGGCTCCCAATAGTACAATTATACAAATGACAGCAATTAAGATAGGTTTCAAGATGTATCCTATTATTCCTTGTCCCTGACTTCCAAACCAGCTTCCAACCTTTCCAAATCCCTTATCAATTTGTTCCCAGAGTCCATCAGCAGCCAGATCCTGTAAATCTTGATTTATCTCTCAAATGTTCCTAATGTACTTCTTTATATCCCGACTATTGTCTGGAATATGCGTGCAGCACTGATGAAATTTCAATAATTTTCAGACTCCTCCGGCTTTTTCTAATAACACATCTAAAGCAAGACGATTTTGAAGAACCATAGCACTTATCGAAACCATCTCCCCATCAACAAGTAATAGAATTTGGGCCATATTTATAGAGAGCTTATCACCCAACGTTGCTAACTTTCTAATTTTCACATCGTTCAAAATCACACCCACACTAGGTATCATGGCTCCAAATACATCCCCAACAATTTCTCCCGCACTTACACCACGTTTTCTTCTGTGAGATCTTTTCCCTTCCAAAGGCCATAAATCATCTACATGGAAGTTTTGGGGAAATACCACAGCCAAATAACATGTACCATAGCTATTCTTAGGCAGTTTCACATAAGCCTTTTGTCCACACACAAAATACACATTTGGCACTATCGTTAATTTATCCAATAGCACCTTTCTAATTGACTCCTCAATCATGAAAATGTGTTATCAATTACTCTCACTCACAAATATCTTGTCATAATATGTTGACGGGTGTCTAATGCACAGTTTCCCTTTTTGCTTAAAGTCTAATGCTATTGGGCCAGAACTTCCCTTTGCCTTATGATCTAATTCTTCCTGTGTCCATGGAATAACCTTATGTTTCGCATCTGGTCTAAATAAGGTCTGCCTATGCCGATCTTCTATCTGATCCACAAACTTCTTTTCGATGTCAGATAACATGCAGGTCAAATTATGTCTATGGGCATATGATGTATCTAAGATAATAGTAGGCACAAAATACTTAGACATCCTCTCTACTTCCTTAAAGTAATCATATTTATTTAGGTACTTAAGCACTGGAACTTCTGAGAGTACCACATCATAATTTAGGAAGTAGTACTCAAAATGTGCCTTACTAGAAAACATGCTCAACAATACACTACATGTAATGCCACACGTCACAGGTAAATAATGATATTGAATGCCTTCTTCTACTGATGCTGGCAGTTGCATACACACATAACAGTCTTTTGCTTCCATTGTATCAACGTACTCATACAACAAACAAGCATATCCATTCAGCGTGAAATCACCTTTTGACAAATCTACCTGTAACATCCAACTAGTTTCCCTGATCATCTCTCTATCTTTTGCGGATGCACCCCCTCCTAAATCTGAGACATGTGGTGTAAGTGTCGCCTGTTCCCCCTTCCCTTCAGCATTTTGAGACTCAACCAAAGATGTAACAATCACCAAAGTTATAACAATAAGTACCACAGCAATAAGGGTACCAATCATTCATTTCTGCTTGCGTCCTGAGTTCCCAGATTCCATTTTTGAACCATTGATTGGTCTTGAGGCGCAAACTAAATCAACTAAAGTCTCTTTTCTTTGCCTTATCCTATTATTTACAATGTCCTTTTATTTCCCTTGTCCATTTGATTGTTGCAATCTTCAGTCCAATAGTGCTAAACCTATTGTAGAGATGTAGTCAGCCCTAGCTCTCAGTTCTTCTTCTACTGAAAGTCCCTAAATTTTAAATCTTCTTCCACTTGGGTCTAGGTTATCTTCTTTCTAAAGCCTAACAAGTTCTTCTTTCACAGTTCAAGCTTCATCATTAATGATATTAGATCCAAGTACGGTAAAAAAAAAGCTGCAGGATCTCTGCACAAATGTCTTCCAGTTCCTGTGCAGTGGGTTGTTGACCAAAAGTAGGGAAAGCAATCTGGTTAAGGATCAAAAATCGCAAACCACTCAGCCTTGGTGGATCAGGGACTGTCAGTGTTAGGACGCCGAAAGCCTTAACTCCAGGTACCAGCAACTGAATATCAATCAATAGGTTGTCCCCTCCATAACTCACTGTGCCAGTTCCCAACCTCCCGGAATTACTCGGTCTCTGCATCTGCAGCCAAGTATGTCCACTCAGGAGATGCGTACTTTTGAGACGGTACCCTCTCTCTGGTACCCTCTCTCTTCTGGATCGTCTTAGACCATCCGGTCTCTATCTTCGATTTCACTTTGATCTGATTCAGACGTTTCAGGAATTGGAGCGAGATTTTTCGCAGATGAAAGCCTTATGTTTAGCTTTTCTTTTCTTGTCGGCCACTTTTCTGCTTCAGCACCTGCTCTCCTCTCTTCCTTTCGATCTGATCCTTCTGCAGCAGGCCGCTCACTCTGATCTGGTTCAAAGTTCACTTCTGCAATCTCGTCTATTTCAGGTTCTGAACTCAACTCTGGAACAGCTTGATCTCTTCTTTCTTGCTCAGTTGATTGTTCAGCCTCATCACGAATGCTCACAACCTGACCTGTTCCTTCATTGTCTATTGCATTCTCAGTCGCTCTTCTTGGAACAAGGGGAGTCATTTCCTCCACAGGCTCTGAAACTCAACGGAAATGTGAAGAGTGAATCCAGTTTGGTAATCCTCCACACTTCACAGTTGTACATGTAACCAAAATCTCCTGGTATGGTCCTCGCCAGCGAGCATCAAGGCAGCTCTTCCTCACATGCTTTCGGACCAGCACCCAGTCACTAAAGTTAAGATCATGCAGCAGGTCTCTTGAGGTGGATGCAGTTGCAGCCTCGACCTGGTGAGACACAGAATTAACCACATCAGCCAGTCCCCTACAATAATCCAATACCAAATCATCTGTGATGTTTATCAATGCTGTAGCTGGCACTGTAGGCAATCACATAGCTCTTCCCATCAATATCACATGGGGAGAGAGCCCTGTCCTTCTATCAGGAGTACTACGCAGACTCATCAACACCAATGGTACTGCATCTGGCCATTTCAATGAAGTTGATGAACAAACGTTTGACACCCTCATCTTGATTGTGCCATTTATCTGCTCTACAAGACCAGACGCCTCAGGCCTGTAACTACAGTGCAATCTCTGATCAATATTCAAAGCTGTACACAATAATTTCATGATTTCATTATGGAAGTGTGTTCCCCTATCTGTCTCCACTGAGGTCGGAAATCCGGAACACGGTATCAGTTCGCTTAAGAGCAGTTTTACCACTGTTAGACTGTCTAGGTGGATATGCCTCAACCCAACGTAAAAAGATACACACCACCACCAAAACATATCTTAGCCTATTACACCTCGGCATCTCAATAAATTCCAATTGTATCCTATTGAAAGGACCTCCTGATCTTCCAATGTGACTCATCGCAACCACAGTTCTCTTTCCAATATTCATTTGTTGACAAGTAACACAAATGTGACACACTGCTTCAGCACTCACGCAAAATCATGGGTTAAACCAAGTTTGCCGAAACACTCGCACCATGGCATCTCTCCCAAGATGAACTGCTCCGTGAATCTGCCTTGCCATTGGGCTCAATAAACAACTGGGTAATACTGCTCTGTCATCTGTTGACACCCAAATGCCATCTCTCCTTTCACAGCCTGCTCTAACACATGATGCAGCTTCCTCCTCTGAGACCTCATCCTGCAGCCGCTTCACTTCATCCCAAGTATCGGCTACAGCTAACATCATGCTGAGCTCGGTCTCTTCTGTGCTGTCTCCTACTTATTCTCCATTGGTAACACAAACCTGTATAGCACAAAAACGAGCTACTTCATCAGCGTAGTTATTTCCTTTTGTAACAAGATCCTCTCCCCTCCCATGGGCTGCACATTTTACAACTGCAATCTCTTTAGGTTTCTGCAAAGCTTCTAACAATTGGCGCACAAATTCTCCATTACGGATTCGGGAGGACATCAAAAATCCCCTCTGTGACCATAACTGCCCAAAATCATGAACCACTCCAAACCCATATTGGCTGTCTGTATAGATAGTTACTCAGACTACATTGGTATAAGCACATATCAGAGCAATAATTTCGGCCACCTGAGCTGAGTGTACTCTTTTCAAACAGTCAGCTTCCACCAACCCCAAGATGGTGCACTCAGCAAATGCTGCTCTCAAACACCCTTCATTGTCTCTTAAACATGAACCATCAACAAAAAGGATCAAATCAGACTCAGGCAGAGGTTCATATACAATGTCAGGTCTGGGTTTGGTAGATAGCTCAGTAACATCTAAGCAGTCATGCTCTTCACAATCCTCTTCTTCCTCTTGCGGAACAGGTAAAAATGTGGCAGGATTCAAGGTTTAACATTTTCAGAAGCCAATATAACCTGCTCATACTTTGTTTGTCTGTTATTCATTAGATACTGTGTCTCGGTTCTTGTTGTTAACAATTCTACTGAATGTGGCACATAAACGATAAGTGGATGACCCATCACTATGCTTTCACATCTCTCAATGCTGACACCTGTTGCGGCAACGGATTTGAGACATCCGGGCAACGCAGAAGCTACTGGATCTAGTGTAGCTGAAAAGTAAGCTACTGGCCTACGGACACCTCCATGTGCCTGTACAAGGACCGCTAACGCACATCCCTCCTTCTCACAGCAAAAGAGCAAAAACTCTTTGTTATAGTCTGGCATTCCCAGAGCTGGAGCGTGACATAGCCTCTCTTTCAGCTCGTGGAAGGCTCTCAAGCAATTGTTATCTCATGGCACCGGATCACTAATGTCCTTTCTAGTCAATCTCAATAGTGGCTTTGCTTGCAAGGAAAAATGTGGGATCCACTGTCGACAATAGCCGACCATTCCCAAAAACATGCAGACTTCTTTTTGTGTTTTTTCGGAGTTCCCATTTGCAGAATCGTCTCTATGCGATCTGGTGACACTCTTCGTTTTCCCTTCTTAATCCAGTGACCTAGATAATGAACTTCAGTCAGACAATACTGAAGTTTGTTTGGGGACACTTTGTGTCCATTCTCTGCAAAATGATTCAACAAAGCCACAGTATCGATCCTACAAGCTTCTTCAGTCTCTGAAGTGACCAAAAAGTCATCAATGTACTGAACTAGGACTGACCTCTGAGGCATCACCAGCCCTTCAAGATTCTTTTTCAGACTCTGACTAAAGATAGAGGGGCTTTCTGGATACCCTTGAGGGATACGACACCATGTTAACACATGATCATCCATCCTAAATGCAAATAAAAACTGTCTGTCTTCATGCAACGGTATGGAGAAAAATGCCTGACATAAATCTATGACTGTAAACCATTCTGCCTCACATGGTATCTGAAATAATATGACAGCTGAATTTGGTACCACAGGACAACATGGGATCACGATTTCATTGACCTTGCGCAAATCCTGCACTATATTGTACTTGCTACTAGGCTTCTGCAGTCCCATTATAGGTGAGTTGCAGGGACTTCCTCTGATCTCTTTGAGAATGCCTTGTGCAATCATAGACTCGATCACAGGTCTTATTCCAGCCTCAGTTTCTGGAGTCAATTTATACTGCGGAGTTCGTGGAAATTCAGCATTTGGTTTGATCTGTATCCTAACAGGTTCAACCCATCAAATCAATCCTATCTCCTCACCCGTAAAATACCAAACTTTCGGAGAAACTGAGTCTCTCAAGTCATGTGGTAACTCCTCTGTCGTGAAAACCTCGAATATTTCTGCACACAAGTTCGTATGGGCCATTTTAAAATCTGCATCATCATCACAGGTTTGCAACTCCACACCCCTCGGAGTGCCAGAGATGGTACAATTTAGCTTACACAAAAGGTCTCGCGTCAATAGACAGACTGGGCTTTAATTGCACACTACAAATTGGTGTCTGTCTTGGAATGGTTCTATTCTCACAGGTAACTCATTTGTCAATGGGTTAGTCATTCTCTGATTGGTAACTCCCACTACTTGGATCGATTCTCCTGAAAGAGATAAATTTGGAACAACTTCCATTCTTACTGTGCAGCGCGCAGCTCCTGTGTCTAATAAAAAGGTAACAGGATATCCATTCACTTCTGCATCTACAAACGGTCCACTCTGATCTACTTCTAAGGCCGCACCCAAAGTGCATTCTTCCTGCACCCCCCTCTGACACTCATGAGGATCTTGAATTCGGTCAAATCTGTCTTGGATTTCAAAATATGGCATTTGATGATACACCTGATTATATGTAGGTATTCTTGGAGGCTGAGGTATCTGCATTTGTGGCTCATATCCTCCCCCATACATGGACCCTCTCCCTCATGCTGTATTTGATTTGCTGGATTCAATCGACACTTGCGATTCCAATGCCCGATTTTGTGACAAAAATGACAAGCAGTGACCTTCTTTTGATTCGCTACCCAATCACCTCCTGTACCTGCATTCATTCCCCTTCCTCTTCCCTGTCCAAGTTGGGTTATCATTTGTTGCCACTTCCTCTACCTCAACCCATCGCTCCTCCAACCCCTTGCATCAGATCGGGTCTTTCAGCATTCCTCAACTGCACCAATATCAGCTTATCTTTCACTTTCTTTTGTGCCAATTCCACCTGATCACTACAGTATTTTGAATAGCGCAGAATTTCGTCAACTGACTTATTCTGCCAACATATCAAGTGGGTCTGTATCATCAAGCTAATATCAGATTTTAATTCCAGCACAAACTTTGAGACAAACTGTCCCATATCTTTCTGCTCAATTGTGTCCAATCCACTATGCTGTTTAAAAGTCACTAACAGTCGCTCATAATAGTCATGTACCGACTCTTTAGGATCTTGAGTAGGACGATCAATTTTAAGCCAATCAACAGTTTGAGGAGCTACCTTGGATTGTAACCAGGTAATCAATTGCTTGTATTTCTTCATTACCTTGGGTGAAGGACCATGATTCACCGTATCTCTAGCTGGTTCTGCAGCGGGCCAATCAATGGCGACTTTACATGCAGTCCCAAATCACCTGGAACCACTATATCATACAAAGTATTTAAATCAATCCATAACACCTTTGAAAGCTTGACAAATCGGTCTAATTGTTCATACCAGTTGGCAGGTTTTTCCCCCAGCCGAGGAAAATCATCAGTGAATGCTGCCAAATCACCCCTGCTCCATGGCACATGTACATACCCCCCATTTTGTACTTCTCTCAGAGGGAAATTTCCTGTTGTTCCCATCCCACCACCCGGAGGCGGAGTATCTCCTATCCATTTCTTGGCGCTTTTCTTTTTGGCCCACCTTTCTTCCCATCTGTCTAATTCTTTCTACGCTCGCATCCCTACCACCAGTTCTCTAATTTGTGCTTTTAATCCTGTTGTTCACTTCTCTTCCAATTCCTTATCTGTATAATTCAATCTGCAGAGTCCCTGCATCATTTTGGTTTTCGTCAGGTCCACCTCGTGCCTTCATGCCAACTGTGACAAGGCATCATGAGCTCTCTTTGCCTTTCTAGTAACATCCTTAGCTACAAATAACAGTTCACTTGGGTCGTATGTCTCAATTCTGTCCAATGGCAGATTCCCTTCAATCACCTCATCTATTTCTGCTTTTAAACTCACCACTCTAACAATGGTGCCTTTAATGCAACCTGTAACACCTTCCGATCCGTTTCATATCCCAATTCCTCCCTGTCACAACTTTGTGTTCTTCTTAGACCCCCACTTTCCTCCATTCTCCCAACTGGGCGATTTTCTCTCTCAACACTTCGACTTCTCCAATGATTACCTGCACACACAACTTGTGGCCCAAACAGTACGCTAGCTGCTTCACGTTTCATCTCCATTTCATCTTTCTGTATCATTGACTCCCTCACCGGTGGAACCCACATTCTGATGTCTGATCTAGAATTTGCCAAAGCTCCTGTTTGCCTTCGTTCTGACCCACTGGCAGTGGAGTACTGGCTTCCACTGGTATCTGAGCCACGCCCGTTCCACTCATTGTACGGCTCCCTCCAGATATAGTCTCTTCCCCTTCTCCTATTTGGTGTTGACTACCACCTGTTCTCTCTCTGGGGTTATATATTGAAACCACTGGTCCAATAGTAACGGGTACTGAAAGAGCTTCTGGTAATCGCATGTTACACGCAGTTTCATTTGGCTCATGATCTGTGTACCCTCTCCCTCCGGACCCTCCTGGAATTCGTGTTCCCACTGAAATCCTCCCTCTTACTCCGGTGGTCTGATCCTCTGAACCCATTCGTCCCACTCCTGTAATTTCCTCTGATCGCTGTGTCTGCTCCGGCTCTGACCTAGAGTCACAAGGTGGAGGACGTTCTGCTAGCAGTCTATCAAGAAAACTGTCATCTGTATCACTTGCCTCTTCTGTCTTACTCTTTCCTCCAGAACCTCCTTCTAACAACCTGAATGGATACAATCTTTCTCCCTCTATGGTGTCTACTCTCCATCTCTTCAACTGTGCATCCCATCTGGAATCCTGATATGCCTTCATTGTTTTCTTCATTCTTCCCTGTGAAGCTTCTCTTCTCTTCGCTATTGCTGCTCTCATCCATGCTTCTAATGCCTCAAATTGTGTTGGTCTAGGCGGAGGTTTCAGAGAAGCCATCACTCCCCCCAGCTGATACAACACCTCCATACGAAATGATCCATAACGAGGGAAAGCCAATTCTCCCTCCTTCTCAGTAATTTTATGCCAATTTTGAAGCCACACTATAGTATGCAGTCCTACATTTGTTGCCATATAATGTGCTGGCGTGTCCTCTGGCAGCGCTTCTTCTCCTACTCAAGTCACCACCCCTGTGTCGCCTCTACACAAATCTCTCAACACCTTAAAACATCTCATCATGAAAATCAATTATTTGCAACCCAAGTTTCAATATTCGACTTCGGACGAACTTTCACCAATCTCAGCGCGGCGTTACACCAACCGACCTATCACAGCGCTGCGTGTACTGCCGTCACTGCTCCCTCTTTGCAGCGGCTCACCTTCCTTTATAATTTCACCACATACACTCGCTCACACATTCGTACTAACAAGTAACTTTATATCCAAAAGCTATTAAACCAAGTAACTGCTCCTAACACAGTCACAATCGCTTACAGTTACATAAAACAAGTAATTGACCGGCCACTAAAAGATCGCTAGAACACTCCTATGAGAACATTCGTCCGCTGTGACCCACGACCTGCCTTGATCACTCAACCGCCGTAGACCACCCCCAGTACCTGAGGCTTTCTACCGCAACGTACTCCTGCATTCACACAAAGTTCCCTATCACAATCACTCAACTTGCATCCCAACTTCGCAAGAAATCACACAATTAATTCATCACCGCAATCTAACACATCACAAAGATTCATACTCACGCCACCACTGTTACCACCGCATCGTCAACGTCCACCGACCACCATGAACTTCGCCGTCTTCTACTCCGTCCAAAGCTCTATTATTCTTCCGATCCTACTCTAATTTCTCTTTTCTCCCCTCACTTTTAGAAGCAAACCATGCTCTGCTACCATTTGATTACACCAAATTGTATTCCCTGCTTTCTCTACTAAAGTTAAGACTGATGGTCTTTTATTTGCTTGCTAAAAGTGGTGGGGGGAGTAAAACAATTCAAGGGTATACTTTCAATTTAGTCATACTCTACAGGACCACATACTCCGAATTTCCATTTTGTGGGCTTATTATAAGGCCAAAAATAATTGAAAATAAACACACCTCAATAGCAGAGTAAAGAGATACATGAAAATCAATACAGAGCCGAGTCTACGAATATAATTCATTCGGCATAAAAGGCATAAAGTTGTGAACTCCAAAATCAGAATACAGCATAGAATGGAAGCTGAGTCCAATTCTCTTTTCATCTGGGAGAAAAACAAAAACAAAAATCTCTTTCCCTATACTGCTCTAAAGGAGGGTCCTACCAATCTCTCTTTTGTCATATCCCAACAGGTGTCAGCACGTGTTGACTTCCTAAGAAGTACTCACGTCAAATGGGTCTGAGCTTAAAGCTATGGAGCTCGCTCTAAGATGCTTCTTCTCCTCCGAAAATAAGCAGAAGACTCCAGAATCTGTCCCTGCGTATCATACAAAAAGACAATGTTCAACCCACAATACGTCACATGATGAACTTTTTCAATTGTAGCGTTTTAAGTAGCTTTCCACAGGAGCTTTAATTAATTTTTCTTCGTCTTCCAGTGGCCTTGGGTCTCAGATAGGCCAGGCACAAAATGAATCCTCCCTTCTCGCCTTCCAGACTTCTTCAAAGGCATTCCCGGTATCTCCTTAAATCTAAGAATAACAAGGCCGAATTCCTGCACCTGCAGTAGGATGAGAACACACTGTCTTCGAGCACAAAAATTATTCATTTAATTAATTCTTGAGCAACCAAGGAGAAACGAAACTCAAAACAACTTACAGTTTGGGCCTACAATTCAGACAACTTAAACTAAACACAGTATACACTGCACAAATATAATTTCATCCTGCACATTACACATACAGGAATTATAAGTGTTTCTAATACATGACACTGTTGACCCACTTTAATATGGGCTTAGGGGCTCAAGTGCAGTGGTGCTGGGCGGTGTCGGGTTTTGGCGGTTCTGGAGTGGAGTCCTCCCGGTTCTTCTTGGGGGGTCTGCAGGATGCAGGGGAGCAGTTCTGCTGCTTCAGAGGAGTTTTTGAGTCTTTATGGAAGGCAGGCCATCCTCCCAAGCTTTGAAAAGCATGACAACTGCAGGACAAGATGTCTTTGGAACAGGTTCGACAGGGAACAAGAGACAGGCTGGCGCCAAGTCAGTTGTTCTTCTTCGGTCTTCTGCTTTTGAGGCTCTTCAGTGTCCTTCTTCTTCGTAGGTCATCAGAAATTGCTCTTTGAGTGCCAGCAACTCCCCTAAATACTGAATGTAGGGGCATTAGGGGAGTGTAGGGTAGTAGTCAATGTGCTACCTCCCCCTGGGGTCACTACACCCCCTATATGACTACTTCCAGTGGGAATTGGGCAGTACTCTGTCTCAGGGATCTTTAGTTCGCCATCACCAAAATGGCTAACTCTGAAATGTTGGTCCCATTTCAAGTAGCCCACCTTAGGGGTGGTACTAGCCTGTTGGTGGACACGCCTATTGGATGCCAAACATCCCTATTGTCAGTAAAGCCATCATATAGCTCCGTAAAATGGGGCTTGTGAGTGGTGCTTAAGGGTAGCACAATTCGTGCTGCAGGCTTTAAGGTCCCTCTTTAGCCTCCTTGCCCTAGGTACCAGGGGCACCAGGTTTGGGGTCTCTGTCTTCAGTGTAAAGGAGTCCCTCCTCCCAGTGGGTTCTCTGGGAGCCACTGACATCTCCCTTTTCCTTATCAGCAGCTTGCTGTCTTGAGCTTTCAAAACTGGGACAGGTTCTCTGTCCCTAGCACAGCTCTTCCCTAGAGGGCCCCCCTCAACCTAGGCGCTCTGCTGTGTAATGCTCAAATTCCTGGGGTTCAATTCCCCCTGGGATGGACAGCTTTTCTTCCCCTGGAGAGGGGAACTGAGCTTGTGGCTGATTTGAAGCTGGTTTCCAAGTCTTACTGTCTTTTTTCTTGGAAGGCTGTGCCATCATTTCATGCTCCAACTCATTTTTTCAACCTGGGCTTTGTATTGTGCTCTAGTTTTCACACACACCCATTTAGGGATACCCAACATAGCTGCATGGGTCTTTCTTTCAACCTCAGCCCATGCTGAGGACTCCAGGTCATTTCCTAGCAGGCAGGCTACAGAAATTGCAGAGGATACCACCACTTTCTTTTGGCCAGTAACCCCTCCCCATTCTAAGGATACCATGGTCATGAGGTGGACCTTCGTTTGGTTGCCAGAAATGACTATGGTGAATGTCTCACCAGTCAAAAGATATCAGTTTCTCACTCATCATAGTGACACTGGCACCTGTATCTTTCAGTGCTTCAACTCGTATCCCATTTATATGAGACTGTTGTCTGTACTTTTCCATGTTAATGGACCAGACAGCCAGGGCAGCTACATCCACTCTACCCCGTGAGACTAAAGTTGCTTCAGTGTGCTCTCTGACTTGGCCAGGGCTCACCTGGAGCTTTACCACTGCAGTTACTGCAGGTACACTAGTGGGATTCTTTTTGCTGGGACATCTAAGGACCCCAGTTCGGTGCCCATTGGCTTTACAATCATGGCACCAAGACGTCTTAGGATTCCCAGTTCTTACCCTAATACCTACCCTTAGACTGTGTATTGGCTCAGGGCCCACCCTCCTGAGCAGGGTTTTAGGATCCTTGAGAAGAGTCTTTGCTTTTATTTTTAGACTGATCACCATCTTTTCCTTGGGGGGGGGCTTAGCAACCCCTTTCTTTTGGTCCCCCTCTTCACGAGCTATCTTGATTACCCTTGCCTTGACCCAGTAGTCTGCCTGTTTCCCGAACTCTTGAGGAGAAAATAGACCTAGGTATACCAGGTATGGAAGTAATTTGTCAGGAAATTGATTAATCAATAGATGCTATTTCATAATAAGATTAAAAAGCCCAACGTTGCTGTGCACATTGTTACCTTTTAACCAGCCATCTAGTGTTTTCAATGAGAAGTCTACAAAATATATCCAGGTCTGATTCAGGGGTTTTCCAGTCTCCCTGAGCCTGAACCTGTATTCCTCAGTGGGCAGTCCAAATCCCTCAATGGGGGTATCCTTCATGAGGTCATAAGACTCAGCATCTTTTTCATTCAGTGTCAGGAGCCTATCCCTACACTTTACTGAGAAAAGTTTCCAGAGAAGAGAGACCCAATACTTTTGGTTGTGTTGCTTCATTTTACAAGCCCTCTCAAAGGCTGTAAACAATTTGGAGGTATCATTGCCCTCTGTGTATTTGGGGACTATCTCTTTGGGGATCTTAGGGTCAAAAGATTCTTCTTTGGCCCTATTTATTATTGTACTGCCACCAGAGATGGATTTTAAGCCCATCTCCGCTCTTTCTTTCTCTATAACCAGGATTTTAGCTTCTAAATCCGCCCTCTTGGCTAGTCTCTCGAGATCAAGATCCTCCTCTGGGAGGGCTTCTCTCCCGGAGAGAGCAAGCTCTAAGCTCATCTCCTGTCCATTTTCTCCATCCTGACCCTCAGGGGGAGCAATGTCATCCTCTGGGTGGTCTTTCTCATACTCCGCCAAAAGTTACTGAAGCTTTGTCTTGGTAAGAGATGAGCCTGTTTCGATTGTATACGTTTTAACAGAGGGTCTTTAGCTGCTGCATTGAAAGCGGCAGATAAGAGGTCAGGTTGAGCTCCTGAACCAGATACCCTGCAGAAGACATTGTTACTAAAGCTGGGGCATTTTTATAAAATGACAAACAATTCTAAAATAAACGTTTTGGCCTGGTATACTGTTTAAATTCTAAACCGATTCACTATGGGACTTAACACAAGGCCCTAACAGCTAGGTTTTAAACCGTTTAGAAAAAAATCGAAATTAGAAAATAAATGCTTTTTACTAATGACAATTTTAGATTTCTTAATGGAATCACATATTAACCAAGTGGTACAGCAGATGTCAAGCCTTGTATCCCACTGCTGCACCACCAATGAGGGTAGTTGGCTCTTTATATGATATACCAAATGAGGTATATTGTGCAAAGAGTCCAGGGGTTCTCTTCTTAGTGGACAGGGGCTTGCTTTAGCAATCCCAAGGTGCTCTGCTAGGAGTAGTGTGGTCAAACAGCCGTAGGCTTATCAGAGAGGATTGTTATTCATTTGCAAATACACGATAGTCAACAAATGATGCACACTAAACAATAAGGATATCCACACCAATTTATATAAATACCACGTATCCTGTGCAAGTACTTTGTGCAATAGAAATACATTTGCATTTAAAAGTCGATACTTAGTGCGTTTGTTAGAAGCTGCAATGTTATCCAATGTAAGGAAAAACAAGTACTGTATTCAGGTACAGCACAGCAACTTGTGAGACCAAACTCCTGGACTTTAGGTGAGTCTGGGGCAAGGTCCAAGGCAGCATCAGCAGGTGGTCACCTCCAGCGGCACTAGGACTGCCAGTAGCAGTGGTGCAGTACAGCATCAGGTGACCAATGGGGATCGGTCTGCGGGAAAAGAAGCGGGAAAAGATGCTGCAGGTTTCGACTGCAAGGCCATTCGGGCTGCACCAATAGGAGGGTTCAAGTCTTGCGATGATACAGGATGTGGGGCACTAGTGGTCCTCTTCTCCTCTGGCCAGGGTGGCTGGTGCAGAGGGTCTTTGAGGTGTCAGGTTTCTTTGTTTGGGAGCACTCGAGGTTGAGGGGAGCTTAATAACCGAGGCTGCAGGTGATGTCAAGGAGTTCAGGAGGGGGGAAACCAAAGTGAACCCTGTCTTTGGAGGGCTTGGAGACTACGCTGACACAGTTGGCCCACTTTGACACTGGCTGGGGGGCTAAGGTGCAGTGGTACTTGGCGGCGTTGGGTTTTGGCGGTTCCAGAGTCCACAAGGTTTTTCTTGGGGGGCCTGAAGGATACAGGGGAGCAGTTCCTCTGCTCCACAGGAGTTCTTGAGTCTTTATTGAAAGCAGGCTATCCTCCCAGGCATTAGAGGCATGACAGCTGCAGGACCATATGACTTGGGAGTAGGTTCGACGGGGAACAACAGATAGGTTGGCAGCGCTGGTGACAAGTGTGTTGCTCTTCTTCAGTCTTCTGCTTTCTAGGCTCTTCAGTGTCCTTCTTTTTCGTAGGTTGTCAGGATCTTCTCTTTGGGTGCCAGGGTCTTACAACGAACCAGAAATGCCAGGTAAGATGAATAAGCTTTTATTCATATAAAGTCTGAGCCATCAAGCAGAGCAGCTACAAGGAACACAGGAAAGACACCAACTGACAAAGTTGGAATTCCTGACACGGAACTCTCACGCAGGGAGATTCTGGGCCAAGGACATTCCATAAACAAGCACAGAATACAACATTGGTCTTCCCCAAAAACAAAAACAAGAAAAACAATAATCCATACAGGATGGATGAAAGAAACGAGGGAGGAAGAAAAGGGGAAGAAAGAGAGTGAGAATAGAAAAGGCAAGGAAATAGAACAAGAGAAAAATATAAATATAAAGAAATGAAACAAGAGCGAAGTAGAAACAAACTAATAAATATAACCATTCTATTTTCTATAACGAAGAGGAACACTCCTAGCTCGAGCGCTGCGCCTAAAATTCCCTTAAATACTGAATTTAGGGAGTTCGGGGAACATAGGATAGTAGCCAATAGGCTATCTACCCTGGGGGTCACTATGCCCCGTACATGACCACTTCCAGTGAGAATAGCCCTGTCCCAGGATTCCTAAGTTTGCCATCACCAAAATGACTAATTCTGAAAAGTTGCCTTCACTTCAGGTAGCCTACTTTAGGAGTGGTACTAGCCTGAGGGTGGACACGCCTATCGAACTAGCTAATTTTTCCACCTGTCCAGATGCCAAAAGGACTCTGGACAAAGGGGGTCAGCTTCCTCTCCTGTGAGAAAAGCCAAATTCACATACCAAAGGCGGTGCACTTCTTGCAGCTAACCCTGTCTTGAAATGCTAATCTCTAGGTCATCCTGTGGGAAGGGCCGGAGTAGGCTTGGTTCCTGGCCTCCTGAGAGCAAAGGCCTACAGGGGCAGAAACTTGACTCTGGTGGCAGGCTGGCGATAACCAGTCAGTCAGCACACCAGAAGCTGATAGCTTTTCATGGGGCACCTCTAAGGTGTCCTCTGGGTGTTTTTATCAATAAATCCAACACTTGCATTAGTGGGGGTTCATTAATACAAGATGTTTGTTACCAAACATCTCTGTTTTCAGTGAAGCAATCATGTAGCTGGGGAACTTGTTTTCACCAGTTTCCAGCACATGTACTCAAAATGGCTTCCATGTTCACTTGTACTGGCAGCTCATGCAGATGTGTCCTCATATGTAGTAAAGTAAAACTTGTCTTAGGGCTGTAAGGGTGACGTATCTATACTGCGTAAGGTGTCTGTGGACATGGCACACAGGGATGTATGCCTTGTCATGTTTTCACTATTTTCCACACCAAGACACGCAGCCTGCACTGGTAGTCTGTATGCATTTGGTAAGCGGTCCTTTGGGGTGGCACAATTCATGCTGCATCCCTTAAGGTCCCTCTGTAGCCTCCTTGCACTACGTACCAGTGGTACCACTTACTAGGGAATTACAGGGAGTGCTAAAGGTATTGCAAATTGGGGTACAATTGCACAGTTTTTGGGAAAGAGATCTGGCACTGGGGACCTGCTTAGCAGGAACTCAGTACACTTCAAGGTCGAAATCACATCAAATGGCAGGCAAAAGTGGGGGTGACAATGTCAAAAACTGCCCCTTTCCTTCTAATCTGATCACCCTACCTCTGCAGGAGAAAGCAGTAGAGTGACAATAGGGAGTGACGCACGGTGAAGGTGAATGGACTCACTAGAATCCTTAAAAAAAAAGTCTCCCCTTCTTTCCACAACATTTCAAGAAACACTGCTGGGT
Organism: Triturus cristatus; assembly: GCF_964204655.1. Classification (NCBI taxonomy): domain Eukaryota; kingdom Metazoa; phylum Chordata; class Amphibia; order Caudata; family Salamandridae; genus Triturus; species Triturus cristatus. Next base: position 967,799,060 of record NC_140589.1, read on the forward strand.
ATGTCTTCCTGCTAACTCTCCTCATGCACCTGAAGGAATTGTGTACATTGAGGCATACACATTTTTTAAATTCCCCCCCAAACTCCCCTGACAAATATCCAAACCATATTGGGCCCGAGGAAGATCTCACCAAACTATTGTCCCCAATATGGAGATCGACATGTGGAAGCCATAATAAGAACCATCTAAGTGACATCTTGAACCTTTAGGTTATCTGCATAAAATTAAAAACCCACACACTTACATATCATTTGGACACCACTATAGTACCTCGTTTGGCACCACATTGACTGGAATATTCACCTAAAAGATTTTGGTTAGGTGTCAAATATTTACTGAAGAACATCTAACTACTTCTATTTATGAGTAAGGAAACACTATTTGTTTTGATTGTTGTGTAAAAAATTGTTATCGCAGTAACTACACACATTATTGTTCCCCCCTTTTTAATATGATAATCCCATCTTCATATTTTCCTGCAGTAAATCGAATGTTATTAACAGTTTTTTTCACCTGAAAGACTGGCAACTTTAAATGCATGGATCAGTTTGTGTTCTAACAATTGTCATTGTCTCAACATGATGAATAAAGTCTGTATGTTCAGTACACAAAAAAGTGTTGAGTATTTATAGCTTTTGAGGGTCCTGCACATGATGATAATGAGTATAAATCTGTGCCAGTGCAAATACTTGTTTGTGGTAAGGAGGGCAGTATCATCTGCATAAGACGAGATACGCACTCACCAGATCCAAACTTAGCAGAGGGACTGTAGTGTTCCTCAAATTCTTAGCTAAAAGGCTCAAGTAAGAAGGGAAATAACACATGTAGGAGAGCCATTTCCCGTGGTAAGCTCCCTTCTAGAGATCTAAATGTCTGCACTTCATACCAAAAAGTGCAATGGGAGTGATATAGAGAACCTAAACCTTCTTAATACGTAGTTCTGGTATTCTGAATTGGGGTAATAGGGCCCAAAGATATGGCCATCCTATCACGTTAAATGCACTCTTGGAGGCTAAAAGATTCACAGAAAACATATTGCCTAATAACAGTGCAACATTATTCATGGCCTAGAGAATTTATTTGACAGCAATGTCTGTGTCTCACTATTCATCGGTCATGTACCACCAAATCTATTTTGTGTTAATGTTCTTCTGTATCACATGATACTATATGCAACACTTTTGTAAGATAAGATGTAACATGTTGTAAAAACTAACTAAGCAAATACAATCATTTTGCTTATCATCATCTGTGGAGACTAAATGAAGTAGTAACATAAGAATATTGGGTAGATGAAAAAGGAAAATAAGTGGTCAGGCTTATAGTAGAGATTGACTTTTAGGTACTGAATAGTGAAGTGACTTTGTATCATAATGTGGGGTGTTTGCATTGAACTAGGAATTCAGCCTATATGGTTGACCATTTCATTGTAAGACTTCAAGATTTTACCAGTGTATTAAATATGTAAGAGAGAAGTCATCACATATCCATAATTCTTATACTAACCATGGAAACTAAGCATTTGTATGTAACTAATAGCGACCACCGATGACATTCAAATCATCCTGGATCAAAGAGAAACAGCAGCCTTCATCCTGCTCGACCTCTATGTAGCCTTCCCAGACACCCTCATGAGAGGTCTCCATAAGATTGGCATACAAGGATTCGCTCTCAAAAGGATCTGTTCCATCCTCACGAGAAGAACCCAAAGGGTCAGACTGCCACCCTTCACATCTGAGACCAAGACACTGATTTGAAGAGTCCCATAGGGATTGTCCCTCAGCCCCACCCCTTTCAACATGTACATGACACCACTCGCCAGCATCATCCAATAACAAGACATCCCTGTCATCTCCTACACCGATGATAGCCAACTGACCCTCTCACTGGAGCACAAAATAACCCTGGCAGAACCAACTTCATCAATTGCATGACCATGGTAGCAGACTGGATGCAAACTAACTGCCTGCAGCTCAGCTCTGACAAGAGGGAAGTCCTGGTCTTCCACAACAAGACTTCCCCATGGAACTCCACCTGAAGGCCGTTGGAGCTAGGACCAACACACACACCCACAGACTATGCAAGAAATCTAGGGATCATCCTAGACTACAAGCTCAAAACTACATCTCAAGTCAAACTAGTTGCACCTCCTGGTTCCACATCCTAGGCATGCTGCGAAAAATCTTCGCAGGGTTGCCTCACAATACCAGATGGACCGTCAAGCAAGCACTCCTCACCAGCAGGCTGTACAACGGCAACACTCTCAACAGCAGAATCTCAAAACAGCTCCTCACAGACTCCAGACCATCCAGAACACAGCTGCAAGGCTCATACTTGACCTCCCATGCCACACCCACATCACACTGCATCTAAGGAAGCTTCACTGACTCCCCATTCACAAGCGTCATCAATTCAAGCTTCTCATGCACACATAGAAAGCCTTATCCAACACAGGACCAGAATACCTGAACAGCTGAATACACTTTCACCAACCCACCAGACACATACACTCTGCCTCGCTCTCACTCGCACACATTCCCCACATCCACAAAAGCAAAACTGGAGGTTGGTCATTCTCCTACATACCACCCATGACACAGAGCGACCTCCCTCAACAAATCAGAGCCTCCTCCTCACTTCTTCAGTTTTGCAAGAGCTGAAGACCTGGCTCTTCGTATGAACACCGTAGAGACCACAAACATACATACCTGCCAAAGTGCCTGGATGACCTCTTGGGTGATTAGTGCTCTATACAAATCAATATAACATAGCATAGCATAACATAACATAACATAACGTCTGAGTCCTTGAATGATGTAAATTCTTGAATTCTTAGATTGTTCATTAACCACAATAGATATCCGGACAGCCTTTGCGTTATTCTCTGTTCAGATATAAGAGGCACATTTAATCACATTTGTCATAAACCTTCACAATAGGATAAGTAGTTCTGTGGGAAAAAGGCTGCACTCTTCTAGAACTAAAAGCTCTAGTTGGGACCCTGTGGATAAAGGCCATGTGGGACAAATTTACATCGAGGTAATGAAGCAAAAGAAGATGTGTACTACAACTACAGCATGTGAAAAGCTGAAACCAACAATTGTTGATAAGCTATAAAACTGTTCTGATCTGTTGTCACTAAAGGAGAAAAGAATAGAGAATATGCTTGTTCTGCATCAACTTTAGATCAGACTGTCTTCTTTCCATAACTTATCTGATTGATTAATTCTCATTTTAGGATTAACCCTAAAGCTCCACAGTATTCCTAGCTCAGGTAAACCTCTTAAGAAAAATCAAGACTCGCAATTTATAATCTGCTCATGGATCGACGATGGTGTGGATAGGCATCCAGCGGCAATTTAACTACCGACATAAATAATCCCCATGTGACCTGCTTTAAAAAATCGTGGAAAACGACACCTTACAACTGATCTAATTTTACCTCGTATAAACTATTAGCCACAAAAAACTCTACAGGCTGTCGGAGCGGAGTTCTCATAACCTTGATCAACAACAAATTAATAATGAAATCTTCGATGATTGGACCAAAATCAAAATATATCCTGATAATCTCTTTGGAAGACTCCTACTGATAAAAAAACGTAATACTAAACATATCATTTTCCCCCACTCTACTACCGTGTGAAGGGAGCTGATATTGATATTGTGTGTCATACGGTAGCACAGTGTGAGTTCGTAGGTCTGCTACCCCCTCATGATGAGGGAGAGCGTAACTGATGGCCGTGGACCTTGATGCTTTATTTTTAACCTCTGAAGTGCAAAGTGTCTATCAGTGATGCTCGGCAGAGAGTGGGGTAGGATCAGCAGTCTCACTGACCTCATCCCACTTTGTAACGAGGTAGCGAGGTAGGGACTGCTGCCTCATCTCATTGTCTGACCCATATTGGGATCAGTCAATTTGAGGAGGCAGCAGTCCAGTAGCGGCTGCTACCGAACTCAGGTGGTGGGATGGGGGCAAGGGCAATAAAGCCACTTACCCGTGATGGCCGTTTGGCCGCCGCCTCTCCTCCGTCCTCTTCTTTCTGCTTCATTCCTGCAGCAGGATACACGAAGCAGCAGGAAGCACCCGGCTCCCAGGCTCCTAATTGCCAATCACAATGCTGAAATGCAGCATTGTGATTGGTCTGAGCGCTGTTGATCGGCACTCAGCCAGGGAATAGGGGCCTGGGCATGTTCTCCATGCAGGCTGTGCTGCAGCCTGCAAGGAGAATATGGGAAGTGCGCATGACTGTTTTGGGCAGCCAAAGAGGGCTAACCAAACAGTCATGTGCACTTAGGAGTGGGCAAACCACTCCTTCCCTGCTCCTCTGCCCTCAGATAAGCCCCAACCCACCCAGAAAGCTGCTGCAGCAGAAGGCAAAATAAAATGATAAAAATGCGAGTTATTATAATTTTGTTTCCTGTTGCGACATCATTGCATTATTGATCTTAAATAAATGATGCATTCATATTTTGGACGTTGGAGTGGTTTCTTACAATGGTAGTTAATATCAAGAAGAATAAAGACAACTGCTGGGCTGCAATTCAAAATCACTTATTTCTGAAATCAACGTGCCTCCCCAAATCTTTTTTCTTTGCTTGTATAGTTTTAGATCTATTGAAAGTATCTTTTGCAACGGTTTAAGAATACAATACTAATATGCATGTGTTCCATAAGAATGATTTTAGTATTTAAAATGTAAAGTATGTGGATAGAAAGGAATAGTTATGTATGTAAATTGGTTTGAAATGTAAAAAAAAATGTGAATTGATCAATGGAATGCAATGATGATGGTCAATCTGGGGCATGGGACAGAACCATGATGAATTTTCATCCACTGGACATTGTTTGTCATCTTGAACATATAGCAAAGACGTCTTCATATGACTCCCTGGAAAAGGCAAGTTAGATTAAATCTAGTGCTTTTAGCTTGCCCATCAGAGCTTGGATGTGTTACATGACCTCTCCCTTACAGGTAATTTCTTAATAACGTGCACTGCAAACAGTTCCATATGAGCAGGTTCATTGGAATTAAGCGAGTGTGTGGCTGCAGCGATTTCCGCATAGTTATGGATTTTCTACATTCACCACATAATCCATCATCTGCCGCATAATCTGCACATTTTACCAAAAAAACTGTTTCTAGCTCAAATGGTTTAAAATTCACAAAAAATACATTGACACGTGTTGCTGCACACTGGAAGACCCTTGCAAAGCTGGACTGGTCACCTTTCTGTTGCCTGTTGCTATATTTGTGAATTAAAATGGTACTAATGAGGTGCAACCAATGCCCAGACAGTGTTACCAAGTTTAACAAGCATTTGCAATGCAATAGGTCTTGCATTTGCCAGAGTTTGAGCTATTGGCACTGTAAATGACAATGCTTTTTATTTATGTTTTGTTTTTCAAAATTGATAAATAAAATGGCATTGTTATTTACAATGCCAATCACTTAAACTTGTGCAAATGCGAGACCTATTGAATTGTAAATGCTTGTTCTTGAACTTATTTCTATGTGATCCCCCCATGGTATATAGAGTAGCCCATTAAGGGGCTGTGTTTTTCGCAGTCACAAAATGGCTGCCAAGTACTGCTGAGTGCGGGGCAAATGTGTGTTTTTGTTAGATGAGGCTGTACGAGGCATAAAGATGGGGTGATAATGAAAGAGGCTTTCTTAGCATAACCCTCAGCAGATACTTAAAAACATCACGAATACCACATCAGCGCCATACTACATGGAAGCCACATTCCGCCAGTGCCCAGAAGCTGTGTGACCCCTATATTTAAATATAATCTGTGGATTAAGGCTGCACTAAGGGCTTATAGAAAACATTACTGATGAAAATAAACTATGCAGAGGTCTCAGCCTCATAGCAGCGAGCCGCTGGATGCGCATCATTATTAATGGGAAGAAGGCGTGATCTGGGAGAACGCAAGTTCCTGGCTGTGAGTGAAAAAGATGAAGGAAGCCATTTACCTAATTGCATCCCCGCACCCAGACTCTCAACTCCGTGGTGGGAAAGGACGCAGACAGTGACCAGAAGCGCTGGCATCTGCAGCCCAGGTAGCACGACCCGCGCCATCGAGTTCGCCAGTTTGTGAAGCAGCCCCGGCGCAGGAAACAAAACTAAACAATTTACCTATTTACCCATTTACCTATTTGAGTGGTGGTCTTTAAAACGTCAGAACAAGCACAAGCATTCAGTTTATGGAAGTGAAGCGGGATGGCAGTTTTCTTAGAGTGATTTTGTATGAGTAACATCCTGGCAATAAGAAGGCAATTAGAAAAGCAGTCTGCAGTCATGTCGTGTTGAGATCCTGATTTGCAGAATTGATGCAAATGGAACTTAGTACTGCAAACAATCTGCTGGTATGTGGACTGTTCCTATTACCAAGTTTTACTGGATGAAAAGGGTGGGTCTAAAGAGGTGACCATGCAAAATGCAATGAATACCCGCAAGGTTTTAAATATGCTGGTATCAACAAACACTGTTCACGTTGTTTATTACCCTGCAAATTCACACAAAAGTACTCTACAGAAGTATATTTCCTTGGTTGGAAAAGAAAGGGGCACCCTCATATCCCATTGGGGTGTATGAAAAGGTTTTGTCCTCATGGTGCTTTATTCTTATGGGCAAAACAAGTGTGTATGCAGCTAATGTCACACTTACTCGGTGTCCGCAGGTCATTTGAGTGTGAGTCCACTTACAAATAAACAAGGCTGCAGACACACTACTGGGGTGTTTTGTGAATCTCCAAAAAATAAGGCGAAAACCATAGGTATAAATCTATGATGGCTAGATTACCCGCTTTGTCCTAAGTGTTATTAAACCATGCCATAAGGACCATGAAGCTGAATCTGTGGCGTGTAGTGTACTGTACTGGTGGTTTACATGTGTGTGGTCTTGTTCCCTCGTGCTGCCAGCGGTTTCATTTCTTTAAGCATTACATAAAGCAGCTCATACAACTTTAAACATTCGGTGGTTAAAAGTGAGATACTATCACTTTCATGACCTGCATTTGTGCCTGCACGTCACTAGTGGTTCAAGAATAGTCTGTTCTTTCGCACTTCTGCCTGCCTTTGCTAGTCTTGCTTGTGCAGAAGTAGTGTTTTCAAGTTACCGCGGAATGTTGCTGGATTATCGCATAACTCACACAGAGATTTTAAGGATGGGATGGGTTTGTGTGGGTGTATTCGTCAGGCGAGCACGCAAGTTCCTGGCTGTGAGTGAAAAAGATGAAGGAAGCCATTTACCTAATTGCAGCCCCGCACCCAGACTCTCACCTCCGTGTTAGGACAGGACGCAGACAGCGACCAACAATACTGGCATCTGCAGCTCAGGAAGCATGACCCGCACCATCGAGAAGCTGTGGCAGAGATCTTCAGGACGGGAGGGGTTTGCGTGGGTGTATTCTTCGGGCCAAGCCTCCTTCCACCAGTTTGTGAAGCAGCCCCGGCGCAGGAAACAAAACTAAAGAATTACAAGTTGTTCAGCATATATAATTTGGAAAAAACTCAGCACATGTAGCATCTGAGAATCAACACGAGGAGGTGGCTCAAGGTATAACGCTACTGACTTTGGAGCTGGAGAACAGAGTTCGAGCCTGGGGTGGGCTGTATCACTTAATCACATACAAACAAGTAGTCCCTAAATGAATACATAACAGCCAGCAGAGAAACTAAACTGTAGTTGGTTGGTGCTGCTTCTTGTAAAACAGAAGTGACGTATCGGACCACCATATAATCAATCAGTGAGATAAGAAGAGCAATGTCAGATTTAACCAATGGCAAGCGACAAAACAAATAGAAACTAAATGGGTTTCACCACTAATACTGATTATTTGAGTCATCGTAGAGGCAGCGCATGCGCTGCCTATGCGAGACCTAAAAATGACTAAATAATGGAGTAATACTATTACAAAATGTACCATTTATGCCGCATAATTTGGCTTTTCTTGCTGCATAATTTACTTAATCCTGCTGCATAATTTGGCCCTCTCCTGCCGCATAATTCCAGTGGCCCTGCTTATGAGGTCCTTTACTAGTTGGCTATGAAATGGTCTGGTAATTCTTCCCTCACCTCATGGAGCTGGAGTTACCAATACTGTGGGAATCAGTAATACTGGGGAAGGGGTAACACTGCAGTATCAGGAGTAAGGCTCCTGGTTTTCCGTTTTTAAGGATTTTTACAGATAAATGCATTTATTTTCAAAAGTGTAAATACAGAAAATTGGGCTTCTTTTAAGGGACTCTATGCTGTCTTTCATGAATTATAGAGAAACAGCTGAGCAGATGGACAACAAGGGAAATTAAAAAAACAGAATGCAATTTCATTAAATAATAAATTTGTGGTATATAATGCTAATGTTTACCAGTGGATGTTTTGTTATATAATAGTTGGCAGCTGAAATAGCTAAAACAGAAAGATATCAAAATATTAGTGCACGTCAATCAGTTAAATAAATATGGAAATGTACAGTTTTACAACTTCATTTACCCGCAAAACACAAAATAAAAATTGATAAATACAGATAAAGTCGGCAAAAAATCAATATGGATAAATACAGATGGAAATGCTAAAAAAAAAACAACAACAAAAAAAACATAAAACCGGGATCCCTAATCAGGAGTTATTCCCTGAGGGTCCCCTTAGACTTGGAGAATGTCTGAAGGTATAAGGAATACTGCACTTGAATCCCCCAGATAGTTCCCATTTTCCATTGGCATTTCATCTGGATACTTTACCGTAAACTTTCAGAAGAAGCAGTGTGTTAAACGCTTCCGACCAAAAGTGTTTTGCAGGGTTTATAATCCTGATGTGCCTGGTAATTCTTACCACCAGTCCTTTCAGGAGTACTGGGCTTCTCATAAATGAGGGCCTCTGATTTTTATTGAAGGTATCTGAGCATATCATTTCATGGTGTTACCGCGCCTACATACATCTTCGAGGCTCATTGCCACTTCAGCGGTAAACTGATGCAGCAAAGCTACACCCAGGATTGTCGATACTGCTTGGTTCCGGTTGGTGTGCTATGCCTGCATCATTCCGAGTTGCACTCCTTAAAATTGGGTTTGCGGCCCCCAGGGGAAGTAAGGTTGGCAGACCAGTCTTCCCCTTGGGTGTTTGCGCGAGACTTGCAAGAGTGTTAGATAGTGGTTAGGGGTGGGTTTTAGGGGAGGGGTTAAGGTTAGGGTTTATAGGGGGCAGGAGAGGAAGTTTCATCCTCTTAAAAAAAAAAAAATTGTACTTGTATAGCGCACTGCTGCCCCAGCGACAGGGCGTCCTGGCGCTTGTACTCATACCTCTGTGGAACCCTTCCTGGCTTTCCCTGTGAAATGTCCACTCCTGGGCACCCCCTAGGTGAAGCCAGGCATCCCCAGCGCTGTTAGGGCCGTTGTGGAGATTAAGCAAGCTATTGCCCAGAGTTGCAGAGTGGGACCCATGATTAGAGTAGGCACCGAGGCGAGAATTATCAGGTCCGAGGAAATTGAGCCCAAAACCCACCGAGGTGGGAATTGAACCCTGGTCCAGGGCCAGATCTTTGCATCAGGGTCTGCCGCTCTAACCATTGAGCCACACTTCTCCACTTCTCTTCCTGCCCCCAGCACCATTAGGGAAGGGTCAAAAGTTGGACCACCCTCCCGCCCTACATGTTTTTAGGAGTGGGGAACGGGTATTTGCCCGGATTAGCGTGCCAGTTTAGGACAGGTTGAGAGAGGTGTTAGCAGTACTTTGGAGGGGTGGGGAGTCTATGACGGGCATCCCCACCCCTCCGGGGAGGGGGACACAGGTGCATGATGGGGATGCGGCATGCAAGAGTGCGATGGGTGGAGATGCTGTAGGAGGTTGAAAGATAAGTGAGGAAGTGAATGGAATAAGGGAAGAAGTCGCTGAGTGAATCGGAAGAGAGTAACTGGAGTGTGGGAATGGATGATGGATGAAAGACCTGAGGTTGGGGGGATTGCTATGTGTTTATAATGTTTTTTGGTTTAATATTGTTGTCAACCTTGTCCTAATAAATGGCCTTTTACGCTAACATACAGCGTGGAGTGGTTATTGCGCGAAGCACAGTACTGCATGTTTTTGGTTTCAGAGGTGCAAAATACAGAATATTTCAGTTTTTTTATTCTCACACGAGTCCTGTCTGGTTTTACCTGGCGAAAATTGCGTGGGTAAAAATCTACAGGTGTGGTGACGTACAGCGATGTTTGAGATTCCAATTCTGCGGCTAATGTGAACGGAATTCTGGAGGGAATGAGAATGAGGCCATATGGGACTCGTTTTCACATCCGCATAGTGCCAATATCGGCAACATTCCTCAGTTCTCATACAGCAACATACATAAATAAACTACAAGACACCTTGTTAGTGGAGAAAATTGCTGCAGGTTTATTTGCATAACAAATATGCCAATATGGTGGGTTATTTTACGGACGATCCAAGGGCAGGCTAGCCCCTATGCCGCCTGCCCGCCTGATGACCCAAATTACACCCTGGCTGTCGCCAATTGGTGGTTACCAATTTTGGGAGGGGCCACCCCTCCCATCAGTGGACCACCAGTCCATGCCCTTACTCACGCCCCCCAAAAGGTGGGCGGAGTGTCCCAGGCAGCCGCCGGTTGCTCAGACCCACAACTGCCTGTAGGATTAACGGGGCACCGTCTTTCTTCCAGGGGACAACGCTAAGACATCCCTGGGTATCCTTGGCTTAGCACCCTTGTTGTGCTGCTGCATATAGTACCCTTCTGTACCTTGCAGACTCTGGGTTGCCCTGTAATTCCTCCACAGCTTTTGGGGTGGCCACCGTCACAACCAGGGCCCCCCACCAAGGTAGGCATCTTTACCTACATCCTGCTGATTACCGGGCCTCTCCCAGGTCCAGCCAAAACAAGTCCAAGCCCATACAGGACCGGAGGCCAGCATGCCCCTTCTGGACAGGTGCCCCCATCCTTTCTAAACTCCCTGTGGACTTTAGACTGATAAAACCCCAAACCCCTCTGTTCAGTGATGGATGCATAACTTACACCAGGGGGAATTCAATTCTGGCAGCAGCACCCTCCTACCCTGGAAAGTCAAATCATTGCCTCCCAGCTGTCAGACCCCAGTGGTGAGAGGGGAGACACACCCCCCCTGCCCGGGCCACTCCTTCTACAGAAGCTGTTCCAGTGCCTGCACAATTAAACCACCCCTCCCTGGGTGGCTTACGGCTGGCTGTCCCCTTAAATGCCTTGGAATTCCCATCGCCCCACCTGTTAGCATGTCCTGCTGAGTCTGCAACTCGGAGGGGGACCCAGTATCCGTGGTACCCGCCTGGCCCAGCCCTTCATGTATATGCACCCAGGATGACCTAAAACAAATAGTTTGGTGTTGGTTCAAGGTTAACATTGCCTGGCTGAAGAGCAATACCTTTGACAAGCCACTCCTGACAATAGGTGCCAATGTGGGTGGAAGTAAGAGTTATCAAGCCCACCTTACTTCCTCTCACCCAGTTATCTGTGTATAGCACTTGTCGGAGTATGTCCATCGCATTCACCAGTCACAACGCTAGATGACGCCTTGCCCTCCCAAACTTCTGCTAGTATACCAGGGAGCAGACAGGACAGTGTGAACCAGGGGGAACCATATGTCTAAAAACCTGCCCTTTTTTTAATACTGGGAATGCAAGAGTTCTTTAATACTTTGTAGCCCATTTGTGCTTAACCCAGGGGTTTCCCCAATCTTATGGACCATAGCACGCTCGTTGGATGACAACTTCCACAATTTGCATGGCTGCCAGCCAAGGCTATGGGGCGGGAGAATTTGCACCTGTCATTGTTACTCCACTCAATGGTACTTGTTTCATCGACCTCAGAAGGATGAACTGCTCAGTGGACCTACCAGGATCTGAACCTGTGACCAGCGGTCGAACCCAAGCCTCTTTCAGTTCTGACGCTCCACCTGCCTGTGAACTTGAATCCAAGGGCAGACTTCAGGCACCATAACCCATACTTGGACATGCCTGAGCTAGAAACACACATCTAAAAGGCCGGCTAACCACCTACATTGCAGTCCGAATGTTCGCTGACTACTCCCAACGCAAATTCGCTTAACTGAAGCAACTGGTAACATGCCAACAATTTCATCAATTTAACCGTAACTATGACTGCAAAATGTGCTCTGGTAGTAGTCCGTATTAGTGCTCCATCCCCTCCATATCAGCACTAACAAGGCAACCCGCACCCACTTGGGAATGGCACACTCACGCCCCAGCTGACAGAAAGTGCCTATTCGCGTGTAGCCCATGACCTTACGTTTATCACTGATGGTATACCAGGATTACGTAGAAAATTAGCTGGCTCTACTGCTGAGTGCACTTTGCACCATCACATGTATGTCTTTGCCTATTCAGTTTCTGGCTGCAAAGTGTGATGACATTGCACGCCCCAATCCCAGGCGAAATAAAAGGAAGCTTTACTGCTACCCATGTGAGCCGCTGCTGGTGCAAATGCTGGTCCAAATAACACCGGTAAACTAGATGCTGTGCTATAGCATTAGAGGGCCATTGCAGCACTTTATTAAATTCCATGGCTAACCTACTCACAGTATGGCTGAGACAAGAGCGGCAGAAAATGTAAAGCCCAAAGAGATGATCGTTAGATAGACCCAACAGGGAATGATCCTGTGAAATGAGGTGGGGACCACCACTACCACACCCCGCCTGTGAATCAGTCCCGGTTTACTTAGCCGTGTACAGTAGTGTAGCCACAATTCGCCGGCCTCTAACCTGTGCAGTGTCCTGTTCTGTGCAATCCCCCTCATGCTTCCACTGGGCACCTCTGCCTGATGTGCATGACCTAGGTACCTAGTCCCCTTGCATGGTGGCCTGCCAGTGAGACAGTACATCACATACCCCATAAGTACCGCTACCTGCCTTAGCTAGAATCTAGCCTGGTGTCCCTTCATGCCCAGATACACCAAGTGATAATGGCTGTACTCTTGTCAATTGACCTGACCACACATCAAACCCACAGAGACAAGATGCCGCCTGTTAACCTGCCCCAAACTCGGTGGAAACAACAAATGAGCAGGATCTGACATAAATGAGGGGATCCCTAGTTGGACTTGAAAAACTTTGTACTGCCCAACCCGATGTGCCCCTTGGAAAGATACCACAACCGCTTTAGATTTAAGCCTCACCAAGCACAATCTTTTATCCTTGACCTACCACCAACATAACGTGTATTTGAGCGCGCTGTCACCCTAGGGGTCTGCTGGCTCAGCGGAACACCCACATGTGCAAGCTAGCCACCACCGTCTGTAAAAGCATGCCAACCCATATAGTGTTTTACTTCCCTTTGCTCAAGGGGGGGCAGTCCTTTCTAGAGGTGTGTGTATTGAACAACAAGTGTCCTGGAAGCTATGATTTGAGTACAAATGTCACTACTTCATAGTACCTGGTGTGGTTAATAAAACTAATAACGGGTCTAATAAATCCATCAGACATCCTCCACTTACTTTAGGCGTGGTGGATTGAGGAGATCCAGTGAAATATGGAAGATATCTCCATAGTTGGCAGGGTATGCTCAGACGTGAGACCCTTGCTCACTTTGCCACTGGATTCAAGCAAGCCTGGCTGAAGACGGCTGAAATGCCAGAAACCGGTCCTAAGAAGCTTGTTTCCGGTCCAGGGAATGCATGGCTTGGCAGTTCGGGCTGGACTGTTCCGATGAGGCACAGGGTCAGACTGATTTGCATATGGCCATGTCTGAACTGGGGTGGCAGAGTGGGCTAAAATACAGTGATGGATCAAACCCAGATCTGTTGACTGGGTGTGAGTGTGTGATTGGTTCTGATGCTCCGTCCATCACCGCCCCCTTTTGTACCGCTTTGTTCGCCATAAGTTGGCAGGGTATGCTCAGACGTGAGTCCCTTGCTCACTTTGCCACTGGATTCAAGCAAGCCTGGCTGAAGACGGCTGAAATGCCAGAAACCGGTCCTAGGAAGCTTGTTTCCGGTCCAGGGAAGGCATGACTTGGCAGTTCGGGCTGGACTGTTCCCATGAGGCACAGGGTCAGACTGATTTGCATATGGCCATGTCTCAACTGGGGTGGCAGAGTGGGCTAAAGAACGGTGATGGATCAAACCCAGATCTGTTGACTGGGTGTGAGTGTTTGATTGGTTCTGATGCTCCATCCATCACCACCCCCTTTTGTACCGCTTTGTTCGCCATAAGTTGGCAGGGTGTGCTAAGACGTGAGTCCCTTGCTCACTTTGCCACTGGAATCAAGCAAGCCTGGCTGAAAACGGCTGAAATGCCAGAAACCGGTCCTAGGAAGCTTGTTTCCGGTCCAGGGAAGGCATGGCTTGGCAGTTCGGACTGGACTGTTCCCGTGAGGCACAGGGTCAGACTGATTTGCATATGGCCATGTCTGAACTGGGGTGGCATAGTGGGCTAAAGAACGGTGATGGATCAAACCCAGATCTGTTGACTGGGTGTGAGTGTTTGATTGGTTCTGATGCTCCGTCCATCACCACCCCCTTTTGTACCGCTTTGTTCGCCATAAGTTGGCAGGGTGTGCTCAGACGCGAGTCCCTTGCTCACTTTGCCACTGGATTCAAGCAAGCCTGGCTGATGACGGCTGAAATGCCAGAAACCGGTCCTAGGAAGCTTGTTTCCGGTCCAGGGAAGGCATGGCTTGGCCGTTCGGGCTGGACTGTTCCCATGAGGCACAGGGTCAGACTGATTTGCATATGGCCATGTCTGAACTGGGGTGGCAGAGTGGGCTAAAGAACGGTGATGGATCAAACCCAGATCTGTTGACTGGGTGTGAGTGTTTGATTGGTTCTGATGCTCCGTCCATCACCACCCCCTTTTGTACCGCTTTGTTCGCCATAAGTTGGCAGGGTGAGCTCAGACGTGAGTCCCTTGCTCACTTTGCCACTGGATTCAAGCAAGCCTGGCTGATGACGGCTGAAATGCCAGAAACCGGTCCTAGGAAGCTTGTTTCCGGTCCAGGGAAGGCATGGCTTGGCAGTTCGGGCTGGACTGTTCCCATGAGGCACAGGGTCAGACTGATTTGCATATGGCCATGTCTGAACTGGGGTGGCAGAGTGGGCTAAAGAACGGTGATGGATCAAACCAAGATCAGTTGACTGGGTTTGAGTGTTTGATTGGTTCTGATGCCCCCTTCCATCACCACCCCCTTTTGTACCGCTTTGTTCGCCATAAGTTGGCAGGGTATGCTCAGACGTGAGTCCCTTGCTCACTTTGCCACTGGATTCAAGCAAGCCTGGCTGATGACGGCTAAAATGCCAGAAACCGGTCCTAGGAAGCTTGTTTCCGGTCCAGGGAAGGCATGGCTTGGCAGTTCGGGCTGGACTGTTCCCATGAGGCACAGGGTCAGACTGATTTGCATATGGCCATGTTTGAACTGGGATGGCAGAGTGGGCTAAAGAACGGTGATGGATCAATCCCAGATCTGTTGACTGGGTGTGAGTGTTTGATTGGTTCTGATGCTCCGTCCATCATCACCCCCTTTTGTACTGCTTTGTTCGCCATAAATTGGCAGGGTATGCTCAGACGTGAGTCCCTTGCTCACTTTGCCACTGGATTCAAGCAAACCTGGCTGAAAACGGCTGAAATGCCAGAAACCGGTCCTAGGAAGCTTGTTTCCGGTCCAGGGCAGGCATGGCTTGGCAGTTCGGGCTGGACTGTTCCCATGAGGCACAGGGTCAGACTGATTTGCATATGGCCATGTCTGAACTGGGGTGGCAGAGTGGGCTAAAGAACGGTGAGGGATCAAACCCAGATCTGTTGACTGGGTGTGAGTGTTTGATTGGTTCTGATGCTCCGTCCATCACCACCCCCTTTTGTACCGCTTTGTTCGCCATAAGTTGGCAGGATATGCTCAGACGTGAGTCCCTTGCTCACTTTGCCACTGGATTCAAGCAAGCCTGGCTGAAGACGGCTGAAATGCCAGAAACCGGTCCTAGGAAGCTTGTTTCCGATCCAGGGAAGGCATGGCTTGGCAGTTCGGGCTGGACTGTTCCCATAAGGCACAGGGTCAGACTGATTTGCATATGGCCATGTCTGAACTGGGGTGGCAGAGTGGACTAAAGAACGGTGATGGATCAAACCCAGATCTGTTGACTGGGTGTGAGTGTTTGATTGGTTCTGATGCTCCGTCCATCACCACCCCCTTTTGTACCGCTTTGTTCGCCATAAGTTGGCAGGGTATGCTTAGACGTGAGTCCCTTGCTCACTTTGCCACTGGATTCAAGCAAGCCTGGCTTAAGACGGCTGAAATGCCAGAAACCGGTCCTAGGAAGCTTGTTTCCGGCCCAGGGAAGGCATGGCTTGGCAGTTCGGACTGGACTGTTCCCATGAGGCACAGGGTCAGACTGATTTGCATATGGCCATGTCTGAATTGGGGTGGCATAGTGGGCTAAAGAACGGTAATGGATCAAACCCAGATCTGTTGACTGGGTGTGAGTGTTTGATTGGTTCTGATGCTCCGTCCATCACCACCCGCTTTTGTACCGCTTTGTTCGCCATAAGTTGGCAGGGTATGCTCAGACGTGAGTCTCTTGCTCACTTTGCCACTGGATTCAAGCAAGCCTGGCTGAAGACGGCTGAAATGCCAGAAATCGGTCCTAGGAAGCTTGTTTCCGGTCCAGGGAAGGCATGGCTTGGCAGTTCGGGCTGGACTGTTCCCATGAGGCACAGGGTCAGACTGATTTGCATATGGCCATGTCTGAACTGGGGTGGCAGAGTGGACTAAAGAACGGTGATGGATCAAACCCAGATCTGTTGACTGGGTGTGAGTGTTTGATTGGTTCTGATGCTCCGTCCATCACCACCCACTTTTGTACCGCTTTGTTCGCCATAAGTTGGCAGGGTATGCTCAGACGTGAGACCCTTGCTCACTTTGCCACTGGATTCAAGCAAGCCTGGCTGAAGATGGCTGAAATGCCAGAAACCAGTCCTAGGAAGCTGGTTTCCGGTCCAGGGAAGGCATGGCTTGGCAGTTCGGGCTGGACTGTTCCCATGAGGCACAGGGTCAGACTGTTTTGCATATGGCCATGTCTGAACTGGGGTGGCAGAGTGGGCTAAAGAACGGTGATGGATCAAACCCAGATCTGTTGACTGGGTGTGAGTGTTTGATTGGTTCTGATGCTCCGTCCATCACCACCCCCTTTTGTACCGCTTTGTTTGCCATAAGTTGGCAGGGTGTGCTCAGATGTGAGTCCCTTGCTCACTTTGCCACTGGATTCAAGCAAGCCTGGCTGAAGACGGCTGAAATGCCAGAAACCGGTCCTAAGAAGCTTGTTTCCGGTCCAGGGAAGGCATGGCTTGGCAGTTCGGGCTGGACTGTTCCCATGAGGCACAGGGTCAGACTGATTTGCATATGGCAATGTCTGAACTGGGGTGGCAGAGTGGGCTAAAGAACGGTGATGGATCAAACCCAGATCTGTTGACTGGGTGTGAGTGTTTGATTGGTTCTGATGCTCCGTCCATCACCACCCCCTTTTGTACCGCTTTGTTCGCCATAAGTTGGCAGGGTATGCTCAGACGTGAGTCCCTTGCTCACTTTGCCACTGGATTCAAGCAAGCCTGGCTGAAGACGGCTGAAATGCCAGAAACCGGTCCTAGGAAGCTTGTTTCCGGTCCAGGGAAGGCATGGCTTGGCAGTTCGGGCTGGACTGTTCCCATGAGGCACAGGGTCAGACTGATTTGCATATGGTCATGTCTGAACTGGGGTGGCAGAGTGGGCTAAAGAACGGTGATGGATCAAACCCAGATCTGTTGACTGGGTGTGAATGTTTGATTGGTTCTGATGCTCCGTCCATCACCACCCCCTTTTGTACCACCCAGATTGCAAGGCACATTAGAAGATTAACCGGCCGTGGTCCCGTCTGTGAGTGAGGGCAGGGAACTGCCTCTGACTCCGGGGATCTCTCTGCCTTGCCGGACTTTCGACAGAAGAGGGAGCAGAGGAGAGGGATCCCTGACTAGTTCACCCCCAGGAGGACCCCAGGCCTGCCACTCTGTGGTCCGTCCTCCAGGCACTGCATCGGCTGCATTGGGCAGATACGGAGATGAGCACAGCGAGGCTCCAGGCGCAACCCGGGCCCTCATGCTTGCTAAGGACGCACTCCACTATCCGCCGTGAAGACATTTACGGGACCGTCTAAATTACCGACCAAAGCACGTGCCCGACCCCCTTTCACGTTCTTTGCGGGGTCCCAACACCCCCCCGGCTGCAGTTTACTTTGCACCAGGGAGGGTGACATTGGTTTTGGGAGCTGTACCACCCCCCCAGGCAGACCCATCCCCGGCAATGGCCGGCGGTCGTCACCAACGCAGAGGGATAGCTGGGGGGAAGCTCACCGGAGGTACAGCTTCTGACCCGACGAAGAAACACCAAAACAGCGAGACGGGCAGCGGTCAAGAGGCTGCACAGTGGGCCGGGGAAGGCATTTGTACCCTTGCCCCCCCACCCCCCAGGGCCGGAAGTGACCTGGCCAGCTGACCCCCAGGTCCCTAGACCAGGGAGCCTAGTCTGCTGACTCCTGTGTCTTCCTGAGGCATAAAGGCGGCCACCCTGTTGGAGGGTCTCCTATGTGGCCCCCCGGGCAGCCTTGGCAGTAGCCTGGCACAGAAATACCACACCCGGAATTACTGATAATGCAGGGATTGGTTATTGCATGTGGTGCTTTTTCATCATTCGGAGTCCAGCATTTGGATTGTGTGTTTTACTAAGTCTTAAATTTGAAACGCATAATATTTCTATACCGCTTGTCTACCCACGCCGCTCTCGCCCCCAGAGAAAATCGGGCGTGGGAAAAACGCGTTTGTGCCGTTGTTATTGCACATCATGGAATGCTGAACCCCATTGTGTCGCGGTTTTAAGAAAATGTTGCAGAGTGACAATCATCTTTGAAAAAAAAGAAATTTAGGAACAATAAAAGTATCTCTTTGTTTTCATCGCATGACGCAACACACACTGTTTACAAGAAACGCAATGTAGACTTGTTTTCTGGCTAGTGAAAGTGTAAACTAGAAGAATGCTTTCTTATGTGGAGAAGGTGACCCCGCGAAACGATACATGCACAATAGCAATGATTTTAGTAGTGTGAATAATCCCTCTAACCCGAGGGAATGAATTTAGCATCCATTTATAGAATGTGCACAGGGCTGTGATTTTTATAATGTGAATTAAAATTACAAAAAGGTTGCACATGCAGGTTACAAACGAATCCCCGCTTTTAAAATGGCAGAGTAAGAAAGAACGTTACATTTCAATGAAATGTTTCAAATTCATCGACAGACTGTCACTCCCTGAAAGAATGATTCAAAGTGTCTCAATGAGTTACAGTTGCACTCTCCTGTCTCCTTCCTTCTGAGAGTGAGGTGGCAAAAGCATAGTTAATGGAGCACTGCTGAATGTAAATATCTCAGAATGCAAAGATTAAAACTATATCATTATGTTGCAATGGAAATTTGAAAGTGAAATTACATAAACACACCTGCAGCAAATCCAGGCATAAAACACTGACTGAAAATATAAATGGACATAAATGCAAATGTCAAGGGAGCTGCAACCGTGGTCATTTCCAGGGGGAATACGTTAAATCAGCATTGAGACAGATATGGGATACAGTTCTTTCTAAGAAAACACAGAGAACTCATCCTTCTGCTAAAGAACGCATCGAGACAAATCAACAATACTGTGCAAAGCAACACCCTACCACACTACTGCTAACAAAGGCCAGAAGGCAACCATCAATAATCCAGGTCTCTGCAAAAACCACAAACCTCACAATCTTGACTGTGCAGGTACATCTGGGGTCAACACACAATCTGAATATTTATCAGTTTTTGTTGCAGCGGGTTAAACACTGCTGGTTCCAGCAATAGACATCTTCACCAAAAACGCCACTGAGCTCCTTTGGAATTTACAACTGATAGGGTAAGTGCATTGTAGCACCTTTAAGTCGGCCATACACCCTATCCAATAGTCTCATTTCCCTCACGGAGAGGGAAGAAATGGCTGTGAAACAAACACAATGTCACACAGAAAGAGAAAGCCAGAATAAATATTCAGAAGTTGCTTGCCTCATAAGATTCAAAGTGAAATACAACATTTTCTCTTTTGATAGCAAGCAACTCGTAGAGACTTAGGGAAGTGTGATGGCTTCGGTTTGGATTTTGAATTAAAGTCTCTTTATTTCCTTCTTAGAAGGAGCAATTACAAAAAAACACAGGCTAAACTCCAGTGTTTAATTTGAGTGGGTGGCCGAGGGCTTATTTTTGGGGACTGACGTTTATTTTTCCGCATCAGGTATTTACCAAGAACAATAGAGGAAAAACACACAAAGGGGAAAGACAGAGGAAGCTAAAAATGGCAAACTCGTCGCAAAGGGAGAAAGCAGGAACCTGCAAGAGTGAGATAAAGGGACAGGGATTGTCTGGTAGTGGATTAAAGAGGCCTGAGGTGAATCGACTACACAACTTTGGTACCCAGCACTGGCACTTAATTGCAATGGCTGCAGGCCTCTGAGCACAGCTTTGGTCACTGGTACATATCATTCATTTGCAAATTAAGCATTGCTTATCTCTGTTTCACAGATTACATATTTCTCAATGAATATTCAAGTAATTGTATCAGGATTGTAATAACTGCCTGTCCTAAATCTACTTTAGCACAAAGTACTCCTCTTTCACTCTATTTGCTGAACTACAAACATTCGAAAAATTGGAACCTGAAAAAGTCATACACAAAAAACACAAGACCTCAGGAAAAAAAGCTGGTATTTCAATTTATTTTTTTAGATCCACACACTTAAAATTTTAGGGTGTTCATTCAAGTGATTCTTTTACAATCCTTATGCCCTTCAGAAAGGACATCAGACCAACAACTCTTTCACTTTGGGCAGGATTTTAACTAGGAGTATTGAAATTTGTGTAATTTAAACCTGTGCAATTACATGACATTTCAACAAAATTCCCCAAAATGTGTTTTATTGTATGAAATGCAATACTGGTGTTTGATGATATATTGTAGAGCAAAATGCATCCTTGCATCCACTTTGGATGTGTAAAGATCCAGTGTTTGCCTGGAGGGTTGTGTTCAATACCCTCCAGGTGCGTGTGAGTACAGACTGCTTGTGCGAGTGGCTGGATGTGAAGCTTACGGTATTCCTATACTGTTAGAACGTCTATTTTGCTAATTTGCACATTGCTGGTTTGGGCTCTTTTATTCTTTTAAAAATCTGTTTTAATTGCAATTTGCACTGCACTGTGATCACCTTACCTTGAGGTCGCTGCTGAAGACGGGTTTGCGGGTTCCTAACGCATTTAGACCCGGTGAGCGGCGGCCATTACTCAGTCAGCGCTCTAGATGCGCTCGAACCTCCCATGCTACATAAACACGCACTGAAGTGACCGCACAGCAGTGTTTGCCTGGAGGGTTGTGTTCAATTCCCTCCAGGTGCGTGTGAGTACAGACTGCTTGTGCGAGTGGCTGGATGTGAAGCTTACGATATTCCTATACTGTTAGAACGTCTATTTTGCTAATTTGCACATTGCTGGTTTGGGCTCTTTTATTCTTTTAAAAATCTGTTTTAATTGCAATTTGCACTGCACTGTGATCACCTTACCTTGAGGTCGCTGCTGAAGCCGGGTTCGCGGGTTTCGACAGCATTTAGACCCGGTGAGCGGTGGCCATTACTCAGTCAGCGCTCTAGACGTGCTCGAACCTCCCATGCTACATAAACACGCACTGAAGCGACCGCGCAGCAGTGTTTGCCTGGAGGGTTGTGTTCAATACCCTCCAGGTGCGTGTGAGTACAGACTGCTTGTGCGAGTGGCTGGATGTGAAGCTTACGGTATTCCTATACTGTTAGAACGTCTATTTTGCTAATTTGCACATTGCTGGTTTGGGCTCTTTTATTCTTTTAAAAATCTGTTTTAATTGCAATTTGCACTGCACTGTGATCACTTTACCTTGAGGTCGCTGCTGAAGACGGGTTTGCGGGTTCCTAACGCATTTAGACCCGGTGAGCGGCGGCCATTACTCAGTCAGCGCTCTAGATGCGCTCGAACCTCCCATGCTACATAAACACGCACTGAAGCGACCGCACAGCAGTGTTTGCCTGGAGGGTTGTGTTCAATTCCCTCCAGGTGCGTGTGAGTACAGACTGCTTGTGCGAGTGGCTGGATGTGAAGCTTACGATATTCCTATACTGTTAGAACGTCTATTTTGCTAATTTGCACATTGCTGGTTTGGGCTCTTTTATTCTTTTAAAAATCTGTTTTAATTGCAATTTGCACTGCACTGTGATCACCTTACCTTGAGGTCGCTGCTGAAGCCGGGTTCGCGGGTTTCGACAGCATTTAGACCCGGTGAGCGGTGGCCATTACTCAGTCAGCGCTCTAGACGTGCTCGAACCTCCCATGCTACATAAACACGCACTGAAGCGACCGCGCAACAGTGTTTGCCTGGAGGGTTGTGTTCAATACCCTCCAGGTGCGTGTGAGTACAGACTGCTTGTGCGAGTGGCTGGATGTGAAGCTTACGGTATTCCTATACTGTTAGAACGTCTATTTTGCTAATTTGCACATTGCTGGTTTGGGCTCTTTTATTCTTTTAAAAATCTGTTTTAATTGCAATTTGCACTGCACTGTGATCACCTTACCTTGAGGTCGCTGCTGAAGCCGGGATCGCGGGTTCCTACCGCATTTAGACCCGGTGAGCGGCGGCAATTACTCAGTCAGCGCTCTAGACGCGCTTGAACCTCCCATGCTACATAAACACGCCCTGAAGCGACCGCGTAGCGGACGCGAGCAGCGGGCGCGCCGCCGGCGAGCCGAAGGCACGCCCAAGGCAAGCCCGTCTGCGCCCGTCCGCGCTCGTGCCGGGCTCAGGGCGGTAAACCCTGCCTTTCCGCCTGAAACAAATATTTCCTACGGTAGGGAGACTCTTTTACTGCTTAACCCTGCCACTGGCATTCTACCCTGCTCTAGATTCTCCCCTATGATACCCGCTAATACGCTGCCTCATCTTTGTGGCAACTGTTCCTGTGCACTTCCTCTAATCATAGCTGCGCCTATTAAAACCCCTACACACGGCCGCTAAAAACATCGAGCTACCCATGAAGGCATCTCCTCTCAAATGCCTCCTGGTAAATGTTTGATCACTAGTGAAGCACAGCCAAGAATGCTCCATGTTGATTGAAGATCAGGATATCAAGATGGCCTTTATTACCGAATCTTGGACAGATAACGTGTCAGGTCCAGATTTGGTTAAAGCAACCCCACCCAATTTTCTGAGCTATAGCCTGGATCGCCCTCTTAAAAGAGGGGGCGGCCTGGTAGTGATTTACCACAAAAGCCTCTGCCCCACGTTTGAGGACGCGTCTAATAGCTCCTGTGAAGCACTTTCCATTAATGTGCGGTCTGGCCCTCATGATTCACTCAAGGTGATGCTTATCTATCGCCCCCCAGGCTCCAAAGTGGCCTTTCTCGACTCAATAGGCCTGTTGCTGGAGGATGGGCTCTCTGCCAAATCCTTCACCGCCTTGGGAGATTTTAATTTTCATTTAAATGACCCCTCGGACCCTGAGACTGCTCGACTGGTTGACACGTTGAGTGCCGTAGACCTTCACCAACTAGTATCTGGTCCCACTCACAAGGCCGGCCACACCCTGGATGGGATTTTTACCAACTCATCTTGTCTGTCTTTCACCGGCATCCTACCCCTACCCTGGACCGACCACTCAGCTATCCTCTTCGAGATTGCCCAGTCAACCCCTCCTCACGTCCTCCATAAGCATAAAGACGGGATAGCCATTCGGACCTGGAAAAATATTAATCCATCCAACCTTAGCAAAGCATTAATTAGTTCAGCCCCGAACCCAACACCCAGTGTAGAGGATGCCTCAGCTGTCTATGCTAACTGGATTAATTCAGCATGTTGCCTGCTCGCACCGGTTAAATGGTGCATTCCCAAACGTAGAAATCCTTCCGCCCCTTGGTTCTCGCAGAACCTTCAAAAGCTGAAAACAGAATGCAAACGTTTGGAGCGAATTTGGAGGAATGGATATAACTCTATTAATAAAGACAGGTATAGATCCCCCCTCCTAGACTATAAAAATTCACTGATTACCGAGAAAAAGGCCTATTTTTCCAATAAAATCATCGAAGCTAAATCAACTGCAAAGGAACTTTTCAAAAGTGTTACTGCCCTTCTTACCCCCCCCCCAAATCCAACCCGGCCAGTAGCTATGAGTTCTGAAATACCCTTGCACAATTCTTCCGGTCCAAAGTGGATGCCATCTTCTCCTCTTTCAACATGTCCTCAGGACCCACTGTTGTTAGTAGCACTAACGCGATACCGTCCAATAACCTCCCCACCCTTGATACTTTCACGCCTTTGTCTAATCAGATGGTGACCAATTTGTTGATGGGCTGCAATTCTGGTTCGCCGAAAGACCCATGTCCTGCCTCTATAATTAAATTAGCCCCAGATATTATTGCTAATACCCTCACTCCACTACTTAATCAAATTCTGGCATCAGGGCACTACCCCGCATCATGGAAAATTGCCTCGATCCTTCCTCTCTTAAAAAACCCAATCTCGACCCAAAAGACCCCAACAGCTACAGACCCATTTCCCGTCTTCCCCTACCAGCCAAAATACTAGAGAAGGCGATGAACGCGCAACTCAGTCTTTTTTTAGACACCAACACTCTGTTGGATCATTCCCAATACGGGTTCCGGCCCGGGCACAGCACCGAATCGGCCCTGTTGAAAGCCACCGAAGAGATTAGGGAAGCCGTCGACAAGGGAGGATCAGCCATTTTGATCTTACTGGACCTGTCGGCGGCTTTCGATACGGTTCTCCATGCTATCCTAACAGATAGACTAGCTCAGGTTGGGATTCAGGGCACTGCGCTTGCCCTCCTCAAATCCTTCCTGTCTAACAGAACACAAAATGTGGACATGGGTTCTTTTTCCTCCAAATCTTTCGTTCTTGCCTGTGGAGTGCCTCAGGGGTCCTCGTTGAGCCTGACGCTTTTTAATGTTTATGTCAAACCTCTTGGACCTCTCATACGATCCTTTGGTCTCAGGTTAACTTCTTATGCTGATGACACCCAGATTGTGATTTCCCAGAACAAAGTGACCAAAGCTTCCAAAGCCTCCACCTGTCAAGATTGCATATCTGCCATCACCAAATGGATGGCTGCCAACTGTTTAAAACTTAACGCCGGCAAAACAGAGGTCATCTTGTTTGGGAGCGATCCCTGTCTCTGGTCCCCAGACTGGTGGCCCAGTGATATGGGTCCCCCCCCCCCTCCTGCTCTTAAAGTAAAAGATTTGGGGGTGATTGTGGACAACAAACTCTCCTTTGAGAAACAGATTAATAAAGTGACTTCCACCTGCTCTTTAACCATTAGGATGCTGAGGAACATAAAGCCTTATCTGACCACCATAGCTTCAGGTCTGTTGTGTCTGCCCTAGCTCTATCTCACCTGGATTACTGCAATAGCATTTTTTTTCACGGTCCACATTAAACATCTTAGCAGACTCCAGATAGCACAGAACGCGGCAGCCAGGCTGCTAAAGAACACTCCCAAATTCGTGTCCGTCAGCAAAGGCCTACGAGATCTGCATTGGCTACCTATTAGACACCGGGTTCTTTTCAAATCCCTCTGCATAGCTCACAAATCACTCCACGGAACTGGACCTTAGAAAGCGTTTCCAGTGGTACACTCTGGGAAGAACTCTTCGCTCTAGCGATGCCAAATTGGCACTCATTACCAGGGCCAAAAAGGTAAACTGGGGCGAGAGGAGTTTTGTACGCAAAGCCGCCCACGCCTGGAACAAACTCCCTTTTTCTCTCAGGTCCACTACTGATCTCCTCTCTTTTAGAAAAGGTCTAAAGACCTGGCTATTCTCAATCTAGACTATCTCTCCGCCTCTGGCGACAGTTTGTTCACTGCCTCTCCAGACACTCTGCAATAGCGCCAGGACACCCTCGGGTATTAGAGCGCTCTATAAGTTTTTATAACATAACATTTTGTGCCAAAAATAATGAACCCCACTATTTGTCATTCGTGTTGTTCTCATAAGTTCGCACTAAACTTTTACTGCAAACATCACATAATTACACAACATGGCATAATTAATAGCATAATTTCCGAAATCACGCACAAGAGTAATTAGAAATTACGCTAATTTCACTGGTGTAACACACATGTCACCCGTACCTAATTTTAACAAGGAACTTCTGTGAAACAAATGAACTGGCACTTTAAAAATGAACTGCAACTACCCACCGAGAACTGTTTAAAACACCTAAACCAACCATTGTATCCTACACCCCCCAGCACTAGTAATATACAGTAATATCATTACATTCTTTTATCCAGTGCTGATCAGAGTTGAAAGAGCACAATGAGGGATCATGGAAAACAAACAGACACGCAGCGCCCTATTCACAAAGGTAAATATTCACATGTAGATCTACCCATGTGTATATTTATTTTTAGAACTAGGGGCAAGTCTACACTATTTTTCTATTCATGGTTTCTGAGTGCTGGTTTACACCTAAGTGTAGACTTTCATGTTTCCATCCCAACAGGTGGGTGAAGACATCTAAGACTGAATTTACTAGTGTAAAGTTCCTACTACATGAAACCTGCTCTGGAGCATGTTAAAGAACTGGGTTGCACAGCCAACGCTTCTAAGCGCATTAAAAAACCTATACACAGACACTTGGGTCAGAATAAAGCTGAGCAACATGGCTAGTCTTTCTAGAGCTATTCCAACATCCTTGGGGCTTAAGCAGGGGTGTGTCTTGGCACAATTTTTTTCACTCTATTCTTGGTAGACCTCTCTCCAGGCCTGGCATCGCTTAATTTTCACGACCCAAAACTCAGCACTATTCCTCTTTCAAACTTGCTGTATTCTAAGGACTTGGTTTTGTTCAGCCATACCAAGGTGGGAATGCAGCGCTTTCTGAACGCCAACCACGACTGCACGCAAAAAACAGTCGGACAATCAACACCAAGAAAACCAAAATCATGAATTGCTGCAAAGAATGGGTGGTAATATCAGCTGATTCCTCAATTCCACAAAGGTCGAAGGAGTCACAGAATACATATACCTTGGTCTAACACTGAACAACAAGGGAAACTTCTAACCATACAGGGAGGAAAAAAAGAGGAAAGGGTTTGCCCTGGCAGCGGGGCTCAGGGTACTTTTCAGGAACCTGAATGGGCTATCGTACAGCCCCATTTTGGAAGTAGCTATGGTGAAGATTGTTCCAACCTTGGCATACAGAAGAGAAACCGTCCTAGGGAGTGCCTCAATTACTCTGGACAATACAGTCTTTAAAATCTACAGGGGAATTTTCCAACTATTCAGATACACCTTGACCGCCCAGATCAGGCTAGAATTTGGTCAAGCCAAACAAACGATAGCTAGAAGAGCAGCATTCGTCAACATGTGCTATAGGATCCAGTCAGCCAAAAGGATACCATAAATCACAACATCTGGCTGGAAATTAATAAGCCCCATTCAGCAGCTGAAAAATAGCTCAAAGATTCCATTGAACAGCTCGGGCTAGCTCAGCTATGGTCCGTAATGCTTACCATCGGATTGTTTCGAAGGACAACCAACAAAACGTCTAAACAAATTTCACCCTTGAGGCCAAGGCTTCTCAGGAGAGCCGGGCCCACGCATGGATGGTTCTAAATAGTTATACACTGCTCAAACGACAAACATATTTGGGTGAAGCCTTCAATAGCAGGATCAAGGGAACCTTCTTAAAACATCACCTTGGTGTCCTCCCTACCAATGCACATGCAGCACCCTGGCTAAAGGCAGCAGGCAGCAGGAGAAGTTCTCTGTAGTCTGTGTGGCTAGCTAAAGGAAGACACGATCCACACCTTCTGCCTGTGCAAGTCTACATTAAATTTGCTCCGTCGCTGGCACAGGACCTTCTGGAACCATGCTGGGGTCCGCTCCTTTAGAGAAGCAATCATAGCAGGTTTAAACTCTGGGGATCCTCGAGCAATCTCCCAAAAAGTAAAATACCTACAGGGAGTTGACCAGCTCTTAAAGAAAGAACTTTACAAGTCTGCACAGCTCACGCAGCAGTGAACTCTGGTCTCTAACAGGGACTGGGCTAAAGTACATTACCCATTAAATGCTGCACAGGACTTGATTCTCCGGCTTACTCACAGCACTTGTACTCCAGTCACCATTTGCACAAGTCTTCCACTTGCACAATATGCTTTTTTCATCCTGCATAACTTGAATCCTAATTGCCTTAGGTAGAACTAACTGTCAAAATTTCTCTTACATGTTATGCCGTCTCTTGTTTACTTGAATAAAATAGAATTCAATTTAACAGGAGGGATGCTGATTTGTGAGGCTTGAGAAGTTCTTATTTTTATTATTTTCACAACCTCTATTTGTCACTGTGTCTCTTATTGTATCGATTATAATTATTCTAACAATAAAGCTTTTATTAACGCACTCACTACTAGTGCTACTACTAGTAGAACAACCACCCTGGCAGATCTCCCTATAGGAAAGTATAGGGGAACTTATTAAAGTTTATTATTCTTTCCTAAAAAATGAAACATATTTTAGACCTGAGCAGAGCATCACCTCCACCCAAGCCTACATCCTTCAACCATCCTGCCATCTCCCACCACAGTTTCTGACAGTAATTACCTTTGACTAAGTGAATTCCAGGGTGTTGGCATCCCTCACTGTAGTGTCACTATCATATTCGTGCTGATGTCCTGCGGCCGTCTTACAACCTAGAAGGGCCACATGTCAGAGACAATGCTTGGAGGAGATCCTTGGGTCCTGGGAAACCCTAGGTTCTCCCAGGGCCCTGGGTCCCTAAGCACCATGGTAGTCTCAAGCAGGGGTGGCTCCTCCGCTAAGGTGGAGGAGAGTCACCCCACTGAACAGGTCAAAAAGGAAAAAATAAAATGATAATAACTCATTGTTATTATCATTTTATTTTTCCATTGTTGTTCAGCTGGGTTGGGGCGGGGTGGGGCTAGAGTCTCATGGAGGGGTGGTTCGCACTCTCTTAATTGCGCATGATGGTTTGGCTGGCCGTCTCGGGCCGGCCAAACCGTCCTACGCACTTTGCATTTTCTCCACCCAGGCTGCATTACAGTCTGGGTGGAGAACATGCCCAGGCTCCCTGTCCCAGTCTGAGCGCCGAACCATGATTCTCAGACCAACCACAATGCTGCATTGCAGGTATGTGATTGGCTTAGGGATCCTGGAAGCCTGGGTGCTTCCTGTTCCTGCTTCCTGCCCTGGAGTTCTGGAAGCGGAAGAAGAGGACCGAGAGGCGGCTGCACATTAAATAGCAGCCACCACTGGTCTCGAGTATTGGCTTCAATAAGGGCAAACAATAATCTAATCTACCACAACCAAGAAAAAGGGACTTTTGTGGATTCCCTCACCACATACGTCCATGTGAAAGCTGAAATGATCATGGCATGTACTGTAATTGCATGATGGAGGAGGACCTCTATAGCCTTAACAATCCAAAAACACAATTTTTGTCTTGAAAGGAAAGCTTGCACTTCCCTTTTTTTTTTGTTTAAATTTCTTTATTGGGAATTTTTATTTTCCATGGTACATAGATACATAGCTACACATCATTAGCAACATATGAGGCCAGGCGTATGCAAGCAGTTGAGCAGCAGCATTGCTTCATGGAACAACCATCTCATCATATATGCAACATCTGAAGAACCAGAACCTTTTGGGCCTGGCAGCGCAGGGTACGCCTTAATCTCCTGGGTTCTCCTGCTACAGCTAACAGAGACACGGGGACACTCTGTCGGCGTAAAAGATCAGATTTTATTAGCTGCAGCTAGTACAGTTGTCCTAGAAGTACACACGGTATGTTCTCAGGAGACTGCCACTTCACTCCGTGGCGCACAATCTTTTATAGTACATAGGTGACATATACATTAACGAAGGACACACCTAAAACATACATGAAAAACCAGTAGGAATAGTCTGAAAGAAAGTCAGAGCCAATAGAATAAGTCGGGAAACAAAAGTATCGAGTAACTCGAAGAAGCCTCTCCTCCAACTGTGTTTGCCACCCCTCCCACAGGTTAAGGTATTAACATGTCTGTAACTGACTTGCAGGTGGCGAGATACGTTCGTGTGTTTTGGAGGACAGTTGTGAAACGAGAGAATACGAGCGGAGGACAGCGAAGGCCAGAAGATAAGATAAAATCAGGAGAGAATAGTGTGAACCAACAGATAGTTGAGACAGGGATTAGAAAAACCAGACAGGGATTAATGTACTCGGCCAGTCTCTAACACCAGCTTTGTAAACAGAGGCACAAGGCTATTTTGACACAATATTGCAGGAAAAGCAGAAAAGACTTCGTTCATTGTGCTGCCTGAGTGAGGGCAACACAAAATGGCGGCGGAGCACAAAATAGCAGCTCAATGTGATCGTGATCGAAAATCGAATTTCCTCACATCACGTGTAATAAACACCGAAACGATATAGAAAGTACACTTCAGATGGACTAGTACGAGTAATGATAGGTTGCCTGGTGCCCGGTGCCTGCATATGTGAGTTTCCATGAGGTGTGGGGTTGATCTTTGGTCCCCTGCTCTAACCCCGTAACCCCTCCTCTGATATTTTCCATGAGTGTGTTCCCGATATAGATATGCCAACTGTGTGGGTGTTGGGGGAAACGTGGAACAGAGAACTGAGGGGGGAAGTGGGGGGAAGGGGAGGTCGGGCAGCCTAAGGACTGTATCATGGTGGTTGCCTATTTTGTGGTGGATTCTGGTTTGCCCGTGGAGGAGCTGTGGTGTCAGTAGTGAGGGGGAGAGGAGCCTGGGAGGGTGTGTGTCTCCCCTCGTGGACCAGGGTGTTAGTCCGATGGGGACCTAGCACACAGTCAGCCCTTCACGTCATGTGGGGGCCAATGGCAGGGTCTTCCAGAAGGCGACCGCTGAACGTAACCCAGCCAATGTCTCGCGGTGATTTCCCTCATAGAGGGTCTCCGGGGAATGGTACAGTCGTACTCCTAGGTATCGGGGCGCCGCAGCATTCCAACCGAGTGTTTGGGGCCCAATCGTTATCTCCAAAGGAGCTAAATGGGGGCTCAGTGGAAAGATTGTCGATTTTTCCCAATTGACTTTGAGTCCGGAGACCTCTGCGAAATCTCCTAATATTGCCCATATCCATGTGAGGTCACTCGTGATGTCCCGCACGTAAGTCAGGAGATAATCGGTGTACATTGATACACTATGTACTGTGTCTGCGATCATAATGCCCCAGGTCTCGCCCACCTGGCACAGACGAATGGCCAGGGGTTCCACTACCAAGGCGAATAGGACGGGAGATAAGGGGCATCCCTGTCTTGTCCCCCGCTCCACCGGGAATGAAGTTGAAATGTACTTCCCCACCCTCACCCTAGTCGTGAGACCCTTATAGACGAGTTGTGTGTATGCCATCAGGGTCAGGCCGACGCGTACTTTACGTAGGACAGCGAATAGGTACGGCCATAGTAGTGTATTGAAGGCCTTGTCGAGGTCTAGAATTAGGCATGCAGCTCAAGGGAAGTGATCTTTCGCTCTATCCTGGATGTGGAAGAGACTATGTATAATCTGTGAGACGCTGCGCCTGGGGAAAAATCCGCTTCGGTTAAGGTGGATCAGTTGTGGGAGGACTTGGATGTACCGATCCGCAAATATTTTCCCCAAGAGTTTACAATCCGCGTTAAGTAGTGTTATGGGCCTGTAGGAGGATGGGAGAGTGGGATCCCTATGTGGCTTGAGGAATGTTACCAGGGTAGATTCCCAGAGTGATCTAGGAAGTTCACCTCTTTGCAATGCGTCCTCGTACATGGTCACGAGTCACGGGGTCAGGTGGGCTGAGAAGGTGGCATAGTATTCGAGGGGAAAGCCGTCCACACCTGGCGCCTTACGTCGGCACCAGTGCCCTGATTGCGTGGTTTACGTCCGGGGATTTTATCTTTGTCTCCAACGCCTTTCCATCTGCCGACGGGATGCCGGGTAGAGGCAAAAAATGGAAGAACTGGGACAACGTTAGTTGTGATGACTGTGGCGGAGCCCGATAGATTCCCGTGTAATAGTCGTGGAAAATGCATAGTATATCTATTTATGACTGCCTGAGGGTACTCGTCGCGTCCCTCAATTCTGTGATTGGATGCATGTCCACGTCCTGTTTCGCGAGCCAAGCGAGGACCGTTCCTGCCGTGTTTCCCTCCTGATGTACCCGGGCAGCATACGCTCTGAAGTTGTATTTGCGAAGGTCTCTCATAGTCTCCGCATAAGATGTTTTAGCTATCACCACTTGCTCCGGGGTAGCTTCCCCTTTATCCCTGCTTTTTGTTAGGTCCGCCAATTTCGTTTCCGCGGTTTGCAGGGATTGCTCAAGTGTTTTTTGCACTCCTACTACTTGTTGGATACAGTGTCCCCTAGCCTCAACCTCAAATGCATCCCATTCTATTGACCTAGATGAGGCTCTGCCTGTATTTAGTGTGAAGTATTCCTGGATGTGGTCACCATGTGTGTGACAGAATACTGGGTCAGTGAGTCACTCCTGTGGTAATTTCCACGTGGGCCTCCGTCTGAGGGTCACGGTATGTGTATCATGGTCTGACAATACTCTGCCTAGGTAGTCAGTGTGCTATATTTGAGGGAGCAGTGTTGTGGAGCAAAGAAATCTATCTAGTCTCACCCTGAGATTGTGCAGGGTGGAATAAAAGGAGTACATCTTAATGTGTGGATTCTTTTCTCGCCAGGCATCCGCCAGTGTCCAGTGGGTAACACAGTGTCTGAATAGCTCTGTTTG
This sequence comes from Triturus cristatus, assembly GCF_964204655.1. Taxonomy (NCBI): domain Eukaryota; kingdom Metazoa; phylum Chordata; class Amphibia; order Caudata; family Salamandridae; genus Triturus; species Triturus cristatus. The sequence goes on from NC_140589.1 coordinate 967,831,941, forward strand.
TTTCAGTGCCGGGACTGAGCCGGAGGGGGATGAGATCTATCCAAGTTGTTGTCTAAGGTGCAGTTATAGTCCCCTCCCAATAGCCATGGCATTGATGTGTAGTGTGCTAACACTCCAGTAATCCAGACCCAGTATTGGTCCTGCTCCATATTGGGGGCATAGATGCTTCCGACCAGTATTTCCTTACCCTCGAGGAGTCCTGCTAACAGGGAGTACCGGCCTTCTTTGTCGGTCACTCTAGACTGTTCTCTGAAGGGGACCCCTGGTCGTATCCAAATCAGGGCACTCCTGGCGAATGCGGAGTATGTTGTGGCGCAAATGATACCCCGCCATTTTTTACGTAGGTGATCCACCTCTGTCGCTGTCAGGTGCGTCTCCTGTAGGAGAGCTATCTGTGCTTGCTGTCTCTTAATGTAGGCGTATACTGCGTATCGTTTACTCACTGTGTGCATGCCCCTAACATTTAATGTAATGATTTTCAGGTCCGTGTTAGGGATTTTGGCCGCCATAGTGCCTAGTGACTGTGTGGTGTTTCTCTTGGCTTAGTGTCCCTTCGTCTCTCGTGCCCCCCGTCGCCAGAATGCCTGCCACTTGTATCTGAACCATATTTCTCTGTGCCGTGTGTGCGCTCCCCTGGGCGTATTGGGGGGATGTGAAATGGGGGAGGATAAGGTGAACCAACGGGAAACAGTCCCAACTTATAGGACCTATCACTCAAGGCGATACGTCCAAACTGCACATCATGTGTGAACTTTAGTTCGTTTCGTGGGGGAGGTGGTCGTCCGCTTCCGTCAGCCGCTGCCACTACAGCTACCCGCTCGTTGACTGTGTTTTAGTGGCACCCCATTGTACCTATGTTAGCCACCTCCGTCTATTGCAGTTCAATGCTGTAATGCTGTATACAATCGTCCGGCGCAGCAGGTTCGGGACCGGTTGTTGAAGCGCCCCTTCGGTGTCGAGCAATACCTACTCGTTTAGGGGGTGTGAAGGTCCCGAAGGACAACCCCCATAATGTTCTTCATTTGGGGTCGGGAGCATCAGATCAGAGTGTCTGCTGTTTGGGGGGGTCACTATTGGTGGCGTCATTGAGCCATCTCTGGGAGTGTTCACGTCCCTGCCTTCTTCCTATGAGGTGAATATGTGCGGACCTCTCTCACCATCTGAGCTGTCCTCTAGGAGCCCCATCTCTGCTACCGCTTGTAGTGCTCTTCGGTGTTCCGCTATAATTTGTTCAAGGTCAGGAGAGTGCTTGTTAAAGGAGTCCGAATGTGAGCTCAACTGTGTGAGCTTGACTTTTTTCTGCTGTCGTCGCTGTCGGCCTGATGGCCGGTAGGGCTGCGTCTTTCTGGGATTGTCCAAGTGTGACAGCTGCTGCTCGACCCAGCTACTGGCTTCTGCAGGGTCTGAGAAAACGTGTGTCTTTCCGTCGTGGATGATCTTGAGACGGGCTGGGAACAGAAGCGCGTACTGGACATTCTTTTGGTGCAGGATGCGTTTGACTGCTAAGAAGGTGGACCTTTGTTGTTGGACTGCCCGTGAGTAATCTGGGAATAACATGACCTGTTTGTCCTCCACTCGGCGTATTCCCTGGTGTCGTGCGGCTTGGAGAATAGTGTCTCTATCCTGGTAATGAAGCAACTTTAGGAGAAATGGTTGAGGCGATGACCCCGGCGGTGGTTTGCGGGCCGGTATCTGGTGCGCTCTTTCTATGGAGAAGAATGGGATCAGGTCCCCAGCTGGTGTGAACGTCGCTATCCATGTTGTAATGTAGCTGAGAGGGTTAGTCCCTTCCACTCCCTCCGGTAGATTAAGGATGCGAATGTTGCTTCTGTGGGACCGTCCTTCTAAATAATCCATTTTATCCTCTAGGAACGTCACACGTGATTGTAGATCTTTCAAGATGTCTTGGGGTTGTGGCAATTGCGGTACCAGAGTGTGTAGCATTTTCTCTCCTTGCTTAACTTTATCTGCCAGCTTCCTATGGTCGTCCCGGAGCAGGTTAAGGTCTGTGACAAGTTCTCCGATCTTGCGCTCCATGGTGACTCTCGAGTGTTCAATTGCCGCGAGGACTTTGTCTAATTTATTTGACATGGACTCTGAGTTTGAGGGTTCCTCTCCCAGTTGTGCAGCGTGAGGTGTTGGGGATAGTGTCCCAGGGGGCCCCGGGGTCAGCGAAGCACCCGTCGAGTGTGTGCGTCCCATGGTGGTCGTGTCCCTCGCCGACAATCACCGGCAGGTGCTCGTGCCGCTCTCCTTCTGTGGAGGACCAGTGGATTGTGGTCAGTTGAGGCCTATGTGTCTCTGTGTGGTGTACCACGCTCTGGTTTCGGTTATGGCTCCTCACAGTCGCCCGGTCGCCAGCAAGTGATACCCGCCGACCTTCCTGAGATGCGCCTTGTGTAAGCTGGTGGGGACTTTGCTGGGGGAGTAGCACCTCGAGAGATGGCAGTTAGAAGTGTTTTCTGGGATCAATGGCATCCGGAGATCTCGCTGCCTGTCGGCAGGGGTGCAGGGACGCCTGGTGTGTGAACGAAGTTCGTTGTGCTTTAGTTTAGATTCCGGGTCTTCAGCAGAGGTGGGGGCCCAATGTGTTGTTAGAGGTGCCTCGGGGTCCCACATATGGCAGTGGTCTGCCTCACGTTCCCACCGCCACCCAGCACACGATTGTGCGCCTCTAGGTCCCGAAGAGGTCGCGGTTGACTCCTGGGGGCACCCCTGCTCTATGCTCCTCCGGTCTTTTCCTTGGGTGGTCTGTGTGCTGTCTTCGTCCTGTGTCAGCCACGGGCGGTGCCACTGTCGAGACCGGAGGACCTCCGTTCAGGCCTCCGATGCGCCGCTGCCACACCCTGTAGGCCCCGGGTCTCGGCCCTCAGCGGAGTTGGAAGGCCACCGCGCCAAGGTGCTGTTGCCGGTGGCGCAGGTGATTTGTCAGTTCCCGCCACTTTTGGGCAGGCCCCTGGGGCCCCCGTGTAAGCCTGCTCACCCGGGTTGTGTGTCAATTGCGACTCCCCCCACGCACCTCGAGGCCCGGTGCCGTGCCGGGGGAGGGCATCTTGCGTGGGCGCTTTATGTGGATGTCGCGGGTGACTTGCCGGTTCCTGCCACTATTGAGTGGGCCCCCGGGGCCTCTTTGTGTAGGCCTGCTCACCCAGGCTGTGTCTCAATTACGCCTCCCCGCCGTGCACCTCGAGGCCCGGTGCCGTGCCGGGGGCGGGAGGGCACGCTGTGAGAGTGTCACGGTGTGCCCCGGTGCTCCTTCTGGTGGTGGTCCTCCCCCGCGTGGGATCGGCGGTGTGCGGGGCCCGCGAACGGCCGCAGCAGCCTCTCACCTGTTTCCTTCTCTAGCACTGCACCGCTTGGGGGCTGTTGGTTCTCAACAGCCAATTGCCGTGGGGTCCAGAAGTCGGCGATCGGCGGGCTCCGCCTCCGGGTCCAGTCCGGACGCGGGAGCGCTCAATGTTCACAGGGTGCCGCCATTTTACGGCCGCGACCCTTCCGGAGCCCCCGGCGGTGTTAGGGGCATCACCGCAGCCGTTCCTCCAGGCTCATCGGGTGCTTCTCATGAGCGCTGTGGCTGCGGGGGCATTTGCGGTGGGTTGCGAGTGGGTTAGGGCATATTTTAAGTAGTATGTTGCGGGCTGCGGAGCGCTAGGGAAGTGTTGCCGCCATCTTCAAGCTTGCGCTTCTCTTATTGATTAAGTAATATGTACAACTATCTAAAATGTACATTTTTTTTTCATGGATTGACACAAGGATGGATAACTTTGTTCACAGGGATTGAAAATAAATTGAAATATGACTTCACACCATGAGTTAAAATCCTCCTGAAAAAATAATGTGGTATTGGTTATGTGGCACAAGCTTGAGATGTAACATCATTGGAAATAACAGGAGTTTCCTATAGTCCCAGTAGAAGTATTAATTATATGGGCCATAGAAGGATAACCAGCTGAGGTGTCCTAATGGGATACTGATCTTTGACTTGCAGCTTTCACATATCTTTCTGCAGCATCTTTATTAATGTCCTTAGGGGTTTATTTATACTTTTGTGGGCAGTACTGTGTTCTGCCAGGCCAGTGGAAACATATAGTCTGCCCCCCTGGTGGACTACAGCTAGCCATATTTAGAAATCTCCACCTGCTGGGGGGGAGGGGGAATATCTCTACACCCCCATCATGCCATTTGCTCAGAAAGCACTGAAAGTTTGCTGAGCGGCTACTATGTTTCATGTGTGCTTTTAAAAAACAAACTCTCAAAGCATGAGGTTGTTTTGGTAAAACAAAAAAAACAATGACCCTGCCACACTGCAGGTTTCCTCCCAGGATGAAGGTCACTTTTATTTTTTTTCTGTTTGAGACCACCATGCTTCTCCTGGCAGAACCCAACAGGAACAAAGTACCTCAGAATGTCCACATCCAATAGGGCAGATTCTCTGAGATACTAACACTGATTTCCCAAAATTCGGTGGGCCATCAGCAAGGGCGTCGTGAACCTGCCGCTTTAGCATTTCCAGCAGGGGTGGGGAATTTTATAGGCCCCTTTTATCTGCAACTTTGTAGATAAAAGCTTTTAATTCATATGAAGAGGAAGAACATGGGTTAAATCAAAAGAGAAAAATATGGATGAGTGGATGTATGAGTGGGTGAAGGTAAGGATGGATGATTGTGTAAAAGAGTGGGGATGAAAGGATGAATGAATGAATGAATGGATAACAGGATGGTTGGATCAGTGGGTGAAAGGATGGGTAGGTGAGTGAGTGAGAGGATGAGTAGATGGGTGGATGAGAGGATGGCAAAGTAAATAGCAATCTGAGAGGATGAATGATGTATGGGTGGATGAAGGGATGGATAGATTCATGAATGGAGTAGCTGAAAGGATGACAGAATAAATGGAAATCTGAGAGGATGGATGGATGGATCAGTGGTTGAAAGGATAGCAAAGTAAATTGAAATCTGAGAGAATGTTTGGATGGGTAAGGGAAAGCGTGAGAGATTAAATGGAAATCTGAGGATGGATGGCATAGTATATGGAAATATGAGATGATGGATGGATGAATGGGTGGATACATGTATCAATTGATGGATGAAAACCTTTATTGATGGATGGGTAAGCTAAATGATGATTGTGTGGGTGGATTGATGTATGTATTCATAGATGATGGCTGTTTGAACGGATAGATGCAGAGAATGCCAATGGATGAAAAGAATGGAGAAAGATTGAATTATGGATAAAGAATGAATTGATGATAGAATGTAATGGTAAAATGGCAAATATTGGTGGATGGATGGAAGGATGAAAGGATGAATGGATAGATACTTGATATAAGAGACAAGGGAGCATTGCAAGTTAGGTTCAGTCTCACTTGCTTCACTTGCTTGGTACTATCAGCCCTTCATCTCATAGTGGGGTGTTTTTTAGTTTTCTGGCTACTCCTGATTATCAGTGTAAATTTCCACCAGCAGAAAAATTGCTTTCTTCTGACTCTAAATATAGCGAGGGGACTGTCAGTTTGGCAGGCAGGGTATTATGCCATGTTTGTGGTGGAGTACTGGCCTGCAAAACTGTAAATGAGGTCCTTAGTGATCTTACCAACAAATGAACAGAATAATTGGAAGGAGACATCATGGACAGGTTTCAGTCACTGAACAGCAGAAGAAAATTCAGACTTATTACAACGATACTTTTGAAGTGTTTTTTTTTATAGCTGCTCCTCAATGTGCATAATCATGTATGAAGGAAAGCCCCGAAGCTGACTGAGAATCTTTTGTTGAAGTTATTTTCAGAGAAGAATTAAAAAGTATATTGAGCATAATGTTTTACAGTTATTAGGTCCGGTTATTGCTGCTGGGATAGGGTAGATTAGTGCAGTGTAGTGATGTGGACGAAGGTGTTGCTGACTCTGAAGTTGCCGTTACGGCGCATGAGACTCATTGTTACTGCAAAGGCTTTATGGTGGTGCCTAAGCATTTACAATGCTTCTGAGGTGTCAGTGCGCCCAGTATGCCGCTTAGCGAGATTCCATCATTGCTTGTCTGCTGAAGGAAGGAGGGAATGTGAAAAGGAACAGAGCAAGAATTTGGTTGTCTTCTTGAAGCGATCCTATGGTCACCTTGAATGCTGATGAATGATCCTTGTTTGGTAGCTAAATTAGTGCACTAATTCTTCAAAATTAACATATTCAAAGCATTACCAGAGGGAGAACAGTGACTCATATATGAGGAATACTGGGAGAAATAGAAACAATGTCCCTATTCAGTGACTTACCTCAATAAATAACAGTTTCTGCCTTGGAAGTTATCGATCATGGTTCAACGAAGGTGCATTATTGAATACGTTAAAGTGAAGACTGATGGGAAGATTGTAACACCAGCTACCAGACATTTTCTTGTGCTTGATGTCTCTTGACCCCGTCAATCATGGATTACTTAATCAAGGTGAAGGTTTATTACAACCCAACGATCCAAAAATTGCGAAGATGATCTTCCCCAGTTCCAGTATGTGAAATGGAAATATAGAAGTGCAGGTACTAATTATTTCAGAGAATCTGTTTGAATACTGAATAGAACTATGATCCCCCCACTAAAATAATTGCTTGGTGGTTAGAAGTGCTGATACTCTTCTTTTCTAATTAAAGTAGTACAGGTAGTCGTTACTTGACAGTATCTGCCACTTTAAATGTTAATAGGCCCATTAGGAAGGCGGGCGGACTTCCGTCCGCCTGCCACCCTAGCGGTGCTGGGACCGGCCGCCAGTGATGCGGCGGTCCCGCACCGGCGATTAGGATGCCACCACCACCGTGGCGGTGGCATCCTCCATTCCAAGCATTGTGGCGGGCGGTGCCGGGAGGTGCCTGCCACCATGTCCATGACAATGCAGGGGGTACCATAGGTACCCCCCTGTGTACCCCCCACCCCCCAATACCCTGGGGGCCCACAACGGGCCCCCGGAAGTGAATTCCACATGCCTTTCCGGACGCCGCCACGGAAAGGCATGTTTCTGCCACCATGCTAATATGGATGGCGGTGTCTAGCAGACACCGCCACCATATTAAACCCTTTTCCGCCCGGTTGACTTGTCGACCAGGTAAAAAGCGTCAGACGGTCTTCCCGTCTGCCGCGGTACCCCCCTCCGTACTAATATGGCGGGGGTAAATTGGTGGCGGGCGGGGAAGGATGTAGGGCAGATCGCCTCTGCCATGCTGGCGGAGGCGATCCGCCCTACATCCTAATGGGCCTCTAAGTGTGCAGGGAGCAGCTCTGGACTCCTTTACTGATGTGGCTCTGGCATCCCTTATGGGCACGGCTCTGATGTCTCTTATTTACTCCTGTGCATTGGGTTCCTCATGGTGCCAAGTTTGGTGAGAGCGGGCATCTCTGGTAGGTTTTTCTCAAGGGTTTCTCATGCTGCACAGGGTCTCCAGTTGCTTCGGTCTGGGTGTATTAAGGGGTGTAGCCTGGCATATCTTTTTCATCCTTGCTCCCCTGCATGCCTTTGTGTCCATGGTGATACATTGGATCATTGAGCAAGTCCCAATTAGAACCTAGAAACCTTTACAAATAATGTGAATTTAAAAGTTGGAAAGACTCGCCAGTCATGCTTCCAGACTCCTAATAATATTTTGAAGGTGTGGTCAGGTCTTATACCACCGATTCCAATATGGCCCCTTGTTGGACCTAGCCCTTTTTGCAGGGTTATCCTCAAACATTTTGCCTTCTTCCTCCTATTTTTCTGACCTTTTTTGTGTTGGCTTTTGGACTCTGGGCACATTACCACTGCTAACCTGTGCTAAAGTGCATGTGCTTGTTCCCTAAAATGTAATGGTAATTGGTTTCTCCATGATTGGCATTTTTGAATTACTAATAAGTCCCTAGTATAGTGCACTGCTTGTGCCCAGGGTCTGTAAATCAAATGCTACTGGTGGGCCTGCAGCACTGATTGTGCCACCCACATGAGCAGCCTTGCAAACATGTCTCAGACTTGCAACTGCATTGTCTGTGTGTGCTATTTTGAACTGCCATTTTGACCTGGCGAGTGCACCCACTTGCCAGGCCCAAACCTTCCCTGTTTATTACATGTAAGGCACATCTAAGGTAGATGCAAGGTAGTCCCATGGGCAGGGTGCAGTGTATTTATTTTCTTGTGTTTAAATTTTTTATTGATAACACTTGTAATGAATACATATAAATAAAGATATTTAATTGCAAATAACATTTTAAGCATATAGAAAATCATTATCACATAAAACGTAGAAAATTAGAAATTTACACAAGGCATCTTATATGATATAAAGAGTAAGTTAATAAGTACACTTATTTTAATATGCAAGTATCATTGAGATATTTATAAAGATATAGAAAAAAGGGTAAAGTGGGTTGAGAATTGAAAGATATAAGGGAAAAAAAAGATAAGCTAAAAGGAAAAATAAACAGAAATAAGTAGGAACAAATAATAAGTGAGCATAAGTAAGTAGAAGGGTGCAGTGTATTTAAAAGGTAGGACATGTACTGTTGTATTTTGCATGTCTTAGTAATGAAATACTGCTAATTTTGTTTGTACTACAGTAATGCCTTTCTCTCCCATAGGTTAGTATTGGAGCTTCCTTGTAACATCTTACAAGTATTTCTGCAAATTGGGAGCTGAAAGAAGTTTGGAGTTTAGTGTCTCTGGACTCACAATTAAAAAATACAAATTTAAGTAAAGATATTTTTTAAATTGCAGGTCTGAAAATGCCACTTTTAGAAAGTGGGCATTTTCTTACTTTGACGATTCTATGTCTCTGCCTGTCTCTGAATACATGTCTGGGTCAGGATGACAGTTGGGCTGTTTGTGTATTCACTCTAGAAATCAATTAAAGGGGGCTGAGGTGTGCCCTGCATTTCCTGATGGCCCATTTTCAGGCTTATGGGCCTTCCTGAGCTAGAATGGTGGGAGGAGTTGACACTGAAAACATAAATAGGGCTGTGCCTGTCCTCACACAAAGACGTCTCCACGCCCTGTAGTGTGTCTGGAGCCAGGGCAAGTAAAGGCAGGGTCTTGTGCACTGCAAAGACTTTTCTTTGAAGTTTGCCTACTTCGAAGGCTGAAATGGGTATACGCATTGGACCTGTGACACCATATACTCAGAACACTTCTGGGTTGAGGACATACTGCCAAGAAGAGGAGTTGGATTGCTGTCAGGAGAGACTGCCACTTTGCTGTTTGCTTTGCGGTGCTTGCCTGCCGCTGCTGCTGTTTTGGGAGTGAAAGGACTGACTTTGCTTTCTACATCCTGCTTTCAAGGTTCTCCAAGGGCTTGAGTTGAGCTTGCCTCTTGGAATGGACGCCACACAACTTAACTTTTGACAAATCATCGACACATCGTCCCTGGGTGCCATTTTCTGCTTTGGCACTGCACCCCAGTAAGGAACCAGGGCCGTGTGTCCGAAAACGGTGCAGCACCTCCCCTACGAGAGTAAGGAACTGATGCATCACCTCCCTTGCACCTTGCATTGTCTTTGATTTTTGTTGCATCTAAGGTACTTTGTCCGAATCAAGCACAACAAACAATTTTTAAGAACTGAAGTTTGATTAATCTTTGAAAATTCATATTTGGACTTGTGTATGTTGGATCTTTGTTAGTTAGGTCTTGTTTTATTCAGATAAATATTGGCTATGTTTCTAAACTGCTGTGGACTCCTTTTGTAGTGTTTTCACGGTGTTACGATGTGTGTGTGTGTTTGTACAAATACTTTACACATTGCCTTTGAGATAAGCCTGACTGTTCTGTGCCAAGCTACCAAGGGGGTGATCAGGGGTTATTGTACGTGTGTAATCTACTTAGATTGAGGTTCCCTAACTGAACAGGGTGCAAACCACTGCCAACTAGAGACCCCATTTCTTACAGCCCCATTGATCAAAATATACCTCCCTTTTCCAATGCAAGATGGAGGACCTTAGGTCCTGTTATTTAATTTCCTGTTACCCGCAAGTTATCCTGTGCAGGGGATGGATATGCCACAGTGTATTCAAAGTTTTTTGCTGTATTCAGCACTTTCTCAGTTATCCGTTTTGCCTTTGATTTTTTCCCAACCTCTTCTCGTTAGGACTGGATCACTTGTGTTGATTACTGGATGGTAGGTTCTTTTCTAGTCATTCTTTGTGTAATTAGCGTTTACTCATTTCTTCCTTTATATCCTTATGCAATGAGTCAGAATCACAGGTTCAGGTTGCCAAGAAAGCTTTTTCTGCCCTTGGGAATTTTCCTCTTTGTGACTCATTCTAGAAGACGCTTGTCGCAGCTACTGTATTCTGATGTATGCAGAGTGGAAGAGATCGCCCTTTCCTTTGGCAATTGAACCAAACAAGAAAGCGCTAGGATAGCATCTAGCGCTTTACGTTAAAGCATTGCCCAAACAGAAACCAAAAACAAGTGTTGACAAAAAAGCCAATACATCTCCTCTTTTTGCTTATTGCAACCACACCTTGTGGCCGCCTCAGACCATAGAAGTGGGCATGTATAAGAATACAGATCTTTGAATGTGTGAACTCATGAGCACACCAAAGCCATTTTATTGGGTTTATGTGCCTAATCAAGATGGCAGATGCCATTTAGATCAGTATATGAAAAAAAAATATTTAGTTCTCTACAAGTCAGTTTTGCACTGTGGAGTGGCTTGGCATCAAATAGAAGCTAGCAAACACAACAAGCTGGTGGGCGGAGTGCTGAAACCTTTCAACCACTCACCCCCAATCACAGACCTGGGTTTAATCCAATCGTTCTTTTGCTCACTATGCCACCCACGTTTGCGCCCAGCCATATGCAAATCAGTCTTGTCCCTGTTCCTCATGGGAACAGTCCAGCCCGAACTGCCAGGCCAGGTGCTTCCTGGCTCTGAAATAAGCATCCTGGAACCTGTTTTGGGGTTTCTACCTTCATCAGCCAGGCTAGCTTGAATCCAGTGGCCCAGCGAGCAAGGGACCCACGTCTGGGCATACCCTTGGCCACTTAGGGCAAACATAGCAAACACAATAAGATGATCGACCGAGTGCTTAAAACTTTTCAAGAGGCTTGTTTCCGGTCCAAGGAGGACCTGGCCTGGAAATTCGTGCTGGACTGTTCCCATGAGGGGCAAGGTCAAAACTGATTTTCATATGACTAGATCCAAACTGGGGTGGCATGATGAGCAAAAGAATGATGGATTAAACCCAGATGTGTGACTGGGAGTGTGTGGTTGAAAAGTTTCAGCACTCCGTCCATCATCTTGTTGTGTTATCAAATGGAAGCTGCAAGGCTGACCTCTCCCACAAAACAAAATGTGTAGAGGACTGTAAAGGGCTTGAGGAGCAAAGGAGTAGCGGGTAGTGGAGAAGCAAAAGTTATAATGTGGTGAGTGAGTTAGCAATGTAGGCATTTGAAACTGGGTCCAGGGAAGGTGAAAATAAAATAATAAAAAAGAAAAGCAGGTAAGGGTTGGGGAAAGCAACAGCTGAGCTTACATGGAAGGATGAGGGAGCAACAGAGTGCATGCTGGAGGGTTTCAGTAGGGAAGCAGTGTTTGAGAGACAGAGCTAGAAAACACTTGCACTTTCATGGAGTGTAGAAAGAAAAGAAAAAAGAAGTTCCCTGACTGTGAGCAGCAGAAAGGGCAATAATAATTAAATGTTTGTTCTATCAGAGAATATTTATATTCCCGGTACATCCTTCTATGACAGTGTATAGATATTCCAGTTACAACACAATTCATCCAAACAAAAGGACAGGAAAGAGGCTATGCTCCAGGGGAGGGACAAACATAATAATAATAATAAGAAGAAGGCAAGTCATTAAAAAAAAAATTAGAGTGACAATAAAGCCAACATATGGTCAGAGGCGTAGCTAGAGCTTGTGGCGCCCCGGGCTATCCCTCAGATTGCCGCCTCTGGGGAGGGGGGGTGCTGGGGAAAAAGGACGGCGAGCACTTGAAAGAGGTCCGAGAGACACGTAGTATTGCCGCTAATAGTTACCTCGATCGTGCAAGTTACATTTACATACATGACACGGTCCAAGGCTACACAGTTTAATGCACCGGTGACTGGCAGTGACTGGCAGTACAAAAGAGAACACACAGACTGCATGATCTATCTGGGGACTCAGAAAAACCGCATGTGACATCCATCAGCGAGCTGCATGAACAATTACCTGGTAATCCCCTCAGCACAATGCAAACATGTACATACATGACACTGTTCAGGGATCCATCATCTACAGCTGACATTAAATGACCATTCATCATGGTCCCTCCATTAAAGCAGTGCACTTTGTGATCTGCATGGTACATGTTCTTTGCAGCAGGCACATTAACCCTCTGTGCAACCTTTCCAGCAGTCAACCCTTCCACTAGACAAAACTCGGATCTCTCTCTAGGAAGAACAATAATCACCGAAGTTATCATGCCATTTTTATTGTTTCTGAAAATTGCTGGAGGCCAGGAAGGAGGCAGCAAGTTTTTTTTAAACCATAATATACTTGCAAACACTACGCACCCACCCGAAATAGGTACCCAGTGCAGTCACACCGTTCGCATCGCCCTAACCTGCTCAAGGTTCATGTGACCTCAGTGACAGAGTCACAGCGACTGGATCACTGTTGCTCTAGGGTGTGCTGCTTCGTAGGCCTGCCCGCAAGACTGGAGATGAACTTCAGTATGGATTGTGGTGGACAGGCCTTCAAGGTTAACCCACAATTGACAACACTAGGGTACACCTGCTTGTGCTAAGACATCCAGCCTTCTAAGGTCTAGTGGGGCCTTCTAAGGTCTAGCATGTGAATGTGCTCCCTCAGTAGAGTGGTCTGGTGGACTGGTGGACTGGTCATGAAGGCTGAACCTGGTTCCCCAGTTCCAAATTCGACAGCTCTCCCCCACTGAACACCATACTGCCCCACTGAGAGAAACTCGCACTGCCTTCTGCTACAACCTAATTGTGCCCGCTATAAACACTTGGATGTGGCTCAATTCAAATTATGCACTTGATAAGAGTAATATGCTGCCTAAAAAAAAAAGTAAAAGCAAACACTCATAGGGAATGCAAGATTAAGTAAAGCATGAGAAATGTAAGCAGAAACAACATGGTTACCTTAACCCCTTAGCCGCGGGGGTAATTCGCCCACGGTGCGGGGGGGGGGCGTGCGGTGCCGCGGTGCTCGTGACGAGCTGAGATCGTCACGACCCCGCTCACTGATTGATTCTCCCGCACAGGCGGGAATCAATCGCGCGATGGTGGGCCACGACCATCATGACGAGCCCAGCTCGTCATGAGCATGCAAGCGGTTAAGGATCTCTCACTCACTATTCAGAAATCAACAAGTGGTTTTACCTGAAAAGTTAAGTACATGACTAGAGGGTCCTGAAGGGAACCGTTTCAATGTCCATTGCTTATATCCTTACAAAACGTAAGCAGTATGGTTTAAAAAGCCCACATCCATAAACACAGAGCCATGGTACACATTTTGTTTTCCAATCCACCCATCAACCAGGTATTGCAGTACCTCCAGGAATGGTACACTTTCCCACCTGGGAACAACAATGCTGGAAAGACGAGAAAACAAAAGTAGCGCTTCACTGGCAAACTCTGTTAAGTGAGGCTGATGTATTTGGATGTGAATAAAACCAATCAGCCACTTTGCAACCACTCTGTCTAGTTTTATTTAGTTATGTATTTATTTGTCATATTTAAAACCTTCTATTTCTCTCCATCCCGCTGCACTTTGGAATAGAAAAATGTCAGAAAAAGGGCATTTCCCACAAGTGTGTTTTTCTTTTTTGGATCCACTTCACAGGGAAGCAACTAAATGAAAGAAGGAAAGAGAGGTTGTGAACCGTTTCTTCAAGTCACGGTTTTCAGTAAGTGAGGAGCAAGACAGAAAGAGAGGGAATAATAGGAAGAGGGGGGGCAGCTGCCAGCACAGAAAAGAATAGGACATTGCCCGAGTCCTATTCCTTTTCTGCCTGTCCCCGAACGTCCACGAAAGCAAGCAGAGCCTTATCTGAATGCCTTTGTCCTCCCCCAAAATATTGCCGCCTGGGGCGGACCGCCCCACCGCCCCACCCTAGCTACGCCACTGCTTATGGTACGCAATAGAAGAGGTCAAAGCCCATTGTAAGTTTTTGATATGGTCTCCAGGAGGTCTTTTTCAAAGAGACATATAAAAGCTGTCTGGAAAGCAAGACCTAAAAAGCACGAAGGGGTCGCCTGCATGCCTTAAGGCTCTGTTAAATATGTTGACAGGCCTTGGCCTGTTCACATAATCTTGAGACTTTGGGTTTTCATATTTTATGTACAGTATTCTAGAATTTACATCGCTTTGAACCATAAGCATCTATTCTCTCCTATTCTTCATACATAGCACTGTCACAAGAGAGCCAACAACATAAGAAGACCATGGCTTTCCCTAACATTCAGATTAATGGTGTTCTCTGCTTCTGCCGTTATGCCTACCTCTGCTATTGTATCCCTGTATTGTACATGATTTTCTTACGTCTGATAACTCTGCGAATGTTTAGAAATCATTGGTATTTTGTGAAAATAATTCCTGATTAATAGGGTTTAAGTATTTCTCATAATTTTAATTTTTTTCCACATATTCATTTTGCATATTTTACCTACATGAGAGATTGCCTAGAACAGAAAATAACTTGTAAGAAGCATGGAACTGGACATGTACCTTGGTAGGGTGTGGTGCATGAGCAAAGTTCCCTGCTTTGCTTTAGAAAGTGTATGACAAATATATTAAGCAGGTATCTTTTTGAATCTTTGACATGAGGGCATACATTGCAAACATTTACATGTGGACAATAGTCCAAGCATGTTTTGTCTACTATGCCTAAGTTTTGCAAGAAGTATGCTTATTTACAATTGATAAAGATTCCTGATTTCTCCCAAGCCTTTTAGTGCAAACCTCCGTTACGAAATAGGTACAACGTGGTCTGCAGCTTTGCAAGGCAGCCTCACAAAACATAAAACTTGGGCATCATTATAGGGCTTGGAGGGCGCATTTAGCTAGATTCACCTTGTCATGTGAGATAGATTCAGCCAGCCCTGGCTTTTTATCCAGTAGCACATTCCTGGCTTTACAAACAATGATTTGTGATTTTGAAGTCACTGATGCGTCCATGTGAGTTATTATTCTAGATGCAAGATGTGTTATACTGAAGCTGCCCATCTGTTGGCCCTCTGGACATATGTATTGGCAGAGGGAGCCAATGAAGTTATGTGAGTACAGGCAGTGCTGTCTTAACGCATGGGCATGCTGTGCAGTTGCCTGGAGGCCCCACAAGCACACGGGCCCCATGCAGACCAGAATTTAATGCACATTTTCTGCTAAACATTTTTACTCCTGTGAGTGGTTGTGTAGGCAGGGCCATGCTTTGCCCCGGGGGCCTATAATGCTGTCAAGATGGCCCTGAGCATAGGGCATATTCGATCAAATTTCTTTAGTGCCTTGAACAATCATAGGGGCAGTGGCACAGGTAAGAGCGGTGGGGCGGAGGCAGGGTGGGGGTTGGGTAAGTTGACATACGACGGGAGAAGTAAAATGAAAATAAAAAAAATAATAAAACCATTTACTTTATGCTCGCCACATTGCCGACTCGGTGATGCAGCGAGAGCAAGGTAAATGGTTTAATTTATTTATATGGCTATTTAATTTTACGTCTCCCATCATATGTTGACTTACCTAACCCCCAGTCCACCCGCCACTGCTCTTACCTGTGCCTGCCGCCACTGCATATGGCAGAATAGAGTACCAACTTTAGGGTGCCTTACTGGATCTAGAACACTGGGCGAGTATGGCGGTGCCTCCAGAGAGGTGCAAGAGGATGAATGCATGGAGGACTGTTCTGAAGTTGCTTTGTTATCAGGGGTGGCTGGTGACATTTGAAAGTGGCGGGGCATAAAATGATTGCAAAGGAAGCAAACGAACGTGTGAGCAGTCGCGAGGGGGGTCACGCGCGGGGGGGTCACGTGTTTATGTATGTGGTTAGCACGCGCATACGTCTTGCAGAATATATTTGTAGTACTGTTGGGGCGCACGCATGGAACACGAATACTACAGCATAATAGCAGCCGAGATGTAGGAATCAAAAGTGTAGCAGGTGCAGTGACACCAGTCGTGCGAGGGGCCTTTTAATTTCGGTTATATTTTTCTTATACTCGGCCGCTCAAATTATGCGCCAGGGTAGCACCCAATTATGTGGCACATTAGGCTAGTTTATTCAGCACTAAAACGCAAATTATGCAAATTATGCAGCATAAGCGGCACATCTGCTGATAGCTTCACTTCATTATTGTGTCATTTTTACAATGGCAATACTGTCTGGGCACAGATTTCACCTTTTAGTTTCAGGTTAACAACCAAATACAGAAATAAGCACATGAAAGATGGGCAGTTTGCGAATGGCCTCCTACTGCGCATGAACTCTTAGGCACATTTTTAGTAACTGTTGATCTGTGTGAGCTAGAGACATTTTTTTTTGCTCACGCGCGGGGGGGGGGGGTCGCACAGGAGAATACTATAATAAAAATTAAAGGAAAACTTACCTGACCGCCTCGGCTCGACTGTTCCTGGTCCGCATTGGCGCCTCTCTGCCCTCTTCAAACTGGATGGAACAGCACGTCAGCACTGCAGTGGCGACCCCTCAGCCAATCCTGGCGCTGCTGCAGCGCCAGGATTGACTGAGGGCACAGCCTACTCCTCGCCTGCTGCCTGCCCATCAGGAGACCGAGGGGCTCCTAATGGGCATGCGCAAGTCCGTGAAAACACAAGTGCGCATGACTGGGCACGGGCTAAAAATTAGCTCACCATGCCCACTCATGCGCACTTGTGCTGCAGTGCTGCCTGGTCTGACAATGCATGTCAGTCAACATGACGCGGGACCGCCCACGGTCCGACGTCATGCTCACTGACATGCATTGTCAGTTCTCCCCACCCTCGGCGTCTCTGAACTTAAGTAAACTAAGTTCAGAGACACCGAGGGAGCTGCGGGTGCGGGCGGGTGCGGGCGGGTGCGTGGGGGTGGGGAGGCAATGCCCCAACGCCCCAATGGACGCACTGCGCCTGTTTGTTATAGAAATGTTCTGACCCTGAAGAACAAGCATAGATGGCATCACTGACTCTATGTTTTGTATGCCCTGTGTGTTCTAAAGCTGATGTTTGCATCCTAGTTAACCTTTCCTAGTGGAGAAATGGCCACAGTGGTTTCACAGTGGCTTCACCCCTTATTTAAAATATTCTTTCTATGTGGACAGTATGTAGCTGTACCTGAATAGTTAAGGCACTTTCATTGACTATCACCCGTTAGAGAACTGCCAGGTCAGTATCCATGTCTAATTTGTAAAAACTCGTTGACAAAGAGCTACGTCTTGTGCAACCCAACCCTACACACTTTAATTTTTTATTATTGTCGTGAATAAAGAGATGAATCTGGGCCTGAAAACCCTGACTGTGATATCTTCCATTGACCTTCACCTAAGTCTTCATAAAACACTGCACTTCAACCCTAATATTTCTTGCTCCTAGGTAGTCCTCTCTGTTGAAAACATGGCTCCACTATCTACTATGGTCTTAGTTCTGCTGTTTTATTAGATCACAAGTCTTATAGTGATGTAGGTCATCAAGAGTTTATCAGCCAGACCGAAATAGTGAGAGTCAATGTAGCATAGTCAGAGGAGTAACACTTTCTTTTATTTATTGCCCAAATAGATTTGAAGTTTCTACACTAAGGGCCCGATTCCGATGTGGTTAGGAAGGCCTTCTAATGGCATTTGCTCCATCCGAATAGGATTGGTAACGTGTCTTTCCAACCGACTCGGAAAGCTTTCTGACCGGCCGAGTACAATGAGAGTTAGGTGTTAGGAATATCCCAATCTGAACCCAACGGCACTTGGAATGAGCGAGCCGTACAGAGCAGAATCGTACGTCTCTATGGGCCGTGTTTCCGACCAACTGAGTATGATGCTGGATTCGGATGCCTTTCGAATTGTGCCGTCCGACTCGGCAGTCAGAATCAGACTTTGGGGGTCCATAGTGGGCCCCCCTGCACCTGGAGCCTTCTCAATTGGGCTTGTGGGGGTACCCATGGGTCCCTCCTTACCAGCCATGCACAGTGTGGCAGGCATCAGGGGGTGCCCGCCACAGGGTGCCAGATTTTCCCCAGCCACCGCTTTCTTCAATGGAAGCCGATGCATTAGTCGGACCAAAGGCTCCCATTGAAGTCAATGGGAGTCCAACCAAATTGTATCTGGAAGCATCCGGATGCATCGTACTCAGTCAGTCGGACTCTCTCGATCCGAGTCGGTCGCAAACCATTCCCAAACCCATTTGGTAGGGAAAATTTTCAAACCGCATCGGAATTGGGCCCTTCGTATCTATATGTCCGTATGTGCGACTCTGAGGAAAGACACATTTTTACCCCAGGGAATGGTTTTCTTTCTGTTGAGTATTCTGAATGTTTGATACACCACCACATGGGTGGTAAGCAGTGCATTGTTAGTAAAAGAATGAGTCCCATTACCCAAAGCTGTGCTCAGTTACCCACAACCGGTGTTATTAAACTTCAGCCAGTTTTTAATTCATAAAAGAATGTGCCGGTACCCAAAGCTCTGCTCAGAAGCCCGGGGCTGGCACCAGCATGCTGAATACCAAGGCTGCACAGACTGGTATTCATCTCATGCCTATTTAATCACTACCAGACATTACCTGCCCTTTTATATCACACTTTGGGTTCCTGATTTCTCTCTTTGTGGTGGTTTTTCCGTCCTTTGTGCGTTTTCCTCTACCCCACTCTGGGAAATGTCTGATGAGGAAAAATAAGTGCCAACCCACAAAAATGACTGTCTGTGTCCCCCACAGGCAGCTACCGGCTCATATTAAGTACTGATGTCAGCAAATGAAATACCAAGGCTGTGTAGTCTTCTCTCCACCTCATGCCTCTTTAATGTCCTACCAGACACCACCTTCCCCATGTATCTACCTCCTGCAGGTTCCTCCTTTATTCCTTTGGGATGTTTTTTCTATCTTTTCTTGCTCCTTATTTCCCCTTTGTCTCTTGTTCTTGGGGAATGTCTGATCAGGAAAAATCCGTGCCGGTGGGCCCCCACTGGGCACCATTGGCTCAAATCAGCACATTACTGGTGTCAAGCAGTAACACAGCAAGAAGGCAATGGGCCCAGATGCAAGCAGGGGAAATGTCCCCTTTGGCTGCAGTTGGGGTAGTATAATACAGCAATTATCAGGCTTCAATTAGCCTCTCATGCCTCTTGGCCCTGGTACACAGAACCTGCTGCACTAATGGTAGCTACCCCCCTAGCCTACCACAGTAATCTACAAGATTCAGTGTAACAAAATACCTGCCTAAAGGCTTTAGCACCGTGGTATTACAAGCCACCCCTAAAACATTTTGCCTTTAGCAAATGGTTTTTAGAATAAGTAAACCAGGCCTGCTTGCTTTGTCATAACTTTTTATTATAAACAGAGCATCATTTCCAGAGCTAACAATGCCACCAGTAAGCGCTGTGTTGTGCCCCATGTAAATACTACAAGCCCTGAGCAGCATACTCACTGCTATCACTGCCAAGAAAGCAGAATGTCCAATTCTAACACTGAACTGTACAACTATCTCTTATACTGCCAGCCAGAGGGCTGTTTCCCACTACTTACACTGCCAAACACGAGCACAATATCACTGTGTACATTCACATCACATTTCCGATTACTATCATATGTGCATACTAATATGAACTGGACGCAATTGAAACAAAAACTCTGAGATATTTAGAAGTGCATTTTTTTGACTGCTGAACTAGGACTCACCAAGGCCTCTACCCCATCTTGGAAAAGATGGCTGCTGCTGTCTCATAAAACTCTCCTTCTGACACCACACGCATCAAAATGAGGACTGTTAGTAATGAAATACTGTTCTCGAAGAACTTTGCAACATTCAAGGCTCTTCCTGTTTGCACACTGGAAACTGAACATCTATGGTCCTTTCCCTTATTTATTATAACACATTTGTTGGTTACCTCCTATGACATTAGGTCACAATGGGCGAATAAATGTTCATGTGCTGGCTAGTGCTTACCTCGTGGGTGGGTAAGATGTTTGTTAATTCTGAGTTGGGATTTGCTTAGGAAAAAGTAATATTTACTCATCTGTTGCTGATTGTGCAGCTCTTCAATGCTTTCTGTGGTAAAAGCTATTATAAAAGATCCCTGAATTTGGGGATGAGCCAGAACCTTTTCTGAGCCTCTAAGGATGCTGCCCAAATCTCTGATGCTTGGCTGCACACTTTGGATTTAGGCTGTTTTCTTGATTTTGCTCATTATTGCATTCATTTATATTGCTGAGAGCGGTTATGGTAATGGATTTCTTACGTTCTATTATTGATTTATTGAACTGAGCTATATTTTTCCCATTTCTATTTTCTATTAATTTTTTCATAACCTTTATGGTTTTCTCTAAAGTACTGCTGTTAAAAAAACTCCCTTTTTGAGCCAGTCCTTCCTTCTTATTGACTGTATTTTTGCAATGTGTCACTTTGCCTCATCTATTTTTGAGGTTAACACTGTCCTCACAATTTGGGCAACACTATTATGCAGGCTATCTAAATGATAGCACCAGGGCACCCACCGTTGTTTGTGGATAATCTGGGTAAGCTAAGACATAAGATAATAGATCTTTCCAGAGATCATTTTTTGTCCATAATTTGGATTATTAGAGCTGGTCCCCAGTGAAGGAATGTGAGTATTATTAGTAGGGCAGAATGAACTGTGAGTAATTGCGGTGTTTTGATGGTGCATTGTGGAAATTGTAGTCTGAGAATGTGATTTGTGTAACGTCAGAATTACATTGCATGTGACATTTGTGCTTATGTTCTTTAAATATGGGATTTAATGACTGTGATTTTTATGTTTTTGTCATATCTGTAATCCAGAGAGTTGAACTTTGTCATTGTGTTCGTTTAAATGAGAAGGGGCTGATATTGTTTTTGCTTTGAAGAAGCTGTTCGATTTTCTATGTGTATTGTTGGGTAAGGTAATTGGATTCATTGTAATCCGAATCTCAAGGGTATTCAGACAAAATATCGAGTTAGAAATGTCGACTCACACAAATATCGAGTTGAAAATATTGTGACTCAGAAATATCGACAGCAAGAATATCGTTGTCAAGAATATCGATTTTACGGTACGAAATTTAGGGGATTATTACGATGGTGGGCGGACTTTGTCCGCCCGCCACTGTATCAGGAAACGGGACCGCCCGCCATTGTCGCGGCGGTCTCGCAAGTGGCATTAGGATGCGCCCGCCAGACTGGCGAGCGCATCCCGCATTTTAAACATTGCGGCGGGCGGTACTGCAAGCAGCACCCGCCGTAATGTGTAAAATGCATGTTGTGCATTTGAATGCACAACATGACAGGGACCGTGAGGTGCCTGTCACCTTGTGCATGCAAATGCAGGGGGATACCATAGGTACCCCCCATGTGCACCCCCCACCTCCCTGAACAACCTGGGGGTCCGCAATGGGCCCCCAAAGACAAAACTGCCTGCCTTTCCATGGCGGAGTCTCCGCCATGGAAAGGCAGTTCACCGCAATGATAATATTATGGATGGCGGTGCCTGCAAGGCACCGCCAGCATATTCCTTCCCACCCAGAAGCATGTGGCAGCCATTGTATGCCTCACCCTCACCTAACAGGTAAGTAGCCATCTACCCAGGTAGTGCTGTTTGGGGGTGGGAGGCCTGCACTACAACTCCCACCAGGTCCCCCTGTCCCACCCCTCAACAGGATGGAACACTCCACCCCACCCAGAAGCATGCAGCAGCCATTGTATGCCTCACCCTCACCTAACAGGTAGGTAGCCATCTTCACAGGGAGGGCTATTTGGGGGTGGGAGGCCTGCACTACAACTCCCACCAGGGCCACCTGTCCCACCCTACAGCAGGATGTAGCACTGCACCCACCCAGAAGCATGTGGCAGCCATTGCATTGTTCACCTTCACCTAACAGGTAGGTAGCCATCTTCCCAGGGAGGGGGAATGTGTCTTGGGAGACAGCACTACAACTCCCACCAGGGCCCCCTGTCCCACCCTTCAGCAGGATGTAGCACTGCACCCACCCAGAAGCATTTGGCAGCCATTGCATTGTTCACCTTCACCTAACAGGTAGGTAGCAATCTTCCCAGGGAGGGGGACTGTGTCTTGGGAGACGGTGTAGAAAATAGGCCTCAGCTAGGCCTACCAGTGCAAGGGGTTCGCCCTTCTCTGCACAGAGTCCTCAGACTATTAGAAAGAAGTTGGCACAGAAACTGAAATAGAAAATACATAGTTTATTAAACCTCAGGAGGTGGAACCACATTCACCCAGCACCCTGTGGTGCTGAATGAAGGTAGCACCCAGAGTAGAAGAACCATGGGTCTTTTATACCCACACAGGGGCTCAGGAAAAGGACGATGCAAGCATACATGAGAAGAGTTACATACATAGATGGTCATACAGAAATGCACCGTAAATAGTATAGGAGGAGCTAGCAGTTGCTGACTCAGGTAGAAACAACCTGATAGTTACAGACTAAAAACAGATGCATGGACAGTTAGATATTCCTGCGCATGTGCAGGGTAGCAGAGTCTAAGTATAGCCAGTCCTTTAAACAGAGCACAAGGGAAGACAAAATGGCTGCCAGAAATACAAAATGGATTCCACAAAATGTACAGGATAGCCTGTAAATACCAGATGGATTCTGCTAACGCTAATTTAATCGCAGCCAATTTACGACAGACGACCCTTTTAGCGTTAGCTGAAGACATCTCCCATAATCCAGTAGGAAAAATGAAAAATATGCATATTAATTTTTAATAAAATTATTTTTTTTCTTTTCATAAATTTCCTAATTCATTGCTAGGTGGCCATTTCTCATTCTAAATATTGTTAAGCGGGTATGTATGAGGTATAAACAGAAGTACAAAGGGAACAGAGAATTGGGTCATACAGATAGCAGGAGAGAGTAATTACTATTATCAGAAACAGAATTATTAGCTTTCTAGTCCTTAGCAAATCCTAGAACCATCCAGTAAAAACATTTTCATGGTTCCTATGCATTTCAGTTACCATCAATTTCAATATCAAAGTATCCAACAGTACATATCTAATAAAAACATTTTCGCTAGACTTTTCCAGTTTTTCCTTTATGAGGGCTAGAGTATCTATCATTATACCCAATACAAACATTAAAGCAGTCAGACATATTATTTACAAAAATGATCCTGGATCCAGGGGACCAGGAGGACCATGAGAATTAGGACGAAGAGCTGCAAAGGGTTGCTCCTCCTCAAAAATGGGACGATCAATGGGGTACATTTTCAACAAAAAGAAAAAGAAGTCCTTGGGAAATTAAAGCCGCTGTACAACCAACCAGAGGGGAGTCTTCTCCCTGTGTCCGTTTGAGCCTCACAGGCAGGCTCTTGTTGTTCCCACGGTGGAGCTGCACAACTCGCAACTCAGGAATCATGGCCTAGTTTCAAGGGAAAAGTTTCTTCTTTCAGGATAGGGCAATCACCCACCAGGGCAAATGCGCTCAGCGATCCTGTCCAGTGTCTCAGGCAGTGCACCAGTTTTCTTCATTTCAATCTAACAGGCACCAGAGACACAGCACCTGTACCCTGAACTCAAGTCCTTCCCTAACTCCTGTATTGCTCTGCTGGCACACTGCTCTTTCGTTGGGGCCATGGATTGCATTCAGTGTGCCCAGGTATCTCCTTTACAGCCACTTTGGGACCAGGATTCAGAGGCCTGATGCTAGGATCTCTGAAGCAACCCTTGTTTCAAAGGGGGTTACCTCAAGCAAAAACCTTCTTCCCTTCCTGGTCGGTCTGTGACTCTCAGCTGGGCATCAAAAGCTTGATCCACGATTTCTCCTTTCTGATTTGTGGTAAATAATTTAATTACCGGGACTTAATTTGATACAGAAACATAATAAATATAGCTCAGTAAATAAGAGGCAGAATCCGTGGTATTAGAGGTTCGGAATGGGCTTTATTCCAATGGACGATTCGAATCGGTGACTCCAAGTTCCATCACCACGGAGGTTCAGGAAGTGAAGTACATATTTTATTGATAAGTAATCACTTTTATACAATAGGCATTACATTGAAGCAAATGCAAGAGGCGTAACAATTGATAGTGTAGATAAAACATACATGCGTAGCAAAAGTGGGCGTAACTGGGTGTGACTAAAGAACGTCATCAGGTGTGATGTCATAATAGGGTGGTTCCATGAAGGAATTTCGCAATGTCAGCAGGAATGCTTGGCAGAAATGTGCGCGCAGCAGCATGACGTATGATTGACGTGCGACTAGGGGGTGAAGGGGACTTGACATTTAGCTCTACATGTGGCGACAGATGTCTGGAGGGTCAAGTCAACCTTATCCCAAATCATATCTAACATCCTATGTTTAAAGAACTATGTTATCCAAAAAAGAGGTCTCTTAGAGTAGAATCTTATTCTATACTGACTATACTGACTGTTAGTGCGTGTACAAGCGTCTAAGTGTCTACACTAGATGCGAGGGCGAAAGTCTTCCATAATAATAGGGCTATGAATTACTTGCATAAAGACAGAGAAGCCGGGCCTTTGCTCGGTAGCTGGAAGACTGTTTACTTAAACTACTAGACAGGAATGCATTGGGCAGGGAGCGGAGCAGATAATTTCGAAGGTGAAATACAGTTTTTGGCAGGCAACAGGCTGATGTCAGGCATCGTGAGCCGCGCAGAGAATGAGGACAAAGTTCATGGATACAGATGCAGGCTCAGACTGGAGCTCTCAGAGGCAGAAGGCAGGGAAAGCTTGATGGCAGAATCAGGGCCTACTCGCCTGAACTGTAAAATGGCATAAGTGAACCATATAAAGCCGGTGGCCTTTCGTACTTAGGAATGGAATATCCGGCCCATTCATGGCGGATCTGAAAGAGGACATGTTAACGGTGGACGCACATGTATTTGCGTCTTCATAACTGGAACTGGAGGGAACATACATGTACTTGTGATTTATACATGGAACCGTTGGGGTCCAAGATAGGGGACATAACTGATCAGAAAAATCCACATTTCCACATTCCCTCCTTGTCCCCTACTTGCCCGTCAAGAGATATCAATCTTCATCAATCCATTGATCTGTTCATATAGCATCATTTGTTCTTCTTTTTTCTTCTGGGACGAACGAAATCTTGGTGGTGGAATACACGATGTGGCACACAGACCACAGATCGCTGGTCCACATTGTAGACATAGACAGCAACTGAATAGTATGAGAAAGCCAATACCTAGGAAGGATAGGACCTTCCATCCAAAGGTAGATAATACACTCCAAAACCAACCGGACCAAGTCCAGGTGCCTGGATTCTGGTGTATCTGGCTTACAATCTTATGAAGGCGGGTTATGGCTTTATATACAGATGGCGAATTTTCTGGTATGAAAATGCAACAACTTGATCCGATGACCCTACAAGCTCCGCCCCTATCGGCCAGGATGACGTCAAGGACAAGACGATTTTGAAGCACAACAATCCGCATAGCAGACTGCTCTTCTGTTAAATTGCCTAAGGCGGAAATAGTTTCATTCACTACTGCTTCAAGGGTTCTAGTTAATCTACGTATCAGCTTACTATTAGTAACGGTACCTATATAGGGAAAGAGACCTTTATTGAAATCTGTGTATTTTTCCCATGCTGTTTCAGTGTAATCGACTATTGGGAGATCTCTCCTTTCTCTATTGTGTACTAACTGAGTATTTCTGTGATAATCAGGAGGAGCTAGGATAACAGGTGGCAAAAGGAATCCAATGTAGCAGGTACCATCCCAATCTAGAGGCAAACGTACATATGCCGTCTGACCACATATGAAATAGGAATGGCGGGAAGCTCTAAATGTAGACTTGCCCTGATCACTAAATTCTATTACAGTGGTGCATCTACTATGGCCCATATGTATGGAACCATTCTTTCTTACACATAATTCACCTTTTACTGGGAATATTGACATAGCGGGCAAAATTGGAGTAGCTTCGGATTCGACATTTAGGATCATAAGATTGAGTGTAAAATTACCTAATCCATACACTTCATTTTCTAGATCAGTTCCTGTTCTTTTGGGAAGTCCCTCCTTGTTAGGGTGGCAGACTTTAAGTAAAACTAAGTTCAAATTTCCCCATACCCAGTTGTCTTGATAAACTGCAGAATTCGAATCTTGGGAATTAATTAAACTAAACCATGCTCCACAGGAGCCGTTGTGTGTGAATGGGTATGGAAAGAGAGGTAGAATTCCTTTATAATTCTGAGTCGGCCACAGATCCAACAATTTGTAGCATTGCTAACCTGATGGGAATGATGTAACATACTAATAAACGTGTTATTGCGCAGCGCAAATCTATATGACAATTCATGCGGAGGTAATTCACTAAAAGAATGTTCAGCAGTAACATTATAAACATATCTAGAAATAGGATAATATATGTGCAACAATATACTTGCAGCAATTATTAAAAGACTTAAGAAAAACAAAATTAATAACGTCACTGTGCAATGACTACGCAGTGATTTACAGTATGCATGTCGTTTCAACATTTTTCGGGTTTTTTCTCTATTCAGGTCTAAGGGATACATGTCAGAGACAAATTCAACCGCTTCACCTTGGAGAGGACTTAAACAATCAAATTGCCTGACTGGTTAGACCTGAGTTTCAGTTTATATTGTTCGTGATTACTTGATTCAACCAAAGGAAGTTTTGAGTCAATGGGTGAAGACACACGAGGTGTGGTATTTACATCCGATGGTAGTCCATGAAATTTCTTGATATGACTTGAATGTATCCAGCCTTTTCGACCCTCGATCTTCACGGCTGTCCTCGTCGTTAATAACACGAGCTGAGGCGACCTCCACCTAGGGTCCAGCTGAGACTTCCGATCAAAGTTCCTCACTAAGACCAGGTCTCCTGGAATTACGTCATGGGGTTTCACCTCAGTGTTGTCGGGAAAAGCTGCAGCTACCTGTGAACGACAAGATTGTAGTGCAGACATCAAGGAAGCCAAGTAATCTGTCAGCATATTACAGTCAATATCAGTTATTTTACGTGGTATAGGCGTCCCCCACATATTTGGTGGTCTACCGAAGATCACTTCATAAGGGGATAGCCCTGTTCGAGAGTGTGCTACCATTCTCATGTAAAAGAGTGCAACTGGTAATGCTACTACCCAGTCGACACCTTTCTCCCTGCATATTTTGGACAATCTAATTTTCAAGGTCTGATTATGTCTTTCCACGAGACCTGCTGCCTCGGGGTGTCGGACACAGTGGAATTTCCACTGATAGCCTAACAAAAGTGAAACGTGTTTCATTAGTTCGGATGAGAACGGCTGGCCGTTATCTGAGTAGACAACACGTGGTAAACCGTACCGTGGGAAGAATTCTCGAACTAACTGTTTGGCAGTAGTCGGGGCAGTGTAATCTGAAACCGGGTATGTCTCTGTCCAACGGGAAAGAGCACAGACAACTACGAGAACATATTTGAATCCTCGACATCGTTCCATCTGGATATAATCCATCTGGAGGACTTCAAAAGGGTGATCAGGAGGCTGAAATCCACCCTGTTCTACGGGAATGCTTTTTCCTGGGTTAAACTGGCAACAGATCATACAGGTACGAACTTTTTGTTTAGCTGCTGCTCGTAAATGTTTGTTGAACCAAATGTATTGAATGCTGTCTAGCATAGCTTTTTCTCCTAGATGTGCTGGACTATGTACAGTGTTAATAACGACTTGGACCATTGAATCAGGAAGGAACCACACAGATTTTTCCTTTGTCATCCATCCTTGATCCGTTTGGATCCCTCCTAATTCAGTCCATTTCTTTATTTCGTCTGGAGTAGCATGTGTCTGTATGTCAATTACGTCAAGAGCGGGATCCTTAACCATCATGCAATGTGTTGGCGTCGGGACTATTGTCTTTGTCATGTCGGATGTTTGAGTTTGAGCAGTCTGTTTAGCTGTTCTGTCAGCTAGATCATTGCCTTGAGAAATGATATCAGTAACTTTCGTATGAGCTTTACATTTCATAATTGATATTGCAGTGGGTAGATGTATTGCATCTAATAAGGCATGAATGAGGGGTCCGTGCTGAATGTGGGCACCGTGAGAAGTTAAATAACCTCTCTCTCGCCACAGCACGCCGAAGTCATGTACAACTCCGAATGCATAACGTGAATCAGTGTATATGTTGACTTTTTTATTTGTGGCTTGAATACAGGCTTGTGTCAGAGCGATGAGCTCTGCTGCTTGAGCGGACAAGGTATTTATACAATTTGTTTCAATGATTTCAGCGTCTGTTGTGACTGCATAAGTGGCCACTAACTCTCCTGTACTTGTTCTCATACATGAACCATCTACATACAACGTCAGGTCTGGGTCTGATAATGGAACGTCTGTTAAATCTTGTCTGGGTTTCGTCGTGATAGTGATAACTTCAATACAATCATGTGCAAGTGGATCTGTTCCATTTACAGGTAACAGTGTGGCAGGATTCAATGTATTACAACGTCTGATTTCTATATGTGGCTGAAACAATGTTAATTCGTAACCGGTGAGTCGTGCTATAGTCAAGTGTTGTGTTTGTGTGCGGTTCAAAAGAACCTCTACTGCATGTGGTACTTGTACTGTCAATGGATGTCCTAATACTATGGCATCGCTTTGTCTGATTGCTAAGGCTGTTGCTGCCACTGATTTTAGGCATGCAGGCAAAGCCTGAGCTACGGGATCTAATGTACTAGAAAAATAGGCACATGGTTTGTGTGATCCTGCTTGTTCCTGTGTGAGTACTGACAAGGCAGTACCTTCGCGTTCTGTAACAAAGAGTGTAAACTGTTTATTGTAACATGGTGTTGCTAGGACAGGTGCTTGGCATAAGGCTTTCTTTAAACTTTCAAAAACGTGTGTATGTTCCTGAGTCCAAGGGAGGACAGTCAATGTGGCTGCCTCCTGTGTTGTCAATTGAATGAGTGTTTTTGCTAGAAATGCATACTGAGGGATCCACTGCCTACAATATGAAGTGAGGCCTATGAAAGCCCGTACCTCCTTTTGTGTCTTGGGTATCGGCATGTTAGCTATTAACTGAATGCGGTCGGGTGTAAGCTGCCTTCCCTCCTTGGACAGCGAGTGACCAAGGTAAACAACTCGCTGGACACAGAATTGCAGCTTAGAAGGGGACACCTTGTGCCCCTTTTCGGCTAGAAATTGTAAAACTGTCAGTGATGCTTTCTCACATTCAGGTTCGCTTCTAGCGGTAATCAGCAGATCATTGACATATTGAAGCAGGGCAGTGTTTACTGGCATGTGAATACTGTCAAGTTCTCGTTTCAGTGCTTGGCTATAGATGCTGGGGCTTTCTGTAAATCCTTGAGGTGCGCGTGTGAATTTAAAGCTACGTCCATTTAAACTAAATCCGAACAAGTATTGGCTTTCCGGATCTATTGGGACGCTGAAAAAGGCATTCTTGAGGTCAATTACAGTAAAGAATGTTGCTTCGGAATCAATAGCTGTCAGTAATGACGAGATATCTGGGACCACAGGGAATTGTGGCACAATGCATTTGTTCAATTCGCGCAGATCAATAACCAATCGATATACTGGCGGAGCCTTTGGATCTGTTCGTTTAAGAATCGGAATTATCGGGGAATTACATACATTGGAGTCTGTTTCCACAACTACTCCTTGGACAATGAGCTCGTCAATAATTTGCAGTAAAGCCACTACAGCATCTGGTGGTAACTTGTATTGTCGCATTCGTGGTAGTACCACTCCTGCCTTTAATGTAACCCGATATGGTGTAATATTCATGCAACCCACATCAGTAGGGCCTTGTGCCCATAAATGTGTAGGTAAAGTCTGTAGTCGGGGATCCATGTCTCGAGACACATAGTGACCTTTGAAATCACGTAAAAACAATCTTACTCCTTCCGGAGAACAACATATTATAGCTCCTAGAGCTTTCAGTGTTTTTATACCTAACAGGTTTTCTGGACATGATTTAGTAAGCAATAAATCTGTAGTTCGGGTTAAGGGTCCTATCGTAAGTGGAAGAGGCTGTGATACTTCATTAACAATAGGTTTTCCTGAAAAACCAAGGGAAATATTCTGTGAGCCTGAGAGGGGTGCCCCTGGAACTTCACTACGTTTTATAGTTGTTCGACTTGCCCCTGTATCAAGTAAAAATTTTCTATCTTGGCCTAATAGTTCACTATGTACATAAGGTCCTTCTTGGTCTACAGGGACCTCGATAAGGGGTAAGTCAACTTCCCTCTCTAGGCTGGTTCATGCATATCGTTGATAATCAGGATAATCATACTGTGCGGTCTGGTACAGCTGTCGTGTCGTGGTTTGTGTGGCAGCAACAGGCAACGCTGGTGCGGCTGGCACAAACTGTATAGACTGTTGTGGAGCTGGCATGGACTGTGCATGCTGTGGTGCTCCTTGTTCACTCTGATCCTGTCTAGGTGGCCGTGGTCTTTCTTGTGTTTTACCTGTGGCGATATTACGCTTCAAGACTGGGCAATCGTGTATGTAATGACCTGGTTGTTTACAATAGTTGCATGTCCCTTTTACAGGTCCTGCTGAATCACCGGACTGTGTCGTACCCCTTTTATGACCTTCAGCTGGAACTGTCTGGGAGACTAGCATTTTCATTTTTGTGTCTTTCATGCGTTTCTGTTCATGTTCTTGTTCCTCTCTAATTCTATTGTAATGGTACTGTAACATTTGTAACATTTGTGATGGGGTATTACCTTGCCAGGTACTCTCGAATTTTAATACTCTATTCTTCACCTGGGGCAAGGAATTTTCAACTAATTTTGTCACAAACAGATGTGGGTATGACTCGCTACTTGCTTTTATACCACTATTTATACCAAAACATTTTTCGAATCGGGCATAGAAATCACTAGTGTCTTCATCTTGCTTTTGTTTACAGGCTGAGATTGCACCCCAGTCTTCCTTTTTCGTGGTTAATAAACGTGGCAGTACCTGTACTAGTAAACCTGGTAGTGCTTTAGTTTTATCCCCAAGCCCCGAACCTGGACCTCGGGCCCTTTCTTCATTTTCTAATGCTGTCCAGTCTAT
This sequence comes from Triturus cristatus, assembly GCF_964204655.1. NCBI lineage: Eukaryota > Metazoa > Chordata > Amphibia > Caudata > Salamandridae > Triturus > Triturus cristatus. Next base: position 967,863,109 of record NC_140589.1, read on the forward strand.
CTTTTGGTCTCCTACCTCCCACTCCTTTTCCTTGAGTTTTTCATAAATGCCAGCAGGCATTAATACCTTTAATATTGTCATAATGTCGGGATAGGTATACTCTCCCATGAGTAACATGTCTTTAATTTCTCGGTGAAAACCCGCTGGGTCTTTGTCATGACTGGGTACCACTTTCTTCATTTCTAACAATTCTATTTTCGATATGGGCGTATATACATATACACGTTTAAACTGATTGTCCTCGCCCTTTATTGGGTGTACTTCTCGTAAGGGATTTTGTCTGTCCATGTAATACGTCGTTCTTTCCTTGATGGGCAGTGAGACATGTTCTGGGCATACAAAAAGAATGTACTGCTTTCTTGATTCTAGTATTTCTCTAATTAACTTAGTACCTGAACCTCTCCATCTATTCGTGAGTAATTCAGTCAATATATCAGGTAACGGACCAGGATCGGAATGTTGACTTTGATAAAGTATAAGAAGTTGTTGAATCATATAAATCCCAGCTAAACGCTGTTCATCTGGGGTGAGGTTCAAAAATCTGTGTGCTACTGTATCATCACCATATTTTCCGGGACTGTCAGCCCAATGAACGGCTGACCTGGCTAATTCTTGTTCATCCATAGAATCGAGTAAATGATAACCCCTTCGTTCTCGGAGTAATTTGTCAGCGGTTTGGAACGAATGCTCGGGGGACCTTATATTTATTATAGGTGTTTGGAAATTCCTGTTATTTTCTGGACATATCGGACGTATCGGGTCAGTAAAACATCTAGTACTATTACAAGATCTTCCTCTACCTACATAGGCTATGGTTTCTGACTGTCCTGTGGTCAGTCCTGATCCTTCCTCCTCGCTTTGTTCGAACTGATCTACCGTTAATCTCTCTTCGTGTAGGCGTTCTATTTCTTTACGGATCTTTCGACACATGGCTATTATACATTTTTGCTTATCATGTCTCCCTTCTGATATATTCTGGCTCCATCTGGTAAGAATTTGCATTGCTTCCGGGTCTACCCCCGGTCGGTCTTGATTTCTGATCACACAATTTATGAGGAAACGTAACAGTTCCCCCTGTATCTCCACTTTCTGGTATTCCATAGCTCTGTTAATACTTTCAGAATCTCGCCCTGTTTGGACAAAATGATATATATTATCTAGATGCACAGTCATTCCTGGTAACTTTCCTAAATACACCGCAGCTCGTCTGATACGTAATGATGCCATGATCATTTCGTCCTCTTTGCCGGGCACAGGGTCATATCTACAATCTACAAGAAGTTCCTTAAGCGTGCGGGCATTTATGAGTTTGGGGGTACGTGGATGTGCTGTTTCTTGAAAAGTTAGTTTATTTATTCTGGGTGGCGTAGAAAAAATGTTGGTAGCACCTCCGGTAGCCCCGTCTGGGGTATCGGGCGTGAAAGGATTCGTTGAACGCGATACAGCAACTATAGGTGTGGGCACAGCTGTAGACGCAGCTGTAGGGACAGACGTGGAAACAGATGTGCTTGCCGGAACTGGTGTCAGGATTTGATGCTGTAGGGATACAGATACAGGGTCTTGGCGTTGAACCTCCCCGGCAGACGGTCTATGTGGGGCGGGGTTAGCATACTCGGGAGCTGCTTCATCTAAATATGAGGAAAGAAAAACATCTTCTGCTGTTCTAGGATGCCCCTTAGGATGCATTTTTATTGGGAATAATGGGGGTGGCAAGTCTTTTGGTATCCCCGGAGTAGCCTTAGGTAATCCCTCGGCCAGAAGGGGATACATACCCTTCATAAGGGCATTTCTTTGTCTGTCTACTTGTTCTGATTTCACTCGTGTACCTTCTTCAATTAATAGATTTTCTCGGACTTTATCTGAATTTTCCTTACTCTTCTCTTCCTGTCTACGTGCTTTTTCTGTACGTCTATACGATTCTTTACGCCATAATTCAATGGCGTCTTTCTGTGATTGTCTAGCTTTCTTTTTCCATAATTCTTTTTCTACTTTCACGATGCAATCTGCATCCCAGGTCCCGGCTGCGGGCCACCTCTGACTTTCTGGTAATTCCTTAGTGTAGTCTACCCATAGATCAAGAAATAATATGGCGTCTAGGCCATGTTTATGATACATGAAGTACCCTGGAGTGTCCCTAGGAGGAATGGGAACAGCTTCTTCGAGTACCCCTTTTCTAGTTGTGATCTGTCTTAGTTTCGAAAAGAGCGGCATACTGAGAACTGGTCTGATACTTGATCTTGAACAAACTTAATACAATAAGCACAATGATGAACAGTCATTCACACCACAATATGCAGGACGTATTAACACATTTAACATTTAACGTTTAAATGAGCAGCAATGATGATGACGATCTAAGAAAACTTTATCACAAGACATAATCCTCGGCATTTTAACTGAATTATTCTGAATTTATATACTTGATATACTAGATATACTGCTAAACAGTACAGATACACTGCTAAAACAGTGCAGACCGGATTTGTGTACCCAAACCCGTCTGGACCGGCACAACTTATGTGCACGCCAGAACGCCTCCCCAGTAATGGTACTCATCGGGTAGCTTGGAACGGAAGGCCTCGGAACGGAACTGAACTGAACTGGACTGGACTCGAAAACTTCGGACACTTCGGAACTTGGTGGGCCTCTGTATACCTCGGATCTTGCTCTCTCAGCTAGGCTCTGGTCGGGATACTTCGCACTTCTCACCGCCTCGTCTGGGTGTTGATCGCAGCCTCAGTCGCCCCCGCTTGACCGGAGGGAGATACAGGAAATCCTGCTGGTACGCGTTGTTGTCCGTCCAGCTGTGGCAGGAGACCGGGCCTGCAACGCACCGCCGGCGCGTGAGATGAGAAAGTGTCCCTGTTCGGGCGCCATTCATGTGGTAAATAATTTAATTACCGGGACTTTATTTGATACAGAAACATAATAAATATAGCTCAGTAAATAAGAGGCAGAATCCGTGGTATTAGAGGTTCGGAATGGGCTTTATTCCAATGGACGATTCGAATCGGTGACTCCAAGTTCCATCACCACGGAGGTTCAGGAAGTGAAGTACATATTTTATTGATAAGTAATCACTTTTATACAATAGGCATTACATTGAAGCAAATGCAAGAGGCGTAACAATTGATAGTGTAGATAAAACATACATGCGTAGCAAAAGTGGGCGTAACTGGGTGTGACTAAAGAACGTCATCAGGTGTGATGTCATAATAGGGTGGTTCCATGAAGGAATTTCGCAATGTCAGCAGGAATACTTGGCAGAAATGTGCGCGCAGCAGCATGACGTATGATTGACGTGCGACTAGGGGGTGAAGGGGACTTGACATTTAGCTCTACATGTGGCGACAGATGTCTGGAGGGTCAAGTCAACCTTATCCCAAATCATATCTAACATCCTATGTTTAAAGAACTATGTTATCCAAAAAAGAGGTCTCTTAGAGTAGAATCTTATTCTATACTGACTATACTGACTGTTAGTGCGTGTACAAGCGTCTAAGTGTCTACACTAGATGCGAGGGCGAAAGTCTTCCATAATAATAGGGCTATGAATTACTTGCATAAAGACAGAGAAGCCGGGCCTTTGCTCGGTAGCTGGAAGACTGTTTACTTAAACTACTAGACAGGAATGCATTGGGCAGGGAGCGGAGCAGATAATTTCGAAGGTGAAATACAGTTTTTGGCAGGCAACAGGCTGATGTCAGGCATCGTGAGCCGCGCAGAGAATGAGGACAAAGTTCATGGATACAGATGCAGGCTCAGACTGGAGCTCTCAGAGGCAGAAGGCAGGGAAAGCTTGATGGCAGAATCAGGGCCTACTCGCCTGAACTGTAAAATGGCATAAGTGAACCATATAAAGCCGGTGGCCTTTCGTACTTAGGAATGGAATATCCGGCCCATTCATGGCGGATCTGAAAGAGGACATGTTAACGGTGGACGCACATGTATTTGCGTCTTCATAACTGGAACTGGAGGGAACATACATGTACTTGTGATTTATACATGGAACCGTTGGGGTCCAAGATAGGGGACATAACTGATCAGAAAAATCCACATTTCCACAGATTTGTGACCCCGTCTTTCGCCCAAGATAGTAGCAGGGGTACGCTCATCACAATGCTTCCGGCCTTCTACCTTCACTGAGGTCCTGGTTGCCAGCAGTGCCTGTGCAGGTTACCTTCACTTTGACTTCAAGCTGGACTGGTGCTGACTCCTCAAGCTGGATCTGATGTACGTGCCCCTCTGGCAATGGTTGTAAAGCAGCAAATATCTATTGGTGGACAGAACAAAAGGTCTTTAGACAAGGCACAAAAATAATCTATCAACAGAGAGGATAGTCTCAGAATACTTCCTAGTCCAGGGACGCCCCATATATTAACAAGGCACCCTGGAACCACTTTCATATATGTGAGAGTAAATAAAACAACAGTCTGGACCTATTGGCAAGTATAAAAACTCTTTAGTGAACTGACAAGAGTAATACGTCACCCAATGCCAAGCAGTCAAGGAAGTCTGTGTTCATTTCTAAAGACCCTCAAGAAAAAGGAAATGTTATACACGTTTTACTCCTAAACATTGCATTATTTGTACAGGACTGCAGACACTTCTAAAATGATTTTTCTTAATTAAAGCACCTACTTTGTATGCTTAGGACCAGGCTCTCATGTTATAGGAGCAACAGGAAAATCTAACACTGCTAATTTAACAGGGATTCCTATTACATACAGAACTAAAAAACTTTAACATAATGGGTACATGTTCTCCAGCGGAACATCTTGTGACTAACAGACTCCTATAAAACAATATTTTCCTCAAAAATGTTTGCTAAGGATCACATAGACCTCTTCCCTGCATTCTACATTTTCACAATCCAAACTATGCAACATTAGTTCTAGTAAGGACTGTCAGTTTATTTACACAAACTAGCTAATAAAACTAACAATGCCCTTGCAAAACTGTATGTAGCATGAGAATAAACAAACAATAGTGGTGTTGTCACCTGAGAATTTTCAAACAAAAACTACCCACAGCTAGTTCCCCTTAAAGATCAAATAAGGAAGCAGCAACCTAGACTACTCATCCTCTCATAATTCCATCAGAGAGGATGGGTAGTAACATAGCAAAATATATTTATTTGTTTTATTAATGCTAATAATGTTTAAAACAGTATTACTGAATAGCCAATTTAATGTCTCATGGTTATTTCACAGACAGTTTAGACAGGCTCAAAAAAAAGTAAGAAAAAGAGAGAGAACACATAAATTTGCCTACCCTTAATTTGTAGAGGAGCTAGCCTCCACTCCCCAGTTTTGACAGTAAGAAACCTGTACCAGGTTTCATTCTGTCAACACTATCAACCCCAATTTGTAGCAACTGGGCATAAACAAACTCTGAGGAGCGAAATAGCACATTTCAGCTAGCCAAAGAACATATTCCTTTAGCAAATGTACTAGTGCAACATGAGGCCGCATGAAGTCAAACTGAATCCCATTGCTTCCTGAATTCAACCCTAAAAACATTTATACTATATATATATGGCAGAGCCATTGTCCTTTAAAGAGAGGTCACATATACTATGTGCATTGAGTGCACACAAAAACTTGCTTTTACCAAAAAAAAAAAGGGTAAGCAAAAACCTCTTTCTTCCCCTGCCATTTCGTCTTTCAAATGTCGAAATGTCAAAGCAACGTTGTGCTGACCCCTACAGGCTTCTAAATGTAGGACTTTGACCTATAACCTATGCAGCTGTTCCCCAGCATGCATGCAAGGTTTTCATGTGGTGCTTCCAAGTCAAAGTGACCCTAAAGACCGAAGACAGAGCAGCAAAACCCACTCTGTGTGTCTACCAGCAATTTCAGAGGTAAGCTTAATAACTTCTGCCAATTTTTGTACATTGATATGTATAAGCAGTGTGCCAAGCGTTTGTCTAGCAGTATAGATGGTCTATGCTTACATATGTGCATTTACTGGGGCGTAAGGCAGTTTAAAAACTGATCTGACTGGAGAAAACTCATTTAAATAGTGAATTTTTACCCAATTTCGACTTTGATTTTCAGGGCACTTAAAAATTAATATCCTACAATGTTTTTGCATAATAGTCATCCCCAGAATGTCCTCTACATATCCCAGAGATGTGGCATCAAAAATGTATAATGTATACCCTTATAAAAATGAGTTTTGTACGCCTGGGTAAAGTGACATTTTCACATGTAATTGACCCCCTATTGCTGTATAGCACGGCTTAAATGCAATTTGGATGCTAGGAGGTCACAGTATCATTATTAGGCATTATAAATAGTAAAAAACGAATTTGTTTTTGCACCTATTTGAAATAACATTTTTTTTTTTATATAATCAAAATATATTTTTTTTGTTAATAAATCTAATCATTTTGATGAGTCTACATATGAAAAGCGAGCTGCATCCCTTGCCTATTATATTGAAACACATTAATTCGTAGCCCTAAGCACAGAAGCTTATCTTGAAACATCTTAAGTCTGCGCCACTTTCAAATGAAGGACAGCCATTATTATTTAACATCAAAAACCACTCTTCTCCTTATTTTAAAAAAGGCATTAAGAAAAGAAATCCCTACTGTCAATCTGAAAAAATAATGAAACTACATTTCTAACTTTGGAAACAGCAGTCTGAAATGCAGAATTTTACTCCGTGTTTTTGACTTCAACTATTCTCTGTAGCCGGAGTCCGAGATAGAAATGGTCTTGTTGACACAGCTGTTTAACACGTAAAGGTATCGAAATTCACACGCCTTGCAAGTCAACCCTTCAAGCCAACACAAATCTGTCGTGCTGTATAATGTGAATGCCTTTGAATACCCTATACAAAAGATAAATGCTGTGACATTTTGTATCTGAATTTAGTCTATTGTAAAACACACAATTTCGTTTTTCTCTTTACACAGGTCATCTTAATTTTAACTTTCAAAAGGTAAAACTCTTATCCGATAATCCATGTTAATTTTGCGCCACAATTTCCACTGAGAAAATTAATTCTCAATTGGAAAATCGTTTTTATATAGGCATATAGCCCTTAAAATTTCAAGCAAGAGCATCATTTTACTTTTTGTGTAGGATTAATGCAACAGTTTTTAAAACAAATAAAAACAGTTTTCTATGGAAAGTCTAACTGGTCTTTGCACAAAATAGGGCCGAGGAAGGCTCCTTGGGTTTCGTTCCTCAGCTGCCCTGTCTCATCAGAGAAGCTAAACCTCAGCGCAGAACCGGGCCACAGCGAGTGCTCCTAGCCCCCACCTTACAAGCTGCAAGGTCAAAATCTGCCTTGCACAGCCCTGAAGCTGTCAAAGACAAAAAGCCTTCCTAATTTTATCTAAACTGCAATAATTTGCCCTATGGAAAAATTTATTTTAATATACCATTTCTTTTCAAGGGTCATAAATTTAGGTTCAATTCTCAGATTAGCAGGTTCAGCTTAAATTAGAACCTACAACCCCATGGACCCAGCACATTGGCTCACTGAACCACCAAGAACACAAAGCTGCATAGGAACAATTTGCAAATTCGAAATACCCACAATTTTTTCAAGCTAAACTTTTAACGGGTCCCTAATTACTCTTCATTAATATTGTTGTACATTAAGGGTGTCATCAAATCACAGGGGTTGCTCTTTCTCTTGCTACACCCCTCTCAATTTCCTTTTGCGACTTATTGATGGTGATGAGACCAAATTAAATTTACTCCTTAACAATTTCAGTTCTCAGAATTCTTTCACATATTCACAGTCATTCAATCACACGCTTTTTTCAGTGCTAGCAACATCCAAAACACAATTTACCACACCATAACATGTAAACACACATTTAACCCACAGATCAACACTTAAGACAGAAACAAAAGACAGCCCACAGACTGTACTTAAACCAAACCATTTGTAAATACTAGTTGCAAGTCATATTCACCAGATTTGGCTGGCAGAACACCAGAAAAAAAACGCTCTGCATCTCATCACTTATGAATGTTACTAAGTGCACAGACCAGGATCCTTTTATGTACATATTTAGTTCCTCGGGGTACTAGTCACCACTTACAAGTATTTTTATTCCATAATGCGCTGTACATTATAGAAGAAAGACCATACTTAATATACATATCCCTATCAGGCGTCCCCTCCGGGGGGGGGGGGCAGTTGTGCTTCATCAAGTCTCATTTTGGTACCATTCCAAAGGCAACACATCTTTTGAAGTGTGCTAAAGACAGATATGCCAAAAATAGTGCAGAATATGCAATATTATAATCAAAGTAGCACTTAAGGTACCTTTAGTACGATGTGCCGTTCAAATCAATTCAGTTAGAGAAACTTCTCCTCATTACCTGCCTATGTGAATTGCAAGTCACATATGTCAAAACAAACCAAGTTGGCCAACACAAAATATACCATACTCAAAGCCACAGTAAGCGTTACTAAACTACCTTACCAATCACAGGCATCAAAACCAACAGCAAGCGCCGCAGACACTTACCAATCACTTGGTGTTCAGATTCATCCTGCCAAGTTCTGAAATCGACCACATGGTCACTGCACGGTGAATCAACAGAAGAGATCTCAGTCGAGGACCGGTGCCACCTGGATGGTCAGATCAGAAAGAAAGGAAAAGTCGCCGTGGATGCCAAGACTCTGGTCTTATCGGGCAGTGATCACGTCCAGAGCGAGATTCCAATCCTTCGTCGCGACCAATCCTTTGGGCATCCGAGTCACCTATGAGCCCCAAGTTGAGGCGCCAATTGTAGAAAATAGGCCTCAGCTAGGCCTACCAGTGCAAGGGGTTCGCCCTTCTCTGCACAGAGTCCTCAGACTATTAGAAAGAAGTTGGCACAGAAACTGAAATAGAAAATACATAGTTTATTAAACCTCAGGAGGTGGAACCACATTCACCCAGCACCCTGTGGTGCTGAATGAAGGTAGCACCCAGAGTAGAAGAACCATGGGTCTTTTCTACCCACACAGGGGCTCAGGAAAAGGACGATGCAAGCATACATAAGAAGAGTTACATACATAGATGGTCATACAGAAATGCACCGTAAATAGTATAGGAGGAGCTAGCAGTTGCTGACTCAGGTAGAAACAACCTGATAGTTACAGACTAAAAACAGATGCATGGACAGTTAGATATTCCTGCGCATGTGCAGGGTAGCAGAGTCTAAGTATAGCCAGTCCTTTAAACAGAGCACAAGGGAAGACAAAATGGCTGCCAGAAATACAAAATGGATTCCACAAAATGTACAGGATAGCCTGTAAATACCAGATGGATTCTGCTAACGCTAATTTAATCGCAGCCAATTTACGACAACGGCACTACAACTCCCACCAGGGTCCCCTGTCCAAGCCTTCAGCATATTGGAGCACTCCACCCCCCCCTTAGCATGTGTCTGAAAGTCCCCACAAAAAGGAAAACTGGACAGGTAACCGGACAGTGCATGCACCCCACCATCCCTCACCAAAAGCATTGAGCCATATGACAACACAAGGCCCAAATCCACACCAATAAAGAACCAAACAACATATCTATTGACAGCATGCAGACAGCTAAGCGTATGTAACTGTGACAGGAACAGAACTGTGATTCAACAAAAATTATGTGTAAGCAAATCGGGGACCATAGAAGCACTGCCCCAAATGTCATCTGTAACTGCCAGGGGTGCTGAGCATAAAGAACCATGGGAAAACTAAACAAGCATGGTCTGTTGTATAAAGAAATACAAGCACAAGACATGACAACGGTATGCATGAGATGTCAATGGCTAGTACATGCGCACATGTAATGGCTGACTCACAGAGTAATCAGCAAAGATGCTTCACATCAAGTTGTAGTTATGCCAGTTGTCAGATGACAAACTTTCAACGTAAGCACAAATACCGCATGTGGGGCATGGTATCCAATAACATGTCACACCCTGGAAAATAATGAATGTAACTCCACATCATGGCAGGATGCACATCATTGTGCAGACATACAATGTGTGAAATACTTAACTGTGTGTAGCATAACATGTAAATAAGAGACATCAAACACAGCAAGTTTGAGGGGTGTGAGTCAATGACCATCTACCCTCTGTCCCACAGGTGACCAACAACTGACGGCAGAGGACGACAACCTCAACCTGCTGAGCCAGTCTCCTCCCCCGGAACATGGACACTCTGATGCAGACTCCCAGGATACTGAGGATGTGGAGGACCAAGCCAGCCCATCTGATGTGCCAGGGCGCAATCTGTCCCAGGCCCCCACTGCCCCCCCCCCTCTCAGCAACAACATCAACGCTGAGTCATACTGGAACGACCTGTGCCACCACCACCACTACCACTGCTGCCTGCAACACTCGCCCTCCCCCAGAGGACAACCATCCCACCCCAACAACTGCAGAGGTCAGGGAGAGTAGGCAGGTGCCCACAGTGGTGCGGCAACAGGTCCGTGACAGCAGGCCAGGTGTGAGGCCGAGGGGTACTCGAAGCCAACAGGACCCTGGGACCGAATCCCTGGCACACATCAACAGAGTTGTTGGGGTCTATGAACAGGCCCAGGGACAATTGGTGCAGGCTCAGCAAGATGCCCATGTTTAACAACAGATGCTGCGGTCCATAGACAACCGCATGGGCCAACTTGCGGACCTAATGGGCCAAATCGTTGTACATTGTCACTCACCTTCAAGTGAAGTAGTTGTTGATGAGCTGCTGACACTGGTCGACACCTTCCTCCTCTCCACTATTCTCGTCACTCGACATTTGGGGGTTTGCAGGTGGGGGCTGTGGCTGGTCATCATCATCCAGGATCAGGGGGATTCCCTCCCGCAAGGCCATGTTTTGTAGCATGCAGCATGCTACCACTATCTGACACACCTTTACGGGTGAGTACTGCAGAGCCCCTCAGGTCTTGTTGAGGCAGTGAAATCACGATTTCAGGAGTCCAAATGTTCGCTCAACCACCCGAAGTGTCCTCCCATGGGCATTGTTGTAGCGGACTTCAGCTGTTGTACTGAAATTGCGTAGTGGGCTCAGCAACCCGGGGCTGTTGGGATATGCAGGGTCACCTAAGTGTGAAATATACATACAGATTGAGGTGCCGATCACGATCCGGTAAAAAAAAAATCCCCGTACGACTCGTATCCGGTATTTTTACCGTACGAATCGTACAAGTGCCGTACAAACTGGCAATCACGATTCGCATGGTAAAAAGTCCATACGAACCGCATTGGGAATTATTCCCCACACGTCCTCGGGTCGGAAAATGTGTCCGACACGTCCTCGGACGATTTACCGTACAAATGTGAAAAGTGAAGTCTGACCGCGGAATCACGATCCATCCCGTGCGTCCGATGTTACAACCGTATGGAAAAAACACCGTCCGCACCGAACTCCCATAGCAACCATGGAGACATGTGCCCGCATACGCGCCGAACACCCCCCCAGCCCCCGTATGTACGCGCCCAACCACCCCCCCCAGCCCTCGTATGTACGCGCCAAACCCCCACCCGTGTATGTACGACGCGTACCCTCACCTGCGTATGTATGGAGCGTACCCCCACCCCAACCGTGTATGTACGATCCGTACCCTCACCCGCGTACGTGTGGAGCGTACCCCCACCCCAACCGTGTATGTACGACCCGTACCCTCACCCCAACCGTGTATGTACGACACGTACCCTCACCCGCGTATGTATGGAGTGTACCCCCACCCCAACCGCGTATGTACGACCCGTACCCTCACCCCAACCGTGTATGTACGACGCGTACCCTCACCTGCGTATTTATGGAGCGTACCCCCACCCCAACCGTGTATGTACGATCCGTGCCCTCACCCGCGTACGTATGGAGCGTACCCCCACCCCAACCGTGTATGTATGACCCGTACCCTCACCCCAACCGTGTATGTACGACGCGTACCCTCACCCGCGTATGTATGGAGCGTACCCCCACCCCAACCGCGTATGTACGACCCGTACCCTCACCCGCATACGTATGGAGCATACCCCCACCCCAACCGTGTATGTACGACCCGTACCCACACCCGCGGACGTATGGAGCATACCCCCACCCCAACCATGTATGTACGACGCGTACCCTCACCCGCGTATGTATGGAGCGTACCCCCACCCCAACTGTGTATGTACGACCCGTACCCTCACCCCAACCGTGTATGTACGACCCGTACCCTCACCCCAACCGTGTATGTACGACACGTACCCTCACCCGCGTATGTATGGAGCGTACCCCCACCCCAACCACGTATGTACGACCCGTACCCTCACCCGCGTATGCATGGAGCGTACCCCCACCCCAACCGTGTATGTACGACCCATACCCACACCCGCGTATGCATGGAGCATACCCCCACCCCAACCGTGTATGTACGACCCGTACCCACACCCGCGGATGTATAGAGCGTACCCCCACCCCAACCGTGTATGTACGACGCGTACCCTCACCCGCTTATGTATGGAACATACCCCCACCCCAACCGTGTATGTACGACCCGTACCCTCACCCGCGTATGCATGGAGCGTACCCCCACCCCAACAGTGTAAGTACGACCCGTACCCTCACCCACGTATGCATGGAGCGCACCCCAGGTCCCAACACCAGCACCTTCACACAACATCGCGCATGTACGAGTCGTACCAAGCCAGACACAAGGACAGCACTGTACAACAAAATGCCCGAAGTACACACCGTACACACGTTAAAAACGCACATACACAACCAGGACAAAGCAAAACAACACAAGAATACACTATTAGAATGGCACAAAGCCACAAAACATGTCCAACAAGCACAAATACAACACATTCACTGACCTGCAACTGCCAAAATCCCAAACAGAGGCCCAAAACACAACCACTCCTTATAACACACCCACCCAAACTTCAAACACAGCCACACCCACCAATGGACCAATAAAAAGGGCCCACACACACAAACCATGAGCCTTTGCAACAGACTCACTGCTTCCAGACCCCACAGACAACCTACAGCACCATACTTGAACCTTTACTACACCTTACACTTGCACACCTTCACACACACACCTTCACAAACACCCCCTCATCACATTCACACACACACCTGCACAACCACACCCACACACCCACAACCATCCACACCCCCCCCCAACCATCCACACCCCTCACCATGCCCACTAACAAGAATCCAAAGTTCACTAGCCGAGAGTTGTAGGTCCTTGTCGACGAAATCCTCAGAGTAGAGCCACACCTCTTTGGAACATTGGTCAGACAGACCAGCATTTCCGATAAAACAGCCATGTGGCAGAGGATTGTCGATGCTGTGAATGCTGTTGCGGACACCAGAAGGACCAAGCAGGAATGCCAAGCCAGGTGGTACGATCTGCGGAGGAGGGTCCGAGCCAAAATGACCGACGACCACAACCAGGCCAACGTCACTGGAGGAGGGCCGCCCCGCAGACGCGTAGAATACCATCCCTGGGAGGAGAGGGTGATGGCCATACTGCCGGTGGTGGCAGTGGACGGATTAGAAGGACTCCGAGACCCGGGTGAGTACACAAACAACTCACCTCACATGGGGGGAACGTCATCCACAACCAAACTCACAAACAGGCATGCAACCACCCCAAGCTATCGCATGACTCAACCACACTCCATGAACACGCACATGCCACTGGCGCCACCATGCCCCATGCACCCAGCTGGACAATGCAAAGTCACAGGCCACAGAAAACACCAACACAAGACACGGTAACCCGGATGGCGGGAGTGTGGGCCACAAAAATCACATAGTGCAACTCAGAAGCAGACAACAATGCCCTCTGCCCATATGGCCCAGGTCACAGCCAGACAAACAGTGTGTCCTCACACAGGAAAGACTTGCCAGCAAATGGCGCACGCCTTGCATTAAGACATGGGGTGAAGGCACTTTTTGCACATGACAGCAGCTAATGAACAGCCAACACTGTGAAAGAGTGGCAGCACACACCACCACAGCAGCAGCGCAGACACAGACACTACACCCAATGGCTGCCTGGAGATCAGAAACAAACTCACATCAACAAGCCAAGGGCCATTCAAAGATCTGCAAAAAGTGTGTGCCTAGGAAGCTGGGCTGAGGTGACAGAGGGTAACACACAGAGGGAGGGAGAGGGGGAGAGAGAGGAAGGGAGACACAGGGAGACGGACAGAGGGAGGAGGCTGACACACAGAGGGAGGGAGAGGGGGACAGAGAGGGAGCGAGAAAGGGACACACAGGGAGAGCAAATCAGCCTTGTGGGGTGTGGGAATGTCTGCTCGTCAGCAGGTGGACTGCGTGCATGTAGACAAGGGTGGCCAGTGCCAGAACCCCCCCTCTTCTCCATGGCAAAACACAGGGCCATGTCACAACCTGTGCACGAGCACAACAACAGCTACCTGCATTATCTAAGTGTGTGGACCCACTCCATGTGCCCACGTACAGTGCAACACGGAAGGCGCCAATGCATGGCTCGCCACACCTGCCCACTCCACTGCTGACTGCAGTCACAATTGACGCAGCAAGTAAGACTGTGCCACACATAGGTAAAGTTGCAAAAGCTGTGGCCAAGGGACATACCCATGCACAAGTGCACTGTGAGTGGAATGCAAGACATATCCAAATTCCCAGAGGAAATGTGCCAACTTAGAAACGAATGAAACATGGATGTTGCATGGAACAAAATTAACATTGTCACTCTCACACACAGGTCAATGTCGTGGATCACCCCCCAACACTGGGGGGGAAGACTCACAGGACCCGGCTCGGCGGGACGACGGAGCCACCGGCAGCGACGACTCTCACCACTCTGTGGACGAACCCGACCCCGACCAACCTGGCCCCTCTGGTGTCCAACGATCTGCAGCACCTGCGTCAGGTACAACTGGGCCAACCACCACCCTCACTCCTGCCACATCCCAGGAGACACCCAGGATCCCTGCCCCACCACCACAATGCAGCCAGGCTGGCCAGGAGGGACACGGTGTCCCGGGCACCCAGGAGGAGGCAGGGGACAACGCCAATGCCACCCTTCAGGGGTCCCGGAGACCCGTTGTGCCCACAAGGGCAGGCCAGGTGCAAGTGGGCAGGGGTGGTGGGAGTGGAGGACGGTGGAGGCGCGAGCCTGACCTGTTGGCTGGGGAACCGGTATATTCCCATGTCCGAAACATCCTGGACACATACTGGCAGGACACCACGGGCATGGCCCAGGTTGTGTCCATCCTCGAGGAGATCAAGACCCAGCAGGCCCAGCAACATGCGGAGCAACATGCCTGTCTACTGCGACACCAACGGCGGATGGAGGACAGACAGGCTGAGCTTGTGACGGTGTTCACGGGAATTCACAGTACACTCCGTCGGATGGCCGACAACATGGGCAACCCTCCCTGTGCCATCAGGCGTGGAACATCACCACCCACAGGGAGGGATCAGGAGGAGGAGGAGGAGACATCCGACGGAGCATCCCAAACATCGTCACGGCCTGCTTCTGAGGGTCCCCGCAGGAGGGCGGGTCATCCACGGAAAAGACCGTGAGGGTCGGCGAAACAGCACCATCTCCCAGGACACCTGGCCTGGCACCTGGCCCACTGGAGCAACAGCAGCACAGCAGCAAAAGACATTCTCTGCCACATGGACTTGCTGGTCACAGTCTGACCAATGTTGACAAAGACTGTGGCATGGACTCTGAGGATTTCAAATGGCAAGGACACCAACTCCCCTAGTGAACTTTGGATTCCACACACCCGGAAAGCCCCTCATGTCAAACCCCCCCCCCTACCGCAACCAAAATAAAACGTCACACCATAAAGAGAAGATGCCTACTTATTGCATTATTACCTTACATGTGTCTTGTAAAGTCTAACCATGCCTGAGTTCTCATTTGACTTCAACCATCCACACCCTGGGGCCTGAGTCTGGCACAGGACACACATGGGTCACATTGTATTAGGCAAGACAGACATGGAGCACCATACACACCCGTGATGGGCCCAACCAGCTGAGGGGGTGGCCACACAACCGTGCCGACAGACATTTTGAGTACAGCGACAGCCATGCGCAGAGGTCAGGGATCATGTGGAGTGTCCTGGGGGGCACCCAGGTATGTGTGGACAGGTGGCAGAACCATGTCCTGCAAGCTTGAGTCAGGTGGATGCAGAGAATGGTGGCCTGGCCAACGTAGGATGCATGGGGATGGCACATGTCACAATACCCACACAGTCATGGACACCATGCACAATACACAGTCTAATCCCACACAAACAGCTTGCATCTTGCCACTCTACACATATACACATAGCCACTATCACGGAAAACCATGCCAGACATGCCGGATGCACCGTGGCAACACACCAGCATTGACTGAGAAGAGGCACCTTTGAGGCATAGGGACACCTTTATTAGTCATGTATTTGGGATTGCAGAGGCAACTTGGAGTACACATGAACGGGTCATGTGGAGTAAGATGTGGGTCCAACACTGGAACCCCCCTTCTGCAGCACAAATGCGTGATAGCCATGGAACTGGCACACAAGTGTCGGCTAACAGCTAAACACCCCCTGCTGCTCACGGAGAGACTGCCATACACCATTGATCCGCTGATGTGGAAGTTCCACACCATGTCAAGCCAATGCAAACCGTATGTGTCCGAGGGCAGTGTAACACACATTGATGCCATCATCACATTCCACAATCCCATCACTGATGACTGTCAACAAGTCAGACCATCTATTCAGGTGTACCCAGCTGCATGTCATGTGTACCATGGTGATGCGACATGTCTGCAGAGGAACCAAACATCGACAGGGGCAGTGTGCACACTTCGTAAACAACTGCCACACCCAATACACCCCTGATGCATCCCTTACCCTAAGGAGACTTCCAAACTTGTCCGTGGGTGTAACGCTGAGCCAGCACACGATGACGTGTCCATGAGGAATAGCAGTGCCACAACAATGCAACCAGAAGACGGCATGCGCAAGTACCTGGGGAAGTGAGACACACAAGAAGTCAGCCACAAAAAGCACAGCCACTTGCATGTGCATGTACTCGACACATGTAAGGATGACAACATGCTAGGTCACAATTATGACTGGGGAAATACACTCATCACTGGCACCATCACTCCAGTGACACATCCACACATACCTCTGACTCACGTGCCATACATGCAGATGGACACACAGATCGCAACACATGCCACACGGGGACCAATGTGTGCACACACAGACACTGGTACTCACCACTAAGCAAAGAAGTCGCGTATGAGCCGAGTCCGGATGTCCTCTTGCGGAACCACATCCTCCACATCACTGGCCCCATTGCCAAGACCTTGGTCCTCCATGGGTGGATGGTCCTGATCATCTTGATCCAGGATGAGTGGCACAGCTTTCTCAACTGCCATGTTGTGCAGCATGCAGCAGACAATGAAGATTTTGCAGACCTTCGCCGGGGCATATGGGAGGGCGCCGCCGGTCTTGTGGAGGCATCGGAATCGGCTCTTCAGGAGGCCAAATGTCCTCTCTATCACTCGCCTTGTCCGGCTATGGGAAGTGTTGTAGCGGAGCTGGGCTGGCGTGATGGGGTTGCGGAGAGGTGTGATTAGCCATGGCATGTTGGGATAGCCAGCGTCCCCTACACGGAAACCACATGGACATAAGTAGGACAGGAGAAGTGGTTGTGCTGGAAGTCTACGCAAAACTACAAGACAGACAGAGTGTACCCACCAACAACACATGCTCGTTCGTTGCGCAGCTGCGTCATCATTTCAGGCACCCTGCTACGCCTCATGATGTAGGCATCGTGTGCTGATCCTGGAAAACGAGCACAGACATGTGAAATCACCATGTTGGACAGACACACCACAAGGGCATTGATGGAGTGGTAGTGCTTGCGATTCCTGTACGCTACCTCCTGTGCCAGTGGTGGTACCAAAGCCACATGTGTCCCATCTATGGACCCAATGACATGGGGCATCCCTCCCAGGGCATAGAATCCACGCTTGACACCAGTCAACATTTCAGGGGTCGGGAAATGGATGAACTCATCCAGGTGAAGCAACATGGCCTCTAAGAAATCATGCAGCACACGGCAGAACATGCTCTGGGACATGCCACCAACATGAGCTATGGTATTTTGAAAGGTACCCGTGGCAAGTAAATGTAGGGCTGCCATTACCTTCAGCTTGGGTGTCAGTGCCGTAGGATACCTGTGCAGCGGTTGCAGGTGTGGTGCCAGCCTCGCCCTCAACTCCAGAATCAACGGTTGGGGGAAGCGATAGCACCAGATACAGTCATTCTCCTGCATGTCAGCCAAGTCCGGAATTGCTCGGGGAAGAGGCGGCGCTCTGCAGTAATTTGGAAGTGACAAGGAAGAGTGAGTGCACTACAACAACAATTGATTTGTACTGAGCACATGTTAATCTGTCAATACACATATGCGACATACGGAGTCAGGTATGTGCCACATGCCCTGGACACGTATGGCTGCCAGGTGACACTCCTACCAAGACCCAGCTACACACGGAGATTGTGAACCTCCACATGCCATGGCATGGGATTAGCTGTGTCCCAGTGTAAGTGAACAGCCAGACGCAACACAGGAGTGACATACATCCACACATCACCAGAAGTAGGATGTCGATTGCAGAGACAGGTAGCGGAACACTAGAGCCACAGGTCACATGACATTACACTAGGACAGGCCACACACCTTGCCATGAAGGTGTACATGTAATGACTCACCACACATTCATAGAGAGGATGCAGACATGTCCTTGTACCGCTACTCCGTGTCCCATGCATGCATACGCACCTCACATCCGATACCACATGTGGCCTGGTGTGCGGAACAGTGTGCCATGTCCATCTACACACAGACACATGTTGGTTGCTGCAACAGCTGATGCTTTTGAGGGAGCTCCAACATCAAGCTAATGGGAACCCCCCACACATACATGACATAGTCACATCGTGCACCGTGGGTAGTGACATGTCTGGTGTGGTAACCCCTGTAGCGGGCATCAGGGGACACTTGCGTGTGTTGTTGACCATGCCATGCCAGTGACGCTCATCCCAAGTGTGCAGTACGACATGCACACATGTCAAAGGAGTTAAGGGCATGCCTGGCACACATTGCACCGTCACACATAACATCTGTACACATCTCATCATACATCTGGTGCCTTCTCGACTCAGGAGTAATGCGCCACATCACAGCCTTTCACACCTGTGCCCCACACATGTAGTACTGCCCAGACAATGCATTGATGTCCATCCATGGACAAGTATGTCAGCCCTATTCCTTCCTGTGTGCTGCCTGTCACCACTGTGATGTGTGTAAGGCACCGTACTTTCGCTAAGAGGGCCTGTGTACGTTCCCTGTCAATATGGGAGTGCTGCCGTCTGCGTACTCATAGTGATAGTGAGCGTACAGGCGTGTGTACGGTCCGTACCACTATGAGTACGCAGACGCGACAACACCCATAGTGATAGTGAGCGTACAGGCGTGTGTACGGTCCTTCTCACTATGGGTGTTCTCGCGTATGCGTACTCATAGTGATAGTGAGCATACAGGCGTGTGTACGGTCTGTCTCACTATGGGTGTAGTCGCGTCTGCGTACTCATAGTGATAGTGAGCGTACAGGCGTGTGTACGGTCCGTACCACTATGAGTACGCAGACGCGACAACACCCATAGTGATAGTGAGCGTACAGGCGTGTGTACGGTCCGTCTCACTATGGGTGTTCTCGCGTATGCGTACTCATAGTGATAGTGAGCGTACAGGCATGTGTACGGTCCGTCTCACTATGGGTGTTGTCGCGTCTGCGTACTCATAGTGATAGTGAGCGTACAGGCGTGTGTACGGTCCGTACCACTATAGGTACGCAGACGCGACAACACCCATAGTGATAGTGAGCGTACAGGCGTGTGTACGGTCCGTATCACTATGGGTATTGTCGCGTCTGCGTACTCATAGTGGTACGGACCGTACACACGTCTGTACGCTCACTATCACTATGAGTATGCATACGCGACAACACCCATAGTGAGACAGACCGTACACACGCCTGTACGCTCACTATCATGATGAGTACGCATACGCGAGAACACCCATAGTGAGACGGACAGTACACACGCATGTACGCTCACTGTCACTATGGGTGTTGTCGCGTATGCGTACTCATAGGGGTACGGACCGTACACACGCCTGTACGGGCCGTTGATATGCATTTGGGGTGCCCTAGGGCCCCGGGACGCACCGTACCTGTGTGTGAAGCTCCAAATTACATAGGGGACACATGAGGGACAAGTATAAAGGCCTACATGCATGCTGGTTGTCATGGAGACCTAGTTTAAAGTTAGAATTTTTTTAAGCAGGTGCACAGCAGTAGTCAGTTTGAATGAATCTACTTTGTTGCAATGTGCTTCTGGAGTTGACATCATGCTGAAGAAAAAAACACAATAAGAACCCACTGACTGTGCTAGGTTTGAAGGGATTGGAGGAAACATAGGATGCAAATGTGAGTGACCAATCACTCTGTACTCCTGTGCATGAAACAGGCCAGCAAGGCAGATATAAGGCAGCCAGGTCCCATGAGGGAGCACTTGCCTGCACATCTTTGTATTCGACGACCCAGCTGCTGCTACTGATTCCCTGGAACCATGTCAAGGTCTGTGTAGAGGTCACAGCCTTTCACCTTGGAGGAGAACCTGGCTTTGCTGGATGTGATCCTCCCACAGTACCCTCTGCTGTATGGGCGACCAGGGCATCAGGTGAGTGCAGAGTCCAGTAGCACAGACTGTGTCCCTTTTTTGTGAGTGTGACTACTGCCATTGTGTCCAGGTGTGACACACATGCTATGTACTGTAGGGGGGGGTCCCAGGGGGTGGAATGCCTGATGTCTCCCAGCCAGAGCATGCTGTGGTGCATGTCTGCCGTCCTCACTTGCATTGTGTTGACTGTGACAATCACTGCATGGTGCATGCCACATTCTGCCTGTCTTGTCCTCCTGGGAATGTAGCCTCTACAGTCCTCATGTGATTATGTGGTCAGCCCAGT
The DNA here is from genome assembly GCF_964204655.1 of Triturus cristatus. NCBI lineage: Eukaryota > Metazoa > Chordata > Amphibia > Caudata > Salamandridae > Triturus > Triturus cristatus. The sequence continues at coordinate 967,884,175 of NC_140589.1, forward strand.
GTGACAGGTGACTGTACCCACAGATGTGTGTTAGTTCTGTGTACCTGTGCTGAGAGTGTCCACATGATGTGTTCGTACCCTGGACATCGGTGTGTGTGTAAGTCCCCTGTCATGTGGGTGGGTGCATATGTGGAGTGTAGCACCCGGGCTGCATGAGGGATGGATATATCCTGCCCATGTGATGTGAGCAGGGAGCAGTGCTGTGTGTCTGACGTGCAGAGCCAGCCCCACACCTGTGAGCCCCCCCCGTCTAGTGGCACATGTGCAGAGTGAGGTTTGTCGCTGCATTTGGCAATGGCAGGTGAATGTCCTGTGCCTGTGTGTGTCTGTGTACTCTGCTGCGGTAGCGTCAGTGGCCTGTGGCATGTGACTGCTTGGAGGTGCTGCACATTATCCTGGTGTAGCTTGTGATGCACAGTGTGAGCCTGGATCATTGATTGTGTAGTTGCCCTCATTCCACCTGTGTACTTTCAATGGCACGTACTGCTTTTGCCCTTCCCCAGAGGATCATGTCCCTATGACAAAGGTGCAATGCGTTGGATGCATACTATGCCTTGTTGTAAACAGCAAATTTGTTCTAATATGTCTCTCTGTGACATGTGCCTGGTGTATTGATGTAGTGTCACTTGTTCATCCTCACAGGTAGGCGCCTCTGCCAAGAAGCAGATATGGCTGACCGCCGTCAGTGCCGTGAGGAGTGCGGATGGTCGCAAGCGGCGCCTGGCCCAGGTGACGAAACGCTGGCAGGATATCCGGTGCTGGACGCGGAGGATCACACGGGTCCTGCTGGGGGACTCACCTGAGACCCATAAGAACCGCGGGCGCTGCCGTCTGACCCACATCCACAAGCGTGTGCTGGCGGTGGTATTTCCAGACTTGGAGAGGCGCTTACAGGAGAAGCAGCAGCAGGAAGGGGGTAGGTACATGTGTGTTTGTTGTGTCACCAGCATTTGTAAGTGCACAGTTGCATGGATACACTGCCAGGGTTTAAAGGTGCTGTGCAGATCCAGTTACCCACAGTATAGCTGTGCTCTCCTGCCTCCCTTCCCCTCCTTGCAATGTGTTCCCTGGTCTGTGTGTAGTCAGTCCTTCACAAGGTAATGTAGGCTGGCACTTTCTCCACGTGTACTATGCCTGTAGCATCATGTGTGGGGGTGGTGTGTAACAGGTTTTGGGACCTTGCCTGTGTCCTGTCCAGTTCAGTACATGTGGGTTCCATGTCAGTTGGCACTGATGCTGAGTCCAGACATGGGAGTTAGTCTCTCAAGTGTCATGCCTCACAGCGCGCATGTCCTATGTTGTGGCCTGTGACATGATGTGCATGAGTGTGCGATACGCATAGTGCAGGGATGGTGGCGTGTGTTGCAGTCATTCCCATTCAGGACCATGGAGTTGTGTGGCCACTACTGTCCCCTGGGGCATATTTTCCTAGGTGTCATGTGTGTCATCACAAAACGTGGACACTTTCAGTGTCTACAGCATAGGTTGTGCTCTGTGCCATTGTCCCCTGGTACCATGTATATTGACGTGAAATGTAGTACAAGTGTCCACTGTACAGCCTGACCTGATTTTCCTTGTTCATACTCACAGTGGCCAGTGCCTGTGTGTCTTGTTACAATCATCTGATGATGGCCATTTGTACATGATTATTTGGACAGGCGCACCTTGGGTATTTGGCGTCCAATCTTGCATTTATGCAGCCCCTGTGTATTTCACCCAGACTAAGAGATGTAAGTGCCACCTGTGTCTCAACAAATTGTCTCATGTAGGGGTGGTTGGTGCGGGCCAAGCCTACATTTCAAAACCAGTATTCTCCTTGCTAGGTCTGGCCAGTGTGTGATGTTTGTCTGGACATACACTCAAGGTGCAGTGAGCCAGTCATGGTGGGCATGTTTTCAGTATTACCTATGCAGCATGTGCCTCAAGTTCATGGATATGGTCCCTCCTCATCCCTATTTTCGGCACCGCTGTGTGGTGCAGATGCAGTGCTGGATTGTCCCCAGGGCCTGGCTCCTATGTCAAACTCCATTTCATGTCATTTGCTATTGTGTCATGCTCTCCATGGATTTTCTGTGGCATGGTGGGTCAACCAACTGTGTGTTGCATGCCCTACATCTGTACCTTGTTTGGTAGATGATACTGATCTTTCTTTGCAGGCTATGCACTGTAACCTATGTAGATTGGACTCATGTGACATATGTATACAGGTGTGTGATTAATTGCTGTCTCTTCACCTTGCCCACAGCATCGTCGGGGGACACGGAGGGAGACATGAGCACAGACGGAGCGGAGGGACCGAGCACCAGTGCCAGCGTTGACATCGTGGCTGGCACATTGAGTGGTACTGAGGCGGAGGAGAGTGAGGCCGAGGACCTGTCCACTGGCACGACAGAATATGAAGCTGACGGGTCCGAGGATGATCTCTCCGAGTGGGCGGAGGCTGCACCAGCAGCTGACAGCGGCACAACATCGCACCCCGCCCCCTCCATTGCCATCAGCCGCCTCCCACTTGCTCGTGTCCCTTCCCAGCGTGCCCGGTCACCACATGTCTCCTTCCTGCCAGGCACCGCACCCCCTGCCCCTGTCTCCACTGCTGCCGCCAATGCCGAGTCTGTGGACATCCAGCGGCAGTTGCAGGTTGGTCAGGCTGCGATCCTTAATGTCCTCCATGGCCACAGCCAAGTGCTGCACAACATGGAGGCATACTTGGAGGGCATTTTTTCATCGCAGGCTGACCAACGCAACTTGCTGAGGTCCATTGAGTCGACACTGACTGCAGCAGTGGGTATCCTGCAGCGCTACGTCCAACCCCCTACCCCTGCCCCATCCACACTTCCCACTCCCATGCCTGTCCCACGTACACCCAGACGTCAGCATGCACCCACCACAACAGACACAGGCACCACACCAGCAGGGAAGGTCATATGCACACCTCCCGGCACGCACACACAGGGTGAAGTAGGCACACCCACTGGGTCGGGGGGCAAACGTAAGTCACGCAGCCAGAGTGGGAGTCCGCATTCCACCAAATCCACTCCCTCCAAATCCCCTCCCCTCAGCTCTCCAGGCCACATATCCGGCAAGGACTCCTTCATGGCCGCTCTGTCCCTGAGCCCCACTGTGACACCACCCCGCAAGCGGTCAAGGGAGTCCCCGGTCAGGGTGGTTGAATCCCCCCCCTGTCCACACCCTCCCCCAGTGGCGCTGCGACCCATCCCTCTGCCCCCCCCCCCCTCCTTGGGGCCTGTGGTTCCTTCGGGTGCAGGGGAGATGCTGGAGGACCTTGCTAAGGTGTGCAGCGACATCCTGGCCTCCGCCTTTGGCCCTGCCCCACCCCCTGTGGTGGAGTCCTCCATCCCTGCACCCACGATGCCTACCCTTCGCCCTCCTGTCCCTGCTGTGCCTGGTCCTTCCCCCCCACATGATGCCCTCCCCGCTGTGGAAGACAAAGGAGTCTGACTGTGCAGGCAAGCTAGGGGACACGCGTCCCACTGTGTCCCCCATCCAGCTGTGACTCATGGACTGCCCTATGGGCTTTGTAAATATTGAACTTTATCCACACACACATTATTTGGAAATGCTGAATAAAGCCTTTTTTTTCCTTAGAACACTACTGCTTTTGTGGTGTTGCTGTTGGTGGAGCTGCTACATGATTTTGGGTGGTGATCATGTGTTGGGTGTGTGGGAAATGTAGTAGTGTGCTGGTCATAGGGGGGACCCTGGTATCTGTGTGCCATCACAAGGTGTTAGCTAGGTTTCTCTGTTCATGTAAGCAGTTACTGCATGATGAAATTGTCCCAAGGTGTATTCCTTCCTCTGTGTACCCTGACATCTTCCCTGCAGGGTGTTCCCAATATTTTGCGCTGAGCTGTGTCTACATTGGCTGGGTGTGTGACGGACCCCTTCAACTTTGGCCATGCATGCAGAGCGATGTCTCCACCTGCATCATTTGTGGCATCCTTGGTGATCACTGTACTTGTGTATGTAGTCTGTTGACATGACTTCATGTGGACATGTTCCCTTTTAGGCTGTATGCATGTGTGTACTCCCAGCCTCGCACACATGTGTTACATGTACTGCAGGGTCTTTGTGCACCTGACTGACAATTGTGGCAATTGGATCTGTGGGTACTCCACCCTTTTTTTCCATGGGCAGTGCTGGGAGGACTCTGCACCCACCCCTCCTATGTCTGGGCACTGCTGGGAGTGATAGGCACCCACCCCTCCTGTGCCTGGGCACTGCTGGGAGGACTCTGCACACACCCCTCCTGTGTCTGGGCACTGCTGGGAGGACTCTGCACCCACCCCTCCTATGTCTGGGCACTGCTGGGAGTGATAAGCACCCACCCCTCCTGTGTCTGGGCACTGCTGGGAGGACTCTGCACACACCCCTCCTATGTCTGGGCACTGCTGGGAGTGATAGGCACCCACCCCTCCTGTGTCTGGGCACTGCTGGGAGGACTCTGCACCCACCCCTCCTGTGCCTGGGCACTGCTGGGAGTGTTAGGCACCCACCCCTCCTGTGTCTGGGCACTGCTGGGAGGACTCTGCACCCACCCCTCCTGTGTCTGGCCACTGCTGGGAGTGTTAGGCACCCACCCCTCCTGTGTCTGGGCACTGCTGGGGGGACTCTGCACCCACCCCTCCTGTCTCTGGGCACTGCTGGGAGTGATAGGATAGGCACACACCCCTCCTGTGTCTGGGCACTGCTGGGAGGACTCTGCACCCACCCCTCCTGTCTCTGGGCACTGCTGGGAGTGATAGGCACCCACCCCTCCTGTGTCTGGGCACTGCTGGGAGGACTCTGCACCCACCCCTCCTATGTCTGGCCACTGCTGAGAGTGATAGGCACCCACCCCTCCTGTGTCTGGGCACTGCTGGGAGGACTCTGCACCCACCCCTCCTATGTCTGGGCACTGCTGGGAGTGATAGGCACCCACCCCTCCTGTGTCTGGGCACTGCTGGGAGGACTCTGCACCCACCCCTCCTATGTCTGGGCACTGCTGGGAGTGATAGGCACCCACCCCTCCTGTGTCTGGGCACTGCTGGGAGGACTCTGCACCCACCCCTCCTATGTCTGGGCACTGCTGGGAGTGATAGGCACCCACCCCTCCTGTCTCTGGGCACTGCTGGGAGTGATAGGCACCCACCCCTCCTGTCTCTGGGCACTGCTGGGAGGACTCTGCACCCACCCCTCCTGTGTCTGGGCACTGCTGGGAGGAATCTGCACTCACCCCTCCTGTGTCTGGGCACTGCTGGGAGGAATCTGCACCCACCCCTCTTATGTCTGGGCACTGCTGGGAGTGATAGGCACCCACCCCTCCTGTCTCTGGGCACTGCTGGGAGTGATAGGCACCCACCCCTCCTGTGTCTGGGCACTGCTGGGAGGACTCTGCACCCACCCCTCCTATTTCACGATATGTACGCTTAGAACATACACGGGTGGGGGTACGGTCCGTACGTACACTGTTGGCATGGGGGGTACGCTCCATGCATACGCGGGTGAGGGTACGGGTCGTACATACACTTTTGGGGTGGGGGTACGCTCCATACGTCCGCGGGTGAGGGTACGGGTCGTACTTACACTGTTGGGGTGGGGGTACGCTCCATACGTCCGCGGGTGAGGGTACGGGTCGTACTTACACTGTTGGGGTGGGGGTACGCTCCATGCATACGCGGGTGAGGGTACGGGTCGTACTTACACTGTTGGGGTGGGGGTACGCTCCATACGTCCGCGGGTGAGGGTACGGGTCATACTTACACTGTTGGGGTGGGGGTACGCTCCATACGTCCGCGGGTGAGGGTACGGGTCGTACTTACACTGTTGGGGTGGGGGTACGCTCCATACGTCCGCGGGTGAGGGTACGGGTCGTACTGACACTGTTGGGGTGGGGGTACGCTCCATACGTCCGCGGGTGAGGGTACGGGTCATACTTACACTGTTGGGGTGGGGGTACGCTCCATACGTCCGCGGGTGAGGGTACGGGTCGTACTTACACTGTTGGGGTGGGGGTACGCTCCATACGTCCGCGGGTGAGGGTACGGGTCATACTTACACTGTTGGGGTGGGGGTACGCTCCATACGTCCGCGGGTGAGGGTACGAGTCGTACTTACACTGTTGGGGTGGGGGTATGCTCCATACGTCCGCGGGTGAGGGTACGGGTCGTACTTACACTGTTGGGGTGGGGGTACGCTCCATATGTCCGCGGGTGAGGGTACGGGTCGTACTTACACTGTTGCGGTTGGGGGTACGCTCCATGCATACGGGGGTGGGGGTACGGTCCGTACATATGCGTCCCCACGCTATGTGATGCTTGTGCCGCCCATACCCAGGCCTTTGCCATGTGGGTACAGCCGTCCCGCCATTGTTGGGATGACGTGGGTGTGGGCGGGGTACGACTCGTACCCACGCTCTTAAGGCGTGGGTACGGGACGTACCTGTATTGTTGTGTTGCCGGTTCGCGTCGTCAAGCACTTCCGTTGTGGCGGACGCTGGCTTTGCTGGACACGCCCTACCCCCTCGTAGTGACCAGGGCCTGGGGGTCAGGTATGTCCAGGGCATGTGTGCTGTGTGACTTTGGTGGGGGTTTTGTGGCCTGCCCCTGGTCCTGCCCGCCCCTTTCCCCCCTCCCTTTGTTGTTCTGACCTTCTGCGGCGTCTGCGTCCGAACCTGTAGAGGAGGTCGACTGCTATGAGGGCCGGGATGACACGTAGGTTCGGGTCCATGTCTGTCCGTCGCGTACAGGTACTCCTTGTTCGCGTCGTCCTGACTTCCCGGCAGTTTTTGGCTGCCTGAAAATATTCACCGTGCGGGATGACGTCGGTGCGAATCGTGATTCCTGGTTCGTGAATGGCAGGCTGCGTGCGTCCCGACGTCACGTCGGCGCTTTCCCGGATCACATTTGTATGTTTATTTTCGTCGGTCGGGGTTTTGTACGATTCGTACGGAAATGGTGTTTCCGTGAGAATCGTAATTCCATGTTTGTATATTTTTACGACCGGGTATGTGTCGGACGGAGAATATGCTCCGTCAGACGGTTCGTACCCGGTTTTTACAGGATCGTAATCGGCACCTGAGTGTCTAAAATGTGGCCAAGTACAGCATAGCACACAAACAGCACACAACTTGACTGTTTGTACTCACCCACAATCCATGCCCACTCCGGAAGCAGATTGGCCATCAGCTGGGGCACAATGCTGTTGCGCAGAATGTAGGAATCGTGGGCTGATCCTGGAAACTTGGCACAGACGTGTGAGATGACCATATCGGCCTGGCACACCACCTGCACATTGATGGAATGGAAATGTTTCCTATTCCTGTAAATGTGCTCCCGTGCCTGTGGTGAAACCAGGCCAACATGTGTGCAGTCTATTGTACCAACCACATTAAGGATGTGTCCAAGTGCATAAAATTCGCCCTTTACATCCGCCAATTCCTGCCTCTTGGGGAAATGTCTGAATCGGTCTTTGTGTTGCATCATAGCCAACAGGACATCCGGTAGCACCATGCTGAATGTTGGGTGGGATATTCCCCCTGCAATGCCCATAGTGCTCTGGAATGACCCAGTAGCCAGGAAATGCAGGAATGCCATCACCTTCGCCGTTGCTGTGAGTGCTGTTGGATACGTCCTGCGAGGACGCAGGTGTGGCTCCAACATTGCACATAGGTCTTGTAGGTTTGTCCTGTCCGGACGGAATCGCCGTATAATGTCGTTATCCTCCATGTCAGCCAGCAGGGTGAAGGGATGATACACATTAGGTCGCCTCCTAGGTGAGATGAAGGGGACATGTCATTGCAACACACAATTAGATGTGCACAAAATTGTAATGTTCTTCCTGTCACAGCAACAACATTGTCTGGCATCACTGAAAGCATACAGTGCAAGTTAGATCTTGCGCCACCTTGAGACGAAATAAACGTACACCTGTACTGTATTTGCACAGTGAGTAGAAACAACATGGGAACTGTCTCTGTGAATGATAATAGTTACATTTTAAGCTCTTGTGTACCCAGCCCTGAGAGTACATGATACAGGACATGTGGGAAGCAGATACACTGCTGGCTCCCACTTGGCTGCTGTACCTGCCACACCTACTTGTGCAATCATGACAGGGGACACATTAACAACACAATGTGGCTAGTTCAGTAGGACAGTTTTCGGATTCAGTGCCACTTCAAAGACATACAATTTCCAAGACATTCACATACATATTCACAAGCATGTGCCAATATCCACTGTCATCAGTAGACAGGCCATATATGCTGCCAAATACAATTCAAAGTCTGACAGTGACAGATAATCCAAAGCATTTGCAGAGTATGTGTTCATGTGTAACAAGCCACCATTACACCACTGCCCAATACTCTCAACAAGCAGACAGATTGTCAATGTGGCACACAAAAAGTGAATAAGGTAAGTGATCAGCAGGGACTGTAGACAACCTTTATTCTGCCCTTAAGTTGAACAGTGACATACAGTACGAAGGTAGCACTGCACAAAGACACATGTGAACTACAACAGATGCCATGGCGATAATCATCCAGCTGGTTGAAGACTTAACAGTGCCACAACACCAACCTACAACACTACCAGGACAAACACACCCCAGTATACCAACAAGTCAGCGCATTAATAGACTGGATGCCTTACAAATGCACAACAGCCTAAGACCCATGACACCAGTGGACCTAATTGCACACCACATGTCCCAAAGGACATGCATCCTGAGCCTCATTACACACAGGCTGGCAGGGCCGACAGAGCGGACAATCAACATCCCACCGCAGACAAAGTTGCTGGCTGTGCATAACTTGTCGGCCACTAGGACCTCCCAATGAACAAATGTAAGATTTGGATGAGTGTCACAGGCAGCCCTATTAAGGCACATCTCACCTGTCTTGGATGTCCTCTTCATCTTGATTCACCAGCACATTCACTTCACCCACACTGCGCAGGAACAGCTGGTGAGCAAGCATGGCTACCACTCCATAGCAGGCACATACACTCGTGTTGGTGGCAATGGACTGCACACCTGTCCTACTTGTGCAACCTACCAACACTGCCCACAATTACTGCAAATCAAAGCACACCCATTCTATCAATGTGCAGGCAATGGTGTGCCCCCGTTGACTGTTCACAAATGCCATAGCAAACTTTCCAGGCAGTGAGACCCATCAACAATTTTGCATGCAGTCCATCATCCAACGCAACATTCTTGATGTGAATAATGGAAATGCACTGGTCGTAGGTGAGTAGCAATGGAACACACCACACTACTCAAATCCTATATCAACTAAATCACCATTGTGGAAATATACATGTGACAAAATCACATACGACAGGCCTAACGACATGAGCACAGACCAGACACAACAACATAAGTCACTGTGGTAACAGGTGGCAGACATGTGGACAAAATATCCACTCAGGCATATACCCAAGTGACAAAGAATAAGAAGGTACAGAATGCAAAGTGTGGCGCTGTTATACTTAACATCCTTGGGTAGGCAGATCACCCACATGTACATGTGGACATACACTGCAAGAGTTGCCAGTGTGTACCATAACATTACATGAAGGCTGTAATTGGTCTTACCAAGATTACAACAGGGTGACATATGTGTCCAGTGATGACATTCGTGCTGAAATCATGAGGAAATATTGATATTTAGGGTGACACATGGGCTCAGATATGAAATTTGGGGTAAATTTTGTGCAACATCAGGAAATACAGTGTGGCATTTGGTGTTAGATATTACGTTAGGATGTCAAGTGTAACAAGAGACCATATCAATGACATCCAGTGCCATGATTGAATATAAGTGTCCACTGTTCGTAGTCCATAAATGACCATTGATGTTGACACAGCATGATGTGTCTGTAGGTGCCTTAAACGTACAACAAAAACCCAATAACGCACAGAGTCAACAATGTGCTGCTGCAGCCTCGCCGTAGCGACCGCCCATACTGTCCGGGATTTAGGTGACACAGAAAGCCAACCACCAGTTAAAGCTAAGTAGATGCCTACCACTACCGCCAGTGTTACTTGTAATGCACATGACACACTGGTGGTAGTGATAAGCATCTACATAGCTTCAAATGGCAGTTGGCATGCTCCGCCACCCAAATCCCGGTCACCCATGTCACTGTATGGCACTCAAACCGCGGTAGCGCCCGCCTGCACCCCGCGGTATCTCACCGCCATGGACCATGCCCTTACAACCAATGGGTTCCGCTATTGCGGGGGCCTGATGCAATTTTGAAAATCGCTGTAGGCGGGCTCCGCCACCGCGGAGCCGCTCATTGGATGCTATTGAAAGATGCACCACCGCTGTAGCGCCTGCCTGGTCCCTGCGGTGTGTCACTGCCATGGACCATGCCCTTACAACCAATGGGAACCGCTATCGCGGTGGCCTGATGAAAGTTTGAAAATTGCAGTAGGCGTGTTCCGCCACCGCGGAACCGCCCATTGGATGCATTTGAAAAAGGCTGACCTGGAACACCAATTGCAGCAGCTTATGACCACTGAAACAATCCCAGGGGGCTATAAAGTGTGGGAGGGAGCCCCACATTTCCACAGCTGACAGAGCCTGCTGCCTGAAAGCCCTCACCTGCTACTGCCTCCAGGGACTGCAGCTTGAGAGCCCTCACTTGCTCTGCCTCCAGGGACTGCTGCCTGAGAGCCCTCACCTGCTGCTGCCTCCAGGGACTGCTGCCTGTCAGCCCTCACCACCCACTGCTGCCACTGCTGCTGTCTCATGTCTACAGTGATGGCAAGGACTGAGAAGATCCATGCCAGTCCCTTCACAAGCGAGGAGTTGGAGGTCCTGGTGGACGAGGTGCTCACACATTACCCAAGGCTATATGGTGCCCCAAATGTTGTGGTAAGTCTTCAACAGTGGGGGTGAGAGTGCAGGGGGGGCACACATGTAGTCGGTCAGATGCAGTATGTGCCTGAGAGTGTGGGATTGTGTCATGCACTGCCCAATATGCTTCCTCAAAGGGTAAGGGGGGTGTACCCTATTCCACACGTTTCCCTGCCTGCGCATCAAGATTGGGGGGACATGTATTGTCTTGTCAGCCATATAGTGACGCAGCAATGTGGTAATGCAGGAGTAAGGACTGTGATTGCATATGTGAAAGGCTGTGTGTGTCCCTGTTGTCCATCTCAATGTGAGCCCACCTGGCCTGCACAGTCACCGCCCAAAATGACAAGGACACATCACTGCACGTACAGGGTGTTGCATGTGTCTTTTCTCATTACACTCCATCAATGAGCCATCTCAGCCCTGTAGATTGCACACGACTGGCCCCGTGAGATGAGTGTGGGTATGTGAGATCATGTCCCTCAATGCGACATACATGACACAGTGAGCCATTCACGGGCTAGGTCGTTGATATGTGACGTATATCTTGCTCAACCTGGAAATGGACAGTAGATGTGGGCAGACTACACATGGCTTTCTATGCTAGCATCCTGCTTGTATATGAGATGTGCAGGTACTGTGTCCCCCCTCACACCTGCATGCAGTTCCATGGGCTTCTCACATGCCAATGTACCCTGTGAGATGGATTCCTGTCTCTGCAAGACAAATCTGTGGAGTTGGGATAAGTCAGTATCATGCTACTGTACTGAGAGATGTTGTTACATAACACTGTGTCACTGATGTTTTCACCCTCTTGTCTCCCATGCCTGCAGCTCAAAGTACACCAGCGTAAGGCTGCGTGGAGGGCCATTGTGACCAAGGTGCGGGCTCTGGGAGCCCCAAACCGCCGGCGCACCCACTGCCACAAGAGATGGGACGACATTTCACAGCTGGCAAAGAACGTTGCGGAGATGACACTGGGGCTGCTCCCTCGCAGTGGCAGGTTATCACGGCGCAGCATGACACCAATAATGTTCCGCATCTTGGCCGTGACACAGCCTGAGCTGGATGCATGTTTGAAGGAGCATCAACAGCAAGCTAGGGGTGAGTATTCTGGGAAGGGTGACTTTGGCTGTGAGTGGCTGCATGTGTATGAAGCCTGTGCCTGCGCTGGCCTACATGATGTTGCTAGTGTGATGCAGTGGGTTGTAAGTGGCCTCTGTGCTGGGTGCAGCTGTCATGCATTTGTCCTACCTGTACTTTCTAATGTTATTTGGGTACTGGGCATTTCAATAGCATTCTGGGTGGTGTGCTTCAGGTCTGGGTTATTTGTGTTAGTGTTTGTACGGAGCCACATGCAGGATGTTGTGCTGTGGGGTCATCACATGGCTCACATATGCCTTGTTTTCTTGTTTACATGCACTGTTTGAGTAACAAAAGTGTTAGCACAGTGTTATTGCACAGGGTGGGCTGCAACATGTAGACTTAGTCATCCTCTGTGTTGCTTTGCTTGCATATGTTTGTTCTGTTGCTGCCACTTAACTGACCCTACATCTCTCTCTCTCATGCAGCATCTCCCGTGGTCACGGAGGAACAGGGGACGGACACCAGTGGTGGGGAAACAAGCACAACAGCTGCACAGGAGCCCAGTGACACAGATGTGACCAGCGCCTCGGAGGGGGACTGGAGTCTGCTGGAGGAATCACAGCCCGAGACACAAAGTTCTACACCATCTGACGACGGCGGTGACGCAGCCATGTTGGGGTACACAGGGAACGGGTACTCTGCATCATCTTCCACCACAAAGCGTCCATTGCTCACCCTCCCAGCAACTTCCTCTGGTGCTGCCCGTGTCGCAACAGTAAGAGGGGAAGAGTGTCCTTCACCCCAGGCACCGATGCCCCTGTCCCCCCTGATGCCATCAGTGCTGAGTCTGTGGACCTTTTGCGCCAGCTGTGTGTAGGCCAGACAGCTCTCCTAAATGCATTTATTGACCACAACAAAAAATTGGCACAGGTGGTTGCTTTCATGGAGGGCATACATTCAGACATGGGTGGGCTGCACTGGACTGCCCAGTCAATGTCCTCCGCAGTGATGGCAGCACTTCAAGTGGCACAATCTCGTAGTCCAGCTCCAGTCCCTTTGTCCACCCCCATGCCAGTGGCCACATCTGACGATAGTGACCATGCCCCACACACCTCTAGGTCATGATAAAGCACACATAGCACACAGCAGCAACAGCCCAAGCGTTCCAGGTCACAGACACCATCCCCACAGAAAACCAAAGCCACCCCAGAGCGCAAAGAGAAAAGCCTGTCAGGCGACACCAAGGCCCAAAAAGCGAAGAAGCAGACCTCAGGGTCACATGCCTCAGAGCAATCCCCAGCCAAGGACTCTCTTGTCCGAAGAGTGGCCCACTGTGAAGGTGGTGCCTGCCAAGGCTACACATAAGAAGGGCTCCAAGGCAGATTCACGACTCCCATTCCAAGCCCAGAGAAGCAGGGAAAGGAGGGCACTGTAGGGGGAACACCTGGTAAACAGGGGATGGAGGGGCAGAGGCAAGGCCCGGCAAAGCATCCCGCTGGATCCAGCATGTCCCCAGAGGGAGGGCCAGCATCTGAACCTGCAGCAGCCTTGGCGTTGCGTGTGCCTGTTGTGTCCACACCACTTCCCATTGATCCAAAGTCAGGCAAGCCATTTAGAATCCCCAAGAAGTGGGAAGGCACCCCTCCACAATTTCCCACACACACTGTGCCTCAGCTCAGCATGACTCCACCTCCATGTGCCACTATACCACCTGCTCCAAGCAGCCCTCTGGCTTGCCAAGCCACTGATAGCTCTACCTCAGCTGGGCCTCTCTCGCCCCAGTCAAGTGCTCCAACTGTGCCCTAAACACAGCCAGCTCCCAGTCCGACTGACAGCCAAGTCTGAATTTTGGTTTACCTCACACACCTGTCTCTCCCACAGCGGTGCCTGTGCTGCCCATCGTGACAGCCCAGACTGTGTTGCTGACCATGGCAGGGTACAGTCACACACATTCCCTGTGCAGCTTCTCATGGACTCACTCTGCACCGTGGAATGGCCACTGGCCTTGCTGTTTGCCCCCTGCCTGTGTAGCTTCTCATGGACTCACTCTGCACTTTGTCCTGCCAACCGGCCTTGTCGTTCACTGCTGTGTGCCCCCTGCCTGTGCAGCTTCTCATGGACTCACTCTGCACTTTGTCCTGCCCACTGGCCTTGTCGTTCACTGCTGTGTGCCCCCTGCCTGTGCAGCTTCTCATGGGCAGGCTCTGCATTTTGTGCCTTGCTCTTGTCTGATATTGGTGACTATCTGTGCAATATGTGAATAAAGACAGTTGCTCCTGTTGTCAGTTTTGTCAGTGTCCTTACTAAATAACGTTTTTTCTGTGTGTATATCGTTTACTGTGCTACATGCTCTGTCTGCCACTTCAACTGTGCCAATGGCTTGTCTCACTTATTCTATTTTTGCAGGGGTGACAGGGACTTCAATTCTTCCTGACTGATACTTGTGGGTGCAATGATGTTGTTTTTAATTGACATACCGTTTTCACATTCATTCTTTGTTCATGTTGGCTATATTGTGCACATGTCATCATGTATGTGTGTTCTTACTTTCTGTGTGCCCAGCAGTGTAGGTGTATGGTCATGTTGTGATGGGCAGTCATCCTAGTCACATGGGTTACTTTCAATGTGTGCACTTGGGTGGTCAAGTAGTGAGCAGTGTGAAGGTTGTGAGTTTGTCGTGAGTGTTGATGTGGGTGAGCCCATGCAATGTCAACTAAACACATGTGTCACCCAGGAGTAGAGTGCCTGTTTGTGTTATTGTTCTGGCCTGTGATTGTGTGTGCATGTGTGAGTTGTATGTTGTGCACTGTGCAGTGTGTTGGTGTGCCCTTGCAGGTCTGGCTGACTTCTACTTGTTGTTTTTGCCAATTGTGTGTATGCAGAGTGTGTGACTGGCAAGTCAGGGTTTTGTTTTGGTGAACAACCATGTGTCTTGATCCTGTTTGTACTCACTGTGCATACTTGCTTGACCACACTGACATTGTGGGTGTGATGTTCTCATGCATTGATGTCACATGGTGCTTTATTGCCTCCAGTGTGGCATGTGGTGTGCGGTGTGATAACATCCCCTTTCTGTGCTTCAGATGCCTTGACATTGTGGTTCCGCACTCCCTCTATTGGTGTTTGGTACACTCCTGCCATGTCCACTCATGAGGTGCACCCCGCTTAACTTTGATGTCAGCTGTCCCCTTGTATTGCCTGTGTGTGTGCCTCCCCATCACTTCATTTGTGACACTGTGCTTTGTGGTGCGTATCTTTGGGCAGTGGCACTGTGCCACTCATGACATTTCCCCAATTAGTTATCTGTGTTGTTGTAGTACTGTTCAGCAGTCATGGTTGCTCATGTGCAGTTCAACTGTCTGTGCTGGCCAGTCCTCTGGTCAAGTTGTTTCCACTTTTGTGTCTCAAACTTGTGCTTTGTGGGTGTTGTGTTGGGTGTATGTGTGTATGCTGGGGTACTGCTTGACTTCCTGGGTGTGATGTTGTCAGTCTGCTGTTTTGCTTGTTGTTGTGGGTGTTCATGGTGTGTCACTCATGGATGTGTGGGACTGTTATGTTGTGTGTGCACACACAGCTTGTTGTGCATGCAGTGCTGTGGGTGTATGTTGCCTTGTCCTGGCCTGGTGTGCATCCCCTGATGTCCTGCTGTGTTTGCTATGTGATCTTTTTGTCATGTGCACCTGTTGTGTGTTTGATTTGGCTGTGTTGTTCTGTGATGGTGCACTTCTTGTGTGTGTTGTGTTATGTTGTCTGTGCATTGTTCCTGACTGATGGGGTTGTGCACTCCTGTTGTGTCTGTGCTCCCATTGCCTTCTCACATTTTGGCTGCACAGGTCGTGTGTGGTCTTGTTGTGGTTCTGTATGTAGTTCTGTTGTGTTATCTGTTTGGCTGTTGTTTTTGTTCAGACATTGGTTCTGGCATCCCTATGTGTGTGTGATGTTTGTGGCTACCCCCAGGGAGTGTGATTGTTTGTCTGTGTTTTGACTGGACATAATTGACACCCTTCTGTTGAGGAAATTTGATTTTCGATCGTGATCGAATAGACCCGCCATTTTGTGCTCCGCCGCCATTTTGTGTTGCCCTCACTCACGGCGAACATAGTCTTTTCTGCCTTTTCTGCAGCTTCGTGTCGAAATAAGCCTTCTGCCTCTATTTGCAAAGCTGATGTTAGCACTGGCCGAGTACACTAATCCCTGTCTGGTTTTCTTAATCCCTGTCTCAACTATCTGTTGGTTCACACTATTCTCTTCTGACTTTATCTTATCGTCTGGCCTTCACTGTCTTCTGCTCGTATTCTCTCGTTTCACAACTGTCCTCCAAACACACAAACGTATCTCGTCACCTGCGAGTCGACCACAGACCTGTTAATGAATTAGTTCGTGGGGAGGGGTGACAAACACAGTTGGAGGAGAGGCTCTTCGAGTTACCCGATACTTTGTTTTAAAACCTTTCCTATTGGTTCTGTTCTGTTTTTCAACCTTTCCTATTGGTTCCTTCTATATGTTTTAGGTGTGTTCTTGATTAATGTATATTTCACATATGACCTATATAATATTGTGCGCCACGGAGTGAAGTGGCAGTCTCCTGAGAACATACCGTGTGTACTTCTAGGACAACTGTACTAGCTGCAGCTGATAAAATCTGATCTTTTACGCCGACGGAGTGTCCCCGTGTCTCTGTGTAGCTGAGCAGAAGAACCTAGGAGATTAAGGCGTACCCTGCGCTGCCAGACCCAGAAGGTTCTGGTTCTTCAACGTGTGTCTGACAGTGAGGTTGTGTGTTGCAGGTATGAGGATGGTATGTGTGGAGAATCCAACTTGTGTTTGACAGTCATGGTGTGTGCAATGTGTTATGTGTGTTGTGCTGCTGACATACAGCTGTGTAGTTGTTGTGTACATATGTGTGGCTGTTCACAGTTTGACTTCCGGACCTTCTTTTCATCCCTGTGCCTATACATGGTTTGCCTTGCTGTCTCCCTGAGTTGTTGCACTTGGGTGACTGTGGTTTGTGTTCACTCACTGTGCCAGCCATGTGTGCTTTGATGGTGTGAGGGTGTTGGTCTCTGCTACTTGTCTTGCATGTGATGTACACATGCTTGTTGGTTGTCTCCTTGACCTCCCATTTTTGTGCACCTCACTTAGGCCTTCCTATATGTAGTGCTCCATTGCTGGTAGCATGTGGTCTGTGTATGTGGCTGTGTGTCAGTGTGGGGTATGTCTGTGTGACTTGGCAGGCTGTGGGTCCAGTGGTATGTTTGTTCATTGTATGTGTGTGTGTTCATTCTGTGGTTGTACTCAGCTTTATTGCCATGAATGTGGTGTTGTAGTGGTGTGTGTGTTTCCCTGGGCCTGTGCTTCTGTGCTGTGTGTTCCTCTGCAGCCACTCTTGCTGTGGCTGTCTCCCTAGTTGTTAGGTGTGTGGTGCAGGGTGTAGATTCACCTAGCTTGGTGTTGGGCATGGAGGTGCACACGGGGGTGCACATGGCGTGTCTATTCATGTAGGCAGGGGGGCAGTGTGTGGATGGTGGCGGTGTGGCCCTGTGGTCTTTATGGCCTGCCCATGCCTGGCCCTGCCTTCTGCATTGAGTGCATGTTTTCCCGCGTATTCACTGATGCGTTGACGTGACCGGGACATTACTTCATGATCGCCGTAGATTGGTGACCTGGATGCGGAGGGGTGATTTGGTGCCAGGTAAGACATGTGTGTGTACACTTATGGATGTCTTCCTGTCCCCACCAGTTTGTCTGGTGTGGACAGGGACCCTGTATCAGCCCGTGTGTTGTGTGTTGTGATTGTGTGCTGGATTGTCTTGTTGCGTACCTGCGGCGGCGTCCGCGACGGTCCATGATTTGCTGGTGATGTGTCACATACAGCACCGGGTGGACGAGTAAAGCTGGATCCATGGTGTTCGGGACCGTGTGGAGGGGACTGGGAATCTGGTATCGAGCTCCGCTGTCGAGCTTCCACCGTCTCTGGTTGGGCGGTTTCTCCGCTTCGGTGCGACTTGCCGTTTGGAGCATCCTGATTTGTACGGCAGACGGGACGTCATTCCGTACGGTCGTGAGTCTCCATTGGCTCCCACCGCCGCGGTGGCGGGCGCACTTTGATGGCGGTGCACGAATCACCACGGCGGACGGGAAATGGGCTATGTTTGGCCATACTAATATGGCGGATGTGAGGACCGCTGCTCGTGGGCGGAAAAAGGCTTTTTCTGCACCGCCAGCACCGCGGTGGTGCCACCGCCCGACATCCTAATGGACCCCAAAGCTTTCAAACTGCATAAAGTAAGTAAATTAACATTTTAAATAGTAGAATACTGCTAACATTTTCCCAAATATATGTCAAATTCATAATACACTACAATGTATTTTTATTTATTTATATCTCCTCTACAGAATTTTCCAACAGCAGCAAAAATAATCTACAACAGCTAAGAAAATAAAGTTAATCAAAAAATATCTTAAATTGCAATTTTAAACAACACCCTAAATTTAGAAAAGAAAAACAAACTCTTTCCCAATTCCCCTACCCGCTACAACAAATATATTTAAATATCTTAACATTATTTTTTCTTATATCAACAGAAATACCTTCAACATTCCGAAAATAAAAGCTTCAACACATCAAAAGAACATTTTTCTTGCCATCAAATTCAACATTGTAAGTGTACTGCAAGAAATGTATATTTTAGAAACAAAATAATCGACAGTATTATATTAATTAAATTATATATACATTTTCTTTAGCATTAATGACACCACCATGACTGAAGGCGCACAATTCATAGAGTCCCAGAAGGGGAAAATGCTCCTATGTTATATGGGTTATGTGTATACTCAGGAAAAGCAGAAAGATTTAAAAGTGTTTTGGAAATGTAGGAAGTACTATTCCAACAAATGCTATGGAAGAGCCATTACCCACAAAACTACTGTTTTATCTGTGAAAGAGCACAACCACCACCCAAATATAAACGAAATTGAAGTTAGGGATGCTCTGGAAAATATAATCAATGCGACACCTGGATGATGGATGGGGCATTTAAAATATGTCCCAAACCATTTTTCCAGCTATACACAGTGCATGCTATATATCAAAATACTAATATCCCTTTCATCTATTGCTTAGTCCCAAATAAACCCCAAACTACCTATCTAGAAATTCTCAACCAAATCAAAAAACGAAAACACTAAGGGGTCTATTAGGATGGCGGGCAGAAAAGCACCCCGACCGCCATGGAAGTGGAAAACAAGAGCCCGCCGGCACCGTGGGAAAACCGGCGGCCAAATTAGGATCAACCGCCAAAAAAAACGCCCGTAGAGGGCAGAGATGGCCACAATCTGTCCGCGGCGGTCGGAGTCACGGTGAAAAAACACCAACCCGCCGCAAGTATAGCAGAGACACTGCACGGGAAATTAGGATATCCCCGGCGGTCCCACGGTACGTACCGCTGTCCCCGACCGCCGCAGTCGCATAATGGGATGAATGGGAGAGTCAGTGGAAGAGCTGAAGCACAGCCACTGTTGCGGACGATCCGTAAAAAAAATGGCGGACGAAGCAAAAAACCCACAAGAAGGCCAAAAAGTGCACACAGAAAACTAGCCATGACCCCCAAATACAAAAAACACACCCCAATGACACTACCATACAGCAAAAAGAAACTTACAAATACTAGGACAACATACCTGACAGCAATACCCCAATTGGACACACCCACATAGCTGAGTATAAAACCAGCCCCTTCCCTGACCACAATGCTTTGCAATACTCCATGAGAGAAGGAACACATACCCCAGCTGACAGGAGAGGCAAAGGACACAACATCACTGTTAGACCTGGCACCAATGGCGTGGGTCACCCTTCCATTTTTGTCTGTGCCTCAATGTATTTTTGTGCTGGTGTCAGCTGCTCAGGGCAGTGTGCCACTGCCAACCAGTGCCACAGTGCAAGTGCTCCCTATGGGAAAATGTATTATCTGAATTGACTTCCATGTTTGGCTTATTTGGTTTACTATCAGTCCCTAGTAGAGTGCCACAGGGGTGCCAAGGGCTTGTATATCCAAATGCTGCTAGTGGGCTTGCAGCCCTGGTTGTGCCACCCACAGAAACAGCCGGGTAAAATGTGTCTAAGGTCTGCCATTGCAGAACCTGCATGCAGTCTGGTACTGTCATGCTGACTGGGCAAGTGTCCCCACTTGCCAGTCCCTAAACCTTCCCTTACCTTCATGTTAGTCACCCCTATGGTAGGCCCTAGGGCAGGGTGCATTGTAAGGATAAGGTAGGACATGCCCTGAAGTGTGTGGCATGTCCTAATAGTGAATTACAGCCATTTTCGTTTTTCTCTATTGTAAGGCTACCTGCTCTCCATAGGCCAGAATGGGCTGCTGGATTGTAACACTCTATAATCCTAGCAAGCCCAGGAAGCATGGTAGAAATTCATGTTTAGTATGCCTGAACTCAGAATAATAAAATACATCTTTTAGCAAAGGTTATTTTAATATCCTGGGTTTGCAAATGCTACTTTTAGAAAGTTAGCCTTTACGTGCCTAACCATTTCAGTCCGCTTCTGGAGGGGAGGGCTATCTTCTTTGTGTGTAGCTTGAGTGACAGGGCTGGGAAGTTCCAGGAGACAGGCTGGGGCTACCAGGTGGTGAATAGAGAGATTACACCAGGATGGGTGGGAGGAGTGCACCTTGACTCTGAATAGGGCAGTTCTCTGCCACCACAATGCTGGCTCCACCCCCTGGGGAGCGTCTGATGTCTCTGCCCTGCCTGCTGAAAGAAGAAGCCAGAGTCCCAACAACAAAGTGCTCCTCACTGAAAAGAACTGGACTGGGATTATGCAAAGGCCCCCCTGGCCTGTAAAGACAAAAGAAACTTGGTATAAATGTAGGAGCCCTGCTCCTAAGAAATCAGATCCTGATTGAACCACGAAGAAACTCTGCCTGACTAGAAGGACCTGGAAGAAGCTGAAGGAGGAGTAACTTTCCCTGACCTGTGGGATTGGCCTGCAGTTGGTGCCTTGCTGAGAAAGGAGAGGAAAAGACTAAGAGAGACTTTGCACTTTGTTTTCAACAATCTCCAAGGGCTTGGAAGAAGAGCTTGCCCCCTAAACTGAGTCCCAGGACCATTGGACTCATCTGCCTTCCAAAACTGAGTTGCCTGGACAATTCTTGCTTGTTTCCCGCTGGATTTGGCCCCAGTACGACTCGTACCCCATCCGCCGCAAAGCCGTGTCTTTGCCGCCCGGCACCGTGTGTCTACGCTGATTTAAAAGCGTTAGTACACACCGTATCCCTCCCGGCCGCATCGCACCTAACCTTACCCGCCGATATGAGACGTACAACCCTGGCTGCCTAATCCTGTACGCCGGACCCAAGCGTCGCTGTCCCGCAGGTACGGTCCGTACGCTGCTAACGTACTGCACTGTTCCGTGCTCAGAGCCAAGAAGCTGCATCGCACCGATCCTCCCCATACGCTGTACGGCGCCGAGAAGTGTCGCCGCCTATCCGCACCGAAGGTACGGCTCGAACGCCAAACGCCACGGACTCTGCAAGCTGATCCGTGCCATCTGTACGTATCCCAGAAGGTCCCGTACCAACGCCGCGTCCCGACGCAGCGACCCAACCAGCACCCGAATATGCTGCCGAGCTACGACCGGACCCATCGACTTGTCCCGCACTGTCCGTCGCGGACCCCACAAAACCAAGGTACTTTGCTCTGTTCGCAACGCAGCGTGCACGCCACGGACCCCGAAGTCCGCAACGATTGTTGGACTCATACTTTCTTTGTTTTTAACGCCAACGAGTCGCACATCCAGGTACGAACCGTACAGAGCCTTGACAGAAGCGTACTTATGTGAAAGAAGTGCATTTTAACTAAAATAAGCCTATTTTTGCATTTTAAGCCTTTCCACAAGAACATTGAACTTTAAAATAATACTGTGGTCATTTTATTCGTTATTCTGGTCTTGTGCTAAGCCTTATATAAAGAAAACTATTTTTATCCAACCTTGACTGGTGTCCATTTGTGGTGTGTCATTGTATTACTGTTTGTGTTCACAAATGCTTAACCTATGACGCCCTAAGAATAGTCTTGACTGCTTGCGCCACACTACCTAAAGGGTGAGCAGGGGTTATTTGAAAGGGTGATCCCCTTGTCCTGACTTAGAAGTAAGAGACCCTGCTTGTCACAAGTGCATACCTGTGCCAACCAGAGATTCCCAATTCTAACATTGGTGGTCAGCGGTGAGGATTTGCATATGTGATTCATGTACAGTGATTGAGTGAACACCACGTAGTGAGTTCAGACCGATAACGCAGCCACACAGTATTGATTTTTGTTTTCCTGAAGAATCTCCACGTTAAGAAACCATGCCTAGCTCAGTCAATGGAGGCAGGACGGCCTCTATTTCTCTGGGGTTGATGACATAGATTGGGAGGAGAGGGCACTGCTGAAGTGCACAAGTGAAGTCTTGAAAGGATACCTCTCCAAGTACAGAATTAACCAAACTGGATTGAAAATCAAGGATCAGTATACCAAGGCGCTGAGGGCCTGGTACGAATCCAAGTTCCCAGAGAATGTGCTGGAGGTGATACCCCCAGAAGGTGCTTCTGAGCCTGGCAGAGGCCTGTCGCCAGAGGAGATGGCCGACAGGATGGCTGCAAGAGCACATGAAGTGGAGATGGCAAAACTGCAAATGGAAATGGAAAGACAAAGGCTGGCCATGGAGCATGAGGTAAAAATGAGGGAGTTGGATCTCAAGGCCAAGAGTTTAGACCGCTCTCCCTCTGGTGGCAGCAATTTAACAGAGTCAAGGGTGCACATTCCTAAAGATGTGGTGAAGGAGTATTACAAGCAGGATGATATTGGGCAGTGGTTCAGGGCCTATGAAGTAGCCATGTCCTCCCACCGGGTCCCTGAGAGAGATTGGGGAGCGGGGTTGTGGGGAAGGTTCCTGAGTGAGGGGCGGGACACACTGCTGGATCTCCCCTTTGATGTCACCACATCCTATCCACACATGAAGGAAGCTCTGATGAAAAGGTATGGGTTAACTCCTGAATTGTACAGGCAGAGATTTAGGGAATGCACCAAGAAACCTGGTACCACTTATGTAGAATATGTGACTTTTTTTTCCAGAGCGCTAGATGGTTGGGTGAAGGGTAGCAAAGTAAATGATTACCAAGGGCTGTTTGATCTAATTGCATGGGAGCACTTGTCTGATAATTGTTTTCCTGAGCTACGCCAGCACCTGATCGATAGCAAGCTAATTAACCCTAGGAAGTTTGCTGAGGAGGCAGACCACTGGATCAGCACCAGGGTCCACAAGGGTCCTGTGGGAGGCCCCGCCAAAGTTGGTCAGGGTCCCCAGCAGAAGAATGGGGGGGACAAGGGTAAACAGAGGGAGTTCTACAGAGGGCCCCAAAGTAATTCCCAGGGGAACCAAGGGAAAGGTTGTCAGCCACCCCCACCCCGAAGCAGACCGGGGCCCCGACAGGTAACCCTGTTCAAAGAGGGCCCCCCAGATGTTACAAGTGTAACAACCTGGGGCACTATTCCATGGATCCCAAGTGCCCCATGTTTGGTAAACCAGCACCCCCTGGTGCTCCACCCCCCAAGCAGGTGGCTAGTGTAGCCTTTGGGAGGGAGGTAGATGTCCAAGGGGAGGGGGTTCCCGTACAGATGACCCTAGTCTCATTAGGAGACAGTGAGATGGTCGCTGAGGCCCAACTGCCCCCCAATACTCAAAAGTATGGGCAGTGGGTGCCCATAAATGGCCGAAGGGTGGGGGCTCTTTGAGATACAGGAGCCAGTGTGACTGCTGTCAAGCAACACCTGGTGTCTCAAGAGCAGGTTGTCCCACACGCATTCTGCCGTGTTGTCAATGCCGACAACACCGAGAGTCAGTGTCCAATGGCTCAGGATCCCTTTGAGTGGGGGGGGGGGCTCTGGCACTCTGCAAGTGGCTGTGAGAGCGGCCATGCCTGTTGATTGTCTCCTAGGTAATGATTTGGAGAGCTCCCCTTGGGAAAAGGTGGAGAAGACAACTCACCTGCGGATGGTGGGTTTACCTGATTGAGCGTGCGTAACCACCCGGTCGATGGCAGCCAGTAGGGGTGTTGAAGGGACCCAGGAGCCTGAAGGAGAGGCCCAGGAACCGGCCTTAGGGAGAGGGTGCAGGAGGCACGGGAAACCGGCTCCTAACGTTCCCACGGCCCAGGAGGAAGCAGACCTTGAGGGGGATGCCCTGGAGCCTACCGGGGAACAGATAGCCGAACTGGGGGACCTGCCTGAGCTGACCCATTGGCAGCAAGAAGGAGGCCCCACCAGGGAGGAATTCTGCAGGGAGCAGAAGGAGTGTCCCTCTATAGTGGGTATGCGGCAGCAGGCTGCAGCCCAGGCCAATCGTGACCAGTCCGGTACTCACTTAATCTACTGGGAGAACGACCTCCTGTACTCAGAGCCTAAGGTTGCTGAACCTGGGTCAGCCCGTGCGCTGGTGGTACCCCAGAAGTTCAGAGCCTTCCTACTGGGGCTGGCTCACGACGTTCCGTTAGCAGGGCATTTGGGGCAGGACAAGACCTTTGAAAGGCTTGTCACCCACTTTTATTGGCCTCAAATGCGCAGGAGTTCTGACACTCACTGCAGGACATGCCAGACTTGCCAGGCAAGTGGTAAGAGTGGAAGGAAGCTGAGGGCTCCACTCCAACCTTTCCCTGTGGTCAGTACCCCATTCCAGCGAGTAGGGATTGACATTGTGGGGCCACTGGACCCCAAGACAGCCATGGGCAACAGGTTTATCCTGGTCTTGGTGGACCATGCCACCCGGTACCCTGAAGCCATCCCTCTGAGGACAGTGACGGCCCCCGTGGTGGGACGGGCACTGATGGGAATTTTCTCACAAGTAGGATTCCCTCTAGAGGTGGTGTCTGACAGGGGGACCAATTTCATATCGAAATATATGAAATCCCTGTGGCAAGAGTGTGGTGTGATGTACAAGTTCACCACCTCTTACCATCCCCAAGGAAACGGGTTGGTTGAGCGCTTCAACCGAACCCTAAAAGGCATGATTATGGGTCTTGAGGAACCCATGAGGCGTAAGTGGGACGTCCTCTTACCATGCCTTCTCTTTGCGTACCGTGAGGTGCCACAAAAGTCTCTGGGCTTCAGTCCCTTTGAGCTTTTGTATGGCCACCCAGTACGAGGACCTCTTAGTCTGGTCAAGGAAGGCTGGGAGCAATCTCCCAGGAAACCTCCCCAGAATGTATACAGTTACATGCTGGCTTTCCGGAACCAGACTAGGCGTTTCAGGCAACTTGCTGAGGCAAACCTGGAAGCCAGCCAGGAGGAAATGAAGCGGTGGTACGACCAGAATGCCACCCTGGTGGAGCTTCAACCTGGTCAAAAGGTATAGGTCCTGGCCCCTGTGGAGCCTTGTGCACTCCAGGACAAGTGGACAGGACCCTTTGAGATTGTGGAGCGCAAGAGTTCTGTCACCTACTTGGTGGACTTGCAGTCTCCGAGGAACCCCTTGAGGGTCCTCCACGTCAATCGACTGAAGCCCCACTTGGAGAGATCCGAAGTGGGCATGCTCTTGGCCACAGATGATGGGACGGAGGAGGAGTCTGAGCCTCTTCCTGACCTCCTGGTAGCCTCAGAACGAGACGGGTCAGTGGATGGAGTTAACCTCTCACCCACCCTGACCCCTGAGCAACAGGATGACTGCCGCCAGCTGCTGGGGCAGTTTCCTGACCTGTTCTCCCTGGTTCCTGGTATCACAGATTGGTGCGTCCATGATGTGGATACTGGAGACAGCTTACCTGTGAAGCACAAGGCTTACAGGGTAACTGACAGGGTCAGAGCTTGCATCAAAGAGGAGGTCTCAAAGATGCTTGCTCTAGGGGTGGTTGAGTCCTCCAGCAGTCCTTGGGCCAGCCCAGTGGTCTTGGTCCCAAAGGCTGCCTCGCCGGGTTCCACGCCCGAACTCCGGTTCTGTGTGGTCTACAGAGGACTCAATTCAGTCACGAAGACTGACGCGCACCCCATCCCCAGAGCTGATGAGCTCATCGATCGGTTAGGGGCTGCACGGTACCTCAGCATGTTTTATTTAACGTCTGGGTACTGGCAGATCGCCTTGACTGATGGGGCCAAAGAGAGGTCCGCATTCTCCACACCAGATGGGCATTTCCAGTTCCGGGTTATGCCATTTGGGATGAAGAATGCCCCTGCCACCTTCCAGAGGTTGGTCAACCAGGTGTTGGCTGGGCTGACCGAGTTCAGCGCCGCATACCTGGATGACATCGCAGTGTTCAGTGGCACATGGAAAGAACACCTGCGACATCTCTGGGAAGTGTTGATGGCACTGCGCAAGGCAGGCCTCACGATCAAGGCAAGCAAGTGTCAGATCGGGCAGGGTTCCGTGGTGTACTTGGGACACCAAGTAGGGAGTGGCCAGGCGGCGCCCCTACAACCCAAGATCGAAACCATCCTGGCTTGGGAGCCCCCAAAGACCCAGACGGAGGTGAGGGCCTTTTTAGGACTCAAAGGGTACTACAGGAGGTTTGTCAAGGGGTATGGCAGCATCGTTGCCCCCTTGACAGAGCTGACTTCGAAGAAGCAGCCCAGAAAAGTGATATGGACTGACACCTGTCAGAAGGCCTTTGACACCCTGAAAACTGCCATGTGCACGGCGCCCGTGCTCTTGGCTCCTGACTTCTCCAAAGAATTCCTTGTGCAGACAGATGCATCAGAGCATGGTGTAGGGGCTGTTCTCTCACAGATCACTGAGGAGGGCTTTGACCAACCCGTAGCCTTTATTAGTAGGAGGATACTTCCCTGGGAACAAAAGTGGAGTGCGATTGAGCGAGAAGCATTTGCTGTGGTCTGGGCATTGAAGAAGCTAAGACCCTACTAGTTTGGGTCTCACTTCCGGGTTCAAACAGACCACAGGCCCCTCAGATGGTTGATGCAGATGAGGGGTGAGAATCCAAAGTTGTTGAGGTGGTCCATTTCCCTACAGGGGATGGATTTCACGGTGGAACATCGCCCCGGTACAGACCACGCCAACGCTGATGGTCTTTCCAGATTTTTCCGCCTTAGTGATGAGAACTCCCTGGGGTAGGGTAGTTCTCCCCACATTTCAGCTGGAGGGGACACGTGTTAGACCTGGCACCATTGGCGTGGGTCACCCTTCCATTTTTGTCTGTGCCTCAATGTATTTTTGTGCTGGTGTTAGCTGCTCAGGGCACTGTGCCACTGCCAACCAGTGCCACAGTGCAAGTGCTCCCTATGGGAAAATGTATTATGTGAATTGACTTCCATGTTTGGCTTATTTGGTTTACTATCAGTCCCTAGTAGAGTGCCCCAGGGGTGCCAAGGGCTTGTATATCCAAATGCTGCTAGTGGGCTTGCAGCCCTGGCTGTGCCACCCACAGAAGCAGTGGGGTAAAATGTGTCTAAGGTCTGCCATTGCAGAACCTGCATGCAGTCTGGTACTGTCATGCTGACTGGGTGAAGAACCAGAACCGTTTGGGCCTGGCGGCGCAGGGTACGCCCTAGTCTCCGGAGTTCACCTGCTCAGCTACACAGAGACACAGGTCACTCTGTCGGCGTTAGAAGATCAGATTTATTTAGCTGCAGCTAGTACAGTTATCCCAGAAGTACACAAAGTAGGTTCTCAGGAGACTGCTACTTCACTCTGTGGCGCACAATCTTCAATACTATATAGAAACATATACATTAACCAAATACACACCCAGAGCATACAAGAAAGAGCCAATAAGGAAAGTTGGAAAATAGGACAGAACCAATAGGAGAGATTGGAAAACAAAGTGTCGGATGACTCGAAGTAACCTCACCTCCAACTATGTTTGTCACCACTCCCTCAATCTAATTCATTAACAGGTTTGTAACTAACTTGCAGGTGGCGAGATACGTTTGTGTGTGTTGGAGGACAGTTGTGAAACGAGAGAATGCTAGCAGAAGACAGTGAAGGCCAGACGATAAGATAAAGTCAGGAAAGAATAGTGTGAATCAACAGATAGTTGAGTCGGGGATTAGAAAACCAGACGGGAATTAGTGTACTCGGCCAGTCCTAACACCAGCTTTGCAAATAGAGGCAGAAAGGCTGTTTTTTAACACGAAGCTACAGAAAAAGCAGAATAGACTTTGTTCGCCGTGCTGCCTGAGTGATGGCAACACAAAATGGCGGTGGAGCACAAAATGGCGGGTCGATTCGATCGCGATCAGAAATCGAAGTTCCTCAGACCCTCCTTTTGCCAGAACTCAGGCAAGATAGACTCATGCCAATCTGAGTCAATGTCGATAGTCATGAGGTCATCGAGCTGTTGCTGTAACATCATTTTTATGTTTTCTGTTACTTGTGGTTTGGGTTTTGGGATGCACATAGTAGCACAAAGGTCACAGATAGCGGGACCACAGTGGATACAAAGGCAACAGGAGAAAATGATGGTCAGAATTATTCCAATAAATGTCAATGCTTTCCAACCCCATTTGGACAGTAGTCCCCAAAACCACTCCATAAAAGACCAATCTCCTTCATCCTGGTGAATAGACTCAGAGATTATGCGCAACTTGGAGATAGCTTGGTATACTGTTGGAGCGTTATTAGGTATGAAAATACAGCAACTTGACCCGATCAATTTGCACACTCCACCACGATCTGCAAGAACAAAATCTAAGGCAACTCGATTCTGTAAGGTCATAAGACGATCCGCCTGTAGTTCTGCCGTGATATTACTTAAGGCTCCTACAGTGATGTCTATTGTGGTCTCTACGACACGGACCAGTTGCCTTATATTTCTGCTGTTGGCCATTGGACCCCGGAAGGGAAGAAATCCTTTAAGGAAATCTCCTCCCTCTTGTCCTGCTGTGTCCTTCGAATCAATAATCCCTGTGCCGTATCTGTTTCGATGATGATTTGCGGAAGCGGTGTAAGTAGGGGGAAGAAGGAAAGCTATATAACAAGTACCGGAGAAACCCGTTGGCAACCACGTATAAGCCCTATTATAGCAAATGAAATAGGTGCCTTGATACGGCACTAGAGGAGGTGAGTTCTGAGAGGAATAAACGTACGTATGGGAGCAGTTATTCTTTTGTATGATGTCAGAAGAGCGATCGTTTATCTGTAAGCAGAAATTGCCCTGATGTGGTATAGTCCAAATTGGTGAAGACTTTCCTTTCTTAACTTTATCACTAAGACTAGACATATATTGGGTGACGTTCTAGTTAGTGTACGCTTTTCTTTCGTCAATGGAGATTTTAATATTTTCCATGAATTTAGCCATAGCTACCATTCCCTTAATCAAAGAACTATGACTAAAATCCAGATCACTAACATGTGAACTAATGGATCGTCTGAATTTGCTTTGATAAGCATTGGAGAAGATGACAAAAGAAGCCCAAGCAAAACCCTCATAAGAAAACGGGAGAACTACATATGGCATTCCTTTCTCTGTGGTATGTGGCATAAGTCCACACATCCAACAGTCAGTTGTATTGACCACTAACTGATGTTGATGTAATAACTGAACAAAGGAATTGTTATAATATTCAGTTCTTCTAATGAGTTCATGTTGAGGAAGAGTATGAAAGAGATGTGGAGAGACAGTAGAAGAAGACGAAGAGGAAGAAGGAGAGACAACTTTTTGCTGCAGAGCATAAATAATCCAACCTATAAATGCCAAAACAATACCCAATAATATAATAACACATAAAGTTATACTGAAACGACTGTACATTATTTTACAGGATTCTTTCTTCATTTTATCCTTTCTCTCTCTTTTTCCAAGTGTAGTTTCCATCTTTCTAATGGATGCTCACGGCAATCTTCCAAAATCACTCAATCACGATTGTCTGCCGTCCTATGATACGGCAAGTCCTGCAGGCCTAGTGCCACTACTCAGGTCGCAATTTAGACTCCTACCGGGACCCTGCAACCGGGACAGAATACTACACAAGAGAGAAATCTTAAGTGCTCTTTGGTCTAGGTCTCAAATTGTATCGTTCCTTCCCAGGAGTGTTTTGATCTTGAAACAATGTTCGTGGACTAGTCGTATCCAAGCGACGATATGATGGTATTGCTTCCTGCAGAATGTCGTCGTCCTCTGTCTCAGACAGTGTCCCATTCAGGTGTGCATCACTAAAGGGCACGAATCGTGGAACCTTTTCACTTTCAAACTCACCAATGCCCCTGCGCACCCATTGATCGTATGGCAAAGGCAAAGGCACTTTCTTACAATGCACACCGTGAATCCAATTTTTCTTTCCTTCGACTTTAACTGCTGTTCTCGTAGTGAGCAAAACCATCCGGGGCTCTCTCCACCTGGGTTCCAAATTCCTTGTCCTTTGGAAGTTTTTGGTACACACCCAGTCACCTGGTCGGATGGAATGACCTGGGTCTGTGGAGGCCTTCGGCAGAGCACTTTGAACCTGTTGATGGAGAACACGCAATTTAGTTGTAAGATCATGCAGGTAGTCAATCAACATTGGATATGGCAAGTCTGAGTATTTCTTAGGGCGAGGGACTCCCCATTCATTAGCCGGGTGCCCAAAAACCACTTCGTAAGGGCTAAGTCCCAAACGAGAGTCTTCTGCAGTTCTGGTGGAATTGCAGGGCTAATGGCAGAGCATCGGGTCAATTGAGTCCTGTACTCGCTTGAACCTTTGCTAGTTTTAATTTCAAGGTTCCGTTGTAACATTCTACTAAACCCGCTGACTGTGGATGATTTGCCGCATGGAAGTTTTGCTTGACACCAAGATCTGCACAAACTTTTTGCATGACTTGGCCAACAAATTCGCTCCCATTGTCACTCCAGACAATGCGCGGCAAACCAAACCTGGGGAAAAATTATTTTAGTAGAACTTTAGCTATGGATAAGGCTGTGTTATCCTTTAGGGGGTATGCTTCTATCCATCTTGAAAAGGCGCATACTACCACCAGAACGTATTTGAGGTTATTGCATCGCTCCATATGAATATAATCGATCTGCAACACCTCAAATGGATATGTCGGAGGAGCAAAGTGACCTGCTGGAGTTGGGGTTCCCTTTCCCAGGTTGTACATTAAACAAATAATACAATGTTTCACTACATTGTCTGCGCATTTTGGGATTTGTTCGTTTTTCCACACTGGAGCCAGAAGTTTGCATATACCTTTTGCACTTACGTGGGCTGGACCATGTGCCACAGTAACCATTGGGAGTACATAGGCATCTGGTAACAGCCAAAGTTGATGTTCAGATAATTCCACCCAACAACCCATCTCATCCAACATTCCTGTACTTTCTTTCCACTTGCTTAACTCCCTCTCTGAAGCCTCTTTCTGAATCGCTTTTATACTTTCCACTGTATCCTCATACATTCCTCTCTCTCTGACCCAATTCGCAGGACCCGCCACATACATTCGACTTGTTGCATCTCTCACTGTCTTTTTCGCTATTTCGTTTGCAAATGCATTTCCTCGACCGACATCATCTGTAATCTTTTTGCGTGCACTACAC
Organism: Triturus cristatus; assembly: GCF_964204655.1. NCBI lineage: Eukaryota > Metazoa > Chordata > Amphibia > Caudata > Salamandridae > Triturus > Triturus cristatus. Next base: position 967,915,645 of record NC_140589.1, read on the forward strand.
TTCACGATTGCTATTTGGGTGGGTAAGGCAAGTGATTCGAGGAGATCAGTCACTAACTGACCATGTTGTATTTTGGTGCCATGTGAAGTGAGAAATCCCCTTTCCTTCCAGAGACGCCCGAAGTTGAACGCTACACCAAAAGCATATTGGCTGTCAGTGTACACGTTCAGTCTCTTCCCTTTTGACAATACACAGGCTCTCGTTAAAGCTATCAATTCTGCTGCTTGCGCTGAATTATGTCTAATGCGTGCAGTTTCCACAACTGTATGTAAAGTAGTTACAGCATAGGCTGAAACTGTATCTCCATTAGGCATTTTAAAACAAGAGCCGTCTACCCATAGAGTTCCATCCGGATTCTCTAGTGGTGTGTCTTTCAAGTCAATTCTTCCTTTTGTCTCTTCCTCAGTATGGAAGAAACAATCATGTTGCTCCTCAACACTTTTCTCATCTGGAAGGGGCAACAGAGTAGCTGGATTCAGGGTATTACATCGTTTAATATGTACGTGACTAGCCAAAAGCGTCAGCTCGTATCCAGTTAGACGAGCACTCGTAAGATGCTGCATTATTGTTCTGTTTAGTAAGGTATCCACTGCATGTGGTACCATGACAATGAGAGTGTTATCCAACACCACTCCAGCAGACTGTCGAATAGAAATTGCTGCTGCTGCTGTCGCTTTGAGACAACTGGGCAATGCTTTAGCTACAGGATCTAACGTAGCCGAAAAATAGGCACATGGCCGCTGTTTGTCTCCAAATTGCTGTGTTAAAACTGACAATGCACAACCTTCTCTCTCGTGAACATTGAGCGTAAAAGGCTTGGTGTAATCAGGGGTGCCTAGTACAGGAGCAGAACACAGAGCGGTACGTAAATCAGTGAAACTCCTTTGGCACTCATCAGTCCAACGAAGGGGCTGAGGCGTATCTTTTAAAGTGAGTGCCAACAAAGGTTTGGCTAACAGAGAGAAGTTAGAGATCCACTGCCTACAATAAGAAGTAATACCTAGAAAGGCACGTACTTCCCTTTGTGTGGATGGCACGGACATTTGCGTAATCGCCTGAATTCGTTCTGGTGTCAATCGTCGTCCCTCCTTTGATAGGAGATGACCCAAGTAGGTAACCTCTCGACAAACATATTGTAATTTGGAATGTGAAACCTTATGATTCAGATTAAATAAATGGCGTAACAATGCAACAGTGACATTTTTGCAAATATCTTCTGAATCAGCGGCGACTAACAAGTCGTCCATGTACTGTATAAGAGCAGCACCAGATGGCAAATGAAAAGTATCAAGATGACTTTTTAAAGCTTGGCTGTAAATGGAGGGACTTTCACAATAGCCCTGAGGTGCGCGCTTAAACCGGAAGCTTTGGCCTCCAAGAGAGAAGCCAAAAATGTCCCTCCTCTCTTCTGCAATAGGAATACTAAAGAAGGCATTCTTTAGATCGATAACAGAGAACCAAGTCGCTGTGGAAGGTATCATTGTCAACAGAGCAGTGATATCTGGAACAACAGGGAATTGTGGTACAACAATTTGGTTTACCTCCCGCAGATCAATTACGAAACGATATACAGGTGGTTGAGAAGGATCAGTGCGTTTAAGAACAGGAAGAATAGGACTATTGCATGTGTTACCTCTTGTTTCTTCAACCACACCCTTCTGAATCAAGTCATGAATGATTTCCAAAAGTGCTTTTTCACCTTCAGTAGAAATTCTATACTGCGCGATGCGTGGTAATTCAACATTGGGCTTGAGAGTGACAACATAAGGTGGAATCACAAGACAACCCACATCGTTCGGACCCGTGGCCCAAAGCGCTGCTGGAAGAGAAAGCAATTCAGGTGGAAACTGATCTTTGGACAAATACATTGGAGAAATCAGTTTCTGTCCTAAAGTAAGATGTACACCAGAAGGAAAACAATATACTGTAGCATGCATTCTTTTCAATAGGTCTAGACCCAACAGATTCTCACCGCAACCATTCGTCAACAGAAGTGGAGCTTCCAAATCATAAGGACCAACTGAAATAGGCAAAGGGTAAGGAACTGGATTACGTACAGGGGCGCCAGAAAATCCTACAGAAACATTCGTTAAGCCTGACAAAGGTGCCCCAGGGAGTTTAGAATGAATGATAGAACTTCTCATTGCCCCAGTATCTAGAAAAAATGGCTCTGAAACACCCATTGTAGTGATGTCAACATAAGGTCCATTCTGATCTACTGGAATCGACACAACTCCCTTACTTTGTCCATGGCTGTCCTAGTTAGCATGAAGACTTTCATTTCCGTTTTCAATATAATGGTCTTCATTGTAATACTGTGTAGACCTGACATTTTGCTGATCGAAGTAATTCATGGAATTGGGAGAAGGAAGCGCACGCTGTTCTTGAGTCAACATACCCCGACCTCTACCTCTGTTTGCTGACTGGAGGCCAGCACGACCTAGTGGAGCAGATAATGCTCCATTGCGCTGTAATAAAACGGGACAACTATTCTTAAAATGACCTTCCTCTCTACAATAGGCACATTGATTAGGTCCTAACAAAGGTCGCGGAATGTATGGCTCAGGTTTTTGATACAACCTCTGAAACTGCGGAGGCTGTTGAAATTGAGGCTGAGCATAACGTGGCGGATAGGCTTGTTGCAAGAGAACCTTCGTTTTTAATTCTTTCGTCTTTTTCTCTTGCTTTTCTTTTTCTTCTTTATCTCTATTTTCATAGTATTGCACAGTAGCCAATATCTGGGCAGAAGAAGAAACAGCCCATGAACTTTCAGAATCTTTTAATTTATGTGACAGCTCGGGAAGCAAATTGAATACGAATTTGTCCACAAATAGTCGCTGTCCACCCTCTGTAGCCATATCTTGACCACTGTGATCAATAAATGTCTCCTCGAAACGAGTAAAGAAATCAGAGACACTTTCATCTTTCTTTTGTTTGCATGCTGCTAGTTTATCCCAATTAACTCTCAATGCAAGCATCATAGTTTTCATTAATGTAATAATCCTACCAGGGAGTTCCGAGATCAAAATGTCAGGCTTTGCGCCACCCACTTGGTCTCTATCTGTAGTAGTTATAACATCCCAAGTAGCACCTAGTTCCTGCGCGTGATCCTCTCTACGAATCTTAGCCCATATTGTCTGTGGGACTACATTTCCCATCAACATGTCGATATCTGCTAGGTTCATAATGCAAGCATCAACTGTCTGTGATAATTCTTTATAATAACCTGCAGGGTTTTCACGAGGATCCGGTAGAGTCTGCTTAAGGGCCAAAACTTCAGATCTCTTCCAAGGGACATGTACCCATATACGCTGGAAATGAGCAGGGATAGGTGCATTACCACCTACTCCCGCTACCTCCTCCTTCCAACCTGGAGGAACCTCTCTCATAGGATAATTTTTCAGTGTCAGTTTAACTGACGGATCAGAATCAAGGAAAGCCTGAGAGGACAATAAGGATCTATAAGAAATAAGTGTCCTTACAGCTTTCTCAACCTTTGAACCCACAATAAGTCCTTTATCAAAATCGGTCTGAACCTCTAATAGATCTTGTGGGATCGGACTCGAACTCACATCTTCCCATTCTTTAATGAGAGTGTCGCACATTGTATTAAAAACATATCTTTGCGTAGGCGCATTCCATTGCGAGAAAGTAGGCATAATATCAAGCACACTGTATTGAAGACCCTTTTTGATGCATTTACGTGCAAGAGAGTCCAACTTTTCTCGTTCTTCAAAATCTGGGAACTGACTACGAGACTGTCTTCGAGCAAAAGCCGGAGACACATTTAAAGCTTCAAAGAAAGGAGATAGAATACCAGTGACTGTGTCTGTGAGACGCTTACGCACAGACGGAGAAATAGACATAAGAATTGGAGACAAAGTATTAGGAGAACTGACAGGAGAAGAACCGATAATTGCAGGAGGAGCGGAAGGCAAAGGAGATCTACGATCAGGAGATGAGGGCAAAGAAGTTGAAGCTAACGGTAAAACCGGCAGAGGCGGTAATACTGGAGGAGGCAAATGCGGAAGAGCCGGAACAGGCGGAGGTACCGCTGGCGGCTGGACAGGCTGTAACGGCTGAGGTGCATTGGCACTTTGTGCATAGGGCGGAGGCAATCTCTTCACTTGAAATCGCTGGGAAAGAGTACTGCGGCAACATTGCTAAGCTGTAGTACATTTTAGTACGTAGCGCGCTCACTTGGAGCAACATAGTGTATTTTAGACTCTCCCGTTTTGTCATTTGTGTTTGATGCATATTTTGCCATTTGCCCCTTGTTTTTATCTGTCATTCCACTGCCGCATACCTGCACTTTAAAAATTTGAATTCACCGCGTTTGGAGCGGGCCCTTACCTCCATCTTAAACCACTCTGTACCTGGCTTGAAACAACGGCGGACATCTTGGGTGAGGGTTGAGCAGCGGAGCGGTCTAGTTGTCATAAGGACGCTAGACCGGTATTTAAGCTGGGAAAATCAGGCGGCTGGTCACTTGAAATCGCTGGGAAAGAGTACTGCGGCAACATTGCTAAGCTGTAGTACATTTTAGTACGTAGCGCGCTCACTTGGAGCAACATAGTGTATTTTAGACTCTCCCGTTTTGTCATTTGTGTTTGATGCATATTTTGCCATTTGCCCCTTGTTTTTATCTGTCATTCCACTGCCGCATACCTGCACTTTAAAAATTTGAATTCACCGCGTTTGGAGCGGGCCCTTACCTCCATCTTAAACCACTCTGTACCTGGTTTGAAACAACGGCGGACATCTTGGGTGAGGGTTGAGCAGCGGAGCGGTCTAGTCGTCATAAGGACGCTAGACCGGTATTTAAGCTGGGAAAATCAGGCGGCTGGTCACTTGAAATCGCTGGGAAAGAGTACTGCGGCAACATTGCTAAGCTGTAGTACATTTTAGTACGTAGCGCGCTCACTTGGAGCAACATAGTGTATTTTAGACTCTCCCGTTTTGTCATTTGTGTTTGATGCATATTTTGCCATTTGCCCCTTGTTTTTATCTGTCATTCCACTGCCGCATACCTGCACTTTAAAAATTTGAATTCACCGCGTTTGGAGCGGGCCCTTACCTCCATCTTAAACCACTCTGTACCTGGCTTGAAACAACGGCGGACATCTTGGGTGAGGGTTGAGCAGCGGAGCGGTCTAGTCGTCATAAGGACGCTAGACCGGTATTTAAGCTGGTCATGCTAACGCGCAGCGGGCACGCGCTGCGGGTTCGCCAGAGCATCGCCGGAGTCACGCTAGAGTCCAGCCCGTCTGCGCCCGTCCGCGCACGGACGGGCCCGGAGGCCTGGTCGTCTGGCAATAGACGTACTTATTCCACAGAGGAGCTGCGCAGGTTGGATAATGGGGGGTGGTGTCCGGACCACGAAACTTTGCTGACCATTACCAATAATGATATATCTCGCCCACTCAAGTTCACTCCCTCGGGCCGGTCCTCCGGTCTGAAGATTGTTAGTTTAAACACTAGATCACTCCAATGTCATCATGTGGAGGTCTATAGTCTGCTCCAAGACAGTGACATCGATATCCTGACCCTCTGGGAGACCTGGTTGGGTGACAATTCAACGATTGACATCATTGCCACTCTCCCAGGGGGCTATGACGCAGTATGGCATAACCGCCCGGGAGGAGTGCGAGGAGGTGGGGTAGCGATCTTATTTAAAAAGAGCCTGTCAGTAGAAAGATTGTTATATGAATCAGTAGACTTAGCTGACCTGCTCGGGGTGAAGATAACTATGAACAATGTCTGCTGGGTGGTGTTGTCAGTTTATCGCCCACCAAACTCAACCCCACTCTTTCATGATCTCTTTGGGCCTATTATGTCGGACCTATGTACCCGATATAAGAACATTTTGGTCACTGGAGACTTTAATTTGCATTGGGACAATCCCCATTGGGACTTAGCTACTCGCCAATTAGATACCATGATGACTGCCCTGAGGTTTAAACAACTTGTGGAAGTTCCCACTCATATTAAAGGTCACACCCTTGATCTTGTGTGGACCACAGATACAACTGTCACGCTTAAAGATATTGTCCCATGTATATGGTCAGATCATCATCTAGTGTCCTGTGAGATACGTATCCAGGGCCATATACATAATTTATCGTCGGAAATCAGGAGAACCGCAAATGGGCAGAGGTTGATTTAATAAATTTGACCGAGGCGCTATCCCCAATGGTCCAGTCCTTCGATCCGGAACGCAGTCTAGATCGGGAATATGCGGATCTAACGCAGAACTTAGCTCAGGCCATCGACCAGATAGCGCCAGTAAGATCTCAACTGATAAAGGGACTGGGTAAAGGGGCTCCCTGGTTTACATCAGCACTTAGGGAGCATAAAAGGAAGCTTAGAGCCTCAGAAAGAGGTTGGAGGAAAACTAAGCAGGATACTGCCAGGAATCTTTATAAAGCCTCCCTCCACCTATATAAAAAGGCTATTGCCCTAGCCAAAGCAGATTACTATGAGTCGCGCTTGAGTAGAGCAGTCAACGTTCAGAAAGAGACATTTAAAATTCTGTCCGAACTGAGCAGTAAGCCCGAAAACACCAAGCCCCTTATTGACTGTAACTCCTTTCAAGGTTATTTCTTAGAGAAAGTGAAGAACATCATTAAGGAAATAAGGGGTGGGATGGTAACTGGGACGGCTATAACTCCGGCTCCTTTCGGACCAGTTGACTGCTCGATTACAGTATTTCCAGAGCTGGATACGCTCAGCCTGGAGAAACTGATGGGTAAAATTAAATCTGGCTCTCCAGCGGATCCGTGCCCACCCAGTGTCTTTCGGGTAGCCCGTCCGGTACTGGAGGAATGCATCATCTCCCTCCTCAATAGGTCCTTGGAAACAGGGTATTTACCGCTAGAACTCAAGGAGGCTCGTGTAAGGCCTTTGTTGAAGAAACCTGGTTTGGATCCTGCAATACTGAAAAACTACAGGCCCATCTCCCAGCTGCCTTTTTTCTCAAAAATATTGGAACAGCATGTACTAAAGTCCCTGTCTTTGTACCTGGAGTCTCATCAACTACTCCATGAGCGACAGGCAGGGTTCAGAGCTCATCACAGCACCGAGTTGGTGATGCTCTCGGTGCTGGATGAATTAAGAGGCATGGCTGACTGTAAGACACCGAGCGCCCTGATCTTGCTAGATCTATCAGCGGCGTTCGATACGGTCAGTCATGCTCTTCTCCTGGACAGGCTGAGCGATTTTGGGATCAAGGGCTTAGCATTTAAATGGCTGCAATCCTTCCTTTCGGGTAGGACACAAAAGATACAACTAGGGGATGAAACATCTGAGGTGGGGTTTTTAGAATGTGGGGTGCCACAGGGCTCCGCCCTGTCCCCACTCCTCTTTAACCTCTACCTACAACCTCTAATTGCATCATTGGCCTGCATGGGCTGTAGAGTTTTTAATTATGCGGACGACATGCAGCTGTTACTGAGTGTCGACAACACAAGGACTGCACAACTTAATGCCCAGAACATCTTGAGGCATACTGTTCAATGGATGACTGAAAATCGGTTGAAGATTAACCCAGACAAGACTGAGGTATTGGTGATTCCATCTACCGCCTCACCTTGGAATGACCTCTACTGGCCAGCAGAGTTAGGTCTTGCTCCAAAACCAAGTTTGAATGTAAAGAGTCTGGGGATTAAACTGGACTGTGATCTCTCAATGTCCAGTCAAATCTCCTCTGTGGTGGGAAGCTGCATAAATGTGATCCGTCAACTGCGGAAGTTAGCCCCTGTCCTTTCTCAATCAATGATGCGCTCAATCGTAGCAGCAACTGTTATTTCAAGGCTAGATTATGGGAATGCCCTCTATCTGGGACTCCCCAAAACCCTGACAAATAGACTACAGGTCGTGTTGAATGACGCCGCACGACTGATTTTTAGACCCCCACGGAGAACTAAGGCCTCCCCTCTGCTTCATAGCCTGCACTGGCTCCCCATTAAAGAGCGAGTGGAATTTAAGAGCCTATGCACGGCCCATAAGGCAATTTATGGCCAGGCTCCTGCTTATATTGCAGATTGTTTGGTTGTGTACAGCCCAGTGAGAACACTTAGATCTTCAGATTCTCAGCTACTGGTCTGCCCCCGTTACAAATTAGTAACCAAGGGAGGCAGAGCCTTCTCTGTGTTAGTCCCTCAGCTATGGAACACGCTGCCTGAGATGCTGCGCAGGGAAGGGAACCTCCTGCGGTTTAGGAAGATGCTAAAAACACTGATGTTTAGAAGGATTCTGAGTGTCAGCTAGACCAGGGAGTGTTTTTCTTGCAATGTCTGCCAAGCTTATTGTTGTAACTAGAGATTTCGAGCGCCTAGAGACCTGCAGGTGATTGGGCGCGATATAAATCCAAAATAACAATAACAATAACAATAACAAGTGGGACATTAGGGGATCTTCTTTTATATCTTTCTTATTATCAGAAGGGGAAACAGGCAACACCGGATAGCATTTATCTATCGCCATGCGATGCTGTCTTTCTGAAATTTCAGTTGCATTATCAATTTCATCGTCTTTAAACTGTTGGGCAGCCTGTATAATTGTCATACCCTGTGCTTTTTTATCTCGTTTTACTTGCTTAATTTCTTTCTGTTTGGCTTCCTTAGGCCAAAGGCGGTAAGAGTCAAACATTGCCGGCCGGGCTATTCTTTTGAATAAAACTGCTTCTAAATTGTCTAGCACATCAGGATCAAAACTACCTTTTTCTGGCCATTTTAGAACACCATCTTTCTTCGTGTATCGGGTCCATGTCTCGTCAAAGGCAATGGGGCCAATACCATGTTTTGAATAGAGCTCATATGTGGGAGTTCCAACTGAAGGAATCGGACAGGAGTCCTCAAGTCGGGAATCCCTATTACAACCAAAGCAACAAATTCTTCCAAACTTAGTCAGACCAGGCATCTCGTGATATCACCGGACTGTTCACAAACTTCAAGGGGGTAAAACTCAGTTTACGCAGCACAAATGCACTTACCCTCGGCTTCGGCTATTGCAATAGTCGAATCTAAGGACTACAAATACCAAGAAAACCAAAGAACAAACAAAAAAATTGTGGGCGCGACCCACAAAGATACTTAACTAAGGACGTCTTCTTACACTAACAGAGGCCCGTCTATCGTCTCGCCTTACCATACATCATCAAAGGAAGGGCCAAAGCAGTACGGTAGTCAGGGCAGCGGTCGTCAGTAGCCGTCAGGAAGGACCACTTTCGACACACAGGGGTCGCTTAATGTGGCTCGCGAACCCTCCGGAATTTTCTTGCGGGGTTCCTCACGACCTTCAGGCAGAACCGGTACCACTGAAGCCGCCCAACGTTGGGCGCCAGTTGAAGAACCAGAACCGTTTGGGCCTGGCGGCGCAGGGTACGCCCTAGTGTCCGGAGTTCACCTGCTCAGCTACACAGAGACACGGGACACTCTGTCGGCGTTAGAAGATCAGATTTATTTAGCTGCAGCTAGTACAGTTATCCCAGAAGTACACAAAGTAGGTTCTCAGGAGACTGCCACTTCACTCTGTGGCGCACAATCTTAAATACTATATAGAAACATATACATTAACCAAATACACACCCAGAGCATACAAGAAAGAGCCAATAAGGAAAGTTGGAAAATAGGACAGAACCAATAGGAGAGATTGGAAAACAAAGTGTCGGATGACTCGAAGAAACCTCTCCTCCAACTATGTTTGTCACCCCTCCCTCAATCTAATTCATTAACAGGTTTGTAACTAACTTGCAGTTGGCGAGATACGTTTGTGTGTGTTGGAGGACAGTTGTGAAACGAGTGAATGCTAGCAGAAGATAGTGAAGGCCAGACGATAAGATAAAGTCAGGAAAGAATAGTGTGAATCAACAGATAGTTGAGACGGGGATTAGAAAACCAGACGGGGATTAGTGTACTCGGCCAGTCCTAACACCAGCTTTGCAAATAGAGGCAGAAAGGCTGTTTTTTAATACGAAGCTACAGAAAAAGCAGAATAGACTTTGTTCGCCGTGCTGCCTGAGTGATGGCAACACAAAATGGCGGTGGAGCACAAAATGGCAAAAAGTTCTTCATGGGCAAGTGTCCCCACTTGCCAGTCCCTAAACCTTCCCTTACCTTCATGTTAGTCACCCCTATGGTAGGCCCTAGGGCAGGGTGCATTGTAAGGATAAGGTAGGACATACCCTGAAGTGTGTGGCATGTCCTAATAGTGAATTACAGCCATTTTCGTTTTTCACTATTGTAAGGCTACCTGCTCTCCATAGGCCAGAATGGGCTGCTGGATTATAACCCTCTATAATCCTAGCAGGCCCAGGAAGCATGGCAGAAATTCATGTTTAGTATGCCTGAACTCAGAATAATAAAATACATCTTTTAGCAAAGGTTATTTTAATATTCTGGGTTTGCAAATGCTACTTTTAGAAAGTTAGCCTTTGTGTGCCTAACCATTTCAGTCCGCCTCTGGTGGGGAGGGCTATCTTCTTTGTGTGTAGCTTGAGTGACAGGGCTGGGAAGTTCCAGGAGACAGGCTGGGGCTACCAGGTGGTGAATAGAGAGAATACACCAGGATGGGTGGGAGGAGTGCACCTTGACTCTGAATAGGGCAGTGCTCTGCCACCACAATGCTGGCTCCATCCCCTGGGGAGCGTCTGATGTCTCTGCCCTGCCTGCTGAAAGAAGAAGCCAGAGTCCCAACAACAAAGTGCTCCTCACTGAAAAGAACTGGACAACTGGACTGGGATTATGCAAAGGCCCCCCTGGCCTGTAAAGACAAAAGAAACTTGGTATAAATGTAGGAGCTCTGCTCCTAAGAAATCAGATCCTGATTGAACCACGAAGAAACTCTGCCTGACTAGAAGGACCTGGAAGAAGCTGAAGGAGGAGTAACTTTCCCTGACCTGGGGGATTGGCCTGCAGTTTGTGCCTTGCTGAGAAAGGAGAGGAAAAGACTAAGAGAGACTTTGCACTTTGTTTTCAACAATCTCCAAGGGCTTGGAAGAAGAGCTTGCCCCCTGAACTGAGTTCCAGGACCATTGGACTCATCTGCCTTCCAAAACTGAGTTGCCTGGACAATTCTTGCTTGTTTGCCCCAGTACGACTCGTACCCCATCCGCCACGAAGCCGTGTTTTTGCCGCCCGGCACCGTGTGTCTACGCTGATTTAAAAGCGTTAGTACGCACCGTATCCCTACCGGCCGCATCGCACCTAACCTTCCCCGCCGATTCGAGACGTACAACCCTGGCTGCCTCATCCTGTACGCCGGACCCAAGCGTCGCTGTCCCGCAGGTACGGTCCGTACGCTGCTAACGTACTGCACTGTGCCGTGCTCAGAGCCGAGAAGCCGCATCGCACCGATCCTCCCCGTACGCTGTACGGCGCCGAGAAGTGTCACCGCCCCCCGGAGTCCGCAACGATTGTTGGACTCGTACTTTCTTTGTTTTTAATGCCAACGAGTCGCACATCCAGGTACGAACCGTACAGAGCCTTGACAGAAGCGTACTTATGTGAAAGAAGTGTATTTTAACTAAAAGAAGCCTATTTTTGCATTTTAAGCCTTTCCACAAGAACATTGAACTTTAAAATAATACTGTGGTCATTTTATTCATTATTCTGGTCTTGTGCTAAGCCTTATATAAAGAAAACTATTTTTATACAACCTTGACTGGTGTCCATTTGTGGTGTGTCATTGTATTATTGTATGTGTTCACAAATGCTTAACATATGACGCCCTGAGAATAGTCTTGACTGCTTGCGCCACACTACCTAAAGGGTGAGTAGGGGTTATTTGAAAGGGTGATCCCCTTGTCCTGACTTAGAAGTAAGAGTCCCTGCTTGTCACAAGTGCATACCTGTGCCAACCAGAGATTCCCAATTCTAACAATCACTAGCCACACCACACACAGCACCACCACCACTTCCACACCTGCACAACTAACCCCCCTGCACAACACACACCATACACATCACAACCACCACTCACACTCCTGCTCCCACAACCACTTTGCACACCACACACCATGGCCACACAGAAAATGCCACAATTCACAGAGAGTGAGTTGACAGTCATGGTAAATGAGATAGTCAGAGTGGAACCACAGCTTTTTGGTAGCCTGGTCGAACAGACACCATTAGCCACAAGGACACAAATGTGGGCAAGGATAGTCCAAAGGGTTAATGCAGTAGGGACCACCCCAAGTTCAAAAAAGGAGATCATGAAGCGGTGGCATGATCTGAAGAGGGTGGTCAAGGACAGGGGGAGCAAGAACTGTGAACTGGCTCAGAGGACTGGCAGTGGCCCTCCCATTCCACAATAACCATTCACACCATGGGAGGAGAAGGTGCTTGCCATACTGCATCCAGAGAGTCTCTCAGGAGTAGCCGGGGGAGTGGAGGCTGGTAAGTACAAACAAATGACTACCACCACTCTGCTATGTACTGTCTTGCACAACTACAAAGCTACACCACCTTGGACAAATTCCATCCATCTGCACCACACACTCACAAAAACATGCTTCACAGATCTAACATTCACCCACTCCCATTCACCCCAAACGTAGCTAGCAACATTACCATGGGGGCATGTGTACAGACAGACAGCACTATAACTCCCATCATGCCCCCTTGTCCCACAGCATCAGCAAGATGGAGCCCTCCACCCACCCCACCCAGAAGCATGTGTCAGCCATTACATTACCCTCATCAAACATACAGGTAGGTAGCCATCTTCCCTGGGAGGGTGTCTGGGGTGGGAGGCCTGCACCACTACTACCACCATACCCCCTGTCCCACAGCCTAGCAAGATGGATCCCTCCCCCCAAGCCACCCAGAAGCATGTGTCAGCCATTACAAAACCCACATCAAACGTACAGGTAGGTAGCCGTCTGGGTGTGGGAGGCCTGCACTACTACTCCCAACATTCCCTCTGTCCCACACCTGAGCAGGATGGAGCACTCTCCCACCCAGAAGCATTTGGAAGCCATTGCAGTACACCAAACAAACATACAGGTAGGTAGCCATCTTCACAGTGAGGGTGTTTGAGGGTGAGAGACCTGTACCACTACTCCCACCATGCACCCTGCCCCCTCCTCAGCATGGATAGAGCCCTCCCACCACCCCACCCAGAAGCAGTTGAAAGCCATTACATCACCCTCATCAAACTAACAGGTAGGTAGCCATCTTCACAGTGAGGGTGTCTGGGTGTGGGAGGCCTGCACTACTACTCCCAACATTCCCTCTGTCCCACACCTAAGCAGGATGGGGCACTCCCCCACCCAGAAGCAGTTGGAAGCCATTGCAGTACACCAAACAAACTTGCAGGTAGGTAGCCATCTTCACAGTGAGGGTTTTTGTGGGTGGGAGGCCTGTACCACTACTCCCACCATGCACCCTGCCCCCCCTCAGCAAGATGGAGCCCTCCCCCCACCCCACCCAGAAGCAGTTGGAAGCCATTACATCACCCTCATCAAACTAACAGGTGGGTAGCCAACTTCACAGTGAGGGTGTTTGTGCGTAGGAGGCCTATACCACTACTCCCACCATGCACCCTGCCCCCCACCTCAGCAGGATGGAGCCCTCCCCCCCACCCAGAAGCAGTTGGAAGCCATTATATCACCCTCATCAAACTAACAGGTAGGTAGCCATCTTCACAGTGAGGGTGTCTGGGTATGGGAGGCCTGCACTACTACTCCCAACATTCCCTCTGTCCCACACCTGAAAAGGATGGAGCACTCACCCACCCAGAAGCATTTGGAAGCCATTGCAGTACACCAAACAAACTTACAGGTAGGTAGCCATCTTCACAGTGAGGGTGTTTTTGGATGGGAGGCCTGTACCTCTACTCCCACCATGTACCCTGTCCCACAGCCTAGCAAGATGGATCCCTCCCCCACCCCACCCAGAAGCATGTGTCAGCCATTACACAACCCACATCAAACGTACAGATAGGTATCCATCTTCACAGTGAGGGTGTTTGGGGGTGGAAGGCCTGCACTACCACTCACACCATGCACCCTGTCTCCCACCTCAGCAGAATGAAGCCCTCCCCTCACCCCCCAGAAGCAGTTGGAAGCCATTGCAGTACACCAAACAAACTTACAGGTAGGTAGACATATGATTCTGGACCGTGACCCCACTGAGCAGGATATAAGCCGCCACCACGCACACACACATGTGTGACATAACAAACCCAAATGTGGGCACATTACAGGTAAGTAGCCACTATGTGCACCCACCCATTCGTCACACATTAAATGGTGCCATATGACAACACCAGCCCTCTCATTGCACAAAGAGGCACACCTTCCCCATTGCCAAACACAGTGTGCACACAGGTAAGCTAAGGAAACTGTCACAGCTACCAAAGTGTGACACACCAATGCACAAGTAGAAGAAAGTCAGCGCCCAATCATGCACAGCACCTATTTACATGTGCATCGCCATGGGGCAAGTGCAACAAGGACCATTCAAAAAATATGAAAGCATGTGTGGTGGTACAAATCAAGATATGCACATGACAGGACAAAGGTATGCGGGAGATGACAATGGCCAGTCCATGGCCAGATGTGACGTCTGCCAGGTCAGACAAATCAACAATGAGTTCTCAATTAAACACATGTTGTGCCAGGCCCTAGATTGCAACAAGTCCCTGTAATCCTTAATTGTGCACAGGTCGCATGGTATGCCCTGACACCTCACACCATGGACAAGTAATGCCTGTACTACTGCATCATGTCAGGAAGCACAATAGTGCACATAGTAAACAATGTGATGATCTGTCAATTGTGCAGTGTACAAAAAGTGAATGATACACAGCTAACACAAAGCTTGCCGGGTGCACTACAATGGCCATTTTGCATCTGACCCACAGGTGACCAAGAACTCACTGCACAGGACAACACCAGCAACCTGCAGAGGCAGTCTCCCCCCCCCCCCCCCCGGTACATGGACTCTCAGATGTTGACTCCCAGGATTCCATGGACGACGAGCTCGAAGCCGGCCCATCTGGTGTGCCAGGGATCAACAGGTCCCAGGACTCCATCAACCCCCCCACCACATCTGTGGCAACAACAACTTTACAGCAGACCCCTGCTGTCACGGCCTGTGCGGCCACCGACACCACCACCACCAGTGCTGCCTGCAACACCCTCCCTGTCCCAGAGGATGACCAGCACACACCACTGATGGAGGAGGGCAGGGAGAGGATGCGGGTGCCCACAGTGGTGAGGCAACAGGTCTGTGGCAGCAGTGCAGGTGGAAGGGGCAGGGTCACCCACGGACACCAGGAGGCTGGGACCCAATCTCTGGAACACATCACCAGAGTCATGGGTGGATACGAACAGGCCCAGGTACGAACGGGCCGGTCGGACGAACTGTTCCACAAGCTCATCCTGCTGATGAGGTCCATCGACATCCGCATGGGACAAATCGTGGACCTCTTGGGCCAGCAAGTGGTGGTACTGAGGGACAGGCATGCGCCACAGACAACACCTCCACCTCCCTCTGGTGGGCCGCAGGATGCCAGTTCACCATCCTCCCCTGCGCCCACAGAGAGGGGTGAGTCCTCAGACCCCACTGGCCCTGCAGCAGGCCCCCGCCGCCAAACGACGAAGGGGCCGTCCCAAGAATACCCTGGGAGTATCTGGAGGCAAAGCACCTGCCAGACGGCAGTCACGGAGCCAGCCATGATGGCAACCCTCTCCACCACTGCATTGACTTTTTGGACTGTCCTTCCCCACACGGCCTTGTGAATGGCATCTGTCTGTTGGACTGGGTCACCACATCAATGTGGTGACTACTCGATTATCTCATCTACCACAACTGTCAACTCACTGCTCCACCCCACCCCCCAATGGAAATGTACACCCCCCCTTGCATCTCACCATTGCACATAAAATATCCTTACACACATGTTGTCGTGTCTACTCCGTCTTTATTGCAGGATGTACAGTCTTCAACATGATCACAATGTACCAGGAGCATGGGCTGTATGTAGGCAATGAGAAGTAGAAGGCACCTAGGGAAACACAACAGAACTACTTTCACTGGTATGGGTGTGTCATCACAGATATCACACAACCCCTACCATCAGGATAACACCACATGCACATGTCACAATGGGCAACAAGTGTCAACATACACGTCCTGTAGATGTTCCTAAATGACCTGTCTCAGAAACATTGCCAAACACCGCTGAGTCTACAACTGGCTGCTGCTACAATTCTCACATGCCCCTTCACGACAACAGCAATCTCAGCAGACAATGGGTATGTTGCACATTGACACCCACCTTCAAGTGAAGTAGCGGGTGATGAGCTGTTCACGCAGGTCAACATCTTCCTCCTCTCCACTGTCCTCATCACTGGACACGGGTTGATTTGCAGGCTGGGGCAGGGGAATCTCCTTGCGAATGGCTAGGTTGTGGAGCATGCAGCATGCCACTACAATCTGACACACCTTCCCAGGCGAGTATGCCAGTGCACCTCCAGTCTTGTCCAGGCAGCGGAAACGTGACTTGAGCAGACCAAAAGTACGCTCCACCACATGACGTGTCCTCCCATGGGCCTCATTGTAGCGGACTTCAGCCGGTGTCCTGGGATTCTGCAGTGGGCTCAGCAACCAGGGACGGTTGGGATATGCAGAGTCACCTAGGTATGACAAACACAAATAGACATTGCAATGTCGCAGAGGCTGAGGGCAGCAGGTCACACACCCAGCATCGCTGTGATTGTCACTGCACCTCAACACATTGACATGTGTACACATTGAAAAGTCCAGAACAGCACTGTCCTGCCTACACCAACTTCAAATCCATAAGTGCAATGTGAGTGGGTACAGGTCAATCTACGAAACACACACGCAAACATGGCATGTGTAGCCATCAGTGGAGTAAATGGAACATTGGCGTCATGTGCATGGTGATGTTCCATTGACCATCTTGGCACTGTGCCCTGTTGATGTTTGACAGATGGGCACTGTGATTGTATGGCACCCAAATCGCGGTAGCTACCGCCTGGCCCCGGAGGTGTGTCACCAGCACCCCCATTCACACAAGTGCGACACTGATAGGCATGGAGACATGCCCATATGGTGGTAGGCATGCTCTGCCAGCCAAATTGCGGTGCCTCGTGTCAATGCATGGCACCCATATCACGGTAGCTACCACCTGGCCCCAGCGGTGTGTCACCAGCACCCCCATTCACACAAGTGTGGTAGTCATAGGCATGGAGACATGCCCATATGGCAGTGGGCATGCTTCGCCACTCAAATCGCAGTGCCTCGTGTCTATGCATGGCATCCATATCGCGGTAGCTACCGCCTGGCCCCAGCGGTGGGTCACCAGCACCCTCATTCACACAAGTGCTGTACAGATAGGCATGGAGACATGTGGAAATGGCATGCTCCGCTGCTAAAATCACCGCCATGGAGCATGCCCTTACAGCCAATGGGAGCCATGATTGAGGTGGCATGATGCAATTTTGAAGATCGCGGTAGGCGTGCTCCGCCACCAAGGAGGCGGACATTGGCTGCATTTGAAAGATGCACCACCGCGGTAGCGCACCCCGGGCTCCAGCATTGTGTCACCGCCATGGAGCATGACCTTACAGTCAATGGGAGCCATAATTGCGGTGACATGATGCAATTTTGAAGATCGCGGTAGGCGTGCTCCGCGACCACGGAGGTGGTCATTGGATGCATTTGAAAGAGGCAGACCTGGACCACCAATTGCTGCAGCTTGGCATCTTTGAAACGACCCCAGGGGGCTATATATGTGTGGGAGTGAGCCTCACATTTCCACTGCTCCCAGAGCCAGCTGCCTGATACCCCTCACCTGCTGCTGCCTCCAGGGACTGCTGCCTGAGACCCCTCACCTGCTGCTGCCTCCAGGGACTGCTGCCTGAGACCCCTCAACTGCTGCTGCCTCCAGGGACTGCTGCCAGAGACCCCTCACCTGCTGCTGCCTCCAGGGACTGCTGCCTCAGACCCCTCACCACCCAATTCCGCCACTGTTGTCTCATGTCCACAGTGATGGCAAGGACAGAGAAGATCTGTGCCAGTCCCTTCACGAGTGTGGAGCTGGAGGTCCTGGTAGACGAGGTGCTCATACAGTACCCAAGGCTATATGGTGCCCCAAATTTCGTGGTAAGTCTTCAACAGTGGTAGGGTAGGGCAGGGGGGCCACACATGTAGTTGGACTGATGCAGTATGTGCCTAGGAGTGTGGGGTAGTGTCATGCACTGCCTCAAATGCTGTTTCCAGTGGGAGGGTGTGTGTACCCAGTGCCACACCTTTCCCTCCCTGCACATGTATGTATGAGTGACCTATGTTGTGTTGTCAGCCATACAGTGACACAGAAGGTTGTTCATGCTGTAGTCAGGACAGTGATTGCTTGACTGGATGGCTATGTGTGCCCCTGTAGTCCATCTCAGTGTGAGCCCAGCTGGCCTGCACAGTCCCCACATACAAAGACAAGGACACCTCACTTAACTTACAGAGTATGACATCAGTCTTGTCACATTGCACTATAGCTATGGGCCATCTCAGCACTGTATTTTGCACACAACTGCCTTTGTGATTGGCATTTTGTATTTGTGAGATCATGTCCCTCAATGTGACCACCATGACACATTCATCTATTCACAGGACAGGGACATTGATGGCTGCGCAGTCTTGGACACAGTGAGTCCACCCCGAAACCAGGGTTGACATGTGATGTATGTGTTGCTCAAGCCAACAATGGACTGGAGATGTGGGCAGGCTACATGGGTGTATCAGTGCTGACATCCTGCATGTGCGTGAGATGTGCAGGGACTGTGTTCCCCCTCACACCTGCATGCTTTAACATCAGCTTTTTCCATGCAGGTGTTCCATGTGAGCTGTACTATAGTCTCTGCTTGCCATATTGTTGGACATGTGATGATTTTGTATCTTGCTGCTATACTGATAGATGTTGGTACATGACACTGTGTCACTGATCATTTCCCCCTCTTGTCTCCCATGCCTGCAGCTCACGGTACACCAGCGTAAGGCCGTGTGGAGGGCTATTGCAGCGAAGGTGCGAGCTCTGGAGGTCTCAAACCGACGGCCCACCCACTGCCACAAGAGATGGGACGACATCAGCCGGCTGGCAAAGAATGTGGCGGAGATGACCTTGGGGCTGCTTCCTCTCACTGGGCATTTGGCACGGCGCAGCATGACACCACTAATGGGGCGCATCTTGGCGGTGACAGAGCCTGAGCTGGATGCACGTTTGAAGGAGCATCAGCAGCAAGCCAGGGGTGAGCATTTGGGGAGTCTGACTTTGGCTGGGAGTGGCTGCATGTGTACAGAGCCTGTGCCAACGCTGGCCTATGTGATGTTGGTAGTGTGATGCTGTGGCATGTAAGTGGCTGCTGGCCTGTGTGCCGGTGGTATGCATTTGCCCTATCTGTACTTACAAAGGTGATTTGGATGCTGTGCCTTCACATTACATTCTGAGTTGTGCTCTTCAGGTTTCTTCTCCATTGGGGTAGTCTTGGGAATTCCATGGGAGGGAACGTCAGTGTGCCTGATCTGACTGTGCGCTTATCAATGCGTCCATTGCATGCACCCAGATTGGGGAGGCCTACACATCTGACAACAATGTGCACCATTCTATTGTCCCCAAGGTACGACATGGTGGGTGGCATGGGCTAATGTCCATTGTGGACTGTCATGTTGTAGTCTGGGTCTGTGGTTTCCCCTCCTGCTCCATCCAGATCTATCATTGGCAACAAGTACTGTGCCCCCATCATGTCCCTAGGTGTGCTCAGAGCTAATTATGTGTCTGTTTGAACAGAGCCACAAGCAGGGTGTTGTGCTGTGTGGTCATCACATGGCTCACTCATGCCTGAGTTTCCAGTTTCCATGCACTGCTTGAGTAAATATAGTGAGGTGGCACGATGTGATTGCACAGGGTTGTGTGCAACGTGTAGATTTGGTCATCTTTTGTGATGCATTGCTTGCATATGTTTGTTCTGTTGCTGTCACTGGCCTGACCCTACATCTCTCTCTCTCATGCAGCATCACCTGTGGTTACGGAGGGACAGGAGGCGGACACCAGTGGGGGTGAAACTAGCACAACAGCTGCACAGGAGCCCAGTGACACAGATGTCACCAGCGCCTCAGAGGGGGACAGGAGTCTGCTGGAGGAATCCCAGCCTGAGACGCAAAGCACCACATCATCCGATACCAGCGGGGATGCATCCATGTTGGAGGGCACAGGGAACGGGGACTCTGCATCGACTTCCACACAGCGGCCAGTGCCCACCCTCCCAGCCACTTCCTCTGGTGCTGCCCGTGTCCGCATCAGTAAGAGGGGGGGAGGGGCCTTCACCCCTGGCACCGCTGCCCCTGCCCCTGTCCCCCCTGCTGCCATCAGTGCTGAGTCTGTGAAACTTTTGCACCAGCTGTGTGTAGGCCAGACAGCTCTCCTCAATGCCTTCATTAACCACGACACGAAATTAGCCCAGGTGGTTGCTTTCATGGAGGGCATACATTCAGACGTGGGTGGGCTGCACCGGACAGTCCAGGCTTTGTGATCAACAGTGACGTCTGCCCTGCAACAGGCACATGCTCACAGTCTAGCTCCGGTCCCTCTGTCCACCCCCCTGGCAGTGGCCACGTCTGACGATAGTGACCACGGTCAACATACATCAAAGTCACGATACAGCACACGAAGCACACAGCAGCAGCAACCCAAGCGGTCCCGGGCGCAGACACCATCCCCGCAGAAGTCCAAAGCCACCCCAGAGCGCAGGGAGAAAAGCCGTCAGGCGACACCAGTGGATAAAAAGCAAAGCAGCAGACCTCAGGCACACATGCCTCAGTTGCATCCCCATCCAAGGACTCTCCTGCACCTAAAGCATCACGCAAAGAGAAGCATACAGTGTCTGTGCCCACCAAGGAGGTGGTGCATGCCAAGGGTACACCTAGAAAGGGCTCTAAGGCAGAATCACTAACCACCTCGACTCCCATTCCAAGCCCAGTGAAGCAGGGGCCAGAGGGCACTGTAGGGGTAACACCTAGTAAACAGGGGAAGGGGGGCAGAGGCGAGGCCAGGCAAAGCGTTTCACTGGGTCTAGCACATCACCAGAGGGGCTGCAAGCGCCTGCACCTGCTGCAGCTGTGGTGGTGAGTGTGCCTGTTGTGTCCACACCACTTCCCATTGATCCACAGTCAGTCAAGCCATGTAGGATCCCCAAGAAGTGGAAGGGCACCCCTCCACAATCTCCCAGCCACACCGTATCTCCCGTCTGCATGACTCCATCTCCACGTGCCACTACACCACCTGGTCCAAGCAGCCCTCCGGCTTGCCAAGCCACTGATAGCTCTATCTCAGATGTTCTGCTCTCTCCCCGGTCAAGTGCACCGACAGTCCCCGAGACACAGCCAGCTCCAAGTCCGCCTGACAGTCAAGTCTGAGTGGTAGTCACCCTCACACACCTGTCTCTCACACAAGTGGGCCTGTACTGCACATTGTTGCCCCATGACTGTGTTGCTGACCATGGAAAGGTACAGTCGCACACATTCCATGTGCAGCTTCTCATGGACATACTCTGCACCCTGAACTGGCCACTGGCCTTGTCGTTCACTGCTGTGTGCCCCCTGCCTGAGCAGCTTCTCATGGACTCAGTCTGCACATTGTCCTGCCCACTGGCCTTGTTGCTCTTTGCTGTGTTGAACTCTTCCATGTGCAGCTTCTCATGGACTCAGTCTGCACCCGGAACTGGCCACTTGTCTTGTTGCTCTTTGCTGTGTTGAACTCTTCCCTGTGCAGCTTCTCATGGACTCAGTCTGCACCCTGAACTGGCCACTGGCCTTGTCGTTCACTGCTGTGTGCCCCCTGCCTGTGCAGCTTCTCATGGACTCAGTCTGCACTTTGTCCTGCCCACTAGCCTTGTCATTCACTGCTGTGTGCCCCCTGCCTGTGCAGCTTCTCATGGACTCAGTCTGCACCATGAACTGGCCACTGGCCTTGCAGCTCTTTGCTGTGTTGAACTCTTCCCTGTGCAGCTTCTCATGGACTCAGTCTGCACCCTGAACTGGCCTCTGGCCTTGTTGCTCTTTGCTGTGTTTTATACTCTTCCCTGTGCAGCTTCTCATGGACTCAGTCTGCACCCTGAACTGGCCACTGGCCTTGTCGTTCACTGCTGTGTGCCCCCTGCCTGTGCAGCTTCTCATGGACCCAGTCTGCACTTTGTCCTGGCCACTGGCCTTGTTGTTCACTGCTGTGTGCCCCCTGCCTGTGCAGCTTCTCATGGACTCAGTCTGCACCCTGAACTGGCCACTGGCCTTGTTGCTCTTTGCAGTGTTGAACACTTCCCTGTGCAGCTCCTCATGGACTCAGTCTGCACCCTGAACTGGCCACTGGTCTTGTCGTTCACTGCTGTGTGCCCCTGCCTGTGCAGCTTCTCAAGGACTCAGTCTGCACTTTGTCCTGCCCACTGGCCTTGTTGTTCACTGCTGTGTGCCCCCTGCCTGTGCAGCTTCTCATGGACATGCTCTGCATCTTGTGCCTTGCTCTTCTCTTCTCATGGTACCTATCTGTGCAATATGTGAATTAAGACAGTTGCTCCTGTTGTCTATTTTGTTGGTATCCTTACTGAATGAAGTTCTTTTGGTGTGTGTATATGGTTTGCTGTGCCACATGATCTGTGCGGCACTTCAACATGGTCAATGGATGGGCTCACTTGCTCTCTTTTTTTCAGGGGTGACAGGGTTTTCATTTCTACTTGACCCAGATACTGGTGGTGGCAATGGTGTCAATTTCAAATGGTTAGCAGTAGTCATTAACTTGATTATTTCAAGTTGGCTATATTGTACACATGTCTGGTGGGGGGAGGGGGCACTGCCAGCACAGAGTGGGTTTCTGCACACAGTATTGCAGGCAGGCTGTCCAGGGTCATCATGTGTGTGTGTGTTCTCCCTATATGTGTGCCCAGTGGTGTATGTGTGTGGTCATCTTGTGATGGCCAGTCATCCTAGTCCCATGGCTTACTTTCCATTTGTGCTCTTGGATGGCCAGGTAGTGTGCAGTGTGAAGGGGGTGAGTTTGTGGGGAGTGTTGATGTGTACATGCCTCTGCAACGTGAACTACACACATGTGTCACCCAGGAGTTGTGTGCCTGTTGTTTCGATTGTTCATCCCTGTGGATGTGGTTGTATGCCCATGTGTGAGTTGTATGTTCTGCACTGTGCAGTGTGTTGGTGTGTCCTGGCAGTTCTGTCTGACTCCTACTTGTTGTTTTTTTCACTTGTGAGTATGCAGAGAGTGTTACTGGCAAGTCGCTGTTGTGTTTTGTTGCACGTCCATGTGTCTAGTGGCTGTTTGTGGGGACTGTGCAGACCTGCTGCTCCACACTGCCATTGTGGTTGTGTTTTCTCATGCCTTGCTGTCACATGGTGCCTTCTTGCCTCCAGTGTGGCATGTTGTGTGTGTTGTCATGCCTTCCCCTATCTGTGCTTCAGCTGCCTACCCATTGTGGGTCTGCACTCCCTCTCTTTTTGTATGGTACACTCCTGCCATGTCCCCTACTGACATGCAGTACACTTCACTTTGGAGTGAGCCGTCCCCTTGGTTTGTATGTGTGTGTGCCTCCCCATGACTTCATTTGTGACACTGTGCTTTGTGGTGCAGTTTTTTGTCCCTGGTCAATGTGTCACTCAGGGCATTTCCCCAATGGGTCATGTGTGTTGTTCTGGTGCTGTTGGTCAGTCATGGTTGCTCCTATACAGTTCAACTGTGTGTGATGCCCAGTCCTGTGGTGAAGTTGTTTCCACCTTTGTGTCCCAGACTTGTGCATCTATTGGGTGTTGTGTTGGATGTGTGTGTGTTGTTTGTGTTTTTGCTTAACTTCCTGGGTGGGCTGTTGTCTTTGTGCTGTGCTGTATGGTGCTGTGTGAGTTGCTGTTCTGTCACTGATGTCTGTGTGTGGCTGGTATGCCTGGTGTGTACACACAGCTCGTTGTGCATGCAGTGCTGTGTGTGTATGTTGCCTTGTGATTTCCTGGTGTGCATCCCCTGATGTCCTGCTGTGTTTGCTATGTGATTGTTCTGCCTGTGCATCTGTTGTTTGTTTGCTGTGGCTGTGCTGTTCTGTGATGGTGCACTTCTTGTGTGTGTTGTGGTATGTTGTCTGTGCATTGTTCCTGAGTGAGGAGGTTGTGCACTCCTGTTGTGTTTGTGCTCCCATTGCCTTTCCCCAGTTTAGCTGCACAGGGCATGTCTGTTGTTGGTTTTGTGGCTCTGTTGAGCTATGTGTTTGTCTGTTGTATTTGTTTCCACATTTGTGGTGGCATCCCTGTGTGTGTGTGTGATATTTGTGGCTGAGCCCAGGGTGTGTGGTTGCTTGTGTGTGTATTGACTGTCAAGTATTGCCAGCCTTCAGTGTGTTTGGCACTGGTGGTGTGTCCTGCTTGTGTGAGGGGGGTATGTGTGTAGATTTTTACTGGTGTTTGTCAGTCCTGAGGTGTGTAGATGGTCCCTGTGTGTAGTGCTGCTGGTGTACTCCTGTGAAGTAGTTGTATGGATGTATGGCTGTTCACAGTTTGACTTCAGGGCCTTCCTTTCATCCTTGTGCCTATACGTGGTTTGCCTTGCTGTCTCCCTGTGTTGTTGCACTGAACTGTCTGTGGTTTGAGTTCACTGACTGTGCCAGCCATGTGTGCTTTGATGGTGTGAGGGTGTTGTGCTCTGTTCCTTGTGTTGATGTGATGTACACATGCTTGTTGTGTGTCTCCATGCCCTTCCATTTGTGTACAGGTCACCTTGGTTTCCATATTTGTTGGGCTCCATTGCTGTTGGCATGTGGGGTGTGTATGTGTGTGTGTGTGTCAGTCTGTGGTATGTATGTGTGACTGGGCAGGCTGGGTGTCCATTTGGATGTTAATTCCTTGGATGTGTTTAATTGTTGCTTGTTCTCATTTATATTTCCCTGAGTGTGGTGGTATGGTGGTGTGTGTGTTTCCCTGGCCCTGTGCTACTGTGTTGTGTGTTCCTGTGCAGCCACTCCTGCAGTGTCTCACCATGATTGTTTGTTGTGTAGTGCAGGGTGTGTATTGCCCTGGCTTGTTGTTGTGCATGGGGTGCACAGGAGGGGCACATGGCATGTGCCTTCATGGGTTGTGCTAGTGTGTGGTGGGAGGGGGTGTGGCCCTGTAGTCTTTGTGCCCTGCCCATGCTTGGCACTGGCCCTGCCTTCTTCATTGTGCTCATGTATTTGCTTGTGTTCGCTGCTGCGGTGACGTGACCGGGACATCGCTGCTTGTTGGCGGTAGCTGTGTGTCCAGGATCCAGCGGGGTGACTTTGTGGCAGGTGGGTAATGTGTGGGTGCCCTTGTGGATGTGTCCCTGTCCCCCCTAGGGTGTCTGATGTGGATTTGGACCCTGTGTCAGCCCATGTGTTGTGTGGTGTGTTTGTTTTGTTGCGTTCCTGCGGTGGCATCCGCGGCGGTCCATGAGATCCTTGTGATGTAGCAGGTACAGCACCGGAAAGATGTGTAGAGCTGGGTCGATGGCGGTCATGACCGGGACTCTGCTTTCGCACTCCGCTGTCGAGCTTCCGCCGTCTCTGGTTAGGCGGTGTCTCCGCTGCGGAGTGTCTGCTTGCATGAGTCATCCTAATTTGTGGAGCGGTGCAGACGTCATTCCGCACGTCGGTGAGTCTCCATTGGCTCCCACCGCCGCGGTGGCGGGCGCACTTTGTTGGCGGTGCGCGTTGCACCGCGGTGGTCGGGAAATGGCCTATATTTGTCCATACTAATATGGCGGGCATGAGGTCTGCTGCTCGTGGGCCGAAAAAGGCATTTTGCCGCACTGCCAGCGCCGCAGTGGTGCCACCGCCCTACATCCTAATGGACCCCATAGTGTGGGTTGTGGTCCGAATGGGTGCGGCCCCATATTACGAACCCAAGACATATGGGAGTAGGGAGGGAAAACCGAGGAACCTGTCTAATCAGACCTGTAGATTATGTGGCAACAAGTAAAAGGAATACACTTGGTGCCTCCTATTATCCCCTATCTCCCATCCCCAAGCCCACCCACTCAAGACAGACAAATTGGCTGCTGTATGTTTAAGGGAGGGGAAACAATCTATCCAACCTAACATCCAAAACACTATTGAAGTCCCCTCCAATCAGCCACGGTTTCACGCCATTGATCAAGAAGTAGGGAGAGTGACTCAAGGAATGGGTTTAAGTCCGTGTTAGGGGCATAGACATTACTGAGCAACACATAGCTACCATCCAGCCTACCCTGTAACAATACACATCTGCCCTCTTTGTCAAGCACTACCTCCTCCACTGTGAAAGGTGTGCCTGGGCGAACCCATATCAGTTCCCCACGTGCAAATAGTGAATAATTGGTAGCGTACACCTTACCCCTCTATTTCCTTTGTAACTTAGCCGCTTCCGCACCATCTAGATGCGTCTCTTGCAGTAGGGCTATGCGCACCTGATGTCTTTTAAGATAAGAATAAACCACATATCTGCGAGGCGGTGTTCGGCGACCCTCTTATTCCATGTAAGTATCGTGTATTCCATCATGTCACTCCATAAAATAGCAACCACTTGTGACCTAACTTCCATCTGACACCAGTGCGGGACAGTAAATAACAGTGTCATCACCCACCCCCCCCAGGAAAACTGTAAGGATAGGAAAAAAGGAAAAAGCACCAACATGGCGGTGTCAAGAGTCTTACTTGAAGTTTCCCCGGTACTTCACAGGAGCAGAATGATGACTTTTCCCAATGCCTCCCTGAGTTTTCCTCCACACTCCCAAAGAGTTTTTCTTAGGAAGAATGAAGAAACTCCCAGGGGGGAAAGGGGGATGGGATAAAGAAGAGACAGCCTTGTTTTCTTATCTTGGGTGCCTTCTCTGAACCGCTACCTCTAGTTTTCTTCTTGCGTTTCAGTATATGGACACTGTAACATAAATAAACAAATTACTCAGGTCCAAACAATCTTATAAACATTTTAATCTATGAACTTCATGTTCCTAGATTTACGTACCCTTTTTTTAGACTGGGCTATGCGTCTCTTCTATAGTGTTAAAGGATGAGCTTTCTTTTATTTAACACCTTTAAAATACAAATAACATTCACTCAGTGTTAGGCAATTCTTAATATTTAGCTGTGTATTTTTCTCTGTATTTATAATTCATAGCCTTTTAACTGGACTCAGCCACTTTGCCGTTGTCTAGTTCAATGCTTAATGTTTATTAACAGAAAGCTAACTTGACTGCTTAAATAACACCAAACCAAATCTTTAGTGAGAGCTAAACTATTTGAGTAACTAAACCTTCTTTCTTTTCTTTTACAGGAACTCAGGAAATGTAGAATGCTTGGTTAGCACAAGAATTCTTGGCAAGTATATTTGAAAGCGAAACAAAATTTCTTTACAAACAACTGAAAACTAAACTCTATTCTTTTCTTCTTTTTACAAGTGTCAAGAACTGCGGAGAGCTTGGGCTGACACAGGACTTTTTGGTGAGTAAATTATTCAGTGAGACTCGCTTTTAACATTTATTTTAAACAGTACTTGCGTGTCTGGAAATTCTTTCTCTCGATGACAGGATGCTTCAAGAATGACTGAAAGGTCAAACGGAGTCACGAACAATAGCCTCTGGATTCTGGAAATATTTAGTTCTGCCATTCGCATAGTGTTTCCTAAAGCTGCCGCCGTAAATGCTACGAAGTATCTCTTCTAAACTAACTTTAAACACTGGTGACGCAGAAGCTGCTACTTCTCCAACGGCTTCAGTGAAGTGCAAGCAGCTGCGGGGAACGTGCGCTTAGAGTGGTGCTCAAGGTCTCGTGCTTAAAGCAGGAAGGCTGAACCGCTGACCTCAGCGCTCTCGGCCATCTCAGTGGAGCGCAAATGAATAAGCTCAGTCCAAGATAGATAATGTCTTTCCCTGCCAGTAGTAGTGATGGCACCCACTAGGCTAGTCTCTTGCAGCCTCCTGGTTCGATTCCTGACAGGCGGTGAGTAAACCGTATCAGAGCGGCCCTCATAAACTAGAGATGCTGCCCAAACCTAACTAGGATGCAAACTATCTGTGAAACCAACTGATACCCTGTAATAGGGATGAACGCAGGGGATGAACAGCCTAGTAGAGCACTCCATAGCATAATCCCCATGTGTCACAGATGTAATTGTGAGAGAGTACAGATAACCAAGAAGATCCGAACAGCCATACATTAAAACATATGCAAAATCATTAATGCAGACACCCCCAGCTATCCACCCAGTGAGGCAATGGCAGCAGTACCGCGCGCCTCAGGGCTGAAAAATTGTCAATAGTTTGTAGGGGAAACACCTGAGTCCCAGCCCTTATACGATACCATCAAAAGTCTGAGGTGTGACCTCCAGCGATACCACATCCAATAGTTCAACTGCCGACGAGCCCTCATCCTCCAATGAGTTGGGCAGCGTACCCTCCACAGTGACCACATCTGCAGGCACCGCCAGTCGCTCCGCCTTTCGGACCGCTGCCTGTCTCTCTTGCTGGATCTGGTCCTGTCCTGGAACTGCTAACAGACCAGGATACGGCCTCTTAGATCGTCGCTGACAAGTTTTCATGTTGATCGCCTCCGTTCGCCAGGTGTCTGCTGTGCCAGTTGGTCTGGGTCCCATGAATTGGCCCTTGGTTCTGAAACCACTCTGAGCTTTGCTGGATAGAGCAGGGAAAATTACACATTTAATTGACGAAGTTTACGCTTGATTGGGAGGAAAGACCCCCGTTGACGCTGGACCCTAAGAGTGTAATCCGGGAAGAAGAGGATCTTAGCATTGTCAAATTTAACTTCTGCTAATTTCCTGGTTTCACGCAGAATCATGTCTTTTCTTTAAAATGTAATAGATTGAAGATAAGCGAGCGCGCCCCAGAGCCCGGCTGTGGTTTTCTGCCCAGAATGCGGTGTTCCCTCTTCATGGTGAAGAAGGGAGAAAAGGAGGAAGAGGGAAGAGTATCCTAGAAACATTGTTCCAAGAAAGGCATGGCGTCCTGGACCTCCACCCCCTCCGGCAGCCCAATCAGGCGTATATTATTCCCCCTAGAGCGTCCTTGGGCACCCTCCACCCTGTCCTCGAGATATCGGATACGGGCTTTGTGCGCATTTGGTTGCTTTTCCAGGAAATCAGCAGCCGGTTTTAGCTCAGAGACCTCCTGCTCCACTGCTGTGACTCGATCCCCTAGCTTCCGATAGTCAGCATGTAATAATGTAAGGTCCAGCTCTACCTTGTGTATCTTAGACTCCATCGATTCCCTGGTTCCTTCTATGGCATTAAAGGTCACGTCCAGCCGGTCATTTGGAAGGTCCTGTTGAGCAGGTTGCTGCTTTGTGTCCATGTCCACTGAGCTCACAACCTGGGAGGAGATCCTTGACCCAGTGCCCTCGTGCGACACATGAGATCAGTCAGTGTTGCTAATGCAACCCAGGAATATAAATTCACAGCAGAACAAGACCAGCAGATCCGAGAAGTACTTTCTGTGCACAATGCGGCATGTAGTGATGGTAGGGAAGACACTCACCAACGCTCCAATCCCCGAGGCAAACTCCGCAAACGGAGCGTAGCACTCTTACACAGTGTCCTCCCCCGTATTCTTTCCCCCAGCCGCCCGCAGCCTCGCTGACGTTACTCCTCTCTGGGTGCCTCAGTGTTTTCCTGCGGATGCGACAATTGTAGGCTCGGGGCTGGGACTTGCCGACATCTACTTCAACAAACTGCTTGTCGCATCATCCACACGGCATCACCACGCAGCCCGTGATAAGGGCACTCCGAGTAGGGCCCAAATTCAGCCACCACAGCTGTGCCTCCAATCCCTCATTGAAATGCTAGCCGGGGGGGGAGCAATAAACGCCACAACGCCTGCTGTGTGTGTACCACTTCGTTATGCCACTGTGGAACTGGACACAACATGCCTTATATTCAGGTGGGATGACCTCACCCCTTTCACTCCTGGATGCCTCCAGGATGCCCCACATTTCAGCGTACGGCACCATCTCTGTTTGTTGCACCTTCGCACCAGGAACTCTTCGCAGGTAATACCCGACCTCAGCTTCATCACCGAAGGGCGAGCCTGCCCAAGGCAACTCCCTTAGTAGGCAGGTCTGCCATCACCGTCCAGTACATTACATTCCCGTTGATCCGGCACAGCAAGATCCCTCGCCAGTTGGGATCCACACGAGCTGCCTGACACTCCTCCACAATGGGCCTCGTGTGCCACAATGGGCTCCGTGACCTCTGGTATCAATGCAGCCCTCTAGGCACCTGTACCGTAGTCCGAGCAAGTCAGAGGACCACTTGCACTCACTTCCCACGTCCGGGCCAGGCAGCAGTCCCGCTGCCACCGCGTATCCCGTACTCCTTACGACACATGTAAGCCACATCTGCGCTGGTAACGAGCCCAGCCGGCTGGCCCTCGTCCTCTGGCACCCTCCAGACCACAATCTGTGGTGCCATACACCTCTTAAAACAATGGATGGGCTGCTCATAGGGTGAGCCCCCAAAGTCACATCATCCAGCCAGTGGGTGCGACAGTCACAGGTGCCATCGTCTTCTGACTCCAGGCCCCCACCGGCTACGAGCCTCTCCCAAGTGATTCGACCAACTTCACTCAGGACTCATACATGCGGTCGGGAGCCAGATCCGGCCACAAGCACCAGGTCGCCTCCTTCCTCCCAGCACCAGGGGTCCGCACAGCAGCTCCCTTCAGCTGTGCACTACAGATGTCATGTCTATCCTGGATAAATACAACAGATAATGGGGATTAGGAGCGGAGTGAGCTCAAATCGCATCCACCATGATGCCCATGCAGGCCACGCCCCCGTTAGATTTCTTTCATCTTGTCTGACTTTCTTATTTCGTTGTTTTGTGCTTCTAAATGCTTTACACTAGTTCCTTTGTTTAAGCCTTGTTGCTCGAAGTCACAGTTACCCAGGGTTGAGCTAAAGGTCTTGCAGACTAGTCTGACTGAACCCAAGTCTGTGTTTGCGGGTGTATTACACTGTAAGGTACACAACCATATCATGTAATACACCCAAAACCTCACAGCAGGTTGTAGGAGGGATTGTAATGAGCTGTGGGTAATTCCAGATCAACAATATGTTCTTCCAGATTCAATGTTGTTAGGGATGGTCAGGTTGATACATAGACAGACACACATAAGTAGAGACGGGGTGATAAGGATTTTTAAAAAGTATTAGCACAATACAAAATGTTAAGCATTTGCTGAAGATTTAAGTCAAAGGTGCTTTACCTGCCAGAGAATTGATCAGGGAAAGAGAACACTAGAGACCATGAGTCACATTGGCAGCCCCTGCAGGTAAGCGCGGTTGGGCGGGGGGAAGTTGACAGACAACAGAATAGGATTGATATATTTATTAAATGTTCCCTATTTCGTCATCTGTGCTTACCTGCACCAGCCTCGACTGCACATACGCAAATCAGAGGGACTTTTCACAAGACGTCAAGCAGACTTTATAGAAATACCTGTTCTTCATGAGTTCAAGTTTATCCATGTGATAGTTTGCCTTTTCTCAAAATGGGTTGAAGCCTATCCGACTAGGAGAAGTGATAGCATGACTGTGACCAAACTACTTTTTAATGAATTGATTACCAGGTTTGGCATGTCTACGTCTATTGAGACTATTGAGACAGATAACTTATAATAGGATGCTTCAATTACCTCAGATATCTTACATACAGCACAGGCTGCACAAAGTCCTCCTCCTTCTGTTCTCAAGCATGACCCATCTAAAATAGTTCATGATCTGGCACTTTTCAGGGTGTTTCTTTTATATCAGGTCGGGGCTTAGTACACATCTCAGTCACATCCATACAATCCTGATCCACTTCATCTTTCACTTCTTCACAACATGGGTCTGGCAATATTGTAGCAGGATTCATTACTGTACATCTTATTACTGGCTCATGTTCTGCTCCCAGAATCACTCTTTCATACTTAGTCATCCGACTAGGAGTAAGGTGCTGTGTTTGAGTTCTTACTTTGACTGGATGTCCCATCACAATAGACTCACTTTGCTCCAGACTCATACAAGTAGCAGCTACTGCTTTTAAGCAGCCAGGTAAAGCTGAAGCCACAGGATCCAAAGTAGCAGAAAAATATGCTACTGGACGTCGACTTAATCTATGTCTTTGGGTCAAAACTGAAAGTGCAGAACCTTCTCTCTCACAACGGAACAGTGCAAATTATTTTGTATGATCAAGCATGCCTAAGGCAGGGGCCTCACACAGACAATTTCGCAATTTCACAAATGCTTCCATGCACTCATCATTCCAGACAATCGGATCCTTCGCTCTTTGCCGAGTCAACTGAATCAATGGTTTTGCCAGCAGAGAAAATCCTATAATCCACTGCCTACAGTACCCAAACACTCTGAGAAACATTCTCATTTCCTTTTGTGTCTGAGGTAATTTCATTTGCTTGATTATTTGTATTCTCTCTGGGGTCACTTTTCTCACTCCTCTTTCTATTTTGTGGCCTAAATATTTTACTTCTTGCTGACAAAACTGCAATTTCTCTGGAGACACCTTGTGTCCTCCTTCGGCCAAATGGTTCAGTGATGCAATTGTATCAGTGACACAATCTTCTCGTGATTTTGATGCCACCAGTAGGTCATCAATGTACTGAACTAGAACTGAATTCCTGGGCATGACCAATCTTTCTAGACACTTTTTCAAGATTTGATTAGAAATTGAGGGACTCTCTTTATACTCTTGAGGAACTCTGCACCATGCCAAGACACGATCTTTGAACTTAAATGCAAATAAATATTGGCTGTCTGGGTGCAAAGGAATAGAAAAGAAGGCTTGACACAAATCAATTACTGTAAACCAGCCTGCATTCCAAGGTATCTGATAAAGGATCACTGTTGGATTTGGCACTACTGGACAACAAGGCACCACAATTTTGTTAATCTTTCTCAAATCCTGTACTATCCTGTATTTTCTGCTAGGCTTTTTAAGTCCTATTATTGGCGAATTACAAGAACAACTCATTATTTCCTTTAAAATACCTTGTTTAATCATTCGGTCAATTTCTGGACCAGCTCCTGCTTTCACTTCTGGACTCATTTTGTACTGTTGTGTGTTTGGATAAACTGAACCTCTTTCACCGTCACTTTCACTGGATCTAAATTTGCCATCAGCCCAATATTTTTTCCTGTAAAATCCCACACTTCTGGGTTTACTGTCGTTCTCAACTCTTCTGGCAATTCACTTTCGGTTATCAATGAAAACATCTCATCTACCTCAGTACCTTGTTTAGCTGGCATCATCTTATATACAACGTCTTCATCAGGGGTGGCGAAAGCGACACCATCTAGTGTACAGTAGATCTAGCACTTCATTTTGCACAATAGATCTCTTCCCAATAGATTTACTGGACTGGAATCGCAAACTACAAACCAATGCATGTCTTTAAAATTTCCAATATGCATTTCCATTGGCTTTGTGATTGGGGTTCTAATCTGTTGATTGACACTCCTACAGCTTGGATAGAGTCTCCCGAGAGGGGTAGGTTTGGGATATCTGCTGTTCTCACAGCAGACTGGGTTGCACCAGTATACAATAGAAAAGTGATATCACTACCTTCAACTTTTCCATCAATAAATGGACCTGACTGATCTACCTGCAAGGATGTGCCAAGCAAGCACTCCTCGTCTTCCCCCTCAGGCACCATCATTGCACATAGTCCGCTTCATCATTATTATTCTGTAAAAGATATTGTGTAACCACAGAATTTTTCTTACCACTTACTCCGTGAAATCCGGCATCCACACTGTATTTTTGAGTGTTAATAAAGTTTGGCATAGGAGCTGGTGGCACCTGATACTGTGGAGTAACTACCTGCTGTGGCTGATTCATAATCACTTCATTCTGTGTCTGTAGATTTAAATTTTGGTTTGGCCCATTATTATTCTGAATATTCTTACACTCATTCTTCCAGTGTCCAAGCTTTCCGCACGCATGGCAAGGAAACTTCTTCTTCGCCTCCTCTCTATTTATTCGTCCTCTTACTTTACCACCATTCGCCGCTTGATCATTCTGATTCTGCTCTTTTACCTGACTATCAGTCTGGGTATTTAATTTATTTTCCTGCTGTTCTGCCAATTTTACTTGTGCCCACATAATTTTCTCTTTTAACTTTCTACGCCTTGCCTCAATATCATCTCCGCAATACTTGGCATATTTCAAAAATCTCATCTATCGACTTACTCTGCCAGCATAACGTGCTGCTGAATCATTTGACTAATCTCTGGTTTCAGACCATACACAAACCGATACATAAAATGTCCCATATCCTTATCACCAATATTCTCAAAGCCACTATATTGCTTAAACACTTGCAGTAACCGCTCATAATATGCCACTCATTTGGCTCTTGAGTTGTTCTATCTATCTTTACCCAATCTGTTTCTTTAGGAGGGATATTTCCTTTCAGGAAAGTAATTATTGGTGATATTTCTTCATCCCCTCCTCTGGGGCTGCTCCCATTTTCGAGTATCTAGCATACTCCTCACTTGGCCAATAAACTGTGATCTTACACTCTGTCCATAAGTCAGCAGGTACCACTATATCAAACAGACCATCTAGATCCTTCAACAAAACCTTTGAAACTTTCACAAATCTTTCAATCTGTTTGTACCATTCAACTGGTTTCTCTCTTAACCTAGGAAAATCATTTGTAAATGACACAATATCCTGTCTGCTCCACGGAACATGAACATATTCACCACCAGGAACTTCTCTCATGGGACACAATCTTTCTGCCTTTTCTGATTCTTTTAGTAAGAATGCAGATGACGCTTCCTCTGCTTGTGCTTCCTCCTTCTTTCTTGTCCACCTAGTTCTCCATTTGTCAATGTCTCCCCATTTCTGCAAAATGTTCATTAACTCTTTTATCTGTAGTTTCTTACCAGACACATTCATATTCTCCAAATCCTTATCAGTAAACTCCACTCTATATGGTTTTTGCAACAATTTTGATCTCCCTATATGCACTCCAATCTCTGAAGCAACCTCTGTCAATCTCTCATGAAACAATCTTGCATTTCTGGTTATGCTCCTACATATAAACAACAACTCCTCCTCATTGTAAAGATTCAACCTGTCTATTCCCACATTTCCAGCTATCATTTCTTCCAACTCCCCTTTCAATTTGTAAATATCTCAAATCTTTGGTGTTGAGCTTTGTTTTTCTATTCCATGTGCCGATCTCTCCAAATATTCTGGAGTGACCACTGTTGAGCTTTCAGTTCCTAAAGGTACCATAGGACATCTTCCTTTTGAATGTACGGGTGTAACTCTTTTCGGGGTTTCAGTTAAAGGTTCCCTTATTGGCAGGTCCATTAATGAAATGACTGAATCGCATTCACTAGCCTGATCATCAGATATTACTACCTCTTTTCTGGGATTACTCAAAAGAATTGTTTCAGCTTGGGGCTTTGGGCAACTCATTTTATCTCCATATAATGGGGTAACAGGACCTATAGTCACTGGTACTGTCAGAGCTTCTGTATTTAAATTCAATTGACCTATTTTCTGTACTACTTCCTCTCTAGTTTTATTTAAGGCTTCTCTCTCATTATCTTGAAACACCCTATTAACTGATAGATCATGTAAAATTTGAGGAATTAAGGGTGGTACCGGTGCACTTGGGGTGACTCTACTGGGTCCTTCTTGGTACATTGGAGGATTTTTAGTTAAAATATCCTCTAATAATTCATCATCTGATTCCCCATATCATTCATGTGTTTCGTTTTCTCCTTACACTTGCTTCCCGACTGTTCTTCAGCCATTAACACTGGATATAAACCTTCTGATACATAGCTCTTCTTCATT
This sequence comes from Triturus cristatus, assembly GCF_964204655.1. NCBI lineage: Eukaryota > Metazoa > Chordata > Amphibia > Caudata > Salamandridae > Triturus > Triturus cristatus. The sequence continues at coordinate 967,951,527 of NC_140589.1, forward strand.
GCTTAATCTGTCCTTCCCGTGACTCATGCAAATATCTGGGGAAAAATCCTCTATATCTCTTACTACCTCTGCATTTCTCTCGCTCATATGACTCAGTCTCCCATTCTTCCAAAGCCTCATACTGAGTTAACCTAGGTCTTAGTTCTAAATCATTCATTCTCATTCTCAAATTCTGAAGAATTCTCCCATTAAATGTACCATGTTCTGGAAAAGATAGAACTCCACCACCTTTTGTATATTCTATCCAATTCTCCAACCATACACAAGTATGATATCCTCTTTCCATCATCATAAATGAAGCAGGTGTTTTCGGTGGTGGAATAGGAATTCCCTCTCTATTCGAAACATGCTTATCCTTCGTAAAGAAATTCCTAATTTTCTTTATTAACGACATTTTTCTCTTTTCTCCATACATTCTAGATGAACGATATATTAAAGAGTATTCCGCAAACCCTTGAACTCTACTATCTATGCGACTCACACCAGCAGTCAATTCAAAATCCAACATACATTTTCTCTTTCGACCAATCTTAGGTTGGCTTCTATCTGTTAGCCAATCAGGTTCAGGCTCATGCTCGTGGTCTGACCAATGCCAGCGCGGCCTTTTGTGATGTCAGTATTGCTCTTCACTACTAACCCCTCCTTTACAATCTGCTTCTGTCTCAAGCCCGCTGTTTCAACCAATCCCAGCGCGGCTCTCTGTGACGTCAGTACAACTCCAGCGACTGACCCTCTCTTCACAAGGTAATACGAAAACTTATTTCTTAATACTTTTCTTTAAATTCTTCATTAATAACTACATAAAAACATTCGCTACTCTGCTTGTATCACTAAACAAAGGATAGATTTCGACCTATTCTGGAGTTTCAGAATTACTCCTCTTCTACTGAGAGTAAAACCTCTGTTTACCCTTCGTTCAAGCTCAGAAGAACCTGTTACTCCTTCAGTGTTACCCCTACTGAGAAATAAGACCGAATTTTCACCAGCGAACTCTCTGCTATCACTCACACTCTACTTTTATATGAAAATAGTCCCTAATTTAACACTGCCAGCCCTGTGTAGCTTCTCAGTTTTATTCCAACAGACAAGTAACCTCACTGCAGTGTGGCTTCTGTCACCACCCACTATTCATTCCCTGGAATTCTGGACAACATAAAACAAGACGCTAACTCTTTTGTTAAGCATAAATCAAATAATCAATAATCAATATTTATCACCAACTAGTCAATAATAACCATAACTCTGCTACCAGAAAACTGATCCAGCGGCGTACCAACAACAGATACTCTACTACCAAATAGTCACCTGGGCTCATAAACACACACAGTTTAAGTAAACCGCTGGACTGGTTTATAAGTTTCCTCCTCAAGATTTAGGATTAGTCTAAAATACCTTTACTAACCTTCACAGATCAAAAAGTTCTTTCCTCTGGTCGATGGACCATTAGTTGAACTAATTGATGGTGATAATTAACATAATACTAGCTTTTCTATACTTCGAAGTAAATAACCACAGACTCAGGAATGTATTAAATCTTTATCTAAATTAAATGCATGTGAACCACTTCAAAAATACAGTACTGTCACCATCATTCATTAGGAGAGAAAATTGAATTGATTAAACACCAAACATAGACTACGGACTCATACAATGATCAATACTTAGAAATGGAGAGGACAGAGAGAAAAGAACATCTGCAAATAATGTGAAATTATAATTACCATGAATGGTGTGAAGACCAACCCCCTGGCCAAAGGGCTGGTCAAGGTCCCCCGGGATAGAGCAGGCGACAAAGACTTCAGGACAGGGTTCAGGACAGGATAGACGACCTCTCTACAATACCGACGGTTGCACCGCACCCCTCTCTGACACTCTCTTCCTCCTCGAGGGTTCATCCATGATCTTCTTATCTAACCAAATTAAATTAGATTGAAGGTTCTACATTCGGCTTCTTCATCAGCATCTCACAGCATCTCTCCCAGAATCAGCATCTCTCGCTACTCAGACAGCATCTCTGTCTCCTCATCTCTCAAGCTCTTGTGCTAACTAACTAACTAAAGCTATCTTAATTATACCTTTCGTTCTGCATGTTCAACGCACTAAAGTTTCAATTTCGTAAAAATTCGAAATCTAATTGGTCAGACAAGGGGAATGATCATCACACCATGCTTACATGTCATCTAAAATCAGTTCGACCATTGTTCACAAACCCATCCCCTTAATTTTTATTCAAAAATGTATTTACCCAGTTTGACCTTTGGATGAACCACCTCACTGCCTTCAACTGCTCCCCCCTAATTGTTGACTCAGCCAAATCTCTCGGAATCACACTAGACAAGCATCTGAACATGAAAAATCATATCAGCAATGTGTGCAAGGGAGATAACCACCTAATGAGGATACCATGGAATCTCAAACCTTTCCTCCCACAAGCTGACTTCAAGCAAGTGGTCCAAGCGCTTGTTCTACCGAGGCTAGACTATGACAGTGCTACACTCTGTGGCCTCCCCAAATATACCTTGGCCCCACTAAGGGCATCACTGAATGCGGCGGCTAGATTGGTTACGTGTACCAAAAGAAACAAGCACATCTCCCCAGTCTTAAAATCCCTAAATTGGCTGCCCTATGAAGCAAGAATTCAGCTAAAGATTGCCTGTCTGTCTCACAAACCCTCCATTTCAAAAGCCCAAGTTATCTAGCGCAAAACCTGGAATTATCCGGTGGGGGTAGACCTTCTCAGAGTGCTAACTCTCTCATCCTGAAACCACAGATCTATCGCAAAAAGAGATCGTGTCACCAAGCCTTCTCTGGCTCTGCACCGAAGATCTGGAACTCTCTCCCACTGGAAATACGCAGAATCTCCTCCAAGACTACCTTCAAATTGGAAGCAAAAAGATTCCTCATGAATAAGTTCCTATCTTAAAAGTTTTTAGATCGTTTGCTCTAGTGCTTTGGACCTTCACCCTAAGGCCTGCGTTTGATATTATTCTGCTCTACTATTCACCTGCTTCCTTCCCAGTTCGCTATGTTCCATTCATTATCTTACCCTTGTTGCCCCTTCGATTGTAACCTTCTTGTTTGATGTGCATATTTGATTTGTTTGGGTTGTTATACCTTTGATGATTGTACTGCAACTTTTACCTTCCTTCCCTCAGATTGTAAAGCATTCTAATATCCTTCGGGATCATGTTTGCACTATATAAAACTTTATAAATAAATAAATAAATAAAATTTCACACCTGCATTCATGTTTCATTTGTAGCATTTTTGTTAACAGTCTGAATACACGTCCACATCGTTGCACTTTTCACCGTCTGTTCCCAGGGTAGGACACTTTGCGACCTTGGCTCCCGTTCAACATCTAAGTCATCATTCCGGGTTCAGTTTCACAGGACTCACTTTACTTCAGTTATATATGAGAGGCCCAAATGCGCATTAGTGATAAAGTCAGAAAGACAAATATTAATTTCACAAATAAATGGTTTCACTGTATACCAACCATCTCTACTCTGTTCCCCGTTACCTATTAATCTTTAAGACTCCATTGTAGTGCCTTCTGCTCATGCGCAAGAATTTCCCTCCAAGTGACAGCTCGTCATACTACGTAGGTGTAGTTGACGCATGCGTAGTAAAGATTCCCCGTTTAAAGCGTTTTTAGTCCTTTGTTCATGTTATTCACATTATTAAACACATAAGCAAGCTTCACTAACCCGCGTGTTCGTGTGGTGCGCATTTGTTTTACACTAAATACTTTTAGTAACTCGTTAGTAAGTTAAAGGAGCGGATCGCTTCCGAGCAAGTCTCTTTTTTATGAGTCCTTGCTCCATCATTGGCACATCGCAGCTGAGAGTGTGCCGGAGCAGGTAGAGAGCAGAACTGTGCCACTCTTTGTAGATATGGAGCAGTTATGTCATCTTCAGTTCACGCAACACAGAGCATCAACTTTGCTTGCTGTACGTGTTGTGTCAGCTCTTTGGAAAGCTGGGTTATAGTTGACTGCCGGTTCTCTACTGTGCAGCGTGCTACAAACACACACACACACTCTCTAAATAAAATAACTGCTCACACTTTGTATTGACTGCCAGCCTTTTCTTCAATGAAAGGAACCCAATGTGGGTGACAATTGCTCAGATAAAAAGGTTTTATATATGTACCAACTGAGTTAAGTTAGCAAGTTCTGCATGAGTCCCAGGAGTCTGCTTTCACCAGTCAGTTTGGTATCAAGAACAGTGAAGATTTGTTGATGAAACATTTTTGGTGAGAACACCTAAAAAAAGATATTAAGCAATACATAGCCACTTATGGTACTTAAATCACAGCTGCAGAGCTGCAAATCATTTTAAGAAAAATCACAGGCACTTTTACAATTCTTATCACTTCCACTGCATCATTGGCATAGAGTTTCACAAGATTACATAGTAAGTTTACCTACAGATAATCGGCACACTGCTTTCTTAGTCGTTGTTGATTCTTTTTCTAATGTGGCTCATGTTATACTGGACAAAAGTATTCCTTTAGTGGCAAACACTAGAGAATTGTTTCTACCACATGTAATTTGTCTTCATGGTCTACCTGTAATCGTAATTTGTGACAGAGGATCTCATTGTGTTTCTGGTTTTCATCAGCCTTTTATAAGACAGTTGATTCAGCGATCTGCCTTTCATGCGCTTATCACCCACTAACTGAAGACCAATCAGGACATAAAAATCAATATTTGAAGACTAAGATGTTTTCTGTAGGATCAGCCAGCTTGGGTCCAACACTTTATATCAGCAAAGCTTTGTCAAGATGCAAGGCTTAAAGGACCCGCTTCGGTCTCCAGCCAGTGTGTAGTCTTGACAAAACTGTGACTTTAAGGTCTGCCCACCTCTAAGACTCTATGGAGCATTAGAGTCATCATACTAAAATACTCAGATAAGGGACATTTCCACTTTGTGGTTTGTAAGGCATGATTATAATATGTAGAATGTGAAAAATTCACTAATAAATTATTTGACTGCACAAATAGCCAAAATGATTAGAGATCCATAATTCTGGTCCTGATGTTCTACCTCTTTTTGCAGTTTATTACGGCTGAAACATGTTGACCCCTCGATGTTGGAGTACATCGAATGCTCTAAGGACATCAGTTTGGTTTTAACCTTGCCGAGGGTACGCTAAAAAAATAGTTTTTAAAGATATGCGATAGCTGCAGTCAATTTTAATATAGATCTCTCACTAATATATTCAAAGAGCTCTGATACAAAATTAGCATTGAACCCACCGTTATAATCTAGGAGTCATGGGTGAGAACTCGAGGATGAAGCAAGCCACTAGTATTACTAGTGGGTGAGAGTCCTTTAAAACGAAGAGGGAATACCGCCACCACCTTTGTTAATGGGGGGGAGATTTTGAGTAATCAAGTGAGCTCTCTCCCTTGTGATGTTGGTTACAGATTTGTCACAAACATTTATTGCATGGTTTCTTGGATTACTCCTCGGGTTTTGTCCACAGCCTATCATCCTCGGTTTCTAAAATCATTTGTAAAATCTTATCATTGCATATCCTTCAAAGAAAGGAAGTTTGAGGTTGATTGTGGGTCTTCGCAGTGAAGTTTAAAAAAACACTCTATGATGACAAACCACTGCAGAATATGCATGCTGACAAACATCATCAAAACATTCCAGAGTATCTTGTAGAAAACGCAGTATGGTTTTCACCAAGATTTTAAATTTGCATTGTAAAAGAAAATTGGAATCTCTATTTATTAGACTGTTTTAATCACTAAAGTGTTAAGGACACTAGTTGTGAAAGTGGCCTTACCACCCACAAGAGCCATCCTGTATTTCATATTGCTTTAATAAAAATGGTACTAACCAACACCTGACTGGTGCAGCCTCCTCCTCTGCAATTTTCAGGCTTTTACACTTAATATGGGGTGCAAGCTACACTGGACTCCTGTTTTTTCAAGGGATCCTCATAATTGTTGCAGTAGCGGCTGGAGTGGGGGCGGAGTGGCGCGGTGGGGGGATGACGGAGATGGGTGGATAACAGACAACAACATAAATTAAAAATAAAATACAAAGAACTTACCTGCCGCTCTTTTCTGTGTCCTCGCAGCTGCAGACTCTGGATGCGGTCTCCTTCCTCCCGGCGCTCTCCTCTGCTTAGGCAGAAAGGGAGGGACTTCCGCCCTAGAACACGAAACCAGCCAATCCTGGAGCTGAGATTGGCGGGAGTAGGCTAACCCCAAACTTATTTTAAGACTGGGGGCATGCAGCAGCAATCCCTTGGCTGTTTCTCAACCTTGGGGTTGCAGGCTTTGAAGTACGCACGTGAACTTGGTCGGCTGTAGGCAGCCGGCAAATCTGACCTGCTCATTGGCAGGGGGCTGCATTACTAGTGCAATCGCACTGATCAGCCCCTTGCCCTGAGCCTTGTACACATTAATAAAATGGTATTTGGTGCCATTTTATTAATGTGTGTCCATGCTGCACTCGCAGCAGGCGGGGCGATGCTCCTCCGCCCAGTGGCGTCACTAGGGGGGTGCGGGGGGTGCGGACCGCACCGGGTGACACCCTCACGTGGGGTGACACCAAAGGGCCGGTCACTGTGGTGCAGACTGCAGAGCAACGCAACGACGCAACCTAACTATGCAGCAGGAGAAGCGAGGAGTTGCCTGTGCGCAGCACGCACTGTCTCCTCCTCCGCAGCGTCTGACGTCGTCACTAAGGGGTGCAGTGATTGTTGTTGGAGCCTGGTTTAAGGCTAGCCGCCGAGCACCGACCGAGGTAGTCCCCCCCACCCGCTGTCTGCCACCAACTCAGGTGAGTGGCATATTGCCTATTCACACAAGTACTTCTTGTAATTAATTCCTGGCTGCAAAGTTCTCTGCACACGGTCAAGACGGCCGTTTGTTACTTGGTCTGAGCGCCGCGGCCTTATCATGAGTTCAGGCCCGGTTCTAGAGGGCCCACCCAAACATCATTCTGGCTCACCCAAACAGATGCCTTGGCCCTCACAGTGAGCGCTTGAGGGCAGGCGCGCATCACCATTTGGCTCAAAGTGCTTCAAACCCCCGAATACCCCCCACCCCGTCGTGTGTGTCAGGCTGGGCCGAGACACCTTTCCCGGTGCGCGCGCACACACACAGACAGTTTTAGTGATTATCGCAGCCGCACCCCAGTACTTCACAGGTCTTTAAAAGACCATTAGCATGTTAACGAGGCTTTGTTTATTTTTTCACCCCTTCATCTCCACATGGTGAAGGGGACACATCCTTTCATTGGCCCCGGTAACCTTTGCCTACTGTTCTGCTGCGTGGATATTTCTTTTTCTATGCAGCAGAGAAAATAAATGTGTTTATTCCTATTCACCTTTCCTGATCCCTGCTTATCACATCAGACTGTGACACAAAGTTTGACTAAGGGAGTAGGTAAGATAATGTGTTACTATTCTTTTTAAAATCTGCACAGGCCCAGCAGGACACATGCTTCGTGCGTGCTTCATTTAAACAGTTTTTATCATTATCATGGCCGATGCAGGACAACAATTAGACAATACAAAATGCCCAGATAACGCTGGTGATTAATGATCCTGCTGGAGAGCAATCATTTGTCTGTTAGTAGTTTTTAAGTGGAGATGAACTGTATTATATGTGGAAGCTCAGTGGGTTACTGCCGTTGTCACAGAGATCCTTGTGTTACTTGCAGTTCAGAAGTTACAATCCTAACATAGGACAGTGACCAATGATATGTAATCAAAGAGCTGCCTACAAACGTGAGTTTTAAAGTTAGAACTTCGCTTTTTTTGTTTTGTGATATAGTTTGAACTTCCCCAGTCTTTTATTATTCTAATGTTGCTAAAATGAGTATGTTTGGCAGATATACATTTTTATCAGTAAAGCTGACCCCCATTGAATACTCTTTAAATCCTAAGGTTGTGTTTCTCCAGACCAAACCCTCTTAAAATATCCAGCCCACCAGTATGGATGACATGTGATTCATACACCTTGTAATCCTCATTGGCTTATGTGACATTCCCTGTAGACTGATTTACATACTTGTATGATTCATTGTCTCTGTATAATGTGTACGTGGTGTAAAGTACTGAAACACTACACTGATATGAGTAGCGCTATATAACAAATGAAATGCATATGAGAGAGGGGCTACGTAAAGGAGAGGGGCTACGTAAAGATGAGGGAATATTTAGAAAGAGATTTGGAAAAGAGTGCCTGAAACTGGCCCTTGTAAGACTAAGAAGAGTTAAAGGAGTGCCCGGAAGCAGGCCTGGCTAGACATATAAGAGACAAATCGAGCCCGCAGTGGCCCACCCATATAAACCTTTGGCCCACCCAAATAAAAGTTCCTGGAGCCGGGCCTGCATGAGTTATATATTCCCGTAACCTCAGCACTGTCAGCAGCAAGCAAGTCAGTGTGTGGCATGCCGGTAAGGTTCCAAATGAGCGAAATTCCTGATGTCTGCTTAGTTTGAGTTTGATTGACAGACAAGCTTGCCAGTGCGAGGGAGGGCCAGAGGCTGCGCCATTTAGGGGTTGGCGCGCGTAACGGTAACAGTTCACAATACTGTACATAATATTAAGATGAGAATGAATAATTATTTTAACGATTGGTCGATATTGGTTTAATGGTCATTTCTCAAACTTTGTGATTGCAGCTTTGCAAGGAACTTGTGGCGTATCGGACAGACCATGAGTTTCATGGATAGAAAATACTTTATGTCGGAACACTTCACCCCTAAACCCATCACTCTTAAACTCTTCAGCACAGACCTCAACACGCTTAAACCCATTATCTTTCATCTCCAGCCCTAAACATTTGACCCTTAAAAATATTGACTATTAATTTTAAGTCTACAACAAATGCACATGAGCAAACAGCTTGGCAATGAAATAGATATGCCCAAATGGTATGTATGTTTCCTTTGTGGGGCCCGGGTAAAAAAAAAACTCCATGCATGTTATGCAGTCTATTTTAAGTGACAAAAGAGGCATTTCAGTGCACATTGGGCCTGTAGCAATAGTTTAAAAAAACTAATTAAGATGTAAAGATCACTTTATATGGAGCATTCCTAGGTTAGCGTTCTGACCAAGGAATTCATAGGAAACGTTGTGTTATTTTAAGTTGAACAAAAGCTGAAAGCAATGTTGCTCATGTATATGCTTTTGTACCCAATTAAATTAAGTCATATACTATGGCATAATGGCAAATCACATTTCTTCAAATACCCTCCATCAGCCGGTATGGGCCTGCAGGGCTGCCCTCTTCCCCACAGGTCGGAGAAGAAGACTTTTCACCTCATAATGAATGCAGGGCACGAAGAGGTTAACTTCTCAAGTTCAAGGCTATAAACCACAGCATTACGCGTTCATCCCTCTGACAGAAGAAGGATGGGTCTGAGCAGTTGTTGTGCCAGAACCAATGTTTCCTTAAAGGGTTTAATGCTGAATGCGGAGTGTAAATATCTGCAGAATATTATGCTTATAGCAACGTTTTCTGGGCGGTAGAATCAGAGAAAGTTCCCATTCAGACTCCACATTTATGTTTGTTAATTTTACCGTTTTTCTTCAGGTGCAGATTTCTCAAGTGCTCTCTCCTGTCTTTTCTTTATGATAGCAGCAGTATAGTGCGCATTATATTCTTCTTGATGTTATACCTCTCTTATTCCAGCATCTTGTGTCACCTCAGAGGAACGTGTTAGAAGCCAAGAGATTTATGCTGGAAAACTGTTGGCTTGACTGATAGATCATGCAGTCTCTGTGTTCTCTTTTGTACTGCCAGTCACTGGTGTATTCAACTGTGTAGCCTTAGACCGTGTCATGTATGTGCATGTAACTTGCATGATCGAGGTAATTATTAGCGGCGATACTACGTGTCTCTCGGTCCTCTTTCAAGTGCTTGCCGTCCTTTTTCCCCAGCAACCCCCCCCAGGGGCGGCAATCTGAGGGATAGCCCCGGGCGCCACAAGCTCTAGCTACGTCTCTGCTCCTATAGTCGGCTTCAGGATTATTAACAAAGTCAGATCTTGAATCAATTATTTAGGTTCAGCAACTTTTCACCAGCAAACCGAGTTTTATGCACATCGGGGCAACCTCCCTGCATCAATTATGGATCTGCCCTTAGTTGTGCTCTAAGGCCTGCACCTTGAACTACAGCCTTCTCTATTTCTGCATGATGGGAAATTGTGTAATGCTCGAATGTGTTCCACAAAAATCGATAAATAACGTGGGGATTTGTGGAACCCATCAGATCTAGTGGCGTTTAATGCCAGGGAAATGAGGTGGCCTTCATGAAAATAAAACAACACGCGGGGACAAGTCGGGGCCTTCGGGAAGGGCCACGGCGCCAGCTGGGTGAGGCCGAACAGAGATGCATGCGCTAAAATTGAATCACTAACATGAAACAACACATCATTAACAAAAAAGTGAGTTAAATAGAACAAAATTGAAACAAATCTGTGAACAGTAACCATGACAAATTGCCCAGTGTATGGAGGCAACAGAGGAGAGAAGAAGGCTTCGCAAGACATTAGAAGCCCCGGTGTCGTAGCATCAGCAGGTGGACCCCTAGTATGACAAGTGTAGGTTAACTTTCAAGGCTTGTCCACCACTATTCATACTGAAGTTCACCTCCAGTCTTGAGGGCAGGCCTATGAAGCAGCACACCCTAGAACAACAGTGACCCTGTCACTGAGATCACAGGACCCTTGAGAAGGGCCAGGCCAACTCTAGGCCGGTACAACCGGTGTGACCGCACCAGGTGCTGACTTTAGGTGGAGGCATAATTTTTGCAAGTATATTATGGTTTTAAAAGCGCTTGCTGCCTCCTTCCTGGCCTCCAGCAATTTTCGGTAACAATAAAAATGCCATGATGACTCTGGTGAATAATGTTCTTCGTAGAGAGAGATCGGAATTTTGTCTAATGGAAGATTTGACTCATGGAAAGGTAGCTGCAAAGAACATGGACCATGCAGATCACAAAGTGCACATAATGTAAATAGGCCAGTGGGCTACTGCTTTTGTCAGAGAGATCCTTTTGTTACTTGCAGTTTATAAATTAAAATCCTAACATAGAACAGTGAGCTATTAACTGTCATCTACTCCGCAGCAACACAAGTCCCATTTTTTATTAACTTTTGATATGTTTGAGCTACAAACAATTTATTAGTTTAAATGGTCAGATCATGCTGCAGATCTTGCATTATGAGGCAAATATGGCAGAGCCATTATTATTTAGAAAACATTTGCAAACTAGGATTTTTAGCCATTCATGTTTGAACTGCTGTTTTGGAAAAGGGAGAAGTGCTGATGACAGAAACTCCATGGCTCGGAGTCAGAGACAAATGGCTTGTGCTTCCACATTTTATCGTATTTGGGGACATTCTGTGATTAGAAGCATATCCCACTTTGTGAATACATTTTACTGTCAATAACTCATTATAACCTTAAATAATCATGTGTATCCATTGGTTGATAAAACTGGGCAATGAAACCAAACAAATACAAAAAATAGGGACGTTTGTGCATTCTGGCCACGCCTCTGGTTCTGCCCACTGATCCAATCCTTGGGTTATTCCGGCCCTCTGATTCTCCGCCCACAGTTCCCCTACTTTTTTTCCCCCACTTCGACCACTGATATATCATGTTGCTGGATAGTAGGAACACCACACCAGTAAAAAGTACCATACCTATGATATTATAAATTCCAATGAACTGTTGACTAGCACGTAGCCCACTGTACAACCTGATTAATGAATCATTATCACACTGTTGTTAACAGGCACATTTTGTAAATATAGGACCTACATTTACAAACGTTACTAAGGATTCTGTATGGTCCCGTTATTTGCCAACTGTGTCCACTGGCGGACTCGGGGCGGAGAAGGTCCATGCGGTAAGTCGTGAGGGGGTGACACCATGAGTTACCCGCACCGGGTGACACCAACCCTAGTAACGCCACTGCCTCCGCCATAATGGAGGAGCCACCCCTTAATAGTTGCTAGAATGGCAAGGGTATGGACCTGAAGAACGGTCTTGGGATTTAACAACCAATGTGAAAACCCCTTGTTTCGTGAACAGATTCCATGCTACTAATCCAGATAAGCCAGGCCCTAAAGTAGGGTATTTCTGGGTACTGTCAGGAACAAGATCACCACCATAAATATTACACAGGTGACTTAGTAAAAGGGGAATGGTTATGAGTGCTAATTGTTTTAGATGGGTTAAAAGTGCAGTTGCACATGATTCATGTTTTAGGGCCCATATTTACAATGACTTTGCACTGGTGTAAAGTAACTCAAAGTGATATGAAGTCTTTCTTGGTTATTTACTTTTGCAATGAACAGATTCCCCTTTCTCAGGACAAATATTGCTTTGTGCTGCTTTGCACCATTTTGCATTGACAGGTATTACTCAGATGTCATGTGGGAGGATATTTTGATGCAAAGCCTGACCTACAACGAAACAAAGACCCAACTTTGTGTATAAAACTAACGTCTCCTTGAACCAGGCGCTAGATTAAATCTAGCGTTTTGCCAGTAAGTTACTTTGCCAAATGCTCAAAACAGTAGCAGATATCATGTAGCCGATGTCTGTGTGGTGACATGTGGAAATTCAGCAGATACGTTTTTGCACTTGCGTTCTTATTTTAAAAATGTTTGTGTAAAATTCCTCTTTCCATGTTTACACAAAATAATGAATGAGCTGTATCACGAGGTATGAACTCCTTCAGTTCTACTGACTCTAATGTTTTTAATCTTTATTTTTGTACATTATAATGATTGTGCTTGTTACATGTGGAATAGATTTCTTATATCTAACACAAATGTATCCGCAGCCATTGTTGGGATGGAAATGTGTCCGCATGGCGAACAGGTGTGTACCCCTTTCCTGCGTGACCAACTGCATATGAAGTTAGTATTTTGACATTCTGTTTGGCCCTGGTGTCTTGCTAATCTAGCATGTGTGCAGATTCGTAGGCCTGACTCTGGTACTGCGAGATCCAGAACCTGTTCTGTGACCTGGACTGGCACCAGAAGTGTGCCCTCCTTTGGGCATAAGACTTCTGTGGAGCCCTGATAAAGTAACTGAAAAATGAAAGTGGCAGGGCAGTGAGTTTTTCTATGAATATCTAGTATGTTGGTGTGTCAGGATAGAACACGGTCTACTGACCACTTGAATGTAAAATTCTGCTTTTTATCTGAACCTTAACGTTGCAGTGATAGTCTGTGTGCATGTAGAGTCCGTGGAAATGTAATACATGTGCAACACACGTGGTAGATGGGCTCTGCTGTATGTCGTGAGAGAGTGAGTACTAGCCCAGCTGGATCCATTTTGATGTTCCCTGGTTTTGCATGGCACAATACGGAGGATGACTACGGCTTACCCAGACAGAGGAAGTGTACTGCCTGCATTTCTGTAGCTGGATGGTGGGGAATCAGACACCGCCGACGTCAGTTAGGATGGAGACAGGACTGCATTTGGCAATTTAATAAGCAGAAGGCTTCTGGATAGTTCTTCCTGAGCACAACTGCTGCAGATCGGCGCATATAAATTCTCCCAGCTTCCACGGACAGAGTAAATCTACAGTCACACGCGCAGTCACACATCATGCGCTAGGGCCCATGTCACTAAATTCACGCTATTACTCTATCCTCACTGAATATAGGGGAGAAAACCTAAACCAACCTGCATCTACAATGAGGTCAATGCGACCATAATGTTATTGCCTTGAGTCATGATTTTTAAACATAAGAAATACATCTGAAAACTCAATAAATGTACAAAGAATAAACACCCGACACAGTAGTTCAAACAAGAGCTCATTTATCTAAAATTAGTTTAAAAATAAAATCAATCATTAGCAAAATCGTTATTATCATAATTACCTATTCTAGCTAAATGGGACAGGTCAGGTCTCTCGGTAAAGTCTCTCGAGCTGCCGTCCTCAGCATGAAGTCCAAACGCGAAAACCGCAAGGAACGCGATGAATGTAAAGAGCGCAATGAACATGGACCCTCTCTGGTCTAACATTTTTATAGGAAAACTAACAAATCAAGTAACAAATACATGTTTAATATCCGTTGAGCCACTGAGCAGATCGAGCAGGAAAGGAAGTCTTTAGATACATTTAGAAAATCTCTGCTCAGGAAAAATCACAAAAATAAAAAGACGGAAGAAGGAAACTCGAGTTTGCAAATGTTTCTTTCGAAGACGCTCTTCCTTGATATCTCTAGCAGAGCCACCGCAGCATTGTCATTGTTCATTGTGGCCTTATCCTTGTCCAAGGCAATTGGACTCACGCCCAGAGCTGCTGTCCTCACGGAAAACTTTTAAACCAGGCAAAGGCTGTGGTCAGGTGACTCTCGACCATGTTCAGCAAGGCCCTCTCATCAAAATTCGATCACTCGAGTGCAGGCTGTAAAAGGCAGCCATCTTTTTCTAGGCCAAAACGGACTATCTTAATTAAAAGAGACAAAAACAACGTTACCACATCATAATGATTGTACAGTGTTAAACCCCTCTAATACACTTATGTGTATGTACTTATCTAGCCCTCTGCAACACAATAAAGCATTAGTACACGTTATTTTAAACGCACAAAACACAAAACAAATAGCATTTGTGAATAAACCGCACACTATTATTAAGCAACATAAATGCATCCCACGTGTAGTCTCTCTCACATTAGTAATATTAGTTAATCCGGACAAAACAAACTATTTATTAGTCATTTTAAATGAGTTATTTTAAATCATAACATATAAACGAAACTGAAGCTTAAAACTCGATAAATTTTCAACAGAAAACTCTGCTCCAGCAATCCCCCCTTTGGTGATATCTTATCACCACAAAAACCACCCAAAAAAGAAAAATGTAGTCCCAATTTTAGGAGAAATTGAAAATGTCTTTATGACACAACATTAAACACCAGATTCTCTCACATCATCCCTCCTTGACTCCAAGTACACACTCTCTCTCAATTCTTCTAATTCTATCTCATGTGGGTCTCTCCTTGACCTCTTTTGTTTCTTTTCAGCATTGCTTCTAATTATTCTCTTCTTCCCTCCCCTGTTTTTACAACACAAACACCCCAATCTTAATATCAATAAAGCAACAATTATGCATGTCAAAGGAAACAATATTTTACCAATAATGGTACTACCTATTTTAGTAATAAAACTCTTAACAGCAACTATCTTATTAGCTATTTTAGTCCAGACACTTTCAGCTTCAAGTGGTACTAATTCTTCATGCAAATCAGTAATATTTTTGATATAGACTTTTAGGTCTCTGCTTTCGTCAGGAATGTAAGTGCAACAATGTTGAACTTTCAGCATTCCACAAACCCCACCCTCTTTGGCCAATAGAATATCAAGGGCAAGTCGATTTTGCATAGACATGGCTCGTACGGCAATCATTTCCGTATTTACCAAGAGAAACCCTCCAGCGGTACTTGTCGATAAACGATCCACCACTGTTGACAGTTTCCGAATCCCATAAGCATTCAAAGAAATTCCCACTGCTGGAATTAAAGCACCAAAAATGTCACCCACTATCTCTGACCAAGTTTCTCTCTTAAAACGTGTTAATATGTTAATGTGTTCTACATCTTCTATTCTATCTATATGAAAAATCTTTGGAAAAACCAGGCCCACATAACATGTGCCACACCAATGGTCAGGCAACTTGTAATAAGCCTTGTTCCCACAAACATAATACACTCCTGGGAAAACTGGATCTTCACCACCTATAAAACCCCATCCTGTTGCAAGAAAATATGTATCATGACACTCACTAGTCCCAACAAAATATGTATCATATTGAGATTTCTTTCTGGTAATGCATAGTTTACCCTTCTGTGGTGCATCTAAAGCCAAAGTTGGACTAGCTCCATTTCTCAACTCCTTTCCCATTTCAATGTCCCAAATTGTCTCACTCACTTTATATTTCCCTGCCTTCTCATACATGCTCTTTCTCCTTTCCTCTACCATATTTAGGAAAGCTTTCTCCTCTTCTTTCAAACTGCAAGTTAAATTGTTTCGAAAAATGTAATCTAAAGTTAATTCTTCTCTCTCAACAAAAATCTCACCAAAAATGTTAGCTTCTTTAGCAGGATTCAGCTTTTTATCCATAGGCAATTGCCCAAAAATGTTATCTTTGTTAGACATCTCATAATCTATTTTCCCTAACAAATAAAAAACACTACTTAGCACACTACAAGAAATTCCATACGTAGCTGGTAAATGATGATAAGTAACACCCTCTGAAATGGATGCAGGTAATTGCATACATACGTAGCAATCCCTAACTTCCATTGTCTTTACGTATTCGTACAACAACTTTGAAAAAACATTACTAGAATACTCATTAATTGACCTATCCTTATGCACATAAGTGTTACTAATTCTAGTTGGAACTACTTTTTGTGAACTCTTCTCTACATTAGTCACATTTTCAGTATGTATTCCTAAAGCGTCTATTGTAACTCTAAAAGTAACTAATAAAGCTAATACTCCCCATAATAGCATTAATAATCCAGTACAGCAGCAGCACATTTTACACCATCTTTTCAAAAAGGCACATCTACTTTGATTATCCTCAGTGTTAGCCATTTTACTACTTTGGCAGTGTCTTTTGACTTAGCCTCTTCTACTCCACTACTGAGTTTTTTAGAACTCTAGATTATTTCACACAGCTAATTTCAGATTTTCTCTTTTCACTTCTCTCCAAGTGACCCTTTCAGTTCACTTTCACTTCTTCTTCAGCAATATCAAATTGTATTAGATCATCAACAACATCCAGAGCATCCGACTCTTCTCTAATGTCAGTCAGGATAACTTTTAGAACTCCAACAGTTTTCTCCTCAACCACTTTCCGTACAGTCCCCTCTGGATTTCCTTGACTTTCTGCCTCTTCACCTTCAGACAGTGCCACATACGTCCATTCCGGTGACCTATACTTCTGGTTTGGTTTTCTGACTCTCTTGATCTCCTCTGGTTCTTTTGTAACCTTTTGTTTTTCACCTTTTGCTTTATTCTGACTAGACACCCCGTTCACCTGTTCAGCTTTCGATGAACTTGCTCGTGTCAGTCTGTACCTCAGCCTCTTTATCTTGTTGGGCCAAAGATCTCCTCTTACAACCCTTTTTGGTCTTACTTCTTTATTATTTCTTTCTCCGATCCAAGTTCTCTTTCTCAGAACTCGACCCTCTGATTTCTCATTTTCACTCTCATCTGATTCTGACTCATTTGCCTCTCGTTCTTCAACAATTTTCTTTCGCTCCACAGTCTTTTCCACCACCGATTGAGACTTCCCTAATTCTGTCCCTCCTCGGGTCTCCGACACGCAATCTCCTTGCTGTCTATTTGTCCCTTCACCTAGCTTATCAGGAATGTTCCCTACACCTCCTCGGGGGTCTTCCGCAATCTGTCCCTCTCTATCTTCTACTGACCCTGCTTCTTCAGGTGTAGTCTCAAGTGGATTTTCAACCTCTTCATCTGATTCAGGTGTAGTTTCTGTGGAATTGCTCCCTTCTCTCCTACTACTTGTTGGAACTTCAGGCACTCTTACAGAATCTGATCTCTCCTCTGAGACTCTCAACGTTTCTCTTGAAGCCTCTCTTGGAAAAGGGAAAGAATCACTCAACTCTCTTTCACCTTCACCTCTTTCAGGATTTCTCCCCCTTCTCACTGGTTCAGTCTCTGCATCATCACTGGAATCTGACTCTTCAAAATACTCCTTACCAGTCCCATCCTTTGGATTTGGAACTCTCAGAGTATGACTCGCATGCACCCAATTTTTCAAACCGGCACACTTCACTGCAGTTGTCGTAGTGAGAATGACTTGTCTCGGCCTTCCCCACCTTGGAACCAAGCAATTTCTTCTCCTGTATACCTTAATCCTCACCCAGTCCCCTGGACTCAGATCATGGGCTTGCTTCTTCTCAAGTGTGGTAGCGTCTCCTCCAACCTGGTGAAACACAGAATGAACTGCGTCAGCCAGGCCTTTACAGTAATCCAAAATCATGTCATCAGTTATTGTCATCAACTTGTTGACAGGCACAAATGCATGTCTCATGGCACGACCCATTAAGATCTCGTGCGGACTCAAACCTGTGGTTCTATCTGGAGTAGAACTAATGGTCATCAGTACTAGAGGCAAGACATCAGGCCATTTCATTCCAGTGGCTAAACACATCTTACCAATTCGGTTCTTTATTGTGCCGTTCATCTGTTCAACGACTCCAGAAGCCTCTAGTCTGTATGCACAATGTAGCTTCTGCTGTATGCTCAATGCTTCACAAATTAAACCCATGAGCTCATTATAGAAGTGTCCACCTCTATCAGACTCAGTGGTCACTGGGAACCCGGACCTAGGAATCAACTCTCTTAACAGTAACTTTGCAACTGTTATTCCATCATTTCTCCTAGTCGGATAGGCCTCCACCCATCTTGAGAACAAACAGACTACCACTAGAACATACCTCAATTTGTTCACTTGGGGCATTTCAATGAAATCTATTTGCATTCTTGTGAAAGGACCTCCTTCTCTGCCTATTGTTCCTAGACTCACCACTGTCTTTTTCCCAGTATTGAACTGCTGACAAATCAAACATCTCTGACAGATGCTCTCTGCAATCAACCTGAACTTTGCATTATACCAGGTTTGCTTAAAAGACCTGATCATCGCATCCCTACCCAAATGTCCTTGGCCATGATACATTCTTGCCATTGTTGACAACATTGAGTTAGGCATAACTGGTCTACCATCTCTGTAGATCCAAACATGATCTGTTTCTCTTGGGGCACAACCTGCCTTGATCCAATCTCTCATTTCCTCATCTCCTGCCTCATCCTGAAACTGTTTCACTTCATCCCACGTTTCTAGGACATTAGTAAACATCACAGAACACAAAGACATTTCCCTTTCTCGTGCCCTATTAATCGAATGATTGTTTTTAGCACAATATTGTGCTATGTCATTGGCAAATCTATTACCAAGAGTAACAAAATCATCTCCTTGTCCATGAGCAGCACACTTCACAACTGCTAACTCCTTAGGCAGCTGTATCGCCTCAAGCAATTTCCCAATCACTTCAGCATTCTTTATTGGAGTCCCACTCGACGTCAAGAAACCTCTCTGTAGCCAAAGCTGGCCAAAGTCATGAACTACTCCAAATCCGTACTGACTATCAGTCATCACAGTCACTCTCAGATTTTTCCCAATTTTGCAAGCTTTTGTCAACGCCACCAATTCAGCCACTTGAGCAGATCTCACTCCTTTCAAAGGTGAAGCTTCCATTACTTCTGAAACCTTGCACACCTCATATGCTGCACTTAGCACACCATCATCAGTTCTCAGACACGATCCATCCACAAACAGCACATGATCACTCTCAGGCAATGGCAAATCTCTTATGTCTGGTCTTGATTTCGTGCAATAGTCAAGCACATCCAAACAATCATGATCAACATCATCTCCAACATTCACATTATCAGCATCCGGTAACAACGTTGCTGGATTCACATTCACACATCTCTCAAGAGTCACATTTGATGCTCCCAGAATGATTTTCTCATATTTAGTCAGCCGACTATGTGACATGTACTGAGTCCTGCTTCTTGTCAAAAGAATTGCCACATCATGAGGTACGAATACCCTTACAGGATATCCCATTATTATACCCTCACTCTGTTCCAAGCTCCTGCATGTAGCAGCTACCGCTTTCAGGCAACCTGGCAAACCCACAGCTACAGGGTCAAGTGTCGATGAGAAGTACGCAATCGGCCTTCTCAGTTGTCCGTGCTTCTGAATTAACACTGAAAGTGCACACCCATTTCTCTCACTGCAGTACAACTCAAACTCTTTCTCATAGTCTGGCATTCCCAAAGCAGGGGCTTCACACATTCTGCTCTTCAGGTCTTCAAATGCCGCCATTTGTTCCCCATCTAGTTCTAATGGGTCTCTCACTTCACTTTTGGTCAGTTTAATCAGTGGCTTTGCTATCAGGGAGAAATTACTTATCCACTGACGACAATAACCCACCATCCCCAAAAACATCCTCACTTCTCTTTGGGTCATCGGGGCTCTCATTCCTCTGATAATTTTGATCCTGTCATCGGTCACTTTTCTCAGACCCTTTTCAATATTGTGTCCAAGATAATGCACCTCTTTCTTGCAAAACTGCAATTTAGCTGGAGATACTTTTAACCCTCCATCTGCCAGATGATTCAGTAAAGCTATGGTATCTACTTCACAAGCTTCACGTGTCTTTGATGCCACAAGTAAGTCATCAATATACTGCACTAGCACTGAGCTCTCAGGCATGATCAAACTCTCCAATGACTTTTTCAACAACTGATTGAATATCGAAGGACTCTCTGTATACCCCTGTGGGATACGACACCATGCTAAAATACGCTGGCCAAACCGGAATGCAAAAATCGGCTGGCTGTCATGATGCAATGGAATTGAAAAGAACGCATGACACAAATCAATCACTGTGTACCACTCAGCATCATGAGGAATCTGATACAAAATCACTGAAGGATTTGGCACAATGGGACAACATGCCACCACAATCTTGTTAACTTTTCTCAAATCCTGTAGAATCCTGAACTTTCCATTAGGTTTCTTCAGCCCCATTATCGGTGAATTACACGGGCTACTCAGTAACTCTCTCAAAACACCCTGTTGAATATCTTGTCAATTATAGGAGTTATTCCCTCAATTATTTCCGGTGTCAATCTGTACTGAGGAATATTAGGATAAACAATCCCCTCTTTCACTGAAATCTTCACTGGATCTACATTATTCATCAATCCCACATCTTCTCCGGTAAAATCCCAAACTGCTGGTTTCACTGTGTGTCTCAACTCCTGAGGAAAATCATCTGGATTAAACACAGCATATGTACCAACAATCTCACTCTCTCTATTATCTAGAGTCATCCGGTACAAAACATCCTCATCTGGTGTCTCAAAAGCTATTCCATCCGGAGTACAAAAAATTGTACAATTCATTTTGCACAACAGGTCCCTACCTAACAAATTCACTGGACTGGTGTCACAGACAACAAATCTGTGCATGTCTGAAAATTTCCCTATTCTCACCCTTACTGGTTCGGTAAGACGAGTCTTAATCTGTGTATTTGCTACACCAACTACTTGGATTGCTTCGTCCGAGAGAGGAAGATTTCTAATATCTGCTGACCTGACAGTTGATCTCGTCGCTCCTGTGTCTACCAAAAAAGTAACACTCTCCCCATTTATTTTCCCATCTACAAATGGTCCTGCCTGGTCTATTTCTAGAGTTGCACCAAGTATGCACTCTTCCTCCTCTCTTCGGCACCGTCAATAGTCCCCTTCAGACTCACTCCCCTCATTCTTTAACCAGTACTGCTGTACCGGGTTAGAACGCCTCGGTTTGTTTACCTGCTCATCATTGTAGAATCCTGAGTCCTGGTTATACTTTTGGGACCCTCTATTCTGCGGCAAGGGCGGTTTTGGCTCTTGACTCTGCTGTCTGACAACCTTCTGCTGTTGCTGCTGTTGATTACACCCCTCGTTCTGCACCTGTTGATTTAAGGGTTTACTTTCATTACTCACTAATGGTGGATTGGTACACTCGGATATCCAATGCCCCAATTGTCCACAGTTGTGACAAGGGAACTTTTTCTTTGCCTCCTCTAAATGCCCCTTTCCTTTTCCTGCATATCTGGGTCTAATTCCTGGATTATTTGCCTGTTCCATCAACTGTGCTTCTTGCCTTTCAGCAACTTTCACTTGTGCCCACATTGCTTTCTCTTTCAGCTTCCTCTGTTTTGCCTCAATCTCATCACTGAAGTACTTTGCATGTCTCAGGATTTCATCAATCTTCTTACTCTGCCAGTCAACCGTGTGCTCACGTATTCTCTCACTTATTTCAGATCTCAGGCCATATACAAACCTGTAAACAAAATGACTCAAATCCTTATCACCCAGGTGTTCGTCTCCACTGAACTGTTTAAAAGCCAGTATCAGCCTTTCGTAAAAAGCATGAACTGATTCTTTCGTTTCCTGATGTGTTCGATCTATCTTAACCCAGTCTGTCTCTTTCGGGGGTACTTTACTTTTCAGGAATACGATTACCTGATCCTATTTCCTCATGACCTCTGGATCTGGTGCTCCTGTTTTCGGATCTCTTGGATACTCTTTAGCAGGCCAATCTACAACTATTTTACATTCAGCCCACAAGTCTGCTGGAACAATTATATCAAACAGACTATTCAGCTCAATCCACAGCACTTTTGACAACTTCACAAACCTGTCTACCTGCCTATACCACTCGACAGGCTTTTCTCTCAGTCGAGGGAAATCATTCGTAAATGATAAAATATCCTGTCTAGTCCATGGGACATGTACATATCCTCCTCCAGGAATCTCTCTCATAGGATAAGCATCCACTGTTTTCTCTTTTTCTCTCACAGGAAAAGCTGAATAAGTCCTGTCCACTGAATCTTCCCTTTTCTTGTACCACCTATCCTTCCACTTTTCTACATCACCCCATTTTTGCAATAAAGCAATCATTTCCTTAATCTGTCCTGTTCTGCCAGCACCATTTAGATTTTCAATATCCTTGTCAGAGAAATCCACCCTGTAAGGCTTCTGCAAAACTTTCACTTTATCCATGTCAACTCCCTGTTCACTCGCTATTGCTCTTAACCTTTCATGTATATTCTTAGCCCTCCAGGTGATGCTTTTGCACATAAATAACAATTCTCCATCATGATGGTTTTTTAGTATGTCTGTAGAAATTGTCCCTGCAACAAGCTCCTCCAATTCCATGCGTAACCTGGCTACATCAATTGCCTGTGAATCTTTATCCTTCTTTTGAAGAACTTTCAACCAGTCATTCAAATCTTCAGCTGTTATTTCAGTAGATTTTTTCACTGCACCCACTTGTTCTGTCATCCTCTGTGGTTCCAAAATTGTTCCTCCCAAACAACCAGTATTCAATCCTGAATTAGACTGCACATCTAATCCTCCACTACATGTGTCATGTCTCGACGGCCTTGAATCATTTCCTCCTGTTCTCACTCTTGATTCCTCCAAAGTACAAGTACCAACCAAACCATTCCCGACAAAAGGAACTGTCAAATTATTTTCACCCATTCTTTGTTTATCAAAAATAGGCACAACCGGACCAATAGTTACAGGCACTGTAACTGCTTCAAGATTTTTCGTCAGCTCACGAATTTTCTCAGTCAGCTCATGTGGTTCTGGCTAATTCTCTTGTTTTCTCTTCATTGACTCGATTCTCTCTCTCTCGCTCTCTCTCTCTCTCGCTTTCCATGAAAGAGCTACTATTTTTCAAATCAGGTGTCACAACCTCAGTTTTAATAATTCGCAAAGTATCTCTTACAGGAGTAGAAACTGGCGTACTCTCTTCTGGTTCTGGTCTATACGGAGGTGGTCTCTTGTAAATCATGTCATCCAAGACCTCATCCTCATATTCAGTAACTCTGTATCTTCTCACTTCCGTATCAGGCACCTTTTCTGCACCTTTCCTCCCTTCCGCTTCATCAACAGTCCTCATAGGATATAATCCCTCTGACATACTAGCATCTCGCCATCTCCTCATTCGATCATGATGAGTCTCACGATCATATTTCCTCCCAAAAAAGGACCTATAATTGCCTCCACTCCTCTGCTTTTCTCGCTCATGCACCTCATCTTCCCATTCCACCAACGCCTCAAACTGTGTCGGCCTTGGTCTAGGCTCTAGACACATCATCTTCTCTCGTAAATTTCTCAACACGGCCAGATTAAATGAACCATGTTCCGGGAATGCTAAGACACCATCGTCCTTAGTATACTTAGCCCAATTATCTAACCATATACAGGTATGATACCCATATTTCGCAACCATGAAGGATGCAGGAGTTCTCGTTGGAGGTAGCAATTCACCTTCTCTAGTTATCACATTCTTATCTTTGTCGAACCACCTTTTTATTTTACCGAACAAAGATTTTTTCTTCCTTTCCTCAGGTTGGTAATACATCTTAACGTTTACCAATATTCTCTAGTCCCTTCCGTAACTGTACGATCTTTTGTCCAATAACAGCGCGACTTTCACCAACGCACCAATCCTGGAGCGTCTACGTCACTCTGTACTCCTTCCAATCCCTGCGCGGCTCACACCAACGCACCAATCCTAGCGCGAGCACTATTCTGAGTCACTATCCAATCACAGCGCGGTCTGAATGACGTCAACAGTCGCTGCAGTCGCTTCTGCTCCTGTCTCCTGTCACTTGTCTACCCCTCCTTTACAAAGTCTTCTCAGTAGACTTCGTTTCAAATTCTACAAAATCTATTAGTTACAACATATAAACATCTCCATTGTCTGCTTCGCTAACCACAGAACAGTAAAGAATATCTTTCTCACAAGAATCCCGCTTCTCTCTAGAACAGCGCTTACCTCTGCTCCACCACGGAATAATCACTTTCGTTGACACAGTAGCACATCCCTCTACTCTGCCCTTCTAACATGCATCCATTAACTGTTTCCTCTAGGACTGCTCCAAAGAGTCTTACAATCAATTAAATGCTCATACATTCACGCACTTTCATACCAGAAAATGTAGCACATGCACACAGAATCCTGCCTTTCCCGAGAACAGCGAACAATCTGTCCTGCTACAGAATTATAACACATGTTAACCAAGCAGCTTACCTCTGCCCAGTCCTTCAGACAAGCTCAGAGAATACCTATTACTCCTCCTGCGATAAGCTTTAACGGCGAACCTTTCGGATCCCTGGGACTTAAAACCAGAGTTTCACAGATAACCCTCGCTACCATACACACTACTTTTATACCGAAAATATATCCCTAATAGTAACACACGACGATGTCACTGATTCCGAACCCAGACAATGTGACGCGCAACTTCAATTGTCACACGTTTTTCCCCGCATACGTACAGGGCCAACAATCCCGTTTTTCCCGAGAGCAGCACTTACTTCCCTCTGCCCTACTACGGAACTGTCACCAGCTCCCAAGTTCCAGAAGCCGCACACTCTACATAGAACTCAACACGACGACCTCAACATATAGTATTAGTACATATACCAACATCAATCAAAAATCAATAAATCAAAGCCTATGTACAAGCAATCTAATCAGATCAAGACAATGATCATAACCATCATACTGCTACCAGGAAACTGCTGCAGATTGGCGCATATAAATTCTCCCAGCTTCCACGGACAGAGTAAATCTACAGTCACACGCGCAGTCACACATCATACGCTAGGGCCCATGTCACTAAATCCACGCTATTACTCTATCCTCACTGAATATTCGAGAGAAAATCTAAACCAACCTGCATCTACAATGAGGTCAATGCGACCATAATGTTATTGCCTTGAGTCATGATTTTTAAACATAAGAAATACATCTGAAAACTCAATAAATGTACAAAGAATAAACACCCGACACAGTAGTTCAAACAAGAGCTCATTTATCTAAAATTAGTTTAAAAATAAAATCAATCATTAGCAAAATCGTTATTATCATAATTACCTATTCTAGCTAAATGGGACAGGTCAGGTCTCTCGGTAAAGTCTCTCGAGCTGCCGTCCTCAGCATGAAGTCCAAACGCGAAAACCGCAAGGAACGCGATGAATGTAAAGAGCGCAATGAACATGGACCCTCTCTGGTCTAACATTTTTATAGGAAAACTAACAAATCAAGTAACAAATACATGTTTAATATCCGTTGAGCCACTGAGCAGATCGAGCAGGAAAGGAAGTCTTTAGATACATTTAGAAAATCTCTGCTCAGGAAAAATCACAAAAATAAAAAGACGGAAGAAGGAAACTCGAGTTTGCAAATGTTTCTTTCGAAGACGCTCTTCCTTGATATCTCTAGCAGAGCCACCGCAGCATTGTCATTGTTCATTGTGGCCTTATCCTTGTCCAAGGCAATTGGACTCACGCCCAGAGCTGCTGTCCTCACGGAAAACTTTTAAACCAGGCAAAGGCTGTGGTCAGGTGACTCTCGACCATGTTCAGCAAGGCCCTCTCATCAAAATTCGATCACTCGAGTGCAGGCTGTAAAAGGCAGCCATCTTTTTCTAGGCCAAAACGGACTATCTTAATTAAAAGAGACAAAAACAACGTTACCACATCATAATGATTGTACAGTGTTAAACCCCTCTAATACCCTTATGTGTATGTACTTATCTAGCCCTCTGCAACACAATAAAGCATTAGTACACGTTATTTTAAACGCACAAAACACAAAACAAATAGCATTTGTGAATAAACCGCACACTATTATTAAGCAACATAAATGCATCCCACGTGTAGTCTCTCTCACATTAGTAATATTAGTTAATCCGGACAAAACAAACTATTTATTAGTCATTTTAAATGAGTTATTTTAAATCATAACATATAAACGAAACTGAAGCTTAAAACTCGATAAATTTTCAACAGAAAACTCTGCTCCAGCAATCCCCCCTTTGGTGATATCTTATCACCACAAAAACCACCCAAAAAAGAAAAATTTAGTCCCAATTTTAGGAGAAATTGAAAATGTCTTTATGACACAACATTAAACACCAGATTCTCTCACATCATCCCTCCTTGACTCCAAGTACACACTCTCTCTCAATTCTTCTAATTCTATCTCATGTGGGTCTCTCCTTGACCTCTTTTGTTTCTTTTCAGCATTGCTTCTAATTATTCTCTTCTTCCCTCCCCTGTTTTTACAACACAAACACCCCAATCTTAATATCAATAAAGCAACAATTATGCATGTCAAAGGAAACAATATTTTACCAATAATGGTACTACCTATTTTAGTAATAAAACTCTTAACAGCAACTATCTTATTAGCTATTTTAGTCCAGACACTTTCAGCTTCAAGTGGTACTAATTCTTCATGCAAATCAGTAATATTTTTGATATAGACTTTTAGGTCTCTGCTTTCGTCAGGAATGTAAGTGCAACAATGTTGAACTTTCAGCATTCCACAAACCCCACCCTCTTTGGCCAATAGAATATCAAGGGCAAGTCGATTTTGCATAGACATGGCTCGTACGGCAATCATTTCCGTATTTACCAAGAGAAACCCTCCAGCGGTACTTGTCGATAAACGATCCACCACTGTTGACAGTTTCCGAATCCCATAAGCATTCAAAGAAATTCCCACTGCTGGAATTAAAGCACCAAAAATGTCACCCACTATCTCTGACCAAGTTTCTCTCTTAAAACGTGTTAATATGTTAATGTGTTCTACATCTTCTATTCTATCTATATGAAAAATCTTTGGAAAAACCAGGCCCACATAACATGTGCCATACCAATGGTCAGGCAACTTGTAATAAGCCTTGTTCCCACAAACATAATACACTCCTGGGAAAACTGGATCTTCACCACCTATAAAACCCCATCCTGTTGCAATAAAATATGTATCATGACACTCACTAGTCCCAACAAAATATGTATCATATTGAGATTTCTTTCTGGTAATGCATAGTTTACCCTTCTGTGGTGCATCTAAAGCCAAAGTTGGACTAGCTCCATTTCTCAACTCCTTTCCCATTTCAATGTCCCAAATTGTCTCACTCACTTTATATTTCCCTGCCTTCTCATACATGCTCTTTCTCCTTTCCTCTACCATATTTAGGAAAGCTTTCTCCTCTTCTTTCAAACTGCAAGTTAAATTGTTTCGAAAAATGTAATCTAAAGTTAATTCTTCTCTCTCAACAAAAATCTCACCAAAAATGTTAGCTTCTTTAGCAGGATTCAGCTTTTTATCCTTAGGCAATTGCCCAAAAATGTTATCTTTGTTAGACATCTCATAATCTATTTTCCCTAACAAATAAAAAACACTACTTAGCACACTACAAGAAATTCCATACGTAGCTGGTAAATGATGATAAGTAACACCCTCTGAAATGGATGCAGGTAATTGCATACATACGTAGCAATCCCTAACTTCCATTGTCTTTACGTATTCGTACAACAACTTTGAAAAAACATTACTAGAAAAATCATTAATTGACCTATCCTTATGCACATAAGTGTTACTAATTCTAGTTGGAACTACTTTTTGTGAACTCTTCTCTACATTAGTCACATTTTCAGTATGTATTCCTAAAGCGTCTATTATAACTCTAAAAGTAACTAATAAAGCTAATACTCCCCATAATAGCATTAATAATCCAGTACAGCAGCAGCACATTTTACACCATCTTTTCAAAAAGGCACATCTACTTTGATTATCCTCAGTGTTAGCCATTTTACTACTTTGGCAGTGTCTTTTGACTTAGCCTCTTCTACTCCACTACTGAGTTTTTTAGAACTCTAGATTATTTCACACAGCTAATTTCAGATTTTCTCTTTTCACTTCTCTCCAAGTGACCCTTTCAGTTCACTTTCACTTCTTCTTCAGCAATATCAAATTGTATTAGATCATCAACAACATCCAGAGCATCCGACTCTTCTCTAATGTCAGTCAGGATAACTTTTAGAACTCCAACAGTTTTCTCCTCAACCACTTTCCGTACAGTCCCCTCTGGATTTCCTTGACTTTCTGCCTCTTCACCTTCAGACAGTGCCACATACGTCCATTCCGGTGACCTATACTTCTGGTTTGGTTTTCTGACTCTCTTGATCTCCTCTGGTTCTTTTGTAACCTTTTGTTTTTCACCTTTTGCTTTATTCTGACTAGACACCCCGTTCACCTGTTCAGCTTTCGATGAACTTGCTCGTGTCAGTCTGTACCTCAGCCTCTTTATCTTGTTGGGCCAAAGATCTCCTCTTACAACCCTTTTTGGTCTTACTTCTTTATTATTTCTTTCTCCGATCCAAGTTCTCTTTCTCAGAACTCGACCCTCTGATTTCTCATTTTCACTCTCATCTGATTCTGACTCATTTGCCTCTCGTTCTTCAACAATTTTCTTTCGCTCCACAGTCTTTTCCACCACCGATTGAGACTTCCCTAATTCTGTCCCTCCTCGGGTCTCCGACACGCAATCTCCTTGCTGTCTATTTGTCCCTTCACCTAGCTTATCAGGAATGTTCCCTACACCTCCTCGGGGGTCTTCCGCAATCTGTCCCTCTCTATCTTCTACTGACCCTGCTTCTTCAGGTGTAGTCTCAAGTGGATTTTCAACCTCTTCATCTGATTCAGGTGTAGTTTCTGTGGAATTGCTCCCTTCTCTCCTACTACTTGTTGGAACTTCAGGCACTCTTACAGAATCTGATCTCTCCTCTGAGACTCTCAACGTTTCTCTTGAAGCCTCTCTTGGAAAAGGGAAAGAATCACTCAACTCTCTTATACCTTCACCTCTTTCAGGATTTCTCCCCCTTCTCACTGGTTCAGTCTCTGCATCATCACTGGAATCTGACTCTTCAAAATACTCCTTACCAGTCCCATCCTTTGGATTTGGAACTCTCAGAGTATGACTCGCATGCACCCAATTTTTCACACCGGCACACTTCACTGCAGTTGTCGTAGTGAGAATGACTTGTCTCGGCCTTCCCCACCTTGGAACCAAGCAATTTCTTCTCCTGTATACCTTAATCCTCACCCAGTCCCCTGGACTCAGATCATGGGCTTGCTTCTTCTCAAGTGTGGTAGCGTCTCCTCCAACCTGGTGAAACACAGAATGAACTGCGTCAGCCAGGCCTTTACAGTAATCCAAAATCATGTCATCAGTTATTGTCATCAACTTGTTGACAGGCACAAATGCATGTCTCATGGCACGACCCATTAAGATCTCGTGCGGACTCAAACCTGTGGTTCTATCTGGAGTAGAACTAATGGTCATCAGTACTAGAGGCAAGACATCAGGCCATTTCATTCCAGTGGCTAAACACATCTTACCAATTCGGTTCTTTATTGTGCCGGTTATCTGTTCAACGACTCCAGAAGCCTCTGGTCTGTATGCACAATGTAGCTTCTGCTGTATGCTCAATGCTTCACAAATTAAACCCATGAGCTCATTATAGAAGTGTCCACCTCTATCAGACTCAATGGTCACTGGGAACCCGTACCTAGGAATCAACTCTCTTAACAGTAACTTTGCAACTGTTATTCCATCATTTCTCCTAGTCGGATAGGCCTCCACCCATCTTGAGAACAAACAGACTACCACTAGAACATACCTCAATTTGTTCACTTGGGGCATTTCAGTGAAATCTATTTGCATTCTTGTGAAAGGACCTCCTTCTCTGCCTATTGTTCCTAGACTCACCACTGTCTTTTTCCCAGTATTGAACTGCTGACAAATCAAACATCTCTGACAGATGCTCTCTGCAATCAACCTGAACTTTGCATTATACCAGGTTTGCTTAAAAGACCTGATCATCGCATCCCTACCCAAATGTCCTTGGCCATGATACATTCTTGCCATTGTTGACAACATTGAGTTAGGCATAACTGGTCTACCATCTCTGTAGATCCAAACATGATCTGTTTCTCTTGGGGCACAAACAGCCTTGATCCAATCTCTCATTTCCTCATCTCCTGCCTCATCCTGCAACTGTTTCACTTCATCCCACGTTTCTAGGACATTAGTAAACATCACAGAACACAATGACATTTCCCTTTCTCGTGCCCTATTAATCGAATGATTGTTTTTAGCACAATATTGTGCTATGTCATTGGCAAATCTATTACCAAGAGTAACAACATCATCTCCTTGTCCATGAGCAGCACACTTCACAACTGCTAACTCCTTAGGCAGCTGTATCGCCTCAAGCAATTTCCCAATCACTTCAGCATTCTTTATTGGAGTCCCACTCGACGTCAAGAAACCTCTCTGTAGCCAAAGCTGGCCAAAGTCATGAACGACTCCAAATCCGTACTGACTATCAGTCATCACAGTCACTCTCAGATTTTTCCCAATTTTGCAAGCTTTTGTCAATGCCACCAATTCAGCCACTTGAGCAGATCTCACTCCTTTCAAAGGTGAAGCTTCCATTACTTCTGAAACCTTGCACACCGCATATGCTGCACTTAGCACACCATCATCAGTTCTCAGACACGATCCATCCACAAACAGCACATGATCACTCTCAGGCAATGGCAAATCTCTTATGTCTGGTCTTGGTTTCGTGCAATAGTCAAGCACATCCAAACAATCATGATCAACATCATCTCCAACATTCACATTATCAGCATCTGGTAACAACGTTGCTGGATTCACATTCACACATCTCTCAAGAGTCACATTTGATGCTCCCAGAATGATTTTCTCATATTTAGTCAGCCGACTATGTGACATGTACTGAGTCCTGCTTCTTGTCAAAAGAATTGCCACATCATGAGGTACGAATACCCTTACAGGATATCCCATTATTATACTCTCACTCTGTTCCAAGCTCCTGCATGTAGCAGCTACCGCTTTCAGGCAACCTGGCAAACCCACAGCTACAGGGTCAAGTGTCGATGAGAAGTACGCAATCGGCCTTCTCAGTTGTCCGTGCTTCTGAATTAACACTGAAAGTGCACACCCATTTCTCTCACTGCAGTACAACTCAAACTCTTTCTCATAGTCTGGCATTCCCAAAGCAGGGGCTTCACACATTCTGCTCTTCAGCTCTTCAAATGCCGCCATTTGTTCCCCATCTAGTTCTAATGGGTCTCTCACTTCACTTTTGGTCAGTTTAATCAGTGGCTTTGCTATCAGGGAGAAATTACTTATCCACTGACGACAATAACCCACCATCCCCAAAAACATCCTCACTTCTCTTTGGGTCTTCGGGGCTCTCATTCCTCTGATAATTTTGATCCTGTCATCGGTCACTTTTCTCAGACCCTTTTCAATATTGTGTCCAAGATAATGCACCTCTTTCTTGCAAAACTGCAATTTAGCTGGAGATACTTTTAACCCTCCATCTGCCAGATGATTCAGTAAAGCTATGGTATCTACTTCACAAGCTTCACGTGTCTTTGATGCCACACGTAAGTCATCAATATACTGCACTAGCACTGAGCTCTCAGGCATGATCAAACTCTCCAATGACTTTTTCAACAACTGATTGAATATCGAAGGACTCTCTGTATACCCCTGTGGGATACGACACCATGCTAAAATACGCTGGCCAAACCGGAATGCAAAAATCGGCTGGCTGTCATGATGCAATGGAATTGAAAAGAACGCATGACACAAATCAATCACTGTGTACCACTCAGCATCATGAGGAATCTGATACAAAATCACTGAAGGATTTGGCACAATGGGACAACATGCCACCACAATCTTGTTAACTTTTCTCAAATCCTGTACAATCCTGAACTTTCCATTAGGTTTCTTCAGCCCCATTATCGGTGAATTACACGGGCTACTCAGTAACTCTCTCAAAACACCCTGTTGAATCATCTTGTCAATTATAGGAGTTATTCCCTCAATTATTTCCGGTGTCAATCTGTACTGAGGAATATTAGGATAAACAATCCCCTCTTTCACTGAAATCTTCACTGGATCTACATTATTCATCAATCCCACATCTTCTCCGGTAAAATCCCAAACTTCTGTTTTCACTGTGTGTCTCAACTCCTGAGGCAAATCATCTGGATTAAACACAGCATATGTACCAACAATCTCACTCTCTCTATTATCTAGAGTCATCCGGTACAAAACATCCTCATCTGGTGTCTCAAAAGCTATTCCATCCGGAGTACAAAACATTGTACAATTCATTTTGCACAACAGGTCCCTACCTAACAAATTCACTGGACTGGTGTCACAGACAACAAATCTGTGCATGTCTGAAAATTTCCCTATTCTCACCCTTACTGGTTCGGTAAGACGAGTCTTAATCTGTGTATTTGCTACACCAACTACTTGGATTGCTTCGTCCGAGAGAGGAAAATTTCTAATATCTGCTGACCTGACAGTTGATCTCGTCGCTCCTGTGTCTACCAAAAAAGTAACACTCTCCCCATTTATTTTCCCATCTACAAATGGTCCTGCCTGGTCTATTTCTAGAGTTGCACCAAGTATGCACTCTTCCTCCTCTCTTCGGCACCGTCAATAGTCCCCTTCAGACTCACTCCCCTCATTCTTTAACCAGTACTGCTGTACCGGGTTAGAACGCCTCGGTTTGTTTACCTGCTCATCATTGTAGAATCCTGAGTCCTGGTTATACTTTTGGGACCCTCTATTCTGCGGCAAGGGCGGTTTTGGCTCTTGACTCTGCTGTCTGACAACCTTCTGCTGTTGCTGCTGTTGATTACACCCCTCGTTCTGCACCTGTTGATTTAAGGGTTTACTTTCATTACTCACTAATGGTGGATTGGTACACTCGGATCTCCAATGCCCCAATTGTCCACAGTTGTGACAAGGGAACTTTTTCTTTGCCTCCTCTAAATTCGCCTTTCCTTTTCCTGCATATCTGGGTCTAATTCCTGGATTATTTCCCTGTTCCATCAACTGTGCTTCTTGCCTTTCAGCAACTTTCACTTGTGCCCACACTGCTTTCTCTTTCAGCTTCCTCTGTTTTGCCTCAATCTCATCACTGAAGTACTTTGCATGTCTCAGGATTTCATCAATCTTCTTACTCTGCCAGTCAACCGTGTGCTCACGTATTCTCTCACTAATTTCAGGTCTCAGGCCATATACAAACCTGTAAACAAAATGACTCAAATCCTTACCACCCAGGTGTTTGTCTCCACTGAACTGTTTAAAAGCCAGTATCAGCCTTTCGTAAAAATCCTGAACTGATTCTTTCGTTTCCTGATGTGTTCGATCTATCTTAACTCAGTCTGTCTCTTTCGGGGGTACTTTACTTTTCAGGAATACGATTACCTGATCATATTTCCTCATGACCTCTGGATCTGGTGCTCCTGTTTTCGGATCTCTTGGATACTCTTTAGCAGGCCAATCTACAACTATTTTACATTCAGCCCACAAGTCTGCTGGAACAATTATATCAAACAGACTATTCAGGTCAATCCACAGCACTTTTGACAACTTCACAAACCTGTCTACCTGCCTATACCACTCGACGGGCTTTTCTCTCAGTCGAGGGAAATCATTTGTAAATGATAAAATATCCTGTCTAGTCCATGGGACATGTATATATCCTCCTCCAGGAATCTCTCTCATAGGATAAGCATCCACTGTTTTCTCTTTTTCTCTCACAGGAAAAGCTGAATAAGTCCTGTCCACTGAATCTTCCCTTTTCTTGTACCACCTATCCTTCCACTTTTCTACATCACCCCATTTTCGCAATAAAGCAATCATTTCCTTAATCTGTCCTGTTCTGCCAGCACCATTTAGATTTTCAATATCCTTGTCAGAGAAATCCACCCTGTAAGGCTTCTGCAAACCTTTCACTTTATCCATGTCAACTCCCTGTTCACTCGCTATTGCTCTTAACCTTTCATGTATATTCTTAGCCCTCCAGGTGATGCTTTTGCACATAAATAACAATTCTCCATCATGATGGTTTTTTAGTATGTCTGTAGAAATTGTCCCTGCAACAAGCTCCTCCAATTCCATGCGTAACCTGGCTACATCAATTGCCTGTGAATCTTTATCCTTCTTTTGAAGAACTTTCAACCAGTCATTCAAATCTTCAGCTGTTATTTCAGTAGATTTTTTCACTGCACCCACTTGTTCTGTCATCCTCTGTGGTTCCAAAATTGTTCCTCCCAAACAACCAGTATTCAATCCTGAATTAGACTGCACATCTAATCCTCCACTACATGTGTCATGTCTCGACGGCCTTGAATCATTTCCTCCTGTTCTCACTCTTGATTCCTCCAAAGTACAAGTACCAATCAAACCATTCCCGACAAAAGGAACTGTCAAATTATTTTCACCCATTCTTTGTTTATCAAAAATAGGCACAACCGGACCAATAGTTACAGGCACTGTAACTGCTTCAAGATTTTTCGTCAGCTCACGAATTTTCTCAGTCAGCTCATGTGGTTCTGGCTAATTCTCTTGTTTTCTCTTCACTGACTCGATTCTCTCTCTCTCGCTCTCTCTCTCTCTCCCTTTCCATGAAAGAGCTACTATTTTTCAAATCAGGTGTCACAACCTCAGTTTTAATAATTCACAAAGTATCTCTTACAGGAGTAGAAACTGGCGTACTCTCTTCTGGTTCTGGTCTATACGGAGTTGGTCTCTTGTAAATCATGTCATCCAAGACCTCATCCTCATATTCAGTAACTCCGTATCTTCTCACTTCCGTATCAGGCACCTTTTTTGCACCTTTCCTCCCTTCCGCTTCATCAACAGTCCTCATAGGATATAATCCCTCTGACATACTAGCATCTCGCCATCTCCTCATTCGATCATGATGAGTCTCACGATCATATTTCCTCCCAAAAAAGGACCTATAATTGCCTCTACTCCTCTGCTTTTCTCGCTCATGCACCTCATCTTCCCATTCCACCAACGCCTCAAACTGTGTCGGCCTTGGTCTAGGCTCTAGACACATCATCTTCTCTCGTAAATTTCTCAACACGGCCAGATTAAATGAACCATGTTCCGGGAATGCTAAGACACCATCGTCCTTAGTATACTTAGCCCAGTTATCTAACCATATACAGGTATGATACCCATATTTCGCAACCATGAAGGATGCAGGATTTCTCGTTGGAGGTAGCAATTCACCTTCTCTAGTTATCACATTCTTATCTTTGTCGAACCACCTTTTTATTTTACCGAACAAAGATTTTTTCTTCCTTTCCTCAGGTTGGTAATACATCTTAACGTTTACCAATATTCTCTAGTCCCTTCCGTAACTGTACGATCTTTTGTCCAATACCAGCGCGACTTACACCAACGCACCAATCCTGGAGCGTCTACGTCACTCTGTACTCCTTCCAATCCCTGCGCGGCTCACACCAACGCACCAATCCTAGCGCGAGCACTATTCTGAGTCACTATCCAATCACAGCGCGGTCTGAATGACGTCAACAGTCGCTGCAGTCGCTGCTCCTGTCTCCTGTCACTCGTCTACCCCTCCTTTACAAAGTCTTCTCAGTAGACTTCGTTTCAAATTCTACAAAATCTATTAGTTACAACATATAAACATCTCCATTGTCTGCTTCGCTAACCACAGAACAGTAAAGAAAATCTTTCTCACAAGAATCCCGCTTCTCTCTAGAACAGCGCTTACCTCTGCTCCACCACGGAATAATCACTTTCGTTGACACAGTAGCACATCCCTCTACTCTGCCCCTCTAACATGCATCCATTAACTGTTTCCTCTAGGACTGCTCCAAAGAGTCTTACAATCAATTAAATGCTCATACATTCACGCACTTTCATACCAGAAAATGTAGCACATGCACACAGAATCCTGCCTTTCCCGAGAACAGCGAACAATCTGTCCCGCTACAGAATTATAACACACGTTAACCAAGCAGCTTACCTCTGCCCAGTCCTTCAGACAAGCTCAGAGAATACCTATTACTCCTCCTGCGATAAGCTTTAACGGCGAACCTTTCGGATCCCTGGGACTTAAAACCAGAGTTTCACAGATAACCCTTGCTACCATACACACTCCTTTTATACCGAAAATATATCTCTAATAGTAACACACGACGATGTCACTGATTCCGAACCCAGACAATGTGACGCGCAACTTCAATTGTCACACGTTTTTCCCCGCATACGTACAGGGCCAACAATCCCGTTTTTCCCGAGAGCAGCACTTACTTCCCTCTGTCCTACTACGGAACTGTCACCAGCTCCCAAGTTCCAGAAGCCGCACACACTACATAGAACTCAACACGACGACCTCAACATATAGTATTAGTACATATACCAACATCAATCAATAATCAATAAATCAAAGCCTATGTACAAGCAATCTAATCAGATCAAGACAATGATCATAACCATCATACTGCTACCAGGAAACTGCTGCAGATCGGCGCATATATATTCTCCCAGCTTCCACGGACAGAGTAAATCTACAGTCACACGCGCAGTCACACATCATACGCTAGGGCCCATGTCACCAAATTCACGCTATTACTCTATCCTCACTAAATATAGGAGAGAAAACCTAAACCAACCTGCATCTACAATGAGGTCAATGCGACCATAATGTTATTGCCTTGAGTCATGATTTTTAAACATAAGAAATACATCTGAAAACTCAATAAATGTACAAAAAATAAACACCCGACATAGTAGTTCAAACAAGAGCTCATTTATCTAAAATTAGTTTAAAAATAAAATCAATCATTAGCAAAATCGTTATTCTCATAATTACCTATTCTAGCTAAATGGGACAGGTCAGGTCTCTCGGTAAAGTCTCTCGAGCTGCCGTCCTCAGCATGAAGTCCAAACGCGAAGACCGCAAGGAACGCAATGAATGTAAAGAGCGCAATGAACATGGACCCTCTCTGGTCTAACATTTTTAAAGGAAAACTAACAAATCAAGTAACAAATACATGTTTAATATCCGTTGAGCCACCGAGCAGATCGAGCAGGAAAGGAAGTCTTTAGATACATTTAGAAAATCTCTGCTCAGGAAAAATCACAAAAATAAAAAGACAGAAGAAGGAAACTCGAGTTTGCAAATGTTTCTTTCGAAGACGCTCTTCCTTGATATCTCTAGCAGAGCCACCGCAGCATTGTCATTGTTCATTGTGGCCTTATCCTTGTCCAAGGCAATTGGACTCACGCCTAGAGCTGCTGTCCTCACGGAAAACTTTTAAACCAGGCAAAGGCTGTGGTCAGGTGACTCTCGACCATGTTCAGCAAGGCCCTCTCATCAAAATTCGATCACTCGAGTGCAGGCTGTAAAAGGCAGCCATCTTTTTCTAGGCCAAAACGGACTATCTTAATTAAAAGAGACAAAAACAACGTTACCACATCATAATGATTGTACAGTGTTAAACCCCTCTAATACCCTTATGTGTATGTACTTATCTAGCCCTCTGCAACACAATAAAGCATTAGTACACGTTATTTTAAACGCACAAAACACAAAACAAATAGCATTTGTGAATAAACCGCACACTATTATTAAGCAACATAAATGCATCCCACGTGTAGTCTCTCTCACATTAGTAATATTAGTTAATCCGGACAAAACAAACTATTTATTAGTCCTTTTAAATTAGTTATTTTAAATCATAACATATAAACGAAACTGAAGCTTAAAACTCGATAAATTTTCAACAGAAAACTCTGCTCCAGCACTACCACTTGGTAGATGGTAGGGTGAGGAGGGACTGCAGTGCCTGTTGGCCCAAGTGAGGACATTTCTAGGCACTATCTTTCTTTTTTATCTGCCCCTGATGATTGCTTCAGGAAGTCTGGTGACAACCACGTTCAGCCATTTTACACCATTATTCCCTTGATTTGGATAGTTATGCTTGGAAACAGAATGATTGCTTCCTGCTGTGAGAGCCATCACCGTACACAAAGGCTCTCTGAGGAACAGTCAGAAAATGACATTTAAAAGAGAACCCAACCCAAACCAGTTTAGAAGCCTACATTCCCAGCTTGGAAGAATACCTAAATTACTCTAGTATCTTCCATTTCCATGTTTTTCTTCAGCACGAAAGACAAAGTTGGGGCCCAGTCACCCCTGTCTGTCCTGTGGTTTCATGAACTGGGCCTGATAGCCACCCCTTGCAAATAATTATTCATAGTTATATTTAACTAATTTGTTACCCTAGGAGGCAATATTTAACGTTTTCCCTGTTTTTTTAGTTTATTTTTGCTGCTATTCTCCTTCGATTTTCTTAGGTCCCTATTATTTTTAAGTTTTTGATTGTGATATATGTTTGCATATTTGTAATGGTTGAACTGTATAGGAAGTACACTGTATAATCTAATACCAGGTTTGTTTTCATGGTGTCTATTTCTGTACGCATGCAGGTGTGCATGAGGCTGGTGCTTAATTAGTGTTGAATGTTCTGTTGAAGGTGTATGCATTTGGGGATTTAAAGGTCTCTTGACTTGTGTCCCCCCATGTTTGCAACACTCATTTATGGCTTATATTGCATTTCATCTGTGCTTTGCTCATAATAATTAATTGTATTCGCATAATTACTGTGGCTTTTCTACCTTATTTTTTGTGAATTGCTTCATGAGTATTTTGTTTTTACTTGATGGGTTAGTAAAATGTTCTTTTCAAACTATTTGTGTTTTTGCCGCCTGATGATCAAAACGTATTTTTGAAGCAGGCATTTACAGACTTCCTAGGTTTCAGGTTGCTTATTTTCCCTCTTATATTTCTGTGCTGGGCGTGGTTATGTAAATATGATAAATGCTGCAAGACTAAGGGCCAGATGTAGGTGGCCAAATAGCGATCGGTAACGCTGAAATTAGCAGAATTCCAGCGTTACCGATCGCTATTTGGCTACGAGCAATGTAGGTGAGTTTAAACCTACTAGCAAAATAAGGAATTGCAAAATTGAGATTCCTTATTTAGCTCTTGCATTTAAGGAATCGGGAATTGCGATTCCTTAACTGCAATGTAAGTAGCACAAAAGTACGTGCACTTTAGCCTTAAGGAATCGCTAATTACCACCAACTTCAAGTTGGTGATAATTAGCGATTTCCTTTAAAATAACACTTTTTTGCTTTTTTTAAAGTGCCATGTGGCACACATTCATGCCCTAGGGCATGTATGTGCACCACATGTGCACACATGCACATTTCAGGGGTGCAACAGTGTGTCCTATTGACACCCTGCCACCCTTGAAAAAGCGTCTGCTATTTGCCATTCTTTAATACCGAATCGCTAATAGTGAATATCTTCCCATTCATTCCTATGGGCCTCCTAGCCCATAGGAATGAATGGGTAGGTATTTATTATTAGCTAATCTCAATTTGGGATTCGTTATTTAGGAATGTTAAGGAATCGCTAATATTTTAGCGATTCCTACCTACATTCAATTTTGCGAGTCCTTAATAGTGAATCGGTAAAATTCGCTATTAAGGACTCGGTATTTCAGTTTTACCTACATCAGGCCCCTAGTCTCTCGTAATCAACATTGTCTGTCATATGCCCCAGTATGCAGTTTGCTTTCTGGGGTTGTATTGTGGACTTTAAGGTCATGGCTGACCCGGGAAAAATCTGTAATCACAATTTTTACTGATGATAGATTTGCTCTGTCGATGTATGAAAGGGATTAGAAAGGATTTTCATGGTTCAATCTTTTTTACGTCATCAGTACCATTGTGTGTCTAAGGGTAGCTAAGTGACCAATTTCCACTCAAGACTCAGGGCCAGATGTATGAAGGCCCAGTATTGCGATTTTCTAATTGCGAATCTTTGCGATTCTCAATTAGAAAATCGCAAAACGGAAAGCATGAAAGTGTGTTTAACACTTTTAGCGATTCCTTGTGGATCGCAAATGACCTACCTTATTAATATTAATGAGGAAGGTCGCAATGTGCAACCCTCTAGGAATCACAAAAATCACAGGGATGGGGCCTGCTGGGCTCAGCAGACCACCATGTCTGTGATCACTTCTAAATAAAGCAATTCTTTCTGTTTTAAATGCAGCCTGTTTTCCTTAAATGATAATGGGATGCATTTAAATAAAAGAAATGAAAAGTTTTCTTTTAACTTTTTAAGAGCAGGCAGTGGTCCGTGGAACCACAGCCTGCTCTTAAAAATGATTTTACTAACATTCACAAAGGGGAAGGGGTCCCTTGGGGCCCCTTCCCATTTGCGAATGGGTTACCACCTACTTGAAGTAGGTGGTAAAATGCTAATGTTTTGCGACCGCATTCACGGTCACAAAACATTCATGCATACCGTCTGGATTCACTATTTCAAAGGGATGCCCTAAACACGCCCATTCCAAATAGCGAATCGCAAACCCATTTTGCGATTCGGTAACTTGTTACCGAATCGCAAAATTGGGTTTGCTGCACCAGAATCCATCCATTTGCGAGGTACAAAATGCATGATGCATCTGGCCCTTAATTTGTTTTCCAAGATATTATGAAAAACTTTTTAACGCTATGCACCAATTCAAAAGATGATTCGAATTTGAACTCGAGAATGTCAGGGATTTAGATGTCTTATGCCTGAAGCTATACCCTTTTACGATTCAAGAGTGCCTAACAATTCAATATTTAAATTTGAATACATCTCATCTGTAGCATCCTCCCCAGCCTGGGAGCATGCAAATGATTTCACCACATACAGACCTCTGGCTTGCACGTCTTTATTCCTCAGCATGTAGTCTCACTCTTTTCTCTGATTCTGTCATAACCGTTAACAACCACACCTTAGTAGGTCCCAGCAAGTTATGGACTTCCTTTATTAAGTCCACCCAAAACTGCATCTCCCCCTGTGTTAAATAAAAAGTACAAACAACAGTTATATTATATTTGTTTGTTGATTTGACTAGATGCTTGTACTGGTTGACAAAATTGAGTGACATGAAGTGGTTGAGATGCACTCTGTCCAGGCAGCGATGGGTCAGGTTCTGATGCTTGATCTGAACTGTCAGGTGGGATGGCCTCATTGGTAGGTGTAGGAGCTGAGGATTGCAGGGGTAGGTGTTTGAAATATGATGAGTCCTGTGTGATGGATTGTCCAGGATGATCTGCAGTCACCATTTGTCCTTTGCACGTCACAACTCTCAGAGGATCGACAGCACACAGGGTCTCTGTTTTCCTGCCTTCGCCTCACCAGGACTAAGTCACCTTAATTGAAGACTGTCTCTTTGGCACTCCGACGCTGATCGACGTTGGTCTTCAGCTTCCACTGTCGAGAAGTGTTGGTGACAGGAACATTTCAGCACTCAAGGATCGATCTGCTGTCCATTGTGGCAGTTTGGTTCCGATGGCTCTCCCAAATAGCAAGGTGGCAGGACTCTCACCTGTTGTGCAGTGAGGAGTTGAACAATAAGCATGGAGGGCTTAACATAGGGCTTGCTTTAATTTAATCCCTCCATGGATGCTCGCTGAATAACCCTTTTGAGGGTACCCATAAATCGTTCCACAACCATTTGCTAAAGGTCACAGAAGTGTACTCTTTCGATGCTTGATATTCTCTGAACTCTTTGCTGTTGAACGGCAGACC
This sequence comes from Triturus cristatus, assembly GCF_964204655.1. Classification (NCBI taxonomy): domain Eukaryota; kingdom Metazoa; phylum Chordata; class Amphibia; order Caudata; family Salamandridae; genus Triturus; species Triturus cristatus. The sequence continues at coordinate 967,993,554 of NC_140589.1, forward strand.
ATTGGGAATAGTGGGGATACCCCACTCTGCAAAGATGTTATCCAGCCTCTCAAAGAACTTATCATGGGTTGTTGATGATAACTCCTCTACCATAAGATGATGTCTGTTTCCTTGGGGCTCAAAGAAATCAACTCAACAGAGTTATTCCCGGTAACATCCTGTGAAAACAGTGCGGAGTTAGGTAAGCATGGTGCAAATAATTAAACTGGGTGAACTCCAAACGAGCATTATGGGAAACCCGCTTTAAATGTGTTAGAATCGAATCTACCATTATCCCGTCCCCCATGACGTATACCATGTTGTGTTAGCATTCATGTAGTTATTTCATATTGATTGCTATTGCAAATATGTGTGTGTCCAGCCTTTCCTAATGTTGTGCAGGCTAAAGTTGGCATCTGAGACGCCATTTTCCTCTCTGTAGTCCCCATGTTAAGCTGTAAGCAAAACCTGGCCTCTGTGCCCCCGCTCTCTGCTTGCCTCATCAGAAGCTGCTGTTCAGAAACTCCCTCTTATCTCCTTCAAGGTTGGAACCCAGATGCACGAAGAGAATAGTTTATTCAGCTTTGCCTGCCTATCCCTGGACATAGTTATGCTCCCACACTAGAGAGATCTGAGACCGAGTAAGACGGCCTTGGGAGCCTGATAAAGTGTACCCATTCCGCAGGTAGTAGCTCATCCCTCAGTGCCTTCTTTGTTCAGTTTGTTGCCCAAGCAGTATTTTTCCATCAGGGGCGGGTTTTTAAGAGGTGTTGGAAAGCTTAGTTTGTGTTACCAAGTGTTCTGAGGCCGGTCCCTCGACAGCTATCCCATGAGGCTGGTCAGACTGGGCTCTACTGTAATGTATTCACTAATAAAGGTGTTAGATTGTATTCTCCACTGTTGTCCCGACTCTTCATTGCTAGGAAGGCCGAGAGGTGGTCGGTGGTGACCCGGGTGGCCCATTTTGGGTCACTTCCTTCACATGTTTGAGTGTCATCTCCCACTGTTTAGAAGTCAACACAGTACCCAGACAAACATCCCACCTGAGCTTGCTCAGCAGTGCCATAGACACATCAGCCACTTGTAACTCTGCATAAATCACTGTGACAGCTCTGTGAACCAGTCTGTGTGTCAGCATACACTGCAGTCCAGCATGAACCGCAGGGGCCTCCTGTCCCACCTTCCAAATATTCCTCACCTCAAAATCAAAGCATCAGAAATTGGCCAGCTCCCAAAATGATGCTGTTCTGCAGTTCCTGAAAGGAGCGCAGGGTCCTGGCAGTGTGAAGGTCCCTGAGGCAGTTCCCACCTGCCTCATGCCGCGGTGCGGGGTCATGGGCATTCAGCAGAGCCCATACCCGGCCATGCTCCACATGGGCAATTGAGGCACTTATGGTGGTGCACCACGCGGTGGATGATTAAATCTACACCCACTTAGCAAACCATTATGAAATGGTTTGCCTTACTGCAGCCTCTGCATGTTTGGCCAACAGCTGGATATTTTTCTTCATGTGGATGTGAAAACCCACATTGGAAACAGAACATTTCATACTTTGTAGACAGCAACTTGCACGCATCTACTAAGTGTTTTTCCTTACTCTTCATGGCCATTGATGATTCACTTTTCGCCATTCCACCTTCCACGCCAGCAGCTTATCTATCCTCTCTTCAACGGCCCTAGTGGCCATTAGTACTTTCTGTACTTTCTCTAAGCTACGCGTCTCTTTCAACATGCATCTTCTGAAGGAGTCTGAAAGACAGCCATCGATAACTCAGAGACATATGGAATTCTTCATTATTAAATTCACTGAACTTGCAGTGTTTATCAAGTCTTTAAGCAAACTCCTCCATTGTTTTACCAGCTTGCTGTCGTACTTGATTGAAAATGTACGTTTCATAGTCGACGTTCGGCATCGGATTGAATTTGGCTTCCATCGCTTTCTGGATTTATCAGTATGATACTTCGTTAGCTTGTGATATTTTTTTACTCCATCACTGGCAAGGTTCTTTAAGTACTTAATTATTTTCTTGTCATCTACCTCTTCTAGGGCATCTATAAAATCATTGAATGTCTTGATCCATTTATTCCATCTGGCGCTGATATTCTGGTCTTCACCGTGTTGAATGGTGGTTGTGGTTTCAGAGACACAGCAGCATCGTACTTCGCGATCTTCTCTACTGCATTTAAGAGTATATGCTGTTCAGGTGACGGAAGCTGTTCTTCTGGGCTGGTATCTCCTGCAAGCACTGGCCGCATGCTTTGACTTTGGTCGTAATGCCCGATCGGAGGTTGTAAGGCGCCATCTTCTTTTTTGACAGTAAGTGATGGTTTTGTGTCTCGTGTTTGCTTGTCACTGCTTCAGCTTTTTGCATTGTACTTGGCTGTGGCTGCCCCTAGCGTTTCACTTTGTATCTATGATAGCTCTGTGTTAGGCTTTAGCACAGTATCTCACTTTTTGGCCTTACCAGTGAGTTTCTGGTGGGCTTTTCAAATGTGCTCCTCTGCAGGGCCTTCAACTTCTTCGAGAGCTTTATGTGAGCACCAACTTCAAACTGCTTCTCAGTGAAATAGGTGCATGTGGCACACACAAGGAGTTTGCTGTAGTGTTGCAAACTTCCAAAGAGCGCAGTCTTGTTTCTTATGGGCACAGATCATGCACTTGTCACCACTTGTAGTGTTCTCCCTAGCCATGGGGCAAGCAAATAAATATGCCACATATGGAGCCCTTGATTGTACATCTTTATTCCTCAGCATATAATCTCACTCTGTTTTCTACTTATGTGATAACCATTAATACCCACACCTGAACACCTCCCAGCCTTGAACGCCTCGAAGGAAAGATGGCGGATGCGTGCGCATCCGAGTGAGCAGCAGAGTCGAGCTTGCTGCTAGACGCTCTCACCTGTAGCTGCTGTTGCTGAGTGCTCGCTCTCCCTTCTTTCGGTGCGAACGGAGGTGCGGGGAAGATTTCAGGTGCCTACGGTGTGGTTCACGAGTATGCGGCAGGTCTCTCTATCCAAATATCATTGGTTTCTTCAAGCTGCTTGGCGTGTGGTGACCGTTACTACAGGGCAGCTACTGAGGTGGACTTATTTGGACGCTGAACAACGGTTTTGCTGGACTCGGGACCCCTCGTTAAAACTAGGCGCCACAGACGGCTGGAAAAAAACTGAAGAAGCATTGGAGAAACGAGCATATAGACGGGAGCCAGTTATGGGACCTAAACCAACAACCCGGGCAGTGGCGGCGGCTGCAACAGCCACTGGTAAGCCGGGTAATCATGGGATTGTCCTAAATACACCAAAAAACGTCTCTGAACCTGTACAGAAGGACAGTATCTTGAATAATATTTCGGCTGATCCTGCCACTGCTACTCCACACAAGCCACATATCGCTGACCAGATGCATGCTGGGAGTTGTAGTGCTACTCCCGCTAAAAAAATACCTGGTATGTTTAAAAAAAAGAATAAGGCATTGAATAAGGCATTGAATAAGGATAATCTGAAGGTTAAATTGAAAGTGAACACTACTGGTGACTCATTGGCTAACCCGGAACCTCTTTCAATACATCTGAGTGACAATCCTCCTGACAATTTTCTTGTGGCTGTCAGTGACAGTACGAATGTGGAGGGATCGACTCCTCTCCCCTCCTCCGGTAATGAGGCACCCCTGGTAGTGCAGACTGTTGTCTCTGATTCTGAAGATGCTGCTAAAAAGGATACAGCTATAGTTCAGGGGCTACCGTCAAAATCTCAGGGCATGTCTCTGGGCATGTCTTCTGATATCATTGCTGACTCCATTGCTGGCTCCATTGCTCATGTTAACCCTCAGGAGGTGGTTGATAACATCGGGGACACGCACTCAGTTGACGCCGCGGGGAATTTTTATTCAATGTCGGATTTATCGGCTGAATTGGAGTTGGAAAGTTCAGATCAGGATGGGGATGGGGATGGGGAGTGGAGAGACGATGCTAGCACTTCTAGCCTAACTGCTGGGGTTCAAGAAAAAACTAGCTTCTCTACTGAAGAAGGGTCAGTTAATGGTGACTCTCCTTCTGCTCGAATGGAGTGGGAGGGTGAGGAAGATACTGTCCTTAGGGGGGGCTCCTCCCCAGTAGACTTAGAAGCTGTCAAGAACCAAGGCTCTCCTGCTATCATCTCTCCTTCTGGGAGTACTCATGCAGATCTACATGATTCGTCGCAGAGCTCTCAGACATCTGGGGTTACTTTAGATATGCTGTATCAAGTGATAGTTCAACACCGGGAAGAGACCAGAGCTGAGAACCTGCGTACGCAAGGGGCATTACGCAAGTTCCAAAACAACTTAAGGAGGGTGATAAAAACATGCAATGAAAAATCTGTTAGAGTACAGGAGGCTGAGGGGAGGATCTCCGCTATTGAAGATGCTTTAACTCAGCAAAATTCCCAGCTCTCCACTTTGGTTAATTCAAAGGAGGACTTTAATTGTTAGAGAACAGATCGAGGCGCAACAATTTGCGCATTTTGGGTATCCCCGAAGGAAGCAAGGGGACCAATATCAGACAGTTTATTATAGAGCTCTTTACTGAAGCTTTTCCGAAGCTAACCCAGTGGCAGTGGGACCGGGAGCTTCTCAGAGTACACAGGTTTCCTTTTCAACCTAAGAAGACCTCTGGTCTGGCCTTTAACAACCAATCAAGAGCTATTCTGATCTCTTTGAACAATTTTTTAGCGCGTGAACTGTATGATCTTGCCCAGCCAGATCGTAAACGAAGGGGAAAGGGTCTGGACTTCTTTGTCCGTCCTGACTATTGTCATTATACTGTCCAACAACGCTGGCAGCTTCGCCAACTTATACTTTCATTTCAGGCAAAGGGAGCCCAAGTTTTCCTTCTTAACCCCTCGAAACTTAAGGTTATATTCAAGGACAGAACTCATTTTTTGACTTCGGCGAGCGTAGCAAAATAATTTTTATCCAAGATGTGATGCTTTAACTCTAGATGGACTTGTTTTCGATTGTTAGACTTAACCACTGGGGGTTTACTTTGTTTATCTATCTGCTTGGCTCTATGATTTTTCTTTCTCCCGTGGTTAGGCCTTTTTTTTTTTTTCCAAAAACATCTTTTGGATTTCTGTTTAGCAGATGAGAGTACGCAGCGAGACGCATTATGCTTCTCAGACCATCATTATTAGGGACTGTTCAGTCACTTTGCCTTTTTTGGGTGGGGTTGAGGGGGGATCTGGAAACTCGGGGGAGGGGGGAGGGCGGGTTTGGTGGTGGGGCAAGTAAGCACAGGATTATTGCAGGCAACTTGTATTGTAGTTCAGTAGGGGAAGACATGGATGCTTTGTATTATCAGATAGGTTTAAGTTTCGTTTTCTTGTTAACTTTGAGGTATGTAAAGAGTGGGGAGAAACGACAAACCAACAAAAAAGAAAAAATTCTCAATGGTTAATTTAAGAGTATGCTCTTGGAACATTTGCGGGCTGAATAATAAGCAAAAGAGGGGTATATGTGCTCACATTATTCAAAGCATGCGAATAGATGTCCTCTGTCTGCAAGAGACAAATTTGATATGGAATAATAGAAAATGTTTTAATGATCTGGGATTGCATCTTGTCGGATGCACGAGTCAAGGAGTTACTACTAGGGGAGTGGCAGTTCTTATTACAATGGGGTTAGGGTCATGCAATCGTGTCAAAACTGATCAGTATGGAAGATGGGTCATAATTGAACTTTCTTTAGATGGCAAACAGTTGACTATTTGCTCTGTATATGGCCCTAATTCTGATGACCCTGACCTTTTAAATTTTTTAAGTATAGAACTAGCTAGATGGCCCACTCCACTAGTACTGTGCGGGGATTTTAATATCCATATTGACTGTGATGTTAACATAAGCTCAGAGATTTCTTATCTAGGGCTTAAGAAGAAGGTCTACAAAGCATTAAAAGGTTTAGTTACTGAGTCTGGTCTTTCCGATGTGGGGTTTGTAAAAAGAGATATGACATTTTATTCAGCCCCTCATCAGAAAGTGGTTCGCCTAGATTATTTTTTTGTTTCCTTCGCACTTCTAAACAATATCACCTATGAGGTACTCCCCAGAATAATCTCAGATCACAACCCTATATTAATTGAGATTAAGCAAGGATTGGGTGTATCTCCGAAGACAAATTCCTGGAATTTTGAACTTAAACTTTTGGCCGATCCATTGTATATTGAACACATGTCCAAATGGATTAAACAATTTTTTGATAATAACCGTAGGACTGCCTCCACTCAAATGGTTTGGGATTCATTTAAGGCCGCGGTCCGGGGAGAGACCCTGTCATATTCTATTAATAAACAAAGGTCCTCTCGGGTCCTACTTGCTACCTATCAGAAGGCTATACTAGAGTGAGAGGCTAAATTAGTTTCCGCTATCATTGCTGCTCAAGATATTGAACCTATTAAATCAACACTTGCCATACATAAGTCTAGGCTCTATGAGGTCTTTGCCTCGAAACTGGCGGAGCAGGTCACAGTGTCTCATTCCCAAGTTTATGAAGTGGGGGAAATGACAGGGCGGATCCTGGCTAAGAGGCTTCGGCAGCAGGAAGTGTTTAACGCTGTGATGGGGAGATTCAGGGCGACTCGGGTCAAATATACAGTCTACCTGAAGAAATTTTGGAGGTTTTTCGCTTATTTTATAGTAAACTTTATACGGAGGAAAAATTGTCGTATTCATCGGAGTCCCTACTAAATTTCTGTGGGACTGATAATATCTCCAAGTTAACTGATGTTCAATCTGCAGCCTTAGATGTAGAAATCTCATGGGATGAAGTAGGGGCGGCCATTCTTTCACTGGCTACCGGGAAAGCTATGGGCCCAGATGGTATACCATTAGAGTTTTATAGAGTGTTCAGATCTCTTCTGAAACAAGACTTTCTCCAGACTTGTGTTGAGGCTCAAAATGCGGTCGCACCTCCATCTTGGAGCCAGTCGACAATCATGGCTTTTCTCAAGAAAGGTAAACCCCATCTTCTTCCTTCATCTTTTAGACCGATATCGCTTATCAATGCTGATAGTAAGGTTTTTTCAAAGATTTTAGCATCTCGTATTTCGGGGGTAATCTCTACAATAGTATCGCCTCTGCAGCATGGCTTTATTCCATATCGGGATACCTCGGATCATGTTAGGCGAGTAAATACTTTAATGGACCGGGCCGAAGTGATGAGGTGTGATCTAGGCATTACCCTGTTGGATGCCGAGAATGCATTCGACAGGGTAGCCTGGTCATATCTGTGGGAGATGCTAGCAATGAAAGGGTTTGGCCCACGGATTATCCTTGCTTTAAAATCTCTTTATGTATCTCCCACATCTTGCATAAAATTGGGCTCCAAAAAATCTCTTCCTTTCTCCATTTCTAGAGGTACTCGTCAGGGCTGTCCCTCTTCCCCACTTTTGTTTGCTCTTTACATAGATATATTTTTAAACAAACTGAATTCAGCATATGAAATACCACCAGTTTCTGTGGCCAATATCAATTATAGAGCGCTTGCCTACGCTGATGATATTATTGTACTTACAACTAATATCTTGAAAGCTCTTCCAGTGGTTGAGGACCTGGCTACCCAGTTTGGGGCCTTTTCTGGCTATAAACTGAACATAGCGAAAACTCAAAATGTATTTATAGGTCAGACTCCCCCCCCCATCGATTCCTTTAGTATCTGTAGCAACGTATTTGGGCATCCAAATTACATCCCCTGTATCAGATATTCCAGCTATTAATTTTAATCCGGTTCTTCAAAATGCAAATCTTACACTTGAACGGATTGATCATCTTCATTTATCCTTATTTGGTTGGAACAACGTGTTAAAAATGATTATTCTTCCAAAATTTCTTTACATGTTTCGATCTATTCCTCTTGAGCTTCCCTTGATTTTCTTTAAACAACTGGAAAGTTTGGTGTCCAGGTTTATATGGGGCTATAAAAAACATCGTAGGTCTTATAAAAAGATGATTTTACCAAAATCCAGGGGGGGGGGGGTGGGGAATTCCTCACTTTTTGTTCTATTATGTTGCTTCTGTTTTACAGTTTATTTCTCCATTGATTATTGGGGGAAAAGCAAGGATTCCTCGCGGTCACTCACCCCCAATATATGAGCTTATAATGGGAGAGGAATGTCGCGGCTGCTTTCTTAACAATATAGAACCAAGTTATTATAAAAAAATTACATTTAAGACGTTGAAAGCAGCCTTCGGGGTATGGAAGATAGTTAGGCATCAATTGGGTATTACGAAATTGTTGATTTATACACCTCTTTCTGCCTCTAAAATATTTCCTTCGGTTTTTCATGATGCAGTCATGTCTAGATGGCGAAACAAAGGAATTTGCTGTGTGAATGACATATGGCAGAATAGCCGGTTACTTACTTTCTCAGAGTTAACGGAAAGATATCATCTTTCAAATGCAGGATTATTTTAAATATTTACAGATTCATTGTTTTTTTTGTTCTTTGTCGATGTCAGAAGTGTTGGGTATTGTTTGGATTCCACTTATTGACAATCTATCTGTTAAACATCGAATTGGTTATTATTACAGAATCCTTTTGATTACCTGTGTAGATGATTTAGCTGCTCATGCAGCTTGATGGGCTGAGAGGCTAGGTACCAAGGCTATATGCCTAGAAGAATCAATCGCTTTGGCTAATACGGTTCTGGTCACTGGTAGATCACGTACTCAGCATTATATGGCTGTGTATGATCTATATTACACGCCCTTAAAAATTTCAAAATGGGCCGCGACGGCGGGAACAGCATGTAATAGGTGTGGTTGTCAGGCTGCAGACTCGATACATATGTTCTTTGCCTGTCCGCGGTTAGCTCCCTTCTTTGAGGCAATACAGGCTTTTTTGAATATAGTGCTTGGGTCTACACCTATTTTAACGGGGGAACTTGTTTTAATTGGTGTGAATTCGGATACGTTGCCAGAAGGAAAACAAGCTTTTCTATTTATATCTATGGCTTTAATTAGGGCTTGTATTACTCAAGAATGGATTAGCCCATCTCCTCCTTTATTTGAAGCGTGGAGAGCGCGCCTTTTAGCCTCTTATAACATAGAGGAAGCTATTTACAGAACAAAAGGCAAAAGGAAAAGGTGTTTTGGTAGGAAAATCTGGGACCCTATCCGGCAATGGATTCGGGGGGAGCTGGCATGAATATCATAATCTGTAAATGAATTTTTTTTGTATTGTTTCATGGCTATTTTTTTTTTATTTTATTTTGTTTGTTAATTTTCTTCCTCTGTATCTTGTACTGGTAATTCTTCTGTAGTAATCCTGTACGTCTTGCAAAATATTGCAAAATGATAATAAAAAATATAAAAAAAAAAAAAATGAACACCTCCCAACAAGTTATGTACTTCCTCTATTGAGTCCACCTAGAACCACATGGGTCCTTACACACAAAGTCTCACAAAACGACATCATCAAAACAGACCACTCGTTTATCAGTGCTAAAACCTACATTGTGATGCAAACTAATTGTTACAACATCTTGGAGTAAGGAACTTCTTTCCTACGTGTGTATCAACACATTCTTCTTATTAATTTGATACACCACTCTTTGTCTAGTTGACTACCGGAATGATTTGTGTATAGCAACTTCAACCCAAATGTTTATGCTATGTGATGTTAACTGCAGTATTTTTTCTGATGAACTGTGTTTGAGGTTTTGGATTCTTGCACGGTGGACAGTGGTAGGCCAAGTGAAGTTAGGTTTTATTTCGATATCGAAGTAACCATAAAAGTGCTTCACAAAGGAAGGACACAATATAAAAACATCTCAAAGCAGTATAGTACATACAAAATAAAAACCTCTAAGGTAACAGTGTACATGTACAACATGGAAATCAGGGCTGAATGGGTCACTGACATATCGCAAAAAGTCTCTGGCATCCCACTTTTGGGGTATCCTTTGCTCAGTGATGATACAGTCAAATAAAGTGCAAATGCTAAATTTGAAAGAGGATTGTTACAAAGTGACAATAAACACAATACTAAAAAGATTATTCCTAGGTTAAAAGAAACTTTCTCCAAGTTAAAATAATATTTTTGGGGTTTAAACAAACTACCCAAACTAAAACAACATTAGATTCCTTCTGCTAACCACACATTTTAAAAAGAAGCATCTGTTCATACAATTGAACGGGGAATCCAACAATGACAGATATTCCTAGCCGTGTCTGAGCTTCTAATGTCCTGTTGCCTAATGATTGTGAATAAAAACCGTTTGCTAAAATCAAGAGAAAATTTACAACAAAAGTAAAAAGCAAAAAGCTCTGGAGTGAGGATTCATCAAATGAGCACATCAGGATTTTAGAAGGGTCAGACTGACCCAGGGAAAAGCCCAAGTGCCATTGCAGAAAGCCTAGCCTAAAGCACATTAATAACATTCTATCCTAAGAGGGGTCAATCCACTCCAAATACGGTTCTAGACTGGACATGTCGCATAGAGAAGCACACTTCCTAATGGAGATTTTGGTACACTCATGGGCCTCTCTGAGGTTGTGTGTAGTTTGCCTGAAATACGTTTTTACCCAGGCCATATCATGTTTAGTCACAGTCTCAGGCTCATGGAATAGATGTGGCACAGTTAAAACATGGGATGTTCAGGGCTTTTTCACAGAACAGGCAACCTTTAACAATTCCCCTGTTAAAAGAGGCATGTGGTTTGATCCATTTCAAGCACCATAGGAGAATGGGGACCAATTTATTAGAATCTTCCACATAATCCACCCCAAGCTCCTGGTGCAGGATAAAAGTAGAGCAGGCTGGTGGAACACCCGTATTCTCCTGAACACTTTATTTTGTTCACCCTGAAAGGGATTTGGGTTAATGTATCCCCAGATGCCTGATCTGTACATTAAAACAGGGAGACACTTCCTTCTGTAAATCTCCAACAATGGGGCCACTTTTTGCCAATGAGTCTGGCCAGATTGAAGACATGACCTGTCAAACTAGCAAATTTCTGGTGGACTTTGGTGGTACAATATCCCCAGTTGCCCTTCACATCATCCACAATCCCCAGATGTTAGATGTCTTGAGTGAGAACAACAGGGTGACCTTGCAACCAGACACCCTGCATCATGATTTGCTTGGGATTACATATCAGTTCAGTTCATGAAGCTTTATTCGGTTCATAACATCTAATGACCATAAAAGCACACGGCAAAATGCAGAAATACGAAAAATACAGACAAAATAGAAACACATTTAAAAAGTCATACTTCTCCTGTAATAAATAGATTTACAGATAAAACTAGCAGTATAAAAACATATATCTGGAGAGTTCATATTAAAAAGCAACCTCATTGCATCTTCCATATTAGAAATACCATATTTTAAAAACATGGGTTTTAAAAATGTAATCCTTACATTCAAGAAGAGAGTGCAAATAAGCATAAAGTGCATGCTGCTTTGTTTTGAATGACCATCGCACGGGCAAAGGCCGACAGGGTACCTTTTTTGTTGGGGGAAGGCCACCAAGACATGTACCATTCCTAACCTTAATCTGGTTAAGACAAATCTGTGGGCTGGTCGGGTTACCATGTTCAGATACTGCTGGAAACCCTCGCTTACAATATATTTGTTATAAAGTTGAACAGTAGTGAGGGGACCAGTCCCAGCTAAACGTTTTTGGGTTCTAAACAACATAAAAGATTTTTTCATATCATGTTTGACAAGAACTCGGGGGGGACATGAATCTAGCAACAAGTTCAACCCAAAAATAGCCTGGTAGCTCTCAACAACATACTTGAGCCATGGGATTTTCATACAATTATCTAATTTGAGGCAATCTTTAATAACAAGTTGGTTGAACTCGGTCTCTTCCTTGGGCCAAATTGCTTGGTAAAGCGACAAAGGCCTAAATGAAGCAAGGTCACTCAAATAGGAGACCCCAACCTCTTTATGAATCAACTCTGTTGGGGCAGAAGCAGGTAGACACATTAATTTCTTGAGGAAGATGTTTTCTTCCCTCTGTAAGCAACCAACATTAGAGTAACCCCACAAACCTGCCCCATATAGGGCAATGGAGACACTTTTAGCCTTGTATATCTCCATCATGTCTCTGATTCGCCTATCCCCTATCTTTGCGGCGAATTTAAATATGCCATAAGAACTTTTGACCATTTTGGTCCTAACACTTGTTAAGTCCTGGGCCCAACTGCCATCACTCGAAAAAGTGACACCCAAATAGCAAAAATTATTTACTTGCTGCACTTTCCCACCTTCTACAAAAAAAGCATAATTCTTGCTAGTCTTGGCCCCGCAAATCATAGTGTGGGTTTTGCTTTTGTTTATCAGCAACTTCCTCTCCCCTATAAATTCAGAAAACCGGTCCATCAGACGCTGCAAACCAGTAGGTGTCCGAGATAGGAGCACAGCATCATCCGCGTAAAGCAGAACTGGCACACTAATCCCGGCAACCTGAGGTGCATCAGCCTTAATTGTTTTCAGGACGGTTTCCAACCTATTAATAAATAAAGTAAACAACAAGGGGGCAAGGACACAGCCCTGTCTTATTCCGCGTTTCACACTGAAGTTCGGGGTACACTCCCCGTTGACCCCATATCAAACACACGCTTGCATCTTATTGTATAATCTAGCAAGGAAGAAAATGATTTCCTTGGGGGCGCCTAATTCTAACAAAACTGACCAAAGGAGCGAATGGTTAACTAGATCAAAAGCGCTACTTAGATCGGCAAAGCAAAGATACAAATTACCATGCATAGCCTTAGTAAACTTGTCGATTAATAATTCTAAATTCAAGCACTGATCTAAGGTCCCACGGCCCTTTCTAAAGCCATATTGGGAGTTGGCAAGAATCCGTTCTCCTCAGCCCACGTTTCCAATCTAGACACCAGCACCCTGCTCATAATTTTCACAGATGAGTCCAACAGACTAATCGGCCGATAGTTACAGGCTGATGCCTTGTCCCCCTTTTTGTAAATAGGGACAATAATTGAATCTCCCCATGTGGGTGGAATCAAAGTGGTTACCGCTGCATTGAGGACCAAAGTAAGTATCGGTCCCCAAATCAGTGGTTGGGCCTTATAAACATCGATAGGGACTCCGTCGGGCCCCTGTGCCTTTCCCCCCTTGCTAGCTTTAATACTACATTCTACCTCACCTAAGGAGATGTCTAGTGAAATAATGGGCCATTGCCTTTGCTCATTGTCAGTCGGGACACTATCTTGGAAAATGGCTGAGAAATGGGACACCCAGGCCTCACTCCCCACATTAGAAGAAAGTTGGGGGATTTTATCATCTTGTAGGAAGGGGGAATTAATGGTAGACCAGAATAAGCGGCTGTCCAAGGTTTCTGCCGCCTGTGGTAAATTATCCCAAGCTTCCTGCTGTAGTTCCTTCTTCCTTCTAATAAGTGCCATTTTGTAATCGTATCGCAGAAGTGCGACTTGATTCTTATCCCTTGGTATAAGGGCTAAAGCTTGTTTAAGTTGGGAAAGAAGGGCTGTGCAAGCATGGTCAAACCAACCCTTACCCTTGCCTCTCGTACCCGGCTTGTTTCCTGTAAATATATTATTAATAGTCATGTTGATATTAATAAAATTAGTCACAACAAAGGTAGGCAAACACCCTGGTGTTAAAATAGCGTTAATGTCTACCAAGTTTTTAGATATGATTATGGGCACTACTACTGCAGATTTTTCCCCTTTCCACCTTAGCCTAGTCCCGTTTACTCTATGCGGCTCGATGTTAGCTAAAATTCTTGGCGCCGGCTGGTCTCTACACTTCCATGATTCGATTCGCATAGTAAAACAGTTATGATCGCTCAAATTAGAGGCATCCCTTATCTTGATCAGACAATGGGGCGCTAAACTAGATGAGACCAGAATGTGGTCGATGCTAGAGCTAGCGTTCCTCCCAGTGAATGTGGGAATAGAATAACCACTGGCCTCACCAGCTCTAAATCATAAGTTGCCATTACACTATTAATGGCCTCCCCATAGGCATTATGTGGGAAATGGGGCGTGTTCTCACCACTGTTATTTTGTACCCCACAAGCCCTAGAGGAGGACAAACCACAGGTTGTGGAATTAAAATCACCTAACCAAATAAAAGTAAAAATACATTTTGCTTCTGCTACAAGCTTCATGAGGGCACTATCAAGCTCATCTATCACTTTGTGCCGAGAAGTATTAAAAATATTGTTATAAAAGTTTATTAAAAGCACCTCTATGCCTTCTGGTAGTCGCACCCAGAGAATTTGGGAATGGGTTCCGACTGACAGATGTTTTACAACCGTCAGCTTTAGGTCTACTGATATAAGAAAAAGCAGTCCCCCCTTGGCTCTTCCATGTCTGGACTCTGAAGCTTCTAGGCTATAACATACATAGCCATTGAAACTTGGTTTAACAGTACACCAAGTTTCTTGGAGACATATAATGTCATATGATCTAATCAAAGCCTCCCATCACAGTTTGTTTCCCTTAGAGGCCCAACCAGCTATATTCCAGCTGGCGACGGAGATACCCCCAACGGAACGGCTATTGGGCTCATCTTGGGCAGTGTTGGAGTTATCTCCATCACCACGTAGTTCAATCACAGTCACACCCATACTCCCGTCTACATCATTAATCAATTCCTGGTTACTCTCAGTGACATTTACTACCGTTGACCCGCTATTAATAGTTTCCAGGTTGTCATTCACCTGAAGACCCACAATGGCTAACCTTGTCACACTGGATTGATTAGACAGGGCACTCAGGGTAGTGGCCAACTGGGGTCCAGATGCCTTCTGATGTCAATCATTCTGATCTAGGGAACTCAGGGATTGATATCTGTTCTGGACAGGGATTTCGAAAACTGATCCGTAATTGGGTAGAAATGATCTATCTCTAGTGGTGGCAATACCCAGATGTTAGATGTCTTGAGTGAGAACAACAGGGTGACCTTGCAACCAGACACCCTGCATCATGATTTGCTTGGGATTACATATCATTATGAAGGTTTTGGTTCGATTGGTGGCCAAGCGAGGACAGATCAGAAAGGTGACACATTCTTGAAATAAGGTATTAAGGCTCTTAAGGTTTCCTCAAGAATAAAACTGCATCAGCTGCACATAGTAGGACAGGAATCCTTTTTTCTACCAATGGAGGGGGTGTCAGAGACTTTAGCAGACAGCGTGGAGCCTAGGCCATTGTTATACGAAAGAAACAGCAACAGAGCTTGAACACACCCCTGTTTTATCCCTGTCCCTAGCTTAAACAATTCTGTTCTCTCTTCTGAGGACTGGAATGTACTGATGTGGAAAGATCATAATGCAGGGCTCTCAAGAACTACACCAAGTCACCCTCAATCCCTATGTCAGTCAGAATCTCCCAGAGTTTAGCTCTCACCAAAATGTTGAAGATGAAGGAGAGGTGCATTAGGGCCAGGCAGATGGAGCCCTGCTTGGTGGTGGTATATTTACTAATCAGCGGGTGCAAATTGAGACATCGCTCCATCGTGCCAAGTCCCTGATGGAATTCATACTGTGCTTCCGACAGGATGCCAGTCTCTCTGACCCAGTCTAGCAAACTCTTCAGCACCACTCTCTCTACCAACTTAACCACAGAGGCCAGCAAGGATATCGGCTGGTAGAACTCTGGAGATTAGGGGTTGCCCTTTTTGAATATTGGGACAATAATAGCCGTATGTCATGAATGAGGGAGCCTATTTTGCAAATCGCATTAAAGCAGTTTCACAACAGGGGGGCCCGCAAATCAGGTGCAGATTTGTACAGGCCCATAGGAACTCCGTCTGGGCCTGGGGTGTTTTTTGAGGGTCTTTTATCAATTGTTTATCTCACTTCATCTAAAGCTAAAGGAAATACAACATCCTCCTCTACAGGGAAAGTGCCACTCAAAGACCAATAGACTACTTTAAAACGGTTGGCCCATGCGCCTTGGCTGATTGAGGTAATAACAAAATTAGGATTTGCTCCCAGAGATTTAATATGTCCAACGGCAGCCCAGAAGTCTTTCGGCCTACAGACTATGAACCACTTGCCCCAAGAATCCTTTTGGAGTTCTTTACGTCTTGTCCTTTTGGTGCCCTTACAGTCCAACCACTTGTGCTCGGCTTGCATTAATCTGCTTGGTATCATCAGCAGGCTACTTATCACTAAGCAAACACAAGGAGATGAGGACAGAATGATTTTTTCTGGTCTAGGGAAGACTCTGCTTGGCAGTTCAGGCTGGACTGTTCCCATGAGGAACAGGGTCAAAACTAATTTGCAGATGGCTGGGTCTGAAATGGGGTGGCCAAGTGAGCTAAAAAATGATGATGGATTCAACCCAGATCTAATAGTGACTGGGAGTGTCTGAAAAGTTTCAGTGTTCCGTCCATCATCTCCTTGTGTTTGATTTGTTTGCCCTAAGTTGGCAGGGTATGCCCAGATGTGCGTCCCTTGCTAACTTTGCCACTGGATTCAAGCTAGCCTGGCTGATGAGGGGTGTTGCCCCGAAAGTGGCCCAAGGATGCTTGTTTCCGGTCCAGGTAAGACCTGACTTGGTAGTTCGGACTGGACTCTTCCCATGAGGAACAGGGTCAAGACTGATTTGCATATGGCTGGGTCTGAACTGGATGGCGAAGTGAGCTAAAGAACGATGATGGATTCAACTCAGAGCTCATAGTGACTGGGGGTGAGTGTCTGAAAAGTTTCAGCGATCCGTCCATCATCCCCTTGTGTTTACTTATCACTAAGCCCAGCTCGGCAAATTACAAATTCTAACCACGAGTAGTTTGCACCTACATTTATTCTTTCGTCATGTTAACATTTGGCTATTGGAATGTGAAATGTAATAACGTGTAAAAGTGAAGTGATAGAGATGCTTCGAGCAATGTGGAGAAATTAACATGGTAATTGTGTTCTAAATAATGAAAATTCTAATGCTCTTTTATAAATGACTAATGAGAATTAGTTTACTGTCATGTAATGTATTGATTCAACTGAGCACAATATTAATGTTTGTGTACATGCATGTTTAATGAAGTTCCGTGGTGAATCTTATGTCAGCCGATTTTCAGTAGGCCTCATGTGTATTTCCCTGGCTCTCAGAAATGGGTATAATGTTCATGTGTATGTAGAATCTTTTTCTTTCTCACGTTTCTGTTGCGGGTAGAGATATTCATCTTTGTTAGTTAGAATAACGCTTTTGTTTTAGGAGTTAGGCTTAGGGAGGAGAGGATACATTTTAACAAGTGGTGCTAATAATGTGAGACAGTGTTTTTTCTCACAGAAGAAGGCCTGTGAATCAAGGTCATCGAGCCAGAGGCTTGGAGTGTCAAAACTAAATGGAAAATCACCTACGAGGAGGCATCCAGCTGGATGAGGCGATCGGATGATGTGAAATGGGTGTGTCCTAGGATTTTGGTGTTGGAATTTGGGACGGTGCCCCCGGAGGGTTAAGTTAGGAAAGGAAATTTGATGGAGAGAGAATGAGCATCTTAGAATGAGCTCTGTAGCTTTATGCTACTTGACTCATTCAACTTGAGTGCACGTCTTAGAAAGTCGCCACAGGCTGACACCTTTTCCTGAACTTGCCTGGGGATGCTAAGTAGAGATGTCACATTAGTGGTAGTGCAGGGACAGACTATTGCTTTTTACTTATGAACCTATAATGAAGGCTAATCTTGATGTTGGGGCACACATTGCCTGCGTTCTGGTTTTGGAACTTGCCATTCTTCACATGCTTCAGAGATTAAACATTGCCCGTAGGTTTGGCTTTGTATTAGTTTCGATGAATTTTTACAACCTCATCTTGAGGTCGCTGTATGTCCAGTTATTTTTGGCTTTGTAATAAATTATCTAACTTAGAATTTGGAGTCTGTGACTCTTCAGAGTCATGAACTATTGGGACTGGGAAATCTGATGCAACAGGTTATTTCTCCCCTCTATACTTCTATGCAGGAACCAACGGTCTATCGATCAAGGGTTCCCGAGTAAATTAAGGACGGGGAACCTAGCCCCATCAGTTGGTAGCACTGTCGAATGTTTTACTCTTGGAGTAAGGGAAGAACCTAAGAAAAGTTAGGAAATCTTAGCCCATAGAGCCCCAAAGAACCCAAAGGATGAGAGCCCAAAAGATCGAGAGCGGAGAGTGACAGATTTTGACAAACACCACAGAGAGTGACGGTGTGGCAAGAACATTGGTGAACGGTGGAGTGAGTATGAAGAGGGATGTTGTGTGTTAGATTGTGGTGATGATTTGATTGTGTAATGTCTTGTGGAGTCGGGATGAGAGTCGAGTGAATGTGGTTTCTGGCCGAACCGCTCGTTCCATAAGATATGAGATATGAAAATTTGATATTAATTTGAGGTCAGGCTCGACGAGTAGCCTAAGATCCCGGGATAGATTTGAGGTGTAGAAGACACTGAGCTGATGTAATTATCTGAACAGTGATTGTGGAAAGTCGTGAAGCACTATCGATGATCTGTCTGAAGATAGGGAATATGTGTGAGTGGGTTTGTTAGAACCGTATGGGAAGCCTTGTGCACAAGGATGGACTACAGCATTTTGAGTGCCCAGCGCACGGTGTGTGAACAGTCTTGAGAGATTGGGTCCTATCGATTTTGAACAGAGGCAGACAATTACTCGAGACTGTCCGGTCATTTTGTGGACAGACAGTCTGATATATGTGACTATCCGGTCATTTTGTGGACAGACAGTTGCTTTATTCTATGAGTAAGAGTGTGAATGCCTAAGGTGAGATTGTGAAGGAGGGTGAACTTCTGTGAGGGGGAAGAGTGATGTTGGAGTGTGCCGCGCTGTGATAGGATGGTTGATATAAAGCCACGTTGGGATTGGTGGATTGTCATCAGGAAGTTGAAATGAAAACGTCGAGTGGGTAAAAGAATTTGATTCTATCATGCGATGCTTTAAAGTGTTACGAGATCTTTCTAGAGGAGACATAGGAGTAGTTACTCGAGTGGGTGAGGAAGGATACCCCAGCACATTACATGGCCACAAATATAGGACTCCATACATAGATTAGTTTTAAAATTGGCATAAGATTACCGAAAAGGAGGGAGATTTGGCTTTTTCACTTAAATGCTGATTAGAGGTGCGGTATCACCTGAGGGGAGTGATGGCTTCATTGTGACCTCCAACTAGACCAACACAGTTTGAGGCATTAGTTGCATGGGTGAGAGCAGCACAGGCGAAGAGGAGGGAGAGAAGTCAGGGGAGGATGAAAAAGGCTATAAAAGCATATTAGGATGCGAGATAGGATGCACAGTTGAAGAAGTGGAGGGTAGACACCATTGAGGGAGAGATGCTGTTTCCATTATTAGCGGAAACAGGAGATGCTCAGAATAGGAAGGAAGACGATGATAGTGACACCGATGATAGTCTGTTAGATAGGCTGCTACCAGAGCATTCTCCTCCATATAATCCGGACTCAGATGAGGGAAGGTGAGCATTGGCAAATACAACGGACATGGAGAAAATGAGAGAACTACAGACGAGCCCTAGTGCGAGAGTAGAGGGAAAGATTTCAATAATAATGGAAGGAACAGGGATACCAGAATCAATAGGTACAGAGATGAGTGGAGTTAATGCTGCTAGTCAGTTACCAGAAGCACTTATGGTGCCGGTCACCATTGGACCTATAATGTCAGTGTATGATCCAAATCAGGGAGAAAACAGTAGTCAGCCTCAGTCAGCAGTAGGAGAAAGGGTCAATTCCAGAGGAAATGGTACTGCAAGCAGATATGGTTCATTTGTGGTGCCCATAGAAGCTAGTACTCTGTTACCAGCCACTGCAGATTGAGTGTTGGGTCTAGCGCAGTTAGATCAGTGTAATTGGCAGACTTACGTTTGGACTTGAGGATGTGGGAAACTCCAGTTCGAGGACCCCCGGGAAAGATATCAGGAGGAGGAGTTGATCAGGGAGCTTCTGGGAGTCACAATGTCCTACAGGACATAGCGGAAGGAAATCACCCCAGGAATCAGAGCAATGAAGGTGAAGAACCGAGTAGTGCATCAAGTCAGGGAACAATCAAGGCTGCAGTAAAGGGCAAGGTGCTAGAAGTAGTAAGGGTGAAGGCAGAGGTGGATGAGATAATAAGCGGAAACTTGCCCCTGGAAGGGATAGAACTTTATGAGCAAGACGAGTTGTTGTTTGTGGCGAAGCATGTTACTTGTAAAGGCATAGAGGACACATGAGAAACTGAGAGAAGTGGTACAAAAGTACGATGTGGATTTGTCCAAAACTCAAATGTTGCAAGGAAAGCATAGGCGTAATTACAATGATCAGGAATTGGAAGAGTAAAGAGTCATAGGATTGAAAAACCATATTCGAGAATTGGTTGAAGGGATATGTGCATTGAGCATGCTTGAAAAGTGGGAGGAAAGGTGGTCCAAATAAAAGAATGTCAAGAAAGAGATAGGAGATACGCTGCCTCCAAGAGGAAAGACAGCAGGAATAGAGGCTTAACCTTTGTGAGAGGTACCAAGTTGAGGGGTGGTGCATGTGCCTTGGAGCAGGTGGGATTTGGCAGCATTTACAAATGATTTTCCTCGGCTGAGGGAAAACCCTGCTGAATGGTAGAAACAAGTCGATCGCTTTGTCAAGATTTTAAAAGTATTGTGGGTAGATTTGAACACTCTGTTTGACATTGTGGTACTGTGTGACTTGTGGTCTACTTGTAAAATTGCAGTTGAATGGCCATCTGCCGAATCTGACCGAGACCCCATAAAGCATGGTCCTTCACCCGTGGTCATGAAAACATTTGAGTAGGTAATGACATGGTTACAGTCCAAGATCTTGCCACAAGATATTGATTGGGTTAAAATAGATCGGACTACCCAAAAGCCCAAGGAAACAGTACATGCTTCTTATGAGAGGCTCTTGCAAGCCTTTAAGCAGTATAGTGGGTTGGCACTTAAGAGTAGAAGGACATGTGACAATTTGTTTCAAAGTTTGTTTTAGGATTGAGTCCGGAAATTAGCTTTATGATCCAGCAGCATCTGATCTGTTGGCTAAACAACTCCGTGGATGAAATTCCACGGTACGCCAGATATTGTAGTGACGAGGTGGACACGAAGCATAGGAAAATAAAAGATAAACTGATGTTAGTTCACATGAGGAATGCAGATAGGGTTGACCAAGTGCAGTTGAGTGGAGGAACATTGGGCCGGAAGCAGGAAAACAATAATGGAGGAACCCAGAACCAGACGATTTACGCGGTTTAGGAAGAAGGAGACCCATAGACCCCAAGACGGGGACTGAGGTTGGTACTCTAAAGAAAACCACTGCATGTCATTTTTGTCACAAAATTGGGCATTGGAAGTGCGAGTGTCGACTAAATCCAGCAAATCAGCTTCAAAATGAAGAAATAGCGCAAGTACCTCCGGTTGTAATTACTGTGACGAGGCCAGGTCTGTGAATGGAGGGGGTCTGAGTCCATAAGTGCCAAATCCCCAACTTCTGAGAATTCCACAGGGAAACTGAGTATACTAACAGATACCCTTTATCGAAGCTCTAGATGAGTTCGATCCAGACCCGTTGCAATGAAGGTGACTGAGGGGAAGGAGGATTCCACTCTTGGAGCAGTCTTAGAGGTAGACCAGAGTGGATCGTATGTGGAGGAAGATGTGGACGGTCATCCCATCACATTCTTGATTGATAATTGTGCTACCCGTTCTACTCTGAGGTCTGCAGTGGTACCAAACCTCACCCTCTTGGGACAATCGATCCAAGTTGTAGGAGTTGAAAATAAGAGACTGACCAATCCGTTAACAGATGAGATACCTGTGAGAATGAGACCTTTCAGGATCATCACCAATTTATGGTGTGTTATTCGAGTCCAGTCTGTATGTTAGGTAATGACCTTCTGTGTAAATTAAATTGTACTATCTACTGCATGCCAAAGGGAGTAGAGCTGCAGATGAATGATGATGACATTGCATTCAAATTGGCGAATCAGAGTCTCTGCATAGAACTGTTTCCTGTGCTGACAACAGAAGATCTGCCATACAACACAAGGGACTCAGTTGCTCTATTGGTGTAGGATTTCACTGGAGAAGAAAAAGGACTGATTAGAGGAGTTGAGCCAGTTAAGATACAGATTAAGCCGAACGTTGAGTTTCCAAGAATGCCCCAGTACAACCTGATACCAGAAACGGTGGCAGGAATTACACCTGTGATTGAGTCAATGATCGAGCAGGGCATTCTGAAGGAAATCATGGCGAGCCCATGCAATTTCCCTATAATGGGACTGCAGAAAGTGGAAAGTACAGGATCATGCAAGACCTGGGAAAGATCAACACATGCCTAGTTCTGTGTTGTCCTGTGGTACGGAATCCATCTGTGAACCTGTTTCAAATTCCTTGTGAGGCTGAATGGTTTACAGTGATAGACCAATGTCAGTCATTCTTCTCGATGCCCTTACACGAGGAAAGCCAATATTTGTTCGATTGACGTCTGTAAAATCGTGTGTTAACATAGTGTGAAATCCCATAAGGGTATACTGAGAGTCCATCGATTTTTAATCAGTTTTGAAGAAGAATCTTGAGAGTGCTGCAGAGTTCAGTACTCGTGCTGTATATTGATGACCTCATGATTGCTTTGGAAACAGAGGAGGCTTGTAGGGTTGACACTGTTGCACTGTTGAATCACCCGGCAGAGAATGGACAGAAGGTGTCCCCAGGCAAACCACGGGTATTGTTTGCCTGAAGTCCAGGGTTTGGGTCATCGCATTGAGAAAGGCAAGAGGAAGGTGTCACCAGACCGCATTGAGATGATCATGAAAATGAATGCGCCTACTATGAAGAAGGAAGTCAGGATGTTTTTGTGAATGGTTGGGTACTGTCGTCAGTGGATTCCCAACTTCTCTTTGAAGGCAAAACCTCTGCAGAGGTTGACTCACAAGGATGTGAATGATCCGTTACCATGGAATAACAACTGTTTGGTTGCCTTTCTGGAGCTGAGAGAAAGCCTGAGTTGCACTCCGGCACTAGGAATGCCTGATTACAACAAAGCATTTTCGTTATTTTGTTGCGAGCTTCAGGGTTGTGTACTGTCTGTACTCACCCAGACACATGGAGGTGTCTGTAGACCAGTTGCCTATTTTTCAGCTACATTAGATCCTGTATCTTCTGTGTTGCCTGGATGTCTAAGATCTGTTGCTGCAACAGGTATCAGCATTGAAAGATGTGAAAGTATTGTGATGGGTCATCCTCTTACTGTATATGTTCCACACTCAGTTGAGCTCCTGATGACGAGAACCAAAACACAGCATTTGACGACTCACTGGCTCACACGCTGTGAGCAGGTCATTCTTGCATCTGAAAACGGGACTCTGAAAAGATGTTCTGTATTGAATCCTGCTGCTTTGATGCCTATTACAAACATGGAAGGGGAATATTGTGAAAACCATGACTGTCTCGATGTGACTGAACTTTGTACCAAACCAAACCAAAACCCGACATTGTTGATGAACCTCTGCTCGAATCAGATGAAATCCTTTTTGTAGATGGTTCATGCTTATGAGATAATGTGGGTTATCTAAGAGTAGCGTTTGCTGTCTGCACTATTTCTGGAGTTGTGAAAGCTGCTTGTTTACAGGGAGTACACTCCGCACAAGTAGCTGAAATCATTACCTTGACACGTGCATGCCTTAATTTTGATCAGATAAGAGTCACCATCTACGCCGATTGCTAATATGAGTTCGGTGTGGTTCATGACTTTGGACAGTAATGGTCACAGAGGGGGTTTCTAATGTCATCAGGTTCTTCCATTAGAAATGGGGAAAATGTGAGACAATTGTTGGAAGCCTTAAAACAACCAAAATAAATTGCTGTGGTTAAATGTATTGCACATGGGAAAGGGGAGGACTTTGTGACATTAGGCAACAGGTACGCAGATGAAGTTGCACATTTCTGCGCTGAACAAGGGTGCATTTTCAATGGAGAGTATACTGGAGAGAGCACAGAAAAAACCGAACTCAGCATGATGGTAGCCATAGCGAACACTTAAAATGAGGTCAATCGTCTGCAAGGAGATGTGTCAGACTAGAAAGGAGCTGGTTATTTTAAAGCAGGTTGTGAGAAAAGAGATGATGGCATTTGGGTTTCCTCTGATGGTCAAGCAGTGTTGCCGGAAGCTTTACTGAGCCCTATGGTGAGGCAGATTCATGGAGCAGTTCACATTGGGAGAGAGGCCATGGTGCGAGTATTCATAAAGATGTGGTTCAATCCACGGTTCTGTGCATTTGCTGAAGCAGTGTGTCACAGATGTATTACATGTCAACAGATGAATCCTGAAAAGAAAACTGTGATTGCACTGAGTCACATTGGAAGGTCTGGAGGTCCCTTCAATAGGATCCTACTCGATTTTATCGAGATGCCTAGGTGCAATGGACTGAGATACATTCTGGTGGTGGTGTGTGTTTTCTCGCGGTGGGTGGAAGCATATCCAACAAGAAGGAGTGATAGTCTCACAGTAGCAAAGCTGTTACTTAGAGAACTAATACCGCGTTTCGGATTTCCAACTTCATTGGAGTTGGATAGAGGAACGCACTTCCACAGTGAGATTATGAAGTTGCTTTGTACGGGATTACAAGTTGATCAGAAATCGCACTGTATTTACAGACCAGAGAAGTCTAGTCTTGTGGAACAGATCAATGGGACTCTCAAAATGCGGATGGCAAAGGTCTGTTCTTTCATGTCTCTGAAGTGGCCTGATGCATTACCATTGGTGTTGATGAGTGCGCGTAGCAACCCCAATAGGAGAACATGACTTTCGCCCCATGAGACCTTAATGGTATGGCGATGAGCTTGCCAGCAGTGCCGTGTACATCATTGATAAAAATCACATATTATTTGATCCTTGATGATTGTAATGGACTGGCTGATGTGGTCCGTTCTGTGTCTCACCAAGTTGAAGATGCAACTGCACTGACATCGAAGGACCTCTGCCAGGACCTGTTTCCAGGTGATTGAATACTTGCTCGAAAGCATGTGAGGAAGAACTGTCTTGATGCTAACTGGAGAGGTCCATACCAAGTGATTTTGGTGATTAATACTGCTGTGAACTGTGGAGGCTTGCCAACCTGAATCTACTGCTCCCACATCTGCAGAGTTTCAGGACCCTCGGAAGAAACAGCTCCTCTCCCTGAAGGAAATCCAGCTGTGACTGTGTGGCCACTGGAGAGGACAAGTCAAGCTGTGGGGGTTACTGACTAGGCTGGTTACTCACCAGAGCAAGCTGAGGGGGATTACGCTACACAAGGCAGAGGAACTGAGTCTGAGGGAGACAGTAATGTTACGAGTGGTAAAGAGTCAAACTCAGCTGAAGAATCTGGTGTGGAAAGTGGTGGGATGCAGAAAAGGAGAGCAAAAACTGCAAGAGAATCATGGCCTGTGATACAGGGGAGACAGAACTTGAGACTGGCATCTGGTAGAGATCTTGCTCCTGTATCTGAAACGTCTGAATCAGAGCTAAATGACACATAGGGGCCGGGAGACTGAGGTCTTCTCAAGTGACCAACCGAGTTCTAGTACTGCCCATTGAAATATTACTATTAGTTCCTGGAAAAATAGCCAATGGAGAGTTGACAGTGACTGTACCAAATCCTCCGATATTGAGTGGTGTGAGGGTTTTGATTCTGCAAGATCTGTCTTTTCCAACCTTTGGATATCAGCCACCAGTTCAGGTGATCGCAGCAGTTTGTCTTGAAATTCTACAGTGTCTCATTGATGAAATTGGCTCTGAGCTTGTGAGAGACTGCTAATTGAACTGTAAACTGTAAATAAAACGCCTAATTTAAAGTTGATAACATAGGCCAAAGTGGAAGAAGAATAAAATTTGGGATTTTCAGTAGCAGAAGAAAGAGGGCTAAGGAAGTATTTTGAACTGTATAAATAATTGTACAACAGACTGTGAAATTGGTTTCCAGGACACCAACGAGCTCTGCGTGAACTCTGTGGAGGAGCAATAAGAGGAAGAGAAAGAGACTTTGCGTTGATCCTCTTGCTGTGCTGACCCAAACTCAGTTAAAAAAAATGGAGTCTGGAAATTCGAACTGTAGAGCAAAGTGTATAATAGGTCCACTTATAGTAGGAGTGATAGTAGTGATAGCAGTAGTTCTTATCGTATCATTGAAAACTTCACAAGAAGCAGAAGGTGAGTATATGGAACATCCACACCTACCACTTCTAGCACAAAAGCGGGTACATTAGGAGCTGACAAAGCTATGCTGGATCAAACTCGTCGCATGTTGCATGTGGATTTGTCTAAGGGTGACTATATGTTGAATGCCTATGTGAAGTTGCTGTATGAGTATGTGAATACAATAGATGTGAAAGATTGTTATGTGTGTATGCAGTTACCTGTGTCGATGGAGAAGGTAATTCGTTACCACCACCTGCCTCTGACGTATGGTATCACATGTAGTTTATTGCTTAGTATGTTTTACGGTAAGGGTCACTATGAATATTATTTCTCTAACTACGAAGCAGTGTTTTCAGAAGTTCCAGCTTATAAGCACCTAAATAAGTATGATTATTACAAGCAGGAAGAAAGGAAGAAAGGGTAGGGAAGTATTTCATACCTACCTTTACATTAGACACAGCTTACGCTCATCGCCATAATTGGCATGCATGCTGACTGATGTAGAGAAGAATTTAATAGATCAAGTAGAAGATAGACATAGTCAATTAACAGTTAAGCTTAACAGTAGAGAAGGGAAATTTGAGTACACCAAGGAGGAGTTAACACTTAAAGCAAAGGAGAGTTATGGTCCAATAGCTTTAAATTTTAAACAGCGAGGAAAACTTTGCATTAGACAGGGGTACAGACCTATTATAATAAGATCTTTGTTGGACAGAGCGTGTGTAATCACATTTTCACAATTGAAGCCACTGTGAAGACGTTTATGCAAGAAGCGGTGCAAGTGGTACCAAATGTTTATTTTGTGTGTGGGAAGAGTACGCATGTGCGACTGTCAGTGAATTGGTATGGCACATGTTATGTGGCTGTTGTGTTTCCTAAGAAATGCAACGTTGAAGATTTCAGAATGTTAGAAGGGGGAATACACAATAGAGAGAAGTGGAGTACAAGTGCAGGATAGATTGTTGGAGAGGTATTTGGAGCAATGATTCCAAGTTTGGGAGTGGGTTTGAATGATATAAAGATCATGTGGATAAGTTGTCAGCGAATACAGCTCAGTCTTTGTTGCTTGTAGATTGAGAGATGGTTTCGATAAGAACTATGGTGATACAGAACCATCTTGTGTTAGATGTATTGCTTGCAAAAAGGGGCGAAGTCTGTAAAATGTTGAGGGTTCAACAGTGTTGTACTTATATCCCAGACCATATCAAGGATCTCAGGAGATATATAAGCAACATCACTGAGATTTACCATGAGATACATGACTTGGCAACAGAAGGAGCTCGGGACAAGGTTGGGAAAGGATTTGGAAAGGTTGGAAGTTGGTTTGCCAACCTTGGTAAGGAAATTCTTGGTTACATTCTGAGGCACATCATCATAGTAGTGGCTTGTGTGATTATTTTGATAGAAGTGATAAGAGTTAATACATGGCATGAGTCAGAACAGGCTGAGAGATCTCTTAGAGAGTGGGAGAAGAGAATGGAGAGACTGCAGGACAGTCACTATGAGACTCTTAAAAGCATAGAAAAGTTTTGACAGGGAAGACTAGCTACAACTTGTGTTTAAGTCAGTTCTTTCAATAAGGAATCGTGATTGGTTGTGATGACACTTATTATCAGAGGGGGTACTGAAAGAGCAAGATTGTGCTCTTTCATTTGTAGGGGTGCATTATAATCACGAGTAGTTTGTACCTGCATTTATTATCTTGTATTAAAATGTGGCTATTAGAATGTGAAATGTAATAACGTGTAAAAGTGAAGTGATAGAGATGCTTTGTACAATGTGGAGAAATTAACATGGTAATTGTGTTCTAAATTATGAAAATTCTAATGCTCATTTAGAAATGACTAATGAGAATTAGTTTACTGTTATGTAATGCATTAATTTAAATGTTCACAATATTATTGTTCAATCAATCAATCAATCAATCAATCAATCAAGTGTTTTGTTAAGTGCGACTTCTCACCCATAAGGGTCTCAAGGCGCTGGGGAGGGGGGGAGGTGCAGGTTCCAGTCCATCAAGGAGGGGGTCTGTCGAAGAGCCAAGTTTTGAGGTTTCTCGTGAAGATGTTGTCTGTTTGAGGTGGAGCGGTAGGGCGTTCCAGGCTCTGGCCACGAGGAAGGAGAAGGAGCGGCCTACCTATCTGGACTTTCTGGCGCAGGGGACCATGGCATAGAAGAGTTGGGCTGATCGTAGGGTCCTTTGGGGTGCGTGGAATTTGAGTCGGCTGTTCAGGTATGCTGGTCCGGTGTTGTGGGGGGCTTTGGGTGCGTGGGTGAGAATCTTGAAGTTGATTCTAGCCTCGATGGGGAGCCAGTGGAGTGTGCGCAGGTGCTGGGAGATATGGCAGTGTCTTGCAGGTTGAGGACCAGTCTTGCAGCGGCGTTCTGAATGTTTTGTAGCTTGCGGGTGAGGTTTTTGTTTATTCTGGCGTAGAGTGCGTTGCCGTAGTCGAGTCTGCTGGTGACGGGGCGTGAGTGAGGGTCTTTCTGTGCTCGAGAGGGATCCATTTGAATGTCTTACGTAGGAGGCGGAGGGTGTGGAAGCAGGAGGATTTGACGGAGTTGATCTGGCGGTTCACTTTGAGCTCGGAGTCCAGGATGATTCCAAGGGAGCATGCATGGTCCTTGGGGGTGGGTGGACTTCCGAGGGTGGGGGGCCACCAGGTGTCGTTCCAGGCATTGGGGTGTGGGCCCATGATGAGTACTTCTGTTTTGTCAGTGTTGAGTTGTACGCAGCTGCTTTTCATCCATTTGGAGACAGCTTACATCCCTTCTTGAAAGTTGTGTTTAGCTGCCTTGGGTTCGTTGGATAGGGAGAGGATGAGTTAGGTGTCGTCTGTGTATGAAACAATGTTGAGTCCATGGGTTCTGACAATGGGGGTGAGCGGAGCCATGTAGACATTGAAGAGTGTGGGGCTGAGGGAGGACCCCTGGGGAACTCCGCAGGTGGTTGATGTAGGGTCCAAGAGGAAAGGAGGGAGTCTGACCCGCTGCGTTCTGCCGGAGAGGAAAGAGTGGATCCAGTTGAGGGCCTTGTCCTGGATCCCTGCATCATGGAGTCTGCGTGTTAGGGTGCGGTGGGAGACTGTGTCGAAAGGCCTCTGTGAGGTCTAGGAGGATGAGGGCTACTGTCTCTCCTCTGTTGAGGAGGGAGCGGATATCGTCAGTCGCGGTGAGGAGGGAGGTTCCCGTGCTGTGGTTTTTTCTGAAGCCGGATTGGGAGGTGTTGAGCATGTTGTGCTCTTTGATGAAGGTGGCGAGTTGGCTGTTGATGGCTTTCTCGATGACTTTCGCTGGGAACGGGAGCAGGGAGATGGGTCTGTAGTTTTAGAGGTCGGTGTGGTCCGCCGAGGGCTTCTTCAGGAGGGAGTTGATCTCGGTGTGTTTCCAGTCGTCGGGGAAGGAGGCGTTCGCCAGGAAGCGGTTGATGTTGTGGTGAAGCATGGGTGCGATGGTGTTGGCGTCTCTGCTGAAGATGTGGTAGGGGCAGGGGTCTGTGGGGGCCCTGAAGTGGATTGACTTCATCGTCTTCAGTGTGTCTTCGGTGGTGAGGGCTGTCCAGCTGTTGATCGTTGGCTTCAGGGATTCGGGGGTGGCTGGTGAGGGTTCAGTGTGTTGGTTGTCTTTGTCAAAGTTGTCATAAATGTTCTTTATTTTGTGGTGGAAGAAGGTGCTGAATTTATTGCATAGGTCTTGTGAGGGAGGAATGTCAGTAGACTCGCTGCTGGGTTGGGTGAACTCTTTGATGATGCTGAAGAGTTCTTTGCTGTTGTGCGCGTGTGTAGAGAGTCTGTCTTCGATCGCTGTTTTTCTCGTATTTCTGATGAGTTGGTGGTGGGCGTTGGTGGTGGCTCTGAAGTTGTTGTGGGCTTCTGTGGATTTGGAGTTCCTCCAGGCCTTTTTGAAGCGACGGCATGTGCATCTGGACTCTCGAAGATCGGTGGTAAACCATCTGGATTTCTTGGCATGTGTGTTGTTGTTCTTCTTGAGGGAGATGTGTTGTTGGCGCTGTCGGAGATCCATCTATGCAGAGTTCGGGCTGCGGTGTTGGGGGTCATCGTCTTCCGCGGTGGTTGGGGTGGAGTTGCCGAGTGAGGAGGTAAGCTGGTCGTTGGTGATTTTGATCTAGTTTCTTCATGAAAAATAATCTAATCAAGACGATGTGGGCCAAGATTCTAGGTGCACTGGCAGGCTATTCAAACCACATTAACAATTGCTAAATGTTCATTAGATTATGCTCTACTTCTAGTGGCCCATCGTCTCCAAGCACTGATTCAAGAAAACATTTTAATACCAGAAGGAGCATATGAATAATGCAATGATTTAACAATACAATATATTGTATAATCCTGAATATTGTCCCAAAAAACTCTTCCAGTGGAGTAAAGTCTGATTCTTGGTCTTTTATTCGGTTATTTCATCATTTCAGTCAACTTCATAATCAAGTTAATACAGTGAACAGCCGACGCGTTTCGTCCCCATCTGGGATAACATCAGGGCTGTAAAGTAAATAATATATAATCAGACAATCAATCAATCAACAAAATATACATGACAGAATTCAAAATATAAATTCAGTCAAAATGAACAATGGCGTATGGTGCACACTTCATAAACCATCCATAATAATCACAGAATATTATAAATCTGCCTATTGAACATTCTTATTATTCCACTTATAAAAGTGTATCACTGTGAACATAAGCATGAGGAAACAAACAATTCAATGATATATATTAAATATAGTATTCAGGCAGAGAGTTATAACTCAAAAAATTCTTGTATTACATATTAACGAATTCTCAAAGCTAATCGTACACAAAGGCTCACCT
Organism: Triturus cristatus; assembly: GCF_964204655.1. Taxonomy (NCBI): domain Eukaryota; kingdom Metazoa; phylum Chordata; class Amphibia; order Caudata; family Salamandridae; genus Triturus; species Triturus cristatus. Next base: position 968,024,509 of record NC_140589.1, read on the forward strand.
ATTCCAAAGTAATTGATTCCACATCCAAATCTGATCTCATATTATACACAGCAAGTTCTTAGTCAATCCTCTTGTGCACATATCGAAGCCTTATTGGACTTCCCAAGTACTTCTATTAAAGTCTGCAAGTCCTATATCTAATAAAGTATAAAAACAAAAAACAACGTGCCAAGTTCAAACACTCTGCCCAACATGAGTATGAAACCTACGTCTATGAAATCAAAAAAGCAACGAGCACCCCCCTCTTACCATTTTAGGAGAGCATATCAGCAACTCCCCGCTTCCAGCGCGATAAATCCGTAATAAATCAAAACATTCGGCGGTCACCCTTTTTAAAACCCCTTTCCACCAATCATATTTCATCTTTCATAACAAGAATACACATCCTCCAATCACTATAGACCTGTAATCACGAGCAAAAGTGTTTCCCTTCACGTCCGCTCCCAGGCACAGGTAGTGCGCATGACTGTTCCGTCTGACCTAACCCCATACTTCCTGGTTGCCGCAACAAAACAAAAAGATCTCTATCTGGTCCGCCGGCAGGTTCCGATCTAGTCATGAACTTTAAAACTATATCTTATAATGAAAATCCAAACCTCTCAATTCTCTTGTTAACAAATCAATTGTCCTTTAATCGATATGACACCCTCAATGCAGGGAAAAACAACACCCATTCATAATGCCATCCATTTCGTCCCTCCGGAAATGGTCCCTACGCGGAACACTCCCAATCAAAAAGCATGTTCACTATCCCCACTTTACTATATTCACACAAGTGAAAAGAGGCGTCCCTTCGCCGCTACCCAAACGTGTACCGAACATCTTCCCAATCCGCAAGTGCTTCCATTCATGGCAAAAGAAATTTCTCATAGCTAACCTTACAGCAAATTAGTAGTTCTTTTTAGAAAAAATATAAAATATATCAGGCAACAACACCCATTCTTAATGCAATCCATTTCATCCCGCCGGAAATAGTACCTACGCGGACCACTACCAATTACAAAGCGTGTTGACTATCCCATCCTTCTGTATTCAAACCAATCAAAAGAGGCGTTCCTTCGCCGCTCCGCAAACAAGTACCGAACTTCTACCAAAACTGCAAGTACTTCCATTAATGACAGAAGAAATTTCTCATAGCTAACCTTGCAGTAAATAAAGGATTCTTTTAGGATAAGATATATAAAATATATAAGGCAACCTCCCTCTAAAGGGAAACAACACCCATTCATAATGCGATCCATTCAGTGCCGCCGAAAATACTACCTGCACTGTTGTTTGTTTCCTCATGCTTATGTTCACAGTGATACACTTTTATAAGTGGAATATTAAGAATGTTCAATAGGCAGATTTATAATATTCTGTGATTATTATGGGTGGTTTATGAAGTGTGTACCATACGCCATTGTCATTGTTCATTTTGACTCAATTTATATTTTGAATTCTGTCATGTATATTTTGTTGATTGATTGATTGTTTGATTATATATTATTTACTTTACAGCCCTGATGATGTCCCAGATGGGGACGAAACGCGTCGGCTGATTACTGTATTAACTTGATTATGAAGTTGACTGAAATTATGAAATAACCGAATAAAAGACCAAGAATCAGACTTTACTCTACTGGAAGAGTTTTTTCTGGACAATATTCAGGATTATACAATATATTTTATTGTTAAATCATTGCATTATTCATATGCTCCTTCTGGTATTAAAATAGTTTCTTCATGAGAGCAGGTGCTGGTGTCTGTGGGTGTTGGGTGTTCTGAAGGTGAAGTGGATGCATCGATAGTCTGTCCATGGGAGTTCGGTGGTGTGGCTGAAAGAGATGAAGTTTCCTGTTGTGAAGAGGGGGTCGAGGGTTTGTCCTGCCGAGTGCGTGAGTGCAGTCACGATACGGCAGAGTCCAATGTTGTGGAGGTTGTCCAGGAGGGATGTGATGTTGGGGTCTAGTTGGTTGTCGAGGTGGAAGTTGAGGTCTCCCAGCAGGGTCTAGTTGGTTGATGCGATGACTTGTGGGGAGATGATGTTCTTGGTGGAGTTGGTGAAAGGTCCGTGGGGTCTGGGCAATCGGTAGATGAGAGTTCCTCAGATGGTGGTTTGTGTATATGTGTGCTTAATGAAGTTCTGGGCTGATTCTTATGTTAGCCAATTTTCAGTAGGCCTTGTGTATTTCCCTGGCTCACAGAAATGGGTTGCTCATAATGTTCATGTGTATGTAGAATCTTTTTCTTTCTCACGTTTCTGTTGCAGGTGGAGAAATGTATCTTTGTTAGTTAGGATAACGCTCTTGTTTTAGGAGTTAGGCTTAGGGAGGAGAGGATACATTTTAACAAGTGGTGCTGATAATGTGAGCAGGCCTGTGAATCAAGGTCATCGAGCCAGAGGCTTGAAGTATCAAAACTAAATGGAAAATCACCTACGAGGAGGCATCCAGCTGGATGAGGCGATCGGATGATGTGAAATGGGTGTGTCCTAGGATTTTGGTGTTGGAATTTGGGACAGTTCCCCGGAGGGTTGAGTTAGGAAAGGAAATTTGATGGAAAGAGAATGAGCATCTTAGAACGAGCTCTGTAGCTTTATGCTACTTGACTCATTCAACTTGAGTGCACGTCTTAGAAAGTCGCCACAGGCTGACACCTTTTCCTGAACTTGCCTGGGGATGCTAAGTAGAGATGTAACTTTAATGGTAGTGCAGGGACAGACTATTGCTTTTTACTTATGAACCTATAATGAAGATTAATCTTGATGTTGGGGCACGCATTGCCTGCGTTCTGGGTTAAGCTTAGGGAGGAGAGGATGCATTTGAACTAATAGTGTGAGAGATGTTGTTTCTCACTAGAGAAGGCCTGGGAATCAAAGTCATCGAGTCAGAGGCTGGGAGTATCGAAACTAAATGGAAAATCACCGAAGAGGAGGTTTCCAGCTGGATGAGGCAATCAGATGATGCGAAATGGGTGTGTCCTAGGATTTTGGTGTTGGAATTAGGGACAGTGCCCCGGGGGGTTGAGTTAGGAGAGGAGATTCGATGGAAAGAGAAGGAGCATCTCAGAACGAGCTCCGTAGCTTTATGCTGCTTCACCCATTCAACGTGAGAGCACGTCTTAGGAAATCTCCACGTGCTGACATCTTTTCCTGAACTTGCCTGGGGAATGCTAAGTAGGGATGACACATTAGTGGTAGTGTAGGGAACAACTAATGCTTTTTACTTATGAACCTCCAATGAAGGCTAATCTTGATGTTGGGACACTCATTGCCTGCGTTCTGATTTTAGAACTTGTTATTCTTCACATGCTTCAGAGATTGAACATTGCCTGTAGGTTTGGCTTTGTATTAGTTTCGATTAAGTTTTTCAACCTCATCTTGAGCTGTCTGTATGTCCAGTTATTTTTGGCTTTGTAATAAATTATCTAACTTAGAACCTGGAGACTGTGACTCTTCAGAGTCATACACTATTGGGACTGTGAAATCTGATGCAACAGCTTATTTCTCCCCTCTACACTTCTAAGCAGGAACCAATGGTCTATCGACCAGGTGTTCCCGAGTAAACTCAGGATGGGGAACCCGGCTCTATTAGTTGGTAGCAATGTCAAATGTTTTACTCTTTGAGTGAGGGGAGAACCTAAGAACAGTTAGGGAAGCTTAGCCACCAGTGGTTCCAGAGTAAATTCAGGGCAAGGAAACCCGACCCCATCACTGGTATCCTCAATGGTCCAGGTCTCCTGGAAGAAGATTATATAATACTTGTGCATGTAGTTTCCCCATTCCTCACAGCATATTTTGCTGGCAAGGCATGCAATATTCCAGGAGACAATATTCGCATCATGGGCCAGGTCCACAAGGATAATTAAATTAGTCTCATTGGATGGCCTAAGTATCTGTTTACAATTAGGATTGATTTTGATTGAAAAGGATTCCAGTGTGTACAGTGAACTCAATATGTATATGGGGCAGCCAAGCACCAGCTAATGTCTGGAGGTGTGATGGGATTAGTCATATTACAGGATCTGAGTCAATCATTTTAAGACATGTCACTCAGGGGGGAGAAACGGTTATAAACGGAGATAGTGGAGGGAGGTAATTGAGGTAAGGTAGGTCAAGGAGAGTGAGCCAATTCTCTGTAAAAAAAACCTACGCAACAGGGTCTTAATCTTGCTGCTTTTGAGGTGGCTTTGCTGGAAAGTCTGGAGTAAATGCCTCACTATCCTCGTGTTCCTAAAGGTAACAACGATACAATTCCCCTGGAATTCCTCTCACATTTTCCCAATCTATTCCACCTTTTTAGCCATAAGGACCTCAGGTAATAGGCAGCCCTAAAACCTAGCATACCTCATAATCCAATGGACAGTTTTATTAATGAGTTGCAGGGTGGACTCGCTCGAATCAAGGCGCAGCATCGGGACGTTGCCCAAAATGACAACTTAGGGGCATGCAGACTGGGGAAGACCACATCTAGAGGCACTACCAGGGGTTAACTCCGAGGGTTTGGCAGAATGAATAAGATTTTCTGCTATATGTGTCCCCCCCGCTTGTGTGTCAGGTGGTTCGGAGTCCCTCAGACTGTGGGGGGAGGGGGTACAATAACTGAGTCAGACATGGGGGTTTTGCTAAGCAGAGAGATGGGCACCTGCCCCATTTTTCTCATCTGTGGGCCATTGCTCCTGGGCAGAGCTAGGGGGCTTCTGCTCCAAGCTGTGGTCCCTTCCACCAACCGCGCCATGGTCCCGTCTAGTGACTATAGAATTTTATTTGGACTTAATGTGCCCCAGGCTTGGACTCGATGAGGTCAATAATATCGTTTCCAAATTGCTTAAGCAGACCCCCAATGTCCTCATTACAATTAAAATGTTTTGTCAGTATAGGAGGCTCCAGAGACATGGGCTTGATCAAATTGCAGATGTTTTGAGTGTGGGGCCTCTTTTCCGTTTTGTATGTAATGGCAAATATTGATTCATAATCTGGGAAGGAAGAAACTATTTTATCGGGATAAGTTCTATCTACATGTTCCTGGAGGTTCACAGTCAGTTGATAGTGAGGCTAAGGAAAGCCGTTTCTCAGCAAGGAGGATTTCTTTGTCCAGAGCTCCCACAGCCGTTTATATGTACCCATTGAGAGTGCTAGGATTTTTCACAACAGCCCCCTCAGAGTTAGAGTCTAACTTGCACCTAGCCATCTATAGAAGCGACACAAAGCAAATCAGCAATGGGAACAAATAACATTAAAACGGCAATTAGGCTGGGCAATAAAGATGGGATCCAAAGAAGCCTTTGGGGGACAGACACAGTAGAGCAGCACAGTACATCAAAAGGTTGAAACCAAAGGGGGATGGCCCAGCCAATCCTCCTTTGGGCTCCAGACGGGCCCAACCTTGGCCCAGGCGTGACTCGTGCAGCGGGAGGATAACACAGGCTTTAAGCACGATATCCGGGCTCCACCCCTCCAAACACAGGTGTTGGCAGTTCTGCACCTCCAGGCATGGTGAAATATGGGACTTTGAGTCCCCGCCGCCCGCCCCCAAGCAGATCCCACACTGCGGGAGGATGACAAGTGCTTCAAGTGTGATATCTGGGCTTCTCCCCTCCAATGAGTCCCTGCCGCCTACAACAGAAATAGAGTGCCAAGCAGGCCCTGCACTGCCGTAGGATGACAAGCACTTTGAGCTCGATGTCCCGGCTCCTAGTCTTCAAACACAGGTGAGGGCAGTTCTGTGCCTCCAAGAGTGATGAGATGTGGGACATCAAGTCCCTGCCACCCGCAACAGAAACAGAGAACGAAGCAGGTCCAACACCACATTGTAATAACAGATATCACAACTGACCTGGTCCCAGTGTGCTCGCCCCGGGAGCGCCTCCTTCACCAGTGGTAATGCAGTTCTGGAATGTTCCCTGAAAACTGACTTATTTCCTTCAATCAACTAAATGATAGGAAGAATCAATCTCAGCCACTGGGGATTGCTCTGGTCCTGTTCCTATTGGACAGATGTCTGCATACTGGTGGGGGGGGGGTGGGTGAGTCCGCCAGGAGTAGCCTGATTTTATCTCAGGGAAGAGAGGGGGTACTAAGGACATTGGTCAAGAGAAGCATCATGCTGAAAACAGTGCTGTGTGTTTAGTGAAAAGAAACAGAGTGACAGTGAGCTGGTCTGTAATGGGTTATAAGTTACATCTTTTGTCATTTGTGTACAGGCTGTGAGTTGGTATCAAAGGGGGAAGGGTCTAAAAAACTCTTAAAGTCCCTTTCCCTCATTTTTGATAAATGATCACATTGTGGATACCTTTACACTTCTGTAAGACCAGGCTACCCAAAGCATATTGGCAACCATGTATTTGATAGCATTGTTTGAAAGTGATAACTGAACATATCTTCAGTTTTTGTATTTTTAAGTAAGTTTAAAGCTGTCATTTTTATAGAATAATTGTGAAAAAACAATGTTTGCCTTTCTGGGGTCCCCCGAGTATTTTTTTTTTTCCACGAAGAGGGGATGAGCGTTAAAAGTTTGAAGACCACGGCTATGGGAGCAGGACAAGGACTGAGTTGCTTACAGCTGATGCACATGGCCAAGATCAGACCTTTCCATTTTATGCCCTTGAATGCCTGCATGTTTTAAAGAAATAAGGCATGCGGCTGAAGTGTTTGCCTAAGAAAATGTCCTTCCCTGGCACTTTATATGAAGTAAAAAAGATTCAACTTTGAACCTTGCCATGAGAACCTATGCATCCAACCTCTTTTTTGACAGGTTAACCAAATAAATTAGGATAATTTCTAAGACTTTACATTCTGCTCAACAGCAGAAGCAGCAACCTTAAAGATGCTTGTGATTCATGTAAGCAATTGTGGTTGTGGAAGAGACTGGGGTACCAGTCCTATATAAGACAAATCACTGAAATAATTAATTGGTCAATATCCTGAGTTTATACCTTTTGACACTTCAGATGCCTACCACTGTCCTCTTGGAAAATGGATACATCTGTAGAAAATAATTTTAAGAATGGGTACAGAGTAACTCTGCTGCTAGCAGGCAATGTGCTTGGAATGGGGACCCCAGCAAAATTAGAGGAGGGGCCCCGGAGCCTTCCATATCTCACAGACATTCATTGGCCTTTGGCCGAATGGGGCCCCTGAAGGATCGGGGGCTCCGGGGTGGGGGGCCACATAGCCCCGCATGGGCTGCAGGGCTCTCTGTTTGCCCCTGTGCTAACAACAAAACTGCACAAACATTTGCAATGCAATAGGTCTTGCATTTGCAAGAGTTTAAGTTATTGGCATTGTAAATGACAATGCCTTTTATTTATCTGTTTTGATAATTAACACATAAATAAAAGGCATTGTCAGTTACAATGCCAATATCTCAAACTCTTGTAAATGGGAGCCCTATTTCATTTCAAAGAAGCCACCCCATTGTCCCGGGCTACTTGGAAAGTGAAAGCGGGCATGAAGCGCTGAATGTTGCAGGAAAGCATGTCGTGCCAGCAGTAGGAGAAATTTATTAAGAAAATAGGGCCCGATTCACAAAAGTAATCTGAGACAAAATCCTAACTTTACGACTTTCGGTATTCACAAAAGGCATTTAGGAGTAGTAGAAATTAGGATTCCAACTTTTCTACTCCTAAACTGAGACAAAATCCTAACTTTACGACTATCGGAATTCACAAAAGGTATTTAGGAGCAGTAAAGGTAGGATTCCTAACTTTTTGTGAATACCGAAAGTCGTAAGGTTAGGATTTTGACTCAGATTACTTTTGTGAATTTGGCCCCAAGTGTTTACAGTCGAAATGAGACATACCATGTAGCAACAGAAGTAAAAGGGACAGTCTTCATGGGAGGTTACAAATGAAGACATGACTAAGATTAAGACTACGGAGAGACTACCAAATCTATTAATGAATCAGATCCCAGCATTTACAAAGGACAATGACACATCCAATGAAAAATATGAGGGGAGAGTGGAGCTTCAAGTCCATACTTGAATACAGCATGCCTAGCAGAGCAGCACAAGTTTATTGTCAGCTCTTTAACAGCATGGAAAGCAGAAGATCTTACAGCTGAATTCTTCATTGACGAATCATGCTCGACATGACACTTACTGACTAACAACAACTGTAAGAGACTTAATGCCGTCCTACTTGCCAATGCGTAATATTGCACCCCTAAGGAGTATAAAGAGGCACTGTGGCCGGCCTCTGAGGGGATAGCTGCTGGGTAGAACCAAATTTGGCACCCCTTAATTCTCCACTTTTCATATTAGTTGCAGCCTGTAACTTAAAATATACAAAGAGCAAACCATTATCTTCATTAGCTTAGCAAATACGTTTGTTCTGTGCATTCTGGTACTTGTAGTCCTATATTTATGGTGAGGAGAAAGAAAACTGCATGTACTTGATAGCAAAAAGAAACAAACTTTTTTAAATATTTGTATATAGCGAAAACTGGGCTCCCTTACATGATCACCAGTTACATTGCAAAAGGTATCATTTATTCAAAGTGGGTGATTTTCCCAATAGAACGAGATGTTGAACCGATGCTGTGACTTGAACCTGGTTCCCCAGTTCCGATGCCATAAACGACACATCCCCATCACTAAAAACATAAATAAATTCCAGCAATCGAGTAACTCAGTGGTTTTGTTTTTGCCACACTGTGACCAGAAATATTTAAGATGTTTCACGTTTAGAAAACAGAAATCTTGCGTCGCCGCTGCGACTACGCAAGTCAATGCGTATGCGGCAAATCTGCAAGGTGACGATCCGTGGAGCAACGCGGTAACCTGCGTCAGAAAAACTGACGTAGGTGCCGCAAAACTGACGCAAGGCATACTGACGCAACTGCAGAAAAAGTCACGTAAGGCTGATTTGCGACATGCAACGCCATTCCGATGACCCTGTGACAACGTACACTGCGGGAAGCGGAAAAAGACACCCGAAAAACGACGCAAATCCCCCAAAAGAAATTTGTGGACCACAGAGGACCAAACAATGGACTAGGAAGGTCACACCAGTAGCCAGGACTCTCAGGCAAACACCGGTAGCAGAATCCCTGATGCACAGGCTGAGCCTGGGGCAAAAAGAAAGCGTTAGTTCAACTTCAGTCGCGAGGAAAATTAATTACTGGTGACGGAGGTCACCAACTACCAGCACCAGCTGTTTGTTAGTTCCAAGCTGCCTCTCACTATAAAAGAGGAGATATGGCAGCGAATTGTCCAAAAAATCAACAGCGTGTGCCAGTCCATGAGGACCGTCCTCAATTGCAAAAATAGGTGGCATGAAAAGAAAACCTTGCGGCAAACCGCAAGGCAGCCTCACAAACTGGAGGAGACAGCCCAGCAGACAAGGAGGTCCTGGTGACCTGAAGGAGCAGGAGGCAGCTGTCATCTCAGAGGAAATTGTAACGGGTATTTCCGGACAGGACAGTGCCGCTAGAGAAACTGAAGAGCAGACAACGGGTAAGTCACAATAAGTGCACAGATGCCAGTAATGGGTCATGGAGCTAAAAATGTCCCTGTGACACAGTCTGATGTGTGCATCTTGTTGTCCTTATACTATACACAATCACAACTATTCTCAATGTAAGTTAAACACATATGTCAATCACACATTGAAAATGTCAAAACAGCACTGCCATGTCCATCTCTGATGGAGCAGACATACTGGACATCATTTATGCAGGGCCTTGCAGCACTGGTACCTCACTTTTGTGAATGTCCAAAGTGAAGAACCATTGGTGCAAGGACTACATAAAAGATGTTCACAAGGTCACGCATTTGCCTACATGCGTAACTTAGGTAATACGGTGCAACGTGGTGCTACATCTTGCCTGGTCTTCCTTGAGGTGTGCCAGTGTGTTCAGGCAATTTGAGATCAATGGTTGGAGGACGTGTGCAGCAGGGCCATTGTATTTAAGCGTTGGCGGAGTGCTGGGGCCAAGTGACTCAATGATAACTGATTAGATGTCGTGGATCCCTTTGTGATGTGGATCAATGATGGTGGTGGTGTCTGGTGGGCATGGTGAATATGTGACATTTACAATGATGGTTGGTCCAGGTGAATCTGGTGGTGTGGCTGTAGTTGAATCTGTCTACTGGTGGAGGAGATGTGCTTGTCTGTGTCTCCTGCAATGTGGCTTGGTGTGGCCAATAGCTACTTCAGTTTGATATCAGAGAGTTCACCCAGGAGGCTGTGGTGTTCTGGTCACTGGGGTAGTCCAGGTGGAATTAGAGTTCTCGAAGTAGGAATGTCGTTGGTGGGAGGGCGAGCCTGGTGTGCTATGATGGCTACAATGACATTGGTGAATGGGTGTTCATGGACCGGGGGCCTGCAAATTAAGGTGCCGAAGTGGATGTTGTTGTGCTTGGTCTGGCTTTTTAAGTTGTGTAGTACCATGGTCACTGCTGGGTCATTAAAGTGCATGGTTAGTCGGAGTGTTTTCCTTTCTCGCAGATGGCAATGCCTCCTCTTTGATGGACGTGGGGGGCCTTGTTAGTAATTAAGTAGCTGTCACTGATGGTGATTGTGATATCTGGTCCAGTACTAAGGTTGGTGCATGTGTTTGGTAAGTAGGTGACATATGAAGAGTTTGCAGCAAGGTGGTGCGTCATTTCTGTAGTGTGCATGTGTAGGGCATGGCCCATTGTGGAGGATGGAGTTGAGCTGGTTGTGTGGAGTGTTTGGCTGGATGGCACAAGGCACTGGTGTGTTAATGTGGTAGAAGGTTTGTTTTGAGATTCGACTTGCGCAGGGTGCAAGATAAGCATACAGTCCTGCAAGATGGCAAGTGTGGTTGTGTCCAGGGTCGATGGCGAGGAGGGTGCTTGTGTTGCAGCAGAGGGGTGTAAAGAGGAATAGTCCTTGCTGGTGAGTGTCATCCAGGGGCAAATGGCTGCAGACGGTCTCATCCATGGCTTGCCTTCGTCATGGGAGATGTCCATTACAACACAGTTATCACATTGGAATGCCAATTCCAAGTAACCTCAGGAACGCAGTTGCCTTCACATTGCATGTCATATCAAAGCATTGTGATTCAAGTAATGGAGTTTCATCAGTTCCAGCTTAGGCAATGTGCTCTGGTGTCATATAAAAATGTAAGGGAGTTTCTTTGTGATGAAATCTAAAATATAGGCTGTCTCATGGACAAATAATGAAATATAGTGTCATTTTTGTTTTGATAAAATCAAAACTGGATTTCTTTTGTGGTAGAAAATGTAAATTAGTGTGTCTTCTGGTGTCAAACATTGCAATTTGGGTGTCTTTTGGGGTCAAAATTAGAAAATAGGGTGTCTTCTGGGGGCAAATAATGAAATTAGGGTGTCTTTTGGATGCAAAATATGAAAATAGGGTTTATTTTGGGGGCAAGTTATGAAAATAGTGTGTCTTTTGGGGCAAAATATGAAAATAGGGTGTTGTTTGGGGCGGAATATGAAAATAGGGTGTATTGTGAGGCAAAGTAGGAAAAAAGGGTGTCTTTGGGGGCAAAATATGAAAATAGGGTGTCTTTTGGGGGCAAAATTTGAATATAGAGTGTCTTATGGGGCAATATAGGAAAATAGGGTGTCTTTAGGTGGCAAATTAAGAAATTAGGGTATCTTTGGGGGTCAGAAATGAAATTAGAGTGTTGTCTGCCCCATATGTAACATTTAAGGTGGGGTTGGGGGTCTGAGATGAATCTCAGGTATCTGGGGTTGTTATATGTTACAAGTGTTCTTTTTAGGATTGCACTCACTGTAGTGGGAAGTGTAATTTACAATGCTACCCTATCCAGCTCTCACTCCACTGTTGTAATATGAGACCTATTGGTATGCATCATATTGGAATACAATGTAATGGTATGCCTTGCAACCAAAGATATTCATTTTGTTTACCACTGCTCTGCCTGCTGCGCATGGCTGCACAGCATCTGGCATTGAGAAATGATGTGGGGCACTGGACAGCTGGGTGGTGGTAAAAACCTGAAAAGACACTGGAGGGGGCATGGATGCCACCAACACCGTGCACAACACAAACTTTGATCAAAATGGACCCCACAGATGGTTCTCAAAATGTGTAGATGAACTTGCTCCAGTATTTGACACCAACACACCACAGCACAGGAAGGCAACATGGTTCCAGGGCCAACCCACATCAATCGTGACGCACATGCAGACTCCTTGTGGAGAAGCAGAACAACAGCAAATCCCCTGAAGACGGATCCAAATGCAAGAACACCATAACAGAATTCCACCCACACATCATACTTACAAAAAAGGAACTTAATCCCACACTCAATCCTCACAAACTCCAGAAATGCAAAGTAACAATTCAGCATCATCAGTTATTTTTGCCAAACCCGCATTGATAATACAGACATCTCCCCCTTCCAGTACCACTACAACAAGCTCTGCTCATACTTCCACAAGGATGTCATGTGCCTCTAGGACAATTTTGAATACCAGACACACGTCTATGAAACCACACAATCTTCATGCTGCCCCAGCTACCCCTCCATCTCATCCCGGGCAACAATCATCATCCTGCGCAGACCCCACCCTGCACATCTTCATTGCAACTGTAAAGATCTGACTCTTCAACTGCACGCGCATTCAGACCCTCATATGTGAGTAGCACACTTATAATTTCAATGCTTGGTTGGTTTGTTGATTAATGCCTCATGCTTACATACACATTCAGACTTATGTACATCATGAGATTTTCACTGGATATGGCCAGATTTCCAAGAGTGTGCAGCAGTGAGGCACCACAAGCCCTTTGTCTGCACCACACTGAGTAACGTTCTGAGCACATGAATACAACTTGGCCATTTTCCTAGACCCCTGTGCCACCAGCACTTCACTTTTGTTGACGTACTAGTGGTGCCGGGTCATGCTCAATATTTATAATGACATGAAAATCCATCCTGCATGACTTTCCATTCCCTTGTGAATATGCCACCTTTGCACGCAGTAGTTTGCGTGGAAGGGATGTTCCATGTTTGTTGCTGTGGGTGTTCCCATGCAACACCCATATCCACTGATGCATTGCCAGGCTTACAATAAAGCCTAAATCTGGATATGCGTCAGAATGCGACGCCACCCTAGGGGTGGCGTAGCGGGGTGCAACAAGGAGAAATGTGTTGATTTTTCCTTTTCCTTTTACATCGCTCAATGTGTGCTGCATTTGACAGCACACATTGGAAGAAGAATTCACCTAAATTGTTCATTTTTGGTGCAGGAAGGTGCCCCTCCCTGCACAAACACAGTCTCCCCATGACGCAGGCAGCCTTGCACCTTGGTGCAAGGTTGCCTGCGCCAGCACATGGCAGCAGTTTGTGTGCCAGTGCATGGGGTAAGCACAGAGATGCGACATAATGTTGAAAATATGTTGCATCCCCACACTTCAAAGTTAATACTGCTTTATGCTGAAAAAAAACTTGCAGCACCGTGCTGCTTTAGTTTCTTGCAGATCAGCCCCATAGTTTATAGCATCACAGAAATATTTCCACCTTTGGCACTGGTGCTTGTGTGTGTGAAACATTGCTTCATTTCCTGCTTAGATGCGACACGTTTTGACGTTTTGGGTCATATTTCAGATGATGCGTCGTGTTTTTGATTCAATTGCAGTTCATTTCTCATCTGCATGCGTGACGTTTTTCTGTTTTGCATGTTTCCTGTTAGTTGCGTTTGGCATCATGCGTTAACATGCGTTTGTCAATACAAAGCGTAACGGTTTTAACATTGCATCGTTGCGTCGTGCTTTGTTCAGATGCTACCCGTTTTTGATTGTTTGCAACACTTTACGGGTGGATGCGACACATTTTGTGGGGCTGAGTGAGTGAAGGCAGATTTGAAGTTGCTTTACGCTTGGGAATTTGCGACATTTTACGGTCGGGTGCGACATGTTTCAGGGGTATGAGTGAGTGAAGGCAGATTTGTAGATGCTTTAGGCTTGGGACTTTGCAACCCTTTACGGTCGAGTGTGACACGTTTCAGGGGGTCTGAGTGAGTGAAGGCAGAATTGAAGATGCTTTATGCTTGGGTCTGTGCGACACTTTACGTTCGAATGCGACACTTTCCTGTGGTCTAACTGACTCAACCCAGACTTGTTACTGAATAGATGGATATATGTGGTGTTGTACAAGGGATGTGTCACATATAGTACATGTGGGTATTCCTTCTCGATAGCAGTAAGATGGTCACAGTTCCTTATGAATAAAAGAGAAGGGGAGTCAGACAGCCAATAGGGCTGTGGACAAATGTGAAGTGTCTCCAAGTGGGTTTGAGTGTGCCGAGAGAGAGTGAAGGTACTCCTGTGTGGATCTAGAAGTGCCCTCACACACCCTAACAGGTGTATAGCATCATCATTGGGCTGGTGCTCCTCGTGGGGGTGGCGCTGCAGTCCCTCACGGGCCGGTTCACGGGGCTCTTTGTCGGAGATCTTTAAGGAGTTTGCCGCATTTGTGCATGGGGGTGTGTGGGACTAAGTGGTGGTGGTGTGTTTTTTGTCTCCTCTTTAGGCCACAACCTGGGACACGCTAAGACGACGTGTCCCTTATTTATCTACTCTACAGTATCTCCTATATTTAGGACTCATGGGTTTATAGGGTGTCTCTTTCCCGATTCCCATTTGCTATACCTCACTCTCTTGGTCCTGATGAAGCGCTCCTAGATCCATTAGGGACTATTTATGGCGCGAAACATGTCGACCCCTTGACTCACTTATACGATTCACCGCACGGGTGAGAGAAGAGGGATTATATTTGTTTCATTTTCCCCTCTCACACAGGCAACTGAGATTGCTTCTCCATCCCCGTGATATATTTTAACCAGACCCCTAGGACATCCTGAATAAATTGCGAGTGTCCTTGGGCTCTTTTTAGACTTCACTCACTACCACCACCACCACTTAGTTCCACACACCCCCATGCACAAATGCGGCAAACTCCTTAAAGATCTCCGACAAAGAGCCCCGTGAAACGGGCCCGTGAGGGACTGCAGCGCCACCCCCACGAGGAGCACCAGCCCAATGATGATGCTATACACCTGTTAGGGTGTGTGAGGGCACTTCTAGATCCACACAGGAGTACCTTCACTCTCTCTCGGCACACTCAAACCCACTTGGAGACACTTCACATTTGTCCACAGCCCTATTGGCTGTCTGACTCCCCTTCTCTTTTATTCATAAGGAACTGTGACCATCTTACTGCTATCGTAATTAATTTGGGAGCCCTGGTACAGGACCTTTTCAAACAGCTCCTCGTCCCCCCCTCTTATGTTGATATGGTATTCCTTCTCAACATGATGCATGATTTAATGTTGAGTTGTGTTGTTTTCTGTCACCAACATTTACGTACATAATGGGATATGTATACATATTCTTACGGAAATGTGATTAGTTTGTTAGTGGTACTTTTAAGTTGTACTTGCACAGCAGGTGGCTCACATTGCATCATGCCTCGTTGGCACTACCTGCAGTACATTTGTTACCATGTCACAGCAAGGAACCATGTGGCTTCTTTTCAGGCCCATGGTGGGACTGGTGCACCACTTTTCACATGTCAAAACGTGACACATCAGCGGCACAAGTTGCTTTTTATTTTGCCCCTGCTTTGTCCGGTGCCACTTTCGGCAGCTATGCATGTCAGGCACACCACATAGACATCCTTAGATCACTGTGCAAGTGTGCCAGAACCACCGCATGTCAGCTGTTTGTGCAAAATTGCAGGGTAGGACACAACAATGCAACATTTCATTGTGATAATGTAGCATTCCTGTGCTCCATGAGTGCCACAGCTTGTCACAGCCAAAGTGCTTGCAATGGCATGCAGCTGCAGTTTCATGTTAATCTGCACATATATATTTATATCATATGACCTGTGAAGCAAATGGACACAAAGTTGATGCTCCTACTTATATTTTTTATTGTGAATATAGTACATATTGTTACAAACTTAAATTTGCTACATCATGAGAAGAATTGTGTGACAATGTGTGTGCGACGTCTTATCCCTGCTGCAGTGTGGCGTATGTCTCGTCCTTCTGCTTCACCTTCATCACCATCATCAATTTGTTCAGGGGGGCTGTTCCTCTTCATCCCAGGGCACATTTTTTTGACACTTATGTTATGGAGTATTGCACATGTCATTACCATCTTGCACTCAGTTTCTGAAGAATAGAGTAGTTTTCCGCCTGATGCTTCTTTCTATGATGTTTTGAGTTCTGCAATGGGCATGGTTGTTTGCCTTTTGTGGTTCAGTCTGTGGATTTCCAAATGGTGTCATCAACCACATCTGTAGACCATATCCTTGATCAGCTGTAGTTGGCAAACACCACAATTGAAACTGAGGTTGACCCACTAACAGTGATCATCAGAAACATAGACCCCAAGGAGATTTCGTTTTGGTAAGCCTCCCAACCAACATTACCCAATTTAGATTAAATACATGGCCCTATAGGAAATAACAGGAATCATTTCTCAATTCCCTATACAGATTTTATTTAGCTCTCAACAGTGGCACGAACGAACAACTTACTAACTGATACCTAAAACAAAGGTAAGTGTTAACTTGATGAGAATTCATTTCTAAATCTAATTATACGTCGTTTTGGAACTACCGTTGAATATCTCTTATAGAGTTGTTTCTCTCGACCCTAAGGTCTATATAAGCGGGACATTGATAAATCCCTGAATTTGAAAACGATCAGCTTCCTTGGCAAGACTAGCAAAGTGAAATACTAGCTGCACTCAAAATTGTTTTAGGTATGTATACTCAGTATTAAAATATTGCCTAAAAGCTATCATTTGATATTAAATAGAAATGACTAGTGGTGATAGGGGAGGGTTAAATAGAAATGTTTTATTTTTATTGTAACAAAATGTGTAAATGCACTGAGTCAGCAACATATGAGAACAAGCACAATAATGTAACACTTTCTGTTGTTTAGAAAACTGTCCTGAAGAAGGTGAACGATCCTTCATCCACCGAAACGCAGCGTCGACTTTTCTGTTTTCTTGTATGGATGTATTTTAATATAATTTGCCTGCATTTTTGTATTGATGTATTTTATATGTTTTGTTTTATATGAAATGTTTTTAAATCATTGCTGACTCTTGAATAAACTGTATTTGATTTTATACAAAAAATTGCTCAATAATTCTCTATTGTTCTGACTCAATAAGTTAGTTGTGCATTGTATTAGTGAGCTCTACTACTCCCCTCAATAACTAATGTCGTTCAGAAAGTTTATTATTGACTTTGTAGAATAGGGACTCTTTGTATTTTCAACTAATATCGACCCTGTTCCAGATTGGATTTTAGGGTATCTCCTGCCTTTTTTCACTGACTTGGATCAGTGCCACTGTTTGAGATCAGGAGTACGCAGGATGGTGCCGCTATTTCTTTTGATGAATTGTGTAATATGGTCCGTTTGTGGGCTTAGTGCTTTATTTCTTCTCCTGGGTTCTCCTGGGCACCTACATTCTGTGTCGGGCTTGGTGTCCTTTAAGTTGAACATCTGCCCCTGCTGTGCCTGCGAGGTCATTAGCATGTGGTGTTTCGTGCACACATCCCAACTTCTGTGTCCCATCCACACTGGGCACCTCTTTTTCCCTGCTTTGTGATTGAGTTGGGTAGGAAAATGCAGCTCCATGTCCTTCCTCTTGTACTCCTTTGAGGTGTTAGCTGCCTCATTGTCACCTTGTGAGGCCGTAACAGTGGTGGTCTGGTTCCCACATGCTGTGGTTTCGCCTCTATGAATATAGGTTACGGGAAGGGTTATCTCTGTACTTATTTCTATTGCCTCCTGTCTTGTGGTTGGTCACAGTGGGGCAGTTGGGCTGTGATGCTTTCCATTGTTACTACCCCAGAGCAGTCGGTGTGTACAGTTTTTAATTTCTGTCTCTTGATGTCCTGCAGCTGTTGACTCTCTGGTGCTGGACAGAAGGGACGCATTCAGCAGGGCTTGCCCTTTTCCTATCCCCCTGGTATGGGCAGGTGACAAGGTACTTTGGAGAAAGTGCAGCTCCCTCCTTACTTCTACTCTCTTGTGCTTGGCAACCTTCCTCCTGTCTGTCCCAATGAGGTGGAGCAATACCACTACCCACCAGCGGGTGCAGCAACACACCTGGAAGCTGGAAATAGGAGGGCCACATTTGGGCGTGTAGCTGGTGCATTGCAGGATCCTAGGTGAGCACAGAGACTGGGTATTATAAGCGCTGCTGGCCACAGGCTAAACCTCATACCTCCCAACTGAATGACAATCTCACTGTGTGAGGAGGGGTTGTGGCTTTAAAGGGGGCAGGGCCTCATGCCGAGAAGTACCTACAAGCCACATTTGAACGCCACCCCGCCCTCAAGCCCCTTCCTCCGAAAACAAAAAGCTTGCTGAGGCTGGTGCCAATCTCATGGGGTATTTTCACACCACTTAATATAGCTGTTGACAGTTCAAAGCCTTGTTAAATAAGCTGGAAAACTACTATTTACACTGGTTTTCAGCTCATTTTCCTGCCACCGTGTGATATCGGCTCCTCACTGGGAGACCGTGGGATGGGAGCTGATATCTTGTGTCACATGGTGGGACCGATCTGCCTGCATGCCTGTAGGAGTATTCTGCCCTCCTGTCATGTGGGGAACAAACTGACAGTGTTGTTGTGAAATGAAAGTAGCCTTCTCTGATTCCTGCAGGGTCATGGTGTACCTGCTTTAGTAGCTCGCCTGAGCTGCGTTTTGTAATGCTTGTGGCGGCGTGTTTCACTGTCCCTGCTTGGTTGGACTAGTAATTCACTGGAGGTCATGGGCCTCAGACGGTTTGGTCACTTGTATACTGTCCTGGGCTACCACGTGTTAGAATAAAAATGTCTTCGCTGTGTTGCTTATGTATTGTACGTCTTAGGTTTGCATTCGCTACACCATTTTATGTTTGGCCGCCATTCTGACCCATGATCGAAACTAATTTCTCTCTGTCTCTGCTAAAAGTAGCTTTGGTAATTTTCGTTTCCCCAAGGTAGGATCTTGCTGTACTAATGAATACACTGTTCTTATTAGCGCATATCTTTCCCACTAGATAGAGGCCTGCTCCCACTAGTCCAGCGATGGGCACAGGCAGAATGACCAATGCATTGAGATAGTGTGTGCCCGGTCTTAGGATAGAAACTTGTCCTTCTGTACCTTCTTTGTGTAGCTGCCTCCATCTGGAAATTTCCAGTCTGGGCGTGCCTTCATTGGGTCTGAATCGTACATAATGTGTCACCATGTTTGCTGATGTCAGTCCCTCTGCAGCAATCCTTAGAGACTGGACAGACTGGTCTGTGCTCAAGTGTACCTGAAAAAATACTTGGTTTGTATTCTCTACTGTCTGACCGACTCTTCATTGCTAAGGAAGACTGAGAGGTGGTTGCGAGTGACCCGGGTGGCCCTAATCGGGTCACTTCCATCAGTTGGCGCCCGAACAGGGACCTCATCGGGTGAGTGGCCCATCCCCTCTTGACGACTGGTGGGTAGGTCGAGGCTGCCGTCGGGTTGGATGGATGGACCAGAGAGTTCCTGAACTCAGAGCTGCCCCTTCTGTCCTGCCAGACAGTGCCACGCCCAGCGGTCATCCCGATTGGAGTCCTGAATGGCGAAACCCTTGGATCTGACCGTTTGGTCCGAAGAGTCGGCAGTGGAGAATAAATTTGTTTGACCCTTGTGTACCAGGTGAGTTTGTTTTGGTTCTTTGTGGATATGGTACCATTTTGGCTTGTATTTGGCACGGTCTGAGGACTGGTTTTGGTACAAAGCATTTGTGAACACTTTGCCAGGCAACATAACGAATTTGGCTTACTTTTGAAAATTCCTGGGTTTAGCAGATTCTTGGTTTCTTGTTGTCGTTGTTCCTCTGCAGATGCTCGAAAGTCAGCTGGCGCCTCCAGAAGGCACTACAAGCTTTGATATGTACGTGAAGCATGGCCTTGGCCCTATTAGGTTCAGTATGCTGTGACACAAATATATGCGGAACAATGCTGAGTTGCAGTGGCCGTTGATGGGCACTTTTGATGAACAAAAAATTGGGTTTTTACAGGAGAAGTTGTTTGCGAAAAGAAGTAGACAGTCTAAGTTTGATTCTCTTCTAACATGGCTGAGGGAGGCTAAACAGAGGCGAATGAAAGCAGAGAAAGAGGCGCGGAAGGGGAGAATGCAAACATTGTCTCAGAAAGCTGTAGAGAAACAAGAGATAGGGATCGAATGTGAAGATAGGAGGTTTCAATCAAATATTGATAAATCTTATGTGACCCAATAAGAAAATGATACGTTTGTGGAACAATTGTTAGATACTCGACCCTCACCCCCATATGCCCCGCAGGGAATATATCCCGCTCTTCCCTCACAGGCTCAGCTACCTGGTTCTTCAGTCTCTGCTGTTTCTGCTTCTGTTACTGTTGATCGGACTGCCTTTGCCACGGCACATCCTGTCCTTTCTTTGTCCTCTCCGTCTGTGGCAACTATGACTGTTAGTACTCCTGCAACACCTATTGCTTTGGCGTCTCTTTCGCCAGTTCTTACACCTGCAATGCAGCCAGCAGCGACGTGAGTGCCTGCTTCTTCTGTTGCTACTCCCACTGTGTTCTTCCAACCCCCGACATTACTAAGTAGTGGGACACCAGTACATGGATTTGAGGATAGAGGCTGGATGAAATGTAAGGAACATATGGGGCAGATGTTAGTCTGATGTGATGTGGGAGATGAGGAAAAAAGGGTAGTAGCTAATCAGGCTGCCCAGTGGGCTCGGAATCCTATTTATGGTGTGGAAGATGTGTGGAGTGTGATGAAAGATTATGAGCCTTTTGTACAAGAACATGCCTTTAAACATATGTTGGCTACTTTGATCGGTCTTTGGGAGCAGTGCTTCAATGAAGCAGCACCGTAGGTTTTATATGATATTAAGGATCATGTACATGTTACTAATATGGTGCCTGGTCAAGTTTTTGGTAATGTTGCGATGTTGGTTGCTTATCAGGGTAGGCTGCTTGAGAAAAGCCCCACCCCGGTATCTCAGTTCCCAATGCTGGAAGTTCATCATATCTATCACCCTGAAATTCCAGGGCTAAGGGATCAGCATAATGTTGTTACTAGACCAGAGGCAGTGGCCCGTTTCCAAGAACAATGGGTTTATACTCCGTTGAAAAGGAGTGAAGTCTTGTCTCTTAAGACTCAGTTACCTGATCCTAGGAAGAATCCGACGCTTATTATAAACAACTGACTGAAGCTGCCTCTTCTACAATGATGACACTCGCTGACATTGAAATGTTCTTTGGCTTATTAGTTCCGGTTGATATTTGGAGACAAGTTCATACACAGGATCATGCTGCAGAATTGGGTGGTACCTGGGATCAAATTAAAGTATGGGATTAAATATGAAAGTCAGGTGATAAGCCTAGACAAGAAATACTTGCTTTGCTTAGCCGTGTCATTACGTAAATGCATTCTCTATTCCCTCCGAGAAAAGTCGATTGGGACAAGTTATCAGCTTGCCGTCAAAAGAAAGATAAGAGTGGGTCCGATTTTTTCACTCGGTTTGAGGGGGTGTTTCTAGATTATTGTGGACAGGAGTTTGTAGATCGAAGATGGTGTTCGATTGTTTGTTAATAGATTTGTTTCCACTTTGCTTCCTGAGATTGCAATGTGATTGCAGGCTTCCAAGAGCACCTGGTCTATGTCTTCCCCTTCTGTCATTTTGAATATGTAGGAGAGTAGGGTCTGCAATCCTATGATCACCCAGATTTTTTGCTTTTGCTTCATTGGTTTATGACTTTCCCCGGCTGTGGGCCTGCCAATCAGACCCACAGCCTAGCTGTTCTCTCTCGAAATTAAACACATGTACATTAGGTGCATCCACCAATTGGAACTGGGCCGCCTTGTCAGTCCCTGTCTCAGCATACCACAGGTATCCAGGGCATCGGTGTACCCAGGGCCTACCAGGGGCTGCAGCATGTATTATGCCACCCCTGGAATGGCCGCCCAAATCTGACACAACTGGCTGCACGACAGCTGGGGCAACGTGGTGTAATCACCCGTTGCTGTAGGTGTAGTATTCCTACACCTAACCCTAAAATGGACACATGGATTCCTATCAGTCACTCCTATGGCAGGCCTTATCAATCCTGAAGGCAGAGTGCAGGGAATCATGTGGGACGGTGCTCTGGCGCGAGCTGAGCCCGTCGACGGCTTGCGGAACCAAGTCCTAATAGCCGTTCCATGGTGACGCGGGCCAACTACTTTTAAATGCATTATAATCCTCACGGTTATTTGCTAACTTTGGCATTGCATCACCTACACATGTCGAGTAAGGTGTCATACGAATTGGAATACGAACCCCTCGCCAGTTCTGGCGACGGGGTTAGCATTCCCCCCTTTTAGAGGGGCACGACATGGAAGTAACCTTGAACCCCGGTTAAAGTTGACTCAAGCCTCAGCATCACAAAATGGATGCTGCCACCAGACACAAGTCTGACCTCCTGCTGCTGGGAGACCTTCCAGCGAGGGGAGCTTGGACAAGGGGTTTCCTGTCGAGGGCGGTGTTAGCACCATCCCAGACAGGGTTTGTGTATCCCAAGTAGGCAGGGCTGAAAGGAAGGTGATTGCCAGTGGCACCCCGGTGCTCACTGTGCATAGCCCGGCTCAAACCAGTTTCGGGGGCACACCAGCCCCTGAGCTGGGGCGAAGCCGGACAAAGGAAAGGGGTGTAACCACCCCCCTCCTGGCTCCACCCATAGGTAGAACCTAGTCACGGGCCAGCCCCTTTTTCTTAGAATAAAGGTAGGAGCGAGTCCCCTTCCCAAATTGGATAATTCTGAATCTTGAACTACTTTCCACGAAAGGAACTCTTGACTATTTCTGAAGACTCTCCCTTGTGGCTAAGGAGTAGCCACCCTGCACCAGCAGGCACCACCTAAGCGCTTTCGGTTTGCTGTAAGTCTCTCCTACGGATCAAGACTACCCAGCTCGACGTGATCCGAGTTCCCTGCCATCTCGGACCTTTTACCTCCCTCATCAGCCCAGCTGAGAGTCGTAGGTGTGACGAGACCTGCGGGACCGGCTATCTTCAGAACCTGCACGACGCTTATCTAAGCACGCCTACCGAGGGACCCTCGAGTGAGTGCACCTAGGGTTTGAGAAGCCCTAACCCTGAGCAGCTCCAGCACCGAAGTCTGCCTCCCCAGCATCTCCGAGATCTGCGTGGGGGCCCTTCCGCTCCTTGCTGTTCACCGCGTTGTTCGACCACTTGCCGACCGGCTTGTGGCCCTCTTCACGACGCACCACGTTTGTTTCATCACTAGTCTGGTTGCTCCAGACTGGCTCTTGCTCCCCTTCAACAGAGGAGTACCACGGACCCTCCTGGTCCACTCCAGACGCCATCTTGACTCCACCGCGTGGGGTTGCCACTGCCAAGATCCGCTGCCCCATTCCTGGGCCCAGCATCATCGACAGCAGACACCTGCGTGGGACAGCTCGCCCTCCATCCTGGTCGCCGCCGAGCCTCCTGGTCCGAGGAACGGCCGAGTCCGACGTCATCCACTCACCTGGTCGAGGTGACTTCAGCCGGTACCCTCCTGGTGCCCACACGATCGCTGGCTAGCGGTTGAGAACGGAGTCCCCTCTGCTTTCAGGTTTCCTTCATCACCGATCCAGGTTTGGATCTCGCTGAACATCGACACTGGTCGCCTGCCAGCAACTCTTCTTTCAGGCTCCTGAGACTACAACGAGGACTTCCGACATCTTGCCGAACCTTCCACAGCCGCAGCCTCTGGGCTAGGTAACTCGAGCATTTCGGTGCTCCATCGCAGGTTCGCTTTACAAGTGTCCAGTTCCTTTTTCGTTTAGTCCCACTGATCGGATCACTCCGGAATCAGTAACTTTAGACTTTCTAACTTCTCCCCTTCCACTTGCAGTGTAATGGGTTCGTGCCCTCGGGCATTTGTGTAAATTGTGCAACCAGAAGTATTTTCCTAAGAGTTTTGTATTGTGCTTAGCTCCCTGACTCATAAAGAGCCAGGGTAGTCTTGTTATAAATAAATATCCTTTATTTTCATAACAACTTGTGTGGTGTCCTTTCACTTGGTGTTCAAGGGGTATATGTGATGGTAAACAGCTGGCTTAACACGCCCTCTAGAGTTTAGCCTAAGACTGCTCGTATCCACGCTACTAGGATAGCTGGTCTATAAGGTTGACTTACAACCAATCATCAATAAGGGTCGTTTGGAATGATACACAGTGATCACTAGAATAGTGAGCACTACATATCAGGCCAACTTCTCACATTGGTGGCAGCGGTTGGGATTTGAGCTTGCTGTTGTTTTACCACACACGTATCCTAAGAATATCGCAGTGAAAGATCACATAAGTACCCAGGTACATATAACTTAACTTAGAATACTCCGAGTTCTACTGAACCGGCTGTTGTAGTGTAACAGGGCTTAGCACACCCTGACTACAACTCTTAGCAAGGGATCAGTAGGTAAACACATAGTGTAGGTAGGTGCATCACTTACACCTCACTAGAAAAGCATGTCGGTCCACGGAGAGTCTTCGCAGACTCCCTTAGTGGTCAGTGACCCTCCACAGGTCGTGTCACGATATGCAGCTCTTAGCTTCAAGGAGATGCGACAACTGTGTGCCTCCAGGAAGCTAAACCAGGGTTCTAACCCTACCATCGCAATTCTGATAGGTCTCTTAGAGGCGTACGATGCTAGGAGGTCCTCTAACACAGGTCCCCCCAGTGCTGATGGGAACATGCCTCCCTTAGAGGGAACCCTCGGTGACCCAGACCTCGACCTCCACACAGAGGAGGAGGACGAGGAGGAGTTATCAGGAGACGAGGCAGACAAAGGTCCAGTGGTAGTCGGCAGGCTTACAAGGACCAACTTAAGCAGGCATGAGAATGGAACTGGGGGAGCCCCGGGCCCACGCTCAAGCAGGCCTAACCTTGGGAACGGACGAGCTAGGTCTCTCTCCAGAGGCTCTGGCAGATCGGTTCACACACATGTCTCTCAGGCATCTTCTCAGAGAGGAATGACGTCCCCTCAGAGAAGGGAGCATGAAGCGAAGATGAGGGAAGTCAATCTGAGGATCGAGCGGGAAGAACTTGCCCTCGCCAAAGAAAGACTTGCCCTGGCCCGAGAGCAGAAATTAAGTGGGTTAGATCCCACTGGTGGCAGCATTCTCAATAGAGAGAAAGACAGGGGTATAGACACTAGACACCTGAGTAAAATAGTGCCCCCCTTTAAACAAGGGGACGACATCCACAAGTGGATAACTGCCTTGGGGAGGGCCTGCACTGTCCAGTGCGTCCCCCCAAGTCAGTGGGCAGCTATACTGTGGCTTTCCTTTGAAGGTAAAGGAAGAGACAAGCTCCTCACTACTAGAGCTGAGGATGCTAACAACTACCAAGTCCTGAAGAACACACTGATTGATGGGTTCGGCTTAACCACGGAACAGTACCGGGTGCTGTTCCGGGACACCCAGAAAATTCAGTCTCAGGATTGGACTGACTTTGTCGATTGTGCCACTAAGGCTTTGGAAGGCTGGTTGCTGGGTAGCAAGGTTACTGATTACACAGGATTGTACAATCTTATCATGCGAGAACAGATTTTAAACAACTGTCAGAACCAATTGTTGCATCAGCACCTTGTCGACTCGGATCTGACCTCTCCCCAAGAATTGGGAAAGAAGGCAGACAGATGGGTCAGAACAAGGGTCAAGCAGAACCAGAACCAGAACCAGGGTGGTCAGAAGAAAGCAGACCAGAAGGGTAGTAACAAAAACGAACAAAATGACCAGAAGTCTTCGACAGGTCCCCAACAAACCAAAGAGGGTGGGGGTCAGGCTTCACAGAAGAAGAAGACTCAAGAAGGCCAGTCAAAAAGGTGGTGCCAATACTGTAAAAGTAAGACTCACTGGTTTAGTGAGTGCACCAAGAAAGGAGGGCAAACTCCTGCCACTGCAGCCCCTAAGGCACCTGCACCCCCTAGTACAGTCAGCAGTGGTAGTGCGCCTCCCAAGGCATTAGTTGGGTTAACCTTGGGAACCGAGGGGAGTGACGACTTAGTCGGCACACTCACTCAGGCCGTCCTTGTCTGTACAGGGGATATGGATATGTCCCCTGATGCCAGTCCCAATACTTTGGGCAAATACAGACAGACACCTTTGATTAATGGAAAAGTGGCTCAGGCCTACAGGGACACGTGTGCCAGTGTCACCATGGTGACGCCTAACTTTGTGGACCCTGGACAGATCATGCTAGGTACCAGTTACCTAGTGACCAATGCCAGCAACGTCACTACCAATCACAGTATGGCAGTTGTTGATTTCTCCTGGGGAGGGGTAAGTGGCCCGAAAAAGGTTGTGGTTAGTTCAGACCTCCCCGTAGAATGTTTGTTGGGCAATGATTTGGAAACGTCACAATGGTCAGAAGTGGAGCAGAGGACTCACATGGAAATGTTAGGCTTGCCAGCACATGTCCTTGCTGTGACCAGGTCACAGGCCAAAAGGTGCCCCACTGAGCAGGTGCTGGATCCTGGAAGAACGGACCAGACACCTTCCAAGAAGAGGAGCAGTAAGGGTAAGGCTTCGCCTTCCCCCTTGCCCCAGGTCATGCATCAAGTCTCTGAGGAGGCTGACCTTAAAGAACTGAGGGAAACTGAGCCGAAAGAGCTTGAACCTGGTCAGGTTGAGTTTCTGGGCTCAGGGGGACCCTCCAGGGAAGACCTGGGGAAGGCACAGTTAGACGGCCCCTCCCTTGAACCCCTCAGACAGCAGGCTGCTGCTGAGGCTGCAGGGAACGCCACAGGTACCCACAAAGTGTACTGGGACGATGGACTCCTGTACACCGAGGCAAGAGACCCCAAACCTGGTGCGACCAGGAGGCTGGTCATCCCCTTGTCTCTGAGAGGTTTCCTTCTTACCTTGGCCCACGAGATTCCCCTTGCAGGTCACTTAGGCCAGAATAAGACTTGGGACAGAATTGTTCCACACTTTCACTGGCCCCACATGTCCGAAGATACGAAGGAGTTTTGCCGCTCCTGTGTCACTTGCCAAGCCAGCGGTAAGTCAGGTGGCACGACAAAGGCCCCCCTCATACCACTACCGGTGGTGGGGGTACCCTTTGAACGAGTGGGGATCGACATTGTCGGACCAATGGAACCCCAGACAGCATCAGGGCACAAGTTTATACTGGTGGTGGTGGACCACGCCACTAGGTATCCTGAAGCTATTCCACTTAGGACCACTACAGCACCTGTGGTGGCACGGGCCCTACTTGGAGTGTTCTCCAGAGTGGGCTTCCCTAAGGAGGTCGTCTCAGACAGAGGTGCAAACTTCATGTCGGGATATCTGACTGCAATGTGGAAGGAGTGTGGTGTCAACTACAAGTTCACCACACCCTATCACCCACAATGCAATGGGCTTGTTGAGAGATTCAACAGGACCCTAAAAGGGATGATTCACGGACTACCTGAAAAGCTTCGGCGGAGATGGGACGTCCTGATACCCTGCCTCTTGTTCGCCTACAGAGAGGTCCCGCAGAAGGGGGTTGGCTACAGCCCTTTTGAGCTTCTGTTCGGACATCCTGTAAGGGGACCCCTTTGTTTGGTAAAGGAAGGATGGGAGAGACCTCTCAGAAAGCCGGCATCGAACATTGTGGACTATGTACTCGGTCTCTGCTCGCAGATGGCGGAGTACATGGAAAAGGCGTCTAAAAACCTTGAGGCGAGCCAAGAATTACAGAAAGCTTGGCAGGACCAAAAGGCTGTCCTGACTGTGTACCAGCCTGGACAGAAGGTGTGGGTGCTGGAGCCAGTGGCCCCAGCAGCACTCAAAGACAAATGGTCGGGGCCCCACACGATCATTGAGCAAAAGGGAGAGGTCACCTACTTGGTAGACCTGGGAACTCCCCGGAGCCCCCACAGGGTGCTCCATGTAAACAGGCTCAAGGCATATGTCAACAGGGAGGGCATGGGCTTGCTCATGGCCACAGACGAGGGACAGGAGGAGGAGAGTGACCCTCTCCCGGACCTGCTCTCTCAGAACCCTGACGATGGGTCAGTAGATGGTGTTGTCTTTTGTGGCAGCCTCTCTGGACATCAACAAAAGGATTGTAAACAGGTTCTTCAATCCTTTCGACATATGTTCTCTCTGACGCCCAGTCAGACCAATTGGTGTACCCATGAGGTCGACACTGGGGACAGTCTGCCCGTAAAGAGTAAAATCTATCGGCAACCGGATCATGTCAGAGACTGCATCAAGACGGAGGTGCAGAAAATGTTGGAGCTGGGAGTCATTGAACCCTCGGACAGCCCCTGGGCTAGTCCCGTAGTTCTCGTGCCGAAACCTCACACCCAGGGCGGTAAGAAAGAGATGAGGTTTTGCGTGGACTACAGAGGTCTCAATGCAGTCACTAAGACTGACGCCCACCCAATACCAAGAGCAGACGAACTTATCGACCGGTTGGCTTCGGCCAGCTACTTAAGTACGTTTGACCTGACAGCTGGGTATTGGCAAATCAGGCTAGCTGAGGAGGCCAAGCCCAAAACAGCATTTTCTACCCCGGGTGGGCATTATCAGTTCGTGGTAATGCCCTTTGGTTTGAAAAATGCACCTGCCACCTTCCAAAGGCTGGTGAATCGAGTTCTCACTGGGTTGGACGACTTCTGCGCGGCGTATCTGGACGATATCGCTGTCTTTAGCTCCACCTGGGAGGATCACCTGGTCCACCTGAGGAAAGTGTTAGAGGCCCTGCAAAAGGCAGGCCTCACTATCAGGGCCACTAAGTGCCAGATAGGGCAGACACAGGTTGTATACCTGGGCCACCTTGTAGGTGGAGGCCAGGTTCAACCATTGGAGAGCAAAATACAGGCCATCCAGGACTGGGCTCCTCCAACCACCCAGACTCAGGTTCGAGCTTTCTTGGGCCTGACTGGTTATTACCGGAAGTTTGTCAGAAATTATGGATCCATTGTGACCCCGCTAAACGACCTCACAAGTAAAAAGATGCCAAAAAAAGTTCAGTGGACAGCAAGCTGTCAGAAGGCATTCGATGACCTAAAGCAGGCCATATGCACAGCACCTATCCTAAAGAGTCCAGACTACTCCAGACCATTCATTGTCCAAACAGACGCTTCGGAGCTGGGTGTGGGAGCTGTTCTATCTCAACTGAATTTTGATGGTCATGACCAGCCCATAGCTTTTATTAGCAGGAGGCTGACCCCCAGAGAGAAGAATTGGTCAGCTATTGAGAGGGAGGCCTTTGCTGTGGTTTGGGCCCTGAAGAAGTTGAGGCCATACTTGTTTGGCACTCACTTCAAGATTCAGACCGACCATAAGCCCCTCTTGTGGCTAAATCAAATGAAGGGTGACAACCCCAAACTACTTAGGTGGTCCATTTCCCTACAGGGGATGGACTTCACAGTGGAGCATAGACCTGGCACTGATCATGGCAATGCAGATGGGCTCTCCAGGTATTTCCACTTAAAGCAAGAAGACTCACCTGGTCAAGGTTAGCTTATTGTCCCAAAGTTTGGGGGGGGGTCATGTAGGAGAGTAGGGTCTGCAATCCTATGATCACCCAGATTTTTTGCTTTTGCTTCATTGGTTTATGACTTTCCCCGGCTGTGGGCCTGCCAATCAGACCCACAGCCTAGCTGTTCTCTCTCGAAATTAAACACATGTACATTAGGTGCATCCACCAATTGGAACTGGGCCGCCTTGTCAGTCCCTGTCTCAGCATACCACAGGTATCCAGGGCATCGGTGTACCCAGGGCCTACGAGGGGCTGCAGCATGTATTATGCCACCCCTGGAATGGCCGCCCAAATCTGACACAACTGGCTGCACGACAGCTGGGGCAACGTGGTGTAATCACCCGTTGCTGTAGGTGTAGTATTCCTACACCTAACCCTAAAATGGACACATGGATTCCTATCAGTCACTCCTATGGCAGGCCTTATCAATCCTGAAGGCAGAGTGCAGGGAATCATGTGGGACGGTGCTCTGGCGCGAGCTGAGCCCGTCGACGGCTTGCGGAACCAAGTCCTAATAGCCGTTCCATGGTGACGCGGGCCAACTACTTTTAAATGCATTATAATCCTCGCGGTTATTTGCTAACTTTGGCATCGCATCACCTACACATGTCGAGTAAGGTGTCATACGAATTGGAATACGAACCCCTCGCCAGTTCTGGCGACGGGGTTAGCATTCCCCCCTTTTAGAGGGGCACGACATGGAAGTAACCTTGAACCCCGGTTAAAGTTGACTCAAGCCTCAGCATCACAAAATGGATGCTGCCACCAGACACAAGTCTGACCTCCTGCTGCTGGGAGACCTTCCAGCGAGGGGAGCTTGGACAAAGGGTTTCCTGTCGAGGGCGGTGTTAGCACCATCCCAGACAGGGTTTGTGTATCCCAGGTAGGCAGGGCTGAAAGGAAGGTGATTGCCAGTGGCACCCCGGTGCTCACTGTGCATAGCCCGGCTCAAACCAGTTTCGGGGGCACACCAGCCCCTGAGCTGGGGCGAAGCCGGACAAAGGAAAGGGGTGTAACCACCCCCCTCCTGTCTCCACCCATAGGTAGAACCTAGTCACGGGCCAGCCCCTTTTTCTTAGAATAAAGGTAGGAGCGAGTCCCCTTCCCAAATTGGATAATTCTGAATCTTGAACTACTTTCCACGAAAGGAACTCTTGACTATTTCTGAAGACTCTCCCTTGTGGCTAAGGAGTAGCCACCCTGCACCAGCAGGCACCACCTAAGCGCTTGCGGTTTGCTGTAAGTCTCTCCTACGGATCAAGACTGCCCAGCTCGACGAGACCCGAGTTCCCTGCCATCTCTGACCTTTTACCTCCCTCATCAGCCCAGCTGAGAGTCGTAGGTGTGACGAGACCTGCGGGACCGGCTATCTTCAGAACCTGCACGACGCTTATCTAAGCACGCCAACCGAGGGACCCTCGAGTGAGTGCACCTAGGGTTTGAGAAGCCCTAACCCTGAGCAGCTCCAGCACCGAAGTCTGCCTCCCCAGCATCCCCGAGATCTGCGTGGGGGCCCTTCCGCTCCTTGCTGTTCACCGCGTTGTTCGACCACTTGCCGACCGGCTTGTGGCCCTCTTCACGACGCACCACGTTTGTTTCATCACTAGTCTGGTTGCTCCAGACTGGCTCTTGCTCCCCTTCAACAGAGGAGTACCACGGACCCTCCTGGTCCACTCCAGACGCCATCTTGACTCCACCGCGTGGGGTTGCCACTGCCAAGATCCGCTGCCCCATTCCTGGGCCCAGCATCATCGACAGCAGACACCTGCGTGGGACAGCTCGCCCTCCATCCTGGTCGCCACCGCGCCTCCTGGTCCGAGGAACGGCCGAGTCCGACGTCATCCACTCACCTGGTCGAGGTAACTTCAGCCGGTACCCTCCTGGTGCCCACACGATCGCTGGCTAGCGGTTGAGAACTGAGTCCCCTCTGCTTTCAGGTTTCCTTCATCACCGATTCAGGTTTGGATCTCGCTGAACATCGACACTGGTCGCCTGCCAGCAACTCTTCTTTCAGGCTCCTGAGACTACAACGAGGACTTCCGACATCTTGCCGAACCTTCCACAGCCGCAGCCTCTGGGCTAGGTAACTCGAGCATTTCGGTGCTCCATCGCAGGTTCGCTTTACAAGTGTCCAGTTCCTTTTTCGTTTAGTCCCACTGATCGGATCACTCCGGAATCAGTAACTTTAGACTTTCTAACTTCTCCCCTTCCACTTGCAGTGTAATGGTTTCGTGCCCTCGGGCATTTGTGTAAATTGTGCAACCAGAAGTATTTTCCTAAGAGTTTTGTATTGTGCTTAGCTCCCTGACTCATAAAGAGCCAGGGTAGTCTTGTTATAAATAAATATCCTTTATTTTCATAACAACTTGTGTGGTGTCCTTTCACTTGGTGTTCAAGGGGTATATGTGATGGTAAACAGCTGGCTTAACACGCCCTCTAGAGTTTAGCCTAAGACTGCTCGTATCCACGCTACTAGGATAGCTGGTCTATAAGGTTGACTTACAACCAATCATCAATAAGGGTCGTTTGGAATGATACACAGTGATCACTAGAATAGTGAGCACTACATATCAGGCCAACTTCTCACAGCGCAGTATTATGAACACAGGGAAAATGAGGATAAAGGAGAGGACGGATAAGAAGCACAAGGATTTGAAGACAAAGGTGTTGTTGCAGCAGGCTTCTAGGGGGAATGGTAGAGGACGTGGTGGTTTGGCTCGACAGCTTCCACACACTAGTAGGCCTACAAATACCATGCCTTTAGGGCCAAATCAGTGAGCGTACTGTAAAGAGGAGGGACACTGGAGTAGCGAGTGTCCTGTGCTTTTGCAGAAGGTGATGGTCCCGAGAGGACAAGGTTCTTGTGGTTGGGGTCGTGGAGCTAGTGGTCAGGACAGGCCCCAGAATGCTGTAGCCTCGTAGGGTCATTCTGATCAGAATTATTTTGATGACCCCCGGGGAGGACAGTATTATCATGATGATTATAACACGGATGAGGTGACAGGGATGTCTTACAGCTAGGACAGCCAGGGACAGAGTGAGGGACCAGTTCTGATACCTGTAGATCAACGTGGTCCTTATGTTAGTGCAGATGTGCATGGTTCAGCTAAGGAGTTTTTTGTGGATACAGGTGCAACAAACAGTTTTATTTCTTGTTCCTTGGTCCCGGGTCTCTGTCTGGCCATAATAATGTTTGGGAGGTTTTTCTGGTGTACTGGTTGTGAGCCCCATTTCAAAACCTCTTGCGTTGACTGTTGGTCCTCTCACTGTAGATTCGCCATTCTTGTTGACGTCTAATTGTGGAGAAACTTTGATGGGTTTGGACTGGTTGAAAAAGTTGCATGCCATGATTAACTGCTCTCTGGCGGGTGCTTACATGACAATGGGTCCGGATGTGGTGCGCGCTATGCAGTGGCTGTCCAAAGATGTGCCTCTTCCGGTGGTGTTTAAAAATGTACCACCCACCATTTGGGCGACAGGCGACACAGATGTGGGATTGTTACAGATACCGTCAGTTTCGATCCAAGTTAAAGACAATGCTATTTTACCTGGCATCCCTCAGTATAAAATACCGTAGGCAGGTGAGCGAGCTTTATTACACATTGTACAGGACTTGATTAAGAAAGGAGTGGTTGAGGAGACGACTGCTAATGTTTGTAATAGGCCTATTCTTCTCATTCTCAATCGGACACCTTTGGATTCCTCTGATGATCATGCAGATGTTTATCGCTTTGTGATTGACTTGCAGGAAGTTAATATAATAGTGATTCCCCAGTTTCCAGTGGTCCCTGACATTACAACTCTTTTGACAATGATTCCTTCTTCTGCTACATACTTTTCTGTCATTGACTTGAAAATCGCATTCTTCAGTTTTCCTATTCATCCTGACAGCAGGTATCTGTTTGGGTTCATCCAAGCTGGTAGAAGCATTATATTCTGTCATACTCCTCAAGGCTAGAACGAGAGTCTGAGTATCAATAGTCAGGCATTGAAGGTCAGCTGGATTCCTTGTCGCTCCCTACAGGTAATGTATTGCTTCAGTATGTCGATGACTTGCTCATCGCCTCAGATACAGAACAAGGTTGCAGACAGGAGGGTTCAATTGTTGTTACATTTAGCTCAACATGACCATAAAGTATTCCTTTCTATTTTTCACTGTTGTCGACAGGAGCTCACCTACTTAGGCCACCTACTGTCAAAGGAGGGTAAGATATTGACCATGACCGCATCAGTACCATTGTTAAAATGCCCATTCCACAAACTCAGAAAGATGTGTGCGCTTTCATAGGTATCACCTCCTATTGCAGGCAGTGGATACCTAGCTACTCACTGTTATTCAAACCCCTGCTTGCTCTAACACTAAAAGATGTGCATAAACCCCTGCCCTGGATGCCGGAATGTCAGCAGTCTTTTGAGCAATTGAAAACTGCGCTTGGTTCGGCTGCAGTACTCGGCACCCCCGATTATGCTAAGCAGTTTGTGTTGTACATCCATGAGATGGCTGGTTGTGCGCTTTCTGTTTTAACACAAAAATTTGGAGATAAGCAACAACCGTGTGCTTAGATCTCAGCTGTGCTTGATCCATTCGCACAAGCCCTCCCAAGCTGTCTAAGAGCAGTCGCTGCTATGGCTGTCTCGATAAGGCAATTGACTGGACTCGTACATGATACTAACCTCACAGTCATGGTACCCCATGCTGTGGATACACCTTCGAATAAGACAAAGACACAACACCTCACCAGTGCACGTCTGACAGGTTATGAGCTAATGCTGTTCGCCAAACATATCACAATCAAACGATATGCCACTATTAACTCAGCCACATTACTATCCCTCCCTTCTGAGAACGACGAGATTGACATACATGATTGTATCTTCTAGACGGAAGAAGAGATGGAAGGACGGGTAGACCTGACTGATGTTCCCTTATCTGACCCTCAAGGGGAACTATAAGTTGATGGCTCTTGCTTTAAATTACCAGAAGGCACAACAATTGCTGTGTCCACTATTACTATGCTGCGTACAGTGGTTGAGACATCACGAGTTCCCCATCAGTTGGCCCAAGATGCAGAGCTCGTTGCCCTAATATGAGCCTGCGAGTGGAGTGAGGGACTGGTTGTTAATATTTATACTGACAGCCAGTACGCCTTTGGAGTCATCCATAATTTTGGGCGACTCGGGGCAGAGAGAGGGTTCCTTACTTCCCATGGAACAAAGATTCAGCATGGTCATCTTATATATAGGTTTCTGTCTGCTTTGACACTCCCTAAGAAATTGGCAAAAGCAAAATGTAGCGCCCATAGGAAAGTTACTCACGATGTCGGTAGAGGGAACGCTTTTGCAGAAACAGCCCGGACTAGGATGAAAAGAATGTTCGTAGCAGGTCCCGGTAGGTGGGTGCCCGAGGTCACCATGTTTTAGGATACACTTGAGAATGTGAAGGAGATACAGAGTGAAGCTACAGAGGAGGAATTAGTATGGCACAATTGAATGACGAGGGATGTTGGATTGACAACTCAGGACAGCAAAGATGGATGTTGCTAGATTCATATGTTCTTCCTGTGGTCACGATGGCTCACGGCCCAGCCCACATCAGTGCTAAGGGTATTTGCAAGCTGTTAGACCCTGTGTGGCAGAATGATAACATCCCCAAAACTGCTGCACATTTAGTGAAGTTTTTCATGGTATGCATGATGCACAATCTGGGAAAGAGTACCCCTACACCATCTGGTAATTTTACACCACCTACTTTCCCTTTTGAGGTCCTTCAGTTAGACTATATTGAATTGTACAGGGTCAATAATTTGAAGTACGTGTTGGTGGTTGTTTGTGCGTTCAGTAAATGGGTTGAGGCTTACGCCACTAAAGACAATACACCGGCGGACATCCTGACCTGCGTCCATGACTACCAATTGCAAGAGAGGAACCTCCGCGAGTCTCGACAAAACCCGGACTTCACGTATCAGGGACAGAAACCTATGCTTTTCCAGGACCTGGCCGCTTCTACGCTTCTCAAACGCAAGTCCTTCCGACCAATCACACTCCATCTCCGAGAAACCGGTATAAAATATTCGAGGGGCCATCCGTTTAGACTGATTTTTGTCTATTGAGGGGAACTAAGGCAAATCGGTTCAACCTCTGTGGCTTACAAACTCCTGGGCACTGCTGAACCCGTCCCGGACCAACCTAGTCCGAACTCGCGCCCTCGCAGGCACTGAAGTGGCCATGGATGGACCACCATCAAACCCCTGAGCCCAGTGTCTCGTCCCGACCCAGACACTATGGCCAAAGAACGGAAGGCAGTGCTGTCATCTCTCACTGGGGCATCTTCGGAATGAGAGAGGATTTATGCCAACTACATTTTGGTGCACTACCCGTATGACCTCGCCCCAGAGGAGGGTGTTTATAAGACTCACATGGGCTTTCTCTGGTGGGAGCGCGGTGCTTTGGGCTACGAACCCTCTCTTTCCCTTTACCAAGAGCAGGACGCTCTGGACATTGACTTTGACTCACGTATTTCTTTTTGGTTTCGTTTGTTATGGTTTTTCTTTTTTTCTTCCTCCCCTTCCTCCCCCTTGTTATGCCTCTCCACATGCACGCACAAGGCTGCAACCCAAGCATGACATTGGCACCGTACTTAGGATATACCTCGAATAGGGCGTTAGGTACTCGATTAGCTCTGGCACACTCCCAACACATAGCTTTCTCCCTTTTTTACTCACTACACAGATTAGTGTCAAGTTCCTCACGCTCAACGTAAAAGAGCTTAACAACCCAGTTAAGTGCCGAGCCATCCTGTCTTACTTAGAAAACTCTGGGGCTCATTTTTGTTTGTGACAAGAGACCCACCTGCTGGCCAGCGATACTTATAGGATGCGTTCTAAGGCCTTCCCCCACCAGTACTTCTCCTCCCTCACTACTAAGAAGGCCGGAGTGGCCATCTTGGTTGAGTGCACATTCCCTGGGACGTTAGGGGCTAGAGTATCGGAGATCAAGGGGAGACTTCTGGCGCACTCAGTGAACAAAGGGGGACACACACTAACGCTGGCCACCATATACGCCCCCCATGAAAGGCAGGAGACTTTCTTGCACATGACCTCTACATCTGATTCCCAAGTCCTTATAGGGGGTGACCTGAATATTGTGTTCGATGGGCAGCTTGATCGCTCTGCACAAAGGCAGGGACAGATGGGAGCTCCTTCCGATACACATTGCCAGTGGCTGCGTGATCTGGGCGTGGTAGACCTGTGGCGGCACCTTCACCCTCACTCTTCCGATTACACTTTTTACACTCATGCCCAGGGGACTTATGCACGACTCGATTATTTCCTAGTGACTCGTTCCTCCTCCCGACAGCACAGGACTTGACAATCGCACACCAGGCACTCTTGGACCATGCGGCCTTCACAGTGATGCTGCAGTTTCCCCCCACTCTCAGACCGTCGTATTCCTGGAAACTTAGGGACTCACTCCTCCATCACCCCAACATTGTTGCAGGCCTCACAAAAACACTGGAGGACTTCTTAGCTATAAATTGTACACAAGACACCTCCATCGTCCCCCTCTGGGAAACCCTCAACTTAGTGGCCAGGGGCGACCTCATAGCAACGTCAGGTGCTGATAACAGGGCATGCAAAGAGAATTGGGATGAGCTTTCCACACAGTTACTCGAATTAGATGGGATCCACAAACGAACAGGGGCATCTCTCATATGGAGGAAACTGAAATCGGCCAGGGCGCAGTTAGCCAGCCTTGATCTTGATAGGGCAGAACACACCGCGCTCCTCTTGAAGCACACATTTTATGTCGAGGGGGCCAAATGTGGACGGCTATTAGCCCATAAACTACGGGCGCGGCGACAGTCCCACTTATCTTGACTAGCACGGGCGTCGACCACACGCGTGGTGAGGCGGTAGCAAACACGTTTCGAGATTTTTACGCAAATCTGTACACTGCACAGTCCCTGCCTGAACAGAACCCCTCCAGGTATTGCCAGGGCATAACCCATTCTAAGCTAACTGCTGATCAGGGGGCGACCCTAGAAAGTCCCATTAGAACAGAGGAAGTTATCTCGGCCATAGCTCGACTTAAACTTCTTAAATCCCCCGGCACAAACGGATTCACCGCCCTTTTCTATAAAACTTTCTGCTCCCTCATAGCTCCGATACTGGCACGACTTTTAATGCCATAGACAACACTACTGAGCTACCGCCCACAATGTTTTTAGAGACAGTGGCTGTACTGCCTAAACCCGGCAAAGACAACTGACTCTGCGCCTCCTATAGGCCGATATCACTCTTGAATATCGATTTTAAGATTTTAACGGGTATCCTTGCAGCCCGGTTGGGACCTCTGATACCGGGATTGATAGACCCAGATCAGGCTGGATTTGTGGTGACTAGACAGTGCAGCGATAATACTAGGCGGTTGTTACACCTTTTGGATAAATCACACCGGCAGCAGGAAGAGCGGGTCTTCCTGTCCATAGACGCTGAGAAGGCGTTTGATAGAGTCCACTGGCCCTTCTTAGAGACTGTCCTGGAGAGGTTTGGTCTCGGGTGTCGTTTCCGACAATGGGTTTTTAGCGGCTACCGCCGCCCCTCAGCCACTGTCCAGATAAACAGCTTTACCTCCGACCCCTTTCCTATCTCCAGGGGTACGCGCCAGGGCTGCCCTCTCTCCACATTGATATTTGCCCTTTACACGGAGTCGTTCGCCCAACGGGTTCCTGGACAATCCATGGATCCAGGGGATTCTTTTTGGGGGGCGCCATACCATCAGCCTTTATACCGATGATGTTGTCGCCACGCTGGAGGCCTCACATTCATCAGTTTCGGCGTTCCTGACCGAACTGGAGGAGTTCTCAGCAGCCTTCGGATTCAGGGTTAATGTAACCAAGTCCCAAGCATTGGGCTTCCTGGTCACAGATCACTAAAACGGCTCTTAGCCACGCATGCCCTATTCCATGGGATCAAAAGACCATGCCATACTTGGGTATCACCCTGTCCTCCTCCATTGCTGAGATGACATCCCTGTACTACTCTCGGCTGCTACGTCAAACCACGCAGGAGCTTAGGCGATGGCGGCCGTTTAATCTCTCATGGTTGGGTAGAGTTGCAGCTCTTAAAATTAGCATACTCCCCAAAGTATTACACCTTTTCCAGACTCTCCCGATCGAGCCACCTCGCTGGGTTTTAAAACAACTAAAATCTGAGTTTGTCAACTATGTCTGGGCAGATGAGAGACCGCGAATCACTAGGGCTCTGAGCTTTAGACTGCACGGAGAGAGGGGATTGAGGATACCCGATCTTGATCGCTTTTACAAAGCTACCCAGATACGCTCTCTTTTAGAATGGGCTCAGCCAGAATGTGAGAAGTGCTGGCTCTTCATGGAGCGTGCACTAGCATAAAAGGCTCTCTGGAAGATCCCCTTTCTGTGCAATGCTTCCAGGCCCCTGGGCTGTATGGCTTCCTGGTGGTTCGTGCCACGCTAAGCGCTTGGGACGCTATCGCTACCCGCAACAGCCTGACAACTTTCCCATCGCCCCTCAACCCTATTACCGAAAACCCGGACTTCTCCCCAGGTCTTGATTGGAACGCTTTCAGCCACTGGGACCTACTAGGACTCAGGTCATTAGGGTGCTTCTTCGACACGGAGGGCCCTCGAACCTTTGAGGACTTTAAAACTGACTATGACGTACCCGAAACAGAACGCTTCCACTACTTCCAAATACAACACTGGGCTATGCAACCCCAAACCCGCCCCGGCGCGGAGAGGCCCCTCACTCAGTACGAACACTGGCTACTCTCAAAACACTCTACAAAGTGACTTATTACAGAACTGTCCCATATCTTGCATCCCCCCGAACCGGCGGTCAAGTCAACGGGCCAAAGACGGTGGAAGGCTGAGCTGGGCCGGACCTTGACCCCTAAAGAATGGTCAGATCTACTATAGAGCCTGCACATAATACATCTAGCATCGAGACAACTACTAAGATCATGACATTGGTATCTCACTCCTTCCCGACTCCATGAATACGACCCAGATCGCTCCCCTACTTGCTGGAGCAGATGTGACGCTGAAGGCATACTCCTGCACCTTCTTGGGAATGTCCGATCCTTGCCACTTACTGGATGCAAGTGCTGGATAAGATAGACAATCATTTTGACACTACGCCCTTACGCTTTCCTGCCTATGTGGTCCTAGGAGCGTCTGACAGACTTACCTTTCCCCTCAAATTCCCCAAAGGTAAACAATTAAGCATAGCCTCAGGGGCGGCACTACAGAACATTCTATCACATTAGGGCACAGATAGGATACCAACCTTGTAAGGATGGTTGCATCATTTGTGGTTTGTTTTTGGAATGGAAAGCATTTCTTCTACGCTTCAGGGGGGCAGGGCCTCCTTTGCTGAGGTTTGGCAGCCATTTATTACCTTGTTGTGCACTGAATTTTGTGAACTGCACGTCATAAATTGGTATTAGCCAATATCCATAAAAACAGGGTGAGGTTAACAGAAAACCCCCAAAGATGGGTGATGGTACACCTCACAAAACCTTCACAAATAAAGATAATCGAACATGTCATCACAGAGTTCCATAATTTCTGACTTCAGCAGTGCAACCATAATAAGATGTAACCGAACGGTAGTAGTTTGACCGCCGATCCGCGTGTTTCCGCACCAGTTTCTTTACTACCAATTTATGACGTGCAGATCCTTCTCGGATCAGTGCTTTTGATCTATGTTGTGTCTGGTTCATCGTTAAAATTTAGTTTTGACTATATGCTTCCATCAGCTTGATCTCAACTGTCTTTAGATCAACAATTCTAGAACAGGATTGACCCCCTACGAGGTCGTGTTTGGATGCCCGGCAATTGTTTGGGGCGTCCCGCGCCCTTGTAGATTCTCCGATATTGAGGATCCATTGTTGACAGACTATATCTTCCAGTTAACTGAAAATTTGCTTTCTATCACTGACAGGTCCTTGAGTCCCTTCCTCTTATACCCGAGGGGCCCAGACACTATATTCGTTCTAGTCAAGAACGTCCAGCGGAAGAAGAGTTAGGAGCTCCACTGGAAGGGACCTGAACAGGTTCTCCTAGCCACCTGAACCGCTGTGAAAGTCGCCGGCCGAAAGAACTGGATTCACGCCACCCACTGCCACAGGTTACCCTTGCCCTTGCCCTATGATCAGTGGGTGAAGGATGGCATTGGGGACACTGAGTGTGAGAAGGTGCCTCAGTTCATCCCTTTCGGCGATGCAAAGCTTACATGGACCCAACCGGATGCAGAGAATTATGACGTTCTAAATGCAGCGGTTCCCCCAGAAATCAGAGCCATTAAAGAGCCGCTGTTTGTTGACCCCTCTGTGCCTGGAGTCACCAGGAACAATTTGCATCCTCGGCTGCGGAATAGTGCACCAAAGGAGAAGTCAGATTAGTTAGGGATGGACTGTGTAAGTTAGGGTGTACTTTACTATAGTACCAACGGTGTCAGTTCAGGGTGTCGTGAGATTGGTGCACTGTTCTGACATTGGACAGGATAAATGGAACGTGCTCCCTAGGAAGTAGGTACCTTATTGCTACATGAGATTCATCATGAGCTTAGGACTGAGCAAGCTCCACTGCTGGTGCTCAAGAGTGCCAATGTTGATGAACAATAGGAGCCTGTACCAGTGAGGCTCTGACAGACAGTGGGAACACTTACCTTTGCTATCAGTTTATTGAATTCCTCTTCTTGCTTCGTAATGCATCCGTTTGGTCGACCTATTGAGGAGGAGGAACAGCCGTTTGCATCATCGCGTTTAGCGTGAGGTTGGTCAACAAATAGTAAAATAGTTTGCATATTAATTGTTGTGATTACGCTAATGATAATACTTGGAATATCCTAGGTTGTCTTACACAGACAATGTATTTATACAAATATTGCATCAAGCCCTCAATGTGTCCAATACAACTAATTGATGGGTTGTGGATTGCTCCCCTCAGTTACTCATAAGAGCGATAATTTGTTGTCCATGCCATTGTCATATATTGGTAGCTGTGAAGGTTGGTTTGAATTGTTCATTATGTTGTACTATCATTTCCAACTCTCTACTCTGGTTATGACACCTGCTGTTTCTTGCACTGTGGTAGAGTACAACCGTTTTCATTATGCGTTTACTCCTTTAGGACTGGCAGGACAAGGGACCTTTGGTACATTTTTCCCCAAAATCCTGGATGAGCACATATGAAAAAGTGGAGAATAAAACATAGCTTCGAATGGAAATGGATGATTTCCAAAGTTTCAACACCTCTGAGTATTTTCAATCTTTCCAAGCAAGCAATATTACTAAAGACAAACCGATGTCGGTGTCCATGGTCAACACAACAGCTAGTTTCGGTATCCGGTGGACTGGGAAGATGAAGGTGGGGGAGAGTAAATGCAATTTCACCTACAGACTGAGAACGTTTAATAGGCTGCCATTGGTCCTACCCCATAATGTCTATTTTGTCTGTGGATCCCAAGCTCATGTCTGGCTTCCAAGGGGATGGTCAGGAAGATGTTACCTCTCTTTCCTCCTTCCCCCTGTGTATACTACCCCATCCAATTATCATAAAGATCATCAGCTGCAGCATAGGAGTACACACTTGTCCCAAGTCAGAAGGGTTGTTGACACAAAGGATATAGATTAGATAGATACCACTGACCAGCAATTTGGGGATGTTTTGAAGGGCCTACTACCTTATTGGGGTCCCATGGCTAATAGCCTTAACATTTGTCAGCTAACAAGAGTTGTTGAAGGGGTTATCAATACAACTGCTGGGATAATGACAAACATCACTGCTGAGCTCCAGGCTACGAGATTAGTCACCTTTCAGAACAGGATGGTGTTAGACGTCATCCCTGCTGATCGGGGAGGGGCCTGTTGCATCATTGGCAGCAGCTGTTGCGTTTACATACCTGACCACGACCCCAGCGTGTATGCAGCTATACAAAAATTGCAGAGATTACGTCTGACATACACCAAGAGACAGGTACTTGGACCCTTTCGGGATGGTTCTGGAATATGCTAATAACATGGGGTTGGAAGATCCTCATGTTTTGATTGTGGTTGCTAGTAATTTTTTTACATGTTGCCTCTGTATACACTGTCTCCCGACTTGTTGCACCTAATGTGTTAATGCTCTCACCCCCAACAGAAAATATCAGTTCATGATACTAATGTTATGATTATGCTGCAAA
Source organism: Triturus cristatus (assembly GCF_964204655.1). Classification (NCBI taxonomy): domain Eukaryota; kingdom Metazoa; phylum Chordata; class Amphibia; order Caudata; family Salamandridae; genus Triturus; species Triturus cristatus. The sequence continues at coordinate 968,067,245 of NC_140589.1, forward strand.
AGGACATTGACAGCATGATGCAGATCGATGAGGGTATATTTGAACACTGATTATGTACGCACCAGCTCATAGTGATGTTTCTTTTCCTTACAACATGTTATCCATTTCTTTGGTAGTAACATAAAACTATTAGCTTCTACTAAAAGGAGGGTCTGTTCGAATAAAAATGTCTTGGCTGTGTTGTTTATGTATTGTACGTCGTAACCCCTTCGCTGCGGGGGTAATTCCCCCACGGGGCGGGGGGGCGCGTGCGGCGCTGCGGTGCTCGTGACGAGCCCAGCTCGTCATGAGCCACGGGAGCTGTGCTCATGATGAGCTGAGTTCGTCACGACCCCGCCCACTGATTAATTCTCCCGCACAGGCGTGGAATCAATAGTGCGTGGGCGGCCGCGGCCGTTATGACAAGCCCAGCTCGTCATGAGCACAGCTCCACTGTGCCTCATGACGAGCTGGGCTCGTAATGAGCACGCAAGCGGTTAAGTTAGCATTCGCGGCACCATTTTATGTTTGGCCACCATGATCGAAACTAATTTCTCTCTGTCTCTGCTAAAAGCAGCTTTTGTAATTTTTGTTTCTCCAAGGGTGGATCTTGCTGTACTAATGAATACACTGTTCTTATTAGCGCATACCTTTCCCACTAGATAGAGGCCTGCTCCCACTATTCCAGCGATGGGCACAGGCAGAACGACCTTGACATAGAGATAGTGTGTGCCCGGGCTCAGGATCGAAACGCATCCTTGTGTACCTCCTTTGTGTAGCTGCCTCCATCTGGAAATTTCAAGTCTGGCCGTGCCTGCATTGGTTCTGGATCGTACATAATGTATCACCATGTTTGCTGATGTCAGTCCCTTTGCAGCAATCCGTAGAGACTGGGCAGACTGGGCTCCGCTCCAGTGTACCTGAATAAATACTTGGTTTGTATTCTCTACTGTTGGACCGACTCTTCATTTGTATGGAAGGCTGAGAGGTGGTCGCGAGTGACCCGGGTGGCCCTAATTGAGTCACTTCCTTCACATGGGAGGGCAACAGGGTCTTTTCTGCCGCAGTAGTGGCAGCCTGCCGCTAGGTTGTGCGCAGTTCTTTCAGCACTTGTGGTGGATTAACACTTGGCCAGGTCACTGAGAAATTGGCAGGCTCCCAGTGGCAGCCGCTGCCTATCTTGAATGGTAGGGCAGCCACGGGGGGAGGGCAGGAATTTTGTGAGGGTGTGTGTTAAAATATTAAAAAAGAAAAGACTTACCTGCAGCTCCGCTAAGGACCGCCTCGCTGCTCCTCTTGTCGCCGTCGGGCTAGAAGGGGATGAGCCCTTATGGCACAGGCTCCACACCAAATCCAGATGCTGCTCTCACATGAAAGCAGCACCAAGATTAGTCTGAGTGGCCTAGTTTGCCACTCAGATGCTGCATTGGAGCCTGGGCCTTTTCTCCAGCCCAGCTGTGCAACACAGCAGGGTTGGAGAAACATTATTTAGCATGTGTGCTTGGTTGGGCTAGGACGGCCAGCCAAGCACACATATGCACTTATGAGTGCACTCTACTCTTCCATGACCTGCCAAGCCCACCCCGCCCTACAGTCATTGCGGGGCTTGGACAGACAGCATAAATAAAATTATAATAACTTTTTTGTTATCATTTTATTTACCGTCTGCTGGCGCGGGCTGTGGGGCAACGCTCCTCTGCCATTACGGAGCTTCTTCACCTGTGGACTCTGCTCTTGCCCTTTCTCCTGCCCTAAGTGGGACTGGTGAGGCTACCCAGTAGCTCTCTTTTCTTCTGGCCTCTCTGCATTCGGGCCATGGGGGGTAGTCAGTTTTCTTTTTGTTGCCGCACTGACAAGCGGGTACCAGGCAGCATGCTGTGGTGGCAGGTGGCCACTCAGGGGCGTGTAGCGCTCTCCATGCCAGTCTTGTCTTTCCTTCCCAGCTGCGGTCTCCACTGAAGAGCACAATGTGAGGGGCTGCTCCCGCTAGTACCCACGTTTGGTGAGTTTGTGTGGGGTAGTGTGATTACAGTTTATTTTTAATTTATTTTGCTGTACACAGACATCAGACGTCCTGGGAGACAGCATGAGCCTGGAGCCTCTCGCCTGTGCTGATTTCACCCGCTGACCCCACTGACATAGGCTATGTGTGTGGGCATACCAAGACCTCTCCCTTTCTATGTGTGGGCGACAGCATCCTGCCTCACTACTAGTTGCTGTGCCCTTCCGTTCCTCCTATCTTGGGTGCCTTGCTAGGGGTTAGCACACAGCTCTCATTTGGATGTGAGGGCGCTGCTCTCCTCTCCTCTTACCAGGACCGATGTTGGTAGTTGTGGGAAGGGGCAAGACATGCTGCTGGCCGTGTCATGCCAAAGCTGCAGCGGCATGCAGGGTCCAGACCGCCTCGTCGCAAATGTAGAGTAGTGGGCCCTAGGTCCACATGCTAAGTGAAATAACGACAAAGACACTAGTGTAGTGGGTGCATACCTGGTCCTGAGCACGCGCGCCCATCCCCTTTTACTAGTAGGGTCATCTGACTGGTGACGCCTGTGTTAGATGGGTGTACGGTGGATGTTAGCACTGCCCTTAAGAAGGGGCTGATGCATGATGTGTCCAGCAGGACACTACAGGGGCAGCCATGGAAAAATGGTGCTGGGACAAGGACCCTATCCGACCCCCCCCCCCCACTAAAAACACCAATGGACATGTGACAATCTTATGCTGCTCTTCAGAAAAGGTGTGGGAACTGGTGTGTATGGCTAAGGGGGACTTGCCCGGCACTTACAAAGGGTATGGCTCCCTAGCAGGGAGTCTATCTGGTGGCTAGTTGTTTAGGGTGGAAACATGGTGGGTAGTGTTTTGATACAATGACATTGAAACACCTAGCTGTCCTTGCAACAGTGCTTGAGGTAAGTAATAAATATTACAGGCTGCAAAGCAGGGCCTCCTCCACTAGGACACAGAATTTGGGCCGTACTTATACATGGGCGATCAGGGGAAGGAAATTATGTTCAATTATATTTAACTTCTCTATTGTGTTCTCAAGCTTCATACATAAATGTCGGCCTATACACGGAGGCATCACAGGCTAAATAATGTTAGCAGAGATACTAGGTTGTGTTGAGGAACAAAGCCTGTGTGTACCAGGCAGACAGCGATTGGTAGCGAGAATCAAAGAAGGTCTGTCAAGTAGCTGATGACAAAGGAAAGATTATGGTGAGAGCCTTACCTAGTCATAATACTTCTGTGGCAGGTGATGAAAGACCTTGCTACACCTTATTTTCTATACCAGGAATAGAGCTTGCTGGCGAAAAGTCTTCTACTCCATGCTCAGAATAACAAGCTCTAAGAAAACACCTCATGGTATCAAGCTCACAACAGCCCCTTCGTCCTCACTCAATACTAATACCACTATCACCCTCTATAACAATGGTATCATCCTATTCCAAGCGTCAAATGTCAATCTACTTAAGATAACCAACATCTTCCCGTTACTCAAAATCACGGCTTCCTCAAACCCAATGTCCCCCAGACTCACCCTCACATCTCTCAGGACCCGGCGAGGAAGCTCATCTCCCCTTCTCCATCTAAATCACGCCTCACCACCTGTTCACCATAGAGGGGTCCCATCCCAGGTTGCTACGCCACACCTATCGAGTCCCGACGCACATCTTGCCAGTCCGAGCCGATCTGTCCCCCGACTTGAGACTACCCATGATATTCATCTTGCCTTGCCTCCTATTACTGAGTCATCTTCCCCCAGCCCTCCCCCGGTGTCTCCTAAGAGGCTAGAATCCAAGCAAATGCCCTCTTCCGAACATGATCGGTCATCGTCAAGCAATCTGTTACGTCCTTGTCCTAACCCTCAGCCTAACGATCACTCCCCCCTCACTAAGACTCCTACCTCACTTTCAATAGCTCCTGGATTTCAGTCAGACTCATATGACCATCTTCCTCCTCAGGATCTCCCGCCCACCTCCTCTGACCTTATAGGTAGTCTCCGAGACCTCCCCTTTCTGATAGACTCCTTTCCTCACTCTCCTCCTCTCGCTCAACACACTGACTGGGCGGCGCACCTAGAGAAGATTTATCTTCAGTTGCACCTTCTAACATCCGAGCTACATGGCCTGAAAGCCCTCTCAAATGACCTTTTCTCCATGCTAAGATCTTTTCTCACCGCTGCTAACCTGTCTAATGCTCCATCTTGCGATAGTTACTCACTGGTCAAGCCTTTACCTTCCTCCACCATGAAATCCATTCCCCTACCTAATGACACCTCCCGCCATAGAAGATTTGAGACCTACCTTGCATCCTCAGAGCAGGTCAGCCAGCAAACACGCCACTGATATCTTCGATCTCATACAACACCTGGACTTAGACATTATCATCCTCACTGAAACCTGGTTAAATCCTGCTTCCACTCGATTCTCGACATCCTAGTACCTCCCTCTCATGATATTATTAGGTTAGACAGAGCTGGGAAACTTGGCGGGGGCTTAGCCTGTATTCATAGAAACACACTCTCGATCTCTCCCGTTGAGTCCTCTGCGCCCTCCTCCTGTGAATATCTCTGTCTCAACATCTCAAGTAAGAACCTACCGGTCTGTAAGCTTCACACTTTCTACCACCCCCCAGGAGACAATCTCCCCTTCATTGAGGAATTATTTGAAATCATTTCTAGCAATGGTGACTCAGCCGTGTCCCAAATCTTCCTTGGTGACTTTAATCTGCACTGGGCTAACTCCATAGATCCGGCAGTTTCAAGCCTCAAAACCTTTCTAAGTGATCATGATCTGACCCAGCATTGTGACCAACCAACCCATAATAAATGAAAAATTCTTGACCTCATTATTTCGAACGGGCAGACCGTCACCTTGGAGTCTATTACCCCGTGTGATTGGTCAGACCACCACTGCATCCTTTTTTTTATCAACAAGGAGGTACAGCTGTGGAAGGCCCATCCAACGAAATCAAAGATATGGAAAAGGGACCTCAGACTAGTAAATCCTGTTGAGCTATCCGCCCACTGTACATCTGCCCTCTCCTCTCAAGCGGACCTGACTGAGGTGCAGTTACCCACTGACTCCTACAATGTGACCATCTCCAACATCATGAATGACATTGCTCCACTTAAACATAAAAATACCTCAAATAAAATTTCCAAACCGTGGTATAATGAAAACCTAAACATGGAACGGCGCAACCTTAGGGCAGTTGAATGCTCCTGGAGATCGAATCCCTCTTCGCACCAACTTAAACTCCTAAGAGATGCTAGGAGCCTTTACTACAAACAAATCAGGAACGACAAGGCTAACTATTTCAGATACCAATTAGATCAAGCGGCAAACCGCCCCAAGAAACTTTTTGAATTGGTCAAACAGCAATCAATTGTAGGTCCAAACCTATCGGAACCTGGAAGCAGTCCACCCTCATGTGACAATCTTGCTTCCTTCTTCATTGAGAAATCTAAACTCATATCAGCTGACCTCGCTGCTAAGAACGCTGAACTCCTCTCCTCCAGAGCAGCATCTCCACCTGTCCTCTTTGAAAAGCTCAACTCTACCCCCCTGACCCCTAAGAACAATGCGGCCTGGGACACCTTTACCCCGATCAGTGAACAAGACATCAAAAAGATTCTCCGGAATATCAACCCGTCCAACCACTTCAGTGATCCGTTACCCCCATCCATTTTCAAGGAAATCAAGCATGCACTCATCCCTACCTGGACAAGGATTGTAAATGCATCTCTGCCACAAAGCACAATCCCTGATTGCTTAAAAGCAGCTCAAGTATCCCCTATACGAAAAAAACCTTACGCTGATAGGACAGACCTCAATAATTTCCGACCTATCTCCAACATACCCACCCTTGCGACCCTCCTTGAAAAATACGTTCAGGCCCAACTCTGTGCCAACATCGAGAACTACCAGCTCTTGGACCAACATCAATACGGCTTTCAGTCGGGGCACAGCACTGAATCGGCCCTCATTCATGTAATGGATGACATTCTAAAGATTCTCGAGCAAAATGAATCCTGCCTCCTGATCCTCCTTGACCTTTCCTCTGCCTTTGATACGGTCAATCATGACAACCTCTTATCCATTCTGCAAAACAGGATGGGTTTTGGTGATCAGGTGCTTCAGTGGTTCTCGTCCTTCCTCCATCACAGATCGCAAGGAGTCAAGGCAAATCACTCTCTCTCCAAGCCTTCGCCCGTTCCCATGGGAGTCCCCCAAGGATCTGCTTTATCTCCTATCCTCTTCAACCTCTGCTTGGAACCACTAGCTAACGCTCTTAACTCCATGGATATTCATTTCCACATGTATGCCAATGACACGCAACTCTACTTGAAAATCTCATCCCCGGAAAACCTCATATCACTCAACATCATCCTAACTTATACTCAAAACTGGTTAAATGAGAACCATCTCCTGCTCAACACCTCAAAAACAGAATTCTTGCTTGTCTCCCCTCAGAATTACAACCCCAATCTTGACCTCTGGATGAGCCACCTCACTGCTTTCAACCGCACTCCGCTCATCGTAAACTCAGCCAAATCTCTAGGAGTCACCATGGATAATAACCTGAATATGAAAAATCATATCAGCAATACATGTAAAGGAGCAAACCACTTGATTGGGACATTCAGAAATATCAAACCTTTCCTTCCACTGAAGGATTTCAAGCAGGTGGTTCAAGCGCTGGTCCTACCGAGGATAGATTACAGCAGTGCTACCCTCTGTGGCCTGCCCAAATACACCCTGGCTCCGCTTAGGGCTTCACTGAATGCTGCTGCTAGATTGGTTACAGGCTCCAAACGCAATGAGCGCATATCGCCAGTCCTAAAAACTCTAAATTGGCTCCCCTATGAAGCTCGAATCCAGCTAAAAATTGCCATGATGACTCACAAAGCAATCCACCTCAAGACGCCCAGGTATCTCGCGCAAAAACTTGAGCTATCTGGTGGTGCAAGAGTCTCTAGAAGCGCTACTACCTTACTCTTGAAACCACCTATCTTTAACAAAAAGAGAACCTCTCACAGAGCTTTCTCTGGTGCGGCTCCAAGGATATCGAACTCTCTTCCTCCAGAAATACGCAAAATCACCAGAACAACGGTGTTCAAACTGGAAGTCAAAAGATTCCTGATGAACAAACTCCTTCAGTAATTGGACTACTCACCTTGGCCCATTGACATTGTTCCTTCCTCCATTGTGTCAACATTTATTACTATACTTTTTTTGTTTTGTACATTCTTTGTTCTGCTGTCCTTACACTGTACTTTGTTTAACTTAACTTCAATGTGAACTTTCGTGCCCTTTATGGTTCATTTGTGTTTTTTTTCCCCTGTGGTTGTTTCCTGTTCTAGTTTGACTGTAAAGCACTCTGATATCCCTTGGGATCTTGTTCGCGCTATATAAAACTTTATAAATAAATTATAAATAAATCTGTGATGTCGCCCCTGGAGTCTCAGTGCAGGTAGGGACGCACCCGGGGGACGACATCTGGGGCCCAATTGCAATAAACACCCATAGCCAGTTTTGTGCTTGCAGTGGCTACCGCGTACACGCGTCTCTTGACGTCACGTCCGCGGTAGTCGTTTTTATTATAACACCCTCACGTGACTGAGACCATGCCACACGGCCCGGTCACAGCAGGGGTGTAGCACCAGGTTCCCCTACTGGAAAATGTACCTTGGGGCACCCTTACAGCCGCAGCTGTTATGTCACAGCTGCGACAAAACAGCATCTAGAGGAACATGATGGTGATTACCTGCTGCCCCATGGTGGTGGGTGAAAGCTGCGGTCCAGGTCAACCACCAGGCTTGGCAGCTGCCACTCAAAACTTGCTGTACCTCTCTCTAATGGTTGCGGGGGGCTGTTTAAGGTTAATTAAACCGGCGTAATGCTTTTGCTACTCAGTTCGATTTTTTTTTAACTACCAACCAATGAAGGCAATACAAACAGCAATAACTGCAGAAGGATATTGTTGTTTGTAGAAGCACGTGCGAGAAAAAAAATTGCTACATTCAGAACTGATTTTTGCTTCCACTCTGTTTCCTTCAACTAGAATCAATCTGCTTCCGGTTTCATTTATACATAGAGACATGTTATTGTTCAAAGTCAATTTGCTCCACCGAGGCTCTTGTCAATCCATTTTCTGATTCATAAAGTAGGTTCTGTAGATGTTTATATGGTTTACACTTCGAAATCCCACGACCACGGAACGTCTACAAGAAGTGCAGATTATCTTGCAGTCATAAGTGACATCTACTGGTTGAGTGTGAGGCAGCACGTGTTCGCCTGAGAGATTAAGCAATGCGTTTAATGTCAGAAATAAAGTCAAATCTTACTCGCAAACAATTGCATATATTTCAAACACTTACATGTACATTTAAACAGACGACCGTGCAATCTAGGAATAAAGAGCCTGTGCTGAGAGTGCGACACGAACAACAATGATTATACTTCGATTGGCAAAGTGTAAGCATTTGTGTACGAGTGCGCCCATCTCACGGGGAAAAGAGGCTCGATTCAAAATGTTGCACTTCACTGTGTCATATGTGTAGGTAGTTAGTTAATTATTAGAAACTTAAGGTATGAGGGGCATATTATCAAGCACGGCGTTAAAATTATCACCGCTTTAGCTTTACCGGTAGTCCGCTGACGTCACACGCAGTGTGCGTCCGCAGACTAGACCGCTACACCACATCTCCCCCTTTATAACAACTCATAACATAACAACACCCCCTTAACTTATACAGTCTTACTTGCTGTCCATACTGAACTCCCCAAACCTCCTGGGCAGCATGACTCTCCTGCCACACCGTGTCCCCCTACTGCTCTCGCCCGTTTTCGGAGTGGTGGTGACATCGCCCAGGCTGGGTGCCTCTTCACCGCTCCTTAGTCCTGCTTCTCTCCACTCCTCCAGCTCTGTCCCCTCCGGGGTGTTGGACGCCTGTCCTCTTGTTTCCTCTCTCCCTCTGTGACCCGTTCCCGACCGGGGACAGCTTTCTCCTTCCTTGGGACTCTCCCGTTCTGCCTCCGGGCCCCACTTGGCGCTGGCGGCTCCTGTGTTGTCTAACTCCACACTTGTCTTCCTCCCGTCTGTAGGTGTACATCTTGCCATGCGGTCTTGGGACCATATCTTCCCGTCACTGAGAAGAGCTGACCTGGAATAGGGTTCCATCACTTGAAACGGGGGGGGGGGGTGAACTTACTATCTCCCTTCTTCCTTTGAGTAGGTAGTTTGACTCTCACCCATTCACCCTTCTCGAGTGCAACCTCTTTGGTGTTGTGCTTCTTATCATAATGCTCCGTGTACACAGTCTGCGCTCTCTCCAAGTTCTTGCGTACCACCGCTGGGGACCAGTGGCTTTGCACCGTGAGGCGTTTCCAGGCCACGTTATCCTTGGTGAAGGGCTCTCTTCCTCTCAACACTCGGAACGGACTGTACCCCGTGGTGGTGGGCGTTATCCTATAGGCCCACATCAGCCATTTCAACTCCTTCTCCCAATTGACACCTTGGCTGATCGCTGCTTGCACCGACTCCATGATCACCCGGTTAAATCTTTCCGCCGATCCATTGCCTGCTGGGTGATATATCGGTGTATGTCGTACTGTGATGCCATTTCTGTCCATGAAAGTTTCCCACTTACTCGACGTGAATTGCGTGCCATTGTCACTCAGGATCCCTTTGGGGATCCCTTCTCTTATGAAAACATCCGTCAGGAATTCTAATATAGTTTCTGTTTCCGCATTATCCGCTACGTGGACCTCCGGCCACTTGGAGTAACGGTCAATTACAACTGTGATGTATTTCTGGATGTCATTCGCGTCCTGTATCGGTCCCAGGATGTCGATGGAAATCTCTTCCCATGGGTTTTCTGGACATTCGTATCGCCCCAGGGGCGGACGTAACACTTTTTGGGTCTTGTCCGCATTGCTGCATTGCTCGCACGCCCTCACATGACGTTCTACTGCTATGTCCATCCCCGGCCACCAGTAGTCTTCCTTTGCTCTCCATTTAGTTTTCACTATCCCTAGGTGGCCTTCATGTGTGATGGAAACAATGCGATGCCTCAATGTGTGCAGAGGGACCACTTTACTGCCTCGTAGCAAGAACCCTAGTTTGTCCCCAACAGACAATTCTTCCCGGACTTCCCAATACTGTTTCAATTCTTCCTCCAGCAGTCTCTTGTCCGGCCATCCATTAGTTACATACGCCTTTACGCCACTTAATTTCTCGTCCTTGTCGTATTCGGTCTCCCATTCCTGGGCACTTATGGCTCTCTCATGATCTCCTGCGAACGCAACCGCGTAGTCCTCCCATCCTCCTTCGTCCTGGACTTCCGTGACTTCTTAAGGATGCTGCTCTACTCAAGAAGTCAGCCACTTTGTTCTTGTGTCCTGGCAGATACTCCACATCGTATGCATAGTCCAGTAGCCTCAGCGTCATCTTGGCGATTCGTGGAGTGGCATGTTCATGCCCGCATGACGTGAGGACCTTCACCAACGGCTTGTGGTCCGTGCGCAGGAGGAACCTTCCGCCCCACAGGAATTGCCGGAATCTCTCCATTGCCCACACTGCCGCAAGCATTTCCTTTTCAATGACGCTAAATTTACTCTCATTGGGAGCTAACGCTCGGGACGCAAAACTTATCGTGGTGATCACTCCTTCTGTGGTCCTTTGCGTGAGCACTGCCCCTAGTCCTCGGTCACTAGCGTCCGTGGTTAACATGGTTTGTGCATTTGGGTCGAATCCATGTATGGGCACTGCCTCGCTGATGTGTTTTTTCATGTCCTCAAATTCCTGTTGCTGCTCTTCCGTCCATTGGAACATGTATTTGTCTTTAAGAAGTGACCTTAAATGGTGGGTCTTGGAGGCAAAGTGTGGTACAAACTTACTATAAAACTCTGCCATCCCCAGGAAGGTTCGGACATCTTCCTTGTTCGTGGGCGTAGGGGCATCTTTTATTGCTGCGACGTTGGACGCTTTAGGTTCGATACCGTGTAGACTTATCTCGTGCCCTAATTACGTGACTTTGTTCATTCCGAACTTGCATTTGTCCCATTGGGCGGTGAGTCCATTTTGCCTTAACACGGTCAAAACTTCTGGCACTTGGCGCCGAATGCCGGACAGCCCTTGTCGCTGGTGGTATGCGTGCCGCTGCCACATCTGTAGCAGGCATTCTTACCCCACTGCCGTTGCCCTTGTGGTATTGTTGTTCTGGTATTGAACCTTTTGTAGTTCCGTGTTCCTTGCTGTCCTGCTGGTTGCTTACTGTCCTTAGTCTTCCGGTCCTCCACTTTGTACACCGCTTGATCTGGGTGGCTTTCGCGTTTGGCCGCTTCTGCGCACCTCCTGGTCAATTCCGCCTTTTTTACTAAGGCCACGACTGTCTTCAACGGTGCGTCGCCATTTGTCCACAGCTTCTCTTGAATGGAGGAATTCACAGTATGCATGATGATTTGGTCTCTTATCAGATCTTCTTGTAAGGTTCCAAATTTACATGTTAGAGCCAATTTCTGTAGGGCCGCCACGTATTCATCGACCGATTCCCCTTTATTTTGCTTCCTATGGTAGAAGTTATACCGATCTATCGCTGTGCATACTACCGGGCGGTAGTGGGCGTCTAGGTCTTCTATTGCGTGTCGGAACACATCGTCGTCCGCTGCTGGTCTATCCTCTTTCACCAGGTCTTGGTATACTCTTTGTCCCGCTGGGCCCAAATGATGGAGGAGAATTTTCTTCCGTCGCGTACTCGTGAACGGTGCCTCCCCCTCTTCATCTAGTGCTGAGAGGTAGTTTAAGAAATACCTTTTCCAGTCCTCCCACAGCATCTCGGGTTCCCCGGCTTTTGCCAAGAAGGGCACTGGGTTCATCAGCGAGAAGGTCTGAGAGCTCATCTTCTCTCCGCCGCTGGCGCGCCTTCTTCTAGGGGTGGAATTACCCGGAGTCTACGCCTCTTGGGCGTCCCTGCCCCTCGCGTCTTCTTCTTGGCTGGACTCCCCACTCTCCGTGTGGCTTCCACTGACCTCCTCCAGGATGCAGGACACCTCCCCTTCTGGGGGTTAAGGCTGGTACACACTTCTCTCTCCGGGTGGCGTGGGGACTGTAGACAAGAGCCCTCCCGGCAGGGTGACCGGCGCCAGGTTTAGCCGGTGCGCTGTGTCTCCCTCTCGCTGCTCCAGGGTGCACTCTCCGCTGCTCTGCCGCGCTCCCGTTCTCATGCACGTGGTGTGTCCTGCCGGGCTCACTGCTCCCCACGTGGGCTGGGTCCGGAGTGCGTGTCACTCCCTCACCACCTTGTCGCCATTGTAAAGTTGCTGAGTGTGTGGGTGAACCTGCTAGCAAGGACTACACTCACGCTCTGATTCTGTGCACGTTTCTTTATTCAGGCACTTATGTGGGAGCGCCGGAGTGGAGCTCCGTACAGATTGGAATCGGCGCACTTCTGCCGATGAAATGGCCGCTACCGGAAGTCCGCAGACGTCACACGCAGTGTGCGCCCGCAGACTAGACCGCTACACTACAATGTTGACACCAGAACATGGACTTCTATTGGAATTCTCTGCGGCATATTATCAAGCCCATTATCGCCGCTTTAGCGGCAGTTTTCTGCCGCTAAAACGGCGATAATTTTAACGCTGTGCTTGATAATATGCCCCCTCACTTCTCACCTACAGAAGGCCTGGGGGGCATATTATCAAGAAAAGGCGTTAAAATGATCGCCGCTTCGCTAAACCGGCGATCATTTTAACGTCGTCCTTGATAATATGCCCCAAGGTTAGTTTACAATTCTAACTCCAGTACAAGCATACGTGATGGCCCGTGCTTAATAGCGGGTTTAGGTGCATGCCAAATATTAGCAAGGATATGAAAGAGAGAACAGGCTTCTATACGGCTAATTGTCTCTCAGGGAGGGGTATCCGAATGTGTGTTTTATAAGCTAGGGATGCCTGTCTCTATGTTAGGGTCTGAGAGACAGCTAGTCCGATAGAAAAGTGCCCTCCACCTTTCAGTGTGTTTTTGGTTAAAGGAAGTGGCAATTTACCCAGCTGCCGGTCAAATTGTACATCATCTCTGCTATTTAGCCGGACACAGGCTAAATAGGAGAGATGATGTACAATGTGATCAGGAGCTGGATGAATAGTGTGAAGGGGTTTTATGTGAAGAAAAAAGGGACAAACAATGGTAGGGTGGTGTACATTTTGTACAAGGGATGCAACATGTGTGAGGCATTCGAAAGTAAGGGCATATACAAATATACTATAGCATGCACAATGGTAAGGACATGAATTAAGCCAAGCATTTACAGATGAAAAAAACCAATAAAATCACATTTCAATAAAAACAATTATAGAATTCTAATATTTAGATAATACATTTAGGAATCAATCTTTATCTCAAGAGCTTCGGAATATTGCACACAGATATTTTGTGCTGCAGTCTAGGACTATTTAGCTGTCTGCAAATAAAAAAGAATATGGTTTTAAAGCATTTTACATAAATATTTTATTCACTCATGAGAACACATTGGGGCATGTTCTCAAGAACGTGTGATAACCTTTGCAAAAGTTACTTAATGCAACTTACAACATCGCAGTCTATTGCGGGAAGGTTACGCTGTGTTAACCAAGTATTCATAACACGCCGGTACCATGCGATAGAGACCAAACAACGCATCAAATGGCTGCGTTAAAAACAACGCCACGCCACAAAAATGCGAAACACAAACGCAAAAAAAGCTGCGATGATGCCAAGCGCGAAACAAAAAGCAGCGAAAACCAGTGGCAGGCATGCAAATCCCATGCGTCTGGCGGGGAAATGCACTATAAAAGCAGAACAAAAACAACATGCCAGAAACAATCCAAAGTGCGAAGCAACATGGATGCACGCTAACCCAGCGCAGAGGCCAACGCTAAGCCCACAAGCCCCACAGACCACCAACAAGGAACAACGGGTTTGGGGAAGGCCAAGGAGAAGAGAGAGAGGAAGACGGGGTGCAGTCCGCAGAAAAACAAGACCAGCTTCACGGAGGTCACAGAACACTACCAGCAACTGACCTACAATCAGACCGCCTTGAATGCAATGGGAGTGACGAGGAGGCCAATAGAGGAAGACAAGAGGCGCTGGCATGACGTGAAAAACAAAACCAGGCCCAAAGCCGCTGCCAACAGGAGGGCAGCAATGGTGACAGGAGGTGGGAGACCTGCACCATAGGAGGAGCTGGAGGAAATGGAGGCCCGTCATCAGTCTGGAGACGGTCCAAGGAGGTGGGGGTACGGACACAGCTCGATAGGACCTGACACAACAACAACAGGGTGAGGATCCAACAGGGACTGGGGGACAGGGGAGATGGGCACAATGGCACACATGCACAACGATGTGTAGCACACTGCTCACACACAATTACCCAGGGTCATGTCCCCCATCCCCGTGGCACACTGCAGCACACACACATAGCAATCACAGCACATCCCATGACAATGTGGCACAAAGTGCAACACCCACACTGCAGAACAGGGGACACAACTGGGTCCGCTCATGCGCAGAAACAGGCCAATCACATTGGACAGAGCAGGGAACCATGAGATGCATATGTACGGGTACAACCTCACATCCGTAATGAATGCCAAATGTCCACTGTCTCAACTCAAATTGCCAGCACCACCCAAACAGTCACAATGTACATTGTCACACAGTCTGCATGTCTACAAGGGCAATGCGCAAACATAAATGCCAACACAATGTCAACATGCATCTCCCCTACACATTGCAGCACCTCCAGCAGGTCAGACCAGACAACCCATCAGTGATGCCGGAGACGACCACCACTACTGCGACACCGACGCCCAACAACAGCCCATGGACATCCCACGCAACCCACCACCAGGACCAGGGCAGACCAGCTACATAGAGGAGAGCCCAGCCCCTGCACAGAACACACATCATGTAGCACCCACAACCACGGCTGGCTCACGACACCTCACCTACCCACACATGGCACCCCAATGTCAGGTGTCACAACGCCAAAAGGAGGTGGCCGAACAGGTGCGGGTGTGGTCCGAACCCATGGAAGGCGAACTAGAACACATACGAGGGTGTCCATCACCCTTCAGGGACCACCTACACACCACAAAGGAGACCCACACTGCCATAGAGACACACGCCGATGCACAATCCCAGTACAGAACCACACCCAGGGGCACACACATATCGGTCACACACCCACGTTGGCCCTGCGTATGACAGCCCAATCCACTCCACTTACGAATTGAATGGGTGATTACAAAGTGACATGTCCAAGCTCTAAACTGCTGCCTGCAGTGACATGTCTGCGTCCGCTGTACACAGCAGAATGTAATGTTGCAGGGCCCAGGGCCCTCATGCACCAAGCAAGACCACAGAGACACACGTAGATATCATGCTGAACTGGCTACGGGCACGTGCGCCCGGCCCCTTTTTTGGCAGGGCCACATGTACAGTGACGCCTATGCTGGATGTGTGTGGGGTGAGTGCAAGCCAGCCCTCAGGGAGTTGTTGGTGCTGGCAACAAATACAACAGTGAACACTATGAATACGGAAACATACAACACCAGCATTCCAGGCACAACTGCGGAGCATCATGGAGGTAGCCTGAGCAAGTTCAGAGGGCACACAAAGAGCAAACAGAAGTGTCCGTGAGTTGCAGTGCGCTGAGTCTGGGGCACCGGAGCTGAGCACGCTGATGTGAAGAAAATGTCTAGGATTCTGTCCCTTCTGGACCTACATGATGCAGCTGCAGTGGGGGGGTGTTGCACCTGCATCATCTTCCTCATCTTCGTCCCAGGTCTCCCACACCGCCTGAGGTGACATTGCTGCGTGTACTCACCACAGTACATAACCAAGACAGTAATGGACGATTCGTGGTGCACTGAGTCAGTGGCACCTTGAGTGCTGAGCAGGGGATCAAGCAGAAGATGGCATCCACGACATGTGCGAGCAACTCTGTCCGTCTGCCAGTATGACCGTTTCCACACTGGCATTTTGCGGTTGGTGTCAGTCCTGGCAGTGGTGGCATGTGCCTCCTGCAGTGATGCGACGTCTGGGACGATCAAGACTCGATTCGATGTGTGAGCCCTGGTGGGCCGCATTTGAGGCTGGAGGCTGCGGACAGAGCAGGGCCAAGGACACATGGTGTTGATGACCCCAATGCCATTGCCTCAGAGGCCATCCAATATCTCAGAAGAATGTGTCCTGGAACTGACTAGCACAGAGTTAGTGCCCCGGATGCACTGCGGCCGGCAAAGGCACCCAGCCACGGGACGGTGACTTGCGTTGCAGTCAGATGGGCCATACGACCTGAGCGGGTCTTCATCAATGTCCGAGGTGTATGTTGTGGAGGGTTGCGGGGGACAGCTGAAGCTGTCCTCCAGGGCATGATGCAGAGGGTGGAAGCTGTCCGGAAGCAGCAAGTGGAGGAGTGGAATGCCACGGCATCGTTTTAGCCACAAAGTCAGTATCACCGACATGATGACGACGACAACCCCAAGTCCATGGATTCAGTCGCCACCAAAGTCCAACCAGAAAGTGTCCATGGGTCTAGAGGAACAGACTTAGTGGCACCGGGGCTGAAAGGGGATGCAGTCTGTGATGAGGCCTGTACAATGACATCAAGTCAGCCATAAATAAATCAAGGCTGAATTCAAAATTGTGTGTGACCTACTCGACCGCAGTGTAGGCCGGATGCAGCAGTAGAGTAGGTCAACTAGAAAGGACTGAAGCGGCCTGTGTCGTGGAGGGCTTGATGTTCTGAGGAGGCTGCCAAGGTCGCAGGCCTCGGGCTTGGAGCTTGCGCTGGCACGTGGTTGGCCCTCCTTGACACACGCTGGTGTCAGCAGGTAATCAGTGTGGGCTGGCTGCGCAAGGGAGGGCCTGACGGGTTTGGGGTCCAGCGGGCCGGGGTACAGCAGGCGCACAGGATCGCATGCAAATCCGCTCACAAGGACGGCGTCGGCCTCGTGGCTGGGTGAGATGCGCCGCCCTGGCAGAGACGTTGTGCATTCCGGAAGATGACCACGCCCAGGGCTATGTGCTTTTTATTCACACCCCTACGCTGGCCTGGCATACGCTGGCTGGGGTGACATGGTTGCGTCCACTGTCCACTACACTCCATACACCAGCAGTGAATGTCGCCATAGATATGGGTGTGTTCTGCATACTGCGGTCTGTCCAGCACATCTCCACCACTCTTGGCATTGTGTGCTTTCCCAGTCATGGTTCTCCTGGCTCCTTCACACATGCCTGGTTCCCACCTCTCCCCTCATTACGCTATTGTGTGGCTGAGGTGGCATGCCATTGATAGCTCATGTTCACGGCTTGCCCAGGTTACCATAGTAAGCTTTGTCGTGTCTGGGCATGTTTTTTTGCATGTTGTATGTGATTTTGTGACGTGTGCATTGCCAGAGTTGTGAGTTGCATGGTTGAGTAGTTGAGGTGTATGGGGTGTTCATTTGGGCCTTGCCAAGGGGCTGTGCATTTCCCTTTGTGCCATTCTGGGAGCGCTGGTTGAAGTTGGAGTGTCGGAGGATGATGGAATCAAGCACACTGGCTGGGTATTTGGCGACGACATTGGTGGAGATTCCACAGTGTTCGTATGTTGCTGTAGTGAGGGCTGCCCTTTACATACATACATTGCTAAGTTAGCATAACCGCGTTGGATGTTAGAAAGCCATCTTGACGCTTTTGCTGCTTTTGCACACGACACTGCAGTTACATGTTATTATTTGAAAACTGCTTGCTCGCCTTTTCTTCGCATGAGAACTGTCTGCTGTTCACATCCCTAGCCGTGAGCTGCGACCTTAGTCTGAACATTGTGTAAAGAAACAGTCTGGGTCGCTAGACAATGCATGTTTTTGATTTTAGGTTGATCGGCCCACTATTTAGCCATAACACGCATGCAGCTGCAAATACCTGAAAGTCGAGCGCTTTTAATATTGCAGGCTGCATGTTTAACACACATTCTGAAGAAGAGCTTTCCCAGGAACAGACCACACCTGATCCTGCAATGTGATTCCACTAAGTTGATCTTTACGGTATGGGGTTCCCCATTCAAGCCTAGAGACCTTTTATTAGTATAATAATAATATTAGTTTACTAGCGAAAGGAAGGTGGCTGTAATCCACTGTCATTTGTAATATGATTTCTCCTTTCATTTTCTATGGTATTGTAACAATGCTGATGGCTTTGATTTTAATCATTTGTCTGCTTATGTTAGCCAAAATACTGCATGTTAGGACACAAGGTTTATAAAATAAACTCCTTAAACTTTACCATGTCTTTGTTTACTCTTGTTGTGAACTGATATGAGAATAATTACGAACAGGTATTTCTGATTCCCACCATTCCATTACACTAAGTCGCTTGTTCTGGGTTGTCTATTCATTGGGACCTCCGTGATAATACGCATAACGAATGGGACACTGATGCTGGTCGGATAAGGGGTTCTGGGTTCTGAGGTGAGTTTTTGGTACACCACAATTCACTGAGGTCCTGGTTTCCTGGGCATAGTTCTGTGTATGAGCAGAATCCCTGCAACATGGCACACCTAACGTTTGGTCTAATGATCTGAAACGCCTTAGTAGTGCTTGTATTAGTCCATGACACCCTCACTCTTGTTTCCGATTGACGGGAGTGACGGTATTTAACCTACCTATTACTGACGTGATAGGTTAATTCAAGCTTGATCATTAAAAAGGTGTCTGAACCCTTGTGCTACTGATTAAACCCGTTGTAGTTCAGTTTTTGTGTCCACATGTCGGTCGATATTCCGGCACATAGCCGTGCAGCCCTACGGCGTCACTTGACTCAGTATGGGGTGCCGGACAACGGTATGGCGGTAATTTTTGTGGTAAGTGCTGATGCGTCGTTTCCTTATGAGTTGTTTTACTCTTGGGTGACTTTGCCGGCAGTGGATGAAGGCGACAATACGTTTCACAACTATACTGTTACAGCATTACCTGCTAACTATACGCCATATAGGACTCAAGAAATTCCTCTTTCTGCTTGGCAGCATACTATTTGGTTTAATGGCGCCCTTCCCCATGCGGTTACACCGGCGAGAATGGGCCTTTTGTCCATAGCAGGGGCCACATGGCCGGTGCAAGCCGGATTCATGCCTCATCCCCGCTATCTACAGGTGCCGGTGGCTGAGTTGCGTGTGTTCCACACAGCCCTTATTACAGTGCATAGGGCTTTGGTGCAATATGTGTCACGCAACGTGCAGGTGGGGGCACCTGCTTTTGCGGGACAACCGACTGATCACCACGCATTAGTCCGGTTATGGTTAATTCGGTGATGGGCAAGCGCCCCCAAAATAAGGATGAATTACCTTATTGGCTTGCTGAGAAATTTGACCAACTGGAAGCAGTTTTTCTGAATACTACTCCTGTGGAGAAACACAGGATACTCACCATTAGTTTACCGAAGGACTTAGTCCCAGAAACGGCCGATTGTGACAACTGGGGCAAGGTCTTTGCCGCAACCTACTCGAAGTGCTCCGGCACTCCGTCTATATCTGTGCTACCCTCCGTAATTAAACATGTGCAAGAGAATCACGGTGCTGAGGCGGCTGTAGAATTAGGACTGCGGCTTGTCGGGGTGTTCGATGTGGTTGCTTCCATGATAATGGGCAACCTCAAAGGAGATGCTATGCAGTTCCAAGAGGCTAATAAATTAGACACAGTGGACGAACTCAACAGGCCAAAGCAGTTCACAAAAATGATTGTGAATGCATATAGAACTGTTGGCTGCAGCGCTTTAGGTGTTAAACCAACAGTAATAGTTCCTGATTTGATACAGGTGGTAAAGACGAGCGCCCAAATTTTCCGAAACAAAATTGGCGTAACAAGAAACAGGGAAAGCAGCAACAAAAACAGGGGTCTCGTCCTGCCTCACCAGTACAGTCGACTAGTGAACGCACATATGATCTGCACGATCACTCTAGTATTAAGTCACCTGATAGATTTCAGGTTTCTGAACAACGTTCTCCTCGTTCTTCACAGGAAACATCGGCTTCACAGTCCGGTGGCGGAGACCGTGGGAAAGGACGGGGTGCCCAACAAGGTCGTGAGCAACCCCGTCAGACTGACGGTAAAGGCAAGCAGGACGAGTTTGCACGTCAAAAACCCCCATTTCAAAAGAAGAAAGTTGCTGCGCTAACAGCGAGGTATGCCACAGATGGTGAGAACGCAGCTTCGGAACCTGACATGGGCACTAACGCTGCTCGACAGCGCGGCGGAAGTTACAGTAGTGCGACAAGCACTGCGTCCATATCTGGAGGCGACAGCAACTGATACATTCATTACTGTTGAAACTGCTGACACTAGAGTGGCTCCCCCTGATAGACTATATAACATAGTCCTCTTAATTGAAGGTGACATACAACGTACAATTCAAGGGATTTTTTGGGATAATCTGACCTCTTCGTATGACATTCTCTTAGCGGAGGCAGATTGGCCCCCAGCTTTCATTTTAGATGCTCCTAGAGGGGAGGAGGTAATCCTCCCGTCCTTTGCGCACACAGTGCCAAAGGACCAGGCTAAAAAGTTCGCTGAGGAGTGGGCTCTGGTACTAGCACCGGCTTTGTATCGTACTCAGGTGGGCTGGGATAAATTGTCCCCCTGCCATGAGATTCCATTACGATCTATGCCCCAGCCGCAGCCCCCATATCCCATGCGTCGAGAAGCTAGACCTCACGTCGCGGCAATCCTTGAACAATTGGAATATCAGGGAGTTATTGAAACATGTGTGTCACCAATGAATAATCCTTTATTCACTGTGACGAAGCCTGATGGGTCGTACCGCCTGGTTTTGGATTAGCGGCACTTAAATTCTCACTGCCGGACATGCGCGGTACAAAACACTCACAGTTCGGCTCTCGTCGATAGTCTCGTGAGAAAAAGGTTTAAAACCACACTTGACATTTCAAATGGCTTTTACAGCCATAACCTGTCCTCTATTAGCAGTCAGTGGACAGCGTTTACTTCAGGCGGCAAACAAAAACAGTTTACGACATTAAAACAGCCCTGGTGTCTTTGCCGCTCGCGTTGTCTCTCTTTTGGAAAGCATAGACCCGGATGCGTACTCGTATGTCGATGATATCTATCTCACAGATGACGAGTTGTGGCCGAATCTGTGTCGCGTTGATCGCATTATTGTGATGTTAGCAGACGTCGGTTACAAATTCAATTTTGCGAAGTCTCACATTGCAGAGTATACAGTGTTGTTTTTGGGCTACGAGCTCAACAATGAAGGTCGAGGATTGGCTCCTCACTTTCTGGAAAAGTGCGCATGCTTGCGTGCTCCTACAACACTGAAGAAATGACAGTCTTTGCTGGGCTTTCTGAATTTCGGTCGAACGTACATTCCTGATTATGCCCAGCGTATCAAGCCGCTTTATGCCTTGGTACAACCTACTTTTTCCAAATCATGCTGGCAGCTAGAACATTCCACTATTTTGCAATCCTTGCAAGCTGATCTTCTTGCATCAAAATACTTACTGACGCGTGATAACCGCACCAACCTGGTAATAAGAATCGTACCAGGTGCAGTGGGTTTCACATACTTAACGTTCAATGAGGGCGATACAGTCCCCATTGAGTACAAATCACACCTGTACACTTCGGCTGAACTGTGCTTTTCCACGGTCTAAAAAGTTTTGACTGTGGTGCAGATGGCGATTCTCAAAGAACGAGCGCTGTCGCAAGGAAAACGCATGTTAGTTGTCACACCATATCTTGCTCTTGAGGCAGTGACAAAAGCAAGTGTACCAAATTCTAAAGCTTTGCATCCACGGTGGAGAAAATGGGTCACTTCTTTGACATCGCCTGATGTGACATATATCTTTGACGCCTCATTACAGACGCAGGAGTACTTGCAGTATGAATTCGTTCATCCGGCTCCTCTGTCTTTGCGCCCGCTCGAAGATTACCATTGTGTCATTTACACTGACGGTTCGGCGCAGCCGGCGATTGGATCAAAGCATGCCTATTCAGCGGCCTGCGCAATTGTGGTGGGTACATTCGTAAACGGTGAATTCCAATCTGATGTCGTGCATAACCAGTCATTGGGTGATCGTACCGCACAATTGGCTGAGCTTCGTGCTCTGGTGCTTGCGCTAGAGTTTGCTGATTCTCGAGTCACTACTCTTATAGTAAGCGACTCGTTTTATTGTGTTCAGTCATACAACGACAATCTACATTTTTGGTCTCAAAATGAATATCGTGATTCCAAAGGTAGCACGATTAAGCACAAAACGCTTTGGGTTCGAGTGGCAGAACTTAAGGAAAGCCTGCCACTCATGAATGTTATTCACACTCTTGGTCACCAACGAGTTGGTGTCCATGCTGTCGGCAACAGCTTAGCTGACGAGGCAGCAAAAACAGCAGTGGCGACATACTTAGTAGCAGCAGTTACAAGATCCAAAAGTAAGATTGATGATGACATCTTGGCAGCTATCGCTGCTTCAGAGAAGGGAACTAATTACCCGAAAGGTTTCCCTTCTCGTTACCATTATCACTTAAGTCCTGATAACGTCCCATTAGTAAGGATTAACGACGTTTGTAGGAGAGTAGGGTCTGCTATCCTATGGTCACCCCAAATTTTTGCTTTTTGCTTCACTGGTTTTTGACATATTGAGGCTGTGGGCCTGCTAATCAGACCCCCAGCCTGCTGTTCTCTCTAACTAAATTGACACTATGCACCCTAGGTGCATAACCAATTGGAAGTGGATCACCCTGTGAGCCCCTGTACCAGTGTACACTAGGTACCCAGGGCATTGGTGTATCTAAGGCCTGCCAGGGGCTGAAGCATGTATTATGCCACCCCAGGCTTGGCCTAACAAATTTGACACAACTGGCTGATCACTCAGCTGGGGTAAGTTGGTGTAACCACCTCTTACTTAGGTGTAGTATACCTATACCTAACCTTAAAATGGGACACATGTTAACCTATAAGTCACTCCTATGGCAGGCCTTAACAATCCTGAAGGCAGAGTGCTTGGTTCCATGTGAGATGGTGCTCTGGCATGAACTGAGCCTGTCTGCAGTGGTCGGAACCACTTCCTTCTACTGTTTCCAGATATCGTCATACCATATACTCTTAAGTGCATTATGAACCTCGCGGTTAAATGCTATCTTTGGTTTGGCTTTATCAAAACATGTCGAGTAAGGTGTCATACGAATTGGAATACTAACCCCTCGCCAATTCTGGCGACGGGGTTAGCATTCCACCCTTCTAGAGGGACACGACATGTACAGTACTTGAAACCCGGGTAAAATCAGACATAGCCTCAGCTCCACAAAATGGATGCTGCCACCACAGACACAAGTCTGCCCTCCTGCTGCTGTTAGTCCTTCCAGCTTGGGAGACGTGGACAAAGGGTTTCCTGCCAGGGGAGGTGCGAGCACCACCCCAGACAGGATTTTGTGTATTGGTCAGGTAGGGCTTGAAAGAAACCAGACATGGCTGAGGCTCACAAGGAGCCTCGGTGCATATGCCAGTTCAATCCGGTCCTGGGGCACACCAGCCACGGACCTGGGGCAAGCTGGACAAAGGATTGGGGGTGTAACCACCCCCCTTCCTGGTCCCACCCTTAGGGAGGGACCTAGCAGGTAGTCCGGCCCCTAGAATCCGCTTAAAGGAAGGAGCTGTGTCCTAAGACTTCAGACATCCTGGAATCAACTTAACCACAAGAAGAAGACGGGAACTTCGACGCTCTGCTGCACAGAGGACTGAAGGAAATCTCCCCTATGGTCAGGGAGTGACCATCTTGCTAACGCAAGCACCAACCAGCTATTGAACGTCTGCTTTGCCGCCGCCTCCTGCCGGAGCCCGAGCCCAGAGCCCGACAAGACCTAGACCTCCAGACCTCTCACCGCCCGATCCACAGTCCCTGCAAAGAAGGAACCCGTGGAGGCACCGAGACACGTGGAGCCAGCCATCTTGAAAGACCGACGACAAGCTGAAAGCGCAGCGACAGAGGCTCCCTCCAAGTTGTGCTTTGGGTCCTGAGAAGCCCAACACCCGAGCAGCATCTGCACCAAAGGTGAGCCCTCCAGCATCTCCACGATCTGCGTGGGGCCCCTCTGCACTTTGCATCTCGACGTGCCTGCCCGGTCCCTGGCCCGTTGGCTAGTGGCCATTTTGGCGACCTATTTGAAAATCAACAATGCTGGTCTGGTTGCTCCAGACTGGCCCTAGCTGCTCTCCAAAAGAGCAGCCCCTCTGACCTTGCTGGTCAGAACAAACAGCTTTCTTGAACTTCCACAACTACTGCCTTTGCCAAGGCTTGTTTGCTTCTTTCGAGTTGCCGACACCGCCGACAGCGAGAACCTGTGTGGGACAGCTCGTGACTTGGCTCCTGGACGTCGTTGACCTTCAGGGACCATGTGGCTGCGGAGACAAGCTACACCTCTCCACCTGTTTGCACCCGACATCGCCTGGTACCTACCTGGTGCCATGCCGGTCACTGGCTAGTGACTGTGAACACTGTCCCCTCTGCTTTCAGGTCTTCTACAACTCCGATCCACCCTTGGATCCACCGCATCTCTTCTGGACCGACCGCCTGCAGCATCTTTGTCATCAGGCTCCATTGAATCGATAGAAGAAACCTGACGCACTTCGAGACCTATGCACCCGCTTCCTGTGGGTGAGGTAAAGCTGGCACTCCGGTGCCCAAGTGTAGAGAATCATCTCTAGTGTCTGTGTTTCGAATCTTGAGATCGTAGTCTAACCAGAAGACCCTTTCTGCAGTAACTTTGTAACTTTTACGCACCCATTGAAAACCTATGGGAGCACGCGTGTGACTTTCCTCACTGCACGCGCAACCCGTGGACCTCCTGGTCACTAACTAAAGTTAGCTCCTTGTAGGCACAGCGATTCTAGAGGCCCTAGGCCTTTTCCCTTTCCTGTTTGTGGTACTTATACCACTATTTTAGTATATGGTTTGAGTGGCCACCAGGGCCCATCCATATAAAGTGCAACTTCTGTGTATTATAACATTGTCTTGTTTAACGATTTGTGCTCCTTTGCTCATAAAGAGTCTAGGGGTTACTTTGAGAAATAAATACATATATATTTTGAATATATATCTGTGTGGTGTCCTTTCATTGGTATAAAAGGGGGTTACATTTGGTAAAACAGCCTGCTTAACACGCTTTAACGAGTTTCGCCTCAAAGACTGCTTAGCCTACGCTACCACTAGGGCAGCTAGTCCGAAAAGGTTGACTTACAACCACACCATAAGGGTTGCTTGGCATGGTACAAGGTGGTCGCTTTAACTAGTGAACATCATATACCAGGCCAACTTCTCACAACGTTGGTGACAGATTGATTCCCAACGCGGACTGCAGACCATCTTTGATACTGGCGGCTTACGAGGGGATGGCCTCCGCCCACGCCGGCGTTTCTGTTATTGTATCTCTGTTACAACAACGTTACTGGTGGTACGGCCTATACAAACAAACTTGCGCTTATGTTCTTGATTGTGACATTTGCCAGCAGATTAAACCTTCAACTGCTGCGCGCCCACCACAAACTCAGTTGTACATATCTAATAAACCACTTGGGTGTGTTTACTTAGATCACTGTGGTCCTTTTTCCTCTGATACTGCGTACGAGTACATCTTGGTTGCAGTGGATTCGTGCACACGTTTTATCTGGGTGTGGCCACAAAGGAGTGCTGATGCCCGTACTGTCATCAGGGATTTGCGTGTCTTTGTGGGAAGTTTTGCATGTGGTACCTTTCATTCTGATTAGGGCCCTGCGATCGCCTCTAAGGCGTACAAAGAAGCCATGAGAAATTTGGGGGTCCAAGTCAAATTTTCGTCTTCCTACCGGCCTGAGGGTAATAGTGTGGTGGAGCGAATGAACCGTGACTTAAAGCAATCTTTGACAGCTAGGGTTTTAGGCACTGGCTGGAACTGGCTAGCCCATTTGTATAACGTCCAACGTGCACTTAATAAACTCCCTAGAACGTCTCTGGGTGGGCGGACCCCATGCATGATGCTCTTTGGAGTAAGAATGTTTGTCCCGGACCTTGATGGTCTAGACATGGCGGCGTCAGCCGCACCCTTTGACGTAGATGATCACTGTGCTGTATTGCAGACTCTACAAGAAGCCAGAGACAGTCTGGCGAAGGAACACATGCCCTCCATATCTGATGCTGCGCTTCAGTTTCCGGTAGTCGGCTGGCTACCTCGAGTTGGTGACCTGGTCCGTGAGAAGGTGGAGAACAAGAAGGAGTTTGGCCCCTCTTAACGTGCACCGGTTCCAGTGCTTGGCGTGCAGGGTACAAGAACAGTCATTTTACCTCCACTTCCTGGTTGCAAGGATAACAGGTACATCTCTATTGACAATGTCAAACTACAGCGAGTGGCCGATTCTTCTTAGTATGACTCCAGCGTTTCTTGCCCTGCAATGCTGAGAAATTCTGTTTTGACTCCAGCTTCTACCACCTTGTCTGATGTTGCCATCGAGATGCATACAGTTACTGATCCTTTGTTATTACCACCCGCTGGTGGTCTGCCTGAAGATACTGAGTATGCTTATCCTGCAGATGTACAATTGCCTGTTTTACAATCCACCGCAGTTAACCAGTCACGTTTCTCCTTTGACACTAACTCATTGACTAACAATTCCCCATCAAAAGTTTCTATTTTTGCTGTCTGGTTTAAGAGACATTTTTTAATTCCTCCTTGGACTTACATTTGGCTGGTGCTCGTCTGTTTCTTTTTGTTCATGTCCATTGGATTCGTAGTGGTATTTTTTCGTCTTGTGAATGGACACTACCTAAAAGAAAGATCTACAGTTAGACTAATTGATGGAACTTTGGCACCCCACTCCTCATCACACATCATGAACAGGGACCAGACTTTTGTGAATATTACTGCCTGGCCCGTGTTAGATGGGATTGCGTGGGATGCTGTTAAATTTCAAATTCATGGTCCGACTGAGGTTATCAATGTACCAAATGTATTTCGTGTTTCTATGGGTGATGTAGTTAAACAAAACATCCGTTCTGATTATTGGGACGTTCATGCCATAGAAGCACTATTTTCTGATTTGAAATACTATGCCGCATTTCATGCTGAGGATTTGTATTCAGATACGGCTAATTATGCTGAACAATATTGCTTTCAACATTATGGCAATCATTTCTTGCATAAGGCAAATCCGTTTCTAAATTTTGTAAATTTTACCCAATGGGAACATTGTCCAACACCAATTCTAGGTAGCTCAACCACATTGGTAGATAAATACACATATATTTCTAATTTCAGTGTTTCCAATCCTGCCTCCTTTTATTTTAAAGTGGCAGCTGAGTCTGCCTTGAAAGTTAGGCTGACACACACAAAATTATTATATTCTAAATCCTTTATGGATGATTTGTCAATCAAAGGTTATGATCTGTGGAAGGCTGCTATTGATCTTAAATCGGTTTGGGGTTCCAAACCGTGGCAGGTTCAAGGAACAGAAGTTTTGCAACGTGCCTGCCTTATAGCAAATCACATATTGTTTTTAAATTCAACAATCTTCCAAACCACCTGTGTTGGATTGGCTACTTCGAAAAAACTAAATTTTCCCTCTACTCCAGATCTGGGTGGTTATCCGAATTGGGATAACCAAACAGATCTGTCACTTGATGTGTTGCAGTAGTCTATCTCTAATACATCCTTCAATATTTCTAAATTTGATCCAGAAGGATGGTTAATATGGCAGACGAGCTCGGATTCCTGTCAACATCGTTTTCTGGGGTTGAAACCTGGGCTTACGCAGGTTCGCGTGGACCCTCGTTTTGAATCTTCTCATTCAGTAACTACCTAATCTGTAGGGAAGTTATGCCAATCTTGGCTGCAACTTTCCACCTTGGCATCTGTTAAACTTCATTTATCTAAATTACATGACAAAATAGATTTGAATGATTTTGTTAAGGGTCCTGTGGGTGGCAGGTCCAAAAGATGGGTGTATGCTATTTATAACGAAGTTTGGAAATTATCGCAAATTGAAGCTGCTTCCAGATTAAGGGCTATTGATCAAGCCAATATGGAAAAAGTACTAGCAGTTATAGATAATAGCATTAACACCCTTTCTTCCAGAATTTACATGTTCGACAATATTGTCTCTTCTGTTGTCGATATTGTGCAGGATGATATGTCTGTTTTGTATCATGATCAAAATCAATTGCGTTCCGTAATGCAGTTTGCATGGACATTGCAAACAATAAAGGCTGGGAAAGTCCCATGGGACTATATGAATACTTCATCTTTATTTCTTCCCTTTAATCTAACTGCAAAGCAACAGTTTATGTCCATGAAAGATGCAACATATTCATTACTGCATATTGAGAAGTTAGAGCCTTTGCCTTTCTCTGTGGCCGAATTGAATTCTGCTGTGTGGCTTATCCACGGGTTAATCACATTGCCGTTTCCTTTGTTTAAGTTCAGTTCATGCATGAAACATTATGCCCTAGGTAGATATGAACAACTGGGTTCTGCCTTCCTGCATGAAGTTTGGTCACTCCCCTTTACATACAGATATACGATAGATGGTGAAGAGGTCTACTTGAAAGGTGAGGAATGCACCTCCACACCTGATCATTCTGTAGTATGTAGGCACATTCAATTGCATGGCGCATGCAATGTGCACGCTCCTAATTTAGCTTGCATCCTGAAAGGGATTCCGGTGCCTGTTATTACACCTTCGTTCACACTGCTGGCTAACGGTAGTTATTTGCTTTTAAATAATGAAGCTTGCTGCGGGATGCTAGTGGGAATTCCCTACATAGTGACTGTATCGCAGAGGGTAGTCTGCTGTAAGAACGTCCTTTTCCCACCCCCGCATGGGCGGCTGGATGTATCCATCTGACCTTCCATTCCAATCTTGAAAGCAGAGTTCAACAAGATAAGTAGAATAAGGGCTCTATTGTCTCAAAAAGAGGTCGCGCTGACTTCTTCCCGGGAAACATTTGTCCTTCACGTAGCAAATACGCGCCCTGAGGTGCAAGCGCTTTTGAATACTGATCTCGCACTTCATTTTGGGGCTCTGATACAAACTATCTTTAATGCCTCGTCTACAAGTGGCTTGGCACATTTTTTCAAAATTGTGGGCTCCGGCCTCGTGACCTCCTTCAAAACTATTTTTGGTGTGATCCCGGCATTTTTTCATTCTATTTTTTCAAGCGTCTTTGGCGGTCTCCCGTTGATTCTGGCCCTCGTAGCAGGAGTGCTGTTGTTGGTCTGCTACATCTCCGTGATGCTTGAATACTATGGTACATTGCCACTGGCAACCTTAAGCATAGCCTATGGATTGTCCTTCCGGTTTTCCTACTTTACATGCGTACAACCTGTCTTTCATTGCCTAGACTGTCCCTTCCAATGGGCTCTGGATTTGTACTTATCAAACTCGGTGTCTCCCGCCCCGGATTATGATCGACTAATGAGTCCCTTAGTGGCTCATGAGTTGGACTGTTCTGGTGTCAGGATTATGGCCTGTGGAGCGGCACATGGAGTCCTAGGGAATTGGGACATCGGTACGGCTGCATATGACTTTCTGGCAAGAAGTTATCTTGAAGAACACGTCGGTTGTCCTCTGAGGGTACTAGAGGCCCTGATTGTCGATGAACATGTATGTTCATTTCCCTTATTGAACTGGATGGCAGATACTTTTACAGACCATTCCAACGATTTTCTCTTGGAAGCTGTTGCTACTTACTGTGCATACACGTTGATGGATTAACTGGGAGGTCATCCAACTTTTCGTTGCACAGATTTTTTTTGGGAGTTTCAATTTTATATTTTTTCCTTTTTTCATCATGAGGGCTCTCTGCGCCTTACCATTAATCTTTCCATTCGAATTTTTTTTCCTTTTTTTTTCTTTTTTTTTTTTCTATTCGAACTTTCACTGCCTTTTATATGGATTTCCAACGAATGCACTTGGTTCCGTTCCATCGAACTTGAACTCAGCGTTCACTGATTGTATCCCTATTGGCTAGTGGTCCGATCAAGGGGGGGTGTAGTGAGGGTTGCCCTTTACATACATACATTGCTAAGTTAGCATAACCATGTTGGATGTTAGAAAGCCATCTTGCCGCTTTTGCTGCTTTTGCACGCGACACTGCAGTTACATGTTATTATTTGAAAACTGCTTGCTCCCCTTTTCTTCGCATGAGAACTGTCTGCTGTTCACATCCCTAGCCGTGAGCTGCGACCTTGGTCTGAACATTGTGTAAAGAAACAGTCTGGGTCGCTAGACAATGCCTGTTTTTGATTTTAGGTTGATCGGCCCACTATTTAGCCATAACACGCACGCATCTGCAAATACCTGAAAGTCGAGCACTTTCAATATTGCAGGCTGCATGTTTAACACACATTCTGAAGAAGAGCTTTCCCAGGAACAGACCACACCTGATCCTGCTATGTGATTCCACTAAGCTGATCTTTACGGTATGGAGTTCCCCATTCAAGCCTAGAGACCTTTTATTAGTATAATAATAATATTAGTTTACTAGCGAAAGGAAGGTGGCTGTAATCCACTTTCATTTGTAATATGATTTCTCCTTTCATTTTCTATGGTATTGTAACAATGCTGATAGTTTTGATTTTAATCATTTGTCTGCTTATGGTAGCCAAAATACTGCATCTTAGGACACGAGGTTTATAAAATAAACTCCTTAAACTTTACTGTGTCTTTGTTTACTCTTGTTGTGGACTGATATGAGAATAATTACGAACAGGTATTTCTGATTCCCACCATTCCTGAGAGTACACTAAGTCGCTTGTTCTGGGTTGTCTATTCATTGGGACCTCTGTGATAATAAGGATAACGAATGGGACACTGATGCTGGTCGGATAAGGGGTTCTGGGTTCTGAGGTGAGTTTTTGGTATCCCACAGTTCACTGAGGTCCTGGTTTCCTGCGCATAGTTCTGTGTATGAGCAGAATCCCTGCAACATTGCCTGCACATTGATATGAGACGTGTGCTTTCTGTTGCATTGATTGTGTGCTGTGTCACCAGGTGGCACATGTATGACATGTGTGCTGTGGATTGCCACCCAACACGTGTGTGCATCCAGCTATGGCGTATGCTCCTTGCTTGGTCTCCAGCGGATCCTGCGCATTGAGTTGGACATATAGGGACTAGGGTACCAGGCTGATGGTGATGTCCAGGACTGGTGTGAGGGACTTGGATGTGGCTGGCTGTGAGATTCCTCCGACTCTGGCGGGTGTTGGTTGGAGGGTGCCAGAGGACAACAGGTGCAGCACAACCAGCAGCTTTGTGTAGGGTTGGATGTTGGTTGTCCGCTATGTTGGTGCCGTCAGCCTGTTGGGCGGTGATGGTCAGGATGCGTAGGATGGTTGTCCTTTTAGGCCTGTAGTGGGCAATGACATTGTCATGTGTTGGGTCTGTGAGGCTGGTGTGTTCCCTGGGGGTCCACTGTCTTTGTCTGTGCTGCCTCTGTGGTGAACTGGGGGGGGAGCATTTTGGGGGTTGGGCTCCTGGGGGTGGTGGCA
Source organism: Triturus cristatus (assembly GCF_964204655.1). Taxonomy (NCBI): domain Eukaryota; kingdom Metazoa; phylum Chordata; class Amphibia; order Caudata; family Salamandridae; genus Triturus; species Triturus cristatus. The sequence continues at coordinate 968,098,777 of NC_140589.1, forward strand.
GTGGGTGTTGTGGCGCACTTGGGTGTCCGGCACACATGTTCAGTGGCTCCATGGCATCTGTTGTTCTTCAGGTGTGGCTCTGGGCTGGGCTCGCTTTTGTGGTGCAGGCTGTGGTCCGACTTTGCATCAGGTATGGACGGGTGTTAGTTTCCTGGTGCTAACGCGCCTTATCGCATGTTTTGTGTTCTTATCACCGATGTGGCTGGTCGTTGAGAATGTTGTGGAGTGGTGTTGTCGCGGCTTTTTGCTCGGGAATACCTACTCTGCTTCTCATTAGCGATAGTTTCCGGGGTCATCTGTGGCGATGTTTTTTGAGAATGCTATCGCAGGAAAACTGGTGGTATCGGCTGTTAGCACCAGCTTGTGATTGAGGCGATATATTTAACGCGACTTTGGCTGCGCTAAGGTGCCGTTAACTCGGCGATAGCTCCTTGAGAACATGGCCCATTGTTTTTTTAAAGTTCCTGGACCCTCCTTTTATTGGTTTTTGAGGGCTGAGCTCTTTTTTGGCATCTTATGGAAGGTCTAATGCTAACTTTTGGCTTCCTTTGAAAGAAGGCTGTGCTTGCTTAGCATGTCAAACCTGGAAACACAGCATCGCTCGACAAGCATGAGGAAACAGTGAATTTAGACAGATAGGTGGTATCTGGGCTCCAGAGGGCGGGACATGTGTAGTAGGCAATTGGTGTTTGGGTCACGGTAATTGGGGCACTTGCAGGAGAAAATTGAGTGAGACACAGTAATGGGGCTTCTGTGGAATGGTTACGTGAAAATAGAAAACAGGTAATTATGCATCTGAATAATTCACGGGAGAAGTTTATTCTGATGTCTTTGAATAAACACACTTGGTCATTGTCTTTATGCAGAGTGGGTTTCCGGTGTAGATGACTATTGCTCCCATGTCATGACTGGCCCTTCCAACTACACTGACATTTTATTCACCATCACAATGACTGCATAATATATTTTTGGGATGGTAGTTCCTATTTTTAACATGCTAAGCAGTATTTAACTTTATCAAGGCCCTGTCTCTACCATACCATCAATTTTTCTGTCCTTGGCAGTGCTGTCTCAAAAATAAAAATCTGGGTGGCACGATTGGAGGCTGTCCCAGACCAATGTCATTCGGGAATGGGTCTGGGAAGGTAAGGATTAAGACCAGTTGGAGGTGTATGATGGAAAAAAGGAGAATTAGGGCCAGAAGGCGAACCACCAGGAGGGCTAGGCTGACCAGAGCTATGTAGGCCAGGACAAGAAAAAGCAGGCCAATGGGAAACTAATCTACGAAGGCCAGAGTTACCAATGCCAGAGGGGACAGTAACAAATAGAAGATGAGGAACAGGACTAGGGGTACCAGGAATAGGGTGAGAAGGCTCAGGAGGACCAGTAGGACGTGGAATAGGGGGATCTGGACCAAGTTTAAAATGGCCCAAAGGAACAGAAGCGCCAGGGGTAGAAGGAACAGAATGTCCTGGACCATAATGATGATGAGGGCTAGGAGGGGCTGAGAGCACTGACCGGGAGCGTACTACCAGCGCCAGGAGTAGCAGACCCAAGTAGACAGAGTAAAGAGGACCAGTACCAGAAGACCAATGGAAAGAAGGACCAGAGAGAGAGGGGCAAAAGCCAGAGAGAAATCAAGGAGGACCAAGAGACCAAAAGCAAATGGACCAGTACTGGGAAATTCACAACCAGAAAGGACCTGGGCTAGTAGGTCCTAGAGAACCTAGATTAGAATGACCAGGGTAGATAAAAAGCACCAGGACGTCTGGGCACAGTGAAACCAGGATCATAATCTCCATGAGTGTGAGCCTCTGAGTGATCCTAAACCAGAGTAACAAGGACATGAACCAGGGAAACAACAACACAAGAGCTAGGAGGACCAGTGGCAGAGGGGTGAGAAAGACCAGACCCAGATTGAAAAGAACATAGTGGAACAGTCAAACTAGGAGGACTAGTAAGACTAGGACGGGCCAGGAGGACTGGGGGACGTGAAGGGCTAGCGAAACCAAGGCCAGTGGGGCCAGTGCTAGAAGACCTAATACAAGAGGATCAGACAAAGGAGTGCCAGAACTAAAACCAGAACCACAGGGACTAGGACAACAAGAAGCAGTCAGATTAGGAACAGGCAAACCATGGGAATAAGTAAACCAGGGAGCAGGACCTGGAGTACTGACGGACAAGAATTAGGGTGAGAGGGATGAAAATGCCCAGGACAAAGAGTCTGTGCAACAGAAGACCCAGGAAACAAAGGACTAGGTGCAGGAGTACATGATAATTATGACCAGACAGACCAGGAAGTACACTGTCAGTAAGCTCTAAGACGTGCATGCAGAACCATAAGGGGAAGGAGCAGAGGCGGATCAGGACCAAATTAAAGAGGACCACGAAGATCAGGATCTTGTGAGGAAATGGCCAATATTACCAAAAAACCAGGATAAGCAGGACACGACAGGGACTGCACTTACATCAACATACTGTCATCATTAAAGGGGCTATTACATTCGTATGCCACAGGATGGAGTCCCCATTCAAAACTGCCTCTCGCCCGTCATCAACCAACTAGCATAAAAGCACCACCACAAGCAAACCTCTATAAACACATATGTCTATAAATGTTGACAGTTGGTGCCTCAACAACCTTCACAAATGAAAATAGCAGTTTAACTACATTTTTACTTCCTGTCATTTACCCATCTCTGTTGAAATTTTGAGCATTACTGAATGTGTGCCAAGTGGAGAAGTGTGGCTCAATGATTAGAGCGGCAGACCCTAATGCAGAGGTCTACCCCGGGACCAGGGTTCAATTCCCTGCCTCGGCGGGTCTTGGGCTTAATAATTCCATGGACCTGATAATTCCTGCCTCGGTGCCTATTCCAATCATGGAGTCCCACTCTGCAATAGCTTGCTTATTCTCTACAACGGCCCCCACAATGCTAAGGATGCCTGCCCTCCACCTTGGGGGTGCCAAGGAGTGGACGCCTCACAGGGAAAGCCAGAACGGGTTCCACAGCGGTATTCGTACAAGCGCCTTGAGACCCTTGCGGGTGAGTAGTGCGCTATACAAGTATCAAATTTACATTTTATTTTATTTACATTTACCAAAAGCTCCCATGAAAGCCATATGAGGCTCAGGAAGACTGGTCTTTCATGAGCCTTTAGTGCACTCACTGTGCTAAATCCAACTCCTTCCAGTTTGTAGATGCAAGTTGGGGGTGTCCAAGACTGTTCTTCAAACTGAGTGAGCATAACTACCTTGAAAACTGAGGTAAACATGCTGGGAAAGACCATCTTAAGTTCCCTAAAGAGCACATCCTAAACTATGAAGAACGTTTTTGACACAGAGGGTAGTCAGTGAGAACATGGCACATGTCCCATCCACAGATATGTGCTGTGACTGTAATGCACTTTTCATACAACAAACCGAACATCTACTATGTTCTGACAGAGGATGGAAATGTCAAGCAGGACAAATAAATTAACCATACATGTAGCGTTGGGTGCAGATTTCTCTGCAATGGTATGATTTTGTATAAAGTGCACTATCATCCACAAGTATACCCTGCCACTGATGCAGGAGCAGACAGGATTGATCCATGGACTCATGTAGTTGAAATGCCAAGACTTTCGCGTTGTTCAGAATGCAGTAATTTTATAGGTGGCACAGATGTGTAGGGGCAGATTACTACAGTCTTTCAGAGCAAGGTAGGGGAAGTCACTAGTGCCTGTTCTGGTGCTGCGCATGCATGGAATGTGTGCAAGTGCATGTCTCGGCGAGCAAAGGTGTCTGGAGGGCTTCTGAAATCCGAGGCAATTTTGAGGTATGCTGGGCCAGTGTTGTGTAAGACTTTAAATGTCTATATCAGGAGTTTGAAGAGAGCTTTGGACATTGAGCCAGTGAAGTTCTTTGAGGTGCAGGTTGTGTGCATAATGGAGGTTGAGGGGGATGCCGGTTACTGCATTCTCTATGGTCTGGAATCATCTGCTTAGTTGAGTGAGGAACTCATTGAGTATTGGGGTGCTGATGGGGTTGAGTCCTTTGGTGAAGATAAAATGACAGCATGTGCATCTTTACTACCTTGACTATCTGCCTTCTAGTTATGCCATATCCCTGTGAAAGCACACCTAGCTTAAGCGTTCCCTACCTGTTCATGTCTCTGCCCCTTTCAAAGTCCTGAATAAACCTGAATACTTGCTAAGTGGAATTTTACTAAAGACTTCTGTTGCTAGCTATCTAAAAGCTCAAGAAAACAAGTCTTTCTTGCACATTTAGCACACTCACTATGCCAAATTCACCTCTTTCTAGTTTATGGATGCAAGTTGGCAGTGTGTGATTCTGCCTTTCAAGTCCGATATTCCTCGAACTGAGTGAGCATATCTACCATTGACACTAAGGCAAACATGCTGCGGAAGACTGCCCAAGTTCCTTAAAGAGCGCTTCAAATCCTACTAAAGACATTCCATTTTTGCCACACAGTGTACTCCATGACAACATGACCTACGTTCCATCTACCGTTATGTGCAGTGTGGTGACTGTAGTGTACATGTCATAGGGTGAACAGAACACCTATCATGATTTTCCGGTAGATAAAGGTGTTGAGCAGGCCATAAGCCAGTCCATGATTTCCTCAAATAGAGGAAAACTATTTGTATGGCTGTTTGCCTACTGAAGTAGTAGCCCATGGAAGTTATGTATTCATGCATAGTCATTAAATGGTATATGTTATGGCAGTGCCACCTCAGTCAATATCCCAATACTTCACTTTTGTATTTTACAACAAAATGCAAGTTGGAAAACATTGGGGTGGCTGTCAGGGGCGCAGGGCACAGTGAAAATGACTCTCCTGCCTCTTACTTTTGTTAGAGCAGACTCTGCAACAACAACATGGTGGAGTCTTTCTAGTTGTTGCTGGAATTCGGTCAGCGAGGTGTTGATCCTGCAGCTTTGCCACGTCCTCCACAGCAGATGAAGTGGAGGGTGCTGCTTCTGTAGAAGCAAGACTTTTAAAGACAGTCAATCGAAAGTCAAGGAAATACATCAGTCTACGCATGGTGGTCTGATGATAAACAACATATGTATTGCATGTTGCATTTGGATAAGGTGGTGAAAGAGCTTCCTATACCAAGTGAGAGTTTTGCGACTCAAGTTATATAGTTGAAGAAACTTGTCATTCTTATCCAATATACCCATGTACTTGTAATCAAATATACAGGTGGGCTTGTGAACTTCTGCCAACTGACCATAAAACTGTGACAGGAGGAAGTGCTCTCATCATGGATTGAAGTAAGCATATATACATCACGGAAATCAGAGAATTTGAGTGTGAGCAGTTTGTTGGAATGCAACACATTGCTCTGAGATTTTTAGAGTTCCTACAAACAAGCTCCTGAAAGAATCCTTTGCAGTGACATCAAACTGAATTGTACTGCATGCCACGGTGCTAGCTTTGTACAGCTCAATGAAAAGCTCTACTCCTGGTTAGAAGTTGTCCACATAAAGGTTATAACCTTAATGAAGGAATAGCAGGACGATTTACCATACAATCTTTGCCATCATTCCTAGCATGGAAGGGCAACTTACAGTGTTTAGAGCAGAGTCCTGCCATGTGTACACTCTCAAGCTGTATACATAGCCAGTAGAGCTCTCACACAGCATGTACAACTTGATGCCATAACAAGTTCTTTTGCTCTGTTTGTAATGCCTGATGGCTGCCGTCTTTTGTACAGAATCAAGGACTCATTCATCAATGGTTATATTCTATCCAGGAGTCTAAATCTCAGGAAACCTGGCTAACAATGTTCCACAACAGGCCAAATTCTGAACAATCTGTCATGGTCTGGATGGTTCTGGGTCAATGAGACAGAATTACACCAAATTTAGCAGGAAGGTAGATGTTAGTTCAAGGCAGTGCCTTGTGTGATTTGTTTAAAACCATTCAGTAGTTTTTGCACAATTTAAGCTTAAATGTATTGTGATATCTCTGGTTTCGGATATTTCATGACGGTTTTGTGAGTAATCAAGAATGCACGTGCCAACAGGAATGCTCTGATTGGTTGGACAGAACCTGAACAGAAAGTTGTGGCCACCAGTTTATTGATCGGGAATGGTTCCCGGGGCTGAAGATTTCTGAAAAAGGTAACATAAGGGGTCATAGTAGAGGTACTCTGACCTCATGTTTGAGAAATGTGGGTGTTAGTGACACAAGTTATGTGTCCAAAATAGATTTTTTTAATCACATGCAAAATGTGCGATGGCACAGCAACCGCCAGCACGGCCCCTTTGTACCGTCACGGGAGAATCAAGGTTATCGCAAAGTCATTGCGAATATTGGTGAAAATATAAAAACAAGATTTATATATTTATACACACTCGCTGGTCACTGTCACACACTCATGTACACACTCACAATCTCACTCAGACACTTAAACACCCATTCACATATCCACTCACACACTTATACATCCAGTCACATACCCACTCAGATACTCATGCACTCACTCACATACCCATTCAGGTACTTATGCACCTACTTACAGACTTACTCAGAGAGTGATGCACTCATGTATAGACCTACTCAGAGACTCATGCATCCACTTACAGACCCACTCAAACACTCATGTATGTTCTCAGAGACCAACCGAGACACTCATACACCCACTCACAGATCCACTGAGACACTTATACATTCACTCAGACACACATACAGTCACTCCCACACTCAGTCACAGACTGTCTCAGAGACTTATGTGCTCAGTCAGTCACATATACACTCAGAAACTCACAGCCACTCACAAACTCACTCAGATATACATGCACCCACTCACTCACACACTCAAGGCTCATTCATCCACTCACAAACCCACCCAAATGCTTGCCCTCCCAGTTACAGACCCACTCAGACACTCAACCATGCGCCCATTCACTTACCCACTCAGATACATATGCTCTCACTTACAGCTCCATTGACAGACCCATTGACACACTCTCACAGATCCACTCAGACACTCATACATCCACTCATGGACCCACTCAGGCAGTTACACACCCATACAGCCACTCACACAACCACTCATAGACCCACTCAGAGACTTATGCACCCAGTTAGTTATAGACTCAGAGATTCATGTACCAATGCACAATCGCAGTCACAGACCCACGCCCCCACTGACAGAACCACTCAGACAGTCATGCTGCCAGTCATAGACACACTGAGAGACTCATGCACTCACTCACAGATCCACTCAGACACTCATGCACCCACTCACTCACCCATTCAGATACCCACCTGGACACTCATATATCCACTCACACATCCAGTCAGATAGTCATGTACTTACTTACAAATGCAGAAAGGCACTCATGCACCTACTCACAGATTGAGTTAGAGACTTACGCAACCAATCACAGACCCATTGTTACACTGATGCGTCCACTCATAGATGTACTGAGGCAGTCACGCATTTTGTTACAGAAGTATTAATAGACTGATGCCTCATCTCAGATACTCTCAAATACTTATACAGTGAATGAGAGACTTCGTGATACAGTGATACATGCAGTTATGGATTTAACTGAAAAAGTTAAGCCTTGTGTTATAAAGATATAAAGGGAGGTGTACATGCAATGGCATTATACAGTTGTTTAGATAGTAATATGTTTAGTGTGTTGGTAATAATTCACTTTGAAGTTATAAGATTTGTATGTGGTGGTGGCTCCTGAATGTCTGCATTTGTGTTACCCCAAAAATTGAAAATTGGTTTAAATGGTTGTTTTTATGCAAACTCCCTTCAAAATATGACTTTAAACAGCGCAGTAATAAACCCTTTGGGGCAGATTTACAAGCCCCTTGCGCCTCATTTACGCCGCCGTTGCGTCACTTTTGTGATGCAGCTGCAGCGCAAATCCTGCCCCATGGTGCGGGGTACTTACAACGTGACGCATCTGGGAGATGCCAACATAAGTGAATGGGGCATCATCTTGCCCCAGACCGACTGCACAGCTACGTAGTGCCACTTTGGCAACAATTCATATTTTCTTCCATTATTAATCCTTTTTTGACCATATATTCCGTTCTTTTTATTCCTTTCTTTTCATTCAACCTTTTCTTAAATCCACACGTGGGATATTGTGCCATTTTCAAGTTTCTCATGTTGAAGCTGTGCCCATCCAGACCTCTTGCTAAAACACGACAAATGCAGGAGTTCGTCCAAAGCAGCATTTATTTAAAAGCCCAATGCATTTCGGGCCACAAGTGCCCTTCGTCAGGGGACACTATAAATGACAATAAAACAAATATCATTACCATAATGACCATTAATCAACATGTTGCATCATCACCGTGAATCAAAATTAAGTTTAACCAATATTGCATCTCAACTCGTCATCAATTCCTGTAGTGAACCCCTTAATAAGCAATGTAAATAATGCCCCTCTGTTCTCATGGCAAACCGATCTTCCTATCAAGCAAATTCCATTTGACCCTTACATCCCTCTATTCTGCCAAACAAACATTTATCCCACCTTTGTGTCATTATGAATCTAGTTCACATCCTTATTCACCCCATTATTCATTTTCCCCTCAGCATTTACGCTATATTCACCTGCTGCATTAATTTAACATAGATCCCCATAGGCCCCTTACCTTTCACTGCTTCTCACTGTACGCTCGTTATCCATCTCCATTCATTCCTCACATGCCCTCCTACTCCCCTTACATCTCCAATCCCCACTCATATTGCTCAGTCCGCTCCGTTCCGTCCCCATGAGAAACTTGAAAATGGCACAATATCTCACGTGTGGATTTAAGAAAAGGTTGAATGAAAAGAAAGGAATAAAAAGAACGGAATATATGGTCAAAAAAGGATTAATAATGGAAGAAAATATGAATTGTTGGCAAAGTGGCACTACGTAGCTGTGCAGTCGGTCTGGGGCAAGATGATGCCCCATTCACTTATGTTGTCATTTATCCAGGTACCATTTGGGCATGGCACTCGACCGATGTGCACGCACTCTCAGATAATTATGGACAAGATTGAAGGAATAAGTAAAAAAGGTGTGCACCCTACCACTTCTATTGAACATTTATCGCATCTGGGAGATGCGCCACGTGTAAAGCCCTGCGCCACATGTGGGCATTCCTGCGCAGGGGGTGGCGTTCCGGCACAGGAACGCCTCCTAAAAGTGGCTGAGTGAAATCTACAAGATTTCACTCAGTCAGTTTTAGGCCTATGCTGCGTCAAAACTCTGTGCCTGCCTGAAGCAGACGTAAGGATTGACGCAGCATTATCAAGATAGGGCCCCCCGGAGCATTGCTGGAGCTGCGTTGCGCTTGTGACGCAACTCCAGCAATGCGCCACTTGTACGGCACAGATGCGTCACGCATCTGTGCTGTTTTTACCCCATGGTGCGCCGCATTGTAAATGCGGCGCATCCATGGTGGCGGAGCTGTGGCGCACAATAACTGGCGCATCCCTGCTGATATGCAGGGATGCGCCAGTTATTGTAAATATGCCCCCTAGTGTTTTTCACCCTCTAAAAAAGGCACAATATTCTCGTTTATGGAGTCATCGCGACTCTCGGTATAATAGCGAAAACGGGAACTAGGGTTCAAAAACAGATCTTGAAAAAAGTTACTACCAATATATGTGCACAAATATGTTTTGAAAGCAGTGATGTGGTTATTATGTGTGTATTGTAATACTTAAAATTATTTTTTTAAGTTAAAAGTTTTTAATGTAGTGGTGGTCCTTGAATATCTGCTGTTGTTTTGCAATTTTTTGACGTGATCGCGATCATCACAACATCATCACAGATTTTTAACGATTTTGACTAGAAAATGAGCAAAAGTTTTGCCTCTTGTGTGGCTCTGATTTAAAAAATATCTTTAAGAGGATTTTTCAGTATGTGAAATACATTTGCTGATCACAGATTCTCCACAGTAAATGCGACAATGTTGTGCCGACTCAAAAAATTCTTAAAAATTAACCAGTGATTAATGTACTTTCTGATAATCACATACCATATTAAAAAATGAGTGGTATATAATATAAATGTAATATACAATATTCAATTATAGAAAGAAAATATGTAAATCATAGAGGCTCACTCAAACAAAATGGATGTTACAATTAAGAAATTGAATTTTAAAAAACCTTAGAAATTAACTGAACAAACCAAATGTTACAGGGATGTTCTATTTAGGAATTGGCATTTAAAAAACCTTAGAATTTCCCTGAAAAAATTAAAGTTACAGAACAGGAAATATAATAAAATAAAAACTTTAAAAATTTGCTTAAAAACCAAAGGTTACAGGGACATTATAGTTAGGGTGACATTTCACATTACAAAAACCAAAGAAATTCAGCAGTTATAGGTAGCTGAGCTATGGCTGATGCCATCATCCACAGAATCTCTGACACACCCACTCACACCCCATGTAACGTTTCATTCACCCACTCCAACGTTCACACTACCATTCTCGAAACTATTGACACACCCATACCAGTACTTACATACCCACTCACTAATTCATAGTTCTGCACACACATCCACTCATACTGCCACTTGTACACCAACTCACTCACTAATAAAGCCACTGCTATATCTACTCTTACAGCCACACAGCCACTCACACACTCTCAGTCACCCATAGAGCCACTCACACACCTAGTGATTCACCCATAGAGTCAATCACACAGCCACTTACTCACCTATACAGTTATACACACACAAACTCCCTTATTCATATAGATACTTACACAGACTCCACTATACAGTCACTGGCACAAGCACACACTCACCCATACAACCACTGTCACAATCACGTACTCACACATACAGTCACTTATATACTCCAACACTCACTTAGACTGCCTTTCACATATGCAGTTACTTACCGATATAGCACTGATGAATCCATCCATTCACCGATACAGCCATATGCATACTCACTCACCCATACAGCCCCTCACAGAAGCACTCACAAACCCATACAACCAATGACTCATCCATGCAGGCAGTCAAACACCCCCTCACCTACCCACACAGACACTCATACAGGTAGTCAGACAACCAAATCAATAACCCACACAGCCACTCAAGTATCTACTCAGTGGTGCAGCGCAGCATGGTGACTTGCTACATTGCTACGTTGCTATGTTGAGCCACTTTTTCATAAATATTGCCCTGAGTAACAGACTCAATCCTGTGAGCACTGACACATTGGGGACCGTTCCTGCCACAAAGCAGCACACACCTGCAGCCACAGGCATGCAATTCCTTTGAAAACATTAAAATACCCCACATTTGGATATAGGGCTAATCCCACAACCCACACAGCTCTAGAGCAGCAGTAGGCAGCCTGAAGAAATATGATACAATTTAAATTAATAAAAATGCCATCGCCTACACCAGGACATTGTATAGGATCTTTTTATTTGTGAAAAAAAATGTTATAATTCCTGGTGGGTGTACTGGGCATTGGTAGCCCCGGGAAGCAGTAGGTTGTTAAATGATACAAGAATCCATAAACATTAGAAGGATATGTATTACATTTGGAAACAAATTGCAAGAACTCAGCAATATTTATCTAAGTAACACACAGGGATGTATGTCGGAATCACGCAAGCGTTCATCATGCCTGACTTAATAACGTAGTCTGAATAACGAATGTGTCTTTAAAATGTATTCCGTTACCACGCATGTCATTACAGCGACTTGTGTTAGGGAAAGCGCTGAAGTTGGAATATTATAATTTACTATTCAAACTCTTATCTGTGCAGCCGCAGGGAAAGTGTTTGACTAAATTCCAACATCAATCCAATAATGATTTTCTTAATGCAAGTTGTTGTAACGACTTGCGTGGTAAAGGTATGCATTGTAAAGACGCATACATGGTTTGGACCATGCTATTAAAGCACAGTGTGGTTCAAGCTGCGGTATAAATGTTATTTCCCATCACACAGGGCCTCATATTACTTCAGAGCAGCAGCAACAAGACTGTAAAAAGGGTAACATTCTGGAAATCGATATCTGTGGGCTTTCCACAACTCAGGGCTCCACACACCAGGCCAATATGCAGGAAACAGTAGCAGCCCATGCAGGAAAGCGTGGTGAGGCAGGTTAGGGGTGGGGTAAAATGTACAATAATGTAAAATAAATACATAAATAAAACCACTTACATTGCGCTTGCCGCATCGCCAACTTGGTAATAGGTTTTATTTATTCATTTTATATTCCTTATCCTGTCATTTGTCACTTTCACCCCGCCCCCACCTTCCCCTCATCCCACTGCCCCACTGTGCTTACCTGCACAGGCTGCTACTGGTAGGAAATTTTGAATTAAACTGCAAAAACCTAATAATATGTGTCTCCATAATCGTCTAAAGCAGGAGCATGAAAACAGGTTAAACATTATTACAATGGAGACCAATACACGCACACTCACACACACGCACACGCACACATGCAAACACATACACAGACAAACACCCTCTCCGTGAGTACTCCTCCGCACCCCACACAAAACAAACAGGGCAGATTCTAAAGACAAAATCCAAGAGATTGAGAAAAACACCCAGGGCTATATAGAGAGGCACTGGGACCAAACGGAAAAAAAGAGAATAAAAACCTGTGAACTCTTCCGGACCCTGAACACACAGGAACAATAGCAGGAAATTTCAACACATAGGGGCGGTTCCGATCCGGGTCGGAAAGCACTCTGACCGAGCCAGATACGGAGTGTTTTCCGTCTGAGCTGGAGGCCTGCAGTCTGACCGAGTGAGTACGATGCGGCTGTATGCTGCCGGACTCGGTTCGGTTGGACACCCATAGAAGTCAATGGGAGCCAGTCGTACGACGCGTACATGGGCTCCCATTGACTGAATGGGTACGTCGCGGACAAGTGCACCCCCTACAGAGGGTACGCGTCGGTGTCATCCGCACCGTACATGCCTGTGTTAGGGAGACCCATGGGTCTCCCCCTGTGTCCGAGTCATAGGGCTGCGGGTGTCAGGGGGTCCAATGCAGACACCCAAAGGCTACCACCCGGACGTTTTGCGAGCCGGACACTGTACTGGCTCGGTTGTTAATCGCATCCATTGCACGCCACGGTTAGCTTCCGACCGAGACGAACGGAGCGGTTCGGACCCGGAAACGACTCGGTCGGGGAATTTCACGTAACTCGCATCGTACTTGCTCGCTCGTACAGCTGTACGAGTCGGCCGGAAAACACACGTACGGCTCGTAGTTTTTCCGGCCGGATCGCGTTCGGTGCCCTTCTGACCCGGATCGGTATCGGCCCCAAAACAGTAAAATGAGGGAAATTACCCCTAGCCCCCCACCACTGCAGGCTAGTACAAAAAATGGCGTTTGGCTTAACAACATGTCCCCACGTGTCATTACAGCGACTTGTGTTAGGGAAAGCGCTGAAGTTGGAATAGTATAATTTACCATTCAAACTCTTATCTGTGCAGCCGCAGGGAAAGTGTTTGACTAAATTCCAACATCAATCCAATAATGATTTTCTTAATGCAAGTTGTTGTAACGACTTGTGTGGTAAAGGTATGCATTGTAAAGACGCATACATGGTTTGGACCATGCTATTAAAGCACAGTGTGGTTCAAGCTGCGGTATAAATGTTATTTCCCATCACACAGGGCCTCATATTACTTCAGAGCAGCAGCAACAAGACTGTAAAAAGGGTAACATTCTGGAAATCGATATCTGTGGGCTTTCCACAACTCAGGGCTCCACACACCAGGCCAATATGCAGGAAACAGTAGCAGCCCATGCAGGAAAGCGTGGTGAGGCAGGTTAGGGGTGGGGTAAAATGTACAATAATGTAAAATAAATACATAAATAAAACCACTTACATTGCGCTTGCCGCATCGCCAACTTGGTAATAGGTTTTATTTATTCATTTTATATTCCTTATCCTGTCATTTGTCACTTTCACCCCGCCCCCACCTTCCCCTCATCCCACTGCCCCACTGTGCTTACCTGCACAGGCTGCTACTGGTAGGAAATTTTGAATTAAACTGCAAAAACCTAATAATATGTGTCTCCATAATCGTCTAAAGCAGGAGCATGAAAACAGGTTAAACATTATTACAATGGAGACCAATACACGCACACTCACACACACGCACACGCACACATGCAAACACATACACAGACAAACACCCTCTCCGTGAGTACTCCTCCGCACCCCACACAAAACAAACAGGGCAGATTCTAAAGACAAAATCCAAGAGATTGAGAAAAACACCCAGGGCTATCTAGAGAGGCACTGGGACCAAACGGAAAAAAAGAGAATAAAAACCTGTGAACTCTACCGGACCCTGAACACACAGGAACAATAGCAGGAAATTTCAACACATAGGGGCGGTTCCGATCCGGGTCGGAAAGCACTCTGACCGAGCCAGATCCGGAGTGTTTTCCGTCTGAGCTGGAGGCCTGCAGTCTGACCGAGCGAGTACGATGCGGCTGTATGCTGCCGGACTCGGTTCGGTTGGACACCCATAGAAGTCAATGGGAGCCGGTCGTACGACGCGTACATGGGCTCCCATTGACTGAATGGGTACGTCGCGGACAAGTGCACCCCCTACAGAGGGTACGCGTCGGTGTCATCCGGACCCTACATGCCTGTGTTAGGTAGACCCATGGGTCTCCCCCTGTGTCCGAGTCATAGGGCTGCGGGTGTCAGGGGGTCCAATGCAGACACCCAAAGGCTACCACCCGGACGTTTTGCGAGCCGGACACTGTACTGGCTCGGTTGTTAATCGCATCCATTGCACGCCACGGTTAGCTTCCGACCGAGACGAACGGAGCGGTTCGGACCCGGAAACGACTCGGTCCGGGAATTTCACGTAACTCGCATCGTACTTGCTCGCTCGTACAGCTGTACGAGTCGGCCGGAAAACACACGTACGGCTCGTAGTTTTTCCGGCCGGATCGCGTTCGGTGCCCTTCCGACCCGGATCGGTATCGGCCCCAAAACAGTAAAATGAGGGAAATTACCCCTAGCCCCCCACCACTGCAGGCTAGTACAAAAAATGGCGTTTGGCTTAACAACATGTCCCCACGTGGCCATTCTTTGCCCCTTCATACACACTCATTTGAAAGCTCTTCCAGCAGCAAACACTAAAATTAAGAAAGGAATTATGCAGATGAAGAATGTATGATTCTTTCCTTTCAGTATCTGCATGCAATAAGAAAAGGCAATCCCCAAACTCGACAAAGGAGTCTGTAGGGCAAGAGGAGAAAGTTGCTACAGTACAAACAACACACACAGTGCCAACTCCTCACTGTAGTATTTCTGCTGTTAAAGTGGAGACATGATGTTTGCAAACTGTATTTCGAGATGAAAATCAACTCGAGATTGGGCTACAAAATGGATATTTCCAAATAAATAAATTTATGCTGAGCAAAAAAGCTGCGTGCTTCCACCCAATTTCTGTTTCATGCAGTGAATGTCACAGGAGCTACAAGATACTTTGGACTGGTTTTACTAACATTTTGCGCTGGGTATGCATTCCAAAAGAGACGCAAACCAGCACAAAATGTGTTTTTTAGTAAATAGCACTGGAAAGTAGTCGTAAACTATTGCAAACCACAGCGAACGCTGATTGCGTTACTCAGTGTCAAGGGGGTCTTCCATGGGTAGCACGTGGGGGTTCCCATACAACCATCCATGGTTTCTGGCACAAAACCCTATCTAACAACAATAGTAGACAGGGTGTTGCATTAAACATTGTCACTTGTGGAGCAGTGTACTTTTTCGCTCCACCCTTTCACGTCTTGATTATGCCATGTACACGTGCATGTAGTACCATATATTTGTATGCTTCAATATCATTAACGTTAAGTGATGCATTTGAGCGGAATACTGGAGGCACATTTGCTGTATAATTCATACTAATATTTTCCTTATAGTGATACCAAATTGCAGTTTTCTTATATATATGCATTTGCTTAGTTTGAGTTAATTTGTTAACTATATATATATATATATATAATTCACTGAAAAAACCATAGGTTTCACACACGTTATAGTTAGGAATTAGCATTTAAAAAACCTTGCAAATTCACTTAAAAAACCATAGGTTTCACACATGTTCTAGTTAGCTGGACATTTCACTCGTGAAAAACCATTGAAATACCCCCGTTATAGTTAGTGCAGGCAACTATAACTCACGCGACCGCAATCCTCTGCTGATGATGTCAGATATTACATCACTGTATTTAGACACTTATTTACCCATGTCTTTTTCCATTAATTTTTAGCTATACATATATTACAAATATTTTTTTTTCAGAAAGACACATATGTCATCAGGCCATATATATATATATTTATAGATATACTGGGGCAGGGTTTTTAATGATAAAAGTGCACGAGAGAAAACTGCCTTCGATTAACAGAATGCCATTGAGGAAACCGGTCTGGCTGACGTTATTTTTTTTTTATTTTATTTTTTTAAACCTTTATTTTCAAAAGTCAGGACACAGCTATTCAGCCGACAACCCGGAGGTTCGGCAGCATCGATATATAGAAACAGAGATGCGTCCCCAGTACCATGAAAGGAGAAGTGCAAAGGTTCAATTTTAATTAAACACAAAAACGCACAACAAACCCCAGCAAGGCAAGAACACTGAAAGCCCATGATGAGCCCCCCAGGGGAGGCCGGACCCCACTCATCTAACAGTTACAGTACAAAGTAAAGAGGAAGAAGAGGGACTGTAGAGGCCAAAAAGTCCATAAACCATACTGAGCTGGAAAGAAGGTTAGGAGGAAAGCTGTTCCTCGGGAGGATCCAGATCCGGGGCAAGACATATTCCCCCCCTGTATTGATTCCACCGCCCCCATATGGCGTGCCACTTCCGGGGGCGACCTCTAGCGCAATAGACCGTCTTTTCCCTTAACATACTCCAGTCCATATTTTCTTTCCACGCGGTCAATGTGGGGGGCCCCGCAGAGCCCCACAATCGCGCGATATCTCTCTTAGCGACCATGTTGCCCAGAGTCACCCATTGGGTCTGCGCCGCATTATGATCAGTGGGCCCCCAGACATTCAGTAGACAACACCGCGCTTCCGGCTGCATAGCAATGCCCGTCACCTCCCCCATCACTGCATGGACTCTCCTCCAAAATTCCGTGATGACACCACATTCCCAAATGATATGCAGGAAAGTACCCACCATACCACAACCCCTCCTGCATAGGCCGTCCTCCGAGAATCCCATGTGAACCAGCCTTGGCCCCGTCACATACACTCGATGCAGTATTTTAAGCTGCACCAGCCTCAGACGCGACGGGATCGCAACCTCCTTAGGAGAGGAAACAGCAGACTGCCAATCCTCGTCATCCAACTCGAGGCCATCCCTAGCCCACTGGTCCCTCAACCCCAGAAGCATATCCGCCCGGACGTTGATCAGTTTCTTATAGATGAGCGAGATCGTGCTCTCGGGCATATGGCCATCAAGGACCCGGTCCTCCAAAGGAGAGGACTCAGGCACCTTCTCACCCTCTATGAGGACTGATCGGAGGGCGTGACGCACCTGAATATAGCGGAAAAACTCAGATGGCCCCAGCTCATACTCCTTCTGCAACTCTTCAAAGGACTTCACCCTCCCCTTAATCAGGACATCTCCGACCCTGGAGATGCCGATCAAGTCCCATTTGTCAAAGCCTTTTGTGTGCCAAAGCCTACCCAGTCTCTCAGATTCAAATAGCGGGGTAGCGAGGGTGAGCCTATCCTTCCAGCCCAGCGAGTCAGTTGCCATCTTCCACACTCGCACCGCCACAGCAGTAGGCCCCGTGAGGGACGAGTCCAAGGACCGCGAATACAACGCCCTGTAATAGTTACCACCACGCAGCAACCACCTGTCCATGGCATACCCAGGGCTGAGGGCAGG
This sequence comes from Triturus cristatus, assembly GCF_964204655.1. Taxonomy (NCBI): domain Eukaryota; kingdom Metazoa; phylum Chordata; class Amphibia; order Caudata; family Salamandridae; genus Triturus; species Triturus cristatus. The sequence goes on from NC_140589.1 coordinate 968,116,694, forward strand.
GCCATAAAACCCATGATTAATCGCACTCAGCTGGGTGGCCCAATAGTACCGTCGGATGTCTGGGAGCGCAATGCCCCCGTCGTACCATGGAAGCGTCAACTTTTCAATAGCTATTCGCGGCCGCCCATCCCAAAGCAACGTTCGTTGGAGGCCTTCGACCTCCCGAAAGTATTTGGCCGGAACCCAGTCCAAAGTATTCTGCAGTGCGTAGAGGAAGCGGGGAAGCGACATCATTTTGAACAGGGCCGCACGCCCAACGAGGGAGAGCGGCAGCCTCCGCCAGCCTTCAACATCCCGCCTCAGGCGTGCCAGGGGGGGGGAGCAGGTTCTTCTCATATCGCACAGCAGAGTCCATGGAGATAAAGATCCCCAAATACACGAAGCCCTGCTGAGCGACCTGTATCGAACATGTTCTAGGGATCGGGGGAACCTCGCCACTAAGAACATACAAATATGATTTACTCCAGTTGATAACAAGACCCGAGTTCCTACCAAAAGATGTGAGTACGTCACAGACCACTATAAGTGATTTCTTGGGTGAGGCAAGATACAGCAGGATATCATCGGCATAGAGCGAAATACGGTCCTCGTGTTCAGGCGACCATCTAAGGCCCCGTATATCCGGGTGCCAACGTATCCACGCAGCCAGCGGCTCAAGGGCGAGGGTGAACAACAAAGGCGACAGGGGACAACCCTGCCGGGTACCCCTCCCAAGCTGAAACGGAGTCGACGCCCGACCATTCACCACCACACTCGCAAGTGGCCCCTCATACAGCAACCTCACCCAACTCACAAAACCGTGGCCAAAGCCGAACTTGGTCAGCACGGCCCACAAATATGCCCATTCCACCGTGTCGAATGCCATCGTGGTGTCAAGAGACGCCACAATAGCTGGTTCACGCAGTGTGTCCGCCCTGGCGATTACACCATGAAGGCGCCGAAGATTTAACGCTGTGTTTCGGTGCGGGATGAAGCCGGATTGATCCGGGTGGACCAAGTCACCGAGTACCCTAATCAATCGGGTCGCCAGGATTTTAGCCAGAATTTTCGGCTCTGCGTTAAGAAGTGAGATAGGCCTATATGAGGCGCACTTATCTCGGGGTTTGCCCTCTTTGTGTATAACCACGATCATCGCCAGTCGCTGGTCCAACGGGAGGGTCCCACTCCCCCGCGCCTCCATAAACATGGCGCGCAGGTGAGGGGCGACCCTATCCGGAAATAGCTTGTACAAATCGACCGGCAAACCGTTCGGTCCCGAGGCCTTACCCGAGTTTAACGCGCGGATAGCCCCCGCCACCTCGTCAACCGTTATGTCACCATCTAGATCGTCCCTATCTATGTCGGAGAGACAGGGCAACTCGATATCACGGAGGAGGTCAGACGAGTCCTCGGGCGGCCTATCCGACACTGAGGCATAAACCCTACAGAAATAGTCCGAGAAACACTGTACAATCCTCTCAGGTTCCACAATCGCCTCTCCCCTCTCTCCCGTCAACTCTGGCACAACTCTATTGACCCGTTCTTTTTTGTCCAGCCAAGCCAGGAGTTTCCCTGCCTTGTCACCAACATCATACAATCGGCCCTGCTGCTCCCTACTGAGGGTCTTAGCGGCGTTCGTCACCAGGTCCTTATACTCCGCTTGCTTCAAGCAAAGCTCATGCAGTGAGGACTCTGTAACCTCCTCCTCCAGCGCTCCCTCCAGAGCCGCGATCTCCTCCTCAACCTGCAGAACCTCGCCATCTCTCCGCCGCTTAGCAGCTACTACTAGGGAGAGGGCTTCCCCTCGGAGCACGGTCTTAAATGCTTCCCACAGCGACACTGCCGAGTCCACGGATCCCTGATTATCCTTGAAAAAATTATCTACTTTCTTTACCAGCGCGCTGCGCATCTTGGGGTCTTGGAAATACCACGGGTTGATAGAGGCCACCCTTCCTCCTCCCTCCCGACCTAGATCCAGCCGGATCCACACTGGCGAATGGTCAGATATACCACGCGCCATGTGCCTCGCCTCGGAGACCAATGAGGCATGCGCCGCCAGAGTGAGTAGGTAATCAATCCTGGAGAGACTACCATGTGCCCCGGAGTGGAACGTGTATTGGCTCTGTGTGGGGTGCCGGAGCCTCCAGCAGTCTATCAGGCCAAGCGTGTTTAGGAAGTCTGGGAGCCACCTCTGAGCCCCCCCTGTGTCTCTGGGCGGGTATCTATCCAGCAGGCCGGAGCCAACAGCGTTGAAATCACCTCCCACCACAAGCATACCCCCCGGGAGATCCAGCAGGGCCCTACCCAGATCTGTGAACGTGGAGGCCTGCAGGGCCGGCGGGACATAAACCGAAACTAAAACCAAAGTTCTTCCTTCCCACCGCCCCGCGACCGCCACAAACCTCCCCCTATCATCAACAATGGTGGAGTCCACCTCAAATGGTAGCGAGGCTCTGACTAGGATGCCCACACCCCTGGACCCAGAGGAGAATCCCGAATGTGCTATGAATTTATAACCCTTCCTATTCAGAGCATAGCACATATTACCAATAAGGTGCGTCTCCTGCAGCAAGGCAACATCCGGCATTGACCGTTTCAAGAATTGCAAAACAATCCCACGCTTAATGCGATCCCCCAAACCATTAACATTCCAGCTTATAACACTTAAACCCCTACCCCCCATCCTCAAACGTAAAGAGGCCCACCCCGCTCCCGAAGAGCCACCATGGAACAGTCCTGGAAAGAATCATCATGCCTTGCAGAAATAAACCCCCCAACAACAAACCCAAAATCCCAGAAAGCCCCCCCACCCTGCACCCCTGCGGCAGCTTACAAAGCCCCCCCAACTTGCAGTGTGCCTGTCGCCCTACAAAAACCCCAAAAATCTACAAAAAGTACCCTAAGGGAGGAAAAGAGCACCCCTCGTCCTCCCGCCGCCCTCCGCATTGACTGCACTCTATTCAAGTCTTCAAATATAGCCAAATCGAGTCAGACCGGCTCCGAAAAATCAGCCCTGCCCATCCCGGCCACTGTCCCCATCCTCGGCAATGTCCTCCCCCGTCCGTCGTCGGGGCAAAGCGTCCAGCCATTCATCGGCCATAACAGGAGAGTCAAAGAAAAATGTCCGATCTTCGTGCACCACACGTAGTCTGGCAGGGAAGAACATGGCATATTTCAGATCCCTCTCCCGAAGCCGCCTCTTCACCCCCAGAAAGCCCTGTCTCTGCCTCTGCACCTGCTGGGTGAAGTCCGGGTAGAAATTCACCGACGCGTTCTGGAAGGGGACCGGGCCCGTCACCCTCGATGCTTGCAGGATAGCGTCCCGATCTCGAAAATGAAAGAGCCGAGCGACGATCGGCCACGGTGGGGCATCCACCTTGGGCCTCCCACCCGGCACTCTATGGGCCCTTTCAACCGCAAAGAACTTTCCAAGACCCTTAGGCTTCAGATGATTAAGCACCAAGTCCTCGACAAGCAGGTCAACCGAAGCCTCATCCGAGGACTCCGGGACCCCGATGACGCGCACGTTGTTGCGCCTGGCCCGGCTCTCAAAATCCTCCAGCCGGCGGGCGGCGAGATCACTCTCGATCCTCAGCTTACGAACCTCGATCTGCAGTTCCGTGACATCATCGGTGAGGCCCGTGGTCTTGAGGTCCAGGGTCCTAACCCGTTCATTCGTTTTGCCCAAGTCCGCACGGATCAGGTTAACATCCACCAAGATGGCATCCACCTTATGCGCCAGGGCATCAAACTGTCTCCCAATCGAGGTCTGCATCCCTTCGAGCGCGCCCATGACATCCTGTAGTGAGAGCTCCGGGGCCAAAGGCGAGGCCTCCTTCTGGGTATCCGGCGACTGGCTCGACCCACTCGGTGATCCCTTCTGCAGAGCATAGCGGTCCATACTATTGACTTGGGTATAGGCTCCCCGCCTGGTAGACTTAGCCTTCAGCCGATCCACCTCTGCTTTGCCCGACATGGTTGATACCAAGCAGGTCGGTTCAGATAAGACGGGTCCCTCTCAATGAAAGGAATCAGGGGTGATCAGTTCTGCAGTGGGCCACCAGAGTAGCCTGCAGAGCGTCCATAGGGTAATAAAGCCACCAAGAGCTCTCCAGGGGCAGGGCTGACAAAGGGAGAGAAAGCGAAAGTGAAAGGACGGGGACCTCCGTCCAACAGTTCACACCTCGCCTGGCCGTTGTTGTTCAACTAGAAGTCGGGCATCCTGCCAACTCTAGCTCCTGGCATCCCTCGGAGATAGGCCGCAATCTTCCGCCAGGCATAAGTCCGGTTCCCGGTGGGCGATCCGACCGCGGGTAGCATCAATCGCCTCCCTGACAGGTCATCCACACGATGCCATGCATACCGACAGGATTAGAGACAGGATAGTCGACGGAGGGCGCGAGGGTCTCGGGAGCTCAGAGCTCACGCGGCCATCCTGGTCAAGCGCTAGGCTCCTCCCCCTGGCTGACGTTATTTTGATGACAGTTACCTGCCTGTTCCCTGTATGCAGCTGCCCTCAATAAATGTATGGAGCAATTTACTTACCTTGAGGCTTCTTCCTTGGGGGCTACCCGTTTGGTTGTGGATATATTTATAGATACATATAGATATATATCTCACGTATTCATTTGAATAGTATATTGCATTTATTTTACAATTGTATGTGTATCCATATCCTTGCATTCAAGTGTGTATTGAAGTGTCTTGCTGCGTTAGCTTGACCAAAGACCTTAAGCACTTGGATTCTAATGTCTAACCTTCAACGTGAAAGTTTCTTCAGGTTGCAATGTTTTCTTCTTTTCTACAGGTGCGTTTTAATGATCTCTTAGTTAGTGAAAGGCACATTGTGTATGAGAGATAGTGAGGGTCAAGCAAAGAACTTTTGACAAGGATAAGAGGTGATAACGAACAAAGGGAGTACCCTAATTCATGTTATATCTAGAGACGGGAGGAATTCAAGGAGGAGGAGGAATTAAATGACATTCTGGTATTCGGACCAGGAGATGGGAGTATCGAATACGGTTGCAAAGTTCTACTGTGAGAAGGTGGAAAAGTACTCAGACACGTGATGTGGTATTCGTGAATGTACTGTGAAGTTTTCATTGGTGGTCAAACTTTAACTTTAGGCACATTCCATATAGACTTGGAGGGGTATAGCCCTCTTTGCTATATTTGTGTTGTGTAGATTTATGTTAAGAACTTCTACAGAAGTCTCTACATATTGACATCTTCCTGCTTTACTCGATCTAATTCTGGTTTCCCCAATTCATGCTACTTAGTTTGGGCTTAGTTAGGTACTTTGGATTTAATTAGAACACAAAGCACATACTGATCACCGGCTTTTGTTCCTCATGCTCTGCATTGCTATTACTGAATTCCTTGCATGCTTCATGCTGCTAAGACTAAACTTTGCCAGACAATTTGGTCAGCAGTTAGTGACTGTATTTTTACAACATATTCTTGATACTTGGGTAATCAGTTTGGCTTTGAATTTGTAATAAACCTACATTTTATATAATTTATCGGCTTTTGGGTCCTCACTTTCTAGCTGAATGGGCTACACCGTAAATTGAACTTTTGGATGATGTTAACTTCTCATTATTTTCCAGGCATCTAAATAAGGTCTATCACAGGGAAATTTGGATATTCAGCTCGGTGCTCTGGCAGATGGTAGCAAAACAAGGATGGTTAGATACTTGAATAGGGGAGTGAGAATACTTTATGTTAGAGTAGTTCAAACCCAATATCAGCCCTCGAGCCCATTTTTCAGTTTGAAGGATCGGGAGAGTTCTAGCAGTTCGAGAAAGAGTTGTAACAGCAGAGGTGTTAGTATTAATAGGGTTGCACGTTCTATTGACTTGTGGATAGCTTGAAGTGCTCATGGACATTGCGTGATGTTTGGCTGAGATGTTCTGAATCTCCTGTGAATGTGGCACTTAACATGGAGAAGTTGTTATTGGGCCTCGGATCCACTGATGATATTAAAAAGTGTAGAAGACACTGTATCGTAATTGTTCCCTAACGTTTTGTGGTGCCTGTCGTGAGACGTCTATGACATCACAATGGAGATAGGGACATTTATGATTGTGTTTGAAAGTGAGGTGTGATTGGTGTTGTGGACCGTTTGCGCAGAAGGAAGCTGTACTAATCGGGGTGTGTACCTGCAGATCGAGGTCTCATTCGAGTGTGTCTGAGTAGGTCGGAAAGGGTTATTCCAAACCATTTCTTGTATGAGTGAATTCTGCTGATTTCATTTGTGGAGCAGGCAAAGTTATTTGTTGCCATTGCTATACATTTGTTTTGCATTAGTATTGCTGAGAAAAGTGTGTTTGCAAAAATTATAAAGCAGTGTGAACTGCTGCAAGGAGTGGGATTGATGCCACGGTGTGCTGTGCTGAGTTTGGGTGGTTGGTGTTAAAGCTGTGCTGTTATTGGTTGTATATGTCATAGAGTGTTGTTCTCGTATTGGTCGCTGATTCTAAATGAGAATTGTGGGTAAATCATTTTATTCTGCTACAAAATGAAATTCTATTTGTGATTATTGACGTTTTGCTGGAAAATGAAATGTTTTAAAGTTATACAAGATTTGTTGAGGAAAGATGAGACAATACGTGATAGAGAGTGAGAAGAGCCACCACTCAAAGATTCTCCATGTCTTTATATCTCAATAAATGTAGGGCTTCACACATGTATTTAACTTAAACAATGGCACAAGATCACAGAGACAGAAGGTGCACTGGTGTTTCCACGTTATGGTTCATTTAATGTGACAATCATTGAACATTTGAGGAGGGTATTATATGGGATGAAACCAAAGCCTAGACCTACACAGTTTGAAGTGGTCAATGCCTGGGAGTGTGTGGCTCATGCCAGAGAGAAGGAAATGTATGAGGGAGGAGCTAGAAAGGCAGTGCATACTCACTCTGATGCAAGGTGGGATGCAGATTAGAGGAAGTGGAGAACTGACATGATAGAGGGTTCCAAATTATACCCTGCATTAATAGTTGAAGAATTAATTTGAGAAAGGGAAGGAGAGTAAAATGAAGGAAAAAAGGTAAAAGTCAAAGTGACCTGATGAGAGAAGCAAAAACAGTGACAGTGGCTCCAGCGACAGTCTTCTAAATGTGCTGTTTTCAGAAAGCCCACCTCCGTATAATCAGACCCAATTAATGGGTGGTGGAAGCACTAATGCAAATTAAAATTCTAGAATTGCAACTGCACCAGTAAATGTCAAACCTAATGCATGGGAGGCATCCCTGTGAATATGAATCAAAAGCCGCTGGGAGGAAATTTAGGGATCTGTGCCCCTGGTAACTCCACAGCTCTTAATGCGCCAGATGCTCTCACTGTCCCGATTACCAATGGTCCTGTGGTTCCTATATCAACTCTAGTTCTGCAGGAAATGTAAAACACCATTTGGCTGTCCCTGCAAAGCTTAAGACCCCAGAGAGTTTTCCTTGTGGTGTGAGTGCAAATTCAATAATACACCAGACAGGATTTGGACCCTTGAGGTCATTACCGGGATTGCCAGATATAGGAACGCTCACCTGGGAGCCACTCCTAAATGCACATAGTAGCACACCCAAAGAGAGGGCAGTACTTAAACCTTCTGGAGTGCAGCCTAGCTTAAGCACTCAGAAATTAGATGAATAGTTGAAGGTTATCAATACCACTTTAAATGAAAGTGGAAGGTCAGAATTGAGTCAAGAAACGATTCAGTCATCAATGACAGTAAATTCGGTGGATATAGCTAAATTGAAGCTATAATTAGACAAAATGATAAATGGAAGTCTTGAACTGGCCCAACTAGATAATTACCAAGGAAATGAACTTTTGTTTATGTGTAAGGATGTAACCAGACGGGCAAGGAAAGTCTATGATAAATTATCTGAATCAGCTCAGAAATATGAGGTAGATTTGGATCGCACTAAAGCCTTCCAGAAAAACCACTGACTCTGTTTCAGTGATAAGGGCTTAGAGTGCATGAGAATGCCAGGAATTATACTGCAAATTGAGAATTGATTAAAAACATTCAGATTTGGAGTGTGATAAAGAAGTGGGAAGGGAAATGGGCAAAAAAGGAAATGTCCAAAATATCTATGGGAGAACCGCCTGCTCCTGTAGAAGGGGGCATGGGTACTACAAGTTTCCCCTTACGGTAAGTACCCAAAGGAGGTTATGTCCATCTGCCTTGGAGTAGGAGTGATCTTGTGTCATTCACAAATGACTTCTCAAGATAAAGAGAGAAGCCTGTAGAATGGTACAAACAAGTTAAACGGTTTGTAAAATCCTTGAAGGTTTTGTGAACTGATCTGAATACCTGGTTAGATATTGTAGTTCCGAATGATTTGTGTACAGACTGTAAAATAGCCATTGAATGGCCTGTGAAAGAGCCAGAAAGAGATCCATTAATTAATGGTCTATCATCCACAGTAATAAAAAAGTATGATCAGGTGATGACGTGCCTAAAATCTAAGGTATCGCCCCAAGATATTGATTGAGTCAAGATCACAAGGACGACCCAAGAACCCAAAGAGTTGATTCATGCATATTATGAGAGATTGCTGAAGGCATTTAAGCAGTACAACAGTGGGATGGAGATTCTACAGCTTAAGAATATGGGACATTTTGTGCCCGTATTTCTGACTGGATTAAAGCATGAAGTTAGCATTATTATTGAGCAGCATTTGATTTGTTGGCAGAATAAATTGGTTGATGCAATTTTGAGATATGCAAGGTACTGTAATAATAAAATAGAAATGAAGCAGAAGAAATTGAAGGAGAAAGTGATGGTGGTGCAAATGAAGGCTGCTCAGAGAGGAGGCCAGAGTCAGCCTTTTGTAGGAAGTGTTCCTCCTTTGCAAGTAATGTATCAGCAGGGAGGTCCTGTGATGCAAGGTGGAAGTGAATTCCCACACAAGGTAGAGGTCATGATGTCCCAATTGACCCGAGTACTGGGATTGATGTAGCTAACTTGAAGCAGTTCAATCCCCTTCATTATTGCAATAAGCTGGGCCATTGGAAGTGAGAATCTCGTCTTAATCCTGCTAATCAGGGTCAAAATTTAGTTTTGCATAGCCTCAGATTAATAACCCTGTGCAGTCATAAAATGTTCAGGACCAAGGTCTTAAAATGTCAATGTGCCCTAAGCCCTAGTGATGCAAGTTTCACAACCCCCGGTGCCTCAACAAGCTGCCAATGGCAGTAAATTCATTCACACCAAGTTCCACATATTAATGAGAATGCTTTCAAGAATAACAATGCTTTTCAGCAGTTTCCTATGTTTGATACGGTTGACAATTATGGCTCAGATCAGTCTGCCTGACGGTGCCTGAAATGTGGAGGAGGATTGAATGCTGGATGCAGTCTTGGAGGTAGACCAGAGTGGTCCATTTATAGATGGTGAGGTAAATGGCCACCCCATACAATTTCTGGTTGATACTGATGCTTATCTTATATACGAAAAGGGGGGCCCCTTCTAGACCAAAGGAGGAGGGCACTCTAAAGTGAATCAAAAAAGGTACCCTTTGGAACAAATAATTAAGGACAGGTAGAAATTATCGCACACGTATCCTGATTTGAAACCCAATAATCTCATTCATTCATCCATACCGAGGAAGATTGTAATACATGTAGTCAAGAATACACAGAACAAAACTGTAAACTAATAAAAATCTGACTTCATGGGTAAATTTATTAATTGTTCGACATATGTTAAAAGCAAGAAAGTTATTCCATACAGACAATAATTTGACATAAATAACCAATAACTAACAATAAAAATGAACAAACTAAGTTCATCACAGATAAATAAAAACCATAAGAAATGATAGTCACTAATATAGACAAAAACAATATGTCATAAAGAATATTACACATCCGTAATAACAATATGTGGGACGTAGAACCAGCTACCTTCGTGCTTAGTACTCGTTAACTGTCGCCCATGTAAGCGGATTAGTGTAGAATAATAGGCGTTGACGCGTTTCGATGGTTTAATTATATCTCCATCTTTTTCAAGACCACATTCTTGACTCTCATATAGTAATTTAAAAAACACCAAGGACTGGCACAATGGTTAGTCTGTACCTCTTCTAATTGAGGCAGGTTACCATCCATACAGTGGATCCACGGCTATCAGTTTTCTACTGTGGAGGGCTCCTGTAGGTGGTCTGCGAAGCCCTAAGGTTATTCTTCCATATCACTAGTCAATTGTTTCCTTTGAGTTACTTTTTTTTGTAATAATGTCCTTGTTTGTTGGAAGTCGCTATTCTTGGTCCAATAAAATTGTTAAGGCCCCTATACGATGTGTGGACCGATCTTAGGATAAGATGTGCATGATTTCACGTAACTCGCATCGTACTTGCTCGCTCGTACAGCTGTACGAGTCGGCTGGAAAACACAATCGTACGGCTCGTAGTTTTTCCGGGCGGATCGCGTTCGGTGCCCTTCCGACCCGGATTGGTATCGGCCCCAAAACAGTAAAATGAGGGAAATTACCCCTAGCCCTCCACCACTGCAGGCTAGTACAAAAAATGGCGTTTGGTTTAACAACATGACCCCACGTGGCCATTCTTTGCCCCTTCATACACACTCATTTGAAAGCTCTTCCAGCAGCAAACACTAAAATTAAGAAAGGAATTATACAGATGAAGAATATATGATTCTTTCCTTTCAGTATCTGCATCCAATAAGAAAAGGCAATCCCCAAACTCGACAAAGGAGTCTGTAGGGCAAGAGGAGAAACTTGCTACAGTACAAACAACACACACAGTGCCTACTCCTCACTGTAGTATTTCTGCTGTTAAAGTGGAGACATGATGTTTGCAAACTGTATTTCGAGATGAAAATCAACTCGAGATTGGGCTAAAAAATGGATATTGCCAAATAAATAAATTTATGCTGAGCAAAAAAGCTGTGTGCTTCCACCCAATTTCTGTTTCATGCAGTGAATGTCACAGGAGCTACAAGATACTTTGGACTGGTTTTACTAACATTTTGCGCTGGGTATGCATTCCAAAAGAGACGCAAACCAGCACAAAATGTGTTTTTTAGTAAATAGCACTGGAAAGTAGTCGTAAACAAATGCAAACCACAGCGAACGCTGATTGCGTTACTTAGTGTCAAGGGGGTCTTCCATGGGTAGCACGTGGGGGTTCCCATACAACCATCCATGGTTTCTGGCACAAAACCCTATCTAACAACAATAGTAGACAGGGTATTGCATTAAACATTGTCACTTGTGGAGCAGCGTACTTTTTCGCTCCACCCTTTCACGTCTTGATTATGCCATGTACACTGCATGTAGTACCATATATTTGTATGCTTCAATATCATTAACGTAGAGTGATGCATTTGAGCGGAATACTGGAGGCACATTTGCTGTATAATTCATACTAATATTTTCCTTATAGTGATACCAAATTGCAGTTTTCTTATATATATGCATTTGCTTAGTTTGAGTTAATTTGTTAACTATATATATATATATATATATATATATATATATATATATATATATATATATATATATATATATATATATATATAATTCACTGAAAAAACCATAGGTTTCACACACGTTATAGTTAGGAATTAGCATTTACAAAACCTTGCAAATTCACTTAAAAAACCATAGGTTTCACACATGTTATAGTTAGCTGGACATTTCACTCGTGAAAAACCATTGAAATTCCCCCGTTATAGTTAGTGCAGGCAACTATAACTCACGCGACCGCAATCCTCTGCTGATGATGTCAGATACATTTTTAGCTATACATATATTACAAATATTTTTTTTTCAGAAAGACACATATGTCATCAGTGATGTAATATCTGACATCATCAGCAGAGGATTGCGGTTTTTTCAGTGAATTTGTACGGTTTTTTAAATGCTAAGTTATGTATTTTTTTTTTTTTTAAGTTTCTTCACTGTGCGCGTACCGTACGCGCACGGTGCGCTTCGCACACCGTGTGTGCGCTGTGGGCACTTGGTGCACTTCGCGCACCAAGCGCCCACGATGCGTTGATCGTGCCGCGCGTGTACGGTGCGCGCACCCCACGATTTTTCGCAAAAAAAAAAATTTCTTTTTTTACCCTTGGGGGTCCTTCAGTGACCCCCTGACAAAGGCTAGGGGGTCAGGACCTGTCCATCCTGCCCCTTTCTCATGTTTTGCCCCTTTGTTTTTCATTGCCTCAGACTGCGAGAGACAAAATGGCGGCCGACACTTCCTGATTTCGACCGATTCGAATGTTTCCTGACATCTAACAACCAATCAGAATTGCGCTCGCGCACGTCACCGTGCGCGTACGGTATGCTTACCGTACGCGCACGGTGCGCGCCTATAGATATATATATGCTTTTAACTGCAATTTTCTCAGGAACTAATGAACAGATTTACACCAGACCTGCAAAAGGCACATCCCTGAACTGAGGACTACCTCTCTGCCAAATTTCAAGTAATTCTGTTCAGCCGTTCGGGCTGTAGCTTGGACTAAAGGTCCTATGGAAAAATGCATGGGGAAAACGCGTTTTGGGACCCCCCCTTTTTCTCAGCCCCTGCTTGACGAATCCCCCCGAGAATTTCAGGGAAGGAGCGGAGCGGAGCGCCCCACCTATTTTGAAAATTTCGCGAGGATTCGTCAATCGGCGCCAAAGTTATTCCAAATAGAATGCTGCGGATTTCCTATGGAAACACGGTCCTAACTATAACTATCTACTGGCGACCGCCAGTAGATAATATATATATATATATATATTTGAAACAGCTTGTAATCCTTTTCCTGTTTGAAAATCACGGGCGCAGACCACTTGTTATACCAACAGAATATTTATTTCCCTATCAAGATGTCAAGACGCGTTTCGGCCGTCCAAGAGGCCTTGATCACCTGACCACGCGCTATAGCAGACCCCATATTTAAAGTGCAAGTGCTAATTTGGAATATCAATAGACATGGAAAACATACTACAAGTCAATCAAATGCAGTATTCTCACATTATAAATAATTTACATTGATTCATATTTGTTTTGGCTAATGCTTAAACAGAATCGTATATACATTTATATATGATAGCTTCAATGCACTTGTCTATACAATTAGAATTTCTAAAATATCTCTATCTTGGTTATTTTAAATAACAATTTAACAATACATTCCACATCATTGAGACATTCCAATTCGTGCTCACCTACCCGTATCATAAAAGTATTGAAAGACAATTAATTTCCTTGTCTACACTCACCAAAAGTCCAACACTATACTATGAATAATTATTCTATTAAAGTGCATAAGTGCTACCGTACAAAGTGAACAAAAAAGTGACTGATGCTTATAGGTGCAAAAGAGGCAGTCATTAGCGGCTTAGGCATAGGACAACAAAAGAGAAGGAAGACAAATAATGACCACTAATGGATTGGACAGTAATGATCAGATTAATTACTTCTTATGAAATTACTAGGGTTCCAACTGAAAGGGCTTGTGCAAAACATATACGCCAGATTTAGAATGCAGTAAAATACATTTAAAAATATAACACAGTAAACGACATAAAACTTGTGACATATTTAAAATGATCAATAAAAAAGACACTAGGTACATAACAATTACTACCCATCAGTATCCTTAAAACCAATCATTAAAAATCATGATAAGCTGTCCCAAGTTAAACTGCAGTCATCTTAGATTCATATAGAGGCATGGACCTAAAAACAGATCATAGAAAGGTGTAAAGATCTTCTGTGGCATTTAAACCCCCTGGCCATTTGGAATCAAACTCCAAAATATATTGTGTTTCCAAACGGCGTAATGTGGCCTCTCTAATGCCCCCTCTTCGTTTTTGGGGAACTGATTCTATGGCAAAATATCTTTGGCATTTGGGGTTGCTACTGTGTACTTTCTCGAAATGTCTGGCTACAGGGTAGTTCTGATCTTTATTGTTTATAGCTCCTAAGTGCTGCAGAATACGTTTATGCACTGCCAGTTTGGTACTTCCAATGTATTTTAAAGGACAGTCACATTCTAAGACATACACACAGTAATCCATTTTACACGTTAAGTGTTGTTTGATTTCCCTTTGTCTATCTGAGAATGCTGTGCAGTATGTCTTAGTGTTCGTACCAAACTGGCAGGCCTTGCAGGTAGAGTATTTTAAAAAAAAACTTTCTTGTTGGTAACCATGTTTGCTTTTAAAACTCTCTTGGCTATTATCAGTTAGCATGTTACCCATACTTCTTGATTTACAAAAGGTAATTGATGGATTTGAGGGCATCAGGTCACCTATTACTGGATCTTCCCGTATAAAGTGCCAATTTTTTCTCATAATGCTCCTCAATTCCCTTTCTTGTTTGGAGAAAGTAAGAATAAGATGTACAGGTTCACTATTGGAATCTAAGACTTCTTTCTTTCTATATTCCAAGAGTTCCTCCCTAGGTTTTAACTGGGACTTTTTCATTGCAGCTTCCACTACTTCATAACTATACCCCCTGGCTAAAAACCTCATCATGCTTTCCTTTTGTTTTAGTTCCGCAGTGTTACTACAAATGCGCCTAATGCGGAGCATTTCCCCATAGGGTATACTCCGTATTAGATGCGGGGGATGCGAACTGGTGGCATGGAGTAATGTATTGCCTGCCGTGGGTTTTCTAAAAAGGGTAGTTGTGAAAATGTTATTGAATACTGAAACCTGAACATCTAAAAATGTCACTGAATCCTTACTTATATTAGAGGTAAAAGAGAGATTAAGATCATTACAGTTAATTTCATCAACAAAGTTCAACACACTATCTTTTGATCCCTTCCAAATAATAAAAAGGTCGTCAATATAGCGGAACCAGGAGACCACATTTTGAGTAAAGGCACATGCATATTCACGCCTGACTACCAGCTCCTCCCACCAGCCCATAAATAAACAAGCATAGCTGGGGGAGAAGCTGGCACCCATCGCTACTCCTCGTATCTGTTGGTAAAACTGACCATTAAACAAAAAGAAATTATTTTCCAAACAGAAAGCTAGCATATTCAATAGCATTCTTGTGTGCTCAGCATATTCCAATTGTCTAGTACTTAGATAAAATTCGACTGCTCTAAGTCCATCTTGTTGTTTTTTGCAAGTGTATAAGGAACAAACGTCTAGGGTTACAAGTAGATAATCCTCACTCCAAGTTAGATTAGCAATCTTTTTGAGGAAATCTCCTGTGTCCTGGATATAAGAATTGAACTTTTTCATATGTTCCTGCAGAAAAAAGTGAATATACCGCAACATGTTCTCAAGAGGACCATCATAGGCTGCTATTATTGGTCGGCCTGGAGGAGCAGTCAAATTTTTGTGGACTTTAGGGATAAAGTAGATATAAGGAACCAGAGGATGTTCTTTTTTGATGAATTTAAATTCTTCCAAACTTAAAAGACCCAAGCTTTTCCATGCCAATAGTTTATTAAATAATATCTCTTGTGCATGCTTGTATCTTAAAGTCGTGCTTTTACTGTAGCATACTGCATCATCTAATTGCCTATGGGCCTCTTTAAGGTACTCTGCTATGGGCCAAAGAACAATGTTCCCTCCTTTATCCGAGTTACAAATTATTAGGTCCGCTTTTTGTAATTTTGAGATCAATTGTTTGAATTGCTCTTGTTGATTAAAATATCTTATCTTTTTTACTGCATAACTGGCATGTGTTAGTTTCTTCAGTTGGGCTACCACATGCTCACTGAAACTGTCTAGGCCATCATGTGAGGAAATTGGGATAAATTTGGATTTGGGTTTAAAAGGTGTTTCGGGTTTTTTCTGATGGAACACTGCAGTCAAATCCACATTATCACCACCTGATTCCAATTGATGCAAGTCATTGTACAATGCCAAGTCAGATACTAGCAAACCGGATGGATTGATTGTACCTTCCAACTTATTATCCTTTTCAATTGCTGTTTTTTGCATATGAAGTTTTTTGAGTTTCAATTTCCTAATAAATAGGTACACATCCGCCCTTGTTCGTGTATATTGGAAATTCGATTCAGGACAAAAACTTAAGCCCAGGCTTAATAGTTGATTCTCTGCTTTGGTCAACTGCGTTTGTCCTAAATTGATAATAGATTTAACCTCCTGGGCTTTGTATTCATCAATCTCCATTTTTAATATCTCCGGGAGTGCCCTCGACCTCTTTTCCTTGGCTCGCCGTTGTTTATTCGCCCGACGTCTAGCCCGTCTCCTTTGGCATTTTGTTGTGTCATTGTGTTTTCTGGTCTTGGCCTCAATGTTTCCCTTCTTCCTTGCTTTAAAACATCCAACTCTTCCCCCACCGTCAGCTTGATTCCCATAGCATTTCTTGCACCTTCATTGTCTGATTCACTCTCCAGTGCCGAGCTAGACGGTGAGGAAAGCTCAACTCGTTCTCTCTGAGTCCCTTTTTCCCCATCATGTCTTTTATTGGCAGTTGCCACTCTCAGAGAATCATAGCGACGCGAAAAAGTAAAAATCTGGCCATTCGCATAGTCATCACGGTCTCTTTTGAACTTCCATATTTTTCTTGCTTTTATTTTTTCTTCTTCTTTGCTAAGCCTACTATTCATTTCTTCCCTCAACTTAGATTCCTGTTGAGGGACATTTCCTTGTTGCTTAATATATGCTTCCTGGGCATCTATTTTTACTTGTAGATCTTCCCCATCTATTTATGCATATTTAACAAGGATCTGGACTAGGCGCCTCGAGGATTCCAGGTTGCACTCTCCCCATTCGGCCATCATCAGGGGATTGGGTGCCTCATAGCTAGGGGCTAGCAAAATGAGTAACCCCCTTGGAATCCTGCCTACGTCTAAGTATCTTTTTAGGGAACGAGCCTCCCACCATTTAGCTGTTTCTTGCCTTTTCAGCTTTTCCAATAATTTAAATTGTTCCTTAAGACCAGTAGGCTCCTTACTTATTTCCTTCTGTGCCTCCGCTCGTTTATTTGCCTAATTTTCAAGGGCATCAGAAAATATCTCATCGGCAGCAAGCTCACGGGCTCTGCGCGCGTCAGTCGACATCTTTGATAACGGGATTAAAATGCCCAACTGTTAAATACACACTGGGGACCTTATCATGCTTGCGGAAAAAGCCTTTCCCGCATACGCCTCTGCTTCCCTCAGTGTGGGTATTCCTCCCTACTCGAATAAAATGATTTTGTTGGAAATCACCAGCTGGAGGAGTGCGTGTCCGAATGCAAGGGCACTGTTTTGGGAAGATGAAATCACGGCAGGTCCAAGCCGTGGGAAGGTCGCACCACCCTTCAGAAATGTCACGAGGGGCCCGTCTTAGCTGAATCTTCGGGGAGAAATACGGCGCAGCTGGTTCCTTATACTGCAGGAACAGGATTTTAACTCTGAGGCCCACTGGAGGGCTAATTTGGGGTCCTGGTAAAGTTTCGAAATTGCACAGATCCACTGGAGGATGTAAATAACTCTTAATGCAAACCACAAGCTCCGGCATGCATTGTAATACATTTCACCAAGAAGCGCACACCGGAGGCTCATTAAGCCAAATAAAATGCAGGGAACTGTGGGAGAAAAAAATGTGCATACTCAAACTGCCTCTGAAGAAAGAGCTCGTAAGCTCTGAAACGCGTCAGGCAGCAGGACAAAGTTATTAGAGTAAGTATGCCTGTTCCTTTTGAATAAAATGATTTTGTTGGAAATCCCCAGCTGGAGGAGTGCGTGTCCGAATGCAAGGGCACTGTTTTGGGAAGATGAAATCACGGCAGGTCCAAGCCGTGGGAAGGTCGCACCACCCTTCAGAAATGTCATGAGGGGCCCGTCTTACCTGAATCTTCGGGGAGTAATACGGCGCAGCTGGTTTCTTATACTGCAGGAACAGGATTTTAACTCTGAGGCCCACTGGAGGGCTAATTTGGGGTCCTGGTAAAGTTTCGAAATTGCACAGATCCACTGGAGGATGTAAATAACTCTAAATGCAAACCACAAGCTCCGGCATGCATTGTAATACATTTCACCAAGAAGAGCACACCGGAGGCTCATTAAGCCAAATAAAATGCAGGGAACTGTGGGAGAGTAAAATGTGGATACTCGAACTGCCTCTGAAGAAAGAGTTCGTAAGCTCTGAAACGCGTCAGGCAGCAGGACAAAGTTATTAGAGTAAGGATGCCTGTTCCTTTTGAATAATATGATTTAGTTGAAAATCACCAGCTGGAGGAGTGCGTGTCCGAATGCAAGGGCACTGTTTTGGGAATATATATATATGTAGCTGTTCGTGGATGTAATAAACCTTCACATTTAACCTTAAAAGGCTCGTTGTGGTCCGTACCTGCTTAATGCTGAGAGAAGCGTGTATCTTCATATATTTTTTTTTTTTTTTTTTGAAACCGTTTATTACAAATCTCAAGAATATACAAATATGGGCCCACAACCTTCCGGCCGGCCGCTAGGAATAGCAGAAACATATGGCATACGTTCATAGAACACTTGACGTTACAAAGGAGCATAAGCAGGAGTCATCAACATCATGGGCCACAGCCTTAATACGTCACAGTGCGGTTTCATTTTATACAAACAACAAGAAAACAACACCCACAAGGCTACCCTACAGTCGAAAGTAGCAGCACGTGCTCCCCGATGGGGAACCCCAACTATCAGAGGAGTCCAAGGAGGGGAAGGGAAACAGAGCGAGGACTGGGGGAACCCTGTGCCCGGGGCTAGGGGAAGGGGTCAGCTAAGGGGACGGGGCTGGTGAGGCAGCAGGCAGCAATGGTGGCGCGCAAATACTCCCACGGTAGCTGTTCCAGGGGCCCCACACTTTCACCCATGTCCCAGGCTTACCCCTCGCCACATACACCACCTTTTCTCGAAACATGCACCAGTCCATGTGCTCTTTCCAGGCCGACACCGTCGGGGGGTTCTGGGATCCCCACAGTTGCGCAATGTCACGCTTAGCAATCATATATCCCAGAGTCACCCGCCACGTTTGCGGAGCCGAGTAGTCAGTTGGTTCCCACACATTCAACAGGCATCTCCTCGCTTCCGGCAGCAGCGCAACACGCGTAACCACTCGCAGGACCTCGTGCACACCGCGCCAGAATCGCTCCACCTTCGGGCATTCCCATAAAATATGCAGGAAGGTCGCCACGGCACCGCAACCACGCTTACACAATCCATCCACAGTATAGCCCATGCGCTGAAGCCTTGGCCCCGTCATGTAGACCCGGTGGAGTATCTTGAGCTGGACGAAGCGAAGGCGAGCCGGTATAGCCACCTCCTTCGGAGAGGCCACCGCGGAGATCCAGTCCTCATCGTCCAATTCCAGACCGTCGGCAACCCAAGCCTCGCGAAGGCCAATCAGCAAGCCCGATCGATCATTAATCAGTTTTTTATAAATAAGGGAGATCGTACTGTCTGGGACGTGGCCATCTAGCACTCTATCCTCCAGGGGGGAAGACTCCGGGATGGAGGCGACGTCTGGGAAGACGGAGCCCAGTGCATGACGGATCTGCAGGTATCGAAAGTATTCACTGCCCTGCAACTGAAACTCCGTCTGCAGCATCTCGAATGTTTTAAATCCTCCCCTCGACCAGAGATCCCCCACTTTACTGATGCCTATCATGTCCCATTTCGCGAAGCCCTTCGAGGTCCAGAGAGAGCCCAACTTCTCAGACGCATACAGCGGTGACGCCCGGGTCAAACGGTCCTTCCACCTCATAGCTGCATTAGCCGCATGCCATACTCTGACCATGACACGCGTAGGTCCCGTCAAGCGAGCGTCGGGCGCGCCAGAGTAGAGCGCTCGATTGTAGTCGCCACCGGGCAGTAGCATCTTGTCCATCTCAAACGCCGAGTTCAAGGCGGGCCCATAGAGGCCATGGTTAATTGCAGCTAGCTGGGAGGCCCAGTAATACCGTTTAATGTCCGGGAGGGCAATCCCCCCGTCATACCATGGGAGCGTCAACTTCGCCAGGGCAATGCGCGGCCTCCCGTCCCAGAACAGGCGGCGCTGTAAACTCTCCACCTCACGGAAGTAGCGCGCCGGGACTGGGTCCATAGTGTTCTGGAGAGCGTATAAGAAACGTGGCAACGACATCATCTTAAACAACGCCGCCCGGCCGAGCGGCGAAAGCGGCAGGCGCCGCCAGCGCACGACGTCCTCCTTCAAGCGCTGGAGAGGGGGAAGCAAGTTCCGCTCGTAGCGAGCCTCTGGGTCCAGAGTAATGTAGACACCCAGGTATCGAAACCCCTGAGAGGCAATCTGAATCGGACAACCACGCGGAAGGACAGGAGCCTCCCCAGAGAGCACATACACGCATGATTTAGCCCAGTTGATGACAAGGCCTGAGTTCCGGCCGAATGAACGTAAAACATCAACCAGGACTATGAGTGACTTACGTGGGGAGGCTAGGTACAAAAGGATGTCGTCAGCGTATAGGACACACGGTCCTCATATTCGGGGGTCCAACGGAGACCACGGATGGAGGGGTGCCACCGCAGCCACTCCGCCAGGGGCTCCAAGGCCAGCGCAAACAGGAGCGGCGACAAGGGGCAGCCCTGTCGCGTGCCCCGGCCCAGCTCGAATGGGGCCGAAACTCTTCCATTCACCACCACCTGCGCCAATGGGCCCGAATACAACAATTTGACCCAACTGATGAAGCCCGGGCCGAATCCAAACTTCGCCAGCATCGCCCAAATGTATGGCCACTCAAGCGTGTCAAACGCCATAGTGGCGTCTAAGGACGCCAAAATGGCCGGCTCCCGCACGAATGGGACACGTGCGAGCACCCCGTGCAAGCGCCGCAGATTAAGGGCTGTATTGCGATGGGGGATAAAGCCGGACTGGTCTTGGTGAACCAGGTCGCCCACCACGCCGACCAGCCGATTGGCCAGCACCTTGGCGAGAATTTTGGGCTCCGCATTCAAAAGCGAGATAGGCCGATAGGATGTGACCCGGTCCCGAGGCCTCCCCTCCTTGTGGATCACCACGATAGTAGCCAAACACTGGTCCGGCGGGAGGGAGCCCAGCGAGTGGGCCGCCAGGAACATCGCGCGGAGGTGGGGCGCCAGTACATCTGGTCGCAACTTATATAACTCGATAGGGATGCCATTCGGGCTCATGGCCTTGCCAGAGGCAACCGAACGTATGGCGAGGGCAATTTCGTCGGACGTAGGAGCGGCATCCAGCGACACCCTGTCCTCCTCCGAGAGGGAGGGCAGCGCGATATGCCTAAGCAGGGAATGTGAGTCCTCCTCCGAGCAAGGAGAGACCGGAGAATACACCTCGCGGAAATAATCCGCGAAACAGGAGACAATTTCTTCTGGCTCGGTGACACTCACACCATCCGTCCTCTCAATCAGCGGGACCACACGATTCACTCTCTCCTTTTTATCCAACCACGCTATCAGTTTGCCCGCCTTATCACCCACATCATACAGTCGCCCCTGCTGCTCCCTACTGAGGCCCCTGGCCGCCTCCGTAACGAGGGCCCTGTAGGCCGCCTGCTTAAGTTGTAGGACATGCAGTGCAGCATCCGTCACTCCGCCCTCTAAATCACCCTCCAATTCAGCAATTTCGGCCTCCACCCGGGTAACCTCCTCCCGCTCGCGCCCCCGGGCATGGGAAATGAGGGACAGGGCCTCTCCTCTGAGAACTGTCTTGAAGGCTTCCCACAAGGAGATAGCCGAAGGGACGGACCCCACATTCTCATCAAAGTATCGCTGCAGGGATTTAATCACAGCAGCGCGAATGGTGGGGTCGCACAGGTACCAGGCATTGATGGGAACTACCCTGCCCTCACCCCTCGGTAGGACATCAAAATGGAACAGGAGCGGGGAATGATCTGAGATACCCCGCGCCAGATGGCGCACCTCCCCCACACTCCCAGCATAGGCCGCCGGGACAAGGACATGATCAAGTCGCGAGAGGCTACCATGTGCCCCCGAGTGGAAAGTGTACTGCTGCTGCGTGGGATGTTTTAAGCGCCAGCAGTCCACCAATCCCAGTGTATCCAAGAGGCCAGATAGCCACGCCTGGGCCCGGGGGAGGTCCCTAGGGGGGTGACGATCCAGAGTCCCAGAAACCACCGCATTGAAGTCCCCCCCAACCACTAGGAGTCCCCCCGGAAGGCCCAGGAGGAGGCGCCCCAGGTCTGCAAAAGTGGTCGCCTGTAACCCCGGTGGGACGTATACCGATACAAAAACCACTACTTTGCCTTCCATTCTCCCCACTAAAACAGCATAGCGTCCCCTATCATCATGGCGCACCTCATCAATTTCCAACGGGAGCGAGTTCTTCACCATAATGCCCACACCCCGTGAGCCCGACGTGAAGCCCGAGTGGGCCACCAAACGATAGCCACGCCGATTCATGGCACAAAAAGAGTTTCCAATAAGGTGTGTCTCCTGCAGGAAGACTACATCGGGTGAGATTCGTTTCAAATACTGCAGGACCACACCTCGTTTGATCCTATCCCCCAGTCCATTAACGTTCCAAGACAACAAAGTCAACTCCCTACCCCCCATCACACACAGGAGCCATCAATCGTCCCCCGGAGAGCACCTTAAAAACAATACAGAAAAGGGTTTGCCTTGTGGTAAAAACGAACAACAACACCCCACCCCAACTCCCCCCCCCCAACAGAACTCCCCCCTCCCTGCACCCCTGCATGAGCCCAAACAGCCCCCCCAAAGTGCAGTGTGCCTGTCGCCCCATAGATGGTGAAACTAACTAAACCCCCAGAGGAGGAGGGAGAACCCCCAAGAGACCCCACACGACCTCCACAGGAGGAGACTTACTCGAACAGGCGAACAGTCAAAAGTGACATCAATTTTGTCCAGAGCGAGGCATAATATTAGTCCCTCAGTCCTGATCCGGCGGGCCCTCTCCCCCCACCGCTCCCCCCCCCACCCCCCCGATCCCGATCCCCAGGCAAGGTATCTAACCAGTCCCCGGCTGCTTCGGGACGATCAAAGAAGTGCGTACGGCCATCCAACTCCACCCGCAGCTTAGCCGGGAAAAGCATAGCGTACTTGAGATTGAGGTCCCGTAGACGACGTTTGACTCCGAGAAAGCTTAGTCTCTGCTTTTGGACCGCTGGGGTGAAGTCAGGATAAAAATTTATATCCATATTGTTGAGTCTGACCGGCCCCTGTAGTCTGGAGGATTGCAGGATAGCGTCTCTGTCCCGAAAGTTGAAAATCCGGGCGATGAGAGGCCTCGGGGGGGCTCCGGCCTTGGGCCTTCCCCCGGGAACCCTGTGGGCCCGCTCCACCGCAAAGAATTTACTCAGTCCCCGGGGCTGGAGGTAGGTGAGAATCAAGTCCTCCACGAATAGATCCGCCGCCGCCTCCTCCCGTCCCTCAGGCACCCCGAGAATACGGACATTGTTCCTCCGGGCCCGACCCTCAGAATCCTCCAGGCGACGATCCATCAGCGCGCTCGCCTGGCCAAGCCGGCGCACCTCCTTTTGGAGGGCTGCCACATCCGTCGTGAGGCCCGATGTGGTGTGGGCCAACGAATCGACCCGGTCATTAGTCTTGGATAAATCGGCCCTTACCAGGCCAACATCCACAAGGACCGAGTCAATTTTCTGCGCCAGTGTATCAAAACGCTGGTCCACCGAGGCCTTCATCTCAGCGATGGCGCCCATCACGTCTCGCAGGGTCAGGTCCGCGGGCAGAGCAGGAGCATCAGTCGGGCCCTCAGGGGACCTACGCGGCACCTCGGGAGATCCCTTCTGGGGGGTATAGCGGTCCATGCTGTTAGACTGGTGGACTGCGCTACGTCGGGTCGATTTCACCTTTGCCCGATCTCCATCTTGCTTTGTGGACATGGTTCCAGTCCCACGGCCGTGCCAGGCACGTCGTAAAGGGCGGGCAAGCCGGTTCACGGGATCCAGGGGGGGGTCACCACAGGGCCACGGGGCAAGTCACAGCCGGCGGGCCGGCAGGGCACCCCAACGGGGCCACACTACCTCACAGTGCCCCGCGACCCAACCTCGCCGAGACAGCAAGGAGGGTGCAAAAGCGAAAGTGAAAGTGCGGGGTACGCGAGCCGCCGCGCCCAACCCGCCGCTGTTGTTGACTTTGCCTCCGGATCACCCCACAACTCCAATCCGGGGTCCGGCGTGGAGAAGGCCGGAAATCTCAATCGGTGCTACCGCCGGAGTCCGAGGTCCAATTTGGAAGCGGAAAGCGGGTGCCACCTCAGCTCGGGCTCACCAACACAGTCCCCTCATCTAGGACAGGATATTGTCAGGATATATGTAGGAGGTCGCGGAGGTCCTCGGGAGCCTCGCACCTACGCGGCCATCTTGGTTGCGCGCTAGGCACCTCCCATATATATATATATATATATATATATATATATATTACCTACTGGCGGTCGCCAGTAGGTAGTTATAGTTAGGACCCTCTTACCATAGGAAATCCGCAACATTCTATTTTGAATAACTTTGACGCCAGTCGACGAATCCTCGCAAAATTTTCAAAATAGGTGGGGCGCTGCGCTCCGCTCCTACCCTGAAAGTCTCGGGGGGATTCGTCAAGCGGGGGCTGAGATAAAAGGGGGGTCCCAAAACACGTTTTTCCCATGCATTTTTCCATAGGACCTTTAGACAAAGCTACAGCCCGAACGGCTGAACAGAGTTAAACGAAATTTGGCAGAGAGGTAGTCCTCAGGTCAAGGAAGTGCCTTTTGTAGGTTTGGTGTAAATCTGTTCAGTAGATTCTCAGAAAATAGCCTTTAAATCAATATATATATCTGAGCCAGCTTACGGTGCGCTTACGGTGCGCTTACCGTACGCGTACGGTGACGTGCACGAGCGCGATTCTGATTGGCTGATAGATCTTAGTAAACATTCGAATCGGTCGAAACCAGGAAGCGGCGCCGCCATTTCGTGTGTTTCAGTCAGAAAAAAAAAGGGAGATAACTTGAAAAGGGGGCAAGGAAGAGAGTTACAGACCCCCTAACATTTGAAAGGGGGTCAAAGAAGGACAGAAAAGTACAAAAAAAACATTTATTAATTTTAAAAAAAATCGTGGGGTACGCGTACGGTAAGCTCAACGTACGCGTACGGTAGAAAAAAAAAATAAAAAATGAAATGCAGATTTAAGTGTTTAGATATTAGGGGGCTCTAAAAAGAGCCATTGTGTTTATGAAGTGATTTTTTAGTGGTACCTACAAGTAAGTACCGGTGCAGAGTCTAAGGTTCAAGAGGAAGACTCTGTTCCCTTCATCATTGAAGTTCACACCATCTCCTCTATAAATGTCTTGCATGTCGTAACGCAAGTTGTTGTGGTAAATGGAACCCATACCATAGTCTCGGAGGAAAGCAGAAACAGATTTGTTGACGTGCTTTCTTGCTTTGTCAATCTGTGGACAGAAATGATTGGACCAGTTCCATTTTTGCCTTTGGCATATGTTAGAAAACACAAAGGCAGTTTTAGGGAAAAGTGAAAACAGTTGTGCAAAGGTCTCCTTCATAAGCATTTCCAGACCTACCTCAGTCAAAGTGCCTAGGTCATTGCCACCACAGTGCACTATTATGAGGTCAGGGTGTTGGATTTGCATGAAGGATTTCACCAATGGCATCAATTGGTGCCACTTTAACCCTCTCTGACCAATCCATTTAATGTCTACATTTGGCAAAGCAAGGTCTCTCACCATACCTGTTTTCTCTGCATACTTTTCACTCCAGAAGACATAGCTGTGCCCTACAATCCACACTGTGAACATCTTCAAAGGAGAACTGGATGCACTCAGGAGGTGTAATTCAGTAGAATGGTAAAAAGAAATGAAAGACAGTTTGGAAATGGAGGCATACATATATATATATTTTTTTTAAAACTGATTGGCTGTTTCATACCATTCTACAATAAAAACTAGGCTGTATGTTTAAATTTATAGAAGCATGTTTTGTATTGGTACAGAAAAAATGTGTTACCAAAGAACAGTATCATGGATTTGCTGTTAGGTTTGAAAAGTCAAGCACTCCTGCTCTTTGGAAATGAAACATTGTTTAGTGAACTTCTGACCTAACTCTGCACAGCAGTGTTTCAAGAGCTGTTGATATGGTAGCAGGCAGAAGTCAAGTTGGGGGAAGGGTACTAGGCAGAAGTCAAGTTGGGGGAAGGTTACTTTTGGAAAAGGGTTGGTTTTCAACCAATATAAATGTGTGATTACATTTGAAAAAAAGGGGGAAGCACTGAGATTTGAAACTTACATGTATATGTGTGGAAAAAGAGAGGGAAACTTTGCCATTATCTGGTTCTGCTGAGAGGAGAGAGGTGTACAGAACAGAGATCCTGGCTCTGATAATCTGCTGTTTGAGTGCCACATTTCTTTCACAACTAACTAATTTTAAAGGTGAGTTTAGAGTTTGAGAGGGGATGTATATGGTAAATTAAGAAATGAATAATAGAATTGGAATTCCTTTTGTTGAAGTTGTGTTTATCATTTTCTGTTTTGGGAGAAATTTAAATGTGAGGAACATGTAAAATAATATGGACTATGTTTTCACGATAAATTAAGGTGTACTGGTATACATAAGGAATACTTTAAGGGTTTGAGGTTGCACTCAGTAATGCAAATACATTCAGCATCAGTAAGGCTGGTTGCCCTTGCTGGAGTGTAGTCAGTCACCCAGGCTACACATGTTGTTGGTCTCAGAAAGCTGTTTGGTATTGCTCTGGTGATTTTACATTTGCATTAGATGGAAAGGGGGAGGTATTTTTTTCTGCAGAAGCAGACTCTTAGCACACAGCCAGCTGCATATCCTGTGGAATCATGCATAGTATTCACAACCGAGTGGGGTTTGAGGTTTCAGTCAGTAATGCAAATACATTCAGCATCACTAAGGCTGGTTGCCCTTGCTGGAGTGTATTCAGTCACCCAGGTTACACATGTTGCTGGTCTGAAAATGTTGTTTGGACATGTGCTTTTTTAAGAATCTGAAAAGTGGATTCATAATGTGTCAGACTGTAAAAGTACTTATCACTTGCCAAAAAAAAGAGTAGTAAGTGTGCTTTCAAATTGGCAAAGAAATTTTGTTTTTTGACTAATATGAAAACATGACTCTGTGTGCAAAGAGGAATTACAGGCAGAGATTTATTGCGTATTGCTCTGGTGATTTTAAATTTGCATTAGATGTAAAGGGGGAGCTATTTTTTTGTGCAGAAGCAGACTCTTAGCACACAGCCAGCTGCTTATCCTGTGGAATCATGCACAGTATTCACAACCGAGTGGGGTTTGAGATTGCAGTCAGTAATGCAAATACATTCAGCATCACTAAGGCTGGTTGCCCTTGCTGGAGTGTAGTCAGTCACCCAGGTTACACATGTCCCTGGTCTCAGAAAGCTGTTTGGTATTGCTCTGGTGATTTTACATTTGCATTAGATGGAAAGGGGGAGGTATTTTTTTCTGCAGAAGCAGACTCTTAGCACACAGCCAGCTGCATATCCTGTGGAATCATGCATAGTAATCACAACCGAGTGGGGTTTGAGGTTTCAGTCAGTAATGCAAATACATTCAGCATCACTAAGGCTGGTTGCCCTTGCTGGAGTGTAGTCAGTCACCCAGGTTACACATGTTGCTGGTCTGAAACTGTTGTTTGGACATGTGCTTTTTTAAGAATCTGAAAAGTGGATTCATAATGTGTCAGACTGTAAAAGTACTTATCACTTGCCAAAAAAAAGAGTAGTAAGTGTGCTTTCAAATTGGCAAAGAAATTTCGTTTTGTGACTAATATGAAAACATGACTCTGTGTGCAAATAGGAATTACAGGCAGAGATTTATTGCGTATTGCTCTGGTGATTTTACATTTGCATTAGATGTAAAGGGGGAGCTATTTTTTTGTGCAGAAGCAGACTCTTAGCACACAGCCAGCTGCTTATCCTGTGGAATCATGCACATTATTCACAACCGAGTGGGGTTTGAGGTTGCAGTCAGTAATGCAAATACATTCAGCATCACTAAGGCTGGTTGCCCTTGCTGGAGTGTAGTCAGTCACCCAGGTTACACATGTTGCTGGTCTGAAAAAGCAGTTTGGACATGTGCTTTTTTAAGAATCTGAAAAGTGGATTTAAAATGTGTCAGACTGTAAAAGTATTTATCACTTGCCAAAAAAAAGAGTAGTAAGTGTGGTTTCAAATTGGCAAAGAAATTACGTTTTCAGACTAATATGAGACTTCTCTGCATCGTACAAGGCCCTGGGCTCTGCAGATAGGAAGAACTAGTCGGTGCCTCTCACTGGCTAACTTAGGACAACAGCACAGGAGATGGAGCCAGGATTCCTGATGGTAAATACAGAGTCGACATGCAGCTAAATTGTCCTGCCGGGCCCAACCTTGATTAAAGTCCACAATGGGCAATGCAAGAAGTCTCATGTAGGTGATTTTTTTCGGGCTGCGGCTGTCAGTGCTTGCTCGAAATAAGGCTGTGGTTTTCCCACTATGTAGGAGGCGTCCATTGATGAGAAATTGGATTGATGGTGTAAGCTTTCCAAATCTCTTTCATGAGATATTTTCTTGGCCTGTCTGTTCACTGCTCTTTTCTATGCAGCTACTGGAATGTTTGAGTTGTCCAGGTTTTGCACATCAATTTCTAACAATATTATGGCTGCTGTCAACTGCACCTGCCATGGGGATCCACTTTCTTCGAAGATTGTTTTAATGTGCGCTTTCAAAGATGTTGCTGGAGCTCGCAGAATACTAATATAATATTTAAAAGTGTCCCCTAAGGAGGTAATGTCCAGACGAGTAAGACCCAGCTCCAGCCTTACTCTTGCTCTCCTAGCATGTCGTGGAATACCTAATACTTTCTTGTATACCGAGATTTGGTGGCTCATGAGGAAGTTAGTAAGGGCACCAGGGAAGATTAGGCGGCCGTAGTTGATAGAGGGCACTACTTTTGCTCATAATACTTTCAAGATAGGTACAGCAATCGGGCTGCGTAGTCTTTGATTGAGACTTCTCAGGCTGCAGATGATACCAGCCCCCTTGCTTCTTAAATGTTTCAAATGTGCTGACGTTTTAGCCCCTTCCGAAAGCCTGAGACCCAAATAATTATAGCTTTTGCAAGTTCTGATTTGCAGGTCACCTAGGCGCCATTGAGCTGTCTTCTTTTGATAGTACTTCCCAAAGATTATTATCCTGGTTTTCTCCTGATTTACCAGCAGGTTATTCTTTTGATCAAATCTGTGCAGCGCTTCTAAGGCTTTCTGTAAGCCTGTCCTAGTGTGATCCATGATAACAAAGTCATTGCCATTTTGGAGAATTTGGAGCCGCATGTTCCCAAGCTTTGGAATGAGTAGATTTGCCCCCTCCAGGGCTTGACCCAAGTCGGCTGTGTAGATATTGAAAAGTAAAGGGGCAAGAACGCACCCTTGTTTGAGGCCATTGTTGGTTGGAACCTTAGTTGTTACTGACACATAGTCACAACTTGTTTTAATACAGTGATCCAGAGAGTACTTCTGTCTCTTTTAATCACAGTAAATAACAGTTGTTGCTATCACCTAGATTATTGGCACTCAATTTACCATAGCAGAAGGCTGAGTAGCTCCTGCCAAGACACCGACTTGTCACCCGCAGAACACAATACATTTCTTTGGCAAGGTTTAACCTACTGACCCCTCCTGCCAAAAACAGGCCTGACCAAATTTGGCATTTTTTACATCCTCCAGCTATTCTCAAAAGGTTTGGTGGAGGCATAACATGGTTTTACAGGGGCATACTTCGTTGTCACAAGTGCAAAAATATCTGCTTTGGTAAATGTCACTTAAGGGTGGGAAATGAACTTACCAAGCCATGGTTTCATGTGGAGGCTTGGCATTCCCTAACTTTAATCAGACCCCTTTCCATCCAGGTAATGGTCAGAGAATTTTGTCAGTTAATGTCTGGAGTTACTCCCTTTCCATTTGGTGGGAGTGTAGAAGTGCTTTCTCCACAGGAAAAATGTTTCCCTGCAGAGGAAAACAAAGTCTGCTATGGAGAAATCTGCACAAGGGGAATAGGATTCCACTAAAAGAGTGACCTAACATTCCTGGTCGTGTAAATATTGTTAAATATCAAAAAGCAGTAAATCTGCATCCTCATGGAGGCTTAAATCTAGGGGTGAAGATTACCTTCCGAGGGAGTGGGGTGATCATTAAATAACCTCCGCCGCTGGTTGTATGGACCTATCTTCATCGACAAAGCGAAATAAGGAGCAAACATCTAAATAACAGTAAATCATTAAAGACTTTAAATTTAGTCAATAAAGATAGTTAATGTGAGTTAAAGGGTTTTATTTTCAAATCGTTTGGTCTTTCATCTAATTATTTACTGGGCATTAACCTTTAGACTTCAGCATTAAGAGTTAGTATAATCTATCAATAGATATTTGATTCCGGTGAGTGGATGTGAGGCGGGGGGTGAGGACACACTCACCGGATCCTGGGGGCAGCTAACACCGTCGCTCTGATGCCGGGAGGCACAGGATGAGAAAACTTTGGTGCCTGCCTCGAAGTAAAATGGACTGCCTGACACTAAGATGGCGGCCCCCGGGCACAATTAAACCTAAAGAGATGACCTCATTAACTAAGAGGTGCGTCCGCAACCTTGTAGCGTTAGCGTCTGTCTAATAACTGCACCTTCTCATGCCTATCCTGCAGCTGTGAACAATAAGAAGGATCCTACCACCTGTTTAGCTGAATACTCGGGTGCCTGACACTAAGATGGCGGCCCCCCGGGCACAATTAGTCCTAAAGAGTTGACCTCATTAACTAAGAGGTGCATCCTCAAACTTGCAGTGTAAGCGTCTGCCCTGAAATGCACTTTCTCTTGCCTATCCTGCAGCGGGGAAGAATAGGGATCCTACTGACTATTTTGCAGAATACTCGGGTGCCTGGCACTAAAATGGCGGCTCCCGAGCACAATTAACACTAAAGCGATGATTTCAACATTAAGAGGTGCATACACAACACTGCAAAATAAGCTTTGGCCCTCAATTTCACCTTCTCATGTCTATCCTGCAGCTTAGAAGTAAAAGGACCCGACCGCTAACATAACAAAAAAGCCACTAAAAGAATAGAAGACAGTCGTGGGTGACTGACCCTAAGATGGCGGCTCCTCGATCTCAATCAATATGGATGTGATGACCTCATTAGTGACGAGGTGCGGTTACAACGTTGCAGCATAAATGCCTGCCACCTAATGCACCCCGTCATGCACCTCCTCATGCCTTTCCACGTATTCTAAAGGGAAATAAATACATAAATAATTGCTTCAACCCTAACGTCGTAAAAAAATCTACAAAAAAAGATGAAGAAATGACGTTCCACCTCCACATTGATCCTGATAGACAAGAGAAAAGAGAGGCTCAGCCCCACACTAACTCCTGCAAAAAGAATACTGTCTACCACAGTATACTCACTGGCTGACAGCGGAGAGGAAAAAAGGAACTCTAAGATCCGGCTCCAGGACACAGGGATCACTCACTAGTGCAAATCCCAGCTGCCCACCCCTATGCCCTGCACCTCTTCTCTGCAGCTACTGTCCCACAGCGTGAAGTGGATTCACGACGACACCTCTCCTCAGGGAACCGCAGTACAATGAAGTGGTGGAATGAGGTAAAATTACCCTCCCACTGAGACCAGAGAATCTCTCGCTGCAGTCCTGTTGATGAGCAAGGCTTTGGGAAAGAGAAGGGGTGAAGTTCTAAAACATCAACTAAGCCTCCAACGATGAAGTTAGTCCCCAGCCCAAGAAACAAATCCCTGCCTCCATCCTAGCTCTACCTCCCTAAGACCAGCAGATTGGAGAGAGATCTGGATGGTAATCCATCCACCTTTACAGAGACAAAATGACTCCAGCCAATGTAACCGCCCTTCGCGCCTCTGCCCCGAATTGCCTGAAACCTCATGGCTCTAACTCTTTCTCCGTCATATTCCCCCCAAATCTCTCACTCAAAGCGAAAAGAAATTTCAAACACAGGCTGATTAGACAGCACCCGTAAACACTAATCGCCAATATCTACCACTGCCCCTCGAAAGGCCAAAAGAAATTGGATCTCATTTTCCACTCCCAGAGCCCTGTGAACTGGAAGACCATTCTTAGAACCCACCTCACGTAACCAAAACTACAAGCATCCCACTCACCTGCAAACTGACATTCTCAATCTGAAACTGCCTCTCTCGCAATGGCAACACCTTTACAACCATCTACAGCAATGGTACAGTCATGATCCAAGCCAACAACGACACACTTGACTCTTTTGATTCCCTGTTCCCAATGCTACACAATGCCTTCACTCATTTACACTATTCCCACTCAAACAACTCCCTAGTCCCCAACTGACCGGCCCCCATGGAGATCTGTAAAAACAACCCCAAGACACACTCCACCAACCTACCCCCCTCAGATGACTCCCTCGCCTCCTCCTCCACTCCCCTTGACCAGCACAATACACACTTCTCATCCATAACAAACCTGAGGTTCGTCTCTGCTGAGACTCTACAATCCCTTATCGACCTCCACCGCTCCCCCTCCTCTACACGAAACTACTACCCTCAAGCAACAAGCGTAACCATCGACCCGAAGACAACAGCTTTAACTTCTCTCCTCACAGAAGCGGCCACCTGATTCACGACGGTACTCTCCACACCAATTGCCCACAACTATAACCAGGAACAACATAGACAACTTTAACACAGTAAGCCACACTACCACTGACAAGCCTCCCTCCCATGACTGCCCCATTCAGGACATCCTGAACCCAAACTCCCCTACCCCCTCCCACAGGAATTTGACTCAGAGACTTGATATATTAGAAAACCAACTAGAGATCATGATACAGGAAATCCACAAAATATTAGTGAACCTCACAACACCTCTGGAATCTACCAATGCGCACACCCTACACCTATAGCCACAGACAATAAACACACATGTCCTCCCAAGGTCCAACGGCACAGCTGGAACCCGACCCCCTTATTGAACCAACCGCATAGACCCAAAAGAAAAAGCGCTACACTTTCCTTGAGTGAAGCAATCGATCTCGCCAAATCCTATGACACAACTTCATCTATCAACCTCCGCTCCGAGATCCAGGTTCTCACGGGATTCGGAAGAGACCGCATCACACCGAGAACGTCGAGGCCTCCAGCCCTCACTAATATCCCGATGGCTCCCATAAACAAGGAAAGTGACAATAGGGGGTCAATCAACTGCATGTTCATGAACTGTAGATCTGCCGCCAAACATGCAACAGAACTGGCAGAAACCATCCTCACCCATGACATAGATATCATGTTCATCACAGAAACCTGGTTGAATGAATCCTCCTCCCCTATCATTGACATGCTTGTGCCCCCGGGGTTCTCAATCATCAACAAAGACAGAAAGAACCAGCGAGGCGGTGGGATTGCAATCATCCACAAGAGCAACATCTCGGTAACGGAAACAGGCTCCTTGAAATATAAGACATTCAAATATCTAACTGCCGGTGAGCAGCCAAAATATCAAAACTAAAATATCTACCTACACTAATATCGAGTTTTAAATATCGAAGGGACAGAATATTGATGTCAATAATATCTATGGACAGAATATCGATCCTAAGGTAAGTATTTTAATATCAATGTTAGTAATATCGAAGTTAGTAATATCGACATCAAATATATCGATTTTACTAATATTGATGTTACTAATATCGATATTTATATTATTATGTATTTTATTATGTATTTAATATGTATGTGTTATATGTTTTTAGTTAAGTGTTCTACTGGTTTTAACATATATGTATACAATTTTTAAATGTTAACAATGGTTTTTTAAGTCAATTTTGTGTTTTAGTACCGTAGCGGGTTGCGGGTTTATAGGGGAATAGGGTGGGAAGTAATTTAATTATATGGAATTAATTATACATTTTTAGGAATTATAAATTAATTTTAATTAATTTTTGCGTTTAAGTTCTGTAGCGGGTTGTGGGTTTATAGGGGAATAGGGTGGGAAGTAATTTAATTGTAATTAATTAATAATTTATTTTCATTTATTGGTATTGATAATTATATTATTGTTAATTAAGTATTAATTGGTAATTAATTTTTATTAATTGGCAATTAGTTTTAATTAGTTGATTAATTGATAATTATGTTAGGTGTATTATTTTATTAGTGGAATGTGTTGTGCGTTTATAGGGGAATAGTGTTGGAAGTAATTGAAATCTAATTAAGTAATTATTAAATTAGTTGTTGGGTATTGATAATTAATTAATTGGACAGTAATTATTAATTGGTAAATATTTTAAATTATAATATTTTGGTTATGAAAAATAATTAATTGTAGATTAATCATTAATTGTGAATTAAATATAATTAAATATTATGCATTTATATTTCTAATTAATATATTAATAAGTAATTATTAATTGGTAATTAATGTGTAATATTTATTATTTTGGCGTATGAAAAATATTTAATAGTTCAATATTTTTTAATAGGTAATTAATGTTTCATAATTATTATTTTGCGGAATATATTTTTTAAAATGGTTAAATATATTTTAATTGTTATTTACTTTTTAATAATTCATATGTTTTTGGTTATGAAAAATATTTTATCGTTTAATATTTATTATTTGGTAATTAATATTTATTAATTATTATTTATTGGTATTTATTATTAATGTATTGTTAATTAATTATTCTTTGGTAGTTATGTTTGTAATAATTATTTATTGGTATTTGTAAATAATTTTGAGTTATTTAATAATTAAATCACTAATT
Source organism: Triturus cristatus (assembly GCF_964204655.1). Taxonomy (NCBI): domain Eukaryota; kingdom Metazoa; phylum Chordata; class Amphibia; order Caudata; family Salamandridae; genus Triturus; species Triturus cristatus. Next base: position 968,151,402 of record NC_140589.1, read on the forward strand.
ATTTTAAATAATTATTTTATTTATAACTATGTTATTTTTAACTTCTACGCTATCCAACACTTTCCCTACTGTTGCACCCTCTGGAGTTGGAATAGTAAATTTTATCCCTACGCTATCCAACACTTTCCGTACTGTTGCATTCTCTGGAGTTGGAATAGCAATTTTTACCCCTACGCTATCCAACACTTTCCCTACTGTTGCACTCTCTGGAGTGGGAATAGTAATTTTTACCCCTACGCTATCCAACACTTTCCCTTCTGTTGCACTCTTTGGAGTTGGAATAGTAATTTTTACCCCTTCGCTATCCAACACTTTCCCTACTGTTGCATTCTGTGGAGTTGGAATAGTAATTTTTACCCCTATGAAGTATTTCGGGGTTCCCAAGGCCTACACGCTCCAGAGATTACCCCCATACACAAAAGAACTGTTGGCACGGAAGCTGTAAAAGGCAAAGAACAAGTTTATTAAGACCCCATGGGGTGGTGGTACACTCAAACAGCACCCTTCGGTATTGCAAGAGGTATCACCCCGAACACCGGTGTGACCCCGTTTATATACAATTTTGGGGCAATAAAAGATAGGCGGCACAAGTTTAGGACGCAGTTTTAGAGACATACATGGTCATGTTTTGGAATACTGCCAGCTCATTGGAGGGTTTCAAACCCGCTGGTCAGTTAGCGGCACATTCCTGAAGGTATACGGGTCAGTGAGAACTGCGCATGTGTGGCTTGACCAGTACTAAAAATATCCTGTTGCTGGGCAGATGTGAGTGGTCAGTGGAATGGACAAAGGACTAAAGGGCACGTCGGCCACGATGCCGCTCATGATCTAAGATGGCCGCCACAGTATTCAAAATGGCGTTTATCATATACAGCCAAGTTAAGGAGGACAACGTGTAGGTTCAGCTAATCGCTAACACGGACGGGCCAATTACGACAGACGACCCTTTTAGCGTTTAGCTGAATCTACCTCATAATGAACATAGTCTGGATGTTCGTCCTCGATGTCAATTAACATAATTTGTGTCACCTCCTTATGCAGCATCATTTTATCGTGAACAAGAGCTCGTCTCGATGGCAAACAGGCCGATAGGCACATTGAACATAATGCAGGACCACATTGGATACACAAGCAGATAAAAAACATTGCTCCCACAAGTATACAGAAAATTGTCAACAGTTTCCAGCCCCAAGTTGCAATCATGGACCAGAACCATCCAGAAAGTGTCCAAGTTCCATTGTCCGGTTGTATTTCGGCAGCTATTTTATGCAGCTTTGAAATCGCATCATACACAGATGGAGAATTATCAGGCACGTAAACGCAACAGCTGCTTCCAATGATCCTACATGCCCCCCCACGGTCAGCCAAAACAACATCCAGCACCATCCGGTTTTGGAGGGTGACAATTCTGGAAATCTGCAGTTCTTCGGTAATATTCCCCAGGGCAATAGCAGTGTCATTTGCAACAGCCTCAACAACACGTGTCAGGCGTCTGATCTTCCGACTGTTCAGTGCGGCCCCCACAAAGGAGAATAGTCCCAGATTGAAATCCACATATTGTTGCAACGCAGTGTCCGTTTGATCAATGTCCTCTAGTGCAACAGTTCGCTTAACCCTGTTCAAAACAAAGTCATGGTACAGAGTATAGTCATTGTGATACATCGGTGGGGCAATGAATACAGGAGGTAGCACAAACGATACATAACATGTGCCCAACCACCCCACTGGAAGCTGATGGTACCCCTTCGTTCCACAGATGAAGTAGGTGTTTCTGGATGCAACAAATGAAATGCCATTCGGGCTATCGAACGTGAGAGTAACATTACATTCACTTCTCCCCACTGCAATCGTGCCCTTATTTCGGATACATAAATCAGCTTTTGTAGCAATGACATTTATAACATGAGCACTTGATACATTCACATTTCTCTGATTGCTGTATATTCGTGGAGCAGACACATTGTCGGGCTTATACTCTTCCCATTCAAAACGTGTACCCTCAGCCCGTGGAAACCCATCCTTGTCATGGGGACATTCTTTATTTAGGCGGAAAAGCACCCCCCCTTTGGTTGGCCATCTCAAGGTAAAGAGGAGGGTGTACCAGGCATTGCAAGACCCATTATGCGAAAACGGGAGTGGAATAAGTGGGGTGCCCCCTCTCTTCTGGTGCCCAGGCAACATTCCACACACCCAGCAATTAGAGGTATTGGTCATATTATGTGTGTGGTGAAGAATCTGAATGAAGCTGTTATTTAAATACGTTTGACGGTGGCGTTCTTCATGAAAAGGCAAGGTAAAGTGAAAATGTTCGGGCGGTGCCGGGGTAGTCGGCAGCAAATGTTCACGTACAGGCACCACAAGTTCGACTACCCAGGCAATAACAGCTATCACCACAATCGTAAAAACAAAAAGAAAGGTACCCAGTATTTTCTTATCTCGCGATGCCATCGATGCCATAGTTCAAAAAAGTTTTGTACAAAGTCTCAAAGAAAACAAATCGTTCACAGTTTCTCACAAATAGTCTCTGATACACGTACGTGTATACCTGAAAAAAAAGAGAAAAATGCGGTGCTGAACTCCGAGGTAGCCGTTGTTTTCTTCTCCGGGCCAAGACGGGTGTCGCTACTCTGGCAGAACTGATCCCCCCCCCTTGGAATTCCCGGTTTCCGTTTCACAAACCTGGAGCGGTTACCAACCAGTTCAAAAAAGGGAAAAATCTTCTTTATCGCGGTCGTAGATTGTAGCGCTCTCTCCCAGCAGCAGCTTGGTCCGGGAAGGCTCCCTCTACTTCGGCCGACGTCACAGCTGGGCTCTTTTCTTTCTCCAAGATCTCTTTATAATCAGTAAGCACAGCAGGAGTCACCAGATCCGGAGAGACTCGGCGACAGTGAGTCGAATGCACCCACCGCTTCCTGTTGGTCACTCGTACTGCGGTGCGGGTTGCCAGAAGGACCTGCTCGGGGCCCTTCCACCTGGGCTCCAGACTGCTTGCTCTTTCAAACGAACGGATCATCACACGATCCCCAGGACGAAGATCGTGTCCCTCTCCAGTAGAGTTATCAGGGAGCGCTTCTCGAACCTGTTGGTGAATGGAGAGCAAATCATTTGTTAATCGTGCCAAATAATCATTCATCATAACACAAGGCACATCATGTATTAATCGCGGCTTGGGCACTCCCCAAATATTCATGGGGCGGCCAAACACCACCTCATAAGGTGTAAGGCCAGTTCGTGAATGGGGCACTGATCTAAGAGACAGTAGTGCTAGCGGCAACGCATCTGGCCATTTCAATGATGTAGACGCCACAATTTTGGCCAGCTTAAGCTTCAACGTTGCATTATACCGCTCGACCAAACCTGCTGACTGAGGGTGGAATACAGCGTGGAACTTTTGCTGAATCCCCAACCCCTTCAGTACATACTCCACAATCTTTCCGACAAAATGGGGCCCATTATCGCTCCACAAAAATTTGCAAACTCCAAAGCGAGGAAAGAATTCCTTAAGCAACACCTTAGCTGTTGTCAAAGCCGTATTGTCTTTCGTGGGGTAGGCCTCAACCCATTTGCTAAAGGCACACACCACCACTAAAACGTACTTCAGGTTATTGCAGCGCTCGAGTTGGATATAATCCATTTGAAGGACTTCAAACGGTGCAGAAGGTGGAACGAACCCTCCTTTCGGAGTATAGGCCCCCTTTCCAGGATTGTGTTGCAAACATACCAGGCAGGTCTGCACTACTCTCTTTGCAGTGTTCGCAATCTCGGGATGTTCCCAAACTCGTGTTAAAAGCTGAGTTATTGCAAGAGCTCCGACATGCGCCAGTCCATGCGTCATCTGGACCATCGCCTGTAAGTAAGCCGCAGGCAATTTCCACTTCTCCATGTCTTTGCTTCTCCAACATCCCTCATCATCTAGCACCCCATCTACTGCCCAAGCCGCAAGCTCAGATTCTGTAGCTGAATTTTGTATATCCCGTATCTCTACTCTAGCATCACTCCATCGTTCAGCCTGCGATTGTACCACGTACATGGGGGAGCTAGTTTGGGACATAGCCGTTTGCCTTGCTATGCTGTCTGCAAAGGCATTTCCTTGGCCCACCTTATCCGTAATTTTCTTATGGGCACTGCACTTCACTATCGCTACTTTTTTAGGGCCAAGCAGCGCATTTAGGAGATCACGCACTAACTCTCCGTGCATAATGTGCTCCCCATGTGACGTCAGAAACCCGCGTTCCCTCCAAAGAAGCCCGAAGTCATGGGCCACTCCAAAGGCGTACCGGCTGTCTGTGTATATGTTCACACATAGGCCAGCACTCAATTCGCAGGCTCTTGTTAAAGCTATCAGCTCTGCTGCCTGAGCCGATTTTTGTGGTATTCTAGCTGTTTCTACCACCGTCTTAAGAGTCGTGATCGCATATGCTGCGGAAGTCGTGCCATCTGGCAGCCTCAAACACGATCCATCAACCCACAGTTCCCCATCCACATCTGGAAGTGGCACATCCTGTAAGTCAACCCGACCCTTTGTCTGTTCCTCAGTCAGGAAAACACAATCATGATGTTTTTCTTCCTGACCCTCTTCGCCCGGATAGGGCAATAAAGTCGCAGGGTTCAAAGTAGCGCATCTCTTCAATGTTATGTGCGGCGCTAAAAGTGTCAGCTCATATCCTGTAAGTCGTGCACTCGTGAGGTATTGGGTCTTTGTTTGATTTAACAGGGCGTCTACTGCGTGAGGAACCAACACCAGCAATTTGTGTGATAACACTATGCCCTCACTCTGTCGTATGGCTACTGCTGTTGCCGCTACTGCTCGAAAACACCCAGGCAGCCCTCGTGCTACAGGATCCAAAATGGCAGAGAAGTATGCACATGGTCTCTGCTTATCCCCGTGTAACTGCACTAACACTGACAACGCGCACCCATCATTCTCGTGCACGTACAATGTGAAAAGTTTCGTGTAGTCTGGTGTTCCTAACACGGGTGCAGAACAAAGGGCCTGTCTCAACTGTTCAAAGGCTTTCTGACATTCGTCTGTCCATTCAAGAGGCATTGGTGTAGTTTTGGACAATAATGCTAGCAGAGGTTTTATGATATGTGAGAAACCCATGATCCATTGTCTACAAAAAGATGTCAACCCTATAAAGGCACGCACATCTCTCTGCGTGCGGGGGACTGGTGTATCTAAAATCGCCTGAATTCGATCAGATGTTAATGCCCTCCCTCCCTTAGACAACAGATGACCGAGGTAGGTCACCTGGGGTCTACAGTATTGAAGCTTTTTCTTGGAGACCTTGTGATTGTTTTGTGCCAAAAAGGACAGCAACGCAAGCGTGCTCTGTTCACATTGTGTATAGGAGTCAGCAGCAAGCAAAAGGTCATCCACATACTGGATGAGCGCAACGCCAGACTGCAATTCGAAGGAATCTAGTTGTCGTTTCAAAGCCTGGCTGTAGATGCTAGGGCTCTCAGTATAACCTTGGGGAACACGACAAAATCTATACGATTTATTATTGAGCGTAAAACCAAACAGATATCTGCTATCTGGGTGAACAGGGATAGAAAAGAACGCATTCTTTAGATCGATAACGCTAAAAGTGGTGGCTGTCGGTGGAACCAAAGTAAGCAACGTCGTGATATCAGACACCACTGGGTATTGGGGAATGACAATTTTATTTATTTCACGCAAATCAATAATAAATCGATAGATCTTGCCATCTGAATCTCTCTTAAGAATTGGTAGAATAGGGCTGTTACAGACATTATAAGGGACCTCCTCCACTACCCCCGCAGAAATCAAATCCTGAACAATATGTGTTAGTGCAATTTCACCTTCCTTCGAGATCTTATACTGTGGCACTCGTGGTAGAGGGGCCCCCTCCTTAACAGTGATATGTATTGGTGGGATACGCATCTCTCCCACATCCGTATCTGATGTCGCCCACAACGTGTGCGGCAGAGAGGCCAAAGCGGGAATATCTAAAATGACACAAAATCTGTCACGTGTAGGGCAGTCATCAGGATCAGGGTAGTTGTCATTCAGAATAACCCGCACTCCTTCTGGAGCGCAGCGTATTGTTGCTCGAAAATATTTGAGTAAATCAATACCCAAGATATTATCTGGGGTATGGGGCGATAACAAAAATTGGCCAAAACTAAAGTACTTGTCAATGCATAGTGCAAGGGGCTTGGACAATGGGCTGGGGGAGGGTGTGCCATCAAACCCTACACACGTAACCATTTCGCCAGACAGGGGAGCCCTCGGAACCAAGTTTTTCGACAGAGCGCTACGAGTAGCTCCTGTGTCGACTAGAAACTGATCAGTAGAACCCAAAATACCCGCTGTTACATATGGACCTTGCTGATCTACTGGCACTTCAACTGATTCCTTACCCCATCCTACGCGATCCTATGCATGCACATAATCCTGATGTTCCACATTCTCTCCTTCCAAAATCTGATACTGATTCCGTCTATCAAACGTATTTCGTTCGTCCTGACCACGGCCCCTCTCCTCAACCTGTCTACGATCACCTCCGCCACCTCTCGCTCCAGTATAACCTCCTCTTGACCTTCCACTGCCTCGACCACGCTGACTACGCTGTTCACGAAGTACCGGACAATCATCGGCCCAATGCCCAAACTCCTTACAATAAGCACACTGATCCTCCGCAATGTCCGTACGACCATACGACGCATTTCCTCCACCTCGTCTACCTCTATCATTCCCTCTACTCTGTGTTCCCCGAACCTGTGCCAACATCACCTTCGTTTTCAATTCCTTCGTCTTTTTCTCTACATTTTCTTTAGCCTCCACTTCCTGCCGCTCATAGTACTGAGCCATAGTTAATAAGGACGCAGGGGTCGCCGTGGCCCAGGAGCTCTCACTCGACTTCAATCGCTTTGCAATCTCTGGTAGGAGATTAGCCACATACTTATCTACAAACAAATGCCGACCCGTATCGTCAGTTAAAGATTGACCACTGTAATCATGAAATGCCTCCTCAAAGCGAGTAAAGAAATCTGAGACTGTTTCATCTGGTTTCTGCTTGCACGACGTTAACATGGTCCAATCTATCTTTTTGGCAGGAACAAGCGTTTTCAATTTATGCAAAATAGCTGCCGGAAGATCTAGAATTAGCTGACAAGGCTTACATGCTGGTTCTCTATCTAAATCTGCAGCATTTATCTCTTTCCAGGTTCCCCCCAAAATCGTTTCATCATTAGTTTTACGAATTTGCCTCCACATATCAGGTGGTAAAATTAACCCGAAAAACAAATCTATATCTACAAGAGTCATCACACAAGACGATATAGCCCCCTCTACCCCCTCATAGAATGCCGCTGGGTTCTTTCGGAGATCAGGTAAAGAGTTTTTAAGTGCCATGACATCTGCTCTATTCCATGGTGTATATACCCAATTATACACAAAATATCCCTTCGCATCCTTTGACAATTTATCATCATCCGTACCTTCCCCTTTTGGTGGAACATACAAAGGCGCGGCTTCACGCATAGGCATAACATGCAACGCAGAGCTCTTATCTGAACCACGAAGAGAACACTCCTTAACCGCCCCGTCGTTTCCCGGCTCGGATTCCTTTTTCCTCCGTTTCAGTTCCTGGCGCAAACACGTCGTCTCATCCCGCAGCGCGATCAAATGTTTGAACAGGTCATCCACATCTGTAAGATCAAAATCACCTTTAGCTAAATTCTCACGATATACCGACAAAGCTTTAGGTTCTAACGTTTCAGAAACTTCACGATATGCATTTACAACTTCATCCGCTAAAATGGACAAGAAATACATTAATTCAAGATCCGACCACCCCTGTTTCTCCGCTACCACCTGTTCCTGAGTAACACAATGCTTATTCACTTTACGAGCCCAACCGCGCAAATGAGCGGACCTCTCCGCAGTAAACCTGAGAGCCGATACCCCTTTCTGGCTCACTTGAATCTGCCCCTCATCCTCGGAGTCCGCAGCCGGAGCCGTCGGTGAAACGTACGGAGGCGGTGACCGATCTAACAAAGAAAAATCATCAATTTCATTATTAAGGACAGGATAAAGCGGTCGGCGAATAGGAAACTGCCCAATCGTTTGCAATTTACGTTCCCGTTCCTCCCTCTCTTTCTTCTCCTGCACCTCCTTCTCCTCAAGCTGTAAAGCCTTATCCCGAGCAGCCTTACGCTGCTCTTTATCCGCCAAGGCAACCTCACGCTTCATTCGTTCACGCGCCGCTTTCTCCCACATTCGTACACAATCAAACATATTTTGTCTAGACCTACGTTGAAACATACATTGCTCGACAAATTGGATTTTACTCAAATCGTATGACCCGTGTAGGGGCCATTGCAATTCGGAATCGGCCTTAGTGTACTTATGCCATAATTTACTATACATAATAGGTGGAAGGCCGTGCTTGATATACATGTCCCTATTTGGTGTTCCCTCTGGGGAAGCCGGCTGTGATTCCGCTAACCTAATTGATGCATCATCTCCTAAGCAACACATTCCCCGGAGCTTGCTGAAAACAGGCATGTTCGAGAAGTATCACAAAAGCGTGACACCAGACCAAATGGCACTTACAGTTCTTCACACGATTGTGCCGCTCAAATGAAAAAACAAGGTTAGAGAAACATCTCTACATGCCTGCCTATGTGAAGTGCACTACACATATAAGTTCAAAGATCACAAATTCAAAATGTTAGCTAACTCAGATCAAAGTTCACAAAATTCGGCGAGCGTCCGAAGACTGCCTCACCGATCACAAATCTCAAGACTTCAGTAAGCGTCCGAAGACTACCTTACCGAACACAAATCTCAGGACATCAGTAAGCGTCCGAAGACTACCTTACCGAACACAAAGCTTACCAATTCTCAAAAGTCCAGATTCCAACTGCCAAGGTCTTGTAAGCCAAATCAGCCAAACGGCACTTTCTCAGTGAAGCGGACACTCGAAAACTCAGTCGGAGACCGGCGCCACCTGGAAGGTCAGATCGGAAGGAAAGGAAAAAACACCTTGGCAGCCAAGACTCGGGTCACTCGTGGCAGTGCGCGTCCATGGCGAGTTTCCAAGCCTTCGTCACGACCTCTCCTTCGGGCATCCGAGTCGCCGATGAGTCCCTTCGTGGTCGCCAATTGAAGTATTTCGGGGTTCCCAAGGCCTACACGCTCCAGAGATTACCCCCATACACAAAAGAACTGTTGGCACGGAAGCTGTAAAAGGCAAAGAACAAGTTTATTAAGACCCCATGGGGTGGTGGTACACTCAAACAGCACCCTTCGGTATTGCAAGAGGTATCACCCCGAACACCGGTGTGACCCCGTTTATATACAATTTTGGGGCAATAAAAGATAGGCGGCACAAGTTTAGGACGCAGTTTTAGAGACATACATGGTCATGTTTTGGAATACTGCCAGCTCATTGGAGGGTTTCAAACCCGCTGGTCAGTTAGCGGCACATTCCTGAAGGTATACGGGTCAGTGAGAACTGCGCATGTGTGGCTTGACCAGTACTAAAAATATCCTGTTGCTGGGCAGATGTGAGTGGTCAGTGGAATGGACAAAGGACTAAAGGGCACGTCGGCCACGATGCCGCTCATGATCTAAGATGGCCGCCACAGTATTCAAAATGGCGTTTATCATATACAGCCAAGTTAAGGAGGACAACGTGTAGGTTCAGCTAATCGCTAACACGGACGGGCCAATTACGACACCTACACTATCCAACACTTTCCCTACTGTGTCACTCTCTGCAGTGGGAATAGTAATTTTTACCCCTACGCTATCCAACACCTTCCCTACTGTTTCACTCTCTGGAGTTGGAAGAGTAATTTTTACCCCTACGCTATCCAACACTTTCCCTACTGTTGCACTCTCTGGAGTTGGAATAGTAATTTTTACCCTTACGCTATCCAACACTTTCCCTACTGTTGCACTCTCTTGAGTTGGAATAGTAATTTTTACCCTTACGCTATCCAACACTTTCCCTACTGTTGCACTCTCTGGAGTTGGAATAGTAATTTGTACCCCTACGCTATCCAACACTTTCCCTACTGTTGCACTCTCTGGAGTGGGAATAGTAATTTTTACCCCTACGCTATCCAACACTTTCCCTACTGTTGCACTCTGTGGAGTTGGAATAGTAATTTTTACCCCTACGCTATCCAACACTTTCCCTACTGTTGCACTCTCTGGAGTGGGAATAGTAATTTTTACCCCTACGCTATACAACACTTTCCCTACTGTTGCACTCTGTGGAGTTGGAATAGTAATTTTTACCCCTACGCTATCCAACACTTTCCCTACTATTGCACTCTCTGGAGTGGGAATAGTAATTTTTACCACTACGCTATCCAACACTTTCCCTACTGTTGCACTCTTTGCAGTTGGAATAGTCATTTTTACCCCTACGCTATCCAACACTTTCCTTATGTTGCACTCCCTGCAGTGGGTATAGTAATTTATACCTGTACGTTATCCAACACTTTCCCTATTGTTACACTCCCTGGAGTGGAAATAGTAATTCTTAGCTCTACGCTATCCAACATTTTCTTTACTGTTTTTTTTTGGAGCTGGAGTAGTAGTTTTATTGTCGGTGCTATTTAATATTTTTCGTATTATTTTAGCTAATGTAATATATAATTAATTTTAACAATATTCAAATTAAATGTAATTTTTTAAATGTGTTATATATAATTATTTAATTTTTATTCATGTTATTGTTTTATGTGTATGATGTATTTGTAATTTATAATAATTTTTAACAAGTTATAAGTTATTAAAACAATTATTAAAATTTATTATTAAGTAAGTATATATATTATATATTATATGTATATGTTTAATTAATGTTTTATTACATTATATATATATTAATTATTAATTTTAAACATTATAACATATATTTAATTATGTTTATTTTATTTATAAGTATTATTTGGTTTATTTTACATATTTTTTTTAACTAAAAAATACTTTATATTTTTAATAACGATATTTTTGACATTCTATATTTTATTTTCGATATTTTTGTACTTACCATGTTGTAGATAGGATCTCGATATTCTTGTCATCGATATTTTTGTGTCGATATTTTTGTAGGTCGATTTTCTGTCCGTCGATATTCTGTCAGACATTCCTAACTGCCACCATCAAGACAACTGACAACAAAGTGCTACACTGCCATCTACTTTACCATCCGCCAGGCAACACCACCTTAGTTGGGGAACACCTGTACGACCTGATAACACACTGCTCCCTCTTGGGCTCTAACAACATAATACTAGGCGACCTCAACCTACATTGGGATGATGATAATAATTCTCTGATCCAATCAATGAATGATCTTCTACACAACAACAATCTTATCCAACACTGCTCAGAGCAAACCCATAACAGAAGCTCCATGCTAGATGCCATCATAGCTCAAGAAGATACAGTCACTATTGACCACATACTGCCTGTTGACTAGTCAGACCACCACATCATTCTATTTCACATCAACCAAAAGATCCATTGCCCACCTCGCACTCAGAACTCCCCCCGATGGGCGAGAAATCTAAGACAGATTCCCCTTGCTGACCTGGAGGAAGGATAAGTTCAATCCTTCCCACCCCCACTTACGACCTATCTACAACAGAACTGACCTCACACTACAACGCAACTATGGCCTCCATACTTGACCAAATGGCCCCCTTGAAACAGAAAAGGGTCATCCCATCAAGATCCTGGTTCAACACAGACCTAAATGCGGAAAGAAGAGAGCTAAGAGCTGCAGAAAGACTCTGGCAGAACAGCCCGTCTGCATTTCACCTTGATCAACTCAAAAAGGAACGCAGGAAATATAAAAAGCACATCAAGAAAGAAAAAACTTCCTTCTTTTGCGGAACACTAGACAACGCCAAAAATCGTCCCAAAGAACTCTTCAATCTCATCAGATAATGAACTTCCAAGTCCCCCTCAACGTCAGTGCAGGCCTCCAAAGTCTTATGTGACAATTTTGCCAATTTCTTTAACGATAAAATCACCAAGATTGAGCTCTCCCTGGTCGACCACCTCCGTCCACCCAGAGAAAGCACGCCACATGGCAAAGATGAAAGCATCCCACCCAGACACCCCACTACCAACTGGAAGTCGTTCAACCCCATCTCTGAAGCAGAAATCATCAAAATGATTACCAAATCCAATCCCTCGTCCCACATTGCGGACCCTATCCCTGCCCAACTGGCAAAAAAACTCAAACACACCCTAACCCCACTCTGGACCAAGATCATAAACAGTTCCCTGACAACCGGAATCATGCCAGACTGTCAGAAAATCGGCCAAGTCACGCCACTACTAAAAACGGGCTCTGACCAAAATGATCTAAAAAGTTTCAGGCCCGTATCCAATCTCCCATTCTTAGCCAAAATCCTAGAAAGCTGTGTTCTCCTCCAACTCACCCAGCACATAGACAGCAACACCCTGATCCTGAATGTCATAGATGATGTCCACGAATCACTCGATACGGACCGATGCTGTCTGCTCATACTCCTGGACCTATCCGCAGCCTTCAACACTGTAGACCACAAATTGCTCATTAATGTACTCAGAGAAAGGGTTGGAGCGGAAGAGGTGGTCTTACAGTGGTTTACCTCCTTTCTGCAGAACTGCTCCCAAAGAATAAAAATTAAAAACTTCACGTCTGACATACTACCCATAAGTAGGGGCGTCCCCCAAGGATCAGTCCTCTCCCCATCATTATTCAACATCTACATGGAGCCCCTCACCACCATAGTCAAGAAAGCCAACATCCCCTTCCAGCTCTATGCAGACGATACACAGATCTACCTAGAAATCTCCTCCATTGGGGACATTCTGAGACTAAACAACACTCTAAAAGAAGTCCAACACTGGCTATCCCTCAACCACCTAAAACTCAACCAAGACAAGACGGAAATCATACTCATCTCCAACAAAGAGCAGACCCCCCAAATCACAGAATGGCTAAAATCCATTGATGCTCTCAACTGCAATCTCATTCCTGCCGACTCCATAAAGTCACTGGGAATCCCTCTGGACCCAAACTTAGACGGGGTCAAATATATCAAGAACATCGCAAAGAGTGCTTTCCTCAACCTAAAACTACTCAACAAAATAAAACCCCTCATCCCTCCCACTGACCTCAAACAAGCCACACAATCCCTGGTTCTATCCAGATTGGACTACGGGAATACAACCATCACAGGCACGGCAAAATATCACTTAGCTCCCCTCTGATCGACTCTAAATGCTGCAGCCAGGATGGTCACAGGAATAAAGAAATACGAACACATCATCCCCCGCTCTCAAGGAGCTCATATGGCTCCCAATCGAAATGCATGCAAGCTTCAGAACTGCTTATCTCACACACAAAGCTCTGCATACTGGTAAACCGGCCTACCTGGCCTCCAAACTCAACAAGGCTGGGCAGACAAGGAATCTCAGGAGTACTAGCACTGTTCTCATCCCTCCTAAAACCTGGAAACAAAAATCTTTATCATGCTCCTTCTCAGGGAATACACCCAAAATCTGGAACTCCATCCCAGTCTATATCAGGACCAATCACTCTTTCAAAAAATTTAAAAGCCAGCTCAAAGACCTCTACCTCAACCAATCTTTTCCGAAAAGTTAGCTGCTGCCCAAAGCAGAATCTTTCCCATTGAAGACTTTTACACCACCTACCTCTTGACTCGCGCCTGCGTTCCCCCCCTCCCAGAACAAGATTCGGCACAAAGCAACTTATTTACTATTGTTCTACCTCTGTATTTGTATGCTACCTTTGTCCCCCTTCCCTGAATCAGGACTTGTTCATGAATCAATGTGTTTTACTATTGTGTTTATATTGTTTCACTTTGCACTCGATTGCCATATGACAAAAGGTTGTAAAGTGCTTTGATACCTCCGGGTCTGGCCAGCGCTATATAAAACCCTTAAAATAAATAAAAAATAAATAAAAATTATAAAAAAGGAACAAAATGTTAGTTAGAATTGCAGTTAAAGTAGTAATAATACACAAGCTTGTTCAATAAAGGAAATTCTCTAATCTAAATTAATTTAAGGTGAGGAGGGAAAAAAGTGTCAGTTCGGATACCCAATAAAGAGTTCTGATAAGAGAATCAATACGCCAGCATAAAGCCTTTGCATTATAAACTGGACAGTATTCTCAGCACAAAGATATCAGCAGACAGGTCAGTAAAATCTAAGTAAGCCAGCCTCTCATGAAGAGAAGGCATTAGAAACTCAAAGGTGAGTCTACAGTCAGAGTGTCGGGGAAGGAATCTGGAATCTGCACCAGCCTCGGGCTAACTATTCTAGGAACACACACTAATATAAACACGCACAAATTCTATGTTGGAACAATTATTTTCTTTTGTCTTCATTTTCCTGTAATAGAATATCAGTAATAGTAATGGAATAGGCAAACTCCCCAATTTTTCAAAGGAACATAATATGTTTTCAGACATTAAACCCTGAAAAGTTGCAGTGTTGATGTATTACTGTCCAGGCAGTCCTTTTCATGATTCATTCTTCCGGTCATCTCCTCTTCTGTGGGTGAGAACTTACTATCAGTTGTCTAAAACATAACAAATGCCTATTTACTAGCTAACAGAACACTACTGACAAAAATACAACATTTATAGTGAAAGGAAAAACACAGTTCACAAATAACTATTTAACATTGAAAACTGGCCTTACAGTGTTAATTCATTATTTTTCAGTTAACATGGCACCTACAGTCAGGCTAACTTAAATTAGCACTTTTATTCATCAAGTATGATTACCTACTAGATATTTTGCATTTAAGATATGCTTTATTTAAACGTGAGTTTTTGCACATTATTAATAAAGACATTTTTTCAGCAATTAAAATTCACAGCAACACTACCTTTTCATGAATGAGCCCCATGTCCTTGCCCTCACACCTTCCTTCATCTATAGGTATGTATTTGTTTTCATACTTTCCATATATTGTCCATATAAATACAGATTGGCAATTACAGACAGAAATTCCTATTTATTACCACAATTTGACAAAGTAAACGTCTCTCCTTACCACACTAAGGCACATAATTGACAAAAGTTCCACTATTCCGACTTTGAAGTTCAGCTCATTGACCACTTAATGATAGCAAGCCAGGGACATCTTAAGGATTTTGGGGATCCTGGGCCAAACATATGTTGCGAACTCTTGTTTGGAACAAGTTTCAATTTATTATTCATTGTCATCACATTCACACTCTATATGAGTGGCAAAGTGAGCAAGGGACCTATGTCTGGGCATTTAATAGGGTAAAGACTGATTTGCATATGGCTGGGTCTAAACAAGGGTGGCAAAGTGAGCTAAAGAATGATGATGGATTCAGCCAAGATCTGTGACTGGGGGGTGAGAGTCTAAAAAGTTTCAGCACTCCATCCATCATCTGCTTGTGCTTGCTTTGTTAGCCCTAAATTGTCACAGTATGCCCAGACATTGGTCCCTTGCTCACTTTGCCACTGGGTTCAAACTAGCCTGGCTGCTGAGGGGTGTTAACCCGAAACCTGTCCCAGAATGCTTGTTTCTGGTCCAGGGAAGACCTGGCTTTTCAGTTTCGGACTGGACTAATCACATGAGGAATAGGATCAAGACTGATTTGCATATGGTTGGTTCTAAACTGGGGTGGCAAAGTGACCTAAAGAATGATGATGGATTCAACCCAGATCTGTGACTGGGGGTGAGTGTCTGAAAGGTTTCAGCACTCCGTCCATCATCTCCTTGTGTTTGCTTTGTTCACCCTAAGTTGGCAGGGTATGCCCAGACGTTGGTCTCTTGCTCATTTTGCTACAGGATTCAAACTTGCCCGGCTGATGAGGGGTGTTACATTGAAACCAGGGAAGACCTGGCTTGTCAGGGAAGACCTGGCTTGGCAGTTCGGGCTGGACTATTCCCCTGAGGAATAGGGTCAAGACTGATTTGCATATGGCTGGGTCTGAACTGGGGTGGCGAACGATGATGAATTCAACCCAGATCTGTGACTCTGGGTAAGTGTCTGAAAAGTTTCAGTGCACCGTCCATCATCTCCTTGTGTTTGCTTTGAAATACTAGGCACTACAAATGCAGCACTATCTAGAACTATTCTCTCCGACACTATAAAATGTCAGTCCCCCAGGTACTGTAGATACAAGTGCTGCCTATCACTAGAAATGGCTGTGCTTGCAGGCTGTGATGAGAGATGCATCCAAGGCAGTCGACGTGTTAGCTTTAATTTCATCAACTATTTGTATTTTCCCGTTTACAAGATGCAGAGGTTAGGTCATACATTGATATGATTCTGCAAAATGATTAGCAGATCCCAACAATTGCATATAATCAGTGATGCAATCCCATGTGAAATACAGTGAGGCCAGGATCGCTATAATTGCTGCACCCACAGTGTAACTGTCCAGGCATCAATATACACAAAACAGAGAACAGTATTGGTGACATAAATAGTTTATATTTCTAGATATTATTATTAGCTGTGTAATGAAGACTTTAGAAATGACCACAGACTAGCAATTTGAGAGTCAAGCTGGCATCACTTGTAGGGATGGGGCAACAATTAATTGCATTACTTAGGGCAGCAATACTCAAAGTTCTGCCCAGAGCCCCTTGGGCCTCTCCTGACCTTTACATGCGGCCCCCTGGTGAACAGCAGCACTGTGCTGCTGCTCACTTGCTTGAGCACTGATATACAGAAAACTGTTAAACGGGCAACCATTTATATACATGTTTACTCAAGTAAAGGAAAGTTGTCCGGCATCAGTTATCTTTAAAACACTTTCATTTTTAAAGACATCATCTAACAAACGTGAAAATATTATACAGTTGTTTTAAAAATTAAAAAAAAGTGTATTTCATTAACACGCAGAAGCGTTTCACCTTAATACATCAGATTATATAACTGCATTGAGAGGTATTTATTAAAACTGATAGTTTTAAAACATGAACTTAAAAACAGGGATGTCTCTCTCTGCCCCGACAAGAATGCTATTAGTGAACCAAGAGGCAAGTCAGTTGTCATGCACCCTCTGGGTTGCTAGATTGTTATTATATGTGGAGCAACATTCTGGCACATGCATCAACAATGCCATTTGCGATTCCTTAATAGCGAAAAATAAGGATTCGCTAATAAGGAATAGCAAAAGGCTGTAGAAATCGCTTACAAAATAGCGATTTCTAAACATTCCTTAATTGCTACTCGCAAATTGCGAGTCGCAATTAAGGAATACCTCCCCATTGATTCCTATGGGCCTAGAGGCCCATAGGAATGAATGGGAGGACTTTCTCAATTTGCTAATCTCAATTAGAGAATCGCAAATTGCTCATGCTATTTCAAGGGTGCCAGGGCGTCAAAAAGACACCCTGTTGCACCCCTGAAATCTGCATATGAATACATCTTGCACACACACATGCCCCAAGGGCATGTGTGTGTGTAAAATGGAACTTTGAAAAATGCACTTTAGTGCATTTTTCAAAGTTTTTGCAAATTACCATGAAGTTCAACTTCATGGTAATTTGCTCCCCCTATTACTGAAATCGCTAATTTTTAAACTTTCATGCATTGCATTTAAGGATTCTCAATTTGGGATTCCTTAAATGCAATAGCAATTTAAGGAATCGCAATTTAGAGATTCCTTAACTTGCGATTTTTGCATTTGGGATGATGCATCCCAAATGCCAAAATCCCAGTCGCAAAGGGGCAGATTCTGAGAATTGGCCCGTTTGCGACTGGCTTTTGCTTTTATGCATGTGGGCCATTGTAGTTTATTAAATCAAACAAAAGAGAATGTTTTGTACAGTTCACATCCTGAACGTCTGCACTGCAAGGAGGTGCTCTTATACCTGATATTGATGTAAGGAGGCAAAGTGAAATAAAACAATTACCAAGGATCACACTATTTGGTCAAGTTGGGAAGCTGGGATTGACCTCAGGTTTTCTGGATTCACATTGTGCAATTCAGCCACTAGAAGAGTATCTTATTCTCTCACTCATTTTACATCAAAAGTTAATACTTTGTCTTTAATTCTTGGTGGATGATGTTAGAATGTGGCTGGGAGACAGGAGCCACATAAAGACTCAGCTTGGGCTCGGGGATCCCATAGAGCCTCGACCTGAAATCGACATTCTTCAGTGGCTCACCCACCTCTATCACATCATTCCAGTTAAGGGGATTAAGGCTTGGGAAGGTGTTGATTTGACTATGATTATATAATTTGGTGAAGCAGGAGTACTAACACCATAGTGCAGGATTCCGTAATTTGCCATAAGGGGAGGCAGAGATTACTAAAAAAACATGTCTTCCGGTTCCACAGTATTCATCTTGCTCATTACACAACTGGAGTGTTAGTGGTTCTGATGGTGTGACTCAGTAAATACTCTCGCCAAAGAAATGCCACCATGACATTAAATCTGTCCAGACTTTAAATACAGAGTTCACAACCAGCATATTTTAGCATAGTGTATGGTCAGCATTAAATGTCAGCTCTTCTAGGACCACAGCTAAAACATTCCTATTGTCCCAGGTTCAGGGATGGAGGTTGGGTGTGTGTGTCTGCAAACCTCAGTGCATTGCACACCTCTTTGTCAAGGGTTTTTATAGCACTCGTTACTTTAACTGAACCTATCCACACCATGTACATGCTTCGCTTCCCTTATGCCCACCTTACGCCCCCCATCCCCAAACCCCACCCTGCTAGTATCAATGTGCCCTTAGTCACACCACAGACGATACATTTTGGCCCCTGGGTAAATGGTTTTGAGTATTCATGGATTAGGGGGTGCGTTTTAGGCCCTTTACAATAAGAAGAGGTTTGCCTCTGTACCAAAATGGGCCACTTTGGCCCAAGTCCTAATTTTTCGTTGATGAACCATGAAAGCTCAATTCCATAGTGCTAAACCCACAGCTGACATTGTTTACTGAGATTAAATGCACTAACCTAATCTTAATTAACATTACATGTGGTAGCTCCTCGAAGGACCGCGTTGTAGGAGTGCCATTTTTATTTTCAACCATGCAAGCAAGGTTCATGTGACCTGTACAGTCCCTACTTCCACTAAGTAAAACGTGTTTCTTATGGAAATGGCAATATATGTTGGTTCTTGTCATCGACAAGTGTTAGTTTTATGGTTAGTTGGCTCACTTTTTTGCTGAGCATGAATGTTTTTTCAATCATGCAGCAACATTTTATAACGGAAACATTTATATACTTGTTTAGTTAACAATACAGCAATGCATATGGTGTTGTTCATAGCCATGTATTGGGGCAGTTGCCATTAGCCCCATTGCAAAGATGTAGCATTAGCATGCAGCACAGACATGCTTACTCAGATCTTGGCTGTTGAATATGCATTTGTGAATACTCCACACTTCCTAATTCTTTTTAAAGATTTAGGTTTGTATGTCCAACATCTTTGGTTCCCCCAGTACCAGATGTCAGAGGAGGTGGAAACTGTGAATGCCTCCAGCAGGATACAGAGCAGGTGTCACTAGCAGCAGGAGCTTCAGCACAGTGACCATTTGGGCATAAGCATGTGAGGTGTATTGTGTTGTTGCTTTATTAATAATACATAACATACATGTCAAAAGCACATGTTAGCACATTGGTGCTGAATAACATATATTTATTGCTCTTTAACTCAATAGTACTCATTTATTTGACTTAAGAAAGAGCAAAGGCTGGATATACCCCCAAGAGTGAAATCTGTGACCATGATGGATTCACGGTGTCGGTAGATCAGGCCACTGAACCTCAGGTCATTTAGAGTCTTAGCGGGAGTGCCCCATTGGTCTATTCCAGCCAGTATTGCATTAGGAAAAATGCTGACACCTGCCATGTTCTGAAGGCCATACGTTTGAATCTCATCAAGACAGATGCAGCTGTCCATTCTTCTAAGGTCTGTAAGTTAAGTACCATTACGGTGGATAACAATAACATACAGTGCTTAGAAACAAAAAGTGGTTTGAACCAGTGTACAAGGTATTTATTTGAGTTGCCTTTGAATTTAGAGCTTCAAAGTATTACTTATTATGGGTTTTACATATCGATATTTCTCGCAGGAGTCTCTAATATTCGGCTCCGGGGACTGGGGACAAATGTTCTAACTATTTATTTAACGGATTTATGTCCAGTCATTCTAAAGGTGAATTTTACATAGTTAGTATTCCTGAAAAAATTAGCATGGTTCATGTTTCGTCGACCAATATTGATTCCCCTACATGCAGAAGTGGACTTGCCCATGAGGAAACTGGGTACTTTCCCAATACACTGGTGCAGCTGAAGAGTGTGGTGCAGTGCACAATTGCTCACTCTTTACACATCACAGATATGTCATGAATACTTAGTAGATACATGATATGAACGTGCACTTGGCACCTGTTTCTTGTGTGGTTTAACAAATTAATGTAAGTGTTGTACTTGACATAATTATTTTAGAGTGCATTTACTGTAGGACTAGTGAACTTACTTATACTATGTATTTTAATTAGATCAAAAGATGTAACCATCCAGTGTGGTCTGGTACCTTATCAGTGCCCCATAAGGAGAGAATTATCTGGAGGTCTGCATTCAGCGCTAGGGCTATCTGTCTTCCGAAGAAAGAGCGCAAAGGAAATGTTAATGCGTTAGGGAGCCCCAGGATAGCGTATGCTGGGAATCGTGGGATGGTTGTTTTAAAAGCAAGATCAATATCATCTAGTACCTAGTGAGTTTTGGGCAGTGCCATAAAAGGCGAAATAGAGTAGCAGCCCCCCACTGCCCCTCCAGCAGTCTCCTGAGTTGCCCAGATCCCACTTCTGGATGTGAGTAGGGGTGTAATACTAATAGCAGGCTATTTTGTATGCCGTTTAGGTGTTCATCATTGTGTGTGCTGTATAGTGGACCCTGCAGAATATATCCTACCAAGTTCGGCCTCCCACCGCCTCTGGCCTGTAGTCCGCAGGCCTTGCCTAGATTAGCATAAATCTCAGAGATCAGAAGCTTATCGTCTGCTTTAAGAAACAACCACCTTTCCAATAGAGTCATCGGACGATCTGCCCCTCGACATGTGGCAGAACTCAATACCCAATGGTGCAGTTGCAAAAATGAGAACCGGTCAACTTACATCACAGAGTAGCCAAGCTTGAGCTGGTCAAAGGGAATGAGACCATCTAGATCAAATAAACAGCCGAGGAGCATATAGACCCCCTTCACCCATCTGCGAAAGCGACCCTGCTCCATCCTGGAAGGAAATTCTGGGTTTGCAAAAAGAGGTGCCATGGGGGAAGTAAAAATTGTTAGGCCTCCTATGACTGCCACCATGTCCCAGACCTTGAGGGCTGAGCAAGTCACAGGCGAAGAGTAGAGACCTCTAGCTATATGTGATGAGGAAGCCATATCTCCTTCCATAACTGAGAACCCGCAACACCTGGTCCATAAAGACACAGTGTTTCTCGGAGAGGGGCCTGTTCTACTCAATGAGTCAGCGAAGCTGGGCGGCTTGGTAATAACGTGAGAGCAAGGGTATAGCCACCCCCCTCCTGCTTTGCCCGACACAATAGATGTTTCTGAAGCCTAGGTTTCTTGCCCCCATATGAAATTATTGATATCATGTTGGAGAGATCAGATTATATCCACAGGTGGTGCCAGCAGCAGTTTTTGAAAACATAAAGGGCACGAGGGAGTATGGACATTTTAAAAGCTGCAATTCGGCCTAACCATGACAGTGATGACCAGTGCCAAACCGCTAGGTCCTTGCGAATCTGGGCAGCTTGGGATGCGTAGTTTAAAGCCACCATCTTACGTAGCGTCCGGGCAAAAACTAGACCTAAATATGGGAGGTCCTCGGTCCCCCATGAGAAATCGAATTGCGCTCTAAAAGAGCTCTCCGTATCCTGGGAGGCGTAAGGTTCAAGATCTGGGACTTCTGCAAATTTACCCGAAAGCCTAATACAAAGCCAAAAAGCCAGAGCTCCGATTTGATAGCAACAAGCGAAGTCAAGGGTTCCATGACCGAAAAGATTACAGCATGTAAACTGACCAAGTGGTGTTCAGTGCCAAACTGGATCCCAGTGGCTGTTGGATTGTCTCACAACCTCTGTGCTAAGGGCTCCATGTAGAGGGCAAAAAGGAGCGGGGAGAGTGGGCAGTCCTGGCGGGTGCCTTGAAAGATGGGGAAGTACTGGGACTAGACTGCATTAACCCATAACTCTCAAAGAGCACTGTAGATACATCAAACCCACTCCCAAACCTTTCCCCGATTCCTAACTGCTTTAAGGTTTCAAAAAGACATGGCCAATGCACTCGGTCAAATGCCTTCTCTACGTCAATAGAACAGGAGCGCCTCCCTACATGACCGTTGTGCTCAGATGCGTTTGGTATTGTCTCCGCATTGACGAGAAAGAATGAAACCCGATTGGTCTGGGTCAATAAGCCCAGGCATAAGGGGATTGAGACGTTGTGCCAGGCCACTTGCAAAGAGTTTCTCATTAATATTGAGCAGCGAGATGGGTCTATAAGACCCACAATGGGTTAGGTCCTTACCATGGCCAGGTTGCTTCAGCCAAAGAATCATAGATTACAGTTTTTCCATCATAAGTTTGACATTTGGCCTATATTCCTGAAATGCATGAAGATATCCCTCAATTGACAAATGCATTGCTGGGCATCAGTCTTCTTCAAATATATGCTACATGTTTATATTTTGACCATTGTTATCTACTACTAATGTCAATATTAACTTTTTCGTCTTCATCTAATTCACCAATGTATGTAAAACAATATACAAAATGCCAATAAAGAGATTTAAAAAAAAAAGGGTCCAGTCTTTACCAGGCTTAGGGATCATCGAGATGGAGGCCACTAACATAGACTCCATTTGGTGCCAGAATTGGAGAGGAAATTAAAAAGGAATGTAAGTAAGGGCACCAGCTCGGAGCAATAGTTTTTATAGAACATAGCACTAAGGCCATCTGGGCTGGGAGATTTTAAGGGTTTCAGACGGGCAATAGCTGCGATCACCTCTTCCACGCAAATGGGGCTATCTAATGTGTCAGCATCAGTGGATGGAAGTGGGTGAGGAGGGCGCCATTAAGGTAGTCCAGGACGTCAGAAGATGGGCTGTCTACCATAGAGTACCGTGAGGATAACATTCCTGGAAGGCCGCTGCAATACCAGTGGGCTCTCTGACCTCACCATCCGTGTCCATGGCAATAGCTGTTACTGAGCCCGAAAATTGCTCACTTCGAAGACTGTGCGCTAACATGTGGCCTCCTCTATAGTTGCCCAGATAGAATCTATGCTTA
Source organism: Triturus cristatus (assembly GCF_964204655.1). Taxonomy (NCBI): domain Eukaryota; kingdom Metazoa; phylum Chordata; class Amphibia; order Caudata; family Salamandridae; genus Triturus; species Triturus cristatus. Next base: position 968,174,722 of record NC_140589.1, read on the forward strand.
AGACGTAACATAGTGTATTCTGTCCGGTCTAGGTCTAGACGCTGTAGTTGCAAACACTCCTTCTCTAGCTCCCTCCACACCGTAGGGGAACCCAATCATTTATGGATGGCCTCTAGTTCAGAGACTCTCAAATTGAGGACTTTCCATTTATCACATCACCTACGATTCCCGGCTGCTGCGTGGGCAATAGGCTTTCTACGAATGACCAGCTTCAAAGCCTCCCACACCGAGGATAGGGGTGTCCCTCCGGTGTCATTGAGGGCCATATATTCCTTAAGTGCCCCACGGATTGTCTCAACTGTGGCGGGGGACTGGAGCATAGAGTCCCTAAGTCACCAACCCGGTGATTGAGAGGCAGGGGGTCATCCGAAGCATCAGCGTAATAGGTGCATGGTCCAAGAGGGAGCGGGGCTCAATAGTAGTGTCCACCACCTGCTCCAGCACATCTGCGGAAGTCAGAAAATGATCAATACGAGCATACGTCTTGTATGCCGCAGGGAAAAAGGTATAGGCCCCGTACCCAGGGTGGAACCAGCACCATAGATCATGTAAGCCACATACAGCAAACCAGCGAAGGCCCTCAGGTGAAAAAGCTCCAGTTTGGCTGGATCTCTGACTGGAGAGATCCAGGCTAGAATCCATCACCAAGTTCAGATCACCCCCCCACCAGCACAGACACATCCGGAGTCAGAAGGATCTTGGCTAAAAAATCAATAAGGAACCTCTCCTGATGCTCCTTTGGTCTGTAGAGACAAGTGTGAAATGATAAGTACCCACCTGCACCCGGAGGGCCAAGAGGTGTCCCTTTATCTCTACAACCGTACCCAATACTGCCCAGTGGAAGTGTTTGGAAAAGAGAATGGCCACCCCACCCTTCTTATTAGGACCTGTAGACCAGTATTGTTGCGGGAATATCTGGGATCGCATCCTATGAACATCTTTAGATAACAAGTGAGTCTCCTGCAGGAGGAAAATGTCCCCCCCTGCATTCCCAAGGAGTGAAAGGATGGCTAAGTGCTTCATGGTATTATTTAAGCCACGTACATTAAGGCTTAGCAAGTTAAGCTCTATGAGGGATACATTGAGAAGAGCGCGCTGTGATCAGGCCATTCCTCTTGCCAGGTCAGGGACCCGGGACCCCTGCTCCAGTTGCTCTCATGTATATGAAAGTATAGGAAGGTAGAGACCCCAATATACTAAGCACTCCCAACAATAAAAAATAATCAAACAATGTAAGAAAGTAGTCCATTAAACATGGAACCATTAAGACGGGGGTGACTCCTTTAGGGGCAACCATCAGTGTTATCTAACTGAACCCCGTTGCCCACCCTACTCAGAACACCCACCACATCAAGGCCTTACTCATTTCTTCTGGATTCAAGATCCAGCATTGTCCACTCCGTCGCCAGATAGGGAGCGAAGGACTGCCACACGCTTCCAATCAATGGTGTCTGAGTTGGGGGGAGGCCCTCTGGGGTAGACTTATGACGTGCACTGCGCCAGCAGCTGCGCGAATGCAGAATGTGCTCCCTGCTGTGCGGGATCAATGTTCAGAACCTTGCAGGCCTCTGTAAGTGAACAGAGTTGGTGAGTTTTGCCCTCGCAGCAAAAGATCAAGCAGAAGGGATGGCCCCAAGAATAGTCAATGCCGGCCATCCCCAGATGAGCTGTGACTGATGAAAGTCCTTCCTTTTTTGTAGAATGATCATTGGTAAGTCCTGGTACAACTGGGGGTGTGCCTCCAAAACTGCAATGGCTGGACATCCCAAGCTTTACGTAGGAGAGCTTCTTTAGTTTTAAAGTCATGGATACAGACCAGGATGTCGGCTGGATGCTCTTTCGCTGCCCTGGGTGGCCCCGCCCAGTGGCACCTATCAAATGTAATCTCTTTGTCTGCTGAGGAACCCAAAACCAAACTGAACAATTCTTGGACATATACCTCCAAATCGAAACCTTCCGATGCAGTCGGCACCCCCCCATATACACAAGTTATTCCTCCTGGACCTATTTTCAAGGTCATCAGCATGCGCCTGTAGGTGGATCTACTGCTCCTGAAGGCTAATTACTTCTTGGTGGAGACTTTCAATGTCCTTGTCCCTGGCAGAAGCGCTGCCATCCAGGGCCACCACTTTTTACCCTACCTCATCTATGTCTCTGCGCACTTTCTTCAGATCCTTCTTCACTGCCTGTAAGTCCTCAAGCAGAGAAGCAAATTTGCACTTCAGAAATTCACGGCTCTCAAAGGCCTCACCACTGCCCCCAGCACCCGGGTCCGCCGCCCAGAACTTCTCACCGGCGGACTCACCAGGAACTTTCAGGAGCATGTTCCGTAGGGTGCAATCCTTCTTGGACTTGGTAGAGGACATATCACCAAAATTCACCCCAGGAGTGTCACTCACATTCAGGGGGAGGGTCAAGCCAGTCACTGCCGAAGCACCACAGGGCCCCAGTCCTCAGCAGTTGATCAAGACAGGGGCCTCCGCCAGCAAGCCAATGCCACCCAGGGATCCCTCCAATCAGAGAATTGTCTGCCACAGGCATAGTTGTCCAGTTCTACTAGCGGAGTGACCAAAATCCAGGCTCCAATGATACGCTCACCTCCTCTGGTCCCTCTGTGAGCTCCAGCCAAGCAGCCAATCACCAATGCCTCACCATATTTCAGTTAGGTTAGGTGCAGGCCTGGCTGGTCGCTGTCATCTCTTAGGCCTCAAGCCACCACCGGAGGGCTGGTAAGCTCCACAACACCACACCACACGCTGCTCACAAAAGGCGGGGCAGAAGCCCCCAACCCCCATTGCACCAGGGAATCCGGTCTCGGCGCCCCCTCCTCAGGGCCACAGTTCCTCATCACCACAGATCCAGTTTGACAGCCCTCACTGTGGGAGTGTTTCAGGGACACCAGGCCCAAGGCTCTTCAGGCAGGCTCAAACAGCGGGATGACTTCATCGCAGTCCACCCTTATTTGGGTGAAAATTGCCACCTTATTTCCACAGCCAGGCAGGGGTAGATGTTGAAATACAGTCCATGGCACCACCTGAAGGCCGTACGCTGCTGGCTCTAGCAAGAGAGAAGTGCCCCAGAGCCACCCTCAGGAGGCGGCGGATCCCGGCGTGGATCCACTTAGAGCAGGAGGAAGGCAATGCAGTGCCAATCCTGTGAGGACCTCCATCACGCACTGCTGGACACCAGCACTGGGCCCCGACATCGCAGACCACTAAGGGAGCGATCCCCTATGCCAGGCCTGCAGACTCACAGGCCCAGCATCAGGATTCTAGAGCTGCGTGCTGCCAATCTTCAAATCCTCACCGACTTCCGTAACCTTCGGCCGCAGCCACTTCCAGCATCAGGCTCGAGCTTAAGGCGGGGGACCTAAGACTCCCATCAAGGCCCGCCGCAACTTGTGGACCTCCAGGCCACCAAGTGAGTCACCATCAGGATCCACACTCCCCGTCACTCACTGAGGCTGCGGTGCCAGACGTGCTGCGCAGGACGCAGCCCGCCAGATCCGCTCTCACAGGGACATCTGGAAGGTCTAGCTGACCCCCGCCATGGCTCTCAGATCTCCTTTGCTATCCGGGCAGGCCGTAAGCGGTCTTAGGCTGCTCCTAGGCCGACGAGTGTGGAGGGTGGAGCTTGCACACCGTACTATAGAGGCACGGGGATGGAGCGACAGAGAGACACATACGTTCAAGCAGCCATCTTGGCCACACCCCTACGTTGAGGGATAAACATTGCAAGACCCAAATGCATGAAGCCATTGGTCGAATTAGCAAAAGCTAAGATTTAAGTACATGCTGTAACTACATTAATACAGATGTAATGTAATGTAACTGGGTACTTACAATGCGTGCGGCTACTCCACAGAGTGTGCCGGCGCTGAAAAGACCACGAGACAGACAGTAAGCACACCAAGCAGGTAGGCCTAGATCTCATGTTGGAATAGCCAGGTTTTTAATTTCCTCCTAAAGGTGAGGAAAATCCTGCACCTGTCTAAGAGAGAGTGGCAAGCTATTTCATAGATGCCACCACTGAAAGGATCGACCACCCATACAGGAGAGGGAAAACTTTGGGATGCTGTACTGAGGACCTCAGAGTCCGTAGTGGGACATAGTGCTGAATCCTTTTTCTGATGTAAGGAGCCCCTGTAATATAGATACACAGCTAGTCATGTTATTTGTGTAAAAATTCTTGTGTTCAAAATATTTTATTGAATTTTTGTTCAAATACAACTAAAAGATAGACAGCACATAAAATATTATGATTAAGCAATAATACCTAAATAACATTGTATATCGTAAGCAAAATCATAGAAAAAATTATCTTAGGTAATGAGAAAATACATAATCCAAAAATACCAAAAGGGAGGATAGAAGGAGGGGGAGGGAAGGTACAAATATACCAATTGACGTAGAAAATGCAAACAGAGCTACTATATGCCATTATAAAACTAATCATATTAAGTACAAATCTGAATTAAAATTATTCATACAGCATTAAATGGATAAATATTCATCAACAGGTAACCAAAAAGATTGATAAGAGAAAAAATTATGAGTGATCCCCTTCATAGATAATTGAGCACCTCTTCTGGAAAGAATAACCCATGACCACCAAGCATTAACAGATAATACAGAGACATCTTTCCAACAAAAAGTAATGGATTTTAAAGCAGCCGAAATAAGAAAATTAAAAAGTTTACTCTCTAAATCATGTATGTTTTGTGGAAGAATGGCAGATTTACAGATTATTAACTGATAGGAAAGATCAAGTTGAAATTTAAAAGTCTTCTTAATGATATCCCAAACTTCAGACCAAAATTTAAAAACCAAAGGACAATCAAAAAGCATGTGTTGTAATGAGCCAGGGTGTGATTTACAATGCCAACAATCAGGAGAGGGGAGAAGTTTAGCTTGGAACAAACGTGATGGAGTCCATATACGATTATAAAGGATATAAGAATTAGTTTGGTAGATTGAAACAGGCAACCACCCAGATATACTATTAAGCCAAATATCTTTCCATGTGTCAGTGGACAAGGAAAGTGAAAGTTCATTATTCCAAAAAGTGGAAATCATCTCTATATTGCTACCTAGAGTATCAGATAATTTTTTATATAAAATAGAAACCCCATGAGATGATTTTGAAACTGTTTGAATATAAATTGCTAAGTCAACTGTAACATTAGAGGGGATGGCATTAGGAAAGGAGTCTAAAATTGAATTGCACAAATATTGATACTTAATAAGATCAGATTTAAATAAACCAAAACTTGTTTGCAATGTTTCAAAATAAATAAACGTATTATTAGAATAAACATCTTTAAGATAAAAAATGCCAGCCTTAATCCATGAAAACCAGAAATTAACATTCCCGTTCAATTTAATAACATTACTATACCATAAAGATAATTCAACAGTGTTATTCATGGGAAAAAGAAAAATTAAGTCAAGATCATTAAATAACATTTTAGTGGATTTAATAATAACTGACTTTTGAATAAATGGGGCATTATTATGCATGGACACCAAAGTAGGTAAAGGAAATGGATTCGTAATTGATTTCTCAATACGGAACCACGTAGGAGAATTATTTAAAAAGGAGCAATTAAACCATAATGAACTTTGTTTTAAAATAAAAGCTTTATGATAAAGAAAAAAGTCCGGGATACCAAATCCAGCATTACGTTTAGGAACTTTTAAGTTTTTTATACGCAATACGAGGAGGTTTGTTGTTCCATAAAAACTTTGACAAAAGTTTATCAACATCTTTATAAAACTTTAATGGAAATTGAGTAGGAACCATGGCAAGGGTATAGAATATTTTAGGAGCTATAGTCATTTTAAGAGAATCCATCCTACCCCACCATGAAAGATGTAATGCTGACCATTTAGACGTTTTGTCTTTAATATAGTTTAGGATGAAATCACAATTTAGATTGATTGTCGATTTTATGGAAGAGGAAAATAAAATTCCAAGATATTTTATCTTATTCTTTTGCCAAATAATTTCCTGCATGGGGAGCATATCAGGAGTGCAATAAACATTTAAGGGAAAAAATTAAGTTTTATTAGTATTTAAAGTGTATCCAGAAACTGCAGAATACCTTGTAATAATATCCATTAATGAGGGAAAAGAAGATATAGGGTCACTAAAAAATAAAAGCACATCATCCGCATAGGCAAGGGTTTTAACAGTAACATCCTTTTTTGATAAACAAGTTTTTATTGTTTTCGACAACACAACAGAGAAAACTTTTGGACCCTGTGAACCACCACCCCACAGTCATACATTAGAAGGAGCACCACAAAACCACTCTCCCCCCGAAACCCTCCCCCAACCGCCAAGTCGCCCTATGAAGGTACGTTGCCCAGCCATTTCCCCCAGACCTTTCGATATTTCTTGGGGCAGCCCCGCGCCTGGTAAAGAGTCCGCTCCTGCGCCGCACACCAGTCCACCCCTGCGCCCCATTTGGCTAAGCTGGGCGGCTGCGGCTGTTTCCATGCCGCTGCAATGTCTCGTTTAGCCACCATTAAAGCAGTCATAAGGAACAGCTGTTCCGGGCGTGTGCCATCTAAGCCGTCAGTGATGCCCAGTAGGGAATGTTTAGGTTCATGTGGCACCTCCCACCCCAGGACCTCCGTAAGTTCAGACTCGACGCCCCTCCAATATCCCTCCAACTCCACGCAAGACCACACCATGTGGAGGAAATCAGCCGGCTCAGAGCCACAGCGGGGACAGGTCGTGTCAGTGGAGAGGCCCGCTCGGTGGAGGCGGGCCGGCGTAAGATAAGCAGTGTGAAGGTAGTAAACCTGGATAAGCCGCAGTCTGGCGGAGGCCGTCACTAAGCGGGGAGCCATAAGGGCGTCCCGCCAATCAGCCTCATCCAGGGGCCCCACCCAGCCCTCCCATCGTTCCTTAAGGCCCTCCAGGGATGTGGGGGTGCAATTGACAAGGGAGCGATAAATCCTGGAGATGCCCCCCCTCCCTAAATTGCCCAGCATGACGTGAGCCTCCGTGGGGCTGTGGTCCGGCAGCCGGACGTCTAGCATATGTGCGTATGGCATGTCGCAATTGGAGGTAGCGGTAGAATTGGGAGGAGTGGAGGGAGAAGCGCTCCTGCAGCTCCGAATAAGAACACATTCGCCCTCCCCGCCAAACGTCTCCCAGCTGGGAAATACCGTGGAGGTCCCAAGAGTTAAAGCCCTCCAGATCCGCGACCTCCCGCAGCCATGTCCCGTGCCACAGAGGAGTGACCCGGGTCAGCCTCCCAATCCATCGGGTGTGACGGAGCACCACCTGCCAGGCCAGGAATATAGCTCTGGTGATATCCGGGCAAGAGGCAGGGATGGGGGCACCATACAGACGGTCCAGAATGCCGGAGAAGCCCAGCTCCCCAAGTTCCACCCTATAGGCCGGGTCGGACCATCCCCCCCCAAACCAGTCGTGAATGACCAGGAGGCGGGTGGCTAGATAATAGAGGTAGAGATTAGACATGCCCAGGCCCCCATCGAAGGTGGGCAGGTGACATGTCGACAGAGCCAACCTGGGCCTCCCACCCCCCCCAGAGAAATCTCGTCGCCATCCCATCTAGTTCACGGAACCAAGGCCGCGGAAAGGAAAGGGGGGTATTTTGCAGCACATACATGAACCGGGGGAGAATCATCATCTTGTAGAGGGCCACCCGCCCCAGCGGGTTAAGGGGCAGCTGGTGCCATCTCGCCAAGTCTGCCTTACCTTTCTTGACCAGGGGGGTCACGTTGAGCGCCCAACTCAGCTCCGGGAGGAGGGAGACCCAGATGCCCAAATATTTAAAGGCCAACCGGCAGAGGGGGATGGTCCTCTGCCAATCAAAACAGTCCCGGGAGGGGTGCAAGGGAACCAAAACCGACTTCCTCGAATTCAGGGACAGACCAGACGCCCGGCCAAAACGACCCAAGATGGACAATGCACGAGGTCCAGAATGCGCCGGGTCGCCAAGATACAGCAGGACGTCGTCCACGTAGAGGGCGATTTTATCAGCCTCAATGCCCGGCCATTCCCAGCCTTGAAGGAGATGGTCACTTCTGATCAGTGCCGCGAGGGGCTCCATCGCGAGCGTGATGAGAAGGGGTGACAGCGGGCACCCCTGCTGCGTCCCCCGGCCGATCCAAAAAGGCCCTGACAGCACTCCGTTAACCAAGACCCTGGCACGGGGCCGGGCATACAGGACCCGCACCATCCCCATGAACTTAGGGCCAAACCCCATATGGGCCAGGATGTCAAATAGGTATGGCCACCCCACCGAGTCGAAAGCCTTTTCGAAGTCAGCAAGGAGGAGGGCGAGGTATGGAGTCAGGCGGTGGCGGTGAGCCAGGGCCACGTGGAGGCGGCGAAGACAGTGGCGAGTGCCCCGCGCTGGCATGAAGCCGCATTGGTCCGGGTGGACCAGAGTCGACAAAAAGGGCCGAAGCCGCTGGGCCAGGATCGCCGCGTAAAGCTTCACATCAGTGTTAATAAGCGAAATCGGTCGGTAAGCTGCTCTGTCGGTGGACGGCAGCGTAGATTTAGGCAAAACCACAATGGTGGCCAAGTCCGCCTCTAAGGGGAAAGAGCCCTTCTCGATCGCCTCCGCATAGTGGTCCCGCAGCCGCGGGACCAGGCTGTCCCTATATGCGGCATAGAATTCCTGGGGGAGGCCGTCGGGTCCCGGGGTCTTCCCCGCGGACGTACGCCCTATCGCGTCCCCAATTTCCTCAAGGGAAATGGGAGTTTCCAGGCCCTCCCATTCGTCTGGTCGAAGCCGAGCGAGGTGCACGTCACTGGACGCGAGCAGAGTGGCCTGCGAAAGATCCGGTGCCCGAGCCCGGTAGAGCTGGGAATAGAATTGGGCGAAAGCAGCCGCTATCTCCACGGAAGAGGAATGGAGCACGCCCTCGGAATCGGTGATCGCCGGAATGATGCGCGATGTCCTGGGATAGGTGGCCAGGCGGTGCAACAGCGTGCCGTTTTTGTCACCCCAGCCGTACACCCGTGCCAGCGAAGACTGCCAGAGAAGCTTGGCCGCCTCAAGGGAGCGCTGCCGAATCTCCTCACGAAGGAGGCGCAGCTGCCGGTCCACAGCCGGGTCGTCGAGCTCAGCGAGAGACCGTTCCAACCGCAGCGCCGGCAGTGAGCTGCCGCAGCCGCGTCTGGTGGTGTCGCACCACGTGCGCCTTAGCTGCGCCTCTGATGGTCGCCTTGCAGGCCTCCCACAGGGTGCCCGCCGAGGAGACCGATCCCACGTTGGTGCTGGGTAAGCTCCGTGCCCATGCCTTACGTAGCGTCCTATCCTGGAGGAACCAAGCGTTAAAGCGCCACATCGGCCGGGCCGTGGGAGGCGGAGGGCCCAGACCCAGGACGACCGGAGAGTGGTCCGAAATCCCCCTGGGGATATCTTGGATGCCCCCACAGGCGGCAGGGGGGACAAAAATCATGTCAATATGCGCATGAGAGTGGTGAGCGGCCGAGGTGTGGGTGAACTGGCGTGCGTGAGGGTGCCAGGTCCTCCAGGCGTCGCAGACGAGTCCAGCTGAGGGGCCAAGACAGCGTGAAAGTCCCCCCCAAGCACGACATCGCCCAACGGGAGGGCATCCAACAGAGAATCCGCGCGGGATAACGCCTGCGACAAGCCAGCAGGTGGCGCATAGAACAACAGGAAGCTGGTCGGCCTACCGTCGAGTGTGCCGCAAACAGCAAGCCCGGTTCCCTGAAGGTCGTGGATCACCCGTGTGAGGACAAAGGGGAGGGAGCGTCGCAACAGGACGGCCACCCCGCGGGAGCCATGAGAAAAGCCAGAGTGCCACACCCGGTCATACCCGTAGCGGGCTAAAAAGGGACACCTCTCACCAAGAAGATGGGTTTCCTGAAGCAGGAGCACATCGGCCCCCATTCGCTGGGCGTACTTGAGGACCGCAGCGTGTTTAAGCCGATCCAGCAGGCCGTTGACATTCCAGGATAGGATGCGCAGCTGAGCCTTGGGGGCTAAGTCTTCCATGGGAACAGTGGGCGGGAATCGCAGCAGGGGCGAGACACCCAGGGGGGCGACGGTGGGACACCGAGCAGCAGGGACGCGCGGGGAAGGGACAAGGTTCATGGAAGCGCCCCGGGGAGCATGAATGATCTATTAGGGGGAACCAAGGAAGGCCAGCAGAGAGCGGGCTCTGGCAGAGCGCATGTAAGAGTCAGGGGGAAGCCACGCAGTGGCGCTCGCAAGAAGCTGTTGTGTGATGGGCCCAAGAAAAACCAAACCTGAACTAAAAGAAACACCCTCCCTAGGAGGAACAACCGACAAGACCCGCCTCCCGACCCCCCACCCCCCACCCTACACTTCGAAAACGGAAGCATCTGTCGCCCGAAAAACTACAAAGCCCCAAGCAGAGGCGCTCGGGTGTAAAGAGCGTGGTGGACCCCTCCTGAAGTACGGATGGAATGGTGCTGTCCTAGGTAACTACACCAGAGCGGATAGCCGCCAAAGCCAAGTCTGAGATTGAGGCCCGTGCAGCGGGACCAGGCCGTCGAATCCTCCGCCGAGACAGAGGACAAACAAAAGTCACTTCAAATGGCTGGGCTGCGGGAGAGGTCGGAGAGGTCTGTGTGCAGGGGGAGGGGAGTCGGGGACGGTTCAGGCAAAGGCGATGAGCGGAGGCGAGAGCCCCCAGCCACCTGTGAAGAAGTCCCAGATGAGGCGGATGAGTCCCTTGGTCTCCTCCCCGACATACTCACGGATCGAGGCCCCTTCGCCGCCCCGCCGTGGGGTCACCGGGACTGAGTGCGCCGCCTGCGCCGTGGGCGCGGGAGTCGAGCTGTGTCCTGAGCCGTGAGCCACTGGGTTGGCGACCCCCGCCCGGGCTGGCGCAACGGCCGTTCCTCGGTGAGCCATGTCCACGCCGCCCGGGGAATGTCAAAGAATAATGTCTTGCTCTGGAAGATGACGCGGAGGCGCGCAGGGAACTGGAGTTGGTAGCTGAGGCCCAGGGAGCGCATCTTGTGTTTCACCTCCATGTACGAACGGCGCTGTTCCTGGACCTCGCGGGTGTAGTCCGGGAAGACCATGATGGGATGGTTGTTAAAGATCAGGGGGGCTTGCAACCACGCTTCCTTCAGGATAGCGTCCCTGTCTCTAAAGTTGAGGATCCGCAGGATGAAGGGGCACGGGGGGGCCACCACCGGGGGCCTGGCCGCCAACGACCGGTGCGCCCTCTCCACCACAAACCAGGTGGACAAGCTGGCCGCCGGCATCCAAGATTTGAACCACTTCTCCCAAAAATCATCAGTGCAGCCAGACTCGACCCCCTCCGGAAAGCCCACCAGGCGGAGGTTATTGCGGCGGGCCCGGTTTTTGGCATCTTCCGCCCGTCGATGCAGCTCCTGAGGGTGGGTCGTGAGCTCCCTGACTTGGTCTTGGAGCTGCCGGATGTCATCCTCTGCCGTCGAAATACGGGATTCCGCCTCCGTGATACGGGCTGTGGCGTTGCGGAGGTCCTGTCGCAAGAGCGCGACGTCCACCTTCACCTCCCCAACCATCCCCTCCAGGGATGCGCGGGAGGCGTTGATGGCCAGCAGGATGGCAGCGAGGTCTGTGCCAGGAGCCGACGCCGTCTCACCGCCCGTGCCCGGGGGGTCCGGGGTCGTAAAGCGGTCGATTGTGGTCTGGTGGGACGTGGTCTTCGACTTGGCGCCCCTGTCCTTGCCCATGATGGCGCTCGGGGTGGGTACACCAGCGTCCGGGCTCAGCAAGGCAAATCGGTGGCCAGCCGCGCCCCTCCGCCAATCGACCGGCCGGCGGGAGACCAGGGACTGGAGGGGCCAGAAGAAAGGGAGTGCAAAGGCACCGCCGTCCCCAGGCGGGGGGAGGCCAGGAAGCCACCGGAGACACCACACCCCCACTCCGGGCCAGGCCGCCCCCTCACCTCACCAGAGCCGCTTCGGTGCGGACCACCCCGCAGGCGTCCTCAGTCCAGGCACAGTCCCGGGGCCTTCTCGCTGCAGCCCCTCACCTTAGGTCCACTGGTGCGCTCGATGCAGCAGGTCAGCTGGCAGATGCCCCCGGGTCCGGTCAGCGGCCGGGGGGGAACAGAAAAGAGCGCCGTCTGCCCATCCGCGGCGAGGCCCCACCGGCAGGGAGGGAGGGGATCCGAGGCCACAGACAGGAATGGGTTCCCACGCCGGCTGCGGAGGCCCGTGGCAGCTGGGCTCCGCCGCTCCCCACGGTGGATCCCACCACACAGCTTTCCAAAGGGCCGCCGCCCGGTCACCGCCGGTACCGGTCCGCAGCGGAGGTGTGAAGATACACAGGAGCCGGTCCCAGCGCGGCCCACACAGGCTCAGCTCACCCGCTCCCGGCCGTCGTGGGCCTCCGCAGGTCCAGGGGGCACCCCACGGCTCCAGAAACAGCACCCTGCCGGGTCACCAGTGGTTGGGGCAGCGTTGAGGCAGTGGTCAAGCAGGCATCTCAAGAGGCAGCCTTCCCGGGTCCCGCAATGGCCAGCCAGCCGCCACCGTCCACAAGGCCTGCGGCCCTCGTTGACGCCCCGGGGCTCGCGCAACTGCCAGCGCCGGCCGCAGAACCAGCCCGCCACGTCCCCAGCAGCCTCGTAACCAGGGGCAGCAGAGCTCAGCCCGGGGAGCAGGGAAGCAGCCGAAAGTCGCACCGAGTGTGGTGCCTTGGTCCCGCTGCCAGTAGAGACCTCCGGATCGCTGCTAGGACAGCGGGGGACGGAGAAATGCCGGATGAGAGGGGTCAGGCATCAGGAGCCTCACAGAGGGGCGGCCAGCTTGACCAGCGTCACCTAGCGCTCTCTAACAGTAACATCCTTAATAGTGATTCCTTTAATATGGTCACAATTTCTGATTAGGTTAAGAAAAGGTTCAATGCCAATTAAAAATAAGAGGGGAGAAAGAGGACAATCTTGTCTTGTACCTCTAAAAAGCGAAAATTGAGTTGAAATTTGGCCATTAATAAATAGACGAGCAGTAGGGGCAAAATATAAAGCTGAAATCATACGAATAAAGGTATCTCCAAAATTAAATGAGGACAACGTATGGAATAAAAATTGCCAATGAAGTTTATCGAATGCTTTTTCAGCATCTAAGGCTAAAATTCCAGATGGCATCGATAACGTGGGGCTTTGTTCAATAATATATAGCAAAGTTCTCGTATTATTAGCAGAGTATCTATTCTTCATAAAACCAGATTGGTCAGGGTGTATAATAGAATCTAATATGGGGCCCAATCTAGTAGCAAGTATTTTAGCATATAATTTACAGTCTTGGTTAATTAAAGATATGGGACGATAATTAGACACTCTGGTGGGATCTTTATCTGGTTTTGGAAGTACTATAATTAAAGCTTCTGTAAAAGAACCAGAAGTAGTTCCAGTGGATCCAAAAAACGTAAAAAGTTGATGCAACAATGGTAAAAGGTGTGACTGAAATTCTTTGTAGAATTCCGCAGGGATCCCATCAGGACCCGGAGATTTTTTCTTTTTAAGAGATTTTATATCTGATAGGATTTCATCTTTGGTAATAGGTGCATCAAGTCTAGTTTGATTAGATTGTGAAATCTTGGGTAATTTACATGATTTTAAAAAGGAGTCCATTAAGGAAACCTCCAGAAAATCTGGTTTATTATATAATGCCGAGTAGAAATTCATAAATTCATTAACAATTTCATTGAGAGAGAGAGCAATATTACCATGAGGACCAAGAATTGAGTTGATTTGAGTTTTATCTTTTTTTATGCGCAAATAATTAGCTAATAGTTTACCGGATCTATTGGCATTAAAACTAAATCTAGCTTTAGCATTAGAAATTTGAATACCAGCCCTTTTACTAAGGATTGAATTAAATTCATAGCGCAATTTTGTAGTTTAAATTTATATTGAGGATTGTTGGATGTAATAAAAAGTCGTTCAAATTTCGCAATTTGTTTTTGTAAGTTTTGCACAGTAGCATGAAAGGTTTTATTTTCATGGGCCATAATAGATATTGTGACGCCCCTAATATAAGCTTTGAAAGCATCCCATCTATTTATCATAGAAGTAGACCCTTCAGGATTAAGTATACAATATTCTTGAATAGCAGCTAAAAGTTTGGGCTTGTTATACTCATTCAAAATTACACCAGTGTTCATTCGCCATCTAGATTGTTTCGTAAAAGTTGACTCCAAGTTCAAAACCAAAGAAATCATCGCATATTACCAATATGAGGAGCAGTTATTGAACCAATTAGGTGCCTGGAAACCAATAAACAATCAATTCTAGAATGGGAATTATGAGGGTTTGAAAAGAATGTGTAACATTTTTCTGTAGGAAAATGTAACCTCCAAATGTCAACTAATTTAGTGGTTTGAATAAATGATTTGAAAGCAAAATATACCTTAGAAGGGCGAAACTTGGTAAGAGATGATCTATCTAACAAGGGGTCAAAGATGACATTAAAATCACCTCCGACAATTAAAGGAACATTACCAATCTTTAGAACCTCTGTTGTAAGATTAGACCAAAAAATATGATCATCTGCGGTAGGACCATAAACATTTAATAAATATAGAGCTGAGTCATGAACTTTAATTTTAACGAGTATATATCTACCATCCTTATGAGATGATTTACTCAAAATTTGACAGTGTAATTTTTTTGCAAAGAGAATAGCTACACCATTTTTTTTTACCGTTGGCAGGAGAAGAGACAATAGCATCTACCCATTTTTTCTGCATATAATCTAAAATGTTATCATCTATATGAGTCTCTTGTATAAAACAATCATCAGCTTTGCAACAACCAAGGTAATCTAAAATGTTTGAACTGGATGGCACAATCCTTTAACATTTAATGAAATTACTTTAATATCATGGATATTAGCCATAACAGAAGAAAAGAGAAAAGAATACAAGAAGTGAAGGATAAAAGAGGATCAAGAAAATGAGAAACAGGTAGCTCCATAGACAGAAGAAGGAAAGGAAAAAATGAAAAAACATAGAAAAAATGACAAACAGAAGACATAAATGTGAAATGTGAAATGCACACACGCTGTACAAGCATGACCGAAACCGCTGGAGCCCAATAAAGAGAAACTTCATAACTGTGTCAGAAGAAAAAACATAACTGGCAAAAATCAAGTAGCAGAGTCATTGGTATCCATAGAGTGCAGAGACTGCTGATCCAAAAAATGCTTCAAATCTTCTGGACGTTGAAAAGATTTCGAAAGAGGAGGAGCCTAGCGCGCAACCAAGATGGCCGCGTAGGTGCGAGGCTCCCGAGGACCTCCGCAACCTCCTACGTCTATCCTGAATTCATCCTGCCTCGGTTGAGGGGACTGTGTTGGTGAGCCTGAGCTGAGGTGGTACCCGTTTTCTGTTCTCAAATCGGACCTCGGGTGCCGGAGTGAGCACCGATTGAAGTTTGCGGCCTTCTCCTCGCCGGACCCCGGATTTGCGTTGGGGTGTGACCCAGTGACAAAGTGAACAACAACGGCGGGCCGGGCCTGGCGAGTTGCGTACCCCGCACTTTCGCTTTCGCTTTCGCACCGTCTCTGCAAGTGTGATCGCGGAGCTTTTTGTGTTGGTGTGGCCTCGCTGGGGGACCCTGCCTGCCTGCCGGCTGTGACCCACCCCGCCGATCTGGGGTGGCCCCCCCGGAGCTCGTGGCCCTGATTGCCTGCCCTCTATGGCGTTGCTGGTGCGATTGTGGGACCAGCGGCGATGGCCACGAAACAAGATGGAGATCGGTCAAAGGCCAAGTCGACCCGGCGTGGCACTGTCCATCAGGCCAACAGCATGGACCGCTATACCCTCCAGAGGGGATCTCCCGGCGGACCGCACAAGTCCCCTGAGGGCCCTTCTGATGCCCTGGACTTGCCCACGGATCTGACTCTCCACGACGTCATGGGCGCCATTTCCGAGATGAAGGCCTCGGTGGGCCAGCGGTTCGACACCCTGGCACAGAAGATCGACGCGGTCCTTGTGGATGTTGGCCTGGTGAGGGCCGATCTTTCCAAGACCAACGACCGAGTTGATTCTTTGGCCCAAACAGCATCGGGCCTTACGACTGAGGTGGCGGCACTACAAACGGAGGTGCGCCGGCTCACTCAGGCGAGTGCACTTATGGATCGGCGCCTTGAGGATTCCGAGAGTCGGGCCCGGAGGAACAACATCCGCATCATCGGAGTACCCGAGGGATGGGAGGAAGCGGCGGTGGATCTATTTGTGGAGGACCTGATCGCTACCCATCTCCAGCCTCGGGGACTGAGTAAATTTTTTGCCGTGGGGAGGGCCCACAGAGTTCCCGGGGGAAGGCCGAAGGTCGGAGCCCCTCCGCGACCTCTCATTGCCCGGATTTTTAACTTTCGGGACAGAGACGCGATCCTGCAAGCCTCCAGACTACACGGGCCGGTTCAGCTGGAAAATATGGAGGTGAACTTTTACCCTGATTTCACCCAAGCGGTCCAGAAGCAGAGACTGAACTTCCTGGGCGTCAAACGCCGACTTTGGGACCTGAACTTAAAATACGCCATGCTCTTCCCGGCCAAGCTGCGAGTGGAGGTGGATGGTCGCACGCACTTTTTTGATCGTCCCGAAGCGGCCGGGGACTGGCTGGATACTCTGTCTGGGGATCGTGATCGGGATGGCGGGGGGGGTGGCGGGAGAAGACGGCCCACTGGATCGGGACTGAGGGGTCAATATTGGGCCTCACTCTGGACGAATACGATGCTATTTTCGATCAAGCGTCTGTCTTTGTACATTCCCCTCCCATGGAGGTTGTGTGGGGTCTAGGAGGGGTACTCTTTCCTCCTCTAGGGGGTCTAGCTAGTTTCATTCTATAGGGGCGACAGGCACACTGCAAGTTGGGGGGGCTGTCCGGGCTCATGCAGGGGTGCAGGGAGGGGGGAGTTTTGTTGGAGTGGGTGGGTTGGGGTGGGTTGGGGTGGGTTGTTGTTCGTTTACACCACAAGGCAAACGTATCATTGTGTTATCTTTACAGTGCTCTCTGGGGGACGAGTGATGACTTCTGTTTATGATGGGGGGTAGGGGACTGAGTTTGTTGTCCTGGAATGTTAATGGACTGGGGGACAGGATAAAGCGAGGTGTGGTCCTGCAGTTCTTGAAGCGAATTTCGCCCGATATAGTTTTTCTGCAGGAGACGCACCTCATTGGCAACTCCTTTTGCGCTATGAATCGACGGGGCTACCGCCTTGTGGCCCATTCGGGCTTCACGTCTGGTTCAAGGGGTGTGGGCATTATGGTTAAAAACTCGCTCCCGTTGGAGATTGATGAGGTGCGCCATGACGATAGGGGACGTTACACGGTTTTGGTGGGCAGAATGGAGGGCAGAGTGGTCGTTTTTGTGTCAGTGTATGTCCCACCTTTGCGGACCTGGGGCGCCTCCTCCTTGGCCTTCCGGAGGGGATTCTAGTGGTGGGGGGGATTTTAATGCTGTAGTTTCCGGAACTGTGGATCGTCACCCCCCTAGGGATCTCCCCCGGGCCCAAGCGTGGTTATCTGGCCTCTTGGATACCCTGGGGCTGGTGGATTGTTGGCGTTTAAAACATCCCACGCAGCTACAGTGCACCTTCCATTCAGGGGCTCATGGTAGTCTCTCACGGCTAGATTATGTCCTGGTCCCAGCGGCTTATGTGGGGAGGGTGGGAGAGGTGCGCCATTTGGCACAGGGTATTTCGGACCACTCCCCGCTCTTGTTGCACTTTGATATTTTGCCGAGGGGAGAGGGTAGGGTGGTCCCGATCCATCCCTGGTACCTGCGTGACCCCACCATTCGCGCAGAGCTGATTAAATCCCTTAAGCGCTATTTTGACGGGAATGTGGGGTCTGTGTCATCGGCGGTCTCACTGTGGGAGGCGTTTAAGACAGTACTCCGAGGAGAGGCCCTGTCCCTTATTTCCCACTCCCGGAGGCGCGAGCGGGAGGAGGTGACCCGTGTTGAAGCTGAGATAACCGAGTTGGAGGGTGATCTAGAAGGTGGGGTGACGGATGACAAACTACATGTTCTCCAACTCAAGCAAGCGGCCTATAAGGCCCTCGTCACGGAGGCGGCCAGGGGCCTCAGTAGAGAGCAACAGGGGAGACTGTATGATGTGGGTGATAAGGCTGATAAATTGATTGCGTGGCTGGACAAAAAGGAGAGAGCGAGTCGAGTTGTCCCGTTGATTGAGAAAACGAATGGTGTGTGTGTCACTGAACCAGAGGAAATTGTCTCCTGCTTCGCGGACTATTTCCATGGGGTGTATTCCCCGGTGTCTTCCCGCTCTGAAGAGGATTCCCATGCCCTGCTCAGAGATATCGCGCTGCCTTCCCTTTCGGAGGAGGACAGAGTGTCGTTGGACGCCGCTCCAACCTCCGAAGAAATTGCCCTCGCCATACGCTCGGTCGCTTCCGGCAAGGCCATGGGTCCTAATGGTCTTCCCATCGAGTTGTATAAACTGCGACCGGATACGCTGGCGCCGCATCTCCGTGCTATGTTCCTTGCGGCCCACTCGGTGGGTTCCCTCCCGCTAGACCAGCGTCTGGCTACCATCGTGGTTATCCACAAGGAGGGGAGGCCACGGGACCGGGTCACGTCCTATCGACCCATTTCGTTATTGAATGCGGAGCCCAAAATTCTTGCCAAGGTGTTGGCCAATCGGCTGGTCGGCGTAGTGTGTGACTTGGTCCACCAGGACCAGTCCGGCTTTATTCCCCATCGCAACACAGCGCTTAACCTGCGGCGTTTGCATGGGGTGCTCGCACGTGTCCCGTTCATACGGGAGCCGGCCATCTTGGCGTCCTTGGACGCCACTATGGCGTTTGACACACTTGAATGGCCATATATTTGGGCGACGCTCGCGAAATTTGGGTTTGGCCCAGGGTTTATTAGCTGGGTTAAATTGTTGTACTCTGGCCCACTGGCGCAGGTGGTTGTGAACGGTAGAGTGTCGGCTCCGTTTGAGTTGGGCAGGGGCACGCGGCAGGGCTGCCCGTTATCGCCGCTCCTTTTTGCGCTTGCCTTGGAGCCCCTGGCGGAGTGGCTGCGGTGGGAACCTTCTATTCGTGGTCTCCGCTGGACCCCCGAGTATGAGGACCGCGTATCTCTATACGCTGACGATATTCTCCTGTACCTGGCTTCCCCACGTAAATCACTGATAGTACTGGTTGATGTATTGCATTCATTTGGTCGTAACTCCGGCCTTGTCATCAACTGGGCTAAATCGTGCGTGTATGTTCTCTCTGGGGAGGCTCCTATCCTTCCGCGGGGCTGTCCTATCCAGATCGCCCCGCAGGGATTTAGGTACCTGGGTCTCTTCATTACCCTGGACGCGGAGGCCCGGTATGATCGGAACTTGCTTCCCCCCCTCCAGCGTCTGAAGGAGGATGTCGCGCGTTGGCGGCATTTGCCGCTCTCGCAGCTCGGCCGGGCGGCATTGTTTAAGATGATGTCGCTGCCGCGTTTCCTGTACGCTCTGCAGAATACAATGGACCTCGTCCTGGCGCGCTACTTCCGCGAGGTGGAGAGTTTGCAACGCCGCCTGTTCTGGGACGGGAGACCGCGTATCGCCCTGGCGAAGCTGACGCTCCCGTGGTATGACGGGGGGATTGCCCTCCCGGATATTAAACGGTATTATTGGGCCTCCCAGCTGGCTGCGATTAATCACGGCCTATACTGGCCCGCCCTAAACCCGGCCTTTGAAATGGACAAGATGCTACTGCCGGGTGGTGACTATAATCGAGCGCTCTACTCCGGCTCGATCGACGCACGCCTGACGGGCCCCACGCGTGTCATGGTACGAGTGTGGCACGCGGCTAATGTAGCGATGGGGTGGAAGGATCGTTTGACCTGGGCGTCACCACTATACGCATCTGAGCAGTTGGGCTCCCTGTGGACCTCGAAGGGCTTCGAGAAGTGGGACATGATAGGCATCAGCAGGGTGGGGGATCTCTGGACGAGTACTTTCGGTATATGCAGATCCGTCATGCACTATGCTCCGCCTTCCCGGACGTCGCCTCCATCCCGGAGTACTCCCCTCTGGAGGATAGAGTGCTGGATGGACATGTACCGGAAAGCACGATCTCATTAATCTATAAAAAACTGATTAATGACCGCTCGGGATTGCTGACTAATCTTCGTGAGGCTTGGGTTGCCGATGGATTGGAGCTGGACGACGAGGACTGGGTCTCTGCGGTGGCCTCCCCGAAAGAGGTGGCCATACCGGCCCGCCTTCGCTTCGTCCAGCTCAAGATACTCCATAGGGTCTACATAACGGGGCCAAGGCTATTGCGTATGGGCTATGCTGTGGACGGGTTGTGTAAGCGTGGGTGTGGTTCTTTGGGGACCTTTCTTCATATTTTGTGGGAATGCCCAGAGGTGGAGCGATTCTGGCGTGGTGTGTATGAGGTCCTGCGGGTGGTTACGCGTGTGTCGCTACTGCCCGAAGCGAGGAGATGCTTGTTGAACGTGTGGGAACCAACCGACTACTCGGCGCCACAGACGTGGTGGGTGACTCTGGGATATATGGTGGCCAAGCGCGATATTGCTCAACTGTGGGGTTCCCAGAGGTCCCCGACTGTTTCGGCCTGGAAGGAAAATATGGACTGGTGCATGTTTCGGGAAAAGGTGGTGTATGTAGCCAGAGGTAAGCCTGGGACATGGGTGAAAGTATGGGGCCCCTGGAACGCCTACCGCGGGGGAATCTGTGCCCCGCCGTTATTGCCTGATCCATCGCCTGCCCCGTCCCCTTAGC
Source organism: Triturus cristatus (assembly GCF_964204655.1). Classification (NCBI taxonomy): domain Eukaryota; kingdom Metazoa; phylum Chordata; class Amphibia; order Caudata; family Salamandridae; genus Triturus; species Triturus cristatus. Next base: position 968,195,470 of record NC_140589.1, read on the forward strand.
CGGTTTAGCTCTCCAGTACCGGGCACGGAGTCCACCCAGTCCCTGTCCTGACCTTCTCCCCCCCTTGATACTCCTATGGATCGGTAGGGTCCCCCTTCTAGGGGAGCACATGCTGCTGTTTTCGATTGTGGGTTGCCTTGTGGTTTGATTTTTTGTTGTTATTTATGTTAAAAAGAAACCGTTATGTGGGGGCCGGATGGTGTGGCCATCAACGCTGCTAACTCCTGTACGTTTCCCTTTGCCGCAGCATGCGTTCTACTGTGTGTATCATATGCTCCTCTTGTTTGCTAGCGGCCGGCCTGAAGGTTGTAGGCCCATCTTTGTATATTCTTTGAACTTTGTAATAAACGGTTTCAAAAAAAAATTTAAAAAAAATAATAAAAGATTTCGAAAAATTATCTTTCCAAATGCGCATCGTCGATGGATCAAAAAGACCATATTTATAGCCTAAACTGCGAAGTTGCGGGCGAAGAGCCGTGAATTCTTTGCGAATTGAAACAGTTTCTTTGGCATAGTCTTGATGAATAACTATTTTATTCCCATTAACCATCAAAGAAGGGATTTCTCTAGCTGCTTTTCTGATTAAAACCAAATGGTGGTGTCGAAGAACTTTAAAAATCATTTGTCGCGGTTTTGTATCTTGAGGGTTCCTGTGTGAGGGAGTCCTGTGGGCTTTATCAATTTCAAACTTTTCTGAGAATTTAATTTGTAGAAGACCAGGTAATAAATTCTCCAAATATAATCTACAGTTATCCCCCTCAACATTTTCAGGAAGATTAAATATGCGTAAATTATATTGTCTGTTACGATTCTCCAAATCCAATAATGTTGAGCACATAGGAGAAATTTTTGCCACCAGGGGAGTAAATGAGTCAAGTTTGACCTTATTATCGTTTATTTTGATGGTATTATCTGATATTTTCATTGAAAGGCTGGCCATATCTTTACGCACATTTTTTACTTCAGAGGCAATGGTATCTGTATTGACTCGAAGTGCCTGAATTTCCTCCAATATTAAAGACAGCGAAGGTTCAGAAGACTCCACTACTTTTGATTTAGCAGGAGGAGGTGAGATTTGCTGCCTCCTTTTATTAACTGAACTCTTATTCTCCATTTTAAAGTAAAAAGAGTCAAAAATATAATTGCAGACACAAAATAACGAAGGAGGAAATGAGAGCTGTGGAAAACACCAAGGAATGACTGGTGCAGCAGCTAAAATGGGCTGGGGGAGTGGTTAGGCCCAAGCCAGGCCTTTTCCTAGAAGCTTGCTCCGCCCCCTTGACTGAAAGCCTGGCTGTACCTGAAAGCTGTGCAGGGAGCAGGAACCAGGCAGCGATAAAACCAACTTCTGCCGTGCAGAAACGCTTGAATTTGCTCCACAGTGCAGGTGAGAGCTTTATAACCACAGCGACCTCCTCCAGGGCATTTTTCTGACAGGAATCGGCATTAAAATTGGCAAAAAGGGGCCGAAAACGCGCGTATACTTTCACGCGGCGGCCATCTTGGATCGCGCGCTCACGCGTCTCCATTTGTGTAAAAATTCTGATAGGTACTTGTTCCATTATACAGTAAATGTCGGATACCTTTACGTAAAGACATGAGCACATGAAGATTAATCAATGTTAATAAACAAATGTGTAAATATGTTTGAGAACTAAACATTGTTGTTATTGTAAAAGAAGCATTAGTGTACACACGTATATAAATGTTGAGGTTGCATGGGAAATGCACATGCTATATGGCTTTAAGTGTACTTCACTTAATTAGTCACATCATACCACATAAGTACATAAGGCCCTTAATAAACATTTATGTGGCCTAATACATTTTAATGAGGGTTGAGTCAAAATTGCACTGCTCCAGATCAGTTACTGAAAAAGTCAAAAGAGTTTGGGTAACTGGTGGGTTTCTACTGCTTACATGGCTTTCCTTGGGACAGATTGTGAGTCTCCATGTATAAAGTAACCTGGAGGTACCAAATCTGGCCAAGAGATCTCCAGTTTAGTGCACAGGTCGAATGCCAGTGTTTAACCTTCATTGCCTGGATAGAGTCTCATGTAGAACCTGATATCTCGAGACAAGGGTACAGTTTACTAGCGGGATCATTGGCTCGGACTCAATAGTCCATGCGATCAAGGCAGATAAGGTCTCTGGCACAGGATAGGGGCTCCTCTGTACGGAGAGTGCTTTCATCAGTGTAGGGAGCGCAAGCTCACTAGACATAGTACCAGAAGTGCTCACCTGCACTCAAAGATGATAGTCGAGGTAAATTGATACTACCGGCTGTGTTCTTCCTCATTCACAAGCTCTTCACACAGGACACCACCAGAGTCTGTAGACAAAGATAATTGGCGAATTAACACTGGTCACTGACTCCTTGTGCAGAGGGTGCTCCTAAACCTCGAGAAAATACTTCAGGTATGCAGGCAGACAGGAAGAACATTTCCAGCTTGTTACTTGCTTAAGGGAGATGGGTGACGTTTTGTTCTGTGTCCTGCAATACCCATACAGGTTGTGCAGGCCAATATTAAGGTCCAACTACTTCTCCTGCACTGGGCCAGGGTCCTAGAAGTAATTAACTTCTTTCAGTGGAGCTGGTCACAGTTTCAATTCCAATCAGTTGTGCTGCCAGCCCATTAGAGACATTGGGGCATATTACCAAGAAACGACGTTAACATTATCGCCGCTTTAGCGGCACAAAACTGCCGCTAAAGCGGTGATAATGGGCTTGATAATATGCCCTGGAGAATTCCCAGAGAAGCCCATGTTCCGGTGTGATCATGGGCTTCTATTGGAATTCTCCAGGGCATATTATCAAGCCCATTATCGCCTCTTTAGCTGCAGTTTTCTGCCGCTAAAGCGGCGATAATTTTAATGCCATGCTTGATAATATGACCCTACGTTGGCTTCAAAATATTTCTCTGAACCAAGGCATCCAGAACAGGTTTTAGCTGGAGCCGAATGTTCAGTCTCAGCAAAGTATTTGTGAGTTGTGTTTAAGATTCAAAGACCAGCACCTGAAAAATTCAGCAAAAAGGAAAACTTTGTGGAGGCAAAGTCAAAGGATGTCCAAACTGCAACGAAGAGCTCTTACCATTCGTTCTGAAAGTTACCAATCTTATGTTCTTAACTGCACTCTATCAGATTTACAAGCCTTTGCTTTACATTTTTTACCCATTATAAAATCAGGATTACAAGCCCCAGAGAGCAAATCAAACGTCTGGACTGGAAACACTACCCATGCATGGGCCTTGGAAATGTAAGACTTCTGCTGTATCCACATTAAGTAAGCTAACATCCTTGTACTCACCCTTAGGGCAGTCTGGAATAAAAACAGCAATCAAATTAGAAAATGTAGTGGAAGCAGTGCTTGAAATGGAAAAATAGAAGTGCAGGTACTCTGTACCAGAGTACCTGCTTGTTTCTGAAAAGTGCCGGTACTCTCCAATTAAAAGTATAGCCTTTCTCTTGAGAAGTGCCGGTACTCTCCCGCTCAAAATAAAAAAGTGCCGGTACTCCGTACCGGACAGTACCGGCCCACGCTGTATCCACTTTGTACCTGTCCCATCTAAATGGATTTTAGTGAAGGTGCATGAAAATTCTTTGTTCAGTAGACCCAGATCTCAAATCTGCAAAGTATACATCTTAAACGAAGAGTCACACATTTATTACTACGGTGTAAAAGTCAAATTCCAGTCATTTCCACACTGACTTAAAATTCAGATGATCTATCATCGTTTCCTGCCACACAGATTGCATACAATTACTTTAGAGATGGAAAACCACTACACGAATTGGCAAAAGGATTCTTCAGTATGAATTTACCTAACTGCACAATTTTAACTCCTTGCTTCCTGGTTTTGGAATAAAATATCTTTTTAAAGCAAATACACAATAAAAACGGCAAAAAACTGTGCATGAACACGTCCAGCCAGTAAAATGTTATTTATTGCCATTGTTGAAGGAGGGACTTCGTGGCCCACTCTAGAGCCACATTCAACAGTGGTAATAAATAGTATATTACATGATGCAGATCTGCATATATACTTTATATTATTCAATGGTAGTCACCACTGTGTAGCTTTGGTTTAGCTGCCCTTTCCATTGAAAAGCCATTTTTGGTTTAACTTTTGACCCGTACAAAGATCAGCACAAAATTTGGCAAGCTATTTTCCCATTTTAGCACCCATAGGAAATTTTGCTTGCGTCTACACTACGGCGAAAACCACAGAACAGATTTACCCCAAACTTGGCATGACAATAGCATGATTAAGTTGCTCATGAACTGATACTGAGTTCATTTTCCCAAATTACAACTAATAAAAATTCGCTGCATGTGGAGAGTAAGGGTACACATGCCCGTAGGAATGGGTGGTTTGATTCGAGATGTACAAAAGCATACACAAACTTAAAAGAGGCCCTTCATAAGACAGTGAGAGACAAGGAGAAAGTTAGGAGGTGTAGGAAGTATTAGAACGAGGCAAGGGGAATACGAAAGAAAGAAATAAAAGAAAAAGCGTGGGGTACCCTCCATGAGGCCCCGCTGAACAAATATAGCTCTTTGTTCTGGCGGGCTGTGAAGGCACCATTTTTTATGAATAAATCTGACTCCCCCACAATAGAAGTCGCAGTAGATGAGAAAACGTGGGTAGATTTTGTCTCCTCTGTCTATAACCCAAAGATGGAAACAGAGTCGAGGAACCAGTCGGAAGGAGGTACTGCCTCTTTTATTCCAATTGATTTTTCGATCACAATAAAAGCCAGTAAGTCTGGCAAGGCTCCGGACCCGGCCGGGGGGCCAATTGATTTGTTTAAATCGATTCCGTCATTATGGCCTCCATTGTTAACACGGGTCCTTCAAGCATGCTGTGCGAAAGGTTTCATCACTACTTGGTGAGAGTCTATAATTGTGCCAATTTTTAAAAAAGAAGATAGGGAAAACCCTGCATGTTATTGCCCAATCTCCTTATTAGACTCTTTGATGAAGGTTGCAGGTAGGATACTTTTAGATAGACTCCAGACGTGGGCTGAAGAAAATAGTATTTTAAGTGATACGCAATATGGTTTTAGATCAGATTTAGGCACAAATGAGCAGGTCCTCAATCTCAGCATTTTAATTGGAAAATACACACAGGCCAAAGCTGGGAGACTTTACTTGGCTTTTGCTGACCTCACAGCCGCGTTTGACTGTGTTGTTCACATTAAGCTGTGGGCTTTTTTGACCGATTTAAAGGTAGAACCGGCACTGGTACAGTTTTTAAGACAACTGTATTCAGGGGCAAAAGCCAAGATACGGTATGGAACGAAAGGGGAATGTACTGCGTCGTTCAAAAGTAGAGAGGGGAGTAAGGCAAGGTTGTGTTTTGGCTCCATTCCTGTACACTCTTTATACAAACGCTTTGGAACAGGAATTGGTGTCAAACACTATGGACTCACCTTATGTCAACAAACGTCAGATAGTCTCCCTTCTTTACACAGACGACGCAGTACTCATGGCATGTACACAGATAGGTCTACAAAAGGCACTTACTGCTTATAAAAGTTTTATGAATGAACTTGGATTAAAAATGAATGCGAAGAAAACTTTTATCATGTCTTGCGGGCGGGGAAAGCAAAACAGCTGTTTTATCCGTGTGGGTGGAACCAGAATAGAATCCACAAACATATTTACTTATCTGTGCGTTCTTTTGAACCGCACCTGTTCCTGGACTCAGGTGATAAAGAGTAGGAGCGTTTTTATGAAATCGACAGCAATCGTAGTTAACTTTTCTAAACAACTTGGTAAAAGGCCACCCGAAATTCTCCTAAAGATTTACAAGGCAAAATGTGTAAGCATAGCTACATACGGGGCAGGAATTTGGGGCTTCCAGGACTGTGCATCCATTCAATAAGTTGAAAACATATTTTTAAGATTTAGTTTAGCAGTTCCTGCTAGTTCTCCTGTTTTTAACTGCCACATGGAGCTGGGGGTCCCATACATCTCTGATCTTATTAAGATACAACCTGTGTTACTCTGGCAACGAATTTGGACTTTCGACTCCACAGACTTAAATAAGCAAATAATGAAGGACTCAACGAATTTGAAGCATGCAACTAAAATTACCTGGTTAAAGTATGTAAAAACTTTTTTTAATGATCTTGGGTGCCCAGATAATTTTCTTTACCAGAGACTTTAAAGTCCATTTGTCGGAAATAATGTAAATTAATCTGCATGTCCCACCTTGAGAAAAACAGGCTAGCATTGGAAATGAGCAAACCTGCGGTTGTACAACATCAATTGTCTATAATAACATATGACATTCAACCATATCTTTTACGCTGTTTAGGGGGATATGACAGATATGTTTTAACACGTTTTAGGTTCGGAACATTTCAGAAAACCTGCTCTCGCTTCCATGAAGCAAAGCAGATTGCTTTTCGGACAAGGGGAGGTGCAGGGCAGCAGCTCCCCTTGTCCAAAAGCAATGCCGGCTCCCGCAGGAGGCGGAGAGCTGTCTGGGACCGCAAGGGCATTGGGGATCCCCCGGTCCCCAACAAGTGGCCAGGCCCAAGGGGATGGGCTCCCTGGGGCCAATAGTGACACAGGGAAGGGGCCACGTGGCCCCCCTCCTTAAATAAAAATAATGGCCTCAGGAGGGGGCTGCGCAGTCCCTCTCCTTAAACTTAAAAATATATATTTTATTAAATATGTGGCCATGCCCTGGGGGATGGGGTCCCCAGGGCCGAAATCGGACATGGGAGGGGGGCCGCGCGGCCCCCTTCCCGTTTTTAAAAACAAAAAAATGCTCAGGCCCTGGGGGATGGGGTCGCTAGGTCCCAAAAATAATAAAGGGAAGCGGGGCCACACAGCCCCCCTTCCAAAAAGCAAATTAAAAAAAAGCTGGCAACTCGCCGGAGGCCCAGCCCCCTCCCTGCACTACTGTGCAAACGCGCCTCCTAGCGCGTTCTGGATTGAGGGATTAAGCCCCCTTGAATACTAAGGGTCCTTAGGGGCCAACTAGCCCACCAGGGACCTCCAATAAGCCCCACACAGTGAGATTGGTGAGAGGTGGTCCGAGACCATGCCTCTTTTTACAACACTGCAAACGCACCACTTGGCGCACTGCTGGTGGGGTGATGAGGTCCCCTTGTATCCTGAGGACCTCAGGCCTAAAGTGGACTTCATCCCCCAAGCAGCAGTGCACCAGGAGGCACGATTGCAGAGTGGTGTCAAAAGGGGGCATGGCCTCGAACCACTCTCAGCAATCCTGCTCTGTGGGGCTTACTAGAGATAACAGGAGGGCTAATTGGCCCCCAGGGACGCTCAGGAGGCAAGGGGACTTCAGCCCCCTACCAAGAGAGTGCCAGAAGGTGCGTTTGCAGAGTAGTGGAGAAAGGGGGCATGGCCTCTGTCCTCCTCTCAGCAATCACACTGTGTGGGGCTTACTGGAGGAAACAGGTAGGCTAGTTGGCCCCTACAGACCCCCAGCAGCGAGGGGGACTTCAATCCCCAGCCAAGATCATGCCAGGGAGTGGGTTTGCAGAGTGGTGGGCAAAGGGTGCATGGCCTGCCATGAGGACTTAGCAATTCTGCTGGGTGGGACTTACTGGAGATAATAGAAGAGGTAGTTGGCCCCCAAGAATGTCCTTGGGGGCCAATTACCCCTCCTGTTACTCCTGTAAGTCCCATACAGGGGGATTGCTAAGACGTCTTCTGAGGCCATGCCCCCTTTTCTCCACCACTCTGCAAACGCACCTCATGGCACACTACCGGTTGTGGGATGAAGTCCACTTTACTCCTGAGGGACTTTGGGGTCAAGAAGCCTTCCTAGTACCTCCTGTAAGTTCTATGCAGCGGAATTCCTGAGCGCTGGTCGGAGGTCCAGCCCCCTTTCTTCACCACTCTGCAAACGCGACTACTAGTTAAAGAAGCATTTGGAATGTAATAGGTCTCTCATTTGTAATAGGTCTCTCATTTGTTACGGCTAATGGCATTGTAAATGTAAACGTTTTTTACTAATGTTTTTTGGAGTGGAGTGGATGTACGTTGTGTGCAGTGGAATTATGCAGTATGTTGTGCAGTGAAATTATGTGGATAGAAAGTATGTGGTATTTAGTGTATAGGAATAATCTAGAGTGAGATTATGTGTTATGGAGAGTAATTGTGTGGTATGGTAGTCTGTGTTGTGGAGTGGTAACCTCAAGTTTATACTACCTCATTTCCATAGAAGCTAAACTATAAACTCAATGAGACAAAAAAAAAGAAATAACAACTTAGCAACACTTCTGGACTCAGTGAAGGTATGATCAGGGCCACTGGAATTATGCGACTGTTTGGCTGCACCGACTTTTGCACAGATATACATTTTCCGCATTTGCCACATAATCCATCATCTGCTGCATAATCTGCAGATTTGACCCAAAAAAACCTTATTTCTAGCTCAAATTGCTCGCACGCTACCAAAAATGCAGCAATAAATGTTACAGCATGGTAGAAGGCCCTCTGCAGACCTAGAATGGTCACCTATTACTTATTGCTAAGTGTGGGTATTAAATTGGTACTATGGTGTGTAAACTACTCTTGCTTCTTTCTACACCTCTTTTGCCTCTTTCTGCATTTCTGTTGCCTCTTTCTGAACCTTTCTTTTTTCTGCACTTCTTTTCCCTCTTTCTGCTCACCTCTTCCACTTTCTGCACCTCTCTTGCCTCTTTCTGCACCCCTGTTGCCTCTTTCTGTATCTCTCTTGCTTCTTCCTGTACCCCTCTTGCCTCTTTCTACACTCTTCCCTCTTTCTGCACTTCTCTTGCCATTTTCTGCACCCCTGTCCCCTCTTTCTGCACCTCTCCTGCCTGTTTCTGCATCTCTCTTGCCTCTTTCTACACTTCTCTTACCTCTTTCTGCACCTCTGTTACTTCTTTCTGCACCTCTCCTGCCTGTTTCTGGACCTCTCTTGCCTCTTCCTACAATTCTCTTGCCTCTTTCTGTACCTCTGTTGCTTCTATCTGCACCCCTCTTGCCTTTGTGCACCCCTCTCCCCTCTTTCTGTACCTCTCTTGCCTCAGTCTGCCCACCTGTTCCCTCTTTCTGCACCCTTTTTGCCTGTCTCTTCAACTCTGTTGCCTCTTTCTACAGTTCTATTGCCTCCTTCTGCACCTCACCTGGCTCTTTCTACAAACTCTCTTGCCTCTTTCTGCAATTTTCTTGCCTCCTTCTGTACCTCTCTTCCTTCTTTCTACACTTCTCTTGCCTGTTTCTGCACTTCTCATGCTTCTTTCTGTACCCCTCTTGCCTCTTTGTGCACCTCTCCTGCCTCATTATGCACCTCTCTTCCCTTTTTTTGCCATTTTCTTGCCTCTTTTCTGCACCACACTTGTTTTGTTATGCACTTCACTTGCCTGCAAACCCAGCGGCACAGCACCGCAGACTTATGTCTGTACAGACTACTGCCTTTGATCTACACTGCGGACAGCAGGCCTCACAATTTAGATGGAGTAGCGTTTGCAGATGACGCATTGCAGTACGCAAGATACATTGCTCCCAGTGCGGCACTGTCGGACCACGCAATCATCGCAGGGTGCGCCCACGCTGAGTACTTCAGATGCCACTAACTCAGTGCACCACAAGTCATCGCCACGTGGCCTTACTGGGGCAGAATTCAATAGGCAAAAGATATTGGTCCGAGTGCGCCCCCCCCCCCCGGACAAAGCATCATCGCAGGGTACGTACACGCTGAGCGTCAAAGGTACTACTAACTCAGTGCACCACAAGACAACGACACGTCGCCTTACTGAGGCAGAATTCAATAGACAAAAGACATTACTCCGAATGCAGCCCTCCCGGACAACGCATCATCGCAGGGTACGTACACACTCAGTGCCAAAGGTACTACTAACTCAGTGCAACACAAGACATCAACACATCGCCTTACTGAGGCAGAATGCAATAGACAAAAGACATTACTCAGAATACAGCCCTCCAGGACAACGCATCATCGCAGGGTACGTACACGCTGAGCGCCAAAGGTACTACTAAGTCACTGCACCATAAGTCATCGCAAGGAAGAGTGAACAGTTTTATGTCAGCAGTGAGGCTTACTATCACTCGAAAATCACCCAAAAATACTTATAATATAAAAAGAACAGAAGACTCAAAGTACATTAATGATTATAATCCAGTAATTTTGAAGATGTGGAATGCAAATATGGACATACAATATGTTGCAGATAACTCAATTCCTGGTCCTCGCATACTATCCAAATAGAAGTCCATACCTCGAAAACATATGTCTATATGAAATACTGCAACATTATAGTTTTAGAAAAATGTTACAGAGAAAATAAATAAAGGGAAATATGCTGTAATTGGATCTGATGGATGTTTGTTAAAGAATGCCAAAAGAAATGTGATTAATCATAGGAAATTAAGTTGTGATACTCCAGATAAGAGAGAGTTTTTCTCCAACTCTTCAAACCTTGGAGGACTGAAATGGAATTACTTGGAGATTTTGACTGCTATGAAGACTCTTTCAAAGCATGTAAAGACTTTGCTACCAGTGAGCCCCGCCCGGACCATGCATCATCGTAGGGTGCACACACGCTGAGTGCTTCAGATGCCACTAACTCATTGCACCGCAAGTCATCACCACGTGGACATATTCAGGCAGAATTCAACGCAAGCCACAACACATGGTGCCACTAACCCTGTTCAACACAAGCCGGTGACACATGGTGCCACTAACCCTGTTCAACACAAGCCAAATGATCCCACATGTGTAACTGTGTCCTGAGTCCTGAATGGCAGTGACCCCAAGTCCATGGCAGCGACCACAGCACTAGACTCCCTCTGATTAGTTAGGCATATTTCCATATGCAAGGCCGGCGACACGTGGTGCCACTAACCCCATACAACACAAGGCACGACACGTGGTGCCACTAACCCTGTTCAACACAAGCCGGCAACACGTGGTGCCACTAACCCTCTTCAACACAAGCCAATCTCACATGTGGAACTGTGTCCTGAGTCCTGAATGGCGGTGACCCCAACTTCGTGGCAGCGACCACAGCACCAGACCCCCTTCAGTTTTATTTGTTGTTGTTTTCTTTAAATAAAATGTTTCATATGTAAACCTATACAAGAGTAAGATTCTTATTTGTCCAACCGCACAGGGACACTTCCGGGCCCAAGAAGGTTGTTGGGGGTATGTTGGTAATGTGGGAAGAGGGTGCGTTACCTGTTGATGTGGGGAGAGGCAGCGTGAAAGGGGTATCTCTCACAGAAAGAACTCCAATATGTTTTCAGAAATGCCTTAGACAGATGCCAGCTGACGGACTGAATCACAAAATGGTTTTTCAATGCTTATGTAGTGTGAGTTATGAACAGTTCGCACCCAAACTTGCAGAGGGACAACTGTGGCCCGTCCGCTCGACTCACAGACGCAGTACTACGAGCCGTCCGCTCCCAAAGGAACAGCACCGTAGTAGTTCGCAGAGGTAGAGGCACAGTAGCGCACTAGCTCGCAAAGGTAGAGAGCTACAAGCAGACGGACTGGCTTCTAACGGCATAGCTGCAAAGTGGTGATGTTGGGCAGAGGCAGCGTGAAAGAGTTATCTTGCAGAAACAGAGCTCCGGTATATTAAATTGCCCCCGAGACCTTTCATTTATATTTTCACTCGATTTGAGAAAGCCCGCTTTCAGGACCAAGACCTTGCTCCCTGCCAAATTTGGCATAATTCCATTCAGCAGTTTGACCTGTAGCGTTGTCTAAAGTTTCCTATGGAAAATCCATTGAGAATACACGTTTTCACACCCCCACATAGCTACCTGACGCAGGTGTACTCGCTGTTGGTGTGCAGGTCAGTGCTCTAGTTGTCAACATGTCACGGCCACTCCCTGAGGGCAGGTTTGCACACACACCACACCCATCCGGCACATGCATCACAGGTCAAGGGACCACGCAAATATAATGCATTGACAACGTCACATCCTTTATTGCCGGTGGTTAGTCGCACCCTGAGCTGCATGGCCGTCAGGGGCCTACTACCACGTGGCGCGGACTTGACTTGCACAGGGTTAGTGCCACCCGAAGCTGATATGGCCGTCAGGGGCCTACCACCACATGGCGCCGACTTGAGTTGCACAGGGTTAGAGGGTTAGTCGTACCCTAAGTTGTATGGCCATCAGCGGCCTACCACCACGTGGCGCTGACTTGTGTTGCACAGGGTTAACGGCCCCAAAAGCTGATGTGGTCTCCGCCATTAATGACTCAGGACTTAGCGACATGTGTGAGATCTGCCGGGCCACGGAGAAGCTGATGTGGTCTCCGCCATTCATAACTCAGGGCTCAGCGACATCTGTGAGATATGCAGGGCCGCTTTGACGGGCACGTGGAGTGCCCACTGGTAGACACTCCGGTGGCAGCAGGTGATTATTTGGTCATGGCTGCGCAGGGGTGGCAGTGACTCTCTCTCTCTCTCTCACTTCCCTCTCTTCACTCTCTCTCTCCCTCTCTTCCTTCCTTTCCTTCTATTTCTCTCTCTCTCCCTTCTCCCTTTCCTTCCCTCTCTTTTTCTCTCTGGCTTTTTTTTCCTTCTCTCTTTCTCTGTGTCTCACTCCTCTGATATGTACATTAAACACGTCCTTATTTTGTGCTTTATTTTCCTGGCTGTGTCGTCGACATTGATGGACCCGACAGGAGTCTTCCGCCTTTTTGTTTTGTGTTGAGTTTGTTAAATTTCAATAAAGTTTTTGGTTGTTACTTAAGTGCTGTGTCACTCTTTCTCGTTCTTATTACTGTTATTTGGTGGTGTCCACCATGGTGTTAAATTTTGGGGCAGTTATCGCGGAAATACTGGTGATGTCTGCAGTTTGCACCAGCTTCTGAATAGTGTGTTAGATTTATCTCAACTTTAGCTGCATTAAAGTGCTGATAATGAGATGCAGAGTAGGCGTTCCTGTGTAAAAACACACAAGGTGCACCTTTGCGATCTATTCTAATTACTAAAATACTGTATTGAATTCCACTGTGGTAGTGGGTGCATTTACAGTGTACACACAAAATCAATAAAGAAATCTCATTGGATTTATATTGGTTGGGAATAGTGGGTCAGGTGCTGGATCTTGACGGGATACACTGCCCAGTTCGTTTATTTTTCTGTACACGAAAAAACCACATCACAACTTTCACAACGAAAACCAATAAGTACGAAGCTAAACAAATTCCAGCGATGAGCTTTCTGCTGGTGTTAAACAGGACGACTACCTGCAGCATGAAAAGGAACACAGCCAAGTGCCACACCTGAATACCCACAGGTGCCATAGAGTCAATGAGCATGATACACGGATACCCATGAGGGCCATAACACTCCTCACAACAACCCCAGGACCGCCAACACCCCCCGAACCCGCATCTGAGCAAGTATGTCCGTGTGGTCATTGTGTTAGCATGATAGGCACCGGCACTGCAACATCACAGTGTGCTGTCTTCAGCCAACGTTACCATGTCACCTCAGCGTTGGCAGTGAGCCTGGAGATGTAGCTATGTATGCATCCTCCTGCATGCACAAGCGGCAAAGGGAATGGGGTGTCTCACACATGTCCGTGTGCAAGAAGTGCGCTAAGTGTGACTCTGTGTTCTGCTGTGGCCGCTACAAGGGTTGCAGCAGTCGATGTTGTAAAGTGGCATGCACCACCTCCAAACGGCAGTGTCACGGTGTAATTGGAATGCCGCAGGACATGCACCAATAGGCATAACAAAGGTGTGCCGTAGGAGAGCACGGGATACAATAGCGCAGCGCACAAAATTGTGGGGGCTCGTTGGAGGAAGGAGCAGCTGTTTGGCAACGTAACACACAGTGACCCACCCATGTGCCACGTGCTGGGCATTTCATCCATGATGACCAGGGTCGCAGACATCCCACAACACCAACGACCGGCCTTTGTACACATCCTGTATGAATGCACCTGGAGAAGTTACTGTAAGGATGAAAGGTTCTTTGTCTGAGCTATCTTGCGCTAACACATCTGCTGCTCCGCGAAGGAACTTGCAAGTAACCAGCCACCCCTGACAGATACGATAATATTTGCATCCGTCTCCCACACTACCCACTGCCCGATTTGAGAACGGGTGGACATCCCACACTCAAAAGTCCTTTGTCGTAGTTAGCGTGCGTGAAATGGCCTTCACACGTACTCCCACCACAACCCTGCCCTGCACCCATTGCACACAGACCCGGCATTGCACCAAGCTGTGCCATTTCATCCACAAGACTGGCAAACGGCATGTCAGTGCAGCTACAAGCAGAGCCACGGACGCATAGCAGCCCAAGCCCTTCTCCCTGCCAAATTTGGGGTAATTTCGTTCACCCGTTCGACCTGTAGCCTGGTCTAAAGTTTCCTATGGAAATTAACATGGAGAAAACATGTTTTGGGACTCCCCTTTTTTCTTGCCTCCCCCTTTATGGATCACCCTCAAACAAAAAATACTCTTCCTATGGAAACTTGGTCCTAACTATAACTACCTACTGGTGACCACCAGTGGGTAATATATATATATATATATATATATATATATATAATCTACTGGCGGTCACACAGTTTAGTCACTATCCAATATATTTAGTGAAACACTATAAATTAGTCTAAATTAGTCAAGTAAACAGTCAATCACACTGCTACTAAATCCTACATCCAGATATTTTTTATATTTATATATCCACTCATTCTTCAATGCAGATTGCTATATATATATGTAATACATTTTAAATAACAAACCAAACCACATTCACTGGATGATGTCATCAGTGATGTTATTTGAGATGTCATCAGTGATGTCATCAGTGAGGTCACTGACCATGTCATGAAGGATGTAATATGGGACATCATTAGCAGTTGATTGCGGGCGTGCGAGATATAGTTAGCAGAACTAACTATAACGGAGGAATTTCAATGGTTTTGTATGAGTTAAACGTCCAGCTAACTATAACGCCCCTGAAACCTATGTTTTTTTCAGTTAATTTCTAAGGTTTTTTAAATGCTAATTCCTAACTATAACATGTCTGAAACCTATGGTTTTTCCAGTGAATTACCTACTGGCGGTCGCCAGTAGGTAGTTATAGTTAGGACCCCTTTTCCATAGGAAATCCGCAACATTCTATTTTGAATAACTTTGGCGCCGGTCGATGAATCCTCGCGAATTTCTCAAAATAGGTGGGGCGCTACGCTCCGCTCCTACCCTGAAAGTCTCGGGGGGATTCGTCAAGCGGGGGCTGAGATAAAAGGGGGGTCCCAAAACGCGTTTTTCCCATGCATTTTTCCATAGGACCTTTAGACAGAGCTACAGCCCGAACGGCTGAACAGAATTACTAGAAACTTGGCAGAGAGGTAGTCCCTAGGTCAAGGAAGTGCCTTTTGTAGGTTTGGTGTAAATCTGTTCAGTAGATTCTGAGAAAATAGCCTTTAAATCAATATATATATCTGAGCCCGCTTACGGTACGCTTACCGTACGCTTACCGTACGCGTACGGTGGCGTGCGCGAGCGCGATTCTGATTGGCTCTTAGATCTTAGTAAACATTCGAATCGGCCGAAACCAGGAAGCGGCGTCCGCCATTTTGTCTCTCGCACTGAGTGTTATTTATCAAATATGAAGCACAAAAACATGTAAAGGGGCTGTTTTGACAACTCCCACCCACATAGTCATGTTGAGGGAGTCCCCAAAGATCCCCCAAGAGCAAAAACGTTTTTTTTTTTTCCGGCAATTTCTGCGAGTACGCTTACCGTACGCGTACGGTAAAAGAATAGAAATAAAAAAAACACTATCCACACTCACCCCACCCCCTGTGCTTTTGGTGGCCGTAGACCACCTAATGTACTGGGCTTATTACAGCTGAAAAAAACTAAATTTTGGCAACATGAAATTATAAAATTGAAATAAAAAAAACACTATCCACATTGACCCCACCCCCTTTGCTTTTGGTGGCCGAAGGCCACCAAATGTACAGGGCTTATTAAAGTTGATAAAAACCGTGCACGGAACGAACTGCGTTAAGTGGGCGCGCACGCCTCGAATGGCGTAAAGTAACTTAGCATTTAAAAAACCGTACAAATTCACTGAAAAAAACCATAGGTTTCACACACGTTATAGTTAGGAATTAGCATTTAAAAAACCTTGCAAATTCACTGAAAAAACCATAGGTTTCACACATGTTATAGTTAGCGGAAATTTTACTGATAAAAAACCAATGAAATTGCCCCGTTATAGTTAGTGCTGGCAACTATAACTCACGCGACCGCAATCTTCTGCTGATGACATATGTGTCTTTATAAAAAAAAATATTTGTAATATATGTATAGCTAAAAATGTATGGAAGAAGACATGGGCAAATAAGTGTCTAAATACAGTATTAGCATCAGCAGAGGATTGCCGTCGCGTGAGTTATAGTTGCCAGCACTAACTATAACGGGGCAATTTCATTGGTTTTTTATCAGTAAAATTTCCGCTAACTATAACATGTGTGAAACCTATGGTTTTTTCAGTGAATTTATATATATATATGTGAACAAGGCTCTTGGGGAGCCGAAACGATATGGCGACAAATCTGCGAACAAGGGAATAAATTTGCACTAAGGAATCTGGTCCGTGTTTGTGATCTCTTGGTTTGAGGCTACAACGATTCAGCCATGCCTGTGGAGCATTACTTGTTGGATATATATATATATATATATATATATATATATATATATATATATAAATAATCTACTGGCGGTCGCCAGTAGATAGTTATAGTTAGGACCGTGTTTCCATAGGAAATCCGCAACATTCTATTTGGAATAACTTTGGCGCCGGTTGACGAATCCTCCCGAAATTTTCAAAATAGGTGGGGCGCTCCGCTCCACTCCAACCCTGAAAGTCTCGGGGGGATTCGTCAAGCGGGGGCTGAGAAAAAAGGGGGGTCCCAAAACGCGTTTTCCCCATGCAATTTTCCATAGGGACCTTTAGTCCAAGGTACAGCCCGAACGGCTGAACAGAATTACTTGAAATTTGGCAGAGAGGTAGTCCTCAGGTCAGGGATGTGCCTTTTGCAGGTCTGGTGTCAATCTGTTCAGTAGTTCCTGAGAAAATCAAAAGTAAAATCATATATATATGTGGGCGGAGCCTAACCACACATCTCATCCTGAGATCTGATTGGCTGTCAGCACTTCATCCAAGAAGTGTTGGCAGCCATCTTGGGACCAATATACATGATAGCACCTTATTAAAAAGCATTGCAGTTAATAGAAGGTTTTAAGACTTTAGTTACATTATAAATCATTTGTTGATGGTACCATACTCATTTTAGGAATTGTGGTATGTTCTAAGGTGATTTCACCATGTGAAAAAGCCTTCTGCTGGGATATCATGATTGAGAGAAAAATATTTTCTCATGCTTTTCCCACAGAGGTTTGGAAGGTGATCTATAAGCTAAACTGAGAGCTTATTTTCTGTAAATTCACATTATCTTTCTCAGTCATGTGAGAATGAAGTCTGACATTCTCAGTAAAACATGTACATCCAACAAGGGCAGAGACTGTCAGTTGATTCCTTTGTGTTCTACTGCAGCTTCCCAGAGTGTTCCAACGAACAACTAGAGCGCTAACAGTCCTACTTATGATAAACGCATGGCACACCTGAAGCCATCTTGCTTGGATTAAAGTGGTAACTCTTAAAACATTTAATTTAAAAAGGAACAAAATGAGGGGGTTCATTTTTCCATAAAATAAAATTAGTGCTGCAGAAAGAAAAATTAGGGCACATTTTGAGTGACTTCTCAAATCCTCTTCTATTTCATTAAAAAATTCTGACATGCAGACTGAAACATGCACTTTCAATACCAGCAGCAGTTTTCCCTGGTGAGCAGTAGCTTTACTACAGTGATCTAATGAGCAAAAAGAGTGCTAACATTCTGAATTTATGTCAAATGTGTGACACATCTGAATGCCTTTGGAATCAAAGTAAAAAAACTGAAAGTATTTCCTACTGAGGAGACTGCAGTAAATGAGGAAATTAGGAAACATCATAACAAATAAGTCTGCCAAGATGGCCACCAGAGACAAAAGAGCCCAAATGTAGCCCAAATATCACCCAGATGTAGCCCAAGTATAGCCCAATGACAGAATGTCCCAGAGTGTTCTTAAAAACAACTAGTGCGCTTACTGTCTTCATTATGACAAAAGTATGGCACACCTGAAGCGATCTTGATTGGAATAAACTGGTAACACTTAAAACATTTAATTTAAAAAGGAACACAATGAGGGGGTTCATTTTGCCATAGAAATTATGATTAATGCTGAAGAAAGAAAATGAGGGCACATTTTGAGTGACTTCTCAAATCCTCTTCTATTTCATTAAAAAATTCTGACATGCAGACTGAAACATGCACTTTTAATACCAGGAGCAGACTTCCATGGTGAACAGTAGTTTTACTACAGTGATCTAATGAGCAACTAGAGTGCTAACATTCAGAATTTATGGCAAATGTGTGACATATCTGAATACCTTCATGATGGAATCAAAGTAAAAAACTGAAAGCATTTCCTACTGAGGAGACTGCAGTACATGAGGAAATTAGGAAACTTCATAACAAATAAATCTCCCAAGATGGCCACCGGAGACAAAAGAGCCCAAATGTAGCCCAAAATCACCCAGATGTAGCCCAAATATAGCCCAATGACAGAAGTGTGCAAAACACTTATTTTGTTGTGTTTTTGCAGTGTTATATAGTGCAGACTTGTCAGGTATTGGAGTGCTTTACATGAGCATTAGTTACATCACACAAGAACAAATTCATTTTGGTTGTAGACATGGGGAGACTAAGTGATTTGACCAGAATCACAGAATGTCGAGCTGAAGCAGAAACTCCAACCTGGTTCCCCAGTTGCAAAGTCTGCAGTTCTGGAAGTAACACCACATCCTCTCCCCTAAGTGCAACATTTAATCAAGTGGTCAACTGGATAAAAAAACATAAAGGTAACAAATAATGTAAAAGTGCTTTCTCGCTATTTGAAAACTCAGAAAATATGTCCTTATTTTAGTCTTTTAGAGCACTAACCATACTTTTGATGCCAATAAGACCCTCTCATATATGTAATTTCTAAAGGAAATGCTCTAGGTATTACAGTTTTGATTACATCAAGATGACGTCAGGCGTTCCACACTATTGTAATAAATATAGAATGTTAGCAATCTAGTTGTTCATTAGGATACTGTTGAGAGGCAGAGGCCAGGGGCACGGACTCTAAAAATTGAAGGCAGGTAGGAGGGTGCAAAGGCAACAATTTAACCTCACTGAGCAGGCAGGAAGGGCCGTGGCAGCACAACAGACTATGGAGGGCAGTGGAAAGGGGGGCAGGGGCAACTAACCAACAATACAGGACTTGCAAGAGAGGCTGTGGCAATGTAATAGACCATTGTGGGCAGAAGGAAGAGGCAATGGTAGTACAACCATACATGCCAACAGACCCGATTCAGCCAGGAAACGTCCAATGTTTTTAAGCTCAAATGGGCTTTATTTTATCTGTCTCCTGTCTACAATCTCCTCTTTTTCAATGTAACTCAAAGGGGAAAATCAATACCCCAGTTTTTTTTCAAAATCTCCCTCTTACCAAGTTCAAAATGTTCGCAAGTATGGTACATTGGATCATGGAAGGAAATGGGGTAGGGACATGGACTTGGATAACAGAGGACAGGAGGGACATGGAGAGGTGCACCAAACTGACCCTGCAGGGCAGGCATCAGGGTTTGCAGCAGCACAATACACCACACAGGGCATGCGGGACGGGAGTGCAGCACAGCAATCCATAGAAAGCAAGAGGGAGGGGACAGGACCATGCACATGGACAACAGAGAACAGAGGGGCAAGAGGCAGGACCATAATGGACAGACAGGGGAGAAAACTGCAGCATAACAGACCATAAAGGGCAGGAGGGATGGATCAGGGGCATTACAATGGAACAGACAAGCCAGGAGGGAGGGAGTAGGGGTCTGCACATGTAAACAGACGGCTGGGGGCAAGGGGGCAGGGCAGGAGCAGCAAGATAGCCATGGAGGTCAGGCAGGATGGGCACTAGAAGCAAGACACACCATGAAGAGCAACAGTGAGACTGTGATGGCATACACACAGACCATGGAGGGAAGGTGGGAGGGGTTCAGGGGCAGCTAACTGACCACACAGGGAAGGTGGGAGGGGCCATGGCAGCACAGAAGACCATGCATGGCAAGTGAGAGGGTTAGTGGTAGCACAATGGCTATGATGGGCAAGAAGGAGGGTGCAGGGGCATGCACAAAGGACGATGGAGGATAGAAGGGAGGGTCAGGACCTGTGCACAGACAAGAAAGTTCAGGGGAAGGGGCCTCACAACAGACCGCACGGGGCAGGCAGGAGGAGCAGTTGCAGCAAACCAGACCAGGGAGGGCAGAAGGGTGTGGCAGTACAATGGACCATGTAGGACAGGAGGAAGAGGATAGGGGCATGGCATGTGGACAGGCAGGGTGGAGGTGGCAGGGACAGGTTACAGTCATCTGACAATGCTAGGCAGGTGGGAGGGGAGTGGCAGCTCAACAGAACACTCAGAGTAGATAGGAGTGGCAGGTCCATGGAACATTATGGGCAAAAAGGATGGAGCAGGGGCATACACAAAGACATCAGAGGGCAGGGGGAAGGAGAATAGGGGCAGCAAGCTAAGCACAGAGTTTAAGCAGGAGGTCAATGATGGGGCATAGAATTGGGCAATGGAGGGCAGGAGGAGTGGACTGGTACATCATACTAAATTGAGGGCAGTGGCAGCACATCAGACCATGCATGGCAGGAGGGAGGAGGCTAGTCCATGGATTCACACAACAGAGGATAGGGAGGAGGGGGATGGGGCAGCAAGCTAACTGTTCAGAGAAGGCGGGTATTAGGAACTTTATTGTTTTTAAAACGTGTGTCTGTGCGAACTACTTGAAATATGAACAAGTATGCAGCATAATCTCACTTTTATTCAGGAAGA
This sequence comes from Triturus cristatus, assembly GCF_964204655.1. Taxonomy (NCBI): domain Eukaryota; kingdom Metazoa; phylum Chordata; class Amphibia; order Caudata; family Salamandridae; genus Triturus; species Triturus cristatus. The sequence continues at coordinate 968,216,472 of NC_140589.1, forward strand.
AGAGGACGTTTGTGACTGTGACTCCGGGCTCACTTGGCAGAATCACCCCCTGACCCTCCACCCCCTATCGCAAAATGTAATGCCGGTGAAAAGGGTAGGTGAACACAGTGTTATATAGAACATAGTCCTGAGAGCACGATTGAAAATGAAAACTAGATATAGTGTATGGTATAAACTATGCACCAAAAAGTGTGATATAAGATGAACCGGGCGTGAAATATAATATGCAATACATTGTGCGCAATGACAGGTTCATTGGAGAGCGCGAGATAGCACAGGCACTAGCGCGTGCTATGCGATATGCGCCTTGGAGTGTAATATGCACAGGTTGTGTAACCTAACTAGTCTCTAAAGTTGTAATATAAAATATGTGCTGGGTAGTGTAACGTTGCATATGCACTGTGACAAAGATATGGATCCCAGATTGTAATATGTATGGCATAGCACTGTGCGTTATAACATAGGCATCGAGGAAGGCACGTTAGATGGGGCAATATAACCCGTGCGAAGACAAGTGTGGCATGACATATTCACGGGGTGGTGTTACAGTGCACATGGGCTAGAGAGTGTCATAGCATATGCACTAGCTAGTGGAATACAACACAGAGGTGTGTGGCACTCAGCAGGCAATGGTGGGTGTAACACAGCATTGGGCTCTGCCAGGAGCGCGCTGTGACTCTCAAGTGATGTTCGTCCCCTTTCCAGAGAGTAAAATAAAAAGTATTACACATCCGGCAGTGGATGTGTATTTTATTAACCGTGAGGGGGGTTTCTTGCATAGTTTTGGTCGAATTTTTGTCGAATCCCCTTTGAATGGCTTGGTGTGCATGTGTATTAAATGTGCCCGTCAATAGCTACCCATGTTTGTATAAATAAACGACAAGGGTGTCTGCCGGGATTAGGCACGGTAGGGCATCAGACATGTCAGAGCTTCACTAGTGGTGTAAATACATTCCACGTGGATTCATTGTATGCATAGTCGCCTTTTAATGAATATCACGCAAATCGTCATGGTGATAGGTACGTACGGTTTGTTCAGCATGTCCTAGGTGTGTCTATAAATATATATTTTTTAAAAATAATAAAAAACAGTGGCCGGACCTGGGGATTGGGGTCAAAAAAATATAATTAGGAGACAGGCCCTGGGGGATGGGGTCATCAGGGCCAATAAATTAGAATAAGAAGGGGAACCACACAGCCCCCCTTCTTAAACAATTAAAATAAATAAAAGACTGGCATCCTGCCGGAGGCCACGCCCCCTCCTTGCAGCACTCTGCAAACGCGCCCCCTGGCGAGTTGTAAGTTGGGGAATTAATTCCTCTTCAATACTGAGGGTCCCTGAGGGCCAACTAGCTCAACAGGCATCTCCAGTATGCACCAGGGAGCTGCGCTGCAGACAGGTGTTCTGAGGCCAAGCCCCTTTTTACACCTCTCTGCAATGCAGCTCTGTGGCGCTTACTGGAGGTACCTAGTGGTCTAGTTTGACCCTAAGGACCCTTAGGATTCAAGGGGACTTAATCTCTCAACTTAGAACAGCCACAGGGCGCGTTTACACAGTGGTGAAGGGAGGGGACGGGGCCTGAGGTGACGTGTGCAAACACGCACTATGGCATGTTTTAAATTGGGGATATAATTTTCCTTCAATACTGAGGGCCCCTGGGGGCTAACTAGCCCACCAAGTGCTTCCAGTAAGTGCCACTGAGCTGCATTGCAGAGAGGTGGTCCAGGCCGTGCCACTTTTTACACCTCTCTGCAACGCAGTTCTGTGGCACTTACTGGAGGTACCTAGTGGGCTAGTTGGACCCTAGGGACCCTCAGGATTCAAATGAACTTAATCTCCCAACTAAAAACGGACACAGGGAGTGTTTACACAGTGGTGAAGGGAGGGGACGGGGCCTGAGTTAACGTGTGCAAAAACGCCCTGTGGCTTGTTTTAAGAGGTAGTTTTAATCCCCCTGCCCTATTATATACTAGGGGCTTACAGAGGAGGTCATGCTAATCACAGGGGGACCCCAACGCATAATGTTCCCTAGTGTATGTAGGTGTTTTCACTGTATTCTAAGTGTCTTTTAACATAGCACTGGCTCTAGGACTGGTTAGTCAGACTCAGTTACCACCAGTATCCGTCTGAAAAAGTTGAGGGTACAGGATGATTTTGCAACAAGGCTTCTTTCTGCTCTTCTTTTTGTTCTTTCTGCACGTTATCCTTCTTTCTGCACTTTTCTTCGTCTTTGAGGACTTCTGTTGCTTCTTTCTGCACTTCTTTTTTTTCTTTCTGTGCATTTTTTCTTCTTTTTTCACATGTCCTATCTCTGTAGGCATAGTTAGAAATTAGCATTTAAAAAACCTTTGAAATTCACAGAAAAAACCATAGGTTTCAGGCACGTTATAGTTAGGAATTAGCATTTAAAAAACCTCAGAAATTCACTGAAAAAACCATAGGTTTCAGGGGTGTTATAGTTAGCTGGACTTTTCACTTGTACAAAACCATTGAAATTCCCCCGTTATAGTTAGTTCAGCTAACTATAACTCGCGCGCCCGCAATGCACTGCTGATGACATCACATATTACATCACTCATGACATGGTCAGTGACATCACTGATGACATCACTGATGACATCTCAAATGACATCACTGATGACATCATCCAGTGAATGTGTGTTTTTCTGAAAATTAAATGTGTTTGATATATGTATATCTCAAGGTCGATGGAAGAATAAATGGGTTTTTAAGTGTCTAAATGGATGATTTGTTTTTGAAAAATTGATTGTGTAACTGACTGATTAAGTGTATCATAGTGAATTCCTGGCTTAGTGAGTAATGTTTAAATATGTAAATATCTGTATCAGTCTCTCACTTTGTGTATAAGTGGCTGCATGGGTTGGTGAGTAGCTACATGGGTGTCTATATAGGTTATTAGTTGGTTTTTTGAGTATCAGTCTGAGTGTCTGCATGGTTCGATGGGGGGTATTACGTAGTGCATAGGTGCATGAATGAGTGACTCACTCTTTGTATGTGTTGAAGACAGCATGTGTGCAGGACTGTATGGGTGGATGAGTGTGTGTATGGGTGTGTTAGTGAGTGAATGACTGTCTCAATAGTGTCTTTATGAGTAACTACATATGTTTTAAACTAGTATATGTGACTATTGGTGTATATAAGTGAGTATATGTGAGAGTGAGAGATTGAAAGAGTTCCTGTATGAATAAGTATGTGTTTCTATAAGTGATTGTTTAAAAGACTAAGTATGTGTAAGTTTCCGTAGAAGTAAGTGTGGTGGTGTGTGTATAACTGTATATGCAAATAAATGTATGTTTGATCCTTTATTAGCATGAGTGACTATGTGTGTGAGTAACTCTATGGATGAGTGGCATTGTGTAACAGGATGTATAGGTGTATGAGTACATATGATGAGTGAATACATGTATGAGTGACTGTATAGGACTGTTGGTGAATGAGTGGATGTGTATGTGGATCTTAGAATTACTGAAGAGGTTGTTGTAACTGGTATTGGTATGTCCATTGTTTTGAAAAGTTTAGTCTCTATTTTTGAATGTGTGTATCAAAGGTTATATTAGGGTGAGAGGAGGTCTGCCACTCTATCACAAGGATGATGTCATCAGTGATGTCATTTGAGATGTTATCAGTGATGTCATGAGTGATGTCACTGACCATGTCATGAGTGATGTAATATGTGACGTCATCAGCAGTGCATTGCGGGCGCGCGAGTTATAGTTAGCTGAACTAACTATAACGGGGGAATTTCAATGGTTTTGTACAAGTGAAAAGTCCAGCTAACTATAACACCCCTGAAACCTATGTTTTTTTCAGTGAATATATATATATATATATTATCTACTGGCGGTCGCCAGTAGATTGTTATGGTTAGGACCTATTTTCCATAGGAAATCCGCAACATTCTATTCCCAATAAGTCTGGCGCCGATTGACGAATCTTCGCTAAATTTTCCAAACTTTTGGCCAGCTCCGCTCCTACCCTGAAAGTTTTGTGGTGATTCATCAAGCGGGGGCCGAGAAAAAAGGGGGGTCCCAAAACACGTTTTCCCCATGCAATTTCCCATAGGATCTGTTGTCGCAGCTACAGCCCGAACCGCTGAACGGAATGGCACCAAATTTGGCAAAGAGGTAGTCCTCAGTTCAGACTCGTGCCTTTTGCATAAATGGTGTGAATCTGTTCAGTAGTTCCTGAGAAAATTAAGGTAAAAAAGTTAGTCATATCTATGGCCGCGGAGGATCCGCGGACCACACACGCACCGTAAGCACACCCTGCCCGAACCAAGCGCGCACCCTCCCGATCGTGCGCTGAATGCTAATTGGCTGTCGAGTGTCTCTCTACATTCGAAACCAGGAACTGTTGGCGGCCATTTTCTGCCTCGGTAGAAGCGAGGCTGAAGAAGCAAGGGGAATAAGTGTGTAAAACATATAAAGGGGGCAGAGTGGAAATACTCTGACCCTCTAGAGGTGCTTAGGGGGTTCCAGAAGGACCCCCTGGGGCCCCCTTTTTCAAAAAAACAAAAAAACGGCAAAATGCGCGCTCGGTGCGCACATCCTAACGCGTTGGGTGCACGGATTCTAACGCGTTGGGTGCGCGGATCCACGGCAATGTTTTTTGAAAAAAGACAAGAAATCATTGGTTCTATGACTACTTTCTACACTGAAAGGTAGGGTGTATATTTCTGTTTTTTAAAGGTATGATTCTTATTGGTTAACAAAAACGATTGTAAGGAACATTATATATGATAAGCTGATATGTTGAAAAGTCAAGCACACTTCCTGTCTTGTTTAGTAATATTGTGTGCTGAACTTGTGACCTGTGAGCTCAGTGCAGTGTTCCATGACCTGTTTCTATGGTAACAGGCAGAAGGCAGATTGGGGGAAGGGTTGAAATGTATTTCAGTTGGAAAGGATTGAAATGTTTAACCAATAGAAATGTGTGTTTGCTTTTGAGTTTATGTGTGAAGGATTGTGATTTGATGTTTACATGTATATGTGTGGAAAATGAAAGGGAAACTTTTCCATTCTTTGTTTTTGCTGAGAGGTGAACAGTGCAGAGATTCTGTAAAAGAAAATATGGTGGGTGATTGATATACTTCTTAATCTACAAAAGAATTTGAAAGATGAGTTATTTAATTGTGAGGGGATGTATGTAGACTATTTTGATTTCAATCAGACTAATGTATTTCTCCTCCTAAAGTGTAGGGAGTACTTTTTTTCTCTACAATGTGTGTGCATGTAGAAACCATTCTGTGATAAGCATTTGTGTTTTTCATGTGTTTGTAGACAGATAACTGTGCTGTTTTTATATTTTGGTAGAATTAGAAACCAGTCATTGTTTATGAATTTGTGAAATGAGTTATGTTATGTTTCTAAACTAAAATGTAGTACTACTTCTAGATGAAGAAATGTGTTTTGGTATAGTGCAAGGGGTAGTGTTGTTTGTCTAGAATCACACAGTGAGTCTGTGTGCATTTGGGAACCACTGTGAGAGAAGCATTTGGTAGCATCGTGTATTTGCTGACAGATAACTGTTTTAACTTGTCATGTTGTGAAGTTTTAGTAGCATTAGAAGACAGTTATGGCTTATGATTTGGTTAAATGAGTCAGGCTTTGACAGAGAAGTGCAGTCCTGAAATATGTAGATTGTGTGCAGTTCCCTTACCACTTGCACTGTAGTGAATGAGTTTTGGTAAACTCCTAGGGATAGTGGTGCTTGTCTAGAATCACACTGTGAGTCTGTGTGCATTTGGGAACCACTGTGAGAGAAGCGTTTGGTAACATCGTGTATTTGCTGACAGATAATGTTTTTAAAACCTGTCATGTTGTGAAGTTTTAGTAGCATTAGAATCCAGTCTTTGCTTATGCGTTGATTAAATGAGTCATGCTTTGACACTGATGTGCTGTACTTAAATATGTAGATTGTGTTCAGTACCATTAACTCTTCTAGACTAGTGAATGAGTTTTGGTAAACTCCTAGGATAGTGTTGATTGTCTAAAATCACACTGTGAGTCTGTGTGCATTTGGGTAAGGATTGTGAGAGAAGCATTTGGTAACATCGTGTATTTGCTGACAGATAACTGTTTTAAAACCTTTCAAGTTGTCAAGTTTTAGTAGCATTAGAAGCCAGTCTTTGCTTATGCTTTGATTAAATGAGTCAGGCGTTGACACAAAAGTGCAGTCCTGAAATATGAAGATTGTGTGCAGTTCTCTTACCACTTCCACAGTAGTGAATGATTTTTGGTAAACTCCAGGGTATAGTGGTTGTTGTCTAGAATCACACTGTGAGTGTGTGTGCATTTGGGAACCACTGTGAGAGAAGCATTTGGTAACATTTTTTATTTGCTGACAGATAACTATTTTAATACCTGTCATGTTGTCAAGTTTTATTAGCATTAGAAGCTGGTCATTGCTTATGTGTTGATTAAATGAGATAGGCATTGAAACTAAAGTGCAGTCGTGAAATATGTAGATTGTGTGCAGTTCCCTTACAACTTCCACTGTAGTGAATGAGTTTTGGTAATCTGATAGGGATAGTGTTGTTTGTCTAGAATCACACTGTGAGTCTGTGTGCATTTGGGAACCACTGTGAGAGAAGTGTTTGGTAACATCGTGTATTTGCTGACAGATAACTGTTTTAAAACATGTCATGTTGTCAAGTTTTAGTAGCATTAGAAGACAGTTATGGCTTATGCGTTGATTAAATGAGTCATGCTTTGACACTGATGTGGTGTACTTAAATATGTAGATTGTGTGCAGTACCATTAACTCTTCCAGAGTAGTGAATGAGTTTTGGTAAACTCCTAGGATAGTGTTGCTTGTCTAAAATCACACGCTGAGTCTGTGTGCATTTGGGTAAGGATTGTGAGAGAAGCATTTGGTAACATCGTGTATTTGCTGACAGATAACTGTTTTAAAACCGGTCATGTTGTCAAGTTTTAGTAGCATTAGAAGGCAGTCTTTGCTTATGCTTTGATTATATGAGTCAGGCTTTGACACAAAAGTGCAGTCCTGAAATATGAAGATTGTGTGCAGTTCTCTTACCACTTCCACAGTAGTGAATGATTTTTGGTAAACTCCTGGGTATAGTGGTTGTTGTCTAGAATCACACTGTGAGTGTGTGTGCATTTGGGAACCACTGTGAGAGAAGCATTTGGTAACATTGTGTATTTGCTGACAGATAACTATTTTAAAACCTGTCATGTTGTCAAGTTTTAGTAGCATTAGAAGCTAGTCATTGCTTATGCGTTGATTAAATGAGTCAGGCATTGACACTAAAGTGCAGTCGTGAAATATGTAGATTGTGTGCAGTTCCCTTACCACTTCCACTGTAGTGAATGAGTTTTGGTAATCTGATAGGGATAGTGTTGTTTGTCTAGAATCACACTGTGAGTCTGTGTGCATTTGGCAACCACTGTGAGAGAAGTGTTTGGTAACATCGTGTATTTGCTGACAGATAACTGTTTTAAAACATGTCATGTTGTCAAGTTTTAGTAGCATTAGAAGACAGTTATGGCTTATGCGTTGGTTAAATGAGTCATGCTTTGACACTGATGTGGTGTACTTAAATATGTAGATTGTGTGCAATACCATTAACTCTTCCAGACTAGTGAATAAGTTTTGGTAAACTCCTAGGATAGTGTTGCTTGTCTAAAATCACACTGTGAGTCTGTGTGCATTTGGGTAAGGATTGTGAGAGAAGCATTCGGCAACATCGTGTATTTGCTGACAGATAACTGTTTTAAAACCGGTCATGTTGTCAAGTTTTAGTAGCATTAGAAGCCAGTCTTTGCTTATGCTTTGATTATATGAGTCAGGCTTTGACATAAAAGTGCAGTCCTGAAATATGAAGATTGTGTGCAGCTCCCTTAACACTTCCACAGTAGTGAATGATTTTTGGCAAACTCCTAGGTATAGTGGTTGTTGTCTAGAATCACACTGTGAGGCTGTGTGCATTTGGGAACCACTGTGAGAGAAGCATTTGGTAACATTGTGTATTTGCTGACAGATAACTAATTTAAAACCTCTCATGTTTTCAAGTTTTAGTAGCATTAGAAGCTAGTCTTTGCTTATGCATTGATAAAATGAGTCAGGGTTTGACACTAAGGTGCAGTACCATGTACTATTTTGTTCACTGTGGCAGAACTGAAAATTTAAAAGTTTTACCTAAGCACTGTCCTAGAAGTAGTCTGATTATGTAGTCAGTTTCTAAGTACCAAATAGATTGCTTCACATGTCTATGCAGTATGCATGTAGTGTTCTGACATACTATACACTTGTCTTTTACACCTTCAATTCCCTAGTCAGTATCCATACACTTCCAGGAAACATCCTGTCACTTCCTTTGCTGTCCTCTAGAGACCCATTCAACAGCATGTACTAATCCATTCACTGTGCCAAAACCCAAACACTTATAAATTCACCAAGACACTCTCTTTTTAGTACTCTAATGATTCAGTCACTGCCTAAGTATTCATGCACTGAGCCAGGTCTTAGCACATGGACTTCTTCAAACCCCTATCCACTATGCATGCAGTCCTCTAACCACCTACATACTTGTCTTTCACACATTCAATTCCCCAGTCAGTATCCGTTCACTTCCAGCAAACACCCTGTCACTGCCGTTGTACTCCTCTAGTGACCCATTCAGCATCATGTACTAATCCATTCACTGCATCAAACCCTAATAAATTCACCCAGGCACTCTCCTTGCAGTACTCTAATCATTCAGTCAGTACCCAAGTACTCATCCAGTGACCCAGGCCTTAGTATATGGACTGCTTCAAACCCTTATCCACTATGCATGCAGTCCTCTAACCACGTACACAATTGTCTTTCACACCTTCAATTCCCTAGTCAGTATCCATACACTTCCAGGAAATACCCTGTCATTCCCTTTGCAGTCCTCTAGTGACCCATTCAGCACCATGTACTAATCCATTCACTGTGCTTAAACCCAAACACTTATAAATTCACCAAGATACTATCTTTGCAGTTCTAATCATTCAGTCAGTGCCTAAGTATTCATACACTGAGCCAGGCCTTAGCACATGGACTGCTTCAAACCCTTATGCACTATGCATGCAGTCTTCTAACCACCTAGACACTTGTCTTTCACATTTTCAATTTCCTAGTCAGTATCCATACAGTCCAGCACTTGTCACTGCCTTTGCACTCCTCTAGTGACCCATTCAGTACCAAGTACTAATCCATTCCCTGTGCGAAAAGCCTAGCACTTATAAATTCACCTAGGCACTCTCCTTGCTGTACTCTAATCATTCAGTCAGTGCCCAAGTAGTCATGCAGTGAGCCAGGCCTTAGCACATGGACTGCTTTAAATGCCTATGCAGTATGGATGCAGTCCTCTAATCACCTACACAGTTGTGTTTCACACCTTCTATTCCCTAGTTAGTATTCATACTCTTCTAGCAAACACCCTGTCACTCACCCAGTGTGTCTCCTTATAGTACTGTAATCATTTAGTCAGTTAGCATGTAGTCTTTTAGTAAGGTAGGCTTTAGGGCATGAACTGCTTCAAAGTAGTATGCACTATGCATGTAGTGTTTTAACGATCGTCACACTTGTGGTTCAGGGCTGTAGTTTCTTAGTCAGTTTTTATATAAAATGTGTTTGTACAGTAATGGAATAGTATAAATTTGAAAGTTATTAATATACATTTATTTGTGATTCTTTTTTACAGATACAGAACAGGAGTGTTTCTCATCTGTTTGCACTCTTCTCGTGCAAGATTGTTTGGATGAAGGGTCCTTAGGTGTTTCATCATACTTGCTGTGCTGCACGAGTTTTTTTTGTTAGGATCCCCTCGTAACAGAACTCTTTGGCAAATCTTGCGAGTGACGAAGGTGGCATTGGTCTTTGTTTGCCCCTTGGGAAAAGTAAAAAAATTCCTCACCACTGAAGAAAAACGTTGTGGGCGTGGTGCCTTCTGCAAAAAAAATTCCTCAGATTCGGTAAATATTTTAAAGCGGCAACATTTACAGTTTTTGTAACTTAAACTTATAAAATTTTGTTAGCTGTGTGCATTTTATATATCTGTGATTTGTTTCTTGTGGTATTTTGTTGAGAATACCATGTTGTTTTTTTTTTAACAATCTTTCTGATTTTCCAGGTCTGTCGTCGACATCCATGGTCCCCACAGAGGAGTGTTCCGCCTTGTTGTTTTGTATTATTGTTGTTACATTTTGTTTATTAGTTTATTGTTCATATATATGTTAATAAAAAAATAAAGTTTGAAAAAAAAATGTATAACGTTTTTGGTTGTTCTTTTAACTGCTGTGTGACTCTTTCTTGTTCTTATTACTGTTATTTGATGGAGTCCACCATGGTGTTACATTTTGGGGCACTTATCGCTGGAATACTGGTGATATCTGCAGTTTTCACCAACTTCTGAATAGTGTGTTAGATTTATCTCAGCTTTACTTCCGTTAAAGTGCTGATAATGAAATGGAGAGTAGTCGTTCCCGTGCAAAAAGACACGAGGTGCACCTTTCCGATTTATTCTAAATACTAAAATCCTGTATTGAATTGCACTGAGGCATTGGCTGCACTTACAGTGTACACACAAAATCTATTAAGAAATCTCATTGTATTTATATTGATTGGAAATAGTGCGTCAGGTGCTGGATCTTGACGAGATACACTAGTCAGTTCGTATATTGTTCTGCACACGAAAAAAATCACATCACAACTTTCACACCAATTGAAATGCGAAACAAATTCCGGCGATAAGACATGTTAGCACCAGGGATTTTACACCTGCTTTCTGCTGGTGTTAAGCAGGACAACTACCTGCACCATGAAAGGGAAGACAGCCAAGAGCCACACCAGAACACCCACAGGTGCCATAGAGTCAATGAGCATGATACAGGGATACCCATGAGGGCCAGAACTCCAGGACCGCCAATGCCCCCCAAACCCACATCTTAGTAAGTGTGTCCCTGTGGTAATTTTCTTAGCATGATAGGCACGAGCCCTGCAACATCACAGTGTGCAGTCACCTCAGCGTTGGCAGTGAGTCTGCATGTGTAGCTACGTACGCATCCTCCTGCATGCACAACTGGCTTGTGCTGGTCTGGGGTTCACAGGTCAGTGCAGGGGTGTGCCTATCCGGCAAGGGGAACGGGGTGTCTCGGACATGTCCATGTACAGGAAGTGCGGTAAGTGTGTCTCTGTGTTCTGGTGTGGCCTGCTACAAGAGCCGCAGCAGTCGATGTTGTAAAGTGGCATGCACCACCTCCAAACGGCACTGTGATGTTGTAGTTGGAATGTAGCAGGACATGCGCAAATAGGCATTACAATGGTGTGCCGTACGAGTGCACAAGATACAACAGCGCACCGTACAAAAGTGTGGGGGCTCGTGGGAGGGAGGAGCAGCCGTTTGGCAACATAACACACAGTGAACTCGACCATGTGCCACATGCTGGGCATCTCATCCATGATGACCACGGTCGCAGACATCCCACAACACCAACGACTGGCCTTTGTACACATCCTGTATGAATGCAGCGTGGTTTTCACTTCTATGCTCGTTCAGTGGTGTGATGTTGGCGGGTTGTGTGACTTGTGCTCCCTGTTGGTGTGTTTCATTTTAGCCATTGTTAGTCTATATGTGTGTTGTACTTAATTGTGCATGTGTGCCATTCTGCCCATCTCCCCCCCTCCCCCACTCCCTGCTTCTTCCTCTTCCTAGTGCTGTTGTGTCTATAATTTTGTTGCTGCACACATAAATACATGTAAAGAATAAATTAGAATAGTTCCTTGATTCTTTTCGGTTTCAAAACTTCTCTATTGGTTTCTTTTTAATTTTCCATATGAACCGTTTTTTAAATATTAAACAACACATAGAAGTCAGAAGTGCAACGTATTCTATCAATACACTTTCTAGAACATTCTACAACACGTGCAGGTTAAAAGTTCATCAATTTTTTAAAACTTAACGATATTTTTTTGTAACATTTTCTTGAACATTTAACGACACGTGCAGGTTAAAAGTTCACGATTGTTTTAAGTTCGAACAGTGCCTTCCAAATGCAAGTAGCAGGTGTGGTTGAGCTCAGCAAATTTTATCCTATGATATGTACTCCACGTTGAAACTGCTTTTTCTTAACCAATCACAAAGATGATTTTCCACAAAACTATCGTGCACCCTACTTTTAAAAAAGAATGCTTTTCATGATATCTTTAGAGATAAGTTATAGATAGGAATTAGCATTTAAAAAACCTTTGAAATTCACTGAAAAAACCATAAGTTTCATGCACGTTATAGTTAGGAATTGGCATTTAAAAAACCTTTGAAATTCACTGAAAAAACCATAGGTTTCAGGCACGTTATAGTTAGGAAATAGCATTTAAAAAACCTTCGACATTCACTGAAAAAACCATAGGTTTCAAGGGCGTTATAGTTAGCTGGACTTTTCCCTCGTACAAAACCATTGAAATTCCCCTGTTATAGTTAGTTCAGCTAACTATAACTCACGCCCCCGCAATGCGCTGCTGATGACGTCATATATTACATCACTCATGACATGGTCAGTGACATCACTGATGACATCTCAAATGACATCACTGATGACATCACTGATGACGTCATCCATATGATAAATTAGTGCATCTTCTCACACCCTAATATAACCTTTGATACACCGACTCAAAATTTCAGACGGACATTTTGAAAACCATAGATACTCCAATACGAATAACTACATACCCACTCATTAACTCTTAGGTCTACATACACCTCCACTCACTCACCTGTACAGTCACTCATTCTTACAGTCACTCTGTACAAGACTATCATATGCATTTATACACCTACATAGGCACTCACACACCACCAATCATCCATAGAGGTACTCTCACACCTAGTCAGTCATACAAATAATTAATCACACTCCCATTTACTCACCTACACAGTTATACACACTCAAGTTCACTTACTCATAAAAATAGTACCACATTATTACGTTCTTATACAGTCATTGATACAAGCACACGATCATCCATACAGCCACTCTCACAATCACACACTCTCACATATACCCTCATACATACTCTTACACGCATATATACTGCCTTTCACATAGGTAGTTAGTCACACATGTACCACTGAGATATACATTCAATCCCTAACACACCCATACATACAGTCACTCAACCATACAGTTCATCACAGATGCACTCTTAAAACCATGCACCTATAGAATCACCCACTCACACATCTATGCATAGAGTCACACACACCCTACCCACACAAATACTCAGGCACCCATACAGATACTCAGACAACCAATCAATAACCCAAATAGACACTCATATAGCTATTTACAAAACCATGCAGCCACTTATACACCTACACACAGACACATACAGACATTCACACAGTTTAGTCACTAGTCTGCAGTAAGATACATTTAATGACTCACTTATAGAGTCAGTTACACACCTAGAAAATCTTCCATTCATACACTTGTACACCCACTCATTCTTTCACAGGCCTTTCACTATAAATATAAAGAACATATTTAAACTTTACAGAAACACACAGTCACTGGATGACATCATCAGTGATGTCATTTGAGATGTCATCAGTGATGTCATCAGTGATGTCACTGACCATGTCATGAGTGATTTAATATGTGACGGCATCAGCAGTGCATTGCGAGGGCGCGAGTTATAGTTAGCTGAACTAACTATAACTGGGGAATTTCACTGGTTTTGTACGAGTGAAAAGTCCAGCTAACTATAACGCCCTTCAAACCTATGGTTTTTTCAGTGAATATATATATATATATATATAACCTACTCGCAGGATTTGCCTGTCTTTGAGTGCGTTCTTACAGGGGGACATCTTGTGGAGACATATATATATATATATATATATATATATATATATATATCTATATATTCACTGAAAAAACCATAGGTTTCACACATGTTATAGTTAGCTGGACATTTCACTCGTAAAAAAACATTGAAATTCCCCCGTTATAGTTAGTTCAGCTAACTATACCTCGCGCGACCGCCACTCTATCACAAGGATGATGTCATCAGTGATGTCATCAGTGATGTCATTTGAGATGTCATCAGTGATGTCATGAGTGATGTCACTGACCATGTCATGAGTGATGTAATATGAGGTCGCGCAAGTTATAGTTAGCTGAACTAACTATAACGGGGGAATTTCAATGGTTTTTTACGAGTGAAATGTCCAGCTAACTATAACATGTGTGAAACCTATGGTATTTTCCGTGAATTTGCAAGGTTTTTTAAATGCTAATTCCTAACTATAACGTGTGTGAAACCTATGGTTTTTTAAGTGAATTTGCAAGGTTTTTTAAATGCTAATTTTTAACTATAACATGTGTGAAAACTATGTTTTTTTTAGTGAACTTGTAAGGTTTTTTAAATGCTAATTTATGTATGTATTATTATATTTTTTATATATTTATTTTACAATAAACTACCTATGTATATAGTTATAGATTGACTGTATCCTGTAATATGGAATGGCTCAGCTCTTGTTTGTTAAATTTGGATAAAGTTGAACAGCATAGTTAATATCTTCTATAAACTTATAAACAGTTTAAAATGTTTTTTTTTTTTAAGGGTTTTTCACGGTGCGCGTGACAAAGGCTAGGGGGTCAGGAACTCTCTACCCTGCCCCCTTTTCACGTTCTCCACCTTTCTTTTTCACTTTCACACAAAAAATGGCGTCCGACACTTCCTGATTTCGACCGATTCGAATGTTGACTGACATCTAACCACCAATCAGAATTACGCTCGCGGACATTATGGTGCGCGCACCGTGCGCGCACGGTGCGTGCTTATATAGATATTTATGTACTTTTAACTGCAATTTTCTCAGGAACTACTGAACAGATTGACACCATATATGCAAAAGGCACATGCCTGACCTGAGGACTACCTCTTTGCCAAATTTCAAGTAATTCTGTTCAGCCGTTCAGGCTGTACCTTCGACTAAAGGTCCTATGGGAAAAAGCATGGGGAAAACGCGTTTTGAGACCCCTCTTTTTTCTCAGCCCCCGCTTGACGAATCACCCCGAGACTTTCAGGGTAGGAGCTGAGCGGAGCGCCCCATTAGTTTCACGAAGATAAGTCATCCGGCGCCAAAGTTATTCAAAATAGAAATTTCAGATTTCCTATGGGAACTCGGTCCTAACTATAACTATCTACTGGCGACCGCCAGTAGATAATATATGTATATATATATATATATATATATATATATATATATATAAAGCTGCTAGAAAATATCGCAAAAATTAATGAAGAACTTGACAAAAATTTAGACCAAAAGGAACTCATAAGTAAAACGCGTAAAGAAATCAGTGAACGGCTGCGCAAGCACGAAGATCGCATTAAAATTCGTAAAGCACACAAGTTCACCCGAGATCAGGCAGATTATGAACAAGGACGAATATATACGTTTTCTCGAAAATTCGACAATGCTAAGAGATTGAAATTTAACACCATGAATTCAGTGAACCCATTGGAGCAACATCAAGATCAAAGTGAAACCTTACCGGAGAGTGAAGGCGACACAGCATCAACTTCGAGCATGGTCAGTTCTGATCTCAGCAGCCACGGAGATGCAAACTCAAAGTTGGTGTTAAACTTGGGGGAAGAGATCGATTTTTTAGTGGGAGATCGGAGACAAACGCTCCGCCCGAGGAATCGTCCCAATCAAACAGGCAAAAACGGAACATACGACGGAGAGCAAGAAGAAAGAAGCATAAAACCACAACAAAAGAAAAAACAGCAGTGGTACAGAAAGAAGCGGTAATGGATTTAACAATTACTAATTTATCTGATATCACATTAACAACAGCTGAAAATCAACTTCTTGCCCTCGGTCTCAATTTCTGTCCTGAAAGTTCATTTAATTATGCAAGTACCAGAATCGACATCTTTTGCTTTATTCGAAAATTGAAACTTAAAAAGTTCTTTACCATCAAAACAGGAAATGCAGACACGGGCGCAGAAAAAGAGAAACAAAAAGATACTATCTCATGCCCAGCCGTTCCAGCATCTGATGCTGAACTGTTTCTCACACTTCATGCCTTAGGGACTCCATGCTCCAACTTGTCACAATCCAATGATGGGGAGGAAAACAGCATACAAAATCGATTGCAAAAAATCAACATATCCCAAAAAGGAGCGGGCGAGAGTCCTTTTAAATCCAAAAGTACATTTATTCCTATCATGCCCAAAGACGCAATTGATATTTTCCACGAATGTGTAATTGAAGATCTAAAAAAACTGAATCGAACAATCACCAAGCAACGTCAATGCAAGAAAAACTACAACCTTACGCAATATATAAGGTTAAT
This sequence comes from Triturus cristatus, assembly GCF_964204655.1. Lineage (NCBI taxonomy): Eukaryota > Metazoa > Chordata > Amphibia > Caudata > Salamandridae > Triturus > Triturus cristatus. Next base: position 968,232,858 of record NC_140589.1, read on the forward strand.
GAAGAAATTAAGTAATAACCAAGAGGTGATCATAAATAAGTCTGACAAGGGAGGTAACATTGTACTTTGGCCTAAAAAAGAATATATCATAGAGGCAATGAGACAACTAAATGACGAACAATGTTACCACAAATCCAGTGGAAGTGAATACAAGAAGGCAAAAGAAGAAATCAAAAAATTACTGTTTCAATACAAAAGACAAGGTCTAATTTCATCAGCTGAATTTGACTATCTGCACATTGAACATCCAGTAATTCCCATCTTGTATCTCATACCAAAGATCCACAAAATGGTCACCCCAACACCAGGCAGACCAATAATATCTGCAATCAACAGTATGAGTGAACATATTTCACAATACATCGACTTTTACTTACAGGACTTAGTAAAAAGTTTGCCAAGCTATGTGAAAGATACCGGTGACTTTTTAAGCAAGATACATTCAATTTGTTGGCAAGAAGGCTGGTGTCTATTAACATTAGACATTGAATCATTGTATACCAGCATTAACCATCCAGCGGGTCTCAAAGCCATCAGTCATTTTCTCAACACAAGACCAGTTGAATATCTCAGTCATAATGAAATGATATGCAAATTGATTGCCTGGTGTCTTAACAATAATTTCTTTATGTTTGATAAAACTATTTGGAAGCAAGAAAGGGGCGTGGCTATGGGGTCCTGTTTCTCCCCCAGCTATGCATGTTTGCATGTTGGCTGGTGGGAGGAACAGGTCCTAAGGAAATTACCCAACATAGACCATGTCCACCATTGGCTTAGATTTATTGATGACGTTTTTTGTGTATGGGATGGAGATGAAGTAAGTGCACAGGAATTTGTTAGGACAATCAACAACAACTCCAGCAATCTTAAATTTACTTCTAACATTAGCAGAAACAAAGTAGATTTCTTAGATGTACAAGTATCAATTAGTAACTGTACATTGGAAACCACACTGTTTAGAAAACCGACTGCTGGCAATAGTATACTTCATGCGAGCAGTAAACATCCCAAACACCTTATTGAAAGCATCCCGTTTGGTGAACTACTAAGACTTAAACGTATTTGTAGTTCCCAACAGGAATACACAAAATGCTCAGAAGACATGATAGGGCGATTAAGAGAAAGAGGATATAGTGATTCCACCCTCAATAGAGCACTCAAGAAGACAGATGAAAGATCTAGAGAATCACTACTAGCCCCCAAAGAACCTATTGCTAACAATGATGATGAATGTCCACGTTTCATCACCACATTTAGCAAACAAGAAAGAAGAGTAAAAGCAATCATCAAAAAGAACTGGCCCATTATTTTGACAGATGGTGTTCTGGGGAGTAGATTACCTGAATTACCTACCATTACATATAGAAAATCTCGATCTATGAGAACTGAGTTAGTAAAAACAAGTCCTGAACTCAGTGTGGTAACTACATGGCTGAAACCCAAAACAGGTTTTTTTAAATGTCCATCATGCCGCGCCTGTAAATTTGGCACGAATACTACACACTACACAACTCCCTTCTCTGATGCTCCAGTTGCGATTGAGGGTAGTTATGGTTGCAAGACGGAGTATGCTGTGTATGTTCTGACGTGCACTTGCGGCTTACGCTATGTGGGTAGCACCAAGCTGCAGGTGCACGTCAGAATCTTGCAGCATCTCAGAGCCATTGTAAATAATGATGGTGCATACCCGGTCGCTAGACATTTCAAGTCAGTCCATAACAATGATTTGAACTGTCTATCATACTATGTCATCAAGGCAGTAGGTCCCCTACGAAGGGGAGGCAACAGAGAAAAACTTCTAAGGAAGTTGGAAACGCGCATGATATTAGAACTGGACAGCAAAAATCCAAATGGGTTAAACACTACTGAAGATATGTATAATTTTTTATAAACTATACAAAACATGAAAATTGATGTAGCTACCTAAGATAAATGGATGAATATTCGGATGATTAGATTCTGTAAGCTTAAGGAATAAGTGCTTTTTATCTCACTACCTTCATTTCTGTTTCAAAGTTTTTTCTTTGGAAGCTTTGGAATTCCTGATATTAGATTAGTACTTCCCGTTCATAAAAATAATCTTTTTTCACTTTATATGTTTAGTTATTTTGCAAATAGTCACAATTCACATACACTTCTTTTTTTAATTTTTTGCTTTTTTCTGCAGGGAGATGGTAGTTGGTATTAAATGGTGAGGGATGTGTATCAATAAAGTTTTTTTGATTACACATACAATACCCCACAATTTTTGAGATTAGTCAGAAGAAGCAAACACAAATATAAAACTAGGAAGTTGATCTCGCTACAACAGATTGATTTATGAGGTTAAAGGTGTCAAGCATTAATGCTGATATAAAATTTCATGTGGAAAAGGAACCAAACTGATGCACAAAAAATATGAAAGGGGCAGTTACATAATTTGCGAAATTTTGCACATTTGAATTACTTTGCACAAATGATTTGTTTACATATATAATAAGAATGTTTACAAGTGACTATGCCCTACATTGTAGTTTTAAGTGGTTTTATATTTTTTTATAAAAAAATATATATATATATTTTTATACAGAAAATGTTGTTAGTGATATTTCTATGTATTTATTATATTTATATTATCCACTGTAAAAATGAATTTTACAATACTGCATTTTACGCAGTCTAAAATAACAGTTCATAAGTGCAATTAAGTTTGTTTTACCTCATGAATGTTACAAACACCTACCTCGTAATAATACATGATGTGAGAAGCGAAGTATCTCTACTATGTTTATTTGGTGATGGTCACGTGATGTATGATGTAACTGGTTAAAAACAATGGCGGATACAATACCCTGTGTGTGATCAAGGGCACTCAGTGCTCGAAACGCGTCGCAGAGGGAGTTAAATGAAATAAAATCTTCCTGCCTGAGCCGTGAGGGTCCGTTTCTCCTTTTTTCACGAGTGGAAGCAGAAACTTCGTGAGAGTGTGGAGACTGTACTATTTATATCTATATATATATATATTATCTACTGGCGGTCGCCAGTAGATAGTTAAAGTTACAACCTAGTTTCCATAGGAAATCTCAAAATTCTATTTTGAATAACTTTGGCGCCGGTTGACGAATCCTCGTGAAATTTTCAAAACAAATGGGGCGCTCCATTCAGCTCCTACCCTGAAAGTCTCGGGGTGATTCGTCAAGCGGGGGCCGAGAAAAAGGGGGGGTCCCAAAACGCCTTTTTCCCATGCATTTTTCTATAGGATCTTTAGTCGCAGCTACAGCCCGAACGGCTGAACAGAATTACGTGAAATTTGGCAGAGAGGTAGCCATAAGGTCAAGGAATTGCCTTTTGCAGGTCTGGTGTAAATCTGTTCAGTATTTCCTGAGAAAATAGCATTTAAAAGCATATCAATATCTATACGCGCGCACCGTGCGCACACGGTGCACGCACCCTGCCGTGGGTGAGCGCAATTCTGATTGGTTGTTAGATGTCGGTAAACATTCGAATTGGTCGAAACCAGGAAGTGTCGGCCGCCATTTTTTCTCTCTCGCAGTCTGAGGGGGTGAAAAAAAAAGGTGGAGAACGTGAAAAGGGGGCAGAGTGGACAGTTCCTGACCCCCTAGCCTTGGTCAGGGGGTCACAGAAGGACCCCCAAGGGAGAAAAAACAATTATATATACTTTTTTAAATCGCGAGGTGCGTGCGCCGCGCGCGCACGGCACGCACTGCGAACTGTGGGTGCTCGGTGTGCGAAGCGCATCGAGCGCCCACAGCGCGCACACGGTGCGCGCACGGTGAAAAACCTGAAAAAAAAATTATTTATAAATACATAACTTAGCATTTAAAAAAACGTACAAATTCACAGAAAAAACCATAGGTTTCACACACGTTATAGTTACGAATTAGCATTTAAAAAACCTTGCAAATTCACTTAAAAAACCATAGGTTATAGTTGGTGCAGGCAACTATAACTCACGCGACCGCAATCCTCTTCTGATGACATCAGATATTACATCACTGATGACATATGTGTCTTTATGAAAAATAAATATTTGTAATATATGTATAGCTAAAGATTAATGGAAGAAGACATGGGTAAATAAGTGTCTAAATACAGTGATGTAATATCTGACGTCATCAGCAGAGGATTGCGGTCGCGTGAGTTATAGTTGCCTGCACTAACTATAACGGGGGAATTTCATTGGTTTTTTACGAGTGAAATGTCCAGCTAACTATAACATGTGTGAAACCTATGGTTTTTTAAGTGAATATATATATATATATATATGCAACCACAATCCTTTGGTGAAGAGTTGTATAAAACAACCAGGAACGGACCACCACGCAGGTAAACAGTTTCCAAGTGCAGGTTTATTCTTCCCTTACATATATATATATATTCACTTAAAAAACCACCTGGTGAAGATGAAATAAAACGTTATTCACTGACCTTGTTGTGCTGTTGGACTTCCTTGTTGCCGTGGATATCTTGGTGGGGATTGCTACCGAGTTTCTTTTCTAAATATATATATATATATATATATATATATATATTACCTACTGGCGGTCGCCAGTAGGTAGTTATAGTTAGGACCACGTTTCCATAGGAAATCCGCAACATTCTATTTTGAATAACTTTGGCGCCGGTCGACGAATCCTCGCGAATTTTTCAAAATAGGTGGGGCGCTCCGCTCCGCTCCTACCCTGAAAGTCTCGGGGGGATTCGTCAAGCGGGGGCTGAGATAAAAGGGGGGTCCCAAAACACGTTTTTCCCATGCATTTTTCCATAGGACCTTTAGACAGGGCTACAGCCCGAACGGCTGAACAGAATTACTTGAAATTTGGCAGAGAGGTAGTCCTCAGGTCAAGGAAGTGCCTTTTGTAGGTTTGGTGTAAATCTGTTCAGTAGATTCTGAGAAAATAGCCTTTAAATCAATATATATATCTGAGCCAGCTTACGGTGCGCTTACGGTACGCTTACCGTACGCGTACAGTGGCGTGCGCGAGCGCGATTCTGATTGGCTCTTAGATCTTAGTAAACATTCGAATCGGCCGAAACCAGGAAGCGGCGGCCGCCATTTTCTCTCTCGCACTGAGACTGATGATGAAAATACAAAGCACAAAAACATGTAAAGGGGCTGTTTAGACAGCCCCCACACACATAGCCATGTTGAGGGAGTCCCCAAAGATCCCCCAAGGCCAAAAACTGATTTTTTTTTTTTTCGCTAATTTCGCCGATTACGCTTACCGTACGCGTACGGTAAGAAATGATATAAAAAAAAAATTATCCACACTCTCCCCACCCCGTGTGCAATTGGTGGCCGAAGGCCACCAATTGTGCATGGCTTATAACAGCTGAGATAAACTATAATATTTTTTTTAAAAAAATAAAAAAAAAAATTATCCACACTCTGTCCACCATTTGTGCATGGCTTATAAAAATTATGAAAAATTCAAATATTACCTTTCAAAACGAAGTGCATCATATGTCCTCCATGTGCGCACGGTGCAAGAAGCGCATCGTGCGTACATGGCCCATCTAGCGTAACGTGGGCACGCGGTGCGCGTAGCGCACCGCGTGCCCACCGTGCGTGCACGGCACTAATTGCGTAAAGTGGGCGCGTGCTTACTGTGCGCGCACGGTGCGCGAAGCGCACCGTGCGCGCACGGAACGAACTGCGTTAAGTGGGCGCGCACGCCACGAATGGCGTAAAGTAACTTAGCATTTAAAAAACCGTACAAATTCACTGAAAAAAACATAGGTTTCACACACGTTATAGTTAGGAATTAGCATTTAAAAAACCTTGCAAATTCACTGAAAAAACCATAGGTTTCACACATGTTATAGTTAGCGGAAATTTTACTGATAAAAAACCAATGAAATTCCCCCGTTATAGTTAGTGCAGGCAACTATAACTCACGCGACCGCAATCTTCTGCTGATGACATATGTGTCTTTATGAAAAAAAAATATTTGTAATATATGTATAGCTAAAAATGTATGGAAGAAGACATGGGCAAATAAGTGTCTAAATACAGTATTAGCATCAGCAGAGGATTGCGGTCGCGTGAGTTATAGTTGCCTGCACTAACTATAACGGGGGAATTTCATTAGTTTTTTATCAGTAAAATTTCCGCTAACTATAACATGTGTGAAACCTATGGTTTTTTCAGTGAATTTGCAAGGTTTTTTAAATGCTAATTCCTAACTATAACGTGTGTGAAACCTATGGTTTTTTCAGTGAATATATATATATATATTACCTACTGGCGGTCGCCAGTAGGTAGTTATAGTTAGGGCCTATTATCTATAGGAAATCCGCAACATCCTATTTCGAATAACTTCTGCACCATCCTCTGACCGTCTTTTGTCAGGGTGGATACATATTTTGTGGCTCACCACTCCTTGGGCAACACCCGGGACATGTGGAGCGGTGGCGACGATTCGAGCTCTGAAAATATATGTGTATATATAGATATATATATTATTTAACCAATGGCCCAAAAGCAATGATATATATATATATATATATATATATATATATATACAAACCATCTCCAAAATTGCTCCTTCCGACTGTATCGACCCAGGGGGAGGTGGCGCACACTCCGGCGGAGCGTGCCGGTAATAAAGTCCCAAATAGAAAAAGCAATCCAAGTGCGCTCTCAGGAGACAGAACCACAGACACGAAAATGCAAAAGAGGGTTGTTTAATCCACAACGCGTTTCAGCTCGGAAGCCTTGATCACGTGGAAGAATGTGTAAAACAAAGTAACTGATAAAGTTGTTATTCATAAACATGGACATAGGACTGGAGGTGCAGCCCAAAGACACAAAGGTGAACTGTGGCAGACATATTGGAATGTTAAAATAGCCAGTGTCTGGGTTTGCATTCACGGTTCTCACTGAGTAACTAAACAATACAATGAAAGTAAAGTGATGGGTATAACATGCTCAATGTCAATACATAAATGCATCATATAGAATCACAAACGCTACAGAAAAAATGAAGGTTGTAGGTGTGGGTACCTCAAATAAAACGAATTGTAGCGTTGTTGTGAATAAATGCATAGTGCATGCAAACTGAGAACGGTGCTGGTGCCTAATATTTACTCATCAGTAAACAAGTTGAATAAATGACCCAAGTGGGTTCGCTGTAAAGACAACAAGTCAGATGAATGACCCAAGTGGGTTCGCTGTGGCGCAGTGCAACAACGTGATTGTCAGGCAGATTGATCAATGTGTAGGAGACACAAAGTAAGGGTCAAATACCCAAAGGTGTAGGTAGAATACAAGTGTCCCACAAACGTCCAATAATAATGAAAACGGAATAAATCAGTTACCGTGCTCGAAAAAGTGAAGAAACGGAAGGAAGGGTAGGTGGCCCATGTGGAGTGAGTGCCAGTGAGAGGGCACCTTCCTTTCTTCCTGAAATGAAAAAAGAAGAAACATTGTTAAAATTGCCGTAGCACATACTTGAAAAGTACTTGTGAAAGTACATGGTACACAATCAAATGGGAAGAAGAAAGTCAAACTATAGTCAAATAGACATCATAAGGCGAATGAGAGAATGTAACATACCACATTGTTAAAAATTCAAACAGAGAACATGATTATTCCTTACATATGATTATTCCTTTAAATGAATGGACAGTTCCTCGTCAAAATTAAGGCCCCCTGGGTGTTTGGTTTGAAATTCCACTATGTATTTGGATTCGCGTTGCCTTAATTTGAGTACCCTGTTGCCTCCTCTAAAATTGATTGTGGTTTGTTCCAGAATGAAAAAAGTGAGGAGTTCAGGGTTGGAGAAATGTGTGTCTTTAAAATGACGGGCCACAGGATATTTCTCATCCTTGTGAATTATGGCTCTGTAGTGTTCAAGGATGCGTTTTTTGGCAGGAAGGGTAGTGCTGCCAATGTACCATAACAGACATGGACACTCAATTACATAAATAACAAAAGTAGTGCTACATGTCAGGAATTCTCTGATTTCTTTGCTAATGCCATTGTAATTGAGTTTGTTGCGGAACTTGCTGTTCTTACAGGCTTTACAATGGCCACAAGGATAAAATCCCTCGAGGCCATGTTGCTGTCTAGTGGGGTAAATGGTGACATCGCTTCTCACTACCATGTCCCTGATACTCCTACCTTTGCGATAAGTGATGCTGGGTCTGTTGGGTATAGTCCCACCAATGATGTTATCGCATTTGAGGATGTCCCAATTTTTGGCTATGACTTTGTGTATATTGTTGGAATCAGAGTTGAAAGTCATGATCATCCTGGTAGTGTCATTGGTGTCATCGATGGTTTCAATGGGTTTGTCTGCAATGGTGAGATCCCTGGGAATGACATCTGCTCTTTCTTTGGCTCTCTGGAGGACCCAATTGGGGTAACCCCTGAGCTTGAAACGTGATATCATCTCCCTACTGATAGTTTCATATGTCATGGGGGTGCTGCAATTTCTCTTTGCCCTCAACAGTTCACCGTAAGGGATACTCCATTTGAGCGTCTCAGGGTGGCTGCTGAGGGCATGCAGAACGCTATTGCCTGCAGTTGATTTTCTGAACAGGGTAGTCTGTATGGCATTGTCAATGATCTCTATCTTGACGTCTAAAAATTCTACACTGTCTTTGCTGATATGGCTGGTCAAGACAATGTTGTTATCATTGATGTTAAGTTTGTCAATAAATTTGATGGCTTGTTCTTCATCACCATTCCAAATGACAAACAGATCATCAATGTAACGCATCCATGTGGTGACTTGGTCGAGATCTTGTTTGTAGTCAGGGTTAGTGAATACTTGTTCCTCCCACAATCCCATAAAGAGATTGGCCAGACTTGGGGCAAAGCAAGAACCCATAGCGATCCCGACCACCTGTCTGTATATTTCACCATTGAACAGAAAGATGTTATTGGTTAAACAGTAATGGATCATCTCGATAATCATGGCACTGTGGTCTCTGAGGCGTAGGGGTCTAGTTTTGAGATAATATTCACATGCCTCTATGCCCTGACGATGGTCAATAATGGTGTAAAGTGACTGTACGTCAAGAGTGATGAGACAAGAATTGGTTTCCCATGTGGTGTTACTGAGTTTTTTGAGGAAATCTTTCGTGTCCCTGATGTAACTAGGAAGATTGCTGACATAGTCTCTGAGAAAATGATCAATGTATTTAGAGACATGTTCAGATACACTGCCTCTGGAGGATACGATGGGGCGCCCAGGGGGGTTAGTGGGGTCTTTATGCAATTTGGGTAGAAGGTACAAGGCAGGAAGGATGGGATGATCATTCTTCAAATAGGTATATTCCTCCCACTCAAGTAGACCTTTCTCTCTCCACATGATTAGTTTGTCCCAAAGAGTAGTGATACTGGTGTTGTATTTGTCCACCCTGAAATGTTCGTAATACCGGGTGTCGGAAAGTTGTCAGATGGCTTCAGTGATGTACCTGCCCCTATCTAAGATGACAACATTACCGCCCTTGTCCGCAGGGCGGATGATGATGTTGTTGTCCTCAGTCAATGATTTGAGTGATTGTCTTTGTGTGTATGTTAAATTATTGTAGTAATTTTTCTTTTTACTGTGTCTCAAAGTACACAATGACCTGGTGACGCAATCATGGAATGTGTCGATTGGATCATAGGGGGATGTGGGAAAAAAGGTGGATTTGGTTTAAAACCTGAAGAAGCATGATTGTCAGTGGTGAGGCCGACTATATCTGCAACTTGTGTTGTACTGAGTTGTTCTCCATTGCTGGTACGATCAATTCCTAAACTACAATCCTGATCAAGAACAATCATGTCGCTCAGTATCTCAAATATATATATATATATGTACCAAACTTCGCTCCTTCCGGAAAGCTGGACCCAAGAGAGGTGGTGCACACGCCGGCGGAGCACGCCGGCACACAAATGTTCCCACAGCGATTCCAATACCATGCGCTCTCAGTAATCAGAAAACTCCAAATCCAATGATGTCAACAGGGGTGTTTAATTCTCACAACGCGTTTCAGCTCGTTGCAAAGACTTGATCACGTAAGATAGGTGCATTACACAGAAGGAATGATAAAGTTTTACAAAGGTGAACAGTGAAGAAGGACAACATCGTAAGTCTCCAGTACCTTTAGACCAAATGGAGCGGACATCTTGGAATGGTAACATGTAAGGGGATTAATAACAGAACACAGAATAAATAAACGGTAAATGCACCCTAAATGTATCTGTGTATAATACACTGACAAAATATATAATCAAAATATAGTTCTAGGTGATTATCAGAATTAGCATATCAAATTAAAAAGTCAAAACATCAAAAATTGCGACAAACTTAATGTAATTGTCCAACTTTCCGCTGCAATGCATTTCAAATCAATATCGCTGTATAACGAATCACCAAGTGGTCATCTGAAACTCTTCCTCTTATAAATGTATTGAACGTGGTAAAAAAGTGAAAATATACACTGAAATACAGAACATCTCAACCACGTCACAAACACAAGATAGCAAATTTCGTTTTCCGCTGCAATCTATGATAGATCTGTTTTCCTATATTAACGGATCACCAAGTGGTCATACGTAACAGTTTCTCCTACCAATGTACTGAAAGGCAGTAAGTAAGTATACTGAAATGCTAAACATCTACACAGCGTCACAGAACACATAATGGCAAGTGCCCACTATCAGGTTCTCAGTACCCATCCCAAGAAAGTATATCCCGCAAAATACATGTGCTGGTGTAGTCCTTTCATCATCACCTACTGTACTGGAATATCATCCTTGCTATGTGAAAAAACGTGGGAAAGGGTAGGTTGCCCGTGAAAGTGCTTGCTGGTGTCTGGGCCCCTTCCTTTCCTCCTGTAAATAAAAGAAACAAAACCGAACTCAGTATAAAGCATAATGAGTTATCAAATATTTAAAATACTGCAACAGTTCTTAGTCAATGTGCACCTGATACATGGACGAAAAGGGAAGAGGTAAATACAGCTGCCAAAATATATATGTATAATGGAAGCAAATGTGTAACAGTACACAAAACATTAGAAATTGACGGTAAAACTGTCGAAAAAGCTCCCGAAACCACTGTAAGGGAAGGGTGTTGTTTTAAGAACCGAAATGTCAGCTCAATCCCTAAGATGTACTGCCATCTCCTCATCTTGATTTAGACCCCCAGGGTGTTTCGTCTGAAAATCCACGATGTATTTGGACTCCCTTTGCCTCAGTTTTAAAACTCGGTCACCACCCCTGGGGTTATTGAGAATCTGTTCTAGGATGAAAAATCTCAAAAGTCTAGGATTGGAAAAATGTCTCTCACTGAAATTGCGGGCTACTGCATATTTCTCATCAGAGTGTGTGATGGCACGGTAGTGTTCCAATACACGTTTTTTGGCCATAAGTGTAGTGCTGCCAATATACCATAACTTGCAAGGACATTCGATCCCATAAATAACAAAAGTAGAGCTACACGTCAGGAATTGAGTGATCTCTTTGTGTATCCCATTACAATTAACTTTGTTACAAAAGTAGCTGTTCCTGCAGGCCTTACAGTGGCCACATGGAAAAAATCCCTGCAAGCCATGTTCCTGTTTTTTGGGATAAAGGGTAACATCATTGTGCAACAAAAGATCTCTGAAATTCCTCCCTTTCCTATAGGTGATGTTAGGTCTATTGGGGATCAAATCTCCAATGATGGTGTCAGCTTTTAGAATATCCCAGTTTTTGTTCAAGATACCTTGTATCTTGCGGGAATCTGCACTATAGGTCATGATGATCCTGGTGTTATTGGTATCATCAATGTTTATAGTGGGAGTTTCCGTAGAAAAAATGACATCTCTACTAACTCCATCTGCTCTGCCCTTAGCCTTGCTCAAGACCCAGTTAGGATAACCTCTGGCCCTGAAACGTTCCAGCATGCAAGCACTCTCTAATTGGTATGCTGTCTCAGTGTTGCAGTTTCTTTTTGCTCTCAGCAGCTCTCCATAGGGAATGCTCCATTTGAGAGTCTCAGGATGGCTGCTCAGAGCATGAAGAATGCTGTTCCCTGCTGTGGATTTTCTGAATAGGGTGGTAAGCACAGTGTTATCTTTGATGTCCAACTTGACATCCAGATATTCTGCCCAGGTGTCACTTATATTGCCAGTAAGGACAATATTATAGTTGTTAATGTTTAGTTGTTCGATGAATTTGGTGGCTTCCAACTCGGGACCTTTCCAAATGATAAATATATCATCGATATACCGCAGCCATGTCTCTATGTGTTCTAGATACTTGGCAAGAGTGGAATCAGCAAATATCTCCTCTTCCCAGCGTCCCATAAAGAGATTCGCGAAACTAGGCGCGAAACATGAACCCATCGCGGTACCCGTGGTTTGTCTGTATAGGGTGCCATTGAAGATGAAGATATTGTTAGCAAGGCAGAATTCTGTCATACTCAAGATCATCTTGCTATGTTCCCTGAAACGCAGGGGTCTGTTGTTCAAAAAATGTTCGCATGCTTCAAGGCCCTGTTGGTGATTGATTATAGTGTACAAGGACTGTACATCCAGGGTGATCAAAAAGAATTTGTGATCCATATGAAGATTTTTTATTTTGTTCAAAAAATCCTTCATATCCCTGACGTAACTGGGAAAATTGATGACAAAGTCCCTTAGAAAATGGTCTACGTATTTTGACACATATTCCGTGACACTGCCCCTAGATAACACAATGGGTCGCCCTGGTGGTTTAATGGGGTCCTTATGTACCTTGGGCAACAAATATAAAACGGGTAAAATAGGATGATCATTTTTTAAATAACAGTATTCTTTCCATTCTAAAATGCCCTTGTCATGCCAGGTGGTCAACATATCCCAGATGGTAGTAATACTCGTGTTGTATGTTTCCATGACAATAGGTACATAATACCTAGTGTCAGAAAGTTGTCTATGTGCCTCACTAATGTAGTCGTCCCTATCCAAAATAACAACATTACCGCCTTTATCAGCAGGGCGTATGACGATATTAGTGTCGTCGCCTAGTGATGTCAGTAATGATCTTTGTTTGTATGACAGATTAGTCCTGTAAGACCGATCCATTTTGTGTCTATAAGTACAAAGTGCTTTGCTGACAACATCCTGAAAAGTATCAATATTGTCGTGTGGCAATATGGGCAAAAATGTCGACTTGGGTTTAAAACCTGAATGTGAAGAGGAATCAGTGATAAGATCTAATTTATCTAAAGTTTGGGTGATGGTCAAACTGTTCTCAGTAGATACTGTATTACTTTGGTTATGACTATTAGTGTCACTACCGTGACCGGGTTCAGTTTCTTGACCCAATTCAATCATGGTGATAAGGGTGTCAATATCACCAATGTTCACATTATCTTGATGTCTAGAAGTCATTCTGGTGAATTTACTCTGGTCACCCAGTCTTTTCAGTCTATGCCACTTCTTATGTTTCAATTTTCTGGAGAATTTAAATAAATCAATTCTAGTTCCAGTATAGTCAAATTGTTTAGAAGGGCAGAACGAGAGCCCTAAGCACAGAGTATGTTTCTCAATCTCACAAAGAGGTCTCTTAGAGAGATTAATAATAGTTTTATTCACCATTTCAGAATCCATCAGTACATCTTCCTGGGGCGTGATCTCCTGTTTCCCATATTGCCCCTTGATCTGCCTCTTCTTCCATTGTTGGAGTAGTCTTGCTCTTCTATTTCTCCGTTTCCGCGTCCTCTGCCTCGACCCTGTCCTCGACCCCTCTGTCTTCGTGTCGTTGGCACCGGGGTATTTTGCATAGTCCTTTGGCTTCGACGGATATGTTGATACTCCTCTAAAAAATTCACCTGACGAGAAGTTTGGTTCGTGGCAACGTTGGTTTCCACCGAGACATCAGATTCCGTGTCACTGGTCAAGGAGGCAGCCGGTGTTTGAATCTCACCAGGATTGTTCGTAGTTGTAAAAAAATCCATGGAAGCTGATAAGGTGGAGGCAACCATGAGTTCGATAAAAGAACGCCTCAAGAAATATGAGGAGGATATTAAGGCTCGAAAGGAGAGGAAGCTTGACCGTGACTATGGTGATTATGAGAGCGGCAGGATCCTCACTTTTAGCCGAAAGTATGACCATCTGTACAATTCCAAGGAAATAACATCTACAACTACGAAACAAAAACTGGGATATTCTAAAAGCGGACACCATCATTGGAGATTTGATCCCCAATAGATCTAACATCACCTATAGGAAAGGGAGGAATTTCAGAGATCTTTTGTTGCACAATGATGTTACCCTTTATCCCAAAAAACAGGAACATGGCTTGCAGGGATTTTTTCCATGTGGCCACTGTAAGGCCTGCAGGAACAGCTACTTTTGTAACTAAGTTAATTGTAATGGGATACACAAAGAGATCACTCAATTCCTGACGAGTAGCTCTACTTTTGTTATTTATGGGATCGAATGTCCTTGCAAGTTATGGTATATTGGCAGCACTACACTTATGGCCAAAAAACGTGTATTGGAACACTACCGTGCCATCACACACTCTGATGAGAAACATGCAGTAGCCCGCCATTTCAGTGAGAGACATTTTTTCCAATCCTAGACTTTTGAGATTTTTCATCCTAGAACAGATTCTCAATAACCCCAGGGGTGGTGACCGAGTTTTAAAACTGAGGCAAAGGGAGTCCAAATACATCGTGGGTTTTCAGACGAAACACCCTGGGGGATTAAATCAAGATGAGGAGATGGCAGTACATCTTAGGGATTGAGCTGACATTTGGGTTCTTAAAACAACACCCTTCCCTTACAGTGGTTTCGGGAGAGTTTTTGACAGTTTTACCGTCAATTTCTAATGTTTTGTGTACTGTTACACATTTGCTTCCATTATACATATATATTTTGGCAGCTGTATTTACCTCTTCCCTTTTCGTCCATGTATCAGGTGCATATTGACTAAGAACTGTTGCAGTATTTTAAATATTTGATAACTCATTATGCTTTATACTGAGTTCGGTTTTGTTTCTTTTATTTACAGGAGGAAAGGAAGGGGCCCAGACACCAGCGAGCACTTTCACGGGCAACCTACCCTTTCCCCCGTTTTTTCACATAGCAAGGATGATATTCCAGTACAGTAGGTGATGATGAAAGGACTACACCAGCACATGTATTTTGCGGGATATACTTTCTTGGGATGGGTACTGAGAACCTGATAGTGGGCACTTGCCATTATGTGTTCTGTGACGCTGTGTAGATGTTTAGCATTTCAGTATACTTACTTACTGCCTTTCAGTACATTGGTAGGAGAAACTGTTACGTATGACCACTTGGTGATCCGTTAATATAGGAAAACAGATCTATCATAGATTGCAGCGGAAAATGAAATTTGCTATCTTGTGTTCGTGACGTGGTTGAGATGTTCTGTATTTCAGTGTATATTTTCACTTTTTTACCACGTTCAATACATTTATAAGAGGAAGAGTTTCAGATGACCACTTGGTGATTCGTTATACAGCGATATTGATTTGAAATGCATTGCAGCGGAAAGTTGGACAATTACATTAAGTTTGTCGCTGTCGTAATTTTTGATGTTTTGACTTTCTAATTTGATACGCTAATTCTGATAATCACCTAGAACTATATTTTGATTATATATTTTGTCAGTGTATTATACACAGATACATTTAGGGTGCATTTACCGTTTATTTATTCTGTGTTCTGTTATTAATCCCCTTACCTGTTACCATTCCAAGATGTCCGCTCCATTTGGTCTAAAGGTACTGGAGACTTACGATGTTGTCCTTCTTCACTGTTCACCTTTGTAAAACTTTATCATTCCTTCTGTGTAATGCACCTATCTTACGTGATCAAGGCTTTGCAACGAGCTGAAACGCGTTGTGAGAATTAAACACCCCTGTTGACATCATTGGATTTGGAGTTTTCTGATTACTGAGAGCGCATGGTATTGGAATCGCTGTGGGAACATATATATATATATATATATATATATATATGTATATATATTACCTACTGGCGGTCGCCAGTAGGTAGTTATAGTTAGGACCCTGTTTCCATAGGAAATCCGCAACATTCTATTTGGAATAACTTTGGCGCCGGTCGACGAATCCTCGCGAAATTTTCAAAACTAATGGGGCGCTACGCTACGCTCCTACCCTGAAAGTCTCGGGGGGATTCGTCAAGCGGGGGCTGAGAAAAAAGGGGGGTCCCAAAACGCGTTTTCCCCATGCATTTTTCCATAGGACCTTTAGACACAGCTACAGCCCGAACGGCTGAACAGAATTACTTGAAATTTGGCAGAGAGGTAGTCCTCAGGTCAAGGATGTGCCTTTTGTAGGTCTGGTGTAAATCTGTTCAGTAGGTCCTGAGAAAATAGCATTTAAATCAATATATATATCTGTAAGCGTGCTCCGTGCGCTTACCATAAGCTTACCGTACGCGTACGGTGCCGTGCGCGAGCTCAATTCTGATTGGTGGTTACATGACTGTAAACATTCGAATCGGTCGAAATCAGGAAGTGTCGGACGCCATTTTCTGTCTCTCGCACTGAGAAACTAAGGTGGATAACGTGAAAAGGGGGCAACGAAGAGAGTTGCAGACCCCCTAGCGTTCGTCAGGGGGTTCACGAAGGACCAAAAAGTATGAAAAATACATGTAATAATTTTTTTTTAAAATCGCGGGGTGCGCTTACGGTAAGCTTACCGTACGCGTACGGTAAAAAAAAATAAAAAAAAAATAAAGAAGTAACAATCACATTTATTAAATAAATTAAAGGACCCACAAGGGAGAAAAAAACAAATGTTACTGTGTAAAAAAAGGCGAGGCGCGCACGGCGTGGACTGCGTAACGTGGGCGCTCGGTGCGCGAAGCGCACCTAGCGCCCACAGCGCGCGCACGGTGCACGAAGCGCACCGTGCGCGCAGGGTGTGCGCACAGTGAAAAACCAGAAAAAAAATAAATAAATAAATACATAACTTAGCATTTAAAAAACGTACAAATTCACTGAAAAAACCATAGGTTTCACACACGTTATAGTTAGGAATTAGCATTTAAAAAACCTTGCAAATTCACTTAAAAAACCATAGGTTTCACACATGTTATAGTTAGCTGTACATTTCACTCGTAAAAAACCAATGAAATTCCACGTTATAGTTAGATCAGGTAACTATAACTTGCGCGACCGCAATCCACAATGTGTAATTTCAGATGTCATCATTGATGTCATGAGTGATGTCACTGACCATGTCATGAGTGATGTAATATGTGACGTCATCAGCATTTTATTGTGGGCGCGCAAGTTATAGTTACCTGATCTAACTATAACGTGGAATTTCATTGGTTTTTTACGAGTGAAATGTACAGCTAACTATAACATGTGTGAAACCTATGGTTTTTTAAGTGAATATATATATATATATATATATATATATATATATATATATTATCTACTGGCGGTCGCCAGTAGATAGTTATAGTTAGGACCGTGTTTCCATAGGAAATCCGCAACATTCTATTTTGAATAACTTTGTCGCCGATTGACGAATCCTCGCGAAATTCTCAAAATAGGTGGGGTGCTGCGCTCCGCTCCTTCCCTGAAAGTCTCGGGGGGATTCGTCAAGCGGGGGCTGAGAAAAAGGGGGGGTCCCAAAACACGTTTTCCCCATGCATTTTTCCATAGGACCTTTAGTCCGAGCTACAGCCCGAACGGCTGAACAGAATTACTTGAAATTTGGCAGAGAGGTAGCCCTCAGGTCAGGGATGTGCCTTTTGAAGGTCTCGTGTAAATCTGTTCAGTATTTCCTGAGAAAATAGCATTTAAATTAATATATATATCTATAGGCGCGCTCCGAGCGCGTACCGTAAGCTTACCGTACGCGCACGCCGCCGTGCGCGATCGCGATTCTGATTGGTTGTTAGATCTTAGTAAACATTCGAATCGGTCGAAACCAGGAAGTGTCGGCCGCCATTTTGTCTCTCGCAGTCTGAGGGGGTGAAAAACAAAGGTGGATAACGTGTAAAGGGGGCAGGCTGGACAGTTCCTGACCCCCTAGCCTTGGTCAGGGGGTCCCAGAAGGACCCCCAAGGGCAAAAATGTATTTTAAATTTTTTATGAAAAATCGCGCAGAGCGCGTAGCGTACGCGCACGGTAGAAACTGAAAAATTCCGCGAACTACGTAACGTGGTCGTTCGGTGCGCGAAGCGCACCGAACACCCACAGCGCGCGCACGGTGCGCGAAGCGCACCGCGCGCGCACGGTACGCGCACGGTGAAAAACCTTAAAAATAAATAAATACATAACTTAGCATTTAAAAAACGTACAAATTCACTGAAAAAACCATAGGTTTCACACACGTTATAGTTAGGAATTAGCATTTAAAAAACCTTGCAAATTCAATTAAAAAACCATAGGTTTCACACATGTTATAGTTAGCTGGGCATTTCACTCGTGAAAAACCAATGAAATTCCCCCGTTATAGTTAGTGCAGGCAACTATAACTCACGCGACCGCAATCCTCTGCTGATGACGTTACATCACTGATGACATATGTGTTTTTCTGAAAAAAAAATATTTGTAATATATGTATAGCTAAAAATCAATGGAAGAAGACATGGGTAAATAAGTGTCTAAATACAGTGATGTAATATCTGACGTCATCAGCAGAGGATTGCGGTCGCGTGAGTTATAGTTGCCTGCACTAACTAATTCATTGGTTTTTCACGAGTGAAATGCCCAGCTAACTATAACATGTGTGAAACCTATGGTTTTTTAAGTGAATATATATATATATATATATATATATATATATATATATATATATATATATATATATATATATATATATATATATATATATCTATTACCTACTGGCGGTCGCCAGTAGGTAGTTATAGTTAGGACCTATTCTCCATAGGATATCCGCAACATTCTATTTGGAATAACTTTGACACCGGTTGATGAATCTTCGCAAAATTTCCAAAACTGGTGGTGCGCTCCGGTCAGCTGCTATCCTGAAAGTCTCGGGGTGATTCGTCAAGCGGCGGCTGAGAAAAAAGTGGGTCCCAAAACGTGTTTTCCCCATGCAATTTTCCATAGTAACCATTAAACGCAGCTACAGCCCGAACTGCTGAACGGAATTACACCAAATTTGGCAAAGAGGTAGCCCTTCGTTCACACTCGTGCCTTTTGGTTAAACGGTGTAAATCCGTTCAGTAGTTGCTGAGAAAATCAAAAGTAAAATCACATATATATCTATGGCCGCGGAGGATCTGCGCACCCTATGCGCACCCTCCCGATCACAAGCTGCATGCTAATTGGCTGTCAACTGGCTGTCAACACTCCAAACCAGGAAGTGTTGGCAGCCATTTTGTGCCTCGGTAGAAGTGAGGCTCAAGAAAACAGTGGATCAAGTGTGCAAAACGTATAAAGGGGGCAGGGTGGAAATACCCTGACCCTCTAGACCTGCTTAGGGGGTCCCACAATGACCCCCAGGGCCCCCCAAATTTTTTTGAGGGAAGAATCGGCAAAATGTGCGCAGGGTGCGCATATTCTGCCATAAAAAAAAACAAGCGTGGGCTCCCGTGCTTCTTTAATAATTAGCCCCCAAGGGGGCGAAATTCCAGGGGCAAAAAATATAAAATTTGATGGGGGCCCAGTGGGGCCTCCCAGCCCCGGGGACCGCCACCCCCTGGGGCTTTCAAATAAATGGGTGGGGGGGGTTCAAAGGCCCCCTCAGCCCCGGGGACCGCTACCCCCTGGGGCTTTCAAAAAAATGGGTGGGGGGGCTCAGAGGCCCCCCAAGCCCCGGGGCTTTTTATATTGTGGGAGGGGGGCCACGTGCACCCCTCCTGGAGCCATCGATGGCCCTGGGGACAGCCACCCCCCAGGGCCGGCTTCTGCAGTGTCTCGGGGTGCCCATCCCCGGGACACTGCTGTTTGCTATGGCAGGGCAGGAGCCGAGGCTCCCGCCCTGTCCTAGCAAAATTGGTTTGGATTTTGAAAGAGAGAGCAGGGAAATCTGCTCTCTCTTTCAAAATGCACACCATATTGCTTTTCCACACGGGGAGCTGCATGTTAGCAGCTCCCCTTGTGGAAAAGCAATGCTGGCTCCCGAAGGACGCGGGGAGCCAGCTGGGACCGTGGGGGCATTGGCGTGGGGGCATCAGCAGTGGATTGCAGTGGATTGCAAGCGCGCGAGTTATAGTTAGTAGAACTAACTATAACAGAGGAATTTCAATGGTTTTGTACGAGTGAAATGTCCAGCTAACTATAACACCCCTGAAACCTATGGTTTTTTCAGTGAATATATATATATATATACATATATATATATGTCTGCTGCTTTATTCTGAGGAGGAACGAGAACTTCGTCCATGGCCTAAACTTATAAAAATAAAGAGCTACCAATAATTGAGGGAAGCTTTGCCCTCCCGTCAAGCACTTTGGGTCTGTGGACCAAAATTATAGGCTACAGACCATCACAAATATGATTAAGTAGCTGCTAGCAAAAGTATTCTGTTGGAGCTGCCATTACAGAAATTGGGGCATGGCCTCCACATCTAAACAAAAAAAAGAAGGCCTCCTAATGGATCCAAGAAAGCATACCCTGACTTCGAGGCCAAAGTGGGGGCAGCATCTAAGGACCATCCCAAAAAGAGCGAAAGAAAAAAAATAGCCTGGGAAAGTTGACTGTGGATCATGTTAGTAGGCTGTGGACTAAAAACACCTAAAATAGTGCCAGATGTCCACTGTCACAGAAAAAAGGTTGCGGATTGGGGACACTATGCAAGGCGCTGGTGCTTCATGGCAACAATCACTAGACCACAGACTGTAAGTGTCAATTTAGGATTGTCGACTCTGTGGTCTAGTTTTTGTGGCCATATAGTAATGGTGCAACTGTTGGTGTCAAGTTGACACAAAAAAACATCACAATAGCTGTAAACTTATGGCACACTTTGGAACAGCTTTAAAAAAATATGTCACACTAAAATGCCCCTCCTACGTAGAGCCTGCCAACATTAAAAAACAAAAAACTGGTGGTCTACATACTGAACTCGGTTAGGGGCCGCACTGAGCGCTGACTTTGGTGGTTGGGGGAGTGTTTTCATGTACAATATAGTTTAAAAAGCACCTGATGCAGCATTCCTTGCTTCCACCAATTTTCAGGTAACCATAGAAATGTCAAGATAAGTTTGGTGATTAATGGACCTGCGTCAGAGAGATTGGAGCTTTGGCTAGTGGAAGTTTTGACTCATCATACAGTAGTGCAGGAGGTAAAAATGCCTGCTGCAAAGAATGTGTACCATGCAGATCACAAAGTGCATACAATGTAATAGGTCAGTGGGTTACTGCTTCTGTCAGAGAGTCCCTTCTGTTACTTGCAGTTTATAAGTTTAAATCCTAATATAGAACAGTGAGCTATTAACTGTCATCAAAGAGCTGCATGAAATCTGCAAGGTATAGTTTAGAGCGTTATGATTTTTTTCCCCAGTGTTTCATTATTCTAATGTTGCAAAAAGGTTTCACTTCTGTAGAAACCAATTCTTATTAGTAACGCCATCCCCCAACCATGGTTTTACATTATAAATTCTTCAGACCACGCACTCTTAAAATGTACTGTCAACCAGTATGGATGACTTGTGACTCCTACACCTTGTAGCCCTCTGTCTGATGTAACATTTCCTATACACTGATTTACACAATTAGGATTCATTGACTCTGTGTAACTTGTATGTGATATAAAGTACTCTGACACCTTACACCGGTATGGGTGGTGCTATAAAACAAAAGAAATGCATGAGAGAGAGAGAGTGGTTATGGAGACTTGAAGTGCACTGTTAAAGGTTGGTAGTGAGGGTATCCATGGCAGAGGTGCTCATTGGGGGCACCAACAAACATTGTTGCTAGGGGCACCACCAGCTCTAAAGCCAACCTTGACTCAACTTACAATAAAGCACACTGAGTCCAAGGTCTCAGTAATGAATCTGAGGGCTTGGCAAACCTAGCAGTTAGGACCAAACTTTCTGGGATGTCCGTGGACTATTTTAAGTTTTGAAGCCCTTTCTGAGCGGCTGATTAGCTACCAAGCCAGGTAAGCGTGCTCAAGTGGACAAAGTGCTGCATATTTAGCAACAATTGGCAGAACCGTCATTTGCTGTGAGGAAGATGAGCAAAGAGGGATAACAGCAAGACACCGAGTAAGAAAAAAACTTGGAAACAAAATAATGCCACAAACATGAGAGAGATAAATATCTGCCAGGGCCATACATGCATGCAGAGTTAAGTGCAAACTCTGCACTATGAAGCCAAGCTGAAGGACAAGAGGGCATTACTCTTTTTAGAACTCTATCACATGACGCAATCTCAAAACTAAAGACGAGAAGAAATACTTGTGGTGGCAGAGGTAGAGAGCAAAAGGAGAAGCACTAGAAGACATTGCCTGATGTGAACAAATACCTGCTTAATAAGCAAAAGGAAGCAGATCAAGCCCTGAGGCTAACTTAGACAATGCAAAAACAAAGGCCATGCACAGACTGAGTTAACTGCATGGCCTGGCTGCAGTGGCATAGTTATCAGTTGTGTAGCTGGTGCAGTGGCACTAAGGACCACAGGGTATGGGAGCCCAGATTACCATGCACTGGCTCTAGTTATTTGTCTGTTTGTCTGGCTGTGTTCTCAAATTTTTGGGATATCCTGCCTGCACCAGATTCACTGAGTACTTTACTGTAAAGGGGAGGTTAGGGAGTATTTGCAAAGGGCCCTGTTGCTGCACCTTCCCATGAAGGAAATGTACAGTGGGATTGGCTGCCCATGGAGGTCGGGTAGCTCAGCCTGGCTGGAGGTCAATCCCTTCAGCCAATATCTGTTATGATTGGCCAAAGGCCTTCCCCTGCGGGTAGCAGGGTCTGGTCTCAGGCCAGGCTCTCTGGCCAACTCATTCAGCGCATGGCCAAAGGTTGTGTTCGCTGTGGGGGTTAGAGAAAAGAGTGCATTATTCAAAGCCCTTATAATTCAATTCAAACACCACGGATAAAAACTGAGTTATGAGTCTATCTCGCACCCAAAAAAACACTGACATTTCCTAGTTATGGTTTGTTGAGTGCCACCCAGATTTTAGTAGACAATATATTCACCTCATACTCTGAGAGCCGGGAGCTACCCGAGGAGGAAAATAAACGGGCAGGGAGTCGCTCAGGCCATTGCCGACTGGTATACTGAACGAGTATATTTACCAGTTATTACCGGTCTAGCCTGAGGCCTGTTCCCACCATTGCCAGTATGTTTTCCCCTACTAAACTGGTGACAATGTCAGCGCAACCCTGCCTAGCCCAACAATACCCAGCCTTAATGAACTTGAGTCTATCACATCTACAGGCAAGTACCTCTCTGCTCAACCAGCGGCCACCGAAAGCACCTGCTTCCTGACACAGAGGCGGGTCCACAAAGTTGGGTGCTGACATACCTGGATGATGAGTGCAACCACCTGCGGGACATCGTTTGCCAGTACACTGGCTCCCTACGCCAGCACGTACCCGTCTGTGGTCTTGCCCTGCCTGCTACAACTCGCGCCATATCGACGCAGTGCGAAGAGCTTGGCATTCTCCTCACACCGCACCACTGGATAGTGGCTGGAAGAGGTTTTGTTTGCTGTATAGTGTCTCACCAACATACGCAGCCCAGCCACTGCCTGCCCGTAACTCTACAGCAGCGTGTCATACTGATCTCCTGCCTCCTGAGAGGGTCAGGCGACTGCATTTTCCCCCCGAGGCCTTGCCTTTCCCCACACTGCCTGCAAGGCTGTAGTGGCCTGGCGAGCACCATTTGGGCCCCATAGCCACCAGGACACATTTAAAGTAACAACTCAGCCTGCAACATTGCCCACACCAAGAAGAAAAAAGGGCAAAAGAAAAAGGTGAACATTGGCATAAAGGCAAAGGCAAAGGCAGATTTTTCTCAGAACAGCAGCACACAGTGAGGAGGCCTTTCACTAGCCAGCAGGGCTTCATGACAAGATGCATTTTGGCCATCTGTGTCTGTGTGATATAGGCGCTATCTCGGCCACTGGCAACTGGCAGCGGTGGCAACAGAGAAAGTTGGAAGAGACTAATCTCAGCCTGCCCAAGTCCGGCCCCTCACACGGCTGCCTCATTAGCACTACTGACACCATTTAGTGAACTGGCAAACCCAGCCCTTGCTGCACCAAGGTGGGGCTCATTAGTTGGATGTTTGCAGCATTATTTCTGCACCACGTGTGAACCAGATGGCACCATCAAGAGGTCTCTGCTGATACATTTTGGAGTTGCAGAACTGAACGAGTTATTTGAAATGCTGCCAAAGATGGAGGATGACGCTGATTTAGACGCAGCCATAACAGCCTAAACAAACACTTTGACCCCAGCTCAAACCCAATTACGAGCATTTCAAGTTGTGCCAAACCAAACAAACAGACAGTTGACATGTTCTTTGCCCAATTACAGAAACTAGCCAGCACCTGCGTGAACATTAATCAACAAAAAGAGAGTAGGGCGCAAATTACACAAGGATGCAAGTTGGTGATGCTGTAACGGCTAATTTTAAGGCAGACATATTGGTCTTAGCCTGCTCCCACGAACTGTCAAACAGCAGTGCAGAAGATATAGAAGTGGCCCTGGAAAAAGGCACGACTGCCAACAGATCCCAGAAAACCGTTAACATCAAAGAGGAAATGATCAATGCAATCCAGAAATGCCCAGGACCTGTCCGGCAAGCTGGCAACTCTAGGTAAACAGGTAGTAGCTGTGGCAATTGTGGTATAGACCATAAACTTCAAGGAGTGTGCCCAGCCAGAGGGTGAACATGCTCGAAGTGCGGTAAGGCCAATCACTTTGCGAAGTATGTCGAAGGGAGACTGAGACCCAGTACATGGTATCCAAGGAGGGTGACCCCAGCCATGTGGCAGCTGTCCCTCAAAGAAACCAAAGCCACT
This sequence comes from Triturus cristatus, assembly GCF_964204655.1. Taxonomy (NCBI): domain Eukaryota; kingdom Metazoa; phylum Chordata; class Amphibia; order Caudata; family Salamandridae; genus Triturus; species Triturus cristatus. Next base: position 968,257,784 of record NC_140589.1, read on the forward strand.
GATACGCCCATTGGCAGCCGGACAGCGGTCCATCAAGTTGAAGAGGAAGATGATGTCTTTGTGATCTCCTTTGCCGGAAGACAAGGCAACAAGAAAAGACCACCTCCAATTAGGAACAGTAGAGATAGGAGGCACTCCTTTTGTTACGGCACTGACCCAGGCGAACGCTGTCACACCTCCAGAGCACTCAGAGAGACGAGAAACGAGCTGGAGGAAGTAAGCAGCGGTCTATCAGGCGCTGCAAGCAAGGTGGCCGGTAGAAACCATGGCGACGACCAAGGCGCGGCTGTAGGGAAAGAAGAAACAATGTTACCCAGAGGCCCGTGCAGCGCACCACTCACTCGTCGGGAAATTATGCGTTTTGTGACCCGGAAGGCTATGAAAGCCATCGAAGCCGGAGGAAACGCCGCAGATTATTCAGTGCGGTTTGGTGCTTCCAGGAGGAGGGAGATTGGTGTTCCTGTGGATCCGGTGCGATAAAGGTGTCTCTGACACCACCTACTATGTCTCTTTCAGTGGTTAAGACTGGTGTTGTATTCTGTACAGAGTTTTGTAACGTACGTTTTCGGAAAGTCCACGAAGGATGTAGGACTAGGAACCAAGTGGCTTTAGTGTAACATTTGAAGTTATGGAATGCTACTACAAGTGTTCATGTCTGCCAGAGAAAAGCTAAGTCTACAAAAATACCAGGTGGTATAGAACTTGCATATACAAGGCTACACTACTTAATTTACTTCAACTACTTAGACAAACAAAATTACAGGATGGGTTATGTATATTTATAATGTATATACCGCAAGGAATGTTACCCCGAATGATCGGCCATTCGCCCACAAAGTGTGCTTGTTATGTGTTGTGTGTTTCTTGCTCATGTTTCTAACAGGGGGACAGGGAGAGGTTGAAGCTCAGCCATATCCTTCCCCCCCCATGAAGTTAGACATTTTACCAACATAGGTTGGTACACGCCAGCTAATAGCACCTGTATCTCCTTTTGTTAAGTAAGATAGACCTAGTGGTAATCTTCTTGTTTCTGTTCACAGCACCTTTTCGAATAGAATCTAGGTGTAGATACATATGTACATTTATTCTGCCAGAGATGCTTTAGCCATTAAGATGCTCTCGATGAATACCTCCTTCTTAATACTACTGCAGGATCCTTGTTATTTTTCTTTATACGTAGTAGGGAGGGATGAAATATATGAATGTGATCCAGGGCGGACCCAATAATTTGGACAGGGATGAACACTCAATTATTTAATTTACGTTGCCACATACACCCAAGTCCCTGTTGCGCTGGTGTCAAGTTTGCGATTTCAATACCAATTCATACTCTGTTGTTCAAAAATTAGTCAGTTCACAATTTTCTTTAAAACATGCATTAATGGAAAGAAATACCTCATGAGAGAAAATACACATTAAACCATCAGCAAATAATCAATCTCAAGAAAGATATGTTGCATGGAGGGGATAGAAAAAGAGACCTCAGACATATGCATAAATCAATACGCAATTCTGAAGGATAGATGAAGAGATAAAAGAACAAGGATAATAACTTCGAATTTTCTTAGATATCAACCCAAGGAATAAGAACTTGGAAAACTACCACCCAGGCACAGGTAGCAGCAGGTGAACCCCAGACAGAGAGTCAGGGATAAAGACTCCAAGATCAGGACAAAGATAGGACTGGAACAGCTAGGCCTCTCTGCCACCCGACAATCAGCAGTGCACCCTCTCTCTCCTCACGCCTAATGCAGCAGCCTCATCTGCCGCCCTCACGTCACAGCAACCCGTGAGACCCCATCCCTAAATCACCTATTCTTTATACCCTTATCATACATGTCCATCCCACTAAAGTTACTAAAGTCACCCATTCTAGCTACAGGATTGCTTAAATTTGTGGGGCGGATGGTGACCCTATCATTAGGCCATACTTCTTTGACTACCCCATTGTTAGGCTTTCGTTCCCACATATTCAGTATACATCCCTATGCTCTCCTGAGGTGAAAGTAACAAATTAAGGACAAATGTTACTACATTAAACATTTTGTGGGTTTTCACATGGAGTCACTGGAGTTGGCTGCATGTCAGCATCATGTCCTGCACAGGGTCATGCTTTTTCTGCTTGTTCAGCATTCCATCCACTCAATCACGTGGTTTGTACGTGCTGCAAGTTTCATTCATTACAGTTCGGCTAACTTAAAGCAAAATGGAGACTCGTCCATTTACTAAAAGAATAGAAAGCAGACATTTATTAATAATGTGGTAATGAAATGTTCAATGTTAACCACCCACCTTTTTCTCTAGCCAATGTTAACTGTTAACCTAGCATAGCAAAAGCAGGAAAGCGGCATTAATTATTATGTCAAAGCAACACATGTCATGCTTTTCACTACATATACATGCAATGCGCCATGCAAAACATTCATAACACGTTCTACACACAATATTATTACAATTTTGGTTATTTACGTATTGTTAGGATTAACTCCATGCATATTGCAAAACAAATTCTCCATGTGTGGTGTGTAGCTGCATGTTAATACTATTTACTACTTAAAATTTGTACGTTTTACAGGGGTGCTCAATACAAGCGGGTTTCTTTTTGCGAATCCCCGCTCCATCAATTGCATTTTATAGGTGTTTAGTTTATTGCTTAATACAGTACCTAAACAAATCCTTCTCTCCACAGGTCTCCTTCCCATATGTTCCCTTCCCCCATTTGACCACCTTAATCTTCTGTGCTATAATAGCAAGTCAGAATTGAGGGTGTCAATAGGTGGACCAATCTCAGCAATGAACTTATCCTCAGAGGCCGCAGAGGTGCCAGTGACACCTGTCGCAGCCCTCATAAACACGGGGCGTCCATAAATGTACTGGGCTCAGCACAATTTGAGGAGCTCAAGCCATGACTGCTGCTGTCACCCAGCCAGCCCAAAATCTACACCTACAGAGGGACAGAGCCTCTGTCCCTCATAGGAACGATAGCGGTGGACATCACTAGTAAAGGCCGCTCAACCTGAGCAAAGTTCCATGTTATGGAGGGAGGAAGAGGCACGTTGCTTGGTTACCACACTGCAAAGGTCTTGAACTAGTAGTTTTCGCAAAACAAGTACAGGAATCACACGCTGATGCCATGCTTGCACAACTTCTCCAACTGTTTACAGGCCTAGAGAAGCTAAAAGGAAAGCAAGTTAAGCTAACCATTGACGACTCCGTCCAGCCCACAGCCTTACAACACCAAAAGTCCCTTTCCGCCTGATGGCGCAGGTAGAGCATGAACTGCAAGACCTAGAGAAACAAGCTTTCATCGACAAAGTCACTGACCCCAACTAAGAGCGACTCGGCTGTGCGTGGATATGAGGCTCCCAAACCAGGCCATCCAGCATGAACACCACATCACACCGACCATGGATGACATTGTGGCTGACCTCAACAGGGCAAAATGGTTCTTGAAGCTAGACCTCAGCTCAGCATACTTCCATTTATATCTCTGTGGTCGGTGGTTCAGGGTGGTCATCAATCATAAGCACCTCATCCCGTTCTTCACTGGAACCACCCACCTCGCTCCTCCGAGAATCATAAGGTGGGCCGTACAACTAAAGCCTTACTCCTTTGAAGTAGTCTATCACCGAGGGGCCAACAACCCTGCTGACTACTTGTTGAGGCATTCTGCCCCACTCGAAAGAATACAACTGACAGATTATGAGGAGGGAATCGACAAATTCATGCAGATGATTGTAAGTGAAGCATGTCCCAAAGCACTCACAATCGAAGCAACCAAGAACGATGACAGCATCTCTCGAGCCAACGATGCATTGATCCTGAGACTGTGACAGCATTTCCTTGATGAGTCCTGATCTCTAATGCAAGGAGAGCAGACGTCCAGGCAGCAACTATAGAGTCTGCAAAGTAAACTGAGTGAAAGCCGAGACGGTCTGCTGCTGAGAGGCTGGCAGATAGTGGTACCCTGGAACCTGTTGGTCTGAGTAGTCAATCTGGTGCACCATGAACCCCCTAATGGCCTCTAGCTAATGGGAAGGTCGAGAGGTTTGTTCGGACTTTGAACCAGGCCCTAAGTATAGGAGTGGATCAAGGAAAAGATGCGGGGTGCTGCCTGCATAAGTTCTTGAGGGCCTATTGACAGACCCCGCATAGTACCACCAACTGTGCCCCAGCTGACCTGCTGTTCCGAAGACCCACGAGAGGCCGCATCCCGACAGATCCCAGATGGCACCCAGCCGAACTGGACATCGAAGCCACTCAACTCAAGAGTAAGACCACCAATGATGAAACCAGCCTGTGGTGCCGAGCGCAGAATCCCACTTTGCAGATTAGGACCTAAGTTATCGTGAAATACTGGCACCCCGGATGGAAGTTTAGGACACCCTACGAACCGGAAGTCTGGAGAGTTGTGGAAATCACAGCACCATGATCACCATCCTGTGAGGGAGCCACGCGGCCTTGCGAAACATATCATAGTTCAAAGAAGTTGAGGGACTCATCGAAGGTCAGGTGAAGATGTTGAGGAGGATGGTGGGACAGAAGGAGAAGGCCCTGGTTTGTCCATCATTCCGAGAGTGCGCACTCCTCCAACAGTCACCGACAATGAAGAGCATGCTGCAGTTGACTCCTCATCATCCCGAGCCAGTGGCATGCTACCAATGTCGCTGGCTGGGGAAGTCAGTGAAGATGGTCTACCCCGAATCAACGTCCAAAACATGCCTAGGAGCCAAAGGTACGGCCTTCGGCCAAACCCGGCCCCCATAATTTATCTACAAAAGATTTAAGGGTGGAAGTTATGCAGAGTGCCACCAGGCCTCTACTCGGCAATATATCCACCTCACACTCGGAGGGCTGGTCGTGGCCCGAGGAGATAAATAAACGGGCAGATGGTCGCTCGGGGCCATTGCCGACTGTTATATTGAATACGTGTCTGTATCATTTATTACTGCTCCAGCCTGTGGCCTATTCCCACCATTGCCAGCAGGTTGCCCCTACATCATGGTTTGAACAATGCAGTGCACGCTATAACTGACACCTCACACTATGCTCACTACTCCACTGGGACAGTAGCACAGAGAAAAAAGCTAACTTCCATGAGCAAAATATGACATATAAGACAATCACGCAGCAAAAACCCACTGTGGTGTTATGCAACATAATTATGTGTAGATGTTAATACATATCAGATGCATCCTTTAACCCTAAAATGTCATCCATCCGTTTTTTTAAAAATTAAAGTCTGTATACACAGTTGATCTATTTTATCAGATTTAGTTGCCATTAGTTTTAACTATATTTACGTATTTTGGGAGTGTGGCTTCAATTCATCACTAGATGGCAGTCTTCCATTACGACCAGGAATTCTTGAACTGCACAAGTGGTTGAAGACAGGAATTAAGCAAGTTTCAAGTTTCATTGAGAAAAGCTGTGATGGTATCTTCGGTCAGTACCTGCATAATGTATCATTTTAGTATCGGGTATTAAACAAAGGTTGGTTTCAATGGATTAGGTATGACAGAGAGGACAGCGAGTAGGTTATTCAGGGCCAAAGTGGATACAAAGGCATTGCACAGAGGCAGGCAAGTTAAACAAGGCTTGAACCTGTCTCGGAGTGGGGTCCAGATGTAAGACCGTTTCCTTTTTTAGACTCACAATGTGCGAGTTGCAAAAGGAAATGTACTAATGTGTCTTAGACACATTTTGCTATTCCTAATGGGGACGCATAGGACCTGCCTTATTAATTTTCATGAGGCAGTCGCATTTTGCAACGTTGGGAATGGCCTTCACTCACAGGAATGGTGGCCTGCTGGGGTCAGCAGACCACCATGTCTGTGACTGCTTTTTCAATAAAGCTGTTTTTTTTGTAAAAACGTAGCCCATTTTCCTTAACGGAAAATGGGATGCATTTATAAAAAATAGCAGTGGAATGTTTCAGTCTTATTTTTTAAGAGCAGATGTTCTAACATTTTTGCTGCCAATCGCCGGTCTCCTGGGGACCCCTTACTGCTTGTGACTGGCTTACCACCAATTTGAAATTGGTGGTAAATGGAATTGTTTTGCGACCGAATTTGCAATTGCAAAACAATCTTAGACCCCCCTGCCCTTGGCACACCCTTTCTAATAGCGACTCCCAAAAACCTTTTTTGCTAGTCAGCAACAGGTTATGGACTTGTAAAAAGGGTATGGTACATGCTACAACCGTTTTTAGCGGTCGCACGCGGGGACTGGTGAGCCAAAATAGAGCTGATCCAAGCATCACAGGCAATATCATTTTACTTGTAGTTTTAAAAAAACACAAATCCTACTGGCGTGCCCCAAATCTTAAAAGGTGTTTCTCTACAGCACAGCTGAGCTGTGTAGCTTGTCTCTACTCTCACAGAATACCTGCGGGCAGCCCCACACGTCTTTGTTTTGTTAATCAGAGTAATTGCCATACATTTCTCACCCTTTCCCTATTTACAGTTTGTAAAATGAAGAGAAAGCATGGATTTTGCATTTAAAAATAGTTTTTCTAGAAAGACATCTTGACATTTTCAACATTTATAGGTTGATTAAATTCAAGTAGACCCAGGTACCTATGTCCTATTCCCAGTCATGAACCAGGGATGTACAATTTGCACACTTGTGACTAGGAATGCAATGTACGAAGCCACCTATATACTAATATATAATAAATTGTTCATTTGCAGAGTGTTGTAAAATGACCTACCTATAGACTTTTAATTGGATAGTTCATTGCATATGGCCCCCTGTGACTGGCTGTGAATACAAGAATGGAGGCCGGTAGGTAAATAAGAACGACATCCCTCCAATGGCTTTCCCAAATAGAAAACGGACAGATGATGCTTTTAAAAAACAGTTTTGCGTTTGGGAACACAATACGCCCCCAGATCACTGCCTGACCCCCAAGTCCAGAATTCCCAATGGGGAATCACTGTCATTGGGACAGTTTTCCTTTGAGAATCAGTTACCACCCCAACTGTGGACTGGTTCCTGATCCATGGTTTGCGATTGCACCTGGTCATAACTATTGATACTTTTCATTGTGAATCCTAGTAAAGATGGGATGCTTCTTTCACACCCCTCCTAGTTGTGTTTCACAATGGATTGCAAAGGCCAGGCAGAAATCTCCAACTTGTATTTTGCGGTTGCCAATGTTTGAATAACCCGTTGGGCACTGTGGCTCTTGAGTTCTGCCACATGGACTGACTTGAAACAGCTGGTGTATAGGGCAGTTCTTATGGTCTACTCACAGCCCACGGGACATAAAAGAAGACCCACACTTTGACCCTTACAAGCTGTCCCATCTGGCAGTGCCAGAATGCCCTACTGCCGGTCCACTACCAGCAGCCACAGACTGTCTGTTTCTCTGAATCACATGTTTTGTACATGTACATATTGCCCAATTCCACTACTGAATGATAGGACTCTGGGTTTATGGTATTTTTTTTTACTTTTCAGTCTATTTGTTCATTTTTATTTTTTTGCTAATTTTATCTCTATTTATCCATATTTATTTTGGGTTTTGTGAAAAAAACTAAGCTGAAACTAGTATATGTCCACGTGTATTTAACTGATAAATGTGCACTCATGCTTGAATGCCTGAGAGGTTTCAATGATATGAAAACCTACAGATGATAAATCAATGCACTTGTATAAAAACATACACATTTTAGTATCAACCTCGTGCATATCTAATGCAATTTCAGCCTAAAATTCCTTTATTTTTGCAACTTCCTTGCCTTTCTACTCGCACAGCCGGTCCCTTAGCAGCAATGAATGACAGCATTTCGAATCACTCAAAAAACAACACAACTTCTGTTTTTATTCTAATTAAAAAAATTAATACAGACAGGAAAATAAACGGGTTTCTGTCTGTAGTTATCTTTGAAAATCAGTAAAAACGGAAAACAGGGAGCCTTAATTAATAATAGGCACTGTTCTTTTGTGTAAAAAGGGATTGAGAAGAAAATGTTGTTCCAGTTGCATAAAGGACAACCAGGAATTTGGCATTCAAATTCGGATTTCCTCACAAATTGTGTGATGACACCAATAGCATTACTGCACTTCATTTTAATTGAATGTAACATCTAAAACCACCTTGAACAAATTCAGTTCAGGATGTGTGCAATGTAAAAACCTCACTTTCAGATGGTTTACTAGAGAGTAATGTTGCTTCACACAGAACAAAAATGTTGGCCTTAACTACAGTGTGCACATGACTAACTGACATCCCTTGGTTCACTCGTGGAAGTGGTGCCAGGGCATTGGAGGTGGGGAAAAGTTCCATTATAAGACTATTATTTTTAACAGATGTCAATGGAGTGATATGATCTAGTGCAGGTGTCTGCAACCATTCGGTCACAGACACCTTCAGAGTAGCACAGACACCTTCAGAATAGCTCACTTCCTTGAGTTCATTTTTAAGTATGCATATGATTACATTTTCCTTTTAAAGTTAAGGAAAGGCTACATTTATTTTATTTGAGTATCGTCAGGCTGCAGATAGCAGGGCCTGATAATGAGCAGTGCTCAGTCAGATTTATGACCCAGACTGGTACACAGAGGTGAAGTACAGAAACACTGAGGTATTTAACTCTTAAATAAAAGTCCTTGTCAACTCAGTATTGGAGGGGAGAACAAAATGATGTTTCTGAATGCTTTTAAATGGGGGAAAAATAAAATGAAGAGTACGCTTAATGATTAAGTGAACTCTACATTTTAATTTTCTCCCATTTCAAAGGGTCGCATTTACAAACAGCAGGCCTTTTACTCCCAATGCCCAGTAGACACTGTGCCATATTTATAACTGAATAATAGTTATTCTTTTTTATTTTAAATGGGAGAACCTTAAAGTGAAGAAATATATTTATATGTACCATTAACTCTTAATGATTTTCTCCACTTTCAATGAAGCCGATTATGTCTGTATGATTTATGAACCATATTTCCTCATTTTAAATTGCTCCCATTCAAACAAATTGCTTTATTTTTTTGTTATAAATATGACACCAAGTCTACAGGCCACTATGAGCAAGATGCCTTTTGTTTGTAAATGTGACACTTTGAAATTGGAGAAAATTTTCAAAACTAATGGGGCGCTACGCTACGCTCCTACCCTGAAAGTCTCGGGGGGATTCGTCAAGCGGGGGCTGAGAAAAAAGGGGGGTCCCAAAACGCGTTTTCCCCATGCATTTTTCCATAGGACCTTTAGACACAGCTACAGCCCGAACGGCTGAACAGAATTACTTGAAATTTGGCAGAGAGGTAGTCCTCAGGTCAAGGATGTGCCTTTTGTAGGTCTGGTGTAAATCTGTTCAGTAGGTCCTGAGAAAATAGCATTTAAATCAATATATATATCTGTAAGCGTGCTCCGTGCGCTTACCATAAGCTTACCGTACGCGTACGGTGCCGTGCGCGAGCTCAATTCTGATTGGTGGTTACATGACTGTAAACATTCGAATCGGTCGAAATCAGGAAGTGTCGGACGCCATTTTCTGTCTCTCGCACTGAGAAACTAAGGTGGATAACGTGAAAAGGGGGCAACGAAGAGAGTTGCAGACCCCCTAGCGTTCGTCAGGGGGTTCACGAAGGACCAAAAAGTATGAAAAATACATGTAATAATTTTTTTTTAAAATCGCGGGGTGCGCTTACGCGTACGGTAAAAAAAAATAAAAAAAAAATAAAGAAGTAACAATCACATTTATTAAATAAATTAAAGGACCCACAAGGGAGAAAAAAACAAATGTTACTGTGTAAAAAAAGGCGAGGCGCGCACGGCGTGGACTGCGTAACGTGGGCGCTCGGTGCGCGAAGCGCACCTAGCGCCCACAGCGCGCGCACGGTGCACGAAGCGCACCGTGCGCGCAGGGTGTGCGCACAGTGAAAAACCAGAAAAAAAATAAATAAATAAATACATAACTTAGCATTTAAAAAACGTACAAATTCACTGAAAAAACCATAGGTTTCACACACGTTATAGTTAGGAATTAGCATTTAAAAAACCTTGCAAATTCACTTAAAAAACCATAGGTTTCACACATGTTATAGTTAGCTGTACATTTCACTCGTAAAAAACCAATGAAATTCCACGTTATAGTTAGATCAGGTAACTATAACTTGCGCGACCGCAATCCACAATGTGTAATTTCAGATGTCATCATTGATGTCATGAGTGATGTCACTGACCATGTCATGAGTGATGTAATATGTGACGTCATCAGCATTTTATTGTGGGCGCGCAAGTTATAGTTACCTGATCTAACTATAACGTGGAATTTCATTGGTTTTTTACGAGTGAAATGTACAGCTAACTATAACATGTGTGAAACCTATGGTTTTTTAAGTGAATATATATATATATATATATATATATATATATATATATATATTATCTACTGGCGGTCGCCAGTAGATAGTTATAGTTAGGACCGTGTTTCCATAGGAAATCCGCAACATTCTATTTTGAATAACTTTGTCGCCGATTGACGAATCCTCGCGAAATTCTCAAAATAGGTGGGGCGCTGCGCTCCGCTCCTTCCCTGAAAGTCTCGGGGGGATTCGTCAAGCGGGGGCTGAGAAAAAGGGGGGGTCCCAAAACACGTTTTCCCCATGCATTTTTCCATAGGACCTTTAGTCCGAGCTACAGCCCGAACGGCTGAACAGAATTACTTGAAATTTGGCAGAGAGGTAGCCCTCAGGTCAGGGATGTGCCTTTTGAAGGTCTCGTGTAAATCTGTTCAGTATTTCCTGAGAAAATAGCATTTAAATTAATATATATATCTATAGGCGCGCTCCGAGCGCGTACCGTAAGCTTACCGTACGCGCACGCCGCCGTGCGCGATCGCGATTCTGATTGGTTGTTAGATCTTAGTAAACATTCGAATCGGTCGAAACCAGGAAGTGTCGGCCGCCATTTTGTCTCTCGCAGTCTGAGGGGGTGAAAAACAAAGGTGGATAACGTGTAAAGGGGGCAGGCTGGACAGTTCCTGACCCCCTAGCCTTGGTCAGGGGGTCCCAGAAGGACCCCCAAGGGCAAAAATGTATTTTAAATTTTTTATGAAAAATCGCGCAGAGCGCGTAGCGTACGCGCACGGTAGAAACTGAAAAATTCCGCGAACTACGTAACGTGGTCGTTCGGTGCGCGAAGCGCACCGAACACCCACAGCGCGCGCACGGTGCGCGAAGCGCACCGCGCGCGCACGGTACGCGCACGGTGAAAAACCTTAAAAATAAATAAATACATAACTTAGCATTTAAAAAACGTACAAATTCACTGAAAAAACCATAGGTTTCACACACGTTATAGTTAGGAATTAGCATTTAAAAAACCTTGCAAATTCAATTAAAAAACCATAGGTTTCACACATGTTATAGTTAGCTGGGCATTTCACTCGTGAAAAACCAATGAAATTCCCCCGTTATAGTTAGTGCAGGCAACTATAACTCACGCGACCGCAATCCTCTGCTGATGACGTTACATCACTGATGACATATGTGTTTTTCTGAAAAAAAAATATTTGTAATATATGTATAGCTAAAAATCAATGGAAGAAGACATGGGTAAATAAGTGTCTAAATACAGTGATGTAATATCTGACGTCATCAGCAGAGGATTGCGGTCGCGTGAGTTATAGTTGCCTGCACTAACTAATTCATTGGTTTTTCACGAGTGAAATGCCCAGCTAACTATAACATGTGTGAAACCTATGGTTTTTTAAGTGAATATATATATATATATATATATATATATATATATATATATATATATATATATATATATATATATATATATATATATATATATATATATATATCTATTACCTACTGGCGGTCGCCAGTAGGTAGTTATAGTTAGGACCTATTCTCCATAGGATATCCGCAACATTCTATTTGGAATAACTTTGACACCGGTTGATGAATCTTCGCAAAATTTCCAAAACTGGTGGTGCGCTCCGGTCAGCTGCTATCCTGAAAGTCTCGGGGTGATTCGTCAAGCGGCGGCTGAGAAAAAAGTGGGTCCCAAAACGTGTTTTCCCCATGCAATTTTCCATAGTAACCATTAAACGCAGCTACAGCCCGAACTGCTGAACGGAATTACACCAAATTTGGCAAAGAGGTAGCCCTTCGTTCACACTCGTGCCTTTTGGTTAAACGGTGTAAATCCGTTCAGTAGTTGCTGAGAAAATCAAAAGTAAAATCACATATATATCTATGGCCGCGGAGGATCTGCGCACCCTATGCGCACCCTCCCGATCACAAGCTGCATGCTAATTGGCTGTCAACTGGCTGTCAACACTCCAAACCAGGAAGTGTTGGCAGCCATTTTGTGCCTCGGTAGAAGTGAGGCTCAAGAAAACAGTGGATCAAGTGTGCAAAACGTATAAAGGGGGCAGGGTGGAAATACCCTGACCCTCTAGACCTGCTTAGGGGGTCCCACAATGACCCCCAGGGCCCCCCAAATTTTTTTGAGGGAAGAATCGGCAAAATGTGCGCAGGGTGCGCATATTCTGCCATTAAAAAAAAAACAAGCGTGGGCTCCCGTGCTTCTTTAATAATTAGCCCCCAAGGGGGCGAAATTCCAGGGGCAAAAAATATAAAATTTGATGGGGGGCCCAGTGGGGCCTCCCAGCCCCGGGGACCGCCACCCCCTGGGGCTTTCAAATAAATGGGTGGGGGGGGTTCAAAGGCCCCCTCAGCCCCGGGGACCGCTACCCCCTGGGGCTTTCAAAAAAATGGGTGGGGGGGCTCAGAGGCCCCCCAAGCCCCGGGGCTTTTTATATTGTGGGAGGGGGGCCACGTGCACCCCTCCTGGAGCCATCGATGGCCCTGGGGACAGCCACCCCCCAGGGCCGGCTTCTGCAGTGTCTCGGGGTGCCCATCCCCGGGACACTGCTGTTTGCTATGGCAGGGCAGGAGCCGAGGCTCCCGCCCTGTCCTAGCAAAATTGGTTTGGATTTTGAAAGAGAGAGCAGGGAAATCTGCTCTCTCTTTCAAAATGCACACCATATTGCTTTTCCACACGGGGAGCTGCATGTTAGCAGCTCCCCTTGTGGAAAAGCAATGCTGGCTCCCGAAGGACGCGGGGAGCCAGCTGGGACCGTGGGGGCATTGGCGTGGGGGCATCAGCAGTGGATTGCAGTGGATTGCAAGCGCGCGAGTTATAGTTAGTAGAACTAACTATAACAGAGGAATTTCAATGGTTTTGTACGAGTGAAATGTCCAGCTAACTATAACACCCCTGAAACCTATGGTTTTTTCAGTGAATATATATATATATATACATATATATATATGTCTGCTGCTTTATTCTGAGGAGGAACGAGAACTTCGTCCATGGCCTAAACTTATAAAAATAAAGAGCTACCAATAATTGAGGGAAGCTTTGCCCTCCCGTCAAGCACTTTGGGTCTGTGGACCAAAATTATAGGCTACAGACCATCACAAATATGATTAAGTAGCTGCTAGCAAAAGTATTCTGTTGGAGCTGCCATTACAGAAATTGGGGCATGGCCTCCACATCTAAACAAAAAAAAGAAGGCCTCCTAATGGATCCAAGAAAGCATACCCTGACTTCGAGGCCAAAGTGGGGGCAGCATCTAAGGACCATCCCAAAAAGAGCGAAAGAAAAAAAATAGCCTGGGAAAGTTGACTGTGGATCATGTTAGTAGGCTGTGGACTAAAAACACCTAAAATAGTGCCAGATGTCCACTGTCACAGAAAAAAGGTTGCGGATTGGGGACACTATGCAAGGCGCTGGTGCTTCATGGCAACAATCACTAGACCACAGACTGTAAGTGTCAATTTAGGATTGTCGACTCTGTGGTCTAGTTTTTGTGGCCATATAGTAATGGTGCAACTGTTGGTGTCAAGTTGACACAAAAAAACATCACAATAGCTGTAAACTTATGGCACACTTTGGAACAGCTTTAAAAAAATATGTCACACTAAAATGCCCCTCCTACGTAGAGCCTGCCAACATTAAAAAACAAAAAACTGGTGGTCTACATACTGAACTCGGTTAGGGGCCGCACTGAGCGCTGACTTTGGTGGTTGGGGGAGTGTTTTCATGTACAATATAGTTTAAAAAGCACCTGATGCAGCATTCCTTGCTTCCACCAATTTTCAGGTAACCATAGAAATGTCAAGATAAGTTTGGTGATTAATGGACCTGCGTCAGAGAGATTGGAGCTTTGGCTAGTGGAAGTTTTGACTCATCATACAGTAGTGCAGGAGGTAAAAATGCCTGCTGCAAAGAATGTGTACCATGCAGATCACAAAGTGCATACAATGTAATAGGTCAGTGGGTTACTGCTTCTGTCAGAGAGTCCCTTCTGTTACTTGCAGTTTATAAGTTTAAATCCTAATATAGAACAGTGAGCTATTAACTGTCATCAAAGAGCTGCATGAAATCTGCAAGGTATAGTTTAGAGCGTTATGATTTTTTTCCCCAGTGTTTCATTATTCTAATGTTGCAAAAAGGTTTCACTTCTGTAGAAACCAATTCTTATTAGTAACGCCATCCCCCAACCATGGTTTTACATTATAAATTCTTCAGACCACGCACTCTTAAAATGTACTGTCAACCAGTATGGATGACTTGTGACTCCTACACCTTGTAGCCCTCTGTCTGATGTAACATTTCCTATACACTGATTTACACAATTAGGATTCATTGACTCTGTGTAACTTGTATGTGATATAAAGTACTCTGACACCTTACACCGGTATGGGTGGTGCTATAAAACAAAAGAAATGCATGAGAGAGAGAGAGTGGTTATGGAGACTTGAAGTGCACTGTTAAAGGTTGGTAGTGAGGGTATCCATGGCAGAGGTGCTCATTGGGGGCACCAACAAACATTGTTGCTAGGGGCACCACCAGCTCTAAAGCCAACCTTGACTCAACTTACAATAAAGCACACTGAGTCCAAGGTCTCAGTAATGAATCTGAGGGCTTGGCAAACCTAGCAGTTAGGACCAAACTTTCTGGGATGTCCGTGGACTATTTTAAGTTTTGAAGCCCTTTCTGAGCGGCTGATTAGCTACCAAGCCAGGTAAGCGTGCTCAAGTGGACAAAGTGCTGCATATTTAGCAACAATTGGCAGAACCGTCATTTGCTGTGAGGAAGATGAGCAAAGAGGGATAACAGCAAGACACCGAGTAAGAAAAAAACTTGGAAACAAAATAATGCCACAAACATGAGAGAGATAAATATCTGCCAGGGCCATACATGCATGCAGAGTTAAGTGCAAACTCTGCACTATGAAGCCAAGCTGAAGGACAAGAGGGCATTACTCTTTTTAGAACTCTATCACATGACGCAATCTCAAAACTAAAGACGAGAAGAAATACTTGTGGTGGCAGAGGTAGAGAGCAAAAGGAGAAGCACTAGAAGACATTGCCTGATGTGAACAAATACCTGCTTAATAAGCAAAAGGAAGCAGATCAAGCCCTGAGGCTAACTTAGACAATGCAAAAACAAAGGCCATGCACAGACTGAGTTAACTGCATGGCCTGGCTGCAGTGGCATAGTTATCAGTTGTGTAGCTGGTGCAGTGGCACTAAGGACCACAGGGTATGGGAGCCCAGATTACCATGCACTGGCTCTAGTTATTTGTCTGTTTGTCTGGCTGTGTTCTCAAATTTTTGGGATATCCTGCCTGCACCAGATTCACTGAGTACTTTACTGTAAAGGGGAGGTTAGGGAGTATTTGCAAAGGGCCCTGTTGCTGCACCTTCCCATGAAGGAAATGTACAGTGGGATTGGCTGCCCATGGAGGTCGGGTAGCTCAGCCTGGCTGGAGGTCAATCCCTTCAGCCAATATCTGTTATGATTGGCCAAAGGCCTTCCCCTGCGGGTAGCAGGGTCTGGTCTCAGGCCAGGCTCTCTGGCCAACTCATTCAGCGCATGGCCAAAGGTTGTGTTCGCTGTGGGGGTTAGAGAAAAGAGTGCATTATTCAAAGCCCTTATAATTCAATTCAAACACCACGGATAAAAACTGAGTTATGAGTCTATCTCGCACCCAAAAAAACACTGACATTTCCTAGTTATGGTTTGTTGAGTGCCACCCAGATTTTAGTAGACAATATATTCACCTCATACTCTGAGAGCCGGGAGCTACCCGAGGAGGAAAATAAACGGGCAGGGAGTCGCTCAGGCCATTGCCGACTGGTATACTGAACGAGTATATTTACCAGTTATTACCGGTCTAGCCTGAGGCCTGTTCCCACCATTGCCAGTATGTTTTCCCCTACTAAACTGGTGACAATGTCAGCGCAACCCTGCCTAGCCCAACAATACCCAGCCTTAATGAACTTGAGTCTATCACATCTACAGGCAAGTACCTCTCTGCTCAACCAGCGGCCACCGAAAGCACCTGCTTCCTGACACAGAGGCGGGTCCACAAAGTTGGGTGCTGACATACCTGGATGATGAGTGCAACCACCTGCGGGACATCGTTTGCCAGTACACTGGCTCCCTACGCCAGCACGTACCCGTCTGTGGTCTTGCCCTGCCTGCTACAACTCGCGCCATATCGACGCAGTGCGAAGAGCTTGGCATTCTCCTCACACCGCACCACTGGATAGTGGCTGGAAGAGGTTTTGTTTGCTGTATAGTGTCTCACCAACATACGCAGCCCAGCCACTGCCTGCCCGTAACTCTACAGCAGCGTGTCATACTGATCTCCTGCCTCCTGAGAGGGTCAGGCGACTGCATTTTCCCCCCGAGGCCTTGCCTTTCCCCACACTGCCTGCAAGGCTGTAGTGGCCTGGCGAGCACCATTTGGGCCCCATAGCCACCAGGACACATTTAAAGTAACAACTCAGCCTGCAACATTGCCCACACCAAGAAGAAAAAAGGGCAAAAGAAAAAGGTGAACATTGGCATAAAGGCAAAGGCAAAGGCAGATTTTTCTCAGAACAGCAGCACACAGTGAGGAGGCCTTTCACTAGCCAGCAGGGCTTCATGACAAGATGCATTTTGGCCATCTGTGTCTGTGTGATATAGGCGCTATCTCGGCCACTGGCAACTGGCAGCGGTGGCAACAGAGAAAGTTGGAAGAGACTAATCTCAGCCTGCCCAAGTCCGGCCCCTCACACGGCTGCCTCATTAGCACTACTGACACCATTTAGTGAACTGGCAAACCCAGCCCTTGCTGCACCAAGGTGGGGCTCATTAGTTGGATGTTTGCAGCATTATTTCTGCACCACGTGTGAACCAGATGGCACCATCAAGAGGTCTCTGCTGATACATTTTGGAGTTGCAGAACTGAACGAGTTATTTGAAATGCTGCCAAAGATGGAGGATGACGCTGATTTAGACGCAGCCATAACAGCCTAAACAAACACTTTGACCCCAGCTCAAACCCAATTACGAGCATTTCAAGTTGTGCCAAACCAAACAAACAGACAGTTGACATGTTCTTTGCCCAATTACAGAAACTAGCCAGCACCTGCGTGAACATTAATCAACAAAAAGAGAGTAGGGCGCAAATTACACAAGGATGCAAGTTGGTGATGCTGTAACGGCTAATTTTAAGGCAGACATATTGGTCTTAGCCTGCTCCCACGAACTGTCAAACAGCAGTGCAGAAGATATAGAAGTGGCCCTGGAAAAAGGCACGACTGCCAACAGATCCCAGAAAACCGTTAACATCAAAGAGGAAATGATCAATGCAATCCAGAAATGCCCAGGACCTGTCCGGCAAGCTGGCAACTCTAGGTAAACAGGTAGTAGCTGTGGCAATTGTGGTATAGACCATAAACTTCAAGGAGTGTGCCCAGCCAGAGGGTGAACATGCTCGAAGTGCGGTAAGGCCAATCACTTTGCGAAGTATGTCGAAGGGAGACTGAGACCCAGTACATGGTATCCAAGGAGGGTGACCCCAGCCATGTGGCAGCTGTCCCTCAAAGAAACCAAAGCCACTGATACGCCCATTGGCAGCCGGACAGCGGTCCATCAAGTTGAAGAGGAAGATGATGTCTTTGTGATCTCCTTTGCCGGAAGACAAGGCAACAAGAAAAGACCACCTCCAATTAGGAACAGTAGAGATAGGAGGCACTCCTTTTGTTACGGCACTGACCCAGGCGAACGCTGTCACACCTCCAGAGCACTCAGAGAGACGAGAAACGAGCTGGAGGAAGTAAGCAGCGGTCTATCAGGCGCTGCAAGCAAGGTGGCCGGTAGAAACCATGGCGACGACCAAGGCGCGGCTGTAGGGAAAGAAGAAACAATGTTACCCAGAGGCCCGTGCAGCGCACCACTCACTCGTCGGGAAATTATGCGTTTTGTGACCCGGAAGGCTATGAAAGCCATCGAAGCCGGAGGAAACGCCGCAGATTATTCAGTGCGGTTTGGTGCTTCCAGGAGGAGGGAGATTGGTGTTCCTGTGGATCCGGTGCGATAAAGGTGTCTCTGACACCACCTACTATGTCTCTTTCAGTGGTTAAGACTGGTGTTGTATTCTGTACAGAGTTTTGTAACGTACGTTTTCGGAAAGTCCACGAAGGATGTAGGACTAGGAACCAAGTGGCTTTAGTGTAACATTTGAAGTTATGGAATGCTACTACAAGTGTTCATGTCTGCCAGAGAAAAGCTAAGTCTACAAAAATACCAGGTGGTATAGAACTTGCATATACAAGGCTACACTACTTAATTTACTTCAACTACTTAGACAAACAAAATTACAGGATGGGTTATGTATATTTATAATGTATATACCGCAAGGAATGTTACCCCGAATGATCGGCCATTCGCCCACAAAGTGTGCTTGTTATGTGTTGTGTGTTTCTTGCTCATGTTTCTAACAGGGGGACAGGGAGAGGTTGAAGCTCAGCCATATCCTTCCCCCCCCATGAAGTTAGACATTTTACCAACATAGGTTGGTACACGCCAGCTAATAGCACCTGTATCTCCTTTTGTTAAGTAAGATAGACCTAGTGGTAATCTTCTTGTTTCTGTTCACAGCACCTTTTCGAATAGAATCTAGGTGTAGATACATATGTACATTTATTCTGCCAGAGATGCTTTAGCCATTAAGATGCTCTCGATGAATACCTCCTTCTTAATACTACTGCAGGATCCTTGTTATTTTTCTTTATACGTAGTAGGGAGGGATGAAATATATGAATGTGATCCAGGGCGGACCCAATAATTTGGACAGGGATGAACACTCAATTATTTAATTTACGTTGCCACATACACCCAAGTCCCTGTTGCGCTGGTGTCAAGTTTGCGATTTCAATACCAATTCATACTCTGTTGTTCAAAAATTAGTCAGTTCACAATTTTCTTTAAAACATGCATTAATGGAAAGAAATACCTCATGAGAGAAAATACACATTAAACCATCAGCAAATAATCAATCTCAAGAAAGATATGTTGCATGGAGGGGATAGAAAAAGAGACCTCAGACATATGCATAAATCAATACGCAATTCTGAAGGATAGATGAAGAGATAAAAGAACAAGGATAATAACTTCGAATTTTCTTAGATATCAACCCAAGGAATAAGAACTTGGAAAACTACCACCCAGGCACAGGTAGCAGCAGGTGAACCCCAGACAGAGAGTCAGGGATAAAGACTCCAAGATCAGGACAAAGATAGGACTGGAACAGCTAGGCCTCTCTGCCACCCGACAATCAGCAGTGCACCCTCTCTCTCCTCACGCCTAATGCAGCAGCCTCATCTGCCGCCCTCACGTCACAGCAACCCGTGAGACCCCATCCCTAAATCACCTATTCTTTATACCCTTATCATACATGTCCATCCCACTAAAGTTACTAAAGTCACCCATTCTAGCTACAGGATTGCTTAAATTTGTGGGGCGGATGGTGACCCTATCATTAGGCCATACTTCTTTGACTACCCCATTGTTAGGCTTTCGTTCCCACATATTCAGTATACATCCCTATGCTCTCCTGAGGTGAAAGTAACAAATTAAGGACAAATGTTACTACATTAAACATTTTGTGGGTTTTCACATGGAGTCACTGGAGTTGGCTGCATGTCAGCATCATGTCCTGCACAGGGTCATGCTTTTTCTGCTTGTTCAGCATTCCATCCACTCAATCACGTGGTTTGTACGTGCTGCAAGTTTCATTCATTACAGTTCGGCTAACTTAAAGCAAAATGGAGACTCGTCCATTTACTAAAAGAATAGAAAGCAGACATTTATTAATAATGTGGTAATGAAATGTTCAATGTTAACCACCCACCTTTTTCTCTAGCCAATGTTAACTGTTAACCTAGCATAGCAAAAGCAGGAAAGCGGCATTAATTATTATGTCAAAGCAACACATGTCATGCTTTTCACTACATATACATGCAATGCGCCATGCAAAACATTCATAACACGTTCTACACACAATATTATTACAATTTTGGTTATTTACGTATTGTTAGGATTAACTCCATGCATATTGCAAAACAAATTCTCCATGTGTGGTGTGTAGCTGCATGTTAATACTATTTACTACTTAAAATTTGTACGTTTTACAGGGGTGCTCAATACAAGCGGGTTTCTTTTTGCGAATCCCCGCTCCATCAATTGCATTTTATAGGTGTTTAGTTTATTGCTTAATACAGTACCTAAACAAATCCTTCTCTCCACAGGTCTCCTTCCCATATGTTCCCTTCCCCCATTTGACCACCTTAATCTTCTGTGCTATAATAGCAAGTCAGAATTGAGGGTGTCAATAGGTGGACCAATCTCAGCAATGAACTTATCCTCAGAGGCCGCAGAGGTGCCAGTGACACCTGTCGCAGCCCTCATAAACACGGGGCGTCCATAAATGTACTGGGCTCAGCACAATTTGAGGAGCTCAAGCCATGACTGCTGCTGTCACCCAGCCAGCCCAAAATCTACACCTACAGAGGGACAGAGCCTCTGTCCCTCATAGGAACGATAGCGGTGGACATCACTAGTAAAGGCCGCTCAACCTGAGCAAAGTTCCATGTTATGGAGGGAGGAAGAGGCACGTTGCTTGGTTACCACACTGCAAAGGTCTTGAACTAGTAGTTTTCGCAAAACAAGTACAGGAATCACACGCTGATGCCATGCTTGCACAACTTCTCCAACTGTTTACAGGCCTAGAGAAGCTAAAAGGAAAGCAAGTTAAGCTAACCATTGACGACTCCGTCCAGCCCACAGCCTTACAACACCAAAAGTCCCTATCCGCCTGATGGCGCAGGTAGAGCATGAACTGCAAGACCTAGAGAAACAAGCTTTCATCGACAAAGTCACTGACCCCAACTAAGAGCGACTCGGCTGTGCGTGGATATGAGGCTCCCAAACCAGGCCATCCAGCATGAACACCACATCACACCGACCATGGATGACATTGTGGCTGACCTCAACAGGGCAAAATGGTTCTTGAAGCTAGACCTCAGCTCAGCATACTTCCATTTATATCTCTGTGGTCGGTGGTTCAGGGTGGTCATCAATCATAAGCACCTCATCCCGTTCTTCACTGGAACCACCCACCTCGCTCCTCCGAGAATCATAAGGTGGGCCGTACAACTAAAGCCTTACTCCTTTGAAGTAGTCTATCACCGAGGGGCCAACAACCCTGCTGACTACTTGTTGAGGCATTCTGCCCCACTCGAAAGAATACAACTGACAGATTATGAGGAGGGAATCGACAAATTCATGCAGATGATTGTAAGTGAAGCATGTCCCAAAGCACTCACAATCGAAGCAACCAAGAACGATGACAGCATCTCTCGAGCCAACGATGCATTGATCCTGAGACTGTGACAGCATTTCCTTGATGAGTCCTGATCTCTAATGCAAGGAGAGCAGACGTCCAGGCAGCAACTATAGAGTCTGCAAAGTAAACTGAGTGAAAGCCGAGACGGTCTGCTGCTGAGAGGCTGGCAGATAGTGGTACCCTGGAACCTGTTGGTCTGAGTAGTCAATCTGGTGCACCATGAACCCCCTAATGGCCTCTAGCTAATGGGAAGGTCGAGAGGTTTGTTCGGACTTTGAACCAGGCCCTAAGTATAGGAGTGGATCAAGGAAAAGATGCGGGGTGCTGCCTGCATAAGTTCTTGAGGGCCTATTGACAGACCCCGCATAGTACCACCAACTGTGCCCCAGCTGACCTGCTGTTCCGAAGACCCACGAGAGGCCGCATCCCGACAGATCCCAGATGGCACCCAGCCGAACTGGACATCGAAGCCACTCAACTCAAGAGTAAGACCACCAATGATGAAACCAGCCTGTGGTGCCGAGCGCAGAATCCCACTTTGCAGATTAGGACCTAAGTTATCGTGAAATACTGGCACCCCGGATGGAAGTTTAGGACACCCTACGAACCGGAAGTCTGGAGAGTTGTGGAAATCACAGCACCATGATCACCATCCTGTGAGGGAGCCACGCGGCCTTGCGAAACATATCATAGTTCAAAGAAGTTGAGGGACTCATCGAAGGTCAGGTGAAGATGTTGAGGAGGATGGTGGGACAGAAGGAGAAGGCCCTGGTTTGTCCATCATTCCGAGAGTGCGCACTCCTCCAACAGTCACCGACAATGAAGAGCATGCTGCAGTTGACTCCTCATCATCCCGAGCCAGTGGCATGCTACCAATGTCGCTGGCTGGGGAAGTCAGTGAAGATGGTCTACCCCGAATCAACGTCCAAAACATGCCTAGGAGCCAAAGGTACGGCCTTCGGCCAAACCCGGCCCCCATAATTTATCTACAAAAGATTTAAGGGTGGAAGTTATGCAGAGTGCCACCAGGCCTCTACTCGGCAATATATCCACCTCACACTCGGAGGGCTGGTCGTGGCCCGAGGAGATAAATAAACGGGCAGATGGTCGCTCGGGGCCATTGCCGACTGTTATATTGAATACGTGTCTGTATCATTTATTACTGCTCCAGCCTGTGGCCTATTCCCACCATTGCCAGCAGGTTGCCCCTACATCATGGTTTGAACAATGCAGTGCACGCTATAACTGACACCTCACACTATGCTCACTACTCCACTGGGACAGTAGCACAGAGAAAAAAGCTAACTTCCATGAGCAAAATATGACATATAAGACAATCACGCAGCAAAAACCCACTGTGGTGTTATGCAACATAATTATGTGTAGATGTTAATACATATCAGATGCATCCTTTAACCCTAAAATGTCATCCATCCGTTTTTTTAAAAATTAAAGTCTGTATACACAGTTGATCTATTTTATCAGATTTAGTTGCCATTAGTTTTAACTATATTTACGTATTTTGGGAGTGTGGCTTCAATTCATCACTAGATGGCAGTCTTCCATTACGACCAGGAATTCTTGAACTGCACAAGTGGTTGAAGACAGGAATTAAGCAAGTTTCAAGTTTCATTGAGAAAAGCTGTGATGGTATCTTCGGTCAGTACCTGCATAATGTATCATTTTAGTATCGGGTATTAAACAAAGGTTGGTTTCAATGGATTAGGTATGACAGAGAGGACAGCGAGTAGGTTATTCAGGGCCAAAGTGGATACAAAGGCATTGCACAGAGGCAGGCAAGTTAAACAAGGCTTGAACCTGTCTCGGAGTGGGGTCCAGATGTAAGACCGTTTCCTTTTTTAGACTCACAATGTGCGAGTTGCAAAAGGAAATGTACTAATGTGTCTTAGACACATTTTGCTATTCCTAATGGGGACGCATAGGACCTGCCTTATTAATTTTCATGAGGCAGTCGCATTTTGCAACGTTGGGAATGGCCTTCACTCACAGGAATGGTGGCCTGCTGGGGTCAGCAGACCACCATGTCTGTGACTGCTTTTTCAATAAAGCTGTTTTTTTTGTAAAAACGTAGCCCATTTTCCTTAACGGAAAATGGGATGCATTTATAAAAAATAGCAGTGGAATGTTTCAGTCTTATTTTTTAAGAGCAGATGTTCTAACATTTTTGCTGCCAATCGCCGGTCTCCTGGGGACCCCTTACTGCTTGTGACTGGCTTACCACCAATTTGAAATTGGTGGTAAATGGAATTGTTTTGCGACCGAATTTGCAATTGCAAAACAATCTTAGACCCCCCTGCCCTTGGCACACCCTTTCTAATAGCGACTCCCAAAAACCTTTTTTGCTAGTCAGCAACAGGTTATGGACTTGTAAAAAGGGTATGGTACATGCTACAACCGTTTTTAGCGGTCGCACGCGGGGACTGGTGAGCCAAAATAGAGCTGATCCAAGCATCACAGGCAATATCATTTTACTTGTAGTTTTAAAAAAACACAAATCCTACTGGCGTGCCCCAAATCTTAAAAGGTGTTTCTCTACAGCACAGCTGAGCTGTGTAGCTTGTCTCTACTCTCACAGAATACCTGCGGGCAGCCCCACACGTCTTTGTTTTGTTAATCAGAGTAATTGCCATACATTTCTCACCCTTTCCCTATTTACAGTTTGTAAAATGAAGAGAAAGCATGGATTTTGCATTTAAAAATAGTTTTTCTAGAAAGACATCTTGACATTTTCAACATTTATAGGTTGATTAAATTCAAGTAGACCCAGGTACCTATGTCCTATTCCCAGTCATGAACCAGGGATGTACAATTTGCACACTTGTGACTAGGAATGCAATGTACGAAGCCACCTATATACTAATATATAATAAATTGTTCATTTGCAGAGTGTTGTAAAATGACCTACCTATAGACTTTTAATTGGATAGTTCATTGCATATGGCCCCCTGTGACTGGCTGTGAATACAAGAATGGAGGCCGGTAGGTAAATAAGAACGACATCCCTCCAATGGCTTTCCCAAATAGAAAACGGACAGATGATGCTTTTAAAAAACAGTTTTGCGTTTGGGAACACAATACGCCCCCAGATCACTGCCTGACCCCCAAGTCCAGAATTCCCAATGGGGAATCACTGTCATTGGGACAGTTTTCCTTTGAGAATCAGTTACCACCCCAACTGTGGACTGGTTCCTGATCCATGGTTTGCGATTGCACCTGGTCATAACTATTGATACTTTTCATTGTGAATCCTAGTAAAGATGGGATGCTTCTTTCACACCCCTCCTAGTTGTGTTTCACAATGGATTGCAAAGGCCAGGCAGAAATCTCCAACTTGTATTTTGCGGTTGCCAATGTTTGAATAACCCGTTGGGCACTGTGGCTCTTGAGTTCTGCCACATGGACTGACTTGAAACAGCTGGTGTATAGGGCAGTTCTTATGGTCTACTCACAGCCCACGGGACATAAAAGAAGACCCACACTTTGACCCTTACAAGCTGTCCCATCTGGCAGTGCCAGAATGCCCTACTGCCGGTCCACTACCAGCAGCCACAGACTGTCTGTTTCTCTGAATCACATGTTTTGTACATGTACATATTGCCCAATTCCACTACTGAATGATAGGACTCTGGGTTTATGGTATTTTTTTTTACTTTTCAGTCTATTTGTTCATTTTTATTTTTTTGCTAATTTTATCTCTATTTATCCATATTTATTTTGGGTTTTGTGAAAAAAACTAAGCTGAAACTAGTATATGTCCACGTGTATTTAACTGATAAATGTGCACTCATGCTTGAATGCCTGAGAGGTTTCAATGATATGAAAACCTACAGATGATAAATCAATGCACTTGTATAAAAACATACACATTTTAGTATCAACCTCGTGCATATCTAATGCAATTTCAGCCTAAAATTCCTTTATTTTTGCAACTTCCTTGCCTTTCTACTCGCACAGCCGGTCCCTTAGCAGCAATGAATGACAGCATTTCGAATCACTCAAAAAACAACACAACTTCTGTTTTTATTCTAATTAAAAAAATTAATACAGACAGGAAAATAAACGGGTTTCTGTCTGTAGTTATCTTTGAAAATCAGTAAAAACGGAAAACAGGGAGCCTTAATTAATAATAGGCACTGTTCTTTTGTGTAAAAAGGGATTGAGAAGAAAATGTTGTTCCAGTTGCATAAAGGACAACCAGGAATTTGGCATTCAAATTCGGATTTCCTCACAAATTGTGTGATGACACCAATAGCATTACTGCACTTCATTTTAATTGAATGTAACATCTAAAACCACCTTGAACAAATTCAGTTCAGGATGTGTGCAATGTAAAAACCTCACTTTCAGATGGTTTACTAGAGAGTAATGTTGCTTCACACAGAACAAAAATGTTGGCCTTAACTACAGTGTGCACATGACTAACTGACATCCCTTGGTTCACTCGTGGAAGTGGTGCCAGGGCATTGGAGGTGGGGAAAAGTTCCATTATAAGACTATTATTTTTAACAGATGTCAATGGAGTGATATGATCTAGTGCAGGTGTCTGCAACCATTCGGTCACAGACACCTTCAGAGTAGCACAGACACCTTCAGAATAGCTCACTTCCTTGAGTTCATTTTTAAGTATGCATATGATTACATTTTCCTTTTAAAGTTAAGGAAAGGCTACATTTATTTTATTTGAGTATCGTCAGGCTGCAGATAGCAGGGCCTGATAATGAGCAGTGCTCAGTCAGATTTATGACCCAGACTGGTACACAGAGGTGAAGTACAGAAACACTGAGGTATTTAACTCTTAAATAAAAGTCCTTGTCAACTCAGTATTGGAGGGGAGAACAAAATGATGTTTCTGAATGCTTTTAAATGGGGGAAAAATAAAATGAAGAGTACGCTTAATGATTAAGTGAACTCTACATTTTAATTTTCTCCCATTTCAAAGGGTCGCATTTACAAACAGCAGGCCTTTTACTCCCAATGCCCAGTAGACACTGTGCCATATTTATAACTGAATAATAGTTATTCTTTTTTATTTTAAATGGGAGAACCTTAAAGTGAAGAAATATATTTATATGTACCATTAACTCTTAATGATTTTCTCCACTTTCAATGAAGCCGATTATGTCTGTATGATTTATGAACCATATTTCCTCATTTTAAATTGCTCCCATTCAAACAAATTGCTTTATTTTTTTGTTATAAATATGACACCAAGTCTACAGGCCACTATGAGCAAGATGCCTTTTGTTTGTAAATGTGACACTTTGAAATTGGAGAAAATTTTAATGATGAGTTTTATGGAATCCATATGAACATAAAATTAACTCTTCAGTTTAATTTTCTCCAAATGTCAAAATGTCACCTTTACACACAGGAGGCATCTTGCTCCCAGTGGCTGGTAGACATGGTGCCATATGTATAGCTGAGAAATAAAGCTGTTATGCTAAGTGAGATAAATTTCAAGTCCAAAATAAGTCTTCATATTATGAATATTTAGCAGAATATTTTTCTGCCCTTTTAATTTCCTCCCTTTAAAAAAATGGTTGTGTGTTTGTATTATACATGTAATGGTGCAACACATGGCAAAAAGTATGACTTGTGCCACAAGTACATACGACACAGCTGCTCAGTCATACATACACATATATCCTATTCATAGGCACACATGTTCATACATTCTCAAGGACCAAGCGTACACTGACACACATGGCAGCCCTGTCATAGTGCCCCTAGTCAAAGTATTTTGTTCAAGCCATAGTATCTAGCTCTATGTACATTAGGCTTAAAGTCAATGGAGCTGGGTGTGGGTGCGTCTGATACCAATGAACAAGTTGCTTGGCCTTCAGTAGCATTGCTAACAGTGTTCCCTGCTGGAAGAGTTGTGGACCATGCGCTCTTGGGCCACGTTTACAAACGCTGATTACTTCATGATTGAGCTGAGCGAGGCAGGTGTAGACAGGAGCCGTTCCAGCCCACATTACTTAGAAAACAAAACTGCATAGAAGACCTGTGAATGCAAAGGATAACAAACAAGATGGGAAAGTAATCTGAAAGAAAAGGTTGTTCAAAATAAAAGGACAAAATATAATATTTTCTACACAGATATTCATAATAGTCCATAGATTTCCATTACATCCTTTTAAAAATTAGAAAAACTGCTGGTATTATTCATCTGATTTTACTTTAAAGGTATTAATGAATTGCTAATAAGTGATATTTATTTGAGGTTTTTCTGTGTGGAGGAGAGCAGGAGAGGAGCAGAGTGGGGAGTGAGGAGAGGAGCAAACAGAGAGTGTGAGTACAAACAAGTGAGTGTGTAGGCTCTTCGTGGCTTCTCATGGCTTTGTGGCTTCTCGTCGGGACTCTTGCGGCTTGGCTGTGACTCCTTAAGGCCTGGTGATTTCGCTGCTGTGGCTCTGCTCAGCCATTTTCTGCCAGGGCTCTGCCCACCTATTCCACAGTGGTTGCTGAAGGGCTGAAAGTTGGAGAGAGCTGGTGAGAGCAGGAGAGGACGAGGCAAGAATCTGGTGTGCTGCACCTGCCTCATTTGATTTCACTGCCATGGCTCTGCACGCCCACCTATTTCATGAAGGCTGCCGAAGGGCTGAGGGGGGAGAAAGCTGGTGAGAGCTGGAGAGGACCAGGCAAGCATCTGGTGCACTACACCCACCTCATTTGAGTGATGCAGCTGTTTTTAGCATGACATGTCCTCGGGTATTGTGTCCTGACCATCCCACCCAATTCTGAGCACCATTTTGGATCCTGGTTCACCACCCCAAGCTGTCCCGCTGTCTGGTGACTGGAGAGCATTTTAAGAATGGAGAGATTTGAGAAACGGGGGGAGCAAGGTCTCCCAAACTTTCTGAATGTTAGTGGTGGAGCTCTGCTTACCGACTAACGTTCACTGGCCCATCCGCCCTTTGGTAGCTCTTTGGTAGCTGTGAGTCCCAGGTGTTAGACTTGGGACGAAAGGCTGAGCCCCGGCTATTTAGCACAGAGACAGGCTGACTAGTTCTGGTGCAGCTGTACACCAAGTGGTGTACCCTCATGGTGCGTTGCTTAAGATACTGATTTGTGGTTTGGTTTGGGTCAAGGACACACCTTTGACTCCTGCATAATGCACTGGAATTGACCGTGGAATCTTCTGCGTTTCCCCAGAAGGGATACATGCAAATCAGCGGGCAACAGGGTAGGACTATAGAGCACACTTTTTTAAGTGTAAAGAGGCTTACACAGGGTAAATACCTGACGCCTCCACAAGACAGCAGGTTAAAGGTGGAAAAAAACAGAAATATCGCAATTAGCAGAACAAGAAAAAACAATGGAGAATCTCCAAAAAACACACAAGAAAGCTTTGCTTTCTGGGAACCGAGGAGGCAGCCTCAGCAACTAATAAAGAGGACAATATTGAACCAAAGTCTCACAATTAATCTTGAAATACTGTTGAGGACTCTGGTGTCTCTCCTCCAGCGATGAGACCGCAGTCGTCAAACTTTCACAATGGTCACTACCCACTTAACAGGTCCTTTTTAGGTCTCGCCTACGCAGCGCGTATGCGCTGTGTAGGAGAGACCTTTAGTAATCGGTTCCCTTTTTCGCCCCAAAACGTGCACACGTTGCATTGCTTTCAATGGCAACGCGTGCATGTTTGGTGATTCCCTTGCAGGAGTGAGCTTTCAAAACCATCTGTTTGCAATTATTCCTGCTCGCTCCCGCAAGGAAAACCGGCGCATGCCCTCTCCTCTCTCCCCTCCCCCTGCTGCCTCCTTTCAGCACGAGGCGCGTGCGCTTGTTTTTTAGAGTGCCCGGGCGATTTTTAATCTCAATTCAACCCTACAGGTTTCTACAGCGTTTCAGTTATTTGTGTGATTTACGAGACCGGAATAAACTTCCTTTTAGATTTAAAAAAAGTCTGTAACGCAAATAATGCATTTCTGTGAGAGCATTCAGGGTAAATGTGTCACGCACAAGATCCCAGGGTACCATGAGCTCTGGATGGGCTTTAAGTCAGTACCAATATAGACTAACGTCCACTTCAGCCTAGATTTATCATTGTACCCAAAGATGCAACAAGGGTACTGCAATTAAAATTAGTACCCCTCAGGTGAAACATCGGTCCTCCGGGGTACTGGGCATCTTTCAGCGCCGTGGAACTGAAGCGCATTGCCTTTGTCGGTGGACCCGCTGCTCTCCTATACAAGATGGCCGCCCTGATGTGGTGCTTCTGCCAACTGTGCACAGTGGAGACAGTGTAGACGCGGGCCCGGGACTTTCAGCTGCAATAGCGCTAGGTGAGCGGGATTTGTATTGGGAGGTAGAGGGGATGGAGGCAGGACCCCCCCTGGCCTAGCCCCCCTTCACGAGTGGGTAGCGCTGCTTGTTTCTTGTCCCAGTGATACTTTGTATGCACTCACCCCTCAGCCCCGGATACTTTGTGCCCCCACCCCCTCCGGGATACTTTGTAGCCACTTACCCACATGCAATCCGTGTTATTTGTACCCTGAGGGCTAACATGTCACAGGATGTGTTTAGATCCACTCTCAGCTGTCACGTTTCCCGGATCCCCGTGCCAGCCCAGCTTCTTCCCTTTCAATTCTAGGGCTTGTAGCACCATTTTATAACAGAATAAGCAAAACTACAAGTCCCAGAATTCAAAGAAACCCTAAAACTAAGACTAAGAAGCCTGCAGGGCTGTCAGTGCAGCCCGGCCACATCTGTTTTCGCCCAGTTTATTTATTTATGCATTTTTATATTGCGCGATGCTATATAAATGCTATCCCAATGCTTCTCTTTCCTCCCACCGGCCCTTAATCTCCTTTTACCCTCATACCTCACAGCTCCATCACACCTCCACCTCAAAACTGTGACCCTCATAGCATATAGCTGTCAGCTCACATCCGCTTGATGGCTGTACCCTCTTTTCATGTACAGTCACCCTCCTGACAAGCAATGCATCCCGTGGACTTCGATAGGGTCCTTCTCTTTGCAAACCGGATCCCCCTCCAAACACACTCCATCCTCTGGTCATCTGAATGAGAGTTTCAGCTATTGACATTGCACATAACAATGCCTTTTATTTTAGTTTTGGTTTTTAAAACATAAATAAAAGGCATTGTCATTTACAATGCTGATAGCTTAAGCTCGCGTAAATACCAGACCTATTGCATTGCAAATGCTTGTTTAAGAGGCAACAGGTTGAACAGCTTGCACAGTGCCTCATGCTTTCGTGGGGACATCATCTAATAAATGTCTCCCAACTTTTAAACGTTGTGCTCAACTCATTGACTCCTGCCCTTTCAACATTTTGTTTTGCACTTTAGCTTTTTTCCTCAGGACCTCTTTATCACCTCTCCCTCTCTTCTCGTCCACTCCATCAGTACCTCTAGCTCGCCGTGGTTATTTTCGCTCTAGATCTTTCTCCTCTATTGCCCTCCATCCGTTCCTCCCCTCAGTTGGCTTCCAGCTTCAATGCCCTGCTCCTCTTTTCTTCCATTTAGTTTGTCTTCTACCATACTTCTTCCATAGTTCCTTTCTTCCTTCACCTTTTCTGTTTCTAACTTCTACATTTCACTTTCCTCTCCTCTCCCTTATTTTGCAGCCACCCTTTAAAGCTCTTCCTCCACCTCTCATCATGCCTCACACACCTCTCTTTCCATGTCCTTTACCTGCTGTCAATGTTTATCATTGGTCCACGTGGGCACCATGCCCACGGTTCCTTTCTCATCTCCATTCTCTCTTACACCCGCCCTTTTTCCTTCTCCCTCGTCACCATTCCTCATCTTTCTTTAGTCCCCCTCCTTCTCCTGCCCTGTCCCTTTCTCTTTTTGCTCCACTTTCTCTGCCTCTCACTTTCCCATTTCCTTGAAGGAACTGTGGTGATTAACCCTTTTTTGAAAGGTTTCATAAAGATCCGTCTAATGGTACCTAAGGTATTGGCAAATCACAGAATTGATTTCTAACTATAACTACACAGTGGCGACTGCCGCTCTATAATTATTATATACAACTATATATTGTCTTTACTCCCGTTGTACTGCATAGATGCTAGTAACCCCAGCCCTACCTATTTTCTTCTACATCTACTGATAACTGTTAATTAGCGCCTCTGTCCCACCCATACCCTACTACTTTCTCCCTTATCTGTACCCTAGTACCTAAATACATACCTGAACCCCAAGCCACTTACATCTACTCATACCTTTTATGGCTCCCACTTTCAATACCCCACTGAAACCTTCATATGTCCCTACTTATACACTACTAGCTTAAGAGCCACATATGCTGTAATACACTTATACTTACCTATATATTTTCAGTGCCCTACGTATATCCTCCTATATCCATACCTACACCTAGTTCCTCTGCCTCTACTTATCCCACACTGCATTGGCCCCTGCCTATATCCTAATGACCTTACTCCTACCTACACCATTTCACCCCAGTACCTACCTTCTTGTCGAGATCCTTTTGCAAGTTTTAGATTGGTTCATGTGAAGTTTTCTGTACCTTTGTTTCTACACTTTCACCACAGGGAAAGCATTTTTCCCTGTGGAGAATCCCTTTCCACTCAACCCTATGGATTTTTTGGTCGCGCCCTTTCCAGTTCCACCATCTAAATGGATTTACACCCGCCCTTGGTGGGAGTATCTCTGAATGAATTTCTGGATGCTCTCAAACCTAGGGCGTTTCTGCCATGGACCTCCCACTTTACACCGTTGGGTGAGGATTTACTTATGCCTAACTTTACAAGAGTACATTTCTTTTCAAGTTCAAATTAACATTTTACAAATAACAAAAGTGGATTCGCACTTTGCAGGTTAAACCTTTTTGTCACCTGCACGTGCAAATGTCTTAGTAAATAGTCCCTTACCAGTAGGTCAATCGTGAGTGGTCCAGACGGAGAGATCAACTTAAGCACCTCTTCGCTGACGCACCAATGTCACAGAGGCTTCCAGAGGACGCTTGTTTTTATCCCTCGCTTGAGTCTGTAAAACTCAGGACTGGAAGATAATTTTGTATCTCGCTGAGCTGCATCTGGCTGACTATTCATAAGTGAAAGTCCTAGAAAGATTTCCTCCTAACCAGATTAGTAATTCCTGGAGTCTGCTTATCTGCCTGTGCCCTGCTCTCTTTCCGGGCTGAACGCTTGGGGCCTCTGATGCTTGGTGCACCTGGATCCCCAGAGCAGCTGTGAGCTTGTTCACCTGGACCTACCTCGGTACCGCTCTTAGCTTGTGCATTTGGGGCCAGGACCCTCAAGAACTTAATTGGGAAGAGGTCTCTTTTGCCTGGGCCTCTGAGATGTTTATTTGGGGTTCCTTAGTTGACTTATATGGTTAATGGATCTGGTGATTCTAGGGCCTGAGAACGTTGCCCACTCCTGGATAGTGAGGTTTAGTTACCTGCCTGGCAATGTTACCCACCTGGTCTGTTCACGGTTGTGACTGAAGTCTGCTTACTTGACTGCGGAGATCTGCTTCGTGGTCTAGAGCCTTCTGATGCACTTGACTCTGCTAATGTCAACCTCGTTCTCCTGTTGTGATGCCTCCACTGAGAGGTGCAGGAATACACCGGTGTCAGAAACACTTTCAGGTCTAGCGTCATGCTTGCATGTGCGATTGGCTGATATGACACAATCCAACGGCATTGCCACCAATCAGACAACCTCCTGTTGGCTTAGAACCAGGAGCAAGAAAGAATGAAGGGAATTTATTGATTTATTTTGAGTTTTTATATCACGCTCAAACCATAACTGAAATTTTCAGAGGGATTGGGAAATGCGACATAGTAAACATAGCAGTGCGATAACATAAACAAGTATTGGCATAGCCAATAAGTCTCGTCTTTGGGACCTTCTAAGTACGTAATTATGCAGCACAATATCCTTAGTGCAACATCAACTGTTGCATGGCTAAACACTTATAATGTCCCAAAGGAGAGACCTTTTGGCTATGCCAATGCTTGTTATTATCTGTGGATGGTGCAAAGCAGTGACAGTTCTCTTGCTAATATCGTATATTTCTGTTTGGCAAACAAATCAAGAGTGTCATTCCAGTCTAGGCTGGTGTTGAATTTGATTCTGCAAAATAGGGGTTATTTCCTCTGTAGGATATTGATGTAATTCCCATAGTATTGGAGTGTAGTAGGAGTAGGATCTCTCACGATGATAGGACTTTCTCCATAGAAGGAGGCTCCTTTTGGGCTTGGAAAGTGACGTGTTGTGAAAATCTTAAACATCTGCCAGTATGCAGGGGGAAGGAGAGAGATGGGTCTCCTTGTTAGAGACAGATGAGGAAAGGTCCCACCCCATAATGGAGGATGAATTGAGAAAATGGAGTTGGTTGGCAGGCACCTTGAGTGCTGGGCCCCATAAGTAATGAATATAGTTTTTTTTAAATATCTTTTTATTATGCAGTTGTTCAGTTCGCAGCAATACAGAACAAATGCAATGAGCATACAGTAGGCCTATCGCAGGAGGCAGACATGTTTCTTCGCTGGATAGTGGTGGGCTTCAGTCATTTTGCATATACAACAAATATCATGTGACATACCGTCTCCATTAAATCCAGTGAGACCCAGCCCTGGACCCTCCCCCCAGTAACTCCCATCACCCACTTTAAGAATACCTACTGAGTGTCCCTGAATCATACCCAGCTACCCAACATCTTGTCAAATTTACGGGGGCATCCCCTACTTTGGTATATTTCACATTCCGCTAGCTGATACCAATGAAGGTCATTATACCAAACCTGAACAGTCAGGGGTCTACCTTCCCCCCCACAACCTGACTAGGTTTCGCTTTACAACCCCCACCACCAATGTAAGCCACTGAGCTGGTTTCTTGGGCCATATCACTTCCCCAGTGATACCCAGAATTAACCATCTGGGCTCCATCGGGACCACCAAACCTTGACCGAGGCCATCACCTCCGTGATATCCCTCCAGTTGCACTAGACCACTGGGCACTCCCAGAGCATATGATAGAAGGTACCCGTTTTGCCACAACCTTGGGTACATTGGGTTGAAGAAGGCCCGACGAGTTATTCATGATTTTTATCTAGACCAGGGAAACTGCCTTATTCTGCATGGGGTCGAGAGCAGTTGGTCCTCCTTGTGTGAATAGTCTGGTAGTTGTTCCCCATCAGGCAAGTGGCACCTCAAATCGTGTCCCAACGGTGTGCATCTAAATTGTTCCCCTTGACCCATGGCATATTCCCCCTGGAGCTTGGCGAAGGGAGGCACTGATTCCCCCCCTCCAGATGTCCCCAACCTTTCTATCCCGGTCAGATATCATCTTATTTGGTTTTGTAGTTTCTTCACCCAAGGTGGTCGCTGTCCAACAGTGGAGTTTCATCAGTCAACTTATCACCCCACCCCAGACAGTCATTGGTCGCCCGCCAGGCCTGTACCACCGGTTGGGTGTGAAACAGCAGCGAGTCACCCCTTCCCATATAGAAGGGCTGGGTAGCCCCGGTCGACCATGTCCTCACGTTCAACTCTGTAGGTTGGTTCTTCCCTCTTCCCGAACACCCACTTGTTTACCACCATCACTTGTGCAGCCCCATATTAGGCCCGACGTTCCGGTATCGCCAGGCCACCCCTAAATACCTCGTTCAGGAGCTTCGCAAGGGATATACTTCAGCTGCCCTCATCTCAGGGCAGCATTCCCAACGTGCTATTAACCTTTTTAAAGAAACTGTTCGTGACCCTGTAGGGGGTGTTTTGGAGTATGCACAGCATTCAGGGAAGGGTCATCATCGTGAAGAGCGCTACTCTACCCATTAGGGAGATAGGCAGCGTCCTCCAGTTGGTCATGTCTGTTCGGAAATGCTCAAGCTGGGCTATCAGATTCTGCTGCAAGAATTCTTTCCAACTCCTGGTTCTGTGGAGCCCCAGGTAACGGAATCTCTGACTCTCCACCGGCACAGAGCAACCTGGTGGAAGGGAAGTTTTCGCTTTGATAGTTGGAAGATCAAGGCTTTATCCCAATTAATTTGGTAGCCTGAGTAACTCCCAAATAGGTAAAAAATATGAAGAATCTGTGGAATCGAGAAGCGGGGCATCGTGGCATAAAGCAGGATATCATCCACGCACAAGGAAATCCTTTCTTCCCATTTCCCTCCACTTCTGGTCCCCCAGATGAGAGGATCCTGATTTACCGAAGCCACCAAGGGCTCTAAGGCCAGGGCGAAGATCATCGGCAACAAGGGGCACCCCTGCCGCGCACCCCTGCACAAGGTAAATGCCTGGGGTATCATCCCATTTATCCTTATTCTTGCAGTAGGATCCATGTACAGTAGGCGGACCCATGAGCAGAACTTGGGGCCAAAACCCAGCCTAGGCAGTACTGCAGAGACGTAGGACTACTCCATGCTATCAAAGGCCATTTTTGCGTCAAGAGAGAGCACTCCGCCTCCTCCAAGTCTGTTTTCTCCATCGTATATAGCCCCCATACAGTTGCCAGAGATTTAATCTGGTAGCCCGTCTTGGTATGAAGCTGGACAGGCCAAGGTGAATCACCGATGTCACTACCTCAGCCAATCTGGTTGACAAGTCCTTGGCCAGCACGTTGGCTTCCACGTTGATTAGTGATATGTGTTAGTACAAGCTACAGGCTGCTGGGGGCTTGCCCTTATTGGGGATTACCACAATTGTGGCCATTCTCTGGCTAGCCAGGACAGTCCCTGCATCCCTGCCGGCCAGGAACATGTTGAGAAGGTGAGGTGGAATTTTGTGGGACACACATTTGAACAGTTCAAGAGGGAGGCCTCTTCAATTTCCTTCACTGTTATGTCCTGCTCTGAGACCTCCCTTTCCTCCCCAGAGAGGATCTGTAATGGCAGGGTCGCCAGGAGCTTCGCGCAGTGCTCGCCTGATCTGTGGGACTTAGAGGTATATATGTTTTATAGTATGTTGCAAATGTTTTGGCTATACCTCCACCCCTGGTGTGTACCCCCCAATGCAATGATGCATTTTGGTGACCTAGTTCCTGGCTCTGTCTCACTTATCCAGCCAAGCAATGAGCTTTGTCGCCCAGATCATAGAGCCTTCTATGCACCACCAAGGCTTGTGTCTTCGCAGTGTTCCCTGCGAGGTCCCTACATTCCAGTTGCCGTAGGCAGAGGCGGTGATCCCAATCCATCCCCAGGTCCTCTCCCTCACCATCTCCTCCTTCAAGGATTGAATCTCTTCCTATAACACGCAACCGTGAGCCAATGCCTGTTCTTTACCCCTATAAGGGCTTAAACATGCCCACATAGCACTGCCTTGTAGGCCACCCACAGGGTGAATGCTGAGCCCACCAAGCCCTTGTTATCCTGGAAGTAACTTTCAGGCCCTCAGTGATCTGGTCTTGTATTGTCTGACCTTTTAAGTGCCATGCAGCTATGCGAGGTGGCAGAATTGCCTCTATGAGTGGTCCCATGAGATAGGTAACTACCAGCTAATGATCTGATATCCCTCGTGCTAAGTGTTGAGTGTGGCTAAAATGTCCCACACTGTCAAAATGAGTGAATTAGTAGTCCAACCTTGACAGACTGCCATCTTTTGTGTTGTGACCTCCACAGGTCTGCCCTCCCCATGGAGCCCGTAAAGGACCTGAGGGGGCTCCCCTTCTGAGATTCTGCCCTCCATGGCAATCTGTCCCATTCCATGGACATCACATTGTTCATGTCACGGCCCAGGATCAGGGAGCCCAGTGGCATGTCAAGAAAGGATGATCCCAGTTCCAACAGGGTATTGCCCTGCATCCCAGGGGGCGCATAAGCGGAGGCTAGATTAATAATGCATCCATTCCAGAAACCCGTTTGGAGCACATGCCTTCCCAGGGGATCGTGGCAAGTTTTACCTGGTGTGTATGGTGCTGTGAATTTGAGTAGGATACCTGTTCTCAGTAATCCTGTAGTATAGCCTACGTGTGCAACCAGGGTATAACCCAATCTGTTCAAAGCCCTCCAGTGGTGGCCCTTCAAGTGAGTTTCCTTCAATAGGACCAGGTTAGGAGCCTTTAGTTTGATATATTGCAGCACCAGAGTGTGTTTTATTCGGGTTCCCAGACCATTGACCTTCCAGGACATGGCATTTAACTTTGAGGGAGTGTGCGTCTCCATGATGTGTTTGTTTGGCTGGTCCCTTCGGTTCCCCCCACCCACCGGTTGTCCGGCCGTACCCATTCCTAGGTCTACCTATCAATTACTGTTCTGCTGAAACCATCACAACTTCAGATAAACTGATTCTAAATTTAACTGTCCCCAGAACTCCCCCCACCCTGCTGCCGAGCACTGTGGGTTAAAAACTAACCGCCCCCCCAATCTTTAGAGCATCTGTCGTCCTTAAGTAAAAGGTGAACATTTCGGGGTTGCCCTCTCCGCTCATCCACCCATGTGCGCCAAAATGCCTCTAAACTCTTGGTTCATGAGTTTAGCATCAGAGCCACTTAATAGGCTCCTTACGGAGGGACCATAAGGTTTTACTGCATGTCCCGTATGATCAGATAAGTGCATTACAGCCCATTCAACATCAGAGCCCCTTGCCTCCTACTAGCCCAGGCTGCCCCCTCTCCAAAAGCTAGACCCGTCGGGCTGTATTATACCTGGCATTCTCTGGTCATACACCCCGGTGGTTAATGACAGCGGACCCTCTTCCCAGGAAGTCACATCCCACCTTTCCCCCCACCCAACTCCCCCCCCGGTTATCCCAAGCAGGCCAGACACATGGCTGCATTCCATTTTTAATAATTCGACTGGGACACTTCTTGATCTGTTTCTGCGGTTCGCAAGTTGTCGTCATGTCATGGTGGCTCTCCGGTCTGGATTTCCTGAGGGGAGCTCCTCATGAGACCCCGCAACTTTCACCCTCCGCTGTGCGCCATACCTCCAGCCAGTCCCATGCTTCTGCTAGAGTATTAAAGAATTGTGATTTCCTTTCCGTGACTACTTGTAGCTTGGCTGGAAACAGCATCATGTATTTTAGGTCTTTCTCCCGGAGTGCTCTCTTGATCTCATTGAAACTGCGCTGCTGCCTCTGTACTTGTAGTGTAAAGTACAGGAAGAAGCGCACAGTGGCATTTTTGTACTTCAGGTCGCCTTGGTATCTAGCTACTTGCAGAATCGCATCTCTTTCTCAGTGATTTAAGATCCTGGTGATAATGGTTTGTGGGGGGGCCCCGGTCTCGGTAGCGGTACCAGCACCCTGTATGCCCTCTCGATAGAGAAAAAGTTGCAGAGGAGCTTGGCAGGTATATGGTCTTCAACAAACGTCAGGCGGGGACAGCTGCTATGTCCACCAGCATCTGGACAAGCGCTTAGACAACGTGTCGGTTTTGGCCATGTGCCCTCCTAGAACCAAGACCCCCAGACATGGAACTCCTCACAAAGCAGGTTCCAGCAGGTCACACTGGTATCCCCGGGGTCGAAGGGCACTTCTCACCTTCCAACACCATTTCCTGTTGTTAGGTGTTTGGGCCAGGGGCACCACAGAAGGACTGTTCATGGCAGGCAGCCCTGCAATCGTGTCAGGCCCTCACCTAGGGGTCACCATCACTGTTACACCCCGGTGTGCAAGGGGGTCACGAGTATCCAAAATAAGGAGGAAAGGGAGGCCTTTACTCCCCAGCCCTCGCCCCCAAACAACCACCGCTGATTAATTTGCCTGAGCCAATGTATAGGATTTATGTACTCTGAGGTAGTCGGCGGGTATGTGATGGCATGGCCCAGTGGGGAGGGCAGGATAGATGTAGCTGCCTAGCCCGGCTTCGCAGCCCGGGACTGATGGGTCCCCATGCTCCTTGTTTTGCCCTGGCCACTGCCCCATCAGCCACACCCTCTGTGACTGCCAGTCTTAGTCTGAGGAGGCCCTGTTCCAATGTCTACAGCCCCAGTCGCGTGCCCTGCTGCGACCGGGGGGAGGTCCAGGAATCTGCGGACTGCGTGTCCTGGGTCTGCGGCAGGCAGCTCTCCGGCGTGCATTGGCCAGCCCTGGCCCACCTCCTGTGTCACATTGTGGGGGGGCAAAAAGCACAAGGGAGGTAGAAGCCCCCCACCCAAACACCAGACAAGTCACAGTGGTAATCTGCAGGCTGGTCCATCCCAGTCTGTCCCGGGGGGGAGACACCGAAGTCAGCCGGCAGTGCTGGCCA
Source organism: Triturus cristatus (assembly GCF_964204655.1). Classification (NCBI taxonomy): domain Eukaryota; kingdom Metazoa; phylum Chordata; class Amphibia; order Caudata; family Salamandridae; genus Triturus; species Triturus cristatus. Next base: position 968,297,654 of record NC_140589.1, read on the forward strand.
GAAACACTGCTACAATCTCGGCCATGGTCACGTGCCCCCCTGCAACTGGAGCGTTCCACTGCCTGTCACTGCTGGATATGTGAGGGCGCTCCTCACAGCCCAGGCCAGACGGACTATCCGGGCTCCTTGTCTCGTCCTAGTCACTGCCCCTTCAGATGCACCCTCCTGGGCCACCTGTCGTAGCCTGAAAAGGCCATATTCCAGTGTCTACAGCCCCCTCCAGGAGGGGTCATGCCACGGGAGGTTTAACCACTATTTCAAGTACAAATTTTAGCTTAAACTACAGACGTTTCACAGATGCCTCAAACCTTTTTTTGAACCTTTAAAAATGTCTCTATTCGCAGGGTAAAATTGTGGTAGAGTCAGTTTTATTAGTAAATGCATACATCCCCCCTGACCGCATTTAAAATATTCTGCTCCCTGCTATGGTCTCTTTTACAAATGACGCTGTAGAGCAGGAGGCTTGTAGACAGATCATTTTAGTTGGTGACCTGAACTCTAAAGTTTCTAAGCACACAATTAGTTCATACACCAATTTAGAGCCAGAGAGAGGAGATGCTTTAAAAAATTGCTCTGGCTTGTTTCCCAACAAAAATATAAAACAGATCAAATAGAACTTTTTCTCCTGGATTTATTTAGGGAAAATGATTGATTGATAGTCAATGGTAGAATCAACTTTGACTTCCCAGCTCATTTTACTTGTAAAGCTACTACTGGGTGCTCTATAATTGAATACCTTATTGTTTCTCATTCAGTTTTTAATACTGTTAGACCTGCCATCTTTTGGCATGGTTTACCCTGTCCTTTTGCCTCTGACCCCCTGTTTTTGATGTGTGCTGAATTTTGTTGTTGCTGGCTTTTGGACTCTGGGCACTTGACCACTGCAGACTTGTGCTAAAGTGCAAAGGCTCCCTGGCTATAATGTAATGGTATCTGATTTCTCCATGATTGGTCTAATTGATTTACTAGTAAGTCCCTAGTACAGTGCACCAGATGTGCCCAGGGCTTGTAAGTCAAATGCTACTATTGGGCCTGCAGCACGGATTGTTCTACCCATAGGAGTAGCCCTGCAAACATGTCTCAGGCCTGCCACTGCAGTGTCAGTGTGTGTAGTTCTAGATGGCCATTTTGACCTGGCAAGTGCACCCACTTGCCAGGCCCCAACCTTCCTTTTTATTACAAGTACGGTACCCCGTAAAGTAGGCCCTAGGTAGCCCAATGGGCAGGGTGCAGTGTATTTAAAAGGTAGGACATGTAGTGCTAAATTAATTTTTCAAGACAGCAAGTCCTATCTCTCCCTTAGGTTAGCATTGGAGCTGCCTTGTAACATACTACAAGTGTATCTTCCAATCGGGAGCTGATCGAAAATTGGAGTTTGGTGTCTCTAGACTCACCATTTAAAAATACATCTTTTAGTGAAGTTGGTTTTTAAATTACAGGTCTGACAAGGATACTTTTAGAAAGTTGGCATTTTCTAACTTTAACCATCCTGTGCCTCTGCCTGTCTGAATACACGACTGGGTTGAATGACAGTTGAGCTTTCTGAATTCACATTAGACAGTCACACACCAAGGTGGCTGAGTTGTGCCCTGCATATCCTGATGGCTCATCAAAAGGCTGATGGGCCTTCCTGAGCTAGAGTTGTGGGCAGAGCTGACATTTGCACCTAAATAGTGCTGTGCCTGTCCCTTCACAAAGCAGTTTCTACCCCCTGTAGTATGTATCGAGCATGGGTCAGGAAGGGCAGGGTCTTTTGCACTACAAATACCTTTCTTTGAAGTGTGCCTACTTCAATGGCTGAAATTGGTATACATACTGGACTTCTGACACCATATACTCAGAGCACTCTAGGATTGAGAACATTCTGTCAGGAAGAAGAGCTGTGTTGCTGTCAGGAGGGACTGCCACTTTGCTGATTGCTTTGCTGTGCTGGCCTGCTGCTGCTTTTGTCCTAGGAGTTAAAGGACTGGACTTTGCTTTCTACATCCTGCTTTCAAAGTTTCTCCAAGGCCGTGAGTTGAGCTTGCCTCCTTTTGGAAGTCTCAGGGCCATCAAAGACTTCACCTGCAGCATTTGGGTTTTCCTGCTGACAGCCCTACTCTGCCAAGTGTTGCCAAATTCAGGTTCAGGCCCCGTGATGTGACATTGACACTGCAAAATCGAGGCCACATGGCTTTACTCTTGACACTTCGTCGACACTGCACCTCATGCAGAACTGACACCAACGCTGCATCACCTCCACTGTGCCTTGCAATGCCACGAGCACCAACGTGACAATGACCTACAGCAACAGTAAAGAACCGACACCTCGCAACGTCTTTGCTTTGCCTTCGTTTCCAAGGTACTGTAACCGGGGTCTGTACAGCTCCATAGCTAGCTCGTGCTCTGTCGTAGTCAGCCCCCAACTTTGAGATTTGATATTGTCAAGCACGTCGTTATAGTCCCAGTTGGAGCTCTTGTATTTCTAAGCACTATAACTGCATTTAATCTTTGAGAATTCCTAATTTGATTTATGTATGTTGGATGTTTATCTTTTTGGTCTTGTTGTACTCAGGTACATTTTTCTAAATTGGTGTGGAGTACGTTTGTGGTGTTTTCCCCGTGTTACTGTGTGTGTATACAAATACTTTATACATTTCCTCTGAGGATAAGCCTGTCTTCTCTTGCCAAGCTACCAAGAGGGTGAAAATGGGTTATTCTGAGGGTGTAAATTACTTACCCTGACAAGAGTGAGGGTCCATGCTTGGACAGTGTGCAAACCACTGCCAACCAGGGACTCAATTTCTAACAAATACATCCTAGAAATAATTGTTATTAATAGCACCCTTAGTGATAATGAAGTCCTCTCATTCTATTAGAGTGTTGCTCTCTAGTGGTGGGTCCATGGAATCTTCATGGTTACACAGCGAGCTTTGAGAAGTCATCAGGTCTAAACCAGTGGAGGCCAGTTATGCTCAAAAAATTAAAAGGATATTGGAATACATAGCTGGTAATTGGAAATTCTAGAATCCAAATGCAAGCTTTCAGTTCACCCAGTTCATGAAACAGTTTGTAGGTTCGGACTGTCAGTAACTCAATGTAAATGTCTGCAACAGCCACCCTCATCCATGAATAACGAGATAAATAGACTAATTAGAACCCAATTTATCTCTTCTATTTTGGCTGAAAGAGGGGCATTAATAACACGCCTAAAGAGGAGAAGAAGACGATTTAAGGAGGGTCTGAAAAACACATGCGTGTGACCACAAATTAATCGAGTTCAGAGAGGCAGCCTATCGTAAGAACATGAGGAACTATTGGGAGATCATTGCTGAATGTTGTGGGTCGTGAGAGAGATCACGCCCGATCCCTATCAAGGAAGAGCAATGGAGCAGTTATATTACTAAGTTATATGCGGCTAATGATATGAAGGCTGTTTGTAAAGAATATCTTCCTCCCAATCCGAACTTTGACTTTGAATTAGATGCTTATGGCCTCCCCTTCGACGGAGCAGATCAAGGACCTCATCTGATCATAGAGAAAATCTTAGGTGCAATGAGTCTGAATAAACTCCCGGTCGCCATCATAAAAAGAGAAGCCAAACACTGGAAAAATGTTTAGCACCTATTTTACTGCTATTCTTACTCCATCCATAGTCCCTCCATCTTGTTAGGAGCGTTATAGTTCTGAAATAAAAAAGAGAACCTGCATTTTGCCAATTATAGACAAATTGCCTTATAAGATGCAGTGAGCAACATTTTCAAGAAATGCATTTTGGAACACTTATGCTCCTGGGGGTAAATGGAAGTGATCATTCCAACAGAGCAATCTGGTTTTAGGAAAAATCATTACTCAGTTATTAATATCTCAGCTCCTTAACTTCTAACAGACACATGTGTGAAGACTAGAGGTTCCCCAGTATACACAGCTTTTATTGATTTCTCCATAGCATTCAACAGAGTTCATTGTCCTACCCTGTACAAAAAAACTGTATGAACATGGTATGCTTAATCGCTGCTTTACACTCTGCTACCTGGTGTCAAGGGTTGCTCGGGGCACCAGGGAATAATGTCTGCAATTTCCACTAAAAATGTCCTTAAACAGGGCTGCCTTCTTGCCCCAATGTAATTTTCTCTTTCTATTTCCAATTTACCTTTTCCATCTGGGTAATAGTTATGGCGATCACCTGAGAATTGGGTGTCACCCTGTGATTTGCTTGCCATATACAGATGATATGGTGATTCTTGATTTAGCACGCAAAGGCTTGTACTGTCGTCTGAGGTCAGTTTAGAATTTTGCTGATAGACATTTTTTTTTTTTTTTAAATTAAGGTCTCCAAAAGCAAAATGTTGGTTTCTAAAGGAAAAAAAAATCAGGAAATAATTCTAATAATACCTGGTGTCTTGGTAAGGAAAAATTAGTCATATCCATTTTTGGAGAAATTATGTCAAGCAGCCTGAATGACACGAACATATTTTTCATAGATTCTGTAAGGCTAAATCACAGGATAATGAGGTAAGCGCTATAATGTGGTCAGAAGAAGGCCTTTTGCTCATTAGCTTTCCGTGTTTCATGAGAAAATCCCTTTAACGCTACTGTATGTGATTTAATTAATTGATGTGATGAAATGGGATTTTTTAGATAAAACAGAAGGGCTTATTTTGAGGAAACTTTGCGGATTTAATACACATGCCACTACCCCAGCAAAAAGATTCGAATTTGGGTTATATAGTGCTTTTGTACAAGGCCTTGCATCAGTAAGACCCTGGGTCATCGAATTTTGCATAATGATGTTAATTTATTAAGGAATTATATGTGTATAGAGAACTTTGAGGTAAAAAAATAAAAGCTTTTGTTTTATAGGAATGTTATGTTTACATTAAGCTTGTTTGGGCTAAACTAGGAATGCTTATGCTCTTGGGCAGAAACACAGCTAAATTATTTTTCAAGCATGAGTCTTGCAACTTAAGCCTACGCTTAGATGCAGAATATCGTAGTAAAAAGTTACATTTGATGTGATTATGAACTTTTCTATCCTGAGAAAGCCACAACAATATTTAACGTGGAACATTGATCATGGCTTTAGACATTGTTGGTCTCTGTTATGCTATAATATTCTAAGCTTTAAAGCCGTAACTGCCAATTGACCCCAATCAGCAAATAAGGATAATGTATATAATTTTTGCACCTATGGCTGTCAGGATCTGAATCATGTATCATTTGTTTGCCCTGCACTGCTTGTTTATCATCACTAATTTTTGATACCCTTGTTTTTAAAATATCATGCCCGAACTGCAGTGGAAGACCTTCACTTATTGCTTTTCCCACCCTATGAAATGTTTTTTATGCACTTTTTAAACTTTTTAAAAATTGTATTGAATAGGTGTTAACCTTTTCTGCCACTGCTCTGCTGTAACACGCAATTTAATGAAATGTGTTGCATTAGTATTTTTTTTTATCTTTCTCTTATGTATTTTTATATTAGTGTTATTGCTGCTACTCTTGTGATGTTATGCAAGTATTTAATTTCATTTCTGATATTATCTTTCTTATGGTTCTCGTATGAGTTCCATATCTTGAACTTTTGTTTATCTTTAGAAATATTATCACAATCTTATTTCACCAGTCTATAATCGTATTTGTCGACGGTTTTTATACCTCTTCCTCAACAGCTTTGAGTTATAACGTTTACGCAGAGCTAAACCAGCATTACATTGAAAACAGGGTTCACCTGGCCCCTTTGTTACTTTAGATCAGCGTTTGGGTTAACCCTCATGCTAAGATTTGCAGAGACATTATCTTGGACTGTCTCAGCCTGGACAACGGATGTGCAATATGATGGCTGAGCTCCATTCCATAAAGACCTTGGGGATGTCTTCCCTTTTTTTCTTCTCCCATAAATATAAGAATAGAAGACAAAATGCGGGTTCAACCTGCAGTCTTGTGAAGATAGTAAACTCGCTGATGAGACTACAAAATGCAGTGTTATCTTATTATAGGTCAGTTGCTTCTCCCGAGTTACATTTCTATCTTTCATTTGGTCTGATGCTTTGGAGGAGATCTGTGCTTTTTTTTGCTTTAAATCTAGTACTGTATGGCAGCTATTGAGTTTTGTCCGGTCGTATACTTTCGTGGGGTGCCCTGTCCCACCTGTCCCTGTGATGATACTTCAGAGCAGTCTTTGTTGCATTATATGTTTTTTGTATTTATTTTAACCACGCACGTAAGCACTTTCTAAAACAGCAGCTAAAAACCCTTGATTAGCGCAGCTATAAAGAAGCTCTGTACTACCTGAATTTGTTGAGCACCCTCAACATTTGCTTTAGCATATGTTCTTTCCTGAAAGCTGACATTAGATCTAGGAGAACCATGAAGGGTTAAAATAGCTCCCAATGGATGGGATGGAGTGTATTCTTCATTTCAGATTTATTTGCTTTGTGTTTCTTTTAATTAATTATTAGTATATAAATTGGAATTTTAATGATCTTATGACGATGATTGGTATATGTAACGATTGCATTAGCATTGTAGGCATTTATTGTTACTGGTTGCTGTTAGTTGATGATTGAAGTGTTACACTGTTTTTTTCTAATTGTGAAATTTTAACAAAGTTGAATTGTGTTGCTTCATTTATGGCCGGATCGGCCGAATAAAGATCTTTTGATTGAATAATTGAGTAAGATACATAAAAGAAATGTATCCTGTACACAATGAGAGTGTTCAAAATGAACTCACAATCCATATAAAATTACCACTGATTTTATGCATAACCATGGGTATAAATACTTAATCATAGAGTTTAGGATTATGCATTTGAATATATTATTTAATGGTAAATAATAATCTATATTGACTCATTCACAGGATGAGGAGATCAGTTTCATCAATTGATCTTCCCTCTCATTCAAATTGATTAAATTGCTTATGGTTGATTACTATTTTTGTAAGGAGGAGAAAAAAATCAAACAATATATATATTTTTAAATTTTGAAATAAAAAAGTTTTTTTTCATATCTCACGGTGTTCAGTTACCCAGCTGTCCCTCTCCTCCTAGACCATAACAATTTAAAGTAATCTAGTGCAGGCTCGGCCTGTGTGGCATAGATAACAACCCAGACACAGCACGGCTAGAGATATAAACCCACAAGAGAGTGAGCACTGATGAAATCTGGCTGCAGACTGCCGTAGTGTGGTCGAGGTAGGCCCGATTTTCTGCTGATCAGTTACTAATCAATCCCAACCACCACTGAAGCAGCTGAATAGACTGCGGGCTACGCTGACTTGCAAGAACTGTGGTGGCAACGTAGCAGGACAGGGGTTGTCTGGGGATGCAGACCGAGCGAGCCAAGAGGCACGGTGAACCACAACAGGTGAAGAAGCAACTGACCTGTGAACCATGAAGTCAACCCCCCCACACACAGGGTACTGTCAGGTGGTCGTAGTACCCAGTTGTTCCCTTGTAATAAAGTCCGCTTCTGGAGGCTGACGGTGGGCCTGTGCCAGACCTAGCTGTAGTGTTACATGATGCTAGAGGGGACAGCACAGTGAACACTGCAGGGGAGGAGGTGAGCCTAGTGGGGTAAGCCAACAGCCCGACAGATCTCCCTCATCCGTGCCAACATCCGAAAAATGGACGAGTGAATGAAAGAAGTGGAAGAGGTAACCCAAGGCCTCACTACTAACACCAAGGGACTTGAGAAACAAGTCCGGGAACTGCAGGCTACCATCAAGGCTCTCGTGGACCAATTAGACAACTAAGAAGGCAGGGCCAGAAGGAATAACATGAGAATTCTTGGGGTTCCTGAGAAAGCCGAAGGTCATACCTTTGATTTATTCGTGGAGGAATTAATCACTCAGCGCCTGCAGCACAAAACTCTCTCCAAAATTGTTTTCATTGACCGGGCGCACCAAGTACCAGGGGGCAGACCCAAGCCGGGTCAGTCTTCCAGGCCAATACTGGCATGCGTTTTCAACTTCCATAACAGGGATGTGATCCTACAAACTGCACAATGTGCTCCTCTTAAAATAGATAACAGCACTTTCATGTTTTTTCCGGACTTCACTATGAAGGTACAAAGACGGCGAAGGAGTTTCCTCAAAGTCAAGAAGGCCCTGAGAGACAAAGCACTGACATACGCGATGCTATTCCCTGCAAAACTCAGGGTGGAGTCCGAGGGTAAGACATGGTTCTTCATGGAACCGACATCAGCCTGGGAATAGCTGGATGGATGGCGGCAGGTGGTAGGCCCAAAAAACTCAGACAGGTGTAGAAGACGAACAGGGAAGGATCGGAACAGAATCACGTCTGACCAAGAAGCGAGTGACATCACTGACACAGAGCAAACCGGGAGCGTCCCGACTGGTCCTACATAATCCAAAGTGGGCAAAGACAAGCCTGGAGGCCCACGCGGAGGGTCCATTTGTAACACCTACAAACTGCGAGACTTATCATATAACTATGCTCTATAAGGGTATTGGTGGAACTGGATCCGTCTAATGGTGAGAATACGACGGGGCGATGGCCCTGAAGCAGAGATGGCTAAGTATATATGTTGTGAATCTTTAGGCACAGACTGCCTGCTGTATGATTATTTGGGGTCAATGGGGTCGGGGATAAGGATCTAAAGGTCCACATCTCTCCCGAAACAGGAAAGGGAGGGCGACGGGTGCTCTGCAAAGTTGGGGTGGCGGGTAGTTCAAAGTCCATCTTGAAGGGAGGCAGGGTGGGGGGGAATTTGCAAGTTCTGGGGAATTTAATTCTGTTCAATCACATTACAAGTGTTGTTAACCGGTCAGAGCTCGCATTTATCACTGGCTTCCCCTCACTCCGTCAGGTTTGTAAATACCACGACACACAAACATCGCATTCGCCACAGACGCGATCAAGACACCTCTGCCCCAAAACCCATCTTTGACAACGGGGCCCCAGTGGTCTCTATGCAAAATGCAGTGACGGTTGCCAATGCCCCTGGGGGTGTAAGAGCTGAGGTGGAACTAAACCTACTCTCTTGGAATGCCAACAGGTTGGGTGATAAACTTAGGAGAGGGGTGGTACTCCAATACATTAAACAACAGTCATCAGATATCATCTTGCTGCAAGAAACTCACCTCATTGAGAATACTTGCAAGGCGCTTGATAGATGGGGATATAAGCTCATAGTTCATTCGGGCTTTACTACTAGGTCCAGGGGGGTGGGGATACTAATGCGGAAAATCCTCCTGTTCATGGTGGCTCACACACGCACAGACAAGTACGGTCACTTCGTGGCTGTGTTGGGGATCTGGGAGGGCAGGTGTATGAACATCCTATCGGTATATATACCTCCAGCACTGTATAATGTCACCTTACCGGACATGAGTAGGATGATTCTTGACTTACCAGTGGGCGAACTAGTGATAGGAGGAGATCTTAATATGACACTGTGCGACCAGATGGATAGGTACAAGCCCAGGGATATTCCATGACAAAAAAAACATGATGGTCGATTTCCTAGCGGCTGTGGGCTTGACGGATGTGTGGCGGGCGACTCACCCACACGCACTACAATATACTTTCTACTCAGCCGCACATAAAAGCAGCTCCGAATTGACCACATACTGCAACTACACCTTCGCATTATTCCCAATCATCAGGCCTTCCATAAACAACTGAAGACTTTTCTGTTTCCTTAGCTTTCCGCCCCCTCCCGTGTCGGTTCTTAGCGCTGGGACACTCCCGGGTAGCCGTGCACTTTATAAATGTCTTTTCATTCATTCATTTATTCATTCTCACATTGGCAGATACAGCACACTACTTTACTGAGGTCAAGCACTTAGCCAGGAGCATCTCAGAGCATACCTCCATAATGGCAAAATACACAGTGAGTATTGCCCCCACCCGTAGAACAATCACGATCCACCCATGGAGCCTTAAAATCCCACACATGAAAGCCACCCTGGTAAAAGACACTGATTGTTACTTCGTGGACAATGTGGGGTCGGTCCAGTCATCACAAGGTATATGGGAGGCCTACAAAGCAGTGATAAAGGGCTGGGCCCTCACCCTATCAGTGGGCCATAGGAAAGAGAAAGATAGAAAATTTGTGGAATTAGAACAGGATATTCTGACAAGGGAACTTTTATTTGGGGGCACCCGGGATGAGACAGAGAATCACATATTTGAACTCAAAAGAAAAGAATATAGAGAACTAGCAACTGAAACCGCCAGAGTGAAACACTGAACTAAACTATGTAGAATATACAAACAGGAAGACAGGGCAAGTAAATTGTAACATGGCTAGATAGATGGGTGAGAGCGGAGCGATGGATCAGAGTAATACGTGGGCAGATCCGCAACATATAGCTGACGGATTTGGCGAATAATATACGCAATTGTACTCCCCCGCAGGGAACTGCCACAATGGAGGAGGCATGGGAACTGATAGCCGACATACAGAACCTGACACTGACCTCGGGGGACCAGCAATCACTGGAAGCAGATCTTCCTACCAATGAAATTATCACGGCCATACTTAGCATACAATCAGGGAAAGCTATGGGGCCCAATGGTCTCCCAATCGAGCTCCTCAAAATGACGGCCTCTAAGGTGGCACCCCTCCTTCTCAATAAGTACCTTGAGAGTAAAACAGTGGGTGTATTGCCCAGAGACCAAAGAGTAGCCTCCATAGTAGTGATCCACAAGACAGGGAAGCCAGATGAGAAATTTACTCGTACCGCCCAATAGTGCTACTTAATGTCGAAGCTAAAATTCTGCGTAAAGCATTGGCGACGAGACTGCTCCCCCTAGTGAGAAAGCTGGTCCACCCAGACCAGTATGGATTCATGCTGGGCCACAACTATGCTCTAAATTTATGCCGGCTAAATGGAGTGCTTGTTAGGAAAAACACCATCAGAGAAAACAAGGCCATACTGTCATTAGATGCCCGTATGGCCTTCAACACTATCGAAAGGCCATATATGTTTGCAGGCCTGGAGCGTATGAGCTTAGGGAAGGCTTATGTTGACTGGATCTGACTTCTATATGCTGAACCGCTCGCACAGGTGGTGGTGAATGCACATACACCTGCGACATTTACTCTGAGCTGTGGAACACGACAGGGTTGCCCGCTATCACCACTGATATTTGCCCTTATCCTTGAGCCTCTGGCATGCTGGATACGGGGAGACCCCTTGATACGTGGGTTGAAGTGTGCAAACAAATGGGAGGATATCCTATTGTACGTTGCTTCCCCTCATGCCTCAATCAGCAGAATACTACAGATCTATTCTATCTATGGTAAATACTCAGGGTATACCATCAATTGGTCTAATTCGGTAATATTCTTGCTCCATGGGCCCGCACCAGCCCTGCCCGCTGACTGCAAAGCAATTATGGTGACGGATGGGTTTAGTTATCTTGGAATGTTTGTAACTGCCGATTCATCGCTCTTCTGTGAACGAAACTTGCTGGGCCCTCTGACTCGACTGCAGTGCGATGTCCGCCATTGGTGGGCGTTGCCTCTATCATTGATGGGATGTGCAGCATTATACAAAATTATGGCTCTGCCCCGGTTCTTGTACATGCTGCAGATCACCCCATACAGTCTTGCTGAAACGTACTTTAAAGTGATAGAGGGGGAAGTTAGAAACCTACTTTGAGGTGGGGTGCCACCATGCATTGCATCCCCCAAGCTGGTCCGGGGATGGTATGATGGGGAAATTGCCCTGCCAGATATCCGAAACTACTACAGGGCAACCCACCTCTTGATCATAAATAAATGGGTATAAACCATGCAGCAAGATTCAGTGTGTCGGATGGATACGTGGCTGATGAGCAATGGGGGATATAGAGCGGAACTATACACAAAACCCTGTGGACTGCAACTCACCAGCCCTAGAGCCCTCATAGTCGCACTATGACACACTACCACTACAAAACTAGACTGGCACAATAAATTGGCACAAAAGACGCCTCTATGGCACACAGAAATATTGGGCAAATTAACTAGAAGCAAAGGATTTGATAAATGGGACACCATGAGAATATAACAAGTGGGTGACCTGGTAAAGAAAGGGAAAATACTTATGTTTGCAGAACTACAAAAAGAATATGAGCTGTCTGCAGGCGAAACCTTTTGGTATCTGCAAATACGACATGCCTTGCAGGCGGCGGCCAGGAAGGTGGATGAAATCCCGGAGGCCTCCCCGCTTGAAGAAAGACTGCTCACGGACCTTATAGATCGTAAGACAATCTCACTCACCTACAGGAAGATAATCAGCAACTGGAGTGGAGGTGAGGTGGATCACAAAATTAGAATGATCATATAAAAAATTCAGTTTTGCCAAAATCATTATATCTTGTACAATAAAATGCTCTCCCCATTGTCCAATGGTGGGGTAAAGGGGAGGGGGGGTGTCAGGAGGAGTCGATTTTTGGTCAAAGTCAAAAAGCCAGCACAGTTGTCTGGCTTGCTAAAGACATCTTGGGGACATTCAGAAAGCTACCCTGGGAATGCATACTGCCCATTGCTTGTCATTGGTTCCGTGGTTTGCAATTAACATTTTTTTTTTTTTTCTAGCTTTATTTGTTTTAGACTGTCTAGGCTCAATTCATCCCTCCCAGGGAGCAAAGCTTTTTCACACTACCTTTCCTTGTGTTCTTCCACACGTGCTCCTTTCAGTAAAGAGGACTGTAAATCATGTTCTTATCTTGTCACATTTGCTGTGCATTCAAAGATGACAATGGTCAAATGTCAGGCTCTGTCTTTCGAGGAACCTGGCTGTATACTTTTCTTTCTCTGACTTCAAAGTAAGGGGATTTATGTGACAATCTTGCTGGATACTGGGGGTTGAGGAAATGTTGTTTTCTAGCACACAACAACATTTAAATGAACTGTGAAAGTATTTCAGAATATATGAGAATAAACAAAGCACAAATGAAGCAAATTTTTGATTAATTTGGAAGTGTGTTGGAAACAAATATTTTAATATGATCAAAACAAATCAATGCACTAGTTGATACAATTTCCACACATTATCGTTTGTGTGCTGTTTAGTTTGATTGGTAAAACCTGTGGGGCACATTCATCAAAGGGTTGCGTCGCTTTTGCGCCATGCAATGGGACGCAACCCTTAAGTATGATTTATCAAATCATGCAAGGCCACCTTGCATGGCCCTGAGTGGCTACATAAACCCAGAGTAATGCAACACAGAGCAAACTCCTACATGACTCTGTACCAGGGAGGCATTTCTTGGGTGGAGCATGGGTGTTCCAAAGCATCCACCCATGTATTTTGGTGCATTCCCAGATTCACCATTAGTAGTAGACCTGGGATTCTGTCAAAAGGCTACGTCTACCCAGGTGAGGTGCAGAGAAATATCTTTATTTCTGCTTGTTACTTCCTCTTTCTATGTGTGCTTCATTGTGCAGCACACATAAAAAGAGGAAAAAATGCCTCTAAGGATTGTTTTTGTGCAGGAAGGTGCCCCTTCTTGCACAAAAACAATCCTACTAACAACACAGGCACCCTGGCATCATGGTGCAAGGGTGCCTGCATTGGCACTAGGTATATTTTGCTCCAGCACTGGGAAATTACAGGAATGCACTTTATACTGTTAAATGCAGAAATTCCTGTCTTTTTCCTGTCACTAAGCGCAGCGCAGCAGCGTGACTTGCTGCACTGTGTCATAATTTGATAAATATTCCCCTGTATGTCTGTGCAAATGCAATGGTCATTTCAATTAAAAATGTAATGTCTGTATTGGCGGTGTGCCAACACACCAAGCAAACTCTACTCTATGCCACTCCGCCCTACTCTCCAGCACTCCACGCAACTGCACTCTACTCTGCAGCACTCCACTTTACACCAGGCAACTGCACTCTATGCCACTGCACTCTACTCCACTCTAGACCACGCCATGCCACTTCACCCTACTCCTCTCTATTCTACTCTGCACCACTATACTCTATGCCAATGCCGTCTATGCCACTCTACTCTACACCACTCCAGTCTAGGCCACTCCACTCTACTGTGCATGCCTCTGTTCTATGCCACTCCACTCTATGCCACTCTTCAACACTGCACTCTATACCACTGCACTCTATGCCAATACATTATACACCAAAGCACTCTACTTTGTACCACCCCATTCTTTGCCTCTGTACTCCATGCCAATCCATAGTATGCCACCCTAATCTACTCTGCACCACTGCACTCTATGTATAGGATTGCACTCTACACCACTTAACACCATTACTCTATGCTACACTACTCGACACCACTGCACTCTTGTTGGAAACGGCCCTTTTTGCAGGGATATCCCCAAACCTTTTGCTTCTTCCTTCTGTTTTTTCCTGACTTTTATTTGTTGGCTATAGGACTCTGGGCACTTTACCACTGCTGATCAATGCTAAAGTTCATATTCTCTCTGTATAAATTGTTATTGTGATTGGTTATCCATGATTGGCATATTTGATTTACCCGTAGGTCCCTAGTAAAGTGTACTGAGTGCACCAGGACTGGTAAATCAACTGCTACTAGTGGGCTTGCAGCACTTATTGTGCCACCCACATGAGTAGCCCTGAAAGGATGTCTCAGGCCTGCCACCGTGACTCCATGCCAATCCTTAGTATGCCACCCTAATCTACTTCATACCACTGCACTCTATGTATGCAATTGCACTCTACACCACTTCACGCCATTACTCTACTCTACTCTACTCTACACCACTGCACTCTACTCTGTATCTCTCCACTTTACATCACTTCACTCTACCCTCTACTCGGATCTATGTCACTTCACTCTACTCTCAAACAATCTACTCTATGCCACTGCACTCTTCGGCACTGCACTCTATGCCACTCTACACTAAACCCTTGGACTCTATGCCACTCAACTCTATGCCAATGTACTATAAGCCTCTGCACCTCACTCTTCACCACTATAGTCTACGCTACTGTTCTCTACGCCACTTTACGGCACTGCACTCTATGTCAAAACACTTTACGCCACTCTGCACAACTGCACTCTATGACACTCTACTCTGCAACATGGCCACTTCCCTCTACTCTGAAACAATCTTCTCTACGCCACTGCACTGTATGGCATTGCACACTATGCCGCTGCACTTTACAACACTCTACTCTAAATCACTGTACTCTAAGCCACTGCACTCTATGTCAATGCACTATACATCACTGCACTCTACTCTGCACCACTGTCGTCTATGCTGCTGCTCTCTACATCACTCTACAGCACTGCACTTTGTGCCAATGCACTCTACGCCACTTTACACAACTGCAATGTACGACACTCTACTCTGCAACACGGCACTCTCTGCCACTGAACTCTACGCTACTCTACTCTGCACTACTGCACTCTTTGCCACTGCACTCTGTAGCACTCCACCTTACGCCTGCTCTGTGAGCAGTTTAAAAAATAAAGATAAAATGATAATAACGCAATTTTATTATTCTTTTATTTTTCTGTTCCTGCTTAGGTGCGGGGCTGGGCTGGCCAGAGCAGGTGTCAGGGGGAGGAGTGGAAAGCACACTTTAAGTGCGCATGATGGTTTGGCCGGCCATCTTGCACGCTCTCCACCGACTGTACTGCACAGCTTGGGTGGAGAACATGCACAGCCTCCCAGTCCCTCTCTGAGCAGTGAAACATGGCGCTCAGACCAATCACAACGCTACTGTAAGGCAGCGTCGTGATTGGCTAGGGGAGTCTGTGTGCTTCCTGGTTCCTACTTTCTGCTACTGGAGTCGACCAAGGAGCCGAACAGGACTGAGAGGAGGCAGCCAGCCTGCAGGTAAGTGGTTTAAAAAAAGAAAAAATATACCCCCACCAACCCCCGTTAAGTAGTGGCCGCCACTGCCCACATATGATGAAATATAATACCTGCCTTGCACAAGGACGGCGTCAAATATGTATTCCATCCTCTTGCTTTTCCCAGTTCAATGGTGTCTTCTGTTTTCATTGTTAGGAAAACCTGTTATCTATCCCAGAGCCATTTAAACAGCTGGCAGTTGCACTGTGCCCAGTACACATTTTTAATGCCCAAATGTGTTGTGCATCCAGTAAGATGATGTGCTACAAAGACCCTCAAACTCTCGGGCAAGGTGGGGAAGAGGATACAGAAGTGAAGCTTCTTGGCTTTTAGGTATGGCTGCAGTGAAAGAATGTGCAAAGTGGGACTTTGTTTAAGATCTCTCGTTAGCCTGTATGACAGGCCAAGGGATACCTACTTAGGTGAACTTGCAAAACCTCAGGTTTCCCCACAGTGCTACTTTTTTTGCCTCCTATCTTCCTTTGTTTAGAAACATAGCGAGGGGGGAGAATTGACAGTTTACTTCACACACGCTTATGTGGTTTATTCACATTTTGTATGTCTCTGGCTTGAGGTGGAATTTCTGGAGATCGCTAACAGTTACCAAATATAGACAGTGGCGCATACATATTGTACACTTGAATTTTGCTTTATACTTCTGGGGGTATATTCACAAGAACGTGTGATAACTAACACAAGAGTAGCTTAATGCAACTCTCAACATCGCAGCCTATCGTGGGAAAATTACGCCGTGCCAATCAAGTATTCACAATGCGGCGGTAGCATGCGATAGTCACCAGATAACGCGTCAAATGTCAGCGTTAAAATCAATGCCACACCTCAAAAATGCAAAACGCGAATGCAAAAAGTCATGCGATGCGGTACAAAAATCAGTGAAAACCAGCCACGGGCCTGCAAATCGTATACATCTGGCAGGAAAATGCACTATAAAAGAAAGAAAAAAACCCCACCAAAACCAATTCAAACTGTGTAGCACCATGGATGCCCCCGGACCGAGTGCAGAGGAGAAGCCGAACTCCACAAGCACCACGGAGGACCAGCCAGGAACCCCGTGTTCGGGGAATGGCAAGGAGAAGAGGAAGACAGGGTTCAGTCCGCAGGAAGACCGGATTATCGTCACGGAGGTGATAGAACACCATCAACAACTGTTCAGCACCTCCACTGCGGAACTGGCAACCCAAACGAAAATATGGCTGGCTATCGTCACCAATGTCAATGCAGTCGGAGTGGCGAGGAGGTCACTGGAGGAGGTCAAGAGGCGCTGGCATGAAGTGCACAACCAAACCAAACAAAAACTCGCCACCAACAGGAAGGCAGCAACGGCGACTGGAGGTGGGAATCCAGCGACACAGGAGGAGCTGGATTACCTGGAGGAAATGGTGGCCACAGTCAGCAGTGAGGAGACGGTGGCAGGATTTGGGGGCCTGGACACAGCTCGATATGACCTGACCCAACAGCAACAGGGTGAGTAATGACCAGGGACTGGGGGGACGGGGGAAGATGACACAATGGCACACATGAACAATTTTGTGTACCACACTGCACACCCACAATGAATGGGAACATGACCCTGATAGCCTTGGCACACTGCAGCACACATAGAAACACCAAGTAGGCCCCCGACCACAATGTACACAAAGGGGCCCCCCTCCCTATTACCAAGTCACAACCGACCCATGCACATGTGCTGAATCCAGCAAAGCAGCGGTTCTGTAACCCACACTGACTATTCAAGTAACACTGCATGCCCGATAGCATGGCAGCAGCCAAAAAACATGACATGGCCCACGAATCGACATGAAGTGGCCCAGTGCGGATCACATCCGTAAAGGAGCAGGTCACACTCTAACATATCCATGTGCACCCACAACCCATGCCGTACATTACACGCAGCAGACGAACAATGCACCAGGCCACAAAATCTGTCCGAGAGCACATATGACCCAAGTCAAAAAATTCAGCCCCCGAAAAGCACACAATTCAAAGGCACCATGCCTCAAAGGGAGAAGGCTACACGAAATCAGAGCTGCAGGGGCAACTCCCCCACAATGCAGCACACACACATAGCAATCACAGAACATCAGCAATGACGGCAATGTGGTACAAAGTGTAACACCAACACCACAGGACAGGGCTCTCAAAAGGTTCCGTACATGCGTAGTAACTGTCCACTCACATCTGGCATTGCCTGACACTGTGTGATGATAATGTACGGGTACTACCACACATCCGTCATGTAGTCGAAATGCACACTGACTGCCAACAAATAGTCAGCTCCACCAAAACAGTCACAATGTACATTGGCATGCAGTCTGAATGTAAACATCTGCAAATCTTCAACATACATGTGTAACTCTGTTAACCTGCATCTCCCCTTTACATTGCAGAGGGACAAATAAAACCTCATGCAAAACACACCACACTTCCCATCATTGATGATGAAGAGGACAACCTTCACATATGTCAAAGCTCCCTCCAATGGATAATGGACAGCCTCCATGCCCCATCCCCAGGAGCAGGGCAGGCCAGGTGCCCCGATGTGACCCCACCACCTGCACAGACCACACAGCAGGAAACACACACCACCACGGCTGTCTCCCAGGACCCCCCTGACCAATACATGGGGTTCCAACAGTGTGTGTGGGGTTGCCAGGTGGAGTAGGCTGAACAGCTGCGGGTGGGTTTTGAGCTCGTGGCAGCCAAACTCGATGCCATACGTGGGTGTCTGAGTCCCATCAGGGACCACATACAGTCCCTATCGGACACCCCCTGTATGCACCATGCTCCATCACAGACCTTGGCTGACCTCGCTGGTCCCATCAATCGAAAACAAGAACTGTCTGGTCAGACAGGCACCAGCAATGGCAGCACAGAGTTGGCACAGATGCGGAGGTCAATGGAGACCATGGAGCAGATGCAGGGCTGGAAGTATGGCTGCCACGGCTGGACACCAGCGAGTAGTAGCTGGGAACTTCAATGCCCTGCAGTTCATCATCTTGCCATTGCTGCCACTGAGCCTGTCACAGATGACTGAAGCGGGAACATGGACACACACAGCTCCGACTCCTGATGTGTCAGTGGCACATAGTGATGCAGCCATTACCCCACCACACACACCGGACACACCGGACACACCGGACACACCGGACACAGAACCTGTATCAGGGGAGTAAGATGGAGATGGTAATTACTGTGTGAGGAAGAAGGCAGTAGCATCCATCATCACCATATGGCCAGTCCCTGCCTGGTTCTGCCCAATACATCATGCCCTGGGACAATACCTCCCACTGACCCCTAGAACACTCTGCGACATTCACCCGGACCCCGACACGGTCTGCAATATCTTCACTGCTGGACAATTACACAGCAATCCTGCTGCGGACTGCACTCCCCCCTCTTCCTAATCACTTTTCATTCCCCAAAGGACTCTGGTTGGCCCACCACTGGGCTTCCATGTAATGTGGGCTTGGATGTCAATGTACAGCTCCAGCTCTGTCAATCACCTGAATGTGAAGAAAACATTCTAAATCACACAGATGTGTCATGACTATGTTCACTCACGTATGGAAGTATGGCTGGATGTAGGGACAATTATTGCATATGAAGGTATACCCTGGTAACTGACATCTATGCGCATGTGTATCCCTGAGACTCATGGCCAATTGGATGACTGTGAAAGTGAGTACTAGCTGTGTCCCCATTGCACATCAACAACAATCTCACAACCCCCCAACATAGGCACATGTCTATGTATTGAATAGGGCTGTGTGTAGGAATGACCAAATCGGTAGCAGGCCAGGAGTGGTGTCCTACATCACGTGACAACAGAACTTCACGTTGCATACCTACTCACACACATCTGTGTGGACACATTCTGTTATGATATATGAAATTGCTCCACATGGTCAGAGGTTGGACACCATACTCACATTGCTGAAGTCACGTAAGTGCACAGGTCGGCCAGCAACTATCCCAAAACAATGTCTGGCTCACAGTGGTGGGGCTTGCAAAAGGGAGCCACCCCCGTTGCACATGCGTCAGTCAGTTCCTCGCTGTGTAGGGATGATGCTCATTGTGGCACACGCATGGACAATGTAATCAACACACATCACAGTTAGACACCAGTGGAGTTGCATAGACTTTATTGGCATGTGTGTGTCAGTACGGACGAGGCAACGGCCACAACAGGCAGGGACATGCTTAAGGCACTTACACGCAGCATGGGAACATGTCGAGGTTCAGAAAATGGTGAGGCAAAAATGGACAACAATCATCATGGATGGCAACGGTCTCAGCCCACCTTGCCTTGCTGGATGAGTCATGTGTTGTTTGGCGTCTGCCCATTGCCACGACTCACTGCCCATGGGATCTGCATAGTGCTCTGCCACCGGAGTGCGCAGATTGTCTGCTCTGCTGACAGTGATCAGGTGAAAGGGTTCGACAGGTTCACATGTCGTGCTATATTGCCATGTGTGTACTCTCCCCCTAGCAGTGTGTCCGATTGGCAATGTTGCCAGACGACACTGTGTTGCTCCGACCATGGGCCTGCATTACCTTGCAGAGGTGTGTGTACACACACGTAGTTCCACGGACATGCATCCAGAGTCCTGACGAAGGCAGACATGTCCTCTGTTATGGTGGGATATGTGAGCATTGCCCATGATGCAACAAGTTGTTGGGACCTGTGCTGTGGGTGACAATCCGATGTGGCTGCAGGAACGTAGTTACTCGTCCATGAATGCCCTTGCAGCTTCATGTGCAATGTGTTCCAATAGTACATCGTTGTTGTGTTCAAGGAACACCAGGGTGAGCCAATCTATTACCTGGTCCAGGCAGCTGTGCTCAGCCCACGCCGTTTCACCAAACCGCTACACAGCCCAATAGGGGAGCAAATCGATGTGGTTACTGCACATAAGGAATTGTGCAATCTCTCATGCACAGCTGCCAAAACATACGCAGTTTGTAAAGGCATCCCATGCACAGCTGTCTCGGTTACACTCCTGTTCATGATCCAACAGGGGGCGCAGACACAAGTCAAAGTCCAATTCATCTACTGTTGTGTTGGATAGGCAGACATCCATGGGACACTCGAATGTGCATGTTCGGCAGTGGAACCAGGGCTGGACGCAGGTGACGTAGGCAAGACGGAAGCTCAGCCGGTAACTGATCCGCAGCACTGCCAGTGGCAGTGCGCCCAGTAAATGCAGCATGCGTGCACTTTACTGTTCCACATGATGGGGGTTGTGCATGTGCCCGGGATGGCCTGCCATTGCGTTGGTGCGTTTTGTAGAACTGGCACTCTTCTGAAATGCGGCAGTTGTGTGGAGGATATGCCACAGCTCTGAGCAATGATTTGAATGTGTGTGCAACGTTGGGGAGAATGGGTTGCTGTTTCAGTGAGTGTCAAGGGAATCCCATGCGGGGGTACCTCAGGCAGGGGCTTCTGTGTGTGGGGTGTGGATAAGTCGGATAGTTCATTTGTGCAATGTGTGGTGTGGGAGTTGTCCCCATCTGCCATGGCATCTCTCTCAGGTTGTTCCAGTCACGTCCTGGACCAAGCTCAGAGGTGTAGGTGTCCTTCCGCCTTCTGCATTGGAACAATGGAGCTTTCATCCCTGATTTTTGTCTGACTACTACTTGCGTTTTTGGAATGTGATGTGGCTTTGGCGCTGAGATTGGGACAAGACCTTGGGCTCATGGTGTATGGATGGCAATACACACACACATGTTTGCATGAGGAGCCAGGTGCCCGAGAGGCCTTGCGCTGCTTGTGCAATCTCACTCCATCTTTTTTCCTCCCTCTCTCCCTCCCTCTCTCCCTCTCTCTTTCCTTTGTTGGGCACATGACACACCTTCTTCTCTTAGATTTTGACTTCCAGGCTGTGTCCTACTGATTTTCCAGTGAGGACCTGCTAGGACTCATCCGAATGGTTGTTTTGGCTTATGTTTGAATAGTGTTTTGTGTTGGTGATTGCATTGCTGTATGACTGATTCTCCATTTTCTGGCCACGCATGTATGTTGATTTTCCTGCTTGTGCGACATCAGACAAAATATTTGTTTTGGGATTCGTGGTGTTGGTGTGTAGTTTCTTTGGCTGGGGTTGAGGGTGGGCCCGGGGGTTGTTGCGGGCCTGGGTGTGGTGTCGGTAGGTGTTGTGGCCCTCTTGGGTGTCCGAGCTGCATGTTCAGTTGCTCGGGGGCATCTGTTGTTCTTCAGTTGTGGCTATGGGCTGTGCTCCCTTGTCTGGTGCAGGTTGTGGCCTGACTTTGCACCAGGTCTGAGCAGGCGTTAAAATTCCTGCTGCTAACGCGCCTTATCGTCTGTTTTGTGTTCTTATCGCAGATCTGGCTGGTCATTGAGAATGTTGCTGAGTGATGTTGTCGCTGCTTTGTGCTCGGGAACACCTACTCTGCATCTTATTAGCGATAGCTGCCGGGGTCATCCGTGGTGATGTTTGTTGTGGATGCTAAGGCCGGAAAAGTGGTGCTGTAGGCTGTTTGCACTGGCTTGTGAATGGGGAGGTAAATTTATCACGACTTTGGGTGCGCTAAAGTGCCATTAAATTGGAGATATCGCCCTTGAGAATATGGCCCCTGAAGTAGCCGGAGGAAACGTCTCCTTGCCAACAAAAGGCACAGAAACACCGCCTTTAGACCAGCTGATTCCGAATTTCTTGTTATAAAAAGGTTGCTACAGGAAACCCCATCTTGAAAGAAAAGTTAAATATTTTGAAGCACTGTATAGCTTTCAATCGTTTTGACCAACTTTCATAAAAATTGGCATGCTCTAGTTTGTACACTTAATACTGTTTCCTTCAATAATGATGCAACTTGATCAGGGGTGGCCAAAGCTATTAAGGGTGCAAAAAAGTGATTACCTACTGAGTAAGGTGTCATTCAAGATATACATGTTTATGTCACGCCATGCACCAATGAAAATAAATGTGGCACAATAACACGTTATTTGGAGCACATGTTTTACTACACCGGAGTCCTCTTGTACTGACAGGACATCAATAGAGGAAATGAAAGCTTCTGGTCTCCTTTTGTACTGATGGAAAATTGAAAACTCATGCTTCTGGGTTACAACACTAATTCTAAACCTCTGGAAGGTAGCAAACATTTATGGCCGTTACTTCCTTGAGGCCGCTATCTCAGTGCAGCTACATTTTGTGAAGAGGGTAGAAAGAATACATTTTAAATTAAACGCTTGTTTACTAAGAGCTTATAAAATCATGTTCCGTTCCTGCTTACGATACTGCAGTCTTCGAGCTTTGAGTGGTCACCGCCAGAGAAAGATAAAAATCTTTGAGCATCATAGCACTGATAGGTAACTGGTGGGAGCTCACAATTCTGCAAGCCTTTCACAACAAGCACTTACATTTCTCGCACAAATATTCACATATACACATTTTGTAATCAACTCTCCACACAGAAACTCACACACAATGTGAACTTATAAAAATTGCACAAAAAACACACTGGGGCCAATTCACAGAACCAATCTGAGATAAAATCCTAAACTTACTACTTTTGGTATTCACAGAAGGCACTTATTAATTTTGGTATTCACAGAATGCACTTACGACTACTAACTTTACGTCCGCAATCGGGCCGGAATTTCTGCACCCAGGACGGGAATTCCGCATTTGTGCTGGGTTTTCCCCTTCCGGGCCGTAATTTCCGATTCCGGGCCGGGATTTCCGGATCCGGGCCAGAATACCCACATTTGGACCTGACGATAATTTCAAGTGCCTACCATCCCCCACCATGCTCCAGGTGAAGTGAATTAACACTAATTGGAAGACCAGCACCGCAAACCATATAAAAGCAGCACAGTTCAAGGAACAGGTTCGGCCACAGAGAGTTCCTGGTGTCATTCGCTGTTTGTCTCTAGAGGAAAATGTACTAAATGAGGAGGAAGAAGAACTTCCCTACTGAGGAGACCACCATGATTGTGGAGTTCATTATGAGGCACCACAAACGCCTATATGGTCTCCCACCTTACTGCACCAGTGGCACACAGAAGGCAGCTCTATGGCAGCAATTAGCCACTACTGTCACAGCATTGGGGAGGAGAAGCACTCAGTCCAGGACATCAGGAAGAAGTGGCAGGATGAAAAGAAGCGGGTGACGGAGAAGTACTCCAGGATCGAGTTGAACAGGATTCTCCCTGCCTCACACTCTAGACCCCGCCTCTGTCTCATCCCACTAGAGGAGGATATCCTCACTACAATCCACCCCCACATGCTCCATGGTCTGCCTGTGAGTGATGTCCGCAACGTGGTACCAGGTAAATGGGATAGCAAGAATAAGTATATGAAAAGATTGTCTCTGTTGCACTGCCGTTGTGAGTAAGGAAGTTGTCCAAAGTGGATATAACAATATAATCAGCCAGAGGCTCATGTGTTTCCCTCTGTATGTTGCACCACAAGTCCCACAATCCTTTGTATTAGAAATGGCAAATCCCTCTACCACTATTGAAAACATGGGCCCAGTACTGCTGCCGTATATACCTAACACTGGTAAGTAGCAATTAACAAATTGCCCCTTCTACTTATCCAGACGCTGCTGGGCAGTCAAGAAAGTAATGGGGTGGGGGTTGCGGTGCAGAAGAAAATCAGCTGACAACATAATAGGGAAAATAAATACAAATTATCCAAAAAGTAACTCGCCTTGTGCCAGCCAAAATCACAAAGCAGAAGGTGAGAGAATCCTTATGTTAAAACATTTCATTCACATATTCCGTTGTCTATTGCCTACCCTGCCACGCCATTACATCCCCAACGCCCCACTGCTCCTACCTGCACCGACCTTGGCAGTACATCACAATACTGTTAGCATGCAGAAGATATGAGGAAATATCTGACAAGCTACACATGTACATTTTCCATTTGGTGACTTTTCTATCTTCTCACCTATTGACATATTCAGCCAGATCACAGACAACCACTATAGCAGAGTCCCTGCATCTTCTGGGAGGAAACATCATCCAGAGCACCACACACCACTCTCACTAACTGGTAAGTCAAACTGGTCAGGAGATGGTCAAAATGCATACATTGTCAGCAGAAAACAGAGGGACATATAGTGCCCGAATATCAAAGGTAACCGATTAGGAAAAACTAGCTTTGCAACTATTGAAGTCCTTAATGGACCTTTAGAAAATTACATTTGTGAATAGCGAAAGACAAAATAAAATATATCTTGCCTCATCATACTTTTGTAATTTGGGAACATTACATGTATTCCACCAACAGTTCTAGAACTGGGAACTCAATCCTGGAATCGAGTGCCACAACAATTCAAAAAGGAGTCCCCACTACATTGTAATTGTTTTTGTAGACCAAATCAAGAAATCCAATGTTAACAAATATGACAATGATAAACAAGAAGTGAGATAGTATTGTCAGGAGTATTGAGAATGCATCCACTGTCCAACTTAGCATTATTTTTACTATACATGAAATTACCCAGTCCACCCAGCTGGTTACATACGTTTTCATTGGATGGCTTGTGTTTTTGGCAATTAACAAAACACAATAGTAGACCTTAACTCAGGATCTGTAGCCATGTCATTTTGATAGACGTTGCTTTTAGGCGCTGGGGCCATTATAAGTTAAATGTGTGAGCACTCATGATATTTAATCCTACACACTTCTGCAACGGAAGTGCCCACAACTGCTTGTGCTTATCCTTTGTGCCCGAAAGTGAGTGCATCACATGTGGCAGCAGAAATGTAAAGTTGTAAATACACTTATCATTGTAGGTCTAATGATATCCTCTCAGATTCCAACACCCACATTGACTTCTGCTACAAGGTTGGCTGTGACATCTGGTCGGGGACCACACACTGGGCAGGTGCGGGTCCCTGGTAAGTAAACCGAAGAATAATGTACCTGAATGCTCATGAAATGTGTCTTTAATCTCCACTGTATGTTGTATGTGTTGTACAACACTGTTGTCCTGCATCACAATATGCTCACATATAGCATTTAACCACATACCAGATCAGACTATGGTGGCTGCTGAAAGGATGACACAAAATGTATGCCAAGTGAGTGTAGAAAGGACATAAAATAGTACATTGTGTCATATGAAGTGTCCTACACACTATTGGATTGCAATTCAATGACATGAAAACTCTCTTGCAAAATAAAATCGTATTGAAATTGGTGTTGATGAGGCTCGCACTGATGTCAGTTGGGTTCTTTTGAGACAGGTGTATGGGCTGCTAAGGTGAATCTTCGGGAAGTGAAATTTTCAAATCATTTGGCTGAAAAGCACAATGCAAATCCAGTGCAGGCAGCAAACCATCAAAGCTTCTCAACTTACCCATAATGTGGGATCCTAGTGAAATGTTGCATTCTGCTTGCCTCCTCTTCTACTGTATTCACATAAGTGAGTGCTTGACATATGAGGTTAGGATGTCTGCTGTACAAGACACCATCCGTTGTCAGCTACGTACTAACATGATGTTGGAAATGGAGTATGTAAACAGAGGACACTCAAATGATGGACATAACAGATGTGTGATCTCTCATTCCAAAATGAGCTTTGTGACTTCATGGGTAGGGAAGCACAAATGAGCCACATTCTGTCCCTGACTATTGCACATCTCTCACATGAACTCTGCAATGCAATGTTTGAACTGTTGTTCAAATGTCTAGCCTGGTGATATACAATTCTTTTGACTTGTTAACAGACATTATACTCATGAAACATGTTAGTCTTAATGGTGAAGGTGTAATCAATGTAATGCGGAGGAGTCCTGATCATTTATCCCCTTCCTTGAAATATCAGTAACCTTCTCATACAAGTTTGTCTGTTGATGTGTCATCTCATTGATGTCAGTGCTGTGTGGAGTCAACAGCTGGCAATTGATGCATGTGAGCAGGGGCCCATATGTAAAGTCCATGAGGTAAACATGCTGCACATTGGCCATGAATATCCAGTCAATGGTAACTGAGAATGCCATGTACATGTTAGCTCATAGCTACCAGTGTACTGAAATATGGACATGTATGTCTCATCACAGCTGCTGATAGGATGACACCAGTGCAGCATACAACACCATCCTGGGGAATGTATGACATTCTGACTGAAGCAGTGAAACCCTCTTGCACCTGTCCATCAGGTAATTGTGGCGTGAAGTGTTTCCCTATCATAGATTACTAAACCACGACAAAGATCAAAATCCCCTTCTGCATAGAATCTGCAGTTGTTGTTTACAAAGTTACATACATATTATAAGTGTCACATGTGCCTGTTTGTAAATTAGTAATGCAGATCATTGAGAATGGTGTCACTTCCCTCTCCAGCTGCTGGATCAGGGACCGCTTCATCACCTACACCTAGGAGGAATCAGGCTCAGTAGTTGACATCAGGGGACAGAAAGCTGAGGCTGGAGCTAGTGAGTTTGCTTGTGCAATGTTCATCTTCGTTTAACAGCTCAGTGCTATGGTGTGAGCTGTCATTTGTAGGAGTGCCCAAACCAGGTCACCTGTACGTCATCTGTTGATGCAAAGTACAGTTAATCCAACCCTTGCGTTGCACCTCATCTAATGCTAGGTCAATTACTAATACGGTTGCAACCTCTGTGTTCCAGGGGATGATGAGGAGAACAGACCTTCCACCAGTGTTGGGCGACAGGCAATCAGAGGGGAAAATCCACTGCTCCTCCAGGCAATTATGTCGGCTGCAAGTACTGCGCAAGAGGAGGAGGAGGAGGAAGCACCTGAGGATGAAGGATTGGAAGATGATGGTGACTATATGTCCATCCTCTCCGGGGATGCCGATTCTGATGCCATGGACAGAAATCTTACCACATTGCCCAAATCTTGCAAGGCATCACACCCTCCACCCAGCAAAGTGTTTCAGCCTCCTCCAAAACATAAGATTGCCTGTCCCCAGCATAGAGCTAACCAGCCACAGCTCACACGCATCCCAACACAGGCATCACTCCCGCACATCCAGGACAGACATGGTGGTTTCCCTGCATGCTCCTCCCTATGCGGTGTATCCCAGGCATCCTCTCTACCATCTGGGGGAAGTACCAATCCTGTTGTGGTGCAGGTATCCCCTGGGCACCATTCTCCTGTCCACAGGCTTCCACCTGCCACCCCACCCCCTGCTGTTGGACCTGCTGGTCTCATCCATGGCTGACCCCTGCAGAGAGGGCCTGCACCTTGCTATGGTGGCCAGTAGGAGCAGGACTTCTTCCAATATCAGTAAGATGTGGGGCAGGACATTCGTGCCATAGGGGCTACCCTGTCAGACATGTTTGAGTCCCTGCAGGACACGCTCCAATTCCCTCAGGTGGTGGACAGACTGACCCGTGTTTTAGATAGAACTTGGAAAGACATGTCCAAGAATATCAGAGACATGATATCTATCCAAAGGGAAGAGAGTGCAAGACACCATGCCTTGGCCATGAAGATGATGGAGGGTATGCTGAAAGTGATCCAAAGTCTCCTTTCACGGTCAGCACAGGGAGGGGAGCCATAACATCTGCCTGCAGCACATCACACCCACAGACCTGTATCACCAACTGCACAGGACCACAGCAAGGGTACACACCCACAACCGCGCCCTGAACAGGCACTCCCACAACGTGCACAACCACCACCACCCCCTGAACAGGCACCCCTACAATGTGCACAACCACTACCCCCCGAACAGGCACTCCCACTACCTGCACAACCAGATCTTGTCCACACACAAACACAAACTGTACATATACCATCTGCCCCTGCACATGAACTTCACCCTGTACAAGCACATGCACAACACCCACCTACACGCAGGCGACAAGCCAGACATGATCCCTCACAGTGATCATCACCTCCGAAATTGCGAAGTAGCAAGCACGATCACCATTGACAATATCCCAAAAACAAATTGACCACTGTTAATATGCGTAAATAAAATGTAATTATCTTCACAAGTTAAGATTCTGTTGCATATCATGTCCTGATAGGCAAATGTACACCAATTTTGGTGGCCTAGAGATGTGAGGATGTGTGTATGTGTGTGACACATTTATAAGTGTAACCCCTTCATTGCAACAAGCCATAATGTGCAGAGCAGATAACTCACAAAATACATGTCCATATTTTGTACAAGACATTCACAATGAAGTCAAATAAGTAAAGAAAGTAGGATTCAAAATATATTTTAAGTAAAAAGAAGTGTGTGTTTTGAAAAACAACAACAGTCCGTTTGGAAGGGAGAAAGGAAAACAAATGATGATCTTAATACAGAAGGAGAAGGGAACTTGGACTGGGGTGGGGCAAAAACAATATAACACATCAGGGAGCATCAGGGGAATCAGTCTATTTACAAGGGGAAAAGTAAATAATTGCCCACAAAGAAAATTATGTCCAACAGGTCAAGTGTCCTTCTGGTCATCCTCTAATACCACAATGTCCAGATCCTCCGAGTCCGATGCGGGAACATGGCTGGCCGGTGCAGGAACAGGCACCACATGGGGTCGGGACACATGAGGAGTACGGGGGTAAACAGTGTGGGACAACTGACAGGGAGAGAGATTGATGGTGTTGTGGGAAGGAGGTTGGGAGACAAAAGACGACATGGCTGCAGCCAGGGAATTGACACTGACAGTGAGGGTAGCCAGAGCTTCGAGAATATCTTCTCGCATCATGCGCATCTCTAGACACATATGCAGCATAATGCAAGAGGACGTCTGGCTGACCCTCACATACCCACATCAATTCCTCTGGGACTGCCACAGACTTTACAACACAGGGAGGGGTTTGGGTGGAACATGAGGAGTGTGGTGCCTCAGGTTCGGAGCCAATGTTGGGATCAACCTGGCAGCTACAACAAGGAGGACATGTTGCATGGGATGCAGCTGGAAGCTGCAATGGAATGGGGGCCTCTAGAGGAAGGGAGGGGGTGATGGCAGGCCCAGGTTGGGTAGTGGCCTGCCCTGGGGACACCTCGACAGAACTTGCAGGTGAATGGTCCAGGGAGAGTAGCTCTCCTCATCCCCCTGGCCAGAGGTGTCCAGTTCTCCCCCCACTTCACTGTCCACAGCCTCCACCCAGTCCGTAGCACCAGAGTTGTCTTCCTGGTCAGTCTGGTTGGGTGCAATCCCCATGCCTCCTGATGTTGAGGGTCCCGCCTCATTGTCATCTTCCTCAATACTGGAAAGAGGTCGTAGCCGCCATCGCACTGAAAATCTCCTGCTCCGAACCTGGTCCTGCTATTGTTCCATTTGCGCAGCTGTGCCCACTGAAATGTAAGAAAAATCATGATGTAGTGGTTGTACATTTCAGGACAAGACACATACCTAGATGAGCCAAGGTCAGACTTTGTTTTCCTCCGATCACCCTATACAGTTGTCAGTGTTTATGAGCTTACATTATGTGTATGTTCACTGTCACCTCCTGATTTGAGTCTGACATGGACATCTCACGAGATTATTTGTGGCCTACACAACTGTATTGGCCAACCCTCAACTTTGGCATTCTTGTGACATGTGGGTCCTGTCACTGCTTCATGGGCAGGTTCCAAACCCAGTCTACAAAAGGAGATCATAGAGAGTCCAGATGGTATTGAAAAGGGCCTGTGATATGGAGTCTCAGCACTTTTATGTCTGGACAAATGTTATCTGCTGTGTAGCATTGTAAGGGACAAGACAAATGCAGATTGTGGGTCACACATCCACATAGGGTCTGGGCTATATGGTTTGCTACGTTTTGCGTCTAGCCTTTTGATATTCCCTCACAAAAGCGGACAATTCAGTGCTACATATTGGCTTTGGTGACTGATAAGGTAGTACTGTGCACCGGTGAACAGTAATGGGTCGTTGTCACAGCTACTTGTACATGAAAAATAACATACAAGCCACTAAGGGTAAGATGTCTGTCAGTGGAGACACTTGGCAAAATTGGACACCCTTAAGAGTGAGGCAAGGATCTCAAAGTCTGTCTTGACTCCATGGCACATGATGATCTGTCTCAATCAGAACCCATACTCAACAAATGCAATGCAAGTCACAGCATCCAATACCCATTGGCCTCTCATACACACACTGGACAGTGTCTGTACCATTCCTCATCCAATGTACATATCAGTTATGATTCCCTTGGTTCACTGTTAGTGATGCTGGCAGTGCAAATGTCAGTACAAATGCACGTATGTGGCTCAATTCCCCAGTTGACATGAAGAAACTACAACTCCCAGAATGCACTCTGTCCTGTACAGTCCATATGCCACAGTGAACCTTTTGCTTCATGATGACTGCTGCATAGACACAGAATAGGTGAATGGAGGCATGGAACACACAATGGTGCAGCTCTGTCTTAACTCATATCATACTTCCAGACACATATTGCATATAATGCGTTTACCAGGTCTCTGCTGCTCATGCTCCTCCAGCTGACCATGGAGGGTTTGCCAAGCTGCACACAGGACCCTCCTGTACAGTGGGAGAGGTGAGGATGATGCACATGGTGCCGGAAAGACTGGCCCACTAGCTCCTCAGCCTTGTGTCGGGCCCAGCATTTTAGGTCCTCCCAGTTCTTGCAGCATGCCCTCGTATTCCTGGTGTGAACGCCCACTGCACTGCAGCACTCACCAATGTCAGCCCATAGCCTGGCCCGGGCTGCATTGCTCAGTTGGTACTCTGGCCCCCCATATAGCTGAGGAAATTTGGACAGCACCCCCTCAGCCAAGATGTCTAATTCCCTTTCAGTGAAAGGGGGTGCTTTTTCCTCAGAACCCTCAGACATTTTGGGGGAAATAAGTTTGAAAAGAGCAGCAGGATGGCAGAGGATCTGATCTGTGAGAGAGGATGACTCAGAAGGAACACAAAATGGCTGTCAACAATTTCCTGCGATGTATTTCCTTTCTCCCACTTTCTGTATAACATTTCCTGTATAAAATAATGTGTTCCGGTTCATTTTTGGAGATTACGGCCTGACAGCGTAATTTCCGGTTCCGGAGTGCTGGGTCCGCATGCATTACGTTTTCGGGCAGTAACCTCTGAAATTGAACCGGAATTCATTATTTCATAAAGACAATTATATACAGGAAGTGGGAGACATGAAATACATCAAAGGAAGTAGTTGACAGCCATTTTGTATTCATTCTGATCCATCCACAATCACAAATCAAATCCACTGCCATCCTGCTGTTCTGTAGTGGAAAATCCTGAAATGACAATGCAAGAGAGAATCATAGACATGTAACAAAAGGGGGAACAGACCATTTAATGAAATTTTGGTTCGGACAAGTGGTGGGCTGACACAACATCAAACCCCAGCTTAGTTTTTTCTCACTTTGCATTATGGGTCATGTAGTCTATATTTAGTGTTCAACACAAGATTTGTGTGTAGTGTTACAGAAATTTTGGGGGAAGCAGTGCTGTGTATCACAGACACATTGTGCCAGATTCACCCATAACATCGTCACTCACAATGTGGGCCCATCATTTGTGGGGGAGTCAAATCTGTTGAGGGCAAAGGCTCTGAGAATGCAATAGTTATGCCCTTTTGTGATTAAGGAACCCATCCCCATAAGGTCCAGAAGGTCTCTCAGAACATGTACAGTTTTTCCTCTGCGTCAATAGATTCCTTAGGGACATCCACTACACCAGTGGCGGCTCGCATAGGGCATGATGCGGGGCAGTGGGGCGGCGTGGGAGGGGCAGGGTAGGGGGTAATAAACTTGGACATATGACAGAACTGAGGAACGTAATAATTACTTTCCTCCGTTCCGTCTTATGTCTGAGGTTACTACCACACCACCCTGGCCCTCCCCTTGCCCTGCCCCTCCGCCCCACAGCACGCCCTATGCAAGCCGCCACTACACTACACTGATCGCTTACATGGGTACATGATCTGAAGCATGGTCAATCCTTTGACTACTGTCAACAGCTGTGGTTTACATGCAGTTAGTGTGGCTTGCAAAGTATTCTCAGGATGGAATTTTTGGACACAGTCGTAATTATCCAACTTTCATCATTAACAACAGACTGCAAACCACACTATTGTCCATGACACAACAGGTTGCTCATGTGAAAAACGTGGCAACCAGCTGATTAGGGACTTGCATACCCTGACCTCGGTTATGTGCAATGGCCCGGTTTCCCAGATTCAGAGCTAGACAAGGTACAAGAGGTATGTGTAAGCCATGCGTTAAAGCTATGTTGTGCAAAACACAACAGGCTAATATGTTCTTGCACACAACTTCAGGGGAGTACAGCAGCATACCCCCTGTACAGTCAAGACATCTGAATCGTGACTTCAGCAGACTAAAAGTGCGCTCTAT
Organism: Triturus cristatus; assembly: GCF_964204655.1. Taxonomy (NCBI): domain Eukaryota; kingdom Metazoa; phylum Chordata; class Amphibia; order Caudata; family Salamandridae; genus Triturus; species Triturus cristatus. Next base: position 968,330,760 of record NC_140589.1, read on the forward strand.
GATGGCTCTAGTCTGTATGTGTGCCCTATTGTGCCTACGATGAGGTACAGTGTTTGCACATCTGTAAGGGGTGATGAGTTGTGGGGAGAGTGCATACCCAGCGTCGCCTGAAGAGGAAAGAAAGGGCAATTGGTTACATTTCCCTCTTTGATTTACACAGGACATGATCTATACTTTGGTAGATGCAGTGTCTGTTGAGACCGTGTATGTTGCTTCATGATTCTTATTGTACAATAGTTGTTAATGTAAGGTGGCATTCAGACGTTTCAATTGCACATATCATTCCTTTTTAAAGCTTGGTACTTACCCAGTAGCCACATGTTGCCAAATTCTCCCGCAGCCATCCGCCGGGCAAGAGGTGACATGCGGAATATAAAAGCTGTCATTGGTACTGCCTGGGAACACTCCATGCACATCAATGAATCTCCCACTGGCATCACAGACAGCTTGCACATTGATGGAATGACATTGGTGTCTGTTGCAGAAGATGTGTGCAATGCGGCGGGGTGGCTGGAGGGCCACATGGATACAATCAATTGCACCCAGCACACGTGGGAAGCGAGCAATGAGATAGAAATCTCTAGCTGCCCTTTGTCTCATGGCCAGTTTATGGGGCATTCGTATGTGGTGGTGGGCTCTTGCAGTGATTCATCTCAGTACCTGATGCAAGCACCGCAACTGACTTGCCTGGGAAATGCCCACATGGTCACTGGAAACCCTTTGGAAAGACCCAGTGGCAAAGAAATGGAGAGCAGAAAGGATCTTGAGATAGGCTGGAATGGCATGGGAGCTGCAGGTCACAGAGTCAAGTTCCTGCTCCCACTCACATACCATCTCCAAGATGACTTCTGGAAGGAAACGGTATCTGGCCCTGAGCTCTTGGCTGGACATCCCAAATAGGTTGATCCTTTGTCTAAAGATCCTCCTACTCTCCTTCTCCTCCTCCTCAAGTCTTCTTGCCGCATGGCAAGGGGCAGAGCAACAAACACATTCAGCGACATGTTGAAAGGGTTTGTGTGTGTCTGCTCTACATTCATGCATGCTGCAGGGTTGGGATTGGCTGCAGTGTGTCAGCTGATGTATGGTGGGAGATGGTAGGCACTTGGACAGGTGTTTACCCTTGAGGAAAATGATAAACGGCCAGAGTGTTGATATTTCGGCCCGAATTCGGAAATTCCGGCCCGGAATCGGAAATTTCGGCACCGAAGCGGAAATCCAGGCACAAATGCGGAATTCCCGCTCCGGGTGCGGAAATTCTGTCCCAAGTGCGGAAATTTCAGCCCGATTGCAGACGTAAAGTTAGTAGTCATAAGTGCATTCTGTGAATACCAAAAGTAGTAAGTTTAGGATTTTGTCTCAGATTAGTTCTGTGAATCGGCCCCACTATTCTTACATTTCATTCACACACAGTACACCTCGCAAACACACAATCACAAAGGCACCATTCTTGGTCACACCACTCACATGCAGACACTGTACACACACACACAGTCTCACACACACCCAAGTATATACTTGAGCCAGACGTGCTTAAAACTGCCAAGTTTTGCCCTTCGTGATATTAATACAAATACAAAAGCTGTTATTCTTGGAATCACATTGATGGTCCTTTGACTTGCATGATTTAATGAGGTAGACACCATTACAATACGCATTCTCCCTCAGTATAAGTCGCATTGTATCAGAGAAGTATATCTGCAACCCCAAGCAACAAATACTGGCCCCATTACATGCTGATATTTTTCATTACTCCTAGTCTTACTTTTCCTCATACCAGCCATTGCTTGTTAGTTGTATCCCAGCTCTGCGAGACAGGAAAACACTGCATGAAAGTATGTTGGAATAAAAGCCCCACCCACTCTAAGCTGAGTACCCTGAAAAGGGGCTGGCATTCCCAGCATCCTTCTGACATACCATGCCTCTGTCGAAATGCCGAACCAGCAGTAGCGGTCCGTGAAGGAAGTTCGGTGGGGCAGTGAGGTGGGGAGGGGGAGGGGCAGTGAGGTGGGGAGGGGGAGGGGCAGGGTGGGGAAATGTAAACACCCGAATATGGATGAACGGAGGTAAGTACACATTTAAATAAATAAAATGAATTCCTTTTCGCACGCTGCATTGCAAAATGCGATGCAGCGCGCACAACGAAATTCGTTTTATTTATTTAAATGTGTACTTACCTCCGTTCATCCATATTCCGGTGTTTACATTTCCCCACTCTGCCCCTGCCCCGCCCCGCCCTACTGCCCCACCGAACTCCCTCCACGGACCGCTACTGCGAGCCAGTCAATGGAGGGGAGGGTATGTCCAAATGATGAAGACAAGGACACGTAGTTTTAGGAATAATAAAGATTACGTAAGTAAGTCGGAGCAGCAGAATTTTGGCTCCACCCTTACACGTCACAATTGCACAATATATACATGCACTTAGCACCACATGCTCTGTGTGTCCTAATGTTATTAATGTAAAGTGCTGCACTTGAACTCAGTACTAAAGTACATTCACTGTAGAACTTGAGATGCACTGAGTGCCTTAACTTTATTAAAATGAAATGTACTTCTTGGATATCTGATAAAACCATGCTCACACTGTGAAAATTTATTTACTTCAGAAACTAGAACAATTTATGTAAATGTAAGCACTAATGTTTTCACATTTGCATTTAGAATGTAGTTCGCATTTACATTTATGCTCATGTATGCAAGGTTATATTGCATTCACTTAAAGTGCACAGTGGTTCTAGTTCTGAATTAATGTACTGACATTTTTCATTAATTTGCAGTTGTATGTGCGCGGTTGAACATATTAAATGTGCACCATTGGATAATATGTTTAAGGTTGACTTAAGTAGGCCTGTGTTTCTTTTGGCATAAAATAATGCTTTTCCATTTCTGCTTGCGTCTTTTCCTTGTAGGTACGTTCACATGGTTTGTTAGTTTGAGACTAGATGTAACACTGTATTAGAGATAGAAAGCCTGTGAAGAGAACCTTGACAAAGAACATGGAGAGCCAGAGCGTTAACTGACATTCCTTATTCAGTAATGTATCTAGGAGTTGCAGGTACCCAAGTTCAATAGCGTTCACAGGACTGGTCTGAGAGAATCTGCTAGTGTTTCAACTCACAACATCAGAATGGAAAGGAAAATGGAGCCTCTGATGGCGTGGACAAGAAGATTTGTGTGGTATCAACTGGTGTTCTCACAGGTTGAGTGTGCCACAATTCCTTTGGACTTTGAGTACAAACCTCTATGCTTTCCCTTTGATTCTTTGGCTGAGTGTTGCGTTGGCTAACATGTATTTCCCGATCCCTAGAAGATTCTTGACTGAGCTTCTGCAATGCTGACACCTTGCAGCACTTTTTCACTTTTTCTGCAATTTACCAACATTTTGTGACCCCTTTTAAATGTAATCACCCTTGATGGTTTAGACCCAAAATTAGATGACTTTAGACATTACTCATGTTTAGAAAAGAGGACTGTATACTCTTTTCTGAGCATCTCTGAGCACCAGATTCTTTCGCTAATGTTCTGTATTGCTGTGACTGAAGTTCGTGTTTGCCTCGTGCTGATTCACCTGAATTTCTTAAGGAGACTTGGCTTTCCTGTTTTTAGCCTATATCTCTAAAGCCTGGAATTGAGATTTATTTAAATTAACTTGACTGTCAACTCAGAATAAATTTATTCTCTGATTCCTACTTCTCATTGTGTAGCCAAATGGGTTACACTGTTAATTAGATTGTTTGACTAATGCTAACTCCATTCACCTCTCAGTCAACAAAGAAAAGTCCCATCAGATAACAAATGGTAAGCGCTGGATCAGCTGGTAGCCTGTTGGATGGTTTGTCACTGAAGTGAGGGACTTAAGGTGTCCCATTCAGAAACTGTCCAAACAAAGTCCAAACCTCTAATTCCCATGGTTTGTTTAGCGGATTGATGGAGTTCCAGAGGTTTGGGAGGGAGTTGTACAAGCAGAGGTGTGAGTATTAATGGAATTGCTCTTGTAATTGTTTATGCTTAGTTTGCAGTGTTTGGCAGTGATTGTGTGGTGTCCTGCAGAGATGTTTTAAGTTGTTTTGTTAATGTGGCACTAAATGCAGACAAGTTGAAGTGGTTCTCGGATCCGACGTAGCATAAGATCCTGGGATAGTATTAACAAGTGTACAATGCACTATTTTGTAGCTGTCTACTTTTTTGTGGTGCTAGTTGTGAGATGTGGTCAACAGCACTATTGAGAAAGGGACTTTATCTTTGTGTGTTTGTGAGGCACAGTTGGTATAGTGAATCTCAGTGCACAGGAAGGAACTGTATCAACACGAGTGAGACTCCACTGGTCGACGTTTCGTTCAAGTGTACGTCAGGCTAGGTGAAAAGTGTTATTCTGGACCATTTCTTGTGTGTTTGAATACCTTAATTTCTTTAAAGGAGCAGACAAAGTTAGTTGTTGAAATTGCTTTGCATTTATTTTTGAGCGTAAATTGTTTAGAGAGTGCATTCATAAAAAATTGTATAGGAGGGTGAGTATCTGCAAGGAGTGAGATTGACGTCACACGGTGCTGCAATGGTATTGGTAGGTTGGCGTACAGCCATGCTGGTATTGGTTGGCTATGTCATAAAGAGTCACGCTGGTATTGGTTGTGGATGCCGGACAGAGAATTGTGGGTGAATAATCATTCCCTGGTTTAAATGAAAAGCAATTTGTGAATGTATATTTTTACTGAAATTTTAATTCTTTAAAGCACTACAGAGTCTAATGAATGGACATGTGACTATACCTGTTAGAAAGGGAGAAGAAGCACTGAACTAAGGCCATTATGTAGTAATAAACGTGGGTGTTCACATGTGTATTTGGCTTGAACAATGGCACCAGATCACAGAGAATGACGGTGCACTGACATTTCCCCGCTATGGCACACAAAAGTTGAGAATCATTGAACATTTAAGAAAGACATTGTATGGCATGAAACCACCTTCTAGACCTGCACAATACAAAGCACTGAAAATGCTTCGGAACACGTAGCTCACCTTAGACACAAGGAAAGATACGAAGGAAGAGTCAAGATGGCAATACGCACTTGTGTGGATGCTAGGTGTGGCGCAGAACAGAAGACATGTAGAACTGATATGAACAAGTGAGCGAGACAGTACCCTTCATTGATGGATGAGGAAGATGAGAAAGGCAAATGAAAGGAAAATAAAAGGAAGGAAGAGACCGATAACACAGAAAATGTAGGTGAGAACAGTGATAGCGATCCACATAAGGATTTCATAAATGTCCACCCCATACAATATGACTCAAGTTGGAGGAAAGAGTAATGCAAATTTCACCGGGAACTCTGATGTGCCTACGGCACCGGTATTATGTAAGTTCTAATTTAATGGGAGAGTGTTCAGGAATGACAGTCCCTCCAAATGTATCTTGCACTGCCTGTTCCTGTCAAAATTGGTCCTGTAGTTTCTTTATATAAACCTAGATTGGCAGGAAATACTACACACATCAGGTAACAATCCTGTGGGCTCGACAATGAGAAAAATCACTCAAATTCCTTTGGTCCTGACACAAGTGAATGCCCCAGGTGCTGCAAGTGAAGATCAGACATTAAATAAGACAGGATTTTTTCCAACTGGATGGTTTCGTCAAAGATCGCCACCCTTTTTAATGCCCAACATGAATGTACCTCTTAATTCAAATTGCAGTACCACCAGGACAGAAATATCCTTAGGTTTGCCAAATTCTGACATGTCCATTTGGAATTCACCAGACAAAGAAGTTACTGTTTATGTTTTAACCATGACAGTGGCCATGACCGTGATCTCACTTACCTGAGACCGTCATGAATTAAATTACAGACCAGGGAATTAATTGGTTATATCTAAAAGTGAAGTGAGCTGGATAGATGGGAAGGCAGGTAGGCATAGAAGAAAAAAACAAAGAAAGTCAGACTATTGCTGCCTCTGTCTGGACAGAGGAAAAGGAGGAGGATATACAAATCCTTCCAATGAGAAAAGTGCCAGGTGGAAGTTGTGTCTATCTGCCCTTGATCAGAAGTGATTTTGCATCATTCACAAATGATTTTTTGAAATTTAGGGAATACCAGTGGAATGGTGCAGACCGGTTGACTGGTTTGTGAAAATAGCAAAGGTCCTGTGGATAGATTTGAATACCTTGTTTGAAATTGTGGTCCCAAGTGATTTGTGGGTTGAATGCAAGATAGTTGTGTAATGGCCTGAGAAGGAACCTAAGAGACATCCAATATCGAAGGGTCCTTCACAGACATGATGAGAAAGTATCATCTGGTGATTACATTTTTTAAATCAAAGATATCTCCTAAAGGCATGGATGATGTCGAGATTGACAGAACGATGCAAGAGTCCAAAGAGTCAATACACTCCTATTATGAGAGCCTGCTGCAGGCGGTTAAGCAGTATAGTGGGAAGCAGACCATTGAGACAAAATATATGGGACATTTTGTGTTCAGGTTTATGCATGGATTGAGATCTGAGATTAGCATGATGATACAGAAGCATTTAATTTGTTAGCAGAGTAAGTCAATTGATGAACGCAAAATACTGTAGCTATGAATTGGCGGCACATTTAATTTGTTGGCAGAGTAAGTCAATTGATGAAATGTTGAGGTATGCAAAATATTGTAGTTATGAAATGGAGGTGAAGCAGAAGAAATTGAAAGAGAAGTTGATGGCGGCACAAATAAAAGCTGTCCAATGAAGTCAGAATCAGCAGTATTTCGGGAATGTTGGTTCTATGCTGGGAGTGAATTCATAGTGAGTTCTAACAATGCAAGGTGGTAATGGGTTGCAACAGCAGGAGAGAGGTAGTGGTGTTCCAATTGTTCAGAGTACAGAGATTGAAGTGGTGACTTTGAAGAAGACAAATCCTTGTCACGTTTGCACCAAGTCGGGATTGGCAGTGGGAGTGTCATCTCAATACTGGGAGAATGACGAATGAGAACCAGGTTCAAAATGGTGACTTTGTACAATCTCAGGTTAATAATCCCGCTCAGACACAGCATGTACAAAGGCAAAGAACACAAAATGTTCATGTTCCCCAAGCTCAGCCATTGCAAGTTCCATAGGCCCCCAGTGCTAGTACTACATGCCAATGCTTCCAAATATAACCCAAATCAGGTCTCCAATGCAAATAACAACCGTTTTCTGAAGGAGGGTTTGTCTCAGCAGTACCCTATGATATAAGCAGCTGAGGATTACAGTTCTGATCTGTTGCAATGATGCAATGACCTTAGAGGTAGACCAGAATGGCCCATTTGTGGATGGCTAGGTGAATGACCACCCTGTATCATTCTTCATTGATACTGGTGCACCCACTCTACAGTTAGAAGAGCAGTGTTTTCCAACCTACCCCTCTCAGGAAAAAGAATCCAAGCTGTAGGAGTTGCCAACAAACAATTGGACTAGCCCTGTCACGGAAGCTGTACCTGTTAAAATTGGGTCCCTTGAGGAGAATCACTATTACCAATTTGTGGTTTGTGATTTGAGTCCTGTAAATCTGCTAGGACACGGTCTTTAGTGGAAGCTCAATCGCTCCATTTATTTTACCATGAATGGTATTGAGTTTCAAACTCATGATGAAGAAGTTGCCTTCCATCTTGAAAGTCAGAGTTTAGATGTCAGACTGTACCCCATGTTGACAGGCGATGATCATCCCCCCAGAGCTGGGAGACACAGTGCTACCTGAAGTCTGGGACTTTTCAGGGAAGGACATAGGTCTCAATAATGATGTTAAACCTATTCACATAACAGTGAAACCTAATGCTAAGTATCAGAGAATCCTGCAATATAATCTGACCACTAAAACCATTGCTGGGATTACTCCTGTAATTGACTCAATGACTCAACAAGACATTCTAAAAGAGATTATGGGTAGTCCATGTAACTCAGCCATTATGGGCATGCAGAAGCCCAATCGCAAGTTCCACATAGTGCAGGACCTGAGAAAGATTAATACCATTGTATCCCTTGTTGTACTGTGGTATCAAATCCAGCTGTACTTTTATTTAAAATTCCATGAGTCATTCCCTGTGATTGATTTGTGAAAAGCCTTCTTTTCCTTACCTTTAAATGGGGACAATCAGTTCCTCTTTGCTTTTCAAATCAGCAGCTGTGTTTTTGCGTGGTGCCGAATCCCACAAGGGTATATGGAGAATCTGTCTATCTTCAACTAGATCCTTAAAAAGATTCTGGAATCCTTGGTAATGCCTTATCATTCAGTCTTGGTCCAGTACATTGACTACCTATTGGTGCCATCAACTACACATTGCCCTGCTGAACCACATAGCTGAGAATGGACATAAAGTATCCCAGACCAAGCTGCAGTACTGCAAGAGAAAACTCTTGTACCTTGGACATCAGACTGAAAAAGGAGTGAGGAAGGTGTCACAAGAGAGATTCTCAGTGATTCTGATAATGAATCTGCCAACTACTCAGAAATAATTCTGGATGTTTTTGGGAATGGTGGGCTACTGGCGACAGTGGATTCCCAACTTTTCACTAGTGGCCAAGCCTTTGCAGGAGATTGACACACAAGAATGTGTCAGATCCAGTACCATGGGATGAAATATGCATGCATGCCTTCTCAGAGCTGAGAGAAAGTCTTTGTCGTGCCCCAGCACTGGGAATGCCTGATTATAAAAAATGCTTCCCTTTGTTTTGCAAAGAAAGGAGGTCTGCGCTTTCTCAGTGCTTACCCAGATGCACAGTAATGCTCATAGACCCATCGCTTATTTTTCAGCTACACTTGACCCAGGTAGCTGCTGCATTGCCCGACTCCCTAAAAGCTGTTGCCTCAACAGGTGTCAGCATTGAGCAGTGCAAAATAATTTTTATGGGTCATCCTTTGAATGATTTTGTCCCCCATTCTTTGGAAATATTGTCAACCCGTGGCAGAACTCAACATCTCAACAATAGCCATTTGACTAAGTATGAACAAGTCATACTTGCTTCTAAAATCATAACTCTCAAGAGATGTACCACTTTGAATCCTGCACATCTATAGCCCATTCCTGGTAATGATGCTATTGAAGGTGAAGTTGAGCATGACTGTCTTGATATTACTGAACTATGCACCAAGCCAACACTTGATGTACAAGATGTGCCACTATCTGAATCAGATCATGTAATGTTTATTGATGCCTCCTGTTTACGAGACCATGAAGGAAGCCTGAGAGCCACCAATGCAGTTTGTACTGTCTCAGTTGTGGTCGGAGCCTCCTGACATCAAGGAGTGTTTTCTGCACAAGTGGCCACATTGATTGCTCTTACTAGAAAATGCTGTTTTTCAGACCAGCTGAAAGTAACCATTTTCACTGATAGCCAATATGGGTTTGGTGTGGTGCATGACATTGGACAGGGATCACTGACAGAATATCGAGGAGAAGAATATCGAGCTACCACAATGTCGAGGTAAAAATATTGAGTGACAGAATATCGACTTCCTATCTACAAACAGGTAAGTACAAAAATATTGAATCCTAAATATCAATGTTAATAATACAGTTTGCTAAAATAGCGACTTTTTAAATGTCTTAAAAGTAATATAAAACATACTTAAAAATAATTAAAAAATATTAAAATTAATAAATAATAAATGTAATGTAAAAAAATAAACATGCATATTTGTTATATATATATATCGACTTAATAATATATATTTAAAAAATGCATGTTTATTTTTTTTTACATTAAATTTATTATGTATTAATTAAAAAAACAAATTGCTCCCCCTGGAGTGGGAATAGTAATTTTTACCCACCCGCTATCCAACACTTTCCCTACTGTTGCACTCGCTGGAGTGGAAATAGTAATTTTTACCCTCACGCTATCCAACACTATCCCTACTGTTGCACTCGCTGGAGTGGGAATACTAATTTTTACCCACCCGCTATTCAACACTTTCCCTACTGTTGCACTCGCTGGAGTGGGAATAGTAATTTTTACCCACCCGCTATCCAACACTTTCCCTACTGTTGCACTTGCTGGAGTGGGAATAGTAATTTTTACCCACCCGCTATCCAACAATTTCCCCTACTGTTCCACTCGCTGGAGTGGGGATAGTAATTGCTATCCACCCACTTTCCAACACTTTCCCTACTGTACCACTCGCTGGAGTGGGAATAGTAATTTTATCCCCTACGCTATGCAACGTTTTCAGTATTATTATATTTAATGTATTGTAAAATATTATTATTTTTTAAATAGTTATTTTAATGTTTCAACTTATAATATATAATTTATTTTTATATTTATAGTATAGGTTTATTTATATATATATATATATATGTAATTATATTTTAAATTATGTTTTTAATATTTTATAACTAAATAATATTAAAGAACAATCAATATTTTGAATTATAAAATTAAAAACATAATTTAAAATATAATTACACATATATATATATAAATAAATCTATAATATAAATATAAGGGAGGCGTGGCACTCTAAGAGTGCTCCGGACCCCCTCCGTCATCCGCTGCCGATAGCTGCCATCCACCGCACCTTTCTGCTGCAGGAGATCCGCTGCCCTCCCTAGCTGCGTCCTAGACCGTTTCTGCGCAGCTTTGAGCTCCTGCCGACCTGGTTCCACGGCCGTGCGCTGAAAATGGTGGCCCCTTCGGAGGACTGAGCCGGAGCTGAGAGCCCTGGGCGCCACTGAAACCTTCACCCAGGACCCCCTCTGTGGCACCGGGAACGGCCAAATCCACCTGAGGCACAGTGGTGCGTCCGGAGTTCAGAACGGGGCAGAAAAGCACTGACCGCGGATCCGGGCTGTGGGGTGTGCCCAGCCGTCTGCGATGCACATCGGAGAGCGGAGTCCTTGATCGGCTGCTGACTCAGGGCACTGCTTCTGGAGATGGACCGGCTCATCCGCCTCTTCCCATGGTGAGTCGCGACACATGGGGCGCCACCGGGCTTGGCTGCCACTGATGGGTGGCGGCGGGGAGCAGTGGACAGTGACCGGGCCTGCCTCTGCGCTTGTGGCCTGCTCTGCCCTGTGGGCCCTGGGCACTGGCGTGGTGATCCTGCCCGGCGGTGCGGGCTGCCGGGACCAGGCAGCGACGAGCTGAGGTGAAAGAGCCCAGAGGCCTTGGGCTACCACTGGGCGCTGGACGTGCCTGCAACTGGGACCTTCCTGTGGGTGTGCGGGCCTGCTGGGGGTGCGGCCTTCTGTTACCTGGTCGGGGCATCTAATCTGGCTGGGGCTGAGGCACGGGGCAGCCTACCCCTCTCCGGCCCGACCTCGCTCCGATTGGCGCCCTGCGCCATGCCCGGGAGGGCCTGAGGTTAAGATGGGACCGGCCTCCTGTCATTGTCACACTGGTGGAGGTGCCCTTGTTCCCCCGGCGGTGGTGTTGAGGTGAGGGTACGGCCATCATATCGGGTGGCGGGGTGAGGAGGCGACCTGGTGCCCCCCGGCCTCCCTCTCGGCCAACCTCCTAACCTTCCCCTTGTGCGCCTGGGCATGCTTCCTGGGCTGCCTGCCACAGTTGACTAGACTGTCCTGGGCCTACTTCTGCAGGTTGCTGCGGCCCTACCTCCGCCGTGTCGCTTGGACGTGGGACCCCACGTGAATCCCTTCTCCCCTCAGCTGAAATAAATCACGGAGGAATACCCTGCGCCTTATTGGCTTTCCCGAGGGAGTGGAGCAAGGACACGCCGACACATTCGTGGAAACCTGGGTGCGCTCCTGGATGCCTAGGGAGAGCCTTTCACCCTGGTTTGCAGTTGAACGGGCCCACCGCTCCTTGGCTCCCAAACCACCACTTGGAGCTCCCGCCCGTCCCTTAATCCTGAGGGTCCTTAACTTCCGAGACAGGGACGCTATCCTTAGGGCGGCCAGGGCACAGGGCCCCCTGCAATTCCAAAACAATAAAATCATGGTCTTCCTGGATTACTCCAAAGGGGTGCAGACCCAGCGCCGCTCCTATGATGAAGTCAAACAGAAGCTTCACTCCATTGGTCTCTGGCATGGATACCTCTTCCCGGCCCGGCTCAAGGCTATCTTCCAGGACAAGACATTTTTCTTCAACAGTACCCTGGCAGCCTGGACCTGGCTCACGGAGGAGCGACTCCTCCTGACAGGGCCGGCTGCCTCTCCCGCCCGGCAGGTCCCCTTGCAGCCATACCCAGCCTTGCCTAAGCCCCAGCGATGCAGGACCAGGTCCCGCAAGAAAAACGACTGTCGGAGGGTGGAATCTCGATCACCGGGTGCGTCCTCTCTGCACCCTCCCTCCCGCACTCCGACTCTGAAGTCCACTTCCCCAGCCCGACTACCTCATTGATCGACCTGAGGGATATTCCTGGGCCCCCCGAAACCCTGCGACATGCCGTGTTGGGACTCTGACCTGTCCCGGAGCCCCGAGATTCGTAGATCCGGTGACAATGGAAATGCTTGAGCGGGGCCACGCCCTGGTAACTTTGTTTCTCGCCTCCCGGCAGCATCTACAGAGATCCTGGTCTCAAAGATTCCGCATCAGGGGGGTTCCGCCTTAATTTTGCCCTGACCTTGGTACCGTACGTTCCACCTCGACTCAGGACCTGCTTACCGTATTGAATGCATAGTCGACCTGACTGTATTGGCAGCTGTTGACGAATCTTTATCAGGTTACATGGAGGGGAGTCCATCTCTGCCATGCTCCGGTTTTGCTAACCGTTTTAGCTTAGCATTTAGCCTCACTGTGGGGTAGTTGGTTTGATTTGTTTCTCTTTTCAGGGCGACAGATGCTTCCTCTTCAGAAGTATAGGGTGGGGGGAGTTGAGGGTCAGGGAGGGAGGGAAGACCGTTGTCTCCCACCAGTTTGTTGTGTTTAGCCGCCTACGGGCCGCTGTCACCCAGTATTATTCGGTAGCTACACGCACCTATTCGCCTTTGGCACTGACACGAGACTCACCGGATCGCACACTTCTTACTCCACGACTCGGACCCTGTCACGTCGTTTCCCATGGGACCGGGCCTCTTCGCGCTTTCATCCGCACATCCATACACCGCTCACCTCGATGATGCCCACCTTCAGTAGGGCCCTCCATATCCTCTCCTAGAATGTCAATGGCCTACTTGACCGTATTAAGCATACTGCTGTCCTTCATAGCGCCCACCGCCATGCGCCTGACATCCTGTTTCTGCAAGAAACACACCTCCTGGGCTCACACTGCACCTTTCTCGCTCGATACAGGTTTGACAGGGTCTGGCACTTTGGTTTTAGAAGGGGTTCCCAGTGGGTTGCCATACTACTTCGGCGAGGACTTCCCTTTAACCTTGTCCATGCCGAGACGGACACACAAGGCCATTAAGTGGCCCTGCCGGGTACAATCGAGGGGCAAGCCCTTAATCTCTTGTGTACATACATTCCCCCCACCACTATGGCCTCTGCCCTTCGCCCCACCTCACACCGATAATCTCTTCCTTCCCACCGGGTCTGACGGTAGTTGGGGCGACTTTAACGCCATCCTGCAGCCTTCGTGTGACACAACAGGTACTCCATCGACTTCCCGCCTAGCCTCTGCAAAACGCCTATCAGATTGGTCCTCTGCCCTGGGTGTCTACGATGCTTGGAGCGTGTGGAACCCCCGTAAGGAACAATACACCCATACTTCGGCAGCCCACCACACCCTCTCTCATACTGACCTGTTCCTACTGCCTGCCACGGATTGTCAACTAGTGTCCGGGACCCGGAGCAACACGAGAAAGAACTCTGTCCAATCGGGGAACAATACAAACCCAGTCTTGTAGTCAATTTAAGTAAGCGGATTCTGTCCAAGGAAGAGGAACTTGTTCTCAACAGAGGGCTTGGTTTTGTTATTACCTCGGTTGGTGATTCCTTTCAAATTCAGTGCGAGTTAGCACAATTCTTTAGGAAACTCAGATTGCATTATTTTTTCAAAGATAAACAAGACATAGAATATGATGCAAGTGAACAAAACACAGGTCTTGGACCAAGATCTACGTTCAATCCTCCAGGTCATACGGTTCCATCTCAGGTACTGACCTTTGAAAAAGCAGTCCAAGGCGAGATTAATGAATTATGTAAACAGAAGCGCGATAGTTACAACAACTTACCGCGTTTAGAACAACAGGCTCTGCACTCTTTATCTAAGGACGATGGAATCACCATTAAACCTGCTGATAAGGGTGGTTCCATCGTCATTTTGGAAACAACTGATTATAGAGCAGAATGCCTTCGACAGGTTAGTGACAACAATTCCTATAGGGTTCTCACAGAGGATCCCACTGAGAGATTGAAGAAAATCATTGGAGATTACATCAAAGAAGCACTGAATGAAGGTTGGATAACAACACGTGATGCTCAATATGTACAAACAAAGTTTCCGGTAATTCCATATTTTTATATCCTACCCAAGGTGCACAAAACCCAGAGACCACCTCCCGGTAGACCAATAATTTCAGGTCAAGGTTCTATTTTGGAACTTTTATCCACCTTTGTGGATTATTTTTTTAGACCAATTGTACAAAAAATGCCTCTCTTCAGGATACGAAAGATGTTCTACGATTGCTTCCTCAGATTGAATTCGACACGGAGAGAGACTTTTTAGTTTCCTTCGATGTCGAATCATTGTATACTTCAATCCCTCAAGATGAAACCTTAGATACAGTGACATCTATTTTGGAAGCAACTGACTTGAAATCTATCACACCTGTACATTTTATCATGGCCCTTGCCCGGTTGGCAATGAAAGAGAACTTTTTTAAGTATGAAAACACCTTATACTTACAAATATCAGGGACCAGTATGGGGAGTGTCTTTGCGCCTAGTTTGGCGAATGGCTCCTACTAACCCCTTTTTTGAATCAAGTTCGCTTATGGAAGCGGTACATCGATGATGTGCTGGTGGTATGGTGGGGTGATCAGGAGTCTATCCTTTTGTTTCATCAATGGTTGAATACACGGAATGACTTCCTGGAATTCACAGTAGAAGTGAATAAGACTAAGTTGGCATTTTTGGATTTACCATTTTTGTTACACCTCAGGGTATATCGGAAACCCATGGCACGTAATTCGTTACTTCGATACGATAGCCAGCACCCAAAAGTGCTGAGGGATAATTTGCCTTATGGACAGTTTCTTCGGGTGCGAAGAAACTGCTCTACTTATGAGGGTTTTGAAAGTCATACGAGATCTCTAACAGAACAACTGTTAGATAGACACTATCCTCGTAAACTTGTCAGACGAGCATTGAAACGGTCTACTAACAATAACCGTGAAGCCCTGTTGGAACCGCCAGTAAACAAACCAACTCTTGACCGATTGACCTTTGTCAACACATTCAGCACTTTATCTAACAACATACAGAAGAGTATTCGGAAACACTGGCGGATTCTGAATTGCTGTAATGACAAGATTGCTTTACCGTTGTTTGCTTTCAAAAGGTATGGAAATCTAAGAGATAGACTGATCCACACACGTCCCAAATTCACATCGACAAGGCCAGTGGGTACACTATGGGATTTACCGGCAGTAGTAGGACATCACCCATGTGGGGTATGTTCTGTTTGTCCACAAACTACTCAGACAACAACTGTTGACATAGGAACCAACAAACCATGGGTGCAATCCCACTTTACAAATTGTAACAGTAGCAAATTGATCTATCTACTTACATGCCCTTGCCAAATCCAATACGTTTTAATGACAACTCGTAAGGTTAAGGCACGCATGCTTGAACATAAAAGCAGCTTTAGGTGCAAGAAGCTTACAACCAGACTCACGAGGCATTTCTCAGAGGAGAACCATGGGGCAGAAGATTTTAAATAGACAGTATTAGAGAAACCTGTTATACCCTCACACATCTGTGATATCTCTAGGTATTTGTTCGTGAAGGAACAGAGATGGGTCCACAGGCTTCATTGTGATGGCCAAGGTTTGAATGATTATATACCTTGGAACAGTTTGTAGGGACATCTCTGTAGTGACAGCTTACAGTGTAGGGCACGATAAGATTGATTTGTAAATTCATCTGAAGATAGGAGGGTCGGAACATTCTGTATGGTTCGAACAAAGGGTATTATCTTGGTATTACCAGGTCACTATCCCTTTTTTTCTATGAAGTTATGAGATATTATGATCTCTGACATAGTGAGAAGATAACACATTGTTAAATCATTGGATTTTTAGCACTAATATACTAGAGCAAATATTATATAACAACATAATGTAGACATTCAAGCACTCAGGTGTTTACTATTTATGCTGTGCTGCGGTCTGTGTATCTTATTCGATTAGCACTAATTGATAGAAAGCCTCATAACCCTTTATTTGTTAGGGGGTGTTAATCATAGTATACATCATAGTAACACGTAGGTTTGTTGCCTATGTATTCTGCCAGACTAGATCTGACGCTGTTGTCAATCTAAATAAAGTTTTCTTTGTACTGTATTCCTGAAAAAATGTATAATTCCACAATGTAGCCTGTAGGACACACAACGATTATCATTGAGACAACAAGCGAGTTTTACACTGTCTCTTTGGCTAAAAAAAGTTTTGGAGACACTGGTTGTTTTTTAAGACACTCGATACTGGTTTTTAAGACACACGATACCGTTTTCCTATGATTTGCGATATTCAGCAAACCCTCTGCTTTCAGTTTTGGGATCCCTAATCAGCCTAAATTACAGTACTGGGATGTATAGAGTCCATACAGGGCATAGTGTACGAGTGTTTGGAATATACGCATATTACCTGGTGAATCCTTGTTAGCATTTAAGATATTGTGTGATCCCTTTTAGGCTCTTTTAGCGCGATGCGCTCCAGATCATAAAACTACATTTCTAAACTTGATGACATCATTTTGTAGTTCTGTTTGTGACGCTACTCACGTAGATTCTTCCGTAGCGAGGGAGTGTGCGCAGAGTGTTTCGTTTATACTTGCGTAAGATGTCACATGGGTGTATGTTACATTATTCCAAGCCTGGCGACTGGAATGTACGTATATTATTTGGTGAATCCTTGTCAGCATTTAAGATAATGTGTGATCCCTGTTAGGTTTTTTCAGCGCGATGCCCTTTAGACCATAAAACTACGTTTCTATACTGGATGACATCATTTTGTAGTTCTCTTTGAGACGCTAATCACGTAGATTCTTCCGTAGTGTTGTTTGCGCAGAGTGTTCTGTTTATACTTGCGTAAGCTGTCACATGGATGCATGTCACACTATTCCAAGCACGGCGAATGCAAATTGATATCAGCTGTGCCGTGGATGACTATTTAAGCGCGGTTCCTGTTCCGGTCATTGCCTCCCTCCCTGATCAGACGATACCTGAGGCAATGACGGACAGGTAAGCGCTCGTGATGGGACTAAATGCAGGTCTTGTTCTGGGTCTATAGATAAGACATGCTTGACCCCAGAGCAAACAAACAATGTTTTGTTGTGATAGCCTATGTTACATTAATATGTGGGGTGCTCACGATTAGTGTAATTAACAGGCTAAGCAAACATCTTTAATCTCTCATTGCTCTGATTATATGTTGATTGGAGAATGAAAAGACACATTTTATGTAGAGAGACAGGTACTATATTTTATTATTAAGTTGAAAATTGTCCTGTGGAATTGAAGGGTGTACTTTTGTAGACACTTTGCGATATATGTATTGGTTTAGACTATATGAGCACTTCAATAAGGACTATTACTGATGAAGATTTTCTTATGTCACCCCTGTTTTAGAGCGGGCCTCATTCTCCTGAGACAGGTTCCAGGGTAGGTGAGGTGTAATCCCAGATCAAGTTGGGTAAGCTATATACATATGCTTTTATGCAATGAGTAGGCATATACATACAGTTGGCCTTATGTTCAGAAGTACAATAGGATATATGAGATGTTTTCAACCTGTATTTATCGTATTTCATTTGAAATCTGCTTTACACTTCACTGTAGGTAGTGTGAACGTTGGTTGCAGTAGCACTGTTTTGACATACACAGGTCCTGAAGAAAGCCGTGGGTAGTATACCCGGATGGCTGAAACATGTTGACTTACAAATAGCAGTCACTAGGGAGTACTACTACAGTTTTTTTGCACTGATTTTAATAAAGGTGTGAGGAGCAGGTGTAATCTATAGAAGTTTCTTCTTTGCACAACCTTTTTTAGATTTCACTCACATTTTTGCACTGCACTACATAGGATCATCCAACATGGACACAAGTATCTCTTTTTCTTTCATGTGAGGTCTAATTCCACCAGTTATTCTGAGCAAAAGAGCTTGCCAGTGAGGCAGTCTCTATGATCAAGAGACAGACCTTCTACATTGGGTGGATGACCAAATGACATAAATGATCAAGAGAGCAAGATTGATGAGAATCCATGCTCCGTCCTGAGAGTAAGATTGATGGGAATCCATGCTCTGCTCTAAGATTTGATGTGTTGATTCCTTAAATATATATCCTTATTCTTTTGTGCTTCCTTTTATTAGACCCCCAGTTCTCTTTTTGTGTTTGATTAACTATTGTCCGGGGTCAATGTATTACCCAGGGGTATCTTCGATCACTCCCCTGTCTCCCTCTGCCTAGGGACCTCCTCTCACGGTACCCGCACGGCATGGCGGATGAACGCTTGGTTCCTGCAGGACGCCGACTTTGTTGCATCCCTTGGGCAGGAAATGGAGCTCTACTTCTCTACCAACACAGGTTTTGTCTCCTCACGGGGAACATTGTGGGAGGGTGGCAAGGCCCTACTGCGAGGCGTGGCTAGAGGCCTGGTCCACGCGAAGCGTGTGGATAAGTCTGCCCGGCTCGTGCAGCTGGAGGCCCAAGCGGCGCAGCTGGAAGGAGCCCAAGCTACCAACGACAGTGATGACTCCGCTCGGCAGCTCACGCTACTCCGCAAAGAGATTTGCTAAAATGCTATGGCGCTCCTCGGTGGTGCACGTGTATGGATGGGGCGATACAAATGGCAAACTGCTTCATAATTTAGTGTCCTATCCCAGAGCCAACCGTATTATTTCAGAGATCCGGGCCGAGACCGGGGCTCACCATGTCACAGCCCATGCCATCGCTCAAACCATCGCTAGATACTATGTGAGCCTGTACGCGGCCCAACCTCCTCGGACCTCCTTGGCGGACTTGCTGGCCAAAGAACGGAACGCACCTGTCATGCCTCTCCCAGACAGCCTAAGATGCTCTTAACCTCCCCTTCATCCCGGAAAAGATACACAGGGCTATCTCACTGTTGCATTCCGGCAAGACACCCGGGCCCGACGGCTACCCCCAAGAATATTATGTGACCTATCGCGACACACTGATTCCCCACTTAACGGCCCTGTTTAAACATGTAGTGGAAGAGGGATCCTTCCTGCCATAGACAGACGTGGCCACTATTGTAGTTATCCCAAAGACACAGCCGCCGTCACTTGATTGTGCGGATTACCGCCCTCTTACCCTCATCAATTTGGAAGTCAAATTCTTCGCCACTGTGGTGGCCCAATGGCTCCACCCCCACCTGCACGACCTGGTTCACCCGGACCAGTGCAGTTTTATGCCTGCCCGGGGTACCCGGCATTGCATACGCCACCTCCACCTCGCCCTTGCACACCGCTATCACCTTACCCCGTACCTGGTGTTGCTTTTTATAGACTTTGAAAAAGCATTTGACACGGTGGACTGGCGTTATCTCGAGGATGTGTTGGAGAGGATGGGTTTTGGCCCCCCGTTCCAGTGCCTTATCCGGGTCCTCTACTCTGATCCCCGAGCATGGGTCCTCATTAATGGTGTGTTATCCGAGACGTTCCCCATCCAGAGGGGCACTCGCCAGGGCTGCCCGCTCTCGCCGCTTCTATTCGCTTTGGCGATGGAGCCCCTGGCCTCCCTCATCCGTCAGGACTCCCTCATCCGGGGCTGGGCCTGGGATCCGAGTCACACCGACAAGATAGCCCTGTATGCCGATGACATCCTTCTGTTCTTGGCAGACCCAGAGAACTCTGGCCCGCGATGCTTGGACGCCCTTTCAACATTTGAACGGGTCTCTGGCCTCAGGCTCAACCCGGCAAAGTCCACGCTGGTTCCCTGCACCCTTCACGGGCGTGCTTCAACTGGCAAACGAATATTACCCTACGCAGGCAATCATTCAAGTACTTGGGTGTGTGGGTTGCCCTCCTCCCAGAGCGCGAGTGGGCCCTGAACATCACGCCCTTGGTCGCCAGAGCCAAGACGGACCTTAGGAAATGGCAATTCCTCCCTCTCAACCCCCAAGGCCGGAGTGCCCTCTTCAAAATGATGGTCCTCCCCTGTTTCCTGTACATCTTACAAAATGCCACTACCCATCTCCCAGGTAGTTGGTTCCGGGAAATAGACGGCGTCTTCACTCGGTTTCTATGGGGAGACGGGAGGCCGTGAATGTCCCTAGCACATTGTCGTATTCCTCCCTACGATGGGGGCCACTAATCTCCACCTCTACTACTTGGCCACAAGGCTTATCGCGATCCACGACTGGTTCGCGGGCGGCTGGTCCGACACGGCATATCGGGTGGAACTCAGATTGATGGACTTTGCGCAGATTCAAGCATACGTATACGGCAGCCCAGTGCCACGGGATCTTTCCCTCATCACTAGGACGGTGTTTATGTCCTGGCGCACAGCCCTACGCCACGTACAGTGGGACCGGAAACTCACCATGCAGACGCCCTTGTGGAGCGGAGCATGGTTGGGGGGGTCTCATCTCTCCAGGGCTTCCACTGATGGGATCTTGATATTAGGGGACGTCTGGTTGGGGGACCATATCAGATCTTTTGCAGACCTACAACAATGTCACTCCCTCCTTCCCTCCCAATTCTACAAATACTTACAGCTCAGGCATGCCCTCCACACAAACATCCCCTCTCCAACTGCCTTTCTGAAATGTAGCCCCTTGGAGACCCAGGTGATGATGGGGAACTTTGGCAAAGGTGGGGTGTCACGGATTTACCGATCCCTGGTGAACAATGGTCCTGCGTCCCTCAACCGACTCTGTGCCCGATGGAAGGGATGGCTGGGTCCCCTGGAGGAGGCGGACTAGAGAGACGCCCTTATGGCCCCCAATACCCTGGCAACCTCCTCCAAACTGCGTCTCGTCCAACTCTATTACCTCCATGCGGCATACCTCACCCCCACACACCTGTACAGCGCCCACATGCATCCTTACCCGGCCTGCGCACGTTGCAGCCATGCTCCAGCAGACTTTTATCACGTGGTTTGGCAATTTCCCGTTCTTGAGCCATTCTGGATGGGGGTGGAACTTGAGCTTACGCGCGCCCTGGGTTGGGAGGTCCCCCACGACCCACTGCGCCTGATGCTGTGGGTGTTTGATGGCCTTGATGGTTCTCGGGCAGATAGGCGCCTCCTGGGAATGGCAGTAGCAGTGGCGAAATGCGATATAGCAACGCCATGGTCCCAGGCTAAACCACCTACTGTGAGGCATTGGAGGCATGGGGTGGACTGGTGTGGAGCCCAGGAGGAGCCCCTCTTGGAGGCCCGGGGTTGTCCTGAACTTTTTGGCAAAATATGGGCAAGTGGTTCAACTTACTGCCCGCTTGAGGGGCTCGAGTATGTTGGAGAAATACATATTGTTAAGCAGATGTCATACCCACTTCACCAGTGCTCTATGAGTCTCAGTCAGCTTACCTTGATTGTATTTTATCCCGATGATGTGTTTGATTTGCTACCACTATATTGTTGCGCTAAAAATGCAATAAAATTGATTATAAAAAAAAAAGAATATATATATATATAAATATAAAAATAAATTATATATTATAAGTTGAAACATTAAAATAAATATTTAAAAAAAATATATTTTACACTACATTAAATATAACACTAATGAAAACGTTGCATAGCGCAGGGGATAAAATGACTATTCCCACTCCAGCGAGTGGTACAGTAGGGAAAGTGTTGGATAGCGGGTGGATAAAAATTACTATCCCCACTCCAGTGAGTAGAACAGTAGTGAAAATGTTGGATAGTGGGTGGGTAAAAATTACTATTGCAAAAACAACAATTGATTGACAGAATGCAGAGCAATGTCATACATTCACCCCAGTACAGAGATCTGGGCCTAAATCCATCGTTTTTTTGCTCACCATGCCGTTCCAGTTTGAACCCAGCCATATGCAAATCAGTCTTGACCCTGTGCCTCATGGGAACAGTCCAGCCCGAACTGCCAAGCCAGGTCCTCCCTGGACTGGAAACAAGCATCCTAGGACCGGTTTCGGGGTTTCACCCCTCTTCAGCCAGGATAGCTTGATTCCAGTGGCATGGAGAGCAAGGGACCCACGTCTGGGCATACCCTTCCCACTCGGGGTGACAAATGCAAAAACAACAATTGATGGACAGAATGCAGAACAATGTCATACATTCACCCCAGTACAGAGATCTGGGCCTAAATCCATCGTTTTTTTGCTCACCATGCCGTTCCAGTTTGAACCCAGCCATATGCAAATCAGTCTTGACCCTGTGCCTCATGGGAACAGTCCAGCCCGAACTGCCAAGCAAGGTCCTCCCTGGACTGGAAACAAGCATCCTAGGACCGGTTTCGGGGTTTCACCCCTCTTCAGCCAGGATAGCTTGATTCCAGTGGCATGGAGAGCAAGGGACCCACGTCTGGGCATACCCTTCCCACTCGGGGTGACAAATGCAAAAACAACAATTGATGGACAGAATGCAGAACAATGTCATACATTCACCCCAGTACAGAGATCTGGGCCTAAATCCATCATTTTTTTGCTCACCATGCCGTTCCAGTTTGAACCCAGCCATATGCAAATCAGTCTTGACCCTGTGCCTGGCAGGGTATGCTCAGACGTGAGTCCCTTGCTCACTTTGCCACTGGATTCAAGCAAGCCTGGCTGAAGACGGCTGAAATGCCAGAAACCGGTCCTAGGAAGCTTGTTTCCGGTCCAGGGAAGACATGGCTTGGCAGTTCGGGCTGGACTGTTCCCATGAGGCACAGGGTCAGACTGATTTGCATATGGCCATGTCTGAACTGGGGTGGCAGAGTGGGCTAAAGAACGGTGATGGATTAAACCCAGATCAGTTGACTGGGGGTGAGTGCTTGCAATGTTCAACACTCCGTCCATCATTTCCTTTGGTTTTTGCTTTGTTCGCCATAAGTTGGCAGGGTATGCTCAGACGTGAGTCCCTTGCTCACTTTGCCACTGGATTCAAGCAAGCCTGGCTGAAGACGGCTGAAATGCCAGAAACCGGTCCTAGGAAGCTTGTTTCCGGTCCAGGGAAGACATGGCTTGGCAGTTCGGGCTGGACTGTTCCCATGAGACACAGGGTCAGACTGATTTGCATATGGCCATGTCTGAACTGGGGTGGCAGAGTGGGCTAAAGAACGGTGATGGATTAAACCCAGATCAGTTGACTGGGGGTGAGTGCTTGCAATGTTCAACACTCCGTCCATCATTTCCTTTGGTTTTTGCTTTGTTCGCCATAAGTTGGCAGGGTATGCTCAGACGTGAGTCCCTTGCTCACTTTGCCACTGGATTCAAGCAAGCCTGGCTGAAGACGGCTGAAATGCCAGAAACCGGTCCTAGGAAGCTTTTTTCCGGTCCAGGGGAGACATGGCTTGGCAGTTCGGGCTGGACTGTTCCCATGAGGCACAGGGTCAGACTGATTTGCATATGGCCATGTCTGAACTGGGGTGGCAGAGTGGGCTAAAGAACGGTGATGGATTAAACCCAGATCAGTTGACTGGGGGTGAGTGCTTGCAATGTTCAACACTCCGTCCATCATTTCCTTTGGTTTTTGCTTTGTTCGCCATAAGTTGGCAGGGTATGCTCAGACGTGAGTCCCTTGCTCACTTTGCCACTGGATTCAAGCAAGCCTGGCTGAAGACGGCTGAAATGCCAGAAACCGGTCCTAGGAAGCTTGTTTCCGGTCCAGGGAAGACATGGCTTGGCAGTTCGGGCTGGACTGTTCCCATGAGGCACAGGGTCGGACTGATTTGCATATGGCCATGTCTGAACTGGGGTGGCAGAGTGGGCTAAAGAACGGTGATGGAATAAACCCAGATCAGTTGAACTGGGGGTGAGTGCTTGCAATGTTCAACACTCCGTCCATCATTTCCTTTGGTTTTTGCTTTGTTCGCCATAAATTGGCAGGGTATGCTCAGACGTGAGTCCCTTGCTCACTTTGCCACTGGATTCAAGCAAGCCTGGCTGAAGACGGCTGAAATGCCAGAAACCGGTCCTAGGAAGCTTGTTTCCGGTCCAGGGAAGACATGGCTTGGCAGTTCGGGCTGGACTGTTCCCATGAGGCACAGGGTCAGACTGATTTGCATATGGCCATGTCTGAACTGGGGTGGCAGAGTGGGCTAAAGAACGGTGATGGATTAAACCCAGATCAGTTGACTGGGGGTGAGTGCTTGCAATGTTCAACACTCCGTCCATCATTTCCTTTGGTTTTTGCTTTGTTCGCCATAAGTTGGCAGGGTATGCTCAGACGTGAGTCCCTTGCTCACTTTGCCACTGGATTCAAGCAAGCCTGGCTGAAGACGGCTGAAATGCCAGAAACCGGTCCTAGGAAGCTTGTTTCCGGTCCAGGGAAGACATGGCTTGGCAGTTCGGGCTGGACTGTTCCCATGAGGCACAGGGTCAGACTGATTTGCATATGGCCATGTCTGAACTGGGGTGGCAGAGTGGGCTAAAGAACGGTAATGGATTAAACCCAGATCAGTTGACTGGGGGTGAGTGCTTGCAATGTTCAACACTCCTTCCATCATTTCCTTTGGTTTTTAAAAATTACTATTCCCACTCAGGCGAGTGCAACAGTAGGGAAAGCGGTGGATAGCGGGTGGGTAAAAATTACTATTCCCACTCCAGCGAGTGCAACAGTAGGGAAAGTGTTGGATAGCGGGTG
This sequence comes from Triturus cristatus, assembly GCF_964204655.1. Classification (NCBI taxonomy): domain Eukaryota; kingdom Metazoa; phylum Chordata; class Amphibia; order Caudata; family Salamandridae; genus Triturus; species Triturus cristatus. Next base: position 968,355,628 of record NC_140589.1, read on the forward strand.
GGTAAAAATTACTATTCCCACTCCTGCGAGTGCAACAGTAGGGAAAGTGTTGGGTAGCAGAGGGGAATAATTTACTATTCCCACTTTAATGAGTGCAACAGTAGGGAAAGTACTGGATAGCGAAGGGGAAAAAATTACTATTACCACTCCATCGAGTGCAACAGTAGAGAAAGTGTTGGATAGCAGGGACATAAAAATTACTATTGCCACTCCAGTGAGTGCAACAGTAGGAAAAGTGTTGGATAGCGGAGGTGAATACTTTACAATTCCCACTCCAATAAGTTCAACAGTAGAGAAAGTGTTGGATAGCGTAGGGGATAAAATTACCATTCCCACTCCAGGGAGTTTAACAGATGGGAAAGTGTTGGATAGCAGAGGGATAAAAATTACTATTCTCACTCCAGCAAGTGCAACAGTAGGAAAAGTGTTGGATAGCGGAGGGGAATAATTTACTATTCCCACTCCAATAAGTGCAACAGTAGGGAAAGTGTTGGATAGCATAAGGGATAAAACCACTAATCCCACTGCAGGGAGTGCAACAGTAGGGAAAGTGTTGGCTAGCGAAGGGGAATAATTTACTATTCCCACTCCAATGAATGCAACAGTAGGGAAATTGTTGGATAGCAAAGGGGAAAAAAAGTACTATTCCCACTCAAGCAAGTGCAACAGTAGGGAAAATGTTGGATAGCATAGGGGTTAAAATTACTATTCCCATTGCAGCAAGTGCAACAGTAGGAAAAGTGTTGGATAGCGGAGGGGAAAAATTTACTATTCCCACTCCAATAAGTGCAACAGTAGGGAAAGTGTTGGATAGCATGAGGGATAAAACCACTAATCCCAATGCAGGGAGTGCAACAGTAGGGAAAGTGTTGGCTAGCGAAGGGGAATAATTTACTATTCCCACTCCAATTAATGCAACAGTAGGGAAATTGTTGGATAGCAAAGGGGAAAAAAGTACTATTCCCACTCAAGCAAGTGCAACAGTACGGAAAGTGTTGGATAGTGAAGGGAAACATTTACTATTCCCACTCCAGCGAGTGCAGCAGTAGGGGAAGTGTTGGTTAGCGGAGGGGATATAATTACTATTCCCCCTTCAGGGAGTGCAAAAGTAGGGAAAGTGTTGGATAGCGGATGGGAATAAATTACTATTCCCACTCCAATGAGTGCAACAGTAGGGAAAGTGTTGGATAGCAGAGGGGATACAATTACTTTTCCCACTTCAGGGAGTGCAACAGTAGGTATTATGTTGGATAGTGGAGGGGTAAAAGTTACTATTCCCACTCCAGCAAGTGCAACAGTAGGGATAGTGTTGGATAGCGGAGGGGAATAATTTACTATTCCCACTCCAGCAAGTGCAACAGTAGAAATTGTTGGAGACATCTTTGGTGCAATTCTTCCATATGTAGGAGTGATACTGAATTCTCATAAGATTAGATAGCTGACTACTGTAGCTGATAAGATTTCTACTAATACAACTGGAGTATTTTTAGTTGTAGATGGTGGCTATTAGATATATGGGGCCTCATTTATGAAAAGTGACGCATCACTGCGTGAAAACAGCGATGCGTCACTATTCATTGTGCCCTCCTTGCGACACCAATGATGCGTCATATTTACAGTATGACGCATCATGTCTCAAGGAGTTACAGATATGTCAGTATTTGTGACGTATCTGTAGGCGCAAAAATTACGCATTGCTGGAGTGTGTCACAAAAGTGACGCAACTCCAGCAATGGGTCATTTTACATGGGCAAGTCCAATTTCAAATGTGACTGCGTCAGTCTTATGCCTGCTGTGAAGCAGGCGTAAGATATTGACGCATTTGCATCCTAGAATTGGCGCAGTGAAATCTTATAGATTTCACTGAATCACTTCTACGAGGCTTACTTGCGTCAGAACGCCCACCCTGCATACATTATACCTGGCGCAGGTATAATGTGGTGCAGGGGTTTACAGTGACGCATCAACCTAGATGCGTCACTTTGTAAATATGACGCAACGTGGCACATTTTTATACGCCACTGGTGCATCACCAAAAGTGACGTACCGGTGGCACAAAAGTGACGCAAGGGCTCATAAATAAGCCCCATTTGCAAAACAGAGTTACATTAGATGTCTCCTAGCAAAAGAGGGTGGAGTCTGCAGGATGTTAAAAGTTCAGCAGTGCTGTTCTTACATTCTGATCAGTAATGGATTCGAAGAAATATATTAAGATTATTACTCATCTGAAGAGAGATTTGAAAGGATTGGAACCAATTGGTGCATGGGAAGCAATAGGGAATGCATTTTCTGCTATTGGCAGATGGTTTGGAAACTTAAGGAGTGGAATTGTAGGAAGCATCTTGAGAACTCTATTGATAATTGCTCTTTGTGGATTAATCCTGTTTGCAATCTATAAGGAATACAAACGTACAATCAGTAAAGATGGGAATGAAGAGAAAAAGATCAGACATAGAACTAGAAGATATTATGATGATATGAAACATCTGGAGACAAGCATTCATGAAGAAGCCTATGAAGTTTTAAATGGTCCATCTGATAAGAGATCTATATCTTGATTTATCATCAGAGGGGGGATTGGAATATCATTTTTTTGGCTCCAACCTTAAATGTCACAATAACACAATATATATGTGCAGTTAGCATCACATGGTCTATGTGTGCTAACATTATTAGTGGAAAGTGCTGCACTGAACTTCGTACTGAAGTGCATTCACTGTAGAACAAGAGATTTGTATACACTGTGTGCCTTAACCTCATTAAAAAGAAATGTACTTCTTGAATATCTGATAAAACCATTCTCACACTGTTAAAATGTATTTACTTCAGAAACAAGAACAATTTATGTAAACGTGTACACTAATGTTTTCACATTTGCATTTAGAATGTAGTTCGCATTTACATTTATGTTCATGTATTCAAGGATATATTGTATCCACTTAAAGTGGATTCTGAATCAATGTACTGAAATGTTTCATTTATTTGCTGTTGTATGTGTGCATATGAACATATTAAATGTGCATGTTACACAAAAAGAGGACCGGAGGAGGTTTAAAGACTAACAGAGGCCAACTCCCCACTATCACAACTAGAAAGCACAAAAATGACCCCTGGGACTAAATAACTGAAGAAGTGCTGGGCTGTCCCTTTCTTAGGACGGTTCCCCTCACCCACCCTTAGGTGGCATGCTTCATCATTGGGCAACTTCCTCGCACTATGAACCTAGTCGTAGTGAGGGCTACAACCCCTTCACTGAGAGGGAGGAGCTCAGAGATGTTTTATTTGTGAAGAAGAGAGGTATCCTAGACCTCTTGATGAGCTGGGTGTGGTAAAAGGTAATATAAAGAGAGTGTAAGTGAGCTAAATTTAACTCTATGGTATGCAGGACAATTTTTAATAGTTCATCCAGAGGTCAGGGTTAAAAGGTTTGGCTCTGACAGCGGAAGATTCAATCTGTCAAAGAACTCTAAAGGTCGACTTGTTTCAGCCTATCACCCTTGGTAGAGATGTAGCGGCTTTCTTCAGGACCAATGTGTGAAAAACTGAAATATCCACTCATACCATACCGAATTAGTGGAAAATATATGCAGCCAGTAGTTCGAGTGAATGACCACTCAAGCGTTGTTTGTACTGGTCAGCATGCTTCCTGGAAAGAGACAAAATGTGCAATATAAAAAACAAAACCACTTACTAGCACGCAAACTTTTTAATCTCTAGCTTGAGTCATTCATGTCTTAGTCCAATATAGGACAGTGCAGTTAATCAAACCAACAGAAGATTATGGTAGTGACCTACCTGAATTGTCGGGTAAGCTAAAGATACCTTAAACTTCGGCACACAAAACTCGAGGTGGCATCCAGTTCCTGTGTAGAGACAAGAGTGGTGATAAAATATGACTGTTCAATATAGTCATAGACAACACAGAGTACAAAGTTGACGAAGAAGCAGAAAAGAGGTTTCTAAGGTGTGCTTAAGGGAGCGTGTAACAATACTGCGGTGACAGAGCTGATGCCGCTTGGGTCAAAACATTTTTTCACTAAAGGTTCTATGCTATGTTATGTTGCCAGAGCACACCTGATTGTTAAACTATCAAAGGTCAGGGCGGCTCTAAAAAAAATTTTGTCTGCCAATAAAGGAGAAAATGGTCAGGACTTCAAAGTCAAAAAGCACCAAAGCTGCCAGGCCGCAAAGAATTGCAAAAAGCAGGAGCACTATATGGAAAACTTAATATAAATGGTGCTCACGTGAACGCATAGTACAAATGTAAGAAAACAGAGGGGACGTATGGTTCCCTCGTAAAGGTTTTGTGGGCGCAATTCTTCCTCTCCAATTTAGGCAAAGACAAGGACCAAAACGCATAACCCAAAAAGTTATAAAACACACACGCCTGCACCGGCAAGGAGGATTGCCCGCGACATCAAAGTCGTGCCCGTAAAAGGTACTTACTCTGAAGGGCATGCTGCCTTTTCTCTACCTATGTGTGAGTGAGCACTGCCTACCAGCTGGTGATGCGGGTGGTGTCTCATCAGAAAAGACAGACTGTCTATCGTGAAAAAACAGCATCACGTGTACCGCGGTGCGGCTAGGGAATTGTAGTAAAGCTAGCCCAGTAATTTTATTATCTACGGAAGAAAGTGCTCAGGTGTTGAAGCAAATGCAAAATCTCGTACATAGATTGACGGGACAATGAAGTCAAGTAACATTCAACAGTATGGAGAGCTTTACTCCATAGTGAGTGCATGGTAAAATAGAGATGCATTATGTAATTGTAATTAAATCAAAACAGATACAGTATTCCGACCATGGTAGGGAACAGTGCATATTATGTATCTTGAAAAGCCATCTTAATCAAGGAGTATGAGGGATGTGAAAATTCAAAATACACTAAATGACACAGGTAGTGTGTACAGGCATAAGAGGAGGTACTCTGATGTTACAAACTACTCTGTTAGGGGTGGGATAAACCGGACCAGGGAATCTCATCATTGAGACCTGCACTTTCACTCTTTAGTCTGTACACCCAATGTTGCTCCTTTCTGAAGAGAAATCGTGACATGTTCGCAATTGGTTGGGAAATGGTTGGTTTATCTGAAATTGTCCATGTAAGTTCGTTAGCATCATGCCCCATTTCTTGGAAATGTGTGGTAAGTTTAGTCATTGTTTTTCTGCAGCAAATTTAGCTATAATGTTCCAAAATGTGGGTTTTGACATGCCTAGTGGTCATCCTCACGTACGTCAGACCTCAGGGACAGGTGATCTAATAAATCAAACAATCGGAATTGCAATTAGTGTGTTGTTGAAGCTCCCATGGTCCATCTGTACCTATATCAATGTGTGTTATGTGTGCAGTTTAGGCACAAACACTACATGCACCACAGGGGAAACATCCTCTGACAGGCTTGAGGTCCCACAGAATGTTTTGCTGTTCGGTTGATGTGATCCGGGGTCTCGTATGCATCAGTTTAGCTTTTAAATTGGCGCTCCGTTTAAAGGCGAACATCGGTTCGGGCAGTGAGCATGATCCTTTATTCAAAATTTTCTAGTTCTTAATAATGGATCTCTGGACCTAGCTTTTTTGGCGGACTCCTTCATCAGGGTCCGTGGGTATTGCCAGTCCAACAACTGACATTCCAAAGACTTTGCATGGCTTTAACATTTTTCAACATTTTGTACATTTACATCTCAGGCGTAAAAATTGGCCATATGGCAAATTGTCTCTGAGGGACTTAGGACGGTAACTCGAATAAGACAACAAAGAGTTCTTGGCCATAGGCTTCTTGCAGAGATCAGTTTCCAATGCTCCTTGTGAGACATAGATCAGTAGGCCTAAAAAAGGCAGGCTCTCTCGATTATATTCACTGGTAAAATTCATATAATGCAAGTGTTATGCCTTAAATGTAAATTGGTTATTTCTCCTGTTGTGTTGTGCCATATCACCAGAATATAGTCGATATACTGCTTCCAGAACTGAATGTGGGACCAAAAAGGATTTGTCGGAGTCAGGATCGTCACTGTCTCAATAGAATGGACATAGAGGTTCGCCAGACTAGGGTCGAATGTACTGCCCATCGACGTCCCAATGACACAGTGGAGGTGACGAACAGTAGTTGATGGTGTTCTACCACCTCTGTTATCAGGATCCTGTTTTCCTGCGGACTGAACCGCGTCTTCCTCTTCTTCTTGTCCTTGCCCTTCCCTGACTCCGAGGTCCCAGGCTGGTCCTCCGGGGGGCTTGTGGGGTTCTGGTTGTCCTCTGTACTTGCTCCGGCTACCTCCATTGTGCTTGGCTGTTGTTTGGCTTTTGTTTGTACATTTTTTTTAAACTTTTATAATGCATTTTCCCGCTACTATTTTCATGTTCGTGTTTCGCGTTTTTGCGGCGTTGTGTTGATTTTAATGTAATCATTTGATGCATTATCGTGGAACTATCGCATGGTACCGCCATGTTGAGAATACCACATTGACACAGCGTTATTTTCCCACGATAGACTGCGATGTGAAGAGTTGTGTTAAGCTAATTTTGCGGTAATTATCACACGTTCTTAAGAATATCCCCCTTAGTATCCAACAGCTACTGGTCCAACTCTAAAAGATAATTACTCAGGATGTGCTCTTGCATAAATAAATATGTAGCTCATCATAAGAACTCACCTGCTCGATGTCACACAGATGCAATAAATAAAATAAAGCTGTGCTCAATCACTGGTTTGGTATCATGAAGCAGTCAGGTTTACATCAAAATCAATGTGGAAAGTATTTAAGCAGTACTTATACAGTATAAAAAGTCACACAAAACAAAATTAAATGTCACAACCAATTTTCAAACAAAAATACAGGGTTTATGGGTGAACTAAAACCAAAACAACACAACTCTAATGAGGTGAACCGGAGATATTAATTTTTAAAGATTTAAATATAAACAGTGCCAAAAAGCCCAAATGACCATTGACGCACATAGGCGCATTTTGAAGCTGAAAGTAATAGAGCATTGGATACAAGTTGATTGGCACTGGGGAAAATTTGGAAGTCAAAAAGTTCAAAAACATTTTTACGTCCTAACGCAGAAGGGGACTTTGGAACTTTAATTTAAGCCATGTTTTTTCAGAAGTGCTGGGAGCCTTGACCGGGACAAAGCTGAAATCCAATCAGACATCATTGAACTGCCGGCCATATACTTTTTCCCACAGGTCCCTTTAAAGCTCTAGAGTTCTGAAGGAAAAGTTTTTCAAAGTTTTCAAACTCTCTTCTGGTGCACAAACAACCGCAGCAGTACACTTCTCAGGCCAGCAGAACTTCAGAGGAGAGCATTTAGAGACTCTCTGGGTGTCAGGCAGATGCCCATAGCAAAGTCCACACCAGGTCCAGTTGTCACTAGTCAGCAAGGTACTTCCAAATAAAGACCTCCTACATCTTGTTATATTCCTGTAGCTATACAGGAGATCATCCAGCTGATCCTTGGAGTCCACTTCTTTGTCCTGGATAGAAAAGGGAGCAGGTCCAGTCGTTAAGGTCATCACTCGGGTCACAGATAGCAAGCCCAGTCCTCTTCTGATCTTCTGAAAGTCCACTAAGTATTCTGAGAAGGTGCTTAGGGGTGTCAGAATTATGCCAGACACCAATTAGTAGGTGAGGACAACTTGTGGGCTCTCTCTAACCAATGGACTAAGGGCCTAATTTATGAGGCCCAGCAGCAAGAAAAACTTTCTACCCTAATGTAAAGTATGAGTGGGGCCGTATATCGTAAGAGTTGGAGCCTGGCCATTAACCACTTTGTGAATAAACTACAAGGTTTATAAATGAATTCTCTTACCTACTATAAGCCAGTGAAGCCAAAAAAGAGTGGGAGTAACATGATCTTTCACTGGAAATTTAATAATAATGCTTGCTGCTACATTTTGGATCATTAATTGTGCCTTTGAAAGAGCTAGATAACAGGTATTTGCGTAGTCCATTCGAGATTGAATTAAAGACATCACCACTTGAATTAAAGACATCACCACTTATTTGTGAAGCAAGGAAGGGATGAAAGGGAGAACATTCCTAACCAAAAGTTAGAAAAAATCACATGGTGCAAACGCCCAAAAAGGGGCATGCTTATGGGAGAAGGGATCACATCCGAAAAGCTCATAGAGGGTCAAGCAGCTGGGAGGAGAAGTCCTGTGATTAAAGAGCTCGTAGAGGGCTCAGTTAATGGGACAATGACTTGCATGATGGAAGAGACTATAGGCGGTTATATATATATGAGAACACAAATTCGGAGATCCCAAAGAGGGCCCAACCACTGGTAGAATGAATCATGAGGTTGAGAAACAGTTAGTGGGTTCTGATTATGGAAGGTCATGCCTGGAAGAGAAAGAATCACATCGAAAGAACCATAAAAAGATTTTTAAAATCTTTATAAAAGTATGGTTTGAGAAAAACAAATCATGGATTGATGAAGCTGGTAATGCTCATTATCATGTAGTGGTTGGCAACTCGGGAAAAGGATGTTTAATGTTCTCAACATGAATGGCCCTGCCTAAGGGCACCACAGAAACACCACCACTGATCAAGGTTTTTGGGTACCAACTGCTGGCAGCTTCTATCAATAATTCACTGGTAGACTGGTTTAGTAAATGCAGAAAAGGTTCATAGTTTAAAGAAGACAGATATGGATATAGCACCCAATTACCTCATATGCAGCTTATGACTGTTTTCAACTGTTGTCTGACTTTCTAAGACCCAGTTAGATAAAGTGACGTTCTCAGGACCAATGGGACAGCTTAGAGCAGGGATGTCCAATGTATGTCCAAGAGGGCCAAATGTATGGTAGATTTTCAGGACATCAAATAAAATACATTTACATATGATGAGTCTACCTGAAACTCATCTAAATATTCTGTGATTTTCCTGAAAATATGGCATGTTACTGGGCTTTTGTATCCGACGTTGTGCGCCCCTCATGAAAATAAGTTGTCTATTAGGAAATAACCATAATGCTTGCTTGAACCATGACAGCTCTGTATGGTCTAGAGATGGACAACAGAACAGCTACCATGACAATCGGGTTATTTGAAACTCATTCTAGAAGTACCAAACACACAGAAATAAATAATTCTGTGCATGAGACTGCCTCCCTGCTTAGGTATAATGGCCAGTGAGTTTAATACATTCTTCTGCGACTTAAAGTGATCTGCAGATCAGTAATATGAATCTTAACAGTGGTGCCTTAAAAAGCAAGACAGTGGGCCAGATTTGGATGTTGGGCAGAAAGGCATGTGACAGTCTGTCTGAGGCTTTCCGCCGGACACGGAGGGTTTCCCTCTGACTGCCGTATTTTGATGACGATGGTCAGAAGAAACCTGCGGGGGATTGTAATCCCTTGAATGATGGCAGAGCCAGGGTCGACTCCGCTATTGGGATTACAATGTTGGTTTCTGAGAACCTTTCTATGTCTGCCTTTCCGACATGGAAAGGCTGTCGGAAAGTGACTTTGGGTGCCCTTAGCAGGGCCCCCATCTCCCCTGGACCTCCATATTGTGCCTGCCACACGGTGGAGGGATGTTGCAAACAGGGACGTTCCAAACCACAACAGACGTCTGCCCGACATTGTAATGATGCCCAGTGTGTTTCTAACCACTATGCATTGTGCATGGGAACCACTCAGGGTTCCAATGAAAAAACTGTGAATTGTACGTTATAGAACTTTTCTCCTCTTGACTTCTCAGCCATTGCATGGTTCTTTGTGCTATATAATTACCATAAGTAGGCGCAGTGTTTTCAAAGCTTTGTGATATGTATATGATTACAGTGTCCTCCTAAGGACAATCCGTAGCCACCCAAAGCAGTGCTCCACATCACAGCAAAATTAAAAGCAAGGCAAATTGTTTCCTTTAGACTAATGTGTGTGTGGAATCTAAACCGGTGAAACCAAAATCCTCCCAAATAGGTTTGTAGCGAGAACGTCAAAATTAAACAAGCTGCTGCTGGCCAATGAAAAGGAAAGAAATAGGAATAATGAAGAAGCAAACCAATGGTTAATAATGGATGGGTTCAAAGTCCTCTTGACATTTTATCTAGATAGCAAAAGACTTGAATAGCGACAATACATGCGCTGTCCCAGGCGAGACCTAAAAAGGGCTTTATTCTAATGCAGAGGCCAAATGAGTTTCATGGGTGTATATTTTTGTCTTCCAAGCACCACTGCTGATATTGTTAGAAAACCACTTGACAGTATCTTAGTGCAGCTCCACCCACTTGTTGACAACACCATCAGCCTTGCCTTGCCCAGAGTTGCATGGAAGCAGAAGGTGTACTCCCAGATATATGAGCCCCTTCAATGCCTGTCTCCTTCCTCTTAGACCTCTCCAATACCTGCTTTTTAGGAGTATGTTGCTGTGCTGCATTACGTGGAAGGGAGAGAACAGGGCAGCACTCTATCTACTCAGATTTAGTGCTGCTTCTCTCTTCTCAATCACAGCTCATTTTAGGCTTCCTGTACCAAGCAAATGCCTTTGCACCACAGTGCAAAGATGTGTGTGTGTGCAGTCTAGCATACATTTTCTACCCTTCCAGTACAAAATACTGTACACAATTTTTTTTTTAAGCTTTGCCCTTTAGGAAAGTAGGATCTGCTTCTTATGGTTACCCCCACTTTTTGCTGATGTATCACTGTTTTAGAACTAGTCTGACTGAATCCTGCTATCCAGGGCCCCAGTCTATCTGCTTTCTCCCTTAAATTGCTATGTATGTACTTTACGTACACTCCGGATTGGATACTGGGGTACCCTTCTCAGTCCCTAATATATGGTACACCATGTACCCAGGGCATAAGTACCCCAGAGGCCTCCCATGGGCAGCAGCATATATTCTACCACCCATGAGAGGACATTCAAAATGACACGACAGGCCTGCTACAGCAGACTGTGTAAACTGGTGCTTGCACCATTTACTTAAGATGTAGGTTCACTATATCTATATAAATCACTGCACCTAAAAACCTATTAGTCACCTCTATGGCAGGCCTTATCAATCCTAAAGCGTTACAACAAACAAATGATGGACGGAATGCTGACAATGCATACATTCTCCCCCAGTCAAGAGATCTGGGTTAAATCCATCGTTCTTTTGCCCACTACACCACCCCAGTTTAGACATGGCCATATGCAAATCAGTCTTGACCCTGTGCCTCATGGGAACAGTCCAGCCCGAACTGCCAAGCCATGTCTTCCCTGGACCGGAATCAAGCATCCTAGGACCGGTTTCTGGCTATCAGCCGTCATCAGCCAGGATAGCTTGACTCCAGTGGCGTAGTGAGCACGGGTCCCACGTCTGGGAATACCCATCCCACTTAGGGCGAAAAGCGTTACAACAAACAAATGATGGACGGAATGCTGACAATGCATACATTCTCCCCCAGTCAAGAGATCTGGGTTAAATCCATCGTTCTTTTGCCCACTACACCACCCCAGTTTAGACATGGCCATATGCAAATCAGTCTTGACCCTGTGCCTCATGGGAACAGTCCAGCCCGAACTGCCAAGCCATGTCTTCCCTGGACCGGAATCAAGCATCCTAGGACCGGTTTCTGGCTATCAGCCGTCATCAGCCAGGATAGCTTGACTCCAGTGGCGTAGTGAGCACGGGTCCCACGTCTGGGAATACCCATCCCACTTAGGGCGAAAAGCGTTACAACAAACAAATGATGGACGGAATGCTGACAATGCATACATTCTCCCCCAGTCAAGAGATCTGGGTTAAATCCATCGTTCTTTTGCCCACTACACCACCCCAGTTTAGACATGGCCATATGCAAATCAGTCTTGACCCTGTGCCTCATGGGAACAGTCCAGCCCGAACTGCCAAGCCATGTCTTCCCTGGACCGGAATCAAGCATCCTAGGACCGGTTTCTGGCTATCAGCCGTCATCAGCCAGGATAGCTTGACTCCAGTGGCGTAGTGAGCACGGGTCCCACGTCTGGGAATACCCATCCCACTTAGGGCGAAAAGCGTTACAACAAACAAATGATGGACGGAATGCTGACAATGCATACATTCTCCCCCAGTCAAGAGATCTGGGTTAAATCCATTGTTCTTTTGCCCACTACACCACCCCAGTTTAAATATGGCCATATGCAAATCAGTCTTGATGCAAATCAGTCTTGACCCTGTGCCTCATGGGAACAGTCCAGCCCGAACTGCCAAGCCATGTCTTCCCTGGACCGGAATCAAGCATCCTAGGACCGGTTTCTGGCTATCAGCCGTCATCAGCCAGGATAGCTTGACTCCAGTGGCGTAGTGAGCACGGGTCCCACGTCTGGGAATACCCATCCCACTTAGGGCGAAAAGCGTTACAACAAACAAATGATGGACGGAATGCTGACAATGCAGACATTCTCCCCCAGTCAAGAGATCTGGGTTAAATCCATCGTTCTTTTGCCCACTACACCACCCCAGTTTAGACATGGCCATATGCAAATCAGTCTTGACCCTGTGCCTCATGGGAACAGTCCAGCCCGAACTGCCAAGCCATGTCTTCCCTGGACCGGAATCAAGCATCCTAGGACCGGTTTCTGGCTATCAGCCGTCATCAGCCAGGATAGCTTGACTCCAGTGGCGTAGTGAGCACGGGTCCCACGTCTGGGAATACCCATCCCACTTAGGGCGAAAAGCGTTACAACAAACAAATGATGGACGGAATGCTGACAATGCATACATTCTCCCCCAGTCAAGAGATCTGGGTTAAATCCATCGTTCTTTTGCCCACTACACCACCCCAGTTTAGACATGGCCATATGCAAATCAGTCTTGACCCTGTGCCTCATGGGAACAGTCCAGCCCGAACTGCCAAGCCATGTCTTCCCTGGACCGGAATCAAGCAACCTAGGACCAGTTTCTGGCTATCAGCCGTCATCAGCCAGGATAGCTTGACTCCAGTGGCGTAGTGAGCACGGGTCCCACGTCTGGGAATACCCATCCCACTTAGGGCGAAAAGCGTTACAACAAACAAATGATGGACGGAATGCTGACAATGCATACATTCTCCCCCAGTCAAGAGATCTGGGTTAAATCCATCGTTCTTTTGCCCACTACACCACCCCAGTTTAGATATGGCCATATGCAAATCAGTCTTGATGCAAATCAGTCTTGACCCTGTGCCTCATGGGAACAGTCCAGCCCGAACTGCCAAGCCATGTCTTCCCTGGACCGGAATCAAGCATCCTAGGACCGGTTTCTGGCTATCAGCCGTCATCAGCCAGGATAGCTTGACTCCAGTGGCGTAGTGAGCACGGGTCCCACGTCTGGGAATACCCATCCCACTTAGGGCGAAAAGCGTTACAACAAACAAATGATGGACGGAATGCTGACAATGCAGACATTCTCCCCCAGTCAAGAGATCTGGGTTAAATCCATCGTTCTTTTGCCCACTACACCACCCCAGTTTAGACATGGCCATATGCAAATCAGTCTTGACCCTGTGCCTCATGGGAACAGTCCAGCCCGAACTGCCAAGCCATGTCTTCCCTGGACCGGAATCAAGCATCCTAGGACCGGTTTCTGGCTATCAGCCATCATCAGCCAGGATAGCTTGACTCCAGTGGCGTAGTGAGCACGGGTCCCACGTCTGGGAATACCCATCCCACTTAGGGCGAAAAGCGTTACAACAAACAAATGATGGACGGAATGCTGACAATGCATACATTCTCCCCCAGTCAAGAGATCTGGGTTAAATCCATCGTTCTTTTGCCCACTACACCACCCCAGTTTAGACATGGCCATATGCAAATCAGTCTTGACCCTGTGCCTCATGGGAACAGTCCAGCTCGAACTGCCAAGCCATGTCTTCCCTGGACCGGAATCAAGCATCCTAGGACCGGTTTCTGGCTATCAGCCGTCATCAGCCAGGATAGCTTGACTCCAGTGGCGTAGTGAGCACGGGTCCCACGTCTGGGAATACCCATCCCACTTAGGGCGAAAAGCGTTACAACAAACAAATGATGGACGGAATGCTGACAATGCATACATTCTCCCCCAGTCAAGAGATCTGGGTTAAATCCATCGTTCTTTTGCCCACTACACCACCCCAGTTTAGACATGGCCATATGCAAATCAGTCTTGACCCTGTGCCTCATGGGAACAGTCCAGCCCGAACTGCCAAGCCATGTCTTCCCTGGACCGGAATCAAGCATCCTAGGACCGGTTTCTGGCTATCAGCCGTCATCAGCCAGGATAGCTTGACTCCAGTGGCGTAGTGAGCACGGGTCCCACGTCTGGGAATACCCATCCCACTTAGGGCGAAAAGCGTTACAACAAACAAATGATGGACGGAATGCTGACAATGCAGACATTCTCCCCCAGTCAAGAGATCTGGGTTAAATCCATCGTTCTTTTGCCCACTACACCACCCCAGTTAAGACATGGCCATATGCAAATCAGTCTTGACCCTGTGCCTCATGGGAACAGTCCAGCCCGAACTGCCAAGCCATGTCTTCCCTGGACCGGAATCAAGCATCCTAGGACCGGTTTCTGGCTATCAGCCGTCATCAGCCAGGATAGCTTGACTCCAGTGGCATAGTGAGCACGGGTCCCACGTCTGGGAATACCCATCCCACTTAGGGCGAAAAGCGTTACAACAAACAAATGATGGACGGAATGCTGACAATGCATACATTCTCCCCCAGTCAAGAGATCTGGGTTAAATCCATCGTTCTTTTGCCCACTACACCACCCCAGTTTAGACATGGCCATATGCAAATCAGTCTTGACCCTGTGCCTCATGGGAACAGTCCAGCCCGAACTGCCAAGCCATGTCTTCCCTGGACCGGAATCAAGCATCCTAGGACCGGTTTCTGGCTATCAGCCGTCATCAGCCAGGATTTAGGCCCAGATCTCTGTACTGGGGTGAATGTATGACATTGTTCTGCATTCTGTCCATCAATTGTTGTTTTTGCATTTGTCACCCCGAGTGGGAAGGGTATGCTCAGACGTGAGTCCCTTGCTCTCCATGCCACTGGAATCAAGCTATCCTGGCTGACGAGGGCTGAAAGCCCGAAACCGGTCCTAGGATGCTTGTTTCCAGTCCAGGGAGGACCTGGCTTGGCAGTTCGGGCTGGACTGTTCCCATGGGGCACAGGGTCAAGACTGATTTGCATATGGCTGGGTTCAAACTGGAATGGCATGGTCAGCAAAAAAACGATGGATTTAGGCCCAGATCTCTGTACTGGGGTGAATGTATGACATTGTTCTGCATTCTGTCCATCAATTGTTGTTTTTGCATTTGTCACCCCGAGTGGGAAGGGTATGCTCAGACGTGAGTCCCTTGCTCTCCATGCCACTGGAATCAAGCTATCCTGGCTGACGAGGGCTGAAAGCCCGAAACCGGTCCTAGGATGCTTGTTTCCAGTCCAGGGAGGACCTGGCTTGGCAGTTCGGGCTGGACTGTTCCCATGGGGCACAGGGTCAAGACTGATTTGCATATGGCTGGGTTCAAACTGGAATGGCATGGTGAGCAAAAAAACGATGGATTTAGGCCCAGATCTCTGTACTGGGGTGAATATATGACATTGTTCTGCATTCTGTCCATCAATTGTTGTTTTTGCATTTATCAATCCTAAAGGCAGGGTGCTAGGTTTTACGTGAGGGTGTGCCCCTGCATGAACAGAGCCCCTCTGCAGCCTTGGAACCATTCTCCGGGTTGTCTGTGATGCAGCCAGACAAATAGGCCTAAGTGCATTATAACCTCGTAGTAAATGCTAACTTTAATACGGCTGCTTAAAAACATGTCATGTTTGGTGTCAAACACCTTGGAATCATACCTCCACACCAGTATCTGGCTACAGGACTTTAGATTTTACCTGGACAAGATTTTGCTAAGAAGAAACCAAGTACTTCGACTGCCTGCACACGAGTGCACGACAGAAGAATCTCCCTTGGAGTAAAGGAGTTACTCCCCTGCAGTAGCAGGCACCTAAGCGCATCTGACTGGCTTGATTCTCCAGAGCTCCTGTCGACTATGAAGATTTCCGCAACACAGGAGGTTGGTTCCCGAAGGTCCCCGAGGTAGATCTGACCTCTCAGCGATTCTGAGACCAGTATCCCTCTTGGGGACCGGGCAACCCGAACCCCTGTGCACCGCGTACATTTGCAAGTGCATATGTTCGTTGGCAATTCCCGAGCTTGTGCATTGGACTCCATGTAGTCCTGACCCCGAGCAGTATTTGTACTGAAGATATCTGGCCTCCACTCATCGAGTGCTCTGTGGGCTGGTGCTTTGTAAACTTGCTTGAGGTCTCCGCGCAATCCCTGGTCCGTTGGCCTGTGGGTCCCAGCAAGGGTCACCTTGTTTGTTCTTGGGCTTACGTGGTTGCTCCAGGCGAGCCCTGACTCTCCATTGTTTGGGGAGTCCCCTTGACCTTGCTGGTCGACACCGTAACCTGTTTACTCTGACCACGCGGGGTTCATTTGCCAAGGCTTGTTGGTGCTCCAGCCGGACACCGACCCCTCAGCACTCGACATCCTTCATGGGACAGCTCAACTCCAGTTCTTGGTCCTCCTCAACATTACCTGGTCCCCGTGTCAAGCATCTCTTCTTCGCACCTGAAGCACCCGACATCAGTGGGCATTCGACTACCGAGCCCCTGGTCACCTGTCGTGACCCAGACTCTGTCCCTTCTGCTTTCAGGTTCCTCCCACCAAAAATCCAGTCTTGGATTCCACCAGACACTCTTCGCCTTCCTGGCAGCAGTACTTCTTTGCAGCTCTCCATTGAAAACGACAAAGGTTTCCGACACCACTTGACCCCAATGCATCCGGCTCCTCTGGGATAGGTAACACAGGTACTTCAGTACTCACTGGTGGATTGGCTCTAGAACCTCCTCTGTTCCAAAGGGTCTGCTTGAAGTCCTCGTAGAAGTGTCCTTAAACTTTAACTTTGCAACCGCGACTTTCCCATAGAGTTGTGCGGAGCACGCGGTTGTGTTTCCTCACTGCACCTGTCCTCCGTGGGCTCCCTGTGTCACTCCTCTGGGTTGTTCCTTGGGGTTCCAGTGATCCTACATGCTATAGGCACTGTGTCTATTGAAGTCGTGATTGTTATACCATTTTATTAGTATATGTTAGGTCTC
Organism: Triturus cristatus; assembly: GCF_964204655.1. Lineage (NCBI taxonomy): Eukaryota > Metazoa > Chordata > Amphibia > Caudata > Salamandridae > Triturus > Triturus cristatus. The sequence goes on from NC_140589.1 coordinate 968,372,730, forward strand.
CCCCTGGAGCCTGCTGTGTATTGTGCTACTTACAAATGTTCTATTGTTACAGTATTGTGTGCTTTATGTTCTAATCTCGTTTAGAGATTAGTAGAGATTGTTATATTAATAAATACATCTTTTTATATAACTACTGTGTGGTTCTCCTTTCATTTGGTCATTCAGGAGGTGATGTTCTGGTAAAACAAGCTGCTTTACATTCCTTCAAGATTAAGCCTGAAGGCTGCTCTCCATAGCTACCAATAGGATAGCTTTCAAAAAGGTTATTTTTGACCTCATACATCATAAGGGTCGTGTGGACTGGTACAAGGTGCCCACTTTAATTAGTGGACAGCATATACCAACCCACCTTCTCACATGCCCACATTGCATTTGTGCTGTACCATGCAGCAAACATGCAAAGTTTGAAAAATTTGGAGAAAACAAAATCTCTTTCTTTGTGCCTGCCTTTAGAAGGCATGATTTTTGGCATAAAGATCTGTCTACAAATATTAGTAGATAGACCTTTGCCTCAAAAACCATGGGTGGTAGCTTGGGAACACCCATGTACCACCCTTGACGAAAAGTAATACAAAGCAGCGTATAGAGCCTTACTTCTACGCAACTTTAAAGCACCCATTAAGTTGTGGTCTGGAAGGTAACTATCAAATCAGGGCTTTGTGCTGGTTTTCTTCCCTTTTGGTGATTTTGCACTGGTGCAAAGTATTGATGAATCTGCCCTTTAGTTTCATGCTGAGAATATCACTCATTTGTATGCAAGACTATTTAGTACGTAAGCGGCGGCAGGAGGTGGTTGATTCTGCAGGAGTGCATATCTCAAGTGACACTTAATTGAAGGGCTTCACCTTCAAAACCAGTCAACCAGTGACCAGCTGTCTGTGACACTCCGAACATTTCACCAATTTTATGGAATCCAAATTGACCAGGTTGGACAATCTTCTCTGTTTCACATGTTCTCGTTGCCAATTTGACGGGTTGAGTGTGTATAATGACCAGTGGTGTGTCATCATCCTGTCCCACACCTGTGTAATCATCTATCAGTGCTGTGTTATCTCCATCAAGATTTCAGTGATCTCTGCTCAGTGCTGTGTGATTTTAGGCCAGCGCTTGATGATACTTTGGCCCAGTCCTCTGTGCTCTTGCAGCAGAGCTTAGGGATCTGCTTTCTGCGATCGTGAGATGGCGCACTGTTGACTTGGCTCAATGCCTTGCAATAATGGCCCTGGGTTGTGTCATACTGGACATGGGAAGGGGATTCTCTACCATCAATGTGTGATTTTGGCCAATCTGCACCTTATAGTGGGTCAGCAGTGTGTAGCATTAGCCCGCCTGTTTTACATTTCTTCGGGGAAGAGTGTTGCTGACCCAGCTCAGTATGTTCTTGGGATCACGCCTGCGTGATTTGCAGTGGCGGCTCCGCTGCTAAGGTGGAGGAGCGTTGTTCCACTGCTCACGGAGCAGTGTAAAAGAAAAAAAGAAAATGGTAATAACAAAAGTTATTATCATTTTATTCGTAGAATCCACCAGGAGGTTTGGGTGGGGCAGGCCGGGCTCCTGTGACAAGGGAGGAGGCGTGGTTGCTGCACTCTAAAGTGCGCATGATGGTTTGCCCCCCCCCCCGTCTTGGCCTGGCCAGACCGTAATGCACACTTTGCATGTTCTCCACCCAGGCTATATTGCAGGCTGGGTGGATAGTATGCCCAGGCTCCCATTCCAATCTGAGCGCCGAACCACTGTGCTTAGACCAATCACAACGCTGCATTGCAGCATTGTGATTGGCTCAGGGGAACCTGTGTGCTTCCTACTTCCTGCCAGAGTGGAGGGACGACGTGGGAGAGAAGGAGAGACGTAGCGATCAGGTGAGTGAATTTCTTTTTTTTTTTAAACCTCCTAACCCCCCGTCTCCCTGCAACACTATCTCCTTGCTGCCCTGCCACCTCCGTACTGTACCGGCCGCCACTTGTGATATGTCAGTACTGTTTATAGAACTGCATCTGTGCAGGAGAAGCACTGTCTACTGACATGTAGCAGTACTGGGCTAGCATTATGTAGTGCTTAATTGGAACCGGTGTTTGCCGGTGGGGGCCAATGTCACTTAGTTTTGGAGACAGGTACTTATTTTTTTTCATCAGATGTTTCCGGAAAGCAAGAAAGAGAAGAACACAAAACCTGAAAGAAGAGGAAGAGAGAACGGAAAAAACTGCCACATATAGTGAAAGCTGGAGCCTGCAAGAGTGAGATAAATGGAAGGTAATGTCTGGTGGGGGATCAATGAGGTCTGAGGTGGATCCAACATTACGCCAATTTTTAATAGGACCGCCTGGATTAGAACTTTGGGTCCCGGCAGTCATTTTTTTACAAATTAACCACTGGCATTATGCACTGAGAAGTGATTGCACCATCCCTCTGAAGGTAAATCTGTCCTGCTAAGAGATGCCCATGCTACGTTTCACACATGGTATGCCTAAGAGAAGACTGTGTGAACTATTGTATACTTAACAAAGAAGGAAATAGTTGTAACATTGGACGAGTGAATGTTTGCCATTACTCTCAACTCTGTGAGAAAAGTACATAAACATGGGCTATGCCAATCTAAATATACTTATTTAGAGTTTGGTGTGCCAACATCTTGAAAATGCTTTAACGATTATAAAGCAAGACATCCTAGAACTGTCCATGTTTACTGTGATTTGCTTCCACACACTCGGGTTTGTGGTCTGTTTATTGTTCATGCTGTAAATATCCGCTACAGAAAAAAAAAAAACCACGGGCATATTATCAAGCACGGCGTTAAAATTATCGCCACTTTAGCGGCAGAAAACTGCCGCTAAAGCGGCGATAATGGGCTTGATAATATGCCGCAGAGAATTCCAATAGAAGCTCTTGTTGACACCAGAACATGGGCTTCTATGGGAATTCTCTTCGGCATATTATCAAGCCCATTTCGTCGCTTTAGCAAGCGGCGATAATTCTAACGCCGTTTCTTGATAATATGCCCCTAATACCTTAAAATATGTGAGAAAAAAACTTGTAAACTCACTTAAAATATGTGAAAAAAGCTTGTAAACTCAAGAGGGACCTTCTTTCAATTCTCTCGAGTGTGTATTTTACCTGCAACACTCAGGGGCATATTATCAAGAAACTGCGTTAAAATTATCGCCGCTTTAGCGGCAGAAAACTGCCGCTAAAGCGGCGATAATGGGCTTGATAATATGCCGCAGAGAATTCCCATAGAAGCCCATGTTGACACCAGAACATGGGCTTCTATGGGAATTCTCTTCGGCATATTATCAAGCCCATTTCGTCGCTTTAGCAAGCGGCGATAATTCTAACGCCGTTTCTTGATAATATGCCCCTAATACCTTAAAATATGTGAGAAAAAAACTTGTAAACTCACTTAAAATATGTGAAAAAAGCTTGTAAACTCAAGAGGGACCTTCTTTCAGTTCTCTCGAGTGTGTATTTTACCTGCAACACTCAGGGGCATATTATCAAGAAACTGCGTTAAAATTATCGCTGCCGCTAAGGCTGCGATAATGGGCTTGATAATATGCCCTTGAGAATTCCCATAGAAGCCCATGTTCTGGTGTCAACATGGGCTTCTACGGGAATTCTCTGCGGCATATTATCAAGCCCACTATCGCCGCTTTAGCGGCAGTTTTCTGCCGCTAAAGCGGCGATAATTTTAACGCCATGCTTGATAATATGCCCCTCTGTCTTTCCAGCTGTCCATTTTTTCATCGGCAATACTCTTCTACAAAACCCTTCTGTTAGTCAGCCAAATATAAACACATCTTCTCATATGTAATTTGTATACGTACATGTGCTACGTTCTCTGACAATTTCTACCACCCAAAAAAACAAGTACATGTTTGATGCCCATCAACTTCCTGTTTGTAGATAATGATTGTAAAAATACGTGGATAATTGACTGGACTGTGAACACTTTTTGAGTACTGCCTAGTTTACTCAACATATAACCGAGCTAGAGAAAAGGCACAGTTATTAATCTGAGATGCACACGACACGCCCATTGCAACCCCTGAGCGAGTTGTGGAAAGCGAGTCCCGCATTAGTACTCGTTCACCACTTCTCAGATGTTGTTTTTCCTCTGACGGAGATTTAGGGGCTTCTTGGGTGTCCACTATAAGATCAAAGGGGACGCTCCGGCGTGAGAACTGGTTAGTGGTCAGACACATAACTCACGGATTTATTACTGAGGTCGGTTCCCATGGTCGTCAGTGGGCAGTGGGCTCTGGGTGTCCTATGTGCATTCTCTCCAGAGCACATTCTGCCACAAAAAGATTTCATGGCCCTCTGGTGATTTACTAATGGGAATCTTTCTTTCGGTTTTACAAGGCCTCGGAAAGGTCACTCGCCTGCGAGTGTCACAGGAGGCTCGGCACAGGCAGGGCGGCAGCCCATCGCTCGGCCAGTGAGTTTGGGGAGTGAGAGCTTTTCCCAACAATCACACTGGTTAAAATACATTACAGGAGAAGCAGGCCAGGGGCTTAAGGAGCAGTAGGAACGGAGAGGAGCTAAAACTCAATTTATTGTAAATTAACCCATTTTAAAACCTTTAATTCAGAGACGAGAGTGTGTGTGATTGTCTCTGCTTTAGTCTGCTTGTGTATGAAAAAAACCCACATCCGACAAACACCTCACGATACCAGACTGAAAGCACCTGCACTCAACTAATTACTAAAGAATACATTTAAATGGGGTGTATTGCTTAATTTGAGCCTGTGCATTCCGGTGCTGAGCACCTGCACTTAATTGGTTTCTGGTGCTAGGCACCGGCACCTAATTGTCAACACCATACTTAAAACAGTCCACCACATGGTGGCGCTGCTCATCTAATTCAGAGATGAGCAGAACAATGGTTGTTTAGGAATACAATATAGTTAAATTTGCTAATACCTGCCTCCCCAGCCATTCCTTTAGCTTTGGTGACCTGGAATAATCTGAACTGTCGCATTTACATCCAAGAGAGATGGTTAGTTGTTGTTTTGGCAGCGATGACAAGGGCGATGGATGGTGCAAGCTGCAGCGGCATCCTGATCAGAGCCCTGGCAATTAATATTTTACAAATTAAGCACTGCCAGGTGGTAGTGAGAGATTCCCCTTAAAAGTGCAGGCGGATCCCCACCTGCACTGTGAAAACACAGTGCAGGCCCTGGGGGCAGCAAGAGTTCGCGGTTGCCCTGGGGGCAGCGCATTCATCATAATACAGGCGCACTTTCATTGCTTGCGCTGAGCGCTTCTTTTAAAATGTGCTCCCGTTGCAAACAATGAAAATGCGCCTTTTGTGTAATATGGCCCCTGGTGTACATCGACAGGTTTGACCTGCTAATATGTGCGAGGGGTAAATTGTGAGGGGGCGGAAGTTATCGTATGCAGTAATCTGACCCTCTTGTAATGGTGAGCGAGCCTTGCGTTTGCGCAGGGGTAATTAATTACTGGTGCATTCTGTTCGAGGACTGAGTAGCGTTGATTAAAAATTCAGAGCTGGCTGCAGGAGTCACACCTGGAAAGGGACAATTTCACAGCTATGTCAGGAAATTCTGTGTAGTCCGCAGTTTGAACCTGGAAGTGCACGACTGAACCGGTCTTGTTTCGAGGTCGAAGGAGTACAACTCCGTGTGTAATCATCATATGGTATCAGCACATGGGGACAATTTAATTGGTAAATAATTACAACAGACAGGCTCTACACATTGCAGTAGCCGAAAATTAATTTCAGAAACATACAGCTGGAATTTAACTGTAAAATAAAAGCCTTTTTTCACGCAGAGTGCCAAAAACATGACCATCTTGTAACACAAGACAAACAGTACTCTTTAAAGGGATTTCTGTGTGTAGCATGATGAGCAAAGTTCAAGCTCATGCGAAGACCTTTGGTCCAATCTAGGAAAAACACAATGGAATATGGGGTTACAAAATCCTCAGGTGAAATTTACAGCAAATAAAATGTGAAGCTGCCAAATTAATTACATTATTCAGGAAACTCTAAAACAAATTGTCACAGGGTTTTCTAAAAAAACAAATACATAAGAAAAAATGTGTATGCATTCTTTATACACTTATTCAACACGTACACTACTGCATTGCCATATTGTTGTACACTGCCCTATAATGCTGTAGTATTAAGATGATTTACAGATTTTACTAGGGTTAAAACAAAGACAGAGTGGGACCGATTCACAAAGCCATTTCTGTATGCACGTTCAATGTACACACGTAAAAGACTTGATTTACGTATGCAAATTTTAGGTTTTTATTCACAAAACTCTTAAATCTATTTACTCCAACAGAATGCTATACCGGTGTGGTGCAGAAAGTCTGCTCACATCAACATACTTTTTGAATTTTTGCGGTTCATAACATTTTTCATAGCCACTCGCACCATCAAAATTTATACATTTACTCTTGAAAGGGGCGGGTGTAAATCTTTTTCCAGGGTTGGAATGGGCAGGAAACATCCCAGAATTGATGACGGTGAGGGGACATGCACTTCTTCAGGGGATAAAGTGTTTTCTCAATGGAGGAAAATTGTTAGTGGGGGCAGATTTACTTCTGTTAAGCGGTTACAAATGCACAATTGCATCCTATGTGGAGTAACACACATGTAATTGTTTAAGCTTATCACTTCTGCAAAGCTGCAACTGTAGCAGCTTCCCATGAGACTCCAGGAATTCTTACTAGAATTAAAAATTGTAAATGTACATCAAAACATCGGTGTAAACATTGGAGGGGCAGATTTAAATTTTTGGAGAATCAAAAGCTTTAAAATACCTTGTGTGATCTATATTAGACTAAAACCAGTCACATTAAATTAATCACTTCTTAGTTAATACTGACACAATTGCAGATCACAACAAAGTGTATAATGGGCCCTATTCACGAGTTGCACTTTGTAGTATATTTAATAGTACTATAAAAGTAGTCCTCATGTACTACAAAATGCTATTCACAAGGCCACGTGCGGTGACTTTGTCTCTTCTATAATTTCTATGTTGAGTTCATCCGCCGTGAACGTGGAGATCTCTACACAAATAGGTATATGTTTTAGTAATAAATGTGGGATGAACATGGGGAGTGGCTGAGAAATAGGGACTACTTGCTACTAAATGGGAGGTGTATAGGGAAGGTTAAAGAAGGGCTATCAGAGGGGTGTGCAGGCATTTAAGGAGGACATTCTAATACAAACAAAAACCCACAAAAAGTAATCCCATTGGTATTCACAAACGTCACTTCTAAAATTACTACAGTCAAGAAAGATCAAAAACATTTGTAAATATACTCCAGCCCAGTATTGCTGTAAATCCAGCACCACACATGGCCACTCACAGGTACTGCAGCGCACTCTGACAGAAAATAACGGAGGCATAGACTTGATATAACACCCTATTGGATATAATATTAAATAAAATAAATTCAGAATTTTAAAATACACACATCCCTTCACAATATTGTGGCTGTCTGCATTAAGGTCTTAGTATTTTTTGCACACAGATATTTTTTATATATTCTTTTTAAAGCACCCCTTTATGCATGAAAATATTGAAGACTTCCTTTCTTTGACTGGGTGATTTGAGGATACCTATAGATTAGTAATTCTTTTGACTCTTTTAATGGTTAGTGATATTGTTATCTAGCAACCTATGTTGTCCTGTGCAGCCTGTTGCCAATCCAGGTTGCAGTTAGCATATTTGGCTCTGCAAATTCTCCAGTAAACCACTTGTTGCTTTAATGTCATTTTTGGTTTTCTAGATGAGGCTAGTTTAGGTTATCTAGAGTTGATATGTTTTTAGTAGAGGCTGGAAAGTAAACTTTTCTTGGCTATTGAGTTGGATAGTATAGATTTTGTTGCATTGTGCTTTCACTAAATATACACTTTGCTCAAGTTTCTGAAGCTCTTAAGAGAGATGTGGGTATGTCTTGGCTAACAAGGGTTACACATTAGTAAGTTAAAGCAGTCAAGTCAATGAAGAGAAAAGAGTGATCAGACCAGATTTACAGGTGTAGCACCAAGTTTGATTTTTCAAGGTTACGGGTGAACTTGAGTTTTAACATGCATCTGGCTAAATGCATTGGGCAGTTCACTATGTGTACGAAGAAGAGAGTTTATATATTCTGGATGAGCTCCATTACAGGTTTTCAATCTGGCCTGTCAATCCAAAAGTTAAAGCTCCCATGATCACAGTTTTTTTGGCGATAGACTGCTTTTTGTGGTCTATGGGAAGGAAGTCATCAACACATATACTAGATATGTCTCCAAAACATTTCTCAGTTATGTGAAGGAAGACAGTTCGATTCAGCAACAAGGTTGCAGGTGTGTATGGATGTGTTGATCAACATTTTATTTAAGGAATCAGGCAAGCCTACCAGTTTGAGCTGTGTTTTAGAACTGAGGGTCAGCGGGAGAAAATTTGCCTATTGAGAGGTTCAGTTTCAGTGGCACTGCAGGTAGCGAAGACTAAGGAATGGTGTCTGGAGGAAGATGATCCAGGGTGAAATGTTGAGCTTTTTGTCCATCTGAGGGCTATGGGGTAATTGGGAAGGAATGAGTGGGCGTGGTGGCCATATTGCACTGGAGAAGTGAGAGGTAACGAACAAGTTACTTACCTTTGGTGATGCTCTTTCTGGTAGAGACTCTATCTAACCATAGATACCCCACCTTTTGAATATTCCTCCAGGCATTAGACGAACCAAAAAAGTCTTGAGCAGTACCTCTGTGCACTGGCAGGTGGCGCTGGCAGCTCTGCATCAACATTGTTCCACGCACAACGTGATGTTTGTGGGCATGTGCAGATGCCAACCACGCAAGCTGACATCAGTTGATTTCTGACCCGTCTGCACTCACAGGTATGACTTCCTGGATAGGAAGCTAAAGATCAGAATTTCCGCCACTCTCAGCACAACCATGGCGAAGGAGACGCCTTCCTCCATGGCAGGATCATGACGTGACACCAGTCCTATATTTGGGAAGGTAGCTGGACCACTAGCGTCCTGCAGGTCCTCATAAGTATACTCCTGATAGGGCTGGGCAAACTCATCCACAGCCGCCATTGTATGACTACATTCCTATTTGTGTAGGATGTGAACTTGTCTAAGAGGCATGGGGATTGAGTATAAGTTAGATAGGAAACTAAGCAGCGATTGTTCACTAAAAGCAGCTTGCAGCCTTGGTCGAGGTTGGGACAGTGCTGTCTTTGTGTTCAACAGCACTATGGGTTGGTTGGCATTGGTAACAATGGGTCATGTTTCGGCATGAATCAGGTACACAGGTAATGCAGAATGAACCCAGAGGGCTGAGTTGGCACTGAGCACAAACTGCGGGTGGAAGTCCAGGAGGTACACACATGCACCTCAGAGGGAGCCAGCAGCATGCCATAATGCTGCAGCATGACTTCTTGGAAGTCCTCCATCTGCTGCAGTGTTGCCAAAGGCCCTGAAAATTCAGGTTGCTGCAAGACAAGGGTCTGAATTGGCTCCGAGGTGGAGCGACCTGGAGGCACGATGACACCCTCAAGTCTTCTCAGGAGAGCGGGAGTTGCAGGACAAGGCAGAGTCCTGCTTGGTCTTCTTGTGTTTTTCTTGGAGTTACTCAAGAATTTGGACTTTGGCAATGATTTGTCTTGGTACCAGCCTTGGGAGTGGGATCGGGACCTAGCCCCAGAATTTGATCCGTCACAAAGAGCCCATGATTTGTGATATGGTATTGAGTTGACATAGAGAATAGTTAAGTATTGGAGTGTCAAGGAAACGCTGTTTGATATATACAGACCAAACATTAGCTCATCAAAGGCCTCAAAATTCCAAACCTTGACCTGAAAAATGATACTATCCTTGTAAAAATTGACAGTTAGTTTTCTTCAGCCATGAAAGAAATAGGTACATGAATTTAATAGCCATTTTGGATTTTTTAAGATGAGTTTTGACTGGAATACAGGCTACCAACTTTCCAGGTGGTTTGAGAAGAAAAGGAGAATGCATCTGCTGCATTCGGCCTATACTGCATAGTTATCAACTGTTCATCCAGAGTTCTATGCACCTGGGAAAATAACTTGCACTTTCTAAAAGTATTAACCTTCTTTCCCAAAATATCTTAATCTACCTAATCACCTTATAAAATGGGGATCCTTGCTCTCCGCTACCCCTTCTTGCAAAAACAATTCCACAAAATATCCAGTTTCTAAACTTGAGGAACCTGTCTCCACCCGCAGCTGCCAGATAGCCATTGAATGTGTCTTTTACTATTCTGGGAATTACCACGGCCCATGCGTTGAATCCAATTTTTTTGCTCAAACATTATCTAATTGACGGGAGACTTGATGCAGACCACCTTACCGATGATTCATTGTTTATACGTTTTGCCTTTCTCACAGTCTTTAATCATGGACAACCAATGAGAATTGGACTCACCTCTGTTAGCCTGGACACATGCACAGAGTTCAAGCAGCCTCATGACGCACAGCTGTATTTATGGCACACTCCCATGACTGCGTCTGTATTTCTGTCTCTCATGTGGGGGTTCACCCGTCAGCATCGGTAGGCAGTCATGCACTCTTGCTTCTCCAAACCGTGTACACTTCCTACGCTTGTGGGATTGCAAGTTACAAACCAACAGATTGGTACTGCCTCCTACGTGTTCATTTGTTAATTCTTATCTCTTCACTCACTCCTGGTTACCATGCATGAACTTGCATAGCCTGCAACCCCCAACGCTGGTCTTAGTTTTTAAATCTGCTGAAATCATTATGTAAATGTACATATATAGTCACTCTTACTGTGCGTATCCAGGCTAAATTCCAGCTTTTGAAATTCTAGTCTTGCTTATTAACTTATAAATTTTTCACAGCCAGATAAGAGTCATGCTGATGGCTTTGACTCACCCCAGCCCTCACCTGGAATGTCTGGCCGACCTGCAAAGAGGTGCTGCACTCCAGTGACTCCCACATGTAGAACCAGCAGACAACCAAGTAGCCACAAGCATTTGTTTTGCACTGTGCATATCCTATTGCACTCTGCTGTCATCCTAGCCGGCGTGGATTTAAGTGGCTTAAAAACAAAGCTTTCTAGTTGCCCATGCCTAGATCTTCGTATTTCAAAAAATGTGTAGGACCAATGAATTTCATTCCTTTGAAAAGTACGAAATTAGATCAAAAGAATTCTCAACAATGTTAGAATCTAACTGTTCAAGGCATCCCTCAGAACAGAAATGGCTTTGAACTCCATAAAGGCGAACACAAAAACTACAGGCCAAAATCCCACGGAAAGGGTCAAAAAGTAGTTCTTTTAATGAGCGATATGTAAAATATCTTTGCATAGAAAAATGTTATAAAGAAAAACACAAAAACGGAAAAAACTTGGCGACCAGGGTACAGTATTTTTAAAACAAATATTTTAAGGTATTAGGGTTTGCATAATGTTTAACATTCTTATAGCTTTTTTATTGCTCTCTCCACACAGCAGAGAAATCAAGTGCATAACAATACATGCTGTGATTTTGTTAAAAATAAAAAATAAATGCTTCCGGACATACTTGCATACATACAGATGCCTTTATGTGGCAGAGGCACACTTAGACATAAAACACAATGTATGCAACTCAGTCATGGTCATAGATTCGAGGAAGGAGCATGTTGGGAGACCACTTTAACCATCCAACGCATTAAGAACATTAGTTTTGGTTTCAAATTACCCACAAGGTACACAGCTACCCCTATAACCGGAAATCCCTGGTGCCACCAGGAACCTAATTAATATTAACAGTGGCATGAATGTAAGAGACAGGTGAATTAACTGAATTCCCCATATCCAACACAAAACATTTGTGCAAAATTGGTAGTCTAACAAAGTTGGCAGTGGTCCAACGCCTCTTTGAAAGTGGTTACAGCACTGAGGCCTATTAATGCCTTGGTTTATACTATGCAGGGACCAGATTATAAGGAAAGAAACAACATTGCCAAAGGCGACTGGGCTGTGCTGAGATGTTAATCCGGGCACTGATAGGATAATTGAGCAGAGAGGTTCTACAGTGGATTCTGCCCCTTCACAAGTTTGTGCAAAGACAGGGAGGAACCCAAGTAAGAGTGCATTCTCCAGGATACATCTAACTACATCAGCTCCTTTACATCTTTAGCATTGTTTTGTCTGCTGTAGAATTGAACCTTCTTTAACTATAAAGTTTCACAACGAATCAGTAAACTACATTTTCCATTTGGAAGTGTAGAAAGAGGTGGCCCTGAACTTGGCGCGACAGCTGATGACCATCACCAAGTGAAGCTTTGCATAGTGAAACAAGTTGCCCTTTTTCAAAATTTGCAGTCAATCTAGCAGGATCTCCATCTCCCAGTGTTTGCGTTGACAGAAATTACCCAGATTCGAGGCACAATATTCAACAAGCCGTTGGGTTTCATCTAAGGCTACTTGGTGGAAAGTCTTTTTTGTGCTGGGAATAAATATTTTTAGTCACTACTGCGATATCCAGTGAAAGGCTGTGCTCGGAACAGCTAGAAAGCCCCAACTTCAGTTCCCCAAGGTCGATATGGCTTACTGTTACCGGCTTGTCGCGGACTGGAATTGGTCGACAGCGATAGCGGTGGACTGATTGCTGATGCGGCCATGGCTGCAGCTGCACCTGGTGGAAGCACTGGAAACGCGCTGGCAAAAGACAGTGGGAAGCTCTGGGCCGCAGCTGCAGCCGCCGCAGCCTGCACAGTGGCTGAAAGAGACAACAAGGAGGTAGGAAGTGCTGGGGCACAGGGCGCAATGCTGCCATTAGAGGGCCCTCTGTGCCCAGAGTCAGCATGAGCAAAAGTAGCTGTCACAAGGGCTGAGGCATGCGGTGAGGGCGCCTCGGTTGCTGCTGATAGTCTACATTGGATGTTCTCAGAGGACGGGAGTCCACCTTGCTGCAGAAGGGCCGCAGGGATGTGGTGGAAGGCTGCAGTCCAGTGCTGAGGGTGCAGGGGGTGATGGTGGTGGGCCATCGCGGAGGTCATCGCGGCTGCCTCACGTTGGGAAGCGCAGGTGCTGAGGTGAGAGACGAGCCGCACCCGCAGTGGGTCTGTTGTGTCCAAGCCTTCTACTGAGCTCAGGTAGCGAGCCACTTCAGTCAGACACTCCCGGAAGCCAATGCTCATGAAGTCCATAGCCAGGGCATGCGCGTCAAAAAAACCTGTGCATTGGAGGATAAGAAAATAGGGTTAAATATAGCACAAGCCTCTAAAGATGAAACCATAGAGAGTAAAAACACGATTGTAAAAATGTCGGCACCTCTTTCCTCCGTATGTGCAGCAAAGCTTGGTGCACAGGTCTAACAGGCTCTCACAATGAATTGGATGCATCACATTTACTTTAAAGATACAATATCTGTGCATGTTTGCTTTGCTCTTGACAAGACTCTCTAATTGCCCCAGCCTACTTTTGTTGAATGTATTTATTTTATGTTTTGTACATTAAGACGATGAGTTATCAGGAGCCACAATCGGACTTCCTGGGCTCATCTTGTCCTCTGAGGCTGAATGGTCCATTATGAATTGGGCAGGATAGCCCATTTGGGGAGAAAAAAAATTGTGTACCTATCTACCACTTACATGTATATAATTCGACAATGTAGATATCGCTGCATCTCTGTACATATGGGTATATATAACCAAGGGCTTATTTCTGGCACTAAAACTTTGCTAAGAGTCATGTGTTTATATGTATATGTGTGCATTCATGTCACCACAAATTTTGCTGTGTGGCTCTATCGCTATACATGTATATGTTCATGTCAAATATTTGTTTAAAAAAAAGAAAAAAGTCCATTCAACTTTGTCCCATAATTCTCTTTGACTCATCCTACACCTTTCTGACTACTATGAACTTTAAACATCCTTTTCAAACTTCCACCTCCTTTTTATCCAGTTCACCAATCTAACAGGCGGTTATGGCCACTACTCTCAATAAGAACTCACAGCTTCCATTTTCTAGTCTACTTCCATCATTCTATCCTAACTCAAAACACAACTAAGCACATGAGTACTTGAGACCAGGAGTGGCCCATGCGGGTAAGAGCAGTGGGGCGGGGAGTCAACAGACAAGTGAAAATTAAATAAAAATAAAAAATAAAACACTTACCTTGCGCTCACTACATTGCCAACCCTGTGATGCTGCAAGTGTAAGGTAAGTGGTTTTCTTTTGTTTCATTTAATTTTCCCTTGTCGTCTATCGACACCTGCCCCACCACTCTAACCTGCACGGGCCACTCCTGCTTGAAACCATTTACTTAACAAATTTACCACAACTAATCCACAAGGAAAAAAAGAAAGCACATATTACTGATCTGCTATTTAATTCTAATCTTGCGTTCTACAGTAGCATGAGACTCACTGCAAAGCACTTCAATGCCATGTCAAAGGTACAAAGCACTATATAAATACAATTAACTATTTTTTCCATGGAGAACTTCACTCTCTGACATCCCCACCATCTTTGGGGGGGGGGGGGGGGGGGGGGTTCTCCTACCCACCCTGGAAGGGAAGCTACTCTTTATGCAGGAGCAAATCTTAGATCATTTGCAGGATGGAAAAGGCTCAGAGAAGAGTATACAAATGGACAATACAATGTGGGCCTCTGGGTCTAGAAGCATATTATAGGGGTGCTGGAGTATCCCTTTCTTGGGACGATTTCCCTCCCCCACCCGTGGGTGACATGCTTCATCATCGGGGATCTCCTTGCACTACGAACCTAATCGTACTCTGAGAGGGAGGAACTCACAGATGTTTTAATGGAGATGCTGAGTTATACTAAACCTCGTGATGAACAGGGTGTGAAATGGAGCTAAGACAGAGGGAGATTCGATCTGTCAAATGATTAGAATAGTCAACATGTTTCAGCCTAACACATCCGAGGGGATGTAGCGGTTTTCATCAGGACTGAGGTAAGTGAAAAAGAAGTGATGTGCAATGTCCACTATTATAGTTTGGTGGGAAGAAGTATATATTCATACATATATATATCTATATATATGTATAACCAGTAGATGGAGTGGAGGTTCACTCAACCGGGGAGTATACTGGTCAGGAAACACCCCGAATTGTCGGGCAAGCAAACAGACACCTAGAACTTCGGCATTTCATACTCAAGGTGGTATTCAACTCCTTCAAAAAGGGGAAACCGCGTCCTGTCTGGTACCCGGAATGACAACAAACTGATGAGCTTGCAAGTGCTCACTAACTCTCAAGGAAAAGCACACCTTTATATGACCACACCCCACCCCTTGTGTGGGGTTTACTGCCGCATATTTGTACACAATCTTTTCGTACAATTATGCAACAATAAATAGATTTACAAACACTAGGCAACATTTTATGAATGCTTAGCAGTAAACCTTATATACCTATGGTAATAGCTTTTTTAATCAGACCCTGTGTGTTTTTCACTGATACTCTTCAAAGATGCCCTCTCAAATTTTTGAAAAATACTCAAACTCCTGATATAACTGCCTAAAGACTCCTGCCCTCCAAAATTGGTATTATATATCATAGAGAACTGCATCACATATGAACACAATCTTCACCGGCTAGCTTCAGTTCCACCGTAAGGGGATGGCTCAGTAGGGATGAGTTTAGGAGACATATGGAAATTAACATGTGTGACCATTTCTGGTAACGCAATATGCAGGAGTTTTTCTCGTAACCAAATAACAAAGTGGAGAAAAAATTAAGAACATCAGTGTTTCAGTTGCTTTGAAGCAAAAAATTAAACTAAAAAGAAACTTCTGTGCCTCTCATCTTGTATTGTGGGAGACTGAAATTCCAGGCTAGGCATTTTTCATGGTGATTTGGATCCAGACCCTGTGTTCTCTTCCTCTCACACACACACACCAGCACACACAAGGCAAACACACACACCCACACAGACAGACAGACAGACACACACACAAACTGGTGGCAATTTTAAAAGGCTATTAGTGACATCTTGCCCTATCCATCTATCCTCTGAACATGTATGAGATGGTATAAGGATTCCTGATTCTTGCCAGCTTTGGGAAGTTAGGAAAGAATTGAAAAATGAAAAAAGAAACATTGTGTTTGAGAGTCAGCTGCTTTGGGATTCTATAAAGACCTTCTTTTACATGCTGAGTTACTTAAAGGCAAACTAGAAACATCTTGTGTCGTTTCTTTGTCCGCATAACACATAATGGAAATAATTTTCCTGTGCAACGTGGTTACTGATCTGAGGCCTGGCAGCATCTGAAATGCTTTACTCCCTGGTCGGCCGCTTAGCTTTGCAGAAGCCCCGCGCTTTTGTCTTCGGTTCTTTTAAAACTCCTCAACAATATGTGACTGGTAGGAGCTGGGGTGCATTTCCTCAAAATGTCTGGAGAGAAAGCAAGAAACAGGGGCTCAGCCGTCGTTAGTGCAGCAAAGGTGTGAGTAGTCCACTTCACCCTAATTATGGCTGGCTTTTACTACCCGCTGGTGGTAGGGCCGGACTGGCCATAGCGGACACATGGCGTTTACTCAGTAGGCCGCCAGGGGGGTCCGTTTTAGACCCCTGGGGCGGTTTTTTGTTACAGGGGGCGGGTTTGGCAACCCCCAGCACAAAGCTTTCCGCTAGCACCTCAACCCCTCTACTCCCCCATCCCCCTTTTCTGGGGCCGGCCGAGCTCTTTGCCAGGGCCGGTTTTGGTTCCCAGTCTGGCCCTGACAGGGTAAAGGGGAACATTTGGTCTGGCTTGCATTTGCTTAAACACCATTGTGCCCTTGCTTTGCCACTGTGAAGTGAGTGCTCACATAGAAAAAAGGTCTGGTGTTGTCGTCACATAAAACCAAAATCAGTCCTGGCATAAATGACCAGACCACCCCCACACTTCATGAATTCATGAATTCCATATTAGCATGGGGCTAGGCCTCATGATTGAGTCATGCAGCCCACCCAGTACTGAAAGCAGCCCCCTAGCTTGCAGTCTATGAGGGAAATGGGGTAAATGTTAAACTGTTGTTAAAGAAATATTGTCCAACTGAAACACTTTGTCCTAAATATCGTTTACAAAAATATTGCCCCATTGGGTATACATTTGCTATTATTAACTCTAATGTGGAGATAATTTTGTGAGCGATATTTCGGATAAAATATTTCTGTCAGGCGATAATTGGATTACGATATTCTGGTACCACACAGGTAAAATACTAGGGGCTGCAAATCACTAGGGAAAATTAGGAATGTGTCTTTAGTGTGATGGGACGCCATGGCAGGCTTACCTGGTACGTGTGCTGGAGGTGCATGACACTGGTTTTGGTGAATGTAGAATTGTATTCATCTTTTGAAAAAAAAAAGGCAAGCGGCTACAAATTATATTGGCAGTACGGAATGTATGGACACTGGGGCAACTAAAAGATGTTCTTTCAAGTTTGAAATGTATGTCATACGGGAGTCATACGAGGGAAGTTTTTGAACTGGCAACAACAATATTTCAGTGTGTGTATTTGTAGCACCAAGGCGAGGACTTCAGAAGGGCAATACTCAATAGACCAGAGGCATGGCAAGGGAAATTGTGACATAGTGTTTCACTGAACCAGATAGTTGACTTGTAGGAAATAGGAATCCCGAATATTTTTGCATAGTAGTGAGGGTTGACCATGTGACTGTTTGTTTCCTTAGGATGTTACAGAGAAGCAAACTGCATCCCTTGTTTTTTTGGAGAAGCACAAGAGAGGAAAATGCAAAGGTGACCAGTGAAGAGCTATCTATTGGGGTAGCTGGAGTGGTATGTGTGGCTAATCTCTTTGTAGGTTGAAAATAGCAGGGGATTCACAGGTCACCCGAGGACCAGACGCATAAATGATTGATCAGTTGGGTAAAATGGTTGCAGAGCACTAGGCTCTTTGCACTAGCAAGTGACATTGGGGTTTCATTCCTTAACATATGCTCAAAGCATTGCTTTAGATTTACACTGCATTAATGTCTCCCTCTTGCATCAAATCCTGTATATTCTCACCATAGGACCCAGGGATCCTGTGTATCTTTCACTGGATATTCGGTTGTATCTGGTGAGGTAGCTTTGACAACCAGACCTGCAGTGAGACCTTATGCAATGGCGAATTATAGAGAGACCAGTAAAAAAGGCAACATACCGGATGGTCGGGTGAGTTATCAATGTGTGAGACCAGGGGAGAGTGTTCTGGTGCTTCTGTGGAAAGAGTTGGCAATGGTGGAGACCAAGGCTTGCACCCTGGGTGGAAGGTCTTGAACCGGATAGGTAAAAGAGGACTATTGGCTGTAAAGCCTGAGAGAGAGAGACAAAGAGAAATATGTCTTTGATAGGTAAAAAATGTCTACAATGGGAGAGCTGGGCCTGCAAGAGTGGTGGAGACTAGGAAACCTTTGGTGGCCCACCGCTACTGGTTGTCTGAAAAATGTATAACATGCATGCTAGTCAATGTCAGTGAAGCACTGAGGCTTAGCACATCAGATGAATGGTAGACAGTGTCCGTGATAAGGGCAGCAAGTCCAGTGGGGTACCAAATTGTGTGGAAGGTGGGAGTGAGGGCGACATGGGTCTGCTCAGAGTAGAGACAGCACCATGAACGTGAGTCTGATTTTTTTGTACCATGCAAGTAGAGCAAGATAATAACAGTTGGAAAGAAGAGTTAACTGGAGTATATATGGGACAGTGTGGAGCAGAAGAGAAGTTGTAGTCCAGGGATCAGTTTGTCAAGAGATCACTGCTATTTGCCATGCAGTAAGGGTGTCTCTCTGCCGGAAGAGCATGGATACACGGAGGTCCATGGTTCATGGTACATGGTTGCACCTGGTGTGCAAGGGTGACATATTTAGGGCTCCAAAGAGGTCTCACTAATAAAATAGTAATGGGAATAAGTCAACAGGCCAAGAGGGCTGGTATTGAGAGAGATGACCCTGAGAGAGCAGGTGAAAGGCACAGTGAACAACTAGAGGAAGTAGAGGTCTTCTGAATGAGAATGTAGGAGGCGTACAAGGGATTATGGATCAATGGGAGAAATATGTGGTGTGAGACAAGACAACGGCTTTTAGGAGATGGCACACAGATTTCCAGAGGGCTTAGGCATGTGAGAGCTTTGTTTAAGGAGCAGGAACGAGGCACTGTAGAAGATGAGGCACAATTAAACTGTTTTTTGTGAGGCAAGCCAGAGGTTATTATTGGGAGGAGGATGTTTGAGACCTAGGTGCATTTTTTAAAGCAACTTAGATCATCAATAAGACAGAGAATACTGGTTATAAATAAGCTTTTCTTTGATATTGCTATTGTATTTCAATTGTATTTATATAGTGCTTACGAACCCTGATGAGGCGTCAAAGCGCGTTTTCAGGGAGTAGCACGCTACTTTGGAACCCAATAAGGATTAGTGGTGAATTAGTATAGTGAATATGAAATTAATTTGAGTGGTGGATATGTAAGTCTGTTATTTGGATTGAGAAGGTTAGTGGCAGTATAGAAGAGTAAAAGGTTTGCATTTATATAGCACTTGCTACCCCTGATGAGGTGTTAAAGCACTTTTCAGCGAGTAGCAGGCTACTCTGGAACCAGAAAAGGATTAGTGGTGAATTAGTATAGGGAAAAATGAAATGAATTTGAGAGGTGGACATGTTAGTCTGATATTTGGATTAAAAAGGATAGTGGAGGGATGGAAGAGGGAAGGGTTTGCATTTAGATAGCGCTCGCTCTCCTGATTTTTTTTGTAGCACTTTTTGGCGAGAAGCAGGCTACTCTGGAACCCCAAAACAATTTGTGGTTTATTAGTGTAAGGAAATATGAAATTAATTTGATTTGAGCTGTGCACAAGTTAGTCTGTTATTTGGGTTGTAAAAGGAATAGTGGAAGGATAGAAGAAGGAAGGGTCTAGAACATTTTTTTTCTTTTTTTAGTGTTCATAGCAGTAGGAGAGGGTTTTGTATGAGTAAAGGGGAGGTGGAGGGGAGGGGGAGGGGGAAGAGTCAGAGGGAGGGGTTTAAAAAGGTAGGAGGGGGATAAGAAGAACAAGGTATAAAGAGGTTGCATTTTACTTAAGTTGGAGCAGCCTAGCAGATACTTGAAAGCCACTATATATTGGTAATTGCTACATTAGCACGGGGCTCTTTTGCTAGCTGTTGTTGTACGAACAGTCAGGAAGTAGGACACACAACTTATTCTGGAAGTATTGGTTATTGCTATTTGTTCTAAGTACTGATGGCAACCTACTCATAACACTGGGATTGACACAGAAACCTACAAAAAACTGATGCTCATCGTGGTTTACATGCCTGGCCTCGACAAAAACCACAATTATTTGGTATACTGAATGTTAAGTATGCAACTTCAATTTTATAATATTTAACCTGTTGTTATATTATTTTACATTATATTATATTATATTATATTATATTATATTATATTATATTATATATGTCTGTTGTAATTTCAGGGCGGCTCCCCAGCTTTGCATGACCAAGAGAAAAAATAGCTTTCATCCTTAGTTGATCATTTGGCTAAAAGAAGTATGGTGGCAAACAAATCCATCAAGCACAACTCGAAAGATGGTTACAAATCAGTAGCACTGCCTGAAAGGTAAAATGATGGCCACATTTTATTAGGCACACCCAACCACAGTAAAAAAAAAAAAGGAGTATAATCCTAAGTAGGAGTAGTCAGTTATTGCCTAAATTGTAATTTCTCTGTGTTGCGGTATCTTTTGCGGTAGCTTCTGGGTCGGCCGTTAGATTATGCAATTTGTGTTACCCCTAATATTTGCAAATAAACTTTGTCTGAGCTCACATCCTGTGAGCAAATAGTTCATATTTATGCTTTTATGGAGTCACTGGGGTTGGTGTGCAAGCTTTACATGCATGTTTATTGTGATTATATTCTGTTACAGAAATTTATATAGCGATGTACTGTCATTAATATTGCCTTACAACACCATCGCAATTGGGTATCTTCACAGCCGGTGTCTGTCTGTGTTTTACAGGTTGCATGTAGTCAGCAAGTGGGAATGGGATTGTGTTAGGTGATTTTTTTTCCTACATGTCCAGCATGTCTACGACCACTCTTTATATTCGGAAATTCTTCCATTATTGCAATAAATGTAGACTGCTCTTGTCAGCCACAATTCCCGTGTCCTCGAGGGCATTCATGATTCTATGTCAAGTAGTGCCAGTATTTTTTAATAGACTTCTCCCTTCAACTAACATGCTTCCCAACGGGCATTTTGTGAACACACATGCAATCATTCTCTATTAAAGCAGAGTAGTATGCTTTTCTGTACACCACAGCATCAGTCGCACTGTGTTGGTGTGGGTGCACTGGTGGTCGCTCTTTGGTCCATGGTTTTCTTGAACTTTTCTCTGAATATAGATGGTCACCAAAATACTCTCATGCATACTGATCTCCATTTAATACATTTAAGGTCTGATTAGGAGCAGTCTGGTAATTTCTTTGGAACTGGTAAATGCAGGTCCCCTGCCCATCCGAATTTTAAATTAAGCGGGGTCTCCATTGGTGAATGGTACTTCACATTGTGTAACAAGCTGCAGACAGCCACACTCTCCAGGTGGAATACTGGGGGAAAACATACAGGAATCTGCACAGGATTCCAACATTTTAAACCCCCAAAACTTGAAATTTCATTCATTTCCCCAAACCCAGAATTATCAGGATCACCTTCCTAGTAAAGGTCATGTCGGGGTGAGAAATAACAGGGGTTGCTTCAAGCCATTAAAAAGGAGGGCTTCAGTCACTTACTCTGCCCTGTGCCAGTTATGAGAACTTGAATTTAAGAAATAACTTTGCTGTATCCAGGTTGCTCAAGTCTCGTGTCCCTAGATTTCACCAAGGGAACTGTACCCCCAATTGCTCCCTTTCTACAGAGTTAGTTTTGCTTGATCTTTGTGCACTCCATATGGTTCACAAACTGGCCATGGCTTCACGTGCAAGTGTGTCACATCTGCAGTACCACGTTTCTGGGGCATATTTAAATAGGGTTTTGCATTTCTGTAGTGCCGCCCAAGGGGGCACAGGGTGACAAGAAAACGATAGTGAGTTTTACCAAGCCCCACAAGTTCACTTTGTGTGGCCCTGCGTGGCTTGATAAATATGGAGTAATGCGAGGCCGCGCAAGTCACTGCCTTAAGTTACTCTGCCCCAGGGAGGTGTTCCATGGGTGGAGAATGGGTGTTCCTATGCATGCACCCATGAATTCTGAAGCATTGCCAGATTTACCAATACTGGTTGACCTGCAAATGCATCAGAATGCTACACCTTCCTAGGGGAGGGGTAACAACGAGAAATATCTTTATTTCCACATTGTGCAGCACATGTAGAAAGAGGAAAAAGCCTTAGAAGATTGTTTTTGTGCAGTAAGGTGTCCCTTCCTGCACAAAAACAATCCTGCTGTAACGCCAGACCGCTTGCACCATAGTGCAAAGATGCCTGCATTAGCATTGTGAAATATCTGGCTCATTCCAGCCCTCTCCCTTTCACCCAGCCCAGAGCTGTAAAGTGTGTTTCTGCATTGCTTGAAATAATGATAAATATGTCTCTCTGGTTCACAGTGAAAACAACAGCAACACTAGTACCAGACAACACTTGGCTCCAAAAGGAAACCCAAGAGATGGAAACAAGATGACCCACTGGCAACGACTCATATAACCAGTATAACAAGTGTTCACACCAGTACATGAACAGTCTCTGGATGCTGCTAATATTTCTTGAGTTGAAGTACAATCTGGTCAGTTTTGGCATTAGGCTTTTAGGACACTTTCTGAATTACTACTGAGCGAATTCCAGTTGATTTCATCTGTATTTTAGAATTGGAAATTGCTGCCTATTTATCATAGTATTTTTTAACGAGTAGTCCTGTATTTGGATATATCCTACCTCACAATCTTTTGTTTCTGCATCTACTTTTCTGTGTCTCTATGATGTAGTTTAATATGACAGCACAGCCTGCTCTGAATAACATCCTCCTGAAGAAGGGATGTTTCACATTCTAGGCCCATTAAGACATGGTTGAATGGGGTGGTCAGGTGATAAAGGTGTATTTTATTGTAACATGTTTGGTTCAATATGGTTTGTTATGCTATGTAGGATGGAGTATGGTGTGGCATGTTGTACTGGATTAAATTGAGGCATTATGTGGGAATCATGACATGATGTGGAAAGATGTTGTTGAGTGGTTTTACATTCTGTGTGGTGTGCTGTGAACCAAAATGTATTGTTGCTCAGATTGTGCTGTTGTGAGTTGTGGTGTGAGTTGGTGTTGAGTGGTGTGATATGTTGATGTCGTTAGGCATAGTGACAGATAAATGTTATGTTACTAGAGAGGAAGGTGAGGATTTTGTTGAAGAGCTATTGGATTCTCGCCCCCCACCACCTTATGCCCCTGAACGGATATACCCGACAGTTCTGACGTCCCAGTCTTCGGCCCCTAATGCCGCCCTCTCTAGTGTTTCTGTTTCTAGTGCTACTGCCTCAGCCCCCTGCCCCACTTGCTTTTTCTCTAGTCCCGCAAGTCACAGGGGCTGGTGCAATAGGCTCTCCTGTCCTGTCTATTGGTTCTGTTTCGACTGCTACGCCCCCTTTCACCACTACCACACTGTCTCCCTACATGATGGTACCTGTCTCTGCGTCTGCTCTTTCCCCCTTGAGTGTGGCACCCCAAACACTGTCAAATGTCGAAACGCCTGTGCGTGGGATGCATGAAGCGAATTGGGCAACAGTGCGAGACCGCTTGGAGAAAGTGTTGGTGCATTCTGCTGTGGGTGATGAGGACAAACAAATGGTGGCAAATCAAGCAGCTCAGTGGGCCCAGAAAGCGATCTATAGTGTGGAAGATGTGTGGAGTGTGATGAAAGATTATAAACCATTCATACAGAAGCATGCTCTTAAGCACATGTCGGCCACGCTAAAGGACTGTAGGAGCAGTGTTTCCAGGGTGTTGCACCGCAGATCATCAATGAGATACGGGACAGGGTTTATGCTACAGGTATTGCTCCCAATGCGGTTTTTATCAATGTAACAACATTAGTGGGTTACCGAGGCAGACTTCTCCAAAAGGTTCCGACGATCGAGGTACAGCACCCCATGAGGAAGGTCCATCCCATTTACCATCCAGAAATACCAGAACTACGCGACTCAACGGATACTGTAATTAGACCACGAGTCAACACTCGGTTTCAGGAACAGTGGATCTATACTCCTTGGAAGAGGAGTGAGGTTCTATCTCTAAAAAGCCAGCTGTCGGACCCTCGGAAGAACCCTACTGCATATTATAAAGAATTGACGGAGGGGGCTTCCTCCACAGTGATGACCTTACTGGATATAGAGTTATTTTTTGGCATGATGGTACCAGTAGATATATGGAGGCAGGATCATGCACTGGAGTTGGGTGGCACATGTGATGAGATCAAGGCATGGAATAAGGAGTGTAAGCCCGGCAACAAGCCGAAAGTGGAGCTCCTAGCTTTACCGGGGCGTATTATCACTCACATGCACTCCCTTATCCCGCCGAAGCGAGTGAACTGGGATAAGTTGACTGTGTGTCGTCAGAAGAAGGATGAAAGTGTGTCGGATTTCTTTACCAGATTTGAATGTTTTTTTTAAACTTTAGTGGTCAGGACTTGTCACAGGAGGGTGGTGTTCGTTTGTTTGTTAACAGGTTTGTCACTAACTTGCTCCCCGACATTGCAACTAGGTTGCAGGCTTCGGAGAGTACTTGGACTCCTTCCTCTTCGTCAATAATATGGAGTATGGCACAGTACTATGAACATAGAGGGAATGAGGACAAGGAAAGAGTAGAGAAAAAGTCAAAGGATTTGAAGATGAGGGTGTTGATGCAGCAAGTTGCGAGGGGAAGTGGAAGAGAGAAAGGTTCTGGTCCGGCCCAACGGCTACACCGGTCCAACAGGGGTAGTGCTTCGACTGCCCCCATTGGGTTCAATCAATGTGCGTACTGTAAGCAGGAGGGACATTGGCGGAACGAGTGTCCGGAGTTGTTGCAGAAAGGTGAGGCACAGAGATGTCGAGGTTTTAGAGGACGAGGACGAGGAGGAGGCCGAGGGGAGATGCAGTCAGAGTACACATCACATAAACGACAGAGCAGGAACTATTTTGATGACCCCCGAGGCCGACAGTACTATCACGATGACTATGACATGGATGAGGTGACTGGGTTGTCCCACAGCTAGGAAAGCCAGGGACAGGGCAAGAGACCAGTTCCGGTGCCTGTAGATCGGCGCAGACCCTATGTCACTGCAAATTTACAGTGTACGACCGAGAAATTTCTAGTTGATACAAGGCCTATGAATAGCTCTATTTCCCATTCACTGGTCCCGGGGGCAGCTCTGTTTGGCCAAAACAATGTTTTGGTGGGTTTCTCAGGCATGCCAGTTGTTAGCCCCATTTCCGAACCTCTTGCTTTGTTCTATTGGCCCCTTTACGGTTGATTCACCATTTCTATTAATGTCAAATTGTGGGGAGAATTTGTTGGGATTGGATTTGTTAAAAAGGTTGCATGCAACAATATTTTCTTCTCCAGACGGTGTTTACATGACTATTGGACCGCAGGTAGCCCATGCCAAACAATGTCTCGCACAGGATGCCCCCCTCCCCGCTGAATTTAAAGATGTGCAACGCACACTATGGGCTACAGGAGAAACGGATGTGGGGTTACTCCAGATCCCACCAGTCTCTATACAGATTAAGGACAATGCTGTATTGCCACGTATTCCCCAGTACAAGATATCCCAGGCAGGAGAAAAGGCCTTATTGCAAATAATACAGGATTTGATTAAGTCTGGTGCGGTTGAGGAGACAGTGACGAATGTGTGTAATAGCCCTATTCTTCCCATTCTTAAAAAGACAACCCTGGATTCTTCTGATGCTCACCCTGATGTTTATCGCTTTGTAATCGACCCTAAAGAGGTAAACAAAATAGTGGTCCCCAGTACCCTGTGGTTCCAGACATTACCACGATCTTGACAATGATTCTCCCGTCAGCAAAATTCTTTTCTGTGATCGATTTGAAGAATGCTTTCTTCAGCATTCCAATCCATACAGATAGTAGATATCTGTTTGGATTTGCAATAGCTGGACGGAGCTTTAGATTCTGTCGAGCTCCACAAGGCTATACAGAAAGTCCTTGTATCTATTGTAAAGCTTTAAAAACTCAATTGGATTCTTTGGAACTTTCCCCTGGTAATGTGCTGTTGCAGTACGTTGACGACCTCCTTGTGGCCTTGGACACTGAAGATGGTTGTAAAGAGGCCACAGTTAAATTACTGTTGCATTTGGCACACCATGGACACAAGGTGTCCCTTTCAAAATTTCAATATTGTCGACAGGAGGTCACCTATTTAGGTCACCGACTGTCAAAGGAGGATCGCAGAGTGAAACCTGAACGCATAGCTGCTATTACTAATATGCCTGTTCCTAAGACCCAATGCGAGTTACGCACATTCATTGGTATAACTTTGTATTGTCGGCACTGGATCCCTAATTACACCTTACTAACAAAACCCCTCCTCTACCTGACCACTAAAGACGTGCATGAACGCTTGCCTTGGACATCTGCATGCCAGCAAGCTTTTGAGTAATTAAAGGTTGCCCTTTTTTCTGCTCCTGTGCTTGGTACTCCCGATTACCAGAAGCCTTTTTTGCTCTACGTATACGAGGAGGATGATTGCGCGCTTTCTGTCCTAACTCAGGGTTTCCGTGGTAAGCAGAGACCCTGCGCTTATTTCTATGCTATTCTCGATAATGTCGCCAGAGCTCGCCCGAGCTGTCTGAGAGCTGCCGCGGTGGTGGCAGTTTCTATCAGGCAAACGGCAGGGCTCGTCCTTGATACTGATCTCACAGTAATGGTACTGCATGCTGTGGATATGCTATTGAATAAGACAAAGACGCAGCACCAAACTAGTGCGCGTCTGACTGGATACGAGTTAACCTTGTTTGCTTGCTCCACACATTACCATCAAACGATGTGCTACTCTGAACCCAGCCACGTTACTACCCCTCTCTTCGGAAGAAAAGGACAATGATGTTGATGATTGTTTATTTTGGACTGAGGAGGAAATGAAGGGACGGGCAGACCTGACTGATGTTCCCTTATCTGACACCCAAGGGTCCAATATGTCGATGGCTCTGGTTTCAAACTACCAGATGGAACTACCACTGCAGCTTATGCAATCACAATGTTACACACTGTAGTTGAGATATCCCGTATCCCATACCAATCGGCCCAAGCTGAAGAGCTGGTTTCCCTCCTTAGGGCTAGTGAGTTGAGTGAGGGACTGACTGTCAAGGTCTACACCGACAGCCAGTATGCCTTTGGGGTAGCCCATAAGTTCGGGCGCCTGTGGGCAGAGAGAGGGTTCTTGACCTTGCATGGGTTGCGAATACAAAATGGTCCATTGATACAAAGACTGTTGTCAGCATTGACACTTCCTGATAAGTTGGCAATAATAAAATGTTGCGCTCACAAAGCCATCACAGATGATGTTGGAAGGGGAAATGCGTTTGCAGATCAGACAGCTAAGGAGACAGCTAGATCGAATCGAAGATGAAAAAGATGTTTGTGGTAGGTCCTGCTAGGTGGGTTCCAGACAATGGAATGTTCGAGGACACATTAGAAAATGTCAGGGAAATCCAGAGTGAGGCAACTGTAGATGAACTGGCAATATGGGAGTACAGGGAGTTTGGATGAGGATTGGTGCTGGACTGACCTGTCTAGGAAACAGAGGTGGTTCCTGCTCAACGCATACGTGCTCCCTGTAAGCTACTGGACCCAGTATTGCAGAATGATAATATCTCTAAGGTAGCCACACACCTGGTGAAGCACTGCATTGTCTGTCTGAAACATAACCCTGGGAAAGGCACTCCCACACCAGCAGGAAACTTTGTACCGCCTTCCTTCCCTTTCGAGGTTCTCCAGATGGATTTCAGCTAAATGGAACGAGTTAACAATTTGAAGTATTTGCTCGTAGTGATTTGTGCATTCAGTAAATGGATTGAGGCTTATCCCACCAAAGACAATACAGCTATGGCGACGGCGAAGGCACTCTTAAAAGAGTTCTTCCCACGCTATGGATTGCCACGTGTGATCTGGAGTGACAACGGAAGTCACTTCAATTCAAAAGTCATTGAATTGGTGTGCAAGGGCTTGTATATTAAGCAGAAGTTTCATGCAGTGAACCATCCCCAGTAAGCAGGCCTGGTTGAGAAGTACAATGGTACTCTCAAACTGAAACTAGCAAAGTATCAAGATAGCACAGGATTGCGAAGGCCAGATGCGTTACCTTTGGCTTTATTATCTACCAGGGCGACAGCGCATTCTAGAACATGGTTGTCCCCATATGAGGTGGTCTTTGGGCGCCCCGCCAATGTATGGGGCGTCCCAATACCCAAGGCTTTTCCGAGATAGAGTACCCCCTGCTGATAGATTATCTGTATGAATTGCCTAAAGATCTTCTATCCACCAACAGATTCAGGCCACGCTGCAACCAGTACCAGAGGGACCCGGGCATCAGCTACAGCTCGGGGATTTCGTCCTTGTGAAGAATTTTCAACTGAAGAACTGCCTGGAGCCCAGGTGGAAAGGGCCTCTACTTGTCCTACTCGCCACCCCCACCGCTTTGAAGCTTGAGGGCCGAAAGCATTGGGTCCATGGGACTCACGTCAAAAAGGTGCCTCTCCCGCTTTCGTATGATGGGTGGGTTCTCGCCGGCATTGCTGACCAGGAAGGAGGGCGGGTGCCCCTCTTTGTTCCCTTCTCTGACGTCCGATAGAGGTGGGCGCAGACGGACGAAAAAAGTGACACAGCCTTGTTGGAGGCGGTCCCACCAGAGATAAGGGCCGCCCCGGACAACCCCGTTTCCAATACACCAGAATCTGAGTCTCAATGACCATCTGACCCAGAGTTTCACCCCCTTTTTGTTGACGAGACAGTGCCTGGCGCCACCAGGTATAACCTGCAGCCCCGAAAGAAGGACAGTGGATCAGTAGGACAGTCTAGGAGTTAGGGAAGGACTTGAGCTTAGAGCATAGGTGCCATGCCTAAGGTGCCTGTATTAGATGAGAGTGAGCTACACGGGTGCTCTGCCCTGAACACTGGACAAGATCACTGAGGGTACTTGCCCAGGAGAGAGGGTGCCCTATCCTGTAAGAAGAGGATTTGTTTTTCAGCAAGGGCTGCAATTGCGCAGCTCCTCTGTGGGAGTGCTTCATAGCACCGTCGTTGATGAATAATAGGAGCCTACCAGTGAGGCTCTAAACGGAGACTGGGTGATTCGTGCCCCTCTGGTCGGTTGTATTTTTGTGGTTCCAATTCCTATGGTTCTTTTCATGTACCCATTTGGTCATGCAGTCATGAGGGAGGAGCAGCCTTTAGTGGCTCCTCCATTACAGCAGAATGGTCCTAGGTGGTCTAGTTGGTCTACTGGGAGTAGGGTAGTGGTGGTAGTGTTCCTTCTCATAGTAACAATAACACTATTTGGGGTGGTCTGGAATTTAGTAGAACAACATCCTGTGCACACCTTGATAGGGACTACCCCGGTCCACCTGAGCACCTATTTGATACACTGGCCCGCATAAAGAGAGACATAGGCAGACCTATGTCGACAATGCTTTCCTGCAGATGCTCCATCAGGTACACAGTACCACCAATGCCACAAATTATTGGGTGTGTGGGCTACTTCCCACAGGTATGCACAAGAACGATTTGATGGTATACATGCACTATTATGCTGATGCTATGAAAATGGTACAGGCTGATTACGAAGCAGTGTTGGAGTATATATTGGTACACCAAGGATATACACCTGGGGCAGATGGCATGCAGGGTACCCTACATCCAGAAGCTTGCATGAACATTTTCAAAGCTAATGAGAATGTCACTTGGTTACAAAAAGAAATGCTAGATTCCCAAGGATTCAATATCACTGAATACTTTAAATGTTTCCAGTAACGCAATATCACTGAAGACAAAGCCATGCCAGTATCTGTGATCAATACACCAGCGAGTTTCTATGTGGAAGGTTCAGGGAACATTCCAGTAGGACAGAGCAGTTGTAACTATACATACCGATTGACTACTAGTAGCCCACCTTTGCTTACACCTCCGAATGTATACTTCATCTGTGGGGAACAGGCCTATACATGGCTTCCCAAGGGATGGTCTGGCCGGTGTTATGTTTCCTTCCTCTTACCTCCCATATACATTGCACCATCCAATTATCACAAGGATCATAGGCTACAGCGTAGGGATCTCCATGTGCATCGAGTTAAGAAAGTTGTCAATCCAGATTATATTGATCAGACAGATACCTCCCTACAGCAATTTACTGACATAATGAAGGACATTCTGACATTTTGGGGTCCCATGTTCAATAGTTGTAATATTTGTTGCCTTGCCAGGGTAGTTGAGGGAGTTATTAATACTACTGCAGGTATACTGACTAATATTACAGTCGAGCTTCAGGCTACGAGGCTCGTTGCTCTTCTAAACCGGATTGTTTTAGACGTCATTCTTGCTGATAGGAGTAGAGCCTGCCGTGTCAGTGGCAGTAGCGGCTGTGTGAACATTCCTGATAATGCCCCTAATGTGTACTCCACAATACAGAAATTACACAGACTTGCTTCAGATATCCTTCAGGATAAGGGTTCATGGTCCCACACAGAGAGGCTCTGGGGTCTGCTGACATCATGGGGTTGGAAGATATTACTTATCCTAATAGCTATCGCAGGTGTCATCTTTACATGTTGCCTTCCAGCATGTTGCACCTATTGTGTGAGCAAACTCACCCCTACCCTTAACTTGTCAGGACGCGATACCAAAGTCTCTACTATGAGCATGCAGGATATCCAGGACATAATGCTCATTGATGAGGGCATCTTTGAATATTAAGACATTTTGATGCTCATGCGTTGCTTTATTCTCCCTTGTAACTTGAGTGACTATGCATTTTCTTTCTCCCCACTTAGAATTTTAAGACCCTACCGGATAGTCCAATAAAGCATCTAGCCACCCATGCTAAAAGGAGGGTCTGTTAGGTTTGAAAATCCTATTCCTGCAATCCATTCATTTCATGCTATTTAGGTTAGTAGTGTGTGGCTAAATAGATGCCATTTGTATTCACGTTATGCAACCCACTGAGTTATCCCTGTAATGTGCAGGCTTCAGTTAGCAAGTGTGACTCAATTTTGTATTTCGTAATCCCTATTAGGCTGCTTAGGCTGTGCCCGTTCTAGGCCTCATTATTCAGTATTGCTTGCCTCAGCAGAACACTGTACTTCGTTATTATTTTCTCTCCTGTTCAAGGCTGCTTCCCAACTTACTAATGAATAGGCCATTCTGCCCTCGCATACCTATCCGAGTGTGTAGTTCTGCTCCCATGTTAGGAGACGCTGAGACTCAGCACTGTAGCCTTGAATTGTATATAGCATGTACCCATCTGTTAGGTGGAAGCTGTTATAATCTAGGAAGTAAATGATGCATCCTCTCTGTTGCTGTCCTTGCCTTGCTGCTCAGTCTGTGTGATGTCATCGGAATGTTGAGTGTGTTTGAGTGGAAGCAAAGATCAGTTGGTGAGATGGGTTGAGCAGCAGGGAGGCTGCTCCTGGTGGGGCATTGCTGGACAATGATTGAGGCCTAGCATGAACTTGTTGTGGATCCTGCTTAAAGAATAAAGCTGAGATCTTGAACCACATCCTTGGACTACCTAGCTTTCATTCATTTGTAACACTGGTGACGAGTTATAAGAACCTGCGTGCTGATTGGACTTTTAAAAGTGAAGAAATCAATTTCTGTAAGTGAATCGTCTGGATTTGGAGAAACCTGGCACCCCTAATGCCCCACCAGTGACCCTGTCAACGGTCGCCCACGACGTGTTTGTGGCAGTTTCTGTTTGCCTGTCTAAATTGGTCTGCTGTGAGGTGCAAAACTGACTCTTCTACCTAATGTGATACCAAATTATGATGCAGAGGATGACGAATTCTCGGCTTTCTGCTACTTGCTGACATGAGATGCCTCGAAGCACATTCGGATGTAATGGATGCAAGTCTCTGTGTTCATGTCACATCAAGGTTTGGAGAGCTGTTCAAGTTGCTGTCCTACAGAGTACCAGGACAACTGGGGTGTGTCGAATTGGAGGAATCTTGAATTACTAGTGTTCGTTGTGTGACTGAATGGAGCAATGTTGTATTTATACAACGAACCGGCGTGTGTCTGAACGAAGGAGGGTTGGATTTACTAGTGTACTTGGATCGTGACTGAACAGAGGAGGTATTTCTACAAATTCTTAATCTTAATTTAAAGCGTCTGTTGGCTGTGACGTTAAATTTGAAAACGACGCTCGTGCCCTAAACAGCGCGCGCAGTAGTACCTGTTTCTTAGTGAGCGCTGGGGTTGCCATGGATCCTCTTCGACGAGCGCTGTTGATGCCTGTTCCATAGCCTGCATGCGACAACGTGCCGGGAGCCACCCGACGCGCTGTCATGTACGTGCCACCATTTTACATTCAGGGCTCTATTGGAGGAGCGGAGATTTTTCTGTGGTTACTAGGGGTAACGCAGAGTCGCATACAAGATTCACTTTCAAGGAGCGGCGATTGTGCAAGACGCGGAGTGGCATGGAAGATATCCTTTTGTTTTGACTTGCAGCGATTTTCCACAAGTTCCAAAGGGAACGCAGAAGTCACTTGGAGGAGTTCCTTTGGATTTGCTGTCTGAAGGCACCTGTGTGCCTCGGGTGTCTGTTCCACGGTTACCAAGAGAGAGGCAATGTCGGATGGAAGGTTCCCTTTGCACCTGTGAGCCTCGGGTGAGAGTTCGCTCACCGGTCACGTTGACTGTTTGGTTAAATTTCTCATATGTAAAGTCTATGTCTTGCTTGATGTTTTACGCCATACTTATACTTTCGTTTTGGTTTTCCACGCTTATGAGATTTTACTATGTTCTTTTAAGAATATTTGGTGTGATGAGTGAAGGTTCTCTGGTGTATGTCATCACCAGTATATGGTGTTAGGTGTGTTCAAGTTAAGGATTACGTATGTTCTAAGTCCTGGGTTTTTGCAGAAGAGGAGGGTGTTTGTGTTACCTTTTAAGTCCAAGTGTTACTGAACTGTAGTGCGTATATGGGTGTTGTAGGGGAGGTGTTTTGGTGTTTGCGGTCCTGTGAGCTGGTGGTTATGAGGGTTGTCCGTGTTGTGTGTTTGTATGGATAAGAGGGAGAAAGAGAGTATAGTGTGTGCTTAATTAAACTTTACCTTGTGTGAGGTGTTCGCCTGTGTGTCAAATGTACGCACGTTAGAAGGCTCTTTAATTTGAGGCTTCTCAGACTTACCTGTCTGGTGTTATCATCGTGTTGGTGGTTACCTCGTGTGAGGTGTTGGTCTGTGTGTCAAGTGTACGCACGTTAGAAGGCTCTTTAATTTGAGGCTTCTCAGACTTACCTGTCTGGTGTTATCATTGTGTTGGTGGTTACCTCGTGTGAGGTGTTGGTCTGTGTGTCACGAGAACGCATGTTAGAAGGCTATTTATTTTGAGGCTTCTCAGACTTACTTGTCTGGTTTACCATTGAGTTAGTGGTTACCTCGTGTGAGGTGTTGGTCTGTGTGTTACGAGTACGCACGTTAGAAGGCTCTTTATTTTGAGGCTTCTCAGACTTACTTGTCTGGTTTACCATTGAGTGGTGGTTACCTCGTGTGAGGTGTTGGTCTGTGCGTTATGGGTGCACACGCAAGAAGGCTCTTTGTTTTGAGGCTTCTTAGACTTACCTGTCTGGTTTTACCCATGAGTTGGTGGTTACCTTGTGTGAGGTGTCGGTCTGTGCGTTATGGGTGCGCACGCAAGAAGATCCTTATTTGGAGGCTTCTCAGACTTATATGTCTGGTGGTACCCTTGAATGGGTTACCTTGTGTTAAGTGTTCGGTCTGTGCGTCACGGATGCGCACGTGTGGAAACTTATTATCTTTTTATCATCTTGATTTTCCTGTCAGGGGTTGCAAGATTACCCCTCCCAGGGTTATATTCTGAAGCTTCGTGTTATACTTGAAGCTCATTGGTTTTTGGGTTTGTGTGTCTTTCTATCATCGCACAATCTATTTATTTAGTCTTGTTGCAAGAAAGTACATTGTTCTTGCATGTTCCTATTTTCACAAATTGCATGAAAGTACATTGTTCTTGCATGTTCCTATTTTCACAAATTTGATGAGGGGGGGGATATGTTATAATCTAGGAAGTAAATGATGCATCCTCTCTGTTGCTGTCCTTGCCTTGCTGCTCAGTCTGTGTGATGTCATCGGAATGTTTAGTGTGTTTGAGTGGAAGCAAAGATCAGTTGGTGAGATGGGTTGAGCAGCAGGGAGGCTGCTCCTGGTGGGGCATTGCTGGACATTGATTGAGGCCTAGCATGAACTTGTTGTGGATCCTGCTTAAAGAATAAAGCTGAGATCTTGAACCACATCCTTGGACTACCTAGCTTTCATTCATTTGTAACAGAAGCTCATCCTCTGTGCCTCCTTTGTTCATGTTCGGCCTAGGCCGGTAGCTTTCCATTGTGGGCATAGTTGGAGGCTCTTGGGAAGAACCATTACGTGTTGCAGACTGTTGGGGGGTCAGTGCCTCGGCAGACATCTTAGGGTGCAGGTCAGATTGGACTCCTCTGCAGAGTATTGCTAATAAACCATGTTTGTATTCTCTACGTTCTAACCGACTCTTCATTCTTGGGAAGGCATAGCAGGTGGTTGTAAGTAACCCGGGTGGCCCCTAAGGGCGACTTCCTTCACTCTTTCTCTCATCATTTCTCCTTTTAGGCCCCCTTTACTGTTATTGGCTTCCCACCCCTGATCTCTAGTATGGTTATCCCCTTCTTATTTTATGAGCGTTTTTCTGCAGACAGAACAAGCCGGTAAATAATTATAGGTGTCAACACCACCCCCGCTTAAGCTGTGTGTGTTTGTGGGGGGGGGGGTTCACTACGCCCAGTGCTTTAAATGGGCTGGTACTCACGGCACTGAGTACCGGCACTTCCGATTTTTTTTCCCGTCAGTACCGGCGCTTCTCTGTAGCCAGGGAGAGTACCGGTACCCTGATCCTCTGCACGGCAGGCTCTGGTTAGGTTTCTGCTTCAGTACAGGGCAGAGGCCGCTCTGCTTCCAAGGAGCTTGTAATTAACACGGCTGAAGTATCCTTTCCCAGAGTTGCTGGTGAAGATTCCAGCAGCGCCCCTTTGAATGTCGCCAAACTGCAGGGGGTTGAGAGGGCTTGTGTCATGCTGTGATTAACAGGACAGGGTCTCTAGACAGACCCTGCACTGTCAAGCAGATGCGCAGCGACCATTCGGGTGAAAGTGCCATCACGACTTTCATTTTGTGTTATGAGTTAATCTGTGTTTTTTTACATAAACACATTTCTCATGTGTTTTAATATGTGCTGCAACTGGTACAGAAGTCTCTATGTCGGATGATATTTTGCCCTTAGCCCCGCCCCTAGCCCCGCCCACTTGCCACACCTCCATTTTAATGAATACCTGCACTTATTTTTCCCCATTTAAAGCACGGACTACGCCACTGTTTTGGATCGGCTGGCGTGGCATTTTTTGTTGGGTGGGAATCCTGTGACATGCTGCCACAGTGGATTGAGAAGAAGAACAAACTATGATAGTGGATTGAATGATGATGTGTGCGTCGTATGGAAATGATGTGTAATGCTGTGGTGTATAGCATGAAGTGGCATTGAATGTCATGCCACTGAATGTCATGCAGCGAATCATGACAAAGCCTTTATATGGATGGATTTTAAGAAGCACGAAAAGCAAAACCTATCTGCTGGGCAGCGAGTATGATTCCTTTCCTTCGGATACGGTTTCTGCCCTGGTGTCTTTTTTCCCTTCTACATAAAGCACTTGCTATAAAGCGCCCAAACAATACACTCTCTCGTGCCCGCTTCCCCACACCAAGCTGTGGGCGAACGGAATTTCACATGCATATTTTTTTGGGCAGCAGAATGGCCGCCTCTGACCTTTTGTTTGTGTTTGCATGTTTGTGTGTTTGTTTTGTCTCCCCCAGTGCGCATTTCTGAGCTCCCTCGCAAATAAGCCCAAACAAACCCTGGAACTGGGAGGCCTGTGAATGAAGCCTTCACTCCCACAGTGTTATGAAAGCAAACACAAGCCCAGGGTCAAGTGCCTTCCTTTGTCCCGGCAGCTCTTTCCCACGAGTTCAATCCTGCCATTAGCATTGATTTCCAGTCCTTTAATCTAGAACCGCCTATGGCCGGCTTGTTTGCTCGGATTCCCCAACCCCCCGCGCGCTCCTCCCGCCAAAAAGGTATTAAATGGCGTCGCACAGCCTGCTTACCTTTGCCTCCGGTCGCCTGCAGCATCTTCAAGTGGTCCACTGTCATCTGCAGGATTTCCGCCTTTTCCAATTTCGCAGATCCCTGCGTGAGATAAAGGAACGCATAAAAAAAAGATTGCTCTCTCCCTCAGTTTTTCTTGTTTTTTAACAAGTGCCCGAGGCCCTCATTTGTGACCCTTTCCATTCATTTTCGTCTTATGGTTTCAATTTCCCGAGACAACCCGGCATTCTCACAGTAAGCCTTTCAGGGAGTCTCGGCCTTCCAGGCGAGCTGTGCGTGAGCGGATACACTTCTTTTCTAAGTGAGTAAATGTTGTACATCCCGGAGCTGCTGATGTCTGATTTGCGTCATCAGCAAACATCTGGTAAGGGCTCGGACTACTGTGAACACACTCAATAGAAAGACTGTTTGCGAGGGTTTACAGTACACACATTAACTTTATTTTAGGCATGCTTTGATCCTTGCGTGACTTTTACGAGTCTGCCACGTGTTTATGCAATGACCTGGCATGGAGTGGGCACAATTAGTGCTCTGGTGCAAGCAATGAAAAGGGACTACCCTGCCCCCTTGTTGGGTACGAACTACATCCATATTTAACGTTTAGAGCACCCCTCACATACAGGGCCCCGGCGGAACTGCACCTGCTGCGCTAATGGCAGCCACAGCATTGTTCTATATGATCTGTAGCACTCACACGCCTAAGGAATCCCAAACAGAGACATTGTGGTTAAATCTGAATTTCAAGGTCTGGGGGAAATGGTTGGGTAATGTATTATGAGCAGGCGGTTTGGGGGGGAGGGGGCGGGAGGAGGGTTTCAGGGGGGGGGGGGCGGGATGTGGCTTGTTCTCATGTAATGCTGTTGTCAGCTGATGGATCGACAGGCTCATGGTTTTTATGTTGTATTATTCAAAACAATAAAAACTTGTTTATCAAAAATCAGAATTTCACCCTAATGTGTCTCTGTGGAGTCCTCAATTTACGACCTCAGTGGAAAAATAACAAGTCCAACTGACATGCCATCACTCTGTCACTGCCACTAGACAGGGCTGTCCGTTGGACAACGGATCCTGTGTCCGTGAGTCTTATTTTCCCTCTATTGCCCTTTGGTACACAACAAAATTCACCCTGGTTTTGCCCCCAGGGACTGGGGGGCTTTCACTGCGTTTGGATTATTTGTGAGGAGCCATGAATATTACAGCGCGTTGCAAGAGACGGGTGAAGGGCTTGGGTGTCACTTGGGCTTTAAGTGGGATGAAAAAGCTGTGTGTGCGGGGCGTGGCGTCCTCAAAGGGGCGTGGCCAGTGTAATTAAAGCGGTACAAAAGGGGGTGGTGATGGACGGAGCATCAGAACCAATCAAACACTCACACCCAGTCAACAGATCTGGGTTTGATCCATCACCATTCTTTGGCCCACTCTGTAATTAAAGGCGCACAGTGCTTACTTTGTAAAACAGTAAGTGCCAGGACTCTCGTTAGGAGGCGACTACAGCATGCAGCACTTATTGCCCCAGCCAGCGCTGCCAATGACGGCACCAACACACCTACTAAGCATCACCACTCCTAGAAGTGTGACAATTCAGACTGTTTATAGCCCCCAGAGAAAAACACGTAAGCTAAAAATCTACATCCGCATATATAATACAAGTGACATTACACCTACAATAAGCCAAGACTATTCACTTTGTAAATGGTTCTTAGTTGCATAAGCTACAACTATGGCTTCGTTGTATAGAATATGAAAAGCCTTCAGTTCTGAAATAATGAGATTGTGAAAGAATTTTAACAAGTCTCTTTGAAGTTACCGCAAAAGCAATGCTGCTGCATAGATAAGATTTTTTTTCACCCAGAGTAGGAGGGCAAAAAGGGATAGCCGATAGTAACCTATCTCAACACCTGCTTTTTAGAACTGCTGGTGCTGAACACCGGCAGGACCCGGCCCACTTAAAGCCCTGGGTGTCACCCTTTCAGGCTTCGTAGCTGCCTGTTTTGCAATCTGTTGCTCCAGTCTGCAAATGTCTCTGTGTCTCTCCCAAAAGCTTATGCTTCTCACCATCAACTATGCCCAGTGTTTTAAATGGGAAAAAAGAAGTGCAGGTACTCTTAAAATGAGCTATGAGTGTAGAAAGTGGGCGGGGCTAGGGGCGGTACTAAGGACAAGACATATAAGACACTTCTACTATGTGGCCGATTGCTTATATATGTGTGCGCACTCACAGAAAGAAGCAGCAATGCTCACACAAAGCATTTCAATAATGTCCTTTAAAATACCTCCCTACTGTCTGAATTCTCTCCCTCTTTCACTCTCTTTTCTCTCACACAGACACACACATGCGCACACAAGCAGGCAAACAGAGAGACACTCACTCAAAAGACTCAGGTGGGATAAAGGCAATTTTACACTCCTTATCTCCCGCGCTTTCATAATTGCTGCTATTGCTGCTGTCAGCGAGATGCCTGGATTTGAGTGTGTGCACAAATGCACACCATGGTGTGAATGTGATTGACAGCACAGGGCCTGAATGGACCCTGCTCTGTCAAACGCAGCGTGGTGGTGAACACCGGACATTATGCTAATGAGCCCTGCTGAATTGTTTAGAGGTGGCTCAGCTTGGGCTAGAGGCGCTTTGGCGGTCAGACAGCCTCGTCCGTGCTCGTGAGCATTAGCAACAATGAGCCTACCTTTGATCAGTACCGGTACTCTCCCTGGCAGCAGAGAAGTGCCGGTACTCAGAGCGATAAAATTGAGAAGTGCCGGTACTCAATACCGGTGAGTGCCGGCCCATTTAAAGCACTGCCTATGCCCACTTTTCTCTGCTGCTTGTAGAGAGACCGAGTCCCAGCAGCAGTGTTAGGAGGCACGCCATTGGAGTGAGAGGTGCCCACTACAGAAAAAGAACCTTCAACCAGTTATGGATCCAGCAGATCAAGCCATGCGTTTCCATGCTCTGCAGCAAAGTTCAGTAACTTCGAGCCCTTCCACCTTCTGCCTTAACTGGAGGATCATGGGATATGAGTGTCTGGGAGATGAGCGAGTGTTGCTAAAGCAGCTGCAGCTGCCTGTCAGGCCTAACTTGAGAGCACCAAGGCTGGTTGCTGCAGCATGAGGCAGGAGCATAGTTTGGTGCAGCAGGTGCAGTGCACCAGCACCCAAGAGACCTGAGGGTCCCATTGACCTCTGTAGATTGCTGAATTTAAGTATACCAAACAGCAGTAAGAAGGGCCATTTTCTTTGCTTGCACCAGGGCCCATGGCACCTTAGCTACGTTATTGCACGAGGAGCTACTGCATAGTGACCAACACCCGTTGGGAGGAAATGAACGGATGCACACAGGGTTCAGTTGTTTCACACAAGACAGGGGACAGCAGAATGGAGCTCACCTTTGGCTACGACATAACACTCCAGATGAGTACTCCAAACATTGACTCAAAATGCTAGATATAGCTTCCGGAAATAGACATGATGTACCAGACGGGCTCCACAGAACAGGATACAAAGGTTCATGTGAAGGCTCCATGACACACCACTCCAGTGCAGATCCCACCAACTATGTGTACACTGCACATTCGTAATACAACAGCTTATGTATTGCTCTTTACGCACAGCACAACGTTCCTTCCACCACCGATGCCCGTATTGTACATATTCTCTGTGTGTGGGAAGCTTGTTTTGTTGCTGTCTATCTGTATCTACAATACAGGAGTGTAGGAAACCTTCAATGCTGTAGTCCATATGCTAGTCGCTCACTGTATGCGATATGATCACGCACTATAGCTTATCATGAGGCACCTGTTCTGTGTTTTGCGGGAACTTTTCATTCCGGCTGCCCATGCAGTACCTGTGCTTTGTGTGTTACTGAAGCTTGCTCTGAAGTGACCCAATGCTTGTGGAAAGTGTGGTCATCTTCTAGACTAACTTTCCTCAAGTGCAGGCATTCTTTTTCCTGGCATTCGTCTTCCACAGACAGTTCCAGGTTACCAAATAGGTAAAGTAGGCACTGGCCGATGGGCCCCACTCCTGTTAGGGGCCCCGGCCGGGACAACGGTTTAAAATAATATTGATTTGATCTTGAAAGACAATTACAATCAAGATTTCAGAATTATTATTTTCAAAAGTTAGAAACAAATTAATCAACTTGAAGAAACGAAAACGTTACATTAAAGACAATAGAGAAAAGACTGTATTCATGAATGTGAGTAATAACAACTTAAAGTACATAAACCAGAGACATCAGATTCATATAACAGTTTGTCTCTTAAAAGCTCATCTTCTGGCTGCTGTAGTTTGTAAACAAAATCGGGTGCATTGAATATTATGAGATAATTGCGACTGCCTAGGGGCCTCCACAGGGTTTAATCGGGCACTGTCCACAGAGACTGAATTCCCCTTTGCATATTGGAAGCACCAAATTCACACCAAGTACACAAGGAGTCAATCATTGCAAGGTGTCGACCGACCAACACAAAATCAATCATATTTCAGCATTGGTAGATTACAGGCTACCATTTTTGGAAAAAGACAAAGGAGAGCCTTTCACTGAGGTGGGTCTTGATTTTTGTACATACCTCAATGAAACATCCCACACTCGAAACAACGACTACCGTAACACAGACACACAAAATGTCCATTGTAAGGACTGCTAGACAAAGACATCACAGTGTCGACATACAATGTACAACATTCAGCATCAAGTGTAGCTACAAAGAATATGAACAACTGTTACTCCCATATTCCCAGAATAGGAGTAAATGTAATAACTCAACTGAAAGCATGGTGATAACTTATTTACCCAACTGTAGATTCAAGTATATTTATCCAAGACTTGAAGCCCTCTCAAATGGACATCGAACACCGCCAAAATGCCCACAGGTATAGATTGAAAAACAAAATCAGAGGCACCTCCAAGTCTCACATTGTGAATATTTATTATATATTTCATTTAAATATCATAATCCTCAACAAGAAACAGCTAACATGTTTCGCAGCCGGAATGCCGCTTCTTCAGAACAGATACTTATTTACACTATAATTATTTGTTCAGTTCCGAATCAATCCATTTACACGTTTTTAACCTCAATATAGTGTCTGTACTCTGCCCAAAATCTTTGGACGTGGCTTGGGATGAGCAAGCAATCTGCTTCAATCATACCTGTAAAGACAACAAGCCAGGACTCTTTGATTTGCTGTGTATCTTAGCCAAAACTATAGCTAGAATGACAAATTCTATTTTTTAGCGTAGGGAGTTTTAGCAGATGGTTCATTAGGTTTACTTTGGGGTCTAGACCAGTATTGCATTGTACTATATCAGTCCTCCTAATCAGCCTTTGACGAAAAAAGATAAATTGCAGTCCATCTCCATCGTAAGTGTGAAACTCCATCTCAGGATTGATTCAGTGTAATAGAATGGGAGTAAAAAAATCTCTCAGAATACTGAAATGTAAGAACGGATAGGGTACATTCAGAGATACTTAGGGCCTGATTTAGATTTCAGCGGATGGTTACTCTGTCACAGCGGTAATGGATATCCTGTAAGCCAAAATATAAATCCAATAATATCCTATGGAACTTATATTTCGGCAGATGGGATATCCGTCACCGTTGTGACGGAATAAGCCCTCTGCCGATATCTAAATTAGGCCCTTACAGATTAAGCCAAAATCCTTTCAGCATCTCATGTCCTAGTTCATTTGGTTGGTTCATCTATCTCAGGCTTGGTAAGAGCCATCACAAGCGTCTTCCTGTTGGTTGTTTGCTTCCTGTTGCCCACTGCCCATAGAAGATAGTACATGACAATATGAGTACCAGTGGTCCCAGGAAATGTAGAAATGGTGGGTGCCACAAACGCTGTGATCTGGCCATTTCAATATATTTTCCACACTGAAGAACCTAGGAATACCCACCACATTAATTGTGGAAAACTTCCCGTCATGTGATAGATGTCCCATTGTGTTTTATCTGCTCTGTCTCCATTTGTCAAATACTGACGTATATTAAACCCCAGGAGGCAGTAAAGAGCTTTATAATTGAGCCCGCTAGCCGCTAGCTGTAGGGTTCATTTAGCCCAATCACCCTCAGGGCTGTCAACAAAGATGCTTGTGTTTTGTCTCCTTGTTTATCTCTAGACTCCCACCAATGGGTCATCATAGGCCAGGTCTGTGCCATTGTCAACTGGAGCATATTGCGGTTACTCCAGCTGTGCATGGGGCTTGGCAGAGTCTAACGAGGCCAGAGCCAATGCTGAACTGGCAAGTAATACAACAGAAGAGGGGTAGAACCAAATTACTATTTACTTTAACTTCAGTAGCACCTAGGATTGAGAATATCTGCCTCAAGTTCTAAATTCGTAGAAACTGTATAGCTTCCCCCTTTCTCTTCTGCCACCAGAATTAACTGAGCAAAACCAAAGGGGATGATGGACGGAGTGTTGAACATTGCAAGGACTCACCCCAGTCAACTGATCTGTGTTTAATCCTTCATCATTCTTTAGCTCACTCCGCCACCCCAGTTCAGACATGGCCATATGCAAATCAGTCTGACCCTGTGCCTCATGGGAACAGTCCAGCCCGAAATGCCAAGCCATGTCTTCCCTGGACCGGAAACAAGCATCCTGGGACCGGTTTTGGGTTCATAACCCTCATCAGCCAGGCTATCTTGAATACAGTGGCAAAGTGAGCAAGTTTTTATTTTTGGTGCCTACCAAAATTTAAGGGACAGCACCATTAGCAAACTCTGAATAGTCACAATAAACTTTACATGCTGTAATATATTCTGTATGGATGGACACAACTCAGTGGTGGCTGGTACTTTTTACTTGTGATGGGGGCAACACATGCACACATACACACTCAATTAACACACATGTATTTACACCCGTGCGCACACACACACACACACCCTCACACACACGCACACACGCCCACTCACAGCACTCACTAAGAAATACACATTCTTTCATACATGTACGCACCAAACATAAAAAACACATAAAACTTACCTTCACTGTAGATTGGGAATCCTCGGCGGTCCTAGGAGGGATAGGACTGCTGCCTTCCCTCATTTGCTGACCTAAAGTCAACCAATGAGGGGTGGCAGCAGACCCTACTCATCACAGAGTGGGATGGGATCAGTTGGACTTCGGAACCCACCCCACTCTGTGATGCGGTGTCACTGGTTGAAACTCTACCCTGGGCACTTCAGAGATTAAAACTGACACGCCCAGTCCGAGGGCAATCAGTAACACCTCCCTTCATCATCAGGGGAGGGCCTCAAGGCACTTTTGCCAGGCTGAGGAGGTCACGTCCAGAGGGCTGTGGAATCCTCAGCCTGGCAAAGTTCAGCTCAGGCATCCAGGCGCCTGTGCATTTAGCGCATGCCTAGCTGCTGTCTGCCTGACCTGAACAAGACGAGTGTCTGTCAGGCTGACCTTTGTTCAACCTGGCAAACACTCTTCTTGCCGGGAGAAAGGTGGGGGGCGTGACCCTTAAATCTAAATGGACTGGCCATAGCTGACACAACCATAGCTAGACACAATTAAG
Source organism: Triturus cristatus (assembly GCF_964204655.1). Taxonomy (NCBI): domain Eukaryota; kingdom Metazoa; phylum Chordata; class Amphibia; order Caudata; family Salamandridae; genus Triturus; species Triturus cristatus. The sequence goes on from NC_140589.1 coordinate 968,416,632, forward strand.
AACCACTTGATGTACCATTTGAAACACAGCAAGTGCAAAATGATGTAAAAACCTCTATGCTCACATCATTATTATATTACGATCACAACCAACACCACCCTCTACTTATCTACACCTGGCTATTCCTACACACCAACTAGGGAACTAGGCCCCCTAAGGAGGGCGTAAAGGAAGTTTATTCCCAGCTTAAAAACAAGATCATGCATTGTTATAAAAGTGATTGTGGAGGTAGAAATCAAAACAGTGTCCTATAATGTGTTGTCTCATAACAGGGTTGTGCCTTAAGCTTCTTGGCCGACAATGACTGACATTTACTTTATGGGGACGTTGTGCTAGGTTCTGAGCGGGGACCCACTGGATTAGATAATGCCAATTGGACTTCGGTCATCAACGGTGGGCAAATCCTGAGTTAGAAGGTTGTGGGTTTGAGAAATAAGTTGTTAGACAAGCTGTGGCTTGATTATATTTCAAACTTTGGGCTAAACTGTTTACAGGAGACATGGGATTCTTCTAATACCTTTTAATTGGATTGTCAAAGTGTTTGAAGTGGTTTCGTCTCCCTCTGTGCAGGCAAAAGGAGGTCTAATGATGGTCAGACATTCTCCTAAGTGGGAGATGGGCATGAGCTTATTCCGGATCTCTAAATCTGCAAGCGGTAGAGTTTAGCCCGCCTGATGCTGATCATGTGCTGATATTAAACTTTAATAATGCTAACTGTTCAGCTAGTATCCTGGAACATATATTTCAAAGCACATTTTTGAGGGTCTCCTAAAGATAAACGCTTCTCTTTTGCTTGCTAAGTTCTCTCATGGGACTTTAATGTTCATTTTTGTAAGTGTGCTGCATAGGGGCCCTATGGTCCTGATACTTGCCTAAGAGTCAGTTTCTTGCACATGAACCAGTCAGGCCAAGGGGAACTCTTAGTCTCAATTATTTGTGAGTTCAATCTCTCTCTTCTTTTGGATATGATTGGCTCTTATCCCAAACTTTCAATTCTTCCAATTTTTCCCGGTCAAGGATGTTCCACAGTCATTGATTTTATCTTTGTATCCGCATCCCTCAGATACATTGTGAAGTCTATTAAAATACCTTGCCTAGTCTCTAGTGACCACAATCCCATATTCCATCCACTAGACTGGCCTAAAATAATATTAGCTGCTTAGTCAGGGAGGAGGTTGTTTAAAAACACATGGAAAGGGGTTTGAGTTTGGAATAGACCATGGTAAAAGTGCATGATTTTAATGCCAAACTTTTTTCCTCCATAGTTCTAGAATTCATTTTTTGTCTCAGCGAGAACTCATCTGATTTAAATATAACTAGTTCTTTTATATTAATTTCCAGAGAGATCGCTGAACTGTTGACCATTCAGAATAAGTGAGTGAAAGTTCCGCCATGTAGGTGGTTTGACAGAAAATTTTCTAGGGCACATCAGGAGCTAATGAAAGCGGTTAAAGCTGCCCCTAGGGTGCAAAATATGGTCTCCCTCTGCCTACATAAAAAAATGCAGAGGTTAAAAGTTGTCAGAAAGCCCTTTAAGACGATGCTTGGTCTCAGCTCCTCCAGGCTTTTGCCTTTCTAACAGTTCTGTATTCTGGGCAATTACCAATCGCCCATGTTTTTCTCAGTCAGGCGAGGGCTCACTGTCTGGCCACATTTCTCTTAGGACCTGGGTCAAACATTTAGATCCATGTACCATGAAAAGGTGCCAGATTCTTCTCCTGAATCTACCTTACAGTTAATGGGTGCCTAGAACATCGTTTTTTCTCTTGAGGAGGTGCATTTGTCAATTTGTCAGCTGTCAGAGAATAAAGCTCTGTGTCCAGATGGGATCTGGGCTGACCTATTTTCTAACAGAAAAGTGAACTGGTGTTCTTGAACCCGGGTTTTACATCAGTGTCCCACACAGTTTCCACCTGCTGAAAGCAAGAACATGTGCGCATTAAATCCCTTAGAATTGGGAATTCCGCCTAGTAAATCCAGGTTTGTATATTTATTCCCGAATCCATGTAGTTTAACTCATAATGGGAGTTAATATGTGCAGAGAAAGTGGCCGGGATCATTAAATCCAGCCATCCCATATTTCCAAACATCCTTCCTCCTAACTCATAATCAGGTAAGAACATTTTAGTTCCCTGGCAAAAAATATTGGATTCTGAAAAGAAAAGTCAGAACTGCTTTTTTTCTTTTAATAGAAAAAATAGAGTTAGACGCAAGCATTTCCTGAGTTTTGGGGCTCTGACGGGATCCTTTCATCAGGGCACTAATTTTCAGGAAATGCCCTCTCCTTCGGCCATTCTTCTAAAATAAAAGCGAGTACAAGTTGTGAATGAGCGCGACACGACAGTATGAACACACCCGAGCAGACCAGATCAGAATCAATGGAAAGGTCTACTATTTGTTCCATTGAGACTGCAAAGTAAAACAAATGTGTAAGTGGTCCCCAAACATTAACCAACATAGCTGTGAGGTTCACAGCGCTCGGTGATCTCCGGGACAGATGACAGCTGCAGTGCACACATGGTCAAACATGGACATCCCCTGTTTGATTACGTTATTATTTCTTTGGGATGACTCTAGGGAACTTGCTGCATCATGTACTGTATCAGAGGATTTGACCGCTGCCTGCAAAATGTTTTTATCTTTTGTTTCCCTGTATGTTTGGCAGGTGTTGATTATTTTAGTGGTAATAGATATGGCTCTAAATATTGTCCACTTATTCGTTTATGCCAATGTGGGGCTTCGGCCCGATTCATTGAAAAATGACCAAATAAAATTTGTTGTTAAAAACAAAACATGGACATCCCCAATGGGCTAGATTTACAGTAATAAGGAGGCATGAAAAATAACCCCAGTCATTTATCTGGGCTGCTTGTAATCAGTCCCTGGCGTATCCAGCTCCTCTGGTGCACTCACCTGACCCTACAGGTAGTGCCTGCTTAACGCATGGGTGGGCAGGTGCCTGGGGGCCCCACGAGCATAGGGGGCCGTGCATACAATGATTTAACAAAAAATTTCTGTTAAACATTTGCATTCCTGTGAGTGGTTGTGTAGGCAGGGCTCAGTGCACTGCTTTGCCCGGGGGCCTATAATTCTGTTAAGACGTCCCTGCCCACAGGGAATCTATCCTGGCAGTGTAAGCAGCCTGACACCACTAATTTCTCGAGGACACAGGGGTGGATGTTTTTTGTCGAGCTGAGCATTACACCATAGACCATCACCTACCTAATTTTGTGTTTCTACCCTTTAACCTCTACTGCTATGGGTCCACGTGGCCTATTGTGACCTTGGGGGTTGGCTACCGCTCCCTAGTGGATGCTGACGGATTGCTCCAGTGAACTGTTGGTATATGATAAGGGCTTAGAGTAGGGCTGCGTTTCTCGTTTGCATGGGTGGCGACTGTATAGCGTATTCGGGCAACCTGTAATGAGAACACGTTGTTCTTGTATAGTCCCTAAAGACGTTTACAATGGTTGAGTCTCTCCTATGTATGCCTGTGGAAAATTCCCAGTTCTTCCTGGAACAATTTTCAAAATCACCAAAAATGGCTGCTGGATACAGTCCATGCCCGAGAGGCTTGCACCTGTCACTCTGGGGATTGTTGAGAACTTTGGGCAACAGAACTACAGCCTCTACACAGGGTATTCCATGTCTGGCTCCCTTGTAACTCCAGGCTGCACTCTACAGAGACCTGTTAAACCATACATAATGCTTAACGCAGCGTGCCAGCTTTCTATCTATCATCTCTCTTTCTTCAGTATAAGCGAAGGTGCTGCGACCCTAGACAAGAAAAGCAGCCAACAACAAGGTGATAAAAAGAATGCTTGGATTCATCTCAGCAATGGTGATTGTTCAGGTTGAATTCCAGTTGATTTTATTTAATCTACTTTCCTTCTCTGGACATAGACTTGCTCAGTGAGGTACAGCTGTTGCCCTGTGTAGCAGTAAGTATGGGACCCGCATCTGGGCATATCCATTGCACTTAGGGTGTGAGGAGCAACAAACAGCAAGGTGATAAAATGAATCTCAAATTCATTACAGGCAAGACACAATCAAGGCATAGTTAAGGCACCACTCTGGTAATAAGGCATGACACCAACAGATTTCCCACATTGGCAATGCTGCAATTTGGAACTCTCCCATCCATGCACTTCCTGGCAGTGGTGTGACACTGAAACCAGGCTACACCCGACTGAAGAGGCCTAATCAGACTGATATCGGTTTTGAGATGCTTGTTTTCCAGTTCAGGGAAGAGCTGGCCTGGCAATTCAGGCTGGACTGTTCCTATTGGAGAAGGGTGAATACTGATTTGCATATGGCTGGGTTCAAACTGAGGAAGCCTAGTGGGCAAAAGAACAATAGAGTGGAACTCTACCCAGAGCGATTGACAGTGGTTAGACAAATTGCAGGCATTCCTCATGTCATCTTTGTGTGTTTGGTGTTGTGAGCTAACCCTCTGCTAAGCTGCCATCTGCTAATGCACATCCATATGTCGTCATGGGACCCAAGCACTACATCGAATTAATTATAATGCAATACATTCAGTAGGAATTAGGCACACATTTGAAAAAGAAAAGTTCACATTTTTATGGATGGATTGTGTATAGTTTATAAAAAGTATGTAATCAGATCACTAACCAAGCGCAGCACTTGAATCTTGGTTGTGATAGCTATAACCGAGGCAACCTGCTGCAGGATATTCCTGTTTCTGAAATTTTCCTGCAGAAAATACAATGCTTTAAAACTTTTTCTGCAATACATTGAGTGGAGGTATGCACTAGGGTCTCATTTGTTATGGCACATAATGAAAAATGTGTGAACCAGGCACAGAAACACTAGATGATAGTATGCAGAGGGGATTGGGGGCTCGGAGCAGCTAGGCTTCTAGCTCACAAGCACCAGGGTGTGAGGAGACTTTAAAACCGCAATTGCTTCTTGCATGGGGGGAGCGGGCTGTGACAGGAAGGAAACACAGACACCAGCCGGTACGCGGTAGGATGACGAAAAAGAGATGCCAGCAAGTATTGTGCTTTGCTCCCCTCTATTGCCGACATGCTTAAATTATTGCAGTATCTTTATTGCTTCCTTGTGCTCTTGCGGTTGGCTCTTTACTCGCTTCTGTTGTCTTACCTTCTGCAGGCTTCCCAACCCCAAGAAAATTCAAAGAGAAATTGCACTTGCAACTACTCTAGTGAAAATGAATGGGAAAGATTAAACTTCCCACACGCTGTGAACGTTTGCCTTTTTTTTAAAGAAACCAAGACAGTATGAGAGTGCCCCTTTTTAGGTCTTGCCTGGCGAAAGCAGCGCATGCGCTGTCTCGTCAGAGAAAGCACCTTTTTGAATCAATTCAGGGGAGGGCTTGTATGCACACGTCTGCATGGACAAACATGGCTGCTCTTGCCATGTGTCCATAGCAAACAACAGCATGCGCGTGTTCGTAGTCCGTAGGGACTGTGGACAGTTCCACGCCATTTTGTTGCTATAGCAACTGAAGTGACGCTTCGTGTGTGCTTTTTAAAAAAATTTTATGTCAGTGCCCCCGGGGCACAAACAGGCATCCACTTCGGTGTTTTTGCTGAAGAGGTGTGTCTTCAGCTAAGTTACAATGAACAACACACTGGTTTTTAAGCGCAATGTAAACAAGCGTCTGCAATGCGCAAGAGCTTGTTTTCGAGTGCGTGGGATATTACGTAGGCAGGCAAAGGGGGCAGTTTTAATAAGGCATGTGTGCATCAGCCTCAGGCCTGTGTTGGTTGTTAATTTTAAAGACCTCTCATATCATGTTGCGTATTTTTCAAGCGCAGTAAAGGCTCCGAAGAGTGTCAAGGCGCTGCGCGAGGAGGCGCACAGAGGTAAGCGTGGAGCCAGACCTTGTCATTTTTATACAGCTTTATTGCTTCTGTTGTATCCTATGAAACAGTAACAACAAAAGGCAAATACGCTCGAAACAATCTGGATTAAAGGGGTCCTGTTCACCAAAGCGTGCAAAGTGTCCCTCAAACTTTGCACAAGGAGCTAGTGATTTAAAGTGCTGCGCCCTGAAGCTGTGTGAATGCCGACGGGAAGCCTGACTATGCAGCAAGGAGCTCGAAGCCCATTGTAGCTGAGTATTCAAGAAGTGCCATTCCTCTGGCACGAGACGCTTCTTGTGTACCCCAAAACTAAGGTGACCAGAACTTTCAAGCCAAAAACCGTGACATTTCACTAAAATAGAAGAAGGACTACAATTTTACTTTAACTGAGTGCACAGAATGACATCGCTCATCAGCATAGAATTACAGAATAGGCAATAAGAACATAATTAAAATGCATTTTTTAAAGCCAGTATCATGTCTGTTAATTAAACTGCTTTCTTCTAACAGCTGGCAACTATCCCTGCTTTGTAAAACCTAAAAAGGCACCATCCACCGTTTTCAGTCGACCCTCTCTAAAAACCGGGACATTACCTAAATTTCCCGAAATCTGCCAGGACAGCTGGTGAAAACCCGGGACTGTCCCGCAAATCCAAGACGCATGGTCAAACCTCCCAAAACGCACAGAAACACAAAAGGTGACCTTTGTAAAAGGTGACCTTTGTGCCTTTGTCCCTCGTTCTAGCGCAGTGTTTGATTCCACGTGAAACCAGTTCTGACGTCAGTGCTAGACTCGAGTGTCGACCATGACAATGACATTGGAATAGCTTAAGGAAGGACTTGTTGTGGACGTCCCGACCCCAGATTTGTAAGCACATTGGGTGTAAATGTAAGTACTCCCCCACTACAGAGACTGATTTCAGATAAATACCCCGCCCCAGGGACTCCCCTGGCACTAGAACGAAGCACTGCTTCCACTAGTGATAAGGAGACCTTCTTAGCACATGCACTGATTTTCGATTGTGTTTCGCCACGGTGCTCATAGGCAGGGTGACTCACCCTAGTGATAACATGTGGTGGTTTATTGATGTTTATACGGAGTCCCTGGATTCACTCAGATGTTACACACTCCATATTTGAAGATTGTGACTGTCTCTAGAGTTTAAAGATCTGCTGTGTGTCCACGATTGACTCTTGGCTTAAATTTAGTTTTTTTAATTTGTTCGACCTGCATTAGTAACAAGGGCGGTCCCACATTGATAATCAAACAGTCGCATAGCGCTTTACCATTCAAGCTTCTAAGCGCTGAAAGTGACGATATTAGTAGCCAATCGCATTGCTTTCATCAGGTTCAGACAAATGAAATGCGGAGTCTCTTCAGGTTCCTCACACATCTCGCTCGCCGGTTCTATGCACTTGCGTCCAAGGCAATGAGAGTGGGTCTGGCATCCCTCATGATTAAAACAGGGCTTGGCAGTGCAAGGAGGCGTGTTGCACCACCAGGCTAGTCACACCACTAAGGTGGGCTGATGTGCCCAGATGTGTTCCACCATCTTGTTTGTGGTGGAATTATGAATTTTGGCGCAAGGTTATGCCCACTCCTCACAGGAAGTAGTTATATAGGGGCTGTAGTGATCCTAAGGGTAAGTAGCCCATTGACTACTAGCTTTCAATCCCCTTAACACCCCTAAATGTAGTATTTAGGTGGCCCCCAGATACGAGGAACTCAGATTCATCAACCTGAAGAAGAAGAAGAAGGACAAAGAAGAGCAGAAGACGTGGGAACTGTGGACCAGCATCAACTTTTTCTGGTCCAAAACTGCTGCTCTCCCGACAATCACTGACTCATCCAGAGGTGGAACAGCCTCCTCAAACCCTTGAAGGTCTACCCAGCACTTCTACGACCCAGCAACATCTCCCTTGGAGTGCAGGAGCCACTCCCCTACGCCAGCAGGCACCGACTACAGCTGCCCAATACATTGTTCTTTTGACCCCTGGGCCCAGCAAGGAAGCAACTCCCCAGCAAGAAGTCTCTGTGTTTCAGGAGGGCAGATCCATCTATTTGACAAGTTTCAAAACCCCGGGACCCCCAGGAGCCGTCCTACACCAATACCCGAGGTACACGAGCCAGTGGCAGGCACCAAGGCTTGTTCATGTTCAGTCAGAACACCACTACTGCCGAAACTTACCAGAACATCGAGAGATTTTGAGAGAGGCCGGCTCTTCACTGAAAGTGGCCCTGCTGTGTTTATTTCCCCTCTTCTGCAGAAACACCGAGAACTGTGAGAGCCTCTAACTCAGACACTCGCCGGATGAACCACCTCTGCACCCGAGCTTCCCCAGCCCAAGTCTGAGGCAACTAACAGTATCTCTGGGGTCCCGAGACCCTCAAGAGTCAATCCCCTCCCTTAGGTTCTGCCGGACTGGTCCCCCAAATCCCTTTGCAGCCTTTTCTTACAGTTAATTTTCCCCATTGACTTTTGCGTGTAGCGTTCGAGGCTATCACCGCTGAAAGAATCTCAGCACCCGGACACACAAGGGCAGGTAAACTAGAACTCATGGTGCTTTCTTGAACCTAGGCCCCTATTTACCTTAAGTCCAGAAGAACAGTCTTGTAAGTTGTCTTTAAGTGTATCTATGCAGTGAATGTTTCTCCTGTAGGATAACATTACCGAGTTCGAGACTCATTCCTCAAATGTGACAGCTGTCATTTTCTACTGTTTCTACTCTAAAATTTGATAACGACTAAAGTACTTACCTAATTCCAATATTCTTGGTGTTTCTTCTTGAGTGTGTGTCTCATCTCTTGACTCTGTGTTTAAAAATGCATAACACTACCCTCTGAAAAGCCTAAACTGCTTGCCCACGCTACCACAAAAGAGAGCATTTGGGATTATTAGTTTTAGCCCAGTAAGCCAATAGGGGTCATCTGGTCTTTCTACATAGTGTACCTCATTTTGGCACACTACATAAAACAACAGATTCCTACAAAGGGTAAACTTGGCTAATTACAATTTGCTCACAAGCAACACTTTAATCATCTTTGAAGTTATCCGTCCTTTAACCATGCTTAACTTATGTTTCCCATTTGTTCCCTAACTTGGAATCTGCTTCTGTTTTGCCTCAGTTTTTCTTCTCTTAGTTTACCTCACACTTGTTTCACCCATACATCTTTATTATGGATGGCACTAGATTGTGTATTCTCTTCATCAATGGTTTTGCACCACCTCAACCTATGCCAATAAGGACATAGCGATGGGATAAGTCATTTAAGGACTCCAGGACACCCTGCTTAGTGACACATATAAATATAACATGGTGCAAGACTCTCTTTCTGCAAAAGTACCTTATCTTCTTGGACATGAGTGCAAAAAACAAAACTGCTATCCCTAACTAATGGGATGCTGAGTTGTTCAAAGGACCCTCGACGACGCTGAGTGGCATGCTTCTTCACAGGGTCTCCATCTACCATGGTAGGATCCTGCCATCCATGGTGGGCTACTACAAGTGACCTCTTTGGAATGTGTGGCCAAGTTTGTGCCCTACATATGACTGGAGTGCTTCAGCTTCTGCTCTGCCCATGGAGGGTCTGAATTGGGCAGAAAATCTTAATAAAAGGATTGACACTGCTGGATCAAGGAAATTTAAATTGTGCAGGGTTAGGTGAAGTCTATGTTTATTCACCCCTCCCTGTCACAAGGTTAAAAACAAGAGAGTTTATTATGACCCATATGAGGTGTGTGCCGCCAACAGAGGTCAATTTCTCACGAAAAATAAATGTCCTACAAGAGGCGTGTACTCCATCAGAGTTACATCCCCCATCTGACATTAGAAGTCAGTGCGAACATATCCTGCACCGCACCCGCAACCCCTAATTCTCACCTGACAGTCCAGAAATTCAAACGAACTACCAAGAACTAAGATAATAGGACTCGTCCTCAAACCAGGCTGGCTTTAGGGTGGTGCTTCCGGTGCTGCTGTACCTGGCGCTGTGCTCAGGGGAGGGCGGGTGCTGTGTTTTCAAATATTTTATGGCCTTAAAAGCACCTATTACCGAGTTTCCTGTGTGTCCTGCCATTTTCAGGCAACAATAAAAATGCTGAGTTATTCTGTTGATTAATGTTCCTGTTGGAGAGAGCTCGGAGTTTTGACTATTAGCAGTTTTCAATCATCACAAAGTAGTGCAGAAAGATGATGTCTCTGCTTCAAAGAACGTCTAGCATGCAGATCACAGAACTGTATTTGATGTGGATAGCTCAGTCGGTTACTGCTTTTGTTACAGAGATCCTTTTGTTACTTGCAGTTCATAAGTTACAATCCGAATACAGCACAGTGACCTATGAACTGTCACCGAAGAGCTGCATACAAACTGCATGGTGTAGGTTAGAACATTATGCCTTTCCCCCAGTCTTTCATTATGTTAATGTTACAAAAAAGGGTTAGTTTGGGTATCAATAAATTCCTATTATGTGAGAGAGGGGATATAGAGAGATGAGCAACACTGTTGGAGGGTGATAGTGAGGGAATCCATGGAGGAAGTGATGGGGGGGGCAGGACTTTAATTGGGGTGAAAAAACTAAAGGGTCTCTCATAGGGGTGTGACCGGTGTAATTAAGGGCGTGATTTAAAGATACTTAAGCTAAAAATCTGTGCTTAGCATAGTGTCGGCGACTGGTATTTTGCTGCTTCTGTCATTGCATCCAGATGTATAATACAACAAGTAACATTACACAGATAAAAACCAGGACTATTGACTTAGTAAATGGTTGCTAGTTGCATAAGATATTTAAGCAACAACCATGGCTTCGTTGTACATAGCATTGACAATGCTTCCGTTTTGAAATGTTGAGACTGTGAAAGAAATACAACGAGTCTCTTTGAAGTTACATTAAAGGGAGTGAAGGGTGGTACTATTGCAGAATCAAGATTCATTTTTTTCATCCTGAGGGTGAGGGCAAAAATGGAGAGCCTGATAGGGACCAGTCTCAGCACCTGCTTTTTAAAACTGCTGGTGCTGAGCACCGGCAGGACCCGACCCACTTAACGCCCTCGGAGGGAGGGGCGGGGAGTTTATTGCACTAGACGCCATCAGCGCTAAAGCAGGCCCTGCCCCAAAACCGCAAGGTGGCTCATGCAGCACCTTACCATCATCCGAGAATCACATTCACTTGAGAGATTTGACATCTGATTTCTAAGATTATCATGAAGGAATTTAACTGTGAGATTGTTGTTATTTTGAATAATAACACAAAATCAACATAAAAACGTTTAATATATTTTTTTTAAGTTTACACTCAGCAGCTGCTAGAAGGGTTTTCTAATTGCAGATAATGCCTGGGCATTCTGTTCTGTTTGAGCGAAAAACTATATTTTTCTGGCTATATGTGTAAAGTTTAAAAACTTTCTCGTCAGATTTTTCGAATTGTTTGTAAAATCTTGAATGTATGTACATTTTATATATACTTAGAAATGCCTATGTACATATAATAATAAAGACACAAATACACACAACTCTAATAAAATGTCAGACCGACAAACACACACACACACACACACACATACACACCCAGACACACACACACACACTGAGATGTGCACCTATGCACATGGAAAGAGCCTCTGCAAAATCCAGTAAATGGAGTGAAACGATTTGAACATCATTATGTGGCAAACATTTTATTTTATTTTATTTCCTATGTCTCACCATGTGTTTCCCGCCAAAATAAAAATCTGAAATCAAATGGAGTTTTTCACCCATCCATATTCAACAAATAGATGAACTGTGTTTTTGATTGGCGTGGCTTTTAGAGAAAAGCGACCTGGAATATCTCAACGTTGCCTTTCATTGCCCAATTTGTACTTGCTTAGTTAAGTGCTCTTTAGAAAGCTTGTGGTTTTCATGCAGTAAACAACTCAGCGGAATAAACACGGGTTGTCTCTTGTGTCGCTGTTGTGCCTGAAAATTAGGTCGGTCAGACTATGTGTCTACGTCGTGTTTTGGTACCAGCTGCACGCGGAGCATGGTGTGAATGCGCCACGGCTATCAAGGCGCACAGTGAAGCCCAGATGACGTATACACTGGCTCGCGCGCGTGTTTACAGTACGACTTGTTGATGCTGTGGTATCTTTCAAGCTGCGCTGTGCGTGCTCTACCTGATCATTGCTGACTTCTGCAATTCTGCTACGTTTTAATTTATCCTATTTTACTAATTAAATCTTATTAACCTTTAGCTTGGAAACCTAGACATGGCAATTTCACAACCAGCAAAGTCCTGTGGTTAGAGTCTTTAACTTTATAAGACACTGAAGGGACCAAACACGGCGCTGGCAAGGATATAAAGAGTAACAAAAATGAAAATTAAAAAAAAGAAAATAAAAAAAGGAAACAGACAAACTGTTACACAGCATGCAGGAGGTGGGTGGTGGAGGGAGAGAGTACAGTCCAGCCACAACAAAGCATTTCCTCTCAGTAACGCTTTCATGCGAGCTCCGACCACACGGCGTTTAAAAAAACACAGAGAAAAACATATAAGTGCAGGAAAATGGAGAATTTACTTGTTTTTCAAAAGCGGTTGGCACCAGTCTTCTTAACTCTGAAAGGCTGTTGTTGATGCGGTCTCTGCGCCTTTTTTCGATTATCTGTGGAGAGAACATGCACGCAGAAAAGGCTGTTAGGACACCTAGACAGGAATTCTTACCAGTATTAATTGTCTGTTGTGGGTATTGGTGGGAATGTGTTTTGCTTGCGTAACTTACACCTCGCCTTTTCTTCCTCGCCATGATCTGAGAGGTGGTAGCCGGGGAGTTGGAGCGCACTGCGGAGCTGCTGCTTTGCCTGTGAAATAGGAAAGAGAGTGGTTTCCGGTGTGCAACCATGACATATTCCAATCAATGACCCTACAGAAGAGGCCATTGGTGGGGATGACATCTCTTTTAGCCGTTTCCCACAGTGCAGGCAGCTAGGTCCATCTGCAATACCACCTCAGTGTTCACGTGACACTGCAGACCACTTAACCCAGTAAGCTGACCTTTCACACACAAATCCCGCCAAATAATGCAGATCCGCGCCATTACACAAAGCAGTTGTTGACTGCGTATCTGGTTTCAAGGGATCGTTTCAGCTCAAACTCGCACCACAAGCCTCAGAGAGTACACTACAAAACAAGACATGTCCAGCAGAGTGCAACCAACAAGCAGAGCGGGGCAAAGACAAATCACAGAGCATCACAATAAATCAGGTGGGATTTCCATGTCGCCTCAAGAGAGAGTGTGTGAGCTCTGCCACAAATTCCTGCTCTCTAGTGGAAAATAACTTTGCCTTAATGCCAGGGCACTGGCTATGTGCTGCAGTGGAGGACACATTATGTGGCAAATCTGATGAGATTATGTGGCAGGAAAAGGTAAATCATACCACATAATGGGGCACATTCTGTGGTTGTATTATTTTACTATTTTAACACACATTAATGCTTTCTGGGCAAAAGTTACACCGCATTGGTATCAATTTAACACCCGAATACTACAATCCACAATTGGGAAGTGACCTGTTAACCTTTTCAGAGGGTCCGCTACTGTGTGGCATCATATGTGGCAATTTAAATAACTTTAAATCCGTTTTGGGGAAGAAAGTATTTTTGGTTGAACTCTGCAAATTATGCAGCAGATGGTGGATTCTGTGGCAAGTGCAATCAATTCACAACTATGCTTTATATGCTGCAGTAGCAGAATCACACTTCTCCAGTCGGCCGGCCTAATGCCAGTAGGTATTCGTTTTGTTCAAAACAGGGGATTTGCTCCCTTTTCCTTCTTGGGAGAACACTACAATGACCATCCCGTTCAAACAAATTCTTGAGTTAGAATATCAACCCTTTCCTTTACCAGTCTGCATCTGGCCAAGCTACTGCCCATGTGAAGGCCGCTTTGAGGTTCTTGCTTAAAATGATAAGCACTAGCAAAGCTAACAGATCTGACATTGGCTTCTGGCCTCTTGGCTTTGTCATTATTTGTTTTGGTTTTCATGTTTTTTGGAAATTGTTATAGTTGTGGGAGCTGCTGGTCTCTCGCACAAAAGCATTTGTTCCCTCTAAAAATGCACAAATTGCCATAGTAGTCCATGGCACTTAAGGAAAGTACTTTGGGTGTGAATATTCTACTTCTGAAAGAGCAGAAACTCACTGGTAGGGAAGTTAGCAAAAGGCTGAAATGGGCTGAACCACTGTCCCTTGCTATATGCTATAGTGGGAGGAAGAAAAATGTAACTGACAACAACCGACTAATGGATGAACTGGGATGCCTGACAATCTCTATAAGTAGGTCTATTAGATATAAGTAATTTTAGTAAAATCAATAGGTCTTGGCTAACACCAGACATAAAAAACTGGTATTGCCTTGCTTTGTTTAGAAGAGCTCCACTTTAGTAGAGATTGTCGATGGATTCTGCCTTTCCTTTCAACAACAGAAATCTATGTGTGAAGTATGTTACTTCCTATGTCATATAATATTTGGTGTTGCATGTATCATAACCCCCTAAAATGAGGAGAGTGAAGCAACACCACTAAGACTAAGACTGCCTACGCATCAGTCAGGAGGTTACTGAGGCCCTCGCTTTCCCGAAGATTATCCTCTATTTGGACAGAGGCTATTGGACACTCCGGAATCAGTGGTCTGTCGCTCAGCACTTGAAGGGGTCACTTCATTAGATAGGCAGCATAAAATCACATGGATCAATAAAATGCTCTCATTGATGATGCTGCTTGGCTTGGAAGAACAATACAAAGATACATCTGCTTCCTAGCCAATATCTAAAGAACCGATAAAAGAAATATTATGTGATGGAAAAGGAAATTACCAGTCCCAAAAGTGGGTCCCTAACCACAACTTTCCTGGATTTTAAATGTACTTACTTTTTGAATATATATTTAATTTTATCACAAATGCTGCTGCTAGGTAGCTTTATGTTAAATTTAGGTACGCCATTCTTCCTACTAATAGTTTTTGTTCTGAATGGGATAAATCCATACTTGTCCTGCTTGTAGCATGCCCAGTGAACGGGTGGCCCACTTACTATTCTTCTGTACTGCCTTTACTACACCTAGGAGGTAGTGGATAACCTCGATTTGTCGATTCCAAGAGGCCACCCAACATGCAGTGACCCTAAGGATATTGAGAACAGATACCAGAGAAGCAATTGTATGCTGCCTGGCTAAGTTCCTCCTTTGTATTTGGCACATGAGGAGGTACTTTATGGACATGATGGATACATACGAACAGAGAAAATTGGTAGAAGTGGTATGGAGATATTCTGCACCTCCCAACAACACACACAGGGTAAGTACAAACAACTTCAACGTAAAGTGTGTTCCACGGGCTAGACACTACGCCATCATAATAGTGTATAATATATATGGAAAGAGAAACTCCTTCACATAACAAAATTATGCAGACACGCCCAGAGCACTACAAGTTCTTGTGAAAGTCAGCTTCTGAGAACAGGTCTGTTTTTGTTGATGAAAGTCCAATGATCCAATATTGCTTGCATTTACTATGCATTGGAAGACAGCTGACACGTGTTTTGTCTTAGACGACTTTTTCAAGGCTTAATATGTAAAATAAGCTGGATAGTCAGACACTCTTCAAGGGACCTGTAAGGTCAATCTGAATCTCAATTCTGCAGTGAGCTGTCTCACTTCTAGTACCAGCTATCAGGTTATAATAAGCCCGTCTGCTTCAACCGCAATGGAATAGTGTCCGTACAGGCTAATAATAGTCCCTTGAAGAGTTTCTGACTATCCAGCTCATTTTACATATCAAGCCTTGAAAAAGTCGTCTAAGACGAAACACGTGTCAGCTGTCTTCCAATGTATAGTAAATGCAAGTCATATTGGGTCGATGGACTTTCTTCTTCTTATTATTTTTTTTTTGCAGAGCAGAGGACATAACAATTTTATAATAGAGTTAGACGTCAGGACAGAGAAAAAAAACAAATACTAAAACCAATCCACATTTTACACAGATACACATTCTATACATTTATCAACTGAAACCCTTAAAACAAGGATAAACATACCCTTGTTAATCATTAGCATTTAAATTTAAGAGTCCGGCGAAACCATATATTTGTAAAGATCAAGAAATTATTGCACCTTCCCATTACTATAAGACCCTTAAGTGACTTGTGTCGAATTATCATCCATTATAATAACAATAACATCTGGAATCCATTGATAATTATCTAAAATCATCTAACTGTGCAAAATTTGGCATTATTACAATACAATCAAATTTCCCCTAGTATATAGGGGTTTAAAAGTGCAATGTGCTAAAGTGCTGAATTTTTATCAATGATATCCCAATAGTAAAATAAAAACAATCAGAAACCTTTAAATTGTAAGGCTAAAAGTCCAATGTGCTAAAGTGCTAAACTTCCATCGATACATCCCAATTATCAAAAAACTTCCAAATTGTAGTAAACTTTTTCGTTGCCCCAACCCGTTTTGTATATGCTTTTTCGAATCTCCTTATCCTTAACATTTTATTTAACCATTTCGAATAGGATGGGATCTCTTCCGATCTCCAATTTTGGAGAATTAGAGAACGTGCTAGTATAGAGTAAATTATGATATACGCCTCTTCCGCTTTGGTCAAATCTGACCTTACTTTAGAAAGCCCGAAAAGAGCCACTTCTGTCTCGGGGTCGATCTTTTTTTTAATAGCCTGGCTTATTACTGAACAAATATTACTCCAGAAAGCTTCAAGCTTCGGGCATGTAAAAAATATATGAAGCCAGTCTCCCTCACCGTGGGACTGGCATCAAAAGCATTTATTTTCCACTTCCGCATGGCGCTTGTTTAACGTTTTCGGGGTGTAATATGTCAGCCACCTTGACAGAAAGGCCATTCTTTTAAAATTGGCTGCTCTCAGGGCCTTGCTTCCTGCTTGGGCTATATCCTGCCATTCCTGGTAAGAAAAGGAGCAATTAGTCTCCCTATTTATTTTCTCCCAAAATTCATTAACCAGGGGGAGTGCCTTGCGTTTTATCAACAAAGAGTACCAATTTCCTACCCCCTTTAATTTAGCTCTATATAGGGCATTGATCTGGTCAATTGGGAGATCACTTGGCTGGGGATTGAATTTTTTAATAAAATTTATGATCTGCAAGTATTCCAGGAACCCGGGCTTGCTTCGATTGCCGGTTCTACTTAGAACCTCATCCCAAGAGATCACTGTATTCGCAATTAAGAAATGGCCCAGATCCTCAAAGCCACTATCTTTCCATCTCTTCAGGCGACTAGAATGAATTTGCAGACCAAAAACCCTACATTCCTCTAATTTCAGATAGACAAACCCGGACGAGTTCGCTTGTTTAAACAAACATTTGCAATGCAAATTGGTCTCTCATTTGTGAGAATTAGAGGTATTGGCATTGCACAATGTCTTTTACCTACTAAAGGAGTGAAAGAGGAAGGAAAATGGAAACAGAAGGGATGCTAGAGAAAGGAGGAAAATGAAATGGAGATGGAACGAATCTGAGGAAAGGGGTGAAAAGAAAATATAGGGGAAATTTGAAATGGCACAATATAGATAGAATGATAAAAAATAAAAAAAAGAAGTGAAGACTGAAAAAATGTCCAAAAATTAACAAATTAAAGCAGGAAATAGAGAGAAACAAATACAAACAGGAAAGCAAAAAATATATGAAAGCAGAGCGAAACAGAAAAAAGCATGATGGATGAAATGTAACAGAAAGGCGTGGAATGCCAATCCATGTTTCTAATTTGTATGAAATCCCACCTCAGAGATCAACGAAACATTTTATTTCTTAAGCTTGTGCAAGCTGTAGGGAAAGCAGCCAATGCATAAAATCAGCATAATAGGAAATCGATTGAAACTTAAATGCTAATTATGTTTCCAGTTCCCCTCCCTTTGGTCATTTACTGCAGGACACAGCACTGTGTATAGCGATTTAGTGTACACTGAAAGACACAGAATACATACAGAAGAAAAGAGCACTGTGTCTGCTAAGTCACTGCACTGTGGAAGAGCAAAATCCCATGCTTCAGTACACAGCACTGCCAGTGGTGAGCTATTATATAGCACCAAAGACGAACTATATGCTGCGATTAAAAACTGAGTGTGTGTGTCTCATAACTATATGGTGCAAGCAACAGACAACACGTGGCAGTGCACAGCTAGGTGTAGAGAGTCATTGTACAGTGCCGGAGACAGTGGTGCGCCAGTGTATGGTGAAGGAGCAAACCATGTGCTTCAGTACATAGCATTGTGTGAGTCGATTCTCCTCTCACTTCGGAAGCTAACTCACATGCTCAATTTCAGAGTATAAGAACAGGTCCAAAGACGAACAGAAGAGCACTAAAATGCACACTATTAACATACTCATATGAACCAAAAAAGAAACAAACGTATCGATGCTTCACAATCAGAGGTATTTCATTTCCACTTTCTCAGAATGTTTTGTGCACCATGGGGGCTTTTTGTTACAAAAAGAGTTTAATACAACTTTACAATTTTCATCCTTCTCAGTTGAATCACACTTGTCATGAGAAGCATCAGTGAAATGGAGAAAAACAACTTTGAGCTGATGTTAAAGAAAGTGAAGCAACGCTAGGCAAAGTGAACCATACAGAATTCGGCAGCAGCGAGTCAGGGGAAATAGTGCATACCACATACTGAGTTTTCAGTTGGCTCTTTAATTCTTGATTCACAGACTCTCTAAACAACGGAAATAAAAGGTTCACACAAATTTGCGGCTTCTTTAACGTCCATTATATTTAGACTACTAGATCAAAACAAATGGCTTGAACAGGAAATGGCGTTGCACTGGAAGAAGCATGCTATTTGATGACACGTTAAATTAAACCTGACAGGTACTTACCTTTAAAGTCACCATATTTATTGGACGCTAGAGTAGACAATTTACAAGTCTCAGTTTCAATGCTTAAGTGAGATCGGCAACATTTTGCTGCAAGGCTACCTGTGCAAGTAATGCCGAAAGAAGAAACGAAAAGAGGATTATAAAAGCAAACGAATCGCTTACGTTTCATAACAGGAACTATGATACACAAATGTGATTTCGGGGCTTCAATTTCAATATAAATTATTACTGTATTTTTAAGCTACAAAGTGGCTATTCAATGTGTTTGCTTTACAGCGAGAGCCCACCCCGCACTTCGTCACCGAGAAAGGCACCACTGCGGCCTGGAAGTGAGGCAGAGGTTGCCTGGTCTGGGGCGCTGCTTTTCTTGAAGGAGGGCGGGAGCCTACCCCGCCTCCGTGACCGCAACAAGGGAAGAGAAGTTGCCCAGTGGCAAGAAGTCAGGCAGAGTCGGAAGCCTCACCAGGGGCGTTGCCGGGGAGAGTCAAATAAACAAGCATTGGCCATGCTGCCGTGAAAGTGACAGTGATCGCGATCAAGCGCGGCGAGCGATGCAAGCATTGGCCGCGCACGGGTGGCCGCGTGAAGCGATCTGTGGTGGGGAGGGGGAGAAGCGGGAGTTGTGTGACGGAGGAAAGACAGATGGCGGCTGCGCGCAAGCTTGAGGCCACCAAAAGCCTGTGGTGGCACTTTCAAAAGCCGCTTACTAAATGTCTCGCAGGCAGCACATGAGCTGGCTCAGGCGAGACCTAAAAAGGACTGAAGTCGATTAGAATAAGCACAAATTGTCTTGTAACGGGACTTTTGGGGAAATTTGGATGTTTTTAAAAAGATTGGAATTTGTGTGCTAGACTCACGATCATTCTTTCAAAAAAGTATGTATCTATCCGATCATTAGGTTCAAGTAGACGAGCGGTAAGGTCTAATATAGCTGCCTCATAATAGGTTTGAATGTTTGGTAAGGCTAAACCCCCTTGATTTATCTCCAGTTGTAATATGGGCAATTTAACTTTTCATTAAAAACGGACCTGCTTTCAGAAGCAGACCTTCACAAGAACTTATAGTGCTCTGGGCATATCTGTATAATGCTGTCTACATAGGAGTTTTAATTATATGCATTCTTTGGATACTTTTTATTATGTTTATTGTACTTAGGAGAGGAACTGCTTTAACCTTTGTATTGATTGTTTTATCATTTTTTTTAATATTATTTATGTGTTTGATCAACTGCATTGCATCGATTATGTTTTTGTGTGATGATGGAACTTACAAATCATGTTTTTTGTAATTGATTGATTTGTATAGTACAGTGCATGTTTGCAGATACTGATTTTGAGCACTGACATTTAGATGTTTGTGTCTCGCACGCAGTGCATGATGCATGGAGTAATTTCTACCTTTGTTATCACGTTTAAAACGTGTTATTTGCCTCCAAAAGGAACTTGCAGATGTGAAACTTTTTTGGAAAAATGTAAAATAAATAAAATAAAAAAAAACTGGCAGGGACAAAAGGTACAACCAGAGCCTTAGCAAAAACCAACGACAAAGTCAGAGGGGGCTTTTACCCTCAAACGAGTTTCAGTGCAGACGAGATCCAATCTGCTCACGTTATGCTGACAGGCTCACTCCCAATTAATTGAAATTGTTAATATTAGTAAAAGTACAACTTTCACAATCTTTGTACATTTTTAAGAGAGCTGTCATCAAATTCAAAGAGGCGAGGAAATTCCAATCGAAAAGTGGGCAGGGAGCCAACATCCAAGTCATCCATTTCCAAAAGTCCCGTTCAGAGGACATTTACCTGGGCAACTTTGCTTATAAATTTGACGAGATTATTCCTAAGGGTGTTTCTGTCAACTAGCAATTCATATTTTCAACCTGCTGACAACGGGAACAATAATCTCTGTTTTTTCCCCACATTGTTTCATTTAAAGAGATTCAGATATTCCAGGTGCAGCTAGCGGCCGACCAAATGCAACTTTGCATCCCAAAATAACGAAAACACTTTTCTCAGAGCAGTCTTTATGAACTCTGCAGCACACATGTAGTTAGGAAGTTAATTTCTGTTTCTTTATTTGACCATCCAGTCTACATCTACGATTAGTCTATGAGCCAGGATTTAGTATTTTATGATTTTAAGAATTAATTTATAAAGCCTCATAGCTTTTTGGGAATAAAATTTGCCTCTTCCGAAGTAAACATCAATTTCTTAGACAAACAAACCCCAAGTTGACATTACATATTCTCATGATAACTTGAATAACAATACTCCAGATGTGTGAATTCCCATCTTTAAACAAACCAATATATATGCTTCCAGTAAACAATTCCCCTCTCAAAGTCATGTTACAAGGGCAGAATCTGGGGGAAAAAAGTGACTTCTTCCACGACAAAGCAACCTATGATTACAAGACAGCTCCAAGCAATACTAGTCTAACTGTGTGAACCAAGTAATATCGTTTATAATGAAGCATTGATTGGGAGACTGTTTAGAGTGATCACAGGCTCAGTATGTAGAGGACTTTACTAAACACATGCACTGATGGATCAGATAAACTGTAGTTTGTATACCAAGCAAAACACAACTCTTAGGGCCTCTTTTATAGCAAAATGACGCAGCGTGGTGCCACAAGTCATTTTGTTGCACAGAGCGGCGTCCTTTTAAAAACACAGGAATGCATCATATTTACAACAATATGACGCATCTCTGTGTTTTCCCCTGCTCTGTCGCACAATTGGCTGCCATGCGCCAAAGCAGGCACCCTTGCACCAGGGTGCAAGGGTGCCTGTTTTGTGGGAATGACTGTTGGTGTGCAGGAAGGGACACCTTCCTGCACAAAAGCAATCACTGATGGTGGGTTCTTCTCTCAATGCGCATGCATAGAAAGAGGACAAAAGAGGAGAAATATAAGTATTTCTCCTTCATACGCCCCTCCTGGGAGGTGTAGGATTCTGATGCATTCCCAGGTTTACGAAATGTTTTAAATCTGCGGATGCGGCACAATTCATGGGTGTTGCGTGGCAACACCCGCAGCAACCTCCATGGCACGCCACTTTCACACAAGCTATACGTGAAAAGGGGACGCATTTACAAAGCCATGAAAAACCATGCAGGGTGGCTTTGCGTGGCCTTGTAAATAAGGGCCTGCACACTGTGTCACTGGTGCGTCAAAAAAAATGAAGGTTTGTAAATAAACCTTCATTTTTAACAAGGTCTTCTCAGCTATCATTGCAGGGCTGTGGCCACAAGCAGTTTCCAAACACTCTTCTCCATAAAACATAGGCTCCCAGAAGGCAGTCCAGTAGGGGGTCCTACAACTGTACCCAAAAACATATTTTTCTATAGGTATGTCTTGAAGAAATATTTAGGAGGTTTGACCTTAAAGTAGTATAGGTTACAGTCCCTGTAGGCTGTGTTAACAAAATGCATTTGAGATATTCACTGACAGCATTACTACATTTGTGCAAGTGGCTGTTGGTGGTGGACACCCACAATCATTTTTGAAAATGGGAGAAAGAACATAGAAAACAAATAAAGGAACAGAGTGACAAGAAAAAAAAACAGGGATAAAAAAGACACTGCACAGGTGAGGGAAGGAGATAGGGAGTGCAGGGTGGAGGAGGAAAGGCATGAAGTGGAAGCTCAATTTGGGCACAGTGATGGCATGATCAATGGTGAGATGTTGGAACACGAGAGAAACTGGAGTGATGTTTAGTACAGACTTGATACACCAAGTCACAGACTTGGTGTATTCATGCACATTTGGTATTTAAAGGACATTATCTTTAAAAGAATAAGGAACCCAATGTACATCAGAGAGCTTCCCAACCCTGCTAAGGGATCTGGGGAAGGTGAGGACTGTAAATAATGCAAACAGAAAACCTACTCCATCTGCCACCCAAAAATCCTTTGGGCCTTGCAAAAGGCAAGAAAGCAACTTGTAAATACAATCCAAAACAATACAACAACCAATTGTAATTATAGGTGCTAATATTCTAATGGCATGCACTGCTCTGTTGACATTATTGTCTTAGTTTCAAACAGCAACCTGAACTCTAATTCAATTTAAGGTTAATTTGTGGGTTTGCTACACAGAAAACATTTTTTGACAACCTGGTGTACAATTAGCTTGTAGCTTGTTCCGCAGATGTTTTACTTCCTATTCAGAAAGGCACCAAACATGTTTGAGAAAATTGTGGGAAAAACAAAAAGATCCAAATGATGTCATCATAAAAAGACGCTCCCCGCACAGATTTTTGAAAACACTGGGAAGTGTTACTAAAAATAATAACAAAAACCACACAAGAAAAAACACACTTAATCTGTATTGCAGACTCTGGCTAGAGATGGGTGGGCAAGCCATCAGTTTCATAAGGAGAGCCACGGCAGAGATAATGCATGGATCTGGCTTCACGCATAAGAGCCAATGCACAAGTCGAGCCATCGAAAGTAGCTACAAAACATATTGTCACTTTTTTCTTTGCATTTAATTAAAACTGCAAGTTCTGTGTGAGTAGAGGAAATGCGCCATTCACATTTCACTCCTGTTCATACTGTGTAACAGAAGCTCTTCTTCACTATGCAGGTCACTACTTGTCTATTTTTTTACCAAGCTGCATAATGCAGGGGGAGAGGCCAGTGATTTGGTTTGTCTGCGGCACATCCTTTATTTCATCCCTAGAGCCAAGCCAGAGCCATACGTTTGGCATGAATCGCCTTCCTGGGCTTGCCCAGCAGTATGCTCAGGCCAGGGCTTAATTTGTAAAAAAAATACACGCTAGGGTCCTCGTCAGGAGGCCACTTCCGCTTGCACCGCCCATTGCCACTCTCAGGGCTGCCAATTACAGTAACAACCAACTACTAACCGTCACACTCATTTAAGTGTGACAATTCTGACTATTACAGGCCCCCAATCCTATAAGAATGGCTTCGGCGGCAGGTATTAGTCATTTTTAATATATATTGAATTCATAAACAACTGTTGTTGTGCTGGTCTCCAAATTAGACAACGGCTCCACCATGTGGCAGACTGTCATAAGTGCCGGTTTTGGCAATTAAGTGCCGGTGCCAAGCACTGGGAACCACCGGCTCAAATTAAGCACTGGCTCTGGCAGATTTCTTGGAGAAACCTGAGTTGACAGGCCATAATAGCTTTGATATGTGAGGATCAGGGGCCCCTCACCACTTTCCGCTCAGGGACTCAGTATTTTTGCCGTTGCTACCCCCCCTACCACCTCCACTGGTGGACCCAGGAAAGGCTGGACTCATGGATGTCGAAGCTCACATGCTACAAAGTCCGACTTTGATCAGCTTGCAAACATGCCAGGAAGCCTCTTCCGAGCATCTCTAGAGCTGGCCTTTCTTCGCCCCTCCCTAAGCCCTGCTCACCTACACTGGTGAGGTGCACTGTGATGGCATCACCTCTAGGATCCTTGGATCTGAGCTGGCATCTGCAGGCCTGACTTCACCAAAACGCGACAGTCAACCAGTAATATGACACTACTGGTGTCGTAAACATGCCACGTTTCATATTCTGGAGTTAATGTTGTCAGACCAACATATTTCAGGAAATAATCCATATTGGGAACACTTGTGAAATGCCTGAGCAGTAGGCTGAACACAATTCTACTTTCTTGGATTAAACTAATGTAAATATGTAAATATTATATTGAGTGTACAATAAGCCCACTTTTAGGAGAGGTAATCATGCCAAAGAAGCGCTTAATCTCTCACTGAGCTGAGAAAACACCCATCTGATTTTAGGGAACCCACCTTTTTAGGGGACTTTGACTCAGGGGGCGACGCGTTTTGCTTCTCCCCTTTTCACCAATATGCTCGTTGGCTCTAATTGGTCAAAACGTGTTCTGCTCAAGTTACTTTTTTGGCTGACAGTGAAGATGTTTTCCAACTTCTGACTTGTTATAGCGCCTCAAAATAGACAATTAATTGTGTGGTGGAAGCAATCATATTACTATTCCAGTAAGGATATATTTTTTTTAAAAGCCTTGTTTATGATTCTCGATGGCGGTTCATTTTGTTCCACCGCGTCTGACTTTTCACAAGATACTGTTGGAAACCCAGTGTTGGACTGGGACAGAAAATGGGCCAGTGCATCAAAATAAAAGTAGCATCGTGGTCCCCATTGCTAAATTAGATAGCTAATAAACGCGGTCCAAGTTTGTTAATTGGAGCATTTCTGAACTTGTAAAGACATGTTACATAGATATTTTGAGAAATAATGGAGACTGCATGCATTTGTCCGTGCCGCACTCAATGTTTGTTATAATATCAAGGAAATCACCTGTAAAATCTGACCCACCAGACCATTAAACAGGCCCTCAAACAGCGCAAAACAAGGGCCCACACACTGACCTGTCAGATCAGCCCATTGGACACTGCCTGATTGCCCTATAGGACAGTCCTACCCTCTGGAAAGCCCTAGACAATGTTTTATGTTTCTTGATAGTATTAATGTTTTCAACATCATGTTGCAGGTGACAAAATGGCTGAGTGAAAAACTGGCTCCTGACATTTGCTTTGACCTGCAGGTCATGAGTTTGAATCTTAGCCGGGCTACCTGAGCCTCCTATCCTTCCACACTGCTAGTATGAATACCATTATATTTTGCTCTAGTAAAACATAAACAACATAAAGTAAAATGTCCATTGCCATGTGCTGCCTGGGGTTGGGTGCACAACACCCCCGCGGGCACCCAACCCCAGTGTGTAGGGCCTTTGGCACAGTGCGGCGTGTGGCCAGGCCATGCGCCTAACTCCACGCCACGCTCTGCAATGGACATCTTAATTTACGTTAAAAAAATAATAATACATTTGGCATGGAGAGAGGACTGTAGGGGGCCCACAAGGTCCAGAGGGTCAGGATACCCCTACCCTGCCCCCTCGTACCTTTTTTTAATACTTTTTAGAACACGGGGACCGAGTCCTCCATGTCCTGAAATGTCAGCCACAATATTTCTCCTCATGTTGTGGCCAACCAGTCAGAGTGCGAGCTCCCGCAGGACACGCAGGAACCTCTAGCTATCATGGGAGCAAAATGGCCGGAAAAGAAAAAAGCCCCCTCAGCTCATCAAAGAGCTCTATTACTTAAAGTTGGTTTGCTCACAAGACTCTTGCAAGAGTCCCACGATGCCAGCTGCCCAGATATGCATCACATTTGAGCCTTAATTTCTCAAAGCTACTGAATAGATAGACCCCAAATCACACAAAAAACATGCTTTCTGTGTACAGATCTAGCTTCCTGCCAAATATGGTGTAATTCTGTTCAGCCATTTGGGCTATAGCTCTGTTCAAAAATCTGAATGGAAAATGCTTGGAGAAACTGCATTTTGGGACAACCATTTTTTCTTGGCCCCCGTTTAATGTATCACCCCGAAATTTTCCAGGAAGAGCTGAAGTGGATGAGTTTTTATTTTGGGAATGTTTCATAAAGATTCATCAAACGGTGCCAAAGGTATTAACGAAGCAATATATATATATCTAACGAAAAGAGTGCCTATACTACCCAAGATTGGACCACTTTCGTGATTTTTAGAAATTAATTTAGGGCAAGGGCTGCTGCCGCTGAAAGTGCAGACACAGCGGGTCCGTTTAGGCTTGTAATTTGTTACGCCTAAAACAGAATGACCAAATGAAGTGTGCTACATATAAAGAAATTCGGGATTAATTAACTGTGCAAATAATTTCCCACTGCAGGGAGAAATATGAATTGAAATTACTTGTTGGACCACAAAGACCAGCATGCATCTAGGAGGATCTAAAGGCTGACTAGTAAGAGAAAAATTGTACTGCCAGGTGCTGCCCACATATGGAATGGACTACCAACATTATGTTGCATGTCAAGAGTGTTAATTTTATGGACATGCTTAAAAACTCAATAATAAAGAGGCCTTTTTCAGATTCTTATTGTTATCGTATTGCGGTCACAAACAACCTGACTGCACTTGTAATATCACACATGTGCACGTGGTCCAGGTGGACCGAAACGCATTAGAAAATCACTGTGATCAATCACGGGATTTGAAATAAGTTATTTAAAGAAACAAAAAGCCTGACATATAGGAAAAGCATTTTTTGTATTGTTAATAACTTTGGCCCTGTTTGACATCATTGATGACATCATCCAAGCTTCTTTTGCACACATTGCTCTATAAACAAGTATATCATTGAAGCTATGAAAGTGGGTGGAAAATAGTGCAGAATAATATGAAGCATCATTACATACAACCTCTGTAGGTAAAGCAAGCTTGTGCTGTGTGGAACACTGACCATATACCATACACTTCATTGACAGTCAAGTTGATATTGACTATGAACCACAGATAAAAGAGTAACGTATCCTGCACAAGGTGTGCAATCTGTGTACAGCTGTTCATAGAAGACATAGGGGCATATTATGAAGCACAGCGTTAAAATTATCGCCGCTTTAGTGGCAGAAAACTGCCGCTAAAGCGGCGATAATGGGCTTGATAATATGCCCATGAGAATTCCAATAGAAGCCCATGTTGGAATTCTCAAGGGCATATTATCAAGCCCATTATCGCCGCTGTAGCGGCAGTTTCCTGCCGCTAATTGGCGAAAATTTTAACGCCGTTTCTTGATAATATGCCCCCAAGTTCCTCCAGATAATGAAGCCCTGTTACATAACTAATGCCCTACCATGGACAGTCTTTACTTGAATCAAACCCCTGACCATCTCTGAACCTGCATTGGGAAAAGAAGTGGATATAAGTAGAAAAATGGGTACTGTTAACACGGTTTACTCCTTAAAGAGAGTTTACTTTGTACTACACTGTTTGCATATAGTGAAAATGCCATGAGAAACACACCAGAGTATTAAAAAGTGTTTACTAAGAACTGTGTACACTCTATGCAAAACTTGTTCCAAGTTCGACTGTTCACTTTAAAGAAACAAGGACTGAAGGTGCTAAAGATTATATTACTTGCAGATTTCAAACTGTGGTGCAAACATCTCCTAAAGCAAAACAAGCACATGCACATAGGTTATTACATACTGCACACTGTTTTCTATGTTAAATAGAAATTGTCATGCTGAGACGATTCTGTCTAATAACTCAAGGCTGCTCACAATACTTAGTATGCAATATGTAGAAGCTTTGCCCCTGCTGGAAACTCTTCTGCAGTAACAAAATGCTTGTGTGGAACATAATGAACACAAGTCATCAACTGTCACCTGCACACAGAGTTACTCTTCAATACAAAGATTTATAACACGTTCGAAACCTCTGCACACCTATGATGCTTTAGGAGCACATGAGTTGCGTAAACACTTACACCCATTAGCTGGACACAGGCTGTACAAAATTAAGTAGAAAAGCAATTTGGTAGTTACCTGTAACTATGTAAACTATCAAATAAACTAACACACTCATCGGATGATGTAATCAACGATGTCATTTGAGATGTCTTCAATGATGTAATAAATTATGTCATATAGGATGTCATGAGTGATGTAAGATGTGAGGTCATAAGCATTTCAAGACAGGGGAACAAGTTATAGTTAGCTATGCTAAATATAACTGGTAAATGTCTGTGTTTTTAGTTTAAAATATTGTCACTGACATATTCACCTAACTATAACGTTACTTTATCCTTTATTTTTTCTCAGTGAATATAACTATATCTATCTCTATCTATCTTTATAATATATATATTACCCATTGGCGGTTGCCAGTTATAGTGAGGACCTAGTTTCCATAGAGGAAGCGTTTTTGTTTTCCAAATAACTTTGTTACTGTTTGACGAATCGTGACACATTTTTTAAACTGGTGTACTAGTCACTTCAGCTGCTGTTTTGGATTAATCCTTCAAGCAGGGGTCAAGAAAAGGGAAGCCCCAAAACACATTTTTCCCAGGCAATTTCCCAAAGAAATTTTAGACACGACTACAGCCCGAATCGCTAGACGGAATCAGACCAAATATGCCAGAAAACTAGCTCTTAATCCATAATACGCACTTTTTGTAATTTGGTGTAAATCCATTCAGTAGTTTTGGAGTTATTAAAGAAAAAAGAAATATAGATATCTAGGGACACGCATACATCGAGGATCTACCGTGTTGGATCCACAGATCCATGCGTCAACAGCAATGCTGTGATTGCCGGCCGCAACCTGACAAGAAAGGTGCAGCTGCCATTTTATCTATTGGGACAAGATCCCAGGGACTCAAAATTGAAGTGAAATGTAAAAGAAGGGGTCAGGGTAGAGGTACCCTGAACCCATGAGTGCAATATATATGGGTCTGTGAGGGAGCCCTGATGGGCAAGAAATTGCCCCAAAACACATTTTTTTCCAGGTGGGAGGATCTGCAGATCCATCAAGGCTCTCTGTGCGTCCCCCATGTAAATCTGCGATGATCAGCTGATTAGCACCCAATGAAAAAAACCTACACACATGCATAGTCCTACTTACACACACACCATATTACCCCCACACTACCACTTATGCATTTACCCATATAGGCACTCACTCACCCACTCACAGATCCATTTAGCAAATCACACACCCACTCACCAAGCCATACAGCCACTCCCACACCCACTCACACATCCACAAGTCACTCACACACCCATTCACACACCCACAAAGCCACTCACACATCCTATCACTCTCACCCTCAAAACCACTCACACAGCCCATGACACACACACAAAACCACTCACACACCCATTCACAGACCCAAACAGCCACTCACACATCCACTCACAGACCAATACAGCCACTCACACACCCATACAGACACTCAGACACCCACTCACACACTCATTCACAGATCCGCACTGCTACTGACACAGCCACTCACAGACACATACAGACACTCATACAACCACTCAAGTAACTATAACTCATTTCCTAAGGTAACTATAACTCATACCCTTGCCATGCAAGCTATATTTACCTTAGGGCACGAGTTATAGTTACTTGATGTAACTACAACTGCTAAATTTCTATGATTTTCTGTGTGTGAAATCTGAACCTAACTATAATGTCCCTGTAACCTTTGTTTTTTTAGTGACTATCTAATGTTTTTCTTAAAATCTATTTCCTAACTTTAAGGTCCCTGTGACCTTTGTTTTTTTCAGTGAGTGTATATATAGTGTCCCTCACCAGAGTATCCACAGCACAGAGGGATTCCACAGCACGGCAAGGTAATTTAATTTATATTTATTTCATTTTTTTCTCTGGCACCAGGTGCAAAAAAAGGGACGGGCGACGCGTTTCAGGGAATGCCTTCAACTGGACTCTTCGTCCAAATTTTTCTCCAGGAAAAGAACGAATGTAGACCTCATTAAGTAAGATGAATAATTTTATTCCTCCTCGCCTGCCATTACGCGTTTCGGCCGTCCGAGCGGCCTTGATCACATATATATATGCAGCAATGAAGTAAGCGCTCATTCAGGGGATGGTTTGTCAGCAAAGATTTAATTTGCCAGTAACGCATTTCAGAGAACCACGTCTCATTGTTCACAATGAGACGTGGTTCTCCGAAACGCGTTACTGGCAAATTAAATCTTTGCTGACAAAATATCCCCAGAGTGAGTGCTTACTTCGTTGCTGCAGCTCTATTATGTCCGGTGGGCTTCGCCGGCATTGCGCTCCAACTGCCACAGGCGTGAGAAGGGCGGTAGAAGCAAATTGGAACTTGGAGATATATATATCACTGAAAAAAACCATAGGTTTCACACATGTTATAGTTAGCTGGACATTTTACTGATAAAAAACCAATGAAATTCCCCCGTTATAGTTAGTGCAGGCAACTATAACTCACGCGACCGCAATCCTCTGCTGATGCTAATATTGTATTTAGACACTTATTTGCCCATGTCTTCTTCCATTAAATTTTAGCTATACATATATTACAAATATTTTTTTTTCATAAAGACACATATGTCATCAGCAGAGGATTGCGGTCGCGTGAGTTATAGTTGCCTGCACTAACTATAATGGGGGAATTTCATTGGTTTTTTATCAGTAAAATGTCCAGCTAACTATAACATGTGTGAAACCTATGGTTTTTTTCAGTGAATTTGCAAGGTTTTTTAAATGCTAATTCCTAACTATAACGTGTGTGAAACCTATGGTTTTTTCAGTGAATTTGTACGTTTTTTTAAATGCTAAGTTACTTTACGCCATTCGTGGCGTGCACGCCCACTTAACGCAGTTCGTTCCGTGCGCGCACGGTGTGCTTCGCCCACTTTACGCAGTTAGTGCCGTGCACGCACGGTGGGCACGCGGTGCGCTACGCGCACCACGTGCCCACGTTACGCTAGATGGGCCATGTACGCACGATGCGCTTCGCGCACCGTGCGCACATGGAGGACATATTATGCGCTTCGTTGTGAAAGGTAATCTTTTACATTTTCAGGACGATAAATAAGCCATGCGCAATTGGTTCCCTACGGGCACCAATTGCACATGGGGTGGGGAGAATATGGATAATTTTTTTCTTTGAAAATTTTTTAACCGTACACGTACGGTAAGCGTAATCGGAGAAATTTTCGAAAAAAATAAAATTGCCTTTTTGGCCTTGGGGGATCTTTGGGGACACCTTAATCAAGGCTAGGTGCATAGGAGCTGTCAAAAAAGCGCCTTTACAGGTTTATTGCCTTTGTTTTTCCTCCCCCCCCTCAGAGTGCGAGAGAGAAAATGGCGGCCGCCGCTTCCTGGTTTCGACCGATTCGAATGTTTACTAAGATCTAAAAGCCAATCAGAATCGCGCTCGCTCACGTCACCGTACGCGTACGGTAAGCTTACCGTAAGCGCACGGTAAGCGCACGGTAAGCGCACCATAAGCTGGCTCAGATATATATATTGATTTAAATGCTATTTTCTCAGGAACTACTGAACAGATTTACACCAGACCTACAAAAGGCACTTCCTTGACCTGAGGACTACCTCTGTGCCAAATTTCAAGTAACTCTGTTCAGCCGTTCGGGCTGTAGCTGTGTCTAAAGGTCCTATGGAAAAATGCATGGGAAAAACGTGTTTTGGGACCCCCCTTTTTTCTCAGCCCCCGCTTGACGAATCCCCCCGAGACTTTCAGGGTAGGAGCGGAGCGTAGCGCCCCACCTATTTTGAAAATTTCGCGAGGATTCGTCGACCGGCGCCAAAGTTATTCCAAATAGAATGTTGCGGTTTTCCTATGGAAACAGGGTCCTAACTATAACTATCTACTGGCGACCGCCAGTAGATAATATATGTAGATATATATATAGATATACATAGTGTGTGTGTGTGTGTGTGTGTGTGTGTGTGTGTATAATCACTATTAAACAACAAAAGAGTATGAGGAAAAAACTACAAAAGCGGGAGTAAAGCCAATACGAAAAGATCAATCAGATGTGTAAAAAAAGCTCCTTTTACACATCTGATTGATCTTTTCGTATTGGCTTTACTCCCGCTTTTGTAGTTTTTTTTTCCTCATACTCTTTTGTTGTTTAATAGTATTCTCCTAGGGGGACCAAGAGTGTGTTTTGACCCTCTCTCTCTCTTGTTGTTTGATTCTCTGTGTGTATAATCACTCATAACTAGTAAGACTAAATAAATATTTTAATGTAGTGCGACTATCCCCCCCATTTCAATGGTATGGATCCCATATATGATTAAATCTGCCCCTGCCTCCTTAACAAGGGAAGCGTTAGCCACCAAACAGAGAAATCCAACCATCTCTTTATGATAAAAACTGACATATAATGGATTTCAGTAGAAACGCTATGCATATCCGTTGGTGATTTTAAAGATTTTCCTGGACTCTGGTATAGTGTAACTCGGCAATCCTAGTGACCATAGTACACAGTACAGTATAGTGTAAGGATTGTTACACCACTGATAATGACGAATCTGCCCCTCCCCTATAGTGAAAGACTGTTGAAGGGGGCACAGTTTACCCGCTGGTGGTGGAAGGGTCTGCCCAACTGCAACCTCACGGAACTTCCAGGTGCGGGATATCGTGTGAGATTGTTCTGATCGCCGGGAAAGTGATTCAGTTATTTGAACGCTCGCTGCTGTAACGGTTGCACTGGCGTAACGAAAGTTGAGGGGGCCGCCCTTCAAGGGATTTGAAGGGGCCCTCACTCAGTATTTAAGATTGAGCTCTCAGGCCTGAGTACGGTGCTGAGGGGGCCCCCTGCAGCTCCCCGCCCCCCCTCCCCCTCCCGCACCGCGGGGGCCTGTGTTACGCCCTTAGCCGGTTGTTTCAAGCGCTTAGAAACTGCGGAAATTCTGTATACTCTGTTTATACAAATATGTTATTTTCATTATAGTATATGCTGACATGTTCTAGCACTTGTGAAAGGCCTGCAAGATGATCACCAGGCTGCAAACACTTCACTGAACCGAAAGGGTGCGGGGACGAAGATTCCGTTGTTTCTTCAGAAATAAATTAATACCAAACACGCCCTTTGGTCATTAAAGCACTACAAATTGACCCTGTCGCTAATACTAGGGTGTAGCGCTATAATAAAGACACTAGCTTGAGCGGTATGTTTGCAGCTTTCCTGTGAACTGCGACACAACAGGCAAAAATGGTTATTTTAGCGAATCCCCTTTCGGTGTGTTCTGATAAATACCAGAGGCTGATTACAGAGATACGGTGTTGGCTCCAGTTCGACTGAGCTCGAGCGCTGCGCTGTCTCAACCAGAGGCGCAACTAGAGCCAAATTTCGGGGGGGGGGGGGGGGGGGGGACTCAGAAAAAATTTCAGGGGGGGGGGCTGAATCTTTTAACCCATAGGCAGAGTGGAGCTGCAGGGGCTCTTAGAAGGGGTGAACAACAGCGAGGCCTCATTAACATGCAAATGGTCTTTTAAAGACCTGTGAAGTGCTCGGGTGCGGCTGTGTGTGTGCCGGGAAGCTGTCTCATCCCGGGCTGCCACACGCGACAGGGGGGGGGGGGGGGGGGGGCTGAAGCCCTGTGAGTCCAATGGGTGTTGCGCGCCTGGTCTCAGCATCGTTTACACGGGAGACGCTCGAACTATGGGTACACATTTTATCACCCGAACACGAATGAAAGGCTGAGTGGCACTCAGAAACAAGGCAGGGTGCTCACAGAGAATAACTCGCAAGTCCTACGTCATGACGCAGAAGCGGTGTAGAGGGCAGATTTACAAGCCCCTTGCGCATCCTTTGCGTCACTTTTCCCATGTTAAAAGTGACGCAAAAGTGGCGCACGGGGCTTGTAAATCTGCCCCCAGTGTACTGTGTCCAACTCATTTCAACGGAGGCCCTTCGTGAAGCATTTTAGAGGGATGGCCCCTTGCTGCTGAGAACTGTGTGCGGCCTGCAGGTTTTGCAGAACCAGCCTTCTATGTCTGAGCTCGATAACAAAAGTAACATTAGTGGGGTAATAATGAAACTTGGTTACTACATCGATAAGAAACGGCTCCCCTGGTTGAAGAGCGCTGTGTGAAAATGAAGTTATTGTTACTACCAGTGAGGAAGCTTGCAATAACGATTATTAACGCGAACAGGATCGCCTCTGGGCACTGCCAAGTTGAAAGGACCAGACAGAACCGCCAGCATTCACCATCACAGAAATATGAAAAATAACCAGATCATTCTTAAATACTCTAGAAATTAGCAGATTTATGGTGCAAGCATTCTGAACAATCCCACATTCACGCGGGTGCCCTGTTTATGGGTATTGTAAACATTGTCTGAATGGTGCTGGTGCTCCAACAACTGGCAGAGTAATGGCGGTGCCCTGTTGCTGAGCGTGCTAAGCACTGGCACATTAACCCTAGTGCGCTGATTGCGCATAATTATTCAGAACACCGGAAGAGTAATGAATGCTGGTGCCCCCTTCCCAAGGATTCTATACATTGACAAAAGAATGCTGATGCTCTCTTCCCGACAATTCTTTACATTGACAAATGAATGCTGAAGCAGAGTATTCTATAAATTGACAAATGGATGCCGGAGCTCTCTTCCCGACTATTCTATACATTGACAAATGAAATGAAGGCGGGTGCTCTCTTCCCGACTATTCTATACATTGACAAATGAAATGAATGCTGGTGCTCTCTTCCCGACTATTCTATACATTGACAAATGAAATGAATGCTGGTGCTCTCTTACCGACTATTCTTTACATTGACAAATAAATGCTGGTGCTCTCTTACCGACTATTCTTTACATTGACAAATAAATGCTGGTGCTCTCTTCCCGACTATTCTATACATTGACAAATGAATGTTGATGCAGAGTATTCTATACATTGACAAATGGATGCCGGAGCTCTCTTCTCAAGGATTCTATACATTGACCAATGAATGCTGGTGCTCTCTACCCGACTATTCTATACATTGACAAAAGAATGCTGGTGCTCTCTTCCCGACTATTCTATACATTGACAAAAAAATGCTGATGCAGAGTATTCTATAAATTGACAAATGGATGCCGGAGCTCTCTTCCCAAGGATTCTATACATTGACCAATGAATGCTGGTGCTCTCTACCCAACTATTCTGTACATTGACACAAGAATGCTGGTGCTCTCTTCCCGACTATTCTATACATTGACAAATGAATGCTGATGCAGAGTATTCTATAAATTGACAAATGGATGCCGGAGCTCTCTTCCCAAGGATTCTATACATTGACCAATGAATGCTGGTGCTCTCTTCCCGACTATTCTATACATTGACAAATGAATGCTGGTGCTCTCTTCCCGACTATTCTATACATTGACAAATGAATTCTGGTGCTCTCTTCCCGAGGATTCTATACATTGACAAATGGATGCCGGAGCTCTCTTCCCAAGGATTCTATACATTGACCAATGAATGCTGGTGCTCTCTACCCGACTATTCTATACATTGACAAAAGAATGCTGATGCTCTCTTCCCGACTATTCTATACATTGACAAATGAATGCTGATGCAGAGTATTCTATAAATTGACGGATGCCGGAGCTCTCTTCCCAAGGATTGTATACATTGACCAATGAATGCTGGTGCTCTCTTCCCGACTATTCTATACATTGACAAATGAATGCTGGTGGTCTCTTCCCGACTATTCTATACATTGACAAATGAATTCTGGTGCTCTCTTCCCAAGGATTCTATACATTGACCAATGAATGCTGGTGCTCTCTTCCCGACTATTCTATACATTGACTAATGAATGCTGGTGCTCTCTTCCCAGCTATTCTATACATTGACTAATGAATGCTGGTGCTCTCTTCCCGACTATTATATACATTGACAAATGAATGCTGGTGCTCTCTTCCCGACTATTCTATACATTGACAAATGAATGCTGGTGCTCTCTTCCCAGCTATTCTATACATTGACTAATGATTGCTGGTGCTCTCTTCCCAACTATTCTATACATTGACTAATGAATGCTGGTGCTCTCTATCCAAGGATTCTATACATTGACTGATGAATGCCGGTGCAGAGTATTTTATAGAGTATTATGTACTTTGACAAATGAATCCTGGTGCTCTCTTCCCAAGGATTCTGTACATTGACTAATGAATGCTGGCGCTCTCTTCCCAAGGACTCTATACATTGACAAATGAATACTGGCGCTTTCTTTATAAATATTACAAAAGTTTTGGATTAATGTTAGTGTTTTGCCTGCTCATGCGCAATTCTAAAAGCAGCCGATTAATACTGGTGATCTGTCTGTTTTCGGTATTGTGAACGTTTTCTGAATCATGGTGGTGATGTCTCTGTTCCTAAGTACTCAAAATAATAAAAGATTAATGCTGGTTCTTTCTCTGGCCCTTACTAGTGCAAGAAATAGTAGATTAATTCTCTGTCTGTTCTTCACTAGACCTAAATGAGCAGATAAAAGCTCTGTTAATTCCTCCGTATACTTAGAACTGGCAGATTAAACCCAGTCCATTGCTTGTTCCTAACTACTCTGAAAACAGGCGCATTAAACATAGTGCTGCTTGTTCCTAAATATTCTGAAAACAGGCACATTAAACCTAGTGCTGCTTGTTCCTAAATACTCTGAAAACATGTACCTTAAAAATAGTGCTGCTTGTTCCCAAATAGTAAATATTCTGAAAACAGGTACGTTAAACATAGTGCTGCTTGTTCCTAAATACCCTGAAAACAGGTACATTAAACCTATTTCTGCTTGTTCATAAACATTCTGAAAATTGGCGCATTAAACCTAGTGCGCTGCTTGTTCCGAAATATTCAGAATTTTTTCTTCCCAGGTATTCTAAGAAAATGAAGTTTAATCTGGTGCTCTCTCTGTTCCTAAATATTCTCAAAATTGGCAGATTCTTTCTAGTGCTCGATACATTCACATTTATTGCAACAACAAAAAAATAGATTAAAACTGGCGCTCTGTCTGTTTCTAAATATTCTCAAAATTGGCAGATTCATTCTAGGGCTCGATACATTCACATTTATTCCCAAAAAATATTAGATTAAAACTGGCGCTCTGTCTGTTTCTAAACATTGCAAAAGTTGGCTGATTAGTGCTGTTGCTCCGTCTCTTCCTAAATATTCTAAAAATTAGCAGAGTGGGGAGCTAGAACACAAGAAATAAAAAGATGTGCCTAAAGTGTCCCAATTTGAGCCAAACTAGGCATTAATTCCAACAACCTCATGGAGCCCATGGAGCCCATGCTCTGCTTCGTCTGAAGTGTAGTGACGCAGGCGCAGACCGCCAGAGAGTTTAGAGTCCGTTGTTTTTAATGGGGGGCAACTATTGCATTTTAGGGGCATTTTGCAGGTTGCATTATAAGGAAAGCAGCGACACGGAGTGCGTTTATGGGTTTAATGACCTGAACATCTGATAATGTTTGCACGTGACAAAAAGGTGAATTGATTTGGCGCGGGCATAGGATTAAAAAAGTTACTTTTTTCAGATTTAGTCCCTCTTTCATAGTCCGCATGTATGAACTGTCCCTGACTAAGCTGTCAAAACCTCGATTTGTTAACTTTTCCTATATAAAAACAATTTGTATTTCTGCCACTCTCATGGTGCAGTTTTGCTCATGACATTACAGTGGAAGCCAACAGCTTGAACGGTAAATAAACGTGAATTGGATATCGTCACGGCTCCGAACCGGTTACATTCATTCACCGGAGCAGCATTATTTTGCAGAGTTCCGCAAGCAGTAAAAACATCGCGAGACCAGCCTGTCAATGTTCCCGTCGATCACAGCTATACAGTGAATGAGACCGCGGAGCTTATCATCCTCTCTGCAGCCATGTTAAAAATCAGCCCTGTTCACACTGGTATAGCAAGTGTGTCATTGGGCCTAATGCAAGCTCTGAAAACAGACCCATTCCTTATGGCTGGGTAGTACAAGGCACCCATAAATGTAGTGCGCCTGTCGGCCCAGGTGCCACTGCTCCCGCTGCACCACCGATAGCCATTCCCCTGCCTGGTCAGAAGGGATGGGAAAGCTCTCCCTCCAAGCGGCCCGAGTGAGGGCTATTAACCCCGGTTGAAGCGAACGAAAAGAAGAGTTTAGTGTAATAGCATTTACTTCTACAACGCATGAGTCACCTGTTTTTACATAGCGCTAAATGTAACGTTTCTAAGCACTGTGAGGTAGTTAGGGGGTGCCAAGTACTGGTCGGACAAGTTGGCAATGTAACCACTGACCCAAGTGTACACCTCCACATTGATTGTGTGGAAAGTGTCGACACACCTTGAGAGTTAAGAACGTGCGAGAACGTGTTTGTGTACATGTGAGGAATGTTGTGCATACGAAAGGTGCTTTGTGCCTGTCTAGGCACTTTATATAGACAAGATGTGGGTGTCGCATGAGCATGAGAGGGCTACTTCGGGCAAGTCAGGACGACAGTGTTTGAAAGTGACAGAAAATCGGCGCAAGTGAGGCGCGCTTTAAACGGGCGGGGGCTTTCCTTGTTTAAAAAAGTGGCACTTTACACAACGGAGGGGGCGCTTCATCCAAGAGAAGGGCACTTTATGCAGGAGAGGGGACTTTTAGACAAGCGAGGAGCTCTTTCCACAAGTGATGAGCACTTGAGGCTACAGAACGGGCATTTAGCCAGGTGAAGGGCACTTTAGGTGTGATAGGCAGTGCTTTAAATCGGCAGACCGGTACTGTCCGGGACTGAGTACCGGCACTTTTTTTATTTTGGGAGGAGTGTACCTGCACTTCTCAAGAACAACTAATACTTTTAATTGGAGAGTACCAGCACTTCTCAGAAACAAGCAGGTACTCTGATACAGAGTACCTGCACTTCTATTTTTCTATTTCAAGCACTGGTAGAATATCTCAAGGTAACTCACGGGTACTTACAGCTAGAAGGGCACTTCTGGCAGACAGGCCTGGGCAATATATGGATACAAGCGAGAACTTTGCCAGAGTGAGGGCAGTGCGTGCAAACGATGATGTGCAGGTGATGGGCGTGCGCTGTGCCAGCGAGGTGACACTGTGCC
This sequence comes from Triturus cristatus, assembly GCF_964204655.1. Lineage (NCBI taxonomy): Eukaryota > Metazoa > Chordata > Amphibia > Caudata > Salamandridae > Triturus > Triturus cristatus. The sequence continues at coordinate 968,455,794 of NC_140589.1, forward strand.
GATGAGGGATGCTGTGCGGTGACTAAAACTACAGGTGGCGTAGTCTGGATGATAGTCCCTAGTTGCTGGGTCTCCCTGCTCTGCCAGGCAAGACTGCCTTGCATCTCAGTGACTCTCCGGGCTCGCAGTGACCAGGTTTTCACCCTCTGTGTGGCAGTGCCCGCTCCCCGGCTGGTGGCAGGTGCGTAAACTGCCACTCACCCTGAGTAGTTGTTCTCGCTGCCCACGTCAATGGTCTCGTCCATGTCGCTATCCGAGCTGGAGTCCTCGCACGGTCTCTTCATGGCGGCGGTGCCCGGGATGCGAGGGGTCGGCTGCGGCGGGACAACTCCACGGACTTGGCAGCCTTAGCGATCTCTGCGGTGCTTTCCCACGCCGCCCAGCCTGACCTCGGCGACGGGCAACACCCCCCTCCGTGAGGACACGCCCCTTCCCGGGAGGACACAGCTCTCTCCCCAGAACCCAGGGCTGTGAAGGCGGAGCTTCGATGTGTCAAGTTCCAGAATCAGCAGCCTTCCTGTCTGCATGGACTCGCGCTTCCCATGGGAGCGAGGGCTTCTCGCCGGAAGCAAACTGTCTGTTACAGGGACACACGTTGTGTATCCCCTCCTGGGCTCTGTCTCGGCTCGTTTCATCAGTGTAATATAGATAGATTTGCACGGCGGAAACACCGGGAAGCCCGGGTTGGTGTAGGTGGAGTTCTATGCAGAGATTTCGGATGGCTGGAATTATCAATGTGGACCAGAGGCGCACCTGTAGTGTCGCGATATCACCCCTGACGTGACACGCGTTGGCGTGCACGTCAGGGCACGTCACTTTAGCCCCTAATAAATGCTACGTCACGCAGGCACGTAGGCAGAAGCGCCACGGCTGCGGAGACGGAGAGTACACCACACTAGTGTCCCGTGTGATTATTCCTGCACACGTGTTGGGCCTATCCAGTGGGGGTCATCAGCATAGGCCCCCAGCGATACCACAAACTGGCGACGAGGGTGGGCGTGCCCCCGCTCCAGCTCTGCGCGTCCGGTCGGTGTGGCGGCCGTCAGCGCTCCTCGCTCGCGGTGCTCGTGCCCCGCCGGAGCGCGCTGCTGTCCCTGCCTCCCAGGTTTGCCTGAGACGTGCGCGGAAGCGCCGGAGTGCTCCGTGTTGACTGGTGGTTCGCGCTGGGGCCGTCTCTGGCATCGGCGCCCCAGTGCGCTTCGTTCACCTCACGTGCCCTGCCCCCCCCCCTGGCCTGGAGAGCGCGCAGCGCCTGTCGTGCCCCGCCTCCTGTCTACTGTGGGGTCAAATAGCGCCGCCTGGGCCTGCAGCTGCCTGGAAGGTAGGACCACGTGCCCTGAGCCTGTAAGAGCCCTTAATCACGATCCCTGCTGTTCTGGAGCCCCCCCCCTGGGGAATCTGACACTGCCTAAGGGTGAAGGTCCCGCAGCCCACGTGGAGGCCCTCATTGTCCTGGGGTGGAGAAGGTCTCGCCCAGCGCTAGAGCGCACGTGCCCGAAGGTCTCGCCCAGCGCTAACACACACGTGAGAAGGAGGTTCTGTCCAGCGCAAGCCGCGCACGTGCAACATGGCGACAATTCCGCCAATAGAGCCATTCTCTGTCGAGGGGCCCCCATCGACGGTTGCGGCCCGATGGAGAGACTGGGAGGACAGAGTACGCATATTCTTCGAAGCCACGAAGGTCCACAGGGATCAAAAGCGCGCAATGATAATTCACCTAGGTGGGAAAGAAATCCACAATATAGTGAAGACGCTTGCGGAAGCCACCCCCAAGACGCACACGACGCTAATAGCGGCGCTCAACGAACACTTTGAGCCAATGGCAAACCGCGACTATGAACGCTTCATATTTCGCCAGGCGCGCCAATTGCCGGAGGAGTCCCTTGACAAATTCTACGCTCGTCTAAAGAACTTGGCGGCCACCTGTGGGTTTCGAGACGAGACGGAGGAGATAAGAGGCCAGATAATACAAGGGTGTGCGTCCGTCAAGCTGAGGGAGAGGATCTTGGAGGAATCCGGTAAGCCCCTAGCTGATATCCTGACGATGGGCCGAACGAAGGAACTGTCCAAGGCGCGCGCTGCGCACATGGAGGCGGCCCTGCAAGTGCCAGTAAAGACCGAGCCGGTCAACGCTGTGGCAGTCAAGCCTAAACAGAGGTGGCCCCGACGAAAGCCAGGCCCGGCTGCTCAAGAACAACCAAAGTCCTGTGGGTACTGCGGTGGCTCGCCCCACACCCCGTCGGAGTGCCCAGCACGAGGGACCAAGTGCAGAGGGTGTGGACGTTTTAACCACTTTGAAAAAGTGTGCCGATCGAAGGGCTTCCGAAAGCCCCGCCAAGCCGTCAACACGGTCGAGGAAGGAGGTCCGGGGGCCAGCGACATGGACGACGATGAAGAGGAGGAAAAAGTCATACACCGGGTACACATGATAGGCACGGCGGCCCGCCGGACTAGGAGACTGCCGCAATGCAGCATCCGAGTAGGGTCACAAGAAGTCACGACCGTGGTAGACACAGGAGCCAGCATCAACATCATGGCTGCCGCGATGCACAAATCCATGCGCCCACAGCCCACGCTCCAACCCTCGACAATCACGGTGTTCGCCTATGGACAGGAAGAACCGTTAAAGGTACGAGGAAAGTTCAGAACGGTGATATCCCATGGGACGAGGTCCATCACGTCGAATGTCTACGTCACCGAAGACGGACAAGGCATGCTCCTGGGCTGTCGGGCGGCAGAAGATCTGGGAGTGGTGACGTTCGCGTTCGGAGTACACCAAGAATCAGTACACCACACCCTGGAGGAGTTCGAGGAAATCTTTCGAGGGATAGGCAAGTTCCGGGGAAAAGAAGTCCACCTGCATATCGATCCCACTGTCCAGCCGATAGCCCTCCGGCACCGCCGCATAGCGTTCCACCTCAGGCCACTGGTGGAAGCGGAATTGAAGAAGCTAGAGGCAGCGGGGATCATTGAGAAAGTATCCGGACCGACCCCGTGGGTGTCGCCAATTGTCGTGGCGAAGAAACCCAAGCAGCCAGGCGCTGTCAGAATATGCGTGGACATGAGGCTCCCCAACGCTGCCATCAAACGGGAGCGACACATCACCCCGACCATCGATGACATTGTTGGGGAAATGGCCGGCGCCAAGTGGTTCTCAAAGCTGGACCTACGATCGGGGTATCACCAGTTAGTTCTGACGAAGCATCCCGGAACATAACCACGTTCTCCACCCATGTAGGTCTGAGGCGGTACACGAGGCTGAGCTTCGGGGTGTCGAGCGCTGCGGAGGTATTCCAGAACGTGATACAGGAACTAATCGCAGGGATCCCCGGAGCGATCAACGTCAGCGATGACATCATGGTCCATGCCACGACCGTAGCGGAACACAACGAGAGACTGGTGCAGGTGCTACGACGCATACGAGACGCAGGCCTCACGCTACATCGGGAGAAGTGCGAATTCCTGTGCCGGAAGATCCAGTTCTTCGGCTATACCTTCTCGGCCGATGGTGTCAACCTGGATCCGGACAAGGTCAAGGACATCAAGGAGGCAGCCGCCCCTGCCAATGTCACGGAGGTGAGGAGCTTTCTAGGAATGGTGAACTACTGTGGCAGGTTCATCAAGGATCTGGCGAACCTCACGGCGCCACTGAGAGAACTCACTAAGGACTCAACCCCCTGGACATGGAACAGTGACCAGAGCCGAGCATTCGAGGAAGTCAAACAGGCACTCTCAGAAGCCACGACGCTGGCCTTCTTCGACCCGGCCAAGCTGACACAGATCGCTGTCGATGCCGGTCCAGTCGGGCTGGGCGCGGTCCTGCTGCAAAGGAAGACAAGTGCCGAGGAATGGGCCCCGGTGGCTTTCGCCAGCCGGTCCCTCACTGAGACGGAGCAGAGATACTCCCAAATAGAAAAAGAGGCGATCGCCATTCACTGGGGGTGTCGTCACTTCCACCTGTATGTCTACGGCAAACCCTTTGTTGTGACCACGGATCACAAGCCACTGGTATCCCTGTTTGCAGGCACCTCCACTAAGCCGCCGCCAAGAATCGAAAAATGGATGTTGCAACTACAGGACTATAACTGCAAGATCGAGTATCAGCCGGGTGCGCGGAACCCGGCGGACTACCTATCTTGCCACCCTCGCACAGCCACTCCAAAAGAAATGAAGGAGGCGGCAGAAACAGAAGAGTATGTCCGGTGCATCACGGCGCGGTCATGTCCCCGGCCAGTGTCCATGGCTAGCCTGTCTCAGGCCACCAGTGAAGACGAGTGCCTACAAAGAGCAAGAGTGGCGGTCCGAGACAACAGCTGGGCCCGCGCCAGAGAGGAGTGGAAGAGTTTGACGCCTCAGGCGAAACAGATAATGGAGAGCCTGTACCATGTGAGAACAGAACTGACGGAAGACGATACAGGGTGTTTGCTGAGAGGCCACCGGCTGGTCATACCGACGTCCCTCACCCAGAGAGTGGTGGATCTGGCTCACGTCGGTCACCAAGGCATGGTCAAGACTAAGTCAAGGCTCCGAACCAAGGTGTGGTTCCCTCTCATGGACGAAATTGTGGAGGCCACTGTTCGAGAATGCCAAGCGTGCCAGTTAACCGGAGATGTGCCCAGGCCAGCCCCCGTGGTGATGGAGCCTCGCCCGAGGAGGCCCTGGTCCAAGTAGCCCCAGGTGACAATGTACTGATCCGCAATCGGATGCCAGGGGGCAAGTTTCGTCTGAACTTTGAACCTCAGCCCTGGACTGTGGAGAAAGTCAGAGGCACGTGCGTGACAGCCCAAAAAGGGGCCGAAAAGATAACAAGGAATGTTTCATACTTCAAGAAAGTCCCAGTGCCCTCCGGAGTGGAGGAACGACGCCAGGACAGGGCTATGATGGACATGCCGAGAGATGAGAGACCCGTAGAGCTCGAGGGCCAGGCGAGTGGAGGAGCGGAGTCCACAGGTCATGGACTTGACACCAGGCAGCACCAGCCAGAGAACTTGCCACCCGAAGCAGCCGGCGTGCCTGAGACCGGAGAGAGCGGTGCAGATGGCGACTCCGGGAGTGGAGGTCAGGATGTTGTGGTGGACCGTGGTGGAGTGCGATATGACCTGCGGCCGCACCCCGCGCCCTCCAGGCGGCTACGTGACTACGTCAAGTAAGACTGTTTAAGTTTTTGTTTGTTACAATTTCAGACTGCAGATGCCGAAGGCAGAGGTGCGGGACACTATGAGACCTGTTGTCCATACCTTAGGGTGCCGTCACTAATCTGGGGTCATGCTATCTTGTTGTTTTGTGTGTTGGGGAGGAATGTAGTGTCGCGATATCACCCCTGACGTGACACGCGTTGGCGTGCACGTCAGGGCACGTCACTTTAGCCCCTAATAAATGCTACGTCACGCAGGCACGTAGGCAGAAGCGCCACGGCTGCGGAGACGGAGAGTACACCACACTAGTGTCCCGTGTGATTATTCCTGCACACGTGTTGGGCCTATCTAGTGGGGGTCATCAGCATAGGCCCCCAGCGACACCGCACCTAGAGTGACATTTCGGGGGGCTAATACAAATTTGGGGGTTGGGAGGGGGGCTGACTCTTCCAGCAATATGCAGAGTGAAGATGCAGGGGCTCTAAGAAGGGGTGAAAGAACAAACAAGCCTCATAAACAAGTACATGGTCTTTTAAAGACCTGTTAAGTACTCGGGTGCTGCTGTGTGAGTGCCCGGGAAGCTGTCTCAGCCCGGGCTGCCACACACGGGGAGGGGGGGGGGGCGCTGAAGCCCTTTGAGCCCAATGGGCGTTGCGCGCCAGATTTGGACTGGAATCAATACATGGAATTTTTGTGATAACAAGTTAGATCCCACAGAGTGGGGAGTAAATGGAAAAATGTTTTACGGCCGGTATTCCACCCAAAATATTGGATTGAGCTTTTAGCTCCCTGCACTGCGCCTTCCGTTTTCCGGTTCGCCACAGCAAGTGCTGTTTGAGCGGAGAGAGCTTTGGCCTCACTTCCGCCGGAAGCGCTGTTAGCGCTCTAGCGGCACAGCAGATACGGACACTAAAGGCCAATACCAGCATGGACGCGCCACGTGTCGAAGGCGAGCCAAAGGCAACCCCGTCTGCGCCCGATCGTCGCCCGGAACCCTGGTTCTTTAGAGGTAAAAACCCCCAAACCTCGCCATTTGTATTACTCAGCAGAATACCTGCATCAACTTAGAACTCAGACTCATGCAAATTATCCACCTCAGCTTACTTGTCTCAACCAGTACCCACACATCCTAGAAGGCCTGGTAGCCTGCCATAACTGTCATTTCCAATGTGCCCCTGAAAGGACCCTATTACAAGGCAAAGCAAGAAGACCCAACTTACCAATACGTGGGCTAAGCGGTCTTCATTGCAATGTTAGGTCATTAGCCAAGCACCCGATTGAGATATGGGACATGATTACCTCCCAATCTCCAGATATCAGGTTTTGTCACAGAACCTTGGCTAAACTCCACCAACCACCTGGCTATCGAACTAGCTATCCCTGATAGCCACAAGCTAATCCTCCTCGACAGAGGAGAAAAAACAGATGGTGGCATTGCTATAGCTTTCAATACCACCTTAAATGTGACTTGGGTCTCAACTATAAGCAATAACTCTATAGAGTTAGGTATTTTTAGGAAAAGCATATCTGCCTCAGATAGCTGGAACGGAGCATTGATCTACCGACCCCCAGGACCAAAGGCTAATTTTAGTGAGCTACTGACAGAACATATAGCCCCGCATGTCCTGGCTTCCAATACATTTCTTCTGCTAGGGGATTTTAACTTCCATGGGGAAGAACACACTAACCCAGAAGTCAGGACACTCCTAAACAATTTAGAACTATTTGGCCTCGTTCAAAGAGTTAACGGCCCAACTCATTGGCCGGCCATACGTTGGATCTAATCTTCTCTAACATAGACCAATTGGTCTGTAAGCCCCCCTTCCCCTTACCTGGACTGATCATTTTGTAATCTCATTCCACATCCAATTCCCACACACTAAGGGTCTTACCACAAACAAAAGATGGCAACATGTAACACGCAGACCCTGGCATAAACGTACCCCCAAAGCCTTCAGTGACGCCTTTCACCCCAAGCTACCAAATAATAACCCCAAGGTGTCTGAACTGCTGGAAAGCTTTAACTCTGCCCTCACAATGGCACTGGACACTACGATACCCTTTAAAAATCATGGCTCCATTCACCAGCGACCATCAGCTCCATGGTACACTCCAGAATTAAAAACAGAAAAAGCTGAATGTAAAACACTAGAGAGACGCTGGCGGAGAAAGAAAGAGCCCCAGGACAGGGAACAGTATAAATAGGCCCTATACCATTGGAATATCAAAACCGCCAGGCAGATTTTTATCATCAACCAAATTGAACAAGCAAATAACTCTCCAAAAGCCCTTTTCAGTATAGTACAGGATTGTATCCCCCCACAAGCATGCAGACAAACTCCAATGGAATCTCAGGAGCTCTGCGACTCGTTGGCTAATTACTTTCATGAAAAAATATCCCATATCTACTCAAAATTTCCGGTTGCCCCTCTGCAGTTATCAGAATCCAGCACTGTGATAGGAGAACAAGTAAAAGTAACTCTTTGTACACTAGACTGCTTTCAGCCTATCACCTTAGAGGAAGTACACAATTCCCTGGCCACAGCCAAATCCGGATCCCCCAGGGATCTATGTCCACCTAAGACAATATCTCTTCTAGCAACCTGCTGCGCCCCCATGATCCAAAAGATTTTTAAATGATCTAGAAAAACAGGAATCATTCCAACAGAATGGAAGGAAGCGTGTGTACAGCCCATATTAAAAAAAGCAACTATGGACCAACAATCACTAGGCAACTACCGCCCGATCTCCCGGCTACCGCTTCTGGGTAAACAACTGGAAGGCATAATAAATAAGCATCTGTGATCATACCTTGAACTTAATCACATCTTGGATCCCTCGCAATCTGGGTTCCAACCAGGTTTCAGTACAGAGACTGCACTCCTGGCCGTGACCGATTCACTGAGACAAAAGATGGATGCAGGAAGACCTGTGGCACTGAGGTTCTGGACTTTTAAGAGTCCAGAGGTGTCAGGGAAACAACACCCGAAGACCCCTGAGTTCCCCCTGTCCCGGTGCACAAATAAACAGAGACACGGGCTTCTCGATGGCGGCGTCAAAGACCAAGGTTTATTTACTGCAGGGACACAGAAATCATAGGAACCACACAGAGGCAGAATCTACGAGACTGTTCGAATTGTATTAAGTGGGTTACTCTTTAAATACATGCAAAATGTCTTTGGGCTACATTACACGAATATTTCTCATGCCTAACCCAGTATCCCAAACAAACAGTAAATTTGACATCAAACAATAATTAGTCGTTGGTTTTCGGTATTCGATCAGGCCCTCTCGACAGTTTTCCATTCTTTGCCCGATCCTCCCCATCATAAAAATCGTAACCTCCCCATTGTAAAAGCCCAGAAGGTAAGGAGCAGAGCCAGGTGCAAAGGATTGAAATGTAGGATAAGAGGTGTTTATGGATCATAAACGGGCATGGCTACCGTCTTCGGCCTTTCAGTCAGGACAACGGACACGAGAACCAGTATAGCAGGACTGGCCTTAGGCAAGGGAGGCAGCTTGATTCTGCCTAGTCATGCAGCGTCAGCCTTTCTCGGGGCTCGAGCTTACGTGTCCTTAACAAGGTGACTCTGCCGAGGTCATCGTCCGTTCATTGACTATGTGAGGGCAAGAAACAAAATGGATGCCGTAACTAAAATGGATGCCATGACTTTAGTGACAGAATGCCCTATTTTCCAGTGAATTCATGCTAGTTGCGCAGCGAAAACACTGTCATGTATATAATGGATCATTTGCGGTTCATTGGTACCAAAATCGTGTCAGTACTACGATACCGAATTCATGGGTTCGGATCGCTACAGAACCTCAGACCATCCTTTTGCCCTTACATAGGCAATAACTCACTCTATGTCAGAGTCCATCTCTATGTTCATCAGGTCACTGATATGTTGTTGGAGCATTACTCTATCCCGTGGCGTATCTCTAAAAACAGGTGGTCTTCTTACGCATGTAGAAATGCAGAGATTACATAAGGCAGGACCACACTGAACAATGAGACAGCACGAAAATAAAAATACTAACGCAACACCAGTGACTATCAGAACCTTCCACCCCCACGCAGACAGCAGGCTCCAGAACCATCCCATTAATGACCAGTCACCTTCCCCTACATGAATAGAGTCAGAAATCTTATGTAACTTAGAGATGGCCTTGTACACCGTTGGCGCATTATCTGGAATAAAAACGCAGCAACTTGATTGGATCATCTTACATACTCCACCTCGATCTGCAAGTAACACGTCAAGGACCATACGGTTCTGTAACATCATGAGGCGATCCGCTTGAAGCTCTGCTGTTAGGTTACTAAGAGCACCCGCCGTTTCAGTGATAGTGGATTCAACCACCCGTGTTAGTTGACGTAAGTTTCTACTGTTGGCCATAGGCCCCCAGAATGGGAGGAAACCCTTGAAAAAGTCTCCTGCTTCTTGGCCAGCAGTATCTTCTTTACTGAAAACACCTCTCACAACTCTAGTTTTGTGATAGTTCGGTGCAGCAGTATATGTCGGAGGTAACAGTTGAGCGATGTAACATGAGTCTGAGAAGTCAGCAGGCAGCCATGTGTATGCTCTGTCTTGACAAACAAAATAGGTACCCTTAGCAGCTAAGAATGCCGGGGAAGACTGTGACGGGAAAACATATGTTTCGATACAGTCACTCTTCCCTAGTCGAGCTTTCGGATTCCTCCCATTTCCTTGCAAACAGACCTGACCTTGGTGGGGTACGACCCAGATCGGAGTCGAGCTTTTACGTTTGTTCTCACCCAGAGTAATGCCATATTCCGTAACATTCCAACCCATGTAAACTCGCAATTCATCCTTGGGAATGAACGGAGTATTATTGACATCTCTCATCATGTCAGTGATTCCTTTTACCAAGGCTCTATTAGCAGAGTTATACCGAGTGGAACGCGGAGGTCGTGGAGGATAGGTCTCTAGGGCATAAGCGAACATGGTCTGAAATGCCCAGAATGATCCATTATAACTAAAAGGCAGAACCAAATAGGGGATGCCCTTGTCCATGGTATGTGGTATCAAACCACACACCCAGCAGTTTGTTGTATTAACCACTAGTTGATGTTGGTGCAAGAGTTGAATGAAAGTGTTATTTATAAACTCAGAACGTCGGGCTTGTTCGTGGGCAGGAAAAGGATGGAAAGAATGAAGAGAAACAACAGTCGGAGAAACAGGAGCATGGGGAGATACTGTAGATGCAACAAATGTAAAGATCAACTGAATACCAAAAATAATTCCGCCTGCCAAAGTTATTAAAACAATTAGAAGTGTCAGAGTACATTGCATTAGAAAACATTTGCTATACAATATGTCATATAGCTTTGTCTTGTGCACATTTATGACATTAACCCTTCGTAATTCAGGAAGCTCCATCTTCTACAACCGTTCGCAACGGGTGGTTTGTACCTGTTAAAAACTTGCCTCTGTTTATCCCGGGAGTTCCCAAGACAAACAGAAGAAACCGACCTAGTGTCTGATTCCCTGCAAATTAAAACAAGGCACACGTTACGACCCTACGGTAACCCTGATGGCAAGGTGAGAGAAATAATAAAAAAAAACAAAAAGATAAAAATTTTGAGCAAACTTCCTGACTGAATGGAATGCAGTAAGATCAAAACAGTTTTCAAACAGAATGGTAATTATGCAATGCCATTAGTTCATAACATGAGAACGTAGATTATATCTGTACTTTCCGGGTCTTGTCTGGTCAAGAAATAGCTGGTCTACAGGTGCGGAAATGTTCAACTCCACAGGCGACAAATGTTCACTTTGTACAGTACTTGGTTCGGGATTCAAAGGAGTAGTTGCTGCTGGGGTGTCAAAGTTCTGTGTTTCCGTTCGTGGGTGGTCCGTTATGTACTCTGCATCACTGAAAGGGATGTGCCTAGGAACAGGTTCTGTCTCAGATATACCAATTCCCTGTCTAACCCAGTTATCATAGGGGAGTGGAAGAGGGACACGCTTCGTATGGCTGGCGTGCACCCAGTTTTTCCTTCCAGCTAGGCGTACTGCAGTTCTTGTTGTGAGGAGGACCTGGAACGGACCAACGAATCTTGGCTGGAGGTTTCGGGTACGTTCAAAGTTCCGACCCACCACTTGGTCGCCTGGTTTCAACGTGTGGCCTTGACTCTCCGGCAGTTTAGGCAAGGATTCGAATACCTGTTGATGAATAAGGCTCAATTTAGCAGTCAGATCATGATGGTAATCAATCAACATTGGGTATTCAATCTGTTTGAATTCCTTTGGTCTAGGGACTCCCCAAACATTAGCAGGGCGGCCGAACACAATCTCATATGGACTAAGCCCCACTCGAGAGTGTACAGTCGCTCTGGTGGACAGTAAAGCTAAAGGCAGTGCGTCTGGCCAAGAGAGACCAGTGGAAGCTTGAATTTTCGCAAGTTTCAGCTTCAGGGTGCCATTTTACCCTTCAACCAAACCCGCTGATTGTGGGTGATTCGCACTATGGTATTTTTGGGAAATACCCAGACCCGCACACACACTCTTCATAACTTTCCCTACAAACTCACTTCCATTGTCCGACCAAACAATCCGTGGCATACCATACCTGGGGAAGTATTCTTTGAGGAGGATTTTGGCAGTGGACATAGCAGTGTTGTCCTTTAACGGATATGCCTCAATCCATCTCGAGAAGGCACAGACTACCACTAGGACGTATTTGAGATTGTTACATCTATCCATGTGGATATAATCCAACTGAATCACTTCAAAGGGACAAGAAGGGGGAGCAAAATGGCCAGTTGGGGTTCCCTTGCCAGGATTATGCATCAGGCATACCATACAATTTTTCACCACTCTTTCTGCACACTTAGTAATTCCATCGTTCTTCCATACTGGAGCTAACATTTTACAGATCCCTTTCGAACTGATGTGCGCCGCTCCATGCGCCATCGTGACTACTGCAAGTACATACGCATCAGGTAACATCCAACGCTGCTGCTCAGACAAATCGACCCAACATCCACTTGAATCCATTTTACCCGTTTTCTCCTTCCATTCATTCTTCTCATTTTCAGTTGCTTCATTCTGGATTGTTTTCACACTTTCAATCGTATTCTCACACATTCCTGATTCAGCAATCCATCTTGCAGACGTTGCAACATACATTCGGCTCGTCATGTTCTTGGCCGTCTCTTTGGCGACCTCATCATCAAACGCATTTCCACGGCCAACATCATCCGTAATCTTCCGATGTGCACTGCACTTCACAATTGCAACTTCATTCGGTAGAGTCAGGGATTCCAATAGATCGCTGACTAGTTGTCCATGTTGGATCTTAGTCCCATGGGACGTGAGAAAACCTCTTTCTCTCCAGAGACGCCCAAAATTGTGTGCGACGCCGAAGGCGTACTGGCTATCAGTAAACACATTCACTCTCTTTCCCTCAGCTAAAACACACGCTCTCGTTAATGCAATTAATTCTGCAGCCTGGGCAGAATTCTGACTTACTCTTGCAGTCTCAACAATCGTACTCAAGGTCGTAACTGCATACGCGGCCGTCACATCACCATTCTGTAATTTGAAACAAGAACCATCGACATATAAAGTGCCGTCTGGATCTAGTAACGGAGTGTCTTTTAAATCAATCCTACCTTTTGTTTCTTCCTCAGTTCTGAAACAACAAGCATGGGGCTCTGAATAACTCGACTCTTGAGTAGTCGGCAACAGTGTTGCTGGATTCAATATGTTGCATCGCTTGATCTGAATATGACTTGCCAAAAGCGTCAGCTCATAGCCTGATAGTCTAGCACTGGTGAGGTGCTGAGTTTTCGTTCGATTCATGAGTGTATCCACAGCATGTGGAACCATGACTACTAACATGTTGTTCATGACTAGTCCGGCAGACTGTCGAATAGACACTGCAGCTGCTGCTGTAGCTCTCAAACAACTTGGCAATGCTCTGGCTACCGGATCTAATGTGGATGAGAAATATGCACAAGGCCGCTGTTTGTCACCAAATTGTTGCGTTAATACACTCAATGCACAACCTTCTCTTTCATGGACATATAGAGTAAACGGCTTACTGTAGTCAGGAGTAGCCAACACAGGAGCTGAACACAGCGCATCACGTAAGTCGGAGAAGCTCTGCTGACATTCATCAGACCATGGCAAAGGGCTCGGAACACCTTTTCCAGTCAGGGCTACCAATGGTTTCGCCATGAGAGAAAAATTTGGGATCCATTGCCTACAGTATGACGTAATACCCAAAAACGCACGCACTTCTCTTTGTGTGCTTGGTACAGTCATCTGTGAAATTGCTTTGATTCTCTCTGGGGTCAACCTTCTTCCCTCCTTTGACAAAAGATGACCTAAGTAGGTCACTTCTTGGCAACAATATTGCAGTTTAGAAGGTGACACCTTGTGATGTAAGTCTGACAAATGACGTAATAAAGAAATTGTAGCTGCTTTGCAAGTTTCCTTATCATCAGCAGCCAGTAAAAGATCGTCTACGTATTGGATCAGAGCAACACCATGAGGAAGTACAAGGGCATCTAATTGACTCTTCAATGCTTGGCTGTAAATTGAAGAGCTCTCACAATAACCTTGTGGAGCGCGTTTGAACCTGAAACTGCGACTTCCTAAGGAGAAACCAAAAATGTCTCTACTTTCCTCGGCTATGGGAATGCTGAAAAAGGCATTTTTCAAGTCGATCACTGTAAACCATGAAGCTGAGGCAGGAATCAACGTCAGTAATGCAGTGATATCTGGGACTACAGGAAACTGTGGAATCACTATTTTGTTAACTTCTCTGAGGTCAATCACAAATCTGTAAATTGGAGGTTTGGAAGGGTCAGTACGTTTCAAAATCGGCAGAACAGGACTATTGCAGACGTTCCCTCTAGTTTCCTCAATCACATCTTTCTGTATTAGGTCTTTCACAATCAATAAGAGTGCTCGTTCCCCTTCATTCGAAATCCGATACTGTGGGATTCGTGGGAATTTAACATTAGCTTTCAGACTTACCACATAAGGGGGAATTTCTAAGAGGCCTACATCGTTAGGACCAGTCGCCCAAAGAGTATCAGGAAGAGAACGCAGCTCCGGTGGGAGCTTATCCATCGACATATACATTGGAGAGATGACTCTTTTGCCTAATGTGAGCTGTACTCCTGAAGGAGAACAGTACAGTGTCGCGTGCAGGCGTTTCAACAGATCTAAACCAAGCAGATTCTCATTACAACCTGTTGTTAAGATAAGGGGTGCTTCTAGTTCGCATGGCCCAACAGATATTGACAAATAACTAGAAACAGGATTGTGAACAGGGGCGCCTGAGAATCCTACCGAAGTGTTCGTTAAGCCAGACAAAGGTGCGCCAGGGAGTTTCGCATGCATAATTGAACTTTTTGCCGCACCAGTATCCAACAGAAACGGTTCGACCACGCCTGAGGTAACTACTGCGACATAAGGTCCACTCTGATCAACTGGAACTGATACTACTCCCTCTCTTTGCCTGCGGCTGTCCTAGTGCTCGCTTCTTTGAATCTCCTCATTATGGTCATAGTAATCTTCAACGTGGTACTGTGGAGATCTACCTGTTTGCGCAGATTGTGCATCTCGCTGATCGAAATAATTCGATTGGCGATCGGCCTGTGGTGTCATCGTCCCACGTCCTCTACCTCTAGGAGCTTGCATAAACCCTACATTACCTCTCTGGGCTGGGACACCACTAGTTTGTGGGTGCAGTACTGGACACTCATTCTTATAATGACCCTCCTTTTTACAATAAGCACACTGATTCCATGCTAACTGTTGTCGCGGAAAACTATAATTAAATCCTTGGGCCGTCCCTTGCTGGAATTGTGGTTGTGGCTGAAACTGGGGTTGCTGTCGTAAATCTGACTGATTCGAACGAGGCGGATACGCCTGTTGCAGAAGAACTTTAGTCTTTAAATCTTTTGTTTTCTTTTCTGACTTTTCCTTCTCTTCTTTCTCTCTGTTCTCGTAATACTGAGCAGTTGCAAGTATCTGTGCTGTTGTCGACACTGCCCATGCACTTTCAGAATCCTTTAACTTGTTACTAAGCTCAGGTAGTAAATTAAACACAAATTTGTCGACAAACAATCTCTGGCCTCCCTCAGTACTCATATCTTGCCCACTGTGGTCCACGAAAGTCTCTTCAAATCTAGTAAAGAAGTCAGAGACGCTTTCGTCCTTCTTTTGCTTGCATGCCGATAATTTATCCCAATTGACTCGTAACGCTGGCATCAACGTTTTCATTAGAGTAATTATTCTGCCAGGTAAAGCAGCAATCAGAGGTTCAGGTTTAGCACCGCCAATTTGTTGCGCATCTGCCGCTATAATAGCTGCCCAATCACCTCCTAAGGCGACTGGGTGGTTCTCTTGCCGAATTTTGGCCCATATAGGCTGTGGCACCACATTACCAAATAGCATTTCAATGTCTGCTAAATTCATGACACACGCTTGAACTGTTTGCGTTAACTCTTTGTAATAACCAGCAGGATTTTTACGTGGGTCTGGTAATGCTTGTTTTACGGCTAATACTTCGGCCCGTTTCCAAGGGATGTGTATCCACACTCTCTGGAAATGTGCCGGAGCAGCTGCAATACCCAAGTTCCCATCAGCTGCAACTGCATCACGCCATATCGGTGGAACTTCCCTCATCGGATATTGACCTCGTTTTTTCCTAGTAGTAATCGGTGAACCATCAGGGTCTCTTGTCGCTCGAAGAGGGGACTCATCCCTATAAGCTAAAATCAGTTCTATCGCTCCCCTTACTTCTGGACCTATCACCATTCCTGCGGCAAATTTCTGTTGAATATTTATCAGGTCAGAGGGGACGGAGTCTAAATCATCATCTTCCCATTCTTCACGCACAAGAGAACACATCACGTCAAAAACATAACGTTGAGTTGGTTCATTCCATTGCATAAAGGTATCTAACACTCTTTGTGCATCATACTTCGCAGCTTTCGACATCCACCTAAGAGCTGTCGAATCTAACGTGTCTCGTTCCTGGGGACCAGGAAACTGGCTACGTCTCTGTATAGAGTCAGAAACGGGGGTCCCAATTAAAGACCTGTAGAGAGGAGTTTAGATATTAGTTACAGAGTCGGTTATTTTACGACGAACGGAAAGCGGAGTCAGAATGTTCACAGGGTTCGGAGACAGAACAGCTGAAGCAGATGAAATAGTAAGGGTAGGAGTAGCAGGTAAAGCAGTTTGCGAAACGACAGGCAAAGGCGAAACGGGCGCCCCAGGAAGAGGGGGTGCCGAAGGAACATTAACCACGGGAGGGATAGGAGCTGGAATCAAAGGAAGTGGAGCAACTATTCCAGGCTGACCAGCAGCTGGCTGTACAACAGGTGGTAACTGTGGTACTGTAATACCCTGTGCATACGGTGGGGGTGAATTCAACAGGTAAGACAACAGAGGATCCTTCTCATGATCCTCCATCGGCTTAGTTGGACAAGATGGCAATACAGGGTAACATTTATCAATTGCCATATTATATTTTCTATTCTCCATCTCCATTGCTTTCTCAGTCTCGTCGACATGCAGCTGCCTAGCAGACTCCATTAAAGTCAACCCTTTCTCTTTCTGTTCTTTCTTCGTTTTCCTAATTTCTCTCTGTTTGGCTTCTTTGCGCCATACGCGAAAAGATTCAAACATTGCCGGCCGGGCTTTTTTCTTGAACAACTTCATTTCTAGATTGTCTAGTATTTCCGTTTCGAAACTACCATGCGGTGGCCAACTAAGGACACCATCTTTTTTGGTATAACGGACCCGTACTTCATTATACGTAATAGGACCAACACCATGTTTATAATAGAGCTCATATGTAGGAGTTCCAATCGGAGGAACCGAACACGAATCCTCCAACCGGGAATACCCGTTGCAACGTAACCAGGACAAAAAACAGTTACTACTGGTAGTCATGACAACAAAGACAAATTCTAACCAAAACACGCAGAGAACTTAGGCCTACCAAAATGAACCAATACCAAAACAAAGATTATCTAAACAAGAGCAACCAATGATAATCTACGAATTAAACCAAAGCAACAAGGAACAACCAAACTGAGCGTAGCCCACTTAATACTTAACTGAAATGTGGAAGACGTCACCAAGGAGAACCCGTCTACGTCTCGCCGTACTAAGGTCTGCACCTCGGGTCCAAGACAGGGCGACAGTCAAGTCAGCAGTCCTCTGTAGCCGTCTGGGAACGGGAACCCTCGTGGAAGAGATCGTCGGGCCACTTTTACGACATGCAGGGATCGATGAAGCGGGGTACCTCCCTCCGGAATGTTCACACGAAACTTCTCGAACTTTTCAGGCTTTGGACCAGTACCGGATGACGTCGCCCCACGTTGGGCGCCAATTTGAGGTTCTGGACTTTTAAGAGTCCAGAGGTGTCAGGGAAACAACACCCGAAGACCCCTGAGTTCCCCCTGTCCCGGTGCACAAATAAACAGAGACACGGGCTTCTCGATGGCGGCGTCAAAGACCAAGGTTTATTTACTGCAGGGACACAGAAATCATAGGAACCACACAGAGGCAGAATCTACGAGACTGTTCGAATTGTATTAAGTGGGTTACTCTTTAAATACATGCAAAATGTCTTTGGGCTACATTACACGAATATTTCTCATGCCTAACCCGGTATCCCAAACAAACAGTAAATTTGACATCAAACAATAATTAGTCGTTGGTTTTCGGTATTCGATCAGGCCCTCTCGACAGTTTTCCATTCTTTGCCCGATCCTCCCCATCATAAAAATCGTAACCTCCCCATTGTAAAAGCCCAGAAGGTAAGGAGCAGAGCCCGGTGCAAAGGATTGAAATGTAGGATAAGAGGTGTTTATGGATCATAAACGGGCATGGCTACCGTCTTCGGCCTTTCAGTCAGGACAACGGACACGAGAACCAGTATAGCAGGACTGGCCTTAGGCAAGGGAGGCAGCTTGATTCTGCCTAGTCATGCAGCGTCAGCCTTTCTCGGGGCTCGAGCTTACGTGTCCTTAACAAGGTGACTCTGCCAAGGTCATCGTCCGTTCATTGACTATGTGAGGGCAAGAAACAAAATGGATGCCGTAACTAAAATGGATGCCATGACTTTAGTGACAGAATGCCCTATTTTCCAGTGAATTCATGCTAGTTGCGCAGCGAAAACACTGTCATGTATATAATGGATCATTTGCGGTTCATTGGTACCAAAATCGTGTCAGTACTACGATACCGAATTCACGGGTTCGGATCGCTACAGAACCTCAGCACTAATATTATTAGATCTGTCTGCTGCCTTTTATACCATCTCTCACGCAAGGCTTGTGGAAAGACTGCAGGCAATCGGTGTCCAGGGGACAGCACTAAATTGGCTGCAGCATTTTCTGTCAGATAGACACCAGACGATCATTCTAGGTCCTTTATCCTCAAGCAAAAGGCATTTGGACAAGGGTGTACCGCAGGGCTCATGCCTGAGCCCCACCCTGTTCAATATTTAAATGGCCGCGTTAGCAAAGATCACTGAGCTCTTTGGCTTTGAGATAATATCATACGCCGATGATACCCAGCTGATGTTTACTATGGGCCAAGATCTGGATCTGGAGAAAAAACGTTTCTCGACAGGAATGCTAGCAATGGATGACAGAGAACTGTCTCCAGTCAAACCCAGAAAAAACAGAGATCATGCTGCATGCCCCAGCCATCTGGTTGGACGACTTGTGGCCTCACCAATTGGGTGCTATCCCCGTGCCCAAACAAACAGTAAAAAAACCTAGGGATAAAACTAGATCATGCCTTAACAATGAAAGATCAGATTGCAGCTATCACTAGCTCCTGCTAATAAAGTATGTGCCTTCTGCGCAGAATCTTCCCCCTCCTTCCTATAAATGTCCATAGAACTTTGGTTAAAGCAATGCTGATAAGCAGATTGGACCATGGAAATGCCCTCCTGGCTGAAGTCAGCGATACTTTGCTTTCCAAGCACCAGGTGGTCCAGAACACCGCGGCCAGACTGATACTGAACCGTCCTGCATGCACCCCCTCTGTGCCTCTGCTGAAAGAACTGCACTGGCTACCTGTGAAGAAGCGCTCCTGTTTCAAAATCTGTTGCCTGACGTACAATGCCCTAAGAGGAAAAGGCCCACGATATCTCCAAAATAAACTGACGACTTCTGTCCTCAGTCGCAATCTCAAATCCAGCTCCCAAGCCCAACTGTGCATGCCCTGTATTCGCCAAACTTGCACCGGGGAAAGACCTTTTCATATCTTGCCCCACGTTACTGGAATAAATTACCTATAACCCTCCGTGAGACTCCCACATATAACAAATTCAGGAAATTGCTAAAAGCTTACCTATACTAATCTCTCCTGGTTTGCTCTCCCTGTCAGGATCCGCAACAGCTCAGAGATGCCCCGGGTGAGACGTGCGCTATAGCAAATAATATCAACATTAACAATATTAACAAAATTCCTGAGTCTGTGGAGTTTAACACAGATCTTTACCATCTGCTCTGAGCAGTTGGCAAAGATCTGTGGTGGCTGTTAACAGGCCCGTTGGGGTCTAAGGTGGGGCCTAGGGCCAGGCGCAGAAAAAACACCACTCACACTGGATTACTGGTACAGGCAGAAGACCATGAGTGATCTTCACTAATTTATTTATATCCTCTGGCCACACCTGGCCAGAGAGTGATACAATGTTTGCAGGTCCTTCCGGGCCTGGTCTCTGGATCCACTCTTGTGGTACTAGAGTCATTACATCCTTCCCCAAGTTGGCATCAAAAACAAACATCTTAACAAAACCTAACAAACAAAGTCTTTGAGCCTCTGGCTGGGTGGTGGGTTCGGCCTCAGGTTATAGCGCTGGGAGCTGGATCGATGACTTGCGCCCTGGGTGTTCGTGCTTGGCTGAGATGTGACATGCGACTCCTCGCTCTCCTCAGGCAGGGTTGCCAGGCGGCTAGGACAGTTGGCCAGGTTTGATCTTTCAGGGCTGGGTTGGACAGTTCCTTCGGCCCAGTCCGCTTCTGTTTCAACGTCTCCTGTACGTACGCCTCCTTGATCCGGTCATTTTACTTTCCGGAACCACAACACATTCCTGATGACTACTTTGGCTCCACGCTTGGCGGTGAGGGCGGTTCCATTCACCTGCAATACGGTCCAGGTCCTTGGTTCGTAGGGTGTCTTGAAGCTCCCTACCGCCTGGCGATTCCGAATCAGAACTAAACTCCCTCACACTATGATTCGAGGTTTGGCCCCTTGCTGCCGGCTGGCCCTTTCTTTGTTCTGGGTACGTCGAGTTTGCATGTTGGTTGGCCCGTATGGTGGCGGGGTCCAATATGCTGACACGGGTGAAGGAAGTGGCCTGTTTAGGGTCACTTGGGTCACTCGCGACTACCTCTCAGCCTCCATACAAATGAAGAGTCGGTCAGACAGTAGAGAATACAAACCTAAGGTATTTAATAGACATACACTTGAGTGGAGTCCGGTCTGACCAGCCTCCTTGGATTGCTGCAGAGGGACTGACTTCTGCCAACATGGTAACACATAATGTACATCTTCAGAACCACTAAAGACATGCCCAGACTGGAATTTTCCAGTTGGTAGCTGGTGAACAAAGGAGATACAGAAGGGTGAGCTGCAATCCTGGGACCAGCTACATGCTATCTCAGCGTCAAGGCTACTCTGCCTGCGCCCGTCGCTCTAAGGGTGGGAGTAGGCCTATCTAGTGAGAAAGGTATATTATGAAAACAGTCTATTTATTAGTACAGTGAAGCTCAACCTTGGAGAAATACAACAAAAATATCGCAACTGCTTGCTGCTGAGGCAGACAGAATAAGACAGAAGTTAGTTTCGATCACGGCTCATAATGGCGGCTGAATACAAAATGGTGCAGCGAATGCTAACTTAAAGCATGCAATGCATAGAGAATTCGACTAAAATTTTTTCTATTCCAACAGATCCTCCTTAAAGCAGAAGCTAACCATTTTGTTAAGAGAATATGGCATGTAGCATGGCTTGTGTATCACAAATGATCTATCGGCATCAAGGGAAGATGAGTCCTCAAGTACACCCATGTCTATCTGCATAAAACTATTTCTTTCTTTCTGAGTCATATTTACAACATTGGTATCATGGATGGACGTCTTCTGCTTTTGGGTGTGAAGTGTAACACAAAAAGGGCAACAGGCCGGGAGACACTGTATACAAATGCATCAGGTTAGGAAAATGCCAGAGACCACAGCTAGGAAAGCAAGAATCTTCCAACCCCAGGATGTTAACAGACTCCAGAACCACCCAGACAGGGTCTAAGTACCATTCTCCTTGTGAATGTCAGAGGAGAGTCTGTGTAATTTATGTATGGCAGCATAGCAAGAAACAAAAGGGGGGAGTGAAGAGGTTTCGCTACATCAGCATAAGAGGTGGATACGTCCTCCTCCAATAACCATGTAATAAACATAGGGATCCAGGTATCTTTTACATTAATTAATCACTTCACTTAGTCACTCCTGACCCTTCCACTCGCACTTCTACACTGCACATAGAATTGTCAAAATCAGTGCTCCCGCGTAGTTGTAGGTCGTAGCATGCCCCGTCCCACAGTGGGGCGGGAAGACCCCGATGATGAAGCATGCCACCAAGTGTCCTTTTGGTGGGTGAGGGGTATTTTAACAAAGCTGTGTGCCTTCCCAGAACGTAGGAGCCACACTCTTTTTGGAAGGACACTTTGCCATATGTGATATGGGTGGATCCCTATGTTTATTACATGTATGGCAGCATATACATAGGGGGCGTATTCAGGTATGTATACACAGCACCTACTGCCGATAACGCGACAGGCCCCTCCCCAATCAGCATGGATGAAGTCTAACACCATCCGGTTTTGTAAAGTAACGAGCCTCATAGCCTGGAGCTCAACAGTGATATTGGTCAGAATCCCTGCTGTTGTCTTAATAACCCCTTCTACAACTCTTGTGAGCCTATGAATATTAAGGCTATTGGACATGGGGCCCCAAAAGGGTACAATACCTTTCATGGCATCCTCAAACTGTTGCAAAGTGGTATCTGTCTCATCTATATCTTTTGTGTCAATAACCCTTCTCACTCGGGACAAACATACACTCCTGCACTGCAGCTGATTATCTTTATGGTAATTGGGTGGAGAGAAATACACTGGGGGAAGAAGGAAAGATAAGTAACATCTGCCTGACCATCCCCTAGGCAGCCAGACACACGCCTGGGAACCACAAACGAAGTAGACATTAGGGGGCAAAACCAAAGGTAGACTATTAATCGTGCTAAGCGGGAAGGTAAAATATTAGGGGGCAAAACCAAAGGTAGACTATTAATCGTGCTAAGCGGGAAGGTAAAATTACATTTGCTGTCCCCCACCTCTACCTCCCCCCTTCTCTGAACACAGAAAGAGGCTGTAGAGCTGACCACACACGCCGGTATTGGCTTATCCCTAGTCACATTACGGTCTTGGAAGGAGCAGAAGTACTCAGAGGTATTACATTTCTTGAAATCAGACATTTCAATTTGAAGCCACGTGCTATTCTTCACCTTATCATATTTGCGTATACAGGAGTTTGGGGACAAAGTACCAGAGATGTTCAATCCTGCCTTACCTATGGGAGTAAATCCATGATGGAAACGTATATGATCAGTAACAGTGTTAGAATCAGCAGGGGTCATAACGTGGCGGGAGTGGTGGTGAAAATGGTGGTAAACCATTACAAGCAATTCAAACCAGCCCTCACAACTTCCAAGGTATGACAAAGGCATAGACAATAGATTATCTCTTTTATGAGGAACTGAGAAAAGCAACCCGCAAACCCAACAATTCGTCATGTTAGATACATTATGAGCTTCATGCAACATTTGTATAGAAACATTAAGAGGTAAAGTCTTGTGGTGTTCTCCTTTGTGAGGGGCCAAAGTAACAAACAGGTGTGCAAGGGGAACAAGGGGAACAGGTGTTGTCCCAACCAAAGATTGTACAGGATACTTCTCATTCAGGAAGTAGAATATCCCTAATACAATTATTAGTGTAATAGCAATTATTGCTGCAAAAACTATTTAATTTTTCATGGACCAACCCCGCTCTGGACGTGGAGGTGCAAAGGGCTGTTCTTCCTCAGAAATGGGTTGACCAAACGGATACATTGTAAAGTAAAAGAAAGGGAATGCAATGGAAATGATGACAAAAAGGGGCAAGTATTCCCAGTGTCCATCTGAGCTTCACTGGTAGACTCCTATTGTTCATCAACATTGGTGCTCTTGAGCACCAGCGATGGGGCTGTTCGATCCTAGCTCTTTGAAACAATCCCACATCGCATAAGATAATGTACCCCCCTCCAGGGGAGCACGTTCAATCTATCCTGTCCAATATCCGAACAATGTACCAATCTCGCCTCTCCCTAAACTACTGTTGGTACTATAGGCAAAGTACACGATAACATGCGCAGTCCATCCCTACTAATCTGACTTCTCCTTTGGTGGTCTGTTCCTCCGTCGGGGGCGCAAATTGTACCTAGCGACTCTAGACACAGAAGGGTCAATAAAAAGGGTCTCTGAAGCAGAGGGGCCAGTGGAGAGAGGCTCTTAAATTGCCTTAATCTCAAGGGGCACTGCCCCATTTACTACCTGTTTGTTCTCAGCCTCATTTTGGTTCCACATCAGCTTCGTGTCCGAAAAGGAGACAAACCATGAGACTTGCTCCCACTCCGAGTCCCCTATTCCATCTTTGACCCACTGATCATAGGGTAAGAGCAGAGGCACTTTGCGGCAGTGCTGACCATGAATCCAGTTCTTTTGGCAGGTGACCTTCACTGCTGTGCGGGTGGCAAGGAGCACCTGGACTGGTCCATTCCACCTCAGCTCCAAGCTCTTCTTTCTCTGAAAGTTCTGGATGAGAATAAAATCACCAGGCCGAATATCATGTCCTGGCCCCTCGGTTACTGGCGGGAGAGAATCCTGGATCTGTTGGTGAACAGAATGCAGACTTTTAGTTAACTCATACAGATAGTCCACTAACAGAGGATTTTTAAATTTTGGAAAATCTACGAGGATGCGGGATGCCCAAGACATTTGCCAGGCACCTGAACATAACCTCGTCGGGTGACAGTCTAACTCTATAATGCGCTGTAGTTGTTGTGGACAAAAGGGCTAATGGTAAAGCATCTGGCCACTGCAACCCTGTGCTCTCCTGAATCTTTGCCAAATTCAGTTTGAGAGTACCGTTGTACTTCTCAATCAAACCTGCGGACTGGGGGTGGTTTGCGTCATGAAACTTCTGTCTAAAATGTAGTCCCTCCCAAACTAACTGAATTACTTTAGCGTTAAAGTGACTTCCATTATCACTCAAAAGCAAACGGGGCAAGCTGAAGCGAGGAAATAACTCCTTCAAGAGTACTTTTGCAGTCGCAATGGCTGTGTTTTCTTTCATGGGGTAGGCTTCAACCCATTTACTGAATGCACAAACAATCACTAACACATATTTCAAATTATTGACTCGATCCATCTCTATATAATCTATCTGGAGGACCTCAAAAGGGAAAACGGGAGGTGCAAAATTACCAGGTGGCGTTGGGGTACCTTTTCCAGGATTGTGCATCATGCACACCATACCATATTTGACCAAATGAGCATCAGTCTTTGGGATATTATCATTTTGCCATACAGGATCTGGCAGCTTACAAATACCTTTAGCACTGATATGAGCTGGCCCATGCGCCATGGTGACTATGGGAAGAACATATGCATCTGGTAACATCCATCTCTGTCTCCCTGACTTATCAGTCAAACACCCCTCCTCATACAAACGTGCTGTGCATTCCTGCCATACTGCTAATTCCTCGATTGTTGCCTCACTCTATTTCTCGTTGACATTTTCCAGCGTATCCTCAAACATGGTGACCTCGGGCACCCACCTAATGGGACCTGCTACAAACATTCTTTTCATCTTTGCTCGGGCTGTCTCTTTAGCTGTCTGATCTGCAAAGGCGTTCTCCTTACCCACATTGCCGATGATTGTCTTGTGGGCACTGCACTTTATTATCGCTAATTTCCTGGGGAGTGTCAAAGCCAACAAAAGCCTATGTATGAGGGGGCCATGCTGGATCTTCATCCCATGAGATGTGAGAAACCCTTTCTCTGCCCAAAGCCGTCCAAAATTATGGGCAACTCCGAAGGCATACTGACTGTCAGTATAGATATTGACAGCCAGTCTTTCACTCAACTCACAGATTCAAATAAGGGCAATGAGCTCTGCAGCTTGGGCCGACTGATAGGGAACACGTGACGTCTCAACTACCGTGCACAGTGTTGTGATTGCATGTGTGGCAGTTGTGGTGCCATCTGGTTATTTGAAACATGAGCCATCGACATATAGTTCCCCTTGGGGGTCAGATAGGGAACATCAGTCACGTCTACCCATCCCTTCGTCTCTTCCTCAGTCTGCAAAATGCAAACATGTATGCCAATTTCCTCACTCTCAGAAGGGAGGGTTAGTAACGTGGCTGGGTTCAGAGTGGCACATCTTTTAATGGTGACATATGGTGCAAAGAGAGTAAGATCATAACCGGTTGGATGTGCACTGGTGAGGTGCTGTGTCTTTGTCTTATTCTAAAGTGTATCCACAGCATGGGGGACCATGACTGTGAGGTCAGTATCAAGTACGAGCCCAGCTGATTGCCTTATAGAGACGGCCACTGCCACAACCGCTCTTATTCAGCTCGGGAGGGCTCTTGCGACAGGGTCAAGAAGAGCAGAAAAATAAGCACATGGCCATTACTTACTTCCAAAGGCCTGTGTTAAGACAGAAAGTGCACAACCAGCCGTCTCCTGTACGTACAGCACGAACGGCTTCGTATAGTCAGGCGTACCAAGCACAGGTGCAGAGCAAAGCGCAACTTTTAATTGCCCAAAAGACTGATGACATTCAGGCGTCCAAGGCAAGGGGTTATGCATATCTTTACTGGCTAGTGCAAGCAGGGGTTTGATTAATAACGAGTAGTGAGGGATCCACTGACGACAATAGAAAGTAATGCCAATAAAAGCACGTACATCACTTTGAAATTTAGGGATAGGTATTTTAACAATAGTTCTGATGCGCTCAGGGGTCAATTTCCTTCTATCCTTCGACAGTAGGTGACCTAAATAAGTGACCTCCTGTCGACAATATTTAAATTTGGAAAGGGACACTTTAGTACCGTGGTGTACCAAATGCAACAACAATTTACCCGTACTGTCTTTGCAACCCTTTTCAGTTGCAGAAGTGATGAGAAGGTCATCGACATATTGGAGCAATACATTACCTGGGGAAGCGCAAGGGAGTCCAGTTGGGCTTTTAAAGCTTGACTATATATACTAGGGCTCTCAGTATGGCCTTGAGGAGCTCAACAGAATCTAAAACTTCTGCCAGCTAGTGTAAAACCGAACAAGTACCTACTATCTGGATCAATTGGAATACTGAAGAATGCATTTTTTAGATCAATAACCAAGAAGAATTTAGCAGTGGGAGGAATCATCTTCAAAAGGGCAGTAATGTAAGGGACCACCGGGGACTGAGGAACTACAATGTTATTAACTTTGTGCAAGTCAATCACAAAACGATAAACATCTGGATGATCATCAGAGGAACCCGAAGGTGCCCTCTTAAGAACAGGAAGAATAGGAGTATTACACACATTAGCAGTCGTCTCTTCAACAACTCCTGACTTAATCAGGTCCTGTATAATCTGCAACAGGGCTCGCTCCCCTGCTTGCGATATTTTGTACTGGGGAATACGAGGCAAAATAGCATTGTCGTTCTTTTTAATGAAAACTGGGGGTATCTGCAATCGCCATACGGCCGTGTCACCCATTTCCCACAACGTGGGCGGCAAGTCTTAAACTCAACAGGAAGGGGCGCATCTTTGGACACACATTGGTTAGTGCTGACCACATTCGGACCCATAGTCATGTAAACACATTCCAGGGAACAATAAATGGTTGCATGCAACTTCTTTTATAAATCTAAGCCCATCAGATTTTCTCCGCAATTAGATGTCCACAAACATGGCGAAAATACAGTAAAAGGGCCTATAGTCAGTGTAAAAGTTTGGAAATGAGGTTCACAACTGGTACACCAGAAAATCCTACTGAAACATTATTATGGCCAGACAGAGCTGCCAGTGAACGAGAAATAAAGCTATTCATTGCACCTGTATCCACCAAAAATCCCTTAGCCAAGCCATGGAAATCTGCAGTAACGTAAGGACCATGCTGATCTACAGATATCTAAACTGGTCCCTCACCCTGTCCCTGGCTGTTCTAGCTGTGAGACATCCCTGTCACCTCATCCAGGTCATAGTCATCGTGATAATACTGTTGGCACCTATTGTCATCGAAGTAGTTGTTATCCAGACAATTGAGTGAGTCTGCAGTTGGACACCTCCCTCCACTGACAAATCCTGTCTGCTAAAATCTAAAAACACACCTTCAAACCAAGTGAAAAAAGTCAGACACACTCTCATCTTTCTTTGCACGACATGCTGTTAACTTGTCCCAATCTATCCTCTCGGTGGAATAAGAGAATGCACCAATGTAATAATTCGGCCAGGCAAAGCTAGTATCTCGGCCTTAGGCTTCTCACCAGGCTTCTTCTCCTGGTCCCTTGATTTAATCTGATCCCAGGTTCCACCCAATTACACAACATGGTCCTGTGTGTGCACCTGTCTCCAAATATCAACGGGCACCAGTAAACCAAAGAACATCTCAATATCCGCAAGCGACATCACTGTTGATGAAGCGGCCTCAGTCAATTCCTTTTAATATGGAGTTGGGTTTTTCCTATGGTCGGGCAACTGAGTCTTAAAGGACAAAACCTCATTCCTTTTCCATGGAGTATAAACCCATTGTTCTTGGAACCGGGCATCTATCCGTGGTCTAGTAACAACGTTATGCTGATCCTGTATCTCTGGTATTCCAGGGTGAGAAAAGGGGTGGACTTCCATCATCGGAAAGTGAGATATTGTATTTGGGCTCTTCTCAAACAGCCTACCTCGATAAGCGACCAGTGTTGCAACATTATTAAAAACCTCACCAGGTGCCATATCTGCAGCATATACATGACCCCTATTATCATAAATAATCTGGGGTGCTGCCTCATTGAAACACTGTTCCCACAATCCAATCAAAGAAGCCAACATGTTCTTAAGAGCATGATGCTGCACACATGGCTCATAATCTCTCATCACACTCCACACATCATCCACACAGTAAATTGGGTTCTGAGCCCACTGGGCGGCCTGATTGGCTACCACCCTTTTCTCTAAATCTCACAAATCAGACCATGTCAATATCTGCCCCAGTCACTCCCTAGCTGTCGCCCAGTCTCTCTCCCCCTTGTCCATGTATGTGCGTTCCGCTGCTCAGAAATGCCAGGGGATGGAGGAACAAGGGAGGAGTAGCACCAGAAGTAGCAGGCACCAACGTCACTGCAGGCTGCGACGTAGGTGTAAGGACTGGAGAGAGATGGCAAAACAATAGGCGTAGTAGGAAGACTGGCAGTCATCGTAGCTGCAGAATGCGAAGTCAAAGAAAGAGGGTGCGGTGGCCAAAGCAGCTTGATCAATAGCAGAAGAAACAGAAGCAGCAGAGACAGAAGGAACAGATGGCTGAGGCTGGGGCATGGCAGGGTATATTCTCTGTGGGGCGTATGGGGTTGGGAGTCGAGTATCTAACAATTCCTCCACAAATGTATAATTTTCATCTAGGGCATCATAAGACTTTTCACATTGTAATAGAAATGTTCTACCAGCATTCCCCCCTTCCGGGCCTCTTTCTCTGCTTTCATTCATCTTTGTTTAGCCTCCTTTTGCCATGCTCTGAGGGAGTCAAACATGGACTGCCTACTCCTTTTCGGAAACAATTTTTCGTGTAGAAAATTAGTTTTCTGTTCATCAAAAGTGCCCATCAACTGCCAATGCAACTTGTAATTGCACCAACTTTGTTGCTGCAACCGGGGGGAGATGAGAACCACCACTCCCAGCATCCTAAGCGGCATGGACACCACCAATGCCGTCTGTATCACGCGCCAGGAGGCGCTTTAATTCCGCCCAGGGCTTCCGCAGCATGGGAGCCCGTAATTGCACCAACTTTGTTGCCGTGACCAGGGGAGACGAGAACCACCACCCCCAGCATCCCAAGTGGCGTGGACACCACCAACGCCGTCACTATCGCTCACCAGGAGGTGCTTTAATTACAGCCAGGGCTCCCACAGCACGGGAGCCCGTAATCGCACCAACTTTGTTGCCGCGACCAGGGGGGACGAGAACCACCACCCCCGGCATCCCAAGCAGTGTGGACGCCGCCAACGCCATCACTATAGCGCCAGCACTTTAATTCTGGCCAGGGCTCTCTCAGTGCGGGAGCCCGTAAGTAAACCAACTTTGTTGCCGCGACCGGGGGGAGACGTGAACCACCACCCCCAGCATCCCAATCGGCATAGACGCCACCAACGCCGTCAATGTCGCGTGCCAGGAGGCGCTATAATTCCGGCCAGGGCTCCCGC
Organism: Triturus cristatus; assembly: GCF_964204655.1. Taxonomy (NCBI): domain Eukaryota; kingdom Metazoa; phylum Chordata; class Amphibia; order Caudata; family Salamandridae; genus Triturus; species Triturus cristatus. Next base: position 968,485,496 of record NC_140589.1, read on the forward strand.
AGTGCGGGACACACGCGGGCGTGCCCGGGCCATGCCCGAGCAAAGCCTGGCCCAAGGGCAGGCCCATCTGCACCCATCAGCGACAGGAAGAGACTGGACGGGGCCACCCCCCATGGCTGTTGTGGTCGCTGTTGTTAATCCTTTGTAAGTGACTTCATCAAACTTTTACTGATATACACTTTTTACTAACTGTCACAGTGGCCAAGTTTATTTTGGAACTCTCCTTGTGTTTCTAACACCTTCAAAACTGCACCCGTGACTGCGACAGTGCCAGTGCCTTACCAGTATTTCTTCTGGGAACTCTGTGGTGGAGGTTTCTCTAATTGCTTCTTGTCTCGATTCTACCCCTGGAGCCCCTAGCGATATTTACTAGCCATACGGCAGAGATGGGTGAAAGAAAAGCCCAGGGCTTGGACTTGCAAAATAAGAAGCCAAATAAGAGGTCCTCTAGTGCGGTCTGCCATGAGTCACTGGATAGGATCGAGACCATCCTAAATGAGTGTCATGACATAGTTTGTTCTGGTTCATCAAGCCAAATTCCTCTACTTGAAAGCCACACTAGCTCTGTGAATGCCCCGGGGACCATGATTAATGTTTCTCCAGAACCACCGTCTGCAAAAAAAACATCTGCTAAGCAGATACCCTCATTGTGTAAAAAATATAACAAAAGGCGCAGTAAGGCCGCAGCCATTGGAGCCTCTGAAGGGGGGCCCAGTGTACCATCTGACCTGCTCTGTAATCCCCCAACAAGAGAGGCTAGTGTCAACCAGACTGTACACATCGAATGCCACAATAGATTTGATGCTCTTGCAACAGAGGAAAATGAAGCAGGGGTGATTGTATGTGAACCTGAAGAGTCATGTTCAATCTCTGCTGGTGAGCTCAGGGATTTAAATGATCAAATTAAATTACTGAAAGAAGAAATAACTACCTTAGAATGAAGGTAGCCAGTCTGCTAGAGAGGGCTAATGGTGGGAATTTTCCCCAATCGAAGATCACACCACCACTAATAAATCTGGCCCCCAGGAGGACTGAAGCTAGTAGCTTGGCTAATGTAACCCCAACCCAAAACCCCCCGAAAACTAGGTGTACTCACCCTCCGACACATGCCACTGAGTACGGTAGCTTCAATGATACTCACAGCCTAACTGCATGGAATACACTAAGATTCGATCAAGTCAGTGGGACTGACAGAGGAGAGGTTGTCTTAGGCGAAGGGCCCCTGGATAAGCAAGATCACAAAAGTTCACTAATCAAGGGGCTAGTAAGAGATGGTGTCTATGTGAGATCCTGGGTGGGGGAAAACGAGCCGTGGTCTATCTTACAGAAGTTCCAAAACCATCAAGACTCTCTTAAGAATAAGGTCATCTATTGGTTTAAGTCCACACGTCATTACTATTCAATCATTAGAGACAATATACAACTGACAAAAAGATTCCCTATGCAAAATCCAACTTGGGACATGATTGAGGTCTGTTTCTATGACAAGGGCATAATCTCTGGTTTGTTGTCCACTGACTCACGTGTTATTTTGCAATCCCCCACCAGCATCTCTTTTAGATACAGACCCCCAGGTGCCTACCAGGGTCAGACCCTTGTTGTCGTCTTGCTCCAGTACCTCCCTTAGGCCACCAATGACTGCTTGGGTCTCAGCTCAATTCGATCCGTCCATCTTGTATAGGGGCGTACGGAGAGGACAGAGCTGACCACCTTTAGAGAAAGCGGTAAAATCAGCAGTCAGGGTTGGGCCTGTAAGTGCCTTAGTGATATCACCATATAGCGCCATATCAACAAACACTACAGCACTACCTGATCTGGTCGTCTGCCAAGAGAATGTCTGTGAATCCGTCTTTTTGGATAAAAGTGGGGGTACGCCCTCCCCCATGCTTGGGGTTGTGGAAGGGGGGAGTCTTTTTACAGCCCAATGAGGGTTCTCATGTGGAATGTGGTTGGGATCTCAAATTCACTGATAGACCCGGATTGGTGCTCCTTTGTAGATTCCTTTGATTTAATTCTATATCAGGAAGCTTGGAGCCTGCACTGTCCTTATAGAAGTGGCTTTAATGCTCATGCACATAATGCCACGAGAAAAGAGATGATCAGACCCTCTGGAGGGCTTGCAGTATGGATACAAAATGAATCAGGGGCCAAAATCAAACTTTTAACTGTTGACTCGCAAGATATTCTAGCGCTGGAGCTCACTCTCTACAGTGGCAGAAAATAATGATTTTTAATGTCTATAATAGAGTGCTGCGGGGCCAGGACGAAACTAGCACAGTGTGTATTCTTAACCACGCTCTGTCTCGCTACTCAGACAACACCCTTACTTTAGTAGCAGGCAACTTTAATTGCATGTTTGAACTGCTTGCCTCGATCCCCTTGATCAAGTGGTCCAGGAGAGATGCTCAGTTGCTAGCACTTACTATGCAGCATGGCCTGAGAGCTACAAATGGGAGGACTAATTTTGACCCAAATGGTGACCCTACTTTCAACAGACACGGTCAGGAAAGCAGAATTGAATATTGTCTGGTATTTTTCAATCTCTGGTACTTAGTCCAAGATATGGCAGTGATTAAGAGGGGTGACAGCGATATAAACGCACTCATACTCACACTTACAAAGCAGGGCATGACTGCGCCAGATCGAAGGGGATGCCCGGACTTTGGTGTCTAGTCAACTACAAATAACCAGAGATTGATTAGATGGGACTGGGTGGAGGGACACCCAAGGGCATTAGAGGCAGCTAAAAGTAAAGTATGTCTCCTAATGGAGGAGCTGGCAGTATATACCATTAACAACACTGTGGAGACACTGGGCCCCAGGCATGAGGTTCTACACACAGAAATTAGGGAACTGCTAACTAAGCCTTGCAAACCGCAGAAAAAGGAAGGGAACCACACACATCAGAAGCCGCCTTGCCAGGGCTCTTGGTACAATAAGGATTGCATGGCCTCAAAGGATGCACTCATATGGGCTATAAAGCAGAAATCCCATCCCGAGGTTCAGGTCTGCAGAGCTAACCATAGGCGGGCAATCGAGAGTGGGAGGGCTCACTGTGGTGCTCCTTATGGAATGCATTGGTAGCCAAAGATACTAGGAGCTTTTGGAGTAAAGCGGTATACTGGCTCAAGAGGAGCGAGAGGGCCCTAGTTTTCTCAATTCAGCCCGAGGAGTGGGTAGCGCATTTTAGTTCCCTATATGAATCTAGGGACAATGAAGCTGAGGGAGAGCACCATGGATGTGGGATACTGCCCGCAGTAGAGGGAGGTGACCTCATTTTCACTCTAGAAGAAACGCAAGCAGCAATTCGATCTTGCGTTTCATCTCGTGCTCCTGAACCAGATAGGATCCCCAATGATTTACACAAAGAGGACATAGCACTTTGAGGTTCATATATAAATCTTCTGTCTAACTCAATCCTAGCAGACACTCCCATTCCTTCTTCCTGGACTACTGCAGAAGTTGTCCCCATGTACAAAAAGGGGGACAGAGCTAAGCCAGCCGGTTATAGGCCCATTAGCCTTATTGACTCCCTACAGAAGATTTTCTGCAAGCAAATCTTAGTACGAATACAGGACTGGATCCTTGAGTCCCGTATTTTAAGTGACTTCCAAGAGGGACTCCGAGGAAAGATAAGTACTTTGGATCAAGTTTTCCTCTTTCTCTACATATATTGGAAGGAAGTGTCAGCCAAGGAAGGAAAGCTCTACGTGGCCTTCGTTGATCTCCGGTCTGCCTTTGATTTGGTCCTGCATGCAAGGCTCTGGAGCATTGTAAATGATTAGGGCATTCTGACGAATCTTTTAGATGTTTTAATTAGACTACATGCATCCAACACAGCACAAGTGAGGTGGGGAGAACTACAAAGTTACAGATCCCTTCAAAGTCCAGTGTGGAGTAAGACAGGGATGTGTCCTCGCCCCCACTCTTTTTATCCTTTTTATTAATGGAGTTGTAGATTTTTTAGACAGAGATGGGTGCGATGTTCCTAAAATTAGTGTAAAAAGAGTACCCGCCCTGCTCTTTGCTGATGATACCCTTTTAATCTCTAAATCACTGCAGAGACTTCAACAGCTCTTAATGATTTTTTTAAAGTTCTGTGATGCCCGAGGGTTGGTGGTAAATGAGTCAAAAACAAACTACATGGTTTTTAAAAAAGGAGCGGCCAACCCCATTAAAAGACCGATTTTAATCGGAAACAGCAAGTTGGAGCGAGTGGATGCCTTTGCTTATCTTGGCATCCGCTTGACTTCAACAATCAACTGGGCCGCGCATATCGAGAAAGCTAAATTGCAATTAATACATCAGACAGCAAATATTACCAAAATACACAAGAAAACACTCCCCAGACAGCTCGTCCCTGCCCTGGATATTTATAATATTAAGGTATTAGGAGGCATTCAATGGAGTCAAGCTGTGGGGCACTGGTAACACTATGGGCCAGATTCACAGAACTAACTTAAGACAAAATCCTAAACTTACTACCATTTTGGTATTCACAGAAGACACTTACTCATTTTGGTATTCACAGAAGGCACTTACTCATTTCGGTATTCACAGAAGTTAGGAGTCCTAACTTTAGGACTCCTAAATGCTTTCTGTGAATACCGAAAGTCTTAAAATTAGGATTTTTCTCAGTTTAGTAGTAGTATAGTTAGGACTCCTAACTTTAGGACTCCTAAATGCCTTCTGTGAATATCGACAGTCTTAAAATTAGGATTTTTCTCAATTTAGTAGTAGTAAAGTTAGGACTCCTAACTTTAGGACTCCTAAATGCCTTCTGTGAATACCGAAAGCCTTAAAATTAGGGTTTTTCTCAGTTTAGTAGTAGTAAAGTTAGGAGTCCTAACTTTAGGACTCCTAAACTGAGAAAAATCCTAATTTTAAGACTTTCGGTATTCACAGAAGGCATTTAGGAGTCCTAAAGTTAGGACTCCTAACTTCTGTGAATACCGAAGTGAGTAAGTGTCTTCTGTGAATACCAAAATGAGTAAGTGCCTTCTGTGAATACGAAAATGGTAGTAAGTTTAGGATTTTGTCTTAAGTTAGTTCTGTGAATCGGGCCCTAATTGTTTATTTACAACTGAAAACCGGTTCCTTAGATCCCTGGTGGATTTGCCGTCTAGCACTCTGCTGATGCTCCTCTGTCTGGATATTGAACACAGGCAGTTAACACACAAAATAAGCTACACACCTTTAATGTTCTGGCACTGGCTGTGGTCAGTAGATGAGCTAGCTTCTTATCGGGAGCCTTTGATAGCGCTCCTGAAGTTACCATCAACATCCTCGATCCCCTGGTTTAGATTAGTGAGAGAGCTACTCGAGAGGATCAGGATCGAAGAGTTCTGGATAAAACCGGCAGCTTAACCACCATCCCTAGAACAAAACTGAAAGAAAGGTTCTGGGAAGCCATATCAAATACAGCACTAGTAAAAAGCGATGGTCGCCTCACCTCTGAATTTCTAGATTTTAAATCAGTCTATTGCTTTGAGGACACAATAGATGAAATTGTCCCTCCAATGGCACCCAAACTATTTCTCCAGTTCCGATATAAGACCCTCCCCACAAAACAGTTTTGCTCAAAGTGGTCAAATGTTGTTGCTGATGATGACCTTTGTCCTGCGACCTTTGACCATGTCACCAGGCAGGTCGCTCTCCCCATCCGCCATGCAGCCCCCTGTGGGTTGATCCTCCGTTGCCGCTTTTGCCACCTGACTGTTCGCTCCCTTTTTTCACTTCTGTACCCCTGCGCCTGGCACTCTGTGCCACTTTATTGTTTCATTCTGTGCCCCAGTGTTCTTTGCTTTCTGTACCCCTTTGTTGTTTGATTCTGTGCCCCAGTGTTTTTTGCTTTCTGTACCCCTGTGCCCTGTTGTCCCCCTCCCGCCGTCCTTTTCCCGCCGTTTTTCCCCCGCCGCTGAGCCCCTGCGGCCCCGCCCCCTTCACCCCCATTGGCCGCCCCGCTCCCACCTCCCAGCTGCTCCTCCCTACCTCTGCCCTCATATGGAGGCCGCACGCAGCGGGCGCGCGCAGCAGGCGTGCCTAAGGCAAGCCCGTCTGCGCCCGTGCGTGCCTGGACCGCACCCAGCGCCAGAACCCCTGGACCCCGCACCCCCCCCGCAACGCCAGACTGCACTACGACGCAAGCACCTTCCACGCACTCAACACCAGACGAGACCACACCTTCTACCGGGCTACCCCGAAACGCACCCAGGGGCCTTTCACCTGCCGGAACTGCAGATTCACCAGCATCCAACCCTCCACACCACCAGCCAGAGAACCCAACCACCTCTGCTGCATCCTCCTCAACACCCGCTCCGCTCGCAAGCACGCCATCGAACTCTGGGACCTCCTAGACTCCACCGCCCCCGACATCGCCTTCCTGACGGAGACCTGGCTGAACGCCACCTCAGCATCAGACATCGCCATAGCCATCCCACTGGGCTACAAGATCTCCCGCAGAGACCGCACCAACGGAGTGGGAGAAGGAATCACCATCATCCACAAAGACTCCATCAAAATCTCACCGAATACCGACGACACCCTCACCACCGCCGAGCACATGCACTTCCAGATCTACACCGACCCCAACACCACCCTCAGAGGAACTCTCATCTACAGACCTCCCGGACCCCGCCCACAGTTCAGTGACACCATCGCCTACCTCATCAGCACCCACGCCCTCGCTTCCACGGACTACATCCTTCTCGGGGACCTGAACTTCCACCTCGAGAACAACAACGACGCCAACTCCACCACCCTGATCGACAACCTCGCCAACCTCGGACTCAAACAGCTCGTAATGACACCTACTCATGCCGCTGGACACACGCTCGACCCTATCTTCTCCGCAAGCCCCCACGTCTCCTTCAACCACACCACCGAACCACACTGGACCGACCACAGATGCGTCCATTTCACCTTCAGAAAACCCACCACACACCACCACACCCAACAGCTACCGCACCGCTGCTGGGGCAAGGTCACCGAGGACCAACTGACTACCGCCCTCGCCCTGAGACCACCCACCGACCCCACCGACCCAGACACCGCCGTGACCAACCTCACACAGTGGATCAATGACTGCGCCAACACCCTCGCCCCTCTCAAGACCTCTACAACCAACCACACCAACAAGAAAGACGCCTGTTTTACCGAGGACCTCCGGATCTCCAAGCACACCTGTCGGAAGCTGGAGAAGAAATGGCTCCACGACCGAACACCACACCAGACAACCACACAGCCCTCAAGAGCGCCACCCGCAGACACCACCAACTCATCAGGACCGCCAAGAAGAACGCCTTCAAGGACCGCCTAGACAACAACGTACACAACACCAAAGAGCTCTTCAGCATCGTGAAAGAGCTCTCCAACCCCAGCTCCAACACCAACGACATCCCGCCATCTCAAGACCTAAGTGACTCCCTGGCTACCTTCTTCCACCGCAAGATCACCAACATCCACAACAGCTTCAACTCCGACCCCCCCGCACCCACCACCGAGTCCACCACCCCTGCTACCACCACTCGCACCAGTCGCCTGACCGCCTGGTCCAGCGTCAGTGACGAAGACACCATCAAAACCATGAACTCCATCCACTCCGGATCCCCGTCGGACCCCTGCCCTCACCACATCTTCAACAAAGCCAGCACAACCATCGCGCCCCACCTCCGGAAAACAATCAACTGTTCCTTCGAGACAGCAATCTTCCCAGAAAGCTGGAAGCATGCCGAAATCAACGCCCTTCTGAAGAAGCCCAAAGCGGACCCCGAGGACCTCAAGAACTTCCGGCCCATCCCCCGGCAAAAGTGACCGAGAAGATTGTCAACAAACAGCTGACCCGCTACCTCGAAGTTAACAACATCCTGGACCCTTCCCAATCCGGTTTCCGCAGCAACCACAGCACCGAAACCGCCCTCATCGCCACCACTGGCGACATCCGGACCCTGATGGAAAAAGGAGAAACAGCCGCCCTCATCCTCCTGGACCTATCAGCAGCCTTTGACACGGTCTGCCACCGCACCCTATCAGCACGCCTCCATGACGCCGGCATCCAAGAGAAGGCCCTGGCCTGGACCACATCCTTCCTCTCCGGCAGAACCCAGAGCGTCCGCCTCCCCCCCTTCCGCTCCAAAACCACCGAGATCATCTGCGGCGTCCCACAGGGATCCTCCCTCAGCCCGACGCTGTTCAATATCTAAATGGCTCATCTCGCCCACGTCGCACGACAACACAACCTCAACATCATCTCCTACGCCAACGACACCCAGCTGATCATATCCCTCACCGAAGATCCCCACACCGCCAAAGCTAACCTCCACAGAGGAATGAAGGCCGTAGCCGACTGGATGAAGAACAGCAGACTGAAGCTGAACTCAGACAAGACGGAGGTCCTCATTCTCGGACCCACCCCATCAGCCTGGGACGACTCTTGGTGGTCCACGTCACTAGGCACAGCACCGTAACCCACGGACCACGCACGCAACCTGGGGGTCATCCTCGACTCCACTCTCTCCATGACCAGGCAAGTCAACGCCGTCTCCACGTCCTGCTTCAACACCCTCTGTATGCTCCACAGGATCTTCAAATGGCTCCCCCTCGACACGAGAAAAACCGTCACCCAGGCCCTCATCACCAAGAGACTCGACTACGGGAATGCACTCTACTCAGGAACTACAAACAAGCTCCTGAGACGACTCCAACGCATCCAGAACGCCTCGGCCCGACTCATCCTCGACATCCCCCGCCGCAGCCACATCACACCCCACCTGAGAGGCCTTCACTGGCTCCCCGTCAACAAAAGGATCACCTTCAAACTCCTCATCCACGCACACAAAGCACTGCACAACACCGGACCCACCTACCTCAACAACCGACTCAGCTTCCACACCCCCACCCGAAGCCTCCGCTCAGCCAACCTCGCCCTCGCCACAGTCCCCCGCATCCGAAAAACCACCGCCGGCAGCAGATCCTTCTCCTACCTCGCCGCCAAGACCTGGAACACTCTCCCCCTCATCCTACGACAGACCCAGGACCTGCTGGCCTTCAGAAGACTGCTCAAGACCTGGCTCTTCGACCAGTAGACCCCCCCCACCCCCCCCAGCGCCTTGAGACCCTCTCTGGTATGTAGCGCGCTTTACAAATGCCGTGATTGATTGATTGATTGCGTGTAATGCCAGCCCAGAAACAATTGCACATCTGCTATTCTTCTGCCCTCATTATCAACTCTCAAGGAAAAAATTGATAATTCCACTGTGTAATCTAGTCGGCCCGGGCTACTATCTCGAGGTGATAAGAACTATGATGACTGATACCCATAGAGTGGTGGTTTTTGGTCTGTCTAGATACTGGCATGCACTTTGGATCAGGCACACTAAATGTACTTTATGACATGTCAATCTTTTCACCCAAGACTTTTAGTTGTATTTGTATGGTATCAACGCTCCTTATGTCTATTTAAATGCACTTTATGACATTGTTTTATTTCTCTCCCTGCATTTCATACTCTATTTGTATGGTATTACTGCTTTTTATGATTATTTATTTTTCATAATTTATCCCCAATGTGCTCTTTACTTTTCTGATCTTGTATGATCGAATTAAAGTTGGAATGATGATGATGACAAGTTCTGACTGTGAAAGCCTCCTCCGCATAATACTATTCTGAGTTTCTGCCCTTGAAGAGGAACTAACATTTGGGGAGCAACATTACTACGGAGTCCCAAATTTAGGCTCCTGGGTATATTGCTTCAGGCAACCCATAATCGAGACCTAGATTCTCTACATCACCACTGCAACCCCTGTAGTTAAAAACTGGATATAGTTCTTTTTTGTGCCTTTGTTTTGGGAACTGTCTTTATTTTTTACACAAAAGTACACCAGGAGCGGTACCAAGGGAGTAGCCACAGTCCCCTAAATTTCATCCACAACACCAATCGCACAGAGCTAAGAAAGTGAGTATAGCCTGTCCCTCCCTTGTGAGGAACGAAGACGTTCTCCCCCTGAAAAAAGGTTGATCAAAATGGAAAATGGGGAAAAATAGTGCCTTTAAATCACAATGTTTAAAGAAATTCGCTAAGGAGCTACAAAGACAATCTCCTAAAGCTGATCTTCTACAGACGTTTGGTGAGGTCATATCTGCCCAAGAAACGTTTGTCAAATATTGGCCAAATTGCACATATAAATAGTCATTTAATGTTTGGCAGACTGCGTACGGCGCCACAAAATGGCAGAGTACCCTGTCCAGTAAACTAATGATCCACCTGCTCTATTTACTGTTGGACAGGTTGTCATGCTTCCATCAACAGTGGCCTTCAGTGACTCTGTCAGAGAAACCTTGCACCGATGGCCCAACGGACTTGGGGCCATCGGTGTAAGTACTTCAGACAGTGCACCTTTTTTTGGGTGGACATTCTGATGTACATTTTTTTCTGTTTGGGACCAACAGTAATAAGTTGGTGGCCAAGAGTAAACAAAAAGGAAAATGACCTTTACACCCAGTGCAAGTGTCCCTCAAGCAGAACAGACACAGCATGGGCGGCAGAAGTGCGGAAGTCCCCCATGAACAGCAGACACAGCACTCAAAGTAGCTGAACAAGTCTCCCTCACTCAAAACTGGTACAGTGGGCAGTAGTTGTTAATACCCTCTTACAAAATATATGAAGTAGTGGTGCAAAACATGTTCACAAAAGAATCTAACTGTGCATGTCTACCTTAGAAAACAGTTGCTTAATGTTAAAGAAGTGATAGCACAAGCCTCACTGGCACTAAATTGGGACAGCATAGGAAGCATTAGTGCAAGCCATTGCCAGAAAATAGGTAACCTCTAGGACGTCTTCACAAAATACCTATTACACAGTGCTTTGATAGAGCAAGCAGCAGTTCTCCCTGCTCAGTCTGATCTGTTGTCTGAGAACCACAGAATTGTCTGGTTGTAAAGGGAGGGACCAACGTGACATGAGAAAAGGAAGTTACTTCAACTGTTATGATATTATATTAATTCAGCCATTTACTGTCATTTAATGTGGGGACGAGGTTGAAGAACCGGAACCTTTTGGGTCCGGCGGCGCAGGGTACGCATTAATCTCCTGGGTTCTCCTGCTCAGCTACACAGAGACACGGGGACACTCCGTCGACGTAAAAGATCAGATTTTATTAGCTGCAGCTAGTACAGTTATCCTAGAAGTACACACGGTATGTTCTCAGGAGACTGCCACTTCACTCCGTGGCGCACAATCTTATATAGGACATACGTGAAATATACATTAACCAAGAACACACCTAAAGTATATAGAAAGAGCCAATAAGAAAAGTTGGAAAATAGAACAGAACCAATAGGAAAGGTTCGAAAACAAGGTATCGGATAACTCGAAGAGCCTCTCCTCCAACTGTGTTTGTCACCCCTCCCCAAGAACTAATTCATTAACAGGTTTTGTGGTCGACTCGCAGGTGACGAGATACGTTTGTATGTTTTGGAGGACAGTTGTGAAACGAGAGAATACGAGCAGAGGACAGCGAAGGCCAGACGATAAGATAAAGTCAGCAGAAGAGAATAGTGTGAACCAACAGATAGTTGAGACAGGGATTAGAAAAAACAGACGGGGATTAGTGTACTCGGCCAGGGCTAACATCAGCTTTGTAAATAGAGGCAGAAGGCTTATTTCGACACGAAGCTGCAGAAAAAGCAGAAAAGACTATGTTCGCCGTGCTGCCTGAGTGAGGGCAACACAAAATTGCGGCGGAGCACAAAATGGCAGGTCGATTCGATCCCGATCGAAAATCGAATTTCCTCAGACCCTCCTTTTTCCAGAACTCAGGCAAGATACATAGACTCACGTTAATCTGAGTCAATGTCGATGGCCATGAGGTCATCGAGCTGTTGCTGTAGCATCATTCTAATATTCTCTGTTACTTCTGGTTTGGGTTTAGGGATGCACATAGTAGCACACAGGTCGCAGAAGACGGGACCACAGTGCATACAAAGGCAACAAGAGAAAATGATGGTCAAAACTACTCCAAGGAATGTCAATATTTTCCAACCCCATTTGGACAGTAGTCCCCAAAACCACTCCAATAATGACCAATCGCCTTCGTCCTGATGAATCGACTCAGAGATTATATGTAACTTAGAGATAGCTTGGTATACTGTCGGTGCGTCATCAGGTATGAAAATACAGCAACTTGACCCGATCAATTTGCACACTCCACCACGATCCGCAAGAACAAAGTCTAAGGCAACTCGGTTTTGTAACGTCATAAGACGATCTGCCTGTAGTTCTGCCGTGATATTACTTAAGGCTCCTACAGTGATGTCTATAGTGGTTTCTACGACACGAACCAGATGCCTTATATTTCTGCTGTTGGCCATCGGACCCCAAAAAGGAAGAATTCCTTTGAAGAAATCTCCTCCCTCTTGTCCTGCTGTGTCTTTTGAGTCAATAATCCCTCTGCCATATCTGTTTCGATGATGATTTGCAGAAGCGGTGTATGTAGGGGGAAGAAGGAAAGCTATATAACAGGTACCAGAAAAACCAGTTGGCAACCACGTGTAAGCTCTATCGTGGCAGATAAAATACGTGCCTTGGGATGGTACTAGAGGAGGCGAGTTCTGAGAGGAGTAGACGTATGTGTGGGAACAGTTGTTTCTTTGTACGGTATGGGATCATTAATTTGCAGACAGAAATTTCCCTGCTGAGGAATAGTCCAAATCGGTGAAGATTTCCCTTGTTTAACTTATCACTAAGGCTAGTGACATAATGGGTGACATTCCAGTTGGTGTACGCTTTTCTTTCGTCAATGGAAATCTTACCATTCTCCATGATTTTAGCCATAGCTACCATTCCCTTAATCAGTGAACTATGACTAAAATCCGGACCACCAATATATGAACTAACGGGTCGTCTGAATTTGCTTTGGTAGGCATTGGCGAAAATAACAAAGTAAGCCCAAGCGGAACCCTCATAAGAAAACGGAAGTACTAAATATGGCGTTCCTTTCTCTGTGGTATGTGGTATAAGTCCACACACCCAACAGTCAGTTGTATTGATCACTAATTGGTGTTGATGTAATAATTGGACAAATGAATTGTTGTAATACTCGGGTCTTCAAATGAGTTCATGCTGAGGAAGGGTATGAAATAAATGTGGAGAGACAGTAGAGGAAGACAAAGAGGTAGAATGAGAGATAACTTTTTGCTGCAGAGCGTAAATAATCCAAACTATACACGCCAAAAGAATACACAATAATATAATGACACACAAGGTTATACTAAAACGACTGTACAATAATTTACAGAATTCTTTTTTCATTTTATCCTTTCTCTCTCTTTTCCCTAATGTAGTTTCCATCTTTCTAATGGATGCTCACGGCAATCTTCCTTAATCACTTAATTATGATTATCTGCCGTCCTATGACACTGCAAGTCCTGCAGGCCTATTGCCACTACTCAGGTCACAATCAAGACTCCTACCGTGACCCTGCAACCGGGATAGAATACTACATAGGTGAGAGAAAATCTTAAGTGTTCTTCAGTCTAGGTCTTAGGTTATAGTGTTCTTTGTCAGGAACGATTTGGTCCTGGAACAATGTTCTCGAATTTGTCGTGTTCAAGCGACGATGTGGTGTTATTGCTCCCTGAAGAATGTCGTCGTCCTCTTTCTCAGACAATGTTCCATTCAGGCGTGAATCACTGAAAGGTACAAATCGTGGAACCTTCTCGCTCTCAGAGTCGCTAATGCCCTTACGCATCCATTGATCAAAGGGTAGGGGCAAAGGCACTTTCTTACAATGCACACCGTGAATCCAGTTTTTCTTTCCTTCGACCTTTACTGCCGTTCTCGTGGTGAGGAGAACCAACCGAGGCTCCCTCCACCTGGGTTCCAAATTATTCGTCCTTTTGAAATTCTTAGTACAGACCCAGTCACCTGGTCGGATGGAATGACCTGGGTCTGTGGAGGCCTCCGGCAAAGCACTCTGAACCTGTTGATGGAGAACACGCAATTTAGTTGTAAGTTCATGCAAGTAATCAATCAATATTGGATATGGCAAGTCTGAGTATTTCTTAGGGCGAGGGACTCCCCATATATTAGCTGGGCGTCCAAACACCACTTCGTAAGGGCTAAGTCCCAAACGAGAATGTACAGCAGTTCTGGTGGATAGAAGAGCCAATGGTAAAGCATCGGGCCAATTAAGTCCTGTACTAGCCTGGACTTTGGCTAGCTTTAGCTTCAAGGTTCCATTGTAGCATTCCACTAAACCCGCTGATTGTGGATGGTTTGCCGCATGAAACCTTTGCTTGATACCAAGTCCCGCACAAACTTTCTGCATGACTTGGCCCACAAATTCACTTCCATTGTCACTCCAGACAATGCGCGGCAAACCAAACCTGGGAAAGAATTCTTTCAGTAGAACCTTAGCTGTGGATAAGGCTGTATTGTCTTTTAGAGGGTATGCTTCTATCCACCTAGAGAAGGCGCATACTACCACCAGAACATATTTGAGGTTATTGCATCGCTCCATATGAATGTAATCGATTTGTAACACCTCAAATGGATATGTCGGAGGAGCAAAGTGACCCGCTGGAGTTGGGGTTCCCTTTCCTGGATTGTACATCAAACAAATAATACAGTGTTTTACTACATTGTCTGCACACTTTGGGATTCCTTCATTTTGCCACACTGGAGCCAAAAGCTTGCATATACCTTTTGCACTTAAGTGGGCTGGACCATGCGCCATAGTAACTACTGGAAGTACATAGGCGTCCGGTAACAGCCAACGTTGGTGCTCAGATAATTCCACCCAACATCCCATCTCATCTAACATTCCTGTACTTTCTTTCCACTTACTCAATTCTTTCTCTGTAGCCTCTTCCTGAATCGACCTTACACTTTCTACTGTATCCTCATACATTTCTCTCTCTCTAACCCAGTTCGCAGGACCCACAACATACATTCGACTTGTAGCATCTCTCGCTGTCTTTTTCGCTACTTCATCTGCAAATGCATTTCCTCCACCAACATCATCTGTAATCTTCTTGTGTGCACTACATTTCACAATTGCAATCTGAGCAGGTAAAGAAAGTGACTCAAGAAGATCAGTCACCAACTGACCATGTTGTATTTTAGTGCAATGTGAAGTAAGGAATCCCCTCTCTTTCCAAAGACGCCCAAAATTAAACGCCACACCAAAGGCATACTGACTGTCAGTATACACATTCACTCTTTTTCCTTTTGACAACACACATGCTCTTGTTAAAGCTATTAGTTCTGCTGCTTGAGCTGAATTGTGTCTGATACGAGCTGTTTCCACAACTGTATGCAAAGTAGTAACAGCGTAGGCTGAAACTGTATCTCCATTAGGAAGCTTAAAACAAGAACCGTCCACCCATAGAATTCCGTCCGGATTCTCTAGCGGCGTATCTTTCAAGTCAATTCTTCCTTTTCTTTTCTTTTTCTTTATAATCTTTATTTCGACCGTTTTAGATCAGAAAAGATATACAACAATAAAAACATTTAAAATAGAGTTAACTTTCGAATAAAAAGCACATGACATTTTGAGAAGGAGCATAAATAACAACATGGTGCAAAATACAATATATTCAATAGTTCTATTATCCCCAGCCTCAACCTGCTTTATATGTCTTGCTCAAATGTGCCACATTGCTCTTAAAAATTTAGCTACCGCAAATACAACCGGGGGCGAAAGATCTGTTTTTAACACTCTGTATGCATGTAGATAATGCCTAAGACCCAGGTTCTTAAGAAGGAGAACAAGCCAATAATTTCTGGGTCTATGGTATGCTTTACAGAAAAAGATCATATGTAGGTCATCCTCCCGGGTTTGGGTGCATAGTGAGCATTGCTCTGATGAGGGGGGATTGGACCACTGCTTCGTAAATGACCCAAGTGGGAGTGAGCTATGTCTCCACTGAAGAAACAATTTTCTGGTGAAGACCGGGCTGATATTGTCAAGAACACTCTCTTGGTGGTACACATCTTTCATTTTAACAAATAAGTTAGTAAGAGACCCCTCCTTTGTAGCCCCTATAAGTTTTGATAATTTAAATTCATAAAATTCCTTTGCCAGGAGTTTCCTAGGGATCCTACAGCACGCACTCCCTGGGTTTAGCCAAAGCTCCGGCCGTCCCAGATTCTCACATGTCTTTTTCACATAGGATAACCATGGGATAAGAGCGGCTTTTGGCAGAGTTAAAATCTCTTGTAGTTCAGACCTATATGTTGCAAGTTCTGGCCTAGCCCACAATCGACGCCAGAAAGTCAGCGGTTTGAGTGCCAGCTCTTCACTAATTGGTCTCAATCCCAGGTCCAGCCTCAACGACAAAAGAGGTGTACTTGTTGGAAGGGCTGCCAGCTGCCTAATAAAATTGTTTTCAGTGACTAGTAAGTTCTGTGTAGAGGTGTGGCCCCACAGTTCCCCGCCGTATACTACTGCCCCACGCGCTTGCATTTTATAAATTTGTAGGGCTGGGGTCAAAGGTTTAAAGGACGAAGTATTCCTCAACCTACTGATACCTCCAGTTAATTGAACGAGTCTCAAATTGGCCTTGTTACGATGGGTGTCCCAGGACATTGTTTGATTAATGGTGACCCCCAAATACTCAAATGTACATACTCTTTCCAACTTCTGAGTGCCTATGATGGGATTAGGCCGGGTGGAATTTGGGGGATTGAGAATCATGTATTTCGTCTTCATTGCGTTGATCTCTAGACCCCGCTCAGTACAAAAGGTCGAGAATCCATCTAAAATTCGTTGAATTCCCATGGGGGACTTAGACAGCAGCAGGGTGTCATCCGCAAACATAATAGCGGGCACCTTTTGTCTCTTCCTCAGTACGGAGGAAACAATCGTGTTGTATTTCATCGTTTTTATCTACTGGAAGGGGCAATAAAGTAGCTGGATTCAAAGTGTTACATCGTTTGATGTGCACATGACTAGCCAAGAGTGTCAGCTCATATCCAGACAAACGAGCACTCGTAAGGTGCTGTGTTTTCGTTCGGTTCAGTAAGGTATCTACTGCATGCGGTACCATAACAATAAGTGTGTTGTCTAACACTACTCTAGCAGACTGTCAAATAGAAATTGCTACTGCTGCTGTTGCTTTAAGGCAACTAGGCAATGCTTTAGCTACTGGATCTAATGTAGCTGAAAAATATGCACATGGTCGCTGTTTCTCTCCAAAACGCTGCGTTAAAACTGACAACGCACAACCTTCTTTTTCATGAACATATAGCGTGAATGGCTTACTGTAATCGGGAGTACCCAATACAGGAGCAGAACATAGCGCAGCACGCAAGTCAGTGAAACTCTTTTTTTTTTTTAGGAGTGGGCGGAGGTGAGTGAGAGAGGGAGCTATCTAATGCTGCCCCTCTATTAGGCTACCAAACAACGGCAGCATGTAGCAAGGGGGTGCTCTCCCCGATAGGGTTTGGGGGAAGGTCCTGGCTTGGGTGGGTCTGGAGGAGGGGTTCACGGGTATTGGTAAAAAATGTTAAAAATGACAACACTATGATAATAATCTTTGAAAATAATAAAAAAAGAAATGCTGATATATATATATTTTTTTTCTCTTTAAAAAATGTCTAAACTTAGTTGTTTAATATGGAATGTCTCGGGCCTCAACTGTAAGAATAAGAGACGATTAGTACAAGAAGAGCTCAAATTGTACAATCCCCACTTAGTTTTAATCACGGAGACACATATTTGCTATAAAGATAGGAATTTGTTAAGGCTGGTAGGGTATGAGGTTATTGCATGTACAACCCTAAATGCTACTATCAGAGGGGTTGCCATCTTAAAACAAAGACAGCTGAAACTAAATATTATTAAAACTGCTGTAGATAAAAGGGGCCGATGGATAATTATTCAATTCCACTTGGGAAACTGTAAATATGTAATATGCTCTGTATATGGATCTAATGTCGACGATCCTTACATTTTTGATTGGTTAAATATGGAACTTTTGGAATGGGAAGGAGAACTCTTAATTGGAGGTGATTTTAATTGTATAATTGACTATGCCATAGATACTACTAAACATACTGGCTTTCAACGTATGCGGAAGACACGTGCGGCAATTTTAGAGCTAGGTCGGTTACACAATTTAAAAGATACTTGGCGAACTCTTCATCCTGAAATACCAGGGTATACGTATTACTCTGCACCTCATAAATTATGTTCCCGAATAGACATGATCTGGGCTTCTGAACGGATATTAGAAGCTAGCACTATCGAAATATGCCCTAGACTTACATCAGATCATAATCCCATTCTTTTTATCTTTCAAACAGTCACCAGAACTCAAGATACAAGATTATTTTCCTTCCCGAGATATCTTTTTTCTGAGTCAGCATTCATTTTACAACTTAAAAAGCACGTTTCTGAATTTATTGATACGAATCTGGATTCCACATCTTTAATTTATGTATGGGATGCTTGCAAAGCTAGCATAAGGGGATTTACTCAACAATATATTTTTACACAAAACTCTAAACTTCGTAAAGATAATAAGAATATTATCACTAAAATTCTATCTTTAGAAAGTCAACTAGCAGATGCTTTAATACAAAATACTTTGGATGAAGATAAAGTAAGACTGGAGCTAATCAGTCTCCGATCTGCTACTAAAAAGGTTCTTAGAGAACGAGCTACTGTAAAATTACAGAAATTTAAAATCTCTCAATATGAGAGTGGTGATAAAATCGGTAAGATTCTGGCTTATAAAATTGCAGATAATAAAGCTAATACAATAATTAAATGTATTAAAGGTCCCAATAATATTATCTATGACCAAACTAGGGACATCATAACACAATTTGTTAAATACTATAGCCATTTATACACTCCAGAAAATATTCCTACTTTATGCAACATTCGAGCGTATATTGGTAATAATGTTACCAACAATATAATGGTAGAACATAGTCGGCAACTAGCAGAGAATGTCACTTCTGCTGAGATTAGAAAGGCAGTAGCGTCTCTTCCATCTGGCAAAGCTGCAGGTGAAGACACACTTCCCATAGAATTCTATAAAATCTGTCTTAATGAAATACTCCCCCTTTTTTGTTTAGTCATCAATTCAATAGATCAAACAGGGAAAGTTCCAGATTCTTGGAACTCTGCTAAAATAGTTTTTTTCCTTAAAAAAAATAAACCAGCTGAGGAATGTAGTTCATACCGGCCCATATCTTTAATTAATGTCGATGCCAAAATTTTCTCTAAAATACTTGCACTTCGATTAGCCCCTTTTATGCCCGAATTAGTTAACCCACAACAACATGGATTTATTACAGGACGGGATACTACGGCCCATGTCAATATGGCAATTACTGCTTTTGACATAGCATCGGTTAATTCCACCCAACTCGGTATGATACTTTTAGATGCTGAAAAGGCATTTGACCGAGTTGGTTGGGAGTATCTCTGGACTGTAATGCGGGCTTTTGGCTTTAATGGTAGATATTTAAAATGGATACAGGCCCTATATAATTCGCCAACCGCCAAAATCAGCTATGCAGGTATGATTTCTCCAAGTTTTAAAATACTTAGGGGTACAAGGCAAGGATGTCCGCTCTCACCTTTATTATTTGCACTTTCTATGGAACCTTTTATAAATGCACTATCACTCCAATCACATATTATTCCATTACAACTTGGTTCTAATTCTCTGAAAATTACTGCTTATGCAGACGATATCGCTATTTATTCTACTGATGTGGAAAAAGCTCTTACCGCGATAATAGAAGAATCTAATGCTTTTGGAGTAGTCTCAGGATATAAATTAAACTTAAGCAAAACGCAAGTTGTATTAAACTATAAATCATTGACCCCTGTTCAAGGTACTTGCCGGGTGGCGACGTATTTAGGTATTAAAATTTCTGCTAAAGTAAGCGATATAAAAAATCTGAATTATGACGCATTATTGAAAGAAACAGCTTGTATACTCAAAAAATGGCACAAAATACCTCTAAGCCTTATAGGCCGGATTAATTTAATTAAAATGAAGATTTTGCCTAAATTTATGTATTTATTTAGGTCTATACCCTTATGTCTAAACAATCCTTTCTTTAAGAAACTAGATGGGATTTTAAGCAGCTATATTTGGGGATATAAGAAAGCTAGAAGATTGCTTGCCCTGCTTAAATTACCAATTAATAAGGGCGGTTTAAACTTCCCCGATTTTAAATTATATTTTTTGGCAACTTTTATTGGCCGTTTGCGTAGTTTATTTTTTATAAATAATCAATACTACTACCACCAACTTATGCTAGGCAATGACTCTAATTGCTTTCTTGCAAGAGTCAACGACCCTAATTACTTCAAAAGGGTCAAATTCAAGACTGCGAGAGAGACAGTTGCGGTCTGGAAAACTTTATTAACTACATGCAAGACCTCTTTTTTTCATCCTAAGCTTGATCTGTGGGGTAATCCTGGGCTACCGGATATATTCAACGATGGACGTGGGACCGCTTGGGCTAATTTAGGAATCAATTCACTGGGTGATTTATATGGCAACCAGGGATTTTTAGATTTCGCAACACTTAAACTTCTTTTTAATTTAACGGATGGTATGCGATTTAAATATATGCAAATTAGAGATTTTTTGGTTGGTAAAATGAAAATTAACCAAATCTTAGATTCAGATTCATGGGCATGTTTCTATTTAAAAAATCAGAAGTCAGTAATTAGTCAGGGTTATAAATGTTTAATTAATTTCAAAGAAGATAATTGTCCAAAAATTGCTCTGAAATGGGCTTCTAGATTAGGGACTAATATCACTCCCACCAAGATCTCGGCGTCACTTTGTAATATCAACAAAGTAGTACAATCTTCAAGCCTGAGGATTCAGTTATATAAAACTATTTGTTCTTTATATTATACACCGTTTAGAATTTCTAAGTGGTCCTTAAATCCTACATTAAGTTCTCGCTCTAAGTGCCCCAAATGTGATCTTGTTGCGGCTGATATCATTCATATATTTTTTTCCTGCCCAGTTTTGTCTGAGTTTTGGTCCGGATTTGAAAATATTTTATTGCAAAAACAAATTGCTCTTGGTAACTCTTTCACCATTGTCTATACTACTAGATATACAATCTGAGAATTGTCCACAAAAAGATTTATTAACTGTATTAGTCTCCTGTGCTCGACTGACAATTGCCAGGCTATGGATATCTGAGAAACCCCCACATATCATGGAATGGTGGTTTTTAGTTAATGAAATTTACACTATGGAACGTGCTATTGCCAAAACGAGGGGATTGAAATCTATGATAAAATTTGAAAAAATTTGGGGAACTTTTCTTTAAGCTTATTTATTTATTTATTTTTTTTGCCAACATGTCTCTAATGTGTATTTATATGTACGGTCTATTGGATATCAGATGTACATGTTATCAGCTAATCTTTTGTTTTGTTTGGTGTTGTCAATAAAAAATTAATAAAAAAAAAAAAAAAAAAGAAAAAAGAAAAAAATAAGAAACTCTTCTGACATTCGTCAGTCCATGGAAGGGGCTGAGGTGTATCTTTCAAAGTAAGTGCCAACAGAGGTTTGGCCAACAGAGAGAAGTTAGAGATCCACTGCCTACAATAGGAAGTAATGCCCAGGAAGGCACGTACCTCTCTTTGTGTGGATGGCACAGACATTTGCGCAATCGCCTGAATTCGTTCTGGGGTTAATCGTCGTCCCTCCTTTGATAGGAGATGACCCAAGTAGGTAACCTCTCGACGAACATATTGTAGTTTGGAAGGTGAAACCTTATGATTCAGATTAAACAAATGGCGTAACAATGCAACGGTCACGTTTTTGCAAATATCTTCTGAATCAGCGGCGATCAACAAGTCATCCATGTATTGGATTAAAGCAGCACCAGACGGCAAATGAAATGTATCAAGATGACATTTTAAAGCTTGGCTGTAAATAGAGGGACTTTCACAATAGCCCTGAGGTGCGCGCTTAAACTGGAAGCTTCGGCCTCCAAGAGAGAAGCCAAAAATATCTCTACTCTCTTCTGCAATTTGAATACTAAAGAAGGCATTCTTTAGATCGATAACAGAAAACCAAGTCGCTGTGGAAGGTATCATTGTCAACAGAGCAGTGATATCTGGGACAACAGGAAATTGTGGTACAACAATTTTGTTTACCTCCCGAAGATCAATTACGAAACGATATACAGGTGGCTGAGAAGGATCAGTGCGTTTAAGAACAGGAAGAATAGGACTATTGCATATGTTTCCTCTCGTTTCTTCAACCACACCTTTCTGAATCAAATCATGAATGATTTCCAAAAGCGCTTTTTCACCTTCAGTGGAAATTCTATACTGTGTAATACGAGGCAATTCAACATTAGGCTTGAGAGTGACAACATAAGGTGGGATCTCAAGACAGCCCACATTGTTCGGACCCGTGGCCCAAAGCGTTTCCGGAAGAGAAAGCAATTCAGGTGGAAACTGATCTTTGGACAAATACATTGGAGAAATTAATTTCTGACCTAAAGTAGGATGTACACCAGAAGGAGAACAGTGTATCGTAGCATGCATTCTTTTCAATAAGTCCAAACCCAACAGATTCTCACCGCAACCATTCGTCAAGAGAAGCGGAGCTTCCAAATCATATGGGCCAATTGAAATGGGCAAAGGGCAAGAAACCGGATTACGAACAGGGGCGCCAGAAAATCCTACAGATACATTCGTTAAGCCAGACAAAGGTGCCCCAGGGAGTTTTGAATGAATGATAGAACTTCTCATCGCACCAGTATCTAAAAGAAATGGCTCTGAAACACCCATTGTAGTGACTTTAACATAAGGTCCATTCTGATCTATTGGAATCAACATAACTCCCTTACTTTGTCCATGGCTGTCCTAGTTAGCATGAAGACTTTCATTCCCGTCTTCAACATAACAATCCTCATTGTAATATTGTGTAGACCGAATGTTTTGCTGATCAAAGTAATTCACAGAATTAGAAGGAGGGAGAGAACACTGTTCTTGGGTTAACATACCCCGACCTCTACCTCTGTTTGCTGACTGGAGGCCACCACGACCTCGTGAAGCAGATGGTGTCCCATTTTGCTGCAATAAAACTGGACAACTATTCTTGAAGTGACCTTCCTCTCTACAATAGGCACATTGATTAGTACCTAACAAAGGTCGCGAAATATATGGCTCAGGCTTTTGATACACCCTCTGAAACTGCGGACGCTGTTGAAACTGGGGCTGAGCATAACGAGGTGGATAAGCCTGTTGCAAGAGAACTTTAGTTTTTAATTCTTTAGTCTTTTTCTCCTGCTTATCTCTTTTTTCTTTATCTCTATTTTCATAATATTGAGCAGTAGCCAATATCTGGGCTGAAGAAGAAACAGCCCATGAACTTTCGGAGTCTTTCAATTTATGCGACAGCTCGGGAAGCAAATTAAATACGAACTTATCCACAAATAACCGCTGTCCACCTTCAGTAGTCATGTCCTGACCACTGTGATCAATGAATGTCTCCTCGAAACGAGTAAAGAAATCGGAGACACTCTCATCTTTCTTCTGTTTACACGCGGCTAGTTTTTCCCAATTAACTCATAAGGCAGGTATCATCGTTTTCATTAATTTAATAATCCTACCAGGGAGTTCTGAAATCAAAGCATCAGGCTTCGCACCACCCACTTGGTTTCTATCTGCGGCAATTATAGCATCCCAGTCTCCACCTAATTCTTGGGCATGATTCTCTTTACGAATTCTAGCCCATAATGCTTGTGGAACTACATTCCCCATCAACATATCAATATCTGCTAGATTCATGATGCAGGCTTCAACAGTTTGTGACAACTCTTTATAATAGCCTGCAGGATTCTTACGAGGATCTGGTAGAGACTGTTTAAGGGCTAAAACTTTGGATCTTTTCCAGGGGACATGTACCCATATACGCTGGAAGTGAGCAGGAATAGCTTGATTAGCACTTGCTGCTGGAACCGCTTCTCTCCATACTGGAGGAACCTCTCTCATTGGATAATTTTTCAGTGTCAACCTAAATGAAGGATCGGACTCTGGAAAAGTCTGTGTGGAAAATAAGGTTCTAAAAGAAACAAGTGTCTTTACAGCGTCCTCAACCTTAGAACCCACAATGAGACCTTTATCAAAATTAGCCTGAATGTCTAACAGACCCTGAAGAACTGAACCCAAGTCCATATCCTCCCATCCTTTAACAAGAGTATTGCACATAGTATTGAAAACATATCTCTGCGTAGGCGCATTCCATTGTAAGAAGGTAGGCATAATATCAGATACATTATACCGAGGACCCTTTTCAATCCATTTACGAGCAAGAGAGTCCAACATTTCTCGTTCTTCGGAATCTGGGAACTGACTACGAGACTGTCTTCGAGAAAATGCCGGAGACACATTTAATGCCTCAAAGAAAGGAGACAAAAGACCAGAGACCGTTTCTGTGAGTCGTTTACGCATAGACGGAGAACTGGACATTAGAATAGGGGACAAAGTATTAGGTGAACTAACGGAAATGGAATCGGTAATTACCGGAGGAGCAGAAGGCAGAGAAGACAAAAGCAAAGGAGACGAAGGCAAGGCTGGCAGAGGCGGCAATACTTGAGGGGGCAAATGTGGAAGAGCCGGAGCAGGCGGAGGCGCAACTGGCGGCTGAACAGGCTGTAACAACTGGGGTGCATTAGCACTATGTGCATAAGGCGGAGGCAATCTCAATAGGTAGACATCAAGGAATCCTCTTCTAAATCCTTTCTTTTATCAGAGGGGGAAGCTGGCAACATCGGGTAGCATTTATCTATTGTCATGCGATGCTGTCTCTCTGAAATTTCCATCGCATTATCGACTTCTTCATCTTTAAACTGTTGAGCAGCCTGTATAATGGTCATACCCTGTGCTTTCTTATCTCGTTTTCCTTGCTTAATTTTCCTCTGTTTGGCTTCCTTACGCCAAAGGCGGAAAGAGTCAAACATTGCCGGCCGGGTTTTTCTTTTGATTAAAACTGCTTCCAAATTATCTAATATGTCAGGCTCAAAACTACCATTTTCTTTCCATTTTAAAACACCATCATTCTTCGTGTATCGGATCCATACCTCATTAAAGGCGATGGGGCCAACACCATGTTTAGAGTAGAGTTCATCAATGGGAGTTCCAACCGAAGGAATCGGACAAGAGTCCTCAAGCCAGGAATCCCTATTACAACCAAAGCAACAAATTCTTCCAAACTTAGTCAGACCAGGCATCTCGTGATTTCACCGGACTGTTCACAAACATCAAGGGGGCAAACTCAGTTTACGCAGCACAAATGCACCTACCCCTCGGCTTTGGCTATTGCAATAGTCAAATCTAAGGATCAGAGGGACTAAGAAACCAAGAAAACAAAACAAAGGACCAAAAATTGTGGGCGCGACCCACCAAATACTTAACTAAGGATGTCTTCTTATGCCAACAGAGGCCCCGTCTATCGTCTCGCCTTACCATACATCATCGAAAGAGGGCCAAGGCAGGGCGGCAGTCAGAGCAGCAGTCGTCAGTAGCCGTCAGGAAGGAGTAACCGCGCTGCAAAAGACCTTCGGACCACTTTCGACATACAGGGGTCGCTTAATGTGGCTCGCGTTTCCTCCAGAATTTTCTTGCGGGGTTCCTCATGACCTTCAGGCAGAACCACTACCTCTGAAGCCGCAGTACGTTGGGCGCCAGTTGAAGAACCGGAACCTTTTGGGTCCGGCGGCGCAGGGTACGCCTTAATCTCCTGGGTTCTCCTGCTCAGCTACACAGAGACACGGGGACACTCCGTCGGCGTAAAAGATCAGATTTTATTAGCTGCAGCTAGTACAGTTATCCTAGAAGTACAAACGGTATGTTCTGAGGAGACTGCCACTTCACTCCGTTGCGCACAATCTTATATATGTCATACGTGAAATATACATTAACCAAGAACACACCTAAAGTATATAGAAAGAGCCAATAAGAAAAGTTGGAAAATAGAACAGAACCATTAGGAAAGGTTTGAAAACAAAGTATCGGATAACTCGAAGAGCCTCTCCTCCAACTGTGTTTGTCACCCCTCCCCAAGAACTAATTCATTAACAGGTTTTGTGGTCGACTCGCAGGTGACGAGATACGTTTGTATGTTTTGGAGGACAGTTGTGAAACGAGAGAATACGAGCAGAGGACAGCGAAGGCCAGACGATAAGATAAAGTCAGAAGAGAATAGTGTGAACCAACAGATAGTTGAGACAGGGATAAGAAAAACCAGACGGGGATTAGTGTACTCGGTCAGTGCTAACATCAGCTTTGTAAATAGAGGCAGAAGGCTTATTTCGACACGAAGCTGCAGAAAAAGCAGAAAAGACTATGTTCGCCGTGCTGCCTGAGTGAGGGCAACACAAAATGGCGGCGGAGCACAAAATGGCGGGTCGATTCGATCACGATCGAAAATCGAATTTCCTCAAGGTAAACTCACTTTGGGATTCCCCTTCCCCACTCCACCCCACCCTTCATCCACCCTCCATTTCTCCTCTGCTCTCCTACTCTTCTTCTATTGTTCTTTTCCCAGAGTTTACCTTTAACCCCACAGCTCTCATCATTTCTTTTTTTTCTTCACCTTTCTTGTCTCCATTTCTTTTTTATCTTTTCTTTCACTGACACTATGTTTCCTGTTTTTCTTTCTTTTACCATGTCAGCCTAACCCAAAAGTGGAATAGTCTATTATATTAGAGTTATTTTTCAAAATGTATGGTGGAGCAAATATATCCTACATTTATAGCCTCTTGAAATTACCAGGGGCCTGTGTTACATACAGTGCCCAGAGGCACAACAGGATTAACCGTCCACATTCTGTGCACCCCGGGCACCATAGTGTTACAGAAGGAGCCATAGATCCCTGTGCGTCCAGTTTTGCAATAGAGATAGAGTAGGAACATATATAGCACCAGTGTACCTATAGCTGCAGCATTTCACCAAAGCCCCTACTCAACTGCGATACAATACTTTTCAGCATCGGGTTATCCCTTACCCAAACCTTCTCAGGAATGTTCATCTATCAGCCACCAGGCCCCTGGAATACTTTTTTGGAGCCCTTCCCCGATTTTATAGCCGAGAGTATCACAAGCAAAGGTGCTATGACTATACTAGGCGACTTCAATATTCACCTAGATGAACACAATAGCTAAGCTACCAACAGATTAACCCAACACATGGAAGCCATGCAACTTAGACAGCTGGTTCAATCAGCAACACACAAAAAAGGCACATAATAGACACAATCTTTTCTAACGACTCCAAACTAAAGGCAGCCACTCCTATACCAGTTCCCTGGTCATACCATTTCTTTATCACTTTTATTCTGGCCAAAATGCAAATACAAACTATAGGAGACAACGCACCGAAGTCAGGCAGGAAGTGGCCTACAATTATACCAGACAGCATGATCAAGTCCCTAGAAGGGCAAATCCCGACCTTAGCAGGGGATGTAGAGGACACAGATATTCTCTAGGCCGAATGGCTCAATGATGCAGCAGAAAACTGGAGTAGGAAAAAAAGGAATGTGACCAACCACACAAAGAGAAAAGCAGCATGGTTTAACAACCATCTTGCATCCCTGAAAAAAGCATGCAAAAAAATTGAAAGGAATTGGCAAAAATCATATGACACAACCATCAAGGAATACTATAAGAAAGCAATCAGACAATACCACAATGAAATCAAATTAGCCCAAGCCACACATTTCCAGGAAAAAATAAACTCGGCCACCCACTCTTCCAGAGAACTGTTCAAGGTTGTCAAATCCCTCACATCCATAGAGCTAGTAGTCTCTCTGCAATCCTCATCAAAGGAGAGATGTAATGGACTTGCAGTTTTCTTTAAAAAAAAAAGTAGAAAATATCTACGACTCTATGCAAGAGGACAGAGATAACCCAGACCTACAAATTATGGACCCCTCGGGGCAGGTCGCAGGACCCGTACTAACGCACTTTCCAGCACTAACCAAGGAAACCACAAGCATGATTTTATGAAACATTAAATCAGGCTGCCCTCAAGATCCAGTACCCCCACACAGCTTGTTACAGGGTGGGGTGCCACTCTGACCACCACCAGAGAGCTGTTAACATGATCTCTCACTCAAGGAAGAGTTCCAAAAGTATGGAAGCATGCTATAGTCCGACCCCTATTAAAAAAACACAGCTAGACTCAACAGACCTAGGGAATTACCACCCCATTGCACTCCTACCCATCCTAGGAACAATCGCAGAAAAGCATGTCAACCAGACACTGTCCTAATCCCTAGAGGAGAACAAGGTGCTACATCAGTCCCAAATGGGGTTCAGACCATTACACAGCACCAAGTCAGCTTTGCTTCTGGTCACGGCGGAAATCAAGGGAATCCTCGATCAGGGGGGTACTGCTGCCATCCTGCTGCTTTACCTTAGTGCAGCTTTTGATACGGTGGATCACAAAACACTGATTCACAGGCTGGAGAAAGCAGTGATACAGGACAGCACACTAAGATGGATAGTGTCATTTCCTAAAGACAGATCCTTTCAGACTACAGAAGGCGGACATTACTCGTATGCTCTAGAGATCGAATATGGAGTACCACAGGGCTCACCCCAGTCCCACTCTATTTAATCTCTACATGCAACCTCTGGCCGAGATTGCCCAGGAATTTGGGTTATCAATCGTATCTTATGCTGATGATACACAACTGATAGTCTCAGTGGCAGAGGGCCCTAAATCAACCAAAACCAAGTGGTTCCCTGTATGGAAAAAGTAGCAAAACGGAAGACTAGCTGTAGGTTAAAACTGAATAGTGACAAAACAGAGCTTATGTTCTTAGGATATAATTCTCCACCACGAGTCACCATTAACTGGCCAAAAGGACTAGGATGTCCTCCTATCAATAAAAACTCCATAAAGAATCTTGGAAGGTGGATGGATCACAATTTTTCCATGGAAACACAAGCTAGGAAATTGTCTGCCATTTGTTTTGGAATACTACGTATGCTTCGTAAAATTGTAGGCCTCATTCCTGAGCAAACCCGGAGAACAGTTATACTGTCCCTGGTGGTCTCATGACTGGATTACGGGAACTCCCTTTTCCTGGGATCTCCCAAATACATAGTGAACAGACTACAGGTGGTACAAAACGCAGCAGTCAGGTTGCTTAGAAGTATACCCAGGCATGAATCCGCAAAAGGTGCACTGAGACTACTGCACTGGCTACTGATACAGGCCAGGGTCAAATTTAAAGCATTATGTATAGTGCATAAAGCTATGACTGGCAAAGGTCCAGCCCCTCTCAGAGTACTCATCACCCCACATACACCCGAAAGAGCTCTAAGATGCTCCTCAGATCGTCTCATCAAGACTACAAGGATAAAGAGATCCAGATGGGGAGGAAGATCATTCTTGCACCTAGTAACAAAGCCCCGAACTCCATGCCTAAAGAACTGAGACTACTCACGGACGAGATAAGCTTCAGGACAAAAAAAATTAAAACATGGTTGTTCCCTGGATAACTCAATGCTCCACCTGTTATCATTTGTTCCTCAGCGCTGGGAAGCCCCTGGGCAGCTATGCGATAGATAAAAACCCTAAACATAAACATAATCCTGAAGGTCATTCCCTCACTTTCATTGAGTGTTGCCCTAAGCAAATGAGGAAAAACATTTCCCTCTGCAAAGAGGCCTTCAGGAGGTACACTGATGTGCACCACAGAGAGGTGGGGCACAGTCAGTATGGTTCCCTAAGGTGGCCCTTTGATTGGGGGTCCCATGGAACACCCAGACATAACTCTGCATTTACTGTACCCACCTGCAGGTGGATCTTTGATTTCCTGCATCCTCTTTTAGGTGCAGGCCAAGTGCTGCCTGTGAAGAGAAAGACAGAGCGAATATTTCAAACTGTCTGGCAACCGCCTCAACAGTGTGAGAGCACGAAGGAGTACAGAGGAGCGGAGTACAGTAGAGTGTAGGAGAGTCAGCGGGCAGCAATTGGAAAATGGCTGGAATAAAAGGTAGCGGCAGCGAAAGCGGCTGTTGGCTTCGGGGTGTTTTGGGGGGCAGAAAATGGAAATCAGTGTGCCTGCAATGAGCTTGCGGTGGGAACTGCTGGGGACCACTGAGAACTGCTGGAGGCTGAGTGTGCGTCGGCAATAGGCTGACTGGCCTTTCAGTGCAGCACAGAGGCGGCCAGCATTAGGCCTGTGTGGTTTGCGCTCCACTGAAGGGCTGGCAAGTCCACCTCTAGCTCTAAGTTTGTGTTTGTGTTCTTAACCCAAAACTGGAGCCCCTCAAAACCCCCATCTGAACCTTAGAACTGACATTTTGGTATGTCGTCCAGCTGTCGCCCAGTCAATTATTATTTGCCACATCTCCCCCACTTCTGCCACTCCTTGTTTTAAACTGTTGGAATTCTTGTACAGCCTGGCCCAGCAAATCTCGGCAAACTTCACTGTAAAACTCACAAACCACTTAAGTTGGAGCAGCATTCTTACTGCCAACTACTCCTTGCTAAATTCTCCAATCACTTGCCAGGATATATGTTGTGAATGTCAAGGGCATACTGAGTGAAAGACTTGGCTCAGGCAAAGGCGGTCCAGGGATTACAATAAACCTATCTAGCTGCAGCTGTTGTTTCAGTTATAAAAAGAAGAAATCCTACAACTATCAATCAATCAATCAATCAATTACATTTGAAAGTGCTCGGCTGCTTCAGCAGAAGCGTCCCGGTGCTCGAAAGCAGAGACTGACAACACAGCTGGGCTGGCACGTTTAATTTTGGTCAGGTTTTTAATTCTTTCCTGAAGCATTGCTCAGACTCGGCCATGCGAAGTTTGATTGGCAAATAATTCCAAAGCTTTACTGTCAGTACTGTAAACGACCTACCTCCATGACAAACTTTAGCAAACCTGGGGATATGCATAAGTCGGAGGTGGTTGGATCTCAAGGATCTCTCTTGTTGATACCTGCCAAGTCTGTTTCTCAAGTAACAGGGACTTTTGCACACCAAGGCTATAAAATCCAAGGCGAGATCCTTTTAGCCACTAGGAGCTACAATCTACAACCAGACAGAGCAGCACTATGCGCTCTAAAAAAAACTAGGGGACCCATAGTGACACAGAGTTGTAAAAGGAGGAGGGATCTCACTGAGTCTAGAACTGCAAAACTATCATGCAAAACAAATCTCGCAGGGCACAGCAGAGTGACCAAACCTCTACTACCTAAATTAGAATCAATCCAATTGCAACCAAAAATAACCGCAAAGTTTAAGTATTTGAAAGACGCTGGGGCAGCAATATATTCCAGTAGTAGTAACATCAACGGACTCACCCCTCCGTTTAGTCCTGTTGTGGTAGTAAATCGGCGGAAGGGGATGCCTGAAAAGCAAAAGTAATCTGGAAGGCATGGGGCAGGGCCTCTAAAGCCAACTCAAAGTGCCTCTCAAAGAGCGAGTTGATGCAGTCCCATACAGATGGAGATGAAGTTCAAATCAAGCCCACGAGACAGATCATGCGACTCCACAAGGAGTACCCAGAATCACTTGCTGCTACTGCCCCTAAAAACCCAAAGTCAACAGCAAAAAAGGGCCCAGAGCACGACATTTCTGCTGTCTTAATCAGGTCATCTCTGGGAGGGCAAAAACTGTCCTAACTTATAAAACATCTTGAAGAGGAGGAGGCTAGGAGGCAGCTGTTTGGGTAGATTGGGGGGGGGGGGCACACACCTGGCAAGAAACCTACACAGGAGGGCTACCAAACCTGGAATGATACTTGCAAAGGCACTATGGACTGCAAGGGGGCTTTGGATAAAAGCAAACTGTCCGAATGTCCGGACTTCCCATGCAGAGAGAGAGCGGAAACAATTGACTGCACGCTGGGCTTGGTAAAAGACTTCACGTATCTTAACACCAAAGAATGGGAAAAATTGTTCGCCATATATGCTAAAGATGGTCTGCCCAACTCCAGCCCCAGCCCAACTGAACGTAATGAGCCATGAGGAGGCTACTGGGCATTACTCCTCATAATACTTCAAAGTTCAGTCGAGGAACTGAACTATCAGACAAACAAAATGTACATTCAGAGTACTATCTTAAACACCTTGGCCATGTTCACTTCAGGGATAGATGAGAAAATTGCCAACCTCGATAGCTTAATAAAAAGAGTGCAGGCAAGCCATCAAGGGGCATGGTAAGGGTGCAACTGCTCAACTGTCCTGTAGAAATTGTTGACCCTCCCAGAGACTATGTCTGAGCTCCTTAATGAGCTAAAGCTCAACTCAATACAAAGAGAACCAAATGCTCTGGGAGTCAAATGTGAACCCGGAACTAAACATCCTATCCACCATGGGGGAACTGGGTTGGAAACAGCAGATTTTGAGGTGGACATAGCTGCCATGGAAGAGGCTCAGGTCGTAGATCCATGCCTGCAATCACCACAGAGGGAAGCAGCAATGACAGGACTGGTTCATGGAACAAACAATTCAACAGCAAAGAAGTCAGTACAGAAAGCATGCCCAACATGAGAGTAAGGGGAAAAACAGCAAAGCTAAGAGAAAGGGGTGCAATAAAAAAAATCTCAAATAGCAAACCAGCTATTAGCCTAACCAATCTTCAACAGGCGAATAAGGGAGACACCCATAAAGTCACCATCAGAACATCCACCATTCCCAGCTCTGGCACTTGCAGATGAACAAGACACAAACAATGACAGCAAGGAGCCCAAAGAAACAATGAAAGAAGGGGTCTAGGCCTTGAGGGGGACCCCTCCTGCACAGCCAGTTAACGACGTAGCCACAATAAGTCACAACTTAAAATCTCCCTGGGCACGCCCCCAAGGCCCAATAATTAAGAGAGGCTATCCCCCACTGACCCATCGAGAATGGCCATCTAAAGGACACATGAAAGACCTATTAGCAATAACAGTAGGCCATAGGACAAAGAGTGTGTCCTTTGATCTAACAAAGGAACTCGATAAAGGACTTGCATGGCCTACTAGCGCCAATAAAACCTGATCCCCAAAGCCAGTTGACAAAACCACCAATGCGGAAATATACCTCCTACAAAGCCCCAGGCTGCCATAACCTCTGAGGCACAGACCATGAGCACCAGCGAGGGGACTAGGACTATTCTGTACTCATACTGTATATCGAAAGGCCCTTTCAATGGCTTAAATCGAGGTAATATTTTGAAGCACACTCACTTGTTTCTAACACTGGGGAAGTCTCATCAAAGGATATTCTCTCAATCAAGTTCCTCAATTCTGGGCCAAGGACCCACAGCGAATACAACAGTCACTTGGGGTACAGCTGAACTGGCTCAGAGGGTGTAAAGGAGGCAGATACCTTTAAGAGCTGGGGTATTTCATTCTCTGTCCCAAAGAGTGCAGGGTATCTGCACCCACTCAAATCACTCAATAATGTGGGGGCACACCCTGATCGAATTAGAAGAGTCGACTCAGTGCTTCGGAACGCCCTGAGTAAATCCCCTGAGCACACCACAGACTCGGCCAGAACCATCACCTTGACACCTATTCAGCAATTGGGTGATGAACCTGAATGAGGCTGGCTAGCAGGCACACTGAACATGACCAGAAAGCTGTGATGAAAAGACGCAAATAAAAGCATACAGGTCAGGAGTTGCCCATGCAGGTGAGAGCGGTGTGGCGGGGTGGGGAGGGGGACTCAACAGACGACGACAAGGGAACATTAATTTAAATGTTAAATATGGGCCACTCCTGATACAGGCAGACAACAAACTAACTGTGAGTATACTCCTGGAATATTATCGGGCTCGCTAGAAAACTGGACGACTTGCAGTCCTTGTGGTATATACGCTACTTCCATGTTGTGCTACTAATTCTGCCACACACATCATCAGGGTCAGATACGTACATCAGGTATTTCTTGGTGAGCTCAATTTTCTCTGTTTCACTTAACTCTCTATAAAAGGAAAGTGTTCTTCTCTTTTAATGTTATTGGCTTGACTACGGCGCACAGTCCTTTACTTTTTAAAGGCAAATTCTGTCCATTCACAAAGCAACTTTTTACTCTTGTCATGCTTATTAGGTAGGCCTTATATTGGTAATACTTGTGTTGCATGGTGTAATTGGGAAGTTTGAAACTTTGGTTCCTTGTTTGACCAATCATATAATTGTCAGGTCACTTCAATCTTAATTGGGCTCCTTTATTTCCGGACAATCAACATTATTATGAGCTAAGCTTACTGGTAGGTTACATATCATAAGTTGATTACTCAAATAATTGAGTAATTTAACAAATACATTGCAGCACGTATTGTTGTGATATACTTTCTTTTGCTTCAGGTTATTCGCCCTGGGACATTTCGGTACGCGGAGTGGTACTGCAGATACTTGACAAAGGAATATATGATGTTACAATGCATGCAATTACAACGGATGCTTTTACAACACAGTCTTTACTTCGCAACTCTGATTACATTGCATGATTTTACAACGCATGCCATTACAACGCATTTTTAAAAACTACCATTACAACGCATTCCATAACAATGCATACCATTACAACGCACAATAATTTTAGGGCAACAGTAGGGTAAGTGTTGGATAGTGTAGGGGTAAAAATTACTGAGTGTTGGATAGTGTAGGGGTAACAATTGCTATTCCCACTCTAGTGAGTGCAACCGTAGGGAAAGTGTTGGATAGTGTAGGGGTACAAATTACTATTCCCATGTACTCCAAAACCCATACCCACCCTAATACTAAAAGAATCTCCATTACTTACCTTATAATGTGTTGTAATGGCATGCGTTGTAATGGTATGTGTTGTAATGGCATGTGTTGTAGTGACATGCGTTGTAATGGCATGCATTGTAATGGCATGCGATGTAAAGGCAGTTGCATTGGAACAGTTGTGTTGTAAAGGTAGGTTGTTGTAATGACTGCTTTGTAATGGATGTTTCCCTTGATAAATGCCTCCTGAACCTAACCTGTTTCTTTAGGTTTCCATACTGTTTGGGTTCTTGTGTAGCTACACATGAAAGTGTTATATATTAGTGTGCCCTTTTGAATGTTCTAAACGTATACCAGGGTCTGTATCTCTTATTACTCATTGTACTTCTGTTTACAGGTTTCTCGTTGATTGCCACATCTATATTCTGTTCCAGGGCCGTTACTTGACACCTCAACATTTCTGTTCCCTGGTTTTTATCATACTGAAGTCCACAGCTCCACCTTTCCTGGACCTGATCATACTTACTATCAGATTGGTTTTTGTAGTTCTTACTGACCCTTTCCTGTCTTTTACGTTCTCGGGATTCATTTGCTTTGTCAATTCTTGTCTCTTTACTATACTACTAATGGACTATTTTTGGGTCTTGCGCTTGGGCAATAGAAGCTCCTCTCGAATGGCATGTCTTGTATGTGCACTTAGGATGTGTCACATTATATTTTGATCCCTCCTGGTGCCACTCTGTTAATCAATTTGTACACTGCACTGGTGTGGTAACGTGTTCTCCTTTGAGTCCCTGTCAAAATTACGCAGTGTGTTGTCCGATATTGTATTATGTATTTTTTACACCTTTGGCATAGTCACCTGTGTGATGAAACACATGTTGGCTGTTGTTGCGATGACATGCATAAAGTATCTTGCCGAACTTTTCACATCAAAATAAAGACTTGAATTGGACTCAATGTACTAAGAATCCTTAATTATTGGATATGATACATTTTCCTGGGACTACCGTGTGAGTGCTTTGGTATCTATTTGTATATAACCTTTGAAAGTTGAAGGGGCATGAATGATTGCGGAAGGGGCATGTTAACACAGGCTTGCCACTTTATAGAGTTCCAAAGGAAAGTGGCAGTTTTCTGGCAACATGTCCCCATTTTGTCTTACCTACTCCTGGGGTCTTTTTATTATCATCCCACAGAGTTCAATTACATTTTACACCTTCACCCTATACTTTCTCCGCTGACCAGTGCAGGCTGAGTGGCTACGGAGACTAATTCATCCACTGGAGACGACTATATTTAACCATGCAGTTACAGTTTTGAATCCTGACTAGTCCACTCAGCTTTTCCTACTTTCAGGTTGATTTAATGAACACCATTGAATTGATAGTAAACATGTTATCAGGGCCAAGACGTGCTTTGTCGATGAATTTGCATTTTTATAAAAAAGACTGTTCAGTTATGATGGAACACCTGTCAATACCTTACTTGTGGGAGACTGCTTTCAGAAGTGAGTGGGGTGCCGTTCGTGGTAGGAGTCTGAGACTGGTTTTAACAAAGTGCTTTTAACGGAGGGGTCTATCCAAGGCTGAGGAACGGAGGAGCCGCCTGAAACCTCATTGGAGGCTGTCACCCGAGGAAGCGAGTGTAAGGCGGGACTGCGAGGACCAGCAGCCCCGCGATTGAACACAGCTGTGTCCTCTTCCCGTACTCCCGCCCTCCCGCCCTGACGCTATAACACTCCTCACGGCCCCCGCTTCGCGGGAGCCGTTCGTGGTAGGAGCCTGAGACTGGTTTTAACAAAGTGCTTTTAACGGAGGGGTCTATCCAAGGCTGAGGAACGGAGGAGCCGCCTGAAACCTCATTGGAGGCTGTCACCCGAGGCAGCGAGTGTAATGCGGGACTGCGAGGACCAGCAGCCACGCGATTGAACACAGCTGTGTCCTCTTCCCGTACTCCCGCCCTCCCGCCCTGACGCTATAACACTCAGCACGGTCCCCGCTTCGCGGGACGCGCGCGGGCGAAGCCCGGGCCAAGGGCGGGCCCGTCTGAGCCCGTCCGAGAAC
Organism: Triturus cristatus; assembly: GCF_964204655.1. Lineage (NCBI taxonomy): Eukaryota > Metazoa > Chordata > Amphibia > Caudata > Salamandridae > Triturus > Triturus cristatus. The sequence continues at coordinate 968,522,270 of NC_140589.1, forward strand.
GTCAGAGAACGGAACGGGACCCTTCTCTAACACCTGCTGCTTGCAACTTTGGGTGCCTGGTAAGTGCAAGCTAATTACTGCACCTTTGTAACTCAGAGGGACTTTGTCTTAAGACGTGGTAACTAGATGACAAAAATGGATAAAACGCAGAAAAGGGATGGTCCTACTTTGCAATCGACTGGGGGCGCCCTAATGGGAACATTGGACAATTTTTTGGTGAGAGTGCAGTCAGCCCTTGCTAAGGACATTGAATTAACTGAGAAAAGACTATCACTAGACATTCTCTGTGACAAGAGGTCCTCTTTGGGGAATATGGCTAACTCAAAATCACCTCCCTGTGGTCAGCCTGTAAGGTTGGATTCCTCGAGTCCAGTGTCTCCCGTGATGGAAGAACAAACTAATGAGTCAATGATTTGCCCCATGTCTCTGATCGAAATAATGGACGATAATGTTGACACTGTTAATATGGGTAATGGGGTCCCCACTTCCGAACCTTTGTTAGGTGTTAAGACCCGCTCAACCAGCAACCTAAATGCGGCTTCCGGCAAGCAACAACCAGCCATTACCCTGAAAAAAAACTGTAGGGGTAACCAAAAGAAAGCCGCTGGGAAGATCGTTAACACTAAGGCTGGTCAATCCCTTGCCTCTGTTTCAACAAAGGCTACACCTTCACACCCCAAACCCCAAACAACTGAAACAAGGTCACATCCATTACCACCATTGGGGACGTTAGATGTGGAAGTAACAGACACAGTACCTTTTTGGGTCAAAATGGAAAGTATTGTTAAGAAATTATGTGATCCCATCTACGAAAGATTTGGTTCTATTGAGAGTAGACTTGTATGTATGGAACTCTCACTTGCATCGGGTAATTCTCGGGGTGGCAAACCAGGCCTGAGCTCGTTAAAAGAGCGTTCTGGCATAACAGGACAACGGATTGTGACCAAATCCACTGCCAGTAATTTGGTTAATTCTGCACTAGATAATCGACCTATCCCCCAGGAGTCTAATCCGACTTCAGTAGTGGACACTCGGATAGTAGATGAACATCTCTCCCCACACCCGCTACCAACTAGCCCTAGGGAAAGTAGAGTAAGAACTGACAGGCAGCTTCCAATCATTCAGCCTGCAGCACAGGCCTCTCCAGGCCTAATTGATCTACATTTACCCCCTGAAGCTGCCCCCTACGTGGTGATTTTAACTGGGGTTCCCAACCTGGCGAAGGGAGCAAGGGAATCCTATTGGGATTTAAAGAACAAATGTACACATTGGCTTAATGCCAAACGACCACTGCCGGCCCAGATGCGTGCTGAGATCTTATACGCAAGGCGTGTAAACTGGGTGGGCAGTAGTACCAAGTCATCTAAGGGGGATTGTGTTGTTATTAATTTCAGGGATAGGCGGTGTGTGGAATATATTTGTTCTTGGCCCCAAAATGCTTCTTCGTCTATGATATGTACAATGCCACTGTCTTACTTTTATGTATCTAAGTCACAGCCTACAGGTGGGAATACACGCAGGGGCCCCTTGACTAATGGAACCTTTCTTGAGGACATAAGATCGATTAACAGATTTGATGTACTCTCTGGGTTAGCGGACTGCGACTGACAGTTTGATGGTAGAATACACTCTAATGATGTTATACCACGTGTATCCTTAATAACATCAGGTAAATGTGGACAAACAAATGTGGTTTTAACGGCAGATGAGGGTATGTGTGATAGTGATCCGCCTAATGGTAGAGATGTAAACATATCCCTTGTCCAAGAAAATATGACAGGGATCAGAGAACAAGGCATCCTTGTTGAATGTCAAAACGAAATTTCAGGCATTAATCCCATGCCTTGTCTTGGGCAAGATATAGCCCCTTCCCCTATATCTATCACAGGGAGTATGGAAGGGGGATTCATCTCTGCAGGCCACGTATTGTTTTTATCTTGGAATGTGGCGGGTATAAACTCTAAGCTATCATCTCCCCTTTGGGTAGATTTTATCAGTAAGCATGACATCTGTCTTTTCCAAGAGACATGGTCAGTGGACCCGGTGTTCATGCTGGGATATTTGAATTTTTTTGTTCCGGCAGAGAAAAAACCCAGGGGACGGGCATCAGGAGGCCTGATCATCTGGATTAAACAGAATCTGGAATGCAAAGTTCAAACTACTCAAACACAGAACCCCGACATATTGGGAATTAGGCTGACCAGTCCGCTAAACCTTAAATTTGACATTTTCAATGTATATGTAAGGGGCTTACCAGGCGGGAAAAAATCTGAGGTGATATCTGCATTAAACACCATTGTAGAATCTAGCCCCATTGATGTGCTCCCACTTATTGTGGGAGATTTTAATACGACCTTCGAGCCACTCGGATCTCAAGACATGCTTCTGACAGAGGAAGAGGATGCAAAATGGGGTGTCCCACAGCTTGAGGCAAAGACAGTCGGCAAATGGACTGAGGCGGCCCTGTACCTGAAAGGGTTCTGCCTGGGCAACCAGTTGAGGGCAGCCAATGGCAGAACCAAATCAGACAGGATGTGTAACAAAACGTATAACAATGGTACTAGGGCAAGTAATATAGATTACCTCTTAGTCCATTTGAGGATGTGGCATACGTTAGTGGACATGGTGGTCGAGACACGGATTGAAAGCGACCACAATCCCCTAGTAGCCGCGTTTGATTTGGGAATGGGAGCTAGTAAAGATCAAACTCCTGATAAGAATGGCCCAGCTGTAGTTCTATCAAATAACGAACGCCACCTCAAATGGCGTTACGTAGTAGAACACCCAGATTTGTTAGATAGTATAGAGTCCCATGTTGAAGAGGCGCTGTCGTCAATTACGGCAGTAGGTAATTTAGGACAACCCTCAGTAACATTTGAGGAAATTCATGGAAAATTAGTTGAAAAACTAAAATCATGTTTTTGCAGACCCCCTGTAGTGCAGAAAGCCCCAAGAAGCAAACAGGAGGGTTGGTACAATGCCTCCTGTAAACAAGCTCGTACCGAGCTGGGACTTGCTCTAATATCAAAAGATTCGAGCAAGATTAAATTTGCTCGTAATATTCATAAAAAAGTTTTATGGAAAGCAAAAAAGGATTGGAACGAATGTGAGTGGCAAGACCTAAAAGCAGCATGTGCTGATAAAGACCAGAAAAAATTCTGGAATATTTTTAAATGGAAAAAGGGCAAAATAGTTGACAGTCCTCACAATCATGTACCCCAGAGTTCTTGGGTAGATTTTTTTAAGTCTCAGTACTCGATAGGTCCTGAGGAAGCTAGCAAGTCTTTTCAGGTGAGGCCGTTTTATGATACCCCTGTGTTTAGTGTCGGGGAGGTTGACATTGCGCTTGATAAGGTCACCCAGGGTCGTGCGCCCGGCATGGATTGTATCCCGGCCGATGTATTTTTGTATAAAAGAGCGAGGTGGTCATTATATATCATGCACCTAGCAAATGCTATTGCTCAGGGAATGGCGATCCCGTACTCTTGGAAAGGTGCAGAAATCGTCCCAATATATAAAAAAGGGGATAAATCGTTGGCTTGCAATTATAGACCCATTAGCTTGATAGATGCTTTACAAAAGATTAGGCTGGTCTTGGGCAAAATCCAGACCTGGATGGAATCCAGTAATGTGCTAAGTCCATTGCAGGCGGGGTTTCGCCCTAAAACCAGCACCATAGACCAGGTCTTTAGGTTCATTGTCCTCTATTGGAGGACAGTGGTCCTAGAAAAAGGGGTTTTGTACGCTGTGTTCGTCGACCTGCGGGCGGCCTTCGACTTGGTCCCACGTGACAAGCTGTGGCAAGTGTTGGAGGGTTTGGGGATGGCGCCGGAGTTATTGGCATTGGTCGTCCGCTTACATGAGAGCAACTTTGCTCGGGTCCGGTGGGGAAAGCAGGGCAAGGTTACGGAGTCTTTCCCCGTGGAGCGAGGAGTGCGGCAAGGCTGTGTCTTGGCACCGACCTTGTTCTCACTCTTCGTGAACGGGGTGGCCGAGTTCCTCTCCCGGGTCCCTTCAGACGCTCCGGCAATGTCCGGTACCCGCATTCCTGTCCTCATGTTCGCGGACGACACTCTGCTGATTTCTAAAACTCCGAGTGGCCTACAGCTAACCCTCCGGCGCTTTGAAGAATTCTGCTTGCTACGTGGCTTGGAAATTAACGTCTCTAAGACCAAGTTCATGGTTTTGAATGGCCCGAACCCGTGTAGATCGTACAAACCCTTTAGTAGCGTAATTGTTATGAATGGCTCTCCCCTGGAACAGGTGGATGCCTTCACTTATTTGGGAGTAACACTACAGAAGAATATGCGCTGGAAAAGCCAAATAGACTCTTCTATTTTGAAGTTCAAACAACAGACAGGTTTCCTTTTAAAAAGATTCAAAACCTCGCAGACCCAGCCTATAGCCCCACTCCTTGAGGTCTATATGATGAAGATATGTAGCTCATCCTTATATGGTTCTGAGCTATGGGGATATGGAAGTAACCCAAAACGATTGAATGTCATGGAGAGCGAGTTTATAAGGAAAGTTGTTGGCGTACCGCAAAGTACTCCCTTGCTACCCCTTTTTTGGGACCTAGGTTTGAAAACCATACAAGATACCGCCAACTTGCGACCATTGCTCTATTGGCGTAGGATCTGGTCAACTGAGGAGCTAAAGCATTATGCGCTGGGCCTAAAAGAAATAATGGAGAAAGATCACTTCCCTAGAATAGACTGGTTGAGGTCCATTAAGGTGTTACTCTATAGATTGGGATGGAACAACCTTTGGGATGATCCTCAAAATGCTGTTTTTCCCCCAAAGGAAATTGTTAAAGCCAAGTACTGGGAATTTATTGCCATGGAATCTGCTGCAAAGGGGTGTTCTTCCCAGCTAACAGCTAGATATCTAGAGATTAAGGCTTATCCCAGTCAGGAACTTTATTGGGATTTGATAGAAGCACCAACTGATCGCAAATTTTACTTTCAGTTTAGGATAGGTACTCTCCCTATTTGCTCATTCACATCTAAATGGACAAAAGGGTCCCCGGATAAATGCCCAAAATGTAGGGATATGATTGAATCTTTGAGCCATTTTGTTTTTTTTTGTCCTCTCTATGAGCTCCCACGGAAAAAATGGTTATTACCTGTCTGTCGCCTTTTAGGCACCCGAAGACACGTAGAGGCATTAAGAATCTTGTGTTCAGATCCGAGCCCATTAATTGCAATTGCAATGGCAAAGTATATAAAGTGGGCCTGGATAATACGATCTAGACAGACAAATATTAAAAGTGCCTAATGTAGTGGCGCTTGTTCGAAGTCATGTATCTTTTATCTTCTAATTTCGGATTTATCTGCTTAATTTAAATTAAATTAGGAAGTTTCTCTAATCAATTGTTTCACTAGATATTATTGTTGTTTATTTAAATTGATGTTTAGCACAGGAGTAAGTCCGAAAATCATGTGCCTATGGATATATGTTATGTATTGTTTTAATTTATGTTTTAGCATGTGTATGTAGTTGGTTAATGTATGATACTTTCATGACTTAATTGTCGAATAAAGTTTTTCAAATCGGAGTGGGCTAATATTGAATGCGGTCTTTAGGGCAGTGAGACCAGTACGGCCGCACTGGGCGCTGACCTCGAGTGGGCACTGACCTCAGGGGGGCACTGTGTTTAGCAATTACCTATGATTTAAAAGCACCTGATGCACAGTTCCTTTCAGCTTTCAGGCAGCAATAAAAATATCATGATAACTCTTGTGATTAATGTTCCTGCAAGAGAGAGGTTGGAGTTTTGTCTAGTGGCAGTTTGGACTCGCCATAAAGTAGTGCAGTGGGTTAATACGCCTGCTGCAAAGAACAGATCTGTATTTTATTTGGACAGCTTTAGTGGAATAGTAAAGACGGCCTTTACCAACGCTTTAAAACAAATTAAATGTATTTGACAGAGGGCCAATGTAGAAACAAGGGGCACCTTTGTCCAGGTGGTAGTGAGGGAATCGGAGGAGGAGGTCATATGTGGGGGGCTCAAAAAAGATTGTTGCACCAAGCGCCCCCAGCGCCAAAGCTGACCCTGCCTGAAAGTACCAATTGTATCTATAGCTCCTTTTACATTGCTCAGCAGCCTGCTTGCTAAACAGGTGCAGGCTCTTGTTGACTCATCACCCTAAGCCTAGCTGCTTAAAGTGCAGCACAGTCCGCGGTCGAAGTGCATACAGAAAAGTATGAAGCTGTGATCCAGAGTTCAATGGCGACAGCGTCAGTGAGTGAGTGGGCGGGGCTTAGAGACAAGGTTAAAAATAATACAGAACTCTTTACAATGTGTTGGACTCTCGCTTACAGATAATTACATATGAACTATAACTAAGGCTCACAGTATTCCGTTTTTACTGATATTGACATCTGTATTTATTTTTAGATCAAGAACAAAACCGAACATAAGTCTTCTTTCCAATAATGACCATCAGACCTGTGGTTGTTCAGATTGGCAGTAGAGCGAATTAAAGAGAAGGAAACGGTTTCCAAATGAAGTGAGATGTGCTGCTATTTAAGCTGTTTCACAATGATAATGTTTTCAGGTGGACGCTCACCACATGATGTAGCTTCTTAGGGGCATATTAACAAGCCAGGCGATAAAATTATCGCCGCTTTAGCGGCAGAAAACTGCCGCTAAAGCGGCGATAATGGGCTTGATAATATGCTCGATGGAATTCCAATTGAAGCCCATGTTAGATGTCCTTCACATTTAACATGGGTTTCAATTGGAATTCCATAGAGCATATTATCAAGCCCATTATCGCCGTTTTAGCGGCAGTTTTCTGCCGCTAACGCGGCGATAATTGTATCGCCTGGCTTGTTAATATGCCCCTTGTAGTGCTAAAATCTGCCAGGCAATCAAGTGGGAGGTACATTTATCAGTTAAATTAACGTGGGAACATCTGCATGCAGCTTAATTTTTACAATAAACGCAAAATAGATTTGGGTAAACAGATAAAATTAGTTAAAAATAAATATGGAGAAATATAGACATAGATGTCAACAAAATAAATACTGTAATCTGTGAACATGAAAATGTAATTGTACGCACCTCACAAGGAAAAAAAATCAAATTAAACTAATATGCGGCATATGCACCGTTCTGGTAACGTGACCACTGCAGAGGTCTGTGAGTCACCGTTTTGAATCCTTGTTGGTGCACTGGGAAATAGTGACACATTTTTTGCTACCGTGACACCGACTTGACAGGAAGCAAAGCGAATATAAAAGTCATTACTTTATAAGCGTACTATACACAACGTGAGGCTGCCACGAAATATACAAAAAAGTTGTTATGATGAAATAAGAGCTTGAAAATATAGATTTTTAATAGCTAGTAATCAGACTGTATCTAGTGCTAACCTTTTCTGTAAGTTGCCATTAAAAAGACACATTTCAGAACTCAGCTGGTTACACCCTTATTGCACTCTAAAAAGAATAAGACTTTGTAACCATGAAGCTTCAAATGAGGCTATCAATCAAAATCTATTCTCGCGCCCCGGCAGACTAAAGATTTGCCGATTAATCAGTTCCACACATTAGCATTTCCTTCATAGAGCCGCCATCCTGGGAAGAAGGCTCGTCTGTCCTTCCTTTCCATTCAAAATACAGAAGAGTCTCTTCTTCTTTCAGTATGAGGTCGGCATTATCCATTCAGATTATTTTTTTTTTTAATAAAAAGCATAAAAGCTATGTTTGTCAATCAAAAAAGAGGTTACCATTGTGAAGGGCCAACAGGATGTCTTCTGCCTTTATCACTGCTCAGGGAGGATGGCTAGGCCATTCTCTCGGCAGCCCCAATTTCTCAGCCATTGTCTACCACATGGCCACTAGACTCAGTGGAAAACATGCAAGGGTGAGAGTTTGGTTTCTAGGGCACGCTGCACACAGAGGCATTATGGAAACTGTCATGGTACTTGCACATATATATGGAATAGCTCAAACTGGAATCTCAGGTGCCGCACCACTCTGGAAATTTGGAAACACGCACAAGAGTGCTTTTCATTTGGAAGTAGAATCAGTGTGGAAAACTGCAAGGCAATGTTTACTGTACCTGCTTTAGGACATGTGAAAACGGAAGGGATGATACTTTATGTAATGGGCAATATGTAAAGGCAATCTCACCAATGGTTATTTATTTATTTGAAGGTTTTATATAGCGCGAACAAGACCCTTGCGGGCATCAGAGCGCTTTACATGGTACATGACGGAAACAGTTACAGGCATAAAAAAAAATCTAAATATAGGTGATTCCAATACAAGGTGCTCAATAATACAGACTAAAAATAATATTGCAGTAATAAGTAAATAAATCAAGTGAATTTGGCCATGAGAATCGCTTTCACTTATTTTTTTAAATGAGGCCGTGGAAGGGTTCAGTCTTGTTTCAGAGGGCAGAGCATTCCAGATCCTGCGAGCCATTCCAGAGAAGGACCGGTTGTAAGTTTTCTTTTTGGCAAATCGTTGTGGTCTCAGTAGAAGATTCCTTATTGATATACTGTGGGGCAATGTACTCACTTTCTTGGCATCAGTGGTTTACGATCGAAGGAGCAGGCTAAAACGGGCTTTGCAATACATCCCGGGGGACTGTACTGTGTAGCACGCCGAGCAGTCCCTTGGCACAGTGGGCAGCCCTGGCCTGTTTGCCACCTGTCAAAAAGTAGTCTGGCATATTTGAAAATCACCCTATACAGGCTTCTATACTGAGTTGCATAATTTTAGCAGCGCCTTGGAATATATGAACAGCACCAAGATACTTTCGCAGATGAAACAGTTTGTTGATTGAAATAGCCACCCAACCGTCACAGTTTAATACACTATGTTTGGCAACCTACATGCTTATATATAAAGCGATCATACATTAATGTGTAATTAATATATACAATATTGCTACATTCATTATTTATCATCCCTTATCTCCTGATTAAGTCATCCAGCTGTAGAAAGAAAACGAGCAAAAAGGAGAATCATGCGTGGTTACATTTGAATTAAATCAAAAAGTTAGAAAATAATACCTCAAGTATCTAATCTTAGACAATTAATAGTCACATATCTCAATAAACAAGCATTGTAAATGTTATTCATTTTTACTTATGTTTAGTGTTTGTAATGGAGTGGATGTATTTTGTTTTGTAGTGGAATTATGTTTTTTTTTTGGATGTATGACGTTACAACGCACACTTTTACAACGCATGCACTTACAACGCATTTTTTACAACGCATAATCCATTACAACGCATGACATTACAACGCATGACACTACAACGCATTTTTAAAAACTACCTTTACAACGCATTTCCATTACAACGCATAATACCTTTACAACGCATACCATTACAACGCATAATATTAAATTGCATTTAAGGTAAGTATTAGATAGTATAGGGGTAAAAGTTACTTTTCTAACTCCAGGGGGTGCAACAGTAGGGTAAGTGTTGGATAGTATAGGGGTAAAAATTACTATTCTAACTCCAGGGGGTGCAACAGTAGGGTAAGTGTTGGATAGTATAGGGGTAAAAATTACTATTCTAACTCCAGGGGGTGCAACAGTGGGGTAAGTGTTGGATAGTATAGGGGTAAAAATTACTATTCTAACTCCAGGGGGAGCATCAGTAGGGTAAGTGTTGGATAGTATAGGGGTAAAAATTACTATTCTAACTCCAGGGGGTGCAACAGTAGGGTAAGTGTTGGATAGTATAGGGGTAAAAATTACTATTCTAACTCCAGGGGGTGCAACAGTAGGGTAAGTGTTGGATAGTATAGGGGTAAAAATTACTATTCTAACTCCAGGGGGTGCAACAGTAGGGTAAGTGTTGGATAGTATAAGGGTAAAAATTACTATTCTAACTCCAGGAGGTGCAACAGTAGGGTAAGTGTTGGATAGTATAGGGGTAAAAATTACTATTCTAACTCCAGGGGGTGCAACAGTAGGGTAAGTGTTGGATAGTATAGGGGTAAAAATTACTATTCTAACTCCAGGGGGTGCAACAGTAGGGTAAGTGTTGGATAGTATAGGGGTAAAAATTACTATTCTAACTCCAGGGGGTGCAACAGTAGGGTAAGTGTTGGATAGTATAGGGGTAAAAATTACTATTCTAACTCCAGGGGGTGCAACAGTAGGGTAAGTGTTGGATAGTGTAGTGTAATATTATGCGTTGTAATGGTATGCGTTGTAATGGTAGTATGCGTTGTAATGGAATGCGTTGTAAAGGTAGTTTTTAAAAATGCGTTGTAGTGTCATGCGTTGTAATGTCATGCGTTGTAATGGATTATGCGTTGTAAAAAATGCGTTGTAAAGGTAGTGCGTTGTAAAAGTTGCGTTGTAAAGGTTGTTCCCCTTTTTTTTTGGATTTGTTAGTTGTGGAATTGTGAGTGTTTTTGTATTTTTTTAATCATGCGAAATGGTGAATAGATAAGGGCGCGAGTTGTATAGAATAGATAGAAAGTAAGATTGAGAGGGATAGGTAGTTTGTGTATGAAGTGGAGAATGAATCCTAGATAGAGCAGTAGAAAGAGTGTGTGAAAAAGAGAGAATTAAGGGGTTATAGACACATAAAGAGACTATGTTTGTGTACACAATGATAGCAAAAGAAGAGGAGAGTGTGTGTTTGCGGTTTGATTTTTGGAAAAGTGTTGGTAAATAAATTGCGCTGAAAGACCTGCAGTGAAACAATATGAGAAATGCCGGATCATTGCATGTGTGTGCAGTGGAATTACGTGGATAGTAATTATGTGGTATTAAGTGTAGTGGACTTATGTGTAATGGTACTGTGTGTCATGGAGTGGCAATGATTGAGTGGAATTATGTAGCGTAGTGTTGAATTATGCGGCATGATGTGGAACTTAGTTGTGTGGATTGGATGTATGCGGTGTGTGATGGAATTATGTTTTGTGGAGTAATATTTTTTGTTGTGGAATGGAATTGTGTGGAGTTGAATTGTGTTGAATTTTGTGGGAATCCAGACAATAATACAGTTGGGTTTGCAGAACAATGGTACATGTCTTTACCATGCAGAGGACTTTGTTATTACAACAGTTGTTTTTGTTGCCAATTTTTTTGGAACAGTATTTTTTAAAAATAAATTCATGAGTTGACCGTCAGAGTCAGCTTTGTTAAGTTCCACCCCATGTAACTGGTGTGCGGTACAGTGGTGTGGACTGGTTTGTTATTGAGTGTCATAAAATGTTACATAGTGGAATAGAGTAGAGTGTCACAGAGTGGATTAAAATGTTGTACAATGGATTAAAATGTTGTAAAATAGGGTAGAGTGGAGTGGGATAGACTGTTGTAGAGTTGAGTGGCATAGAGTAGCGTACAAAGGAGTGGTGTAGAGTGCAATTATGGAGTCTATTGAAGTAGAGTGGAGTAGCGTCTCATAGAGTAGTGTATAGTAAACTGGGGTGGAGGGGTGTAGCGAGAGTTGTGCAGAGTGTCATAGATTGGAGTAGAATATTGTAAAGTAATATGGAATAAAGTAGAGTGCTATACACTGGTCTTAACATGAGTACAGTGTAGTGCTATAGAGTGTAGTATAGTGTGGTCCAGTGGAGGGACATAGACTGTTGTTGAATGTAGTATAGTGTGGTATAGTGGAGGGACATAGACAGTTGTTGAGTGTAGTATAGTGTTGTTCAGCTGAGTACAGATGAGTGGAGTGGAGTTGGGTAGAGTGGAGTGGAGTAGAATGGAGTAGCAGATAATGGTGTGGCATAGAGAGGTGTGGCGTACAGTGCAATAGCGTAAAGTGGATTGGCATACAGTGGAGTGGTGTAGAGTGTAGAGGCATAGAGTGGGGTATATTGAAGTTATGTACAGTGGAATAGAGTAGAGTACAGTGTCGTTGAGTGGAGTGGCATACAGCGGAGTGACATTGATTACAGTGGCATACAGTGGAGTGCGGTATATTGAAGTTATGTACAGTGGAATAGAGTAGAGTACAGTGTCGTTGAGTGGAGTGGCATACAGCAGAGTGGCATTGACTACAGTGGCATACAGTGGATTATCATAGAGTGCAGTGGCGGACTGGGAAGTGGCATAGGGTTGAGTGGCATAGAGTGTGGTGTCATAGAGTGGAGTTGTGTACTGTGTAATAGTACAGAGTGGAGTAGACTAGAGTAGAGGGGCTTACAGTGGAGTGGTGTGGACGGAAATATTATTTAGTGAAGTAGCGTAGAGAGGAGTGGCATAGAGTGGAGTGGTGTACATTGGAGTGCCGTAAAGTGGAGTAGACTGGAATTTTATTTATTTAAAAAGTTTTATATAGCGCTGGCTAGACCCGAAGGTATCAGAGCGCTTTACATAAGGTCGACAATGTTACTACACAGAAAAACAATTGCATGATACATCAAATATATGTGAAACCTTAAAGGGAGAGAAGGAAAGACAAGAGGGAGGGGAAGGGGGTGAGGGGGAGTGAAAGGGGACAAGAGCGGGGGAAGAAGGAATGAGAGACAGGGGAAGATAGCCCAGAAACCGAGTGGGTAAGCAACGGAATGAGGAGGTAATCAACTGACAGTCTCCCCTAAGGCTCACCAAGTAGCTCCAACGGTCATCGGGCAGAGGGATAGACAGAGAGGATATAAGGGAAATTGCAGCAAAACAAAGAGGAAGGAGGGAATGTGGGAAAGGGAGACGGAGAGAAACTGTGCCCAAGGTCCGGCTGGGTAGGTGACGGTCAAGGGGTGAACCAAGGCCAATCTCCTCTATAGCTGAGCAGAGCAGCTCCACTGGGCGTTGGACATGGTGCTCTGACTCCGCAGTCGAGAAAGAGCTGAGGAGCACTCAGGGACAGTTAAGTGGCATAGAGTGGAGTGGGGCACAGTGGAGTAGTGTTCAGTGGGATAGCATGCAGTGGAGTGGCTTACAGTGAAGTGGGGTAGAGTGGAGTGGCATAGAGTTAAATAGTGCAGAGTTGAGTGGCATAGAGTGTAGTTGTGTGCAGAGGAAGAGCGTACAGTGGAGTGGCATAGTCTGGAGTTTGGTATAGTAGGGTGGAGTGGCATACAGTCAAGTGGTACAGAGTGGAGCAGCATACGGTAAAGTAAGGTATAGTGTTTTTGCATGCAGTGGAATATCGTAGAGTGGATGGAGTGGCAGAGTGGCGCATCGCAGAAGTGGAATAGCGTACAGTGGAGAGGTGTAGGGTGGAATAGTCTAGAGTGGAGTGGCATAAAATGGAGTGGGGTAGAGTAGAGTGGCATAGAGGGAAGTGGCATACAGTGGAATAGCATACAGTAGAGTGGCGTATAGTGAAGTGGCGTATATTGGAGTGACATAGAGTGGAATAGCATTAAGTGGAGTGGTGCACAGTGCAGTTGCGTACAGCGGAATAATGTAGAGTGGATTGGCTTACAGTGTAGTGTCATACAGTGGAGTGGCGTAGCCTGGAGTGGCATACAGAAGAGTGGCATACAGTGGAATAGCATACAGTGGAGTGCAGTAGTGTAGAGTAGAGTGTGGTAAAGTGGACTAGCATACTGTGGAATAGTGTAGAGTGGAGCGGCATGGAGTGGGATGGCATATAGTGTATTAGTGTAGAGTGGAATAAGGTACAGTGTAATGGCGTACAGTGTAATAGCATAGAGTGTAGTGTCAGAGTGGAGTTGTGACAGTGTAATAGCGTATAGTGCATTGTTGTAGAGTGGAGGGGCATAAAGCGAATGGCACACAGTGGAGTGACGTACAGTGGAGTGGTGTAAAGTGGAATAGTGTACAGTGGAGTGGTGTACACTGGAGTGGCATACAATAGATTGGTATAGTGAGGAATAGCATAGAGTGTAGTGTCATAAAGTGGAGTTGTGTACAGTGTAGTAGTGTAAAGTGGAGTAGACTAGAGAGGAGGGACGTACAGTAGAGTGACTTAGACTGGAGCGTATTGTATGTGAAACAGAAAGTGGGTGAATGTATGTTGAGGTATTGTGGCAAGAATATAGATTATGATGTGTAAATGGTAATTTTTGGTAGTATGTGTAAATAGTATTGGTATAACTTGTTTTAAAGTTAGAAGTGTTGAAATACGTAGGGCCTTATTATGACTTTGGTGGTGTGGCAGCGGGCCATCATGCCAGTGCCCCACTGCCACAGCTATATTAAGATCACCCACTGGATTCCAACTGGAATCTAGGTCAGGCGGTCCTGCGGTCCTGCGGCGGCTGGCCCACAGCGGTGCAGTGCTAAGTCTCATACGTGAGCCTTAGCAAGGCACCACAATGGGTCCACTATTGCACCTTCCTGCAGGGCATGGACTGTTAAGTCCATGCCCTGCAGGAACTGCAGATGCATGCATACAGGGGGGCACACCATGGGCCCCCTGCATGCATCCCCTGGCCCCCTGTGTTTCCTCTTCTCTATAATCTTCACGTTGGGCTCACCACCATGAAAACTGTGGCAGTGAGGAAACCACGGTACATGCAGATGAGAAGGCAGTATCTAATATTTGTGTAAATAATTAAATATGTAAAAAATTGAAAATACACTGTAGTATACTTTATTTTAAAAATATAGTGTAGTATGGTGTATTTTTCCGTTTTTTAACATATTGGTATTTAAAAAATTTCTGGGGGAGTCCCAAGGCTGTGGTACTATATACATTTGTTTAAAAATAAACTTATAAACTATTTTCTCTACCTATTACTACTTTAATAAAGTAGTAATAGGTAGGGAAAAATATAAAAACTAATGCTTACCTACATCTAAGTGTTCATCGTAGAACACAGACAAAGAATACTGAAAACAACAGGGCTGCCATTAATGTTTGTAAAGACAGTCATTAGCCAAACACATAATGCTGTATTAAAATGATTAGGAATTTGAACGGTGCATCTAACCCTTTTTGAGTCCAACATGCTCCCTGCTTTGTTTACGTTGGTGTAGGATAATATATTTTAACCTTTACAAAGTTCTACACTTTCCCTGATTTTGATTACGTTGTAGTGGGGATAGTAAATCTAACCCCTATAAAGTCCAACACTTTCCCTGAATTTGATTATTAGTTGAAGTTGGAATAGTACATCTAACCCCTTCAAGGCTCTACTGTTGTTTAGAATGGAGTACAAATAGTAAATCTAACCCCTTCAAAGTCCAACACTTTCCCTGCTGTTTCCTAAATTGTAATGCAAATAATCAATCTAACCATTCTAAAGTCCAACCCTTTCCCTACTTCTGCTGAAATTGGAGGTAGGATATTAAATCTGACTCCTTTGGTGTCCTCCACCTTTGCTAATGCTGTTTATTTGCAATAGTTTTTATATTCTTATTATTTTTATTTCCTCTAAAGTTTATGGGCCTAATTTCGAGTTTGGTGCAGATGCGCTGGCTCACGGCTGGCACAGCTGCACCAAACCCGCGCAAGGACCGCTCGCGGTATTACGAGTCAAACTCGTGTACGGCGGACGGTCCTTCGCCTTTCCCATGGCGGTGCCTCAAAAACAGGCACCACAATTGGAACAGCAAAAAAGTTCCAGCACGGCATGGACGTTGACGTCCATGCCGTGCTGGAACTTTGGGGGAATACAGACGAGGGCTCCTGTTGTACCCCCCCTGAATGTATCCACATAGCAGTGCTCCCCCCATGAAATGGCTGGCAGTGGCAAAACTTGTAATATGCTCAGCGGAACTACGCCAGTCCTGCTGAGCATCTTACATTGTGACGCAGATGCGCCACCGCCAGGGAATTAATGTTTCCTGGGGCAGCCGGTGGTCCTCCTCTTCAACAACTTTCAGAGTTGTAATGCGGCGTCCGATAGACCGCCACCGCAAGTCTGACGGTCGTAAGACCTTCAGACTCTAAATCAGGCCCTATATTATTTATAAAACAAATAGCAATTATTATTTATAGTCTGTTTTTATTTTCTCATATTAATTTGATTTATTTTTTAAAAAGGGTGGTGTATGATTTTGTTACTATATGTTAGTCAATTTTAACTTTCTAATTTATTGTTAAGATTTAATGTCATTTTTTAATTCTTATATTAATTTCTTTGTTAAATTAATTTTAATATGTGTTTATATATATATATATATATATATATATATATTTCCAAAGAAGTCGTTATCCCAACTCCAGAATAACAGATACACCGAACACATCCCCATCTGGATCAGGTATATCGACGACCTGTTCCTGATTTGGGATGGTCCGGTGGATCTGGCATTGGAGTTCATACGGGAATTAGGCAACAATGACCTTAATCTCCAGTTCACTGAGTCCATCAGTCAGTCATATTGCGAATTTCTCGACGTTGCCATTACCATTGATAGAGGGAAAATGACCACGAACCTCTTCCGTAAAAAAACGGCTGGCAATACCTTGCTGCACGCCCATAGTAACCATCCGGCCCCACTAAAAAACAGTATTCCCTATGGGGAATTCCTTCGGGCTCGAAGGAATTGCAGCACTGACAGTAATTTTGAAAGAGAACATACCATCATGATGGACAGATTTAGGCAGAGAGGTTACAAGGATGGGATCATTGAAGCCGCTAGCAAAAAAGTTAAAGCAATTACCCGGAATGAGGCACTTTTCTCAACCAAAGATAAGTCGAAAGACAGCAGTGGACCACCGAGATTCATTACCACTTTCAATGGCAGATCCAATCAGTTAAGGACAATTATGAAAAAGCACTGGGGACTCCTAGAGATGGATCCTATTATTGGGCAACATGTAGGTAAAGTTCCAGCTATAACCTATAGGAAATCCCAATCACTCCGAGATTGTTTGGTCCACAGCTACCAGCAAATACCTGCCAACCCCACTTGGCTGGGAACGGCCAAGGGCTTCAAAAAATGCAATTCTTGCAAGGCTTGCAGGAATAGTACCAACAGAGACAGTTATTTCACCGGACAGGGTAGAAAAAAGAAGAAAAGAGTAATCAACAAATTCATAACTTGCACTAGTGAGTTCTGTGTCTATATCCTGGAATGTCCTTGCGGCCTACGATACGTAGGAAGCACAAAACTTCAACTCAAATTACGTGTGTTACAACACATGAGGGCAGTAACCAATGCCGATTTGAATTATCCTGTCGCGAGACATTTTCATGAAAAACATCAGGGTAATTCAAATCTTCTCCAATTCTTCGGCATTGACAGGACCCTGTCTCACCCTAGAGGGGGGGACCGGGAGAAACTCCTACGTATCATGGAATCCAAGTATATCATAGATCTGAATACAAAAATTCCACATGGCATGAATTACGGGGAAGAACTGGCAACCCACATAGGTCATAAATAATTTTTCCCTCATTTTTTTCTCGTTCTCCATTTCTGTATGTGTCAGCACTTTCGCTGCTACACGTCACTTGATTGCACTTTTATGAGGGGTAGTTTTGACAGTGATCGCACTATGGGGCAGTTTCGGATTAGTCCTATATAGTGACCCAGATTCTGTACCCTCTGCACCATGATGAGTGCAACAGGCATGTATACCGGTAATTTGGTTATTCGGCCTTACTGCGATCACATTCCTCCTTACCCTTTTATCTTATCTCTTTTTTTATACTTATTACACACTTATCACTCAACGCTTCACATATCGTAGTATCACTGTATATATTCTCATCACAAACAAATGTACACCTTTGCCCATACAGAAAAACATACATGTCTATGTGAATGGCAGTGGAATGCAACAGAAGTGGTCATGCCTCATAATAATATGTTATTGGTTAAGTACAGGGTACATTACCCCTGGTAATCTCTGGTCCACTATTTTGTATGTTTGTTCTATGCATATCCTGCCATATATGCTAGGTTATAACGCTTCCCCCATCAACTGCAGATTTTATTGTATGAGATACATCTTGTCACTGCACGCCATGCGCTGGGTACACTACCCCTTGCAATGTCGCTATTGACAACTCACACTACATAATGGGTACATTACCATTACAGGAGCTCGATTCGACCCCGATGCATCTATCTACGTTTATTTTAGGCACGTGGGAGAGGGTTGCAAATATTTGATTTAATTTTATGTCGACATTTGCGACCCACAGCTGAATAGTACTGAATAGCTGTGAGCTCCGTGGGATATATTTTCCAACGCATTGTGTTTTCAGAGTATAATTTCGTCTTGAAAAACATTGGCGCTTTAAGATGCAGTGCTAACGTATTATAGGATATTGTCCTTTGATTTCTTTACTTATTAAGTTCATGAAATGCATTTTTGAGTCTGTTTTCCAATCATGTTGATCTGTGGGAAGTATTGTTTTTCTGTTTACTAACGGTAACCCCTATTTCTATGGGGAATTGGGCACAGGTCAAATTGCTTGACAAAGGCTTCGCCGAAACGCGTCGTACTGTTTTGTTTTTGAGTCAATAAACCTATATTGAACTCGTCCTCTGGTGTGCCGCTGGAAGTTATTCTGGAGTTGGGATAACGACTTCTTTGGAAATATACATAGCGGGACTGTGCTCGCTGCTGGCACCGGCGTCGTCAGGAGGGTGAGCGGCTCTTCACAGTGACCTTTGAAAACCATATATATATATATATATATATATATATATTTATATATATATATATATATATATATATATATATATATATATATATATATATGTTTATTTTTACTTATAATTTGTTGTTTATTTTTCTAATTTAATGCTTTTAAAAATGTTTATTGCTTTTATATTTTTTAGATACTATATATATATTTAAATGTTTAATTTATATTACTAATCAAAAGTATTTATTTCTAATTCGATTATTATTCTGTATTTTAATATTTTAACTAAATTACATATAATGGTATATACAGGAATATTTTGATATACTTAACTTTTATGCCGATATTCTGTTCCACTGTATTTTTGACTCTATTTTGGTAGTTTGATATTTTTGTACCTGATATCAAACGATAATCTGGTGTCACGATATTGTTGTTCTCATATTCTTTCATGGAACTGTTTTACTGATATCACACACATTTTGACCCCCTGATGACATTGCAGGGTTGATCTCTTCTTTTGATGCTGAGTTTCTACAAGGGCAAGAAGTGGAAAGTTAAGAGGGCTATAAGAGCCTGCGTTACTTAATGTTACCGCTGCTGAACTCTTGACCCTTGAGACGATGTCTGGCTAGAGTAGTGGAAAGTGCTGCTAGGGCTAGCAAGGGATAGCATCGGACTACCCCAAATCGAGATCCATGGTTTCATCTTCAACATCCTTTGCTTTTTATTCAGATTTAGCCTTTTCATCTTATCCCTGTAAATAACTACTGTCCTAATATAGTTTCTATGTAAGAAATGAAGATACAAGTTGTAAAATACAAATCAGACACTGGACTTGCTCCATGTTAATGTTCTTGACATGCCAATCCTGATACCGTTTTAGATGTTTTAAAGCCCATAAGAGAGAAAGTGGTGCTTGTAAGCTTAGGGAGCATATATTGAGTCTGCTTCTCTCCAGCCTTAAAGTAAGGATTACACCTTCTTTCCTGCAACCTGCTTCATAACAGTTGTTGTTTGCCTTCTGCTTGTTCTCTTTCTCTCCTCTGATATATATATATATATATACAAAGCCTATGCTGAAACGCGTCTGCCACAGCGTTTCTACATATATGCATGCCACGCGCTGTAATGAATTTTTGAAATAAATCCAGTTGTCAAATTCCTGGCGTGTCGGACTCATTCGGATGTGAGTGAGTTTTTTGGTTTTATGTTTTGACACCCCCTCACGGTCTGGAGTGACATGTGAAGCCAGCAACTTTGGACTTTGGTATATTTGTACAACGTGTCACCCCCCAAGCGGAGAAATTGCCACTGTACATCACTTTCTGCACAGGGAGTGTGGCAGTAGATTTCACTGCTGGGGAAACAACTGGTCTCAAGTTTTAATCTGTTCTCCTGGGATTCGAGGCTGGTGGTGAGAGAAGTTGTGATGCCAACCGAATTTGGGACGCCACTTGGTGTATGGAGAGACCCCTCAGTGAATGGGTCACCACATCGCACTACGATTACCAGCATGCAACGAGTCTCAGGTCAGCACGAGGATCAATGCAGCGCACCTGTTACCATTCCGACCTTTGGAGTGGCTACAGCACTACCTTGAGGTTATAAACAGCCCCTGGTGTAAGAACTGGCATAGAAACGAGGCACTGAGGAAAGCCTATGCTGAAACGCGTCTGCCATGGCGTTTCTACATATATGCATGCCACGTGCTGTAATGAATTTTTGAAATAAATCCAGTTGTCAAATTCCTGGCGTGTCGGACTCATTCAGATGTGAGTGAGTTTTGGTTTTATGTTTTGATCAGCATGCAGGCACTGGTCTCCGACACGCCCTCACGGTCTGGAGTGAGATGTGAAGCCAGCAACTTTGGACTTTGGTATATTTGTACAACGTGTCACCCCTCCCCAAGCGGCGATATTGCCACTGTGCTTCACTTTCTGCATGGGGAGTGAGGCAGTAGATTGCACTACTGGGGAAACGACTGGTCTCAAGTTTTAATCTGTTCTCCTGGGATTTGAGGCTGGAGGTGAGAGAAGTTGTGATGCCAACTGATTTTGGGATGCCACTTGGTGTATGGAGAGACCCCTCACTGAATGGGCCACCACATCGCACTACGATTACCAGCATGCAACGAGCCTCAGGCAGCGCGAGGATCAATGCAGCGCACCTGTTAACATTCCGACCTTGGGAGTGGCTACAGCACTACCATGAGATTATAAACAGCCCCTGGTGTAAGAACTGGCATAGAAACGAGGCACTGAGGAAAGCCTATGCTGAAACGTGTCATCAGTGATGTCATCAGTGATGTCATTTCAGATGTCATCAGTGATGTCATCAGTGATGTCACTGACCATGTCATGAGTGATGTAATTTGTGACGTGATCAGCAGTGCATTGCGGGGGCGCGAGTTATAGTTAGCTGAACTAACTATAACAGGGGAATTTCTAGGGTTTTGTACGAGGGAAATGTCCAGCTAACTATAACGCCCCTGAAACCTATGGTTTTTTCAGTGAATTTCTAAGGTTTTTTAAATGCCAATTCCTAACTATAACGCCCCTGAAACCTTTGTTTTTTTCAGTGAATTTCAAAGGTTTTTTAAATGCCAATTCCTAACTATAACGTGCATGAAACCTTTGGTTTTTTCAGTAAATTTCTAAGGTTTTTTAAATGCCAATTCCTAACTATAACGCCCCTGAAACCTATGGTTTTTTCAGTGAATTTCAAAGGTTTTTTAAATGCTAATTCCTAACTATATCAGGCCTGAAACCTATGTTTTTTTCAGTGAATTTCAAAGGTTTTCTAAATGAAAATTTTGAATGTATTAATTGTTATAATGATTTTTTTTATACTGATTTACTACATTTTTTAAACTATTTATTTTTAGATATATATTTTATAATTACATTATACATTACAATACAAAATATACTTTCTCAGAGCCCGCCACTCCGGAATCCACCCTGGGTAATGCGCAGGCAGGTCCAGCACCCGGTGTCTCGCAGGGGTTGCCACCACGGGCCTCACAGCCAGAGTCCTCATAGGCCAGGCGCGATGCTCCTGCCCTCCCCCGCCCCCTCCCCATCTCCGCGTCGGCGACCACACCGGCCCTCTCCCACACGATGGTCCGACCTCAAGAGCGCGCAGCTACTAATACTCCCGATGGGCGACACAGTGCACCCCCCCTTTTTCCCTGGTTTTCGACCCCCAGTTAGTTAGTGGTTAATCAATGGCCGCACTTCCATAGCCTCTGCGACGCCCCTCACAGGGGGTTCAGTCACATTGCACGGCATCCCTGCCGCGAGGCGTTCTTGGCGCACTCCAGTAGGGCACACTCAGCGGCTGGACCCGGGCACATATCTGCAGCCCCACTCAGGACAGAGCTGAACGGCCTGTAGAGCCGAGAGGCTGCTAGATTGTAAGAACTGTGACTGGGCGCACTTGAAATGTAAATCTATGTGATAATGGCGATATCGCGTGTGCCTGCGTGTTTCACTATCTATAAACGCCAATAAAGAAGTTTTTCAAAAAAAAAAAATATATATACTTTCTCAGAATGAATTACTTTAGTTTAAATACTTGGCAAATAGGCAACAGACTTTTAAGTACGGTAGTTACAGTTGTTGCAATGGGCAACACAATTTCAAACACAAAGCAACATTGAGCTCAATGTGAATTTCTAGTTAAATGCAATTAGTTACTTTATGGATTACTTTTCTAACCACAAGACTGGATCCTAGATTCAGTCCGTGGACATCTCCTGTAAACAGTTGAGTAAAAGCGCTTTGGTTACAGTGGTGATTTTTAAGGAATATTATTGTATTTTAAAAGTTGACACTTAGAAACTTTTTCCCTTAGAATCACCAATGTTATCCTATGGCTGAAAATTCACTTAGCAGGTAAGTAGTGTTATCGTTACTTTTTCTTATTCAGTGGTGGATCCTGGATCCAGCACTGGCCAACCTCATGTAAACAGTTGAAAGAATGTGTTTAAGTCATACAGACGATTTTTTAGGAATATTTTTAGTTTGTGAAAATAGACACTTAGAAAATTTTCTGGTGAAAACCACACAATGGATTCCTATGGAAGGAAATACAAGTTACTGGTAAGTACACTTAGAATTACTTTTCAAGGTCAGTGCTGGGATAAAAGATGCAGCCCTGGGTTCTCTCCTGATAACAGGTGACTAAATCAGAATTCGTAGTTCGGCTGATTTTAGAGGAATATTTGTACATTTCAAAAATGGACACTTTTAGAAAATGTTCTGGTGAAAACCACACAATGGATTCCTATGGAAGGAAATAGAAGTTACTGGTAAGTACGCTTAGAATTACTTTTCAGGGTCAGTGCTGGGCTAAAAGATGAAGCCCTGGGTTCTCTCCGGATAACAGGTGAGTAAATCGGAATTCGTAGTTCGGCTAATTTTAGAGGAATATTTGTACATTTCAAGAAAGGACACAGAACATTTTCTGGTGAAAACCACACAATGGATTCCTATGGAAGGAAATACAAGTTACTGGTAAGTATGCTTAGAATTACTTTTCAGGGTCAGTGCTGGGCTAAAAGATGCAGCCCTGGGTTCTCTCCTGATAACAGGTGAGTAAATCGGAATTCGTAGTTCGGCTGATTTTAGAGGAATATTTGTACGTTTCAAAAATGGACACTTAGAACATTTTCTGGTGAAAACCACACAATGGATTCCTATGGAAGGAAATACAAGTTACTGGTAAGTACGCTTAGAATTACTTTTCAGGGTCAGTGCTGGGCTAAAAGATGCAGCCCTGGGTTCTCTCCTGAAAACAGGTGAGTAAATCGGAATTCGTAGTTCGGCTGATTTTAGAGGAATATTTGTACAATGACGTGCGCAAACACGCCCTGTGGCGCGTTTTAAGTTGGGGAATTAATTCCTCTTCAATCCTGAGGTCCCCTGGGGGCCAACTAGCCCACTAGGTACCTCCAGTAAGCACCAGGGAGCTGCGTTGCAGAGAGGTGTAAAAAGGGGCGTGGCCTCATTACACCTCTCTGCAACGCAGCCCGCTGGCGCATACTGGAGGTTCCTGGTGGGCTAGTTGGCCCCCAGGGACACCCAGTATTGAAGGGGAATTCGTTCCCCCTCTGCAAACGCGCCAGGGGGCACGTTTGCAGAGTGATGAAAGGAGGGGGCGTGGCCTCCTCCCGATCCCGTTTTTTTTATATTTCTCCTTTTTAAGTAGGGGGGCTGTGTAGCCCCCCTTATTTTTTTATTTTTTGGCCCTGGGGCCCCCTCCCCCAGGGCCTGCCCCCAATTTGTTTTTTTTATGTAAAAAAAAAAAATCAGGAAGGGGGCTGTGTGGCACCCCTCCCGAGGCCCTTTTTATTTATTTTTTATTTATGGAGGGGGGCTGCATAGCCCCCCTCCTGTGGCCCATTTTGGCCCCAGGGCCGTTTTTTAAAATTATTTTTTTAATTTATTTTCGGGAGGGGGGCCATGGGGCCCCCCTCCCGGGCCACAACTGGCCCCGGGGACCCCATCCCCCGGGCCTGGCCTTCACATTGGGGACCGTGGGGAGGGTCCCAATCCCCCCACGGCCCCGCCGGCTCCCCGCGTCCTGCGGGAGCCGGCATTGCTTTTCCACATGGGGAGCAGCTAACATGCGCGCACGGTGCGCAGCTATAGATATGTATGTGCTTTTAACTGCAATTTTCTCAGGAACTACTGAACAGATTGATTCCATATATGCAAAAGGCACATCCCTGACCTGAGGACTACCTCTCTGCCAAATTTCAAGTAATTATGTTCAGCCGGTCGGGCTGTACCTTCGACTAAAGGTCCTATGGGAAAATGCATGGGGAAAACGTGTTTTGGGACCCCTCTTTTTTCTCGGCCCCTGCTTGACGAATCCCCCCGAGACTTTTAGGGTAGGAGCTGAGTGAGGCACCCCATTAGTTTTGAAAATTTCGCGAGGATTTGTCAACCGGCGCCAAAGTTATTCAAAATAGAATTTTCAGATTTCCTACGGGAACTCGGTCCTAACTATAACTATCTACTGGCGACCGCCAGTAGATAATATATATACATATATATATTACTTACTGGCGGTCGCCAGTAGGTAGTTATAGTTAGGACCATGTTGCTAATCAAAAAGCGTTTTTTATTTTGCCAATATATTTTGTGCCATTTGACGAATCTTTGCGAAATTATTAAAACTAATGGTTCACTCAGGTCAGCTCCTGTCTTGAAGGTTTCGGGGTGATTCGTTGAGCAGTTGCCAAAAAAAAAGATGGGTCCCAAAACACGTTTTCCCCATGTTAATTTCATAGGAATTTTTAGAACAGGCTACAGCCCGAACTGCTGAACGGAATTACACCAAATTTGGCAAAAAGGTAGCTCTTGGTTCAGATAGCAACCGTTTTTTGAAATGGTGTAAATCTGTTCAGTAGTTCCAGAGAAAATTTAAAAATAAAAATGTATATATCTCAGCACCGAGGAGGGTTCGTGAACCCTCCCGAGCACGAGCTTAATTCCGATTGGCTGTCACACTACAAACCAGAATGTGTTGACAGCCATCTTATGACTCGGTAACCGAGTCACAAAAAAAACAGTAAAACAAAGATAGAAAAACAAGAAAAGGGGGCAGGGTAGAAACACCATGACCCCCAGGCCTGCTCAGGGGGTCCCACAAGGACCCCAGGGCCCCAATAAACATAAAAAAATAAAATTGGCCAAATTCACGCTGAGTGTTCAAATCCGGCAGAAAAAAAGAAGATGAGGCGCTTCATTTTCTATAAGCCCCCGGATGGGCCAGGTCCCAGTGGGATGTTTATTATGCTCAGGGGCATGCGTCCCCCACCAGCCCGGGCGACTGCCACCTCCCCGGGGCTTTTTTATTAAAATGCGTGGGGGGTGCCCTGGGGCTTTGTCAAATAATTAGTGTGGGGGGCTCAACCTCTCCCACACTGCCCCGGGGACCACCATCTCCCTGGGGCACTGTTTATTGTAATACGGGAGACCATCACAGACCTCCGGCCCCGGGGACCACCACCTCCCCGGGGCTATTTGCATGTTGGGAGGGGAGCCCTCCGGCCCTCCTCCTGGAGCCCTCGATGGCCCTTGGGACCTCCACCACCCAGGGCTGGCTCCTGCAATGTCCCTGGGTGGTTGTTTGCTATAGCAGGGCGAGAGCACGGCTCCCGCCCTGTCATAACAAACACTGCTGTGCTTCTTGGAAGCGAGGGCAGGAAACCTGCTCTCACTTCCAAGAGCGTTTCCAGAGTGGTGTAAAAAGATGGCATGGCCTTTCAGCACTCTCAGCAATCCAGCTGTATGGAGCTTACTGGAGGTAACAGGAGGGCTAGCTGGCCCCAAGGGACCCTCAGGAGGAAAGGGGACTTCATCCCCCAACCAAGAGTACACCACGAGGTGCATTTGCAGAGTGGTGGAGAAAGGGGGCGTGGCCTGTATCCACCTCTCAGCAGTCCCACTGTGTGGGGCTTACTGGAGGTAAGAGGTAGGCTAGTTGGCTGCAATGGACCCCCCAGCAGCAAAGGGGACTTCAATCCTCATCCAAGAGCGAGCCAGGAAGTGCCTTTGCAGAGTGGTGGGCAAAGGGGGCATGGCCTGCTATGAGAACTTAGCAATCCTGCTGTATGGGACTTACTGGAGGTAATAGGAGGGGTAGTTGGGCCTCAAGGATGTCCTTGGGTGCCAACTACCCCTCTTGATACCTCCAGTAAGTCCCACACAGTGGGATTCCTAAGACGTCTTCGGAGGCCACGCCCCCTTTCTCCACCACTCTGCAAACATGCCTCCTGGCAGACTACGGGATGGGGGATGAAGTCCACTTTACTTCTGAGGGACTTTGGGGGCTAAGAAGCCCTCCTAGTACCGCCTGTAAGTCCTACGCTGCGGAATTTCTGAGCACTGCTCGGAGGTCCAGCACCCTTTCTCCACCACTCTGCGAACGCAACTACTAGTAAAGAAGCATTTGCAATGTGATAGGTTTCACGTTTGCGAGAGTTAGAGCTATTGGCATTGTAAATGTAGAAGTTTTTTACTAATGTTTTTTGGTGTAGAGTGGATGTGCTTTGTGTGTAGTGGAATTATGTGGTATGTTGTGCAGTGAAATTATGTGAACAGAAAGTATGTGGTATTTAGTGTATAGGAATTATGTGGAGTGGGATTATGTGTTTTGGAGAGTAATTATGTGGTATTTTAGTCTGTTTTGTGGAGTGGTAACCTCAGGTTTAGTCTTCCTCATTACCATAGAAGCTAAACTACAAACTCAATGAGGCACAATGAAAGAAGGAACCACTGAGGAGCACTTCTGGATTTAGTCAGAGGTAGGAGCAGGGCCCCTGGAATTATATGACTGTTCGGATGCACCAATTTTCCCATAAATAAACATATCCCGCATTTGCCAAATATTCCATCATCTGCTGCCTAATCTGCAGATTTGAACAAAAAATTCTTGTTTCTAGCTCACACAGCTCAAATGTTCCCAAAAATGCAGCGTCATGTGTTACAGCGTGGTGGAAGGCCCTTTGCAAAGCTGGAATGGTTACGTGTTACTTATTGAAAAATGTGGGTGTTAAACTGTTACCAATGGTGCACAAACCTCTCTTCTTTCTGCATTTCTCTTGCTTCTTTCGCACCTTTCTTCCTCTTTCTGCACGTCAGTGTCTTCTTTCTGCACTTCACTTGCCTCTTTCATCACATCTGTTGCTTTTATCTGCAGATCTCTTGCCCCTTTCTGCACCTCACTTGCCTCTTTCAGCACCTCTGTTCGTTTTTATCTTCAGATCTCTTGCCTCTTTCTGCATCTCCCTTGCCTCTTTCTGTACCCCTCGTGCCTCTTTCTTCACCTCACTTGCCTCTTTCTGCACTTCTCTTGCTTCTTTCTATACCTCTCTTGCCTCTTTCTGCTCCTCTCGTGCCTCTGTGCATTTCTCCTGCCTGTTTCTGCAGTTCGATTGCCTCTTTCAGCACCTCACTCCCCTCCTTCTGCACATCTCACTTTCCTCTTTCTGCACCCCTGTTTCCTCTTTCTGCACCTTTCCTGCCTGTTTCTGCACCTCTCTTGCCTCTTTCTGTACCTCTGTTGCTTTTTTCTGCACTTCTTTTACTCTTTCTGCACCCTTTGCGCCTAGTTCAGCACCTCTGTTGTTTCCTTCTGTACTTCTCTTCTTTCTTTCTGCACCCCTTCTGCCTCTTTCTGTGCCTCTCTTTCGTCTTTGAGCACCTCTTATACCTTTTTATGCACCCCACTTGCCTCTTTTTGCATCTCTATTGGTTCTTTCTGCACTGCTCTTGCTTCTTTTGTACACCTCACTTGCCTCTTTCTGCTCTTCTATTGCGTCTTTGCGCACCTCTACTACCTCTAATTGCACCTCTCCTGCCTCTTTCTGTACCTCTCTTGCCTCTTTGTGCACCTCTCCTACCTATTTCTGCACTTCTCTTGCCCCTTTTCTGCACCCCTGTTTCCTCTTTCTGCACCTTTCCTGCCTCTTTCTGCTCCTCTCTTGCCTCTTTGTGCATTTCTCCTGCCTATTTCTGCAGTTCCCTTGCCTCTTTCCGTACCTCTCTGGACACCTCACTTGCCTCTTTCTGCACCTCACTCCCCTATTTCTGCACCTCTCTTGCCTCTTTCTGCACCGCTGTTTCCTCTTTCTGCACATTTCCTGTCTGTTTCTCCACCTCTCTTGCCTCTTTCTGTACCTCTGTTGCTTTTTTCTCCACTGCTCTTGCTCTTTCTGCACCCTTTGCATCTTTTTCAGCACCTCTGTTGCTTCTTTCTGTATCTCTCTTGCCTCTTTATGCACCTCTCCTACCTTTTTCTGCACCCCTCTTGCCTCTTTCTGTTCTTCTATTGCTTCTTTGTACACCTCTGTTGCTTCTTTCAGCAATTCTCTTGCCTCTTTCTGCACTTCTCTTGCTTGTTTCTGCACCTCTCTTGCGTCTTTCTGCACATCTGTTGTCTCTCACTGCCCCTCACTTGCTTTTTCCTGCAACCCTCTTGTCTCTTTCTGCTCTTCTCTTGCTTCTTTCTACCTCTCTCTTGCCTCTTTCTGCTCCTCTCTTGCCTCTTTGTGCATTTTTATTGCCTGTTTCAGTGATGGAGCGGGTAGTACAAAATTTTGTATACCCCCCCAATTTGCATGTGCATACTAATTCGAATAATTAATTAATTATAACCTTATTAATGTTTGAATTGGAATATTAATCAACCCTATTAATAAATGAATCACACGTGGGATTTGCATTTGCATGGGCAATAAAATTTGTGAACTAAAATATGTACGCATACTAATATTAGAAAATTAGAATATTGCGTGATATATGTTTCTTTTGTGATGTAATTATAAGTCGCACCAGATGACATCACTGGGTGACTATAAACACTTTGAATGTTGCTATTATGCTAGATAATTACATACACATAAGGGAATTAGTGAGGGTTTAACATTTTATTAGCCATTTCCATGTTTTAATTACGTTTTGTGTTTGTTTTACTTAAGATGACCATTTGGGCCTTCGTAAAGATGGCCGCTCCTTTGACTCGACATGACTGACAGCGCTCCACGAGGTTTTGGGGGAAGTGCGCCTGCGCCAACACCAGCAACAGTGGCCTCGTCCTGACCCCAGCCAAACTGTACCCACCAAGGACATACTGGGAGAGAAGCCAAAAAGGCAACAAACAATGAACCGTCTTTAAAAACCGGAACCAGCAAGTGCGATAACCTAACCTTACGAACTATGTGAGAACTTCACCGACCGACCCCAAACCCACCAATGAGATTCGTCTAAAACTGATAGTTGTTACAATTTTACATTGATTTTATTATAAAAAGGCAATAGAATAGTGAGTTGCGCGCTCTTTGTCTTTTTCCTGACGTTATGCTGACGGAGAGGACGGTGACACTGCTGGACAGCTGTTTCCCTGAATCTTTGACAGACTGAATGGCGGCTTGACTTTGATGAATTTAGAGATCTTCCACGACTTGACTGACTTAGAGGACGACATTTAGCCAGAATAGGTAAATATGATGTTCCGCAATTGACTAATGGCTTAATGAATTTTTACAACTAATTAGATAAATAGAGATTTGAATTATAACTAAATGTGTTGAGTCGTTTATTGAAGAAATTAGATTGAGATTCAGTATCAAACAGAAGGATTAGATTACCAACTATCAAGATTAACTAACTGATCCATCGATTAAATGAAGGGAATATCTCAAGTTGCAGTGGGTTATAAAGATATTAAATATGTGTTAGGTAAATAAGGTTCTTTAGGAGAAAAGTATTCCTTTCTTTTGCAGTGCTTGGAAAAGCTTGTCCCTCCCGTGAGAGCAGATCAAGTAAGAGTGAGTGTTGGTGTTATGGGCCCCACCAATGAATGTATTGAGTGAATGTGCGATAGTGACATTTGGTCTGTGACGAAGGGAGGATTTGACATTCCACGCTGCATCATCTGCACTTCCCATGCCTCTTTCTGTACCTCTCTTGCCTCTTTCTGCACTTTTCTTGCTTCTTTCTGCACCTCTCTTGCTTCTTTCTGTACCCTTCTTCCCTTTTTTGCATGCCTCTTGCCTCTTTCTGCTGTTCTCTTTCCATTTTCTGCACCGCTTTTGTCTCTTTCTGCACATCACTTGCCTCTTTCCGCACTTCTCTTGTTTCTTTCCACACCTCTCCTGCTTCTTTCAGCAATTCTCTTGCCTCTTTCTGCACTTCTTTTGCTTGTTTCTGCACCTCTCTTGCATCTTTATGCACCTCTGTTGCCTCTTTCTACACCTCATTTGCTTCTTTCTGCACCCCTCTTGCCTCTTTCTGGACCCCTCTTTTCTCTTTCTGTACCTCTCTTTCCTCTTTATGCACCCCTGTTTCCCCTTTCTGCACCTTTCCTGCCTGTTTCTGTACCCCTCTTGCCTCTTTCTGCACCTCTGTTGGTTCTTTCTGCACTTCTCTTGCTTGTTCTGCACCCTTTTGTCTCTTGCTCGTTCTGTACCTCAGTTGTCTCTTTCTGCATCTCACTTGCTCTTGCTTCTTTTTGCACCCCTCATGCCTCTTTCTGCACTTATCTTGCTTCTTTCTACACCTCTCTTGCCCCTTTCTGCTCCTCTCTTGTCTCTTTGTGCATTTCTTTTACCTGTTTCTGCACTTCCCTTGCCTCTTTCTATACCTCTCTTGCCCCTTTCTGTACCTCTCTTGCCTCTTTCTGTACTTCACTTGCTTCTTTCTGCACCTCTCTTGCTTCTTTCTGCACCCTTCTTCCCTTTTTCATCCCTCTTGCCTCTTTCTGCTGTTCTCTTTCCATTTTCTGCACCTCTTTTCCCTCTTTCTGCACCTCACTTGCCTCTTCCTGCACTTCTCTTGCTTCTTTCCACACCTCTCTTGCTTCTTTTAGCAATTCTCTTGCCTCTTTCTGCCCTTCTTTTGCTTGTTTCTGCACCTCTCTTGCATCTTTATGCACCTCTGTTGCCTCTTTCTACACCTCATGTGCTTCTTTCTGCACCCCTCTTGCCTCTTTCTGGACCCCTCTTTTCTCTTTCTGCACCTCTCTTCCCTCTTTATGCACCCCTGTTCCCTCTTTCTGCACCCCTTCTGTCTCTTTCTGTACCTCTCTTGCCTCTTTCTGCACATCTCCTACCTTTTTCTGCACCCCTCTTTGCACCTCTGTTGCTTCTTTCTGCACTGCTCTTGCTTTTTTCTGCACCTTACTCGCCTCTTTCTGCACTTCTCTTGCTTCTTTATACACCTCTGTTACTTTCAGAAATTTTCTTGCCTCTTTCTGCACTTCTCTTCCTTCTTTCTGTGTCCCTCCTGCCTCTTTCTGTACCTCTCTTGCCTCTTTGTGCACCTCTCCTACCTCTTTCTGCACTCTTCTTGCCTCTTTTTGCACCTCTGTTGGTTCATTCTGCACTGCTCTTGCTCCTTTCTTCACCCCTCTTCTCTCTTTCTGCACTGCTCGTGCCTCTTTTTAAACCCCTGTTCCTTCTTTCTATACATTTGCTGTCTGTTTCTGCATCTCTGTTGTCTCTTTCAGTACCTCTGTTGCTTCTTTATGCACTTATTTTGCTCTTTCTGCACCCTTCGGGCCTCTTTTAGTACCTCTGTTGCTTCTTTCTGCACTTCTCTGCCCTCTTTCTGCACCCCTCCTGCCTCTTTCTGTACCTCTCTTGCCTCTTTGTGCACCTCTCCTACCTTTTTCTGCACCCTCTTGCCTCTTTTTGTACCTCTGTTGGTTCTTTCTGCACTGCTTTTGCTTCTTTCACCCCTCTTGCCTCTTTTTGTACCTCTGTTGGTTCTTTCTGCACTGCTTTTGCTTCTTGCTGTACTTCACTTGCCTCTTTCTGCACTTCTCTTGCTTCTTTCTACACCTCTGTTGCTTCTTTCAGTAATTCTATTGCCACTTTCTGCACTTCTCTTCCTTCTTTCTGCACCCGTCCAGCCTCATTCTGTATGTTTGCTGCCTCTTTGTATACCTCTCTTGCCTCTTTCTGTACTTCACTTGCTTCTTTCTGCACCTCTCTTGCCTGCTTTGGCACCTCCCTTTCTTATTTCTGCTCCTCTAACTTAGAGGTAGTTTAATTCCTCTGCCCTATTATGTACTAGGGCCTTACAGGGGAGGTCATGCAAATCACAGGGGTACCCCAACCCATTGTGTCCCCTAGTGTGTGTAGATGTTGTCACTGGATTCTAAGTGTTTTTCAGCATAGCACTGGCTCTGGGGCTGGTTAGTTAGAGTCAGTTACCACCAGTACCAGCCAGAAAAAGGTTGGGGGCACAGGATGACTTTGCAAAACAGCCTCTTTCTGCACCTCTGTTGGTTCTTTCTGCATAACTCTTGCTTCTTTCTGCACGTTTCTTTGTCTTTCTGGACTTCTGTTGCCTCTTTCTCCATTTCTCTTGCTTCTTTCTACCCTTTTCTTTCTCTTTCTTCACATGTCCAACAGCTGTAGGCATAATTAGAAATTTGCATTTAAAAAACCTTTGAAATTCACTGAAAAAAACATAGTTTTCATGGACGTTATAGTTAGGAATTTGCATTTATAAAACCTTTAATATTCCCTGAAAAAAACGCAGGTTTCAGGGACGTTGTAGTTAGAAATTAGCATTTAAAAAACCTTTGAGATTCACTGAAAAAAAACACAGGTTTCAGGGACGTTATAGATAGTTGGACATTTCACTCATACAAAACCAGTGAAATGTGGTTGTTATAGTTAGTTGAGCTAACTGTAACTCGTGCCCCTGCAATTCAATGCTGTGGGTATCACATGTTACATCATTCATGACATGGTCAGAGCCATACTCACTCACTGATTCCTAGGTCTACACACACATCCACTCATTCACCCATACAGTCACTCATACATGCAGTCACTCATCAATACAGCACAATCATATGCACTCACACACCTATACAGACACTCACACACCGCCACTCATTCATAGAGTTACTCACACACCTACTCAGTCATGCAAAGAATCAATCATACTCCCATTTACTCACCTATACAGTTATACACACACCACCTCACTTATTCATACAGATACTAACACATACTTACTCTCTTATACAATCACTGATACAAGCACACACTCATCCATACAGCCACTTTCACAATCACTCACTCTCACATATAGTCATTTATATACTCCAACACTCACATATATTGCCTTCACATATGTAATTACTCACACATGTACCACTGAGACATCCATCCATTCACCAAAACACCCATACACTCACTCACCCACCCATATAGCCTTTCACAGATGCACTCTTGAACCCATACACCCAGTGAATCAGCAACTCACACATCTATTCACAGAGTCACACCCCCCACCCACCCACACAGACACTCAGGCACCTATACAGATACTCAGAAAACCAATCAATAACCCATATAGACACTCATTCAGCTTCTCACCAACCCATGCAGCTGCTTACACACCAACTAACAGACTGATACAGACATTCACACAGTTTAGTCACTAATCCATTAATTCAGTAAGATACGATTAATCACTCACTTATACAGTCAGTCACACACCTACTAAATCATCCATTCAGACACTTATACACCCACTCATTCTTCCATAGGTTTTTCCCTATATATATATTAAACATATTTAAACTTTACAGAAACACACAGTCACTGCACAATGTTTTGTACCACATTTATTCTTAATGTATATGTTTCCCCTGTTACTACAGATTTGTCTTAACTCTCTGACACTTATTGCTCAATTAATACATGTTGAGAACATTCAAAGTATCAGTAAACAGCCCTAAATTATAGACAGGCCCTCATTACAAGTGGGTTCGACAATTCTGACCCCTCTACATACCCCTGTTTATGCATGGGTCAGAATTACGAAGGGTGAGCATTTTAGCATAACTGTTAATTAGCTTTTGTGATGAAGCCAACAGCCCCAGCTAATTTTCAGCTGCTTAAACCTACTGGGAAAAAGGCCTTGTAATTACTGGAACATGCAGATTTTGGTGTGGTTAACTACAAAATCTTCATTTTGTACTCCATTGTCAGGGTCAAACTTGTAAAGGATGTTATTTATCATACCTTCCAAATTCTGCCCCCTGACTGTTTTTGGCCGTGGAATAAACAGTGCTATTTTATGCACCTATAACTGTAAAATAATTACAAAGAAAGTTATACATAAAATCTTCAACCTTTTATTAGCTTGATTATCTCACTAATTTTTTTTAATGTATTCTGTCTTGTGCCTTGTTGTCAGTGTTCGGCGTGATACTTTTTGACCTATTGCACTGATTTATGTATGAACACAAACTATTCTATAGTGACGTCAAATCTGTACCCTTTATTTGTGAGTCCCTACAGATTATGCTGGTAATTAATATAATACTTGTCCTCACTGCTCCTCCTGATGGAACATGTCTACCAGAATAATAATGTCTGGAATCACTGACAGAGTATTGACTACAAGAACGTTAAAAGTATCGGAGGCGAAATATCGAGATCCATAATTTCGGCATCTTATGTACATTATAGTAAGTACAAAAATATCTGAAAAAAAATATTGATGTAAAAAATATCATTGTTAAAAATATCGTTTGTTATTTAAGTTTAAAACAGAATGTAAAATAAAGTAAATAATAAAAATAATTAAAATAAACATGGTTAAAAAAAATGTTTAAAAGTTATAATGTAAAAATAAATTAAACATATACATATAATATATAATATATATACTTACTTACTAATAATTTTTAATATTTATTTTATTAACTTATCCATTTCTTAAAATATCATATATATTATGAAATCATCTCTACACAATAAACAATAATATAAATACAAATTAAATAAATATACATAACAAATTGAAAAAAACCCCAAAATTACTCTTTTTAATATTAATTATATACGACATTAACAAAAATAATTTAAAAACTATTCAATGGCGAAGGTAAACAATTACTATTCCAACTAAAAACAGTGCAACACTAGGAAAATGTTGGATAGCGTATAGATAAAAAATTCTATTCCCACCCCAGTGAGTGCAACATTAGGGAAAGTGTTGGATAGTGTAGGGGTTAAAATGACATTGCCACTCCACAGAGTGCAACAGTAGGGAAAGTGTTGGATAGCGCAGGGGTAAAATTTACTATTCCCACTTCAGAGAGTGCAACAGTAGGGAAAGTGTTGGATAGCGTAGGGGTAAAAATTACTATTCCCACTCCAAAGAGTGCAACAGTAGGCAAAGCGTTGGATAGCGTAGGGCTAAAAATTACTGTTCCCACTCCAGAGAGTGCAACAGTAGGGAAAGCGTTGGATAGCGTAGGGATAAAAATTACTATTCCCACTCCAAAGAGTGCAACAGTAGGGAAAGCGTTGGATAGCGTAGGGGTAAAAATTACTATTCCCACTCCAGTGAGTGCAACTGTAGGGTAAGCGTTGGATGGCGTAGGGGTAAAAATTACTATTCCCACTCCAGAGAGTGCAACAGTAGGGAAAGCGTTGGATAGCGGGAGGGTAAAAATTACTATTCCCACTCCAAAGAGTGCAACAGTAGGGAAAGTGTTGGATAGCGTAGGGGTAAAAATCACTATTCCCACTCCAAAGAGTGCAACAGTAGGGAAAGCGTTGGATAGCGTAGGGGAAAAATTACTATTCCCAATCCAGTGAGTGCAACAGTAGTGAAAGTGTTGGATAGCGTAGGGTTTAAAATTACTATTCCCACTCCAGATAGTGCACCAGTAGGAAAAGTGTTGGATAGCAGGTGGGTAAAAATTACTATTCCCACTCCAGAGAGTGCAACAGTAGGGAAAGTGTTGGATAGCGCAGGGGTAACATTTACTATTCCCACTTCAGAGAGTGCAACAGTAGGGAAAGTGTTGGATAGCGTAGGGGTAAAAATTACTATTCCCACTCCAAAGAGTGCAACAGTAGGGAAAGCGTTGGATAGCGTAGGGGTAAAAATTACTGTTCCCACTCCAGAGAGTGCAACAGTAGGGAAAGCGTTGGATAGCATAGGGGTAAAAATTACTATTCCCACTCCAAAGAGTGCAACAGTAGGGCGTAGGGGTAAAAATTACTGTTCCCACTCCAGTGAGTGCAACTGTAGGGTAAGCGTTGGATAGCGTAGGGGTAAAAATTACTATTCCCACTCCAGAGAGTGCAACAGTAGGGAAAGCGTTGGCTAGCGGGAGGGTAAAAATTACTATTCCCACTCCAAAGAGTGCAACAGTAGGGAAAGCGTTGGATAGCGTAGGGATAAAAATTACTATTCCCACTCCAAAGAGTGCAACAGTAGGGAAAGCGTTGGATAGCGTAGGGGAAAAAATTACTATTCCCACTCCAGTGAGTGCAACAGTAGTGAAAGTGTTGGATAGCGTAGGGGTTAAAATTACTATTCCCACTCCAGAGAGTGCAACAGTAGGAAAAGTGTTGGATAGCGGGTGGGTAAAAATTACTATTCCCACTCCAGAGAGTGCAACAGTAGGGAAAGTGTTGGATAGCATAGGGGTTAAAATTACTATTCCCACTCCAGGGAGTGCAACAGTAGGGAAAGTGTTGGATAGCATAGGTGCAAAAATGACTATTTCCACTCCACTGAGTGCAACAGTAGGGAAAGTGTTGGACAGCATAGGGGTTAAATTAACATACTTATTAATTAAATACTTTTTGTAGAATAAATCACACATTAAAATAAATTAACTAATAAATTAATAATAAATACCAATAAAATTAAATGAAAAATTACTTAAATAAAATTCAAATACTTCCCACCCTATTCCCCCATAAACACACAACCCACTACACATAAAAAATAACACAATTAATATAATTTGCTATTAATCGGTAAATAAAAAATAATTAACTATTAAAAATAAATGAATTAACAATTAAAACAAATACAAATAATAAGAAATTAATTACAATTAATATAATTATAAATTATTCAATTAATACAAATTAGCTACCAATTAATAATTAATTAACAGTAATTTATTTATCAATAACAATAAACTATAAAATATTAATTAATTTATAATTATTAAATTACTTGCCACCCTATTCCCCTATAAACCCACAACCTGCAACACATACAAATGAAGATAATTATTTTAATTATCAATTAATCAATTAATAAAAATTAATTAGCAATTATTAATTAATTAACAATAAATTAACTAACAATAAATACATTAAATAATACAATATTTATAATTAATATAATGATAAATTAATTAATTAATTATAATTAAATTACTTCCCACCCTATTTCCCTATAAACCCACAACCTGCTCTGAAACTAAAATGCAAAATATATTAATTAATTAGAATTACATTACTTCCTACTCTATTCCCCTATAAACCCACAACCCGCTCTGATACTAAAACGCAAAATACATTACAAAAAATGTTAAACATACATATAAAATACATACTAAAATACATAACACTAATATAAATATCGATATTATTAACAACAACATTTTTGCTTACGATATTACATACTTCGATATTACTAACTTCGATATAAAAAAAACCGATATTACTTACCTTAAGCTCGATATTCTGGTCAACAATATCTCAATATCGATATTCTGTCCCTACGATATTGTTGACTCGATATAATTGTAGGTCGATATTTTAACTTCGATATTTAGACTGTGCACCAATGCCTGTTTTGGCATTCTCTCTTCATCCGGTGTTGGAAGTACTCTACATGCTTCTTTGTGACTAACTGCAACCCTTAACACATGAATACCTACTATCACTACTCACGTCTGTATTTGTGTTCTCTCTTCATGTTCTGTTACCCATCCAGTGAATTACTCAAACAATACTTGTTACAGATTTCTTTGTTGCCTCTTCATCCCCCCCCCCCGGCTGTAAGATACTGATAATTTACTGAGAGTTGGCCTCCACTCTTTTGGAATCGTTTAATCCTCTGATGTCTCAACAAATGCTGTAAAGATGTAAAAAAGAACACTTCTCAGAAAATATGTTTCTCTTTTTCAGCCCCAACATTATTCTCTTGTAAAATATAGCCTACCAGAATATGTAATTATCCTTTATATGTAAAATCCAACATGACCACATGCTTACCACTATCCCTTGCTCACACTATTGATGCTGATTTGGCTATGGCCTTATTTGACACTGCCAAGATCATGATTCAGATATCCAGTGACAAACAGTTATTGTCCCTGCTATGTATACTGCTAGTGAAGCTCTCTCCACTGTTCCTAACCTACCCTCCTTTTTCACATCCATGCTCACCTCACCTCACCTTACCTACCAAGATTTCCTATTGTTTCTGCCACCTCTTCTCCCATCTTTCAATATCTCTCAGCTATTATACTACTCTTTTTAGAATCACATATATACAACTCGCCACATCTGTCCCTCTTCCCCAATTTAGACTACTTTCTGTACTTGCACGATTGCCACAGGTCCAATCCTCTAACATCTGCGTCATCTACTGCCTCTGTCAGCTCCATGGACTGAGTTACATTTGTCGTCTTCAAAGACCACACATCCATGTCCGCATCTTGTATTCACTCTCTACTAGAATTGCTTCCAATGTAACTTTTTTTATCTGCTTCCACCATCAAAATATCAGAACACACAAATCTGTTTTACAAATGTTTTAAAATCAAATCTCTATAATCTGATAGATCTAGTTGATTGATTTCTGCTCCCTGTCTGAGAAGCAAGAGACACTCCTCAGGGACAGGAAGCAGCGATCCACTTGACTCAAACAGTCTATCGCTGACAGCAATCGAATTAGGCTTGAGAAAAGACTACAGCATAGAGACAGCCTTGCTGCTGGTAATGAATGATGCTCTCACCATCCTTTTCTTGGGTGACTGTCACCTACTGACCCTTCTTGACTTGTCTGCTGGCTTTGTTCCTGTTGATCACCGATATTATTTGATACTTACAATTGCTGCATGGATATTGGAGAGAAGGTCCTTATCTGGTTCTCATTCTATCTGGCCAACCAAGCAAAGAAGATACAGACCGAAGACTTCCTGTCTGTGGAGCCTCCTCGTGCAAGGTTTACCCACAACACCCCATCCTCAACCTCACACTCTTCAATGTTTACATTGAACCTCTTGCTGTCATACGCCATTAATCGTCAGTGTCATGTAAACAATATGTTAATGATTACCAGCTATATCTGAAACTCTCCTGACCAGCTCACATTGCACAGCTCTCTCTGACCCTGGAAAAAAGGATTGTATGACATAATTTCGAAAGACAAAAATTCGACCTACAAAAATATCGCAACAAAAATATCGTGGTCAAGAATATCGACATCCTATCTACAACATGGTAAGTACAAAAATATCGATAATTTAATATCGATGTCAAAAATATCGTAATTCAAAAATATCGTTTTTTTTTAGTTTAAAAATATATGTAAAATAAACCAAATAATACTTATAAATCAAAGAAACATAATTAAATATATTGTATAATATGTAAAATGTATAATAAATATATATAATTAAATGAAACTTTAATGAAACATATATATATAATATATAATATATAATATATACACTTACTTAATAATTACTTTTAATAATAATTTCTGTAACATATAAATTATTAAATATTTATTTAAATTACCAATACATCCATACACATAAAACAATAACATTAATAAATATTAAATAATTACATATAGCAAATAATATTCAATAATTTTAATTTGAATAATTTGTATTATTAATTATATATTACAATAGCTAAAATATTACAAAACATATTTAATATCAGACACAATAAAACTACTAGTCCAACTTCAACAAAAACAACAGTAAGGAAAATGTTGGATAGCGTAGGGGTAAAAATAACTATTCCAACTCCCGAGAGTGCAACAGTAGGGAAAACATTGGATAGCGTAGGGGTAAAAATTACTATTCCAACTCCAAAGAGTGCAACAGTAGGGAAAGCGTTGGATAGCGTAGGGATAAAAATTACTATTCCAACTCCAGAGAGTGCAATAGTAGGGAAAGTGTTGGATAGCGTAATGGTAAAAATTACTATTCCCACTCCAGAGAGTGCAATAGTAGGGAAAGTGTTGGATAGCGTAAGGGTAAAAATTACTATTCCCACTCCAGACAGAGCAACAGTAGGGAAAACGTTGGATAGCGTAGGGGTACAAATACCTATTCCAACTCCAAAGAGTGCAACAGTAGGGAAAACGTTGGATAGCGTAGGGGTAAAAATTACTATTCCAACTCCAGAGAGTGCAATAGTAGGGAAAGTGTTGGATAGCGTAAGGGTAAAATCTACTATTCCCACTCCAGAGAGTGCAATAGTAGGGAAAGTGTTGGATAGCGTAAGGGTAAAATTTACTATTCCCACTCCAGAGAGTGCAACAGTATAGAAAACGTTGGATAGCGTAGTGGTAAAAATAACTATTCCAACTCCAAAGAGTGCAACAGTAGGGAAAACGTTGGATAGCGTAGGGGTAAAAATTACTATTCCAACTCCAGAGAGTGCAATAGTAGGGAAAGTGTTGGATAGCGTAAGGGTAAAATTTACTATTCCCACTCCAGAGAATGCAATAGTAGGGAAAGTGTTGGATAGCGTAAGGGTAAAAATTACTATTCCAACTCCAGAGAGTGCAATAGTAGGGAAAGTGTTGGATAGCGTAAGGGTAAAATTCACTATTCCCACTCCAGACAGTGCAACAGTAGAGAAAAGGTTGGATAGCGTAGGGGTAAAAATTACTATTCCAACTCCAAAGAGTGCAACAGTAGGGAAAGCGCTGGATAGCGTAGGGGTAAAAATTACTATTCCAACTCCAGAGAGTGCAACAGTAGGGAAAGCGCTGGATAGCGTAGGGGTAAAAATTACTATTCCCACTCCAGATAGTAAAACAGTTGGGAAAGCACTAGATAGCATAGTGATTCTATGAACATTATAACCAATTCAATAATTTGTTATAAAAAAATTGCATGTTAACAATGTTTTAAAAAAATAATTATTATTAAATACCAATTATGTAAAATAAATATTTAAATAAATAAATTTAAATTACATCCCACACTATTCCCCCTTTAACACACAACACACTACACATACAAAATACACAATAGATTTAAATATCAATTTATCTCTTATTTACAATTAATAATACATTCTTTATAATTAATATAGTTATTAATTCACTAATTAATACATATTAACTACGAAATTACAAATATTCACCTATTAATTATTAATTAACAATACATTAATTAGCAATAACAACAAATAAAATACAATGATCAATTATTTATATTTACTATATTTAACTAACTAATAACAATTAATTAATAATAAATAAAATATATCATTATTTATTTTATTTTAATTACATCCAACCCTATTCCCCTATAAACCCACAACCCACTACACATAAAAATTCACATAATTAATTTTAATTATCAATTAATCACTTAATAAAATTAAATCACCAATTAATTACTAATTAACAATTAATTAATTAACTATAACAATAAATAAATATTATTAATAAACTAATTATAATTTATATCATTAACCAAATAATAAATTATTTTTACAATTAATAATTAATTAAAAATTATTTAATCTATTAATCAAATTAATTACCAATTATTAATTGATTACCAATTAAGTAATCATAAATACCAATTAAACAATACATATTAATTCATTAATTATAATTACATTACTTCCCACCCTATTCCCCTATAAACCCACAACCCACTACACATAAAAATTCACATAATTAATTTAATTATCAATTAATCACTTAATAAACTTAAATCACCAATTAATTACTAATTAACAATTAATTAATTAACAATAACAATAAATAAATATTAATAATAAAGTAATTATAATGTATATAATTAACCAATTAATAAAATAATTTTACAATTAATAATTAATTAACAATTAATTAATCAATTAATTGCCAATTATTAATTAATTACCAATTAATTAATCATAAATACCAATTAAACAATACATATTAATTCATTAATTATAATTAAATTACTTCCCACCCTATTCCCCTATAAACCCACAACCCGCTCTGATACTAAAACGCTAAATTAAATGTAAAATAATTATAAATCTCTAAACATTTATTTTTAAATGTATTAAAATACATTACAATAATCTTTAACATACAAATAAAATACATATTAAATGACATTACACTAAATAAATATCGATATTATTGACATCGAAATTTTTACTTACGATATTACTTACATCGATATTAAGTACTTCGATATTATTAACTTCGATATTACTTACCTTGGGATCGATATTCTGTCCATCGATATTCTTGACTTCGATATTCTGTACCTACGATATTAAAAACACGATATTATTGTAGGTCGAAATTTAAAACTCGATATTTTGGCTAAACACCGGAAAAAAGAGTCTTGGATAGCACAACACTATCTTTAATTCAACTCACACGTAAACGGAATTGCTGTACATCTCTCCTAATCTCCCTGTCCACTCTTGGCTAAATGTTTGAAGACACATTGGTGTTGCTGGCACTTCTGTGACTCTCTCAAATTTCCCAGAGTTCATTGCAACAGGCATATAGCTAGAGAAGTGGAAATGAGAGATAGACGTGAAGGAAAGAGCAGAATGAAAGGGAAAAGAGAATGGAGAGACGTCAAGGAGAGGGATAAGTGAGAGAAGGAGAGAGACGGGGTAGAGAGGGAAAAGAGTGAGTCTGGTTCGAACATTGTTCCCATGGCTGCTTTAAATTCCCAGTTCTCTCCCTGTCTTCCTCCTCTCCTGGGTTCCAGTGCAGCTGTTTCACTTTCTGTCAGGTGTCATTCTATGAAAACATGCTTTTTATCTGAATCTATATGATGTACTATCCGCTTTCCTTGTAAATAGGAGACATATTCGAGTATATCCCTCCTTTCTGCTGTAGTTAAAATTGTATTATTTGCCATCCTCTTTTAAGTGCCCTGGCACACCTCCGGGCCAGCTTCTTACAAAATCACAAACCAATGAACAAAAAGTATGCTGAGCCATAAATACTCAGAAAAAATGGCAATTCTGTCTTTTGCATTCAAAGGTTTTGCTTTTAATATGCCAAATGCAATAACAATGATACTGAACTAAATCTACTTCATGTCCCTTTACATCCCTTTCTACCAAATCATTAATCAATGTATTTATTCTGCCATCTTTTTAATTTAACTTTATCCACCTCACCTTGTGGCCACTTCAGAGTGATTGGTT
The DNA here is from genome assembly GCF_964204655.1 of Triturus cristatus. Taxonomy (NCBI): domain Eukaryota; kingdom Metazoa; phylum Chordata; class Amphibia; order Caudata; family Salamandridae; genus Triturus; species Triturus cristatus. Next base: position 968,565,468 of record NC_140589.1, read on the forward strand.
ACGTTTGGGTGTAAACAGAGTTTAATGTTAATGGACTGGGTTATCAGACAATCAATGCTATTATTTCTGATTGTGTTTAGGCAGAAATCAGTAATGGATGGATAGGCTTGAATTAATCTGAACCACTGGTAATTTACTCAGAGCATTTTCTGTTCTATCCAACTATCCTATCGCATTCAAATGTACATATTATCTTAATTTGCTTGATGTAATGACAATGATATCGATTTAAATCTATTTCCTGTCCATTTAACAGTGTATAACCCCCTGTAAAATACTGACGCAATGAATTTATTTGTCGTCTTTTTATTTAACTCTACCGTGTCATCCTGTGGCCACTTCAGAGTGTCTTGTTACGTGTGGCTGTAAACAGAGTAAGTTAATGTGAATGGACTGGGTTGTCAGACTATCAATGCTATTATTTCTTTAAAGCAGAAAACAGTAATGCTTGAATCAATCTGAACCACTGGTTCAGAACTCAAACAGTTCACTTTCTATCATTATTTTAGCTACACCGCACCAAGCTGATCTACGTATCTGTGAGACTGTCAAGAAGCAAATCGTTCCTAACCCTAGAAACTCCCAAATTCAAATCCTCGTTAGGCTTGAAACAATTCTTCTTAGGTGCGGCTCCCAAATTCCAGAACTCCCTGCTACTTGACCTAAGATGCAGCCATGACATTCTGTAAATTAGGAAAAGCCTCAAGACGTTCCTGTTCAAGTCATTCCTCAGCAGCAGTAGCTCTTTGCTTTAGGTGACTCTCACAGAAGACAAGGTGCTGTGAAAAACCTTCTATTAAAGACAAGCATTTGCAATGCAATAGGTCTTGCATTTGCAGGAGTTAGAGCTCTTGGCGTTGAAAATGACAATATTTTTTTCCTTTTGTTTTCTTCCATGCAATGGAGTGATGATGTTTGCATAGCGCTATTCCTATGACCTTGCGGCACTGGAGAACCAGAAAATGGGAAATAGGTTATGATGGAGGGGAGACAAGAGTAATATGTTGGCTGAAAAAAAAATGATTTAGCTATGCAGCACATTAGCCTGGGTGCTGAAACATCTACTGTTCTTTAATATGGAGGGAAAGTAAGAGCCAAACAAGCCTTCCCCATTATCATTGCCAAACACCTTGGCGTGTAATGTATTTTGAAGATGACTTAGTGGTATATGAGCATCCAAAAAAACAAATTGTGTGTTCGCCAATATGACACAAGCAGCAATTATTTATTTATTGGCAAGTATGCACCCATCGGGTATTCAGAATGGGCACACCGAGGGCACCATAAGGAGACACATACTAACCCTTCATATGCAGGTGTCCCCACCGTGCTCCCGTAGACAATAGCACCTCCTGAGTACCCTTAGAAGAGAGCACCCCATGGGCACCCCCAGTGCACCCTTAAATGTGGCCTTGGGAGTGTACTCATTGTAAACGCCAGTTGTGGCCCTTCGCCAGGAGTGCTACCTGCTTTGGAGAATGGCCAGGCTGCTGCTGGGGTAAAGGGTCGCAGTAAAGTCCTTTAGAAGCGCCTGCAGACAGCTTCTCCTCAGTGGTTTCCATGTGCCCCCCTCGGCCCCCAATATCTTAGCATCGCCAGCCCTCTCTCCTGCTCCCTTGCTCTTGCAGCGCCTGAACAGTTCCACCCGGAAAAGTTTCTTGCACCACTTTACAGGAAGCCGTGCATCTTTGCGGCTGCTCTGTGTTTATTTTATCTTTTAAGCACAGAAACACACCGAACAAAAAGAAACAGACAGGCAGAAACAAACACAAACAGAAAAAGAATAGGTCTATAGAAGCACACACTGAAAGTAAAAACACTCATGCTGAAAGTTACCTAATGGTATGTGATAAGGTAAGAATGCCGAGGATGAAGAAATACATGGAGGCAAGTGCGGAACACCCATTCTGCTCAAAGGGCTTCAGCCCCCCCGTCATGTGTGTGAGTCTGGCTGAGACAGCTTCCCAGGGGCACACACACACACACAGTTTTTGCGCTGCTGATGGAGGAAAGCGGTGGAAGAGGCTGCAGGCGCTGTGTGGAAATAAAGGAAGGCATGCAGCCCTGCCTCTCCGAGGCTCAAAGATTTAAGATTTAAATTGAAAGTGCTTGCTGGCAGCCCGAGGAAGACATTTTAGGCTGCCTGCTCTGTTTGTGCCCTGCCTGCCTGGTAGGGGTTTCGCGGAAGTGGGGAGAGGTGGAAGAGGCTACAGATGCCGTGCGGAAAGAAAATAAGGTACATATGCTGTGTGACGAGCCGCAACGGGTGAGCAGCGGAAACTGCGCTGTAGCTGTTGAAGCAATGAATAAAAAACAAAACCCAAGCATTGGTGGAAAGTGATCATCCCACAGGATCAGGTGAACAAACAGCACAGGAAACAAAGCGGCCGGGCACATTAAACGTATGCATCCAGTGAACCATGCGCTAAAGCAAAAAAACAACAACAAAGTAGTCCATACATTAAAAGATACAGCCCTGCAGTGGAACTTAATTGTAGTTAGGCGGTGCTGCTTCTGGAATAAACAGAAGTATGTATCAAATCAACAGCCAATAAAAAGGCAGCTAAGTAGAGCAATGCCACAGTTAAACTAATGGCAAGAGGCAGGACAATTTTCCCGGCAATGGGTGGAGTTTCACCCAACATACAGATTACTTGATGTCTCGGAAAAACAGCACATGCACTGCCTAGGCGAGACCTAAAAAATAAATAATTAGTAGAGTGTAAAACAGCAGAATGGAATGCATCCAGTGTTGCAGAGTAAATCAAGCACGGCCATTATTCACCTGCATGCTTTATGTCTCACTCCATCATTATAAAAATCAATTAAAAAAACATTTATGCAAATTTCCAAAAAGCATATTAACATTCTTTGCCAACATTACTATAAATAAAAAATATGATTGTTAACTGTGCAGCATCCCCTTTCAATTCAGTTCAGTTTCCCTTTCTCTTCCTTAAAGCTTTTCATACAAACTCAAAAACCCTGAAGTAATTCATATATTCTCCCATTGTGCCCTACTATCTTCTCACTTGTCCTTAGTTACAATCTCTTGGCCAGTGTGCTCAATAATGTAATCTTAAAAGCAGCATATTTTGGTTATTTTAACATATCATGTACTCAATTTCTCCCAAACCACAATTGCAGATATTATTTATATTATCATTCTTCTTCCGTTTCTAGATGCCGTTCTCTTGAATGAGCCAATTTATTCCCAATCTAGTTACATAGTTTTTTGAGCTCGGGGAAAGTATTTATAAAAAATGGTACAAATTCTGTTTAGGATTACTATGACCTGCACAAATTCCTATTGCTTCATAAAACAGGGTCCTCTATTAGTGCTCTAGGTAACATTACGGATTCTCCAAGACCAACTTTTTACATTTCCTGTGCACAACAACTTTTTTTCAATCTGGAGTTGTATTTATAATATTAACATTTTGGTTCCGATTCCAACCCTGTAAAACCCGGGTACGAATGGTCGTACGGAGCATATTCTCCATACAACTCGTACCCGGGAAATCCACCGTACAAACCAGCAAGTACGATTCGTACAGAAATACCATTTCCGTACGATTCGTACAAAACACCGTACGGCTAAAAAATGCCTACTATTCTGATCCTGGACAGCGCGTACGTGACGTCCGTACGGTGTCAGGCAGCGTTTTACGGACCAGCAAGTACGATTCGTCCCTACATCATTCCGCACAGCAATTTTTGTACGGCAGCTAAAAAAACCCGGAAACCTGAGTCCGATGCGAAAAAGGAGCCCCGGTACGCGACGGACAGACATGAACCCCATCCTACGTGTCATCCCGGCCCTCCTAGCCTATGACCTGGTGCACCGAACCCGACGCACACGCCGCAGAAGGTTAGAACAACACCCATGGGTCAAGGGGGGGTGAGGGGCTGAGGAACTTCGATTTCTGATTGCGATCAAATCGACCCGCCATTTTGTGCTCCACCGCCATTTTGTGTTGCCATCACTCAGGCAGCACGGCGAACAAAGTCTATTCTGCTTTTTCTGCAGCCTGGTGTCGAAATACGCTTTCTGCCTCTATTTGCAAAGCTGGTGTTAGGACTGGCCGAGTACACTTATCCCTGTCTGGCTTTCCTAATCCCCGTCTCAACTATCTGTTGATTCACACTATTCTTTCCTGACTTTATCTTATCATCTGGCCTTCACTGTCTTCTGCTAGCATTCTCTCATTTCACAACTGTCCTCCAACACACACAAACGTATCACGCCACCTGCAAGTTAGTTACGAATCTGTTAATGAATTAGCTTGAGGAAGGGGTGACAAACCTAGTTGGAGGAGAGGTTTCTTCGAGTCATCTGACACTTTTGTTTTCCAATATTTCTCCTATTGGTTTTATCCTGTTTTCCAACTTTCCTTATTGGCTCTTTCTTGTGTGTTCTGGGAGTGCATTTGGTTAATGTATATACACCCTATATAGTATATAAACCTGTGCGCCACAGAGTGAAGTGGCAGTCTCCTGAGAACCTACTTTGTGTACTTCTGGGATAACTGTACTAGCTGCAGCTAAATAAATCTGATCTTCTAACGCCGACAGAGTGTCCCGTGTCTCTGTGTAGCTGGGCAGGAGAACTCCGGAGACTAGGGCGTACCCTGTGCCGCCAGGCCCAAAAGGTTCTGGTTCTTCAGGGCATGAAACATACCCCCTACCCAAATTAAAACATACAATATGAAGGACATACATTACCTCCAAGGTCTGGTCACTCCGGGGGGCGTGTCCACCAATCCCTGCGTACCGCAACCACGGAAGTGGGCATGTACGCGTACCCCTACGGCACCACTACAATGGTGGTACTGACCGTACCCACGCTCTGAGGGCGTGTGCATGGTACGTACCACGCGTACCCCAACGTCACCACTACAATGGTGGTATGGACCATACCCACGCTCTGAGAGCGTGTGTACGGTCCATACCACATGTACCCCTACGTCACCACTACAATGGTGGTACAGACCATACCCACGTCCTCAGAGCGTGGGTACGGTCCGTACCATGCGTACCCCTACGTCACCACTACAATGGCGGTACGGACCGTACCCACGCCCTCAGAGCGCGGGTATGGTCCGTACCACCATTGTTGTGGTGACGTAGGGGTACGCGTGGTACGGACCGTACACACGCCCTCAGAGCGTGGGTATGGTTTGTACCACGATTGTAGTGGTGACGTAGGGGTACGCGTGGTACGGACCGCACCCACGCTCTGAGGGCGTGGGTACGGACCGTACCACCATTGTAGTGGTGACATAAGGCTATGCGTGGTACGGACCGTACTCACGCCCTCAGAGCGTGGGTACGGTCCGTGCCACCATTGTAGTGGTGATGTAGGGGTACGCGTGGTACGGACCATACACACACCCTCAGAGCGTGGGTACAGTCCGTACCACCATTGTAGTGGTGACGTAGGGGTACGCGTGGTACGGACCGTACACACGCCCTCAGAGCATGGGTACGGTCCGTACCACCATTGTAGTGGTGACGTAGGGGTACGCGTGGTACGGACCATACCCAAGGTCTGAGGGCGTGTGTACGGTCCGTATCACCCGTACCCCAACGGCACCAGTACATTTTGGATACAAGGCGTACACACGCCACGAATGTTGGCTTACGGCCTGGTGCAGCATATTACCAGTATATTGAGGTGTGTGTATGCCCAGGACAGCAGTGTACTGCACCAAGGGGGCGGGTGGGTGGGTGGGTGGCTGCATAGGATTCCCAGCAGTGGACAGACATGTGAGGGGTGGGTGCAGAGGAATCCCAGCAGTGGACAGAGACATGGGGGTGGGTGCCTATCACTCCCAGCAGTGGACAGAGGCATGGGGTGGGTGCCTATCACTCCCAGCAGTGGACAGAGACATGGGTGTGGGTGCCTATCACTCCCAGCAGTGGACAGAGACATGGGGGTGGGTGCAGAGGAATACCAGCAGTGGACAGAAACATGGGTGTGGGTGCCTATCACTCCCAGCAGTGGACAGAGACATGGGTGTGGGTGCCTATCACTCCCAGTAGTGGACAGAGACATGGGGGTGTGGACATCATTATCAGACGACCACAACTCCATGGGTGTATGTACGCATCCCTAATTTTCAACTATGCTGATAGTGCCATAACAACACATCACTGACAGCAGTGTCCCACTCCCAGGAGGATGGATGTCTTTCTCCCACTGCATTACACACCACATGTAGGTGTAAGGACAAATGACACATGCATACCCACCCCTGGCAGATGCAGCACAATACACACACTGAGATCATGACACAAGACTGAATAGTCATTGCAATGCCTACTAAACTAAGCGAGCCAAAGAGAACACACACTGTCACGCACATCCCAGGACTGATAGGAATGTACAGGTGCTGGGACAGCCACCAAGATGTTGTCTCTCATGGAAGGAATAGGGTGGAGTTTCCACAGATACAATGCCCACAATTTTGAGTCAGGTGCCCAAATACCCTGCAGAACAAGTACCATATGTGTGCTAGGCTGGGATTACACACATGCATAGTGCTGAAAAGGGAGAATTTCGCCATGAAGGCATTTCAACATACTCAATACACAAATACAGTGACTAGCAAGGATGGCACAGACGATGCAGCCGGAGACATTGCTGAGCAGGCATGGCCATAGTTGAAGGGATCCGTCACCAACAAAGGAAATGTAGACATAGGTCAGCACAACAATTGTGCAACTCTCTGCAGGGAAGATGTCAGGTGCCACAGAGTAAGGAACACTCCTTGGTACAATGTCTCAAAACACAAATAACACACACGACCAAACATACTTTTCAGAGACCTTGTGATGGCATGCAGATTCCATGGTCCACCTCATGACCATCAGACTAGAACATTTCTTAGAAACATAACACATTACCACAACACCAACTCCTGGAGCATCAGCACCAACATCAATACCTGAAATGCAATAGTGTTCAAAGTAAAAAGAAAATGCTTTATTCAGCATAAAGCAAAATTTTGGAAATAACAATATATACAAAGGCCAATGGCCAGTCCAGAATAGAAGTCCTTGGGGGGACACATGGGCACGTGTCTCCCCTAGCTTGCTGCACAGTGGAACCCTCAGGTTCGTCAACCGGGGGGGGCATCATGTGAGGAAGGACCAGGCACCGCAGGGACAGGAGGTGTAAGGGTAGGTGTGGTGGGTGCAGGGCCGGACGCCTCCACCACAGGGGGTGGGGCAGCACCAAAGGTGGACGTGAGCTCAGTGCTGCACACTTCTGCCAGGTCGTCCAGAGTATCCCCTGCACCGGAAGAAGCCACAGGCACAAAGGAGGGGGCGTCCGAGGGATGGGGTGCAGCGCTTCTGGGGGAGGGGGTGGACATGGGGGGACTCAACTACCCTGCCCGTGGAGTCCCTTGCCCGCTTGCGGGGTGGTGACACAGTGGGGCTGAGGGCCAGCACAGACATGTAGCTTTCCTTGTCTGACTGTGTGGCAGGGGAGCCAAGGGGAGTGCTTTTGGAGGTCCTGGGTCGTGAGGCATGCGGACTCAGACTGTGGCTGCGTGTATGTCTGTGTGCCCCAGACCCAGTGGGTGTCCCTTTATCCCCCTGAGTGTGCGTGCCAGGAGGTGTGTGCTTGCCCTTACTTGGTGGTGTGCTGCCTGTGTCTGGTGGGGTGCGTGCTTGGGAATGTCTGGGTGTGCATGGGACAGGTATGGGAGTGGGAAGTGTGGATGGGGCTGGGGTGGGGGGGACGAAGTGCTGCAGGAGACTCACTGCTGCCGTCAGTGAAGAGTCCATGGACCGCAGCAACATCCATTGCTCAGACATCGTTGCTGACATGCCCTCCATGAACGACACCATCTGTGTCAGAAGTCTGGTGTGGCCATGGAGGACATTCAGCATCGATGTCTGCCCAACCTGCAACTGCCGCTGAATGTTCACAGACTCTGCAGCGAGGGCAGCAGGGGTGACAGGGGCAGGGGGTGCGGTGCCTGGCTCGAAGGAGACGTGGTGGTGCCCTGCACGGACAGAAGGGACCGGAGCAACTGGGAGGGCGGTGATGGGAATGGAGGAGGTGGGGACAGATGTTGGGCTGCTGCCAGGTGTTGTAGCAGCCTCCGCCTCCTCGATGAGGTCAGCTTTGGACCCGTCAGCGTCGTAGTTGGGCTCGCCACCAGACAGATCCTCCGACTGACTCCCCTCGCCCTCCGTGCCACTTGCTCCCGCAGACTCGCCAGCACTGGTGGCACCGGTGCTGGATCCCTCCTCCAGGTCCGTGCAGGTGTCTCCCTCGGTTTCCTCCGATGATGCTGTGGGCAAGGGGAAGATACAGAAAAAGAATCAGTCACCTGTATACATCTGACACATGAGTCCAAACAAAATAGGTCACAGTGCATATCAGGCAATGCATCATGAGTAACATCTAGATGACTCCGCACATATGCAAGCCCTGTACTCCCCAGTTGGTTGACCCACCATGCCACTTGGAAACAAGGAAAAATAGGACACACCAGCCAGTTTGAGAAATATACTGAGAAGCTAGTGTCTGGGAACAGTTGAGCACAGCAATACTATGAAGTCATGCCACCGCTTGTTTACCGGGAATAAAACAGTATTGGTGCACCGAAGGCTAAATACCAGACCTCAATGCTAAAGGTATCCCCACACTCAGGGACCTGTAAGTACTTTGGAAACCCAAACTAAATACATTTTGATCCCTTGGGAATCACACCACTTTACACAATCGGCATGTTTAGAATGTGTGAATGTGCCACTTTGTGAACAGAACACACATGTGCCTGTATAAAAGAAGTCTCACAAGGAGGTGCACACAAAACTACATTTACCCAGTCATTGTATAAGCTGCCAGCCTTATTCAAAGAAGTCACTGTTAGAAAGAAATGGTGTTTCAGAAAGTACATATACATGGGACCACGGCGGTCTGGATGACTAGACACTCGTAAGTTGGTATCACCAACAACCAAGGACTTACACAAATTCCACCACACTGTGGGAACATGGATATGTATAATCTGAAAAACAGTCTTATTCGAACTGTGCCTTTCTTTAATGCAAATTCCGCCGCGGCGCTGGGGGGGTGCGGGGTGAGCGCGGCGCCGCCATGCTCGTGACGGAACCACTCCGTCATGAGTCACGGGCGAGCTGTGCTCATGACGGAATGGTTCCATCACAACTCCGCCCACTCGTTAATTCGCCCGCCCAGGCGGGGAATCAGCGACGCGCTGTGGAGCGGTCGCAGCGGCCGCAGCATGACGGAACCACTCCGTCATGAGCACACGCCGCCCGTGGCTCATGATGGAGTGGTTCCGTCATGAGCACGCAAGGGGTTAAAATGTGCCAGCGTGTTCCCTGAAAGTGTAAAGGTGGTTTCTTGTGCACTTCCTTGGGAGACATCGGTCATGCAGGCACATTATTGTCCTTCACAACAAAACATCAAACTCAAGCATTGAAAACATGAAGACATGCTGACAAGTGTAGTGAGTGCCAAGGTACAATACTTTTTGACTAACAACTTGAATCATGCCACCTGTCACATGGCCATCCGTACCATGATGACACAGTTGGCAACACATCTGACCCACTGCCTGTCAGGTGGAGTGGCACACATGTCCAAACACAGGCTAATGCATAAGCTAATGGGCCTGCAATTGTGTTGGAATAAGGCATACCTGCAGTGAGGAGACACCCTCATGGCAAGCCAGAATGTCCAGACAGATGTCAGCACACAAAGACAAAACTACGTAGCATCTTGACCACACACTGGTGCCAAAAATGGATGAGCAGGAATCGTGTATTTAAACTATTGACACATGCTGCAAAGCACAAACATTAAACCCTGCACAACATGACTGGGTCACTGCATGTTGAGTGTCTGTCCAGACAATTATCACACACAGGTCAGACCTGGCAAGGAGACATAAGGTTTGGACATGTAGACCTCGCCCGCACAAACCCCCCATACCTGGGACAATGTGATTGAGACAGATCAAGAAGTGACACCTCTTAATCAGGGTTTACAAAAATGTGCATCAAGAATTCCCAAATGTACTCCACATCACTTCGTGAGGCTGCCAACACATATTTGTGACAAACAACCATCAACAGATAGTTGTGAATAGACACACAGGCACTGCCCCGTGTGAGTATGCACAAGCCAAATGGGGTCTCCCTGTACAGTGAACACATGTAGCACACTTTAGATAAATACAAATGAGGCCAGGGAACAATGCCACAGAGGCCAACCTATGCTGAACACACAGAGAATGGGCACAGTGTTGGATGACACACATGATCACGAGGCAAGGGTGTCTCAGAGGACTGTAGTGGGCACACTGCTCCATGGTCCAGGAATGATAACACTGTAACATGAGCAACCGTCCTGGCACTATGCATATCTCCCACTCATGCACATCATGTCTGAGGCCACAACATCGGTCATGCATGCTGCAAGTGTGTTCATTTGAAACCTCACACTCCTATGTTGAGACTCATCATCAGTGCCAAAAACTATGGACCCCCCAAATGACTGAACAGGACAGGGCACAGGCAAGGTACCAAGCCAACACATGTCACAGACCACCCCCACACATGATGCAGAAAGCAATGTGCACTTGGATTAACTGGCAGCCTAGAAGACCATGTGCAATAGTGATTACACACAGACCAGGGAACACATGTCAAGGAGGGGAAGGGAGGAATAACCGCACCGGTTGACTTGGGGGAACAGGATATGCACTGCACATATAAACCCTGGCAGTGTATCCAGGCGACTGAGCACTTCCAAAAGCTGGTGACACACAACAAACACACATATACCTACCCCCTCCTTGCTGCTTTCTCTCCTGGAACTGCCTATCCATGTCAGGGAAGATCACCGCCAGGACACGCTTCATCTGGTGGGTCAGGCTTCGGCGCCCGCCATGGGGGTGTGGCGGTGAGTGCCCCAGCTGGACCCGGGCGATCCTCCGGGTCCAACACCGGATGTCCTGCCACCGTTTTCGGACTTGGGCTAGGCACTGACTGCGACCCTCCGTCGATCTCACGGCCCTGACGGCCCGCTTCCAGATCTCCCCCTTCTCGTAGGCAGTTACCTGTGAGGATGACAAAGTGAGACAACATCACTACACCTGCTCCATGTCAGAGAGACACAAATTTGAACATCTTTGATATGTTGAACAGGGCATAGGATGCTGCCAAGGAATAGCATCTTTGTCAGATGGACATTGTCCTCTGTGGAAACCCCAATGCACTACATGGCCTTGAAAGTACACAGGTGGCATGAGGGTTGCGACACACTCCATGATCATGGCACACACTGTGCATCACAAGCAACACCAGGCTGATGGACAGCACCTCCAAGCAGTTACATGCCCCAGGCCGCTGACGCAACCTCAGCAGAGTACACAGACACACACAGGCACAGATCAATCACCTGGCATTGGCAACAGCAGATACAAACCTCACTCTGCACATGTGCCACTTGCCTGTGGGGTGTCACAGGTGTGGGACTAGCTCAGCAAGTCAGACACACAGCACGGCTTACTTCTCACATCGGATGGGTAGAGCTGTAGCCTCCTCCATGCAGCTGTGGTGCAACACTTCACATAGATACTCACCCACATGACAAGGAACATTCATACCCATCAATGTCCAGGGGCGACACATCACTTGGACACTCTCACCACAGCTCCACTCAACTCACACACATCTGTGGGTACAGTCACCTGTCACACCGGGGGGACCACTGAATCACCTCAGGACTATAGACCAAAAATGCCACAAAGGATTAGCCAGGCTGAATGTGTCATGCACTATGCAGTGAATGTCACAGTAAGCACAATGCAAGTGAATAGTGCACACATGAACTACATCATGCTCTGCATGAGAGACATAAGCCATTCCCCCCCTGGGACCCACTCTAAACAACATTGCATGTCTGTCACACCTGGACACAATGCCAGAAGTCACAAAAAAGGTATACAGTCAAAGGTAGTGGAGTCAGCACTCACCTGCTCCCCATGTCTCCCATACAGGCTGGGGTACTGTGGGAGGATGACATCCAGCAATGCCTCATTCTCCTCCTGGGTGAATGGCTGGGCGCGCTCCACAGACCTTGACATGGTGCCAGAGGAAGCACAGACAGCAGCAGTGTCGTCAACAGGAAAGTTGTGCAGGCAAGTGCCCTCTCATGGGTTCTGGCTGACTTAGATCTGTCTTGCTGAGGGGCATTCATTAGGAGGAATACATAGTGATTGGTCAGATTCATTCGCATCTTACGTTTACTCCAATCCCTTTCCACATACCCCAGTGACAGCATTAGCATCGTACAAATTTTGAGCATCATGTCAAGTCAACAACCACTTTGCAACAGTGTATTTTGTGGCCAACTGACTTTTCCAGGACACCTGATTGAAAAATTTGAACTGAAAACTCTGTATCCACGACAACCAGCATGCATTTAGTGCCTAATACTTGTCCCTTATGTGTCCCCTATGTAATTTTTGATTCCACACACAGGTACGGTGCGTTTCACACGTACCCTTACGGCACCAGTTGCACAGTGCGTTTGACATGTACGTGTACGCACTGGTAGTACACGTACGTGTACAACCTAAGTACACATATGTGTACTACCAGTGCGTACCCATACGTGTACTACCAGTGCGTACCTGTACGTGTAGGCACTGGTAGTACACATACGTGTGGGCACTGGTAGTACACGTACCCGTACGTGTACTACCAGTGTGTACCCGTACGTGTAGGCACTGGTAGTACACGTACCCATACGTGTACTACCAGTGCCTACACGTATGTGTACGCACTGGTAGTACACGTATGTGTAGGCACTGGTAGTACATGTATGTGTAGGCACTGGTAGTACACGTACCCATACGTGTACTACCAGTGCGTACACGTACGTGTAGGTACTGGTAGTACACGCACGGGTACGTGTGCTACCAGTGCCCACACGTATGTGTAGGCACTGGAAGTACACGTACGGGTACGTGTACTACCTGTGCCCACACGTTCATGTAGGCACTGGTAGTACACGTACGTGTACTACCAGTGCCTACACGTACGTATACGCACTGGTAGTACACATACATGGTAGGCACTGGTAGTACACGTACGTGTACTAAGGTAGTACACGTACGTGTGTACGGTCCGTACCATGCGTGCTCCTACAGCACCACTACTATAGTGATACGGACTGTACTTGTACGGTCCGTACCACGCGTACTCCTACGGCCCCACAACTCTAGTGATACGGACCGTACACACGGCCTCAGAGCGTGTGTACGGTGCGTTTCACACGCGTACACTGGTGATAGGATGCGCACAAGAAAGGAATGGAGGTCTCAGACTCACACAAGGATGTACATCAAGTCATTGTCATTGCAGTCCTACATGTGCAGGGCCTAGGTGTGTCAGGCAGTGATATTGCACATGTCTCCTCATGTATTTGCACAATTGATGTGTGATGACCTGTGTACACATGTCATGTGTGATGGGGCACTATGTGGCACACTTCCCCTTCACACTTTGCACATGTGTGCATGTAGTACAAACGTGTCAAGTACAGCATCACTGGTATGGCACAGTCACCTCCACCCGCAACTGTCCCCTGATGCCAGGGACAGGGACACTAACAACTGACATTTAATGACCAGCATGCCCGATGTGACTATGTCATGTGTGTGTCATGTGTTCCCATGAGCTTGCTGTTGGTGTTCCGTCAACTGCATCTGCTGTTGCTGCATCCAACATGTGTCTGTGTGTGTATGATGGGCATGGCACACATCTACGCACACCATGCCACATGTGGATTCCCACATAACGTGTGTCTGTATGCATCGGATATGATATTTAGACATGAGGACATATCTGCGTCGTCTCAATGTCTGTGTTTTCTGTTTTCACGTGCACCCCTTCATCGCAATGTGTGTGATCTGTACATTTGACATTCCATGTGACCTGTGCGTCTAGCTTGCCGTCAGGTGTCTGTGTGAGATGACATCCTTCAAATGCAGATATGTGGATGTATGTCACTCTTGTGATGTCTCTGGCTGTTTACTGGCCCACAGCTCGTTTCATGGCATGTCATGTAGACTTGCCAATCAACGGGTGTAGCTTGCTTTTCGTAGGAGTATCCCCTGGCTGGCATACGTGTCCTGGATGTATTGCACAGACCAGACTCTGTATTTAGCAGATGTGTATTAGCAGTTGAGCATGTGCTCAGTTCATTGACATTGATGTTGTTATGTTCTCACTCTTCGGTATTCATTCCAATTTTCTGCAGGGCACCACCTGTCCCCAGACCAATGCCAGACTTGGGTGCCATGAGGGAACGTGACTGCATACGACGTTACAGATTCATCCAACAATTGATTGAGGACTTGACTGCCAAGCTGGCACCACACCTCCAACCACGACACAGGTATCCTACTGCGCTGACCCCCAAGATGAAGGTGATGGCGGCCCTACATTTTTTTGCCACAGGTATGTTTCAATTCACCATAGCTGATGTTGGTGGCATGTCACAGACAATGTTCAGCCATGTCCTGCATGATGTTTTAGCAGCCATGTTGGAGCACCTGGATGAATTCATCCATTTTCCGACTCCTGAGGAGTTGACAGGTATCAAGGGTGATTTCTATGCCCTGGGAGGGATGCCCCATGTAATTGGGTCCATTGATGGGACACATGTGGCTTTAGTACCACCACAGGCACAGGAGGTAGCCTATTGCAACCGTAAACATTACCACTCTATAAATGCCCTTGTGGTGTGTCTTGCTAACATGCTGATTTCCCATGTCTGTGGATGTTTTCCAGGGTCAGCACACGATGCCTACATCATGAGGTGTAGCAGGGTGCCACAAATGATGCTGCGACTGCACAACGAACGAGCATGTCTTGTTGGTGGGTATACTCTGTTTGTCCTGTGTTCGAAAGGTGCATGCTTGCGCTTTGTGCTGCTAGTTAGTTAAGCGTGGAGCGCTTACAATTTCTATTTTAGATAGCGTTTATCATTTTTATGCTGTAAAACGTTTTTTGCTTTTGATATTGTGATAATTTCGCCCACACTCTTGCACTATAAATTGTGCCCTCACCGCATTTTGCGGAGTCTGTTGTCCTTGCTGGAAGCCCTTGTGCTCCTTCGCGTGGCGCTTGGCCGCCATCTCGGGGGTGGTGTTTTAGTAACTGTGCCATCTGCTCGAGCGCTCTAGCGCTTGCCAGGACTCCAGGTGAGCCGGTATTTAATGCTCACACGGGCCGCGAAGCGGTGACGCGCAGCGGTCGCGCCTGACTCTCGCCTGAGTCAAGCCAGAGTCTGCCCGTCTGCGCCCGTCAGCGCTAAGGAAGTGCGGGGTGCGGTAGACCCTTTGATCTTCATCATGGCTGCTTCCATCCTCAGGTATGGTAGAGCAGACTTATTGGCCTTACGTGAACAATTTACCATCTGTCCACATCCGCCGGTAGCACCGCTAAGGGGCCCTTATCGGTGCACCTGTTGCTGTTGGCACCTGCCTCCCCCGTCTCGCGTCCGCTCCATGCAAATTTCATCCCGGCAGATTAACGTGTCGGGGGTGAATACTGTCAGTATTTATAGCCTAAATGTCAGATCTCTGGTCAAACATCAGGCGGAGATCTTTGATATTGTCACCAATGACTCCCCTGATGTGTTTTTCATGACCGAGACATGGCTACAAGATGCTGACACTGCGATTTTAAACCTTGCCTTCCCCCCGGACTATACTGTGGCAACTCTTAACCGCGGTTCAAGAGGTGGTGGAATTGCAATGGCGGTGAAACGCCGCTTTCCTTGTGAATGGAAAGAACTAAATCTTCCAGGTTGCGAATGTGCTCGTTTTAGAATCTCTCTGTCCCATTGCTATAGCTTTTCAGGTCTTCTAATATATCGGCCTCCGGGCTGCGATGCTGCCTTTAGGGCTGCTCTCCCGGACGTCATTAGTATAGAAGCTCTTGGCTGTGCAAATTTCAATGTGATAGGTGACCTCAACCTGCACTTTGACTGTCCTTCCCAATCCTCCATTAAGAGCTGCCTAGCAGATCTAGAAGCCTTGCAGCTCATACAGAGAGTGACGTCCCCCTCCCACTCTGGTGGACACTTACTGGATCCGTTCTTTACCTCCTTAGAGGACATTACTTTATGCCAACCTGTTCAGTTGTCATGGACAGACCATATGCTGGTGAAGGCAGCTATCCCTGTGGTTGACTCTCTTTTTGTGGCACTGAATAAAACATCTTTTTCCCGCCAGTGGAGTAAATTAAAACTTGAAGACTTCTACCTTTTATTAGGAAAAACACCCCCACCTCTTCTCTCCGATGTTGACTGCGGGTATGATTCATTCTGTACTTGGATTGGCACGGCCTTGGACTCGCTTATTCCCTTTGTACGTTCCAAGTGCCGGACCAAGGCCCATAGCCCGTGGTATGATGAGACCTTGTCGTCTCTCAAGAGAGAGTGTAGGCATGCAGAAAGGCGATGGAGGAAAGACTATGATCCCGCGCTCAAAACCTGCTACCTCACTCTATCCAAGGCATATCACAGAGCGGTGTGTCGAACACGTGCCGCATTTTATGCGCAGGAGTTCCGGAATAGCCCTAATCCCTCCAAACTAATCTTTAAGGTCCTAAAGGACCTTATAACTAAGAGGGCCTCCGCGGCAGAAATCTGCACTGACTCTCACTGCGAGAGTCTGGCCTTGTTCTTTGTTCAAAAGGTGCAAGCAATCTACCACACCTTTCCAACTATTGTGCACCGCTCGGATTCATTTGATTGTCCTAAGATCAATGATAGGATCTTGGATTTTTTGGCCCCCCTATCTGAGGAGGGTTTTGATTTTTTGAGCCAAAAAATTAAATCTGGCTCCCCTGCAGACCCCCTCAAACCGGAGCTATTTATAAGCATGCAGGCCACATGTCGCGCACCCTTGCTTGCCCTTATTAATATGTCACTGGGTTCAGGGATTGTACCCACCAAGTGGAAGCAAGCGGTAGTTACCCCCATCCTAAAAAAGCCTACCCTTGACCCCACAAAACCTGAGAACTATCGCCCCATCACTCTGCTGCCGTGGGCTGCTAAAGTCATCGAAGCCCACGTGAATGGGATCCTGACCGACCATCTTGACAAAGCGAACATCTTGGATCCCACGCAAAATGGTTTTCGTAAAGGCCACAGCACGGAGACTGCCTTGCTATACATGGTTGAACATCTGCGCTCCGTGCTGGACACCGGACAAACAGCGGCACTCCTGTTGTTAGATCTGAGCGCCGCCTTTGATACGGTGTCCCACGAAATCCTGTTGCGGCGGTTAGAGGAAGCTGGGGTTAGGGGGCTGGCATTAGGCTGGTTCCGCTCCTTCCTGTCTAATAGATCTTTTCAGGTTGCGATACCACCCGGTAAATCCACCTCTCACCCGCTCACCTTGGGGGTCCCACAGGGTTCATCTCTGAGCCCCACTCTCTTCAATCTTTACGTGAGGCCGCTGGCTGCAGTAGTCAAAGGCTGGGGCATGACAATGGTGTCCTATGCGGATGATACGCAGCTGGCGGTCACACTAAGTGGGGACTCAGCCATGGACGCCCTCAATTTCTGTGAGGGGCTGCGCTCGGTGGCCAATTGGATGAACCAGAATTGTCTCCAGTTGAACACTAAGAAGACAGAGGTGATGGTGTTTGGGAAGCAACCTGGATGTTGGAATGACAGCTGGTGGCCCCCCGAGTTAGGAATGATCCCCTCTCCTGCTATGGAGTTAAAAAACCTTGGGGTCTGGCTGGACCCTTTACTTAGCTTCACTTGCCAGACTAAGAGGGTGGCTGCCTCTTGTTTTGGCATTATTAGGAGCATCAGGCCGGTGCTTAAATTCTTCGATGCCAGCACTAGACAGCTTGTGGTCCAGGCCTCGGTACTATCCAGGATAGATTATGCCAGTGCTCTGCTTGCAGGCACGAACAAGGCTGAACTTCTGCGGCTACAACGAGTGCAGAATGCCGCCGCAAGAGCGATAGTTGGGCTGCCCAAACGTTGCTCAGTGTCCGGAGCATTGCAAACACTCCATTGGTTGCCTGTGGCTCGGCGGATTGAGTTTAAGGTGCTTTGCCTGGCCTTTAAAATTTTGAAAGGCTTGGCTCCACCTATTCTCATGAACCTTCTGACTCCATACGTCCCATCTCGCTCTTTGAGATCGATGGGCCAGAATTTAGCTGTTGTTCCTCGCTTTTTGCTGAGCAGGATTGGAGGCCGCTCCTTCCGAGTAGTAGCCGCTAAGCTCTGGAACGCTCTCCCTATTGACATCCGTGCTTTGGAAGACTTAACCAGGTTCAGACGTGTCATCAAAACGTTTCTTTTTACTAAAATCAACTGACTCTGCTGCATTTTGTGATGTTGTGTTTACCTTTCTTGGCGCCAGGACGCCCCTTTGCTGGGGCAGCTGTGCGCGGTATAAAAACCATTAACATAACATAACATAACATAACATTTTGCGGTATCTTTGTATCTTACGGCATCTCCTGACCCACTTCTTTACATGATGTTTCCATGTAGGGGACTCTGGCTATCCCAACATGCCATGGCTGATGACGCCTCTCCGCAACCCAAGATCAGCTGCAGATCACCGTTCCAACAATGCACACGGGCAGACCAGGCGAGTGATTGAGAGGACGTTTGGCCTCCTGAAGAGCCGATTCCGGTGCCTTCACAAGACAGGCGGGTCCCTCCCATATGCACCGGCAAAGGTCTGCAAAATCTTTCTCGTGTGCTGCATGCTGCACAACATGGCAGTGGAGAAGGCAGTGCCACTCATCCTGGAGCAGGATGAGCAGGAACATCCACCCATGGAGGATGAAGGGCTTGGTCACGAGGCAAGTGAGGAGGAGGAGGAGGATATCCGGAGTCAGCTCATACGCAACTTCTTCTCATAATGGTGAGTCACTGGGTCTGAGTGTGCACGCTTTGAGCCTTGTGTGGCATGTGTTGCAATGTGTGTGTCCAGCGGACTGTATGCTAAGTAACTTAGATGTGTGTTCTGATGTGTCACTCGAGGAATGATGTAATTCCACACATTTTAGCAGAGACACTAAATTTTCAATTTGCATGGTGACAACATTATTCCTGTAGAGTAAATGACCATGTATGCGGATAACAATCTTTTAGCTGACTTCTTGTGTGTCTGTCATCCACAGGTTCTTGCGCATGTTGTCTGGTCGTGTCATCGTTGGCCTCCTGCTATTCCTCATGAGTATTGCAACGTGTGCTGATTCAGCTTTCCATGCACGGACATGGGGAAAAGTCATTTTGGGTAAGGATTGCAGCATGGCATTTTGGGGGTGGGACGTGTTTGGAATGTGTGGGGACTGCTCCTGTGCATGTTGTGTTACCATGCATACATGTCGACTCACCATGGGGCACATGACATGTAGCATGACTCCCATGAATTGATAGTCAACCTTTGTGACAGTCATCTGTAATGGTTTGTGGATTCGGATGAAGGCATCAATGTGTGTAAAACTTCCCTCAGAAACATATGGGATGCTACGGGTGGACACAGTGTGGGACATCCCCATAAGAGACTTAATGGGGAATTGCAGTCTCTCTGTGTGCAGCAGGGGGTGTTTGGCCCATCCCCTTAACTTGTGTGCCAGTTCATTTGGATTTTCAACATCTGTGTTGTGAAGGGGGTGTCCAGTGTAGGTCCCACATATTCAGCCAAATGACCTGTGAGTCTGTTCATATTGATGCATTTCCCTTAGTGTGAGCCTGAGTAATAAAGGTGTTACTCACCCTCCAAGGTGCCTCATCTCTGTCAATGCAGGTCTCTTGCCACTTTGCATGCGGCATCTCTGGCATAGTTGTCAAAGATTGTGCATATGAGTCTATGTGTAGTTTGGCAACATGCATGCAGTTCTTCATGGGTTAGAATCTCTATTGTGCATGAAGTCCATGGTTGTGTATGTATTTGGCCATGTTGGTCCCCACAATGGGCTGTCAACGCCTGCTGAGGGTGTGTCTCCTGTGCGCAGCTCGGCCTTCTGTTTCCTGATCCTGTGTCAGTCATCTTTGGTGATTGTGCATCCATTTTCTCTGGGTGTGCCATGGGTGACCGGACACTCCTTCCTTTACATACGCCTGTTGCAGTTGTCCTTTCTGACATCCTTGTCTTTGTGTGCTACCTTCGGCATAGTTTCCAGGACATGCCGCCTGCTGCTGCGGCCTCTGCAGCAAGGGCCCACAAAGTTGCCGGATTCGGCAACACACACACCTCAAAGATGCTCCTCCCTTCCTCCCTCCACCTATTCATTTGGCTGTCATCAGCTTGTCTGTTCCACTGTTGCGGCCACGCGGTGCCAAAGGCAGGACCGTCAGCGCATGCAACGTGCACATTGCACGAGCCTCATGTCCTTGCATGACCCACATCACACAGTCTGATGTTGCAGCCACCCTCCAAGCAATGTCCATCCGAAAATCAACTGCCTGCTCTCAGGCATACCCTAAGCGCACACACGACACCTTTGCATGCTGAGTGTGCAACTCCAACTGCCTACACAGCGCTGCCCCGCCTTCCAGGCCCTGTCACACCAACCAGGTCATGTCCCTATTACTCCACACCGGCTCCGTACACCAGCAAGGCAAGACGTCTGTCATCCAAAACCCCGTTGGGCCAACTCGGTGCATACAACCTTGCCCTGGCCACCATTCTTCACATCCACCGAACTCCAGCATGCAGGACATAGTTCTCCCACCTGGCCAAACATACCTGGGACTCCCTAACCGGGAACCTCGACATGAGCCATGACCTCTACGCCTTGATGATACTCTTCCAAATTGGTCTGTCCGCACAGTATTGCAAGCCCCCCCTCAGCAGCTTGAGGCCATCACGGGTGAGTATTGTGCTCCATGTCAGTATTGGATGATACATTGTGACCCATGTGTGTCCTGTACCGGACTCAGATCCCAGGGTATGGATGGCTGGAGTTAGTTCAACACTCAGGCATAGTTTGACATTTCCCCACACGTATGTTGTGGACTCATGCAAAATGACTGCAACATCTAATTAAAGAAATTTAGTTTAATTCTCGGTGGGGGGCGTGTTTTGTGGGATAAAATAGGTGCTATACAGTGTGCCTAGAATCCAAAGTTCACAGGATCCTTGGCATTTGAAGTCATCAGAGTCCAGACCACAGTGTTTGTCATCATTGGTCAGACTGTGACCAGCAAGTCCATGTGGCAGAGAATGTCAGTGAATGAGGTGCTGCTGTTGCGCATGAAGGCAAGGTGCCAGGCCAGGTGACCTGGGAGATGTGGATGGTCCGCTGCCTCTCACGGTCTTTTCCGTGGACGACCCACTTTCCTCGGGGGACCCTCAGATGCAGGCCTTGACGATGTTTGGGACGCTCCGTCGGACGAATCCTCCTCCTCCTCCCTCCCTGTGGCTGGTGGTGGTCTTCGCCTGGTGGCACAGGGAGGGTTGCCCATGTTGTCGGCGATCCGACGGAGTGAACGGCTTATGTCCGTTTGCACCACCAGGAGCTCAGCCAGTCTTGCCTCCATCCGTCCTTGGTGTTGTTGTTGACTGGCGTGTTGCTCGGCCTGCTGGTTCTCAATCTCTGTGAGGGTCTCCACTACCTGGCTGATGGCCCTGGTGTCACGCCGGTATGTGTCCAGGATGTGGCATATGTGTGACATACCGGTCCCTTCAGCTGGCTGGTCAGGTTCTCACCTCCACCTGCCTCCACTCCCACGACCCCTGCCCACATGAGCCTGGCCTGCCGTTGTGGGCACATCGGGTCTATAGGACCCCTGAGGGATGGCATTTGCGGGGTTGTCTGCCTCCTCCTGGGTGCCCGGAGAACCATGTCCCTCCAGGTCAGACTGGCTCAGTTGTTCAGTGCGGGTAGGGCTCCTGTGTGTCTCCTGGGAAGTGGCAGGAATGGGGGTGGTGGTTGGCACAGATGCACCTGAAGCAGGTGCTGCAGGGGCTTGGGCACCAGAGGGTCCAGGTGGGTTGGGGTTATCCACGGAGTGTTGAGAGTCGTCGCTGCCGGTGGGATGAGCTTCCTGCCGAGCCTGGGACTGTGATTCTTCCCCCCCATTGTTAGGGGGAGATCTATGACGTTGCCCTGTGTGTGAGAGAGAGGCAATGTTAATGCTGTTTCATGCGACATCCATGTTTAATACTTATTCAAGTTGGCACAGTTCCTCCAGGTAGTTGGATGTGCCTAGCATTCCTCCCAATGTTTACTTGTGGATGGGAATGTTGCGGGGGACAGATTGATATGTTCTCATGAGTGTTTGACATGTAGATTATTGGCTGTGATGCTTCTTTGGCTATGGATTGATCTTGTTGTGTCACATGTCCATTGTGAGAGTGGGTAAATCCATTGCCTGCCCCGGGGGTGTGTGCTTGTGTAATGGGTGTGTGTGACAGGGCCTGCTGTTGGGTGTAGTGTGATTTG
Source organism: Triturus cristatus (assembly GCF_964204655.1). Taxonomy (NCBI): domain Eukaryota; kingdom Metazoa; phylum Chordata; class Amphibia; order Caudata; family Salamandridae; genus Triturus; species Triturus cristatus. The sequence goes on from NC_140589.1 coordinate 968,587,965, forward strand.
GCATTGGGTCTCCCAGGTGATGTGTCTGTCCCCTCATGGAGCATGCTGGCATGACAGTGAGTGTGAGTTCCTGTCCTAGATATCTGAGCTTGTGGTGTTGGTGTTTGAGTTTACAGTGGTCACAGGAGGGCCTTGTGCTGCCTTCAGCAGGGCCAAGTGTCAGCTACCTTGTCAGTACTTAGCCAGTCCCTGTGCATTGAGCATGGTGCATGGGTATATACCTGGGCCATATGGGCTGAGGGCAATGATGTCTGCTTCTGAATTTGAACAATGTGTTTTTTAGCCCCACCCTCCCAGCATCACGGACATCCAGTCTTGTGTTTGTGATTCGTGTAGCCTGGGACATGGCCTTGCTTTGTGACTGGGGCATGCACATGTTAGTGGCATGAGCGTTGTTTTTGAGTGTGGTTGTGTCAGGTGAGGGCTTGGGGGTAGTTGCATGCATTTGGTGTAGTTGGGGTATGGATGGCATTACCCCCATGTTACATACGTTTTTTGTGTACTCACCAGGCTCTGCCACTCCTTGGACTCCGTGTACTCCCACCGGCAGAAGCAGGGCCCTCACCTTCTCCTCCCAGGGATGGTAATGTACCTGTCTGCGGGGCAGCCCACCTCCAGTGATGTTGCTCTGGGCGTAGTCCTCGTTCATTTTGCGCTTGACTGCCCTCCGTAGATCATACCACCTGGCTTGGCATTCATTCCTGGTCCTTCTGATGGGCGCAACAGCATTCACCCTATCGACGATCCTCTGCCACATGCGTGATTTTTCTGCTATGCTGGTCTGTCTGACCAATGTTCCAAAGAGCTGTGGCTCGACTCTGATGGCTTTGTTGACAAGGCTGTCCAGCTCCACGCTTGTGAACTTTGGATTCTTGTCTATGGGCATGGTGTGGGGTGTGGGTGTGGATGGTTGTGGGTGTGTGAGTGTGAATGTGATGGTGTGGGTCTGGATGTGAAGAGGGGGTCTGTGTGAAGGAGGTTGTGTGAAGGTGTGTAAGTTAAGGTGTATGGGTGCAGTTGTTTGTGTGTGGTGTCTGTCAGCAGTGGGTCTGTTGCAAAGGCTCATGGTTTGTGTGTGTGGGCCCTTTTTATTGGTCCATTTGTGGGTGTGGCTGGGTTTGAAATTTTGGTGGGTGTGTTATAAGAGGTGGTTGTGAGTTTGGGCCTCTGTTTGCCTGTTTGGATGTGCCAGGTCAGTCATTTAGATGTTTTTTCTACTGTAGACGTGTTTTGTGGTGTTGTGCCAGTCGAATTGACCCTCCATGTGGTGTTTTACAATGTCCTGGTTCTGTACGAGTCGTTTTCGCATATGTAAGGTGCGTATATACGCGATGTTGTTGTACAGTGCTCACATATGCAATGTTGTTGTATGGTTCGTACATACGCGATGCTGGGGTACGGTGTTGGGGTACGGTGCGTACATGTACGGGGTTGGGGTACGGTGCTGGGGTACGGTGCGTACATGTACGGGGCTGGGGTATGGTGCTGGGGTACGGTGCGTGCATGTACGGGGCAGGGGTATGGTGTTGGTGTACGGTGCTGGGGTACGGTGTGTCCAAGTATGGGGCTGGGGTACAGTGTTGGGGTACGGTGCTGGGATACGGTGCGTACAAGTACGGGGCTGGGGTACGGTGCTGGGGTACGGTGCGTACATGTATGGGGCTGGGGTACGGTGCTGGGGTACGGTGCGTACATTTTCGGGGCTGGGGTACGGTGCGTACATGTACGGGGCTGGGGTACGGTGTTGGTGTATGGTGCTGGGGTACGGTGCGTCCAAGTGCGGGGCTGGGGTACGGTGTTGGGATACGGTGCTGGGGTACGGTACGTACATGTACGGGGCTGGGGTATGGTGCTGGGGTATGGTGCATACATGTACGGGGCTGGGGTATGGTGCTGGGATATGGTGCGTACATGTACGGGGCTGGGGTACGGTGTTCGTGTACGGTGCTGGGGTATGGTGCGTACATGTACGGGGCTGGGGTATGGTGTTGGTGTACGGTGCTGGGGTACGGTGCGTCCAAGTACGGGGCTGGGGTACAGTGTCGGGGTACGGTGCTGGGGTACGGTGCGTACAAGTACGGGGCTGGGGTATGGTGCTGGGGTACGGCGCGTACACGTATGGGGCTGGGGTACAGTGCGGACATGGTGGGGGGGTACGGTGCTGACATACGTGGGTATGATGCTGACATATGCAGGGGGAGGGGGTGGCTGTGCGACTGGTATCCCGGGCACAAGTTTCCCTGGATACGAGTGGTACGGCGTTCGCTCTGTTCGGGGCGTTTTCCATGAACTTGTTTATTCTGAATGGCGGTACGGATCGTACTTGCGCGCTCGGACTTCAGATTTACGATTTGTACGTGAAACTGTCCAGCTCCCTCTCGTACACCTTTTCCCGAAGCGAATCGTATGTATTTTTCACTTACGAATCGTACTTCACCGGTTGTACAGGACTTGTACGATTCGTACGTAAAAAAATACGGATACGAGTCGTACGGTAATTTTTTTTAACGGATCGGAATCGGCACCTTTATGAATTAATGTGTAATAGCCACAGTAAGAAATGTGTGGGATTTTTATATCTGCTATGCATCGCTTCAATTGCTAATTTTTATTTTTGCCCTCTTTAGCTTTATTTGATCATTTATTTTGAAATGTTAGGACTGTTTTGTTTCAATTTCTTACTCTAAGTACTTTACAGAGTCACATTTTGCACTACTAATCTTGGAAGACCAATTCCACCTGATATGCTCTCAAACATTGGCATATATTTCATCTCATAAATAAAAAAAAAGATCGGAAGATCCTTAAGATCCGAGGAGAACCAACAGGGAGTTTTCTCATCATGTCTTCCTAACTCACAATATATGGCAAAGGACAGGCCTAAGCTCTCTCTTTTTTTTAAACTCTTTCCTTCTTGTGCTTAATTTTCATATATGTGCTGATTCCCAGTTGTTTTTGTTGGCGGGTGGATAAGAGATATATCTTTCCATGATTGGCTGCCAGATATCCAAACATCATTCAGAGAGAGCATTTAGGCTCAAAATTGGGCAAGGTTGTCTTGGGCTGCTATTGCCATCTGTGTCTGGCAAACATATAAACCATGCCACAACAACTTCACTACATTTGGTTACTAGGTCACCAAACTTTAAACAAATCTCCTGAAAAATGAGCTATTACATAATCAACATAAGCAGAGAACAGGACAAAGCGATACCAAAGGGGATGATGGACGGAGCGTTTGAGCAAATCAAACACTCACCCCCAGTCAACTGATTTGGGTTTAATCCATCATCATTCTTTAGCTCACTCCACAAAAGGACAAAAGCAGGTGATTGGCTTTCATCAGCTTTAAGTCACTCTTTTGTCAGGATCTGAATAGCCACATGTTAGACCTGGCATCTTTTGGCATGTTTCCCTTGTCTTTTTGCTTTCTGGCCTCACGGTTTTGACTCTTTTTTTGCTGGTTTATTGTCACTGCGCACTTTCTCACTGCTGTTCAGTGTTAAAATGCAAGTGTTCCTATTGTAAATTATATTATGGAGTGGTGTTTCCATGATTGGCAGATTTGATTTACTGGTAAGCCCATAGTACAGTACATTGAGAGTGCCAAGGCCTGTAAATCAAATGCTGCTAGTAGGCCTGTAGCACTAATTGTGCCACTCACACAAGCAGCCTTTCAAGGGGTTCTCAGACCTGCCACTGCAGAGTCTGCGCACATTCTTTGCTGCTATGTCTACTTGGCAAGCGCACCCACTTGCCAAGCCCTAACCTTACCTATTACAGCATGAGAGTCACCCCTAAGGTAGGCCCAAAGTGCCCCTATGGCAGGGTGCGGTGTATGTGAAAGGTAGGACATGTTCTGGTGTGTGTGACATATCCTGGTAGTGAAATACAGAGTATTTCTTTTTTTCACTATTGAATGGCTATTTGTCGCATAGGATAGAATGGGAGTTTACTTAGAACATCTTATAAGCATAACTTCCCATTGGGACAATATAGGAAGATGCAGTTTAGTATGCCTGAACTCAGAATATAAAGATGTATCTTTTAGTAAAGATGAGTTTTAGATTGTGTGTTTGAAAATACCACTTTTCGAAAGTAGGTATTTTCTTGCTTAGCCGTCCTGTGTGCCTCTGCTGGTTTGTGGATTGACTGGTATTGAAGTGACAGGGGCTGGGGGTGTGCATTCTCTGCAGACAGTCACTGGGGGACGAGGTGTGTTCTGCCTCTAATGGATGAGTCAGGTCTGGGCCGAATAGAACTGGCCTGCATTTAGAGTAGTGAGAGGAGATTTCCTTGCACCTGAATAGGCCTGGTCTGCCTTGGACAATTATTTCTCCACCTCCTGCTGGTGACCTGGGCCAGAGAGGACCAAACTGGTTCGGACTAAGCACAGACACTCTCTGCCTGAGAGAACAAAGAGAAATGGAGTATAAATATTGGGCCCAGAACTTTAGAACTCGCTTGGATCAAGGAACCGGCCAAGTAGAAGAGCTGGAAGAACTGCCGGGAAGAGTGCTGTCCCTTTGCTGTGATAAAGATGTGGCTTCTAGTCAATTCTGAACCAAGGAGTAAATGACTGGAGCTTATGAGTGCAACAGGCCTAGAAATCAGACTCAGATCAATAAACACTTAGCCTAACCTCTTGATTTGCTCCTGTCAACTGGGATGACATGCTTCCTTTAACCTCCTTCCTAAAGCAAATCAGTTAATCAAGTTACATAATTAGGAGCTTCCTCTTCACTGTGCCTGAGTCTGCAACTAAGATAAATACTGTCAGCTGCTCCCATCTCTAGCCCCGAAAAGTCTCTTTTAAATGTTAAACATTTTGGATTTAGGGCCTGATTCAGATCTTTGCAGATGGGTTACAACGGTGACGAAATATAAATCTTATTATATCCTATGGGATTTACATTTTAGGAGATGGGATAACAATCACCCTTGAAAATGAGTAACCCATCCACCAAGATCTAAATCAGGCCTTTAGTCCTAGATTCATAACTGATTAAGTATAGTTTTGCAATTGGTAAATAAATGACTGCTCCCATTACTTTTCCCAACATGGTAAATTAAAAACGCCTTATGCAAGATTTATCTAAGGATTGCGTTGCCCTTGCATCATGCTGCATGGCAGCCCCTCATCCTCCTGGACCTATCAGCAGCCCACAACCACATCTCCCACCACACACGGCCTCCAGACTCCATGACGCCAGCATCCAAAGAAAGGCCTTAGACTGGATACGATCTTCATCTCAGGTAGAACACAGAGAATAAGACTCTAACCCGTCCTCTCAGAACCGACAGAGATAAGATGTGGAGTACCCCAAAGATCCTCCCTCAGCCCCACACAACAGCTGCCTGAAGGTCAACTCAGAGAAAACGGAAGTACTCATCCTTGGCTCCACCCTGTCTTTATGAGGTGACACCTGGTGGCCCCCCACCCACACCGGACCATGCACTCAACATCGGCACCATACTCGATTCTTCACTCACCATGAACCGCCAGATGAACGCCGTATCCTCTTCATGCTTCAACACCCTCTGCATACTTTGCAAGATGTTCAAGTGGATCCCCCGACTCCAGGAAAACCATCAACCATGCACTCATCTCCAGCAGACTGGACTACGGCAACGCCCTCTATGCCGGAATCAACAAAAAACTCCTCCGCAAACTCCAGACCGTCCAGAAAACCGCAACCAGACTCATCCTCGATATCCCACGACACAACCACATCATCCAACACTGCTGCGACCTCCACTGGCTCCCTGTCGAAAGAAGAATAACCTGCCACTCAGCTCACACACACCCACAAAGCCCTCCACAGAACTGGACCCCCAATACCTCAACGACCGAATCTCCTCCCACGCCCCCAAGAGAAACCTCGCTCAGTCGACCCTGCCCTAGCCACCGTCCCACATTTCCACAGGATCAGAGCAGGTGGAAGATCCTTCTCCTACCTCACAGCCAAGACCTGAAGCGAACTCCCCCTTCACCTCCGACGGAGTCCCGCACTGCACCAATTAAGAATGGACCTCAAGATCTGGCTCTTCGAATGACCCCAATGAAGCTGTGCACCCCCAGCACCTTGAGACCCTCACGGGTGAGTAGCACACTTCACAAAGACTGATTGATTGATTGACTGACACAGGGTGTCACAAGAGCAATGCAATCCTTAAGTGAAGGTTACGAAGCAACGCAAGAACACCTTGCGTGCTCCTGTGTTGCTTTGTAAATATGGAGGAACACGAGGGTGCACAAGTCTCTGCCTTGCGTTACTCTGTTCTGGGTAGGTGTTCCATGGGTGAAAAGTGGGTGTTCCAATGCACCCAACCATGGATTTTGGCTGATTCCCAGTTTACCACTACTGGTATACATGGGAATGCATCAAAAAGCAATGCGCAACAAGGAGGAATATCTTTATTTCTTTTTCTTGTTTTCTATTTCTAAGTGTGCTGCATTCTGCAGCACACTTAGAAAGAGGTAAAGCTTCAGAGGGCTGGTTTTGTGCAGGACAGTGTCCTTTCCTGCACAAAAACAACCCTGTCTACAACGCAGTCACCCTTTCATCATGGCATATGGCATATTGATAAATATGGTGCATTCCTGCCCTCTCCCTTACACACAAGTAGTCTTGCTGTGTTGTGTTGCGTGAAACCTTGATAAATCCGGCCTGTTGTGCCTTCCTGAACCTCAAAGAGGGCCAGAGAGTTATGGGCTGCCAAAGCTGTTCTGAACATCTGAGGTACCAGTACTCACAATGGACTGATCCCATGGGGATCCCTTCCCATTTGCGATTGGGTTACCAGCTACTTGAAGTAGGTGGTAAAATGTGAATGATGCATGAAATCATTCACACATGCCACTGTAATTTAGTATTAGGAAGGGCTGCCCTAAACATGTCCTTTCCTAATACCGAATCGCAAATCGAATTTGTGATTCAGTAATAGGTTACCAAATCACAACTAGGGCTTTGTACATGTTAAAGGCTTTTTTGTGTTCGCAAATGGGCTGATTCTGTGAATTGACCATTTTGTGAAGGTAAAAAAGCTTTGTACATCTGGCTGATTATCAACAAATATGTTTGTACCTATACTTCTGCAGTACAGGAAGCTTTATCTAGACCGTTATTCCTAGTAGTCCAGGGGCAGGGCCGGACTGGCCGTCCTAGGCATCAGGTGTTTCACCGGGAGGCTGGAAGGGTGGGGGCCAGTTTTGCAGAGGTGCTGCAATATCAATCCTCAGTAACAAAAGCAGCAATCAAGCGTTTCCATACTCCCAGGTCCAGGGAGTGTATCCTCGGGCTGGTCCAAGTAAATTGCCTGGGTTGCTTTGTGTTTCCAGTCCAGCCCTGTTCAGTGTTTACTAGGGTTGGAAATAAACTGAGCTAAGAATGATGCTTTCATTTTTTAACTCAGGGTCAGTAAAAATCTTCCCATTCAGAAAATCCATCTATCACTCTTATCCCCCCTCTCCTTCAAGACATTCTACCTCCCTCAGAAACCCACACATACACACACCAGCATTCACGGGCGCACACACAAACATGCATGCCCAGACTATTTACTCCAACTCCACCTTGGCTCCCTATGTCAATTGGGCACAGCAGGTGGCCCGACAGTCTCGCTATGGTTCTGTTGGTTCCCTGGAAGTGGCAACAGTGTGGCAGTAGCGACTGCTGGAAGCGGTCATCCCAGCTAGTTCCGTGTCTGTAGCATGATTATTTGCAAGAGGGAGGGCTCCTACTTGAACTGTATCTCATTCAGGCAAACCTACAAGCTTCTTTTTATATACATATAGCATGCAGAAGGAAGGCGGTGGTTCAGTAACCCTACTTCTACATGGAGCGTGAATATGTAAGCAAATGATAAGCCAACCTGATAATATGATTTCACGTCCTTAACTTTCCTAATGAACTCCAATGAGTGGCAGCTGGATACTGAGAGTCATCATGTTCAGGAATCACGTCCATGCTCAATTATTGCAACACTATATGTGGAAGGCCTGTACCCCAGAGCTCTAACAACTGAGAAGACCTATTATCTTCCAGTCAACAGAATTTAACCCATAGTGTTTATTTATACACCACAGAGGCTATTGTTTGGAACTTCATGGGAAATCAAGGAACCCTTTTCTTTACTCAACAGGCATTACCTGAGAAGCACCTGAAAAAGTTCCATATCCCTTTATTGAAGAGCCTCGGGGAGGGGTATTTTGCCCCCTCTGTTTCACTGGCGTGACCTGTTCGAGTGAGTCAAATAGGAAACAAAAGAATATGAGAAATTGTTTAAACACTTTTCAGACATGACCTATATTTGTTATACATTTTTTTTAGATATGTGTACCCCATGATTAGCTTAAAGTGTTTGGTTTTAATGACTGCAACATATAAAAAATATTAATTTCTTTGAAGTTAAATTCCTCCCTGAGGAAGGATCTTTTTGGTATGTAATATACTGTGGAGGTATTCCGAGCATGTGATTACGATTAGCAGAATGAATTTGATTTACTTGAAACAATGGTAATAAATCACATTATAGAAATGAAGACTGAATCCTCAATTGATTGGGGATTGGTAAAGAATGTGAACAAAACAATATTAATCCCTGTCTAAAGTCTTATGAATTGCACCTTCCTGGTACAGTCAGTGCCAGTGAACATCGATTCAACTTTCCCTTTGTTGCTGGAGTATTCACATCCACTTATGGGAGTTGTGCACACCAGTGGTGTAACACAGGTCCCCGCAGCTTCTGCTGTGAGCGGGTTCCCAAGTTCCAGTACTCTGCCCAGAGAGCTCCTCAATGAGTCTGGAGAGGGCCCATCTACGTATCTTGCAGGGGGTCCCCTCAAGTTTCGTTACGCCTGTAGTGCACACAATTCCTAACAGCATGACTCTGCATACTAGTTTCTTAGTATTACCGGTCATGAATGTATAGAGCCTTTAACATTGTCAATTTGATTGATTAAGATTTCCTGTTGTGAGGATATTTGTCCTTTGTCTCATTGTTTCTTTAGTAGGAGGAGCCGAGAAGGCATACCACCATATACTGCTTAAAAAAGTGGTTTCAGAATTTTACGACCAAAATGCTCAAGAGGGCAGTTTCTATAGCATTAGAAAGTAGAATAATGAAACAGTAAGTAGGAGGCTTAGAATTAGAGGTGTTACTGTTGGAGTTGATACCAATATGTCTTGCCTTCTGTTTGATAATGAATTTCCTTTTCTTTTGTTTTTGTTTTGATTTGTGAAATTAAAACTTTGAACCAAATGTCCTGAGTCCAATGTAATTTGCCAGGATACATTTTTCCCATTCTAAAACTTTGTGAAAAGTAATGCTGGTTATGTATTGCGTTCAATTACATATTCATTTTGAATCCATGAGGTTTATTTTTCGTTGAAAGAAAATTTAAGTTTTTAATAAAGAATCTTGCCATTTTACTGTATTTTTAATGTGAAAGACAAGATATGTTTTGTGGGAGCTGGGGCTACTGTAAAAAGACTGGTCAGCATAGATTAAACATGGGTAATATTAAATTGTGTTGTTTAATTTTTTTGAAACATTGAGATACTTTTTTGAAGTATTAAGATCTTAGTAGAGGTAAATGATGTAAAAAAAATTGCATATGCTTTTTGTGAAGCAAGTGTCATTGGTATCTGGGGTGAATCAAGAGTCTTGGGGCATCATTGGGATGGTGGGCGGACTTTGTCCACCCGCCATCCTTTTGTAGAATGGGACCGCCCGCCATAGGTGCGGGGGTCCTGTCGGTGACATTAGGATGCGCCCGCCGCACTGGCTGGTGCAACCTGCATTCTTAACATTGCGGCGGGCGGTGCTCTCAGCACCGCCCGCCGCAATGCCAAAAAGGCATGTTGTGCAGTTCCATGCACACAGTGGCAGGCACTGTGCAGGGCCTGCCATGTTGTGCATGGAACTGCAGGGGGTACCATAGGTACCCCCCATGTGCACCCCCACCCCCCAGAATCCCTGGGGGCCCGCTATGGGCCCCCAATGGTGAGGACTGCCTGCCTTTCGCCGCCACGGAGAGGCAACACCCCACATGCATCATAATGTGGATGGCGGTGTCTACCAGCCACCGCCACCATATTAACTGCTTTTCCGCCCAGTAGGCAATCGGGTGGATTGCCTACCGGGCGGAAAACCGGCGGACGGTCTTTCCATCTGCCCATGGTAATGTGGTGGTGGAAATTTCAATGCGGGCGGTGGTTTTTGGCGGGCGGATCGCCACCGCCATGCGGGCAGTGGCGATCCGCCCGCTATCCTAATGACCCCCTTGGTGTGGAATGGGCTGAAAAACCAATGGAAAACCCATGTGGTTAATCTGCGGGTTGCCAAACTGTGAACAATTTGCTGGCACATGCATCAACCAAAAATCAACTCGCTAAAATACCGAATCGCAAAAATCACCCGTTAGCAAGTGGCAAAAAACGATTCCCAATGCATCAACACCAATAGCGAAAAAATAAAGAATTGCTAAATATTTGCCCGGTAAAATAAAGAATCGCAAAAAAAAGCAACATTAAAATAAAGATTCGCTAAATAAAAATTCTGAAATACCGAAATCACTATTAGCGCCTGGCATTAGCCAATCGCAAATAAAGAATCGCTAATGAATGCATCAAAAGTCGCAAATACCGAAAATTCCAAAATTTGCTATTTTGCATGTGCAGATTAAGGGGAATCAGAACCAGGAGGTAAAGTTGCAGGAAAAAAAAAATTACCTAAAAAAATCCCTAATGTGCCACAGATGCTAACAATCAGTAAGCCATACAAATAGGGCCAGGAGACCCTGTTTCCTTTCACAAAATGGCGGCCCTCTACGTGCTTGCAAGGAGGATGAGAATTAATGCAGCAGCACAGCGCAGGAGAAGGGTCCAGGAGAGAGTATTCAGAGTGCGCATGACATTGCTTGGCCGAAATGAGGATGAGGTCTACGACAAGTATCGTCTCAATCGTGCTATGATAATGGGCCTAATTGCAGACCTGGAACCACTACTGCAGCACCAGACACGTCGGACCAATGCTATTCCTGCGCACGTCCAGGTCCTATGCAGCCTGCACCTACTGGCGTCTGGAAGTTTTCAGGGGGTCATGGTGGTAGCGGGAGGCGTATCACAAAGCGCACTATCACGCTTCTTCCGCAAATTCATTGATGCCATGCTGACAATGATACATACCCACGTCAGCTTCCCCACAACCCCACAGCAGTTGGACCACACCAAACAGGCATTCTACCAGGTGGCCCACTTCCCCCATGTCATAGGATGCATTGACTGCACGCATGTCCCCATCTGTCCACCCTCAGCCAATGAGTACATCTTCCGTAACAGGAAATCCTACAACTCCATCAACGTGCAGGTCGTGTGCGATGCCAAGCACATCATCACGGACATTGTGGCACAATTTCCAGGGAGCACACACGACTCCTACATATTCAGACACATCCACAGGCGTCTACTCAATGGAGAATTCGGAGAGGGTCTCCTGCTTGGTACGTACACATACCTCTTCATAACATCAGCATCACACATGTATCATCATGACTGTCGCTAAGCCTTTGCTTCCATCCTGTAGGTGACAGTGCATACGCCCTCTGTGAATATATCCTCACCCACTACATCAATCCAGAAACACCACAGGAGCAACGCTACAACGCGGCCCACATAAGCACCAGAAATGTGATTGAGAGGACTTTTGGGATTCTGAAGAGTCGCTTCCGAATCTTACATAAGACTGGTGGTGCCTTGCAATATAAACCAGACACCTGCTGCAGGATTGTAGCAGTATGTGCCATGCTGCACAACATTGCAACCAGAAGGGGGATACCCATAGAGGTGGACAGGAATGATGACTACCGGGATGACCAACCACCCGCACAACACCGACAGGCACACGTTCCAAACACAGCTGAGGGCCAAAGGAGGCAGACATACATCACACAACATCATTTCTGACCCAGGTAAGATTGAGCCATGACGATTTTATTAGTGGTGCTACTGTTTAATTCACAGGAGCACTGATGTGTGTGATGTCACACAGAAATGCAAAGTAGAGTTCCCCCACACATTGTGGACAAAAACATGCCCGTTGTAGTCACAGGAGTTCAATAGTTAAACAAAAGTGGGCCATGGTTACCCCACCATGGTCAGGGATGCCGTACAGTATGACTAGTGGTGCTTGCCACGAACGCCCAGCCTCCTATCACGTGGCTCCTCCACCTCACCACGCCCTGTCCCTGTGGCTGCGGCTGTGGAGCAGCGCAAACTGCGCCTCCTGGTGCTGGTCTCCGTCACGGAGACGCTGCTTACACTTGAAGCAGCCTCACTGCCGTCCTCCCCTCCCAAGTTGCTGCCACTGAATGTTCCTGACTGCAAGTGTTCCACTGCAGTGGTCACCTGGCCTAAGGCCTTTGCCACGTCACCACAGTAATGGCCAAGGTCCACCTGCAGTGACACGGAGCGGCGGGACAACACAGCAGTGCTGTTGCAGAGCCTTGTGATGGCCCTGGTCGATGCTGTGGAACGGAGCAAGTTCTGTGTATGCCTCCGGCGCTCACTGTGTTGTCCTGCTCTGATGGCACGGGTGAGTTCTTGGAGGTCCTCACTGATTTTGTCATTGCCCTCTGCCACAACTGTGGTCATGTTCCGCACTGCGTCTGTCAGAGTGCACATGTGTTTCGCAAGACGCGACATGTTTAGGTTAATCGTCCCCATGTGTCTCCCCTGCAGACGCTGATCACGCAGCATCTGAGCCTCGATGCCACCATATATGTACCTTGCCTGGTCGGCTCCATCGGAAGTACTGCGCAGGGACCTGCGCCGCTGCGAGACTCGGCCACGTGCTGGTGGTGGTGCTGGCGGTGTGACACCTGTCGGACTTGGCCCAGTTGTGGTTGCAGGACTCGAGCATGCATCCATCACCTGCATGGAGGGGACTTGTGCCCTGCGTCTTGGTGGTTTTGTCGCAGTTGTCGCAGGTGGTGGTGGTGGTGGTGGTGGTGGTATTGTTGCTGGAGGAGGTGGGGATTGACCCTCCTGCGGAGTGTCGCCATCTGAATCATCCGGTGTTTCAGAGATAATGAGGCGCCCACTATCATCCGAATCGCCAGGAGATGCATCTGTGTGTGAAACAGTGCATGGTTAGTTTGTTTGGAACTACATCTGTTTCTAAATCGTCTTTAATGTCCTACTATGAATTACATTATTTGACTCTATGTTTTGCCAGTACTGCTGATCTCATTTATTTTAGCATTTATGACTATACTTGCACACTTGGCTGACATGACTACGACTCCCATGATGCAATACTGATGTGAGGGCATATGTGTTGTGCACTTCTGCCTGCACACTGTGATTGAGCTGGGGGGATGGGGATGGGTATACGATACGCAGAGTATGGGCGCAGGCATGCATCTTACCTTGTTCAGTGGTGGCTGCGCCGGAGGTGTCCATCTGCGTAACTCCCCCAACCGCCTCTGGCTCGATGGTCCCCTCGACTAGCTCCTCAAGGGCAGTGTTTACAGGCACTGTGGATGGCCCCTCTCCTGTGCCAGCTGCCTCCTTGACCCTTTCTGCAATCCTCTCCTTGGCCCTCTTCCTGAGGTCATACCACCTCTTCGTCAGTTCATCGATGCTGCGGGCGTCACTCCCACGGCATTCACCTTCTCCCTGTTGCGAAGCCAAATTCTTCTCTTCTCCGCCTCGGGCACCTTGAGGGACAGCTTACCGAGCAGCCTGTCATGCTTGCTGCTCACCCCCTCAATCAGGTGCTCCAGTTCCCTGTCAGAGAACTTTCTCTTCCTGGCAGTTTCAGCAGTGCCTGGTGCATCCTTGTCCATCCTGGTGAGGGTAGGGAGGATGGTTTGTGAGTGGGGATTCAGTAGCCTCAGCCTGTGTCCTGTGCCTCCTCCTGTGAGCTCCTCAGGCGAATGAATGAGGGTGGGCAGCCTGACTTCCTGGTAGTGATGTCATCAGGCCGCTCCCGGAGCGACCCGTTTTTTGCGAAATCGCTATTACCGAATTCGCTAATACCGATTTCGGTAATACCGAACTCGCTAAATGCTAATCGGTGTTTGCTCTACTCGCTAATGTGGATTCGGTAATTGATAGCGATTTTTAAGGAATCGCTTTAAATTACCAAATCTGTTCATGCATTCTGAAATGCGATTCCTTAATAACAAATCTTTATTTCTCGCTAATAAGGAATCGCTTTTCCGAATGTTGATGCATGTGCACCTTGGTAAACAATGTGATTATTTAAAAAGGGTTGATATGTTTACACTTGTCATATGCCTACTAAATGAAATATAAAACGACTCCTTGATGACCTCGTAAGTTAATGTTTCGAATCGTCACTCTCGAAGGGTTTTCCTCTGCCTGAGATTGAGGAGACTGGGTAGTGAACATGGCTTTCCAAATAGGGATAAACCTGGCACAAAATACGACTGAATACAAAGGGTTGTTTTGTATACAATTTGTTGTATGCCTATAAAATTATATATAACATTTCTTATTGGTATAGAATGTTATATACTGTTGGATCGACAACCGTTGATGATAATATACATGTGATAGATTGAAAGGCAAAGCATTTGTGTCATAAAGGGTTATATGTTGACATTCTACCCTATGTCCATCGCATCTTATGTAAAATGTGACATTAATTTAGTAAATACTTTGCATTTAGTAATCAAACTACTGTTATTGCTTGGGATACACGTCCCCATAGAAATAAATAAAATTATGCATGTTGGCTTTTAACTGTAGTTTTAGGGAATAAACAAATGTTTAAAAGCTATATGTTGTGTAATCATGATTAAATATGTCGATATGATGTAGGTTTTTTTCTAGTGTATTTTTGATTAAATGGATTTATTTCTATTAGCGATAAATTTGAGAAGGAGATTCTATAGATTTAAGCAAGATTAGTAAACATTCAATCATTGATATGTGTGGTATTTAAGTACCAGGAGAGAAACGATTTTAATATATATAGCTATGGTTTGCTTACTTCCAGCATCATATATGACCCTCAACAAGTTCTGAGGATGACCCTTTAAAATTACAGGAGTGAGACCGAAACGTCAATATGCTAGAGCTCTGTAGGGCAGATCTAACCTTTATTGAAAGTATTGTGTGGGAAATTTGAGAAGAATTATCCCCCAGGCAATGTGGGCTTTTCTTTGCTGTGGAGCTCAGCCATCATACTGTCCTTCTTGCTCTTCTTTTAAAGTTGTGATACTTTGTTATGTACATGTTTTAAAGGGAAGGGTTTGGTGTGGTTTTTAGATTGATCTTTGGTACACAGACAATACTTTGCGGATTAGAATTATATTTAAGAAAATTCACATATATATATATCCTGATTACCGCGTTTGCTGGCCTCGGTAATCCTCCGGACGTTCACAAAGCAGGTACACGAACCAAAATAAGGTGCAAATTCAATTTTTATTGCCAAAAGCGATGGCCATAACGTTTCTGCTCCTCAGAGCCTTGCTCACATATATATATATATATATATATTATCTACTGGCAGTCGCCAGTAGATAGTTATAGTTAGGACCGAGTTCCCATAGGAAATCTGAAAATTCTATTTTGAATAACTTTGGCGCCGGTTGACGAATCCTCGCGAAATTTTCAAAACTAATGGGGCGTTCCGCTCAGCTCCTACCCTGAAAGTCTCGGGGTGATTCGTCAAGCAGGGGCTGAGAAAAAAGGGGGGTCCCAAAACACGTTTTCCCCATGCATTTTCCCATAGGATCTTTAGTCGAAGGTACAGCCCGAACGGCTGAACAGAATTACTTGAAATTTGGCAAAGAGGTAGTCCTCAGGTCAGGCATGTGCCTTTTGCATATATGGTGTCAATCTGTTCAGTAGTTCCTGAGAAAATTGCAGTTAAAAGTACATAAATATCTAGATGCGCGCACCGTGCGCTCACGGTCCTCGCACGGTGCGCGCACCAAATGTGCACGAGCGTAATTCTGATTGGTGGTTAGATGTCATTCAACATTCGAATCGGTCGAAATCAGGAAGTGTCGGACGCCATTTTGTGTGTCGCAGTGAAAAAGAAAGGTGGAGAACGTGAAAAGGGGGCAGGGTAGAGAGTTCCTGAACCCCTAGCCTTTGTCAGGGGGTCCCTGAAGGACCCCGAAGGGTGAAAAAAACATTTTTTTTTTTTTTTTTAAACCGCGGGGTGCGCGCACCATGCACGCACGGTGAAAAACCCTTAAAAAAAAACCAACATTTTAAACTGTTTATAAGTTTATGGAAGATATTAACTATGCTGTTCAACTTTATCCAAATAAAATAAAAAAACCTGAGCCATTCCATATTACAGGATACAGTCAATCTATAACTATATATATAGGTAGTTTATTGTAAAATAAATATATAAAAAATATAATAATACATACATAAATTAGCATTTAAAAAAACCTTACAAATTCACTAAAAAAACCATAGGTTTCACACACGTTATAGTTAGAAATTAGCATTTAAAAAAGCTTGCAAATTCACTTAAAAAACCATAGGTTTCACACACGTTATAGTTAGGAATTAGCATTTAAAAAACCTTGCAAATTCACTGAAAAAACCATAGGTTTCACATATGTTATAGTTAGCTGGATGTTTCACTCGTAAAAAACCATTGAAATTCCCCCGTTATAGTTAGTTCAGCTAACTATAACTCGCGCGACCGCAATCCACTGCTGATGACGTCACATATTACATCACTCATGACATGGTCAGTGACATCACTCATGACATCACTGATGACATCTCAAATGACATCACTGATGACATCATCCAGTGAATATGTGTCTTTCTGAAAAATAAATATTTTTGATATATGTATATCTAAAGGTTAATGGAAGAATAAATGGGTAAATAACTGTCTAAATGGATGTTTTTTTTGGTAAAATTAATTGTATAACTGACTTATTAACAGTATCTTAGTGAATACAGTGATGTAATATGTGACGTCATCAGCAGTGGATTGCGGTCGCGCGAGTTATAGTTAGCTGAACTAACTATAACGGGGGAATTTCATTGTTTTTTTACGAGTGAAATGTCCAGCTAACTATAACATGTGTGAAACCTATGGTTTTTTCAGTGAATTTGCAAGGTTTTTTAAATGCTAATTCCTAACTATAACGTGTGTGAAACCTATGGTTTTTTAAGTTTTATATACATATATATCAGGAATCCTCGCCTGCTTGCGTCTCCTTTGTGGAGAAAGAATGAGAGTGGACCCAGATTCGGTGAATGAAGTGTTTATTCCGCACTCACACTAATTCCACCATAACGAGTTTTGGCGTTTACGGGCCTTGATCACTTGACAACACTTAATGGTTGGATCCCCCAATTTAAAGTGACAGTGCTCAATAACCAAAATGAAAGACATGAAAAATAGACTATCATCATATTCAATGCTTGCATGAATGCATTAATAATAACAGGTTTAAATACACTGATAAAACATCGTATTATGTACCATAAAAATGTCATATCACAAATTTAAAGTTCATGTTATATCTGATAGCCCATTGGAATATCGCTTCCTAACTTGATTTTTATATTTTCCACAATCCTTACATGATTGGCTATATAAAATAAAGTGGCAAGTGCTCCAATCCTCCCTGTAGTGCAAATCAACACAAAGTGCTTAGTGCTATAAATCTGATGTTCACAGCAGCATATATTGATGACATAATGTCATTATACCTCATCGATAATAAATAGATAAATCAATTTATATAAAGGGCGAGAAGGTGCAAATAACGCAAAGGGCTTGACGATAAATCTTATTCAAACAGTTGATTCCCACAAATGCAGATACAAATGTATAAATATATTAAATCATATATAAATATAGATATAAATACACTTCAACTGTCTAAAATTAGATAAAATTGTTCCAAATTTTGCTTAATAAAATTATATATTTATCCAAAGAAGATCAGAAATTGCATATTTCATCCATAAGGTTTAAGATAAAATCTGATCATCTAAAATACCACTATACATTATATCTCTAAAACTGGGAAAAGTTAAAGTCAAGTTGAACAATGTGCGATACCTTTAATGTCTTGATGATATCATCATAATAGAACCTGTCATATATGCACATGCTCTGTGTAACTATATGTACTCCCCGGAACAAGGAACTTCTAACAGTGTTAAAATTGTAATCCAGTCTCTTCCTACAAATATGTGTGCAGATCCTCACTTGTGTTGAGGCCCCTGGATGCTTTGTGTCTAACTCCGGTATGTATTGAGTTTCCAGACATCTGAGCTTAGCCTCCCGGTTGCCACCTCTTTTTTGCGGCGCTATCGCATCTATAACATAGTAGTTCAGATGTTTAAGACTACTGTTATTAAAAGAAAAATGTCCTCTGGGGGCGTTTTTAGACCTTACTTAACAGCAGTTCACCATACATAAAGTCATACCTCAAACATCAAACATCCATCATTCAGCCAAAGGGATCACTGTTCAGACCAATTATCAATGTATTGACACAGAAACCTACAGTTTGTACATTGGTATTATCAATTTATCCAAGATGAAAAAACATTTCACACAAAGAGACAACAATATCAATCACAATAAAACAAATATTAAAAACACAACACGAGAGTTAAAACAGACATTAAACTTTGTCATAAAGCACCATAACCAACACGATAAACTATACAAGTTGACCCTAATGTATTGTAATTCATCAACATTTAGGGTAACTTAAGAACGGTGGATTTATAGCAAACAAGCGTTGATGCGTTTCGAAGGTATAATCTGGTTGAACCTTCTTTTTCAAGACCACGGTTAACTGTACTCTCGTTGAATCAAAACCACTATAATGCACTACTTTTATGAGTGCAGAAATTATTTGGCCAATGTTGCGTTGGTCCAAATTCCGGTTTGAAAGAACCAAGAGCTAATTTGCACTTATATGCATTGCTCTATGATGGAGAATCTGCTATCAAATTGGCTGTATGGGTTCATAGACCAGTGGTAACTCACAGAGATGGAAATATCGAAGCACCGCCGGTTTCCTGTACGAGCCATGAAAAAAGCCATATAATAGTGCAGTAAGGACCCACAAGAGAAGGGGTAAACATTTTTTTTTTGTTACGGCTATCTCACTCCTGTGGAAGAAGGGAAACCGGTAGTAAGGCAAATCAAACCAGTTGACCTAAGGTGCCGACCAGTCTAGCGTATCCTGCAACTGGTAACTTCTCAGCAAACCTGCCACGTGGGACCTACTGGAGGTAACAAGAGGGGTAGTTGGCCCCAAGGATGTCCTTGGGGACCAACTACCCATCCTATTACCTCCAGTAAGTTCCACACAGCAGAATTTCTGAGTCATGATAGCAGGCCACGCCCCCTTTTTCCACCACCCTGCAAATGCACCTCCTGGCGTGCTCTTGTTTGGGGGACAAAGTCCCCTTTGTTGCTGAGGGTCCTTAGGGGCCAACAAGCCTACCTGTTACCTCCAGTAAGTTCCACACAGTGGGATTGCTGAGAGGAGGTAGCAGGCCACACCCCTTTCTACACCACTTTGCACATGTGCCTCCTGGTGCACTACTATTTGGGGGATTAAGTCCCCTTGCCCCTTGAGGGTCCCTGGGGGCCAACTAGCCCTCCTGTTACCTCTAGTAAGCCCCACACAGCTCTATTGCTTAGAGCTTGTCAGAGGCCATGCCCCCTTTCTCCACCACTCTGCAAATCTGCCTCCTGGTGTACTGCTGCTTGGGGGATGAAGTCCACTTTAGTCCTATGGCCCTGAGGAGGCAAGGGGACCTAATCGCCCCTCCAGCAGTGTGCCGAGATGCGCATTTGCAGAGTGGTGGAAAAAGGGCGTGGCCTCTGACCACATCTCAGCAATCCCACTGTGTTCCCCCTTCCGTTAATGCTTTTGGGCCCCGGGGACCCCATCACCCGGGGCATGACCCGTTTTGTTTTGTAATAATACTGGAGGGGGCCACGTGGAGCCCTCCTGAGGCCGATTTCCACCCCGGGGACCTCATCCCCTGGGGCTGGGCCTTTTCTTTTTTTTTTAAACAGTAGGGGGGTCATGCGGCCCCACTCCCCAGGCCGATTATGGCCCAGAGACCCCATGCCCCGGGCCTGGCTATTTAAAAAAAAAAAATTTAAGGAAGGGGGCCCCCCTTCCTGGTACATTTTTGGCCCCTGGCCCACCATCCCCCTGGGGGACCGCAGGGGGAACCTCAAGGCCCCTGCAGTCCCTGCCAGCTCCCAGCCCCCTGCGGGAGCTGGCAATGATTTTGGGCAGTGGGAGCTGCAAACATGCAATTCCCTCTACCCAAAAGCAATTCTGCTACACTTCATGGAAGTGAGAGCATTTTTCATGCTCTCGCTACCATGAAGCGATGCAGAGTTTGCTATGGCATGGCGGGAGCAGTGCTCCCATCAAGCCGTAGCAAACTGCAATGTCCCTGGGGTGGGCAGGGTCATGGAGGGCTCCTGCAGAGGGGCCACTTGGCCCCCCTCTCTTCTACATTTAGCCCTGAGATGGTGGTGGTTACCGGGGCTGGGGGTCTGCAAAGGACCTCTGCCTTTACTTAATTTAGGCCCTTAGAAGGTGGCAGTCCCTGGGGATGTGGGGGGCTGTGTGCCCCCCGTATTACAATAAATTATCCACGGGGAGGTTGCAGTTCCTGGCCACAGGGGCCCGTGCAGGCCTCCACATCTATTTTAATGATTGCCCTCGAGACCTGGCCCATCCGGGGGCTTAAAAAAACAAAGCGCGGGAGTCCACGATTCGTTTTTTTAAAAACATTTTCAGACAGATTCGCGAGTGATTCTCTTAATTTTTAACGTTTTTTTACCTTTTTTCTTGTGACACGGTTCAACCGAGTCACAAGATGGCTGCCAACGCATTATGGTTTGAAGTGTTGGCAGCCAATCAGATCACAGGCTGGAGATCGGGAGGGTTCACGAATCTTCCACGGCCATATTTGCATATCTGAGAAATGTTTACATTTCTCAGGAACTACTGAACGGATTTACACCATTTAACAACAAGAGTGCACTCTGGCCCAAGAGCTACCTTTCTGCCAAATATGGTGTAATTCCATTCAGCAGTTTGGACTGTAGCTGTGTCAACAGTTACTTACAAAATTACCATGGAGAAAAAGAGTTTTAGAACCCCCTTTTTCTCAGTCCAAGCTTGACGAATCATCCCGATACTTTCGACACAGCAGCTAAAGTGGGCCGTTAGTTTTGAACATTTCGTGACGATTCGTCCAACGGCACCAAAGATATTGGCAAAAGAAAAAAAGCTTTTTGAATAGAACAAGGTCCTAAGTATAACTACCTATTGGCGACCGCCAGTAGGAAATACATGTGTGTGTGTGTCTATATATATATATATATTTATATATATATATTACCTACTGGCGGTCGCCAGTAGGCAGTTATAGTTAGGGCCTAGTTTCCATAGGTTCCATAGGAAAAGCGTTTTTTCTTTTGCCAATCACTTTGGCGCTGTTTGACGAATCTTCGCGAATCCACCAAAAAATTAAAAAGAGTATGTATGTTAAAAAAATAAATAAGATTCTCTGTTGGGTTATAGGGTGGCTCTAAAAAGAGCCCATGTTTTCATTATGACTTTGTTGGAGCTACATGCAAGTGTGGATGCACAGCTTAAGGTTGTGGAGAAACACTCTGTTCCCTTCATCTGTGAAGAGAACTCCATCACTTCTGTAGATGTCATGCATACCAAAACGTACATTGTTGTTATAGATGGAGCCCATCCTATAGTCTCTGAGGTAGCAGAAACAGCTTCATTGACATTCTTCCTAGCTTTCTCAATCTGTGGACAGAATTGATTTGACATTTCTGTTTTAGGCATATATTATAGTATACAAAGACAGTTTGAGGCAAAAGCAACATCATTTGTGCAAAGGTATCCTTCATTAGGATTTCCAGACCTATCCTAGTCAACATGCCTAGGTCATTACCACCAGGTTATGGGGTTGAAGTTGTAAAAAGGTTTTAACAAAAGGCATCAATTGGTGCCACTTTAATCCTCTCTGTGCAATCCATTTAATATCCACATTTTGCAAACCAAGGTCTTTGTCAATACCTCTGAGTTCAGCATACTTTTTTAACAAAAAAACATAGCTGTGCCCTACAAGCCATACTGTAAACATCTTGAAGGGATGTCTGGAAGGAATGAAAAGATGTAGCTCAGGTAGTCAGTTGGTAGAATGAGAAGTATCTAAACTGGTGGAGAAGATGCTGTGTTTGAAAAAGTCGAAAAGTGATTGACTGTTCATTAAAATTGTGCACTCAAAAATAGGATG
The DNA here is from genome assembly GCF_964204655.1 of Triturus cristatus. Classification (NCBI taxonomy): domain Eukaryota; kingdom Metazoa; phylum Chordata; class Amphibia; order Caudata; family Salamandridae; genus Triturus; species Triturus cristatus. The sequence continues at coordinate 968,610,305 of NC_140589.1, forward strand.
CATGTTACTTTCTTGAAGAAGCATGTTTCTGATTGGTTATTAAAAAATGTTTGAAAAGTACAGTAGATAGAAAAAGGTAATATTTTGCAAAAGTCAACCATACCTGCTATTTGCATTTGTAAGCTACTGTGCTGAACTTGAAAATATGTTGAACTTGTGACCTGCCAGTACGGTTGAATGTTGCAGAAACGGTTACTATGGAAAATGGGATTAAGCAGAATGGGGGAAGGGTTAAAAGTTAACTCTGGATTTAAAATGTGTAATGGTAACTTATATATAAGTGATATGTTACTAAATTAAGTTTTTCTAAGTCAGTAGTATGTGTAAAAGTAGTCTGTTGTTAAAACGAAATACTAGTATTATTAGAAGTAGATTTTTGAACTACCGTAAGGGTTCGCGGCTCTGTCGCGACTCCAGAAAATTACAGAACCCGTTTGGGCACTTTTAGAAGACAGTTAAAAAGGGTTAACACGTTTAACCATTAGAAATATGTTTCACAATTTGAAATAATGTAGGAAGCAATGTGATTTTTGACTTATATTTATTTGTGTGCATGGAGGGAATGTTTGCCATTACTGGTTTTATGTTGTTGAGTGTGGTGCATTATATTTATTGTGTTGGAAAGAAAATCTTTTATGAGTTTCTGATGTTGCATATTCTGCAATACTATTTGAAAGGTGAGTTACAAATTGGTAAGTTGTGTTATGTATTATGTAGTAGTGCTTTACTGTTTTTAGTGATATTTTTAGATTTGAAAAGCTTTATTTTCAAAGTTTTGAAATTATTTGAGAAGTGTGATGTTTGAAATATGTTACGAAATGTACAGATGTGTATTGTAGTTTGTTTTATTGTACTAAAATGATGATTGAAATAGATGGGCATACTAATATGTGTACATTGGTAGATGGATTAGTGATTATGGTAGTTTGTATGAGTCTGTTGAAAGGTGCAGTTGAAGTATGCCACATAATTGTAGGTGTCTTTTTGAAAAAGGAAGTGCAGTCTGTCACGTTTTAAGGTCTGCATGGTCTTGTGACTGAGGTATGTGTCTACTTGCACATGTATTCTCATACATGTTATACATCTGAAGATGCTTGACATATAAAACACAGGTATATGTCTATTTGTATGTTTATTTTACATATGATACCACTAGCAAAAAGTAGAGACACATGCATGTATGCTTACAGGTATATGGTGATATTTACAACAGAGACAATACATGTAGAAGTAGACACATACCTCACTCACAAGAGCACGCAGAGTTATACATTTGACAAACTTCATTTCTCATTTCAAGCAGACACATAAAGTTATACAGCCTACTTGAAATGTACCTTTCCACAAACTCATAGCAAGTAGCCTAATCTCTAATTCTGTTGTCAACATGCCTTGAACCTCACTTTTCTGTTAAAGCTTCAGTTGTCACCAACTGATGAGAATCTTGGGACTAGCCAAATTTAAAACAGAAATCTGAACCATGTTTCTGTTTAAAGGTATGTGTTCTTGTGACAGATTTACTATTGTGTAAAGTACAGCATTCTAAATATTTACGTGTTATGGAGACATTTGCAACGTAATTGAAAGTATTTGCTTATTTATTGTTATGAATATAATATATAATTATTTCAAAAGTTTAAAATTATTTAACAACCTATTGAAATTATCTTTGTTTTTCAGGTATTTACATTTATTGGTAAAAAACTTTGAGAATGGGAAAAATAAAGATCAAAAGAGACGACAAGAAAAAAAACCTGTACTATTTAAAGGAAAGAGAGAAGAGGAAATTAGATGAAGTACAAAATGTTACGCTGAAGAAAAAGAGTTCTGCTAAGAGAACTAAAGAGTTTGTTAAAAGAGTTTTACAGAATGAAAGCAATTTGAAAATATTAAAAAGAGAAAGAAATGTTCAACACAAAATCAGAAGGAAAGGAAAAAAGGAGATGATGAAAGAAAATCATGTTATGGGAAAAGAATGCATGTTGAAAGAAGGCTGAAAGAACCTAAAGACATAAGGAAGAGAATGCATAAAAGTAGATTACTACAAAATGTATTGAAAGATTGTAAAAATATAAAAAAAGGGCAGCAGCTTAAAAGAAAAAGCAACAGATTGAAAGTGTAGAAGATAAAGCGTTTGAAATAAAAAGAACATTATTAATATTGAAGAGAATGAAAACATTGAATAAAACATTGCTGATTATGAAGGAGAAAAGCAAAAGAAAAAGACTGGTTAATAGAAGTAACTTTTGTAAAATTTTCACAGGTGAATGGAAGCACACTTCTAGTATTGAGCCTTTCTTTAATGTTTAATGTTCAACATAACACATTAGTACATACAGTTGATACTAGTTGTCGATGCTATGAGATGAAAGATGGTTCTCCGATTCCAAGAGAAGAAATTGTTCCTAGGAATGTAGAAGAAGTAATAGCTGACAAGTTCAAGGGAGGCGTATACAAGCTCCTCTATTTAAGTGGGATTGTAGCAGTATTTGCGCCATTTGACAGGAATCTATTGTTATGAATGTTTTTTACGACAATATGCAAAAAAAGTATTAAACAGAAGATTAAGATGTTACAAAGACTAGATCCATGTAAAATAAGAAAATATACTCATTTGCAAGGTCATTCTCTAGCTTGTCTTTCAAGAAAAGTCTGCCAAAGTACTTTTCATCATTTAAGAATGTTAGCTGTACACCACACTGAAATGCAGAAGTTGGTAAGGAGACTGTACTATGTAAAAACCCCTGTGTTATGTTTAAGTGAAATGAACACAGCTCTTTTGCATGGTTCTGCATCAGATTTGTAGAACGTTTGTGATGATATACAGTTTCGCTTTTTTGGATCAGAAGACGAATGAATTTAAAAAGTGAAATATAATATAATGATAAATGGCAGTAATTTGGTGTTCATTTGTTGGTAGAAGGTCAGTTTGAATTGGGTGCTGATCAAGTTATTAAAATATAAAACATTGTTACAACAAGAAAGAAAACAAAATGCCAGCTAGAGCAGTACATAACAACTTAGAGTTGGTACCTATTCCTTAGGAAGTGACTGATTAAAATACATATGAGTCTATTCCTATTCAATCTGTACACCCAATTCAGGCCATAGTTTGTATGGAGCCTAAAACAGGTAAGCTGCCACCAACAGATTTACAAAAAGGTCTGAAAGTAAGAGTTCTATACTTACCTTTAGATTTTAAGAAAAACATTGAAACTGTTGGTGTAGACAGAGTAGAAAATGAGCCTGTAGTTATTTTAGTAAATGGTGTACCAACAAAAAGTCAAAAAATCTGGCAAGAGTTTGTAGAAGATAGTAAACGTCAAAAGGCTACAGTATACCTGAGACACAATAACATTGATTATAAGAGTGTGAATGTGGACGAAGACGTGATATGCTTAGAAGATGAAAAAGTAATTTCAGATGGACAAATTGAAAAAGTGGACACATGCAGAACTGAACAAATTTATGAACATTATACAATACATTATACCATTCATCCTCTGCATTCAAAAGAAAAAATTCAAAACAGTATTGAGTTATTTCAAATGAAAAAAAGCAAAGGGAAGTCCCATGAGTGTATGGAAAAAAGTTTAGAAGCTTGTTGTTTTCCCCAGCTATTCCCTACTGGAGAAGGTGGACGATATGATGAACGAGATGTACAGATTCCATCTTCAGAATAGTGATCAACAAGAATATTTTGTGAAGATGCCAGATTTCTGCAGTGCATTCCATATATATTTCATCTTCTATATGAAAGCGATTTGTCTGCACTTTTGTATGCAGTGAATCACACATTAAAAACAGGACTTCATTTTCATCATGTTTCTGCAAAACAGTTCATGGACAAAGTTGAACAAAGAGATGAAAAAATAGAATCTCAGTTAAAATAATTTGATGGCGTGCCCACATGGTACCAATGAGTATTGGTATCGTAGTCATGGAAAAAATTAGGTACTCCTATATGGTTTGTAATACTTAGATGTGCTGAATATGCGTGGGAAGATTTACTTGACCCAGTCATTACTCTTGCAGTCATCCTATTACACAGGCAGCACCCATGCGCTGATCTAAGCACCCAGTTATTACCGTTGCAGTCATAAACTCACTCAGGCACTACACATGTGCTCATCCAATCACGCAGGCAGTACCCCTGCACTTATGCAATCACACAGGCAGTGCCCATGCACTCATACAATTACTTAGACATCCGCTTGCATGCAAGCATTCACTCAGGCACTATCCATGCACTCAACCATTCACTCAGGCACTACCTATGTACTCATCCAATGATGTAGGCATTACATTTGGACCCATGCTTCCGCTCAAGTACTTCCCATGCATTCATTCAATCACCCACACACTATTTCTGCACCGATGCAATCACCCAGGCTCTACCCACAGACTTATGCAATCACACAGGCACTACTCATGCAGTCATGCAATTACTCAAGCACTACTATTGCACTCAACCATTTACTGAGGCACTACCTGTGCACTGAACCATTCCCTTATGGACTAACCATACACTCATGAAAAGAGTCATGCACTACCCAAGCACTCATCCAATGACCCAGCATTACTCTTGCAGTCATCCTTTTACTCAGGCAGTACCCATGCACTGATCTAAGTGCCCAGTCAGTACCCTTGCTGTCACAAAGTTACTCAAGGACTACCAATGCACTCATCCATTCCATCAATGACTACCCATGCATTCATCCAATGGCCCAGACATTAGCCTTGCACTCCTACTTTCATTCAGGTAGTTCCCATGCACTCATACAATCACCCAAGTTCTACCCCCACAGTTACTCAATCAGCAAGACACAACCCATGTACTTTTGCAATCATTCTGGTATACTACTGTTGCACTCAACGAGTCAGTGAGGCAGTACACATGCACTCATCTATTCACTCAGGCACTACTAATGCAATCATCCAATGACCCAGTGATTACTCTTGCAGTCATTGTTTTACTCAGGCACTACCCACGCACTGATCTAAGCATCCAGTTATTACCTTTACTCTCAGACACTAGCCATGTACTCTTCCAATCACCCAGGCTGTACCCCTGCACTTATGTAATCACCCAGGCACTGCCTATTCATTCATGAAATCACTCAGGCACTACTTTTGCACCACTCAACCATTCACTCAGGCACTACACATGCACTCATCCAATTACTCTGGCATTACTCTTGCAGTCATACTTTTACTCAGGTAGTATTCATGCAGTGATCTTAGCACCCACTTGTTACCATTGCACTCATCCATTCACTCAGGCACAACCTAAGTACTTATCCAATGACCTAGGCATTACCTTTAGATCCATAATTCTACTCAAGTACTTCCCATGCACTCATCCAATCACTCACTCTATTGCTGTAGTCATGCAATTACCCAGGCACTACCCACACACTCACACAATCACCCAGGCACTACCTGTGCAGTCTTGCAATCACTCAGACACTACTGTTGCACTCAACCATTCACTCTGGCACTACCTGTGCACTCAGCCATTTTCTCAAGAACTACGTATGCACTCATGCAATGACTCATGCCCTACCCATGCAGTCATCCGATGACACAGGCATTACTCTTGCAGTGATTCATTTCCTCAGGCAGTACCCATGCACTGATCTAAGTACCTAGTCGTTACCCTTGCACTCACAAAGTCACTCAGGGACTACCCATGCACTCATCTATTCCATCAAGGACTACCAATGCACTCATCCAATGGCCCAGTTATTAGCCTTGCACTCATAAATTTACTCAGGTAGTTTCTATGCACTCATAGAATCACTCAAGTACTACCCCTACAATTATTCAATCAGCAAGACACAACCGATGTACTTTTGAAATCATTCTGTTATTACAGTTGCACTCAACAATTCAGTGAGACAGTACACATGCACTCATCTATTCACTCAGGCACCACCCATGCAGTCATCCAATGACCCAGGGATTCATATTGCAGTCATTCATTTACTGAGGCACTACCCATGCACTGATCTCAGCACCCACTTTACCTTTGCACTGAGGCACTAGCCATGTACTCTTCCAATCACCCAGGCTGTACCCCAGCACTTATATAATCACTCAGGCACTGACCATGCACTCATGAAATCACTCAGGCACTACTCTTGCACCACTCAAGCATTTACTCAGGTACTATCTGCACACTCTTCCATTCACTCAGGCACTGCCTATGCACTGATCCAATGATCCAGGCATTACCCCTGCACACATTCTTCTACATAGGCACTACCCATACACTCATCAGCTCACCCAGGCACTACTTCTCCAGTTTTGCAATCACCCTGGCACTACCCATGCACTCATGCAATCACCCAGGCACTACCCATGCACTCATGTAATCACTCAGGCACTACTCTTGCACTCAGCCATTCACTCAGGCAGTACCTGTGCACTCAGCCATTCCCTCAAGGACTACCCATGCACTCATGCAATGACTCATACATTACCCAAGCATTAATCCAATGACTCAGGCATTATTCTTGCAGTCATCCTTTTACTCGGGTAGTACACATGCACTGATCTAAGTACCCAGTCATTACCCTTGCACTCACTAAGTCACTCAGGCATTACCCATGCACTCATCCAATCACCCAGCAGTACCCCTGAACTTATGCAATCACTCAGGCACTACACATACACTCCTCCATTCACTAAGGCACTACTCTTGCACTCACCCATCTATTTATTTAATTTAATTTATTTATTTTATTTATTTAGAAAGGTTTTATATAGCGCTGGCTACACCAATGGGTATCAGAGCGCTTCACATAAGTTTGAAGATGATACAGTTGAAAAGTATTAGAAGAAATGCACATCTTGAAGTAAAAAATACAATAAAAAATGAAGTATTCAGACAAAATCAGTATAGGGAACATAATGAACATCAAATTTGTGTTGGTAAATAAGTGACGGCGGGACTTGATTGCAGACAAAGATATCATGAATATACATATTTACAGCAACAAGAGGTCAGCTCAGTGGTCAGGAAATATAGGGAGCAGGTTCGGTGTGAGAGGAGTCAAACTCTACTCATTTCCAATCACACAGACACTACATACACACTAATGCAATCAAACAGACACTATCCATTGACTCATGTATTCAACCGTACCTAAGAATTGTTACCAAGCCCTTTCATCGTTGGCTTTTAACTAGATTCCGTTTTAACTTAATCCATTTCTCCTTAGGTAATCTGCAAGGCTGGTGCAAACCAGTGGATATGGGCCCATGTCCGTGTGATAATTTTTCAGCACAGGACACAATGCATCTCACAATGTTTTGTGACTATTATAGTGAGATTCCTAGGAGGTTTTTAGTTCCTCTGTTAAGGGGAAAGGGTTTCTTACAGGTCAGACCTGCCTTGCTTTATCTTCAACTGCTTAACGATCCTTGGGAGATTTTTTACATTGCCTGTTTTCTAGTGGCAGTGGTTTGTCTTAATAAAAGAAATGAACCCTATGTTAAAATCTGTATGATCTTATAGCATATAGATAACCTCTGCTTTATTTTTCATGAATTTATTTTTAATTGTGTTTTAAGTTCTTTTGCATTAGAAAGTCGATCCTGCTGTATTAATTGCTTTAAAAAAAATCTCTTATATGTCTTATTGGGTTACATGATTTTATTATATTGTGCAATGTGTACTGTACTTTTATGATTTTAATTAATCGAATACAGTGATTTGACTGAATGACTGACATGTATTCATACAATATATAGCTTTTCTTTTTTAAACCAGAATATTTGGTTTCATACGAACCATTTTTTTCTTCTTTTTGAAAAACAATTTTATATTTCTTTGTGTTTTTATAACTATTTTGTAGTTTTTTGGGTGTTTTTTACATTTTGAATTTTAAAAATTAAACAAAAAACGAGTACTAAACAGTGTGCACACCTGCAGGAACATAAATGATGAGCATTTATAGTGTACAGCATTGTTTGAACAACTTGCTCACCCACACTCAAAACAGTTTTGCACTTTGGACATAACAGCAATTTTTGCAAAATCAGGCAGAGTTGGTGGTATGCTCTGCACCTTGTCACCAGTTTGGATATATGATGACTGTATCCCTTCTCCTTCATCAGCACTCTTCAGTCTTACCACTATGGCTCTGATGAGACGGTTTCCATACATCATCCCCAAATGTTTGTACATTAAGGACGTGCCGCAAGAATATTTGCATTCGGAGCCCTGAGACAGCATCTTCTGACATACCTTGCAAGTCACCTTTTGAGCATTTACTTTTTTTTCTTCCTTCTGGAATTGTAAAGAAATCCCTAAAAATGCTCTCCTTTTTTAGGTCGAGCCTAGCGGCAGCGCGTAAGCACTTCTCGCTCTGCGAGACTGCTGTATTAGAGTATAGGAGAGAAGCTGCGCCCACTGTCTGCACATATTTTTCATTGGCTTGTGTGATTGACTTATGTAAATTCTGCCTTTGGATTCGTTAATAGGCTTGTTGGTACCTCCTTGGTACAGCCTTGTCTTGATTTGTATCCTCCCATGGCTAGTAGCCCTTTTAGTTTAGTTGTTCCAAGGGACCTAATATTTAGTCTGTAAGCACTATTTACTTTATTGAGTTTCTCTTACTGCAGGCCGGACATTTGCTGCTTCAGCTGAAAACGCTTGTGTTTTTATAAGCAGCACGGCCTCCCCCGTTACACGGGTGTCTGCTTTCAATCACTTTTACCAGCATTATCTTGTGTCTGTTTCACCCCCGCCAAGTAAAATGGATTTAGAAATGATTAGCAAATTAAGTCATGTGAATTCCAGGTAGCACATAATCATGTGCTAATGGGATGAAGCTGACAACAGCACATCTGTGTTACAAGTCATCTGTACTAAAGCCACCTCACAGGTTGTTTTCAAAAGCTTACTTTACTAACACCTCCAACAATACCCCCACCACCAACCCCACCACCAATACCACCACCTCCACTACCATCACCAAAACCACCACCTCCACCACCAATACCACCACCCCCAATGCCACCACCACCAATACCATCATCACCAATCACCAATACCACCAATACCACTACCACCACCAATACCACCACCAAAACCACCACCAATACCACCACCACCACCAATACCAAAACCCTGCTAATACCACCATGACCAATACCATCACAATTACCACCAATACCAGTGTTGCAAAATATATATGTATTTCCATATAAATTCATTTGTATGCACTTCAAAAGATATCATGCTTAGATATAGCACATTAACATGAGGCCTGGAGCTCCAAGGGCTTCCTATCTGACCTTGACTGGACAAGCTTCAACAGCTAATCTGTACCCCCTTAGAGGTCACTTTGCTTGTCCTGGCTACATGATATTTCTTAATCTGGTTGTGCAAGTTGCTTACACAGTGTCGAGCCAGCCTTTCTGGTCTGCCCATATCCAGCTGTTTATAATTGGCATGTTGCAGATCTTTAACATCCATGTTAGCCATATTTGGCTTGTTGCCTTATTCTAGTTTTGCTGACATGGCATTACTAAATGTATATTGCACCCAGAAACCAGCCACTCTGGGAAGAAGCAGTCTGAGAGCCCCTAAGGCAGGAGACCTGACTTCTTCCTTGCTAATTAGCAATGATGCATGCATTTGGTACCAATAAATACATTTCGCTCTGTTTCTGAGCAAACCTGCTATGTCTGGTGAGTTTCAGTCATTTGCTCCTGGAAGGCTACCAGTATTTCCACATCAGAATGGTGTCAGAAGTGGGATATTGGAGGACTGTGATGTCGCCAGTTGGTAAGTGAGATGTAAGCTAAATAAGTAACTTGCCTTGCTGCAAGTGACTTTTCAGCCTTTCAAATGTGCATTTAACACATAGTATTAATAAAAGGGGCATTAACTGGCATTTAAAATAGACAGGGGACTGTAGAGAATGTTTAAAAAAATATTCTCTGTATCAATACACTAATTGATATGTAGCATACACTGCAGGAGAGCCTGGGTTAGAGAATAATGTATGTGTACCTACACATATAAGAAGTAGTGAAACAGGTGACTGATAAGTAACTAAGTTACTTTATGTCAATACATTTTGACAAATGGCTAGACCCTTGGGGGGTCTTACAAAATCCATTGCAGAAGAACCTGTGTTAGGATGGGGTATTGATTTTCCCCCAGAAAAAGAAACCCTCCCAGAATATAGCGAGTGGAGCTTCTGATTTGTGGGTTGCACCGGAACACAGTGAAATGATTTTGAATTATGCGTAGCTATGAAATGGATGAATGACTGCATTTGAATAGGGCATTGATCTTCAGTACTAGACCTCTATGTTTCCTTGAAACGTTTCTTTGATTTATATAAAAAATGGAGTGCATTAGTGCATGAGAGAAGGAAATTGGTTTTATAAGTGATGTCTCTGGCTGGTACATAACTGTTGATTTTCCTCTTTTTAACTTACTCTATCCACTACCTAACAACTGTTCCTTTGTAGGAGACCTTTTGTATTTATCTTTCAGGGTGTAAGTGCACATTGTGAGTAAAAAAACCACATTTCATGAGAGTTGATCTCAGAAGAAAATCATGGTAAGCCAACTAGAACATTGTTTAAAAGCTGGCAGGAGAAAAAAACGTTCAAAACAAATCATCACTAGATAGCCCTGCAGATAAAGGTAAGAATATGAATCATTAAATATATGTTAAGTAGCTACGCGCTACTATGGAAAGTAAAGCAGTAACAAAGTATAGATGTGTGAACATTCAAATATTATATTCTGACTATGGTAAAAATTAGAATTAAAACTCAAGGCAGAATTGCCTAGCATTCCATGTAAAAAGAGAATGGACTTTGCATACATTGTCCTGTGTTTCATAGAAGATATTTTGTGTTTGTTCCTGTACATTATTGATGTATTAAGGATTGTTTATGTTTTATGTACCACTTGTAAATGTTATCTCATAACAAATAAAGCGCTCTGAAACCTTTGCGTATAGCTAGACCTTTATAAAATTAAAAAATAATAATAATTGTAACATGGTAATGTTAAAACTAACTTTTCCTAGGAAAAGGCACTAAATAGGAAAAGAGTAGGCCTCACAGACAAAAAACGAATTTTCAAAGTAGCAGTAAAATGTGCATACAGGCCTAGAGTTTCGAAAAGGCTCCTGTGAAAAGTGTTACATCACTTTCCTTAGATACATGATATTAAATATTAAAAGCATTCACATTGTATGAGTAATTGGTGGCTTCTGTACGGGTAAAATGCTAAAATAAAAGCGTCCTCCCTTTTACCACACTGCAAACGATAGATTTTGAGTGGCTTGGAATGCCTGGGTTTTAATAGAATGAATTAACCTCAGTCCCAGCACCAGCTGCTGCCTTCTCTCCTGAAAAAGTGTAGAAGCTCACACCTGCCGGTCATAAAACACAGACAGATAAATAAGACAGGGCCTCCCCAGGCACAAGCTACAAGGATAGACAGTGTCAACTAGGTTTTAAATTAGCATCAAATAGCACATACAAGCATGTGCCTTAAAGACAAATAGTCTTGAAAGTTTGAAATATAAGTTGATTATTTTGGATAAAAGAAAAGGTATAAAAGTCAAGACTTCCTTTCCTGCTTTCTTTCCTAAAAGATTTATTTGTGGATCTCATAGTAAATAATTACTTATTTCTAAACTGTAAATAATTACTTATTTCTAAAGGGTGAAACAAACTTTCTATGTTTCATTAAAGTTTCTGTGCTTAGCTTCAAAATAAGTTTTGCAAGTGCTATAAATAAATGCTTTTAAATACAAAATGAAAGGAATGAGGCTTGCTTTTCATACAACCAAAAGGGTTAGTGATTGTTATTCAATAATGACTACATGTAGCAATTATTAAAAGTCATTGACCAAAACCGTTTTTTGCATTTTTATGATCTTTAAAATGTCTAATAACACCACTGTGAAAATTCAATAATATTTAGCAATGTAAATAATTACCATGTGCAAAGCGCGCATTAAGATTTCAATGCCTAAATGGTTAAATATGTTGTGCACCAAAATTAAAAGTGTGAATGTTAGTTTCTATAACAATGACAATATTTCTGTATCTTAGTGACAAACTCAAAATATGATTTCTAGTATGGCCTAATGGCTGCAGTCTCAAATACAATTAAACGTTATGCAAAAAGAGTAGCTCTAGAGACATGTGAATTACATCGCACGCCTTAATGCACAAAAGTTCTGGGAGCATTATGGCATTCTGAAAACTAAAATTGTGAGCCAGTTCTTTAGGTGCTAGAAGGCACACTGCACACTACACACTAATAAAAATAAGTATAAAAAACAGCAGAAGTTAGATCCTACCTTTCAAATAGGACGGCCCTCAGTCATGCTTCTGGAGAGATACTTTCAAATGTGATGGCCACATGGGGATAACTTTGCTCAGACAAGGGACAACAGGTTTAAGGGTCAGAGGCCAAGTTCTGTATCTAGCCCTAACTAGCACTGCGAAAGCAAAATGTCCACGCAGGGAGTTTTTGAGCATTTTTTTTATCTGAAGTTAGCCACTGTAGTAATAATGAAAATAGATAAAGGAGAGCTGTATTTGATTGAAGGGGAAGATATTCCTTTTCAGCAGATTTGCTTCTATTTTGGTATACAGCAAATAACACGTGTTAAGCAAACACACACTCCAGTGTCACTTGTTTTAAATAGGAAAAACATAGATATATAATACCTGCTTGTAATGTTGAAGAGTAGTTTAACAACTTAATTACTTTGTATTATTTAAATTTCCTGATTCTAACATTGTAGGATAAAACACTACAGGTAATTTACAAGTAAGATCATAGCATTTAAAAAATAGCTCATTTACGAGAATGGTAAAATAAACTTAGCTCTGATGATGCCTGAGGCTATCATGTGCCTAGGAAAATTAGGGTCAAATTAATGCTCAATTCATGTAAATGATATTCAGGATATCGTCATTAGTATTTTAACTACATTTATGAAATGGAAGAATTTACATAGTTGTTTCAACGAAATTAACCCTTCCTGGAACTAAATTGGACACCACAGATCTGTTTTAGGTAACATTAGCTAAAAGAAGTATTTCATATTTATTTTAGGACCAGATGGGGATATCACTGTTATCTTGAGAAGTAATACCAATGTAGGAGATATACAGGGTGAGGCTTATCCTACTGAGTAACATTATCGAGGGGCACAGCGTAGATACCAGAGAGTACATAAGAGTAGGGTATCAGTGTTATTGTTGCACAGTGTTTCAGGATGAAGGTATCAGATATGCCCAAGGAGAATGTCATGTTTCCACTAAGGTAGGAGATGTTTCCACTAAGATGGGAGATAAAGGGATACATTTCACAATTTTAATATACATGAAAATGGCCTCTCTGGAAACACATTTTTGAAGCGGTATATTTTTTGAATAAATGGAATTTACTCACAAATACCTAAGGCTAGGACAGAACAGGGCACTTACTGCTTGCAGCTTCACTGAGGATTCTCTGTTGTATGTACCCCATGTAGCGCACTTATGGATGTGTTGAGAGATGATGAATGATGCTGTTAGACTGCAGTTTCATAAATATGAAAGGGAAATGGCTGTACAGATCACTAACAATGAGGATCTAGAACTAGGGAACCCGGAGATTTGGAAAAATGCCCTCCCCATAAAGTGGTATTTAAAATTAATAAGTAAATAAACAAAAAACATACAAAAAAAACAACAAAAAAGTAGATGGTGAAAACATGCTGTCCCCATAAGGTGATTACCTAACGTTATGAACTTGTTGTTATGTTATGTTATGTTATGAAAGCTTATATAGCGCGCAGCTACCCGAAGGTGTCCCGGCGCTTGCTACAGTCCTCCTAAAGTTTAACCAGAGAGAGTTAGAACAACCATGTTTTCATTGCCTTCCTGAAAGTAAATACATCATTACAGTTTCTTAATCCAACAGGAAGTTTGTTCCAGGCCTTGGCTGCCCCAATGGAAAAGCTTCTGCCTCCCCATCTAACTCTCTTAGAGGTGGGCACAACAGTGAGATTGGCTCCAAATGAGCGTAGTGATCTTCCAGGCACATACCATTGAAATTGTCGCATCAAATGGAGAGGACCTATATCATGGAGCGCTCGAAAAACCAAACACAGGGATTTAAAAAGTATTTGTTTTTTTACTGGCAGCCAGTGTAGTTTTTTAATTGTACTTGAAATGGAAGCGAATTTTGGAATCCCAGTAAGCAACCTGGCTGCTGCGTTCTGGAGCATCTGAAGTTTTTGAACACTACGTTCATGAATGTTTAAGTAAAGGCTGTTGCAGTAATCAAGTCTTGACATAATCAGGGCCGAGACCACTGTCTGCTTGCAATCTGCTGGCAGCAGGGGCAAAACTTTCATCAAGGTCCTGAGAGTATACGAGGTGGCAGAGACCATGGTGTTTACTTGATCATGCATATCAAGATGTTCATCAAGCACCACCCCCAAATTCTTAACTTTCCTGGATGGTGCTGGGAGAGTACCCATGGCCGCAGGCCACCAACCAGGGGTCCAAAGATTAACATTATTCCCGAACCGAATCACTTCTGTTTTGCCAGCATTCAATTTTAAACAATTGTGCAGCATCCAATCTCCCACTGCCCCCATGCAATCGGAAATGGCTGTACAGATCACTAACAATGAGGTTCTAGAACTAGGGAACCAGGAGATTTGGAAAAATGCCCTCCCCATAAAGTGGTATTTAAAATAAATAAGTAAATAAACAAAAAACAAACAAAAAAAACAACAAAAAAGTAGATGGTGAAAACATGCTGTCCCCATAAGGTGATTACCTAACGTTATGAACTTGTGGTTCGCTTAGAGCCTGTTGTGCCTGACACTAGCACTATATTATTATTTATACCTGTAGAGGTATGGTATTTTTCTCTCCTCAGTGGGTTTTAGCATTAAAGTCCATAAACAGGGTGAAAGTCTCTTTGCCGTTGTGCTGGGATATCCAGTACACTTCGTTCACTGTGAGTCCCAATGTCAATGCGTAGGCAGTAAAGAGAGACGTAGACCACCTATGCCTGGAAGGTGGTAGCATCGTCTTGCAGTAGGCTGATGACCTCCTTGTGACATCTCAATCATTCGAGGCCTGTGAAAGCCTGTGAAAAAGACACTGTAGCTCTGCTGAACTACCTCCAGAAGAGAAGCCTCATTGTCACAATGCCAGTGCTGCCAAAAAGAGGTGACTTACTTGGGTTTTGTGATATTCCAAGGTACACGCTGCAAGCCACCTGACAGAATAAAATTATTTCAGGGTATTCAGCTCCTGCCCACTAAGAAAGGAATGATGTCCTTCCTGGGGATAATGAACTGCTGCCACCAATGGGTCCATGAATGCAGATGCTATGACTAATGAACTTGCAAACTGTTTCAAGAAATTGAAAGAGACATTGTGTACTGCGCCATTATGGGGACTGCCTGGCTACAAACTGACTTTCCATCTCTGTTTCAGAGCAAAATAACATTGTAAATGAAGTGGTGTTGCACATGGTGTGCTGACACAGCTGGAAAAGAAAGGTCTGTGGGACACAACTATATGACTATGTTTTTTGCAGTAATTGGGGGTCGCCAGCTGTGATGGTGGAGAGGACGGCTCTCATTGTGTTGGACTATACTTGTATTGTCTAGGTGCCACATTTGGTGGGGATGCATTTGGTACGGTTGTTGTTGTCTGGATCGACACAACATTTTTTGCTGGCAGGCACAAAGGTTATAATGGCACCATGTTGTCTAAAAAAATGGGGGTCCCAAAACGTGTTTTCCCCATGCAATTTTCCATAGGGACCTTTAGTCGCAGCTACAGCCCGAACTGCTGAATTGAATTACACCAAATTTGGCACAAAGGTAGACCTTGATTCAGAGTCGTGCCTTTGCTTAAATGGTGTAAATCCGTTCAGTAGTTCCTGAGAAAATCAAAAGTAAAATCACATATATATCTGGGCGGAGCCTAGCCACACATCTCATCGTGGGATCTGATTGGCTGTCAGCACTTCATCCAAGAAGTGTTGGCAGCCATCATGGAACAAATATACATGATAGCACCTCATTAAAAAGCATTGCAGTTAATAGAATGTTTTAAGACTTTAGTTACATTATAAATCATATGTTGATGGTACCATACTCATTTTAGGAATTGTGGTATGTTCTAAGGTGATTTTACCATGTGAAAAAGCCTTCTGCTTGGATATCATTTTGAGAGAAAACTATTTTCTCATGCTTTTCCAACAGAGGTTTGGAAGGTGATCTATAAACTAAACTGAGAGCATATTTTCAGTAAATTCACATTATCTTTCTCAGTCATGTGAGAATGAAGTCTGGCATTCTCAGTAAAACATGTACATCTAACAAGGGCAGAGACTGTCAGTTGATTCCTTTGTGTTCTACTGCAGATTCCCAGAGTGTTCCAAAAAAAAACTAGAGCGCTAACAGTCCTACTTATGATAAACTAATGGCACACCTGAAGCCATCTTGATTGGAATAAAGTGGTAACTCTTAAAACATTTAATTTAAAAAGGAACAAAATGAGGGGGTTCATTTTTCCCAAAAAAGTATGATTAGTGCTTTAGAAAGAAAAATTAGGGCACATTTTGAGTGACTTCTCAAATCCTCTTCTATTTCATTACAAAATTCTGACATGCAGACTGAAACATGCACTTTCAATACCAGCAGCAGTTTTCCCTGGTGAGCAGTAGCTTTACTACAGTGATCTAATGAGCAAAAATAGTGCTAACATTCTGAATTTATGGCAAATGTGTGACACATCTGAATGCCTTCTTGATGGTGGTCGAGTCACCTGGAGTTAGACCTACAACGGTTGCCCCTGAGGGGGGTGCGAAGCCCCTGCCAGGCCCCGGGGGGGCCAGATCACCCGCAGCCCACAATGAGGAAGTTGGAGGGTCCTCTAACTTAACCTACTGCGATCCCTCCGGAGAGGGGGGTGAGACCGGTAGTGCTTTGGAGGCACTCCTGAATACGATGAGGGAGGAGATTAGGTGCGGTTTTGCACAGTCCAAAAGCAACCAGATTGAGATCAGGGCGGTCTGCGAGACTCTTGAAAAGAAGGTGGATGGTCTTTGTGACAGAACAGACCATTTGGAAATCTCTGTAGGGCGCTTGGAATCAACTCTGGAGTCAGCAGAGACCAAGATCCAATCCCTGTTAAGGGAAGGTGACGTGATGAAGGAGAGAGTGGAATCTTTGGAAAATTACTCCAGAAGAAACAACCTCCGCCTACTAAAAATACCAGAAGGAAAGGAGGGTAGTGACATCAAAGCTTTTGTGGTGGCCCTATTAAAAAGCTCGTTCAATCTTGAGGAATCGGCAGAAAGTCTCGATAGGGATATTCAGAGGATCCACAGAGACCCTTTCCGCCTTAACCCCGGGAGAGTGAAGCCAAGAAAGATCTTGGTTAATTTTCTCACCTATTCCCTTAAGGAGAAAATCCTTAATCTAGCACTAAAAGCGAAGTCAGTGACGGCCACTGGCTTCTCTTTCGAGATCCGATCAGACCTGTCTAAAATCACCCTTGATAGACAGTGGGAGCTAGGCCAAAAAATGGACAAGTTTAGAGCGGCAGGGCAACCGTACAGATGAGATTTCCTGCTTTCCTGAGGGTGATGTATAACAACAAAATGCACAATATCCGATCCCCTCAGGAAGCAGATGAATTAATAGCTTCCATCAGTCCGCAGCACCCCTGATCTAGGGCTTTAGGTTTCCAAACATGGGGGAAGATGAGGAGGCAGGAGAAAGAAAAGAGCAGGAAAGAAAAAGAAAAAAGAAAATGAAAAAGAATCCTAAAATTTGCCCCAGTCTGATAGGGCTTTCATTTCATTCATTCCTAGGGGGGATGTAAGATTAGTTTAGAGTTAATAAAGTTAATGGCGGGTAGGCGGGTTAATGAAGGGAAAAAGGATAAAAAAAAAAAAAGGATAGAGCGAGGGGATAAAAAAAAAAAAAAAAAAAAAGGAATAAAAGAGAGAAGGAGAAGTGGAAAAATGATTTTTTTTTTTTTTTGCACATCGGGTGATAAGCACGTTAGTTAGGTAAGTTGGGGGGTAAGGGGTGAGGTCCCCTCCCATTATGTTTAGATCCCATTTCGTCACTACTTCAGTACTACATTGCCTACGTCCTTCTTACCATAGAGCTGACATGGAGGAACGTTGGTCCCTTGTTCCAACTAGCTCTTCGGGGGCTTAGGTATGGTCTTTCTCTGACGCAATCTGGCAAAACATCAAGCCAGTATCAATAA
The DNA here is from genome assembly GCF_964204655.1 of Triturus cristatus. NCBI lineage: Eukaryota > Metazoa > Chordata > Amphibia > Caudata > Salamandridae > Triturus > Triturus cristatus. The sequence continues at coordinate 968,628,605 of NC_140589.1, forward strand.
GGGAGGGTTTTCCAGGGGGTGGGAGGGTGGGTGGGGTAGGGGGGGTAGGGGGGGGAGAAACTCAAAAAGTCCTCTTAAGTTTGTCTCAGCATTTCTCATGATATATATTTCAGCCTTTATAGGTCTTCAGGTTGGGAGATGTCAGGTAGACTGTGCTAGAGAGTCGGGTTTAAAAGGTGGAAGGGCAGGATGGACAGGAATGGCTAATCCACCATGATTGGATTGCAGTTTATATCCTGGAATGTCAACGGCCTGCGGGTGAGAGCTAGAAGACACAGGATCTTACAATATTTAAAAGACTCTCCCGCGCAGATATTAGTCATCCAAGAGACCCACCTATTAAAACATGAGGTCAAGGACATGCTGAAAAACCTAAAATGGGTGGATAAATTCATATGTACGGATCACAACGCCAATATTCGGGGGATACTTATAATATTTAAAAAGCAGATGTGTGCCCAAATTATAGATCAGAAAGAAGATCTTAGTGGTAGATGGTTACTGGTAAAAGTGCTGTTGATGGGGCTAGTTTATACCCTGGTGGGGTATTATGGCCCGAATCATGATGACCCATCATTTTTGGATAAAATTCAGATCCACTTGATCTCATGTCAAGACCCCATTGTCTGGGTTGGTGACTTTAATATTGTCTTAAATCCTAAGCTGGACAAATCTGCTAACTCAAGAGCAATAACCACCCCTAAATCCAGGCGAACTCTTATATCTATTTTGTCGAATCTTGGGTTGGTGGACGAATGGAGGCAGAGAGAGGGTAATACTCCAGGGGTCTCTTACCATAACCACAAATATAAACATAAGTCAAGAATCGATTATGCTTTTTTCAGTTATAAGCTGAAGGATGACTTGAAGGATATAACATACATCCCCGCTCACCTCTCTGACCATTCTGCCATTGTTTTCACTCTGTCACACCATCAGCAGAGTAAGCAAAACTCCTGGTCCTTTGATCGGACGATTCTACTTGATGAAGAGGAAATCTGCTTCTTTGTGGCTGAGGCATGCATGTTTTTGGACATCAACATAAACTCAGCTTCAATAGTCACTGTATGGGAAGCACTGAAAGCTTTTCTAAGAGGCTGCATAACAAATAGAGCGTCTTATAGGTGTAAAGCTTATAGAAGTGCAGTCTCCAACATAGAGCAGGAACTCAGGCAGACAGAGTTAAACTTTGGGTTACTCTCGGTAGAGGAACAGGAAAAGCGGGCAGCGCTGAAGGCAAAGCTCGAAAACCTACTTCAGGACAGGGTGGCTAAGAGATGGGAGGCATCAAAGCTCTCACATTTTGAATATGGAGAGGCGGCCGGAAAAATCTTGGCCTGGAAAATAAAAACGGATCAGGCCAAGAAATATATCAAGGAAATAAAAATGGTTGGGGAAGCCAGGGTCAGATCCACTACCACAGAAATAGGGAACGCCTTCCAGGAGTTCTTTCAAAATATTTACAAGGAGGATATCGTCAATGATCATTTGGTTAGGGAGGCCAGGGATGTATGGTTAGACCAGGCCCATCTCGCTACCTTTTCGTCAGTCCAGCATGATCACTTGGAGTCCAAAATAACCGAGGCCGAAGTTAGTAAAACCATCAAACAACTGAAGCGAGCAAAAGCCGCAGGCCCGGATGGTATTCCAGGGGAGGTGTATAGTGCCTTGGGTTCAGTTATTGTTCCATCTTTGACTACCCTCTTCAATGCTATATTTTTAGACGGCATGGTCCCGCCAGAATCTTGGAATGAGGCCACTATTGTGTTGATCCCTAAACCTGGCAAGGACCCGGCCGACTGCGGGTCATACAGACCAATCTCACTCCTAAACAACGATTATAAGATCTTTGCGGCCATTCTTGCTGGAAGGTTGGGGAGTGAGATTGGTTCAGTAATCCATCAGGACCAGAAGGGATTTATAAGAGGGCGACAGTTAGCGGATCTTACCCATGACCTGGTCGGAGCAATAGATATTGCAACCTCATTCGGTCTTCCATTGGCCACCTTCACCCTGGACGCCACCAAAGCTTTCGATAGGGTCAACTGGCCCTACCTGGCCGCGGTGCTGAAAAGATTTAATTTAGGCGACAATTTTCGTCGTGCCATCTCGCTTCTTTACAACGACCCAAGGGCTAGACTTCTGGTTAACGGAGTTCTTACTGAACAATTTAAAATTTCGAGGGGTACCAGACAGGGTTGTCCGCTTTCCCCCCTCCTATTTAATATGTATATAGAACCCTTAGCTCAAATTTTGAGAGAGGATAACAACATTCCCTCTTTTGAGTTTGGAGGTTGGGTTAAGCGGATAGGACTCTATGCGGATGACATAATAATCTATACATCGGATCCTGTGAAGGCTCTCCCTGCTATTATCAAGAGAGCTAAGGAATTCGGGCAGTTTTCGGGATACGAAATCAACGAAGCAAAGACTGAGGTAATGACATGGAACACCCAAAATTCAGACCTGGCAGTTACTCCATCTATGCGCTACCTGGGAATTAGGATCACCCAGGAGTTAGGTAAAATTGCTTACACCAATTTGGAACGGGTTTCAAGAGAATGTCGTGCATTACTAAAAGCTTGGGTCTGTCTTCCATTGACAATTTTGGGGAGAATCAGTCTAATAAAAATGTCCATCCTTCCCAAGTACACCTTTATCTTTAATACCATCCCTCTTGCTTTTGACCAGAAACAAATTTATAAATGTCAACAAGACATAAACTCCTTCATTTGGAACTATAAAGCCACCAGACTAGCCTGGAAAAAACTGAGGAGGAGGAGGGAGAAGGGGGGGCTCACACTCCCAGATCTACAATACTATGCCTGGGCATTTCAATTATCGTACTCTAGAATGCTGCTGAAGGCTCCATCAACTGCATCAATTGGTAAAATGTTTAAGGCCATGCTGAATGGGGCTGATCTGCCACCTGACGGTTTTCTTTTTAAATTTGGAGACCGGAAATTCTTCAAGAAGGTGAGATTAAAGATCTTACTATCCTTGGCCAAGGTGTGGAAAGCGATCAGAGAAAGGCTGGGGTTGCCATATTATTCTCGGTTCGCTCCAATCTGGGACTCGCCGGGGCTTCCTCTGTGTCTGAGGGACAGTCTTGCAACACCTATTAGAGAGGCAGGGATTGAAAGGTGGGGCCAGCTGTTGGTGGAGGGGGGACTGGTGGGTTGGGAGGAGCTATATAAGAAGGTTGGCCCAACACTTTCCAGATTTAAATACATCCAGTTAGCCAGTTGGTCCCGGGAATTGATCAGGAAAAAGACACACTTGGGGAAGAGCTGCCACCTGGAAGAACAGTTGATAGAGAGGCAAGTGGGGGGCAAAGAAGTAGCCTTTTGGTATTGGGCCATTTTGGAGGAGGTGGACGGGGATTTCACTTTACCCGATGTACAGTGGGGAGGGCCCACGGGGATGCAGTGTGAGGATATTTGGATAAGATCTTTCACTCTCCTGTATAAACTGGTTAAGCCGGCCTGGCTGAGGCGGAATCACCTATTTACCCTCCATAGAGCTTACCTATCCCCGCAAAGGCTTTCTAAATACCAGCCCGGGAAATCATGTAACAAGTGTAATCTTCCTGCTGCCTCTGATGTACACATGTTTATGGATTGTCCATATATCAGTACCTTTTGGGAGGAAGTCAAGATCACGTTGGACTCTATCCTCAAGAAGAACACCCCTATTACTCTGCCGCTAATTATATTTGGGGTGGACGATAATACCACAGGCCAGGCAAAGTGCTTTCTGTTTTACGCAATTCTGCTGGCTAGACGGCAGATCTGTAAATTCTGGGTAGACCAGAAGGCACCATCTCACGCAGGTTGGCTAGAGTCTCTATATGACACATCAAAAATGGATATGGCCAGATCATGTCAACAACGCAACCTCTCCTTTTGGAATTTGTTGGTCCAGTGGAAATAAGTGGCTCCGTTGAGCCCCAGGGTTTTTTTTTTTTTTTCCCCGGGTCCGATGATTATGCCATCATACTCCAGGTGCCATGGTTGTCTCTTCGGAAGGACTTTCGAGCTTAAGATGGAGTTCTAAGGGGTTGTGAGCCCTCACATATTTCTCCCTTTCCTCCTACAACATCTTCCTCGAGAACGTCTCTCGCCGGTCTATACTTGTGTGATGTCAGGGTTTGGGATGTAATGGTATCTAGTTCCAGACGACATCTAAGGGGAGTGGCGTTTCTCATGGAGATTGTGGGGCAGGCTAATGAGGACCAAAAAAAATAAAAAAATGAGGGGGTTCATTTTGCCATCGAAAGTATGATTAGTGCTGCAGAAAGAAAAAATAGGGCACATTTTGAGTGACTTCTCAAATCCTCTTCTATTTCATAAAAAAATTCTGACATGCAGACTGAAACATGCACTTTCAATACCAGCAGCAGACTTCCCTGGTGGGCAGTAGCTTTACTACAGTGATCTAATGAGCAACTAGAGTGCTAACATTCTGAATTTATGGCAAATGAGTGAGTAGTAGAGAGTAGTAGAGTTGTAGAGAGTGAGTAGTAGAGAGAGGTAGAGAGTGAATAGTAGAGTAGTAGAGAGTGAGTGGTAGAGAGTAGTAGAGAGTAGTAGAGTGAGTAGTAGAGAGTAGTAGAGAGTGAGTAGTAGAGAGTGAATAGTAGAGAGTAGTAGAGAGTGAGTAGTAGAGAGTGAGTAATAGAGAGTGAGTAGTAGAGTGAGTAGAGAGTAGTAGAGAGTGAGTAGTAGAGAGTGAGTAGTAGAGAGTAGTAGAGAGTGAGTAGTAGAGAGAGAGTAGTAGAGAGTAGTAGAGAGTAGTAGATAGTGAGTAGTAGAGTAGTAGAGAGTAGTCAGTCAGTCAGTCAGTCAGTGTCAGTCAATCAGTGTCAGTCAGTGTCAGTCAATCAGTGTCAGTCAGTGTCAGTCAATCAGTGTAAGTCAGTGTCAGTCAGCCAGTTTCAGTCAATCAATGTCAGTCAGTGTCAGTCAATCAGTGTCAGTCAGTATCAAACAGTCAGTGTCAGTCAGTCAGTGTCAGTCAGTCAGTGTCAGTCAGTCAGTGTCAGCTAGAGCAGCTCTGCTGACCTGGTTCTGTGGCTCTAAAGCAGCTCTGCTGACCTGGTTCTCTCCCTCTAAAGCAGCTCTGCTGACCTGGTTTCTCTGGCTGTACAGCAGGTCTGCTGACCTGGTTCTCTGGCTCTAGAGCAGCTTTGCTGACCTAGTTCTTTGGCTACAGAGCAGCTCTGCTGATCTGGTTCTCTGGCTCTACAACAGCTCTGCTGACCTGGTTCTCTGGCTCTAAGCAGCTCTGCTGACACGGTTCTATGGCTCTAAAGCAGTTCTGCTGACATGGTTCTCTGGCTCTAGAGCAGCTCTGCTGACCTGGTTCTCTCCCTCTAGAGCAGCTCTGCTGACCTGGTTCTCTCCCTCTAAAGCAGCCCTACTGACCTGGTTTCTCTGGCTCTGCAGCAGCTCTGCTGACCTGGTTCTCTGGCTCTAGAGCAGCTCTGCTGACCTGGTTCTTAGGCTCAAGAGCAGCTCTGCAGACCTGGTTCTCTGGCTCTAGAGCAGCTCTGCTGACCTGGTTCTCTGGCTCTAAAGTAGCTCTGCTGACCTGGTTCTCTCCCCTCTAAACAGCTCTGCTGACCTGGTTCTCTGGCTCTAAAGCAGCTCTGATGACCTGGTTCTCTCCCCTCTAAACAGCTCTGCTGACCTGGTTCTCTGGCTCTAAAGCAGCTCTGCTGACCTGGTTCTCTCCCTCTAAAGCAGCCCTACTGACCTGGTTTCTCTGGCTCTGCAGCAGCTCTGCTGACCTGGTTCTCTGGCTCTAGAGCAGCTCTGCTGACCTGGTTCTTAGGCTCAAGAGCAGCTCTGCTGACCTGGTTCTATGGCTCTAAAGCAGCTCTGCTGACCTGGTTCTCTGGCTCTAAAGCAGCTCTGCTGACCTGGTTCTATGGCTCTAAAGCAGCTCTGCTGACCTGGTTCTCTGGCTCTAAAGCAGCTCTCCTGACCTGGTTCTCTGGCTCTAGAGCAGCTCTGCTGACCTGGTTCTCTGGCTCTAAAGCAGCTCTGCTGACCTGGTTCTCTCCCTCTAAACAGCTCTACTGTCCTGGTTCTCTGGCTTTAAAGCAGTTCTGCTGACCTGGTTCTCTGCCTCTAAAGCAGCTCTGCTGACCTGGTTCTATGGCTCTAAAGCAGCTCTGCTGACCTGGTTCTCTCCCTCTAAAGCAGCTCTGCTGACCTGGTTTCTCTGGCTCTACAGCAGCTCTGCTGACCTGGTTCTCGGCCTCTTGAGCAGCTCTGCTGACCTGGGTCTCTGGCTCTAGAGCAGCTCTGCTGACCTGGGTCTCTGGCTCTACAACGGCTCTACTGACCTGGTTTCTCTGGCTCTACAGTAGCTCTGCTGACCTGGTTCTCTGCACTCACGATGCACGCACCGACTTCGCGAAAATATATTTAAAAATAATATACGTTTAGTATAAGTACAAATATATTATTTTTATGAATATCTTAGATAATCTCTTGCCCTAATATGTATATTAAAGCCACATATATATCATTTTGGAACATAAATATTTTTTGCGGGAGTCGCACACCCAGTGCTCCCCAGCACGTATATGACATCATGCGGGACCCGCAACCGCGCAAGCATCTTGTACCGTAATGTGCATGTGTCACAAATTCGCAGGAGCAGTAGTCGCGGACTGGTCACATACCAAACGCGCACATCATGTAAAATTAAATCTATATGATGTAACTGAAAAACACGCAGCCATCGCTCACCGTAGGCGGATTCTTCATGACTTTTCTAAAATGGCGGCTAGAATGCGCGCACCCACCGTGATGTGTAAGGCTTTGAGTGTGGGACTCCGAAATTTTTTTTATTTAAAAAAAAAAATATATATATATAAATATATTAAAATAGAAAATGAAAACAAGAAAATCAATATTTCAGTTTGAATTTTTCATTATTTTTTTTTGCAACTTTCATAAAAATATATAACGTTATTTAATGAATAACATATTTATAAATAAACAGTTAAAAAACTGTAGAAAATCAGTACAAAAAAAGGTATAACTTCTATCACACTTAAAAATTTGCATTTAAAAAACCTTTGAAATTCACTGAAAAAAACATAGGTTTCAGAGATGTTATATTTAGAAATTAGCATTTAAAAAACCTAAGAAATTCACAGAAAAAACCATAGGTTTTAGGGGTGTTATAGTTAGCTGGCCATTTCACTCGTTTAAAACCATAGAAATGCCTCAGTTATAGTTAGTTCTGCTAACTATAACTCACGTGCCCGCAATGCACTGCTGATGATGTCGCATATTGCATCATTCATGACATCGTGCGTGACATCACTGATGACATCACTGATGACATCATCCAGTGAATGTGGTTTAGTTTGAAATTTAAATATGTATTATATATATATACCAATCTGTATTGAAGATTGAGTGGATATATAACTGTCTGGATGGAGGATTTAGTAGCTGTCTGACTGTCTGTTTAAGTGAGTAATTAAAAGTGTCTCACTTAATACATGGATTAGTAACTAAACTATATGAATGTGTGCATCACTGTCTCTGTTGTTGTATAACATGCTGCATCAGTTGGTCACTAACTACATGAGTGTGTATATTAGTTATTGATTAGTTGGGTGAGTATTTGTATGGGACACTGAGTTTGTGTGTGGTTGAATGGGGTATGTGTAACTCTATGCATAGATGAAGCTAACATGCTGCTCCCCATGTGGAAAAGCAATCTGCTTTGCTTCATTGAAGCGAGAGCAGGTTTCCCTGCTCTCGCTTCAATGAAGCAAAGCAGTTTTCAATGGCAGTGTACCTGGGGTGGGCACCCCGGGACACTGCAAGAGCCAGCCCTGGGGGGTGGCGGTCCCCAGGGCCTGTACAAGGCTCCAGGAGGGGGGCCGCGTGGCCCCCCTCCCACATTGTAAAGTTGCCCCGGGGGGTGGTGGTCCCCGGGGCTGGGGGGCCTGAGAGCCCCCCAACCCATTTTAAAGTTGCCCCAGGGCTGGCGGTCCCTAGCGGACCCATGGAGAGTGGCGTGCGCTCTGGCGAAGCAAGCCGGCTGTAGCAATCCTACTCGTAAGGCAACAATATACAGACTTGTGAATAAACAGAGATAAACATCTATTTGTACAGAGTCCCACATTTCCTGAGAGCGTGTATATTGTTGCCTTACGAGTAGGATATATATATATATATGTATATACATATCTATATATTACCTACTGGCAGTCGCCAGTAGGTAGTTATAGTTAGGACATGTTTTCCATAGGAAATCCACAACATTCTATTCCCAATAACTTTGGTGCCGGTTGATGAATCTTCGCGAAATTTTCCAAAGTTATGACCAGCTCTGGGGTGATTCGTCAAGCGGGGGCCGAGAAAAATGGGGGGTCCCAAAATGTGTTTTCCTCATGCAATTTTCCATAGAAACCTTTAGTCGCAGCTACAGCCCAAACAGAATTACACCAAATTTGGCAAAAAGGTAGCCCTTGGTTCAGAGTCGTGCCTTGTGGTTAAATGGTGTAAATCCGTTCAGTAGTTCCTGAGAAAATCAAAAGTAAACTCACATATATATCTAAGGGTGCGGTGGATCCACGCACCCTGAGCGCACCCTGAGCGCACCCTCCCGATCACGAGCTGCATGTTAATTGGGTGTCAACTGGCTGTCAACACTCCAAACCAGGAAGTGTTGGCAGCCATTTTGTGCCTCGGTAGAACGGAGGCAGAAGAAATCCTTGAAAAAAGTAGGCAAAACGCAAAAAGAGGGCAGGGTAGAAACACCCTGACCCCCTAGGTCTTCTTCGGGGGTCCCACAAGGACCCCCTGGGCCCCAATAGTTTTTTTTTTAATGAGAAGGTCCGCTCAGGGTGCGCAGTCCCTGCCGATTAAAAATAAAAAAAATGAAGCGCGGGCTCCCGCGTTTCGTTGGTAATTAGCCCCCGGGGGGCCAAGTCCCTGGGGAAATATTATTATATGAATTGGGGGCCCAGAGGGGCCCCCCAGCCCCTGGGACCGCCACCCCCGGGGGTTTATAAAATTATGTATGGGGGCTCACAGCCCCCTAGCCCCAGGGACCTCCACCCCCAGGGGCTTCAATATTAATGGGTGGGGGCTCAAAGGCCCCCCAAAGCCCCGGGGACTGCCACCCCCTGGGGCTACTTTAGAATATATGCAGGGGGTTCACAGCCCTCCCGCAGCCCCGGGGACCGCCACCCCGGGCTTTAAAAAAAAATTACACCTGTGTGGGGTGGGGGGGGGGGAACTTGAGCCCCCCCACATGCCCCGGGGACCACCACCTCCCCGGGGCATTAAGTATTCTAATTAGGGGATCCGTGACGGACTCACAAGTTATGCTAATGCACACACTGATCAAAAGAAACTCAATACCAAAAATAGTAAAAATTATTAAATTGAACACAAAATTCAACGGGGCTCCAGCTATTCTTTAGTCTTCCTTTATTTCTTTGTCTTCCATTCCCCAACGCGTTTCGTCGCTATGGTAGTCAACCGTGCGACTTCCTCAGGGCTGGAAGTAAAAAACAACCCCCATTGTAATACACATACAGTAAACACAAAAAGTCAAAGTCGCAATATAAGGGGAGCCCAAAGAAAAACCTCATGCTTGAGGACTATGAAATATACTCATTATCGAAAAAGCAAACAGAATAAAGGAAACCTATTCAGTGCTCCAAGTAAGTGCATACAGTTCTTACGCCAAGTTGTGGTTTCTATTACTAAGATGTCCAAAAAGTAAAGAGACAGGATATTTCTGATATTTGACATATATACATATCACACCACAATCGTGTAGTGACTATAAATCTAAGTTTGTTTTCCGACAGCATCATACCACCATAGTGTACAGTATGTGCCCCCTATAATAATAATTGGTAAGTACCTTGAATTTAAATTTTTGATCAAAAAACCTAAAATCAACGAGACAAATAACAGCAAGGTAAGCTACGAAGCACATGGGGCAAGGTATATCAATACGCTACATCGCCTCTCATTTCAGAACCAAATCTCATACCTTCCAGTATTCATATATAGATTCCCAATCAGATGTGCTTCACGTTTATATAGAAGAAGTCTCCTCATCTGTTGTTATTGTTGTATTCATGTGTGAATGTCAGCTCAAATACGACTTCACGTTATACATTTCCTGCCAAAATAAATACAAGTGCACAATGTAACCCATCCAAATAAAATAGTCAATTGACTATATTTTTACCCATTCTTATACTACACAATATTAACTCATCATTCTTACCTCGTCCGTTATTATCGTAACCAGTGTATTATGCCGCTCAGGGTCCGTATAGTTCCAATTATTAGTACCACATATAGTCAAATAAAACTCACGTGTCCCTGAAGTACGGGTACCTAAAATTAAAGTATAACAACAGTGCCTCAGTCCAACAAATTAAGTATGCGCCCTTTAGTATAATTGTATTTAGGCTCAAAAGATATAGTACATACCTATCAATAGTTATAACTCCTGAATTGTAGGCAAAGCAGCGGCGGTATGAGAATCTCCACGCTCGTACTATATACCGTGTTAGAAATCGACAACGCCTGCCCCCCGCTGGCGTTCTGAAGAGGTGCCATTTTGAGATGGGAACGACGTTGCTAATGATAATGTACAGAACATTTTGCCATGTATCAGTAGTGTGTAAAAAGCAATCACTTGTGCACACTATTGAGATATAAAGCTCCGTATTTACAATATTAATAGCCAGTATATTAACGGTGATACATAAATTTGTGCAAATAATAAACGTTATTGTCCACGCTCGTACTAATATCGTGTTAGAGATCGACGACGCCTGCCCCCGGCTGGCGTTCTGAATAGGCGCCATCTTAAAACGGGAACGACGTTGGTAATAATAGTGTATATGAATAGACACATGCCAATAATTTGTAACAACAAACACTTATGCAAAATATAGAAATATAAGGCTCCATATTTACATTATTTAGTAGCCAGTATATCAACTGTGATACATACATTTGTTAAATAATAAGCGTTAAATTCCATTCGCCGCCATCTTAGAGAGACGACAAGTCATATGTATGGAATATATATCCAAGTTATCCAGACACATTATAAGAATAAGTATCCATATTATCTGTAAAGAATAACTAATACAGCCGCCGCCATACATGCGATTATAATAAGATTCAACGCTCTAATATATAGAGCGCCATCTAAAAATCAATTTACAGTGAATTAGGCAGCATTCATGATAATGTTCATCTTAGAATTTAACAGATTAAATCTGTCCAATGTGCTTCACACTTCTACCATAACTGATATTCCCCTATTTAAATATCTCATGTTTGAGTCTTGATTCATCATGAACTTGTCAATGTATACTTAGTCATGACAGCCAGAGGATTCGATAGACCTCTACACCCTAATCCCCTAAAAAATACTGTAGTTCATGGTCATAATTAAGACCATCTTCCACGGCCCGCAAGCGCATGATCCACCTTGCCTCATGCCTCCGCAACTGTAATTCCCTGTTACCTCCACGTGAGTCCAATCGAATATGTTCGATACCAAAGAACTCAAAACCTTTTGTTGGGCCTTGTGCCACACAATTATATACATGCTCTGCAATAGGATATCTGGTGTCATTATTTTTCACTGCCCTCATGTATTCACTTATAGGTTCCTTCAAAGCCCTAATCGTGCTACCTACATATATTCTACTACATTTGCAGACAATAACGTATACAACATATTTTGTATAGCAACTGATGTTCATCAATATATTGTAGATTTTGCCATTGCTATCTGTAAAGCACTTTGTTTTGTCTCTTGCATATCTACACACGCCACAATGGCCACACTTGAAGAAACCTTTTGTTAATGTTGTTAACCAAGATTCTTTTTGTCTGGTTTGTGGGTAGCTGGGGCTTAATAATGTACCCAACGTTTTGCCCCTTCGGTAAGTAATCTGAGGTTTTTCAGTCAAATGTCCCTTGAGAGTATTGTCAGTTTGTAAGATATGCCAATGCCTATTCAAACTTTTTCGAATGGACATATTCAATGGAGTAAAATCAGTTATCATTTGTACAGGTGGTGTAATCTGTATAGTCTTTTTCTTTGGTTGCAAGGTAGTAGAGCGCTCAATCTTAAGGGCTCTTTCTTTTGCTATAATAACCTCATGCTGTGAGTAACCCCTTTGAATGAACCTCATTCCCATATCCTCTATGCACTGCTTAAATTGGGTATCCTCACTGCAATTTCTTCTCGCTCTGATCATCTCCCCATGAGGGATTGCTCTGATTTGGTGACGGGGGTGAGCACTGCTGGCATGTAGTATCGTATTACATGAAGTTGGTTTTCGATACATATTGGTTTGAATCGAATTATCTTGAACATATAATTCAACATCCAAAAACATCACTTTGGTCTTACTGGAATACGTACTTAATCTAATATTCATATAATTATTGTTTAAATATACAATAAACTCTTCAAGTGAGTCTTCTGTGCCCGTCCAGATCATCAGGCAGTCATCTATGTAACGTCCCCAAAATAAAATATGCTCATTCCATTGACTGCCCTTAGGGCCCCAGATTAACATTTCCTCCATCCAGCCCATAAAAATAATCGTGTAGGATGGTGAAAATCTGGAGCCCATAGCTACTCCTTGAATTTGTTTGAACCATTCGTCATTAAACATGAAAAAATTATTGCACAATGTCAGTTCTATCATTGCTAAGATCATTTGGGTGTATTCCCATTGATTCGCAGGTATCCTAGATAAGAAATGATTTATCGCTTGTAATCCTAAATCATTCTTCATACTGGTATATAACGATACCACATCCAACGTAACTAGTATCATACCTGTGTCCCAGGTAATGTCACCCAAAATATTCAAAATGTGTTGTGTGTCCTTGATGTAAGATGGTAAATTACACACTATCGTTGTAGGAACAGATCCACGAACTGTGATAATCGCTCCGTAGGTCCCCCTATTCCTGAAACAATGGGCCTCCCAGATGGGAATGGGAGGGCTTTGTGTATTTTCAGTAATGTGTATAAACAGGGGTACCGTGGGCGATTAACAGTTAAATATAAAAATTCATCATCATCCAAAAGGCATTCATCATGCCATTTCTTCAAAATCCATTAATCTTTGAAATCAGAGAGAACATAGGATTATGTGCTGTTCTCTCATAACATTGTGGATTATCCAATTGAGAGTAAATTTCCTGGTCGTAATCAGTCTTATTCATGACAACCATATTTCCCCCTTTATCTGCTTTTCTAATAATCAAATCAGAGTTATCCATCAGTTCTTTCAATGCCTTACGCTCACTGAAGGTCAAGTTGTCATTAGAATTACCAGAGTGTTGTCTAAGTCTATCTATAGCTTTATCTAAATCCCTGGTAACCAAAGTATGAAAGATCTCAATAGTATTACCACTCACCAGTTTGGGGGACCACCGAGATTTAGTTTTTAACCCACTCGTTATTGAAAGATCCGGTCTAATATCTAAGTCTTCTAGAACCCTACTGATTGTAACTGGGCCCTCTTCACATTCTGTGATTGAGAGTAGTGTTAATGTGTCACGAATGTCTTCAACAGTTGGTATATTTAATGCAACATTACTAGTTAAACTTGAAATCATTTTATTAGGTTTAGGATTCAAAGCAAAGTATTTCTTCAATTTTAGGTTTCTAATGAATCTGAATAAGTCAGTTTTGGTATCACACAAATCACCTTTAGACCTTGGACAAAATCCCAAACATTTTTTCAAAAGTGTGATCATCTCTTCCGTAAGCTCAAAATCGGACAAATTAATGACCTCAACATCAATCCCTTCCTGCGTGTCTATTGCTTCTTGTCCCACGAGCGGGTTTTCATCCCTGCTCTGTCTTCTTCTGCTACCACTCCTCTTCCCCCTCCTAGTTTTCTTATGGTACCTGTTCTTATGACCTGTTCCCTGTTTCCTCTCTTTATACGATTCACCTCTTGTAAAAAAGAAGAGCTTCCCAAAGGGAGTAACTGTTTAACCATAGTTCCAGCACCTCCTTCTATGTCGCTACCACTCGTAGATATTGTACTCAATGATGCATTGCTAGAACTTATTAGAGTTGAATCAGGAAGTAATTTGTGTTTGTCTGTAGGAATCAAATAGTCATACTTTTAGGAAAAAGTAAATACTCTTCCACTATTGTAGTCCACCTCATCTCTTTTTAATTTGCGTGCTTTCCTTTGTTTGATATCATTCTGATGATTTAGTAACACTTCCTTCAGAATGTCATAGTTTTTTGCTGCTACCTCTGGCAGGTTAAGAGATGCTATCTCTTCCTCTAGCTGCTCAATTTCCAATTGTGATTTCTTTACTTTTCTTTCAGCATTTTATATTAGTATCTCCATCAGTTTCATTGAGCTTGATATTAGCTCTTTTTCCCATGTCCCCAAGAGATCTTCGTCCAGATCGTCATATGTTGGTATGATCTGGGACCGAAGACCCCTGGAGATTCTATTTAACTTCATAAACTGTTTAAGTGTAGCACCGTCCCACCATTTGGACATCTCTGATCTTGTAAGTCTTTCCAATCTTAAGAATTCGGCACGTAAACCCTCATTTTTAGCTTGAACATTCTCCTTCACTGCTTCAGTAACTGTATGTCCCCTGCATAGGTTATCAAATAATTCTGCTGCCAACCTATCCCTATCCAAATTGTCACTCATTGTGTATCCCTATATTTACAATAATGTGTTCGTAGTGCAGCCTTTCCTGGATTGGTTAGAATAAAAGGGGGTGTGATGGGACCAGGCGCATCTACAGATTCACACAATTATTTAAATTTAGCTAAATTGTAATGTGGTGCATTAGGCAATGGGAAAGGCACCCACTTTCCCAATAAAGAAACAGAGTTATGCTGATGCACACACTGATCAAAAAAACCTCAATACCAAAAATAGTAAAAATTATTAAATTGAACACAAAATTAAACGGGGCTCCAGCTATTCTTTAGTCTTCCTTTATTTCTTTGTCTTCCATTCCCCAATGCGTTTCGTCGCTATGGTAGTCAACCGTGCGACTTCCTCAGGGCTGGAAGTAACAAACAACCACCATTGTAATACACATACAGTAAACACAAAAAGTCAAAGTCGCAATATAAGGGGAGCCCAAAGAAAAACCTCATGCTTGAGGCCTATGAAATATACTCATTATCGAAAAAGCAAACAGAATAAAGGAAACATATTCAGTGCTCCAAGTAAGTGCATACAGTTCTTACACCAAGTTGTGGTTTCTAGTACTAAGATGTCCAAAAAGTAAAGAGACAGGATATTCCTGATATTTGACATATATACATATCACACCACAATCGTGTAGTGGCTATAAATCTAAGTTTGTTTTCTGACAGCATCATGCCACCATAGTGTACAGTATGTGCCCCCTATAATAATAATTGGTAAGTAACTTGAATTTCAATTTTTGATCAAAAAACCTAAAATCAACGAGACTAATAACAGCAAGATAAGCTACGAAGCACATGGGGCAAGGTATCTCAATACGCTACATCGCCTCTCATTTCAGAACCAAATCTCATACCTTCCAGTATTCATAAATAGATTCCCAATCAGATGTGCTTCACGTTTATATAGAAGAAGTCTCCTCATCAGTTGTTATTGTTGTATTCATGTGTGAATATCAGCTCAAATACGACTTCACGTTATAAATTTCCTGCCAAAATAAATACAAGTGCACAATGTAACCCATCCAAATAAAATAGTCAATTGACTATATTTTACCCATTCTTATACTACACAATATTAACTCATCATTCTTACCTCGTCCGTTATTATCGTAACCAGTGTATTATGCCGCTCAGAGTCCGTATAGTTCCAATTATTAGTACCGCATATAGTCAAATAAAACTCTCGTGTCCCTGAAGTACGGGGACCTAAAATTAAAGTATAACAAGAGTGCCTCAGTCCAACAAATTAAGTATGCGCCCTTTAGTATAATTGTATTTTGTATCAAAAGATATAGTACATACCTATCGATAGTTATAACTCCTGAATTGTAGGCAAAGCAGCAGCGGTATGAGAATCTCCACGCTCGTACTATAGACCGTGTTAGAAATCGACAACGCCTGCCCCCCGCTGGCGTTCTGAATAGGCGCCATTTTGAGATGGGAACGACGTTGCTAATGATAATGTACAGAAAATGTTGCCACGTATCAGTAGTGTGTAACAGCAATCACTTGTGCACACTATAAAGATATAAAGCTCCGTATTTACAATATTATTAGCCAGTATATTAACTGTGATACATAAATTTGTGCAAATAATAAATGTTATTGTCCACGCTCGTACTAATATCGTGTTAGAGATCGACGACGCCTGCCCCCGGCTGGCGTTCTAAATAGGCGCCATCTTAAAACGGGAACGACGTTGGTAATAATAGTGTATATGAATAGACACATACCAATAATTTGTAACAACAATCACTTATGCAAAATATAGAAATATAAGGCTCCATATTTACATTATTTAGTAGCCAGTATATCAACTGTGATACATACATTTGTTAAATAATAAGCGTTAAATTCCATTCGACGCCATCTTAGAGAGACAACAAGTCATATGTATGGAATATATATCCAAGTTATCCAGACACATTATAAGAATAAGTATCCATATTATCTGTAAAGAATAACTAATACAGCCGTCACCATACATGCGAATATAATAGGATTCAACGCTCTAATATATACAGCGCCACCTAAAAATAAATTTACAGTGAATTAGGCACCATTCATGATAATGTTCATCTTATAATTTAACAGATTAAATCTGCCCAATGTGCTTCACACTTCTACCATAACTGATATTCCCCTATTTAAATATCTCATGTTTGAGTCTTGATTCATCATGAACTTGTCAATGTATACTTAGTCATGACAGCCAGAGGATTCGATAGACCTCTACACCCTAATCCCCTAAAAAATACTGTGGTTCATGGTCATAATTAAGACCATCTTGATGGACCCCCAAGCCCCGGGGACCACCACTGCCCCGGGGCTTTGTAAGTGGTGGGAGGGGGCAGCGCGGCCCCCCTCCTGGAGCCCTTGAAGTCCCTTGGGACCGCCACCCCCCAGGGCCAGCTCCTGCAGTGTCCCAGGATGCCCACCCCCGGGACACTGTAGTTTGCTATGGCAGGGTTGGAGCCTCGCAGCTCCCACCCTGCAATAGCAAACTTGGTTTGGATTTTGAAAGAGAGAGCAGGGAAACCTGCTCTCTCCTTCAAAATGCAAACCAGATTGCTTTTCCATACGGGGAGCTGCATGACAGCAGCTCCCCATGTGGAAAAGCAATGCGGCTCCCGAAGGAGGCGGGGAGCCGGCTGGGACCGTGGGGGCATTGGGGCTCCCTCCACGGTCCCCAACGTTGTATATAGGCTCCGGGGGATGGGGTCCCCGTGAGAATAGAAATTAGTGGTAGGTGCAATTTTTTTTTAACGGTAAAATTAGGAGTCACGCACCTAGCGCGACGCACAGCGCGGCCCCCTGGTGTGCAACTCCTATCGCGTTGGATGCACAATTCCTAACGTGTTGGCTGCACGACTCCTATCGCGTTTGGTGCACGACTCATAACGCGTTGGGTGCACCAATTCAAGCAAAAAAAAGTAATATTTTTCAGATATATATCAAGCTTATGTGTTTAGATCTTGGGTGGCTCTAAAAAGAGCCGTTGTGTTTATTGGGAGATGTTGGAACCTACAAATAAGTACCGAAGCAGAGTCTAAAGTTGTTGAGGAAGACTCTGTCACCCTCATCTGTAAAATGTACACCATGTCTCCTATGGATGCCGTCCGTATTAAAACGCAGATTGTTGTTGTAAATGGACCCCATTCTTTAATCTCTGAGATAAGCAGAAACTGTTATATTGACATGTTTCCTAGCTTTCTCAATCTGTGGACAAAATTGATTGGACCAGTTCCATGTCTGTCTTTGGCATATGTTAGAATAGACAAAGGCAGTTTGGGGGAAAAGTGACATCAATTCTCCAAAGGTGTCCTTCATAAACATTTCCAGACCTACCCCAGTCAAAGTGCCTAGGTCATTATCATCACAGTGCACAATTATGAGGTCAGGGTGTTGGAGATGCAAAAAGGATTTAACCAATGGCATTAATTGGTGCCACTTTAATCCCCTCTGTCCAATCCATTTAATGTCTACATTTGGCAAAGCTAGGTCTTTGTCAATACCTCTGGTTTCTGCATACCTTTGGCTTCAGAAAATATAGCCGTGTCCCACAATCCACACTCTAAGCATCTTGAAGGGAGGTCTGGATGCACTCAAAAGGTGTCTGTATGTGAAATGGGCAGTTTGAAAACTAAGAATTTTCTAAAATGGTGGATAAGATGCAGTTTAAAAAAAAGAGAAATGATTGGCTGTTTGAGAACATTATAGACTGAAAAATAGGGTGCATGTTTCAGTGTTTCAAAAGTATGTTTCTTATTGGTTAATGAAAACTGTGTGAAAGCAACATTACATAGGATAAGCTGATATATCGAAATGTCAAGCACACTTGCTGTTTGGATTTGCAACATTGTGTGCTGAACTTGTGACCTGTGGGTTCAGGTGAGTGTTCTATGAACTGTTACTATGGTAACAGGCATTAAGCAAAGTCGGGCTAGGATTCAAAGTTATGTCAATTGGAAAGGGTTGAAATGTGTAACCAATAGAAATGTGTGTTAGCTTTTGAATTAATGTGGGAAGCAATGTGATTTGATATTTACATGTATATGTGTGCAGAATGAGAGGGAAAGTTTGCCATTTTTTGGTTTTTCTAAGAGCAGTGCACTATAAACATTCTGTATAAGAAAATCTGGTGTGTGATTCTGATATTTCTTAATCTACTAATCAATTTGAAAGGTGAGTTATTAATTTGCCAGTTGTTGTATGTGGTGCCTTTGTTTTTAATTAGACTACTGTGTTTCTTTTGCTGAAGTCCAGGGAATAGTGTTGCTTGTCTAGAATCACACTGTGAATCTGTCTGCATTTGGGCGACCATTGTGAGAGAAGCATTTGGTAACTTCTTGTCTTTGCTGACACATAACTGCTTAAAAACGTATTCTGTTCTCAAGGTTTAGTAGTATTAGAAGCCGGTCATTGCTTATGCATTCGTAGAATGAGTCAGGCATTCACACTGGAGTATAGTAGTGAAATATGTAGAATGTGTGCAGTCACCTTACCCCTTCCAGACTAGTGAGTCAGGTTTGCTAAAGTCCAAGGAATAGTGTTGCTTGTCTAGGAGCACACTGTGAGTCTGTGTGCATTTGGGGAACAATTGTGAGAGAAGCATTTGCTTACTTCATGTCTTTGCTGACACATAACTGTTTACAAATCTATTATACCTCTTGCTTTTCTCTAGTGACCCATTCAGCACCATGTACTAATCCATTTACTGCACCAAAACCCAAACACATATCAATTCACCCAGGCACTCTCCTTACAGTTCCCGTACTCATTCAGTGAGCTACGCCTTAGCACATGGACTGCTTCAAACGCCTGTCCACTATGCATGCAGACCTCTAACCACCTCCACACTTGTCTTTCACACCTTCAATTCCCCAGTAAGTATCCACACACTTCCAGCAAACACCCCATCACTCCCCTTGCACTCCTCTAGTGACCCATTCAGCATCATGTACTAATCCATTCACTGCGCCAAAACCCAACCACTTATAAATTCACCCAGGCACTCTCCTTGCAGTACTCTAATCATTCAGTCAGTACCCAAGTATTCATGCAGTGAGCCAGGTCTTAGCACATGGACTGCTTCAAACCCCTATCCACTATGCATGCAGTCCTCTAACCACCTACATACTTCTTTCACACCTTCAATTCCCCAGTCAGTATCCATACACTTCCAGCAAACACCCTGTCACTCCCTTTGCACTCGTCTAGTGACCCATTCAGCACCATGGACTAATCCATACACTGCGCCAAAACCCAACCACTTATAAATTCACGCAGATACTCTCCTTGCAATACTCTAATCATTCAGTCAGTACCCAAGTATTCATGCAGTGATCCAGGCCTTAGCACATGGACTGCTTCAAACCCCTATCCACTATGCATGCAGTCCTCTAACCATCTACACACTTGTCTTTCACACCTTCAATTCCCCAGACAGTATTCATACACTTCCACAAAACACCCTGTCACTCCCCTTGCACTCCTGTAGTGACCCATTTAGCACTATGTACTAATCCATTCACTGCGCCAAAACCCACACAGTTATAAATTCACCCAGTCACTCTCCTTGCAGTACTCTAATCATTCAGTCAGTACCCAAGTACTCATCCAGTGAACCAAGCCTTAGCACATGGACTGCTTCAAACCCCTATCCACTATGCATGCAGTCCTCTAACCATCTACACAGTTGTCTTTCACACCTTCAATTCTCCAGTCAGTACCCATACACTTCCAGCAAACACCATGTCACTCCCCTTGCACTCCTCCAGTGACCCATTCAGCACCATGTACTAATCCATTCACTGTGCCAAAACCCAACTACTTATAAATTCACCCAGGCACTCTCCTTGCAGTACTCTAATCATTCAGTCAGTACCCAAGTACTCATGCACTGAGCCAGGCCTTAGCACATGGACTGCTTCAAACGCCTATCCACTATGCATGCAGTCCTCTAACCACCTAAACACTTGTCTTTCACACCTTCAATTCCCCAGTAAGTATCCATATACTTCCAGCAAACACTCTGTCACTCCCCTTGCACTCCTCTAGTGACCCATTCAGCACCATGTACTAATCCATTCACTGCGCTAGAAACCCAACCACTTATAAATTCACCCAGGCACTCTCCTTGCAGTACTCTAATCATTCAGTCAGTACCCAAGTATTCATGCACTGAGCTAGGCCTTAGCACATGGTCTGCTTCAAACGCCTATCCACCTACACATTTGTCTTTCACACCTTCAATTCCCCAGTCAGTATACATACACTCCAGCAAACACCGTCACTCCCCTTGTACTCCTCCAGTGACCCTTTCAGCACCATGTACTAATCCATTCACTGCACCAAAACCTAACCACTTATAAATTCACCCAGGCACTCTCCTTGCAGTACTCTAATCATTCAGTCAGTACCCAAGTACTCATCCAGTGAAGCAAGCCTTAGCACATGGACTGCTTCAAATCCCTATCCACTATGCATGCAGTCCTCTGACCATCTACACACTTGTCTTTCACACTATCAACTCCCCAGACAGTATTCATACACTTCCACAAAACACCCTGTCACTCCCCTTGCACTCCTGTAGTGACCCATTCAGCACCATGTACTAATCCATTCACTGCGCCAAAACCCAAACACT
The DNA here is from genome assembly GCF_964204655.1 of Triturus cristatus. Classification (NCBI taxonomy): domain Eukaryota; kingdom Metazoa; phylum Chordata; class Amphibia; order Caudata; family Salamandridae; genus Triturus; species Triturus cristatus. The sequence goes on from NC_140589.1 coordinate 968,650,002, forward strand.
TATAAATTCACCCAGTCACTCTCCTTGCAGTACTCTAATCATTCAGTCAGTACCCAAGTACTCATCCAGTGAACCAAGCCTTAGCACATGGACTGCTTCAAATCCCTATCCACTATGCATGCAGTCTTGTAACCACCCACACACTTGTCTTTCACACCTTCAATTCTCCAGTCAGTATCCATACACTTCCAGCAAACACCCTGTCACTCCCCTTGCAGTCCTCCAGTGACCCATTCAGCACCATGTACTAATCCATTCACTTCGCCAAAACCCAACCACTTATAAATTCTCCCAGGCACTCTCCTTGCAGTACTCTAATAATTCAGTCAGTACCCAAGTACTCATGCACTGAGCCAGGCCTTAGCACATGGTCTGCTTCAAACGCCTATCCACTATGCATGCAGTCCTCTAACCACCTACACATTTGTCTGTCACACCTTCAATTCCCCAGTCAGTATACATACACTCCAGCAAACACCGTCACTCCCCTTGCACTCCTCCAGTGACCCGTTCAGCACCATGTACCAATCCATTCACTGCGCCAAAACCCAACCACTTATAAATTCACCCAGGAACTCTCCTTGCAGTACTCTAATCATTCAGTCAGTACACAAGTACTCATGCACTGAGCCAGGCCTTAGCACATGGACTGCTTCAAACCTCTATCCAATATGCATGTAGTCCTCTAACCATCTACACACTTGTGTTTGAGGCCTTTAATTCCCCAGTGAGTCTCCTTACACTCCAGGAAACACCCTGTCACTCCCCTTGCAATCCTGTATTGACCCATTCTGCACCATGTACTAATGCATTCACTCTGCCAAAACGCAACTGCTTATAAATTCACCCAGGCATTCCCCTTGCAGTACTCTAATCATTTAATCAGTACGCAAGTACTCATGCAGTGATCCAGGCTTTAGCACATGAACGGCTACAAATCTTTATCGAATATGCATGCAGTCCTTCAATCACCTACACACTTATCCTATACATCTTCATTTCCCCCAGGCAGTATCCATACACTCCAGCAAACATCCTGTAAGTGTCCTTGCACTGTTGTAGTGACCCATTCAGCACTATGTACTAATCCATTCACTTTGCCAAAACTGAACGACTTATAAATTGACCCAGGCACTCTCTTTGTAGTACTCTAATGATTGTTTTGCTACCCAACTACTCATACAGTGAGCTAGGCCTTAGCACATGCAATGTGTTTGTATAGGAATAGAAAAGTATAATTTATAAAAAAAAAAATTTTTAAATGTATTAATATTTTTTACAAAAATGGTTTATCATCATTAAAATAAAGTTATCATGCCTGAAAAAGCAAGAAAGAGAAAACAACAACAAAAGGACAATTATTTGAAGAAAACTACAGAAAAAGTATTGGATGACCAACATCATGTGGGTAAAAACTAAGAAAATGTCTTCTGGTAAGACAACTAAAGAATCCATTAAAAAACTTTCAAAGCCTCCAAATAGTGTGCAGATTGTACAAACTACAAACAATGTTTCAAGCAGAGAAAAGAATACGAGTAAAAAGAAAGGAGTAAATGGAAAATGATATTCACAAGGCACAATGAAAGGTAAAAGAAGGCAAAATCAGTATAAAGAAATCAGGAAAAAGATTTTTTTATAATAGAGTGGTTTTTGACTTGCTAAAAAATGTGAAAACATATTAAAAAAAAGCACTATTTTATAAAAAGAAGTATATTTAATCCATTGTTCAAAAAGCTTTTGAATTAAAAAGCAAATTATTGATTTTAATTTTAAACAGAATTCGATCACTAGATAAACCAATCCATTTTATGAAGACCAAAAGTAAGAGGAAAAGAGTAATTAACAGTACTAATTTTTGTGATTTTTTGGGGAAGAATGGAAACAGCTCAAGTTCAGAGCCTTTCTTTAATGAAGAGAGTTATTTTCAGACCAATAATTTATTGCATGCAGTTGATACCAGTGGTCGAGCATATGAAGTTAGAAATGGTTGTCCAATTGAGAAAGAGAAGATGGTTCCCAGAAATGCAGAAGAAGTGTTAACTGATGAAGTTCTAGGAAGACGTCCTAAAGCCCCACTGTACACTTGGCATTGCAGTAGTATTTGTAGTGTACGACAAGAATCTATCGATATTTTCTACAATTTCTTATGACAATACAGTAAAAGAAGTGTTAAACAAAAGATTAAGATGTTGCAAGGATTAGACCCTTGCAGAGTGAGAAAAAATTAGGCCTGGGCGAAAATTTCGTTCCGTTCGCGGAAATTGCGTTAATTTGACATTTTCGCGTTCCGCGGAGAGCGCGAAAATGTCAAAATTTCCGGTTTCCGCAGCTTGGCGATAATTTGTTTCTTGCTCGCGCTGTAAAATAATACATTCTTACGTGCGCACGATCGCCTTACCAGAATCCCTGCGTTCGCCGACAAGTTTCCTTGATCCGGTTGCGTTCTCCATGAGATGTTGTATTGTTTTTAGCCATTTGCGTTGTCTCGTGACAGTAGGCGCCCGCAGTGACATCATGCGTCGCGCGATCACGTCTTTCTTCTCGCGATCATGCACTGCGAGACAACTCAAAACAAGATGGCCGCGCCCGCAAGCAACCACATGGGTAAGTTGGCGACCCGCAACCATGCAGAAAATCTCGCGAACATGCGGGAAAAAAACTTCTGCATCTTCGCGATATTTCCGCTTGTTTGCGATAATTTGAAACATTTTCGCGATAATTTGCGAAAGTTAATTTCGCAAATTCCGCCCACCCCTAGAAAAAATACTGGTTTGCAAGGGCATTCTCTGGCTTGTCTTTCTAGAAAAGTATGTCAAAGTGTTTGTCATCATTTCAGGATGTTAGCAGTACTTCATTCTCAAATGCGGAATGTTAGTCAGAAGATTGTATTATGCAAAAAGTCGAGCACTAATGTTAAATCAGTTGAAGAATGCTCTTTTGCGTGGGTCAGTATCAGATGTGAAGAAGGTTTGTGATGAAATTGAGTTTTGTTACTTTGGTCCTGAACAAGAGAGTGTAGAAACTGACACATTAACAGAAGAAAATGTTGAAGAGAATGTGCAACATACTACTACAAACATTTTTGAAGAACAAATTACAAAGTTTAAGGTGATTTCAGGTGAAAGGCCAAATTTTTCTTGTATTTGTTGCCTGCGAACTCAGTATAAAAATCAGACTAGGATTGTGAATCTGTTTTTAAAAAGTGAAAGAGAAAATAATGATAAGTGGAAGGAATTTGCAACTTATTTGTTGGTAGAGAATGGTTTTGATTTGGGTTCTGATCAGCGTATTTGCAAATATTGCTATGATAAATTAGATGAGAATAAAATGCCCGCTAGAGCTGTGCATAATGATCTGGAGTTGGTAGGTATTCCTCACGTACTGATGGATTTAAACACGTATGAGTGTATTCTGACTCAATCTGTGCACCCGTTTCAGGCTATTGTTCGTATGGAGCCTAAAACAGGTAAATTGCCTCCTACAGATTTACAGAGAGGATTGAAAGGAAGAGTTGTATATTTACCTCTAGATTTAAATAAAAATATTGAAACTATTGGTGTAGAGAATGTAGAAAGTGAACCATTAGTTATTCTAGTTAATGGTGTTCCTACTAAAAGTAAAAAAATCTGGCAAGAATTAGTGGATGTTAGGAAAGTGCAAAAGGCAACATTGTATCTGATAAAAAACAACGAGTACTATAAAAATGTGTATATGGAAGAAGAAGACATACTTTTAGGAGATGATACTGAAACATAAACTGGTCAAATTGAAAAAGTGGACATGTCCAAAAGTGAAGAAATCTATGAACATTACAGTGTACATCCACTTCATTCGAAAGAAGTGATGAGGAATACCATTGAATTATTTCAAATGAAAAAAGCAAAGGGAAGTCCCATGAGTGTATGGGAAAAAAGTTTGGAAGCTCGTTGTTTTCCGCAGTTGTTCCCAACAGGAAAAGGTGGACGATATGATGAACGATCAGTGCAGATTCCTGCATCAGAATATCGGACAACAAGATTGTATGCAGAAGATCCAAGATTTCGACAATGTATCCCATATATACTTCATCCTTTGTTTGAGAGTGACTTGTCTGGACTTTCGTATGCAGTCAACCACATATTGAAAACAGGAGTACATCTTCTAAATGTTTCGGCAAAGGAATTTATGGATAAAGAACATCAGAGAGATAATCATTTAGAATTTCAGCTGATTAATTTGATGGCATGTCAGCGTGGTACTAATGAGTTTTGGTACCGTCATCATGGAGAACTTAAATGTATGCTAAGGAACTTAGGAACTCCTACGCCTTTACCCTAAGCTGTGCTGAATATGCTTGGAATGATTTACTTGAATTTCTTCGAGAGGCAAATTCGTGTATCAAAAATATTCAATACAAGACACATGGAGAATTGTGCTCTTTGGATTCTGTTAATGTATGCAGCTATTTCAATCATTGATTTGAAGCTATGATATCTTTTACCTGCAATAAAAAGAATCCTCCTCTTGGAGAAGTGGTGGATTTCTTTTGGAGAAAGGGGTATCAAGCTAGAGGTGCTCCTCATATACATATGCTGTTATGGATCAAGGATGCCCCCAAATTCGGAACTGATTCCGATGATACTGTTTTGTCTTTTATTGAAGAATATGCCACATGTGCTATACCAAAAACAACAGAAGAAAACAACTTTAGACAACAAGTCTTACGATTCCAAAGTCTCGCTGTGGAAAATATTGTCGATGAAAGTACAATTCTAAGGAAATGTTTTATGCCAAATGTCGTTTTGGATTTCTACGTCTTGTAATATCTAAAGGAAGAGTAAACAGTTTTATGTCAGCTATGAGACATACTATCACTAGAAAGTCTCCAAAAAATACATACAATTTGAGAATAAGTGAAGAATCAAAATACATAAATGATTATAATCCGGTTATTCTTTCAATGTGGAATGCTAACATGGATATTCAGTACGTAGCAGATAATTCCATTGCTGACTCTCGGTATATAATATCCTACATTACAAAATCAGAAAAGACAGAATTGAAAGAAATGTGGGAAGAAATTTCTCACGAGAAGAGTCTTAGTAAGAAATTATACACTTTCAGTTTGAAGATGCTATCCCATCGAGAAATTGGAGCGTATGAATGTTCAGATCGGTTATCATCTGCTAGTTTATACTCAAAATCTAGAGGAATCATTTGGGTGAGTCTAGGTCTTGCTGCAACGCGAAATCGAGTACTTAAATCTGTTCAAGAAATTGAATATTTAGCAGAAAAAAATCCAGAAAGTACAGATATTGTGAAAACAAACATGTTGGACACATATTATCCAAATAGAAGTCATCATCTTGAGAACATATGTCTCTATGAAGTGCTGCAAAACAACACTTTTAAACGGAATACTACAGAAAACATCAATGATGGAAAATATTCAGTGATTGGTTCCGAAGGATGTTTGGTGAAACAAACTAAAGGAAATGTGATTAATCACAGAAAACTGAGTTGTGACACTCCTGATAAAAGGGAATTTTACTATTTAGCACTTTTGCAACTGTTTAAACCGTGGCATTCAGAATTGGAATTAATTGGAGATTTTCAGAGCTATGAAGATTCCTTCAATGCTTGTAAAGATACCATAGAATGCACTGTTTTTGCACATTATGTGAAAATGTTGAACGATGAAATTGATCAAGAAGCTACTATTGCAGCTGAGATTGCTAGAGACAGTTCTCCAGACAGTCAAAGTTCAGCTCCACTGAGTCAAGATCCACTAGGACAACCAATTCTTGAAAATGAAGTGGCAATCGCCATGAATGAAGTGGGAACAGCAATGCATCAAGCTCAAGAAGAAATTATGGACTTAGGAAATTTGGAAGAACAACTAGATGTTGAACAGAAAGAAATATATCAGCAAGTGAGACAACAGATTGACCACGGATTTCTACATGAAAAGAAAGAATGCACATGCATCTCATTTCAACCTATCCGAATGTATGTGAGTGGTCAAGCTGGAACAGGAAAAAGTTTCTTAATTAAAGTAATGACCAGTTATCTACAGGAAACAACTGACTCACATTTGTCTTGTGTTGTGACTGCTCCAACTGGGTTGGCAGCACACAACATTAAAGGAATTACATTGCATCGTTTACTTATGCTACCGGTGGAGCATGAAAACAAATTGGAATATCACAAGTTATCTGGAGAAGCTTGTTAGGAAGTTTCAAGAGTGCTAAAGAAAATGAAACGTATTATTGATGAGGTAAGCATGGTCTCAAACTTAATGCTTGCTTTTGTGCATTTAAGAATGCAGCAAATTCTTAAAACAGAGTACGATGTCTTATTTGGAGGAAAACATGTCATAGTTTTTAGAGATCTACTGCAACTTACTTACGTAAAAGGACAACCAGTATTTAAAACACTTGCACATGAAGACACCAGAAAGTCCTTGGGAAGTGTTGGCAACGTTAACATTTGGTCATATTTTGAATACAAGGAACTCACTAAAAATATGCGACAGGCAAATGATGCTGAATATGGAACTATTCTTCAAGATATAAGAATTGGAGTACTGACAGAACATGGCAAAGTCGACTACTTTCGAATTTGTTTCCAAATGAAAATATAGTTCCTGAGAAAATATATATGGAAATTGCAGAACGTAAATCTATAATCTGCTTAATGCCAACACTGCGCAAGTGTTCTATATTTAATGAACAACTTTTGAAGCTAGAAAATGAAGAAATAATATAAATGGAAGCCATTGATATAATAGAGCATGAAGGAATCACTATTATTTTGACGGGAAAATTGAAAACAAAATTGGATTCTTTAGAAAAATCGATATCTAAAACTGCTGGTTTAGAAAAGAATCTATATGTATGTAGAAACTATCAGGTAATTTTAAGGCGTAATTTGGATGTAGAAAAAGGTTTAGTAAATGGAGCAATGGGTAAAGTTGTTGATTTTGTTAATTATCAAAATAGAGATGGAATTCAATTTTTAAAAATCAATTTTGATCAAATTGACGAAGTAAAAGAAATTGGTCGTTGTTCAGTTTGTTTTTTGCTTATTAATTTATATGTCCATAGAAAACAATTTCCACGTTCTCTGGCATATGCAGTGTCTATTCATAAATCTCAAGGATTAAGTGTAGACAGTGCTTTGGTTAACATTGAAAGTACCGTGTTTAAAGAGTGTATGGCATGTGTTGCTTTGTCCCGAGTCAGAAATTTATCTGGTTTGTTTTTGATTGATTTTGATGAGTCAAAGATTACTGCAGATGCAAACTGTGTAAAAGAGTATAATAGGTTAAGAAGAGTGTATGCTCCCAATTTAGGTCAATATCCTGTATTTGAAAAGCGTGTGGTAGGTCGAAAAAGAGGATATGGGAATATCTGTAGTGAAGTTATACAGAAGGAAAACAATTAAGATAATGTTGAGATTGCAAGCAAAAAGAAAAAGGACACTGTTGAAGAGATTGTTGGTTATCAGATTGAAAATAGTTCAGGTATCAACTGCCATGCTAATGTAGTGGTCAATGTTGTTGTTTTTCTTGAAAGTTTGCAACAACAAATTATGGAGAATCGGGAAAAAAGATTTTGTTCCTTGTTGCATTCTGTTTATGAAAATTTGAGAACTGATAAAAATAAAATGTTAAGCATTTCTGATATTCGTAATCTTTTGGGTATATGTTCTGGTTCTACACAATTTACGCAGAATACCCAACAAGATGCTCAGGAATTTCTAATGTATATGCTTACTGTTTTGGAAAATGAAGGCATAGAAATTGAAAATCTTTTTGGCCTTCGTTATAAATGGGAACATCAATGTGAAAATTGTATGTTTACATGTACCACTGACATAGACACTGAAAGATTTATATATTTGACATTACCAGTCTGTAAATCAGTGTCTTTAAAGAAACTCGTTAAAGCAGCATATCAAAACATGGAGTGTAGCCAATGCAAATCAGAAATGTTATCAACATTATTTATACAAAGATATGGACAATATATAATTTTAATGATGCAACGTTGTACAGCCGATGGAAGAAAATTGGAAACTTTAGTAAAACATTTTGTAGCAAGTCAACTATCAATATCAGGAAGAACTTTTGTAGCAGTAGCAATAATTTTCCATGATGGCACTTCTACAACATCTGGACATTACACTGCCTATTTAAAATGTGATAAAGGATGGACATATTGTAATGACGCTGAATTGGTTTTTAAACAATGTTTGCCTAGTGAATTACCAAATTCCTACCTCATATTTTTAAAGCCAAAGTTTTAGGAACATAATTCAGCCTATTAGCAATATGATAAAATGTCTTAATATGATTACTATTGGACAATTTCAGTTTAAGGGATTTCATCAATACCATTTGGCCCAGAGGAAAGGTATAAATTTGAACTATGGACTTTTTGTTGCATATTCTCACAGCATATATTTTTAAAGAACGTAATTTACAGTGTACAGAAATTATAAAAAGAATTCTTTATTGAATCATTATTTGAGTACTTTCATATTCAAGTAAGAACATTCGCTTAGAAGGAACCATTTTATATATGTGTGATTTGTATTATATGGTTCAGTATTGACGATGTAGTCTTTATGGAATGTTCAGAAATAGTTGACTATATTAATATTTTAGACGCAGTTTTTTTTTTGCCCGCTGTTATGTTATGAGTCACATTGAAATCACTGTTTGTAGTGAAATTCAATATATTCTGAGAACAGCAAAACAGGCAAAGAAAATAACTTATATAATGTTGAAATTATGGTATGTTGTTAAAAAATATAATATTATATATTATAACTCTATTTTTTCTTCTCTTTCACAGATCCTAAATCTAAAACATGACATTTTCACAAATTAAAATTATAAAAAACAACTGAAAAAAACGTTTAGCATTTTTTTTACCTATTACTGTGAAGGTAAGATTATCTAAGTGTTAATATGCACAATGGGCTGTGTTTGCACACTGGTGAAGAAAGGAGGGATGGACGGAGTAGATAAGTTTGGAAAGATGCTTTGTAGGCGTTTTAAGTTACGAGATAAAGTTGCCTTGAATCCTGAGTGTCCCTGGGGGCCAACTAACCCACCAGATATCTGCAGAAAGTGCCAGAGAGTTGCATTGCAGAGAGGTGTAAAATGGGACATGGCTTCGGACCACCTCTCTGCATTGGACCTGTATGCTGTTCATTAAAGAGACATGGTGGACTAGTAGGACACAGGGACTTTCAGGATTAAAAGAGAATAAATTCCTCAATTTAAAACATGTCACAGAGTGTTTTTGCACATGTGACATTGGGCCCCATCCCTTCCCTTCACCACTCTATAAACATGTCCTATCACTTTGCCAAAATCTAAGTACTTATAAATGTATCTTGTTCTCTCTTTGCAGTACTGAAATTACTCTACTTATTAGTCATATAGTTAAGGATTGGCCTAGCCATTAACCCTAGTACAAGACAATTTCTTTATATACTATGCATGCACATCTGCAAGAAGCTACAAAGAATTAATACAGTCTTCAAAATACCCAGTTTATACCTATTTAGTTTTGGAATGTCTCTGTCATAGGATACCATGTGACCTGAAAAAAAAGATTTGATTAGTTCATAACATTTCGTATTATACCTATTGAAGGACTGCAATCATTTCAATCATTCTTCTTTGAGCATCTTTGGAGATATAACTCTGTGTTATTGTAACAGTCTGCCAATACCTAAGCACTTATGGGGTAAATTTAGAAGCATCCTGTTCCAACAATATGTCACTTTTTGTAACATAGTCATGGCGGAAGACACTCATTCATATTTACAAGGAGAGGAAAAGGCACTCTGTGTATCTTTTCTTTTCCATGTAAATATGACCTTATCGTACACACCACTTCCCATTGAAGGGGCGTTCTATAGGTGTTGCTGTGCGTGTTTGCACAGAACACTCATAGAACAAAACACTCCAGATTTATCAGAAATCATAACTCTGGACATGTGTGTGAATGCTGCACCATTCTCCAATTGGCGTAGCAAGGCTCAACAAGGAGAATTGTTTTCATTTCTCCTCATTTTCTCTCTTTCAATATATGCTGCATTGCACAACATACATTGAAGGAGAAAAATGCCTTCACTGATTGTTTGTGTGCAGGAAGGTGTGTCTTCCTGCACAAAAACAAACTCCACACGACACAGATATCCTTGCATCATGGTGCAAGGGTGCCTGTGTCACCGCATGGCTGCAGTTTAAGCAGCAGGGCAGAGGGAAGCATAGACTTGCAACATATTTATGGACATATGTTGCATCCCTGTGCTTCGGAAGTACCACAGCACACTGCAGCTAAAGAGGTTACAGTGTCATGCTGCAGCACTTCCTTATAGTTCTGCACTTATACATTCACCATACACTACTAATGCATTCTTTCAGTCAATTATGCAGTATGCATACATTCAACCAAACTTTTACACACTATCATACAAATATAGCTGTTTTTTTTACCAGAGCAGTTAGTTCTGAAAATAACTTTTTTTGTTTTGTTTTATATTTTTTTGTGTGCTTTTTTGAACTATTTTGTGATTTTTTTGATTTTTTTTAAAAAGAAAAAAAGGGAACAGGATAAACAAAACAGTGAACTTTAGGAAAAAAAAAACTTTAACAACGGTGGTTTTTCTGCACTGTGCAGATAAGATCAATGGACTGCTCTCCATAACAGAGCAGTTTGTTGCATTTAATGCAACCAATTTTAAGTTGCCCGAATTCTGGACGTATGTCCGGGTGACCAAGTGGTGATGATGCCGCATATGTGCTTGTCACTGCTGGTGGAGGGTTTTCACGGAGTCTTCTGCACTCCTCCTTTGCCTGGTTGACGGGGTGCAGAGTCTTGAGGTGCTTCATCATGCTTGCCGTCCCGCAAGAGTACTTTTTTGTTTGATCACCTCTTGACAGGACCCTTTGGCAGATTTTGCACGTAAATTTTGTCGCGTTTTCTTTTTTCTCTCCTTCAGGAAAGGAAAAAAAACTCCAAACCATTGAGGTGTATCGTTCAGGGCGTGGAGGTTCAGGAACAAACCCATTATCAGAAGACTGTTCTGAATCTGATGGTGGCTGCTGTGCAGAAGCGATTGTCTTCAGATTGAAATCAAAAGCAGCTGTGGAAATCAGCAAAAAAAAGTTCTTCTTAGGTGTTAGATGTTCCTCCAAAGAAGCTCAAAGAAGAATGATGGAAATGGGTGGGGTCCCTCAATAGTTACAATGGGAAATGTTATGAACCAATCAAATCTTTTTCTTTCAGGTCACATGGGATTTGCGCACCATGCGCACCCAGCGCGACTTCGCGAAATTGCATTTAAAAGTAATATACGCTTAGTAAAAGTAAAAGTATATTATTTTTATGATTAGCTTAGATAATGTCTGAACCTAATATGTATATTAAATACATATAAATATCATTTTAAACATGAAAAAATTTCGCGGAAGTCGCGCACCCAACGTGTCGAACACGTATATGACGTCACGCGCAAGCGTGCGAGCATCGTGTACAGTAATACAAATGTGTCGCGTATGCGCCTGGAGTCGCGTACCAGTTGCATAGCACTCGCGCACGAAAACACGCACCCTTCACACATCCTACGTGGATCCTACATGAAAATCCTAAAATGGCGGCTAGGTTCCACGCAGATATCGAGAAAGGTACGCTTTGGGTGCGCAATTCCCCCCCCAATTTTTTTTTTTAAACCAATAAAGAAAATAATATAAATATATTTAAAAAAATATAAAACAAAAAAAACATTAGTTTCAATATTTAAAAAAATGTTTTTTCCATTTATATTAAACATATATAATGTAATTTAAAAAATAAAATATGTAAAAATAAATAGTTTAAAAAATGTAGAAAATCAGTATCAATAAAAAAATATATAACTATTATTACATTTAAAAATTGATATTTAAGAAATGTTTGAAATCTACTGAAAAAACCATAGGTTTTAGACATGTTATAGTTAGCAATTAGCATTTAAAAAACCTTAGAAATTCACTGAAAAATCCATAAGTTTCAGACATGTTATAGTTAGGAATTAGCATTTAAAAGACCTTAGAAATTCATTGAAAAAACCATAGGTTTCAGACATGTTATAGTTAGGAATTAGCATTTAAAAAACCTTAGAAATTCACTGAAAAAACCATAGGTTTCAGGGGCGTTATAGTTAGCTGGACATTGCACTCGTACAAAACCCGTGAAATTCCTCCGTTATAGTTAGTTAACCTAACTATAACTTGCGCGCCCGCAATGCACTGCTGATGACGTCATATATTACATCACTCATGACATGGTCAGTGACATCACTCATGACATCACTGATGACATCTCAAATGACATCACTGATGACATCACTGATGACATCATCCTTGTGATAGAGTAGCAGACCTCCTCTCATCCTAATATAACCTTTGATACATACACTCAAAAATAGAAACTAACATTTTCTAAACAATGGACACACCAATACCAGTTACAACACACCTATTCAGTAATTCCAAGATCTACACACACATCCACTCATTCAGCAACAATCCTATACAGTCACTCATACATGTACTCACTCATACACCTATACATCCTGTTACACACTGACACTCATCCATAGAGTTACTCACACACATACTTACACATGGAAACAAAGTATCAAACATCCATTAAATTGTATATACAGTTATACACACACCACCACACTTGCTGCTACAGGAGCTTACACATACTTACTCTCTTAAGCAATCACTTATAGAAACACATACTAATTTATACAGGAACTCTTCCAATCTCTCACTCTCACATATACTCACTTATATACACCAATACTCACATATACTAGTTTAAAACATATGTAGTTACTCATAAAGACACTATTGAGACAGTCATTCACTCACTAACACACTCATACACACACTCATCCACCCATACAGTCCTGCACACATGCTGTCTTCAACACATGCAAACAGTGAGTCACTCATTCATGCATCTATGCACTACGTAATACCCCCACCGAACCATACAGACACTCAGACACCCATACTGATACTCAAAAAAACAACTGATAACCTATATAGACACTCATGTAGCTACTCACCAACCCATTCAGGCACTAATGCACAAAGTGAGAGACTGATACAGATATTTTTCTATTTAAACAGTACTCACTAACCCATATATTCACTAAGATACACTTAATCAGTCAGTTATACAATCAATTTTTCAAAACAAAATCATTCATTTAGACACTTATATACCCATTTATTCTTCCATCGACCTTGAGATATCCATATATAAAACATATTTAATTTTCAGAAAAACACACATTCACTGGATGATGTCATCAGTGATGTCATCAGTGATGTCATTTGAGATGTCATCAGTGATGTCATGAGTGATGTCACTAACCAGGTCATGAATGATGTAATATGTGGCGTCATCAGCAGTGCATTGCGGGCGCGCGAGTTATAGTTAGCTGAACTAACTGTAACAGGGGAATTTCATGGGTTTTTTACTAGTGCAATGTCCAGCTAACTATAACGCCCCTGAAACCTATGGTTTTTTCAGTGAATTTCTAAGGTTTCTTAAATGCTAATTCCCAACCATAACATGTCTGAAACCTATGATTTTTTCAGTGAAAATATATATATATATATACATATATATATATATATATATATATATATATTACCTACTGGCGGTCGCCAGTAGGTAGTTATAGTTAGGACCACGTTTCCATAGGAAATCCGCAACATTCTATTTTGAATAACTTTGGCGCCGGTCGACGAATCCTCGCACATTTTTCAAAATAGGTGGGGCGCTACGCTCCGCTCCTACCCTGAAAGTCTCGGGGGGATTCGTCAAGCAGGGGCTGAGATAAAAGGGGGGTCCCAAAACGCGTTTTTCCCATGCATTTTTCCATAGGACCTTTAGACACAGCTACAGCCCGAACGACTGAACAGAATTACTTGAAATTTGGCAGAGAGGTAGTCCTCAGGTCAAGGAAGTGCCTTTTGTAGGTTTGGTGTAAATCTGTTCAGTAGATTCAGAGAAAATAGCCTTTAAATTAATATATATATCTGAGCCAGCTTACGGTGCGCTTACGGTGCGCTTACCGTACGCGTACGGTGGCATGCGCGAGCGCTATTTTGATTGGCTGTTAGATCTTAGTAAACATTCGAATCGGTCGAAACCAGGAAGCGGCGGCCGCCATTTTCTCTCTCGCTCTCTGAGTTGGGCAGCAAAAACGATGCCAAAAAATGTCTAAAGAGGCAGTTTCTTGAGATCCTAACCACCCAGCATTGATATAGGGGTCCCCAAACAACCCCCAAGCCCAAATATTTTTTTTTTTTTTTTCGGAAATTTGCCGATTACGCTTACCGTACGCGTACGGTAAAAAATGTTTTAAAAAAAAATTATCCACACCCTCCCCACCCCGTGTGCAATTGGTGCCCGAAGGGCACCTTTTTTGCATGGCTAATTACAGCTAAGAAATAAACAAAGAATAAATTTCACAAAGATGCGCATAATATGTCCCCCATATGCGCACGGTGCGCGAAGCGCATCGTGCGTACATGGCCCATCCCGCATAACGTGGGCACGCGGTGCGCGCAGCGCACCGCGTGACCACCGTGCGTGCACGGCACTAATTGCGTAAAGTGGGCGCGCAATCTTCTGCTGATGACATATGTGTCTTTATGAAAAAAAAATATTTGTAATACATGTATAGCTTAAAATGTATGGAAGAAGACATGGGCAAATAAGTGTCTAAATACAGTATTAGCATCAGCAGAGGATTGCGGTCGCGTGAGTTATAGTTGCCTGCACTAACTATAACGGGGGAATTTCATTGGTTTTTTATCAGTAAAATTTCCGCTAACTATAACATGTGTGCAACCTATGGTTTTTTCAGTGAATATATATATATATATATATATATATAATCTACTGGCGGTCGCCAGTAGATAGTTATAGTTAGGACCGTGTTTCCATAGGAAATCCGCAACATTCTATTTGGAATAACTTTGGCGCCCGTTGACGAGTCCTCGCAAAATTTTCAAAATAGGTGGGGCGCTCCGCTCCGCTCCTACCCTGAAAGTCTCGGGGGGATTCGTCAAGCGGGGGCTGAGAAAAAAGGGGGGTCCCAAAACCCGTTTTCCCCATGCAATTTTCCATAGGGACCTTTAGTCCAAGGTACAGCCTGAACGGCTGAACAGAATTACTTGAAATTTGGCAGAGAGGTATTCCTCAGCTCAGGGATGTGCCTTTTGCTTATATGGAGTCAATCTGTTCAGTAGTTCCTGAGAAAATTGCAGTTAAAAGCACATACATATCTATAGCCGCGCACCGTGCGCGCACCGTGCGAGCACCCTAACATGCGCGAGCGTAATTCTTGTTGGTGGTTACATGTTAGTCAACGTTCGAATGGGTCGAAATCAGGAAGTGTCAGCCGCCATTTTGTTTGTTTTCAGTGCGAGAGTGAAAAAGGAAGGTGGCGAACGTGAAAAGGGGGCAGGGTAGAGAGTTCCTGACCCCCTAGCCTTTGTCAGGGGGTCCCTGAAGGACCCCGAAGGCAGAAAAAAACATTTTAATTTTTTTTTTTAAATCGCGGGGGTGAAAAACCAAAAAAAAATAATAATAATAATTTTTTAAAATACGTCGTTTATTGTAAAATAAATATATAAAAAAATAATAATACATACATAACTTAGCATTTAAAAAACCTTTGAAATTCACTGAAAAACCATAGGTTTCACACACGTTATAGTTAGGAATTAGCATTTAAAAAACCTTGGAAATTCACTTAAAAAACCATAGGTTTCACACATGTTATAGTTAGGTGGATATTTCACTTGTAAAAAACCAATGAAATTCCCCCGTTATAGTTAGTTCAGATAACTATAACTCGAGCGGCCGCCACTCTATCACAAGGATGATGTCATCAGTGATGTCATGAGTGATGCCACTGACCATGTCATGAGTGATGTAATATGTGACGTCATCAGCAGTGGATTGCGGTCGCGCGAGTTATAGTTATCTGAACTAACTATAACGGGGGAATTTCATTGGTTTTTTACAAGTGAAATATCCACCTAACTATAACATGTGTGAAACCTATGGTTTTTTAAGTGAATATATATATATATATATATATATATATATATATATATATATATATATATATATATATATATATATATATATATATTATTTTAACCAAATGTTGTTTATGATCTTTCAGATGAGGGGGGTTGTTTAACCCATTTGAAAATGATGTGCTGCCCAGGGGGACATTCTTTGATGTTGTGTTAGCATTAGTTCTCCTGCGATGAGACTCCGCCTCCAGCCATGACAATACCAGACAGCACCAAAATGTATTAGGTACCTACCAGCACAGAGACATCAGTTCCTCCAACTTCTTCTGTGCCCCCATAGAGCTGTTCAGAGAGGAATAGAGAGACTTCCAACAACAGCGACAGTCACAGAACCATTGGATCTTATTAATCATAGCATGAGCTCACTGGGGAGAGGGCCAGTGAAGACTCATCTACAGGAATATAATGTATCCACCAGAAAAAAATATTACAGCTAGGTACTGAGTAGTACCCATTAACTAATGAACCCAAACAACACAGCTCAACATAAAAACGCATCACTACATGCTTGAGATGTAAAGCAGTAATGTTTGGCAAAAGTATTCAAGGATCTCCATGTAGATGCCTAGCAGCTGTCAGTAACTGGCATGCCTCTTGAGGCTGCCATAGCTGTAGTGGTATGGGCATGAATGTCCTCGAAAAGATATTTCTTGGCTAATGTGTAGCAGATCTTGATAAGAAGATTCATGCAATCCAAAATGGAATGTTCGGTGATCACTACACACATTTTGCTCATCCCCTCTATACAGCATGTGTGTGGTCCAATCAATGGAGCTGTTCCTCTTTCCTGGTTCTATTTGGAAGAGGCCAAGGGATGAAAGAGGGGGGGTTATTGGGTATTCCATATGAAATGCATATACTTCCTTGGATAAGAAGAAAGAACAGCTGCAAATGAGAAACTTCTCTTGTTAAACAACTGAGCAAGGTGGATGAAGTGAAAGGACTGTAAGAGAGACCTGCACATCCCAGGGTGCTGCCACTAACCCCAGCACTTTCATAATACATGTGGAGTTATCAATTCAAGTGGGAGACCCATGAACTGTGCTGGGTTCTCACCATGAATCTCTGGCAACCTCTGTGGATAGGGAGGATTGCAAGATGGAGAGATGAATCCTGGAGATCCAGGTACTCCAGCCAACTCCCCACATTCAGGACTATCAGAACTTGGCTTAATGACAGCAGGTGTCAATCCAATAAGAGTCTCAAACCCTCATCCTTCTTGGGAACCAAGAGGTAATGCGATTAGAAACCCATGCACCTTTCTTCCTGAGGCAACACCCCTAAAGCCGCCTTGAGTGCAGGGCAAAGACTTTTGTCTCCAAAATGTTGGCGTATGCTGGAGAGCACAACATGGTAGTAGCAGGGTGGTGCAGAGGGAGGAACAGTAAGGATAGGGTACAGCCCTTTTGAGTTAGTAGGAAGACCCAGTGACCATCTTCTAAGTGGATAAATGGGAGATCCTGCCCCCCACTAGAAGTTGATGGCTTCAGGGGAGTGGGAGTTAGAAAGCTTAGTAGAGATTTTGTTGGTGAAGACAACCCCAAAATCCAGCACTGACCAAAAGGAGTGATGACGCTTTTGGAGAGTCTTGACCACCTGAGAAGGTTACCTCATCTGGGATCAGATTGCCCTAGAATTGCCACAAAAGTTTCTATACTATTGATAACTTTGTCTCACTGGGGAGCTAGGTCCAGAAGGTGTTGCTTTGAATATTTTCACGGAAGAGTTCAGTATCTCTCCTATAGCCGCTCACCAAGCAAGGGCATATCAATGAGTGTGGCTTGCACTTCTCAGGAGAGGTCAGTGGAGTGCATCCAAGCATCACAGACATACCCACGCATTGAGCAACCTCTGCAGAACCCAGACTGTACTTCAAGATTTGTTTTGATGCATCCAAACCATCACTGACAAGGTCTGTAAATGGCTTTTGTATGGGTCTGGCAAGTCGGTAACTATACATTTTCCAGACTTCTGTAAAAGGCATTAACATAGGAAGACAGGTTGCATTTGTAGTGACGAGGACAAGTCTACCAGAAGTGAAAACTTTTTGGCCAATATTGTCAAATGTCTTTGACTTTCTATCTAGAGGTGCCATCTGGAAGGCATTCCGGTTTTGCTTTGAGGGAGCACTTTGGATTATGAGACTTTCTGGAACGGGTGAGAAGTGTGGGTATCCTGCTACATGCCTTTGGTTCAGCCTAACTTTCACTTGACTGCTGTGCCCACAATTGTTTTTTTCTCATGCAGACATAACAGTATGTAGAAGAGTCTCAGTAAAGTCTCATTAACTGGAAGCAAGAGGTTTCCCTGAGGAGGAGGGTTGCAAGGCTGCAGTTAAAATGTTGGACTTCGCAGCCATAGAGTACAAGGTCAATTCAAAGACTTCAACTGCTTTCCAAACCACAATTGTACATAAGGAAATTACTAGGGTAAGGAATGCCCCCTTCTGGTGAAGTTTCCAGGTCATTCCAGTATTATATAATGGGGAAGCAGATTATCTACCTCTGCACCATGATCTTCTGTGTAGCCATGATTAGTCTTTATCAGGCATTGCAATGGCCTCAGAGTCAGAGCCAAAAAACCTGTTCTACAAGGCAGATCTTTAAGACCTATGAATGTGTTCTCTGATGTTCACCTTAACATTCTCCTTTCCCACATTGAATATTGATGGCTTTGAAGGTTGCATTATAGTCATTTCCATGGGCAACATCTGTGCCAGTGCTGAATGTGGCTCTGACCAAATGGGGGTGGTCCTTGCGTGCTGAGGCTAGAGCCAGTGGCAGTGAGGCACCATTAGGCATTGGTATGGGGCTGGTAGAATCCACTAAGTGTACAGAAACACATCTCCCATTGATGAGTGGCTCAAAGGGTACAGGGGCCTTATTGAACAGACATAGAATAGCCAGCCAGAAGATGATGATATAGAAGCATCTGGCATTAGGGAAAGGTGACGAGACTCAGGTAGGACCTAAGGAGGTGGACTGGTTCTATGAGGAAGAAGAGGATTTCTCCTTCCAGTAAGTCCAATTGTGAGGAGATGTTTTAGGCAAGCATTCTATGACAGATGACTTGCCTAGAGGTGAGGGAGAGCACTGTGGCATCTCTCTCTGAGCTTTGGCCAAAAACTAATTGATATGCAAATCCCTGGTGACATCATCTGTGTGGAGGCACAGTGAACAGTGTTGTGTTCCAATCTAGACACTACAGGTAGATGTCTTGTGGATCCTGCAAAGACATGTCTTTGCAGTATCTGCAAAGGGGGTTTAAATTCTGAAACTTTCGGAGGGGACATTTGACTGAGTTGCAGTCAAAGTGCTGAGAAATTATGTTATTGAAACACTGAGAGACTGACTTGGATCCAGATCGATGTGGTGCAGGAAAACACACCAGTGTGCCAATTGGCACATAATTTACTCGTTTGTCTTCATGCTCAGAGGAGGAGTTGTGACTGAAGCAGCATGGTGCCCTCTGTCGGTAAAGGCTGGCAAGTGCAATTCATAAGGTGAAGAATCTATGGGAAGATGCAGCCATCAGACCAATTCAAATGGTAAAATACCCAAGTGAAAATTCAATATAGAGCAGGGTAAGCACTGTGCATGGAGGAAGAGCTTGCATCCAGGTCAGCGGCAGCTCCTCTGCTATGGTGGAGGAGCATCGCTCCCCCCGCCAGCAGCAGCAGCTACAAAACTTAAAAAATACAATGATAATAAGGCATGTTTATTATCATTTTATTTTTCTCCATAGCATTGAGTCTAGGGGGTGGGGCCATGTTGTGGACAGTCACGAGGGGGAGTGGTAGGTGCACTGTTATCAGTGTTCATGTGCGTTTGGCCAGCCTTCTCAGGATGGCTAAATTGATATCTGCACTAAAGCTGCAGGTTGGAGACATTAGACACAGGCTACCAGTCTCTCTGGGAGCGCATTTCCAGGCTGCTCAGGCCAATGCTGACGCTGCTCTCATGCATCAGAGCAATGTTAGGATTGGCCGCAGGGCAGTCTGGGAGCCTGTGCTGCAGTACAGCCAGAAGAGCAGCGGTGAGGCAATGCGGTGGGCATTCAGTAATGGTTTTTGTTGTTGTTTTTTGTTCTATTCCCCACTTTCTCACCCTGCCACTTTGCCCTGACACCAGCTGCGACTGATCCAGATGACAGAAATGTTCCAGAATCACAGCAGCTAATTCTGCCTTTTTACACCTTCAGGGGTAAAGGCGATAATCTCTTGTTTACATGTTGGCATGCCTCCTTTCAAATAAGAGAACAACTGTGCACTATATCATTGACACAGGTGGATGGAAAATAAGCTTTGTGTAGGGGTACGTAGTGGATGCACCTGAGGATTCAGCATAGTTACTGTGCTATGAAATTTGGTTGTTGGAGAGTGAGCAGAGTGTATTAGGGACCCACAGGAACTAAATTGGAAATGGGGCTTTGAAGCCTCACTTAAGGCAGACTACTCCGTCTTTAATTCTGCTCTTTGTCCACGACAGATGCAAACTTGGAGAGATAGCTTCTGAACTAGGGGCGGGTTTACAAAATTAAAGTGCAACACAGCACAACAAATAAGGTTGGTGTGCTGGTGCTGAGCTGTGCTGGGAGAGATAGCAGGGCAGAGCCATATTTACTAAATATGGCCAGGGCAACTTGAACTGTATGATTCACCGGTCACAGAGTTTCTCGAATAATTATGGATTTGCCGCATTTGCCATATAATCCATTATCTGTTGCACAATCTGTAGATTTTTAAGAAAAAAATTGGTTTGTAGCTCAAATGGATCAGAAGTTAAAAGAAAACATGGCAACGTGTATTTCTGCACAGTGGGAAATCATCCACAAAGGTTGATATGTCATCTTTCAATTGCTTATTGGTGTTTTTGCTTGTTAAACTAGTACTAATGAGTTGAAATCTGTGTCCAGACAACGTTACAATGTGTAAAAATAATGAGGCAAAATGTGCTGCGTTACCCTGCATAATGTGACTTTTCTTTGAGGCTAAGTCAGCCCTGCCACAAAACTCCAGTGGCCCCTAAATATGGCCTCCTGCTGCTCTCTTCCCCTGTGCTGGCGCATGGACAGGCTGCCAACTTCCACTCACGTACACACACCTTTGCACTGTAGTGTAAAGGTGTGTGTGTGATGCCTAGATGCATAGCATAGATTTGTCCTGGGGAGAAACCCTTCCAATACAAAATTGAATGCCTTGACAAACTATACAACATTTCACACATTATATGTGCATGGTGTGGTATAGCATACAGGCAATATATGAAATATTAGGCAAAACAACAAAATTTCTCCAAATATGCACTTGCCTAAGGGGGGGTTTATATATGCAAAGCTGAGTCTAAACATCTTCATAGATAGGACTTTTTGTCAGAAACCATGGGTGGTTGTGCTGGATCACCCACGTAACCCCTTAGGATGCCTCCTTGACACAAAATAGTACATACAAAACACCCACTATTTGTGTCTGAGAAATGCAGTTTTCCAGCACTAAACCTTTTGTACTGAGAAGTAAATGTCCAATCAAGACTTTGAGCTGCTTTGTGTCACTTTGCATGACGTGTGGCGGACCAAAGTTTTGTTAAATCTGTCCCCATGTGTTTTGCAGTTAGTCGCATTGTCCCGATCTGCATCAGTCCACCCCTCGTGCTATAGTATGACTTATTTAAGGAGTTATATGCTACAGCTACCTTTGCAAAACTTTGTAAGTTAAAAAAATAATGGTGCTAATAGGTACCAGAGCAAATTTTAACCATTATAAATGTGTTGCAAAAAGATGGAAAAAGATACACTCTTAAATTAGAGAAAAAAACTGCATCACGCAGCCCTACTGCAACACCTAAAATGGGAAATGAACAAAAGATTTTGCAGAACTAATTTGAGGACTTTTTGCAGAAATGGTGTAAGCTTTTGCTAAAAAGCACTGAGGTGGTTTGGTAAGGATGTTAAGCTTTAGAATACATTAGGGCAGATTTACTAGATTCTCATGGAGCGCAAAGCAGTAGTCGCAAATGCTGCGTTGAATGAGAAGGAGAGAGCAGGAGAGCTCCATATTTACAGAAATAAGGCACTCTCCTACCCTCTCAATAGCCTGGGGCAGAAATATGCTGGTGTTTGCCACTGACACACCTTTGCAGCATAGGTTTTGTATCGGAAGGGAAGCCTTCCAGTTCAAAATACCATGCTTAGACTAACTTGAAACCTTTTCCTACTTAGTATTGTATTGTATCGTATTGTAATTGCATTTATATAGCACTTACTACCCCTGACGAGGCACTGAAGCGCTTTTTCAGCGAGTAGCATGCTACTCTGGAACTCATAAAGGATTAGTGGTAAAATAGTAGAGTGAAAAACGAAAGTAATTTGAGCTGTTGATATGTTAGTCAGTTATTGGGATTCAGAAGGATAGTGGAGGAATAGAAGAGTGAAAAAGTTTCCATTTATATAGCGTTTGCTACCCCTGATACGTTGTTGAAGCGCTCTTTTTGATGCGTAGCACACTTCTCCGTAACCCATAACATATTAACAAGGGCTGTATCTCTGCTTTTTTGGCTTCAAAAGCCAAAGAAGCGGAGATAAAAATATCGCCCTATCAACAACAGGGTGCTAACATGCAAAATCGCATGTAAGCACCCTTTTTCACTACGCTTCCCTTTGCATCTCTAATGAGATGCAAAGTGGGCGTTCCAGAGCAAAATAATAGGGAGAAATGTCGCTAAGCAACATTTCTCCTATTATCAAGCTTCACACTAACCCTGTTAGAGACAAAAAAAGCAGCGCGAAGCACGGTTAACGCTGCTTTTTTACATCTGCTAATTTTCAGATTTAGCCATGTAATCCAATGGGAGGTGGATTACATGGCTAAATCCACCATGGGCTATCAACAAGGATATCCCTATACTTGTAGTTTTAAAGCTGCATTACCAGCGATAACCTCCCAAAATGCTGCTATCGCTGGATTTTTTATCGCCTAGGCGGTTAGCGGTGTCAATAACGCGATAACCAGGCGATATTATCCAGGGATAGCGGGCGTTAAAAAAATTAACACTAAGCGACCTTAGCGTTCATTTTCCCTGTTCCTTGTTAATATGCCCCTAAGTGGTGAATTAGCATTGTGAAATATGAAATTAATTTGAGTGGTGAACATGTTAGTCTGCTTTTTGGATTGAAAAGGATAGTGGAGGGATGTTTTGTAGCTCATAGTAGTAAAAGGAGGCTTGGGATGAGTAAAAGGGAGTCGTTTGTGTGCTCTACAGTGCTGCACACGTGCAATGTCGGAAAAGAAAGGAGAAATTAAAGCATTTATCCTTCATAGTGCCTATTGGAAATGAGTGCTATTTTCATGCTAAACCCTGTCTACTTTTTAAAAGTAAATAAGGGGCATATTATCAAGCCAGGCGATAAAATTATCGCCGCTTTAGCTGCAGAAAACTGCCGCTAAAACGGCGATAATGGGCTTGATAATATGCTCTATGGAATTCCAATTGAAGCCCAGGTTAAATGTCCTTCACATCTAACATGGGCTACAATTGGAATTCCATAAAGCATATTATCAAGCCCATTATCGCCGTTTTAGCGGCAGTTTCCTGCCTCTAATGCGGCAATAATTTTATCGCCTGGCTTGATAATATGCCCCCATGTTTTATCGCCAGAAACCTTGGGTGGGTGCGTGGGAATGCCCATGCACCACCCAGGGAACGCCACTTTGGCGCTAAGGAATGCAAAGCAGAGCGGGGCACTGCTTTGTGTTGCTTTCGAGTGATTTTCCAGTTTAGTGCTGGAAAGTAAATTAGCTTAAAAAAGATTTTGCGTTGATATGCGTCATTTGTGACGCAAACACGTCGCTAAAACGTAGTAAAGATACCCTATTGTTTTTAAAGATTCACAAACATCAGCTCGAAAAAAGCAATTCATCTGTAGAATCATTTTGCTAGTCAGTGAACACAGAAGTGACTTGTACGCTGTTAAACTGCAATACACAAAGCAACCCTGTGTACATCAGTTGCTGGACCAAAATAAAGCTGTCTTTCCTTTTCGTAGATAAAACTGCCATTGTTTCATAAACTGTGGCAACCTGACCTGCTGCTGCTCGGGTCGCGTTATAATTGTGCGCAAATTACCCCCTGACCGTCTCCTGCGGGCCCTGTTGTGTCCCTGGGCGGCGAAGGAACTCCCATCTCTCTTTACAGACCCGGCATCCACAGCCCAGACAGTTAACCTTCACTCGGCAGCACGGCTGTGTTTTACGATAAAACAACACCACAGCTTTGTTCGCGCTCTACCGCGTCACCGTGTATAACCGTGTGAACGGAAATCCGAGCCTTTCCATCCTGACTTTTGTAATTCTACCTGTCCAAAGGAGCCAATCTGCCGAGGTCCCAGTAGGAGGGCGGAGACAGTTAGTGGGTTTGGACCCACGCTTTAGTAGGGAGTTTAAGGGATTTTAAGTGCAAAGTTCTACTTCCTAAATAAAATAACATACGTAACCATAGAAGGAGGGAATAGTACAGTCGCGCGCATGTTCAGTCAAAGTCAAGAGAGATAATTAACGTAATCATTGACCTGCTAAAAGATTGTTTTAATAATTTTACACAACGTTGGCTACCCCCTCCATTTGCTTTGGTTTCGTTCAATTGGAACACGATTTAGTGTCCATGTCATCACTTGGTGCACAGACACCCTACGGAGAATTCGGTCATGATTTATCTGCGCCATTCACCGTACAGCTGCCGAGTTCAGGATGAAAATACAAGCAGCAATGGTTGTCGAAGTAAGACGCTGTGCCTTTTATTATATATGTATTGAGAGCACATATTTTTAGGAATCCAAAGCCCACAAAATATTGATATTTTGAATCTGAAGTGTTTTAGTACCACTCTGGATAAGTGACACCAGATTTGCTCATTGCCTGGCTTTGTTTAGTTTATAATCTGTTACATTAGAGTTCAACAGACATGCATTTCTTTGAAAGAGGGCTGGGCTCATATCAAAATTCTTGCTGCGCAATAAACCACAAGTGAACGGGGAAAAAGGGCGCTTTAATTTTTCCCAGGGACTGGTGAGAATATGGAGGAGAGCAGCATGCACGGGAAAAGCCCGCTCAATATAAGAAGTTTCGAGAATGTCAAGTCATTAATAATGTCTGTGGAAAAAAATCACAGGCAGATTGCAAGTAACTGACGAGTTCAGCTTATTATCTAGATCCCTGTCCCAGAGGAAGACAGTTTGCCTAAACTGATTAGTAATTAATGAATTATTAAGCATGCAGTCAACATTAAAGATGATGATGTACTTTCAGGTGAAAAGCCACTGTATTCTTGATTCAAATAAACCTATAGACAGGCAACGAATGAGAAGCACACCGATGGCAATGGGTGCAAGCAAACAATAACAATGATGCAATTTTAAATGCGCGGCAAGTTCAAAATCAAACAAAGCTTTGACAAAGCAAATAGGTAAGACTTTGGCTTGACAGCCATTTGGCTTTGCCAGTTTTCCTTGTAATCAGGGCTTTAAGTGGGATGAAAAAACTGGGGGGGGGGGGGGTCTCTCACAGGGGCGTGGCCTATGTAATTAAGGGCGTGGCTTAAAAACACAAGCTAAAAATCTGTGCTTAGCATAGTGTGCCACCCAGGCCCGGCTCCAGGAATTTTTATTTGGGTGGGCCAAGGGTGCATTTGGGTGGACCACTGCGGGTTCGATTTATCGCATATATGTCTAGGCAGGCCTGCTTTACGGCCCTCCTTTATCTCTTCTTAGTCTTACAAGGCCCAGTAAAACGCATTCTTTTCCAAATCTCTTTCTAAATATTATCACTCTCAAAAAGTGTTTTTTCTATGTAATGTTCCTTTGATGGGAAGAGGAGGTTTCTGAGGTGGGAGTATCAGGCAAGTGACACTTCTCGAGCTCCCTCTGTGCGGGCCTTCAGGAAGAATCCCTCTTCATTACTACCTCCACCTGACCCCGGACTCTGCAACGCACTCACTTACAGGCTTGATTATCCACTACTCTTCTCCAGTGCACGTTATCTCACAGGTGACCTTGGGCCCCAGCCCCATATCAGGCATTATTGGGCTCCATTATTATTTTTCCCGGTAAAAACATTAGTAAAATCACCTTCAAACTTAAAACATTGAATATGGCAGTAAATATAATTAGAACACACTTTAAAGTATGTTCCATAGTAGCCCTTATGACCCGACTGCTAATTAAATAAACAAAAACAGAAAAGCCATGACAGGGCCGGCTTTAGCACTGATGCAAAAGTCTTTTTTGGCACCGGACCAATAACCTCTTTCTGCGTAAATACCTTTACTACCACCTTCCAACAGAGACCCTCATCCCTCCATGGCCCCCCCGTTGACCTCTTCCTCGGATTCCCTCACTGCCACACGCCACAAGTGCCCCTCATCTCTCTATAGCCCCTCCCCCTCGTCGGATTCCCTCACTGCCACCCTCCACCAGTGCCCCTCATCTCTCTGTAGCCCCTCCCCCTCATGACCTCCTCCTCAGACTCTCTCACTACCACCCTCGACCAGTGCCCCTCGTCCCCCCCTAGCTCCCCCCTTCACCCCATGACCTCTTACATAGATTCCCTCACTGCCACCCTCCAACAGTGCCCCTCATCGCTCCATAGCCACTCCCACTACCTCCTCCTCGGATTCCCTCACTGCCACCCTCCAACAGTGCCCCTCATCTTTACGTAGCCCCTCTCTCATATGCATTTCATTTGTTGTATAGCGCAGCTCATATCAGTGTAGTGTGTGTCAGTACTTTACACCACGCACACATTATACAGAGACAATGAATCATACAAGTATATAAATCAGTCTACAGGGAATGTCACATAAGCCAATGAGGATTACAAGGTGTATGAATCACATGTCATCCATCCTGGTGGGCATTTTAAGAGGGTTTGGTCTGGGAAAACACAACCTTAGGATTTAAAGAGTATTCCATGGGGGTCAGGTTTACTGATAAAAATGTATATCTGCCCAAACATACTCATTTTAGCAACATTAGAATAATGAAAGACTGAGGAAGTTCTAAGTATATCATAATAACAAAAAAAGCGAAGTTCTAACTATACCATTCATGTTTGTATGCAGTTCTTTGATGACAGTTCATTGGTCACTGTCCTATGTTAGGATTGTAACTTCTGAACTGCAAGGAACACAAGGATCTCTGTGACAAAGGTGGTAACCCACTGAGCTTCCACATAAACTACAGTTCATTTACATTTAAAAACTACTAACAGACAAATGATTGCTCTCCAGCAGGATCATTAATCACCAGGGTTATCTGGGCATTTTGTATTGTCTTATTGTTGTCCTGCATCGGCCATGATAATGATAAAAACTGTTTAAATGACGCACACACGCAGTATGTGTCCTGCTGGGTCTGTGCACATTTTAAACCGAAAAACAAATAGTAACAAATTCTGTTACCTACTCCATTAGTCAAACTGTGTCACAGCCTGATGTGATAAGCTGCTGCAGGGGTCAGGAAAGCTGAATAGGAATAAACAAACTTATTTTCTCCTGCGCTGCATAGGAAAAGAAATATCCACGCAGCAGGACAGTGGGCAAAGGTTACCTTTGTCAAAGAAAGGATTTGTCCCTTTCGCCATGTAGAGATGAAGGGGTGAAAAAACAAACAAAGCCTCATTAACATGTAAATGGTCTTTTAAAGACCTGTGAGGTACTCAGGTGCGTCTGGGATAATCTCAAAAACTGTCTGCGTCTGTGCGCGCCCAGGAAGCTGTCTCAGCCTGGGCTGACACACACGACTGGGGGTTGAAGCACTCAGAGTCGAATGGTGTTGCGCCCTGCCTTCAAGCCCTCACTGCGAGGGCCAAGGCTCCTGTTTGGGTGGGCCAGGCTCATGTTTGGGTGGGCCTGGCCCACCCGGCCCACCCGGCCCACCCGCTAGAACCGGGCCTGGTGCCACCCGACTTGTATTTTGCTGTTTCTGTCATTGCATCAAGATATATGTTACAACAAGTAACATCATAGCTACACCAAATTACGACTATTGGCTTTGTCAATGCTTGTTGGTTGCATAAGATAAATATGCAAAAACTACGGCTTGTAGATAATATTGAAAACGCTTCCACTTACAACCCTCGTGACACCACCATGATGTTGCTGCTCCTGCATTTCATAAAGAGACGGGAAATCCAGAGAGAAAATGACTCACTTTAAAGGATTTCCCTTCCCCTACAACGCTCACCGTAACTTCTCCACTAGTGAGAAGTGAGCAGTGTGAGCACGCGCACATCTATGTGCCTGCTGTCACTGCAGTCCGGAAAAAACAGACCGCCTGTGCCAGGGCACCAAACAGAGCCCGATAGAGACCTGTTTCGAGCCCCCCTTTAAAAAACTGCTGGCCCACTTAAAGCTCTGCTTGTAATGTTTTATAAACCTTTATTACAGAAACTTTAAAACAAAGCAAATGAGATAACTTTGAAACAACATACTTGTGTCCAAAATTCCGTGAAAGGGACTGCTTTTTGTGGGGGAATCGCAATGTGCTTGGAATGAGTGCCGTCGCTCACGCAGAAAAGAACTAATTGTTGAAGTGGGTTAACCTACTTCCCCATGAGGTATATTATTGTGGGGGAATCAACATGCGCACACCACTAATGCAGATCAATGAATGAAGAGAGGTGTCTGAAAGCCCCTTCAAGTAAATATTTAACATGTATTTATTCAGCAAAATCACAAGGTCTTGGCTTACCCCAGAACTGAAAACAGCAAAACTAACATCAGAAGATGAGTGCCCGATATATATGCTGAAGATACCAGGAACTTTTGAAGGACAGTGAACAGAGTGTGGTATGATGTTCTTTGCATAAAAACATCTGAGCTCCCATGGTTGTGTTTCCCAAAGTGTTTGTGATGTACCTGTCATAAATATTGTTATGGACACTGATGGTAGAAACTGCGACCCAGGAGCAAGTCATTACTTTCGTTAAGAGGAAACAAGCTCTAATGTCACTTCTGATATCCAACCCCTCGATAAAATCATGCATGTATGTTGGGCAGTCTCGTGCACCCTCCTTTTGGTTGGTTGCTTATACCCAGGAGATATCTGATTCCTGGCAAGGTTTGATAAATGTTTTAATCATTAACCATGGACCCAGAATTGATTAGTAATCAGAGACATTTAGGGGCATATTTAAAAGCCCCTATCGCCACAGGAATGTCACTTTTTATGACGTTCCTGTGGTGATAGCGGCTTCATCTTATTTACAAGGCGGCGTTAAACCACTTGAGGTGACTTAACGCCGACTTGTAAATAAGGGCCACTTTCATGCTACACATATCATGAAAGGGGTGGGCAATAGGTGTTGCAGTGGGCATTCCGCCGCAACACCCATTGATTTTGGCACTGCCCCATATTTACCAGGGTGGCATAAATATGGGGCAGCCCCAAAATTAAGATCAGGGAAAACCTCGTCTTTCATGGCGAAACAAGGAGAAATGCTTTATTTCTCCTAGTTTTTGCTGTTTCTATGTGTGCCGCATTATGCAGCACACATAGAAAGAGCAAAACACCATGATTGTTTATGTGCAGGAAGGTGTCCCTTCCTGCACAGAAATGATCATTAAAAAACAAGACGATTTGCAACTTCTGTGTGTGCTGTACAATGCAAACACCATGCAAGTACTATTATGCAAGGGTGCCTGTGTTTGCGCTAGGCAGCTTAATTTAGCACCTGCACTAGGGGAAATGCAGGGGTGCACCGTATCTTTGTAAATACGGCACATCCCTGCTTTTTCAGAATGGTGGAGTGTTTCGTTAGCAAGTTTTGCTTTACGCCACGCTCTGTCATTCTGCTGTATATATGCCCCTTAATTTTCAAAGAGCGTAGAACACGTTTTCCAGAGTAGGAAATATTCAATCACCTATATTTATGCAATGTATGCATGAAGAGAGCCTAAGTGTTACTGAACACCTAGAAACTAAAATCAAAAACAAGAGTGCGATAATTACGATTGAAGACCCTGAAACATTTACTTTAACAGACACCCCTTCCAAAATTACCCAGTGGCTTCTTGGGTTCTCTAATACATTGCATTAGAAAATAAACATTAACCGGTCTAGAGGTGTTACTGATTTTTTTGGCAGACCTGAATTTGCCCAGACTAAACCATAAGCAGTTTTTAGGACTCGCCTAGCGTTGTAGCGCATGCGCTACTCGCTGGCGAGAGAACTTGTGAGAGAGGGATTTCAGAAAAGGGCTTGAAGCCCCGCCTCTCATTTCCATTGGCTGGCATCACCGTTTATTCTAAACAGTGGCCTGCCATTGGAAATGAGCTGTTTGCGTTGCCTCCATTTTGCCTTTTGGTCCGGCCCATCCAGACTGGATCATCGTGAAGGCTGTCGTGAAGCAATTTCTTATCTCAAGGAGGCGTGTTATATAAACAAGCCATGAGATCCAGTCTGGATGGGCCGTCCCAAAAGGAGACATGGCGCCGTGTGTTTATTTTTGCATCGCGCTTTCACTTAAAGTGAAAGCACGATGCAAAAATAAACAGCGGCTGCCTTCCTGCAATGGCGACGGCTTGTTATTACTTGGGTTAGAGTTCAGATTCAACATTACACAGTCTGACATCAAGGAGTTCACGTGACTGTCGCCACTCTCTGAGCAGTTGATGGTGTCCAGATTATTTTGAGCATATCGCGATGAGCTCATCCGTTCCCTTGTAACGTGAAATGCCGAGGTGCTGGGTGGTGTTGTCACTCCGTCTCCCTCCCGCAGACTGAAACATTGTTTTCTTCAACAGTCCAGACTCACAGAATGTCAGAAATAAAACACACCCCAACAACCAGCCACGCTGGCAACAACCTGACACAGATGGCACGGTTCTATGCCAGGTGGAGTGGGTCTCACACCTTCCACTCTTGTATTTTAGTACTTATAGTGCGAGTTTATCTCAAACAAATGAAAAACTCAAAGTCCCAGGATTCAAAGAAAACAAAAACTGGAGGTCGTTTCCCTCTACCATGGGACATGCTGATATCTGTTCCGGTCTCTGCACTTCGTAAAGCTGTGCGGAGTAACAGAAAGCTGTGCGAAGTAACCGAAGGCTGTCCGAAGTAACCGAAGGCTGTGGTCCACAGTGCCTAGGATATCAGAAGCTGCATAAGTGAGCGACATTAGCATAAGTGCATCACTCCCGTAACACACTACAGCTCGCACCCCTCTCCGTGAGTGCTGGTTTTACATTCCCGTTTAATCGCCTCCAACTTTACGTGCTATCGTGTGTCTGCAAATCCTTGTCATAGATATATTTAAAAGGGGCAAAGTAGAGTACGGAGCTGCTGTTGTATACGTGTGCGTGTGTTTGGGGTATATGTGTCTTTAATTGTATACCTGGATGCGTTTGTGTGTGTCAGGAGTTGTTGGTGTGGGTTTCTCTATGTGTGTCTGCGTGCCTGCGTTGGCTGGCGTCTGTTTGTGGGGGTCGGTAGGTGCAGATGGGGGGTGCCTCGATGTGAGTTTGTGTCCGCGTGTGTCTGGGTGTCGTGTGGGGTATCTGGGGATGTTGGTGTGGGTTTTTGTTTGTGTGTCTACATGCTTGCATCAGTTGGTGTCTGCTTGCGGGGGCAGTAGGTGCGGATAAGGGGTGCTCTGGGGGGAGGGCACCTGGATGTGAGTTGGTGTCCCTGTGTGTCTGGGTATGTGGGTGTCTGGGGATGCGGATGAGGAGCGCTCTCGGGGGTGCGGAGCCTGGATGCCACTGGTGTCTGCAGAAAGGGAGGGCCATGCACTTCTGAGTTCATGCCGCAGTTATCTCTTTGAGACACCCCGCCTTCACAGTGCGATCAGCTCGGAATAGGACAAACAAAAAGTGGAAATACTGCTGGGTAAAGCTTCGTCAGCAAAGCGGAGGAGGGTGTTGAACTTTGAAGTTTTGTGACATATTAACGGATGCTGCTGCTACTCCCTCATGTGCCTGAGCCCCACAGTCTGGTTTGAGCTCTCTCACCCATGCGCCCGTTGCCACGATTTCTTTCTTTTTTCTGCCCTCCCTCCTCTTTCTTTTTCTCTTTTTTTTTTCACGTACCATCCTCTCTGGCTCTGTCACTTTTCTGTCCCCCCCTCTCTCTTGCATTCTCTCTCTCGCCCTTTGTCACGCATTGGCCCACCCCCCTCTGTCTTTCCCACCCCTTGCCTCACTATTGTCTCTTCATTCCATTTCTCCGGTGCTCTTATTTCACTGCCACCTGTTGCATGGTGACGGAGCAGGTACACAAATGAGACACACACTGGGGATTTGCTTGTGTGGTCGTCTCCCTTCTGCCATCTCGCTCTCTCTCATACACCATCTATACTTAGAATGCACCAATCTGTTGGTGACATGATTTCAACTTTCTGTGGACACCAATATGTTACTGAAAGGATTGTGAGCATCCTGATTAGTATTCTACGTCATTTAACAGGCGACTAAAGGGATTGATTGTTATCCTCCTAATTACTAGACAGAGACGTTTTAAGGCATGGGCAAGTGGGCTCTGGCCCTGGGCCCCATCCTTTTAGAGGGGCCAACTGATAGATCCTGTTATGTTCTCCACAAAGTCCTGCCCTGATGACCGTTAATTATTCTTAATCATAGATTATTTTAAACACCACTTTCTTTTAGTTTATTTTTAATACAGGTAATGTGTGGGAGCCGTTTACAGACAATATACAGAGAAATGTTTTTTTTTTTTTAACACCATGCAACATCCATAAAAAAGTTCCTTTTAGAGTGAAACAGGAACTCATCATTTGAGAAATTGCATTGGGTCACAGATTATTTGCATAATATCAGTGAGCTGCTGCTATATTACAATATTGAAAACACACATCTCTATTCCTGAATATTAGATAGAAACACATTTAGAATTTAGACTAGTGTGCCACTGCAGTGTCAGTGACTTAGCCAAAGACAACGTGAAACAAGCATTTGCAATGCAATAGGTCTCGCAGTTACGCGAGTTTGAGCTATTGGCACTGTAAATGGCAATGCCTTATTTTATGATTTGGTTTTTAAAACATAAATAAAAGGCATTGTAATTTTTTATTTACATTAATAGGAACGGCGCCGTCTTCACGGACACCATGCTATGCAATGCAATAGGTGTTGATTTTGGTATTGTATATAACAATGCCTTTTAATTTCTTAAAATACATTGCCATTTACAATGTCAATAGCTCAAAATAATGTCATTGCGAGACCTATTGCATTGTAAATGCTTGTTATATTTTGTGACTGTTTTTGGAGTAGATTCCTCGGGCAATTCATTTATCATTTTGTTGTTGGTGAATTGTCTCATTTCATGATCCTGGTGTTTAATGCCATAATCATGAAGGTGAGGTGTCCCTCATCGTTCAAGAGAAGTGACCTGTGTCTATGTACAAACCTAATAAAGAAGCAAAGGATCCTCGCTCATCTAGAATGCTTTCACCTCTAAAAATCGCATTATAAGATGTGTATGAAGATTTTATTGCATTTCAGCTGTAGTTGTGAACAAATTGATAAGGATAGAGTAGGCTTGTTTTATAATTCAGGGCAGCATCAAAGCTACTTCAACATATCTTTTGTGAATGAAGTTTTGGCAAATACTCATTGGATGCCTCAAACCATGGACAGTCTATTCTTCGAACACAAAAGTAATTTAAAGCTTACTCTTTATAAAGAAATGGTAGGGGAGCGAAACATCCAGAATTTTACAAGGTGGAGCTCTCCTCTCAGCCTTTATCTTTTTACTGTTTTTTAATGAGGATTTGCTAGTAGTCATTCACAACAAAGATAAGATAAAGATTTAAATTGCAATTTACATTGTAAGATTAAGCTGTACTTGGATGGTGTGGATTTTTTCTGAAGGCTGGTCAAGGGAATGTGGATGCCTCATTGAAGGCTATCAGCACATTTCCTTGAATGTTTACGTTTGTGCTAACATAGATAAAGTAGACGTGATTAAGAAACATGGTATGGTGGAAAGCTTGCTAGATCAGTTTAGAAATTTGATGAATCAAAATTAGTAAGATGATGGTAATACTACAAATACTGTTTTCATTTGAGGTAGCTCCCTGTGAATGATTCTTTGATGAGTAGGTAAAGATATATCTAGTAGTGCTTTTATAGAGGAATTTGGGGTTTAACAGATGTCGATTCACAGTATGTAGGAGCCTCAAATGCATAAGTAAGTATTCCATTGCTCTCACCATAAATATGGTGTGCAATTAATCCATTATGCATATGATTATAATTTCACTTTAATTGAAAGGGGTTTCGTTTAAATTTTAAAGCACCACACATATAAAAAATGTGATTTAAGATTGCAAGAGACTCATGTTTGTTATGGGTGATATATATAGAGCCAGTGGGAATGTGTTGGGAGTGGTGGGTGGCGTGATATAACTGCACATTTTAGAATGCCTTTTGTGGAAGTCAGAGCTAAAAGAGAAAGATTACATTGAATGAGACACTATTAGAATTGTCTGGGCTAGACAAATAAAGCGGGTTTATTGTATGACATAATTTCAATCAAGCCTTGACTAAGTCAGTAGGGCCGGCATTGGCTACAGAGCTATTGGTTTGACAGCACGTTTCCTTTGCAAATGCATTGATAACACTTTATATCAGCACTTTTAAAGGTGGCCACATGAGCAAACACTTGCATGCACATGTATGTACGCATGGCCATCTTGGAAAGTGTTTGTAATAACATTTTACAAAAACTACACAAAGATGGCCTTCCATGAACCGTAAGTATGTGGACACGTGCACACATATGGACATCTAAGAAAGAGTTTTTGTAATATATTTTAGAAAGCCATTTAAAGGTGGCCAGTGGTGCATTTGTACACTCACTGAAATGCTTTCTGATAAAGTAAACCAAAATCATTCAAAAGTGCCCATCAATGAGTGAACATTCATGCATATGAGTGCATACCCTACAACAGCCATCATGGAATAATTTCTAATGTGGTGCCTACATGTCACAGTCTGGGGAGCTGTCCTTGCAAACAAAAATAAATACAAAAAGAACACATTGCCCGACTAGGTCTAGGCACTGAAGGTGACTATTTTTGAAGCTCATTTGCATGTTGTGCATGGACAAAGTGCAATTACTCACAGTGTGGGCAGCAAGTATTTGAAGAAGGCTGTCATGTTGACCTATTCATCAATTCTGTATGCTTTGGTGATCGAAGGCGCAATATGAATGACACTATATTAGACCAATTGATGAAGAGGGCTCTCTGAATGTTCCTGTATGTAGATATGTATAGGTATGTGGTTTTAAGGACTTTTGGGGACACAATTTAAGTGGAGTTTGAATTACCTCTTGAACAACATTTCTTAAGCATTTGCAATTGAGGCTTTATTTGAAAAGATTGGTTGTTATTCATTATATGGCCAATTAAAGCTATGACATTGAGAGAGCTGGCATTGAGGAAAATGCCACACATTTATTTATTACTGAATGAACCAGCACCAGAAGTGCAAGGGAAAATATTTCACATATGGGGCCATAAGTCGGAGCTGATCAGTGAAAATGACAAAGGAAAAAAAAAGTGTGAAAGAACAGAACATTCTCAATAATGTCTGGTGAAAATGTAATTTTGATGGTAGTTAGGCCCTCACTGACCACTTTCCTCAGTGTTATATTTTTTAGGCTAGCGTACTTGTGGTCAATTGCATCACCATTGGACCTTTCCTCCACCAGGAGTTTGAGTCTCCATCCTAAGATACATGGTGAGATCTATGCTAAACATGTGAGTTAAAATTTCTTACTGTCCTAAAAAACAGAATGCCTTTATTTTCAAATATAAAAAGGAACAGTTGCAGGGTTAAAAATGATAGGGACGCGAAAAGGACCATTAGGCCGCCCTGCGCGTCCTTTAGGTGCTCAAAAAAGTAGGTCTACATGTTTCAGCTAACTTGCACCAGTGGAGGGTCGTCAGCTTTCTTCAGGACCAAATAAACTCTCAGGTCCTGGACCTGGTAGAACTATTTCACCCCCTGGAATTATAGTGCATTATGGTGTAATTTGCACATTCATCTCGGGTTAATTCTTGATGGACCCTGAAACAGGAAAAATGAGAAAGTACAATGTAGCACATGTATGTACATAATTCATAGACAAATGTAAAAAAGGTGCCTGGTGAGGAACTTAATGCTTTAATATAGCATTCAGTAGTCCTAATCGCAAAAGATAGGAGAGCACGTATGAGGACATTAGGGTATGGATCTTGTATATAAAAAACATCAGCAATTCCTAAAAGAGGGAGCGGCGGGGTTGTTTTGGGATACTGGGAGGGGCTAGCTGCAAGCCTTTGGCAAACAATGATTATTACCTTATTGGAACCTAGTCATAATACTCCTCATACCCAGTGAAGGAGGCGTATACTGTAAGACAGTTACAAGAAATAGTCAGCTAAGACAGGTGATCAGTATAAATGCATGGGACAATTAAAAACATAGAGACGATAACACTTATTAGGAAACAGCCTAATTAAGACGGAGGGCGGGGTAAATAGACCTGCATTATTTGTCAGAAAAAGAAAGAAAGTGTCAAGGAACTGAATTGGAAATGTTTCTCAAAATATTGAAGCTTATGGATGTCCGGAAGCCACACTTACTGTTTTGACAGCGGTGTCATGGCTCAAGGAAGGGGGCAGTGGCCTGACGCATCTGTGTAGAAATGAATGCTGGCAAGAACCTCGAGAGGCCTACAAGCCCTTTTAAACGGATTTAATGATTTTATGGTCTCTTTAGACTTAACAATACATTTTAAAAAATCACATTCCATGTCAATTGGTTGTGGGAGGGCGAAAAAGGCTAAATTCTACTGTAATGGGCAGGAGCTCACAAAAGTGCAGACCTTCCCATATTTGGGGATTGTTTTTGATGACAGGAGATCTTGGGTCATGCAACGCGCCCAGAAAAAGAACATTCTTGCTAGGGTGACAGGAGCACTGTTGGGCTTTGCAAAACGTTTGGGGTGTAAACCCCTACCCGTTCTTATGAAGATATATAGAGCTAAGTGTGTTCCTATGGCCCTATATGGCAGCGAAGTATGGGGTTATAAGGCTACGACTGAAATCCAAACAGTAGAAAATGCCTTTTTTCGGAAAATTTTGTCACTCCCCCCATCTGCTCCTATTTTTAATATACATGAAGACTTGGGGGCAGGTTATCTTATTGATCAAATTTCTGTGGCTCCATTGTTAGGTTGGTTGAGAGTTTGGGCACATCAACCCCCAAATCTAAATCAACTTATTATTCAAGACTGTTTGTCTCTTGACAAAGCCATGTCTATTCCATGGTTTCGATATATTAAAATTAATTTGGAGTCACTTGGCTGCCTCGAATTGTTTGACAAACCAAGTGCGTTGAGTAAAGCGGAGATAAAGGCTTTTAAGACTCAGTTCTTGAGTAGAGCGATGTTACTGAGGGAAGGAGGTGAACTGGGAAAGCCGGCAGTCAGGAGGTTTGTCACACTAAGTATAGTTAGAGAGATCCAGCCATACCTGACCTATATAAACAAACCATTTCATCTGTTTTTGTTAACAAGGTTCAAGCACGGCATGCTTCCCTGGCTATTGGCTTACCCTAAGGGTTTTTTCAAAGAGGGAACCCTGGGGCCCTGTCCTTGCGATAACACCTCAGAACAAAACACGTTGCATTTGGTATTTTTTTGTAAATTTTACTCTTTGCAGCGTAAGAAATTTATTTTTCCTATTTTTAAGAACTGTAATTTTGAGCAAGTTAGGCCCGCACTGGTTTATCTGCAAATGCTTGGGTCACCACTGGTATGCTTCGGGGTAACCAGTTATATTACAGGGGCCATTAGGTGTAGAAATAGGGCGCAGTCTTCTTAATAACCTCCCCATATTTATTAGTATTGTTTTTGATAGTTGGTGAAAGTGGACTGATGAAGTTGTAATGGTTTTATGGATTTGTGAAAATTGCAGAATCAGTTAGATGATATACTTTTTATTGTGTATTACGTGCCAATTGTATTGTATCATTTAATATTTATGAAATGTTGTAAATTGTGTTTTAATCTGTATTGTGTTAGTGGTCTTATTTGATTTTTTGTAACTGTAACTACTTGCATTATGAAACATTGTCCTGTGCTTTGATGGGTTTAAAATTTTTAACCGAATAAAGCAATCTTTTGACTGACTGAATGATAGTCAGATATGCTGCTTTGGTATAAGGACCTCACGTCCCGCAGAAGACCCCAGAAGTTAAAGAGCGTATTTACTGTTTTGCACATAAGCCATGCCGTGGGGGAAACACGTCCTTCCCGGGCTGGATGCCGATCGGGAAATGGGCCCGTGGGTTGAGTATGTGTTGTGAAGCACACATGTAAACAATTACGGACTGATTCCTATGAGGCTGCCTGTTGCGTTGGCAACGCGGGAAGTTTGTCAAAGACAGATAGAAAATACTTCAGTGTATGGAGCAGTGAGCAGTAAATGCTTGCACTGAAAATTATATATACACAAAAAAGGTAATGTGTCATGATGATCATTACAGTCATTAAATATACTTTTATAACTTCCCTGCTGAAGTCATGCTGAGAAGATAGACACTCCTATCTATGGGGAAGTTATACTTTTGAGCTGGTGTTCCTAGCAATACCAAAAGCATCTTTCATAGGCTGCAAAAGAAAGTAGAGCGGGCATATGTAAGAGGTACCCATGCTCCATAACTCTCCAGGTAGACTAGAATGTTATTATAGGCCGTAGTAGGACAGAACAGTTTAGAACTAGATCCTACTAGTACAACTATTTTGTTAAAATCATGGTGCCACTGCTCCCTATGGGATCTCGGTATCTAAGTACACAGATTGGCAATGTATCTGCTATTTTAGAAGGGTAGAGTAATCGTTAAGGAATTAGCCCGTAATTGTCTACATGTGTACTTCACAATGCGTACTCAAGCACGAGCCAATTTCCCTGTCAGCATCCAGCCTGGAAAGGACTTGTTCCCCCTATGGCGCGGCTTACTTGCAAAACAGGGAGTATACTCTTTAAATTCTGGGGTTGACTGAGTGACGTATAGCGAAGCAGCTTAAACCGATTATCGCTATGTTTCTACAGAGATACACCAGGCACTGCCCCCTTCCTTGAGCCATGACGCCGCTGCCAAAACAGTAAGTGAGGCATGATTCCTGGACTTCCATAAGCTTCAATATTTTGAGAAACATTTCCCATTCTGTGTCTTGACTCTTTCTTTCAATTCCTTTTTGGAAAAATGACTTGGTCTATTTTATCACGTCCAACGGCTTAATTAGGCTCTTTCCTTTCTAAGTATTATCGCCTCTATGTCTTTAATGCTGCATGTATTTATACTGAGCACATTTCTTAGCTGACTATTTCTTGTAACTCTCTTACAGTATAGGCCTCCTTCACAGGCTATGAGGGGTATTATTACTATAATTCCAATAAGGTAATAATCGCTGTTGACCAAAGTCTTGCAACTAGCCCCTCCCCAGTATCCCAGCACAACTCCGCCCCTCTTTCTTTTAAGTATTGCTGATGTTTTATATTTAAAAGTTTGACCCCTCACTATCCTCTTATGTGCTCTTCTATATTTTGTGATTAAGACTACAGAATGCTATATTGAACCATCAAGTGCTTCACCAGACACCATTTTAAATATGTGTTTGAATTGTGTACATACATGGGCTACATTGTACTTTCTCACGTCTTCTATTTCAGGTGCCATCAAGTATAAACCTCAAGTGAATGTGCAAATAGCACTATAATAGGGAGTTCCAAGAACAGATAGGTCTCCCAGGTACAGTAGGAATCTGAGAGTTTATTTAGTCCTGAAGAAAGCTGCAGACCCTCCACGGGCGGCCTAGTTTTTTTAGCACCTATAGGATGCACAGGATGACCTTATGGTCCTTTTCACATCCCTATGATTTTTAACCTTGCAACTGTTTCTTTTAATATTGGTAAATAAAGGCATTATTTTTTAGGACAGTAAGGACTTTTAACTCACTTGTTTGGCACAGATCCCACCATGTCTCTTAGGATGGAGAATCAACCTTCTGGTGGAGGAAAGACCCAAAGAGAATGCAACTGACTGCAAGTACACCAGTGTAAAAAATATAACACAGAGTAAAGTAGTCAATGAGGGCCTAACTACCATCAAAATGAAGAGACTCTAAAACAAAGAGAATGGCGTGGGAGCACTCCTAATGATTACCCCTAAGTTAGTCATTGGAAGTAGAGTGCATCTCACAAAAAAAGCCTCGACCTTCCTCCTTTGATTCGCTTGATGATGAAAATTCAACCCAAATTCAGTATATTATGCATATTGGTAGTATTGCACAAATTTAAGACAGGCTGGGGTGTTGCAATCGTCACCTATAATTAACAAGTTGCACTGGCTACACATTTTGGTTACAATCAAATTCAAGATCTGTAGATTTTTCCTCAAGGCCATCCATAGTAACACTGCACCTTACCTGGCTGACTTGCTCAAGATCTCTTGTGTTTAAGTAGGTCTAAGAAGTCATATTCACTTCCCATCAAAACCCCCAAGATTAGAACCTCTCTTGTTCAAAGGTAACCATTCTCTGTTAGGGCCCCTGCAGTCTGGAACTTTCTTCCTCGAGACCTTAGAACTTTGACTCCAATGTCTTCCAGAAACAACTGAAGATGCATTTTTTCAGACAATGATACTCTAATTGTATTACACCAATCTATAAAATTATGTCTTCATATGCTTTGTCTTTAATGTTAAACACATTTGTAGATGACTATAATGTTCTTCCTCCTTGCCTACCTGGATGTACCCTGTTACTACAATTTTTTTTACTGTAAAGCACCCTAACACCAGTAACTTCCAGGCAAGTTATAAAAATGCTAAAATAAAATAAAACAACATGAAATTAGAAAATATTTCCTGAGGTAGAGGATCTATGTACTACGGGGTGTACTAATATTGGGGATTGGGTTCATGTTCTCTGGAGGAATTATTCTAAGAATTAAGAAAGGTTTTGTAGTTAGAACGTTTTACCTACTTTTTCCATGTAAGATGGATAAATAAGTGGTACATTTAAGCAAGATGTTGTGTGTTTTTGTTTTTATTTGGCATGATTATTAATTTCTAGATGAGGGAGGAAACCCAGCTCTTAGAATATACAATAAACGTGTTCAATATTAAGTTGCATATTTTGTTTTGCAGTTTTATATGACAGAAACTCTTTCCGAGGGCATTGGAGCACTTTACATAAGCACCAAATTACGTTACGCAAGGTCACATTCATTTAAAAAAAAAAAAAAAAAAAAAAAAATGAGGCACCGTGATTTTAGGTGATTTGCCCTGTATTGCAGGATGGTAAGCTGGGACTTGAATCTGAATCCCCTGTTCCACGGTGGGCAGCTCGAACCATTAGGGCACATCTTCTCCTGCAGGGCAAATTTGTGGAAAATGTAACTTCATAAAAGGATTATCTGATTATTTTAAACAAACTTTATTGTCTTTTACATGTTGTGCAGCAGAGCCGCTGACCGCAGCACAAGTAAATACAAAATAAGATCATTCTGATGCATCCCATTACATATCTTGCATGATTCCATAGTCATGAGTTTTAATTTTATCAATTGCATTCTCGGTCTGGTAAAGCTTCTGCAAACATTCATGAAGGCTCCCCGTCCCCAACATATAATTGATCCATTCCCCCCTCCCCCTCCTGCCCCGCACTGCTGTCTCCCTACTACATCCATTGAGCCCAGATAGGCGCCTCCCCTGTACTTGAGATGTGTGTGATGGTGCTTCGCCGGAACCGCCTTGCCGTATCCCTGTCCTCTCCTGTGTAGTTCTTATTATATGTCTCTATCGCTCAGGTCTGTAATGCTGTTCCGTCCCAACCTGACTCCTGGGGGTTCTCTATTTGTGGTGGTCTCTCTGCGATGGAAGCTTCAGACGCTCTGTCGTCTCGCCTTAGGTCTTCCATCAAACCTTCCCACGCCCGAGCTCGTTCCAGCTTGCC
Source organism: Triturus cristatus (assembly GCF_964204655.1). NCBI lineage: Eukaryota > Metazoa > Chordata > Amphibia > Caudata > Salamandridae > Triturus > Triturus cristatus. The sequence goes on from NC_140589.1 coordinate 968,692,204, forward strand.
CACCCCCTGTCTATAAAAGGATTATCTGATAAAATAAATGCTGTGTTTGAGGTAATAAATTAAACCAATAAAATATTTTCTATGCTTACGTAAATTATTTCATTGTTTACTTGATGTAATTATTTAAGGTATTAAAACAATGATTTTAAAATGTGATCACCAAATAAATTAATTAAAAATAAATAGCCAAAAATGGTGGTCTTTTGGTTAAAGTTCCCTGCTTTTTAATGATTCGTCGCGGGAACGGACCTACGAATATAATAATCTTGACATCACATTTATTTTATAATTAATCATGGAACACATACAAGAAATATCAGGCTCTGTTAGCCACACTGGACCGATTTACATCTATTTACCAATTTGACTTCATTTTGGTTGTTCTTCTCTACGGTTAATATTTGCTTAACGTTTATTTACCCCAGCATGTTCAATTGTACTATGTTGGGGGAAGAAGCCCTCAGATAACTTTACAGAAATGTGAAGGTGCCTTTTGGAAGGCAGCACAGGATATATCAAAAGGGACGCATAAGGAGAGTATTTGATATTAGACTTTATGTTCAGCACAGTTTACAGGATTGTAGAGCGCAGAGGTGAAGCCAGACCATCTGGAGGGATGAGCAAATGTGGTCATACAAAATGGACTTATAATAAAAAAATCCCCTGATAACATTTTGAGCCCGATCTTTTGAATTTATGAAGAAAGCTATTCCTCTTATTTATTAAACATGCCAAACAGACAATCTGCTGCATTTAGAAAGTTGACTGAGAAGTCATAATGCAAATGGAGTCCAAGAATGACTTGTTCTGAAAGCCATGTTGGCTTAGACCAAATTACCAGCTGCCACATGAGGCTGGAATATTTATCACACATAGTTAATCCCAATACCCCATATTCTGAGGTTTCCTTTTGAAAATAAGGAATTACATGTGGAATACGATGGTTTACACACCAAATTTTGCATTTCACAACATTTACCACATTTTTCCATAATGTAAATTTAGGTTGGGCTGACCTCCTGAAATTCATCCATTGGAAAGTTGCAGAGATAAAATTAAAAATGGCCCTGAATCTCGGTATTCTGATCTGAATTTAAGCCTTAGGCCATAATCAGGCCTTAAACGACTATTTGAAATTTGTATCAACCACCCAGGAAAGAAGTACGTTTTTGAAGTGCAAAATGGGCCTGCTCCCCTTTTTAATTGTCAAAGGTAATTTATTTAAATTTCCAGTCACAGAACAGCCTGTTTCCGTGGGCTAATAGAATTGGAAAAGTCTGTCGTCATGCTCCATTTTTGTGCTGGGCTGAAGCATCTCTTTATGTCTATCTGTCAACCGTATAAAGTGTGACCCAACTTTGATACTTTTACCGGCCTTTTACGACTTGATTAAGGGTCCTAAATTGCAGCACCCATGCAAACCCATTTGTCCGGATGTTGTAAATATGAGAAACTGAATTTTTCGACCTCTCAGACATTTCTCCAGGGAAATATCAACAGGTCAAATCATAAGAGATCCAGACTTTGTTGCAGTAGCATCAAAATCCTCATAAAAACTCTTAATAATTGTTATTCTTCAAACCTGGGTTTTTGTATTTAATGGGGCAATACATTGCACCTATTACATTAAGACCCTCGTGATTGAAGCCCTAGTTTGTGAGGGAAAAGCCTTCTACTATGGCCCTAATCTGCTTTGTCAGAACATTAATGATAAACAAAATGACAGGTGTTGAACTGCAATGAAAGTTCACATAAATTAAAATATGCCAATGGCAAGAACGTATTGTCCTTCCTAGCACAAAGAAATGTAACTAGAAGATAGCTCAACAGGGCTTTTTCTTAACATTTCATTTTAATGTGTTGTAATTAATTGTATATGAATAAATGAAGTATGTGTTTGACTATTCTCAAAACCTTTTGTAAGATATTCTTGCGGATGATAGTGTACTTTACAAATACACATACCATATTTGTATTCAACTATATTCAATGTGTGAAGTGGGAGGTATTTTTGCTATTTCATTGTATGACATGAAAATGTATTGCATGTTAACCTGTTTCCAAACTTTTTTTGTCAAAACAAGTATACCACTTAATTAGCAGACACCCTTCAGTCCACACTCCCACGTACACGCTCACCCACATATGCATCAATTAACAAAAATTCAAATATTGGTTGGTTTATGTGCTACAAATGCTCTAAACGTGATCTTATTATTCCCAAACCAGGTTGCCTACTGGTGGGTGGTCCAATCAGAGTATGATCACCTGAAATTCCCTATAGCCCTTAGGTGTGACGATGTGAAAATCACAGAACAGCCAAATCAGATCTGACTGACCTGGTTATCAAAATAGCCCACCACTTTGCCCCTGGTAACAACCCATATAAATCAATCCCACATTGACCCACTAACAAAATAAGGAGACCTTCTTCAAGAAGTTTGCATTTATTCTGGATAAAAAAATCACATGCTATAATAAGCATACCCAAGGATGTATCCGCAAGGAGGCTGTTTGGGGTGGAACACCCACCGAATAATTTTTGAGTCAGGTCATGGCTGAGCTGAGTATGGCACTCTAGATTATTCTTAAGGGTGAAGATCGAGTCAGGAGTTGGGGCTTCTAATTATACTTTATGTTCCCCACAGTAGCTCCCACTTTCCACCACACAACTTATGTGTGTAACAGAAAATGTCGTAGGGCATACCCATCGGCTGATTTTTTATTGTACATGGGCCAGGGTACACAGAATGTTTCACCTTTAGAATGGTTAAGTGTTAGATCTTCTTGCTGACTCAATATTATGACTCACTGAAACTCCACACCACCTCGCTTTCCTCAGGTTCTCCCATGGCATTCTACTGGCATCCATTCATCCATGCACTGTGTGACAGAGAGACCTGTAGCCAGTGTGGTGGTGCAATGGTTATGATAAGATCAGAGCAGCATTGATGCACCTTTTCCAGAACACTGCATGCAAGCGTCTGCAATAGTTTTGTATTCTTAGCAAGATAGCTCTGTGTTTTAATTCTTTTTTTGCAGAGATCCTTATGAAATTTGTGGGTCACAAGTTACATTTAGGGGTGTGTAAAATGCACTTACATTTATTTTCCATAATTATGTAAAATCACATGAAATGCGAAACTATCCTTTAGCAATCTAGTTTAGCGCAACATGACTTGAGGACACATTTCAGGCATAAAAATCATGTGTCTCGAACAGCAGCCATGCATGCTCTGGTTGTTCCCATTATTCCTGTGCTGCCACGCTAAAATGATACTGCAAACATGCGTAACTACCCCACGTGGTGAAATGGCATCATTTCAGGCATTTCACCTTGCAAGTGTAAGGTAAATTTCTCAAGATTATGCCAGTATAACAGAAATTTATCCCAGGCCTAGTTACAACCCTTGTAAACTAAGTAAAGGGATATGCATGTAATGCAAACAGATTCGTGGAAGGTGCAAAGGATATGTTTGGTACCTGAAATCAGTGTACATTCATATGTTTTGAGTACATGGTAAAAAAATACTTCTAGTAATAGCATAACACACTTTATAAATAAACAGTAGAGAATCTCACTTTGTTTTCTGATAATATATGTTGTGGCTTTAGGCTCTATGTATATATTTATGCTTTCTTAAGGGCTTAGTAGGCGCCCAGTTGGATTCCCATTCCACCCCCATTCAACAGGGATAATGACAGTATACACACCCCTGCTTTGTTTACACTCTGGGCCTAATTAGTTACAAAATACGACATTAAAATCAAACATTTATCACCCATCAAAGAATAGCTGATTAAAACAATATGTGCACAGTTTCTTGATTGATTTAAACTAAGATAACAGAATTCCAGGTAACTGACCAAATTAAGCAAACTGAAGATAACAGAAATAATTTCATGGGCGCAGCATCATAGCACTGAAATCAGCCTCCACACTTTCACTTCAACCAATCTCCAATAGAGGTGACCCCAGGACAAACTTCCCAAAAGGGGCACCAGTTATTGTCTCACCAACAGATTGAGGGGTTTCACCCTATCAGTAAGAGCAGGGTCAGAAGTCCCCGTGGCCTGCACCGCCACACAGCACCTTGTACATATGACTTTCCGCCTCTGTGAACAAGATGGACATGGATTGAAAATGTGCAAAGATGGCCCAGTGCTACCTAGGCCTTATTCCCTTCTCAACTTGGTATCCTTTAATTGCAAGAAAAAAACGTAATTCTACCTGTGTTATATTAACATCCGTCATCCCCCAGATCAACCCTTTGCTTACAGTGCAGCAGGATGGGTATTTTCTAGTGATGGGGTGAGGTGAGCTCTGAGATGCTTTGTCGGTAGAAAATATGGGACAAACTTTAGTTCCTCAATTTGAAATGTACCTACTACCAAGATCGCCTCTGGACCTGATGTCATCATCACAAAGGACTTCCTGTGCATCAATCCATCAAGACCGCCACCCGACCAGAGAGAGCAACATGTCCAGGGTAGAGTTCCATGTACTTTCTTCTCCTGATGCCAAAACATCGGGCCACCGGGGGAGTGAGGACCATAGATGCCCAGCCGACATTCCTTTGCCCCCAGACCTGGTATGTTCTCCTATTGTTCCAAATAACTCCTGTTAGAAATGGGGGTCTCTAGTTGGCAATGGCTGGCCACTGTCCAAGTAGGGACCCTTCTTCCTAAGTCAGAGTAAGCAGCCTACACCCTTTGACAACCCCTGCTCAACCCTGTGGTAACGTAGCACGAGCAGCTAGGCTTATCTCAGAGGCAGTGTGTGAAGCATTTATGACCATATACAGTAATATAATGAGGAACACTACAAATGGACACAACTCAAGTAATTATGAACAATAGGTATTTTTATATAGACTTAATCACAAGACCAATAACAGTAAAAATCCACAATACTATAAAAATATAATTACTTTAGAAATGCTGCAAGGGAAAATAGTTCAGGATGCACAAAATGATGTTTAGTTCAAGGCAGGGGTCTCTGCGACCCTTTTACTCACAAAGTATCTGGTTCCTGGAGCAAAGCAACAAAAATGGCGCTAAGGAGTTGTAGCGAGAAATTTCCTCACGCTAACCAGCGATGCGTTGAATCCTTACCGCGAGGGAGGATGATGCGCTGGGTTGCGGGCAGGACAAAGCGACAAACTTCTCCACGCTAGGACGGTGATGCGATGAAATCCTTACCGCGAGGGAGGATGATGCACCGGGCCTGGTGCGTGTGCGACTTCGCTGCGATGAAAGGCAAATGGCGCTCCGCGAGGGAGCGACGATCTGGATACGATGCGGGGAAAATGGCGAACGCACTGCGTCCGCGCTGCGATGATCCTGTTGCGATGATGTGGAGTGTTAGCGAGCGTTTTGGGGCCGCCAACAAGCGATGTGACGATCTTCGGATAGCGGGCGTTTTCAGGCCCGCTGACAGGAGCTGCGATGATTTTCAAATAGCGGGCGTTTTCAGGCCCGCTGACGAATGATGCGATCTTCTTCGGGTTAGCGAGCGCTCTGCGACAGCGGAGCGACGATTTTTCTCACGCTCACCAGCTGCGGCGGCTCGCTAACGGAGGTTAGCGACGATTTTCAGCGCTCTCTTCTCAGCAGTAGAAATAGAGGCCCTGGAACACACAGGAGCCTCACCTGCAGATAGTAATCCTCGCTGGGAGGACAGGAGGCTGATGGTGGAGTCTGATGTGCCTGAGACTCCAGCAGGAGGCTAGCTCGCTTCTAGCCCTTGGGTAATTGCTGTAACAAAAATGAAAGTCCAAACAAAGTTCTTGTCCTCTTCTTGAAGTCCAGTAGTAACAGCTGCAGGCCAGTCCCAGAAACAGCACACAAGCACAAGGACAGTCCTTCTCCTGCAGAGTCGTGGAGCCACACGGACAGAGGTTCTTCTTGTTATCCAGGAGCAATACAAATTGTAGGGGTTTGTGCACAAATGTTTATACCCCCAAAGTCTTTGTTCTTAGGTGTCCCAAGTCTCTGAACCCAGCCAGAACCAGTTCTGGTCAGCCCTGGAGCACTTTGTTGATCAGGCTGCATCCTTCCTTTCAGAAAGAGGGGGTCTGCCTCAGACGCACAGTGGGAGGTGGAGCCAGCATTCACCTTGGCAGGCACAGCCCTATTCAAGTGCAGGAGCTAACCCTCCCCTCACACCCAGGCAGGACGCTCTATTCAACCCAGGTCTGACTCAGCCTGCCCTGTCCCTCCAAAACCAGACAGCCAATACACATAATAGCACAGCACACTGGAAGGCTTAGGCAAGAAAGTACCTATACTTTAAAAGTGGTATTTTTCAAACACAGAATATAAAAATAACCTTCACTAAAAGATGTATTTTAATATTCTGAGCTCAGGCATACTAAATTTGTTTTTCTACCATGTTCTGTGGGTCAGTTAGGACTATAGGATATAATAGCCCAGACCTCCCATTCTGGCCTATGGAGAACAGGTAGCCTTACAGTAGTGAAAAACGAAATTGGGTGTAATTCACTACTAGGACATGCTACACACATCAGGGTATGTCCTACCTTACACATACAATGCGCCCTATCATAAGGGGGGCTTACATGATGCCAAGGGAAGGTTTAGGGGCTGGGAAGTGGGTGCACTTCACAGCCAAGATGGCAGTTCTGGACTGCACGCAGACACTGCAGTGGCAGGTCTGAGACACACTTTACAAGCTGCTTCTGTGGGTGGCACAAACCAGTGCTGCAGGCCCACCAGCAGCATTCGGTTTACCGGCCCTGGGCACACACCGGCCACGCTATTAGGGACTAACAGGTAAACTGAATAAGCCAATCAGGGATATACCAATTCACATAGTCATATTTACAAAGGGAGAGCATATGCACTTTAGCACTGATCAGCAGTGGTAAAGTGCCCAGAGTCATAAAGCCAACAAAAACAGGTTAGGGAAAATCCAGGAGGGAGGCAAAAAGCTTAGGGATGACCCTGCAAAAAGGGCCATTTCCAACACAACCCCCTTCCAGCCAAAACGCAGTGGAGACCAATCACCACCTTGATGGGATTCCCTGCTTTGGGCGATAGAACACGGAACTGGCCCGCGACTGCAGGGGCATATTCCAGTTCTACGCCAATCTGAATCCTGGTGGAGCCCTCTGTCCACACTCTCAGGGCCCACTAAAACAACCAATGGGGAACTCTTCCCCTCACCTGTGGACACCACCTGTGCAGCACCTAACCCTAGCTTGATCACAGGTGTGTCCCAACAGAGATACTGCAAGCCACAGTTCCCACGGACAGTAGTCAGCGACAAGACCCAGGCCCTATACCTCTCAGGGCTCTCAAACCTCTGTGGCATCAGAGAACGGGGGACAGTAGCCCCAGGTGCCCGGCACCTTTTGTCCACTCTCCCTCCTGTCAGGTCAGGCATATCACCCTGACTCGGACCCACCAGCCCTGGGCCTGTATCCAGCAGCTGGGTGAGAGACTGGGGTGGGCTTTCCCACACCCGGTCCTCCTCCTTGGGGCTCGGTACCCTCCCACCTGGAGCGGTACCCCCTTCCAGACTTGTCAGGGCAGCTGTGGCGGGTGTCCTGCACAAGTCACCCACCAGTTCAGGGGTTCTATCCTGCAACTGGCATACCAGCCTAGGGTCTGTACCCTTAGACTGGGCGGAGATCAGGGGGGAGGCTGCCCTCTCCCTGCCCCCCTTACTGGGGCCCTGCACCCTCCCACCTGGAGAGGTGCCCCCATAACACAAACCAGGAGGGGCACTGTTAGCAGTGGCCCCTTCCTCCAGGTCAGGGGGGACACACTGAACCTGGCCCTCCAACCCAGGGTCTGTACCCTTAGGCTGGGCCTGTGCCTGGCAACCCAGGACTTCTGGGAGAGTATTCCAATTCCCCCCAAGGAAAACACACTCCTCTAGAGTTGTGCAACAGTCTGCCTGGCACACCAGGACTTCCTGGGGAGCACACAGGCCCCCCTTGAGGGAAACATACCCCTCCACCAGATCAGGGCCTTGATCCTGCAACCGATCTACCAACCTGGAAAACCCCTCAGGTGGCACCGGGGTCAGAGGCGAGGACTCCCTCCCTCTGCACCCCCTTCCATCATACTGCACCCTCCCACCTGGAGTGGTGCCCTTAGAAAAAAAAATTGTTGGGACACTGCTTACAGTTGTCCCTCCCTCCAGGTCCGATAACACCTGGACCTGACTTGCCAACCCAGGGACCAACCCCTGCGGCAGAACAACTGCCTGGCCAACCAGGACTTCTTGGGGAGTACTAACACCCTCCCCGAGGGTAACACATAACTCCGGTGTTGCGTGACAGTCTGCCTGGCGCAGATCTCCCGGTCCCTGCCCACCTGACAGGGCGCGAAGATCTCCCAGGACAGAAATGGTGTCACCATGGTCACTCCTCTGGTGCTCAGTCCTTCTGACTGGCCCCTGACCCACTGGTTCTCCCACTGGGGGCTCCTTCCCCCTCTCACCCCTCAAGCTGGACTTCTGCACCCTCCCCCTAGGAGTGGCACTGCCAGACACAAGAACTGATGGAGGCCTGACTACAGGCACTCCCAGCTCACCTAATACAGGGATATTCCCCACAACTGACGGTCCATCCGGACAGACTAGATTCCCTACCTGGCGTTCCCTCATGGAACCATCCAGTACTGGAGACTGAGGTGGGGGCACTTCGGGACCTATCCCAGTCTCACTCCTGCTCCCACGAGACAGGATGTGAGGCCCTACAACCTCCTCACAACAAGGGGACCTAGCTGCATCACTCCGGACCTCTCCCACCACTCTGGGTTGGAAGACCTCTGAACCACTCCTATTAGGGTCATTCCCTAATGCCTCTACAGAGCCTCTGGTACTCACCCAGAGGTCTGCCTCCTGTGCAAGCTTCCTATGACCAGAGAACTTGCGCTCTAACAGGTGTTGGTTTAGCTCGGGAAAATAGGAACTCACAATATGCTCTCCCACAATTGGATTACACAGTTCCACGCAGGTGCTAACCTTCACCTCACAATCCAGTGCCTCACATACGTACCCCACACCACTCTCCTGAAATGGGCGAGACATTACATGACTGTCTCTATCACTCAACCCACACTCTTCTGGGCGGTTCTCACACTCATACACCAGGACTTCTACCACGGGGGAACCCCTCTCCCTGCACCTCACATCTAGAGTTGGTAGGGCGTCCTTCCCCTCACTAGGACTATGGGCCCCTGCGCTAGTTCCCCAATCCACCTCAGGGACACTGCACACCAATGGAGCTACCTCATATCCTTGAATCCCCTGGTGTAGATCAACCCCCTTCTTCGAGTCAGGTGCCACATCTCTGGGTGGGTGTACTACACTGTCATCAGTACATAACTCAATTTTGCTGCCACCACTGGACCCCACCCTCACTGGTGAATCCAGACAATTAAAACTGCGCTCAGGGGATAACCTACCCTCCAGAGCTAACTTTTCCTTTACTGATATCTGCGCTAGGTGTGCCTCCAGCTGGGCAACCTCCATTTGGAGCCTCTCTAATTCCCGCTGGTTCTCCCTCTCCCTCTGTCTGTCCAACTCCTCTGGGGACCATGAAGGGGATTGGGCACTACTCTGGGCACTAGACCTAGCAAGGGACTTTCTACCTATGGGACCCTCCCACCTGTCCACCAACTCCTCTGGGGACCATAAAGGGAATCGGTCACCACCATAGGCACTAAACTCAGCAAGGGACTCCCCATCTCTGAGATATTCCATAACACTTTCTCCATCCTCTTCAAATTCTCCAGAGCCACCCTCAGACCAGCTACCCTCTTGGTAGGTGTACTGGGACTCCAAGAATCTCCATCTTTCTTGTTGCCAAAGCCTCAGGGATGTCTGCAAGGATAGCTGAGTCTCCTTCCTACTCACTGCTAAACCTCTCTCCTCACAGAACCCCCTTAGCTCCTCTAGACTGTATGTCAACAGGTCATCTATGTAAAAGGTAGGTCTCATATCAGCAAGACCCATTGTAGCAATAACTGGCAATAACGATCAAAAATAGAATCAAAAATCTCTAAAACGTACGTGGTTATGTTATGGTCTGCACTCACTAGTAGTGTACACTATAATTACTGTATGCAATCATAAATGCAAGTCCAGATCCTCACCGCTGACCACCAATGTTAGAAATGGGGGTCTCTAGTTGGCAATGGCTGGACACTGTCCAAGTAGGGACCCTTCTTCCTAAGTCAGAGTAAGCAGCCTACACCCTTTGACAACCCCTGCTCAACCCTGTGGTAACGTAGCACGAGCAGCTAGGCTTATCTCAGAGGCAGTGTGTGAAGCATTTATGACCATATACAGTAATATAATGAGGAACACTACAAATGGACACCACTCAAGTAATTATGAAAAATATGTATTTTTATATAGACTTAATCACAAGACCAATAACAGTAAAAATCCACAATACTATAAAAATATAATTACTTTAGAAATGCTGCAAGGGAAAATAGTTCAGGATGCACAAAATGATGTTTAGTTCAAGGCAGGGGTCTCTGCGACCCTTTTACTCACAAAGGGACATATCAACAAGGGCTTCATCTCTGCTTTTTTGGCTTTAAAAGCCAAAAAAGCAGAGATAAAACTAGCACCCTATCAACAACAGGGTGCTAACACGCAAATTTGCATGTTAGCACCCTTTTACTCTACGCTTCCCCTTGCATCTCTAATGAGATGCAAAGGGGGCGTTCCAGAGTAAAATAATAGGAGAAATGTCGCTAAGCGACATTTCTCCTATTATCAAGAATGTCGCTAATCCTGTTAGAGACAAAAAAAGCAGCGCTAACCGCGGTTAACGCTGCTTTTTTACGTCTGCTAATTTTCAGACTTAGCCATGATATCCTATGGAAGGAGGATATCATGGCTAAGTTTGCCTGTCCCTATCAACAAGGTAACGAGTGATTATCGATGGGTTTCCAGCGATATTCTCACGTTAGCCTGTTAGCGTGTAGATTTTTATCGCTATTGAGATAAGCGTTGCTAATAGCACGCTATCTCAGCGATAAAAATTCACGCTAGCCGGCGATATTTATCCTCACGCTAAGAGCGCTGAGCGATAATTATCGCCGGTTGTTGTTGATATGCCCCAAAGTATCTGGTTCCTGGAGCAAAGCAACAAAAATGGCGCTAAGGAGTTGTAGCGAGAAATTTCCTCACGCTAACCAGCGATGCGTTGAATCCTTACCGCGAGGGAGGATGATGCGCTGGGTTGCGGGCAGGACAAAGCGACAAACTTCTCCACGCTAGGCCGGTGATGCGATGAAATCCTTGCCGCGAGGGAGGATGATGCACCGGGCCTGGTGCGTGTGCGACTTCGCTGCGATGAAAGGCAAATGGCGCTCCGCGAGGGAGCGACGATCTGGATACGATGCGGGGAAAATGGCGAACGCACTGCGTCCGCGCTGGGATGATCCTGTTGCGATGATGTGGAGTGTTAGCGAGCGTTTTGGGGTCGCCAACAAGCGATGTGATGATCTTCGGATAGCGGGCGTTTTCAGGCCCGCTGACAGGAGCTGCGATGATTTTCAAATAGCGGGCGTTTTCAGGCCCGCTGACGAATGATGCGATCTTCTTCGGGTTAGCGAGCGCTCTGCGACAGCGGAGCGACGATTTTTCTCACGCTCACCAGCTGCGGCGGCTCGCTAACGGAGGTTAGCGACGATTTTCAGCGCTCTCTTCTCAGCAGTAGAAATAGAGGCCATGGAACACACAGGAGCCTCACCTGCAGATAGTAATCCTCGCTGGGAGGACAGGAGGCTGATGGTGGAGTCTGATGTGCCTGAGACTCCAGCAGGAGGCTAGCTCGCTTCTAGCCCTTGGGTAATTGCTGTAACAAAAATGAAAGTCCAAACAAAGTTCTTGTCCTCTTCTTGAAGTCCAGTAGTAACAGCTGCAGGCCAGTCCCAGAAACAGCACACAAGCACAAGGACAGTCCTTCTCCTGCAGAGTCTTGGAGCCACACGGACAGAGGTTCTTCTTGTTATCCAGGAGCAATACAAATTGTAGGGGTTTGTGCACAAATGTTTATACCCCCAAAGTCTTTGTTCTTAGGTGTCCCAAGTCTCTGAACCCAGCCAGAACCAGTTCTGCCCAGCCCTGGAGCACTTTGTTGATCAGGCTGCATCCTTCCTTTCAGAAAGAGGGGGTCTGCCTCAGACGCACAGTGGGAGGTGGAGCCAGCATTCACCTTGCCAGGCATAGCCCTATTCAAGTGCAGGAGCTAACCCTCCCCTCACACCCAGGCAGGACGCTCTATTCAACCCAGGTCTGACTCAGCCTGCCCTGTCCCTCCAAAACCAGACAGCCAATACACATAATAGCAGAGCACACTGGAAGGCTTAGGCAAGAAAGTACCTATACTTTAAAAGTGGTATTTTTCAAACACAGAATATAAAAATAGCCTTCACTAAAAGATGTATTTTAATATTCTGAGCTCAGGCATACTAAATTTGTTTTTCTACCATGTTCTGTGGGTCAGTTAGGACTATAGGATGTAATAGCCCAGACCTCCCATTCTGGCCTATGGAGAACAGGTAGCCTTACAGTAGTGAAAAACGAAATTGGGTGTAATTCACTACTAGGACATGCTACACACATCAGGGTATGTCCTACCTTACACATACAATGCGCCCTATCATAAGGGGGGCTTACATGATGCCAAGGGAAGGTTTAGGGGCTGGGAAGTGGGTGCACTTCACAGCCAAGATGGCAGTTCTGGACTGCACGCAGACACTGCAGTGGCAGGTCTGAGACACACTTTACAAGCTGCTTCTGTGGGTGGCACAAACCAGTGCTGCAGGCCCACCAGCAGCATTCGGTTTACCGGCCCTGGGCACACACCGGCCACGCTACTAGGGACTAACAGGTAAACTGAATAAGCCAATCAGGGATATACCAATTCACATAGTCATATTTACAAAGGGAGAGCATATGCACTTTAGCACTGATCAGCAGTGGTAAAGTGCCCAGAGTCATAAAGCCAACAAAAACAGGTTAGGGAAAATCCAGGAGGGAGGCAAAAAGCTTAGGGATGACCCTGCAAAAAGGGCCATTTCCAACACAACCCCCTTCCAGCCAAAACGCAGTGGAGACCAATCACCACCTTGATGGGATTCCCTGCTTTGGGCGATAGAACACGGAACTGGCCCGCGACTGCAGGGGCATATTCCAGTTCTACGCCAATCTGAATCCTGGTGGAGCCCTCTGTCCACACTCTCAGGGCCCACTAAAACAACCAATGGGGAACTCTTCCCCTCACCTGTGGACACCACCTGTGCAGCACCTAACCCTAGCTTGATCACAGGTGTGTCCCAACAGAGATACTGCAAGCCACAGTTCCCACGGACAGTAGTCAGCGACAAGACCCAGGCCCTATACCTCTCAGGGCTCTCAAACCTCTGTGGCATCAGAGAACGGGGGACAGTAGCCCCAGGTGCCCGGCACCTTTTGTCCACTCTCCCTCCTGTCAGGTCAGGCATATCACCCTGACTCGGACCCACCAGCCCTGGGCCTGTATCCAGCAGCTGGGTGAGAGACTGGGGTGGGCTTTCCCACACCCGGTCCTCCTCCTTGGGGCTCGGTACCCTCCCACCTGGAGCGGTACCCCCTTCCAGACTTGTCAGGGCACCTGTGGCGGGTGTCCTGCACAAGTCACCCACCAGTTCAGGGGTTCTATCCTGCAACTGGCATACCAGCCTAGGGTCTGTACCCTTAGACTGGGCGGAGATCAGGGGGGAGGCTGCCCTCTCCCTGCCCCCCTTACTGGGGCCCTGCACCCTCCCACCTGGAGAGGTGCCCCCATAACACAAACCAGGAGGGGCACTGTTAGCAGTGGCCCCTTCCTCCAGGTCAGGGGGGACACCCTGAACCTGGCCCTCCAACCCAGGGTCTGTACCCTTAGGCTGGGCCTGTGCCTGGCAACCCAGGACTTCTGGGAGAGTATTCCAATTCCCCCCAAGGAAAACACACTCCTCTAGAGTTGTGCAACAGTCTGCCTGGCACACCAGGACTTCCTGGGGAGCACACAGGCCCCCCTTGAGGGAAACATACCCCTCCACCAGATCAGGGCCTTGATCCTGCAACCGATCTACCAACCTGGAAAACCCCTCAGGTGGCACCGGGGTCAGAGGCGAGGACTCCCTCCCTCTGCACCCCCTTCCATCATACTGCACCCTCCCACCTGGAGTGGTGCCCTTAGAAAAAAAAATTGTTGGGACACTGCTTACAGTTGTCCCTCCCTCCAGGTCCGATAACACCTGGACCTGACTTGCCAACCCAGGGACCAACCCCTGCGGCAGAACAACTGCCTGGCCAACCAGGACTTCTTGGGGAGTACTAACACCCTCCCCGAGGGTAACACATAACTCCGGTGTTGCGTGACAGTCTGCCTGGCGCAGATCTCCCGGTCCCTGCCCACCTGACAGGGCGCGAAGATCTCCCAGGACAGAAATGGTGTCACCATGGTCACTCCTCTGGTGCTCAGTCCTTCTAACTGGCCCCTGACCCACTGGTTCTCCCACTGGGGGCTCCTTCCCCCTCTCACCCCTCAAGCTGGACTTCTGCACCCTCCCCCTAGGAGTGGCACTGCCAGACACAAGAACTGATGGAGGCCTGACTACAGGCACTCCCAGCTCACCTAACACAGGGATATTCCCCACAACTGACGGTCCATCCGGACAGACTAGATTCCCTACCTGGCGTTCCCTCATGGAACCATCCAGTACTGGAGACTGAGGTGGGGGCACTTCCGGACCTATCCCAGTCTCACTCCTGCTCCCATGAGACAGGATGTGAGGCCCTACAACCTCCTCACAACAAGGAGACCTAGCTGCATCACTCCGGACCTCTCCCACCACTCTGGGTTGGAAGACCTCTGAACCACTCCTATTAGGGTCATTCCCTAATGCCTCTACAGAGCCTCTGGTACTCACCCAGAGGTCTGCCTCCTGTGCAAGCTTCCTATGACCAGAGAACTTGCGCTCTAACAGGTGTTGGTTTAGCTCGGGAAAATAGGAACTCACAATATGCTCTCCCACAATTGGATTACACAGTTCCACGCAGGTGCTAACCTTCACCTCACAATCCAGTGCCTCACATACGTACCCCACACCACTCTCCTGAAATGGGCGAGACATTACATGACTGTCTCTATCACTCAACCCACACTCTTCTGGGCGGTTCTCACACTCATACACCAGGACTTCTACCACGGGGGAACCCCTCTCCCTGCACCTCACATCTAGAGTTGGTAGGGCGTCCTTCCCCTCACTAGGACTATGGGCCCCTGCGCTAGTTCCCCAATCCACCTCAGGGACACTGCACACCAATGGAGCTACCTCATATCCTTGAATCCCCTGGTGTAGATCAACCCCCTTCTTCGAGTCAGGTGCCACATCTCTGGGTGGGTGTACTACACTGTCATCAGTACATAACTCAATTTTGCTGCCACCACTGGACCCCACCCTCACTGGTGAATCCAGACAATTAAAACTGCGCTCAGGGGATAACCTACCCTCCAGAGCTAACTTTTCCTTTACTGATATCTGCGCTAGGTGTGCCTCCAGCTGGGCAACCTCCATTTGGAGCCTCTCTAATTCCCGCTGGTTCTCCCTCTCCCTCTGTCTGTCCAACTCCTCTGGGGACCATGAAGGGGATTGGGCACTACTCTGGGCACTAGACCTAGCAAGGGACTTTCTACCTATGGGACCCTCCCACCTGTCCACCAACTCCTCTGGGGACCATAAAGGGAATCGGTCACCACCATAGGCACTAAACTCAGCAAGGGACTCCCCATCTCTGAGATATTCCATAACACTTTCTCCATCCTCTTCAAATTCTCCAGAGCCACCCTCAGACCAGCTACCCTCTTGGTAGGTGTACTGGGACTCCAAGAATCTCCATCTTTCTTGTTGCCAAAGCCTCAGGGATGTCTGCAAGGATAGCTGAGTCTCCTTCCTACTCACTGCTAAACCTCTCTCCTCACAGAACCCCCTTAGCTCCTCTAGACTGTATGTCAACAGGTCATCTATGTAAAAGGTAGGTCTCATATCAGCAAGACCCATTGTAGCAATAACTGGCAATAACGATCAAAAATAGAATCAAAAATCTCTAAAACGTACGTGGTTATGTTATGGTCTGCACTCACTAGTAGTGTACACTATAATTACTGTATGCAATCATAAATGCAAGTCCAGATCCTCACCGCTGACCACCAATGTTAGAAATGGGGGTCTCTAGTTGGCAATGGCTGGCCACTGTCCAAGTAGGGACCCTTCTTCCTAAGTCAGAGTAAGCAGCCTACACCCTTTGACAACCCCTGCTCAACCCTGTGGTAACGTAGCACGAGCAGCTAGGCTTATCTCAGAGGCAGTGTGTGAAGCATTTATGACCATATACAGTAATATAATGAGGAACACTACAAATGGACACCACTCAAGTAATTATGAAAAATATGTATTTTTATATAGACTTAATCACAAGACCAATAACAGTAAAAATCCACAATACTATAAAAATATAATTACTTTAGAAATGCTGCAAGGGAAAATAGTTCAGGATGCACAAAATGATGTTTAGTTCAAGGCAGGGGTCTCTGCGACCCTTTTACTCACAAAGGGACATATCAACAAGGGCTTCATCTCTGCTTTTTTGGCTTTAAAAGCCAAAAAAGCAGAGATAAAACTAGCACCCTATCAACAACAGGGTGCTAACACGCAAATTTGCATGTTAGCACCCTTTTACTCTACGCTTCCCCTTGCATCTCTAATGAGATGCAAAGGGGGCGTTCCAGAGTAAAATAATAGGAGAAATGTCGCTAAGCGACATTTCTCCTATTATCAAGAATGTCGCTAATCCTGTTAGAGACAAAAAAAGCAGCGCTAACCGCGGTTAACGCTGCTTTTTTACGTCTGCTAATTTTCAGACTTAGCCATGATATCCTATGGAAGGAGGATATCATGGCTAAGTTTGCCTGTCCCTATCAACAAGGTAACGAGTGATTATCGATGGGTTTCCAGCGATATTCTCACGTTAGCCTGTTAGCGTGTAGATTTTTATCGCTATTGAGATAAGCGTTGCTAATAGCACGCTATCTCAGAGATAAAAATTCACGCTAGCCGGCGATATTTATCCTCACGCTAAGAGCGCTGAGCGATAATTATCGCCGGTTGTTGTTGATATGCCCCAAAGTATCTGGTTCCTGGAGCAAAGCAACAAAAATGGCGCTAAGGAGTTGTAGCGAGAAATTTCCTCACGCTAACCAGCGATGCGTTGAATCCTTACCGCGAGGGAGGATGATGCGCTGGGTTGCGGGCAGGACAAAGCGACAAACTTCTCCACGCTAGGCCGGTGATGCGATGAAATCCTTGCCGCGAGGGAGGATGATGCACCGGGCCTGGTGCGTGTGCGACTTCGCTGCGATGAAAGGCAAATGGCGCTCCGCGAGGGAGCGACGATCTGGATACGATGCGGGGAAAATGGCGAACGCACTGCGTCCGCGCTGGGATGATCCTGTTGCGATGATGTGGAGTGTTAGCGAGCGTTTTGGGGCCGCCAACAAGCGATGTGATGATCTTCGGATAGCGGGCGTTTTCAGGCCCGCTGACAGGAGCTGCGATGATTTTCAAATAGCGGGCGTTTTCAGGCCCGCTGACGAATGATGCGATCTTCTTCGGGTTAGCGAGCGCTCTGCGACAGCGGAGCGACGATTTTTCTCACGCTCACCAGCTGCGGCGGCTCGCTAACGGAGGTTAGCGACGATTTTCAGCGCTCTCTTCTCAGCAGTAGAAATAGAGGCCATGGAACACACAGGAGCCTCACCTGCAGATAGTAATCCTCGCTGGGAGGACAGGAGGCTGATGGTGGAGTCTGATGTGCCTGAGACTCCAGCAGGAGGCTAGCTCGCTTCTAGCCCTTGGGTAATTGCTGTAACAAAAATGAAAGTCCAAACAAAGTTCTTGTCCTCTTCTTGAAGTCCAGTAGTAACAGCTGCAGGCCAGTCCCAGAAACAGCACACAAGCACAAGGACAGTCCTTCTCCTGCAGAGTCTTGGAGCCACACGGACAGAGGTTCTTCTTGTTATCCAGGAGCAATACAAATTGTAGGGGTTTGTGCACAAATGTTTATACCCCCAAAGTCTTTGTTCTTAGGTGTCCCAAGTCTCTGAACCCAGCCAGAACCAGTTCTGCCCAGCCCTGGAGCACTTTGTTGATCAGGCTGCATCCTTCCTTTCAGAAAGAGGGGGTCTGCCTCAGACGCACAGTGGGAGGTGGAGCCAGCATTCACCTTGCCAGGCATAGCCCTATTCAAGTGCAGGAGCTAACCCTCCCCTCACACCCAGGCAGGACGCTCTATTCAACCCAGGTCTGACTCAGCCTGCCCTGTCCCTCCAAAACCAGACAGCCAATACACATAATAGCAGAGCACACTGGAAGGCTTAGGCAAGAAAGTACCTATACTTTAAAAGTGGTATTTTTCAAACACAGAATATAAAAATAAACTTCACTAAAAGATGTATTTTAATATTCTGAGCTCAGGCATACTAAATTTGTTTTTCTACCATGTTCTGTGGGTCAGTTAGGACTATAGGATGTAATAGCCCAGACCTCCCATTCTGGCCTATGGAGAACAGGTAGCCTTACAGTAGTGAAAAACGAAATTGGGTGTAATTCACTACTAGGACATGCTACACACATCAGGGTATGTCCTACCTTACACATACAATGCGCCCTATCATAAGGGGGGCTTACATGATGCCAAGGGAAGGTTTAGGGGCTGGGAAGTGGGTGCACTTCACAGCCAAGATGGCAGTTCTGGACTGCACGCAGACACTGCAGTGGCAGGTCTGAGACACACTTTACAAGCTGCTTCTGTGGGTGGCACAAACCAGTGCTGCAGGCCCACCAGCAGCATTCGGTTTACCGGCCCTGGGCACACACCGGCCACGCTACTAGGGACTAACAGGTAAACTGAATAAGCCAATCAGGGATATACCAATTCACATAGTCATATTTACAAAGGGAGAGCATATGCACTTTAGCACTGATCAGCAGTGGTAAAGTGCCCAGAGTCATAAAGCCAACAAAAACAGGTTAGGGAAAATCCAGGAGGGAGGCAAAAAGCTTAGGGATGACCCTGCAAAAAGGGCCATTTCCAACACAACCCCCTTCCAGCCAAAACGCAGTGGAGACCAATCACCACCTTGATGGGATTCCCTGCTTTGGGCGATAGAACACGGAACTGGCCCGCGACTGCAGGGGCATATTCCAGTTCTACGCCAATCTGAATCCTGGTGGAGCCCTCTGTCCACACTCTCAGGGCCCACTAAAACAACCAATGGGGAACTCTTCCCCTCACCTGTGGACACCACCTGTGCAGCACCTAACCCTAGCTTGATCACAGGTGTGTCCCAACAGAGATACTGCAAGCCACAGTTCCCACGGACAGTAGTCAGCGACAAGACCCAGGCCCTATACCTCTCAGGGCTCTCAAACCTCTGTGGCAT
This sequence comes from Triturus cristatus, assembly GCF_964204655.1. Classification (NCBI taxonomy): domain Eukaryota; kingdom Metazoa; phylum Chordata; class Amphibia; order Caudata; family Salamandridae; genus Triturus; species Triturus cristatus. Next base: position 968,711,730 of record NC_140589.1, read on the forward strand.
CAGAGAACGGGGGACAGTAGCCCCAGGTGCCCGGCACCTTTTGTCCACTCTCCCTCCTGTCAGGTCAGGCATATCACCCTGACTCGGACCCACCAGCCCTGGGCCTGTATCCAGCAGCTGGGTGAGAGACTGGGGTGGGCTTTCCCACACCCGGTCCTCCTCCTTGGGGCTCGGTACCCTCCCACCTGGAGCGGTACCCCCTTCCAGACTTGTCAGGGCACCTGTGGCGGGTGTCCTGCACAAGTCACCCACCAGTTCAGGGGTTCTATCCTGCAACTGGCATACCAGCCTAGGGTCTGTACCCTTAGACTGGGCGGAGATCAGGGGGGAGGCTGCCCTCTCCCTGCCCCCCTTACTGGGGCCCTGCACCCTCCCACCTGGAGAGGTGCCCCCATAACACAAACCAGGAGGGGCACTGTTAGCAGTGGCCCCTTCCTCCAGGTCAGGGGGGACACCCTGAACCTGGCCCTCCAACCCAGGGTCTGTACCCTTAGGCTGGGCCTGTGCCTGGCAACCCAGGACTTCTGGGAGAGTATTCCAATTCCCCCCAAGGAAAACACACTCCTCTAGAGTTGTGCAACAGTCTGCCTGGCACACCAGGACTTCCTGGGGAGCACACAGGCCCCCCTTGAGGGAAACATACCCCTCCACCAGATCAGGGCCTTGATCCTGCAACCGATCTACCAACCTGGAAAACCCCTCAGGTGGCACCGGGGTCAGAGGCGAGGACTCCCTCCCTCTGCACCCCCTTCCATCATACTGCACCCTCCCACCTGGAGTGGTGCCCTTAGAAAAAAAAATTGTTGGGACACTGCTTACAGTTGTCCCTCCCTCCAGGTCCGATAACACCTGGACCTGACTTGCCAACCCAGGGACCAACCCCTGCGGCAGAACAACTGCCTGGCCAACCAGGACTTCTTGGGGAGTACTAACACCCTCCCCGAGGGTAACACATAACTCCGGTGTTGCGTGACAGTCTGCCTGGCGCAGATCTCCCGGTCCCTGCCCACCTGACAGGGCGCGAAGATCTCCCAGGACAGAAATGGTGTCACCATGGTCACTCCTCTGGTGCTCAGTCCTTCTAACTGGCCCCTGACCCACTGGTTCTCCCACTGGGGGCTCCTTCCCCCTCTCACCCCTCAAGCTGGACTTCTGCACCCTCCCCCTAGGAGTGGCACTGCCAGACACAAGAACTGATGGAGGCCTGACTACAGGCACTCCCAGCTCACCTAACACAGGGATATTCCCCACAACTGACGGTCCATCCGGACAGACTAGATTCCCTACCTGGCGTTCCCTCATGGAACCATCCAGTACTGGAGACTGAGGTGGGGGCACTTCCGGACCTATCCCAGTCTCACTCCTGCTCCCATGAGACAGGATGTGAGGCCCTACAACCTCCTCACAACAAGGAGACCTAGCTGCATCACTCCGGACCTCTCCCACCACTCTGGGTTGGAAGACCTCTGAACCACTCCTATTAGGGTCATTCCCTAATGCCTCTACAGAGCCTCTGGTACTCACCCAGAGGTCTGCCTCCTGTGCAAGCTTCCTATGACCAGAGAACTTGCGCTCTAACAGGTGTTGGTTTAGCTCGGGAAAATAGGAACTCACAATATGCTCTCCCACAATTGGATTACACAGTTCCACGCAGGTGCTAACCTTCACCTCACAATCCAGTGCCTCACATACGTACCCCACACCACTCTCCTGAAATGGGCGAGACATTACATGACTGTCTCTATCACTCAACCCACACTCTTCTGGGCGGTTCTCACACTCATACACCAGGACTTCTACCACGGGGGAACCCCTCTCCCTGCACCTCACATCTAGAGTTGGTAGGGCGTCCTTCCCCTCACTAGGACTATGGGCCCCTGCGCTAGTTCCCCAATCCACCTCAGGGACACTGCACACCAATGGAGCTACCTCATATCCTTGAATCCCCTGGTGTAGATCAACCCCCTTCTTCGAGTCAGGTGCCACATCTCTGGGTGGGTGTACTACACTGTCATCAGTACATAACTCAATTTTGCTGCCACCACTGGACCCCACCCTCACTGGTGAATCCAGACAATTAAAACTGCGCTCAGGGGATAACCTACCCTCCAGAGCTAACTTTTCCTTTACTGATATCTGCGCTAGGTGTGCCTCCAGCTGGGCAACCTCCATTTGGAGCCTCTCTAATTCCCGCTGGTTCTCCCTCTCCCTCTGTCTGTCCAACTCCTCTGGGGACCATGAAGGGGATTGGGCACTACTCTGGGCACTAGACCTAGCAAGGGACTTTCTACCTATGGGACCCTCCCACCTGTCCACCAACTCCTCTGGGGACCATAAAGGGAATCGGTCACCACCATAGGCACTAAACTCAGCAAGGGACTCCCCATCTCTGAGATATTCCATAACACTTTCTCCATCCTCTTCAAATTCTCCAGAGCCACCCTCAGACCAGCTACCCTCTTGGTAGGTGTACTGGGACTCCAAGAATCTCCATCTTTCTTGTTGCCAAAGCCTCAGGGATGTCTGCAAGGATAGCTGAGTCTCCTTCCTACTCACTGCTAAACCTCTCTCCTCACAGAACCCCCTTAGCTCCTCTAGACTGTATGTCAACAGGTCATCTATGTAAAAGGTAGGTCTCATATCAGCAAGACCCATTGTAGCAATAACTGGCAATAACGATCAAAAATAGAATCAAAAATCTCTAAAACGTACGTGGTTATGTTATGGTCTGCACTCACTAGTAGTGTACACTATAATTACTGTATGCAATCATAAATGCAAGTCCAGATCCTCACCGCTGACCACCAATGTTAGAAATGGGGGTCTCTAGTTGGCAATGGCTGGCCACTGTCCAAGTAGGGACCCTTCTTCCTAAGTCAGAGTAAGCAGCCTACACCCTTTGACAACCCCTGCTCAACCCTGTGGTAACGTAGCACGAGCAGCTAGGCTTATCTCAGAGGCAGTGTGTGAAGCATTTATGACCATATACAGTAATATAATGAGGAACACTACAAATGGACACCACTCAAGTAATTATGAAAAATAGGTATTTTTATATAGACGTAATCACAAGAACAATAACAGTAAAAATCCACAATACTATAAAAATATAATTACTTTAGAAATGCTGCAAGGGAAAATAGTTCAGGATGCACAAAATGATGTTTAGTTCAAGGCAGGGGTCTCTGTGACCCTTTTACTCACAAAGTATCTGGTTCCTGGAGCAAAGCAACAAAAATGGCGCTAAGGAGTTGTAGCGAGAAATTTCCTCACGCTAACCAGCGATGCGTTGAATCCTTACCGCGAGGGAGGATGATGCGCTGGGTTGCGGGCAGGACAAAGCGACAAACTTCTCCACGCTAGGCCGGTGATGCGATGAAATCCTTGCCGCGAGGGAGGATGATGCACCGGGCCTGGTGCGTGTGCGACTTCGCTGCGATGAAAGGCAAATGGCGCTCCGCGAGGGAGCGACGATCTGGATACGATGCGGGGAAAATGGCGAACGCACTGCGTCCGCGCTGGGATGATCCTGTTGCGATGATGTGGAGTGTTAGCGAGCGTTTTGGGGCCGCCAACAAGCGATGTGATGATCTTCGGATAGCGGGCGTTTTCAGGCCCGCTGACAGGAGCTGCGATGATTTTCAAATAGCGGGCGTTTTCAGGCCCGCTGACGAATGATGCGATCTTCTTCGGGTTAGCGAGCGCTCTGCGACAGCGGAGCGACGATTTTTCTCACGCTCACCAGCTGCGGCGGCTCACTAACGGAGGTTAGCGACGATTTTCAGCGCTCTCTTCTCAGCAGTAGAAATAGAGGCCCTGGAACACACAGGAGCCTCACCTGCAGATAGTAATCCTCGCTGGGAGGAAACAGGAGGCTGATGGTGGAGTCTGATGTGCCTGAGACTCCAGCAGGAGGCTAGCTCGCTTCTAGCCCTTGGGTAATTGCTGTAACAAAAATGAAAGTCCAAACAAAGTTCTTGTCCTCTTCTTGAAGTCCAGTAGTAACAGATGCAGGCCAGTCCCAGAAACAGCACACAAGCACAAGGACAGTCCTTCTCCTGCAGATTCTTGGAGCCACACGGACAGAGGTTCTTCTTGTTATCCAGGAGCAATACAAATTGTAGGGGTTTGTGCACAAATATTTATACCCCCAAAGTCTTTGTTCTTAGGTGTCCCAAGTCTCTGAACCCAGCCAGAACCAGTTCTGCCCAGCCCTGGAGCACTTTGTTGATCAGGCTGCATCCTTCCTTTCAGAAAGAGGGGGTCTGCCTCAGACGCACAGTGGGAGGTGGAGCCAGCATTCACCTTGCCAGGCACAGCCCTATTCAAGTGCAGGAGCTACCCCTCCCCTCACACCCAGGCAGGACGCTCTATTCAACCCAGGTCTGACTCAGCCTGCCCTGTCCCTCCAAAACCAGACAGCCAATACACATAATAGCAGAGCACACTGGAAGGCTTAGGCAAGAAAGTACCTATACTTTAAAAGTGGTAGTTTCAAACACAGAATATAAAAACAACCTTCACTAAAAGATGTATTTTAATATTCTGAGCTCAGGCATACTAAATTTGTTTTTCTACCATGTTCTGTGGGTCAGTTAGGACTATAGGATGTAATAGCCCAGACCTCCCTTTCTGTCCTATGGAGAACAGGTAGCCTTACAGTAGTGAAAAACGAAATTGGGTGTAATTCACTACTAGGACATGCTACACACATCAGGGTATGTCCTACTTTACACATACAATGCGCCCTATCATAAGGGGGGCTTACATGATGCCAAGGGAAGGTTTAGGGGCTGGGAAGTGGGTGCACTTCACAGCCAAGATGGCAGTTCTGGACTGCACGCAGACACTGCAGTGGCAGGTCTGAGACACACTTTACAAGCTGCTTCTGTGGGTGGCACAAACCAGTGCTGCAGGCCCACCAGCAGCATTCGGTTTACCAGCCCTGGGCACACACCGGCCACGCTACTAGGGACTAACAGGTAAACTGAATAAGCCAATCAGGGATATACCAATTCACATAGTCAGTGTACATTCATATGTTTTGAGTACATGGTAAAAAAAAACTTCTAGTAATAGCATAACACACTTTATAAATAAACAGTAGAGAATCTCACTTTGTTTTCTGATAATATATGTTGTGGCTTTAGGCTCTATGTATATATTTATGCTTTCTTAAGGGCTTAGCAGGCGCCCAGTTGGATTCCCATTCCACCCCCATTCAACAGGGATAATGACAGTATACACACCCCTGCTTTGTTTACACTCTGGGAGTAATTAGTTACAGAATACGACATTAAAACCAAACATTTATCACCCATCAAAGAATAGCTGATTAAAACAACATGTGCACAGTTTCTTGATTGATTTAAACTAAAATAACACAATTCCAGGTAACTGACCAAATTAAGCAAACTGAAGATAACAGAAATAATTTCATGGGCGCAGCATCATAGCACTGAAATCAGCCTCCACACTTTCACTTCAACCAATCTCCAATAGAGGTGACCCCAGGACAAACTTCCCAAAAGGGGCACCAGTTATTGTCTCACCAACAGATTGAGGGGTTTCACCCTATCAGTAAGAGCAGGGTCAGAAGTCCCCGTGGCCTGCACCGCCACACAGCACCTTGCACATATGACTTTCCGCCTCTGTGAACAAGATGGACATGGATTGAAAATGTGCAAAGATGGCCCAGTGCTACCTAGGCCTTATTCCCTTCTCAACTTGGTATCCTTTAATTGCAAGAAAAAAACGTAATTCTACCAGTGTAATATTAACATCCGGCATCCCCCAGATCAACCCTTTGCTTACAGTGCAGCAGGATGGGTATTTACTGGTGATGGGGTGAGGTGAGCTCTGAGATGCTTTGTTGGTAGAAAATATGGGCCAAACTTTAGTCCCTCAATTTGAAATGTACCTACTACCAAGATCGCCTTTGGACCTGATGTCATCATCACAAAGGACTTCCTGTGCATCAATCCATCAAGGCCGCCACCCGACCAGAGAGAGCAACATGTCCAGGGTAGAGTTCCATGTACTTTCTTCTCCTGGTGCCAAAACATCGGGCCAACGGGGGGGAGTGAGGACCCTAGATGCCCAGCCGACATTTCTTTTCCCCAAGACCTGTTATGCTCTCCTATTGTTCCAAATACCTCCAAATTAATGTCCCTAACACCGCTGATTATACCCCAGCACTCCTTGATATCAACCCCTGACTTTCTCAGCCCACCCATGTCATTTACCTGTTGGGAAATCTCAAACTCACACCCCCTAACATTATTGACTAAGCTACTCCCCTGCTTCACATGGCATGTATTATCACATGTGGAACAATCACATATAGTAACACCTCATTCATATGAACCAATGAAATATGTAACATGCAGGCAAGTTAACACTCACGGAACCAGGGAACACACATGTGAGTGAATCGGAGTCAGATCTGAGTGAAGAAGAACAAACACGAGAATCGGTGGCCGTACTACTTTTTTAGATGAAATGAAACTCATATATCTGGTTCAAAAAACCCCAAAAGAAAGAGGAAGGGGACGCGGTCGGTGGAGAGGAAGAAACAACAGCCAAACAACAATATTAAACGAGGGAAGAAAATACGTAGAGGAAAAGGAAAAACAAAAGACTATCCACTACGCAACAGAATGGAAAAAAAATAGATATGAATAAGATGAAAGAAAATGTAATCATCAACCTGTCTGAACATATACTTACTGAGTATCATAAACAATGGGGTGACCCTGTGTCCCTCAGAACCTGGGTATGAATAATATAGAATACAATGGTTCTGTCGGGTATATACAAAAAATTACTTTGTTTTACGAATGGAAACTGAATACATTCAAATGGAAAAATCAATCATAGAGGAAAATTTTCTTTTTCAAGAGGACCACATAAACAGATGACAATGAAAATCACGATCAAATCAGATTTATTGGATGACATATTGTTTTTTATATATAAATTGCATCATTTATATTAGCATCTATGTCATTCTTTATAGCAAAGCAAGGCTACCAAAATTACAATCCTTAAAGTGAAATCGTGCATCAGTGAAACAGTGACATAAGTGACAACGTTAGTGCATAATATGTACAGGAATGAAAAAAGTTTTATATACAGAATATAAAAAGGGCCAGTATCTAGAAAAGTAACATGACACAGTCCAATCCAATCCAAACAGCTTTATCCGACAAAAGTCATAAAAGCGAGACAAAACAAGTACAGGTACAGAATACACAAATAATTTGCAGAAAAACAATATAAAAACGATACTGTTTAAAATATTTACAAGTTTTAAAAATGCATATGATAAAAAATCATTGGGTGTAACATAGCGGACATCTGACTTTACTAACTGTTACTCTTGGTTCTTATAATCCATGCCCACCCCAGGAATTTAGCAACCGCCACGACAATTACCGGGTCAGTGCAGGTGCGAAGAAGTCTTCCTGCTTCAGCACTCTGTCTAGTACCCAATAGTTGGCAAACGGGTTTCAACCATACACGCCTCGGGGCCAAATAGGCAGGGCATACAAAAAACATATGCGCTAATGTTTCCACCTGGGATTTGCAGAAGGAGCATAAATTACTTTTCTTAGGTTCCCACCGGGCTACAAATGAATTTAAGGGCAACGCTCCCACCCGCATCTGGAAAAATAATTTCCTATCTAAAACTTTGGTTACAAGATCCCAAAAATGTTCTAGCCTAGGGACAGATTTGATGCTCATGAATTCGTCAGAAAGCGAAAGGGGTTTAGTGGCAAAAAATACCTTTGTGTTGATCAACTCCCAATATTTCTCCTTCAAGAGAGCTTTAGATGGGAAAGTAGCTACCGTAGGATTCTCCCAAAGATCGCTCAACCCCAAAGCCTCAAGGGATTTTCTAGTTTCATTAAGCCAAGCAATCTTCCGGGAGCCCACCAGCGACATTATATCAAGAAAACCCTCTGCATACTGTGCCAACGCCGGAGTGGTCCAAAGGCGACGCCAATAAAGGATAGGTCGAAGCCTGGCTACATCAGCTATAGAGTTCTTCCCAAGGTCGTACCTTAAGGGAACTATAGGTGTGCTCTGCGGGAGAGAAGTGATACTACGCAAGAACTTGTTTTCCGAGATGGTTAAGGAAGACAAGTTCTCGTACCCCCACAGTTCCGCACCATAAAGAGCCGAGCTCACTGCTTTAGCACTATAAACCTGTAGCACAGGTCTAATAGGCTTCGAAGGAGACTTTTTAAATTCAGCAGCTAATACTCCAGCAAGCTGCCTATGTTTTAGAGTAGTCAGATCTCTCTGTAGCTTCCATGCCAAATAATTTTGGATATTAACTCCAAGATAATTAAAAGCCTGTACTTGTTCTAGTGGATTATTGAACAAAACAAATTGATTTCTAAAAGATTTATGTGGCCTGAATGCCATAAGCTTAGTTTTTTTAATATTGACCTCCAGGCCACGATCAACACAAAAGGACTCAAAAATATTTAATGAACGCTGAAGTCCGCCAGGTGTTTTAGCAATTAGAAGCGTGTCGTCAGCAAACATTAGAATAGGGACCTTAGTGTTGCCAAGAATGGGAGCATCAACGTGAGCTTTCAAAAGTCGATCCGCTATGTCGTTGATATATAGGGAAAATAAAGTGGGGGCCATTGCACAACCTTGCCTGACACCTCTCTGGACCGGAAAATCCTCAGTCGACGTGCCCTGGCCACCCCATCTGATTCTAGCCGAATTATCTGCGTGAAGCCTCTGGATTAAGGACAACAATCTGCCATGAAGCCCCAGATCTTTTAGAGTCTGCCACAGTTTCGAACGAGGGACTAAATCAAAGGCGGCCCTTAGGTCCACGAACACTGCATACAAATTTCCCTTACCCAAGACCACAGTCTTCCAATAAAGGAGGATAAAACGGAAGACTTGGTCAACAGTGCTAATGTGCTGGCGGAATCCGGCTTGAAATGGGGATAAAATATTATTTGACGCAATCCAGAGATGGACACGATTTAAAATCAGTCTACCAGTAATCTTCTGGATAGCGTCAATCAAGCTGATAGGCCGATAATTCTCAGGAAGCGAGCGGTCTCCCTTTTTGTACACCGGAATTATTTCCGCCGATTTCCATGAGCTTGGAATAGGGGCACCATGTGCCATCGCATTAGCAATCAGCTGTATATATCTCCCCCATTTTAGCTTGTCATACAGGAAGACATCCGCAGGAACACCGTCCGGGCCAGGAGCCTTGCCAGACGCCACTCCTACCAATGCTAGATCCACCTCAGAAATAGAAAAATTATCTTCTGGATGAAACAACTGGGGGGACCCATAGCTATCAAAAAGATCAGTAGGGGAAGCATACTGCGGTTTAAAATACTCCACCCACTTCTCTTGCGAGACATTGTTTTGGGGACACTCAGGCTGCGCACCTGAACCCCACTTTACAATGCTCCAGAATAATTTACTATCATTCCGAAGACTTGCTTCGAGGAGGTCCTCCCACTTTTTACCATCCCATTGTCGTTTAGCCTTAGCGACACAGCTCTTGTAGATGATTCTTCTGTGACGAACCAGGCTTACATCGCCACCCTTCAGGGCAGACCCAAGCGATAGCCTTGCCTCCCTGCATTCTTTATTATACCAAGAGGCTTGTTGGTTAACGCCTCTTGGTCCTGGTCTCGCTTTTGTGAGGAAATAGGATTTCAGATTTGCAAATAAACTATCGTGCGCTGATGTTACATCCCTCAGGTTCCCCTCAGAGGCAAAAACGGACTCAATAGCAATGATGGAACCATCCACCACCTCTATAATTTTTGATAAGGTGGTAGGGTTCCCCATAAGTACGGACCATCTCAAACGGCGCATGTCGTTAGATGACACCACCGCGGGAGGGGACAACTCCCTGGCCTCAACAGGACCACAGTCTACCTTCCACCATTTATGTAATAAACAGAGAGGGTTGTGATCGCTCTCTGGAAGGGACACTATTTCCATATCAACAAGGGAGTGCCATAATTTCATATCAGCCAAAATATAATCAATTCGACTCCTACTCAGCCCGTTGTTAAATGTGCAGGCACCCTCACGATCGCTTGGCATCCTACCATTCAGAGTCCTCAGGCCCCTTTCCATACAAAGGGAATTAATCTGAATGGCGACTTCTGGCCATCTTGATATAGGGGACAACTCCAGGGGAGGGATACCCCAACATAACTCTTCACTATCCTGTAGGTCCCACTTATTATCGACAAGAGGTTCAAATGATACGTTAAAGTCACCTGCAACGATGATGAAGGTGTCAGCTGAATAAAGATCAAACAGGCGAAGTAGGTCATCAATGACCAAAGATTTTGCACCTCTGGAGCCCCTTACGTACACATTATATATGTCGATTATACCCAGTGATCCAAGATCTAACCTCAACAGTTGAATGTCTCTACTTCCCGTGTGGAAAAGCTTGGTGGTCAAACACAATTCGCTTCTTAACCAGATAGTTAAACCCCCTGATGGACGCCCATGGGATCCCTTGGTTGCCGGGATGTGAAAATTTAGGTAGCCCATACAAAAGCGTGGTTCAAGAAGCCAAGTCTCCTGGAATATACAAATGTCCATTGAGTTAATAAAAACTACCCAATCAGAAATAGCTAGCTTGGAATTCAAACCAGCAATATTCCAAGAACAAAGAGAGCCACCAGCCAGAGGAAGACCGGCAGTATCAGGGATGGTAAGTTGCGAATCTGCTAAAGGGCTACTGGCGGATGGATCAAGCCCCTGACAGGATTCCGGGGCAGAGACAGAATGACTGCTACTCAAGGTTATAGCCACTTGGTGGGCGGGTATAGAATAGGGGTCAATGCAAGGGTCAGCCATAGTGGACTCCTGGTTCTCAATGTCCCTCACCCTCTCACCCCTGTCCCAAAAACCAGCACCCCCCTCATTGTATAGTCAGTCATTGATATCCAGGGATGAACCATCTACGTACCTATCGCTGCATTGGCCACGCTTCGACCCCCCTAGATCATGCGAGGGTTAGCTTCGCAGTTGGATGGAGGAACCTTCTGGGGGACAAGTTCAAAACTCAAGAGATAGAAGATTTTCAGCGAGGTAATTGCTTTTAAGAGTTAGTTCAATGCAATCAACAGAAACCCTGGATGAAGAAAGTCTAATGGCTCTGGAGGTATCCTCCCTAATGACTGAACGACAGCCCCTCACATGTCTCAACCAGTGGATCGCCTTGTTAGTCAGCGACTCGGGAGACTCGGTGCCGCCGTTAGATGGCAGTATGGGAACATTGGTCATATAAATTATGTTGGAACAATCAACGGCGTAGCCCTTGGGTGGGACATTACGATCACCCCGGCCCACCAGGGACCCCTGGTTAAAGGTGTCAGGGTCACTTCCCACGCCCAGCCTCTTTGTACGACTTGTTCTGTCCTGCAAAGAACATTTGGTGTTGACTGATGAGCGAACCAAAATGTGGTTTGTGTCGGCCTGAACTGCATTACTATAGGTGACATAACCTTTAGGGCGAGGATTAAGAAGTCCTGGCCTATCAGCCTGTGTTCCTAAGGGTTTTTCTGGAGCAGGAGAGGGGTTAGGTATAATAATGCCAGAGGCGGGGCGTGGGACAACAGAACACAACCCTGCTTTGCTAGTCAAAGACTCTATCACTAATTTCAATGCGCTGACTTCATCTCTCAACAAGTTAACCGTTTTTATAAGATCTAATAAGGGATTAACAGATGAGTCGATAGAATTACCTAAGGGGATTGTAGAGGAATGCGACAAAGGTTCAGATGGAACCCCATTGGTAACAACCTGTTCATTCATCAAAGGAGAAAACCTGTTAAAGCAAGGAACAGCAGGAGCACTGCTCTGAGTATCAGCTGGAGCAAACAATGGAGAACCGTCCCCAACAATCGAACCCTCGAGCACATCCACTTTACTAACCCCCTTGGCAACTCTTGCAGTGGGCTTACAACGAAACATTTCCGGCACAATAAGTGCTGGCAGAGAGTTAACATGTCCAGAGTCAGCAGAAGATGGAACAGTGACCAGGCTATCGTCCGCCGGTGACTGGTCGGATCCCAAAATGGCCTCACACTCCCCCACTAGGACACCAATACGTGACAAAGTCCCCTCCGGATCGGGCTGTTTGCCAGCACGTCGCGGCTTCCTGATTTTCCGGACTTTAGGCAAAGAACTATTACCCCCTGTTCCCCCAGAGCTCTCGGCAAGCTTTCTCTTGCCCATTCGGGAAGCAGTGACAGCAACGTTGGAAATGTCAAGGGGCACAACAGCAAGCAAGCACCACACAAAATATTAAATCACCTTAGATTGGGGAGCCACTCCTCAGAGGCTTTGCAGAATACAGCCAAGGGGGGTGGCCCAGCCCGGCATCCTCCGGCCTCAGACAGCCGGCCATTTGCCCGGGCTTAGCCCGGCGCACGCCCGCGCGCGTCCTGCGAGGCGGGAGGCGCGAGGTGTGTGAAATAGATCCCCGGTCACAGGGGGCGGTGTCTCTGCAGTAGGGCAAGGCTCACGGGCTTGTGGGGCTTGTAGTATGTTCCGGCCAGCTCCGCTGCTTCCCCCGGTACAACGCTGCGTCTCCCGCGAAGCGGGAGGCGCGAGGTGAGTGAAATAGATACCCGGTCACAGGGGGCGGTGTCTCTGCAGTAGGGCAAGGCTCACGGGCTTGTGGGGCTTGTAGTTTGTTCCGGCCAGCTCCGCTGCTACCCCCGGTACAACGCTGCGTCTCCCGCAAAGCGGGAGGCGCGAGGTGAGTGAAATAGATCCCCGGTCACAGGGGGCGGTGTCTCTGCAGTAGGGCAAGGCTCACGGGCTTGTGGGGCTTGTAGTTTGATCCGGCCAGCTCCGCTGCTTCCCCCGGTACAACGCTGCGTCTCCCGCGAAGCGGGAGGCGCGAGGTGAGTGAAATAGATCCCCGGTCATTGTGAAATAGTGAAATAGATTACAATGGTCATTTCGGCTTGATTTCACTTGTTGTGTAAAATTATTAGGCTTTATTACAGCACAGTGATGCCGTGAAAGGTTCCACTCATAAAAGAAACTTGTTAGTTTGGATTTATATGTTGTGTATAATTAAATAGGAAATGTAACCAATGATCTCTAAAATTTTATCGAAACAAATGCCTGTTACATTCAATTGTAAATGCCGATTTTACGTATATGACCGGGTTGTAAGAAAAAGTATGACAATGTTCTTTTTCTGTTCACTTGTTGTGCAAAATCATGTTGTTTAATCACAGCATAGGGTTACCGCCAAGGTATTCATTCTATAATTCCCATCTCCACGCTTCCGAGTAACCAACTTGTTATATGCCTCGATTAATTCGTTGTTATGGTTACGGCCGACGTCAGTGCAGCACCACAGACGCTTACGGCATACCAACAGCTGTCCCGGTTCTCCTTGACGCGACCTGGGTTACCTGGCAACCATTATGGCACGTTCAGTTACTCACGTCATACGGGGCGGGATTAGCTCGTTTACATATATCAGCCGTCCTGTCACTTGCGTTTCGAATGCGGATTCCCCCACATCAACGAAAGGTGGCCTAGTAGCGGGATTTATAACCGTCTACAAGCATTTTTGCCTCTACTCAAAGTGAGTATCACGCACTAGCGTCCTCTCTGGGTTCTTTTTGTTGAGAACATGGAGCCAAGCATGCATCTCCCGTTTATATTTTAGACGCTGTTACCAAACTATTTTGGTTTCCCACGTCAACGAAAGGTGGCCTATTAGCGTGACTTTTAACAGCTTGCAAGCAATCCGGCTGCCACTCTAAGTGAGTATTACGCACAAGCGTCCCCTCTCTGTTTAAAGCATGCAACTAAGCGCTCATCTCCCGCTCATACTTTAGACGCTGTTAGTTTTTCCAATGGTCTCGGCCTCAGAGTGGATCTGACGGCCTCCATCTAAACAACTAGATCTCGTAGCCAGGGATTCAGTCACAATCTGTGGTTTTCCTTGGGGTTGACTGCATTAACCCCTCTAGCGGTCCTCCAATCAGCCACCGTTTAGTGACTTATTCACTGCAGTATGCTTTTTCCAATTTAGAAACCGCCACTCACGCTTGATTCAATGGAAGATAAGTCGCCTTTGAGCTATTCGCCATCTAGTGTGTGACCCGTTTTCATACAGAACTTGAGTCATTCGTGGAAACTGTGTTATGTTACTTTTCTAGATACTGGCCCTTTTTATATTCTGTATATAAAACTTTTTTCATTCCTGTACATATTATGCACTAACGTTGTCACTTATGTCACTGTTTCACTGATGCACGATTTCACTTTAAGGATTGTAATTTTGGTAGCCTTGCTTTGCTATAAAGAATGACATAGATGCTAATATAAATGATGCAATTTATATATAAAAAACAATATGTCATCCAACAAATCTGATTTCATCGTGATTTTCATTGTCATCTGTTTATGTGGTCCTCTTGAAAAAGAAAATTTTCCTCTATGATTGATTTTTCCATTTGAATGTATTCATATACTTACTGAAGCAGAAAAAAGTGTTTTAAACAAAGGCCTTTCCTTCTGCCCAGAGAAACATCATGATTATGTGGAAACCAGGATTGAACTATATAAATATATGAGAAAATTAAAACTAAAAAAGTTCCTTGCAAAACAATCAAGAACAGGAGAACAAAGACAATCTATAATTGCTACGCAAGAAAACACTCTGTCTATAGAAGATACTGCAAATCTCAAAACCATCTATGAGCTTGCACTCAACATCAATGAAGGGGAAATGACAGAAACACAAGTTCTAAATGATCTGAATATAGATGTTGACAAACACTGCAAATCTAGAATGAAGCCAAAAACAAAATTCTGTCCTGTTCTAAGTCCTGGCAATAGGATAGATCAATTCCATGAACTCGTAATAAATGAACTCGAAAAGATGGAGAACACTATAACAACTAGAAATGAAAATTTAACCAAAAAGGAACGTCTGGCATTAGAAAATTTGGGGAAGAATGAGAAAATAGCAATCAAACCCGTGGACAAAGGGGGAAATGCGGTGATTTTAAACACAACAGACTATATCGCAGAAGCTATGAGACAATTGGGAGAAGAACAGAACTATTTCCAACTATCATCAAATCCTATTAATGATCTAACCATAGATCTAGAAAAAAGAATCCACATTTGGAAAACCAATGGTCTCTTAAACGAAGATGAAGCCAAGTTTCTATACAATGAGAGTCCTGTGATGCCCACAATATATTTTCTTCCCAAAGTCCAAAAAACATTAATCAATCTGCCCTGTAGACCAATTGTATCAAGTTGCCAATCCCTTTATGAAAACATCTCTATTTATGTGGATAGATATCTAGCACCTATAGTGATGAACCTCAGCTCATATATCAAGGATACAGGGGACTTTCTGCGAATACTATCAAATATGGGATGGCAAAAAGGTTTCCAACTAGTAACCATTGATGTAATATCTCTCTATACATCAATTGACCATGAGATCGGACTGAAAGCAGTGGAATACTTCTTACGACAGAGAAACATCCAGGAAAAGAAACACACGGAGATGCTTTTGGAAATGGTAGAACTATGTTTGACAAACAACATCTTCCTCTTCAATCAAAAAATCTACAATTAGAAACGTGATACTGCCATGGGAATATCTTTTTCACCCAGCTACGCCAATCTAACGATGGGTTGGTGGGAGAAATTTGTGGCATGGAATGAAGTGAACGAAGAACACACAGCCAAGATCGAATTATGGCTGAGATACATCGACAACCTTTTTGTGATTTGGAACGGAAGTCAAAATGATTTTAAAAAATACATTGATATTTTAAATACCAATGAAGTTGGGTTGAAATTTACCAACAACATCAGTTCCAAATCAATCCAATACCTTGATGTTTAAATATATATTGAAGATGAGCAAATACAAACCAAAATCTACCGGAAACCAACTGCCACCAATAGTATTCTCCATGGTAAAAGTTTCCATCCGATGAGTCTATTAAAAAGCATCCCGTATGGAGAGTTTATAAGAATGAGAAGAAACTGCTCCACCGACGAGATGGCTGAGAAAAGCTGCAAAGAAAGGCAAAAACGATTCATGGATAGAAGATATAAACACAGAGATGTGGAACAAGGTCTAAGAAGAGCGAAAACCATCTCTCGAGAAGAAATTCTCATTAACAAAAATAAACAAGCATTTACAATGCAATGGTCTCGGCATTGTTAAAGTTAAAGCTATTGGCATTGCTCATGACATTATTTTTGTTTATGTTTTTGTTTTTAAAACATTTAAAGAAACGGCATTGTTATTTACAGTGTCAATAGCTTAATCACTCTCAAATGCGAGAGCTATTGCATTTGCACCCACACACAGAGACACACACCCAAAGCCACCCACACGAAGAGCCACCCACACAGAGCCACTCACATAGAGCAACCCACACACAAATAGAGCCACCCATAGAGCCACCTACACACACACACAGTTACCCACACACAGACAGACCCACCACGCATAGAGCCACCTACAAAAAAGCCACCCACACACACAGAGCCACACACACAGAGCCACCCACACACACAGACCCTCCCCCACACACACAGAGCCACCCCCCACACACACAGAGCCACACACACACAGAGCCACCCCCACACACACACACAGAGCCACCCCCACATACACAGAGCCACCCCCACACACACACACAGAGCCACCCCCAAACAGAGCCACCCCCACACACACACAGAGCCACACACACAGAGCCACACAGTAACCTCAAAATTTGACACATATTTACTTTTTGCTGGATCAACTGACAAACCCCTCAACAGGCTCTATCAAGATTAAGAGAAACCTTCCCCCATCAAGAAGGAGCCCAGGGAACTGGGTTTGAGTCTCGGTAATGACACTGAACAGCGAGGCAGCACAATATTAGCACCAAACCATAGAGTCCAAAGAACTGGGAAACAGCCAGGCATCCTACAAAAGAATGCATTAAACTTGTTATGTGTAATGTAGGAAAGGTATGTGACCTATCAACTAAGTGGATTAGCAAAAATGAGGGCAGAAAAAGAATTGGTGTCTAAAGTAGTTTAAGTTAATACTCTGGTGGCCCTCTTTGCTTTGGGCCTTTGGCCTGCGTGCCTTTCAAACAGCAGACGGAGTCCAGCAGTGACCAATATACGAATCTCGTTGCCATTCATCAAAATGACCAACAGCCCCACGTGATCGGCCTGCCCGTCAGTAACCCACTTATAGCCGTGCGTGCGAGCAAAAAGAAGCCTAGTCAGTGAAGTCGCGTGGATCAAATTGATGCTTCCGGCAGAACCGCGCTGACTGGCTAATCCCTGCGAGCCTGCATAAGCTAGCCTCGCGCGCGGCTGCGTGATAATCACTTCCAGCGGGTCCCGCTGAGAGGGCATCACGGATCCATGCGAAGCACGCTGTGGGGAGCGGCGTGATGCCAGCAGAGGCTGCGCAGCTCCGCACACACCGGCCATTATCACCCATAACTCACAGTACCTGTAACGGGGAACACCGCACAGTGTCTCGTCCCAGCCTCTCTGCAGCTCCGTGATACATTAAAAATACTAAATGGCATCACGGGCGGCTGCAGCCCGTGTGTGTCTGGGACATTCACAGCTTCCTGTGAGATTCCAGGTGTGGAGGCGCGGTGTCACGCTTGGAACCTCGGAGGGCTATGGGAGGACTTCTCACTGGGCGGGCGGCAGACAGGAAGTCACTGAAGACCGCACTGTTGGATTAGGTGTTGGGGGGGAGAAGAGGGGGCGGGTATCGGAGATTGGTACGCCATATGTGACCGAAACCATCATCTCTGCCCCCTGCAGCTCTCGAGACCTCCTCGTGGCAAGAGTCACCCGGGGCATTTCTGCAGCACAGAGGCAGATTAAGTAAAGCCAGTTGGTGAACCACCGATTGCGTGAAATATTACAAAACATCCTTTTGACAAAGAAAAGGCAGAAACAAATAAAAACGGAAAGTTCGCTGGCGAAAGACTTGCTTTTGGATTCGAAAGATTTAAAAATGGAAGCGACAGACACACGTACCCAGACCACTAAAGCTCATAAGAAAGAAGGTGACGCCGGGTCTCTGTCGGGCCGTCTCACAGACAGGAGGCCTGGGCGACGGGTGCACCTCACAGCATGCAAAGCAGGTGTGAATCCGAGCTTCAGGCGAAAACATGTCGAAATATACGAGCCGTCTTTTCCCTCAGCAGCCGAACACAGGAGCCTAGAGCAGGGGGAGAGGACGAGCACACCACTGCCTTTCTCCGAGGTTAATGCCTCAGAGAAACGCAGCGTCGTTTTGGGATTCTGGGGCGTGTTTTTCTTTCTCAAACACGCCCAGAGAAAGAATCGAAAAAACACGCCCCCAAATCGCAAAAAGACGGGGCTTGTTTGGAGAGACAAGCCTCTTCTCCAATGGCTGACCAGCATCTAAGAGGCCAGCCAATGGAGAAGAGGAGAGAAGAGAGGCGGGTTCAAGCCCCTCTTCTCCAAGTCATTAAATCTCGCGAGCGAGACTGCGCAAGCGCAGCCTTCGCTAGCCGAGACCTAAAAACAAACAGATGAAACCACGAGACTCATTCTAACCTACAATAAAGAGAGCTTCAAGATCCGAAAAATTCTCCAAAAATACTGGAATATCTTAGAAAAAGATCTGGACATAGGGAAATCACTCGGAGACAAACCAAATATAACTTACCGAAAAGCCAAGGATAAGCTGGTTAATAGCCACTTTGCGACCAAAAAACCAACACAACAACATGTTTAACAGCAAAACAAAAGGGGTTCACCCATTGTGGAAAATGCAAGGCCTGTAAAATTTGCAAATCAATATCTAGCATGGAAGACTTTAGAGGAAAGACGTTTCATATCTCTGACAGAACAACATGTGAAACAACATATGTTGTATACATGATTGAATGCACTTGTGGAATGCAATACATTGGAAGCACCATATGTCCACTTAAACGGATATTAGAACATCTGAGAGCCATCCACAACAAAGATTTGACATATGCAATCTCCAAACATCTTCATGTACAACATAAAACTAATTGGGAGAACATTCGGTACTTTGGCATTGCTACTGTGCTTGCAAATGAAAGAGGCGGGAATCGCACAATGAAATTGAGAAGATTAGAATCATGCCTCATCTTTCGATTCAGAACTAAGACCCCATTTGGTTTGAATGGGGATGAAGAACTACAAGTACATCTGTAATATATATGGCACAAATGATAATGGGTACTATACCCAATATAATCATTTTTCCTCTTTCTGTAATCAAAACTTAGAGTTGGTAGTAACTTAGAAACATGGATTGTAAATTATACCAGTAAGGTACTATACCATGAACATCTGAATTAATAAAGAGTAATAATAAAAGTGAACTATCATATAGTGACCATACAGATTGGGGATGATAAATATAAAGAGTGCCATCTAAAATTCAATGACTTTCTGAAAAAATGAGAGGGGAAATAAATAATGTGATTCCGAAAACTACAGATCCCAGAATGCCTTGTAAGGGCAATGAATACTATATAAGGGTGAAACTGAAAAAGGACTCACTTAACCGTGAAAAAGAACATTTCTTGTTCGAAACGTTGGTGGTGGTGTTTGGTGGCGGAATTTATGCTTAAATAAATAAGCTTAACTCATCATATTCTGGAGTGCGGTGAAATCCTTGGCTTAACAGTAAAACTTCGAGGTTTGTCTGACCTCGACATCGGTACCCGCTAGAAACGAGCGCACCAGCTGCAGACAGTTTGTTGGAAGATATATATATATATTCCATATGAAGACACCCGACACTTGGAGGCCCTCTCACAAAGTGACTTTTATTTCAGCAAGGCAGCATCAAAAGGAGTACGGTAAGTGTAGCTTGTTTTCGCCATATTTCCCGACGCGTTTCAGGCTCATCTCGCCTTTTTTCAGAGGGATGGCACAGGGAGCGGCAGCTCGCAGGTGTTTCTTAAAGTGCTTGTCACTCAATAGTCCCGCCCAGTGGGCTTGCGCATAGGCTGCATTCTGGTTATTGAAGTCTTTATAGTTAAATTCTATAGTAGGGCCAGCCGCCAATCTCCTCAAGGGTTTTCAATCATCCACAGTGGGTTGCCACATCGCCCATGCTGCTTCGTTGCTGTGCTCTCTCCTCACTGAAACCCACGATGTTCGCAACAGCTCCGTTCTCGTGACGGGGCTCGACCTGCTCATCTGCAGGGAGGGGCTCTCCACGACCTGGGCAGGCCGTAATATATTCCATATGAAGACATCCGACACTTGGAGGCCCTCTCACAAAGTGACTTTTATTTCAGCAAGGCAGCATCAAAAGGAGTACGGTAAGTGTAGCTTGTTTTCGCCATATTTCCCGACGTGTTTCAGGCTCATCTCGCCTTTTTTCAGAGGGATGGCACAGGGAGCGGCAGCTCGCAGGTGTTTCTTAAAGTGCTTGTCACTCAATAGTCCCGCCCAGTGGGCGTGCGCATAGGCTGCATTCTGGTTATTGAAGTCTTTATAGTTAAATTCTATAGTAGGGCCAGCCGCCAGTCTCCTCAAGGGTTTTCAATCATCCAGAGTGGGTTGCCACATCGCCCATGCTGCTTCGATGCTGTGCTCTCTCCTTACTGAAAACCACGATGTCCGCAACAGCTCCGCTCTCGTGACGGGGCTCGACCTGCTCATCCGCAGGGAGGGGCTCTCCACGACCTGGGCAGGCCGTAATATATTCCATATGAAGACACCCGACACTTGGAGGCCCTCTCACAAAGTGACTTTTATTTCAGCAAGGCAGCATCAAAAGGAGTACGGTAAGTGTAGCTTGTATTCGCCATATTTCCCGATGCGTTTCAGGCTCATCTCGCCTTTTTTCAGAGGGATGGCACAGGGAGCGGCAGCTCGCAGGTGTTTCTTAAAGTGCTTGTCACTCAATAGTCCCGCCCAGTGGGCGTGCGCATAGGCTGCATTCTGGTTATTGAAGTCTTTATAGTTAAATTCTATAGTAGGGCCAGCTGCCAGTCTCCTCAAGGGTTTTCAATCATCCACAGTGGGTTGCCACATCGCCCATGCTGCTTCGATGCTGTGCTCTCTCCTCACTGAAAACCATGATGTCCGCAACAGCTCCGCTCTCGTGACGGGGCTCGACCTGCTCATCCGCAGGGAGGGGCTCTCCACGACCTGGGCAGGCCGTAATATATTCCATATGAAGACACCCGACACTTGGAGGCCCTCTCACAAAGTGACTTTTATTTCAGCAAGGCAGCATCAAAAGGAGTACGGTAAGTGTAGCTTGTTTTCGCCATATTTCCCGACACGTTTCAGGCTCATCTCGCCTTTTTTCAGAGGGATGGCACAGGGAGCGGCAGCTCGCAGGTGTTTCTTAAAGTGCTTGTCACTCAATAGTCCCGCCCAGTGGGCGTGCGCATAGGCTGCATTCTGGTTATTGAAGTCTTTATAGTTAAATTCTATAGTAGGGCCAGCCGCCAGTCTCCTCAAGGGCTTTCAATCATCCACAGTGGGTTGCCACATCGCCCATGCTGCTTCGATGCTGTGCTCTCTCCTCACTGAAAACCACGATGTCCGCAACAGCTCCGCTCTCGTGACGGGGCTCGACCTGCTCATCCGCAGGGAGGGGCTCTCCACGACCTGGGCAGGCCGTAATATATTCCATATGAAGACACCCGACACTTGGAGGCCCTCTCACAAAGTGACTTTTATTTCAGCAAGGCAGCATCAAAAGGAGTACGGTAAGTGTAGCTTGTTTCCGCCATATTTCCCGACGCGTTTCAGGCTCATCTCGCCTTTTTTCAGAGGGATGGCACAGGGAGCGGCAGCTCGCAGGTGTTTCTTAAAGTGCTTATATATTCACAGTTCACAGAAAAAAACATAGGTTTCAGGGGTGTTATAGTTAGCTGTCCATACACAACCATAGAAATTCCTCCGTTATAGTTCGTTCTGCTAACTATAACTCGCGCGCCCGTAATGCACTGCTGATGATGTCACATATTGCATCATTCATGACATGGTCAGTGACATCACTGATGACATCACTGATGACATCTCAAATGACATCATCCAGTGAATGTAGTTTAGTTTGAAATTTAAATATGTATTTTATATATATATATATTCACTGAAAAAACCATAGGTTTCAGACATGTTATAGTTAGCGGAAATTTTACTGATAAAAAACCAATGAAATTCCCCCGTTATAGTTAGTGCAGGCAACTATAACTCACGCGACCGCAATCCTCTGCTGATGCTAATACTGTATTTAGACACTTATTTGCCCATGTCTTCTTCCATAAATTTTTAGCTATACATATATTACAAATATTTTTTTTTCATAAAGACACATATGTCATCAGCAGAAGATTGCGGTCGCGTGAGTTATAGTTGCCTGCACTAACTATAACGGGGGAATTTCATTGGTTTTTTATCAGTAAAATTTCCGCTAACTATAACATGTCTGAAACCTATGGTTTTTTCAGTGAATTTGCAAGGTTTTTTAAATGCTAATTCCTAACTATAACGTGTGTGAAACCTATGGTTTTTTCAGTGAATTTGTACGGTTTTTTAAATGCTAAGTTACTTTACGCCATTCGTGGCGTGCACGCCCACTTAACGCAGTTCGTTCCGTGCGCGCACGGTGCGCTTCGCGCACCGTGCGCGCACAGTGAGCACGCGGTGCGCTTCGCGCATCGCGCGCCCACTTTACGCAGTTAGTGCCGTACACGCAAGGTGGGCACGCAGTGCGCTACGCGCACCGCGTGCCCACGTTACGCACCGTGCGCACATGGAGGACATATTATGCGCTTCCTTGTGATAGGTATCCTGTTAAATTTAATTTGTAAGTGATGACAATAATATGCCATGCACAGAGAGTGTTTTGTTTTTTTTAATAAAATTTTTAGCGTAAGCGCACCGTACGCGTACGGTAAGCGTAATCGGCGAAAATTTCAAAAAATTAAAATTTACCGTTTTTGGCCTTGGGGGATCTTTGAGGACTCAACTAACATGGCTATGTGCATGGGCGCTGTCTAAACAGCCCCTTTATATGTTTTTTGCCTTTGTTTACAGCCCCCCCCTCAGAGTGCGAGAGAGAAAATGGCGGCCGCCGCTTCCTGGTTTCGACCGATTCGAATGTTTACTTAGATGTAACAGCCAATCAGAATCGCGCTCGCGCACGCCACCGTACGCGTACGGTAAGCTTACGGTAAGCGTACCGTAAGCTGGCTCAGATATATATATTGATTTAAAGGCTATTTTCTCAGAATCTACTGAACAGATTTACACCAAACCTACAAAAGGCACTTCCTTGACCTGAGGACTACCTCTCTGCCAAATTTCTAGTAATTCTGTTCAGCCGTTCGGGCTGTAGCCCTGTCTAAAGGTCCTATGGAAAAATGCATGGGAAAAACGCGTTTTGGGACCCCCCTTTTATCTCAGCCCCCGCTTGACGAATCCCCCCGAGACTTTCAGGGTAGCAGCGGAGCGTAGCGCCCCACCTATTTTGAGAAATTCGCAAGGATTCGTCGACCGGCGCCAAAGTTATTCAAAATAGAATGTTGCGGATTTCCTATGGAAACAGGGTCCTAACTATAACTACCTACTGGCGACCGCCAGTAGGTAATATATATATATATATTATCTACTGGCGGTCGCCAGTAGATAGTTATAGTTAGGACCGTGTTTCCATAGGAAATCCGCAACATTCTATTTGGAATAACTTTGGCGCCGGTTGACGAATCCTCACGAATTTTTCAAAACTAATGGGGCGCTACGCTCCGCTCCTACCCTGAAAGTCTCGGGGGGATTCGTCAAGCGGGGGCTGAGAAAAAAGGGGGGTCCCAAAACGCGTTTTCCCCATGCATTTTCCCATAGGACCTTTAGTCCGAGCTACAGCCCGAACGGCTGAACAGAATTACTTGAAATTGGGCAGAGAGGTAGTCCTCAGGTCAGGGATGTGCCTTTTGCAGGTCTGGTGTAAATCTGTTCAGTAGGTCCTGAGAAAATAGCATTTAAATCAATAGATATCTGTAAGCGCGCTCCGTGCGCTTACGGTAAGCTTACCGTACGCGTACGGTGCCGTGCGCGAGCTCAATTCTGATTGGTGGTTACATGACTGTAAACATTCGAATCGGTCGAAATCAGAAAGTATCGGCCACCATTTTCTGTCTCTCGCACTGAAAAACAAAGGTTGATAACATGAAAAGGGGGCAACGAAGAGAGTTGCAGACCCCCTAGCGTTCGTCAGGGGGTTCACGAAGGACCAAAAAGTATGAAAAATAAATTTAATAATTTTTAAACAAAATCGCGGAGTGCGCGTACGGTAAGCTTACCGTACGCGTACGATAAAAAAAAAAAAAAAAAAAAGAATTAACAATCACATTTAATATATATAAATCTAAGGACCCCAAGGGAGAAAAAAACAATTGATATTTTGTAAAAAATGGCGAGGCGTGCACGGTACGAAATGTTCAACGTGGGCGCTCGGTGCGCGAAGCGCACCGAGTGCCCACATCGCGCGCACGGTGCGTTGAGCGCACCGTGCGCGCAAAAATTAAAAATAAATACATAACTTAGCATTTAAAAAAACGTACAAATTCACTGAAAAAACCATAGGTTTCACACACGTTATAGTTAGGAATTAGCATTTAAAAAACCTTGCAAATTCACTTAAAAAACCATAGGTTTCACACAAGTTATAGTTAGCTGTACATTTCACTCGTAAAAAACCAATGAAATTCCACGTTATAGTTAGATCAGGTAACTATAACTTGCGCGACCGCAATGCACAATGTGTCATTTCAGATGTCATCATTGATGTCATGAGTGATGTCACTGACCATGTCATAAGTGATGTAATATGTGACGTCATCAGCAGTTTATTGTGGGCGCGCAAGTTATAGTTACCTGATCTAACTATAACGTGGAATTTCATTGGTTTTTTACGAGTGAAATGTACAGCTAACTATAACTTGTGTGAAACCTATGGTTTTTTAAGTGAATATATATATATTGATAGTGATCAAGCCACTCCGGTGGCGAAACGCGTCATGACAGAAGGGAGACTCTTATACTTTTTGAAATAAAAAGTGTTCACCGACGAAGAGGAGTTCGTGTATTCTTGTTTGCGCAAAACTGAGGAATACTGCGTGCCTATATATATATATATATATATATATATACATACATATATACCAATCTGTATTGAAGATTGAGTGGATATATTACTTTCTGGATGGAGGATTTAGTGGTGTCTCACTTAATACATGGATTAGTAACTAAACTATGTGAATGTGTGCATCACTGTCTCTGTTGTTGTATAACATGCTGCATCAGTTGGTCACTAACTACATGAGTGTGTATATTAGTTATTGATTAGTTGGGTGAGTATTTGTATGGGACACTGAGTTTGTGTGTGGTTGGATGGGGTGTGTGTAACTCTATGCATAGATGTGTGAATGGTTGATTGACTAGGTGTATAGGTTTAAGAGTGCATGTGGAAACATATGTTTGGGTGACTGAGTGTATTTATTTGTGTGTTGGTGAGTGAATATATGTTTTAGTTGCACATCTTCAACAAAGTTAAAAAAACGCATAAAAGGCATTGTATGTGAGAGTTGGTGTATATAAATAAGTATGTGTAAGAGTTAATGATTGTGAGAGTAACTATATGAATGAGTCTATAATTGTAATGGTGATTTTTTAATGTATTAACTATGAGTTACTATGTGTTTAAATAAATGAGGTGTTGTTGGATAATTGTGTAAGTGAGTAAATGTAAGTGTGATTCATTTTTTTCATGAGTGAGTAGGATGACTGCATAACCGACTAAGATGACTGCTGATGTGTCAATGTCTATATATGTGTATAAGTGCATTTGATAGTGTTCTATTAATTAGTGACTGCATGTATAAATGATTCTGTTGTTGAATAGGTAGTTGTGTGTGTAGACTTAGGAATCAGTGAGCGGGTATGTAGTAACTGGTATTGGTGTGTCAATGGTTTCAAATATGGTACTCTGTATTTTACAGTGAGTGATGAAAGGTTATACTAGTGTATGATGAAGTGTATCAGATTGTCATGTGGATGATGTCATCAGTGATGTCATTTGAGATGTCATCAGTGATGTCACTGACCATGTCATGAATGATGCAATATGTGACATCATCAGCAGTGCATTGCGGGCGCGCAAGTTATAGTTAGCAGAACTAACTATAACGGAGGAATTTCTATGGTTTTGTACGAGTGAAATGGCCAGCTAACTATAACACCCCTGAAACCTATGTTTTTTTCTGTGAACTTCTAAGGTTTTTTAAATGCTAATTTCTAACTATAACGTCTCTGAAACCTATGGTTTTTTCAGTGAATTTCTAAGCTTTTTTAAATGTTAATTTCTATCTATAATGTCTATGAAACCTAAGTTTTTTTTCGGTGAATTTCAAAGGTTTTTGTGTGATAGTAGTTATGCCTATTTTTTTGTACTGATTTTCTTCAGTTTTTTAACTGCTCATTTATAAATATTTTATTCAAATAACGTTATATATTTTTCTGAAATTTGCAAAAAGAACATTAAAAAATTATTTTAATATAGTTATATTATTTTCTTTAAAAAAATGTTTTTTCCAAATTCTTTTTGGAGTCGCGCACTCAAAGCTTACACATCACGGTGGGTGCGTGGATTCTAGCCGCTATTTTAGAAAAGTCGTGAAGGATCCGTGTACGGTGTGCAACGGCTGCGTGTTTTTCAGTTACATCATATACATTTAATATTACGTGATGTGCGCGATTGGTATGCGACCAGTCCGCGACTCCTGCTCCCGTGCATTCGCGACACATGCGCATTACGGTACGAGATGCTTGCGTGGTGGTGGGTCCCACGTGATATCATATACGTGCTGGGGCGCGCTGGGTGCGCAACTCCCGCAAAAAATGTTATTTCCGAAATGATATGTATGTGTGTTTAATAAACATATTAGGGCAAGAGATTATCTAAGATAGTCATAAAAATATCATATTTGTACTTATAATAAACATATTATTTTAAAATATATTTTTGCGAAGTTGGGTGCGTGCATCATGAGTGCAGAGAACCAGGTCAGCAGAGGTGCTGTAGAGCCAGAGAACCAGGTCAGTAGAGCTGCTCTAGAGCCTAAGAAGCAGGTCAGCAGAGCTGCTCTAGAACCAGAGACCCAGATCAGCAAAGCTGCTCTAGAGCCAGAGACCCAGGTCAGCAGAGTTGCTCTAGAGGCCGAGAACCAGGTCAGCAGAGCTGCTGTAGAGCCAGAGAAACCAGGTCAGCAGAGCTGCTTTAGAGGGAGAGAACCAGGTCAGCAGAATTGCTTAAGAGCCAGAGAACCAGGTCAGCAGAGCTGCTCTAGAGCCAGAGAACCAGGTCAGCAGAGCTGCTTTAGAGCCATAGAACCAGGTCAGCAGAGCTGCTCTAGAGGCAGAGAACCAGGTCCGCAAAACTGCTTTAGAGCCAGAGAACCAGGTCAGCAGAGCTCTTTAGAGTGAGAGAACCAGGGCAGCAGAGCTGCTTCAGAGCCAGAGAACCAGATCAGCAGAGCTGCTTTAGAGGCAGAGAACCAGGTCAGCAGAGCTGCTTTAGAGCCAGAGACCCAGGTCAGCAGAGCTGCTCTAGAGGCAGAGAACCAGGGCAGCAGAGCTGCTCCAGAGCCAGAGAACCAGGTCAGCAGAGCTGATTTAGAGGGAGAGAACCAGGTCAGCAGAGCTGCTTTAGAGCCAGAGAACCAGGTCAGCAGAGCTGCTCTAGAGCCAGAGAACCAGGTCAGCAGAGCTGGTTTAGAGCCAGAGACCCAGGTCAGCAGAGCTGCTCTAGCGGCCAAGAACCAGGTCAGCAGAGCTGCTGTAGAGCCAGAGAAGCAGGTCAGCAGAGCTGCTCTAGAGCTAGAGAACCAGGTCAGCAGAGCTGCTGTAGAGCCAGAGACACCAGGTCAGTAGAGCTGCTTTAGAGCGAGAGAACCAGGTCAGCAGAGCTGCTTTAGAGGGAGAGAACCAGGTCAGCAGGTCTGCTTTAGAGCCAAGGGACCAGGTCAGCAGAGCTGCTTTAGAGCCAGAGAACCAGGTCAGTAGAGCTGCTCTAGAGCCAGAGAACCAATTCAGCAGAGCTGCTTTAGAGCCATAGAACCAGGTCAGCAGAGCTGCTTTAGAGCCAGAGAACCAGGTCAGAAGAGCTGCTCTAGAGCCTAAGAACCAGGCCAGCAGAGCCGCTGTAGAGCCAGAGAAACCAGGTCAGTAGAGCTGTTTAGGAGGGAGAGAACCGGGTCAGCAGAGCTGCTCCAGAGGGAGAGAACCAGGTCAGCAGAGCTGCTCTAGAGCCAGAGAACCATGTCAGCAGAACTGCTTTAGAGCCATAGAACCGGGCCAGCAGAGCTGCTTTAGAGCAAGAGAACCAGGTCAGCAGAGCTGTTGTAGAGCCAGAGAACCAGATCAGCAGAGCCGGTCTGTAGCCTAAGAACCAGGTCAGCTGAGCTGCTCTAGAGCCAGAGAACCAGGTCAGCAGTCCTGCTGTAGAGCCAGAGAAACCAGGTCAGCATAGCTGCTTTAGAGGGAGAGAACCAGGTCAGCAGAGCTGCTTTAGAGCCAGAGAACCAGGTCAGCAGAGCTGCTCTAGCTGACACTGACCGACTGACACTGACTGACTGACACTGACAGATTGACACTGACTGACACTGATTGACTGACACTGACACTGACTGACACTGACACTGGCACTGACTGACACTGATTGAATGACACTGACTGACTGACAATGACTGACACTGACTGACTGGCACTGACTGACACTGACCAACACTGATTGACTGACACTGACTGACACTGACTGACAGTGACACTGATTGACTGACACTGACTGACTGACTGACACTGACACTGACTGACTGACCCTGACTGACACTGACTGACTGACTGACTGACACTAACTGACTGACTGACTGACACTGACTGACTACTCTCTACTACTCTACTGTTGGAGCCGTCCTCGTGGCGTGGTCCTGTTCCCCCTCGCTAAGCCGCACGAGGTCCCATGCACCTCGGGGTTCCTCCATTTTGGACTATACGTGACTCTACGTAACCACCTACGTGACCCCGCTCCACCCGGCCTCGGTCCCAGCGAGGCCCGACATCCAGGCGCCAACCCCTGGCCCGGGAGATACCACGTGAACCCTTCCCACTCCTGGCGGAGGGCAGTATCGATGGGACCCCCAACCGTCCTTCCACACCTAGGTGCGATCGCCCCACAGCTCTCTGGGGCCTGGCGTCTCTCCTGCTGGGCGTCTGGCCGCTCCCTACCCGGTCTCTCCGCCCACCCCGGGCGCAAGGGTCCGGACATCAAAGGGCTCCAGTCCTATATCTGGGGCGACTTGACAACAAGACAACAGTTGTATCCTGGAGTCAAGAGCCCTGCTGATCGGATCGCGGCTGACCCTACGGAAGAAGACTCATCCTGAACCCACACTCTGAGCCCTGCTGACGACGTCGCGGCTCCACCGTGCTTAAAGACCTTCACGAACCTTTGGGGCCCTGCTGACGCTGTCGCGGCCCGACCTTGTTGAAACTTACCATCAGAGCCCAGCTGACCTCGTCGCGGCTCGACTGAAGCGGACCTACCACCGGAGCCCTGCTGACTGTGTCGCGGCTCGACCCAAGCGGAACTACCACCGAGCCCTGCAGACGCCGTCGCAGCTCTCCCCGTCCGAGCCGCTCTGAGACCAGCACTCAAGGTCTGGCGCAGAGCCTTCCCGTACCCGGCTGGTACTAAGACTGTCCCGCTACCCTATCCCTCCAAATACATTGAGACTCTTACTGGATCCCTCGATCCCACTGTAAATATTGAACGTACTACTATTGATAAAGAACCAAGCTAAGCAACTGATACGGAGTCCTGTGTGGTGGTATTACTGGGCCTAGTACGATCATAGGAGAAGGACCTCCCCTACGGGGCTTCTCAGCGGCGCTCGGTTGTAACTTTGCAGTAGGAAGGTGTCCCGAGTAGTCTCCCCGACTCCCTGGTGGTCCTCCCTCCAACATTTGGTGGCCAGCGACGGGATCCGAGCCAGACGCAATCGTACAGGCAAGTAACGCACCCACTACCTAACCAGACGGAAAAAGAAAAGGGAACCATGGACGGCCAAGAAGCAACCGTGGCCGCAACCTTCCAGCCAGAAAGGCTGGAAGAATACACCCACAAAGAACTGAAACAATTCTGCAAGGACAAAGGGATCCCATCCACAGGATTTGGCACCAAGGAAGAAATGCAGAAAGCCCTGAAAGCCTGGGAAGAACCAGAGACCACTCCACCCAGAGCCGAAGGGACCTCGGCCCGGGACGGGAACCTGCCGACCCCAACCCCGACAGATGGGGGCGAAACGTCCCAGAAGCCAGCCTTTCCCACGAAGAAATGCGAGAACGGGAGAGGGTCCGGACACACGAAATGGACTTCGCCCGACTCCGGCTAGACGGTGAGCTCCTACTGGCGGAGAATAAAATAGCCTTGGAGCAACTGCGGCTGCAAGAGGAAATCGAAGAAAAGAAACGGCATCGGGAACTAGAGGAGAGACGGCTAACCCTCGAGCACGAGAGGAGCCTCAAGGAACTTGAACTAAAATCCAAAACGGGGGAGACCAGCACCCCCGGATCCCGGGACGCTCTGCCACAGACCGAGCCAAAGGTTCATATCCCCAAGGATGTCGTCAAGGAGTACTATAAAAATGACGACATCCAGCAATGGTTCCGAGCATACGAAGTAGCCATGACCTCCCATCGGGTACCCCGGAAGGATTGGGGTGCCGGCCTATGGGGGAGGTTCCTCAGCGAGGGTCGGGATACCCTGCTGCAACTCCCCGACGCGGTGATGACATCATATGACCACATGAAAGAAGCCCTACTCACACGCTACGGACTATCAGCCGAGATGTACCGGCAGCGCTTCCGGGACTGCAAGAAGCTCCCCGGTACCACGTGGGTCGAATACGTGGACTTCTTCAGCCGAGCCTTTGAAGGATGGAGAAAAGGGAGCAAGGTCACCTCGTACAATGAACTGTTCGACCTCATTGTCTGGGAGCACCTCGCCAACAACTGCTTTGTTGAACTAAGGCAACACCTCCTGGACAGTGAACTGACCGAGCCCCGGAAGCTCGCCGCCGAAGCCGACCGATGGGTCAACACCCGGGTCCCCCGGAACCCCGTGGGGGACTACCAACGGAGTACCACGGGACCTCCCCGCCAGCGAGGCGGAGGAGGGGGGTCCCACCGCAGTCGAGAATTCCCGGCCGGGCCGCCCAGAAGCCCGCCACGAGGCCAAGCCAACAACCACACGTCCCCGACACTGGGCCGAAGGGGGACCCCTATCGCACGGCCTGGACCCCGACCGACAGTGACCTGCTTCGGCTGCCAGCAGACCGGCCACTATGCGAGCGACCCGGCCTGCCCCGTGAACAGACGGAACGGGACCGCTGGGCCCCCTCCCCGGCAAATAGCCGCCGCAGCCCTGGGGGAAGGAGAGGACGAGGAGGAAAACCACGACGGCGGGTCCCCCGAGTGGGAACCCGCTGCCATGTCGCTCATATGCCTGGGCTCCCGAGAAATGGTGCCCCGAGCTGCCATCCCAAGCAACACCCAGAAGTACCAGCAGTGGGTCACCATCAATGGACGACGGGCCGAAGCCCTCCGGGACACTGGGGCCAGTGTGACCGCTGTCCGCTGCCACCTGGTGACCCCCGAACAAATCCTGCCACATGTCCTATGCCCTGTCCGGACCGCGGACAACACCGAGAGCATGTGCCGGATGGCCAGGATCCCCTTCGAGTGGGGAGGAGTGTCCGGCACCCTAAAAGTAACTGTCCGCGACGACGCCCCAGTGGACTGCCTCCTGAGGAATGACCTAGAGAGCTCCCCCTGGGCCCAGGTGGAACGCCGAGAGCATCTGGGGATGCTAGGGCTGCCCGAGTGGGCCTGCGCCACCACCCGGTCCATGACCGCCCAACCAGCCGCTGCCGCGGCCACCGACAAGCCGACGGGCCCCGAACTACCACCCTCCTCCGGCAAGGAGGAACCTGACGATGAGGCCGGGCCATCCGAACTTTCTCCCGACGAGGCCGCCTCCCTCAGCGAGATCCCCGAGCTGGCCCAGTGGCGCCACGACGGGGGCCCCACCCGCGAACAATTCCAGCAAGAGCAGAAGGCCTGCCCGTCCCTTGAGGGGGCCCGACAGCAAGCGGCCGCCCAGGCCGCGGGGGACCCCACGGGAACCCACTGGATCTATTGGGACAATGACTTATTGTGTAGCGAGCAGAAAGTCGCCGAACTGGGGGCCGGCCGGGTGTTGGTGGTCCCCCTCTGATTCCGAGAGTTCCTCCTGAACCTGGTGCATGACGTGCCCCTCGCCGGACACCTCGGGCGGGACAAAACTTACAGCCGCCTAGTGACCCATTTCTATTGGCCCCGAATGAGGAGAGACGTGGACCATCACTGCCGGTCCTGCCCGACCTGCCAGGCTAGCGGGAAGACTGGGGGTCGAGTTAAAGCCCCCCTCCAACCATTTCCAGCCATCCACACCCCGTTCGAACGAGTGGGGATCGACATCGTGGGGCCCCTCGACCCCCGAACCTCCCTGGGACACCGCTTCATCCTGGTACTGGTCGACCACGCCACCCGATACCCCGAGGCCATCCCACTCCGCACCGTGACAGCTCCAGTGGTGGGCCGGGCCCTGATGGGCATCTTCTCCAGGGTGGGGTTCCCCCGAGAAGTGGTGAGCGACAGGGGTATGAACTTTATTTCAAAGTACATGAGATCCCTCTGGCAACAATGTGGGGTCACCTACAAATTCACTACCCCTTACCACCCCCAGGGGAACGGACTGGTCGAACGGTTCAACAGAACCCTGAAGGGGATGATCAAGGGCCTGGAAGAGCCCCTGAGGAGGAGATGGGATGTCCTGCTGCCCTGCCTCCTGTTCGCCTATCGAGAGGTACCACAGAAATCCCTGGGCTTCAGCCCCTTCGAACTATTGTATGGGCACCCCGTCCAAAGGCCCCTCAGCCTGGTCAAGGAGGGCTGGGAGGCGCACGTCCAAGATGCCCCCCCCCCGATGTCTACCGGTACCTCCTGACCCTGCGGAACCAGACTCAGAAGTTACGGGCCCTGGCAGAAGCCAACCTCGAAGCCAGCCAAGAAGACATGAAACGCTGGTATGACGAAAATGCCTCAACCATCGAGTTCGAGCCGGGCCAGCAAGTCTGGGTCATGTCACCCGTGGACCCCTGCGCCCTGCAGGACAAGTGGACCGGGCCATTCAAGGTAGTTGAGAGGAAGAGCCCCGTCACGTACCTGGTCGACATGGAGTCCCCGAGGAACCCCCTCCGGGTCCTGCACGCCAACAGGCTCAAGCCCCACTTTGCCCGAACTGAACTAAGCCTGCTGCTGGCTACCGACGATGGGGGCGAAAGCGACTCCGAGCCCCTACCAGACCTCCTGGGGTCCTCGGGCCAAGACGGCTCCTTGGAGGGCGTCCGCCTCTCTGCCACCCTGACACCAGAACAGCGCCATGACTGCCAGAAGCTGCTGCAACCCTTCGCTGCCCTCTTCTCTCTCACACCCGGGGTGACCCCCTGGTGCGTCCTCGACGTGGATACTGGGGACAGCCCCCCGGTGCGACACCGCGCCTACAGAGTACCTGACCGAGTCCGAGCCTGCATACAGACCGAGGTCTCCAAGATGCTCGCCCTCGGAGTCATCGAGCCATCAGACAGCCCGTGGGCCAGCCCGGTGGTCTTGGTGCCGAAGGCCGCCACCCCCGGCACTGCCCCGGAACTCAGATTTTGTGTAGATTACCGGGGCCTGAACGCAGTCACCAAGACCGATGCCCACTCCTTGCCCCAGGCAGACGAGCTGATCGATCGCCTAGGGGCCGCCCGCTACCTAAGCACCTTTGATCTCACCGCTGGGGACTGGCAGATCAAGCTCACTCCCGGCGCCCAGGAATGATCCGCCTTTTCCACCCCCGATGGGCACTACCACTTTCGGGTAATGCCCTTCGGTATGAAGAACGCCCGAGCTACCTTTCAGAGGCTGGTGAACAAGGTCCTGGCCGGGCTAGAAGCCTTCAGCGCAGCCTACCTCGACGACATTGCAGTCTTCAGCGTCCACTGGGCCGCGCACCTAGGACACCTCGGGGAAGTCCTGGCCGCTCTCCAAAGAGCCGGGCTCACAATTAAGGCCAGCAAATGCCAGATCGGACAAGGATCTGTGACCTATCTGGGCCACCAGGTGGGGAGTGGCCAGGTGGCGCCCCTCCAGTTAAAGGTCGATGCCATCCAGGCGTGGGAGCCCCCCGCAACCCAAACCGCTGTCCGGGCCTTCTTAGGCCTCACAGGCTACTACCGACGATTCATCAAGGATTATGGCAGCATTGTGGGCCCCCTTACGGAGCTCACTTCCAAGAAACAGCCCAAGGCGGTGCACTGGACGCCCCGCTGTCAGACCGCTTTTGAAGCCCTCAAGGCGGCCATGTGCGCTGCCCCTGTGCTACAGGCCCCTGACTAGAGCAAGGAATTTGTGGTTCAGACCGATGCCTCGGAGTACGGGGTCGGGGCGGTCCTCTCCCAGATGGACGCCGAGGGCCTCGACCGACCTGTGGCCTTTATCAGCCGCCGACTGCTGCCACGAGAACAGAGGTGGAGCACCATCGAGCGAGAAGCCTTCGCTGTGGTATGGGCTCTCAAGAAGCTCCGGCCCTACCTTTTCGGCACCCACTTCAGGGTCCAAACTGACCACCGGCCCTTGCGGTGGCTCATGCAAATGCGGGGCGAGAACCCCAAGTTGTTGCGATGGTCCATCTCGCTGCAAGGGATGGACTTCACCGTGGAACACCGGCCCGGCAACGACCATGCCAATGCTGACGGCCTGTCCAGATTCTTCCGCCTCGGCGAGGAGAACCCCCAAGGAGATGGGTGACTCTCCCTGCCTTCAGCTGGGGGGGACGCGTGTTGGAGCCGGCCTCGTGGCGTGGTCCTGTTCCCCCTCGCTAAGCCGCACGAGGTCCCATGCACCTCGGGGTTCCTCCATTTTGGACTATACGTGACTCTACGTAACCACCTACGTGACCCCGCTCCACCCGGCCTCGGTCCCAGCGAGGCCCGACATCCAAGCGCCAACCCCTGGCCCGGGAGATACCACTGAACCCTTCCCACTCCCGGCGGAGGGCAGTATCGATGGGACCCCCAACCGTCCTTCCACACCTAGGTGCGATCGCCCCACAGCTCTCTGGGGCCTGGCGCCTCTCCTGCTGGGCGTTTGGCCGCTCCCTACCCAGCCTCTCCGCCCCCCCCGGGCGCAAGGGTCCGGACATCAAAGGGCTCCAGTCCTATATCTGGGGCGACTCGACAACAAGATAACAGTTGTATCCTGGAGTCAAGAGCCCTGCTGATCCTATCGCGGCTGACCCTACGGAAGAAGACTCATCCTGAACCCACACTCTGAGCCCTGCTGACGACGTCGCGGCTCCACCGTGCTTAAAGACCTTCACGAACCTTTGGGGCCCTGCTGACGCTGTCGCGGCCCGACCTTGTTGAAACTTACCATCAGAGCCCAGTTGCCCTCGTCGCGGC
Source organism: Triturus cristatus (assembly GCF_964204655.1). Classification (NCBI taxonomy): domain Eukaryota; kingdom Metazoa; phylum Chordata; class Amphibia; order Caudata; family Salamandridae; genus Triturus; species Triturus cristatus. The sequence goes on from NC_140589.1 coordinate 968,747,417, forward strand.
TCGACCGAAGCGGACCTACCACCGGAGCCCTGCTGACTGTGTCGCGGCTCAACCCAAGCGGAACTACCACCCGAGCCCTGCAGACGCCGTCGCAGCTCTCCCCGTCCGAGCCGCTCTGAGACCAGCACTCAAGGTCTGGCGCAGAGCCTTCCCGTACCCGGCTGGTACTAAGACTGTCCCGCTACCCTATCCCTTCAAAGACATTGAGACTCTTACTGGATCCCTCGATCCCACTGTAAATATTGAATGTACTACTATTGATAAAGAACCAAGCTAAGCAACTGATACGGAGTCTTGTGTGGTGGTATTACTGGGCCTAGTACGATCATAGGAGAAGGACCTCCCCTAGGGGGCTTCTCAGCGGCGCTCGGCTGTAACTTTGCGGTACGAAGGTGCCCCGGAGTAGTCTCCCCGACTCCCCGGTGGTCCTCCCTCCAACATCTACTACTCACTCTCTACTACTCTCTCTCTACTACTCACTCTCTACTACTCTCTACTACTCTCTCTCTCTGCTACTCACTCTCTACTACTCACTTTCTACTACTCTCTACTACTCACTCTCTACTACTCTCTCTCTGCTACTCACTCTCTACTACTCACTCTCTACTACTCTCTACTACTCACTCTCTACTACTCTCTCTGCTACTACTTTCTACTAATCTCTACTACTCCCTCTCTACTACCAACTCTACTACTCACTCTACTACTCACTCTCTACTACTCCCTCTCTACTACTCTCTTCTACTCACTCTCTATTACTCTCTCTCTACTACTCTCTACTACTCACTCTCTACTACTCTCTACTACTCTCTCTCTACTACTCACTCTCTACTACTCACTCTCTACTACTCTCTCCTACTCACTCTCTACTACTAACTCTCTACTAGTCTCTACTACTCACTCTCTACTACTCACTCTCTACTACTCACTCTCTACTACTCACTCTCTACTACTCACTCTCTACTACTCACTCTACTACTCTCTACTATTCACTCTCTGCTACTCTCTCTACTACTGTCTTCTACACTCTACTACTCACTCTCTACTCTCTATTACTCAATCTCCACTCTCTACCTCTCTACCCCACTCTACCTCTCTCTCTACTACTCTCTACCTCTCTACCTCAACCTCTCTACCTCTACCTCTACACCTCTACCTCTCTACCTCTCTCTACCTCTCTCTACCTCTCTCTACATGCACACATATGCACATATATATATGCATATATATATATGCATATGCATTTATATATATGTATGTGTATATATATATATGCATACATATATAAACAAATATATATTCTGCATATCTATAGAAATACAAATATAAATGCATGCATACATATACACAAATGCATGTTATGTACATGAAAGTTTGAAAAACACTAATACAAGCAAAGCTAAAAAGCCACCTAATTACAAACAGAATTGCTTTAACTTAAACGAGGGCAAGACATATTGCATTTTCAATGCTTGTTTACTTGGTTCCATCAAGAAGGCATTCAGATGTATCACACATTTGCCATAAATTCTGATTGGTAGCACTCTAGTTGCTCATTAGATCACCGTAGTAAACCTACTACTCACCAGGGAAGTCTGCTGCTGGATTCAAAGTCCATGTTTCAGTCTGCATGTCAGAATTTTTTAATTAAATAAAAGAGGATTTGAGAAGTCAAAATGTGCCCTAATTTTTCTTTCTGCAGCATTAATCATAATTTCTTTGGCAAAATGAACCCCCTCATATGGTTCCTTTGCAAATTAAATGTTTTAAGTGTTACCACTTTATTCCAATCAAGATGGCTTCAGGTGTGCCACACGTTTGTCATAAGTAAGACTGTTAGCGCTCTAGTAGTTATTGAGAACACTCTGGGACATTTTGTCATTGGGCTATACTTGGGCTACATCTGGGTGATATTTGTGCTACATTTGGGCTTTTTTGTCTCTGGTGGCCATCTTGGGAGACTTATTTGTTATGAAGTTTCTTAATATCCTCATTTTACAGTCTCCTCAGTAGGAAATACTTTCAGTTTTTTTACTTTGATTCGATCAAGAAGGCATTCAGATGTGTCACACTTTTGCCATAAATTCGGAATGTTAGCACTCTAGTTGCTTATTAGATCACTGTAGTAAAGCTACTGCGCACCAGGGAAGTCTGCTGCTGGTATTGAAAGTGCATGTTTCAGTCTGCATGTCAGAATTTGTTTATGAAATAGAAGAGGATTTGAGAAGTCAATTAAAGTACTACTCTCTACTACTCTCTACCACTCACTCTCTACTACTTTCTCTCTACTACTCCCCCTCTACTACTCACTCTACAACTCTCTACTATTCACTCTCTACTACCCACTCTCTACTACTCACTCTCTGCTACTCTCTACTACTCATTCTCTACTACTCACTCTCTACTACTCGCTCTCTACTACTCTCTACTACTTACTCTCTACTATCCTACAACTCTCTACTACTCTCTCTACTACTCATTCTCTACTACTCCCTCTCCACTACTCGGTCTCTACTACTCTACTACCTTCTACTCTCTCTACTACTCATTCTCGACTACTCTCTTTACTACTCACTATCTACTACTCTCTACTACTCACTCTCTACTACTCACTCTCTACTACTCTACTACTCCCTAGTTTAGTGAGTAGTAGAGAGTAGTAGATAGTGAGTAGTAAAGCGAGAAGTAGAGAGTGACTAGTAGAGAGAGTAGAGAGTAGTAGAGTAGTAGAGACTGAGTACTGGAGAGTGAGTAGTAGAGAGTGAGTAGTAGAAAGGAGTAGAGAGCGAGTAGTAGAGAGTGAGTAGTGGAGAGTGAGTAGTACAGAGTAGTAGAGAGTGAGTAGTAGAGGGTGAGTAGTAGAGAGTCAATAGTAGAGAGTGAGTAGTAGAGAGAGAGTAGTAGAGAGTGAGTAGTAGAGAGTAGTAGAGTGATTAGTAGAGAGGGAGTAGTAGAGAGAGAGTAGTAGAGAGTAGTTGAGAGTGAGCAGTAGAGAGTAGTAGTAGAGAGTGAGTAGTAGAGAGTGAGTAGTAGAGAGTGAGTAGTAGAGAGTAGTAGCGAGTGAGTAGTAAAGAGTCAGTAGTTTAATTTAAAAAGAACAACATGAGGGGGTTCATTTTGCCATAGCAAGTATGATTAGTGCTGCAGAAAGATAAATTAGGGCACATTTTGAGTGACTTCTCAAATCCTCTTCTATTTCATTAAAAATTGTCATAAAACAATTCTGACATTTAGACTGAACCATCACTTTCAATACCAGCAGCAAACTTTCCTGGTGAGCAGTAGCTTTACTACAGTGATCTGATGAGCAACTAGAGTGCTAACATTCTGAATTTATGGCAAATGTGTGACACATCTGAATGCCTTCTTGATGGAATCAAAGTAAACAAGCATTGAAAATGCAATAGGTCTCCCCCTCGTTTAAGTTAAAGCAATTCTGTTTGTAGTTAGGCGGCTTTTTAGCTTTGCGTTTATTAGTGTTTTTCAAACTTTCTTGTACATAACATGCATATGTTTGCATATATGTATATATATATGTATGCATGCATTTATATTTGTATTTATAGAGATATGCAGAGTAGTAGAGAGTAGTAGAGAGTAGTAGAGTAGCAGAGAGTGAGTAGTAGAGAGTAGTAAAGTGAGCAGAGTGAGTAGTAGAGAGTGAGTAGTTGAGAGTAGTAGAGAGTGGGTAGTAGAGAGTGAGTAGTAGAGAGTAGTAGAGAGTAGTAGAGAGTGAGTAGTAGAGTGAGTAGTAGAGACTGAGTAGTAGAGAGTAGTGGAGAGTGAGTAGTAGAGCATGAGTAGTAGAGAGTAGTAGAGAGTGAGTAGTAGAGAGTGAGTAGCAGAGAGAGAGCAGTAGAGAGTAGTAGAGAGTGACTAGTAGAGTGAGTAGCAGAGAGTAGTAGAGAGAGAGTAGTAGCGAGTGAGTAGTAGAGAGTAGTAGAGAGTGAGTAGTAGATAGTGAGTAGTAGAGTGAGTAGAGAGTAGTAGAGAAAGTAGTAGAGAGTGAGTAGTAGAGAGTGAGTAGTAGAAAGTGAGTAGTAGAGAGAGAGTAGTAGGGAGTAGTAGAGTAGTAGAAAGCGAGTAGTAGAGAGTGAGTAGTAGAGAGTAGTGGAGTAGTAGAGAGTGAGTAGTAGAGTGAGTAGTAGAGAGTACTAGAGAGCGAGTAGTAGAGAGTGTGTAGTAGAGAGTGAGTTGCAGAGAGTAGTAGAGAGTGAGTAGTAGAGAGAGTAGTAGAGTAGTAGTGAGTGAGTAGTAGAGTGAGTACTAGATAGTAGTAGAGAACAAGTAGTAGAGAGTGAGTAGTAGAGAGTGAGTAGTAGAGAGTGGTAGAGAGTGAGTAGTAGCGAGAGAGTAGTAGAGAGTGAGTAGTAGAGAGTAGTAGAGTGAGTAGTAGAGAGTGAGTAGTACAGAGTAGTAGAATGAGTAGCAGAGAGTGAGTAGTAGAGAGAGAGTAGTAGAGAGTAGTAGAGAGTGAGTAGTAGAGTGGTAGAGAGTGAGTGGTAGAGAGTAGTGGAGAGTGGTAGAGAGTAGTAGAGAGTAGTAGAGAGTGAGTAGTAGAGAGTGAGTAGTGAATCATGAGTAGTAGAGAGTAGTAGAGAGTGAGTAGTAGAGAGTGAGTAGTAGAGAGAGAGTAGTAGACAGTAGTAGAGAGTGACTAGTAGAGTGAGTAGTAGAGAGTAGTAGAGAGAGAGTAGTAGCGAGTGAGTAGTAGAGAGTAGTAGAGAGTGAGTAGTAGAGAGTGAGTAGTAGAGTGAGTAGAGAGTAGTAGAGAGAGTAGTAGAGAGTGAGTAGTAGAGAGTGAGTAGTAGAGAGTGAGTAGTAGAGAGAGAGCAGTAGGGAGTAGTAAAGTAGTAGAAAGCGAGTAGTAGAGAGTGAGTAGTAGAGAGTAGTGGAGTAGTAGAGAGTGAGTAGTAGAGAGTAGTAGAGAGTGAGTAGTCGAGTGAGTAGTAGTGAGTAGTAGAGAGTGAGTAGTAGAGTGAGTAGTAGAGAGTACTAGATAGTGAGTAGTAGAGAGCAAGTAGTAGAGAGTGAGTAGTAGATAGAGTAGTAGAGTAGTAGTGAGTGAGTAGTAGAGTGAGTACTAGATAGTGAGTGAGTAGTAGAGAGTGAGTAGTAGAGAGTAGTAGAGAGTGAGTAGTAGCAAGAGAGTAGTAGAGAGTGAGTAGTAGAGAGTAGTAGAGTGAGTAGTAGAGAGTGAGTAGTAGAGAGTAGTAGAATGAGTAATAGAGAGTGAGTAGTAGAAATAGAGTAGTAGAGAGTAGTAGAGAGTGAGTAGTAGAGTAGTAGAGAGTGAGTGGTAGAGAGTAGTAGAGAGTAGAAGATTGAGTAGTAGAGAGTAGTAGAGAGTGAGTAGTAGAGAGAGTAGTAGAGATTAGTAGAGAGTGAGTAGTAGAGAGTGAGTAGTGGAGAGTGAGTAGTAGAGAGAAGTAGAGAGTTAGTAGTAGAGAGTGAGTAGTAGAGAGTCAATAGTAGAGAGAGAGTAGTAGAGAGAGAGTAGTAGAGAGTGAGTAGTAGAGAGTAGTAGAGTGATTAGTAGAGAGGGAGTAGTAGAGAGAGAGTAGTAGAGAGTAGTAGAGAGTGAGTAGTAGAGTAGTAGAGAGTGAGTGGTAGAGAGTAGTAGAGAGTAGTAGAGTGAGTAGTAGAGAGTAGTTGAGAGTGAGCAGTAGAGAGTAGTAGTAGAGAGTAGTTGAGAGTGAGTAGTAGAGAGTGAGTAGTAGAGAGTAGTAGCGAGTGAGTAGTAAAGAGTCAGTAGTTTATTTTAAAAGGAACAAAATGAGGTGGTTCATTTTGCCATAGAAAGTATGATTAGTGCTGCAGAAAGTTAAATTAGGGCACATTTGAGTGACTTCTCAAATCCTCTTCTATTTCATTAAAAAATGTCATAAAAAAATTCTGACATGCAGACTGGACCATCACTTTCAATACCAGCAGCAAACTTTCCTGGTGAGCAGTAGCTTTACTACAGTGATCTAATGAGCAAATAGAGTGCTAACATTCTGAATTTATGGCAAATGTGTGACACATCTGAATGCCTTCTTGATGGAATCAAAGTAAACAAGCATTGAAAATGCAATAGGTCTCGCCCTCGTTTAAGTTAAAGCAATTCTGTTTGTAGTTAGGTGGCTTTTTAGCTTTGCTTTTATTAGTGTTTTTCAAACTTTCTTGTACATAACATGCATATGTATGCATATATGTATATGTATATGTATGCATGCATTTATATTTGTATTTATATAGATATGCAGAGTAGTAGAGAGAGTAGCAGAGAGTGAGTAGTAGAGAGTAGTGAAGTGAGTAGAGTGAGTGGTAGAGAGTGAGTATTAGAGAGTGAGTAGTTGAGAGTAGTAGACAGTAGTAGAGAGTGAGTAGTAGAGTGAGTAGTAGAGACTGAGTAGTAGAGAGTAGTAAAGAGTGAGTAGTAGAGCATGAGTAGTAGAAAGTAGTAGAGAGTGAGTAGTAGAGTAGTAGAGCATGAGTAGTAGAGAGTAGTAGAGAGTGAGTAGCAGAGAGAGAGAGTAGTAGAGAGTAGTAGAGAGTGACTAGTAGAGTGAGTAGTAGAGAATAGTAGAGAGAGAGTAGTAGCGAGTGAGTAGTAGAGAGTGAGTATTAGAGTCAGTAGTAGAGTGAGTAGAGAGTAGTAGAGAAAGAAGTAGAGAGTGAGTAGTAGAGAGTAGTAGAGAGTGAGTAGTAGAGAGTGAGTAGTAGAGAGAGAGTAGTAGGGAGTAGTAGAGTAGTAGAAAGCGAGTAGTAGAGAGTGAGTAGTAGAGAGTAGTGGAGTAGTAGAGAGTGAGTAGTAGAGTGAGTAGTAGAGAGTACTAAAGGATGAGTAGTAGAGAGCAAGTAGTTGAGAGTGTGTAGTAGAGAGTGAGTTGCAGAGAGTAGTAGAGAGTGAGTAGTAGAGAGTAGTAGAGAGTGAGTAATAGAGAGAGTAGTAGAGTAGTAGTGAGTGAGTAGTAGAGTGAGTACTAGATAGTAGTAGAGAACAAATAGTAGAGAGTGAGTAGTAGAGAGTGAGTAGTAGAGAGTCAATAGTAGAGAGTGAGTAGTAGAGAGAGAGTAGTAGAGAGTGAGTAGTAGAGAGTAGTAGAGTGATTAGTAGAGAGGGAGTAGTAGAGAGAGAGTAGTAGAGAGTAGTTGAGAGTGAGCAGTAGAGAGTAGTAGTAGAGAGTGAGTAGTAGAGAGTGAGTAGTAGAGAGTGAGTAGTAGAGAGTAGTAGCGAGTGAGTAGTAAAGAGTCAGTAGTTTAATTTAAAAAGAACAAAATGAGGGGGTTCATTTTGCCATAGAAAGTATGATTAGTGCTGCAGAAAGATAAATTAGGGCACATTTTGAGTGACTTCTCAAATCCTCTTCTATTTCATTAAAAAATTTCATTAAAAAATTCTGACATGCAGACTGGACCATCACTTTCAATACCAGCAGCAAACTTTCCTGGTGAGCAGTAGCTTTACTACAGTGATCTAATGAGCAAATAGAGTGCTAACATTCTGAATTTATGGCAAATGTGTGACACATCTGAATGCCTTCTTGATGGAATCAAAGTAAACAAGCATTGAAAATGCAATAGGTCTCGCCCTCGTTTAAGTTAAAGCAATTCTGTTTGTAGTTAGGTGGCTTTTTAGCTTTGCTTTTATTAGTGTTTTTCAAACTTTCTTGTACATAACATGCATATGTATGCATATATGTATATGTATATGTATGCATGCATTTATATTTGTATTTATATAGATATGCAGAGTAGTAGAGAGTAGTAGAGAGAGTAGCAGAGAGTGAGTAGTAGAGAGTAGTGAAGTGAGTAGAGTGAGTGGTAGAGAGTGAGTATTAGAGAGTGAGTAGTTGAGAGTAGTAGAGAGTAGTAGAGAGTGAGTAGTAGAGTGAGTAGTAGAGACTGAGTAGTAGAGAGTAGTAGAGAGTGAGTAGTAGAGCATGAGTAGTAGAAAGTAGTAGAGAGTGAGTAGTAGAGTAGTAGAGCATGAGTAGTAGAGAGTAGTAGAGAGTGAGTAGCAGAGAGAGTAGTAGAGAGTAGTAGAGAGTGACTAGTAGAGTGAGTAGTAGAGAATAGTAGAGAGAGAGTAGTAGCGAGTGAGTAGTAGAGAGTGAGTATTAGAGTCAGAAGTAGAGTGAGTAGAGAGTAGTAGAGAAAGAAGTAGAGAGTGAGTAGTAGAGAGTAGTAGAGAGTGAGTAGTAGAGAGTGAGTAGTAGAGAGAGAGTAGTAGGGAGTAGTAGAGTAGTAGAAAGCGAGTAGTAGAGAGTGAGTAGTAGAGAGTAGTGGAGTAGTAGAGAGTGAGTAGTAGAGTGAGTAGTAGATAGTACTAAAGGATGAGTAGTAGAGAGGAAGTAGTTGAGAGTGTGTAGTAGAGAGTGAGTTGCAGAGAGTAGTAGAGAGTGAGTAGTAGAGAGTAGTAGAGAGTGAGTACTAGAGAGAGTAGTAGAGTAGTAGTGAGTGAGTAGTAGAGTGAGTACTAGATAGTAGTAGAGACCAAGTAGTAGAGAGTGAGTAGTGGAGAGTGATTAGTAGAGAGTAGTAGAGAGTGAGTAGTAGCAAGAGAGTAGTAGAGGGTGAGTAGTAGAGAGTAGTAGAGTGAGTAGTAGAGAGAGTGTAGTAGAGAGTAGTAGAATGAGTAGTAGAGAGTGAGTAGTAGAGAGAGAGTAGTAGAGAGTACTAGAGAGTGAGTAGTAGAGAGTGAGTGGTAGAGAGTAGTAGAGAGTAGTAGAGTGAGTAGTAGAGAGTAGTAGAGAGTGAGCAGTAGAGAGAGTAGTAGAGAGTAGTAGAGAGTGAGTAGTAGATAGTGAGTAGTAGAGCATGAGTAGTAGAGAGTAGTAGAGAGTGAGTAGCAGAGAGAGAGAGTAGCAGAGAGAGAGTAGTAGAGAGTGACTAGTAGAGTGAGTAGTAGAAAGTAGTAGAGAGAGAGTAGCAGTGAGTGAGTAGTAGAGAGTAGTAGAGAGTGAGTAGTAGAGAGTGAGTAGTAGAGTGAGTAGAGAGTAGTAGAGAGTGAGTAGTAGAGAGTAGTACAGAGTGAGTAGTAGAGAGTGAGTAGTAGAGTGAGTAGTAGAGAGTACTAAAGGATGAGTAGTAGAGAGGAAGTAGTTGAGAGTGTGTAGTAGAGAGTGAGTTGCAGAGAGTAGTAGAGAGTGAGTAGTAGAGAGTAGTAGAGAGTGAGTACTAGAGAGAGTAGTAGAGTAGTAGTGAGTGAGTAGTAGAGTGAGTACTAGATAGTAGTAGAGAACAAGTAGTAGAGAGTGAGTAGTAGAGAGTGAGTAGTAGAGAGTAGTAGAGAGTGAGTAGTAGCAAGAGAGTAGTAGAGGGTGAGTAGTAGAGAGTAGTAGAGTGAGTAGTAGAGAGAGTGTAGTAGAGAGTAGTAGAATGAGTAGTAGAGAGTGAGTAGTAGAGAGAGAGTAGTAGAGAGTAGTAGAGAGTGAGTAGTAGAGAGTGAGTGGTAGAGAGTAGTAGAGAGTAGTAGAGTGAGTAGTAGAGAGTAGTAGAGAGTGAGCAGTAGAGAGAGTAGTAGAGAGTAGTAGAGAGTGAGTAGTAGATAGTGAGTAGTAGAGCATGAGTAGTAGAGAGTAGTAGAGAGTGAGTAGCAGAGAGAGAGAGTAGCAGAGAGAGAGTAGTAGAGAGTGACTAGTAGAGTGACTAGTAGAAAGTAGTAGAGAGAGAGTAGCAGTGAGTGAGTAGTAGAGAGTAGTAGAGAGTGAGTAGTAGAGAGTGAGTAGTAGAGTGAGTAGAGAGTAGTAGAGAGTGAGTAGTAGAGAGTAGTACAGAGTGAGTAGTAGAGAGTGAGTAGTAGAGAGTGAGTAGTAGGGAGTAGTAGAGTAGTAGAAAGCGAGTAGTAGAGAGTGAGTAGTAGATAGTAGAGAGTAGTGGAGTAGTAGAGAGTGAGTAGTAGAGAGTAGTAGAGAGTGAGTAGTAGAGTGAGTAGTAGGGAGTAGTAGAGAGTGAGTAGTAGAGTGAGTAGTAGAGAGTACTAGAGAGTGAGTAGTAGAGAGCAAGTAGTAGAGAGTGTGTAGTAGAGAGTGAGTTGCAGAGAGTAGTAGAGAGTGAGTAGTAGAGAGAGTAGTAGAGAGTGAGTAGTGGAGAGAGTAGTAGAGTAGTAGTGAGTGAGTAGTAGAGTGAGTACTAGATAGTAGTAGAGAACAAGTAGTAGAGAGTGAGTAGTAGAGAGTGAGTAGTAGAGAGTAGTAGAGAGTGAGTAGTAGCGAGAGAGTAGTAGAGAGTGAGTAGTAGAGAGTAGTAGAGTGAGTAGTAGAGAGTGAGCAGTAGAGAGTAGTAGAATGAGTAGTAGAGAGTGAGTAGTAGAGAGAGATTAGTAGAGAGTAGTAGAGAGTGAGTAGTAGAGTAGTAGCGAGTGAGTGGTAGAGAGTAGTAGAGAGTAGTAGATTGAGTAGTAGAGAGTAGTAGAGAGTGAGTAGTAGAGAGAGTAGTAGAGAGTAGTAGAGAGTGTGTAGTAGAGAGTGAGTAGTAGAGAGTGAGCAGTGGAGAGTAGTAGAGAGCAAGTAGTAGAGAGTGAGTAGTGGAGAGGGAGTAGTAGAGAGCAGTAGAGAGTGAGTAGTACAGAGTGAGTAGTAGAGAGTGAGTAGTAGAGAGTAGTAGTAGAGAGTGGTAGAGAGTAGTAGAGAGCGAGTAGTAGGGAGTGAGTAGTAGAGAGTAGTAGCGAGTGAGTAGTAGAGAGTGAGTAGTTTAATATAAAATGAAAAATAATGAGGGGGTTCATTTTGCCATAGAAATTATGATTAGTGCTGAAAAAAGAAAAATTAGGGCACATTTTGAGTGACTTCTCAAATTCTCTTCTATTGCAAAAAAAATTCTGACATGCAGACTGAAACATGCACTTTCAATACCAGCAGCACACTTCCCTGGTGAGCAGTAGCTTTACTACAGTGATCTAATAAGCAACTAGAGTGCTAACATTCCGAATTTATGGTAAATGTGTGATATATCTGAATGCCTTCTTGATGGAATCAAAGTAAAAAACTGAAAGTATTTCCTACTGAGGAGAATGTAGTAAATGAGGAAATTAGGAAACTTTATAACAAATAAGTCTCCCAAGATGGCCACCAGAGACAAAAGAGCCCAAATGTAGCACAAATATCACCCACATATAGCCCAATGACAGAATTCTAAAGAACAACTAGAGCGCTAACAGTCTTACTTATGACAAAAGTATGCACTTTTTTTTTTTTAAATCTTATTAACAATTTGGATCAACATTGCATGGCAAATCACAATACAATCGCATCATTTTGCACAATATAATTGGGCTAAACGGAAATACAAATTTTACATCAATCAGTAACCTGTGTCATTTCTACATAGTTTCATCGTGAGCTGGTTGTAGCGGTGGAGCACAAATGTACCCCCTGTGTGCGTTCCAATCGGACCATATGTGGGACCATTTTTTGGAGCAACCCCTAGCTACGTAGACATATTTTTCTCTATGCATGCACCAATCCATATCCCTTTTCCATGTGGACACCGCTGGTGCTCGCTCTACCCCCATTTCTGTGCTATATTCCTTTTAGCTACCATGAACCCCACCGTGACCCATGTGATGTGTGAGTTGTTGAGATCCTTTGGTTCCCATACGTTAAGGAGACATCTCTTGGCCTCCAGTGGAAGTGGGTTCGGCAATACCTCACCCATCACCTCGTGAATCTTTTCCCAATATCTCTGTACATAAGTGCATTCCCAGAGTATGTGGAGGAATGTGCCCTTACTCCCGCATCTCCTCCAGCACCGGTCTTCCACTTCTCTCCCCATCCGTACCAGGCTAGGTCCCGTGATATAGATTCGGTGTTGTATTTTAAGTTGCACCAGTCTTAGCCTGGCAGCGATAGCAACTTCACGTGGGGAGGCTATTGCGCTTAGCCAGTCATCGTCATCTATGATTATCCCGCCTCTTTCCCACTTATCCCGCAGTTTCAAGAGCGGATCTCCAGTATGGGTTACCAATTTTTTGTGGGTGAGTGAAATGGCTTTCGTTGGTAAGCATCCATCAAGGAGTCTACCCTCAAGGGGTGAAGAAGCTGGGAGGACGTCTCCATTTTGCAAAACGGATTTCAACGCGTGGCGAATCTGTAAATATCTAAAATATTCTGTAGCGGCAAGTTCATATTCTTGCTGCAGGGTTGGGAATGATTTGATCTGACCCTTTGTCAATAGATCGCCTATTTTCGATATTCCTGTTAGGTCCCATTTATCGAACCCTTTAGATGTCCATAGGCATCCCAGCTGGCCCGAGTCCACCGAGGGGTAGCCAGAGTCAACTTACGATCCCATCCCAAACTTCTGTTGGCTGCCTGCCAGACCAGCACCGAGTGTTTAGTTGGTCCAGTGAGGCGGTACTTTCCTATGTTTGATTATAGAGAACGTTGGTAGTTCCCTCCCGGCAGTACCCAGTGATCCATCGCATAGCCCGGGTCATCCATCGGTCTGTAGGTGCAATGGTTGATGGCCGCCAGGTGGGCTGCCCAGTAATATTTCCTAAGATCAGGGAGGGCAATGCCCCCATCGTACCATGTGAGCTTTAGTTTAGGGAGTGCTATTTGTGGCTTCCCGCTTCATAGTAGGCGGGGTTGCAGACTTTCAATTTCTTTAAAATAGCTTGCAGGTACCAAGACTAGTGAGTTTTGAAGGGCATAGAGGAACCGGAGCAAGGACATCATTTTAAATAGCGATGCTCTTCCCAGCATTGAGAGTGGGAGCGTCATCCATCTCTCCGAGTCCCTCTTGAGTCTCTGTAGAGGAGGGAGTAAGTTCTTTTCAAATCTGGCTGCGGGATCAAGGGTAATGTATATACCCAGGTATCTGAAACCCTGTGCTGAGATCTGTATAGGACAGTTCCTGGGCAGGCCTATAAGGGGTCCCTTGAGGACGTACAGCACTGATTTGGCCCAGTTAATGGTGTAGCCTGAGTATCTTCCGAATATGGTGAAGATATCAATCACTGCAGTAAGAGAGGCCTTCGGGGATGTTAAGAACAATAAAATGTCATCCGCATTGAGGGAGATGTGGTCATCTAGCGTTTCGGCCCACTTGAAGCCACGGATCACCGGTTCTCTGCATACCCAGGACTCCAGGGGTTCCAGGGCCAGAGCAAAAAGAAGGGGGGAGAGCGGACACCCCTGTCTGGTCCATCTATTGAGTCCAAACACCTCCGATGTTTTGTTATTTACTACTATCTGGGCTAGAGGTTTCGTGTAGAGGAGTCTGACCCACTGAATGAAGTGGGGCCCAAAACCCATTTTCTCTTGGACAGCAAATAAGTATGTCCACTCCAACATTTCGTCATGGTCGCGTCTAATGACTCTATTACCGCCTCTTCCTGTATGGTTGTCGCTCTTCCAATCACCCCGTGTACCCTGCGGAGATTTAACGCTGTATTACGCTGGGGCATAAAGCCAGATTGGTCAGAGTGTACTAAGTTATTAATGTCCTTGATCAGCCTATTGGACAGGAGTTTAGCTAAAAGTTTTGAGTTCGGCATTAAGTAGGGAGATTGGTCTGTAGGAGGAACAGGTAGTAAGGAGTTTGCCTTCTTTGTGGATCATTACTAATGTAGCTATCCTCTGGTCTCGAGGCAGCTCCCAGAGTTCTTTATTCTCTGCAAACATTTTGCACAGGTGGGTCAAAGATGTCCATCCCGATTTTGTATACTTCAATCGGGAGACCGTTGGGCCCTGAGGCTTTCCCCGACCGAAGCCCCTGAATTGCCTGCGTCATCTCAAGTGTCGTGAAGCTAGCTTTTGCCTGTCTAGCCAAGCGATCAACTTCCCAGCCTTATCCCCTTGATCATATATACTTCCTAGAGTTTCCCTTCCCAGCGCTTTGGCTCTGTCTGTTTCTAGGGCCTTGTAGCTGTCTTTTTTGAGGTAAAGGGCGTGTAGGGAGTCTGGGTTAGATTCTTCTGCGAGTTCTTCCTCCAGTCGGAGGATCTCTGCCTCTAGTGCTTCCACCTCCTTGACCTTTTCCTTCCTCACCCCCGCTCTCTGGGAAAGGGCCTGGCCCCTGACCACTGTCTTAAATGCTTCCCAGAGTGTGCGATGAGAGCTCACCGAGCCCGTGTTTTCTAAAAAATATAGTTTAATTGCAGAGTGTAGTGCCCCCGTACCACTGGGTTCCGGAGGTGCCATGGTTTGATGGGACAAACCCTCCCCACCCTCCGATCCCCAACCACGATGTGTGCCCACAGGGGGAATGATTGGAGATGCCTCTAGCCATGTGCCTGATCTCTCATATATGTGCCAGGTGATCTGAGGGGGCCAGCAAGTGGTCAATACGTGACTGACTGGCATGGGCTCCCGGATAGTAGGTAAATTGGGTGGTGGAGGGATGGAACGAGCGCAATAGATCCTGTAACCCCATAGCCCCCAGAAAGTCCGGTAGCCAACTGTTAGACGAACGTAGTATTCTTGGGGGACTCCTATCTTTAGTGCCATCGACTACAGCATTCAAATCCCCTCCTACTAGGAGAAGTCCCTCTGGTACTGTTAACAATATGGCGCTGTAAGATGGACTAAGCCACGCCCTATTTACAACACTAAGTTAGCATAACCAAGATCATAGTTAACAAGCAAGCTTGTTGTTTCTGCTGCGCTGCACACAACACTGTTGTTATGTGCTATTCATTTTGTAAAATGCTGACTCGTCTTTGCCCTACAGAGTAACAAACGGTTGTTATACATTCTTAACCGTGAAATGTGCCCTTGGTCTGTACATCATGCAAAGAACGCGTCTGGGTCACTAGAAGGTACAGAGTGTTGTGTTTAGATTGATCATAGACACTTATTAGACATATCATGCATAAAGCTGCCAATGTTTGAAGGACGAGCGTCTTTAATATTGCAGAACAGTTTGGTTTTACATTCATTCGAACAAGAAGAGCTGATGTATCCTGTGAGAGCTGATCCCTTGATGTGATTCTACTAAGCTGATCTATACGGTATGGGGTCCCCCGTTAACCTAAGAGACCTTCTAATAGTCTAATAATAATAATGTATTAGATTATAGTGAAAGGAGTGTGGCCATATACCACTGTCATTAATAGTATGATTGCTCCTTTCATTATATATGGTATTGTAATAATGCTCATGATTCTGATCTGTATTGTTAGTCTGCTAGTGTTAGCCAAAGTACTGCATCTTAGGACGCGAGGTTTATAAAATAAACTCTTTCAACTTTACCGTGTCTGTATTATTCCGTTGTGGACTAATAAATAAGTACGAACAGGTATTTCAGATTCCCACCACTCCTGAGAAATATCTAAGTCGCTTGTTCTGGTTTGTCTATACATTGGGACCACCTAGCTAGATCTAGGTTAACAAATGAGATACTAAGCTAGTCGGATAAGGGGTTCTGGGTTCTGAGGAGGATTTTCTGGTACACCACAATTCTCTGAGGTCCTGGTCTCCTGCGCATATTTCTGTGCAAAAGCAGAATCCCTGCAACATGGCGCACCTAACGTTTGGTCTTAACGTCTGAGACGCTTTAGTAGTGCTAGTTTTAGTCCACAACAACCCTCGCTCTCGTTTCCGGAAAACTTGAGTGACGGTTTAACCTACCTAGGTTTAGACTAAAGGTTCTATCAAGCTTGAAAATTAAAAAGGTTATAATTTTTGAGCCCAAGTGCTACTGAGTAAAATCGTTGTTATTCTTTAAGGAGTCCTTATGGCGGTTAATATTCCCGCTCATAGTAGGGTTCCTCTGCGCGCTCATCTGAGGGCGTATGAGGTACCTGATGACGGGATGTCTGTGGTTTTTGTGGTCAGTGCTGATACATACCACCTACCCGTATGAGTTGTTTTACTCATGGGTGACCTTTGCGGAGGTGGATGCAGACGATAATTTGTTCCACGAATATACAGCCTCGGCTGTACCTGCGGCTTATGCCCCATATCGGACTCTGGAAATTCCTATTACTGCCTGGCAGCATACAATTTGGTTTAATGGCGCCCTCCCCCATGAGGTCGTACCGGCGAGAATGGGCCCGTTATCAATTGCGGGTGCTACATGGCCGGTACTGGCCGGATATACTCCACACCCACGCTACCTGACGGTGGGAGTGGGTGATTTAAGAACACTACACACTGCACTGATTACAGTCCATAGGGCTTTAGTGCAGTATGTGTCACGCACGGTTCAGGTGGGAACACCTGCGGTTGCTGGACACGGGGCGGATCACCATCACGCGGTGGTGATAAGCCCTGTTATGGTTAACGCGGTTGTCGGCAAGCGCCCCCTCAGGAAGGATGAATTTCCTTATTGGCTTGCAGAAAAATTTGATCAATTAGAAGCCGTGTTTCCAAACACTACACCTGTGGATAAACACAGGATACTCACAATTACTTTGCCCAAAGACCTGGTCCCTGAGCTTGTTGATTGTGACAATTGGGGCAAGATCTTTGCGGCGACATATTCGAAGTGCTACGGCACTCCGTCTATGGCTGTACTACCCTCCGTTATCAAGAAAGTTCAAGAAAGTCATGGTGCGGAGGCAGCTATTGAGTTGGGAATGAGGCTTGTCGACAGTTTCGATGTGGTTTGTTCCATGGTAATGGGCAACCTCAAAGGAGATGCCATGCAGTTCCAAGTTGGCAATATGCTGGAGCTTCTGGCTGATGAAGACAAGCCTCGGCAATTCGCAAAAATTATTGCGAAAGCCTACAGGATGGTTGGACGTAGTGCCTTAGGTGTAAAACCCACCATCAAAATTCCAGATGTAGTACAACAAACTCAGGTGAGTTCGTCTACAAAGGACGAAAAGCCCAACTTTCCTAAACAAAGTTGGCGAGCCAAAAAACAAGAGAAGCAGCAACAGAAACAGGTTTCTCGTCCTGTCTCACCAGTTCAGTCGTATAGTGAACGCACTTATGATTTGCGCGATCGTACTCGTATTAAGTCACCTGATAGGTTTCAGGTTTCTGAACAACGCTCTCCTCGTTCTTCACAGGAAACATCGACTTCGCACTCTGGTGGTGGAGAGCGTGGAAGAGGACGGGGCACTCAGGGTCGTGACCAGCCCCGCCAGACTGACGGTAAAGGCAAGCAGGAAGACGCTGCCAGACCACGTCCACCGTTTCAGAAAAAGAAAGTTGCTGCTATCTCAGCGAGATATGCCTCAGATGGTCAGGACACAGCTTCGGAACCTGACATGGGCACTAACGCTGCTAGACAGCGCGGCGGAAGTTACAGTAGTGCGGGAAGCATTGCGTCCATTTCTGGAGGCGACAGCAACTGACATTTATGTGACAGTCGAAACTGCTGATACTCGCGTAGCCCCCCCAGAAAGATTATTTGAAATAGTCCTTAATATTGAGGGTGACATACATCGCAAAATTAAAGCGGTTTTTTGGGATAATCTTACCACCACATATATATTCTTTTGGCGGAGAAAGATTGGCCTCCGGCTTTCATTTTAGACGCCCCTAGGGGAGAGGTAGTTATACTTCCCCCCTTTAGGCACGCAGTGCCCACGGAGGAGTCTACTAGGTTGGCCGGGGAGTGGGCGCAGGTGCTTGCGCCTGCGTTATATCGTAATCAGGTTGGCTGGGATAAATGTTCTCCCAATCACGAGATTCCATTGCGATCCGATCCCCAGCCTCAATCCCAATATCCCATGCGCCGCGAGGCTAGACCTCATGTCGCGTCAATCCTTGAGCAATTGGAATATCAAGGAGTAATTGAGACATGTGTGTCACCCATGAATAATCCTTTATTCACTGTAACGAAGCCTGACGGATCGTACCGCTTAGTTTTGGATTACCGGCATTTAAACTCACATTGCCGGACGTGTGCGGTACAGAATACTCATAGTTCGGCTCTCGTAGATAGTCTTGTGAGAAAACGTTTCAAAACTACGCTCGACTTATCTAATGGCTTTTATTGCCATAATCTGGCCCCTCTTAGTTATGAGTGGACAGCATTTACCTCGGGTGGCAAACAAAAATTGTTCAAGAGGCTCCCGATGGGCTATAAAAACAGCCCTGGAGTTTTTGCCGCTTGCGTGGTCTCTCTCTTAGAGATGGTAGACCCGGAAGCATACTCGTATGTCGATGACATCTATCTGACAGACGACGAGTTGCTTCCACACCTTCCTCGTGTGGATAACATAGTGACTATGTTTGCAGACTTCGGTTACAAGTTTAACTTTAAGAAGTCACACATTGCTGAATTTACAGTGTTGTTCTTGGGGTACGAACTCAATAATGAAGGTCGAGGCTTGGCACCGCAGTTCCTTGAGAAATGCGCAAACTTTCGTATCCCTACGACACTGAAAAAACTTCAATCCTTGCTGGGTTTTCTGAATTTCGGTCGATCCTACATTCCTGATTATGCCCAGCGTATCAAGACACTTTATGCCTTGATACAACCAACTTATACCAGATCTTGCTGGCTGCCAGAGCACTCGTTGGCATTATATACTTTGCAAACTGATCTTCTTACAGCTAAATATCTAAAAACTCATGACAACCACACCAACCTGGTCATTAGAATTGTTCCAGGCGCGGAAGGTTTCACGTACTTAACGTTCAATGAGGGTGACACAGTCCCCATTGCTTACAAATCTCATCTGTACACATCGGCTGAGCTGCGATTTTCCACTGTTGAAAAAGTCTTGACAGCAGTTCAGATGGCGATCCTGAAAGAACGAGCGCTATCACAAGGAAAACGCATGCTGGTGGTAACACCGTTTCCTGCTCTTGAAGCAGTCACTAAGGCTAGTGTACGAAATTCTAAGGCTTTGCATCCAAGGTGGATACAATGGGCGACCTCCTTAGCTTCGCCTGACGTCGAATACATCTTTGACGCAGCGTTGCAGACTCAAGAGAGTTTGGAGTATGAATTCGTTCATCCAGCTCCACAGTCATTGCGCCCTATCGAGGAATACCATTGTGTCATATACACTGACGGGTCGGCGCAACCCGCAACTGGATCAAGGCACGCTTATTCAGCGGCTTGCGCAATTGTAGTCGGTACTTTCGTGAATGGAGAGTTCAAATCTGATGCAGTGCATACGCAGTCATTGCGTGATTGTACCGTGCAACTGGTGGAGCTACGTGCTCTGGTGCTTGCACTTGAGTTTGCTGATCACAGAGTCACTACTCTTATAGTGAGTGACCCTTACTACTGTGTTCAATCTTACAACGACAATATACTTTTTTGGATTATGAATGGTTTTCGTGACTCCAAAGGTTGCTCAGTAAAGCATAAGACAATTTGGGCTCGAGTGTCAGAACTCAAAGGGAGTTTGCCACTTGTGGATGTAATTCACACTCTTGGTCACCAACGAGTTGGTGTCCATGCTGTCGGTAACAGTTTGGCTGATGAGGCAGCTAAAACGGCAGTGGTAACATATTTAGTAGCAGCAGTTACAAGATCAAAATCAAAGATAGATGCAGACATCTTAGCAGCTATTGCTGCTTCTGAGACAGGGACAAACTTCCCTAGAGGTTTCCCTTCCCGATACCATTATCACTTAAGTCCTGATAACGTCCCATTAGTGAGGATTAACGACGTTGGTGATAGATTAATCCCCAACGTGGACTGCAGACCAAATCTGATAACAGCTGCCCACGAAGGTGTTGCGTCTGCGCACGCTGGAGTGTCAGCGACTGTCTCTCTTTTGCAGCAACGTTACTGGTGGTACGGTTTATATAAACAAGCGCGGGCTTATGTTCTTAATTGTGACATTTGCCAGCAGATCAAACCTTCTTCTGTTGTGCGTCCACCTCCAACGCAGCTGCACATATCTAATCAACCACTAGCGTGTGTTTATTTAGATCACTGCGGTCCTTATACCTCTGATACTGCGTACAAGTACATCTTGGTTGCAGTGGATTCGTGCACACGTTTTCTGTGGGTGTGGCCACAAAGGAGTGCTGATGCCAGGACTGTCATCAAAGCATTGCGTGTCTTTATAGGGAGTTTTCCGTGTGGTACCCTTCACTCTGATCAGGGCCCGGCGTTCGCCTCTAAGGCTTACAAAGAGGCTATGAGCAGTTTGGGGGTCCAAGTCAAATTTTCGTCTCCATACCGGCCTGAGGGCAATAGTGTTGTGGAACGGATGAACCGTGACCTAAAGCAATCGTTGACAGCCAAGGTGTTAGGTACAGGCCGGAACTAGCTTGCCCACTTGTATGACGTCCAACGTGCACTTAATAATCTCCCTAGAAGGTCTCTGGGTGGGAGGACCCCTTACATGATGCTCTTTGGAATGAGAATGTTTGTTCCGGACCTTGATGGTCTAGACATGGCGGCGGCTGCCGCCCCTTTTGACCTCGATGACCACTGTGCTGTATTGCAGAATCTACAAGAAGCAAGAGACACTCTGGCAAAAGAACACATGCCCTCAGCATCAGAAGAAGCGCTCCTGATTCCGGTGGTCGGCTGGCTGCCTCGAGTTGGTGATCTGGTCCGTGAGAAGGTGGAGAACAAGAAGGAGTTTGGCCCCTCTTATCGTGCACCAGTCCCAGTGCTTGGTGTATTGGGTACACGTACAGTTGTTTTACCACTTCCTGGTCGCAAAGAAAAAAGGTACATTTCAATTGAGAATGTCAAGTTACACAGGGTGGCCGATTCTCCATAGTATGACACCTTCGGTTTCCTGCCCTTCAATGCTGAGAAACTCTGTTGTGGTGCCACCCTCCATCATCGTACCTGAAGTTTCCATTGAGATGATCACAGTTAATGATCCGCCACCTACGGCTGGTGGTTTACCCGCTGATCCTGAGTATGCTTATCCTGCAGAAGTCGCTTTGCCCCTTTTAAATACAACAACACTTGCCCAGTCCCAGTCTTCCTTTGAAACTGAATCATTGACTTCCACTGTCCCTTCCAAAATCTCTATATTTTTTGCCTGGTTCAAGAGACATTTTTTGGTTGCACCTTGGACTTACATCTGGTTGGTGCTGATTTGTATTTTTTTATTCATAACAATTGGCTTTGTGGTAGTGTTTTTTAGACTTATCAATGGATACTACCTGAATGAACGTTCTACGATTCAATTAATTGATGGAACTTTGGCCCCCCATTCCTCATCACACATCATGAAAAGAGACCAGACGTTTGTGAACATCACCGCCTGGCCTGTACGTGATGGGATTGCTTGGGATGCAGTGAACTTTCAAATTCATGGTCCCACCGAAGTTATTAATGTGCCAACTGTTTTTCGTGTTTCTATGGGTGATGTAGTTAAACAAAACATCCGCTCAGATGATTGGGATGTACAAGCAATAGAAGCACTGTTCTCTGATTTAAAATATTATGCTGCATTTGATGCTGAAGATCTGTATTTAAATACTGCAAACTATGAGGAGCAGTTTTGTTTTCAACATTATGGCACACATTTCCTACACAGAGCAAATACTTTCAGAAATTTTGTTAATTTCACACAATGGGAACATTGTCCTGTCCCGATGCCAGGCAGCTCTGCCACTTTATTGAAAAAATTCACATACTTTTCGGATTTCAGTGTGTCAACCCCTGAGTCTTTTTACTTTAAGGTTGCGGTAGAACCCGCTTCTAAGGTCAGACTGACACACACAAAATTATTATATTCCAAATCCTTTATGGAGGAATTGCTATTGGAGGTTATGACGTATGGAAAGCTACTATCGATCTTAAATCGGTTTGGGGAACTAAACCGTGGCAGGTACAAGGAACAGAAGCTTTACATCGTGCCTGTCTTATCCCTAACCATATTTTATTTTTAAATTAATCTATTTTTCAGACAACCTGTTTTGGATTGGCTATATCTAAAAAATTAATTTCCCCCTCAATCCCTGATCTGGGTGCTTATCCTGGTTGGGAAAATCACTCAGATCTGTCCCTTACTGGGTTGCAGTCGTTTGTTTCCAATGGCACCTTCAATATTTCAACATTGAATCCTGAGGGTTGGTTAGTATGGCAAACAGGCTCAGATTCCTGTCAACGTCATTTTCTAGATTTGACCCCAGGGTATACACAACTTAGGGTTGACCCTCGTTTCACATCTTCACACACGGTGACTACCTACTCTGTAGGTAAGTTATGTCAGTCATGGCTGCAACATTCCACCTTAACTTCAGTTAAACTTCATTTGTCACGTTTAAATGAAAAAATAGATTTGAATGATTTCATTAAGGGTCCTGTTAATAGTAGATCTAAACGATGGGCTTATGCTATTTACAATGAAGTTTGGAAGTTGTCGCAAATTGAGGCTGCTTCTAGAATTCGTGCTATTGACCAGGCCAATATGGAAAAGGTATTGGCTGTGATCGATAATAGTATTAATACATTGTCTTCTAGAATTTATACATTAGATAATATTGTTTCTTCTGTCGTAGACGTTGTGCAAGATGATGTATCTGTGTTGTATCATGGTCAAAATCAATTGCGTTCAATTATGCAGTTTGCATGGACATTGCAAACGTTAAAGGCAGGGAAAGTCCCTTGGGATTACATGAATATTTCATCGTTGTTCCTTCCGTTTAATTTGACTGACAAACAGCAGTTCATGTCCATGAAAGATGCTACTTATGCATTGCTACACATTGAAAAATTAGAACCTTTACCTTTTTCTGTAGCTGAGTTAAATTCAGCCGTGTGGTTAGTACACGGATTAGTAACTTTACCGTTCAGTTTGTTCAAGTTTAGTTCGTGCATGAAACACTATGCTATCGGCAGATACGAACAACTTGGTGATGCGTTTCTGCATGAAGTTTGGTCACTTCCGTTCACTTACAGATGCGTGAGGGATGGCAAGGAAGTTTACTTAAAAGGTGAAGAATGCACTTCCGCTCCTGATCACTCTGTTGTCTGCAGACATATACAATTACATGGCGCTTGCAATATACACGCTCCTAATTTAGCTTGTGTCCTAAAGGGGATTCCAATGCCAGTTATAACGTCTTCTTTTAAGCTGCTTGCCAACGGTAGTTATTTGCTTTTAAATAGTGAAGCTTGCTGTGGGATGCTAGTGGGTATTCCTTACATAGTGACTGTTTCACAAAAAGTAGTTTGCTGTAATAACGTCCTTTTCCCACCCCCGCAAGGCCGACTCGATATATCCATCTGGCCAGCGATTCCAACCTTGAACGCAGAGTTCAATAGGATGAGCAGAATAAGGGCTCTTTTGTCTAAAAAGGAGGTTGCGTTAACTTCATCCCGTGAAACATTTCTTCTTAATGTTGCAAACACACGCACTGAGGTACTAGCTCTTTTAAATACTGACCTCCCCCTCCATTTTGGAACTTTGATTCAAACTATCTTTAATGCTTCGTCTACGACTGGCCTTGTACATTTTTTTTAAATTGTGGGCTCCGGCCTCGTGACATCTTTCCAGACTGTTTTTGGTGTGATCCCCGCATTTTTACATTCTATTTTTTCGAGTGTCTTCGGAGGGTTCCCCTTGCTCCTCGCTTTGGTGGCTGGGATCCTCTTGTTGATTTGCGTTCTTCGCTATGGCTGCACACCGGGAGCTGCAAGACAGAATGCTGCGCTTGCTACATCTTCGTAGCCGGATGCTTGATTTCTACGGCACATTACCGCTGGCGGTATTAAGCGTCAAGTATGGGTTGTCTTTCCGGTTTCCCTTTTTTACGTGTGTGCAACCTGTTTTTCATTGCCTAGATTGTCCCTTCCAATGGGCTCTGGATTGTGCCTGTCAAACTTGGCGTCGCCTGACCCAGATTTTGATGAACTAATGTGTCCCTTAGTGGCTCATGAATTCGACTGTTCTGGTGTCGCGTTTATGGCTTTGGGTGCGGCACACGGAGTCCGTGGAAACTGGGATATCGGAGAGGCAGCTATTGATTTCCTTGAAAGGAGTTATATTGAGGAGACTGACAGTTGTCCTATCATGGTGCTGAATGCTCCGATAATTGACGAACATGTATGTTCCTTTCACTTGCTCAACTGGATGGCTGATACTTTTGCGGGACGCTCCAATGATTTCCTCTTGGAAGCAGTCGCAACTTACGGTGCATATACCTTCATGGATTGACTGATTGACATTGTCAATGCAGCTTGCATCCAGAATTGTTAAATTTCTATGAAACTTTTGCTTCCCTTTTATCACATCATTTTTTCATTTTTTAAACGAACATTTTTTTATTCTCGGACTTTACACTTACCTTATATGCCCTTGAGTCCGTTCTAAATCACTTGAACTCTGCATTCTTGATAAATGTATCCCTATTGGTTAGTGCTCCGATCATGGGGGGGTGTGAGATGGACTAAGCCACGCCCTATTTACAACACTAAGTTAGCATAACCGAGATCATAGTTAACAAGCAAGCTTGTTGTTTCTGCTGCGCTGCACACGACACTGTTGTTATGTGTTATTCATTTTGTAAAATGCTGACTCGTCTTTGCCCTACAGAATAACAAACGGTTGTTATACATTCTTAACCGTGAAATGTGCCCTTGGTCTGTACATCATGCAAAGAACGCGTCTGGGTCACTAGAAGGTACAGAGTGTTGTGTTTAGATTGATCGTAGACACTTGTTAGACATATCATGCATACAGCTGCCAATGTTTGAAGGACGAGCGTCTTTAATATTGCAGAACAGTTTGGTTTTACATTCATTCGAACAAGAAGAGCTGATGTATGCTGTGAGAGCTGATCCCTTGATGTGATTTTACTAAGCTGATCTATACGGTATGGGGTCCCCCCCGTTAGCCTAAGAGACCTTCTAATAGTCTAATAATAATAATGTATTAGATTATAGTGAAAGGAGTGTGGCCATATACCACTGTCATTAATAGTATGATTGCTCCTTTCATTATATATGGTATTGTAATAATGCTCATGATTCTGATCTGTATTGTTAGTTTGCTAGTGTTAGCCAAAGTACTGCATCTTAGGACGCGAGGTTTATAAAATAAACTCTTTAAACTTTACTGTGTCTGTATTATTCCATTGTGGACTAATAAATAAGTACGAACAGGTATTTCAGATTCCCACCACTCCTGAGAAATATCTAAGTCGCTTGTTCTGGTTTGTCTATACATTGGGACCACCTAGCTAGATCTAGGCTAACGAATGAGATACTAAGCTAGTCGGATAAGGGGTTCTGGGTTCTGAGGAGGATTTTCTGGTACACCACAATTCTCTGAGGTCCTGGTCTCCTGCGCATAGTTCTGTGCAAAAGCAGAATCCCTGCAACAGCGCCCAGGTCCTTAAAGGCGAGTTCCTGAAGACCCGGCGGGACATAGACCGACATTAAAGTCAGTATCTTCCCCTCCCATTGCCCTGTGATGCCCACATATCTCACCCCTGTGTCCACCCAGGTGGACCTGATCCACAGGGGAAAGGAATTCCTAAGCAGTATCCCCACCCCCTTCGATCCCGAGGTGAAGCCTGAGTGTGCCACAAGGATGTATCCCCACCTGTTGAGAGCTTTCCATGTGTTCCCCACCAAGTGTATTTCTTGTAGCAGTACCACTTCAGGGTTGTGTCTCTTGATGTGTTGTAGTACCACGGTTCTCTTTACTTTGTCCCCTAAACCATTTACGTTCCAGCTCAACATCTTAAACTCTTTGCCCCATTGAGTACACATGGGTATTTACTATTTACGTGTTATCAGAGTTCCTCTGTTGTCGGCCTGTGATGCCTTGAGAAGTCCCAAAAACCCAACAACTAAAACTAACCCCCTCCCAACTCCCCCCTCCCTGCTCCCCTGCACTACGGGCTCCGAACTGCCCATGGTCACAACTTGAACTAAGTGAAGTAACTAGGGGGATATACTCTCCTTCCCCCCCTCCCTTGATGCGATAGAAATGTTCATCCTAAGTTGGTTGATCTAGAACTTATGTTCAGTGTCTCACACTCCATCTAGTTTAGTACCTCGAGTCCGGCACCCCTCGGGATGTCACCCATACTCCCACACAATAATTAACAGGGGTCGAGGCCTCCTAGTCTCTCTGGGAGCTGCGTGCCATTGAGTCTTTCAGTCCGTCAAGCCATTCGGAAGCATCTTCAGGAGCCTCAAACAATTTGGTTCGTCCCCCGGCCACCACCCGGAGGCGGGCCGGAAACAACATGGCATATTTAAGGCCCTTGTCCATCAGTCTTTTTTTAACCCCCAAAAAGGATCCGCGCTGCCTCTGTACCGCCTGCGTGAAGTCCGGGAAGAAGCTGATTTCCGAGTTCTCTAGTCGGATGGGTGGTGCAACCCTGGCCGTCTGCAATATCAGGTCCCTGTCCCGATAGCGAAACATGCACTTTGAATATGAGCAGCAGACTTCACTGGTGAGCATTAGCTTTACTAAAGTGATCTAATGAGCAACTAGCGTGCTAACATTCAGAATTTATGGCAAATGTGTGACACATCTGAATGCCTTCTTGATGGAACCAAAGTAAACAAGCATTGAAAATGAAATAGGTCTTGCCCTCGTTTAAGTTAAGCGTTACAACAAACAAATGATGGACGGAATGCTGACAATGCATACATTCTCCCCCAGTCAAGAGATCTGGGTTAAATCCATCGTTCTTTTGCCCACTACACCACCCCAGTTTAGACATGGCCATATGCAAATCAGTCTTGACCCTGTGCCTCATGGGAACAGTCCAGCCCGAACTGCCAAGCCATGTCTTCCCTGGACCGGAATCAAGCATCCTAGGACCGGTTTCTGGCTATCAGCCGTCATCAGCCAGGATAGCTTGACTCCAGTGGCGTAGTGAGCACGGGTCCCACGTCTGGGAATACCCATCCCACTTAGGGCGAAAAGCGTTACAACAAACAAATGATGGACGGAATGCTGACAATGCATACATTCTCCCCCAGTCAAGGGATCTGGGTTAAATCCATCGTTCTTTTGCCCACTACACCACCCCAGTTTAGACATGGCCATATGCAAATCAGTCTTGACCCTGTGCCTCATGGGAACAGTCCAGCCCGAACTGCCAAGCCATGTCTTCCCTGGACCGGAATCAAGCATCCTAGGACCGGTTTCTGGCTATCAGCCGTCATCAGCCAGGATAGCTTGACTCCAGTGGCGTAGTGAGCACGGGTCCCACGTCTGGGAATACCCATCCCACTTAGGGCGAAAAGCGTTACAACAAACAAATGATGGACGGAATGCTGACAATGCATACATTCTCCCCCAGTCAAGAGATCTGGGTTAAATCCATCGTTCTTTTGCCCACTACACCACCCCAGTTTAGACATGGCCATATGCAAATCAGTCTTGACCCTGTGCCTCATGGGAACAGTCCAGCCCGAACTGCCAAGCCATGTCTTCCCTGGACCGGAATCAAGCATCCTAGGACCGGTTTCTGGCTATCAGCCGTCATCAGCCAGGATAGCTTGACTCCAGTGGCGTAGTGAGCACGGGTCCCACGTCTGGGAATACCCATCCCACTTAGGGCGAAAAGCGTTACAACAAACAAATGATGGACGGAATGCTGACAATGCATACATTCTCCCCCAGTCAAGAGATCTGGGTTAAATCCATCGTTCTTTTGCCCACTACACCACCCCAGTTTAGACATGGCCATATGCAAATCAGTCTTGACCCTGTGCCTCATGGGAACAGTCCAGCCCGAACTGCCAAGCCATGTCTTCCCTGGACCGGAATCAAGCATCCTAGGACCGGTTTCTGGCTATCAGCCGTCATCAGCCAGGATAGCTTGACTCCAGTGGCGTAGTGAGCACGGGTCCCACGTCTGGGAATACCCATCCCACTTAGGGCGAAAAGCGTTACAACAAACAAATGATGGACGGAATGCTGACAATGCATACATTCTCCCCCAGTCAAGAGATCTGGGTTAAATCCATCGTTCTTTTGCCCACTACACCACCCCAGTTTAGACATGGCCATATGCAAATCAGTCTTGACCCTGTGCCTCATGGGAACAGTCCAGCCCGAACTGCCAAGCCATGTCTTCCCTGGACCGGAATCAAGCATCCTAGGACCGGTTTCTGGCTATCAGCCGTCATCAGCCAGGATAGCTTGACTCCAGTGGCGTAGTGAGCACGGGTCCCACGTCTGGGAATACCCATCCCACTTAGGGCGAAAAGCGTTACAACAAACAAATGATGGACGGAATGCTGACAATGCATACATTCTCCCCCAGTCAAGAGATCTGGGTTAAATCCATCGTTCTTTTGCCCACTACACCACCCCAGTTTAGACATGGCCATATGCAAATCAGTCTTGACCCTGTGCCTCATGGGAACAGTCCAGCCCGAACTGCCAAGCCATGTCTTCCCTGGACCGGAATCAAGCATCCTAGGACCGGTTTCTGGCTATCAGCCGTCATCAGCCAGGATAGCTTGACTCCAGTGGCGTAGTGAGCACGGGTCCCACGTCTGGGAATACCCATCCCACTTAGGGCGAAAAGCGTTACAACAAACAAATGATGGACGGAATGCTGACAATGCATACATTCTCCCCCAGTCAAGAGATCTGGGTTAAATCCATCGTTCTTTTGCCCACTACACCACCCCAGTTTAGACATGGCCATATGCAAATCAGTCTTGACCCTGTGCCTCATGGGAACAGTCCAGCCCGAACTGCCAAGCCATGTCTTCCCTGGACCGGAATCAAGCATCCTAGGACCGGTTTCTGGCTATCAGCCGTCATCAGCCAGGATAGCTTGACTCCAGTGGCGTAGTGAGCACGGGTCCCACGTCTGGGAATACCCATCCCACTTAGGGCGAAAAGCGTTACAACAAACAAATGATGGACGGAATGCTGACAATGCATACATTCTCCCCCAGTCAAGAGATCTGGGTTAAATCCATCGTTCTTTTGCCCACTACACCACCCCAGTTTAGACATGGCCATATGCAAATCAGTCTTGACCCTGTGCCTCATGGGAACAGTCCAGCCCGAACTGCCAAGCCATGTCTTCCCTGGACCGGAATCAAGCATCCTAGGACCGGTTTCTGGCTATCAGCCGTCATCAGCCAGGATAGCTTGACTCCAGTGGCGTAGTGAGCACGGGTCCCACGTCTGGGAATACCCATCCCACTTAGGGCGAAAAGCGTTACAACAAACAAATGATGGACGGAATGCTGACAATGCATACATTCTCCCCCAGTCAAGAGATCTGGGTTAAATCCATCGTTCTTTTGCCCACTACACCACCCCAGTTTAGACATGGCCATATGCAAATCAGTCTTGACCCTGTGCCTCATGGGAACAGTCCAGCCCGAACTGCCAAAACATGTCTTCCCTGGACCGGAATCAAGCATCCTAGGACCGGTTTCTGGCTATCAGCCGTCATCAGCCAGGATAGCTTGACTCCAGTGGCGTAGTGAGCACGGGTCCCACGTCTGGGAATACCCATCCCACTTAGGGCGAAAAGCGTTACAACAAACAAATGATGGACGGAATGCTGACAATGCATACATTCTCCCCCAGTCAAGAGATCTGGGTTAAATCCATCGTTCTTTTGCCCACTACACCACCCCAGTTTAGACATGGCCATATGCAAATCAGTCTTGACCCTGTGCCTCATGGGAACAGTCCAGCCCGAACTGCCAAGCCATGTCTTCCCTGGACCGGAATCAAGCATCCTAGGACCGGTTTCTGGCTATCAGCCGTCATCAGCCAGGATAGCTTGACTCCAGTGGCGTAGTGAGCACGGGTCCCACGTCTGGGAATACCCATCCCACTTAGGGCGAAAAGCGTTACAACAAACAAATGATGGACGGAATGCTGACAATGCATACATTCTCCCCCAGTCAAGAGATCTGGGTTAAATCCATCGTTCTTTTGCCCACTACACCACCCCAGTTTAGACATGGCCATATGCAAATCAGTCTTGACCCTGTGCCTCATGGGAACAGTCCAGCCCGAACTGCCAAGCCATGTCTTCCCTGGACCGGAATCAAGCATCCTAGGACCGGTTTCTGGCTATCAGCCGTCATCAGCCAGGATAGCTTGACTCCAGTGGCGTAGTGAGCAGGAGTCAAGCTATCCTGGCTGATGACGGCTGATAGCCAGAAACCGGTCCTAGGATGCTTGATTCCGGTCCAGGGAAGACATGGCTTGGCAGTTCGGGCTGGACTGTTCCCATGAGGCACAGGGTCAAGACTGATTTGCATATGGCCATGTCTAAACTGGGGTGGCGTAGTGGGCAAAAGAACGATGGATTTAACCCAGATCTTTTGACTGGGGGAGAATGTCTGCATTGTCAGCATTCCGTCCATCATTTGTTTGTTGTAACGCTTTTCGCCCTAAGTGGGATGGGTATTCCCAGACGTGGGACCCGTGCTCACTACGCCACTGGAGTCAAGCTATCCTGGCTGATGACGGCTGATAGCCAGAAACCGGTCCTAGGATGCTTGATTCCGGTCCAGGGAAGACATGGCTTGGCAGTTCGGGCTGGACTGTTCCCATGAGGCACAGGGTCAAGACTGATTTGCATATGGCCATGTCTAAACTGGGGTGGCGTAGTGGGCAAAAGAACGATGGATTTAACCCAGATCTTTTGACTGGGGGAGAATGTCTGCATTGTCAGCATTCCGTCCATCATTTGTTTGTTGTAACGCTTTTCGCCCTAAGTGGGATGGGTATTCCCAGACGTGGGACCCGTGCTCACTACGCCACTGGAGTCAAGCTATCCTGGCTGATGACGGCTGATAGCCAGAAACCGGTCCTAGGATGCTTGATTCCGGTCCAGGGAAGACATGGCTTGGCAGTTCGGGCTGGACTGTTCCCATGAGGCACAGGGTCAAGACTGATTTGCATATGGCCATGTCTAAACTGGGGTGGCGTAGTGGGCAAAAGAACGATGGATTTAACCCAGATCTTTTGACTGGGGGAGAATGTCTGCATTGTCAGCATTCCGTCCATCATTTGTTTGTTGTAACGCTCGTTTAAGTTAAAGCAATTCTGTTTGTAATTAGGTGGCTTTTTAGCCTTGCTTGTATTAGTGTTTTTCAAACTTTCATGTACATAACATGCATTTGTGTATATGTATATGTATGCATGCATTTATATTTGAATTTCTATAGATATGCAGAATATATATTTGTTTATATATGTATGCATATATATATAAACACATACATATATAAATGCATATGCATATACATATGCATATATATATGTGCATATGTGTGCATGTAGAGAGAGGTAGAGAGAGGTAGAGAGAGATAGAGAGGTAGAGGTGTAGAGGTAGAGGTAGAGGTAGAGAGGTTGAGGTAGAGAGGTAGAGAGTAGTAGAGAGAGAGGTAGAGTGGGGTAGAGAGGTAGAGAGTGGAGATTGAGTAATAGAGAGTAGAGAGTGAGTAGTAGAGTGTAGAAGACAGTAGTAGAGAGAGTAGCAGAGAGTGAATAGTAGAGAGTAGTAGAGTGAGTAGTAGAGAGTGAGTAGTAGAGAGTGAGTAGTAGAGAGTGAGTAGTAGAGACTAGTAGAGAGTTAGTAGTAGAGAGTGAGTAGGAGAGAGTAGTAGAGAGTGAGTAGTAGAGAGTGAGTAGTAGAGAGAGAGTAGTAGAGAGTAGTAGAGAGTGAGTAGTAGAGAGAGAGTAATAGAGAGTGAGTAGCAGAGAGTAGTAGAGAGGGAGTAGTAGAGAGTGAGTAGTAGGGTGAGTAGTAGAGTTGGTAGTAGAGAGGGAGTAGTAGAGATTAGTAGAAAGTAGTAGCAGAGAGAGTAGTAGAGAGTGAGTAGTAGAAATTCTTCTGTTATAGTTAGTTCTGCTAACTATAACTCGCGCGCCCGCAATGGACTGCTGATGATGTCACATATTGCATCATTCATGACATGGTCAGTGACATCACTGATGACATCACTGATGACATCTCAAATGACATCACTGATGACATCGATGACATCACTGATGACATCATCCAGTGAATGGGGTTTTGTTTGAAATTTAAATATGTATCATATATATACCAATCTTTATAGAAGATTGAGTGGATATATAGCTGTCTGGATGGAGGATTTAGTAGCTGTCTGACTGTCTGTTTAAGTGAGTAATTAAAAGTGTCTCACTTAATACATGGATTAGTAACTAAACTATGTGAAAGTGTGCATCACTGTCTCTGTTGTTGTATAACATGCTGCATCAGTTGGTCACTAACTACATGAGTGTGTATTTTAGTTATTGATTAGTTGGGTGCGTATTTGTATGGGACACTGAGTTTGTGTGTGGTTGGATGGGGTGTGTGTAACATATTAACTATGTGTTACTATGTGTTTGAATAAATGAGGTGTTGTTGGATAATCGTGTAAGTGAGTAAATGTAAGTGTGATTAATTTTTTTCATGAGTGAGTAGGATGACTGCATAACCGACTAAGATGACTGCTGATGTGTCAATGTCTATATATGTGTATAAGTGCATTTGATAGTGTTCTATTAATTAGTGACTGCATGTATAAATGATTCTGTTGTTGAATGGGGAGTTGTGTGTGTAGACTTAGGAATCAGTGAGTGGGTATGTAGTAACTGGTATTGGTGTGTCAGTGGTTTCAAATATGGCACTCTGTATTTTACAGTGAGTGATGAAAGGTTATACTAGTCTAAGATGAGGTGTATCAGATTGTCACGTGGATGATGTCATCCGTGATGTCATCAGTGATGTCATTTGAGATGTCATCAGTGATGTTATCAGTGATGTCACTGACCATGTCTTGAATGATGCAATATGTGACACATCAGCAGTGCATTGCGGGCGCGCGAGCTATAGTTTGCAGAACTAACTAGAACGGAAGAATTTCTATGGTTTTGTACGAGTGAAATGGCCAGCTAACTATAACACCCCTGAAACCTATGTTTTTTTCTGTGAATATATATATATTCACTTAAAAAACCATAGGTTTCACACAGGTTATAGTTAGGTGGATATTTCACTCGTAAAAAACCAATGAAATTCCCCCGTTATAGTTAGTTCAGATAACTATAACTCGCACGCCCGCAATCCACTGCTCATGATGTCACATATTACATCACTCATGATATGGTCAGTGGCATCACTCATGACATCACTGATGACATCATACTTGTGATAGAGTGGCGGTCGCGCGAGTTATAGCACCCCGCGATTTAAAAAAAAAGAAAAATGTTTTTTTTTCCCCTTGGGGGTCCTTCTGTGACCCCCTGACAAAGGCTAGGGGGTCAGTAACTCTCTTCCCTGGCCCCTTTTCACATTTTCCACCTTTTTTCCCACTTTCCTTTTCAGTGCGAGAGACAAAATGGCGGCCGACACTTCCTGATTTCGACCGATTCGAATGTTTACCGACATCTAACAACCAATCAGAATTTCGCGCGCGGATAGATATTTATATGCTTTTAATTGCTATTTTCTCAGGAAATACTGAACAGATTGACACCAGACCTGCAAAAGGCACTTCCCTGACCTGAGGACTACCTCTCTGCCAAATTTCAAGTAATTCTGTTCAGCCGTTCGGGCTGTACCTTCGACTAAAGGTCCTATGGAAAAATGCATGGGGAAAATATGTTTTGGGACCCCCCTTTTTTCTCAGCCCCCGCTTGACGAATCACCCCGAGACTTTCAGAGTAGGAGATGAGCGGAGCGCCCCATTTGTTTTGAAAATTTTGCGAGGATTTGTCAACCGGCGCCAAAGTTATTCAAAATAGAATTTTGAGATTTCCTATGTAAACACGATCCTAACTATAACTATCTACTGGCGACCGCCAGTAGATAATATATCTATTTATTTTATTTTTTTCACAAAAAAGAGAGAGAGACAAGATAGTTAATGGGCAATCATGTAATATGGTCCAATATTGCCATTGAGGGATTTGGTGACATCGTTAATCTCATCAGAAGCCCACGATAACAATATTGAACCATATTACACATGCTATTCATTATGGTTTTTTTCATTATAAGCTTGTTTATTTGTATTTTTAGCTTAAATGTGTAAAGAGTAGCTAACAGTGTGTTGGAGCTGGAATTAGTATGTTTAAGTATTATTTATCTTTCTTGAATAAATTGTTGATAAATCAGTAGGCATTCGCAAGGGTCACTGGATTTATGTGGTTCTGTTACAGCAATAGTTTATCTACAATTACGGGTTTAGTATATTTGCCACACAATTTACCACACATGATTTTCAATGTTTGCAGGTTTTATCAAAAATGTTGATACTGAGTCAGATGGATGAAAATAATATTGCTGGGAAATTTACTGCATAATTGTTTTTTTTGCCATGCAGTTTAGATATACTTGCCACATAATTTGGTCCACCATGCTGCATAACCCCAGTAAAGTATACAAAAAGGGAGGATCTGACCTGGCAGGTTGAGCTGAACTGTTCCCTCTGGAGCAGAGTCAAAAATGGGTTGGTAATGGCTGGGTCCAAATGGAGACCGTATAGTGAGCAAAATAACAATGGATTGGGATGCTGCCTCGTAATTACCAGTGGCTGAGATTATTTCAAACATTCCATCCACCACTTTTTTGTGTACTTTATGTGTCACCCTAAGTGGGACAGTAATACCCAGATGTAGGTCCCATGCTCACTGTATCAATGGAACCAAGCTATACCTGGCTGATAAGCACTAACTAGGGCGAGGCCTGTCCTGATTTGCTTGTGTTCTGGTTCAGGGAGTACACGGCCTGTCAGTTCAGTCTAGATTGTTCCCATTGGAACAATGTCAGGACTGATTTGCATATTAATTGGTTCAAATTGAGGTGGCCTGGTGTGCAAAATAACAGTGGTTTAGGGTGTGGCCCGAGTAATTACCAGTGGCTGAGATTAATACAAGCTCTAAGTAGTGCTTTATGGGCTGCCAATATGATGATGGAATCCGTTTTACCCAACTAGCTGCAATGTATTTCCGATATTTCATGTTACCCTGTAATATATTGGTTGTTATACCGCTGCTTTTTGTGCAATAAAGCACCAAAACATGCAATATATTAATATATGTAGGATCCTCCTTAAATCAGTGGAAACCCAGGCAATTAACCAATTGTGGATGAGCATTTACTGGTGCAGGCAACACACGTCACTACTATGCATACCTTCAACCTCCTCACAATCCTTTCTGGTCTCCCCATACAAGCGCTTGCCACACGCTGATCAACCATCATGGCGGATATCCACATGCTGACCAATTATCATGGCAAGGCCTCGGCTGTCTAAAAAATATGGACTAGGATTGTTCTTAGAATGCTGGAGCAACAGCATCTCATAAAATATGCTTAATCTAAGGTCTGCTATTTCTGTGCATGGGCTCAAGATACACAATACCAATCAACAAGCATTCATAAATCTTCAAAATGCACAGTCGTTTAAAAAAAATAAAATCTTTACTGGGTAATTTTACAGTTACTAATGAGTGAGTAGCACCTCCAAAACCACTTCTGGAACAATGTTTAACTGAGTTTGACTCTTTGGTTAAGTTCACCACATATAATTCTGAGTGAAAGGCTTTCTCTGGAAATACACAATAGTAAAGAACTATTAAGCCCCCTTAATGGCCATGATTTCTGGCCTCTCATAAATCTCGGGCTAGTGGCAATGAGTTGTTTACCCCTGTTCTTAGTCAGTCTGCTTAATCTATGACTATAATGAAGCTTTGCATATTGGCTTCTACTTCCAATGCAATGGAGCAAAACAGGCAAACCAAGCTGAATTTAAATACAGCACTGCTGTCGCTATCAAGAGAAGATCACTCTTCCAAAGATCATCATCTAGGTTGTAAAAAATGGATCAGTTGAACTACTACCAACTACATAACTGTCTGCTTGTGTGGGGAGATGCCCATTAGAAAAGATGTCCACTGAATCAAATATTAGAAAAGCAGAATAACTATTTTACACTTGTACAGGGTTCGGAGGAATGGGATCGACACAATTCTAAATATCTATGCACCAGCAACCAAAGCCAATCTTCTGGGTTGAAAGGCATCTTTGTCCAACACATACTTTGCCCCAGCCCAGATAGTGTGTTCACCTACTGACAGATTCCCAAGTGGTTATGCTTATGTCTCACATGGAGACTTGTATTCTGCAAGTCAAACCATAATTTTTGTGTTTCTATTACAAAAGAGCATGTTGGAGGGGTACCTCATTACTTGATACCCTTGCTATGGAAACATTTGTCCTGCAACCTCCATAAAATGGGCAACTATTTCAGTTTCTTCAAGGCCCTCAAACCCTTTCTATTTTGCTTATTCTAATTTTTAGGTTCTCATATGGAGCTTGTTGGGGTTTTATCTGTTTTTTAGTTAGCTCTGTCTTTACCAAGTAAGTTAATGAATATAGACTCTAATTTAGCCTTAAATGACATTCATCAATAAATGTGCCACTGTGGGTGCCCACAAACTGAAATAGTTTTGGAGTCAAAGTTATTTAACTTTCTCTCTGAATTTCTTGCTAGCTGAGCCTTTTGTTCAATGAGTTGTGAAATAATTTACAATATTGCAAGGAAAACTAAGTAAGGGGAATGCAAAATGAATGTAACACAGAAAAACAATAGGATAATTGGATACAAAAGGGAGCTAGGGAATAGTACGATCAGTTGCACTAGGAATGAAACAGCGAGGGTAGCTCCCCACTTTTTTGG
Organism: Triturus cristatus; assembly: GCF_964204655.1. Lineage (NCBI taxonomy): Eukaryota > Metazoa > Chordata > Amphibia > Caudata > Salamandridae > Triturus > Triturus cristatus. The sequence goes on from NC_140589.1 coordinate 968,783,894, forward strand.
ACTCAAGTGAGGGAAAGAAGCAGAGAACAGACGAGGCTTGGTGCTAGGTGTGGATTTCAGTACATTGTCAGCAATGTCACTTTTCTGAGCTCTCTGTGCATCATTTTGTTACTCATGTTCCAAAATATTAGGAAGGATGCAGGCATGTTTAGGTTTTGTTATTCTTCCAACATGGTCGTCATTAATAGCACATTAATTTTAAAAAGTGCTTTGGGGCTGGGCACAAACAAAGGTGGAAGTCAATGAGACCATTAAGTCCATTTGTAAGTAAAAAAATAGTCTATAGTTTTAGAGTTCTAAAATTATCTAGGTAAGCATCATAAGGGGCTTAAAACTTAAAGAACAGTGGGAAAGCAAAAAAAAATAGGAATGGACAAAAGACATCAAAATGGAAATCCGATGCAAGGGTTAGAGTTTTGGAGTAAGAGAGTATACATGGAAAACTGTATTAAGCAGTTAAAGAAACATGGGGCATATTCATGAAATTTGTGGCACAAGGCAGCGCTGTAAGTCATCTTGCTCTGCTGGCCTGCGCCACCGGGAAAGGGCAGGAATGCGAGGTATTTGTCCAATATGGCACATTCCTATTGTTCCCCCTGTGGTGGCGCTGTGGTGGAAGTGTGCCGGTGTTGTAGGTAGAATTATTTTTGTGTTGGAAGGGTCACCTTCCTGTACAAAAACAATCCTGAGAGGCTTTTTCCTCTTTCTATGTGGGTTGCATTCGGTAGCACACATAGAAAGAGGAAAAAGCGAGGCGAAATAAAGCTATTTCTCATTCTCCTTCTTGCACCTCTCCTGGGGAGGCGTATCTTTTTGGTGCATTCCCAGATTTATACGTCCTTGTAAATCTAGGACTGCATCAAAAACCATGGGAGTTACGTGGGAACTTTCATCGCAATGCCCATGGAACGCCTCCCTTGCACAGTGTAAGGCAACACAGCGATTTGCACTGTGTTGCCTTTCTCCAGATTCTTTAAGCCATTCAAAGCCATGCAAAGTGGTTTTGCCTGCCTTGATAAATTTGATTTAGAGGTTTGCGTCATGCATGTACCGCTTTTCGTGGTGCAAACATGATGCAAAGCTCTAAAAATATGCATCATGGTGTGCAAAATTGACATCCTGGTCATTAGAGGGGTTGTACATCACAATGTGGTGTTAAATAGGATCTTCATGCACATAGACTTATCATTTACACTTCAACTTGCCATGACAGGATATTGATATCAATATCGATATTGCGAATTCATTATAAATGCCGGTCGATCTTAAGGCTTTGATGCTGTAGTGAAATACTTATAGAACATTGGAATGTTGAGTGTGCCATTGTAGACAATAGAGTGGCTCTGGCCCAATGATGGCCAGCACTGTACTCTAAAATTCCAATTTTTGTCTTTTTGTTTTTCCCTGTTTAATTTAGAAGACCCTACCTCCACTAGTTCAAAGGTTCTAATAGCTTTACAGCCCTTCTGCCTGGGACTATAACAGTTGCTACAGGTTCTTGACTGGGACTTGGGCCTGTAACTCGAGTTCAGGGCTTTAACAACCTTTACTGCCCCAGCACACGTTATATTGCTTAATTTTGACCTTAAACATTGAGTAATCAGCATTTTAAACAGGTGTGTGGGTGAGCTCGGAGGTTTCACAAAGTCATCAGTAACACTATCGGAGGTCATGTTAAGAGGCCATGCTTCAAATGCTAGCAGTTCAAATCAAAAAGGGAGTTGAGCCTTCTAAACGTTTCAAAACCATGACTGTTTATTAAATAATTATAGTGCAGTACAGAAGGCAAAAATAATAATCAAAATGCATGATGAATCAATATTGGTAAATAGCATAAAGCTTAATCAGATACAGCAAGAGACTGACTTGAAGTCAAGTCAAGTCAAGTCTCAGAAAAGTTCGAACCAAGAGACAGACTGTGGCAATTCTACTCTCAAAGAGTCAGGGCAAAACAAACTGGCTCACCTCTAATTCATAGTCTTTTAAAATAAAATACAAGTGCATTGACAAATTAGAACACAAAATGTAATATGCAGTGTGTCTTTTCAAAACGCGAATCAAAAATAAAACATGGTCAAATGTAAAAGATCCAATCGCACTTTGCTGTGGCATGCCTTAGATTTTAACAGTACAAAAATAAAATGAAAATCCATTGTACCATGGGAATCACCCTAATAATATTATCTTCTTCTATATGAATACATATTATTATGAAAAAAATATTTTTTTATATCAATTTATAATGATTTTGGTGATTACAGCATCAATGTTTTGGTCCCCTGGTGTAAGGCTCAGATTTAACTCATACAAAACCAGTGAAATTCAGCAGTTATAGAAACATGAGCTAACTATTATTTATTCCCCCCACACGCACTGCTTATGACCTCACATATTACATCACTCATGACATGGTCAGTGACATCACTGATGACATCTCAAATGACATCACTCATGACATCATCTAGTGAGTGTTAGTATTTTCTAGGGTTTATGATTGCTAAACATGTATACTAAGCTACTACAATGTTAAATTAGTATATTAGGTGTACTACTAATGAGTTATACTACTTCTAACATATATTGTATGAGCGTCTGTGTGACTATGTATCTTTGTGACACTGGGTGTCTGAGTGGCTGCATAGGTATATAAGTGGGTGTGTTAGTAGCTGTGTGGGTGAGTGAGTGGCTGTATGAGTGGCTGTAAGGTTGATTGACTGCTTTTATGAGTAGCTGTATTGGTGAGTGAGTGGTTGTGTGAGTGGCTGTTAGAGTGAGGGAGGGAGCACATGAGTGGTGTATGGGTGAGTATGTGTATATGTGAGTGGCTGAATGTGTAATTTAGTGGGTGTGTGAGTAGCTATGTGGGTGAGTGGGTGTACCAGTGGCTATATGGCTGAGTCAATGGCTGTCTGAGTGGCTGTATTGGTGAGTGAATGGGTATGTCAGTGTCTGTATGTGTGAGTGAGTGGCTGTGTGAGTGAGTGGGTGTATGAATGGCTATATGAGTGAGTGAGTAAGTAGGTAAGTGGATGTATGGGTAAGGGGGTCACTGTTTAAGTGGGTGTTTGGTTAAGTGAGTTTGTGTGTCAGTGGCTATATTGGAGAGTGTTTCTCTGTGTTAATGACTGTATGGGCGAGTGAGCAGATGTCGGACTGCTTGTATTGATGTGTGAATGGTATATAAGTGGTTGTGTGGATGTGTGGTGTGTGAGTGAGTTTATGAGTGGTTGTATGGGTGAGTAAGTGGCTGTTTTGAGAGGCTATATGGGGGAGTGGGTGAGTGGCTGTATGGGTGAGTGACTAGTTCTGTGAGTGGCTGTATGGGTAGTGAATGGTTGTATGAGGGGCTGTATGAGTGACAGAATGGTTGTGCGAGTTGCTCTATGAAATAATGAGCAGTTGTGTGAATACTTGTATGGGTCTGGGAATGGGTATATGAGTGGTTGTGTGGGTGTTTGTAGGTCTATGAGAGGTTATATAGGAGTGTAAGTGGGTTTTGTGGATGATTTAATCAGTGATGTCATCAGCGTTGTTATAATTGATATCATGTGGGATGTCACCAGTGATGTCACTGACCATGTCATGAGTGATGCTATTTGTGAGGTCAGAAGCAGTGCATTGCGGGATGTAATTTACAGTTAGCTCAGGTAACTATAACTGCTGAATTTCACTTGTCTGGGCCTAATTATATCATCCCTGTAACCGTTGTTTTCTTTCAATTAATTTCTACTTTTTTTATCCTATGTCCTAACTATAACGTCCCTGTAACCTTTGTTTTTTGTGTGAATTTCTATGCTTTTTTAATGTTATTTTTTAACTGTTATGTGTAACCTTTGAGAGTGTGTGTGAGTGAATGCATGAGTGTCTCAGTGAGTGTGTGAGTGTTTTAATGGGTATGTGAGTAGGTGTTTGAGTGTCCATGTGGGTCTGGGAGTGGTTGCATAAGTGTCTCACTGGGTGTGTGAGTGCCTTTTTGGGTCTATGATAGGGACTATAAGTGGCACTATGAGTCTGTGAGAAGGTGTGTGAGTGGCTGTGTGGGTCTGTGAGTGGTTGTGTTAGTGCCTGCGAATATCTGTGAATGGCTGAGTGAGTGCTGCTATGGGTCTGTAGGTGGGTTTGTGAGTGGCTGTTTGAGTCTGTGAGGGCGTGTGTTTGAGTGGTGGGATGGATTTTGGGCATTTGCATACTTAGGATATTTTAAAGGGAAAACCATGCACTCTACTCTTACATGGATAAATAAATAAAGAAACCACTCATCACAGTCAACCAAATTCAGATTCTACTCCAATAGAATAATGATGCATTCACTTCTATTAAGGATTTCAGATCATTCTTCTATGTGGGATATTAGAGGAAACATACTTCCTTTGCATTCGTTAAGCGCAAGCAGTGAGCATAATTTCTATTATACTCAAGTGGTGCTTTACCTGGGGCATCTGTTATGATTATATTTGTAAGTGCTTCCCATTGAAGTCTAATTGATCTGAAATGAGCATCAGGGAGATAATGGAACTGATTTTTTTTTAAAAAAAGAGTCTACAGTTTTGCCTAAATCCAGTATTTATGAAGCACAAACTATTCACCCCTAAGGGTCTCAAGGCTCTGGGGGCCATCGCAGAGATTAAGTGAGCTATTGCCCAGAGTCACATAATGCTGCGCTGAGTTGCCACCAGTGCCGAGGATCGAACCGTGAGCCCTGCACTCCAGAGTCTGCCGCCCTGGCCGCTGCGACACACCTCTCGCTTAAAAGATGTCTACCCAATTGCAGTACCTTCTAGTGGCGAATTGGTAAATGCTTTCCCATTGTGTGAATGCCTAGTGTATATTGTACACTACAGTTGCGTAATGGACCATCTATTTATGTAATACTCTGTGTATCTCCTTGCCATTTGTTTCAAGGGGTTAATAACTGTGTATTTATTTTCTACGTTTTTTATTTGTCCTGAATTATTGCATATGTTATGGTTTTGTGGAAAAGTCGTGAGGATAGCTGACATACCATAGGGGGTCACTAAGCCACATTATTTCTCTCCCAGCATATTTACAGTGGATGGGAACCCGCCAACGTCCTTGCTGATTTTACCCACCATTGACACTCTGACGTCATACTGTAGGAGTGCCTCATTGATGGTGTGTATATTAACTATTAATTTGTGCTCTTTACCTCTTGTTTCGGTTTTTAGTTACACTATAGAATTTACGGTTGTATTGACCACTCACTGCTGTTTTTTGGTGTAGCTATCCTGGTTGTTCAGCTTCTCTTTCTCCTCTCCAAAACTTTATATTGCCTCTTTATTTTTCCCTGTAGTGATATTTCTGTTCACAGGGATACCTCTCACACTATGCTTGATTCTTCTCACTCTTTCTGATCTCTATAAACTTCCCCCTCTCTTTTTTCTTTTATGGGTGTTATAATATGTTGTGTTTTTAGTCATATATATAATTCCATACACAGTTTAGGCAATCATAGTGATATCATGTGTCATGTATTGGTGATTTTTTGTATATGTGAATATTATTGTGTGTATATAGCAGTCCTGTCATGAGGTTCTTATTTTGTGAGTAAGAATGTAAAAGTGCCATGTTTGCTGTGCGTCTTTTGCAATATTCTTTTTGTATTGTATCATATTGATATGTGTATATATATCAGTTAATCTACAGCCCTGAAGAAGTCCATCTGTTTGGACGAAACGCATCAGCTGCTCATTTCAACTTGATCATTTTTAATTCCTTTTTGATTAGACCAGCGTTACTCATAGTACGGCCCGCGGGCCAGTGGCGGCCCGCCCGGCCTTCATTGGCGGCCCGCGGACCATGTTCGAATCATACACTATGCTGGTATGCCCTTCCTTGGAGTAAACAAGGAAGATGGCCGCAGGAGCAAACGTTGTGAATACGCTTGCATACGTATTCACAATGTTTCCTCCTGCGGCCATCTTCCCTGTTTACTGCTTGCCTGCGATTCGCCTGCCTGCCTCTCTGACGTCACACCTGGACCCGGCGCGAAGCTCAGGCCCTTTAAAAGTCAGCTGTAACTAGCGCTAGTTACAGCTGACTTTTAAAGGCCCTTTGGTGAGCTTCCTGTTGACGACGTCGTCCTTCCAGCCCGGAGTACCTTCGCAGCAGCCTGGTGTCGTCGTCCTTCCAGTCCGGAGTACCTTCGCAGCAGCCTGGTGTCGTCGTCCTTCCAGCCCGGAGTACCTTCGCAGCAGCCTGGTGTCGTCGTCCTTCCAGCCCGGAGTACCTTCGCAGCAGCCTGGTGTCGTCGTCCTTCCAGCCCGGAGTACCTTCGCAGCACCCTGGTGTCGTCCTTCCAGCCCGCAGCCCCGGAGAACCTTCGCAGCCGCCTGGTGTCCGGAAAAGCGTCTCTTCGCCTGAACTGGTATGTTTTTGTTTGTACGCACAAAATAGTTGTTTTGACCACTGCCGGGCCCCGCAGTCTGTCTAGTTATCAGCTTGCTGCATGTAGCCCCGTCATGATTGGTGGCGGCGCAAAACGCCATGTAGAGTAGGGGGGAGGAAGTGTCTTACTGCGCTGGGGACACATCAGCGTCACTGGGGGGCTGTGAGTCTTGTTCTGCGATGTCTGGTGGTGTGAGCGTTTTGAGAAGATCATCCCAGGCCTGCACAATCGTGTGTTTGCGCAATCCCGCAGTTTCCTCCTTGTGCAGCGTGGCGCTCTCGGCTTGTTGTTTTGACCACTGCCGGGCCCCGCAGTTGCTTACTGCCACTAATTCCCATCAACCATCGCCCTGCTGCACGTTCACCCCACTCCGCTCTTCTAGAGATGGAAGACGATTGCCAATCGCAATACCTTTTATTTGTGTTCTTGGACCGGAATAATTAATAGTGAATGAAACCCAGCTGTTTTTTTTTTCGTTACCTAGCTGATGGCGCAGGGGGTGCTTCTCTATTAGTGGTTTACTAAATTGTCTCTCACATAGTACTGTTCTTGAAACTATTCTAGGGTTTGGGGAAAGTGCAATATTTTAATGATTATCACAGTCAAGTGAAGGGCAGTTTCTGATATGTTGGGAGCTAGTTTGTGTGCGAATCAACTTTTAATGTGAAGTATAGTTGTCCTTGTACCGGAAAATACATTTTCGGATTGGTGAGCTGCTCTGGGTGGGCTGACCATCGACGTGTGTTTGGAGCAAACAGTAATCATACTATTTCATGTTATTTGCATTTGTATATCAACAACTACCATCACAATAGCATTGGGCCCCCTTTTGCAGTAATCTGGGGAGGCCATCGATCTCTCGCATGTTGGCACATGATTATGAGGTTAGCAGAGAGTATGTTATGATATTTAGTTTAGAACTGGATTGTTTATTAGCAGGACAGTAAATTGTGTTCGCTCTGAAGATCTTTTTAGTTCCTTTTGTGTATGGCTGGGTGCGCCAAAAGGACCTTTACAATCTCTTTCTTTTCTTTGGATTGTGTGGTCAATTATTGTTCACGTTAATCAGTAGTAAAGTGTCCTCTAACATGATTCACAATCCTGGTAGGTAATTATGCTGTGATGCGTTTTAGGGCATGGTAAGTTGAGGCTGAATTTTCCACGGTGTATGTTGTGTGACAGTGCTGCTTGTTTGGCAGCCCTTTGCTAACCACATGGCTTTCATGTTTTGTGCATATGAGGATGTAAGGTCAGTTGTAAATCTCAGAGCTCTAAATGTGACCCTTTTTGGCCTCCTCCCTATCCCCTCGTCAGTTCACCAGAAAGGCCAAGAACTGGATGAGTCACACCTTTGTGACCCACTACCAGGCACCGCGAAAAACACGCACTGCCTTCAGACATTAAAATACATTGACAAATTGGGATACGTGTCCCAAATACGCTTCAAAGTGCTATCAGAAGCCATTTGTCTCTCAGCCGTGCAGTTTCTGTCATCAGCGCTTTCCCTCCCCTTTTCCACAAAAGCAGTGCAAACATAAACAGCAAAATATCCTATTATGTGAGATTTGGTTGGCTCTGTTTTAAAGTAGCTTTGCGCGTGAACAAATTTGCACGAAGTAGGGGCATTGATTGATGGCGGTTGATTGATCGGGTTCGGCCTCAAGCATAGATACCAGCTGGCATATAGGCCAAAGTTAAGCTACAATGTTTTGTTAAAATTGTCCCCACCTGAAACCAGGGCCCTCCCCTTGCCCACTGCAGGTGCCTGCGTTCTACCTCATGGTCACAGGGTCAAATCCCGGCGGGTCCTGCCCTTCATGCATCTGAGGTCGATAAAATGAGTTGGGTAGCAACAAACATCTGTTATTTAGCGCCAAGATACCTGCGCGTGAACGTGTGCTTTTAAATACGTGTCTGGGCATGCCATTTATTTCAAATCCCTATTGAGTGACATGTGCAGGTTTACCCATTATGTTGTATGTTTAAACAAAACATTACTTTGATGTTGCTCACAGATCTGTTGCGCGAAGTGGTGTTGGTCCATCGGTCGTGACGCAGTATCGGTCGTGGAGTGTGTCGGTCTACCAGTCGTAGGGTGCTGTCGGGCGCAAAATCCGAATCCAGGTCCGTGTTACTTATTGTGTAGTAACAAAGTAGCTGGAGAGCTCCGCAATGGCCTACAGTCCAGTTTCCAAGCCTTGCAAACGACCCAGATCGATCCAGAGTGAACACAGGACCTTCCAGGAAGCATGGGAAGAAGAGTACTTGTTTGTGGAATGGCCAAAAGAAAAAGCCACTTGTTTGCTTTGCAAAGAGAAAGTAAATGTGCTTAAGAGATATAATCTGGAACGGCACTACAAAACGCGGCACTCTGGATACACTGCAAACTATCCACTGAACTCCAAACTGCGTTCTGCGAAGGTGGCATCACTAAAGGAAGCACTTGTATCCCAACAAAAGCTCTTTCTGTGCCAGATGAAAGAATCCGAGGCAGTAACCGAGGCATCCTTCCAAATTTGCTACTTACTTGCCAAACATAAAAAGCCATTTACAGAAGCAGAGCTGGTTAAGAAGTGTTTTCTCTCGGCAGCAGACATTTTATTTGCCAACTATCCTAATAAAGCAAACATTATGAAGGAAATAGGTGCATTGCAACTGTCAGATTCCACATGCACACGTCGCATCGAGTCAATGGGTGACAATGTTCTAGCGCAGGTCATCAATGCAGTCAAGCTGTCCCCTTTCTTTAGCATTGCTGTGGATGAGTCAACAGATGTAGGTGATGTGGCACAGTTAATGATTTGGGTGAGGTATTTGGAACAAGGAATCATTCCAAAGGAAGAGCTACTCTGCCTTTTGCCATTGCATGGTCACACAAGAGGAGAGGATGTATTGGCCAGCATGTGTAATTTCTTTGATACTCATCACCTGCCATTGAACAATCTTGTAAGTGTCACTACAGATGGGGCACCCTCCATGATTGGACATGAGAAGGGCTTTGTATCTCTGTTAAGGAAAAAACTTCAATCATCCACTTTAATTGATTATCATTGTATAATCCATCAGGAAGCATTATGCGCCAAAATAAAACAAGGGCAACTAAATGAGGTTATGAAGCAAGTCGTTAAAATTGTTAATTATATTCGAGCGAAAGCACTCAACCACAGACTTTTTAAATCATTGCTGAGGGATGCGGAAAGTGAATATGCAGATCTGTTGTTGCATACTGAGGTTAGGTGGTTGAGCAAAGGTAGAGTGCTAGAAAGATTTATTAGTTTGCTTCCTGAAATTGAACAATTTGTAATCAGCCGAGGGCAGTCCTTCCCAGAATTATATGACTTGCAATGGCTCACCATGCTCCATTTTCTGTGTGACATCTTCTCACATTTCAACACACTCAATCTGGCACTTCAAGGTAGACAGAAACTTGTGTCCTCAATGATGAGTGCCATATACTCCTTCGAAAGTAAACTCGAGCTGTTCCGAGAGCAGATGAACGATGGGGATCTCACACACTTTCCTAAGTTGCAGGCTTTAACACAGAGGGTTGAAAAAGCTCAGGAAATGTTGTCCAGTCTCAATCTGTGTACTTATCTGGAGGAAGTGTCTGGGGACATTAAGAGGAGATTTTCGCAGTTCAGAGTTCTCACCCCACTTTTCAGACTTGTAGAAAATCCATGGATGGTTAGTGCAAGGAATCTTGAAGCTGTTGAACTTCTTGGTTTGAAAAGGGCACAAGCTGAGATGGAACTAATTGACATGCAATTCAGCTCTGTGCTCGAGTCCTCTTTCTTGGGGAAGGAACCAGAAGATTTCTGGCAAAGTGTGCCACCTGAGAAATTCCCTATTCTTTTTACCTTGGCACAGAGAATACTTTGCATGTTTGGCTCCACATTTGTATGCGAGTATTCCTTTTCTACAATGGGTGCTATAAAAAACAAACTAAGAAACAAACTGACTGATGCACATCTGGATCACCTCATGAGACTTGCACTCTCTGAAAAGGTTCCAGAATACAAGAAGTTAATTGCGGACATGAAATGTAAAATTAGTGGATAAACTCTGTGCCTTGGGAAAGACTTTTCCCCATCATGTTTGCCTTTGTACTTGCTGTTCTACTTTCACTAAATGCCTTCAAATAAAAATGTATTATCAAAATGTGCTCTTTGTAGTTGCATCTGATTGTGAAATACAGCATTGCCTAATCATGTTTTGGAAGTTTTTTTTTTTTACTCTAGCTCCGCCCCCCACTGATCCCGCCCCCACTGATCCCGCCCCCACTGACTCCACCCCTACCAGTGCGGCCCTCGGCCACTAACCACACTGTAATTTTGGCCCCCGACAGAAAGTTTGTGAGTACCCCTGCTCTAATGAGTGCTGACTGTTAATCAGGCCTAGCATAATTCTCCATAAAAGCCCGGTGATAATTTCAATTTTATGTGCGTGGAGATTTTAATAAAAGCAAATATATTAATTGAATAAAAAAGACTAGTGTTTGACCCAAAAAGAAAAGGCTTTAGCCATTATACTTTTTAAAAAGCTGTGATACTTTTTATAAGTAAATAAGTACTAGAAGAGACTAACGTTGAGGGGCAATGCATATCAGTGAGACACTGCTTGTCTCAAGAAGTGAGGCTTGAATCTACACAATCTGTACTCCATTGTGTGAGACTCTCACACTCGACAATTAGGCTGACTCCATTTAGTGAGACCTAGGGGCATATTATCAAGCCAGGCGATAAAATTATCGCCGCTTTAGCGGCAGAAAACTGCCGCTAAAACGGCGATAATGGGCTTGATAATATGCTCTATGGAATTCCAATTGAAGCCCATGTTAGATGACCTTCACATCTAACATGGGCTTCAATTGGAATTCCATAGAGCATATTATCAAGCCCATCATCGCCGTTTTAGCGGCAGTTTTCTGCCGCTAAAGCGGCGATAATTTTATCGCCTGGCTTGATAATATGCCCCTAAGTGACTGTGACTCACTGGTCCATGTTGTGAGTTTGCGTACCATGGGAGACCTGAAGGTGCTCCAGGGTGTGAGAAAGGAAACCAGTGGGTGATGCTGTGCCCTGAGGTGTGAGATGCAGACTCGCTGTGTGATCCTGTGCTGGTAAGATGCAACGTGCTTCGAGGTAACGCCGACCGCATCCAATCGTTCAGACTTTTTCACAGAGGAGAAATACGTGAGAGAAACTGCACTCTAAGGCGAAAGGCTCTACACTCTGCACCATGAGGCGCTCTAGAAGGTAGTGTCTGCCTCGGTTTCTGAGAGCAACATCATATTTTGAGGACAAACTGCACAGTGAAATAAATTGTTGTAGCTGTCAATGTTCTCTTACTACTATTATTACTGGCACAGAGTGGAGGGATTTATTGAAGCAGTTATTGGTAGACAGAGAGTAGGGATGGCATCTATAGCACAGAATGTCTGGGACACTTGGACGATTCAGATTGTGAGGGAAAAGAAAACTTATGAGGGAATGAATTAATGAATACATTTGTTGTTTTTAAACAAATTAAAAACAATAATGAATACAATTAGAAACAATGATTAAAAGAAATGTGGTGATTTTTATTGACAAAATAGTATAATTCTTATATTCATGTGCTACAATAGTGTATCTCCCACAGGCACTTGGATAAGGCAGTTGGTTTGGTGGTATAGAGAGGGTGCAGAAAGGGGTGCATTCTGGTGGTAATTAGTATAGGGCATAGGGATATCTAGGAAAAATGGGTTCTTAATGGTAATTGGTGGTTTCAGCGCATTATCCCTAGTGCCTTGAGACAGGTGCAGACAGAGTGATGCATTGGGATAAACAGGAGTCACGTGCCTGCATGCATCATAAAAAGGCATCTAAGGCCTGGTCAGGGACACCAGAAAGCACTTAAAGACGGGATTTAGGTGCAGGTGACATGGTGAGGTGACTTTAGGAATATGGATAGTGGGCACTCGAGAGCACTTAGAAATGCTGATTAATAGAGGAGGCATTTGCGGCAGACAGCAAATAGTGGTGAAGTAAACTTAAAATAGATCTTTAGTGTTGTATGGGCACAGACAAAGAGATCGTATAGCTTAGCAAAACATTTGAAAATATATTTTTTGCTGATGAACTATGGCCATCTGACTCAAAAAATAGTGTAAGCCATTTTACAGCCTACATGCTAGAAACATATTTGACTTAGGCCCAGAGGAGATAGATGCAATCCAAAATTCTGCAACTTGCAGTGTGGGCTAAGAACAAGGTTGCACTGGTGTAATATCAGGACACTTCCAATAGCATACTCTCACGCTCAACTTTAAGTGGTCACACTGCCCCAGGGCCACGTTCATGCAAAATCCAATTTTAGAAGGAAAGGAGTGTGTAAAAGTCCACCCTTGATTTGTCTTTCAAAAATTCAAAGATTAATACTGTTCATTCTTTAATTATCATCAGTCCATTAAAAAAATAATCACATGGGATTCTTGTGTTTCTTAATGGATCCAAAAAATCGTATTCAATTAATGCTTTTCATCAAAAGCAGTCAACGCAGCGCAGCCAACGCATTTCATCCCTCCAGACATCATCAGGGCTGTAAATCAAAATATATATATCAATCATATGAAATTGATATTATAATTTACATATTTACAAATATACAACATTTTTCCCACTTATAGAACAACTTGCACAAAATCCCCCCACAAGACTCCCTGCCTAGAAACACTCTACTGTGGACATTCTGTCCAATAACATCTTAGTGACATATCAAAAAAGGTTTTTATTTTTATTTTTATTTTATCTTGATACTCCCCTATTTATGCATGATCAACATCTCTAAATATTGATGTACTTCCCCCTTTCCTTCCACACCCTCAATGTCTGTATACCATCTTCTAATGTTTAGAAAATCTCCTGTATACCACTCTGTAATGTTTAGAACACCTCTCATCTGTGTATTTCGGAATACTGCACTCCCTCCCTTTAAAAAATCAAAAGTTACATCTCTAAAGTGAGCAGAAAACACATAATTATTACCTCAATATCACGATTCAGTTAGAAGACTCTGTTAATTACTCTGTTGTGTCTATCAAGGTGCAGCACAATCAACATACATGTTTTATATCCTGATCTCATTGATCTCTATATTAAAAGATACACCACTTCAGACTCAGTTGGTTACTTATTACATCCAACCACTGTCAATTAAACTGAGCCGAGAAATATTCATGCCAAAATGGTCCATTTACTTTGGCCAACAATAATATTCAATTCGACAATTTCCTCAAGCTCTTCTCTATGCCCATGTTAAAGGTATCCCCCTCCATGCCTCTTCTCTAACTGTACCTATTTCTTTAAATAAACCCATCAAACCTACCAATCTCCCTCCAGTTTCCCTCCACCATAAATTCCAGCAAATCCTCCACAATTGCCCCACAAAATGTTCCCTCCTCCTGTTCACATACTGTGCTGTCATGTCCCAACAATGTGTCCTTGGAGACCTCCTGACTGCTGCTCATCAAGTATCCATCTAGTTAAATACTGAGCCATAGTTTTCATTCTTCCCTTTTCATGATTTTGAGTTACCCGATCACAAATCTGTATGCATTCGATGCTTATAAGTTCCCTATCTGGTCCTCTCCCTCTGGGGCTAATCAACAATCTTGATGTCTATCATCTCATTAGTATAAACTATGTGCATATTCCCTATCTGTCACTCTACCTCCCAGGCCAATCAAAAAGTCTGGATTTCCATACCCTCATTCATTGGTATGCATAAGCTGCTTGCAAGATCCCTATCTGGTCCTCTCCCTCTGGGGCCAATCAAAAATCTGGATTTCTATCCATTCATTATAATAAACTATGTGCATATTCCCTATCTGTCACTCTACCCATCGGGCCAATCAAAAAGTCTGAATTGCTATCCCCTCAGCCATTAGTATGCATAAGTTGAGTGAAAATTCTCTATCTGGTCCTCTCACTCCGCGGCCAATCCAGAATCTGAATTTCTATCCTCTCATTAGAATAAATTATGTCCATATTCCCTATCTGTTATTCTACCTCCCGGGGTAAACAAAAACTCTGGATTTCTATCCCCTCATGAGATTAAACTACTTACCCTCCTTCTGTTCTAACAAACTGGCACTTACTTTCAGGATTCCATTTCCTAAGCCAATCAACTGCGAACCAGACCTGAAGGGGAACCGTAGGAAGAGAAAATCACAGAGCGTTCAGCCTGTGAAGATATCTAGAGCCGATAGAACACGGATCGGAAAGATAACCCCATGTTACCTCCTAAGGCTAGGAGGACTAAAACCAACTTCTCCCCGCACTCAATGTGTATGATGTCTGGTCGAGACCAAATGTCTGCAACACTATTCCATATAGATAGAGTATTCCTTCCAAACTATCCTTGTTATCACGGGATGACCACCAGTGCATTGAGCTTATTCTAACCCTCTACTATTGGGCTCTGTTTCCCTAGCCCATCACCTGTGAGCCAGACCAGAAGGGGACCCATCCTCTGAAAGAATCACAGATCGCTCGACCAATCAAAGTGCCTTAAGCCTCTAGGACGTGTACTGAACATAGAACCCCGTGCTTGCTCCTCCAGCCGTAATCATTTTTTTAATTTCCACATTTCAATAATACTATGTTATCAGTTTCCACTCCAATCATAAGGGAACCAGACCCCCATATAAACCTATTCTGAAGGCCAAATCAAATTGCTGCTGTCTGCCGCAATACTAGCTCCTCCGGCAACAGTAGTTAATGTCAACATCTCAATTATTCTCCGTGGTCAGTCTTTTCATCAGTCAAAAAGGGGACCTAGACAAAAATGTAAACCTTTCCTAACTATCAAGTTCTATCAGTCCAATCACTGCTGTTGGCCTCAAATGGCCTCTTGAAATTGTTATCCTTCATATTTCCTGAAATCACTTTTTTCCATCTCACGCCCGTGCCATTTAAATTGGCAAGTTATTGACATCACAATAAACTCTCTCCAATCAGACTGTGTGTTGCTGAGCCCAAATTCCTATGCATCTCCTTCAACTACATCCATGTACCATTCTCATGCCCCAACCATTCACCCATCTGTTGCATAACTCCACTATGTGACCCATAACACTGAGGACAGTGTTCCCCACGTCCATATCCTACGCTGTTGCCATACCCCCCCGAGTCAGGATTACAAAAAGTAATGGAATTCATTTTCAATAGTCAGGCCCAGTTGCACTGTTCTCAATCTGCTAATCCATTTAGCCTTCTCCTGCTCAGTCTCAGTTCACAGTTCCCTCCTCTCTTGAACAATTTTTTGTATCCCAAGAAATGTAAAACTGGTGTTGTCTGGGTGGCTGTCCCTAATGTGTTGAAAAATTGGGACCTGCTGTCTTTATTGACTCTGGATCTCCTATGCTCTTGAATCCTAGCCTTCAATGTTCTTTTGGTACTGCCAATATACATTTTCCCACACTCGCATTTAATGACATAACAACACAACTATTTCAATTGATAAATTCCTTGACACAATAAAATTTGTAAGTATTGTATTTGAATTCCTTTAAATTGTTAGTGCCCAGCCCACACACTGTATTTGCGCGGCATGTGTAAAAACCCTTCAGTTGGTTCAGTAACCAATTGTGACCAATGTTCATATTTGGCTCCAAATAATTCCTGGTAACCCTCTTCCTACTTGTGGTACATTTTCTGTATGTCACTAATGGCTTGTCAGTAATACTGTTAGTTAGTCCAGGTACCCCCTTTGAGATGTTTTAATTCTTGTTCAGTATCTTAAAAATCCAATTATGATCTGTACCATAAGTACAAACAAAAGCTAACCTTTCCTGTGGTGGTTTCTTCAATGTTGTAACCAGAGGTTCCTCTCACTTAATCCTGTGCACCCTGGTCTCCGCTTTCTCCAGACTCTGCCTTGAATAGCCACGAGCTGACAACCTCATTCTCAAATCCTTGAGATTATTTAAAAAAGATCTTCATCTTTACTACAATTTCTGCAGGTTCTTATCATCTCCCCACATGGGATACCCCTGATGACTGCAGCAGGATTGCACGGTCCGCTATTAAAATGTTATTTGTGGCTGTTTCCTTATGAAAAAGTCTGCTCTGTATTTCATTGTTGACTGCTAACAACTGCACTTTCAAAAAATCTATGTGATTCACATTATGACCCATTGTGCAACTTATATTAAAGCTGTTGTTATTAAGGTATGCAACATATTCTAGCAGCTCACTATTATTTTCTCTCCAGATTACCAAAACATCATCAAGAAAACGCCCCCAAAAGCGGATAAGATCTATCCATTTGGCTGTCTTCCTGGACCAGGCATGCTCCCTTTCAAACAACCCCAGAAAGAGGTTTGCATTCGAGGATGCAAACCTGGAACCCATGGCCGTCTCTCTAATTTGGTGGTACTATTCCCCTTAAATGAGAAAAAGATTGTTCTCAATATCAAATCACTCATCTCCAACAACATTTTTGAGTGCTCCTGTAAACTTGCACCCCTGCTGCCAGAAAGTGTCTCAAAGCTCGCTCCCCTTGATCATTCCCAATACACGAGTACATTCCTACCACGTCTAAAGTGGCAAAACTCATATTCTGTTCCCAGATCACATCCTGCAATTTGTTCAGCACATCCATGGTGTTACGGATTTATAACGTTAAATTAACCATCAATGGCTTCAAAACTGCATCCACAAATTCCGAAAGATGTTCAGTTAAACTTCCTATGCTGGAAACAATTGGTCTCCCCAGGGGGGGTTCTCCATTGAATTATGGATTTTAGGCAACGCATAAATAAAAGGGAATCTAGGGGGTGTGTTCTGTATGTATGTAAATTCCTTTTTGTCCAACGATCCCAAATCCTTCCATATGAAAAGCTTCTCAGTGATTAGTCTACCTGCTTCCCTTGAAGGGTTAGCCATCAGTTTTCTGTAACAACTGCTATCACCCAATTGTCTTGTGATCTCCTGACTGTAGTCTGTTCTCCTCATCACCACTATGTTACCCCCTTTGGCAGCTTCTCTTATCACTATGGTTCGATTCCTTCCCAGATCATTTAGCGCCCTTCTTTCTTCTTTTAAAATATTAGCCCTCCTACTCTGGTAATCAGCTGTTGTTAACCTCTGATCTTCCAATCTATGTATCTCCTCGGTGTATTTTTTTTATAAAAAGGTCTATGGCAGCAAATTGACTATCTTGAGGTATAAACTTTGATGGCAAGGCAAGACCACTTGTACAACAATAATCCATTTGAACATTCAACATCTCTGATGATTCCTCCACCCCCACAGTGTCATCATCAGACAATGAAAAAACCAACTGTACATCTTGCATGCGAGCAATTGTAAGCTCTGAACTTTTTATACCAGTTTTATGAGTTACATCACTTTTGTCAATAGGCACAAAAAAACTTTTTAAATTCAATCGTCTAGAAAACTTAAACAATTCAATTTGGAGATCTGTGAAATTACATTAAATATCCGGACAGAAATCTAGCCCCTTTTTCAACACAGACAACTCATTTGGACTGAGCTGATAGATAAATTGATAACCTGTAAATTAGTGTGGCTGTCATGGTCCGCCTCTGTCTCCCCCTTGCCATGCTTTACACTTTGTTCATGTTCTGACTCCAGGTACCAATTCTTGTATTTTCGGTGTTTGCCTTTACCCCTCCTTGTCACCCTGTCCCTGTGTTTCCTTCCTGACTTAATTCATAGAATTTCCTCGGAAAAAGAAGAGCAGGTGGCGGGTTTGGGACCTGTCAAGTTACTGGGTCCTAGATCATCATTAGACGAAAGATCCAAACTGCTATAATTAACTGAACTTAGTTCTGCCATCTGATCACCCCTGGGAGTGGTTTGGAGTTTATTCACTTCATCATAACTCCTAGCAAAAGTGAAAACTCTCCACAGACTATAGACCATCTCATCCCTTCTAATCTAACTAATTTTTGTCTTCTTCCTTAATCTGAAGCTGATGCTTACTATTTACTAATCACTTCTTTGAGAATCGTATAATTCTTCTCTGACAGCTCTGGTAATTTCATTTCTTTAATTTCATTTTCTAACTCTACTATTTGCTGTTTTAATTTTTCCACCTTCCTTTCCGCATTTTTGATTAAAATATGCATCATAGTAAACGAAGAAGAATGTAAATTCTCCTCCCATTCCTTCAAAAGATCCTCATCAAGATCAGCAAAAGTGAGAAAAACCAGGATCCTCAACCCTCCTGGGATACGCTTATTCTCCAAATAAATTTTCAATGTTATCCCATTTAACCACTTTTATAGCTCTTTTTTTTTTCATTTGTCAAGTTTTAAGAACTTATTCCTTAAACTGCTGTTGGGAGAATTTTTATTTACCCTTATGTCAATTTAAATTTGCTTTGTTGGAATACATCAGCTGCAAGTTTCTCTCTATCATCTTCCATGGTCACCCCAAAAATTATGTTATTTCCACTACTTTTTGTCATGAATCATAAGGGGTGATTGAAACGCCCAGTTCGTAGTGTTTGGCGAACCTGACACTTTTTTCCACACTGTGCTGCAACCACCCATAGATACAATCCAAAATTCTGCAACTGGCAGTGTGAGCTAAGAGCAAGGGCACACTGTTAAAATATAAGGACAATTCCATTAGCATACTCTCACGCTCAACTTCAAGTGTTCACACTGCCGCAGGGCCACGTTCATGCAAAATCCAATTTTTGAAGAAAAGGAACATGTAAAAGTCCATCCTTGATTTGTCTTTCCACAATTCAAAGAATAATAATGTTCATTCTTTAATTATCATCAGTCGATTCAAGAAATAATCACTTGGGAGTCTTGTGTTTCTTAATGGATCTAAACGTTTTTATTCATTCAATGCTTTTGATCAAAAGCAGTCAATGCCACACAGCCATCGCTTTTCGTCCCTACGGACATCATCAGGGCTGTAAATCAGAACATATGTATCAATCATATGAAGTTTGCTTTATAATTTACATATTTACAAATATACAAAATTGTTCCCAATAATAGAACAAATTGCACAAAATCCCCCCATAAGACTCCCTGCCTATATTCACACTACTGTGGACATTCTGTCCAATAAGATCTTAGTAACATATCAGAAAGGTTTTTATTTTAATTTTATCTTGATACCCCCCTATTTATACATGATCTACATCTCTAAATATTGAGGTGCTTTCTCCTTCCCAGCCACACCCTCAAAGTCTGTATACCACCTTGTAATGTTTAGAAAACTTCCTGTATACCACTCTGTAATGTCTAGAAAACCTCCAAACTGTATATTTTGGAATACTGCACTCCCTCCCTGTAAAGAATCAAAAGTTCCATCTCTAATGTGAGCAAAAAACACATAATTATTACCTCAATATCACGATTCAGTCAGAAGACTCCGTTAATTCCTCTGTTGTGTCTATCAAGGGGCAGCACATTTCACATAAATGTTTCATATCTTAATCTCATTGATCTCTATAATAAAAAAGACACCACTTCAGACCCAGTTGGCTACTTATTATATCCAACCACTATCTATAACCGATAAATATACTTGCCAAAATGGTCCATTTACATTGGACAAAAATAATAATCAATTAGACAATTTCCTCAAGTCCTTCTCCATGCCAATGTTAAAGGTATCCTTCTCCTGGTCTCTTCTCCAACTGTAACTATTTCTTTAAATAAACCCATCAAAACTACTAATCTCCCTCCAGTTTCCCTCCACCATAAATTCCAGTAAATTCTCCACAATTGCCTCACAAAAAGTTCCCTCCTCCTGTACATATACCGTGCTGTCAGTCCCAACAATGTGTCCATGGAGACCTTACTAATCACCTTACTAATCACTGCTGCTCATCCAGTATCCAAACTTGGTCCATTCTCCGTTGTTTAGTACCTCAGTATCTCCTTGGCAATTACACTGAGCTGCAATCTACTCTGGCTCCTTCTCTACTGGGCCTCAGGTACCTTCTGTTCATTTGGTTCCTCCCTCAGATTTCATCTTACCCAATTTTCTGGCCTCTTCACATTCTCTACTTTTGGAAGATAATAATGTTTGGGTGGATGTTTATTTTTGCCCCTATACCACCCTGCTCTTTGAATCTTGAAAGTCTTCTACAATAATGAGTCTATCACAGTTTCCTCTTGTATACCCATCACCTGGATGGATCACTGGGCTATTCCTTTTTGTTTCTTCTCTGCTTCCTCTTACTCATCACCCCTCATTTTCTTTCACTGTCAGAAAACCCATCGCTGGGGTATACTTTGCCCCAGCACTTTGATACAAATTCTCAACTCTACCCATCCCGCTCTATGGTCTCACTACAGGAAGCTTATCATCAAGTCAACTCTTGGATCAAATCTACACTTGACCACCTTACTCCTCCTACATGCCATATGAAGAATCACGGCTGCTGCTCCTCTGCATCTTGGTACTCTCAGGAGGAAACGTCTTCCATTTACAGAGGCACCATTTTGCACGGACAATGAGATAACTCATTCCACCAACTCAGCTAAAGAAGTATTTTCTATTTCAAATTCACTTGCTAATCCAGAGTGCTTTTCTTGGACTATCACACCATCACTGGCAGTATTTGGCTTACTTTCCTACTTCCATAACAAGATCACTACAATTTACCAAGCTTTTCTTCTGTTGTATTCCACAGCTTTTTCTAGTGCTGACCCAAATCCTCTCCCTCTTCCTCCCAATTCTGTACTTTCTCAGTTCTCCCCTTAGTCTCTAGAGAAATGACTAACCTTCTCCTTTGTATTAATGTGGCTTCCCTTAAGATCTGTCCTGCCGCATTGGGCATCTTGCCCCCTCTATAATTAGCCCACTGTTTAAAGAGCACTCTCATTGTTCCATCAGCTAAGGCATAGTCTTCTTCTGTAGGAAACAGGCACTATATGTTCCACCTTTGAAGAAACCCATAGCTAATCTGACTGCCCATTAACTTCCGTCATCTCTCCCTCTTGCCTCTTCTGTACACTTTACTTGAAAAAGAAGTGAACCAGCAAACATCTGCTTCTTCAACTCACACAATACTTTATATTTCCACCAGGCTGGTTTCTGCTTTTTTCACAGTACTACTCTCTATCCTAGACAATAATGAGCTGCTGATAGACCAGTTACTGCATCGCGTATCCTTCTTGATCTATCTGCAGCCTTTGACACTTTCTCCCACTCTATGGTCCTGGATTGGTGGTATTCCCTCAGTATCCACAAAGCTGCTCTTGAGTGGATCACCAACTATCATCATGACTGTCGTCAATCAGTTTTCATTTCCACTTTGTCATCTATTTTTTGCAACATTTCAGTGGGTGTCCCACAGGGCTGCTCCCTCAGTCCTACTGTTTTAAAAATGTATGTTGGTCATCTGTCTCAATTTATATGTTCTTTGGGCTTTTTGCTTTTATGCTGACCACTCCCAAATTATTTTCCGCCTTGACAGTCCTTCTGCTAATCTTCATTATTACCTTCTCTCCATGGTCGATAGGACGATAACTAACCACCTGAAAATCAACACAGACAAAACTGGAAATCTCTTCTTCTGCACTCTCCAGCAGCCATTTATCACTAACCTTGTGGCTATTTGAAGTAGGTCCCCCTCTGACCCTAGTTATGGATGTACAGAATTGGGGTGTCTGGTTCAACAATCCTCTCCCCCTTTGCACTCTAATAAGGTATTATTTTCCTGCCTTCATCATCTTTGTTTCCTAAACAAAAAATTATTTCTTTCCTACCTTTACCATCCCATCAACTTGTGGTACAATCTGCCATTCTTGCTAGACTGGACTACCACAGTTCTCTTTATCATGGTTTACATTACTACCTCATCCATATCTTACTTGCATCCAACTTGTGGCTTCCAGACTCATTATCAACCTCCAAACATCTTCCCAGATTTACCGAGCTATTTTCAAGGTTTGTTGGCTTCCTGCTTGCACACATACACTTTAAAGCCATGTGTTTGGCTCATAGAACCATCTAAGAGAGTGGCCCTCTTCTTCAAAAACAGTTTATCCCTGTTGTCCATTAAGCGAGCTTCGTTCTTCTTCCTGTTGTCTTTTGACTACCCCCATAATCTATCATTCTAGGATAGGAGGATGATCCTTCTCCTACCTTGCACCCAAAATCTGTAACTCTTTCCCGCTCCCATTACATCTAATTGATAAACCTTATGCCTTCCACAAAGCTCTTTAAACCTATTTCTTTTAATCTCTTTGATCAGTTGCTTCTTCTTACCAGTTGTTTCCTCTTAGTGCCAGAATACTCTGCTAGGTGACATTGAGCTTATATGTACATTCATTATTATCATCTGGGAAGAGTGATTCAGAGCTAAGGAAAGCTCAGTAAGCTGTTCATATTGTTGTAATAGTGGTCTTAGTTACAGGGAGCCGGTGTTGGGAAAAGAGGCATGGTGTGATGTGGGAAACAACTAGTCGGTTAAGCAGCTGTTTGTCAGCTGCATTTTACATTCTCTGTAGCTTCTGCATTATTAAGAGAGGTGCCCCAAGGTATAGTCCATTGATGTAGTCAAAGCGGGAGAGTACTAATGAGATGGTAGTTTGGACCTCTTGTGGGACTACTAGGAATGGGAAAACTTGTCAGAGTGAGCTCATCAGGCAAAAGCTTTGTTCAGTTATTTGATTTACTTGCGCACCAAGAAATAGTTTGGAGTCCTTGATCACCCCAGGGATTGTTACTTTAGCCAAGAATGGAGGCAGGGATCCTAGTTCCTGAGTACACTTGGTTGTAGCGTGATGATTTGTCCAGCTGCTACATAAGAGAATCTCTGTCTTGGGGTGCTGAGATGCTTGAAATAGCAAACATCCAGCGGTCAACTAATTGTAAGCGTTTCCCTAAGGAATTAGCATTGTGGGTAGTTGAGCTTTTAAGCTTTAGAATAATCTGAGTGTTGTCGACACAGTAATAGTAGCTGAGATTATAGGAGGATAGGACATCTGGTAGTGGACTGGGGTACATTGTGAACAGGAGGGAGGAAAGGGTTGAGCCTTCTGATACACCAGTTGTGGTGTGGAATGGATCAGAAGAGAAAGTGGTAAATGTAATAGTGAGCATGTATTTGAGGGTGAATCCTTAAGTTCCTAGTTTGTCAAGTCTCTGGAGGAGAGTGTGGTGTACCATGTCAAAAGTCAATAAAAGATGTAATATTATATCTGCTACTCCTTTAAAGCCAGATGTAGTTGTGGTGTTAGTTTTGGTTTTATCCCATGTTGCTATCAGTAAGGGCTCTGTGCCATGTCCAGGGACTGAATACATTCTAGTCGCCTGAAAGCCAGTTATTATCTTCAAAAAATGCATACTAAGGGACTATAAATGTTAGTAGTTATTAGGGTCTACAGAATCAGATCCAGGCTTTTAAATATAGTTTTGATATGTGTCATTTTAAGTTTATATGGGAAGGCTCCAGTCGCCAAAGAGTGATTGATTATAGCCGTTGCCAGAGTGCTTTTAAGGACTGTGTCCTGAAAAATATGTGCATGAATCCTCTGATGAGCCACAGGCTTGTGTTGTGTCTTCTAATGTGAGGGTATTACAGTGGAGTGGTTTCAAGTCATGGTGTTGCATCAGGTTAGGTTGTGGGTGAAGCAATTATCTAAGATGCTTTTCTTTTTCTTCAAGGATGCACCTCCTTTGTCCTGTTGGGTCCTCCAAACTTTTCAGGTTACATGAAAAGATGTTCCAAAGTTGGTAGATTCCTTCTGGACAGACCTGCACCTTCTTCTTCTTGAGGGCCAGGAAAACATCAACTTCCCTGGTCCTCAGAGAACAATTTAATTCAGGTTCCGACGTTCCAGGCATAGCAGCAATTTACGCTCCTTTACCCGTAACCAAGCAGTGGGAAATTCTTCCAAGCAGATCGTATTCTTTCTTTTCAGTCCTTCTCATCTTGAGAATGGTTGCAGCAGTTTTTATAAGGAGTACCCAACTTTGAGTGACAAGATTCTCTAAGTGAATCAAGTCAGCACTTATTTTCAAGGATGATGTACTGCACAAAACGTCCATCATGTTTTTCTTTCCAGTTTTGCAAAGTAGCAGAACGAGGTTTAACTTAGGATTCCACTTCCTCCTCTCTCTCGAAGTTATTCCCAAGGTCAACCCACTACGGCCCCGCAGGAACAAGCCCAACCCAAGCCTTCTAGGTACATTCACTGTCCTCACCTGTCGAGAAAGGATACTCCACACATGCATGATCACTTCCCTTCAAAGAAGGTAAATACCATGGGCCTCAACTGACATGTAGCTGTGCCAGTCTTCTTTATGGCCAATTTACAGAGATGTGTTTTCATCTTAATGGCATACATATTTTCAATTGCTTGTCTTTTTCATATATCGTCAATGCATCTCAATCTCGCTCAGGGCCAATTTACAGAGTCAGCAGATAAATGAAAATGAGAAGTGGTTGGAAACATGTCAATAAACTAATTTGCATAAGGAAACTACCAAAGGCCAATCAAATTATAAATCTATTGCGTATAACACCCATGGTTTCCTGCCATTGGTGAGTCTCCAATGATTGGATCATAGTACCGAAACGGGCAATTATGTAGGCCTGGGCAAAAATGTTGGTCCGTTCGCGGAAATTGCGATAATTTGACATTTTCGCGTTCCGCGGAGAGCGTGAAAATGTCAAAATTTCCTCTTTCCGCAGCTTGGCGATAATTTGTTTCTTGCTCGCGCTGTAAAATAATACATTCTCGCGCGCGCGCGCGATCGCCTTACCTGAATCCCTGCGTTCGCCGACAAGTTTTCTTGATCCGGTCGCGTTCTCCATGAGATGTTGGATTGTTTTTAGCCATTTGCGCTGTCTCGCAGTGACGTCATGCGTCGCGCGATCACGTCTTTCTTCTCGCGATCATGCACCGCGAGACAACTCAAAACAAGATGGCCACGCCCGCGAGCAACCACATGGGTAAGTTGGCGACCCGCAACCATGCAGAAAATCTCGCGAACATGCGGGGGGAAAAATTCCGCATCTTCGCGATATTTCCGCTTGTTTGCGATAATTTTAAACATTTTCGCGATAATTTGCGAATGTGGATTTCGCAAATCCCGCCCATCCCTACAATTATGTCATGAATATTTTGGTTATAATTTTCGAATTTGTGACTGATGCATATATGGGCTTCTTTTATTTTTATTTATTTTTATGATAAACTCTTATTTACTGCTGCAATGGAAGTTCACATATGTACATAAATTGATCACTTTGTGGTAACAAAGTGATTGCCTATCACCTAGGATATGTTTTGTGTGTACTAAAGCTATCTTAAATATAAGGTATGAATTATGAAATAAATCAAGTTCAGCATCTGAAATAACTACAGATGTCTAAATTTTCTAAGCAAAATCAATCTTTAGCTCCATTAAAGGATACTACTTTCTTGTACAATATTTGTATGGCCCCTTCCTTCAGTCTATTTAACTGGACACAAATCAATACTTTTATAAGCCAATATTTTCAAAAACAGAGCACTCGTGCTGCTGAAATGCAGTGTTATACCTGCCATTTAAAATGTAATAATGGGTTCAGTTTTCACATATAACACCCAGACAAGGTCTCCAGTTTTAAACAGATGCCTCTCAGCTCATAATGTAAATTTTTCACAGATGAAAATGGTAAACGTTTTCGGTACTTTCTCATACTCAGGACTTGACTTCCAAGCATTTGGTGCTATCTGTGTGCATTTTACAGCTGGTGTGTACTTAAAGTGAAACGTGCAAGCTTAAATCAACAAGCATTGGCATAGCCAATAGGTCTCGCCTTTGGGACCTTATGAGAGTTTATACATGCAACACTTGATGTTGTTGCACCAAGGATATTGTGCTGGATAACTAAACACTTATAAGGTCCCAAAGGCGAGACCTATTGGCTATGCCAATGCTTGTTACCTTTGTATCCATTTAGTGCAAATGCAGTCCACCCTGCAATGGGTCCGTTCTGATAGAAAATGGGCCATATTCCTTTTGGTGAGGTGACACACTTGTACCACTTTCTACACACCCTGCTCACAAGCACTCACAATTGCTTTTTCAAGAGCAGTAGGAAATGTCCACCTTTTGGTGCTTTGGAAGATGCACAGATTATAGTGAAGTGGGGTGTGGGTGCCTCTCAAAAAACCGGTCTCATAAATGTTGTTCAATGGGCCCATAAAGCAGTGTCAGTGAAGGACATCAGCAAGATTTGATGATACGAGTATTATGAATGTCTACTTGGTTTTTCATCTTTTGCTGCTTGGCTAGACATGCTGTTATCAGCTAAACATGAAAGAAGATCAAAGAAGCAACCCTAATTCTAACTAAAAGTGTGAAGGGAAGGTGCCCAGTAGAATGTGATGAAAAGCTGAAGGGGAAAGAAACTGATCACGGCCCTTTGCACAGGGTTACTCTGAGACTTCAGCAGAAAGGGGGGCATGGCTTCATGTTAAGATTCTTTAATCTGTTTCAAATCAAGTATATGACCACTTTCTAGTAAGATGCTGTCCCTTCATAGACAGCCAATTTGCGTTTTCACTCTGGGATGTTTTTTCGAAGTGCGTTGAAACCAGAATGTCATTTTCTCAAGGTATTCATTATAGTGGCACCAAAGTCGTAGTATTGGTTTCAGGATCTTCGGTTTCAAACAGTATTATCTCTGCATTTGCAGTACTCTCTACTCTCTCTTATCATTGGTTCCTATGGCCTATAAGAAGCACCGTTCTTGTTTTTAGAGGTAAACCCTCAAGTGTGAAAATTAAGCAAAATGGCACTTTTAAGCACCTCTCAATACTAGCTTAGTTCATGTCTAAGCTGTTCCAGTTTGGGTGGGAAAGGGAAGTGGGATGTGGTACGGTAACTTTCCAGGGATTACTGATTATTGCAAATCTCTTTCCCAGTAGAGCCCAGTGATGTAATCCAAATGAAAAGGTAGCAATGAAGTAAGTTGTTGGTAAGATGTTTATTAAGCTTAGTTACAGGGTGGTAAGTAGGATAATAGGTTCAGTAGTTCAGCCCCATCAGGAGCAGCATCCTTGCTGCTCAGCCACACACTCCAACTGTCTGTCTCTCCACTCCACCAGGCTCTCCAGCCTTCTACTACCTCATCAGGCATTCTAACATTCCACACACATCACTTTCATACTGGTTGAGCAGCAGGGAACAGGTGGCTAAGGCTCATGGAGCATTGTCTCCTGCTTAT
This sequence comes from Triturus cristatus, assembly GCF_964204655.1. Lineage (NCBI taxonomy): Eukaryota > Metazoa > Chordata > Amphibia > Caudata > Salamandridae > Triturus > Triturus cristatus. The sequence continues at coordinate 968,811,510 of NC_140589.1, forward strand.
TCTAGCTTACATTTCAGAAATACAGATTGGGTACTGTATAGAGTGCATGACATTTTGCATCTTTTTTCACTTTTTTTGTGTATAGCACATTGTTCCAGCACGAATTGATAGCAACATAGTGAGTACTGAAGGGATCATTCCTAGTCCTGATGAAGAAGCCTTGATGCTTCGAAACATGTTGACTTGATTAGGAGAATCCGCACATTACACGCAGGACATCTCCGAACCACCTTTTTAACATCGCCAGCCTCTATGACCTATTAAAGTTTCTTAAGTCCATGAGGCTAGGTTCTTTTTAATTCACTTTCCGCATCCACCCCTGACCCTTCCTCTCACTACCTCTACACCACACATAGTACTGCAAAATCAGTGCTCCTGCGTAGTCGCTGATCTTAGCACGCCCCGTCCCGCAGACCCGCAGGCCAACAGGTGCATCTGGCACTGGGGTACCAGGCTGATGATGGCATCCAGGACAGGTGTGAGTGACTTGGATGCGGCTGGCTGTGACACTCCTCAGACTCTGGCGGGTGTTGGTTGGGGGAATCAACACCCACCAGAGTCTGAGGAGTCTCACAGCCAGCCGCATCCAAGTCCCTCACACCTGTCCTGGATGCCATCATCAGCCTGGTACCCCAGTATCCATATGTCCACCACAATGTGCAGGATCCACTGGAGACCAAGCAAGGACCATACGCCATAGCTGGATGCATGCACATGTTGGGGGCAATCCACAGCACACATATCTGACTTGTGCCCTCTGGTGACACAGCACACAATCACTGCAACAGAAAGCACACGCATTCCATCAATGTGCAGGCAACAGTGGACCACCAGGGACTCTTCACCAATGTCGTCGCCAACTACCCAGCCAGTGTGCATGATTCCTTCATCCTCCGACAGCCCATCATCAACCAGCACTACCAGGATGGCACCAAGGGAAATGCACAGCCCCGTGGCAAGTTCCAAATGAATACCCCACACACCTCAACTCCACAACCATGCAACTCACATATCTGGCAATACACAAATCACAAAATCACATACAACATGCAAAACAACATGCCCACCCATAAGACACGACAGAATAACTTACAATGTTAACCTGGGCAAGCCGTGAACATGAGCCATCAACGGCATGACACCCCAGCCACACAATAGCAGAATGTGGGGAGAGGTGGGAACCAGCCATGTGTGAAGGAGGCAGGAGAACCTTGAATGGGAAACTACACAATGGCAAGAGTGGCGGCGATGTACTGGACAGACCGCAGTATGCAGAACACACCCATATCCATGGCGACATACACCGCTGGTGTATGGAGTGTAGTGGACAGTGGACACAACCATGTCACCCCAGCCTGTGGGGGTGTACGCGGATATGTTGCCTGTCACATCCCCCCCGTAAGCGTGAGCGGAGTGGGATAGCCCGGCGTATGACAGGCCAGTGTAGGGGTGTGAATAAAAAGCACATAGTCCTCTTCCAGAATGCCCAACGTCTCTGCCATGGTGGCGCCTCTCACCCCGCCACGAGGTTGACGCCGTCCTCGTTAGCGGAGTTGCCTGCGATCCTGTGTGCCTGCCATACCCCGGCCCGCTGGACCCCGAACCCGTCAGCCCACCCCTGCACAGCCAGGCCACACTGATTACCTGCCGACACTGGCGTGTGTCACGGAGGGCTCACCACATGCAGGTGCAAATTCCAAGCCCGCGACCCTGGCAGCCTCTCAGACCATCACGGCCTCCACGACACAGGCCCGCTTTACTCCTTTCTCGTTGACGTACTCTACTGCTGCAACCGGTCTACACTATGGTCAAGTAGGTCACACATTTGGTACTGAGTCTTGATCACACGATGGCAGAGTACATATGTTCATGGCAGATTTTATATCAGTGTACTCCCTTCAATGTGGTGCCACCAAGCCTGTGCATAGCATAACAACCACACGTGTCTGTGGGTCTACGCGGACTACTGCCCTCGGCCTACGCTGCACACGAATAGGTCACAGAATTGGAACTGAACATCGATTATTTAAAGGCAGAATACATATCATTGCACTCAAGGAGAGGTGGAAGGGAATGACGGGTTGCAGTCAGGAGGGAATAGGATCATCGTTACGGAGGTGATTAAACACTACCGACAACTGCCCTGGTGTCAGTAACTCTGTGCATCGCGAGCAAAGACACGTGGCTGTGGGCCACTGCTGACCTCTGCCTCCGGCCTACACTGCGGTCCAGTAGGTCACAGAGTCTTGATTTAGCGATGGCGGAGTTCATATCAGTGTACCGGCATCATCGCAGACTGCATCCCCTATCAGCCCCGGTGCCATTAAGTCTGTTCCCCAACATTCATGGACACTCTCTGGTTGTACATTGGTGGCGTCTGAGCCTATGGACTAGGGGGTAGTTTTCATCCTCATGTAGCTGTTACAGAATTGGTGGTGAAAACGAGGCTGTCGCTTTCCAATCCACCATTTGCTACTTCCGGATAACATCAGACCTTCCGCATCATGCCCTGGTGGACACCTTCCTCTGTCCCCCCCAAGCCTCTGCCACATTTACCTTTGACATCGATGAGAACCCGCTCACTGTGCCAGACCCTACCTCAGTGCACTGCAAGTCACCATCCAGTGGTAGGGTGCCTGTGCCGGCTGTTGGGCAACAGGGGCCACTAACTCTGTGTCAGATCCTGGACGCCTTCTTCTGAGATATTGGATGGCCTCTGAGGCTTGGGGTCATCAACGCCATGTGTCTGTGGCCCTGCGCTGTCTGCTGCCTCCAGACTCAACTGCGGCCCACCAGGGCTCACATATCAAATCGAGTCCTGACCGGCCCGGACGTCGCATTACCACAGGAGGCACATGCCACCACCGTGAGGACCACCTCCAACTGCCATCTGCCAGAGTCGAAACGATGGTCCTGACAGACTAACGGAGTTGCTCACACCTGTCGTGGATGCCATAATCGGCCTGATACCCTGCTCAGCACTGCAGGTGCCACTAACTCAGTGCACCGCACGCCATCGTCCCTTACTGATTAAGTTTTGTGCTGTGGAGAGGTTGCGCAGCAATGTCATCTCAAGCAGTGTGGGAGACCAGGACGTTGATGAGGAAGATGATGCAGGTCTAAAACACCCCACTGCATCTGCATCAGGAATATCTCGAAGGGACACAATCCAAGACTTTTTCTTCACATGAGCGCGCTCATCTCTAGTGCCCCAACCACAGTGCACTGCAACTCACGGACACTTCTGTTTGCATGTTGGGTGTCCTCTGGACTGTCAGTTTCCATTGCACTGGTGTCCACTGTTCAAGTGGTTGCCAGCACCAAGCATTCCGTGCGTGCTGGCTTACACTCACCCCACACACATCCAGCACAGGCATCACTGTACATGTGACCCTGCAAATAAAGGAGCCAGGCGCACGTGCCCGTAGCCAGTTCAACATTATATATGCGTGTGTCCCTGTGGTCTTGTTGTATGCATGAGGGCCCTGGGCCATACGACATTGCATTGTGCTGTGTACAGCGGACGCAGATATGTCACCGCAGGCAGAGGGTTAGAGCTTGGACATGTAGCTTTGTCGTCACCCACTCAATTCAGAGTGGCCTGGGCCGTCGTACGCAGAGCCAACGTGGGTGTGTGACTGCTATTTGTGTGCCCCTGGGCATGGTTCTGTACTGTGAATGTGCATCTGCATGTGTCTATGGCATTGTGGGTCTCCTTTGTGGGGTATAGGTGGTCCTTGAAGGGTAATAGACACCAGCGTATGTGATCTAGTTTGCCTTCCATGGGTTTGACCCCACCCACACCTGTTGGGCCACCTCCTTTTGGTGTGCTGACACATGGCATTGGGGTGCCATGGGTGGGTGGGTGAAGTGTCGTGAGCCAGCTGTGCTAGTGGGTGCTTCCTGCTGTGTGGTCTGTTGCAGGCTCTGTGTTCTCCTCCGAGTAGCTTGGCTGCCCGGGTCCTGGTGGTAGGTTGTGTGGGATGTCCATGGGCTGTTGTAGGGCATCGGTGTTGAAGGTTTGGTGGTCCTCCCTGGGATCACAGATGTGCTGTCTTCTGTGCTCTCCTGGAGGTGTTGTGTGCCCCTCTGCAATGTGAAGGGGAGATGCATGTTGACATTGTGTTGACATGTATGTTGGCGCATTGTTCTTGTTTACATGATGACTGTTTGACACTGTACATTGTGACTGTTTGGGAGGTGCTGAGTACTGCTGCGGTACAATGTACATTTGGACTACATGATCGATGTGAGGTCGTATGCATACTTTTCAATTGCAAAGTTTCCTGCTCTGTCATATGTAGTAGGCATGTTTGGGAGTTGCTGAGTACTGCTGCGGGACAATGTACATTTGGACTACTTGATCGATGTGAGGTCGTATGCGTACTTTTCAATTGCAAAGTTTCCTGCTCTGTCATATGTAGTAGGCATGTTTCTGTGCGTGTGCGGAGCCAGTTGTGACCCCTGTTCTGCAGTGTTGACTTTGCGCATTGTACCATATTGTCGTCAATGTGGGTGTGCTGTTCTTGCTATGTGTGTGTGCTGCAGTGTGCCATGGGGATCAGGGATATGATCCAGGGTAATTGTGGGTGTGCAGTGTGCTACACCTCTTTGGGCATGTGTGCCATTGTTCCCATCTCTCCCCGTCCCCCCGGTTCCTGGTCATTACTCACCCTGTTGATGTTGTGTCCGGTCCTCTCGGGCTGTGTCCATACTCCCTACTCCTTGCACCATCTCCACACTGATGACTGTGGCCTAGTTTTCCTCCAGCTCCTGCGGCGCAGGACTGCCACCTCCTGTCGCTGTTGCAGCCTTCCTGTTTGCGGCGGGTTAGTGCCTGATTTAGGTTGTCACATCATGCGAGCGCCTCTTGACCTCCTCGATTGGGCGCCTCGGCACTACGACTGCATTCCAGGTGGTCTGCTTGTGGGTCAGTTGATGGTAGTATTCTGTCACCTCTGTGACGCTGATCTGGTTTTGCTGCAGACTGCACCCAGTCTTCCTCTCCCACTTCTCCTCAGCCATACCCATCCCCGTTGTTCCTTGCTGGTGGTCTCTGTGTGCTGTGGGGTTCGCGTTGGCCTCTTCGCTGGGTCAGGGTGCATCCATGGTGCTGCGCACTTTGGATTGTTTGGTGTGTTTGTCTTGTTCTGCTTTTATAGTGCATTTTCCCGCCAGATGCGTGGGATTTGCAGGCCTGTGGCTGGTTTTCTCAGCTTTTTGTATTGATCTTGGCCTCATCGCAGCTTTTTAGGCGTTCGTGTTTCGCATTTTTGCAGTGTGGCGTTAATTTTAATGTGGCCATGTGGCACGTTATCTGGTAACTGTTGCATGGTACCGCCGAGTTGTGAATACTTGGTTAACACAGCGTAAATTTCCAGCAATAGACTGCGATGTTGTAGGTTTCGTTAAATAACTTTTGTGATGATTATCACACGTTCTTGAGAATAAGCCCCTTAGTGTTTCTGTGTTGATTTTTGGGGCCTCTCCTGTCCCTGGGTGATTGGCACATCCACACGAGTGAACTCCACCAGCAGAACAGAGCCCACCTCCCACCCCTAGTTCTGAGGAGATGTGGAGCTGCAATGTATGGTCCTGCGTCATCGTCAAGGATCCCGTCGAAGACGGCTTATTATGCGAAGTCCATAGGCTGCGATGCGAGAACCTGCATTGTCATTGAGGCTGCTGTTGATGAGAGACACAAGGGCCTGCATCGGGAATGCTTCTGACAGGCAGCGTTTCCACTATGGCTGTGAGGTCCATACAGAGTCCTTTGCATCAAAAGAACCCTCACATCGGAGGTGATGCATCGGTGTGTCAAAAAGCAAAGATGATGCGGCTGATCTGGTGGAGATGCACTGTGTCACGAAGTAGATGCTTTGGTTCTGCTGTATCCACAGATGGGTTGGCAGAACACCTACGGATGGCAGAGTCCAGGTGCTGGGTTCAATGTTGATGGAGCCTTCTGTCTCTGAGGCTCTGGTGAGGAGGCCAGCCAACTGGCCCAAGGAGTTGCTTTGGAGGTTCAGCAGATGGAGATCCAGTCCTTCTCACCCTGGCAATATGGCAGCAGGTCTGCACAGAAGAGCAGCAGTCCTTCAGAGCACTAGTCCAGTAGGGATGCAGTCCTTTCTGCAGCCCAGCAGTCCTTCTTCCTGGCAGAGTATCCACAGATCCACAAGTGCACTGAGGAGTTGGTGTCTGGGGTCCAATATTTATACCCGCATGTGCCTTTGAAGTGGGGGGAAGCTTCTAGAGGTTTCCCTTCCTTTGAAGGCCCTTGGAATCCTGCCTTCCCTGTCTTGGCTTCAGATTAACTACAGGGGGTTTGTAGCCCTTGTGTGGACACCACCTATTCCAGTGTAACTAGGGCTGTGCCCAGCTCCGCCCTCCCATCCTGCTAGTGATGGCCCATCCAGGCACACCTATGCTCTTTATAGTGTGTGGCTGTCTAAGAGAAATACACAAAGGCCATCCACCAACTACATACAGTCATGTGACCCAAAGACATGCTGCAGGCACTAAATAGCTAATACAGGAAAATGCCAACTTTCTAAAAGTGGCACTTTCAAAATTGTAATTTAAAATCCAACTTCACCATAATTTAGGATTTTTCATTACAGTTCCAAAGACAACAAACCTGAACTGGTTACCCGATCCCATTCGGAAATGACAACTTATTAAATATAATAAGGTAACGCCGATGTTGTCCTATTGGAGAGGTGGGCCTTGCAGTAGTGGAAATCAAATTTAAGAGTTTTTCACTACCAGGATATGTAGGACTTAAGAGTACATGCCCTACTTTTCAAATACATTGTACCCTGCCCTGTGAGCTGTCCAGGGCGTTCCCTAGGTATGTATTAAAAAGGAATATTTAGGCCTGGCAAAAGGTTTATGAATGACCGGTTGAAATGGCAGTTGAAAACACCACACGTAATGGCAACCCTGAGACATGTTTAGAGTGCTACTTAAGAGGGTGGCACAAGCAGTGATGCAGGCCCTTAGTAGCATTTATTGTGCAGGCCCTGGGCACAGGTAGTGCCACTTTACTAGAGACTTATAAATACATTAAGTGTGCCAACTGGGTAAAAGCCAATGCTACCATGTTTTAAGGAGAGAGCACACACACTTTAACACTGGTTCACAGTGGTAAAGTGTGCCAAGTCCTAGAAGTAAAAAAGTTAATACAAACAGGTTAAAAAAACAGAAAGGTGAATAAAAAAAACTGTAGGAATAACCCTGCAGAAGGGGCCAAGTCCAAAACAACCCCCTGCCTGCTAAAAGCCACGGTAGACTAATTAATACCTTGATGGGCTTCCCTGCACAGGTGATAGAACATGGGCGAAGGCCCAGTTATGCAGGGGCACTTGGCAGTTCTATTCCTGTCTGAAGTCATTTGAATCTCCTTGTCTATGGTCTCTTAAGCCCCTGAATTCCATGGTGAACTCTTATCCTCATTTGTGGACCCCATCTGTGAAGCACCTAACCTTAACCTGCTGACAGATGTATCCCAGTAGGCAGACACTACCACCATGGCTGACAAAGTGATGTGGCCGGTTCCACCTCTTGGATCAGACTTCTGTTCCCAACCCAAGGAAAACTCTTCCCAAAAAGGACAACAACAAACAAAGGCCATTGACAGCTGTCAGTGTCAAGAGCCAGGCTCTAGGCATCCAGGGTATCTGTCCTCTGGGGTTTCTTAGAGTGGTGAGGCGGTAGCCCTGTGTTTTAGGCACCCTTCTGTCTCTCCCCTTCCCACCAGTTCAGTGGTGGTAGCCTGAGACTGGCCAGTCAACCCAGAGTCTGCACCCTTGGAGCTGAACAGGTACCTGGTGAGCCAGGACATTTAGGGGTAGACACCCCAAAGGGTGACACACTCTATCTGTGTCATGCAGAGGTCCACCAGGTGCAGTCCTACAGCCCACTGTCTCTGCGACAGCACAGGGAGCACATCCAGGTCAGAAGTGGCCGACTCAGTCTTAGAGTGCTCTGTTCTTAGAGCTGGCAGCTTCTGATTGACTGGTCCTCCCACTGTGGATTGTCTCGACCTCCTGTCCCTCCATTTAGGCACTTGTACCCTCCCCTTGGGAGCAGTACCCTCAGAAACCAGAGCTTTCAGGGCACCTAGGGTGGCCACTCCTTCGTGCTCTCATGATACTGTGAAGGTCCCACCAGTGGATGGTCTGTTGGTACAGACTAGGTTACCTTGCTTATCTCCCAGCTGGGAATAATACAAGCGCCGGAGTAGGAAATGGGGCACCCTGGGCCTCTGCCCACCATAGCCTCCCCTCCTATTTTTAGAAAGGACATGGGAACCCTTTCCCCCACACTATACTGTGATCTGTCTTGTAGACTGTAGACCTCTCCCTCACTCTGTCAGGGGAAACCTGTACCACCCTTTTTAATATCACGCCCCAATGTCCTCCCAGACACTCTGGTAGTAACCCAGAGGTCTGCCTTCCATGCATGCTCCCTGGGTCAAGAATGTTTGCAGTTAAACAGGTGTTGGTGAACCTTTGGAAATGAATGAATGAACATGTGCTCTCAGGTGATAAAATTGTATAGCCCTTCGTGGGTGTTTACCTCACTACCCTTCACCCAACCATCCATTGCCTTATACAAGTAATTCACAAAATCTCCTCAGAGAGTTTCTGACTGCACCTGAACCTCAACCTGCACTTTTCTGGGGTGAGACCATATTTCTGGACAAGGGCTTCCTTCATGGGGGGATACCTCATCCTGTCCCTCTTCACCAGGGCCAGTAGGGCGTCCCTCCCCTAATTAGGTATATACCTTCAGAGGCTAGCTCCCCAATTCTCCTCAGGTTTCCCATGCATCATGAGAGCACCACCTGTCTATGTCATCCCCCACAGCAAAGTCAGGCTCCATTTCCCTGGGTATGTGAATCCTTCCTTCACCCTGGGCACTGCATTTTTTATGCCACTCTTCCTGCTGGACTCTGACAGCTGTTTCACCTTCAAATCCAGCACTTTTAGACTCAGTTCACGAGTCAACAACATTTTCTATTCACCAAGGCTCTCTTGGTCACAGCCTTTATTGCCAGTTTCTTTTTCTCAATTTCAAGCTAGGCCATGTGCAGCCTAAACGTCCTATCAGCTTTCCTGTCAGCCAGCTCCTCTGAGGAAAGACCTTGGGAGGACACACTGCTTTGTGCCCTGAGAGGTTTCCCCAAATCTAGAGGCAAAACATCCCCCTCCCCTGTGAGCTGCATCTCAGGACTTGCTTCCGGGTCCTCTTACTGCATTTCCACATCATCTTCCTCATCCTGGTCCTTTGTTGTTGCCAGTGACTGGAGAACCATCTCCAAGGCCCTTGGTGCTTTCTGAAGCCCCAACTTGCTAGTGGCCTTTTGATTTGGAAGTCTCCATTTCTTATAAAACTCTTTGAACTCGGCCACCATGTAGCCTTCCAGTTTGATAAGCTTGAATCCAATTTCTGCAGATATGAACAGAAACAGTCAGGTAGGATAAAAGTGGATTTGAAAAAAGCAAAAAGAGGCACTCAAGGAGAATTTCAACTCGAATTGGTCCCAGATATAGGATGGTGTATCAGACTGCACAAACACAAGTCCTAATCCTCACTATTGACCACCAATGTAAGAAATTGGGATTGTTGGTTGACTGGGATGTGAGCCCTGGTTAAGCAACAACCACAATACTTGCCAGGGTGAGGCAAAAGCCAACCCTAAATTAACCTGTGCTCAACCCTATGGTAGCTTGGCAATGAGTAGTCAGGCTTAGCTTAGAGGCAATGCGTAAAGTATTGTACAACACTTCAGACAGTAAAACGTGAAAAACACCATACAAAGAGGATCCCAAACCAAGATAGAAAAATAGAGTTATTTGTAATAAATAAAACAAGACCAGGTGATATGGAATTTCAAAGACTTAAGTGACAATATCGCTAGAAGCCACAAAACAGCATCTGTGGATATCTGGTTGGGCAGGACTGGGCCGAGTCACAAGGGCAAAGTGACCGCAATGTAGCTCGGGCTGGCTACTCAGACACAGTTAGGGGCAGTGAACAAAGTGCCTTGAATTCTGGTTTGTGGAATGTTGCAAGGTTCTGTGCCATGGATATGTTGTACAACCGAGGTGATGCGTCAATTCCAAAGTGATGCGGAGCTACGATGCGAGTCCTTCGCCATCCCTGCAGATCCAGTTGATGAGGGCTTGCGATGTGAAGTCTGGCTTTGTGGATGTGTTTTGCAGTCAAGGTGATGCTTCAGTTCCGATGTCATGTGAGGCTGCAGTGCAAGCACCTCTATCGTTGTTGAGGCTGCAGTGTGGGTACATAGAATTGCAGAGCATTTGTTATTATCAGTTGAATTTCTTTCCAATTTTGGCTTCCAAATGTTAGCCAGTGTGCAAGAAAAAACACATTTTCTGGGTATTGTATGTTTTTGGACAACCAACAAACACTATATATACATGTGACCAAAAGGGTCTTATGGACATAATGGTGTATTAATATATAAATTGGCCATTGTAGCAAAAAAGTATTTATGAAAACACAGTCAGCTATGCAGGAAGGTGAAGTATTATGCAGTGTGGGGGTTATGCCTTACCATGTAATACTATCATGATACCCCAAAGATGGTCCTTGAATTCACAATAATAAATCCTTAGCTCAGTCCTGGTAGTGTGGCAAAGAGCAGTTAGGTTTTACTAGAGGAACATGTGATAAGCATTTTGAAGTACCAATATGGATGATAAGTAATTGATATGACTCAATAGAAATCCAACACAGATTTATAAAAAGAAACTGTATTTTTATTTCAATTTAGACACCAATACGAACAGAATAACATGCATATAACTAGAGTTATAGATTTCTGAAGCAATATATAATCAGTGTAAAATAATAGAGTGAAACTTTAACATTGCGGTCAATGAGAAAAAACCACAAGTGACAATTGGTCACTTGCAGGTCGAGTTGCATGAAACCCTTGCAGGGTTAACGTGATGCGGGTCCCAGGACCAAGCCACGATAGTCAGTTAAATTTTACCTGGTCCGTGGAGCCCGGATGCAGAGTTGTCCTGGCTGCCCCTGGTGCTGATCGGGAGCCACAGCACAGCTGCTTTTACTGCTGAAATGGTGCTGCGGGGGAAAAAGATGCCAAAACACAACAAAGGGGTTGCTGCTGATGTTGGATGATTGTCGGATGAAGTTCCCTCTAGGTGCAGCATCGAATGCAGGGATCGGTTTCTGGACTGGCGACCAACAAGGCTTGGCAGTGGTAAGTGGAGCAGAAAGTTACTTTGACGTCCCGTGGTCCCAGGAATGCGCTAGCTGCCTGCAACTTCGTGGAAGACAGAACTACAGTTTGCACAGTGCCCTAGACCATATAGATTTGGAAAAGACCTCTCAGGGCTGATGGCCTGCGATTCTTCAGATCTGGAGCGTTGTCTTACCTACAGTTTTCAGGAGACTAATGCCACTAATCCAGGGAAGTCTGATGGTCCTTCAGGCTTCCACAGGGCTCCCTCTGTCGGGGGGAACCAAGAGATAGCCTAGGATGAGTCTCGATCAGGCAGTTCCAGGAGTGTTGCCACAGGGACAGAGTATCCCTCTTTTGCTTTGGTTCAAGTCCTGTTGTTGCTGACAAGGGTCCCTTATTTGTCCTCTTCAATGCAAGATGTTCAGTACTGAGGTTCTGGTGTCAGAGGTAGCACTTAAATCCTATATTTAGGGGCCTTAGGGGTGTGGGTACAAGTGGCCAATGGACTACTAGCCCCAGCGGCTATTCTTTCCCTGAAGTGACCACATCCAGGGTTGCTGGTCACCTTTTCAACACATAAGCCACTATTTCTATGACTTTTAAAAATGGCAGAAGTGTTCCTTGGCTGTACAGACCTGGTAGCCTACCCTATAGGTGTAACTAGTCTTCTAAGAGTGTACATCCTCTGACTGTCTAATTTCCCACCTGCCCAGTTGCAAATGGACATGGGTGCAGAAGATGGCTGTTCCTTCCGTGGGGAGACAGCTTGGATGCATATCAGATGCAGTGTAGCCTTTGAAGCTCACTGCCTTGATGTGCCACTTCACTTGCCAGCCTGGGTGGGAGGAGGTGTGACCTCCTTCCTGCCCAAGTCTTTATTCCTGACTCTTGGGAGTGTTCACACTGCCTGGCAGGAGGTCAGAACCCTGTCTTGGCATCAGGAAGCACGGGCTGTCAGCCAGAGCACAGGAAAGCTGGGCCAACCAGGTGGGCAACATGTAGGATAGTCACCTGGGTGCATGCTACATCACCCTCGACATGAAATTGGTGTCAGGGATGAAAAGGCATGTTGTTTGATACCAAACATGACATATTTAGGCAGTACCATAAAGGAGCTGTCAACCTCGGGTTTGAATGGGTGCCAGCCCATGTTATCCTCTAGACTGTCTATCACTTATAGTGTCCTTTAATAGTAAAGCATACTATAAGGTCATATAAGCTTGCACTTACATGTCCAACCTTATTATATAATGCACCCTGCGTCCTGGGCGTTAGGAGGCCTTTCTTAGGCATGTCTGGAAAAAATCAAAGGTAGTGCATTGACTTTGCCACACTTCTGCAGTGGCAGACATGCTGTCAGTAGTTTATTTCCCTACCTGTCTAGTTTCATCCAGGGGTTTCATACCCTTTTATGTCACAAACTACGAGCAGGTAAACAAAATAGAAAATATGGCTACCACTTAAAAAATTCCAGGCACTGTGGTTAAAAATTGATTTCTTAAACAACTCTGCATGTTCCTGAAAGTTGGGAAGAGGGAATTTAATTTTAGGACAGCACACCTTTTGTTTATACCATCCTTAGAAAAAAGAACACATCATTTGCAGCACGTTATCCCTATCCTTCTATTTAAAAACAGATTTTGGCTGTTTTGTTGGTTTACTCTAGGGGAATCCACAAACCATGATTACCTTTAGAATCCCCTACATATGGGAGAAAAAGGACGCACATTTAGCCTGGGTACGTTATATGGAAAAAAAGTTATAAAGGCTTAAGCAGGAACTGCCCCAAAACATCAAAAAAGGGGTTCAGCTCTGACAGGAGGGAAACCACAGCATTTAAATGGTTAAATCAGTAAATGCAATGCAGCAAAGGTTTATAAGCCTTAATGGTTGTCTTTGAAATATTTCTTCAAACTATTCAGGTTTTATTCCTAAGTACAATGAAACTCCTTACAGTGTATTCAGATTCAACTTGGAACATGCTCCCAAAAAGAAAACAAATGCCTATGTCGCTGTCACAAGGCGTAGTAACAAGGGGCCAGATGTATGACCCTTTTTAGTTGTTGCATATAGAAAATCGGGTCATTCGCGATAGCTAAAGGGTGTCCCTTCCTAACAGCGAATTGCGGGGGATGTACAATTGTTTTGCCACCGCAAATGCGGTCACAAAACAATCGTAGTTTGCTCACTACTTGAAGTAAGAGGTAAGCCAGTCGCAAACAGGAAAGGGGTCTTACGGAGACCCCTTCACTTTTGTGAATATATATGAAAATATTTTTAAGGGCAGGCAGTGGTCCCATGGACCACTGCCTGCCTGCCCTTAAAAAATGTATAGAAAACTGTTTAATGTTTTCTTTTAAACGCATCCCATTTACCTTTAGGGAAAATAGTCTGCATTTGAAAAAAAAGTTGCTTTGTATAAAAAGCAAACAGACATGGTGGTCTGCTGTCCCCAGTAGGCCACCATCCTTGTGATAGTAGACCATTACCATTGGGTCTCAAATTCCGACCTGCCTCATGAATATTGATGAGGCAGGTCATTTGCTACCCCATTTGGAAAAAATGGCTAAATGTGTCTGAGACACGTTAGTACATTCCGTTTTGCGAAGTCGCAAATTGCGAATTGCAAAAAATCCCAATTTGCGACCCACAAAACATAATGGTCATACATCTGGCCCAAGGTCCTGAGAACAGCAGCATAGTATCTTGATTGCCAAGCAAGGTGCTCTGACATGACAAAACATATGCTCAATATCTCTAAAATGGCTTTAGCAATTCCCAATCAATGTGAGAGTTTTGTGGATTTGTTATAAAGATATATATGTATTCATATATTTTAAAGTTTTGTGCTCAGTTGCATATGGGCAGTGTGCCCTCCAGAGACATGAAAGCTGCACTGACCTTCTGGATGCATTGACAGCTTTTCCTTTGCAAAATGAACATAGCACTAATGAGTTTTCAGTATTGCGATCATGTGACTGCTGAGCGTGGAATGTGAGTCTGCGCCACATAACACGAGAAATAGCGAACAGGTGATGATTTGCAGCTATGGCACCTTCCGAACCACAATTTCCATTTGCAGACCGTTACTGCAAATGTACCCTTATTTATCACTCACCAATATTTTCTTTTTTTTTTTATCCCTCCCAATGTTTGCATGCCCGCCCTGTCTTTGGACAAGGTGTGTGGGAATGGTGGAAGGGATACTCCCACTACCCCTGGACAAGGTGGTAAAATACTTTGGACAAAGAAAAAACACAACTCTTAGTGAATATTGGGCAAGGCTAGAGAATGTTATTTTTTACATCCTGAACCTTTGGCAAGACTGCAGTGTGCATTTTAATACTCCCCGGTAATATCCAGGCAGGTGGGAGGATGGGGTTGAAGGCCCTATTCTTTTTTAATCTCTCCCCGGCCTATGGTAAAGGCCAGGGAACTATATGCCAAAATGGATGAGCCCCTGGCCTGCCAGCGTATTCATCTTGCAGCACTGGATACCTTGCTGTTTTTTCATTTCATTCATGAGTATCTGAGGGCCTTTTTCTAGACCTTGATGTTTTCCTCTCATCAAATGAACATGTTATACTCAGGGGCGGCTTTGGCACTGGTGGCTCCCAGTGCAACAATCATTTTCAGCGCACCGCACCCCATGGCTGCCTCCTCGGAATCTCTCACTACCACCTGGCAGTGCTTAATTTGTAAAATATTAATTGCCAGGGCTCTGATCAGGAGGCCGCTGCAGCTTGCACTACCCATCGCCCTTGTCATCGCTGCCAAAACAACAACTAACCATCTCTCTTGGATGTAAATGCATCAGTTAAGATTATTCCAGGTCCCCAAAGCTAAAGGAATGGCTGGGGAGTCAGGTATTGGTAATGTTTTAATGTATATTGGTTTCCCTAACAACTGAAATACTTCTCATCTCTAAATTTCATGAGCAGCGCCACCTTGAGGCAGACTGCCCTAAGTGTGGTATTGTCAATTAGGTGCTGGTGCTGAGCACCGGAAACCAATTAAGTGCCGGTGCTCAGCACCGGAAAGCTCCGGCTCAAATTAAGCACTGCCACCTGGGCAAAAGTGCCCCTCATCTGTCCAATCATAAGTTATTACTACACACAGAGCCTCCCCACCTGCCCCCCTGACGTCTAAGCCCCCTCCACAGGTCTGTGACCCCTCCACAGGTCAGCGCCCAGTGCGGCACTGCCCTAAAGCCGGCCCTGGCTGTACTAAGCGCATCCTTACCTGTCCTATATACTGTTTTTCCTTATTTGGTCAGTCATCTCGATGTCCGTGGTCACAAGCGCGGGATAGAATGTTGATGCTCTCTCAAAATTATAGTGATTGCAGCAAAATGAAGATATGCTAGGATTCTTTCGGATCAATGGGAAAATTGAACTATTTGTAATGGTTCTTGGTGGTTTTCAAATGTTCCCAATGTTTGCAAACATATGATGGATATAACCACATACATAGCTAATAGATGCTTGGTTCATCTCTTATTAAAAATGCCTGAATGAAACGACACCAGACTAAGTAAAGCAATCAAACTAAATTTAGCACTCCAATCCTGCTTAATTTTGTATTCTACATTCATCCTATTTTTGGTGAAATTCTGTTTTTGGTGAAGAAAGTTTTAAAATGGGAATTTATGTAGGCAATTCAGAAACACATTTTTGGGTAATCCCCTCATATCCTTCCCTTCCAATTGAACAACTCTGCAGCAAAAGTGAGTCTTCTGCACTCTCCTTTTTCAAAGGCTGGCCAGATTTCTGAATAAACCGAGCAAAAATATTAGCCTTGCAAATAAAGCAAACTGAGTCAGATCCTGTCCCAGCAACCCCCCTATTCTGTATGTATGCGTAACAGAAAGGTGTCCTACAGTGGGTAGTGGTAAGCCGGACATTGTGTGCCTGCGTGGGGCGTAAGGGCAGTGAGCAGTAGAGAGTATGTATGCATGTGTAAAGAAACATTGTGTAGATTTGAAGCGTGCCCTTCTTGCTGTTTGTGTTGTGCCCGTTATGTGGTTGAGGAATCTTGCTCTGCTACTTTGGAGAGGTGTGGCGCAGCGGCCACGGCATCTGACGCTGGAGCACATGGCTCACGGTTCGATTCCAGGAAGCAGCTCAGACCAGCACCCTGTGACTCTGGGCAATAGCTCGCGTAATCTCCCCAACGCCTTGAGGCGCTTAGGGGTGATTAGTTCGGGCTTCACAAATACTGGGTTATTATTATTTACTTTCCCTTGCATGACTGTGGTAAGTCTGTCCTGTGTTTGCCCAAAATATACCTTTCACGTGTGTAAAGAAAGCTTTCCCTTCTGCTTCTCCTCCTGCTCTTC
Organism: Triturus cristatus; assembly: GCF_964204655.1. Taxonomy (NCBI): domain Eukaryota; kingdom Metazoa; phylum Chordata; class Amphibia; order Caudata; family Salamandridae; genus Triturus; species Triturus cristatus. The sequence goes on from NC_140589.1 coordinate 968,828,090, forward strand.
CTGTTGGATGTATGTGAAGCAAAGTGTTTGCTGTGATTGGGAAAAGTATACTGTGGAACCTTATACTATTGTTTTCTGTAGTTTAACTGTTCTCTGTCTGAAAAAACTTGAAATGCTGCTACTTTCTTTGTAAATGTTCCATGTGAATGACGTAGCTGTTTTCTTTGATGGAGGTTTCCCCCGCTGCTATTTATGCTGTACTTTTTTAGGGTCTGGGGCACAGGTGTTGTCCATGCAGTAACTGCCCATTGTGTGATGGAAGCTTGTGCAGCCTTTGTAGTACATACTTCCCATGGGCTGAGCAGTATTTGCGCACCTACGTTGAACCTGGGCACACTCAACATCACTTTACATGGTAAGTGTATTAGCTCACACATGAGGACATTTGCTCTCAGTGGCTTTATATGGATGTTCCACAGCATGAATACCTGCCTAAGTAGATTAATACCACAAATTTGTGATTCTATGGGATATGGCAAATCGGTCATGAGCACTTTAACACCATGTCGAGGGCAGGAGTAAATTCATACAAAGGATTAGAATGGTGCAGAAAGACTCCCACAATTAATGTCGTACATAAAAGGGAGTTTCTCCCCAGGAAAAAAACAATTCTCCATAGAGAATTGAAAAAAAAATGTTAGCGTGAAAACTGCATAATGGTGGCACATGTACACCTGATATATTTACGCATTTGATAGACATGATTTCGATTTAATAAAACGTGTGCATATTGTGAACATTTCTGCACTAAAATGATAAATCTAAAATTAATAGAACTTTATTTTCCAAAACTTGACACGACTAGGCCTCAACTCTATTTTCTTTCCTAAATCAGCCATGGTAATGTGTGTATTTTCCTTTCATTCTTCTGTTCACCACACTTAGTCAAAATGTATACCCATAATTCTTTGTATTGACATGCTGTATTTCGAACCAGAGGGAGCATTTTGCTACTTTCAAGGCTCTTCCTGCTTATGATACTGCATACTACTGGGCACTTGTATGACTTCCATTGTTTTGTAACTAGTTTGTACTGTCACATCCGAAGAGGTTAGAACAGGGCACACTAATGTTCAAGTTAGGGGTTAGTGTTAGGATGGGTATCATGAAGCCTTATTTATGATGGCATAAGGTTTGGACCAGCGATTTTACTATTTTAAATCATTGGATTTTAAATGACTCTTTAAATTTAACTTACTCTGGTTCTTTTCCTTGGTATAAGTTTGTTAAACAGATTTGCATGAATATGGGCCATCCTGAATATTTCGATACACACAATGTCCTATCTAAAGTGAGCAGAAGAGATCTAAAAAGTTAGTTTGTCGTTTCTCACAGACCAGCAGTTCTGCATGGAAGCTGACAAAACCTAGTGCCATACAGAACCAACTAATACTAGTTCAGAGGTCTTCAAACTTTTTGATGCAGAGACCCACCTGTCAAATTTCTTTAGGTGTAAAGACCCCCCTCCCCCGGCAAACATTCACAGAACCTGGTACTCCTCCTCATTCCCTTCATCGACAACCATAATTGCCCCCAATCCCCATTGCAAATCATTTTTACGGTGTGGAAATAATATTAAACAGTGTTTAGCAATCCAAAGGATTGTGGGTGACCGTGGTTTAGAGACAGAGGCTTACCACATAGTTCAAACAAAAAGCCTACAAACGAATTAGCCAAAAATGCAGAATGGTACTTTATTTTTCACAAACAAAAAATAATTTGACAAAATGTACTTGGATGATAACACTCTTCTGAACTAATGTGATGTGTGTGCCTGTTAGTCTCTAGAGAGGTGGTCAATCTGTGGTTGCGCTAATTAGTACCAGTTTAATACCCAAATGTAGCATTAAGCAACAAAAAGGTGACCATTCCAGGTTTGCAAAGGGCCTTTAATAACTTTTAAATCGTTTGAGTAGTACACATTTTGATGTGGAAAATGGGATGAATCTATAATTATAGTAAAATCGCCATGGCCACAAAATTGCATAATTCCAGTGGCCCTGGGAATAATGGCTGTAATGCATAGACTGCAACTTTAGTGCATGGCATGTGCGGAGAACTATACTATATTTCATAGGATGCTGACAGCTTGGCTTTTACAGCTGCATGGAAATGGAGGTTGCTGACCATCATTCATCATAAGTAAAACATACCATTTGCAATCAGTAATGATGAACAGCATGGTCCCAGTGGGATGCTTTATTTAATTCCAGGGTATAAAGTGGTCCTTTAATCTTCTTTAATACTGTTTTTCTAAAAATGTTTTTAATTTTTAACATTATAAAAAAAGATTTTTAGCAAAAACTGATTCCTGGTTACGTTAGTTTGCTGCTGTTTATAACTTCAGTCATGTTTGGGGAGCTGGAAGGCCTTGAGAGTCTGAGCTTGGGGGCAGGATCAAAGGTGTAGCTAGAAACCAAATATTCTGTATGCTTTTTTAAGTCTTTCACCGTGAGGTAGCTACATAAAAAATAACAGGCAGCTTAAATGAAAAATAGATTTTAAAATTAAGCTGTTACTCAGTGGGAAATGCACTACAGTACATTATGAAACCTTTATTAGTTAATGCAATGCAAAGATATGTGTGTAACCAGAAAACCACAATATTAAATCTTGGTTGGTACAGTGGAGAATTTTGACTTGAGTATTTTTGGTGCCAAAAAGTCACATCCTGTGACAGAAAGCCCTGTCAATATGTAAGTCATTATTTTATGCTTGCATGACACACAGTATAAGCTAGACTGCTACAAAATGCACAAAAATATTTGGAAAAAAAGTGGTTCCAAATATAGATTTTAGTAATACCCAGACCATATGTAATGCAATTTCTTTACATAACAATCCCTTCAGCACCTCCTCAGGGATAGTAAGTGCTATCTACATACAATGACAATTAAAAGCACATACTTCACAGCTCAGGTGTTAACTCTTTGCCCTACCACTTAAATAAAATTGTCATCACAACGCTTCAAGTTATTTGATCAATTAAAGCCAGTACCGGTTTCTAAGGATCCTTTACGTTTCAGGATTACCCTTTATATTTGTAGAATAACTTGTTGCGCACATTTGCTAATTTTGTGAAATCCATAGAGGACCCAGTGACTAATCAGCTTTTGTCGTGCCCTCATCGTATTCAGAGGGTCTTTCTGGACCATTATAGTGTGCCCTATTAGTCTGACGACTTCAGGGAGACTAGTCAGAGCTCAGAATTTTTACGTAAAATTCGAATTCCCAGATGGCAATAACTCAAGCGTTAGATCTGTTGGCCCCGACTTCAGTTGAAGAAATTAAGTTATGCTTGGAAGGTTTTGAGAATGGGAATGCTATAGGGAGCAATGGGCTACTGGTAGAGATCTACAGGACCATCTTCCCTGAGTTGCAGGACATATTACTAAAATTATTTAATGCAATCTTGGAAGGGAAACCAATAGCCACCTTTGTATACTGTAGCAATCATTATTAGTACTCTGGAAAAAAGAGAAGCCAGATCTCCACCTCCTATTAATAGTACCTGATTAGCCTTCTAAACTCGCACTGCAAGCTTTTAATGAAAACTTTAGCGAATAGGATCACGTTGGTTGCTGCAACTTTGATTTACTCAGATCAGAATGAGTTTCTGGTGGATAGCTCAATCTCAGACAATACTCATTATTTGATACAGACCATCGAATACTTCACTCAGAATAAATTGCAAGCTGCCATTCTGATGTTTGACACTGAAAAATCATTTGATTTGATTTGTTGAGAAGCACCTTTTCAAATCTTAGGGGCATTTTTGTTTCCTTCCCGGCTTTTATCAGTCCTTAAAAATCTTTATGCAAATGCTTTGATAATAATCAATTCGATTGAAGCAGCCAAAATCAGGATTACTCGGGGAACCAGACCAAGTTGACCGCTATATCCAATTCTGTTCGCCCTGTTCTTTGAACCCCTTGCAATAGCTATTTGGAAGGATAAGAACACTACTTCTCCACTGCTTGGTATCTCAAAATTGAGATATATGGACGATTTGATGGGGTATTTGAAGGGTGAACAACCCAATATTCATAATTCACTCAAAAATCAAGGAATTTACCTTGATCAAGTAGTATAACATAAATCTGAGGAAAACAGAAATCCTCCGTTTTAGTGCCGCTGTAGTTGACATCCCTCATTTTTTAGGACACAGTTACAATCCTTTTCATCCAATTAGGGACGTGGGCATTTATTTTACTGCTAACTATGGTGATCTGTTTGAAATTAATTGTAGGGCCATGTTATTTAAAGAGCGTCATCTACTCTTTAAGTGGATTATGCTTCCAATTTCAATCATTGGTATAGTGGCTTTAATTAAGGTGTCGATTTGCCTCTTTTTTATACTCTAATGTTTCAATAAAAATACCAAATAATTTTTTGTGTAGGTTGATTAACCTTTTCGTGAGTTTATTTGGATTAAACACTAGCCCTGTTTGAGTTTTTCTAAATTAGAATTTAAGTGCATGGGGGCCATGCTCTGCCAAATATTCGTGTATACTATCAGGCAGCTTTACAAGACACTCTTTTGCATCTGTATGACACACTTTATGTTCCAGATTTTGATAACTGTTTAATTTATGCTATGTTGGATAACATAAGGGCCCCTGTACCAGTGTTCTTGAACATTTTGCCTCCCGAAAAAGACTAGATATTAAAGTAACCTAGGAACTACTTTGGCACAAAAACGAAATCTAAAGGATGGGAAATTCTAGATTGTCATGAGTATCTTCTATTGGAAGATTGTAGTGGTCTTGGTTTACACCTTCCCTATGTGGAAGTACAATATTGGGTCAATCTGGGCTTCTGAGCAGTTGCAATTTTAAGCACACCACTTCATGGAAGTCCTGAGATCTACTTGGGTTGGCAGACAGTAGTTCAGGTAGCTATACTTTAGCTTAGCTATTTGAAAGTTAAAAGCTTTTTACAGTCATATTCCCCATCCCTGGCAGGTGACACCTTCACTATTTTAAAGATGCTGTTCAGATATAAACAGAGGTATCGAATGCTGTTATGAACAGATCCAAGGGGATTCCCATGTTGTTCCCCTTGCTATACATCTTCAGAGGCTAGAAAAAAGAGACTGGGCTTCCAATCACGGGCGCGCAGCGGGCAAACATGTGGCTATTTCACTATAAGCTATTCAAAACTGCCAAGTTTAGGCCTGCGAAGTTTTTACTCATTGGCTGCTCTATTTCACTCCCACACGTATGAATAGTTTTTGTCCATCAGCTAGTAATCATCGTTTTAGATGCTTTTCAGATGGAGGCTGGCTCCATGTTATCAATAATTGTCCAGTCCTACATGAATTTTGGAACCAATTAGTAATTGTGCTAAATTCATCCATGAACAAAACTCTGGTATTAGATCTTTTCACTATTCCTGAGAGTGTAGGTAATAGCTCATGGACCCAAAATTTCTCATTATCCGAACGCAGGTTTATATTTATCGCAAGTGGTGGAATTCAACCCTGCCACTGCTCCTGGTTAATTGTTACAATAAATTACACTCGGTTAGATTAATTTTAACAGGCTTATACAAAAATAATAAATCAATTTAAGAAGTTCAACAGCATTTTATGTAACTTAGCCTTTGAAAATATTTGTCCTTTGTAAGTGATTATAGCTGGATATTTGGGTGACATGAATTGTTTGTATTTTACCCGCATATCATATTTAGGCTATCTTTTTACCCCAGTTAGAATAGATTTTAGAGCTATGGTATGCTGCCAGTGTATTTGCTTTTCCTTCTCTTCTTTTGTATGCACTTTTATTTTAAGATGCTGCTGTATCTTTTATCTAAGTATGTGTCCTGTATTTGATTCAACTGATAACAATATCAAAAACGAAAAAAATAAAGAAAGACATTTAAAATAAGAGCTAATTTCTCAATTTTTTCATTTTTCCAGAAAAAAATACAGACAGGGGAAAACATGTTCCCCGGTTTATATCTATATATCAGTAAGAGCTGAAAACGTGGAGTCTTACTTCTGATTCATGAAATAAAGTTGTAGTTCAGTGTAATATAATTCACTAAATGAAGTCAATACTCTCCTTTTCATGCCAGTGGTTTAGCAACAAACTGATACAATGTTTAGCTTGTTTCCCTATCTCCAGCATTAACAGCAGCCTAGTCTTGGATCCAGCGACTCTGTTTTTCACTGTCGTCAATATTTATTGCATCTTCATTCTCAGTTGTAGCAGGGAAGGGTTGAAGCAGCTGACGTGACCGGCTCCGTCTGCAATATTACCTACAACACGTGGAGCTCAACACATGCGGCTGTGTTTGTCTCGTGCCTGGGTGAGATTAATGGCTTCCTGTGTCGTGCTCTGATTGTGTGTGGTACTGGAAGGAGCCATTCTCTTCGTGCTTTTTTAGGCTGTCCTTTTCCTATTTTCAGCATAAAATAACAACATATTGACATCCTGTTCGTATGGCACAGCTGCCTTCCCAGGGAATGGCTATTTCAAGATTGGTAAGTGTTCCCGACGTGTAACAGTCTGAAGCTAAAGGGATAATTGTAACTCTCTTGTCAATTTGGAGAGGAGAAAATGTAAGCAAACATATGCAAGATAAAACTGAAGCACTGAAAATAGAGACGTTTGATATGGATCATAGATGCCTGCTTCATACACCAATCAGATCTTCAGCTGGACGAATTGATGCAACACTCTTCTAGTTGTTTGGAAGCCATGGTGTCTCATTTCGAGTTGGACCTAAAGTTCAAATTGAGGTTAGTCACTTGCACCCATTATGGGATTAGTGTACATCGGGCCACATGTACTATTTGCAGTTTTGCGTTACAAACACTGTGATTTACAAAATAGGAGCATTTGAGCCGGCAAAATATGTATTTATCCCATTTTGCATGTTTAGTACAGTAATAGAGGTAGACCAGTATTGTCCTTTTGCTGAAGGAGAAGTAAATGTCTATATGGCATCATTTTTCATCAATAAAGTTGCTACAAGATGCATGGTAAAACTATTTTCAAGAAAAGACATCCAAGATGAAAGCATTTCAAGTAAACAAGTGACTATTAAGCTGTCATCAAATGTCCCAGTTAAAATTGGTTTGATTGTTAATCATGTATTCATAATTGGTGAAACAAGTCCAGTGAATTTGTTGGGTCGTGACCTTTTGTGCAAGTTAATTTTCATGATTTAATGCACACCGGATGGTGTTGATATTCAGACAAAAGATGAAGAGATGGGCAATCAAAATAAAATCACAAGAGAAAAATGTAATTGCTCCTAGATCTCACAACAGAGAATTTAACTCTAGATTTAAGGCACACTGTTGGGAATTTTATAGGAAAAGAAATTGGGTTGATCAAAAGTGCAGGCCACTGCAGAATACTGTAAAACCAAATGAAGTGTATTAACCTGCTCCTCATTATAGGCTTATCATGAAACTAAGAAGAGGGTCATACCTGTCATTGATAAAATGATTGAACCTGGCTTTCCTTAAGAAGTCCTAGGTAGGCCATGTAATTCATCTATAATGGTCTTGAAGAAGCTAAATGGCAAATCGAGAATAGTACTAGATTTGCATAAAATAAAAGATGTATTGATTCCATGCTGTCATGTGGTACCAAATCCATCAGAGTTTTTGTTTCCAATTCTAGTCAATGCAGAAATGTTCATAGTACTTGATTTGTGCAAAGCATGTTTCGCTGTCCCTCTTTGTGAGTATAGCCAGTATCGTTTTTGTTCAAACTTAAGTATAAAGTCCTCATTTGGTGTAGAATCCCACAAGGGTGTACAGAAAGTCCCTCTATCATTTCACAAATACTTAAAAAATATTTGGAAAGTTTAAATTTGTCTTGTTCCTCAGATCTGGTGCAGAATATTGATTATTTCATGATTGCAGGCAAAACAAAAAAGGACTGCAAGCTGCATACAATTGCTTTATTAAACAATGTGGCTGAAAACTGTAATAAAGGTTCCCCTAATCTGCCAAAAAGAAGGCATTTATTTGGAGCACCAAATTGAAAAAGGAGTGAGATAGGTGTCCAAAGAACATATTTCTGCAGTTTGGGGAGTCAACCTGTCAACTACACACAAAGAGCTAGGTATGTTTCTAGGAATGGTTGGGTACTGTAAGCAGTGGATTAGAAACGTAATTGCAAAGCCGCTACAGAGGCGGACACACAATGACTTCGGTAATCTAGTTCACTGGGACATTGAATGTTTGAAAGCTTTCCTGAAGGTCAGATATTGTTTCTGCATCATGCCTGCTCTAGGAATGGCAAATTAAGAGAAGGATTTTTATTTATTTTGTCATGAAAAGGAAGTGTGTCCCTTTCTGTTCATACTCAGCAGTATCTGGGATATGGTTAAGGCATAAGGTGGCGAAGGCAAGCGCGGTTACGCTTGCGATTTTGGAACAATCGTGGTTAATGCCGTGGTGTTCCAACTGTTTTCCATCCCTAACTGGGTGCATCTCCTGCAACCGATGTCACGGAGGTCAGAGGTGTCAGTGGAATGTCACAGTAGTTGGCCCACCCCTGCCAAATCTTGGAGTGCTTCTGTGTGCACTTCCTGACTATAAATATTGGCAGATCCAGATCCATGCAAAAATCCATGTCTTGTTTCCAAACGCCTAGTAAAGGAGGGAAGGGAGCCTTCCACAGTCCAGCTATATCTCGTTTTGCTAGGGTAAGGCCCAAGAACAGGAGGTGTTGTTTGTATTTGTTGCCCCCAATTTCGTTGGTAGCATGTAGAAGAATCAATATCGGTGACATGGACAGATTCCAGGCAAAGACATCAGATAGACATGTCAGAACCCCCAGCCAGAACCTCGCTACCATGCTACATGACAATGTTGTGTGAAGGAAGGTACCTCTTTAGTGCTACATCGCAAGCACGCAAGGGAGGTCACTAGGACAGCTCGCCAGAGTCTATGTCATGTAAAGTATACGTGGTGCATACATTTAAATTGAATAAAATGTATGCAGGAGGAGATAGCAGCGCCTCGCGTGGATTCCAGGGCATCAGTCCAGTCATCATCCTTTATTGAACCTATGTTGGTGTGACATGTCTCATGGAGGGTGTCTAGTGTGGTAGGGCTGTTGGCGATCAGACTCTGGTATATCTTAGTAATTTTGTGATCTCCTAATTCTCCCATGTGTAATTTACCTTCCAGCAGATTGAGTTCTGGGAGCACCTCCAAGTCCTTAATATAGGGGGTCAGGGCATGGCGAAATTATGGATATTTGTAAAATTGGGTGTGTGGCTTACTGCATTTGCTTTGGAGCTCCTGGAAGGATTTCAGAATCTGCCTATGCATGACCACCCCCAATGAGGATATGCCAATATTGTCCCATACCTTAGAACACAGGCAGGGCGGCCATCTGATGGAGGAGACCGTTGTGCCATATCAGAATTTCTTTTGTTAAACGACCCCACCACCCCTTCCAAAGCAGTGATTGTCTCCGGACCCAGGAACACCACTCTCATCGTAGGTGGCATGGCTCGAGATTCCACCTCACTACACAAGTATGTGTGGATAGAGGTGTCACTCTTCGTCCATCGTTCCACTGCATTCGCTGGATCATCCCAATTGCTGTACCACCATTCATGAAGATCTTGCAAATGAGCCGCAGTATACTAAGACTGTATATATGCAGCCGCAATGCTGCCACATAAGTGGACTGATAGCAAGTTCGTAATGCCACGCATACTGCACCTCCACCCTAAAGGAATTGGCTCAGAAGTGCGTTGATTCACCGAAACTAAGCTGCTGGGATCAGAGACGTTTTTTTCTGCAATTGATTTAAGAGACGGGAAAGGGATACCATCTTGAAGATGGCAGATCAGCCATAGAGTCTGAGGGACAGGTGGGACCAAGATTTTACCTCCGCCTTAACATGTCCTGTTAAGGGAGCGAGATTGTGCTCCCACGCGAGGGGTTGTGAGGCAGATAAAAAGACACCAAGGTATTTCAATCCCACTGTGGCAATGGTCAGATCAGCTGACCAAGTGTTGAGGTCATGTGTCCCTAGTTTTGGCCACAGAACTGGTTTGTTGGCATTCATACATTATCCAGACGTCTCTCCAAAAACTTGCATGATGCAAAGGAGTCTAGGGCCTGATTTATGAGGGGTCAGTAAGAAAAAATAAAACATCCTCTGGCGTATAACGCAATCCAGTCTGAAACCTCACATGACTATTCGAAGCCTCAGACCTGGGCGTCCACTCTGAACCAGGCTGCCAAAGGCTCCATAGCTAAAACGAAGAGATAGGGAGACAGGGGACAACCCTGACGGGTACCTCTCTGTATAGGAAATAGGAGGTAAACTGAGCCGGCCACTCTCACCGCCGCTGTAAGGTCCTCATAAAGTAAGCCAACGTATGATAGACATTTGGTGCCGATATTCAGTCCAGTTGAAAGAGTAGAATGTCTTATCAATGCCATCGATAATAAAGGGTCCGGAAGTCCCATGCGACTCATGGCAGCTATGGCATTGTGAGCCCGGCGAATACTGTGGTAAATAGTACGGTGAGGCATGAAGCCAGCCTGATCTGGGTGAACTAGCTTTGTTATATATGGCATGAGTCGATTAGCTAATGCTTTAGGGAGAAGTTTGACCTCAATGTTCATGAGAGAGATTGGGCGGTATAAGGGGTGGCACTCTGAGGGTCAGCCCGGCTTGAGGAAGACCCCTACTTCAGTGTGCCTCCAGTCTGGGGGAAGTCGTCCCTCCTGCAATGCGGTTTGCAGTGCCTCCAAGTAGCGAGCGCCTAATTGTGGCATGTATGTTAAAAAAAATCACAGGGAAAGCTGTTGGTGCTTGGTGCCTTTGCCTTGGCATAGGTCAGCCTGAGCAATTCCTAATTCTTCAACTGTAAAGAGGGCTTTGAGTTGCATTTGAGCAATATCAGAATGGGCATCTGGGGGTAAGTCATCAATACATTTCTGTATGGTGGCCTCTGGCAGCTTATCTTGTTTTGCGTAGAGCTCCATGTAGTAATCAGCAAAGCTATTTGTGATTGCCAAGGGGGTCAGTAAGGATACCTCCCATGGAATTCTTAATGCCTGGAATGTGAACCACCTGTGTCACTTGTTGACACATCTGATGCAATAACCTTCTGGACTTATCTCCCTACTAATAGACTTGGCTACAGGATGCGAGCTAAGCCGTCCGTGCTTTTTCTAGTAGTTTTCCCTGGTACGATTGGTGCACCAGGACCAACTGAAGATGCACCAGATACCATCTCTCTCCCCGTCCCTGCCGCCTTAAGGTCAAGATGCGGGTTTCCATTTGCAACAGCTTCTCACAATACTGTTTATGCCTCAGACCTCAAAACAAGATATTGACCCTGCGAAGAGTCGGTTTCATGGCCTTCCATAAGGTCACAGCTGAGGCAACAGTCCCAGTATTCAGGGTGAAGTAACCTACCAGAGCCTGGTTCATATGTGTCCGGTACTGCTGGTTGTGTAAGCACCAGGGCGATAGGTGCCATTGGAAGGGGTGGCGACTAGGGCCCACCCGGAACCCAAGCGACACTGGGGAGTCGTCTGACAGATCCCTGGGCGGGATTGCAGCATCCGAGACTCTGTTTTATTTTCATATAGAGTTTTATATAGAGTGAACATGACCCGAATCTGGTGTCAGAGCGTTTTACATAGCACCAGTTGCATTACATGAGGACACATTAATTTTTGTTAGGCACAGGGAGATTAAGTGATTTGTCCAGAATAAAAGGATGTTCAGCATCATTGCTGAGACCTGAACCCAGTTCCCCAGATTCGAGGTCGACAGCCCTAGCCATTAGGCCAACTATGAGCATAGCTGTCGGTACAAACAGGTAACTCAGGCAGGAGAATGGCTTATGGACATGTGAGTAGTAGGTGAATCCATGCTAAATTGGATGAAGCATCCTCCAGAAATCTACCCATCCCATCCCATCAACCAGGGGCAGCAGTCACGATTTACGCAAACCCCATAGCCCCCCAGTGGCTCGCCATCTGTCCTGGTGTGGATGTATAATGTTGTTCCAGTCACCCCCCAGTACTTCTAGCCCCTAGAGTATGTCAAGCCAAATGGCCATTATTCATTCTAAAAGGGCGTGAGTGAGGGGTGGAGGGCATATATGCTACCCAGGATCACCTGCTCCCAGTGGATAAAATTTCACACAATGATGTATCTGATCTGTGTGTCTATCCATGAGCATGTGAGTTGGAAGAGGACTCTATGATGTATCTGGAGCGCCACACCTGGGGAGCCTTTAGCAAACCCCAAGTGAAAGACGTTGTCGTAGCAGTATCAGGATAGGCAAGTTTCAGTGCCCAGGAGGTGTGTTTCTTGGAGTAGTAGAATGTCTGTGCCAAGGCGCTTGACCTGCCCAAGCACTGCCCCATGCTTCACTTTGTCTAAGACACCTCTAACATTTCAGCTAATGATTTGAAGTTTACCTTGTGAGATACTAGTTCCTATATATTTCATCTGGGCAAGTAGTAGATATATCCGAGGGATTAGATGGTCATGTGGTTGCCAAGCAGGGAGCATCAAGATTGATCATAGTAGACATAGAACAAACATCAAATGAACTTTTCCAACATCCCCCCCACCCTCCCACCTTAATACCTCATAACCATTAAAGTATCTATCGCGGAGGAGGTGTCAGCCCAGTCCCAATGGGGGCCAGAGACAAGGCCCCTGCAATGGATCTCCAAGAACCATCCTATTAAAAAAGTTCGAGCAGTGTCTCTCTAGGTATGTAGCCCATCCAGGTTGCCGCTGTACAGGTATGTAGGCATGAAAAGGAAGCCCATCTTCATCAGGGTAGCCGTTGTGTAGCTCACATTGAGTAGAGTCACTGCAGATTTAAGGAGGTGCGGATAGGTCCTAATCTCTGCCTGCATTTTCCTTTGAGTTAGGATTGCTGGCATACGAGGTGGTCAGGTGAGGAGTAAGAGTCCAGTGGTGACAGAGTATGCGGCTTCACGTGGATTTCATTGTCTGTCCATGCAAACACCTCCTCCGGGGCATCAAAGAAGAGGGTATGAGAATTGTATGTTATTCGTAGGCGGGCTGGAAATATTAGCGCATAGGAGTTCTTGAGGCTTCTTAAGCAAGCCTTTCCTTCCATGAAGGACTGATGCCTCTGCTGGACCAACCTAGTGTAGTCCGGGAATATCATGAAGCGCTGCAAGTCAGAAGAAAGGGACCCCATCAGCCTGGCCTGTCTTAGGATATTATCACTGTCGTGGAAGTTGAGTATCCTTGCGATAATAGGTTGCGGCTTGGCGCCATCAGGTGCTTTTTGACCAGAGCCCTATGAGCCCTCTCGATAATATAGCAGGGAGAGACAGAGTCAGTCGGTACCCAGCCCTGCAGCCAGGTAGCGAGGAACTTCCCAATGTCTTCACCCTTGCATCATGTGGGAAAGCCCTCAAATTGGAGGTTGTTTCTGCAGGCTCTCCCCTCAGCATCCTCCACGCAGGTTGCAAGGCCTTTGGTAAGAGCCTTGCGGGTGTTTACCTTTTTTTGGAGGGTGGTCACGGTGTCTTCTATACCGGACACCGTTGCATAAATCTTGTCGCAGGAGCATGACATCGGAGCCTACCGCACCTATTTTGACCTCCAACATGTCTCTAGATTGAGTAATGGCTGCTAGTAAAGTTGTGTTGTCTGGTGTGGCTATTGAGCTTGATTCCCGGGGTCTGTGGCCGGAGCACTCGCCCCATGTAACTGTCCATGGTGCTATGTTTAGATGCTATGCTGGACTGTTTATCACACTTCATTGTGAGCAGGTCCGTTAGCTATGGTTGTCGGCTACCACCAGGTATTGGCTGTCTTGGTTTGCTTGAATAATAAAAAGATCAGTCTGGGTGCAGGATGTTTAATTCAAGGCAGAGTGTTTTCTTCTTGTGTGCAGGAGGTAGAAGGGGTGATTGCCGCAACCTCTGTCTAGTTGGAAAGAGGTCAGGTGGGGACCCCCACCCACAGGTCCTAGCTCGACAGCCACCTGTGTATTGTGCTCAGAGGTGACCGCTGAGTGCCTGCTCTTCTTTGTCAGCTAGAGGACCCCCACTGGATCCACAAGGTCGTTCAGCACCAGGTGCCTAGACAATTGATGAGTTGTCGTCTTCTCACTTGGGCCCGGTACATCTCATGGTGGGGCCTCCACCATCTGTGTCTCCACGCACAATCACACAGGCCAGGGCAGAAACCTCAGGGCATCCTCAGGTCCTTGGAAGCAAGGCCTGCGGTGAGGATTGCGAATATGATTGGGTCCATCAGGTCTCACTCACCGCTGCGGCCCAGCCACAGAGGTCCCTCAGTCGTACTCCTCTGGGTTCGGAGAGACATCCAGGTGGGTCCGCCCTGGCAAACCTGCAACAGACTCTGCGGCTCAACATAGCCGCTGGATCGATATGGCCTCGATAGCGCTCAATCACTGCCGTGGCCCGAGACAGCCGCCGAAATACACGAGGTGGCAGACCGCGATCCCATCTGTCGTGCAGGCCCCTCGGCCAACAGTTGCAAACTGTCGATGCCACCTCCCAGCAGTCACAGGCTAGGGGTCGATGCTGAAGTCCTCTCAATGCGGGGGACCCGAGATTCGGGCTCTCACCACCTGCGATATGGCAGTCGGGCTGCACCTGCATGCCACATTCCACTGGGCAGTCCAGGCACTGGGCATTCTCTGCTCACTCTGTCTCCATCCTCCTGCAGGCCCCGGCCCCAGGATTGGTGGGCCGGGTTGTGACCGATGCGGTTTCTCGGCCGCTCAAACCAGGCCGCCGCAAGGAGCACCACTTAAAGGGTGAGAGATCACAGTGGGGCAAGCACCCCTGGCAGGCTCTCCTCGGTCCAGCGCTCATCACACGAGGTCATAGGCAGGTCTCTCATCCAGGGTGGTCATACCACTGACATATCTTGGGACGTCTTTGGTGCATCTTAGCGTTGTGGTGCCACTTCCCTCTTCACCGATCCATAACAATAGTATCTAGCCCAGCCAGAGATAGAGTGAGGCAGTGATGGGTGCATAGTTGGCAGGATATTGAAAGGTTCAGTTATCTGGCTACTGTAGCTTACCTCGAGCTCATCCGCCATGTTGGACCGCCAGGCAACGACCCCATGGTACACAATATTTGAGACAAAAATGTTAGATTTTTTAATTTTTATAAAAGTGCCTGCATAACTCTCTTAGATATTATTTTTCATTTTTGCCTGCATTTTAAGAGTATGTGCTCATCTTAGAAGACTAATTTTGTACCCACTTAGGTATCCAGTGGAAGATAGTAAATATAGATTTCTGCCCTCAAACTGAAAATGAATTGTATTTCTTGCCTGCATATTTTTTTTGAACAGTCAAACAGAATTTTGTGCTACAGTGAACTGTTTACCGTGCCTGCATGGTTTTTAGGGCTATATATAAGATGCTCTACTATATGCCTGTGTCTAAGGGACTATATTACTAATGAGCTAAAGATTGATTCACAAAGGCCTAGTTTTGTAAAATACCCGTGATATATTGATTCTAACATTTTTTGAGAATTTTAAAATCTTATACCTTGTTTTTGAGACTGAGTTTTTAGTAAGAGACTGTTTCTATAAAACAAACATGGCTTCCCATAAAGAAACATTTTGTGTGGCTCTAAAACTACTTTTTATAGTACTTATTTTTAGAGAATTGGAATCTTGATGAGTTTATGCTTCTATGTTAGAAATGTTTAAATACATATAAATAACACACAATATAATATCAACACTAGAGATAATGGATATGATTTTAGAAACAGAATTAGTGGAGCCCTGGGTGGAAATAGCTGTGCAAATCCTAATGAGTAGAAGAGCATAATGAATGTGTGTAATGAAAATATCTGTACAATCTGCCTACTCCTATTTCCTAAGGAGTGTCCTTTGTGCAGTTATTTTTGCCTTATGTCTTATCAATAAGTGTTCATATCATCCATATTATGCTGCAGGATATTTTTGAATAATACAAAGTAGACAATAATGTTTCTACAGATAAAACACCCAAAGTTGTAAGATTAGGTTCTCCTACTAAAAATAATAGACTCATTATGTTTTATAATTCACAGCGCAAATGAGAGGTGTTTGTAAATTGACTAATTTAGAGCGTAATGTTATTAGAGAATATAATGGGAGAAGAGTGCAAATTAGAAGGAGTGATGTTGAAGGAATGGAGTCTCATTCAAATGATGAGACTATAATCAAGAATTTGCATGTGTATCCTAGGCTTAGAATTTCGCAAGAGAAGAAAGAAGTTGCGCATATGATGCAGATGATGTGATAGATCAGATACTTCAGGTATGAATGGAAAAAGTGTGTGTAGTTATACTTATATACTTGATAAAAATGTTATGTTCGGTGAAGAATTTATATTTAGAGGTATTTATGACATCTGTGGTAAAATAGATTATTTTAACATTCCAGGTAACTGGGTAGCCTCTTGTTATTTAGCATTAGTTTCCCTAAAATCTATAGTGTAAATAAGTTGGAAGTAATGAGTGAAAAGAGTTACAACTGAGTGAAACTCGGGTTTCGTCAAGTGTCTATGGTGACTAGTTCCTCATACTGGTGTGGTTTTGAGATAAGAATGTTGTCTACTTTAGTGAAGTGCTTGGTTACTAATACTGCAGGTGCATTAAATCATTGAAGAGGTGATTGTCATTTATGCAATGCAATCCAAAACACATTAGCTTTAGATGTGCTTCTGGCAAAAGAAGCTGGAGTATGTTACATTATGAAGGTTTAGTATTGTTATACTTGTTTACCTGATAATAGCATGGCTAGTAATAAATATATTGATAATATAACTAACACTCCAAAAGAGTTCATTCTTTGGGAGAAACTGGCGTATGGGAAACTGTTCAGTAAAATTGATTAGGGACTTGGGGCCACATGTATCAAACTATTTTGGATTCGCAAATGGTGCGAATCACAAAATTCCGCCATTGGAGAATGCAAAATGGCCTTTCCCTATATATGAAAGGCTTTAACATTCGCAATTTAGGTAATCACAATTTTTAGCGATTACCTAAATTGGGACTGCAAATAGGGATTCTCTAATGCACATGTAAGAATCCTTTCCTAAATGTGAACTCAGCATTTAGGAAACACTATTACCTTCAGCTTTAAGTTGATGGTAACCATGTGCAGACTTTGAAAAATGCACAAAACGGCATTTTTCAAAGTGCCATGTGGCACTCATATGCCCCTAGGGCATATGTGTGCCTTACATGTGCACCTTTTTTGTTAGGGGTGCATCAGGCGGGCCTAAGGTCCCCGGGCACCCTTGCCTTTCCATTACCTAATTTGCGTTTACCAATTAGGTAATCTCAATTTACGTAATGCAAGACCATTCTCACCTATGGGCCTTGATACCCATAGGAACGAATGGAGTTGCAATTACAAATAGCTATTCCCTAATTGCGTTTGCAATTTATTAGAAATCTAACATGATGGAAAAAGATCAAAGAGGCGAAAATGGTACTCATCTCACAACTCGCCTTCCAACCCCTACGGCTTGCTTGCTGAAAACACAACCCCATTTTAAAACAGACAGTATAACCATGGCTGCTCAGACCCACGGCCACGGGGGAAATAGAAAAGGAGGCACCGGACAACAGGTCACAGTAGGCCGCAGCCCTAGGTTAATCAACAAAGTAGACCATGAAATTCTTAAAGGCGGCCAAAGGGGATCTGATGCTGGACAGGGCCAGTCCGGGGCCCCTCCGCACAGCAAGGACATAGAAACAATGAATCCCATAGAGACCGGGAAAGTACCTGAGCAGCATGAGCTCCAACTTCTAGCAGACCATAGCTATAAGTTGAGCTCGAGCATTATGGAAAACTTAATATTATCTGCCACCAAAAAGGTTAAAACCAACATCGAACAAGACTCCCTACTGGCTTCCATAAACGCCACCTTAGCCAATACAGTAAAATGCCCTGACATGGCAGTCCGACAAATTCAAAATTGCAACTTGACTTAATCCAAACCCTGGCCATCTCAATATTAAAGATAGAGGAAAAAGTCAGCTTCTTGCAAGAGAGGCTGAAAAATGCTGGAGGCAAAGAAACTTCTTGTGCATCATGCTCCTGCCACCAGATTGTGGAGAAACTATGCAACTTGCCGGATGTCCTGAGCCTAATGATAATGGATATAAAGTTGGCCTTATAACAACAAGTAAGTAGCACTGTCAGCAGGTCCGATCAAAAAAACAACAGAGAAAGAAGCTGGACGAATCATGGAAAGAGTAACCATCTCACTAGAGGCAGCCGACAGGGAAACCTCACAGTTGGGTGTGATGTCACCGAAGAAAGCTCTTACAAAATCTCCACCGTACTCCTTAGCAGGAAACCACAACCAAGGGGGCTGCCCTATTTTCTATGGCACAGGAATCGGCCATCAAGTGAAGGAGAATAAATTACCAGGCAATTAAAATGGAAAAATAACAACTGTAGAAAATCAATGGTCTGTTGCCCTATCAAAAAGAGAAAAAAAAGACAAAAGAATGCCAGAAATAAAGCAGAGAAAGAACTTTTCTCAAATCAGTTTCCACCTAACCATACAACAACTTCGCTAATGTATATCCACTGTTTAAAGGTAATGGAAAAACGAAAAACACATTACGATCTGTTCAAACGCCTGCTCTCTCACTCCATGCAACCGTGGCCTCACCACCGACTTTACCCAAACCAGATACAGACTCCACCATGGTACAATGTCCAGAAACACAATCCACAATACCAGCAACATGCCCGCATGGGATACAACCTTCAACCATGCAAGACCAGAAGGAAATCCTGTCTAGTAACAGTGGAAACATGACAAAAGAACCAGAACCAGTGCAATTGACTGCTCCCCCATTCCAAGACACCAGGACATTGGCTCTTCTCTCATTTAAGAAAAATTCAGGTTCTACCACTGACAAATGTCCCCTATCTCGACACTCATTGACTACCATCCAAATGAGAGGGCGCAGCAAACTGCAGGATGGGCAGCTACTTATGTCCCGCAAGAAGTCATCTCATCTGCAATAGAAAGTGCTGACCCACGGAGATCATTGTCTGGGTGTGAACTGATCAGACCTATCACTAACGATCACCTCCCCCCTGCCCATACACATAACAAAGGTCAAACTAAAAAGTACCTAGGTAAGGATTGACCGACTAAGCTGGCCCTCATCCCACATTATCCTCAGAAGGGAGCCACGATGTACTGAATCAATCTAATATATTAAGGTTGTTTAAGGCCATTCCCACTCAGTCTAAGATAACATCGGAGGACATTTTGACTGTGGAATTCAAAACCACCCAGAGTGCAGCAACGGGAGGGTAGCCACATTCTTAACGCTAAAAACATAGACTGCAAGGCTATACTTGAGGAATGCAACATAGGAATTCTAAAAATCCACGCTCCTAAATACCCAGCAAAACTATTAAAAAAGGCACTTGATCCATCCAACCCAAAAGCTCACCCCTACAGCATACTAATGGGGACCGGGCAATTGCTTCATCAATCACAGATAGATAACATACATATAGCTTGCACCTACTCACCAATAAGGGGCCCGACCAGGAAAATAGCAACAGGACAAATTGGGGGAGAATATCAATCCAACTGGAACTGGATGCCTTATATCTTGTCCAGTGAAGCTACAGCCTATTCCTAGCACTGAGTTGCGCTCATCAGAGCCACAACAACTCATAACTCTCCTTTGATGGAATGTCACTGGGCTATCAAGACTTTTAAGCTCAAATACAGCAAAATCACTGTTAATGGCATCCAACGTTCTCTGCTTACAAGAAACATGGTAATTAATTCTGTTAACAATTGCCGGCTTCCAAGGGGTCCACCAAGTAGGAAAGAACAGAATATCTTTGGGAGGCCTTCTGGAGGCTTGTCAATCTACCTTAATCTGAACATGGAAATAATAATTAATTCAATTCCAACTCAAGATCAGATGCTCTAAGCACTCGTATTTGAAAGCCCCAAGACCTCTGCGTCCTGAATTAAGATCCTCCTGATGAACATCTACTTTTACAGATTTGGCTCAGTACGAGCCACAAGACTGAGCCAGCTAAGTCACAATTTGGATCAAATTCTTTGCGATCACGTTAATCATGAAATAATATTCTGTGATGACGTTAATTAGGCCTGGGCGGGGAACTTCGCTCCGTTCACAGAGTTTGCAGAGTTTTCTGCACTCCACACTCCGTGGAGCTCGCGGAGTGCAGAAAACTCCGCTTCGCGCTGCGCAGCAGAGTATTTTCCCTTCTCACGATCGCAAATGGTAAGTTTGCAAGCTCGAACAGTAAGTTTGCGAGCCCGAGCTGCCACTCGGGTAGAATTTCTACCCGAGCCGCAGGAATACCAGCACAAACTGCATTTCGCATTGCACTCCGCCACTCGCAGAACTTCGCAGAGTTTTTTTGTAACTTCGCAGACTTCCGCGTAGCAAAACTCCGCAAATTACGCCCAGGCCAAACGTTAATCTGAGACACCTAGGATCATTCAACACCGTCTGTTCACCTTTAAATTTGTTAAGTACTCAATTAAATAAAACCTAACGCAAACATGGACTCAAGTCCGCAAAGATCATAACCAACAACCTTGAGCCATCAACACAGCTCTTGAAAATTTCTAGGGGGATAAGCTCTATCGATTACGTTTTTGCTTCCAAAAAACTCATGAACCACCTAGTGAGCTTCAAAGTGCATCCTTCAAATGATAGTGACCACCTTCCTCTTCGTACGATCTTTAATCTTCACCTATCTAAACACAAAGGCTATAAGGTTCTGGGCACCTCCTGCAAAGACGAATAAGTACATCTAATTCGGAGAATAAAATGGGGCCGCATCAATCCACGGAAGCTAGTGTCATGGAAAGTCGTTATTGGACAGTCTCTGCGGGTCCAATGTGGCGAATACCTATGAACTCACAGGGCATCTATAACCAGGGGCATCCACAAATCAATGAATGCCTGCTGTGGGAGACATCAGTCAAAATCCTTTAATAAAAATACATCTATAGTGACTATTTCACGGCTCATTCGAAAGTTGACAAAGGCACGTATAAAAAGCCAGAACGAACAAGTCAATGCTGCGCTGCAACTGGAAGTTCAAGTTGAAAGAAAATAACATATGTAACTAATATGGCAGGAAAAAAAACAGCAGAGGGAAAAGGATTGACAATATGTTTACTCAATAATGAGCAAGCACAACCAGGTCGATTTATGAAGGCATATCAAGAACACAACATGTGAGGAAGTTATAAGGAGCAATGTCATCAATGAAGCCATGTGGTCCCCGCATGAAAAAAAGCTATCCGTAACCAATCAACCAAGAGTTTTCCCACTCGAACATTCAGACCCCTTTGATTACTTCAAGGGCTGTGTCCCCTTATATACGATCAACAGTATTCAAAAAGCACTACATAAAACACAAGCTTCAGGTGCACCTGGCCCAAATGGCCTCCCGGCCCAACTATTTAAAGAAGATTTAGCACTATGGCCTGCAATACTTTCCCAATTGTTTACCATCTGCTCAAAGCTCCATCAAGTACCCAAGAGCTAGAGAGGTTCAATACTGTATCCAATTTTTCAAAAGGGCGATGGACAGAACCCCATCAACTACCACCTGATAGCTTTATTGGATATTGAGGCCAAGATCTCTGCAGCAGCACTTCTAAATGATCTAGAGACATGGGCAACATCTAACGCAATAATTCCTTTCTGTCAAACAGGCTTTAGACCTAACTCCTCCACACTGGATAAAATAATTACTCTATCTTATCGTGCCCACCAGGCAAACAGCCGGAAATCCTCAGCTATTTACGCATGCTTTGTGGACTATTTGTGTGCATTTGACCTGGTGGACAGAGGTATTTTATGGAGGAAACTCCAGGTGTGGGGTATTCCAAGTGGCCTACTTAATGCCATTGTATCATTATATTCATCAACTTGGGTAAGGGTCAAGTTGTCAGACACTGCATTAACTAGGAAGATCAATACCAACCAAGGGCTAAAGCAAGGGTGTTTCCTTGCTCCAATGTTGTTTAACTTATACACTGCAGACATGTCCCGGGTACTTAACAACGCTAATCTAATCCCTCCAAAAATAGGCAAAACTAAGATCACAATACTGTAGTGCGTGCATGACATTGTTCTACTCAACAATTCAAAAATAGGAATCCAGAGAACATTAAATTCTCTTCACGTATACAACATAGCCAACAAGATGATAGTAAATGCCTCCAAACAAAGGTGTTCTCCTTTGGAAGGATGCTAAAGCAAACAAGCTGCAACTGGCCTCTGGGTCTGTTAGAAATCTCAGGAGCCAAATCCTACAATTACTTGGGCACATGGTTCTCTGCACATTGCGCCTACCTAGAACACACATGCGCCACTTAAAGGATAAGGCAGCATTATTCACAACTAGATCAATTACATACAGCCCTTGAAAGCCCCACCCTATCCCCAATCAGAAAAGTGCTCAGGGCCGTATTACCATCTGCAATCACTTACGGCAGCAAGGCCTTTGCGGGCCAGCTCATTAAAATTATCAAAAAATGACATCTAAAAGTCTACAAAAGAGTGTTCAAATTGCCTTATTACATCAGGGGACCTCTGGTGAGACTCGAATTTGGCATTGAATGGTCTAGCATGGGGTCCTTTCTAAAGTATTACTATAGTTGCTCCACAGCGATGCCAGGCACCTTGAAATTTATTCTCCAAAATATATTCAAATATAAAAATAACCCATGGTCCACTTATCTAACGACGGCAGCAGCTATTCTTCAAATCGACTTGACCGTTCTAAATACCTCACCACTCATGTACACTGCAGTAAAAAGCATATTGAAAAAACAGATTAAATTCCTCTCAAAGAACGCAGACATGGAAAATATTACATTTGCATCGTCGCTAAGGGCCCTGGCAGCATCATACAACAATGACAGCCAAGTTGGCCTTGAGGCACAATCGTATCTTAATTGCACAATTGGGAAAGCTTGCCTATCCCAAATCTTGGCAGTAAGGATTCTGGCATTACAAATCAAAGACTTCAACCCTAACTGGCCACTGCTTTCCAAGATTGTCAAGTGCAGACTTTGTGGGTACAAATCTGAAACTTTGTTACACTTACTTTGCTGCTGTCTGACATTGCTCGATTCCCGGCGAACACTACTAAAGTCACTTTTTTAAATTCATGGCATAAGAACATGCAATAATGCAATGGACTGGATTTTTAGTACCATGGTTCCCCTTAAACTGGCAAGAATATGCAAATTCTTTAAAGCAGTGCAGGACCTTCTTAAAAACACAGAACAAAGCACAGAGATGACCGCGGATTGATAACTCCTTATTCCTGCACCACGGACATTAGTCATTGCAAAGTCTGACCTCTTTGTAATTGAGTCTTTTTAACATTTGTTATGTATTAAATCCAATTTGTAGTGGATTTAAACAATTTATACTTGTTTCACGTGAAATTCAAACCGGTTCACCAATAATAGAATTTGAATAGCCAAATTACCCTAAACTTAACTAAAACAGCTTGTACACCGTGAGTTTTATCCTTAGGCACTATGTGCCAGTTACACTAGAGGGTTTTTCAAGGACCCACCGCTTTCTATTGTCCTTTGTATAAAATGTTTTTTAAATGTTTTATATTGTCATGGTTTTAAGTAATATACACAATAAACTTTGTATTGACTTGACTTGACAATTCTGCTCCACTTCATGGAAGCGAGAGCATTTTTCATGTTCTGGCTTCCATGAAGCGAAGCAGTGTTTGCATTGGCTTGGCGGTAGCTGTGCTCCGGGGAGGTGGCAGTCCCCAGGGCTGCGGGGTGGCTGTGTGGCCCCCCTGCATTACAATACATTAGCCCTGGGATGGTGGCTGTCCCCCGAGCTGTGGTGGGGCCGTGTGGCCCCCGTATTTCAATACAGGGCTGCATGGGGCAGGAGCCCCCCACCCACGTTGTAATGTAGCCCTGGAGAGGTGGTGGTCCCTGTGACAGCAGGGGGTGCATGGCCTCCGCATTTCAATACACTAGCCCAAGGGAGGTAGCTGTCCCCGGAGCTGCGTGGGTCCACACAGCAACCACATTATTACTTCAGATTGCCCCCGGGACCTGGCCCACCCAAGGACCTGAAACAATTAAGCGCAGCAGTCCGTGCTTTGCATTTTTTTTCTGCCGGATTCGCAGATCCACCACGACTCCTGTCGATTTTCTTTTTTTTTTGGCAGCAGGCCTAGGTGGCCAGGGTGTTTCTACCGTGACCCATTTTCTTGTTTTTTCACGTTTATTCTTGTGACTCATTTCAATTGAGTCACAAGATGGCTGCCAACACTTCCTGGCTTAAAGTGTTGGCAGCCAATCAGATCTTAGGAATGAGAAGGGGAGGGTCTACGGAACCACCACGGCCACAGTTATATAGCTGAGAAATCTTTAAATTTCTCTGGAACTACTGAACGGATTAACACTATTTAACAAAAAGAGTGCTCTCTGGACCAAGAGCTATCTTTCTGCCAAATTTGGTGTTATTCCATTCAGCCGTTCGAGCTGTACCTGCGTCAATAGTTTCCTATGGAAATTAATATGAAGATAAAGCATTTTGGTACCCCCCTTTTTTTCTCGGCCCCCGCTTGATGGATCACTCAGAAAGTTTCAAGACAGCAGCTGACGTGACCGCCTCATTGGTTTTGAAAATTTCACAAAGATTCATCAAACAGTGCCAAAGTTATTGGTAAATCAAAAAACGCTTTTCCTGTGGAAACTAGGTCCTAACTATAACTACCTACTGGCGACCAGCAGTAGGAAATATATGCATATATATATCTGAGCACCGAGGAGGAGAGCGCGACTCCTGCCAAGCACAAGCTGACTTCTGATTGTCTCCCAAACCTCCAAACCAGAAAGTGTTGGCAGCCATCTTGTGACTTGGTAACTGATTCACAAGAAATCAGAAAACAGAAAATGTAAAATAAGAAAAGGGGGCAGGGTACAAACACCCTGACCCCCCTATGCCTGCTTAGGGGGTCCCACAAGGTCCCCCAGGGCCAAAGAAAGCATTTTTTTTTTAAATCGACCGAAGTCGCGCAGGGTGTGCAAATCCAGGCAAGAAAATTTTAAAAACGAAGTGCTTCATTGTACTTAAGGCCCCAGGTGGGCTAGGTCCCCTAAGTCAAATTATGTAGCGGCGCCCATCCTGGAGCCCTCATTGGCCGTTTGGACCGCCACCCCCCAGGGCCAGCCCCTGCAATGTCCCAGGGTGCCCACGCCCAGGACATTGTCATTTGCTATGACAGGGCGGGAGCACAGCTCCTGCCCTGTCATAGCAAACTCTGCTTTGCTTCGTTGAAGTGAGAGCAGGAAACCTGTTCTCACTTCAATGAAGCAAAGCAGGATTGCTTTTGGGCAAGGGGAGCTGCATGTTAGCAGCTTCCCTTGTCCAAAAGCAATGCCGGCTCCCGCAGGAGGCAGGGAGCCAGCAGGGACCATGGGGGCATTGGGGCTCCCTCCACGGTCCCCAACATGAGGCCAGGCCCCAGGGAATGGTGTCTCTGGGGCCAGAAGTGGCCCAGGAGGTGGGCCACGCATCCCCCTCTCTTAATTAAATTGTTTTTAAAAAGAGGCCGGCCCCAGGGGATGGGGTCCCCAGAGCCACTATTGGCCTGAGGAGTAGAGGCACGTGGTCCCCCTTCTTTATTGGGGGAATCGTGGCAGGCTCCGGGGGATGGGATCTCTGGGGCAAATCCAAAATAAAAAAAGGGGAATAACGAAAGGGGATAATTTTTTCTTCTTTGAAGTTTGGAGTCGCAGCTCTCAGCGTGGCCCCTTGTAATATTGCATTGGATTCGCGAATTTATCTTAAAAAAATAATTAAGCAGTATATAATTCAGAACATAGGGGGTCATTAGGATGGCGGGCGGATCACCACTGCCGGCCCGGCGGTTGCGATCTGCCTGCCATCCCAACCTGATTTACCCCCACCATATTATTATGGTGGGGGTATCGCGGCGAACACAAAGTGCGTCTGCCGCTTTTCCACCGGTAGGCAATCGTTCCGATTGCCGGCTAGGCGGAGCTGGGGCACAATATGGTGGCAGTGCCTAGAAGGCACTGCCATCCATATTATCATGCATGGTTATAAAGTCCTTTCCATGACGGCGATGCTGCCATGGAAAGGCTGGCGGGGATGTGCTTTTGGGGCCCGTTGCAGGCCCCCAGGGGGGGTGGGGGTGCATTTGGGGAGTACCCATGGTACCCCCCTGAAGTTCCATGCACAGTGAAGGAGTTAGTCTGTCTCCCATATTCTCAATTGCGCCTCTTAAATATAAATCTAGATTTTTTATAACTAAAGCAAGTCTATCCACTCCATCCTCTTTTTTACTCTGCTCTAAGATGTTCCCCGGCGTAGCAAGATTTTCTGATCCATGTTGCTTCACGATTGTACTTCTTCCTACTATGCTTTCTCTGATGGCTGTTATTTTTCCAGGGTCTACCTTTTCACTTTTTCCCGAAGATTTTTTTACTTTCTTTTTCTTTCTCTTCGTGAGGGGAGAGGTAGTTAACTCAGGAACACTATATATTGTGTCATCTACTGCCCTTTGAATACAGCCATTCACGGATATACTATTTAATTGATCCACGTTTATGACAGTTTCTTGGACAGAGTTAGTTTGTTGTGCAATATCTTCGACATTTAAGGTACCAGCCGCTAATGTCTGTTCAACCGATGTAATCTGTTTTTCTATTACTCCCATTGCCCCTGTCAGGTAGGTAAGGAGCGTCTGTTTTTTAGGCTTTTTGAGGTCTTTCCCCTCCAGTGGGTCAATTGCCAGTGCTTTTCTTTTGCCCATACTAAATATTTATTACCGCTCGCTTACTCAATTAAACCAACCCTCTAACGCGTCACTGCGTAGAATGTACACAGTAATACAGTAATACGAATAAACAATCCCAGCCCCAAACGCAAAAATATGGCAGATGTTATGCAGACTGTCCCTCCACCAGATGTCAATACATTAACTCCACAAATCCTACCATATGTCCAGATATTATCGATCTCAAATGGACGTTTGTCAAGTTTTCGACGAGGGAGGGCCCAGCCCGGCCTCAAACGGCCCCTGACGGGCAAGGACGGGACCGCCCTTGACCCGGGCTTCGCTCAGGTGAGCCCGCACGCGTCCCGCGTCGCGGGAGACCGGGGGATGTTTTATGGGCCAGCGTTGATTCACGTGAGTATTGCACGTCACCAGGTCCGCACTGGCCCCCTGGGAATTGTAGTCCGGGGCGGGCAGACAGCGAAGTGCAGGGTGCAAGGAAGTATTCTGCGGATTTCAAGCAGGGTGTAACACAGGGCCGCTACATGCAGCAGTTCCGAGTTGGTCCCAGAAATGATTCGAGGCGTCCCGCGTCGCGGGAGACCGGGGGATGTTTTATGGGCCGGCGTTGATTGATGTGGGTATTGCACGTCACAAGGTCCGCACTGGCCCCCTAGGAATTGTAGTCCGGGGCGGGCAGACAGCAAAGTGCAGGGTGCAAGGAAGTATTCTGCAGATTTCAAGCAGGGTGTAACACAGGGCCATTACATGCAGCAGTTCCGAGTTGGTCCTAGAAATGATTCGAGGCGTCCCGCGTTGCGGGAGACTGGGGGAAGTTTTATGGGCCGGCGTTGATTGACGTGGGTATTGCACGTCACCAGGTCCGCACTGGCTCCCTAGGAATTGTAGTCCGGGGCGGGCAGACAGCAAAGTGCAGGGTGCAAGAAGTATTCTGCGGATTTCAAGCAGGGTGTAACACAGGGCCATTACATGCAGCAGTTCCGAGTTGGTCCCAGAAATGATTCGAGGCGTCCCCTGGAAGTAATGAAAAGATGTCTGTAGCTGAGGAACTCAGTTGGTAGAATGACATGTATTTAAAATGGTAGACATGATGCTGTTTTTTAAAAAGTGAAGAATTGATTGGCTGTTTAAAAACATTGTTCATTCAAAAATAGGGTGCATTTGACTTTCTTTAAAAAGCATGTTTCTTATTGGTTAGTAAAAAATTTTTTAAATGTACAGTAGAAAGGATAAGGCCATTTTTGGGAAAGTCAACCACACCTGCTGTTTGCATTTGCAACATTGTGTGGTGAACTCGAAAATATGGTGAACTTGCGACCACTCAGTTAAGTTGAATGTTCCATGAACTGTTACTATGGACACTGGCAGTAAGCAGAATCGGGGAAGGGTTGACATTTATCTGTGGACTTAAAATGTGAAATTGTAATTTATATATCAGTGATATGTTATTAAAGTGACATTTCCCAAGTCAGTACTATCTTTAGAAGTGGTGTGTTCTTAAAAAATACTGATAGTTTTATTTGTAATATATGCACGGTAAAGTCGCGACTCCAGAAGCAGTTTGGGCACTTTTAGAATTCAGTTGATAAGGGTTAATATGTCTAACCAATAGGAATGTGTTTTCAATTTGAAATAATGTGGGAAGCACTGTGATTTGTTACCTGCATTTATTTGTGTGGAGAGAGGGCAGCTTTGCCATTACTGGTTTTGCCTTGCTAAGAGCAGTGCATTATATTTATTGTGTGCATAAGAAAATCTTTCCTGAGTTTCTGATATTTCATATTCTACAAATCAATTTGAAAGGTGATTTATAAATTTGTGAGGTGTATTATGTGTAAGCTTTATTTTTCTAGTTAAATAATTAATCAAGAACTTTGATGTTTGAGATATGTTATTAAATGTAGAGATGTTTATTGTAGTTTGTTTTGTTGTAGTTAAATATTGTTTGAAATAGATTCTGTATAGTATTATATGTGTATTGAAATATGGATTAGTGATTATGGTAGTTTGTTTTAGTGTGTGGATATGTACATTTGTCGTATACCGCATAATTTTAGGTGTTGCTTTAAATTTGGAGGAGGAGTCTGTCAAGTTTTAAGGTGTGCATGGACTTCTGTCTCAAGTATGTTTCTACTTTTATATCTATTTTCATATGTCTTATAGATTTGAAGGTGCATGATGCATAACAAAGAGGTGTTGTTGCTTTTTATGTGGTAGGCTCAAGACTGTGAGTACTAGTAGAATGGTGAAGATGCAGCACAAAAGTGTTGTGTAAAAGTTGCTGACATAAGTTGTTATTGATTAGGCTTTTTAAAAAGGTTTTTAGAGAGGTACAGTTGAAGTATGCCACATCATTTTTGATGTTTGCTTGAAATTGGAAGTTTGTTCTGTGCATTATTAAGGTTTGGATAGTGTTATGGTACAAACATATTCATGTATGGTTTTAGTAATATGGTGAGACTTTTACTAAAGATATGTGAAGGGTTCCTACTTTGTATTTGGGTAGGTGTAATATTATAAGTAGTTGTAGACTGGTTAAGCAGTAGGCTGAAAGTGAGGTTTGAGATGTTTGTAGAGATGTTATTTATTAGAGTAATTTCTATGATGTGAGGAAAGTTATATTTCATATATACTGCATCATTTTTAGTGTCTGTTTGAAAATTGAAGTGTACTCTGTGAAGTTTTGAGCTGTGCATGGTGTTGTGTCTGAGATATGTGTCTAGTTGCTCATGCACTTATAAAATCACCCAGGCACTACCTTGGCACTCCTGTAATCACTCAGGCAATACCTTACTATACTTCTGTAATCACCCAGGCCGAACTCATATATTTTTAAAGTCACCCACTCACTTTTTATGTATTCCAGTAATGTCCCAGATATTACCCCTGCAGTCATGCAATCACCCAGGCACTAGTTATGTACTACCCCTACAGTCATGCTCATGCAGGATGTACTTATGCAGTCATGTAATAACCCACACACTACCCTTGCAGTCATGGAATCACCCAGGCCCTTCTCTTTCATTCATCTATTCACCTAGGCATTACTCGATGACTCATCAATGCCTTCAGGTGGTATATATACACTTATCCAGGCACTCAATGTCTATGTCTTCACTCATGCACTTAGCCAGTCACTTTTTATCTTCTACTGCAATTACCCAGTGACTACATTTGCACTCATACAATCAGCCAAGCACTACCCATTGAGGTATGCAATCACTCAAGTAGATCTATTATATGTCTCAGTTTCTAGATTTCACTATATTCCAGAAAAATTGTATACATTTTTGTTTTAGATATCATGATGATTTGAAAACGTAAAGGCACATGTATGTGAGCCTGTAACAATATGGAGAGACTTAAAGTTGAGACATGTAATAGTCTGCTACTTTATATTTGGCTAGGCCTAACTCTCATGCAGTCATTAAAACACCCAAGTGCTCGCCATGCAGTCATCCAATGATGCAGGCACTGCATATGCAGTGCTGTAATCACTCAGGCATTACTGCTGAACTGATGCAATCATCTAGATAATATCAATGCACTCATGCACTCTTTCGATCATGTAGGTACTACTCATGCACTACAGTTGCAGTCCTTCAATCATAGACACGCTACCAGTATACTCATACAACCTCTCACACATTACCCTGCATGCACGCAATCACCCACACTGTACTCATACACTTCGTCAATATCCCAGGCATTACCTCTGCAGTTATGCAATCACCCAGGCATTACCAATGCACTCTTTCAATTACTTAGGTAGTATGCATGGACTCTGCACCTCTGTTCCTTCTCTCAGTATTTTGTTTGCATCCTTCTGCATCTGTCTCTTCTTTCTGCACTCCTTTTACATCTTTCTGCATCCCTAATGCTTCTTTGTGCACATTTGTTCCTTCTTTCTGCAGTTGTTTTGTTTCTTTCTGCACCTCTTTTGGTTCGTTCAATATTTCACTTGCCTCTTTTTGTACCCCTCTTGACTCTTTGTCTCTTGACTCTGTTGGTTCGTTTTGCACTGCTCTGGCTTCTTCCTCCTCTTCTGTTTTAAATTTCTGCATCCCTCTTGCCTTTGTCTGCAGCCCTGTTCCCTCTTTCTTCACCTCTATTGCCTCAGTCTGCCCACCGGTTCCCTCTTTGTGCACCTCTGTTGGTTCTTTCCACACTGCTCTGGCGTTTTCCTGCTCCTCTGTTCCAAATATTTGCATCCCTCTTGCCTCTTTCTGCACCCCTATTGCTTCTTTCTGCATCTCTGTTCCTTTTGTGTACTTCTCTTTGCTTTGTGTACATCTTTTGCATCTTTCTGCACTCCTCTTCTCTGTTTCTGTACCCCTCGTCCCTTATTTGGGGCTCAGGTGTAAGTCTTACCATATTCCGAAAACCATATATGCATTTGTTTGTAGCTTTTAAATAGAAGGTGTATCTTTAGTAATAGATAAGAATATTTGTATATAATTATTTCAATAATATAATTTTTTTTTTTTTAGATATTCTCCATTATTATTAACAAAGATTCAGTATGACAAGAAAAGCACAAAAGAAAAAGAACAAAGAAAACAGTACTATTTAAAGGCGAGACAACAGCAGAAATTAGATGAAGTACAACATGTGACATTGAAGAAAAAGTCTTCTGGTAAGAGAACAAAAGAATTTGTTAAAAGACTTTTAAGGACTGAAAAGAATTTTAAAAATGCAGAAAACAGAATAGTTGTAGAACCAAGAAGAATGAAATGAAAAAGGGACACATTCATGGAAAATCAGGTTATGAGAAATCAATCTATGTTGACAGAATGATGAAACAATATAAGGATAACAGGAAATTAATGTATAAAAGTAGAGTACTACAAAATGTATTGAAAGATTGCAAGAAATATAAAAGAAGATCTGCATTTTACAAGAAGAAACAACAGGTTGAAAGTATAGTCGAAAAGGCTTTTGAATTGAAAAGAAGATTGTTTATATTAATTTTGAAGAGAATGCGATAAACCAATGCATTCTATGAAGGACAAAAGGAAAAGGAAAAGACTGATTAATAGAACTAACTTTTGTAAAAAAAAAAAAAAAAATTGGCTGAATGGAAGCACACTTCTAGTTTAGAACCTTTTATTAATAAAGAGAGCAATTTTCAAAACAATACATTATTTCACGCAGTTGATACCAGTGGCCGTGCTTCTGAGGTTAATAACGGTTGTGCAATTGAAAAAGAAAAGATGGTTCCTAGAAATGAGGAAGAAGTAATAGCTGAAGAAGTTCAAGGGAGACGTTCACAAGCTACTGTGTATACATGGGATTGTAGTAGTATTTGTAGAATACGACAGAAATCTATTGATATTTTACGAAACCTCTTACAACAGTATTATAAAAAAAAGTATTAAACAAAAGATTAAGATGTTGCAAGGATTAGATCCTTGTAAAGTGAGAAAAATACTGGCTTGCAGGGTCATTCTCTGGCTTGTCTTTCTAGAAAAGTGTGTCAAAGTACTTTGCATCATTTGAGAATGTTAGCAGTACATCACTCTACAATATGGACGTTAGTAAGATGGTTGTACTATGTAAAAAGTCCTGCATTATTTTTAAGTGAAATAAACACTGCTCTTTTGCATGGTTCAGTATTGGATGCAAAAAAAGTCTGTGATGATATAGAGTTTTGTTTCTTTAGTACTGAAGAAGAGTGTAGACAAAGAGAGAGTTTGATAAGTGTAGGTGTTGAAAAAGAGGTGGAAGATAGTACTACTGAGAACTTTGTAGAAGAACTTACAAAGTTTAAAGTAATTTGTAGTAAAAAACAAAACTATGTTTGATTTGTTGTCGACGTACTCACTATAGAAATCAAACTAGGAATGTTGATGTGTATTTAAAAAGTGAAAAGGAAAACAATATTAAGTGGAAGCAATTTGGTGCTTATTCTTTGGTGGAAGGTCGTTTTGAGTTGGGTAGTGATCAACGTATTTGTAAATATTGTTACAGCAAATTAGAAGACAACAAAATGCCAGCTAGTGCTGTACATAATAACCTAGAGTTGGTAGCTATTCCTCTGGAACTGGTGGATTTAAATACATATAAATCTATTCTTATTCAGTCTGTACACCCGTTTCAGGCTATAGTTCATATGGAGCCTAAATCAGGTAAGTTGCCTCCCTCAGATTTACAAAGAGGATTACAAGGAAGAGTTGTGTATTTACCATTAGATTTAAAGAAAAATATTGAAACTATTGGTGTGGAGAGAGAGGAAACTGAGCCTGTATTTATTCTAGTTAATGGTGTTCCAACAAAGAGTCAGAACATATGGCAAGAGTGAGTAGATGTCACCAAAGTTCAAAAGGGTACGTTCTATTTCATAGAAAACAATATTTATTATAAAAATGAATATCTGGAAGAACAAGAAATATTTTTAGGAGATGATAGAGAAATTTCAACTGGCCAAATTAAAAAAGTGGCATCTCCAGAAGTGAAGACATTTATGAACATTATAGCATACATCCAAAAGAAATGATTGGAAATACTATTGAATTATTGTAAATGAAGAAAGCAAAAGGAACTCCTATGAGTGTTTGGGAAAGAAGTTTAGAAGCCTGTTGTTTTCCACAGTTCTTCCCCACCGGAAAAGGTTGTACTCAGAAGCTCCACGATTTCGACAATGTATTCCATATATATTTCATCTTCTGTTTGTCTGCACTTTCATATGCAGTGAACCACATATTAAAAACAGGAGTTCATCTTACACATGTTTCTGCAAAGGAATCCATGGACAAAGTACAACAAAGAGATGATCATTTAGAATCTCAGTTGATTAATTTGATGGTGTGTCAACGGGGTACTAATGAATATTGGTATCATTGTCACAGAGAACTTAAATGTATGTTAAGGAACTTAGGAACCCCTATGTGGTTTGTTACGCTAAGCTGTGATGAATACGCATGTGACTATTGAATTTGTACGAGAATCAAATTCAAATTTTAAAAACATTGATTTGAAGACAGCTGGAAAACTGTGTTAGTTGAATCCTGTAAATGTCTGCAGATATTTAATGATAGGTTTCAAGCTATGATGTCTTTTATCTGCAATACAAATAACCCACCTCTTGGAGAATGTATTGATTTCTTTTGGAGAAAGGAGTACCAAGCCAGAGGTGCTCCTCATATACATATGCTATTATGGATCAAGGATGTACCTAAATTTGGAACCGATTCTGATGAGACTGTTTTATCTTTCATTGAAGACTATGTTACCTGTGCTATTCCAAAAACAGAAGCAGAAAATACCTTAAGACAGCAGGTTTTACGGTTTCAAAGTCATCAATTTGGGATATATATTGTCGATGGAAATACAAGTCAAAGGAAACATTTTATAAAAAATTTGTTTTGGATTCCCACATCCAGTAATTTCCAAAGTAAGAGTCAACAGTTTTATGTCAGCAGTGAGGCATACTAGAACTCAAAAATCTCCAAAGAACACTTACAGTATAAAAAGAAATGAAGATTCAGAGTATATTACTGATTACAATCCAGTGAGTTTGACGATGTGGACTGCAAATATGGATATCCAGTATGTTGCAGATAATTCAATTGCTGTTGCTCGCTATGTTACATCATATATAACAAAATCTGAAAAAGACAGACTTGAAAGAAATGTGGGAAGAAATTTCACAAGAGAAGACTCTTAGGGCCTCATGTAGGTAAATAAATTTTACCGGTTCGTAAATACCGAGCCGTACCGAATCGGTAAATTAGAATCGGTAAGTTACATGTAGGTAAAAATTCGGTAACAGTTACCGATTCGGTAACATTCGGTAATTACGAATCGGAATACACCGAATCGGTAAATACCGAGGTGGAAGCCACCGATTCGGTAAATACCGAGGTGGAATCCACCGATTCGGTAAATACCGAGGTGGTATTTAGCGATTCGGAAAATACCGAGGATACTACCACCTACCCTTAACCAAGTAGCCAATATCACAATCATGCCATCATAGAAGGTCTCTCAGGCTTGAATAGGGGACCCCATACCTCAAAGATCAGCTCAGTGAAATCACATCACAGGAGCATCAGGAGTCTCCTCGCAGGAA
Source organism: Triturus cristatus (assembly GCF_964204655.1). Taxonomy (NCBI): domain Eukaryota; kingdom Metazoa; phylum Chordata; class Amphibia; order Caudata; family Salamandridae; genus Triturus; species Triturus cristatus. The sequence goes on from NC_140589.1 coordinate 968,863,010, forward strand.
GGCTCGCCTTCGGTCTGAACAATAGACATGATGTCTGTGATATTAAAAGCACCAACTTTCAGGTATGTGCAGCTGCGCGTGTGCCATGGCTAAATCGTGGGTCGAACAACCCAGAGTGGAAAACATGCATTGTGTAAAATTCCAGACTGTGTGTCACAGCATGTACAGACCAAGGTCGCTGCGCAGTGCTTGGGATGGGAACAACATAATGCACTCGTCTGAAGGAATTTTCGAGTCATCAGTTTATTCAAGAAAGAACATGTAAACGCAGTGTCGTGTGCAAAGACACAAATATGGCTACATAACATTCAACGCGGTCATGCCAACTGAACAATGCGTATGCAGGGAGAACTCACTACACGCCCCCTTGAGCGAAGCAATATGTAATAGGCAAGAAAAGAGGGAAAGCAGAGTTCAGTTTGGTCAGAGCAGGACAGGGCATAACCAATGCAGCGCCAAAGTCCTACAGTCCAATTAATTGCAGCATACAATTGTAAAAAACACAATGCATATATAGTAAACAACTCAAGCAGACCATCAGGAAGAGAAAAACGAGAAATAAAAGAAATGAATGTCGCGCCAGGGTGCTGTCCAGTAGCACAGGCGCAATGGACGACTATCCAGTCATTCCATGAATGTATAGGCAGCATATGTGGCCACGGCTTCCAACAGCCAATCGTTTTCAGGGCCACTAAAAGTCTCAGCCATCCAATTGAGTAAAGAAAAGGAACATACGTGTGCTCCAACCAACGGAGCCTCTAGCACAATCTGAGGGCACCCGGAATGTTCCTCCAAATAGCTCATGGACAAGAAGTCGTAGGCTGCCGCTGAGATGTCCCAATTACCCAGGATACCAAGCGCCGCTCCACACTCCATGATCCGGACACCATAACAGGACAACTCGTGAGACACTAAGGGCCGCATCAGTCGATCGAAATCCAGGCACCGGAGACAGCATGTTGGTCAAGCACAAATCCAGAGGCCATTCAAAGGGACAATCCAGGCAGTGCAATACAGGTTGTACGCAGGTGAAGTAGGAATACCTGAAGGATAATCCATAAGCCAGGCTCAAAGTCGCCAATGGCAAAGTACCATAGAAGTCAAGCATCCTATCACGAAGAAGATGCAGACGGGACAGGCGCTCGTGTGGCACAGAAGGAGCAGCCATTCCGTAGTATGAAAAGTAAAAGCAGCACACCTTCCACCAGCGCCAGATGCAGCGGAACACCTCCAAAGATGCTCGGGAACAGTGAATGTAAAATGCCGAAATTACACAAATAATAGTGTGGAAGGAGGTCACGAGACCCGAGCCCCACATGTTCACACAAATTGAGCCAGGCCGGTCGTGGACGAGGCATTGATAATACATTGGATCAAAGAGCCGAAATGCAGGGGGAGGTCAGTATTCAGAAGCGCCTGTTCCTCAGTGCGCGTAGTAGCAACGTGAAGGACAAATATTTCACGAGGGAAGTCAAAGGCACCTGTTTGTGGGACAATGGCGCTCTATTCTGCTCAACTAGTTGGACTCTGCTTTCAAGGTTGGAATCGAAGGTCAGATGGAAACATCCCGCCGCCCATGCGGGGGTGGAATAAGAACAGTATTGCAGCAGACAACTTCATGCGAGACAGTTATGTACGGGATTACCACTCACATCCCGCAGCACACATCATTTATCATATTTAAATGAATACCGTTTGCAAGCACAGTGAAAGAAGGTGTAATCACAGGCACTGGGATACCTCGTAGGACGCACGCCGAAATCGGGGATTGTACATTGCATGCGCCGTGTGCTTGCATGTGCCCATTGTCTCATGCATGAATCCTAGGAGTGAGAGTGCTAGTGCTAATATCTATAACGGCTTAGGCCTTCTCCATGTTCGCTTGGTCAATGGCTCTCAGTCTGGAGGCCGCCTCACTGTGCGACAACTTGCAGACCTCGTTGTAAATAGCATACGCGCACCTTTTGGTTCTGCCACCCACGGGACCTTTCACAATAACATTCCATTCGGTATGCACATTGATGGAGTGGGTGGACTTCCTGATCCTGTAGATGTGCTCTGTGTCAGCTGGTGGACAGAGTGGGATGTGTGTCCCATCAATGCAGCCAATGTAATGGGGGAATGAATTCCTGAAGGAACGGGACAGGCAACTCTGGGATACACCACCCACCGCAGCTGTCACCACCTGCGAAATGCCGGATGCCAGCAGATGTGGGCTGCAGAGCACCTGCACATGTGGGGGTATGGCGTGCGCCCTTCTTATTGGCTGGTCCAGGAGTGGGTGTAGGTCCCTGCTTAAGTCCATGATGGTTTCGGGGTGTAGCCTGTACCTCTCATGTATCTCTGCATCAGTCAGCTGGAATAGTGTGATGCGCTGTCTGTGGATGCGTTCCTTCCGTCGCCAAACCCTCAGTCCTGCTGCCTGTAGACGTAGGCGCATTGCAATGACGTGCATGGCTGCCAGGCTGTCCACGCTGTTGCATTTTGGGATTGCTGAGCTGCACTGCTGTTGGTTACCACCTGCTTTCAATCCGTGTTAATTACCGACTCTTATTTACCGATTTTCCTGGATTTCTTATTTACCGAGTGCTCCTACATGTCATTTTAATTATTTCCACTTCATATTTACCACTTCATGTTTACCGATTCGTTAATGATGTATTCGGTAACTATGAATCGGTATTTACCGCCTCATATTTACCGAAAAGTGGTTTTTGGACTCCTACATCTCACTTGTCTGTATACCGGTCGGTAACGGCATATTTACCGAAATTCGGACGTTACCGACCGGTATTTCGCTACCTACATGAGGCCCTTAGTAACAAATTGTACAGCTTTTGTTTGAAGATGCTTACCCATTGAGAGATTGGATCGTACAAATGTTGGGATCGGTTGACATCTGCAAGTTTATATTCAAAGTCAAGAGAGATCATTTGGGTAAGTCTAGGTCTTGCTGCAACACAAAATCGAGTATTGAAATCTGTACAAAAAAACTGAATACTTAGCATTAAATGAACCGGAAAGTACAGATATTGTTAAAACAAACATGTTGGATATGTACTATCCTAAAATAAGTCCACATCTAGAAAACATATGTCTCTATAATGTACTGCAATATCACAGCTTTAAGATAAATGTTACAGAAAATATAAATGAAGAAAAATATGCAGTAATTGGATGTGATGGATGTTTGGTAAAACATAGCAAAGGTAATCTTATTAATCACAAGAAACTTGGTTGTGATACTACAGATAAAAGAGAATTTTTCCATTTAGCACGTCTGCAACTTTATAAGCCTTGGCATACTGAAATGGAATTAGTTGGAGATTTTGAGTGCTATGAACATTCTTTTAATGCATAGAAAGATAGCATTGAATACACAGTTTTTCAAATTATCTACAAATGTTGAATGAAGAGATTGAACAAGAAAGTAGTATTGCAGCTGAAATTGTTAGAGACAGTTCTCAAGATAGTCAAAGTTCTGCTCCACTGAGTCAAAATCCACTAGGACAACGAATTCTCGAAAAACGAAGCAGCAATAGCCATGAGTGAAATAGAAACAGCAATGGAACAAGCACAACAGGATATTATGGAGTTGTGAAACATGGAAGAACAACTAAATATTGAACAGAAAGAAATATAGCAGCAAGTTACACAACAGATAGAGCATGGTTAACTTCATGAAAAAAAACTGCACATCATTTAAACCTACTCGAATGTATATCAGTGGTCAAGCTGGTATAGGAAAAGGTTTTTTAATTAAAGTTTTGACCAGTTATCTATAGAAAACCACTGAATCACATTTATTTTGTGTTGTAACCTCTCCAACTGGGTTAGCAGCACACAACATTAAAGGGATTACACTACATCATTTTCTCAGTTAAACATGAAAATAAGTTGGAATATCACAAGCTATCTGGAGAAGCTTGTTATGAAGTTTCAAGAGCACTAAAGAAAATGAAACTTCTGATAATTGATGAAGCAAGCATGGTCTCAAACGTAATGCTTGCCTTTGTACATTTAAGAATACAACAGATTTTAAAAACAGATTATGATGTTTCATTTGAAGGAAAACATGTAATTGTATTCAGCGATCTATTACAAGTTACTCCTATGAAAGGACAACCAGTTTTTATAACACTTGTTCATGAAGACACTAAAATATCTGTGGGAAGTATTGAAAAAGTGAACATTTGGACTCTTTTTGAATATAAAGAACTTATTAGGAATATGCGACAAGCAAGTGATGAGCATTATGGAAACATTCTTCAAGATATTAGAATGGGTGTCTTGACAAAAGATGGTAAAGAAGCTTTACAAAGTCAACTACTAACAAACTTGTATCCAAATGAAAATATTACACCTGAAACAATGTATAAAACACTTGGAGAAAGGAGGTCTATAGTTTGCCTAATGCCAACACTGCAAGAGTGCTCTACATTCAATCAAGAACTTTTGAAACTGGAGAAACAACCAATAGTGAAAATGGAAGCCATTGATAAAACGGAACACAAAGGAGTTACTATTCTTCTCTCAGAGAAATTACAGTCAACATTAGATTCTTTGGAAAAATCTGTATCTAGGACTGCTAGTTTGGAGAAGACTTTATATGTATGTGTAAACTGTTGAGTAATTTTATGGTGTAATTTAGATGTGGAAAAAGGTTTAGTGAATGGCACAATGGGAAAAGTTGTTGATTATGTAAATTTTCAGAACAGAGAAGGAATTGATTTTTGAGGATTAGATTCGATCAGATTGAAGAGATAAAACAGATTGGATGTTTTGCTGTTCGTTTTTTGCTTGTAAAAGATTTATATGTTCGTAGAAAACAGTTTCCTCTTTCTTTAGCATAAGCGGTGACCATTCATAAATCTCAAGGTTTAAGTGTAGACAGTGCTTTGGTAAATACTGGAAGTTCAGTGTTTAAAGAGGGTACGGCATATGTTGCCTTGTCTAGAGTAAGAACCTTATCTGGATTGTATTTGATTGATTTTGATATGAAAAAAGTTAGTGCAGATGCAAATTGCGTAAAAGAGTATGATCGGTTAAGAAGACTGTATGCTCCTAACTCAGGTGAATATCCCATATATGAAAAACTTGTTGTAAGTTCAAAACGAAAATATGACAAACATTCTAGTGAGGTTGGAAAGAAGAAAACAATTCAAGAGAATGATGAGGCTGCAAAGAAAATGAAAATGGACAATGTTGATGATATTGTAAGATATCAGTTAGAAAATAGTTCAGGTATCAACTGCTAAGCTAATGTAATTGCGAACGTCGTGTTTTTTTTCTAGAAGATTTTCATCATCAAATTATGGAAAATTGAGAAAAAAGATTCTGTTATTTGTTACATTATATTTTTGAAAAGTTGGAAACTAATAAAACTAAAATCCATACTGCTTCTGGCATATGGCATCTTTTGGATATATGTACTGGTTCTTCACAATTTACACTTAGGGGCCGATTCCGATTCAGGCCGTAAAACGTACCGACCGACATGGACCCGGAACGGAGACCGACCGACACGGACCGCCGCAGTACGACCCGTGCAGTACGATGCAACGCGTGTGAATTACAACCGACACGAACGGAATACAAGCCGTACGACCGAGCCGTAGGTAAAACAGTGATTCGCCCGGAAAATTGACGCGAGGTGCACTGACCGACATGTACCAGGAATGAACCTGACCGACACGTACCCGCGATGTCCGATCCATGCAGTACGACGCAATGCGTGTAAACCCAGATCGACTCGCACGGAGCCCAAGCCGCATGACCGACACGCACAGAAAGCAGGGACCTCAACCAATAGAGATCTCCGCGACCAATGCGTATGAAACACAGAAGAAAGTCAGCATGAACGAGCCGGAGAAGCCCGCACGAGCCAACATCAGAGTCCGTCTCGGTCAGAAGAACGTCTCCTTCATGCCTAGAAAACCCAAAGGAAAAAATACAAAAAAAGGACCAAACAACCAATGACAAAGCCAATAAATATCCCCCCCAAAAACCTGGAACAAAGACACACCCACAACTCCACCTGTATAAAGGACATCAATCACTACCATGATCTTTTGCAAATAGGAGACAACAGCCAGCAGAAAACACCATCACACAGCAACCACAGACACACTCACAACTCACCCATCACACAACTTTCACACCATTAGCACCTCACCAAAAGCAAACACACAGACAGCTAGCAAAACCAACACTAACCCACCCTCACTTGCACCCTCACACACACATCACTCACCACCACCACCCATCACCATGCCCCCAAAGAAGAATCCAAAGTTCACAGATGATGAGTTAGAAGTGCTGGTAGACGAGATCATCAGAGTAGAGCCACATTTGTTTGGTACATTGGTTCAAAAGACCCCCATGTCACAGAAAACAAAGATGTGGGCAAGGATTGTGGACAAGGTGAACGCACAAGCACCAACGTTGCGCACAAAGGACGATATCCAGAACAGGTGGTATGACATGCGCAGGAGGGTCAAGAAACTCATCGAGAAAGATCACGCCTTGAGTCAGCGCACTGGCGGTGGCCCTCCTGCCAAACCAATATACTTCAGGACCAGTGAGGAGAAGGTGCAGGTCATCCTACCACCAGAGAGCGTCCATGGTCTAGCAGACATACCAGAGCCTGGTGAGTACACAAACAACATACTCAATATTGTGCGGCAAGGGGACAGTGAAACCATGCACCGTTAGCAAAGCCACAGTAACCAATAGATAATCATCCCAAGATGTGTATGCTAGTCAGACAAACACACTACCTGCCATCTCATAGTGACTTGGAACTGTGTCATGACATGTACCAACCTACAAATAAATAGAGCAAGGCAGTGGAGCAAAGACAAATAAACACTGCCAGACAGTTTGCCACCACAAACACACTACCTCACAGTGCAGATGACTGACAGGAAGGAATATTGGGTATGCAGGTGAAGTGAGTGTATCCAAAAGCATGATGGGGTTTGTAGTCACAGATAATGCTCCCCCTAAAATTGGCCCATCAAGACCTCTCTGAACAATGCCGACATCACAGGGAGTGGAAAATGACTGACAAGATGGCTGACACTGGATCTTGCTGTGGGGAGCACTAGGCCCTGGTAGGGCTTGTGCGCCAATCAGAAGCAGGACACCACTGACTGACATCCTGAAAGACAACTTGCACGCCCTCCAATGGAAGCACGTTTCATGGTGGGATGTCTGGCCGGGTGGGAAGGAGGACTGACAGCTCTGACCATACTTACCAGCATATGGGGACACACACACCCCTCAACACAAACTCCACACAACTCACCGTGTAGAATGCATTGACTCACACCGTAGTGAAATATCAGGCAAAGATACACCATACTGGGTGCTGCTGTGTGAAGCACAGGGGCTCTCTTTGGAGATGTAGCCAAACAAACACAAGGACTTCACAGTCAGCCATCTTGCCATTGCTGTCACACCCCCTCACAGGGAAGTAGAATCAAAAGGAAGGAAGTATGGGCATGCTGGGAAGGGGGGTGTAGCCAAGAGCATGATGAGAGTTGCAGTCACAGACAATCCCCACCCACCCACATGGCCCATCAAGCTCACACAGAACCATGCTCGCCTCACAGGGAGTGGGAATGGACTGACAAGATGTCTGACACTGGGCTCTGTTGTTAGGAGCACAAGGCCCTGCTGGGAACTGGGCACCAACAAACACCAGGTCTGCACAGTCAGCCATCTTGCCATTGCTGTCACACACCCTCACAGGGAAGCAGAGTCAAAAGGAAGGAAGTATGGGCATTCTGGGAAGGGGGTGTAGCCAAGAGCATGGTGGGAGTTGCAGCCACAGGCATTCCCCACCCACCCACATGGCCCAGCAAGCTCACACTGAACCATGCTCGCCTCACAGGGAGTGGGAATGGACTGACAAGATGTCTGACACTGGACTCTGTTGTGGGGAGCACAAGGCCATGCAGGGAACTGGGCACCTACAAACACCAGGACTGCACAGTCAGCCATCTTGCCATTACTGTCACACCCCCTCACAGGGAAGCAGAGTCAAAAGGAAGGAGGTATGGGCATGCTGGGAAGGGGGTTTAGCCAAGAGCATGATGGGAGTTGCAGTCACAGACATTCCCCATCCTCCCACATGGCCCAGCAAGCTCACACGGAACCATGCTTGCCTCACAGGGAGTGGGAATGGACTGACAAAATGTCTGACACTGGGCCTGAGAAATGATGTGGCTGACAATCACACATATGCACTGGCCAAACAAAACACAGTCGCACACACAGCCATTGCAACCATATGTTCAAACTCATTGTCTGGGGATGCAGTGTCCATGGGTGCCCCCTGGCCAGGCTGGGGAGGTGTGTCTTGCAGATGACAAGTGTGGAGAGCCATATGTGGTACATTGCACAAAACACACAGGAACTCACATATACATCATTGACAGGGGACATCTGACAGTGAATGGAATGGACACACCAGTATAGCCGACACCATAGCATGGTCTTATTCACACTCGGTGCTGTTGTGATCTGCATTCCACTCCTACATCGTGCTGAAACATATGCATCCTTCACACAACACACCACTCACTGACATAGACACTGTAGACACAAGGTCTAACCTGGACTGCATTGGAGGAGACATACTACTCACAGCAGCCAAACTGCAACAAACACACCACTGGCCCTCACTGTCATGAGCATTGAAAAGCCAGAGTGCGACCTTGCCCAATCCATGTCACCATGGAGAACATTGACAAGTCAAATCACATATGCACGTACAAAACTCAGCACCAGACTCATTAACGATGGTGACCTCATCACTTGTATGAAATGAGATGGGAACTAGGAACACTGTAAAAAACACTTCCTCCAAAGAGATCACAGGCATACCGGACTGTGACCATGTCGTACCAATACACCAATGTGGCACACAAAGACTAGCAAAATCTATTACCACACATGCCCCAATCTTACAACATATCCTCAGTGGAATAGCACCTATGTCCTTGTTAAAGCTCACATGTGTACAGGGATGACACACCTGTGTCAGCAATGTGATGCCCCTTGAGTAGTAATGGTCATGTACAGACAAATCTATACATTAGCTAGGCATGCACACACTTCGACATGCACATTGAAATGTTTCATTTTGGCTGGGCAATGTGCAACAACAATATCAATCTCTGTCCATGACAACCCTGGACAAAGCAGTGTACAGGCAGGCATCCAGACGTACAGTAGAAAATGTCATGTATGTGAACCATTGATGCCTGTAGAAACCTAACTTACATTGTGTGTCTCTTCCAAACACAGGTGGTGCTGAGGACAAAGCACCAAATGAAGAGGAGTCCCTGTCCCAGACTCTGGTGGACCCTCAGCTCTCTGGTGTGGATCCGTCTCTGTACTCTTCGGATGACGACGAACAACCTGGCACCTCCGGTGTGAGTCATCATGCAGCACCAGCAGCACCAACATCTGCACCCCCTGTACCCATGCCTCCAGCATCTGGAAACAGACAGGGCACCCCCGCCAACACGGACAGACCAAGGCCACAGAACATCCGTGTGGATAGGGATGCTGGGAGGGGAGGGAGGCAGAGGGCGCGCCTTGCAGAGGGGTCTGGACTGCATGATGACCCCCAACTGGCACACACCATAGATGCATACCAGGATAGCACCGGAGGATTTGGCCAGGTAGTGGGGATCCTCAAGGATATTCAACAGGAGCAGGCTGCCCACCATGCCCGCATGGAGGCAAAGTGGGATGCACTTACTGCGGTGCATCGGGACATACTCCTATGCCTCCGCCAGATCAGCACAAACATGTCCACACCTCCCTTTGTGGCCACTACATCTGTTGCCACACCATCTGCCAGTGCCACAGGGAGGGAGGATGACTCTGGCGGAGAGTCCCCTGCACCGCAGACGCCTGCACCTGAGGATCCCCCCCCAAGAAGAAGAGGGGTCATCTGAAGAAGGACAAGTGAGACGCAGATGTCCCTGCACATCCCCCAGGGCATCTAAACCTGTTCTGGACAATGTTCTTTGTGCGCAACCCGTTCACCTTGTCGTATCTGACACAACTCGCCTACATGACATGGAGGGTTCATTTTGGTCCAATGTAGCAGATGACTGTGGACTTTACTCTGGACATTTCAGCTACCAACTCTTCCAACTCTACTGTGAACTATGGTTTCAAAACCCAATGTACAGTGCCCACCATCCTATGCACTATCCTCACACATGTTTGTAAATAAACTCACCAGTACACCATACTTGCCCCTGTTGTGATTCCAACTTGTCATGTGTCATGGAGATGTTGAGCTGCTAAACAACACAGTGCATGCCAAATACTACAACAATGTGACCACCGTTATGTGAGTCATGGTGATGTGAACATGTGATGGAGACACACCACTATGGCACCACAACACATACTCACCATGTCCATGTAACTCATTCCACACAATGATGTTGACCTGAAATACATTGGTATGCACAGACACAACCCCTATCCACAGTCAGTGGTAACAAGTCCACAGATGAGGTAAGCAAATGTCAGTCAGATGTGGGAAGACAGACAACGCACCTAACAAAGCATAGCACAGGTTCATTACACATCAGCAACATGTTTATTCCACAATAGTTGCAAGGTAATTGTATGTTACAGTGGACACACAGTCACAAAGTGTCGGAGAATTGAAGTCCAGGGGTGTGTGGCACATCACTTGATGGGAATTGACAACTCCCACACTGGTGTTGGATTCTGGGTGTTGGGGGTCAGTGTTGACCAAACAACAGGCAAAGTACCCTGGGAAGGACAGACACACGACACAGTCAAAAGCACAGCAGAACAGGAGAGAAATGCAATACACATGCACAAAACATGTCACAATAAACCTACACAGAAACAAGTTAGCAGTTCTACACTATTGTGGAGTACAGACCACCTGAATGGACACATCACTGCACACATCCAGTCAAGTGGCACACAGACACACTCAATTAGCAACAGAGTAGCCACAACACATTTCAGGCTAACTCCACACATTGCCATAACAACCCAGTAAACTCACACTCAGGTGAAGAAGTTGTTGATGAGCTGTGTGCGGACGTCCCCCTCATCATCATCATCACTGTCATCGTGTCCCAGGCCTGGATCCTCCACAGGTGGCGGAGGTAGGTCATTGTCATCCTGGATGAGAGGCAACTTCTTCCACACTGCCATGTTGTGTAGCATGCAGCATACAAGGATAATTTTGCACACCTTTGCAGGTTCATATGGGAGGACCCCTCTGGTCTTGTCCAGGCAGCGGAAGCGGCTTTTCAGGAGACCAAAGGTCCGCTCAATCACCCTCCTTCTCCGACCATGTGCCTCATTGTAACGCATCTCGGCTGGTGTCACAGGGTTCCTGAGGGGTGTCAGCAACCATGGCATGTTGGAGTATCCGGAGTCACCTACACATAAACAATTGAACAATTAGCAGAGTTTTGAAGGAGGGTGGAATACAACATTGCCAAACACACACAATGGTAAACAGTCAGTACACACCGACAAGCCTGGCACGCTGGTCTGGCATCTGTGACATCAGCATTGCAATGTGACTACTCATCATGATGTAGGCATTGTGCGCAGGACCGGGGAAATGTGCACACACATGTGTGATACACGTCTGCAAGCCATACCACCAGAGCATTGATGGAGTGGAAATGTTTCCTGTTCCGGTATGCCTGCTCATGTGCCTGTGGTGGTATCAGGGCCACATGTGTATCATCAATAGATCCGATGACGTTCGGCATCCTCCCCAGTGTATAAAAGGCATCCTTTATTTCAGTGAGTTGACCTGGGCTAGGAAACTTGATGTACAGGTCAAGGAAATGCAACATCACCTTCAAGACATCGCGTAGCACACGATTAAACATAGTTTGCGACATACCACCAGCAGTAGCCACAGTGTACTGGAAGGTACCAGTAGCAAAGAACTGCAGGGCTGCCATCACCTTCACCTCTGGGGTCAGTGCTGTAGGATATGTCCAGCCAGGTAGCAGATGTGGCGCCAACTGCTCCTCCAACTCCTCAATCAGTGGCCTGGTGAAGCGGTACGGTCAGATGCAGTCACGTTCCTGCATGGTTTCAAGGTCTCGGAACAGTCTATGGACAGCTGGTGCCCTGCAGAACAGAGATGCACAAAGGAAGATTGTCAGTTCATCCACCCATGTGACTATGACCAAGCAAAATATCACATGATACATCATGACAATACACAATCTACTGAGGTGTGTGCTGATGGGCATGGAAACATATGTCACCTACATGGCCATCACCTCACATCTCAAGTCCACATGTCCACTTAAGTCCCATGTAGTGCAATGGCCAATCATTGGGCTGTGTCACCCTACCTATGTACTGCTGTGACGTTACAACCACACACCACAGTGACTAGTGAGGCCTGATGTCTCCCAGGCATCACAGAACTTTGCCATGCAGATACCCAGGGTTCTGTATTGCCACATGGACACTGGCATGACATGGCGTATCATGTACACGCCACAAGGCAACCGTGAGTCCCACAGGTAGTGGCCACTGTTGTCTCTGCAGGCCCTACATGTATGTCTCGTAGACACACACACAACATCAAAGTTGATGCACAAACGACATGGATGTGGAGACTGTCTCCCATTGGGCACATTTGATCAGCCCCATCTGAGACAGGGAAGGCATGGCTTGGCAGTTCGGGCTGGACTGTTCCCATGAGGCACAGGGTCAGGCTGATTTGCATATGGCCATGTCTGAACTGGGGTGGCAGAGTGGGCTAAAGAACGGTGATGGATCAAACCCAGATCTGTTGACTGGGTGTGAGTGTTTGATTGGTTCTGATGCTCCGTCCATCACCACCCCCTTTTGTACCGCTTTGTTCGCCATCAGTTGGCAGGGTATGCTCAGACGTGAGTCCCTTGCTCACTTTGCCACTGGATTCAAGCAAGCCTGGCTGAAGACGGCTGAAATGCCAGAAACCGGTCCTAGGAAGCTTGTTTCCGGTCCAGGGAAGGCATGGCTTGGCAGTTCGGGCTGGACTGTTCCCATGAGGCACAGGGTCAGGCTGATTTGCATATGGCCATGTCTGAACTGGGGTGGCAGAGTGGGCTAAAGAACGGTGATGGATCAAACCCAGATCTGTTGACTGGGTGTGAGTGTTTGATTGGTTCTGATGCTCCGTCCATCACCACCCCCTTTTGTACCGCTTTGTTCACCATCAGTTGGCAGGGTATGCTCAGACGTGAGTCCCTTGCTCACTTTGCCACTGGATTCAAGCAAGCCTGGCTGAAGACGGCTGAAATGCCAGAAACCGGTCCTAGGAAGCTTGTTTCCGGTCCAGGGAAGGCATGGCTTGGCAGTTCGGGCTGGACTGTTCCCATGAGGCACAGGGTCAGGCTGATTTGCATATGGCCATGTCTGAACTGGGGTGGCAGAGTGGGCTAAAGAACGGTGGTGGATCAAACCCAGATCTGTTGACTGGGTGTGAGTGTTTGATTGGTTCTGATGCTCCGTCCATCACCACCCCATTTTGTACCGCTTTGTTCGCCATCAGGTGGCAGGGTATGCTCAGACGTGAGTCCCTTGCTCACTTTGCCACTGGATTCAAGCAAGCCTGGCTGAAGATGGCTGAAATGCCAGAAACCGGTCCTAGGAAGCTTGTTTCCGGTCCAGGGAAGGCATGGCTTGGCAGTTCGGGCTGGACTGTTCCCATGAGGCACAGGGTCAGGCTGATTTGCATATGGCCATGTCTGAACTGGGGTGGCAGAGTGGGCTAAAGAACGGTGATGGATCAAACCCAGATCTGTTGACTGGGTGTGAGTGTTTGATTGGTTCTGATGCTCCGTCCATCACCACCCCCTTTTGTACCCCATCTGAGACACAACATGCACACAGACTGTGGGTTTACATCACAATTGTGGCTACAGGTCTCACTGTGACGTACATGCCATCACCCCCAGAACTCAGGATGTATGTGACATGTCCTAAACATATCCAACATGAAACTGTGTCCATGACTCATGCCCATAACTGTACAGTTGCACATCACATTGGTAATGTGAACAACACACAAAGGATTCTGTCCCCATGAACATGTGCACAGCCTGGGAGTGTCTGCACAAAAGTGCCACACAACAAACCAAATGTTGCCCCCCCAAACACACAGGGAATGCAGCCTTACATGCCATGGGACACTGTGTGGCCAATGCTGTAGTGTGGTAGGTGTGCACCTGAGTCCCTGGCAAGTAATTGTGTGTTGAAGCCGTCAAATAGTCACATCAATGAGGCCTGCCGCTGGTGACTATACGTACGCATTGCACAGTTCAGGACCGAGCCATGCGTACGCGTAGCCATTGACATCAATGAGGTCCGACGCGGGTGACTATGCGTATGCATTGCACAGTTCAGGACCGAGCTGTGCGTACTCTTAGCCATTTACTGCAATGAGGTCCGACGCGGGTGACTATGTGTATGCATTGCACAGTTCAGGGCCGAGCCATGCGTATGCTTAGCCATTGACTTCAATGAGGTCCGACGTGGGTGACTATCATGCGTACACGTCGGGCAGGCATGGTCCGAGACCGGCGTACGCCTTGGCCATTGAATCGTATGGAGACGGGTGCATGTGTATTTTCAAAATACGCATTGTACCGTCAGTTGACCGAGCCAGGCGCACCCATTGGCTCTGGACTGTCATGGAGACGGATGCAGATTCAAAACTTGTACGAGTCGTGCGCGGGAAATTCAGTTGTATGCCTACAACAATGTTGCAAATACTAGGGTTTTATGAAGGTGATGATTTGAACGATGCTGGAGACGTGTACGAGTCGTACATTTCCATGGATTGGCCAGATTCATAGAATGCAACCGTGTTGGACCTATCACGTGGGACACATGGCACAGAGTCTGCCTCTGCAGCACAGATATAAGGCTGGCTGGCCCCCTGGGAGCTCACTTGCCTGCACTACATGCTACTGGACCACATCCCTGCTATCACTGCCGCTGTCTCTGCATCCTCTGGCTACTGCTGTGGCACGTACTCTGGAGAGGGTCCCACCCTTCACTGAGGAGGAGAACCAGGCCGTGCTGGATGGGCCCCTTCCACAGTACAGCAAGCTGTATGGGAAACTAGGGGAGCAGGTGAGTGTGCAGTCCCCTGCCTTCCTAATTGTGCATGTAGTTTGACTAGCAGTACTAGCAGTGTGTACACCAGTGACAAGCATACTCACTGAGTGCTTTCATCCCCCAAAGTGTGTAGGTACAGGTAATGAACAGGTGTTCTGCAGCTAAAGTGCATTTGTGCAAGCTTCAACTTTCCAGGCATTGTTAACATGTCAGACATGCAGAGCATTTGCCCTTTTCCATGGGTGCACTACCTGTGTAACTCATTTTCCTTTGTGATGATGACATGTATATCCAACTGTGTGCAGCACAGATATGGGGCATGTGTGTTAATGGACTTTTAACTTTGTCATCCTCACAAGTTGATGCCCACCAGAAGCAGGAGATATGGCTGACCATCGCCCGGGCAGTTCGATCGGTGGGGGTCTACAAGCGCCAGATCCGCAACTGCCATTAGAGGTGGCAGGACCTTTGGGGCTGGACCCGGAGGATCGCAAGAGTCCAGCTGAATCTGTCGCCTCCTCGCAGGAGGGGCGGACACCGGACCCTGACCCCCCACATGCACAGGATCCTGGTGGTGGTCTTCCCGGACCTGGATGGGCAGATGAAGGCCAAACAGCAGCAAGGAGGGGGTATGTTCTTGCATAATCTGTGTACTATGTCTGACATGCTAATTGCAGTCTTTTGGCCTGTTCACACTTCCACATTATATAGGTCTTGTAGTCCAATACTCATGTCCCTCAATTGTGTGATGCACCCTCCTCATCTGATCCACAGGTGGGGACCCTACAGTCTGTTGCTTGTGTCACTAGGGCACTGTGTCCCTGCAGTCAGCTATGCTTCAGCATCCGGACAGCATCTGTTACCGTGACTCTGTTGTGTGGTTCATGGGTGGGTAAATTGTTTACACAATGCCAGAGATCTGACATGTGATCTGTATGTGCCCATGATATGTGTTACAATTGCTGGTCTGACTCGCCACATTTGGCTGGGGTATTTCAAACAAACACATGCAGCAGGGCACTCCAATTTGTGCGCCTCAGGAGTATATATATATATCAAGTGTGTCACACTTGCTTAGCCACCTGACTACTGTCCAGGGCTAAACACTGTTTCACGTAGACCTGGGCAGTCATTAGGCCTGGGCAAAAAGTTCGTTCCGTTCGCGGAAATTGCGATAATTTCACATTTTCGCGTTCCGCGAAAAGCGCGAAAATGTCAAAATTTCCACATTCCGCAGCTTAGCGATAATTTGGTTCATGCTCGCGCTGTACAATAATACATTCTCGCGTGCACGCGATCGCCTTACCTGAATCCCTGCGTTCGCCGACAAGTTTTCTTGATCCGGTCGCGTTCTCCATGAGATGTTGTATTGTTTTTAGCCATTTGCGCTGTCTCGCGACAGTTCGCGCCCGCAGTGACGTCATGCGTCGCGCGATCACGTCTTTCTTCTCGCGATCATGCACCGCGAGACAACTGAAAACAAGATGGCCGTGCCCGCGAGCAACCACATGGGTAAGTTGGCGAGCCGCAACCATGCAGAAAATCTCGCGAACATGCGGGAAAAAACTTCCGCATCTTCGCGATATTTCCGCGTGTTTGCGATAATTTTTAACAATTTCGCGATAATTTGCAAAAGTGGATTTCGCAAATTCCGCCCACCCCTAGCAGTCATGCCTACTCAAGGGCATTTAGAAACACTCTGTAATCCCACTCCTGTGTATCAACTTACAGGTTGTGCTTAGTGACATGTGCCTTCAGGTGTCTGCCTCTGTGCCATTGTGGTGTGGCTTCCTTTTCCGTACAACTATGGTGTTCATGAGTTTGAGGGTCAGCAGGACATCTGAGATGTGACTATGATACACAAGACCTGTGTGACATATAGGTGTGTGATCACTTGACAGTGCACAATGATGTATGCAACTGTGCACTTCAGGCAGCTGTGTTACATGCACTGCAGACTGTGATGTGCTAATTCTGTATGATGTGGGGTCTTCTGGGTCTGGGATATGTTGTTTGCAGGGGATGGGCAAGTGCACTTGTCAGCTGCAGAGTTTGCTTTACCCATGAGCTATGATTGTGACACAGTGCATACTGTTGTTGTCTGGATGCCCTGCCCCTGTGACAGGAGACAGTGTTGACTGACTTTCCAGGCATGCCAGTGCCATGGCATTTAACTTTCTACGAGTGATCCTGCATTGTGTTCAAATGTGCTCCATGCACCCCATTGTGGCATTAACCATCAGGACAGGAGAACATCATAGTGTGTGTTACTGGCATGCATCACAAGCATGTGAAATGAGACTCTGCCCATCCCTTTATCCTGACAGCTGTACTGAGTCAGTGGCAAGAGATGTGATGTGTGTATAGTGACATACTCCTACATGTTCACTTACATGTCTAACAAATGTGTAGGTGGTGCATGTTGGCACATTGGGGTATTAGCATCCAACATGCAACAGATATATGGGTGCAAGTCCAGGAGCGATATGAATGCCTTGGTTGATAGTGAGACTGACAATTGACTTATTCTAAACAGTGTGAGCACTTGGAGCAGTGTTCACCTGATGATGCCAGGGCTTGCCCTGTGATGTGATGTACTCACTGTGGTGTGTGCAGTCAGTGCAGGTGACTGATGTTGTTCCCTTTTTTCCTAATTCTATCCAGATACATCCACGGCCACAGGAGGGGACAGCTCCACGGACCAGGAGGAGCCACAGAGCCTGACTGGGACAGAAGGCGAGGAGTCGGAGGGCCCCAGTGGCATGGAGGGCGAGTGGAGCCACACCGAGGAGTCCTCAGCAACATTCGCCCCAACTGAGGGCCACTGCAGCTCGGAGGATGACTCCCTTGTGGAGGCAGGTGTCAGCAGCCACCAAACCCCAGCTAGTGAGGCTGTCCCCGCCACCACCCCCACCACCACCATCACCACCCTCCCATCGGGTCTCATCCCAGAGGTCCGTGGAGGCTCCTGTGTTTGGTAGCATGTCTCCTTTGTGCCAGGCACCGCACCCCCTGCCCCTGTGTCCCCTGCTGCCCTGAGTGAGGAGTCTGTGGACTTGCTTCGACAGATCCATGTAGGGCAGACATCAATGTTGAGTGTCCTCCATGCACACACCAGTCTGTTGACACAACTGGTGTCGTTCATGGAGAGCATTTCATCGGGCATGTCTGCCCTACAGAGGACCAATCAGTCCATGGCCTCCTCCCTGATGGCAGCAGTATCCCTCCTCCAATAGTCCCGCAACCCTGCACCACACACGATTCCTAGCACCCTACCTGTCCCAAGCACACACACACCTGCACATTCTCAGAAACCCACAGACACGGGCAGCACACAAACACCCAAACTAAGCTAGACATGCGCAGGGGACTGATACCATACTCACAGGGGATGGTTTGCAGACACACACACAGTCATCCACAAACACTCCGCAGTCCTCCGATACCTCTCCCTCCCAGCACCCTTCCCTTGCCTCACCTACAACCCCATCTCCACAGAAGGTCTTCCTCTGTAACCTTGGCCTCTTCCCCACCGACACAGCAGATCCATCTTACAAGGGGAAGAGGAAGTCCCCACACACAGAGGGGAGTGCCCCACATACCAGGACACCCTCCCCCAGGCACAGTCAGTATGAGGCCCCCCTCTGTACTGCGGACCTCACCTGAACCCCATTCTGCTCCCATTGAGTTAGGCACTGCAGTGGAGTCCACAACCACCCCGTCTGACTTGGGCACTGCAGTGGGGACCCAGTCCACTCCATCTGACCTGCCCACTGCAGCTGTGCCGGCACACACCCCATCTGACTTGTGCCCCACAGTTGTGACTGCACCCATTACTTCAGTCAGCTCCACTGCAGTTGCCAGTGACTCTCCTGCATCCACCACCCCTTCACTGCCTGCTTCTGCTGCGCCCTGATCCTGTCTCTGCGATGCCTGGCCTGCCCCCATGTATACCCCTCCAAGGGGATGTCCTCTGTTCTTACCAGTGCAGGCAAGCAACGTGTGACAGTTGTCACTCAAGTTAACTTTTTTTCATTTGGATATGGACTGGCCATTGGCCTTTGTTTTGAAAGGACTTTGCAATTTAAAATTGCTGAATAAAGCTTTTTTCTTTATCCTTGTGAATTTGATTTAGTTGTACATTATGTTGATGATGTGTAGCATGACCTTGCAGTTGTAATGCTGGATTTCAAATGTTGAATACTGAGGTGTTGATGTGAGGTACTCCATGTGGTCCATGAGATATGTATCCTATTCTGGTCGTTATCCATATCATCCTTTGCAGCTAAATCGGTGTGTCATGATTAACAATTTGTGGACATCTCTGTAAACATTTCATTTGCATGGTCACATCTGTGGCTTGCACACATGCACATATGATGTGCTTCCCATTGTCCAATTTGTCTATTTCCCTGACTGGGCGCATCTCCACTGGACATGTAAGTGTGGGCATCATTGGTGTAGGAGCAACTGGGTCCTCTGTGCAACTTGCTGGACATATGTATTGAGTATGTGCAGATAACTTAAGGGAGACTCCCATATCCAGTCTGTTGTGACCAGAGCCTTCATTGTGTGGTAACTGATGGCTGACTAACCAAGTGTTCTGCTGACATGACTGAGACCTGCTGGGACTATGTTTGGCACAGCTGAGCTTCCACAGGAGGTGAGTCCCCGCAAGTGAGTGTGTTGTTCCGTGACATTGCCTGGGCCCATGTTGTGTGTTGTGTGGGCATGTGTGTGTGTGTGTCCACATCCCTTTTCATACACAGGCAGTGTTCCCTTGATATGTTCCTGTTGTTGATGCTTGGTGAGTGGTACTGTGTTCATCCCACAACTTTGCCATGGGCTACCAGATGTGTGGGTGCATGACACACTACTGTTAATTGGTGTTTCATCATTGGGATTTGTCTGTTGAGTGGTGATGATGTGGTCAGACGTTGATGGGACATAGTCAGGGGTCCCCAAGGCACTTGTTTGTTCGCAATATCATGTAGTTGTCCCTAGGTGGTACCTTTCAGTGATTTAGACATGTGTATGTGTGTGTGACTGATCCCACTTGTCCGGTTCAGGGTTGCAATGTTTGCAGGGGTCAGCATGTGTGCCTTGTGGTTATCCTTGGCTTCTGCATTGTCCTGGGACTGTGGCAGGCATTTGGAAGGTTACGTGAGCTTTGACATCATGGCCATGTACTGCATACTGTGCAGTATGTCTGTCATTCACCAGGGTTGTGAACTGTCCTTGTGTGATGAGTCTGTGCACCTTAGTTCCTCCCAACATTACTGTGTTTGTCATGGGTGCATGTGCAATGTCACCTGTCCATGTGGGCTTCACAGATGCACATTGGTGCAGTTCAGGCTGTGTGGTGTTGAGGGTGGACTGATGTAAATGTTTGAATGGATGGGCCCCTAGCTCCCGTTTGTCCATGGATGACGGGCCATGCTGAGTGATTTGAGTTTGTGTAGGTGTGATGTACGTTTGTGGCACAGGACACATGTCTGGGTTTCACAGTTTGTATGACATCTACCTTTTTCAGCACAGTGGACGTGTCATGCATGCTTGTGTCACCCCAATGTCTGGTCCCTGGGGGTAGTGCTGTTGTGTGTCAGTCTCTTGCTGTGTTAGTTGCTGTTCATTCCAGCTTGTGTCACAGGTGTCTGTTGTTCTCCCTCTCATCTCACAGTGCCTGATTGCCCACTAAGGGGGGACCATTGATGGTTTACTTTTGTATGGTACTGTGTCCACATCTGTCTCACTGTGGTTCAGCCCCCCTCATGTGTTGTGTAGTTGCCTGGGGATACTGAGAAACACACACACACATGTTGTGTCAGATGTGCGTTGTGAGGTTTCCTGTTTGTGTTTGTGTATCTGCACCAGTGCATTGGTATTGCTGTTGTGGGCCATTGTCTGGATGTTGTTTTTGTGATTTACCTTGCTGTCCCTGTGAGTCATATCACATCATTTTGCACATTTATCCTGGTTGTTAGGTCCCATTGCTGGCATGGAATGGGAGTTTGTGACCTGACACCTACAGTCTACACAGGTTGTTTTGATTTGTGTGTCTATTTTTTCGAAATGTGTGTATGCTTTGTGATGGTCACTTCTGCTTTTGTGTCATTGTACACTGTATGCATTGTCAGCCCCCATGGGTGGTGCTTGTCTGCACATGGCTGAGAGTATGTTAGGTTTTCACAGCACTGTTAGCCTCACCACATCTCTGTGGGTATGGGACACAACCACTACTTTGCCCCAAAAGTGTTTCATGTGTTGGGACCAGAAATCATACATGCTGTTTGGCATTTGCAGCTTTGACCATGATGACACTTACCTTTTGGTCACTGTGATGAGGGGGGTTTTCGACCACATCACCACAATGCTCAACATTTGCTGCTGTTTGGAACCACACACTTAACTTGTGTTCAACACAGTGAGGGGGTGTTATTTTTACATTGACACAGTGCTAGTGATACTTGCCTTGTGTAGGCCACACTCAGTTTTTGGTCACACATGTGATGGTAGTTACATTGTATGTTCGAAGTCATAATCACTGTTGTGGGCATTTGTCACAGACTACATACTGTTGTCATGATGTTAGGGGGGATGTATTTTGCTGACATACCTAATGTTGGTGTATGATGGATGTATGGCGCATCACCCATCCTATGAGTGGGGGTGGCAGTAATGATGGGCAACATAAGCCCTATGGGTGAGGGTGGCAGTAGTGATGGGCAACATAAGCCCTTTGGGTGGGGGTGGCAGGAGTGATGGGCAACAGGTCCCCTATGGGTAGGGGTGGCAGTAGTGATGGGCAACATAGGGCCTATGAGTGGGGGTGGTAATGGTGCTGGCCATGCAACCCCTATGGTGGCCTGTTGCTAGTGTTTACATCAAAGTATACTGTGCTCACCTTTTCTTTGAAAAGTTTTTTGTAGTTGAATCTCCTTATTCTATTGAGCGTGCAACCCCAATCCGTGATCCGCCCTTACATGGTCTGTATTATGACTTAAACATTCGGTCCGTGAATAACGTTCCGTATACGGGCGCACAGCGTTGTTTGCCTTGTAATTCTGAATCGCGTATTTCAAAAGATTAATCCATGTACTCAAACGTTGTAATGAATTGATTTATTTCCAATGATAAAACACATGTGAGACAATATATTTTAAAACTGCTTCTCATGCCTCAGATATGCTCACCCAAGCCTTTTTCTGGGCACGTCGAAAAACATAAAACATCTTCAGAAGGGAATCTTATGGTACCCAATGCATTTCGAGCTACTGTAAAGCTCTTCTTCAGGGGTTTCACTATAAATAAAGAACATATGTCAATGAATTGCTGACTAGAAGATGTTTAAACAAGCACTGAGCGTTCAAATTAAACAAACATTCAATATTTCAAATCCATGCCCTAAATTGCAACTAGCCCTTAAGCAGCGTTTTCCTTCTATAACCGTAACCCTGAGTGTTCAAGAATATCCTGTGGATCCCCTGAGTGACATCCTACATGTTACCACCTCTACTCTTCCAGCTCATGATACCAACCTTCTGAGTAATCAACCCGCTCAACTTGTGTTTTAAATACCAAAACCCAAAAGTGCGCGACTTCCTATACTCGTACCTTTGTATTCCTTTGTGTGCATACACCAGCCTGCTCTCGCTTTAATTACGGCACCTGACCTTTCTGATCTTGCTTGGCTTTTAAACCATGTACCTTAACACCTCCTCTAACAATCAGCCAAATATGAAACACCAACCCTCTGTCAGTCAACCTGAAGACTACCCGCCCCATAATGCTGTATTCCCAACCTCGTTCCTGCTCGAGAATCATAACCAATGACGACTGATCCCTCCGTTCTCGACTGACCGATACCCCTGGATATTCACAAAGTTACCCCACCCCCCCATCTAATGTTAAACAATTCACTGCTCACAATGTTTAAGCATATCAATACGGACTACGATCAAACAAAATATATACATGTGCATCAATTTCATAAAACATGAATGCTGCTTGTGCTTATTCATAGTTAAATATATAGCTTGCTTATTACGACAAAGTTCTTTCTCATACTGAAGTGTACATCTCACATGTGTACTTAGATCGTCATTCATCTGTATTTTTCCGATGCTCTCAGGGTGCAACACGTAATGTGGGCAGAGTCCAAACAAAGTTTACATCAAAGTATACTGTGCACACCTTTTCTTTGAAAAGTTTTTTGTAGTTGAATCTCCTTATTCTATTGAGCGTGCAACCCGATTCCGTGATCCGCCCTTGCACGGTCTGCATTACGACTTAAACATTCGGTCTGTGAATAACGTTCCGTATACGGGCGCACAGCGTTGTTTGCCTTGTAATTCTGAATCGCGTATTTCAAAAGATCAATCCATGTTCTCAAACGTTGTAATGAATTGATTTATTTCCAATGATAAAACACATGTGAGACAATATGTTTTAAAACTGCTTCTCATGCCTCAGATATGCTCATCCAAGCCTTTTTCTGGGCATGTCGAAAAACATAAAACATCTTCAGAAGTGAATCTTATGGTACCCAATGCATTTCGAACTACTGTAAAGCTCTTCTTCAGGGGTTTCACTATAAATAAAGAACATATGTCAATGAATTGCTAACTAGAAGATGTTTAAACAAGCACTGAGCGTTCAAATTAAACAAACATTCAATATTTCAAATCCATGCCCTAAATTGCAACTAGCCCTTAAGCAGCGTTTTCCCTCTATAACCGTAACCCTGAGTGTTCAAGAATATCCTGTGGATCCCCTGAGTGACATCCTACATGTTACCACCTCTACTCTTCCAGCTCATGATACCAACCCTCTGAGTAATCAACCCGCTCAACTTGTGTTTTAAATACCAAAACCCAAAAGTGCGCGACTTCCTATACTCGTACCTTCGTATTCCTTTGTGTGCATACACCAGCCTGCTCTCGCTTTAATTACGGCACCTGACCTTTCTGATCTTGCTTTGCTTTTAAACCATGTACCTTAACACCTCCTCTAAAAATCAGCCAATCATGAAACACCAACCCTCTGTCAGTCAACCTGAAGACTACCCGCCCCATAATGCTGTATTCCCAACCTCGTTCCTGCTCGAGAATCACAACCAATGACGACTGATCCCTCCGTTCTCGACTGACCGATACCCCTGGATATTCACAAAGTTACCCCTGAGAGCATCGGAAAAATACAGATGAATGACGATCTAAGGACACATGTGAGATGTACACTTCAGTATGAGAAGGAACTTTGTCGTAATAAGCAAGCTACACATTTAACTATGAAGAAGCACAAGCAGCATTCATGTTTTATGAAATTGATGCACATGTATATATTTTGTTTGATCGTAGTCCGTATTGATATGCTTAAACATTGTGAGCAGTGAATTGTTTAACATTAGATGGGGGGTGGGGTAACTTTGTGAATATCCAGGGGTATCGGTCAGTCGAGAACGGAGGGATCAGTCGTCATTGGTTGTGATTCTCGAGCAGGAACGACGTTGGGAATACAGCATTATGGGGCGGGTAGTCTTCAGGTTGACTGACAGAGGGTTGTTTTTCATGATTGGCTGATTGTTAGAGGAGGTGTTAAGGTACATGGTTTAAAAGCAAAGCAAGATCAGAAAGGTCAGGTGCCGTAATTAAAGCGAGAGCAGGCTGGTGTATGCACACAAAGGAATACGGAGGCACGAGTATAGGAAGTCGCGCACTTTTGGGTTTTGGTATTTAAAACACAAGTTGAGCGGGTTGATTACTCAGAGGGTTGGTATCATGA
Organism: Triturus cristatus; assembly: GCF_964204655.1. Classification (NCBI taxonomy): domain Eukaryota; kingdom Metazoa; phylum Chordata; class Amphibia; order Caudata; family Salamandridae; genus Triturus; species Triturus cristatus. Next base: position 968,887,955 of record NC_140589.1, read on the forward strand.
GCTGGAAGAGTAGAGGTGGTAACATGTAGGATGTCACTCAGGGGATCCACAGGATATTCTTGAACACTCAGGGTTACGGTTATAGAGGGAAAACGCTGCTTAAGGGCTTGTTGCAATTTAGGGCATGGATTTGAAATATTGAATGTTTGTTTAATTTGAACGCTCAGTGCTTGTTTAACCCCTTCTGTGCCCCGCTCTTTCCACGCCCTGTGCCGGGCGTTTCATTAGCGGGCGGGGTTCATGACGAGATAGTCTTGTCATGGGCACAGCGCAACCGCGCTCCATGACGAGACTATCTCGTCATGGGCACTGAAGGAGTTAAACATCTTCTAGTTAGCAATTCATTGACATATGTTCTTTATTTATAGTGAAACCCCTGAAGAAGAGCTTTACAGTAGCTCGAAATACATTGGGTACCATAAGATTCACTTCTGAAGATGTTTTATGTTTTTTGACGTGCCCAGAAAAAGGCTTGGATGAGCATATCTGAGGCATGAGAAGCAGTTTTAAAACATATTGTCTCACATGTGTTTTATCATTGGAAATAAATCAATTCATTACAACGTTTGAGTACATGGATTAATCTTTTGAAATACGCGATTCAGAATTACAAGGCAAACAACGCTGTGCGCCCGTATACGGAACGTTATTCACGGACCGAATGTTTAAGGCCTGTTGCTAGTGGCCAGGATATGGATCCCCTGTGTGTGTGTGACATTTTGCAGGTACGTGTTGTTTGTGTGGTGGGTGTCTGACTTACCGTCTGCGCCGTCTGCATCGGTTCCTGATCTGGTCATAGTTGTACAGTACTGTATGACCTGTGCGATGGGATTCATAATGTGTTCGTCCTGTACACGCTGCTTGTTGCTCCGTCTCGTACCTGTTGCAAGCTGGTCCGTCTCGTAGCCGTGGATTGAGTTCTGGTACGAATCATAGCTGATATGCTTCTTTTCCGGATGCTGTGACGTGCCGTACGTGGCGAGCTGTCCGGCGTGTATGATGTGCGCATTGTACTTGTCTGGCCGGAAACTGCTACGGATACTGCTTCCGGGCGGCTCGGTTCGGCGTTCGGAGGTACGGCTCGGACGGAGAATGAAGCTTGAATCACAGCCTACGTGTCGGTTGGATTTTGTCAGTTATGCGCATCGGACGACTGGCTCCAGGTATGAGTCGGTCGCAAGGTAAGGCTACGAACAGCTGTCCGACCCGGATCGGAATCGACCCCTTAATGTACAACAAGAGGCTCATGAATTTCTTATGTTTATGCTTGCAGTATTGGAAGGTGAAGGAATACAAATTGAAAATCTGTTTGGACTACGTTACCGATGGGATCATAAATGTGAAGAGTGTTCATTTTATTTTACCACTGAAATAGACACTGAACGATTGATATATTTGACAACACCAGATTGCAAAACAGTGTCTTTTAACAAATTAGTAAAAACAGCTAATCAAGATATGAAATGTACTCACTGCAAATCAGAAATGTTGTCAACAATATTTATAGAAAGATTTGGACAATATGTCACTTTAATGCTACGACGTTGTACAGCAGATGGAGGAAAATTGGAAATCAAAATTCAAAATTTTGTGGCAAGTCAAGTGTCAATTTCAGGAAGAACTTTTAAAGCAGTAGCTATCATTTTTTTATGGACCTAGTACAACATCTGGACACAATACTGTGTATTTGAGATGCAATAAAAGATGGACACATTGTACTGATGCTCATTTGAAATTCAAATGTGCGTTGCCTTACGAATTACCAAATTCATATCTGATATTTTTGATGCCAACATCTTAAAACAAAACCAAAGGAAATGATGGACGGAGTGTTGAACATTGCAAGCACTCACCCCCAGTCAACTGATCTGGGTTTAATCCATCACCGTTCTTTAGCCCACTCTGCAACCCCAGTTCAGACATGGCCATATGCAAATCAGTCTGACCCTGTGCCTCATGGGAACAGTCCAGCCCTAACTGCCAAGCCATGTCTTCCCTGGACCGGAAACAAGCTTCCTAGGACCGGTTTCTGGCATTTCAGCCGTCTTCAGCCAGGCTTGCTTTAATCCAGTGGCAAAGTGAGCAAGGGACTCACATCTGAGCATACCCTGCCAACTTATGGCGAACAAAGCAAAACCAAAGGAAATGATGGACGGAGTATTGAACATTGCAAGCACTCACCCCCAGTCAACTGATCTGGGTTTAATCCATCACCGTTCTTTAGCCCACTCTGCCACCCCAGTTCAGACATGGCCATATGCAAATCAGTCTGACCCTGTGCCTCATGGGAACAGTCCAGCCCGAACTGCCAAGCCATGTCTTCCCTGGACCGGAAACAAGCTTCCTAGGACCGGTTTCTGGCATTTCAGCCGTCTTCAGCCAGGCTTGCTTGAATCCAGTGGCAAAGTGAGCAAGGGACTCACGTCTGAGCATACCCTGCCAACTTATGGCGAACAAAGCAAAACCAAAGGAAATGATGGACGGAGTGTTGAACATTGCAAGCACTCACCCCCAGTCAACTGATCTGGGTTTAATCCATCACCGTTCTTTAGCCCACTCTGCCACCCCAGTTCAGACGTGGCCATATGCAAATCAGTCTGACCCTGTGCCTCATGGGAACAGTCCAGCCCGAACTGCCAAACCATGTCTTCCCTGGACCGGAAACAAGCTTCCTAGGACCGGTTTCTGGCATTTCAGCTGTCTTCAGCCAGGCTTGCTTGAATCCAGTGGCAAAGTGAGCAAGGGACTCACGTCTGAGCATACCCTGCCAACTTATGGCAAACAAAGCAAAACCAAAGGAAATGATGGACGGAGTGTTGAAAATTGCAAGCACTCACCCCCAGATCTCTGTACTGGGGTGAATGTATGACATTGTTCGGCATTCTGTCCATCAATTGTTGTTTTTGCATTTGTCACCCCGATTGGGAAGGGTATGCCCAGACGTGGGTCCCGTGCTCTCCATGCCACTGGAATCAAGCTATCCTGGCTGAAGAGGGGTGAAACCCCGAAACCGGTCCTAGGATGCATGGTTCCAGTCCATGGAGGACCTGGCTTGGCAGTTCGGGCTGGACTGTTCCCATGAGGCACAGGGTCAAGACTGATTTGCATATGGCTGGGTTCAAACTGGAATGGCATGGTGAGCAAAAAAACGATGGATTTAGGCCCAGATCTCTGTACTGGGGTGAATGTATGACATTGTTCTGCATTCTGTCAATCAATTGTTTTTGCATTTGTCACCCCGATTGGGAAGGGTATGCCCAGACGTGGGTCCCGTGCTCTCTATGCCACTGGAATCAAGCTATCCTGACTGAAGAGGGGTGAAACCCCGAAACCGGTCCTAGGATGCTTGGCTCCAGTCCATGGAGGACCTGGCTTGGCAGTTCGGGCTGGACTGTTCCCATGAGGCACAGGGTCAAGACTGATTTGCATATGGCTGGGTTCAAACTGGAATGGCAAGGTGAGCAAAAAAACGATGGATTTAGGCCCAGATCTCTGTACTGGGGTGAATGTATGACATTGTTCTGCATTCTGTCCATCAATTGTTGTTTTTGCATTTGTCACCCCGATTGGGAAGGGTATGCCCAGACGTGGGTCCCATGCTCTCCATGCCACTGGAATCAAGCTATCCTGGCTTAACAGGGGTGAAACCCCGAAACCGGTCCTAGGATGCTTGGTTCCAGTCCATGGAGGACCTGGCTTGGCAGTTCGGGCTGGACTGTTCCCATGAGGCACAGGGTCATGACTGATTTGCATATGGCTGGGTTCAAACTGGAATGGCATGGTGAGCAAAAAAACGATGGATTTAGGCCCAGATCTCTGTACTGGGGTGAATGTATGATATTGTTCTGCATTCTGTCCATCAATTGTTTTTGCATTTGTCACCCCGGTTGGGAAGGGTATGCCCAGACGTGGGTCCCGTGCTCTCTATGCCACTGGAATCAAGCTATCCTGACTGAAGAGGGGTGAAACCCCGAAACCGGTCCTAGGATGCTTGGCTCCAGTCCATGGAGGACCTGGCTTGGCAGTTCGGGCTGGACTGTTCCCATGAGGCACAGGGTCAAGACTGATTTGCATATGGCTGGGTTCAAACTGGAATGGCATGGTGAGCAAAAAAACGATGGATTTAGGCCCAGATCTCTGTACTGGGGTGAATGTATGACATTGTTCTGCATTCTGTCCATCAATTGTTGTTTTTGCATTTGTCACCCCGATTGGGAAGGGTATGCCCAGACGTGGGTCCCGTGCTCTCCATGCCACTGGAATCAAGCTATCCTGGCTGAAGAGGGGTGAAACCCGAAACCGGTCCTAGGATGCTTGGTTCCAGTCCATGGAGGACCTGGCTTGGCAGTTCGGGCTGGACTGTTCCCATGAGGCACAGGGTCAAGACTGATTTGCATATGGCTGGGTTCAAACTGGAATGGCATGGTGAGCAAAAAAACGATGGATTTAGGCCCAGATCTCTGTACTGGGGTGAATGTATGACATTGTTCTGCATTCTGTCCATCAATTGTTGTTTTTGCATTTGTCACCCCGATTGGGAAGGGTATGCCCAGACGTGGGTCCCATGCTCTCCATGCCACTGGAATCAAGCTATCCTGGCTTAACAGGGGTGAAACCCCGAAACCGGTCCTAGGATGCTTGGTTCCAGTCCATGGAGGACCTGGCTTGGCAGTTCGGGCTGGACTGTTCCCATGAGGCACAGGGTCAAGACTGATTTGCATATGGCTGGGTTCAAACTGGAATGGCATGGTGAGCAAAAAAACGATGGATTTAGGCCCAGATCTCTGTACTGGGGTGAATGTATGACATTTTTCTGCATTCTGTCCATCAATTGTTGTTTTAACATCTTAAAACATCATTCGGCCTATTGGGAAGATGTGCACATAAATTAACAAGTTTATTTTGGATATTTTCACTGTAAATTAATTCGGAAACATCATTTAGCCTATTGGGAAGATGTGAACAATTAGTGTTTGAATTATCGTTTGTGTTAATTGATATAGCATTTGGAAAATTGTGTTTGAAAGCAGTAGTTCATATATTTGATCTTTATATTATATGCAATGTAAATGATAGTGTATATTTTTGAAAATGTAAACAGATGGTTGAACTTTTTGTAAATATTTTGAACACAGATTTGTTTTTTTTACAATCTTTTTGATTGTATTTTTTTGCCCGCTGTTATATGATGATCAACTGAAATCACTGTGCATGGCGAAATTCAATAGAATCTGAAAACAGCAAAAAAGAGAAACTGAGTATGTTATGTAATTCTAAAATTATGTTGTGTTTTTAAAAGTATAATATTAAATGCAATAACAGTATTTTTTTTTCTCTTTTACAGAAAGTAATACTAAAGTTTGAAAATATTTTAAATTTAGTTTACAATGAAACAACTGTAAAATGGTTTCAATGAGTTTGATATCTACTTCATTAAGGAAGGTAAGATGAAATATTGTAATAAGCATAATAATATGAATTAATGTGTACAGTCACTTTTATTGCAGTTATTCATTTTTTCAAACTCAATCATCTCACTCCTCAAATCACCTCAGCAGTACCCATGCACTGCTTCAACCACTGAATCAAAACCTATGTACTTGCAAAATCAACCAGGCATTACCAATCCACACCTTTAATCAGTTTGGCAGTACCCATACACTCCTGCAATCTCCCAGACATTACTTCTATAGTCTTGCAATCACCCAAGTATTACCTATGCACTCCTTCAATCACCAGACATACTCTTCCACTGACAGAATCACCCAAGCGGCAACCATGCACTTATGCAACTACCCAGGCATTACCTATGCACTTACAAAATCATCCAAACAATACCTATCCATTTAGAAAACCACCCAGGCACTACCAATGCACTTCTTCAATCACCCAGGCACTACTCATCCACTCATGCAATAACACAGGCACTACACATGCACTGCTCCAATTATCCGTACACTACCCATGCACTCCTCCAACCACCTAGCCAGTATCTATCCACTTATCCAATCACTACGCCAATACCCAAGCACTTATAAAAACACCATGCACTACCCATGGAGTCTTCAAATCATTCAGGCATTAGCCATAAACTCATGCAATTACCCAGGCATTACCCATGCACTTACAAAATCACACAAGCAATACCTATGCACTTACAAAATCACACAGGCATTACAAATGCACTCCTGTAATCACCCAGGCAGTACTTATCCACTGATGCAAAAACCAAGGCACTACCCATGTACTGTTCCAGTCACCCGTTCATTATCCATGCACTCCTCCAATCACCCAGCCAGTACCATGCACCTCTCCAATCACTCAGCCTATACCCAAGCACTTATAAAATCACCACGCACTACCCTAACACTCTTAGAATCACCCATGCATTACTGATGCACTCATGCAATCATCCAGGCATTACCCATAAACTAATGTAATCAATCAAGCATTACCCATGCACTCCTCCAATCACCCCTACATTACATGTGCACGCATGCAATCACCCAGGCAGTAACCAAGAACTTACAAAATCACCTAGGCACTACTCATGCACTCCTCCAATCACCCAGGCACTACTCATCCAGTCATGCAATAACTCAGGCACTACCCATGCACTGCTCCAATCACCCATGCACAACCCATGCAGTCGTCTAATCACCCAGACACTACTGATTCACTCCTTTGATTACTCAGCCAGTAGACATGCTTTCCTCCAATCACCCAAGCACTACCCACGCACTCATCCAATCACCCAGACACTACCCATGCACTCTTAAAATCACCCAGACATTACCCATAAACTTATACAATCACCCAGGCATTACCCATGCACTTACAAAATCGCACAAGCAATAACCATGCACTTACAAAATCACCCAGGCACTATTGATGTACTCCTCCAATCACCCAGGCACTACTCATCCACTCATGCAATAACCCAGTCACTACCCATGCACTGCTCCAATCACCCATGCACTATTCATGCACCTATCTAATCACCCAGACGCTACTCATTTACTCCTTCAATTTCTCAGCCAGTTAGACATGCACTCCTCTAATCACTCAGCCACTATCCATGCTTTTATGTTATGTTATGTTTAATTTATAAAGCGTACGGCTACTCTAAGTTTCCCGGCGCTTACTCCAGAAAAAAAGTGAACTGCACACACATCAGAAACTAAAAAAGCAATGTTTTAAGCTTTTTCCTAAAAAGCAATGGATCCTGAATGTCCCGGAGTGCCAATGGTAGCACATTCCAAGCCAGATGGGCTTTATGGACATAAGAACTCCCACCAAGCCTTTGATGCTTAAACCTAGGAATCTGCATCAGCAGCTGGTCAGAGGAGCGAAGCTGTCTACTAGGTCTGTAGAAAACAAATCTCTTTTGAAGATAAGTAGGGCCTAAACGATACAGGGCCCGATGTACAATAGATAACATCTTAAATTTCAGCCGAGATTCAACTGGGAGCCAGTGCAAGCTATGTAAATGGCTCCGAACACTATGTGTGGAAGAAAGACCCAGAAGCAGTCTGGCTGCTGAGTTTTGGACCACTTGCAGCTTTTTTACCAGGTAACCTGGACTACCAACCATAATGTCCCAAGAAAAAAATATAGGGAAATGATCCGACCAAGCGAACAGGAGAGGCCTTTCAACTACAATAGGAAAGTTGGAGCAGATGGAATCCAAAGTGTGCACTCCTTGATGGGTCGGATATGAGACCCATTAAGAAAGTTGGGCTAGATGAAGCAAGTCCATAAAAGCAGTCAAATCAGCCGTGTCTATAGAGTCAAGATGGATCTTAATGTCCCCGAGGAGCAAATAGTTTGAAAAGCGCAGTGCTCTATCTGCTAAAGCGTCCCCACATGATTCCAGAAATACATTGGCTATCCCCAGTGGACGATATATCAGAGACCCCCCCCCCCCAAGTAAAGTGGGCAGAGAGTTGTAAGCTAAAGTCAAGAACCTCACATGCACCCCAAATGGTAGATGTTTCGCTATGCAGGGCCCAGCATTCTCTATATAAAGTTGCCAGGCCCCCCCCTCTGCCAACTGGACGATCAACTCAATGGATTTTATAGCCAGCCGTAGTGGCCAAGGCCACAATAGGATTAGAGAACACATCAAGCCAAGTCTCAGTGATAAACAATAGGTCTAAAAGATTATCAGAGACCATATCTGCGACATCTACATAATGCTTCCTCAAAGATCTAGCATCAATGAGGCTGGCACTAATGCTCCCCTGTACAGACACACTGTCAGAAGGAAGCTGTGGTCCTAAACAAAAACCACAGTCCACACAAACAGTGGCACTCGAAAAACCCGCCAAATTGTCACAGTATGAAGGACATTGTGGGGATCTAAGTGACTTTAGGAGCACAATAGAATACTGAAGAGTATTACTAATAATTAAATCCAAATAGGCAGTATGACTCGCCCTGAGCACTGACTTGGCGCTGACGGGCGCAGATGGGTTTCCTTAGGCGCGCCCGCTGCGCTCGTCCGCTGCGCGCACGACCAGAGCCCATTAAGTAGAGTTTGGCTAATGCCGGTATGCGACATCCAATGAGTGGACCGCTGACTACGAGGAACGCGCGTCACGTCAAAAATGGCCGCTACAGTGTGAAGCAGTGGCAGGGAGTCAAACACACTCCGGATGCCGTGCAGAGAAATGTCACCATGCACTATTCTCGCACTCCTTTAATCACCCAGGCATTACCCATGCACTCATGCAATCACCCAGGAACTAACCATGTACTCATGCAATTATCCAGGCATTACCTATTAACTCATGCAATCAAGCAGGCTTTACACATGCACTTACAAAATCAGCCAAGCAATACCCATGCATTTACAAAACCACACAGGCATTACACATGCATTCTTGAAATCACTCAGACACTACTCATCCACTCATGCAATAACCCAGGCACTACCCATACACTGTTCCAATCACCCGTCCACTACCCATGCACTCCTCCAATCACCCAGGAAGTAGCCATGCACTTATCCAATTACTCCACAAATACCTAAGCACTTTTAAGATCACCACACACTACCCTTGCACTCTTACAATCATCCAGGCACACTGATGCACTCATGCAATCATCCAGGCATTACCCATAAACTAATGTAATAAGTCAAGAATTACCCATGCACTCTTCCAATCACCTATATATTACCTCAGCACTCATGCAATCACCCAGGCATTAACCAAGCTCTAACAAAATCACCCAAGCAGTACCCATGCAGTCCTCCAATCACCCAGACACTATCCATGCTCTTATAAAATCACATGCACTATTCTTGTACTCCTTTAATCGCCCAGGCAATAGCCATGCACTCATGCAATCACCCAGGCACTAACCATGCACTCATGCAATCACCCAGGCATTACCCATAAACTCATTCAATCACCCAGGCATCACCCATAAACTCATCCAATTACCCAGCCACTACCCATGCACTCCTCTAATCACCCAGCCACTACTCATTCACTCCTTCAATTACCCAGCCAGTAGCCATGCACTCCTCCACTCAACCAAGCACTACCCATGCACTCATGCCATCACTGAAGCACTACCCATGCACTCTTCCAATCACTTAGGCACTATCCTTGCAGTCCTCCAATCACCCATGTACCCATGTAATCATCCAGATATTATCATGCACTTCTTCATGCAACACATACGAATTTCTCTTTTTTTAACCAGATAGGCAACTCTAACAATAACCATGTTTTTCTTCTTTATTTCTTTTTTTGTGTTTTTCTAACTCTGAAAAGGTTCTTAACCAATAAAATTTGATTTTTAAAAGTCACATGGATTCTGGCAGCGTGCGCAAAACCAGCGTGCACCCGTTGCGAATCCGTAAAAATATATTTAACAATAAATTATCTTTATTCTAGTTACAAATATATGATTTTCATAAATAAATTAAATAATTTCTTGCTAGCATATACATATTAAACTTATATATATAGTTTTAAAACTTAAAAATTTGCGGTGGATTCGTGCAGCCTGCACGACCTCTGGAACAACGTATGTAATGTTACGCGGGGTCAAAATTTAAGCACCTATCACATGGCGCGCGTGCATCCTACACGACTTTACCAATATGGCAGCATGGTTTCGCGCAACCACTGAGACAGGTAAATGATCGGTCCGTAAATATACTCTTTTATAAAAAAATCCTATTTATAATTTAGAAAATATAAAATATATAAATAAATATTACATTATTTTTATATAAAAAACCAAACTATGAAAAAATTCAGGGACGTTATAGTCATAAATTAGCAGAAATTAGCATTAAAAACCTTTGAAATTCACTGAAAAAACCAAAGGTTTCGGGGACGTTATAGTTAGTTGGACATTTCACTCGTACAAAACCACAGTTATAGTTAGTTGAGCTAACTATAACTCGCGCCCCCGCAATGCACTGCTGATGACATCACATATTACATCATTCATGACATTGTCAGTGGCATCACTGATGACATCATCCACATGATAATCTGATACACCTCCTCACACGCTAATATAATCTTTGATACACCCATTTGAAAATACAGACTACCATTTTCGAAATCATAGACACACCAATACCAGTTACTACATACCCACCCACTGATTCCTAGGTCCATACATATATCCACTCACACACCCATACAGTCACTCATACATGCAGGCTCTCATCAATACCGCACTATCATATGCACTCATACACCTATACAGACACTGGCACACTGCCACTCATCCATAGAGTTACTCACACCTAGTCAATCATGCAAAGAATCATTCACACTCTTATTTACTCACCTATACAGTTATACACACACCACCTCACTTATTCATACAGATACTCACACATACTTACTCTCTTATACAATAACTGATACAAGCACACACTCATCCATACAGCCACTCTCACAATTACTCACTCTCTAATATAGAGATTTATATACTCCAAAACTTACAAATACAGCCTTTCACATATGTAGTTACTCACACATGTACCACTGAGACATCCATTCACTCATCAACACACCCATACACACACTCAGCCACCCATACAACCCTTCACAGATGCACTCTTGAACCCATACACCCAGTGAATTTCCCACTCACACATTGATGCACGGAGTCACCCCCCCCACCCACCCACACAGACACTCTGGCACCCATACAGATACTCAGACAACCAATCAATAACCCATATAGACACTCATGTAGCAACTCACCAACCCATGCATCCGCTCACATATCAACTGACAGACTGATACATAAATTTAGACAGTTTACTCACTAACCCATGCATTCAGTAAGACACGTTTAATCACTCACTTATACAGTCAGTCACACACCTACTAAATCATCTATTCAGACACTCATACACCCACTAATTCTTCAGTACACCTTGGTATTTATCTATATATGAAACATATTTAAACTTTACAGAAACACGCAGTCACTGGATGATGTCATCAGTGATGCCATAAGTGATGTCACTGACCATGTCATGAATGATGTAATATGCAGCGCATTGTGGGGGCATGAGTTATAGTTAGCTCAACTAACTATAACGGCTGAATTTCTCTAGTTTTGTGCAATTGAAATGTCCAACTAACTGTAACGTCCCTGAAACCTATGGTTTTTTCAGTGAATTTCTATGGTTTTTTAAAATGCTAATTTCTAACTATAACATCCCTGAAACCTGTGTTTTTTTCCGTGAATTTCAAAGGTTTTTTTAATGCTAATTTCTAACTATAACGTCCCTGAAACTTATGTTTTTTTCAGTGAATATATTGCGCTCTCCATGCCACTGGAGTCAAGCTATCCAGGCTGATGAGGGCTGAAACCTGGAAACCGGTCCTAGGATGTTTGTTTCGAGTCCAGGGAGGACCAGGCCTGGCAGTTCGGGCTGGACTGTTCCCATTGGGCACAGGGTCAAGCCTAATTTGCATATTGCTGGGTCCAAACTGGTATGGCATGGTGAGCAAAAATACGATGGATTTAGGCCCAGATCTCTTTTCTGGGGTGAATGTATGACATTGTTCTGCATTCTGTCCATCAATTGTTCTTTTTGCATTTGTCACCTCGAGTGGGACGGGTATACCCAGACATGGGACCCGTGCTCTCCATGCTACTGGAGTCAAACAATCCTGGCTGATGAGGGCTGAAAGCCTGAAATCGGTCCTAGGATGCTTGTTTCCAGTTCAGGGAGGACCTGGACTGGCAGTTCGGGCTGGACGTTTCCCATAGGGCGCAGGGTCAAGATTGATTTGCATATGGCTGGGTCCAAACTGGTATGGCATGATAAGCAACAAAACAATGGATTTAGGCCCAGATCTCTGTACTGGGGTGAATGTATGATATTGTTCTGCATTCTGTCCATCAATTGTTCTTTTTGCATTTGTCAACCCAGGTTTGATGGGTATGCCCAGACGTGGGTGCCTTGCTCTCCATGCCACTGGAGTCAAGCTATCTTGGTTGATTAGGGCTGAAAGCTCAAAACTGGTCGTAGGATGCTTGTTTCCAGTCCAGGGAGGACCTAGCCTGGCAGTTCTGGCTGGACTGTTCCCATTGGGCACAGGTTCAAGACTGATTTACATATGGCTAGCTCCAAACTGGAATGGCATGGTGAGCAAAAAAATGATGGATTTAGACCCAGATCTCTGTACTGGGGTGAATGTGTGACAATGTTCTGCATTCTGTCCATCAATTGTTATTTTTGCATTTGTCACCCTGAGTTTGACGGGTATGCCCATACGTGGGTCCCGTGCTCTCCATGCCACTGGCATCAAGCTATCTTGGATGATGAGGGCTGATAGCCCAAAACCGGTCCTAGGATGCTTGTTTCCAGTCTAGGGAGGACCCAGCCTGGCAGTACTGGCTGGACTGTCCCCATTGGGCGCAGGTTCAAGACTGATTTGCATATGGCTGGGTCCAAACTGGAATGGCATGGTGAGCAAAAAAACTATGGATTTAGGCCCAGATCTCTGTACTGGGATGAATGTATTACATTGTTCTGCATTCTGTCTATCAATTGTTCTTTTTGCATTTGTCACCCCGAGCGGGACGGGTATGCCCAGTTGTGGTTCCCGTGCACTCCATGCAGTGTACTCCAATGCGGCCGCCAGGCTTTTCCGTGGAATTTCCAATAGGTGCAGCCTACTTGAACATCTTCGCATACTTCACTGGCTTCCCATGGCCGAACGGGTTAAATTTAAATCCCTTGTTATTGCCCATCATGCCCTCAATGATCATGGTCCCGCCTATTTGCAGAAGCGGTGTTCCTGCTCTGCCTGCCTGAGATAACTACGCTCATCAGCACTTCTTTCAGCTAAAGTGCCCCGCTTCATTCACCACAGGCTGGGTGGCTGCTCCTTGGCTGTGAAAGCTGCCCAGGCATGGAAGGCTGTTCCTTTTGCACTTTGCGATACCCAAGACCCTTTGGCCTTCAAGAAACATCTAAAAAACCTACCTCTTTGCCTAGTTTTAGCTCGGTGATTCCTCATGGATTCACGCCGGGACACTCCTCAGAGTAGCCGCGAGCATTATAAAATTATTTAACATAACATAACATGCAACTGGTGTCAAGCTATCTTAGCTGATGAGGGCTGAAAGCCCGAAACCAGTCCAGGGAGAACCTGGCCTGGCAGTTCGGGCTGGACTGTTCCCATTGGGAGCAGGGTCAAGCCTGATTTGCATGTGGCTGGGTCCAAACTGGAATGGCATGGTGAGCAAAAAAACTATGGATTTAGGCCCAGATCTCTGTACTGGGGTGAATGTATTACATTGTTCTGCATTCTGTCAATCAAGTGTTCTTTTTGCATAGACATTGTTGTAAGCGGGCCTCAAAAAAAAATGCCACTCTTTGTCAGGCTTCGGTGGCTGAGTTGGTGCAGTTGCAACAGGCATGTCCTCTTATTGTGATAATAACTTTATAAATTAGTAAATTATTGTTTTGTTTGTTTTATAATGTAGTTGTTATTATAGTTTTGGAATGTTGTTAAATTGGTTTTTGTAATAACAAAGTTGAAAGTTACTACTGATTTGTTTGCTTAATAGGTGTTATAGATTTCAATATTAGAGTGTTGTAATGTTGACTGAAACTGGCAGTTCCATGTTTAGAAAGAGCCAAACTGCTCCTGTATGTGTGTGTGTGTGGGGTGGGTTGAAATGCATAATGGTGGCACAGCGCAAAAAAAAAAAAATATTTGCACTAAACAAGAGGAGTCCGTGCCTTTTTGATTCCTGAGTCCAGAGAAAGAAGTACTGAATATGTTTTAATATATATATATATATATATATATATATATATATATATATATATATATATATTATCTACTGGCGGTCGCCAGTAGATAGTTATAGTTAGGACCGTGTTTCCATAGGAAATCCGCAACATTCTATTTGGAATAACTTTGGCGCCGATTGACGAATCCTCGCGAAATTCTCAAAATAGGTGGGGCGCTCCGCTCCTACCCTGAAAGTCTCGGGGGGATTCGTCAAGCGGGGGCTGAGAAAAAGGGGGGGTCCCAAAACGCGTTTTCCCCATGCATTTTTCCATAGGACCTTTAGTCCGAGCTACAGCCCGAACGGCTGAACAGAATTACTTGAAATTTGACAGAGAGGTAGCCCTCAGGTCAGGGATGTGCCTTTTGAAGGTCTCGTGTAAATCTGTTCAGTATTTCCTGAGAAAATAGCATTTAAATCAATATATATATCTATGGGCGCGCTCCGAGCGCGTACCGTAAGCTTACCGTACGCGCACGCCGCCGTGCACGAGCGCGATTCTGATTGGTTGTTAGATCTCAGTAAACATTCGAATCGGTCGAAACCAGGAAGTGTCGACCGCCATTTTGTCTCTCGCAGTCTGAGGGGGTGAAAAACAAAGGTGGATAATGTGAAAAGGGGGCAGGCTGGACAGTTCCTGACCCCCTAGCCTTTGTCAGGGGGTCCCATAAGGACCCCCAAGGGCAAAAATTAATTTTAATTTTTTTTCAAAAAATCGCCGAATGCGCGTAGCGTACGCGCACGGCGTAAACGGAGAAATTCCGCGAGGAGAAATTCCGCGAACTTCGCGTAACTATTACGCGTACCGTGCGCGCACGGCAAAAAAAAAATTTCAAAAAGGAAAGCTTAAAAAAAAATAAAAAAAATTGTGAGGTAAGGTTGGCTCTTAAAAGAGCCGTTGGGTTAATACAGAGATGGAGGAAAGAAAGAATGGGAATATTATGAGCGTCTACAAATGTGCTGGTCTATCTTATTGTTAATAAGGGAAACACTGGTCTCCCCAAAAACAATAAGACCACAACACGTTGTACACCTCATTGCAACCCTCCCAAATCGAGGGTTAATGTCCAGAGGAGCAGAAGAAGGTGATGCTCCCACCTCAGAGGAAGAGCTCAGCTGAGCTGCCGATGATGTACTCGGCTGAGCTTCTGAGGTTGGGCTCAGGTGACTTACTGAAGAGTTTTCTCCAGTATGTCGAGCAAAGGTCCTGGGATGTCTATCCCTAAGGTGTCTCTTCATAGAGTGATTTCCAAAGGAATACTTCTTCCTTGGATCTCCTCTAGATAAAACACGGTCACAAAGTGTGCAAGTGACCAATGGAGCATTGACCTTTTTCTGCCCCTCTGGAAAAGTAAAATACTCCCACACAAAAGAATCCTTTTGTTTCCTCCTTCTCTGTCTGATGATGGTGCTGCTAGGCTCACTCTCAGAAGAGGTCTGCTGCTCTGCCATTGTATCTCAATGTCAATTCAGCTCCTTCTCCTAGGGGATCTCAAGCAGTAATGAGGGGAATGGGTGTGGTGTGGGAAGTTTCTGGAACTGAAAGTAGTTTCAACCAATGAAAAGTGTTCTTTGTGGATCACATGACCTACCGTGCGCGCTCCGTAAGCTTACGGTACGCGCTCATAAACAAGTACACATGCGCAAACGTGACGCTTACGGAGCGCTTACGGAGTGCGTACGTAAGACGCACTCGCGCATGCGCATTACACGCCCCTGCGTAACCGCGACGCTGCTTCCGCATAACGCGCATGCGTGTACGCGTACATCACGTACGTATCACGTAAGCGCACTGTACTTATGACGTACGGAGCGCGTAGCGTCAGCTTACCGTACGTGCATCGTATCACGTACGCGCACCGTACTTATGACGTACGGAGCACGTAGCGTCAGCTTACCGTACGCGCACGGAAAAAAATGCATAAAAAAAAAATTAACCATTCCATAAAGCAGGATATAGTACATATATTATTTTATACATAGGTTTAACAAAAATCTCAAAAAAAAATTTGCATTTAAAAAACCGTACAAATTCACTGAAAAAACCATAGGTTTCACACACGTTATAGTTAGGAATTAGCATTTAAAAAACCTTGCAAATTCACTGAAAAAACCATAGGTTTCACACATGTTATAGTTAGCTGGACATTTCACTCGTAAAAAACCAATGAAATTCTCCCGTTATAGTTAGTGCAGGCAACTATAACTCACGCGACCGCAATCCTCTGTTGATGCTAATACTGTATCTTTAGCTATACATATATTACAAATATTTATTTTTCATAAAGACACATATGTCATCAGTGATGTAATATCTGACATCATCAGCAGAGGATTGCGGTCGCGTGAGTTATAGTTGCCTGCACTAACTATAACGGGGGAATTTCATTGTTTTTTTACGAGTGAAATGTCCAGCTAACTATAACATGTGTGAAACCTATGGTTTTTTCAGTGAATATATATATATATATATATATATATATATATATATATATATATATATATATATATATATTCCAACACAACCCACTTCAGGAATCCTGGGCGCTCTACGGCGGTGCGTTCAAGATACGGCAGGGTTAAGCCGTTGCTCATTTCATTTCGTTTGCCCAGAAGGCTTCCTCGCGCACTCCCAGAAGGAAAGGAAACGGCTTCACAAGTGATCGTGTCTTATAATATCTTTACTTTCAGCATGCCAGTAATCAAAACAACTACGCGTTTCAGTCTCAGCAGAGACCTTGCTCACGAGTCTAGACTCGTGAGCAAGGTCTCTGCTGAGACTGAAACGCGTAGAGTTGTTTTGATTACTGGCATGCTGAAAGTAAAGATATTATAAGACACGATCACTTGTGAAGCCGTTTCCTTTCCTTCTGGGAGTGCGCGAGTAAGCCTTCTGGGCAAACGAAATGATATATATATATAAATATATATATATATATATATATATTACCTACTGGCGGTCGCCAGTAGGTAGTTATAGTTAGGACCACGTTTCCATAGGAAAACCTCAACATTCTATTTTGAATAACTTTGGCGCCGGTCGACGAATCCTCGCGAATTTCTCAAAATAGGTGGGGCGCTACGCTCCGCTCCTACCCTGAAAGTCTCGGGGGGATCCGTCAAGCGGGGGCTGAGATAAAAGGGGGGTCCCAAAACGCGTTTTTCCCATGCATTTTTCCATAGGACCTTTAGAACGAGCTACAGCCCGAACGGCTGAACAGAATTACTCAAAATTTGGCAGAGAGGTAGTCCCTAGGTCAAGGAAGTGCCTTTTGTAGGTTTGGTGTAAATCTGTTCAGTAGATTCTGAGAAAATAGCCTTTAAATCAATATATATATCTGAGCCCGCTTACGGTACGCTTACCGTACGCTTACCGTAAGCGTACGGTGGCGTGCGCGAGCGCGATTCTGATTGGCTCTTAGATCTTAGTAAACATTCGAATCGGCCGAAACCAGGAAGCGGCGGCCGCCATTTTCTGTGTTTCACTCTGAAAAAAAAAGAGTGACAACAAGAAAAGGGAGCAAGGAGGAGAGTTACAGACCCCCTAACATTTGTAAGGGGGTCAAAGAAGGACAGAAAAGTACAAAAAAAACAGTTATTGATTTTTAAAAAAATCACGGGGTACGCGTACGGTAAGCTTACGGTAAGCGTACGGTTAAAAAAAATAAAAATGAATAAATGAAATGACGAATTAAGAGTTTAGAAATTAGGGAGCTCTAAAAAGAGCTGTTGTGTTTATGAAGTCATTTTTTTAGTGGTACCTACAAGTAAGTACCGATGCAGAGTCTAAGGTTCAAGAGGAAGACTCTGTTCCCTTCATCATTGAAGTGCACACCATCTCCTCTATAAATGTCTTGCATGTCATAACGCAAGTTGTTGTGGTAAATGGCACCCATACCATAGTCACGGAGGAAAGCAGAAACAGATTTGTTGACGTGCTTTCTTGCTTTGTCAATCTGTGGACAGAAATGATTGGACCAGTTCCATTTTTGCCTTTGGCATATGTTAGTAAACACAAAGGCAGTTTTAGGGAAAAGTGAAAACAGTTGTGCAAAGGTCTCCTTCATAAGCATTTCCAGACCTACCCCAGTCAAAGTGCCTAGGTCATTGCCACCACAGTGCACTATTATGAGGTCAGGGTGTTGGATTTGAATGAAGGATTTCACCAATGGCATCAATTGGTGCCACTTTAACCCTCTCTGACCAATCCATTTAATGTCTACATTTGGCAAAGCAAGGTCTCTCACCATACCTGTTTTCTCTGCAAACTTTTCACTCCAGAAGACATAGCTGTGCCCTACAATCCACACTGTGAACATCTTCAAAGGAGAACTGGATGCACTCAGGAGGTGTCTTTCAGTAGAATGGCAATATGAAAAGAAAGACAGTTTGGAAATGGAGGCATACATATTTTTTTCAAAACAAAAAGAACTGATTGGCTGTTTCATACCATTCTAGAATAAAAACTAGGCTGTATGTGTAAATTAATAGAAGCATGTTTTGTATTGGTAAAAAAAAATGTGTAACCAAAGAACAGTACTATGGATTTGCTGTTAGGTTTGAAAAGTCAAGCACTCTTGCTCTGTGGAATTGAAACATTGTTTGGCGAACTTCTGACCTAACTCAACACAGCAGTGTTCCATGAGCTGTTGCTATGGTAGCAGGCAGAAGTCAAGTTGGGGGAAGGGTACTAGGCAGAAGTCAAGTTGGGGGAAGGGTACTTTTGGAAAAGGGTTGGTTTTCAACCAATAGAAATGTGTGATTACATTTGAAAAAAAGGGGGAAGCACTGAGATTTGAAACTTACAAGTATATGTGTGGAAAAATAGAGGGAAAGTTTGCCATTATCTGGTTCTGCTGAGAGGAGAGAGGTGAACACAACAGAGATCCTGGCTCTGATAATCTGCTGTTTGAGTGCCACATTTCTTTCACAACTAACTAATTTTAAAGGTGAGTTTAGAGTTTGAGAGGGGATGTATATGGTAAATTAAGAAATGAATAATAGAAATGCAATTCTTTTTGTTGAAGTTGTGTTTATTATTTTCTGTTTTGGGAGAAATTTAAATGTGAGGAACAAGTAAAATAATATGGACTATGTTTTCACAATAAATTAAGGTGTACTGGTATAATAAAAGAATAGTTTAAGGGTTTGAGATTGGACTCAGTAATGCAAATACATTCAGCATCACTAAGGCTGGTTCCCCTTGCTGGAGTGTAGGCAGTCACCGAGAATACACATGGTGGTGGTCTGAAAAAGAAGTTTGGACATGTGCATTTAAGAAAATCGAAAAAAGTGGTTTCATAATGTGTCAGTCTGTAAAAGTGATTTTCACTTGGCCCAAAAAAAAAAGAGTAGTAAGTGTGCTTTCAAATTGGCAAAGAAATTTCGTTTTGGGACTAATGTGAAAACATGACTCTGTGTGCATAGAGGAATTATAGGCAGAGATTTATTGCGTCTTGCTCTGGTGATTTCACAGTTGCATTAGATGGAAAGGGGGAGCGAATTTTTGGGGGAAGAAGCAGAGTCTTAGCACACACCCATGTGCTTGCCATGTATAGTCATGCACAGTATTTACAAGCGAGTGGGGTTTTCAGGTTTCAGTCTGTAATGCAAATACATTCAGCTTCACTAAGGCTGGTTGCCCTTGCTGGAGTGTAGCACTCTGGACATGGGCTTTTTAAAAAATCTGAAAAGTGGTTTCATAATGTGACAGTTTGTAAAAGTGATTTTCACTTGCCCAAAAAAAAGAGCAGTAAGTGTGCTTTCAAATTGGCAAAGAAATTTCGTTTTGTGACTAATGTGAAAACATGACTCTGTGTGCATAGAGGAATTATAGGCAGAGATTTATTGCGTCTTGCTCTGGTGATTTCACAGTTGCATTAGATGGAAAGGGGGAGCGAATTTTTGGGGGAAGAAGCAGAGTCTTAGCACACACCCATGTGCTTGCCATGTATAGTCATGCACAGTATTTACAAGCGAGTGGGGTTTTCAGGTTTCAGTCTGTAATGCAAATACATTCAGCATCACTAAGGCTGGTTGCCCTTGCTGGAGTGTAGGCAGTCACCGAGAATACACATGGTGGTGGTCTGAAAAAACAGTTTGGACATGTGCATTTAAATAAATTTAAAAAAAAGGTTTCATAATGTGTCAGTCTGTAAAAGTGATTTTCACTTGGCCCGGAAAAAAAAAGAGCAGTAAGTGTGCTTTCAAATTGGCAAAGAAATTTCGTTTTGGGACTAATGTGAAAACATGACTCTGTGTGCAGAGAGGAATTATAGGCAGAGATTTATTGCGTCTTACTCTGGTGATTTCACAGTTGCATTAGATGGAAAGGGGGAGCGAATTTTTGGGGGAAGAAGCAGAGTCTTAGCACACACCCATGTGCTTGCCATGTATAGTCATGCACAGTATTTACAAGCGAGTGGGGTTTTCAGGTTTCAGTCTGTAATGCAAATACATTCAGCATCACTAAGGCTGGTTGCCCTTGCTGGAGTGTAGGCAGTCACCGAGAATACACATGGTGGTGGTCTGAAAAAACAGCTTGGACATGTGCATTTAAATAAATCAAAAAAAGTGGTTTCATAATGTGTCAGTCTGTAAAAGTGATTTCCAATTGTAAAAAGTGATTTTCACTTGCGCCGAAAAAAAAAAGAGCAGTAAGTGTGCTTTCAAATTGGCAAAGAAATTTCGTTTTGGGACTAATGTGAAAACATGACTCTGTGTGCATAGAGGAATTATAGGCAGAGATTTATTGCGTCTTGCTCTGGTGATTTCACAGTTGCATTAGATGGAAAGGGGGAGCGAATTTTTGGGGGAAGAAGCAGAGTCTTAGCACACACCCATGTGCTTGCCATGTATAGTCATGCACAGTATTTACAAGCGAGTGGGGTTTTCAGGTTTCAGTCTGTAATGCAAATACATTCAGCATCACTAAGGCTGGTTGCCCTTGCTGGAGTGTAGGCAGTCACCGAGAATACACATGGTGGTGGTCTGAAAAAACAGCTTGGACATGTGCATTTAAATAAATCAAAAAAAGTGGTTTCATAATGTGTCAGTCTGTAAAAGTGATTTCCAATTGTAAAAAGTGATTTTCACTTGCGCCGAAAAAAAAAGAGCAGTAAGTGTGCTTTCAAATTGGCAAAGAAATTTCGTTTTGGGACTAATGTGAAAACATGACTCTGTGTGCATGGAGGAATTATAGGCAGAGATTTATTGCGTCTTGCTCTGGTGATTTCACAGTTGCATTAGATGGAAAGGGGGAGCGAATTTTTGGGGGAAGAAGCAGAGTCTTAGCACACACCCATGTGCTTGCCATGTATAGTCATGCACAGTATTTACAAGCGAGTGGGGTTTTCAGGTTTAAGTCTGTAATGCAAATACATTCAGCATCACTAAGGCTGGTTGCCCTTGCTGGAGTGTAGGCAGTCACCGAGAATACACATGGTGGTGGTCTGAAAAAACAGCTTGGACATGTGCATTTAAATAAATAAAAAAAAAAAGTTTCATAATGTGTCAGTCTGTAAAAGTGATTTCCAATTGTAAAAAGTGATTTTCACTTGCGCCGAAAAAAAAAAGAGCAGTAAGTGTGCTTTCAAATTGGCAAAGAAATTTCGTTTTGGGACTAATGTGAAAACATGACTCTGTGTGCAGAGAGGAATTATAGGCAGAGATTTATTGCGTCTTGCTCTGGTGATTTCACAGTTGCATTAGATGGAAAGGGGGAGCGAATTTTTGGGGGAAGAAGCAGAGTCTTAGCACACACCCATGTGCTTGCCATGTATAGTCATGCACAGTATTTACAAGCGAGTGGGGTTTTCAGGTTTCAGTCTGTAATGCAAATACATTCAGCTTCACTAAGGCTGGTTGCCCTTGCTGGAGTGTAGGCAGTCACCGAGAATACACATGGTGGTGGTCTGAAAAAACAGCTTGGACATGTGCATTGAAATAAATCAAAAAAAAAAGTTTCATAATGTGTCAGTCTGTAAAAGGGATTTCCAATTGTAAAAAGTGATTTTCACTTGCGCCGAAAAAAAAAAGAGCAGTAAGTGTGCTTTCAAATTGGCAAAGAAATTTCGTTTTGGGACTAATGTGAAAACATGACTCTGTGTGCAGAGAGGAATTATAGGTAGAGATTTATTGCGTCTTGCTCTGGTGATTTCACAGTTGCATTAGATGGAAAGGGGGAGCGAATTTTTGGGGGAAGAAGCAGAGTCTTAGCACACACCCATGTGCTTGCCATGTATAGTCATGCACAGTATTTACAAGCGAGTGGGGTTTTCAGGTTTCAGTCTGTAATGCAAATACATTCAGCATCACTAAGGCTGGTTGCCCTTGCTGGAGTGTAGGCAGTCACCGAGAATACACATGGTGGTGGTCTGAAAAAACAGTTTGGACATGTGCATTTAAATAAATTTAAAAAAAAGGTTTCATAATGTGTCTGTCTGTAAAAGTGATTTTCACTTGGCCCGGAAAAAAAAAGAGCAGTAAGTGTGCTTTCAAATTGGCAAAGAAATTTCGTTTTGGGACTAATGTGAAAACATGACTCTGTGTGCAGAGAGGAATTATAGGCAGAGATTTATTGCGTCTTGCTCTGGTGATTTCACAGTTGCATTAGATGGAAAGGGGGAGCGAATTTTTGGGGGAAGAAGCAGAGTCTTAGCACACACCCATGTGCTTGCCATGTATAGTCATGCACAGTATTTACAAGCGAGTGGGGTTTTCAGGTTTCAGTCTGTAATGCAAATACATTCAGCATCACTAAGGCTGGTTGCCCTTGCTGGAGTGTAGGCAGTCACCGAGAATACACATGGTGGTGGTCTGAAAAAACAGTTTGGACATGTGCATTTAAATACATTAAAAAAAAAGGTTTCATAATGTGTCAGTCTGTAAAAGTGATTTTCACTTGGCCCGGAAAAAAAAAGAGCAGTAAGTGTGCTTTCAAATTGGCAAAGAAATTTCGTTTTGGGACTAATGTGAAAACATGACTCTGTGTGCAGAGAGGAATTATAGGCAGAGATTTATTGCGTCTTGCTCTGGTGATTTCACAGTTGCATTAGATGGAAAGGGGGAGCGAATTTTTGGGGGAAGAAGCAGAGTCTTAGCACACACCCATGTGCTTGCCATGTATAGTCATGCACAGTATTTACAAGCGAGTGGGGTTTTCAGGTTTCAGTCTGTAATGCAAATACATTCAGCATCACTAAGGCTGGTTGCCCTTGCTGGAGTTTAGGCAGTCACCGAGAATACACATGGTGGTGGTCTGAAAAAACAGCTTGGACATGTGCATTTAAATAAATCAAAAAAAGTGGTTTCATAATGTGTCAGTCTGTAAAAGTGATTTCCAATTGTAAAGAGTGATTTTCACTTGCGCCGAAAAAAAAAAGAGCAGTAAGTGTGCTTTCAAATTGGCAAATAAATTTCGTTTTGGGACTAATGTGAAAACATGACTCTGTGTGCATAGAGGAATTATAGGCAGAGATTTATTGCGTCTTGCTCTGGTGATTTCACAGTTGCATTAGATGGAAAGGGGGAGCGAATTTTTGGGGGAAGAAGCAGAGTCTTAGCACACACCCATGTGCTTGCCATGTATAGTCATGCACAGTATTTACAAGCGAGTGGGGTTTTCAGGTTTCAGTCTGTAATGCAAATACATTCAGCATCACTAAGGCTGGTTGCCCTTGCTGGAGTGTAGGCAGTCACCGAGAATACACATGGTGGTGGTCTGAAAAAACAGCTTGGACATGTGCATTTAAATAAATCAAAAAAAGTGGTTTCATAATGTGTCAGTCTGTAAAAGTGATTTCCAATTGTAAAAAGTGATTTTCACTTGCGCCGAAAAAAAAAAGAGCAGTAAGTGTGCTTTCAAATTGGCAAAGAAATTTCGTTTTGGGACTAATGTGAAAACATGACTCTGTGTGCATAGAGGAATTATAGGCAGAGATTTATTGCGTCTTGCTCTGGTGATTTCACAGTTGCATTAGATGGAAAGGGGGAGCGAATTTTTGGGGGAAGAAGCAGAGTCTTAGCACACACCCATGTGCTTGCCATGTATAGTCATGCACAGTATTTACAAGCGAGTGGGGTTTTCAGGTTTCAGTCTGTAATGCAAATACATTCAGCATCACTAAGGCTGGTTGCCCTTGCTGGAGTGTAGGCAGTCACCGAGAATACACATGGTGGTGGTCTGAAAAAACAGCTCGGACATGTGCATTTAAATAAATCAAAAAAAAAAGTTTCATAATGTGTCAGTCTGTAAAAGTGATTTCCAATTGTAAAAAGTGATTTTCACTTGCGCCGAAAAAAAAAAGAGCAGTAAGTGTGCTTTCAAATTGGCAAAGAAATTTCGTTTTGGGACTAATGTGAAAACATGACTCTGTGTGCAGAGAGGAATTATAGGCAGAGATTTATTGCGTCTTGCTCTGGTGATTTCACAGTTGCATTAGATGGAAAGGGGGAGCGAATTTTTGGGGGAAGAAGCAGAGTCTTAGCACACACCCATGTGCTTGCCATGTATAGTCATGCACAGTATTTACAAGCGAGTGGGGTTTTCAGGTTTCAGTCTGTAATGCAAATACATTCAGCTTCACTAAGGCTGGTTGCCCTTGCTGGAGTTTAGGCAGTCACCGAGAATACACATGGTGGTGGTCTGAAAAAACAGCTTGGACATGTGCATTGAAATAAATCAAAAAAAGTGGTTTCATAATGTGTCAGTCTGTAAAAGTGATTTCCAATTGTAAAAAGTGATTTTCACTTGCGCCGAAAAAAAAAAGAGCAGTAAGTGTGCTTTCAAATTGGCAAAGAAATTTCGTTTTGGGACTAATGTGAAAACATGACTCTGTGTGCATAGAGGAATTATAGGCAGAGATTTATTGCGTCTTGCTCTGGTGATTTCACAGTTGCATTAGATGGAAAGGGGGAGCGAATTTTTGGGGGAAGAAGCAGAGTCTTAGCACACACCCATGTGCTTGCCATGTATAGTCATGCACAGTATTTACAAGCGAGTGGGGTTTTCAGGTTTCAGTCTGTAATGCAAATACATTCAGCTTCACTAAGGCTGGTTGCCCTTGCTGGAGTGTAGCACTCTGGACATGGGCTTTTTAAAAAATCTGAAAATTGGTTTCATAATGTGACAGTTTGTAAAAGTGATTTTCACTTGCCCAAAAAAAAGAGCAGTTTGTGTGCATTCAAATTGGCAAAGAAATTTCGTTTTGTGACTATTGTGAAAAGAAATGTAGTAATATATTTAAATACAATAAAGGATTTTTTTTTAGTTTTTTTCAGGTATTGCTGAAGAACAGTGAACAAAATTTAAGATGCCTACAAAATCTAGAGTTCAAAAATCGCTAAAAAAAAAACTATATTTGAAGACAACTGGAGGACCAAAGTTAGTAGAAGATGCTCATGTTGGGAAAAAGAAAAAATCTTCTGGTAAGCAGAAAAAACAATTTCTTAAAAAAATATTCAAAACAAAGAAAAATGTACAAAATGTCTGTCCTGGAAAGAATGTAACAAAACGAAGAGAACAGTAAAAAATTGAGAATTTAGTTAATGCAAATATACCTTCTGCAACTGAAAAGTTTTACATAAACAGAAAAACAGCGTTTAAAGAGATACGTAGAAAAATGTTTCAGAGAAGAGTTATGTCCAATTTGATAAAGGATGTGAAGAAATATAAGCAAAAGGCAAAATATTACAAGAGAAAAAAAGAAATTGAAGCCATTGCAGCAAAAGCATTAGAATTAAAAAGGAAACTATTCATATTAATTTTGAATAGGATGCGTACATTAGATAAAATGGTTAATGTACTGAAATCACAAAGCAAAAGCAAAAGAGTAGTGAACAGAACAAACTTTTGTAAAGTGTTTTTAGGAAAGTGGATGCATAGTTCAAGTAGTGAACCTTTTTTTAATGAAGAGAGCTATTTTCAAAGTAATAGTTTGCTGCATGCAGTTGACACCAGAGGTCGTTCATACGAAGTAAAAAATGGTTGCATAATGGAGAAGGAGATAATGGTTCCAAGAGATGAGGTACAAGTGATGGCAGATGAGGCAATGGGGAGACGTCCTAAAGCCCCAGTGTACACTTGGAATTGTAGTAGTATTTGCACTGTGCGTCAGGAATCTATTGACAGATTTCGAGAGTTTCTAAGAGAATATAGTAAAAAAAGTGTAAAACAGAAGATTAAGGTGCTTCAAAGTCTGGATCCATGCAGAGTGAGAGAGAATACTGGTTTGCAGGGTCATTCTCTGGCTTGTCTATCTAGAAAAGTGTTCAATAGTGTTTTCCATCATTTTAGGATGCTGGCTGTTCATCATACTGAAATGAGAAAGTTTGTGAGACGGTTGTATTTTGCCAAAAGTCCAGCAATAAAGTTAAATGAATTGAATAGGGCTCTGTTCCGAGGAACGGTATCAGATGTAGAGAAGGTTGTTGATGAAATTCAGTTTTGTTACTTTGGTCCTGAACAAAACAGTGCAGAGAAGGACACAGTAAATGAGGAAGAAGTGGAAGAGAATGTAGAACCTTCTGTAAGTAAGACATTTAATGATCACATAACAAAATTTGCAATAGTCTCTAATGAAAGACCAAATGTTACTTGTATTTGTTGCCGCAGAACTCATTATAGAAAACAAACTAGGAATGTTGATCTCTACAGAAAGAGTGAAAATGAAGATAATTATAAGTGGAAGGATTTTGCCACATATATATTTCTTGAAAATTGTTTTGAATTGGGTGAAGATCAGCGTATTTGTAAATACTGTTACAACAAGTTAGAGGAAAATAGAATGCCGACCAGAGCTGTACATAATAATTTAGAATTGGATGCTATTCCTGCTGAACTTTCTGAATTAAATACATATGAGTCTATACTCATTCAATGTGTTCATCCGTTCCAGACCATAGTACGTATGGAGCCCAAAACTGGTAAATTACCTCCTTCAGATTTACTGAGAGGTTTAAAAGGTAGAGTGGTGTATTTGCCCTTGGATTTGAAAAAAAATATGGAAACTATTGATGCGGATACTTTGGAAACTGAACCATTAATTATTCTGGTTAATGGTGTACCTACAAAGAATAAGAAGATTTGGCAGGAGCTGGTAGATGTGCGGAAAGTACAAAGAGCAAATTTGTATTTGAAAAAAAATAACAAATGGTATGAATCAATTTATATAGAAGAAGAAGAAGAAGACGAAGATTTTCAAGAAGACACAGAAACACCAACTGGACAAATTGAAAAAGTGGACAAGACAAAGGAAGAAGAAATTTATGAACATTTTAGCATACATCCTCTTCATTCGAAAGAAGTTATGGGAGACAATATTGATCTCTTTCAGATGAAGAAAGCAAAAGGAACTCCCGTGAGTGTATGGGAGGAGAGCTTGGAAGCTCGATGTTTTCCCCAGCTGTTTCCTACGGGAAAAGGAGGACGATACGATGAACGTCCAGAACAGATTCCAGCTTCAGAGTATCGGACTACAAGACTATATGCTGAAGATCCCAGATTTCGACAAAGTATTCCTTATTTGTTCCATCTTTTATTTGAAAGCGACTTGTCTGCACTGTCTTATGCAGTAAATCACATTTTAAAAAGTGGAGTACATTTACAAAATGTGTCTGCTAAGGATTTTATGGAGAAAGTGCAGCACCGAGATGATCATTTGGAAACACAACTGATCAATCTGATGGCTTGTCAGCGTGGGACAAATGAATATTGGTACCGACGCCATGGTGAACTAAAATGCATGTTACGCAATTTAGGAACACCAACATGGTTCCTTACCCTAAGCTGTGCCGAGTACGCTTGGGATGATTTACTGGATTTTCTACGAGAGGCCAATTCAAACATTAAAAACATCGAATACAAGACAGCAGGAGAACTGTGCTCATTGGATCCGGTTAATGTTTGCAGATATTTCAATCATAGATTTGAGGCTATGATGTCCTTCATCTGCAATAAAAAAAATCCACCCCTTGGAGAAGTAGTGGATTTCTTTTGGAGAAAAGAGTACCAGGCAAGAGGTGCTCCTCATATTCATATGCTGTTGTGGATCAAGGATGCCCCAAAGTTTGGAACAGATACTGATGAAGCAGTGTTATCTTACATTGAAGAATATGCAACATGTGGTATACCAAAAAGCACAGAAGAGAACAAGTTAAAGGAGCAAGTTTTACGTTTCCAAAGTCATCGGTGTGGAAAATACTGTCGACGGAAATACAAGAGCAAAGAAAAATACTACACTAAATGTCGATTTGGATTTCCTAGACCTGTTCTTTCAAATGGAAGAGTAAACAGTTTTATGTCAGCTGTGAGACATACTATCACAAGAAAATCACCTAAGAATACCTACAACCTTAAAAGAAAAGAAGAATCAAAAAATATAAATGACTACAACCCAGTCATTTTATCCATGTGGAACGCTAACATGGATATACAGTATGTAGCTGACAATTCCATTGCTGTTGCACGATATGTAACGTCTTACATTACGAAATCAGAAAAAACAGAATTGAAGGAAATGTGGGAAGAGATTTCTCACGAGAAGACTGTCAGTAAGAAGCTGTACAGTTTCAGTTTGAAGATGTTATCGCATCGAGAAATTGGATCCTACGAATGTTCAGATAGGTTATCTTCTGCAAGTCTCTACTCGAAGTCAAGAAGAATAATTTGGGCAAGTTTAGGCCTTGCAGCAATGAGAAATCGGGTACTGAAATCTGTTGGAGAAATTGAATATTTGGCCGAGAATGACCCAGAAAGTACAGATATATTGAAAACAAACATGTTGGACACATATTATCCCAAGAGAAGTCATCATCTGGAGAACATGTGTCTCTATGAAGTGTTGCAGAACTACATTTATTCACGGAAAGCTGCAGAAGACATTAATAATGGAAAATATAAAGTTGTTGGTGAAGAAGGATGTTTGGTGAAGCAAACCAAAGGAAGTTTGATAAATCACCGGAAGCTGAGTTGCGACACTACCGACAAGAAAGAATTTTACTACTTGGCTCTTTTACAGTTGTTTAAACCATGGCGTACAGAGGATGAACTACTGGGAGAATTTCAAAGCTATGAGGATTCATTTAATGCTTGCAAAGACAGCATACAATGCAATACATTCACAACTTATCTGCAAATGTTAAATGAAGAAATTGAACAGGAAACTACAATAGCAGCAGAAATAGCTAGAGACAGTTCTCAGGACAGCCAAAGTTCAGGAACACACAGTCAAGATCCCCTAGGACAACCAATCGTTGAAAATGAAGCATCAATAGCCATGAATGAAGTGGAAACGGCTATGAATCAAGCTCAAGAAGAATTTATAGACTTAGAAAATTTGGAAAGACAACTGAATCAAGAGCAGCAACAAATTTATGAAGAGATCAAAAACAAAATTGATCACGGATTTCTACATGTAAAAAAAGAGTGCTCATGCACATCATTTCATCCAATCAGGATGGATGTAAGCGGACAAGCTGGCACTGGAAAAAGTTTCCTAATTAAAGTCATCAGAAGCTACCTAAAGAAAAAAACGGATTCTACTTTGTCTTGTGTGGTTACTGCTCCAACTGGGTTAGCAGCATATAACATAAAAGGAATCACCTTACATCGTTTGCTAATGTTACCAGTGGAGCATGAGAACAAAATACAATTCAACAAGCTAACTGGAGAAGCATCCTTGGAAGTTTCACGAGTATTGAAGAAGATGCAAGTTCTCATTATTGATGAGGTGAGCATGGTATCAAACTTAATGCTTGCCTTTGTGCATTTAAGAATGCAGCAAATTTTGAAGACAGACTATGACGTGTTATTTGGTGGAAAACACGTCATAGTTTTTGGAGATCTTTTGCAACTTACTCCAGTTAAAGGACAACCAGTGTTTAATACTGTGACACATGAAGACACGAAGAAGTCATTGGGAAGCATCGGAAATACAAATATTTGGTCCTTCTTTGAGTACAAGGAACTTACAACTAATATGAGGCAAGCAAACGATGAAGAATATGGAAGTATTCTGAAAGATATCAGAATTGGACTACTCACAGAAGTTGGCAAAAAAGCATTACAGAGTCGGCTGCTACATAATTTATTTCCAAAGGAAGAAATAGTTGCAGAGAAAATATACAAGAATATTGCAGAAAACAAAAGTGTCATCTGCTTAATGCCAACTCTACGTGAATGCTCAATATTCAATGAGGAGCTTTTGAAATTGGAAAAGGAAGAGATCAGGAAATTGGAAGCAGTGGACAAAATTGAGGATGGAAGAATTACTGTCACAGTAACAGGCAAACTGAAAAATAAATTGGACTCACTAGAGAAGAACATCTCCAAAACAGCTGGATTAGAAAAAAATCTATATGTTTGCATGAACTGTAGAGTGTTTTTAAGGAGAAATTTGGATGTTGAGAAAGGTTTAGTTAATGGAGCGATGGGAAGAGTTGTGGGTTTTATTAATTATCAGAAAAAAGAAGGAATTGAATGTTTAAAAATAAAATTTGATCAGATAGATGAAGTTAAAGATATTTGTCGTTGTACAGTTCGTTTTATGCTTGTGAAAGACTTATATGTACGTAGGAAGCAGTTTCCGTTTTCTCTAGCATATGCTGTAACTATTCACAAGTCTCAAGGATTGACTGTAGATTGTGCATTTGTGAACATTGGTTCAACTGTGTTCAAAGAAGGTATGGCATATGTTGCTTTGTCACGAGTCAAAACATTATCAGGTTTATTCATGATAGACTTTGAAGAATCAAAAGTTAGTGCTGATACAAATTGTGTAAAGGAGTATAATAGATTAAGAAGAAGCTATGCTCCTCATTTAGGTCAGTATCCTGTGTTGGAGAAACGTGTAGTTTCTCGTAAAAGGAAAAATGAGAATATCTGTAGTGAAGATGTAGAGAAGAGGAAAAAAAAGAGGAGTGATGTAATTGCAAGCAAAAAGAAAAAGGAAAATGAAGAACAGGTTGTAGGATGTCATTTTGAAAATAGCTCTGGTGTCAACTGCTACGCAAATGTAGTGCTGAATGTTGCATTTTATCTGGAAAGTTTGCAAGAGCAGATAATAGTAAATCAGGGAAAAAGATTCTGTTCAGAGCTGAGTCTCCTTTTTCAAAAGCTGAGTAAAGATAAAACTCAAATAGAAAGTGCTACTGACATTAGAAAACTTTTAGATGTATGTTCAGGACGAACACAGTTTTCTCAAAATGAACAGCAAGATGCACATGAATTTTTGATGTATTTTCTTCAGGTAGTGGAAGAAGAAGGAGTTCCCATTGACATTTTTTTTGGTCTCTCTTATAAATGGGAACATAGTTGTGATAATTGTTATAATATAAGTGGCTCTATTGTTGATAATGAAAGGTTTATTTATTTGACATTGCCAGAGAGTAAAACAGTCACTTTTGCAAAATTAGTTAAAGATGCTAATCATAGCATGAAATGTGGTGAGTGTAATTCTGACATGTTTTCAACATTAATTTTAAAGGAATACGGACAGTATGTAATTTTAATGATGCAACGATGTAGAGCTGATGGTTCAAAATTGGATACTTTAATAAAGAAGTTTACAGGACAGCAATTATCAATTTCAGGAAAACCTTTTGTAACTGTTGCAATAATTTTCCATGATGGACCTACTGTTACTTCTGGACATTACACAGTTTATCTTAAATGTGAAAAAGGCTGGACACTGTGTAATGATTCTCAATTGATTTTCAAACAACGTTTGCCTTTTGATTTAGCAAATTCATATCTAATCTTCCTGAAACCTAAATTTTAGAGAGACTTGGCAAGATCTGGACAAAACAATTTTACCATTTTACTGGATTACCATTGCAATTTTGTAAAAAAATTTTTTTTAAATTATCATTTGGCCTAATGGAAAGATAACCAATTGTAATGTGGACTTTTTTAATTTTTAATGAAATTTTGAAAAACCTATAATTTTGAGATTATCGGTAACTTCTGCACATTTTATATTTTGGAATGTTATTGGACTGCCATTGGAAATTTTTTCAAAAATGATTTAAAAAATTACTATTTGGCCATTTGGAAAAGTAACCAATTCTATTGTGGACTAAATAAATTAATCAAAAAATTTTCGTGAACCAAAATGTTACAGAGAATCTGTGAGATCTGGACAAATTAAACTTTAGAATTTTATTGGATTACCGTTGGTAATTTAATCCAAACAAAAATTTAAAATTACTATTTGGCCTAAAGGAAATGAAATCAGATGTTTTTTGGAGTTATTTGAGATATAATATTGTGATTATACTTCTGAAACAAACATATCAGACGGTATTTTAAAGGAATAAGTATTGGTATTAGATGATATTTTTTTACAATATTATGCATTTCTATAATGTTAAGTTTAAGTAAAAAAAGAATCAGGGCTTTTTTAATACAATCTTTGTGATTGGTATTTTTTTTTGCCCGCTGTAAAATGATGAATGCAATTGCTTTCACAATTTATAGAGAAATGCAATATATTCTGAAAACAGCAAAAATAAGGCAAAAATATTTTTGGGGAAAAAATGTAAATATGTGTACTGTATTATAAAAAGTTTTAAAAATATTAATACTTTTTACTTTTTTTCCAGATAGATATAGAAAATTTACGAAAACTACAAACATTTTTAAAACTATTTTAAAAAAAAAGAAATGAATAAATATTTTTTCAGTGAGTATGGTAAGTCAATAATATTAATTGTAGTCTCTCAAGGTCAATGTAATGTCATAAATGATTTTTAGTGTTTTTAAAAAAAAAAAAAAAAAAAAAGTACGCGCACCGTACGCGTACGGTAAAAAAAAATAAAAAAAAGTTTTTAAAAACATATGTAAAAAAAAGATGAAAGATAAGGTTGGCTCTTAAAAGAACCGTTGTGTTCATGCAGGGACAGAGGAAAGAAAGATTGGGAATATTAGACGGTACGACAAGTGTGCTGATCTATTTTACTATTCACCAGGGAAACACTGGTCTCCCTATAAGTAATTAGATCGTGACAAGTGGCGCACCGTACTTCAACCCTCGCAAACCGAGGGTTAATTTCCAGAGGGCCAGCAAAAGGAGATTCTCCCCCCACAGATGAAGGGCTCACCTGACCTGCAGAAGAAGGAGTCAGCCCTGCAGATGATGGTCCAGGCTGAGCTGCTGTGGATGTACTGGCTCGTCTTTCTGAAGAGTTACCTCCAAAAAGATGACCATGTGTCCTTCTGTGTACATCCTGGAGGTGTCTCTTCATGGTGTGATTCCCAAAGGAATACTTCCTGTCAGGATTACCTCTAGAAAGTACACGCTGACACAGCCTGCAAGTAACTAAGGGTGCATTCACCTTTTGCTGGCCTTCAGGAAAAGTAAAATAATCCCAAACATAAGAAGGCTTTTGTTTCCTCGCTCTCTGCCTCAAGACAGTGCTGCTGGTGCTAGCCTCACTCTCAGAAGGGCTCTGCTGTTCTGCCATCGTATCCCAAAGACAAACCAGCTCCTTCTCCTAAGGGATCACAAGCAGAAATGAGGGGAATGGGTGTGGTGTAGGAGAGTTCTAGAACTGAAAGTAGTTTCAACCAATCAAAAGTTGTGTTTCATGATCACATGACCAACCGTACGCTTACGGTACGCTTACGGTACGCTTACGGCAAAAGTGCGCATGCGCGTAAAAAAGACACGCGCTTGCGCGCATGCGCATAACAGTCACTCCCCGACACTTCCGCGTAACGTGCGCGCGTGGCGTAAGCGCGCACGCGTCCCACGCGCAGTACGCGCGGCTACGCAAAGTGCGTAACTATACGCAAGCAGCATAGAAAGATTACGGACGTTGCGTAAACCGTACGCTTACCGTGAGCTTACGGTACGCGTACTAAAAAATTTTTAAAAAAAAAAAAAAAAACTGGAAATAAATTTTACATGTTTATTTTAAAAAATATATAAAAAAAACATATTAAAGAATTTTAAAAATTTAAGCATAGTCTTTATAAAAGGTAAGAAAATTAAATTAAAAATATGTTAGAAAAAATTGAAGAATAAAAAAAAAATTAGCATTTAAAAAACCTTGCAAATTCACTGAAAAAACCATGGGTTTCAAACACGTTATAGTTAGGAATTAGCATTTAAAAAACCGTACAAATTCACTGAAAAAACCATGGGTTTCACACACGTTATAGTTAGGAATTAGCATTTAAAAAACCTTAGAAATTCAGTGAAAAAACCATAGGTTTCACACATGTTATAGTTAGCTGGACATACGTACGGTAAGCTTACCGTACGCGCACGGTGCCGTGCGCGAGGTTAATTCTGATTGGTGGTAACATGACTGTAAACATTCGAATCGGTCGCAATCAGGAAGTGTCGGCCGCCATTTTGTGTGTCTCACACTGATAAACAAAGGTGGAGAACGTGAAAAGGGAGCAATGAAGAGAGTTGCAGACCCCCTAGCGTTTGTCAGGGGGTCCAAGAAGGTCCCAAAAGTATGAAAAATACATTTAATTTTTTTTTTTTTTTAAAGTGGGGTGCGCGTACGGTAAGCTTACCGTACGCGCACGGCAGTAAAAAAAATAGAAGTAAAAATCAAATTTAAGTGTTTAGATATTAGGGGGCTCTAAAAAGAGCCGTTGTATTTATGAAGTGTTTTTTTTTGTGGTACCTACAAGTAAGTACCGATGCAGAGTCTAAAGTTCAAGAGGAAGACTCTGTTGCCTTCATCAGTGAAATGCACAGCGTCTCCTCTATAAATGCCTTGCATGTTGTAACGCAAGTTGTTGTGGTATATAGAACCCATACCATAGTCTCTGAGGAGAGCAGAAATAGATTTGTTGACGTGCTTTCTTGCCTTGTCAATCTGTGGACAAAATTGGTTGGACCAGTTCCACTTTTGCCTTTGGCATATGTTAGAATATACAAAGGCAGATTGAGGAAAAAGCGACATTAATTACACAAAGGTGTCCTTAACAAGCATTTCCAGACCTACCCCAGTTAAAGTGCCTAGGTCATTTCCACCACAGTGCACAATAATAAGGTTAGGCTGTTGGAGGTGTAGAAAAGATTTCACCAAAGGCATTAATTGGTGCCACTTTAACCCTCTCTGACCAATCCATTTAATGTCTACATTTGGCAAAGCAAGGTCTCTCACCATACCTCTTTTTTCTGCATACTTTTCACTCCAGAAGACATAGCTGTGACCTACAATCCACACTGTGAACATCTTTCAAGGAGATCTGGATGCACTCAGGAGGTGTCTTTCAGTAGAATGGCAATATGAAATGAAAGACAGTTGTAAAATGGAGGCATACATATTTTTTTTTAATAAAAATAACTCATTGGCTGATTCAAACCATTTTACAGTTAAAACTAGGCTGTATGTGTACATTTTTAGAAGCATGTTTTGTATTGGTTCAGAAAATTGTGTTCCCACAGAAGATTAATTTGGATTTGCTGTTAGGTTTGACAGGTGAAGCACTCTTGCTCTTTGGAATAGAAACATTGTGTGCTGAACTTCTGACCTCTCTGCTCACACCAGTGTTCCCTGAGCTGTTTGTATGGTAGCAGGCAGAAGTCAAGTTGGGGGAAGGGTTCATTTGGAAAAGGGTTGAAGTTTTCAAGCAATAGAAATGTGTGATTTCATTTGAAAAAATGTGGGAAGCACTGAGATGTGTAATTAACATGTATATGTGTGAAAAAAGAGAGGGAAACATTGCCATTTACTGGTTCTGGTGAGAGGAGAGAGTTGTACAGCTCTGAGATTCTGACTCTGATAATCTGCTGTGTTCTCCTCTCTCTGCTTTTCTCATTTCCGTTGTACTCCCTCAAGGACCTTGTAGGGTGAATTTAATTATTATTATTTTTTTTATTTAAAAAAAAATTGTGAGGTAAGGTTGGCTCTTAAAAGAGCCGTTGTGTTAATACAGGGACAGTGAAAAGAAAGAATGGGAATATTAACAAGGACCACAGATGTGCTGGTCTATCTTATTGTTCATTAGGGAAATACTGGTCTCCCCATGAACAATTAGACCATAACATCTGGTGCACCTCATTTGTACCCTCTGAAATCGAGGGCTCGTTTCCAGAGGAGCAGAAGAGGGTGATGCTCCCACCGCAGAGGAAGTGCTCGGCTGAGCTGCCGAAGATGTACTCGGCTGAGCTTCTGCGGGTGTGCTCGGGTGACTTACTGAAGGCTTTGCTTCAGTATGTCGAGCAAAAGTCCTGGGATGTACATCCCTAATGTGTCTCACCATAGTGTGATTACCAAAGGAATACTTCTTCCTTGGGTTACCTCTAGATAAGACACGCTCACAAAGTGAGCAGGTGACTAATGGAGCATTTACCTTTTTCTGCCCCTCTGGAAAAGTGAAATACTCCCAAACAAAAGAATTCTTTTGTTTCCTCCTTCTCTGTCTGATGATGCTGCTGCCCTGCTCACTCTCAGAAGAGGTCTACTGCTCTGCCATTGTATCCCAAAGACAATTCAGCTCCTTCTCCTAGAGAATCACAAGCAGTAATGAGGGGAATGGGTGTGGTGTAGGAAGATTCTGGAACTGAAAGTAATTTAAACCAATCAAAAGTGTTGTTTCTTGATCACATGACAAACCGTACGCGCACGTTAAGCTTACCGAGCACGTACGGTAAAAGTACGCATGCGCGTACGAAAGACACGCGCGCATGCGCATTACAGGCACGCTCGTATGCTTCCGTGTAACGTGCGCGCGCGTGCGCGTATGAAGCATGCGCTTACGCGTAGGAAGTACGTACGCGTACGCAAATTGCGTAAGCATGCACACACGGAGTATAAATATTACGTACGCTCAACGTACATAAAGCGAACCGTGCGCTTACGGTAAGCTTAACGTACGCGCACGGCAAAAAAAATGTAAAAAAATAAAAATAAAAAAAGATAAAGGTTTGTTGAAGATATTTACTATGTTATACAACTATATCTAACCATTTATTTAAAAAAGGTGAATCTTACTATATTGAAGAATGCATTAAATCCATGAATATATACATAGGTAGCATAGTGTTTAAAGGAAAAAAGAAAAAGAAAAAAAATGATGTAAAAAAACAAACAAATTCAATGAAAAAACCATAGGTTTCACACACATTATAGTTAGGAATTAGAATTAAAAAAAACATGCAAAAACACAGAAAAAAACATAGGTTTCACACACGTTATATTTAGAAATTAGCTTTTAAAAAACCTTGCAAATTCACTGAAAAAACCATAGGTTTCACACACGTTATAGATAGGAATTAGCATTTAAAAAACCTTGCAAATTCACTGAAAAAACCATAGGTTTCACACACGTTATAGTTAGCTGGACATTTCTCTCGTAAAAAACCATTGAAATTCCCCCGTTATAGTTAGTTCAGCTAACTATAACTCGCGCACCTGCAATCCACTGCTGATGACGTCACATATTACATCACTCATGACATGGTCAGTGACATCACTCATGACATCACTGATGACATCTCAAATGACATCACTGATGACATCACTAATGACGTCATCAATGTGATAAATTACCACATCTTCTCACACCCTTATAAAACCTTTGATATACCAACTCAAAATTACAGAGTTCCATTCTCATATCCATAAATAATGCAATACCAATAACTGCATACCCACATATTAACTTTTAGGTCTTCATACACCTCCACACACTCACCTGTAAAGTCACTCATAGTTACAGTCACTCCATAAAAAAGTATCATATGAATTTATACACACACCTATATAGACACTCACACACTACCAATCATTCATAGAGGTACTCTCACACCTAGTCATTCATACAAATAATCACACTGCCATTTACTCACCTATGCAGTTATACACACTCAAGTTCCCTTGCTCACAAAAATAGTATCACATTTTTATGCTCTATTAGAATCATTGACAAAAGCACACACTCATCCATACAGTCACTGTCACAATCACACATTCTCACATCTAGCCACTTATATACTCTTACACACATATATACTGCCTTTCACATATGTAGTTAGTCACAAATGTACCACTGAGATATACATTCAATCCATAACACAGCCATATATACACTCGCTCAACCATACAGTCCATCACAGATGCACTCTTAAAACCATGCACCCATAGAATCACCCACTCACACATCTATGCACAGAGTCACACACAGCCTACCCACACTAACACTCAGGCACCCATACAGATACTCAGACAACCAATCGATAACCCATATAGACACTCATATAGCTATTCACAAAACCATGCAGCCACTTATACACCAACAGACAGAAACATACAGACATTCACACATTTTAGTCACTAGTCTGCAGTAAGATACATTTAATGACTCACTTATAGAGTCAGTTACGCACCAAAGAAAATCATACATTTACACACTTGTACACCCACTCATTCTTCAACAGGCCTTTCCCTATATATATTAAACAGATTAAAATTGTTCAGAAACACATACTCAATGGATGATGACATCAGTGATGTCATCAGTGATGTCATTTGAGATGTCATCAGTGATGTCATGAGTGATGTCACTGACCATGTCATGAGTGATGTAATATGTGACGTCATCAGCAGTGGATTGCGGGTGCGCGAGTTATAGTTAGCTGAACTAACTATAACGGGGGAATTTCAATGGTTTTTTATGAGAGAAATGTCCAGCTAACTATAACGTGTGTGAAACCTATGGTTTTTTCAGTGAATATATATATATATATATAAATATATTTTTCACCAAAATGCCCAAGCATGTCTGGACGCACTCACCTCTGTTGGAAAACAAGGTTTATTATATCATGGCAACCAGCAAGGTCATGCCGGTAATTTGAAGTTTAAAATGCCGACGCATTTCGATGTGTTTACATCTTCTTCATGGGCAGCTGACTGAAAGGTCCCAAGGAAATCCGGCATGCTTTAATTAGTATCCCGCCCTTGGTACGTGTGGCTTAGTGCACGGGCATGCTGGAACACGTAGTACCCTCAGTGGGTTCCATGGACCTCTTTTTGGCAGCACTTCTATGCCTTACAGTAAGGCTCCGGCATCGTTGCTTGGTTAATTCATTGAAGCCTCAACAGTAGTGCCGCATCATCGTGGAATCGTTCCCACCGCAGCCTCTTCTTTTCAGATGGTGCAGTCCAGCGCGGCAGGGCTGCTGCGTTTAATATTTTCCACCAAAATGCCCAAGCATGTCTGGACGCACTCACTTCTGTTGGAAAACAAGGTTTATTATATCATGGCAACCAGCAAGGTCATGCCGGTAGTGATGTCATTTGAGATGTCATCAGTGATGTCGTCAGTGATGTCACGGACCATGTCATGAGTGATGTAATATGTGACATCATCAGCAGTGCATTGCGGGCACACGAGTTATAGTTAGCTCAACTAACTATAACAGGCGAATCTCTCTGGTTTTATATGAGTCAAATGTTCAACTAACTATAACGTCCCTGAAACCTATGGTTTGTTTAGTGAATTTCCAAGGTTTTTTAAATGCTAATTCCTAACTATAACGTCTATAAAACCTATGGTTTTTTCAGTGAATTTCGAAGGTTTTTTAATTTAATTTCATATTTTAATGTTTATAAAACCTATATTTTTTCTATTATATTTTTAAATATTTTGGAACTCTATTATACTTCTTATTTTTAACTGTAAAAATCATGTAATGTTTTATATCTTCCCAAAAAAATATGTATATTTTCTTTTTGGGGGAGAAAACTGCACTCCCATACTGGTAGCATACCAAGCTCCATCACCACACAAATCTTATCCGCCATATTGTTAAACTCGTAAATGATGCGCATTTCGTATCTGACGAGTTCGTGGCACCGCATCCCGCGTAACATCATATACGCATGAAGTCACCCCAGGTACTACTTTGATATCCAACGGGTACGCAGTACCAAGCAACGCGTTACGTCATGTAAGTATGGGGTCGCGCCTTCTGCGCGTTGCGTATTCGACGAGTACACGCTGCCAGGCCCTGTGTTACGTCACAGATGTATAGTATCGTGCCGGGTACGCCATTCCCTTTTTTTTTGTCTCAAAAGTATATCTAAATAACTTTAAACAGTATATGAGAGCACGCAAAAATCTAAATTATTTTAAACATTTATATATTTCTAACTGTAATAAACTTATATTATGATAAATATATTTTGTCAAAATCACGTCAGGTGCCGCCTCCTTGTGCGCTCGGTGCGCGATTGCCATGTGACCTTAACCCCTTCCATGCTCATGACGGAACGGTTCCGTCATGAGCCACGGTTGAGCTGTGCTCATGACGGAACCGTTCCGTCATGGTCCCGCCCGCGCTCGAACCCTTCAGCACCGCGGCGGAATTCGCCCAGCGCTGAAGGGGTTAAAAAAAACATTTGATTGGTTCATAACATTTCCCATTGTAACAGTTGTACGACCCCACCCATTTTACTCATTCTCTCTACAGCGTTTGATGAGAGACACCTCGTCTGCTTAGAAAGCTTTTTTGAAAAGTGTTTTCCTGTATACACATATCTTATACTACACACAACATGCAACAATCATCTTGATCAATATTCATGCTCTGGACATTAGCCTTCCACGTCTGATTGCCATGCATCTCAAACGTTCCATCAAAAAACAAATATGTGTTACACAATGCCCCTGGTGTGTGTGTCTGCACATTATTGTGCTGTCTTTCTGCCTGGATATTGCTGGCTCTAAGGAGCATCATCAGCCACGGGCAGACTGCACATCCTAGATCACATGCCATCTCATTAACGATATTTTCCGCCCTCCCGACACATGCTACACTAATCTAAATTGCACACTCTGCGAGGTCAAAACTACAAAAGAAACACACATAAGTACACTTCCTGGCCAGGCAGGAATTGAACAACGCCCAAGTCCCCAGATTAATTATTCACACCCCTATGCTGGCCTGGCGTACGCAAGCCCAGCCCACTTTGCGAAGATATAAATAGGATAAACACGACGCCACACGTCCCTCTTCTTCCACACTACCTCAAATGATTTGCCGCATCCACCTCGCATATCACAATGCGCAATAAAAAAAAAAGAAATGTATGCATGAGGTGTACTCCATCCTGGCAATCAACACGGTCTCTAAATTGTGAGCCCTACTGCCCGTCGTCTACGAAAGGGATCCATGAGGTGTACACTCTCCTGCAATCAACACTCCATCTGAATTGTGAATACTGCTGCCCGTAGTGTTTTCTCACACAACAATGACAGCAAGTAAGCAGAGCGGCCTGGGTGCACAAGGCCTCCAATTGAGCACGCTGCGGCGAGAGGGGTGGGGTGCTTCAGCCTAGCTGCACAGGTCCGAACAAACGATATTGCCATGTGTTATGATGTGATCTTTGACCTCATTCAGTCACATCTCTGTCTCATTTTAAAGACCAAAGCAAAAACCAAAGGAAATGATGGACGGAGTGTTGAACATTGCAAGCACTCACCCCCAGTAAACTGATCTGGCTTTAATCCATCACCGTTCTTTAGCCCACTCTGCCACCCCAGTTCTGACATGGCCATATGCAAATCAGTCTGACCCTGGGCCTCATGGGAACAGTCCAGCCCGAACTGCCAAGCCATGTCTTCCCTGGACCGGAAACAAGCTTCCTAGGGCTGGTTTCTGGCATTTCAGCCGTCTTCAGCCAGGCTTGCTTTTAAAGACCTGCTGGACTGTACTGTAGGCCTGAGCCAGCGGGCAGCGCTGCCCTACAGACACCTCTTCAGCGCGGTGCTGTGGGATGGATGGATGCATCAGCCAGACTGCGCACGTGCGAATAAGCGATATTGCCATGTGTTATAATGTGATCTTTGACCTCATTCAGTCACATCTCTGTCTCGTTTTAAAGACCTGCTATACCATAAGGTAGGCCTGAACCTACGGGCAGCACTGCCCTACAGACACCTGTTTAGGGTGGTTCTGCGGGAGGGGTGGGGTGCATCACCCCGAGTGCCACGTGTGAAAAAGCGATGTTGCCGTGCATAATGATGTGATCTCTGACCTCATTCAGTCACATCGGTCTAATTTTAAGGACCTGCTGGACCGTACTGTTGGCCTGAGCCAGCGGGCAGTGCTGCCCTACAGACACGTGGCATTGGCTTTTAGGACACTGTAGTGAGCTCCTTACTAAGTGTACATGCACACAGGCTCCTGCCACTGCATTGCACATGCACATTATGCTTCTAGCATGCGCTCTGTTCCTTTGTATGTGAACGTTGGCATACCATATTATTATTTAATCTTGTGTATTCTTGTACACTTCAACTCCTCTTTGAACCACGATTACCACTAACAGTTGGTAGATCGTACATCAAAAACGAAGGATGCACTCAACTCCTATTTTCTATCAAGCTTGAAATAAACCTTTATTTACCTCCAGACGTTTCCACCATTAAATTATTTCTCCCTTTACAGACATTCCATTGATTGCCACAAGAAGGGTGTAGTGGGAGCTGACCCCGCAATGATGCCCTGGCACCTTCCATCGTGGTATCAAGACACCGTCCCCGACCGGAGACCTGGTCTATCGTACAAACATACCCCGGACTAGGAGCTTGCACCAACATGTCGTGGGACACACCAGTGGTGGCAGGTGAGCAGTGAAGCCTCGGTGTGCAAGACCTACAATTGAGCACAGTGCGGGGGAAGGGGTTGGGGTGCAGCTCCCTGGGTGCAGAGGTGCATGCAAGCGATTTTCCCGTAGCTAATAATGTAGGACTATATTATCAAACAACGGCGATAACATTTTCACCACTTTAGCGACAGAAAACTGCTGCTAAAGCAACGATAAGGGATTGATAATATGCCCTTGTAAATTCCCATAAAAGCCCAGGTTCACACCAGAACCTGGGCTTACTAAGGGAATTCACAAGGGCATATTATCGACCCCTTATCGCCGCTTTTGCGTAAGTTTCCTGCCGCTAAAGTGGTGATAATGTTATCGCCCTTCCTTCATAATACGGCCCATAATCTCTGTCCTCATGTATTTAATTTTAAGCACTTGCTGAACCACACTCTTTCTCTCAGACCCCAGCGTCCTAGACAAACGGGTGACAGAGGGTAAACACTAAGGGATGGGTGCAATAGGCCGACGCTCTGTCTCCTCCTCCCTCTGTTATTTTGACTCTCCCTCCCCTTCTCCCTTCCACCCACTCCCCCTCTCTTCCATTCTCACTATGGTCCTTTCATTCGGACTACCTTTCTTTACCTCTTCCACATAGCACACATACTTATGTTTCATTTTTGTCTTGCCGGTTTCCTACGCTGCTTCCACTGGAGTCCAACCCATGTTTTTTTTTATTATACTGTTCTATTAAAGTTACATTTCTATTTATTTCTGTTTTAATAAAGGTTACTTATTTTTTCAATTAAATAACTGAGTGTATAGGTCTTCTTTTTCTGACGACACTTGTCTATTGTTTATTGTGAAAATCATCTGTTTATAGGAGATTTTAAGGACAACATTATTTAATAGTAGACTGCAACTACCAAACATAATCTAACTGATTAGTAGACAAATGAAGCCTGGGTAATTGTACAACTGCAAGAGTTCTATGAGTGTATCACTTTATAACACCATAAGTACTGCCTGTGTGATTACAGAACAAATAAGGCACTGCCTAGGACCACCGAGGCTTCAGGGACTGCCAAGGCCCACCCTGCATATTTAAATAAAGACCCGGAGTGTGGCGATCCCTGGACTTCAGTTGGCCTCGAACCCCCCGAACAATTAGTAAACAATACCCGGGAAGGTGGAACTCCCCTAGGCTGCAAAACGTCTCTGTGCCCTTCTGCGCCTCATTTACATGTGACATTAAGATCCCCAGTCCTACAGAGACCCCGCAATATAATAATTGGATTGGCCACGTAACATTACCCACCCACCAGGGACCTCATTTAAAAGAACGGGTGAGACCCCGCTTTTTTTTTTTGCTC
The DNA here is from genome assembly GCF_964204655.1 of Triturus cristatus. Lineage (NCBI taxonomy): Eukaryota > Metazoa > Chordata > Amphibia > Caudata > Salamandridae > Triturus > Triturus cristatus. Next base: position 968,932,198 of record NC_140589.1, read on the forward strand.
TTTTCTCTCCATTTTTACCATCCGCATCCCCTCTATTACAGCAATACAAGGTTTTCCTCCTCTCACTTCAAGTAGTCGAACAAGTATTTGCTATCACAGGGTGGAACACATGCACCCCCCCCCCTCTAATAGCAAACACAAATGTCCGGCAAATGCACACCCCGGGACATTGTATGAGCTGCGCCTGAGAGGTCGCCCTCCCTACTACCAGGATGCATTTGTTAGTATGAACGCATACTAACACTACTTACACACATATAGTACAGCGACCAGAATGTAGTGAAGAAGCAGAAGAAGCGCAAAGTTTAAAAATATAAATCCTACCAGAAGTCGGATGACATAGTTCAATGAGCCGACGACCCTGGCATGAGTAGAAACAGCTACACAAACAAAACGGGTCTTCTGCACAACGCAAGCAATTTTGAAATATTGCTGACTGGTGCCTTCTTTTTGCCTTCTCCCACTCATCACCACATTTATGTAGTGAAGAGGCAGACAGCAGTGAATCCAATAAGTAGATTTATTACAAGAAAACAAGACACCTGGAACAACCACCAACAGGAACAGACAGCAAAGCAACCGTCTAATTCAGCACCATGTACAAACTCCGCAAGGCTCCCCTCATGACAGCCCCACATTCTAACATTACATACTGAGGGCCATATTATCAAGGAACGGCGTTAAAATTATCGCCGCTTTAGCGGCAGGAGACTGCCGCTAAAATGGCGATAATGGGCTTGATAATATGCCGTCAAGAATTCCAATAGAAGCCCATGTTCTCGTGTTAACATGGGCTTCTATTGGAATGCTGAAAGGTTAATTATTTGATCGTGTAATAAACAACTAAGATGGACCACTAAGGAGTTGTGAGGTCACCCTAGCTGGTGTCATGCTTCATCATTGGGTTCCCAGCTGGGTAGCCGAATGCTACCCAGCTGTGCTGCGACACCAGATTACAGTGGAGCGGGGTTTTTTTGATCGCCCAAATATGGTGACTTCTCATGCAGTGAAGTATCACTAGAGAGATCTTCTGTTGTACTTGCTGTGGTATACAGGCCTCTTATACAAGAGAGAAGCTTTGGCACACGGGCCAGTGTATCCACATTTTCCACTATGCACTGCTATCAGCTGGTGGATATGTGATTGTAGAGAGGGCAGCTCTTTTGCACATGCTACTATAAGTGCTTGTAACTCTGGAGAGAAGTTTTAGAAGAGAAGTCTGTTACTGTGAACACCCTACTCTGCCTCATTGCCCCCTATGGTAGAGGTCTGAGAGAGAGGTGAGTGGGTCGCCACATTCAACAATCCACACCAATCAACCAAGACACAATTCTGCACCTTGAGGATACTTAATTTCTATACCCTACTTCCCACAGCCTATATTACTCTGGAGAAATGCCTCAGTTGACAGGGCAGTGTGTTTACACATCATAGTCTCTATAGTTGTTATGCAAGACAGACTTCTGCACATAGAGTTAATTTCTTCCCAACACATTACTTGTACATCTGTCATCCTGGGAAGAACTGTGACAAGTGAGGTAAGCTAATTTCACAGCTAAATTACACCCCCATTATCCAAGACACAGGTCACAGGAAAGAGGTCAGTCTCCCCCACACTCTGCTATGAAGACTTACACCAGAGATGTATCAACAAACAGGGCACTTCCTCCCCACACTCTACTATGCATACCTGTCAGCATGGGAAGAGGTATGCAAAAAGAACTATTGATGGACAGAATGCAGAACAATGTCATACATTCACCCCAGTACAGAGATCTGGGCCTAAATCCATCGTTTTTTTGCTCACCATGCCATTCCAGTTTGAACCCAGCCATATGCAAATCAGTCTTGACCCTGTGCCCAATGGGAACAGTCCAGCCCGAACTGCCAGGCCAGGTCCTCCCTGGATTTGAAACAAGCATCCTAGGACCGGTTTCGGGGTTTCACCCCTCTTCAGCCAGGATAGCTTGATTCCAGCGGCATGGAGAGCACGGGACTCACATCTGAGCATACCAATCCCACTCGGGGTGACAAATGCAAAAAGAACTATTGATGGACAGAATGCAGAGCAATGTCATACATTCACACCAGTACAGAGATCTGGGCCTAAATCCATTGTTTTTTTGCTCACCATGCCATTCCAGTTTGGACCCACACATAGTCAAATCAGTCTTGACCCTGTGCCCAATGGGAACAGTCCAGCCCGAACTGCCAGGCCAGGTCCTCCCTGGACTGGAAACAAGCATCCCAGGACCGGTTTTGGGGTTTCACCCCTCTTCAGCCAGGATAGCTTGATTCCAGTGGCATGGAGAGCACGGGACTCACATCTGAGCATACCCGTCCCACTCGGGATGACAAATGCAAAAAGAACTATTGATGGACAGAATGCAGAACAATGTCATACATTCACCCCAGTACAGAGATCTGGGCATAAATCCATCGTTTTTTTGCTCACCATGCCATTCCAATTTGGACCCAGCCATATGCAAATTAGTCTTGACCCTGTGCCCAATGGGAAAAGTCCAGCCCAAACTGCCAGGTCAGGTCCTCCTTGGACTGGAAACAAGCATCCAAGGACCGGTTTCCGGCTTTCAGCCCTCATCAGCCAGGATAGCTTGACTCCAGTGGCATGGAGAAAGCACAGGCTTGTGGGCATGTCACAAGACCATAAAAAGTAATATCTTCTAAATAACAATACATATTAAATGTTTCTAACTTAATCAACTTGACTAATGTGTGTACTTTTTTTAAAACTGCATGAAAACACTGTCATTTACTTAATACTATATGTACGATCTTGTGAGTGCTTCGCAAGAGCCAAACAAGAAGTACAGCCCCTTTGGAGTAAATGCAGAAGATTGTGCATCTGGCTACTATGAGCATCTCACGAGAGCCATTGCTTTTTTAAAAGAACAATAAATATCCAGCCATCTTATATTCACTATTTTATTCTAGATTAGCATTACATAATAACTAAAAACATGGTAAACAACTGTATGCAATAGATTATAATACAATTCACTACTCTATGATCCAGCGAGTGTCCTGCTAGCATCTCACAAGAGTAATGACACATTAAAAATACAATGCTGTTAACGTGTTGATATGAGAGTTACAGGAAATGAACAAATAAAGTCTCTATTGAGATATTGAATATTCATCTGTTTAATACTCACACATACTTTAGAACCATTTAGCAAACTGTGACCCATATCCCGTTGTGTTACAATGAAAAGAAAACATTATTTTCCAAATAATATCTGCCCACTATATATATTATGTAGTCATTGTACCATACATACACTCACAAAATACATTTTAAAAAAAAATTGTTTTTAAAACCTAGAAAATTACTGAAATAAAACTGAGGTTAAGCAATGTTATAGTTAGGTATAATAAAAAAAATCTTTTTTATTTTTTTAAACCTTAGAAAATCACCTGTGAAAAAACAAACTAAGGTTAAAGTAACATTATAGTGACAACATTAATATTTTGAACAAAAAAAAGACAAAAATTCAGCAGTTATAGTTAGCAGCACTAACTATAACTTGTGCCCCTGCTATGCACTGAGTAATGTCATGTGAGGTCATAAGCCGTGCATGGCCGGGGTGCAAGTTATAGTTAGTGCTGGTAACTATAGCTTCTGTATTTCTGTGTTTTTTTTTCAAAAGGTTATATTATCACTGAGAAATGCATCTAACAATAATGTTACTTTAAACTTTTTTCAGTGAATTTCTAAGGTTTTTTACAAAAGGAAATAGATAATTTTATTATTGTTATTACACCTAACTATAACATCACATTAACACACACACACACACATATATATGTATATTCATATATTTATATATGAAGAAACATAACAAGCATCAGTTGAACATAAATTAACATTCTCCATCCAATAACATAAATAAATATAATAGCATTTATGATTTCAAACTGAAGTTATGGTCAGTGGAATGATGATCCCTAAATAGCACAATACTGAAAACATATTTTAAAAAAGAGCCAAAAAACTGGAAGAATAAACCAGAGAAAAATAGAACATAGACAAATCCAATAATCCAAGGAACCTGTCAAAAACCCATACAATTAGAGAAAAAGAAATAAGCACTCCAAGAAGACATAAAAAATCAAGGAAAATGCACAAACAATTTTGGGCAACCAAATAGCCAATTCTTTTTCCTTCAAATATAGAACACATTCAGGTTAAACATAAACTCAGATGTCTGAAAATGAAATAAGCAAATAACCCCACCCATAAATACTAAAAAACATAGTACAAACCAAAATACAGTTAAAAAGTGAAACCATGTTAAACACATAGTACAAATATATAAGATACATTTAAGCATTACATTTCATAATAAGACCTACCCCAATACTGTGAACTAACACATACTTCACTGAACAAAAATACACTAAAACAACATCAAATTATGGAGACTAGTATATCTAAATCTAAACATCTCCTCCCATCACTAAACAGTTAAAAAATATGTTTAAAATAGTCTTTCCTGAATTAGAGACCAGCAATGGAAAACAGCTACCGAAAACTCCATGAACAGCAACAAATGACAAAGAATGACTAGAAAATCTAGCAATTGGAAATAAAATAGCACAGAAATGAAAATAAAAAAGACATATCCACCAGAAATCTATTTAAATAAAATATTATATTCATTAATGTTTATAAAAATAACAACATAGTAAAACAGGTATAAAATTAAACAAAATATTTTATATACACAATTATAGTAAAAATACTTATACACATATAGAACCAATTGTTTAAGTACTTTTTAACTTATAACAATATTTAATGTATGCAAATATACTGTATGTACACTACAACTATATCATGTATAAATGCTGTAACTTTGAAATAAAAACCTTATAAAAAGGGTAATTATTGAGAAAAAATCATAGTAAAAATGGTACATATTAAAAGGGATTTTTAAAAATACATCAAGGAAAATTCTGTATTTTTTTTTAATTCAAAATGAACTACTACCATACATTTATCGCAGACATTACCCTAAAAAGAATGCATAACACAAATCCATTTTAATTATGCACACAAATTATACAGCATAAAAAAGTAAACTGGCAGTACTCCCAAAAACTAACTATAATTAAAATGAAATTGAAATGTAAAAAAAAGTATTACAAAAATAAGATTAACTATCATAATTGTAAAACCTCTACTGCAATATAATTACACAAATTACAAAAATCTGAACTGTAATACTAATATATAAACTAAAATTAATCACATTCAATTATCTTAATTAATAACAACATATAAATTAGCAAGGAGCCAAACACATATTATCAAATTATATACCAAAAGATGATTAGAAATTACAAAAAAAATCAAACAGTATTGAAATGATTTGTTTAAATCAAATAAACAAATATTACATATAAAAATTTGAATTTTGAATAAGTAAGAAACTAAAAAATACACTAAAACATTATATTACAAAGACCACTCTAACTAAATCTAAATCTCTCTTTCCACCACTAAACTGTTAGATAATAAGTTTAAAGCAGTTTTACCTGAATCAGAGATCATCAACGGATATGGGTTTGGTAGATCAGCGTAATTTGTTTTTCTTATAAGCTTGTCTCTATTTAACAGCAACGTTGTTGAGAATGTCAGGAATTGAGACACTTTTATTTCTTACTATGTCAGGTCATTTCAGCCAAGAAATTGGCAGTATCAAACCACTGGATAAAGGTGTAATCACAGACTTGGTAAACAAGCCAACCACGGACACAAACAAGAACATGAATAGCAGAGGATCCATGAGGAGATGTGGGAAACGAACATACTATTCTGACAATACATACAGAAAATCAAACAAAATGCTAGCCAAATTGTTGTATTTCTAAAACAGAGGTAAGGTATACACTTACTAAAAGAAAAGGTCCAAAGTTACAGCAGTCTGGATTATCCACAACGACAATAAGGATATCATTGCATACAAGATGTAAACAGATCGAGGAAGCCCAGGGGAGGATTTTTTCATTTTGATAATTAAGCCCTTTACCTTTTCATGAGAGCAAGGCTCAGCTCTCGTGTCAAAACTCGGTATCAATCAAATGCAAACTCACTATGATGTTCGGACTTATGGAGGCATATAAAATCATGTTTTCAAAAGTAATTGATCTCTGGTTCTGAGAGGTCTGCTTAACCCTGCAACATTCCACGAGCTAAAACAAGGGGGTTTGCATGAGCAGATGGTCTAATTTCATAGTTGTGTTTGGACAATAGCAAGGGATTAGAATGAGTCAAGAAACCCCCAATCTAATTTAGACTCAAGCAGTTATCTGCAGTGCAATTGCACTGTTCATTTGTCTGACTTTCCCATCACTTATCATAGATAAGAAATATTGCCAGATTGTGGCTATGGGATAAGATGTAAGGGATGTAGTCCTGCAAAACCTAAAAGCGTGTGTAGAAATTGGGTTACTAGTTGACTGGGGTGTGATCCCTGATCAAGCCAAAACCACAATCCTACTCAGGGTAAGGCACAATCAAACCCAAAATAAACCTGTGCTCAGCCCCTTGGTAGATTCCCAGAGAGCAGTCAGGCTTAACTTAGCGGCAATGTGTAAAATAGTTGTGCAACACTCTAATAGTAAAGCAGTGAAAACACCCCACAAAAACATCCCACACCAGGTTTGGAAAAATAGAGTAGTTTTTAATAAGTGAAACAAGACAAAAACAACAAAAATCCAATTGGTAAAACCAAAGATATTTAGTTTAAAAGTTTTAAGCCAAAATAGTGCCACAAAGCACCAATAAGGGAAGTCTGGACCGGGACAAAGACTCAAGTTCAGGGACACAGTTAGGCCTTCTCAACAAAGTACCTTAAATACTTGTTGCGCAGCATTGTGTGGATCTGCACTGAAGATGCGCTGCACAGCCAAAGTGATTCTCCGGTTCTGAGACCTAGCTCGGCTGCGGTGTGAGGTCCTGTTGCCTCATCGTTGAGGGCCCCATCGACAGGGCTAATGATGCAAAGTCCTGGCATCTGGGATGCGGCATGGAGCTGGCGATGCATAGGTTCTGAGGAGCTGGGATGCAGAATCCGGCGTCATCAAGGCTGCCATTGACGACAGATGCGAGGAACTGGGTTGTAGATCTGCTGCACCATCGGCATTGTACCGGTTCTGGGGACTGCGTGGGCGACTTGTGTCTCTGTAATCGGTCCAAATCACGCAGCAGTGGTGATGCATTGGTTCAGGTCAAGGATGCACTGCTCAGCCAAGGAGATGTGCCTGTTCTATTTGGGGATGCACCGCTCAGTAGAGAAGATGCGTTGGTTCTGCTGGCAAGCACCTTAGGCCTGCTTCTGAGGGTCCAGGACTGGGGTGGCATCACTTGGCAAGGTAGACTCACAGATGGCAGAGCCCAGGTGTAGGTGCAAGGTTAGTGGAGGCCTGTTATGTCTTTAAAGCTTCAGATGAGTAGCTCAGGGTTCAAGAGATGCAGGTCCAGTTCTTCTCACCTAGGCAAGAGGGCAGAAGGCAGCAGGTCAGCACAGCAAAGTAGGAGTCCAGCAGAGTAGCAGTCCAGCAGAGTTGCAGTCCTTCAGCAGCACAACAGCCTTTCTTTCTGGAAGAGTATCCACAGGTTCAGATGTGTACTGGAGTGGTGTTGTCTGAGGGCCTTTTTTAATGTAACATGTTTGCCTTTGAAGATGCATAAGCTTCTAGAGGCATTTCTTTGAAGTGCACAGATACCCTACCTGGCCAGCCCTGGTTCCAGACTAACTATAAAGGGGGTCTGCAGCCTTTTAGTGGAGACAGGACACAGCCTATTTTGGTGTAAGTGAAGCTAGTCCCAGATACTCCCTCCCATCCTGCCAGTGATGGCCAATTCCGTCTCACCTCAGCTACCATTGTGTGTGCTTGTCTAGGAGGAATACACAGAGTTCAAATACACCCAGTCATGTGACCAGTGACAGGCTGCAGGCACCAAATAGCTAAGGCAAGAAAATGTCAACTTTCTAAAAGTGACCTTTTCAACATTTTAATTTATATTCAACTTCATCATAAGTTATGATTTTAAAGTAGGATTCCAGAGACCCAAATTTGAACCAGATATATCTTCCCATTTGGAAATGACCCTTATAAATGTAATAAGGTCATCCAAATGTTGTTGCATGGGAGATATAGGCCTTGCAGTAGTGAAAAACAAATTTAAGAGTCTTTCACTATCAGGACGTAAAACTTAAAAGCACATGTGCTGCTTTTTATATACATTGCACCCTGCCCTCTGGGCTGTTCAGGGCCCACCCTAGAGGTGATCTGTATGTATACAAAAGGAAGGTTTGGGCCTGGCAAAAGGTTTATTTTTCCAGGTTGACATGGTAGTTTACACTGCACAAACAGGCTCTGCAAAGACATGTTGAAAGGTCTTCTTAAGTGAGTGGCACAATCAGTGCTGCAGGCCCAGTAGTTACATTTAATTGACAGGCCCTGGGCACAGGTAGTGCATTTTAATAGGGACCTATCATTAAATAAATATGCAAATTCGGTATAAGCCAATTCTGTCATGTTTTATGGAGAGAGCACAAGCACTTTAGCACTGTTCAGAAATGGTGAAGTGCACAGAGTGATAAAGCCAGCACAAATAAATGCAGCAAAAAGGGGAGGAGAAAGCAAAACTTTGGGCATGGCGCTGCAGAAAGGGCCATTTCCAGCACAGTGCATGTAGTGTATGTTGTGGAAGCTATCCTACACGGTTATGGGCAGGACCAGCTGGAATGAAACATAGACAGGTTAAGGAGTATCATATTGAGGTGCTATGTTGATGCCCATCGGGTAAAAGCAACATGCCTATTGAAAGATTCAGTAGACATCAACTTGTTTTGTAAGAGTGATTCCATCACATTCATCTTGAGGGCCCGTTTTAGCCTCCAGAAAGTCCATCATTTCAATATGTTGTGGGTTTGGATTGGTAAGATCAACTATAGTGTTCAGCAGCTTTAACATATTTCCCAGATTTAGATAATCATGAAGGCGTGCAAGCTGAAAAACAGAGGTACTTTTCAACTTATAGAAATGTCTTACATTTTACTCAGGTGATAGAAGGGGAATGCTGGGTGGTAGGACATTTGTACTGGCATAGTGATCCCCACACAAAACAGAGTAGAAAAATAGATGTTTTCAACTAAATGTGAGGTTAGCAGAAGATTCTGGGTAGGAAAACATTGGGTGATCCACGCAAGCCATACCTCCCTGGACTCCTCAGGGTGTCTAGTTTTCTGAAATGTGTGGGATTGGTAGGTTTCCCTAGATGGCTACTGAGCTCGGGCCACAAACCCAGGTGCCCCGCCTTGCAAAACCTGGTCGTTTTGTGATAGGTAATTTTGATGTCTCCAAAATACGTTTTGGGCCCTTGCCTGTCTCGGGTACTTGGCCCACCCATACCAGTAAGGTACCATTTTTATCAGGAGACATGGGGAAACGCTGGGTGGTAGGAAAGTTGTGTCAGCCCAGTGATCCCACAACTTTTCCACACAGAAATTTGAGAAAATTTGTATTTTTCAGCTGAATTTGAGGTTTGCAGGGGATTCTGGATAGAAAAAACGTTGGGGGATCAACGCAAGCTATCCCTCCTTGGACTCCCCAGGGTGTCCAGTTTTCAGAAATGTGTGGGTTCAATAGGTTTCACTAGATGGCCGCCAAGCCCGGGACCAAAAACCCAGGTGCCCCCTTTTGCAAAACCAGGTCATTTTGTGAGAGGTAATTTTGATGTTTCCACAATACGTTTTGGGCCCTTGCCTGTTACGGGTACTTGGCCCACCCACACAAGTGAGGTACCATTTTTATTGAGAGACATGGGGAATGCTGGCTGGTAGGAAATTTGTGTCAGCCCGGTGATCTTACAACTTTCCTACACAGAAATTTGAGAAAACAATTATTTTTCAGCTAAATTTGACTTTTGCAGGAGATTCTGGGTAGGAAAACTTTGGGGGATCCATGCAAGCCATACCTCCATGGACTCCCCGGTGTCTAGTTTTCAGAAATGTGTGGGTTTGGTAGGTTTCCCTAGATGGCCATTGAGCCCGGGACCAAAAACTCATGTGAACCCCTTGATAAACCAGGTCCTTTAGTGACAGATAGATGGGCACCTGTGTTTTTGGTCCCCGGTTTGCAGACACCTGGGGGAACCTAAAAAACCCAGATCTTTCTAAAAACTAGACACCCGTGGGAGTTCAGGGAGGTGTGGCTTACATTGATTCCCCAACATTTTCCCTCCAAAAATTCACTGCAAACCTCAAATTTAGCTAAAAAGTCACATTTTCCTCTAATATCTGTGTAGGAAAGTTGTTTAATCCCCGCATGGCACATATTTCCTCCCACTCAGCATTCCTCTCAGTTGCTGGGTAAAAATGATACCTTACTTGTGTATATGGGCCTAGTGTCTATGACATGGAAGGGCCAGAAACTTGTAGAGATAGAGGGGCTCCCAAAGCGGGTCCAAAAGGCCAGTTTGTTTATATGTTTTTAGGCTGACGCTACTTTGGGCACCCATACAAGTTAGGTATCATTTTTATCGGGAGACCAAGGGGAACGCTGTGTAGTAGGAAATTTGTGCCTGTGCTGTGATCCTGCAAATTACCCACACAAAAATGAGAGGAAAATATGACTTTGTAAGCAAATTTGAAGTTTGCGGGGCATTCTGGGTAAGAAAACACTGGGGAATCAATGCAAGCTACACCGCCAGCCAGGGGTCAGTACACCCACACCACCATCCACAAAAACCACCAGCCAAGTGCCATCAATGCACACCGTCTGCCAAGCGCCATCCACACACACTGCCAGTCAAGCGCCATCCACGTACACCGCCAGCCAAATGCTATCAATGCACACAGTCAGCCCTGATCTGCCTTCTGGGGGGGCAGAAAGCCTTTTTTTGGTGGTAGGAGCGCAAGCATACCCATTCTCTGCAGTCCCCCCCAGGAACAAAAAAACAACAACATCCCTGATGCCTAGTGGGCTTTCTGTCAACCCCTCCCCCGAGGGCAAATTAGGGAGAATTGCCCCTATCTGCCTCCCAGGGGAGGCAAAAAGGCTGTGGCAATTTTTTTTGGGGGGGATGGGGGCATCGGCATGTCCATTTTGGGCAGCCCCCACCTGTACGTATAAAAAAACAATCCCTGGTGTCTAGTGGGCTTTCTGCCCCACCGGGGGCAGATCAAGGGCTATTGCCAGCCATCTGCCTTCTGGGGGGGCAGAAAGACAGTGGGATTTTGGGGGGATTTGGGGCCTTTGTATGCCCATTTCAACAGCCCTACCCATCTATACATAAAAAAAATCCCTGATGCCTAGTGAACTTTCTGCCCCCCCCCCCAGGGGGCAGATTGGGGGCTATGGCCACCATCTGACTCCCAGGGGAGGCATAAAGGCTGTGGATTATTTTTTGGGTGGGTGGAGGCATTAGCATGCCCATTTTGGGGAGCCCCCACCCCTACGTATAAAAAAAAACAATTCCCGGTGCCTAGTGGGCTTTCTGCCAGATCAGGGGCTATTGCCCCACATGCCTCTGGGGGAGGCAGAAAGACTGTGGAATTTGTTTTGGGGTGGAAGCATCGGCATACCCATTTTGGCCAGCCCCCACCCCTATATACATTTAAAAACATCCCTGTTGCCTAGTGTGCTTTCTGTTCCCCCAGGGGCAGATCGGGAGCTATTGCCCCCACCTTCCTCCCGGCGGAGCCGAAAGACTGGAATTTTGATGGGGTGGGCATTGGTATGCCCATCTCAGGCAGCCACCACCCCTATATAAAATAAGACAAATAATCCTTACCATCTAATCAGTTTTCTGCCCCCCAGGGGGCTATTGCCCCCATCTGCCCCCGGGGGGCAGAAAGACTAGAATTTTGCTGGGGGGTGGGGGCATTGGCATGCCCATCCTGGTCAGCCCCCACCCCTAAATCAAATTGAAAATAATCCCTGGCTTCTAGCTGAATTGCCGCAAAAATAATTGGGGGGAGCAAATGCCCTTGGCCAAGGGGCTGCTACCCGCTCCATGGTGTCTACTGGGTGGATTCCTGCTTGGGGATCTCCCTCCTGGGGTGATCCAAAGGAAGGGATCCACTAGGGAGGGATACCATTGAAAAGGGGAGATTCTCCCCTTTCCAATTATTATTTAATATTTTTTTATTTAAGGAGTTTTTTATAGCGCTGCCCAGACCCGGGGGTATCGGAGCGCTTTACAACAGTTTTTCGCAAGTGTCTTATAAAAGAGCAGTGTTATACATATTGGTTCGGAAGTCCAAGTGTGCTGTGCAGTATTGAGGTAGTACGTGAGTCCTGAGATAACCTCGATTAGTGCACGTTGTCTTGGGTTGAACCTCTTGGGTGGGGAACAGGAGGTAGTCAAAGATCAGGGAGGAGGTAGGTCTTTGTGATACAATGTCAGGGAGCAACGGCGAGTAGGGATTTGCATTAAATCAGTGGCTATCTATTCGAAAGAAGTGGTTGAGGAAGAGGACTTTTAGGTGTTTTTTTTCTATTTTTTGTTTTGTGAAGGACGAGATAGTTCTGATATCTGCTGGGATTGAGTTCCAGATTTTGGGCGCGTTTCCGGCGAAGGACCGTGCAGCCGTTTTTTGTTTGCGTGTTTTCATAGGGATGAGAAGTAGGGTATTGGAGCTCCTGAGGTTACTTGTCTGACCAGCCCTCTTGAGTTTGGCGGCCAGGTAGTCAGGTTTTCCTGTGTGTAGGGCTTTGTGCGTGAGGCAGGCAGTTCTGAAGCTGGCACGCAGTTTGACTGGGAGCCATTTTAGTTCTCGGAGTGCTGGTGAAATGTGATCGTATTTCTTAATTCCAGTGACCATTCTGGCTGCTGCGTTGAGAGTTGTTTTGAGGGGAGCTAGGTGGGACTTTGCTGTGCCAGTGAGGGTTGTATTCCCATAGTCAAGTCTGGATAGCACCAGTGATTGGGTGGCTTGATTGAGATCTTTGGTAGGGATGAATGGTTTAATTTTGCTGAGTAGCTTCAGATTGAGGAAGGCACTCTTTGCAGAGTTTTTATTTCAAAATCTGTTTATTGAAATTTTTCTCGGAGAGTGAGATAATAAGCATTACATAGGCAACAACATTCATAAGAAGATTCAGCCCGGAGTTACAGTTCTCACATGAAGGTTACAGCTTTTCCACAAGGTCCGTGGCAAATAAACGTTGTAAGAAAAACAGTGTCATCAGAACATGTTGCTTGCCGGTCAATGTTTCTGAGCATCAGTCTACACTCCCAAGAGAGTAACATGAAAAGGAAACTTAAACATACCTAAAAAATGAACGTAACTATGATGTCATGGTGCAAATTAAAATAAATTGAGCATAAGGATTAGGTTACTGGAGCGTATGCTCAAGTGTTCATGAACCGGCAGCGGTAATGTGATTAGATGTGGAATAGATTGAGGGCCCTTAGCCGAGGAGCACAGGCTACCAAAGGGAGCCCTTCCGATAAGTAGTTCACTAGCGGAGACCAAATATAGTCGAAGCTTTTCCTGGTGTCATCCACTATGTCAGCCATGGGCTCCATCGCCAAAGCCCTCCATAGTCTCGCGTACCATTGGGTTAAAGAGGGGGCCTCTTGTTTTTTCCACGCAGCGGCAACTGCCCTCTTGGCTGCCCCTAAACAAAGCCACAGAACAGATTTGTCACTCTGTGTTTGGCGTTTCAAATTTGAGTCTCTAGCCCGAAAAACACATGTTCCATAGAGCTGGGAATAGGATAACCCAGGATAAACTTAATCTGGGATAGGATTTCCTTCCAGAAAGGCTGTATAGAGGGGCAGTCCTACCATATGTGTCGAAAGTCGCCTAATAAACCACAACCCCTCCAACATCTGTCCGACGAGTGGGGAAAAATCTTGTGAAGTTTCTGAGAGTAAAGGTACCAATCATACATGATTTTATATTGTGCCGCCCTGAGGTACATACAGCGGTTGAATTTCACTATATCTCTGCCTAAATGTTCCCAGTGTTTATCTGCTAAGGGTGTAGCCAAGAGCAGGGGTGGGCGGAATTTGCGAAATCCACTTTCGCAAATTATCGCAAAAATGTAAAAAATTATCGCAAACACGCGGAAATATCGCGAAGATGCGGAAGTTTTTTTTCCCGCATGTTCGCGAGATTTTCTGCATGGTTGCGGCTCGCCAACTTACCCATGTGGTTGCTCGCGGGCGCGGCCATCTTGATTTCAGTTGTCTCGCGGTGCATGATCGCAAGAAGAAAGACGTGATCGCGCGACGCATGACGTCACTGCGGGCGCGAACTGTCGCGAGACAGCGCAAATGGCTATAAACAATACAACATCTCATGGAGAACGCGACCGGAACAAGAAAACTTGTTGGCGAACGCAGGGATTCAGGTAAGGCGATCGCGCGCGCGAGAGAATGTATTATTTTACAGCACGAGCAAGAAACAAATTATCGCCAAGCTGCGGAATGCGGAAATTTTGACATTTTCGCGCTTTCCGCGGAACGCGAAACGGAACGAAATTTTAGCCCAGGCCTAGCCAAGAGCGCGTCCCAAAAGAATTTAAAACGTGGGGTCGATCTGGGGCTCGCTGTTTGTATGAGAGCATATAAGAAGGAGATACAACCCTTGGAAGTGGATCCAGACTGAGCAAACTTCTCGATAGAGAGCAACTCCCTGGTGGCGGCCAGCCGCTCCAAGGGCTGCAGCACGCACCGTGTTTGAGCTGTAAATAGTGGTATTCTTCCTTAGCAGTCAATGCGAATTGCTTCTTACATTCCTGAAAAGAGAGAACTCTCCTCTGTCAAACAGGTGAGATATCATGTGGCAACCTCCCAACCTCCAGGCCTCAAAGGGACCTTCTTGTAGTGCAGGGGGGAACGCCACGTTAAAGTGTATGGACGTGTAGGGAGAGGGGAAGGTCGTTAGATGCAGTCTCTTAATAAGTATATCCTTTAGGGTGGTCGATGTACGCATGCTAATGTAAGCATTAAGTGGTCTGTCCTGCTTTGGCTTCCATAGAAGATCCCAGATGGTGCGCCCTGTTATCTGTCTATCTATTTGAAGCCAATGCTTCTCCGAAGCCCGCAACGACCATTCGGGGATTACCCGCAATTGTGCCGCTCTGTAATAGGACTGGAAATCCGGTAACGCTAATCCACCCTCCCTGCGTGGTTTTATGAATGAATGAAGCGGATTTGTATAGCGCAACTAAGCCCAATGGGCGTCAAGGCGCCTAACCAAACAGTACTGACTCGCAAATAAGCGGAACTTACTGGTAAGCCTTCATAAAATACCAGGTCTTAAGTGCTTTCCTGAAAAGGACCAAGGAGGGTTGGGACTTAATGTCTAAAGGGAGAGAATTCCAAAGTCGCGGAGCAACGATGGAAAACGCTCTACTACCCCATCTCACCTTCTTGCTTCGGAGGACTATCAATTGATTAGCCTCTGAAGAGCGGAGACATCCAATGGGAATATAGCATGTCAGAAGAGACCCCAGAGCATCCGAAGGGCCAGCAGAGAGGGCTCTGTATGTAAGACAAAGAAGTTTAAAAGAAATCCTGAAATGGATGGGGAGCCAATGTAAGTGCTTCCTAGCAGCTGTTGCGGAGGAGTCTTTTGGGAGAGCCAAAACGAATTTAGCAGCAGCATTCTGCACCACCTGAAGGCGCTGGATGAGATGTTTATTGGTCTCCGCATAAAGTGCATTACAGTAATCCAACCTCGAGCCAACAAGAGCAGTCACAGTTTGCTTGCGTGCCAGTGGTGAGAGATAATGAAGAATTTTTTTTTAAGGTCATAATGACTCCCCAACATGTGGATACCGTCCTGCTGACCTGGAGATTCATAGTCAACGAAGTGTCAAAGATGACTCCAAGGTTCCTAGCAGACTTGACAGGGGAAGGGCAAGTTCCTAAGGATGTAGGCCACCAATCACTAGACCAAATATCCTGGTCTTTACCGAAGACAAGGACCTCAGTTTTGTCGGCATTCAGTTTTAAGGAGTTTAACACCATCCAATCCGCAACCAACTGCATACAGGACCTAAAACTGGACGCCGAGACACTGACAGGGTGGGCTAGGGACACCATGATTTGTGTGTCGTCGGCATACGAGACTACCTCCATCCCCTGAGATCTTACTAACCTAGCAAGGGGGGCAACATAGAAGTTGAATAAAGTTGGGCTTAAAGCAGACCCTTGAGGCACCCCACATTGCAAAGATTTACAGGGGAGAGGAAGTCTCCAAGCATGACTCTTTGCTCTCTCAGATGTAAAAAAGAGTCAAGGAGACCTAGAGCCGACCCAGCCACCCCTGCCTCCCTTAACCGAGAGGTTAAGATAGAGGGAGACAGGGTATCAAACGCTGCGGTAAGGTCCAAAAGAACTAAAATAGTTGTCTGACCCCCATCAACCTTGCAGCGAATGTTATTTACCACCATCGTCAGAGCAGATTCAGTGCTGTGGAATTTCCTGAATCCAGGCTGAGAACTATCAAGAAACTCAGAGGAGTCAAGAAAGGTGGATAGATGGAAATTGAGATGAGCTTCAAGCATCTTAGCAGGAGCAGGTAACAAAGAAATTGGTCTAAAATTCTTCAATACTCCAGGATCAAGGGAAGGCTTTTTAAGGAGAGGTTTAACTGTAGCCTTTTTCCAAGCTGCAGGAAAAATACCCTGGGCTAGGGCCTCATTCATAACTTCCAGCAGTGGAGGCAAAAAGATCTCCCTGCACTCCTTTAAAACTCTTAAAGGACAGGGATCAGCAGGAGAGGCAGACTTAGCCCTATCGAGTAGGACATTGAGACCCTCAAGGGAGAGCAGCGGAAAGAGGGTAAGGAACTTATTGGGGTCCTTCCTCCAGGACTCTGCGGCCTTAACAACAAGGAGGGAACCATCATCTGATAGATTCCTCTGAGTTTCTAAGTCCTGATGAATATCCGAAATTTTCTTATAAAAGAAATCGGAAATATTGTTGCATAACTCCTGCGAGTCCACAACTGGATCCGGTGACTGAAAAGAACACAGAGAGGCAACTATTTTAAACAATTCTTTGGATGAGGGGAGGGAAGCTGTCAAATTAGAAAAATAGTCTTGTTTTTCCTTGATCACATTAGATTTATAAGTTCGTAGAGACAGCTTGTGATCATCTCTATCAGAAGGATCCCAAGACTTACGCCATTTCCTCTCCTTGGCTCTACAAGTTTGTCTAAGGAGTCTTAGAGACTCTTTGAACCAGGGCGCTGAGGGTTTACGACGAGCCACATATCGCAAAGAGGCGGGGGCAAGCACATCAACCGCTCTGCTAATGGAATCGGCAAACTCCTGAGCCGCCACGTTAACATCTCGTGAGGACAAAACCCCAGAGCCTCTTATAAGAGGAGCGAGGGCTTGGGTGGTAATATTTTTATAGCTTCTTTTCCAGACTCTATTATTGATGGCACAACTACGGGGCTCTTCAATAGAGATGGTGAGTTCAAGGGGTACAGCCAGATGGTCCGACCAGGCCAAGGGAATGGGAGAGCCAGCTGAGAGTCTAGGGTCGTTGGTAAAGACCCCGTCTAGTGTATGGCCCGCTCGATGAGTAGGGCCTTTCACCAGCTGGCTAAGCTCACAGGCTTCTAACGAATTAATCAACTGAGATGTATCTCTTGCTCCAAGATCCTCCAGATGGAAGTTTAAATCCCCCAGAATAGTGAGCTGCGATTTACCAAAGTAAGGCTCTAAAATTCGAAGTAAATCGGAGCAGAAACTCGTTCTGGGACCAGGCGGTCTATAAACGAGAATGCCCGTGAAGGAAGCTGTAGGCGAAGAAGAGATACAGAAGTACATAGCCTCGAAAAAGTCAGAGGGCTCAGAAACAGTCTTTATCACACAAGAAAATAGGGCTCTACACAAAATTGTCAACCCTTCCCCTCTACGTCCCACTCTATCCTGTCTATGAATCGTAAAGCCCTCCGGAATTGCCAGTAACAAATCATGTCCGGAAGAGTCGGAGGCCCAGGTTTCCGAGACAAAGACCCAGTCCGGTTGCCTATCAGTAACGAACTCATGGAACGCAATATTATTCTTGATAAGCGACCTGGCATTGATAAAGAAGCCCTTTTTAGATTGTGTAGTAGTCCGACTAGCTAATAGATTAGAAGAACCTCCCCCCACCCCTTTAGGTGGAGACAAATCCGCCCCACATAGGCGGCATGAAGATGAAAATCTCAAGTCCTCAGGGGAGAGAGAGAAATGGCAAGCTAGAGGTCGAGGTCTGAAGGCAAGCAACTCACCTATTGAATAATTCCTCACTATATGTAACGGGCAATGCGGAGTCCGGTCGGCCAGCCCGCCCATCAGCACGTCCTCAGCGCGGACGGGCGCAGACGGGCTGAACTCAGGCGTAACTCCGGCGGAAGTCCGGCGACTCCGCTGCGCGAGTCTGCTGCGCAAAGGCATGACTCCCTTTTCAAGTGTCTATGGCCCTACGGAGAGCTAGAGCGTCCAAGCCACACGCTCACCTCGTAGTACTCCTAAGATGGCGCCCTATCGACTTCAATGAGACCGGGAGATGGACCCGCCCAACAGCGGTGAGCAATACAAATTATAGTGCAAGCAGGGGACCTAGAGAATAAAACCAGGGAATAATTCAAAATGAAAAACTAAATAAGATACAAAACGAGGGAGTTTTAAAAAGCCAAAGGCCAGTAGTTCCAGATATACAGCGCTCGCAAAAGCGCCAGCGCTACAACAGGTTTCACAAGTGATTAGTCAGCAAGGGAGAACCGACACCCCTTTTCAAGTGTCTATGGCCCTACGGAGAGCTAGAGCGTCCAAGCCACACGCTCACCTCGTAGTACTCCTAAGATGGCGCCCTATCGACTTCAATGAGACCGGGAGATGGACCCGCCCAACAGCGGTGAGCAATACAAATTATAGTGCAAGCAGGGGACCTAGAGAATACAACCAGGGAATAATTCAAAATTAAAAACTAAATAAGATACAAAACGAGGGAGTTTTAAAAAGCCAAAGGCCAGTAGTTCCAGATATACAGCGCTCGCAAAAGCGCCAGCGCTACAACAGGTTTCATAGGTGATTAGTCAGATGATAAACTAGACCGCCATAGAAAGTCAGCAATATAGTAGTCATGATCAACAAATGAAGATAATCATTTAGTACGTCATAACCCTTGATTAAAATATCTCTTATTCTATTTCCCTTTTACATTTTTACATAACGATGAAGGATGCCCCAATGGAGCTAAGGAACACAGCCAAGAGCTAACACTAAATCAAACCCTGCTGTAGACTTTAGGGATCACTAGAGTGGATTAAGATCTGGAATTATTCTTACCTCTGACAGGAAAGTCTGTGCTGATTTCTGAGCTCCAACATGCAGCAAATATTCATATACATATAAAGCTAACCTCTGTTGAGCAGATTATAGGGAAGTCGGGCCCTTTTTCCCTGCCAGATAAATTTGAGAATCATGTATCGTAGCTCCTGAAAGAGGTACAGCAGGTGTAGGAGAACACTAATCTTGATGGCATTAATCCTGCCCAACCAGGTGGTGTATGTCAAATTCCATTTGCCCAAATCAGTCTTCAGTTGCCGAAGAAGGAGGGGGAAGTTAGCCTTATAGAGATCTCGTATATGAGGGGTGAGCTTAATACCTAGGTAGGTGTTCTCTTTAGTAGTGCAGCGAAAAGGTGACGCCCCTTCTACCCATCGCCACTCTTCTTTTGAAATTGTTAGATTCAGTAAAAAGGATTTGGCCAAATTAATCTTAAACCCTGCCACCCTGTCAAATGACATCAGCTCACCGTGGATGGCCGGTAAAGAGACAAAGGGATCGGAGACTGGGAGAAGCACGTCATCAGCAAATAGCGAAATGTTATGGTCGTCTGTACCAAAACGTATCCCACGAATATCTGGGTTTCCTCTGATTCTATGTGCCAGGGGTTCTATGCTCAAAGCAAAAATGAGGGGGGATAGGCGGCAGCCCAGTCTCGTCCCACGGGCCAGGCCAAAGGGGGAAGAAGGAACTCCATTAACAAGGACCCGAGAGCTGGGAGAGTGATAATTTGTGCGAATCATCCCTATTAAGGTCTCATTGAAACCAAAGGGCTGGAGCGCTTGAAACAAAAAAGTCCATTCCACGCGATCAAATGCTTTCTCCACAACTAGCGAGAGAAGCGCAGCTGAAATGTTTTTCTTACTGGCTTTTTCAATGATATGGATGATACGTCGCAGGTTATCGTGGGTCTGTCGTCCCTTAATAAATCCGGATTGGTCCGGAACTATAAGACCAGGGAGAATTGCTTCGAGACGAGTGGCCAGGACCTTGGAGTAGATTTTAGCATCTAGGTTCAGAAGAGCAATCGGGCGGTAAGAAGAGCAAGCTGTGGGATCCTTACCAGGCTTAGAAATCACTGCCACTATCTCTTCGCCCATGGAGGGAGTGAATTGTTGCATAGAGGCTATGACGTTAAATAGAATAGTTAAAAAGGGCACAAGCTCCAGCGCGAAGGTACGATAGAAGTGGGCTGAGAAGCCATCTGGCCCAGGAGCATTCCGGAGTTTAAGGGAGACAATCGCCTTCTGCACTTCCTCATCGGATATGGGTTTCGCCAAATCTTCGTTAGATTTAGCCCTGACTTGCGGGAGGACTAGGGGATCCAGATAACTCGATTGGTCATAGACCCTCGGGAGTTTGGAAGTGTAAAGAGTTCTGTAGAATTTCTCAAAGGCCTGCGCTGTACCCTCCTTCGTCTTGTAAGAAACGCCCTCCTCGTCCACAATAAGTTTGATATACTCTCGTTCCTGTTTAGCTCGCAATTGGAGAGCCAACAAGGACCCCACTTTGTTCCCGCCCTTATATCCCCTAGATTGCAGGCGTTAAATGTGTTTTTCCGGCCTATTAGTATAGATAGCCTGTAGTTTCCCTTTTAGGGCCGTGACTTTTCGCAGTGCCTGAGCAGAGGGGCTGGCCTTATGTGCCTGCTCCGCAGACACTAAGTCTTGTTCTAGCCGAAGACGTTCCTCGCGTTGCTGAGATCTTAATGTAGTGCCCAACTCAATGCACTTACCACAGACTACTGATTTGCGAGCCTCCCAGGTAGTTGCATCGGAAGTAGCCTCAGGGTCATTTTGCTCAAGGAATTCCTTAATGGTCCTCCTGAGGTCGTCACGTAAAAGTCATCTTGCCTGTTTTGGGCGTGGGTTCGGCCAAGTGATCGACATCTCTATGGGGGCATGATCCGATAGGCAAATCGGGTGAAACTGGATTTGTAACACCAAAGGGAGCAGGGAGTGGCTTATGAAAATGTGATCAATACGGGTGTAAGTTCTGTGGGAGTAAGAGAAGAATGAGTAGTCACGTAGCGTGGGATTAGCATCCCTCCAAACATCTACCAACCCCGAGAGCTGAAGTTGTGACCTGAGTGCCTTGCCAAATGTCCCACCCGCCGCTCTATATGAGAGTGTCATGACCATGTCCCGGTCCCAGACTAAATTGAAGTCTCCCAAGAGCAGAATGTCCCCCGAGCAAAATCCTCCAGAGTCATAAGGAAGGAGGGAATAAAGTCTTGTTGGCCCGTGTTAGGTGTGTAAAGGACTGCAAAAGTGCATTGGCGGCCTCTAAGGTCCCCCCGGACCATAAGGAACCTTCCGCTTCTGTCTGTTTTGGTGTCCTGCGCTTGGAAGGTGATCCCCTGAGTGGAACAACAGCGCCACCCCATTTTGGTTCGAGGAATGTGAAGACCTAAATATACGGGGATAAGCTTTATGGTCATCGGACTTCTTGAGGTGCGTCTCTTGAAAATCCACTAAATGAGCATAGTGATCTAGCAGGTATTTCCACAAGCGCTGGCGCTTGTTAGGGGAATTCAGACCCCGAGCATTCCAAGTGATAGTCCTAACTGCCGTGGTCTTTTAGAGAGGAATGTCGCCCACCCAGCGAGGGACTCTGCCTAAAAAACTATTGACCCTCCCACCCTCAAATTTCCCCGCCCAAGAATAATACAAAAAAGGGCACCATGACATCAAACTGAATAAGTAAACCAGAACAGTCTTAAAACGAGTGTGTAGGATCCCCCTCCTAGAGGGGAGTCCCTGTACGAAGATACACTCGAGGAACATCACCATTTCCGTTCCCCCCCCCTTATCGTTTCAGAAATCAAGGCATATGCTGCATGAGAATGACAGCTAGAAAACAAGTAACATTTGAATTGAGATCCTCAGGACAGACAAGTTGTTAGAGGAACCCCATTTGCAACCCAGATGATCAGGAGAGTGCAAGACATACGCAACCACCACCCTCCAACCGGAACCCCCTTACCACAGCACAGAGAGAGTAATCCCCATGTCCTCACACAGCAGGTATACTGTTCTCACAAGACGCCCGAGCCAAGCGCTGAGTTCAAGGTATCGTGTAGCGCCCAGGCTCCGGAGCCCATCCTAAGGACGGACTTTGCAAGTCCTCCACTCCAACCATCTCTCCATATCTTTGGAGTGGTGTCCCCTAGGGAGAAGAAAAGGGGGGGCAGAGCCCTGTCAGTGTTCCTGAAGATTCTAGTCCGAGGGACCCTCGGTCGATTGCACTCCAACCAGGATGAAGTGAAGATCCTCTCGGGTCCAGTGATCAAAAGAATCAGTCCGGTTATTTTGCATTTCTCCTGTTCACTCTTTGCCATTGACCTCCATTGTGCCGATCAGGGGGTTTCCTCTTGTGCGGGGCCGACGAGGTCATAGGGAGCTCTAAACCTAGCAGATCTGCGGCCTCCGATAGTTCCACACAGTTGTGGTGCTTGTTGTGCCATTGGAAAGCGATCCCAAAGGGGTACGTCCATCGGTATCTGACTTTCTTTTCCCGTAGATGCACAGTGATCAGGTGGAACTGCTGGCGTCACAGAAGAGTTACTTGAACTACGTGTTGGTAGAGCGTGCAGGAGGCATTTTGGAAGGTGACCGTGTCGGAAGCCGTTGCCTTCTGAAGGACCATTTCTTTAATCTTAAAGGAGCTGAACTTTGCCAGGACGTCCCGCGGACGGCTGTTCTCCCCCGTCAGTCGCAGACCAACTCTGTGCACTCTCTCCAAGCGAACTTCGGGGCCGTGCTCCCCTAATGTTGAGGAGAAGAGGCCCACCATGAACGCCTCCAGGTCCGGACCATCACAATCCTCCATCAGACCTTGGACCCATATGTTGTCGCGGCGGGAGCGATTTTCCAGGTCCTCGCACTTGAGTAGCATAGCCCGCAGCTGTCCACGCAGTTCAGCGGTTCTGTCCTCCAGGGACTTAATCTTGTCAGTCACCTCCTGCTGCTTCGCTTCAAGATCAAGGGTACGCGTACTCACCGAGTCGACAGCCGCCTGTATAGACACTAGTTTCTCTCTCATCTCATTGCTGAATGTTTCAAAGGAAGCCTCCATGTCGGCTTTGATGTCAGCTCACGGAGGGAAGACAGAAGGTCTTCCATAGTCAGCGTCATGACTGCTGGTCATGGCGTCGTCTCGTCTTCTATTGCCCCTGTTCCGGCTGACGCAAACTAATTGGACACCTTGTTGCTGGGGGTCCTTTTGGGTGGCATATGGGTAGTCAGTACCTGGTCAGCACCCGGCCGCCTCCTCACTCATGTAGAACCAATGTCCTTCGGGCATCAGCGTGTGGGACCCCACCTGCGCTGCTCCGCCATCCCAGAGGCCACCAACAGTCTCACCTCCAAGCACCTTGGCAGTTTAGACCATGCCGGGCTCCCATCCAGGCGTTTCATGTAGAGCTGCGCGGAAAGCCAGAAGACTAGATGGTGACGTTGAAGTGCTGCTGACAACTAAGTTATCTAGAGGTCTCCTGTAACAGTGCCAAACCTCTCCGCACCAGCTTCTCGTGATGGGTATGTATTCATAGAAGGGATCCCCTTGGCGGCCATGTTAAGGTCAGGCTTGGAACTGCTGGCAGCATTTCACATAGAGTCTCGACCCCGGTGCTTCCAGAAGTTGCAGCAGAACAAAGCTCCTGGGGATCACAGCTCCACAGAAGGGAGGAAGACGTTCCCCCCCTCCAGCTGCACCGGAGGTTCATGCGCCTGTCAAGGTATCACCGCAGCCACCAAAGAGGGACCCGAAGCAGATTCCTGTCCCGTAACAGGTAGTCTCTATTGAAGCGTCCTCGAGGCAGCGCCAATTTAGGAGGGAGGCCGCCAGACTCAATGCCTCAGTCCCTGGGGGGTCGCAACCACTCCACATATGCAGACCACCATTTTATAAACCACTGAGTCCTTGATAGCAGCTCCGTGCCGATGTCAGCAACCCCCCGGG
Source organism: Triturus cristatus (assembly GCF_964204655.1). Lineage (NCBI taxonomy): Eukaryota > Metazoa > Chordata > Amphibia > Caudata > Salamandridae > Triturus > Triturus cristatus. The sequence continues at coordinate 968,956,504 of NC_140589.1, forward strand.
TGACAGAGGGAGCCGCTCCGTCAGGGTGAGTTTCCCGACTGGCAGAATCTCCGAGGGCCCCGAGACAGCACAAGGACTCAGTCACTTAATAGATCGAAGCTCGGCGCCGGTGAGGCCACCATTTTCTCTCATCACCATCGCGCCTCCTGCTGTTCACCAGCGCAGCTCTACCTCTGCACCAGGGGTCCCCAAGGTCGCAAAAACTGCTCCGAATCATCACCACATCCTCCGCTGTGCCAGACCGTGCTCGTGGTGTCTCGAAAGGTGCCTTATGTCCTAGGTGCAGCAGGGTCTGGAAAGGAGACGATCGGAATCACGTCCGAACGGCCATATTGGTTAGCCACGCCTCCTCTGCAGAGTTTTTAATGTGTTTGGCAATGTCCAGTTTTGGGTCTAGGTTGATTCCTAGTGATTTTACAGAGTTTGTCACACTGAGATTACCGTTGAGAGCATCCATTGCTTTTAGCCATTTTGCAATTTGAGGGTTCTCTTCTTTGTTGGAGATGAGGAGGATCTCAGTTTATTCTTGATTGAGGTTTAAGTGCTTTAGAGACAGCCAATGTTGGATTTCTTTTAGAGTGTCATTTAGTCTTTGGATGTCATCTAAGGAGGAGGTTTCTAGATAGATCTGGGTGTCATTCACATATAGGTGGAAAGAGATGTTGGCATTTTTAAGTATGGTGATGAGGTGTTCCATGTATATGTTTAACAGTTGTGGTGAGAGCACTGAACCTTGGGGGATGCCTCTGCTGATGGGGTGTAGGACGGAAATAAAGTTTTTGATTTGTATCCTTTGTGAGCGGCTGTGTTAGAGGGAGGACCACCTCATCAGCACCTACCCTTTCTTGTAGAGTCTTGATAAGTAGTTGGTGATCAACTGTGTCAAAGGCTGCCGATAGGTCCAGGAGAATGAGTAGGCAGCATTGATCGGCATAGAGGGATTTGTAGATATCGTCTGTGATTTTGAGGATTGCGGTCTCAGTGCTATAGCCTTTTCTGAACCCCGATTGGTGGGAAGCAAGAAGGTTGATGTTGTCCATGTGCTGAGTCAGTTGGAAGAGGACGCATTTTTTGAGGATTTTGGATAGGAGGGGGAGATTGGAGACGGGTCTGAAGTTATTCAGGTCCTTGGAGTCAATGCCTGTTTTTTTTAGTAGTGTGTGACTTGGCCAACTTTGAGGCATTCAGGTATGATGCCGGTCCTCAGGGAGCTGTTTATGATTCTGCACCAGAAAGGGGTTATGGAGAGTTTCATTTTTTTGGTCAATTGGGTGAGTATAGGGTCAAGGATGTGAGAGGCGGGTTTGGAGGTGGAGATCAGCTTGAGGATCTCGGCTTCCTGGATGGGGTCGACGGACTTCCATGTTTTCTTGGGGTGCATGCACGTGCTGTCTATTGTCACTGGGGGCAAGCTTTTGCAGGCAGGGTTGAAAATGATGTCTAATGAGAGCTCAGTCTTGGTGATTTTTTCTTCGAAGAAGTTGGAGAAGTTTTCGCACAATTCTTTGGAGGCCTGCATTGAGGATTCGATGGGCTTGGAGGTTTGTTGCTTGATGATTTTAAAGGGGTTTGTTGGGCCTGTTTTTTGCGTTGTCCAGGGCAGAGCAGTAAAAGGTGGATTTTTCGCTGCTGATGTGTTTTTTGTACTTCCTTCGGGCTGCTTTGAGTTGTTCGAGTAGGCTTGTGGAGGGGTTGCTCCTCCATACTCTTTCTGTAGCTCTAAGTTGTCTCCTTTCATAATTAATGTCCGTGTTGAACCAGGCTCTAGATGGGATGTTCCTGGTTTTGTTTAGTTTCAGGGGGGCTACTTGGTCTAGAATGGATGTCAAGGTTGTGTTGTAATGGGCAGTGAGTTCTGCAGTGGATAGATCATCCGCGAAGGTAGTGAGAAGGGAGTTAACCCTTTCCTCAAGGTCAGTCATGTTGATCTGAGTGAGGTTTCTGGTCCATTTGGGAGGGTCTTGGGTGGGGGATTGGAGTGTGATCGGTTGAGTGAGGTGGAAGAGGATTAAGTGGTGATCTGACCAATCCACGGGCAGGGTGTAGTTTATCTTGACTGTGTCACGTTTGGCGATAATGGCATCTAGGATTGCTACTTTGTTGTGAGTTTCCTCTGTGCAGTGTTGGGTAAGGTTGTTGTTGTGTAGCAGCTCATTCAGGTTCTAGATTAGCAGGTTGTTTTCTTCATTCCAGTGTAGGTTGAGGTCGCCCAGAATTAAATTGTTTGCATCTCAGAGAGAGCAGTGGGCAATCAGGTCAGACAGGTGTTCAGTGAATGTGGTGGCGTTGCCTGGGTAGTGGTAGTTAAGGTGGCAGATTAGTATTTTGAAGGTTCTTCTCATGTATATAGTACACTACCATGCTGGCATTGTGTTACTAACCCATTGAGCACAGTTGATGCTAATTTGTTTTCTGTATGACTTATGTATCTTTTGCCTGTGAGGTGCAGAACATTTTTATTCACTGCCACCATTTCCTTGTTTAGACAATCATACTAGGTCCAGGAAAGACCTGAAAACCTGGTTATTTCCAGGCTAATGTACGGTATGACGTTTCTGTCCTGGTTCAATGATTATTTCTCATTGGGTTGGTTGGGCGTCTATTTAGCACCTTGACCTCACCAAAGGGGATAAGTGTTGCACTTTATAAATATGTAAAATACATAAAAAAATAATCAGACATGACTATGAGACACAAACGCCCTTTGCGACTTGGTGCATACGTCTTGCAAACAAGTCATACTCGTTGCATTCAGTGTCAATGGCAATTCCCTTCCAGTAGGCCTTAGGAACTAATTTGACCTAATGCATTCTGGGATTTGCTGTCCTGGTTCTAAATCAATTGAAGACACTGTTTGTGGGAAAAAGGTCTAGAGCTGGTGTGTTACTTTATTGGTTACATGGAGTCATCCGGTAGCCTTATCCACCTTCTATTGCTCTACTACTCTGCACATGCTAGTCTAATCTTGCACCCCCTCTGCTTCACTTCACAAGAGGGCCATGCTCCCTGGTCTGTGCTGGCAACATTTCCTGACACACTTGATATTCATCCTGTCCTTCAGTCCTAGTTGCAAGGCTACTCTGCGGCTGTACAACCTGATACCCCCCCCCTGTACATCCCCCCGACACTAGTCTCACCCACACTTCTCCTACCTGCTCAAATCCTCAGTATCCCATATGGGCTGTTACTGTATATGGTTTCAGACTCTGTCAATGCTCTCCCACCTTTCCCAACATTCTAGGGATATATAGTTTCTATACATACCTTAATCCAGACATGCCACACACAGAAAGGCACTGCAGACTGAAGTTGAAAGGTGTCTAAGTGTCAGAGAGACCCTGAAGGCAGCTCATTTGACATCTTGACTTGTTGAAGCCCAGCCACCATCCGTTGACTTCACTGGCCAGCTGTCCCTTTCAAAGCTGAAGTTGTCATTTGAGTCTCCGGGCAATTTAGGTGAAAGGATTGAAAAGGGAAGATGGAAGACAACCAGTGAGATCAACTGGTAATCAAGACTTCCACCATAGTGGCCTGGTGTAAAAGGAGAAGTGTGCTGCTCCATCTAGGGGGAATAAAGTTGAGCTACTTGCAAAGATATGAGGTGCAATACTGGCTGGTTCAATTGTGCCTGCAGCCCAAGAGGGTCGACAGAACTGCTATGCAATTAAAAGTAAAACCCTGCATTTAACTGAAACCTTTAGAAATAACATGTACACTGCATCCAATAAGCTGCATATAGAGCATATAGGTTGGTATCACCATATAGGCGGGTATCAGAGCACACAAAAACAAGCACTCAACAACACCATCCTAAAAATCTCAGGTATTTTATATATTGGGGTATCAACGAGTTCACTGCAGCACATGTGAAAATAAACAACCCACAGAACTGTACAGCGTTCACAGGGCGGCACTTGGTGACGTTGAGACATGCAGATGCAACTTATACTTGGATATCACTATATACTTAATATACAACATCCAACAAAACGGATTAGACAGAGCCCAGAGGAGACACCCACATCACAGCTCATATATTCCACATAGTTATCGCCAATAATCACAAACTCCAACACAACACCTTAATCAGAACAACACACACACACGCATATCCAGCACAGTTCAGTCAGAAGATAGTCTGTTCTTACCAAGTTCACAACAGCCCTTCAATGTTCATAAAAAATATAAAAATACAAAGAAAACACATAACACACTACACCAACACTTACCCAGCACACCACTGCTAGTGTGATGTAAAGTGATACTGGGGACTCTAGCGAGGGGCTGTAGTCTCCTTTGGATCATGTGCATGCCTCACGCGAGGCAATGCACATATATACTCATATATGAAGATGACATGTACCCAAATTGGTGAAGAGCTACTGTACGTCAAACCACAGTAGAATAAAATATATGCTTGAAATATGAATTGCACCTTCACTACTGGTGATCGTACTTAAACAGAAAATAAACTCCTGTTTATGATGGAATCCTCAGCACATGGGCACAAAGTTACGGAAAGCCGAGGGAGCAGCAAGACATTAATATTGGCAAAACACCATATAGATAAAAGCAAGCAATGACAGAGAGTTTGAGTGGGGCAGGAGGTAAAACAAGAATCTCTTCTTATAGCATTTTAAATATGATGTTTAAAATAACTGAGAACTTTGTGAAATAAAGTGTGTCTGCAAAAGAAAATAAATAATGCTAAAAGTATGGTGGTTCAGATTATATATGATCAAAAGGCTATGTTAACTTTTTAACAAAACACTGTAAAAAAAAAAAAAAGTAACTGCTTTTCTTCGCATATCCACAATAGTTGAGTGGAAAAATCATTGGTGGCAATGCGGCTGAACAGTGGTAAAAGATGGGTGCGAGACAGCTACTTTAAACTTTTCACATATTTTTCTGTGATTTAAAAAAAAGTTATTTCTATTTCACTTTTTTATTGTGCATTGTTAAATAGGATGCTCAGAGCACCCACGCGTTATACCTGCCCACTCAGCTACTCTCTAATAATGGAAATTGAAGAAATATGACATTTGTTATACTCCCATAAATCCATCATCCAGTTTAAAGCTGCGGCAGAGAATATGCACTGGTTGTTGGAAGGCATTATATCTTTGATGGCCTTAAACAATGGACCTTTTCTCCTCTTCCATTGGTTTTCTGATCTTCGTGTGGAGAGCGGTGTAAGGGGGAAGGAAGGGGATGTAGGATCAGAAACATTCTGTGCATAGCTCCATGCCCACAAATGCTGCATCCCAGCTGTGCCCCTAACCTCACCAGCCCACAGCATAACCGTGCTCACGCTAGAAAGGCAGGACAAGGTTCTCTCATCCCACGTGCCTCCGCAGTACACTTTCATTCTCTGTCCACAGTATAGTAGTTTGATTATGATTGCTGCGCTTGATGTGTGGCTTCAAAGCATTGATCATTGCCAGGGGTGGGCAAAAGGTGCCATTTTTATCAAAAGGACCGGACATAATTTGCCGTGACCGCCATCACTTGCTGTAGTGGAACAGGCTGTGTTCGTGTTTTATTAAGTTTGTAGAAAAAAGGATGTATTTATATGGGGCCGCAATAGAAAATCGTCACATGCATGCAAACTAAATCCAAAGGTTCTTTGTTCGTGCACCACCTCTACCACACAGTGCTTTAAATGGGAAACATAAGTACAGGTACTCATTAAATTGAGCTAGAGGTGTGGCAAGTGGGTGGGACTAAGGGCAAGACATGATGATACATAATGACGTCTATACCAGTTGCAGCACATATCAAGACACATGAGAAATGAGTTTATGTCAACAAAACAGGTTAACCCATTACACAAAATGTAAGCCAACCAGGACCATATGTTAATTTTTCCTTGTTTCGTAATATTTGCTGCTTCTTAACGCCATACTGTTATTTGCTGTTGTTAAGCACAATACTATATATTCTCAAGCATGCACACACACACAGACATGTACACAAAAGCATTCAACACATTCCCTTTACAATATCCCCAGAGTGTCCTGATTCGCTCCCTCTTTCTCTCACGTTTCTCTCATACAAAAACACACACACACACACACAAGCAGGCACGCACACCAACATAAGCAAACACTCACTCAAAGTCTCAGGTGGGATTAAAGCCATTTTAAACTCCTTACCTCCCATAGCTTTCTTAATTGCCTCTGTCAGCATGCTGTCTCAATATCTCAACGATTATTAAAGTAAACAGGAAATACAGCAGAATTTTTGAATTTCTAAGCCCATTCATGATTTCAGAATTGAACAAATATCTGGTATTTTTATCTGAAACAAAAGGCAATCCTAACTTCCCCTGTCACCTCACAGGAATGTAAAGTTCCTCTATACCCTTCCTACGACGTTGATCTGGTCTTTCCCCCAACCAGATCAATTGCCAGTTGTCATGGGAGCTCATTCCTGGAGGGCTGTAGCATTCCCTGCTATTCTTTGCACTATGGGCAGGGCTACCTTCACACCCATGGATCCGATACCCAGATGAGTCGCCGTTATCATGTACATGCAATAATTATTGTTGGAGGGGCACACCAATGGAAGCAGATTCTGTTGAACAAAAAAAATGAAAAGAAAAACTGCTGTGGCGGAGTTGGAGGATTGTGTTGTCCTGCCACTCACTTTGGTACGACCAGTGCAACACCCTAAAAGGGACGGGATTACTGACTGGCAGCCCCAGCTCATTTCATGCACCTGACGGAAAGGGAGGGGAGGGCTAAAGCACTTTCATCTGAATGGTCTTTGCGCTCCCGATCAACAGTACAGGATCTATCTTGACTCTGTCCTATTAATCACAGCATGACACAAGGAATAGCACCATTACATTGCATTGAAATGCCATGCATGCCTTTACAACGCGGGTATTACTACGCGATGTCAATTTCAACGAGTACCATTACAATGCAAAATTTTACCATGACTATACCTTTACCAGGCATGCCATTTCAACGCAAGGCATGCGTGGTAAAGGTATATTCATGGTAAACGTTTGCAAGGTAAGTGACTCCAAACTACCCTACCCTAATCCCTAATGTAGTGCCACTGCACAAGCCTCCCCCGACTCCCAGTCCTCTCCCTACAATAACACTGCACTACCCTGCACAACCACGCACAACTACACTAATTCCTCAACCCTCCCCCGACCCCCAGTCCTCTCCCTACAATAACACTACACTACCCTGCACAACCCCCAACACTACACTACTTCCTAAAACACTACCCTACACTACACAAACACCACAACACTACCCTAACACGCTACCCTCAGCACGACCCTCCCCCTACACACAACCCTACACTGCACAAACATTACTACACTACTTCAAAACTACCCTAAACCCTTAAAAAGGAACCCCCACCCCAAGCACAATCCCCCTTATGTCTTTCTCCTCGTGGTTCCTCTCACCTGGTTCCAGCATCGACAGAGGGGTGGTGCACGTCATTATGAGGAAACAGAACAGCCCAGTTTTCTCACAACAATGTGGATAACCATTACATCGCATGCGATGTAATGGATTGCATTGTAATTGTAGTCATTGTTACATCGCATCCATTGTTACGCATACGATATAACAATTTGCGTGGTAACAGCCTTGTTGTAATGGCTGTTTACCTGACACAAGCCCTCTCAAACCCATGCAGTTTGGGGATATTTAAATGGGCGCTGATGGAATCTTCTGCAGCTATTCAGCAAAAGGCTTCCTCGTGGGCTCAGTGTGATTGCAAGCTCTGCGGAAGAAGAGCAGCATCTGTCCTGCACTGGAGGGGATGCCGAGCCTGAGCCTGCCAAGCCATCAATCAGGATACTAGTACTCTCCCTGGCTAAAGAGAAATGCCAGTACTATCAGCTAGAAAAATCAGTACTCAGTACCGGTGAGCATCGGCCCATTTACATCACTGCTACCACAGAGAATCAGTGTGATCTTGTGCCTGCTACATTTCCCCTGTTTTCACCTTAGTTAATTCAATTACGAAAGGAATATTTGTGGATACTTGAGAGAGGTTATTCCTCTATAGTGTTAAAAACAGTATATTCAATGTCCTAACATTGACCCATAGTCATTTGAAATTAGAGGTTGGGTGGGTTTTTTGAGGGGGGCCTTCTTTCTTTCTCTCATTCTCTTTCTCTTTCTCTTTCTCTCTCTCTCTCTCTCTCTCTCTCTCTCTCTCTCTCTCTCTCTCTTTCTCTCACCTCTCTCTCTCTCTCTCGCTCTCTCTCTCTCTCTCTCTCATCACCTCATTGCAGAAGGTACCTCACAGGAAGAACTTTACCTTTTGCCTCTTGTAACCAATTATAACAGCAAAGTTCTTTTTTCATGTAGTCCCCAAGACGTTTGACTCTTTTTGTTTTAATATATGAGTTGGTCAATAGTCAGTTTATTTATTTATGCCCATAAAAAAAATAAAGCAATTAGAAGTGATACAGACTTTAAGATACTATCATAAATTATGAATAGATAAAATGAAGCCTTTTCAAATGTATTTAAGACACTTAGGTGCGATTACGATAAGGCCTGTAAAGGCTCCAACCATCATAGTGGGTCACTGGGTTTACTTTCTGACCCCCTCATTATGGGGGAGGCGGTTGGAAAGTAAGCAGGCCAGTCATTCCGGCTGGCTTTCCACGGGCTTGAAGAGCCCATCCGACAGTCAGAAGCTGGCAAGTAATCTCAAGGGCGGGTCGTTTCACCCATGAGAGTATGATCACGGTTTCTGACATGGTTTTCATGTCTGCCTGTCCGACATGGAAACCATGTGGAAAAGTGTGTTTGGGGGCCCCCAGTAGGGCCCCTTTTGGTGCACGGCCTCCCTGTTGATTCCTGCACCTTGTGGCAGGCACCTTGAGGAGCCTACCATGGGGTGCAGGGATGAACTGCACCTCTCATTTCTCATTGGGAGCTTGTGTTACAGCCGGTTTACAGTGTTGTGTCGCATCATAATGGGACTGCCGACCGGGTGTCGGTTAGTCCCATGACCGAGTCGGTGTCAGGCGGAAGGAAGTCTGTCCAACATATAAATAACCCCCATAGTTCACATTTTCCAAAAATATCTTTTACTGGTTTTCCAGGCATCAAATAAAAAATAACAGCCAGCAGTTAGAGGTATATGACTTGATTAAATGTACCTCAGCATCCACAGAACAAATTCACTGCGGGTCTTATTTATGAGAGGCTTGCACCACCGGAGCATCACTTTTTCTGACACTCCGGTGGTGCAAACCTCTCAACCATCTCTATGAAGCCAGGCAAAGCTACTTTGCATGACTTTGCAAGGCCTCATAGATATGGGATAAGGCAGCGCAATTTGCTGTGCTACCTTACTCTGCACCAAGGAGGAGTTCCATTGGTGTTGCAATGTGTTTCCCATTCAACACCCATGGATTTGACGCTGCCTCAGATTTACTTTATTACATAAACCTCAGGCAGTGCCAAAACCTTATGCCTCCCTAGAGCAGATGTAACGAGGATTAATATTTGTATTTCTCTTTATTGTTTCCTCTTTCCTCGTGTGCTGCCACACATAGAAAGAGGAAAATGCCTTTTGGGATTGTTTCTGTGCAGGAAGGTGCCCCTTCCTGCATAAAAACAATCCTGCTTGCAAAGCAGAAACTCTTGCATTATGGTGCAATGGTGCCTGTGTTGGAGCTAGGCAGTAAATTGTGCCCCAGCACAGGTGGGGGAAAGGACAGGAATGCAACGTATTTCATATACAGTGCATTCCTGCTCTTTCACATTGGCATAGGACAGCACATCAAGAAGACATGCAGCACTGCCCTATGCCAATCTCCAAATATGTGGCCTATATTCTTTAACCGCATTGATCTGGGATGGGTACACATTGGGCAAAAAGGGAATTTCATCTTCCACACTCTCCTGTAAATTAGTACAATAATTTGTGGTTCCTTAGTCCTACATTTATGGGTAAAATGGTTAAGTGGCGAAGTGTGAAATCTTTTTGCCAGGGCTGGTTCAACCTCATTTAAATAAGTCTCCAAGATAGGGCAAGACTCTCTGTCCAGGAATACCTTGGTTAATGCCTTGGTTAATGTCCTGTGAGCCTTGTTAGAGCTTATGTTTTCCATGCACCACTTCATACAGGTAAATTTACTTTCATTTCAAATATCCTAGGTTATAGTCTTGTGTTTGTTCCAAAGGTAGATGTGGGCCATCTGTCCTAAAAGTCTGCATATATGTTTAAACCAGCCTGTATGCATATAATAGTGTAATGATTTGAACCCTCCAAATCTAGGTGAATCATTTGAACATTCTTCAACTGCTTCCACTACATGATTGAAATATAAATTGAAAAGTAGAGGTGTCAAGGAACAGCTCCAAAGGACACTAATTTCAACAGAAAAAGGGTCTGTAATTTCACCTGCTGGGCCCCAACATACTCTGGCTGTATTTTCATTCTGTACTCTCATCAGCAGACAAAGCAGTCACACCGTGATGCCTCGGGCGAACAAGGAGGAAACATCACTTACAACATGGTCTGAACCACGCATTCCATTACAACAGAAGCTTTACATGCCTGCATCTTTACCATGCATGCCTTTACCACACAGATTTTGACCATGACCTGCCTTTACAATGCATGCCATTACAATGAAAAATGTAAGTATAAAGGTAAGTTTATTATATGTATATATTATCTACTGGCGGTCGCCAGTAGATAGCTATAGTTAGGACCGTGTTTCCATAGGAAATCTGAAAATTCTATTTTGAATAACTTTGGCGCCGGTTGACGAATCCTGGCGAAATTTTCAAAACTAATGGGGCGCACCGCTCAGCTCCTACCCTGAAAGTCTTGGGGGGATTCGTCAAGCGCGGGCCGAGAAAAAAGGGGGGTCCCAAAACGTGTTTTCCCCATGCATTTTCCCATAGGACCTTTAGTCGAAGGTACAGCCCGAACGGCTGAACAGAATTAGTTGAAATTTGGCAAAGAGGTAGTCCTCAGGTCAGGGATGTGCCTTTTGCATATATGGAGTCAATCTGTTCAGTAGTTCATGAGAAAATTGCAGTTAAAAGCACATACATATCTATAGCCGCGCACCGTCCGCGCACCATACGCGCACGGTGCGCGCACCCTAACGTGCGCGAGCGTAATTCTGATTGGTGGATTTATGTCAGTCAACATTCGAATCAGTCGAAATCAGGAAGTGTCGGCCGCCATTTTGTGTGTTGTATGTGTGACAGTGAAAAAAAAGGTGGAGAACGTGAAAAGGGGGCAGGGTGGAGAGTTCCTGACCCCCTAGCCTTTGTCAGGGGGTCCCTGAAGGACCCCGAAGGGTGAAAAAAACGTTTTATTTTTTTCTAAAAATCGCGGGGTGCGCGCATGGTGCGCGCACCCCCAGCCGCCATTTTGAGTTTTAGAGGTAGAAGAGAGTTAAAAACACAAGTGGAGAACGTGAAAAGGGGGCAGGGTAGAGAGTCCCTGACTCCCTAGGCCTTGTCAGGGGGACCATGAAAAACCTCTTAGGTCTCAAAAAAAAAAAAAAATTAAAAAAAATATCGCGGGGTGCGCACACGGTGCGCGCACGGTGGCAAAAAAACCATAAAAAAATAGATTAAAAATCAAGTATAAGTGTTTAGATATTGGTTGGCTCTAAAAAGAGCCGTTTTGTTCATTGAGTGTTTTTTGTACCTACAAGTAAGTACCGATGCAGAGTCTAAAGTTCAAGAGGAAGACTCTGTTGCCTTCATCTGTGAAATGAACACCGTCTCCTCTATACATGCCTTGCACGTTGTAACGCAAGTTGTTGTGGTATATAGAACCCATATCATTGTCTCTGAGGAAAGCAGAAACAGACTTATTGACGTGCTTTCTTGCTTTGTCAATCTGCGGACAATAATGGTTGGACCAGTTCCACTTTTGCCTTTGGCATATATTAGAATATACAAAGGTAGTTTGTGGAAAAAGTGACATCAATTGCACAAAGGTGTCCTTAACAAGCATTTCCAGACCTACCCCAGTTAAAGTGCCTAGGTCATTTCCACCACAGTGCACAATTATAAGGTCAGGCTGTGGGAGATGTAGAAAGGATTTCACCAAGGGCATTAAATGGTGCCACTTTAACCCTCTCTGACCAATCTATTTAATGTCTACATTTGGCAAAGCACGGTCTTTGAAAATACCTCTTTTTTCTGCATACTTTTCACTCCAGAAGACATAGCTATGACCTACAATCCACACTGTGAACATCTTTCAAGGAGATCTGGATGCACTCAGAAGGTGTCTTTCAGTAGAATGTCAATATTAAAAGAAACATAGTTGTAAAATGGAGGCTTACATACTTTTTTTTAAAATAAAAAGAACTCATTGGCTGTTTCAGACCATTCAACACTAAAAACTAGGCTGTAAGTTCAAATTTTTAAAAGCATGTTTTGTATTGGACCAGTCATTTTAAAAATGTGGAATGCGAACATGGACATTCAGTATGTTGAAGATAACTCAATTGCTGTTGCATGTTACGTTACATCGTACATAACACAATCAGAAAAAATAGAGATGAAAGAACTGTGGGAAGAAATTACACAAGAGAAAAGCCTTAGTAAAGAATTGTACAGCTTTACTTTGAAAATGCTTTCCCACTGAGAAATTGGATTGTATGGATGGGCAGACTGATTGTGCTCTTCAAGTTTAAATTCAAAGTCACAAGGAATCATTTGGGTAAGTTTAGATCTTGCCTGCAAACGAAATGGAGTCTTGAAATGATTTGAAGAAATTGAAGACTTAGCAGTAAATGAAGCAGACAGTACAGACAATCTTAAAACTAATATGTTGGACACGTACTAACCGAAAAGGAGTCAACATCTGGAACAGCTATGTCTGTACGAATTACTTCAACATTACAGCTTGAAATGTTAAAGAGAATGTAAAAGAAGGAAAATATGCAGTAGTTGGATGTCATAGTTGTTTAGTAAAACATGCAAAGCAAAGAGTAATCTCATAAACCACAAGAAAGTTAATTGTGAAAGTTTATATAAGGGAGAATTTTACCATTTAGCACTTCTGCAACTGTTTAATTCATGGTGTAGTAAAAGTGAATTATTTGGAGACTTTGACTGTTATGAAGATTCTTGTAATACATGTAAAAGTAGCGATGCATGTACAATTTTTGCTATATATTTAAAAATGTTGAATGATGAAGTTGAACAGAAAAAGGCTATTACAGCTTAAATTAGTAATGAAAGTTCTCAAGATAGTGAAACTAGTGTCCATGTAGTCACGATCTTCTTGGATGAGCAATACTGGAAAATGAAGCAGCCATTGCTATGCATGAAGTTGAAATTGCAATGCGGTACAGCAGGTCCGAACAGTGAAACGGGGTCTTGATTCTATGATTGAGGATGTCAGAAGTTAAAGTCTGTGATAATTTCTGTGTACTCCCTCTGACCAGGTGCAATCAACTCTAGGTCCCAACAGTGGAATGGCGCCTTGATCCCACAATTGACGATGTTACAACTGCATCTGAGAGTGGTGATGAAGGCACTCTCTTCGACCAGGTGCAACCAACTCTAGGTCCCAACAGTGGAATGGTGTCTTGATTCCACCATGGAGGATGTCCGATATTACCTGCTGCTTGTTTTTCGCAGAACTCACTCTGTTGAGGTGTATCTGACTCTGTGCTTCCGTTGCTAACTGCCGTACAGGATTATTGGGGTTGGTTGAGTGTAGTCACTGGAGTACACCGCGGTACAGCAGGTCCGAATATTGAAACGGGGTCTTGATTCTATGATTGAGGATGTCAGAAGTTACAGTTTGTGATGATTTGTGGTACCCCCTCCGATGAGGTGCATCAAACTCTAGGTCCCACCAGTGGAACGGTGTCTTGATCTGACAATGGAGGATGTTAGAACTTCATCTGAGAGTGGAGATGAAGGTACTCCCTTCGACCAGGTGCAAGCAACTGTAGGTCCCAACAGTGGAACGGTGTCTTGATTCCACAATGGAAGATGTCCGATATTACTTGTTGCTTGGTTTTCCTTGAACTCCCTCCGTTGAGGTGCACCAGACTCGGTGTTTCCGTAGCTAACTGTTGCACATTAATATTGTGCTTGGTTGACACTAGTCAGTGGAGTACACTGTGGTACAACAGGTTCGAACAGTGAAATGGGGTCTTGATTGTATGATTGAGGATGTCAGAAGTTGAAGTTTGATATTATTTCTGTGTACCCCTTCTGATCTGCTGCAAGCAAGTCCATGCTTTTGAATTGAATGGTACATGGCTGTCAGGTGTTAATAAATAGTGAGTCTGGTCTACAATGCAGACAGAAGTGATCACAATTCAGATTGAGTGCTGATTGTTTAATTATAGAATCCAGTAGTCAAGTAACTACAACGTCTATTGGAATATACATATTATGGGGCAGATTTACAAGCCCCTTGCGCCACTTTTGCGTCATTTTTAACAATAGACGTTGTAGTTACTTGACTACTGGATTCTATAATTAAACAATCAAAGAAGTATACTAAAAACATATTTTTAGTATACTTCTTTGAAGATATTTTTTTAAATGACTTATAGGTTTAGTACAATGACCAAATTTAATTTGCAAGTGCAAAGGAACACTGAATAGTCTACACTGTAGACAGCAGAAATGGTATTTGAATTGTTTTGTTTTATTTATTGCAGATTTTTCTGCAATTTATGTTGTAGTCTTTTGTTAAGAGGAAGTGAGAGAACGTTTTCATGAATGTCTGTGTGAGTACTGTTTACAATTAACACTGCAGATAGCAGTGTTCACAATTCGGATCGAGTTGGTCTTGTAGATGACGCAATACGGTAGGAAAAGACATTGCTCCAGTGCGCAATGTCTACACCATGAATACGTATTATTACAGGCTCCAGACATGCTTTTGTTGCTTCGCGTATGGCAAACTATGTAGCTAAATTCCATCTTACGTAGCTGTGGGCCCTTGCTGACCGCTCTCTCTGGCCTACACTGTAGATAGCAGTGTTCACAATTTAGATTGGGTTGCTATTGCTGATATTACTCCAAGTACGGCCTGCCCGTCCACAGCACACATCATTGCTGGTTGTTGACATGCTGAATGATTTTGATGTGGCTTTCTGAGTGCACTAAAACTGATGGACCCTTTATGATAAAATCTTTTTGTGTATTATTTTTGATCTGTTAATTGTGTCTCAGTATACCATAAGTTGTGTTTCTTTTACAATGGAATATATTTCTGTAATACTTCACAGCTACTGTCCCTACCTTGCTGCAGTACATACTATTGATTCTTTTATTATTGAATGTCTGTGTGTGATCCAATGATTACTGTTGTAGTAGATGATAGCAGCAACTATTCCTTGGGAATGGTTTACACTGACTCCACACGCATCCACCACAGACGTTACTGGATATGTGACCCTGGTAATAAAAAGGTGTCGAGCGCATGTGCTCATACCCACTTCCACTATCTGTGTCCGTGTGTTCATTATCTATGCATGATAGTGTCCCTGGGCCGTATGATATTACATTCTGCTGTGGGCAGTGTATGTAACTATGTTACCTCTGGTAGTGGGGAAAACTTTGGTTATGTAACTTGTAGGTGTATGGCTATCACAGGTGGAAGGCTACTTTACAGACCATGAATATTGATGAAGATGATGGTTGCATGTTGTGTGTAGTGTAAGATATGTGTACATTGCAAAAAGTTTAGAAAAAAGCTCTCTAAGCAGAAGAGGTGTGTCTCATCAAATGCAGTACAGATATTGACTAAAATGGGTGGCGTTTTCAAACTGTTACAATGGGAAATGTTATGAACTAATGAAGTACTGTTTTTTTATGGTCACATGGCAATCGCGCACCTAGTGCGCAAGGAGACCGCACCCGAAATGATTTTGAGAAATATAATTGCTAAAATATAAGTTTATTACAGTTAGAAATATATAAATGTTTAAAATATGTTAGATTATCGCTTGCTCTCATATACACTTTAAAGTTATTTAGATATAGTTTTGAGACACAAAAAAAATGAGGGAATAGCGTACACAGTGCAACACCGCACGTTTATGATGTAACACAGGGTGTGGCAGCATGCACTCGTCGCATTCGTAATGCGCATCTGGCATGACCCCAAACGTACATGACGTAACGCACGGCTTGGTAGTGCGTACCGTCGCATACTAAAGTAGCAGCTGGCGCAACCTCATACGCACATGTTGTTACGCGGGACGTGGTGTCACAAACCTGTCGGATACGAAATGCGCATCATTTAAATGTGGTAGATAGGATTTGCGTGCTGATCGAGGTTGGTAGAGTACCGGTACGGGACTGTAGTTTTCTCCCCCCCCCAAAAAAAGTTTGATATGCATATTTTTTGGGGAAGATATAAAACATTACATCATTTTTAAAGTAAAAAAAAAGGATAATAGAGTTGCAAAATATTTAAAAAGAATAATAAAAAATATAGGTTTTATTAATATTAAAATATGAAATTAACATTTGAAAAACCTTTGAAATTCACTGAAAAAGCCATAGGTTTTACAGACGTTATAGTTAGGAATTAGCATTTAAAAAACCTTAGAAATTCACTGAAAAAAAACATAGGTTTCAGGGACGTTATAGTTAGTTGGATATTTGACTCATATAAAACCAGAGAATTTCGCGAGTTATAGTTAGTTGAGCTAACTATAACTCGCGTGCCCGCAATGCACTGTTGATGACATCACATATTACATCACTCATGACATGGTCAGTGACATCACTGATGACATCTCAAATGACATCACTCATGACATCACTGATGACATTATCCACGTGATAATCTGATGCACATACTGATGCCCTAATATAAACTATGATACACACACTATAAAATACAGACTACTATTTTTGAAACCAATCACACAAGAATGCCAGATACTACATAGCACCGACTATTTCCTAGGTCTATACACACATGCAGTGTCTTACACATACAGTTACTCATCAATACAGTACTATAATATGTACTGTTACACCTATACATAGTCACACTCTACCACTCATCCATAGAGTTAGTCACACACCTAGTTAGTCATGCAAAGAATGAATTACATACTCATTCAGTCATGTATACAGTTATATACACCAACTGAGTTATTTATACACACACCACTTCACTTATTTATGCAGATACTAAGACATACTTATTGTCTTATACAATCAGTAATACAAGCAGACACTTATTTATACACCCACTCACAAATAACTTACTCTGACATATAGTCATTTATATACTCCAACACTCACATATACTGCCTTAAAACATATGTAGTTCCTCACACATATACCACTGAGACATTCATTCACTCACCAAACACCCATACACACACTAAGTCACCCATACAGCCCTTCCCATATGTACTTTTGAATCCATACAACCAGTGAATTACCCACTCAGACATCTGTGCACAGTCACACCCCCCTCCACTGACCCACACAGACACTCAGGCACTCATACTGATACTCAGACAAGAAATCAATAACCCATATAGACACCTATGTAGATACTTACCAACCCATGCAGCCGCTTACACACCAACTGAGAGACTACTACAGACTTTCACACAGTTTAGTCACTAACCCATTCATTCAGTAACACATGTTCAATCACTCACTTATACAGTCAGTCACGCACCTACTAAATAATCCATTCAGGGACTTGTAAATTCACTCTTTCTTCACTTTACCTTGGCATAGATATATATTAAAAATATTTAAACTTTACAGAAACACACATTCACTTGATGACGCATCAGTGATGTCATTTGAGATGTCATCAGTGATGTCATCAGTGATGTCACTGACCATGTCATGAGTGATGTAATATGTGACATCAGCAGCAGTGCATTGCGGGCGCACGAGTTAAAGATAGCTCAACTAACTATAACTGGCGAATTTCTCTGGTTTTATATGAGTCAAATGTCCAACTAACTATAACGTCCCTGAAACCTATGGTTTTTTCAGTGAATTTCTAAGGTTTTTTAAATGCTAATTCCTAACTGTAACATCTGTAAAACCTATGTTTTTTTCAGTGAAAAAAATAAATATATATATATATATATATATAAAACTTAGTTCTCTCTTCCTCAAGAAAAGAGAGTGACACAGCTCCGGGGGAATAAGTGGATTTATTACTTCGTATTCATAATAGATGTCCCTGAGACTTAAGGGCAGACGCGTTTCAGCCATGGATTGGCCTCTTCAGTGCCCGTCTCCGCTGCCTTCTTACTGCTTCCAGGGTCAGTTGTGGCGATGTTCAAGTTATTCCTGATCATGTGATCAACTCGCCACTCCCTCTCCTCACAGGTGTAAGGTATTTACAAAGCCGTTGCATGCTGGACGTGGAAGTCCTCCGTTAGAGCCCATCAAGTGAAAGGACTACTAAAACACCAGGTGGTGTCTCCAAACATAGTTTGGTCGGTGAATCTTTGCCACTGCAACCGAATTTGAAGTTCAATCTGCTGTTTTTCTCCCTTCTCAGGCAACGCACATTTGCCTCCTCTCTCCCCATGAGCCAGCCTCCAAGTGGAAGTCCAACACCGGGGGGGAGACGCGGATAAAAGTCCACCCAAAATTGCAGGTAAACCGCGTCTTCTCCAAACCGAGAGGGCGTGTCACGGGGCCAGCACCTGCACGCTGGGAAACACAAAACTTAGTTCTCTCTTCCTCAAGAAAAGAGAGTGACACAGCTCCGGGGGAATAAGTGGATTTTGTTACTTCGTATTCATAATAGATGTCCCTGAGACTTAAGGGCAGACGCGTTTCAGCCATGGATTGGCCTCTTCAGTGCCCGTCTCCGCTGCCTTCTTACTGCTTCCAGGGTCAGTTGTGGCGATGTTCAAGTTATTCCTGATCATGTGATCAACTCGCCACTCCCTCTCCTCACAGGTGTAAGGTATTTACAAAGCCGTTGCATGCTGGACGTGGAAGTCCTCCGTTAGAGCCCATCAAGTGAAAGGACTACTAAAACACCAGGTGGTGTCTCCAAACATATATATATATATATTTTGTATCCCAACTCTGTCATGGCTACCGCTAACAGCACGCAGGTGCTCCAAGCATGTGATGACGGACTTGCGAATAAATCATCCTCTCATAAAATGCTGGGCACTCCGAGGCTCAGTTTCAAATGATATTTATTGCAGATTTGCGGTGTGTCACCCTGGCTGACAGACGCATTTCGGCGCTCTGGCCTTTATCAATGTCAGCACCATTGTGCTTTCAAACATCTATATACATATTTTCGCTGAAAAAAACAAAGGTTACAGGGACGTTATAATTAGGCTTAGATTTCACTCGTACAAAACCATAGGAATGCAGCAGTTACCTGAGCTAACTATAACTTATGCTCAGCAATGCACTGCTTATTACCTCACATATTACATCACTCATGACATGGTCAGTGACATCACTGATGACATCACTGATGACATCTCAAATGACATCACTGAAGACATCAACCTGTGAATATAAATCTTTCGTAAATGTTTCTGAAACTTAAAGATATATACTAAGCTACAGAGCTACAGCATACATTAAATTACAATTCTTTCTGTACAAGTAATTAGTCATACTTTTTCTAACAAATCTCATCTGAGTGGCTGTGTGATTGTATGTATCAGTGTGTGAGTGGATGTCTGAGTGGCTGTATGGATGTGTGAGTGACTGTATGGATGTGTTAGTGGGTATGTGAGTAGCTGTATGGGTGAGTGAGTGGCTGTGTGAGTGGCTATACAGGAGTGTGGGTGGGTGTGCGAGTGGCTGTATGGGAGAGTGAGTGGCTTTGAGAGTGGCTGTATTGTCAAGGGAGTGGGTGTGTGAGTGGCTGTATTGGTGAGTAAGGAGCTGTTTGAAAGTGTGATTTGGTGTGAGTGGCTGTATCAGAAAGTACATGTCCGTTCGAGTGGCTGTAAGGGTGAGTGAGTGGGTGCGTGAGTGGTTGTATAGATGTGTGAATGGGTATTTAAATAATTGTGTGGTTGTATGAGGGAGTTGTGAGTCAGTGTGTGAGTGGTTATATGGGTGAGTGAGTGGCTGTGTCAGTGGATGTATGGATAAGTGAGTGTGAGTAGCTATTTTTGTGTGAGAGTGGCTGTATGGGTGAATGTGGGGGTAGGTGAGTACCTGTATGGGTGATTGAGTGGGTATGTGAGTGACTGTAATGGTATATGACTGGGTGTGTGAGTATCTGTATATCTGTATGACTGGATGTGTGAGTGGCTGTATTGGTGAGTGAATGGGTATGTGGGTGGCTGTAGGGGTAAATTTGTTGGCATGTGAGTGGCAGTATGAATGAGTGGATGTGTGAGTGGCTGTATGAATGAGTGATTTGTTGTGTGAGTACTGGTATGGGTCCGTGAATAGGTATGGGTGGGGTAGTGTGGGAATGGAGTGGGTATATGAGAGGTTTATTAGGTATGGAGTCGGTGTGTGAGTGATTCTATGGATGATGTCATCAGTGATGTCATTTAAGATGTCATCAGTGAAGTCACTGACCATGTCACGATTGATGAAATATGTGAGGTCATAAGCAGTGCATCCTGGGGGCATTCGTTATAGTTAGCTCAGGTAACTATAAATGCTAAATTTCAGGGTTTTTTGTTCAAAATGTTAATGTTGTCACTGAGAAATTCATCTAATAATAATGTTATTTTAACCTTTGTTTTTTTCAGTGAATTTCTAAGTTTTTTTATTTAAAAAAGTAAATAGACATTTTTATTATTATTATTTTTGTTATACCTAACTATAACATTACTTTAACACACACACGCCCATATTGTATGAGTGAAATCTGAGCCTAACTATAATGTCCCTATAACCTTTGGTTTTTTTCAGTGAATTTCTGAGGTCTTTTTAATTGTATTTCCTAACTATAACATACCTGTAATCTTTGTTTTTTAACGTGCATTTCTAAGGATTTTACATTTTATTTCCTAACTGTAACCAGTAACCTTTGACGGTGGGTGTATGCGTGAGTGCATGTGTGTCTCAGTATGTCTATGAGTGAATGTGAGAGTGTCTGAGTGGGTCTGTCAGTGGGTGTGTTAGTGTCTAAGTGGGTCTGGGAGAGGATGCACAAGTGTCTCACTGTGCGTGTGTATGTGTGTGTGTGTGTGTGCGTGAGTGTCTAAGTGGGTCTGTTAAAGGGTGCATGACTGTCTGAATGGGTGCATGAGTGTCTGATTGGGTGTCTGAGTGGGTGTGTGAGTGTCCGGATAGTCTGTGAGTGGGTGTCAGAGTATTTGTGTGGGTTTGCAAGTACCTCGATAAGTGAGTGAGTCAGGATGTGAGTAAATGAGTGCATGAGTGTCTGAGTGGGTCTATGAGTGGGTATGTGGGTCTCTGAGTGGGTCTGTGTGTGGGTATGGGAGTCTTTGAGTATGTCTGTGAGTAGGTGTGTGAGTCTCTCAGTGGGTCTGTGAGTGAGTGCATGAGTCTGAGTAGGTCTGTGAGTAGGTGTGTGAATCTCTGAGTGGGTTTGTGAGTTGTTATATGAGTGTCTAAGGGAGTCTGCGAGTGGGTGCTTAAATGGGTGCTTGAGTGTCTAGGTGGCTCTGTTAGTGGATGTGTGACCTTCTCAGTGGGTCTGTGAGTAGATGCAAGAATCTCTGTGTGGGTCTGTGAGTGAGTGCATGATCTATCTGAGTTGGTCTGTGAGTAAGTGTATGAATGTCTCAGTGGGTCTGCAAGTGGGTGCGTTATTCTTTGAGCAGGTCTGTGAATGAGTGTGTGTCTGAGTGTTCTCTGTTTTGTCCTCTTTTCTCTGTTTTGCCTTTTTCTTCTTTTTTTCTGCCCTCTGTTTTGCCTTTCCTACTTATTTTTCTGCCCTCTGTTTTGGCCTCTTATGCTCTGTCTTGAATTTCCTGCAAGTTTTTCTGCCCTTTGGTTTGCTTTTTCTGGTGGTTTTTCTGCTCTCTGTTTACTTTTTTTCCTGCCCTTTTTAACCCTCTGTTTTGCCTTTCCTGCTCTTTTTTCTTCCTTCTGTTTCATCCTTTATGCTCTTTTTGCTCCCCTCCTTTTTGCCTTTTGTGCTTATTTTTCTTCCCTCCTTTGCACTAGAACCCCTGTCCCCAGGGCCCGGCCTTAATTTAATGGCATTGTGTGGCCTCTCTCCCCAGGACCCCAGGACCCCATCCCCTGGACTTCACCACAAGGACCCATCCCCTGGGGCCCACCCTTCATTGAATAGGTGAGGGGGCAGTGAGGCCCCCACCCTCGGCCAATTTCAGCCCCGGGGACCCCATCCTCCGGGACCCAGCCTTTATATATTTCTTATCAAAAGGAGAGGGGAGAGGAGCCATGCGGTTGCCTTCCCCAGGCTGATTTCAGCCCGGGGGACCCCATCCCCTAGGTCCAAGCTAAAACGTCCTAGGGAAGCAGACCCCCTCCCTTTGCCAATTTAGGCCCTGGGAACACAAACTCCCAGGGCCTGGCCACAAACAAATGTGGAGGGGGCCCGCGATCCCCTTCCCCGGGCAAATTTCAATCCCAGGGAGCCCATACCCATGGGTACGGCCATGTCTCCTGAGTGCCCTATAGCTCACCAAGGGCACCCAGTGTGCAGCATAGGGATCGTGGTGGGAGCTCTTCTTTAGCAGAAGCATTCAGTTCCTACCAAGCAAAGGCAAACAGGTATGTCTTGGGGAGAGCACCCTTAGGGCATAGTAGAAGCCGGCCCCAGTTGCCCAGGAGGCGCTTTTGCAGAGTGATGGAGAAAGGGTGTGTGGCCACTGAAAATCTCTCAGCAAACCCACTGTGTGGGACTTGCTGGAGGTAACAGGAGGGGTAGTTGGTCCCCAAGGACCCTCAATAGCCAAGGAGACTTCACCCCCTACTAGTAGTGTACCAGAAGGTGCGTTTGTAGAATAGTGGAAAAAAGGAGTGTGGCCTCCTACCAGGTCTCAGAAATCCCGCTATGTGGGATGTACTGGAGGTAGCAGGAGGGGTAGTTGGCCCCTCATGTTATCTCCTTTGGTTCCATCACAGCAAGGTTGCTAAAGGTATTTTGTGGCCACGCCCCCTTTCTCAACCACTCTGCAAATGTGGCTCGTGGTGCACTACTCGTTGCAGCATAAAGTTCACTTTATTACTGAGGGACCTTGGGGGCAAGATGCCATCATTGTACCTCCTGTAAGTCCTACACAGCAGGATTCCTGAGAGCTGGTCGGAGGCACAGCCCCCTTTCTCCACCACTCGGCAAATGTGACTGCTAGTTAAAAAACCTTAAAAGGTCACTGAAACAAAGGTTACAGGGACGTTATAGTTAAGAATTAGCATTTAAAAAACCTCAGAAATGTACAGAAAAGAACAAAGGTTACAGGGACATTATAGTTAGCAAATAGAATTTAAAAAACCTTATAAACTCACAAAAAAAGCAAAGGTTACAGGGACATTATAGTTAGGGTCAGATTTCACTCAAATAAAACCAGTGACATTCAGCTGTTATATGTAGCTGAGCTAACTATAACTCTCGCCTCTGCAATGCAGTGCTTATGACCCCACATAATATATTGCTAATGACATGGTCAGAGTTTTCACTGATGACATCTCTAATTATATCACTGATGACATCACAGATGACATCATCCACAGAACCTCTGATGCACCCACTCACACCCCCATATAATCTTTCATACACTCACTCCAACTCCCACACTACCATGTATGACCCTTCTAGAATGTGGTGGGAACTTGTGGCCTGCTTGTTCTAGTGGGTTGGTATAGAGACTGTGCCAAGACTTTATTGGGCGAAGGGTGTTAAAGACATAGGTACTATTTCTTATAAATGCGATGTGTTAAGACTAATTTTAGTATTAAAAGGGTTTCATTTCCCAGTGAAGACTTGCTAAAAATGTGTACTGTACTTTCAAAGTTCTAAAAGTATGAAGGCAAATATGTTTCTGAACTCTGTTTTTTTATGCCAATTTACCGAGATGATCGCGAATAAGTTGCAATCATGTAGAAACATGCATCCATTTTGGTGGTCTTTGTAAAAGTGAGGGAAAGGGTTAATACATACTAACCATTCAGAAGTGCAGTTACAATACTAAAATACTGTAAGAAATGTTTTCATTTGCTGCTTTCTGCAGTATCGGATGGTGCAAAGTTGAAAAGGTTGCCATTTATGGTTGCTTTGTATGAAAGTGGTGAGCTGTTCTTGAGCTTAATTTCTACAAAACTTGAGACTATTGCATCTCTCTAATAAAAGAAAAAAAGCTATTTGATGAACAAACTCAATCTTCTGGTATGTAAATGATGTTTCTTTTTAACCCCAAAAACTGATTAGGAAGGTACATGTATGTGTGAGATTTTGAAAAAAGAGTCTGAAATGTATATCAACATATTTAAAGTAAATGAGATGGCTTATGAGTGGAAGTATGTGTTTTTATATAATTGTTAATAAGAAAGAAAACACAATTTGTGTCAGCTGCAGAGGAGGTGTCTGTGACGTTAGTTCACAATGTGTTGCCAAGGAGCTTCATATTCCCTTGTGCCGCTTTACTCCATTCTCTAAATGGTAGAATAAATACTGTACTTGAAAGTTTAAAGTTATGTGTAATAGTGTCTTTGAAGATGTAAATGTTTTATATGTGTATACATGATCTGGTGGTCACAGAGAATGTTTTTCTTTGCATTCTGGGACTTGTAGTCCTATTTATATCATTCTAAAAGAGGACAAGAATAGTTTGAATTGAAGGAGTATAACATGCACTGTAGCTGTATATTAATGATGAATCTGTGAGACTTGCAACTATGTTGGATAGTATTTAGCATAGCTATTTCTATATTATAAGGCAGGTTTTTATATTCTTAGATGGTGAGATATGTCCTTACAGTTTGTTCTAAGTCAGCTCAGGTTAACTAGTGCAGACTGTTCCTGTGCAGTCTGACTGGCAGTCTGACTTTGCATATAAGATGTCTTTGTGAAGTGCTGAATGGCTGTTTTACAACAAATAACTGATCTGTGAGATATGTTGTAGATATGCCATAAATAATTGTCTTTTGTGCTTAAAAATTAGGCCTGGGCGAAGCACTACGCTACGATCGCGTAGTTTGCGAAGTTCGCGCTACTTCGCACTACGCGAACTGCACGTAGCACAGTGCGAACACGCGTAGCGTAGTGTTGCGTAGTGCTGCGGTCATTTTTTGCTTGCTCGCGGTCCTCAACGTCAAGTTGGTGACCGCGAGCAAGCAAAATGACATCCCGGCGAGACTTTTTCCTTGTTCGCGATCGCGAGCATGGAAAATAAACCTCCCGGCGAGATTCCCAACGCGAGGAGGTCAGGTTTCTCATTGCGAGGGGTCGCGTATGCTCGCGACCGCTCGCGATGAGAAACTACCAGTTCGCGTTGAGAAAGCTGCCGCTCGAGTAAAAATCTACTCGAGCAGCAGAAAACTACAGCTCGCACTGTGCAAGATGCCATTTTCAATGATTGCACAGTGCTGGTTGCTTGTCCGCACTGTGCAATCATTGAAAACAACATCTTGCACAGTGCGAACATGTTACTACGCAGTTCGCGAAGTGCTACGCGTAGCTCGCGTAGTGCGAACTTGACTTTGCGTAGCTTCGCGAAGTGCTACTTCGCGAACTACGCCCACCCTTATTAAAAATGTGAAAGTTGTTGTTTTGAGTTTTATTAACTTAGTCATGCATGCACACAATCCTATTAGAAACACTATGGGGCATATTATCAAGCACGGCATTAAAATTATCGCCGCTTTAGCGGCAGAAAACTGCCGCTAAAGCGGCGATAATGGGCTTGATAATATGCCGCAGAGAATTCCCATAGAAGCCCTTGTTGACACCAGAACATGGGCTTCTATGGGAATTATCAAGGGAATATTATCAAGCCCATTATCGCCTCTTCTGCCGCTAAAGCGGCGATAATTTTAACACCGTTTCTTGATAATATGCCCATATATACACTATAGCAGCTAATAAACAGGTGAACTAGATGTTGCCAAAGAATATAGGGTCTCTCTCAGCCACTGACAGACCAAGAGATGGAGTTATACATTCACTAACGTACTCACAAACAAGGTATATATCCAATTGTCTGCAAGCCTGTTATACACATGCCTAAATACCTTTGACCTTCCTAATACAGACAGTGAAATGTTAATTTAGGATATATACGTACAGATTTAGAGAGCTATAGAGCTTTCAATACAGAGAATCACATACTGGCTCATTTACTTCAACATCTCATGATAGTGCTACCCAGCACATAGGGCAGGGTGCTGTGTGCTTAAAAGGTAACACATGTACTCTAAAGTTTCAGAGACCTATATGCACTCCTAGAGACCAATGTGCCCAATTAAACATCCACCCTGCCACCCAGGCACTTTTCTGACATATCTTAGCAACAAGCAGACAGACAGTAAAACCGCCATATAGACTGTGACAGAAAAACATAAGATTTACTCACAGAGACAGGCAGAACTGATATGCATCTAGTGCTAATTGAGGCAGTTGCACACACAGTTAAATACATCCATCCCCTCACGGATATATATAGAAAAGCATACATGTCAGAAAGAGAGGCAGTGATTTACTAACAAATTTACACACACATGCAATCACAGTCCGAGATAGGGACTGAGACACTCATTGACTTATCTGCTAAAGAAGGGATAGTTTCTAGTCTAGCATGCAGAAATGTAATCCCTGCATTATGTCTCAGGCCTGGTATACTTGAGTTCTGCAAGCAAGTTTACATACATGTCAGAAAGAGAAGCAACGATTTGCTAACAATCATACATACACATGAAATCACAGAACAATATGTCAAAGACATTCATTGACATATCTGCTAAAGACGTGACACTTTATAGTTTACCATGCACAGAAGTCCTTGCATTATGTCTCAGGCCTGGTATATTTGAGCTTATGCTTGCAGTTTTACTGCTAGTGCTGTCTTTTTACTTAAAACTCTTACAAAAGGTGTAAGCTCCTCTTCTTACACATATGATTGACCAGTAAGTTAGGCTGTAGCTGGTTCATAGTGTACTGAGGAATGTGCTTAAAAGGTAATACACGTACTCAGACTTTTCTGTGAGCTATATACACTCCTAAAGAGCCAATTTTTGAATTATACATCCACCCTGCCATCTAGAATTGAATCTGATATACCGAAGTAGACAAGCAGAAATACACTAAAATATCTAACAGACTGTGACAGAAGCACCTAAACATTTACTCACACAGACAGGCAGAAATTATATGTATCTAACGCTAATGGAGGGAGTTCCACACACTGAAAGAACCCAACATTTACAAATACACCCAGTCAGAAACCATCCTGCCCCTTACAAACACATATAGAGAAGCATATATGTCACAAACAGAGGCAGTGATTTACTAACAAATCTACATATACATGCAATCACAGCCCCAGATATGGACTGGTACAGATATTCAGATATCTGCTAAAGAAGAGACAAATTCAAGTTTGCCATGCACAGAAGTAGCCATTTAATTATATCTCTGGCCTGGTTCAATTGAGCTTCAGTATTCAGTTTTACCTCTAGCGTAGTCTTCTTACTTAAAAGTCCTACACAAGGTGCACACCCCTTTTCCACCACATATAATTGACCATTAAGTTAGGCTGCAGCTGTTTCATAGTGCACTGAGCTATGTGCTTAAATGATAAGACATGTACTCTGACTTTTCTGTGAGCTATCTACACTCCTATAGACCCATGTGCCGAATTATTCATCCACCCTGCCATCCAGACTTTCATCTGACATAGATAAGTACGCCTGCCGACAGACACTAAAGCACCCAACAGACTGTGACAGAAGCACCTAAACATTTATTCACACAGACAGGCAGAAATTATATGTATCTGACACTAATGAAGGCAGTTGCACACACTTAAATAACCCAATACTCACTAAAGCACCCAGGAGGCAATCCATCCAGCCCCTAACAGACACATATAGACACACATACATGTCACAAACAGTCATTGATTTACTAACAAACTTACATTCACATGCAATAACAGCCTGAGATAGGGACTGCAACACTCATTCAGATATCTGCTAAAGAAGTGACACTTTCTACTCTACCATCCACAGAAGTAGCCCTTGCATTATGCCTCGGGCCTGGTATACTTCAGCTTGTGAATGCAATTGTACTGATAGCGCTGCCTTGTCACTTAATACTCCTACACATGATATAAACTCATCTTCTACCACATATAACTGACCACTAAGGAAGGCTGTAGCTAGGCCATAGTGCACTGAGCTATGGGCTTAAAAGGTAAGACACGCACTCTGACTTTTCTGTGAGCTATATACACTCCATGAGAGCCATGTGCCGAATTATACTGCCACCCTGCCATCTAGACTTTAATCTGATATACCTAAGTAGACGAGCAGAAAAACACTAAAACATCCAACAGACTGTGACAGAAGCACCTAAACATTTACTCACACAGACAGGCAGAAATTATATGTATATGAAGCTTAAGGAGGAATGTCTACACACACTTAAATAACCGAATACTCCTGAAAACACCCAGTAGGAAATCCATCCAGCCCCTTACAAGCACATAGAGAGAAACATACATGTCAGAAACAGAGGCAGTGATTTATTAACAAACTTAAATACACATGCAATCATAGCCTTAGATAGGGACTGAGACACTCATTAAGTAGTGACACGTTCTAGTCTACCATGCACAGAAGTAGACCTTGTATTATGCCTTGGGCCTGGTATACCTCAGCATGTGCATGCAATTGTACTGATACTGCTGCCTTGTCACTTAAAACATCTACAACTCCTTTTCTACCACATATAACTGACTACTAAGGTAGGCTGTAGCTGTTTCACTTTACACTGAGCTATGTGCTTAAATGATAAGACACATACTCCTAATTTTATGTGAGCTATCTACGCTCCTAGAGACCCATGTGCCAAATTATTCATTCACCCTGCCATCCAGACTTTAATCAGACATAGCTAAGTAGACCTGCAGACAGACACTAAAGCACCCAACGGACTATGACAGAAGCACTGCTAAAATGAAGACTGTCTCGTAGACAGGTCACGTAGAACAAGTTATAGGTTTATTGGTTAAGTCACAAAGTCCATGTAATACTCATATAAAGCCCCACCAGGAGCAGCCTCCCTGCTGCTCAGCCCATCTCATCCAACTGCCATCTCCTCTAGTCCCACACACTCAACATTCCAAGTGATATCATTCATGGCTGAGCAGCAAGGGACAGAACAGTAGTAAGGAAGATGCACCAACCCACAACAATAGGTT
Organism: Triturus cristatus; assembly: GCF_964204655.1. NCBI lineage: Eukaryota > Metazoa > Chordata > Amphibia > Caudata > Salamandridae > Triturus > Triturus cristatus. Next base: position 968,985,803 of record NC_140589.1, read on the forward strand.
ATAGCACATCTCCCTTCCTTAGAAAAAATAAGCAAATAAACATAAATGCATTAAATCAGGATAGCACAAAATAACTTTGCTTACATAAATTGAATACATACATCGAATCAGAAATCAGAAAACACTCGCAAGAAAAATATCTATAGCAAAAGAATGCAAAGAAATAACTGAACCCCATCCCCCTCCCTGGGGAAACTAATCAGTTGAATACTCACAGCCACAAACTAACAGTAATAGGGTAAACACACCACCCTATAGGGGAATACACCTCCCTTTGAAACAAAAACAACGTAATAGGGGAGTCACACCTCCCTATAGGGGAATACTCCTCCCAATGACACCCAACATTGTAATAGGGGAAACATACCTCCCTATGAAACTCAAAACACTGCAATAGGGGAAAAACACCTCCCTATAGGGGAATACACCTCCCAATGACACACTGAACATCGTAATAGGGGAAAACACCTCCCTATAGAACTCAAAACACTGCAATAGGGGAAAAACACCTCCCTATAGGGGATACACCTCCCAATGACACGCTGAACATCGTAATAGGGGAAAACACCTCCCTATAGAACTCAAAACACTGCAATAGGGAAAAAACACCTCCCTATAGGTGAAAACACCTCCCTTTTGGAAAAAAAAACAATGTAATAGGGGAATCACACCTCCCTATAGGGGAATACACCTCCCAAAAGAAACACTGACCAGTGCAGGATGACCTACACACATTGAACACACTAACTGGGACTAAAACCCAACCTCACCCCTCACTAAAGGGATAAGCTGTGATGACCACCTGAGGACGTCTCAACTATAAAACAACTTAAACTGTGGCATCACGAATCTTGTACCATTAGGTATTACTAATATCATTCCACATACTGTAGAACACTATAGATCTGTGTCCCACGCCGGTGAACGATTTCTTCCCAAGTAGACGCGGCAATTGCCTTAATAAACACAATAGAATGTTAGCCCGCATTGCAATGTACATGAAAACAGAATATTAGAGAACAATATCACACAATATACACCATGAGTAATAGGTAAACGTCACAAGGCATACTAGAATCCATATTGTAACAGGTGAAATCATTTCTTTTGTGTACACAAGTAAATGGGTCTTCACCAAAATGATCTTAAACTTGTTGGTCAATCACTACTCATGGTCATTATATAGAGGTGAAAACCAAGTACAGGAAACAAAATAGCTTTATCTCTTGGCACCCCTGCTCGAACCTCCTCCAGCAGCTGCATGTATTCCAGATGAGAAGGTGAACTTTCACCTATCCAGCGGCTGTAAGAGGCATCCAGAAAACGTTAAAAAATGAATCCGGTGAGTAGGTCCGCAAAATACCTTATCCCACGTACTTGAATGCAATGACGACGATGATCCTTGATGACCTTCCACTGAAAGAAACACTGCATTGTGCTATGAGCCCGGACACCGAAGAAACGTGGTTGGCAAAGAATCAGGAACCATACAAGCTAATGTGTATGCAGGAGCATACAATCCCAAAATGGAGGCACGTTTTTGTCGTCACGCCGGGTGGCTCCAGGCATGTAAGTGCATGCAGCAGCTGTAGAACACAGGAAACACGGAGGAGTGTCACCGAAGAACCGAGACCCCACACGTCTGAAGGTGAAAGTAGGGTTGCGCGCGGGTTGAGAACAGCACGCGCCATCATTTTCAAATTGCTAAGAAGCGGTTAAACTGTCAATGCTCCAGGGGGCAGCCAGCGTCCAGAATAAATAATTGAAAATAGACTTACCCCCATACTTGGAGAAATAATGTCTCACAAGCTAAGTCGTGTTCCTTTTCTCTTTTCTTTTCCAATACTGGCAAATTAAATACGTGGCCGGTAACATACCATGTAGGAAAGTTCCCGAGTCCTCCTCAGAAAAGCCCATCATGTGCAGGTTGTAAGAGCAGATATATCATTTCCCCCCCCATGAATAGCACCTCTGTTCATGTGCCAATGGGTAAACCTTGCACCGACCATAAGATGAACACATCTATCGCTGCGCTTGAGAATTAGGTCCATTAAAGTTAGAAATACAGCTTGCAGTCATTCACTCTTTGTAAACTTCACTCCAGATTGTGAAATAGTTCAGAAGAAAACATCTCCAGATATGTGGAAAATGTCGCTTTTTACATTAACTTTCAGGTACATTTAATCCACATTGTACAATGTCCATACTTGTACTTTCTACTATGTGCCACGAAAGCACCAATCTTTGCTGAACCACACCAAATTAGTAGCTTGTCCCACAACAGCAGAAAAACAGCTGGACAAGAGTAACACCTCCAAGGCAGTAGAACGTGAAAGGGTATTCACAGCCATCCTCCCTCAACATGTAAGTTCTCTTTCACTTGAATTGAACTAAAGATTCTTGTACAGAGAAGGGAAATTCAAAAGGAACTGGCACTTACATATTAGGGCGACCGATGTAGTGGTCACTGGTGGGGCTCAGGGGTGCCAGATTCCTTAAATACACAACTTGTAAGTTCCCTTGAAGTTCCTTTTCCTTGAAAGTCCTTTAGGCTTCACAAACCATAATCCATTGAAGTAGCACACACGTAGGTTGTTCCAACTCATCGCCAGTGCTAAAATGAAGACTGTCTCGTAGACAGGTCACGTAGAACAAGTTATAGGTTTATTGGTTAAGTCACAAAGTCCATGTAATACTCATATAAAGCCCCACCAGGAGCAGCCTCCCTGCTGCTCAGCCCATCTCATCCAACTGCCATCTCCTCCAGTCCCACACACTCAACATTCCAAGTGACATCATTCATGGCTGAGCAGCAAGGGACAGAACAGTAATAAGGAAGATGCACCAACCCACAATAATAGGTTATAGCAAGCACCCAAACAGTTACTAACACAGACAGGCAGAAAGGATATGTATCTGATGCTAATGGAGGCAGGTGCACACACACTTAAATGACTCAATACTCACTAATACACCCAAGAGGTACTCCATCCAGCTCCTTACAGACACATATAGAGAAGCATACATGTCACCAGCTGAGTCAGGGATTTACTAACAATCTTACATACACATGCAATCACAGCCTGTGATAGGGACTGAGATGCTCATTTAGGTATCTGCTAAAGAAGTGACACTTTCTAGTCATCCAAGCACAGAAGTAGTCCTTGCATTATGTCTTGGGCCTGGTATACTCCAGCTTGTAAATGCAATTGTAGTGAAAGCTCTGCCTTGTCACTTAAAACTCCTTCACAAGGTGTAAACTCTTCTTCTACTACATATAACTGACCACTAAGGAAGGCTGTAGCTAGGCCATAGTGCAGTGACCTATGTGCTTAAAAAGTAAGACATGTGGCACTGCCCGGTCCTTCGAGACTTTTGGGAAAAAGTCATAGTGGGTATGTCTTGCGTCTGTAACTCGACTGTAGATGGCTCCCCCGGCAGTGTCTCCTTAATATTTGGGACGTCGCTGATCTTTCACGTGCAGAGAAGTTGTGGGTTACATTGGGCTGCATGGTGGCAAAGCATAACATAGCTAGAACATTGAGGGGTGGAGTTCAGTTGTGTTGTAAGGATTGGGAGTCCGATATGGATTGGTGCATGCAGGCTGAGAGGGTGGTTTATGAAAGTAGAGGTTGCCCACAAAAATGGACCAAAATGTGGGGCCCTAGGAATGAAGCCAGAGGTTTGTTTTTTTCTCCGGTGGTCCTTCCTCCCTCTCTAGTGGTGGAAGATGAAGATCTAGAAATGCTCTAAATATGAAATAATGAAGTGTGCTTTTTGTTTTAGCAATATTTCCCAACGCCTTCTTATATATTTATACTGTGTATTGAGCTTTTTGGAATGCTTGATTATTGTACTGTACTGCTTATTTGTTTTTGTTTTTTATATTTGTCTTTAATAAAAAGATTCCCCCCCCCCAAAAAAAATGACATGTATTCTTACGTTTTTGTGAGCTATATCCACTCCTAGAGACCCATGTGCTGAATTATACATTCACCCTTCCATCCGGACTTTAATCTTTTTTACCTAAGTACACAAGCAGACAGACACTAAAACAGCCATACAGATTGTTACAGAAGCACCTAAACATTTACTCACACAGACAGTAAGAACTGATGTCGATGTAGCGCTAATAGAGGCAGTTGCAGACACCGCTAAATAGCAAAATATTAAGTAAAACACCCAGGAGGCAATCCCTCCAGGCTCTTACAGACACATATAGAGAAGTATAAATGTCACAAAGAGAGGCGGTCATTTACTAACAAACTTACATAGACATGTATCTATGTTGTATGGTTCCACCAAGGCAAACAGCCCCAACCAGGTCGGAGCTCGAGAGATCGCTGGGATGCTGACTTAGGGTTCCCTTTCACTGATGACAAGTGGATATACTGCTCCCAGCAAACTAGGAAGGTGTCGGCAAGTAGCAGATTGTGCATAATACACTTCAAAAATTTGCATAGAATATATTATACACCAGCTACGCTCCACTGCCTTCAGCTTCATGACACTGATTGCTGTGATAGATGCAGCAAAGGAGGTGCGGGGTTCTTACATTTAGCATGGGAGTGTGAGTCTTTTCAGAAATACTGGAAAGAAGTGTTAGAGGCTCTTGGACAGATGATAGGCACCCCATTCCAGACCTCTGGTAGTGGTGCTAGGATACACAGCAGACATTGAGGTCACCTTCAGAAAATATGCGTCACTAGGACTGCTGCTGCTGGCCAAGTACAAAATAGCATGCAAGTGAGGGCCCCTAAATTAAAGGATTGGTTACAAGATCTTATATATTGTCAAGATCAGCTCTTAGCTTTTGCAGAACTGATTCCTCTTACGTAACGACCACTGGACATATGGGACCCCCTGCAAACCTATCTGGCTGCGCATCAGCCCGACCCAGGTACACCTAGGCAGGATCATCCAGAATGACACTGGTGGGGATCTTCGGGGAACAGCATTATTGTTGAGACTGATGTATTTGTACTATATCAACAATGGCAGCAGAAAACATGGTAATAATAGCATGGTACTAGTGATGATGTGAACAATTATGTGGTTGTACAACTCTGAAAAAAGATATGATAGGCAATTCTCTACTGCATAAAAATTGAAATATGTACATGACGGAATTCTGGAACAGAAAGCATTGGACGTGGCTGATGCTCTTTTGTGCTCTTTTTGTGTTTTGCTTATTCTCATTTGTATTAATGTTCTGGAATATTAAAGTCTAATAAACAATTTGTTTGTTAAACGTACGTAGACATACAATCACAGCTCCAGATAGAGCCTGAGGCATTTATTTGCATATCTACTAAAGAACTGTCCCTTTGAAGTTCACCATCCACAGAAGTAGCCCTTGAATCATATATCGATTGTAATACGGTTGAGTGTGTGCATGCACTTTTACTGCTATGTCTGCTTGACATTTAAAATCCCTTGCATCTGTTAACATGTTGGTTCATGACATATGACTTGGTAAATAGTCATAATATCGAGAAAAAAAATATCGACTTGACAGAATATCGAGTTTTTAATATAGAATGGACAGAATATCGAATTGCCAAAATATAGTGGTGAAGAATATCGAAAATCAGGTAAGAAATATCGATTAACATAATATAGAAGTAAGTAATATCGACAGTCATAATATAGTTGTTAAAAATATCGCATTTTTTTATAGTGTTTTAAGTGTTAGTATATGTGTTAAAAGTATATATTAATTTTGGAATGTATGTATGTTTGAATATTTTTAAAGTAAGGAATTTTATGTTATTTAATTTTTGTGTAATTTAATTCCGTAGCGGGTTGTGAGTTTATAGGGGATTAGGGTGGGAAGTAATTTAATTATAGTACATTAAATAATAATTTTTAGGAATTATTAATTATTTTTATTTTAATTTTGCGTTTTACTTCTGTAGCGGGTTGTGGGTTTATAGGGGAATAGGGTGGGAAGTAATTTAATTGTTATTGAGTAATTATTAATTGGAATTGATAATTAATTTATTGTAATTAATTATTAATTGGTAATCAATTTTTAATAATTGATCATTATTTTATATTAATTGGTAATTAATTTGTATTAATTGGTTAACTGATAATTATATTAATTGTATTCATTTATTATTCGGAGCGGGTTGTGGGTTTATAGGGTAATAGGGTGGGAAGTAATTTAATTATAATTAAGTAATTATTGAAAATATTTTTGTGTATTGATAATTAATTTACTGTTAATTATTAATTGGTATTTTTTATTATTTAGCAATTTTTGGTATTGAAAATTAATTGGTTGTTGATTAATTATTAATTGGTAATTAATTTCTATTAATTGGTAATTCATTGGTATTCATTGTTTAATTGATGATTATGTTAATTGTATTAATTTATTATTTGTAGCGGGTTGTGGGTTTATAGGGAATATGGTGGGAAGTAATTTAATTGTAAATAATTAATTATTGAAATTATTTTTGTATATTGATAATTAATGTATTATTAATTAATTATTAATTGGTATTATTTGTATTTATTAATTTTTGGTATTGAAAATTAATTGGTTGTTAATTAATAGGTAATACTTTTTTTTAATTATGGGTATTTATAATTAATTAATTATTAAATATTTTGTGATTGGTAATTAATTGTAATACTTTTTTTATTGGTATTAATAATTAATGTATTTTTAATAAAATATTAAATTATTATTTTCCCTACTATTGCACTCACTGGAGTGGGAATAGTAATTTTTACCCCAACGCTATCCAACGCTTTCCCTACTATTGCACTCACTGGAGTGGGAATAGTAAATTTTACCCCTACGCTATCCAACGCTTTCTCTACTGTTGCACTCTTTGGAGTGGGAATAGTAAGTTTTACCCCTATGCTCTCCAACGCTTTCCCTACTGTTGCACTCACTGGAGTGGGAATAGTAAATTTTACCCTCCCGCTATCCAACGCTTTCCCTACTGTTGCACTCTCTGGAGTGGGAATAGTAATTTTTACCCCTACACTATCCAACGCTTTCCCTACTGTTGCACTCTTTGGAGTGGGAATAGTAATTTTTACCCCTACACCATCTGACGTTTTCCCTACTGTTGCTCTCACTGGAGTAAGAATAGTAAATTTTGCCCTCCCGCTATCCAACGCTTTCCCTACTGTTGCACTCTCTGGAGTGGGAATAGTAATTTTTACCCCTACACTATCCAACGCTTTCCCTACTGTTGCACTCTCTGGAGAGGGAATAGTATTTTTTACCCTCCCGCTATCCAACACTTTCCCTACTGTTGCACTCTCTGGAGTGAGAATATTAATTTTTACCCTCCTGCTATCCAACGCTTTCCCTACTGTTGCACTTACTGGAGGGGTAGAAGTAAATTTTACCAGCCTGCTATCCTATGCTAAAAATATTGAATATTTTTTATTAATATTATGTTAATATATATATGTATTAACATTTTTTTTTTTACTTACATTAAGGGGCCGATTCCGATCCTGTATTTTTTTTTCCTGTACGACTCGTATCCGTATTTTTTTCCGTACGAATCATACAAGTCACGTCCAACCCGTGAAGTACGATTCGTACGGGAAAAAGTACATACGGATCGCCCCGATCCGTACGAATCGTAGCGGGAAATCTTTTACGAGACGGACCCGGACACTTTTCTGTACGAATCGTAAAAACACAGTCCGAGCGTACAAGTACGATCCGGACCGGCTTACCGATTTACGATTTGTACGGAAAACGTCCGTCCCGTACACAGGGAATGACTTATACAAATGCAATGTCTGTGTACGCACCGTACAGTAGCAATGTCGGTGTACGCACCGTACATAAGCGATGGCGGTGTACGCACTGTACATAGCGATGGCGATGTACGCACCGTACATAGCGATGGCAGTGTATGCACCGTACATAAGTGAAGGCGGTGTACGCACCGTACATAGCAATGTCAGTGTACGCACCATACATAAGCGATGTCGGTGTACGCACCGTACATAGCGATGGCGGTGTACGCACCGTACATCAGCGATGTCGGTGTACGCACCGTACATAGCGATGGCAGTGTACGCACCGTACATCAGCGATGGCAGTGTACGCATTGTACATAGCAATGGCGGCATACGCCCCGTACATACACAACGCATGGGGCCGTGTGTCTGTACGACTCGTAACCCTGTACCGTACTGAACCACGGACACTGGAAAACAGCACAAGGAGGGTCTATTTGACTCGCACAACACCACAAAAAATGTCTACACTGCACAAAAAATGGAAAGGACTCACCTGGACACATCCAAACAGGCAAACAGAGGGGCAAACTCACAACCACCTCTTATGACACACCCACCAAAAATTCAAACTGAGCCACACCCACAAATGGACCAATAAAAAGGGCCCACACACACAAACCATGAGCCTTTGCAACAGACTCACTGCAGCTACAGAGCACACACCAACAGCTGCACCCATCCCCCTTACCATATACACCTTCACACAACCTCCTTCACACATACCACACATACCCCCTCTACACATTCACACCCACACCGTCACATTCAGACCCACACACCCACAACCATCCACACCCTCACCCCACACCATGCCCACAGACAAGAATCCAAAGTTCACAAGGGAGGAGTTGGAGATCCTTGTCAATGAAGTCATCAGAGTCGAGACACAGCTGTTTGGAACATTGGTCAAAAAGACCAGCATAGCTGAAAAATCACGCCTGTGTCAGAGGATTGTCGATAGGGTGAATGCTGTTGCACCCATCAGAAGGACCAGGAATGAATGCCAAGCCAGGTGGTACGATCTGCGGAGGGCAGTCAAGCGCAAAATGAATGAGGACTATGCCCAGAGCAACATCACTGGAGGTGGTGCGCCCCGCAGACCAGTACATTACCATCCCTGGGAGGAGAAGGTCATGGCCATGCTTCCGCCGGTGGGAGTACATGGACTCCAAGGAGTTGCAGAGCCTGGTGAGTACACACACAACTTACGTAACATGGGGGTAATGCCATCCACACCCCAACTACACCAAATGCACGCAACTACCCCCAAGCCATCACCGGCCAGAACCACAGTCAGAAACTACACTAATGCCAATAACATGTGTATGCCTCATTGAGAAAGTAAGGCCATGCTACGTCCCATGCTACATGAAGCACCAACCCAAGAATGGATGTCTGGTATACTGGGAGTGTGGGTGGCACAAAACACATTGTTGAACTCCAAATCAGACATAATTGCCCTCATCCCATATGGCCCAGCCACATACCCATGCACCATGCTCAATGCACAGGGATTGGGAAAGTACTGACAAGATAGCTCACACTTGGCCTGGGTGTAGGCAGCACAAAGTCCTCCTGTGACCAGTGCAAACACAAACACCAAGACAACAAGGTCAGATATCTAGGACAGGAACTCACACTCATTGTCATGGCAGCATGCTCCATGGGGGGACAGCTACATCACCTGGGAGCCCCACTGCCAAATCACACTACACCCACCAGCAGGCCCTGTCACACACACCCCTTACACAAGCAGACACCACCAGGACAGGCAATGGATTTACCCACTGTCACAATGGACATGCAACACAACAAGACCAATACATAGCCGAAGAAGCATCCAAGCCACAAATTGACATGTCAAAGACTCAGGAGAACATATCAATCTGTCCCCCGCAACATACCCATCCACAAGTGAACATTGAGGAGAATGCTAGGCACATACAACTACCTGGAGGAACAGTGCCAACTTTAATGTGTATGAAACATGCATGTTGCATGAAACAGCATTAACATTGTCTGTCTCTCACACACAGGGCAACATGATGAATATCCCCCCAACAATGGGGGGGGAAGAATCACAGTCACAGACTCGGGTGGAACCTGATCCCACCGACGACTCTCAACACTCCGCGGATGACCCCGACCGACCTGGACCCTCTGGTGTCCAAACCCCTGCAGAACCTGGTTCAGAACCATCTGTGCCAACCACCACCCCCATCCCTGCCACATCCCAGGAGACACCGAGGAGCCCTGCCCGCAGTGAACAACTGAGCCAGTCTGACCAGGAGGGACAAGGTGCGGCGGGCACCCAGGAGGAGGCAGACAACACCGACACTGCCATCCCTCAGGGGTCCCGTAGACCCGATGTGCCCACAACGGCAGGCCAGGCTCGTGTGGGCAGGGGTGGTGGGAGTGGAGGACGGCGGAGGCGAGAACCTGACCAGCCAGCTGAAGGGACCGGTATGTCACACATCCACAACATCATGGAGGCATACCGGCGTGTCACCAGGGAGTTCAGCAAGGTAGTGGTGACCCTCACAGAGATCAAGAACCAGCAGGCCGAGCAACACGCCAGTCAACAAGAACACCAAGGACGGATGGAGGCAAGACTGGCTGAGCTCCAGGCGGTGCACAGGGACATAAGCCATTCACTCTGTCGGATTGCCGACAACATGGGCAACCCTCCCTGTGCCACCAGGCGAAGACCACCACCAGCCACAGGGAGGGAGGAGGAGGAGGATTCGTCCAACGGAGCGTCCCAAGCATCGTCAAGGCCTGCATCTGAGGGTCCCGCGAGGAAGGTGGATCGTCCATGATCGACCATGAGAGGCAGCGGCCCATCCACATCTCCCAGGTCACCTGGCCTGGCACCTGGCCTTCATGTGCGACAGCATCACCTCATTGACTGACATCATCTGCCACATGGACTTGCTGGTCACAGTCTGACCAATGATGCCAAACACTGTGGTCTGGACTCTGATGACTTCAAATGCCAAGGATCCCATCTCCCCCTGTGAACTTTGGATTCTATTGTCCCTGCATAGCACCTTTTTCTGTGCACAAATCACGCCCCAGAGATATAAATAAAAAATTAAGACATGAAATTTTATGTTGCAGTCATTTAGCATGATTACACAACATACATGTGGGGATATGTCGAAGTATGCCTGAGTGTGGAACAAACTCCAGCCATCCCTACACTTGGATCTGAGTCCGGTCGAGGACACACATGGGTCACAATGTATCACAAAATACAGACATGGAGCCCAATACTCACACGAGATGGCCTCAAGATGCTGAGGGGGGGCTTGCAATACTGCTCAGACAGACCAATTTGGAAGAGTATCATGAAGGTGTAGAGGTCATGGGTCATGTTGATGTGCCCGGCGAGGGAGTCCCAGGTCTGTTTTATGAGGTGGGAGAACTATCTCCTGCATGCAGTTTTTATGTGGATGTGATGAATGGTCGCCAGGGCAAAGGTGGGCTGCATGGAGTTGGGCCAACGGGGTGTTGGATGACAGACATCCAAGGTTGGTGTTGGGTCTGGGGTTGTGGACTGCCTCCTGAGTGTGGTTGAGGAGTCTGAAGGTGATCCTGCAGAACCTGGTTCAGAACCATCTGTGCCAACCACCACCCCCATCCCTGCCACATCCCAGGAGACACCGAGGAGCCCTGCCCGCAGTGAACAACTGAGCCAGTCTGACCAGGAGGGACAAGGTGCGGCGGGCACCCAGGAGGAGGCAGATAACACCGACACTGCCATCCCTCAGGGGTCCCGTAGACCCGATGTGCCCACAACGGCAGGCCAGGCTCGTGTGGGCAGGGGTGGTGGGAGTGGAGGACGGCGGAGGCGAGAACTGACCAGCCAGCTGAAGGGACCGGTATGTCACACATCCACAACATCATGGAGGCATACCGGCGTGACACCAGGGAGTTCAGCAAGGTAGTGGTGACCCTCACAGAGATCAAGAACCAGCAGGCCGAGCAACACGCCAGTCAACAAGAACACCAAGGACGGATGGAGGCAAGACTGGCTGAGCTCCAGGCGGTGCACAGGGACATAAGCCATTCACTCTGTCGGATTGCCGACAACATGGGCAACCCTCCCTGTGCCACCAGGCGAAGACCACCACCAGCCACAGGGAGGGAGGAGGAGGAGGATTCGTCCAACGGAGCGTCCCAAGCATCGTCAAGGCCTGCATCTGAGGGTCCCGCGAGGAAGGTGGATCGTCCATGATCGACCATGAGAGGCAGCGGCCCATCCACATCTCCCAGGTCACCTGGCCTGGCACCTGGCCTTCATGTGCGACAGCATCACCTCATTGACTGACATCATCTGCCACATGGACTTGCTGGTCACAGTCTGACCAATGATGCCAAACACTGTGGTCTGGACTCTGATGACTTCAAATGCCAAGGATCCCATCTCCCCCTGTGAACTTTGGATTCTATTGTCCCTGCATAGCACCTTTTTCTGTGCACAAATCACGCCCCAGAGATATAAATAAAAAATTAAGACATGAAATTTTATGTTGCAGTCATTTAGCATGATTACACAACATACATGTGGGGATATGTCGAAGTATGCCTGAGTGTGGAACAAACTCCAGCCATCCCTACACTTGGATCTGAGTCCGGTCGAGGACACACATGGGTCACAATGTATCACAAAATACAGACATGGAGCCCAATACTCACACGAGATGGCCTCAAGATGCTGAGGGGGGGCTTGCAATACTGCTCAGACAGACCAATTTGGAAGAGTATCATGAAGGTGTAGAGGTCATGGGTCATGTTGATGTGCCCGGCGAGGGAGTCCCAGGTCTGTTTTATGAGGTGGGAGAACTATCTCCTGCATGCAGTTTTTATGTGGATGTGATGAATGGTCGCCAGGGCAAAGGTGGGCTGCATGGAGTTGGGCCAACGGGGTGTTGGATGACAGACATCCAAGGTTGGTGTTGGGTCTGGGGTTGTGGACTGCCTCCTGAGTGTGGTTGAGGAGTCTGAAGGTGATCCTGCAGCACACAGTGAGCCATTGTACCTATCTCAGGTGGCCGGTGATGGGGCTGGGGTGGGGGGTGTTGCAGATGAGGTGTGCGGATGCACCCAGGAAGTGGACTACTTCTCCTGCAGTTTTGCTGTTGTTCTCCGTAGAGGCCGGTGCTGTAGTTGAGCCGGCTGGTGTCGTGGACCAGGGGGACTGTCTGTCTTGCCTTGGAGTGGATCCATCTGTGGGTCATTTGCAGCATGTGGGGGGTATTGCAGCATGAGGTACAGATGGTGGTGAGTTGCATGGTAATTGTCAGCGATGGGTCCAAGATGAACACCAGCTTGCGTGCGTGGCCACTGGGTGCTGGTGCGGTGCACAGACCAGTGGGACACAAGGAGTTCAGCCAGCTGTAAGGGGACAATCCTCAGATGATGACTACTGTCCAAGTCCAGCCTCAGGTGGCTGATGTTCAGCCATTCCTCAACGGATCTCATGCCTTCTTGAAGTTTTGATCTGGCAATGGCTGGGTCTTTGGTGAGTTGGAGGAGCATCTGGGTGTCAATGGCATACGAGATGATGATGAGGTTGTGTGCGCTTGTGATGGTGGAGAGGGGGGTCTTGGAGACATTGAAGATCATCACGCTGAGAGAAGAGCCCTGTGGCATGGGCCAGATGACCCCAGTGTACTATATGTTGCAGGGTGGAGGCAGACTCCCTGGGCCTTGCTGGTGAGCGACTTTCTGATTTAACTCTGGGCCCTCCTCTGGATACCAGTGTTGGAGATGTGTGAGCTGACAGTGTGGTAGCACATGGTGTAGAATGCCATTGAGAGGTCAAGGGTGGTGTTGAGCATGGCAAAGTTGCCGTTGGTGCTGGCAATGCTGACGGTTGCAGTGGTGTGATTACTGTGGAAGATGGTCTGGTGCCGGTTGCCTGGAGAAGGTTGCATGGAGGAAAATTGTCATTTGCTTGTTGAGTGTCTTCCTGGTGACATTTCCTGGGTAGGGAAGCAGGGTGATGTACCAGGAGATCCTGCGGTACTGCCGTCCGTTGTCTAAGAAGGGCCTGGGTCTCTGCATGCCTCCTGCACCCATGGAATGTGGCAAACTCAAAGGAGACATTCAGGACGCGCTGGACGTGGGCTTCAAGGATGTGGAATGTTGTGGTTTAGATGTTGTGTAGGAAGGGGCCTGATGGAGAGCCAAAGTGTATGTTGCAATGAGCCAGGTTGTGTCATTGCTGCTGATGGGAGTCCATAACCTGATGGGGGTTTGTCCTGCGGATAATAGTGCTGTCTGCGTCTGTGGGCCAAGGCTGTCTTGTATGCCCATGAGCTTGCAGTGGTACAAAGTTGCAAGGGATGTGATCTGCCTTGCAAGGCTGGGGTGTCTAGGATGGAGATCTGCTGTCAGTCCACTCACAATGCTGATGAGCTCCTTGATGTCGTGTGTTTGGGTGTCTCGGCACTATCTGAAGGATCTCCACTTGTCCTTGCTGATGATATGGTGATGGCTGTGTGTGGTGTTTTCCAGGGCTGTAAGGCAAATGATGGCTCATTGTGTTGCAAGGTTTGCACAAGAGTCCGGCTAAGTCTGTAGGAGTCCTGTAAGTCTGCCTTGTCCCAGGTGCCTGAACTGTTGTGCTTCACAGGAAAGTTCGTCAATGTGGCAAGATTGTTGGATCAGTTGCTGATCCAGTGCGTGAGGTTGCAGGGTGTGGCGGGGGTGTTGTTTTGAGTGTCCCACACAGCTTGTCTGTGGTGACTTACATCAAGCGTCTTTGGGGGATCGGTAGTGGGGTGTGGGGCAGTGTGTTGCTTGTCGGAGACGTGGAGTCAAATGTTGATGTACCAATGATGGATGGTGGTGTTGTTCCCCTCCAGCAAGAAGTTACTGGCACACAGCCACATGTAGCCCGTGGAGGTTAGGGCGTGCGTGCAGATGTACGTGTTGATGGCTTAGCGGAATAGTGGATGTAGTCCTGCAGATCTGTAGAGGAGTGTTACACTGAGGGTTGCCATGGAATTGCTGCAAACCTGGATTTGTGACTCTGAGGGTGTACTTGTCAATAAATAGCAATTCATCCCTCGGGACTGGTGTTGCAGTCCTTGCGGGTGGTCTTGTATCTGTGTGAGATGGCAATGAAGACGTCATGTGCTGAGGATGCTTTTGTCCAGGTTACGGTCATGAAGGTGATGTGTGGGGCTGTCGTGTTGAGGAGGTAACAGAGTCCAATGGCGTGCTGGTGGACGGAGCGAGTTTTCGAGTAGGAGGCACATTACCTGGTTGTTCTGACAGGGTCTTGTAGGCTGGGCAGCGCTGTGTAGGCAGTTGGAGTAGCAAACTCAGCATGCAAAGGTGTCGTGTGTGTGCTTAGGGGTTGCCTGATAGCAGGAGGATGATTGTCACGATGACATTGCTTGGAGAGTGGCTGCAGCATGAGCCTGTTGTGTGACGTGGGTCATGCAAAGACTAGAGGGTCGTGCACTGTGCATGTTGCAGGCGCATACGTACCTGCCTTTGGCACGGCACTGGGGCTACAGTGGCACAGAAAAGCTGATGCCTGCATTTCGAAAGAGTGGAGGGGAAGGGCTGAGCATTTCGGAGGCGTGGGGGTTGCAGAATCAGGGCACTCGGTGGGGCGGTGCCGCAGGTGAGGCAGCAGCAGGCAGAAGGGGTTAGAAATTAGGCAAAAAGTAGCACACACAGACAAGGTCTGAAAGGCACAGTGCAACAGGTGTATGTAAAGGAAGGAGTGTCAGGTCAATCATGGGCCACTACGAGAAAATGTATGAACAATCACCATAAATTACAGCTACTGGATCAGGCAACAAAATGCGGAGATGCGCAAAGGAGACACACCATCAGCAGGCGTTCACGTCCCATTGTGGGGAGCAAGCTGCACAAATACATACCCAACAAGGTACTTCATGCACAATAGAGATCATTAGCCATAAAGCACTGCATGCATGTTGCCAAAGTACACATACACACAGATGCTCAATCTTTGACAATTATGCCATAGATGACGCATGCAAACTGTCAAGAGAGCTGCAGTGACAGAGATGAGGCACTTTGGATTGTGCTGAACACCTTTATTCCACATACACACACAAAGGGATATGCATCCATATTAACAGACTCACAGGTCAGTTGACAGAACATGTGGGACATACGCTGGACACCCCCTTCACAACACAGATGATGTCAATACCAATGAACTGGCACACAAGTTAAGGGGATGAGCCAAACACATCCTGCTGCACACGGAGAGGCTGCAATTCCCCATGGAGCCTGTTGTTGTGATGTCCCCCACTATGGCCACCCGTAGCATCTGCAATGTTTCAGAGGCAAGGTTTACACATATTGATGCCTTCATCAGACGCCACACTCCACTACAGATGACTGTCAAGAAAGGTGACTATCATGTCATGGGAGTGATGCTACATGTTATATTCTCCATGGTGAGAAGACATGTATGCATGGTACCACAACATGCACAGAAGCAGTCCCCACACATTCCAAACCCATACCACCACAAAAAATCCTTGCTGCAAACCTTACCAAGAATGACCTTTCCACATGTCCGTGCATGGAACGCTGATTCTGCACACGTTGCAATCCTCATGAGGAATAGCAGAAGGACAACGATGACACAAGCAGACAACAGGAGCTAAATACCTGGGAATGACAGATACACAAGAAGTCACCTAAAACAATTCTCACTGCACACATGGACATTTACCAAACATGAACAATGTTTGACACATGCAAATTTCAAAGAATGTCTCTCCGCAAAACTGTGTGGCATGACATCATCACTCTAGTGACACATCAGAACACACATCCAAGTCACTTTGCATTCAGTCAGCTGGACACACACATTGCAACACATGCCACTCAATGCTACAAGCTTGCACACTCATACCCAGTGACTCACCATTATGAGAAGAAGTTGCGTATGAGCTGACTCCGGATATCCTCCTCCTCCTCATCACTAGCCTCGTGAGCAAGCCCTTGATCCTCCACAGGTGGATGTTCCTGCTCATCCGGATGCAGGATGAGCGGCACTGCCTTCTCAACTGCCATGTTGTGCAGCATGCAGCACATGAGGAACATTCGGCAGACCTTCTCCGGGGCATAAGGGAGGCCAAACGTCCTCTCAATCACTCGCCTGGTCTGCCCGTTTGCATCGGTGTACCTGTGATCTGCAGCTGTTCTTGGGTTGCGGAGAGGTGTCATTAGCCATGGCATGTTGGGATATCCAGAGTCCCCTACATGGAAACATCATGTAAAAAACAGGGTCAGGAGATGCCGTAAGAGCCAAAGATACCGCAACACACAGGACAAACAGAGTATACCCACCAACAAAACATGCTCGTTCGTTGTGCAGCCGGAGCATCATTTGTGGCACCCTGCTACGCCTCATGATGTAGGCATTGTGTGCTGATCCTGGAAAACGTGCACAGACATGGGAAATCAGCATGTTAGCGAGACACACCACAAGGGCATTTATCGAGTGGTAATGTTTTCCATTGCGATAGGCTTGTTCCTGTGCCTGTGGTGGTACCAAAGCCACATGTGTACCATCAATGGACCCAAAGACATTGGGCATCCCTCCCAGGGCATAGAAATCACCCTTGACATCTGTCAACTTCTCAGGAGTAGGAAATGTGATGAATTCATCAAGGTGCTCCAACATGGCTGCTAAAACATTACGCAGGACACGGCTGAACATTGTCTGTGACATGCCACCAACATCAGCTATGGTGAATTGAAACGTACCTGTGGCAAAAAAATATAGGGCTGCCATCGCCTTCATCTTTGGGGTCGGTGCAGTAGGATACCTGTGTCACGGTTGGAGGTGTAGTGCCAGCCTGTCAGTCAAGTCCTCAATCAACTGTTGAGTGAATCTGTAACGTCAGATGCAGGCACGTTCCCTCATGGCACCCAAGTCTGGCATTAGTCTTGGGACAGGTGGTGCCCTGCAAGACATTGTTTGGATGAATGAAGATTGAGAGTCGGCCAACATCAATGTCAATGAACATAGCACATGCTACACTGCTAATAAACATCAGGTAACTATGGAGTCGGGTGTGTGCAATACATCCATGACACATATGCAAGCTTGCTGTCCCTGCTACAAAAAGCCAGATACACCTGTTGATTGTCAAGTCTACATGACATGCCCTGAAATGAGCTGGGGGCCAGTCTGAGTGAACAGCCAGAGATATCACCAGAGTGACACACATCCACATAGCTGCATTGGAAGGATGCCATCTCATCCAGACAGCTGACTGCAAGGCACACACACAGGTCACATGGAATGTCAAATGTACATATCAAACACATTGCGATGAAGGGGTACACGTGACAAATAAAAAACACAGCCATTGAGACAACGCACACATGTCTGACTGGGAAAATATGATGCAGGATGCACACAGACCCTACAGCCGTGGGAATCCACATGTGGCATGGTGTGCGTAGACGTGTTCCATGCCCATCTCCACACAGACCCCTATTGGATGCACCAACAGCAGATGCAGTTGACGAGACACTGACATCAAGCTCATGAGAACACATGACACACACCTGACATAGTCCCAAAGGGGCACGGTGATCGAGACCTGTCAGTTGATAGAGTGTCCCTGTCCCTGGCATCAGGAGACATGTGCGGGTGTTGATTACTATGCCATCCCACTGCTGCTGTGCATGACACAGTTGGACTACAGACACACATGTGGCAAGTGGCAAGGTGATGTGTGCCACATAGTGCCCCATCACACATGACATGTATCCACAGGTCATCACACATCAATTGTGCAACTAGATGAGATGACCTGTGCAATATCACTGGCTAACACACCTAGGGCCTGCACATGTAATTATGCAATGACAAGTACTTGATGGACATCCATGTGCGATTCGTAGCCCTCCATTCCTGTCATGTGTATGCCTGTATTACCATTGTAAGCGTGTGAAATGAGTACATGTACGGGTACGTACTGTACTACTAGTGCATGCACCGTACGTGTACTACTAGTGCGTACAGGTACATGTACTACCTTAGTACAGGTACACACTAGTAGTACACAAACCCATACATGTACTACTGGTGCATACAGGTACGTGTACTACCTTAGTACACGTACATGTACGCACTAGTAGTACATGTACCCATACGTGTACTACTAGTGCGTACAGGTACGTGTACTAAGGTAGTACACGTACGGGTACATGTACTACTAGTGCGTACAGGTACGTGTAATAAGGTAGTACACGTACGGGTATGCACTGTACTACTAGTGCATGCACCGTACATGTACTACTAGTGCGTACAGGTACGTGTACTACCTTAGTACACATACGGGTATGCACTAGTAGTAGACGTACCTGTACGTGTACTACTAGTGCATACAGGTACGTGTACTACCTTAGTACACGTACGGGTACGTGTGTACTACTAGTGTGTACACATACGTGTACGCACTAGTAGTACACGGACCTGTCAAACGCACTGTACAAGTGATGCCGTAGGGGTACGTGTGAAACGCACCGTACACCCGCTATCATCGCGAGTGTACGCTTTGTTTCACCATTGTACTTGTGCCATAGGGGTACGTGTGAAACGCACTGTACACCCGCTATCATCGCGTGTGTATGCTTTGTTTCACCATTGTACTTGTGCCGTAGGGGGTACGTGTGAAACGCACCGTACACCTGCTATCATCGCGTGTGTACGCTTCGTTTCACCATTGTACTTGTGCCGTAGGGGTACGTGTGAAACGCACTGTACCTGTGTGTGGATTTAAAAATTACATAGGGGACACATAAGGGACAAGTATTAGGCCGTAAATGCATGCTGGTTGTCATGGAGACAGAGTTTTCAGTTGGAAAGTGTCGATCATGTGTCCTGGAACAGTCAGTTGGCCACAAAATACAATGTTGCAAAGTGGTTGTTGACTTGACATGATGCTCAAAATTTGAACGATGCGAATGCTGTCATTGGTGTATGTTTAAAGTCATTGGTGTATGTTTAAAGGGATTGGAGTAAACGTAGGATGCTAATGAGTCTGACCAATCACTATGTAGTCCTCTAAATGAATGCCCCTCAGCAAGACAGATATAAGGCAGCCAGAACCCATGAGAGGGCACTTGCCTGCACAAATTTCCAGTCGACAACATTGCTGCTGTCTCTGCTTCCTCTGGACCATGTCGCGTACTGTGGAGAGGGACCAGCCATTCACCCAGGAGGAGAATCAGGCCTTGCTGGATGCCCTCCTCCCACAGTACCCCAAGCTGTATGGGAAACCAGGGGAGCAGGTGAGAGCTGAGTCCACTACCTTTGCCTAGGCACCTGTTGTGTGACTGTCAATATTGTGTCCAGGTGGGACAGACATGCTATGCTGTTTAGAGTGGGTCCCAGGGTGGGGATATGCTGATGTCTCTCATGCAGAGCCTGATGTAGTTCCTGTGTGCACTCTTCACTTGCATTGTGCTTACTGTGACTTTCACTGCACAGTGCATGACACATTCAGCCAGTGAAATCCTTGGTGTTTTTTTTTCCTATTGTCCTGAGGTGATTCAGTGCTCCCCCCGGTGTGACAGGTGACTGTACCCACAGATGTGTATGAGTTGAGTGGACCTGTGGTGAGAGTGTCCAAATGATGTGTACGACCTCATGGACATTGATGTGTGTGAATCTTCCTTTACATGTGGGTGAGTGTCTATGTGAAGTTTTGCGCCACAGCTGCATGGAGGTGTCAACATATCTACCCATCTGATGTGACAAGTAAGCCGTGCTATGTGTCTGACTTGCATAGCTAGCATGACACCTGTGACACCCCACTGGCAAGTGGCACATGTGCAGAGTGAGGGTTGTATCTGCTGTTGTCTATGACAGGCAAGTGATCTGTGCTTGGGTGTGTCTGTCTAGTATGCTGAGGGTGATTCAGTGGAGTGGGACATGTAACTGCTTGGCACGTGCTGGCCATCAGCCTGCTGTTCCATGTGCTGCACAGTGTGTGGCATGATCAGGGAGTGTGTCGCAACCCTCATGCCAACCGGTTGACTTTCAATGCCATGTAGTGCATTGGGGCTTGCACACACGCCAATTTCTTATTGTGTATGATGTAATTCCTGTCTGCATCCTATGCCCTGTTCAACATTTCTAAGAGGTTCAAATGTGTGTCTCGGGGACATGGAGCAGGTATATTGATGGTGTGTCACTTTGTCATCCTGACTGGTAACTGCCTACGAGAGGGGGGTGATTTGGAACCACATCGTCAGGGCCTTGAGATCTGAGGGGTGTGTCGTCGCCAGCTGCCACAGGTCCGCAAGAGGTGGCAGGACATCCGGTGCTGGACCCGGTGGATCGCCCGGGTCCAGCTGGGGCTCGACAGTCCTCGCCCCCACGGCAGACGCCGACAGCTGACCCCCCAAATGAGATGTGTCCTGGCGGTGGTCTTCCCAGACCTCGATAGGCAGTTACAGGAGAGACTGCAGCAAGGAGGGGGTAGGTACATGCCTGTTTGTCGTGTTATGTGTCGCAAGCTTTTGTAAGTGCTCTGTAGCCTGGATACACTCCCAGAGTTGATTTGTGCAGTGAATTTTCTGTTCCCCAATGTCACCTGTTGCTCTTTTTCATCCCTTCCCCTCCTTGACATGTGTCCCCTGGTCTGTGTGTAATCACATTTGCACATGGTCATCTAGGGTGCCAGTAAATCTAAGTGCACATTGCTTTCTGCATCATGTGGGAGGGTGGTCTGTGACTTGTGTTGGTACCTTGCCTGTGCCATGACCTGTTCACTATGTTGGGGCTCCATAGTCACTGATGCTGATTCTCCACATAGGAGTGTGAGGTTTCAACTGGACACCATTGCAGCATGCATGACCAATGTTGTGGCCTCAGACATGATGTGCATGAGTGTGAGATATACATAGTGCCATGACGGTTGAACATGGTACAGTCAGCTCATTCCAGGACCACAGAGCAGTGTGCCCATTACAGTCCCCTGAGACACACTGGCCTCCTAATCATGTGTGTCATCCAACACTGTGCACTTTCTCTGTGTGTTCTGCCTCTGTGGCATTGTACCCTGGCCTAGTTTGTATTTTGCTAATGTGTGCTACCTGTGTCCACTGGACAGGGATACACCATTTTGCTTGTGCATACTCACACTGGGCAGTGCCTGTATGGCTATTCACAACAATCTGTTGATGGGTGATTGTCACAAATATGTGTTTGCAGCCCCACGAAGTGATGTTGTGTAAATTAAGCTATTTTTCAAGCACTGTTGTTATAACCCGGAGTAAAAGGTGTCAGTTCTTGATCTGTATCAATCACATTGACTCAGGTATTGGGGGGGGGGGGTGCGGGAGAGGCATACATGTGCAACCCTGATTTTTCATTGCCAAGTCTGACTTGTGTGTGAGAATTGCCTGTACTAAGATACACTGTGCAGTGCCCCTGTGATGGTGGCTAGTGCTCAATGTTCGTGCTTTGCAGCCTGTGTCATTTTTTTACCAACATGAATCCTGATCATACATTTTTTGCACCTGTGTGTGATTCTGATGCAATGCATTTTGAACTTTGCATGCTGACATCTGTGTGTACATTCTGGCTTGGCATGAGGGTGTCCCTACAGTACAGCTGGGCTTTTTTACCAGCCAATTGCAGGCCCATTAGCTTTTGCATTGTCCTGGGTGTGGACATGTGTGCCACTCCAGTTGACAGGCAGTAGGTCATATGTGTAGCCAACTGTGTAATCAGGTGACGGATAGCCTGGTGACAACTGACATAATTAAAGTTGTTACTCTTACAAAATTGTACCTTGGCACTCACAGCACTTGTCAACAGTTGTTCATGTTTTAAATGTGGAAATTGGATGATTTGTGTTAAGTACACTGATGTGCCTGCATGAAAAAAGTCTACCAAGGAAGCGCACACCAAACGACATTTCAACTTTCATGGAACACACTGGCACCCATTCAAAGAAGTATAAAAGGGGGTGGTGATGGACGGAGCATCAGAACCAATGAAACACTCACACCCAGTCAACAGATCTGGGTTTGATCCATCACCGTTCTTTAGCCCACTCTGCCACCCCAGTTCAGACATGGCCATATGCAAATCAGTCTGACCCTGTGCCTAATGGGGACAGTCCAGCCCGAACTGCCAAGCCATGCCTTCCCTGGACCAGAAACAAGCTTCCTAGGACCGGTTTCTGGCATTTCAGCCGTCTTCAGCCAGGCTTGCTTGAATCCAGTGGCAAAGTGAGCAAGGGACTCACGTCTGAGCATACCCTGCCAACTTATGGCGAACAAAGCGGTATAAAAGGGGGTGGTGATGGACGGAGCATCAGAACCAATCAAACACTCACACCCAGTCAACAGATCTGGGTTTGATCCATCACCGTTCTTTAGCCCACTCTGCCACCCCAGTTCAGACATGGCCATATGCAAATCAGTCTGACCCTGTGCCTAATGGGAACAATCCAGCCCGAACTGCCAAGCCATGCCTTCCCTGGACCAGAAACAAGCTTCCTAGGACCGGTTTCTGGCATTTCAGCCGTCTTCAGCCAGGCTTGCTTGAATCCAGTGGCAAAGTGAGCAAGGGACTCACGTCTGAGCATACCCTGCCAACTTATGGCGAACAAAGCGGTATAAAAGGGGGTGGTGATGGACGGAGCATCAGAACCAATAAAACACTCACACCCAGTCAACAGATCTGGGTTTGATCCATCACCGTTCTTTAGCCCACTCTGCCACCCCAGTTCAGACATGGCCATATGCAAATCAGTCTGACCCTGTGCCTAATGGGAGCAGTCCAGCCCGAACTGCCAAGCCATGCCTTCCCTGGACCAGAAACAAGCTTCCTAGGACCGGTTTCTGGCATTTCAGCCGTCTTCAGCCAGGCTTGCTTGAATCCAGTGGCAAAGTGAGCAAGGGACTCACGTCTGAGCATACCCTGCCAACTTATGGTGAACAAAGCGGTATAAAAGGGGGTGGTGATGGACGGAGCATCAGAACCAATCAAACACTCACACCCAGTCAACAGATCTGGGTTTGATCCATCACCGTTCTTTAGCCCACTCTGCCACCCCAGTTCAGACATGGCCATATGCAAATCAGTCTGACCCTGTGCCTAATGGGAACAGTCCAGCCCGAACTGCCAAGCCATGCCTTCCCTGGACCAGAAACAAGCTTCCTAGGACCGGTTTCTGGCATTTCAGTCGTCTTCAGCCAGGCTTGCTTGAATCCAGTGGCAAAGTGAGCAAGGGACTCACGTCTGAGCATACCCTGCCAACTTATGGCGAACAAAGTGGTATAAAAGGGGGTGGTGATGGACGGAGCATCAGAACCAATCAAACACTCACACCCAGTCAACAGATCTGGGTTTGATCCATCACCGTTCTTTAGCCCACTCTGCCACCCCAGTTCAGACATGGCCATATGCAAATCAGTCTGACCTTGTGCCTAATGGGAACAGTCCAGCCCGAACTGCCAAGCCATGCCTTCCCTGGACCAGAAACAATCTTCCTAGGACCGGTTTCTGGCATTTCAGCCGTCTTCAGCCAGGCTTGCTTGCATCCAGTGGCAAAGTGAGCAAGGGACTCACGTCTAAGCATACCCTGCCAACTTATGGCGAACAAAGCGGTATAAAAGGGGGTGGATTCAAGCAAGCCTGGCTGAAGACGGCTGAAATGCCAGAAACCGGTCCTAGGAAGCTTGTTTCCGGTCCAGGGAAGGCATGGCTTGGCAGTTCGGGCTGGACTGTTCCCATGAGGCACAGGGTCAGACTGATTTGCATATGGCCATGTCTGAACTGGGGTGGCAGAGTGGGCTAAAGAACGGTGATGGATCAAACCCAGATCTGTTGAGTGGGTGTGAGTGTTTGATTGGTTCTGACGCTCTGTCCATCACCACCCCCTTTTGTACCGCTTTGTTCGCCATAAGTTGGCAGGGTATGCTCAGACGTGAGTCCCTTGCTCACTTTGCCACTGGATTCAAGCAAGCCTGGCTGAAGACGGCTGAAATGCCAGAAACCGGTCCTAGGAAGCTTGTTTCCGGTCCAGGGAAGGCATGGCGTGGCAGTTCGGGCTGGACTGTTCCCATGAGGCACAGGGTCAGACTGATTTGCATATGGCCATGTCTGAACTGGGGTGGCAGAGTGGGTTAAAGAACGGTGATGGATCAAACCCAGATCTGTTGAGTGGGTGTGAGTGTTTGATTGGTTCTGACGCTCTGTCCATCACCACCCCCTTTTGTACCCATTCAAAGAAGCCACTGTTCAAATTAAATGGTGTTGCAGATTCTCCATATACATGTTCCCACAGTGGTCTTGATTTTGTGAGACTCCTTTGTTGTTGGTGATACAAACTAACGAGTCTCAAGACATCAAGACCTCCGTGGGCCCATGTATATGTACTTTCTGCAACACCATTTATTTCTAACAGTGGCTTCTCAGAAAAGGTGCCAGCTTTTTCAATGACAGTGTACATGTACTTTTGTGTGCACTGCCTTGTGCGACATATTGCATGCAGCCACATGAGTGTTCTTTTCACGAAATGGCCAATTGGCACATTCAAAACATGTAGATTATGTAAAGTATTGTGAGTCCAAAGGTACCAACATTTGTTTGTTTTGTGTTCCAATGGACTTACAGGTCTCTGAGTGTGGTGACACCTTGAGTATTGAGGTGTGTTAGTTTACCTTGAGTGAATCACTACTGTTTCTTTCAGCCTAAACAAGAGGTGTCATGAGTTCATTGTATTGCTGTGCTCACCGGTTCACAGACACTAGCTTCTCAGTGTATTTCTCATTCAAGTTGTGGCCTTTTGTGTATGTATTTTTCTGGTGTCAAAGTGGCATGGTGGGTCTAACAACTGCGCAGTACAGGGCTTACATATGTGCGGAGTAAGCTAGCTGTTACTCATGATGCATTGCCTGATATGCACTGTGACCAATTGTTCTTGTGCTCATGCGTCAGATGTATACAGGTGACTGATGCATTTTGGTTTCTTCTCCTTGCCCACAGCATCATCATCTGCAAGCGAGGGAGACACCTGCATGGACCTTGAGGAGGGACCCAGCGACAGTGCCGCCAGTGCTGTGGAGTCAGCAGGAGCCAGTGGCACGGAGGGCGAGTGGAGTCAGTTGGAGGACCTGTCTGGAGGCGAGAGCATCTACGATGCCGACGGGTCCGAGGCTGAACTCCCTGAGGAGACTGAGGATGCCCCAACAACTGGCAGCATCCCACCATCTGTACCCACCTCCTCCATTGACATCTCCGCCCTCCCAGTTGCTCCCGTCCCTTCTGTCTGTGCAGGGTCCCACCGTGTCTCCTTCAGACCAGACACCGCACCCCCTGCCCCTGTCACCCCTGCTGCCCTCAGTGAAGAGTCTGTGGACACACTGTGCCAGTTGAAGGTTGTTCAAGCATCAGTGCTTCATGTCCTCCATGGACACACTAAACTGCTCATACAGTTGGTGCCGTTCATGGAGAGCATGTCATCAATGATGTCTGAGCAACGCAGGATTCTGCGGCCCATGGACTCTTCACTGACGGAAGCAGTTTCTCTCCTGCAGCGCTCCGTCCCCCCCCTACCCCGGACCCATCCACACTGCCCAACACACACACAGACAGTCACGGGCACGCACCCCAACAGACACATTCAGAACACCCCCAAGTAAGTCACAGCGCACACCTCCTGGCACGCACACTCAGGGGGATGTAGGCACACCCACAGGGTCTGGGGGCAAACGACAGACACGCAGCCACAGTCAGAGTCTGCAGTCCTCACAACCGAGTCCCTCCAAAACCACTCCCCTTAGCTCCCCTGCCAAACTGTCACCCAAAGAGCTCTACATGGGTGGGCTGGCCCTCACTCCCACTGTGACACCACCCCGCAAGCAGGCGAGGAAGTCCCTGGGCAGGGGAGTTGAGTCCACCCCCATGTCCACCCCCTCCCCCAAGAGCTCTGCTCCCCATCCCTCGGCCACCCCCCCTCCGTTGGCCCTGGGGTCTCTACAGGTGCAGGGGTTACTCTGGACGCCCTGGCAGCAGTGTGCAGAGTTCACCTCCACCTTTGGCGATGCCCCACCCCCTGTGGTGGAGACGTCCAGCCCTGTACCCACCACACCTACCCAACCCCCTCCTGTCCCTGCGGTGCCTGGTCCTGCCACAGATGATGCCCCCCCCGGTCGACAAACCTTAAGGTTACTTTGTGCAGGCAAGGTAGGGGTGGACACAGTCCCCTACGTCCACTCTTGGACTATAACAAAGGACTGGCCATTGGCCTTTGTAGATAGTGTCTTCTTAATTTATTATTTTTGTGTGTTGAATAAATCCTTTTCTTTTACTTTCAACACTATTGCATTTCAGGTACTTGATGTTGGTGATGAGGCTCCTGGAGTTGTTGTTCTGGTAATGTGTTAGGGTTCTGAGAAATGTTTTTGTATGATGGTCATGAGGTGGACCATGGTATCTGTGTGCCATCACAATGTCTCTGCAAAGAATGATTGGTAGTGTGTGTTCCTTTTCTTTGGATACATTTTCCCAAGGAGTGTTCCTTCCACTGTGACACCTGACATCTTCTCTGCAAACAGTTGCACAATTGTTGTGCTGACCTGTGTCAACATTTCCTTTGTTGGTGACGGATCCCTTCAACAATGGCCATGCCTGCTCACCGATGTCTCCTGCTGAATCGTCTGTGCCATCCTTGCTAGTCACTGTACTTGTGTTTTGGGTATGTAGGAATGCCTTCAGGGACAAATTGGCCCTTTTCAGCACTATGCATGTGTCTAATCATGGCCTACCACACAAATGGTACTTGTTTATTTTTTTTTTATTTTTTATTTTTTTTAAAAAAACCTTTATTGAGCATGAAGAAATAGTACACAGCTGTACGCCTACATCCTGAGTGTTCAGGCCGGCAGCGACAACATGCAGTGGGGGGGGGCATCATTGAACACATTTTGAAAAGCAATCTCTGGTTTACACAGCATGTCGCCTACAACCCAGACGGGCCGGCCGCGTAGCATAGGAACTAGAACTGTGTGGGCGTGTAGTAGTGGACAATCAGAGCTGCCTGAGGTGATCCAATAGGAGGAACATGAGGTTTCATTCAACTTTAATAACGGAACCAAACAAGTGCTACATAAACTGTGCTCTTCCAGCAAGGATCCAGAACTCCCAGCCCTAGGCATCCATGGCAGTGTGTCGCCTGGCTGTGCAGGTCGCGCATCATGCCTTGGCGCGCAGGCATCAACCAGAGAGCCGACGTCCCGCGCCCCAAGGCGCTGTCCAGTTAGCTGGGAGGGCATGGCAATGGTCATATTAGAGAGCATGACATGATGCGGCATCCTGTAGTGTCGTGAATGCTATGCCGTAGTGGGGGGGGGGGAGGGGGTCACTATAAGCTCGCGGCTCCCTCCGCCCGCATAACCCGGGAGTGCTAGGTGATTCCCCGGGACGCGTGAAGCCAGCTGAGTGTAGCGAGAGCGCCTGCGTAGCATGCATGGGGAACTAAGGGAGTGCGGGAGGGGAGGGGTCCAAGCCAGTGTCAGCTGGTAGCGGAGTGGGTGCCGGAGCCGGTGAGGTAGGACGACCCTCCACTGGCTCATCCCGACTCGCGCCTGTCGTGGGCTCGTCTGGGAACTGTATTTTTAGCAGATACGCAGTGAGGGGACCCCAAAGGTCCTTGGGGCGCGATTTGTGAGGCAGAAGATCTGAATAGTTGTGCAGTTGTTCCTGCCAAGTTGTCATCGTATCCAGCCAGGTTTTGAACTTAGGCGCTCGCCCCCGCCCCCACCTGCAAGCGACATGTCGCTTTGCCAGCAGAAGGCCCATCGCGAAGAATTTCCGGTGCGTCTTAACCGCGTGGCTGGAGTGGCCCAGCAGGGCAATCTTAGGACAAGGAGCAATGCTTACCCCAATCATTGCAGTGAGGGCTGTGAACACCTCCCCCCAATAGGCGGCAACTGCCCGGCAGGACCATGCCAGGTGCATGAAGTCCGCCCCCGGCCGTCTGCAACGCAAGCAGCAATCATTGTCCCGGAGTCCGAAGCGGTGCAGTTTAGCGGGTGTAAAGTAGAGGCGATGCAGAAATTTAAAATGAACCAGGCGGAGGCGGGCATTTCCCGTCACCGCGCTGGTATGGGAGCAGCTCTCCTCCCACTGGGCGTCCGAAAGTGGCTCCCCCAAATCGCAATCCCAGTCATTACGCGCTCGGAGTGTGGGGGGGACGAGTTAGCCTGAGCGTGGGTATATAACATGGAAACCACATGTGTCGGGATCCCCTTCTGCAGTAGGGCATGGAGGGGCGCCATAGTGTCAGGCTCGCTGGGAAAGTCGGGGGTGACTGCCTTGATATTTTGCCGGAGCCGAATGTAGAGAAAGGTATCCATAACGGAAGGAGCGGTGTCTCTAAAGAAGTGTGTAGCCGTGCGGAAACTCCCCTGGTGGTACAGATCTCCCCAGGTGTGCACCGCAAGCTTTGCGAGCATTCTACGGCCAATTTCCTCACGGGCCACACTCACCCTTGGATCGTGGGCCAAGGTCATACGTGGAGAGTATAGGAATTTCACTCCCATGTGGTCCGCCAGTCGTTTCCAGGCACGGACAGTGCAGTCGACCGTGGTGGGGTCTCTATGTTCTATTCGGGCTGACGTGTACAAGTATCCGGAAGGTTGTTCCGGCCTCATATACCCATCTTCGACTGCCAAGTGAGCCATAAAGGGGGGGGGGGTGAAGCCAATAAGCGGCAAAGTGACCTTGTGCGCAATCGTAATATCGCTGGAAATTGGGGACATCAAACCCCCCTTGGTGATAAGGTAACATAAGGGTTCGCAGACCGAGTCGGGCCTGCTTGCCTCCCCAGATAAGTCGAGATAGCTGAGAGTTGAGGGCACGGAAGAAGTAAGCGCCTGGACTATACGGTATGTTTGTAAAGAGATACAGCAGTTTAGGGAGGACCACCATTTTAATCAGTGAGATCCGTCCCGCCATCGACAATGGGAGACGGATCCATTGGGAGACTTTGTCCGTGAGTTTGTCCACAACAGTCCCGTAGTTGGCTCGAATCAGGGCTTCCCGATTTCTAGTCACCTGGATGCCCAGGTATTTGATCTCCTCTTGCTCCCACACCAGGGGATAATCAAGAGGGAACCGTGTAGTGTTGTCTGTCAAGGGGAACAGGGCGGACTTCGTCCAGTTTATCTGAATCCCCGAGATGGCCCCGAATTTAGTGACCTCCCGCAGCAGAGGGTTCAAGTTTTCGCGCGGCTTATGCACATAAAGAGTCATGTCGTCGGCATATAGTGCAATGAGCAATTGGCGCTCAGGGTAGATAAGAGACCGGTGATTATGATGTTGCCGAAGCTTGGCTGCCAAGGGCTCTATGGCAAGTGCGAACAGCACCGGGGAGAGGGGACATCCCTGTCGGGTCCCTCTGTGAATCAGGAAGGGGGGGGAGCGGGCACCATTGAGCAGCACCATTGCTTGCGGCCGGCAGTACAACAGTCGGATCCAGTCCAGGAAATTGAAGGGCATGCCCATCCGTTCCAGCAGGGCCAGGAGGTAATCCCACTCAAGGGAATCGAACGCCTTAGTGGCGTCGAGAAAGACCGCGGCCGCCTCGCTCTTCGGGTCAATATCCTGTATCACCGCCTGGAGAGTGCGCAAATTGTGAGAAGTTGCACGGTTGGGAACAAACCCGGCCTGGTCAGGGAGCACGAGACGCTCCATCAGGAGATTAAGGCGAGTAGCCAGGACCTTCGCTAATATTTTAACATCTGTATTTAACAGCGAGAGGGGCCGGTAGGAGTCGCAATATTCCGGCGACTTACCAGGTTTTAGCAAAGACGTTATGAGGGCCTCACGCATCGTGGCAGGCAGGGATCCCTCCTCTAATGAAGAGTAGTACACCTGCTGTAGAATGGGGGCCAGCACATGCTTGTAGGCTTTGTAGAAGTCGATCGGTAACCCGTCCGACCCTGGCGCCTTTCCCGACTTCATGGACATGATTGCGTCCGTTATCTCATCTAGTTCCAGTGGATGATGGAGGAACTGCTGCTGTGTGGGGCCCAGCCATGCAAGCGCGGTGTCGTCCAGGTAATCATGCAACACTATCGGAGCGGTCCTGTGGGAGGAGTAGAGCCTAGTGTAGTGGTCCGTGAGGACCTTGAGTTGGTCAGCAAGATCCCGTTGTGGGGTACCATGCTCATCCAGCAAGGCGGTAACATAATTGCTATACCTGGGGGAACGAGTCGCGGAGGCCAGTGCCCTGCCAGGTCTGTCGCCCTCGCCGTACACTCGGGAGACATAGGGTCTCCCCAGAAACTTACTCTCCTTGGCTGCGGCTTCCGTGTACTCATTTAGCTTCTCTCGCATCTGTGCCGCTGTGCCGGGCTCTCGCCCATTTCGCTCCATTTCGGTCTCCAACTGACGGAGTTCAGCCTCGAGCCTGCTTAACTCTCCGCGTAGAAACTTAAGTACCCCGCCTCCCTTAGCTATGCACCAGCCCCGCACGGTAACTTTGAACGCCTCCCAGACTGTAGTGAGGCTGGAGACGGAATCCACATTTCGCTCAAAAAAATCCTTTATGTCCTGTTCAAGTTCCGCGTGAAACAACGAGTCTGTGAGGTGTGCTGGATTCAGTCGCCAACTCAGGTATGGGGAGACCGCGAGGGGAATACGCAGGGACAGAAGGACCGGAGAGTGGTCAGAGAATGTGCGGGCAAGATGGAGTGCTCCACTCAACCAAGGGGAGAGGCCAGATGAAAGGAAGACGTAGTCAATGCGCGCCCAGGTGGAATGTACCGCGGAGTGGTGGGTGCCCTGCCGGAGCGCGGAGTGAAAGTGCCTCCAAGCATCTATTAAACGGTGCTCGTCCACTATGTTCAGTAGCGCGCGTTGTGTGTGCGTGTAGTGCGATGCTAGCGGGTGCGACCTGTCCATCCCAGGCCTGAGTGCAGTGTTGAAGTCGCCCCCCAATATAATGTGGGAAATACCTAGGGACTGAATCTTACCCCACATAGTGAGGAGTGCCATCCGTGTTGGGGCCGTAGAAACAGGCGAACAATATCGTATGCGAGTGTAGTGTCCCCCAAGCGATGCAGTACCGACCACCAGAGTCCACCTCAGAGCCTGCCAGTGTAAACCCCATCCCCCGTCTCACTAGTATGGTCACCCCTCTCGCGTAACTCGAGTATGACGAGAACACCCTGGTCGAAGCCCACCTAGACGCAAATGGGGGGTTCACCCCCGGGTGTAGGTGCGTTTCTTGGAGCATAGCGATTGACACTCCATGCCGAGTCAGGTAGCTAAGGACTTGCCTCTTCTTCCTCGGGTTGTTTAACCCGCGCACATTCCAGGAAAGCAACTGAAAGGTCTGCGCAGGGCGCTTATCAGTTAAGTCCCCCATTCCCCCGTGTAAAGGCATAAGTGGCATGCTCTCACAGCTTGCAATTGCTCGTAGCACTTAGTAACGAACTCCATAACAAAACCCCATTGAACTACCTCCCCCACCCGTCCACCCGCATCTTGCACTGAGGAGGCCACTAAGCCAGATGCAGAACAAATCATTCGACCACCCACGCCGGCTACCCCAACTGGCCGGGTAAACAGTACCCACCCGTCCCCTCCCCTTCCCATCCATCCCGACCCAACAAACAGAAAAAATACAGCAACTACCCCTGCCTTGATGAGGAAAGGGGTACTTTGGGGTGCGCCCATTGGGGGGATCGTACTCTAGGGGCACCAGACCTGCCAACCACCTCCCTACTTGCACCCACGGGGACCCAGAGTCACCCCAGGTCCTCAAAGTGGGACGGAGGTGGGCGACCGGGCACAAATTACAACAACGACCAAGCCAAATGATATTGTCATGACACAAAGAGAGGTACCTCACCAGGAGTGACGTTGATTCAGTCGGGCAAGTGCTGTCTCAACAGCAGCGTGAGTTAGAGGGGGGAACAGCATCCCCGATATGTTCAGTCCTGCTGCTCCATCGGCGAGGGCGACGGCGTCCGAGAGGGCCGCGGCCCAGCAGTCCCACCAGCCGAATCCCCGCGTTGCCGTCTGAGGAAGTCTTCCACCTGCTGCGGCTGCTGAAAAAACAATTGTTTGCCCTGGTGTGAGATCTTCAGTTTAGCAGGGTATAGCATTGCATACGGAATCTCCCGGGCCTGCAGCTTCTTTTTTACGCCAGCAAATTTCCGGCGGGCCTCCTGCACCGACGCAGTGAAATCGGGGAAGAAGGACAACGTAGTGTTGCAGTAGGGCACCGTTCCCATCTCTCGCGCACGTCGGAGCACCACATCCCGGTCTCGGTAATTTAGGAAACGTGCAATTATGGGCCGGGGCTGGCCGCCAGGGGGGGGGGGCGGGCAGCAAGGGATCTGTGGGCTCTCTCCACAATGAAGTGAGGGGAGAAGGATTCTCGCCCGAACAGGTCGGCCATCAGGTTCTCGATGAAGACCTCCATCTTCCCGGTGTTGGTGGTCTCCGCAAGGCCCAGGATGCGGACATTGTTGCGACGGGACCTCGCTTCTAGGTCCTCATTCTTATCCGCAATGATCTTGAGGAGACGATCCATTTGGGAAACATGTCGGCCTGCAGAGGCGGCATCGTCTTCCAGTGTGGAGATCCTATCCTCCGTCTCCTTGATGCGGGTATCGTGTCGCTCCAGTCTGGCCACCACACCATCCAGCCTGGTAGTGATGGTGTCAATTTTCGAGTCTATGGTTGTTAGGCTTTGTTTTAATCCCAGCAGGAGAGATTTCCAGTCCTCGTCTGGGGGGGCAGCGGCGGGCGGGCCAGGCTCGGACGCCGGCGCAGGGGCCTTCTTGGCATCAAATGATAGCTTGGACTGTCGCGCGTCGTTGCGCCCCATTGCGCTCGGCGGACGAACCCGCCCAGGTCACCCCGACAACAGTCCAGGCGAGGCGAGGGGGCTCCGTCCAAGCCAGGCCGCAGCCCCACGAGTGGACAGGGGTGGTACGGCTGCCTCGAGGATCACTGAAATGAGGGAGGCGGCCAGTCCAGGGGGGCAGCCCCCAAGCGAGTGAGCGACCAGGGAGGCCGGCAACGGGGGGGGGGTGGCAACAGTCTCCGGGCCCCGCGCTCACGGGATAGCAGATAGTGGGCCTGTGGAGGCCAGCAGCAAGGAGTGGCCGGGCTAGCACGGACGTGACCTCTGCAGCATATGGCGGGTCAGGGGCTCCACGCAGTCACAGTCGCCGATGAGGGGGGGGAGCAGACGACGCGGCTCCCCAGCCCATGCAGCCGGTCAATGCAGGACAGCAGGCGCCGACTGAGCCACGCTCCGAAGTCCCCTCCGGCGCGATCCGGCAGCCAGGTCCCAGGTAGGTGTCACTCCCCACGTAGAGGCTTGTGGGGGAGGGGCAGGATAGCCCCCAAGCCAGCGCCCGGAGATCCAAAATGGGGGCGGCGGCAGCCTGCGAGCGTGCGTCTCAGGTGTAGGCCTCAGCCAGCGGAGGCCAAGCGGGCGGAGGGCCCCTCGGTTCGTCACAGCCCCAGAGATGTCGCCACACGCCTGCTGCGAAGCAACTGTACCTTGTAGGGATTGTCGCCGATCCTCCGGCGTCTTTTGCAGCCTCGCCAGTTGGAGCCGTCCAGAGTCGCGAAGGCCCCGGAGCCCCGGGCTATCGTGGATCGCGCTTCCCGCAGCTCGCCGGCCGCCGATGTGCCCTCTCCCTCGGCTGCGGGAACTCCGGCGAATATCTCCGCACACCGGCCAGCTCCAGAGACGTGGAGGGTATCGGGGAGCAGCGTACTTCACTGCGGACACAGCCGTGGAGGTGAGGCAAGGGAAAGCCTGGTCAGGATGGTAGATAGGATCGTGTAAGCGCCCGGTCTGGCGGGAGCCTCACTCTTGTGCGGCCATCTTGGTTCGGCGCCCTCTAGCGCCCACAAATGGTACTTGTTATGCAGGGTATTTGGGCACCTGACTCACAATTGTGGGCATTGTATCTGGTGGAATTGAACCATATTCCTTCCATGAGAGACAACATCTTGGTGGCTGGACCAGCACCTGGACATTCCTATCAGTCCTAGGATGTGCATGACAGTGTGTGTTCCCTATGGCTATCTTAGTTTTGTATGCAGTTACATGACTATACAATCTGTTGGCATGAAATCTGGGTGTGTATTGTGCTGCATCCGCCATGGGTGGGTATGAATGTGTTATATGTCCTCACACCCACATGTGGCGTGTCATGCAGTGTGTGAAAGACATCCATCCTCCTGGGAGTGGGACACTGCTGGGAGTCCTCTGCACACACCCCTCATATGTCTGGACACGGCTGGTAGTGATATGCACCCACCCATCATATGTCAGGACGCT
Organism: Triturus cristatus; assembly: GCF_964204655.1. NCBI lineage: Eukaryota > Metazoa > Chordata > Amphibia > Caudata > Salamandridae > Triturus > Triturus cristatus. The sequence goes on from NC_140589.1 coordinate 969,020,953, forward strand.
GCTGGTAGTGATATGCACCCACCCCTCATACGTTTGGACGCTGCTGGTAGTGATATGCACCCAACCCTCATAGGTCTGGACGCTGCTGGTAGTGATATGCACCCACCCCTCATATGTCTGGACACTGCTGGTAGTGATATGCACCCACCCCTCATATGTCTGTCCACTGCTGGTACTGATATGCACCCACCCCTCATAGGTCTGCACGCTGCTGGGAGTCCTCTGCACCCACCCCTCATATTTCTGGACGCTGCTGGTAGTGATATGCACCCACCCCTCATATGTCTCTCCACTGCTAGTAGTAATATGCACCCACGCCTCATAGGTCTGGACACTGCTGGGAGTCCTCTGCACCCACCCCTCATATGTCTGGACGCTGCTGGTAGTGATATGCACCCACCCCTCATATGTCTGGATGCTGCTGGTAGTGATATGCACCCACCCCTCATAGGTCTGGACGCTGCTGGGAGTCCTCTGCACCCACCCCTCACATGTCTGGACGCTTCTGGTAGTGATATGCACCCACCCCTCATATGTCTGTCCACTGCTGGGAGTCCTCTGCACCCACCCCTCATAGGTCTGTCCACTGCTGGGAGTCCTCTGCACCCACCCCTCATATGTCTGGATGCTTCTGGTAGTGATATGCACCCCCCGCATATGTCTGTCCACTGCTGGGAGCCCTCTGCACCCACCCCTCATATGTCTGGACACTGCTGGTAGTGATATGCACCCACCCCGCATATATCTGTCCACTGCTGGGAGTCCTCTGCACCCACCCCTCATATGTCTGTCCAAAGCTGGGAGTCCTCTGCACCCACCCCTCATATGTCTGGACACTGCTGGTAGTGATATGCACCCACCCCTCATATGTCTGTCTACTGCCGGTGGTGATATGCACCCACCCCTCATAGGTCTGGACGCTGCTGGGAGTCATATGCACCCACCCCTCATATGTCTGGATGCTGCTGGTAGTGATATGCACCCACCCCTCATAGGTCTGGATGCTGCTGGGAGTCCTCTGCACCCACCCCTCATATGTCTGGACACTGCTGGTAGTGATATGCACCCACCCCTCATATGTCTGTCCACTGCTTTTAGTAATATGCACCCACCCCTCATAGGTCTGGACGCTGCTGGGAGTCCTCTGCACCCACCCCTCATATGTCTGGATGCTGCTGGTAGTGATATGCACCCACCCCTCATATGTCTGGACACTGCTGGTAGTGATATGCACCCACCCCTCATAGGTCTGGATGCTGCTGGGAGTCCTCTGCACCCACCCCTCATATGTCTGGACGCTGCTGGTAGTGATATGCACCCACCCCTCATATGTCTGGACACTGCTGGTAGTGATATGCACCCACCCCGCATATGTCTGTCCACTGCTGGGAGTCCTCTGCACCCACCCCTCATAGGTCTGTCCACTGCTGGGAGTCCTCTGCACCCACCCCTCATATGTCTGGACGCTGCTGGTAGTGATATGCACCCACCCCACATATGTCTGTGCCCTGATGGGAGTCCTCTGCACCCACCCCTCATATGTCTGGACACTGCTGGTAGTGATATGCACCCACCCCTCATATGTCTGTGCACTGATGGGAGTCCTCTGCACCCACCCCTCATATGTCTGGACACTGCTGGTAGTGATATGCACCCACCCCTCATATGTCTGTCCACTTCTGATAGTGATATGCACCCACCCCTCATAGGTCTGGACGCTGCTGGTAGTGATATGCACCCACCCCGCATATCTCTGTCCACTGCTGGGAGTCCTCTGCACCCACCCCTCATAGGTCTGTCCACTGCTGGGAGTCCTCTGCACCCACCCCTCATATGTCTGGACGCGGCTGGTAGTGATATGCCCCCACCCCACATATGTCTGTCCACTGCTGGGAGTCCTCTGCACCCACCCCGCATATGTCTGGACACTGCTGGTAGTGATATCCACCCACCCCTCATATGTCTGTCCACTGCTGGGAGTCAACTGCACCCACCCATCATATGTCTGGACACTGCTGGTAGTGATATGCACCCACCCCTCATATGTCTGTCCACTGCTGGTAGTGATATGCACCCACCCCTCATAGGTCTGGACGCTGCTGGGAGTCATATGCACCCACCCCTCATATGTCTGGACGCTGCTGGGAGTCCTCTGCACCCATGCCTCATATGTCTGGACGCTGCTGGTAGTGATATGCACCCACCCCGCATATGTCTGGACGCTGCTGGTAGTGATGCACCCACCCCCTCATAGGTCTGGACACTGCTGGGAGTCATATGCACCCACCCACGCACCCCCTTGGGGCTGTACACTGCTGGCCTGGACCTACACACACACCAATATGAAGGTAACATGCTGGGCCAGTCCTCTAGGCCCACATTCCTGGCGTGTGTACGCATCCTATCCCAAATTTACTGCTGACGTAATGGGGTACGTGTGGTATGCACCGTGCCCACGCGTTTATGCGTGGGTACAGTCCGTACCTGAGTTGTCATGGTGCTATAGGGGTACGTGTGGTACGCACCATACCCACACATTCATGCATGGGTACAGTCCGTACCTGAGTTGGCATGGTGCTGTTGGGGTACGTGTGGTACGCACCGTACCCATGCATTCATGCGTGGGTACGGTCCTTACCTGAGTTATCATGGTGCCGTAGGGGTACGTGTGGTATGCCCCGTACCCACGCATTCATGCGTGGGTACGGTCCGTGCCACTGTTATAATGGTGCCGTAGGGGTATTTGTGGTATGCACCGTACACGTTCACTTCCGTTGTTGCAGTATGCAGGGGTTGCTGGACATGCCCCCCAAAGTGACCAGACCCTGGTGGTAATGTATGGCCTCCATATTATAGGTTTGGGTTTGGTTATGAGGTATGTTTCGTGCCCCTCACACCCAGCCTGGCCCCTGGGTGTTGTTCTCACCTTCTGCGGCGTGTGCGTCGGGTGTGGTGCACCAGGTCGTAGGCCAAGACGACTGGGATGACACGTACGATGGGGTTCATGGTGTGTACGTCGCGTACCGGGGCTCTGTTGCGTAGCGGTTCGTGTCGAACTCTGCTTTTCCGGCTGTGTTTGACTCCCGTAGAAAAAGAGCCGTACGGAGTGACGTAGGGACGAATCGTACTTGCTGGGCCAGAAACCGCTGCCTGAATATGTCCAGACGTCGCGTACAAGCTGTTCCAGATCAGAATCGTAGGTATTTTTTCCACGTACGGTCTTTTGTACGATTCATACGGAAATAGGCTTTCTGTACGAATCGTATTTCCTAGGTTGTAGGGACAGTTTACCGGGTGCGAGTCACACGGGGAAAACGCTCCGTACGACGATTCGTAGGGCCTTTTTACAGGATCGGAATCGGCCCCTAATTATTTATTAATTTTAAAGGTATTTAAGTATTTTTAAGTATGTTTTAGTTAATTATATTTATTATTTATTTAATTAATTTTACATTACTTTTAAGACATTTAAAAAAAAATATTTGGACCAACTATATTTTTTACAACGATATTATGGATTCAATATTTTTGTACTTACCTGTTTGTAGATAGGGATTCGATATTTTGGCATTCTATATTTTTTCCTCGATATTTTGGCAAGTCGATATTCTCCTCCTCGGTTATCCATATGACTTACCTCTAAGGTAGGCTGCCGCAAGGTCAGACAGTATGTCCCAATGTTCAGAAAAGCTAACACATGCAGTTAGAGGTTTAGTGAACTATATCAAAGCTTACAGACCTATATGGTCACTTATACATTATTGAATAATATAACTTAATATGTTGGCAGTTCGCCATCTAATAGTACATATTGAAACAAAAGAGGCAAAATGCAGAAAAGTGGTGAAAGGGAAAAGAGTTGCTGGTAAGAGGACAAAGACATTTCTTAAAATTGTATGTTGTCAGATTGAAAAAGTGAGAAAGGGGAAAAAGTCTGTTCTTTGAAGATTATAAAAAGATATGCAATGCAAGGAGAGAGTTTACCCAGAAAACCAAAGTAGTTCAAATTAGAGTTAGAATACTCCGTACTAGAGTAATTCACAATTTATTATAAAGTATGAAGAAGTACAAAAGAAAAGGAGAAACAGTCAGACAAAAGGAACGTTTTGAAAATTTAGTTGACAAGGCCTTTGCTCTCAAGAGGAAGCTCTTTATTTTGATTTTCAACTGAAAGAAGACACTTGACAAAATAGTGTTGTGCATGAAGAGACGAAGCCCAAAAAAATTACTTGCCAATAAAACTAACTTTTGCTAAGTTTTTAGTGGTTAATGGTTGCATACTTCCAGTACTGAGCCTTTCTTTAATGACGAAAGCTACTTGCAAGAGAACACATTAGTGTATGCAGTTGACGAATGAGAACGATGTTATGAGATGAAAAACAGTTGTCCTATTCCAAAAGAGGTGATGGGACCTAGAAATATAAAGTAAGTCATAGCTGAAGAGGTACATGGAAGACATAACCAGGCCCCTATATATAAATGGAACTGTTGCAGTGTTAGTAGTGTTCAGCAGGAATCAATTAATATACTGAGATCTTTCTTACGTCAGTTTGTGTGCAAAAGTATGAAACAGAAGATTGGTATTTTTCAAGGATTAGATCAGTGCAAAGGACCCAAAGGACCTCAAGAACTTCCGGCCCATCTCCCTGCTCCCATTCCCGGTGAAAGTCATAGAGAAGATCATCAACAGACAACTGACCCGCTTCCTTGAAGAGAACAACACCCTGGACTTATCCCAATACGTATTCCGCAACAACCACAGCACCGAAACCGCCCTCATTGCTGCCACCGACGACATCAGGACCCTGCTGGACAATAACGAAACAGCAGCCCTCATCCTCCTAGACCTCTGAGCCGCCTTCGACACCGTCTGCCACCACACCCTACGCTCATGTCTCCACAACACAGGGATTCGCGACAAAGCCCTAGACTGTATCACCTCCTTCCTCACCGACAGAACCCAGAGAGTCCGCCTCCCTCCATTCTGATCCGAAGCCACCAAGATCACCTGCGGCGTACCCTAAGGATCATCCCTCAGCCCGATCCTTTTCAACGTCTACATGACACCGCTCGCCAACATTGTCTGATCGCATGACCTCAACATCGTTTCATACGCCGTTGACACCCAGCTGATCCTCTCCCTCACCAAGGACCCCGCCACCTCCAAAACCAATTTCCACGAAGAAATGAAGGCTGTCGCTGAATGGATGAAGAACAGTCGCCTGAAACTGAACTTGGACAAAATGGAGCTCCTCATCCTCGGCTCCACCCCCTCCGCCTGGGATGACTACTGGTGGCCGGCCTCGCTGGGAGCTGCGCCGACACCCACCAACCACGCATGCAACCTGGGGTTCATCCTGAACTCATCACTGTCAATGACCCAGTAAGTCAACGCCGTCTCCTCCACCTGCTTCAACACCCTCTGCATGGTTTGCAAGATCTACAGATGGATCCCTACCGGAACCAGAAGGACGGTCAACCAAGCCCTCGTCACCAGCTGGCTGGACTACGGCAACGCCCTCTACGCAGGAACCACAGCCAAACTCCATAAAAGACTTCAACGCATACAGAATGCCTTCACAAGCCTCGTCCTCGACATCCTCCACCACAGTCACATAACTGTCCACCTGAGAGACGTGCACTGGCTCCCCGTCAACAAGAGGATCCTCTTCAAGCTCCTCACCCATGCTCACAAGGCAATCCACGATGCCGGACCAACATACCTCAACAAACGTCTCACCTTCTACACTCCCAACTGCCAGCTTCGCTCTGCCGACCTCGCCCTCGCCACCGTTCCACGCATTCACCGAATGACCAACAGCGGAAGATCTTTCTCCCACCTCACCTCCAAGACCTGAAACACCCTTCCCATCCACCTCCAGAGCCAGGACCTGCTGACCTTCAGGAGACTTCTCAAGACCTGGCTGTTCGAACAGTAATAGCTTCCCCCCTTACCGCCTTGAGACCCTCGCGGGTGAGTAGTGCGCTCTACAAATGCGTTATTGATTGATTGATTGATTGATTGATTGATTGATTGATTGATTGATTGAAAGTAAGAAAGTATATTAATTTACAATGATATTCGCTAGCATGTCTTTCAAAGGAAGTGTGCTGAAGCATGTCTCATTACTTTAGAAATTTAGCTGTTCACCACTCTAAAATGCAAAAACTAGTTATGAGTCTTTACTATGTTAATCATCCTGCTCTATGTTTAGGAGAAATGAATAGAGCTCTTTTGCATGGTACAGTATCAGAGGTACAAAAATGTTGTGATGATGTTCAGTTTTGTTTCTTTAGTCCTGAAGAAGAGTGTAGGGAAAATAAGGACTTGGTATCTACAGTAGTACCAGAACAGGTGACAGGTATTACTGTTGATAACTTCCAAGAAGAGATTAGATAGTTTAAGCGTGTTTGCTCAGAGATACCAAACTATTTTTAGATTTGTTGTCGATGCACTCACTACAAAAGTCGAACTCTAAGGTGCCGATTCCAATCCTGTAAAACCCGGGTACGATTCGTCGTACGGAGCGTATTCTCCATACGACTCGTACCCGGGAAATCCACCGTACAATCCAGCAAGTACGATTCATACAGAAATAGCATTTCCGTACGATTCGTACAAAACACCGTACGGCTAAAAAATATCTACGAGTCTGATCCTGGACAGCGCATACGCAACGTGCGTATGGAGTCAGGCAGCGTTTTACGGACCAGCAAGTACGATTCGTCCCTACGTCACTCCGCACAGCTATTGTTTTACGGCAGCCAAAAAAAGCCAGAAAACTGAGTCCGACGTGAAAATGGAGCCCCGGTACGCGACGGACAGCCATGGACCCCATCCTACGTGTCATCCCGGCCCTCCTAGCCTACGACCTGGTGCACAGAACCCGACGCACACGCCGCAGAAGGTGAGAACAACACCCAGGGGCCAAGGGGGGGTGAGGGGCAGGAAACATACCCCCTACCCAAATTAAAACCTACAATATTGAGGACATACATTACCTCCAGGGTCTGGTCACTCGGGGGCGTGTCCACCAATCCCTGCGTCACGCAACAACGGAAGTGGACGTGAACGCGTACCCCTACGGCAACACTACAATAGTGATACGCACCGTACTCACACATCCATAGCGTGTGTACGGTCCGTAGCACTATATTAGTGGTGCCGTAGGGGTACGCGTGGCACAGACCGTACACACGCCCTCAGAGTGTGTGTACGGTCCGTATCACCATTGTAGTGGTGCCGTAGGGGTATGCGTGGTACGGACCGTACACACGCCCTCAGAGCGTGTGTACGGTCCGTATCACTATTGTAGTGGTGCCGTAGGGGTACGCATGGTACGGACCATACACACGCTATCAGAGCATGTGTACGGGCCGTACCACGCGTACTCCTGCGGCACCACTACTATAGTGATACGGACCGCACCCACACATACATAGCGTGGGTACGGGCCGTATCACCATTGGATTTTGTCCGTAGGGGTACGCGTGGTACGGACCGTACACACCCTATGAATGCGGGGGTATGGTCCGTATCACATGTACCCCTACGGCACCAGTACATTTGGGATAAAAGGCATACACACGCCACGAATGTTGGCCTACGGCCTGGTGCAGCATATTACCTTTATATTGGTGTGTGTGTAGGCCCAGGACAGCAGTGTACTGCACCAAGGGGGTGGGTGGGTGGGTGGGGGGCTACATAGGATTCCTAGCAGTGGACAGACATGTGAGGGGTGGGTGCAGAGGACTCCCAGCAGTGGACAGATACATGTGTGTGGGTGCAGAGGACTCCCATCAGTAGACAGAGACATGGGGGTGGGTGCAGAGGACTCCCAGCAGTGAACAGAGACATGGGGGTGGGTGCAGAGGACTCCCAGCAGTGGACAGAGACATAGGGGTGGGTGCAGAGGACTCCCAGCTGTGGACGGAGACATGGGGGTGGGTGCAGAGGACTCCCAGCAGTGGACAGAGACATGGGGGTGGGTGCAGGGGACTCCCAGCAGTGGCCTGCAATATGAGGGGTAGGTGCATATCACTCCCAGCAGTGGACAGACATGTGAGGGGTGGGTGCAGATGACTCCCAGCAGTGGACAGAGGCATGGGGGTGGGTGCATATCAACACCAGCAGTGGACAGAGACATGGGGGTGGGAGCAGAGGACTCTCAGCAGTGGACAGAGACATGGGGGTGGGTGCAGAGGACTCCCAGCAGTGGCCTGCAATATGAGGGGTGGGTGCATATCACTCCCAGCAGTGGACAGACATGTGAAGGGTGGGTGCAGAGGACTCCCAGCAGTGGACAGAGACATGGGGTGGGTGCATATCAACACCAGCAGTGGACAGAGACATGGGGGTGGGAGCAGATGACTCCTAGCAGTGGACAGAGACATGGGGGTGGGTGCATAGGAAACCCAGCAGTGGACAGAGACATGGGGGTGGGTGCAGAGGACTCCCAGCAGTGGCCTGCAAAATGAGGGGTGGGTGCATATCACTCCCAGCAGTGGACAGACATGTGAGGGGTCGGTGCAGAGGACTCCCAGCAGTGGACAGAGACATGGGGGTGGGTGCATATCAACACCAGCAGTGGACAGAGACATTGGGGTGGGTGCAGAGGACTCCCAGCAGTGGCCTGCAATATGAGGGGTGGATGCATATCACTCCCAGCAGTGGACAGACATGTGAGGGGTGGGTGCAGAGGACTCTCAGCAGTGGACAAAGACATGGGGGTGGGTGCATATCAACACCAGCAGTGGACAGAGACATGGGGGTGGGTGCAGAGGACTCCCAGCAGTGGACAGAGACATGGGGGTGGGAGCAGATGACTCCTAGCAGTGGACAGAGACATGGGGGTGGGTGCATAGGAAACCCAGCAGTGGACAGAGACATGGGGGTGGGTGCAGAGGACTCCCAGCAGTGGCCTGCAAAATGAGGGGTGGGTGCATATCACTCCCAGCAGTGGACAGACATGTGAGGGGTGGGTGCAGAGGACTCCCAGCAGTGGACAGAGACATGGGGGTGGGTGCATATCAACACCAGCAGTGGACAGAGACATTGGGGTGGGTGCAGAGGACTCCCAGCAGTGGCCTGCAATATGAGGGGTGGATGCATATCACTCCCAGCAGTGGACAGACATGTGAGGGGTGGGTGCAGAGGACTCTCAGCAGTGGACAAAGACATGGGGGTGGGTGCATATCAACACCAGCAGTGGACAGAGACATGGGGGTGGGTGCAGAGGACTCCCAGCAGTGGACAGAGACATGGGGGTGGGTGCAGAGGATGCCCAGCAGTGGCCTGCAATATGAGGAGTGGGTGCAGTGGACTCCCAGCAGTGGACAGAGACATGGGGGTGGGTGCATATCAACACCAGCAGTGGACAGAGACATGGGGGTGGGTGCAGAGGACTCCCAGCAGTGGACAGACATATATGGGTGGGTGCAGAGGACTCCCAGCAGTGGACAGAGACATGGGGGGTGTACACCATTATCAGATGACTACAACTACATGGGTGTATGTACGCATCACTAACTTTGAACAATGATGATAGTGCCATAACAACACATCACTGACAGCAGTGTCCCACTCCCAGGAGGATGGATGTCACTCCCCCACTGCATGACACACCACATGTGGGTGTGAGGACAAATAACACATGCATACCCACCCCTGGCAGATGCAGCACAATACACACACTGAGATCATGCCACAAGACTGTATAGTCATATCACTGCCTACTAAACTAAGAGAGCCAAAGGGAACACACACTGTCACACACATCCCAGGACTGATAGGAATGTTCAGGTGCTGGGCCAGCCATCAAGATGTTGTCTCTCATTGAAGGACTAGGGTGGAGTTCCCACAGATACAATGCCCGCAATTGAGAGTCATGTGCCCAAATACCCTGCAGAACAAGTACCATATGTGTGCTGGGCCGGGAGTACACACATGCATAGTGCTGAAAATGGAGAATTTCTCCATGAAGGCATTACGACATACTCAATACACAAGTACAGTGACTAGCAAGGATGGCACAGATGATTCAGCCGGAGACATTGCTGAGCAGGCATGGCCATCGTTGAAGGGATCCGTCACCAATAAAGAAAATGTAGACACAGGTCAGCACAACAATTGTGCAACTCTTTGCAGGGAAGATGTCAGGTGCCACAGAGGAAGGAACACTCCTTGGGACAATGTCTCAAAACCAAAATAACACACACTACCAATGATTATTTGCAGAGACCTTGTGATGGTACGCAGATACCATGGTCCACCTCATGACCATCAGACTAGAACATTTGTCAGAACCATAACACATTACCACAACACCAACTCCTGGAGCCTCAGCGCCAACATCAATACCTGAAATGCAATAGTGTTCAAAGTAAAAATAAAATGCTTTATTCAGCATAAAAAACAAATAATGAAATGACACTATATACAAAGGCCAATGGCCAGTTCATAATAGAAGTCCTTGGGGGGACACATGGGCACGCGTCTTCCCTAGCTTGCCTGCACAGTGGAACCCTCAGGTTCGTCGACTGGGGGGGCCAAAGGTGGATGTGAGCATGTCGCTGCACACTGCTGCCAGTGCGTCCAGGGTAAGCCCTGCCTTGGAAGAAACCCCAGGGCCAACGGAGGGGGGGGTGGCCGAGGGATGGGGTGCAGTGCTCTTGCGGGAGGGGGTGGACAGGGGGTGGGACTCCACTACCCAGCCTGGGGACTTCCTCACCCACTAGTGGGGTGGGGTCACAGTGGTGGTGATGGGCAGCTCACCCATGTCGACCTCTTTGGGTGTCAGTTTGGCAGGGGAGCCAAGGGGAGTGCTTTTGGAGGGACTGGGTTGTGAGGCCTGTGGACTCAGACTGTGGCTGCGTGTATTTCTTTTTGCCCCAGACCCAGTGGGTGTGCCTACATCCCCCAGAGTGTGCGTGCCAGGAGGTGTGTGCTTGCCCTTACTTGGTGGTGTTCTACCTGTGTCTGGTGGGGTGCGTGCTTGGGAATGTCTGGGTGTGCATGGGACAGGTATGGGAGAGGGAAGTGTGGATGGGGCTGGGGTAGGGGGGGACGAAGCGCTGCAGGAGACTCACTGCTGCCGTCAGGGAAGAGTCCATGGACCGCAGAAACCTGCATTGTTCAGACATCGCTGCTGACATGCCCTCCATGAACGACACCATCTGTGTCAGCAGTGTGGTGTGGCGATGGAGGACAGTCAGCACTGATGCCTGCCCAACCTGCAACTGTTGCAGTATGTCCACAGACTCTGCACTGAGGGCAGCAGGGGTGACAGGGGCAGGGGGTGCGGTGCCTGTCCCGAAGGAGACATGGTGGTGCCCTGCACGGACAGAAGGGACCGGAGCAACTGGGAGGGCGGTGATGGGAATGGAGGAGGCGGGGACAGATGTTGGGCTGCTGCCAGGTGTTGTAGCAGGCTCCGCCCCCTCGATGAGGTCAGCCTCGGACCCGTCTGCGTCGTAGTTGGAATCGCCACCAGACAGGTCCTCCGACTGACTCCCCTCGCCCTTCGTGCCACTGGCTCCCGCAAACTTGCCAGCACTGGTGGCACTGGTGCTGGGTCCCTCATCCAGGTCCGTGCAGGTGTCTCCCTCGGTTTCCAATGATGATGCTGTGGGCAAGGTGAAGATACAGAAAAACATCAGTCACCTGTATACATCTGACACATGAGTACAAAACCAATAGGTCACAGTGCATATTAGGCAATGCATCATGAGTAACAGCTAGATTGCTCCGCACATATGTAAACCCTGTACTCCCCAGTTGGTAGACCCACCATGCCACTTGGACACAAGGAAAAATAGGACACACCAGCCCAAAACCTGAATGAGAAATACACTGAGGAGCTAGTGTCTGGGAACAGGTGAGCACAGCAATACAATGAAGTCATGCCACCTCTTGTTTACCCTGAAAGAAACAGTAGTGGTGCACCCAAGGCAAAGTAACACACCTCAATACCAAAGGTGTCCCCACACTCAGAGACCTGTAAGTACTTTTGAACACAAAACGAAAAAATGTTGGCCCCTTGGGAATCACAATACTTTACACAATCAACATGGTCAGTATGTGGGAATGTGCCTGTTGGACCCGGCCTCGTAGAATGGCCCTCCGTGCCCCCGCACCACCGAAACCTGGTACCTACAGCCCAAGCACACGGCCCAGCCGAACCTCCCCACCAAGACACGCGCACCGACCCGGACATTTCCGTCCCTGGCCTCTCTCCTTTCGGCCACCCCGGGCCCGCGTGCCCACTGCATGCACCAAGATGGCCGCCCGGCCCCAGCGCGACCCGGGCCTAGAGGCGCCTCTCCGGCTGGAGGACATCACGCTTCCAGGGGATGAGAGAGGGAGGAGCAGTTTCTATCGCACCTCTGAACTCCCCCGGGACGATGGGTTTCGATCGGCCCTCCGGCCTCCCTGAGGGCTGGCTCCATGCCTGCTGGGTGTCTGGGACTCCTCCCGACCCGGCCCTGAAAGGATCAAAAGACAATAGCAGGAAATCCCGACAAGCGACCCCCAGGTGACAAGACCCCTGCCTGCACAGACTCCGGACATCAAAGAGGGGTCGACCTATAACAAGGGGTGCTCTGGGTCTGTCCGGCAGATTCGACGCTGGACCAACGAGAGCCTGCCGACGTGGTCGCGGCTCCCCGAAGATCGTAATACCTCCGAACTTGTACCTGAGCCCTGCTGAGTGACTCGCGGCTCCCTGAAGATCGTAATACCTCCGAACTTGTACCTGAGCCCTGCTGAGTGACTCGCGGCTCCCTGAAGATCGTAAGACCTCCGAACTTGTACCTGAGCCCTGCTGAGTGACTCGCGGCTCCCTGAAGATCGTAATACCTCCGAACTTGTACCTGAGCCCTGCTGAGTGACTCGCGGCTCCCTGAAGATCGTAAGACCTCCGAACTTGTACCTGAGCCCCGCTGAGTGACTCGCGGCTCCAACCGACTCTCACGGTCCCGCCGGACCCCGACTACAACATCGTATCCCCCAGCTCGAGGATTGTGAGCTGTGCGCCGGATACGTCCCTGCTTGAACCTTTACCAGAGACTGTCCCGCTACCCCCTACCCCTTCCGAGACTCTTGAGCCCGTGCTCACCTTGTACATATTTGCAGTGATAACCTACTTGATAAAGATTGTTTTCTCAGAATACCCGGTGTGGTCACTCTGTGTCGTGTGGTGCCAGAAGTACGATCCTAGATACGAGATTCCTCCCCCTGGGGAGTCTCCCGCCAGTGCCCGGCTACGATACTTGAGGGTGGGTCTCAGGGTAGTCAGGACCCCTTCCAGACTCCTCTGAGGTCGCCGTCTAACATTGGTGGCAAGCGACGGGATTCGGGCCCATCACCTAGAGATCGTACCGTGAACAACGGAAGCACTACCGACAAAGATGGCAGAAGGAAGCGCCGTGAGCCCCGCAGAAACCAGCGCCAACAGGGTGTTCCAGGTGGAGCAGCTAGAAGAATACACACACAAGGAGCTAAAGCAATTTTGCAAAGAACTTAAAATCGCTACCACTGGTCTCAACACTAAAGAGGATTTGCAGAAAGCACTGAAAACTTGGGTGGAGACCGGGGCCTCCCGCCCGGAAGGCACGGGGGAGCGCCCCGACGAAGCCGAACCCCCCCAAGGCGAAAGCAGCAGCAATCAGGTGCGAGGCTTTGTGCCAGACGGGGGCCTATCCCCGGAAGAGCTCGCGGACAGAGAGAGAAGCCGCAATCATGAACTCGAGTTGGCCAAACTCAAAATCGAGGGCGAGTTGAAGTTAGCGGAAAAAAAGCTAGCAGTGGAGCAAATGCGTGTACAAGGCGAACTAGAAGAAAAGAAGCTCCAACGGGAGCACGAAGGAAGGAAGCTCCAACTAGAGCACGAGCGCAGCTTGAAAGAAATCGAGCTCAAGGCCAGAAGCGAGGAAGGAAGGCCCCCGGGAAACCGAGAGACGGCCTCCCCAGCGGAACAGAAGGTCCACATCCCCAAGGATGTGGTCAAGGAATATTATAAAAACGATGACATTCAGCAATGGTTCAGGGCCTACGAGGGCGCCATGACCTCCCATCGGATCCCGCAGAAGGACTGGGGGGCGGGGTTGTGGGGGCGGTTTCTGAGCGAAGGAAGGGACACCCTGCTCGACCTACCCCTCTCCCTGCAGACCTCCTACAGCCACATGAAAGAGGCTCTACTCACAAGGTACGGCCTCACCCCAGAAATGTACCGTCAGCGATTCCGGGACTGCAGGAAGATCCCGGGCACCACCTGGGTGGAGTATGTAAACTTTTTCAGTCGGGCCTTCGATGGGTGGATCAAGGGCAGCAAAGTCACCACCCTTGCCGAACTCACTGACCTCATGTTGTGGGAACATCTGGCTGCGAACTGCTTCATAGAACTACGTCAGCATCTGCTTGACAGCAAGCTCACAGATCCCCGGAAGCTGGCTGTGGAGGCCGACCGTTGGACCAACACCCGGGTCTCCCGGGGCATGGTAGGAGAGTACCCCCGAGCCGGTCAGGGACCACCCCGCCAGAGAGGGGGAGGGAACCAGGGAGGGCCGAGAGAGTCCCAGCCTAGCCCCCCGAAGACACAACCTCCACCTTTCCCGGCGCCCCCCCCACCGGTGACAGGGCCCCCTGGGAGACGGGGACACCGGGTGACCGTCACATGTTTCCGTTGCCAGAAACCCGGGCACTACGCCAATGACCCAGAGTGCCCCATGGCCACCCAAGTCTCCCCTACCACCCCTGCAAGGCAGATAGCCAACGTAGCTCTAGGGGAGGAGGTTGAGGAAGCCGAGGAGTGGGAACCAGCCGCAATGGCCCTAGTATCCCTGGGAGATAGAGAGATGATCCCTGGTAGCCTCCTTCCCTCCAACACACAGAAATACGGGCAGCTCGTCAAGATCAATGGCCACCAGGTAGAGGCCCTGCGGGACACCGGGGCCAGTATCACCGGTGTCCTCAGGCACCTAGTCCCCGAGGAGCAGATCCTCCCCAACGTCTTTTGCCCTGTAATATCCGCAGACAATAGAGAAAGTATGTGTCAGGTAGCCCTGGTGCCGTTTGAGTGGGGAGGGGTGACAGGTAAACTCAAGGTGGCCGTAAGAACCTCCCAGCCGGTCGACTGCCTCTTAGGGAACGACCTAGAGAGTTCTCCCTGGAAGCACGTCGAGCGCAAGGCCCACCTAGGAATGATGGGACTCCCCGAGTGGGTGTGCGCCACCACCCGATCTATGTCAGCCCGGCTCACTCCCCGGAGAGAAGTCGAGAACGCCCCGATCGAAGAGACCAGTACAGTCCCCGCCAAGGGTCCTCCCGTCCCCCCATCAGAAGGGTCCGTCGCCCGCGACGAACCCACACCATCCGACCCCGCCCCGGTCCCCAAGTTGGGAGATCTGCCCGAGTTGGCCCCTTGGCACCACGAGGGCGGGCCCACTCGGGAAGAGTTTTGCCGGGAGCAAGCCACTTGTCCTTCCCTGGTCGGACTGCGGCGCCAGGCCGAGGGCCAAGCCGCAGGTGACCAGACCGGGACACACCGCATCTATTGGGAAAATAGCCTCTTGTACAGTGAGCAGAAGTCGGTGGAGCTGGGATCCGGACGGGTACTGGTGGTACCCCTCCGCTTCCGAGATTTCCTCCTGGGCTTAGCCCACGACGTCCCCCTCGCCGGCCACCTGGGTCAGGACAAGACCTACAGCCGACTCGTGACCCATTTTTACTGGCCTAGAATGAGAGCAGCGGTAGAAGCCCACTGCAAGTCCTGCCCCACGTGCCAGGCTAGTGGGAAGAGTGGGGGGAAGTGCAAGGCTCCCCTCCAACCCTTCCCGGTCGTCAGTACCCCGTTTGAACGAGTCGGAATCGACATCGTGGGACCACTGGACCCCCCCACCTCCCAAGGCCACCGTTTCATCTTGGTCCTCGTGGATCATGCCACCCGCTATCCTGAGGCTATTCCCCTACGCACCATTACGGCCCCCGTGGTGGGCCGGGCCCTGATGGGGATCTTTTCCAGGGTGGGTTTTCCCCGCGAGGTCGTGAGCGATCGCGGCACTAATTTTATCTCGAGGTATATGACGTCCCTGTGGCAACAATGTGGGGTGTCCTATAAGTTCACCACCCCGTACCATCCCCAAGGGAACGGCCTAGTAGAAAGGTTTAATAGGACTTTGAAAGGGATGATCGCTGGCCTAGAAGAGCCCCTCCGGCGTAAGTGGGACGTCCTGCTCCCCTGCCTCTTGTTCGCTTACCGGGAGGTCCCCCAGAAGTCCTTAGGGTTCAGCCCGTTTGAATTACTCTATGGACACCCCGTCCGAGGTCCCCTCAGTTTGGTTAAGGAAGGGTGGGAGGCAGCGCCCCAGACCACCCCCCGAGATGTGTTCCAATATGTCCTGGCCCTCCGCAACCAGACCAGGAAGTTCCGAGAACTGGCCGAGGCCAACCTGGAGGCAAGTCAAGAGGAGATGAAGCGCTGGTACGACCAGAATGCCACTCTGGTCGAGTTCCAGCCGGGTCAGCAGGTGTGGGTCATGGCCCCCGTGAAGCCTGGCGCCCTCCAGGACCGATGGACTGGGCCCTACAAAGTGGTTGAGCGGAAGAGTGAAGTCACATACTTGGTGGACGTCCAGTCACCTCGGGATCCCCTCCGGGTCCTGCACGTGAACCGCCTCAAGCCCCACTTCCAGCGGACAGAACTGAGCCTCCTGCTGGCCACCGATGACGGGGCCGAAGATGAGTCGGATCCCCTCCCGGACCTCCTGTGTGTCAAGGAACAGGATGGCTCCGTGGAAGGAGTGAACCTCTCCCCAGCCCTCACTGCCCAGCAACAAACGGACTGCCGCCAGCTCCTAAGACAATTTTCCGACCTCTTCTCCCTGACCCCCCGGGTCACCAACTGGTGTGTTCATGACGTGGACACCGGGGACAGCCCGCCGGTGAGACACCGAGCCTACCGGGTTCCTGACCGGGTCCGGTCCTGCATTCAAGCGGAAGTCTCGAAGATGTTGACCCTGGGGGTGATCGAGCCCTCTGACAGTCCCTGGGCCAGCCCCGTGGTCCTGGTCCCGAAGGCAGCGGCCCCCGGTGTCGCCCCCGAGCTCCGATTCTGCGTGGACTACCGGGGGCTCAATGACGTTACCCGAGCCGATGCCCACCCCATTCCACGAGCCGACGAACTCATTGACCGGCTAGGGGCAGCCCGGTTCCTCAGCACATTCGACCTCACCTGCGGATACTGGCAGATTGCGCTCACCGAAGGGGCCAAGGAGCAGTCCGCTTTCTCCACCCCCGATGGGCACTACCGCTTCCGCGTAATGCCCTTCGGGATGAAAAATGCCCCGGCCACTTTCCAGCGACTGGTAAATAGGGTCCTGGCCGGGCTAGAACAGTTCAGCGCGGCATATCTGGACGACATCGCTGTCTTCAGTTCAGAGTGGAGTGAGCACCTCCAGCACCTCCGGAGGGTGCTAACCGCCCTGCGCCAGGCAGGCCTCACAGTAAAAGCCAGCAAGTGCCAGATCGGGCAAGGATCCGTGGTCTACTTGGGGCACCAGGTCGGGAGTGGCCAGGTCGCCCCTCTACAGCCCAAGATCGACGCCATTCTGGCCTGGGAACCACCCATCACCCAGACGGAGGTCCGAGCCTTTCTGGGACTCACGGGCTACTACCGAAGATTCATTCGGGGGTATGGCAGCCTTGTCGGCCCTCTCACAGAACTCACGTCTAAGAAACAGCCGAAGAAAGTGCAGTGGACGGCTGCCTGCCAGGAAGCTTTCGATGCCCTAAAAAAGGCCATGTGTACTGCCCCCGTCCTCCAGGCTCCCGACTACGCCAAGGAGTTCATCGTCCAGACCGATGCCTCCGAGCATGGCATTGGGGCCGTCCTGTCCCAAGTAAATGACCAAGGCCTAGACCAGCCCGTCGCCTTCCTCAGTCGGCGGCTGTTGCCCCGAGAACAGAGATGGAGCACCATAGAGCGCGAATGAATCAAAGGTTGGTCGCACTCTGCTCGTCACACCAGCAAGTTGCCCCACGGAACTGTGGTAAATGTAGTGGCGACGGCGAGTACGCCTATGCCACGATGTATGTAGAAAAGTATGTGTTGCATTAGCCATCCCAGGACACGTGTTTCGAGATAGTTGCCTCTCGTCAGCAGGGAGCAGGTCAGTGTAAAGGGGTGCCGCGTGGACTGCCAAAATGTCATTAAAACAGGTGAAGTACCTCTCATGGCGCGCAGGTGCAGGTCCAAGGCTCGTCAGCCCGTTGGCTCAAGGGAGCCGTAATGAATGAATCAAAGGTTGGTCGCACTCTGCTCGTCACACCAGCAAGTTGCCCCACGGAACTGTGGTAAATGTAGTGGCGACGGCGAGTACGCCTATGCCACGATGTATGTAGAAAAGTATGTGTTGCATTAGCCATCCCAGGACACGTGTTTCGAGGTAGTTGCCTCTCGTCAGCAGGGAGCAGGTCAGTGTAAAGGGGTGCCGCGTGGACTGCCAAAATGTAATTAAAACAGGTGAAGTACCTCTCATGGCGCGCAGGTGCAGGTCCAAGGCTCGTCAGCCCGTTGGCTCAAGGGAGCCGTAATGAATGAATCAAAGGTTGGTCGCACTCTGCTCGTCACACCAGCAAGTTGCCCCACGGAACTGTGGTAAATGTAGTGGCGACGGCGAGTACGCCTATGCCACGATGTATGTAGAAAAGTATGTGTTGCATTAGCCATCCCAGGACACGTGTTTCGAGGTAGTTGCCTCTCGTCAGCAGGGAGCAGGTCAGTGTAAAGGGGTGCCGCGTGGACTGCCAAAATGTAATTAAAACAGGTGAAGTACCTCTCATGGCGCGCAGGTGCAGGTCCAAGGCTCGTCAGCCCGTTGGCTCAAGGGAGCCGTAATGAATGAATCAAAGGTTGGTCGCACTCTGCTCGTCACACCAGCAAGTTGCCCCACGGAACTGTGGTAAATGTAGTGGCGACGGCGAGTACGCCTATGCCACGATGTATGTAGAAAAGTATGTGTTGCATTAGCCATCCCAGGACACGTGTTTCGAGGTAGTTGCCTCTCGTCAGCAGGGAGCAGGTCAGTGTAAAGGGGTGCCGCGTAGACTGCCAAAATGTAATTAAAACAGGTGAAGTACCTCTCATGGCGCGCAGGTGCAGGTCCAAGGCTCGTCAGCCCGTTGGCTCAAGGGAGCCGTAATGAATGAATCAAAGGTTGGTCGCACTCTGCTCGTCACACCAGCAAGTTGCCCCACGGAACTGTGGTAAATGTAGTGGCGACGGCGAGTACGCCTATGCCACGATGTATGTAGAAAAGTATGTGTTGCATTAGCCATCCCAGGACACGTGTTTCGAGGTAGTTGCCTCTCGTCAGCAGGGAGCAGGTCAGTGTAAAGGGGTGCCGCGTGGACTGCCAAAATGTAATTAAAACAGGTGAAGTACCTCTCATGGCGCGCAGGTGCAGGTCCAAGGCTCGTCAGCCCGTTGGCTCAAGGGAGCCGTAATAAATGAATCAAAGGTTGGTCGCACTCTGCTCGTCACACCAGCAAGTTGCCCCACGGAACTGTGGTAAATGTAGTGGTGACGGCGAGTACGCCTATGCCACGATGTATGTAGAAAAGTATGTGTTGCATTAGCCATCCCAGGACACGTGTTTTGAGGTAGTTGCCTCTCGTCAGCAGGGAGCAGGTCAGTGTAAAGGGGTGCCGCGTGGACTGCCAAAATGTAATTAAAACAGGTGAAGTACCTCTCATGGCGCGCAGGTGCAGGTCCAAGGCTCGTCAGCCCGTTGGCTCAAGGGAGCCGTAATGAATGAATCAAAGGTTGGTCGCACTCTGCTCGTCACACCAGCAAGTTGCCCCACGGAACTGTGGTAAATGTAGTGGCGACGGCGAGTACGTCTATGCCACGATGTATGTAGAAAAGTATGTGTTGCATTAGCCATCCCAGGACACGTGTTTCGAGGTAGTTGCCTCTCGTCAGCAGGGAGCAGGTCAGTGTAAAGGGGTGCCGCGTGGACTGCCAAAATGTAATTAAAACAGGTGAAGTACCTCTCATGGCGCGCAGGTGCAGGTCCAAGGCTCGTCAGCCCGTTGGCTCAAGGGAGCCGTAATGAATGAATCAAAGGTTGGTCGCACTCTGCTCGTCACACCAGCAAGTTGCCCCACGGAACTGTGGTAAATGTAGTGGCGACGGCGAGTACGCCTATGCCACGATGTATGTAGAAAAGTATGTGTTGCATTAGCCATCCCAGGACACGTGTTTCGAGGTAGTTGCCTCTCGTCAGCAGGGAGCAGGTCAGTGTAAAGGGGTGCCGCGTGGACTGCCAAAATGTAATTAAAACAGGTGAAGTACCTCTCATGGCGCGCAGGTGCAGGTCCAAGGCTCGTCAGCCCGTTGGCTCAAGGGAGCCGTAATGAATGAATCAAAGGTTGGTCGCACTCTGCTCGTCACACCAGCAAGTTGCCCCACGGAACTGTGGGAAATGTAGTGGCGACGGCGAGTACGCCTATGCCACGATGTATGTAGAAAAGTATGTGTTGCATTAGCCATCCCAGGACACGTGTTTCGAGGTAGTTGCCTCTCATCAGCAGGGAGCAGGTCAGTGTAAAGGGGTGCCGCGTGGACTGCCAAAATGTAATTAAAACAGGTGAAGTACCTCTCATGGCGCGCAGGTGCAGGTCCAAGGCTCGTCAGCCCGTTGGCTCAAGGGAGCCGTAATGAATGAATCAAAGGTTGGTCGCACTCTGCTCGTCACACCAGCAAGTTGCCCCACGGAACTGTGGTAAATGTAGTGGCGACGGCGAGTACGCCTATGCCACGATGTATGTAGAAAAGTATGTGTTGCATTAGCCATCCCAGGACACGTGTTTCGAGGTAGTTGCCTCTCGTCAGCAGGGAGCAGGTCAGTGTAAAGGGGTGCCGCGTGGACTGCCAAAATGTAATTAAAACAGGTGAAGTACCTCTCATGGCGCGCCGGTGCAGGTCCAAGGCTCGTCAGCCCGTTGGCTCAAGGGAGCCGTAATGAATGAATCAAAGGTTGGTCGCACTCTGCTCGTCACACCAGCAAGTTGCCCCACGGAACTGTGGTAAATGTAGTGGCGACGGCGAGTACGCCTATGCCACGATGTATGTAGAAAAGTATGTGTTGCATTAGCCATCCCAGGACACGTGTTTCGAGGTAGTTGCCTCTCGTCAGCAGGGAGCAGGTCAGTGTAAAGGGGTGCCGCGTGGACTGCCAAAATGTAATTAAAACAGGTGAAGTACCTCTCATGGTGCGCAGGTGCAGGTCCAAGGCTCGTCAGCCCGTTGGCTCAAGGGAGCCGTAATGAAAGAATCAAAGGTTGGTCGCACTCTGCTCGTCACACCAGCAAGTTGCCCCACGGAACTGTGGTAAATGTAGTGGCGACGGCGAGTACGCCTATGCCACGATGTATGTAGAAAAGTATGTGTTGCATTAGCCATCCCAGGACACGTGTTTCGAGGTAGTTGCCTCTCGTCAGCAGGGAGCAGGTCAGTGTAAAGGGGTGCCGCGTGGACTGCCAAAATGTAATTAAAACAGGTGAAGTACCTCTCATGGCGCGCAGGTGCAGGTCCAAGGCTCGTCAGCCCGTTGGCTCAAGGGAGCCGTAATGAATGAATCAAAGGTTGGTCGCACTCTGCTCGTCACACCAGCAAGTTGCCCCACGGAACTGTGGTAAATGTAGTGGCGACGGCGAGTACGCCTATGCCACGATGTATGTAGAAAAGTATGTGTTGCATTAGCCATCCCAGGACACGTGTTTCGAGGTAGTTGCCTCTCGTCAGCAGGGAGCAGGTCAGTGTAAAGGGGTGCCGCGTGGACTGCCAAAATGTAATTAAAACAGGTGAAGTACCTCTCATGGCGCGCATGTGCAGGTCCAAGGCTCGTCAGCCCGTTGGCTCAAGGGAGCCGTAATGAATGAATCAAAGGTTGGTCGCACTCTGCTCGTCACACCAGCAAGTTGCCCCACGGAACTGTGGTAAATGTAGTGGCGACGGCGAGTACGCCTATGCCACGATGTATGTAGAAAAGTATGTGTTGCATTAGCCATCCCAGGACACGTGTTTAGAGGTAGTTGCCTCTCGTCAGCTACGAGAGGTATTTACCTGTTATTGATTTTAGCAGCTAACACAGCAACCCCATACACTTTCCTACTCCCTGCTGACGAGAGGCAACTACCTCGAAACACGTGTCCAGGGATGGCACACGCCACGCATACTCGCACTCATGACTCGGGCATAGGCGTACCCGCCGACGCTGACCTCAGGGACCACTTTTCATTGGGGGAACACGCTTGGTAGGTGTAGCAGTGTGCGACCAATTAGCTTTAACTTTATATTCAGGCTCCCTTGAGCCGGTGGAGTCGACGGACTCATGGTTACGCACCTGCGCGCTACGAGAGGTATTTACCTGTTATTGATTTTAGCAGCTTACACAGCAACCCCATACACTTTCCTACTCCCTGCTGACGAGAGGCAACTACCTCGAAACACGTGTCCAGGGATGGCACACGCCACGCATACTCGCACTCATGACTCGGGCATAGGCGTACCCGCCGACGCTGACCTCAGGGACCACTTTTCATTGGGGGAACACGCTTGGTAGGTGTAGCAGTGTGCGACCAATTAGCTTTAACTTTATATTCAGGCTCCCTTGAGCCGGTGGAGTCGACGGACTCATGGTTACGCACCTGCGCGCTACGAGAGGTATTTACCTGTTATTGATTTTAGCAGCTTACACAGCAACGCCATACACTTTCCTACTCCCTGCTGACGAGAGGCAACTACCTCGAAACACGTGTCCAGGGATGGCACACGCCACGCATACTCGCACTCATGACTCGGGCATAGGCGTACCCGCCGACGCTGACCTCAGGGACCACTTTTCATTGGGGGAACACGCTTGGTAGGTGTAGCAGTGTGCAACCAATTAGCTTTAACTTTATATTCAGGCTCCCTTGAGCCGGTGGAGTCGACGGACTCATGGTTACGCACCTGCGCGCTACGAGAGGTATTTACCTGTTATTGATTTTAGCAGCTTACACAGCAACCCCATACACTTTCCTACTCCCTGCTGACGAGAGGCAACTACCTCGAAACACGTGTCCAGGGATGGCACACGCCACGCATGCTCGCACTCATGACTCAGGCATAGGCGTACCCGCCGACGCTGACCTCAGGGACCACTTTTCATTGGGGGAACACGCTTGGTAGGTGTAGCAGTGTGCGACCAATTAGCTTTAACTTTATATTCAGGCTCCCTTGAGCCGGTGGAGTCGACGGACTCATGGTTACGCACCCGCGCGCTACAAGAGGTATTTACCTGTTATTGATTTTAGCAGCTTACACAGCAACCCCATACACTTTCCTACTCCCTGCTGACGAGAGGCAACTACCTCGAAACACGTGTCCAGGGATGGCACACGCCACGCATACTCGCACTCATGACTCGGGCATATGCGTACCCGCCGACGCTGACCTCAGGGACCACTTTTCATTGGGGGAACACGCTTGGTAGGTGTAGCAGTGTGCGACCAATTAGCTTTAACTTTATATTCAGGCTCCCTTGAGCCGGTGGAGTCGACGGACTCATGGTTACGCACCTGCGCGCTACGAGAGGTATTTACCTGTTATTGATTTTAGCAGCTTACACAGCAACCCCATACACTTTCCTACTCCCTGCTGACGAGAGGCAACTACCTCGAAACACGTGTCCAGGGATGGCACACGCCACGCATACTCGCACTCATGACTCGGGCATAGGCGTACCCGCCGACGCTGACCTCAGGGACCACTTTTCATTGGGGGAACACGCTTGGTAGGTGTAGCAGTGTGCGACCAATTAGCTTTAACTTTATATTCAGGCTCCCTTGAGCCGGTGGAGTCGACGGACTCATGGTTACGCACCTGCGCGCTACGAGAGGTATTTACCTGTTATTGATTTTAGCAGCTTACACAGCAACCCCATACACTTTCCTACTCCCTGCTGACGAGAGGCAACTACCTCGAAACACGTGTCCAGGGATGGCACACGCCACGCATACTCGCACTCATGACTCGGGCATAGACATACCCGCCGACGCTGACCTCAGGGACCACTTTTCATTGGGGGAACACGCTTGGTAGGTGTAGCAGTGTGCGACCAATTAGCTTTAACTTTATATTCAGGCTCCCTTGAGCCGGTGGAGTCGACGGACTCATGGTTACGCACCTGCGCGCTACGAGAGGTATTTACCTGTTATTGATTTTAGCAGCTTACACAGCAACCCCATACACTTTCCTACTCCCTGCTGACGAGAGGCAACTACCTCGAAACACGTGTCCAGGGATGGCACACGCCACGCATACTCGCACTCATGACTCGGGCATAGGCGTACCCGCCGACGCTGACCTCAGGGACCACTTTTCATTGGGGGAACACGCTTGGTAGGTGCGGCAGTGTGCGACCAATTAGCTTTAACTTTATATTCAGGCTCCCTTGAGCCGGTGGAGTCGACGGACTCATGGTTACGCACCTGCGCGCTACGAGAGGTATTTACCTGTTATTGATTTTAGCAGCTTACACAGCAACCCCATACACTTTCCTACTCCCTGCTGACGAGAGGCAACTACCTCGAAACACGTGTCCAGGGATGGCACACGCCACGCATACTCGCACTCATGACTCGGGCATAGGCGTACCCGCCGACGCTGACCTCAGGGACCACTTTTCATTGGGGGAACACGCTTGGTAGGTGTAGCAGTGTGCGACCAATTAGCTTTAACTTTATATTCAGGCTCCCTTGAGCCGGTGGAGTCGACGGACTCATGGTTACGCACCTGCGCGCTACGAGAGGTATTTACTTGTTATTGATTTTAGCAGCTTACACAGCAACCCCATACACTTTCCTACTCCCTGCTGACGAGAGGCAACTACCTCGAAACACGTGTCCAGGGATGGCACACGCCACGCATACTCGCACTCATGACTCGGGCATAGGCGTACCCGCCGACGCTGACCTCAGGGACCACTTTTCATTGGGGGAACACGCTTGGTAGGTGTAGCAGTGTGCGACCAATTAGCTTTAACTTTATATTCAGGCTCCCTTGAGCCGGTGGAGTCGACGGACTCATGGTTACGCACCTGCGCGCTACGAGAGGTATTTACCTGTTATTGATTTTAGCAGCTTACACAGCAACCCCATACACTTTCCTACTCCCTGCTGACGAGAGGCAACTACCTCGAAACACGTGTCCAGGGATGGCACACGCCACGCATACTCGCACTCATGACTCGGGCATAGGCATACCCGCCGACGCTGACCTCAGGGACCACTTTTCATTGGGGGAACACGCTTGGTAGGTGTAGCAGTGTGCGACCAATTAGCTTTAACTTTATATTCAGGCTCCCTTGAGCCGGTGGAGTCGACGGACTCATGGTTACGCACCTGCGCGCTACGAGAGGTATTTACCTGTTATTGATTTTAGCAGCTTACACAGCAACCCCATACACTTTCCTACTCCCTGCTGACGAGAGGCAACTACCTCGAAACACGTGTCCAGGGAGGGCACACGCCACGCATACTCGCACTCATGACTCGGGCATAGGCGTACCCGCCGACGCTGACCTCAGGGACCACTTTTCATTGGGGGAACACGCTTGGTAGGTGTAGCAGTGTGCGACCAATTAGCTTTAACTTTATATTCAGGCTCCCTTGAGCCGGTGGAGTCGACGGACTCATGGTTACGCACCTGCGCGCTACGAGAGGTATTTACCTGTTATTGATTTTAGCAGCTTACACAGCAACCCCATACACTTTCCTACTCCCTGCTGACGAGAGGCAACTACCTCGAAACACGTGTCCAGGGATGGCACACGCCACGCATTCTCGCACTCATGACTCGGGCATAGGCGTACCCGCCGACGCTGACCTCAGGGACCACTTTTCATTGGGGGAACACGCTTGGTAGGTGTAGCAGTGTGCGACCAATTAGCTTTAACTTTATATTCAGGCTCCCTTGAGCCGGTGGAGTCGACGGACTCATGGTTACGCACCTGCGCGCTACGAGAGGTATTTACCTGTTATTGATTTTAGCAGCTTACACAGCAACCCCATACACTTTCCTACTCCCTGCTGACGAGAGGCAACTACCTCGAAACACGTGTCCAGGGATGGCACACGCCACACATACTCGCACTCATGACTCGGGCATAGGCGTACCCGCCGACACTGACCTCAGGGACCACTTTTCATTGGGGGAACACGCTTGGTAGGTGTAGCAGTGTGCGACCAATTAGCTTTAACTTTATATTCAGGCTCCCTTGAGCCGGTGGAGTCGACGGACTCATGGTTACGCACCTGCGCGCTACGAGAGGTATTTACCTGTTTTTGATTTTAGCAGCTTACACAGCAACCCCATACACTTTCCTACTCCCTGCTGACGAGAGGCAACTACCTCGAAACACGTGTCCAGGGATGGCACACGCATACTCGCACTCATGACTCGGGCATAGGCGTACCCGCCGACGCTGACCTCAGGGACCACTTTTCATTGGGGGAACACGCTTGGTAGGTGTAGCAGTGTGCGACCAATTAGCTTTAACTTTATATTCAGGCTCCCTTGAGCCGGTGGAGTCGACGGACTCATGGTTACGCACCTGCGCGCTACGAGAGGTATTTACCTGTTATTGATTTTAGCAGCTTACACAGCAACCCCATACACTTTCCTACTCCCTGCTGACGAGAGGCAACTACCTCGAAACACGTGTCCAGGGATGGCACACGCCACGCATACTCGCACTCATGACTCGGGCATAGGCGTACCCGCCGACGCTGACCTCAGGGACCACTTTTCATTGGGGGAACACGCTTGGTAGGTGTAGCAGTGTGCGACCAATTAGCTTTAACTTTATATTCAGGCTCCCTTGAGCCGGTGGAGTCGACGGACTCATGGTTACGCACCTGCGCGCTACGAGAGGTATTTACCTGTTATTGATTTTAGCAGCTTACACAGCAACCCCATACACTTTCCTACTCCCTGCTGACGAGAGGCAACTACCTCGAAACACGTGTCCAGGGATGGCACACGCCACGCATACTCGCACTCATGACTCGGGCATAGGCGTACCCGCCGACGCTGACCTCAGGGACCACTTTTCATTGGGGGAACACGCTTGGTAGGTGTAGCAGTGTGCGACCAATTAGCTTTAACTTTATATTCAGGCTCCCTTGAGCCGGTGGAGTCGACGGACTCATGGTTACGCACCTGCGCGCTACAGAGGTATTTACCTGTTATTGATTTTAGCAGCTTACACAGCAACCCCATACACTTTCCTACTCCCTGCTGACGAGAGGCAACTACCTCGAAACACGTGTCCAGGGATGGCACACGCCACGCATACTCGCACTCATGACTCGGGCATAGGCGTACCCGCCGACGCTGACCTCAGGGACCACTTTTCATTGGGGGAACACGCTTGGTAGGTGTAGCAGTGTGCGACCAATTAGCTTTAACTTTATATTCAGGCTCCCTTGAGCCGGTGGAGTCGACGGACTCATGGTTACGCACCTGCGCGCTACGAGAGGTATTTACCTGTTATTGATTTTAGCAGCTTACACAGCAACCCCATACACTTTCCTACTCCCTGCTGACGAGAGGCAACTACCTCGAAACACGTGTCCAGGGATGGCACACGCCACGCATACTCGCACTCATGACTCGGGCATAGGCGTACCCGCCGACGCTGACCTCAGGGACCACTTTTCATTGGGGGAACACGCTTGGTAGGTGTAGCAGTGTGCGACCAATTAGCTTTAACTTTATATTCAGGCTCCCTTGAGCCGGTGGAGTCGACGGACTCATGGTTACGCACCTGCGCGCTACGAGAGGTATTTACCTGTTATTGATTTTAGCAGCTTACACAGCAACCCCATACACTTTCCTACTCCCTGCTGACGAGAGGCAACTACCTCGAAACACGTGTCCAGGGATGGCACACGCCACGCATACTCGCACTCATGACTCGGGCATAGGCGTACCCGCCGACGCTGACCTCAGGGACCACTTTTCATTGGGGGAACACGCTTGGTAGGTGTAGCAGTGTGCGACCAATTAGCTTTAACTTTATATTCAGGCTCCCTTGAGCCGGTGGAGTCGACGGAGTCATGGTTACGCACCTGCGCGCTACGAGAGGTATTTACCTGTTATTGATTTTAGCAGCTTACACAGCAACCCCATACACTTTCCTACTCCCTGCTGACGAGAGGCAACTACCTCGAAACACGTGTCCAGGGATGGCACACGCCACGCATACTCGCACTCATGACTCGGGCATAGGCGTACCCGCCGACGCTGACCTCAGGGACCACTTTTCATTGGGGGAACACGCTTGGTAGGTGTAGCAGTGTGCGACCAATTAGCTTTAACTTTATATTCAGGCTCCCTTGAGCCGGTGGAGTCGACGGACTCATGGTTACGCACCTGCGCGCTACGAGAGGTATTTACCTGTTATTGATTTTAGCAGCTTACACAGCAACCCCATACACTTTCCTACTCCCTGCTGACGAGAGGCAACTACCTCGAAACACGTGTCCAGGGATGGCACACGCCACGCATACTCGCACTCATGACTCGGGCATAGGCGTACCCGCCGACGCTGACCTCAGGGACCACTTTTCATTGGGGGAACACGCTTGGTAGGTGTAGCAGTGTGCGACCAATTAGCTTTAACTTTATATTCAGGCTCCCTTGAGCCGGTGGAGTCGACGGACTCATGGTTACGCACCTGCGCGCTACGAGAGGTATTTACCTGTTATTGATTTTAGCAGCTTACACAGCAACCCCATACACTTTCCTACTCCCTGCTGACGAGAGGCAACTACCTCGAAACACGTGTCCAGGGATGGCACACGCCACGCATACTCGCACTCATGACTCGGGCATAGGCGTACCCGCCGACGCTGACCTCAGGGACCACTTTTCATTGGGGGAACACGCTTGGTAGGTGTAGCAGTGTGCGACCAATTAGCTTTAACTTTATATTCAGGCTCCCTTGAGCCGGTGGAGTCGACGGACTCATGGTTACGCACCTGCGGGCTACGAGAGGTATTTACCTGTTATTGATTTTAGCAGCTTACACAGCAACCCCATACACTTTCCTACTCCCTGCTGACGAGAGGCAACTACCTCGAAACACGTGTCCAGGGATGGCACACGCCACGCATACTCGCACTCATGACTCGGGCATAGGCGTACCCGCCGACGCTGACCTCAGGGACCACTTTTCATTGGGGGAACACGCTTGGTAGGTGTAGCAGTGTGCGACCAATTAGCTTTAACTTTATATTCAGGCTCCCTTGAGCCGGTGGAGTCGACGGACTCATGGTTACGCACCTGCGCGCTACGAGAGGTATTTACCTGTTATTGATTTTAGCAGCTTACACAGCAACCCCATACACTTTCCTACTCCCTGCTGACGAGAGGCAACTACCTCGAAACACGTGTCCAGGGATGGCACACGCCACGCATACTCGCACTCATGACTCGGGCATAGGCGTACCCGCCGACGCTGACCTCAGGGACCACTTTTCATTGGGGGAACACGCTTGGTAGGTGTAGCAGTGTGCGACCAATTAGCTTTAACTTTATATTCAGGCTCCC
Organism: Triturus cristatus; assembly: GCF_964204655.1. Lineage (NCBI taxonomy): Eukaryota > Metazoa > Chordata > Amphibia > Caudata > Salamandridae > Triturus > Triturus cristatus. Next base: position 969,050,610 of record NC_140589.1, read on the forward strand.
TTGAGCCGGTGGAGTCGACGGACTCATGGTTACGCACCTGCGCGCTACGAGAGGTATTTACCTGTTATTGATTTTAGCAGCTTACACAGCAACCCCATACACTTTCCTACTCCCTGCTGACGAGAGGCAACTACCTCGAAACACGTGTCCAGGGATGGCACACGCCACGCATACTCGCACTCATGACTCGGGCATAGGCGTACCCGCCGACGCTGACCTCAGGGACCACTTTTCATTGGGGGAACACGCTTGGTAGGTGTAGCAGTGTGCGACCAATTAGCTTTAACTTTATATTCAGGCTCCCTTGAGCCGGTGGAGTCGACGGACTCATGGTTACGCACCTGCGCGCTACGAGAGGTATTTACCTGTTATTGATTTTAGCAGCTTACACAGCAACCCCATACACTTTCCTACTCCCTGCTGACGAGAGGCAACTACCTCGAAACATGTGTCCAGGGATGGCACACGCCACGCATACTCGCACTCATGACTCGGGCATAGGCGTACCCGCCGACGCTGACCTCAGGGACCACTTTTCATTGGGGGAACACGCTTGGTAGGTGTAGCAGTGTGCGACCAATTAGCTTTAACTTTATATTCAGGCTCCCTTGAGCCGGTGGAGTCGACGGACTCATGGTTACGCACCTGCGCGCTACGAGAGGTATTTACCTGTTATTGATTTTAGCAGCTTACACAGCAACCCCATACACTTTCCTACTCCCTGCTGACGAGAGGCAACTACCTCGAAACACGTGTCCAGGGATGGCACACGCCACGCATACTCGCACTCATGACTCGGGCATAGGCGTACCCGCCGACGCTGACCTCAGGGACCACTTTTCATTGGGGGAACATGCTTGGTAGGTGTAGCAGTGTGCGACCAATTAGCTTTAACTTTATATTCAGGCTCCCTTGAGCCGGTGGAGTCGATGGACTCATGGTTACGCACCTGCGCGCTACGAGAGGTATTTACCTGTTATTGATTTTAGCAGCTTACACAGCAACCCCATACACTTTCCTACTCCCTGCTGACGAGAGGCAACTACCTCGAAACACGTGTCCAGGGATGGCACACGCCACGCATACTCGCACTCATGACTCGGGCATAGGCGTACCCGCCGACGCTGACCTCAGGGACCACTTTTCATTGGGGGAACACGCTTGGTAGGTGTAGCAGTGTGCGACCAATTAGCTTTAACTTTATATTCAGGCTCCCTTGAGCCGGTGGAGTCGACGGACTCATGGTTACGCACCTGCGCGCTACGAGAGGTATTTACCTGTTATTGATTTTAGCAGCTTACACAGCAACCCCATACACTTTCCTACTCCCTGCTGACGAGAGGCAACTACCTCGAAACACGTGTCCAGGGATGGCACACGCCACGCATACTCGCACTCATGACTCGGGCATAGGCGTACCCGCCGACGCTGACCTCAGGGACCACTTTTCATTGGGGGAACACGCTTGGTAGGTGTAGCAGTGTGCGACCAATTAGCTTCACCATAGAGCGCGAAGCCTTTGCCGTGGTCTGGGCACTCAAAAAGCTACGACCCTACCTGTTCGGCACCCATTTGAGGGTCCAAACGGACCATCGGCCCTTGCGGTGGCTCATGCAGATGCGAGGAGAAAACCCCAAGCTACTGCGGTGGTCAATCTCCCTCCAGGGGATGGATTTCACCGTGGAACACCGCCCTGGTACGGACCACGCCAATGCTGACGGCCTCTCCCGGTTCTTCCGCCTCAGCGAAGAGAACCCCCCAAGCTGATGGGCAGTTCTCTCCGGCTTTCAGCTGGGGGGGACGCGTGTTGGACCCGGCCTCGTAGAATGGCCCTCCGTGCCCCCGCACCACCGAAACCTGGTACCTACAGCCCAAGCACACGGCCCAGCCGAACCTCCCCACCAAGACACGCGCACCGACCCGGACATTTCCGTCCCTGGCCTCTCTCCTTTCGGCCACCCCGGGCCCGCGTGCCCACTGCATGCACCAAGATGGCCGCCCGGCCCCAGCGCGACCCGGGCCTAGAGGCGCCTCTCCGGCTGGAGGACATCACGCTTCCAGGGGATGAGAGAGGGAGGAGCAGTTTCTATCGCACCTCTGAACTCCCCCGGGACGATGGGTTTCGATCGGCCCTCCGGCCTCCCTGAGGGCTGGCTCCATGCCTGCTGGGTGTCTGGGACTCCTCCCGACCCGGCCCTGAAAGGATCAAAAGACAATAGCAGGAAATCCCGACAAGCGACCCCCAGGTGACAAGACCCCTGCCTGCACAGACTCCGGACATCAAAGAGGGGTCGACCTATAACAAGGGGTGCTCTGGGTCTGTCCGGCAGATTCGACGCGGGACCAACAAGAGCCTGCCGACGTGGTCGCGGCTCCCCGAAGATCGTAATACCTCCGAACTTGTACCTGAGCCCTGCTGAGTGACTCGCGGCTCCCTGAAGATCGTAATACCTCCGAACTTGTACCTGAGCCCTGCTGAGTGACTCGCGGCTCCCTGAAGATCGTAAGACCTCCGAACTTGTACCTGAGCCCTGCTGAGTGACTCGCGGCTCCCTGAAGATCGTAATACCTCCGAACTTGTACCTGAGCCCTGCTGAGTGACTCGCGGCTCCCTGAAGATCGTAAGACCTCCGAACTTGTACCTGAGCCCCGCTGAGTGACTCGCGGCTCCAACCGACTCTCACGGTCCCGCCGGACCCCGACTACAACATCGTATCCCCCAGCTCGAGGATTGTGAGCTGTGCGCCGGATACGTCCCTGCTTGAACCTTTACCAGAGACTGTCCCGCTACCCCCTACCCCTTCCGAGACTCTTGAGCCCGTGCTCACCTTGTACATATTTGCAGTGATAACCTACTTGATAAAGATTGTTTTCTCAGAATACCCGGTGTGGTCACTCTGTGTCGTGTGGTGCCAGAAGTACGATCCTAGATACGAGATTCCTCCCCCTGGGGAGTCTCCCGCCAGTGCCCGGCTACGATACTTGAGGGTGGGTCTCAGGGTAGTCAGGACCCCTTCCAGACTCCTCTGAGGTCGCCGTCTAACAGTGCCATTTTGTGAACAGAACACACATGTGCCTTCATAACAGATGGCTCCCAAGGAGGTGCACACAAAACTACATTTACCCAGTCATTGAAGAAGCTGGCAGCCTTCTTTAAACAAGCCACTGTTAGAAAGAAATGTTGTTGCAGAAAGTACATATACATGGGCCCACGGAGGTCTTGATGACTTGACACTCGTAAGTTGGTATCACCAACATCCAAGGACTTACCCAATTTCCACAACACTGGGGGAACATGTATATGTATAATCTGGAAAACAGTCTCATTAGAACAGTGCCTTCTTTGAAATTGTGCCAGCGTGTTTCCTGAAAGTGTAAAGGTGGTGTGTTGGGCACTTCCTTGGGAGACATCTGTCATATAGGCACATTATTGTTCTTAACAATAAAACATCAAACTAAAGCATTTAAAATCTGAAGACCTGTTGACAAGTGTTGTGAGTGCCAAGGTACAATACCTTGTGACTAACAACTTGAATTATGTCAGTTGTCACATGGCCATCCGTTACCTGATGACACAGTTGCCAACACATCTGACCCACTGCCTGTCATGTGGAGTGGCACACATGTCCAAACCTAGGACAATTGACACATGCTGCAAAGCACAAAAATTAAACCCTGCACAACATCACTGGGTCACTGCATGTTGAGTCTCGGGCCAGCCAATTATCACACACAGGTCAGACCTGGCAAGGAGACATAAGGTTGACCATGTAGGCCTCGCCCGCACAAATCCCCCATACCTGAGACAATGTGATTGAGACAGATCAAGAAGTGACACCTCTTAATGAGGGTTTACAAAAATGTGCAGCAAGAATTCCCAAATGTACTCCACATCACCTCGTGAGGCTGCCAACACATATTTGTGACAAACAACCATCGACAGATAGTTGTGAATAGACACACAGGCACTGCCCAGTGTGAGTATGCACAAGCCAAATGGGGTTTCCCTGTCCAGTCGACACATGTAGCACACTTTGGATAAATACAAATGAGGCCAGGGAACAATGCCACAGAGGCAAACATATGCTGAACACACTGAGAATGGACACACTGTTGGATGACACACATGATTACGAGGCAAGGGTGTCTCAGGGGACTGTAATGGGCACACTGCTCTTAGTACCTGGAATGATCTGACTGTAACATGAGCAACCGTCCTGGCACTATGCATATCTCCCACTCATGCACATCATGTCTGAGGCCACAACATTGGTCATGCATGCTGCAAGGGTGTTCATTTGAAACCTCACACTCCCATGTTGAGACTCATCATCAGTGCCAACAAATATGGACCCCCAATAGAGTGAACAGGACAGGTCACAGGCAAGGTACCAACACATGTCACAGACCACCCTCCCACATGATGCAAAAAGCAATGTGCACTTGGATCAACTGGCAGGCTAGATGACCATGTGCAATTGTGATTACACACAGACCAGGGGACACATGTCAAGCAGGGGAAGGGATGAATAAGAGCACCGGTTGACTTTGGGGAACAGAATATGCACTGCACATATAATCCCTGGCAGTGTATCCAGGCTACAGAGCACTTCCAAAAGCTGGGGACACTCAACACAACAAACAGACAGGTACCTACCCCCTCCTTGCTGCTGTCCCTACTGTAACTGCCTATCCAGGTCAGGGAACACCACCGCCAGGATACGCATCATGTGGGTGGTCAGGCGTCGGCGCCCGCCGTGGGGGCGTGGAGGTGAGCGCCCCAGCTGGACCCGGGCGATCCACCGGGTCCAGCACCGGATGTCCTGCCATCGTTTTCTGACTTGGGCTAGGTGCCGACTGCGACCCCCCGCCACTCTCACGGCCCTGACGATCGCCTTCCAGATCCCCCCCTTCTTGTAGGCAGTTACCTGTGAGGATGACAAAGTGAGACAACATCACTACACCTGCTCCATGTCACAGAGACACACATTTGAACATCTTTGATATGTTGAACAGGGCATAGGATGCTGTCAAGGAATATCATCTTACTCATATAGACATTGGCCTCTGTGGAAGCCCCAATGCACTACATGGCATTGAAACTACACAGGTGGCAGGAGGGGTGCGACACACTCCCTGATCATGGCACACACTGTGCATCACATGCAACACCAGGCTGATGGACAGCACCTCAAAGCAGTTACATGCCCCAAGCCACTGACGCAACCTCAGCAGAGTACACAGACACACACAGGCACAGATCAATCACTTGCCATTGGCAACAGCGGATACATACCTCACTCTGCACATGTTCCACTTGCCTGAGGGGTGTCACAGGTGTTGGGCTAGCTCAGCAAGTCAGACACACAGCACGGCTTACTTCTCACATCAGATGGGTAGAGCTGTTGCCTCCTCCATGCAGCTGTGGTGCAACACTTCACATAGACACTCACCCACATGACAAGGAACCTTCACACACATCAATATCCAGGAGGGCGTACACATCACTTGGACAGTCTCACCACAGCTCCACTCAACTCATATACATCTGTGGGTACAGTCACCTGTCACACCGGGGGGATCACTGAATCACCTCAGGACAATAGCCAAAAATTACCACCAAGGATTTGCCAGGCTGAATGTGTCATGCACTATGCAGTGAATGTCACAGTAAGCACAATGCAAGTGAGGAGTGCACACAGGAACTACATCATGCTCTGCATGACAGACATAAGCCTTTCCCCCCCCCGGGACCCACTCTAAACCACATTGCATGTCTGTCACACCTGGACACAATGCCAGAAGTGACAGTCACAAAAAACGTGCACAGTCAAAGGTAGTGCAGTCAGTACTCACCTGTTCCCCTGGTCTCCCATACAGGCTGGGGTACTGTGGGAGGAGGACATTCAGCAATGCCTCATTCTCCTCAAGTGTGAATGGCTGGGCCCTCTCCACAGTCCGCGACATGGTGCCAGAGGAAGCACAGACAGCACCAGTGTGGTCGACAGGAAAGTTGTGCAGGCAAGTGCACTCTCATGGGTTCTGGCTGACTTATATCTGTCTTGCTGGGGGCTTTCATTTACAGGAGTACAGAGTGATTGGTTAGACTCATTTGCATCCTACGTTTCCTCCAATCCCTTTAAACATACACCAATGACACGAATTTCCATGGTTCAAATTTTGAGCATCATAGCAAGGCAAACACCACTTTGCAACATTGTAATTTTTGGCCCAACTGACTTTTCAAGCCCACATGACGGCCACATTGCAAGTGAAATCTCTGTATCAATGACAACCAGCATGCATTTTGGGCCTAATACTTGTCCCCTATGTAATTTTTGATAAAAAAAACATGTACGGTGTGTTTCACACGTACCCGTACACGTACGGCACCACTACAATAGTGATACGGACCGTAAACATGCTCTGAGAGCGTGTTTATGGTCCGTATCACTATAGTAGTGGTACCGTAGGAGTACGCATGTGTGTACGGTCCGTACCACGCGTACTCCTATGGCACCACTACAATAGTGATAAAGACCGTACACACGCTCTCAGAGCGTGTGTATGGCCCTTACCACACGTAATCCTACGGCAACACTACAATAGTGATACGGACCGTACACACGCTCTGAGAGCGTGTGTACGGCCCGTACCACGCGTACTCCTATGGCACCACTACTATAGTGATACGGACCATACACACGCTCTGAGAGCGTGTGTACGGTTCGTTTCATACGATTACACTGGTGATAGGAGGTGCCAGGCACGCAACACCCATTGGGCTCACCGGGCTTCAGCCCCCCCTCATGTGTGTCAGCCCGGCTATGACAGCCTCGCGGGCTGGCGTCCGTCTAATTGCAGCCGCACCCGAGTACTTCACAGGTCTTTAAAAGACAATTTACTCGTTAATGATGCTTTTGTTGTGGTTTCACCCCTTCTTACAGCCACTCTGCCTATGGCTCGAAGACTTAGCCCCCCCCCCCAAATATTTTTCAGCCCCCCCCGAAATTTGGCTCTAGTTGCCCGCCTGGGAGGCGCACACGAAAGGAATGGAGGTCTCCGACTCGCACAAGGCTGTACATCAGGGCATTGTCATTGCAGACTTTCATGTGCAGGGTCTAGGTGTGTCAGGCAGTGATATTGCACATGTCTCCTCATGTAGTTGCACAATTGATGTGTGATGACCTGTGTACACATGTCATGTGTGATGGGGCACTATGTGGCACACTTCCCCTTCACACTTTGCACATGTGTGCCTGTAGTACAAACGTGTCAAGCACAGCATCACTGGTATGGCACAGTCACCACCACCCGAAACTGGCTCCTGATGCCAGGGACAGGGACACTAACAACTGACATTTCACAATCAGCGTGCCCCGATGTGACTATGTCATGTGTGTGTCATGTATTCCCATGAGCTTGCTGTTAGTGTTCCGTCAACTACATCTGCTGTTGCTGCATCCAACATGTGTCTGTGTGGAGATGGGCATGGCACACATCTACGCACACTATGCCACATGTGGATTCCCACGTAAGCAGGGTCTCTATGCATCGGACATGATATTTTCACATGAGGACATATCTGCGTTGTCTCAATGTCTGTGTTTTCTGTTTTCACGTGTACCCCTTCATCGCAATGTGTTTGGTCTGTACATTTGACATTCCATGTGACCTGTGCGTCTAGCTTGCCGTTAGCTGTCTATATGAGATGACATCCTTTAAATGCAGCTATGTGGATGTATGTCATTCCTGTGATTTCTCTGGCTGTTCACTCAGACTGGCCCCCAGCTCGATTCAGGGCATGTCATGTAGACTTGCCAATCAACGGGTGTATCTGGCTTTTCGTAGGAGTATCACTAAGCTGGCATACATGTCCTGGATGTATTGCACACGCCAGTCTCTGTATTTAGCAGATGTGTAGTAGCAGTTGAGCATGTGCTCTTTTCATTGACATTGATGTTGTTATGCTCTCAATCTTCGTCATTCATTACAATTTTCTGCAGGGCACCGCCTGTCCCCCGACCAATGCCAGACTTGGGTGCCAGGAGGGAACATGCCTGCATCCAACGTTACAGATTCACTCAACAGTTGATTGAGGACTTGACCGCCAAGGTGGCACCACACCTCCAACCGCGACACAGGTATCCTACTGCGCTGACCCCCAAGATGAAGGTGATGGCAGCCCTACATTTTTTTGCCACAGGTACGTTTCAATTCACCATAGCTGATGTTGATGGCTTGTTACAGACAATGTTCAGCCGTGTCCTGCGTGATGTTTTGGCAGCCATGTTGGAGTACCTTGATGAATTCATCCATTTTCCAACTCCTGAGGAGTTGACATGTGTCAAGGGTGATTTCCATGCCCTGGGAGGGATGCCCCAAGTCATTGGGTCCATTGATGGGACACATGTGGCTTTGGTACCACCACAGGCACAGGAGGTAGCCTATCGCAACCGTAAACATTACCACTCTATAAATGCCCTTGTGGTGTGTCTTGCTAACATGCTGATTTCCCATGTCTGTGCACGTTTTCCAGGGTCAGCACACGATGCCTACATCATGAGGCGTAGCAGGGTGCCACAAACGATGCTGCGGCTGCACAACGAACGAGCATGTTTTGTTGGTGGGTATACTCTGTTTGTCCTGTGTGTTGCGGTATCTTTGGCTCTTACGGCATCTCCTGACCCACTTATTTACATAATGTTTCCATGTAGGGGACTCTGGCTATCCCAACATGCCATGGCTGATGACGCCTCTCAGCAACCCAAGATCAGCTGCAGATCACCGGTACAACAATGCACACGGGCAGACCAGGCGAGTGATTGAGAGGACGTTTGGCCTCCTGAAGAGCCGATTCCGGTGCCTTCACAAGACAGGTGGGTCCCTCCCATATGCACCGGCGAAGGTCTGCAAAATCTTCCCTGTGTGCTGCATGCTGCACAACATGGCAGGGGAGAAGGCAGTGCCACTCATCTTGGAGCAGGATTAGCAGGAACATCCACCCGTGGAGGATGAAGGGCTTGGTCACGAGGCAAGTGATGAGGAGGAGGAGGAGGAGGAGGGGGATATCTGGAGTCAGCTCATACGCAACTTCTTCTCATAATGGTGAGTCACTGGGTCTGAGTGTGCACGCTTGGAGCCTTGGGTGGCATGTGTTGCAATGTGTGTGTCCACCTGACTGTATGCTAAGTGACTTAGATGTGTGTTCTGATGTGCCACTCGAGTGATGATGTCATTCCACACATTTTAGCTGAGACGCTTTCTTTTAAATTAGCATGGGGACAACATTGTTCCTGTTTAGTAAATTACCATGTATGCGGAGAAAAATATTTTAGGTGACTTCTTGTGTGTTTGTCATTCCCAGGTTCTTGTGCATGTTGTCTGCTCGTGTCATCCTTATCCTCCTGCTATTCCTCATGAGTATTGCAACGTGTGCTGAATCAGCGTTCCATGCACAGACATGGGGAAATGTCAATTTGGGTAAGGATTGCTGCAAGGCATTTTGGGGGTGGTACGTGTTTGGAATGTGTGGGGACTGCTTCTGTTCATGTTGTGTTACCATGCATACATGTCGACTCACCATGGGGCACATAACATGTAGCATGACTCCCATGAATTGATAGTCACCCTTCATGACAGTCATCTGTAATGGTTTTTGGATTCTGATGAAGGCATCAATGTGTGTAAAACTTCCCTCTGAAACATACGGGATGCTACGGGTGGACATGGTGTGGGACATCCCCATGACAGGCTCAATGGGGAATTGCAGCCTCTCCGTGTGCACCAGGAGGTGTTTGGCTCATCCCCTTAACTTGTGTGCCAGTTCATTTGGATTTACAACATTCATGTTGTGAAGAGGGTGTCCAGCGTAGGTCCCACATGTTCAGTCACATGACCTGTGAGTCTGTTAATATTGATGCATTTTCCTTAGTGTGAGCTTGAGTAATAAAGGTGTTCCTCACCCTCCAAAGTGCCTCATCTCTGTCAATGCAGGTCTCTTGCCACTTTGCATGCGTCATCTCTGGCATAGTTGTCAAAGATTGTGCATATGAGTGTATGTGTAGTTCGGCAACATGCATGCAGTTGTTCATGGCTAATAATCTCTATTGTGCATGAAGTCCATGGTTGTGTATGTATTTGGGCAGGTTGCTCCCCCCAACGGGCCGTCAACGCCTGCTGAGGGTGTGTCTCCTGTGCGCAGCTCGGCCTTCTGTTTCCTGATCCTGTGTCAGTCATCTTTGGTCATTGTTCATCCATTTTCTCTGGGTGACCCATGAGTAACCTGACACTCCTTCCTTTACATATGCCTGTTGCAGTTGTCCTTTCTGACATCCTTGTCTTTGTGTGCTACTTTCGGCCTAGTTTCCAGTACATGCTGCCTGCTGCAGCAGCCCCTGCGGCAAGGGCCCACCAAGTTCCCGGATTCTGTAACCCACACGCCTCCAAGATGCTCCTCCCTTCCTCCCTCCACCCATTCATTAGGCTGTCATCAGCTTGTCTGTGCCACTGTTGCGGCCACGCGGTGCCAAAGGCAGAACCGTCAGCGCATGCAACGTGCACATTGCATGACCCTCATGTCCTTGCATGACCCACATCACACAACAGTCTCATGTTGCAGCCACCCTCCAAGCAATGTCCAACCGAAAATCAACCGCCTGCTCTCAGGCATACCCTAAGCGAACACACAACGCCTTTGCATGCTGAGTGTGCAACTCCAACTGCCTACACAGCGCTGCCCCGCCTTCCAGGCCCTGTCACACCAACCAGGTCATGTCCCTCCTACTCCACACCGGCTCCATCCACCTGCACGCCATTGGACTCTGTTACCTCCTCAACACAACAGGCCCACACATCACCTTCATGACAGTGACCTGGATTAAAGCATCCTCAGCACACAACTTCTTCATTGCCATCTCAGACGGATACAAGAGCACCCGCAGGGACGGCACTAACAATCCCGAAGGATGAATTGATATCTATTCCCAAGTACGCACTCAGGGTCACAAATCCGGTTTGGCACAAACCCCCTGCAAACCCTCAGAGTAACACTCATCTACAGATCTCCAGGCCTACATCCACAATTCCGCAAAGCCATCAACACGTCCATCGTCACGCACGCCCTCACATCCACAGGATACATGTAGCTGTGGGCCAGGAACTTCTGGCTGGATGAGAACCACACCAGCATCCATCATTCGTTCATCCACATTAGCATTCACGTCTCCGACGGGCAACACACTGCCACACACCCCGCTACCAATCCCCCAAAGATGCTTGATTTAGGTCAACACAGACATGCTGTGTGGGACACTGGAACCAACACCACCGCCACACCCTGCAACCTCACACACTGGATCAGCAATTGATCAAACAATCTAGCCACGTTGACGGACTTTCCTGTGACGCACATCAACAATTAAGCAACCTGGGACAAGGCAGACCTACTGGACTCATACATGTCTAGCAGGACTCTTGTGCACAGCTTGTAACACAAATAACCATCAGTGGCCTTACAACCCTGGAAAACGGCACACACAGCCATCACCATATCATCAGCAAGGACAATTGGAGATCCTTCAGATGGGGCAGAGGCCAAAAAACCGCACGACATCAAGGAGCTCATCAGCATCGTGAGTGCACTGGCATCAGCTCTCCATACAAAAGACACCCCACCCTTGCAAGGCTGAGCCAATCCCTTGCAACTTTCTACCACTGCAAGCTCATGGACATACATGCAAGCCTTGGCACACAGAGGCAGAACGCACTATTATACGCGGGACCAACCACCCTCAGGTTTTGGACTTCCATCATCAGCCGATAAAACAGCCGGCTCATGTGCAACATCCCCTGGGGATCAAAATCAGGACCCTTCCCACACAACATCTCAACCACATCATTCCCCATCCTTGTAGCCCACGTCCAGCATGTCATATATCTATCATTGGAGTTAGCCACATTCCATGGTAGAGGCATGCAGTGACCCAGGCCCTTTTTAGACAATGGACGGCAGGAACGCTGGCTCTCAAGGAACCTCAACGCGCTTCCCTAGCCAGCAAATGTCATCAGGAAGACAGTCAACGAGCAACTGACAAACTTCCTCCATGCAAAGAGCTCCAGGCAACCTGCACAAGACCGTCTTCCATAGTAATCACCCCACTGCAACTGTCATCATTGCCACCAACACCGACAACTTTGCCCTGCTCAACAATGGTGAGGCCACCCTCCTTGACCTCTCCACAGCATTATGCATGATGAGCTCACACACTGTCAGCTCACACATCTCCAACACTGGAATCCAGGGGATGGACCAGGATGAAATCACCAAGTAGCTCACCAGCAAGGCCATGGGAGTGGGGGACGGTGCTGGGGTACGGTGCGTCCAAGTACAGGCTGGGGTACGGTGCTGGGGTACGGTGCATCCAAGTACGGGGCTGGGATACGGTGCGTCCAAGTACAGGCTGGGGTACGGTGCATCCAAGTATGGAGCTGGGGTACGGTGCTGGGGTACATTGTGTCCAAGTACGGGGCTGGGGTACGGTGCTAGGGTACAGTGCGTACAAGTACGGGGCTGGGGTATGGTGCTGGGGTACGGTGCGTCCAAGTACGGGCTGGGGTGCGGTGCTTGGGTACGGTGCGTCTAAGTACGGGGCTGGGGTACGTTGCTTGGGTACGGTGCGTCCAAGTACGGGGCTGGGGTACGGTGCGTCCAAGTATGGGGTTGGGGTACGGTGCCGGGGTACGGTGCGTCCAAGTACGGGGCTGGGTTATGGTGCTGGGGTACGGTGCGTACAAGTACGGGGCTGGGGTACGGTGCTGGGGTACGGTGCTGGGGTACGGTGCGTACAAGTACGGGGCTGGGGTAAGGTGCAGACATGGGGGGGTACGGTGCTGACATACGGGGGTACGGTGCTGACATATGGGGGGACGTGCGGACATACACAGGGGGAGGGGGGGCTGTATGACTCGTATCCCGGGCACAAGTTTACCCGGGATACAAGTGATACAGAGCTCGCTCCGTATGGGACATTTTACATACGCTTGTGTATTCAGAAGGGCGGTACGGATCGTACTTGTGCGCTCGGACTTCAGTTTTATGATTTGTACGTAAAACTGTCCGGGTACGTCTCGTACACCTTTTCCCGAAGCGATTCGTATGTATTTTTCACGTCCGAATCGTACTTCACCGGTGGGACGGGACTTGTACGATTCGTACGTAAAAATATACGGATATGAGTCGTACGGAATTTTTTTTTACCGGATCGGAATCGGCACCATAATGTGATCAAGGCCTGTGGTGGGCTGAAACGCGTTGTGGCGAGACCTGAACCCTGAATAAATAATTTTAAGAAAAGGCACATTACTGTGGTCCGTTCCGTTCGTTTTCTTTCCGAGGTGGAGGAGTGGTGGAGCTCAAGAATGTATATATATATATATATATATATATATATATATATATATATATATATATATATATATATATATATATATATATGCCAAGAACTTCGTCTTCAAAATCCAATCCACAGGGAAAGACGACCACGGACCCAACAGGATAAAGTGCACGGTATAATTTTATTTCATTTGTGCACCTCGTACCACCATGATGCGTTTCGGCCTCAACACGGAGGCCTTGATCACATGACGCTTAGGGCGGAAGCCAGCAAATTTAAAGTGCAAGTGCAAACAACATGTGACAAACAGGCCAATAGACATAAAAGAAATATATGTGTTGTCACAAATGCAATTAGACAACTTATTAAGCGTTAAAACAGGCAACATATTAACCTGGTCTCAGGCTATTATCAATATAAATATTCCAGATTGATAGTGTAGTTTGTTCAATTCTTGCATAGAAACAAATCGTGTCCAACACTGCAAAAATGTTAAAAATTCAAAATGACTGTTGGTACCATGCCACCAATGTTAGAGTAGATGGAATAGCAGACTCGCCTTTAGCACTTTGGATTTGATTAAATCACCGCATTTATAAAAATAAGGTGACTGTGCAAATAGCTGCATAGTGCAATTATATACAAGTGCAAAAGATACTGGACTTTTGCAAAACATTAATGGAATAAATATCCATTATTAATGTATTGTCCGCATTCAAGTCTGAAATGTTGAATAATTTCAGTAAACAGTGCGCTGATCATATCACACTATCTGCATGGCTGAAAATTACTGTGCAAATCAAGGCAACGTGCAAAATATAGCATGTGCAAAACTTGCGCATGTGCAAGAAGTATACTCCTCATAGTGAGGTAACGTCATTAGATGATTATCATCTTAAAGTGCAAATGCAAACAAGAAATGTACAACATATGCAATATTACAACATCTACAACTATCACGCTTAAAAGACTACAAAGTATGAAAAATGCATCATATAGGTTCCCGAGCCCGGAAACCCTTCCATTGCTGATGTCTGATCTGCCTGAAAGAGAGTCACATGTTGAGTGAGTCGATTATGCAAAAGAGGAATGAAAAAATATATACAAAAGTAGCTAAAAATGCAGACGTGCTCCTAGGTTATGACTTGCTATACAAATACAAGGTCAGCCAGAATCACATTCGCTAAGACCAGGTGGGGAGACACATGTATATCAATCAGTCTGTCAACCCTACCGCTGTCAGATTATAACCAAGGTACCAGCAAGTCTCATAGGCAGGTAAACAGGTCTTCGCTGGAATTCAGACCGTTAGGGGTTTTGGAGTCCAGCTCAAGAATGTACCTCGTCTCCAATTGTCTGAGCAGTGACTCACGGTCACCACCCCGGCGAGGACGCAAGACAGTGTCAACTACAAAGTAACTCAAAGACTCCAGGCTGTTACTATGGAATTCCTTGAAGTGCCTCACAACAGGGTATGTTGGGTCACTGTTACCAATTGCCCGTATGTGCTGGAGAATGCGTTTGTGAACCTGCAGTTTGGTGCTCCCAACGTACTGCAGGCCACATGCACACTCCAACACATACACGGCGAACTCCGTCTTGCAAGACAGTTTCTTGGAGATTGGTATTGGAGCATCATTGAAGGGTGTTGTATATGATGTCCTATTTCTTCCAAATCTGCAAGCCTTGCAGTTTGCACATTTAAAGAAACCCTTAGAGCTCTGTAACCAAGTACCGCCAACACTGACTTCAGGGCTACTCTTAACCAGCATGTCATTCATAGAACGACATCTACGAAATGTAATCGCTGGGAGCTTGGGCAACTGTTCACCCAGGATCGGGTCATTTTGGACCAGCGGCCAGTTCTTGTTGAAGATTGATCGCACCTTGCTATGTTGACGGTTATACGTGGTGATCAATCTAGGTGGCTCCGAATTGGGGCCACTTTGTTCAGGCACTCGATGGGAGGCAGGGCAGTTGTTAAGTGCAGCCAAGCGTGTGATAGAATTCGCTTTGTGAATTTCTAAATCAAGCACTTTGATGGAATAGCCTCTGTTTAAAAAACGTTTCCTGCTTTCCAACTGAGCTGTCACGCAGTCAATATCCCTACTGCAAATTCTTCTGATGCGCAGCATTTCACCATAGGGAATACTGCGCACCAGGTGTTCGGGGTGATGACTAGAAGCGTGCAAGATTGTGTTGCCTGCCGTGGCCTTGCGATGTAGTTTGGTCTCCAAGTGACTATCCCTGATGAAAACTTCTGTGTCTAGAAAGTTAACTGAAACATTACTTATGGAAGCTGTAAAGACCAAATTCAAACTATTCACATTGATGTCATTAACAAACACATGAGCTGAGGCTTCAGAACCTTTCCAGATAATAAATAAATCGTCGATATAACGATACCAGGCTATGATGTTATCAGTGAGGACATGACCAAAACGCACTCTGAGGACCTGCTCGTCCCACAGTCCCATATGTAAACAGGCGTAACTGGGGGAGAAGCAAGCCCCCATCGCCACACCTCGCATTTGTTGGTATACCTGATTCTGGAATAAAAAATATATATTGTTTAAACAAATCTGGATCATCTCAATTAGCATCTTACTGTGTAGTGACATGTGAACAGGTTTGGTCCGTAAGAAATGTTCCACTGCCCTGAATCCATCCAAATGGTGGATGCTGGTATAGAGGGCCGTGACATCTAATGTCATCAGGAGAAAGTCATCTTGCCAGGTTACAGTGCCTATTTTTCTCAGGAAGTCCCCAGTGTCTTGTAAATATGAGGGTAGATTTTTCACATGATCCTGAAGAAAGAAGTCAATATAGCGTGAAACGTTCTCCATCATACTGGATCTTGCGGAGATAATTGGTCTCCCTGGGGGCTTGGCTGGATCCTTGTGCACTTTGGGAATCAAATAAAAATATATATATATTATCTACTGGCGGTCGCCAGTAGATAGTTATAGTTAGGACCGTGTTTCCATAGGAAATCCGCAACCTTCTATTTGGAATAACTTTGGCGCCGGTTGACGAATCCTCGCGAAATTTTCAAAATAGGTGGGGCGCTCTGCTCCGCTCTTTCCCTGAAATTCTCGGGGGGATTCGTCAAGCGGGGGCTGAGAAAAAAGGGGGGTCCCAAAACGCGTTTTCCCCATGCAATTTTCCATAGGGACCTTTAGTCCAAGGTACAGCCCGAACGGCTGAACAGAATTACTTGAAATTTGGCAGAGAGGTAGTCCTCAGCACAGGGAAGTGCCTTTTGCAAGTCTGGTGTCAATCTGTTCAGTAGTGCCTGAGAAAATCTAAAGTAAAATCATATATATATATGTGGGCGGAGCCTAACCACACATCTCATCCAAGAAGTGTTGGCAGCCATCTTGGGACCAATATACATGATAGCACCTCATTAAAAAGCATTGCAGTTAATAGAAGGTTTTAAGACATTAATTACATTATAAATCATTTGTTGATGGTACCATACTCATTTTAGAAATTGTGGTATGTTCTAAGGTGATTTCACCATGTGAAAAAGCCTTCTGCTGGGATATCATGATTGAGAGAAAAATATTTTCTCATGCTTTTCCCACAGAGGTTTGGAAGGTGATCTATAAGCTAAACTGAGAGCTTATTTTCTGTAAATTCACATTATCTTTCTCAGTCATGTGAGAATGAAGTCTGACATTCTCAGTAAAACATGTACATCCAACAAGGGCAGAGACTGTCAGTTGATTCCTTTGTGTTCTACTGCAGCTTCCCAGAGTGTTCCAAAGAACAACTAGAGCGCTAACAGTCCTACTTATGATAAACGTATGGCACACCTGAAGCCATCTTGCTTGGATTAAAGTGGTAACTCTTAAAACATTTAATTTAAAAAGGAACAAAATGAGGGGGTTCATTTTTCCATAAAAAGTATGATTAGTGCTGCAGAAAGAAAAATTAGGGCACATTTTGAGTGACTTCTCAAATCCTCTTCAATTTCATTAAAAAATTCTGACATGCAGACTGAAACATGCACTTTCAATGCCAGCAGCAGTTTTCCCTGGTGAGCAGTAGCTTTACTACAGTGATCTAATGAGCAAAAAGAGTGCTAACATTCTGAATTTATGGCAAATGTGTGACACATCTGAAAGCCTTCTTGATGGAATCAAAGTAAAAAACTGAAAGTATTTCCTACTGAGGAGACTGCAGTAAATGAGGACATTAGGAAACTTCATAACAAATAAGTCTCCCAAGATGGCCACCAGTGACAAAAGAGCCCAAATGTAGCCCAAATATCACCCAGATGTAGCCCAAGTATAGCCCAATGACAGAATGTCCCAGAGTGTTCTTAAAAACAACTAGAGCGCTTACTGTCTTCATTATGACAAAAGTATGGCACACCTGAAGCCATCTTGATTGGAATAAACTGGTAACACTTAAAACATTTAATTTAAAAAGGAACACAATGAGGGGGTTCATTTTGCCATAGAAATTATGATTAATGCTGAAGAAAGAAAATGAGGGCACATTTTGAGTGACTTCTCAAATCCTCTTCTATTTCATTAAAACAAATTCTGACATGCAGACTGAAACATGCACTTTTAATACCAGGAGCAGACTTCCATGGTGAAAAGTAGTTTTACTACAGTGATCTAATGAGCAACTAGAGTGCTAACTTTCAGAATTTATGGCAAATGTGTGACATATCTGAATACCTTCATGATGGAATCAAAGTAAAAAACCGAAAGCATTTCCTACTGAGGAGACTGCAGTACATGAGGAAATTAGGAAACTTCATAACAAATAAATCTCCCAAGATGGCCACCGGAGACAAAAGAGCCCAAATGTAGCCCAAAATCACCCAGATGTAGCCCAAATATAGCCCAATGACAGAATTGTACAAAACACTAATTATTTTGTGTTTTTGCAGTGTTATATAGTGCAGACTTGTCAGGTATTGGAGTGCTTTACATGAGCATTGGTTCCATCACACAAGAACAAATTCATTTTGGTTGTAGACATGGGGAGACTAAGTGATTTGACCAGAATCACAGAATGTCGAGCTGAAGCAGAAACTCCGACCTGGTTCCCCAGTTGCAAAGTCCGCAGTTCTGGAAGTAACACCACATCCTCTCCCCTAAGTGCAACTTTTAATCAAGTGGTCAACTGGATAATAAAACATAAAGATAACAAATAATTTAAAAGTGCTTTGTCGCTATTTGAAAACTCAGAAAATATGTCCTTATTTTAGTCTTTTAGAGCACTAACCATAATTTTGATGCCCATAAGACCCTCTGATATATGTAATTTCTAAAGGAAATGCTCTAGGTATTACAGTTTTGATTACATCAAGATGACGTCAGGCGTTCCACACTTTTGTAATAAATATAGAATGTTAGCAATCTAGTTGTTCATTAGGATACTGTTGAGAGGCAGAGGCCAGGGGCACGGACTCTGAAAATTGAAGGCAGGTAGGAGGGTGCAAAGGCAACAATTTAACCACACTGAGCAGGCAGGAAGGGCCGTGGCAGCACAACATACTATGGAGGGCAGTGGAAAGGGGGGCAGGGGCAACAAACCAACAATACAGGACTTGCAAGAGAGGCTGTGGCAATGTAATAGACCATTGTGGGCAGAAGGAAGAGGCAATGGTAGTACAACCATACATGCCAAAAGACCCGATTCAGCCAGGAAACGTCCAGTGTTTTTAAGCTCAAATGGGTTTTATTTGATCTGTCTCCTGTCTCCAATCTCCTCTTTTTCAATGTAACTCAAAGGGGGAAATCAATACCCCAGTTTTTTTTCAAAATCTCCCTCTTACCAAGTTCAAAATGTTCGCAAGTATGGGACATTGGATCATGGAAGGAAATGGGGTAGGGACATGGACTTGGATAACAGAGGACAGAAGGACATGGAGAGGTGCACCAAACTGACCCTGCAGGGCAGGCATCAGGGTTTGCAGCAGCACAATACACCACACAGGGCATGCGGGACGGGAGTGCAGCACAACAATCCATAGAAAGCAAGAGGGAGGGGACAGGACCATGCACATGGACAACAGAGAACAGAGGGGCAAGAGGCAATGGTAGCTAGCTGACCATAATGGACAGACAGGAGAGAAAGCTGCAGCATAACAGACCATAAAGGGCAGGAGGGACGGATCAGGGGCATTACAATGGAACAGACAAGCCAGGAGGGAGGGAGTAGGGGTCTGCACATGTAAACAGAGGGCTGGGGGCAAGGGGGCAGGGCAGGAGCAGCAAGATAGCCATGGAGGTCAGGCAGGATGGGCACTAGAAGCAAGACACACCATGAAGAGCATCACTGAGACTGTGATGGCATACACACAGACCATGGAGGGAAGTTGGGAGGGGGTCAGGGGCAGCTAACTGACCACACAGGGAAGGTGGGAGGGGCCATGGCAGCACAGAAGACCATGCATGGCAAGTGGGAGGGTTAGTGGCAGCACAATGGCTATGATGGGCAAGAAGGAGGGTGCAGGGGCATGCACAAAGGACGATGGAGGATAGAAGGGAGGGTCAGGACCGGTGCACAGACAAGAAAGTTCAGGGGAAGGGGCCTCACAACAGACCGCACAGGGCAGGCAGGAGGAGCAGTTGCAGCACAACAGATCAGGGAGGGCAGAAGGGTGTGGCAGTACAATGGACCATGTAGGACAGGAGGAAGAGGATAGGGGCATGGCATGTAGACAGGCAGGGTGGAGGTGCCAGGGACAGGTTACAGTCATCTGACAATGCTAGGCAGGTGGGAGAGGAGTGGCAGCTCAACAGAACACTCAGAGTAGATAGGAGTGGCAGGTCCATGGAACATGGTGGGCAAAAAGGATGGAGTAGGGGCATGCACAAAGACATCGGAGGGCAGGGGGAAGGAGAATAGGGGCAGCAAGCTAAGCACAGAGTTTAAGCAGGAGGTCAATGATGGGGCATAGAATTGGGCAATGGAGGGCAGGAGGAAGGGACTGGTACATCATAGGAAATTGAGGGCAGTGGCAGCACATCAGACCATGCATGGCAGGAGGGAGGAGGCTAGTCCATGGATTCACACAACAGAGGATAGGGAGGAGGAGTATGGGGCAGCAAGCTAACTGTTCAGAGAAGGCGGGTATTAGGAATTTTATTGTTTTTAAAAGGTGTGTCTGTGTGAACTACTTAAAATATGAACAAGTATGCAGCATAATCTCACTTCTATTCAGGAAGAAGAGGACGTTTGTGACTGTGACTCCGGGCTCACTTGGCAGAAACACCCCCTGACCCTCCACCCCCTATCGCAAAATGTAATGCTCATGAAAAGGGTAGGTGAACACAGTGTTATATAGAACATAGTCCTGAGAGCACGATTGAAAATGAAAACTAGATATAGTGTATGGTATAAACTATGCACTAAAAAGTGTGATATAAGATGAACCGGGCGTGAAATATAATATGCAATACATTGTGCGCAATTACAGATTCATTGGAGAGCGCGAGATAGCACTGGCACTAGCGCGTGCTATGCGATATGCGCCTTGGAGTGTAATATGCACAGGGCAGTGTTGTGTAACCTAACTAGTCTCTAAAGTTGTAATATAAAATATGTGCTGGGGAGTGTAACGTTGCATATGCACTGTGACAAAGATATGGATCCCAGATTGTAATATGTATGGCATAGCGCTGTGCGTTATAACATAGGCATCGAGGAAGGCACGTTAGATGGGGCAATATAACCCGTGCGAAGACAAGTGTGGCATGACATATTCACAGGGTGGTGTTACAGTGCACATGGGCTAGACAGTGTCATAGCATATGCACTAGCTAGTGGAATACAACACAGAGGTGTGTGGCACTCAGCAGCCAATTGTAGGTGTAACACAGCATTTGGCTCTGCCAGGAGCGCGCTGTGACTCTCAAGTGATGTTCGTCCCCATTCCAGAGAGTAAAATATAAAGTATTACACATCCGGCAGTGGATGTGTGTTTTATTAACCATGAGGGGGGTTTCTTGCATAGTTTTGGTCGAATTTTTCTCGAATCCCCTTTGAATGGCTTGGTGTGCATGTGTATTAAATGTGCCCGTCAATAGCTACCCATGTTTGTATAAATAAACGACAAGGGTGTCTACCGGGATTAGGCACGGTAGGGCATCAGACATGTCAGAGCTTCACTAGTGGTGTAAATACATTCCACGTGTATTCATTGTATGCACAGTCGCCTTTTAATGAATATCACGCATATCGTCATGGTGATAGGTACGTACGGTTTGTCCAGCATGTCCTAGGTGTGTCTATAAATATATATTTTTTTAAAATAATAAAAAACAGTGGCCGGCCCTGGGGATTGGGGTAAAAAAAATATAATTAGGAGACAGGCCCTGGGGGATGGGGTCATCAGGGCCAATAAATTAGAATAAGAAGGGGAACCACACAGCCCCCCTTCTTAAAAAATTAAAATAAATAAAAGACTGGCATTGTGCCGGAGGCCGCGCCCCCTCCTTGCAGCACTCTGCAAACGTACCCCCTGGCGAGTTGTAAGTTGGGGAATTAATTCCTGTTCAATACTGAGGGTCCCTGAGGGCCAACTAGCCCAACAGGCATCTCCAGTATGCGCCAGGGAGCTACGCTGCAGACAGGTGTTCTGAGGCCAAGCCCCTTTTTACACCTCTCTGCAACGCAGCTCTGTGGCGCTTACTGGAGGTACCTGGTGGTCTAGTTTGACCCTAGGGACCCTTAGGATTCAAGGGGACTTAATCTCTCAACTTAGAACAGCCAAAGGGCGCGTTTACATAGTGGTGAAGGGAGGGGACGGGGCCTGAGGTGACGTGTGCAAACACGCACTATGGCACGTTTTAAATTGGGGATATAATTTCCCTTCAATACTGAGGGCCCCTGGGGGCTAACTAGCCCACCAAGTGCTTCCAGTAAGCGCCACTGAGCTGTATTGCAGAGAGGTGGTCCAGGCCGTGCCACTTTTTACACCTCTCTGCAACGCAGCTCTGTGGCACTTACTGGAGGTACCTAGTGGGCTAGTTGGACCCTAGGGACCCTCAGGAATCAAATAAACTTAATCTCCCAACTAAAAACGGACACAGGGGGTGTTTACACAGTGGTGAAGGGAGGGGACGGGGCCCGAGTTAACATGTGCAAAAACGCCCTGTGACCTGTTTTAAGAGGTAGTTTTAACCCCCCTGCCCTATTATATACTAGGGGCTTACAGAGGAGGTCATGCTAATCACAGGGGGACCCCAACGCATAATGTTCCCTAGTGTATGTAGGTGTTTTCACTGTATTCTAAGTGTCTTTTAACATAGCACTGGCTCTAGGGCTGGTTAGTCAGACTCAGTTACCACCAGTATCCGTCTGAAAAAGTTGAGGGTACAGGATGATTTTGCAACAAGGATTCTTTCTGCTCTTCTTTTTGTTCTTTCTGCACGTTATCCTTTTTCCTGCACTTTTCTTCGTCTTTGAGGACTTCTGTTGCTTCTTTCTGCACTTCTTTTTTTTCTTTCTGTGCATTTTTTCTTCTTTCTTCACATGTCCTATCTCTGTAGGCATAGTTAGAAATTAACATTTAAAAAACCTTTGAAATTCACAGAAAAAAACATAGGTTTCAGGCACGTTATACTTAGGAATTAGCATTTAAAAAACCTCAGAAATTCACTGAAAAAACCATAGGTTTCAGGGGTGTTATAGTTAGCTAGACTTTTCACTTGTACAAAACCATTGAAATTCCCCCGTTATAGTTAGTTCAGCTAACTATAACTCGCGCGCCCGCAATGCACTGCTGATGATGTCACATATTACATCACTCATGACATGGTCATTGACATCACTCATGACATCACTGATGACATCTCAAATGACATCACTGATGACATCATCCTTGTGATAGAGTGGCAGACCTCCTCTCACCCTAATATAACCTTTGATACACACATTCAAAAATAGAGACTAAAATTTTCAAAACAATGGACATACCAATACCAGTTACAACAACCTCTTCAGTAATTCTAAGACCCACATACACATCCACTCATTCAGCAACAGTCCTATACAGTCACTCATACATGTACTCACTCATCATATGTACTCATACACCTATACATCCTGTTACACAATGCCACTCATCCATAGAGTTACTCACACACATAGTCACTCATGCTAATAAAGAATCAAACATACATTTACCTGCATATACAGATATACACACACCACCACATTTACTTCTACGGAAACTTACACATACTTAGTCTTTTAAACAATCACTTATAGAAACACATACTTATTCATACAGGAACTCTTTCACTCTCTCACTCTCACATATACTCACTTATATACACCAATAGTCACATATACTAGTTTAAAACCTATGTAGTTACTCATAAAGACACTATTGAGACAGTCATTCACTCACTAACGCACCCATACACACACTCATCCACCCATACAGTCCTGCACACATGCTGTCTTCAACACATACAAACAGTGAGTCACTCATTCATGCACTTATGCACTATGTAATACCCCCCACCGAACCATGCAGACACTCAGACTAATACTCAAAATACCAACTAATAACCTATATAGACACCCATGTAGCTACTCACCAACCCATGCAGCCACTTCTACACAAAGTGAGAGACAGATACAGATATTTACATATTTAAACATTACTCACTAAGCCATGTATTCACTATGATACACTTAATCAGTCAGTTACACAATCAATTTTTCAAAAACAAATCATCCATTTAGACACTTATATACCCATTTATTCTTCCATCATTGTTTAGAAATACATATATAAAACATATTTAATTTTCAGAAAAACAGACATTCACTGGATGATGTCATCAGTGATGTCATCAGTGATGTCATTTGAGATGTCATCAGTGATGTCATGAGTGATGTCACTGACCATGTCATGAGTGATGTAATATGTGACGTCATCAGCAGTGCATTGCGGGCGCGCGAGTTATAGTTAGCTGAACTAACTATAACGGGGGAATTTCAATGGTTTTGTACAAGTGAAAAGTCCAGCTAACTATAACACCCCTGAAACCTATGGTTTTTTCAGTGAATATATATATATAGCTGTAGGATCAACCAACCTACAGCAGGTGAGCGATCACATGACTGGGGAGGTGTGCCCTTTTCAATCGTATGAAGACTGCAGAACTCCATAAAAGCTGAGGCGGGCTGCTGGTCACAGTGTTTGCAGTGGCGTCTGAGGAAGGCAATTCATGCCGAAATATATTATGCCCATACTGCTGTCCAATAAAAGCCTGTTCCTGTACTCCCTGCGTGGCCCCTTCCTTCTGTTCGCTGGAGGTTTCTTTTGGATATTTTCGCGTCAGCCAGAGACGCGCTAAGGGGCCCTGCTCTGTCAAGTTGGCTGGAGACATCACTGGCGTTCTGCTTCGCAGTTTTGGTTTTGCCCGAGGGATCTGATTTCTCCAGCCCACCTCCTCTGTGCGGATCAGATAAGGGACGCTGCCAGCTGGCAGCTTGTGACTTCACGAGGGTTGCTGGTTTATTTAAATCAGCCCACGACCCTGCTGACATGCATCTTGGAGGTTAGAGTATATGCGGGGACCCAGGGAGGCTTGTGGACCTATTAAAGACACTGGATACAGCGCGCCATGCTCTGCAGCACACCAATGCCATATAGGAGTTTCCCCACGCACCACCTGACAATGATGTTGGATTCTGGGAGCTGTAGGATCAACCGACCTACAGCAGGTGAGCGATCACATGACTGGGGAGGTGTGCCCTTTTCAATCGTATGAAGACTGCAGAACTCCATAAAAGCTGAGGCGGGGTGCTGGTCACAGTGTTTGCAGTGGCGTCTGAGGAAGGCAATTCATGCCGAAATATATTATGCCCATACTGCTGTCCAATAAAAGCCTGTTCCTGTACTCCCTGCGTGGCCCCTTCCTTCTGTTCGCTGGAGGTTTCTTTTGGATATATATATATATATATATATATATATATATATATATATATATATCACGTTGTAGCCGTTTGAAGATTCGCTGCTTACTTTCTCCAAAGTAACGGACACGGACCCAAACTGGTGCTTAGAAGGTCTTTATTTCACCGTCGCCATGCACATATGCACATTTATATATATTATATATATATAAATGAAGATGCACACAACTGCCTTAACGCCGTACACCTGCATATCGGTGTCCATGCCAGCAGTGGTGGCAGATACCACAAATGTCAAAGAGATCCAAACCAGAAAGAGAGGAAGCTGCATACCATATCCATCCACAAGCAATTTATTACTGCAAAACACAACGCGTTTTAGCCGAGGGACCCTTTTTCAAGTTTGCAAACCAAAGCCAAAAGATCCATTATAAACCTATGACCTCATAATGGACATGAAATAAATCCATTGAAGTGCAAACTTCTCAAGCAGTATAACTTTGCACGTTGAGTTCTATTTTGAAATAACAGGTAGAAAAAATATAAACTCCAGCTAAGTCAAACATGGTATGTACAATTTTGTCACTTTTGTTCATGACCATTGAACTTTATTGCAAAGATCATTTCATTACGATCTTGGCTGTACTTGATAATAAACATAGAAGAAATCAAGAATTCAAGTCAATTATTTTCATAAAGCACAAAGATAAGACATGCATCACGATTTTAGATAAAACATCATAATTACGTGCAAATGTATTAACTTAGAAAAATACAAAATCGATAACAGATTAAGCCTCGATCGTATATCCATTGCAGTTTTAGTCATTCGTCATAATGTCTCCAAAATTAGTAAATGAATGAAATGCCCCCAATTGTGGGGGAATCAATATTATTTCATAAATATTTGAGAACATAGTATGCTATAATAGTCATTTTATTTGTTTCAACAAGTCTTATTGACAAAAAAAGAGAGAAACAATTAATCAAAAATACATAGTTGCTTTCATATGTAATCATACCATTTGAGTAATCACAGAGCCAAAACCAAGTTTAATTATGACTTAGAATTGACATTACATCAGAACTATCTTCTTGGTGTTCATGATATGCGATAAATATAGTGTCTCGGCTCAGGAATTGGTAAGGACAAAAAGAATTCTAAAGTGTTGTGTAAATGAAAATTATACAATGTTATAATCAAGAAGAGAGAGGAGAACTAAAGAGGCTAGTCTGTTTCCCCAGTTTATATGTTAATAATCAATGAGAACTAGATCTTGTTTAAATTGTTTGTATGTCTGCGGGTGGGGGAAAACCATTAGGTTTTTATGAAGGCCCTCACCCACCAACCTAGTTGGTGGCATGCTTCATCATTGGGCCCCACCCGAGGTTCCGAGTGTACCTCAGGTGTGCTTCGACGCCAGATTACTGCGGAGCGGATTTTTTTGGTTCGTGAGGGTGCTGTGGGTGTGCTCTGAGTGAGGTTTAAAATACTGTCCTGGGTGTCCCAAAGACTGTTTTAATGGTGGGCCCCAGGCAGTCAGTAAAAACAAAGGCTATCGGACGTGCACGGTAGGCTTATGGCCTCCGACGTCCTGTGCGGTCAACTAGTTTCAGCCAGGCCTTTTCTTCTACTGGCTTTCGTCAGGACCTTATATGTGTGGGGTGTTACAGGGGTTGTTATGAGTTTGTCAGTGCCCTGTGTGTAAAGCACACGCTACGGTGCTTATATGTGCACGAGGTGTTTCCTCTCGGGTTGTACCTGTAGGGGGTAAAAAAAGGGGACAGACATAACATTTAAGTAAAGGCTCCTAGTAGTGGGCTAAAAGCTTATAGTGAGGCCGTACTAAGTGCCTAGAGGTGACCACGGACAAGGCGGTAGTGTTGGCGTCAGTGGCGGGCAGTGAAAGAGTGGCCGGTCTCACAATATGCGTTATTGTGTGTGAAATTAGGCCTATGTACTGTAACCAGTGTTGGTAAAAACAGTAGAGTGGAGTTGCTTACACCTGATTATAGCGAACAACTCAGCATGGAGCTCAGCCAGGGGCCAGGACCATGTGCACTCTAAATAGGGGGAAGAAAAGGAAAAAGGCTGTTGGGGGAGGTGGGTGATATGCACCCAACAAGGTAACGGTAAAAAGGCTGCACACACAGACACGGCCGGGGGCAGCATGAAAGGTGGCTGTACTGTTAGCTTGGTCAAGTTCAGGTACTTACTGCGCAAAGTTGCTGGACCCTCAATGAACCTGTTGTCCGGGCAGAGGCTCCGTGAGAAATGAGCTTCAGTGTAGAGAGCGCTTAAATACCTGTGGGAAGGGCCAGGTGTTGCTTGTTAGCTGGGTCAGGTGTTATGGCCTGAGCACGAGTCATGGGGCGTATTCAGCTTCCTGTTGTCTCGAGGAGGTGCCTGTAGTAGAGGAAATGGAAGAAAGACTCGCATACAGGTGTATGTAGCACATGCTAGCAACTTAGACATCCAATTGCACCTTGGAAATAATTTAGAGAGAGCGCTACATACACCTGCATGCGAGTCTTTCTTCCATTTCCTCTACTACAGGCACCTCCTCGAGACAACAGGAAGCTGAATACGCCCCATGACTCGTGCTCAGGCCAGAACACCTAACCCAGCTAACAAGCAACACCTGGCCCTTCCCACAGGTATTTAAGCGCTCTCTACACTGAAGCTCATTTCTCACGGAGCCTCTGCCCGGACAACAGGTTCATTGAGGGTCCAGCAACTTTGCGCAGTAAGTACCTGAACTTGACCAAGCTAACGGTACAGCCACCTTTCATGCTGCCCCCGGCCTTGTCTGTGTGTGCATCCTTTTTACCGTTACCTTGTTGGGTGCATATCACCCACCTCCCCCAACAGCCTTTTTCCTTTTCTTCCCCCTATTTAGAGTGCACATGGTCCTGGCCCCCGGCTGAGCTCCATGCTGAGTTGTTCGCTATAATCAGGTGTAAGCAACTCCACTTTACTGTTTTTACCAACACTGGTTACAGTACATAGGCCTAACTTCACACACAATAACGCATATTGTGAGACCGGCCACTCCTTCACTGCCCGCCACTGACGCCAACACTACTGCCTTGTCCGTGGTCACCTCTAGGCACTTAGTACGGCCTCACTATAAGCTTTTAGCCCACTACTAGGAGCCTTTACTTAAATGTTATGTCTGTCCCCTTTTTTTACCCCCTACAGGTACAACCCGAGAGGAAACACCTCTTGCACATATAAGCACCGTAGCGTGTGCTTTACACACAGGGCACTGACAAACTCATAACAACCCCTGTAACACCCCACACATATAAGGTCCTGACGAAAGCCAGTAGAAGAAAAGGCCTGGCTGAAACTAGTTAACCGCACAGGACGTCGGAGGCCATAAGCCTACCGTCCACGTCCGATAGCCTTTGTTTTTATTGACTGCCTGGGGCCCACCATTAAAACAGTCTTTGGGACACCCAGGACAGTATTTTAAACCTCACTCAGAGCACACCCACAGCACCCTCACAAACCAAAAAACCCCGCTCCGCAGTAATCTGGCGTCGAAGCACACCTGAGGTACACTCGGAACCTCGGGTGGGGCCCAATGATGAAGCATGCCACCAACTAGGTTGGTGGGTGAGGGCCTTCATAAAAACCTAATGGTTTTCCCCCACCCGCAGACATACAAACAATTTAAACAAGAGCTAGTTCTCATTGATTATGAAAATTATATAAACCACAAGTGAAACAAACTATTTGCCGAGTAACATGCCCTAGATACTGACATGAATTTGATGTTGACCATTTCACATGTATCAATCAATGTTAGAGGTCCTTAAACACAATGTAGTATTGAGGTCCTATAATGGAATTTCCTTTGAGTGAAAAACCACTCATGGGCAAGTGCCCTAAAAATACATGTGTATAAGACCCAAGAGAGGTTATTCTAAAGAAGGTCCTAAATCTCGGATCATAGCTGCCTGTGGTATTTTCTATGTGCGCCCAATATAAAATTGAAGATAGGGAAACCCTTATCTGAAGATGAAAAGAGGAAATATCCTACTAGAAAAGAAAATATTTAAAAGATCAGATGTCCTAGTTCAAACAATGCATTGGAAAGATTGAGAGATAGATGGAAGGTTAAATTCCTATGTTTGTATTGATAGTTCTTCCTCCTTGTTCAACCCAAAGAGCATTCTGGCATTGAGATCAATATTGTACCGGGATTCAAGGATGCGCAGCTGTTTCTCCCTGTCACCTACTCTGGTGTGTTTTGTTACTCTATCATTCCCACAGAACTTAAGTAGTCTGTTATTGCTGTGGTGGGTATTGTATAAATATCTGGCTACAGGATAATTGAAGCCCATGTTTGTTATTGCTCTTTGGTGTTCTAAGATACATTTTTTCAATTGGAATTTTGTACTTCCTATGTAACTAAGAGCACATGGACATTCCACAACATAAATAACATATTCTGTGGTACAGGTAATGAATTTTGAAATGGATTTGTCCCTGTCATCATGGGTTTAAAAAGGCATACAACTCTGACTGAATTTACACGCTTTGCATGAATTACACCTATGAAACCCTTCCATACCACCCTTCTGCTACACCATCTCCAACCTCATCTTACCCCATGCCATCGATTACCTACACTACGTCCTGCTCAGTGATATCAATTTCCACATCCATGACAGCAGTGATGCCAAATCTACCACCCTCCTGGAGGACCTCAATACCATCGGCCTCATCCAACTGATCACCGAACCCACACACACCTTCAATGCCATCTTTACCTCCAGTGACATAAATTCACCCACATCACCGAACACACCTGGACCTACCACGCCATTGTTCCCTTTACCATCTCCAATGCCCAGGAACCCCACCTCCAAGCACCACAGCACCCCACACCACAGCTGGGCAAGGTAACCAAGTCTCTATGGATACGAGCCCTCTGCACCACACAACCCAAAACTTCAGCATACCTTGACCAAGCCATCCAGAACTTCTCCAGCTGGATCAACAAATGCGCCGACAGAGTTTACCCGCTGAAACGAGTGAAAATCAACAAAACCTCAAAATAAACCAGCTGGTACACCCCAAAGCCACAAAGCACAACTGCTACCGCCTCAAGAAGCATTGGTGCACCTCCAAGATCCCCTCAGACAGAGCTGCCCACAAAGCAGTCCTCAGCAACTACGACCTAAAGGAAGCCAAGAGAGCAGCCATCACCACCTGCATCAACAC
Source organism: Triturus cristatus (assembly GCF_964204655.1). Lineage (NCBI taxonomy): Eukaryota > Metazoa > Chordata > Amphibia > Caudata > Salamandridae > Triturus > Triturus cristatus. The sequence goes on from NC_140589.1 coordinate 969,081,147, forward strand.
CACAGACAACCACAGGAAGCAAGTTTTCAAAATCATCAAAGAATACCCCAAACCGACAGACAGCAACCTCCCCCAGCTTATGAAAACATGCAGAGGTCAGAACTCTCCTAAAAAAGCTCTCTGCCAATGCAGTGACCTCAAAAATGACCAACCGATCTCCCTGCTCCCCTACCCCACCAAAGTACTCGAGAAAGCCATCAAGCAACAGCTCACTGAATACTTGGAACAAAACCACCTTCTCAACACCTCACAATGTGGATTACGTGCCAACCACAGCACTAATACCATGCTGATTCCCATCACAGACAGCATCGTAACTCTCCTTGATTGTGGAGAAACTGAGGCCCTGTTCCTCATTGACCTCTCTGCTGTGTTCTACACGATCCCCTATCACACCCTCATCAGCAAACTCCACAACATCGGCATAAAATAGAATGCTCGAAAATGAATTGTTTCTTTCCTTTCAGGATGCACTCAGAAAACTGACTGACTACCTTCACCTCCGCAAACAAGAACATCATTTGCAACGTACCCCAGGATCGTTCCTCAATCCCACCCTGTTTAACAACTACATGACACGTCGGAGACATTGTCAGAAACCATGGACTCAACATAATCTCCTATTCTGACGACACTCACCTAATTACTCACAGAGGACCCTCCTATGCTAAAACCAGCTTCTGCAACACCATGACCAATGTGGCAAAATGGATGACAGCTGCCTCAAACTCAACTCTTCCAAAACAGAAGTACCGAACTTCAGAAGAAGCACCTCCATATGGGACCACAGATGGTGGCAGACAGAACTCAGACTGACAAGCACACCAACATACCATGCAAACAACCTCATCATGATTCTTGACAGCCAACTTATCATGATAGGATATGTCAACTCAGTAACCTCCTCATGCTTCCACACCCTCTGCATGCTCCACAGATTCTTCAGCTGGATCCCCATGACTATCACGCATTCCCTTCTTGCCAGCCACACCGACTATAGCAATACTCTCCACGCCAGAATGTCAACCCAACTCCTCAAAAGACTTCAGACCATACAGAACACCCAACTCATCCTGGTTCTCCTCAAATGGACTTGCATCACCCCTCACCTCAGTAACCTCCATTGGCTCCCAATCCAGAAGAGATGCCAGTTCAAGATCCTCACACACGCATACAGAGCTCTCCACAATCAAGGACTATCATACATTAACCATCGCCTGAACTTCCACCTGCTTGAAAGACACCTGTGATCTGCTTCTCTTATCCTCATAAACACCCCCTGCATTCATCGCAGCCACAACTGGGCTGCTCCTTCAACACTGCCAAGACTTTAAATGACCTGCCCCTCCACCTCCGAACAGCACTCTCTCTGGCGAACTTCAGAAAAAAAACTCAAGACCTGGCTTTCAGCAAAGACACAACACCCTCAGCACCCTCAACACCCAGATACCCTTAGGGGTGACAGTGCTGTGTTATACAAATGTGGTATAATTGAGTTTAGAGAGGGTAGATTAACTATTCCCACTCCAAACAATGCAACAGTAGGAAAGTGATGGAATTCGTAGGGGTTAAATTTCCTTTTCCTACTCAATGCAACAATAGGGAAAGTGTTGGACTTCAGAGGGATTACATTTATTATTTCCACTAAGCATAAGCAACAGTAGGGAAAGTGTTAAACTTTGGAGAGATTAAATGTATTCGTCAATGCAAAAATAGGGAAAGTGTCGGACTTTGAAAGGGTTAAATTTACTATTCCCAGTCCAAACAGCTCAACAGTAGGGAAAGTTTTGGACTTCAGGAGGGTTACATTTACTATTCTCATTCCAGCCTAAACAGCTGTAGGGAAAGCGTTAGACTTTAAAGGGGTTACATTTAGTTTTTCTACTCTCGTCAGCTCAGCAGTAGGGAAATTGTTGGAATTTGGAGGGATTAAATGTATTATTCCCACTCCAAACAGCGCAACAGTAGGGAAAGTTTTAGACTTTTATTGAATTAAATTTACTATTCCTACTCCAGTTGACACATCAGTAGGAATGTTTTGGACTTCGTAGGGGTTACATTTACTAATCCCACTCCATTCTCAACAACAGTAGGGAAAGCGTAAGTCTTTGGAGGGGTTACATTTGCTATTCCTACTCTGGTCAGCGAACAGTAGTAAAACTGTTGGACTTCGAAGGGATTCAATTAATTAATCCCACTCTAAACAGCGAAACAATAGGGAAAATGTTGGATTTAGGAGGGGACATATTTGTCGTTCCCGCTCTAAACAGCACAAGTGTAGGGTATGCATTGGACTTCGGAGGGGTTACATTTACTATTGCCACTCCAGGCTATGCAACAGTAGGGAAAGCAATAGATTATAGAAGGGTTACATTTAGTATTCCCACTCCAGTCAGTGTAACAGTAGGGAAAGTGTTGGACTTCAGACGGTTTAAATTCACTATTCCTACTCCAAACAGCACAACAGTAGGGAAAGTGTTAGACTTCAGAGGAGTAAACGTTACTATTCCCACTTCTGTCTGTGCAACAGTAAAGATAGTGCTGGACTCTAGAGGGGTAAGGTTTACTATTTCCACTCTAGTCTGTGTAACAGTAGGGAAAGTGTTGGACTTCAGAGGGGTTCAATTTAGTATTCCGACTCCAGTTTAAGCAACAGTCAGGAAAGTATGTCACTTCAAACACATTACATATTTGAATAACCCTATTCATTTAGAAAACATATTAAACTCTTAATGTAAACATTATTGATAACATTAAATATAAATATTAAAAAATACAAATAATTAAGCAACTTCCATAATTAATAATAAATTAAATAATGAATTATCATAGAAAAATATATTATTTAATTAGCACATAATTACTTTCCAAGTCTATACCCCTACAAACCTAGCAGCCCACACCTAAAATAAAACTAAAATAAATAAGTAAAGCACAATTTACATAATTAATAACTAAAATTATTAATTGACAATTAATTAGTTGTTAATAAATGATTACTTAATTACCTTCCCACACTATACCCCTACAAACCCAGAAATTCACAGCTACACTATAACTAGATTATATATGTATTGCACAATTTACATAATTAATAATCAATTGAATGATAATTAATTATTAATTAATTGTTAGTTAATCACTACTGCATTAACTACCCCATATCCCTACAAACCTACTAACCTGCACCTAAAATGCATGCCATGCAGGAACCTATGTGCATGCACACAAGGGGGCACATGTTATGCCCCCCCTGTGTGCGTCCACATATGTCTGAGGCATAGTGGGCCCTGTAGGGCCCCTATCTTTCCTCTACGCCAGGCTTTTCATGAGAGGAAACTCGTAATATGCTTGGCGAGCCCGTTGCTGTCCTGCCAAGCATATTGCGGCCTCTGACCACTAGTCCTACGACAGGGAACGGCAGGTCCCTGACAGAGCCGGTGGATCTAGTGCAGTCTGACTGCCCAAGTCGTAAACCGGCAGTGGGACTGCGGGTGCGGAGGTGGCTGGATCCGCCATACTAACAGACTCGTAGTATGGCCCTTAGTGCAGACAAACAAATGTATACCTTAAAAACAATGCTGTCACCAAAGGGGAGTGCCTGTCAACTGAATCAAGAAGGGGCAATAGGGACAACAGGACCTTTTTTTTATGCACCATCAAAAAAACACTGACATAGTAACAGAATTTTGTTATGGGATAACCATTTCCTGTACTTCCTCTGTCCCTTTAAAAATTGAGTAACCTTGCTACAACTCAACTGTATTATATAGTATGCATCAGCAGTTCATCTTACTAAGTAAAGATATGTGCTGTAAATCTTAAACTTAGTTGTTTCTCCCTGCTTTTCCTCCTCCTACCAGTTTCCCTAGTTTAAATATATTAATATGGCATCTTCTTTTCTCCCATCCCTTCTATTCCCACTCTATAGTTTCTAGCATGGAATGCTCAGATGGTGCTACTTCTGAAAGGACAGCGATGATAGTTGCAACTGATGTTTGGTGACGAAAGATGACTAATACTTATCTGGTCTTCTCACTGGAGTATGATGCTTTTACTTATATTAGAGCATAAACTCCTCCACCCACTCAAACTTCAAATATTCTCCTGTTTTTAAGATTAAAGAAAAGCCTCACATGGTCACAGGGTCTCATCCTGAGGTACCCGGATTTTCATGTAATAACTCCTTTCTACTTTCTCCCCCTACCGTGCTACCAATACCAGGGGTACAGATAACTCTGGGAGGGGTGGATATACTGGAGAGATTACTTGGTAGATCATGAGGTTCCTCTCAACCTCCTTCCAAAAGTTATTCCTAATTTCTTCCCAGAGGTTTATCACGAGAGTGCAGCTGCTTTCATCATTAAGTGTTTCTGGAACATGACACCGGATACTGACCATTTCTCAATAACAAATTCAACCCATAACATTAAACCATGGATCATAATATACACTGTTACTCAGTATATTTGTATTTTTACATGTCATGTAATGTGATGCTCATATACTTCTCGAATATCAATAAATCTGTGTGGGGTTGCCACTTATTTAAAATAATCACTCAGTAGTTTTCAAATTTTTAGATATCATTTCAGAAGTGAAACCTTTTTGTATATATTACAGGAGAAGCTATAAGTGCCTCGTCTGTATTTATGGCTAGGTCTAACGTTTAATTTAAAAGCTGTTTTATTCTGTTGCTAATAACTTTGACTCCATTATATGAATCAGCATGAAACTTTCTAAAACAAAAGCGCATCTGATTTAACTTCGCCATAGCAAGTTTCATGTAGCTCCATTAAGTAGATGCAAAAAAGGGTGACAGTAAAAAAGTGCCACTTCCCACAATCAATCCCATAGGAAGCTGTTTACAGAGCTACAAAAATTCATTTGAACAGAACAATTCCAAAATTAGCATGAAAGTAAAAATGTACTCACGGAAGTATGCTTACTTGGTCTGGTTTAAATCTGTTTAGTAGTGTTCGAGAAATTAGCATTACAAAAGTGGTTTTTGGTAGACCTCAAATTAAGCTGATCTGTCAATAAAACTTTGGAAGATAAAGAAATCTGGACCGTTATTAACATGAATGGTCCTCGAACCCGGGTTTACAATCATTTGCTCACCCGAAGAAATCTGATAGGGTGGGGAAGCTTTTTCTTGCATTCTTCATTTCAGGTCCATGAACCCAAGGCCTTCTTCTTGGAACCAAAGGTCTCTCATTGGCTGACTGCAACTTAAACAAAAAAGTTGCGGCCATCATTACAGGATGTTGGGACTTGGTTCCTGAGGACTTGGTTCCTTTGTCCTGAGCAAAGTACCCACTGGATGTACAATTAAAAAATCTTATTCTGCTGCATTGTTCACAGACCCTAAACCTACGTTTCTAGACCCCAGAACAACCTAGAGGTTCACTTATTCTAGTTCAGGGTCTGAGAACGCCCAGTGAAGAGTCATAGACCCTGCACAGGGTCGATAAACCCTTTATAATATTAAGACAAAAAAACAAGGTCTGGTCATAAACCAAGCCCTACGGCCAACCCCTACTGCACATGGCTAAAGGCCCTGCATGGCAGGGTTTGGACCTTTGCATGTATATGACACAAAGAACTCTTGCATGTGACATACAATAAAAACAAACAAACATTCACTAAAAAAGCAAAGGTTAAAATCAAGTTATATTTAGCTTTGGTTGTAACCCTTTAGAAGATGTTCTAATAAAAACCCATAGTTAAAGTACCATTATGGTTGCGAATGAAAATTTAAAAACATTGAAATTTGCATTTTATAGTTAGTTACACAATTCAAAACTCGGTGCAACAGCCAGGCAAACCTCAAATTATACTCTAAATGGGATGTTTTTAGCCTCATAACATTTATGCTAAAAGGTAGCAATGCCTGAAAACACAATATAAATAAATGAAAAAGCATACTTAATCCACTAAATAACACAATAATCTTAGTCATCTCTTTCATAGTGTAAAGAATAATGTGATATATGATTGAATCATTATTTATGACATTTGTAATGGCGTTTGGTACATCAAGGGTGAAGTCATGACCATTACAGTGCGAGTTGTGCGATGCACGGCAGCCTAAACATACATTAAGGTGTAATAATCATATTTACTGTACTGTACATATATGGCCCAGGAATTTCAGGGTGAGTTTTACTGTGCTAATGCAGAAATCATACACAGACTCATTGATCCCTCAGTGCATATCTGGTATATTCACAATCCTTTGCAAAGTCACCCTTATATCCTTGAGGAGTAAGAAAAAGCACCTGCACTAAAAGTAGTTGGGAATTGGTAGAGCCAATCCATCTGCCTTTAACTTGCTATTGCATGCAAGCATTATTAATGCATTCCAGACTTTCACTGGTGTGAGGGACATCTTTAAGGTTGGGAAATTGTCTAACCTTGATGAAGGGGAAAGGACAGGGGCAGTGCCAGTGAACATTGCTGTGGGCACGGTGACCCTTAAATTGTACATCCCACAACTCTACCTCAACAGCACGCCTGCACCTGGATGTATTGGTGTTAAATCTCAATTTTATGAGGCAAAGTGTCCTCGAGAAAAGGCCTCCTACAGAATGTCAAAAATATTGTCTATCAAGTAACGACGGAGTCAATAATTGAGTTCTAGGGCAAGAAAATGAAGGATTTATTACAAAAATTCAAAAGGTGCGGTACAGAAATTGTAACTGCAAATGCATAATGCCTTGGCATGTATACATTCAGTAAATAGATCAATACAGGATAATGGGAAATCAGAAAATGTCTAAATCCCAAATAAGCACCAAAATCGAACAAAAGATCGGGCAGCATCTCTAGTAGCATTCAGTAAAGATCTTGCTCACTGCCAAAATCTGGGGTTTATATTTTGTTATCTTGCATAGGAAATCATAAATTTCTGAAAACTCATGGTGTGAGCAAAAGAATCCTATTGTCAGCAAATCTGAGCATAGTTTTATAAAATGTCATGTTGCCATACCATTTAAGCACTATCTCACTACATGAATATGGACTCTATCCACTCTATGCTAATGTAATTTTGAGATGTCAGAAAAAACTAGTTATATGCACAACTGTAAACTATTATGAACTAATGCAGTACTATGAGCTGGCAGAAGTGCAGTGGGAAACTGCAATCTTACAATGTCTGTGTTGGAAAGTTTTCTTCAAGAACAGCAAAAACAACATCAATGGAAATAAACAAACATGACTCTGCTTGACTGTGTACTGCAGACATAATGAACAGTGATCATGCAGAAGGAGATATCCATTTTGAACAAGATGGTGTAGAGGCTTAATTGGGGCCTAGTTAACAAAAATCGGAAATACACACTTTTAGTACACCATTGCAAATTTGTTTCAAATGCAGTACCAACATGTCAGTGTGTACATGTAAATACGAAATTGTATCCACGTTCTGTTCTTCGTTAATGATGCACGACAATTCAAAATACACAAAAACTAGTTAACCGTGCTGTAGGTGAGGCCAACCTAGTTCAAATTGCTGCAAGGCGAGAACCGAGGCAGCAATAGTGAGGACTGTTGTATGGGAAAGAAAGGAGGCTGAGCTGGTAATGCTCAGTATTTTATGAAAGGACCCTTTCATACAAGACGAAGATTTAATTAGAGAACAAATTAGGGACTGCCACTTGGGGTTAAGCCATAGCACATTGACAGTGAAATGAGTCAAACTCATCAAAGCATGTGGAAATGTCAAAAATGCCTTAACCCACATCAGACGTTCAAATATTTCAAGCAGCAGATCTGCGGGGTTGGATTAAAAGACTTTATGAGCCTTGCACCTGGTGCCAAGAAGAGACACTTTCTTCCCTGCTCCAGACAGTGAATTCTTGGAATAGCCCCAGTTTGGCGCGTGCACTGACTGAAGGCCCCGCGCCCAGATGCTCCTTTGCAGATTCCTGTGAAAAGAAAACCCAGAAGTAATCTTTTTATGTCCCTGAGGGAATACGTTATCTGTAAAATCGCCAGAAAATCTTTTAATGAACGTATATAATCCCACTAAGTAGAGGGATAATCGGCAACGTTGTCACACTGACTATTTCTTTGAAGCTCGTGTGGTTTAAAAAGTTCCCTTAATCTTTGAGAGATGGCCCAGTGCAGCCTGCATACATGTTGCGTTTGACAAGACAACGTTTAAATACATCTGCGCGTTTTTACTACGCAAGCCCTGACACACCTCACCAAACGCCCTAGAGGAAAACTTCAGTATAGCAAAATTTTCTTAAAGTAATGCTCGGTGACAAAGGTAAACCAGACGAACGGGACGGGGATTGCTGCATTTCTTTGATCTTAAAATCGACAATTGTTAAGAAGTTCTTTAAGAGACAGTGGTTATTAGTTGGAAGCAAGATTTTTACTTTTAATTTCCTCCGAACAGATTGTAAACATGTTTTCTGTATTTCTCTTATGTCCTATAACAAATGTTTATTTTATATGCTAATTCAAAGTATTGTAGCAAAAGTGTTGACTATTACGATAGTGCTTTCGAAAGATGTCACTTTGTGCTGTGACAAATTTTTATGAAAGTTTATGAATGCCATTATTTGTGCGAGATGTGGAGCTGTGACAAAGGTGCTATTTTGGCATGTCCAAGATGAGGCAGAAGAAACGTACAGTACACAGAAATGGAACTCAGAAGCTGAAATTCATTGGCCGAGTACAGGGGGTACTTAATATACTAAGCCTTGAAAGATGGGGTTCAGTTCTCCCGGATGACGTGCAACCAAAACACCATGGTGGGACAATGTAAGACTGCGAGATTCAATATTTAATGTATGTATATAGGTGGCATTTGTTTAGGGCATACCTAGCCTACAGGCAGTGGAGGACTGTGGAGTCTCAAAGGCAAAGACACAGTCAATGTGTAAAGAAGTAGGTTCACACACCTAGTCAAGATGAGAAGGTTTATTTGTAGTTACATCAAATCACCCCAGCCTCCTTGCTCCAGCTTCTTCTCCTCGTTGATCATTCAATTCATTGCATTCCACCTAGAATGGTACACACACCATTCATGAAACACATGGAACTATTGGCCCCTAAGGTTCTGCATGGTTGCATTAGGCAGGATACTACACAAGGTTTGATTGGAGGGAAAAGTGAGATCTGTGAGTGGAAAGGGAATGTGTTGAATTCTGTGTTTATGTGCATGAAGACTCTAGTGGCCCTCAGCAGATTCCTTACAAGTATTACGTAATCTGATGGGTGTGGTTAATAAAGTTTGTGATGCAGAGCATTTAGTTAACTGTTGAATGCTGATGAATAAAGACATGCAAACCAGATCACTGTGTGTGGCAGGGTCTGTTACATGCTCGTGGACTGGGGAGGATGCTACAACTGGCGACGAGGGTGGAATAAGTGCCCCCCCCTAATAACACAAGACTGCTCTCCCTGAGAGTTTGCCATGGTCCAGCAAACCGCTCATGCATGCCTCATGCGCCTCAAGAAGCGGTTTGCAGGTTGAATATGTGGAGTCAAAATGCAACCCCAGCTTTTGAGAGGCCCTTGAAGAAGGTAAAGGCCTACAGAGGAGGATAGTCAGTGAACCTGCAGAACATCTATTGATAAGGCTGACAGAAGAGATACTTCACAACAGCATAACACAGAGCCACCACCGATACAAAGTAGAAAGGCTAAAGACTATGACATCATTTTATGAGAGAAGCTGTCCTTCCAGTGATTGCTGTAAGTTTATCAAACAAAACGACAGGGCGTGCTACGACCGACTGAGACGTGGGAGCACTTTTTTGTGAAGTGGTACTATTTGTTATTGTGAGAGTGGAAGGGTCAAAAGGAATGTGGGTTAAAAAATACCTGACTATGCAGAATCTACACTTTATTCATTCCTGTGGCTGGTATTGTTACAATGGGGGAGGAGAAGTGTGCACTTAGTTTTATCTTCTCCCTGCTCTACATGTTTCAAGCCTTCCCCAAGGCTTTTCTACAGGACCAAAGTGATTGATCCCTCTAACCACTTTTTGTTAACCTAATTGGTCCTCCTGTTTAATGTCAAGGTGTAATGTGCATTTAAACATGCATGAACACAATACCTCGTTGGTATAGTTTTTCTAGAGATATGTTTTTTGCCTAACTAAGGCCCCATGAGCTTTTCACGGGAGGGGACAGGCGCTTGTAGTGAAACAATTGTCATAGCTGCTCTCTCACCCATTCAATGCCTGCCCGTGGCTTTGATTAACAAATCGGTTATCTAGGTTCATCTAGTAAGCTAACTATAACTTACGCCCCCAAAATGCACTGCTTATGACCTCACATATTACATCACTTATGACATGGTCAGTGACATCCCTGATGACATCTCATATGACATCACTGATGACAACATCAGGTGACGGTAAGAGTTTTTAAAAGTTTATGAGTGATAAATATATGTATACCAATGTCTATTGGTGAATTGGTGGGTGTATGAGTGCCTGATTGGATGATGCAATAGGTGCGTGACTAACTGAATAAGTGAGTGATTAGGTGTTTCCATGAATATATGGGTGAGTGACTGGATGTGTGAATGTCTGTATCTGTCTGTCAGTTGGTGTTTAAGTGGAGATTCTGTATGGGTGAGTGATTGGTTGTCTGAGTACCTCTATGGGTTTCTGAGTGTCTCTGTGGTTGAGTGAGGGGGTGTGATTGCCTGTATGGATGAGTGGCTGGCTGATTCAGTGGCTGTATGGGTTAGTGAGTATGTGAGGGGCTGTATGGGTGAGTGAGTGTGTGATTGGCTGTGTCAGAGAGTGAGCGCATGTGTCAGTGGTATATGGGTGTATAACTGGGTATGTGAAAAGCAGTATAGGTGAGTGATGGGGTATGTCAATGACTGTATGAGGGAGTGAGTGAATGTGAGCGTGGATGTACGGGTGACTGTATGCTTCTATCAGTGACTGTATAGGTGACAGGGTACATGTTAGTATCTTTATGAGTATGTGAGTTAGTGTGTGTAACTATATGGGTAAGTGGTTGTGTCATTAACTGTATGGGTGAATGAGTAGGTGTGTGAGTAGCTCTATGGGTGACTGACTCAGTGTGTGGGTGGCTGTATGGGTGTATGAGTGGATATTTCAGTGGCAGTATTAATGAGTGAGTGGATGTATGAGTGGCTGTATGGGTGAGGATTGGATGTGTGTGTGGATCTATGAGTGTGTGAGTGGGTGTGTCAGAGATTCTGTGGATGATGTCACAGTGTTGTCATCAGTGATTTTGAGATGTCACCAGTGATGTCATCAGTGATGTCACTGACCATGTCATGAGTGATGTAATATGTGAGGTCATAAACAGTGGCAGAAGCTAGTTACCCTAGGAAATATATTTTTTGCTGTGCAAATCATTTAGACTGCCATTAGATTAAGAATATATATATATATATATATATATATATATATATATATATATATATATATATATATATATATATATATATATATATATATATATATATATTCACTGAAAAAACCATAGGTTTCAGAGACGTTATAGTTAGAAATAAGCATTTAAAAAACCTTAGAAATTCACAGAAAAAAACATAGGTTTCAGGGGTGTTATAGTTAGCTGGCCATTTCACTCGTACAAAACCATAGAAATTCCTCCGTTATAGTTAGTTCTGCTAACTATAACTCGTGCGCCCGCAATGCACTGCTGATGATGTCACATATTGCATCATTCATGACATGGTCAGTGACATCACTCATGACATCACTGATGACATCTCAAATGACATCACTGATGACATCACTGATGACATCATCCAGTGGATGTGGTTTAGTTTGAAATTTAAATATGTATTATATATATATATACCAATCTGTATTGAAGATTGAGTGGATATATAACTGTCTGGATGGAGGATTTAGTAGCTGTCTGACTGTCTGTTTAAGTGAGTAATTAAAAGTGTCTCACTTAATACATGGATTAGCAACTAAACTATGTGAATGTGTGCATCACTGTCTCTGTTGTTGTATAACATGCTGCATCAGTTGGTCACTAACTACATGAGTGTGTATATTAGTTATTGATTAGTTGGGTGAGCATTTGTATGGGACACTGAGTTTGTGTGTGATTGGATGGGGTGTGTGTAACTCTATGCATAGATGTGTGAATGGTTGATTGACTAGGTGTATAGGTTTAAGAGCGCATGTGGAAACAGTTGTTTGGGTGACTGTGTGTATTTATTTGTGTGTTGGTGAGCGAATATATGTTTTAGTTGTACATCTTCAACAAAGTAAAAAAATAAAAGGCATTGTATGTGAGAGTTGGTGTATATAAATATGTATGTGTAAGAGTCAGTGATTGTGAGAGTAACTATATGAATGAGTGTATAATTGTAAAGGTGATTTTTTAACATGTTGACTATGAATTACTATGTGTTTGAATAAATGAGATGTTGTTGGATAATTGTGTTATTGAGTAAATGTAAGTGTGATTAATTTTTTTCATGAGTGAGTAGGATGACTGCGTAACCGACTAAGATGACTGCTGATGTGTCAATGTCTATATATGTGTATAAGTGCATTTGATAGTGTTCTATTAATTAGTGACTGCATGTATAAATGATTCTGTTGTTGAATGGGTAGTTGTGTGTGTAGACTTAGGAATCAGTGAGTGGGTATGTAGTAACTGGTATTGGTGTGTCAATGGTTTCAAATATGGTACTCTGTATTTTACAGTGAGTGATGAAAGGTTATACTAGTGTATGATGAGGTGTATCAGATTGTCACGTGGATGATGTCATCAGTGATGTCATTAGTGTCATCAGTGATGTCACTGACCATGTCATGAATGATGCAATATGTGACATTATCAACAGTGCATTGCGGGCGTGCGAGTTATAGTTAGCAGAACTAACTATAACGGAGGAATTTCTATGGTTTTGTACGAGTGAAATGGCCAGCTAACTATAACACCCCTGAAACATATGTTTTTTTCTGTGAATTTCTAAGGTTTTTTAAATGCTAATTTCTAACTATAACATCTCTGAAATCTATGGTTTTTTCAGTGAATTTCAAAGCTTTTTTAAATGCTAATTTCTAACTAGAACGTCTCTGAAACCTATGGTTTTTTTCAGTGAATTTCAAAGGTTTTTTAAATGCAAATTTTTAACTGTGATAGTAGTTATACCTATTTCTTGTACTGATTTTCTACAGCTTTTTAACTGTTTATTTATAAATATTTTATTCATTAAATAACATTATAAATTTTTCAGAAAATTGCAAAAAGATTTTTTTTTTAAATTCAACTGAAATATTGATTAATTTTCTTGTTTTCATTTTTTATTTTAATATATTTATATTATTTTCTTTAAAAAAAAGAAAATTCCAATTTTATTTCGGAGTCGCACGCTCAAAGCGTACACATCACGATGGGTGCACGCATTCTTGCCGCCATTTTAGAAAAGTTGTGAAGGATCCGCGTACGGTGTGCGACGGCTGCGTGTTTTTCAGTTACATGTGCACGATTGGTATGCGATCATTCCACGACTCCTGCTCCCGTGCATTCGCGACACATGCGCATTACAGTACGAGATGCTTGCGCGGTTGCGGGTCCCGCGTGACGCCATATACGTGCTGGGGCGTGCTGGGTGCGCGACTCCCACAAAAAAAAATTATGTTCCAAAATTATATGTATGTGTCTTTAATATACATATTAGGGCAAGAGATTATCTAAGATATTCATAAAAATAATATATTTGTACTTATATTAAACTTACATTATTTTTAAATATATTTTCGCGAAGTCGTGTGCGTACATCGTGAGTGAACAGAACCAGGTCAGCAGAGCCATTGTAGAGTCAGAGAACCAGGTCAGCAGAGCTGCTCTAGAGCCTAAGAAGCAGGTCAACAGAGCTGCTCTAGAACCAGAGACCCAGGTCAGCAGAGCTGCTCTAGAACCAGAGACCCAGGTCAGCAGAGCTGCTCTAGAGCCAGAGACCCAGGTCAGCCGAGCTGCTCTAGAGGCCGAGAACCAGGTCAGCAGAGCTGCTGTAGAGTCAGAGAAACCAGGTCAGCAGTGCCTCTTTAGAGGGAGAGAACCAGGTCAGCAGAACTGCTTTAGAGACAGAAAACCAGGTCAGCAGAGCTGCTCTAGAGCCATAGAACCAGGTCAGCAGAGCTGCTCTAGAGGCAGAGAACCAGGTCAGCAGAATTGCTTTGGAGCCAGAGAACCAGGTAAGCAGAGCTGCTTTAGAGCCAGAAAACCAGGTCAGCAGAGCTGCTCTAGAGGCAGATAACCAGGTCAGCAGAGCTGCTCTAGAGCCAGAGAAACCAGATCAGCAGAGCTGCTTTAGAGGGAGAGAACCAGATCAGCAGAGTTGCTTTAGAGCCAGAGAACCAGGTCAGCAGAGCTGCTCTAGAGCCAGAGAACCATGTCAGCAGAACTGCTTTAGAGCCATAGAACCAGGTCAGCAGAGCTGCTCTAGAGGCAGATAACCAGGTCAGCAGAGTTGCTTTAGAGCCAGAGAACCAGGTCAGCAGAGCTGCTCTAGAGCCAGAGAACCATGTCAGCAGAACTGCTTTAGAGCCATAGAACCGGGTCAGCAGAGCTGCTTTAGAGCCAGAAAACCAGGCCAGCAGAGCTGTTGTAGAGCCAGAGAACCAGCTCAGCAGAGCTGCTCTGTAGCCTAAGAACTAGGTCAGCAGAGCTGCTCTAGAGCCAGAGAACCAGGTCAGCAGACCTGCTGTAGAACCAGAGAACCATGTCAGCAGAGCTGCTCTAGCTGTCACTGACTGACTGACACTGACTGACTGACACTGATTGATTGACACTGACACTGATTGACTGACACTGACTGACTGACACTGATTGACTGACACTGACACTGACTGACACTGACACTGACTGACACTGATTGACTGAAACTGACTGACTGACAATGACTGACACTGATTGACTGACACTAACTTACTGACACAGACCGACACTGATTGACTGACACTGACTGACTGACACTGGCTGACACTGATTGACCGACACTGACTGACTGACTGACACTGACTGACTGACTCACTGACACTGACTGACTGACCTTGACTGACACTGACTGACACCGACTAACTACTCTCTACTACTCACTCTCTACTACTCTCTACTACTCTCTCTCTACTACTCACTCTCTACTACCCACTCTCTACTACTCTCTACTACTCACTCTAAACTACTCTACTACTCTATACTACTCACTTTCTACTACTCTCTACTACTCACTCTCTGCTAGTCACTCTCTATTACTCTCTACTACTCACTCTCTACTACTCACTCTGCTACTCACTCTCTACTACTCCCTACCACTCACTCTCTACTACTCTTCTACTCACTCTCTACTACTCTCTACTACTCTCTCTGTACTACTCACTCTCTACTACTCTACTACTCTACTACTCTCTACTACTCACTCTCTACTACTCTCTACTACTCTCTCTGTACTACTCAATCTCTACTACTCTACTACTCTCTACTACTCACTCGCTACTACTCTCTAATACTCACTCTCTACTACTTACACTCTACTACGCTCTACTACTCTCCACTACTTACTCTCTACTACTCACTCTATTAACCACTCTACTACTCACTCTACTATCACTCTCTACTACTCACTCTCTACTACTCACTCTTTACTACTATCTCTACTACTCTCTACTACTCACTCTACTACTCACTCTCTACTACTCTCTACTACTCTCTCTGTACTACTCAATCTCTACTACTCTACTACTCTCTACTCAGAGATGTCATTTGAGATGTCATCAGTGATGTCATCAGTGATGACACTGGCCATGTCATGAGTGATGTAATATGTGATATCATCAGCAGTGCATTGCGGGGGCGCGAGTTATAGTTAGCTGAACTAACTATAACAGGGGAATTTCTAGGGTTTTGTATGAGGGAAATGTCCAGCTAACTATAACACCCCTGAAAACTATAGTTTTTTCAATGAATTTCTAAGGTTTTTTAAATGCCAATTCCTAACTATAACGTGCATGAAACCTATGTTTTTTTCAGTGAATTTCAAAGGTTTTTTAAATGCTAATTCCTATCTATAACTTATCTCTGAAGATATCATGTTGAATGATTTTGATTGGATTTCTATATTTTTCAAATTCAGCGTGTCAATTTCATTAAATACATTTTTTTTAAATACTTTTTTATCACCATTTTTTAAACTTATTTTTTCAATTAATTCTTTTAAAAATTAAAAAATATTATTTGAACTTAATGGGTTTTTCAAACATATTTTTTTATATTTTTCAAAATATTTTTTTAACTATATGTGCAAAACTTTATTTTATATATTTTTTGTTTCAATGTTTCTGGATCCGCGCACCCTATGCGCACCATTCTTGATCCCTACGTGATAGCATCCGCGCATGGTACGAGTTGGGTACGTGTTTAGTGCGCGATCGCAATGCGACCGGTACGCGACTCCCAGCCTATACGTGACATGTTCGATGTACATAACGCAACGTTTACGCGCTTCCACGACACATCATCTGCGTCTATGACACAGTAGGTGCACGGATCCCGCAAAATATTTAACATTTAAAAAAACATATATATATATATTTCATGTGAATATTAATTGAAGACAAACTCTAAACTAGTCTTAAAACTAATATATTTTTACATCAAATCCTATAATTTTTTTTAATTCAATTTCGCAGATGCGCGCTGGGTGCGTGCTGCGTAAGCGCACGCTGCGTGGGTCCCATGTGACCTGCAAAAAAAGAGATTTGATTGGTTCATTACACTTCCTCTTCTAACTATTGAAAGACCCACCCATTTCAATCATTCTTCTTTGACCTTCTTTAGAGCACCATATCTTTGGAGAGAAGAAGATTTTTTAGACTAAGTTTACACTTAGCTCTAACTTTTTTCAACCAAAAATGGCTTCAGGGCAGCAGGCATCACCTGCATCACCTCATACTTCTGAGGATGAATTGTTGCCGGAGGCACCACTCAAAAAACGTTTTTCTTCAGTGGTATGGAAATTTTTTACTTTTCCCGAGGGGCAGAATAAGACCAAGGCCACCTTGGTCACGTGCAAGATTTGCAAAAGAGTCCTATCGAGAGGGGATCCGAACAAGAAATACTCTTGCGGCATGGCAAGTATGATGAAGCACATGAGGACCCTTCATCCAAACAATCTTGCACGAGAAGAGTGCCGACGGATGAGAAACACTCCTGCTCCTGCGCCATCCATCTCATCGCAGCCGAGCACATCAAGAGTGCATCCATCAGCCCAAACCTTGGACATCCGTCCTCAATTTCAAAAATCAAAAGTGCAATGCGTCTTTGTGCTATGGTGAGCAGTCGATCGATCTGATCTGACGCCGCCAAGAAAGTTACATTTGCTAGTTTTTTTTTTATTGTTCCCTGAAGTTCATTGTTTGGTTTCTCCTGGTTTTTTTTTTTTGCAGATAAACCAAACAAAATTAAATTGTTCAGAAAACCCCCAAAAAATTATAAAAGAAGAAAGAAGAAAAAAAAAAGTTCTTGTAAGAACTAACTTTCCTGGTTTAAAAAAAGAGCTAAATTTCTTTGTTAGTGTTAGTTTAGAGGAATGTATGTGTAGTATTTAATTGACTGAATGAATGCATTAGTAGCGTATGGTGAATGTTTAAGTGCAGAACTATGAGGAAGTGCTGCAGCATCACACAGAAACCACTTTAACTCCAGTGTGCTGTAGTACTTCCGAAGCACAGGGATAGAACATATGTACATAAATATTTTGCAAATCTATGCTTCTCTCTGCACGGCTGCTTAAACTGCAGCCATGTGGTGACACAGGCACCCTTGCACCATACTGCAAGGATATCTGTGTCATGTGCTGTTTGTTTTTCTGCAGGAAGACACACCTTCCTGCACAAAAACAATGAGAAAATGCATTTTTGTCCTTCAATGTATGCTAAACATTTCAGCATGCATTAAAGATATAAAAATGTGGAGAAATGAAAACAATTCTCCTTGTTGTGCTTTCCTACACCAATTTTAGAATGGTGCAGCATTCACACACATATCGACATTTATGATTTCTGATAAATCTAGACATGTGTCTTGTTCTATGAGTATTAAGTGTAATCATGCACAACAACACTTATAGAACACCCTTTCAACACAAAGTGGTATGCATGATGAGGTTATATTTACATGGAGTATAAAAAGTGCACAGAGTGCCTTTTCCTCTCTTTGTAAATATAAAAGAGTATCTTGCACAATAACTATGTTACAAAAAGTGACATATTTCCGTTTTTGAATTTCCTTGCGAATGATAGAAGGTAAGCACAGAGTTTTGTCTGCAAAGATGTTCAAAGAAGAATGATTGAAATAATTGCGGTCCTTCAACAGCTAAAAAGGTGAAATATTATGAACCCCTCAAATCTCTTTTTTTGCAGGTCACATGATACCTGATTATGGTCAGATTTCAAAACTACATAAACAGAGTGTTTTTAGAAACGTGTTTCAACTTTGTAGCTTCTTGCAGGCCTCTTCACAGTAATAGGAATAAAAAATGGTATACATGTTTTTCATTCAAATAGAAATTCATATACATATTTTAAAATGTGGATCTGTGAAAGAAGAGGAAAAAAAAATTATAACATGTAATAATACATTTTATACAACACAGCATAATTTCCACAAAGTAATTTTTTTGCCTTTTTTGCTGTTCTCAGAATATATTAAATTTCACTAAAAATAGTGATTTCAATAGTACTCATCACTTAACAACGGGCAAAAAAACCACAATCTCAAAGATTGTTAAATAAAACCCAACATGCCATTCGCAAAATACAAATCACAAAAATATAAAATGCACACAGCTAACAAAAGTTGTTTAACTTTAACTTACAAAAACTGTAAATAATGTCGCTATAAAATATTCACCAAATCTAAAGTTGAATTTTTGGAGGAGGCACCATGCCCACAACGTTTTCCTTCAGTGATGTGGAAATTTTCTACTTTTCTCGAGGGGCAAACAAAGACCAATACCACCTTTCTCATGCACAAGATTTTCAAAAGAGTTCTGTTATGAGGGGATCCTAACAAAAAATACTCATGCGGCACAGCAAGTATGATGAAACACCTAAGGACCCTTCATCCAAACAATCTTGCACGAGAAGAGTGCAAACAGATGAGAAACACTCCTGTTCTCTATCTGTAAAAAAGAATCAAAAATAAATGTATATTAATAACTTTCAAAATTATACTATTCCTACGCCGACGACACCCAGCTGATTCTCTCCCTCACCAACGACCCCGCCACCGCCAGAGCCAACCTCCACGAAGGGATGAAAGAGGTAGCCGAATGGATGAAGAACAGCCGCCTGAAACTGAACTCGGACAAGACGGAAGTCCTCATCCTGGGTTCCTCACCCTCCGCCTAGGACGACTCCTGGTGGCCCCCCGCCCTAGGCAGCGCAGCCAAACCAACAGACCACGCACGCAACCTGGGCTTCATCCTGGACTCCACCCTCTCCATGACCAGACAAGTCAACGCCGTCTCCTCGTCGTGCTTCAACATCCTGCGCATGCTACGAAAGATCTTTCGGTGGATCCCCACCGAGACCAGGAAGACGGTCACCCAGGCCCTCGTCACCAGCCGTCTGGACTACAGCAACTCCCTCTACGCCGGAACCACCGCCAAACTCCAGAAAAGACTTCAGCGGATCCAGAACGCCTCAGCACGACTCATCCTGGACATCCCCCGTCGCAGCCACATCTCCGGACACCTGAGAGACCTGCACTGGCTCCTGGTCACCAAGAGAATCACCTTCCGCCTCCTCACCCACGCACACAAAGCCCTACACAACCAAGGCCCAGGATACCTCAACAGCCGCCTCAACTTCTACGCTCCCAAACGCCAGCTTCGATCGACCGGCCACGCCCTCGCCACCGTCGCCCGCATCCGAAGAGCCACCACAGGGGGACAGTCCTTCTCCTTCCTCGCCGCCAGGACGTGGAACTCCCTCCCGACCCACCTCCGCCTGACCCAGGACCACCTCGCCTTCAGGAAGCAACCCAAGACTTGGCTGTTCGAGCAGTAGCGGACCCCCCTCCCCTAGCGCCTTGAGACCCTCTGGGTGAGTAGTGCGCTATATAAATGCTTGATTGATTGATTGATTGATTGACTGTAAAAACACATTTTATATAAATACTGACTAAGAAACTATGTCCCTGAACCACAAGTGTGACGATGGTTAAAACACTACATCCATAGTGCATACTACTTTGATGCAGTTCATGCCCTAAAGCCTACCTCACTAAAACTCTACATGCTAACTGACTAAATGATTACAGTACTATAAAGAGACACACTGGGTGAGTGACAGGGTGTTTGCTAGAAGAGTATGAATACTAACTAGGGAATTGAAGGTGTGAAACACAACTGTGTAGGTGATTAGAGGACTGCATCCATACTGCATAGGCATTTAAAGCATTCCATGTGCTAAGGCCTGGCTCACTGCATCACTACTTGGGTTCTGACTGAATGATTAGAGTACAGCAAGAAGAGTGCCTAGGTGAATTTATAAGTGCTAGGCTTTTCACACAGGGAATGGATTAGTACTTGGTACTGCATGGGTCACTAGAGGAGTGCAAAGGCAGTGACAAGATGTTTGCTGGACTGTATGGATACTGACCAGGAAATTGAAAGTGTGAAAGACAAGTGTCTAGGTGGGTAGAAGACTGCATGCATAGTGGATAGGGGTTTGAAGCAGTCCATGTGCTAAGAACTGGCTCAGTGCATGAATACTTAGCCACTGACTGAATGATTAGAGTACTGCAAAGA
The DNA here is from genome assembly GCF_964204655.1 of Triturus cristatus. Lineage (NCBI taxonomy): Eukaryota > Metazoa > Chordata > Amphibia > Caudata > Salamandridae > Triturus > Triturus cristatus. Next base: position 969,101,962 of record NC_140589.1, read on the forward strand.
TAGTATCTTGGTGAATTTATAAGTGTTTGGGTTTTGGCACAGTGAATGGATTAGTACATAGTGTTGAATGGGTCACTAGAAGACTGCAAAGGGAGTGACAGGGTGTTTCCTGGAAGTGTATGGATACTGACTAGGGAATTGAAGGTGTGAAAGACAATTGTGTAGGTAGTTAGAGGACTGCATGCATAGTGGATAGGGGTTTGAAGCAGTCCATATACTAAGGCCTGGGTCACTGGATGAAAACTTGGGTACTGACTGAATGATTAAAGTACTGCAAGGAGAGTGCCTGGGTGAATTTATTAGGGTTTGGCGCAGTGAATGGATTAGTACATGATGCTTAATAAGGTCACTAGAGGAGTGCAAGGGGAGTGACAGGGTGTTTGCTGGAAGTGTATGGATACTGACTGGGGAATTGAAGGTGTGAAACACAAGTGTGTAGGTGGTTAGAGGACTGCATGGATAGTGGATAGGGGTTTGAAGAAGTCCATGTGCTAAGGCCTGGCTCAGTGCATAAATACTTAGGCAGTGACTGAATCATTAGAGTACTGGAAAGAGAGTGTCTTGGTGAATATATAACTGTTTGGGTTTTGGCACAGTGAATGGATTAGTACATGGTGTTGAATGGGTCACTAGAGGACTGCAAAGGGAGTGACAGGGTGTTTCCTGGAAGTGTATGGATACTGACTAGGGAATTGAAGGTGTAAAAGACAAGTGTATAGTATGTTAGAACACTACATGCATACTGTATAGACATTTGAAGCAATCTATTTGGTTCTTAGAAACTGACTAAATAATCAGACTACTTCTAGGACAGTGCTTAGGTAAAACTTTAAAAATTTTAAGTTCTGCCACAGTGAACAGAATAGTACATGGTACTGCACCTTAGTGTCAAACCCTGACTCATTTTATCAATGCATAAGCAAAGACTAGCTTCTAGTGCTACTAAAACTTGAAACATGACAGGTTTTAAAAGAGTTATCTGCTAAAAAATACACGATGTTACGAAATGTTTTTCTCACAGTGGTTTCCTAATGCACACAGACTCACAGTGTGATTCTAGACAACAACCACTATACCTAGGAGATAACCAAAAATCATTCATTACTGTGGAAGTGGTAAGGGAACTGTACACAATCTTCATATTTGAGGATTGCACTTTTGTGTCAAAGCCTGACTCATTTAATCAAAGCATAAGCAAAGACTGGCTTCTAATCCTACTAAAACTTGAGAACATGACCGTTTTTAAAACAGTTATCTGTCAGCAAATATACAATGTTACCAAATGCTTCTCTCACAATCCTTACCCAAATGCACACAGACGCACAGTGTGATTTTCGACAATCAACACTATGCTAGGAGTTTACCAAAACTCATTCACTAGGCTAGAAGAGTTAATGGAACTGATCACAATCTACATATTTAAGTACAGCACATCAGTGTCAAAGCATGACTCATTTATTCAATGCATAAGCAAACACTGGATTCTAGTGCTACTAAAACTTGACAACATGACAGGTTTTGAAACAGTTATCTGTCAGCAAATACACGATGTTACCAAACGCTTCTCTCACAGTGGTTCCCAAATGCACACAGATTCATAGTGTGATTCTAGACAACAACCACTATCCCTAGGAGTTTACAAAAACGTATTTACTACTATGGAAGTGGTAAGGGAACTGCACACAATGTGCATATTTCAAAAGTGCACTTTTGTGTCAAAGCCTGACTCATTTAATCAACGCATAAGCAAAGACTGGCTTCTAATGCTACTAAAACTTGACAACATGACATGTTTTAAAACAGTTATCTGTCAGCAAATACACAATGTTACCAAACGCTTCTCTCACAGTGGTTCCCAAATGCACACAGACTCACAGTGTGATTCTAGACAAGCACCACTATCCCTAGGAGTTTACCAAAACTTATTCACTACAGTGGAAGTGGTAAGGGAACTGCACACAATCTACATATTTCACGACTGCACTTTAGTGTCAATGCCTGACTCATTTAATCAACGCATAAGCAAAGACTGGCTTCTAATGCTACTAAAACTTGACAACATGACAGGTTTTAAAACAGTTATCTATCAGCAAATACACAATGTTACCAAACACTTCTCTCACAGTGGTTCCAAAATGCACACAGACTCACAGTGTGATTCTAGACAAGCACCACTATCCCTAGGAGTTTACCAAAACTCATTCACTACAGTGCAAGTGGTAAGGGAACTGCACACAATCTACATATTTCAGGACTGCACTTTTCTGTCAAAGCCTAACTCATTTAATCAAATCATAAGCCATAACTGTCTTCTAATGCTACTAAAACTTCACAACATGACAGGTTAAAACAGTTATCTGTCAGCAAATACACGATGTTACCAAATGCTTCTCTCGCAGTGGTTCCCAAATGCACACAGACTCACTGTGTGATTTTAGACAAACAACACTATCCCTTGCACTATACCAAAACACATTTCTTCATCTAGAAGGAGTACTACATTTTAGTGTAGAAACATAACTCATTTCACAAATTCATAAACAATGACTGGTTTCTAATTCTACCAAAATATAAAAACAGCACAGTTATCTGTCTGCAAACACATGAAAAACACAAATGCTTATCACAGAATGGTTTCTACATGCACACACACTATGAATAAAATTGCAGAGAAAAAAAGTACTCCCTACACTTTAGCAGGAGAAATACATTAGTCTGATTAAAATCAAAATAGTCTACATATATCCCCTCACAATTAAATAACTCATCTTTCAAGTTCTTTTGTAGATTAAGAAATATATCAGTCACTCACCATATTTCTTTTACAGAATCTCTGCACTGTGCACCTCTCAGCAAAAACAAAGAATGGAAAAGGTTCCCTTTCATTTTCCACACATATACATGTAAACATCAAATCACAATCCTTCACACATAAACTCAAAAGCAAACACACATTTCTATTGGTTAAACATTTCAACCCTTTCCAACTGAAATATATTTCAACCCTTCCCCCAATCTGCCTTCTGCCTGTTACCATAGAAACAGGTCATGGAACACTGCACTGAGCTCACAGGTCGCAAGTTCAGCACACAATGTTACTAAACAAGACAGGAAGTGTGCTTGACTTTTCAACATATCAGCTTATCATATATAATGTTCCTTACAATCTCTTTTTGTTAACCAATAAGAATCATACCTTTAAAAAACGGAAATATACACCCTACCTTTCAGTGTAGAAAGTAGTCATACAACCAATGATTTCTCGTCTTTTTTCAGAAACATTTCCGTGGATCCGCGCACCCAAAGCAAGAGAATCCGTGCACCCACCACGTTTGGATGCGCGCACCGTGCGCGCATTTCGCCTTTTTTTTAAAAAAAAAGGGGGGCCCCAGGGGGTCCTTCTGGGACCCCCTAAGCACCTCTAGAGGGTCAGAGTATTTCCCCTATATGTTTTACACACTTATTCCCCTTGCTTCTTCAGCCTCGCTTCTACCGAGGCAGAAAATGGCCGCCAACAGTTCCTGGTTTCGAATGTAGAGAGACATTCGACAGCGAATTAGCATTCAGCGTGTGATCGGGAGGGTGCGCGCTTGGTTCGTGGAGGGTGCGCTTACGGTGGGGGTAGGGTCCGCGGATCCTCCCTGGCCATAGATATTTATTTACTTTTAATTCTAATTTTCTCAGGAACTACTGAACGGATTCAAACCATATATGCAAAAGGCATGAGTCTGAACTGAGGACTACCTCTTTGCCAAATTTGGTGTCATTCCGTTCAGCGGTTCGGGCTGTAGCTGCGACAACAGCTCCTATGGGAAATTGCATGGGGAAAACGTGTTTTGGGAACCCCTTTTTTCTCGGCCCCCGTTTGACGAATCACCACGGAAATTTCAGGGTAGGAGCAGAGTGGAGCTGGCCAACAGTTTGGAAAATTTTGCGAGGATTCGTCAACCGGTGCCAGACTTATTGGGAATAGAATGTTGCGGATTTCCTATGGAAAATAGGTCCTAACTATAACTATCTACTGGCGACCGCCAGTAGATAATATATATATATATGTATATATATTACAAATATATTAAAAAGCAAGCACCGGCTCCCACGTTTGCTTTAAAATAACCCCAGGGTGGGCCATGTCCCGAGAGCATGAAACTATAACAGCTCTGTAATATATATATTATCTACTGGCGGTCACCAGTAGATAGTTATAGTTAGGACCGAGTTCCCATAGGAAATCTGAAAATTCTATTTTGAATAACTTTGGCGCCGGTTGACTTATCTTTGTGAAATTTTCAAAACTAATGGGGCGTTCCGCTCAGCTCCTACCCTGAACGTCTCAGGGTGATTCGTCAAGCGGGGGCTGAGAAAAAAGGGGGGTCCCAAAACGCGTTTTCCCTATGCATTTTCCCATAGGACCTTTAGTCGAAGGTACAGCCCGAACGGCTGAACAGAATTACTTGAAATTTGGCAAAGAGGTAGTCCTCAGGTCAGGCATGTGCCTTTTGGATATATGGTGTCAATCTGTTAAGTAGTTCCTGAGAAAATTGCAGTTAAATGTACATAAAGATCTATAAGCGCGCACGGTGCGCGCACGCGTGCCCGCACTAAATGTCCGCAAGCGTAATTCTGATTGCTGGTTAGATGTCAGTCAACATTCGAATCGGTCGAAATCAGGAAGTGTGGGACGCCACTTTGTGTGTGACAGTGAAAAAGAAAGGTGTAGAACGTGAAAAGGGGGCAGGGTAGAGAGTTCCTGACCCCCTAGCCTTTGTCAGGGGGTCCCTGAAGGATCCCGAAGGGTGAAAACATTTTTTTATTTTTTTTCAAAAAATCGCGGGGTGCGCGCACGGTGCGCGCACGGCAGCAAAAAATTCATAAAAGAAATTGAATTAAAAATCAAGTTTAAGTGTTTAGATGTTGGTTGGCTCTAAAAAGAGCCGTTGTGTTCATTGAGTGTTTTTTTGTACCTACAAGTAAGTACCGATGCAGAGTCTAAAGTTCAAGAGGAAGACTCTGTTCCCTTCATCTGTAAAATGTACACCATCTCCTCTATAAATGCCACTCAGAAGCATTGGTTCATAGCAGTTTCTGTTCCAGAATCTTCAAACACCACACCCACTCCCCTCACTATTTCTTCTTATTTCCTCGGACAAGGAGCTGAACAGCTATCAATTTTACTTGAAAATGGCAGAACAGCAGTCTACTTCAGGGAGTGAGGAGGAGACCTGGATGCACTCAGAAGCATTGGGTCATAGTAGTTTCTGTTCCAGAATCTTCAAACACCACACCCACTCCCCTCACTATTTCTTCTTATTTCCTGGGACAAGGAGCTGAACAGCTATCAATTTTACTTGAAAATTGCAGAACAGCAGTCTACTTCAGGAAGTGAGGAGGAGACCTGGATGAACTCAGAAGGTGTCTTTCAGTAGAATGGCAATATGAAAAGAAAGATAGTTGTAAAATGGAGGCTTACATACTTTTTTTAATAAAAAGAACTCATTGGCTGTTTCAGACCATTCAACACTAAAAACTAGGCTGTATGTTTACATTTTTAGAAGCATGTTTTGTATTGGTTCAGAAAAATGTGTTCCCACAGAACATTACTTTGGATTTGCTGTTAGGTTTGAAAAGTCAAGCACTCTTGCTCTTTGGATTAGAAACATTGTGTGCTGAACTTCTGACCTCTCTGCTCACACTAGTGTTCCATGATCTGTTGCTATGGTAGCAGGCAGAAGTCATGTTGGGGGTAGGAATCATTTAGAAAGGGTTGAAATTTGCAACCAATAGAAATGTGTGTTTCCAATTAAAAGAAAGGTGGAGAACGTGAAAAGGGGGCAGAGTAGAGAGTTTCTGACACCCTAGCCTTTGTCAGGGGGTCCCTGAAGGATCCTGAAGGGTGAATTTTTTTTTTTTTTTTTTTCAAAAAATCGCGGGGTGCGCGCACGTTGGCAAAAAATTCATTAAAAAAATAGAATTAAAAATCAAGTTTAAGTGTTTAGATGTTGGTTGGCTCTAAAAAGAGCCGTTGTGTTCATTGAGAGTTTTTTTGTACCTACAAGTAAGTACCGATGCAGAGTCTAAAGTTCAAGAGGAAGACTCTGTTCCCTTCATCTGTGAAATGTACACCATCTCCTCTATAAATGCCACTCAGAAGCATTGGTTCATAGTAGTTAGTTTCTGTTCCAGAATCTTCAAACACCACACCCACTCCTCTCACTATTTCTTCTTATTTCCTGGGACAAGGAGCTGAACAGCAATCAATTTTACTTGAAAATGGCAGAACAGCAGTCTACTTCAGGGAGTGAGGAGGAGACCTGGATGCACTCAGAAGCATTGGTTCATAGTAGTTTCTGTTCCAGAATCTTCAAACACCACACCCACTCCCCTCACTATTTCTTCCTATTTCCTGGGGCAAGGAGCTGAACAGCTATCAATTTTACTTGAAAATGGCAGAACAGCAGTCTACTTCAGGGAGTGAGGAGGAGACCTGGATGCACTCAGAAGGTGTCTTTCAGTAGAATGGCAATATGAAAAGAAAGATAGTTGTAAAATGGAGGCTTACATACATTTTTTTTAATAAAAAGAACTCATTGGCTGTTTCAGACCATTCAACACTAAATACTAGGCTGTATGTTTTCATTTTTAAAAGCATGTTTTGTATTGGTTCAGAAAAATGTGTTCCCACAGAACATTACTTTGGATTTGCTGTGAGGTTTGAAAAGTCAAGCACTCTTGCTCTTTTGATTAGAAACATTGTGTGCTGAACTTCTGACCTCTCTGCTCACACTAGTGTTCCATGATCTGTTGCTATGGTAGCAGGCAGAAGTCATGTTGGGGGTAGGAATCATTTGGAAAGGGTTGAAATTTGCAACCAATAGAAATGTGTGTTTCCATTTAAAAGAAAGGTGGAAAACGTGAAAAGGGGGCAGAGTAGAGAGTTTCTAACACCCTAGCCTTTGTCAGGGGTCCCTGAAGGATCCCGAAGGGTGAACAAAACATTTTACTTTTTTTTTAAAATCGCGGGGTGCACGCACGTGGCAAAAAATTCATTAAAAAAATAGAATTAAAAATCAAGTTTAAGTGTTTAGATGTTGGTTGGCTCTAAAAAGAGCCGTTGTGTTCATTGAGTGTTTTTTTGTACCTACAAGTAAGTACTGATGCAGAGTCTAAAGTTCAAGAGGAAGACTCTGTTCCCTTCATCTGTGAATTATACACCGTCTCCTCTATAAATGCCTTGCATGTTGTAACGCAAGTTGTTGTGGTATATAGAACCCATACCATAGTCTCTGAGGAAAGCAGAAACAGACTTATTGATGTGCTTTCTTGCTTTCTCAATCTGCGGACAATATTGGTTGGACCAGTTCCACTTTTGCCTTTGGCATATATTAGAATATACAAAAGTAGTTTGTGGAAAAAGCGACATCAATTGCACAAAGGTATCCTTAACAAGCATTTCCAGACCTACCCCAGTTAAAGTGCCTAGGTCATTTCCACCACAGTGCACAATTATAAGGTTAGGCTGTGGGAGATGGAGAAAGGATTTCACCAAAGGCATTAATTGGTGCCACTTTAACCCTCTCTGACCAATCCATTTAATGTCTACATTTGGCAAAGCAAGGTCTTTCACAATACCTCTTTTTTCTGCATACTTTTCACTCCAGTAGACATAGCTATGACCTACAATCCACACTGTGAACATCTTTCAAGCAGATCTGGATGCACTCAGAAGGTGTCTTTCAGTAGAATGGCAATATGAAAAGAAAGATAGTTGTAAAATGGAGGCTTACATACTTTTTTTAAATAAAAAGAGCTCATTGGCTGTTTCAGACCATTCTCCACTAAAAACTAGGCTGTATGTTTACATTTTTTAAAGCATGTTTTGTATTGGTTCAGAAAAATGTGTTCCCACAGAACATTACTTTGGATATGCTGTTAGGTTTGAAAAGTCAAGCACTCTTGCTGTTTGGATTAGAAACATTGTGTGCTGAACTTCTGACCTCTCTGCTCACACCAGTGTTCCATGATCTGTTGCTATGCTAGCAGGCAGAAGTCATGTTGGGGGTAGGAATAATTTGGAAAGGGTTGAAATTTGCAACCAATAGAAATGTGTGTTTCCATTTAAAAAAATGTGGGAAGGAATGTGATTTGAAGTTAACATGTATATGTGTGAAAAAATAGAGGGAAAGTTTGCCATTTAGTGGTTCTGGTGAGAGGAGTACAGCTCAGAGATTCTGGCTCTGATAATCTGCTGTGTGAGTGGTACATTTCTTTTTCAACTAACTACTTTTAAAGGTGAGTTATGAATTTGAGAGGGGATGTATGTGGTGTATTTTGATATAAATAATAGAAATATGTTTCTTCTTTTAAAGTTGTGTTTGACATTTTATGTTTTGGAAGATATTTAACTGCCTTGAACTTGTAAGATATTATGGAGTATGTCTTCACCATAAGTTAAGGTGTACTGGTATCACCCAGGAATACTGTTTTGTGCACACAGGCAGCTACTTCTCCTGCACTCCCATGCTTACTATTCAGCACTGTGTGGTATTTCAGATAGCAGTGTGTAACGCTAACACATTCAACATCACCAAGGCTCATTTCCTTTGCTCTAGTCTAATCACCCACCCAGGTTCCACATGCTCATGGTCTCAAGTAGCTGTTAGGACATGTGCTCTTTTCTGCGTCTCTAAACTATAAGGAAAATGTGTCAGGCTGTTACAGTAATTATCACTTGCTCTACCACAGTAGTAAATGTGCTTTGAAATTGCCAATCAAATATCGTGTTCTGCCTAGAATCACACCATGAGTCTGTGTGCACACAGGAATTGTTGTCAGAGATTTAATTTGTGTTGCTCTTGTTATGTAAGACTTGCACTCGTAGGAAAGGGGCAGCTTGTTTTCTTGAACTGTTATGGTTAGCATACAGCACACATCACCATCTCAGAGATAGGAGTCAAATGCTAACACATTTGAAAAAAACAGGGTAGATTTTCCTTGCAGTACTGTAATGAGTGCGGTAGTTCCTATATGTTCATAAGCCCAATTAACCCTTACCACATGTGCTCTTACATACATCTCTGCAGTCTTCATGCAGTTATGCAAGCGTCCGTGCAGATCTCTCTTGCACCTGACAATACACAGTCTCCAGAAACACACTCTTAGCACACAGGCAGCTGCTTTTCCTGCACTCCCATGCTTACTTTTCAGCACTGTGTGGTATTTCAGATAGCAGTGTGTAACGCTAACACATTCAACATCACCAAGGCTCATTTCCTTTGCTCTAGTCTAATCACTCACCCAGGTTTCACATACTCATGGTCTCAAGTAGCTGTTAGGACATTTGCTCTTTTCTGCCTCTCTAAACTATAAGGAAAATGTGTCAGGCTGTTACAGTAGTTATCACTTGCTCTACCACAGTAGTAAATGTGCTTTGAAATTGCCAATCAAATATCGTTTTCTGCCTAGAATCACACCATGAGTCTGTGTGCACACAGGAATTGTCAGAGATTTAATTTGGGTTGCTCTTGTTCTGTAAGACTTGCACTCGTAGGAAAGGGGCAGCTTGTTTTCTTGAACTGTGATGGTTAGCATTCAGCACAAATCACTATCTCACAGATGAGAGGCAAATGCTAACACATTTTAAAACAACAGGGTAGATTTTCCTTCCACTCCTGCAATGGGTGAGGTAGTTCCAACATGTTCAAAACTCCAATTAACCCTTACCACATGTGCTCTTACATACATCTCTGCAGTCTTCATGCAGTTGTGCAAGCGTGCATGCAGATCTCTCTTGCACCTGACAATACACAGTGTCCAGAAACACACTCTTAGCACACAGGCAGCTGCTTCTCCTACACTCCCATGCTTACTATTCAGCACTGTGTGGTATTTCAGATAGCAGTGTGTAACGCTAACACATTCAACATCACCAAGGCTCATTTCCTTTGCTCTAGTCTAATCACTCACCCAGGTTCCACATGCTCTTGGTCTCAAGTAGCTGTTAGGACATGTGCTCTTTTCTGCCTCTCTAAACTATAAGGAAAATGTGTCAGGCTGTTACAGTAATTATCACTTGCTCTACCACAGTAGTAAATGTGCTTTGAAATTGCCAATCAAATATCGTTTTCTGCCTAGGATCACACCATGAGTCTGTGTGCACACAGGAATTGTTGTCAGAGATTTAATTTGTGTTGCTCTTGTTCTGTAAGACTTGCACTCATAGGAAACGGGCAGCTTGTTTTCTTGAACTGTGATGGTTAGCATACAGCACACATCACTATCTCACAGATGAGAGGCAAATGCTAACACATTTGAAAACAACAGGGTAGATTTTCCTTCCACTCCTGCAATGGGTGAGGTAGTTCCTACATGTTCAAAACTCCAATTAACCCTTACCACAGGTGATCTTACATACATCTCTGCAGTCTTCATGCAGTTGTGCAAGCGTCCATGCAGAACTCTCTTGCACCTGACAATACACAGTCTCCAGAAACACACTCTTAGCACACAGGCAGCTGCTTCTCCTGCACTCCCATGCTTGCTATTCAGCACTGTGTGGTATTTCGGATAGCAGTGTGTAACGCTAACACATTCAACATCACCAAGGCTCATTTCCTTTGATCTAGTCTAATCACTCACCCAGGTTCCACATGCTCATGGTCTCAAGTAGCTGTTAGGACATGTGCTCTTTTCTGCCTCTCTAAAGTATAAGGAAAATGTGTCAGGCTGTTACAGTAATTATCACTTGCTCTACCACAGTAGTAAATGTGCTTTGAAATTGCCAATCAAATATCGTTTTCTGCCTAGAATCACACCATGAGTCTGTGTGCACACAGGAATTGTTGACAGAGATTTAATTTGTGTTGCTCTTGTTCTGTAAGACTTGCACTAGTAGGAAAGGGGCAGCTCATATGATAGGATTTGAAAAGCTCAAAAAAATATAGTAATATATTTAAATTACATAAAGGTATTTTTTTTTTGTTTCCTTTAGGTATTGCTGAACAACACTGAAATAAATTAAACATGCCTATAAAATCAAGAAAGAGAAAAGAACAGCAAAAACATCTATATTTGAAGACAACTGGACAACAAAAATTAGTTGAAGATCCTCATGTTGGAAAAAAGAAAAAGTCTTCTGGTAAGCAGACTAAGGATATTTTTAAAAATATCCTCAAACATAGAAAAAATGTAGAAAGTATATCCTCTGCAAATAGTGTTTCAAGAAGAAAACAACAAGACAAAAGAAAGGAAATACTAAATGCTAATGGAAAATCAGAAGCAAGAAAGAATGACTTAAAAAGAAAAACAGAATTTCAAAACATTCGTAAAAAAATGTTTCAGAGAAGAGTGGTGTTCAATTTGCTAAAGGATGTGAAAAAAAATAGGAAGAAAGCAATATTTTATAAGAAAAAGAAACATATTGAATCAATTGTTGCAAAGGCTTTGGATTTAATAAGAAAACTATTCATTTTAATTTTGAACAGGATCCGTACATTAGATAAAATAGTCAATGTAATGAAGTCAAAAAGCAAAAGGAAAAGAGTAGTGAAAAAAAAAACTTTTGTAATGTGTTCTTAGGAGAATGGAATCATAGTTCAAGTACTGAACCATTTTTTAATGAAGAGAGTTATCTTCAAAGTAATAGTTTGCTGTATGCAGTTGACACCAGTGGTCGAACTTATGAAGTTAAAGATGGTTGTGTAATGGAAAAGGAGAAAATGGTTCCAAGAAATGAGGAAGAAGCGTTAGCTGAAGAGATTATGGGGAAACGTCCTAAAGCCCCAGTGTACACTTGGAATTGTAGTAGTATTTGTACTGTACGACAAGAATCTATTGATAAATTACGTGACTTTCTAAGAGAATATAGTAAAAAAAAGTGTTAAACTGAAGATTAAGGTGCTTCAAAGACTAGATCCATGCAGAGTGAGAAAGAATACTGGTTTGCAAGAACATTCTCTGGCTTGTCTTTCTAGGAAAGTTTGTCAAAGTGTTTTTCACCATTTTAGGATGCTGGCAGTACATCATACAGAAATGAGAAAGTTTGTGAGAAGATTGTATTTTGCTAATAGTCCAGCACTAAAGTTAAATGAGTTGAATAGTGCTCTGTTGCGTGGATCTGTATCAGATGTAGAGAAGGTTACTGATGATATTCAGTTTTGTTACTTTGGTCCAGAACAAGAAAGTGCAGGAAATGACACAGTTATTGAAGAAAATGTGGAAGAGAATGTAGAACCCACTGTTAGTAAAAATTTTGAAGATCAAATGACAAAATTTACTATCATCTCTAATGAAAGACCAAATATTACTTGTATTTGTTGCCGGAGAAGCCATTATAAAAGTCAAACAAGGAATGTTGATCTCTATAAAAAAAGTGAAAAAGAAAATAATTATGAGTGGAAGGATATTGGTACATAATTTTTTCTGGAAAATTGTTTTGATTTGGGTGAAGATCAGCGTATTTGTAAATACTGTTATAACAAGTTAGAAGAAAATAAAATGCCAGCTAGAGCTGTACATAATAATTTAGAATTGGTTGATATTCCTGCAGAACTTAGTGATTTAAATACGTATGGGTCTATACTCATTCAATGTGTCCATCAGTTTCAGACTATAGTTTGTATGGAGCCCAAAACAGGTAAATTACCTCCTTCAGATTTACAAAGAGGTTTAAAAGGAAGAGTTGTCTATTTGCCATTAGATTTGAAAAAAAAATTGAAACAATTGATACAGATAGTTTGGAAACTGAACCATTAGTTATTCTGGTTAATGGTGTACCTACAAAGAATAAGAACATTTGGCAGGAGCTAGTAGATGTACAAAAAGTACAAAGAGCAAATTTCTATTTCAAAAGAAATAATAAGTACCATGAATCAATTTATATAGATGAAGATGAAGAAGTTTTACTAGCAGACACAGGAATACCAACTGGGCAAATTGAAAAAGTAGATAAGTCAAAAGAAGAAGAAATTTATGAACATTTCAGCATACATCCTCTTCATTCTAAAGAAGTTATGGGAAACACTATTGATATGTTACAGATGAAAAAAGCAAAAGGAACTCCCATGAGTGTATGGGTGGAGAGCTTGGAAGCTCGTTATTTTCCCCAGCTGTTTCCTACAGGAAAAGGTGGACGATATGATGAACGTCCAAAATGCACACAGACTCACAGTGTGATTCTAGACAAGCACCACTATCCCTAGGAGTTTACCAAAACTCATTCACTACAGTGCAAGTGGTAAGGGAACTGCACACAATCTACATATTTCAGGATTGCACTTTTCTGTCAAAGCCTAACTCATTTAATCAAATCATAAGCCATAACTGTCTTCTAATGCTACTAAAACTTCACAAAATGACAGGTTAAAACAGTTATCTGTCAGCAAATACACAATGTTACCAAATGCCTCTCTCGCAGTGGTTCCCAAATGCACAGAGACTCACTGTGTGATTTTAGACAAACAACACTATCCCTTGCACTATACCAAAACACATTTCTTCATCTAGAAGGAGTACTACATTTTAGTGTAGAAACATAACTCATTTCACAAATTCATAAACAATGACTGGTTTCTAATTCTACCAAAATATAAAAACAGCACAGTTATCTGTCTGCAAACACATGAAAAACACAAATGCTTATCACAGAATGGTTTCTACATGCACACACACTATGAATAAAATTGCAGAGAAAAAAAGTACTCCCTACACTTTAGCAGGAGAAATACATTAGTCTGATTAAAATCAAAATAGTCTACATATATCCCCTCACAATTAAATAACTCATCTTTCAAGTTCTTTTGTAGATTAAGAAATATATCAGTCACTCACCATATTTCTTTTACAGAATCTCTGCACTGTGCACCTCTCAGCAAAAACAAAGAATGGAAAAGTTTCCCTTTCATTTTCCACACATATACATGTAAACATCAAATCACAATCCTTCACACATAAACTCAAAAGCAAACACACATTTCTATTGGTTAAACATTTCAACCCTTTCCAACTGAAATATATTTCAACCCTTCCCCCAATCTGCCTTCTGCCTGTTACCATAGAAACAGGTCATGGAACACTGCACTGAGCTCACAGGTCGCAAGTTCAGCACACAATGTTACTAAACAAGACAGGAAGTGTGCTTGACTTTTCAGCATATCAGCTTATCATATATAATGTTCCTTACAATCTGTTTTTGTTAACCAATAAGAATCATACCTTTAAAAAACAGAAATATACACCCTACCTTTCAGTGTAGAAAGTAGTCATACAACCAATGATTTCTTGTCTTTTTTCAAAAAACATTTCCGTGGATCCGCGCACCCAACGCAAGAGAATCCGTGCACCCACCGCGTTTGGATGCGCGCACCGTGCGCGCATTTTGCCTTTTTTTTAAAAAAAAGGGGGGCCCCAGGGGGTCCTTCTGGGACCCCCTAAGCACCTCTAGAGGGTCAGAGTATTTCCACTCTGCCCCCTTTATATGTTTTACACACTTATTCCCCTTGCTTCTTCAGCCTCGCTTCTACCGAGGCAGAAAATGGCCGCCAACAGTTCCTGGTTTCGAATGTAGAGAGTCACTCGACAGCGAATTAGCATTCAGCGCGCGATCGGGAGGGTGCGCGCTTGGTTCGTGGAGGGTGCGCTTACGGTGGGGGTAGGGTCCGCGGATCCTCCCTGGCCATAGATATTTATTTACTTTTAACTCTAATTTTCTCAGGAACTACTGAACGGATTCACACCATATATGCAAAAGGCATGAGTCTGAACTGAGGACTACCTCTTTGCCAAATTTGGTGTCATTCCGTTCAGCGGTTCGGGCTGTAGCTGCGACAACAGCTCCTATGGGAAATTGCATGGGGAAAACGTGTTTTGGGAACCCCTTTTTTCTCGGCCCCCGCTTGACGAATCACCACGGAAATTTCAGGGTAGGAGCAGAGTGGAGCTGGCCAACAGTTTGGAAAATTTTGCGAGGATTCGTCAACCGGTGCCAGACTTCTTGGGAATAGAATGTTGCGGATTTCCTATGGAAAATAGGTCCTAAATATAACTATCTACTGGCGACCGCCAGTAGATAATATATATATATATGCATATATATTACAAATATATTAAAAAGCAAGCACCGGCTCCCACGTTTGCTTTAAAATAACCCCAGGGTGGGCCATGTCCCGAGAGCATGAAACTATAACAGCTCTGTAATATATATATTATCTACTGGCGGTCACCAGTAGATAGTTATAGTTAGGACCGAGTTCCGATAGGAAATCTGAAAATTCTATTTTGAATAACTTTGGCGCCGGTTGACTTATCTTCGTGAAATTTTCAAAACTAATGGGGCGTTCCGTTCAGCTCCTACCCTGAACGTCTCAGGGTGATTCGTCAAGCGGGGGCTGAGAAAAAAGGGGGGTCCCAAAACGCGTTTTCCCCATGCATTTTCCCATAGGACCTTTAGTCGAAGGTACAGCCCGAACGGCTGAACAGAAAAACTTGAAATTTGGCAAAGAGGTAGTCCTCAGGTCAGGCATGTGCCTTTTGGATATATGGTGTCAATCTGTTCAGTAGTTCCTGAGAAAATTGCAGTTAAAAGTACATAAATATCTATAAGCGCGCACGGTGCGCGCGCGCGTGCGCGCACTAAATGTCCGCAAGCGTAATTCTGATTGGTGGTTAGATGTCAGTCAACATTCGAATCGGTCGAAATCAGGAAGTGTGGGACGCCACTTTGTGTGTGACAGTGAAAAAGAAAGGTGTAGAACGTGAAAAGGGGGCAGGGTAGAGAGTTCCTGACCCCCTAGCCTTTGTCAGGGGGTCCCTGAAGGATCCCGAAGGGTGAAAACATTTTTTTATTTTTTTTCAAAAAATCGCGGGGTGCGCGCACGGTGCGCGCATGGCAGCAAAAAATTCATAAAAGAAATTGAATTAAAAATCAAGTTTAAGTGTTTAGATGTTGGTTGGCTCTAAAAAGAGCCGTTGTGTTCATTTAGTGTTTTTTTGTACCTACAAGTAAGTACCGATGCAGAGTCTAAAGTTCAAGAGGAAGACTTTGTTCCCTTCATCTGTGAAGTGTACATCATCTCCTCTATAAATGCCACTCAGAAGCATTGGTTCATAGCAGTTTCTGTTCCAGAATCTTCAAACACCACACCCACTCCCCTCACTATTTCTTCTTATTTCCTGGGACAAGGAGCTGAACAGCTATCAATTTTACTTGAAAATGGCAGAACAGCAGTCTACTTCAGGGAGTGAGGAGGAGACCTGGATGCACTCAGAAGCATTGGGTCATAGTAGTTTCTGTTCCAGAATCTTCAAACACCACACCCACTCCCCTCACTATTTCTTCTTATTTCCTGGGACAAGGAGCTGAACAGCTATCAATTTTACTTGAAAATTGCAGAACAGCAATCTACTTCAGGAAGTGAGGAGGAGACCTGGATGCACTCAGAAGGTGTCTTTCAGTAGAATGGCAATATGAAAAGAAAGATAGTTGTAAAATGGAGGCTTACATACTTTTTTTAATAAAAAGAACTCATTGGCTGTTTCAGACCATTCAACACTAAATACTAGGCTGTATGTTTTCATTTTTAAAAGCATGTTTTGTATTGGTTCAGAAAAATGTGTTCCCACAGAACATTACTTTGGATTTGCTGTGAGGTTTGAAAAGTCAAGCACTCTTGCTCTTTTGATTAGAAACATTGTGTGCTGAACTTCTGACCTCTCTGCTCACACTAGTGTTCCATGATCTGTTGCTATGGTAGCAGGCAGAAGTCATGTTGGGGGTAGGAATCATTTGGAAAGGGTTGAAATTTGCAACCAATAGAAATGTGTGTTTCCATTTAAAAGAAAGGTGGAGAACGTGAAAAGGGGGCAGAGTAGAGAGTTTCTGACACCCTAGCCTTTGTCAGGGGGTCCCTGAAGGATCCTGAAGGGTGAACAAAACATTTTACTTTTTTTTAAAAATCGCGGGGTGCACGCACGTGGCAAAAAATTCATTAAAAAAATAGTATTAAAAATCAAGTTTAAGTGTTTAGATGTTGGTTGGCTCTAAAAAGAGCCGTTGTGTTCATTGAGAGTTTTTTTGTACCTACAAGTAAGTACTGATGCAGAGTCTAAAGTTCAAGAGGAAGACTCTGTTCCCTTCATCTGTGAAATGTACACCGTCTCCTCTATAAATGCCTTGCATGTTGTAACGCAAGTTGTTGTGGTATATATAACCCATACCATAGTCTCTGAGGAAAGCAGAAACAGACTTATTGACGTGCTTTCTTGCTTTCTCAATCTGCGGACAATATTGGTTGGACCAGTTCCACTTTTGCCTTTGGCATATATTAGAATATACAAAAGTAGTTTGTGGAAAAAGCGACATCAATTGCACAAAGGTGTCCTTAACAAGCATTTCCAGACCTACCCCAGTTAAAGTGCCTAGGTCATTTCCACCACAATGCACAATTATAAGGTTAGGCTGTGGGAGATGTAGAAAGGATTTCACCAAAGGCATTAATTGGTGCCACTTTAACCCTCTCTGACCAATCCATTTAATGTCTACATTTGGCAAAGCAAGGTCTTTCACAATACCTCTTTTTTCTGCATACTTTTCACTCCAGTAGACATAGCTATGACCTACAATCCACACTGTGAACATCTTTCAAGCAGATCTGGATGCACTCAGAAGGTGTCTTTCAGTAGAATGGCAATATGAAAAGAAAGATAGTTGTAAAATGGAGGCTTACATACTTTTTTTTAAATAAAAAGAGCTCATTGGCTGTTTCAGACCATTCTCCACTAAAAACTAGGCTGTATGTTTAAATTTTTTAAAGCATGTTTTGTATTGGTTCAGAAAAATGTGTTCCCACAGAACATTACTTTGGATATGCTGTTAGGTTTGAAAAGTCAAGCACTCTTGCTGTTTGGATTAGAAACATTGTGTGCTGAACTTCTGACCTCTCTGCTCACACCAGTGTTCCATGATCTGTTGCTATGCTAGCAGGCAGAAGTCATGTTGGGGGTAGGAATAATTTGGAAAGGGTTGAAATTTGCAACCAATAGAAATGTGTGTTTCCATTTAAAAAAATGTGGGAAGGAATGTGATTTGAAGTTAACATGTATATGTGTGAAAAAATAGAGGGAAAGTTTGCCATTTAGTGGTTCTGGTGAGAGGAGTACAGCTCAGAGATTCTGGCTCTGATAATCTGCTGTGTGAGTGGTACATTTCTTTTTCAACTAACTACTTTTAAAGGTGAGTTATGAATTTGAGAGGGGATGTATGTGGTGTATTTTGATATAAATAATAGAAATATGTTTCTTCTTTTAAAGTTGTGTTTGACATTTTAAGTTTTGGAAGATATTTAACTGCCTTGAACTTGTAAGATATTATGGAGTATGTCTTCACCATAAGTTAAGGTGTACTGGTATCACGCAGGAATACTGTTTTGTGCACACAGGCAGCTACTTCTCCTGCACTCCCATGCTTACTATTCAGCACTGTGTGGTATTTCAGATAGCAGTGTGTAACGCTAACACATTCAACATCACCAAGGCTCATTTCCTTTGCTCTAGTCTAATCACCCACCCAGGTTCCACATGCTCATGGTCTCAAGTAGCTGTTAGGACATGTGCTCTTTTCTGCGTCTCTAAACTATAAGGAAAATGTGTCAGGCTGTTACAGTAATTATCACTTGCTCTACCACAGTAGTAAATGTGCTTTGAAATTGCCAATCAAATATCGTGTTCTGCCTAGAATCACATCATGAGTCTGTGTGCACACAGGAATTGTTGTCAGAGATTTAATTTGTGTTGCTCTTGTTATGTAAGACTTGCACTCGTAGGAAAGGGGCAGCTTGTTTTCTTGAACTGTGATGGTTAGCATACAGCACACATCACCATCTCAGAGATGGGAGTCAAATGCTAACACATTTGAAAAAAACAGGGTAGATTTTCCTTGCAGTACTGTAATGAGTGCGGTAGTTCCTATATGTTCATAAGCCCAATTAACCCTTACCACATGTGCTCTTACATACATCTCTGCAGTCTTCATGCAGTTATGCAAGCGTCCGTGCAGATCTCTCTTGCACCTGACAATACACAGTCTCCAGAAACACACTCTTAGCACACAGGCAGCTGCTTTTCCTGCACTCCCATGCTTACTTTTCAGCACTGTGTGGTATTTCAGATAGCAGTGTGTAACGCTAACACATTCAACATCACCAAGGCTCATTTCCTTTGCTCTAGTCTAATCACTCACCCAGGTTTCACATACTCATGGTCTCAAGTAGCTGTTAGGACATTTGCTCTTTTCTGCCTCTCTAAACTATAAGGAAAATGTGTCAGGCTGTTACAGTAGTTATCACTTGCTCTACCACAGTAGTAAATGTGCTTTGAAATTGCCAATCAAATATCGTTTTCTGCCTAGAATCACACCATGAGTCTGTGTGCACACAGGAATTGTCAGAGATTTAATTTGTGTTGCTCTTGTTCTGTAAGACTTGCACTCATAGGAAACGGGCAGCTTGTTTTCTTGAACTGTGATGGTTAGCATACAGCACACATCACTATCTCACAGATGAGAGGCAAATGCTAACACATTTGAAAACAACAGGGTAGATTTTCCTTCCACTCCTGCAATGGGTGAGGTAGTTCCTACATGTTCAAAACTCCAATTAACCCTTACCACATGTGCTCTTACATACATCTCTGCAGTCTTCATGCAGTTGTGCAAGCGTGCATGCAGATCTCTCTTGCACCTGACAATACACAGTGTCCAGAAACACACTCTTAGCACACAGGCAGCTGCTTCTCCTACACTCCCATGCTTACTATTCAGCACTGTGTGGTATTTCAGATAGCAGTGTGTAACGCTAACACATTCAACATCACCAATGCTCATTTCCTTTGCTCTAGTCTAATCACTCACCCAGGTTCCACATGCTCTTGGTCTCAAGTAGCTGTTAGGACATGTGCTCTTTTCTGCCTCTCTAAACTATAAGGAAAATGTGTCAGGCTGTTACAGTAATTATCACTTGCTCTACCACAGTAGTAAATGTGCTTTGAAATTGCCAATCAAATATCGTTTTCTGCCTAGGATCACACCATGAGTCTGTGTGCACACAGGAATTGTTGTCAGAGATTGAATTTGTGTTGCTCTTGTTCTGTAAGACTTGCACTCATAGGAAACGGGCAGCTTGTTTTCTTGAACTGTGATGGTTAGCATACAGCACACATCACTATCTCACAGATGAGAGGCAAATGCTAACACATTTGAAAACAACAGGGTAGATTTTCCTTCCACTCCTGCAATGGGTGAGGTAGTTCCTACATGTTCAAAACTCCAATTAACCCTTACCACAGGTGATCTTACATACATCTCTGCAGTCTTCATGCAGTTGTGCAAGCGTCCATGCAGAACTCTCTTGCACCTGACAATACACAGTCTCCAGAAACACACTCTTAGCACACAGGCAGCTGCTTCTCCTGCACTCCCATGCTTACTATTCAGCACTGTGTGGTATTTCCGATAGCAGTGTGTAACGCTAACACATTCAACATCACCAAGGCTCATTTCCTTTGATCTAGTCTAATCACTCACCCAGGTTCCACATGCTCATGGTCTCAAGTAGCTGTTAGGACATGTGCTCTTTTCTGCCTCTCTAAAGTATAAGGAAAATGTGTCAGGCTGTTACAGTAATTATCACTTGCTCTACCACAATAGTAAATGTGCTTTGAAATTGCCAATCAAATATCGTTTTCTGCCTAGAATCACACCATGAGTCTGTGTGCACACAGGAATTGTTGACAGAGATTTAATTTGTGTTGCTCTTGTTCTGTAAGACTTGCACTAGTAGGAAAGGGTCAGCTCATTTGATAGGATTTGAAAAGCTCAAAAAAATATAGTAATATATTTAAATTACATAAAGGTATTTTTTTTTGTTTCCTTTAGGTGTTGCTGAACAACACTGAAATAAATTAAACATGCCTATAAAATCAAGAAAGAGAAAAGAACAGCAAAAACATCTATATTTGAAGACAACTGGACAACAAAAATTAGTTGAAGATCCTCATGTTGGAAAAAAGAAAAAGTCTTCTGGTAAGCAGACTAAGGATATTTTTAAAAATATCCTCAAACATAGAAAAAATGTAGAAAGTATATCCTCTGCAAATAGTGTTTCAAGAAGAAAACAACAAGACAAAAGAAAGGAAATACTAAATGCTAATGGAAAATCAGAAGCAAGAAAGAATGACTTAAAAAGAAAAACAGAATTTCAAAACATTCGTAAAAAAATGTTTCAGAGAAGAGTGGTGTTCAATTTGCTAAAGGATGTGAAAAAAATAGGAAGAACGCAATATTTTATAAGAAAAAGAAACATATTGAATCAATTGTTGCAAAGGCTTTGGATTTAATAAGAAAACTATTCATTTTAATTTTGAACAGGATCCGTACATTAGATAAAATAGTCAATGTAATGAAGTCAAAAAGCAAAAGGAAAAGAGTAGTGAAAAAAAAAACTTTTGTAATGTGTTCTTAGGAGAATGGAATCATAGTTCAAGTACTGAACCATTTTTTAATGAAGAGAGTTATCTTCAAAGTAATAGTTTGCTGTATGCAATTGACACCAGTGGTCGAACTTATGAAGTTAAAGAGGGTTGTGTAATGGAAAAGGAGAAAATGGTTCCAAGAAATGAGGAAGAAGTGTTAGCTGAAGAGGTTATGGGGAAACGTCCTAAAGCCCCAGTGTACACTTGGAATTGTAGTAGTATTTGTACTGTACGACAAGAATCTATTGATAAATTACGTGACTTTCTAAGAGAATATAGTAAAAAAAAGTGTTAAACTGAAGATTAAGGTGCTTCAAAGACTAGATCCATGCAGAGTGAGAAAGAATACTGGTTTGCAAGAACATTCTCTGGCTTGTCTTTCTAGGAAAGTTTGTCAAAGTGTTTTTCACCATTTTAGGATGCTGGCAGTACATCATACTGAAATGAGAAAGTTTGTGAGAAGATTGTATTTTGCTAAAAGTCCAGCACTAAAGTTAAATGAGTTGAATAGTGCTCTGTTGCGTGGATCTGTATCAGATGTAGAGAAGGTTACTGATGATATTCAGTTTTGTTACTTTGGTCCAGAACAAGAAAGTGCAGGAAATGACACAGTTATTGAAGAAAATGTGGAAGAGAATGTAGAACCCACTGTTAGTAAAATTTTTGAAGATCAAATGACAAAATTTACTATCATCTCTAATGAAAGACCAAATATTACTTGTATTTGTTGCCGGAGAAGCCATTATAAAAGTCAAACAAGGAATGTTGATCTCTATAAAAAAAGTGAAAAAGAAAATAATTATGAGTGGAAGGATTTTGGTACATAATTTTTTCTGGAAAATTGTTTTGATTTGGGTGAAGATCAGCGTATTTGTAAATACTGTTATAACAAGTTAGAAGAAAATAAAATGCCAGCTAGAGCTGTACATAATAATTTAGAATTGGTTGATATTCCTGCAGAACTTAGTGATTTAAATACGTATGGGTCTATACTCATTCAATGTGTCCATCCGTTTCAGACTATAGTTCGTATGGAGCCCAAAACAGGTAAATTACCTCCTTTAGATTTACAAAGAGGTTTAAAAGGAAGAGTTGTCTATTTGCCATTAGATTTGAAAAAAAAATTTGAAACAATTGATACAGATAGTTTGGAAACTGAACCATTAGTTATTCTGGTTAATGGTGTACCTACAAAGAATAAGAAAATTTGGCAGGAGCTAGTAGATGTACAAAAAGTACAAAGAGCACATTTCTATTTCAAAAGAAATAATAAGTACCATGAATCAATTTATATAGATGAAGATGAAGAAGTTTTACTAGCAGATACAGGAATACCAACTGGGCAAATTGAAAAAGTAGATAAGTCAAAAGAAGAAGAAATTTATGAACATTTCAGCATACATCCTCTTCATTCTAAAGAAGTTATGGGAAACACTATTGATATGTTACAGATGAAAAAAGCAAAAGGAACTCCCATGAGTGTATGGGTGGAGAGCTTGGAAGCTCGTTATTTTCCCCAGCTGTTTCCTACAGGAAAAGGTGGACGATATGATGAACGTCCAGTACAGATTCCTGCTTCTGAGTATCGGACTACAAGATTATACGCAGAAGATCCAAGATTTCGTCAAAGTATTCCTTATTTGTTCCATCTTTTATTTGAAATTGACTTGTCTGCACTATCTTATGCAGTAAATCACATTTTAAAAACTGGAGTCCATCTACATAATGTGTCTGCAAAGGATTTTATGAACAAAGTGCAACAGCGAGATGATCATTTGGAATCTCAATTGATTAATCTGAAGGCTTGTCAGCGTGGAACTATTGAATATTGGTACCGACGCCATGCAGAATTGAAATGTATGTTACGGAATTTAGGAACTCCTACATGGTTCCTTACCCTAAGCTGTGCTGAGTACGCTTGGGATGATTTACTGGATTTTCTTCGAGAGGCAAATTCAAATATTGAAAACATCCAATACAAGACAGCAGGAGAATTGTGCTCATTGGATCCGGTTAATGTTTGCAGATATTTCAATCATAGATTTGAGTCTATGATGTCCTTCATCTGCAATAAAAAAAATCCACCTCTTGGAGAAGTTGTGGATTTCTTTTGGAGAAAAGAGTACCAAGCAAGAGGTGCTCCTCATATTCATATGCTGTTGTGGATCAAGGATGCCCCCAAATTTGGAACATATTCTGATGATGCAGTTTTATCTTTCATTGAAGCATATGCAACATGTGCTATACCTAAAAGCACAGAAGAAAAAAACTTAAAAGAGCAAGTTTTACGTTTCCAAAGTCATCGGTATGGAAAATACTGTCGACGAAAGTACAAGAGTAAAGATAAATTCTACACAAAATGTCGATTTGGATTTCCACGACCTGTTCTTTCAAAAGGAAGAGTAAACAGTTTCATGTCAGCTGTGCGACATACCATTACAAGAAAATCTCCGAAAAATACCTATAACCTAAGAAGAAAAGAAGAGTCAAAATTTATAAATGACTACAACCCAGTCATTTTATCCATGTGGAATGCTAACATGGATATTCAGTATGTAGCTGACAATTCTATTGCTGTTACTCGGTATGTCACATCTTACATCACTAAATCTGAGAAAACGGAATTGAAAGAAATGTGGGAAGAGATTTCTCACGAGAAGACTGTCAGTAAAAAGCTATACAGTTTCAGTTTAAAGATGTTATCGCATCGAGAAATTGGGTCATACGAATGCTCAGATAGGTTATCATCTGCAAGTCTGTACTCCAAATCCAGAAGAATAATTTGGGTAAGTTTAGGCCTTGCAGGAATGCGAAATCGGGTACTGAAATCTATTCGAGAAATTGCATATTTAGCAGAGAACGAACCAGAAAGTACAGACATTTTGAAAACAAATATGTTGGACACATATTACCCAAACAGAAGTCATATTCTTGAGAACATGTATCTCTATGAAGTGCTGCAGAACTACATTTTTACACGGAATGCCACAGAAGACATCACCACTGGAAAATATAAAGTCATTGGTGAGGAAGGATGTTTGGTGAAACAAACAAAAGGAAGTTTGATTAATCACAGGAAGCTGAGTTGCAACACTACTGACAAAAAGGAATTTTACTACTTAGCACTTTTACAGCTGTTTAAACCATGGCGTTCAGAGGATGAATTACTTGGAGATTTTCAGAGCTATGAAGATTCCTTTAATGCATGTTTAGATAGCATAGAATGCAGTACTTTCACAAATTATGTACAAATGTTAAATGAAGAAATTGAACAAGAAGCTACAATTGCAGCTGAAGTAGTTAGAGACAGTTCTCAAGACAGTCAAAGTTCTGGTTCGCACAGTCAAGATCCCCTAGGACAACCAATCGTAGAAAATGAAGCTGCAATAGCCATGACTGAAGTGGAAACAGCTATGAATCAAGCTCAGGAAGATTTAATAGACTTACCAAATTTGGAACAACAACTGAATGATGAACAACAACAAATTTATGAAGAAGTCACAAAACAACTTGATCATGGATTACTACATGAAAATAAAGAGTGCTCATGCACATCATTTGAACCAATCAGAATGTATGTGAGTGGACAAGCTGGAACTGGAAAAGGTGTCTTAATTAAAGTAAGTAGAAGCTACCTACAGAAAAAAACTGATTCAACTTTGTCTTGTGTTGTTACTGCTCCAACTGGGTTAGCAGCATATAACATAAAAGGAATTACCTTACATCGTTTGCTAATGTTACCAGTAGAGCATGAGAACAAAATAGAATCCACAAGCTAACAGGAGAAGCATGTTTTGAAGTTTCAAGAGTGTTGAAGAAAATGAAAGTTCTCATTATTGATGAGGTAAGCATGGTATCAAACGTAATGCTTTCCTTTGTGCATTTAAGAATGCAGCAAATTCTAAAGACAGACTATGACGTGTTATTTGGAGGAAAACATGTTATAGTTTTTGGGGATCTACTGCAGCTCACTCCAGTTAAAGGACAACCAGTATTTAATACTCTTGCACATGAAGACACGAAAAAATCATTAGGAAGTATAGGTAATGTGAATATTTGGTCATACTTTGAGTACAAAGAACTCATTACCAATATGTGGCAAGCAAATGATGATGATTATGCAAGCATTCTCAAAGATATCAGAATTGGACTACTCACAGAAAATGGCAGAAAAGCTTTACAAAGTCGATTGCTATGTAATTTGTTTCCAACAGAACAAATAGTTCCAGAGAAAATATACAAGAAAATTGCAGAAAAAATACTGTAATCTGCTTAATGCCAACACTACATGAATGCTCTATATTCAATGAAGAACTTTTGCAATTGGAAAATGAAGAGATTATGAAAATGGAAGCCGTGGATAAAATACAGCATGAAGGAATAACTATTACATTGACAGGCAAATTGAAAACTAAATTGGATTCTCTAGAGAAAAACATATCGAAAACAGCTGGTTTAGAAAATAATCTTTATGTATGTATGAACTGTCGAGTAATTTTAAGACGTAATTTGAATGTAGAAAAAGGTTTAGTGAATGGAGCTATGGGTAAAGTTGTGGGTTTTGTTAACTACAAGAAAAAAGATGGAATTGAATTTTTAAAAATAAAATTTGATCAGATGAAAGAGGTTAAAGACATTAGTCCTTGTTCAGTTCGTTTTTTGTTTGTGAAAGACTTATGTGTACGTAGGAAGCAGTTTCCGTTTTCTCTAGCATATGCTGTAACTATTCACAAATCTCAAGGATTAACTGTAGATAGTGCTTTTGTAAACATTGGATCTAGTGTGTTTAAAGAAGGTATGGCATATGTTGCTTTGTCACGAGTGAAAAAATTATCTGGTTTATTCATGATAGACTTTGATGACTCAAAAGTTAGTGCTGATGCAAATTGTGTAAAGGAGTATAATAGATTAAGAAGAAGCTATGCTCCTGATTTAGGTTAGTATCCTGTGTTTGAAAAACGTGTTGTTTGTCGGAAAAGGAGAATTGAGAATATCTGTAATGAGGATGTACAGAAGAGAGAACAAAAGGAGAGTGATGTGATTGCAAGCAAAAAGAAGAAGGACAATGTTGAAGAGGTTGTTGGTTGTCATTTTGAAAATAGCTCTGGTGTCAACTACTACGCTAATGTAGTGCTGAATGTTGTATTTTATCTTGAAAGTTTGCAAGAGCAGATAATACTAAATCATGAAAAAAGATTTTGTTCTCTGCTGAGTTTCCTTCATGAGAAGTTGAGTAATGATAAAACTATAATAGAAAGTGCTTCTGATGTTAGAAATCTTTTAGATGTATGTTCTGGATGTACACAGTTTGCTGAAAATGTCCAGCAAGATGCACAGGAATTCTTAATGTATATGCTCATGGTACTGGAAGATGAAGGAGTAGAAATAGAAAATATGTTTGGTCTCTCTTATAAATGGGAACATTGTTGTGAAAACTGTATGAACACATGCAGCACTAATGTTGATTCTGAAAGGTTCATACATTTAACATTACCAGAGAGTAAATCAGTGACTTTTAGTAAATTAGTTAAAGATGCAAATCACAACATTGAATGTTCTCAATGTAAATCAGAAATGTTATCAACGTTATTTTTAAAGAAATATGGACAGTATATAATTTTAATGATGCAACGTTGTAGAGCTGATGGAACAAAATTGGACACTTTTATAAAGAAGTTTGTAGGAAATCAATTATCAATATCAGGAAAGACTTTTGTTGCAGTTGCAATATTTTTCCATGATGGACCTTCTATAACTTCTGGTCATTACACAGTTTATCTAAAATGTGAAAAAGGCTGGACACTGTGTAATGATTCTCAATTGATTTTCAAGCAACGTTTGCCTGCAGAATTACCAAATTCCTACATCACTATTTTCAGTGAAATTCAATATATTCTGAAAACAGCAAAAAATTACTTTGTTAAATATGAAAATATGTGTACTGTATTCTAAAATGTATTGTTAAATATTACTACTTTTTTTCTTATTTTTTCAGATCGAGAAAGAAAATTTAGGAAATTGAATCCATTTTTCTTGAAATTAAAAAAAAAAACATTTATTTCTCATTAAGTTATTTTGTTGGTCAGGTAAGTTTAAAATATCTGTATTTCTCACCCCTTCACTTTCATGCTCCCTTTTCTTCACTTCTCCTCACTCTGCTTTTCTCATTCCCCTTCCCTCTCTCTTCTTCCTTTACTGCTCTTTCGTAACTCCCTCACTCCTTCTCTACTACTCCCCTAGGTTTACTGCCTCCATCACTATTTTTTCAACCATGTTTCTCTCCCTGTCTCCATATGTCTCAGTCATTCAAACTGCCTTACTCCTTCTCAGTTCCTTGCTCTCTGACTCTGTTTCTGTCTCTCTCCTTTTGTCTGTCTTACCCTTAATTTCCTTAACACCTCTGGGGCAGATTTATGTTTCCTGGCGCATCCCTGCAAATCAGCAGGGATGCACCAGGAAAGATGCGTCACGCAAGTTTATCCTTGCGCCACCACAGATGTGCTGCATTTACAATGCAGCGCATCGTGGTGCAAGGATAAACAGATGCGTGACGCATCTGATGGCATAAGGGCGGCGCATTGCTGGAGTCGTGTCGCAAGCACGACGCAACTCCAGCAATGTTTAGGGGCTGCCCATACCTATTATACTGCATCATGCCTTATGCCTGCTTCAAGCAGGCACAAGGTTTTGACGCAGCAGCGTCGGAAAAGTGACTGAGTGAAATCTTGTAGATTTCACTACGTCACTTTTCTGAGGCTTTTTCCGCTGGAACGCCCACCCTGCATACATTAAACCTGACGCAGGTTTAATGTGGCACAGGGCTTTACACCGTGACGCATCTCCATAGATGCGTCACGATGTAAACAGGGCGCAACGTGGCGCAGGGTTTACGCCGCCGCTGCGTCACGAAAGTGACGCAACGGTGGCTTAAAAGTGGCGCAAGTCTAACATAAATCTGCCCCTTTGTTTCTACCACTCCTCATCTCTCCATCACTCATTTTCTATCTATGTTAATTTTTTAACCTTCTCCGTCATTCTCCTTCCCTCACCTTCCCTAATTGTCACTATCCTTTACTGGTAGTCACTCCTATTCTCCTACTTCACTTCCTCCTGTCTGTATCTCATACCCCTTCATCTTTTCGCATTCTTTCCTTCATTCTCCCTCACTCTCCTTTGCTCATTGAAATCCTGACTCCCTTTCTCTCACTCCAGTTTCCTAAATCCCTCCATCCCTTCACTCCCCATCTCTCACTTTCCCTTACCCCCTTTTCTAATCCTCATACCCCTTATCTCACCGTCACTCCACTTCTCTTACTTTCAATCCCTTTACCCTGCTGTACTTCATCCTCTTCATCTGTTACTCCCTTTTCCTATCTCTGTCCCTTACTCCCCTTTTCTCACTCCCCCTCCATCACTCTCCATTACTCACTGCCATTCCCTTACTCATTCACTCTTCTTACCTGTATCCTCTACCCTTAGTCCTTTTGTTGCAGTCAGTCTTTCACTTCCCTTTCATGACTGATCATACTTTCCTTTTCTCACTCATTCTATCTGTCCTTTCCTCCTCTTCAGTCATTTCAATCATTTCAATCATTCATGTATACACTACACATTCATTCAATAAAATTACAACACAGTATATTAGGAATATAGCTCTTCTTGGAGAAGTGAAGTGAGTTCTGAAAAGAACTGTTTTTTTTGTCTTTTTTGTTTTGTATTTTTTTTTGTTTTTTAACAATTTTGTATTTTTGGGGGATTTTTTTAGGGCACCAAAAAAAAAACTGGGAATGAAAAACTGTTCAACAGGAACAACAACAATAAATGAAAAAAATTATGGGGTGGAGCATGTGTGCTGCTGGATTTTGTTCTCAATCAAATTAATGCTGCTCTCTCCGTAACAAAGAACAGCATTGCACACATTGCAATGTATGTGCACCTTCTTGAAAAGGGGGCGGATGTCCAGTTGCCTGGTGCACGGTGAATCTGCGGCCACAGATGATGTGCTCGGCTGAGCAGCTGGAGGGTTGTCCCTTAGGGCTCTAGTTGTTTCTCGAGAATAGCGGATAGGATGCACTGTTCTGAAGTGCCTCAGCATGGAATAAATACTAAAGGAGTATTTTTTGCTCGGATCTCCTCTAGACAGGACACTTCCGCAAATAGTGCATGTCACCTTCGGCGCATTCACCTTCTTCTGGCCCTCTGGAAATGTGAAATAATTCCAGATGTAAGAGTGTTTTTGCTTGCTCTTCCTTGGTGGTTCCACAAAGGTCTCCTCCTCACTCCCTGAAGTTGACTGCTGTTCTGCCATTTTCAAGTAAGATTTCACTCGAGTAGCTGTTCAGCAACCTTCTCCCAGGAAATAAGAACAAATAGTGAGGGGAGTGGGTGTGGTGTTGAAGATTCTGGAACAGAAACTACTATGAACCAATGAAAATTGTTGTTTCGTAATCACATGACTTGCCGTGCGCGCACCGTGCGCGCACGGAGCACGCACGGTGCGCGCACAGTGCCCGCACGGTGCCCGCATGCATGCGCGCACAAAGCACGCACGGAGCACGCACGCATGCGCGCATGGAGCACGCACCCCCGCGGCAGAAGATAGCCAAAGAGAAAAGTTAAGAACGTGAAAACAAGTAACGGAAGACACTTCCTAAAGTCCTAGGCCTTTTTTTTTTTTTTTTTTTAAATCGCGGGGTGCTAAAGTTTATAGAAGATATTAACTATGCTGTTCAACTTTATCCAAATTCATAAAAAAAGAGCTGAGCCATTCCATATTACAGGATACAGTCAATCTATAACTATATACATAGGTAGTTTATTGTAAAAGAAATATATAAAAAATATAATAATACATACATAAATTAGCATTTAAAAAACCTTACAAATTCACACAAAAAAACATAGGTTTCACACACGTTATAGTTAGGAATTAGCATTTAAAAAACCTTGCAAATTCACTTAAAAAACTATAGGTTTCACACATGTTATAGTTAGCTGGACATTTCACTCGTCAAAAAAGCATTGAAATTCCCCCGTTATAGTTAGTTCAGCTAACTATAACTCGCGCGCCCGCAATCCACTGCTGATGACGTCACATATTACATCACTCATGACAAGGTCAGTGACATCACTCATGACATCACTGATGACATCTCAAATGACATCACTGATGACATCACTGATGACATCATCCTTGTGTAAGATTGGTAGACCTCCTCTTATCCTAATATAAACTTTGATACACACATTGAAAAATACAAACTAAAGTTTTGAAAACTATAGAGATACCAATACCAGTTAGAACAACCTATTCAGTAATTCCAAAATCTACATATGCATCCACTTATTCATCAACACTTCTATATAGTCACTCATACATGTACTCAGTCATCATATCTACTCATACACCTATACATCCTGTTACACACCTACACTCATATATAGAGTTACTCACACACATACTCACACATGCAAATAAACATCCATTTACTTGCATATACAGCTATACACACACCACTACACTTACTTCTACAGAAACGTACACACACTTACTCTTTTAAACAATCACTTATAGAAACACGTACTTATTTATACAGGAACTCTTCTAATCTCTCACTCTCATATATCCTCACTTATATACATCAATACTCACATATACTACTTGAAAACATATGGACTTACTCATAAAGACACTATTGAGACAGTCATTTACTCTCTTACTCACCCATATACACACTCATCCACCCATACTGTCCTGCTCACATACTGTCTTCAAAACACATACAAACAGTGAGTCACTCATTCATGCATCTATACACTAAGTAAGATCCCCCGCTGAACCATACAGACACTCATACTGATACTCTAAAAATGAACTAATAACCCATATACACACTCATGTAGCTACTCACCAACCCATGCAGCCACTTATACACAAAGTGAGACACTGATACAGATATTTAAATATTTAAACATTACTCACTAATACTTGTATTCACTAAGATACTGTTAATAAGTCAGTTATACAATTAATTTTACAAAAAAATATCCATTTAGACACTTATTTACCAATGTATTCTTCCATTAACCTTTAGATAACATATATAAAAAATAATTATTTTTTCCAGAAAGACACATAGTCACTGGATGATGTCATCAGTGATGTCATCAGTGATGTCATTTGAGATGTCATCAGTGATGTCATCAGTGATGTCACTGACCATGTCATGAGTGATGTAATATGTGACGTCATCAGCAGTGGATTGCGGGCGCGCGAGTTATAGTTAGCTGAACTAACTATAACGGGGGAATTTCAATGGTTTTTTACGAGTGAAATGTCCAGCTAACTATAACATGTGTGAAACCTATGGTTTTTTAAGTGAATTTGCAAGGTTTTTTAAATGCTAATTCCTAACTATAACGTGTGTGAAACCTATGGTTTTTTAAGTGAATATATATATATATATATATATATATATATATATATATATATATATATATATATATATATATATATATATTCACTTAAAAAACCATAGGTTTCACACATGTTATAGTTAGCTGGGCATTTCACTCATGAAAAACCAATGAAATTCCCCCGGTATAGTTAGGTCAGATAACTATAACTCGCGCGACCGCCACTCTATCACAAGGATGATGTCATCGGTGATGTCATGAGTAATGCCACTGACCATGTCATGAGTGATGTAATATGTGACGTCATGAGCACTGGATTGCGGGCGCGCGAGTTATACATATCTGACCTAACTATAACGGGGGAATTTCATTGGTTTTTCACGAGTGAAATGCCCAGCTAACTATAACATGTGTGAAACCTATGGTTTTTTAAGTGAATTTGCAAGGTTTTTTAAATGCTAATTCCTAACTATAACGTGTGTGAAACCTATGGTTTTTTCAGTGAATTTGTACGTTTTTTTTAAATGCTAATTTATGTATTTATTTATTTATATTTTTAAAAAAAAATTCACCGTGCGCGTACCGTGCCCGCACGGTGCGCTTCGTGCACCATGCGCCCACGTTACGTAGTTCGCGGAATTTTTCCGTTTCTACCGTGCGCGTACGCTACGCGCACTCCGCGATTTTTTGTAAAAAAATTAAAATACATTTTTGCCCTTGGGGGTCCTTCTGGGACCCCCTGACCAAGGCTAGGGGGTCAGGAACTGTCCAGCCTGCCCCCTTTTCACGTTATCCACCTTTGTTTTTCACCCCCTCAGACTGCGAGAGACAAAATGGCGGCCGACACTTCCTGGTTTCGACCGATTCGAATGTTTACTAAGATCTAACAACCAATCAGAATCGCGCTCGCGCACAGCAGCGTGCGCGTACGGTAAGCTTACGGTACGAGCTCGGAGCGCGCCTATAGATATATATATTGATTTAAATGCTATTTTCTCAGGAAATACTGAACAGATTTACACCAGACCTGCAAAAGGCACATCCCTGACCTGAGGACTACCTCTCTGCCAAATTTCAAGTAATTCTGTTCAGCCGTTCGGGCTGCAGCTTGGACTAAAGGTCCTATGGAAAAATGCATGGGGAAAACGCGTTTTGGGACCCCCCTTTTTCTCAGCCCCCGCTTGACGAATCCCCCCAAGACTTTCAGGGAACGAGCGGAGCTGAGCGCCCCACCTATTTTGAAAATTTCGCGAGGATTCGTCAATCGACGCCAAAGTTATTCAAAATAGAATGTTGCGGATTTCCTATGGAAACACGGTCCTAACTATAACTATCTACTGGCGACCGCCAGTAGATAATGTATGTATGTATATATATATATATTAAAACAATACGAGGACACCATCAAAAGTCGTAAAGCTTTTAAATTTGTCAGGGACAGAGATGATTATTTGGCGGGAAGGGTCTTCACGTTTTCCCGAAAATTTGACAACATGAAAAGAAAAGCTCTCACTGATCAGGTCCCACATAACCGTAACTATGATGGCAATGATAACACTACTATTGAAGTTGAATCTGATACCACCTCTCTCACCAGCGGGGATTTGGATGAAGGCCCCGGTACATCAACAATTTCCAGTACATTGGCAACTAGACACACTCTAGGAGAAGAGCTTAATTTTTTAACTATGGACAGGCGAGCAACCCTCCGCCCCAGAAATCCCCAGAGCCAAACCAACGCAGTATCAGCCAGCGTCGGAGAGAGAGGCGCAGGCAACGCCTCAAGACCATCAAACAGGGGCAGAGGAGGACGGAGATGGAAACGTTAGACTCTCATGACAATTCCATTATCAATTTAACGGACACTGTATTGACTAAAGCTGAAAAACAACTATTAATGCTGGGTCTATCTTTTTGTCCTGAGTCCAACTTTTCATATAAACAGTCTCGCATTGACATCTATAAATTTATTCGAAAAATTAAGCTTAAGAAATTTTTCCAACTGAACAAATCTACAAAAGGGGCCACTACCCCTGACACCATGTTGGATGTACTACAAGTCCGGGACTTAGATATGCTTCAAATGATGCAATCCTTGGCCAAGGAAAACTCGGACCATCCAGTACCTGATAATGACTCTGAACATCTTGAAGGAATCAATACGGGAATGGCGGCTGCCAGTCCGTTTCGTCCTCCTTCTTGTTTCTACCCAGTTATGCCTAAAGACTCTGTAGATGTTTTTAGTGACATGGTAATTGATGACTTGAAAAGATTCAATTTGTCTACTTACTCTAAGTGTGGTAAAACTAATTTGAAATTAAGGAACTATTGGGCATTGATCAAAAAGATTTGTGACAATGGTCAGATTGTGGTTATGGGTGCTGACAAGGGAGGGAACATAGTTCTATGGCCTAAAAATGATTATCTTCAGGAGGCACAACGCCACTTATCTGATACGAACTGCTATTGCAAAGTAGGCCGAGACTACCTCACAGAAATCAAAAAATCTGTTTCCTCCCTTTTGACACAATGGAAAAGAATGGGGCTTCTTTCCAAAAATGAGTACCTTTTTCTCAAAAATGATTTTCCAACTACAGCCACCCTATACTTTATCCCCAAAGTGCACAAAGGGGTTCAACCTATACCTGGCAGACCCATCATCTCTGCCAGGAACAGTCTTTTGGAAGCCATGTCCAAGAATGTCGATTATTTTCTTCAGTCACATATGATTGCTCTGCCGTCCTTTATCAAGGACACAGGCGATTTTTTGAAGAAAATACAAGCTGTTTTTTGGCAACCCAACTTTATGCTTATTACGCTTGACATTGCGTCCTTATACACCAGCATTTTACACTCACAAGGGTTGATAGCTGTTAAACATTTTTTGGATTCTCGCTCTATCAACTTCAAAGACCACAACACGATGCTTCTCCAAATGATTGACCTCTGCCTCAACAACAATGTGTTTCTCTTCAATAAAGTTTTGTACAAACTGAGGGGAGTGGCTATGGGGGCATGTTTTTTTCCAACCTATGCCTGCCTTTTGGTGGGTTGGTGGGAGGAACATGTCCTCAAAGTCACACATAAGACCATGTGGGATTCACATATCCGGTACTATGGCAGGTTCATTGACGATATTTTTATCGTTTGGGAAGGATCCAAGGAGGAGGCTTTCTCTTTTGTTAATTCTATCAACATCAACACTATGAATTTACAGTTTACGGCGAACATCAGTAATGAGAGGGTGGAATTTCTGGATGTGGAGGTCTTCATTTTAGAGAACCATATAGAAACAAAACTACACAGAAAAACCACTGCTGGCAACTCCATCCTACATGCCAGCAGTGCTCATCCACCTCATCTCATACTCAGTATACCCTATGGGGAATTTCTCCGCCTACGGCGAATTTGTAGCCGCCAATCTGACTTAGAACAATGTCAGAAGGAAGCTTTTGACCGGTTCCTTGCCCGAGGTTACAAACAACTTAACCTCAAAAAAGCTCTTGACAAAGCCAATCTTTGCTCTCGGGAACTCTGCCTTCCCACTGAACAACCCCAGACCACACCCATTGGGAGAGAAGTAACAAATGAGGCCATGCAACCCCTAAGATTAATTACCACTTTCTGTAAACAACATAAGACCTTTCACAGTATTATTTACAAACATTGGCCTATTGTTCTGACAGACATGACTCTCAAATTTTTGCTGCCCGAACTACCCAATATTACATTCAGGAGGTCGCCCTCTATGAGGGATGCTTTGGTTAAATCCAATCCTGAAGTTACGGAAAAAATCACTTGGTTGTCACGTCCTGGCTTCTTTAAATGTACATCATGCCGTGCTTGTAAATTCGGAATCAATGTTTCCGAATACAACACAGCATTTAGCAAAATTCCAGTACAAATAAAACATCACTATACTTGTCGTACGGACTTTGCAGTTTATGTGCTTGAATGCACCTGTCACCTTAAATATGTGGGCAGCACCAAATTACCGGTTTTCAATCGCATCTTGCAACACCTTCGTGCGATTGTTAACTCGGATTCCACATACCCTGTTGCCCGTCATTTTAAAGCCATTCACTCTAATAAAATCTGTGACTTAAAATATTTTGTTATTGGGGCAGTGCCCCCCTCAATTCGAGGAGGTAACAGAGAGAGACAACTTCACCAGTTAGAATCCTCATTCATTCTTTTACTTGACACTAAAATGCCAAATGGGATGAATACGAGTGAAGACCTGCACAATTTTTTGTAAACTCTGTATCTGACCTTTGGTCGTGTCTTGTGTTGAATTGCAGTTTGTTAATTAGTCACTTCTACACCTATGTGTTTCATGTTTCCCTGGCGGTATCTATTTCAATCTTACTTTCAAAGGATATTATTCCCCCTTTTTTGTCTTCTGTTTTACCTCATTCTTTCTTCCTTTTTTCAGTTATATTTTGTTATTTGTTTGACTCCCTTTCTTCTTTTCATTTTCTCTTCTGTTTTGATTCAAAGAAATTATACTGTTTTTTTATTTAAATTATGTTAATTCATGATTTAGAGACCATGAGCTTGAAACCATGTTAGAACCAATGAATTAACCATAGATCATTTACTTTAGTACATTCAATCATGGCTGTGATTAATTATTGCATTTCAGTGATTCTGGGGCACTTGCCAGATATTCTCTTTATAGCTCAATGCATACTTATCACTGTGATCTGTACTATTTATTGTGACTCTCTGGGTTATTTATTGCTTTTGAATGAATTTATAATAGTCTCATGCTGATGCACTTCCATTTCTCCAGTATTTTGTTTATGTCCATTGATTATAAGAGATCTGATTGGATGATACTATCTTTTTAAAGGAAGGTCCGGTATCAGCGCGTCAGGTGATCAAGATCGCGGAGGCGATCGAAACGCGTCTGAGGCGGACACTTGTCTGACTACATGAAATAAAAGTCAGAATTGATACGTCAAACCGCTTGGTGTATTTTCTTGGACGGCAGCATGGTGCATAGATTGAGGTCCGTACCTGATTTCTAAACTCCCCAGCTTGCATTTGGGAGTTCAGGACTTTGTTTTGATATATATATATATATGTCGCGGCTCGTTCACTTCTCCCAGATTCTCCGGCGTTCTGAAAGGTGCGTAACCAGAGCGGTTGAACCAGACCGCAATTCAATGAAAACAAAACCTCCGTGAGGAAGTAATTGGTCGCACTCCAGCAATTTTCTTTTCAAAGTCTTAATTTATTCTTGAATCATTTTTCTTTTCAGCCATAAAACACAGATCAACCCACGCGTTTTGGTATCTACATATACCTTGATCACGGTTGGTTTGTCACATGATTATTCACACATTTAAAAAGAAACCTTTACAGGAAATACTGTGACGTCATTTCGTACTTTCTACCAGGGTTTTCCCAATGATTCTTGGGAAATGTAGCCCTGTTTTTAACCGCTAATGTATCTACATTTTAGTTTACAAATGGTGCATTCAGGAACTGCTGTATTTAAGTTCAATTATATTATATTCATTATCATTCTTAAAACTAAGCTTGATTATATATTATTTTCAGACACCAAACTTTGTATATGCTAACATTTGTTTTCCATGTTATCGCCAAGGAGATCATGTATGTTTTTTGTGTGTATTGTTTATCATTTTTCTTTTTTCAAACCCTCCAGTGGGCATTTATGGAGGCATCGCGCTTTCTATGCTTTCATAGTCTCCAAACCGTTACTCTCTTTTTTCCCTCCGGTGGGTGAATCCTGATCTTGGCATGTCATAACTTGGGCTTCAGATGTACCATATAATTAAAAGCATAGTTAATAAAGTCATCTGTCCTGTTGTACTTTGAGGGTAGCTAAGAATCTTTACAGGTGTATGTAAAGTTCCTCTGACATGTTCAACCCAAAAGGTGTCATGGTTCTGAAATTTAAGATATGCCGGGACTCCTTTTGATTTCAATTTCATAATCATTTGCCAGTTTTTCAAGGGCTTCTCTTTCCGTCCTATTTATGAATTGGAAAATCCTTTGTTTGGATGGATCTATTGGCGAAAAAATGGGTCCCCATCCAATAATAACATATCGGAGAGCAAAGAACTTGAAAGATCGGCTGGTGCACAGCCATTTTAAAGCAAAGAAACAAAAGGAAACGTGGCTCAATACAAAAGGTGTTATTAAATGCCACAATTGTAAAGTATGTGAAATTGTGAAAACAGTATACAAAAGGTTTTATTAAATGCCACAATTGTAAAGTATGTGAAATTGTGAAAACAGTAGCAGAAGTCACAATGGCAAAAATAAAATCTGGCAAATCAGAGATCTGATAACATGTAAAAGCCAATATACGGTATACGTAATTGAGTGCCCCTGTATGCTAAAGTATATAGGCAGGACCATTTGTGATTTAAAAAAACGCATATTTAAAAAAACGCATACTGGAACATGTACGTGCCACCAAAATCAAAGACAGGAACAACGCTGTGGCAAAACATATGGAGACACACCATAATGCAAACTGGAAATCCTTGAAGTTTTATGGAATCGAGACCATACAGGTAAATATACGAGGAGGCAACAGGGAGAAGATTTTGCGATCCTACCATATCTGGGGTTTAGGGTATTCCTACCCTGCCCCCTTTTCTTTCATTTTTACATTTTTTCTGGGACTCAGCTTCAAGCCGTGTCCCACGATGGCTGCCAACGCTTCCTGGTTGAAGTGTTGGCAGCGGATCACATTTTAGTAGGATCCACAAGTCTACTGCATGGGCTCACAACCCCAGAAAGCTATGTTTTTGAAATTAGATATCTCAAAAATGAATGAACGGATTTACACCAAATTTCAAAAAGCATACTGGACCAACATCTAGCTTTCTGCCAAATTTGGTTTAATGCCGTGCAGCAGTTGGGGCTGTAGTCATGTTAAAAAAATGAGAAATTCCCTTAGACATAACATGGGCAAAATGGGTTTTAGGCCCCACTTTTTTCTCGGCTCCCACTTGACAGATCACCCTGAAACTTCAAACACAGCAGCTGAAACAAAAGGGGGAGCTTTTGGGATAATTTTGTGGAGATTCGTCAAGGAACGCCAAAGTTATTGGCAAAACAACAAACACTTTCCTATGTAAACTTTGGTCCTAACTATAACTACCTACTGGCGACCCCCAGTAGGTAATATATTTATTCACTGAAAAAACCTAAGGTTATAGGAAGGGTATAGTTAGGCTCAGAATTCACATGCACAAAACCAGAAAATTTATTAGTTATTGGCACCTGAGCTAACTATAACTCACGCCACCACAATGCAATATTATGACCTCACATATTACATCACTCATGACATGGTCAGTGACATCACTGATGACATCTCAAATGACATCACTGATGACATCATCCAGTGACTGTGAGTGTTTTAAAAATGTTTATGAGTGTTAAATAGATATACCAAGGTATATTGATGAATCGGATGGTGTATGAGTGCCTGTATGGATGATTCAGTGGGTGCATGACTGACTGCATAAGGGAGTGATTAGGTGTTTCAGGGAGTTTATGGGTGAGTGACTTGTTGTGTGAATTTCTATATCTGTCTGTCAGTTGGTGTTCAAGTTGTTGTATAGGTGTGTGAGCGGGTATGTGAGTTTCTGTGTGGGTGAGTGATTGGTTGTCTGAGTATGCGTATGGGTGTCTCAATGTCTGTGTGGGTGAGTGAGGGTGTATGTAACTGCCTGGATGGATGAGTGCATGGGTGAGTCAGTGGATCTATGGGTTAGTGAGTGTGTGTGTAAGAGGCTGTATGAGTGACTGAGTGTGTGTACGGCTGTGTCAATGAGTGAATGGATGTGTCAGTGATATATGGGCGAGTAAGTGGATATGTGGAAGGTAGAATAGGTGAGTGTTGGAGTATATGAGTGACTGTATGTGTCACTGAGTGATTGTGAGAGTAGCCATATGGTTGTGTGTGTGCTTGTGTCAGTGACTGTATAGGTGAGTGAGCATGTTTTAGTATCTGTATGAATAAATGAGTGAGTGTGTGTATTAGTGTATGTGATTGGCTCTATAGGTGAGTCCATAGATGTGTGAGTAGCTCTATGAGTGAATGTCTATCTGTGAGTGGCTGTATGGGTGTATGAGTGGATATATCAATGGTTCTATTAGTGAGTGAGTTGGTGTATGTGTGCCTGTATGGGTGACTGAGTGGATGTGTATAGAGACCTATGAATCATTGAGTGCGTGTGTAAGTACAGGTGCGGGTGTGTCAATAATTTTGAGAATGCTAGTGTGGAAGTTGGAGTGCATGTATGAAAGGTTATATTGGGATGTGAGTGGATGCATCAGAGATTCTGTGGATGTCATCTGTGATGTCATTTGAGATGTCATCAGTGATGTTATCAGTAATGTCACTGACCATGTCATCAGTGATGTAATATGTGATGTCACAAGCAGTGCATTGTGAGAGCACGAGTTACAGTTAGCTCAGCTAACTATAACTGCTAAATTTCTCTGGTTTTGTGCGTGTGAAATCTGAGCCAAACTATAATGTTGCTGTAACCTTTGTTTTTTCAGTGAATATTTAAGGTTTTTTTTAATTCTATTTCCTAAATATAACAGCCCTGTAACCTTTGTTTTTTCAGTGAATTTCTAAGGTTTTTAAATGCTAATTCCTAACTATAACTTACCTGCAACTTTTGTTTTTTTCAGTGAATTTCTATGTTTTTTTAAGTAGCAATGGTGTTTGGTGAATGGTGTGGAGAGGGGGCGGGGCTTCTGACCAGCTCTCAGGAATCCCGCTGTGCATGACTTACAAAAAGTACCAGGAGGGCTTCTTGGTGCCCAAGGTCCCTTAGCATCCAAGAGAACTTAATTCCCCTACCAGTAGTGTGCCAGGAGACGTGTTTGCAGAGTGGGCCAGAAAGGATGCGTGGCCTCCGAAGACCTCTTAGCAAACTGACTGTGTGGGACTTGCTGGAGGTAACAGAAGGGGTAGTTTGCCCCCACCAACCCTCACAAGCCAAGGGCACTTCATCCCTTAACTAGTACTGTGTCAGGAGACGCGTTTGCAGAGTGATGGAGAAAGGACATTCTTGATGATTGCACAGGTAGTGCCTGTATAATTCTATGAGTGCCATTGCCAAGGACACACTGCGAATACTGGGTGTTTTTGACGAAGTGTAAAACACATATGTAGACATATCTTACATAAAGTTTCACTGACGCTATTTAGTAAGATTCTAATTTAACTTTTCCAATTGTATACATTTGTCGGAATAACTACATCAAAATGCATTTTCCTTCATCACAGCAACACCGAAGGTCACAATGACATCAGTAGTCGCAAATACAAATGATAAAATGTAAAACAGATATTTAAACATATTTTACACAAAGTTTTAGTCTAGCTGTTTAGTAACATAATTGCTTAACTTTATTTTAAAATCACATTTAACAAAAATAACAATTTCAAAAATAACTTTCAACATCTGAACTCACGAATAGAACATAACTATAAAACACCCATAAAAACTATACATTCTTACCTAAACTGAACAGAAATCAAAAACTGCTCTAAAACTAATACAATGCACACTCTGTGAATATATCTACTCTAGAGAGGCGAATAAAAAATATTCATGTGAGATGACATCTATGGTGTATCATCTTTAAAACCTAACATAGAAAACATCTCCAACTGGCAATCAAGTAGAGCGAAACTTGAGGATAAGCTACATCAGCGGCACCAGCAACAACAATTCCCGGCAAGAAAGTCCCTTCAGAGATGCAGACTACTGCAGCAGATATGGCTGAATGGCCATGTATTGCATGGACTGTACTGTTGATATAACTGCTATTGAGCAGTGTGTTACAGCTATTCATAATGCTGAACAAAATCATACATGCTAATTTCTTTACCCTTTTATATTTTTTGCACATTTCTCAGAGCACATTTTTCAAATTCTTCCTGTCCCAGTTTCCGTTCTTGTTACCATAAAAAAGGACAAAAATCTTTACAACTTTACAAAACCACTAAAAAAAGATTTTAAAGCGAAACAGAAAATCATATCATCGGGGAATCAAGAAATGGCTTCAACTAATCAATAAGAAGAACATGCCAATTTAGCTATCTTGAAAATTCTTTAAGAGGAGTTATTAGTGAGCAGACGTGCGCAATGCACAATATGTTATAAAACATTGTCAAGGGGTACAACTAAAAAATATTCTTGCGGGACTACGTCCATGCTTTACCATCTAAAAACATACCAAAGCAATAGTGTAAAAGCACCAAGAAAGCAAACCAAGGCTCTCAACTTCAATAGCAGCCACAGCAACACAAGGGCAGAGAGTCCATTCAGAGGTCCAATCTCAACTTCAAGATTTGGATCCACAGTTTTCCTGGATGGCATCATACTACATGGATCGTGGAGTTTTAGTGAGTGCTGGAGAGCAGTCCATAACAGCCCTTTGCAATGCTGCAAAGAATCATAAAAGTTGATTTTTTTTATTTTTGGCCCTTCATAATTTTCTACTTTAGCAGGCGTTTTATTATCTTATAAAATGGGTATTTAATATCTATGTGTTGTTCATTTTGTTATCTTCTAATTTATTTATTGCAACACTACTTACATATAGCTTGCCATATAGACACGTCAAAGCGTTCCTCTACAAATGAATACACAGTTAACTTTTGCCAGTTATCATTATTTTTTTATATATATAAGTCAACAGTCCATGTTTAAATCTTCTAGTAAGTACATTGACAACATATACAAACTGGTTTGGAAGTTCAGGCTGGACTGTTCCTACGAGGCACAGGGTGAAGACTAATTTGCATATAGCTGGGTCTGAACTGGGGTGGCGAAGTGAGCTAAAGGACGATGATGGATCAAACCCAGATCTGTGACTGGGGGTGAGTGTGTGAAAAGTTTCAGCGCTCCATCCAGCAGCTCCTTGTGTTTGCCTTATCACCCTAAGTTGGCAGGGTATGCCCAGATGTGGGCAATTATTATAGAAAAAGATACGCCGGGTGGCATTGAGTAAACTGTAATGACTTTAAAAATAATTAAGATATATCGTTTCCTCCACTTTTTAAAAAATTTACAAAAAAGTAAGACATGCATGGTACTCTGTTTCATTGTGTTGTCACAGGACCAATTACCTAGGTTTTAAGACCAATCATTGGGTTCAGGGAAGCTAACCATCCAGGTGAAAAATATCCATTCTAAAACAAGTCAGGACAAATATGTGCCTTGAGTTAGGTACATCTTTCAATTATGGCTGCACATCATAACTGGTTAAAATAAGCTGATTTCTTAGAAGAGTAGACTTGAATAATTCAGCAGTCACCCTTATGTTCTCTAAATGCCTAATGCATTTGGTTGTTAGATCTGTCCTGCTAATTGCTACTAGAGATTCAGGGTTATTAAAATAGTTTGGATGACCCGGATCTTCACAGAAATGTTGAATGAATATCAGCCATGACATACCTGTATACAAGGATAGCACGGTATAAGGCAGTATATACTGATGTCCAGACTTTGTGCCAAAGTCAAATGGGTTTAATCCTAATTAAGACAGTTAGAAACAGGGCTCCCAACTCAGCATGACAAAAAAACATAGAAGCGCTTTTGGGTGTGGCAAGCAGATATCTCAAAAACTCATTTTCCTCCGATTGTAGCACAGTAAATTTTGCATGCCCCCATATACCTGCCCCATATAATGTTATACTAATACATTTAGCCTTATAAATCATGAGCATCTCTTGGAGGGTGCTGTGTACCAAACTTAATGACAAAATTTCGAAGCGCCATACAGGTACTTGTAAATAATAGTGCTCTAGACACGATAGCGCGATTCCATGCACCTTCTTTATCAAATAGGACTCCCAGATCTGAGAAATTGTTTTTAAATTCGATAGTGGTGTCCAAAATGTTGATATCTCGACAGATGTCAGTTTTCCGACCGCACTTCATTATAAATGTTTGTGAATGAATTACTAGCAAGTCTAGGTTCTGAGTAAGGACTGCAGGACGGGAGGGGTGGGGGCCAATAAAACAGCATCA
The DNA here is from genome assembly GCF_964204655.1 of Triturus cristatus. NCBI lineage: Eukaryota > Metazoa > Chordata > Amphibia > Caudata > Salamandridae > Triturus > Triturus cristatus. Next base: position 969,145,944 of record NC_140589.1, read on the forward strand.
TCAGCTTAGAAGAGGGAAGGCACAGGGCGATGGCCCAGCAGGGCCAAATCTTTAGGGTTTAAAGTCAAGGCTGTGCCTAAGTTGTTTATATATAGTGAAAAAAGGAAATAAGCTAAGTCACAGCCCTGCCTCACCCCTCTCTCCACACTGAAAGACTATGTACATTCTCCCGTAGTCCCGTATCTGACCCTAGCTTTCGAACCTGTGTACAGGTCTCTCAGAAAGGTAATAATCGGTGTCTCCACTCCCATATCAGACATAATTGTCATAACTTAGAGTGATTGTTGCAGTCAAAGGCAGAGGATAGATCTACAAATCCCAAATATGAGTTCCCTCCCTTAATCTTAGTATACTTTCCCAATAACATACCGAGATTGAGACCCTGTTCTATTGTCCCAACCCCTGTGCGGAATCCATATTGAAGATCAGACAAAATACCTTTAGATTCAGCCCACTCTTGGAGACTGTTTAAAACAGCTACAGGAGGGCTCCTCCTTCAGGAGAGAGGTATACGCTGGGGGACCGAGTCCCACCCCAGCAACAGTCAAGCAGGTAAGGAACAGAAGGCCGCAGAAAAATAAAGGCAAAAGGAGTCCCGCACTGCGGGAGACTAACAGTGTCTTTGTAGCTGCAGGAGGGCTCCTCCCTTGGAAGAGAGGTGTATGTTTGGGGACCGAGTCCTACCCCAGCAACAGTCCAGCAGGTAAGGAGCAGCAGGCAGCAGGAAAGTGAAGACAAAAGGTGTCCCACGCATTGGGAGATTACAGAGCCTTTGTAGCTGCAGGAGGGCTCCTTCCTCAGGAGAGCGGTGTAAGCTGGGGGACCGAGTCCCACCCCAGCATCAGCCCAGCAGGTGCAGAACAGCTGGTGGCAGGAAAGCAAAGGAAAAAGGTGTCCTGCACTGTGGGAGACTAACAGCGCCTTTGTAGCTGCAGGAGGGCTCCTCCCTCAGGAGAGCGGTGTACACTGGGGGACCGAGTCCCACCCCAGCAACAGCCCAGCTGGTAAGAAAGATCAGGAGGCAGGAAAGCGAAGGCAAAAGGCGTCTTTTTAATCAAACTCCCATATACACCTTCATTTCTAATGTATATTGTTTATGTAAAAGTTATATACATACCAGTGAATTGAGTTCATAGATTAAATTGTTGATTTAGCTTTTCTGGATAGTTTTGACACTGTTAAGATTTGTTCAAACTAAGCAGAAGAATGGTTCACCACTCTCATACAAAGCAACTTAAAAATAGCAACGTCTTCAACTTTCCATGTTATCATCATGAAAAAGGAAGCAAATTCTGTATCTTTTATTTTATACCACTGCGTCTTCACTTGTGAATGGTTAGCGTCTTTTAATCCTTTCCATCTCTTTAAAAACGAGCTTCATGCTGGCGCTTTTCCGGGATGTTTTCACAGTGATTGTAGACCCAAAAAAAAACGGGAGTTAAAACCTCTAGCTAGCTTCATTTTTTTAAATTCAAATACTGAACAACAGTTTATTACACAGTTCTGAGTTGGAAATTAAAGCTTGCCATTACTTAAATTGTGTCAACACTCCTCAACTAAAAACAAATGTATGTCTCTTTAACACCTTTCCCCCCCAAATGCACTCTCAGTTCTCGAAGGAACATGTTACTTCCAAATAAGGTACTGCAGATGTGCTTTACGCCACAGATTCAAAAGCATATCCATGTCTTTATTACATTTATTTTTTTAAACAACAGCCAATAATAAGACTTCTTGCTAGGGCATCCAAAACACTACCTAATTTTATTCACTTTCATGCTGGCAGCATCCAATAAAATATATCTTTTTTCTTAAACATCTCCATTTTAACAGCCTTTCTTTTGGAAAACTACTTAATTGAGCTCCAGCCTTCTCCTGACGACTATTGCTCTTCCACTTCTGCCACAGCTATATCTATTGGGCTAAAGAGGCTGCAAAAAAGAGAGGTATTGACAGGGACTTCAGTTTGCCAAATGTGCAGATGACTTGGTTTGGACAGAGAGGGTTAAAGTGTCATCAGTTGCTGGCTTTGGTTAATTTCATTGTGGATTACCAAGCTCAATGCCTTATGATTGTGCACTGTGGTCGCAATGACCTAGGCACAGTGACTGGGGTAGGGGTTGAAATTCTAATGAAATAAACCTTTGCAAAACTGGTGCTGTGTTTTTTCCCACACGGTCTTGGTGTACTCTAATATATGCAAAAGACAGAAATAGAAGTGGTCAAATCCATACTGTCCACAGATTGACAATGCCAGGAAACATGTTAATAAAACTGTTTCTGCATTCCTCAGAGACAGTCGCATGGGCTATATCTATAACAACAATCTGCGTTTTAACATGCATGGAATTTACAGAAATGATTGAGTGCACTTTACAGATGAAAGCAACAGGGTGTTTCCAAGTAACCTAAAACTCTGCATACGGTCTTATGTGTAACAGCCATATACACACAACCAACACAACGGCTCTTGTCAGAGCCACCCTATTACCCGAAATATTGTGAAGTTTTGTTCTAATGATTTTTTTTTGTATTTGACAATCTTCGCGATGATGTCACAAAAACGGAAAACAAAAGCAGATATTCAATGACCACCAACACATCCAAAAATAATATGTAAAAAAATCTATTCTTAACATTGCACTACACATATTACTATATACGAAGCAGCTTTCAGACCTATTTTCAGTTTTGGCAGTTATTCAGGATGTCGCAATGACGTTTTAACCATGACGATCGCGCCTTTTCCATAAAGTCCAAAACACAGATATCCACACATACTATAGTAATTTTGGCACAAGGTGTCTATTACTGTATTGTCTACAGTTGTGTGTTTCTAGTGAGCTTCTATAAAAACCATCTCTAAGACCTATTTTCCATTTTCAAAGTGACACAAGGAGTCATGATGAAGTTAGTATCTGCGATCACCGTGGATACATTGCGAAAACGCAAAGCAAAAGCAGGAACTCAATAGCCACCACCTCTTAAAGTTATATAATTATTTCTAACCATCACAGTAGATAACTCACTATATAAATAACTCTATAAAAACATTTAGAAGAATCTCAATATCTCGATAACAATAAGTATTTAGGATTCACTGATATATTTTTCTATATTCCCACCAATGTTCGTGATGACTTTGTGATACTCATGATGTCCGTGGCGATGTCCTACCTATAACCACCTACTGGCGGTCACCAGTAGGTAGCTATAGTTAGGACCTAGTTTACATAGGAAAAGCGTTTTTTGATTTGCCAGCATCTTTGAGCACCGTTTGACGTATCTTCGTGAGATTTCCACAACTAATGGAGCGCTCCGGTCAGCTCCTGTCTTGAAAGTTTCGGGGTGATTCATCAAGTGGGGACCGTAGGAACTTTAGACAAAGCTACAGCCTGACCAGGGTGGGTGTATCCAGGCTGTGCAACCTCACACAACTTGCATACTTTGTTTTCCATTCTACAGAATGTGGACCTCAATTTGGCCCTTGCGGCAGTTTTCCTAGATGCTACAAAAGCATTTGATTTAGTGGAATGGGATTATTTACTGGGGGTACTGCAACACATGGGTATGCCTCCAGGATTCCTATCTTGGATTAGTCTGCTATACCAGTCTCCAACTACGAATGTCTTAATTAACGGGCAGCTGTCTCCAGCCTTCTCAATTACCAGGGGTACCAGGCAAGGGTGCCCGCTGTCAGTCGAGACTCTTGCGGTCAGACTGCGGCAACATCACCAGGATAAAGCCTTAAGGTGCCCCATGTGCCAGGTCCTCATCTCTCTCTATGCCGATGACAACACCATATATGTAAGAGACTCAGAACAAAACCTCAATCCCCTCCTGAGGAAATTCATCATTTTCAGGAGACTTTCTGGGATTCACACAAACTGGGGTAAATCGCAGATATTCCCTCTCACCTCTGCAGTCATACAGTTCCCTTTGGATTACCCGCTAGAGTGGTGCAACACAGAAGTAAAGTACTTGGGTATTCACATTTCTAGAGATAGGGATGAATTAATGCACCTCAATTATGGCTGGACATTTGACCGCATCACTAGCTATGTCACACTCTGGATCTCTCTGCCAGTATCTATGGCAGGGTACACTTCATGAATCAAGATGGTGGTCCTCCCACAGGTGCTATACTTATACATTAACATTCCATATTACCCGGGTAGACATTTCTTTACTGCCTTACCCTCTGAAATGATCAGAATTTTGTGGGGTGGCAAACAGCCGCGCCTACAATGGGATGTGATCACCAGACCTTACTCACAGGGCAGGTTTGACATCCCGAACCCTGAATTGTACTACTTATGCAAACAGGCTCACTATGCCTATTATTGGTTCCACACACCCAGATATATGCTGCAAGTCGTTGTGGAGGAGTGGCGCGCAGACCCCATCCCCTTGGCAGGCATCATATGCGGCATCCCCCAGCCTCGGGACGAAGACATCACGACAGTCATATGTGCAGTGCTTGCCTGGAGACGAATTATGAAATAACTGCAGGCCCCTATGCTTTACTCACCATTGCTCCCGCTACTGCACAAATACAAACTGCGAGATGCAGGTAGGTAGGTGTGCCAGGTGTAATGTGGAGGAGGCCGACTTTCTCCACTTAGCGTGTAGCTGGGCAGTTGTACATGAATAGTGGCAACACATCTTTGTGGCTTTGGAGCAGATGACATCCCTGACCATCGTAATGACCCCACTACTAGTGCTGATCGGCTATACTGAACTTATAGACAAGTCATTCCACAGATATGTTGCATTGGCATTATTGATGGTCAAACGCCGAGTGGCATGTAGATGGGAGTGGGGGATGGCTCTGAAATTCAAAGATTGGATTACTGATTTAATATACTGTCATGAACAACTGACCAATTATGCAGGATTGCTCCCCATGGCTTCACACCCTAAGGATATATGGGGTCCATTACAAAGCTTTCTCCTATCTTATCCAGTAGACACGACAGATGCAAATAGGCAGTCGGAGACATGAAATGTAACGTGCAGCCCGGAATAGCTATCTGGCTACATGAGATTGGGTTAATGACTAAGCCATAACTGGATACTGTTCTGATGACCTGTTCTAGATTGCTGAACCTTGTTGTTTATCAGAATTTACCAAGTAGATACCTCCCAACGATGTCACCATAATGCACTTCCCACTGTATTGTACCTTTGGTATTTCAGGAACAAGAAGGGGCGCTACAAAATAATGATTTACAATGTACTCCTCATCACAACTCTGTAAAAGATGCGTATGTTCCTAGAAATTGCATAGATATGTCTGTAATGCTTGTATGCTACATGTTTGCTGTCATTCATAAAAGCTCAATAAATACATAAAAAAACAAAAGCTACAGCCTGAACTGCTGAACGAAATTACACAAAATTTGGCAGAAGGGTAGGTCTTGGTTCAGAAAGTGACTTTTTTTTTTAAATGGTGCAAATCCGTTCAGTAGTTCCTGAGAAGTTAAAAAAATAAAAATATCGATATCTGATGGCCGAGGAGGATTCGCGAACCCACCTGACCACAAGCTTCATTTTGTTTGGCTGACAACACTCCAAACCTAGAAGTGTTGGCAGCCATCTTGTGACTCAGTACAGAGTCACAAGAAAAAAGGTGAAAAAAGATTAAAATAACAAGAAAAGGGAGAAGAGTAGAAACACTCTGACCCCCTACACCTGCTCAGAGGGTCCCACAGGGACCCCCAGGCCCCAATTTTTTTAGCAGTGTTTACAAGTGTGCCCTCCACGGTAATGGAGGGTGCTGTATACAAATGTGCACCCCACGTTAATGGGGGGCGGTATTAATAAGTATGCTCCAATGGTAATGGATGGCGGTGTTTACAAGTGTGGCCCCCACGGTGATGGAAGGCGGTATTAACAAGTATGCACCCACGGTAATGGAGGATGGTGGTTACAAGTGTGCACTCCACAGTAATCTAGGGCGGTATTAACATGTACGCACCCCATGGAAATGGAGGGAGGTGTGTACAAGTGTGCACCCCCACGGTAATGGAGGGTGGTGTTTACAAGTGTGCCCCCTCACGGTAATAGAGGACGGTATTAACTAGTGTGCCCCCATGGTAACAGAGGGTGGTGTGTACAAGTCTGCACCCCACGGAATTTGAAGGAACCAGTGTCGCCACACAAAACCCTGGATGGAGCAGTGGTTTGAGCCTCCCTGTCTGGTCCTTTGGTTGTGGAATAAATTCTGGGTTCACTAGCAGCAGAGGTGACACCTCATTATTGGTAATTGCCCATGCACGGGATTTCACAGAGCTTTAAAGCGCCCCCGATAATGGCCCCTCTCTGACAGGAGAGATCTTATCCGCGCATTACCGGCTTCTCCAGTTCACGGCCCATTACACAAATATTAACGGCACTCCTGCTAAGCCCCTTCCAGATAAACTACTCCCCCAACCTAGTCCAGAGTGCACTCCAGCTCTCCTCTTGCCAATTTTTCAGACGGTTTTTGCTAAACGGTGTCTTATCCTTTCTTGTACCTGATGCCCGATGTTATTGCATGGAAATACCATGATTTATTGCATTTTACACGCACCACGATGTTGTTACATGTAGATGCAGGGGTTAATTGCATGTTACACACACCGCAGTGTTACTGCATGTTGTACACAATGCTGCGATGTTGCTACATGCAAATATCGCATTTTATTGCATGTTACAGACATGGCCAGGTTAATACTTGTAGATGCAGGGATTTATTGCATGTTACACACACTGCAGTGCTATTGTACGCTGCACACAAATGCAGCGATGTTTTCATGTGTTGCACTTTAGCTATATTTGTATTATTACTGAGGCTTTATAAAGCGCGTTTCCATTGCATATAATACATGCAACAGTGTTGTTTGTTGTATGCACTGTGATGCTTTGCATGCTGTGCGCATAGCAATGTTATTACATCTACACACCGCAAGGTTATTGTTTTGCTGTTGTACAAACATTGTTGCATTTTATATAAACACTGTTATGCTTTTGTAGAAGTTCACACGGTGCATTTCATTGCATGTTGTAGTTAATAAGATGTTTCTAAATGGTGTGCTCATCGCGATGTTATTGCATGTTGTACACACCTAGGGATTATTGCATGTTGAACGCATGTTTTACGAGCACACAGTGATGTTACTACATGTTGTACAAACCGCCATGTTATTCTAAGCTGCACAATATACACATCAATATTAGTGTACGCTGTACAAATACACACCTGCAATGTTATTGTATGTGTACACATCGCATGTTATTATATGTTCCACAAGTGCATGTTATACTCTCTGAGATGTTACTGCATGTTGTACACTCCGTGATATTATTGCCTGTTGTACACACACCGCGATGTAATTGCATTGTGTGCACATATTATGCCAGCTTCTGGGCTGTAATAATCATGTATGAATGTATGGATGGATGATATATATGCACGGACTACAACTGCCGAACTCACACGCATTTCTAAGCTGGGGCAGGAAGTGTTGATCCAGAGATTTACATTTACAACCCTTTACAAACTCTACATTTTATCCCCTCTTGGCCTTGTGTTAGCTTCTTTTTTGTATATGATGAGGCACAACACTTTTAGATTTTTTCTAAAAGGGGACGGGGTGCCCCCGTACTGTACTTAAGTTTGCTAAGTACACCTTGGTGCCCCCTTCCCTCAGAAACACCTCTATTTATTTATTTATTTTATTATGTTTTATAAAGTACTAACATGGCCATCAGTGCATCAGAGAGCTGTACGATGGAGGACCTGGTGAGGTTTGCAGTACAGGAAAAACCCCTGTTACTCCAAAGCATTACCTGTACAACACTCTTTTTGACACGAGCAAGCGTTGCGTCTGTCTGTGACACGCTGCACATGTGTGTTGTGGCACCACTGCAAACAGACACACGGTGTGTACTTACTGTGTGCCTCCCTCAAACATACATGTTACAAAGACACTCTGGGGGTCCCAACGCCCTCTGATGATAAATATAGTTTATTCTCTTAGAAAAAGCCCTTGAAACACTTCGAAAGTCCAAGCCTCCATTTGTACATGAAACATACAGTACTTGGTTTTATACTGTCCACCCCTGTATATGTGCCCATGAATAAGGTGTGCATGTTCAAAAGGGGCATCCATGATTTACAAGTGCGTGCTCAGTGCCTTAATAATTACAGTCTGTAAGTAGAGTATTTCACTCCGAGATATAATGTGCAAAACACTATACATGCTTCTGAGCACACCCAAGCCCTCTATATATGATATCTACATGCCGAGCCCACAGATATGTGTGCACTATCACTTCTTCAGATACACTGCACACACTTGTGCACACCTAGGTCCTCTATAGGTGACATCAGTGCAAGACAAGTTCACAGATACGTGTGATTGCACTCGGTGCACCCTCACTTCTTCAGATACACTGCACACGCTTGTGCACACCCAGGTCCTCTATAGGTGACATTGGTGCAGGGCTGCGCTCAGTGCCTTGAGGCCTCACCCGTATTATTATTGGCACACATTTAGCCCATCAACAGTTCACATTTATTTGGTACGTGTTTCTTCTGCCTTCGGGGCAGTGAGGGGTGGGTTTGAGTGGCTCAAGGCCTCTCCAGATGGTTCTGTGAAGGGTTTTATCTCCAGCTCCACTGCGAAGAGTGTCGAGAAAAGAAATATAAGACTCATTCTAGGCGCTTTTCATGAAGATGGCATCAGCGACCAGAGTGCTGATAATGATAGGAGAGTGATATGATGACAATAATAATTATGACAATGACAAAGTAATAAAGCTAATATTAGTGATATAGATAATAATATTAACAATAATGATACAAATATATTAATAATAATAACAACTATAGTTTTAATAATAGAGGCGTCGGCAATAGTAGGAGTGACGTGGAGAATGACAATGGTGATAATTAGAATAATATTTGTGACAGCGAGAATCCATGAAGCACAACACTAGCACTACTTAAAGTGCACTGACAGCGATAACTCAGGAGCCCGGATATTAATGATGTCAGCACTAGTGCTCTTGTCCTTGTGAAAATAAACATTGCAGCACAGACCAGTGCTCTGGCTCCTGAAGGTACCTCTTGTGTGTCCGAGTCCCGGCACCTCCTCGTAGGATAGGCCGCACTTGTTCTTAGCAACTTTGATATCTGCAGACCGCTGACTGCGGTGCACGAGGTGCTCCTGCTGGGGGATCTGTGGAGGGTCCATGCGTCATTTCACAGGGCCAAGCATGTGTGCATGAGTGCATGTGTGCAAGGAGTGTCTGGTGCATGGACGTGTTTAAAGCCAAGCTTCTGAGGATAACCTGGCAATAAGTGCACGTGGCACTAGGGCAGGTTGCTTCTATACATGTTATAGTATCTGCCACACCCAAATATTTATATATATATATATTCACTGAAAAAACATAGGTTTCAGGGAAGTAATAGTTAGAAATTAGCATTTAAAAAAACCTTTGAAATTCACTGAAAAAACAAAGGTTTCAGGGAGGTTATAGTTACAAATTAGCATTTAAAAAACCTTTGAAATTCAATTAAAAAAACACAGGTTTCAGGGACATTATAGTTAGAAATTATCATTTAAAAAACCTCAGAAATTCACTGAAAAAAACTACAGGTTTCAGGGACGTCATAGTTAGTTGGACATTTTACTCATACAAAACCAGAGAAATTCGGCCTTGTAGTTAGTTGATCTAACTATAGCTCGCGCCCCAGCAATGCACTGCTGATAACAACACATATTACATCACTCATGACATGGTCAGTGACATCACTGATGACATCACTGATGACATCATCCACATGCTAATCTGATGCACCTACTATTACCCTAATATAACCTTTGATACACCCACACTGAATTACAGATTGCCAGTCTTGAAACCATAGACACACCAATACCAGTTACTACATACCCACCCACTGATTCCTAGGTCTACACACAGATCCACTCACTCACCCATACAGTGATTCATACATGCAGCCACTCATCAATATGTGTTACAGCAAACAAATGATGGACGGAATGCTGACAATGCAAACATTCTCCCCAGTCAAAAGATCTGGGTTAATTTCACAATTCTTTTGCCCACTACACCACCCCAGCTTGAACCCAGCCATATGCAAATCAGTCTTGAACCTGTGCCCCATGGGAACAGTCCAGACCGAACTGCCAGGCCAGGTCCTCCCTGGACCGGAAACAAGCAACCTGGGACCGGTTTCAGGGTATGTCACCCTTCTGCAGCCAGGCTAGCTTGAATCCAGTGGCACAGTGAGCAAGGGACCCACGTCTGGGCATACCCATCCCACTTAGGGCAAAAAGTGTTACAGCAAACAAATGATGGACGGAAGGCTGACAATGCAAACATTCTCCCCAGTCAAAAGATCTGGGTTAAATCCATCGTTCTTTTGCCCACTACGCCACCCCAGTTTGGACCCAGCCACTATCATATACATTCATATACCCATACAGATACTCACATATTGCCACTCACCTGTAGAGTTACTCACACAGCTACTCAGTCATGCAAAGAATCAATCACACTGCCATTTACTCACCTTTTCAGTTATACACACACCACCTTGCTTATTCATACAGATACTAAGACATACTTACTCTCTTATACAATCACTGACACAAACACACACTCATCCATACAACCACTCTCACAATCACTCACTCTCACATATAGTCACTTATATACTGTGATAGTCACATTTACTGCCTTACAAATATGCAGGTACTTACCATTATACAACTGAGACATCCATTCACTCACAGACACACCCATATGCACACTCACTCATCCATACAGTCCCTCACAGATAAACTCATAAACCCATACACCCAGGGATTCACCCACTCATACATCCATGCGGGGGTCACACACCCCATCATCCCCCCACACAGACACTCAGGCACCTATACAGGTACTCAGACTAGTAATTAATAGCCCATATTGACACTTATGTACCTACTCACCAACCCATGCAACCACTTACATACCAACTGACAGACTGATACAAACATTCACACAGATTAGTCATTCACCTATGCATTCACAAAGACACGTTCAATCACCCACTTATACTGTCAATCACGCACTAACTAAATCATCCATTCAGACACTCATAAACACACTCATTCCTCAATACACCTTGCAGTATATCTATATATAACATTCTTAAACTTTTTAGAAACACTTAGTCACTAGATGTCATCGGTGATCATGTCATGAGTGATGTAATATTTGATGTCATCAGCAGTGCATTGCAGGGTCGCGAGTTATAGTTAGCTTAACTATAACCTTTCTTATTCTGTGCCCACACATATGAGACACATATGAGACTTCCAATTAATAGTATAAAGAAACACAACATTGATTCTCTTGTCAAATAAAGTAAACCACTAGCAACAAATCAAATGTGGATATACTTTATATGGTAAAAATCATAACTTTCCCAAAATGAGAAATATCATAATAAGAAGACCCAGGAAATATACACGCAAACTGAACAATCTGGGTTTTACAAATTAGTGAAGACAGAATCAATAGATGAAATTCAATACATAAATCACAATACATTTTATCCATAGACAAAAATACACATATAACAAAATCAAAATCAGTCGATCAGCATTATTTGTGGCAAAACCTGACACTTTGTCTCATACCTAAAAGGTCTAGTTGGGCAGTAACGCTTGATTTTTAGTATACATCGACATTTCGACCCCTAGAACCGTGTGAGTTTGAAAGCACATCACCACGGGTTCTTCTTCAGCACTAGAAACAATAATGTGTCTTGCCGTTGAAGGTTGTCCCAGTTAGTAGCCAAAAGAGTACAGACCTTGCCTCCCATGCAAGGTGACCAAATAATTCTTCGTAGATACTCAGAAGATAAGGGGCGCAAGGGGCTCCCAATGAGTCTCCAGCATCAAGTGCTCAGAATAGGTTGGAATGATAAAGTATCACGCAATTGATTTTGATTACGAACAGGGCAGCCGCCTCCGTCTATTTATCAGGAGTGATTAAACTGACAAAGGACTAATCACATATTTACTCAAGTTCCACTATAACAATTTATAACCAATTTATTGTCAGAATATACTTCTGCCTATCAAAGGGGCTGCATGCAAATAGGGACCAAGTTATCTACAAAGATATCCTAACTTGTGTTTACCAAACAGCGTGAATATGATGAAAACAAGTCATATTGGTCTATATAAAAAAGAAAAATTATAGCAACAGATTAAAGTGCATTTGTATATTGCAGGCCTGGACTTATTATTTACCTTAATGAACCACTGTGTGCTCACAGACTATCAGCAGCCATCTCAGTGAAACTCAACTCGACCCGGACTCCTGATAATGCGGATACCCTTAGAAGAAATCTGAAAAAGAGCAGCCCTAATCAGCTCATCCTTGTCCAAGCGAACTCATTAGGCACTTATTAGAACAAATAAAAAAGCTAACACACCTCGTGGATCACAATCCTTTGGGATTCTAGTAAGCGATTATTATAGATCTAAATTGCCCCTTTATCTGATATTGCTCCCTTTGCTAAAGTCTAAGGGACAGAAGGCACAAAATAACAATGACCATTAAATGCTTGGTGGCAATAGCAACATGAGCTATTAAACTTGTCCTTGGCAACGTAGTCCTCACCTTGTTGTCCGTTCAATTGGTGCTCACCATACGAACGACGTAACCATCGTCATTGGATAACTATAGCCACATTAATGTGCAAAGCCCTTATAGAGTTTCTGGCTTGATATAACTATATTAAAAGAAAAACAGGGAAGTTATCCTATTGAGAAGCTAAATGGAATCTCTTCAGTATATCCCCCCTTAAGCTCCCTGTTACTAGCTCGCAGTGAGTGACACCCTTCCTTACCTATATGATGCGAAGACACGGAGCCAAAAATGGTTCTCCTCTTACCGGCGGGTATTCAAAAAATGATGAAAAACGCAGTTTAAATACCCGTATGTTAATCTCAATTAGGTTCGAAAAAACGTGACCAAGCCTCACCTAAGATTGATTCCTTGCATATAGAGACCTCCCTTTGTGTTGCCTGGCTTTCCCTCTGTCACACATAGTCCGGAAGCTGTCATATGCACCTTTACCTCGGTGCTGTATCTGCCACCGCTGAACCAGAAGCAGTGCCTCGATCACAACACCCTAATACGGACCTCAGATATACTGTTGCACAGTTTGTCCTACTTTCGCCCGTATTTTGTGATTTATCACAACTCTACTACTACCAGACTATGGAATAGTTTCTGTTAGCCTAATAAGGAGAAGATGATTTCCTAAACAAAGGTAGATATAAAAATATGAAAATAGGACCACTCCATCCTCACGATGAAAGTCGCCCCAATACACATAGTTATTCTGTAATCAGTCTCATCCATTCTTCGCGGGTTTTCAGTCCCTTGTCTAGTGTTCCTAAAATCACATAAACCATTGCTCACGTTTTTTTCTTATCGCATAAACATTGCCCCCTCTTCTATTAATACTGATTTTTTTTCAAGGATGAACCAACTAAACTGGTTACAGTCATGGTTCATTTTCAAAAAGTATTCAGTTAAAGGGGCATTTTCCTTTTTATTCCTAAGTGCTGATTTGTGTTCTAACAAATGCACCCTCAGTTCCCTGCTCGGCTCACCCACGTAGCCAAAGCCACAGGGGCAGACAAGCAGGTAGACCACGTTCCTACTCCGACAATTATTGAGAGTGCAGGGTTTTAACATTTTGCCATTGAATTCCAAGCCTTTGACCTCCAAACACTGCAGACGTATAGAGTATGTTTCAGACCTGTAGATCCTTACAGCTTTATGTCTTTCTAGGGTAGTTTGTCTTTCAGGATCACCACTTTTATAGGTTTTCACCTGAAAGTTCTGAATGTTTTAATTACGTCTGATGTAAAACAGCAGTTTTTGTAACTGGTTGGACAGTCCATTATTTAGAATTTTCCAATTTCTGTTGATAATATATCCTATCTTATTGCTCATTTCAGAAAATTGGGTAATAAACACAATTCTTTCACCATTTTGATTTTTCTTTTCCTCTCTAGAGACACCAAGAAGATGGTCTCGATCGTAAATCCTAGCCATATTCAGAAAGTGTTTGATTAGTCTTTTTGGATAACCTCTGTCCTTCAGTTTTTTTTCCAAAATCACAGAGTGATAATAAAAGTCATTTAAGGAAGTACAATTACGGCAAAGCCGCAAAAATTCCCCAAAGGGAAGTTGGCCTTTTACGACTTCGGATGATTGCTTCCATATTGAAGGAGCGTGTTTACACCATTGATATTGATGATCAACTAACTATAACAGCCAAATTTCCCTGGTTTTGTACGAGTGAAATGTCCAACTAACTACAACCTCCCTGAAACCTGTGTTTTTTTCAGTGAATATATATATATATCTTTTCGCTTTCACCAACACGCGCAAAGACGCTAAAGGCACGCATTCCCTCCATGACAAATTTCCAAGGCAAGTCAAGTATAAGTTCAAGAGTGATTTATTTTATTTTCATAGGCGAAAAAAATAAACGCATTTCAGCATCAGCACGCCTTGGCCCGTGACCAAGGTGTGCAGATGCCGAAACGCGTTGGTTTATTTCACAATTTTTTACTACTTTTTTCACTATGTCATGGCAGGAACACTGCTCCCACTATGCCATAGCAAACCCAGCTTTGCTTTCAGCAAGTATGAGCACAAAATGCTCTTGCTTGCTGAAAGCAGAGCAGTGTCTGTTCCCCTGCTCACTGTGATGCAAGCAGGAAAACATACACTTTGCTTTGGGATCCAGAGCCAGGTTATGGGGTTCCCAACTCCAAAATCAGACTTGTTTTCTTTTAGAGATTTTTTTTTTTAAGGGGCAGGCCCCGGGGAATGGGGTTGCAACATCAAAAAATGGCCCAGAGAAGGGGGTCACAAGGCCCTCCTTCCTGAAAAATGGCAACTCGTCGGAGTCCCGCTCCCTTTCTCCACCCCTCTCCAAATGAGCATTTTGGCATGCTGCTGTTTAGAGAATGAAGTCCCATTTGCTGGTGAGCGTCCTTAGGGACAACAAGGCTCCCTGTTACCTCAAGTAAGCCCCACACTGTGGGATTGCTGAGAGGTGGTCAGAGCACACTGCTGGTTGGGTAGTGAGGTCCCCTTGCCTTCTGAGGGCCTCAGGACTAAAGTGGTTTTCTCTCCCCAACCAGGAGTGTGCCTTGAGGTGCATTTGCAGAGTGGTGGAGGAAGGGGGTATGGCCTCCAAACACATTTCAGCAATCCAGCTGTGTGGGTCTCAAAGGAGGTAACCTGAGGGCTAGTTGACCCCTAAGGACCCTCAAGGGCCAGGGGGACTTCAACCACCAATTAGTAGAGCACCAGGAGGTGCTTTTGCAGAGTGGTGGAAAAAAAGGGCATGGCCATTGAAAACATCTCAGCAAATCCACTGTGTGGGACTTGCTGGAGGTAACAGGAGGGGTAGTTGGCCCCAAAGGACCCTCACTAGCCAAGGGGACCTCAACCCCCATATGAGTAGTGCGCCAAGAGGGGCGTTTGCACAATAGTAGAGAAAGGGGCGTGGTCTCCTATCAGGTCTCAGCAAATCCGCTGTGTGAGACTTACTGGAGGTAACAGGAGGGGTACTTGGCCCCAAGGACATCCTTGGGGGCCGACTATCCCTCCTGTTATCTCCAACCAGTCCCACACAGCGGGATTGGTAGGAGGTCTTCAGGGGCCACGCTCCCTTTCTCCACCACCCTGCAAACACAGCTCAGGGTGCACTATTGGTTAGGCCATGAAGTCCACTTTACTCCTGAAGGACCCGGGGGCCAAGAAGCCCTCCTGGTACCTCCTGTAAGTCCTACACAGTGGGATTCCTGAAAGCTGGCCAGAGGCCCAGCCCCCTTTCTCCTCAATCTGCAAACACGACTACTAGTTACAAAAGCATTGAAATTCACTGACAAAAACAAAGGTTACAGGGACGTTATAGTTAGAAATTTGCATTTAAAAAACCTTAGAAATTCACTGAAAAAACCAAAGGTTACAGGGATGTCATAGTTAGGATCAGATTTCACTCATACAAAACCAGGGAAATTCAGCCATTATAGCTTGCTGAGTTAACTATAACTCAAGCCCCCACAATGCACTGCTTAAGACCATATATATTACATCACTCATGACATGGTCAGTGACATCACTGATGACATCTCAAATGACATCACTGATGACATCCACTCACAGACCCTCTCAGACACTCATGCACATACTCGCACACCAAATGAGACACTTATGCGGCCACTCTCACACCCATGCAGACATTCACATACGCACTCACAGATGCACTCTTAGACTCATGCACCCATTAACATTCTTACTCAGAGGCATATGTACCCACTCACAGACCCACACAGAAACGTATGTACCCACTCACAGTCTCACTCAGAGATCCATGTACCCACTCACAGACATACTCAGACATACTCAGAGAGTCACATGTCCACTCAGAGACCCACTCAGAGACTTATGCACCCACTCACAGACTCACTCAGAGACACTTGCACCCACTCACATACACACACTCACAGACTCACTCAGATAGTGATGCATCAACTCACCAGCCTACTCAGACAGTCCTGTACCTCACAGACCTACTCACAGACTCATGCACCTACTCACAGGCCCACTCAGACACAGATGCACCCACTCACACATCTACTCACAATCCCACTCACAGACCTACTCACAGACCCACTTGCAGACTCATGTACCCACTCAAACATCCACTCAGACACTCATGCACCCACTCACATGACTCATGCATTCACTCACACATGCACTCAGACACTCACACACCCACTCACAGCCCCACTCAAACAATCACACACCCAGTGATAGGCTTATGCAGTCAATTTCTAACCCACTCACATACTTACCTAAGTCCCACTCACAGCTTGATACACCTACTCTCAGACCCACTCAGAGACTAATGTACCCACTCGCAGACCCACTCAGAGACTCACACACCCACTCACAGACCCACATGCAGACTCATGCATCCACTCAGATGCTCATGCACCTACTCACAGATCCACTCAGGTATTTCCACTCTCACTCACAGACCCACTCACACACCCACTCAGACACTCATGCACCCACTCACAGACCCACTCAGGCCCTTGTGTACCCACTCAGAGACCCACCCAGCCACTAATGCACCACCTCACAGACCTACCCAGATACTCATGCACTCACTCACACACTCACTCTGAACTGATACACCCACATACCCACTCACAAACCCACTCAGGCACTCATTCACTCACTCACAGAACCATTCTCACACTAATGTACCCACTCACAAACCCACTCAAAGATTCATGAACCCACATACACACCCACTCATGCACCTACTCACAGACTCACACACACTTCTCCCAGATCTACTTAGAGACTCATGCACATACTCGGAGGCTCACCCAGCCTTTTACATACCCACTTAGAGACACACCCATTCACAGGCCAACTGAGAGACTCATGGATCCAATCACAGACCCACTCAGAGACTCAGGCACACAATCACAGGCCCACTCAGAGGCTCATGCACCCACTCGTATACCCACTCACAGACTCATAAACCCACTCACAGAGCTACTCACAGTCACATACATGTTTTTATAGAGTTATTTAGATAATGATTTAGCCAGTGTGATTCACATAATCACGTATAATGTTAAGAATTGTTGAATGTGCTATTGAATCTCTTTTTTTGTTTTGCGCATTTGCGACATTGTTGAGAATGTTTTAAAAACATGCAACAAAAAGATATTTATAAAGGAAATTAACACAGTTTTGGGCAGAAGGGTCCCCCTGAGAAGCATGTGACAGCTACACATATGACAGGATACAAAGTTTTAGGTTGCTTAGAAACACCCTGTTGCCTTTGTCTGTGAAGTGAACTCCCTCACCTCTATAGATTCCGTACATGTCAAAATACAGGTTATTGTTGTAGATAGAGCTCATGTTATGATCTCTGAGAAATGCAGAAACAGTTTTAGTAACATATCTCCTGGCTTTGTCAATCTGTGGCAGAATTGATTTGACCACTTCCATTTTTGCCCTTGGCATATTTTGAAGTACACCAAGGCAGTGTGAGGGAAAAGTGTCACTAACTTTGCAAAGGTATCCTTTATTAGGATTTCCAGTCCTACCCCAGTCAGTGTCCCTAGGTCATTACCACCACAGTGCACACTCATGAGGTCAGGGGATTGCAATCTACAATGCTTTTGACCGAAGGCAGCAATTGATACCACCTAAACCCTCTCCGGACAATCCATGTAATGACCACATTAGCCAGACCTAAGTCCCTGTCAATACCGCCCTTACTAGCAGACTCTCTAACCCAAAACACATAGCTGTGGCCCACAAACCACACAGCTGTGGCCCACAAACCACACTCTAGCCATTTGGAAGTGAAGGAGCAGTAGCAGACAGGACAAGGCTGGAGCTGAATGAGATAGTTTGGAAAATAAAACACAGTTAAAAGGGAGGTGTGCATCTGGTTTAAAAAACATGATTGGATGCTGTGAATATGCAGGTAAATAAAATTAGGCAGCATCTTGAAAGGATAAGTAACTAGATCTGTGATTGGCTCTGATAAAAATAAAAAAGTGCAATGCAGAGTTAGATATGCGTTTTATTCTGGACAGTAAACCACACCTGCTGCAGCTTATTTTGCACCTAGTATGGTCCTTCTAGAACCTGCTGCAATCTTGTGACCTACTGGTTCTAGTAGGTTGCTATGAAGACTGTGGTAAGAGTGTATTGGGGAAGGGTGTTAAAGAGACAGTGGTGTGTTTTAGAAATTAGAGGTGTTTAGACTGGTTGCTGCATAATAAGGGTTACATTTCCAAATGAGGGCTTGATAAAAAAAAGTGTACTGTAGATTTGAAGTCATACAACTAGCATGTTAAATATGTTTATGCACTCCCGTTTTTTTCTCACAAAATTGGTGCGATGATCGTGAATAAGTCCTGACCATGCACACATACCCTACCATATTGGGCTTCTTTATAAAAGTGTATGAAGGGGTTAACACTTACTAACCATTCAGAAGTGGAGTTACAAAGCTAAAAATTGAAAGACATGTTTTTATTTGCTGCCTTCCACACTATCAGAGAGTGCAAGGTTGAAGAAGTTGCCATTAATGATTGCTTTGTATCAGAGCAGTGTTCCATTCTTATGCTTAGTTTTCACATGTCTGGAGAGAATTGAATCTATCTAATAAAAGCAAAAAGAAATCTATTTCACCACTTAACTCAGTTTCCAGGTATGTGAACTACATTGGATTTTTGAGAAAAGAAATTCAAAAAGGTATATGTGTATGTGAGGTTGAGAAAAGTGAGTATGAAATATGTAGAAAAGTTTTGGAAACTTGATCAAGTTATCTATTAGTGGTACTGTGAGTGTTTTTAGATATATATTAATAGGTGAATAAGACACTCTGGGCCCGATTACGATGAAGGTGGGACTGCACCGCCATTGCAATAATTTTTTCCGCCTGCCACATTTGGATGGAGGGCAGATGTGTGGCGGTTGTTAAGACCGCCATGGATCAGATGGGCTCCATTGGAGGTGGTGTAATGCATACAGTGGTGGCGGTCCCTGTCAGGCACCACCATAGGCATTACGATGTTCCTTTCCACCGGCCTTTTCATGGCGGTGAACCAGCTATAAAAAGGCAGGCGGAAAGAGATATTGAGGGCCCGTAGCGGGACCCCCTTACCCACACCTGGGCCTCAGTTTGGGATTTTGGGGGTACCTATGGTGCTCCCCTACATATCTCTGCCACATAGGGCAGAGCTATAATTCAGGTGTTTGAGAAATTGGTTCACAATGTGTTGTCTTTGAACTGTATATTGTACCTCTGCTGCTTTACTACATGCTCTAATTGCTAGAAAAAATGGTTTGGTAAGGGTTAAACTTATACCTAATAATGTATTGGAAGATCTGCTAAGTTTTACATATGTTACATGATGTGCTGCTCACAAAGAATGTTTTTCTTTGAACTCTGGGAAGGGTAGTCCTATCTATTCCATTTAAAAAGAGAACTATAGGTCTTAGAATTGAAAGGAAAAAACATGCACTGTAGGTGTACATTACACTTGAACGTGATAAACGTGACAGCTATGTATTAGATACCCTTTAGGGTAGGTGTTAGTTTGTATGTGCTTAGATGATAAGACATGCCCTTTAAACTAAAACTGAGAAACATGTGTGATATAAGAGTTTAGGCATACTTAAATATGCAGTGTTTACACATGGGTTCAGCCTGCCAGTGAGACCCTGTCTGT
The DNA here is from genome assembly GCF_964204655.1 of Triturus cristatus. Lineage (NCBI taxonomy): Eukaryota > Metazoa > Chordata > Amphibia > Caudata > Salamandridae > Triturus > Triturus cristatus. The sequence continues at coordinate 969,166,331 of NC_140589.1, forward strand.
GTACTTTTACTGCCAGCTTCACTTGGCATGTAAAAGCCATTTGTCAAGTCTTAAATCTAGGTTTTAGTACACATAACTGACCTCTGAGAGAAGCTATAGGTAGTTTTAGTTTTAGTGAGTTACTCATGCACTTGCAGACCCCTATACCAAGACCTACATAGAGTATTCCATCCATAATGCAACTGACAAACATGTTTCCAGTCACAGTGTGACAGAGAGACTTATACATTCAATCACATACTTAGAAACTGCTTATGTATGCAGAAGTTCAAAGGCAGTTGCACAGACACCGACATACCCCTCTATTCCCTAACACAGGCACTGAGGTATGTGTCAGACCACTTACATACAAATTTAGAGAGCCACTGAGGTATGAAAATAGACAGTCACATACCGGCACATTTACTTAAACATCTCATAGCACTGCTATAGGTGAACTCCTACACTCACTCAGATATGTAGTCAAGTAGTGTCATAACCTTGTCACCCGTCCAGACAAATAGTCCTTTAAACATGGGTGAGGCCTACTAGTGCATACCCTGCCATGCATTCTAAATGCCAGCTTCCTTGGGATGTAAAAGCATTTAGCAAGTCTTAAATCTATATTCTGAGGTATGCTGTAGGTATGCCATAAAGCACAGTGCTTGTGCTTAAAAGATTGAGAGATGTCTTTTTGAGTTTTAGTAAGTTGCTCATGCACTTGCAGAGCCCTATGCCAAGCAGTAGGGTATACCACCCATAATGCAGCTAGCATACATGTTTTCAAATCATAAAGCCTGTCTCTCACCCATTCACAGAGAGACAGAGGGACTTTTATATTTACTCATATGCTCAGAGAATACTTATGTATGTAGCAGTATGAAATACAGTTGCAAACACACCTACATAACCCTCTAATGCCTAACACAAGCACTGGGGCATTCTTTCAGCTACATAAACTGAGTTATTTGTTCAGCCACTTACATACATCTTTAAAAATCCATAGCAGTCCTAAAACAGACAGTCACATCCCAGCACATTTACTTAAACATCTAATGGCATTGCTATAGCTGGACTCCTATACTCACTCAGCTATGTAGGCAAGTAGTGACACAACCTCGTCATCTATTCAGACAAATTGTCATTTAAACATGAGTCAGGGCTACTAGTGCAGACCCTATATGTGCATTCTCACTGCCAGCTTCACTTGGCATGTAAAAGCCATTTGTGAAGTCTTAAATCCATGTTTTAGTACACATAACTCTCCTCTAAGATCTGCTGATCTGCTATAGGTATGCCATAAAACACAATGCTTTGTGCTTAAAGATTGAGAGATATTATTTTGTTTCAGTATGTTAATCGTGCACTTTTAGACCCTTATTTCAAGCACTAGATAGAGTATAGCACCCATAATACAACTGACATAGATGTTTCCATACCATAGAGCTTCTCTGTCACCCAGTCAGAGAGTGACAGAGGGACTAATACATTCACTCACATACTAACATACTAAGAAGCTACTTATGTATCTATGAGTATAAAAGGCATTTCCAAACACACCTGTCACAATATTAGGGAGGTACCCTGAACCTTGGAAAAGGTATGGGTATATATGCACAAACACAACACGTTCTCTTTTCCCCAAGTTAGAAGTTATATTGTGCATATATACCCATCCCTTTTCCAAGGTTCATGGTACCTCCCTTACATTGTGACATTTTGTCGTCACAGCTTGTGAGCTGGGGAGTCTGTTTCACTTTCATAATGATTTTAAAAAAAAAACATTGAATCTTTTTTGTAGAAAATCTTTCTGTCCCAATTAAGAATGGACAATTTAAGGACTTTCGGTTTTTCGGAAGACCAGTTTATCAGAATAATAAATGGGTCTGCTAAAAGTATTAATACTATAACTGACTAATAGTGATGAATAACAATAGAGAAACCTATGGAATTTAAAGAAAAAAGCCATCAGAACAGTGCTACATGCTGACTTTCTCATAGAATATTGTAAAATGGGTATTATCCCTAAAGGCCTACAATTTAAGAACAAACCTGGCCTCTTCATTAAGAATGAAAAATTCACTGAGAATTGGACATTTATAGCCAACAGATGTAGCCTGGACTGGATGTTATTAATAATTGAAACAGCACACAAAGTCCTAATAATAGAAAAATGAGAAATAGATGACATAAAAAATTAGAAGAAAACACATCACTTGAGGATGCTAAAGAAAATTGGAAGAGATACAGGGAGATCTGAACGTATATAAAGAATATCTTGTCAATAAAAAAAGTAACAAATTTAGAAAAGAAGTAGGTAAATATAATACTGAATTAGTGTACCCATATCTACAAAAAGGCACTATGAAAAACAAAGAGAGGAGTATCCGATCAGAAACAATTGGCAACCAAATAAAAGATACATACCTAAAAAAAGAGTAGCATTTTCAGACACTTCATACACTAGCTCCGATTCCGAAAATGCCGCAGTCCAAGAAAACCAGGTAGGAAGAGATAGGGAAATGGCCTCTGGTTCCAATAGACAACATTTCTCTTTTTTAGAACGTTGTCAAATGAACTGCAGCCAAAATACTGGAGGCAGATGGAGAGGGATTTTCCCCCAAAATCAAACTCAAAAGCGTACCTACATGAAAACAAGGAGCCAGAAAAACTGGGATTAGAACACAAAGCACCCATTATTAACCTATCAACCAGAACCCTAACCAGTGAGGAGACTAATATTTTAGAGAACAACTTAGGCTTCACCATTTCTACCCCTGTTGATAAATTTAGTCTGGAGAGAGATCTGAGGAGTTTTTTTCGTAAGATCAGACTTAATAGATGTTTTGAGAGTAAAGACAAGATAATAACTGAAAATAAGTCGGGTCTTATGCCCAAATTAAACTGGACTCCCTCCAGCCAAATGGTCAACAGTGATATTGACATTTTTGAGAAAGTGATAGAGAAAGGGGTTGAAGAGATTCTAGTTTAAAAAATCTGAACTGAGAATAATTTGATGAAAGAGCAACAAAATGCCTTCAGTGATCTAGAACAGTGTAAGGAGATAACTATCAAACCGGGTGACAAGGGTGTCAGCAATGTCATCATGGATACTTTGGATGATGAGAAAAAAATAGACAACCTACTTAATAATGAACTGCATTATCAAAAATCTAATAGAAACGAATGGATAGAATTAGGGAAATATGTAGGGAATCTTGAAACTAGCGAAAGAAGATGAGATTATCTGTCACGACGAGTACAACTACCTTGTTAATGAGAACCCAAACATACCAGCAATATATAGGTTGCCTAGGGTGCATAAAAATATGCAGAACACCCCCATGCGACCAATAGTCTCCAGCATAAATTCCTTGACTGAACCACTAAGTAAATATGTGGATACATTTTTACAACCTCTGGTGACCAAACAACGCGCTTATATTGAAGACACCTCTGACATGATCCACAAGGTAGAACATATACCTTTTGATGCCGAGAGACAGTGGTTGATGACCCTCGACATAGAGGCCCTCTATAAAATATTCCTCAGGATGACACTATTTGTATGATTAAGGGCCTCCTTGGAAACAAAGAGGGGGACTTATCATCTCACTCAACATTTATTGTCGAGTGTGTAGAGATCATACTAAAAAATAACATATTTTGTTTAAGGAGAACCTTCATAGACAAATAAAAGGGACCAGCATGGGAGCCAGATGAGCTCCAGCTTAGCATGCTCTATGTCTCCTCTTTCGAGGAAAAACATATATTTAACAAACTCGCCCCTTCTATGAAAATGTGAGCCATTGGTCTTGATTCATTGATGATGTATTTTGCATCTGGCAAGGAACAAAGGAAGATCTGGAATAATTCGTACAGTGGCTTAATCTAGATGATGATAACTTAAAGTTCACCTCAGCATACAGTAACAAAGTGTGTGAATTTTCAGATATTAAAATCAAGGACAATAATGGCATCCTGTCAGTGGAGCTATACACCAAGCCCACAGATCGCAACACTATGTTGCATATTGAAGGTTATCATCCCTCTAGTCAGAAAAACAACATTCCTTTCAGCCAATTCCATTGAATATGACTCAATTGTACAAGCCTAAAAGATTGTAAATATCATGCTAAAACACTTACTAAGAAATTCACAGACAGAGGATAACCTAAGAAGCTAGTTAAACAGGCGTATAAATGAGCTAAATATTATAATAGGGAAAGCTTGTTTGAAGCAAAGCTTAAGGGTAATGAAAGGAACCAGCAAATTGCTTGTGTAACTAATTTATTTTTTGTTTTGAAATTTTCTAATGAGAACATTTTTAATGAATACATAAGTATGAATACATCGGATTATCAGTTAACTTTTTAAGCATACAGAATATTATTATCACAGAAATCTGAGATAGTAAAAATTACATAAGGGATCTTATATGATATAAAGAAGATGCTAAGAAAAAGAACAAGGTGTAACAAGTTAATAAATATACATATTTCAATATATAAGTACTATTGAGATAATTATAAATGTAAAGAAATTAAAAACTGGAAGGTAAGAATTGATCCAAGAAATACAAAATGCATAAAGTGAGGGAAAAGTTGAAAGCTATGAGGGAGCTTGTCGGAGAATGAAATGTAAATAAATGGACGAATAAGTGAATAAAGGAATATGTACATACACATAAGTAGGGAAAGGAAAAGTAAGGGTAAAAGTAAATAAATAAATAAGTGTAACTAAGTAGAAGACTACCTAGATGGATACTAATATAAATATAAGTATGCAAGTAAGTAGGATTTAGATAAATATAGATGTATACATTGATATATATGTATATATGAACAGCTATAGATATAGACATAGATATAGATTATCTACTGGCGGTCGCCAGTAGATAGTTATAGTTAGGACCGTGTTTCCATAGGAAATCCGCAATATTCTATTTGGAATAACGTTGGCGCCGGTTGTCGAATCCTCGCGAAATTTTCAAAATAGGTGGGGCGCTCCGCTCCGCTCCTACCCTGAAAGTCTCGGGGGGATTCGTCAAGCGGGGGCTGAGAAAAAAGGGGGGTCCCAAAACGCGTTTTCCCCATAGGGACCTTTAGGGACCTTTAGTCCAAGGTACAGCCCGAACGGCTGAACAGAATTACTTGAAATTTGGCAAAGAGGTAGTCCTCAGGTCAGGCATGTGCCTTTTGCATATATGGTGTCAATCTGTTCAGTAGTTCCTGAGAAAATCAAAAGTAAAATCATATACATATCTGGGCGGAGCCTAACCACACATCTCATCGTGAGATCTGATTGGCTGTCAGTACTTCATCCAAGAAGTGTTGGCAGCCATCTTGGGATCAATATATATGATAGCTCCTCATTAAAAAGCATTGCAGTTAATAGAAGGTTTTAAGACTTTAGTTACATTATAAATCATTTGTTGATGGTACCATACTCATTTTAGGAATTGTGGTGTGTTCTAAGGTGATTTTACCATGTGAAAAAGCCTTCTGCTGTGATATCACGAACCATGTTTGAGAGAATAGGGTGGGGGAATCATATCGCCCGACGCCCGAACCATGTTGTTTATATTGACGGGCAAGAAGATTTATTGTCTATTTATGTCCGACGGACATGTAGACATTAATTACGTTTTAATCACTTTAAAACAACAGGCTGTGGGTACTCTGGGGCTCACAGCCAATCCAAAGCTTGCAGAGAGCCTTTGGCGGCATCTGATTGGCTAGCAGCCCATGACTGGGCTCTAGCCAGTGATTGGCTGGGGGAGTGAAACGTCACTCAGCCTCTGCAAGCAGTAGTCCGTGGCCGCCACGAGGCTTGCAATAAGCATTCAGGTAAAATAAGCAGTTTTGCCCGCTTGAATTGTGTGATATTGTGATGGAGGTGCTGCGATTTTCTTTTATTTATATTTTTAGCAACCGTGCGTGGGTAGATTAAGTAGTACAACAGCCTAGCCCTGGCCCGCCTCGGCGCCTCAGATGAGGACGTCAAAAAAGCGTATCGCAAGCAGGCGCGCTGTGCTACCACCGCTTCATGGGGGAAACACCCATTACAACGAATTCAGATTCACACGCTGCCATCGCAATGTGGGTTTAACATCGCGGGTCCGGAGCCTTCATACCGCAGATGGAAACAGATCTGCAGATTAATGCTTTCAAAAGAGACATCCGTTGGTGACTTGCAATTTATAACTTAAAGTCCTAATATAGAATAGTGAACTATTAACTTTCAGCCCAGAACTGCATAAACACACCGACAAATATACATTACAAAATTGATTAATGTTGCAAAGAGGGTACATTTGGCGAAAAGATCCGTGTTTTGTATAGTTGAGGTTGTGACCTCGGTGAAGTTAGTGCAGAGGGTTAATATGCCTGCTGCAAAGAACAGCAAGGGTACATTTGGCAAAAACACGATTCTTATTATTAAAGGAAGCTCCCAACTTTGCTGTTTCTTTTTCGATCCAACTTACCGATTCGCAAGGAACGTAGGGCTCACGTCTGGCCAGCTGCAAAAGTGAGGGGGAAATGGCAGGAGGCACGCTGGCTGACACCTTTTATATCCCACCCATACGTTTTTACAAGGGTGACGGTAAATTAGTACATTACGTATGGTTTGAAATGTACGTATTTTGTGGGAATAAATACACAGCCAAGGGTGACGGTAAATTAGTACATTACGTATGGTTTGAAATGTACGTATTTTGTGGGAATAAATACACAGCCAAAAAAAATGGAAAAAAGGGGAATAGAAATAAAAGAATTGCCGTCAGGGTTAAGGGGAGGGGGGCAGGGGGGCAGGGGAGCGATAATATCGCTTGACAAGTTTTCCTTTAGCATTATTATTGCACAGCTTTCAATGGTTTACTGATTTTAATAAAGCAAAAATATATTAATGTTTCTCTGTCAGCTGGAGCCCTTAGGTTTGATGTGGAACGGGGTAGGTGGGACAAGTGGATTTTAGAGGACATGTAGATCTCAGTGGCATTTTGTCCCTTGGACAACTAGATTATTTGGAAAATTCCACACCCCTGTAAATAAAAGACCGGCATCACGCCAGAGGCCACGCCCCCTCCTTGCAGCACTCTGCAAACGCACCCCCTGGCCAGTTGTAAGTTGAGGAATTAATTCCCCTTCAATACTGAGGGTCCCTGAAGGCCAACTAGCCCAACAGGTATCTCCAGTATGCACCAGGGAGCTGCGTTGCAGACAGGTGTTCTGAGGCCATGCCCCTTTTTACACCTCCATGCAACGCAGCTCTGTGGCGCTTACTGGAGGTACCTAGTGGGCTAGTTTGACCCTAGGGACCCTTAGGATTCAAGGGGACTTAATCTCTCAACTCAGAACGCCCACAGGCCCTGTGGCGTGTTTTTAAGTTGGGGAAATAATTCCCTTTCAATCCTGAGGGACCCTGGGGTCCAACTAGCCCACCAGGTGCTTCCAGTAAGCACCACTGCTCTGCGTTGCAGAGAGGTGGTGCAGGCCGTGCCACTTTTTACACCTCTCTGCAACGCAGCTCTGTGGCGCTTACTGGAGGTACCTAGTGGTCTAGTTGGACCCTAGGGACCCTCAGGTTTCAAGGGGACTTAATCTCCCAACTTAAAACGGCTACAAGGCGTGTTTACACAGTGGGGAAGGGAGGGGACGGGACATGAGGTGACGTGTTCAAACGCGCCCTGTGGTGCGTTTTAAGAGGTAGTTTTAATCCCCTGCCCTATTATATACTAGAAGTTTACAGAGGAGGTCATGCTAATCACAGGGGGACCCCAACACATGGTGTGCGCTAGTGTATGTAGGTGCTTTCACTGTATTCTGAGTGTCTTTTAACATAGCACTGGCTCTAGGACTGGTTAGTCAGACTCAGTTACCACCAGTATCCGTCTGAAAAAGTTGAGGGTACAGGATGATTTTGCAACAAGGCTTATTTCTGCTCTTCTGTTTGTTCTTTCTGCACGTTATACTTCTTCCTGCACTTTTCTTCGTCTTTGAGGACTTCTGTTGCTTCTTTCTGCATTTCTTTTTTTTCTTTCTGTGCGTTTTTCCTTCTTTCTTCACATGTCCTATCTCTGTAGGCATAGCTAGAAATTAGCATTTAAAAAACCTTTGAAATTCACTGCAAAAAACATAGGTTTCAGGCACGTTATAGCTAGGAATTAGCATTTAAAAAACCTTAGAAATTCACTGAAAAAACCATAGGTTTCAGGGGTGCTATAGTTAGCTGGACTTTTCACTCGTACAAAACCATAGAAATTCCCCCGTTATAGTTAGTTCAGCTAACTGTAACTCGCGTGCCCGCAATGCACTGCTGATGACGTCACATATTACATCACTCATGACATGGTCAGTGACATCACTCATGACATCACTGATGACATCACTGATGATATCATCCTTGTGATAGAGTGGCAGACCTCCTCTCCCCCTAATATAACCTTTAATACACACATTCAAAAATCGAAATTAAAATTTTCAAAACAATGGACATACCAATACCAGTTACAACAACCTATTCAGTAATTGTAAGATCCACATCCACATCCACTCATTCACCAACAGTCCTATACAGTCACTCATACATGTACTCACTCATCATATGTACTCATACACCTATACATCCTGTTACATAACGCCACTCATCCATAAAGTTACTCACACACATAGTCACTCATGCTAATAAAGAATCAAACATCCGTTTACCTGCATATACAGTTATACACACACCACCACACTTACTTCTACAGAAACTTACACATACTTAGTCTTTTTAACAATCACTTATAGAAACACATACTTATTCATACAGGAACTCTTTCAATATCTCACTCTCACATATACTCACTTATATACACCAATAGTCACATATACTAGTTTAAAACACATGTAGATACTCATAGAGACACTATTGAGACAGTCATTCACTCACTAACACACCCATGCACACACTCATCCACCCATACAGTCCTGCACACATGCTGTCTTCAACACATACAAACAGTGAGTCACTCATTCATGCACCTATGCACTACGTAATACCCCCCACCGAACCATACAGACATCAGACACTTATACTGATACTCAAAAAAACAACTAATAACCTATATAGACACTCATGTAGCTACTCACCAACCCATGCAGCCACTTATACACAAAGTGAGAGAGTGATACAGATATTTACATATTTAAACATTACTCACTAAGCCATGTATTCACTAAGATACACTTAATCAGTCAGTTATACAATCAATTTTTCAAAAACAAATCATCTATTTAGACACATATATACCCATTTATTCTTCCATCGACCTTGAGATATACATATATAAAACATATGTAATTTTCAGAAAAACACACATTCACTGGATGATGTCATCAGTGATGTCATCAGTGATGTCATTTCAGATGTCATCAGTGATGTCATGAGTGATGTCACTGACCATGTCATGAGTGATGTAATATGTGACGTCATCAGCAGTGCATTGCGGGCGCGGGAGTTATAGTTAGCTGAACTAACTATAACGGGGGAATTTCTATGGTTTTGTACGAGTGAAAAGTCCAGCTAACTATAACGCCCCTGAAACCTATGGTTTTTCCAGTGAATTTCTAAGGTTTTTTAAATGCTAATTCCTAGCTATAACGTGCCTGAAACCTATGTTTTTTTCAGTGAATATATATATATATATATATATATTCACTTAAAAAACCATAGGTTTCACACATGTTATAGTTAGGTGGATATTTCACTCCTAAAAAACAATGAAATTCCCCCGTTATAGTTAGTTGAGATAACTATAACTCGCGCGCCCGCAATCCTCTGCTCATGACGTCACATATTACATCACTCATGACATGGTCAGTGGCATCACTCATGATATCACTGATTACATCATCCTTGTGATAGAGTGGCAGTCGCGCGAGTTATAGTTATCTCAAATAACTATAACGGGGGAATTTCATTGGTTTTTTACGAGTGAAATATCCACCTAACTATAACGTGTGAAACCTATGGTTTTTTAAGTGAATTTGCAAGGTTTTTTAAATGCTAATTCCTAACTATAACGTGTGTGAAACCTATGGTTTTTTCAGTGAATATAGAGATAGATATAGATATGGACTCCTTGTCCAAATATAAGGAGGTAGAGGGTAAAGATAATATATGAGAGGAAGAAAAGGGTACTTAGGCGTCTTGAAGAAAAGGATCCCAGACTTGTTGGAAAATTTCCTCTTGATCTTGAAGTCGGTATATACTACGTTCATGAGATGTTGTTTGAACCATTGCTACAAGCCTTTCTTCATTCGAGGGAGGGTTAGATAATTAGCAATGTCCTAAGAAACATATTTTAACAGTAGAGAGTGCAGTGTGTAGAAGACGAAGTTGCACTCGTGTAATGGAAAGAAGAGTTCTAAAATCATGCAATATGGTAATAGAAAGGGTAAGGGGAAGACAATGGGATACAATACATGGTCCCTATGAAAGGCCAATAATCCAGTATGGAAGGACAATCATGAAGTAAATGGAGAAGATCACAATTAACTTCAGAGCATCTCCAACAATTAGAATGCGACAATAATCCTGCTTTTTGTAATTTCAAAGAGGTCCAATACCAGTCATGCAAGATTTTAAAAAGACAGAATTTGAAGCGAGGTTCTTGAGGGCCTTTGTCAAGATCTTCCAATATATCCAACCATACATTATCTTCAATAGTAATGTGTAGAAGTTCTTGCCATTTCATTTGAAGAGATTTAGCAAGTGGTTGTGAAAATAAGTGAGGAGTTAAAACACCATAGAAGCCTGACATCACTCCTTTGTGTCGTCCCCATGCACAGAGATAATCCAATATGGGGGAAGGGTTTAATATCCAGGGGGGAGAACCTAAACATCGTCTTAGCCAGAGCTGTAGCTGTAAGTATTGTTGTATTTGATGTGATGGGAGATCAAATTCTTCATGAAGCAAGTCAAAGGATTTTAGCTCCCCATTTGTGATGACCTGATCGAGTGTATGAATGCCACATGATATCCAAGTAGACCATTGGAGTGCTTTACTATTTATTCGGATACTTTCATTGTTCCTAAGTGGAGCTTTCTAATGGAAGTGGTAAGAAGTTTGTACGAGGCGATATGCTCGATGCCATGCTTGATAAGTAGCTTGCATCACCGGATGTGGAGGGGAAGAACGTGGATGTCGAATACGATAAAGAAAGTTAAGGCCATAGTTTCGATTAAGAAGAGAATGTTCCATTTTAACCCACTGTGGAGGGTTGGCGGAATTTGGGAGTAAGTAAAATAATTGCGAAAGGTGTAAGGCTAAGAAATAATGTTTCAGAGATGGTAAAACCCCAAACTGCCATAGGGGCGTCGAGCCATTAGTTTAGTAGCAGCTAAGCGAGGACGGATAGTACCCCAAATAAAAGACCGAATAAGAGTATCCATTCGACGTAATGTAGGTAAGGGGATAAGTATCAGAAGCATTCCCAGTATGTAAGTAAAAGGAGGTAAGGGGACCATCCTAACAGCCTGTACCCTTCCCCAAAAAGAGAAACCTAAAAGACACCATTTAGCAAAATCAGTTTCCATTTGTTTTATAAGGGGAGTGAAATTGTTTGAGACCATATTGGATAGACCTCTATTAACTAGAACTCCGAGGTATTTAAATTGTGATGATTTCCAACAGAAAGAATAGCCCTCTATTGAAGCTTTTGTGGTACCAGGAGCAAGTGGAGAGCCTCACTTTTATCCCAGATCACTTTGTAGCCAGAATGGATTGCAAAACTGTCAATAATTTCAAGTAAGGCTGGTAAGGAACATGGAAGATCTTTAAGCGTAAGAAGAATATCGTTGGCATATAGATATAGTTTAGAATCACCGTCTGGCATAGGTATGCCTTGTATTTGTGGTGAGTGTCGAATTAAAGAGGCAAGAGGTTCTATTGCTAATAGAAATAAAAGGGGAGAAAGGGGACAACCTTGACAAGTGCCTCTGCGAATTGGGTTATTATATAGAAGACGAACTTTGGAAATAAATGAATCACCTAGGCCAAAGCGTTTCATTGTGGCAAACAGGTATCACCAGTCAATTCGATTGAATGCTTTTTCTGCATTTAATGAGAGAGCAACAGCATCTTCTGTCAACTCGTTTGCAGTCCTGAAGGTATGGGCCAGTGTTCAAAGGTGGTTTCTAAATGAGCGAAGGCGTGCTGCTAAAATACTTGCAAAGATCTTAACATCAGTATTTATTAATGAGATGGATCGATAACCACTACAAACAAGCAGATCTTTGCCAGGATTTGGAATGACTGCAATTAACGCTCTATTAGAAATAGGACCAAGTGAATCTACTTGGACAGCTTCCTGAAAAGCAGAAAACAAGGTGTCAACTTTTTCTGATCCAGTCCATTTTTAAAATTCCGCAGGGAAACCATCTTCCTCAGGGGATTTATGATAAGGTAATTTGGTAATAGCTGCAGTTATTTCTTCTTTGCTAATATCTCTATCAAGGAAGGTTCTACCCTCATCTGTAAGGGAAGGACGGTTGATGTCAGCAAGATAGGCGGCTAATTGATCTTCGGTTCTTGACGTGTCGGAAGTATAAAGATGTTTAAAAAAGCATGCAAAGGTGTCTACGACTGCTTGCAGCTTTGTGGGAATCTCATCCTTTTCTCCATGTATTGCAGGAATGGGCATAGCTGCTTCACGTTGTTTCAGCCGAACTGCAAGCAATCGACCTGCTTTCTCACCTTGCTCATAGTGTCTACCCTTAAGGCGTTGGACAGCATATAAGTTATTGAGCTCCATTTTAGCAAGTTCTAGTTTACGGCGGTCGGGTATCGTAGGGTGGGATGAATATTGACACGTTAGGGAAATGATTTGAGTCTCCAGCTCAATGCGACGAAGTGACGCCGACTTATTGACTTTTGCTGCATCTCTCATTAATTGAACACGAATGGTTGCTTTAGCAGCTGCCCAGACAGTTCTAATAGAACAAACTTAAAACCTTTTAATGTTTAAATAATCAGAGATGTGGGAGCGTAATAGGGTTTTACCTTTAGGTGGGCTAAATCTTGGAATATTCATACGCCATGGTTTACGGCCTGGGGAGGTTAAACCTAATTCTAAAGCAATAAGAACAGGCACATGGTCCAATATTGCATTTTCCAGGATTTGGGAATCAGTTGTGGTAGCAGTTACCGAGTGTGAGATAAGAAAATAATCTATTCTGGATTGAGAGGAAGGTAAACTCCGGATCGGATGGATGGCAAAGGCGCCATTGATCTATTAGTCCATGATCTGACATTATGTCGCCTAATAAAGCTCTATCCCCCACATTACTGTTGTCTAGGGGACCTGTTCGGTCTAATATAGAATCATGGGCCAAATTTCAGTCACCACCAATGATATATTTGGATGCGCCTATTTCTATCAATAGCCGATTTAAGCTGAGAAAAAAGGAACGTTTGGTTCTTGTTGGAGTGTACACGGAGCCTACACAAAGGATCTTGTCACCTATTTTTAGCTGTGCAAAAATGTATCTACCCTCCGGGTCAATCTAGGTTTTGATAATCGTAATAGGTAAGGATTTATGAAGTAGAATGGCCACTCCACATTTCCGTGGCTGGGCATCATTAGAAAGAGGCTCTGTTGTTAGACCACAATGTATAAATTTTCCTACCCAGTCTCATCATAGTTTAGAAGATTCTAAAGCATTTAGATGCGTTTCTTGTAAAAGAGAAATATCCGTCATTTTAGTTTGCAGGTAGGATAATACTTTTTTCCATTAAATAAAATGTGTAAGTCCATGAACATTCCATGAAACGAATAACGATACGTAATGGATGAAAAGTAGAAGGGACATTAAATGCCATGTGTGTATTAAGATGTAAGGATATTAACTTCTGAGAAAGACAAGAGAATGGAAGAGGAATAAAGATGAAAGAGAGAGTTCTAGACAAGGAGGAAGAAGAAGTTTTAAGTAATTGTTAACAGATATTAGGATAAGTGATAAAAAGAAGTTGATAAACTAAAACTAAGAAGGGATTAATAAAGGGGGGAAAAAACTTTCGGGCTATATACGCCGGGAGAGCCCCATCCAGCAACAAAGTGGGTGAAAAGAATATGATAGAGTCATCATATTAATAGTAATAAGTAATACATATAATACTACATGTGAAATCTTGTATAGTATAATGGTGATAATAAATGTTGGATACAATCATGTTGAGGTAATATGACAGTTAAATAATAGTTAAGTGATATAATTTAAACGCTATCACAATTAATTAGATAGATGAGATAAGTATTAGAATGTTGAGATATACAAAGCATTATACAAATAGGGAAAGACAAAAAAGAGATTAGAAAACGATACAAGAGAGGAGAGGGGAATAGAAGAAGAAGGAAAATAAAGAGAGGAATATATAAAATAGTAAATGTGAGATCTTAAATGGTATGATAATGGTAATAAATACTGGATATGAGCATGTTTAAATAATAGGACAATTAAATTAAGTAATATAATACAATAGAGATATAGTAATATAATGAAATGTTACCAAAATGAATTAGATAAATATTAAAACATCAAAGTAATACAGTAATTAGAGCAATGAAAAAAATGGTAGATAGAAGAAGAAGAGAAAAGTAGGGAGAAGAGTGAATTGGGGTTAGACGTCTAGGCTGTACACATCTATGAATTTTTATAAGGTAATGAAGAGGATGAATATTTTTATACTTTAGCTTATCTATGCTAGTTCTTAATTCATATTATACATACAAATTTATAACATTTAAATTATAACATTATAAAATTATAAAATAATTTTAACTCCATTATGTGCATATGTAAGGGGATAAAGGAGGGAAGAAAAGATTTGCGAGAAGGAATATAAAACAACATAGTATAAATGATGAGAGAGAGGAGAAAGGGATAAAAGGAAAGGGAAAAACAGAGAGAGAAATGTACAACATAAGATATATGAAAATGTACATAGTATAATAATGATACTGAATATTAAACATACTAAAGTTTAACTAATGTGACAATGAAATTAAATAATTTAAATAATAATGCAATATTTGTACATTCGTACAATTAAATGTTCTTCACAAATGATTAAATAAATATTACTACATCAAGATAATGTAGTAGATAGGTAGTGTAATGGAGAATTGATAAGTAAGAAAAAAAAGAAAAGAAATGTAAAGAGAAGAGAACATTAGCATTAAACATCTTATATTAATTATTAATTCATAACATTCATATTATATGATAAGTAAGAAAAAGAGAAGAAAATAAATGCAAGGATAAAAGAACACTAGCCCTAAATGTCTAGGATATATATGTCAATGGAATTTTATAGGGTTAAGAGAGAGAGAGGGGAAAAGTTTGTTATTTTAGAGTTTAATATTATATATACTAATTCTTAATTAGTAATAATCCTAAAATTCATAACATTCATATTATAACACTATAAAATAATTGAACATTTTCATATGTATATATTAGTAGAGAGGGAAGGGGAGAGAGAGTTTAGGAGAAAACATATGATATAATTAAGCATAATATAATATATAGTCTAATATAATATATTATTGAATATAATGAACGTAACCCTATAAACAATGTATAATAGGATTCATAAATATTCAGATACTCATCAGAATCGACGTTTCAGCAGATAGCGAAGTAAGTGACTTCTAACTGCTCTACAGTAGTAATCAAAATAAATAATAGGTCATAGTTCAGGAAACATCTTCCTCAGATGATGGAAGAGATTTTAAGGGAGAACGCAGTTTGTCTCTGTCTCTTTCCTGTGTAGGAGCTGTTACTGTTTGTGGGGCTTGAGCTCGATCTCCAAAAGAGCGTATATGTCGATCTGGATCTCTTCCTCTGTTTTGAGACCGATTTCGGTAGTGATGTGATTCATCAGAAGCTTTCTTGGATTTCGGGGAAGAAAGTTGAGATTGAAGCTCAGGTATAGACGTATTACATTCCATACTTTGAGGAAGAAGAGTGTCTAATAAAAAGACAAAGATCCTCTGGATTAGAGAAGTCATCAAGTTGTTGCTACAAAATGCAGTTAGGTAGATATCTTCAATCTACTCTTCAATATTGATCAGCTAATTGGTAAATCAAAGTTCAGGAAATGCCTTCTTCAGGTGATATAGGGGACTTTAAGGGAGAGCGTGATTTATCTCTGCAGCGGCAACTGCTTGAAGGACCTGAGCTCAATCTCCAAAAGAGGGTGCATGTCTATCTGGATCCCTTCCCCTGGTTTGGGACCGAGCTGGTTGACGCCGAAATTCATTTGAAGACTTATTGGAGAGTAGTGAGGAAGGTGGAGATTGGAGCTCAGGTGTAAACACATTGCATTCCATGCTTTGAGGAGTGACATTGTCTAAAAAGTGACGAAGATCCTCTGGATTAAAGAAGTCTGTGGATATGCCATCCTTAGTAATATGTAAACGTGCTGGTTCAAAAAGGCCATATTTGATGTCTAATTGATGTAGACAGGGTCGAAAAGAGAGGAAGGCTTTGCGACGCTCATTTGTTTCTTTTGAAAAATCCGCTGCTATTCGGATTTCATGACCCTGAAATATAAATGGACCATGTGCATGAGCCACAGTAATTAATTGACAGGCTTGCTCATGATGCAGAAAGCAGACGATAAGTGTGCGCATCTGAACATGTTCCCCTCCTTTTAAAGGACCAATACAGTGTGCTCTCTGCATTTCTAATGGCGGGTTAAAGGCAAGGCCTATAATTTTTGGTAGGTCTGTTCTAAGAAAAGATTTGGCGTCTGATCCTTCTATTGCTTCTGGAAAACCAAAGAAGCGTACATTGTCCCGACGGTTTCTGTCTTCCAAGTCTATCACCTTGCTCCTAAGTTCTTAGTCACGGTTTGGTATATTATTAAGGCGATTCTCTACTGCGACAACCCGTTCAGTAAGACCATCAAATTGACTTTGAAATCCAGTGATGTCTGCGCGTATGGATTTTGTCTCAGCCGTGAGAGCAGATATAGACGTCTCCATTTCCTTCACACGTCATCCTACAGCAGTGATTTACTGAAGTATTCGCTCCAGAGTAGAATCTGATGAAGTTGACACCGTAGAGTTAAATGATGTTTGAGCTGAGGGGGTAGTATTCCAAGCTTCTGAGGTGTGCCGACCTTGACTTAGGATTTCAGAATAAGAGGGTTGTTTTGTGGAGTTACCAAACGCTTTACCAGAAGGCATTGCAAGTCAGATCTGTTTTATTATCCACAATGCAGAACTCCTGTCGAGTGATACTGAGGAGTATTCAAGATAGGGTCGTCAATATGAAAAATATTGTCCAAGAAGGTAAATGGGGCTCTGGAGGTGTAAGAGCTTTTAGAGCGAATCCAAAAACTGTGACTCAGTGAAGGGGCACCTTATTTTGACTAATAGTGGCATAGGCTTGGTCTTCTTTCTTTATTAAATTAATGATGCAGAGCACATCTCCAAACAAACAACAGGGGAAGCAAACTCTCCTTAGGAATTTCTAACACACGGCAGCAGATCCTCCTGTTTCAAATTAATATAGGCCCAGGTGGCTCTAAACATAACAAAACAGTGTCGCTATAGAATTATCTAACTTCTTGCCTTATCAGATAGTGGAAGACAGAAGTGCATAAATAGCCTCAGGTGCTTACAATGACTAACAGCAGTGTTCCTTATTCAAGAGTAGTTCAAGGCCAGTGAGCTCCACTCTCTGGCAATGAAGAGAACTCAAACAGGAGTCGCTCTTTAGATAAAAATAAAACAGATCAATGAGGTAAATGCTGCTCCCGATTAAACTTTATATAGGAGACAAAATCCAGGAACTCAAAGTCAATTTAAATGTTTTCCAAGCGTAATAGCACTGTATAATAATCGCTTCAATTGAGGGGAAAAAAAAGAGTAACCCTTAAAAAGACATAACATTTCTTCACATGTGAATCAACACACTCCCTTTACTTGACAAGAAAGAGGAATGTCCAAGAACGGAGGATTTCATAAAGAACAGGTGTCACTTTAAAAATGATTATTGCCTCCAGACCTGAGATATGAAGCAGCAGTCACAGTTCTGCGCAGGAGCTCAAAGCCACTTCAGAAATTCCTGTCAGATGGGAACAGGCTCCATTCAGGTGGCGTGTGAGTAATGTATTCCGCTTGAGGAGAAATATGAGGCAAGGCGCCTCGAGTTGTTAGGTCAACCAGACAAGCAGGCTTGCATGAGTCTGAAGTCCACAGGGTTATCTGTAACCGATCCACAACATAAATCAGATACGTCAGGTGTGTCAGCAAATCTCCTCATTAGCATCTCAGTGCTCCAGTGTCTGTTTGCTATACAGTGAAGCCATTATATAGATTTATGGCCACTGTTGCAGTATCTGCAGAATTTCTGGCGTTGTTTAAGAAGAAATAGAGCAGCCCTCGAGTGTCAGGCAGCTGTTCTTCGCCATCCAGGGATTCCCCCCAGCGCGGAGCTCCACAATCAAGCGGCCATCATACTCCGTGGCCAGACCACACCCCCATTGCATAACTAATTTTAAAAGTATAAGCAATAAATCCAAAAAACCTTATAAATAGAAATTGGCATCTGTAAAATGATGGTAACTCTAATCCGCTGCCCAAACCACTTATTCATTTAGAAGAAATAAAACCATAAGGAACTGTTTAGTACATACTTATCCCTCCACTACAGACAGGCAACAACTGCAAACAGTTGATGGCTCATGTCTGAAAGGCAACTTTCCTTGGGGCTCCTGTACCAATTGTGCTAACATTGAGAAGGGTACCACAGTGACACATAACAACATTACCCATCATTAGAAAAGTTTGGTGTATTGTCGCACCATAAAATTTCATTTATCTCATCCTGTGCCCTTGCTTACCGCAAGGGCACAGGATGAGATAAATGACATTTTTACATTGGGGAAACCTCAAGGGAAATCAGGTTAAGATTAAATGAACATAAGTCTGCGATACGCACAAAGCGGAGAAACGCACCCTTTGTGGAACATTGGACAGAAATAGAACATAAAACAGAAGATTTGAAGTGGTGTATCACTGAGGTAGTACAAATAAATATAAGAGGCGGAGATTTGACAACAAAAAGAAAGAAAATGGAATGATTCTATATGTCCAAATGTAATACTTACAAATGTGGACTAAACAGCAGGGAGGAATGGGAAAGAATGATTTAAGTATACTATTTGTTTCTTCCCTTCTTTTATTTATAGTTATTCTTTGCAGATTCCCTTACAGATATCTGCCAGATTTTACATCCATAATGATATTATAGGTAAGTCATTAGGTGTTATCTTAATGAACTGACATTGGGAAAAGATAGAACCTACAAATAGTATGTTATAAATAGAATACGATTGAGTAGTTCATATTGAAAGGGAGCCGGTTAATTAAGGTCCCAATAATGGTAAAGACTAGTAATGTTAGGCATAAATAGCACAATATGAGATGATTTCGTAAATAATATATACTTTCTCGATAAGTTTTGCCTTACAGCGGATTTAAAAAGATGTGTTTAATAAGATTTCTTTCTAACATATTATAAGATGGCTGCCCCAATTGTTTATTAAAGATGCTACTGAAACTACGGGATTGACTTGAGTGTACAAAGGGGAAATCAAATATCACACAATAAGATGATAAGGCAAATATGTGGTTAATTGACAAAGGACCGTACTAGATTAATAATTAATCTGTTTAAATAAAACATAGAGATATATATGCAGAACTATCAGTTTTTCAACCCATTCTAAAAGATGGACGCCAAAGTCTTTTATTGTAAATGACATGTAACTGCGGGACTCATTCTAAAAGGTGCAATACATGGTTGGACACTAAATAGTAATGTTAAGAGGCAAGATTAAGGTCGAGGATGAGGAAAATAACTTGGTTTAAAACAATAGGAGACTTAGACCTGGAGCCACGTGAAAATCTATCCTGATGATGGGTTTCAATTTTAGAGTAATATACGGGACGGAACCATGGGCGACACTATTAACACAATATTTTATTGTGATATGAGGAGGCTATAATAAGGCAGAGTATGAGGGAAATAGTTTACCTACTACTTTTTAAAAACTAATTGAGTTCCTATGTGTGGAACCCCGTGAATATCAATTGTTTACATATTAAAAGATGGCAGCCCTGTTTTTTCAACTACAAACGGGACAGAACTGCGGACTACAAGCACAAGTGACAGTCGGTACGGTCCATGTCATAATTCAGTGACGTAAGTGTAGGGGATTTAGAGTTTGCCCCAATGTTGATCATTGACTGAGGGACAGCGATACGGATGGTCGTTTCCTACTCCATATTTAGAGGTGAGTGACCCGCGAATGTAGAATGGGGATTTAGCCTTAAAATAGCTTATGGATAGAGTGAGTAAAAATTAAACTCTGGAACGTTTTGTCCATACTGCAACATGATTTAAAATAGGGAGACCATAGAATTTATAGATATATCAAGTATTTCGACTTCACCTCTGCGCACTTTATCCTACTAGCTGTTGCTATAGAACACCAAAATCTAAGTACATTACATGATAAACAGTTTTAAGAACCAAAACTTTCAAAACATATGAATTAATACACAATGTTTGTTAATCATTCTTTTTTGCGAATGTTTCTAATTCTACAGGGACATTGACTAGCATGTCTATCGAAAGTGTGCAGAAGTACCTTTCATCACTTTAGAATGTTAACTGTACACTACTCTGAAATGCAAAAATGAGTTAGGAGGCTTGATGATGTTAAAATTCCTGCCCTATATTTAGGAAAAATGTATAGTGCTCTTTTGCAAGATACAGTAGCAAAGATAAAAAAAAGTCTGTGATGATGTTCGGTTTTGTTTCTTTGGTCCTGAATAGGAGTGTAGGGTAGTTGATGACTTGGTATTTGCAGATGTATGGGAACAGGACACAGGTATTACCGCTGATAACATTCAAGAAGAGATTAGAAGTTTTAACACAATCTGTTCAGAGAAACTGAACTATGTTTGCATATCTTGTCAAAATACTAACTACAAAAGTCAAACTCATTATGTTATAGTGCCTTCAAAACTGAAGAAGACAATAGAGATAAGTGGCAAGAATTTGCAGGTTATTGAGTTGTAGAGGAATGCTTCAATTGTTCCGCACAACAAATTATATGTAAGTACTGTTATAATAAGTTGGAGGAAAATAAATTGCCACCTAGAGCAGTCCACAACAAGTTAGAATTAGTTCTAATCTCACAAGAACTTGAAGCTTTAAATGTTTATGACAATTCTAATAACCTCTATACATCCATTCCAAGCTATAATTTGTATGGAGTAAAAGAGAGGAACGTTACCTCCAACTGAGCTCCAGAATGATCTTAAAGGTAGAGTTGTGTACTTGCCATTAGATTTCAAGCAGAGTAGTGAAACTGTAGGGGTGTAGAGAGATTTTGAAGAAGCACTTATTAGTCTAGTCAATGGTGTCCCTACCAAGACCAATTAATAATGGCAAGAGATAGAGGATGTTAGTAAATTGGAAACAGCAACAGTATATCTGGTACAAAATAATATTTATTATAAAAATATAGATGTTCTTCAAGATATAACACATATGGAGGATGACACATCATCATCAAAAGGTCAGATTGAAAGGTGGATATATCCAGATAAGAAGAAATTAATGAACACTACAGTATCCATTCACTGCATTCTAAAGAGATTATTAGTGATACTATTAACCTCTTTCAAATGAAAGAAGCAAAAGGAGCTCCCTTGAGTTTGTGGGAGAAAGGTTTAGAAGCTTGCTGTTTTCCACATCTGTTTTATACTGGAGTAGGGGGTGGATATGATGACCTGCCGGCACAATTACCAGCAGCCAAGTACAGATCAACTAGGCAATATTCAGAAGATCCCAGATTTCACCAGTGTATCTCCTATATATTTCATCTACTTTTTCAGAAAGACTTGTCAGGGCTCTCTTATACCGTAAATCATATTCTCAAAACAGGAGGGAATCTTCAAGATCTCACAGCAAGGGAATTTTTTTATAATGTGCAAGGAAAAGATGACAACCTGGAGTACAGCTTGATTCATTTGATTGTGTGTCAACGTGGTGCCAACAAATATTGGTATCATCTCCATGGCAAGCCAAAATGCATGTTGGAAACCTAGGAGCGTCTACTTGATTTCTAACACTGAGTTGTGCTGAGTATGCATGAGATGACCTACATGAATTCATGCAAGAAGTAAACTCAACCATAAAGGACATCAAACTGAAGACAACTGGTGAACTTTGCTCATTTGATCCTGCAAATGTTTGCAGATATTTCAACCACAGGTTTCAAGCCATAATGTCTTTCATCTGCAATAATAATAATCCTCCTCTCAGAGAAGTAACTGATTTCATTTTGCATAAAGACTACCAAGTTAGAGGTGTTCCACATATTTACATGCTATTATTGGTAATAGATACTCCATAATTAGGAGCAGACACTGATGAGTCTGTCTTGTCATTCATATACAGTATGTGACATGCACCATCCCAAATGACGATGCTGACAAGGGTTTGAGACAGGAAGTTCTACAGTTTCAAATTGATAGATGTGGGAAGTACTGTCATTAAAAATACAGATGCGCTTTGAAAATTTTACACTATATGTTGTTTGGGATTTCCACGACCTGTCATTTCAGAAGGAAGAGTCAACAGCTTTTGCCTGCAGTCAGACATACACTGACAAGCAAATCACCAAAAAATACATACAACATCAGAAGAACAGACGCTTCCAAGTATATCAGTGACTATAACCCTGTGAATCTGAAGATGTGAAATGGAAATATGGATCTACAATTTGTTGAAGACAACTCCATCATTGTTGCTCGCTATGTGATGTCACATATAACAAAATCAGAGAACACTAATTTGAAAGAGATGTGGGAGGAGATTTCTGTGGACAAGAGTCTTACCAAGAAATTTGTACAGTTTCAGTTTGAAAATGCTTTCCCACAGAGAAATAGGATCTTATGAGTACTTGGATGACTTGAACTCGGCTAGTTTGCTCTCCCAGTCAAGAGAAATTGTGTGGGTAAGCCTAGGCCTTGCAAGCAGTCAAAATAGAGTATTAGAATCTTACCCAGAAAAACAGTATCTAGCAGAATTTGATCCAGAGAGTAGAGACATTCTGAAAACGAATATGTTGGATTCATACTACCCAAGAAGGAATACCCATCTTCAAAACATGTGTCTCTATGAAGTACTTCAGCACTATACATATCGAAGTAATGTAACTGAAAGCATAGAAGGAAGATATGCATTACTTGGATGTGATGGTTGTTTGGTGAGACATAACAAAGGAAATCTAATTAACCGCAGAAAGATTAGTTGCCAAACCACAGAGAGAAGAGAGTTCTTCTACTTGGGTCTTTTGTAGTTGTTCAAGCCATGGCGTGCTGAAGAAGACTTACTTAGACACTATGACGTTTATGAAGACTCTTTCAATGCTTTAAAAGACAGTATTGAGTATTCTATCTTTCCAACCAACTTGCAAATGTTGAAAGATGAGATTGAATAGGAAAAAAACTGTCACTGCTGAGATAGTTAGAGAGAGTTCACAAAACAGCCAAAGTTCTGCAACAGCGAGTCAAGATCCTCTTGGAGAACCAATAAATCAAAATGAATTACCTATAGTTATGAATGAGGTGGAGAATGAAATGCAGCAAGCAAGAGAAGAAAATGTGGATTTTGAACAGTTAGTAGATCAATTGAACAGTGAACAAAAAGACATTTACAACAATGTTAAAGATAAAATTGTGCATAAATTTCTCCACGAAAAGAAAAAGTGTGAGTATTATTCATTTAAACGAATTCTACCATACATTAGTGGTCAAGCTGGCACTGGAACAAGTTTCCTAATTAAAGGTCTCACCGGTTACCTACATAAGATTAAAGATTCAAATTTGTCATGTGTAGTTACTGCACCAACAGGATTAGCTACACAACACTTTAAAAGAATTACTCTACATCGACCATTGATACTACCTGTTGAACGTGACAATAAACTAGAATATCAGGAATTGTCTGATGAATGTTTGTCATGAGGTACCAAGAGGATTGAAAAACATGAAACTTTAAATTCTTGTCGAAGTGAGCATGGTATTGTACATGATTGCCTTCATACACTTAAGAATGTAGCTGGTTTTAAGAACAAACTACAATGTACTCTTTGGAGGAAAACATTTAGTTGTGTTTGGTGACCTACTTCAACTTACCCCTGTAAAAGGACAACAAGTTTTCAAAACACTTGTACATAATGAAACAAGAAATTGTCTGGGGAACATAAATATTTGGTTAAACACTGAATACAAGGAACTTCTGAAAGATATGTGTCAAGCATCTGATGTGGAATATGAAGATATACTGAAGGACATTAGAATAGGAGTTCTGACAAAAGGGGAAATATGCTTTGGAAAGTCACCTTATCAAAATACTATTTCCATCTCATATTACAGCAGCAGAACTGATGTACAATTTAATTGAACATCAAAAATCTATAGCTTGTTAAATACCAACACCTCAAGAATGCTCCAACTTTAATGAACAATTAGTAGAACTGGAGAAATAAAATATATTGAAATTACAGCTATTGACAAAATGGAACATCAGGGAGTCACACTATGAGTCACATATACACTACAAGCAGGAATTGGATTCTTTGGAGAAGTCTGTATTGAAAACTGCAGGATTAGAATAAGATTTGTGAGTGAGCAAAAACTGTAGGGTCATTTTGCATCATAAATTAAATGTTGGAGAAGGGTTAGTTAGTGGTACAATGTGTAAAGTTATTGATTTAATTAATTCCCCAAATAGAGGTGAGGTTGAATACTTGGCCATAAAAGTTGGTCAGATTGATGGTGTCAAACAGATTGGCTGATGCAATGTAAATTTTTTGCTCGTGAAAGTCCTATATGTGCAACACCAGCAATTCTCACTCTCTCTAGCGTGTGCTGTAATTATCCATAAATCACACAGTTTGGGTGTAGATGCAGCTTTTGTTGATATTCGATCTACTGTATTTAAAGAAGGAATGTCATATGTAGTATTGCCACGAATTAGAACATTGACCAGTTTTTTTATTGACTTTGATGATAAGAAAGTTAATACTGATACAAACTGTGTAAGAGAGTGCAATTGGGTTAAGAAGTCTAAACCCTCTTAATTTAGGCTAATACTCTGTTTATGAGAAATTGATAATCTGTCCAAAGCTGAAGCTTGCCAAACAGTCTATGGTTTCTCAAGAAAAGAAATGACACAAGGACATTCCAGAGGGTGTTAAGAAGAGAGAACTGGAAAATGATCATGAGATTGTCGGTTACCAGTTGGAAAACAGTTTAGCTGTCAGCTGCTATGAAAATGTTGTTCTGTATGTACTGTTCCACTTACCACATCTTGGAAACGAAACTTTAAAAAAATCAGATAGGAGAATGTGTTCTGTACTATATTATCTGCTCCAACACTTAATGACTGACAGAACTGTTATACATTCTGCTTCAGGTATCATAGATCTTTTCAATATATGTAGCAGATCACTAATATTTACTCTTACGCTTATCAAGATGCACAGGAATTTGTTATGGTCATTCTTGGAGTTAATATATATATTTTTTTTAATGTTTTTTTTTTTAATGTTTTTATTTAACATATAATATGTTGACACAGCTGTTTGCTCACAACCCGGAGGCCCAAACCAAGACTGGAGGTAGGCCAAAGGCAGTAGAGCTGGGCCCGTAATAAGAGTTAACTAAAAATTTGCTAGTACTGCAATTATTCTTGAACCTCAAAACAACTTATGAGGGCACATTATGTGGGATAACAAAATGCGTCTGAGACCTTTCTTTTCGTCGAATTAATCAATCAAATGTATTTATATCAAAAATACTTCATTCACCTTCCGTATTGCAAAATTCCAAAAAGGTTACACCTCACATCAATGGGACATATTTTGAATAATATATTTCACACCATTCAATAACTAATTTCAAACATTCTTGACACCAAACGATTCTTCACTCCAAACACACTGGTACCACAAACCATTCATTCATCTCAATCAATCGCTCAAAAAAACATAGACAACTCAATATAATTTTCTGAGACCACAGAGAATATTGCTAGACTAATTGTTCTCAATGTTATTTCTTTTCAAAATTTCAAGATTCTTGTGGTCGCACCAAAAGGTCTACGCGTTTCGAAACCCCTAAGTTTCAGGGTCTCTCGTCAGGACCTGTGAATTAAAAATAACAAAAACCTTTATAAGTAATGGTGGGACGTCCAACCACTTCTCAAAACACCAACAACCCTTAAAACTGACTTGTTTACCTCTGTCAAGTGGAGAGAAGATCAGCCGATCTTATTCGAGTAGCTCTGGAAATAAGAGAAGAAAACAAGGCACTAAGCCCAAAAGGGACGTAAATTTCGACAATTAGGACAATGTTTGAAAAGTGGTGTTAAGTGTGACATTCTTACAATCATTCATCATGAACTTACATGGATTATCCTAGTTGTAGCGCGTCTTCGCTTTCTTGATATAGTTGATACTGGTGAAATGTTCGCAATATAATCACTCGTCAACTGTGTGAGATTGTAAAAGATATTTTCAATGCGGACCAGTGATCCCAGGTTAGAGACCATTGTTAATTAATAATTTGTAATTTAGTACCTCAATTGCGTGCGAAGGACATATTGAAATGCCCTAAGGTTGACCAGTCTTGCACTTCTCAGGTGAAGGCTGGAATTCAAACGTTCCAGAAAGAATTGGTGTGCGCTGTCCTATAATCACGTGACACTCCGTGAAACTCGAATAAAACTGAAAATATTCTCGGAGCCAGGTTTTAGATGGCGAGAAAGCGAAGCGAGAATCGTTTTTACAAATGGGACGATTTCATAGAACAACTCGTAAATCATATATAGGCAAAAAGTACGATGACGTAGCCAAAACTGGAAACATATTAGTTATCAATCTGTTCCTAATGGAAAGGAACGAGTGTAAAAAGTCCTTTACGTCCAAAATTAGAATTAAAAGCCTAAAGTCCAGGCTTACCTGAGTAATTTTCATGGGTAGCGGTAGCCGTTTGCAGACGCTATTTCCTGTCACGTGTAAGAACTCTTGATCGCGGTGTGTATATCTCATTTAGGCAAAACAAAGGGCGGACTTTTTGTAGTTGGGACCAGGGCGCTAGTTAGAAACGGAACCTGGTCCAACATGGAGGCAACAAGTAAAACTTATGAACTCCAAAGCGGACAAGGAGTAAATACTTTAATATGAATGGGAATTCTTTCACGTAATTGGTCCCATCAAGCAGTGGCTTTAAAGGGAAAACATATGCTTTGATGACGATACAATCCAGGTCATTTGATGATATATTAGCTTAGTTTGTACAGTTCAGAGAGCTCATTAAGTCCATTAATGGCTGTGTTAAACTTCAATATCAATAAAGCCTCTCTTCTGGATAGTTTTAATTCTAAATCACCACCCCTTAGATCTTGTTCCACTTTAGATATTACTGTCCATTTTAAATCATTGATTTGATGATTTTTGGCTTTCCAATGATTAACCAATGGAGCTGTTTCCACATTTTTGTTGATTCGTGATTTGTGTTGTGATACTCTTGTACGAATCTCTTGGTTTGTTTTTCCTATATATAATAGGTTGCAAGGGCAACGTATACCATAGATAACAAACTTACTTTTACAATTAGTAAAAGAGTCGTGTTTCCAAAAAACAGAGTTGTATTCAAATAGGTTACCTTCCTCTGTGGATTCACAGCAGATACAAGTACCACATTTGTGGTGTCCTCGTACTGGGGGAAGTCCTACATAGTCACGTAAGGTGCTTTGTTTGTCTTTTGGCATAGATGCTCGCACAATTTGGTTTGCTATATTACGGTCTTTTTTGAAAGCAAAGAGTGGATTCTGCTTTAGTGAATGATCAAGATTTTTTATCAAGTGCCAATTTTGAATGATGACCTTTTTCAAATTGTTTGAATTGGGACAGAATGTAGAGACACAAACAATCCTTTCCAGTGGTGTTTTTGTTGTTTTTTTGAGCAATTCTTCTCTTGGGGTCCACCATGCTCTCTTCATTGCTTTTTTCAAAAGTTTCTTCGGAGGCCGGCAGCATAGAACATACTAGAACGTTGCTGTCATGACACAGCTTTCATGCCTACAACCCAATGGGCTGGCAGCAATGTAAGACATTTACATTGAACCATCCATATCATCTTCTGACAGCGTGTGTCTAGGTGTATACATGATAAATCTAAACCTAACAGTAACCCTCCCTCCACCTCTTCTGCCATACCTGAATGTATTACGCTGTCACCCTTTTTGTCGTGTGGGTTGTATAGTTATTATAGTTGAAATGAGCCTCCACTCCCCATCCTGTCTCTGTGCCCGGTCGCTCTCCTCCCGCCTCCTATGTCCGATACCCTAGTCCGAGATATTTAGTGACTGCCCCCAGTCCCCGGTATTGCCATCACAACGTCAACGCTTAGTTCCGTAGAAGGTCTGACCCTCCCGCATCCAACCAGGCAGCAAATGATTTCAAGATATCCAGGGGCCTGGATCTGCTAGGCATTAACTCCCAGTAATTAGATAACTGGTCTTTGCAATATATTACATTGGTCACCCATGCCGCCATTGTAGGGGCCTACCTCTTCTTCCAGTTGAGTGCAACCTGCCTTTTAGCCAATAGGAGTAACATGGCCGTAAGTTTCCGGGATTGCTTCGGGACCTCAGATACGTATCCCAAAAGCGCCGTCAGCAGGGTGGCCTGTATCTGGTTATGTGTGATTTGTCCGATATGTCCAATCACTGCCGCCCAGCAGCTTTTGATCGGACCGCAATCCCATGCCAAATGCGAGAATGTTGCACCTTGTGCCCCACATCTCCAGCATTTCGTGTCCGGATTAATTCCCATGCGGTGCAGCTTGGAGGGCGTCCGGTACAATCTATGCAAAAAATTGAAATTAATTAACCTTAGTGTATAATTTGGTGAGAGGTTTTCTAATTGCGAGCAGCAGTACTGCCATTGCTTATCCGTGATAGAGAGGTTAGAGTCTCTCTCCCACATTCAATTATAGGTGACTCTTTTTGCGTTATACTGTAGATTCGCGTTATCAATTTGCGAGGAGAGGGATTACCCAATACATTTTCCAGCGCAGGCAATGTAGGAGGTACCTTCGGGAAGGTCGTATACCTAGCGCGACATGCAGCCCGAATCTGATAATATAGCAGCATATCCGATGACGTGGGCGCATCGGAGTCACACATCTGTTGTAACGTCAGAAATGTGTCGTTCGGAAACAGATCTCCACCTCTCTCTAATGCGTGCGCCTTAGCTCTTGATGCGATTGCTTTGTCCATTAATGGAGTGAATAGCGGGTTGCCCCCTATAGGCATGGACAGGGCATATAGTTTCTTGAGATGGGCCCTCCATGCCCACCTCATTGTTTCAACCATATCGATCTCTAAATGTGGTCTCTTATAAGGCTGATAGATTGCCGTATTTAGCGGAGTGGGGGCTGCTCTATCAAGTTCGATCACCACATGGGGTTGAAAGGGCGTCGGGTGCTGCCAGAAGAATAAGTACTGCGCCTATGCGCTATAAGCGTATAGTTAAAAATCGGGAGCACCCAGTCCGCCCTGAGTGAAGGGTAGTGTCAGCAGCCTCCAGGAAGCTCTAGGCTGCTTGCCCGCCCACACCAGGTCGAGCATATGGGATCTCAGTTTCCAGAAAAAGTGTGTATTTTGCGGTATCGGGATTTTTACGCACAGGTACAGAAGTTTGGGTAAGATTACCATATTAATGATGGCTATGCGACCCATCAATGAAAGTGGAAGCTGCTTCCACTTCCTTATCTTACATTCAATCCAGTCCACTACTGTCCCATAGTTAGCCAGCCAGATTTCATGGAGTAATCTACTCACCCATATTCCCAGATATTTAACTTCACCACTAGCCCATTGTATTGGAAATTCCACGTCCACCGGGGCGGTATCATCAGTGAGCGGATAGATCACGGATTTTGACCAGTTTACCTGGATGCCTGTAAGCCCACCATAGCGAATGATCTCTCTCATTACTTCTACAAACTTTTCTTTCGGGTTGGTTAGATATATTATCATGTCATCAGGATACATGGAGATCAGCAGTCCTCTAGACGTGAACCCTATGCTCCTTTGTGTGTGGTGTTGCCGTAACCGGGCCGCCAATGGCTCTGTAGCGATGGCAAACAGCAATGGCGACAATGGGTAACCCTGTCGTGTTCCCCTGGTTATGGCAAAAGGGTCTGACATCTGCCCGTTAATTCTAACTCGTGCCATAGGGTTTGTATATAGCAGCTGTATTTGTTGGATAAATAAGGGGCTAAATCCCAGATTGGGTAACAAGACAAACAGGAACCGCCACTCCAGTGAATCAAATGCCTTTGTGGCATCTAACAATGTAGCTATTGCTTGTACATGGGGAGCCAGATAGTGAAGCAGGCCAAACAGTGTTCGCAAGTTGTGGGCTGTTGAGCGGCCTGGTATGAAACCAGATTGGTCCGGCAATGCTATCTGTGGCAGTATTGGCTGCAACCTGTTAGCAATGAGTTTGGCGTATATTTTTGCATCTAGGTTTATTAAGGAGAGTGGGCAATAGGAGTCAGGCGCTACTGGGTCTTTGTCTGGCTTTAGCAAAGCGACTATGGTTGCCTCAAGGAGGGTGGGAGGGAGGATACCTGTCTCCATCGCTTCTAAATATACCTGTAGTAGGCGCGGGGCGAGCTGGTCAGAGTACTCCTTATAAAATGCCACAGTCAGCCCGTCCGCCCCCAGTGCCTTTCACGCCGGCATAGCACTTATCACTTGCCTTATATCTTCCACCGTAATGGGGAGCTCCATGTATTGCCTAGCACTATTACTAAACCACGCCAGAGCCATAGTGTCCAGATAGTCCACTATGTCAGACTGTGAGGGGTTGGACTGGGAAGTATATAGCATTTCATAGTACTGGGACATTGTGCTTAGGATTTCCGGTGGCGTTCTAACTAGTTCCCCGTCTTTCGTTAGTATTTCCGTTATATAACCCGCCCCCTTGGGTGGTCTCAATAAGCCTGCTAGCGTTTTCCCTGCTCTATCCCCTTCTCCATAGCGCCTTGCCTGAGCATGTTTATGTAAATATGCCGTTTCCCTCTCCGCCTCAGCTTGAAATTCCGACAATTTAGCCCTAAGCTGCGCCGCAATGGCCGGAGACGGGGAGCTATCCCTTGCCCGCTCGAACCCTCCAATTTCACATTCCAGTTTTCGCAGCGTGTTACGGATATCTCTGAGGATGCCTGTTTTTAGTGCTATACAGTTTACACGTATCACGGCCTTGAATGCTTCCCATAATGTACCTGGTGACTCCACCGTTCCTTTGTTAAGATTGAAATATTCCTCTATCTTCCCACGTAGTTCTTCCCGAAATGCTTGATCTAGAAGCGCCACTGAGGGAAATCTCCAACTGAACGGAGTTACGTAGGGATTGGGCACTTTAAGTGTCAGTTGTGCAGGTGCATGATCCGAGAGCGTGCGTGGGTGATGCACAGCCTCGGTGACCCATGTGTGCATGTCTTTACATAGTAACCAGTAGTCGAGCCTCGACCACGCATTACGGTGGTGCGTCACTCATGTGCCCTCTCTGAGTTCGGTGCAGCGCTCTCCAGGAGTCCACAAGTTGCAGGTCAGATATAACGTCCTGCAGCATTGCAGCTGCCCATGGATGGTGCTCTTGTGATGTTCCCCGCCTATCTGCCCCACCCGATAGAACCACATTAAAATCCCCACCCCAAATGACTGCAGTGCTAGTCAAGGATTGTGCTAAATGCCTAATGTGCTGGAAAAAGTCTGGGGCGTCCGTATTTGGGCCATAGGTGTTTATTATCACCGTGGGTGTATTGTATAGTGTGCCCTGTAACAGTATATATCTTCCATCTCTATCTAACATTGTATGATGTTGAACCACTACAGTCCTTTGCGTATCAGTATGGCCACTCCCATGAGTAGTTGGAGTACCCACTTCCACCACCTCCCCCATCTTTTGTTCCTGAGCATGCCTACCGTGCCGCCCGTCAAGTGTGTTTCTTGCAGAAGACCTATGTCCACTCCATGTCTAGTGAGGTATGAGTGTACCAACCTCGCCTTTCGGCAGTCGTTTAGGCCTCTAACGTTCCATGTGAGACATTTTAGGTGCGACATGGTATAGACAGGTATTGGGTATGTTTGTAAGCGGTAGGTAGCATGGAGTCTCCCAGGACAACCACTAACGGAATATCAGTCAGCTTTCCTACCATTTCAGCAACATTTCCATGACCAAGCAAAGATGCATACGTATGTGTCAACCATAACCCACAGCTAGGTGCACGTTTACACTTTGGCAGGTACCCTAAAATGGACTGTTCCATCCTCCCTCTCCTCCCACACCAACCCCCTAATCAGGTTGTGATACCCTCCCCCAACTTCCCACAACTGTAAACAATAGCTCCATGCTAGGAACCTTAAGGGAATCCTCCCATGGGGACCGTAGGTCTGCCGACATAACACCCCTGTGCTCATGGCAGGGTGGCCGAGTACTGTGTTTACTGCCCCACACCGTAGAGCCATTATATGCCTTCTCCAGTGTCAAATTTGCGACGGGTATGTCCCAAGACCACAGGCATAGTAGCATATTCACCTATCACAATCATATACTCAGAGAACCCTCCAGTCATCATACACCCAGCAGCAGAGTAATAACCAAATTCAAACTTATCTGCGCAGCCAGCGCAGGATATCGGAGCCCTCAGTCATTGTCACTCAGATTGTTCGCCTCTGAAGGATCTGCCAAGGGTGTTCTCTGTCTCTGCTCTTTGGCCAGCTGCTTTGCGTATGTCAGGGCCGCCTTTGCGTCCGTGAAGAATGTGGGTTTGCCAGGGCCCTGGATCCTCAGTTTAGCGGGATATATCAACGAGTACTTTGTGCCTATCTGCTGAAAGATTTTCTTAGCTGGCATGAACTCTCTTCGGGCCGCTTGAACTTGCAACGTGAAGTCCGGGTATAGGGTGATATTATTCCCATTGTATTATATGGCCCCTTTCTCTCGCGCCATTCTAAGTATCATATCGCGATCCCTGTAGTTAAGGACTCTCGCCAGAATGGGTCGTGGCGGTTCTCCCGGTCGTGGCCTGGGACCCAGCATTCTGTGAGCCCATTCGATTAAAAACATGGCGGACAGGGCTGGGCCGAAGAGGTCTTTCATCATGGTCTCTATGTATATTTCCATGTTTTGTATATTTGTGGTTTCCGATATTCCTGTGATCCTAGCGTTGTTCCTTCTTGAGCTGGCTTCCAAATCCTCGTTCTTTAACTTGATGGCATGCAGCACCACATCCATTTCACGTAGTTTCTTGTCCAGTTCCGTGTGCCCCTCTTCTGTCTCCGTGACTCTGGTTTCCAAGACTCTCATACGACCTTCCTGTTTTTCTACCCTTTGCGTTATCCGGTTCATTCTTTCTGCCAGGGAGTCCAGGCCCTGAAGACTTTATTTCAGATCTTTGAACATTGACCGGATGTCTTCTTCCGGCGGTACAGAAGCCTCACCATCCTCCACCCGACTCTGCTGACCAGAATTGCCATCTGGCGCCTTGTTGGATTTTTTCTCGAATGTGATCCTTGGTTGACGCGTGTCGGGCTTACCTATTTTCGCTAGCGTTTGGTGCTACGTGGCTGTGTTGACTATGGGCTGGCCACCTCTTGTGCGTCACTCAGCCTCCAGGTACAAGATCCTGTATAACTGCTTTCCTCACTCTTCTATCCGAACTTGACTGCCTCCCTCAAGCTCCTGCTGAGGTCTTCACCCTCCCCTGGAGTGAGTTGGAAGGCACAGTTCAGTGTGTTCGCAGGCACCGTAGCTCCAGTTTAACACCTGCGGAGCAACACCAGAAAGATAGCGCGTGGCGCGCCTCACCACGACTCTGCCACTCTAACTATGTCGCCTTCCCCCGTCCTAGGCTGCTTCCAATCTTGGCTTAGTGAGCTCCTTGTATCGCAGACCGGTCATGCCCTCTGTGTTCAAAACGCTACAAGGAGCGCTCCACAATCTGTTCCAGCTGCCCCAGCTCTTTACAATACTTCAGCACCGCGTCACGCGCGCGTTCCAGGACCTTCCGCACCAATGCTAAGTGCAGATCGTCATGGGGCGATCAGATCTCCATGCTTTTCAAAAAACCGAGGTCCGCACTGCCAGGGTTAATGACCTACCATCCGTCTCAGCCTCCGCCAGGTACCACGGCCTCCGTGCACTATCCATATTTCTAAGTATTCCGTCGTCCGTCACAATTCTGCCTCCCCTTGAGGCTTGGATCTCCTGTCAGGCTGCTCCGTTGTTCCTCCGGACATAGGGCCAGGTCGCTATCCTCCCAGCGCGGTTTCCCCTGCTTCCGTGGAGTCTGGAGAACACAAGCGTGGGGCGTCGCAACTTGTTCAGCGATCTCCGCGTTGGGCCCTTTTCAGTATGGGGTCGCCTCCCCAGAGCCGCACTCCTCCTACAGGCTTCAGCTCAGGCGGCGCGTGTTTTCTGGCTCCCGTGTCCTCCCGAGTGTCAGCGACCCGCGAGAGGCGCCACGCCCCTGCTGTAACGGTCCGGCACCTGGGGCTCACCTTCTGTATCCGTCCCGGGCCTTTCACAGGCTCGCCCGGGCCCAGTCACTCAATCTCGGGACCCACAAGCTGGAGTTCACAGCTTTTCTCGGTCAAGGCCCGCCCCACGCCGTCTCTCCCCTGTCCGCCGCTCGGGCCGCCCGTGGCAGAGAACACCCTATTCCCCGGCCTCATGGTGCACAGACGCAGGCAGGCCTCACCGTCATCTTCTCCGGTGCCCGCCTCCTTCAGCCGGATTATTGTTCTTCAGCATCCCCGCTGCTTGCACAGTGCGGTGACATGGCTGCGGGCTCTCGGTGGATCCAGTCTTACAGGATTAGTAACGGATTAATAGAACTCGGCCGGCGGAGCGGCTTTAGTGCGAGGCAATTTCGCAGCCCAGCAAAGCCACGCCCCCCTAGAAGGAGTTAATATTGATGATTTATTTGGACTGAGTTACAAAAGGAACAATGACTGTGAAGGTTGCTCTTTCACATCTAGCGCTGAATACAATTCTGAAAGATTTCTCTACTGAACATTACCGCATTCTATAACTGTGCCTTTCAAAAAAAATTGTTTAAAAGGCTACCCAAAATAGGACCTGCCCAAAGTGCAGATCAGATGTTTTGTCTACATTGTTTCCAGGAACAACTGGAAAATACCTTATAGTAATGCTACAACAATGCAGAGCAGATGGTTCCAAATTGGAAACCCAAATTTCAAACTTCAAAGCTGAACAAGTAAAATTTTCGGGGAAAACTTTTTCTAATTTGGTATCACCTTCTTCAAGGGAAGTTCTAAAGAGATATTGTAAATACAAAAAGGGGTGTACAGTGTTATTTCTACATGATTCATCTATGTTTTAAACATTATTTGGCCTATTGGGGGTAATGTCTTCAGAAAGTTCTTCAAAATTCAAGAATCATTTTATCTTCTACAAATGACTTTATATATCATCGAAATACTGCATTCTCTATTTAAAGTCTGAAACTGGATGGACATAATCCAAGTACAGCGACGTTAAGTTGAAAGCAAAAACTGCCTTCAAAACTAAATAACCGACCCCTTTTGTTTCTTTAACCATACTTCAACGTACTACTTGTGGAAAAAAAGCATTGTGTTGGATTTTGTCTATATGAATCATCAGCAGTTTACACATCATTTGGCCTACCAAGGGTGAGGTTTTCAAGAGGAACACCGAAATTAGAAGGTTGTTTAAATGTAATTGTAGTATTGTACCAGATATAATAATTTAGACAATATTTCTTGCATAGGTTTCTTTAGATTAGTATAGTAACTCCAGATAAAACAGCTGATTCATGAATTGTAGTGAGTGCAATGCATTGCTTTTCCCCACTGTTCAAGGATTATGCTTCATACAGCCACCTTTTATGGTGAAAAAGTATGAACGCTGACAACAGTAAAAAGGGAAAGGAAAATTAAAATGCTTTAATCTAATGGGAGATGCTATTAAAGCATAAGAAATGTCTACAATTTTTTATATAATATCAATGTTTCATTGTAGAAATTAAAAGTTTATTGTGCAATTCTGTAAAAAGTAATATTAACTTATATTTCTGTTTATTTTCTTTTTAAACAGACGAACGCAAACATCTATTGGAGTAATGCAATCTCCTAAATAGTTCTTTCTGTGTTGTTCAAGAAACTTACATTGTCAAGGTATACACTGAGTCAGATTGTGATACAGCCACTGAGACATCTATAAACACACCAATACAGCTATTAGCATGCCTACTCACACAGTGGTATATGCGCTTAGACTACTAATTATTCACGTATACAGCTACCCATACACCCTCCCACTCAAACATACAACACTGACTTCCCAATCACCCATACTCTACTCATGCATCCTCTCACTCACAGATATAGCCATCACCTCTCCATACAGCCCCTTACATACCCACTCATGCACACATACAGTCACTAACACACCAACTCACTCACCCTAAAGCCACTGATATACCTGCTCACTCACCCACACAGCTACTTATACACTCACTCACTCACCAATACCCCTCATGTACTCACTCATATACCCATACAGCTATTGACACACCCATTCACTCACCCATACTCTACTTGTGACCCCTCTCACTCACTGATAGAGCCACTAACACCCACTCACTCACCCACATAACTTCTCACACACTCAGTCATTCAAATAAAGAGCCACTCACTCAACCACTCACTTACCCATATAGCCACTGAGATACCCACTCACTCACCCATACAGTTATTCATACACTCACTAACTCACCCATATAGCCATATCCACCTTCACTCACTGATATATCACCCCTGCACTCACTCACCCATACAGCCACTGACACACCAATTCACTCACCTATACTCCATTCATGTACCTTCTCACTCATTTATAAAGCCCCTCATGCATCTACTCACTCACCCATATAGACACTCACACAGCCACTCACATGCCCACTGACTCACCCATACAGCCCCTCACACATGCACTCATTCAATTATGCAGCCACTCACATACTAACTCACTCATCCATACAGGCATACACACAGCCACTTACCCACATAGCCACTCACATCGCCTCTCACTCTCTGATACAACTACTAACACACCCACTCACTCACCCACACAGCTACTCACACGCACCCATACAACACTCATGCACCCACTCACACACCCATATAGCTATTGATATACCTATGTATTCACCCACTACCACTCACATACCCTACCACTCATTGATATAGCCACTCACACACACAGTCACTTATCAATACTGCTCCTCACACACCCACTCATATACACATACAGTCACTCACATACCCACTCACTTACCCTAAAGCCACTGACACACTCAGTCACTCACCCACACAGCTACTTACACATCCACTCACTCACCCATACACCACTCATGCACTCACTCACATATCTATATAGCTATTGACACACGCATTCACTCAACCAAACTCCACTCATGACACCTCTCACTCACTGATAGAGTCACTCATACCCACTCACTTACCCATATAGTTCCTAACATACCTACACATTCACACATAGAGCCCCTCATGCACCCACTCACTCATCCATATAGCCACTCACATACCCACTGACTCACCCATACAGCCACTCACACATAGTCACTTATACAGTCACTCGCACACTAACTCATTCACCCATACAGTCACATACACATCTATTTAACCACACAACCACTCACACATCCTCTCACTCACTGATACAACCACTTACACACCCACTCCCTCACCCACATAGCTACTCACATACCCATTCATTCACCAATATACCACTCATTCACTCACTCATTCACCCATACAGCCACTGGCATACCCATTTACTCAGCCATGACACAGGCATTCAAATACCCACTTCCACTCACATACCCTCTCACTCACTAATATAGCCACCCACACACCCAGTCACTTACCCATACCACCCTTCATGCACCCAGTCACTCACACATACAGTAACTCACATACCTACTCACTCACTGATATAGCCACTTACACACCCACTCACTCACCCATGCAGACCCTCATGTACACATACAGTCACTCACATACCCACTCACTCACCCATATAACCACTGACACACACTCACTCACCCACATGGATATTCACACACCCACTCACTCACCCATACACCACTCATGTACTTACTCACTGACCCATACACCCACTGGCACCCATTTACTGACCTATACAGCCCCTCACACATCCAGTTTTCTCACACATACAATCACTCACACACCCACGTACTCACCCATATACCACTCACATACCCACTCACTCACCTACACAGCTATTTATATACTCACTCACTCATCCATATAGTTACTAACACACCCACTAAGTCACACATATAGCCACTCACACATGCACTCACTCACTCATACACTACTCATGTATTCACTCACTAGCATGGCAGCCACTGACACACCCATTCACTTACTCATACTCTACTCATGCACACTCTTACTCACTAATAAAGCACCTCACATAGCCACTCACTCATTTATACAAGCACCCACACAGCAACTTACCCATACAGCCACTCACACACCCACTTGCTTACCCATACACCACTCATACACCCACTCACTCACCATACAGTCCCTCACATACCCACTCACATATACAGTCACTCACACACCCACTCACTCACCCATGCATCCCCTCATGTAGACGTACAGTCACTCACATACCCACTCACTCACCCATATAACCATTGATACACACTCACTCACTCACCCACACAGATATTCACACACCCACTCACTCACCCATACACCACTCGTGTACTTACTCACTCATCCATACAGCCACTGACACCCATTCACTGACCTATACAGTCCCTCACACATCCAGTTTTCTCACACATACAATCACTCACACACCCACTTACTCACCCATATACCACTCACATACCCACTCACTCACCTACACAGCTATTTAAATACCCACTCACTCATCCATACAGTTACTAACACACCCACTAAGTCACACATATAGCCACTCACACATGCACTCACTCACTCATACACTACTCATGTATTCACTCACTACCATGGCAGCCACTGACACACCCATTCATTTACTCATACTCCACTCATGCACCCTCTTACTCACTAATAAAGCACCTCACATAGCCACTCACTCATTTATACAAGCACCCACACAGCAACTCACCCATACAGCCACTCACACACCCACTTGCTTACCCATTCACCACTCACACACCCACTCACTCACCCATACAGTCCCTCACGCATCCACTCACATATACAGTCACTCAGAGATCCACTCACTAACCCATAAAGTCACTGGCATAGCCACTGACTTACACAGGCAGCCACTCATAGTCACTCACTCACTCACTCACAGAAGCAGTCATGCATTCATTCACTTACTCACTGATATATCCTGTCATACACCATCTCACTCATTCATACAAGTACTCATACACTCACTCACACACTCATACTTCTGCTTACATGCTCACTATTTCACTCATACAGCAGGTCATACACCCACTCATACCCTCTCTCACTTGCTCACTCACTCATACAGTCACTCAAACACTAGTACAGGCTCTCATCCATCCATTTACTCACACATATAGCCAATCACTCACCTTTATAGACACTTACACATCCAGACACACATGCAGTCATTAACACACTTAGAAACCACTCCTCTTTATATATACATAGACATACAGTTTATCTTATTACACCGTGTCGAACAAGCCGGCCTACGAGGCGCGGCCCTTGGCTGGGTCAAGTCCTTTCTGAAGGACCAATTCCAGGCAGTCAAGCTTGAGAACTTCACGGCGCCCAAACTGTCCACCACCTGCGGCGTTCCGCAGGG
This sequence comes from Triturus cristatus, assembly GCF_964204655.1. Taxonomy (NCBI): domain Eukaryota; kingdom Metazoa; phylum Chordata; class Amphibia; order Caudata; family Salamandridae; genus Triturus; species Triturus cristatus. Next base: position 969,206,412 of record NC_140589.1, read on the forward strand.
TTCGTCATTGTCCCCCCTCCTGTTTAATTTGTACCTTAAGCCCCTATTGCACTCTCTAAAAAACAGGAAAGTTACAATATATAATTATGCGGACGACCTGCAACTTATATTTCCACTAAACTCAATTGACTCCGTCGAGGAATTCCAGGCCACTATGCTGCACATTCAAGGGTGGATGGAAGTGAATCACCTTAAACTCAACCCTGGTAAGACCGAGCTGGTACTTCCGGGTATAAGTGCAACAAGCTGGGGCCCTTACTTCTGGCCATCATCAATGGGATCTCCTCCGCTTCCCTCTATCTCGGTGAAAAGCCTCGGAATCACCCTCAATCTTGATCTCTCACTGGAAAGTCAGGTGGGAACGGTGATCTCATCAAGTTTCTTCCAGCTACGGAAGATTAAGAAAATTGCTCATCTGCTCACGCACTCTGCCCTTATTCAGGTGGTAATCGCTTTGGTCCTCTCCCGCCTAGATTTCTCAAACTACATCTATTTAGGCCTCCCTTTGACTCTGTCTAAACGTCTGCAAATCGTGTAAAATCAGGCGGCCAGACTAATTTTTAAAAGTAACGGCAGGAGCTCGGCGAAATCGCTGTTGGCCACTCTTCATTGGCTACCTATAGCCCAACGGATAACTTTTAAAGTGGGCTGCTTGACCTTTAAGGCTCTCCTTGGAAAAAGCCCTAAATTTATTAACCATCTCATAAATAAACATGAACCAACTCGTAATCTCCGCTCTGCCTATTTGTCCCTTCTCACCTTGCCCTCTTTTAAAAAGAAACGTTTTGGCGGGTGCCGATTTGCTTATTTGGCCCCAAAGATCTGGAACTCTTTTCCTCTGTCACTCCGGAGATGCACTAATCTGACGGAATTCAGGGGCGCACTGAAGACCTGGTTATTCAAGCAAGCGCACGGTTAGGTCACTGTTTACCTTCCTTTCTCACCATCAGCGCCATGAAACCTCTGGGTGCCCGTGCGCTTAACAAATCTCGAATAACATAGCATAACATGTATGGCAGTTCTGACAAAAAACTTTTTTTCTTCTTTTTCTGGAACTGTCTTTTATAGATTTGTTATTTTCTTAACCTTGTTGTATTTTTTGTGTTTTTTTAAGCAAAATGGCAATGAGTGGGAACAAAAATTCTAACAACAAACACATAAGCCGTGGAAAAACTATAGTTAATTGTAAGAAAATTAGCAGGTTTGTTGCATTTCTGTCTCCAAAATGACATCAACATAATGCCCACCAGTTGTTAGGGTAGTGTTGCACTCAAGTCAATAAGTCCCAATGCATCTTAACTCGGAGTACATTTCTGGCCATCGTATTTCCACTTCTACAGCCACTCTCTCTCCATGAGCAGGTGGTGCAATCCTAGAGGTCAATTGTCCCTCTGCAGCTCTCTCCTTTTGTGCCCTCTTTAGGTTTTTCTTGTGGTAGGTTTTAGTGTGATACAGCATGCTTGCTATACCACAAGAATACTTTTTGGCTGTGCCCCTTGAAAAGATCTTATTTAAAAAGCTGCATTTGACAAACTTTGCTACTGTTTTAGATTCCCATGATGCAATTGTGAAGAAATCCCAGACTATACTTTGCATTTTGGGGCTGGACCTTCATCACCAGAGTATTCCTGATGTTTCCCCTGCTCCTGCTTCTCTGATTGCTGTGGAACCTCCTACTGGTCACTGCCTCCTGTTGCCATTTTGGATGGAAAAAATAAAAAAATAAATCCCTAAGTATAGTTCTGCACTAGTAGTAAAGTACAGCTCCAAAGAATGATCCAGATATCAATTGGATGATTTAAGAAGAGAGGAATGGGTAGGAACTTCCTTTGACGATTAGTGAAAACTGTCTTCTCCAATAATATCTCTTTGTTTCCAGATCACATGATCTTCGTGAATCCTGAGGAAGACAAGCGAAGACAGTGGAACCTTACAAAGGACTAGCCCCTGACCTGTTATCCCTAATTATCATGCATGTATTGGGAAGTACCCAAGGCTGTGTGTGCACACAGTTAGCGCACCCACTGTCACAGTGCTGTCCAATACTGGAATTTAACAATTTCTATCATAAGCAAAGGTGCACCACTGAAAGGTCAACAAACACACATCAAATTATCAGATCCGAGTTCAGAGATATTTCTTCAAGTTCTTCGTCTAATCCAGGGGTACTCACAAACTTTCTGTCGGGGGCCAAAATTACAGTGTGGTTAGTGGCCGAGGGCCGCACTGGTAGGGGTGGAGTCAGTGGGGGCGGGATCAGTGGGGGCGGGATCAGTGGGGGGCGGAGCTAGAGTAAAAAAAAAAAAACTTCCAAAACATGATTAGGCAATGCTGTATTTCACAATCAGATGCAACTACAAAGAGCACATTTTGATAATACATTTTTATTTGAAGGCATTTAGTGAAAGTAGAACAGCAAGTACAAAGGCAAACATGATGGGGAAAAGTCTTTCCCAAGGCACAGAGTTTATCCACTAATTTTACATTTCATGTCCGCAATTAACTTCTTGTATTCTGGAACCTTTTCAGAGAGTGCAAGTCTCATGAGGTGATCCAGATGTGCATCAGTCAGTTTGTTTCTTAGTTTGTTTTTTATAGCACCCATTGTAGAAAAGGAATACTCGCATACAAATGTGGAGCCAAACATGCAAAGTATTCTCTGTGCCAAGGTAAAAAGAATAGGGAATTTCTCAGGTGGCACACTTTTCCAGAAATCTTCTGGTTCCTTCCCCAAGAAAGAGGACTCGAGCACAGAGCTGAATTGCATGTCAATTAGTTCCATCTCAGCTTGTGCCCTTTTCAAACCAAGAAGTTCAACAGCTTCAAGATTCCTTGCACTAACCATCCATGGATTTTCTACAAGTCTGAAAAGTGGGGTGAGAACTCTGAACTGCGAAAATCTCCTCTTAATGTCCCCAGACACTTCCTCCAGATAAGTACACAGATTGAGACTGGACAACATTTCCTGAGCTTTTTCAACCCTCTGTGTTAAAGCCTGCAACTTAGGAAAGTGTGTGAGATCCCCATCGTTCATCTGCTCTCGGAACAGCTCGAGTTTACTTTCGAAGGAGTATATGGCACTCATCATTGAGGACACAAGTTTCTGTCTACCTTGAAGTGCCAGATTGAGTGTGTTGAAATGTGAGAAGATGTCACACAGAAAATGGAGCATGGTGAGCCATTGCAAGTCATATAATTCTGGGAAGGACTGCCCTCGGCTGATTCCAAATTGTTCAATTTCAGGAAGCAAACTAATAAATCTTTCTAGCACTCTACCTTTGCTCAACCACCTAACCTCAGTATGCAACAACAGATCTGCATATTCACTTTCCGCATCCCTCAGCAATGATTTAAAAAGTCTGTGGTTGAGTGCTTTCGCTCGAATATAATTAACAATTTTAACGACTTGCTTCATAACCTCATTTAGTTGCCCTTGTTTTATTTTGGCGCATAATGCTTCCTGATGGATTATACAATGATAATCAATTAAAGTGGATGATTGAAGTTTTTTCCTTAACAGAGATACAAAGCCCTTCTCATGTCCAATCATGGAGGGTGCCCCATCTGTAGTGACACTTACAAGATTGTTCAATGGCAGGTGATGAGTATCAAAGAAATTACACATGCTGGCCAATACATCCTCTCCTCTTGTGTGACCATGCAATGGCAAAAGGCAGAGTAGCTCTTCCTTTGGAATGATTCCTTGTTCCAAATACCTCACCCAAATCATTAACTGTGCCACATCACCTACATCTGTTGACTCATCCACAGCAATGCTAAAGAAAGGGGACAGCTTGACTGCATTGATGACCTGCTCTAGAACATTGTCACCCATTGACTCGATGCGACGTGTGCATGTGGAATCTGACAGTTGCAATGCACCTATTTCCTTCATAATGTTTGCTTTATTAGGATAGTTGGCAAATAAAATGTCTGCTGCCGAGAGAAAACACTTCTTAACCAGCTCTGCTTCTGTAAATGGCTTTTTATGTTTGGCAAGTAAGTAGCAAATTTGGAAGGATGCCTCGGTTACTGCCTCGGATTCTTTCATCTGGCACAGAAAGAGCTTTTGTTGGGATACAAGTGCTTCCTTTAGTGATGCCACCTTCGCAGAACGCAGTTTGGAGTTCAGTGGATAGTTTGCAGTGTATCCAGAGTGCCGCGTTTTGTAGTGCCGTTCCAGATTATATCTCTTAAGCACATTTACTTTCTCTTTGCAAAGCAAACAAGTGGCTTTTTCTTTTGGCCATTCCACAAACAAGTACTCTTCTTCCCATGCTTCCTGGAAGGTCCTGTGTTCACTCTGGATCGATCTGGGTCGTTTGCAAGGCTTGGAAACTGGACTGTAGGCCATTGCGGAGCTCTCCAGCTACTTTGTTACTACACAATAAGTAACACGGACCTGGATTCGGATTTTGCGCCCGACAGCACCCTACGACTGGTAGACCGACACACTCCACGACCGATACTGCGTCACGACCGATGGACCAACACCACTTCGCGCAACAGATCTGTGAGCAACATCAAAGTAATGTTTTGTTTAAACATACAACATAATGGGTAAACCTGCACATGTCACTCAATAGGGATTTGAAATAAATGGCATGCCCAGACACGTATTTAAAAGCACACGTTCACGCGCAGGTATCTTGGCGCTAAATAACAGATGTTTGTTGCTACCCAACTCATTTTATCGACCTCAGATGCATGAAGGGCAGGACCCGCCGGGATTTGACCCTGTGACCATGAGGTAGAACGCAGGCACCTGCAGTGGGCAAGGGGAGGGCCCTGGTTTCAGGTGGGGACAATTTTAACAAAACATTGTAGCTTAACTTTGGCCTATATGCCAGCTGGTATCTATGCTTGAGGCCGAACCCGATCAATCAACCGCCATCAATCAATGCCCCTACTTCGTGCAAATTTGTTCACGCGCAAAGCTACTTTAAAACAGAGCCAACCAAATCTCACATAATAGGATATTTTGCTGTTTATGTTTGCACTGCTTTTGTGGAAAAGGGGAGGGAAAGCGCTGATGACAGAAACTGCACGGCTGAGAGACAAATGGCTTCTGATAGCACTTTGAAGCGTATTTGGGACACGTATCCCAATTTGTCAATGTATTTTAATGTCTGAAGGCAGTGCGTGTTTTTCGCGGTGCCTGGTAGTGGGTCACAAAGGTGTGACTCATCCAGTTCTTGGCCTTTCTGGTGAACTGACGAGGGGATAGGGAGGAGGCCAAAAAGGGTCACATTTAGAGCTCTGAGATTTACAACTGACCTTACATCCTCATATGCACAAAACATGAAAGCCATGTGGTTAGCAAAGGGCTGCCAAACAAGCAGCACTGTCACACAACATACACCGTGGAAAATTCAGCCTCAACTTACCATGCCCTAAAACGCATCACAGCATAATTACCTACCAGGATTGTGAATCATGTTAGAGGACACTTTACTACTGATTAACGTGAACAATAATTGACCACACAATCCAAAGAAAAGAAAGAGATTGTAAAGGTCCTTTTGGCGCACCCAGCCATACACAAAAGGAACTAAAAAGATCTTCAGAGCGAACACAATTTACTGTCCTGCTAATAAACAATCCAGTTCTAAACTAAATATCATAACATACTCTCTGCTAACCTCATAATCATGTGCCAACATGCGAGAGATCGATGGCCTCCCCAGATTACTGCAAAAGGGGGCCCAATGCTATTGTGATGGTAGTTGTTGATATACAAATGCAAATAACATGAAATAGTATGATTACTGTTTGCTCCAAACACACGTCGATGGTCAGCCCACCCAGAGCAGCTCACCAATCCGAAAATGTATTTTCCGGTACAAGGACAACTATACTTCACATTAAAAGTTGATTCGCACACAAACTAGCTCCCAACATATCAGAAACTGCCCTTCACTTGACTGTGATAATCATTAAAATATTGCACTTTCCCCAAACCCTAGAATAGTTTCAAGAACAGTACTATGTGAGAGACAATTTAGTAAACCACTAATAGAGAAGCACCCCCTGCGCCATCAGCTAGGTAACGAAAAAAAAAACAGATGGGTTTCATTCACTATTAATTATTCCGGTCCAAGAACACAAATAAAAGGTATTGCGATTGGCAATCGTCTTCCATCTCTAGAAGAGCGGAGTGGGGTGAACGTGCAGCAGGGCGATGGTTGATGGGAATTAGTGGCAGTAAGCAACTGCGGGGCCCGGCAGTGGTCAAAACAACAAGCCGAGAGCGCCACGCTGCACAAGGAGGAAACTGCGGGATTGCGCAAACACACGATTGTGCAGGCCTGGGATGATCTTCTCAAAACGCTCACACCACCAGACATCGCAGAACAAGACTCACAGCCCCCCAGTGACGCTGATGTGTCCCCAGCGCAGTAAGACACTTCCTCCCCCCTACTCTACATGGCGTTTTGCGCCGCCACCAATCATGACGGGGCTACATGCAGCAAGCTGATAACTAGACAGACTGCGGGGCCCGGCAGTGGTCAAAACAACTATTTTGTGCGTACAAACAAAAACATACCAGTTCAGGCGAAGAGACGCTTTTCCGGACACCAGGCGGCTGCGAAGGTTCTCCGGGGCTGCGGGCTGGAAGGACGACACCAGGCTGCTGCGAAGGTACTCCGGGCTGGAAGGACGACGACACCAGGCTGCTGCGAAGGTACTCCGGGCTGGAAGGACGACGACACCAGGCTGCTGCGAAGGTACTCCGGGCTGGAAGGACGACGACACCAGGCTGCTGCGAAGGTACTCCGGACTGGAAGGACGACGACACCAGGCTGCTGCGAAGGTACTCCGGGCTGGAAGGACGACGTCGTCAACAGGAAGCTCACCAAAGGGCCTTTAAAAGTCAGCTGTAACTAGCGCTAGTTACAGCTGACTTTTAAAGGGCCTGAGCTTCGCGCCGGGTCCAGGTGTGACGTCAGAGAGGCAGGCAGGCGAATCGCAGGCAAGCAGTAAACAGGGAAGATGGCCGCAGGAGGAAACATTGTGAATACGTATGCAAGCGTATTCACAACGTTTGCTCCTGCGGCCATCTTCCTTGTTTACTCCAAGGAAGGGCATACCAGCATAGTGTATGATTCGAACATGGTCCGCGGGCCGCCAATGAAGGCCGGGCGGGCCGCCACTGGCCCGCGGGCCGTACTATGAGTAACGCTGATCTAGAGGCATTATTTCATTTGGCAGAGGATATTCTTATTCTTACTGCAGGAATGCTTTTGGTTGTACTATAGAATCAAATCTGTATCTAGCCAAGCATTCCTCTAACTCGTTGTCTGTCAGATTAATATCATCTACATAGGACAATGCCTCTTCTTTAACTCTGTTACCATGATTGAGGCCAGCTCATGGCTGTTCTTATACCATTGAGATAAATGGCTAAATTGACACTGTAAGCCAGGCACTGAAAATGCTGTCAAATATCTGCTTCCAGAAGCTATATTCTGGCAGAATAATCCATTTGAGACATCTAATACTGTTTTTTATTTCTTCTGCACAATGTTATTCATTAGTTCAGCACTATGTACATTTTGTACTGCAAATATGCGTGTGGAAGTGTTCAAATGTCTGTAGTCTAAGACTACATGGTACGAATTGTCCGGTTTCTTTATGGGAAACAATGGGTTATTCATGGATGAGGTGCAATTTTCTAGTATCCCTTGGAATTCAAGTTGTTCTAGGATTTCTCTAACTTGTTTTTTAGCTTAATACTTCATTGGGTATTGTCCCTGGGGTTGAGGAACTGATTTTAATGGCATTTTGTGATGAGGAGACTCATCATCCCACCCAACATGATTTTGATAAAGTGCAGGAGCTAGCACTAATGCCCACTCCTTGGCGTATGAATGTTTAACTGGTTCTGGAACGAGGTCAGAGAAAGAAGGTAAAATTCCCATTTCTCCCAGTCAGCACTCCATTATGAACTCAGGTGGCCAATCCTTTTCAGCCCAAAGAATGTCGTAATCTTATGCCAGGTTCTCCCAAAAGAGAGCTTTGATGTTCCTGGGTATGTCCCCCTCCATTTGGAGCATTATTTTGTATAAATGATGTGGGACACTTACCCTTGTATCATGTGTTTCCACTGTGATATGCTCATTCAGTGCTACTACCACCCGATAATCAATCAGGTCCTGGCGAGCTATTGTGTCTTCTGTCACGCTGTCAAGCATCATCATTGCCCATTCCTCGTTCAGAAGCAGACTCCTCAGTAGTCTGGGCATGTCATGGTTTAATCCCTGCTGCTTTCTTTATTTTTAATTGAGTTTTTGAGTCTTCGGTTTGTCCTCTTTAAGGATGTAATCTGAAGTATGATGTGTTTCCCTTTTCGGCTTCATATGCTCTTCTGATCTGAGCTCTGAGCATCAACCTCTCGCCGAACATGTATCGGATGAATCCTGAAAGGAGCGAGAGGAATGTGTATCAGTATCCTGAGACCTTTCAGGCTTTCCAATATTGTCACAGTTTCTCAAATTTTATTTTTTCTCAGTAGTTTCCTGTTGAGGAGACCCAACCTGTGATTGTGTTTTGTTTTGTTAATGTTTTTGTTTATTGTCCCATTTCTTCTTGGAAGTATTGTGTGCTCACTTAGAGCTATCCATTTTCAGAATTACTCTTAACCTGTGGCAACTCAGGTCTGATTCCCAAATTATCTCTAGGTTTTTTCAATAAATATAGGCAATTCCCACTCCTGCTGCGCAGGATTGAATTCCCTCAGGTGTTGGTGTAAAGCCAAAGCTGCTGCTTCCCGCTTTATGCTACTTAACATGATTGTTGATACTGTGGCAAAATTGGCCATTAGTTTCATCTCCAAGGCAAGAGCAGGTCCTGTCCTGAACTCATTCTGTGCTTGTTTCAATCCCTCAGGTAAAACTGCTATTGAGGGGGTACCATGAGTTCTGGTATAAACTGCAGTGAAGACTGTCCCCCACGTAGCAGAATCTTCCTCTGGGGCAGCCATCCCCATCGGCAAGCAAATTGCTAATATACTGTATTAGTCCTGCTGTCCTGTGTGGGGGAAAAAGGGTTCAAGTTGACTGGAAGGAAATTAGATCCTGAGCAGTGGGAACCTTTCCCATAATATAACTCAGCGTTTAAGGGCTGATACCCCTAGCAGCCAATTGAGGTTGTGTAGCCTGAGCCATCCATGTAGGGTTAGCTGTGAGTGTTTTCATAATGTACTGTGTGAGGTTTCTGTAAATTTTACTAGATCTTTGTAGAGTGTTTTAATTTCTGCTGCATCAAAATCATCAAGATTAGGATGTGGTGTATAAGCAGCGAGGCCCAGCCAAGTCTCTCCTTCTTTACTGAGGGGACTGAGTCTCACATTTATTACATTATGGGGGAGGGTGCCTTTAAACCAATTTTTATGTTCTTGGTAAGTTAACTGAATTTCTATGTCCACATAGGGAAAGTATTCCTCTGGTGTTTCATCTTCAATGAAAGAGTGAAACAATTGTGTGTGTGCATTTAACCCAAGAATAGAATACTTCAGTTATGAATGCTTTATGTGCCTCGTCCACGAAGGTAATGTCTTCACCTGTTGCCGGGAGGCCATAATGTAATAATTTCATAGCAACTGCATGTCTGCAATTTTCTGTAATATTTAATCTAACTGCTTGTTCTTCAATGTCCTCTCCTAGTTCAGTCATTGCTAAAAGAACAAGCATTTGCCAAGCATCGGTCTCGCCTTTGGGACCTTATATGTATTTAGCTATGCAGCACATTAGCCTGGGGCTGAAACATCTACTGTTTTTTAACATGGAGGGAAAGAAAGCACCAAACTGCGTGACACGGCAGGTATGGTCTGGCTTGACTCAATGACTGCATCGCAAAGATTGTGAATTGGGGAGATAGAATTGGAGATTAGGAGTTGGGACTGTGCAGAGTGAACACTGGTGACTTTGGAGCCAAACAATGTCGCCATCGATGACCGATCACAGCCCGGACCCTAGGGAGACCCCGGCAGCAAAGACAGATCATTTACATGTAATCCGCTCTGCAGGGCGGCCCCGGTCATCGAAACAAAAACAATCAGATCGGGCAGCCATGTTACCTCCTCCCCCTCACACATACCCGCGCCCCGCCTGGCACCGCAACTCTTGCTACGTACACCCACAGACAAGCAAGTAGGAGCGGCCACCCTCGGAATCACCTGCCCCCGTGCACCACTGGGAACCTGCGCCGGGATACTGGCCCGTCACTCGGAGTAAGGTTGTGGGACATTTGGGGTCAAGAGCAGCTGTCCAGGAGGTTCAGCTTGCAGGGCTCTCCTAAAACTGAGACAGGGAAAGCCAACTCCAATGATCGGAGCTCAGTATTTTTTGCAACACTGGCTATCAGCCTTAACATGCAAGTTCACCTCCGAAAAGGTTGCACCACCCGCTATCATCATACCTTATGCATATGACAGGAAGGGTACACCGACCTGCACCCTTGAATCACTGCTCCATGCAAATTCTCTATTGCCTTGCCATGGCGCTCCACCTACGTAGCAAATGCTCCTCTAACGATCTGCTTCTGGAGAGCTCCCCACAAAGCGCACAACGCCACCTCCCCCTGATGTCACAGGACACGGCAACAGTGCACCAAACATCTGCTGCCACCGACCCCTCTGCGTTTCAGCTACCCTGGGTGGACAGCTGTGCCAGGAGTGTGGGCAGCCCCACCCCTGCAGTCAGACCCAAGAAGACGTGGTCCATTCAACAGTAGACCAAGAACAATCACTTTAAACTATCCATTCATATACAGGCAGCGCATATCTACAGAGGGCCTGCGCCCTGCCAAAAATCCACAGTCTAGCAAGTACACATAAGACCCGACCCATAACACATTCAGAACCAATCTCCTTCCCTGCACATCCTCCGGACCCCAGCAATGGAGACATCCAGCTGCTCCCGTGTAACGCGCAAACACAACCCTTATTGTCAACAGCAGGGAGCACTCACCCCGCTTTGCACTCAACTGGTGGTGTGGAGGCTGCTGTCCACCGTGGTAGGCCGGCGTTAAAGCACCTGTTATCTCTAGGCAGCGGCGGCACGTTGCCTTGTCAGTAAATGTAGGAGTGCGCCTCGCTCCGAGCCCCCTCTCCCGCGCGTGAAGCCCCAGCTCTCAGTCCTTTTGCGGCTTCCTCCCAGACTGTCCTTGCAGCCAGTCAACTGCAAGAAACTGAGCTTGGCGGCATCTGTTCAGGCCATCCTTGATTGGCTGGGCACGCTGCGACATCGGAGCGCGCTGGCCCCCAAATGCACGCCCCATTTGTTGTGTTATGCGTGCGCCGCCGCGGAAAAGGAACTGAGGCAACCCAGTACTGAGCGAATACAGCGGCCATCTTAGAATGGTATTTTGAAGGAAACAATGTGAGATCTTGGACTGGATATACCCCAGGACATCCTAATTGGGGCATGAAGTACTGTTTATCTGCGATTGCACCTCGATAATATCAGTAAACGATGCAGTAGAAACAAATTCCAACTACCCTGTCATGATTTTTCAGCAAGTTTCACTACAATAGTAGCATGGGGTGACGCTTTTGTATAAGGCATGAACAGGAGAGCGGGGGAGAGGGCGGCACATTTGTAGAAGGCACGAACGGGAGAGTGGGGGTGGGGCGGTGCATTTGTAGAGGGCACCAACAGGAGAGCGGGGGAGGGGGCGGCGCATTTGTAGAAGGCACGAACGGGAGAGCGGGGGAGGGGCGGCGCATTTGTAGAAGGCACGAACGGGAGAGTGGGGGAGGGGGCGGCGCATTTGTAGAAGGCACAAACGGGAGAGCGGGGGAGGGGGGCGGCGCATTTGTAGAAGGCGCGAACGGGAGAGTGAGGGAGGGGGGAGGGGTGGCACATTGCATGAGCAGCAGTTGTAGAAAGTGTGAACGGGAGGGCAGGGGGCGAGACATGAAGAAAATGTGTCTGTGCCTGGGAGGGACTCCAGCATCACGTGCTTCAAATAAAAAAGTCCAACAACCAAAACAACGCCCCTAATACAAGTAAAGGGGCCAATAGCCATAGGCATGGCTAAGAGCCCAAAAGGAGGGACTTAAAACACTATTAACCAATACCAACTACAGAAGGTTTGAAAGGCACACTGGACAACAAATGAAAACAACTATTTAAAAAGAGGTGGTCTTCCACTCACTAAAGTATATACTGCATGTCTCAACGAGACAGCGCAAGCGCTGCCTAGGCGAGACATAAAAAGGAAATTAATTAAATGAATTTATGGAGATAGGGTTAGCACAATGAGGGAGAATTTTTACCCTACAAGCTTGAATAACCTACAGCCAATACATAGGGTATACCTACTTAGATGAGGCGGATTTTTCTTCCCACCAAGGATGTCCCCAGTTTGGAGGTGAGTAGGGCTCAGAAAAGCGCAACTGAACTACTTAGATAGGCCTTTAAATAAGAACACAACCAACGTTGGAGGCGCCATGTCATGTAGTTCCTACTAATCCGTAGGATATGCAAATTTGTTGGACAACATAAACTTTAGGTGAGGTGCCTAGACTGATTCTTGGCACCCCACAGGACATGTTGGCCTAGAGACCAGCTAGCTCACAGTGCCACCGTAAGCCCCACTAACCTTACCAGGGAGCAAATGGTTTCTGGCAACCACCAATCATGACACCCCTGCCACCCCAAGGATCGTGGAAACAGATCAGGACCTTTTACTCAGTCACTAATGCGTACTTGTGCTCAGAGAAATATACAGAGAATACACAATGGAACGTTTTCAATATATTTATTGAACCAGCTTTATTCTTGTATAGAATACATGTGCTGCAATAATCAGTAGCCAGAAGCAGACGAAAGTGATTACAAGCACCAAAAGCATAAATAGTAGATACAATTCTACCATGATGCTAAAACAATGTATATATGCAGGTATATAACAAGGCAGTAATCAGGCATACTCCTTCTATGCAAAACCCTGCTCTAAGTGCACATAGAGTGTGTGCAGGTGTAAAGCCAAGAATCCCCTCAAGGGATGATCCAACCCCATTACCTGGCAGGAGAGAATATAGGAGCCAGACTTGGTTATGAACTGGACACCCCCTAACGGAGATGTCAGACCGCTGCGTGGTGAAGTCTCACCATGCAGGGACCCTTGGTGTCAGCTGAAGTGCGTCCTCTACTAATCTTTTGGGATGCGCTTGATTTATAATAGAAAGCAGCCTTGTGATATGCGTATAGTTTAGTAATGCTATCGATATGTAGATAGCACTGTTGCACCGTGGATGAAGATAGAACAACATTTGTTCATAGGGCATAGAAGGGCATTGTACATGATGTTCGAGATATTGTGATAATGTTGTGCGAAGCTAGATGTATAAATGAAATAGTTTCAGAGAAACTAATCCAACATTGTTGTGCACGCAAACATGTGGAAAACGTCATGGTATAAATGTTATTTGTGAAAAAGTGGACAACGTAAGAAATAAGCAGCTTCACTACATGGGCCTAACCTGGGCACATAACAATTTAACTTCCTATGCCATATTATTTCCATGGTGCTACCCACATAGGCTGCAATGTTATGGCTCATCTCTTATGCACATATGTTTTTTTAACCCCAGTTTCTGTTTGTTTGTAGCAGAATTATGTCCCAGGTGTCCCACTTATGAGCATCTGGATGCAGAAAGGAGAACCCAAGTCCTCACACAAGTATACATAAGGAGATCAGATGTCTCCTTTGTCTCATACAACTTGATGTTGTGGAGATGCCCGGATAATGGGCTCCATAACATATTGGTGGTGGTTTGTCTGTTTTCCCAATGGGTGGAGGCATACCCTACTAGAGAAATGATGGTCTTACTGTGACCAGACTATGCTAAGGGAGTTGACCGCTGCTTTTGGATTTTAGTTTCTCTGGTATCATATCATGCCAGTCACTTCAAGAATTAGGTGATTAAACATCTGTGTTCTGTTTTGTAGGTAGATCAAAGGTTCCACTGAAGTTACATACCTGAGGCTTCAGGCATCATGAAGCAGATTAATGTGGCACAGAAGTGTTCACTTGCTATAGTGTGTACATCCATGTATCTGAAATGGCCAGATGCTCTCTAATTGGGACTTATAATTTTGAGCAGTATGCTGGATCGTAGAACAGGCTTGTTCCCTACATGTAATTCTCAAGGGCAGAGCCATGCGACTTCCTTCTATGCTTGCATCTGCACTTGCGAATATTTCAGATGATATGGTTCTTGACTACTGCAATGGTCTGGATGATGTGGTGCATTCTGTCTTTTACCAGGTTGAATTGACAACAACCCTGCCAAGTCAACAGCAGTGACATGACCTCAGTCCTGGTGACTGGGTCTTGGTGAAGAAGCACATGAGAAAGTCATGTCTGGATCACAGATGGTGTGGTGTCTACCAAGTCATTATGGCCATGAAAACTGCTGTTAAATGTGCAGGTCTTCCCATCTGGATTCCTGCATCAAATACTCAGAGAATGAGACAAGGTGGAGAAGAGGTAGTGATGGCCACTACTGATTTGCAGTGCGACCTCTGACAGCTGCGAGGCAGAAGGAGAAACAGAAGTCTGCGAGTCGTTCACCAAACCGAGAGGGAAAAAGGGAATATATTGCAGGGCGCCCGGGACACCGGGGGACTGCGAGGAACACAGAACAAGTGAGCTGCTAATTGGAAAAGAGGAGCTAGCGCCCGGAAGTGATTCACCAGCATTTCAGATTTCGGACCACGGCGTTTTGGGGGATTTCGGACCACGGCGTTTTTGGCCCCGCCTGCTCTGCCTCTTTGGACCCACCGATCGCGCCCTCACCATACTTTTGTTTATCTGAAAACCTGGAACCTGAAGCCGGTTGAGTGAGGCAGCTTCCTTCTTCTGGATACAGCTTGGTAGCTCCCTACCTCCCGCACTGCGAGGACGTGCACGTTCCCTGCAAAGTGACCGCTTTCAAAGACGAGTGGCCCTCCCCCCCCCTCTCAGTAAGTGGTATTTCAATAACGGCGAATATCGTAACGAGATGTTTATTTTTTTTAAAACCTGGATACATTTACTTCCTTTGACCTGCTAGTGCGAGGCGCATTAGAAAACACATTTTGTTATATTGAGCACAGTCTGAGTAACTGAGGATTGAAGGACAGTGCTACTGACTTTTTGTTCTTTTCAACAAACTTTATTTAAAAAATCTTGCTTATTGATAAGTGGACGCATCCAAAGGGGGCTTGAGAGTGGCTCTTCTACTTACGCCGTGAGGGCAACGGCAGCATCGAAACGGACACAGAGGGGCTCCGATTCCAGAGAGCAATTACCTTATAATTGACCGCCGGGTCTGCCGTGAGGGAAACGGCTCTATCCACTACAAACCCCAGGTTCCTCCGGGCGGCGCAAGCAGGTGACGTCAGTGGCAGGCGTCACCTGCCTACATCTTCGCTGCACGCCTCCCGCAGCGCGGGACGCGCGCGGGCAGCGCCCGGGCGAAGCCCGGGCCAAGGGCGGGCCCGTCCTTGCCCGTTAAGGACCGTCAGAGGCCGGGCAGGGCTACCCCACTGACATCATCGCAGCTGGAAATAGCAGCAACCAAGGTACTGTGTCACAAGCCTGATACGCATTTCAAATCCCCGACTCATCTTATGTGTTTGAATCGGTTGACATTCTGAACTACAAGTTTATCAGTATCTCCCCTCACAGCTCTGTGTTAGTTAACACCTAAGGGAATTACTGTAATATCTTGCGCGATTGTGTGTATTTTACACTTTGTTTGTAACCATGAAACGCAATGGTAAAAATCCTAGCCTATCTACTTCACGGCCAACAACTAGGCAACAGACTACAACTGTGCAACCCCTCCCAAGCTTGACAGCTATTGACAAAATGCTGCAGCAGACAATTGGAGCCGTGGCCTCGGCCATAGAAAACACAGAGCGGCGTTTATCAATTACTCCTGCAATTCCCCCCCCTTCCCAAATAGTGGAGAATGTGTCAATTGCTACAACTAACACCCTTTATCTTAATTCCTCCTTTATTTGTTCCTTCGCTGACCTACCCTGCGCACAGCCCACTACCAGCGATACGCACGCCTTCCAGGTTCCCAACTCCCCACCCCACCTTCCTCCTAATAAGGCTCCTGCGACTCGTATTGTAGCCAAGAAACCTAGGGTTGGGAAGAATAAAATACTAAGGAAAAACAAGCCTCCAATTAATTCCTCTGCATCGATTGATGCTCCTTCTACTTTGTCCCCCACGCAGGCTCCTCTGTGGGCCACTCACATGATTTTAGATCTCCAGGCCCATATTGAACATCTACTTGGTTCCCATTTTAAATCCCTCCTGTCTAGATTGGACAGATTGGTTTCTACCATCAACAACGCCGGCTTTGGTAAAACCAAGCCGTCCACAGACTCTACAAACTTCCCCCCCTGTCCTGCTCTTGCCGACGACAACGTCGGCGCCGCCACTGAAACCTCCTCTGCTCCCCCTCAAATAGCTGACATGATTGTTCCCGCTACAACTATTTCTCTGACTAGGGCCATAGACCCAGAAAGTTTCAGAACACAGAGGGAGGTTACCAATGTGGGGGAAAAATGTCTAGACAACCAAGCTAGAGAGCATAGAAACACTTCTACTGAGGGACTTAACACCGCACTACCCTGCATTGACTTGCCACCTGAATCTCTCCCGTATGTTGTTGTCCTTGCTGGTGTTCCCCCCCTACCTAAAGGGAAGAACGAGGATTTTCCGGAACTAAAAAACAAATGTATGCACTGGTTCAACTTAAACAGCCCCCTCCCCTATAACATCTCTGGAGAAATTCTGGGTGTTCGGAGATTAGATTGGATTGGGCCTACTCCTAAGTCCATCATAGGAAATTGTGTCATTGTCAATTTTAGACATCCACTTGCTGTAAATTATATCTGCAACAGGACACCCCTTAGACCAAACACTCAAATCATCCCATTGCATCTGTCATATTTCTATCCAGCCCCACAGCATAGAGTAGGGCAGACCAGGGGTGCAAGTTGGGCGGGGGGCCAAAATAAATTGTACGCTAGATCAGTGGAAGAGACCCAGAATATGCCCTTGTTGTCACTCTTTGCTCAAAAAAATAGATTCAGCGTGTTGGAGGAGGTGGACTGACCAGTCGTGAACTTGAGCCCTGTACTCCAACCTGACAAAGTTATGGGCACCCAATTAGCCGTAGAAAAGGATAGATGTGTGAGTGGAACTTTAGAATCTCCTTCAGTATCTTCTCCCCTGACCACAAGAGTGGAAACAAAACAAACCACCCATGAAGACTTGGTTGTTCCCCCCGATGACCTTCTGTGTAATGTTAATCTTGTGGGCACCACAATAGCAACAAACCCTCAAACAACTGAAGTCTGCATAGATCCTACGGCTGGCAACCCAGTAAATAGGAATAGAGCACTAGGCGGGGGAATAAAAATATTGTCCTGGAATGTGGCAGGGATAAAAAACAAGTTATTCAACTTGGAATGGAGTAATTTTGTAGGTACTCATGACATCTGCCTCATGCAAGAAACCTGGGCCACTGAGGAAAATTTGAGGATTGGTTATGCCACTTTTGACACTTTGGCAACCACAAGTGGCAGAGGGAGGCCTTCGGGTGGTCTTTCGATTTGGGTGGGGACACATTTGGGAGCTCAGGCAACCGTAATTCCAACTAACTCCCTGGATGTTCAATGTGTCCTCTTAACCCTAAATGACAAACCATCGGTTGCTTTAATAAATGTCTATTCTAGACCAGTCAAGAATGGCCAAGAATCTGGTGTAATAGATGCATTAAAGCATTTTATATTGTCTCTAGACCCCCCACCACAATTAATAGTAGGAGGCGACTTTAACTGCCAATTTGAACCCCTCGAGTCTCCCAACACGGGCGAGTCAGACGAAGAAGACCAGTTCTGGCACATTTGTGAACCACAGATCTCTCCTGTCAGAGCCTGGACTCCGCTCGTCCTTCAAATTAAATCCTTATCTCTTGCACTGTCCCTAAGGGCCTGTAATGGGAGGTTGAAACCCGATTGCCCAGGCCTTCCCACGTTCAACAGACCAGGCCAAAACTCTAATATCGATTACATATTAATGGAGGCAAGACATTGGGGTAACTTATTAGAGTTCGAAATCCACCTTAGACAAGATAGTGACCATAATGCCCTTGTTCTAACTTTGAAACCGGGCAGTTTTGGTCTAACTAACCCTCCTCCCAATTTAAATAGCCCAATACTCCCAGTACTCCTTTCTAACAATAGGAGGAGAATAAAATGGCCCTATTTTCTGAAATCCCCTGCTAAACTTGCGGAAGTATATCAGACAGTTTTGCCATCTCTTTCCGCAATGGGGGATGTAAGTATAGACAACTTGAGTGATTCAACTAAGATCCATATTCACCTAGTTAATAACTTGAGGGGCCTATTTAACCCTGTGGGAAACAAACAACACCAGTCTAGGTCACACCCCTGGTATAAGGAACCCTGCAGAAAAGCAAAAAAGGACTTGCTCGCGGCAATTAAAGGTAATGACAGGGCCAACATAAAGAAACTTCGTCTAGACTATAAGAAGGCTATCGCCAGGGGGAAGAGGGATTGGGAGGAGCAAAGATGGGAGGATCTAAGATTAGCTCTCACATGTAGAGACCCTAAGGCGTTTTGGGCCACTGTGAACTCTGACGGGAATGGGGTAGCCCCACCCCTTGTTGTAAATATAGCTCCACAAGTCTGGGAATCCCATTTTGGGGAACTGTATGGGGATCCGGATGACCTTTTTTCTACTGATATGTCTCTTGAGTCTAGTCCGATGAGAGGAATTGATTCTAGTATATCTAATATTGAGACTCACCCTCGCTCCTCTATTTTAGCACCTTCTCATGTATGCCAGCCGCAACCATCTTTGATGGGTGTAGCCACTCCTGTGACAGAACTCCCTGTGGCCATCACCCTTAAAGAAGTAGAAACCGCAATAAATAAGCTCCTTTCTAACAAAGCACCTGGCCTGGATAAAATACCGCCGGACTTATTCCGCTCCCAACCAAAAATCTGGGCCCCGTATTTGGTGGTATTATTCAATTCCATTCTGATGGGGGCCGCCTTGCCAGATACTTGGTTGGGCGCGGAGATAGTTCCCATATTTAAGAAAGGCTGCCCATTAAAGCCGGCTAATTATAGACCAATTAGCCTTATTGACACCACCCAGAAATTAATGGGCAGGATCATCTTGGATAGAATCCAGGAATGGATGGATGACAACAACATCTTGACCACATTACAGGCAGGGTTTAGATCTGGGATCTCAACCATAGACCAGATCTTCCGGCTCCAGGTTCTATATTGGAAAACGGTGAGAGTAGAGGGTGGCAGTCTCTACCTCATCTTTGTAGACCTGCGAGCTGCCTTTGATCTTGTCCCAAGAGAAAAACTATGGAAAGTCCTGGCAGAAATGGGTCTCCCACCCTACCTGTTGGATATCTTAATTAGATTTCACAGCGGTAATTACGCCCAGGTTAGATGCGGGAGACATGGCGATTTATCCTCACGATTTCCTGTTAGGAAGGGAGTGCGCCAAGGGTGTGTCTTGGCTCCAACATTGTTCAGCCTATACATCAATGGTCTTGTTACTCACCTGGCTGATGTAGCTAATAATGACGCCCCCAGATTGGCTACCGGTAGAGTGCCCGCTCTGATGTTTGCCGATGATACCCTGCTAATATCCAAAACATCATCGGGCATCCAGCGCACCTTGGATGGTTTCCTGGCATTTTGTACTTCCAGAGGCTTGGAGATTAACCTAGAAAAGACTAAATTCATGATCTTCAATCCTCCCAAACGGACTCGTCCAAATCCCACCCTAAATGGCTCCCCCCTTGAGAGTGTCAGGACTTTTGTGTACCTTGGAATTACGTTGACCGAGAACTTTGATTGGGGACCTCAAATCGCAAAATCATGGTTGAGGCTGTCTCAAATAGCAGGGGGCCTTTGCAAGGTCCAGCGAGCCTCGGTATATAAACCTGCAGCTCCGGTAGTTGAAATATACCGATTACAAGCTAGAACAGCTTCGCTGTACGGGGCCGAATTATGGGGCCATAAAAACATTGCCAAATTAACCCTTGTTGAGCAGGGTTTTATGAGAAGACTTGTGAGACTTCCTGTAAGCACACCGCTCACTCCCCTACGCCTCGACCTGGGGTTAGAACCAATTGAAGACTTGGCAATTCTCCGACCCTTACTCTACTGGAAAAGGCTCTGGACGGTGCATGAACTGGCACCTTTTAGAGAGGAATTCTTAGAGGTTTGGACATTAATTAAAAGTAAGAACCTTCTATGGTTATCCCATGTTAAGGCTCTTAGCATAAAGATCGGCAGGACCGATCTCTGGGAACTACCGGAGGTAGCCTGCATACGGATTTCTAAGCCTGATCTAAGAGGCCATATAAGGGAGCTGAGATTAGCTACCTTACATGGTTCAAGCTCCTTGGGGAAACTCACTAATGAGTTTCTCCTAGTAAAATTAGAAACAAGAGCAGAGGCGTTCCTCGATGTAATTTATCCGTCTCTTGCTAGGAAGCTTTATTTGCAGTTGAGGTATGGTACCTTACCGCTCAGAGCATTCACCTGCAAATGGGCAAGATCAGAAAATGCAGCCTGTCCGGCATGTAACCATAGCAGTGAAGATATATGCCATGTCCTGTTTTTCTGTCCTGCATACCATTCAATAAGAAAAAAGTGGCTCATTCCCATTTGCAAGAACCTAGGGTTTAGACACTGCATGCTCGCATGCAGGGTCTTAAGATATGATACTCACCCCCCAATTGTTTTTGCTATGTCTCGCTTTTTACATGGGTTTTGGCGCAGAAGGAAAAGTTTTCTTTAAATACCTTTGTCTTTTATCAAATGAGTCTTTTTGATAACATCAGTTTAATACATTTTTAACTATTGTATTAACTTGACATTATTTATTGTTTTAATGAAATGTGCAATTTTCTTGTTATTTATTCTGTGCTTTTATGGTCTCCGACCGAAATAAAGTTATCAAAATGAAAATGATTTGCAAAGTCCAAATTTGGTGCAACCAGAGAACTCAGAGGGAGAAGAAGAAGGAGAGTGTTCTCAAGTGTTTCAAAGTCAACTCATAGCAAGAGTGGGCCAAGAAACAAAAGGTGACCAAAGAGAGGAGAAAGGCAGAGAGTTTCTGTATCTGAAGAACGATTTCCAGACGTCATCAACGAGGAGACCGAGACCAGTGAACAAAGTGAAAGTGACATTGAACAGCCAGTAGTCAGAAGATCGAAGAGAACAATGGTATCTAGTCGAAGGTACCCAGCTTCTGAATGGACATACTTTACTGAAAGTGAATCTGGCTTGAGAATACATGAGATTGATGATCAAGAGATTATTTTTGAGAAACCTCCTTGATCAAAGCTGCCACACTTTGACTTTGACTGAATTTTGAATTTTACCAAACTAAAATCAACTGACACTTCTGGATGAATTAACTTTTACATTAAACTTAGTGATAACTTTTAGGGCCCCAGCACCAGAAGAAGAGTAGGGATGTAATTTTAGAAGACTACCAACAAAGGTATAGCGATTCACTTTGAAACAGTTGAACTGTATAGTCATTGCAAATAATCAACAGTTTACTTTTTTAAGTAAACCGAAAAAACAAGTACACGTGTTCATTTTGTACTATTTTGAGGGTTTTGCCTTTCCTTTCTGATTCACAAGAATTAAGTGTGACTCTTTCAGGAAACTAGTGTAGAGCAATAGTGGTCATAATATCAATAGTCTAAATAATTCTAATGTTTTGATTATTATTAAGTTTGAATTCCCTTGCAGCGCCAGTTATTACTGATACTAAATCTACCCATGTCAGTTGATGATGTAGAAGAGCAGAATAAGTTTAATTTAGAGCTTCTGCATAAAAAAAGGCTCTGACGTTAATTTTTCATATAATGTTTTTTGAAGCTGTTGCATGGTTGTTCACAACTAATATATGCTATATAGTTTTATTTGTGTGCTTATTTGCCAATGTCTGTTGCCGATAGTATGAACTATCACCATACTCCAATAAGTTATCCCTTAACTTGCAGCATTATCATTAGTTTGTTTTATGGACAAGGTAGTTTAAGATATTACTTTTGGAATTTTGACAAAGCCATACATAGGGTACCTATGTTTAAAGGGCTGCATATGTATTCTGCATTTAGATCTGTAAAGGAAATGGGATATTTGAGGGGTGGGGGTGATGTTACAAAGAGAATCTTATTTGTAAGATGAACAGTGTTGAAAATGATTTTAATAAAGAATTAGAGGCAAGAAATGAACAGATTGCTAAGGATTCAGCAAATAGTATGGCTGCTAGCTTGGAGAAGGAAGAACAGGAATGTAACAGATGCAGGAATACATCCTCGATTGATTCTGGATATGGAAAATGAAGGGAAGTTATGTTTTGTATGATTGAAATGATGGTTTAAGAATGAACTAGATGTAGGATGGAGTAGAGGTCTAAAAGGCATATATTCTGGCTGGAAGAGACCCCAATATCCCTGGGGCGTATTATATATGACAGACCAATGCTTCTTTTCATTTGCCTTCTAATTGGGTGGGGGATTGCTATATGGCCTTAAATTTCCAAAAGTATATCATGAAAGTGAATTAGAAGACATTAGTAAAGCCACTCATTGGAGATCTGTTCGCAGTCCTTCTCAATTAGTGGGTGATATTTTTGATGCTTTTATTCCTTCTGTGGGTATGATTTTGAATGATGTGAAAATCAGAAAGTTATGTGCTCTGGTTGATAGGTTAGCAGTTGATACTGATGGCCCTTTGGGTGCCATTAATTCAAAATTGATAGCAGTGAGGGTCATAGTTCTTCAAAATACATTAGCTTTAGATAGTTTGCTTGCTAAAGAGGGCTGAGTTTGGAAAGTACATCTCCAACAATGCTGCACAAAGAGAAAAGAGATCAACAAGTGTGTGAAGAATATTACAACGCTATATAAAGACTTGAAGGAGCTGGAAGAGACAGGTGCTTGGAAAGCAATCGGGAACGGATTATCTGCTGTAGTCAAATTGCTTAGTGGACTCGATAAAGGGGATTTTAGGTGCTATATTCAGGCCTATAATAATTATTGGAATTTGTGTGATTTATTTGTTCTTGATGATAAAGGGATTCAAGTTGATGAAAGGGGAAAAGAATACAGAACCAAAAGTTGGACATAAATCCACTGATAGAAGGAAGAAATTGAATAGGAAGAGAACACAGTATTATATTTAGCATGAGTTCAAGAAGCTCGAGGAATCTAGATGTAAGAAATGGCCTTGAATGGTTCGTAAAATGTCTAAGGGAAAATGGTGGATGCTTTGCGTGATGGCTCTATGAGCCATCGGAGGGGGAAAATTGATGACACATCATTTATTTGTGCTTATTGAAATGCTAACTTGTAGCACCCATACCCATTATTCATATGTGTTTCCACATTATTCTATATATGTTTTCATTAACTATAGTTAGAAATGTGCATCTTAAAAATTGACATGAGCAAACATGGACATAGGTACCCAACTACACATTGAAAATAAAACGTTGTATTTCCGCTTGCTGTGCATAACTCTTTTTTTCAGGTACCAGAGTCACTGTTTTTTCATTAAATGTTTTATTTTTTGTTAGCTTACTGTGTGAAGGTCATGTTTGTTGCAATTAATTGGTAAGACAATGATTTCAAACCTGTACGGGATGGGGGGCAGATGGGGTGAATATTCCTTTGTGAGATTTCATGAAGGCCATGATGATGTAAAAATCTGCCATTGAAATATTTGTGAGACTGAGGCAGACACCAAGTACTGATTTTTTATTGGTTTTTACTTTTGAGAGAACCTATGCAACGTATCACTTTGACTAGATTTCATGTTTTAACTGTGTGAAGCTGAGTTAGTTGGTTAGAAGACTTGCACATGCACATCTTTACAGGCAGCCCTCTCTTTCACCCTCTCTTGGGACGACCCAGTGATCCTTATATTTCTGCCATTCACTTACGTTCTTGATTGGAACCTTCATTTAGTTCTACTTTTGATGCCTTATTTGCTGATACCCGCTGCTTAAAAAATTGTCCGATTTACCCACAACCTTACTTTAGAATTAGGGAGTTTCCCTTCATAGGAATGGAAATGTATCACACTCTGCATATGTTGTCTTTAGTAATATGTACTAGCAGTTGCAAAATTGAATTGCTTGGAATATATTCATAAATTCAGACATGACTTATTCAGGCAACTATTTATTTATGGTAAAATGATTCGATTTCAAATTGTAACTTTACTAATTTGTTAATAGATCTTCATGGTGGTTAAATGACCCTTCTCTGTCATTCCTGAAGGGCATACCAATAAGAGGAACTGTACAATTGGAAGCATTTAGGCATGATAAAGCCCATTTTCAATTCTTCCACGACATGGTCCTGCTCGTATGATATAATACAGTACAATCACATGTTTAAAAAACCTAATTTATCAAAAGATGTTATCAATAAAACAGTCAAAATTGAAGGAATAAATACAAGGATAAAAAGAATGGAATCAGTATAAGTTGGTAGGACCATGGGCACTAATTCAAAAAAAGGTCCACCTGCATGCCACATTGAGGTTACGAAGCGAGATACAGTGCTGATGATACTCTCCCTCACCAAAGACCCATTCACCGCCAAAACCAACCTCCAGGATGGAATGAAAGATGTCGCAGAATGGATGAAGCACAGCCGTCTGAAGCTCAACTCAGACAAGTCGGAGGTCCTCATCCTCGGACAATCCCCATCCGCCTGGGACGACTCCTGGTGGCCCACAATGCTGGGCACCGCACCGACATCCACGGACCACGCACGCAACCAGGGATTCATCCTGGACTCCTCACTCACGATGACCAAGCAAGTCAACGCAGTCTTGTCCTCATGTTTCAACACCCTGCGCATGCTCCTAAAGATCTTCAGGTGGATCCCCACCGAAACCAGAAGGACGGTCACCCAGGCCCTCGTCACCAGCCGACTGGACTACGGGAACGCCCTATACGCAGGAACCACGGCCAAACTTCAGAAACGTCTTCAGCGCATATAGAATGCCTCCGCACGACTTATCCTCGACACCCCTCACCACAGCCACATATCCGCACACCTGAGAAACCTGCACTGGCTCCCCGTCAGCAAGAGGATCACGTTCAGGCTGCTCACCCACACACACAAAGCGCTCCACAACATGGGCCCCGAATACCTCAACAACCGCCTCTCGTTCTACACCCCCACCCGCCAGCTCCGCTCCACCAGCCTCGCCCTCGCCACCGTCCCATGGATTCGCAGAACCACCACCGGAGGAAGATCGTTCTCCAACCTGGCAGCCAAGACATGGAATTCCCTCCCCGCACACCTACGACTGACACAGGACCATCTCACCTTCAGGAAACACCTCAAGACCTGGTTATTCGAGCAATAGCGGCACCCCTCCTCCCTTCAGCGCCTTGAGACCCTCACGGGTGAGTAGCGCGCTCTACAAATGTATTGATTGATTGAAGCCGATGGGGGCATGGGTGTCGTACTTTAGGATACTTAGGGGCCTATTACGACCGCCCGCCATCGCCATGGAGCCAGGGACCGACCGCCGAAGAGGCGGCGGTCCCGCCATGTGCATTAGGATGGCCATATACATTGCGGGTGGATCTGCTGGCTGCAGACCCACTCGCAATGCATACAGACAGTGCACAGCATTGCCATGCACTACGTGGCAGGCACCACATGGTGCCTGCCACATAGTGGATGGCAATGACGGGGGTACCATAGGTACGCCCCCATGTGCACCCCCACTCCCCCAACACCCTGGGGGCCCACAACGGGCCCCCATTAGCAGGAACCGCATGCCTTTCCATGGCGGCAATGCCGCCATGGAAAGGCGATTCACCGCCTGAACCGTAATATGGATGGCCACCATGTTATGCCCTTTTCCCGCCCGAGTCGACCGGCGAAAAAAAGGCTGCCGGTCTTTCCGTCCGCCGCAGACCCCCCAGCCATACTGATATGGCAGGGGTTCAATCAGGCAAGGATGGCGGGTAGATCGCCCCCGCCGGGCCAGCGGTGGCTACCGCCGGCCTGGCAGGGGCGATCCGCCTGTCATCCTAATGGACCCCTAAGTGCCTCAGCACAATGTTTCACTGCCATTGATATATTGCTGAATTTATGATTTTAGCCTCAGTTTTAGATAAAAGTCCATCCCATTTGGAGATACTGGAGAGTTGAGATTGTGCTAAATTTGCACTGAGCAAACACCATCCTTATCTGTCGTGCTTTCAGCACTGCATTTTCAAGAGTTTGCAGATGGACCTATACTTCTAAGCACATCACTGAGGCCTCCACATTCAGACTCATTTAGTGTGCACTCCATATGTTGACTGTGCAACTGTACACAAACGGTTTGAATGCAGTACACTTATTTTGTTAATTTCTCAGTAAAAGGTCACTTAAAATGGCTACTATCTTTTATCAGCCTACAAGTAAAAGAACCGATATATAGATTGATGTATGTGATTCTCGTAAAGGCAGAACCCTGGCTTGAAGGCACTTGAGAGGGTAGTTGTAGATCACTGATAGAATTGCTTTCTTTTTCAGGCACTTGTGTTGTTTTGCACTGCATTATTTGTTTTTCGTTGTATAGGTCGTGGTTCAAAGGCAAAGCATTGGCTTCTCTCCTAAAAGTATCCTGCCCAGAACCAGGCAGGCCAGCTCTGCTTATCTACTTCCTCTGGATTCACTGCCACAGTAGGCGCAACATAACCAGCCTCTCAGTCAGGTGCATTGCTATCAGTGCAGCTGGTGCTGTGGAACTGTAGCAGGAATGTGATGGATAAGCACTTCACTATCTTTTTATATTTGAACATGGAGTAGAGAGGCCTCATTTCTTTGCTTGTATTCAGACGCATGACACGCCTTTCAAAACAATGCCCTCAGTGGCACCTACATCCAGGCGCGGCCAGCACTGGTAAGATTCGTGGGGTGGTGAGGCAGGTCGGGGGGAGTCGACAGATGACGGGACAGGTAATATAAAATGAAAATATAAATAAAACCACTTACCTTGCGCTCACTGCATCGCCGACTCAGCGATGCGGCGAGCGCAAGGTAAGTGGTTTTATTTATTTATTTTTACCTGTTCTGTCGACTTCACCCCTGGTCGGCCGCACCACTCTTACCTGTGCCGGCCTGCATCAAACTCTTTCAAAGTGCTTGCTCTAACCTGTATTTACACTAGACCAACTTATTTGACATATTTCTTTGCTTACCTTTCTTAATATGTTTGCATTATTAGCTGGGCCAAGGGACTTATTTAGAGTTTGGCGGACAGGATACTCTGCACAAATGTGGTGGGTGTCCCATCAGAAGTATTAAAAGTGCCTTTGGCACTTGTACTAAGGCAGACAGGATAAAGAACACATTTTGACAGAGTACCCCTTTGGCCAAACTTCGATAAGGCCCCCAGTCTTCAAACAACTTTTGTGCTTCGATCCAAAGACGACTCCAATTCCCGAAACTGGGCCTTTTCTGGGTTCCTTGCTGATGCTTTTCCCAGTCATTATGCTTCCTATTAGTGCTCGGGCTTCAGCATAATCTTTTGCTAATAACTTTCAAAATTGGAAGAATTCTACTTGGAAGTGCTCATAACAATAAGCTTGATTTGAAAAAGTAGACAAGAGGCCAGAAATTTGCTTCTGTGGACTCATTCCCACTCCCAATTTATGATGTAAATTTCACTTAACACATTTAACTTCTTTTTTCTATTGTACATGAGGAAATCCTAGTTACCTTTACCCCATTACATTTTTCTAGTGTTTCCAAATCATCCCCACACTGAAGATGCACTTATTACAGTCTTTGATTTCCTGGGTGTAGACCAACTTGCAGATGGACCTATATGTTTGCTGGGGAAAATGTCCTTTCGGACGAAGCTGGAATCATGCGGAGACAACACAGCCGCGGCAATAGACCGAACACGGCATTGCCACGTATTCGTTCAGCAAGCAAGTCGTAACGACTTGCTTTCAGGGGGGGCACAGTGGCGGAATGGTGTCGGATTTAAAGTCCATCACCTTCGCTACTGTTGCGCAGACTGGAGATGGAATAGTAAATTAAATTATTCCAACATGCAGCACCCCCCTAAGGCAAGTTGTTTAAATGACTTGTGCGCTGAACAAATGAGTGCTAAAGGCTCATTTTTACAAAAGACGGTGTTCCGAGTGCATGCATCCTAAACTCATGCATAATACTGTCATACATTTGTTTGCTGGTGTTCACTTACTTTTGCAGGTATCACCTCCCTGAAAGGTCCATAGACGTACAGCTAACGCTAAATTTCTGATCGTGGAAATTACAGCATACAGCTAGCTATACTTTTTATACTTGAAAATCCATTGCACTGGCAACATTTTGCCAAACCTTTTTCTGTGATTCATGACTGCGATTTTGCCTGTGAAGAGACCCCAATGCTGGTGGTTCCATATTTCCATACGATGAAGTGTGGGTTGTTTTAGTCGTGTTTGTTGCTTGTTGCTTCACACGTCTGCCACTGACCAGTGCTTAATTTATAAAACAATAAGTGCCAGGGCTCTCGTCAAGAGGCAACTGCAGCTTGCACTACCCATTGCCATGCTAGCAGTGCCAGTAAGAGTACTAACACAATCACTAACCATCACACTCCTACAAATGGGACAATTCAGACTATTCCAGGTCCTCAAAGCCATAAGAATTACTTAGGGGTCAGATAGTAGTAATTTTTTATGCATTTTGAATTATTAAGCAACTGTTGTTCACTCATTTCTAAATAGGACAAACAGTGCCACCGTGTGGCAGACTGTCAAAGTGCTGGTCTTATCAATTAAGTGATGGTGCTGACAATCAAGTGCTGGTGCCAGCACCGGTAACCACAGGCTCAAATTAAGCACTGCCAGTGAATCCCTCCATTGGTCAACATTCAATAGGATCCAGATATGCATTGCACGTATAACCCCATGAACATGAATGCTCATTGCTAGAGACTCCATATTTTACTGATAGCCATATCACAAGAGCTTTTGAAAGGCAGAGCAGCCCCTTTCCTTATCATTCAGTTCAGATGAAGAGATAGCTTGAAAAATTATATATTGAGAACTGCAAAGGGCCGATGCATTCTGGCCTATAAATGCCATATACATCTTTGACAGTAGCTTTTAACACAACATTGACCCAGAAATAACTTTCTAAATCTTACACAAGTGCAATATTATGCTTTCGCCATGTGGGAGATCCGTGGCTCTGGGTCAAAGTTTTAAAGAAACATTTTATACAGTGAAGGGAATTCATAAACCACAGACACTACAAAATAATCCTTATAAATATTGTACCTGTGGATTGGTAAAACTGTTTCATTTTCCAATGAGAAGCATTTTTTTAAACCGTTATACATATGTTTGTTGAAAATGGTGAGCAGGCTCCTTTGTAAAAGTGACAAGTTTTGTCTGACAAAGAGCATCAAAGTTACAGCGTCAGACCTTTCGCTGAAATCAGAATATAGGAGTGGAGGACCAAATTATGTGGAAGGGTTGACTAAATTATGCGGCAAAGAAAGCCAAAAATGTTTGCATAATGCAGCATATTTTGTGATACTATTATTTCATAATTTTGTCTTTTTACACTAACACTGTCTGGACAAAGGCTTCACCTCATTAGTACCAGTTTAACACTAAAATGAAATGTAGCATTAAGCAACTGAAAGGTGTCTGGTCAACCTTTGTGAAGGACCTTCCAATGCGCTGTAACATGCATCGCAACATTTTTAGTAATTTTTTATCCGTTTTAGCTAGGAACAAAATGTGTCTATGTTAAAAACTGGAGACTTATAGAGCAGATGAAGGATTATCTGGCAAATGCAGCAAATCCATAAATATGCGGAAGACAATGCCGCAGAAGAATTACATAATTCTTTGAAAACCAGTATGAAAACTCGGTGGGTAAGGATCCTGCCTATATTGACTCAACTTTTGTCTTGGGGTGGTGGTGGAGGGGGGGGGGGGGGGGTTTACAAGGAAAATAAATCTTATTGACGTGGTAGAAAGATATATACAGTGCATTTACTCGTAGGATTAACTTTTCAGTAGGGGTGCAATATTTTAATTGGAGACTGCAGGAACTTCTTAGTAGCAGCCATGTTGGTACTCTGTATTCTATATTTCCATTTCGAGCACTTTATATGTACATGGCAGATTATTACATTATGGATACATACATGCCAACATTTTGCAGAAGGAAAGTGGGAAATAAAAAAAAAATACTCGGTAGAATGTAATTCGCCTATTGAGTTTTATGGACAGACAATTTCAGGCAGGAGACAGCCAAAAGACGACATTTTTGGCATTAAAAATCGGGAGTTTCCCGCATGAATCATGTTATGTGGATAAGCTGTATTGTTAGCGAGGGACATTTCGTTTCTGGTGGAATATTATGGTGATCAAAATACCCCTTTAGTTTTCCCTTACAGTAGTCCAAGGGTAGGTGTGACCACTGGCACTTGCCTAACATCCTGTGAAAGCCCTGCTATCTGTGGCACTGTACTGTGCATTCCCACAGCTCCCTAACCTGCAGTGTAACTTAATCACCGTGTGACAGCTAGGGAGGAAGGGAGTGACAGAGACGCTGCAACTGAAAACCTCCTGCCCTGTAAACCACAGCCTGCCCGCCCACTGCAACTTCATTCCATGTTGTTTGAGAGGGCAACCAGAGAAAGTAAATGAATCAGGGCGGAGGGGAGTCAGGGGCGGGGCAGGGAAAGTGCTACTTCCTTTTCAGCATCCCAGATTGTGGTGTTCTGTAGAATTCCGTGGTCCATCTGAAAAGCAAGTGCAGAACGGCGTTTGCATTGAAAACAAAACAATGACGGCAGTTTCTTGCAGACGCTCAGCGTCAAAAGCACCTCAAGTCCGATGGACGTTTTGGGGCTTATTTACAAGCCCCTTGCGCCACCGGTGCGTCACTTTTTCCCAGTTTGAAAGAGACTCTCTTTGACTGCATCTAAGAGGCTGCTGGATACAGATTTCACTTTGGGCCACATGCATCAAGGAAAGAAACTGTCGCAAATGGGCAGATTCTCACAACCTTCCCCTTTGCGACCGGTATTTTTGCATTTGGGATGCATCATCCCAAATGCAAAAATCGCAAATTGCGATTGCATTTAAGGAATTGCAAATTACGATGCCTTGAATGCAATGCAAGATGCCATTTAAAATAGTGATTTCGCTATTAGTATCCGCTAATTACCGGAAAATTATACCTGATGATAATTAGCGAAAACTTTGAAAAATGCACTAAATTGCATTTTTCAAAGTTCCAGGTTACACATACAAGGGCATGTGTGTGCGCAACATGTGTTCACATATCAATTTCAGGGGTGCAACAAGGTGTCCTTTTGGCACCCTTGCACCCTTGAAATTTCATGTGCAATTTGCGAGTACCTATTGGGTACTCACAAATTACGCATGCAATTTCTATTGATTCCTATGCGCCTCTGGGCCCATAGGAATAAATGGGCAGCAATTCCTTAATTGTGACTCGGAATTTCCAAGTCGCAATTAAGGAATGTTTAGGAATCGCTATTTTTGTAGGGATTCCTACATGCATAGGCATTTGTGATTCCTTATTAGCGAATCCTTATTTTTTGCTAATTAGGAATCGCAAATGACATTTTTGATGCATGTGTCAGTTAGTTCCTTGTCGGCTACCTTCTCTGACCCCCTAGATGTGGCTAGTTATTACCTTACTTTCCGTGTTTGCTCACCCCAAATTGTTGTAACCTGTGCTAATTTAGTTCAGCCCCTTGGGGTGACTCGAATATTGACGAATGTTTTGTCTCATTCATTCCCTTGTATTCAATATTTGTGTTTTTATGTGAGTTCATGTGTACAGTGATTTACTGTTCAAAGGGCCAAGTTCCGTATGCACTATACAACAATATGCAGAAGCACAGGGGCATATTTATGAGAGGCTTGCGCACCGTTTCCACCACGCAACGACTCACACCTCTAAGTCCCATTTATGAAGCCAAGAACGGCCACTTTGTGGGGCTGTGAGTGACTTCATAAATCTGGAGTCATGCATGACAGTGCTAATTGCTGCATTGGGTTACTCTGCCCTGGGAAGGGATTCCATGGGCATTGCATGGGTGTTCCCTCGCAACTCACATGGATTTTGACGCATTTCCAGATTTACAAAAACTTGTAACTCTGGGAATGCGCTACAATCTTACGCCTCCTCAGGTGAGGCGTAACAAGGAGAAATATCTTTATTTTTCCCTGTTTCTTCCTCTTTCTATGTGTGCTGCATTCTGCAGCACACATACAAAGCAGAATATGCCTTCCAGGATTGTGTTTGTACCAGAAGGTGTCCCGTTTTGCATAAAAACAATCCTGAGTGCAACACAGGCACCCTTGTACCATTGAAAAAGGATACCTGTGTTGGTGCTAGGGAGCCAAAAGGGCGCCAGCGCATGGAAAAGGACAGGAATGCACTGTATTGCCTTAAATAAGGCGCATTTTTGCCCTTTCCCCGTCACGCAGGGCAGTGCATCAAGGTGACTTGCTGTACTGCGTGACTTCTTTGTAAATGAGCTCCACAGATTTCTTCCTTACTGAAATGTTCAAAACGTTGTGGTAGATCACGCAGTGGGTTCAAAGGTCTATTGTGTTTGGAACCTTCACCCTATTTCCCGTATGTGTGGGAAAATGTTATTGGTGGTGCTAGGCAGGTTCTACTGTGTATGCTCTTATCCAAGTAATATAGGTTAAGTAGGGTCGTAAGCACACACTAGCACACATTTATTCACACAACTTCATATAAGTTTGTCATATTTTAACAAATGGGGACTAAACATATGAAAACCAAATTATTATTGGAAAGGTAAATTATTCCTTATTGTGTTCATTGAAATAAGTATATAGAGATGCTCAGTTACTGTGCGCTGAATTTTATTTATCAGAATATATTCTCAAATACATTAGAGAAGTATCAGCCCAAGGACACACTTTCTGTGTGAGAGAGTGAAACAAGGTGGTGATGTGACTCAAACATTTATACAACAAAGTATATTCCTGGAAACTGATTTTCTGGTGTTGACCATATTGAATGACACAATAATAGTGCAGATGAAGGACGGAATGCTGAACAAATGAAACATTCACCCCCAGACACACATCTGGGTTAAATCCATAATTGTTTTACACACCACGTCATTTTAGGTTAGACCCAGTCATATGCAAATCAGTCTTGAACCTACTACCCATGTGAACAGTCCAGCTCGAACCGCCAGGCCAGGTCCTCCCTGGACTAGAAACAAGTATCTTGGGACTAGTTCCAGGGTAACACCCCTCATCAGCCAGGCTAGCTTGAATGCAGTGGCATAGCAAGCACAGGAGACACGTCTCAGCATACCCTTCCCACTTAGGATAACAAATGCAAAAAGAACAGATAATGGACGGAATTCTGAACACATCAAGCATTCACCTCCAGTCACAGATCTGGGTTAAATCCATCTTCTTTTGCATGCCATGCTATTCCAGTTTAGACCAAGTTATATTTCTGGGCCAGGGAGAACCTGGCCTGTCATTTCTGAATAGACAGTTTCTATGACGAGCAGGGTCAAGACTGATTTGCATGTGGTTGGGTTCAAAGTGGGGTGGCATGGTGAGTATAAAGAATGATGGATTAAACCCAGATCTGTGACTGGGGGTGAATGTTTGATTTGTTGTTTGCATTCTGTCCATAATTGTTTTATTTTTTTACATTGGAAAAGACTTTAATTTCATGATGAAAGGACCGCAAAGAAAATTGTCCATCTACCACACAATAAAATCTTACTTTCGCCTAATACTCTTCACCTTCATTTTCTTCGCACTCATAAGAGTCTAATCCCACCTCTTCATAATCCTTCTCCAGGGCAGCCATGTCCTCCCTCGCCTCCGAGCACTCTCCTTCCTCCATCCCCTCACCCACATACCAGTGGATAGAGGCATGCTTCGGATACATCAGGTCAAACTTGTGGTCCAAGCGAGCCCATGCCTCAGCAATGGCTGTGGTGTTGTTCAACATGCACACAGCACGCTGCACCTTGGCCAGATCTCCACCAGGCACCACTGTGGGAGTCTGGTAGTTAATACCAACTTTAAAGCCAGTTGGGCACCAGTCCACAAACTGAATACTGCGCATGGTCTTTATTGCTGCAATCGCAGCATTTACATCTTTGGGCACCACGTCGCCACGGTATAACAGGCAGCAAGCCATGTACTTAACGTTGTGTGGGTCACATTTAACCATCTGGTTTGCTGGTTTGCTGGCTCAAAGCAAGCATTGGTGATCTCAGTGACTGAAAGCTGCTTGTGGTAGGCTTTTTCTGCCGAGATGACTGGGGCATAGGTGGCCAGGGGGAAGTGGATACGGGGATAGGGCACCAAGTTGGTCTGGAACTCTGTTAGGTCAACATTGAGGGAAAAATCGAACCAAAGGGAGGCTGTAATGGATGACGCAATCTGACTTATCAAGCGGTTGAGGTTGGTATAGGTTGGGCGCTCAATGTCCAGGTTCCTGCAGCAGATGTCATAGATTGCTTCGTTGTCCACCATGAAGGCGCAGTCTGAATGCTCCAGGGTGGTGTGAGTTGTGAGGATGGAGTTGTAGGGTTTGACCACAGCAGTTGACACTTGGGGAGCTGGGTAGTTGGCAAATTCTAGCTTTGACTTCTTGCCATAATCTACAGAAAGCCGCTACATCAGCAGGGATGTGAAGCAGGAGCCAGTGCCTCCACCAAAGCTATGAAAGACGAGAAATCCTTGAAGGCCGGTACACTGGTCAGCCAGCTTTCGCATTCTGTCCAGCACTTGATCAATGATCTCCTTGCCGATGGTGTAATGCCCACAGGCATAATTATTGGCCGCATCTTCCTTGCCACTTATACGCGGCTCTGGGTGGAAGAGCTGGCGGTATGTCCCAGTCCGAACTTCATCAATGACACTGAGCTCCAGGTCCACAAAGACGGCCCGGGGCACGTGCTTCCCGACCCTGTCTTGCTGAAGAAGGTGTTGAAGGAGTCATCGCCGCCCCCGATGGTCTTGTCGCTGGGGATCTGTCCATCCGGCTGGATGCCATGCTCCAGGCAGTACAGCTCCTAGCAGACATCGCCCATTTGGACCCCAGCCTGGCCGACTTGGACTGAAATACATTCCCTCATGATTGCGCTGGTCCGGTCGGTTCTAGTCTCACTTCGAGCCGCGTGACGAGTCTCTGTGAGAGGAATCTGATGAGTCTCTGTGAGAGGAAATAATAATTTTTTCATGACGAGTCTCTGTGAGAGGAATCTGAGGAGTCTCTGTGAGAGGAAATAATAATTGTTTCTTTTTGCTTTTATCGTTGTAAGTGGGAAGAGTATGCCCTAACATGGGTACCATATTCATTGTAAAACAGACTAAATTATCTTTGGGTCTAACCAGTCACTAGGTGCTCTAGGGCGTCCTAAACGCAAGTAAAGTATATTGAACCTCACGCTGGGAAGCCCTATTTAACCCCTTGCATGCCCGCCCCTTTCCCCGCCCAGTGCCGCGCTTTGTATTAGCGGGCGGAGTTCATGACGAGCTGGACTCGTCATGGGCACAGCGCCACCGCAGCCCATGACGAGTCCAGCTCGTCATGGGCACTGAAGGGGTTAAAGGACGGAATCCCATCACTCACCAGAGGTGACACGCTTCATCATCTGGGAACTCCTCCCAGCTGTAAATCCTAGTACAGCCGAGGGCTACAACCCCCTCACTGTGAGGGAGGAGCTCAGGGATGTTTTCAATATTCAGGGATGTACTAACATCCACCAGATGAAGAGCTAGAGTTCATTACTAGGTGATGGGTGGAATGCTCAAAGAAAAAGCGTGAAAAAGTGTACTAAAACTAACTACCAGGAGAATTTAAAAAAATATATATATCTCGTGGTTAAAAACAGTGCGTAAGCAGTTTTAAAAAATAACTGCAACTATCAAGTTAGAGGGTCGATCTACATGTTTCTGCTATCATGATCTACAGAGTGATTAACATTCCTCAGGACCTAGAAGTGTAAGCTACTGCATATAATGTGAACAAATTAATAATAATAATAAACATCAAAAAGCAAAGGTGTAGCTGCTAAAAGAAACAGATACAACCATGCACACCAAACTGCTGTATTATAGGTGCATGTAGTTGTCAAATCTGCGTGAGAGGAAATACAAATAGAGGTACAATTAGATACTTGTGTAAATATAGTAACTGAAAATGAGTTAGCATACTCATTACTTCAACTAATGATCACACTTAGGGGCATATAATCAACGGCCAGCGGTCATTATTGCTGGCCGTCCTTAGCGATACATTTTTTATCGCAGGCTATCTCTGGAATGTATCGTCCTGGTAGCGCGTTATTAACAGCGTGTTTCTCCAGGGCGATAAAAATTCCCGAGATAGCGAGGTTATCGCCGTTTTGCAGGGAACAAAATGGCGATAACCTTGCTGATACGACCCTGTGGTCGTATCAGCATAATCCACCCCCTATGTAAAGCATAGGTAAGTCTGGATTTTAGCAGACGTTAGTTTTTGGCGAAAACCGCCGTTTTTGCCAAAATCTAACGTGTGCTAAAATCCTGTGGGCTGCTTGTAAATATCGGGATGTGAACATCAGCGATATTTGCAAGGTAATCCTTCCGGGGAACGCCTAGTGACGTCCACTTTGCATCTCATTAGAGATGCAAAGGGAGGCGTTGGGAAAAAGGGTGCTAACATGCGATTATGCATGTTATGCATGTTAGCACCCTCTTGTAAATAGGGCGATATTTTCATCTCCACTTTTTTGGCTTTTTAACTTAAAAAAGCGGAAATAAAGCCCTTGTAAATATGCCACTTAGAGGCCGATTCTGATTCCAGCCGCAAAACGTACCGACCGACACGGACCCGGAACGGTGACCTACCGTCATGGACCAGTGGCGTACGACCCATGCAGTACGATGCAACGCGTGTGAATTACAACCGACACGTACGACCGATCCGTAGGGAAAACAGTGATTCACCCAGAAAACGGACGCGATTTGCACCGACCGACACGCACCAGGAATGAACCCGACCGACACGTACCCATGATGTCCGACCCGCGCAGTACGATGCAATGCGTGTAAAATCAGACCGAATCGCACGGAGCCCAAGCCGCATGACCGACACACACAGAAAACAGGGACTTGAAGCAATAGAGATCTCTGCGACCGACGCGTATGAAACCAAGAAGAAAGTCAGCGTGAAAGAGTCGGAGAAGCCCGCACGAGCCAACATCAGCGTCCGTCTTGGTCAGAAGAACGTCTCCTTCATGCCTAGAAAACCCAAAGGAAAAAATACAAAAAAATGACCAAACAAGCAATGACAAAGTCAACAAATATTTTTTTTTTTACTTGGAACAAAGACACACCCACAACAGCACCTATAAAAAGGACACCAATCGCTACCATGATCCTTTGCAAATTGAATACAACAGCCAGCTGAAAAGACCATCACACAGCAACCACAGACACACTCACAACTCACCCATCATACAACTTTCGAACCATTAGCACCTCACCAAAAGCACCCACACATACAGCTAGCGAAACCGACACTCACCCACCCTCACTTGCACCTTCACACACATATCACTCACCACCACCTCCCATCACCATGCCCCCAAAGAAGAATCCAAAGTTCACAGATAGTGAGTTAGAAGTGCTGGTAGACGAGATCATCAGAGTAGAGCCACATTTGTTTGGTACATTGGTCCAAAGGACCCCCGTGTCACAGAAAACAAAGATGTGGGCGAGGATTGTGGACAAGGTGAATGCACAAGCACCAACGTTGCGCACAAAGGACGATATCCAGAACAGGTGGTATGATGTGCACAGGAGGGTCAATAAACTCATCGAGAAATATCACGCCTTGGTGGCCCTCCTGCCAAACCAGTATCCTTCAGGTCCTGGGAGGAGAAGGTGCGGGACATCCTACCACCAGAGAGCATCCATGGTCTAGCTGGTCTAGCAGACATACCAGAGACTGGTGAGTACACAACCAACATACTCAATATTGTGTGGCAAGGGGACAGTGGAACCATGCACCGATAGCAAAGCCACAGTAACCAATAGATAATCATTCCAAGATGTGTATGCTAGTCAGACAAACACAATGCCTGCCATCTCATAGTGACTTGTAACTGTGTCATGACATGTACAAACCTACCAACAAATAGAGCAAGGCAGTGGCACAAAGCCAAATAAACACTGTCAGACAGTTTGCCACCACAAAACACTACCTCACAGTGCAGCTGACTGACAGGAAGGAATAGTGGGTATGCAGGTGAAGTGAGTGTATCCAAAAGCATGATGAGGTTTGTAGTCACAGATAATGCTCCCCCTCCAAATTGGCCCATCAAGACCTCTCTGAACCATGTCCACATCACAGGGAGTGGAAAATGACTGACAAGATGGCTGACACTGGTTCCTGCTGTGGGGAGCACAAGGTCCTTGTAGGGGTTGTGCGCAAATCAGAAGCAGGACACCACTGCCTGACAACCTGAAAGACAACTTGCACGCCCTCCAATGGAAGCACGTTTCATGGTGAGATGTCTGGCCGGGTGGGAAGGAGAACTGACAGCTCTGACCATACTTATCAGCATGTGGAGACACACACACCCCTCAACACAAACTCCACACAACTCACCGGGTAAAATGCATTAACTTACACTGTAGTGAAATATCACGCAAAGATTACCGCACTGGGTGCTGCTGTGTGAAGCACAGGGGCTCTCTTTGGACTTGTAGCCAGGACTTCACAGTCAGCCATCTTGCCATTGCTGTCACACTCCTTCACAATGAAGCAGAGTCAAAAGGAAGGAAGTATGGGCATGCTGGGAAGGGGGGTGTAGCCAAGAGCATGATAGGAGTTGCAGTCACAGACATTCCCCACCCACCCACATGGCCCAGCAAGCTCACACTGAACCATGCTCACCTCACAGGGAGTGGGAATGGCCTGACAAGATGTCTGACACTGGGCTCTGTTGTGGGGAGCACAAGGCCATGCTGGGAACTGGGCAACAACAAACACCAGGACTGCACTGACTGACATCCTGAAAGTTAACCTGCACCCACTGATGCTGGCCATACCCACATCTTCTATGCTAAAACACATTGCACACGTGGTACCAGTCACTCACAAAGATGATGCCCGGGCAAAATGTCTGACACATGGGCCTGATAAATGATGTGGCTGAAAATCACACATATGCACTGGCCAAACCAAACACGGTCGCACACACAGCCATTGCAACCATATGTTCAAACTCACTGTCTGGGGATGCAGTGTCCAGGGGTGCCCCCTGGCCTGGCTGTGGAGGTGTGTCTTGCAGATGACAAGTGTGGAGAGCCATATATAGTACATTGCACAAAACACACAGGAACTCACACATACATCATTGACAGGGGACATCTGACAGTGAATGGAATGGACACACCAATGTAGCCGACACCATAGCATGGTCTCATTCCCACTTGGTGCTGTTGTGAGCTGCATTCCACTCCTACATCGTGCTGCAACATATGCATCCTTCACACAACACACCACTCACTGACACAGACACTGTAGACACAAGGTCTAACCTGGACTGCATTGGAGGAGACATGCTACTCACAGCAGCCAAACTGCAACACACACACCAACGGCTCTCAGTGTCATGAGCATTGAAAAGTCAGAGTGCTACCTTGCCCAATCCATGTCACCATGGAGAACATTGACAAGTCAAATCACATATGCACGTACAAACCTCAGCACCAGACTCATTAACAATGGTGACATCATCACTTGTATGAAATGAGATGGGAACTAGGAACACTGTAAAAAAAACTCTTTCTCCAAAGAGATCACAGGCATAGTGGACTGTGACCATGTCGTACCAATACTCCAATGTGACACACAAAGACTAGCAAAATCTGCTACCACACATGCCCCAATCTTACAACATCTCCTCAGTGGAATTGCACGTATATCCTTGTTAAAGCTCAAATGTGTACAGGGATGACACACCTGTGTCAGCAACATGATGGCCCTTGAGTAGTAATGGCCATGTACAGACAAATCTACACATGAGCTGGGCATGCACACACTTTGACATGCACATTGAAATGTTTCATTTTGGCTGGGCAATGTGCCACAACAATATCAATCTCTGTCCGTGCCAACCTTGGACAAAGCAGTGTACAGGCATGCATCCTGACGTACAGTAGAAAATGTCATGTATGTGAACCATTGATGCCTGTAGAAACATAACTTACATTGTGTGTCTCTTCCAAACACAGGTGGTGCTGGGGACACAGCAGCAAATGAAGAGGAGTCCCTGTCCCAGACTCTGGTGTACCCTCAGCTCTCTGGTGTGGATCCGTCTCTGTCCTCTTCGGATAACGACCAACAACCTGGCACCTCCGGTGTGAGTCATCATGCAGCACTAGCAGTACCAAAATCTGCACCCCCTGTACCCACGCCTCCAGCATCTGGCAACAGACAGGGCACCCCCACCAACACGGACAGACCAAGGCCACAGAACACGAAAGCACAGGGACACAGGACCCCCAGGAAGCTACGGACAACACCACCAGCAACAACACCCAAGGGGGCCCAGTGTCACCTGTGCGTGCCGCCGCAGGTCCTGCCCATGTGGATAGGGGTGCTGGGAGAGGTGGTAGGCAGAGGGCACGCCTTGCAGAGCAGTCTGGACTGCATGATGACACCCAACAGGCACGCATCATAGATGCGTACCAGCATAGCACCGGAGGATTCGGCCAGGTAGTGGGGAACCTCAAGGACATTCAACAGGAGCAGGCTGCCCATCATGCCTACATGGAGGCAAAGTGGGATGCACTTACTGCGGTGCATCGGGACATACTCCAATGCCTCCGCCAGATAAGCACCAACATGTCCACACCTCCCTGTGTGGCCACAACATCTGTTGCCGCACCATCTGCCAGTGCCACAGGGAGAAAGGATGACTCTGGCGGAGAGTCCTCTGCACCGCAGACGCCTGTACCTGAGGACCCCCCCCCGAAGAAGAAGAGGGGCCGTCCGAAGAAGGACAAGTGAGACGCAGATGTCCCTGTACATCCCCCTATGACCTCTAAACCTGTTCTGGACAATGTTATTTGTGCGCAACCCGTTCACCTTGTCATATCTAGCACAACTCGCCTACATGACATGGAGGGCTCATGTTGGTCCAATGTAGCAGATGACTGTGGACTTTACTCTCGACCTTTCAGCTACCAACACTTCCAACTCTACTGTAAACGTTGGATTCAAAACCCAATGTACAGCACCCACCATCCTGTGCACTATCCTCACACATGTTTGTAAATAAACTCACCAGTACACTATACTTGCCTCTGATGTGATTCCAACTTGTCATGTGTCATGGAGATGTTGATCAGCTAAACGACACAGTGCATGCTAAATAATACAACAATGTGATCAACGTTATGTGAGTCATGGTGATGTGACACATGTGAAGGAGACACACCACTATGGCACCTCAACACATACTCACCATGTCCATGTAACTCATCCCACACAATGATGTTGACCTGAAATACATAGGTATGCACAGTCACCACACCTATCCATAGTCAGTGGTAACAATCCCACAGGTGAGGTAAACAAATGTCAGTCAGATGTGGGAAGACAGACAACGCACCTAACAAAGCGTAGCACAGGTTCATTACACATCATCAAGATGTTTATTCCATAATAGTTGCAAGGTAATTGTACGTTACAGTGGACACACGGTCACAAAGTGTCGGAGAATTGAAGTCCAGGGGTGTGTGGCACATCCCTTGATGGGAATTGACAACTTCCACACTGGTGTTGGATTCTGGGTGTTGGGGGTCAGTGTTGACCAAACAGCAGGCAAATTACCCTGGGAAGGACAGACACAAGACACAGTCTAAAGGCACAGCAGAACAGGAGAGAAATGCAATACACATGCACAAAACATGTCAAAATAAACCTACACAGAAACAAGTTAGCAGTTCAACACTATTGTGGAGTACAGACCACCTGAAAGAACACATCACTGCATGCATCCAGTCAAGTGGCACACAGACACACTCAAACAGCAACAGAGCAGCCCCAACACATTTCAGGCTAACTCAATACATTGACATAACAACCCTGTAAACTCACATTCAGGTGAAGAAGTTATTGATGAGCTGTGTGCGGACGTCACCATCATCATCATCATCATCACTGACTTCGTGGCCCAGGCCTGGATCCTCCACAGGTGGCGGAGGTAGGTTATCGTCATCCTGGATGAGAGGCAACTTCTTCCGCACTGCCATGTTGTGTAGCATGCAGCATACAAGGATAATTTTGCATACCTTTGCAGGGTCATATGGGAGGGCCCCTCCGGTCTTGTCCAGGCAGCGGAAGCGGATTTTCAGGAGACCAAATGTCCGCTCAATCACCCTCCTGCTCCGACCATGTGCCTCATTGTAGTGCATCACGGCTGGTGTCACAGGGTTCCTGAGGGGTGTCAGCAACCACGGCATGTTTGGGTATCCGGAGTCACCTACATACAAACAATTGAACAATTAGCTGAGTTTTGAAAGAGGGTGGAATACAAAATTGCCAAACACACACAATGGTAAACAGTCAGTACACACCGACAAGCCAGGCACGCTGTTCTGGCATCTGTGACATCAGTGTTGCAATGCGACTACTCCTCATGATGTAGGCATCGTGCGCAGAACCGTGGAAACGTGCACACACATGTGTGATACACATGTCTGCAAGACATACCACCAGAGCATTGATGGAGTGGAAATGTTTCCTGTTCCGGTATGCCTGCTCATGTCCCTGTGGTGGTATCAGGGCCACATGTGTACCATCAATAGATCTGATGACGTTCGGCATCCCCCCCAGTGCATAAAAAGCTTCCTTTATTTCAGTGAGTTGACCTGGGCTAGGAAACTTGATGTACAGGTCAAGGAAATGCAACATCTCCTCCAAGACATCGCGTAACACACGACTGAACATAGTCTGCGTCATACCACCAGCAGTAGCCACAGTGCACTGGAAGGTACCAGTTGCAAAGAAGTGCAGGGCTCGCATCACCTTCACCTCTGGAGTCAGTGCTGTAGGGTATGTCCGGCCAGGTAGCAGATGTGGCGCCAACTGCTCTGTCAACTCCTCAATCAGTGGCCTGGTGAAGCGGTACCATCGGATGCCGTCGCGTTCCTGAATGGGTCCAAGGTCTGGGAACGGTCTATGGACATCTGGTGCACTGCAGCACAGAGATGAACAAAGGAAGATTGTCGATTCATCCACCCATGTGGCTATGACCAAGCAAAATATCACAAGATACATCATGACAATACACAATGTACTGAGGTGTGTGCTATTGGGTATGGACACATATGTCACCTACATGCCCATCACCTCACAAGTCCACATGTCTACATAAGTCCCATGTAATGCAATGGCCAATCATTG
Organism: Triturus cristatus; assembly: GCF_964204655.1. Lineage (NCBI taxonomy): Eukaryota > Metazoa > Chordata > Amphibia > Caudata > Salamandridae > Triturus > Triturus cristatus. Next base: position 969,250,018 of record NC_140589.1, read on the forward strand.
GGCTGTGTCACAGTACCTATGTACTGCTGTCACGTTACAAACACACACCACAGCGACAAGTGAGGCCTGATGTCTCCCAGGCATCACAGATCTTTGACATGCAGATACCCAGGGTCCCTGTAATGAACATGGACACTGGCATTGCATGGCATATCATGTACACGCCACAAGACAACCGTGAGTCCCACAGGTAATGGCCACTGTTGTCTCTGCAGGCCCTACATGTACGTCTTGTAGACACACACACAACATCAATGTTGATGCACAAACCACATGGATGTGGAGACTGTCTCCCATTGGGCACATTTGATCAGCCACTTCTGAGACACAACATGCACACAGGCTTTGGGTGTACATCAGAATTGGGGCTATAGGTCTCACTGTGATGTACATACCATCACCCCCAGGACTCAGGCTGTATGTGACATGTCCTAAACATAGCCAACCTGAAACTGTGTCCATGACTAATGCCCATAACTGTACACTTGCACATCACAGAGTAATGTGCACAACACACAAAGGATTCTGTCCCCATGAATACGTGCACAGCCTGGGAGTGGCTGCACATAAGTGCCACACAACAAACCAAATGTTGCCCCCCCCAAATACACAAGGAATGCAGCCTTACATGCCATGGGACACAGTGTGGCACATGCTGTAGTGTGGTAGGTGTGCACCTGAGTCCCTGGCAAGTAATTGTGTGTGGAAGCCGTCAAAAAGTCACACCAATGTCAACCGATGTGGGTGACTTCTACAGAGATGCATTGCACAGTTCAGGATCAAGCCGTGAGTACGCTTAGACATTGACTTCAATGAGAACTGATGCGGGTGACTATCATGCGTACGCATTGCAAAGTCCAGGACCGAGCCGTGCGTACACTTAGAAATTGACTTCAATGAGAGCCGATGCGGGTGACCATCATGCGTACACATTGCACAGTCCAGGACCGAGCCGTGCGTACGCTTAGACATTGACTTCAATGAGAACCGATGCGGGTGACTATCATGTGTATGCATTGCACAGTCCAGGACCGAGCCGTGCGTACGCTTAGACATTGACTTCTATGAGAACCGATATGGGTCACTATCATGCATACGCATTGCATAGTCCAGGACCGAGCCGTGCGTACGCTTAGACATTGACTTCAATGAGGACCGATGAGGGTGACTATCATGCGTACGCATTGCACAGTTCAGGACCGAGCCGTACATACGCTTAGACATTGACTGCAATGAGGACCGATGCGGGTGACTATCATGCATACGCGTCGTACAGGCATTGACCGAGCCGTGCGTACGCTTAGCCATTGACTGCAATCAGAGCCGATGCGGGTGACTATCATGCATACGCGTCATGCAGGCATGGACCGAGCCGTGCGTACGCCTTGGCCATTGAATCGTATGGAGACGGGTGCATGTGTATTTTCAAACTACGCATTGTACAGTCAGTTGACCAAGCCATGCGCACCCATTGGCTCTGGACTGTCATGGAGACGGATGCGGATTCAAAACTTGTACGAGTCATGCGCTGGAAATTCAGTTGGACAATGTTGCAATTACTAGGGTTTTATGAAGGTGAAGATTTGAACGATGCGGAAGACGTGTACGAGTCGTACAATTCTATGGATTGGCCAGATTCATAGAATGCAACCGTGTTGGACCGATCACTTGGGACACATGGCACAGATCAGCACAGATATAAGGCTGGCTGGCCCCCAGGGAGCTCACTTGCCTCCACTACATGCTACTTGACCACATCTCTGATAGCACTGCTGCTGTCTCTGCTTCCTCTGGCTACTGTTATGGCATGTACTCTGGAGAGGGCACCAGCCTTCACTGAGGAGGAGAATCAGGCCCTGCTGGACGGGCTCCTTCCACAGTACAGCAAGCTGTATGGGAAACCAGGGGAGCAGGTGAGTGTACAGTCCACTGCCTTCCTAATTGTGCATGTTGTCTGACTAGCAGTACTAGCAGTGTGTACACCAGTGGCAAGCATACTCACTGAGTACTTTCATTCCCCAAAGTGTGTAGGTACATGTAATGAACAGGTGTTCTGCAGCTAAAGTGCATTTGTGCAAGCTTAAACCTCCCAGGCATTGTTAACATGTCAGACATGCAGGGCATTTGTCCATTTCCATGGGTGCACTACATGTGTAACTCATTTTCCTTTTTGATGACGACATGTATATCCAACTGTGTGCAGCACAAATATGGGGCATGTCTGTTAATGGACTTTTGACTTTGTAATCCTCACAGGTTGATGCCCACCAGAAGCAGGAGATATGGCTGACCATCGCCTGGGCAGTTCGATCGGTGGGGGTCTACAAGTGCCGGATCCGCAACTGCCAGAAGAGGTGGCAGGACCTTGGGGGCTGGACCCGGAGGATCGCAAGGGTCCAGCTGAAGCTGTCGCCTCCTCACAGGAGGGGCAGACACCGGGTCCTGACCCCCCACATGCTCAGGATTCTGGCGGTGGTCTTCCTGGACCTGGATGGGCAGCAGAAGGCCAGACAGCAGCAGGAGGGGGTAAGTCCATGCCTAATCTGTGTACTATGTCTGACATGCTATTTGCAGTCTTTTGGCCTGGTCACACTTCCACATTACGTCGGTCTTGTAGTCCAGGACTCATGTCCCTCAATTGTGTGATGCATCCTCCTCATCTGATCCATAGGTGTGGACCCTACAGTCTGTTGCTTGTGTCACAAGGGCACTGTGCCCCTGCAGTCAGCTATGCTTCAGCTTCCGGGCAGCATCTGTTACTGTGACTCTGTTGTGGGTTTCATCGGTGGGTCAATTGTTTGCACAATACCTGAGATCCGACATGTGATCTGTGTATGCCCTTGATACTTGATATGTGTTCCAATTGCTGGTTTGACTCGCCACATGTGCCTGGGGTATTGCAAACACACCCATGCAGCAGGGGACTCCAATTTGTGGGCCTCAGGAGTATGTATATCAAGTGTGTCACACTTGCTTAGCCACCTGACTACCGTCCAGGGCTATACACTGTTTCACGTAGACCTGGGCAGTCATGTCTACTCAGTAATCCCACTCCTGTGTATCAACTTAGAGGTTGTGCTTAGTGACATGTGCCTTCAGGTGTCTGCCTCTGTGTCATTGTGGTGTGGCTTCCTTTTCCGGACAACTGGGGTGTTCATGAGTTTGAGGGTCAGCAGGACATCTGAGATGTGACTATGAGAGACAAGACCTGTGTGACATATAGGTGTGTGATCACTTGACAGTGCACAATGGTGTATGCAACTGTGAACTTCAGGCAGCTGTGTTTCATGCACAGCAGACTGTGATGTGCTCATGTACAGGGAGTTGTGTTCGCAGAGACTCATATGTCTGTTTTGTATGATGTGGGGTCTTTTGGGTCCGGGATATGTTGTTTTCAGGGAATGGACAAGTGCACTTGTCAGCTGCAGAGTTTGCTTTACCCATGACCTGTGATTGTGACACAGTACATACTGTTGTTGTCTGGATGCCCTGCCCCTGTGACAGGAGACAGTGATGACTGACTTTCCAGGCATGCCAGGGCCATGGCATTTAACTTGCTATGAGTGATCCTGCATTGGGTTCAAATGTGCTCCATGCACCCCATTGTGGCATTGACTATCGGGACATGAGAACATCATAGTGTGTATTGCTGGTATGCATCACAAGCATGTGAAATGAGACTCTGGTCATCCCTTCATCCTGACACCTGTACTGAGTCAGTGGCAAGAGATGTGATGTGTGTATAGTGACATACTCCTACATGTTCACTTGCATGTCCAACAAATGTGTTGGTGGTGCATGTCTGCACATTGGGTATTAGCATCCAACATGCAACAGACATATGGGTGCAAGTCCAGGAGGGATATGAGTGCCATGGTTGATGGTGAGACTGACAATTGGCTTATTCTAAACAGTGTGAGCACTTTGAGCATTGTTCAGCTGATGATGCCAGGGCTAGCCCTGTGATGTGCTGTACTCACTGTGGTGTGTGCGGTCAGTGCAGGTGACTGATGTTGTTCTTTGTTTCCTAATTCTATCCTGATACATCCACGGCCACATGAGGGGACAGCTCCATGGACCAGGAGGAGCCACAGAGCCTGGCTGGGACAGAAGGCGAGGAGTCGGAGGGACCCAGTGGTACGGAGGGTGAGTGGAGCCACACCGAGGAGTCCTCAACACCATCCTCGGAGGATGACTCCCTTGTGCAGGCAGGTGTCAGCAGCCACCAAACCCCAGCTAGTGAGGCTGTCCCCGCCAACGCCACCACCACCACCATCACCACCCTCCCATCGGGTCCCATCCCAGAGGTCCGTGGAGGCTCCCGTGTTCTGGAGCATGTCTCCTTTGTGCCAGGCACCGCACCCCCTGCCCCTGTGTCCCTTGCTGCCCTTAGTGTGGAGGGTGTGGACTTCCTTCGACAGATCCATGTAGGGCAGACATCAATGCTGAGTGTCCTCCATGCGCACACCAGTCTGTTGACACAACTGGTGTCGTTCATGGAGGGCATTTCATCAGGCATATCTGCCCTACAGAGGACCAATCAGTCCGTGGCCTCCTCCCTGATGGCAGCAGTGTCCCTCCTCCAACAGTCCCACACCCCTCCTACCCCTGCCCCACCCACGATTCCTAGCACCCTACCTGTCCCAAGCACACACGCACCAGCACATTCACCCAAACCCACAGACATGGGCAGCACACAAACACCCAAACCAAGGGCTAGACGTGCACACAAGCAACCTCAGGGGACTGATACCACACTCACAGGGGATTGTTTGCAAACTCACACACAGTCATCAACAATCACTCTGCAGTCCTCCGATACCTCTCCCTCCCAGACCCCTTTCCTTGCCTCACCTGCAACCCCATCTCGCCAGAAGCTCTTCCTCTGTGACCTTGGCCTCTTCCCCACTGACCCAGCTGATCCAGCTTACAAGAGGAAGAGGAAGTCCCCACACACAGAGGGGAGTGCCCCTCACACCCAGATACCCTCCCCCAGGTGCAGTCATACTGAGGCCCCCACCTGCAAGTCCCCCCGGAGCCGGAAGAGCAAGATCCCACCCCGCAGCTCCACGACAAAGTCTCTGTCCTCCATCCCCAGGCCACCACTCCACAGGTTCCACCACCACACCCTGCCCCAGGTTACCCCACCCACAGATACACCATCCCCAAAATGCTCATGCCCTCACCCCTACCACTCGCTCTTCCACCCCCAGCACCCCCGGTCAGACAGTTTGTGCCACTGATGTGGGGACTGTGTCCCCCCCCCTCTGTCCTGCTGACCCCACCTGAACCCCATTCCGCTCCCATTGAGTTAGGCACTGTAGTGGAGTCCACAACCACTCCATCTGACTTGGGCACTGCAGTGGGGACCCAGTCCACTCCATCTGACCTGTCCACTGCAGTTGTGCCGGCACACACCCCATCTGACTTGTGCCCCACAGTTGTGACTGCACCCACTACTTCAGTCAGCTCCACTGCAGTTGCCAGTGACTCTCCTGCATCTACCACCCCTTCACTGCCTCCTTCTGCTGAGCCCTGATCATGTCCCTGCAGTGCCTGGCCTGCCCCCATGTATGCCCCTCCGAGGGGATGTCCCCTGTCCTTACCAGTGCAGGCAAGCAACGTGTGACAGTTCTTACTCAAATCACATTGTTGACATTTGGATATGGACTGGCCATTGGCCTTTGTTTTGAAAGGACTTTGCATTTAAAAATTGCTGAATAAAGCATTTTTCTTTATCCTTGTGAATTTGATTTAGCTGTACATTATGTTGATGATGTTTAGCATGACCTTGCAGTTGTAATGATGGATTTCCAATATTGAATATTGAGGTGTTGATGTGAGGTACTCTATGTGGTCCATGAGATATGTATCCTATTCTGGGCGGTATCCATGTAATCCTTTGCAGCTAACTGGGTGTGTCATGAATAACAATTTGTGAACATCTCTGTAAACATTTCATTTGCATGGTCACATCTGTGGCTTGCACACATGCACATATGATGTGCTTCCCATTGTCCAATTTGTCTATTTCCCTGACTGTGGGTGCATATCCACTTGACATGTAGGTGTGGGCATCATTGGTGTAGGAGCAACTGGGTCCTCTGTGCAACTTGCTGGACATATGTATTAAGTATGTGCAGATGACTTAAGGGACACTCCCGTACCCAGGCTGTTGTGACCAGAGCCTTCGTTGTGTGGTAACTGATGGCTGACTGACCAAGTGTTCTGACTGAGACCTGCTGGGACTATGTTTGGCACAGCTGAGCTTCCACAGGAGTTGAGTCCCCTCAAGTAAGTGTGTTGTTCTGTGACATTTCCTCGGCCCATGGTGTGTGTTGTGTGAGCATGTGTGTGTGTGTCCACATCCCTTTTCATACACAGGCAGTGTTCCCTTGATATGTTCCTGTTGTTGATGCTTGCTGAGTTGTACTGTGTTCATCCCACATCTGTGCCATGGGCTACCAGATATGTGGGTGCGTGACCCACTACTGTTAATTGGTGGTTCATCATTGGGATTTGTCAGTTCTGAGTGGTGATGATGTAGTCAGACGCAGATGGGACACAGTCAGGGGTCCCCAAGGCACTTTTATGTTCACAATATCATGTAGTTGTCCCTAGGTGGTACCTTTCAGTGATTGAGACATGTGTGTGTGTGTGTGACTGCTCCCACTCATCAGATTCAGGGCTGCAATGTTGGCAGGTGTCAGCATGTGGGCCTTGTGGTTCTCCTTGGCTTCTGCATTGTCCTGGGACTGTGGCAGGTATTCCAAAGGTTACCGGAGCTTTGACGTCATGGGCATGTACCGCATACTGTGCAGTATGTCTGTCATTCACCAGGGTTGTATACTGTCCTTGTGTGATGAGTCTGTGCACTTTAGTTCCTCCCAACATTACTGTATTTGTCATGGGTGCATGTGCAATGTCACCTGTCCATGTGAGCTTCACAGATGCACATTGGTGCAGTTCAGGGTGTGTGGTGTTGAGGGTGGACTGATATAAATGTTTGCATGGATGGGCCCCTAGCTCCCGTTTGTCCATGGATGACCGGCCATGCTGAAGGATTTGTGTTTGTGTAGGTGTGATGTACGTTTGTGGCACAGGACACATGTCTGGATTTCACACTTTGTACGACATCTACCTTTGTCATCACAGTGGACGTATCATGCATGCTTGTGTCACCCCAATGTCTGGTCCCTGGGGGTAGTACTGTTGTGTGTCAGTCTCTTGCTGTGCTAGTTGTTGTTCATTCCAGCTTGTGTCACATGTGTCTGTTTTGCTCCCTCTCATCTCACAATGCCTGATTGCCCACTAAGGGGGGCCCAATGATGGGTTACTTTTGTATGGCACTGTGTCCACACCTGTCTCACTGTGGTTCAGCCCCCCTTATGTGTTGTGTAGTTGCCTGGGGATACTGAGACACACACACACATGTTGTGTCATATGTGCAGTGTGAGGTTGCCTGTTTGTGTTTTTGCAACTGCACCAGTGCATTGGTATTGCTGTTGTGGGCCATTGTGATTTTCCCTGCTGTCCCTGTGAGTCATATCACATCATTCTGCACATTCATCCTGGTTGTTTGGTACCATTGCTGCCATTGAATGGGAGTTTGTGGCCTGACACCTACAGTCTACAGAGGATGTATTGATTTGTGTGTTTATTTTCAAGATGTCTGTATGCTTTGTGATGGTCACTTCTGCTTTTGTGTCATTGTACACTGTATACAATGTCAGCCCACATGGGTGGTGCTTGTCTGCACATGGCCGAGAGTATGTTTGTTTTTCACAGCCCTGTTAGCCTCGCCACATCTCTTTGGGTATGGGACACAACCACTACTTTGCCACAAAAGTGTTTCATGTGTTGGGACCAGGAATCATACATGCTGTTTGGCATTTGCAGCTTTGACCATGATGACACTTACCTTTTGGTCACTGTGATGAGGGGGGTTTTAGACCCCATCACCACAATGCTCAACATTTGCTGCAGTTTGGAACCCCACAATTAACTTTTGTTCTACACAGTGAGGGGGTGTTAGTTTTACATTGACACAGTGCTATAGTGATGCTTGCCTTGTGTAGGCCACACTCAGTTTTTGGTCACACATGTGATGGTAGTTACATTGTATGTTCGAAGTCATAATCACTGCTGTGGGCATTTGTCACAGACTACACACTGTTATCATGATGTTAGGGCGGATGAATTTTGCTGACATACCTAATGTTGGTGTATGATGGATGTGTGGCGCATCACCCATCCTATGGGTGGGGGTGGCAGGGGTGATGGGCAAAAGGTCCCCTATGTGTGGGGGTGGCAGTAGTGCTGGGCAACATAAGCCCTATGGGTGGGGGTGGCAGTAGTGATGGGCAACAGGTCCCCTATGGGTGGGGGTGGCAGGAGTGATGGGCAACAGGTCCCCTATGGGTGGGGGTGGCAGGAGTGCAGGGCAACAGGTCCCCTATGGGTGGGGGTGGCAGTGGTGATGGGCAACATAAGCCCTATGAGTGTGGGTGGCAGGAGTGATGAGCAACATAGTCCCTATGGGTGGGGGTGGCAGGAGTGATGGTCAACATAAGCCCTATGGGTGGGGGTGGCAGGAGTGATGGGCAACAGGTCCCCTATATGTGGGCGTGGCAGTGGTGATGGGCAACATAAGCCCTATGAGTGGGGGTGGCAGGAGTGCTGGGCAACATAAGCCTTTTGGGTGGGGGTGGCAGGAGTGATGGGCAACATAAGCCCTATGGGTGGGGGTGGCAGTAGTGATGGGCAACAGGTCCCCTATGGGTGGGGGTGGAAGTGGTGATGGGCAACATAAGGGGGTGGCAGTAGTGATGGGCAGCAGGTTCCCTATGGGTGGGGGTGGCAGGAGTGATGGGCAACATAAGCCCTATGGGTGGGGGTGGCAGTAGTGATGGGCAACAGGTCCCCTATGGGTGGGGGTGGCAGTGGTGATGGGCAACATAAGCCCTATGAGTGGGGGTGGCAGGAGTGATGGGCAACATAAGCCCTATGGGTGGGGGTGGCAGTAGTGATGGGCAGCAGGTACCCTATGGGAGAGGGTGGCAGTAGTGATGGGCAACATAAGCCCAATGAGTGGGGGTGGCAGGAGTGCTGGGCAACATAAGCCCTATGGGTGGGGGTGGCAGGAGTGATGGCAACATAAGCCCTATGAGTGGGGGTGGCAGTAGAGATGGGCAATAGGTCTCCTATGGGTGGGGGTGGCAGGAGTGATGGACAACATAAGCCCTATGAGTGGGGGTGACAGTAGTGATTGGCAACATAAGCCCTATGGGTGGGGGTGGCAGTAGTGATGGGCAACAGGTCTCCTATGGGTGGGGGTGGCAGTAGTGATGGACAACAGGCCCCCTATGGGTGGGTGTGGCAGGAGCGATGGGTAACATAAGCCCTATGAGTGGGGGTGGCAGTAGTGATGGGCATCAGGTCCCCTATGGGTGGGGGTGGCAGGAGTGATGGGCAACAGGTCCCCTATGGGTGGGGGTGGCAGTGCTGATTGGCAACATAAGCCCTATGAGTGGGGGTGGCAGTAGTTATGGCCAACAGGTCCCCTATGGGTGGGGGTGGCAGGAGTGATGGGCAACATAAGCCCTATAAGTGGTGGTGGTAGTGGTGCTGGCCATGCAACCCCTATGGTGGCCTGTTGCTAGTGGCCAGGATATGGATCCTCTGGGTGTGTGTGACATTTGGCGGGTACGTGTCGTTTGTTTGTGGGGTGGGTGTCTGACTTACCATCTGCGCCGTCCCTGTCTGTTCCTGATCCGGTCATAGATGTACAGCACTGGTTTGACCTGCGCGATGGGATTCATGATGTGTTCATCTCGTACACGCTGCTTGTTGCTCCGTCTCGTACCCATTGCAAGCTGGTCCGTCTCGTAGCCGTGGATTGTGTTCTGGTGCGAATCGTACCTGATATGCTTCTTTCCCGGATGCTGTGACGTGCTGTACGTGGCGACCCGTCTGGCACGTATGATTTGCGCATCGTATTTGTCCGGCCAGGAACTGCTGTGGATACTGCTTCCGAGCGACTCGGTTGGGCGTTCAGAGGTACGGCTCAGACGGAGAAAGAAGCTTGAATCACAGCCTATGTGTCGGTCGGATTTTTGTCAGTTATGCTCATCGTACTTCATCGCCCGGAAGGATTGGCTCCGGGTACGAGTCGGTCGCAAGGTAAGGCTACAAACAGCTTTGAGAGAGCTGTCCGACCCGGTTTGGAATCAACCCCTGAGTGTGCAAAAAAGGGTTATGTTAATTTGAAACTTACCCAAAATGTGTGGGTAAGAAACCTCACCTCACCTGGCAACTGCTCAGGACGTGAGGCACTGCTCTAGAAAAAACAAAAGTTGACAGAGAAGCAAACTCCGTATTAATTACGGGTTTATCTGTGGCATGATTACGATAAAAACAGACTCGTCTGTACTAAATTTCATGGTGTGTATTGATGAAAAAAGGCTTGTATACACATGGAGCTAAACATTACCTTATTGTCCATAGAGAGAGCGAGTCTCCTGACAATGGACATGCTAATTTCAAACTGTTAGTGTATATCAATATTATCATTCACATCATTTGATTAGATGTATAATTCAATGAGTGATACTGTAAATAAACCTCCATTCTAGAAGTGTGTCTATTGCATTGAACGGGAAGAGGTCACGAAAATACATTTTCGTGGGTATAAAGTTCAACTAACCGTTGGTAGATGTTTCTAATCAGACTCTTAGACAGATAGATGTTAAGCTGTTTTGATGTCTGAAGAATAGCGGCAAGTAAGCTTTCAATCTACGACATATTCATATAGTGAAAACGATAAGCAGTGTAACGCAAGGAGCAGATGCATGATCTCACAGGTAAAAAATGTCTTACTATCGCTAGTGTAAGGAGCTGAACACATGCTCATGTAAATCACAAAAAAATACTCAAGTCTTTATACTTGCGAAATCTAAAAATGCACGCATACCGTGTAGATGCCTCAGAGACCTCTAATTAACAGTTATATATTCGTTAGGCTATTTGAAAAGGAACTTTGGAACGGGACCACTGAATTTGGCATGTTCACGCTTCACATAGTCAAGGCATGGGGTGTATCACGTCAACAAAGAGGGCAAACAGTGGTTGTCAGTAATTAAACAAAAAGAGTTGAGAGAGAACATAAAGAATCTAAAGAAAACATGAATAGCTCACCTCTCCGTCGGTACCTCTGGCTTCACTGAGCCATAGTCGGAGGTAACAACCGTCACGGAGAAAGTGGTATTTGAGCTGCACTGATTCGCTCTTGGGGTCCACATGACTCAATGAGTGTGGCGCTCCTATTTAACGTGTGCTGTGGACAAAAACTCCTGATTGGCGTAATATTGGAGATAAGAACTGTAGGAAATATAGTCCTAGATAACGATCAGTTGGTAAAAATACCCGTTTCAGAACCTAGAGATTATGGGCCTCATGTAGGTCGCCAAATACCGGTCGGTAACGGCCGATTTTCGGTAATTATACCGTTACCGACCGGTATTTTGGCTTTTGGTATGTAGGGGGCTCATTTCTGTATTCGGTAATTTACCGAATCGGTAAAATTACCGAATCGGTAATTTTACCGATTCGGTAAATTCCGAATACAGAAATGAGATGTAGGGGGAGTGTGTGGGTGTTTTTAGGAGTCGGTATTTACCACCAACTAATAGTTGGTGGTAAATAATTAATGGATGTGTGTAAGCATTTTTAAGCGCTTAGCAGTGTGCAATGTGGCAGACATACATGCCCTTAGGGCATGTATGTGTGCCACATGTGCACACATGGCCGAATCAGGGGTGCAACAGGGTGTCAATGTGACACCCTGCCACCCTTGCATGTGTTCCCCCCATTACCGAATCGGTATTTACCGATTCGGTAATGAGGCATACCTTCCCATCAATGGGAAGGTATGCCTCATTACCGAATCGGTAAATACCGATTCGGTAATTACCGAATTTTAACGAATCGGTAAAAATTACCGACACTTTACCTACATACGAGTTACCACTTCTTAAATACCGATTCGGTAACGTTCGGTATTTAAGAAGTGGTAACTGGTATGCTACCTACATGAGGCCCTATATCTTATGGTCCGATCTGGCTTGCGCATACAAATGACGTATAGCGCAGCCATTAGTATATGCAGAAGGAAAACGACTTCGGCTCACAGAACACAGTCTTCGCGAGTTTGCGGCTCCTCTGAATCGGTCCGGTATGCTTATAAATTTTCTGTGGAGATGGTAAATTATTTAACTAACTAAAGCATAAGCCTTAAAAAAAAACGTAAAGAAGGGGGAGAATTGAAAAAATTTACAGTTCTGTGAGCATAATATTTAGAAACATTCATGTGCTGACAAAGAACCGAAATAAAGTTAGTTTATGCCCTATATTGTACGAGAAAAGGTGGGTGTGTATATCTGAATGCCTATACTGGTTGTTTAATTTAACAGCATACATGAAATCAAACCAATTTTTTATATTAGCACAGTCCAAGTTCTAATGATGGAACTGGCAGATATTGATACACAAATGCCCTTACTGCTAAAGGGTCATACATACAGCTTGGAAGCAAATCCACTCAGGAATATTATGAATTCTTACAAAGTGTGTGGATATGAGCATATTGAAGCCATACCCATTAATAATGCCAAAAACCTAAAGAAGGGTCCAGGGTATCTCATAATTGAGGCCCTTCTTGTCACTTTGTAGTTTGAAGACCCAACGTTGCTCTTTGACAAACAAAAATCTTGACAGATGTGATATATGTGGAGGGATATGTGGTTACTCCAACACAGTCCAGCGGACTTCATCCGCAGTGTGTTTTTGTGATAGAAAATGATTTGTAAGTTTGGTGGCCTGTTTGTTGCATCTTATAGTGCTTTTATGTTCTGAAATGCATAGATTGAACTTAAGGGTAGTCATTCCCACATACTGAAGTTGACAAGGACACGTAACAAGATAAATGAGTTTGTCGCTATTACAATTTGTGTGTTTTAGTTGGGACCAAGGTCCTGATGTTCCAATATAAATCGCAATTGTATGCTTGGTTTGTGGACAAGCCGAACACGACCCGCATGGAAAATGCCCTTGTACTGGAGGTAGATTCCACAAAGTCCCTAGAGTGGAAACGGTTGTATTATGTTTCTTGGGTCGTGTGTGCACCAAACTGTCTCTCAGGTTGGAGCTCCTCTTGAATGCAAAAAGTGGTGGAGGGATGTTCTCATTAGTAATGTTAAGGATCCTCCAATGTTTGCGTATTGTCTTCTGGATCCCATTGGACAGTGCACTGAAAGTGCTCACACATGTCAGTCTTGATGTAACAGACTTAGGTGTGCGAGGTTCTAAGAGTGCCTCCCGATTATTATTAGCAGCACGTTTCAAGGACTGGCAAATTCGTTTTCTAGGGTAATTCCGGTCCTTGAACTGTCGAGCTAGTAGTGCTGCGTGTTCAGTAAATTTTAATTTAACAGAACAATTTCATGTCACTCGGAGAAATTGACCATGTGGCAAGTTATCACGAAGTGACTTGGGATGTTGGCTACTATAGAGTAGCAGTGAATTTCATGCCATCGGTTTCTTGTACAATTTGCTTTGTAAGCCATTTTCACTGAGAAAGATCCGTAAGTCCAAAAACTGGCAAGCTATTTTTACTGGATTCAACCGTGAAACGGAGAAATGTATTTCTGGAATCCAGCCAAGTTTGGAATTCAAAGATGGTTTCAGCCTCACCTCTCCATACTACAAAAACATAATCTATATACCTTTTCAATGTGATGATTTGTTCATGAAAAGGATTGATGGTATTTAGTACTTGTTCTTCTTCAAACACATGGACATAGAGATTGGCCAGACTGGGTGCCAAGACACTCCCCATAGAAGTCCCTGATGTTTGAAGGTAGATAGTGTCTTAAAATTTGAAAAAATCTCTTTCATGGCCAGTCTGGCACAGTCCATGACAAACTGGACGGGTGTGATGGAGTTTAGATCTCGGTCGTCTAGCAGGAGTCTGATAACATCTAAAGTCTCGTCTTGCGGAATATAAGTATATAGTGAGTCCACATCAAACGAGACTAGGTAATCAGTGTTGACATCAAACTCAAGCCCAGGTATGATTCTCAGGACGTCCGTGGTGTCTTTAAGATAGGTGGGAATCTCACTCACCATTGGGCGTAAGAAGTGATGAATGAATCTGGATAAGGGTTCAAGAAGAGAACCGATGTCTGATATTATAGGGCATCCTGGTGGTCGCCTTTGTGTTTTATGTATGTCGGTAGTACATAAAAATACGGCATCACTGGATGCGCCGTGATCAAAAAGCTGGCTTCACTAGGCGTGATCCATCCCTCAAGCATTGCTTCTTCAACAAGGTTTGTCATTTCTAGGCTGATTCTTTGAGTCAGGTCAGATTCTAAAGGCTGGTAAGAGCGAGTGTCGCTGAGCTGAAGCAAGCATTCAGTGCGATATGCGGGGGTGTCCATCAGCATAATGGCACACCCTTGTTGGCTGGTTTGATAGTAATCAATCGATCTGTTGCTAGGGTACGTAAAGCTTTTCTTTCATTCATTGGTAGATTGTTGAAGAACCGGTTGGTGGAAAGACATAGAGCGTTAACGTCATTTATGACCGCTTTCTCAAACGTCAATACCTGAACCAGAACGAGATGGCTCGGGGATTGAATGTTGATCGGTTTCTCAATCCTGTGTTGGGAGGGTTGCTTGCTGTGTTTGTCACATCCTTATCTTTAAAAAAGAATTGTAGTCTAATCTTTCTGAAAAAGTGTGCAAGCTCACATTGAGTCTGAAAAGAGTCCCCTCCAATAGATGGTACAAATCCCAGTCTTCTATTGAGGGCATCACGTTCGTCTGATGTTAAGGCCTGATCACTTAGATTAACCACAAGACTCAGTCCTTGTTGATCCCTGGTTGGTTCCCTTTCGTTTTGCAGCGAGTGCTGGGCGGTGATGTTGGCGGGCTCCAGTGCACCTGAGTCTGTTCGTCTCCCCGCCTGCCTCTGGCACGTCCCCGGCCCTGCCCTAAAAAAGGCTGGTTATTTTGAAATTGGGGATATGGCTGAAATTGCATTGTCTGAGGGGAAAAAGGCATATTAGGGTACCCCCATGGTGCCAGGGGCCACCACTGTGTTGGCGGGGGGCCAAAATGTTGGCCTCTGTTTTGAAATCTGTTGTTCCGTCCACAGCCTCTGGATGATTGTCCTTGGTTTGTGGAGTCAGAGTCGCTAGACCACTCATATGAACCAGAGGATTAATAATTTGATCCATAACGCTTGCCCTTTCTATTGAATTCGGGAGGGGCATAATTTTCACCTATATATGGATACACCTTTACCATGGTGAAGCGTGCCAAATCCTTTTTGAACCTTTCGATTTTGGTTACCAATATAGAGTCCTTAAACTCTTTGTTATTTTTATTAGATTCTTCATTGAGTTTTTTGAAGAGGGTAACTGAAATAACAGATGTTATTTGTGCTTCCAAAGTTTGTATTTCAACAAGGATTGTATCGGCCACGAGTTTGGCCGTGCTGATTATCAGGACTAACCAGTCTCGCTTGCACAGCCATGCAATTAAGGACCAATCTTTGAGAAATTTCTTGTCTTTTAGAAAGAGTCTAGGAGTATTGGTGACTATTAAACCTGTCGGGGCACAGTTAGCTTTTAATTTTAAGCATAATAGCTGCATATACCAAGGTACGTGAGTGAGACTTTCTAAGTACCAGTAATGAAGCCCACTTGATTCAAGCCAGCCTGGCTGATGAGGGGTGATACCCCTAAACTGATCCCAGGATGCTTTTTTACTGTCCAGGGATGACATGGCTTGGCTGTTCAGGCTGGACAGTTCCCAGAAGGAACAGGGTCAAGACTGATTTGCATATGGCTGTATTCAAACTGGTGTGGTGTGATGAGCAAAAAAGACGAAGGATTAAACCCAGATCTGTGACTGGTGGTGAATCTTTGATTTGTTTAGCTTTTCGTACATCATTTGTTCTTTTTGTTTTTGTCAGCCTAAGTGGGAAAGGTAAGCCCTAACGTGGGACACGTCCCCACTGTGCCACTGGATTCAAGTTAGCCAGGTTGATGAGGGATAATACCCTGAAAACGGTCCCAGTATACTTGTTTTTGGTCCAGACAGGATCTGGCCTGGTAGTTCATGCTGGACTGTTACCATGAGTATCAGGGTCAAGACTGATTTGCTTATGACTAGGTTCAAACTGATGTGACGTGGTGAGCAAAAAAACAATGGATTAAATCCAGGTCTGTTACTGGGGGTGAATGTTTAATTTGTTCAGCATTCCATCCATCATTTGTTCTTTTTGCAACTTTCTATAAGTGGCGTTTTCACAATTGAAACAAAAAATCTGACTTCACCATAAGATAGGATTTTTTGCTGCAATTCCAAAGACAGCATACATCAGCTGGTTATCTTCTCTCATTTGGAAATTACAGCTTATTTTTTGTTAAAAGGTAACTCCAATGTTATCCTATGAGAAAGGTAGGCCTTGCAATAGTAAAAATCGAATTTAGGAGTTTTTCACTACCAGGATCTGTAAAGCTTAAAAGTACATATCCTACTTTTTAAATACATTGCACACTGCCCTCTGTGCTGTCCATGTCCTACCCTAGCGGTGAATTATATGTTTTAAAATGGAAGGCTTGGTCCTGGCAAAAGGTTTATTGGGCCAGTTTGAAATGGCTGTTTAAAACTGCACACACAGGCTGCAATAGCAGGCCCGAGACATGTTTAAAGTCCTACTTAAGTGGGTGGCACAACCGGTGCTGCACCACAATTGGAGCATTCACTTTACAGATCCTGGGCACAGGTAGTGCTACTTTTTCACTATTGACTTACAAGTAAATAAGTAAATTAAATAAGTCAAACAGGTATAAGGCAATTCAAGCATGTATTAGGAAGAGACCACAAGCACTTTAGCACTGACTAGCAGGGGTAAAATGCTCAGAATTCTAGAGCCAGCAAAAATAAAGTTAGCAAAACAAGAGGTCTGATGCTAAAAGTTAGAGGGGAAACCACATCAAGGATACCAGGTCTCACATATGTCCCCCCAGTTGACAGTCAGGAGAACCACCAACCCCTTGGGAGTTCTCTTCACTAAGGCAGAAAAACCTGGAGTGGTCTGTTCCAGGACAGTGTTCCACCATAAAGTACATTTCCTGCAGGCAGATGGACCACCTAAATAGTTTGGTATTATCATCCCTCATCTGCATTAGCCATCTGAGGGGTTTGTGGTCTGACTGAACCCAGAAGTGAGCAGCAAACAGTTATGGTGTCAGTTTCTTCAATGCCCAGACTACTGAAAAGGCTTCCCTTTCTATAGCACTCCAACTCTGTTCCCGGGGAAGTAACCTCCTACTGAGCAAGGCTATAGGTTTATTCAGTCTCTCTTTGTTCAGCTGTGAGAGCAGGGCTCCTATGCCATACTCCACGGCCTCTGTCTGGACAAAGAATTGTTTGGAGAAGTCAGGGACCTGGACCACAGGTGCAGTGCACATGGCCTCCCTCATAATGTCAAAAGCAGTATGGCACTCCTCTGTCCAGAATGCCTCTATGGGCGGTTTCTTAGAAGTTAGCTCTGTCAAGGGTGCAATACCAGTGCCATACCCCTTGATGAATCTCCTGTAATGACCAGTAAGGCCTAAGAAGGCTCTCACCTCTGTCTGGGTCCTGGGGAGGTTGCCAAGCCAGAATGGTGTGTATTTTGGCTTGGAGGGCAGGCACCTTACCTTCTCACACTTGATGAGCCATGTAGACCACTGAACCCTGCCCTCTCTGGCACTTAATGGCTTTGATAGTCTGGTCTGCCCTATGCAAAGCCTGAAATACTTCCCTGAGGTGGCACAGAGGGTCCTCCCAGCTGGATCTGAAGTCTGCAATGTCATCTAAATAGCACTGAAGTTCTCCAACCCATCCTGGACCTGGTTGACCAACCTCTGGAAGATGGCAGGGGTGCTCTTCACCCCGAAGGGCATTACCCATAACTGGAAGTGCCCTTCTGGGATAGAGAAAGCAGCCTCTCTTTAGCCCACTCAGTCAAGGCAATCTGCCAGAACTCAGATGTCAAATCAAACATGCTGAGGAACTTGGTAGCTCCCAACTAATCTATGAGCTCATCAGCTCAGGGAATGAGGTGTGCATCATTCTTGGGGACTGCATTGAGCTCCAAATATTCCACATACTAACTAAGTTCCAAGTTGTACCTGGAGGAGCAGCCTTGATGACCAACACCACTGGCCTGCCCCAAGGGCTGCTTGAGGGCTCAATAATACTTAACTCTAGCAATTTGGAGACCTCCAGACCTAATGTTGGCTCTCACCATATCAGACCGCCTGTCGATTTTACTCTTCACAGGCATGCTGTCCCTGGTATCAGTATCTTGGGTATACCATATAGTGAGTCCTGGCATGAGAGAGAATAGTAACTTTGAGCCAAACTGCCCAAACAACTGGTGGCAGTCTCTCTGCTGTTCTAGGGCCAGAACAGGGGAGAGGCTGGTACCCTTCACTCATCAATACTGCTCCTTGGAAGAAAGGTCAGAGAGAGGTTCACTCTCCTCCTCCACCCTATCATCCATGACCAGGAGCATGGTTACCTCGGACCTCTCGTATGGGGCTTGAGGCGATTGACGTGCAAAACGCTTAAAGGGCTCTGGAGAGTCTTGAGGTCCACCAGGTAGGTCACCTCACTGTTGTGCTCTTTCCACACTTTTTGGCCAGGCTGAAACTCGACTAGAGTGGCCTTCTGACCATACCACCATTTCATGACCATTTCATGACCTATTGACTAGCTTCAAGATTTTCTTAACTTTCTTCCAGAAGAACTTAATCTGGGTATGGAGTACCATCAGTGCCCTGGCCACTGCGAGCACAGTCAATGATCTCAGAGGTATAGTTTCTGTTTACTAAGTGGCATGGTCCACCAAAACCAGAATGAACCTGTTGCCAAGAGCTGTCTTGGGGTCCAGAGGCCCAACAATGTTGATGGCCACTTGTTCAAAGGTCGTGCCAATGACAGGGAATGGTTGCAGGGAAGACTTGTGCTTCCCTCCTGACTTAACAATGAGCTGGAAGGTAGAGCATAACCTGCAGAGCGTATCTAAGGCTGTTGTCTTCCAGGGCCAGTAAATGTAGGTGACAAGCCTTTCAAAGGCTTTATCCTGCCCTAGATAACCTACCTGGGGTAATCATGAGCCAGCTCGAGTAGGAAGGCCCTATAGCACTGGAGGACCACCAACACATGGGTTGCGCCAGGCTCAGGAAAATTAGGCTTGCTATAAAGGAGGTTATCCTCCCAATATATCAGATGATCACCAGAGGTGTCGCCAGCTGCCTGTGCCTTGGCCTGTTGTCATAGGCTCTCAAGAGTAGGGTGCACTATCTGCCCACTCAGGTAGGTTCCCCAGGGTGGCAATGTCCTCCCTGTTGGCTCAGGGGTGTTACTGCCAGGTTCAGCCTTCTCCCAGGCCGTGGGAGTTTCATGAGCAGGTCTTCCATTGCCGTTGCACTTCCTGTTTTTTCAGGATTCAGGTATTCCTGACTATTTTCTTCGGCCGTCATGGACTGTGTGGTCAGCAACACCCCCTCAAGTAACCCTAACATCTCTAAGTGCAACTTAAGTTAAGCTCCACCTCCTTCCAAATGCTGTACTCCAGGTCATTGCTAAACAGACACTCCACAGGCATGGATAGACTAACAGCTACCCTCAAAGAACCTTTGGACACATGGGTAACCTCTAAGCTATCCCCCACATTATCTTGAGCAATCTCCTCTCCAAGTGCTACACTAACCATCCCTGTGTCTGTCCACCAGTGTGGGGCTGGGCCCGCTTGGGATACTTGGCATTCCCCCTTGTGATGTCCAACCTGTGGACTTTCATAGCACTTAGGGGGTGCCTTTCCTGAGAACCTACAATCAGGGAACCATTTCTTCTTCTGTTCAGGTGGGGATTTGTGAGTTTTGTTTCTCAGAGCTAGTTGGGAGACTTTTTTGAGAATGTTCTGTTTTTATATTTGTCTCCTCCCTCCTTCTTCTGCCCACCTTTGTGGTGATACCTCTAGATACCTTCTTATGGACTCTAGTGCCGAGCCAGTAGTCTGCCTCAGCAAGTTCTCTAGGGTCAGTAAGTTTGCTATCCACAAGGCGTTGGTGCAAATCTGCAAAACAAAGATTGAACGTATGGTCTCTCGCAATCAAATTTTACAGCCTCTGGTAATCCTTCAATTCACTGCCATTCACACAACCGTCTCATCCAGGGCCTTTCAAAATGAATCCACACAATCCATCCAGGACAGCTGGCCCAACTTATGGGTGTCCCTAAACTTCTGTCTGTACTCCTCACGGTTGAGGTCATACTTTCTGACAAGGGTGTCCTTCAGGGGGGAATACCTCATCCTGTCTGCCTTATCTAGGGACAGTAAGGCATTCCTTTTCTCACTAGGGATGTGCTTCCTGAGGCTCGCCCCTCAATCCTCCTTCTCATGAGAAAACCCATGTAAAAACTGCCACGCAGCACCCCTACAGCCGACATCAATCCCCCCGAGTTCCTTAACCCCTTAACTGCTGGGCCTCCCCCCCCCCGCCCCCCCCCCCCCAGTGCTGAGCCCTTTTCTGGCTATTTGGGGTAGTTTGCGATTAGGCCTCTGTAACTTTTTTACCACATAAGGTATCCACGCCAAATTTGCGTCCTTTTTTTTCCCAACATCATGGGGATTCTAAAGGTACCCAGGGTTTGTGGATTCTCCTGGAGGGGACCTAGAAATTAGCCAAAATACAGGTAAATTTTGTTTTTTGGGGTAAAAATGGGAAAAAAGGGCTACAGATGAAAGCGACTGTTTCTTTCCCTGCAAATGGTATCAAGAAAGGGGTTGTGGTGCTGAAATCACCATCTTCCCAGATTTCAGAGACAAGCAGACGTTTGGCAGAATACCACATTTTTTTACACAGTTTTGGCATTTTTCTGGGATGTAGCCCATTTTTGCTATTTTTTGTGTTTTCAAACTCTTTCCAGTTAATGTTAGAAATGGGTATGAAAGCAATAATGGATCCTGGAAAGCTATACATTTTAGAAAAGTAAACAAATTCTGAATTCATCAAGGGGTCATTTGTGTAGATCCTTCAAGGTTTCTTCATAAAAACTAACCATTGAATATAGGAAAGTTTTTTAATTAGTTGAAAAAACAAGACATTTATGTCAACGTTTTAACCTGTAACTTCTTCTAATTATGACAGCTGCTTGAAAGCAAAATACCGGTACATACGCTGGACCGTTCTGATTGTGGGGATATATAGGATTTGTAGGTTCACCAAGAACCCGACGAACCCAGAGCCAATAACTGAGCAGCGTCTTGCAATGTTTTTTTATTATGTACCGGATACATAGCAATTATTTGGTTAAAAATAGACATGGAAACATCTGTATGAAAGACACCTATGTATTTCTGAAATTGGAAGAAAATATAGAGTTTAGAAACAGTAGATATTTGCACATTTCCAAAATTGTGAGTACCCATACTACCATGAGAATTATAGGTCATATTTCAAAAAGACTTCTTTTTTATACATTGTCTTTCATTTGGAAGGCAGACATGCATCAAAAGCCAATAGATAATAACAGTTGCTCTACGGTCTCCCGATAAAAATGGTACCTCACTTGTGTGGTTAGGCCTAATGCCCTCGACAGGAAACGGCTCAAAACACAACATGGACACACTTTATTTTTACAGTGAAAACGGACCCATTTTTTGTAAAGTGCTTAGCTTTAGATTTTGAACCCTTACTCTGCCGGCACCTAGGGAAACCTATCAAACCTATACATTTTTGAAAACTAGACACACAGGGGAATCCAGTATGGGGTGACTTGGCTGGCTCTCATCAGATTCTGTTCCCCAGAATCCCTTGCAAACGCAAAAAATAAAAAAAAACATTTTTCTCACATTTCTGTGGAGGAAAGTTCTGGAATCTGCGTGGATCCACAAAATTCCACCCACCCCGCGTCCCCCAAAGTCTTCCTAAAAAAATGGTCCCTCACTTGTGTGGGAGGCCCAAGTACCTACAACAGGAACGGCCCAAAACGCAACGTGAACACACCATATTTTCGCAGTGAAAACGGACCCTTTTTTTGCAAGGTGCCTAGCTGTAGATTTTGAACCCTAGCTCTGCTGGCACCCAGGGAAACCTAGCAAACCTATACATTTTTGAAAATTAGACACACAGGGAAATCCAGGATGGGGTGACTTGGCTGACTCTCACCAGGTTCTGTTACCCAGAATCACTTGCAAACCTAAAAAATTGTCAAAAAAACACATTCTCCCTACATTTCTGTGGTGGAAAGTTCTGGAATCTGCTTGGATCCACAAAATTCCACCCACCCTGCGTTCTCCAAAGTCTTCCAAGAAAAATGGTACCTCACTTGTGTGGAAGGCCCAAGTAACCGTGACAGGAAACAGCCCAAAACGCTGGACACACCACATTTTTATAGTGAAAACGGACCCTTTTTTTGCAAAGTGCCTAGCTCTAGATTTTGAACCTTAGCTCTGCCGGCACCTAGGGAAACGTAGCAAGCCTATACATTTTTTTAAACTAGACACCTAGGGGAATCCAGGATGGGGTGACTTGGCTGGCTCTCACCAGGTTCTGTTACCCAGAATCCCTTGCAAACCTAAAAAATTGTCAAAAAAACACATTTTCCTCACATTTCTGTAGTGGAAAGTTCTGGAATCTGCATGGATACACAAAAATCCACCCAGCCCGCATTCCCCAAAGTCTTCCAAAAACAATGGTACCTCACTTGTGTGGGAGGCCTAATTACCGGTGACAGGAAACGGCCCAAATCGCAATGTTAACACACCACATTTTTACAGTGTTGTCTCCTCAATACGTTTTGGACCCTTGCCTGTCGCAGGTACTTGGGCCTCCCACACGAGTGAGGCACCATTTTTATCGGGAGACCTGGGAAAAAGCTGGGTGGTAGGACGTTGGTGTCAGCCCAGTGATGCCACAACTTTCCCACACAAAAATGTGAGGAAAAGTGATTTTTTCATCTAAATTTGAGGTTTGCAAAGGATTCTAGGTAAGAAAACTTTGGGGGTTCCACACAAGCCATACCTCCCAGGAACCCCCGGGGGTCTAGTTTTTAGAAAGTGTGGTTTTGGTAGGTTTCCCTAGCTGGCCGCCGAGCACAGGACCAAAAAACCCAGGTGACCCCCTAGTAAAACCATGTTGTTTTGTGAAAGGCAATTTTGATTTTGGGCCCTGCCTGTCCCGGGTACTTGGGCCTCCCACACGAGTGAGGCACCATTTTTATTGGGAGACCTGGGGGAACGCTGGGTGGTAGGAAATTTGTGTCAACCCGGTGATGACACAACTTTTCCACACAAAAATGTGGGGGAAAAGTGATTACATTTTTTGGTTTGCAGGGGATTCTGGGTAAGAAAACGTTGGGGGGGGTCCACACAGGCCATACCTTCCAGGAGCCCCCCGGTTGTCTAGTTTTCAGAAATGTGTGGGTTTGGTAGGTTTCCCTAGCTGGCCGCCGAGCACTGGGCTAAAAACCCAGGTGACCCCCCTTGCAAAACCAGGTTGTTTTGTGATAAGCAATTTTGATGTCTCCTCAATACGATTTGTGCCCTTGCCTGTTGCGGGTACTTGGGGCCTCCCACACGAGTGAGGCACCATTTTTATCGGGAGACCTGGGGGAACGCTGAGTGGTAGGAAATTCGTGTCAGCCCAGTGATCCCACAACTTTCCCACACAAAAATGAGTGGAAAAAGATTTTATTGCAACTAAATATGAGGTTAGCAGGGCATGGTGAGTAAAAAAAAACAGTGAGAGCCACACAAGTAATTCACCCTTGGACTTACCCCTTTGTCTACTACTCAAAAATGTGAAGGTTTGTCTAGGTGATGACTGAGCTAGGGCAGAAAAATCCCCTGCTACCCATATTGACAAAAAAAACGTACAAAAGGCCATTAAACCGCCACAAATATAAATATAACACTAATTTGTTATCCACCACTTACACTGGTTGGTTTTAGCACCTCCAGAAACGCTGGCTTCAAAGCACAAATACTTATCAAAGTATATAAATATTGAAGCCAAGCCTTCTGAAGGGGAGCCATAAAGCCACTTCACGGCACCAACCACTTTCTTTATGGTCCATTCACATGCCATTCACACACCACACACAAGACTTCTATACCGCCAGCCACGGGCCCAAGCAACCAGATCACTTGCACTCACACAAACATACCGCCACCATTTATAAACAAGTCCTGTGCACACGTTTAAGATAAATAAGACATTCACAGTATAGCAAAAGTAGTTCAACACTTGTAGTTCTGTGAATGTTGTTTTAATGCAAGTTGAGTTCATCAATGCAAAAAGCACCAGCCGACACGTGTTTCGTCAACAGGTAGATACCTGTGACTCTTCAGGGCTGGGAACAATACAATAACAATAATCAAACATGCGAAAAGGAAAAGGTGACATAAAATCAATAAGAACGGTGAGGCGAAAAAAAAATCACATGCAAATAGTTAGTGGCGAAAAAACATCATACGCATAATTATTGTTGGTGGAGATCCTAACGGAAGAAACATTAAAGGAGAAAAGAAAAAGGAGTTTTTAAAAGGATGGGGTATATGGTTCACAGAGAAAGAAAAGGCAATGAGCCAGGAGCTGTGACATACAGTGACATAGCACTAAAGTGAAGGCCGCAGAAACCCACTCAAAAGCTAAGGTGGGTGTGTAACAAATGTCAATCTAAGCTGGTAGTTGTACCGCAATGTATAGAAATATAAAATAACAGTAAATGGTCAAAATCTGGTCAAAAGTTGAGAAAATGAATATAAATCAATCCTTCGAAGCAATGTTTTTAGAAAAAATTAAGTAAATGGATAGAAAAGCCAAAATTGTCCATGTTTACGTATTAGTAAAACAATGGTAAAATGATTAAACATAGCGCAGTTTTGCGCATAACGTGTCCTCCGAGGAGAGCGGTGAACCATATGATTAGGGAGTAAAAATTAAACAGCACTAAAACATTGTTGTAATACATTATGTTAATGAAACATAGAAAGGCTGATTTAAAACATAACACAGGCCAAAAGTGGGCCACGGGAGGGGTGAAAGGAAAAAGTGTAACCAGAGCATGCAAGTAAAAGAGAGCGGCTAAAATGCTGGACGAGTAAGTGTAATATTACCTGATGAAAGCGATTTAGGGTTGGAAATCTAAAACGCATGAAGAGAAAGATGGGGGGGGTGCCGGGAGAGTAACGGAAAGACACTCGTTATAGTGGTATAGTCCCGCAGTGACTATAAAAAACTCAGCGAGAGTACCGCCATCATGCAAGAGCCCGTCACATTCATATGCCACAGACATAATGAGTTTGACTATATTTTACCACCTGTCAAGTCTCCACCTCCTTCTTCCTTGAACGTTACCGAACACATGCCCAAAGAACCTATACTAATGGCTTCCATGACAGCCACATGAGGCTCAGGAAGACATGTCTTTCATGCATCTTTAGTGCACTCACTATGCTAAATCCAACTCCTTCCAATTTGTGGATGCAAGTTGGGGGGTGTCCGAGTATCCTTTTAGGTGATATCTCAAACTGAGCGAGCATATCTACCTTTGAAACTAAGGCAAACATGCTGGAACTTTTCAAAAGATAACATCATAAACTATGAAGAACGGATGAATGTGAAACACAGGTAGTCCATGACAATGTAGCATATGTCCAATCCACCGTTATGTGCAGTGACTGTAATGCACTCATCATACAGCAAACTGACCATCTACTAAGTTCTAATGGAGGATGAACATGGCAAGCAGCATTGACCCATAAGTACTATAGTAAACTCAGTGTGAGTGTGGTAGCAATGGATTTGAATCCATGGGTGAAGATGAAGTCATGAAGTGTATCTATACTACCTTTACTATCTGCCTTCTACCTTTGCAGTATTCCTCAGAAAGTGCACCTACCATAAGCTTTTCTAACTTGTTGGCATGTCTGTCCTCAACAGAGTCCTAACTAATCCTATCTAATTGTCAAGAGACCCTATACTAATGCCTTCCATCTCTAGCTTCTTGAAGCATGAGAAAACATTACTGTCACATGCTGTCAATGCTCTCACTTTGCTAAATCCAACTCCTTCCAGTTTGTGGATGCAAGTTGGGGGGTGCACGAGTATGCCGCAAAGCCATTCCTTGAGCTGAGCAAGCATATCTACCTTTGAAACGAAGGAAAACATGCTGGAAATGTTCAAAAGCTTTCTAAAGCGAACACCATAAACTATGAAGAACGGTTGAATGTGAAACACAGGTACTCAGTGACAACGTGGCGTATGTTCTGTCCACCAGTATGTGCAGGGTGGGGACTATAATGCACTTGTCAATTGGCGAATATCACAACCACCGCTTTCTCAAAGCAGACAAAGTTGTTGAGAAGTCCAGGGTTTCCTGAAGTAGAGGAAGAAATATTCTGCAGCTGCTTGCGTAGTGAAGGAGTGGCCCACAGACAGTAGGAATCCATTCAAACCAATTTAAAGATCTACCTATTGGCAGCTCCACCTCAGTCAATTTCCCAGTATTTTGCTTTAGTTTGATATAACATAAAGCAAGTAGAAAAACAGAAGTCAGGCTTACTTGGGCACTGGGGACAGTAAACACGAGTCTCCCTGCATCAAGCACACTTTACAATGACGACATGGTCGCTCCTTTTTCGGTGTTACAGGAATTTTATCAGCAAAGTGTCGCTCCTGCAGCCTTGCCACATCCTCCAGAACACATGAAGTGGAGGCTGCTGCTTCTGTAGCAGTGAGACTTTCAATCTCAGACAACTAAAAGTGACGAAAAGACATGAGTCTTTCTGTGGTGGTCTCACGATAAACAACATATGCATTGTATCGGTTCACGGCCTGGCTGCATCATTGGTCCTTGGCGGATGCTTGGCGGGCTCGGAACCCCACCACTAAGCTATACTCCTTTCACTCCCGTCCGCACAACCTTAGAGTGCGCCTGGACTGTTTCCTCTGTGCCCCCGCCGTCCTTCCCACCATTCTGGACGCTGACTACCTGGGTAGAACTATATCGGACCATGATGCCCACACGATCAAGCTGCAGTGGCGCCCGCCACATCCCCCCGTCCCCACGTGGCGCTTACCTCGGGACAGCCTTGAAGACCCGGTCTTCCGCCAAACCTTGGTGGACCACATCGGTCATTATTTCAGGGAGAACGCCGGCACAGCTAGTACCCGAGTGTCGGAGTGGGATGCCTTTAAGGTCGTGATGCGTGGCAATTGCATCCGACATATTACGGGGGTCCGGCGGGTTCTTGAGGGAGACATTCTGCGGACGGAGGAGGCACTGGCCGCACTCACTAAGGAGACGGATCCTGCCAAGGCCACGCCGGCCGCGCAGGCTAGCGCCGAGACTGCATACGCCGTGGCGTTGGCAAGCATGCGCCGGTTTAATTTCGTGGCTTACGCTGCTAGGGCCCACACAGAGGGCGACCGGGC
The DNA here is from genome assembly GCF_964204655.1 of Triturus cristatus. Lineage (NCBI taxonomy): Eukaryota > Metazoa > Chordata > Amphibia > Caudata > Salamandridae > Triturus > Triturus cristatus. The sequence goes on from NC_140589.1 coordinate 969,277,583, forward strand.
GGGTGCCCTGTTGGCGTGGCTCATAAGGCAGGACTCGAGCCTTCCGACCATCACGGCCATCCGTGACGTCCGGGGTACCCTGGTGTATTCGCAGGGGCAGATACTTAAGGCCTTCCAAGAGCATTACATGCGCTTATATACAAGCCCCCATCCCGTGGCGTCGGCTGCGGCCCCGGTGGACTTCCTGGACCGTATTCAACTCCCCCGCATTGATCGTGATACGCGCCAGGACCTCGATCGCCCTCTCAAGGCGGCCGAACTTCGGCACGCCATGAAGGCATTAGCCACCCATAAGGCCCCCGGCCTCGATGGCTTCCCCCTTGACTTTTACCAGACATTCGCGACCCAGTTGGTCCCTCAACTTGAGTTGCAGTTCCGAGCGGCTGTAGACACGGGAGTCCTGTGTGCGCTACATGCGCGAGTCCGTCATAGTATCCCTCCTTAAGCCAGATAGGGACCTGCATCAGCTAGGCTCCTACCGACCTATAACTCTGTTGTCGGCGGATTACAAAATCTATGGGAAGGCCCTGGCGGATAGGTATGCCACGGTCCTCCCACGGCTGGTTCACCCGGATCAGAGCGGATTCGTGCCCGGTAGGCACACCTCTTCTAACATCCGGCGGTTGTTCCACGTGCAGGACCAGGTGCGGGAGCGGTTCCCTCGGGCAGCGTGTCTGGTGCTTGACCTTGAAAAGGCGTTTGACACACTTTCCTGGGCCTACCTGTTTCAGGTCCTACTGCGCATGGGCGTTGGACCCAAACTGTTAGCCTACACCCGGCTCAGCTACTCCTCGCCCAGCTCCAGAGTGCGCATAGGCCCTCTCATTTCGGACTCCTTTCCGATCCGGCGCGGGACCAGACAGGGGTGTCCCCTCTCCCCCCTACTCTTCGCCTTGGCGATGGAGCCGCTGGCGATCATGTTGCACGGGGAGAGTGGGGAATGGGGCATTCCGATAGGCGATTCTACCCATGCAGTATCGATGTACGCCGATGACGTACTCATATACGTCCGGGACATCACGATCGATTTGACCCCGATATCGCGCATCCTGCATGACTTTGCAGAGGTGACGGGCCTCAGGGTGAACTGGGCCAAGTCCACTGTCTACCCCTTGACACAAGTTGTGCCCCAGGGTCCGATACGAATAGGAGACGTTGAAGTCTCGTGGAGTCCCCAGGCGGTCCGCTACCTCGGCATTAAGCTGTACCATATGCCGCAAGCTATCTATGAGGGGAATTACCGCGCGCTGATGGGCACCATCCGATCCCAGGTCCATTTCTGGAAGGGCCTCCACTTGGCCGTGCCGGGAAGGATAGCCGTTGCAAAGATGATCCTGGTCCCGCGCCTGCTGTACCTCTTCTCCAATCTTCCAGTGGTTCCTCCGCGATCCCTGTTCCGGGAGTTGGATACTCTGCTCGGGACCCTTATTTGGGGCAGCAGCCGCGGGCCGCTGGCGGATAGCCCTGGCGAAACTGCAACTGCCCCTGGATCAGGGCGGGTTGGCGGCTCCCTCATTCGAGGCGTATTTCCTTGCCGCCCAATTGCAGTGCATGTCGCGTTGGATGGCGGGTCCAGCGCAGGAGGAGTTGATCACGGAGGCGGGGCGGATCCCGGTCCCGGCCGTCCACCGCATGCTGCTGCCGGGTGCAGCACCGCCGGTATCCCGGCCCCTTCAGGTTATGACGGCGTGCGCCTGCCTGGCACGAGTTCATCGCCTTAGCCAGGGCACCCCCCTGTACTCTCCACTGCTGCCGTTGGTGGGGCTCCCTAGGGGCCGGACATATTACACAGAGCAAATGATGCGGGCGTGGACGGATCATGAGATAACGGAGGTGGGAATTCTGTTCTCCGGTGAAAGTTTGCAGTCCTTCGAGGCGCTGGCGGGGGACTTCGAGCTACCCGGGGGACAATTCCTCCGGCACCGGCAGCTTCTCACGGACTGCCACAGGCAGTGGAGAAGGATGGAGGCGGAGCCTCCCACACACCGGTCATTCATGCGATACTGCAGATGGGTCCCGGTCGCCATCTCGTCACGTGGATATACAAAATGGTGTGAACCCTGCGGAGTCCTACGTCAGTGACCCTCCGGGACCACTGGGAGGACGACTTCCAGCGGCCTCTACATGACAGGGAGTGGGCTAGGGCCCTCGAATACACCAAAAAAGTGTCCCGCAATTACCGGTTTAAGAACATACAGCTGCATATCCTGCACCGGGCGTATCTAACCCCTGAAAAGCTGCAGAAATATTACCCTGACGGGGCGTTTGGCTGCCCTAGATGCCTGGAGCCCGCGGCCTCGTTCAAGCACATGTTTTGGGACTGTCCGACACTACACAGTTACTGGCACACAATTCACACTGCCCAACAAGCGGTTACGGGGTTCCGGGACCTGGACACATGGGAGGCGTGTGCGCTGGGTATTCATGAACGTCACAAGTCGCAGAAAGTGGAAAGGAGGTTCGCTTTCTTAATGTTGCTCCTTGCTAAACGATGCATCGGTATGCACTGGAAGTCGCCGGGGGGCCCCCGGCAGCGGCATGGGTGGGAGCGGTCAAGAAATGGGGCAAGGCGGAGGAAACCACACTTAGAACGGAGGAGGCCCGAGGGATGCGCAAACACCCGATCTCCATGCCCTGGGCCATGTTATTGCACACCTTCACGCAGGAAACAGCGGCTGCAGCGAGTACACAACCGATTGATCCCCTGGGGCGCCAGCGACCTCGGAGCCCACCCGGGGAGCGGCGCGGGCAGTCCAAACGCCCGGTGCCTCGCAGAGGCAGGTATCGCATGCTCCGCCGCCTGACCCCTCATAGGCTACGGCTGATGCCCCGGCCCCCCCGGCATGCTCCCCCCTCTCGGCGTCTGCGACCTCCCCGGCTCCCCCCCCCTCTATTCTTGCTCTCTCACATTGGTCCAGCTCTCGAGCGCATAGCTACAAGCATTCCTGATAGCCGACATAGTGCACTCCCCCCCATCCCCTGGTTCCTTGCCCCCAGTTTGTTCATAGTTACCCACTGGCTGCATTTCTCTCGCCTTCGCGACACCACACAAAGGGGTCCAAATACACTGTGCGGCACCCCTGCGGCGCAGAGATCAGGCCGCGCTCCGGTAGGCCATACGCAGCGGCTGCCCCCGGGAACGCACCTGCGGCCCTACTTAGGATAGGGTCAGATGGCCTGGGCGCCCACAAGACTGCGAGGTCAAGAGGGCTGCGACTGAGCAAGGTTGCTATGTAAATTTCTGTGCTGCTGGCGCTACCACTTGTGCCTGTGTATGTCTTTCCATATAAATGCCAATAAAAACGTTTTTCAAAAAAAAAAACCCAACATATGCATTGTATGTTGCCCTCTGGATCAGGTGTGTAAACAGTTTCTTATACCAAGTGCGAGTTTTACGACTCCATTGTATGGCTGAAGAACCTGGTCATTCTTTTCCATGCCACCCATGTACTTGTTGTAATCAAGTATACAGGTGGGCTTGTGGATTTTGTCCTCTGACCCCAAACCGTCACAGGGGAAGTGCTCTTAGCACGTACACCTCATGCCTATCTGAGAACTTGATTGCGAGCAGTTCGTTGGAACGCAACGCAGTGCTCTGGGATTTCTGGAGCTTCTTGCAAACAGGCTACTGCGGGAATCCTTTGCGGCGACAACAAATTGTACTGCAAGCCATGGTGTCAGCTTTGTAGAGCTCACTGAACAGCTCTTCTCCTGTATAGAAATTGTCCACATAAAGGTTATAACCTTTGTAAAGAAGTGGCTGGAGAAGCTCCCATATGATCTTTCCTGTGACCCCTAGCGTGGGAGGGCAACCTATAGGGTTAAGAGTTGGGTCCTTCCCTGTATACACTCTCAAGTTGTACACATAGCTAGTTGAGCTCTCACACAGCATGTACAGCTTGATGCCATAGCGAGCGCGTTTTGCTCTGAAATGTACTGCCTAAACAGCAGCCGCCCTTTATACAAGGTTAAGGACTCATCAATGGCTATAATCTTTCCAGGAGTATTAACCTCTGGAAACCTGGCAGATAAATGTTCCACAACAGGCCGAATTTTGATCAACCTGTCGTGGTCTGGATGGTCCCGGAGCAATGCAGCAGAATTGTCATTGAAATGCTATATGCGCTGCAATAGCTAAAAACAATCTCTGCGCATGTAAGGTGCGAAGATGGGGGTTAACCAAAATGTGTGAGTAGACCAGTCGGATAGCAAGGTTGGCTTATGCACTACCCCCATTTTAAGCGTGTGGCCCAAAAATATCTTCAACTCCCCTAAAGAAGTGGGAGTTCACTTGTGCGCCCTAGAATGAGGCCCAAGAGTGCCTCCTTGCTCCCTCAGAAATTGTTCGGCACACAAATTTGTTTGCTGCACAATTTCTTCAAGGAAGTCAACATCCAAAAAGAGATGGGCGTAGTCAATTGGCAAAAAATTCGCCGTATCGACTTTACATCCACCGTCACCACTGAAAGGCGGAATTTGGGGCTGAACTACATTGTGAGGCTGCCAAGACATCACTCCATCTGTGCTTGTGGCTTCACGTGGCTGCACTCTGGGTTGCTCTAACCTCAGTCAGTCAGTCAACAAAAGCTTTATTCGGTTAATAATTAAAACCATCAAAGCATACACAAAATTTCATTTGCAAATAGTTACACTTAAGAATAAGTAACAAAGGAATTTCAGACAATACACAATTCACAATAATACATAAAAACACATTTGAAAAGATAATTGGCGAACATCAACACTAAAGAGTAAGGCAAGCCAAAAATTATAAAACTATTTCATAGTTTCAGGAAAAAAGGATAAGAAGGCCCGGTCTCAGACTATCAAACATACTAAAAATAGGGGTAAGATATATTAAACTACATTCGATTTCTACTTCTAATAGCTCCAGTAAGATAGCTGGCAACTCCAAAACAGACAAAAGGAGAACCCAGCATTTGCAAGTATACCAACGCGGGCCTCATTTGCTCAAAGTGACAGTTCTTAAAAATGGGGCAAATAAATTTCTTACGTTGCAGAATGTAAAATTTACAGAAAAAAATCATATGCAGCGTATTTTGTTCAGAGGCATTATCACAAGGACAAGGACCCAAGGTGCCTTCTTTAAAAAAGCCCTTCGGGTGAGCTAGGAGCCAAGGTAACATGCCATGTTTAAACCTAGTCAATAAAAACAAGTGAAATGGATTATTTATATAGGTCAAGTATGGCTGAATCTCATTGCCTATACTTAACATGACAAATCTCCTAACAGATGGTTTACACACTTCCTCTCCTTCTCTCAACAACTTTGCCCTGCACATGAACTGGGAGTTAAAGTCTTTTATATCTGATTTAGACAACTCACATGGGCTATCAAATAATTCTAAATAGCCAAGAGTCTCCAGCTTAGATTTAATATATCGCAGCCAAGGAATACACATGGCTTTGTCAAGGGCCAGACAATCTTGTATAATGAGCTGGTTTAGGCTTGGTGGGTGCTGGCCCCAAACCCTTAACCAACCCATTAATGGAGCAACAGAAATCTGATCCATTAAATACTCAGCCCCCAAATCTTCATGGATATTAAAAATTGAAGTAGAAACAGGCAATAACAAAAGTTTCCGAAAAAAGGCATTCTCAATTAATTGAATCTCGACTGGCGACGTATAGCCCCAGACCTCACTACCATACAGGGCCATAGGCACGCACTTAGCGTAATATATCTTCAAAATCGCGGGCAAGGGTTTGCAGCCCAACCGTTTTGCGAAACCCAACAGGGCTCCCGTTGCCCTAGCGAGAATATTCTGTTTCTGAACGCGTTGCGTGACCCATGATCCTCTGTCATCAAAGGTGACCCCCAAATATGGAAAGGTCTGGACTTTAGTAAGCTCCTGCTCATTGCAGAAGAATTTAACCTTTTTTGCAGCTCCATCTCCTATTGTCATTGAATGTGATTTTTTTAAATTTATTACTAAGTCCAGGGAGGCCATAAAATCGTTAAAACTGTTTAAAAGGGCTTGAAGGCCTCTCGCAGTTCTTGCCAGCAAGACCGTATCATCTGCATACAACAACGCGGGAATCAACTTAGTACCTGCTCTTGGTATATCTTTACAAGATGAGGACAAAACTTCCCCCAGGTGGTTAATATAGAGCGAGAAAAGCAGGGGCGCAAGAATGCACCCCTGTCTTACCCCACGCTTCACCTGCCAGGCATCAGATAGATTCCCGTCCTTATTATAACGGACCGCCGCAGTGGTATCTTCATGTATGAGTGCTAAAAAGGAAATCAGCACAGGGTCAAGGCCCATAGCTGCCAGGGATGCCCATAATTTTTGTCGATTTACCAAATCAAAAGCAGTAGACAGGTCCATAAATGCTAAGTGTAAGACCCCCTGCTTCGCAATCGTGTACTTCCCAATAATATGATGCAGATTAAGGCATTGACCCACCGTGCTCCTTCCCTTTCTGAACCCATATTGGAGATCCGAAATAATGGAGTTGTCCTCCAGCCAAGTTGTTAACCTTGCTAGGACAACTTTACCCATAATTTTCATAGCAGAATCTAGGAGAGAAATCGGCCGATAGCATGCCGGATCCTCTCTAGCACCTTTTTTAAATATTGGTACTATCACGGCCTTACCCCAAGAACAGGGAACACCCTCCTGTGCTGCCGCATTAAAAACTAAGGTTAAAAGTTTCGCCCAGTACTTTGAATCTGCCTTGTACAAGTCTGAGGGAACACCATCGGGGCCAGGTGCTTTGCCCTTTGCCATCGACTCGATGGCGTCCCGAACTTCAGCCTCATTGAAATTAATTTTCAATGACTGATTAATGTCCCCAAAATTTACTGGATTCTGTTCTGGAATTTCAGAATAAAGCCCACTAAAATGAGACACCCATTTATCTGGGGAAATAAGACAATCATTAGTAGTATTTTCCAATTCATTAAAAAGTGGGCTGTTAATTACTTTCCAGAATTGGGAACTACTTTTTAAGACACTAGCGTCTGACAATTCTTCCCACGCCATATTTTTTAGACAAATTTTACTTGCCTTTAATGTTTTTTTGAAGGATCTTCTTGCCTCCGCAATCCTGCTGGCGTCTTTCGCACCATCTTTTAGAGCCAGTAAAAGAGCGGAGTGCGCACTACTACATGCCTGATCAAACCAGTTTTTAAGCTTCTTAGGTCTTGGTTTCCCGACGAGCGTTAGATTATCCATAATCTGGCTAGTTATTCTCTCAAAGGCACCAAGAATATCCCCTGGTTTAGATTCAGTTGCTACGCAGATATTAAAATCCTCCAAATTACTGTGATACAATTTATCTAAAAAATCAATCGGGATAATAGCGTCCCATCTCAGACGTGTTCCCTGTTTAATAGGGACTATGTTTGAATTAGAAATTGTAGTCATATAGTTAGGCCTAATCACAGCGTTAATATTTAAATCCAAAGATAGGGGATTGTGGTCACTTAGGGCATTTGGAGTGACACAAAAGGAGCCTATCAAATCCTTCAAGGTATAGGAAATTAATATATGATCAATAATACTGTTGTGGCCCTGACCAGTAAATGTGGGAACAGGAGATAATAAATTCTGCATTGACACAAATAAATTAAAGGCAGATACAATACTGTCTAGAAACATCCCACCTTTTGAATGATCAAAGTGGGCTTCCTCCTGCGGGCAATGAGCCTGATTAAAATTTCCAAAACAATTGGATTGTCTTAAGTGAATATTAAAATCGCCAATCAATAACAAATAATAAGGTGTAACGTTATTTGCCTCAAAATCATCCAAAAAGGTGGATAAAGCCTTTAAATGCTCCAATTCATCCGACCTCGTATATGAGTTATAAAAATTCACAACCAATATTGGCGGAAGATTATCACCTGCAACTTTAACCGCCAATATATTGGGTGAACTAGTCTTAACAAGTTCTGTGCTATACCTTAGCTTAAGACTGAATAATAACAGGAGACCACCCCTAGGCTCTAACCTGTTACTGGTGTCCTGCTGCACAGACTGTGCTGGCAAAGGGACAGCACGACTGACATTGTCTCCTTCAGAATCGCTGGAAGATGAGTCGTCGGATGGAACTGCGCCGAAAAATCACTCCCAGATTCGGCTCCATTGTCCTCTCCCTCACATGCTGTCTCAGTATCTGCTGTCTCAATCTCTGATCCTGCCTCAGAGCTGGACTCCAGAACCAGACATAGGGCCTGGGCAGCATTCATCCAACAATATACCATCTCTGCTAGTGCCTAAATCTATCCTTTTAAAACACTATCCTACGCAGAAGGCAGATAGGTTGTTGGTTTTAAGTGTAGGTGGGTGTGTGCGTGAGTGAAGTGTTTAACAGTCAATAATGACAAAGTCATCTTACCTTTCCTTTGCGAAATCCGTACGCTCTCCAAAAAGACTAAGAAAGAGAGAAAAAAGACACAGTATTACTTTTCCTTGCCACATACCCATCGTTGCAGCCTTTTAGCGCTGGTGGAAGCCAGTGCAACCATCATTTTGGTGCCAAGATGCCTACGGGTGAACCTGTGCTTTACAATTGCACACAATGACCTCCTTTGACTCCCTCACTACCATCCTTGCAAATGTGCCCCTCATCTCTCCATAGCCCCTCTCTCACATACAATTCATCTGTTTCAAAGTGTTTCAATTGTATGGCTTTACTAATCCACTTAATACAGATCTGTCCTTTCCAGCATGCCCTTTATGGCGTCAAAACTGCCACTAGACAAACGTCAGGTATCCAAGGATACCCAAGGATCAAACTCATGTGGTTTGTCTCCTAACCATGAATATAGACAGTCTCAGGGTTGTATTTTGACATTTAAATTCATTTGTGAAAGGTCAATGAGAGCCTTTTAACAAGAGGGACTGCCCACTGGAGGGTGCAATTTTGAACTGAAAATGGGAATACAGAGACATCACTATGAGAGAAATATTAGTGAGCTTTCCTTACAAAATGGCATATAATGTACATAGAAGTATTTATGTCAATGTTCAAAATTACTAGCATTATGGTTTAATTATTATATCATTTAGCCAGCTAATTTTTTAAATGTATAAATCACAAGGGGACTGCATCTCCCAGAGGGCCTGGGATGGAAAACCCCGGATAGACAGGAAATGAAGTCACGACATTTCCTTGTATCACACATGTTTAAAATGAATGGTTTCTTTTTGTTGGTAACAACCGTGATCAAGTTAACAGCAGTTAACGAAACGCGTTGGTTGATTTGCGTTGATGTGTGGATTGGAATAAATGGAGCATTGAACTACAAAACTATCGCTGGAGTGCGACCCTATTCTTTCTTCTAGTTGGAGAAAATAGTGTTTGATATTTAGCAGTTTGGTTCAACCGCAAGGGTGACGCAACTTCAACGAGCGCCAGGAATTCCGGGACCTTGAACCGTTGTGTATATATATATATATATATATATATATATATATATATATATATATATATATATATATATATATATATATATATATATATATATATATATATATATATAATATATATATATATATATATATAATATATATATATATATATATCCTCAAGCACTCTTCCACTCCACGATTCTGCCACCAGCCACGGAAAAAGAGCACGGACCACAATCCTTTAAATACCGATAGGTTTTATTGTCCTTTGGGCAACACCCACAACACAGCAGCCATTACGCGTTTCATCCCTGCATGGGGACTTGATCACATGATATATATTCACTGAAAAAAACATAGGTTTCAGGCACGTTATAGTTAGGAATTAGCATTTAAAAAACCTTAGAAATTCACTGAAAAAAACATAGGTTTCAGGGGAGTTATAGTCAGCTAACTATAACTCACGCCCACGCAATGCACTGGTGATGACGTCACATATTACATCACTCATTACATGGTCAATGACATCACTGATGACATCACTGATGACATCTCAAATGACATCACTGATGACATCACTGATGACATCATCCATGTGATCATCTGATGCATCTTCTCACAACCTAATAAAACCTTTGATATACCCACTCTAAATTACATACTGCCATTCTCAAAACCATAGACACTCCAACACCAATAAGTACAAACCCCATCACAGAGTCTTAGGTCTACACACCCATCCACTCACTCACCCGTACAGTCACTAATACTTATGGTCACTCAGTACAGGACTATCATATGCACTCATACACCTATATAGATACTCACACACCGCTATTCATCCATAGAGGTACTCACACATGTACTCAGTCATGCAAATAATTAATCACACTGCCATTTACTCACCTATACAGTTATACACACACTAGCTCAATTACTCATACAAATACTAGCACATTCTTATGTTCTTATAGAAACAATGATACAAGCACACACTCATCCATACAGCCACTCACATGATCACACACTCTCACTTATAGTCATTTCTGTACTCCAACACACATATATACTGCTCTTCACATATGTACTAAATCACACATGTACTAATGAAATATAGATTCACTCACTAACACAACAATACACACACTCACCCACCTATACGGTCCATCACAGTCCTAGTCTTGAAACCATGCACCCAGTGAATCACCCACTCACATATCTATGCACAGAGTCACACACACCCCACCCACACAAACACTCAGGCACCCATACAGATACTCAGACAACCAATCTATAACCCATATAGACAATCATGTAGCTATTTGAAACCCATACAGCCACTTACACACTAGCAGACAGACGGATACAGACATTCACACAGTTTACTCCCTAACCCATGCATTCAGTAAGATACGTTTAATCACTCACTTATAGAGTCAGTCACACACCAACAAAATCATCCATTCACACACTTAAACACCCACTCATTCTTCAATATGCCTTTCCCTATATATAATAAACATATTTAAACTTTACAGAAACACACAGACACTGGATGATGTCATCAGTGATTTCATCAGTGATGTCATTTGAGATGTCATCAGTGATGTCATCAGTGATGTCACTGATCATGTCATGAGTGATGTAATATGTGAGGTCATCAGCAGTGCATTGCGGGGGCACAAGTTATAGTTAGCTGATCTAACTATACAGAGGAATTTCAATGGTTTTGTATGAGGGAAAAGTCCAGCTAACTATAACGCCCCTGAAACCTATGGTTTTTTCAATGAATTTCTAAGGTTTTTTAAATGCTATTTCCTAAATATAACGTGCCTGAAACCTATGGTTTTTTCAGTGAATTTCAAAAGTTTTTTAAATGCTAATTCCTAACTATAACAAACCTGAAACCTATAGTTTTTTAAGTGAATTTCATAGGTTTTTTAAATGCTAATTCCTAACTATATCTGACATGCATCCCTGAAAATGTTTGGGCCCAGCACATAGTCGATACATTTTCGGTAAAGCCAGTGGAGCACCAGGTCACGATGGCTACAACGGTATTCGAATCTCCAAGAAACATGGTACAGGAAAGCAAGCCTGTTCTCAGCCTTAATGACATGCCCAACTGCCAGGAGAGCCAGGAGAGCCTGGATCAATCAATGTGGGCAGCTGACGTTCGACGAATATCATCTATAATTAAGAAAGGCAAGCAAGAGTGCACCAGGGCCAAATGGCATTCCGCAGGCGATCTATAAAGAAGACCCCAAGTTCTGGGCATGTAAATTCAACCTCCTGTTCCGGACAATCAGTAACTCAGGTCGGGTCCCGGAAAGTTGGAGAGGTGCCATCATTAATCCCATCTATAAAGGTGGAGATCGCAAAAATCCAACAAACTACCGATAATAGCCCTGATCGATGCAGAGGCAAAATACTATGCATCCCTGGTGCTAGCTGATTTAGCACAATGGTCGGACACGAACAGCAAGATCCGGCTAAATCAGACAGGGTTTCATCGCGGAACCGGTACAATGGCTAATGCAATGGCACTGTGCTTGATTGGCGAAAACAGTCTGGATAATCATCGGGAACTATAAACCTGTTTCGTCGATTTTAAGGCGGCCTTTGACCGTGTTAATAGGAATTTACTATGGGCCAAACTGAACCAGCAGGGCCTACCGGACTCAATCCTAATGCCAATTATCGACCTGTATAGTAACGCCTGGATGCAGGTAAAAATCAACAATGGGCAAAGGCTAACTAGTAAGATCCACACCTTTGACGGATTAAAACAAGGCTGTGTGTTAGCTCCCCATCTTTTTAACTTGTTCATGGCCAACCTGACAGCAAGCCTTGACCTGATCAACGCACACCCTCCCCGGCTGGGCACGCTTCGTATAACACACCTATCCTATGCCGACGATGTGGTCCTGCTAAGCCAGACAAGAATAGGCCTGCAACGCCTTCTACAGGAGCTGAACCGCTACACAAAACAGAACATGCTAGAAATAAATAGCACGAAAACAAAAACAATGGTCATTATCCGACGCCACAAACCATCACCAACCTTCTTAATAGATAATGTCAAACTGGAAGCGGTTGGAAGTTACAAGTATCTTGGGATACTGTTGGACAAGCGTCTTAATTTCCAGGTACAATTCACTAGCATGGAAAAGAAGGGCATGGCCCTAATGCAGGCCTTCATGAGTTTAGCAACTGAACTCAAAGGTCCTTTGGTTTCGCCTCTGCTAACAATAATGAAAGCTAAATTAATTCCAACGATAGCTTACGGGAGCGTACTGCATCATGGCAAGAGTGCACAACTTTTGGACAAAGTGCAAATGAAAATCTATAAACATGTCTTTGCGCTACCAAGTAACGCATCACCGGCCCAAGTAAGACTGGAATTCGGCCTGAAATCCCAAGTGCTGCTGAGAAAGTACGAGACCATAAAATTCTGGTATTATGTCTGGATGAACCAAGAGATCATGCTCTATCGAGCTATGTGGGAAACTATCACCAAAAATCCAAACTTAAATCACGCCAAGTATTTCAAAGCGTCAATAGAGTCAACAAATCTGGCTGGCCTCTGGCAATCTAAGCTCCCAGTACCTTCATTCAAACAGTTGGTCAGGAAGGCAGCCATGAGACACTCATTGCTGGACGACAAAACAGCTTTTAGCCGCCGGTCACATGCCTGGATGACAATCCATTCCTACAAAAAACTAGTCCCGGCACTCTTCTTGGACCTTGCATTTTCGCCTTTTATCAAACGCAAATACCTTAATATAAGGTTGGGTATTCTGCCAACTAATGCTGAGCATCCAAAGTGGAAGTCCCAAGAAAGTGAAGGGTGCGGGTTATGTGGCGCAGCAAGACAAGATTTCATCCACCTGATTTGTATATGCCCGGCTCTTATACAGGAACGTCGGAATTGGTTGAAAAACAAATTCAAGGAGTATGGAACACGTACATGTCGGTCCGCTGTCATACAAACCCTATGTACAGTAGACCCACAATTCATCTGCAGGACAATCAAATTCATTGAACACTTTGAGAAAAAGCAAAAAACATTAGCAAATTGATGAACTTGGAATATGTTACTCCTACAGTAGAAAGACATCTGTTTTTATCTTCATGTTTTAGCTTTTATCATATGCACGGTAGTGTAAATTCTTTGTATTTTAACATATTGTCATATTTATATTTTGTAATGGTTTTTATTAACTATACAATAAAGCATTTACTTACTAACTATATAAGGTTAGCCAAATGTAGACATTAAATGGATTGGACAGAGAGGGTTAAAGTGGCACCAATTGATGCCATTGGTAAAATCCTTTTTGCATCTCCAACACCCTGACCTCATAATTGTGCACTGTGGTGGCAATGACCTAGGCACTTTGACTGGGGTAGGTCTGGAAATGCTTATCAAGAACACCTTTGCAGAATTGATTTCATTTTTTCCCCAAACTGCCTTTGTCTATTCTAACATCTGCCAAAGGCAGAAATGGAACTGGTCCAATCATTTTTGTTCACAGATTGAGAAAGCTAGGAAACGTGAATAAATCTGTTTCTGCTTTTCTCCGAGACTATAGAATGGGGTCCATTTACAATAACAATCTGCATTTTCACATGCAAGACATCTATAGGAGAGATGGTGTACACTTTACTGATGAAGGAAACAGAGTCTTCCTCAACAACTTTAGACACTGTATAGGTACTTACTTATAAGTACCAAAAACTCTCAATGAACACAACAGCTCTTTTTAGAGCCACTCAAGAACAAAACACATAAGCTTGATGTTTATCTCAAAACAATTTCATTTTTTTTTGCTTGGAGTCGCACACCCAGCGCGTTAGGAATTGCGCATCTTAAGCGAGAGGAATCGTGCACCCAACGCGTTAGGATGCGCGACTCCTAATTTGACAGTTAAAAAAAAATAGCCTCTATCACTAATTTTCAATATCCCCGGGGACCCCATCCCCCGGGGCTTATAAAAAACGTTGAGGACCGTGTGGGGAGCCCCAACACCCCCACGGTCCCAGCCAGCTCCCCGCGTCCTTTGGGAGCCGGCATTGCTTTTCCACATGGGGAGCTGCTCACATGCAGCTCCCCGTGTGGAAAAGCAATATGGTTTGGATATTGAAAGAGAGAGCAGGTTTCACTGCTCTCTCTTTCAAAATCCAAACAAAGTTTGCTATGGGAGGGCGGGAGACTCCTGCCCTCCCATAGCAAACTACAGTGTCCTGGGGTGGGCACCCCAGGACACTGCACAAGCCGGCCCTCGGGGTTGGTGGTCCACAGGGCCCTCGAGGACTCGAGGAGGGGGGCCACGCAGCCCCCCTCCCTCAAAAAATAAAGCCCCTGGGGGTGGTGGTCCCCGGAGCTTGGGGGCCGTTCAGCCCCCCAACCATTTATTTTCTTGCCCCAGGGGTAGCGGTCCCCGGGGCTGGGGGCCCCTCTGGGCGCCCCAATAAATGTTACATTGGTTGCCCCCAGGATTTGGCCCCCCCGGGGGCTAATTATTAGGGAACCGCGGAAGCCCGCGCTTCGTTTTTTTTTTTACTGCCGGTTCTGCGCACCCAGCGCACATTTTGCCTTTAAAAAAAAAGGGGGGCCTGGGAGTCCTTCTGGGATCCCCTAAGCAGGTCTAGAGGGTCAGAGTATTTTTACCTTGCCCCCTTTATATGTTTTACACACTTATTCCCCTTACTTCTTCGGTCTCGCTTCTACAGAGGCACAAAATGGCTGCCAACAGTTCCTGGTTTCGAATGTTGACAACTACTTAACAGCCAATTAGCATTCAGCGCGTGATCGGGAGGGTGCACGCACGGTGCACAGAGGGTGAGCTCAGGGTGCGCATAGGGTGCGCGGATCCTCCGAGGCCATAGATATAGGTGTACTTTTAACTGTAATTTTATCAGGAACTACTCAACAGATTAACACCATTTAAGCAAAAGGCATGAGTCTGAACTAAGGACTACCTCTTTGCCAAATTTGGTGTCATTCCGTTCAGCAGTTCGGCCTGTAGCTGCAGCTAAAGGTCCTACGCGAAAATGCAGGGGGAAAACGTGTTTTGGGACCCCCCTTTTTCTCGACCCCCGCTTGACGAATCACTTCGAGACTTTCAGGATAGGAGTGGACCGGAGCTGGCCAAAGTTTGGAAAATTTCACGAAGATTCGTCAACCAGCGCCAGACTTATTGGGAATAGAATGTTGCGGATTTCCTATTGAAAATAAGTCCTAACTATAACTACCTACTGGCGACCGCCAGTAGGTAATATATATATATATATATATATATATATATATATATCCAAACAAAAACTCTTTAGCCTTCCAAAGCTGGTAACGCACTCCGAGCCAATAGACTTTCAAAAAAATGCTTTATTCCACCATGCTGACAAACCGGTTTCGGTCTTCGCGAAAAAAAAAAAAAAATATATATATATATATATATATATATATATATATATATATATATATATATATATATATATATATATATATATATATATATATATATATATTATCTACTGGCGGTCGCCAGTAGATAGTTATAGTTAGGACCGAGTTCCCATAGGAAATCTGAAAATTCTATTTTGAATAACTTTGGCGCCAGTTGACTTATCGTCGTCAAATTTTCAAAACTAATGGGGCGCTCCTCTCAGCTCCTACCCTGAAAGTCTTGGGGTGATTCGTCAAGCGGGGGCTGAGGAAAAAGGGGGGTCCCAAAACACATTTCCCAATGCATTTTCCCATAGGACCTTTAGTCGAAGGTACAGCCCGAACGGCTGAACAGAATTACTTGAAATTTGGCAAAGAGGTAGTACTCAGGTCAGGGATGTGCCTTTTGCATTTATGGTGTCAATCTGTTCAGTAATTCCGGAGAAAATTGCAGTTAAAAGTACATATATATCTATATGCGCGCACCGTGCGTGAACGGTGCGCGCACCATGCGCGCACCGTGCCGTGCGCGAGCGTAATTCTGATTGGTGGTTAGATGTCAGTCAATATTCGAATCGGTCGAAATCAGGAAGTGTCGGACGCCATTTTATGTGTGGCAGTGAAAAACAAAGGTGGAGAACGTGAAAAGGGGGCAGGGTAGAGAGTTCCTGACCCTCTAGCCTTTGTCAGAGGCTCCCTGAAGGACCCCGAAGGGTGACATTTTAAAAAAAAAAAAAAAAAAAAAAATCGCGGGGTGCGCGCACGGTGAGAAACCCTTAAAAAAAAAGAAAAAAAACATTTTAAACGAGCCATTCCATATTACAGGATACAGTCAATCTATAACTATATACATAGGTAGTTTATTGTAAAATAAATATATAAAAAATATAATAATACATACATAAATTAGCATTTAAAAAACCTTACAAATTCACAAAAAAAAACATAGGTTTCGCACACGTTATAGTTAGAAATTTGCATTTAAAAAACCTTGCAAGTTCACTTAAAAAACCATAGGTTTCACACACATTATAGTTAGGAATTAGCATTTTAAAAACCTTGCAAATTCACTAAAAAAACCAAAGGTTTCACACATGTTATAGTTAGCTGGACATTTCTCTCGTAAAAAAACATTGAAATTCCCCCGTTATAGTTAGTTCAGCTAAATATAACTCGCGCGACCGCAATCCACTGCTGATGATGTCACATATTACATCACTGTATTCACTAAGATACTGTTAATAGGTCAGTTATACAATTAATTTTACCCCAAAAAAATCCATTTAGACACTTATTTACCCATTTATTCTTCCATTAACCTTTAGATATACATATATAAAAAATATTTATTTTTCAGAAAGACACATATTCACTGGATGATGTCATCAGTGATGTCATGAGTGATGTCATTTGAGATGTCATCAGTGATGTCATGAGTGATGTCACTGACCATGTCATGAGTGATGTAATATGTGACGTCATCAGCAGTGGAATGCGGTTTGAGAGAAAACTATTTTCTCATGCTTTTCCCACAGAGGTTTGGAAGGTGATCTATAAGCTAAACTGAGAGCATATTGTCTGTAAATTCACATTATCTTTCTCAGTCATGTGAGAATGAAGTCTGACATTCTCAGTAAAACATGTACATCCAACAAGGGCAGAGACGGTCAGTTGATTCCTTTGTGTTCTACTGCAGCTTCCCAGAGTGTTCTAAATAACAACTAGAGCGCTAACAGTCCTACTTATGACTAACATATGGCACACCTGAAGCCATCTTGGTTGGAATAAAGTGGTAACACTTAAAACATTTAATTTACAAAGGAACAAAATGAGGGGGTTCATTTGCCCTGGTGAGCAGTAGCTTTACTACAGTGATCTAATAAGCAACTAGAGTGCTAACATTCTGAATTTATGGCAAATGTGTGACACATCTGAATGCCTTCTTGATGGAATCAAAGTAAAAAACTGAAAGTATTTCCTACTGAGGAGACTGAATTAAAGGAGGAAATTAGGAAACATCATAACGAATAAGTCTCCCAAAATGGCCACCAGAGACAAAAGAGCCCAAATGTAGCCTAAATATCACCCAGATGTAGCCCAAGCATAGCCCAATGACAAAATGTCCCAGAGTGTTCTAACGAACAACTAGAGCGCTAACAGTCTTACTTATGACAAAAGTATGGCACACCTGAAGCCATCTTGATTGGAATAAAGTGGTAACACTTAAAACATTTAATTTACAAAGGAACAAAATGAGGGGGTTCATTTTGCCATAGAATTTATGATTAGTGCTGCAGAAAGAAAAATGAGGGCACATTTTGACTTCTCAAATCCTCTTCTATTTCGTAACAAAATTCTGACATGCAGACTGAAACATGCACTTTGAATACCAGCAGCAGACTTCCCTGGTGATCAGTAGCTTTACTACAGTGATCTAATAAGCAACTAGAGTGCTAACATTCTGAATTTATGGCAAATGTGTGACACATCTGAATGCCTTCTTGATGGAATCAAAGTAAAAAACTGAAAGTATTTCCTACTGAGGAGACTGCAGTAAATGAGGAAATTAGGAAACTTCATAACAAATAAATCTCCCAAGATGGCCACCAGAGACAAAAGAGCTCCAATGTAGCCCAAATATCACCCAGATGTAGCCCAAGTATAGCCCAATGACAGAATGTCCCAGAGTGTTCTTAAAAACAACTAGAGCACTTACTGTCTTCATTATGACAAAAGTATGGCACACCTGAAGCCATCTTGATTGGAATAAAGTGGTAACACTTAAAACATTTAATTTGCAAAGGAACAAAATGAGGGGGTTCATTTTGCCATAGAATTTATGATTAGTGCTGCAGAAAGAAAAATGAGGGCACATTTTGACTTCTCAAATCCTCTTCTATTTCGTAACAAAATTCTGACATGCAGACTGAAACATGCACTTTGAATACCAGCAGCAGACTTCCCTGGTGAGCAGTAGCTTTACTACAGTGATCTAATAAGCAACTAGAGTGCTAACATTCTGAATTTATGGCAAATGTGTGACACATCTGAATGCCTTCTTGATGGAATCAAAGTAAAAAACTGAAAGTATTTCCTACTGAGGAGACTGCAGTAAATGAGGAAATTAGGAAACTTCATAACAAATAAATCTCCCAAGATGGCCACCAGAGACAAAAGAGCCCAAATGTAGCCCAAATATCACCCAGATGTAGCCCAAGTATAGCCCAATGACAGAATGTCCCAGAGTGTTCTTAAGAACAACTAGAGCGCTTACTGTCTTACTTATGACAAAAGTATGGCACACCTGAAGCCATCTTGATTGGAATAAACTGGTAAGACTTAAAACATTTAATTTAAAAAGGAACACAATGAGGGGGTTCATTTTGCCATAGAAATTATGATTAGTGCTGAAGAAAGAAAAATTAGGGCACATTTTGAGTGACTTCTCAAATCCTCTTCTATTTCATTAAAAAATTCTGATATGCAGACTGAAACATGCACTTTTAATACCAACAGCAGACTTCTGTGGTGAGCAGTAGCTTTACTACAGTGATCTAATGAGCAACTAGAGTGCTAACATTCAGAATTTATGGCAAATGTGTGACATATCTGAATACCTTCTTGAGGGAATCAAAGTAAAAAACTGAAAGCATTTCCTACTGAGGAGACTGCAGTATATGAGGAAATTAGGAAACTTCATAACAAATAAATCTCACAAGATGGCCACCAGAGATAAAAGAGCCCAAATGCAGCACAAATATCACCCAGATGTAGCCCACATGTAGCCCAAATACAGAAGTGTGCAAAACACTTATTCTTTGTGTATTTGCCATTTTATATAGTGCAGACTTGTCAGGTATTGGAGTGCTTTACATGAGCATTGGTTACGTCACACAAGATCAAATTCATTTTGGTTGTAGACATGGGGAGATCAAGTGATTTGACCAGAATCACAGAATGTTAAGCTGAAGCAGAAACTCCAACCTGGTTCCCCAGTTGCAAAGTCTGCAGCTCTGGAAGTAACACCACATCCTCTCCCCTAGGTGCAACATTTAATCAAGTGGTCAACTGGATAAAAAAACATAAAGATTACAAATAATTTAAAAGTTCTTTGTCGCTATTTGAAAACTCAGAAAATGTGTCCTCATTTTAGTTTTTTAGAGCACTAACCATAATTTTGATGCAAATAAGACCCTCGCATATATGTAATTTCTAAAGGAAATACTCTAGGTATTACAGTTTTGATTACATCAAGATGACGTCAGGCGTTCCACACTTTTGTAATAAATATAGAATGTTAGCAATCTAGTTGTTCATTGGGATACTGTTGAGAGGCAGAGGCCAGGGGCATGGACAGGTAGGAGAGTGCAGAGGCAACAATTTTACCACACTGGGCAGGCAGGAAGGGCAGTGGCAGCACAACAAACTTTGGAGGGCAGTGGAAAGGGGGGCAGGGGCAACAAACCAACAATACAGGACTGGCAAGAGAGGCTGTGGCAATATAATAGACCATTGTGGGCAGAAGGAAGAGGCAGTGGTAGTACAACCATACATGCCAACAGACCCGTTTCAGCCAGGAAACGTCCAATGTTTTTAAGCTCAAATGGGCTTTATTTGATCTGTCTCCTGTCTACAATCTCCTCTTTTTCAATGTAACTCAAAGAGGAAAATCAATACCCCAGTTTTTTTTCAAAATCTCCCTCTTACCAAGTTCAAAATGTTCGCAAGTATGGTACATTGGATCATGTAGGCAGGAGGAGTTGGGGAAGGGACATGGACTCGGATAACAGAGGACAGGAGGGACATGGAGAGGTGCACCAAACTAACCCTACAGGGCAGGCATCAGGGTTTGCAGCAGCACAATACACCACACAGCGCATGCGGGACGGGAGTGCAGCACAACAATCCGTAGAAAGCAATAGGGAGAGGACAGGACCATGAACATGGACAACAGAGAAAAGAGGGGAAAGAGGCAATGGTAGCTAGCTGACCATAATGGACAGACAGGAGAGAAAGCTGCAGCATAACAGACCATAAAGGGCAGGAGGGACGGATCAGGGGCATTACAATGGAACAGACAAGCCAGGAGGGAGGGAATAGGGGTCTGCATATGGAAACAGAGGGCTGGGGCAAGGGGGCAGGGCAGGAGCAGCAAGATGACCATGGAGGTCAGGCAGGATGGGTACTAGAAACAAGACACACCATGGAGAGCAACAATGAGACCATCATGGCATACACACAGACAATGGAGGGTATGTGGGAGGGGGTTAGGGGCAGCTAGCTGACCACACAGGGAAGGTGGGAGGGGCCATGGCAGCACAGAAGACCATGCATGGCGAGCAGGAGGGTTAGTGGAAGCACAATGGCTATGATGGGCAAGAAGGTGGGTGCAGGGGCATGCACAAAGGACCATGGAGGATAGAAGGGAGGGTCAGGACCTGGGCACAGACAAGAGAGTTCAGGGGAAGGGGCCTCACAACAGACCACGCGGGGCAGGTAGGGGGAGCAGTTGCAGCACAACAGACCAGGGAGGGCAGAAGGGTGTGGCAGTAAAATGGACCATGGAGGACAGGAGGAAGGGGATAGGGGCATGGCATGTGGACATGCAGGGTGGCAGTGGCAGGGACAGGTTACAGTCATCTGACAATGCTAGGCAGGTGGGAGGGGAGTGGCAGCTCAACAGAACACTCAGTGTAGATAGGAGTGGCAGGTCCATGGAACATGGTGGGCAAAAAGGATGGAGCAGGGCATTCACAAAGACATCGGAGGGCAGGGGGAAGGAGAATAGGGGCAGCAAGCTAAGCACAGAAGCTAAGCAGGAGGTCAATGATGGGCCATAGAATTGGGCAATGGAGGGCAGGAGGAGTGGACTGGTACATCATGCTAAATGGAGGGCAGTGGCAGCACATCAGACCATGCATGGCAGGAGGGAGGAGGCTAGTCCATGGATTCAGACAACAGAGGATAGGGAGGAGGTGGATGGGGCAGCAAACTAACTGTTCAGAGAAGGTGGGTATTAGGAACTTTATTTTTTAAAATGTGTGTCTGTGCGAACTACTTAAAATATGAACAAGTATGCAGTATAATCTCACTTTTATTCAGGAAGAAGAGGACGTTTGTGACTGTGACTCCGGGCTCACTTGGCAGAAACACCCACTGACCCTCCACCCCCATCGCAAAATGTAATGCCCATGAAAAGGGTAGGTGGACGCAGTGTTATATAGAACATAGTCCTGAGAGCACGATTGTAAATGAAAACTAGATATAGTATATGGTATAAACTATGCACCAAAAAGTGTGATATAAGATGAACCGGGGCATGAAGTATAATATGCAATACATTGTGCGCAATGACAGATTCATTGGAGAGTGCGAGATAGCACAGGCACTAGCGCGTGCTATGCAATATGCGCCTTGGAGTGTAATATGCACAGGGCAGTGTTGTGTAACCTAACTAGTCTCTAAAGTTGTAATATAAAATATGTGCTGGGGAGTGTAACATTGCATATGCACTGTGACAAAGATATGGATCCCAGATTGTAATATGTATGGCATAGCACTGTGCGTTATAACATAGGCATCGAGGAAGGCATGTTAGATGGGGCAATATAACCCGTGCGAAGACAAGTGTGGCATGACATATTCACTGGGTGGTGTTACAGTGCACATGGACTAGAGAGTGTCATAGCTTATGCACTAGCTGGTGGAATACAACACAGAGGTGTGAGGCACTCGGCGGGCACTGGTGGGTGTAACACAGCATTGGGCTCAGCCCAGAGCACGCTGTGACTCTCAAGTGAGGTTCGTCTCCTTTCCAGAGAGTAAAATAAAAAGTATTACACATCCGGCGGTGAATGTTTGTTTTATTAACCGTGACGGGGTGTTCTTGCATAGTTTGGTCGAATTTTTGTGGAATCCCTTTTGAATGGCTTGGTGTGCGTGTATATTAAATGTGCCCGTCAATAGCTACCCATGTTTGTATAAATAAACAACAAGGGTGTCTACTTGGAGAGTACCCACCGGCGGGGGCGCCGGGATAAGGCACGGAAGGGCATCAGACACGTCATAGCTTCACTAGCGGTGTAAATACATTCCATGTGGATTCATTCTATGCATAGTCGCCTTTTAATGAATATCACGCAAATCGTCATGGTGATAGGTACATACAGTTTGTCCAGCATGTCCTAGGTGTTTCTATAAATATATATTTTTTTTAAATAATAAAAACAAAGGCCGGCCCCGGGGGATGGGGTCCCCTGGGCCATAAGTGGCCTGAGGAGGGGGGCAATGCAGCCCCCTCCTAAAGATTTTTTTTAAAAAAAGGCCATGACCCGGGGGTTGGGGTCCCCGGGGCCGATTAAGGCCTTGGTAGGGCCAATAAATTTATTTCAACAAAAAAAATTAGGGTGCAGGCACTGGGGGATGGGGTCCCCAGGGCCAGTAAATTAGAAAAAGAAGGGGGGCTACACAGCCCTCCTTCTTAAAAAAATAAAATAAATAAAAGACCGGCATCGCGCCGGAGGTCACGCCCCCTCCTTGCAGCACTCTGCAAACGCGCCCCCTGGCCAGTTGTAAGTTGGGGAATTAATTCCCCTTCAATACTGAGGGTCCCTGAGGGCCAATTAGCCCAACAGGTATCTCCAGTATGCACCAGGGAGCTGCGTTGCAGACAGGTGTTCTGAGGCCACGCTCCTTTTACCACCTCTATGCAACGCAGCTCTGTGGCGCTTACTGGAGGTACCTAGTGGGCTAGTTTGACCCTAGGGACCCTTAGGATTCAAGGGGACTTAATCTCTCAACTTAGAACGGCCACAGGGCGCGTTTACACAGTGGTGAAGGGAGGGGACGGGCCTGAGGTGACATGTGCAAACACGCCCTGTGGCGCATTTTAAGTTGGGGAAATAATTCCCTTTCAATCCTGAGGGACCCTGGGGGCCAACTAGCCCACCAGGTGCTTCCAGTAAGCGCCACTGCTCTGCGTTGCAGAGAGGTGGTGCAGGCCGTGCCCCTTTTTATACCTCTCTGCAATGGTGCTTACTGGACGTACCTAGTGTGCTATTTTGCCCCTAGGGATCCTCAGGATTCAAGGGGACTTAATCTCCCAACTTAAAAAACGGCCACAGGGCGTGTTTACACAGTGGGGAAGGGAGGGGACGGGGCCTGAGGTGACTTGTGCAAACACGCCCTATGGTGCGTTTTAAGTTGGGGAAATAATTCCCCTTCAATCCTGAGGGCCCCTGGGGGCTAACTAGCCCATCAGGTGCTTCCAGTACGCGCCACTGAGCTGCGTTGCAGAGAGGTGGTCCAGGCCGTGCCACTTTTTACACCTCTCTGCAACACAGCTCTGTGGCGCTTACTGGAGGTACCTAGTGAGCTAGTTGGACCCTAGGGACCCTCAGGATTCAAATGAACTTAATCTCCCAACTAAAAGTGGCCACAGGGCGTGTTTACACAGTGGTGAAGGGAGGGGACGGGGCCTGAGTTAACGTGTGCAAACAAGCCCTGTGGCGCGTTTTAAGTTGGGGAAATAATTCCCCTTCAATCCTGAGGGACCCTGGGGGCCAACTAGCCCACCAGGTGCTTCCAGTAAGCGCCACTGCGCTGCGTTGCAGAGAGGTGGTCTAGGCTGTGCCCCTTTATACATCTCTCTGCAACGCAGCTCTGTGGCACTTACTGGAGGAACCTAGTGGTCTAGTTGGACCCTAGCGACCCTCAAGATTCAAGGAGACTTAATCTCCCAAATTAAAACGGCCACAGGGCGTGGTTACACAGTGGGGAAGTGAGGGGACGGGGCCTGAGGTGACGTGTGCAAACACGCCCTGTGGTGCGTTTTAAGAGGTCGTTTTAATCCCCTGCCCTATTATATACTAGGGGCTTACAGAGGAGGTCATGCTGATCGCAGGGAGACCCCAACGCATAGTGTTCCCTAGTGTATGTAGGTGTTTTCACTGTATTCTGAGTGTCTTTTAACATAGCACTGGCTCTAGGACTGGTTAGTCAGACTCAGTTACCACCAGTATCCGTCTGAAAAAGTTGAGGGTACAGGATGATTTTGCAACAAGGCTTCTTTCTGCTCTTCTGTTTGTTCTTTCTGCATGTTAGCCTTCTTCCTGCGCTTTTCTTCGTCTTTGAGGACTTCTGTTGCTTCAGTCTGCATTTCTTTTTTTTCTTTCTGTGCGTTTTTTCTTCTTTCTTCACATGTCCTATCTCTGTAGGCATAGTTAGAAATTAGCATTTAAAAAACCTTTGAAATTCACTGAAAAAACCATAGGTTTCAGGCACGTTATAGGTAAGAATTAGCATTTAAAAAACCTTAGAAATTCAATGAAAAAACCATAGGTTTCAGGGGCATTATAGTTAGCTGGACTTTTCACTCGTACAAAACCATTGAAATTCCCCCGTTATAGTTAGTTCAGCTAACTATAGCTCGCGCGCCCGCAATGCACTGCTGATGATGTCACATATTACATAACTCATGACATGGTCAGTGACATCACTGATGACATCATCCTTGTGATAGAGTGGCAGACCTCCTCTCCCCCTAATATAACCTTTGATACACACATTCAAAAATAGAGACTAAACTTTTCAAAACAATGGACATACCAATATCAGTTACAACAACCTATTCAGTAATTCTAAGATCCACATACACATCCACTCATTCACCAAAAGTCCTATACAGTCACTCATATATGTACTCACTCATCATATGTACTCATACACCTATACATCCTGTTACCAATGCCACTCATCCATAGAGTTACTCACACACATAGTCACTCATGCTAATAAAGAATCAAACATCCATTTACTTGCATATACAGTTATACACACACCACCACACTTACTTCTACAGAAACTTACACGTACTTAGTCTTTTAAACAATCACTTATAGAAACACATACTGATTCATACAGGAACTCTCACTCTCACATACTCTCACTTACATACACCAATAGTCACATATACTAGTTTAAAACATATGTAGTTACTCATAAAGACACTATTGAGACAGTCATTAACTCACTAACACACCCATGCACACTCATCCACCCATACAGTCCTGCACACATGCTGTCTTCAACACATACAAACAGTGAGTCACTCATTCATGCACCTATGCACTACGTAATAGCCCCCACCGAACCATACAGACACTCAGACACTCATACTGATACTCAAAAAACCAACTAATAACATATATAGACACTCATGTAGCTACTCACCAACCCATGCAGCCACTTATACACAAAGTGAGAGACTGATACAGATATTTACATATTTAAACATTACTCACTAAGCCATGTATTCACTAAGATACACTTAATCAGTCAGTTATACAATCAATTTTTCAAAAACAAATCATCCATTTAGACACCTATATACCCATTTATTCTTCCATCGACCTTGAGATATACATATATAAAACATATGTAATTTTCAGAAAAACACACATTCACTGGATGATGTCATCAGTGATGTCATCAGTGATGTCATTTGAGATGTCATCAGTGATGTCATGAGTGATGTCACTGACCATGTCATGAGTGATGTAATATGTGACGTCAGCAGCAGTGCATTGCGGGCGCGCGAGTTATAGTTAGCTAAACTAACTATAACGGGGGAATTTCAATGGTTTTGTATGAGTGAAAAGTCCAGCTAACTATAACGCCCCTGAAACCTATGATTTTTTCTGTGAATTTCTAAGGTTTTTTAAATGCTAATTCCTAACTATAACGTGCCTGAAACCTATGGTTTTTTCAGTGAATTTCAAAGGTTTTTTAAATGCTAATTTCTAACTATGCCTACAGAGATAGGACATGTGAAGAAAGAAGAAAAAACGCACAGAAAGAAAAAAAAGAAATGCAGACTGAAGCAACAGAAGTCCTCAAAGACGAAGAAAAGCGCAGGAAGAAGGATAACATGCAGAAAGAACAAACAGAAGAGCAGAAAGAAGCCTTGTTGCAAAATCATCCTGTACCCAAACGGGGCCAGATGTAAAGCTAAACTTAAAAGGGATTTGAACACGGCACTGGATCTGGGCACTAAGCTAACTCCGTCCCTGCGCTCCTATTTTAAAGTAATACCACAGGTGCTCTGTTTGACAGAGGCGCAGGACATGTTTGCCCCCTGACAGTAATGGATTCTGGGGCTGCAGATCTGCCTGTTTCAGATGTCCTGGACGTCATGGATGTCCCAGTTTCAGATTTCGTCCCTGCCTCTTGTGGCCCCTCCGGAGGAGAATCGGGGTCTTTACTCACTTCTGTGAATGTTTCCTCCGAGGTGGAGTCGGTTCCATCTAAGGGAGACTTATTGTCCAGTGGCTTGTTCGGTCCATCAGTACGCGAACCCCCGGGGAGTGGAAAGCATGATCTAGCAGGAGCGGGGGGAGGAGTAGGGGTTTTTGTTATCCCCAATCTGGTAACCCAAGTGGAATCTGACGGCACAGAGTTGAGTAGGGAGGGGATGGAAGATCCCCTCCATCTGGACCAGCAGCAAGCTTCTATAACTAATCCTGATACAGAGGGCACAATCTCTGCGGCCTCTTTACTGGCAATGTTTTCATCCCTATCCCGAGATATTAAAAAAGGGTTTGAAGAATCTTCTGCCAATCAGATGGACATCCGTAACCATTGTGAATCTCTAGACAAAAAGATCGATGGGCTAACCTCCAGGACGGGAGAGTTAGAAGAGACGGTCGCTGTGATGTCTATGCATCTGGATAAGGCTGAGGAGGACATTGTTAAGTTGCGGAAGGAGGATCAGGCCCTATTAGACAGGATGGAGGTGTTAGAGAACAATGCCAGAAGATCTAATATCCGCATACTTAATGTACCGGAGGGTTCCAAAGGCTCTGATGTCAAAACTTATGTGGTGCAATTACTGAAGGAGTCGTTGTGTCTAGATCAATCCTCAGAGGAATTTACCATCGACATTCAAAGGGTCCATAGAGACCCGTTTAGGAGAAATCAACAAAGATATAAGCCCCGCAAAATCCTTGTCAATTTTCATACCTACGCCCTTAAAGAGCAGATCCTCAACTTAGCCCTAAAACAAAAATCTCTTCCTGGTAAGGGATTTACTTTCCTTATCAGGTCTGATCTCTCTAGAGTTACGTTAGAGAAACAGTGGGAGTTTGGCAGGCGGCTTGATGCATTTAGAAAGTTGGGAGCAACTGCTCAGTTGGTATTCCCTGCCGCCTTGAAGGTGATGTTCAATAATAAGATGTTTAATATTAGGACAGTGCAAGCTGCTGACGAGCTCCTTTTAGATTTGGGCAATAAGACGGCGGGTTAAAATATATGCCTTGTAACTTACAGATCAAGGAAGGATTCTGAGTGTTAGGTATAATTGCATAATTGCTGGTATTGAAAAAACAAATAATCTTTGCTAAATATAAAAAAATATATATATAAAGTGAAGAAGAAAAAGGTGGAAAAAGGGGGAATAGAGTATGGAGAAGGGCAGAAAAGATTAAATAGATGTACATATATGTCCATGATTCCTTTCTTTTTTTTTTCTTTTTTTGCATACACTTTGCATACACTTTCGTTTGCACATACGTTTTGCGTTAGCATAAACGGTTGCTTTGATCACTTTGGTCACTTTGGGGGGAAACTCGGATCAGGGATCGGGGGGGGTCATGGGAGCTTGAGATGGGGGTGACATCTGCTGGACTTGATCCGGTTAGATACACCAAGGGTTCTCCATGGGAGGGAGGGAGGGGGGTGGAAGGGGGGTTGGGAGGGTCACGGGGTAAAATGTTTTATAAAACTCCTCATGTGCCAACTTAGTGTTCTATTGTACTTTGCTCAGTGTATGAAAACCTTAGATATGCTGCTATTTGATATAAGGTTAGGTCAGACGAATGATGTCCTAAGCCCCCATGTAAGGTTTGGTGGTGTTAGGGTCAGTCGTCAGGACAAGTTTTATGGCTATGGCTAGTCTAAAGATAATATCTTGGAACGTGAACGGCCTGCGTACTAAAACTAGGGCTAGGAAAATATTACAATATCTTCGAGACTCAGAGGCACAGGTCATCATACTGCAAGAGACGCATCTGATCCAGGATGAAATGGATGCATTAGTTAAAGGGAATAAGTGGATCGACTTTGCAATTTCTACTTCTCAGTCTTTGACTTGTAGAGGGGTATCGCTTATTTTTTAAAAACATCTCAGGGCTAGGGTGTTAGATTTCAAGGTTGACCCTGTAGGTAGATGGGTTATTGCCTCTCTCTCCATCTTGGGTACTCATTTTACTTTTGTGGGGTACTATGGTCCTAATCAGGATGATCCGTCATCCTTGGAGGCAATCTTCTCTCAACTTTTGTCTTTTCCAGAGCCTGTAATTTTTGCAGGTGACTTTAATATTGTCTTAAACCCCACTTTGGATAAATCTCATAATAGTCGATCTCGAATTCCATCAAAATCAAGGTCCCTTTTGCTAAACGCAATGAAGCAGTATGGATATATAGACATCTGGAGGTTAAGGGCAGGTGAACAGCAGGGTGTCTCTTACAGAAACTATAAATACCGCCATCAGTCTAGAATAGACTTTGTACTAATCAGCCATTCCTTAGTGGATTTTGTTAAAGACATTAAATACCTCCCACTACATCTATCTGACCACTCTGCCGTAGTTTTGGAACTTATATCAAAGCTAAGGGTGCCAGCCAGGAGTTGGTCTTTTGATCGTTCCTTACTCTCCCACCCAGACGATGTTCTCTTCCTTAAGTCTGAGGTGAGCCATTTCTTAAAGATAAATGTAGGATCGGCAGGCATCGGAATGGTGTGGGACTCTCTGAAAGCATTTTTGAGAGGCCTTATTACAAATAAAACGGCTTACAAGAAGAGGGAATATAGGGAGGCCGTGACATCAGTGGAAGCAAATATTGCTAAGATCCATACCCAATTAGATCTAGTCGCTGATTATAATACAGAAGCGGTCCGCTCTTCTTTGTCTGAAAGATTACGTTCCTTAAAGGGCCATCTAGCTTCGATCCTAAATCAGCGGATACAAGAAAGGTGGGAGGCCAGCAAACTTGCACACTTTCAGTATGGAGAAGGAGCGGGGAAGCTATTGGCATGGAAAACCAAAACGGACCAAGTCCGGAATAACAAAGAGGTGATTAATGTCAATGGCTCCCCACTCTCCCGAGATGACGATATTAGATCTGCCTTTAGAGAATTTTTTCAAAATATCTATTGTGAAGACAAGAACATCAGCTTAGTTACCATTAAAGATTGGCTCAGCAAGATCACCCTTCCAGCACTTTCTGCTGAGCAAAGCGAGATGTTAGATGGTGAAATCTCGGAGGAGGAAGTTATTAAGGCCATACATCATGCCAAAAAGGGGAAGGCGTCTAGTACAGATGGCCTACCGGCCGAAATATACAAAATACTGGAGCGGGAACTTGTCTCCTTCCTGGTTTTACTATTTAATAATATTCTACTGGATGGTGGTCGTCCTCTGATGTCATGGGACAGTGCGTCCATTACAGTAATTTTAAAACCAGGGAAACCACCCACGGCATGTGGCTCATATAGGCCAATCTCCATACTGAACATAGATTATAAAATATTTGCTTCAATTCTGGCCAATAGATTAGCTCTTGTTGCCCCTAACATCTTACACCGTGATTAGAAGGGGCGGCAGCTATATGAATTAACCTTTGACTTAATAGGGGCTATTGACTTGGCAGTTTTGTAGTCTCTCCCCCTGGCGGTCCTTACCTTGGATGCCACCAAGGCCTTTGACAGAGTCAATTGGTTGTATCTGTCGGAGGCCCTGGCAAAGTTCAATGTGGGAGCAGGGTTTCGCCGGGCAATTGGTCTTTTATATCAGAACCCAAGTGCTTGCGTACTGGTCAATGGCAATTTATCTGATCCCTTTAACATTTCGAGGGGTACACGGCAGGGCTGCCCCCTCTCCCCGCTTCTTTTTGATCTATACACTGAACCATTTGCCCAAAGTCTGAGGGATAATGTTAATATCAAGGCGTTTGCGTACAGGGGTTGGGAGAGAAAAGTGGCCCTCTACGCTGATGACATCCTCATTTTTACATCTGACGCCCATATGGCTCTCCCGGAAATATTCAAGCTAGCCTCGGCATTTAGGGAAGTATCTGGGTATGAGATCAATGCCACAAAAACCGAGATGATGACCTGGGGTATGGACCAGAGTTTGTGTATTGCTGGTATTCGGCCAGGAAAGAAGTTGAGATATCTGGGCCTTGATATTGTAGAAGATATAGACCAGATTGTCAATACTAATTTTTCCAAGATAGTTAAGGACTGCCGTAAGTTCAGTTCAGTTCAGTTCAGTTTAACTTTATTTCGGCGAATAGCCATAAAAGCAATATACAGGATAATAACACATTTTACATACATAACTCAGACTAACAATATATATTTTTGTTTTTTTTTACATACAATTGACAAAAAGGTTATATCTCGTCGATACAAGCTATACCGCATTTTAAAAATATAAATTATAGTTTTTAAATTAGTTAAAAGCCAGAATTTAGATATCTAAAAACTGAATAAGACTAGGAGAGACAGTACTTCATATTTCTATATGGAAAAGGAAATAGATAGGTTCCCCTCCTTACACTACAATTTGTAACCAAACCGTTTCCTAATGAGATACACATTAAACAAGAATTTACTTGTACCAAACACTAATTGTGAGGTATTGGCTAAACAAAAACTGTGAACTAATTGTGAGGTATTGGACCTGATTATACGCTCTGCTTCTTTGTAGGATCTTACCCCCAAGTGTTTACATAGGGGTTTGATCCAACAGACCCTCCGTTTCTTGTATGCCGGGCAAAAGAAGAGTAGATGGGCATCGTCCTCCTTTGCCCCTAGGCAACAGAGAGTACACAAATCTGAACCTTCTTCCCCGCCCCACCTAGACGTATAATCACTGATCTGTAGAACCCCATACCTAAATTGTAAATATAGTGTTTTAGCTAGTGGTGGGCCAATCTCATCCATGAATTCTTCAAAATGGGGTATATCTTTTATGATTAGGAATTTCTGGGTCAATGTGCCTACTGTAGAATTATGTAGTAGCTCACCGTTAACATAAGACCAGAAAGTATCCTTTATGATTTTTTGGGAAGTCAAAGTCATGTTCTGGGGGGTCTCCCATAAATGGGAAAGCCCTAGTCTCTCATACCACTTGCATATATACTTTAGCCATGGGGTTTTCAGGTGCCCATCTATCTGGATTATTTCAGTCAATCCACACCTGTAATCGCTCAACTCTGGGGTTGACCATAACCAGACCCAATACAACAAAGGTCTCAATAAGGCTAGATAATCTGTTCTTTTGAGATTTATATCAAGGAATACGGGGACAAGGGGGGTTCTGATCGGTATTTTGAGAAGCCTACGAACAAATAATTTTCTACCTTCCGAAATGTATTGTTACAGCAGTAACCCCAAACCTCGTCACCATAAAGAGCAGCCGATTGAGCCTTCGCTTTGAATACCTCTAGTGCTGGTGAAATAGCTTTAGAATAGCTAGCACCGTGTATTTTTAGGATAGGCATTGAATTTTGTTTGAGGGATATTATACTTTTATCCATCTGCCCTTTCCAAGTCAGATTATTGTCCAGCATTAATCCCAGGTAGTTGAAACTCCCTACCTGTTCCAATTTTTGATTCTCTAAAAACAAATATTTCCTAGGAGTCTTATAGGGGTTTATGGACATATATTTAGTTTTAGTTGGATTTATTTCTAACCCCTTCTCCACACAATACTTTTGGAAGGAGTTAACCAAGTTTTGTAAACCCCTCGGTGTCTGAGAGATAAGGATGGTATCGTCAGCAAATAGTAAAGACGTAATTATTTCACCGCCTAAATTCGGGGAGTCATGAACACAATTCCTTAGGTAGCTTGGGATATCGTTTACGTACAGTGAGAAGAGTGTAGGGGCCAACACGCAACCTTGGCGCACACCACGATTTACGGGTATTGCCCTTGAAGTTTCACCACCCTTCCCCCATCTAACTTTGGCGTAGTTCCCTGTATGTAGCTTGATGAGTTCATTAAGTAACTCACCTGGAACTGCCATGTTCCTTAATGTAGTCCACAGCGAATTACGCGGAACAAGATCGAAGGCAGCCCTTAGATCCATAAACGCCACATAAAGGCTACCCTTCCTAATATTTATATATTTCCAACAGATACACATAAACCTAAACACCTGGTCGTCTGTACTGATTTTAGATCTAAATCCTGCTTGGTATTTAGTTAATATCTTTGTCTCCTCGATCCAGTCTAAAAGCCTGTTTAAAATATGTCTGGCAAAAATTTTTTGTAAAATGTCTATTAAACTAATTGGGCGGTAATTACTTGGATCGTAGCGATCACCCTTCTTGAAAATTGTTATAATTTCTGCACCTTTCCATGATTCAGGGACCGGTGTTCCAGCCACTATTGAATTACTCAAAAAATGTATATAAGGCCCCCACACTTCCACGTCATGTTTTAATAGATCACCGGGAATTTTATCTGGGCCTGGGGCTTTACCTGATTTAACAGCTTGTAATGCCTGATTAGTTTCTTCTAGGCTAAAATATAGAGGCACAGTACTCTTTTCTATATTAATTTCTTTATCGCCAGGGGACAACCCATCTTTACCATTAGAGTAAAGCTTCGAAAAGTGGTCACACCAAGTATCTTCATCCAGGAAAATATCCTTTGGTGACCTACCCTTTTTGTTTCCCTTGGCGATTAAGTGCCAAAACGTACTCTGATCTCGTAGCCTGGCTGCATTCAGGAGATCCTCCCATAAGCTTGCATCCCAAACTTTTTTAGATTAGGCCATAGTATTGTTATAAGCCTGTCTACCATTTTTTATATCAAGTCGATTCCCAGATTTTACTGCCTGAATCAGCCTTGATTTTGCTGTTCTACAGTCATGGTTGTACTATGGATTTACTGACTCGGGATGGTTCCCTTTCCTATCCCCATCTTCTTTGTATATTTTACTCAACAGCGGGGTTAATGCGTCGACCAGCTTATAATGTAATTCAACAACATCCTGTGTGCCTAATAAAGGCAACTGGGATGCTCCAACGGTTTCAGAGAATGTATTATAAATATTAGTCAGCGCTTTTTCTTTACCCAGGATGCAAGACCATCTTAAAGCACGCCTGTTATTAGTTATCTGTAAATCCCCGACCGGAGAATTTAATAAAGCCACTCTATGAGGTCTTTTAGTAAAAGGAAAGGAATCTAGCCATAGTTGGAGAGGAAAATGATCACTCTCCGTCCTAGGATCTACCTTAAAGTCAGATAATAGACCCCACAAGTTCCGGGAAACCATGACAAAATCTATATGTGACCTAAAAGTTCCCTTAAAATATGTTGCAGCTGGTGGTCTATCGGATCGAAAGCGTCCGTTACATGCCCTTAAGTCATGCGAGACGGTCAACTGTAAAATCTGTGTGGCAGCTATTGTGCTTTTAACTGGTCTTAAGGGATCCAAACACATGATATCGTTAGCAGCATCTTGTTCGTCAAACAATGTTTCCAGGCCCTGAATAGGTTCGTATTTACAATTAAAATTCCCGCAGACTAGTACCTGTACATTTTGTCCTAAGTCTTCTAAAATAGAATCCAGAATTGCTACAACCTTTGATTCCTTGTTAGATGGCTACGGCCTATTGTAAATATTTATTAGGTATATAGCTTCTTTCCCTCTTGTCACAATTTTAAGTCCTAACAAATCAGGGGAGGTAATGGATAACTGAGTGATACATATTTCCAAGGTAACTTTGATCCAGATGACCAACCCCCCAGATGCCCTTCCTCTGTTTGATGGTGTTGCGTTAGAGCTAAATGACTTATAGCCTAGTCTATGGGGGGTTGCTACCATCCAGGTTTCTTGTAAAAGTATAATATCATAGTTCTCAATATATGAATACCATACTAGATCCTTTATATTCCTGGATAAACCAGCTATATTCCAAGAAATCAGTCTAATGTTATTTTTGTCTTCTATATATGGTCGAGATGTTCCTGTAAATATGTCATCTTTATCAGTAACATCCTCAAATGTGACTGGGGAAATTACCTCTTCCACTAGGTTATCGTTTTTATATCGTTTAGTCTCCGACCGTACTAAAGGAGACTTAACGGCCATACCCAATTCAATTGCCTCATCCAACCTGGCATAGGTAATTCCGGCGCTATTTGACAGTTCGTCTAATGGCTTATCTATAGGACTACATGCTACCAAATTTATAGGGTCGAGGTCTACACTACTCATGATAGGCCCCCACAACAAGGTGTCATCTATGGTTTGTGACATTTTTTCCCCTGCCTTTGGGAGTCAGTCGTTTTGGTCTAATGAGCTCAGTACTGCAAATCTATTTTCAATTGGGATGTCAAAGATTGGGAGACTATTGGTACACATAGCCCTTTTTCTAATCGTAGTTTGTACAGACCTACCCAAATGGCTATAGAAATAACCCAAGGGATGTACACCCACATCGTTCTCCCCCAAGGCAAGTGATGCTGCTCTTAATAGGACAGTTGCAACATGCTGAGGGTATCTGAAATTTATGATTACACAATCCCCCTTGCAAGTTTTCTTTGTGTTCCCTATCCAAGAGACTCGCCTAGTGGACAATATTTGATCAAAAAAGTTGGTAGGAAATCCACAGTTTTTGTTTAGCCAAGCAACCGATTTCCGTTTGAGTGAGTCATGTGGTTCCTCACGAAAATTAGGTGCTGCTAGGTCTAGGGGTGGGACATTTGTAAGAACGATGACATACGGTTTGCAGTCTGGTGGAAGATTAGCATGATGGGTTTTTTGCTCAGGGGCCATGAACCTCTCACTACTAGATGGAGCTGTTTTAATTTTAGTAGTATTACCAGCTGCTTGCAACGGTTTCATAGAACTATGGGGTCTTACTCCCTCAGTGACTGTTGGCTGTACAAAGTGATTGGATTGTACCAATGTCTCAGGCAATTTTATGGACTGTTCCTTATGGATCCTCTCTAGGAGGCCACCCAATCTTAATACTTCAGTAGATAACAGGTCAATTTTCTCCAGAAGTGGTTTAGTTATAAGCTCTAATTTTGCCTCAAACATTTTAGCAATATGCCCCAAAAGAACAGAATTCATATCCACATTGGTAATTGAAGTCTCATTTTGAGCCACAGTACTCCTCTGACTCTGGTCCAGCGATATCTTATGGTGTACACTCCCCCGCTTAATTTGAGTTTTTCTACATTTCCTAACAGCTCTTTTGGAAGGTGGAGAATGAAGTAATATAGGTTCAGTGGGAGACTTCAATAAAATTTGTCTTTGTTCAACATGATCCGGATGCGAATTTGCTGGGTTCTCCATAGGGGGGCTTCAGTTGGAGAGTCCGTTATAGTGGTACTACTACTATCGTTTGGAAGTAGCAGCACAGGGTCTGATAGGGACTCCTTCCCTAATGATTTCCTTCTTTCACTATTAATTTTGGTAACCCGTTTAACCAGGTAATTATCCATGGTAATTTTATTTTTGGCCATAATAAGACACAAGTCTCTAAATACACAGAAAGGTGCAGGCTGGATGTTCAACAATACACTACAGAGTTAAAACACTGAATCCTAATTGTCAGTCACCAATAAGCGTACTTGCATTTCTGAAGATCTTCTAGCAGCTTAGGGGGGGTGGCCCGCCCGGCCTCCTCCGGCCCCCTAACGGCCACACAACGGCCCGCCCTTTGCCCGGGCTTAGCCCGGCGCCGCCCGCGCGCGTCCCGCGATGCTGAGGGAGGTGTGTTCTTTTATGCGCCTCCGGGCGCGTGAGTGTCGTCAGCGGCCGCAGGGCTCCTGGGTGCTGTAGTCTCCCCCTGCTCTCGGCCACGAAGTGTAGTGGCGGCGGCGGCGGGGGAGAAACGCAGCGTGAAGAGCCCAGGAGCGGTGGCAGCACACAGGCACAACAGCGCAGACACAGCAGGATAGCAGGTAGGTCCCCCAGCAAGACGGCGTTCCTCGTTTCCAAAGATCCCGCTCCCTGAGGGAGGTGTGTTCTTTTATGCGCCTCCGGGCCCGTGAGTGTCGTCAGCGGCCGCAGGGCTCCTGGGTGCTGTAGTCTCCCCCCGCTCTCGGCCGCGAAGTGTAGTGGCAGCGGCAGCGGGGGAGACACGCAGCGTGAAGAGCCCAGGAGCGGCGGCAGCACACAGGCACAACAGCGCAGACACAGCAGGATAGCAGGTAGGTCCCCCAGCAAGACGGCGTTCCTCATTTCCAAAGATCCCGCTCCCCCGAGGGAGGTGTGTTCTTTTATGCGCCTCCGGGCGCGTGAGTGTCATCAGCGGCCGCAGGGCTCCTGGGTGCTGTAGTCTCCCCCCGCTCTCGGCCGCGAAGTGTAGTGGCGGCGGCGGCGGGAAAAACACGCAGCGTGAAGAGCCCAGGAGCGGCGGCAGCACACAGGCACAACAGCGCAGACACAGCAGGATAGCAGGTAGGTCCCCCAGCAAGACGGCGTTCCTCGTTTCCAAAGATCCCGCTCCCCCGAGGGAGGTGTGTTCTTTTATGCGCCTCCGAGCGCGTGAGTGTCGTCAGCGGCCGCAGGGCTCCTGGGTGCTGTAGTCTCCCCCCGCTCTCAGCCGCGAAGTGTAGTGGCGGCGGCGGCGGGGGAGACACGCAGCGTAAAGAGCCCAGGAGCGGCGGCAGCACACAGGCACAACAGCGCAGACACAGCAGGATAGCAGGTAGGTCCCCCAGCAAGACGGCGTTCCTCATTTCCAAAGATCAGTCTTGGTTCCATCTTCCATTGTCATTATTAGGAAGGGCTAACTTGGTCAAGATGTCTGTCTTGCCAAACCTTTCTTTTCTTTTCAACACTATCCCCCTGTATTTTGATCCAATTTCTATTAAAACATTTCAGGCTGAGATTAACACATTTATTTCGAATAAACATCTTCCAAGAATTTCGTGGAAAAAGATAAGGAGGCGTAGGGAAAAGGGGGGGTTGGCTTCTCCGGACATCCAGGTGTATGCCTGGGCGTTCCAGTTATCTCATGCCAGGATGCTGTTAAAGAAACCATTAGAGTATGGGGTGGGAACTCTATACACCACTTTGCTTCGTGGAGAGGGGGTTAGCCAGTTCGGATTCATTTGAGATGTCATCAGTGATGTCATGAGTGATGTCACTGACCATGTCATGAGTGATGTAATATGTGACGTCATCAGCAGTGCATTGTGGGCGCGCGAGTTATAGTTAGCTAAACTAACTATAACGGGGGAATTTCAATGGTTTTGAACGAGTGAAAAGTCCAGCTAACTATAACGCCCCTGAAACCTATGGTTTTTTCAGTGAATTTCTAAGGTTTTTTAAATGCTAATTCCTAACTATAACGTACCTAAAACCTATGGTTTTTTCAGTGAATATATATATATATATATTATCTACTGGCGGTCGCCAGTAGATAGTTATAGTTAGGAACGTGTCTCCATAGGAAATCTGAAAATTCTATTTTGAATAACTTTGGCGCCGGTTGACGGATCCTCGCTAAATTTTCAAAACTAATCGGGCGCTCCGCTCAGACCCTTTGAATGTCGAGGAATTGACCATCGACATTCAAAGGGTCCATAGAGACCCGTTTAGGAGAAATCAACAAAGATCTAAGCCCCGCAAAATCCTTGTCAATTTTCATACCTACGCCCTTAAAGAGCAGATCCTCAACTTAGCCCTAAAACAAAAATCTCTTCCTGGTAAGGGATTTACTTTCCTTATCAGGTCTGATCTCTCTAGAGTTACGTTAAAGAAACAGTGGGAGTTTGGCAGGCGGCTTGATGCATTTAGAAAGTTGGGAGCAACTGCTCAGTTGGTATTCCCTGCCGCCTTGAAGGTGATGTTCAATAATAAGATGTTTAATATTAGGACAGTGCAAGCTGCTGACAAACTCCTTTTAGATTTGGGCAATAAGACGGCGGGTTAAAATATATGCCTTGTAACTTACAGATCAAGGAAGGATTCTGAGTGTTAGGTATAATTGCATATTTGCATAATTGCAGGTATTGAAAAAACAAATA
The DNA here is from genome assembly GCF_964204655.1 of Triturus cristatus. NCBI lineage: Eukaryota > Metazoa > Chordata > Amphibia > Caudata > Salamandridae > Triturus > Triturus cristatus. Next base: position 969,316,474 of record NC_140589.1, read on the forward strand.
ATCTTTGCTAAATATAAAAATAAAATATATAAAGTGAAGAAGAAAAAGGTGGAAAAAGGGGGAATAGAGTAGGGAGAAGGGCAGAAAAGATGAAATAGATATACATATATGTCCATGATTCCTTTCTTTTTTTTTTTAATCTTTTTTTGCATACACTTTGCATACACTTTTCATACACTTTCGTTTGCACATACGTTTTGCGTTAGCATAAACGGTTGCTTTGATCACTTTGGTCACTTTGGGGGGAAACTCGGCTCAGGGATCGGGGGGGTCACGGGAGCTTGAGATGGGGGTGCCATCTGCTGGACTTGATCTGGTTAGATACACCAAGGGTTCTCCATGGGAGGGAGGGAGGGGCGTGGAAGGGGGGTTGGGCGGGTCACGGGGTAAAATGTTTTATAAAACTCCTCATGTGCCAACTTAGTGTTCTATTGTACTTTGCTCAGTGTATGAAAACCTTAGATATGCTGCTATTTGATATAAGGTTAGGTCAGACGAATGATGTCCTAAGCCCCCATGTAAGGTTTGGTGGTGTTAGGGTCAGTCGTCAGGACAAGTTTTATGGCTATGGCTAGTCTAAAGATAATATCTTGGAACGTGAACGGCCTGCGTACTAAAACTAGGGCTAGGAAAATATTACAATATCTTCGAGACTCAGAGGCACAGGTCATCATACTGCAAGAGACGCATCTGATCCAGGATGAAATGGATGCGTTAGTTAAAGGGAATAAGAGGACCGACTTTGCAATTTCTACTTCTCAGTCTTTGACTTGTAGAGGGGTATCACTTATTTTTAAAAAACATCTCAGGGCTAGGGTGTTAGATTTCAAGGTTGACCCTGTAGGTAGATGGGTTATTGCCTCTCTCTCAATCTTGGGTACTCAGTTTACTTTTGTGGGGTACTATGGTCCTAATCAGGATGATCCGTCATCCTTGGAGGCAATCTTCTCTCAACTTTTGTCTTTTCCAGAGCCTGTAATTTTTGCAGGTGACTTTAATATTGTCTTAAACCCCACTTTGGATAAATCTCATAATAGTCGATCTCGAATTCCATCAAAATCAAGGTCCCTTTTGCTAAACGCAATGAAGCAGTATGGATATGGTGACATCTGGAGGTTAAGGGCAGGTGAACAGCAGGGTGTCTCTTATAGAAACTATAAATACCGCCATCAGTCTAGAATAGACTTTGTACTAATCAGCCATTCCTTAGTGGATTTTGTTAAAAACATTAAATACCTACCACTACATCTATCTGACCACTCTGCCGTAGTTTTGGAACTTATATCAAAGCTAAGGGTGCCGCCAGGAGTTGGTCTTTTGATCGTTCCTTACTCTCCCACCCAGACGATGTTCTCTTCCTTAAGTCTGAGGTGAGCCATTTCTTAAAGATAAATGTAGGATCGGCAGGCATCGGAATGGTGTGGGACTCTCTGAAAGCATTTTTGAGAGGCCTTATTACAAATAAAACGGCTTACAGGAGGAGGGAATATAGGGAGGCCTTGACATCAGTGGAAGCAAATATTGCTAAGATCCAGACCCAATTAGATCTAGTCGCTGATTATAATACAGAAGCGGTCCGCTCTTCTTTGTCTGAAAGATTACTTTCCTTAAAGGGCCATCTAACTTCGATCCTAAATCAGCGGATACAAGAAAGGTGGGAGGCCAGCAAACTTGCACACTTTCAGTATGGAGAAGGAGCGGGGAAGCTATTGGCATGGAAAACCAAAACGGACCAAGTCCGGAATAACAAAGAGGTGATTAATGTCAATGGCTCCCCACTCTCCCGAGATGACGATATTAGATCTGCCTTTAGAGAATTTTTTCAAAATATCTATTGTGAAGACAAGAACATCAGCTTAGTTACCATTAAAGATAGGCTCAGCAAGATCACCCTTCCAGCACTTTCTGCTGAGCAAAGCGAGATGTTAGATGGTGAAATCTCAGAGGAGGAAGTTATTAAGGCCATACATCATGCCAAAAAAGGGAAGGCGTCTCGTACAGATGGCCTACCGGCCGAAATATACAAAATACTGGAGCGGGAACTTGTCTCCTTCCTGGTTTTACTATTTAATAATATTCTACTGGATGATGGTCGTCCTCTGATGTCATGGGACAGTGCGTCCATTACAGTAATTTTAAAACCGGGGAAACCACCCACGGCATGTGGCTCTTATAGGCCAATCTCCATACTGAACATAGATTATAAAATATTTGCTTCAATTCTGGCCAATAGATCAGCTCTTGTTGCCCCTAACATCTTACACCCTGATCAGAAGGGGTTCGTCAAGGGGCGGCAGCTATATGAATTAACCTTTGGCTTAATAGGGGCTATTGACTTGGCAGTTTTGGGGTCTCTCCCCCTGGCGGTCCTTACCTTGGATGCCACCAAGGCCTTTGACAGAGTCAATTGGTTGTATCTGTCGGAGGCCCTGGCAAAGTTCAATGTGGGAGCAGGGTTTCGCCGGGCAATTGGTCTTTTATATCAGAACCCAAGTGCTTGCGTACTGGTCAATGGCAATTTATCTGATCCCTTTAACATTTCGAGGGGTACACGGCAGGGCTGCTCCCTCTCCCCACTTCTTTTTGATCTATACGCTGAACCATTTGCCCAAAGTCTGAGGGATAATGTTAATATCAAGGCGTTTGCGTACAGGGGTTGGGAGAGAAAAGTGGCCCTGACATCCTCGTTTTTACATCTGACGCCCATATGGCTCTCCCGGAAATATTCAAGCTAGCCTCGGCATTTGGGGAGGTATCTTGGTATGCCACAAAAACCGAGATGATGACCTGGGGTATGGACCAGAGTTTGTGTATTTCTGGTATTCGGCCAGGAAAGAAGTTGAGATATCTGGGCCTTGATATTGTAGAAGATATAGACCAGATTGTCAATACTAATTTTTCCAAGATAGTTAAGGACTGCCGTAAGTTACTTCAGTCTTGGTTCCATTTTCCATTGTCATTATTAGGAAGGGCTAACTTGGTCAAGATGTCTGTCTTGCCAAAGTTTTCTTTTCTTTTCAACACTATCCCCCTGTATTTTGATCCAATTTCTATTAAAACATTTCAGGCTGAGATTAACACATTTATTTGGAATAAAGCTGGTCTCGATCTTATACTGCACAGCCCTCTCGAAGAAGCAAGTTCCCATTAGGTGGTTATAGTACCCTTATAACTTTGTTGATTGACAAACCCCCTGCTAAGAAGGAGATTTCGTCTTGGTATAATCTGATCTTGGAGGAGCTGGATGGAGTATTCTTGTTACCAGATGAGCTTTGGGGGCCAGATATAAGCAATACTAACTTGCAAGAGCTATGGAGTACATCATGTAGAATGATGTGGGATGTTGTGAAACCGGCGTGATTGCGCAGGAACCACCTTTATACTATTCACAGAGCTTTCTACCCTCCCCTCCGACTTTCTAAATTTACTCAGGGGAATATGGTGGTGTGTGCTAGATGTGGACTCTTGGCAGCCTCGGATATCCACATGTTTTATGAGTGCCCTCTTTTGTCGCAGTTCTGGGAAGCCATTTGCAAGATTCTGTCGTCCTCAGTAGACTTCAACGTAATATTAGATCCTCAGTTGGTGATTTTCGGAATCTTAGAGCGGGTTTCCACATTGGCGAAAAAGTTAGTCTTCTACGCTATACTACTTGCTAGAAGGGAGATATGCAAGAAGTGGAAGGATTCTTCACCCCCTTCTGTCAATGAATGGTTTGCTGGTGCGCGCACCGTCGCGAGGTGCGCGCACGGTGCGCGCACGGCGGAAAAAAAATCATAAAAAAAATAGAATTAGAAATCAAGTTTAAGTGTTTAGATGTTAGGTGGCTCTAAAAAGAGCCGTTGTGTTAAATTGAGGAACAGAGGAACAAAAAAATGAAAAAAATTATAGGGTGCCGCATGTGTGCTGCTGTATCTTGCTCTCTATTAGGGGAATGCTGGTGTCCCCATAAGAGAGAAGAGCATTGCACGCATTGCACCGTATATGCACCCTCTTGAATAGAGGGTGTATATCCAGAGGAACAGAAGCAAGTGAAGCTGCCGCCGCAGATGAAGTGCTCGGCTGAGCTGCCGATGATGTGCTCGGCTGAGCTGCTGCGGATGTGCTCGGCTGAGCTGCTGGAGGGTTGTCTCTAGCAGCTCGAGCATAAGCCACAGGATGTACTTCTCTAACGTGCCTGATCATAGTTTAGATACTAAAAGAGTATTTCTTTTTAGGATCTCCTCTTGATAAGACACCACCACAAATAGTGCAGGTGACTTTCGGAGCATTCACCTTCTTCTGCCCCTCTGGAAAAGTGAAAAATTGCCATATAAAAGAGTTTTTCTGTTTCCTCTGCCTCTGTGGCACAAGGGTCTCCTGCTCACTCCCAGAAGATGACTGCTGCTCTGCCATTCTCAAGTACTGGAGTACTGGAAAAGCTGCTCAGCTCCTTCTCCCAGGGAATCAGAAGTAATAATGAGGGGAGTGGGTGTGGTGTTGGAAGTTTCTGAAACTGAAACTTCTATAAACCAATGAAAAGTGTTGTTTCTTAATCACATGACCTGAAACTACTATAAACCAATGAAAAGTGTTGTTTCTAAATCACATGACTTGCCGTGCGCCCACGGAGCACGCACGCATGCGCGTACGGAGCACACGCGTATGGAGCACTCGCTCATGCACGTACGGAGCACGCACAACGTACGCATGCGCACGTGGAGCACATACGCATGCACACACGGAGCACGTACGCATGCGTGCACTGTGAGCGCACCATGCTCGCACGGTGCGCGCACGGTCAAAAACCCTTAAAAAAATTTTTTTTAAGTGTTTATAAGTTTATAGAAGATATTAACTATGCTGTTCAAATTTATCCAAATAAAAAAAAAAAAAGCTGATCCATTCCATATTACAGGATAAAGTCAATCTATAACTATATATATAGGTAGCTTATTGTAAAATAAATATTTAAAAAATATAATAATACATTCATAAGTCAGCATTTAAAAAACCTTGCAAATTCACTTAAAAAACCATAGGTTTCACACACGTTATAGTTAGGAATTAGCATTTAAAAAACCTTGCAAATTCACTGAAAAAACCATACGTTTCACACACGTTATAGTTAGGAATTAGCATTTAAAAAACCTTGCAAATTCACTGAAAAAACACCATAGGTTTCACACATGTTATAGTTAGCTGGACATTTCACTCGTACAAAACCGTTGAAATTCCCCCGTTATAGTTAGTTCAGCTAACTATAACTCGCGCGCCCGCAATTCACTGCTGATGACATCAGATATTACATCACTCATGACATGGTCAGTGACATCACTCATGACATCACTGATGACATCTCAAATGACATCACTGATGACATCATCCTTGTGATAGAGTGGCAGACCTCCTCTCCCCCTAATATAACCTTTGATACACACATTCAAAAATAGAAACTACAATTTTCAAAACAATGGACATACCAATATCAGTTACAACAACCTATTCAGTAATTCTAAGATCCACATACACATCCACTCATTCACCAAAAGTCCTATACAGTCACTCATACATGTACTCACTCATCATATGTACTCATACACCTATACATCCTGTTACACAATGCCACTCATCCATAGAGTTACTCACATACATAGTCACTCATGCTAATAAAGAATCAAACATTCATTTACTTGCATATACAGTTATACACACACCACCACACTTACTTCTACAGAAACTTACACGAACTTAGTCTTTTAAACAATCACTTATAGAAACACATACTGATTCATACAGGAACTCTTTCAATCTCTCACTCTCACATATACTCACTTACATACACCAATAGTCACATATACTAGTTTAAAACATATGTAGTTACTCATAAAGACACTATTGAGACAGTCATTAACTCACTAACACACCCATGCACACACTCATCCACCCATACAGTCCTGCACACATGCTGTCTTCAACACATACAAACAGTGAGTCACTCATTCATGCACCTATGCACTACGTAATACCCCCCACCGAACCATACAGACACTCAGACACTCATACTGATACTCAAAAAACCAACTAATAACGTATATAGACACTCATGTAGCTACTCACCAACCCATGCAGCCACTTATACACAAAGTGAGAGACTGATACAGATATTTACATATTTAAACATTACTCACTAAGCCATGTATTCACTAAGATACACTTAATAAGTCAGTTATACAATCAATTTTTCAAAAACAAATCATCCATTTAGACACTTATATACCCATTTATTCTTCCATCGACCTTGATATACATATATAAAACATATGTATTTTCAGAAAAACACACATTCACTGGATGATGTCATCAGTGATGTCATCAGTGATGTCATTTGAGATGTCATCAGTGATGTCATGAGTGATGTCACTGACCACGTCATGAGTGATGTAATATGTGACGTCATCAGCAGTGCATTGCGGGCGCGCGAGTTATAGTTAGCTAAACTAACTATAACGAGGGAATTTCAATGGTTTTGTACGAGTGAAAAGTCCAGCTAACTATAATGCCCCTGAAACCTATGGTTTTTTCAGTGAATTTCTAAGGTTTTTTAAATGCTAATTCCTAACTATAACGTGCCTGAAACCTATGGTTTTTTCAGTGAATATATATATATATATATATATATATATATATATATTATCTACTGGCGGTCGCCAGTAGATAGTTATAGTCAGGAACGTGTCTCCATAGGAAATCTGAAAATTCTATTTTGAATAACTTTGGCGCCGGTTGACAGATCCTCGCGAAATTTTCAAAACTAATGGGGCGCTCCGCTCAGGTCCTACCCTAGAAGTCTCGGGGTGATTCGTCAAGCGGGAGCTGAGAAAAAAGGGGGATCCCAAAATGCGTTTTCCCCATGCATTTTTCCATAGGACCTTTAGTCAAAGGTACAGGCCGAACGGCTGAACAGAATTACTTGAAATTTGGCAAAGAGGTAGTCCTCAGGTCAGGGATGTGCCTTTTGCATATATGGTGTCAATCTGTTCAGTAGTTCCTGAGAAAATTGCAGTTAAAAGTACATAAATATCTATATGCGCGCACCGTTCACGCACTGTGCGCGCACCTTAACATGCGCGAGCGTAATTGTGATTGGTGGTTACATGTCAGTCAACATTCGAATCGGCCAAAATCAGGAAGTGTTGTCTGCCATTTTTTGTGTGACAGTGAAAAAGAAAGGTGGAGAACTTGAAAAGGGGGCAGGGTACAGAGTTCCTGACCCCCTAGCTTTTGTCAGGGGGTCCCTGAAGGACCATGAAGGATGAAAGAAACATTTTTATTTATTTATTTTTTAAATCGCGGGGTGCGTGCACCGTGCGCGCACGGCGGAAAAAAAATCATAAAAAAAATAGAATTAAAAATCAAATTTAAGTGTTTAGATGTTAGGTGGCTCAAAAAAGAGCCGTTGTGTTAATTGAGGAACAGAGGAACAAAAAAATGAAAAAAATTATAGGGTGCCGCATGTGTGCTGCTGTATCTTGCTCTCTATTAGGGGAATGCTGGTGTCCCCATAAGAGAGAAGAGCATTGCACGCATTGCACCGTATATGCACCCTCTTGAACAGAGGGTGTATATCCAGAGGAACAGAGGCAGGTGAAGCTGCCGCCGCAGATGAAGTCCTTGGCTGAGCTGCCGATGATGTGCTCGGCTGAGCTGCTGCGGATGTGCTCGGCTGAGCTGCTGGAGGGTTGTCTCTAGCAGCTCGAGCATAAGCCACAGGATGTACTTCTCTAACGTGCCTGATCATAGTGAAGATACTAAAAGAGTATTTCTTTTTAGGATCTCCTCTTGATAAGACACCACCACAAATAGTGCAGGTGACTTTCGGAGCATTCACCTTCTTCTGCCCCTCTGGAAAAGTGAAAAATTGCCATATAAAAGAGTTTTTCTGTTTCCTCTGCCTCTGTGGCACAAGGGTCTCCTGCTCACTCCCAGAAGATGACTGCTGCTCTGCCATTCTCAAGTACTGGAGTACTGGAAAATCTGCTCAGCTCCTTCTCCCAGGGAATCAGAAGTAATAATGAGGGGAGTGGGTGTGGTGTTGGAAGTTTCTGGAACTGAAACTACTATAAACCAATGAAAAGTGTTGTTTCTAAATTACATGACTTGCCGTGCGTGCACGGAGCACGCACGCATCCGCGTATGGAGCACGCGCACATGCGCGTACGGAGCACGCACGACGTACGAATGCGCATGTGGAGCACGTACGCATGCGCACACGTAGCACGTACGCATGCGTGCACCGTGAGCGCACCATGCTCGCACAGTGCGCGCACGGTCAAAAACCCTTTAAAAAAAAAAAATTTAAAGTGTTTATACGTTTATAGAAGATATTAACTATGCTGTTCAACTTTATCCAAATAAAAAAAAAAAAGCTGAGCCATTCCATATTACAGGATAAAGTCAATCTATAACTATATATAGGTAGCTTATTGTGAAATAAATATTTAAAACATATAATAATACATTCATAAATCAGCATTTAAAAAACCTTGCAAATTCACTTAAAAAACCATAAGTTTCACACACGTTATAGTTAGGAATTAGCATTTAAAAAACCTTGCAAATTCACTGAAAAAACCATAGGTTTCACACACGTTATAGTTAGGAATTAGCATTTAAAAAACCTTGCAAATTCACTGAAAAAAAACATAGGTTTCACACACGTTATAGTTAGGAATTAGCATTTAAAAAGCCTTGCAAATTCACTGAAAAAACCATAGGTTTCACACATGTTATAGTTAGCTGGACATTTCACTCGTACAAAACAATTGAAATTCCCCCGTTATAGTTAGTTCAGCTAACTATAACTCGCGCGCCCGCAATCCACTGCTGATGACGTCACATATCACATCACTCATGACATGGTCAGTGACATCACTCATGACATCACTGATGACATTTCAAATGACATCATTGATGACATCACTGATGACGTCATCCATGTGTTAAATTACCACATCTTCTCACACTTTAATATAACCTTTGATACACCAACTCAAAATTTCAGAGTTCCATTCTCCAAACCATACATACTGCAATAGCAATAACTACATACCCACTTATTAACTCTTAGGTCTACATACACCTCCACTCATTCACCTGTACAGTCACTCATACTTACAGTCACTCCGTACAAAACTATCATATGCATTTATACACCTATATAGACACTCACACACTACCAATCATCCATAGAGGTACTTTCACACCTAGTCAGTCATGCAAATAATCACACTCCCATTTACTCACCTATGCGGTTATACACACTCAAGTTCACTTACTCATAAAAATAGTATCACATTCTTAAGCTCTTATAGAATCATTGATACAAGCACACACTCATCCATACAGTCACTCTCACAATCACACACTCTCACATCTACCCACTTATATACTCTTACACGCATATATACTGCCTTTCACATATGTAGTTAGTCACAAATGTACCACTGAGATATACATTCAATTCCTAACACACCCATACATACACTCACTCAACCATACAGTCCATCACAGATGCACTCTTAAAACCATGCACCCATAGAATCACCCACTCACACATCTATGCATAGAGTCACACACACCCTACCCACACAAACACTAAGGAAGCCATACAGATACTGAGACAAGCAATCAATAACTCATATAGACACTTATATAGGTATTCACAAAACCATGCAGCCACTTATACACCAACATACAGACACATACAAACATTTACACAGTTTAGTCACTAGTCTGCAGTAAGATACATTTCATGACTCACTTATAGAGTCAGTTACGCACCACAGAAAATCATCCATTTACACACTTGTACACCCACTTATTCTTCAACAGGCCTTTCCCTATATATATTAAACATATTAAAATTGTTCAGAAACACATACTTAATGGATGATGTCATCAGTGATGTCATGAGTGATATCATTTGAGATGTCATCAGTGATGTCATGAGTGATGTCACTGACCATGTCATGAGTGATGTAATATGTGACGTCATCAGCAGTGGATTGCGGGCGCGCGAGTTATAGTTAGCTGAACTAACTATAACGGGGGAATATCAATGGTTTTGTATGAGTGAAATGTCCAGCTAACTATAATATGTGTGAAACCTATGGTTTTTTCAGTGAATTTGCAATGTTTTTTAAATGTTAATTCCTAACTATAACGTGTGTGAAACCTGTGTTTTTTTCAGTGAATATATATATATATATATTATCTACTGGCGGTCGCCAGTAGATAGTTATAGTTAGGACCGTGTTTCCATAGGAAATCTGAAAATTCTATTTTGAATAACTTTGGCGCCGGTTGACGAATCCTTGCGAATTTTTCAAAATAGGTGGAGCGCTCCGCTCCGCTCCTACCCTGAAAGTCTCGGGGTGATTAGTCAAGCGGGGGCCGAGAAAAAAGGGGGGTCCCAAAACGCGTTTTCTCCATGCATTTTTCCATAGGGACCTTTCGCCCAAGGTACAGCCCGAACGGCTGAACAGAATTACTTGAAATTTGGCAGAGAGGTAGTCCTCTGGTCAGGGATGTGCCTTTTGAATATCTGGAGTCAATCTGTTCCATAGTTCCTGAGAAAATTTCAGTTAAAAGTACATATATATCTATAAGCGCGCACCGTGCGCGCACCGTGCGCGCACGGTGACATGCGCGTGCGCAATTCTGATTGGTTGTTAGATGTCAGTAAACATTCGAATCGGTCGAAATCAGGAAGTGTCGGCCGCCATTTTGTCTCTCGCAGTCTGAGGAAGTGAAAAACAAAGGTGGAGAACGTGAAAAAGGGGCAGGGTGGACAGTTCCTGACCCCTAACCTTTGTCAGAGGGTCACTTAAGGACCCCCAAGGGTGAAAAAAACATTTATTTTTTTGACGAAAAAGCGCTGGGTGCACGCACGGTGCCTGCACGGCGCGCTCACGGCACGCACAAAGCCTCGTGGGCGCTCGGTGCGCGTAGCGCACCGAGCGCTTACAGCGCGCGCACGGTGAGCGAAGTGCACCGTGCGTGCACGGTGCGCGCGCGGTGAAAAACCTGAAAAAAAAAAATATTAATAAATACATAACTTAGCATTTAAAAAAATGTACAAATTCACTTAAAAGACCATAGGTTTCACACACGTTATAGTTAGGAATTAGCATTTAAAAAACCTTGCAAATTCACTTAAAAAACCATAGGTTTCACACTTGTTATAGTTAGCTGGACATTTCCCTCGTAAAAAACCAATGAAATTCCCCTGTTATAGTTAGTGCAGACAACTATAACTCACGCGACCGCAATCCTCTGCTGATGACGTCAGATATTACATCACTGATTACATATGTGTCTTTCTGAAAAATAAATATTTGTAATATATGTATAGCTAAAGATTAATGGAAGAAGACATGGGTAAATAGGTGTCTAAATACAGTGATGTAATATCTGACGTCATCAGCAGAGGATTGCGGTTGCGTGAGTTATAGTTGCCTGCACTAACTATAACGGGGGAATTTCATTGTTTTTTTACGAGGGAAATGTCCAGCTAACTATAACATGTGTGAAACCTATGGTTTATTAAGTGAATATATATATATATATATATATATATATATATATATATATATATATATATGCACCAAAAGTTCCCACGTTACTGGAGCCCAAGATCCTACAGAGCGGCCTCACAAAGAATGGGCACGGGGCAGCCCATCAATACATCACTGTCACCAAAAAGTAGTGAGGCCCTTTGCTGCAAAAGCGTGTCATGCCCCCTCCATGCTGGGGGCTGTAGTTGATCCTATGGCCTCGTGACCACATGGTAAATATTGAACTCACCTGTGAGCAAGGCGTGGTGACGCCGAAACCGGTCAGGACTTGAGTTATATATATGCTGCTTCAGACGAATAAAGTCTTGTGTTTGCATAGAAGTCGGAGTGGGGCTTTATTTTTGAAGCATTGAATATGCAGGCTTCTCCGCTCCTGCAACCTTTGAGCCCACCCTGCAGAGTCGGTGGCCCCCAGTAAACGGAGGATGTTGTGCTGGAGTTTATGGAGGGACATGACACGCTCTCGCGCACCAAACGAAGGACTGCCAGAAGTATTGGTAGCGCATCAGAGAGAAAGGGAATAGGGGAGTTTTCTCCTCTTGGAAGCTCCGCAATGCTAACCCTTATCATGGACAGAGGCAGCATAAAAGTGCACTTGCTGTGAGAAGGAATGCGTGCACATTACAATTTGGTACGTTGTTGGGACATTGTTCATAAAACGCTATTTGGGCAAAACATGAATACTAAGCAATGCCTCGTGATTACAAAGCAACGATGATGCATGCTGGGGGCTGTAGTTGATCCTATGGCCTTGTGACCACATGGTAAATATTGAACTCACCTGTGAGCAAGGCGTGGTGACGCCGAAACCGGTCAGGACTTGAGTTATATATATGCTGCTTCAGACGAATAAAGTCTTGTGTTTGCATAGAAGTCGGAGTGGGGCTTTATTTTTGAAGCATTGAATATGCAGGCTTCTCCTCTCCTGCAACCTTTGAGCCCACCCTGCAGAGTCGGTGGCCCCCAGTAAACGGAGGATGTTGTGCTGGATTTTATGGAGGGGGCATGACACGCTCTCGCGCACCAAACGAAGGACTGCCAGAAGTATTGGTAGCGCATCAGAGAGAAAGGGAATAGGGGAGTTTTCTCCTCTTGGAAGCTCCGCAATGCTAACCCTTATCATGGACAGAGGCAGCATAAAAGTGCACTTGCTGTGACTAGGAATGCGTGCACATTACAATTTGGTACGTTGTTGGGACATTGTTCATAAAACGCTATTTGGGCAAAACATGAATACTAAGCAATGCCTCGTGATTACAAAGCAACGATGATGCATGCTGGGGGCTGTAGTTGATCCTATGGCCTCGTGACCACATGGTAAATATTGAACTCACCTGTGAGCAAGGCGTGGTGACGCCGAAACCGGTCAGGACTTGAGTTATATATATGCTGCTTCAGACGAATAAAGTCTTGTGTTTGCATAGAAGTCGGAGTGGGGCTTTATTTTTGAAGCATATATATATATATATATATATATACATATATACATACATTCTTGCTCTTCTCTTAAGAACACACTCACAGCAGACCCAATTCGACTGAATTCTTTATTCTGGAGGAACCGGAAACATGCATCACTGATTGCTTGCACCTGACGCGTTTCGGGGCCCCCAGCCCCTTACTCATAGGTTTAAACAGAAACTGCGCAGAAATGCTACCAACTCCCATTTAATCCTATGCTGAAAATTCATACCCTCCAGTGGGTTTCAGGTAAGTACCTTATTGCAATGCATGATAGAGTTTGTAGTGTTTAAAACAAACAATTTTCCCTTCGGTGGGTTTTTGCATGGCTGCTGTGCTTTTCAAATGAAATTCTTCAAGCCCTCCAGTGGGCCACAGTGAAAGCAATTGTCCGGTTAAAATCAGAAGGTTGCTGTGCCACTCGAGGGTTAAAGCTCGTTCCAACCCTTGGCCTCATATTTCCTTCAGTATGACGGTGCAGTCCTCCACGGCCAGAGCAGCCGTGATTAATGTCTCCTTTCTTGCTCTGCTCTTAAGAACGCACTCACAGCAGACCCAATTCGACTGAATTCTTTATTCTGGAGGAACCAGAAACATGCATCACTGATTGCTTGCACCTGACGTGTTTCGGGGTCCCCAGCCCCTTACTCATAGGTTTAAACAGCAACTGCGCAGAAATGCTACCAACTCCCATTTAATCATATGCTGAAAATTCATATCCTCCAGTGGGTTTCATGTAAGTACCTTATTGCAATGCATGATGGAGTTTGCAGTGTTTAAAACAAACAATTTTCCCTTCGGTGGGTTTCTGCGTGGCTGCTGTGCTTTTCAAATGAAATTCTTCAAGCCCTCCAGTGGGCCTCAGTGAAAGCAAGTGTCCGGTTAAAATCAGATGGTTACTGTGCCACTCGAGGGTTAAAGCTGGTTTCAACCCTTGGCCTCATATTTCCTTCAGTATGATGGTGCAGTCCTCCACGGCCAGAGCGGCCGTGATTAATGTCTCCATTCTTGCTCTGCTCTTAAGAAGGCACTCACAGCAGACCCAATTCGACTGAATTCTTTATTCTGGAGGAACCGGAAACATGCATCACCGATTGCTTGCACCTGACGCGTTTCGGGGCCCCCACCCCTTACTCATAGGTTTAAACAGCAACTGCGCAGAATTTCATTACCAGGGAATTTTCATACCAGAGATACACAGACCTGTCAGGATCGAAGGTTTAAACATGAATATTGTAAATAGCTATCATTATGGATTTTGCAATTTGTTTTATTTTTGTTTTAGCACTATGGTATTTTATTGTTTTTTTTATGTATTTGTATCCTTATATTTTGTTCATCTGTTTGATCTGTTTAAAAGACTAAGGACTAACTACACAAATAATTGACTCACTGACTGACAGGGTTCACTTTAGACCATCTAATCATTGTATCACTTTAGCCAATCTAATTATAATCCTCTTTGTATCTAACATACAGCTTCAAAAAGAATTCATGATGTTTTCAACCCTGTCCCATGCTGATTTCAGCTAAATAAGGGTTATACTGGCACATGCATCAAAGCTTTTTGCGATCGCAAATGGTGCGATTCGCAAACATCGCCGTTTGCAATCGCAAAATTAGCTTTTGCGATGCATCAAGGGTCAAGGCCCTCACAATTTGAGAATTCGCAATTAATTGCGAGTTCTCAAATTGCGATTGCATTTAAGGAATCGCATTTTGCGATTCCTTAAATGCAATGCAAGAACCACTTTGAAGTAGCGATTTCGCTACTAGAGGGTGCAAATTACCATGAAGTTGAACTTCATGGTAATTTGCAAAAACTTTGAAAAATGCACTAAAGTACATTTTTCAAAGTTGTAGGTTACACACACACATGTCCTTGGGACATGTGTGTGTGCAACATTTGTGCACAGATCAATTTCAGGGGTGCAACAGGGTGTCCTTTTGACACCCTTGCCCCCTTGAAATTGCATGAGCAATTTGCTAGTACCAATTGGTACTCGCAAATTGCGCTTGCAATTTCCCATTCATTCCTATTGGCCTGTAGGTCCATAGGAATGAATGGGAAGCTATTCATTATTTGCGACTCGCTATTTGCGAGTCAGAAATAAGGAATGTGTAGGAATCGCTATTATTATAGCGATTCCTACATGCATAGGATTTTGTGAGTCCTTAATTGCGAATCCTTAATATTCGCAATTAAGGACTCGCAAAATCCTAGCTTAATGCATCTGCCTGATAATCTCTTACACAGTTTGGAGATACAGTGAATCCAAAGGCAAAAGAGTGAATGTTTTAGTGAATATCATAATATCTATAGTGCTGGCCCTGCCCCTGCTAGTAAATGTAGGTACAGATGAAGCAGAAGAAGGAGAGGGACATACCTCATGCACAAATGCAAAGTCGTATTTGGTGAGAAACTGATTTATAGCCACACCATACAAATTATGTTCAAATTGAGGCTGACTCTCCCCAAGAAAACCAACCATCCCACACACCAGCAAAGATGAGTATTAAAATCCCAGGACCAAACAATATATAAATCCTTACACCTAGTCTGTAAATAATCCCCCAAACTATTGTCTGCAGCATTAAAAATATCTCTCATATACTAAACAAATTATTATAGAATTTATCACCAAAACTTCAAAGCCCCCAGCAAAACCTAACCCCAATACATGATCATGTGGGGAATCTGACCAAAACTTCTGAACTTTCCCAGGACACAACTGTGAAACAAAAAATTGGGAGAACACCCTTTAGCTCTAACAGCCTGTGCGAGAAATGCATGGTAATGGAATGTTAACTAGCTATCAACATGAAAAGTATGTACCGCCAATGTCTCCTGACAGCAGAGAAAATTGTGTCTCTTATCAAAAGAGATCCAATCTTGGTTCCATGAAACCGAGGTGGAGGGCAGGAGGTTGTAGAGTTAGAGGAGACTTGTACATAGTCAAGCATCTAATCTCGCTGCAGTGGGCTGTGGAAAGTTTTCACACGGGACAGTGACAATACTTGCATTATTATGCCCTGCTTCACACAGCTCAGAAGGTGTGGGGGGCGAAGACGGACATCCTGCAAACATCCAATACAATGGAATTGGTGCTCAAAATGGACAGTGGCGAAGGTGCCATAATCTGTGTGTGTTCAGTCCTGAGGGCAGATGTGCGAAATACCCGAATAAATCAAAAGCAAACTCAAAAGCAGACTTTGACCACATGCTCACTGACAGACAATGTCATTGCTCCACCTGATCACTAGTAATGCTCAATTTCACCTAATGCAGTTCAACTTCATACAGTGAACATATATTTCTTCTACGATACTTCATAAAAGACCCCACAACGCCTCAGAGTTTGCCCAAGTCCCATCAAACGGTGGCCACATAATTCTACTTGATGTGGGATTGCCTGCCAGTTCAGCCATACTGGATGCAGGCGGTTAATTGTTACCAAGCGAGCATCCAGATGGAACTTCACAGAAGTCCTTAGGCGTGCTTAATAGAGGTGGGTGCAAGTAACTCCAAACACAAATTGAAAAGGAAATGTATACATTTTATGCTTCTGTTAGTGAGGAGGTGACTGGCCATTCAATGGCCCAGTTCTCAAGACTCACAGTCATTAACTGGAGAAGGGACATAGGGGAATGGTGTGTAGCGAAAGAAGACAAAACGGTGTGGTGTTTTTCCTTTTGGGGAACTGGCGCCTCCTGAGTATACGCAATTTTCGTGTGAGCTATCCGTGCCATGCAGAGGTGAGGAAAACTAACACCCTAAACCCTCAAAGGGACCCTTGGCGTTGTCCACTGTAAACAAATACCATAATCCTATGCACACGCTACATTCATTAACACATTGTGATACCGTTCTATCACTGTGTAATTATCACATATCAGACACACATTGATGAAAATAAAGTTTCTTTTCAATAATTATAGTTGTTGAGTGTTCTTTTGTTCTTTATTATTAGTAGGAATGCTCAGCCAACACGTGTTTTGTTGTGGGTGATATCCCAACCGACTTCTTCAGGGCTACAAGAGAAAATTTACACTTGGGATCAGCCGATCCACAGTTTGATTGCGAATAGATAACTTTTGTTAAATTGAACACCCAGTGACTTTTGGGGTGTACACGTCACACAACATTTGTGACTATTTCCTGTAAAAAATGATAAATGTGAGCATTTGTGTACCCATATAATACAATCCAAATGGTGGAGGTTCGTTAGAAGTCTATCTTATTCAACTTATTCTGATATATTGGTTAAACAACTATGATATCTGGCGTCATTGTTCAAATCACTCCTAGTACTTCTATTGACTTCAAGCTGCGAAAAGGTAGAGTGTTATGATTAGGTGGGGTTGAAGCGGGAAGAATAAGACCAAACGTCCCAGCTTCAATTTACATTAGCCAAGGTGTGACATTTATGTTTATAGTGTCTATTTATTGTTTAGTTTTTAAGTGAGAGCCTAATTCAGGTTTGCCCCCCTACCTGTCGAGCAGGTGGAAGATATCTATGGCGTTCTGAAAAACACAAACGGTGCAAGTGGATGCTCGTGTAAGTATTTGTTCATACTCTACATAGAGCCTTATTATTGCTTAAAAAAGTTATATTTCGTTCAGGTCGGTGAGAGTTCACTCACCTCCCCGCCAATTCTACTTCCGTCCCGGCTGTAATTAGGTGACTTCCGGTCTTTCCAAGCAAGACATGCAACTGGGAGGCACCTAAATGAATACAAGAATGCAAGTCACGTTTTTGGCGAATTTGTATTTTAATCTTATCTGGGGTGAATATGCTCGCTTTGTAACATGAACATTTTGCAATTGAAACAACAGTGCTGTGATGTACAGAACTGTGTTTTTCTGGCATATGCCAAACTAGGCCTCAATAATGTTGTGGCTCCATCTTGGATTTAGAGTTTGGTGTTAACCAGGTTTTCACTTCTCATTTGACACCATGCACAGTAAATGTGCAATGATGCTGTGTGGTGACATGCTGCTCCTGAACAGCCTCAGAAGAAGTTCTTTAGTTAAGTTGTTGCACTCCAAGGTCTTTTCCTGCTATGTATACTGTGCGCCTATTCATTCATAAGGCTTCTATTGTTTATGTAACCAGATTTGTGCTATCATTTCGAATGACATTTGGTCAGAGGAGATTAATAAATATTCACTTTGGGTGATTGTGCTACAATGGTGGTATTATATGATGTTTTGAAATGCTGTATTGTGATTTGATGTTATGTTGATATATTTGCTCACCCTGTGGTGAATCTGTGATTTCCAGCGCTGTCTATGGTGAATTTTGTTACAAAAGGTTGGGTTTTTGGGGGTGAGACAGATGATCTTCTGTCTGCTCACTGTGCCCTGGGGATACTGCCCGATTTTCTATTGATTTGCTATATATTTTGAATTGGAAATATTTTTCAAATTTTGCCCTTGCACCATCTATTTAAATGATTTCTGGCCTTTATGCTTTTGACTGAATAATATGCATTTCAACTGACTTTGAAATATTTCTGCCTTCTCTCTCGTATTTTAATATTTTAATAAATCGTCATGGATTCTAAATCACTCATCTCAAGACTCTTTGAGGCAAGGCATATTCCCATTGATTGCAAAAGACACACAATTGATGGACGGAATGCAGAACAAATCAAAACATTCTCCCCCAGTCAAGAGATCTGGGTTAAATCCATCATTCGTTTGCTCACCATGCTACCCCAGTTTAGACCTGGCCATATGCAAATCAGTCTTGACCCTGTGCCTCATGGGAACAGTCCAGCCCAAACTGACAAGCCAGGTTCTCCCTGGACCGGAAACAAGCATCCTAGGAACGGATTCGGGGTTTCACCCCTCTTCAGTCAGGATAGCTTGAATCCAGTGGCACAGTTAGCCCGGGACCTACGTCTAGGCATACCCGGCGCACTTAGGGCAAGAAAGCAAAAGACACACAATTGATGGACGGAATGCAGAACAAATCAAAACATTCTCCCCCAGTCAAGAGATCTGGGTTAAACCCATCATTCTTTTGCTCACCATGCCACCCCAGTTTAGACCTGGCCATATGCAAAACAGTCTTGACCCTGAGCCTCATGGGAACCGTCCAGCCCGAACTGCCAAGCCAGGTTCTCCCTGGACCGGAAACAAGCATCCTAGGACAGATTTCGGGGTTTCACCCCTCTTCAGCCAGGATAGCCCTGGACCTATTTCTAGGCATACCCGGCGCACTTAGGGCGAGAAAGCAAAAGACACACAATTGATGGACGGAATGCAGACCAAATCAAAACATTCTCCCCCAGTCAAGAGATGGATTTAGGCCCAGATCTCTGTACTGGGGTGAATGTATGACATTGTTCTGCATTCTGTCCATCAACTGTTGTTTTTGCATTTGTCACCCCGAGTGCGACAGGTATTCTCAGACGTGAGTCCCGTGCTCTCCATGCCACTGGAATGAAGCTATCCTGGCTGAAGAGGGGTGAAACCCCGAAACCGGTCCTAGGATGCTTGTTTCCAGTCCAGGGAGGACCTGGCTTGGCAGTTCGGGCTGGACTGTTCCCATGAGGCACAGGGTCAAGACTGATTTGCATATGGCTGGGTTCAAACTGGAATGGTATGGTGAGCAAACAATGGATTTAGGCCCAGATCTCTGTTCTGGGGTGAATGTATGACATTGTTCTGCTTTTTGTCCATCAACTGTTGTTTTTGCATATTCCCATTGATTGCCATTCGAAATGCTGTTTTGAACCTTATCTTTAGGGTCACATTTCCTTAGCTATTCTTGACGATAACCTTGTCCCTGACCCTGAATTAGGTACTTTGGGGTCTATTATGATGTCGGGCAGATCGCCACCACCCGCAAGGCGGTGATGCTCCGCCAGACATCATCCCCTGCCCGCCTCCAATTTCCCCCCACCATATTATGATGGTGGGGGGTAACGCGGCGGATGGGAAGACCGTCCGCCGCTTTTCCGCCCGGTCGGCGATTTAACTGTGCAGAAAAGGGTTGAATATGGTGGCGGTGTCTGCTAGACACCTCCATCCAAATTACATTTGCAGCGGGAAGCAGCCTTTCCGTGGCGGCAACGGCATGAGGATTCCAAAGTTGGGGGCCCGTTGCGGGCCCCCAGGATGTTGTCGGGGTGGGGGGCACATGAGGGGTACCTATGGCACGATGCCTGCCATGTTGTCCATGCAAATGCACAATGTGCAGCCACAGCATTGTGGCGGGTGGTGCTGTGTGCACCGCCCGCCTCAATGATGTGGATGGGGATGCCACCACGGTGGTGGCATCCTACTTGCCGGTGCGGGACCGCCGCACCACTGGTGGCCGGTCCCAGCACCAGTAGGGTGGCGGGCAGACGTAAGTCTGCCCACCATCCTAATAGGCCCCTTAGTGTCTCAAAACATCCTATTATAAGAAATTCCGCCAATAGTCTATCAATCAATCTTTCTTTTGATTATTAAAATTAATCATAAAAGAGCATTAAAAACATGATAAATTACATTACAGCAGATATACAATACCTACATTTATTTATAAATGGGCTACAAGTTCATTGTGTTATGGCAGCGAAGTGCCTTCTTTAAAAAGGGCCCCACAGAATAGCATGCAATGGGATCAGACAGCATACATAGGAAATAAAATGCCAATCTAAGTTGGCGGAAACCTTGACTTTTTAAAATCGGTAATCAATATCTTCATCTAAAAGGTTTAAAGTATTGGCAGAAGAGAGTAAAATGCATCAACATTTGAGAAGGGGTGTCATCACAGGGGCAGACCAAGATAAACTTTGGATCATGCTGTTGCAGTGGGAAACAGAGGCTACTTCTAATTGAACCAAAATAAAACTTGGTTAAGAGTGACTGTTCCCAAATGTTTCTCACCCGGCAAAGATGAGGTTCAGTTCCCCTACATTATTTAAACACTACATATTCTTTCAGAGTCCGTTTTTAAAGTTCTTTCCCTTCTCTAACAGCAGATGTAGACCTCAAAAATAAATCTTTGACCCTTCTACTCTTCCCTTTGTCCTACAAATGTGAAGACAAATACAGCGCAGGCCTACCCAGCGCTTCAGCAGAATTCCTGATGTAGCTTAGCCATGGTATCTTATGACCAGAATCACAAGCTAAGCAATCAATAATGACATCACAATTGAATGAGATATGTCGATTCCCCCATCGCTTAATCCAAAGGAGGAGTGGGGCAAGTTTTATACAATCTTCAACATTGGTTAGGCGCAATTCCTTGTGGAGGAAAAAAAGATGGGCTACCTGGTCCTACGTCTAACAATCTTCTACAAAAACGTTTCTCCTCTTCTTGTAAACTGAATGTAATAATGAAGTCCGTGGCCAGGATGTAGTTTCAGGTAGATTTATTTAGTTGTAATCACAAGTTGTGTAGAGCCTGTGGAACAGCCCCAAAAGGAGCAGCCTCCATCCTGCTTAGACCATCTTCAACTCACGATACTGATCCCAGGTACCCAGGCATTCCAACATGTCCATCACACCAACACTCCATACCGAACACTCACACTGGCTGAGCAGCTAGGAACCAGGTACACAGCAACAATATAAAAACAACAGCAGGATATTACACTGGAGCAGTCCCGGTACCCCATATAGCAGCCCCAAATGTCAAAACTAGTAATCATTT
Source organism: Triturus cristatus (assembly GCF_964204655.1). Classification (NCBI taxonomy): domain Eukaryota; kingdom Metazoa; phylum Chordata; class Amphibia; order Caudata; family Salamandridae; genus Triturus; species Triturus cristatus. Next base: position 969,338,207 of record NC_140589.1, read on the forward strand.
AAGTTTATACACTTCTAATAGCTGCAGTACCGACTTATTCCCAGCTCTAATTGTTGACTAAACAGGGCCCTGACCAAGGGATTAAAGTGGAAACGCTAGTTAGAAAAGCAGGGTTACCAACTACCACAATAATCAAAAGTTACTCCTAAATAAGTTAACTGACTGACCTGTGTAATGCTTTGGCTCTTAATTGTGATAAGTCTGGGTCTGCAATGTTTTTTTTACCACAAACCGTATGATGGGTCTTTGCCATTTTTATTTCTAGAGCCAAGTCTTCCATAAACGTAACAAAAGTATCTATCTAGATTTCACTACAGGTAGATCACTCCCCTGGAAGACTAAAAAAGGATGCAAGCCATTTGTGTATAAATGGAACAAAATGGGGGCACAGACATCCCTGGCATACACTGGGACAGGTCAAAAGTTTCAGTGCATTCACCTTCTTTTCCATTTCTGACTGAATCACTGACCCCTTGATGTAGGGCACATTGATATTCTACCAGTAGATGGGGGAGGCCTGTCATGGATAAAATGTTCCAGAGTTCGGAGCAGTTTACACAGCCAAAGGCACTGCTAAGATCTATGAAGGCTATGTAGAGGATGCCTTTCTTAAGAAGTGTATACTTCCCCAATATACGATGTAAAGTCGGGCACTGTTCCTGGGTTTCTAAACCATCTCTAAACCAATACTGCACAGGGCTGAGCATATCATTCTGCTGCACCAAATCCTCAATCTTATGCATTATAATACGCCCCACAATCATAACCATGATATCAGTCTATACCATTGGGGCCCCGTCTATTATCTTTTTTAAAGACAGGGTTTTATGGCAAACAGCAGCATTTAAGACATTAGTGATTATAGGTGCCCATAAGGGAATATTTGCCTTGTAAAATTCTGTGGGGACCCCATCAGGAACTGGAGCTGGTGCCTTTTTAGATGGACCTGTGATGATGGCATCAGTGACCTCTTCGAGACCAGATTTAATCTCCAAGGGAAACTGCGGGTGATCATCCACACCAACTTCCACTTGGCTTTCCCCACAAGAGTAAATCCACCCGAAGTTGCCAAACCATCTGTCTGGGCTGATATTAGACCCTAGCCCCTCTTACATAATTGGGGTGGTTTTTCTTCCATTCACAATGCTCTAAAATCCACTAGTTTCCATGTCCTTGCAGGTTTTAACTAAACTCTCCCATGTTTCTTTCTTGAGCGCCAATTTCCTATTTTTAATGGCTCTTTACAATCCAACCTTGCCTCTATCAGTTGCTTATTCCTTGGATTGTTATGAAGAGCTTCCTGTTTGCAGCTCTGCATGAATCATCAAACCATCCTGGGTGAGAATTTCCCACAGGCCTAGGATGGCCTGTGATGAGGTTCGTGTTAGAAATATTAAAATGCCCAAAAGCCTTGGAGAATGTTCTGATGACATGACATTAATTATTAGTAAGCGTGGGGATGCTCTGATTTTGCTGCCACAAGCTGCCACTGTTGTCAAGCCCCTCACAGGGGGCCAAGGAAGAAGGATAGCGGAGCGGAGCGGACCGGGAGAACATCAGGACTTCAACTCCCAACCTCCCCTGCGGTTTCTGGCGCTGTTGCGCAGCCGCCAACGAGTGCCTTCTCGCTAGCCGGTGATTTAAAGACCTCACCGGGGCTCCCACGGCGTGGGATGCATGCGGGAGAGCCTGTGTAGCGTCTGGGCGAATCCCGGGCCAAGGACAGGCCTGTCCGTGCCCGTCAGAGGCCGGAGGAGGCTGGGCTGCGCCACCCCCCCTGTCTTCAACATCCTGCCCACTTGGTGAGTACTTGAAACTCCAGCCCTATTACAGCAGTGCTCTGACTTTGCCTGTTGAGCCATTGTGACAGCTTACTTAACTTTCGTCTTGATACTTCCCAAATACCTAAGCTACCACTTATTAGTAACTGACAACCTGCGGGAGGCCCTGTAATATTATAAATATTACCAACATTGTAAGACACACTTCTAGCAACGTGACATTTGTTTGTCTGAAGAATCTATTACTAGCCAGGATGGGGAAAAGAAAGGCAGAATCCAGCAAAAGACTGTGTAGGTAGATGGACTCTAAAAAGCCCACAAAGTCCCGCTCCTTATTATTGAATTACTTGACGGGCGCAATGGGGGCAATAGAAAAACAAATAAGCACAGTTGAAGAGACACTGAATGCGGAAGCTAGAGGGGAAAACCAAACTGAGAACATCCAGATAACATCTAGGACAGAAATAATATCTATTCCCATAATCCCCACTATCCCCATTACAAATGGTTGTGTACAAAATATATCTGACCAGGTGTGGATTAGTGACGAGGAGGAAGAAGAATATCAACCCTTTTCCAAGCGTGTGACAAACCCAGGGGGAGTTAAGGGAGGGAAGGGGGTTATACTAGGGGATCCCGTCTCACACAAAACTCCTAGTTCTAAACAGTATAGGAAGGCGCCAAAGCGGAAAAAAGTAACACAAGTAGAAAAGAATGATAAACAACTAGCAGTAAATGACCCCCAAAGAGATCCTAGAGGTGCCTCCAACTCAATAAAAGAGCTAGAAAACACCCTAAAAGAATCACTGGGAAAATTAGATGAAAGATTCAAAAATATCGAGACAGTCCTACAGAAATTACAGGAGAAGTATCTCATACATAGAGAACTGGAGACTTGAGAGAACGAGGCCCCTACAATAACTAGATCCCCAAATATAATAAGTACCAGACTACAGGAGGTACCAAACACATCAATTAATTCTGTCACCAATGCCCCAGTCAACCGAACAAGAGAAAACACCAAGACAGTAAGTCATGAAAATCAGACGGGAACAAGGGGTTTAAAAATCTTTCCTTGCACAGGACATCGATCACAAAACGGCCATGGGGAGGAATGGAGAAATCAACAGGGGAGAAAAACAACTGTAACCCCCATGCATTATACCCACTCAAGCGTCTACTTCACATACCATCCACAGCCAAAAAATGAACACAGTGCCCGTATATTAGATCTTCCCCCGGAGGCAACCCCATTCACTGTGATTTCAACAAATGTCCCGCAGCTTCCAATACAAGAAAGCGAATCCTGGGAGTCATTAAGAAATAAATCCCTAAACTGGTTGGGGTCCAGGACAGGACTACACAGAGCATTGTTCTCGGAATTTAAAATGGTCAGAAGAAGGCCCTGGGTAGGGAATACTCAAAAGACCCTGACGGGGGATTGTGTGGTTTTATCTTTTGGCTCCACACACCAGGTGAGAACAATCTTGGAGCACTTAGGGAGCACCTTCACTAGCCCCCAAAACATAAATGTCGAGCCTCTAGGCTATTTCTATAAACCGCCATCTAGATGGGAGAACTTAAACCTAGATAAAAACAGAGATCGCCCAATAGAAAACCACCTGAGGTACAATATAGATACAGCAAATAGGTTTGAAAGTCTGCACAATCTAGACGAACAAGACTGACTGACAAACACATCCATAATACAAATAAGAGAAAAGCATATGGTAGCACATGGAATGACTAGACAACCAATCACCAATACCCACTCTAAGCCCATGACAGAACTAAAATGCTCCCGGCCTCTCTGCCAAAGGCTGTAGATTAATGGTTCCCAAACTTTTTACTCCTGAGGACCCCCATTGAGTCACTACTGGAAGCCGGGGACCCCCTAGCAATTTGTAGGATTTAAATGTCAAACATTAAACCTGTAATTCAAAAAAATAAACACACACGCGTGCACATCAAACAAGAGAAGCCTTCAATTACTAAAGATTTTAGTATTTTTATATTTAAAAAATGTGCAAAAATCGAAAAATGTTAATGGGAAGGTTGATACTGCATCTTGCGACTAACTTTTCATTGTTTGGTTTTATTTCACAGCCCAAGGCTCCTGCTCCTGCCTAGGCTGGACTGGAAACCTAAAGCTGCTCTGGCAAATGTTGTCAGACTAGTCCCCATACTGTGCACACCAAGTGCAGCGAGTGAGCCTGAGTTTTATTCGCTTTTAAAGCATAGTAAATAATGACCTTATTATGCACCAGGATACAACAGTCTTTTGCCAATCTTCAATGATTGACAATCTTCAATGATTCCCTCACTACTACCCTCCAACAGTGCCTCTCATCTCTCCATTGCCCCACTGTCACATGTATTTAATTTGTTTTATAGCACCTCTCATACAACTGTAGGGTGTCAGAGCACTTTACATCACACACATACAGAGATACTGAATCATACGTGTGTAAATCAGTGAATAGAAAATGTTACAGTACCCAAAGGGGACTACAAGGTGTAGGATTCACATATTATTCACACAGGTAGGCATTTTTTAAGAGTGCTTGGTCTGTAGAAGCACAAACTCAGATTCATAACATAGGGGTTAGCGTTGACTTTAATAATAAGGATTTATTTCTAACCTAACAAACCTTTTTAGCAGCATCGGGATAATAAAAGACTGGAAAAAGCATAACTTACTAACTTGTACCATGCAGTTTGCATGCAGCTCTTTGGTGGCAGTTCATAGCTCGCTAGATTGCGATTGGAACTTGTGAAATGCATAATAACAAAAGAATCTCTGTGGCAAAAGCAGGAACCCACAAAGCTATGCACAAAACAAAATACAGTTTTTTTTAAAAGTGCATTGTTGACATTTTTGCAGCAGGCATATTAACCATCTGTGCTTCCTTAGATGAGTCAAAGCTGCCACTGGACAAAACCCCCATCTCTCTCCAGCAGGTACATTAATCACCAGAGTTATCTTGACACTTTTATTGCTGCCCAAAAACTGCTGATTATACAAGGAACTTTGCAGTGCTTTTAAAACTGCTGCCTGCGGACCCCCTGGGAATGTGTCAAGAACCCCTGGGGGTCCACAGACCCCAGTTTGGGAACCACTGCTGTAGATGGTCGAGTAGTGCCAGAGTAAATCAAGGTAGTACACAAACAAATGCAAAGAACAGAGGCTAATGCCTCAAAAGCAGGAACATATCAGACTATAACACCAAGGCTCTCCCCTGTCCCCATCATGACAGATGTAAACTCTGCAAATGACAATTTTATAAAAGTGGCTTTCTGGAATATTGCTGGACTTCAAACTAAGACAGGAAATCCAATATGGCACGAATTTATAACGGGGTTTCAAATAATTTGTCTCCAAGAGACGTGGCTAATAGAGCCCTTACATTTGAATGGATACAAAACACACCACACACCCGCAGTTCAAGGGATTCACGGGAGGGCAAAGGGGGGACTAACAATCTTCATATCTAATATGTTAAATATTAAGAAAATTGTACTTAGGTATGAGGAGGCATATTACCAAGTAATGGAACTGCATATTGGAAAGAAAGAAAGAGTAGCACTGGTAAATTTTTACAATAATGCACAGACGGAAAAAATTGGGGGAATTTTATAAAATGTGTTAAACGCGTTGAAAAGGGTGCAAAGTGAAGGTGAACATGACGCCTTGATTGTTTGGGGGGGATTTCAATATTAATTTGTGTGTTAGGAATGGAATAGATTTATGTGGTATAATGACCAAAGACGAGGACAGCGAAATCACATTTCTTACACTCATATTATGGATATATTTTAACTGAAATGATGTGTGGTCTTGATCTCGGTTTTGCAAATGAGATAAGCCTTAATCCAGTGCCCTTTAAAAGTACCTTTAACGGAAGAGGCTGCCATACAACAATAGACTACATTTTAATCTCTTCCACCCTAGCCTCAAAGGTGAGGAAGTTCGATACGCACTATCCCCTGAGCATTTCCCTGAAATTATCAACATCTCAAATAGAGCACAACCACAAAATTGTCCACCCCCCTCAATATATGGAAATAAGTAGAAAAAATGGTTATGCCTTGAAATGGTTGCTGGCTGACCCACTAGAAACGACCTGGGAAAATTATAGTAAACAGCAAACAAGCCATGGAAGCTATTTTAAACGAAACCGCGACACATGAAATAGTCCTAACCTAATGGGTATTAATGTCTAGTCTCACAAAAAAGCCAAAAGTTGGTTCGACTCGATCTGTACAAAGGCATGTTCTGCTCTGAAAAGAATATCACATAGCTCCCCAAGAGATCAGGTGGCACTAAAAGAGGCGAGAAAGGCTTATAATAAAGCGATTAAAGAACACAAAAGGATATTAAAAGTAGAGCTATGGCAGACCCTCTATGATACCATTGAGTCCAAAGATGGGGCAGGCTTCTGGCGGGTTGTTAGGCCACCCTTTTTGGAATCAGGGGACATCCCCACTATTGAAATAGCAATCACGGAAGAGCAGTGGGTGAAGCACTATTCAGAAATCTTTAACAATAATAGTGCAGCCAACGCCGTAGCCGTGCAAAATGAGGAGGGGGAAGAAAGACACCAATATATCAGATAATTGAGAACGATCTCCAAATTACTTTGGATGAAGTAAATAGGGCGATTATGGCAAGTAAGGGGGGCAAGGCACGGGATCCCACTAGACCTATAGAAAAGTAACATAGTATTATGGGGACCTATACTTACACAAGTAATCACGGCCAGCAGTTCCCTTAAACATATAGCGACATGGTCGGAGTCCATTTTAGTCCCTATTTTTAAAAAGGGGAATAGACAAGATCCCATCTGTTACCGACCAATATCACTGCTAGATTCCTCAGCAAAAATAGCAGGGAGGATAGTTTTAGAGAGACTACAAGAGTGGGCTGAGGATAATAAAATATTGTCAGACCTACAATATGGATTCCGCAAAGGACTGGGAACAGTTGAATAAAGTCTTAACCTAAGTATTCTGATTGGTAAATACTCTTGTCTAAAAAAAGGAAGGCTATTCCTAGCGTTCGTTGATTTAAGCGCAGCTTTTGACTGCGTAATTCACGAGAGGCTGTGGGGAGTATTGCGGAATTTAGGGGTGAATAACACCATTATATCCTTTCTGATACACCTCCATCAGAATGCCAATGGTAGAATTCGATATGGCCTCAATGGAGAATGTACCGTACCCTTCCCAATTAAGAGGGGTGTCAGGCAAGGGTGCGTGTTGGCTCCCTTCCTCTTTAATCTGTACACAAACGGACTAGAACAAGCACTGATGAAGGTGGGACAAGACTACCCTTTGATAAATGGTCGACCCATACCGGCATTAATGTCTGCAGACGATGCCGTCTTAATGTGTCGTACCCAAGTGGGCCTTCAAAGATTACTGGACGGTTTCCCTGCTTATATGCGCGACCTAGGCCTTCGAGTAATCACATCAAAAACGTTCATTATGAGATGTGGTTCAAGGGGTAATAAATGCAGATATATATTAATTGACAATCAAAGAATAAATTTTATCAACAGTTTTAGTTATTTAGGTATCTTATTTGACAATAAAGCTACATGGATGCAGGCTGTGCAGACGAGAAAACTAGCCTTCATGAAAACCACTGCAGCCCTAATAAGTTTTTCAAAAAATTAGGAGTGAGATCCCCGCAAGCCCTATTACAAATCTACAGAGCAAAATGTGCATCAAGAGCTATGTATGGGGTGGGATTGTGGGGACACTGTAACACTCAAGCGCTGCAAACGGTTGAGAACCAGTTTTTAAAATATATACTGGCCCTCCCTAATAGTGTATCATCATAGGTTTGTCACTCGGAACTGGGGGTTCCATTCCTAACAGACTTAAGAAAAATAGAACCAATTATGCTCTGGCATGGGCTATGGACCTCCGAGGAAACCCACTTGAATAGGGATATATTAACTAATGTTCTGGGAATGACCGAAGTGCTGAAACTGAAATAGTTAAAATATGTCAGGAACTTTTTCTGTGACCTAGGACATCCTGAGTTTTAACAAAAAGCCATCCACGATGAGTTTGATGTCCAGAAAAAAACTGAAACAAAAATGCCTATCACTACTTGAATCCTGTCGTTTAACAGATGAAATAGTAAAGCCCACAGTACTGCATCAACAGATGATAGGAATAACCTTGAACATTCAACCCTATCTTATCCTAGTACGTGGCCAATACGACAGACTGTGGCTCACAAGATTCAGATTAGACATTATTCATTGCATAACGAGTTTCCCAAACATGAATGACTGGGCAAGGGCGATGCAACTATGCCCTTGCGATAACACATCTGAGCAAACGACAATACATGTAGCTTTTTTAGTAAATTTTATAGCCTACAAAGGAAAAAATGGCTGGTTCAACTTTTAAAGACGCTTGCTTTTAGAAGATGTCGACCAGCGTTTTTAGCTTTACAATTTTGAGATAATGAATTTACAATATGGATTTTAACAAATTTCTTGAAAAGTGTGATAAAATGTAGGAAGCTGATAACCTTGCAATTAATTAACTATCTGCAACATAACTTTGTCTCTATGGGAAATGTATTGAAGCTCTTTTAATGTACTTTTATGATGTGATTTTATGATTTTTTAGCATCAAAATCGAATAAAGCTAGTTATCTATCTATCTAGTAAGCGTTCAACTATGAGTGTAAGATTTTATCCAGCAATTGTGGTCAACACTATAGGAATATGGGCTGCCTACCGGCTTATCCAGAGCCATTTATCCTTTAGGCTAAGGTCTGTCACTCCCGAGGGCTTAGGGGGTGAGTGTAGCAGGTAAACTAAGCACCATCTCAATAGGGTTGTAGTTGCTATGGCTGTTTTTGATCCTCCCCCATACTGATCTAATTCCTTGGAAATAAAATTACAATCAGCAATTGTACCTAGACCCCAGCTGACAAAAGTAGGGATCTGTTTAAGAAAGTCCCCCCCAATTTCAGCTGTGTTATATAACTCAAAAATAGATAGGGAGTGCAATAACTTCAGATGCCTACTGTCGGTAATCTGGAAAAGAAATTTATTATTTCTGACTGCAAAGGGATCATGCATTGTTGTGCTAGTACCCAGCTGAGCAGTAAAAGTACCCCCTATAATCACGTGGAATTTAATAAATAAACTCACTGATCTAGATTTTAAAACTGATAAAATAGAAGATAAAGCACCAATCTGGCACCCTAAATCCTAAACTGGATCGTACAAATTGCTGAGAATAAAGTTAAACTTGATTGCAATAATAACCCACAGAATTTGAATCCCTTGATAATTACAAGAAATTGGAACAACCTTAAAAAACTTTGTGATAACCACCTCCCCGCATCTGGACCCAGGCAATCAAATAGGTAACGCAGAAAAACTTTCTATACCATTCCAGACAATATCCTCCTGAGACCAGGTTTAATGCATCATTATTATTACAAATTTGAACATATAATTAATCCAGTCCTGGTCCTGCTGTCTAGTGTGGTAGCCAGTGATATTCCATCAAACTAGATGTGTCAAAGGTTCTTTGCTGCAGGCCATGTCTGGCGGTGCCAATACTACGGGATCAGTACAAGCCTTTGATGTGTTTGTTGCACACTTGGGTGGGACGATTTCAGTTAACTGTCAATTGGTAGTCTCTAAGTTGCATAAGGGACAGAATCTTTTGGCAACTGTAAATGGTGGTCGAACATCAGTTGCCCTGGACATTGACAGATGCCACTGCAGCACAGGATACATCCTGAATTGTAAAGGTTTATAAAATAACCATAGCGGTACGATGTTGTTAGAATCCAATCCAAAATGCTTTATTCTCAAAGATGTCATAAAAGATCAATACATAAAATAAATATTTCATGGATCACAGTATAAATACACAATTAAAACCATACTTGATGTGATTAAACTCTATCCTCTGAATGATATAATACAATTAGTACAGTTTAAAATGACTGGAAATGCTAAAACTTAAAATCAATTTACAATTCATGGCGTTGTATGATACAGGAACGATGTTGTTACAGCTGGACGTATGGCTGTGTCAATTGTTACATAGAATCAAATGATGCGCTAAGTTTGGATGCCTATAAATAATAACAAATAATGCAACCCCCCCCCCCCCCCCCAGTTGCTTGGACGAGGAGTCAATCCACCCTACCCGACTAACAAATAAGATATAATTAAATTCTACAATATGGTATTCTTAATTTTGGGTTAGTCAATGACGGACCTTATTTTTAAGTTGGGGGGTGGATTCCACAGCAGATGGTGAGCAAGGGGGACACATTGGTCAGAACAGCCACATATGGCAGCAGTAAGGAGGAAGATTTAAGCGCATCTGCCGGGTCAAACCGAGTTCTAACAGCTGATTCATGTTCAGGGGAAATACGCTGATTCTTGGGTCTCTGTTGGAATCGACACTCCTCCTTATTCATGGTTTCCAAGGACTTAGGACAGTCATCATCACAGCATGCGAGGCATTTGTCATTAATAGGCCTTGCAGATGAGATTAGTGAAGGGCTATTCAAGGTAGCCACAATATTCGTTTGGCCCTATAAGCACGGCACTAGTAGTTGTTATCCCCTCGTCGTGCGCCCTGATTAATTCTTGGACAGAGGTTTCAAGTTTCTTCACCTTCGCAATCAAGGGAATAACACAGACATCAACAATAACCTTGATTTGCTCAAGTAGCTGGCCCCAGTTGGGATTAAAGTTTCCATTATCTGGTTTCACGTGAAGTTAGTGCAGCTCAATGGGCAGGGATTGTTACCTGGGTCCTTAATTACACTTTGCTTGCATTGCAGACATGTTTTGACTGTCTTTTCCTTTTTGCTGAGAGTCTTCTTTTGCTAGTGTGTGAGATGATGGAACCACTTAAACCCACTCTAAGTGGCAGATAATCTTGTGCCACAGCTTCCTCAGTTGGTCAACCACAGGTGGCCAAAGGTTCGCCTGCCACGACTGGTAGCTAGTTAGCTGGGAGAGAAGTACTCAAGCGCTCACATTGGTCAAGAGAAGGACATCTTCTCAGCTAGGTTGATCTCTTTGGAGATAACCCAAAATGCTCTGGCCAAAAAGGAGCCTAAAGTACTATTTTGGGGCACATTGTTGGATTTATCTTTGTCCATGCCCCAGGCATCTTTCTGTTTCCCATGACCCTCTTAAAAGGCTAGGTGGATAGGTGGGTAGATGGCTACTACATTGGACATCCACTGATAGATAAAGCACACACCATTCCAGTTAAACAATTATAGGACTAGCTGACTAAGGCAGTTGCTCAAAATGATGTAATTCCAGCCAATTCCAATACAATGTTAGGTGTTAATAAGATGCTTCTCACCCACAAGGTTGAAGTCCTTGAGACCTTAAACCAAGGGACGAGGCCCAGCTCAGCTTTATCCAGCCACAGACGGGTGCAGACAAGCACAGATGGGCCCGATCTTTGCTTGGGCATGTGACCAGGTGCCACCAACCCTTCGGGCAGTTACCAGTCAATTTATGGGCCCTGCCTCCAGGAGCAGAGTGGCAATACTGTCCTCATTTGTGTGCTTAAGGTACCATCTGCATGATTGTATTACCTACGGTTGCTTCCCTCTTCTTTAAGTGTCCTCTTCTACCCTACTGCATACTGTGTCCCAATAGTCAGAATTTAACGGGTTTGAAGCCTGTCCCTAGACAAGTGACTATCCCTCCCAACATGCACCCTCTTTGCAGCCCTAGAGAAAGATGATCAATTACATTATTGTGTGCACTCTAAATATCCAGGAGCTTATTTACAAGCCCCTTGCACCTCTGGTGTGTCCCTTTTTATGCTGCAACGCAGAGTGCAGACACATATTTATGAGGTCATGCAAATCTACTCTGCATGGCTTTTCATGTTCTCATAGATATGGTGTAAAACAATGCAGCACTAGTCGCTTTGTTGCCTTACACTGTTTCAGGGAGGCGATCCATGGGTGTTGCAGTCGGTTTTCCCAAGCAACACCCATCAGTTTTGACACATTCCCAGATTTGCAAGGATCTGTAAACCTGGGAAAGTATCAAAAGTGTTTGCCTCTCCAGGGCAGGAAGAATGAGGAGAAAAATGTTTTTTTCTCCTAGTATTTTTCCTGTTTCTATGTAGAAAGAGGTAAACGCCTCCATGGATTGTTTTTGTGCAGGAAGGTGTCACTCCCTGCATAAAAACAATGCTGCCAGCACTGCAAACACTCTTGCACCATGGGGATGGATGCCTCCTTTGAAGCTAGGCACTTTATTGTATGTCTGCTCTGGCTGAAAGGACAGGAATGCACCTTATCTCATAAATATGGTGCATGCCTGCCCTTTCCATTTTGCTCAAAATTACTTGCGGCGCAGCCCTATTTTGAGTAATTGCAAATGAGGCCCCCAGTTTTGTTCTCTGCATACCCCTTTGTCTGGGCCTTTTTCATTCTCCTTCCTTATGTGAACCCTGATCTGCCATTATACATCTTTGACAGTAACATATTCATGAATTTCCCAGAAGAGTTCCTGCTCTCTTGCTGAATTCCCTCTCAGGGGTCCTTCTCAGCTAGATCTTCTCATTAATGTATTGGGCAAATCTTAATGATTAAGGTGAAGCACCTCTTTTGCACTCCCCCAGCCTTTCTCAAGTCATACTGCTGCACCCTGTCAGCCACCTCTAGGTGTAGTCTCAACTGCTTTTGTTATTGTCATCGCAGAAAAACTCCAGCAATACATTATTGCCATATCAGCTGACTCCAACCCTCCTATTCTCACATCTGCCTGGACTGGTTGACTGATTGCTTCTTCTACCATGGTGGTGCTGTACCCACCATATTTGGCCCCTTAGACCACTGTGATGTCCAGAGAGCACAATGAGTTTTCCTTCACTCCTTCTATGTCATTGTGTACAATACTACATGCTGTCTAGGCTTGCTGTGCTATTCTCTGATCTTTCATTGCCTTGTTTTCCACAGCTCTCAGATAGTTCAAACTGGTCATGAACATTGTGTGGACGTGCTCACAACACTTCTAGTTGGCAATGAGTTTCAGGTTTTGGGGGCATTGCCTGAGAATGTGTGTTGTAAGGTGGTAATTGTCTTAAATGTGGGTAGGTTTAGAGGAAATGAAGCTGATCCTCATTAAGTTTGTGGACATGCTTAATGAAAATCACACTACCTGCAAACCAGCCTCACCTTCAAGGATTATTCTCATCCACTGGTTTTAATGGGTTCAAAAAGGTATTAAAACGTGTGAGGATCTGCTGCCCAGTCTAGCCCCAATCACTGTGCTTCTGCCCATTTCTCGCTTTTCTTCTGTCATTTACATTTTTTGTTCTAATTACATCCTTCTGACGTGCTCCTCTCTCTTTTCGAGCACACCTGACATACTGTGCTGCACTCAGGATGCCCTATAGTAACCACCTGCCCCACAGTGCATTGCCTGCTATCAGATTTGGACTAGGCCTAGGCCTGCAGGGCAATCTGGTAGTGTCAGAAGGGCTGATCTGACAGGTCAGTGTATTGGCCTGTTTTTAGGTCTCAGTTCTAGACAGTACATGCACTGTCTCAAAAAGACATGTTGTATAGAGTCTGTGAGCTTCAGCCCACCCACACGCTTCCCATTTGCTGGCTCCATCGTCACTCACATATTCTTTCTCCCCATTTGTCCATGGCATGCATGCGTCCTGTTTCTTCCTGTGTTTAGCCCTCTTCGAGAGTATGGACCAATTGCTATATCAATCCACTGGTCCCATTTAAGTCTGTTTTAGGAACTACTTTTTTCTTTTTTGAAAAGCAATTCACACGATTGGTCCTGTTTTCACTCCCTCCGAACTCTGCTCCATTTCTATAAACGGGGTAGTAAATCTTGTTCCTAAATTGTTACATTTGCTGTGCATTCAAAGACAAAGGTCAAATTGGAAGTAAGTAAGTTTAAACAGCGCGTTTCCCCACCCCCCACTCTTTGGCATTCAGTCTGTGTGTCTGCTGTTCAAGTTCTATACCAGCGGGTTCCTTGTGTCACTTTCGTTCACATTGTTGCGAGTTACTACTTTCCGTGCTGGTTAAGAGTTTGCTGCACATGCATGTTTATACCCATTTGTAACAATGTAGCTTATCATGTACAAAGGAGCATTGGGGAGAGGAGTTGGCCTAACGGCTAGGGCGCTCAACTTCGGACCTGGGGACCTGGGTTCGAGTCTCAGTAATGACGCTGAACATCCTTAGATTCTGGGCAAATCACTGAATCTTCCCGTGCCTAACAAAAAAATGAATGTGTGTCCTCATGTAACGTAACTGGTGCTATGTAAAGCGCTTTGATACCTGATTGGATTCGGGTCAAGTTTGCGCAATATAAAACTCTGAAAATATACAAAAGGTCAAATGCCCACGTTCCGCATCATTTAGTTTAGCCACTAAAACTCTAACACTAAGCACTAAGATGTGGCCTGACTTATTGTGTCAATTGCTATATTGTCTTCATTGACAGCTGATTCTGTTTACAGTAGTGCCCCTTTCTCCCAAGCGGCTTGTTTAAAGTAATTGGCCGTTATCAATGCCAGTAAGCTCAAACAGCACATTCCCCCCCCACTCTGGCATTCAGTCTGCGTGTCTGCTGTTCAAGTTCTATATCAGCGGGTACCTTGTGTCACTTTTGTTCACTTTGTTGCGAGTTACTACTTTCCGTGCTGGTTAAGAGTTTGCTGCACATGCATGTTTATACCCATTTGTAACAATGTAGCTTATCATGTACAAAGGAGCATTTCGGCACGTGTTTGTTCCCATGCAATGTGTTACCACTAACACTGTACTTTCAATTACACCCATTGCTAATAGACTAATTTGGGATTTTATGTATATTATTGAACGGTCCCTATGGGTGCTTTTCTTAGTTTTTTATAATAAATATATATATATATATAAAATGTCGCCCAAAAAACAAAAAAAGCAATATTGGCGAAAAAAGCATTAACAATCAATGAAATTATTAATTTATCCACAGTCACCCTTTCTGAAGCCGAGAAACAACTACTAAGTCTTGGATTAACATACTGTCCGGTTTCAGACTTCAACTATACAAGAACAAGAGTTGATATCTATCTTTACATCAGAAAACTTAAATTAAAAAAGTTCTTTTGTGTCAAGGAGGGTCAAAATGAAAATGAAATTAATCCAACCATTGACACTGCTGTTGCAAAGAACCCCTTGAATTTGCATGCGAGAGACACCAAAACCTTTTTGACAATGCATCAACTGGCGACAAATGATACGATTAATCTTGAAATGTCTTCCACTCAGGAGGAGCTTAGAATGGCCTCGGTTGAACAATTAGGAGCCAACCTGAGTCCGTTTAAACCTAAATCAAAATTTATCCCGGTAATGCCTAGGGATTCTATTGATGTTTTTCAAGATATAATTGTAGATGATCTTAAAAAGCTGCACCATAGGATCAAGCACAAAAAAAGATATAAAAGCCAGCATGAAAAGGACTATACACTGTTAACCAAAAAATTGAGTGATGATTATAGGATTATTGTGGCCACTGCTGACAAAGGAGGTAACGTGGTTATCTGGCCGCAGGAAGCCTACATCAGGGAAGCAATGAATCAGCTCAACAATCCATCATGCTACTCTAGAAGTACCATCAAGGACTTCAATGAAGCTAGAGAAGTCCTAAAAAAACTTTTGATGAGATGGAAAAGAGAAGGCATGATTTCTAAACAGGAATTTGAGTTTCTTCATGTTGAGCATCCTTTACTACCAAAATTATATCTTTTACCCAAGGTCCACAAACAAGTTGTTCCAGTGCCTGGGAGACCTATTATCTCTGCCATTGCGGGAGTAACGGAACATGTGACTGAATATATCGACTACTTCCTGCAGGACTTGGTAAAGGGTCTTCCCACTTATATCAGAGACACTGGGGATTTCATTGGTAAGATCAAAGATGCTGGTTGGAGCGACGATATGCTATTTATCACCTTAGATATCGAATCGCTTTACACAAGCATTGACCATGCATCTGGGCTAAAGGCCCTGGAATTTTTCCTGGGCAAAAGGCCGATTAATTGTTACAACCACAACAAATTATTGATGGAACTTACCAGTTGGTGTCTTAATAACAACTTCTTTCTGTTTGGAAATGACATTTACATTCAGAAGCGTGGTGTGGCGATGGGGGCATGCTTCTCTCCCAGCTATGCATGTTTACATGTAGGCTGGTGGGAGGAGCATGTCCTCAGACTAACACACCATGATATTTACAAAGAACATGTGGCACTTTGGGTGCGATTTATTGATGATGTTTTTATCTTATGGTGTGGTGATGTTGCCAGTGCGACAAATTTTGTCACTGAACTTAATACCAATCAGCAAAATCTTAGATTCACCTCTTCTATCAGCAAGTGTGAAGCTGTTTTTTTTGGATGTTAAAGTATTTGTACATCAGAATCATTTGGCCACTAAACTTTATCGAAAAAGCACTGCTGGAAATAACACTCTCCATGCCAGCAGTGCGCATCCTAAACATGTTATCGATAATATTCCGTTTGGAGAATTGTTGAGGCTCAAACGGATTTGTAGTGAAGCGGATGATCTTAAAATATGTACAACTGAAGCTCTGGAAAGATTCAGGCAAAGAGGCTATAGGGAGTCCATTTTGAGGGATGCAGTTCTCAAAATGGAAGCTAGAACCCGTGAGTCATTATTTTTAACAACATCTAACTCTTCTGTTGACAGTGACTCTACTAACAGTAGCCAGACCCCCAGGCTCATCATAGCCTATAGCAAACAGGCGAGACAAATCAGGTCCATTGTTCAAGAACGATGGCCGATATTAAAAACTGATTTGGTCTTAAAACCCAGGTTATCTGATGGGCCTACAATTACATACTCTTTAAGGACCCAAGTTTGCCATGAGTTTCCCGAGCTCAGAAAACAAGAAGAGTGGTTGAAATCCCGGCCGGGATTTAAGCGCTGCTCTACATGTAGAGCGTGCAAATTTGGTAAAAACACCAACCAATATTGCACACCTTTCAGCCCAGATCCATTTAATATACGTGGATCTTTTACATGCAAAACTGAATTTGCTGTCTATGTACTAACGTGTACCTGTGATCTTAGATATGTCGGGAGTACCCGGCAACCAGTACACGTTAGGATTCTTCAGCATTTACGTGCCATTGTAAACAATGATGCAGCGTATCCGGTGGCGAGGCATTTTAAGGCTTGTCATAATAACAATCTACAATGCCTTAATTACTTTGTTATTGCCTCAGTTCCAAAAATCAAGAGAGGGGGTGACCGTGATAAAATGCTGAGAAGATTAGAATCTGAATACATTTTAAAACTAGACAGCAGATTCCCTAATGGGCTTAATGCAACTGAGGATCTACATGTATTTCTTTAACTTTGCATTCTGTACTGTATTAGGTTAAATTTCTATGGAGTGTATTGCCCTGCCTGCTTCCGCGCATATAGATTATGAATTTCCAGTTTTTTTGATCCCATTTTCTTTTTACACTTACAATTCTATTTTTCCTAATGTGTTTAAATACATGATTTAGGAATAGATAAATGTATATTTTTTCACTTCATTAATCAGACATAGACTCCTAGACATGTCTGTTTGGACCATACTATTAATAATAGTGAATTCACTTGCAATGCTTTACAACATCTTATCATATCTCAACTCTCGGGTGCTTAACAATACAATATGATCATCATTTTGATTATGCTAATTGCATTATATGCGCTTAGATATTTTTTGTATTTTTATCTCCATGGTTTGGTACTTGTATCCAAAAAACAAATTTAATCATTGACAATTTTTGCATTATTTGCACAATTTTTTGTGTTTACATTATTGCGTAATTTGCACATTATTTGTATATATATTGAATTTTAATCGAGAATATTTGCACTTTATTGCGTAATTTGCACAGTCAATCAAGTTTGGATATCACTGAATCAATGAATATGGAGTTTTATGTATTTCATACTAAATAATGATCCTGAGTTCGTTTGGATTTTAACCTGTTACTCAATTGCACAGCATATTCAATGTGGTCCAAAATGGATTGTTTGGAAAACAGACTTTCGAGGTTGGAGTAGTGTGTCTTCACTTTCTAAATGTCATATGGTGCAAAAAAACGGTGAAAAAAATGCAGCCAATTGAAAGTCTTGTTGTATAAAATGGGCTCATTTTATTGAACTGATTGTCTGTGAGCAAGGGCGGATGCCCGAAACGCGTCAGATATTTGTGAAGACTCGGCTTTAAAATAAATTAACAACTATTGTGCCTGACTTTGGATCTGCGTGGTTTCTGTTTTCCGTGGACACGGATTGTTTGGAGACTGCAAACATGGGATATATATAAATATATATATGATTCACCAAATTCCAAACAAGAATGAGAATGCACTCAACTGCAATGGTGATTCCTCCGATCCCTTTATTCATGGGAAACCTACTGCTGGTAATTCATTGTTGCATGCTGATAGCTTTCATCCCCAACATACAATCACAAGTATTCCATATGGTGAATTTCTTCGTATTCATAGGGTCTGTAGCAAAGCAGGGGACCTTGAACATTACCAACAAGAAGCAAATTAAGGTTCATTGAAAGAGGATATAACCCTCGAAAATTGGACATTGCGATTAAAAAAAGCTAATAGCAAGGATAGGCATATGCTATTGAACCCTAATAGGGATATGGAGGTGGTGGCTACACCGGTAGATACCAACATACCGGAAACGAAAAAATCTCAGATTAGACTGATTACCACCTTCAGAAAACAGGCCAAAAACATCAAGGCTATAGTTAATAAGCAATGGCTTATTACCATCACAGACTCTGCACTCAAACAAGTGCTCCCTGCAAGACCTATCTTTACATTCCGTAAAGCATATTCTATGCAAAATGATTTGGTTAAAACTAGTTCTGAAACTGACAACAAGATCAGTTGGTTATCCCTGAAGCGGGGCTTTTTTAAATGCAGTTCTTGTAAATTTGGAACCAATACCACCACATATGGTACAGCCTTTTCGAACTATAGCATTGAGTTTAAAGAGCACTACACGTGTGGAACCGACCACGCTGTATATGTGCTACAATGTAGCTGTGGTCTGCGCTACATAGGAAGCACCAAGTTACAAGTTCATGTAAGCATCTTGCAGCATCTACGAGCAATAGTTAAATCTGACCCAGCATACCCAGTAGCAAGGCACTTCAAATCTGCACATAACAACAATTTTAGTTGCCTTCAATACTTTGTAATCGATGCAGTACAGATTAACAAAAGAGGAGGCAATTGTGAAAAAATGCTCCGACAATTGGAATCCAAATACATCTTAGAATTAGACACTAAGTCCCCACTGGGACTCAATATTGGTGAGGATCTGAATAACTATCTTGAATGTAGCAACCATCTGTATACGGTCCACTATGGCTGTAGTTAGTAACGTACTGTAAATAAGTCTTGGGAATATGATTCTGATTGACATATTGTAGCATCTATTAGTCTGTAACATTGATCCAAGCATGATGACATAATAAGGTCTTGTCAACTGATAATTGGGGTTCCCTGTCTCAGGATGATTCAGGTTTATATACATATTTATATATGTATCCTCTAGCTGTTGCTGTATTCTATCTTATTCTATTTTATATGTAACATTTCTGTACTTCACATTTGTTGAAGTCTTAGGAACACATTATCTTAGCACATTATTTCATAAAAAAACTTGTTGCATGGAAGCAGTTTTTCTGCCCTAGTAGCACTTTAACATGGATCATCATCATTGTACTGTAGTTAGGATTATGTGCTATTTGCACACCAATTGTCCAACTAATATTACATTGAAGTATTTGTACATTTGATGTATATAATATATGTTTTTATTCCATCTGGAAAACCATATTGTTTTTATATTTCCTGTTAGTATAAGAGGATTTACTCAAGGGAGTTTTACACATGTTTGTATAGCTGCATCAATATTGTATTAGTATATTGAGCATTGAAAACACATAAATGTGATCTACAGTCGTGGCCGAAATACGTCATGGGCAGCACAAAGTAAATAAACTGTACTATTTGGCACCAGAATATTCTGAAGTCCGTACCTGTTTTGTGCACGACTGCACTTGGATCGTTGGTTTGATATATATATATATTCACTGAAAAAAACATAGGTTTCAGGCACGTTATAGTTAGGAATTAGCATTTAAAAACACTTAGAAATTCACTGAAAAAAACATAGGTTTCAGGGGTGTTATAGTTAGCTGGACTTTTCCCTCGTACAAAACCATTGAAATTCCCCCGTTATAGTTAGTTCAGCTAACTATAACTCGTGCGCCCGCAATGCACTGCTGATGACGTCACATATTACATCACTCATGACATGGTCAGTGACATCACTCATGACATCACTGATGACATCTCAAATGACATCACTGAGGACATCATTGATGACATCATCCAGTGAATGTGTGTTTTTCTGAAAATTACATGTTTTATAAATGTATATCTCAAGGTCGATGGAAGAATAAATGGGTATATAAGTGTCTAAATGGGTGATTTGTTTTTGAAAAATTGATTGTATAACTGACTGATTAAGTGTATCTTAGTGAATACATGGCTTAGTGAGTAATGTTTAAATATGCAAATATCTGTATCAGTCTCTCACTTTGTGTATAAGTGGCTGCATGGGTTGGTGAGAAGCTACATGAGTGTCTATATAGGTTATTAGTTGGTTTTTTGAGTATCAATATGAGTGTCTGAGTGTCTGTATGGTTCGGTGGGGGTATTCCTTAGTGCATAGGTGCATGAATGAGTGACTCACTGTTTGTATGTGTTGAAGACAGCATGTGTGCAGGACTGTATGGGTGGATGAGTGTGTGCATAGGTGTGTTAGTGAGTGGATGACTGTCTCAATAGTGTCTTTATGAGTAACTACATATGTTTTAAACTAGTATATGTGACTATTGGTGTATATAAGTGAGTATATGTGAGAGTGAGAGATTGAAAGAGTTCCTGTATGAATAAGTATGTGTTTCTATAAGTGATTGTTTAAAAGACTAAGTATGTGTAAGTTTCTGTAGAAGTAAGTGGGGTGGTGTGTGTATAACTGTATATGCAAGTAAATGGATGTTTGATTCTTTATTAGCATGAGTGACTATGTGTGTGAGTAACTCTATTGATGAGTGGCATTGTGTAACAGGATGTATAGGTGTATGAGTAATTATGATGAGTGAGTACATGTATGAGTGACTGTATAGGACTGTTGGTGAATGAGTGGATGTGTATGTGGATCTTAGAATTCCTGAATAGGTTGTTGTAACCGATATTGGTATGTCCATTGTTTTGAAAATGTTAGTTTCTATTTTTGAATGTGTGTATCAAAGGCTATATTAGGGGGAGAGGAGGTCTGCCACTCTATCACAAGGATGATGTCATCAGTGATGTCATTTGAGATGTCATCAGTGATGTCATGAGTGATGTCACTGACCATGTCATGAGTGATGTAATATGTGACGTCATCAGCAGTGCATTGCGGGCGCGCGAGTTATAGTTAGCTGAACTAACTATAACGGGGGAAATTCAGTGGTTTTGTACGAGTGAAAAGTCCAGCTAACTATAACGCCCCTGAAACCTATGGTTTTTTCATTGAATTTCTAAGGTTTTTTTAAATGCTAATTCCTAACTATAACGTGCCTGAAACCTATGGTTTTTTCAGTGAATTTCGAAGGTTTTCTAAATGCTAATTTCTAACTATGCCTACAGAGATAGGACATGTGAAGAAAGAAGTAAAAACGCACAGAAAGAAAAGAAAGAAATGCAGAAAGGAGCAACAGAAGACCTCCAAGACGAAGAAAAGTGCAGAAAGAACGTTAACGTGCAGAAAGAACAAAAAGAAGAGCAGAGAGAAGCCTTGTTGCAAAATCATCCTGCACCCTCAACTTTTTCAGACGGATACTGGTGGTAACTGATTCTGACTAACCAGTCCTAGAGCCAGTGCTATGTTAAAAGACACTCAGAATACAGTGAAAACACCTACATACACTAGGGAACACTATGCGTTGGGGTCCCCCTGTGAGCAGCATGACCTCCTCTGTAAGCTCCTAGTATATAAGAGGGCAGGGGATTAAAACTACCTCTTAAATCGCGCCACAGGGCGTTTGCACATGTCACCTCAGGCCCCGTCCCCTCTCTTCCCCACTGTGTAAACATGCCCTGTGGACGTTTTAAGTTGGGAGATTAAGTCCCCTTGAATACTGAGGGTCCCTAGGGTCCAACTAGAACACTAGGTACCTCCAGTAAGCGCCACAGAGCTGCGTTGCAGAGAGATGTAAAAAGGGGCACGGCCTAGACCACCTCTCTTCAACGCAGCGCAGTGGCGCTTACTGGAAGCACCTGGTGAGCTAGTTGGCCCCCAGGGTCCCTCAGGATTGAAGGGGAATTATTTCCCCAACTTAAAACGCGCCACAGGGCTTGGTTGCACACGTTAACTCAGGCCCCCGCCCCCTCCCTTCACCACTGTGTAAACATGCTCTGTGGCCGTTTTTAGTTGGGAGATTAAGTTCATTTGAATGCTGAGGCTCCCTAGGGTCCAACTAGCCCACTAGGTACCTCCAGTAAGCGCCACAGAGCTGCATTGCGGAGAGGTGTAAAAAGTGGCACAGCCTGGACCACCTCTCTGCAACGCAGCTCAGTGGCGCTTACTGGAAGCACCTGGTGGACTAGTTAGCCCCCAGGGGCCCTCAGGATTGAAGAGGAATTATTTCCCCAACTTAAAACGCGCCATAAGGCGTGTTTGCACACGTCACCTCAGGCCCCGTCCCCTCCCTTCCCCACTGTGTAAACACGCCCTGTGGCCGTTTTTTAAGTTGGGAGATTAAGTCCCCTTGAATCCTGAGGATCCCTAGGGGCAAAATAGCCCACTAGGTACCTCCAGTAAGCACCACAGAGCTGCGTTGCATAGAGGTGTAAAAAGGGGCGTGGCCTCAGAACACCTCTCTGCAGCGCAGCTCCCTGGCGCATACTGGAGATACCTGTTGGGCTAGTTGGCCCTCAGGGACCCTCAGTATTGAAGGGGAATTAATTCCCCAACTTACAACTGGCCAGGGGGCGCGTTTGCAGAGTGCTGCAAGGAGGGGGCGTGGCCTCCGGCGCAGTGCCGGTCTTTTATTTATTTTATTTTTTTAAGAAGGAGGGCTGTGTGGCCCCCCTTCTTTTTCTAATTTACTGGCCCTGGGGACCCCATCCCCCAGGGCCTCCACCCTAATTTTTTTGTTGAAAAAAATAAATTTGGCCCTCCCAAGGCCTTAATTGGCCCCGGGGACGCCAACCCCCGGGGCCCACCATTGTTTTTTATTATTTTTAAAAAATACATATTTATAGAAACACCTAGGACATGCTGGACAAACCGTATGTACCTATCACCATGACGATGTTCGTGATATTCATTAAAAGGCGACTATGCATAGAATGAATCCACATGGAATGTATTTACACTGCTAGTGAAGCTCTGACGTGTCTGACGCACTACCGTGCCTAATCCCGGCGCCCTCGCCGGTGGGTACTCTCCAAGAAGACACCCTTGTCGTTTATTTATACAAACATGGGTAGCTATTGACGGGCACATTTAATATACACGCACACCAAGCCATTCAAAGGGGATTCGACAAAATTTCGACCAAACTGTGCAAGAAACCCCCCTCACAGTTAATAAAATACACATCTACCGCCAGATGTGTAATACTTTTTATTTTACTCTCTGGAAAGGAAACAAACCTCACTTGAGATTCACAGCATGCTCCGGGCTGAGCCCAATGCTGTGTTACACCCACCAGCGCCCGCCGAGTGCCACACACCTCTGTGTTGTATTCCACCAGCTAGTGCGTATGCTATGACACTCTCTAGCCCATGTGCACTGCAACACCACCCCGTGAATATGTCATGCCACACTTGCCTTCGCACGGGTGATATTGCTCCATCTAACGTGCCTTCCTCGATGCCTATGTTATAACGCATAGCGCTATGCCATACATATTACAATCTGGGATCCATATCTTTGTTAAAGTGCATATGCAACGTTACACTCCCCAGCACATATTTTATATTACAACTTTAGAGACTAGTTAGGTTACACATCACTGCCCTGTGCATATTACACTCCAAGGCGCATATCGCATAGCACGCGCTAGTGCCTGTGCTATCTCGCGCTCTCCAATGAATCTGTCATTGCGCACAATGTATTGCATATTATATTTCATGCCCCGGTTCATCTTATATCACACTTTCTGGTGCATAGTTTATACCATATACTATATCTAGTTTTCATTTTCAATCGTGCTCTCAGGACTATGTTCTATATAACACTGCATCCACCTACCCTTTTCACGGGCATTACATTTTGCGATGGGGGTGGAGGGTCAGGGGGTGTTTCTGCCAAGTGAGCCCAGAGTCACAGTCACAAATTTCCTCTTCTTCCTGAATAAAAGTGAGATTATGCTGCATACTTGTTCATATTTTAATTAGTTCGCACAGACACACATTTTAGAAACAATAAAGTTCCTAATACCCACCTTCTCTGAACAGTTAGCTTGCTGCCCCATCCACCTCCTCCCTATCCTCTGTTGTCTGAATCCAAGGACTAGCCTCCTCCCTCCTGCCATGCATGGTCTGATGTGCTGCCACTGCCCTCCATTTAGCATGATGTACCAGTCCACTCCTCCTGCCCTCCATTGCCTACTTCTATGGTCCATCATTGACCTCCTGCTTAGCCTCTGTGCTTAGCTTGCTGCCCCTATTCTCCTTCCCCCTGCCCTCCGATGTCTTTGTGCATGCCCCTGCTCCATCCATTTCGCCCACCATGTTCCATGGACCTGCCACTCTTATCTACTCTGAGTGTTCTGTTGAGCTGCCACTGCCCTCCCACCTGCCTAGCATTGTCAGATGACGGTAACCTGTCCCTGCCCCCTCCACCCTGCCTGTCCATCTGCCATGCCCCTATCCCCTTCCTCCTGTCCTCCATGGTCCATTTTACTTCCACACCCTTCTGCCCTCCCTGGTCTGTTGTGCTGCAACTGCTCCTTCTGCCTGCCCCGCGCGGTCTGTTGTGAGGCCCCTGAACTCTCTTGTCTGTGCCCAGGTCCTGACCCTCCCTTCTATCCTCCATGGTCCTTTGTGCATTCCCCTGCAACCTCCTTCTTGCCAACCATAGCCATTGTGTTGCCACTAACCCTCCCGCTTGCCATGCATGGTCTTCTGTGCTGCCATGGCCCCTCCCACCTTCCCTGTGTGGTCAGCTAGCTGCCCCTGACCCCCTACCACATTCCCTCCATGGTCTGTGTGTATGCCATCATAGTCTCAGTGTTGCTCTCCATGGTGTGTCTTGTTTCTAGTGCCCATCCTGCCTGACCTCCATGGTCATCTTGCTGCTCCTGCCCTGCCCCCTTGCCCCCAGCCCTCTGTTTCCATGTGCAGACCCCTATTCCCTCCCTCCTGGCTTGTCTGTTCCTTTGTAATGCCCCTGATCCGTCCCTCCTGCCCTTTATGGTCTGTTATGCTGCAGTTTTCTCTCCTGTCTGTCCATTATGGTCAGCTAGCTACCATTGCCTCTTTCCCCTCTGTTCTGTGTTGTCCATGTGCATGGTCCTGTCCCCTCCCTATTGCTTTCTATGGATTGTTGTGCTGCACTCCGGTCCCGCATGCGCTGTGTGGTGTATTGTGCTGCTGCAAACCCTGATGCCTACCCTGTAGGGTCAGTTTGGTGCACCTCTCCATGTCCCTCCTGTCCTCTGTTATCCGAGTCCATGTCCCTACCCCAATTCCTCCTGCCTACCATGATCCAATGTACCATACTTGCGAACATTTTGTACTTGGTAAGAGGGAGATTTTGAAAAAAAAACTGGGATATTGATTTTCCCCTTTGAGTTACATTGAAAAAGAGGAGATTGTAGACAGTAGACAGATCAAATAAAGCCCATTTGAGCTTAAAAACATTGGACGTTTCCTGGCTGAAACGGGTCTGTTGGCATATATGGTTGTACTACCACTGCCTCTTCCTTCTGCTTGTTGGTTTGTTGCCCCTGCCCCCATTTCCACTGCCCTCCATAGTCTGTTTTGCTGCCACTGCCCTTCCTGCCTGCCCAGTTTGGTAAAATTGTTGCCTCTGCACTCTCCTACCTGCCTTCAATTTTCAGAGTCCGTGCGCCTGGCCTCTGCCTCTCAAGAGTATCCTAATGAACAACTAGATTGCTAACATTCTATATTTATTACAAAAGTGTGGAACGCCTGACGTCATCTTGATGTAATCAAAACTGTAATACCTAGAGTATTTCCTTTAGAAATTACATATATGAGAGGGTCTTATTTGCATCAAAATTATGGTTCGTGCTCTAAAAAACTAAAATGAGGACATATTTTCTGAGTTTTTGTAAATAGCGACAAAGAACTTTTAAATTATTTGTAATCTTTATGTTTTTTTATCCAGTTGACCACTTGATTAAATGTTGCACCTAGGGGAGAGGATGTGGTGTTACTTCCAGAGCTGCAGACGTTGCAACTGGGGAACCAGGTTGGAGTTTCTGCCGTAGCTCAACATTCTGTGATTCTGGTCAAATCACTTAATCTCCCCATGCAGTGGTGGCTGGTGACATTTGAAAGTGGTAGGGCGTAAAAGTTTTGTATGAGTGCCCGGAGGCGAGGGAGCGTAGCGAGCAAGTCCAGCCACCATATGGTGGGGTTCGGGGAGATTCGGGGAAAAAAAGAGCAGACAAATGGTGCATTTAAGCAAATTTAAGGAAGCAAGAGAGTTGATAAAGCAATTGTGAAAGTGTAGTTATGAAATAAATAAAGAGATTTCATATGATAATGGTGTAGGTAGCTTAAAAAAAAAGCACGCACCTTTAATTCCAGCCACATGCACCTCATGTTTTTTCACTTAAACAAGCCTGTTTTACTTTCAAGATGCCCGCGCATTCCCTTGTGTGCAAGGAATGGGTGCTTCTTTCTTGCACAGAGAATATAGATGGCATCACGCTAGTAGAGAGTGGTGGCTGAGAGGAGAGAGAATGTAGATCCAGGAAAGGGGAGCTGGGTGGACAGAGACTTAGAAAGGTAGAGGGATGTGGGAGAAAGGAGAGAGTGTGCAGAGAAAGGAATGGAGCTGGGTGGACAGAGAGAAAGTTAGAGGGAGTGTTGGGTGAGAGGAGAGAGGGTCGAGAAAGGAAAGGGGAAGCTGGGACAGAGAGATCGAAAGGTAGAGGGAGTGGTGAGTGAGAGAAGAGGGGAAGGGGGAGGTGGTCGAGCAGAGGAGTGAGAGGGAGAGAAATAAGGAGGGAAGTGGTAGAATAACCGAAGGTAGGGGAAGGAGTTGGTGACAAGCATAGAAGGGAAAGAGGATGAAAGGAGGAAACTTGGTGGGAAAGAGGAATGGAGAGAAGTGGAGTGTGAGTGTCAGAGAGAGGACAGAAAGGAAAGGCGGAGTGGTGAGTGAGGCAGTGAGGAGACAGAAGGAGTTGTGAGTGTGAGGAGAGAGAGGGGGGAAAGAAAGGAAAAGGGTTGTGGTGAGTGAGAGAATGAGAAAAGGCAGATGTGGTGGGTGAGAGGCAGAGAGGCGAGGAAGGAAAGGGGGAGTAGTGGTTGAGATGACAGGAATGAAAGGTAGAGCAGCCTTTATTGGAGTCTTGTTTTCGGTTCTCGTTCGTTTTTGTGCTTGGAGAATAAAACCTGGGGGTGGATGGGTGGGGTAGGGTGTACTGTGTGGAGAACTTGAAGTCATTGAAAATCGGAATCAGTGGGGTCACTTGTGGCTACCGAGTGATCTATTTCCATGACGAAATTTGCACACTCTTGAAACGCCCCACACAAAAACACACTGATCCTTCCTTTGTGATGGGGATCAGATTGTGTGAAAACCTCTCGCTTGTGAACCGCCCCTGCAGTCTCTTGGGGACAGACCCAGTGAACACGGGAAATCATTTAAAGAGGCAGACTCATAGAATTCTGATGTGACGAGCGGAGCGACTTTGTCACTTTGATCTGCATTGAACTCGCGCCCAGTCTCCTTCCAGCAGCGCCTCAAGGCGCTGAGAAGAGGTCCTTTCCTGGGCGTGGTGCTCATTGTTAGAAGGCAGGCAGCGGCCCAAGGTGTTTAATACATTAGAACAAAAACAATCCACATCAAATGACGCGCTTGCTTGGGGATACTGTAAGCCAGCTCAGTGGGTTAACAGGGCTCATCTACTGTATTGTTGTGTTTTGCAGGCTGTTTCAGGATCGCTAAGTTTTACCATTTTTTTTATTCCTCTCCTATAATAACTTGCATTTAGCTTCAGTTGCTGCAGTTTTATAAAGCGTTTCATTACAAAGACGCATATTTATTGCAGTTTCACCCTGGAGATGTGAACATCTGTTGCTGTCATTCACAGGTGCACGCCACAAAAAAGACCGCGATACTCACAAGGAAAGCATGAATCCGAAATTCAAATTTGGTTCACCCGGAGGGAAGACTAAAGAAACCCCCACGCGGGCTCGCATTTCCAGTCCAACTGCAGGTGCCCGAAGTTTGAGCACCTTCCCCATGTCAAGGAACACAAAGGCGGCTGAGCCATGTGCAGGCCTCGGCAGCAGAGGCTGGGGGAGAAACCAGGCCTGAAGTGAAGACTGCTGTATTTGGTGTTAATACAGTAAACCTCCCAGCCCAGCTATCCTATTCCCTCGCTCTTTATTTACCTAGCCTCGCCCTGCCGCCTGAGATGCTATGATGTCTACTTGCGGAGTCGCGGGTCGCAATACTTGCAGGGGGAAGGGGGGGGGGGTATGTTAAAATGAAAACAAACCTTCTTACCTGACCGCCCTGGGACGCATTACAAATACAGATGTCATTGTCTCACTCCGGCCCATGGTGTACACTTAACTAAGACTTAACCCGTTTCGCTGAGCACAGATAGGGGAACACGGTCCGGACTCTGGAGGCATACAGTGAATGTACTGTTCTGAGGACGCAGGCACGAACTTACCCCACCGCCTATGTCCCAGCCAATCCAGACGCTGCTCCAGCAGCAGCGTCAGGATTGGCTTGAGTAGTAGTGCGCATGTTCTGTTTAGGGCATAACAATTTTTGCTACGATCCCGAACATGCGCACTCTAGGCTGCTCATTAGAAGAGCGGCATGGAAGAGCCCTCGTCCTTCTAATGAGCAGCTTACTGCGAATGTTCGGGCTTGTATCAAAACTTTGAAGCCCTAAACAAAACATGCGCCGTCCACCTGATACCAATCGTGGATGCACTTGCACCGAACTCCTGCTGCCCCGCCCCCTTCTGAGCCGACTGCCTCCGGGGGCCTGGGATTGCAATTTGCAAATAAATGTAGCGAGACAGAGTGACAGACGGCAACAGCACGCACGCTTGTTGCTCAACTCGACTCGTGCCTGAAATTAATTAGTGGGGCAACGCCAAAGCACCCTAATGGACGCACCGCACCTGTCCCCATGTCTACAACCAAAATGACTTTGATCTTGTGTGATGTAAACAATGCTCATGTAAAGCACTACAATACCTGACAAGTCTGCACTATATAAAACTGCAAATACACAAAAAATAAGTGTTTTGCACACTTCTGTCATTGGGCTACATGTGGGCTACATCTAGGTGATATTTGTGCTGCATTTGGGCTCTTTTGTCTCTGGTGGCCATCTTGGGAGATTTATTTGTTATGAAGTTTCCTAATTTCCTCATTTACTACAGTCTCCTCAGTAGGAAATACTTTCAGTTTTTTACTTTGATTCCATCAAGAAGGTATTCAGATATGTCACACATTTGCCATAATTTCAGAATGTTAGCACTCTAGTTGCTTATTAGATCACTGTAGTAAAGCTACTGCTCACCAGGGAAGTCTGCTGCTGGTATTGAAAGTGCATGTTTCAGTCTGCATGTCAGAATTTTTTAATGAAATAGAAGAGGATTTGAGAAGTCACTCAAAATGTGCCCTAATTCTTCTTTCTGCAGAACTAATCATACTTTCTATGGCAAAATGAACCCCCTCATTTTGTTCCTTTTTAAATTAAATGTTTTAAGAGTTACCACTTTATTCCAACCAAGATGGCTTCAGGTGTGCCATACGTTTGTCATAATTAGGACTGTTAGCGCTCTAGTTGTTCTTTAGAACACTCTGGGAAGCTGCAGTACAACACAAAGGAATCAACTGACAGTCTCTGCCCTTGTTGGATGTACATGTTTTACTGAGAATGTCAGACTTCATTCTCACATGACTGAGAAAGATAATGTGAATTTACAGAAAATATGCTCTCAGTTTAGCTTATAGATCACCTTCCAAACCTCTGTTGGAAAAGCATGAGAAAATAGTTTTCTCTCAAACATGATTCATGATATCACAGCAGAAGGCTTTTTCACATGGTAAAATCACCTTAGAACACACCACAATTCCTAAAATGAGTATGGTAACATCAACAAATGAATTATAATGTAACTAAAGTCTTAAAACCTTCTATTAACTGCAATGCTTTTTAATGAGGTGCTATCATGTATATTGGTCCCAAGATGGCTGCCAACACTTCTTGGATGAAGTGCTGACAGCCAATCAGATCTCACGATGAGATGTGTGGTTAGGCTCCGCCCAGATATATATGTGATTTTACTTTTGATTTTCTCAGGAACTACTGAACGGATTTACACCATTTAAGCAAAAGGCACAAGTCTGAACTGAGGACTACCTCTTTGACAAATTTGGTGTAATTCCGTTCAGCACTTCGGGCTGTAGGTGCGTCAACAGGTCCTATGGGAAAATGCATGGGGAAAATACGTTTTGGTACCCCCCTTTTTTCTCGGCCCCCGCTTGACTAATCACCGTGAAATTTTCAGGATAGGAGCGGACCGGATCTCGCCAAAAGTTTGGTAACTTTCGCGAAGATTCATCAATCGACGCCAACGTTATTCCAAATAGAATGTTGCGGATTTCCGATGGAAAATAGGTCCTAACTATAACTACCTACTGGCGACTGCAAGTAGGTAATATATATATATCTATATCTATATATATATTCACTTAAAAAACCATAGGTTTCACAGATGTTATAGTTAGGAATTAGCATTTAAAAAACCTTGCAAATTCAATTAAAAAACCATAGGTTTCACACATATCATAGTTAGCTGGACATTTCACTCGTAAAAAACCATTGAAATTCCCCCGTTATAGTTAGTTCAGATAACTATAACTCGCGCGCCCGCAATCCACTGCTGCTGACGTCACACATTACATCACTTATGAGATGGTCAGTGGCATCACTCATGACATCACTGATGACATCATCCTTGTGATAGGGTGGTGGTCGCGCGAGTTATAGTTATCTGAACTAACTATAACGGGGGAATTTCAATGGTTTTTTACGAGTGACATGTCCAGCTAACTATAACATGTGTGAAACCTATGGTTTTTTAAGTGAATTTGCAAGGTTTTTTAAATGCTATTTCCCAACTATAACGTCTGTGAAACCTATGATTTTTTAAATAAATTTGTAAGGTTTTTTAAATGCTAAGTTATGTATGTTTTATTATATTTTTTATATATTTATTTTACAATAAGCTACCTATGTCTATAGTTATAGATTGACTGTATCCTGTAATATGGAATGCCTCGTTTAAAATGTTTTATTTTTTAAGGTTTTTCACAGTGCGCGCACCCCGCGTTTTTTTGAAAACAATGTTTTCTTCACCCTTCGGGGTCCTTCAGGGTTCCCCTGACAAAGGCTAGGGGGTCAGGAACTCTCTACCCTGCCCCCTTTTCACGTTCTCCACCTTTCTTTTTCACTGTCACACAAAATGGCGGCCAACACTTCCTGATTTTGACCGATTCGAATGTTGACTGACATGTAACCACCAATCAGAATTATGCTCGTGCACGTTAAGGTGCGCGCACCGTGCGGGCTCGCGCACGGTGCGTGCTTATAGATATTTATGTACTTTTAACTGCAATTTTCTCAGGAACTACTGAGCAGATTGACACCATATATGCAAAAGGCACGTTAGTGTGCGCGCACGGTGCACGCACTGTGCGCGCACGGTGCGCGGCTATAGATATTTATGTACTTTAACTGTGATGTCATGAGTGATGTCACTAACCATGTCATGAGTGATGTAATATGTGACGTCATCAGCAGTGCATTGCGGGCGCGCGAGTTATAGTTAGCTGAACTAACTATAACGGGGGAATTTCAATCGTTTTGTACAAGTGAAAAGTCCAGCTAACTATAACACCCCTGAAACCTATGGTTTTTTCAGTGAATTTCTGAGGTTTTTTAAATGCTAATTGCTAACTGTAACGTGCCTGAAACCTTTGGTTTTTTCTGTGAATTTCAAAGGTTTTTTAAATGCTAATTTCTAACTATGCCTACAGAGATAGGACATGTGAAGAAAGACGAAAAAATGCACAGAAAGAAAAATAAGAAGTGCAGAAAGAAGCAACAGAAGTCCTCAAAGACG
Organism: Triturus cristatus; assembly: GCF_964204655.1. Classification (NCBI taxonomy): domain Eukaryota; kingdom Metazoa; phylum Chordata; class Amphibia; order Caudata; family Salamandridae; genus Triturus; species Triturus cristatus. The sequence continues at coordinate 969,370,516 of NC_140589.1, forward strand.
AAGAAAAGTGCAGGAAGAAGGATAACGTGCAGAGAGAACAAAAAGAAGAGCAGAAAGAAGCCTTGTTGCAAAATCATCCTGTACCCTCAACTTATTCAGACGGATACTGGTGGTAACTGAGTCTGACTAACCAGTCCTAGAGCCAGTGCTATGTTAAAAGACACTTAGAATACAGTGAAAAACCTACATACACTAGGGAACATTATGCGTTGGAGTCCCCCTGTGATTAGCATGACCTCCTCTGTAAGCCCCTAGTATATAATAGGGCAGGGGGATTAAAACTACCTCTTAAAACAGGCCACAGGGCGTTTTTGCACATGTTAACTCAGGCCCCGTCCCCTCCCTTCACCACTGTGTAAACGCGCCCTGTGTCCGTTTTTAGTTGGGAGATTAAGTTAATTTGAATCCTGAGGGTCCCTAGGGTCCAACTAGCCCACTAGGTACCTCCAGTAAGAGCCACAGAGCTGCGTTGCAGAGAGGTGTAAAAAGTGGCACGGCCTGGACCACCTCTCTGCAATGCAGCTTAGTGGCGCTTACTGGAAGCACTTGGTGGGCTAGTTAGCCCCCAGGGGCCCTCAGTATTGAAGGAAAATGATATCCCCAATTTAAAACGTGCCATAGTGCGTGTTTGCACACGTCACCTCAGGCCCCGTCCCCTCCCTTCACAACTGTGTAAAAGCGCCCTGTGGCTGTTCTAAGTTGAGAGATTAAGTCCCCTTGAATCCTAAGGGTCCCTAGGGTCAAACTAGACCACTAGGTACCTCCAGTAAGCGCCACAGAGCTGCGTTGCAGAGAGGTGTAAAAAGGGGCTTGGCCTCAGAACACCTGTCTGCAGCGCAGCTCCCTGGTGCATACTGGAGATGCCTGTTGGGCTAGTTGGCCCTCAGAGACCCTCAGTATTGAAGAGGAATTAATTCCCCAACTTACAAATCGCCAGGGGGCGCGTTTACAGAGTGCTGCAAGGAGGGGGCGTGGCCTCCGGCACGATGCCAGTCTTTTATTTATTTTAATTTTTTAAGAAGGGGGGCTGTGTGGTTCCCCTTCTTATTCTAATTTATTGGCCCTGATGACCCCATCCCCCAGGGCCTGTGTCCTAATTATATTTTTTTGACCCCAATCCCCAGGGCCGGCCACTGTTTTGTATTATTTTAAAAATATATATATTTATAGACACACCTAGGACATGCTGGACAAACCGTACGTACCTATCACCATCACGATTTGCGTGATATTCTTTAAAAGGCGACTATGCATACCATGAATCCACGTGGAATGTATTTACACCACTAGTGAAGCTCTGACATGTCTGATGCCCTACTGTGCCTAATCCCGGTAGACACCCTTGTCGTTTATTTATACAAACATGGGTAGCTATTGACGGGCACATTTAATACACATGCACACCTAGCCATTCAAAGGGGATTCGACAATAATTCGACCACAACTATGCAAGAAACCCCCCTCACGGTTAATAAAACACACATCCACTGCCGGATGTGTAATACTTTTTATTTTACTCTCTGGAAAGGGGACGAACATCACTTGAGAGTCACAGTGCGCTCCTGGCAGAGCCCAATGCTGTGTTACACCCACCATTGTCTGCTGAGTTTGCCACACACCTCTGTGTTGTATTCCACTAGCTAGTGCATATGCTATGGCACTCTCTAGCCCATGTGCACTGTAACACCACCCCGTGAATATGTCATGCCACACTTGTCTTCGCACGGGTTATATTGCCCCATCTAACGTGCCTTCCTCGATGCCTATGTTATAACGCACAGTGCTATGCCATACATATTACAATCTGGGATCCATATCTTTGTCACAGTGCATATGCAACGTTACACTCCCCAGTACATATTTTATATTACAACTTTAGAGACTAGTTAGGTTACACAACACTGCCCTGTGCATATTACACTCCAAGGCGCATATCGCATAGCACGCGCTAGTGCCTGTGCTATCTCGCGCTCTCCAATGAATCTGTCATTGCGCACAATGTATTGCATATTATATTTCACACCCGGTTCATCTTATATCACACTTTTTGGTGCATAGTTTATACCATACACTATATCTAGTTTTCATTTTCAATCGTGCTCTCAGGACTATGTTCTATATAACACTGTGTTCACCTACCCTTTTCACGGGCATTACATTTTGCGATAGGGGGTGGAGGGTCAGGGGGTGTTTCTGCCAAGTGAGCCCGGAGTCACAGTCACAAACGTCCTCTTCTTCCTGAATAAAAGTGAGATTATGCTTCATACTTGTTCATATTTTAAGTTGTTCGCACAGACACACGTTTTAAAAACAATAAAGTTCCTAATACCCGCCTTCTCTGAACAGTTAGCTTGCTGCCCCATCCCCCTCCTCCCTATCCTCTGTTGTGTGAATCCATGGACTAGCCTCCTCCCTCCTGCCATGCATGGTCTGATGTGCTGCCACTGCCCTCAATTTAGTATGATGTACCAGTCCACTCCTCCTGTCCTCCATTGCCCAATTATATGCCCCATCATTGACCTCCTGCTTAAACTCTGTGCTTAGCTTGCTGCCCCTATTCTCCTTTCCCCTGCCCTCCGATGTCTTTGTGTATGCCCCTGCTCCATCCTTTTTGCCCACCATGTTCCATGGACCTGCCACTCCTATCTACTCTGAGTGTTCTGTTGAGCTGCCACTCCCCTCCCACCTGCCTAGCATTGTCAGATGACTGTAACCTGTCCCTGCCACCTTCACCCTGCCTGTCCACATGCCATGCCCCTATCCTCTTCCTCCTGTCCTACATGGTCCATTGTACTGCCACACCCTTCTGCCCTCCCTGGTCTGTTGTGCTGCAACTGCTCCTCCTGCCTGCCCCGTGCGGTCTGTTGTGAGGCCCCTTCCCCTGAACTTTCTTGTCTGTGCAGAGGTCCTGACCCTCTCTTCTATCCTCCATCGTCCTTTGTGCATGCCCCTGCACCCTCCTTCTTGCCCATCATAGCCATTGTGCTACCACTAACCCTCCCACTTGCCATGCATGGTCTTCTGTGCTGCCATGGCCCCTCCCACCTTCCCTGTGTGGTCAGTTAGCTGCCCCTGAACCCCTCCCACCTTCCCTCCATGGTCTGTGTGTATGCCATCACAGTCTCACTGTTGCTCTTCGTGGTGTGTCTTGCTTCTAGTGCCCATCCTGCCTGACCTCCATGGCTATCTTGCTGCTCCTGCCCTGCCCCCTTGCCCCCAGCCCTCTGTTTACATGTGCAGACCCCTACTCCCTCCCTCCTGGCTTGTCTGTTCCATTGTAATGCCCCTGATCCATCCCTCCTGCCCTTTATGGTCTGTTATGCTGCAGCTTTCTCTTCTGTCTGTCCATTATGGTCCTGCCTCTTGCCCCTCTGTTCTCTGTTGTCCATGTGCATGGTCCTGTCCCCTCCCTCTTGCTTTCTATGGATTGTTGTGCTGCACTCCCGTCCCGCATGCCCTGTGTGGTGTATTGTGCTGCTGCAAACCCTGATGCCTGCCCTGCAGGGTCAGTTTGGTGCACCTCTCCATGTCCCTCCTGTCCTCTGTTATCCAAGTCCATGTCCCTACCCCATTTCCTTCCATGATCCAATGTACCATACTTGCGAACATTTTGAACTTGGTAAGAGGGAGATTTTGAAAAAAAACCTGGGGTATTGATTTTCCCCTTTGAGTTACATTGAAAAAGAGGAGATTGTAGACAGGAGACAGATAAAATAAAGCCCATTTGAGCTTAAAAACATTGGACGTTTCCTGGCTGAATCGGGTCTGTTGGCATGTATGGTTGTACTAACATTGCCTCTTCCTTCTGCCCACAATGGTCTATTACATTGCCACAGCCTCTCTTGCAAGTCCTGTATTGTTGGTTTGTTGCCCCTGCCCCCCTTTCCACTGCCCTCCATAGTCTGTTGTGCTGCCACGGCCCTTCCTGCCTGCTCAGTGTGGTTAAATTGTTGCCTTTGCACCCTCCTACCTGCCTTCAATTTTCAGAGTCCATGCCCCTGGCCTCTGCCTCTCAACAGTATCCTAATGAACAACTAGATTGCTAACATTCTATATTTATTACAAAAGTGTGGAACGCCTGACGTCATCTTGATGTAATCAAAACTGTAATACGTAGAGCATTTCCTTTAGAAATTACATATATGAGAGGGTCTTATTGGCATCAAAATTATGGTTAGTGCTCTAAAAGACTAAAATAAGGACATATTTTCTGAGTTTTCAAATAGCGAGAAAGCACTTTTAAATTATTTGTTACCTTTATGTTTTTTTATCCAGTTGACCACTTGATTAAATGTTGCACTTAGGGGTGAGGATGTGGTGTTACTTCCAGAACTGCAGACTTTGCAACTGGGGAACCAGGTTGGAGTTTCTGCTTCAGCTCGACATTCTGTGATTCTGGTCAAATCACTTAGTCTCCCCATGTCTACAACCAAAATGAATTTGTTCTTGTGTGATGTAACCAATGCTCATGTAAAGCACTCCAATACCTGACAAGTCTGCACTATATAACACTGCAAAAACACAAAATAATAAGTGTTTTGCACACTTCTGTCATTGGGCTATATGTGGGCTACATCTGGGTGATTTTGGGCTACATTTGGGCTCTTTTGTCTCCGGTGGCCATCTTGGGAGATTTATTTGTTATGAAGTTTCCTAATTTCCTCATGTACTGCAGTCCCCTCAGTAGGAAATGCTTTCAGATTTTTACTTTGATTCCATCATGAAGGTATTCAGATATGTCACACATCTGCCATAAATTCTGAATGTTAGCACTCTAGTTGCTCATTAGATCACTGTTGTAAAACTGCTGTTCACCATGGAAGTCTGCTCCTGGAATTAAAAGTGCATGTTTCAGTCTGCATGTCAGAATTTTTTAATGAAATAGAAGAGGATTTGAGAAGTCACTCAAAATGTGCCCTCATTTTCTTTTTTCAGCATTAATCATAATTTCTATGGCAAAATGAACCCCCTCATTGTGTTCCTTTTTAAATTAAATGTTTTAAGTGTTACCAGTTTATTCCAATCAAGATGGCTTCAGGTGTGCCATACTTTTGTCATAATGAAGACAGTAAGCGCTCTAGTTGTTTTTAAGAACACTCTGGGACATTCTGTCATTGGGCTATACTTGGGCTACATCTGGGTGATATTTGGGCTACATTGGGGCTCTTTTGTCTCTGGTGGCCATCTTGGGAGACTTATTTGTTATGAAGTTTCCTGATTTCCTCATTTACTGCAGTCTCCTCAGTAGGAAATACTTTCAGTTTTTTACTTTGATTTCAAAGGCATTCAGATGTGTCACACATTTGCCATAAATTCAGAATGTTAGCACTCTTTTTGCTCATTAGATCACTGTAGTAAAGCTACTGCTCACCAGGGAAAACTGCTGCTGGTATTGAAAGTGCATGTTTCAGTCTGCATGTCAGAATATTTTAATGAAATAGAAGAGGATTTGAGAAGCCACTCAAAATGTGCCCTAATTTTTCTTTCTGCAGCACTAATCATACTTGTTATGGAAAAATGAACCCCCTCATTTTGTTCCTTTTTAAATTAAATATTTTAAGAGTTACCACTTTAATCCAAGCAAGATGGCTTCAGGTGTGCCATAAGTTTATCATAAGTAGGACTGTTAGCGCTCTAGTTGTTGTTTGGAACACTCTGGGAAGCTGCAGTACAACACAAAGGAATCAACTGACAGTCTCTGCCCTTGTTGGATGTACATGTTTTACTGAGAATTTCAGACTTCATTCTCACATGACTGAGAAAGATAATGTGAATTTACAGAAAATAAGCTCTCAGTTTAGCTTATAGATCACCTTCCAAACCTCTGTGGGAAAAGCATGAGAAAATATTTTTCTCTCAATCATGATATCCCAGCAGAAGGCTTTTTCACATGGTGAAATCACCTTAGAACATACCATAATTCCTAAAATGAGTATGGTACCATCAACAAATGATTTATAATGTAACTAAAGTCTTAAAACCTTCTATTAACTGCAATGCTTTTTAATGAGGTGCTATCATGTATATTGGTCCCAAGATGGCTGCCAACACTTCTTGGATGAAGTGCTGACAGCCAATCAGATCTCAGGATGAGATGTGTGGTTAGGCTCCGCCCACATATATATATGATTTTACTTTTGATTTTCTCAGGAACTACTGAACAGATTGACACCAGACCTGCAAAAGGCACATCCCTGACCTGAGGACTACGTCTCTGCCAAATTTCAAGTAATTCTGTTCAGCCGTTCGGGCTGTACCTTGGACTAAAGGTCCCTATGGAAAATTGCATGGGGAAAACGCGTTTTGGGACCCCCCTTTTTTCTCAGCCCCCGCTTGACGAATCCCCCCGAGACTTTCAGGGTAGGAGCAGAGCGGAGCGCCCCACCTATTTTTCAAATTTCGCGAGGATTCGTTAACCGGCGCCAAAGTTAGTCCAAATAGAATGTTGCGGATTTCCTATGGAAACACGGTCCTAACTATAACTATCTACTGGCGACCGCCAGTAGATAATATATATATATATAACAATCTAACTCCGACTAGCGGTTCATGGCTAAAACCTAGAAGAGGTTTTTTCAAATGCACCAGTTGTAGAGCATGTAAATTTGGTCAGAATACCACCCAGTATTCAGTCCCGTTCAGTGATAACCCCAGACAAATCAAGGGCCACTTTACATGTAGATCTGAATTTGTGGTGTATGTCCTTTCCTGTACATGCGGTTTGAATTACATTGGGAGCACCAAGTTACAAGCCCATGTCAGAATTCTACAACATTTAAGGGCGATTGTAAATAATGACTCCAGCTACCCTGTAGCACGGCATTTCAGAAAACTACACAACAATGAACTTAGTTGCCTGAAATACTTCATTGTCGATGGTGTCCCCGCCCAGCGAAGAGGGGGCAACAGGGAAAAAGCCCTTAGACAACTCGAAACCAAATACATACTCGAGTTCGACAGCAAAGCTCCTACGGGCTTAAACACCACTGAAGACCTACACAACTTTATATGAGTACTGACTAAACACACGGGATTGTCCTTGCCCTCCAGTTTTAGACTTGCTTTTATCGTACTCGATGGATATCTGCAGTGTATATAGTATCAATTTTTCATGTCCGAAGCTATTTTACTGATCGACTTATCTTGGTTGTTTTACCTGTATCCTTCACAATTTTATGAATATCATTCTCCAATTGTATTGCGATCAGTACTGTTAACTAGTCACTTGGACTAATTTGTTCTTTTTACATCTTCCCTATATTTTTTTGTCTTTTGATTCCAAAGGAGTAAGGCTAAAGACAAGAGAACAATGAATATCAAACGCTTTCCCTATATAATGGTGTGTTCCAGTTCTTCAGATGTGAGGATATTCTCAGCCAAGTTCTCTCTTACCCCTAGTTCTGGCGGGGACCCGCTAGAAGTTTGAACCCATTGGTTGCAAAAGATCATGTGCTTGGTTGTCCTTATGTATTTGTTAATATGGAACCCTATATAGGTGAACAGTATCTTGGAGTGTTCCTCCTATCCCCTTCCTCGCTTGATCCCCGCTGTATTTTTATCATTATTTTCACAATTTGCACTTTACTCACTTCTTGATTGGTTTTAGGATTTTTTACATAGGCTATTGGTTTTAACAGCTATGTCGGGTCGCTCATATAGTTTTTATCATTGGATACTATTTTTAACATACGTTAAAATGTTACAAACGAATTCTGATTGTGCATTATTCAAGGATATTAATTATGGATACCATGTATATTATAATGCCTTTGTTTGTATTTTAAACCAGCATTGCGTATTTTGCACATTTGCATCTTGTTGCACCTTGATGGCACTTGTTGCACTTTAGTTGGCAGAATTTGCACTCACAATTTGCGTATTTGCACATTCTAACATTATACCTTAAACCTTTGCATACCACCATGCATTTTTAAGGTCGGGGTATTTCCATCAAATAAGAAAGGTATTCGAAAGCTGGAAGTTCCAATGATACAACTATATAACATCTCAGACCCATGCTGTTATAAGTACCATTGTATATGTATTTGTTACATGTTTTTTCACTAAAAAATGATCTTTAGACCAATGTATTTTTTCCATGTCTATGGACACAAGCATCACGAGATTACAAAGTGCTCTTGAACTATATAAGCCAATTGTATCAGCAGTTACTTCATGTGATCAAGGCCATCTGGTGGCCGAAACGCGTAATGGCGTGCTGTGTGGGTGCTGATTGACATTAAAATACCTGTGAAGCACGAGTTGGTGTCCGTGTGCTTCTTCCTCGCCGGTCGGAGGTGGGAGACAGCTGTTTGGATTTTCATATATATATATATATATATATATATATATATATATATATATATATATATATATTCACTGAAAAAACCATAGGTTTCACACATGTTATAGTTAGCGGAAATTTTACTGATAAAAAACCAGTGAAATTCCCCCGTTATAGTTAGTGTAGGCAACTATAACTCACGCGACCGCAATCCTCTGCTGATGCTAATACTGTATTTAGACACTTATTTGCCCATGTCTTCTTCCATACATTTTTAGCTATACATATATTTCAAATATTTTTTTTTCATAAAGACACATATGTCATCAGCAGAAGATTGCGGTCGCGTGAGTTATAGTTGCCTACACTAACTAAAACGGGGGAATTTCACTGGTTTTTTATCAGTAAAATTTCCGCTAACTATAACATGTGTGAAACCTATGGTTTTTTCAGTGAATTTGCAAGGTTTTTTAAATGCTAATTCCTAACTATAACGTGTGTGAAACCTATGGTTTTTTCAGTGAATTTGTACGGTTTTTTAAATGCTAAGTTACTTTACGCCATTCGTGGCGTGCGCGCCCACTTAACGCAGTTCGTTCCGTGCGCGCACAGTGCGCTTCGCGCACCGTGCGCGCACAGTAAGCACGCGGTGCGCTTCGCGCACCGCGCGCCCACTTTGCGCAGTTAGTGCCGTTCACGCACGGTGGCACGCGGTGCACTACGCGCACCGCGTGCCCACGTTACGCTAGATGGGCCATGTACGCACGATGCGCTTCGCGCACCGTGCGCACATGGAGGACATATGATGCACTTCGTTTTGAAAGGTAATATTTTAATTTTTGGTAATTTTTATAAGCCATGCACAAATGGTGCCCTTCGAGAAATAGCGAGAAAGCACTTTTAAATTATTTGTTACCTTTATGTTTTTTTATCCAGTTGACCACTTGATTAAATGTTGCACTTAGGGGTGAGGATGTGGTGTTACTTCCAGAACTGCAGACTTTGCAACTGGGGAACCAGGTTGGAGTTTCTGCTTCAGCTCGACATTCTGTGATTCTGGTCAAATCACTTAGTCTCCCCATGTCTACAACCAAAATGAATTTGTTCTTGTGTGATGTAACCAATGCTCATGTAAAGCACTCCAATACCTGACAAGTCTGCACTATATAACACTGCAAAAACACAAAATAATAAGTGTTTTGCACACTTCTGTCATTGGGCTATATGTGGGCTACATCTGGGTGATTTTGGGCTACATTTGGGCTCTTTTGTCTCCGGTGGCCATCTTGGGAGATTTATTTGTTATGAAGTTTCCTAATTTCCTCATGTACTGCAGTCCCCTCAGTAGGAAATGCTTTCAGATTTTTACTTTGATTCCATCATGAAGGTATTCAGATATGTCACACATCTGCCATAAATTCTGAATGTTAGCACTCTAGTTGCTCATTAGATCACTGTTGTAAAACTGCTGTTCACCATGGAAGTCTGCTCCTGGAATTAAAAGTGCATGTTTCAGTCTGCATGTCAGAATTTTTTAATGAAATAGAAGAGGATTTGAGAAGTCACTCAAAATGTGCCCTCATTTTCTTTTTTCAGCATTAATCATAATTTCTATGGCAAAATGAACCCCCTCATTGTGTTCCTTTTTAAATTAAATGTTTTAAGTGTTACCAGTTTATTCCAATCAAGATGGCTTCAGGTGTGCCATACTTTTGTCATAATGAAGACAGTAAGTGCTCTAGTTGTTTTTAAGAACACTCTGGGACATTCTGTCATTGGGCTATACTTGGGCTACATCTGGGTGATATTTGGGCTACATTGGGGCTCTTTTGTCTCTGGTGGCCATCTTGGGAGACTTATTTGTTATGAAGTTTCCTGATTTCCTCATTTACTGCAGTCTCCTCAGTAGGAAATACTTTCAGTTTTTTACTTTGATTTCAAAGGCATTCAGATGTGTCACACATTTGCCATAAATTCAGAATGTTAGCACTCTTTTTGCTCATTAGATCACTGTAGTAAAGCTACTGCTCACCAGGGAAAACTGCTGCTGGTATTGAAAGTGCATGTTTCAGTCTGCATGTCAGAATATTTTAATGAAATAGAAGAGGATTTGAGAAGCCACTCAAAATGTGCCCTAATTTTTCTTTCTGCAGCACTAATCATACTTGTTATGGAAAAATGAACCCCCTCATTTTGTTCCTTTTTAAATTAAATATTTTAAGAGTTACCACTTTAATCCAAGCAAGATGGCTTCAGGTGTGCCATAAGTTTATCATAAGTAGGACTGTTAGCGCTCTAGTTGTTGTTTGGAACACTCTGGGAAGCTGCAGTACAACACAAAGGAATCAACTGACAGTCTCTGCCCTTGTTGGATGTACATGTTTTACTGAGAATGTCAGACTTCATTCTCACATGACTGAGAAAGATAATGTGAATTTACAGAAAATAAGCTCTCAGTTTAGCTTATAGATCACCTTCCAAACCTCTGTGGGAAAAGCATGAGAAAATATTTTTCTCTCAATCATGATATCCCAGCAGAAGGCTTTTTCACATGGTGAAATCACCTTAGAACATACCATAATTCCTAAAACGAGTATGGTACCATCAACAAATGATTTATAATGTAACTAAAGTCTTAAAACCTTCTATTAACTGCAATGCTTTTTAATGAGGTGCTATCATGTATATTGGTCCCAAGATGGCTGCCAACACTTCTTGGATGAAGTGCTGACAGCCAATCAGATCTCAGGATGAGATGTGTGGTTAGGCTCCGCCCACATATATATATGATTTTACTTTTGATTTTCTCAGGAACTACTGAACAGATTGACACCAGACCTGCAAAAGGCACATCCCTGACCTGAGGACTACGTCTCTGCCAAATTTCAAGTAATTCTGTTCAGCCGTTCGGGCTGTACCTTGGACTAAAGGTCCCTATGGAAAATTGCATGGGGAAAATGCGTTTTGGGACCCCCCTTTTTTCTCAGCCCCCGCTTGACGAATCCCCCCGAGACTTTCAGGGTAGGAGCAGAGCGGAGCGCCCCACCTATTTTTCAAATTTCGCGAGGATTCGTTAACCGGCGCCAAAGTTAGTCCAAATAGAATGTTGCGGATTTCCTATGGAAACACGGTCCTAACTATAACTATCTACTGGCGACCGCCAGTAGATAATATATATATATATATATAACAATCTAACTCCGACTAGCGGTTCATGGCTAAAACCTAGAAGAGGTTTTTTCAAATGCACCAGTTGTAGAGCATGTAAATTTGGTCAGAATACCACCCAGTATTCAGTCCCGTTCAGTGATAACCCCAGACAAATCAAGGGCCACTTTACATGTAGATCTGAATTTGTGGTGTATGTCCTTTCCTGTACATGCGGTTTGAATTACATTGGGAGCACCAAGTTACAAGCCCATGTCAGAATTCTACAACATTTAAGGGCGATTGTAAATAATGACTCCAGCTACCCTGTAGCACGGCATTTCAGAAAACTACACAACAATGAACTTAGTTGCCTGAAATACTTCATTGTCGATGGTGTCCCCGCACAGCGAAGAGGGGGCAACAGGGAAAAAGCCCTTAGACAACTCGAAACCAAATACATACTTGAGTTCGACAGCAAAGCTCCTACGGGCTTAAACACCACTGAAGACCTACACAACTTTATATGAGTACTGACTAAACACACGGGATTGTCCTTGCCCTCCAGTTTTAGACTTGCTTTTATCGTACTCGATGGATATCTGCAGTGTATATAGTATCAATTTTTCATGTCCGAAGCTATTTTACTGATCGACTTATCTTGGTTGTTTTACCTGTATCCTTCACAATTTTATGAATATCATTCTCCAATTGTATTGCGATCAGTACTGTTAACTAGTCACTTGGACTAATTTGTTCTTTTTACATCTTCCCTATATTTTTTTGTCTTTTGATTCCAAAGGAGTAAGGCTAAAGACAAGAGAACAATGAATATCAAACGCTTTCCCTATATAATGGTGTGTTCCAGTTCTTCAGATGTGAGGATATTCTCAGCCAAGTTCTCTCTTACCCCTAGTTCTGGCGGGGACCCGCTAGAAGTTTGAACCCATTGGTTGCAAAAGATCATGTGCTTGGTTGTCCTTATGTATTTGTTAATATGGAACCCTATATAGGTGAACAGTATCTTGGAGTGTTCCTCCTATCCCCTTCCTCGCTTGATCCCCGCTGTATTTTTATCATTATTTTCACAATTTGCACTTTACTCACTTCTTGATTGGTTTTAGGATTTTTTACATAGGCTATTGGTTTTAACAGCTATGTCGGGTCGCTCATATAGTTTTTATCATTGGATACTATTTTTAACATACGTTAAAATGTTACAAACGAATTCTGATTGTGCATTATTCAAGGATATTAATTATGGATACCATGTATATTATAATGCCTTTGTTTGTATTTTAAACCAGCATTGCGTATTTTGCACATTTGCATCTTGTTGCACCTTGATGGCACTTGTTGCACTTTAGTTGGCAGAATTTGCACTCACAATTTGCGTATTTGCACATTCTAACATTATACCTTAAACCTTTGCATACCACCATGCATTTTTAAGGTCGGGGTATTTCCATCAAATAAGAAAGGTATTCGAAAGCTGGAAGTTCCAATGATACAACTATATAACATCTCAGACCCATGCTGTTATAAGTACCATTGTATATGTATTTGTTACATGTTTTTTCACTAAAAAATGATCTTTAGACCAATGTATTTTTTCCATGTCTATGGACACAAGCATCACGAGATTACAAAGTGCTCTTGAACTATATAAGCCAATTGTATCAGCAGTTACTTCATGTGATCAAGGCCATCTGGTGGCCGAAACGCGTAATGGCGTGCTGTGTGGGTGCTGATTGACATTAAAATACCTGTGAAGCACGAGTTGGTGTCCGTGTGCTTCTTCCTCGCCGGTCGGAGGTGGGAGACAGCTGTTTGAATTTTCATATATATATATATATATATATATATATATATATATATATATATATATTCACTGAAAAAACCATAGGTTTCACACATGTTATAGTTAGCGGAAATTTTACTGATAAAAAACCAGTGAAATTCCCCCGTTATAGTTAGTGTAGGCAACTATAACTCACGCGACCGCAATCCTCTGCTGATGCTAATACTGTATTTAGACACTTATTTGCCCATGTCTTCTTCCATACATTTTTAGCTATACATATATTTCAAATATTTTTTTTTCATAAAGACACATATGTCATCAGCAGAAGATTGCGGTCGCGTGAGTTATAGTTGCCTACACTAACTAAAACGGGGGAATTTCACTGGTTTTTTATCAGTAAAATTTCCGCTAACTATAACATGTGTGAAACCTATGGTTTTTTCAGTGAATTTGCAAGGTTTTTTAAATGCTAATTCCTAACTATAACGTGGGTGAAACCTATGGTTTTTTCAGTGAATTTGTAACGTTTTTTAAATGCTAAGTTACTTTACGCCATTCGTGGCGTGCGCGCCCACTTAACGCACTTCGTTCCGTGCGCGCACGGTGCGCTTCGCGCACCGTGCGCGCACAGTAAGCACGCGGTGCGCTTCGCGCACCGCGCGCCCACTTTACGCAGTAAGTGCCGTTCACGCACGGTGGCACGCGGTGCGCTACGCGCACCGCGTGCCCACGTTACGCTAGATGGGCCATGTACGCACGATGCGCTTCGCGCACCGTGCGCACATGGAGGACATATGATGCACTTCGTTTTGAAAGGTAATATTTTAATTTTTGGTAATTTCTATAAGCCATGCACAAATGGTGCCCTTGGGGCACCATTTGCACACGGGGTGGAGAGAGTGTTGTTAATTTTTTCTTTTATTATTTTTGTTTAAAATATTGTGGTTTTTCACACCTCCAATAAGCCCTGCACATTTGGTGGCCTGCGGCAACCAAAATCACAGGGGGTGGGGAGAGTGTGGATAGTGTTTTTTTTTTTTACATTTTTTACCGTACGCGTACGGTAAGCGTAATCGGCAAAATTAGCGAAAAAATAAAAATTGCATTTTTGGCCTTGGGGGGTCTTTGGGGACTCCCTCAACATGGCTATGTGTGTGGGAGCTGTATAAACAGCCCCTTTATATGTTTATTGGTTTTATTTAACAACCTAGCTCTCAGTGCGAGAGAGAAAATGGCGGCCGCCGCTTCCTGGTTTTGGCTGTTTCGAATGTTTACTAAGATCTAAGAGCCAATCAGAATCGCGCTCGCGCACGCCACCGTACGCGTACGGTAAGCTTACGGTAAGCGTACCGTAAGCTGGCTCAGATATATATATTGATTTAAAGGCTATTTTCTCAGAATCTACTGAACAGATTTACACCAAACCTACAAAAGGCACTTCCTTGACCTGAGGACTACCTCTCTGCCAAATTTCTAGTAATTCTGTTCAGCCGTTCGGGCTGTAGCCCTGTCTAAAGGTCCTATGGAAAAATGCATGGGAAAAACGCGTTTTGGAACCCCCCTTTTATCTCAGCCCCCGCTTGACGAATCCCCCCGAGACTTTCAGGGTAGGAGCGGAGCGTAGCGCCCCACCTATTTTGAGAAATTCGCGAGGATTCGTCGACCGGCGCCAAAGTTATTCAAAATAGAATGTTGCGGATTTCCTATGGAAAAGGGGTCCTAACTATAACTACCTACTGGCGACCGCCAGTAGGTAATATATATATATATATATATATATATATATATACAAGCTCCAAGTATCCAACGTACAAGGAGCACTAGAGCAGCAAATATGCTCCTAAAGAGCCTTAATGGTACACTGTCCACCAGTACAACGATAACTTTAGGCAGTTCAATACGACATGGATGCCTGACGCGTTTCGAAGTGTACGTTGGGCACTTAGAGCTTGGAGATTATATATATATATATATATATATATATATATATATATATATATATATATATATATATATATATTATCTACTGGCGGTCGCCAGTACATAGTTAGAATTACAACCTAGTTTCCATAGGAAATCTCAAAATTCTATTTTGAATACCTTTGGCGCCGGTTGACGAATCCTCGCGAAATTTTCAAAACTAATGGGGCGCTCCGTTCAGCTCCTACCCTGAAAGTCTCGGGGTGATTCGTCAAGCAGGGGCCGAGAAAAAAGGGGGATCCCAAAACGCGTTTTCCCCATGCATTTTCCCATAGGACCTTTAGACACAGCTACAGCCCGAACGGCTGAACAGAATTACTTGAAATTTGGCAGAGAGGTAGCCATAAGGTCAAGGAAGTGCCTTTTGTAGGTCTGGTGTAAATCTGATCAGTATTTCCTGAGACAATAGCATTTAAAAGCATATATATATGTGGGCGGAGCCTAACCACACATCTCATCCTGAGATCTGATTGGCTGTCAGCACTTCATCCAAGAAGTGTTGGCAGCCATCTTGGGACCAATATACATGATAGCACCTCATTAAAAAGCATTGCAGTTAATAGAAGGTTTTAAGACTTTAGTTATATATAAATCATTTGTTGATGGTACCATACTCATTTTAGGAATTGTGGTATGTTCTAAGGTGATTTCATCATGTGAAAAAGCCTTCTGCTGGGATATCATGATTGAGAGAAAAATATTTTCTCATGCTTTTACCACAGAGGTTTGGAAGGTGATCTATAAACTAAACTGAGAGCTTATTTTCTGTAAATTCACATTATCTTTCTCAGTCATGTGAGAATGAAGTCTGACATTCTCAGTAAAACATGTACATTCAACAAGGGCAGAGACTGTCAGTTGATTCCTTTGTGTTTTACTGCAGCTTCCCAGAGTGTTCCAAAGAACTACTAGAGCGCTAACAGTCCTACTTATGATAAACGTATGGCACACCTGAAGCCATCTTGCTTGGATTAAAGTGGTAACTCTTAAAACATTTAATTTAAAAAGGAACAAAATGAGGGGGTTCATTTTTCCATAAAAAGTATGATTAGTGCTGCAGAAAGAAAAATCAGGGCACATTTTGAGTGACTTCTCAAATCCTCTTCTATTTCATTAAAAAAATTCTGACATGCAGACTGAAACATGCACTTTCAATACCAGCAGCAGTTTTCCCTGGTGAGCAGTAGCTTTACTACAGTGATCTAATGAGCAAAAAGAGTGCTAACATTCTGAATTTATGGCAAATGTGTTACACATTTGAATGCCTTCTTTATGGAATCAAAGTAAAAAACTGAAAGTATTTCCTACTGAGGAGACTGCAGTAAATGAGGAAATTAGGAAACTTCATAACAAATAAGTCTCCCAAGATGGCCACCAGAGACAAAAGAGCCCAAATGTAGCCCAAATATCACCCAGATGTAGCCCAAGTATAGCCCAATGACAGAATGTCCCAGAATGTTCTTAAAAACAACTAGAGCGCTTACTGTCTTCATTATGACAAAAGTATGGCACACCTGAAGCCATCTTGATTGGAATAAACTGGTAACACTTAAAACATTTAATTTCAAAAGGAACACAATGAGGGGGTTCATTTTGCCATAGAAATTATGATTAATGCTGAAGAAAGAAAATGAGGGAACATTTTGAGGGACTTCTCAAATCCTCTTCTATTTCATTAAAATATTCTGACATGCAGACTGAAACAAGCACTTTTAATACCAGGAGCAGACTTCCATGGTGAACAGTAGTTTTACAACAGTGATCTAATGAGCAACTAGAGTGCTAACATTCAGAATTTATGGCAAATGTGTGACATATCTGAATACCTTCATGATGGAATCAAAGTAAAAAACTGAAAGCATTTCCTACTGAGGAGACTGCAGTACATGAGGAAATTAGGAAACTTCATAACAAATAAATCTCCCAAGATGGCCACCGGAGACAAAAGAGCCCAAATGTAGCCCAAAATCACCCAGATGTAGCCCAAATATAGCCCAATGACAGAAGTGTGCAAAACACTTATTATTTTGTGTTTTTGCAGTGTTATATAGTGCAGACTTGTCAGGTATTGGAGTGCTTTACATGAGCATTGGTTACATCACACAAGAACAAATTCATTTTGGTTGTAGACATGGGGAGACTAAGTGATTTGACCAGAATCACAGAATGTCGAGCTGAAGCAGAAACTTCAACCTGGTTCCCCAGTTGCAAAGTCTGCAGTTCTGGAAGTAACACCACATCCTCTCCCCTAAGTGCAACATTTAATCAAGTGGTCAACTGGATAAAAAAACATAAAGATAACAAATAATTTAAAAGTGCTTTGTCGCTATTTGAAAACTCAGAAAATATGTCCTTATTTTAGTGTTTTAGAGCACTAACCATAATTTTGATGCCAATAAGACCCTCTCATATATGTAATTTCTAAAGGAAATGCTCTAGGTATTACAGTTTTGATTACATAAAGATGATGTCAGGCGTTCCACACTTTTGTAATAAATATAGAATGTTAGCAATCTAGTTGTTCATTAGGATACTGTTGAGAGGCAGAGGCCAGGGGCATGGACTCTGAAAATTGAAGCCAGGTAGGAGGGTGCAAAGGCAACAATTTAACCACACTGAGCAGGCAGGAAGGGCCGTGGAAGCACAACAGACTATGGAGGGCAGTGGAAAGGGGGGCAGGGGCAACAAACCAACAATACAGGACTTGCAAGAGAGGCTGTGGCAATGTAATAGACCATTGTGGGCAGAAGGAAGAGGCAATGGTAGTACAACCATACATGCCAACAGACCCGATTCAGCCAGGAAACGTCCAATGTTTTTAAGCTCAAATGGGCTTTATTTGATCTGTCTCCTGTCTACAATCTCCTCTTTTTCAATGTAACTCAAAGGGGAAAATCAATACCCCAGTTTTTTTTCAAAATCTCCCTCTTACCAAGTTCAAAATGTTCGCAAGTATGGTACATTGGATCATGGAAGGAAATGGGATAGGGACATGGACTCGGATAACAGAGGACAGGAGGGACATGGAGAGGTGCACCAAACAGACCCTACAGGGAAGGCATCAGGGTTTGCAGCAGCACAATACACCACACAGCGCATGCGGGACGGGAGTGCAGCACAACAATCCATAGAAAGCAAGAGGGAGGGGACAGGACCATGCACATGGACAACAGAGAACAGATGGGAAAGAGGCAATGGTAGCTAGCTGACCATAATAGACAGACAGGAGAGAAAGCTGCAGCATAACAGACCATAAAGGGCAGGAGGGACGGATCAGGGGCATTACAATGGAACAGACAAGCCAGGAGGGAGGGAGTAGGGGTCTGCACATGTAAACAGAGGGCTGGGGTCAAGGGGGCAGGGCAGGAGCAGCAAGATAGCCATGGAGGTCAGGCAGGATGGGCACTAGAAGCAAGACACACCATGAAGAGCAACAGTGAGACTGTGATGGCATACACACAGACCATGGAGGCAAGGTGGGAGGTGGTCAGGGGCAGCTAACTGACCACACAGGGAAGGTGGGAGGGGCCATGGCAGCACAGAAGACCATGCATGGCAAGTGGGATGGTTAGTGGCAGCACAATGGCTATGATGGGCAAGAGGGAGGGTGCAGGGGCATGCACAAAGGACGATGGAGGATAGAAGGGAGGGTCAGGACCTGTGCACAGACAAGAAAGTTCAGGGGAAGGGGCCTCAGAACAGACCACACGGGGCAGGCAGGAGGAGCAGTTGCAGCACAACAGACCAGGGAGGGCAGAAGGGTGTGGCAGTACAATGGACCATGTAGGACAGGAGGAAGAGGATAGGGGCATGGCATGTGGACAGGCAGGGTGGAGGTTGCAGGGACAGGTTACAGTCATCTGACAATGCTAGGCAGGTGGGAGGGGAGTGGCAGCTCAACAGAACACTCAGAGTAGAAAGGAGTGGCAGGTCTATGGGACATGGTGGGCAAAAAGGATGGAGCAGGGGCATGCACAAAGACTTCGGAGGGCAGGGGGAAGGAGAATAGGGGCAGCAAGCTAAGCACAGAGTTTAAGCAGGAGGTCAATGATGGGGCATAGAATTGGGCAATGGAGGGCAGGAGGAGTGGACTGGTACATCATACTAAATTGAGGGCAGTGGCAGCACATCAGACCATTCATGGCAGGAGGGAGGAGGCTAGTCCATGGATTCACACAACAGAGGATAGGGAGGAGGGGGATGGGGCAGCAAGCTAACTGTTCAGAGAAGGCGGGTATTAGGAACTTTATTGTTTTTAAAACATTGTGTCTGTGCGAACTACTTAAAATATGAACAAGTGTGCAGCATAATCTCACTTTTATTCAAGAAGAAGAGGACGTTTGTGACTGTGACTCTTGGTCACTTGCAAGAAACACCCCCTGACCCTCCACCCCCTATCGCAAAATGTAATGCCCGTGAAAAGGGTAGGTGAACACAGTGTTATATAGAACATAGTCCTGAGAGCACGATTGAAAATGAAAACTAGATATAGTGTAAGGTATAAACTATGCACCAAAAAGTGTGATATAAGATGAACCGGGCGTGAAATATAATATGCAATACATTGTGCTCAATGACAGATTCATTGGAGAGCGAGAGATAGCACAGGCACTAGCGCGTGCTATGCGATATGCGCCTTGGAGTGTAATATGCACAGGGCAGTGTTGTGTAACCTAACTAGTCTCTATAGGTCGTAATATAAAATATGTGCTGGGGAGTGTAACGTTGCATATGCACTGTGACAAAGATATGGATCCCAGATTGTAATATGTATGGCATAGCACTGTGCGTTATAACATAGGCATTGAGGAAGGCACGTTAGATGGGGCAATATAACCCGTGCAAAGACAAGTGTGGCATGACATATTCACGGGGTGGTGTTACAGTGCACATGGGCTAATGAGAGTGTCATAGCATATGCACTAGCTAGTGGAAAACAACACAGAGGTGTGTGGCACTCGGCAGGCAATGGTGGGTGTAACACAGCATTGGGCTCTGTCAGGAGCGCGCTGTGACTCTCAAGTGATGTTCGTCCCCTTTCCAGAGAGTAAAATAAAAAGTATTACACATCCGGCAGTGGATGTGTGTTTTATTAACCGTGAGGGGGGTTTCTTGCATAGTTTTGGTCGAATTTTTGTCGAATCCCCTTTGAATGGCTTGGTGTGCATGTGTATTAAATGTGCCCGTAAATAGCTACCCATGTTTGTATAAATAAACGACAGGGGTGTCTACCGGGATTAGGCATGGTAGGGCATCAGACATGTCAGAGCTTCACTAGTGGTGTAAATACATTCCACATGGATTCATTGCATGCATAGTCGCCTTTTAATGAATATCACGCAAATCGTCATGGTGATAGGTACGTACGGTTTGTCCAGCATGTCCTAGGTGTGTCTATAAATATATATTTTTTAAAAATAATAAAAAACAGTGGCCGGCCATGGGGATTGGGGTCAAAAAAATATAATTAGGAGACAGGCCCTGGGGGATGGGGTCATCAGGGCCAATAAATTAGAATAAGAAGGGGAACCACACAGCCCCCCTTCTTAAAAAATTAAAATAAATAAAAGACTGGCATCGTGCCGGAGGCCATGCCCCCTCCGTGCAGCACTCTGCAAACGCGCCCCCAACAGGCATCTCCAGTATGCGCCAGGGAGCTGAGCTGCAGACAGGTGTTCTGAGGCCAAGCCCCTTTTTACACCTCTCTGCAACACAGCTCTGTGGCGCTTACTGGAGGTACCTAGTGGTCTAGTTTGACCCTAGGGACCCTTAGGATTCAAGGGGACTTAATCTCTCAACTTAGAACAGCCACAGGGCGCGTTTACACAGTGGTGAAGGGAGGGGACGGGGCCTGAGGTGACGCGTGCAAACACGCACTATGGCACGTTTTAAATTGGGGATATAATTTCCCTTCAATACTGAGGGCCCCTGGGGGCTAACTAGCCCACCAAGTGCTTCCAGTAAGCGCCACTGAGCTGCATTGCAGAGAGGTGGTCCAGGCCGTGCCACTTTTTACACCTCTTTGCAACGCAGCTCTGTGGCACTTACTGGAGGTACCTAGTGGGCTAGTTGGACCCTAGGGACCCTCAGGATTCAAATGAACTTAATCTCCCAACTAAAAACGGACACAGGGCGTGTTTACACAGTGGTGAAGGGAGGGGACGGGGCCTGAGTTAACGTGTGCAAAAACGCCCAGTGGCCTGTTTTAAGAGGTAGTTTTAATCCTCATGCCCTATTATATACTAGGGGCTTACAGAGGAGGTCATGCTAATCACAGGGGGACCCCAACGCATAATGTTCCCTAGTGTATGTAGGTGTTTTCACTGTATTCTAAGTGTCTTTTAACATAGCACTGGATCTAGGACTTGTTAGTCAGACTCAGTTACCACCAGTATCCGTCTGAAAAAGTTGAGGGTACAGGATGATTTTGCAACAAGGCTTCTTTCTGCTCTTCTTTTTGTTCTTTCTGCACATTATCCTTCTTCCTGCACTTATCTTCGTATTTGAGGACTTCTGTTGCTTCTTTCTGCACTTCTTTTGTTTCTTTCTGTGCATTTTTTCTTCTTTCTTCACATGTCCTATCTCTGTGGGCATAGTTAGAAATTAGCATTTAAAAAACCTTTGAAATTCACAGAAAATTTTAGTCTCTATTTTTGAATGTGTGTATCAAAGGTTATATTAGGGTGAGAGGAGGTCTGCCACTCTATCACAAGGATGATGTCAGTGATGTCATTTGAGATGTCATCAGTGATGTCATGAGTGATGTCACTGACCATGTCATGAGTGATGTAATATGTGACGTCATCAGCAGTGCATTGCGGGCGCGCGAGTTATAGTTAGCTGAACTAACTATAACGGGGGAATTTCAATGGTTTTGTACAAGTGAAAAGTCCAGCTAACTATAACACCCCTGAAACCTATGGTTTTTTCAGTGAATTTCTGAGGTTTTTTAAATGCTAATTCCTAACTATAACGTGCCTGAAACCTATGGTTTTTTCTGTGATATATATATATGTGCAAATCGCCTCCTGCAGCTGCCTCACTTGGACAGAGAATGACGAAGAGCGGACCCCGAAGATGGTGCCAATCAAAGTGCTTTATTTAATCGCCCAGCCAGATCGCCATTACGTGTTTCGACCCCACTCGTGTCTTGATCACATGAATATATATATGTATATATATATTCGCCACACTTATTCCTTGTTCAAAGAATAAAGTTCAGGACACTTCCACAGTGCTCAAATGCTTTTTATTGCAGACACAATAGCCTTGGACCGACTTGTTTCACCTTTACGGCTTTTCCACAACTTGTGAAAGTAAACAACTCACATGGGCGCACTTACTACTTAGGCCAGAAAAGGAACTGCCAGAAAAGTTATTTGCACCAGATCAAGAAAATTTTCTTTAATGACACAATATTGCACAGTGGCCTAGATTTTCTCCCACTGTGCAAAAATTTAAACGGGCTCTTGAAAAAATTCAAACTAACATATAGCTCATAGATGTGTGCTCCTGGGTGCACAATGTTGAGCAATAATCTGTGCACATTAATCATTTTTTCTACATACATTCTTTCCGTGAGTGTTAAATGAGATGTAATCTAGTGGCTACCAGGTCTGGTATATTTTTTGTTGCAATTTTATATAGCGCAAACCTGTCCCCTTTTTGTCACTATTGCAGTTTCCTGAGCTTTACGTGAGCCCCACTTACATCCCAAAATAGAACTTCAGATTTTAAGACGAAAAAATATTTAAGTGGTGGGTCTTGATACCTCCTCCCCCCCTGCTGTTGTGGCCTCTTATGTTGGCTACATAATCTGAAAAATAACTGCAACACTTCCCACTGTGTGAGAACAGATCAACACCCCTGCCCTTTCCTTTCCCAAACCCAATTATGTGAGCCTCTTCCAGTTACACCAGAGATTACTTGAACTTTTTATCCAGAACAAAGGCGTAAGTGCCAAAAACTAACGGGAGTGGCCATTCAATCACAGCCTGATGCATGTTGCTGGTTAGAGAGGGGCATCTTAATCCGCTCCGCCTCCCCAGGAATGTTTAATCACTGGATAACATAGATCTCAATCCAAACTACACTTTTGTTGGTTTGGGGGGGGGGGCAAATTTCCCCCTCCAAATGCAGGCAAGATTGCCTGTGCCCGATGAAGTCACCTTCTACTCCTTCTCTGTTTTATGCACGTCATTTTCATTTGGAAGGTTTAGCAAAGCAGGTCCCTCTGCTAAATAAGACGTTTAGGCCCTGCGTTTAGAAAACACATTCTCGAACATCATTCTTCAGTGGTTAAAATAGCCCTGGTGTGGACTACTTGCTGGAGTAGAACTGCTTAATTCCATGGTAACAATAACTTCTATTCGTTAGCATCTAGAATGATTGAGGCTTGCAGCGTGTGCTGTGTAATATAAATTTGACATATATGGAAAGGCCCAAAGACAATGACAACACCAATTGACGAGGCCTATTGGATTTGCCAATGCTTCTTTAACATATTACCTTTTATTTACATGAGGTTAGACTAGGCTGGGGTTACAGAGCAGCTGCACCCTGGTTATATACATAGTTCGTTTATCATATATCAGGTGTCACATGGAGGTAAATTTTTCATCAATCTGTTGCTGCAAATCAAAACATTCATCCTCAGTCAACAGATCTGGGTTAAACCCATCATTCTTTTGCTCACCATGCCACCCCAGTTTAGACCTGGCCATATGCAAATCAGTCTTGACCCTGTGCCTCATGGGAACAGTCCAGCCCGAACTGCCAAGCCAGGTCCTCCTTGGACTGGAAACAAGCATCCTAGGACCGGTTTTGGGGTTTCACCCCTCATCAGCCAGGATAGCTTGAATCCAGTGGCACAGTGAGCCTGGGACCCACGTTTTGGTTGCATTTATTTATGTCCTGCTGTGTAAATAGTGGCATTTCCCTGTATTTTACCCAGTCACAGGCTACATACCACAGATTATGTACTAAGCATCAAGTGTTCATGCAAATATAAAAACATATTTTCTATGGTAAGCTCTATTTAAATATAAGTTACAATTACAATTCAGGAAACTGCTAGTTAAATAACAGATATTATATACTAGAAAGGAACTTCACTATTTACCTTTCTGCAGGCTAAAAATGAGAGATTCTACTATTACCTCTTCATCCATTCATTACTATATGCACTATGTGAGACAAGGCCTCACAACTACCACACTTAACAAGCACACTCTAACCCAGTGATACTCAAAGTGCAGCCTGGGGGCTGCATGTGGCCCTCCTGACCTTTAAATAGAAGCACTCGATTTGACTCTGCACAAACATTAAAAAGATGTTAAAAAAACAGACAAGCATTTAATTAAAGGTTCATTTAAGTTAAAGAATGGAAGTAACTAGGGTATTCTGCACAGCTTAAATTTCTAAACACCTTTAGTTTTATAGACATCTTGCAGCAAAAGTGTAATAATATGATAAAGTCTGTTCAAAATTGAAAAAGTGTGTATCATTGACATGCAGAACCATTTCACCTTAGTACCCCAGGTTAGATCAGTGCATTTAGAAGTTTTTTTTAAAGTGATTGTTTTCAGATATGAATTTAGAAACTTTCATTCTCTCCCCCCACCCACCCTGGCAGCAATGCCAATAGTGAACCAAGAGGCAAGTCAGTTATGTGCACTATTTGGGTAGCTGAGTTTAGATTATACATGAGCAACAGTATGGATCATTACATCAAACACAGGAGAAGGTTTTGAACAGCATGCATCCCTAAGTACTGTACTACAAGGTCCTCATATCTGATAATGATAAAGTGAAATAAAACAATTGCCTAGGATCACACAGTTTAGTCAAGTGGAGAAGGTGGGATTAATCCCACATTTTTGGTTTCACATGGTCCAACTCAGACATTAGATGTATATGCTTAGCTTCCCCTACATCCACCTTACTGCCAATACCCCATAAACCCTGACCACCACCCTGCTGGCATCAATGCAGACCGCTGTCACATCACAGATCAAACTTTGTGACCCCAGGCAAAATGTTTGCAAGTACCCATGCTCTAACCTAAGAACAATAGGCCTGCACCCCTCTTACTACTAAAGGGAAACAAGGAAAAAGTAGTTGTTGTTCTCTTTTTGAGCGCTTGTCTGGACACATGCTGCACAAAGGAAGGCCTGTGTTATCTTTCAGATTTTCAGGTTGGGACAGACTTTCTTACTTCAAATTTCTTGTGCTTGCTGAGGTGTTGCTTGATCAATGAGGACTGAAAAGGCAAATACCCGAACATCCAGAACACTTCATCCCACCCCCACGTAGGATGTCTGAGCAGGAGATCTGAAAAAGTTTCTCTGTTCAGGATCAGACTGAGATAGAAAATAGGCCCGGTCAGTGCTTTAAATGGAAAAATAGAAGTGCAGGTACCCTGTACTCGAGTACCTGCTTGTTTCTGAGACGTGATACTACTATCCAATTAAACATATTACGTCACTCTTGAGAAGTGCAGGTACTCTCTCTCTCAAAATAAAAAAGTGCCGGTACTCAATACCGAGGGGTATCGGTCCATTTAAAGCACTGGGCCCTGTCACCAAAATAAAAGGTGCCCCCATTACTGAATTAGATTTATTTAGACGGTTTTGTATAGCGCGGACAAGACCCTTGCGGGTATCAGAGCGCTTCACATATCTGACATAGGAAAAGGTGTGTACATAAAAATACAGTGTTACAATGCATACAAGGTACATAATACAGAGAAATGCAGATAGCTATAGTTCAGGTAAATTTGGACATGAGAATCGATTTCACTTCTTTTTTGAAAAAAACTGTAGATGGATTGAGTCTCGTTTCTGGGGGTAGGGCATTCCATATCCTGGGGGCCATTCCTGAGAAGGTACGATTGTACGTTTTTTTCTTGGAGAAACGTTGCGGTTTCAGTAGCAGCTTGTTAGAGCTCCTGGTAGATCTGTTACCACCTGATAATACCAGTTTTTCGGCTAGGTACCTAGGGGTTTTGTGGTGTAGTGCCTTATGAGTCATACAGGCGATTTTTAACTGGATCCTGGCCTCAAAAGGTAGCCAGTTTAGGGCATGTAGGTCAGGGGAAATGTGGCAGTTTCTTTTAGTGCCTGTAACGAGTCTGGCGGCTGTATTGATTGATGCTCTGAGAGGGGCGGTCGTTGCCTTGGGGAGACCACAGAGAGCGACGCTCCCATAGTCAACTATGGGAATTACTAGGGATTGAACCGCCTGTTTGAAGTCCATTGCTGGAATGAAGGGTTTCAATTTTCTCAGCGTGTTGATCTGAAAGTTTGCTCCTTTTGTTGCAGTGCTGATGTGCTTCTGCATATTTAGCTTATTATCCAGGGTTATTCCTAGAGATTTAGCGGAATCAATGACGATAGGTTGACCGTCGAGTGCAGTTGGATGCTTCATCCACTCACGGATGGTCGTTGTTTGGTTGGGGGGAGCAATTAGGAGGAATTCTGTTTTTAGTGTGTTTAGCTTTAGATGATTCTTAGCAAGCCATGTCTGTGTCTTTTGGAGCGAAGAGTTCAGGGACTTGATGTCGTCGAGAGATTGGATCTTAATGTAGAGTTGTGTGTCATCTGCGTACATGTGGTATTGGATATTTTCGTGGCTGAGAAGCTCTGTGAGTGGTTCCATAAACAGGTTGAAGTGTGTCGGGGAGAGGGAAGAGCCCTGGGGTACTCCTAAGGTGACTGGGGTGGGGTTGGATAAAGATTTGTTGGTCTTGAATCTTTGTGTTCTGTTTTGGAGGAAGGAAGTGAACCAGTTTAACACTGTTCCGGATAGCCCCATTTTATGCTTCATGAGGTTCAGTAGATTGTCATGTTTGACAGTGTCGAACGCTGAGGAGAGGTCAAGTAAGATTAGCAAGCATGCTTTGTTTTGATCCAGTATTTGTAATGCGTCATCAATTATGTGGGTCATGGCTGATTCGGTACTGTGCCCTGATCGAAAGCCTGATTGGAATTGGTCGAGCAGGTTGAAGTGGTCTATATGCTTACTAAGCTGCATGTGGACACATTTTTCAAGAAGTTTGGCCAAGGTTGAGATATTGGATATTGGTCGATAGTTGTTTAGGTCTGAAGGGTCCGCTGAGACTTTCTTAAGGATGGGGGTTACCTGACCGGCTTTGAGGATGTCAGGGATGGTTCCTTGCAAGAGAGAAGAATTTATGATTCTAGTCCACAGGGGCACTAGCAGTGGCATGAAGGTCTTTGCGTGGGATGCTGGAAGGGGGTCTGTGAAGGGGTTGGAAGGATTCAGAGTGGTGAGCGTGTTTAGGATAGTTTCTTCGCTGTAGAGGTTGAAGGTAGTCCAGGAGGCATTGTTCTTGAGGTCGTGCATAATGGGACTGATACACGGGGTACTTGGTGAGGACCGTGAGGGGATTGAGTGTGTATCGGTAATGGTTGATAGATCATTAAGTAGGTCTGCCTTTAATTTGTCAGTCTTTGTTGTGAAAAAGGAGGCAAGATCCTCACAGTTGGGGATTGAATCTGGATTGGCTTGGGGGGAGTGGGGGCCACCCTTAGACTGAGTATTGATTATTTCGAACAATTTTTTGGGGCAATAGCTAAAAAGAAGCCCAGGTTTGCAAATTGGGGCGGTTTTAAAATTGCAAAGACACGCTACATAGGTTTTTTGCAAGGTATGGAAGACTGTATCTATGTTTGCTTGCTACAATCAGTATTTGCTTTAAAAGCAGGGAAAAATCAACAGGAAAAGCCAGCCCAGCAGACCGTAAAACAGCCCAAAAACCAACTAACGCACTGACTAGTCAGATCAACCCATTGGGCACTGCCTTATTGCTCTATACGCTGCAATGCATGTGACTTACTGCACACCTGTACCTGGACAGCAACATTTATGAGAAGTCATTGTCCTCTTTGTTTTGCTAATTGAAGTAACTTAGGTTATCGAGTTACTGACACCCCTCACCCCCTTTTAACTGTTTAAGTAAGGAGAAGGCAGTGACAATAACATTAAAATAGCCCCCTGCCTTCTCCTTCAGCCACTCCACCGGACTTCATTGGACTGACCACAGCTGCGTCCACTTCAGCTTCAGAAGAACCACGACCCACCACCACCCGCAACAGGTTTCCCGCAGGAACTGGAACAAGATCACCGCCGACCAGCTCACCACCTCCCTCAGCCAGAACCCACCTGCCAGCACAACGGACCCCACCGAAGCAGCCAACAACCTCACGCAATGGATCACCAACTGCGCAGACGTCCTCGCACCACTGAAGACCCCTCCCAGCAGACACGGCAGCAAGAAAGCCTCTTGGTTCACCGACGAACTCATGAATTCCAAGAAGAACGGCCGCACCATCGAGAAAGCCTGGCGCAACGACCAGACCACAGTCAACTGGACTGCCCTCAAGCACGCAACCCGCAAACACCACCAGCTGATCCGCACCACCAAGAAGACAGCATTCAAAGAACGACTGGACAACAACTCCCACAACAGCAAGGAACTCTTCAGCATCGTCAAAGAGCTCTCCAACCCCAACGCCGGAACCAACGACATCACTCCCTCGCAAGACCTCTGTGACTCACTCGCCTCATTCTTCCACCGCAAGATCGCCGAAATACACAACAGCTTCGGTGCTCCGACCACGCACCCTACCACCAAACCATCGCCCCCCACTACCACACTCAGAACCTGGACCCCGGTCTGCACCGAAGACACCATCCGCACGATGAACACCATCCACTCCGGATCCCCGACCGACCCCTGCCCCCACCACGTCTTTAACAAGGCTGACTCCATCATCGCACCCCAACTCAGAGACATCATCAACGCCTCCTTCAACACCGCCACCTTCCCGGAAAGCTGGAAGCACGCCGAGCTCAGCGCCCTCCTGAAGAAACCAACAGCGGACCCCACCGACCTCAAGAACTTCTGACCCATCTCGCTCCTCCCTTTTCCTGCTAAAGTCATCGAGAAGACCGTCAACAGACAGCTTGCCGCCTTCCTCGAGACAAACGGATCCCTCGACCCCTCGCAGTCTGGCTTCCGAGCCAACCACAGCACCGAGACCGCCCTCATCTCAGCCATGGACGACATCAGATCCCTGCTCGACAACGGGGAAACAGCGGCCCTCATCCTCCTGGACCTCTCCGCAGCGTTCGACACCGTCTGCCACCGCACCCTAGTGCAGCGCCTCAGCAACACCGGTATTCAAGAGAAGGCGCTGGAGTGGATCATCTCGTTTCTCGCCGGAAGAACCCAGAGAGTCCGCCTCCCCCGTTCAGATCGAAGTCATCTGCGGCGTACCACAAGGATCTTCACTCAGCCCCACCCTCTTCAACGTATACATGAGCCCCGTCGCAGCCATCGCACGCCAACACAACCTCAAGATCATCTCCTACGCAGACAACACCCAGCTGATCCTCTCCCTCACCAACGACCCAGCCTCTGCCAGAACCAGCCTACACGAGGGGATGAAAGACGTCGCCGAATGGATGAAGAACAGCCGCCTGAAACTGAACTCAGACAAGACGGAAGTCCTCATCCTGGGACCATCTCCCTCCGCCTGGGACGACTCCTGGTGGCCCGCCGCCCTGGGCTCCACTCCCAAGCCAACGGACCACGCACGTAACCTGGGCTTCATCCTGGACTCCTCCCTCTCGATGACCAGACAAGTCAACGCCGTATCGTCATCATGCTTCCACACCCTGCGCATGCTCCGAAAGATCTTCCGTTGGATCCCCACTGAAACCAGGAAGACGGTCACCCAGGCACTCGTCACCAGCCGACTGGACTAAGGGAACGCCCTCTACGCCGGAACCACGGCCAAATTTCAGAAAAGACTCCAACGCATACAGAATGCCTCCGCACGACTCGTCCTGTACATCCCCCAACACAGCCACATCTCCGGCCACCTGAGAGACCTGCACTAGCTCCCCGTCAGCAAGAGGATAACGTTCAGACTCCTCACCCACGCACACAAGGCTCTCCACGACCTGGGCCCCAAGTACTGCAACGACCGCCTGACCTTCTACACGCCCACCCGCCAGCGACGGTCGACCAGCCACGCCCTTGCCGCCGTTCCACGCATCCGCCGAGCCACCGCCGGTGGAAGATCCTTCTCCTACCTGACAGCCAAGACATGGAACTCCCTCCCCATCCACCTCCGGCTAACCCAGGACCATCTCTCCTTCAGGAAGCAACTCAAGACCTGGCTTTCGAGCAGTGACGCCCCCCCCTCCCCCAGCGCCTTGAGACCCCCCCGGGTGAGTAGTGCACTATACAAATGTCATGATTGATTGATTGATTGATTTCTCATGTACTTTTTTGAAAAAAGTCATTTTCATATTTTATATATTTCGTGTCAAATTCAATTAACGTGATAAGTTTTTGAAAAATAGTGCCTTAATAGTGGCAAATAATTGAGCACAAAACAGTTTTCTTTGGTGCTGAGAAGAAATGAGCAGAGTATATTCATCTAGTAACTGAATTGTGCAGTTTGTAACCTCGGTTCAAATCCTCTCTTCCTACTTGACCAAATTGTGATTTTCCATAAATGAGTTTACTTCACTTTGCCTCATTCTGATTGAGTGACAAATCTGTGAGCACCTCGAGTCAGTTCAGGTAGTGCACTAAATAACTTCACTTGTGTTTGCTTAAAAGACAATAATGTTGCTCCATATAGAGTAACAATATTTGACATCTCTACAGTGCCCATGGCACACTTATATATCTTGTTTTACTCCAGGTCGTGTAACCAGAGCATTGTGGTGAGAAAATGGTGGGGACAAGTTTTTATTAAAAACTATTACTTTTAACAGGTTAACAAATGGCAATGCACTGATTTATTCTAATGTACGAAAATGAAACACAAGTGTTCACGTAATAACGTGTTTGTGATTTGAAAGTGTCTTTAATGTATTTTTACCTCACATTTGCGATGTCATTTATGTGGCAAACATTTTGATTGCTCAACTCATGCATTGTCTCCCAGAGGCTGACCAGATACTGGCTTCACTCTGTCTTGGCTCCCATTTTTAGGTGTCACCTGAGATGCACTGTCGCTTGTGAAACATTCTGTTAGCTTACAGTGGTCACACCCATTCCTTGGCATTGGTTGGTTTTATTGTCACTCCTATTTGCTTGCTTTTTATTTGTCTGGTTTCATAAAGTTTCCGTCCTCTTCTTGTGTTTGCCCTTCCTCTAAAGCATGGGCGCATTACTTGTGTCCTCCCACTGCTCACTTTTCAGATGCTACTTTTTAGGTCGAGCCTAGAGCAGCGCATGCGCTGCTTGCTTGACTTTTAGGAAGGGGCTTTTCAAAGTGCTACCCACAAGCTTTTCCTGGCCTAAAGCTTGCGTGCATGCGCGCGT
Organism: Triturus cristatus; assembly: GCF_964204655.1. Lineage (NCBI taxonomy): Eukaryota > Metazoa > Chordata > Amphibia > Caudata > Salamandridae > Triturus > Triturus cristatus. The sequence goes on from NC_140589.1 coordinate 969,402,100, forward strand.
GAACGCGCGCAGCCGCCATCTGCCTTTCTGGCTTTCTTATCTCTTCCTCGCTTAACTAATTGTACGCTGTCACTGAGGTCGTCGAGTCAAAACACACGTCTGAATGGCAGGTTAACACACAAAGAATACACATGATAAGCAGAGACTGCAGCGCCGGCAGCCCCTGTGTTCGTGCTACCGTCCTTTCACCCTCTTCAAAGAGAATGCGTGGCAGTCCGATATACAGTCAACGCGAATTGTTTTGTAATTTGGTTTGTAAAACGTTTACTTTCACATGCCACAATGTCCGGATGAGCGCAGCGACACTTGAGGAAATCATCTGGCCATGGAGCTGCCACCCGCTGTCAACGCATCATTAAGGGCAACTTGTTTTTACTGTGAATGTACCAAAATTGTGGGTACTCAAAAAAATGTTTTCTAACGAATCTGGTTTGAAAACAGTCCTTTTTGAGGTGCTAAACCCATTCCAGCACTTAACTCTCAAACACACATCCCATACCATTTGGCTTTTAACAGGGACAGCTCCCAGTTCGATTTACAGACACACGCAATTCCACTTGTGACTCAATTTCCAATAATGCATTTGGTGTTAAATTCTACACTTTCAATTTGAAAGTCCGGTTCAGATTTTACTTTCAACCAACATAGTCTATAACACTCCAGCACCCAATCGAAAAGTTCCCAGCTCTATCGAATAGATGGCACAATCGTTTTGGAAACAGGCAAGTGACGCAGGTACATTTCCTTTTGAAGTTTACCAGCAAGCAGCCACTAGCAAGACGTTAACTTAATTAGCACCCGATTTAGATAGAGGTTTTTCTTCACCTTATGCCCTTCGAAACACTCGCTTTACCACTGGCGCATAGCCACTAGTAAGACATTCAGTTAATGAGTACCCGATATAGATAAGGGGTTTCTCTTTGGCTTTCAAATCACTCGTAGCAAAGCGACTTCGATTTTCTTTTGAGGTCTGTTACCAGCGCATAGCTACCGGCAAGATGCCTACGTTTAACCCAATTAGCATCGGATTCGCATGCGGAGAGGTATATCACCTCATGTTTTATGAAGCACTCGCAGGCGTGTTGCCACAGTTTAAATACTCCTGGGGATGACACTTACCTGATTGAATACTGGGGGAAGAAATCCACACTTAACTTGGGATCTCGTATAAAAACATGCTTTACAAACATAACCCACCGCATATAAACGAAGGGTTGCCGATTTAACTTCATGCAGCTTCAGCGCAATATGGATATTTTCAGTTCTAAAATACAAAACGCTTCTGTTCAGTTGTCAGCAACGTGGAATGAACAGCACACGCGCTGCATATAAAAACATTCTAATCACCATCATTAGCACAATAGTGTATCTTATGAGCGTCACAGAACTAAATCTGCACTCTTTCCTTAATTTATTTTAACAATAGGGGGCTGAGAGCTCAATAAGACTGTGTCACATTTCTTATAATAGGTTTCACAACATCCCATAGAGTGTGTCCGAGAATAAACAAGTATTGGCATAGCCAATAGGTCTCGCTTTTGGGACCTTATAAGTGATTAGCCATGCAACACTTGACGCTGTTGCACCAAGGAGATTGTGCTGGATAACTAAACACTTATAAGGTCCCACAGGCGAGACCTATTGGCTATGTCAATGCTTGTTTGTTTTGGTTTAAATACCCTATGAGAGTGTGTGTGGCTTCTGCCTGTCTCTTAAGTACTTCTTCCCCCTTCTTGTTCCTCTTTCTCACCCTCCCAGCCTATCGTACATTATCCTTGTCTTCACATCCACCATCTGTGCTCTCCGTGTTGCTTCCCCCACCCACATTCTTCATGTTGCTTCTGCACATACAACTCTCCTGTGTTGCTTCTGCCCCTCACTTTTTTCCCCCACCAGCTTTGCCTCTGTCAATGAAAGTCCTACCCCTGCCCTCAGAAGAGGAGCTGCTTCTGCTGAAAAGTTATGTGGGTTCCTTGAACTGTCCTCCACTGCCCATGGGATGTAGAATCTTTAAAGGACTCCCCTGCACTAAGGGCATGCATTTCAGCACTTGCTAGACATGCCTGTACTCTTTGCAGGACAGCCATAGTTCACAGGGTGCTGTTTGCCATGTGTGTGCCTGGCAGCAATGTCTTCACAGACCCCACCCGAACTTAAACTGCTGCACTGTCTGGCAGGCACACTTTACCCTGTGCTGCTCTGTGACAACAGCCGTACATTAAAGCAGGTTCTTGCATGTCAAGCATAACTTCACAGACATATCTCCCACATCCCCCAAGCCCTTCCAAGGCATGTCTGCCATGCAAAGAAGAGCCAAGACTTTCTCAGTACTTAGTTTGTTAAAAAAACATAAGTGCCAGGGCTCTCATCAGGAGGTCACTGCAGCTTGCACCACACATTGCCCTGCTGGCAATTACAGTAAAACACAACTACTAACCATCACATTCCTACAAGTGTGACAATTCTGACAATTCCCGGCCCCCAAAGATATAAGAATGGCTTGGGCTACAGGTCAGGTCATTCTAAATGTTTATTGAATTACTAACTGACTGTTGTTGTGTTCAACTCGAAATTAGCCAGACAGCATCACCTTGTGGGAAACTGTCACTAGCGCCGGTGTTGACACTTAGGTGCTGGGTCCTGAGCACCTGAAACCACTGGCTTAAATTATGCACTGGGCTCCACCCCTACACGCTGCTGATCTGTATCAGCAGCTATCACTCTCTGAACATCGCCTGCTCTCTGTCCATCGTAGATATCTCTTCACAGATCCAAACACCCACAGCAAGCAGCCTTGCCTTCTGGTGCTCTGTGCCCACCACCTTTGCCTTTGCCTGCCTCTTAAAGGCTTTTGCTACTTTCTTCCTGTCTGGCACCTTCCACATACCACCACTGCCCTAACATTTGCTGGTCTATGCTTGGTAACATTTTTACACGGAGCACCTGTCCTCCATCCATATGTCAATGGCAGCCTTACCTTAACTAGCATCCTCATGGCTTTTGCAACTTTATACACTGATTGCACCCTCTGCAGTCTGTTCGTTCACTGCCCTCTGGTTTATGGCAAACATCACACACATGCCCCTCTTTACTAGTGGAAATGAAGCCAATGCAATAGTTGGCATCATAAAGTCCTCTATTGCACGACTGCCACCCTTCACAGACCACCCATGCTCTGCCACTTGCTGTTCCGTGAGGTCAGCTGTTGTACACAGGTTGCCTCCTACCCTCTGTCCATAGCAGAAATGTCTTTACTCTCATCCAAAAGCCCTCCGAGGGTTTCTGCAGAGTGCCATTCTGCACAGGCCACCCTAACCTAAGAGCTTGGCTTGTGTTCACAGAGAAGCAGACACAAGCCCTGGCCTCTGCTGATCCATGCATGGCAGCCATCCTAAATTCATCAGGTGTGTTCCGGATGGCTGTGATACTCCACAGACTTCCCATGTCTTGCTGTCTGTTCCTTAATGGATGGTAGTACCATTCACAATCCTCCCAGGCCCCCTGGTGCTCCATGCCTGGCAAGCATACCTTCACTAGCCTCTTAAAGCCCTCAGGTGTTTTCTGCACAGCTGCCATGCTACACTGACCAACCATGTCCTGCCTTGTAGTCATCTATGCATAGCAACTCAACAGACCTGATATCCTTCAGGAAGAGTCTGAAGACCTGGCTTTTTCAGGCCTAAAGCTATGCAGTGATTAGTTCTCTTTCTGTCGATTCCCCATGGCTGGCTGGCGATGGGACGTCAGCGCCTAGACGCCTCCGGGTATTAGTGAGCTATATAAATAAATAAATAAGGCCCTTCACAGACCGACCCTGCCCTTCCCTCTGCAGCTGTGCACATGGCGGTGCCCTCCACAGGACCCTTCCTGCCTCACAAACCAACCGATGCCAGTCCTGCTATGTGGGGCAATTAGGCTTCATTCCTGCTGACATATAGGGCTCCCCCCTGATTCTCTGTTGGGCCTGTCCAGCCTCTTTTCACAAGGGCTGCACTGTGCTTCCCTGCTGTTGTCCTCAGCCATTTCAGATGTTACCAATGGATCCATTTGCTTTAACACACAGAGGGTGGAACAAATTATTTTACATTTCAAGACCACTTTTTGTTTCATCAGTCTTATTTGAACAGCATTGGCAACACCATCTACCATTTGACCACCAAGTGCATTTGCATTACTCAAATAGTCATTTTATACTGCTTAGCGACAGGACCAATCATGTTCCTGTAAATATGCATCCAGCTGGATCAGCAGACGATTACACCATTTCAGCTCTTACAATTTAGCCAACATGACCAAAAATTGCAAAAGCTGGTCTTTTTCCAGGCGATACCATTGTGGGGCAGTGAGTTTACAAGTTATCACTTTAATATTTTCACTTCAGTGTATCTCAGGCAGGCCCTTGTTACTGGAAACCTTTTTCCTCAGAGCTTCAGTTTGTTGCATTTAGGAAACTTATTGGACCCATATGTGGTATGAATGTCTCATAGAAAGCTAATACTTCCCAAATGAGCGACCTATTGGCTTTGTCGGTGCGTATTTTCTCCGTTTGAGGCCCTGTTTTATGACTTTGTGAGAATAGAGAAGGTATTACAGGGATTAGAGACAGCATTACCCCTATAGAAAATAACATAGATGCAGATAATTGTATACTGGAAACAAGTCCAGTCCTCTTCTGATCTGTCAGGGAAGCAAATTATGGTAGATAAAGGGGAGTCAGAAAAATAATGAGGGATACGCCCCATTACCGGTAATGAAGTAATTATGGCTTTTAAAAACATTTCACCTAACGAAGCTCCAGGCATTGACAGAATACCAGGTGATTTATAATTGACAAGTATCAGCATGTGGGTACCTTATTTTTGGTTAATTTTAACACCATTATGGAAGAGATACCCAATCCTCACTCATGGATGGGAACTGAGATAATACCAATCTTTAAGAAAGGCTGTCCCCTGTCCCCATCCAATTACAGACCTATCAGTCTTAATCATACTGTCCAAAATACATTTAGTAGAATAATACTGGGAAGACTGGAAGAATAGATGGATGCAAAGGAGATTTTAACCCACCTACAGAATGGTATCTTTAATTCCACCTCTACCGTTGACCAGGTTTTTAGATTACAACTTCTATACTGGAAAACTGTCCCCTTGAAGAAAGGCAGACTGTACATGGTGTTTGTTGATCTGATATCAGCTTTCGACTTGGTCCCGAAGAAACTTTTATGGCACGTCCTGGCTGATATGTGAGCTCCAATCTACTTTTGTGCAATTTTAAAAAGACTACATGTGCAAAACTATGCTCAGGTCTGTAGTGGGTGGCTGTGGGACGTCACTAACCCCTTTCCTGTAACTAGAGGAGTCAAGCATGAGTGTGTATAAGCCCCAACACTCTTCACATTTTTAATAAACGATCTTTTCCCTTACCTGAATCAGTTCAACAAGGATGCCCCATACCTGGATACAATGAAGGTGCTTGCCTTAATGTTTGCAGATGATATCTTACTTTATGGACCTGGCACCTTGGCGTGGGTCTCCCTTCCAGTTTTTTGCTGTTGTCTCATGTGTTTTTGCTGGTATTAGATGCTCAGGGCACTGTGCCACTGCTGTCCAGTTCCACAGTGCAAATGCTCCCTATTGTAAATTGATGCATGAATTTGTGATTCCATGATTGGTTGGTTTGGTTTACCTGTCAGACCCTAGTACAGTGCACCAGGAGTGCCCAGGGCTTGTAAATCCAAATGCTGCTGGTGGGCTTGCAGCACTGGTTGTGCCACCCACAGAGGCAGCCTGTAAAAGTGTGTCTAAGGTCTGCAATTGCAGAGCCTGAATGCAGTCTGGTACTGTCATGCTGACTGGGCAAGTGCACCCACTTGTCAGTCCCTAAACCTTCCCTTTTCTTCATATTAGACACCCCTACTGTAGGCCCAAGGGCAGGGTGCATTGTAAGTATAAGGTAGGACATACCCTGGTGTGTGTGGCATGTTCTAATAGTGAATTACAGCCATTTTTGTTTTTCACTATTGCAAGGCTACCTGTTCTCCATAGGCCAGAATGGGCAGTTAGATTATTACATTTTATAATCCTAACTGACTCAGGGAACATGGTAGAAATTTGAATTTAGTATGCCTGAACTCAGAATGATAAAATACATGTTTTAGTGAAGTTGGTTTTAATATTCTGTGTTTGAAAATACCACTTTTAGAAAGTAGGTATTTTTATGTCTAACTATTCAAACCTGCCTCTGCTATGCTGTGTATTCCTTGTCTGGAGTTTGAGTGACAGGGCTGGGGAATTCCAGGAGACAGGGTGAGGTAGCCCAGTGGTGAATAGAGAGATCTGCATCTAGATGGGAGGGAGGAGTTGCACCTGGGACCTGAATAGGGCTGTGCCTTCCCTCCACAAGGCTGGCTCCACCCCCTGTGGTGTGTCTGATGTCTCTGCCCTGCACTCTGAAAAGAAAGAATGAGTCAGGTAAACAAAGTGCTCCAGGACTGATCAGAACCGGTTTGAACAAGGTAAAGGCCCCTCTGTCCTCAGAGGACAAAGGATTTTGGGGTATAAGTATTGGGACCATGATCCCAAGAATTTAGATCACTTTGGGAAAACAAGAAGAAACCTCTGCTGAGGAGAGGAACCAAGAAGAAACTGAGGAGAGACTATCCCTGAAACTGGGTGATTGGCCTGCAGGGGTTGCCTACTGTCAAAGAGAGGAGAAAGGAACTTTGTGTGTACTTTTGCTCAACTTGTGAAGGATCTCCAAGGGCTTGGAAAGAGCTTGCCTCCTGCTGAAGTCTCAGGAACAACAAACTTCAACCCCCAACTCCCCAGAGTTCTTTGGAAGTGCCTGCTGCTGTTTTGGGGGTCTTCTGAGGAACTGCGTGTCACAAGGAGCTGGAAGCGTGACTCGAGAAGCAGAAGTGTGCCGCCGCCGGAGCTGTTGTCGTCGCATCACGTAGAATGGTGCCGCCGCTGCAGTTGTCGCATCGAGCGGAAGCATCTCGCATCATTGAAGAAGTGTCTCATAATGCCGAAGAAGCGTGTCACCATCGCAGCCATCGTAGCTGACGCATTGCACCGCATCAAGAGAAGAGTCTCGCATCGAGGAAGAAGCATGTCGCCATCGCAGCTGCTGCCGGCGCATCTTGGATGATGCCGCTGTAGCTGTCGCATTGCACCGCATCAAGAGAAGCGCCTTGCATCCACGGAGAAGCGTACCGCAGTCGGAGCAGTTGTCGTCGCATCGCGTAAAGTGTGTCGTCGCTGCAGTTGTCGCATCGAGCAGAAGCGTCTCGCAATGTCAGAGAAGGGTGTCGCCGTCAAAGCCGCTGTTGTCGCATCGCGTAGAGTGGTGTCGCCGCTGCAGCTGACGCTTCGAATTGAGTCTTCTTGCAACATCGGAGAAGCGTGCCGCGTCTGGAAGATCTTCACGTCTTTATTTCTTTGCACCAAACTTTCATCGCATCAACATCGTTGCAACACTTTTGTTGCCCTGCGTGTCGCATCTAAAAGGTACATTGACTTAAAGTGTCGCATTTTAGAACTAAAGAGAACTAAGTTAAATTCTACCATCTTAAAGTAACAGTATTGTGGATTTTTGTCGTTTATGGTCTTGTGGTAAATCTATATAAAGAATACTTATTTTTTATATAAAACCTGTGTGGTGCCCATCTGTAGTGTTGTCACTTGATTACTGTATGTGTTCACAAATGCTTTACACACTGTCTCTGAGATAAGCCTGTCTGCTTGTGCCAAGCTACCAAGGGGGTGAGCAGGGGGTTATTTTAGGAGTGTACCCCTTTACGCTGACTAGAGGCGAGGGTCCTTATTTGTCACAAGTGCATACCTGTGCCAACTAGAGACCCCCAAGTCTAACATTACTCATTTATAAATCTCCTATGGGCCTTCAGAAGATCTTGAATCAATTCAATTGTTATTGCATACTTAGGGGTTTGGAAATAAACATTGATTAGATAAAGTACATAGTGTTTAACCCATGCTGCCCTACACAACCTAAACCTAGGTTAAACGAGACCCCCCTCAGAGCAGGTACACACATTTGAGTACTTGGGGATTACTTTCAATGAAAACATGGACTGGCAAGTACATATCTCCTAACGTAGATTCTCTCTTGAGCAACATTATGGTGGGCTGCTGAAATTATTTTGGGGGTCCTTTCATAAACCCATCTCCCCGATAATGCAAATCTGTCAGTTCAAGGCCTTGTGCTCTGCATTATATGGGGAGTAGGCCTGGGCAAAAATTTCGTTCCGTTCGCGGAAATTGCGATAATTTGACATTTTTGCGTTCCGCGGAGAGCGCGAAAATGTCAAAAATTCCGGTTTCCGCAGCTTGGCGATAATTTGTTTCTTGCTCGCGCTGTAAAATGATACATTCTCGCGCGCGCGCGATCGCCTTACCTGAATCCCTGCGTTCGCCGACAAGTTTTCTTGATCCGGTCGCGTTCTCCATGAGATGTTGTATTGTTTTTAGCCATTTGCGCTGTCTCGCGACAGTTCGCGCCCGCAGTGACGTCATGCGTCGCGCGATCACGTCTTTCTTCTCGCGATCATGCACCGCGAGAACAACTCAAAACAAGATGGCCGCGCCCGCAAGCAACCACATGGGTAAGTTGGCGACCCGCAACCATGCAGAAAATCTCGCGAACATGCCGGAAAAAAACTTCCGCATCTTTGCGATATTTCTGCTTGTTTGCGATAATTTTAAACATTCTCGCGATAATTTGCGAAGGTTAATTCCGCAAATTCCGCCCACCCCTAATGGGGAGGTGCTCTGGGATCGAAGATAGTCAGAGCACTGTCAATGACAGAGAATAGGTTCCTGAGGCAGCTATTTAACTCGTACGTGGCTGATCCCACCTCGTGGGACAGTTCTTACAGTTTATTTTCCTGGAATTACTGCAAAGATTACCTGGAGCAAGCACAAATGCAGGCAGGCTCACATACCCTTCACATTCACAACACAGACACACATAAACACGCACGCAAGAACGCACGCACACACACACAGCACATCTTTCTTTGCAGGTTCAAAACTGCCGCGATTTGCAAACGTGGGCCAATTTTAGGTCTCGCCTGGCGTAAGACTGCGCAGACATGCGCAGTCTCGCTGGCGAGATTTAACGTTTTGGTTAGATTTCTCTAGTGGGCTTTAAACCCCGCCCCTCCTTACCATTGGCTGGCGTCACCGTTTATGCTAAACGGTGGCCAGCCATTGGAAAGGAGTGTCTCGTGACGTACACTTTTCTCTTTTAGAGCCGTCCCAGTTGGACTGGCTGCCCCGACTTACTGCTGGCGTAAAAGGTTTTTTATCTTTATGGGGCCAAACACATGGCCCCATAAAGATAAGAAACCAGTCATGCAAGACAGTCCAACTGGGACGCTCTACGAGAGAGTTGTTGTTGGCGTTGCAGCACATGCCTGCAGTGTCGGGGACCCGGGCTCACTCCTCTTGGTCAGGCGCTGCAGCAGTTGAACGCAGGGCAGCAGAAGAGGCTCTCGCCGGGTTCCGACGGCGTCTCGGCCTTCGCTTTCCCCGGCCTTCGCTTTCCCCAGCTTACTTCCGGTCTTGTCACCGCAGCTGGCATGGCGGACACGAAGTCTGCGCTGGAGCCCACACCTTTCCTTTTTTTTAACAGCATGACCACAAACACTCTTGAAAAGATGGTCTTTTATACCATTTGCGAGAACACCGTTTTGTCCCTTAAACCCGGAGTGGTAACAGGCTATTTTTTGGGTGATATTCACTCACCAGGAAGACCCACGAAATAAGCGTGAGTGCTGAAATAATTTTACACAGACACAGTATCCTGCCAGGATAGGCGCTAGAACATGACATATTCTCTGCAGCCGGGTACCGCGAGCCTGCTTCCAATTCAGCACTCAATGCCTCTTTTTTATCGCCCCGCTGCGGAAGCTGAGTGGTGTGGTTTGAAGCGGGGGACCCGATCCCAACCGGGTCGTTTTATGTGCAGGTAACTCTCACAGCTACGCAGCATGCGCCTTAACCAAGTGACTTACCTCCTGACAGTACTGGGGCCTGTGGCATGTTAAGATAAACTTTGCAGCTGACGTGAACCTCTTGAGCTATCTGACTAGAATTGAAACCTGTTGAGTTTGGGCACTCGGCTGTCTGCAGTAGGCGCCTTAAGCACCCTAATAGGCTCTTAAAATAAATCCAAGATGTATTAAACGTAGTGCCCTGAAGACCTGGAAAATTCAATAGTATGCCAAAATCAGGGCTAATCAGTGAATATTTCTGTCAGCCATTTCACCTCGTGGACTTCCGGCCTTGAGCAACACCGTGCAGCCAAATGCACGGAAAACAATAGGGAATTTAAAGGGTGAAAGGGCTGGAGAGGGGTGGGGGTCGGGGCGGAGTGCAGGCGTAGCTTTCATTGACTCTCACACAACTCATTTTTATGTTCTCGAAGAAGACCCAGCTCCCCTTCCAAGTGCCAAGAAACATGTTGCCATGTTCCACAGTTGTGTTTTTGTTTGTTGTTGCAGCGAGCGCCAGGGTAGATACTGGAGAGGCGAACAGGCGCTGACTCACAAGAGCATGGCAGGTCCTCGTGAAACACAAGACGGTCACAGCTCCAGGGATCTCCCACCTGGCTGTGAACGGCCAAGACAGCCCTGGGGGTTTCATTATATGGCTTTGCATCTCGGCACTTGTCGCCTACATTTGTAACTGGAAATGCAAATCTGTAACCGGGAGAGCGCAGAGTGGTGTGAGGTGCAAAGCCAGGCCTGATAGAATACCTCACATCAGAATTAGGCCAGCTTGAGGACATCGTCCCTCCTACCAGTGTGGTACCTCCTCAAAGCAGGGTGAGCTCCCTCAGGGAACTGTGAAGTCAGGGCTTTAAGTGGGGATGAAAAAACTGGAGGGTCTCTTAAAGGGGCGTGGTCAATGTAATTAAGGGCGTGGCTTAAAAACACGTAAGCTAAAAATCTGTCTTTAGCACAGTGTGTCGCCCTAATTGTATTTTGCTGTTCCTGTCACTGCGTCCAGATATATGATACAACAAGTCACATCATACCTACAAGTCAGGACTATTGGCTTTGTCAATGGTTGCTAGTTGCATAATATAAACAAGCATTGAAAATGCAATAGGCCTCGGCTTTTATTAAGTTAAAGCCATTTGCTTTGCTATATAATACCATTAGCAAAGCAAATGGATTTAACTTAATAAAAGGCGAGGCCTGTTGCATTTGCAATGCTTGTTACCTATGTGATTCTTAGTGGGACCCCTTTTCCATTGGTTCCCAGGCCTATTCGCTGTCCCAGCCCAACCCTGCCTGGCCTGCCATACTTGAGTCCTGCAGCCTGTTCTGTTTAAGTGAGTGCAACATACACAGTAAACACATGACAGTCACAGCATCAAGGAGTTTTTGAGGAATCATTTGCAGACGACATAACAAAAACAAGCATTTGCAATGCGATAGGTCTCGCATTAGGAAAGTTTGAGCTTTTTTTTTTTTTTTTTTTTTTTTTTTTTTTACGTTTCCAAAACCTTTATTCAGCATGAATACGAAATACACAGCCCCACGCCTACAACCATCCTGTGGCCGGCGGCTTGATACGAGAATGAAAATGAATGTTATACACAGCTGCCTGCCTACAACCCTCCAGGGGCCGGCTGCGGCATAAGAAGCAGGATAATTAGCATGCCAGTGTGAATGACCATCACCCATCAACCACGAAATACTTTGCATTGAAACAGTCGACCCTCAGTAGCATGCAGCAGTGGTATAAAGGTGCCTCGCAATCGTGCACAATGACCGTCTCACCTCCCATCCCCGTGTGCTGCCTGGCCGAGGGACAGAAGGTGGGTCACTACCGTAGGAGCGATGTCTAGGAAGGTGAAGGGGAAGCGGGTAAGAAGGCCCGCTATGTCTGTGGGTGTGACAACAGATATGCCTGTAAGGGACCCCAGATGTCAGTAGGCCTTGAAGCGGAAGGCAGAAGTTCAGCATATCGAAGTAAAGTATCCTGACAGTGTACCATATCCCCGATCCAATCCTTAAATTTGGGAGCTCTGCCCCGTCCCCATCTACAGGCTATCAGACGTTTCGCCAGAAGAAGGGCGATAGTGGCAAATCTGCGGTCCAGTTTTCGTATAGTTTTGGTATAGCCCAGGAGTGCCTGTGTCGGAGAAGGTGCCAGTGGGACATCTATCATTTCCGAAACGCCGGAATACACTTGTTGCCAATAGTCGGCAATCTCCCGGCATCCCCACGTCATGTGAAGGAAGTCCGCCCCCGGAGCGCGACAGCGCCAGCATAGATCGTCCTCTCGAAGGCCCACCCTATGCATGTGTGCTGGAGTACAATAGAGCCTATGTAAGAACCTATAATGAATCACCCTAAACCTGCTACTGGAGGAGATCTGTTCGGTTTGTAAGCAGCAATAGCTCCAGAGTTCGTCATCTATGGGCAGTCCTAGGTCTTCCTCCCATTTGGTACGTGCCCTGCAAGGCAAGAAGTCTAGAGTAGTGCGTAGCGAGTGGTATAGGGTAGAGACTGCATGAGCCGGAGTGGTAGCCTTAAGTAACCGATGCAGGGGTTCCAGCGTGGGTGGCTCACTAGGAAAGTCCCCTGTCAATGCACAAATACCACTACGAAGCCTGATATATAGGAAGGTGTTCATGAAAGTGGGTGCAGAGTGAGCGAACATGTGAGATTGGGAGCGGAATTGTCCGTCATGATAGAGGTCCCCCCATGTTGTAATGTGGAGTTTGGCCATAAAGTTTTTAAACAGTTGTTCCTGTAAAAGGGGCAACCGGGGATGGTATGCCAGAGGAAGCAGTGGGGAATAAAGCAGCGGTGCGCGTGCTACCTTCGCAATGTATCGCCATGCTAGAATGGAACTCGAGATCGTGGTGCGGTACACCGTATGTGTCTCTGGTGTACTGAGTATCGCTCCCTCCAGTGGAATAGGCGCAACCAGCCAATGTTCCACAGCCGTCTGCGGCAGGAAGGGCATGGGGCGAATCCAGTGATGAATGTAGTGGGCCTGCGCGCTATGATAATACATCTCAAAGTCCGGGAGGTCGAGCCCTCCCTGCGCGAATGGACGAGTCAACACCTCCCAACGGAGACGCGGCCTCCTCCCCCCCCAGACCAGGCGAATGAGCTCAGACCTCAAAAGACGAAAGAAGGACTTGCCAGGGTAATATGGGATGTTCATGAAAAGGTACAGGAGTTTCGGAAGAACCACCATCTTAATTAAGGAAGCGCGGCCCGCAAATGAGAGGGGCAGCGTGATCCATCTAGACACGCATGCCTGGATATAGTCAAACGTGCGGCCATAGTTCATCCGCATTAGCTCTTCTCGGTCATGGGAGAGAAGTATGCCCAGGTAGCGAACCTCATCCATGTCCCACCGTAGAGGGTAGTCCAGAGGGAAAGGCTGAGCGGCTGCAGTCAGGGGAAATATAGTGGATTTTCCCCAATTGATATGGATACCAGACATACCTGCGAAGCGAATAAACTCACGGAGGACAGTGTTGAGGTTGGCAGCGGGGTCACGTATGTAGAGCGTGATGTCATCCGCGTATAGGGAGATGAGGACCTCTCGCTGAAGACAGCGCAGAGCCTTGTCTCGGTGATGTTGGCGGAGCCGGGCCGCCAGAGGTTCCATCGCCACCGCAAACAGCAGCGGAGATAGTGGGCAACCCTGCCGGGTACCCCGCGATACCACAAAGGCGTCCGATATTCGCCCGTTCAACCCCACCCTAGCGACCGGCCGGTCATACAGGAGATCAATCCAGCGCGTGAAGCCCAGCGGCATGCCCATATTGCGCAAAATACAGTGGAGATAGTCCCATTCCAGAGAGTCGAAGGCCTTGGTAGCGTCCAAAAAGACCGCCACCAATGGCAAATCCGGGTCTACATTATGCATGATGGAAAATAGCATCCGGAGATTATTGGAAGTGGCCCTACCAGGGACGAATCCCGCTTGATCAGATAACACCAGGCCTACCAGTAACAACTGCAGCCGGTTAGCTAGTATTTTAGTCAGGATTTTGGCGTCACAATTAATTAACGAGAGAGGGCGGTATGAGTCGCAGCACTGAGGCGGCTTCCCAGGCTTCAACAAGGAGGTAATCAGTGCCTCCTGCATTGACGGAGGAAGCGTGCCCGATTCATGCGCCTCCATGAAAACCTCCCGGAGCACCGGAGCTAGGATATCCATATACGCCTTGTAGAAGTCCATAGGCAACCCGTCCAGGCCAGGGGCCTTTCCCGGAGCCATCTGTTTGATCGCATCCCTAACCTCTTCCAGGCCGATCGGCTCTGCCAGGAACTCCCGTTGACGGTCAGAGAGCCATCCCAGTGTAAGCTCCCGAAGGTAGTCGTCCATGTCCAATGCACCGACCCTAGTAGTAGAGTATAGCGTGGAGTAGTGTGTAGTGAAGGCCGCCAGAAGCGAGTGCGTGTCACGTAAAGGAGTCCCATCCTCCCCCTCCAGCTCCAGCACAAAATTAGAGCCTCGCGGTGGGCGGACCGCTCCCGCCAAAGATTTACCGGGTCGTTCCCCTTCCCCGTACGTACGAGCTTTGAAGTACTTGCCCCGGAAATTCACCTCTCTTTCAGCGGTGGACATGTAGTCCGATAGCGTCTCGCGGTACTTTGCCTGCGCATCTGTATTGTTGGCGTAGTCTGGGCTATGTTCTAGGGTGTGGAGTGTAGTTTCCAGTTTGCGCAAGGTATCTCGCAAGGTCCGTAGTACCCCGGAGCTCTTAGAAATGCAGAAGCCTCGTATTGTGACCTTTAGCGCCTCCCAGAGAGTGGCCGCCCGGTCTACCGTTCCCCTGTTACGGGATAGGAAATCTTCTAGCTCTTGACACAATTCGGTTCGAAATAGTTCATCAAGTAAGATGGTGGGTTGGAGTCTCCAAGTCTGAGGTCTGCCCATTATATCGGGTAGACGGAACTTGGTCAGTACCGGGGAGTGATCGGAGTACGTACGGCCCACATGTCGCACCTCCACCAAGGAGGGGGCTAGGGCCCGATCCACCATAATGTAATCTAGTCTGGCCCAAGTTGCATGTGCATGATTCCAGTGCGTGCCTTCCATAGAAGTCGGGTGTAAGTGTCGCCAGGTATCCACGATCTCATGGGTGTCGCAGATGTCCCTTAGGTATCTGTGTGTATTAGTGTAGTGGTGCATAGATGGGTTCGACCTATCCAAAGCGGGGTCTAAGACAGCGTTGAAATCTCCCCCCCAAATGAGGTGTGTGGATCCCACTTCTCTGACCTTGTTCCAGAGAGCAATGAAACTGCTCGGGTTATCACAGTTGGGGCCATAAGAGCAGGCAAGGGTGATGGTCTCGATACCTATCCTACCCCACGCTATACAATAACGACCCTCGCGATCCGTGGCGGTGCCTATGGGAACATAGGGAACTCCCCTTTTAACTAGGATAGTAGTGCCTCTTGCATAAGACGAGTAAGGCGCATGAAGTGAATGGGCAGCCCATCTGGCAGCGAAGGTGGCATTGCGGAGAGGGTCCATGTTAGTCTCCTGAAGAAATACAACCTGAGCATGCAACCTGTCTAAGGCACCCAAGATTCGCCTTCGTTTCCTTGGATCCCCCAGGCCACGGACATTCCAGGTAATAGCAGTGAGCACTCCTCCCCCCTCCAGCTCAGTGCGTGTGGTGTGGGTCATTTGTGCCGATAAATGAATTATGGATTAGGAGGCGCAACTGGCAGCAAGGCCATAGATGTATTAGTCGAAAAAGGGTGGCACACTGTGCTATTTCAACAAGTATGTTCGCAGTGCTCATGCTGAAGACCAACAACAACCCCAAAACAGTCCCTGGAAATCCCACCCCCCCGCCCACTTCGACATCCCAATCATGTCGGGCATCCCCAACCCCCATCCCACCCCCTCCCACCACTGCAGCCCAATCCTGCCGGAATTCAGACCCCCTCCCATCCTTTACAACAAACATATACGGAAAAGTGGGGTATACCCTGTGGGGGACTCGCCGGTGTGCCGGACCTGCCCTTCCCAATCCCCTTTTTTTCACCCACCACACCATCACCCCATTGGGGGAGGAGTCCAAGTGGGACAGGGGGGGAGTGCCAGGGCGAATCCCGTCGTCAATGTCCAGACCAGTACCCTGTTAACAGTAGGCGACAGCACATACAGGTCCCCAAACAGTAATGTCCGTTCATCCCTTACATCATAGAGAGAGGGCAAAAGGCCAAGGCAGTCCTACATTGGGCCAACGGGAACGGTCCCTCCCAAAAACGTGATCCCCCCAAGCTCCACAGCCAAAGTACAGGTCACTCAAAGAGAAGAATCAAGAGCGAGGGGGAGCAGGCAGTGCCGAGGAAGAAGGAAAGACACATGAAGGGGTAAAGAGACAGGACATGAACCAGAACAGCGGTACTCATCAGTCTGGTGCAGACGTCGGAGAGCTGGAGCCCGATCCCGTTACAGGACCGCGTCGCCGAGGGGCAGCAGAAGGCTGTTCTTTCAGAAAGTCCTCCACCTGTTGCGGATTGCCAAAGAAAAGGGGCTTGCCATGATGTGTGACCTTGAGCTTGGCTGGATATTGCATGGAGTAAGGAATGTCTCGTTGCTGTAGTTTCTTCTTTACTCCTGTAAACTTTCGACGGGCATCCTGCACTGCCTGGGAAAAATCCGGGTAGAATGAAATGGTGACGTTTTCATGCATGATCGGTTGTTTCTCCCTGGCTAGGCGCAGTACGGCGTCCCGATCCCTGTAATTCAGAAATTTGATGATGACAGGGCGCGGCGGGGCCCCAGGGACCGGACGAGGCCCCAAGGAGCGGTGGGCTCGCTCCACCACCAGCTGCGGCGAGAAAGAGTCCCTTCCAAATTTATCGATCAGCAGCCGCTCAATGAAATCCTCCATACGGCCCCCACCGCTGGACTCCGCAAGGCCAATCAGGCGAACGTTGTTCCACCGGGAGCGCGCCTCCAAATCTTCATTTTTGTCGGCAATGACCTTGAGCAGTCGGTCCATCTGCGTCAACTTAGTTGCACCAGCCACTGCGCCATCCTCCAGCTCCGATATTCGCCCCTCCGCCTCTTTCAGGCGCTCTCCGTGTTGGTCCAGCCGGTGCACCACCGCCTCCAGGCGTGTGTTCATGTTGTCGATTTTGGTGTCAATGGATGTTAAGCTCTTCTGCATGCCGAGAAGGATAGCTTTCCAGTCCACTTCCTCCTCCTCGCTGGGACCCAACTCGCCACTCTCCGCAGGCAGCGCTCGCGTTTTCTTTTTGGGGGGGTTGAACTGTAGCGTCGCTTGTTTTGCGTCCGATTTGCCCATGGCGGCTTCAGACGAGAGCCAAGATCTCCAAGAGTCAGTCCGCCAGGTGAGTTCAATAATGTATGCGACTGCGTGAGCACCAAGTCGAGGGGCAAGCCACAGTCCGCAGCGCCAACACCAGCTCACCAGACGATCAGACCCCTCTAGCCGCCAGGATTCTGCAGTTCAGCTTGGCTTCCAGGCGCTCCGTGTAGCCACAGCACCTCCTCAGCCCCCACAAGGACAGGGCCGCGCCACTCCGCTCCGTAGGCCACGAGGTTCAGGCCCGGGGGACACACCAAGCCAGGCCCAGAAGAGACGTCCGTCGGGTAAGGGCCGCTGCCACCTCGCAACGCCAGTGGAGGGGCTCTGCCACCAGCCCCACCTCGATGCAGCTCCCGGTGCCCCCGACCACGGCACCCCCGCGACCCCCGGGCTCAGAAGTGCGCTCCCCTGCCTCAGTGCGGTCCGGTCGGGCGGGCAGGGTACTTACACGCACCACGTCCGCAGCCTCGATGCAGCAAGGTCCTCTCCGCGTTCACTGCACGTCCGGCTCATCCGGTAGGCACCGGCAGTCGCGATGCAGGGAGGGGGACGTCCAGGCCCACCGCGGCCGTCCAGCAGAGCGGCCGCCGCGCCAGCCACAGTCCACGACTCCCCCGCGGCTCGCAGGGCCCGATGAATCCCCGGTCTCGCGTTGCTGGGAGCCTCCGCTCCGAAGGTCCGCTGCTCTCCCTGCCCCGTCCGCGGCGGGTAATATCTTCACCGCCAAGGCGCCCATGGACTTGAAACTCGCACCGAGTGGACCCGCGACCTTCAGCTGTCCATCGGTATCGATTGAATGTCGGTAACTGGCCTGTAGGATGTTGTTGCAGGGTTTATTGTCGCCCGGCTGGCGAGAGCCTCACTAAAGCGCGGCCATGACGTTCCAGCGCCACCTAGCGCCCCAAGTTTGAGCTTTTTGTATTGTAAATTGACTAATTTTTTATTTATGTGTTGGTATTGAAAATACTGAAATTACTAGCTTTCTCATGTGCAATGTCAATAGTTTTAACTGTTGCAAATGTGACACCTATAGCATTTGTAATGCAATATGTGTTGTATTTACGTGACTTAGATGTATTGATATTACAAATAAAAATGGCTTTTAATTTTTGCAAATAATTAACACTTAAATAGAAGGTGATGTAAATTATAATGGCAATCGTTTAAACTTTTGTTAATAACTCTTGTGAAGATTATGTTTAGTGTATTTAATTGCGCCTAAAATCGAAGAACAGAAGTTAAATATTATCATTTTTTTTGTGCCATTTGTAATAAAGCCTAATTATTGAGAGAACATATTAGAGCCAGTTGTTGTTGAATGGTTGTACAGATTGATACTCTGGTGGCGGTGAGTGATGTTGTGGTGGTGTCGAGTGATGTTGTGGCATTAATTGATGCTGTGGTAGCGCATAGTGATGTAGTGGTGCCCTTGAGTGATGCTGTGGTGGTGCTAAGTGATGCTGTGGTGATGCGATAGATAGATAGATAGAGTGCAATAGATAGATAGATAGATAGATAGATAGATAGATAGATAGATAGATAGATAGATAGATAGATAGATAGATAGATAGATAGATAGATAGATAGATAGATAGATAGATAGATAGATAGATAGATAGATAGATAGATAGATAGATAGATAGATAGATAGATAGAGCGATAGATAGGTAGAGTGTAATTATGTAGAATATAATTATGTGGTACTGAGTGGTTTTGTGTGGAGTGTATGTTGATTTTAGTGGCGTGTAATTATGTGGCATTGAGTGTTATTTTGAGTCTATCTTGCATTGTTTGCATTGTAATTAATTGGCACTGAGTGTTATTTGGAGTGCATGTGGCATTGAGTGTAGTGTAATTATGTGGTGTGTAATTATGTGGGGCTGAGTGGTATTTGAAGTGTATGTGGCATTGAGCGCTGTGTAATTATGTGGTGTGTAACTATGTGGCACTGATTGGTTTTTGGAGTGTCTGTTGTATTGAGTGCATTATAGTTATGTGGCATGTAATTATGTGGCTCTGAGTGGCATTCGGAGTGTATGTTGCCTTGCCTTGTATTTCTATGGTTCCTTAAACCCTTAGAGGCAATTATTTTATTTTAACTAAAAGGATGGTAGTTAAATGGTGTTTACGGCAGGATGGTCGTTAAATGGTGGCTACGGAGAAGCTGTGTGCTGAAAGGCAAAGACAACACAGGCATGAAAGTGAAAGCGAGGATGAAAATGGAATGAGTGTGGCAGGATGGTCGTTAAATGGTGGCTACGGAGAAGCTATGTGCTGAAAGGCAAAGAGAACACGGGCATGAAAGTGAAAGCGAGGGTGAAAATGGAATGAGTTTGGCAGGATGTTAGTTAAATGCTGAAAGGCAAAGAGAACACGGGCCAAAGCTGGAAGAAAACACGAGATGCGAGAGGCATGTGTGTGTGGCAAACACTGGTGGGGCTCAGAGCATTCTGTTGCTGCCTTGATGCCTGTGTGTGTGAGCAGTGGGGCTGTGTGTGTGAAGTGCCTAAAGTTGCAAGAAAACATATGGTTATTTAAATCCTTAGATGCAGAATTAATGGAGCTAATGTTATCGACCTTAGAAGGTTGAAAAGGGAATGAGCGCGGCATATGTTAACTTTGTAAGCGCAGAAAGCGTGCAGGGCAAACTTAATATTTTGGTTGTTTGAGACTCAGATCTGGGCAAAGCTGCAAGAAAACACGGAGAGGGAAGGCGGGGGAGAGATAGGCGAGAGGCATGTGTGTGTGGCAAACACTGGTGGGGCTCAGAGCGTTCTGTTGCTGCCTTGCCTTGTATTTCTATGGTTCCTTAAACCCTTAGAGGCAATTCTTTTATTTTAACTAAAAGGATGGTAGTTAAATGGTGTTTACGGCAGGATGGTCGTTAAATGGTGGTTATGGGGAAGCTGAGTGCTGAAAGGCAAAGAGAACACGGGCCAAAGCTGGAAGAAAACACGAGATGCGAGAGGCATGTGTGTGTGGCAAACACTGGTGGGGCTCAGAGCATTCTGTTGCTGCCTTGATGCCTGTGTGTATGAGCAGTGGGGTTGTGTGTGTGGAGTGCATAAAGTTGCAAGAAAACATATGGTTATTTAAATCCTTAGATGCAGAATTAATGGAGCTAATGTTATCAACCTTAGAAAGTTGAAAAGGGAGTGAGCGTGGCATATGTTAACTTTGTAAGCGCAGAAAGCGTGCAGGGCAAACTTATTATTTTGATTGTTTGAGACTCAGATCTGGGCAAAGCTGCAAGAAAACACGGAGGGGGGAGGGCGGGCTGTGTGCTGAAAGGCAAAGAGAACACGGGCATGAAAGTGAAATCGATGGATGGCAATGCATCCGTGAGACTAGCCCTGTGGTGGGGGAGGGACAGTTGTGAGAGGCGCCATGAGGAAACAATCTCTTGGCATGCTGTGGCGGGGGCGGGGGAGTGCATTCCAGGCGGGGGAGCGGACCCTTTGAAGTATGATGCCGAGGCTGTGGCAACACGTGCACGCGCCAGTGGGCTGAAGCGCTTCCCCAAACGGATTGCATGGCGGCACGATGCACGTGATTGTGCGCGTGCTCGCCATGCAATCCATTTTTGGGAGCACTTTGAAATGCCCCTCTTACTAGAGTCTCGCATAGCGATTGCGTAAACGCAATAGCTAGGCGAGACCTAATCAAGTAACATTTTCTATCGTGCAAGCGTCATATGGAGTTGTAAATCAAGCTTACAGAGAGTGAGGCTTTGAGCAATGTTGGTGCCTGGCTTCAGTTAGCTCGCAATGAATTCGAACCGCAATAATGCTGCGTGTGCTTTACACTGTTCTGGTATCAATGGTCTGTGTACCACCTGCAGTGTGGAAAACTGCCCTGACAATGTGAAAAGTATGCGCTGTGCATTACCCCTCTCCTGCCACTATCCTTTGTGTCCCATTTGCATACTTTTGCGTGACTGGAGATGGTCGCGTGCAAAATGGAATCCCGGGTGTCTCACCCGAGATATTACCCTCAGAAAAAGTCTCTTCAAAATGGACTAGTTTCAAAATGAGAGACAACATTTTTACCCTTTATAAATTGTAAATAACTTAAGCTTTGTTGTATTTTGTTACTCAATAAATACACACTTTGATGCAATGGCATAAAAGCGAAGGGGCTTCTTAATTATAAATACATTTTTTCGACCGTGTTATTGCTTTCAAGTCACACAAATCAAATAAGCTTAGTGGTCACTCTGTTCCTGATTCTTCATTCTCGTCCTTTTTTTGAAAAAACACAAATAGAGTACAGCACAAAAATATAGCCCCATAAATCGTTTGGAACAGTAAATCACTGTGTCTTGTACTTGTGATACATTGAAAGAAGCAAATATGCATCTAACAATTTACAGTATAAATTAAAATAAATTAGAAAAAAGCTGAATAAGCATACGTATCCCTTTTCTCCATAAAATCAGGTTAGACATCATTATTAGCTCATCTGCCTTAAAAGCCATCTTCCTTGTTGCTTTCAACGAAATGCCAATACTGAAAATACTTAATTGGCTTCTTTAATCTATGAAAACAACGAATTCTCTTTAGGACTTTGAAGAATTCATGGAGTTTTTAAAAACTATTTTTTATTGCATCTTTCAATTTGCATTCACAGAAATTCAATTACAGATATGAAAGTTACGGCTTTCACAAGTCTTAGCCAGACATCATCTTCAATCTCAGTCAATTCATGGTACATTCACAGTGCCACAACATGGGGTTCCCCCTCTTTATTAGTGAAAGACCAAATATTAGTTTGTCTCAGGCTCCCACGACTTCCTGTTTCATGGACTATCTTAGCTATGTAAGTTGTATGTTTTCCAAGAATGCCATAGCTTCTCAGGGAGCCCTTTTGACCGCACTAAAATCAATAATTTTCAAGACATTCATTATGAGGGGACAGAACAGGACATCATAGACTGGTGTGGCAGAGATGCCAGAGATTGGGCATAGATAGGGTTTCCTGTTTTCAGTTTCTATTTTTGGTAAATTCTGGTGGTGTTTTTTCAGTGTTTTCAAGTGATTTCAATACCTTAAAAAACAGTGGTTATTAGTGGTTTCACATTGTTGTGCCATTAACCCCTTCCATGCCCATGACGGAACGGTTCCGTCATGAGCATCGGTTGCGCTGTGCTCATGACGGAACCGTTCCGTCATGGCCCTGCCCGCGCTCGAACCCTTCAGCACCGCGGGGGAATTCCCGCCGCGCTGAAGGGGTTAAAAACTACAGAAACAGTGTTTTTCCGGTGTTTATGGAATGCTTTGCTTTTATTATTGCTTGCTTTCGGCACTGATAGAGCATTGTATATAGCCATGTAAGTATAGTGTATATGAGGTTCAAATAGATTTTTAAAAATTAAACTTATTGTAGTACACCATACAATACTTCTTCAGTGAGTCTTTGGTCATGTATGCTCGATCTTTCCTTCCCATGTAAACTTCTGTGAAAAGGCCCTCTCAACATTGGCACTTGAGATGGGCAACGTCAAAACAGCCAGTACACAATTTGTTAACTCTGGCCACTGACATAGCTTTCCATGCCAATACCGGTTCACTTGAAGATTGCGATTCTCGGGGCAGGTTCTGCAACATTTGCGCTGATCTGGGTGCTTATGCCCTCAGAGTTATCGAAGCGGTACCACAGTGAGGTTTCATTGACTTCAAATCCCTTTGGTGGTGAAGGGACATTTCTGTGCATCATTGCAAGTAATTTCTCATACATTGTAAAATAAAAGTTCCTGAATTGCTCTTCACTATTGCTTTGCTTAGCAAGCTGCAAGCACTCTAACATGGAACATGTTGCAGTGCAAAGTCACTAAAGGTGTCGCCCAGCCTACTCTCAAGGAGATGTTTCACATCTACACCAATTATGCTGAACACTTGGCAGACAAGGATGTTTTCCGACTCTATTTTTTTTAATTATGTTCACTACAGCAGTTGTGTTTTCCTGTAAACATCTAAGAATGCAGTATAGTGTACTTTTTCACATCACTATCAATATGTGACCAAAGATCCTCACATTTCTTGCCTTTGACATCCTCACTCAGCAAAAAAATCTGAAAACGGTTGCCGCATGGATATTATAGCATTCATAGCCCCTTGGACCGAGAACCATCAGCTAAGGGACACAGTTGGGATGACTCTTTCTTTGATGCCACACAAAGCACAAAATGATAAATATTTACATTTTGGTTCTTGTGCATAAGAAAACCGTGCACTAGAATGGACTAAAAAGTCAATAGCATTACTCATTAACTCTGAAGATTGTAAGGATGCTTTCAGCATACCATCTAACAAGTGGCAAGGATATCTTACAGGGTGGCACTTCAGCTCAGGTATCAATTTTGACAGGTCATCACAAAACTTTTTCATATACGTAGCTGAATCACTGCAAATAGAAACAATATCACTCCAATCTTTGTTGAACTTGGAAAGAACCTTTTTTGCAGAGCATTCCAAGTGACACTGTGTTCCATGTTTTCTAAAAGTCTGGTGTCCAGTTTTAACCACTATCCCAGATGCTTGGTGATAGCACTCTTTTAACATATACTTGTCACTATACCTTGCATTGAATGTTTAAAAACTGAGGTGTTGGCAATTCGCCTACTGTCAATACTGACTCACTAGAAAGTGGGAGCTGAAGTATTAAGGGTTTTTACCCATTCATTTTGGGTAAATGTGATGACACATATTAGGAGAGATTCCTGTGAAACCAGCCATTTTACCTATCGGTGAAAGAGCCAAACGCAGCCAAAATATCAAATATGATTTAGATATTTCCTGATTCTCTACAGTTTATAAAATAATTAAACAAGACCTAAAACATGCTTCTAAAACCTGCATCTTTAGACCAAAGACCACAAAACTGCCAAAAAAATAAAATAAAGAAGAAACACTATTTTAGTGGCATCCCTAAACAACAAAACTCAAGCAGACTAATGCTAGCCCAGAATTTCTTACTGCTAGCTTGTATAACAAAGTTACATTGTATTGGCCCCTTCAGGAAGAAAGAAAATGACTCTTTCACTCTCTTTTTCCTTTCTTTGAATTGAATTTAGTTTGTGGTTGTGCAGGTGTTTTTTCAGTGTTTATATGTTTTCACTGGTGAGAGCTATTTCTCTTTCAGTGGGGTTTTATCAGTTATTATAGGTTTAAACCTAAAACCGGACAGCCTAGGCATAGAATAAGGTCCATATTTATCAAAGTTTTGCTTCGCACTTGAGCCACACAAGGTAACCCAGGGGCAACGCAAAACCTAGATGAGATTTACCAAGCCACATAAGGCCACCTTGCATGGCCCCGCAGTGCTTGGTAAATCAGGAGTAACGCAGACAGCACACATCGCTGCAGTCTGCCCCAGGGAGGAGTTCCATGGTTGTAGTGGGGGTGTTTTCACGCATCCACCCATGGATTTTGGCGCATTCCTGAATTACCATGAGTGGAAGACCTGGGAATACATCAAAATGCTACGCCTTACCAGGTGAGGCATAACGAGAAGAAATATCTTTATTTCTCCATGTAGTATCCTCTTTCTAGGTGTGCTGCAGAATGCAGCACACCTAGAAAGAGGAAAAAACCTTAAAGGATCGTTTTGTGTAGTAAGGTGCCCCTTGCCGCACAAGAACAATCCTGCCTGCAACACAGGCACCCTTGCACCACGGTGCAAGGGTACCTGCATTGGCGCTAGGCAGCGTACATTGTGCCAGCGCAAGGAGAGAGCAGGAATGTATTATATCTTGATAGATATGGTTCATTCCTGCCCTTGCCCTTTCATGCAGTGCAGTGCAGCAAGGTGTCTTGCTGATTTGCGTAAGAACATTATAAATATGGCCTTAAATCGTCTATCTCCCAAAAGGAAACACAGTTTGACACTCATACCCCACCACCAACTCTCTTAATACACTGCGGCACTGGACAGTTTCATGGTACAATGAGTGCTGCAACTGTTCTACACTAGTGATATGTCACAGGGACGCTGCACCTAAGTGTGCAACCACTGCCCCAAGCTAGTCCTCTATATAAAGTAAGGAGCAGCTTTATTTTCAGCACTGACCTGCATTTGTGACTTCTGCTACCTCCTCCACTCCACTTCCTGCAACATATACAATATAACAAGCATTGCAAAGCCAAAATGTTTCATTTTAATTAGCCAACATGCAAACAACACATGTTCATGCCTGCTTTGTAAGTATTACCTTATTAAAGCTAGAACTATTGACTTTGTTGGTAATGGTGGTGGTATTTGGGGAGGTGTTCGTAATAATGATGCTGGTGGTAATTGTAGGGGTGGTTGTGGCAATTGCGGTGTTGGTAATAGTTGAAGAGGTAATCATGGTGATAATGCTGCTGTTGATAATGTTGATAGTAATGGGAGGTAGTAGCTACTGTAGTTATGCTTGTCATGATGGTGATGTTAGTGCTAATCATAGTTGCTTGTGGTAATGAGCTGGATCATAACTGATTTGCATATGGCTGGGGCCAAACTGAAGTGACATGGGGGTCAAAAATGATGGATTGGTTTGCGGCCTGAGTGATTTCCAGTGACTGAGAAGAATTCAAGCCTTCCATCCTTCACTTTGTTTTTTGATGTCCTAAGACTGATGGGTTTGCCTATACCTAGGTCTTGTGCTCATTGTGCCATTAGAATCAAGCTATACCTGGCTGATGAGCCCATAATAAGGGCAAAACGAGTCCTGGATTGCTTGTTTTCTGGTTTAGGGAGGACCTGAACTGGTTGTTCAGGCGAGACTGTTCACATTGGAGAGGGGTCAAGACTGATTTGCATATGGCTGGGTCCTCAGTGATCTTGTGATAAGGAAGGCCAATTTAGAGTGAGGCCATCCCGAACTGTGAAAATAAAAAAGCAATTTGGCAGCAATTTTAATATCAGATGCACACTAGTGTCCTGAAGAAAAAAAAACATTATAAAAGTATTGAGCAGGAAATAATTCGAAATTTTTTATTTTTAGTATACAGTAGATGGATGAGATTAATTGAATGTGTCATAACCAAGTGTTTTTTCCAAATGAAAATGAGTCCTTTTTGTAATGCATGCACTGTGTAGAAGGCAGAAAAATACACGAACAGCCAATAAGATGAAGTTTGATATGGTAATAGCTTTCCGGGCAAAGCCCAACACCGCTACACACATTTTAAAGAACTGCTAATAATACCTCTTGAATCCGTTGCAAAGTCAAGCCAGAATTAAAAAGCAAAGTGACCTAGAGGACAGATGGTCAAATGGTGTAGATACTGGCTCATGAACCCTATCATGTTTTGTCATGTTTTTTAGGCTAGACCTGTCATGTATACCCCTATTTAATACATTATCCCATCCACACGACAATAACGATTCCAAATAGGTGACCTTTTACCTAGTAGCTTGCTCCTGTCTCTTCGACACCAGGCTCTCTACATTCTATCATAATCCCTGTACCTGACGTACATAAACATGTTCCCAGGCACGGCATGATTATTCTGTTTAAAGGACACAACTTTTTTCATCCTTGGCCAACAGCCCGCTGTACATGATTGCATTTGTTTGGAAAAACATTTATGATTGTTTTAAAAATATTTATGATTATTTTCAAAACATATCGATTCTAGAAGAAACCCTGGAGTTACCACTCTAGTATATAAGACCCTTATTTCCCCCTACAAATTAGAGGGAGAAGATGACACGGGTCCTACATGCTGAATCTTTGACACGCAGAGGTCTTACATCCCTTGTGGGGGGCCATCCTTGAAGCAGAGACGGGGTCCTTCATTCTCAATCATCAGGTGAGGGGGCTGGTTCTTCCCTAGGGGTTTGCTGGCTACATACATACATATACACATATACATGCTAACCATACAGATCCAGGCTAGATACATTTAGGGAGATTACTTAGGGTACCCATTTTAGGAATATGCAAGTGCTACTGTTTTTATTTGAACTGCTTATGTTCATCTTATTAGTAGGGGTGGGCGGAATTTGCGTAGACGTGTCACGCAAAGCTCCACGAAACGGTAAAAAATCTCCGCGAGCATGCAGGAATTCCGCGAACAATTGGAATTGCTTGTCCACGATGCTTTTTTCTTGTTCGCGAACGCTGTTTGCGTGCTCGGGGGGAGTTATCTCGCGAACACGTATTTTGAGAACGTGAACAAGCAAAATATTCCATGAAGCGCAGAATTTTGGGCAATTCCGCGTTATCCGCAGAACACTAAATTACCCAAATTCTGCAAATTCCGCGAGCGGCACGGAATTTACCGCCCAGGCCTACTTAGTAGCACTATGGTAAAAATGTATCTACTAATTACTATATTGGTACTCTCTTTCGTATGCTTGTGTCTCCTGATTGTCGCAGCAAATATGTTTTACAAAAGACTGACACTGGACCAATAAATACTTACTGAAATGTCCTAATCGGCCTCTTTAAAAGAACACTCTTCCACTTGCACAACCAGATAAAGTGTCCTGCCCCTTTGTGCTGGAAAATGGAAAAGAAGATTTGGAGATCTCGCTCTATACCGTCCTCGGGTTTAACCTCCACCTTCCATATTTCACTTTTTTCTTTATCTCTCTCGACCTGCTACCAGCCGTCTGGGGAGAAAGAAACCAGGAAGCAGGAAGAAAAGAAGACAAAAAGTGCCAATTGAGGCAGAGAAGGCTTAATCATCGGACCCCTATTTTTATTTACTTGAACTTATTGCTCACACCATTCAAGCATCGGGAGCCAAAAATCATGATTTCTAGAACCCAACATATCCAGACTGGCTATATGCTTAACAGAGTGCACCCAATCATCAAAACTTGGAAGAACCACGGCTACCCATTGTTTGCATATCACCCTACTTGCCAATAGCAAACAGTAAAAAATCAGTCATGCCTGATTATTTGTAATTTTTACCAGCGGGTCCACATATCCAAAAATAACAAGCCTCACGCTTACCTTGATGTTAATCTCCAACATATTGGGCAAAGCCCTACTCACGTCTTTCCAGAATGTCTGGATTTCTGGACAAGCTACAAACATATGTACATCGTCCTCTTTCATACTACCGCACTTCGGGCAGGCAACGTCACCTCCTCTACCAAACGTTGGTAATCTCTAGGGGGACCAGTAGGCTCTGTGAATGGAGAAAAGATGATTTCTTCTCGGGTATGCAAGTTTAGCTATTTTAAATAACATGGTCATAGATACTTGCCATTGATGTTCCAGCGAGTATCCTCCCCACAATTCCGTTGGCAAGGTGAAAACTCCATCCTCCAGATCAATCATCAACCAATAGATAGCAGCCAGCTCCGTCCTAACTACTGTCTCTTGCATCAATCGAACTTCCAACTCATTTTGTTTCCCAATTATTGTTTCCTGGACTTGATACCAGCTCCACATTTGAAGGTATTTAAATCTGGATAGTTTGTGGTCTGCTTGTTGGTTGCACAATCTCCAACTGATCAGGTTACCATCATGTTACCGTCTAGAATTATATGCTCCCATCATGTAAAACCCGCCTTTAATAATGGTCCTGCAAGAGCATCTTTTGTCCATTCCGGAGAGCCCGGTGAGTCCCAGATCGGAGCCAGTAGGCTGTTGTATGGTATTTTCAAAACTTTCCTGATCTTATACCTAGTCTCAGCCAGCCCCTTCCAAATCTTTAACCTGACCTTCTTAAAGTACTTGGGGACCTCGTATTTAAACAAAAACCCTTGTCTGACCCCTACCTCCAGACTCAACATTATTGGTTGATCTTGGTATATTGAACAAACTTTTCCCGTTCTTCAGTAGAAAGGCCCATGAGATCTGGCTTTGCATCTTCTTTAGCCATTCCTTCTCAAAAGGCAAGGGTACAGTATAGAAAAGAAAAGCAAGCTTCGGGAGGACTATCATTTTAACTAAATTTACCCGTCCCATAAGAGATAACTGTAGATCCTTAGAATTCTACAAACCTCCTTCTTAACTTTCTCAAAATTGACTTTAGTTATTTTATTGATATCCTGTGATATCATGTCCCAAATATCTAATTTCTCCTCTTCTAGCAGCACCTCTTGCGTCTAGATTCCAGGTCATAATCTCCGTCTTGCCCCTGTTGATGTCATAACCCGAGATCTTTCCAAAGTCGGTCGTCAAAGTCATAATACGAGACAGGGTATCTTGTAGATTAGCAGTGTAGATGAGAATATCATCTGCGTATAAACCCAGTTTCTTGTTCCAATTATTGTATTCAAAAGGTAGGATATCAGAGTCCTCCCTGATTTGCCTAGCTATAGGCTCTATATAAAGATTAAAAAGGAGAGGTGATAATGGGCAACCCTGCCTTGTGTCCCTGGTAATACGTACAAGGTCAGTTAGGGAGCTGTTGACCAAAACTCTGGCTTCTGGAGCCTCGTAGAAAACAGCCAGGGCCCTACAAAAATTTAACCCAATATTCAAAGATTTTGCCACGTTTTTTAGGTAGGCCCAGTTTACCCAGTCTCAAGCCTTAATGGCATCCAAAGCCACTACTGTAAAAGGGAGCTTATAAGAAGTTGCTAGGTCTATTGAACCAACTAGTGCATGAGTCGAGTCTTTCAAGGAACTTCCACATATAAACCCTTTCTGGTCATCATGCACCATCTCAACCATTAACCCATTCAGCCTGTCGCCCAAGATTTTAGGCATAGATCTTATAGTTGCTATTTAAAAGTGAAATTGGCCGATAGAAATCTCAATTCTTAGGGCATTTTCCTGGCTTCAAAATTAGTGAGATGGTAGCGTCCTTCCAAGAGGCTAGCATCCCGGACCCTTCGATAAACAGGCCGTTAAAGATCCTCACTAAAATGGGAGTTAATGTATCTCCCAGGGCCTTGTAAACCTCTTGAGGCAAGTCATCGGGCCCAGGAGCCTTCCCCTTCTTGACCTGCCTAATTACCAACTCTACTTCTCTCATATCAATTTCCCTATTCAGCTGTACAGTTTTTTCTGATGAAAGGGAATTAACACAGTCTTGCTCTAACCATGCTTTTAGTTCTTCTTCCATTGGTTTTAGATCTTCCCAATTGACTTTACTGAAGTAGCTGTGAAATGTTCGCACAATCCCCTTACTGTCACCAATTAGGGCCCAAGTTTGTTCACATATGACCTGGTCTATTCTATTTCTCACTTGCTCCATTTTTGACTTCCAGGCCAGCAGCTTGCTACATCCTTCACTATACTCGAAATGAGCCAACCAGCTGGCCTCCCACCTTTTCCTTGCCCTATCTTGTAGAACCATTGCTAAGTTGTATTTTACTTACCTCATTTTCTGTAGCAACCCTACCCTAACCTCCTCCTCTATCCTAGGGTCAATTAGGTCCCTTTCTAGGGAGCAAATCAGCTCCTCCAGTACTGACATCTCTTCATAATATCGCCTCCTTTTTCACGCAGCCAATGCCCCTAGTCTTCCCCTCAAAAAGGCCTTGTAAGCATCGCAGATCACACCCGAAGCGGCAGAGTCCCAATTAAACTTAAAAAACTCTTCAGTCTCTCTACTTAATGTTTCTATGACTCCCTCATCCTGCAGAATCGTACGATCCAAGGTCAATCTGGACTGAATAACCCCCTCACCAAACTTCAATTGGAGAGACACTGCCAAATGATCTGACAGATGAACTCCCACATGGTTGATTAGCTGAACTTCGTCCCTTATTCTGCTACTGATGAGAATATAGTCAATCCTCGACTGATTTCTGTATTTTTTATTATAGAAGGTCAAGCCTTTTTGTGAACCTGCTCTTTGACACCATATATCGCACAGCCCTAATTGCTCGATCATTTGTTTTATTAGCCCAGACATTTTAGGATTGACCAATGCTCTGCTGTGTGAAGATCTACCTAAAGTGTAATTTAACACTGCATTAAGTTCTCCTACCAAAATGAATGGGTCAGAGGAGTTCAAAAGGTTAGCCAACAGTTCGCCCAAGGGAGTAACATCATCCTAATTTGGTCCATAGTAGCCCGCAAGGGTAAAACTGCGGGCCAAAATCTTTTTTTAGCCACTAACCATCTTCCGACTTTGTCTGAAACATACGACTCTAGGCTAAATTGTGCCCCTCGTTAAATTAAAATTGCTACCCCCTTTTTTACAGCTGATTGAGCTGTGCAAGCCACTTGGGCAATCCATTTTTTTGCCTTAAAAAGTTCCATGCCTTCCTTCTCCATTAAGTGTGTCTCCTGTGCCATTATAATCTGGGCTGGGCAATCATTTAAATACTGCAATATTCTTGCCCGTCTCCCCCTTACCCTAAGGCCATTTAAATTCCACGAGAGAATTTTGATTATACTCTCTCTCTCTTTTCACCCATCCCTGATACCATCTAAAAAGGATAAACACCCCATACCAAAAGAGGCTTTAGAGGAACTGTTTTTCCTTTTTTTCTCCCACTACTCCCCACCCTGTGCCCCCCCCCCCCCCTGGAAAACCCCTCCCTAGCTCTACATGGCTAAAAGTCATATGGGTTCCCCCTCAGAGCGTACTCCTCACTAAGTATTAATTTTATATCTGAGTGAAGTAAGCATATTTTTTACTATAAAATTTCACTTCTCAAAACCGTGATTATTTATTTACTTATATATTTTTGGGGGAGTTTGAAAAAGATAGAGGTTGATGGTGCCAAATTTGAGTTTAGATCTGACGTCTTTAATGTTACCTCAAATAGACAATGGGAGTTGGGGCAAAGGATGGATTCACTAAAAAGATTGGGTGCTTGTAAGAAAGTGGCTCTGTATATACTGTTCCCAAATAGGTACAGTGTGTCCAAAGTCCCCAGAGGTTTGGCAGAGGTTAAAGTTAGATATGACCTCACTCTCTAAAGTGGTAGCTTGGTCGAGCAGTAAGGTAGTATCAGAGGACAGTATAAAGCACACTCAGTCAGCAAATGGGCTCACACACCCAAGAACTCTAGGCCAATGGTTTGTATAAAAAAATATATGGTTGTTTTATTTTAGAACCAACAATAGTTATCAAAATATACTGTCTCAGAATGAGATGCTTTAGTTAAATACTTTGCAATAGGCAATTGGTTTTTGCAGGTAATAGTTACAGTTTGTTGCAATAGGTAACACAATTTCAAACACAATAATGCATTGAGCTCAATGGGAATTATAAGTTATGTGCAATTGATTACTTTCAGGATTACTTTTCTAACTCCAGGACTGGTTCCTAGATTCAGCCCTGGAACACTTCTTGGAAACAGGTGAGTAAATTCGTTTTAGTTACTGTTGTGATTTTAAAGCAATATTTTGCTATTTTAAAAGTTGACACAGAAACTTTTTCTAATCAAATTAACAATGTTATCCTATGGAAGGAAATTCACTTAGCAGGTAAGTGGGGTTATGGTTACTTTTTCTAGGTCAGTGTTGGATCCTAGATTCAGCACTAGTGTACCACCTGTAAGCAGTTGAGAAACTGCGTTTAAGTTCCACAGGCGATTTTTAAGGAATATTTATAAGTTTGCAAAATCGACACAAAAGAAATTTCACAGAAAAACAGTCAATGGTTTCCTATGGAAGAAAATTCAAGTTACGGGTAAAGTATGTTCTCGTTACTCGTGTAATCCAGTGCTGGGCTCCTAGGCTCAGTACTGGGGTATCTATCTAAAACAGGTAAGTAATTACGTTTTCACAGTTGGAACGATTTTTGAAGAATATTTGTAGTTTGCAAAAATCGAAATTTCACAGAAAAACAGTCAATGGTTTCCTATGGGAGAAAATTGAGTTAGTGGTAAGTACGGTCGTAAATACTTTTCAGGGTCAGTGCTGGGCACCAAGATCCAGCACTGGGATCTCTCCTAATAGCAGGTGAGTATTTCCGTTTTCATTACTCGGTTGATTTTAGGTGAATATTTTAAAGTTTAGAAACTCCACACTTAGGGGCCGATTTCGATCCGGGTCGGAAAGCACTCCGACCGAGTCAGATCCGGAGTGTTTTCCGACCGAGCCGGACCCCTACAGTCCGACCGAGCGAGTACGATGCGCACTTATGCTGTCGGACTCGGTTCGGTCGGACTCCCATAGAAGTCAATGGGAGCCAGTTGTACAACACGTACATGCGCTCCCATTGACTGAATGGGTACGTCTCGAACAAGTGCGCCCCCTACATATGGTATGCATCGGTGCCATCCACACCGTACATGCCTGTGTTGGGGAGACCCATAGATTTCCCCCTGTGTCCGAGTCGTAGGGCTCCGGGTGTCAGGGCATTGGACCCCCGAAGTCCGACTCCGGGAGCTTTTGTGAGCCGGACACTCCGGCTGGCACAGGCTGCCCGACACGTGCATCGTACTGGCTCGGTTGTGAATCGCATCCATTGCATGCCACAGTTAGCTTCCGACGAGACATACGGAGCGGTTCGGACCCAGCAACGACTCGGTCGGTGAATCTCACGTAGCTCGCATCGTACTTGCTCACTCGTACAGCTGTACAAGTCGGCCGTAAAACACGCGTACGGCTCGTATTTTTTCCGGCCGGATCGCGTTCGGTGCCCTTCGGACCCGGATCGGAATCGGCCCCGCTGAAGAAATTTCAAGAGAAACCAGTCAATGTTACCCTATGGAAGAAAAGTGAGTTATCGGCTTTTGGGTAAGTACTCGACTGGCAGAGTTAAGGTTCTGGGCATAGACTCAGGGGTCTCCTAGGGTCAGGTAAGTACCGTTGTTACACCATCAGCGGCACAGGGTCAGCCGGGTGCAGAGTGAGTTAGGCCCAATGTTATCCTATGGAAGGCAGGGGGCCCTTGGTTGGTGGCTGCTGACTAGCAGGCAACGCGGCTGTGGGAGCAGGGCTCCTGGTCACTTTCTCAGGGCAAATGGGGAAGTAGGTAGGAGTAGAAGTTGCACTGTCAGGGCCAATCGGGCGGGTGGGTGCAGGGTGCTTTTGAGCCTTCGGGCGCTCAATGGATTGCTATGGAAAAGCTCAAGGACGAACAAAGGCTGCAAGCTCGGGGACAAAGATTCTTCAGGTGCCACCACCACTTTGAGAGGTAAGTTGGGTAGTTGTAGGATGGGTAGGTACCCAGGAGTCGGGCACAGGGGGCCGCAGGGCGGCGGGTGCAGGGGTGCCTTTTGGTGTCGCGAAATCTAACCCTCTGTTGATCGCGGTTGGGGGGTGCCCGGTTCTGAGGCTGCAGGCGTCATCAGGAGGGTCGAGGTGGGTCCTTGGGTGCCGGATTCGGGGTCACAGTCGCCGGGGGGACGTCCTTGGAGTCTATGTCCACTCCGGCACAGGCCAGGCTTGGCGGGTGCAGAGTGTGCAGGGTTCGCGTTTCCGCGCTGATGCCAGGGGTTAGATACTTGCTTTGAGCAGAACCACTGCTCGTGGGAGTCCTAGGTGCGCTGAGTCCCAAGGTAGCCAAGTCCTCCGGGGTTTGTGAGGTTGCTGGACACAGGAGCTGCCGGGATTTAGCAGGAGCAGGTTCAAGGGTCGACAGGCTGGTAGGGCTGGGACCAAAGCAGTTGGTTCAATAACCAGATTTGTGTTTTACATTTTGGTTTTGATGTATAGTATTGTGTGTTTTCATTGTTTTTTGTCCTTTTTTATGTATTGTTTTTTAAATGTTCTTGATGTGTATGTTTGAATTGTTGATTTATGTACTGTGACTAAATGTATTGCTTCGTCAATGTTAGACTCTTCTTAAATTGGATGAAGAGCTCATTTGTAATTATTTCTATGATACAAATATAAAGATTGATTCTAAGAGGAAAGTAAAAATATATATATTTTTTGATAATAAACACTAAATGTTATAGAACAGTGTTTTCTGTTTTGTGGGATAAGCCTTCTGTTGTAAATTTTGCATGAAGGGGTTTGTTGTGGTTTAATGAATTGTGTTTTCCCTGCTATTTCCCCGTGATGTTGATTTTACAGGGACCCTCTGATGTATAATTGCCAAAGCAGTTGGTGTCTTCCTCTTCTTAGCAGCTGCA
Source organism: Triturus cristatus (assembly GCF_964204655.1). Classification (NCBI taxonomy): domain Eukaryota; kingdom Metazoa; phylum Chordata; class Amphibia; order Caudata; family Salamandridae; genus Triturus; species Triturus cristatus. The sequence goes on from NC_140589.1 coordinate 969,437,398, forward strand.
CGGCAGGTCTTCTTTCTTCTTGATCTTCTTTGCTGTTTTAGAATCTGGAATCTAAGGAAGGAAGGTTCAGAGTGCCCCTAAATACTACATTTAGGGGTGTTACAGGTAAGTAAAGGGCAGGGACCACTAGGTCCCTGTACTGGGTGGGTACACTCCCTATCCTGCCACTCTCCTGTGGGAGGGGGGCAGTGGCCTAGTCCTGATTGGGTAGGGCTCCCCATCTTCAAGATGGCGAGGGCCCGGAGATGTGCTTCACCTCGCCTCCCCCACCTGAGGGGTGGGATTGGCAGGCCTGTCCTTACTTGGAGTTTCCGGCCAGTCTTCCCGCCAGAGTGGGGGTCAGAACCAGTGGGGGCCAGTTACTGAGTACAGCAAGTGGCCTGGAGAAGCTCACAAAGGCAGCATGTCTTTGAAGTTTCTCCCTGCCCATCCTGGGGAGGAGACCTAGCACCTCGCCCATGATGTGCATTGTTGCAGGCCCAGGAGAGCGGGGGCTATCCACCCAGGCGTCCAGCAACATGTCTGATGTGTGGCAGCCTAGGCTTTTGGATTGTAGGTTAGGTTTCAGGGGGCATCTCTAAGATGCCCTCTGTAGTGCTTTGTACATTAAATCCCACACTGGCATCAGTGCGGGTTTAATGTGCTGAGAAGTTTGATACCAAACTTCTCAGTCTTCAGTGTTGCCATTATGGTGCTGTGGAGTTCGTGTTTGACGAGCTCCCAGCACCATATACTCTTAAATGGCAGCACTGCACTTACAGTGCCCAGGAATGGACCTGGGTACTGTAGGGGCACAGGGCTCATGCTCCTGTGCCCACATCACTGGCATAGGGCACCCAGCTAGAGGGGTGGCTGATGTATGCCAGGGCAGTGTAGGTTGTGGGTATGGCACACAGGGATGTGTGCCATGTCGACTCTTTGTTTTGTCTTGTACCCAGACACTCAGCCTGCAAGGGCAGTGTGTTTGTGTTAGGTACAGGGCCTCTAAGGGTGGCACAATAAGTCCTGCAGCCCTTAGAGGCCTTCCCTGGTCACAAGGCCCTGGGAACCTAGGGTACCATTTATCAGGGGCTGACATGTGGCAAGGGTTTGCCAATTTGGGTTTTAGGATTTAGGGAAGGAACATAGGCCCTGGGCATCTGATTGGCAGGAGTCCAGGGCAAACTCAGTCAAAGTACATTCAGCAATTTAGCAAAAAGTGGGGGCATACCATGCAAGAAAGATGGCACTTTCTCACAGTGCTGTGGTTCAGTTAAGGTTTCCGGCTTATCTGAAGGTGATGTACAATAACAAAATGCTCATCTTTCACTCCAGTGAAACGGTAGACAACTTCATTAAAGACTTACAAGTAGGAGGCTCAAACCCTAAATAACCTTGAACAAGCGGGAGAATATTTCCTAATTGCCCTCTTGTGTATTTTCTGAGAATAAGTGAGCGCAAGTGACTCTGCGAAAAGTACTGTACTGTTTTCCACGATCCCTGAGGAATCAGAGTTTTCATGTTCAGTGGTTGCCAGAAACGACCTACATCACTATAAGATACAGCGGGGTGGTAGTGGCACTGTAGAACTAGCTGGTCTAACAGCTGAAATATCCTGTGGGTGTCCAGGAGCTGTTTGGACAGCAAGACCTCAATTTTGGCCATCCAGAATGCACAGGTACTGGGGATTCCTAGGAACTACACAACCGTTTCTGGTGTCCTCAGTTCCTTCAGTTGAGTCACTGCTACCAATAGGAATGGGCTTGTCCTAATAAGGATGGAAGAGAAAAGTGAGCTAAATTCTTTTTTATCATAAAACATTGTATTTGCTTTTTTACACAACAGTAAAATAGTGTATACCTGACAGCATACTAGGAGAGGTAATACACACTGATATCGATCTGACTCACCACCCTGAACATGAAAGTAAGACGAGCATCCCTCTGTTCCTGAACATATACTGGAAGTAAATGTGTCAGGGTCGTAATCAAGAAGTGTCATTATGCTGTTTCTATATAGACCGTATCTGCTGGTGCTTAGCCGGGAAATCTCTAGCTTTGTAACCTGTCTGCTCTGTTAAATCTCATCTATTACGACCAATCGCCAAGGAATAGAGGTGCAATCATTTATTGCAATGTTACTCTTGGCAATGAAATAGCACCGCCCTATGGGCAAATGTGCACTCAGCCATCTATTATCCCCCGCTAGACGACCTTGGGATCCAGTGCGAAGTTGAGATCCAATACAACTTCCACATTGGAATGCAATCTAGTGCAGTAAGGGCCAATGATTGGATTTTGTATCTGATTCAATTACTAGGATGAAATGAATAGATACGGTTTCCTGGTCATTTATGGACTATGACCTTGTAGCCCTATTTCTGTGTAAGTACATGCACAAACAAAATATGGGATTACTTTTGATATTTGATATTACTTTTAAGGTGTCACATATTATCCAGGGGTAACCTCTATGGTCATTGGTAATATAGGTCTCCCTGGAAACTTATCAGGTAACATGTCAGGTGAAGACATTATATTTTAATTAATAGCAATGCACCCTTGGTGAGACGACTTATGCAGCCAATAGGGGACAGTTGGCATAGCCATATTAAGGTTAAACATTGATGTGACCCTTCTGGAGTACTTAATGCAGCTTTGCTGCACCTTGGCAACTAATTTTTGCATCATACAAGATTAATCGTTCTATTCTCTTAGTCATCCCTAGCTAAGTATATCGAACCAAAGAGAAGATTTAATAAATATAAACACATGATTGTTATATAACTGTATGTATTCCCTTTTTTGTAGATTAACTGTGATTGGTAGTGAGAGCTGTTTTTAACATATTGGTCCTGAAGAAGGTGTTGCGTATCATACTATACACCGAAACGCGTCGACAAGAGGACACAATTGTATCTGTATTTTTTTTTTTTTTTTTATATAAAATGTGGTTTTGATTTGTTCATTAAATGTTTTACTTTATTTTTGGATTTAATTATGTAAAATTAACGATTAGTATTGTTAAATGTGAATCATTTTTAACTGATTGCTACGTCTCTACATGAATATGGTTTATTAAGTTGTCTACCGTAAGGTACCAAACAATTGTGGATACATTATTGTAATACATTTGGTGATACAACTAAAAAGTTTTAAATAAAACAATAATATACCTGATTTTCATTGTGTTAAGATTGCCCTGACTTCTTGTCTTTGGTTCAGTATACAGTGGTTGAAATTATATGATGGGAGATATCTGAGTAAATTCAAAAGGGAAGTTTGTTGATTTTGAAAATTTCTATGTACCCGGTCCCTTTTGGTTAAACCTGGGAAACTCTCTCTCTGTATTTGCAATGATTGGACAAGCCCAGATGAAGTGCAAGAATGTCCCTTTCATGTTATTGCACCTACTACATCCAGCTAACGGTGATCTACCTATCCGCCACAGCTTGGACGGATAATAATATACTTGATGCAAACATATACATTGTATAAGGTCTGAGTCTGAAAGAAATACCCAACATCCAGTGCACCTTTTTGGCCTTGAGCCATTAATCATCATCAAAGCCTCCCAGGTTCCCACCCCACTTATATCAGAGATGATGGAATGGGTTGTGGTCATTAATGATTAGGAACCTATCAGGGCCACTGAATTTATGTGATTTTGTGGCCGTATAATTCTGGATTTATCGCAGTCGCCACATGATCCATCACCTGTTGCATAATCTTCAGATTTTAACGAACAAAAAATGTGCTTCTAGCTCAAACGGATCAAAAGTTACTGAAAACGTGGCAACACATATGCAGTGAAAGGACCTCCGCAAGGTTGACTGGACATCGTCTGTTGCTTATTGCTGTAATTTAGGTGTCAGACTGGTACTAATGAGGTCAAACCTTTGCTCAGAGAGTGTTAACCTATAAAAATGTCAAAATGATGAGGTCATTCTAACACAAAATGTGTTGGATTATGGCCCATAATTTGCTTTTTCTTGTGCCATAATTTAGTAAATCCTGCCACATAATTTGGTCCTCCCCTGCCACGTAATTCCAGAGGCCCTACCTATAGATTCTTGATATCCCCTTTCTCCAAATTTTCTCCATTGTAAATTCTGCCTCCAAGGTGTGGAAGTCAGGAACAGTGTTCAACTCAGCCATGTTTCTCTCTCTCCAAGGTCTGCCTGGGCTAACTTAACTGAAGAACTGGCTCCTATGAAAGTCAAAACTGGTTATTAATTGTTTAAACAGTTTCATGTGGCCTGTAGCTCGGATGTCTCCAGTCGTGGGGACTCCAAGAAGCTCCCAAGCATGAAAGCCCTGGAATCCGGTCACTTGTTTGAGCAATGTGCCATGCCATAGGGGTGTCTCTACGGTTACCCTGCCCTGTCAGCCTTTATGCTTAACTGCCATTTTCCAGCACTCTAGTGGAATTCTAATAGTCGAAGGCAAAGCATGGGGGATCGAGGTGCTGTATATTAGGAAGTATAGGCCATGTGGTTTCAGAAGATGTAGCTACAGATGTACAGCAGTTTAACACCTGTCACAAAAGAGCCATGGGAATAAGTTGGAATAGCCAATAGTAAAATTGAAGGCTGGGATCCCTACCCCACCGTCAAACATGGCTGCATGCATTTATCAAAGGACACACTAGTGTGCAGTGTCTGGAAAAATTGGTAGGGTAGTGAGTGCAGGTAAATGTGTGTGATATAAAGGATACAGAGCAGGCAATCATTTTTAAGAGGGCACCTTGACCCATAACAATGAGTGGAACTTTGGCTTGGTTTTTGAGGTCCTGTTGAATCCAACTCTGCAGTGGCCTATATTGAGACTCCTGTACAATCTAGCATCTGGTGTGATCATCATGCTGAGGTACTTAAGTTGGGTGGGGGCAATGTTAATTTCCTTATATATGGGTTTTGCAGAGTGTCCCTGACCAGCAGCATGTAAGTCAATTTGCCTCAGTTTACCTGCGGCATCTCTATACACCTGTAGCATATGAAACATTTTTCGAATGGAGACCACATGGCACCGTAGGGACAGATTTTTCTTTTCAAGACCTCATAGCAACCGAAACCCCCAAAGACCCACATCCCACCCTTTCCACAACACAAGGGGCTCAAAAACAAGAGTAAAAGAGAGTGAGGGGAGTAGGCACCACTGGTGCATGCTACAACATATCTGGAATAGAGTTAAAAAAGCCCATTCACCCAGACCTGGGCCCAAGGGGAGAAATAAAGAAGCTTCACAAACCCAAGAAAAGGTCGACCAAACACCATCCGTCTGAGCACCTTGAACAAGAAGGGCCAGTGGGTGGTGCCAAGGTCTTCTGTAACTCTGCTGTCTTGCCCTGCAATCTGTAAGTTAGCGTTAATGTTAGTTGTGCTGTATGACTTCTGCAAGGAATAAAACCTTTTTGGTTAGTATTTTTTAAGGTACAGATTTTCCCGCCTAGTTTGAAGGCCTCATTATTCAAAAGTGATATAAATCTATATGAGTCACTTTGGTCTGAAGGTGCACTAAATTAAGGATTATGCGATGGTGACATTGCGTAGGTGATGTGAAGATTCACCTTTGTCCAATGCCTCTTCGTATGGCATAAGGAGATGCGGCAGTACCAGTGAGGAGAACGTTTTGTAAAATTCTAATGGGGAGCCATTTGGGACGTGTGTTTTGCCATGCAACATCGATGTTATTCAATGTTTCAACTCATTTTCTGTAAGGGGAAAATCCAGTTTGTTGGCATCAAATGCCGAATTTGTGGGGATGTGGAGAACAGGAATGGCTGGGTGCTTCTGTTCTATCTGGGGAGAAGTTTGACTCACATTGAGTTCTTTATGGTGTGGTGTCTAGCAAAGTTTTTTTTTTCCAATCTGAAAATAAGTTTGCCCACATTGTCCACCCATTGATATATTTCATGTTGTGAGAGGAACTAGGAGTATCTAGCTGAGTTTAGGAAGGTGTTTCTAAGGGTGTCCTTCGCCCTGAACAAACATTGCAATAAGTCGTCACATGGCTGCTTGACCAATGGGCTTCTAGAAGGTGGAGGCAGTCCTCAAGTTTGGCTGACTAAGCCCTCTTTGCCTCTCCTTGCTATTACAGTATGACATGGACCTTCCCTAAATGACAGTCTCCCACAGGACCACATGTGATGGGACTGAATCCTTATTGACCGCAAAGAAATCGGCTATGGCTTCGCTGAGCAAGTCAGCTAGGTTGGAAGCGTGAAGCCACCAGGTATTCAATCTTTATATTCCACAATTTTCCCCAGGACGCCTCCGGAGACACATCTCTAGAGGAGAATTATCAGAGAGATGCCGAGGGAGAATCTGAACCTGAGAGTCTACAGCAGTCTCACTGACTGGTAGGAAAATGTAGTCTAGTCTGGCCAAGGAGGAGTGAGCGCTAGAATAATATATGAATTGTCTAGTATGGTCATGCCATTTAAGCCACATGTTAACAAGGTCCAAGGAGGAGGCCCAGTCTGATAGACAACTAAGCCTAGGTGAAACAGCTCTGGAGTAGGTGTACATTGCTGTAAGCATGATGGAATTATAGTCACCTCTAAACACTTTGGTGCCCAGAGTGGCATCCAATAGTTCAACTAAAATAGACTGACAAGTGGTCTCCTGTGGTGAAGGGGGTGTATAGACTCTGCTCAACACCCAGTTGGCCTCTTGATTACAACATATCAGCAAAGCAGGTCTGGATGTACCTTGATTGACTTGAGATGAAAAGTAATCACCTAAATTCTTAATCTGTAATAAACATTATATTAAGCATCACTGTAGGAAACGTGTAGGATGAAAAGGGTAGAATGTTTTTTGTACCGCTAGGTCATTATCACTTTAGAGAGAGGAGTGAAGACAGAGGGAATGAAAGGGTAGAGCACACAACACTGATGTGACTCTCGCTTGAACAGTGTAATGCTTCACTTTTTGTCTCACTTTTAGTGAAGCGGTGGCCAAAGTTGTGGTTGTTGCTGTGTCCAATATTCACACAGTTTCATGGCGCTTGCTACAATTTGTCCATTGAAGGAGACTATCCTCACAGCTCTTACAGGTGGCAGGCGTGTGGAGGCAAAAAGATAGCGGGTTTGAGGGGACATGGTGAGAGGGGCACAATAGATAGTGGGTAGAGAGGGTGAGGAGATGAGTAGGTTTTGTAAATAGTGTGTATAGAGAAAGAATGGAAGTGGGCACAGAGGCTCGAGGGAGCATAGTCTGGGTACGGGACACGGACTCGAGAGGTAACGGGAAGTACGATTACATAGAGGGTTGTAGAGTAGCGGTGTGGCACACAGTGAATGAAGAGGCACACAATTGTCAAGGGGCACAGAATGGATGGAGACAAAAAGTGGATGAGGGAACAAAGTGGGTTGGTGCCCAAAATGGGTCAGAGGCACCAAGTTTTAGACGGCATAGATATTAGGTCAGGTGATACCTTAATAGAGCACATAGTGTGAGAGGAAGCACACATTGGGTAAGAAACACTGGCTGTTTGAGTGACAGTGGGTGCAGGTGACAAGGAACCGTTGACACAGATTGAGGAAAAGTTGGACCAAAGGCACTGGAGAGAGGACTTCAAGTAGAAGTGAATACAATAACAAGAAACAGAAAATGCCTTGAAAACATTGAAAGATGCACTATCAGTCGATGCCTGGGTCGCATTTCCAATTGCAATATAGGTAATCAAATAAACCCTCAGCAAGGAAGAAAACATGCACACAAGAAACTGTCCATTCTCAAAATTAGCATGGTGTTCAATCTGTTGGTGAAGCACCAAAAGCATACCTAGCATAATAAGGTGCCCTTTTCTGACCAAATAAACAAAATCACTACCAATTGCACTTACTCCTTTTTGACGTTTGCAAAAAATACTGGCATTTCTCCCAGTGTAGCTGCGCAAAACAGTTATCGTGGCGGTGATTTTGTTAATTCTGAACTACTTTAATTCTTTGTATGTCGCACCTCCTACCATGCTGTTGAATAAACAGCAACTCATTCAAAACAATGTGCCAAAGTTTTTATTAGCCATTTCATGCAGCTAATCATTTACATGCTCTTTACTGGCTTCCAGTGCACAAGACATGCATTCTAAAGCCCTTTGAATTTGTCATGAGGCCACTTCTGAGAAAGGACCTCTTGATGTCAGGTTGAGTATTACTCCCTACATGCCCACATGTGGACTTTGATCGACTTTCGCCTACTTGGCCACATATCCCAGAATAAAAAACATAAAGCTCACACTGATGGCATATCATTCTATCATGAAAGAGAAAAATGTATGTGCAAACAAAACACTTGTATGAAAATGTGCAAAAGCCTCTGTTTAAATCGCACCTATACTAAACACGAAGATTTGTAGTAGGTAATCAAGCTTAAATGGTATAGGCCTAAAAGTGAAGTATAAAAGTGATGGTTTAAGTTAGCCTAACTGTCGATGCCATGTTAACTGAAAATAATGCATTAACATTCAAAGGCCTGTTTTCTCATAAAGCGTTGTCTCATGAGATGGTTTCTTCTCTTCATTTCAATCTATCGCTCCATTTGGGGTCAACAGGGGTGCACTGCAAGGCTGAGTTCTTGCCCCCACACTGTCCCTATGCTTATTAATGGGTGTATAGATTATCTAATGACCTGGGACAAAGTCTCCGCAGTTCTTGGAGGAATTAAAATACCAGCATTGTTGTTCCCAGATCTTCCTGCAAAAATTCAGCTTATTTTGTTCGGATCATGGCCTCAGGATCATTGAAAGGAAAACTAAAATGATGGCTATCCGTCATCATTGAGGCTTTAGAGGCACTATCTCCCTAAAAGAAAACAGTTTATGAGTTTTTACCTCAGTATCCGACTCTAACCTTATTTCTTGGGTAAATCAAGTCACTAAAAGCACTTTACTATTGAAACACCAAGCAGCAGCTTTTTACTACAATTTGCTCATAGTTCATCCCTTCACCCAATTTCCCTTATTCTTGAGGTATGGAGGGCTCAAGTTGTGGCCGTTGCTAACTGTGGTGCAGAATTGTGGGGCCACAGTAATTTGGATGCTCTGGAAGTGGCACAGAATCATTTTTTAAGCAGGATGCTTAAAATCACCCAAAGCTCCCCTTTAGATGTTATGCATGACCTAGGGGTTTGGTCTATAGCCCAATTAGTTCGGCTGAGACCAATATTGTATTGATTTGAGTCTGCTCAACCCCAGAGTTGGCCAATTACAGAGAGGGCCCAGGGTGGGAGGAAGCTACCATGGTTGAACTTTGTTACAGAGACTTGTTTTTTATTAGGTCTGCAAGAGCACTGGGAGGATCCACACACGATTTCCCCAATTGCTATGAAAAAGCTGAAAGTCATCTTCTGGGAACAAAAGAAGTTTGCACTGTTACAGCAGGCAGACTTGGGGAAGCTAAAAGAACTCTTCATTGAACTCAAACTATTCTCGTCTTTTGAGAATTATTTGCATGAAATAGACCCCCCACTTTGCTAAAGCACTATATGTCAAGTTTAGGCTGGTGGACTTTGCCACTAGCCATAGTAACAACAACATGAAAAGACAAACCTCGGGAAAATAAACCATGCCCTGTATGTAGAAGAGCTGATCAAATGATAGACCATATATTATTGTTTTGCCTGAAATATGGTAAACAGTATAGTCGCTGGATAGTCCCTTTAAGTCGTTCCCTAGGTATCCGATGCTGCAGGGTAGCACAGAGAATATTTAGAGCTGATACATCTCCAGTTGTAGGGTTCTCAATTGCTAAATACTTTAAAAGCATCTGGCCTATCCAGCGCAAAATTGTATTTCTTTATGCTCCAACCCTAGTGTCTTCCTCCTCAATGACCATGGACACTTAATATCGCTTTTTTGTTAGAAAACTGGATCGTATGATTGTATAGTTTTTAAATCAGTATTACTATTGATGTATTTTATGACTTTTTATTTTAATGTTTACAATTTTAAATTTTTCATTGACTATTTATCTGAACTGTAATTTATATGATCTATAACCGAAATAAAGTATGCAAATGAAATGATATGAAATATCAATTTTTGGACTTTATTCATTTCTAATGCTGATGCATAAAAGACTAATTCTGATTGAATTAAATTGAAAAACCTGAGACATTGAAAAATATAACTCCTTAGCTTATACAGAACTCTTTCAATTACCTGTTGAAAGTCATTAAAAAATGTAATGAATTTCTAAATTGATGTAGATGATCGCTTCTTGCAATTAATTATCCTTGTCAATGAGCAAAGGTCCATTCGACCAATGGCAGGGGTTGTTTAATGATGATACCTAAAGATTATGGTATAGAAAACCCTGCTCCCTCAAGATCTTTCCACCAAATTCTGGAATTAATTACATTTAAAGATTAGAACAGAAGCAAACCATCTGATTTTCAGGAAGGATATCAAAACGTTGCTTTTTAGCTAATTTTCAACCTGTTAATCACATCTAGTAGCCTATATCCATAGTGCTGGGATGCCCCTATTGGGGTAATTATGGCACTTTACAGCTATTAAATCAAACCAAATCTCCTCTGGCCTATCTATTTTCTGAAGCAACTATTTGCAATAACTCAGCTACATCCACTTATAATCACACCTAACTCCTTTTAATCTAATCTATCACAAAGAAACTGGAGCAAGAGCATGGGGTTGATTTCTTTTGGAGCATAAGCTAATTTCAATCAATCAACAATGATCAATAACCACTGGAGTACTCACTAAACTTGAGTTCTGGAGTAACGTGCTCAGTTCTGGAGCAACCTGCTGTGCGCCATAAATCACTTTTACTCCTTGTCAGGCATGTTAAGTGTTATATAAATCCAATTACAATACAATAGGAGAGCGAAGGAAATCGAAAAAGAGCACTAGATAGAAATTGATGAGGAAACCAAAACAGAGTGAGAGAGGAAAAACACAAGCGAGAGATAGCCAGGAAGACAGAGAACAACCTAAAGGGGCTAAACATAATGGAAGTCGAGATTGTGTATTATAAGGGGAAAAGGCATAGATTGTAACATGATATACATCATAACAGCCTCATAATTGTATAAAAAAACAATAATTTACATGGTCTGGAAGTGCTTTAAAATTGAACAATTGTTTTCCAATTTAAAGAAAAATGTATGGAAAGTATGCCATGTGGTGTGCCCTTATGGAGCCTTTCTTCCCTCTCTGGGTACCTTGAGCTGCCTCTGCCACTGGTGTTCCTATAGCTAAACTGAATCCCCTACAAAAAGGATAGTGTGGCGTAAGTCGAGCATGACACATCTATGCTAACTGTTTACAAAGTCCACATAATACACATTTGTATAAAATGATTTTAAATGGAACTCGTCCATATAATCAGTGGCTATCCTGAAAATCTGGTATGAAACCAACGTTCTTGCATCTGTGTTGGGCAGCTCCGCTCTATAAGCAGAGGAAGAGGAGTTGGCCTAACTGCTAGGGCGGTGGACCTCGCATCTGGGGAACTGGGTTCGAGTCTCGGCAACGACGCTGAACATCCTGTGATTCTGGGCAAATCACTTAATCTCCCCGTGCCTAACAAAAATGAATGTGTCCTCATGTAATGCAACTGGTGCTATGTAAAGCGCTCTGATACCCGATTCGGGTCAAGTTCGCGCTATATAAAACAAATAAATAAGCAAAGGGCCTGCATTCCACCCATGGATTAGTCATTTCTGCCCCCTTGATTAAAATATATGATGTGATCCTAAGTATATCACTTTACTTTCTGTTCCCAATTCCCTTATCTGCCACACAAGAGCACAAGGGAAATGTTCCCTCATACGGTATTGGTTCGAGTAGAAAATGCCTCATGGGAACTGTAAAACTGATGTCTGCCACAGAGCCATTTTCTGCTGGACCCAGTCTTCTTCCAGTACCTCAGTGGCTTTTTTACACAAGGTATACCCATAGGTTTCCATTTCCAAGAACATTTTGCTTAATAATTGTAAGTTCACAAAAAGATAACTCAATCCCCTCAACTGTCATCAGTTGTGCTGCTTGTGTTCAAAATCTTAAGCATCACTAACGAACACTGGCAACCAGTAATTATAGCATGGAGGGGGGCAAATGAGCCACACACACAAACATATACGCTCACTCATTCCCATTTATTCACACACAGAGCCATTCCCACTACTTACTCACAAATACATCCATTCATACATACATGCACGAACGCATGCATCAAATATTCAAAATCATGAACGTTACCTGCGCTGCAGCTCTGGAGGGAAGCCTCGGAGGTTCCAGGAGGGTTGGGGCTGCTGCCTTCGAGGTCAGCCAATTAGAAGAGGCAGCAGTCCCTGCCTCGTCACAGAGTGGGATGGGGTCAGTAAGACTGCTGACTGCACCCCCCTCTGTGATGAGGTGTGACTGATTGACACCCAGCCGTGGGCTTCAAGGGCTTAAAACTGAAGCACCCAGGTCTAAGGCGATCAGTGACTCGCCTCCTTGTCATTACGGTGAGGGCACTGAGGCACTTTTGCCAGACTGAGGACATCACGCCCACAATGCTGTAAAGTCCTCAGCCTTGCAAAGGTCAGTTCAGGCACCAGGAGCCTGCGCATTTAGCACATGTACAGCTCCTGCCTGACCTGAACAAGAAACTGTCAGGCAGACTTGCTCAGCATGAAACAAACCCTTCTTGTCTGTAGGAAACGTTAGGGGTGATCCCTCTGACCATACTAACGACCTGTGGCTGCTACTGACCAGCTCGATCAGGCAGCCTACAACAGCAGGAGAAAGCCCAATCAGCTCTCTGACACAATCCAAGAGCTCTGTTATTGGCAACCCTTAGATTCACTCAAAAGAAGAAAAAATCATTCCATAAACTATTCATCTATTTTCAATTATTGTCATGTCCTCCTTTCCAGTCCAAGAATAAACAAGGTCGAGACCTGCAGTGAAAAAAAATCCCTTGTAACAGCATGGCATGAAAAAGCCAGAACAATTGGAAAAAAATGTATGTTTAACAAGACAGTTTGATTGTTTTTAAAGTAATGTTACAATTATCAATATTGGTTTTTTTGTTTAAATTGAAAATATGCGTACATAATACAAGTTTTAACAATTAAATGAATTACAAATTATTTGTAAAAAGATCTAATTTTAGGGGTAACAGTAAGAGTTGAGGTAAGAGTTAAACAAAGGGACTGGATTAGAGACAAGATTCGAGTTAGTAATGAGGGATGGGCTTAAGGTAAGGAATGTGTTTCGAGTGATGTTTATGTTTAGATTTAGTGGCATATTTTCAAGTGGATATTGTCACCAGAACTTCACTTTTAGCGACGTTCCGGTGGCGATATGCCCTTCTCCATATTTACGAAGCAATATTAAATAACTTTTTGTGGCTTAACGCTGCCTTGTTAATAAGGCCCCTTTACATGCATCATTTAGCGTGTAAGGGGCATCCAATGGGTGTTGCTTTTGATGCTGTTCCAGATTTGCAAGAAGGTGTAAATCTGAGGTAGAGTCAAAAACGAATGCCATGCAAGTACTTTTATTTCTCTGCGTTTTTGCTTTTTCTATCTGTGCTACATTCTTCAGCGCACATAGAAAGAGAAAAATGTCAACAAACATCAAATAATGACGATTTACTTCTATATGTGCTGCAAAATGCAGCACACATAGAAGAAACAAATCACCATTAGGGATCGTTTATGTTCAGGAAGTGACACCTTCCGCACATAAACATTCATTCCCTACAACGCAGACACCCTTGCACTATGGTGCAAGGGTGCCTGCATTGGCGCTAGGCAGCTAAATCTAGCGCCAGCGCTATGGAAAACACAGGGGTGCACCGTATTCTTGTGAATACGGCTCATCCCTGCGTTTTGAAAATGTCGAAGGGCGCCGCTGCCAAATTTGGCGAAGCACCGCGCTTCAACATTTTCTCGTAAATATGCCCCTTAGAGCTTAGGTAAGGTTAGTGCTTAATTTCATCCCGTGATTGCAAGTGAGGCTCATTGGCACTTATTTTTGGGTACCTGCAGTTATTTTTCTAAACAGACTTTGATCCAGAGCAAGAGAGATAACACAAAAGGGGTAACAGGGATGGTGAGGAAGAAGAAAAAACAGTAACAAAATGAAAGTGCAGCAATTAAAAAGAGTGAGATCGAAGAGCAGGGAGTGTCTGGTTTTCGGAGAGAGGGACGCGAGGTCTACTCATGACTAAGCAGCCGTGGTATTCAGTAACCTGACTTTTGAAATGGCCTGCGACGGGCTCCTCAGCAAAACTTTAGGCTCCGGCACTTATCTGTTTAGAAAATAAACACAGGGTAAGAGCTGGAATAAGGGATGGTATACGGGTTACAGTAATGCTTACTTCTAGGTCCACGATTGGGATAAGGCCATAAGTGTAGGTTTGCGAGTAGAGGGCAACAATCAAAGAGTTAGACTAACCAAGGTAATAAATTGATGACACAGTACAAATATGCTGTAATTCAACATGCTAAACACTTCATTTAATGTTTACAAAAAAAAGCTCTTGGCCCTTACTTTTTTTAGTACTGCATTTTTGTACATGCCTCTTTTAGAGGTTTTTTGTTTTATACCATGCAGTCCTTTTCACCCTCTGGTCCCCTCTGCTGGACCTGACAATCCCAAGAAGAATGGCCTCTGTATTAGAGAGCCCCGAATTTACTACAGGCGGCACGAGGGCAGCGTGCAGAAAAAAATGACGTGTCTCCGTGCAGGTGTGAGGCGTGTGTGGCAGGAGGAGGTGAAACACAGAGCCCTTGAAATCAACTCCAGTGCTAAGAACCTAGCATTTCCCTTACTCTCTTAGCACTTCCCATGCTAGGAAGATTCTTGTCATCCCTCGCATTTTTTATCCGCAGAAAAGGCTGCCCTGCCCTGCGCCCGGTGACTGAGGCCGTGCCCCTGGTGTGCCACACTATCAGTGGTTCCCAAGGCTGGCCGGCCTGGGAAAAGCCGCGTGGACACGTTCCAAAATCAGCATTACATGCATTATTGTTCCTACTCTCCCTGATTAGAGCGCACACAATGAAAACAACCGCAGCAGCCTCGCTCGCGCACACTCCTCCCAGCACAAGGCAATCTTAGCCTGGGTTTCTTCTCGTTGAGGGTTCCTGAACATTAACCATTCAGTGCCCGTTGCATCTCGCGTCCTGTGGTGCAGTATGGCTTCCCTGTGCCCGAGCGCAAGCCAGGAGAATGGGCCTCTGTGTTCTTGGCTGGGTAGTTAATTACAAAGATGCTCAGGGTTGACGGGGTCCCTCGGTTCTCTTGTGTAACTGCACCTGCTGCACCATTGATAGCTACGGCCTCGTGCGTCCCTGTCCCAAATGCACACAATTTCACCACCACTCAGCCCTTGACAGAGCTGCTTGCAGAACCTTGGACAGGAGCAAAGCTAACAGCAGCAGACATGCATAAAGAGGAACATTATTCTGCAGTGGCAGAAAAAACATAGATGCCCATATCAGCGGCACATTATAGCATGGCAGGAGGGTGCCTGCGTTCGCAATACACAGCATACAGTGCAGCAGCGCTAGGAACAAGCTGAACTGCCACATATCTGTGTAAAACTGGTGCTATCTCTGTTTCACACAACTCACAAACTTGACTTTCTGCGTTTCATTGTAAGAAATATTATTAGATAAGGGAAGTAATAGTTAAATAAATGTTATAACAAATATTTTAAAAAATGTAAATACCAACTGGACTACGTCATCAGTCAGGTTACAAACAGAATGCAGGCCTTGCTGCTGGTCAGATCATTATCTGATCAGGTTTGAGATCCATGTGGGTAGCCGCCGTAAACACCTACCTTCAGTGTGGAGGGTGGTACGGAATTGGCACAAGATAGAGGACGCCAGGTTAAGGGAAGTATTAAATGAGACAGCACATTGGGGCTCACAGTCCGGCGATCCGGACTTGGAGTACGAGAAATTATCATACTGGCTGAGGACAGCCATTGACATGGTGGCCCCTGACCAAAAGGAAAGGATAACGAACAGTATGAAGGGTGCCCCATGGTACACGCAAGAACTAAGAGGGGATAAAACAGGCTCTCCGTCAATGCGAAAGGCAATGGCGGAAATCATACGAGCTAAAAGCCCAGGAGACGTATAAAGCTAAACTAGCCCTCTACAAGGCATCAATCATTAAAACTAAATCCGCTTATTATGAATTGAAGATTAGGGAGGCCACAGAGATTCAGAAAGAGATGTTTAACGTACTCAGGGAGTTGATTCGAATGAAAGAACAAAGGACGGTTGCTAACCAGGTTGATTGTGAAAAGGTACATGACTTCTTTTTAGTTAAGGACAAAGACATCATTACAGAAATAGGCAATACTCGCATAAATCCCTGTCCTCTATTAGTGGTGGACCCACCTGATTTTCCGGGCGGCTCTCTCTCAGTCTTTCCAGCCCTTGATGCAGATGGTGTAGTCCATATTGTGGCCAAAGTAAAATCCATGTCACCAGACGATCCCTGCCCTCCTAGGCTGTTTAAAATGGTCATTACGGCGGTAGGGCCAGAGGTGTTGTCCTTATAAAATCTGTCTTTGGCAACAGGGAAGGTACCACACAAATTTAAGGAAGCCATGGTGATCCCACTGCTGAAGAAAGCAGGGACGGACATCAATAATCTAAACAACTTCTGACCAATTTCCAGACTTCCTTTTCTGGCTAAAGTTCTCGAGCAACATGTTCTTAGAGTTCTTTCGTCCTTCTTGGAAGAACATCAGCTGTTACATGCACGGCAAGCAGGCTTTAGGGCCCACAACAGTGCTGAGTTGTGATGCTCTCAGTGCTGGATGAATTGAGACTCGCAGCTGATAAAAAGAATCCCTCAGCATTGATCCTATTTGATCTCCCAGCCGCGTTCGACACGGTGAACCACAGCCAGCTGGTGGCCCGTGTCTAGCAGCTGGGAGTCACCGGGATGGTCCTCCAATGGATCACCTCCTTCCTGGAGGATCGGTCTCAAAAGGTCTAATTAGGAGAATGTACGTCCAGGCATGGCGTCCTGCTATTGGGGGTTAAGCAGGGCTCTGCATTGTCCCCGTGCTCTTCAATATCTACCATCAACCGTTGGTAGAAGCACTGGCAAAATTGGACTGCCAAGTGTTTAATTATGCTGATGACACCTAGTTAATCGTATGAGTTGATATTCCCCTCTGGCACAGTTCAATGTTCAGAATATCCTCCGGTTCACTATGAACTGGATGACTTCTAACTCACTTAACCCTTTCCGTGCTCATGATGGAACCACTCCGTCATGAGCCACGAGTGCGCTGTGCTCATGACGGAGTGGTTCTGTCATGCTGCGGCCGTTGGCGGCCGCTCCGCCCATGTGGCGCTAATTCCTGTGCGGGCGATTAGCGCAGTGGGCGGAGACGTGACGGAACCACTCCGTCATGAGCACAGCTCACCCGTGACGGAGTGGTTCCGTCACAAGCACAGCGGACCTGCAACTGCCCCCAAACCCCCCAGAGGTGCTTGCTCTTACGACAGGGACTTCCCCCTCGTCCAGCCTCTTCTGGCCACAAGAGCTTGGCACCACCCCGACACCGGTGCCAGCCGTGAAGAGTTTGGGTATCAAGCTGGACACCAAGTTAACTCTAAACAATCAGGTATCTGCTGTAGTGGGGAGCTGTGCGGGCCTGATGCGGCAACTCCAGAAACTGGGGACCCTGTTGTCATTTTCCATCATGCTTACCGTCGTGACGACACAAATCATTTCAAGCTTGGATTACGGTAACACAGTATACATAGGGCTCCCTGATAAACTTGTGGGGAAACTTCAGGTGGTTCTAAATGATGCGGCAAGGTTGATTTTTAATCTGCCAAGAAGAGCATATGCCACTCCCCTGCTACAACAGCTACACTGACTCCTTATTAAGCAGATGGTCAGGTTCAAGGGTCTGTGCATTGCACATAAAGCACAGTATGGATTGGTGCCTAACTACATTAAAGATCGTTTGAAGCCCTATGCGCCTGGTCGATGTCTCCGGTCATCTGAGTCTAGCTTGTTGGCCTGCCTATGCTTCAATAGAGCTACCTTGGGGGGGGGCGGGCTTTCTCAGTTGTGAT
Source organism: Triturus cristatus (assembly GCF_964204655.1). NCBI lineage: Eukaryota > Metazoa > Chordata > Amphibia > Caudata > Salamandridae > Triturus > Triturus cristatus. Next base: position 969,455,456 of record NC_140589.1, read on the forward strand.
TCCCCAGCTTTGGAACAAGCTACCGATAGTATGCGCAGGGAAGCCACCTTACTCCCATTCAGCAGGAAACTCAAGACCATTTTGTTCACTGAGGAATTTGGAAAAGCTCACACTAATGTGTGCTGAGACCAGCGGGAATAAGAGATTCCCGGGTTCTTGGTCTATGCTGCAAGCACTTAGAGACCTTTTGGTGACTTGGCGCTCTATAAATATAAACTAACATTAACATTAACATTAATCTTTTATAATAAAATAGTTAAAATAGTAAAATGACAGAATTAATCTAATAAATCAATTTTTTGGATAATTTATTAATTCATTACATGAATTATTCTTTCAGATAAGGAGTGATTTAAATAGAGGGCATCCTGAAAATGCTGATTAACCATTCAGTGCTGAAAATGTATGAAATATGTGCACTTCCAGGATATTCGGCTACAATATTTGTAAATCGTCCTTTATTTTTTATTTATTTATTTTTTTAACCTATTTTTATTGATTTTCATACCAATACACATTTTATAGCCAGTAGTTCCTATCGGAAACATTGCATTCGTACATGTAATAAAAGGAATCAAAAATACCTCCCACCCTCCCAACGCCCTTCCCGGACTCAAACTAACATTCTTATACATATCTAGTGGTCAACCCCACAATAGGAAAAAGTGATATACAATGTCACATATACATTCCATGACATGAGCAGTACACATAAAGTTAGACTGTCCCACACTGTATTCTGTCTTTGCATTATGATGAAACCTGCACCCCAGAACTTTGCGTTCCAATTCTATGGTTGTAATTCCTTGGCTGTGAACTCTTCTAGCATTGCATTCCATTCTAGCGAAATAGGTATCTTTCGCATCCTCTTTTGTTCTTCTCGTTTAACCTCGGCTCCCTCCGCCCTGCCCCATCGGACCATCTCATTATACCAATCTAATAATAAAGGCGATCTGGTAGCCTTCCATCTCATGGTTATATTTCTTTTTTGCTAAAATCAGTGCAAGGTTCGCAAATTTGCGGGCAGGGCATCCCTTCTTCCCCTTTGGACCTTATCCCAATAAGCAATATTAAAGTGACTTGATGCTCCTCGCCGGTGCTACACTATTCTCAGTTTCTTGCACTGATGACCAATAATGATACAGCCTTGGGCAGTCCCACAACATATGCAATAAACCGGAAATTTGGGGAGCGGCAGCGGAGGCAATCACCGACACCTCTGGAAACATCAGGCTTAGTTTGTGTGGGGTCAAGTACGCGTGGTGTACAATCATGAGCTGTATAAACTTAAACTTCGGGTTCCTAGAGACCTTGCGTGGGTGCTCCAGTAGTGACTCCCATTCCTTATCCGTGAGTGCACGGCCAATATCTGTGTCCCACCTGTCTCGGGTCGACTGAAGTGATGCCAAGATGTGTGTACAGATACCCCGGTACAACCATTTTGTCAGGTGACTACCATTACCCATCAAATATTGCATGTGTGTCAGTGCATGAGTCGATGGCTCTTCCCCCCCGTGGTCCATACCATTCGGATATAACGAGAGATGTGTGCATGGAGCAGAAACAATCCATTTGACACTCCCATCTCCCTCACAAATGCACCATGATTAATCAACATACCGTTGGTAAAGAGCGCACCTAGCGTGGAAACTCCTGTCTCTATCCATGCCTCTATATGTCTGATAGTCACCATCCCCGATGGTATTGGAAGTCCCATGAGGGGTATGTTTGGGGCGTATGGTGCTGTTATTTTATCAGAGCCACCCGCAAAAGTGGTGGCGCCGTCAACGGAATTTTGCTGCCTGGTAGCAGCAATGTGTGTAGGTTCCCACGCTCCCACACCTGGGGAGTCATAGATATTTCTCTCAAGTTGAGGCCTGCAAGCCAATACGCTAACCATTGCAGCTGACCTGCATAACAATAAGCTCTCAGATCAGGGACTCCCATTCCCCCTTGCTTTGTGGCCAGCAGTAGTTTAGAAAGCCCTATACGTCTACGTCCCGAACCCCATATTAATTCGATGAGAAGGGTATTCAATAATTTAAACATCTGTAGCGGAATTATAATGGGTAGATTGACAAAATAATATACCAGCCTTGGTAGCATCACCATTTTAGCAATGGCAACGCGCCCAGCTACCGATATAGGTAGTGAAGTCCAGAACCGTATTTGCTTTCGAAGCGATGTTACAGTGCGAGTCAGGTTACCATCTAATATATCCTACACTTCACTGTATATCTGGACACCCAAATATTTAAAAGTAACAGTCGCAGTCTGAAACGTCCAACAGCCAAAGCGAATTGGTTCAGTCCTGGTCATGTCATAAAAAAAATATACATATGATTTGTTCTCATTGATGGAGAGTCCCGTAATTCTTTGGAACACCGAAAAAAGCGCGGGAATAGGGTCATAGTCATCATCCAAATTATTAACAAATAGAATGAGGTCGTCCACATACGCCGTAACTACATGCTCCTCACCGTTTATGTGTATTCCCTTGTGGTCTGCCGTGACACTGAGCTTATGTAAGAGAGGTTCCAGCGCTAAAATGAATAATAATGGCGAGAGAGGACAGCCCTGTCTAGTACCCCGAGCTACCTGGTATTGTTGTGAAATGTGAGCCCCCGTGCGAGAGCGCCGTCGGATTCGTACATAACAGTCGCACCCAGTTTGTGAACTCCAGTGAAATCCCGAATCTAGGCAGCGCGTTCAGCATATAATTCCATTGTAGGGAATCAAATGCTTGATGAAAATCCAAGGAGATGCATCCCCGTGAAGAAGCATCTGCAGGCACGTGAGACATTACCTGGTGAAGCCTTCTAATATTGAGTGCTGTACTACTGCTCGGTACAAACCCACACTGATCAGTGTGTATTAGTCAGGGGAATACTGCAATAGTCTGGTGGCCAACAATTTACTCAGAGTCTTATAATCCGTGTTAAGGAGTGAGAAGGGTCGGTAACTTGCCATATCTTTGCTGTCCCTACCCAGTTTCGGAAGGGAAACCACTGTCGCTTGTAATGTGGTGAGTGGGAGGGAGCCATCATCAAGTGCTGCCCAATACAATTCCTGTAGTCGGAGAACCAACATCTCGGAATAAGCTGCATAGAATTCGATAGGCAGTCCGTCATTACCTGGCGACTTGTTACGGGGAAGGGCTTTAATCGCTGCTTTGATTTCCATATTAGTGATAGGCCGTTTAAGGTCTTCTATGTGGTCACTACTTAACTGTGGGAGTTGTAGCCCATCAAAGAATGCCACATATTCACCCTCCCCACCTCGTCTGAAGGCGCATACAGTCATTCATAATACCTTCAAAAAGCAGTATTAATTTCCAATTGGGTGCACACGACAGCACCGTTTGGGGTAGCTATTTCAAGAATAGGAGATACTGGTGGGGCATCCTTAATTATCCTAGCAAGCTGTGGGCCCGCCCTATCTGCAGTTACATGCTGTTTTTGGGTGTATAATCGGTAATCTAGGACACGGAGTTCTTCCAGAAGTTCAGCATGTGTTACGTGCATCTCTTGTAGCTCTGCTTTGCTTGAGTCATTCAATACTGGCTCCTGTTCTAATGTGCCCAGCCTATTTTCTGCTGTCTTAAGCTTATCAAGTAGGACAGCTCGTGCCCTGACTTTCGTGCCGATCGCCACCCCCGTATCACAGTTTTGAAGGCGTCCCATTCAATTTGTTGTGTGCTAGCTGTTTCTGTGTTTTCAGTAAAATCGTGAGCTATGGCCGTAGAGAGAGCATTGTGGAACACCGAATCTTCTAATAGTGAGGGATGTAATCTCCATGTTGGTATGGGCTTTGGAACCTTCCCCCAGAGTAGTGTGGCATCAATCGGGTTATGGTCCGAGTAGGTTTTGCCTAAGTGCGTGGTATCTATAACTGTATCTAATAACTTCAGTGAACAAAATATTCTATCTATTTGTGTATGTAGGCAATGCGTCGCCGAGAAGAGTGAGTATTCTCTATCCGTGGGGTGCATCTCCTGCCATATGTCCCCAACACCCCAACCTACGGCCCACGTCTGGAGTGCCTCTGCCTGTTTCCTACATCCCGCGCCCTGCAGGGGAGGGTGTGAACTATCCATCTCAATGTCCATCACTGCGTTAAAATCTCCACCCAAAACCCACGGGTACCCTTCCCAGCCCACCAAGGCAGTACTAAGGACCTCAAGAAATTTGTCCTGCTCTGTGTTTTGGCCATAAATACTCCCTAACACTATGTGCTCCCCATCCAACTGACCATGCAACAGTACATATCTGCCGTTGGAATCAACACGTTGTTCTAGGAGCGTGAAGGGGATGCCATTTCTGAACCAGATCGCCGCCCTACGGGCAAATGCAGAGTAAGAAGTAGAAAATAATTGACCCCTCCATTTCTTTTGAAGCTTAGAGGATTCCGCATGTATTAAATGGGTTTCCTGAAGAAGTACTATATGTGCCTTTCTACGGTTTAATTGCACCAGAATTGTATGCCTTTTATGTACTGAACCCAGGACTCTCACATTCCAGGACATGTACTTATATCTATTAGGTTGTGCCATCAGGTTTCCTATAGAGCGACCTGTCATAGACAGAGTTCTCAGTGCACTGACCAACAATTGTGTCACATGTAGTTGAGCCCGCAACCCCCATTTAACTTTGCAATACTAGGTTCCCCCCACACAACATCAGAGGACCAAACCATGAAAAGAAACTCAACAAAAACTCTGTAGTTTCCATAACCAAGAGCATTTGTCTTAGGGGTAGTGGCCACCACCCACCTCATAGCACACTGCACACAATACTCAATGTTCAGTTACATCAGGGCTCCAGCCAGTGCCCTATCATAGAACCTGTAATACAGACATCTAGACTATCCAATAATACAACTTGCATAAGTACCCACACATTTGTCATATTCAGCATAACTTGTATAGATTTATACTCATCTGACAATTCACTTCAGCAGAAAGAGAGGAGCACTGCAGTCACCCTAAGTAGTCATTGGCAGTCTGTGGAGTGACCAGGGGGAACAGTGCCATACTACTCTCAGAGTCAGACTGGGCATTCGCATCTTCAGAAGAGTCCACAGTCTCTGCTACGGACTGTGCATCGTGTTTTGCTAATGCTACCGCCGTCAGTATAGCGTCCCTTTGACTGTCCGATATCTGCTCCTGTGACGGATGTCCTCTGCTTCCGGTACTTGTCTGGCGCCTCTTGTCAGGTCTGTTGCGTCGAACCCACTGCATCTTCAGCTGCTGTCTCTGGCTGGACTGGGAGGAGTGCTGTGAATTCAGCGGTGACAGGGTAATTTCTAGCTAGTCCGCTGCTTCCTCCAGACTGTCAAAGAACGGTCTTTTGATCAGAGATAACCTTGAGGCGAGCTGGTAATAACAATGCATATTGCAGTTTATGGAGCCGGAGTTTCTTTTTGACGTCTTGAAATGTAGCCCTCGCCCTCTGCACCGCCAGAGTGAAATCCGGATAGAGAGAAATTATTTTGTTCTCTAATGTTATTGGAGCATTCTCTCTGTCCGCACGCAATATCATATCCCGGTCTTTATAATTCAATATCCGCGCTATAAGCAGCCTAGGTGGTGCCCTGGGGAGGGGAGGCCTAGGCGGAACTCTGTGAGCACCCTCCACACTATAGTGTTCTGTTAAACCCTCTGTTGCTACCCGCTCCCGCAGCCATTGTTCGACAAATTGGGTGGGGTTGGATCCTTATCTCCTCTCCGGTATTCCCAGTATACGCACATTGTTGCATCTCGAGCTCCCTTCAGCATCATCCACCCTGTCCTGTAATCCTTTCAATTGGTGCTGTAGTTGGTCTATCTGAGAGGAGTGTGGCGTTTGTTGGGGTATGAGGTCATTCAGCTCTATCCTGTTAGATTTGACTTTGTCCACCAGGTTCGTGTGATCTGCTTTCAGTAGATTAAAACTGGTAATCAGTGTACCAATTTGAGTTTCAATAGCAGCCCGGGAGTCTCGTATTTCTCTTAAGATCAAATCCAGTTTGTCTTCATTTTGAGTGGGCTCTGTAGGCGGAATCACATCTAAGTCAAGGATTTGCATCTGGGTGTCTTGTACCGTTCCCGGTGGGTCGTCTGGGGGTTGGGGGTCCGGTTGTTTGGCCTTGGGACGCCCCATGATACTAAGCAAATAGGGTAGGTTGCACCTCCGCACTCACACCACATCACCACTTGTTAGACGCTAATTAACAGCCCTCAGTGTCCCACGTTGGTTCACTGTGTGACACACATCGTCCCGTCACAGGGGTTACCTTACTTTCGGCACACCTTAGCGTTTCGTATTCTATTTCCGCCCAATCCAGTGCATCGACAGTTACAATTGTCCGCCTCGTCCGCAGCCTGGCCCCACCTTGCTGTATCAGTATCTTAGAGGCTCCTTGCGCAATCAAGTTAGAGACCGTGCCAGCGTCTAGTCAGGTCCATCCCTGGCTCTCAATACTCTCTTTTGCTGGAAGCTGCGCAGGTGAGTAGGTGATCAGATCCAGGAAAGAGCCAAATATGTGTTAATATATACCTGCGATACATAACCAACCCTATCCTTGCATTGGAACAGCAGTAAGCACTGGGACCACTCCGCACGTCGAATCGGCTGTACTCCATCCTGTTATCTTATTTCGTGTGGCTGTGTGCTCCTCCTTCACGCTTCACTTTGTAATAGCCCACGCCAATCCCACTAATCCTCTTCTGGCGCAGCTTATCACGGCGGGGGTCCGGGCACAGACGACCTCACAGCAGTTCACCGTGCCCCAGCAAACTCCGCTATGCACCTCCTTGCCGGGCCGACTAAGACATGTCTGGTATCTACCGCTTCATCAACAGTCAATTGTGTGTAACTAGGCCCCTTTCACTAGAATCAGGCCGTTCAGCATAGCTCACCTTCGGTTTCCACGTTGGCCGCTTTGGAGCAATTTGCAGAGTCAGGCATGTCCCAGCATTCAGGTCACATACTGGCCCCAGAGCAGTCCTATTCCATTCAGTTGATGGCCAGTGCGGGTCAATGTCTCTCGGACGGCCTCGATGTAATGAATGTGATCAGAGGCAATGAGTTCATAGATCCCACTCACATCGCCCGCATCAGTTCTGCCGAGTTCGAGCCTGCATCAGAGCTCCGCCCGCCATTTTGAGCTGCTCCGGGTTGTCTGCATCTTGCAAAACGGCAGGTCCTCAGATCGAAACACCCAGTCCTCCCAACGATAAGTCTGCAAGGGGGGAGGGTGTACTCGCCAACACCGCTCAGATCCGCAGCTCAAGGATCACAGAGCGCGAGTTCCCCACCAAGGCCATTTCACTGCCTTCTCTCCAGACGTTGTCGGACCATTGAGGGCAAAACCAAGCTCAAAATGACTCATTTTCAGCATCTCCGCAGACCACAAGCACTCCGGTGCCCAGGGCGCCGATAGGAGAGCGCGGATGGTCTGATGTCGACAGGATAATTGCCACAGTGTCAGGGCTGATCACAGAGCTCCTCTAGCTTGTGTCTGCCATGCTTGGCGGTTGGCCACGCCCCCTGTAAATCGTCCTTTATAGCCAATAATTGCTTCAACATTCATTGAATAGTTGTGTTTGGAATTGCAGTATATGTGTGCTGTATCTGCAGATGGTACCAACTAAAGATGTGTGTACTCAATTGGTTCAAGAACATGCGGGAATCCAGCAATTTCCTAAAGTTTTGATCTTGCCCTAGATTTGGAAAGTGAAGATACTGTGGTGCGAGCTTCATGATGGCATCAAATACAGTTGCCAACATATATAGTATTGCCATCAATTTAACATATGGTGGGATGGCATGGGACCGAGCTGTTGATGGTTGTAGACTCACAGAAACCTTCTGCAGTAATTGTAGGATGCTGTCCTTGTTTAATCTATATAACCGGATCAACTCCTCCGTCCTTAGAGCAATGAGGCTGATTCTCTGCAAAATAGCCACTCCTTCCTCCTTCGCTGTAGTTGACATTGATGCAGACAACGGTGCACTCTGATAAAGATGACCACCCTGGCTGGAAAGTAGTTAGAAATGATTGGTAGGTTGTAATTTCATATATGGGATGTCATTGCATGATGTCTTGCACCTGGGATGACCATACATAGCATCCTGATATATTTCAACCTTTGTAATACACATGAGGCTCCGTGACAAAGCCTGTGCTTTTGCCAACACAATGCAGGATTTGAACCACACAGCCCAAGAAAACAAACTAGATTTGCACACTGTGTGGCTTAATAAAATATGATCTAAGCCGTATAGTTGACTTGTGTCAATTGGCACCATGCACTGCCGACACAGGAGCTTAGTAAATCTAGTCCTTAATCGCTTCTGTAGGACACCCCAGTGCTATTAAACAAACATGTTTATATTGGTCCCTTAATATAGTGCATTAAATAATCAGTAGGAACATGTAATTTATAATAACCTGTACATTATTATTATATTAGCGAATGAACATTTCCCCTACTATCACATTAAAGCAATAGACACTTTAAAAGAATGTGCTGCAGTGAAACAGCAGCAGTTGCATTAAAAATTGAAATCTCCAGTCGGCTGGAGAAGCATGGTCACATCTTCATAAAGTGCAACGGGGAAGAAGTAATATAGGCACTTTTACTATCACACAGGAATAGTGAGTAACTCTCTATGCGTGGCAACACTCTATGGGCCACATGTACAAAATTTGGGAATTGAAATTCTTACCGAATTGCAATTAGGAATTCGCAATTTGTAATGTAAGAAAGCGTAAAAGTTTCCAATAGCAATTCCTAATGGGTTGCAAATCGACTTAGTTCATAAATATTAAGCCGGAAGGTCGCAATTTGCGACCAACTAGGAATGATAGCCATCACAGGGGTCAGCTGGGGTCAGCAGACCACCATGTCTGCGATTGCTTTTTAATAAAGCACACTTTTTTTTAATATGTAGCCTGTTTTTCTGCAAGTTTTATAGTTTAAGAGTAGCCCGTTGTCTGTGAGATTTTGTTTTACACTCTGGTAAGTGTTAATGCTGAAATAGGGTTCAACCTGGTTTATGAAGCGCAGCTGCTGATAATCATAACTTGTAAGATAACACTGTGAAGAGAAGCGCAGCAAGATGGAGATCAACCAGGCGTTAGAAAATCCAGTTTGACATTTAGAAGAAAAGAAATGAATGACATACTAAATATGTTAAAGAGAGTCATCGTACTTCAGAACTTTGTGAAGTTGGCTCAAGGAGAAGTATGCTTACAGAGCTGTTCATACCTAAACCATTTGTTCACAAAATTAACAAGTACTGTGCAGATATCAAGTGAAAGTGAGGAAGACGGTTGCACCATGTCGATGGTTACCTCAGAAAACATACGCATGTCAGATTGGCTGCATGTGAAGAAAAAGTCAGTCAAAGAAAGGTTGACATGCCAAAGCACCAAAGTCATACAAACATTGTCCAAAAATCACATTGAAAATAAATTATGCTCAATGCCTTTTATCATTGACAGTGGTGCATCAATAATCATGATGCCTGAAGAGAAATTCAAAGACTTACCTCCATTGCTACGGCTTACGCTGTCGAAAACTAACGTGTATACTTTGGATGCATCGATACCTTTAAAAAGTCAAGGTTCATTTGTAGCAACATTGAAACATAAGAAAACAAAGGCGATAGCATCCATCTATGTGCTTCGAGGTATGGCAGCAAGTGCGTCTCTGCTCAGTTTCAATACAGCTGCTGCTATGGGGCTGGCCTCTGTGAATTACAACATGAATACTCACCTCAAAATAGTATGTCAATTTTCTTCATTGTTTCATGGTCTGGGAAAAATTAAGACTATGAAAATAAAGTTAGATATTAACGACGATGTCCATCCTGTTGCTCAGAGATATAGACGAGTTACTTAAACATGACATTATTGAGTGTTTAACTGCTTTGACGCCATGGGTTTTTCCCATAGTGGTAGTGCCAATAAAGGACACTGATGTAGCTATTCACCTATTTGTTAATATGCACCAAGCAAACAAGGCAAATTAACGAGAAAGACATCAAGGTCCCCATATTACTGACATGATAACGCAATTAAATGGTGCAAAGGTATTTCTCGCCATGATTGAAATAAAGATTATAATCAGTTGGAACTCAAAGAAGATTGCAGGTATCAAATAACCTTTGCTGCACATATTGGTTTGTTTCGATAAAAGAGACTCAGTTTTGGTGTGTCATCGGCTGCAGAACTTTTCCAAGACGTCATTCGACGTGTCAGACAACCAGTTGTGAATGTATTAAATTAAAGTGATGATATATTGATTTTCGGAGCTACCCAGAAGGAGCATGATAAAGCTCTCATCCAGGTATGTCATTTATCGACTGATGCTGGCCTTACTTTGAATGCAGACAAGTGTGAGTTCCACAATTCAAAGTTAAAATTTGTTGGCGATAGCTTTTCAGATGGGGGGATGCAACAGATCCTTCCAAAGTACAAGCCTTGTCAAAAGCTGAGCTGCCACGAGATTTTTCTATGATACATTCATTTCTTGGCATGTACAGTTACAGGTCAAGATACATATGAGACTTTGCTAACATAGCTGCTCACTAACGAGAGTTAACAAAGAAAAATGTTTCATTCAAGTGGTCACAAGTATGTGAGAGAAGGTTCAAGAAAATCAAACAAACCTTTGAAACTGCTACTGAAATGGCCTATTTCAATCCAAAGCTTCATACAGAGGTTGCTGTTGACACTAGTCCAGTCCGGTTAGGCGTGAACCTGGCATAGCACAGCAGACACCTCAATGCTTAATGGCATATTGTGGAACATGCCAGTAGAAGTTTGTTCCAAACAGAACGTGATTTCTCACAACCTGCGAAAGAGTTTGGCCGTGGTGTGTGCTTGTGAACATTTCCAAGTATTCTCATATGGAAACCCTTTTATACTGATAACTGATCATCAAGCTTCATTTACTATCTTTGGCATTCTAAAAGCCAAGATGCCTCCTCGCATTTAACATTGGGGACTACGATTACAAGAGTATGATTATACCATCGTGCATCATCCAGGGAAGGATCAAAACACTGCTGACTACTTTTCCAGAGTGCCTTTTCAAGATCAATGTACTTCATCCAAGACGGCCGAAGGCTACATTAATTTAATTGTAAAGTCAAATATGCCAGCTGCCATATCATTATCCACAGACATGAGCCATGATAGTGACATGCGGAGGTTGAAAGATATAATTACACATCAATTGTAGAACTGAAACGCTTTACCTCTCACCAGTAATGGTGAATACCAAAAGTACAAAGACATTAAAGATGAATTGTCTATAATTCAAAAAAAAGATATACTGTGAGCATTGAGAATCCAAATTCCAGAGAGCTTAAGACAAAAAATAATTGAATCGCTCACAAAGGACATCATGGTACGTTTGCCATCATGAGAGTGCTCAGAGATCGAATTTGGTTTCCATATTTAGATGAGAGGGTTGAAAAGGAACTCAAGGCCTCTCATTTCTGTAGCAGCCTTTCTACAAACATTAATCTACCTACTCTCACGATGCCAGAACTCCAATAAGCATGCATGGGAGAGAATAGCCATCAATTTGATTTCGATAATGGACATCATCTGATGGTGGATGAGTGTTCCCGTTTTCCGTTATTAGAGGATCTCTCATCAACAACTCATGAGCGAGACATTGAGAGACTTGATGGCATTTTTGCAACATGGATGTTCCAGCCATTTAGAAGTCTGATAATTGGCAGCTTTTCAACAGCTGAAAATTCAAGAATTTCCTGGAGCACCTAAACATAAAGCCTCCGAAGAGTACATCTTTGCGGTCGCAGGATAACTGACTCGTTGATCAATTTATGAGTATGCTAAAGAAAGCAGTACAGCATGTAACTCTTGGCTCAGTTTAAACACTGTTTTGAATTTCATCCAACAAGCCTATTGTTCAACACCTCACATTGCCACAGGTAAATGTCCTGCAACTGTGATGTTCAGAAGAGCAATTAAAAACCAAGTTACCTCAATGGACCAACAAAAGAGAAGGACGCGAGAATACAACTCAGATGAAGAACTTGTTTAATGAAGAAAAGATGAGAGCATATGCCAACAAGAGGTGACATGCAAAGAACATAGAGGGGCATATTTACAAGCCCCTATCACCACCACAACATCGCTTCTAGTGACGCTGTGGTGGTGATAGGCACTTAGCGCTGCCTTGTAAATAAGGTCCCCTTTCACATTACACTTAGCGTAAAAGGGGAAGGCAATGGGTGTTGTGGTGTGTGTTCCACCACACCCATTGCTTTTGACATTGCCTCCTATTTTCAAGAGCAGCATAAATAGGAGGCAGTGCCAAAATTGAGAGGAGGAAAACCCTGGTCTTAAACAGGAGAAATGAGGAGAAAAGATTTATTTCGCCTCATTTTTGCTGTTTCAATGTGTGCTGCGTTGTTCAGCTTACATTGAAACAGCAAAACACCAATGAATGTTTATGTGCAGGAAGGTCCCCCTTCCTGCACATAAACAATCTTCCTCCCAACACAGGCACCCTTGCACTTCGGTGCAAGGGTGCCTGCGTTAGCGCTAGGCAGCTTAATTTAGTACCTGTGCACGGGGAAATGCAGCACGGCAACATATTCTAGTAAATATGGTGCAGCTCTGCATTTCTAAAGTGATGAAGCATGTTGTTAGCCTTCCTGGCTTAACGACATGCTTTGCCACTTTATTGTACAAATGCCTCTGAGTTTAAGACTGGAGATTTAGTGATTGTCCGCCACCTGCGATGGAGAAAATCTGATGCTTCACATGATGCTGTACCTTTCCATGTTGTGTCCAACAAAGGACATATGGTGACTGCCCAACATCATGGGAAGTCTGTTACCAGAGACTCTTCTCACTTTTGGCATTTGATTCATCGGTCTTCTGATCAAGATGGCGAAAGAAGGACTGAATCTGAAAACTCAGTGACTACTGTTACTTCTTCACCGTCTTCAAAAATCTCTGACAGTGAAGATGATAGTTCCCAGCTTCTAGTAACGAGATCAGTTCGAATAATTAAAGCTCCAAGAAGGTTGATTGAAGAAATTTAATTATGTTTGTACATATATATGTGTATATATATGTATATATTCACTGAAAAAAACCATAGGATTCAGAGAAAAAATGTCATTTGAGATGTCATCAGTGATGTCATCAGTGATGTCATCAGTGATGTCACTGAGCATGTCATGAATGATGCAATATGTGACATCATCAGCAGTGAATTGCGGGCGCGCGAGTTATAATTAGCAGAACTAACTATAACGGGAGGAATTTCTATGGTTTTGTACGAGTGAAATGGCCAGCTAACTATAACACCCCTGAAACCTATGGTTTTTTCTGTGAATTTCTATGGTTTTTTAAATGCTAATTTCTAACTATAATGTCTCTGAAACCTATGTTTTTTTCAGTGAATTTCAAAGCTTTTTTAAATGGTAATTTCTAACTATAACGTCTCTGAAACCTATGGTTTTTTCAGTGAATTTCAAAGGTTTTTTAAATGCTAATTTTTAAGTGTGATAGTAGTTATACCTATTTTTTTGTACTGATTTTCTACTGTTTAACTGTTTATTGATAAATATTTTATTCATTAAATAAAATTAAATATTTTTCTGAAAATTGCACAATTTTGAAATATTGATGATTTTTTTTTTTCATTTTAATATATTTATATTATTTTCTTTAAAAAAAATAAATTCCAATATTTTTCTGGAGCTCCGCACTCAAAGCGCACACATCACGGTGGGTGCGTGGATTCTAGCCGCCATTTTAGAAAAGTCGTGAAGAATCCGCGTACAGTGTGCGACGGCTGCGTGTTATTCAGTTACATCATATACATTTAATATTACGTGATGTGCGCAATTGGTATGCGACCAGTCCGCGACTCCTGCTCCCGCGCATTCGCGACACATGCGCATTACGGTACAAGATGCTTGCGCGGTGGCGGGTCCCGCGTGACATCATATACGTGCTGGAGCGCGCTGGGTGTGCGACTCAGGCAGAAAAAAACTATGTTCCAAAATGATATGTGTGTGTCTTTAATATACATATTAGGGCAAGAGATTATCTTAGATATTCATAAAAATAATATATTTGCACTTATAATAAACTTATATTATTTTTAAATATATTTTCGCGAAGTCGGGTGCGTGCATCATGAGCGCAGAGAACCAGGTCATCAGAGCTGCTGTAGAGCCAGAGAACCAGGTCAGCAGAGCGGCTCTAGAGCCTAAGAAACAGGTCAGCAGAGCTGCTCTAGAACCAGAGACCCAGGTCAGCAGAGCTGCTCTAGAGCCAGTGACCCAGGTCAGCAGAGCTGCTCTAGAGGCCGAGAACCAGGTCAGAGCTGCTGTAGAGCCAGAGAAACCAGGTCAGCAGAGCTGCTTTAGAGCGAGAGAACCAGATCAGCAGAAATGCTTTAGAGCCAGAGAACAAGGGCAGCAGAGCTGCTCTAGAGCCAGACAACCATGTCAGCAGAGCTGCTATAGAGCCATAGAACCAGGTCAGCAGAGCTACTCTAGAGGCAGAGAACCAGGTCAGCAGAACTGCTTTAGAGCCAGAGAACCAGGTCAGCAGAGCTCTTTAGAGGGAGAGAACCAGGTCAGCAGAGCTGCTTTAGAGCCAGAGAACCAGGTCAGCTGAGCTGCTCTAGAGCCAGGGAACCAGATCAGCAGAGCTGCTTTATAGCCATAGAACCAGGTCAGCAGAGCTGCTTTGAGCCATAGAACCAGGTCAGCAGAGCTACTCTAGAGGCAGAGAATCAGGTCAGCAGAACTGCTTTAGAGCCAGAGAACCAGGTCAGCAGAGCTCTTTAGAGGGAGAGAACCAGGTCAGCAGAGCTGCTTTAGAGCCAGAGAAACCAGGTAAGCAGAGCCATTGTAGAGCCAGAGAACCAGGTCAGCAGAGCGGCTCTAGAGCCTAAGAAACAGGTCAGCAGAGCTGCTCTAGAACCAGAGACCCAGGTCAGCAGAGCTGCTCTAGAGCCAGAGACCCAGGTCAGCAGAGCTGCTCTAGAGGCCAGAACCAGGTCAGAGCTGCTGTAGAGCCAGAGAAACCAGGTCAGAAGAGCTGCTTTAGAGAGAGAGAACCAGATCAGCAGAAATGCTTTAGAGCCAGAGAACAAGGTCAGCAGAGCTGCTCTAGAGCCAGACAACCAGGTCAGCAGAGCTGCTTTAGAGCCATAGAACCAGGTCAGCAGAGCTACTCTAGAGGCAGAGAACCAGGTCAGCAGAACTGCTTTAGAGCCAGAGAACCAGGTCAGCAGAGCTGCTTTATAGCCATAGAACCAGGTCAGCAGAGCTGCTTTAGAGCCAGAGAACTAGGTCAGCAGAGCTGTTCTAGAGGCAGAGAACCAGGTCAGCAGAGCTGTTTTAGAGGGAGAGAACCAGGTCAGCAGAGCTTCTTTAGAGCCAGAGAACCATGTTAGCAGAGCTGCTTTAGAGCCAGAGAACCAGGTCAGCTGAGCTGCTCTAGAGCCAGCGAACCAGATCAGCAGAGCTGCTTTATAGCCATAGAACCCGTTCAGCAGAGCTACTTTAGACCCAAAGAACCAGGTCAGCAGAGCTGCTCTAGAGCCAGAGAACCAAGTCAGCAGAGCTGCTTTAGAGCCATAGAACCAGGTCAGCAGAGCTGCTCTAGAGGCAGAGAACCAGGTCAGCAGAGCTGTTTTAGAGCCAGAGAAACAGGTCAGCAGAGCTGCTCTAGAGCCAGAGAACCAGGTCAGCAGAGCTGCTGTAGAGCCAGAGAAACCAAGTCAGTAGAGCTGCTTTAAAGCGAGAGAACCAGGTCAGCAGAGCTGCTTTAGATCCAGAGAACCAGGTCAGCAGAGCTGCTGTAGAGCCAGAGAAACCAGGTCAGTAGAACTGCTTTAGAGGGAGAGAAAAAGGTCAGCAGAGCTGCTCTAGAGCCAGAGAACCATGTTAGCAGAATTGCTTTAAAACCATTGAACCGGGTCAGCAGAGCTGCTTTAGAGCCAGAGAACCAGCTCAGCAGAGCTGTTGTAGAGCCAGAGAACCAGATCAGCAGAGCTGCTCTGTAGCCTAAGAACTAGGTCAGCAGACCTGCTGTAGAGCCAGAGAAACCAGGTCAGCAGAGCTGCTTTAGAGGGAGAGAACCAGGGCAGCAGAGCTGCTTTAGAGCCAGAGAACCAGGTCAGCAGAGCTGCTTTAGAGCCAGAGTACCAGGTCAGCAGAGCTGCTCTAGCTGACACTGACTGACTGACACTGACTGACTGACACTGACTGATTGACACTGACTGACAATGATTGACTGCCACTCACACTGACTGACGCTCACACGGACTGACGCTGACACTGACTGACACTGATTGACTGACACTGACTGACTCACACTGACTGACACTGATTGACTGACACTGACTGACTGACACTGACTGACTCAAACTGACTGACACTGATTGACTGACACTGACTAACTGACACAGACTGACACTGATTGACTGACACTGACTGACTGACACTGACACTAACTCACTGACACTGACTGACTGACACTGACTGACTGACACTGACTGACTACTCTCTACTGCTCTACTACTCACTCTCTACTACTCTCTACTATAGAGCCATAGAACCAGGTCAGCAGAGCTACTCTAGAGGCAGAGAACCAGGTCAGCAGAGCTCTTTAGAGCCAGAGAGCCAGGTCAGCAGAGCTCTTTAGAGGGAGAGAACCAGGTCAGCAGAGCTGCTTTAGAGCCAGAGAACCAGGTCAGCTGAGCTGCTCTAGAGCCAGGGAACCAGGTCAGCAGAGCTGCTTTATAGCCATAGAACCAGGTCAGCAGAGCTGCTTTAGAGCCATAGAACCAGGTCAGCAGAGCTACTCTAGAGGCAGAGAATCAGGTCAGCAGAACTGCTTTAGAGCCAGAGAACCAGGTCAGCAGAGCTCTTTAGAGGGAGAGAACCAGGTCAGCAGAGCTGCTTTAGAGCCAGAGAAACCAGGTAAGCAGAGCCATTGTAGAGCCAGAGGACCAGGTCAGCAGAGCGTCTCTAGAGCCTAAGAAAGGTCAGCAGAGCTGCTCTAGAACCAGAGACCCAGGTCAGCAGAGCTGCTCTAGAGCCAGAGACCCAGGTCAGCAGAGCTGCTCTAGAGGCCAGAACCAGGTCAGAGCTGCTGTAGAGCCAGAGAAACCAGGTCAGCAGAGCTGCTTTAGAGAGAGAGAACCAGATCAGCAGAAATGCTTTAGAGCCAGAGAACAAGGTCAGCAGAGCTGCTCTAGAGCCAGACAACCAGGTCAGCAGAGCTGCTTTAGAGCCATAGAACCAGGTCAGCAGAGCTACTCTAGAGGCAGAGAACCAGGTCAGCAGAACTGCTTTAGAGCCAGAGAACCAGGTCAGCAGAGCTGCTTTATAGCCATAGAACCAGGTCAGCAGAGCTGCTTTAGAGCCAGAGAACTAGGTCAGCAGAGCTGTTCTAGAGGCAGAGAACCAGGTCAGCAGAGCTGTTTTAGAGGGAGAGAACCAGGTCAGCAGAGCTTCTTTAGAGCCAGAGAACCATGTTAGCAGAGCTGCTTTAGAGCCAGAGAACCAGGTCAGCTGAGCTGCTCTAGAGCTAGCGAACCAGATCAGCAGAGCTGCTTTATAGCCATAGAACCAGTTCAGCAGAGCTACTTTAGAGCCAAAGAACCAGGTCAGCAGAGCTGCTCTAGAGCCAGAGAACCAAGTCAGCAGAGCTGCTTTAGAGCCATAGAACCAGGTCAGCAGAGCTGCTCTAGAGGCAGAGAACCAGGTCAGCAGAGCTGTTTTAGAGCCAGAGAAACAGGTCAGCAGAGCTGCTCTAGAGCCAGAGAACCAGGTCAGCAGAGCTGCTGTAGAGCCAGAGAAACCAAGTCAGTAGAGCTGCTTTAAAGCGAGAGAACCAGGTCAGCAGAGCTGCTTTAGATCCAGAGAACCAGGTCAGCAGAGCTGCTGTAGAGCCACAGTAACCAGGTCAGTAGAACTGCTTTAGAGGGAGAGAAAAAGGTCAGCAGAGCTGCTCTAGAGCCAGAGAACCATGTTAGCAGAATTGCTTTAGAGCCATAGAACCGGGTCAGCAGAGCTGCTTTAGAGCCAGAGAACCAGCTCAGCAGAGCTGTTGTAGAGCCAGAGAACCAGATCAGCAGAGCTGCTCTGTAGCCTAAGAACTAGGTCAGCAGACCTGCTGTAGAGCCAGAGAAACCAGGTCAGCAGAGCTGCTTTAGAGGGAGAGAACCAGGGCAGCAGAGCTGCTTTAGAGCCAGAGAACCAGGTCAGCAGAGCTGCTTTAGAGCCAGAGTACCAGGTCAGCAGAGCTGCTCTAGCTGACACTGACTGACTGACACTGACTGACTGACACTGACTGATTGACACTGACTGACAATGATTGACTGCCACTCACACTGACTGACGCTCACACGGACTGATGCTGACACTGACTGACACTGATTGACTGACACTGACTGACTCACACTGACTGACACTGATTGACTGACACTGACTGACTGACACTGACACTGACTGACACTGATTGACTGACACTGACTAACTGACACAGACTGACACTGATTGACTGACACTGACTGACTGACACTGACACTAACTCACTGACACTGACTGACTGACACTGACTGACTGACACTGACTGACTACTCTCTACTGCTCTACTACTCACTCTCTACTACTCTCTACTATAGAGCCATAGAACCAGGTCAGCAGAGCTACTCTAGAGGCAGAGAACCAGGTCAGCAGAGCTCTTTAGAGCCAGAGAGCCAGGTCAGCAGAGCTCTTTAGAGGGAGAGAACCAGGTCAGCAGAGCTGCTTTAGAGCCAGAGAACCAGGTCAGCTGAGCTGCTCTAGAGCCAGGGAACCAGGTCAGCAGAGCTGCTTTATAGCCATAGAACCAGGTCAGCAGAGCTGCTTTAGAGCCATAGAACCAGGTCAGCAGAGCTACTCTAGAGGCAGAGAATCAGGTCAGCAGAACTGCTTTAGAGCCAGAGAACCAGGTCAGCAGAGCTCTTTAGAGGGAGAGAACCAGGTCAGCAGAGCTGCTTTAGAGCCAGAGAAACCAGGTAAGCAGAGCCATTGTAGAGCCAGAGAACCAGGTCAGCAGAGCGGCTCTAGAGCCTAAGAAACAGGTCAGCAGAGCTGCTCTAGAACCAGAGACCCAGGTCAGCAGAGCTGCTCTAGAGCCAGAGACCCAGGTCAGCAGAGCTGCTCTAGAGGCCAGAACCAGGTCAGAGCTGCTGTAGAGCCAGAGAAACCAGGTCAGCAGAGCTGCTTTAGAGAGAGAGAACCAGATCAGCAGAAATGCTTTAGAGCCAGAGAACAAGGTCAGCAGAGCTGCTCTAGAGCCAGACAACCAGGTCAGCAGAGCTGCTTTAGAGCCATAGAACCAGGTTAGCAGAGCTACTCTAGAGGCAGAGAACCAGGTCAGCAGAACTGCTTTAGAGCCAGAGAACCAGGTCAGCAGAGCTGCTTTATAGCCATAGAACCAGGTCAGCAGAGCTGCTTTAGAGCCAGAGAACTAGGTCAGCAGAGCTGTTCTAGAGGCAGAGAACCAGGTCAGCAGAGCTGTTTTAGAGGGAGAGAACCAGGTCAGCAGAGCTTCTTTAGAGCCAGAGAACCATGTTAGCAGAGCTGCTTTAGAGCCAGAGAACCAGGTCAGCTGAGCTGCTCTAGAGCTAGCGAACCAGATCAGCAGAGCTGCTTTATAGCCATAGAACCAGTTCAGCAGAGCTACTTTAGAGCCAAAGAACCAGGTCAGCAGAGCTGCTCTAGAGCCAGAGAACCAAGTCAGCAGAGCTGCTTTAGAGCCATAGAACCAGGTCAGCAGAGCTGCTCTAGAGGCAGAGAACCAGGTCAGCAGAGCTGTTTTAGAGCCAGAGAAACAGGTCAGCAGAGCTGCTCTAGAGCCAGAGAACCAGGTCAGCAGAGCTGCTGTAGAGCCAGAGAAACCAAGTCAGTAGAGCTGCTTTAAAGCGAGAGAACCAGGTCAGCAGAGCTGCTTTAGATCCAGAGAACCAGGTCAGCAGAGCTGCTGTAGAGCCACAGTAACCAGGTCAGTAGAACTGCTTTAGAGGGAGAGAAAAAGGTCAGCAGAGCTGCTCTAGAGCCAGAGAACCATGTTAGCAGAATTGCTTTAGAGCCATAGAACCGGGTCAGCAGAGCTGCTTTAGAGCCAGAGAACCAGCTCAGCAGAGCTGTTGTAGAGCCAGAGAACCAGATCAGCAGAGCTGCTCTGTAGCCTAAGAACTAGGTCAGCAGACCTGCTGTAGAGCCAGAGAAACCAGGTCAGCAGAGCTGCTTTAGAGGGAGAGAACCAGGGCAGCAGAGCTGCTTTAGAGCCAGAGAACCAGGTCAGCAGAGCTGCTTTAGAGCCAGAGTACCAGGTCAGCAGAGCTGCTCTAGCTGACACTGACTGACTGACACTGACTGACTGACACTGACTGATTGACACTGACTGACAATGATTGACTGCCACTCACACTGACTGACGCTCACACGGACTGACGCTGACACTGACTGACACTGATTGACTGACACTGACTGACTCACACTGACTGACACTGATTGACTGACACTGACTGACTGACACTGACACTGACTGACACTGATTGACTGACACTGACTAACTGACACAGACTGACACTGATTGACTGACACTGACTGACTGACACTGACACTAACTCACTGACACTGACTGACTGACACTGACTGACTGACACTGACTGACTACTCTCTACTGCTCTACTACTCACTCTCTACTACTCTCTACTATAGAGCCATAGAACCAGGTCAGCAGAGCTACTCTAGAGGCAGAGAACCAGGCCAGCAGAGCTCTTTAGAGCCAGAGAGCCAGGTCAGCAGAGCTCTTTAGAGGGAGAGAACCAGGTCAGCAGAGCTGCTTTAGAGCCAGAGAACCAGGTCAGCTGAGCTGCTCTAGAGCCAGGGAACCAGGTCAGCAGAGCTGCTTTATAGCCATAGAACCAGGTCAGCAGAGCTGCTTTAGAGCCATAGAACCAGGTCAGCAGAGCTACTCTAGAGGCAGAGAATCAGGTCAGCAGAACTGCTTTAGAGCCAGAGAACCAGGTCAGCAGAGCTCTTTAGAGGGAGAGAACCAGGTCAGCAGAGCTGCTTTAGAGCCAGAGAAACCAGGTAAGCAGAGCCATTGTAGAGCCAGAGAACCAGGTCAGCAGAGCGGCTCTAGAGCCTAAGAAACAGGTCAGCAGAGCTGCTCTAGAACCAGAGACCCAGGTCAGCAGAGCTGCTCTAGAGCCAGAGACCCAGGTCAGCAGAGCTGCTCTAGAGGCCAGAACCAGGTCAGAGCTGCTGTAGAGCCAGAGAAACCAGGTCAGCAGAGCTGCTTTAGAGAGAGAGAACCAGATCAGCAGAAATGCTTTAGAGCCAGAGAACAAGGTCAGCAGAGCTGCTCTAGAGCCAGACAACCAGGTCAGCAGAGCTGCTTTAGAGCCATAGAACCAGGTTAGCAGAGCTACTCTAGAGGCAGAGAACCAGGTCAGCAGAACTGCTTTAGAGCCAGAGAACCAGGTCAGCAGAGCTGCTTTATAGCCATAGAACCAGGTCAGCAGAGCTGCTTTAGAGCCAGAGAACTAGGTCAGCAGAGCTGTTCTAGAGGCAGAGAACCAGGTCAGCAGAGCTGTTTTAGAGGGAGAGAACCAGGTCAGCACAGCTTCTTTAGAGCCAGAGAACCATGTTAGCAGAGCTGCTTTAGAGCCAGAGAACCAGGTCAGCTGAGCTGCTCTAGAGCTAGCGAACCAGATCAGCAGAGCTGCTTTATAGCCATAGAACCAGTTCAGCAGAGCTACTTTAGAGCCAAAGAACCAGGTCAGCAGAGCTGCTCTAGAGCCCGAGAACCAAGTCAGCAGAGCTGCTTTAGAGCCATAGAACCAGGTCAGCAGAGCTGCTCTAGAGGCAGAGAACCAGGTCAGCAGAGCTGTTTTAGAGCCAGAGAAACAGGTCAGCAGAGCTGCTCTAGAGCCAGAGAACCAGGTCAGCAGAGCTGCTGTAGAGCCAGAGAAACCAAGTCAGTTGAGCTGCTTTAAAGCGAGAGAACCAGGTCAGCAGAGCTGCTTTAGATCCAGAGAACCAGGTCAGCAGAGCTGCTGCAGAGCCAGAGAAACCAGGTCAGTAAAACTGCTTTAGAGGGAGAGAAAAAGGTCAGCAGAGCTGCTCTAGAGCCAGAGAACCATGTTAGCAGAATTGCTTTAGAGCCATAGAACCGGGTCAGCAGAGCTGCTTTAGAGCCAGAGAACCAGCTCAGCAGAGCTGTTGTAGAGCCAGAGAACCAGATCAGCAGAGCTGCTCTGTAGCCTAAGAACTAGGTCAGCAGACCTGCTGTAGAGCCAGAGAAACCAGGTCAGCAGAGCTGCTTTAGAGGGAGAGAACCAGGG
The DNA here is from genome assembly GCF_964204655.1 of Triturus cristatus. NCBI lineage: Eukaryota > Metazoa > Chordata > Amphibia > Caudata > Salamandridae > Triturus > Triturus cristatus. The sequence goes on from NC_140589.1 coordinate 969,477,864, forward strand.
CAGCAGAGCTGCTTTAGAGCCAGAGAACCAGGTCAGCAGAGCTGCTTTAGAGCCAGAGTACCAGGTCAGCATAGCTGCTCTAGCTGACACTGACTGACTGACACTGACTGACTGACACTGACTGATTGACACTGACTGACAATGATTGACTGCCACTCACACTGACTGACGCTCACACGGACTGACGCTGACACTGACTGACACTGATTGACTGACACTGACTGACTCACACTGACTGACACTGATTGACTGACACTGACTGACTGACACTGACTGACTGACACTGACTGACACTGATTGACTGACACTGACTAACTGACACAGACTGACACTGATTGGCTGACACTGACTGACTGACACTGACACTAACTCACTGACACTGACTGACTGGCACTGACTGACTGACACTGACTGACTACTCTCTACTGCTCTACTACTCACTCTCTACTACTCTCTACTACTCTCTCTCTACTACTCACTCTCTACTACTCTCTGCTACTCTCTCTACTACTCACTCTCTACTACTCACTCGCTACTACTCTCTACTACTCACTCTCTAATACTCACTCTCTACTACTCTCTACCAATCACTCTCTACTACTCTACTACTCACTCTCTGCTACTCTCTACTATTATCTCTACTACTCACTCTCTTCTACTCACCCTACTACTCTCTACTACTCACTCGCTGCTACTCTCTCTCTACTACTAACTCTCTGCTATTCACTCTCTACTACTCACTCTCTAACAACTCACTCTCTACTACTTGCTCTCTACTACTCTCTAGAGAATCAGGTCAATAGAACTTTTTAGAGGGAGAGAACCAGGTCAGCAGAGCTGCTTTAGAGCCAGAGAACCAGATCAGCTGAGCTGCTCTAGAGCCAGCGAACCAGATCAGCAGAGCTGCTTTATAGCCATAGAACCAGGTCAGCAGAGCTGCTTTAGAGCCAGAGAACTAGGTCAGCAGAGCTGCTCTAGAGGCAGAGAACCAGGTCAGCAGAGCTGTTTTAGAGGGAGAGAACCAGGTCAGCAGAGCTGCTTTAGAGCCAGAGAACCATGTCAGCAGAGCTGCTCTAGAGCCCGAGAAACCACGTCAGCAGAGCTGCTTTAGAGCCAGAGAGCCAGGTCAGCAGAGCTGCTTTAGAGCCAGAGAACCAGGTCAGCAGAGCTGCTCTAGCTGACACTGACTGACTGACACTGACTGACTGACACTGACTGACAATGATTGACTGACACTCACACTGACTGACGCTGACACTGACTGACACTGATTGACTGACACTGACTGACTGACACTGACTGACACTGATTGACTGACACTGACTGACACTGACTGACACTGATTGACTGACACTGACTGACTGACACTGACTGATTGACACTGAAACTGACTCTCTACTACTCTACTACTCACTCTCTACTACTCTCTACTACTCTCTCTCTCTACTACTCACTCTACTACTCACTCATTACTACTCTCTACTACTCACTCTCTACTACTCACTCTACTACTCTCTACTACTCACTCTCTGCTACTCCCTCTACTACTCTCTGTTACTCACTCTCTACTCTCTATTACTCATCCTCTACTCTCTACCTCTCTACCTCTCTCTACCTTTCTCTCTACTACTCTGCACCTCTCTACCTCTCTACCTCTACCTCTCTATCTCTACCTCTCTACCTCTACCTCTCTACCTCTACACCTCTACCTCTACATCTCTACCTCTCTACCTCTCTCTACACTCACACATATGCACATATACATGCATATATATGCATATGCATTTATATATATGTATGTGTAGATATATATACATACATATATAAACATAAATATAATCTGCATATCTATATAAATACAAATATAAATGCATGCATACATATACATATACATATATGCATACATATGCATGTTATGTACATGAAAGTTTGAAAAACACTAATAAAAGCAAAGCTAAAAAGCCACCTAAATTCAAACAGAATTGCTTTAACTTAAACGAGGGCGAGACCTATTGCATTTTCAATGCTTGTTTACTTTGGTTCCATCAAGAAGGCATTCAGATGTGTCACACATTTGCCATAAATTCTGAATGTTAGCACTCTAGTTGCTCATTAGATCACTGTAGTAAAGCTACCACTCACCAGGGAAGTCTGCTGCTGGTATTCAAAGTGCATGTTTCGGTCTGCATGTTCAATCTTTTTTAATGAAATAGAAGAGGATTTGAGAAGTCAAAATGTGCCCTAATTTTTCTTTCTGCAGCACTAATCATAATTTCTATGGCAAAATGAACCCCCTCATTTTGTTCCCTTTCAAAGTAAATGTTTTAAGTGTTACCACTTTATTCCAATCAAGATGGCTTCAGGTGTGCCATACTTTTGGCATAAGTACGACTGTTAGTGCTCTAGTTGTTCTTTAGAACACTCTGGGACATTCTGTCATTGGGCTATACTTGGGCTACATCTGGGTGATATTTGTGCTACATTTGGGCTCTTTTGTCTCTGGTGGCCATCTTGGGAGACTTATTTGTTATGAAGTTTCCTAATTTCCTCATTTACAACATTCTCCTCAGTAGGAAATACTTTCAGTTTTTTTACTTTGATTCCATCAAGAAGGCATTCAGATGTGTCACACATTTGCCATAAATTCAGAATGTTAGCACTTTAGTTGCTTATTAGATCACTGTAGTAAAGCTACTGCTCACCAGGGAAGTGTGCTGCTGGTATTGAAAGTGCATGTTTCAATCTGCATGTCAGAATTTGTTAATGAAGTAGAATAGGATTTGAGAAGTCACTCAAAATGTGCACTAATTATTCTTTCTTCAGCACTAATCATACTTTCTATGACAAAATGAGCCCCCTCATTTTGTTCCTTTTTAAATTAAATGTTTTAAGAGTTACCACTTTATTCCAATCAAGATGGCTTCAGTTGTGCCATACGTTTGTCATAAGTAGAACTGTTAGCCCTCTAGTTGTTCTTTAGAACACTCTGGGAAGCTGCAGTAGAACACAAAGGAATCAACTGACAGTCTCTGCCCTTGTTGGATGTACATGTTTTACTGAGAATGTCAGTCTTCATTCTCACATGACTGAGAAAGATAATGTGAATTTACGGAAAATATGCTCTCAGTTTAGCTTATAGATCACCTTCCAAAGCTCTGTGGGAAAAGCATGAGAAAATAGTATTCTCTCAAACATGATTCATGATATCCCAGCAGAAGGCTTTTTCACAAGGTAAAAAGTATGGTACCATCAACAAATGATTTATAATGTAACTAAAGTCTTAAAACCTTCTATTAACTGCAATGCTTTTTAATGAGGTGCTATCATGTATATTGGTCCCAAGATGGCTGCCAACACTTCTTGGATGAAGTGCTGACAACCAATCAGATCTCACGATGACATGTCTGGTTAGGCTCCGCCCAGATATATATGTGTTTTTACTTTTGATTTTCTCAGGAACTACTGAACAGACTTACACCATTTAACCAAAAGGCACAACTCAGAACCAAGGGCTAGCATTTTGCTAAATTTGGTGTAATTCCGTTCAGCAGTTCGGGCTGTAGCTGCGGCTAAAGATTCCTATTGAAAATTGCATGGGGAAAACACGTTTTGGGACCCCCCTTTTTTCTAGGCCCCCACTTGACAAATTACCCCGAGGCTTTCAGGATATGAGCAGACCGGAGAGGCCCACGAGTTTTGAAAATTTTGCAAAGATTAGTCAACCTGCGCCAAAGTTATTCCAAATAGAATGTTGTGGATTTCCTATGGATAATAGGTCCTAACTATAACTAAGCCTGGGCAAAGCACTACGCTACGCTCGCGTAGTTTGCGAAGTTCGCGCTACTTCGCACTACGCGAACTGCACGTAGCACAGTGCGAACACGCGTAGCGTAGGGTTGCGTAGTGCTGCGGTCATTTTTTGCTTGCTCGCGGTCCTCAACGTCAAGTTGGCGACCGCGAGCAAGCAAAATGACATCCCGGCGAGACTTTTTCCTTGTTCGCGATCAGCAACTTCAAGTTGGCGATCGCGAGCATGGAAAATAAACCTCCCGGCGAGATTCCCAACGCGAGGAGGTCAGGTTTCTCATTGCGAGTGGTCGCGTATGCTCGCCACCGCTCACAATGAGAAACTACCAGGTCGCGTTGAGAAAGCTGAAGCTCGAGTAAAAATCTACTCGAGCAGCAGAAAACTACGGGGAACAACCTTTACAACGCAACTTTTACAACGCACTACCTTTACAACACATTTTTTACAACGCATAATCCATTACAACGCATGACATTACAACGCATGACACTACAACGCATTTTTAAAAACTACCTTTACAACGCATTCCATTACAATGCATACTACCATTACAACGCATACCATTACAACGCATAATATTACACTACACTATCCAACACTTACCCTACTGTTGCACCCCCTGGAGTTAGAATAGTAATTTTTACCCCTATACTATCCAACACTTACCCTACTGTTGCACCCCCTGGAGTTAGAATAGTAATTTTTACCCCTATTCTATCCAACACTTACCCTACTGTTGCACCCCCTGGAGTTAGAATAGTAATTTTTACCCCTATACTATCCAACACTTACCCTACTGTTGCACCCCCTGGAGTTAGAATAGTAATTTTTACCCCTATACTATCCAACACTTACCCCACTGTTGCACCCCCTGGAGTTAGAATAGTAATTTTTACCCCTATACTATCCAACACTTACCCTACTGTTGCACCCCCTGGAGTTAGAATAGTAATTTTTACCCCTATACTATCCAACACTTACCCTACTGTTGCACCCCCTGGAGTTAGAATAGTAATTTTTACCCCTATACTATCCAACACTTACCCTACTGTTGCACCCCCTGGAGTTAGAATAGTAATTTTTACCCCTATACTATCCAACACTTACCCTACTGTTGCACCCCCTGGAGTTAGAATAGTAATTTTTACCCCTATACTATCCAACACTTACCCTACTGTTGCACCCCCTGGAGTTAGAATAGTAATTTTTACCCCTATACTATCCAACATTTACCCTACTGTTGCCCCCCGTGGAGTTAGAATAGTAATTTTTACCCCTATACTATCCAACACTTGCCCTACTGTTGCACCCCCTGGAGTTAGAAAAGTAACTTTTACCCCTATACTATCTAATACTTACCTTAAATGCAATTTAATATTATGCGTTGTAATGGTATGCATTGTAAAGGTAGTATGCGTTGTAATGGAAATGCGTTGTAAAGGTAGTTTTTAAAAATGCGTTGTAGTGTCATGCGTTGTAATGTCATGCGTTGTAATGGATTGTGCGTTGTAAAAAATGCGTTGTAAGTGCATGTGTTGTAAAAGTGTGCGTTGTAACGTCATACATCCGAAAACTACAGCTCGCACTGTGCAAGATGCCATTTTCAATGATTGCACAGTGCCGGTTGCTTGTCCGCACTGTGCAATCATTGAAAACTACATCTGACACAGTGCGAACAAGGTACTACGCAGTTCGCGAATTGCTACGCGTAGCTCGCGTAGTGCGAACTTCACTTTGCGTAGCTTCGCGAAGTGCTACTTCGCGAACTACGCCCAGGCCTAACTACAACTAGCTACTGGCGTCCCGCCAGTAGGTAATATATGTGTGTAGATATATATATATATATATATAGGTTACATTGAAGTAAACAGAATCCCCAGAGGTTTACGCATATTGACGGCACCAAGTTATGAGGAACCTAACCTGGAGCTCATGAAAGAATGGGCAGAATGCAATCTAGAGTCATCAAGGAGATTAACACTCATTCTCATTAAATATGCAGATATCGATAGAGCCAAATTACTGAGTGAAATAGAAGAAATTAATGAGTCATTAGAAAAACAGGAACAAAAAGATGAACAAAACAAGCTGAGGAATGAAATGATGACTTGCCTTCAAAAAGAAGAAGAAAAAATTAAAGCAAGAAAGGCGTTCAAATTCCAAAGAGATAGAACTGATTATGAATTGGGTCAAATATTTACTTTTGCCAAGCGCTATGACGCATTGAGGAAATCCAAATTTCGCAGTGTGGAAGGAGCAGTAATTTCATCCACCACAGCCAAAGGCCCACACAATCGCATGGCTAACACTTCCCCATCAGAAGCAAGCTCAGGGGGAGGAAGTGAATCTGAATCGGAAATGCGAAATGTTACAATGATGGGAGCTAAATCCAAACCATCACCAGGGGAGGAGCTTAATTTTTTATGCCAAGAACGCAGGCAGACATTGCGTCCAAGGCCTCCAACAAATCCAGCACTTCCAACTACAAGCGGCGGCAGAGACGCAAAGCAAATACCAAACGAACAAAAGCAAACCAGAAGAAGAGGACGGGGATATTGGAAGAACAAACAGTAATAGAAGATCAAGCAAAAAATACTATTATTAACCTTTCCAATATCAAGCTGACGAAAAAAGAAGAAAACATCTTAGGGCTTGGTCTATCGTACGCACCGCAAACCAACTTCGACTACTCTGCAACAAGACTGGACCTGTATAAAGGAGTGCGCAAACTAAAATTGAAAAAACACTTTTTAATCCATCACATACAGCAGCCAAAGCTGGAACTGCAGTCTCTGAGTTAAATAGGGATGGAATATCTTTAACCCAATCAGATGCACCCCTGTTACAGATCATGCAACAACTATGTGCAGAAAATAATATTGCGCCAACTCAAAGTCTAAATTCAACCAGCACAGCTGATATAAACCCACAAGCAAGCAACACTCCGAAACCAAGCCCTTTTAAACCCAAATCCTCATTTAATCCAATCATGATGAGAGATTCTATTGACATTTTCCACGAGGCAGTAACCACGCAAATCAAGGATTTACACAAAGCGACAGAGTCAAAGATTATGAAATTCAAAAAAGTGAATCAACAATATAGAGTGTTAACATCAAAACTGCAAAATAACAAAGAAATTGTGATCCGCAACAGTGATAAGGGTGGCAATATCGTAATCTGGCCAACAAGCTTGTACAACAAGGAAGCTTATAATCAATTAAACGATCGAACTTGTTACACACGAACTACTATGGCCATATTGAAAGCTACATACAAAGAATTCTATATCAAACTTGCCAGATGGAAAAATGCACAACTAATCAGCAGTGATGAATATGAATTCCTAAAAAATGACAATCCAATAACTCCTACCATATATTTCATTCCAAAAATACACAAAAACTCCATTGATCCCGCAGGCAGACCAATACTCAGTGCCAGGAACAGTTTAGTTGAACATACAACAAAATACATCGATTACTACCTACAGGGTTTTGTACAAAAACTGCCATCATACGTGAAAGATACCAGTGACTTCCTAAGAAAGATTTCGGAGTTCAAATGGCAAGATGGATTTTACTTAATGGCATTAGATGTCACTGCCTTATACACCAGCATTGAGCACACTGACGGTCTCACAGCAATTCAACATTATCTATCGCATAGATCAACACAACACCAGGACCATAACATGATGTTGATTGAAATTATCAGATTCTGTTTATGTAATAACATTTTTATGTTTAACAGTCAGCTGTATCAACAGACCAGAGGTGTAGCCATGGGGGCCAGCTTCTCTCCGAGTTACGCCTGTCTACATATGGGCAGATGGAAGGAACTGGTCCGCATGGAAGAATATGGCGAATATATCAACAACAATGTCAAATTATGGCTAAGATATATTGATGATTTGTTTGTGGTGTGGTAGGGGACATTAGAAGAAGCAAATGAATTCATTGATAACATCAACATAAACAACATTAATTTACATTTCATGGCAACAATTAGTCAATCAAGTGTTGAATTCTGGATACCCAGGTTTATATCCTTAACAACAAAATCGAAACCCGCTTATTCAGAAAAAAGACAGCGGGCAACTCCACACTCCACGCGACGAGTTCGCACCCAAAACACCTCATTAACACCATACCCTATGGGGAAATGCTGCGGCTTAGACGCATCTGTAGCAATAATGAAGATCTGAAGGTAGCACAAAGCGAAAGCAAAACGCGATTTAAACAGCGCGGCTACCAATCAGAGGTGATTGATAGCGCCATTCAGAAATCTATGGCCTGGAGTAGGGAGGAAGCTATAAAGGATAAAAATCCTAAATACATTAACCAGAACAACACCATTGCTAAATCAGACCCAAACCACAATGAATTCCGTCTAATAATCAAGTACAGCAAACAACATAAGGCAGTAAATAAAATCATCCAGCAAAATTGGCCTCTAGCACGCAGTGACCCGGTGATTGGACCCCTGCTACCGCAGAGGGTGTCCATCACCGACAGTAAAGCTCCCTCTATGAGGGACATACTGGTTAAAACAAGCCCAGAGGTCATAGACAACAGTAGCTGGATCCAAACTAGTAAAGGATTTTACAGATGGAAAACATGTAAGGCATGCATTCACGGTGTAAATACCAATACATACAAAACACCATTCAGTAATCGAAGCTATAAAATATCCAAGCTTTTGACATGTAAGACAGAATATGCAGTATATGTACTGTCATGCCCTTGTGGCTTACGCTACATAGGCAGTACGAAACTGCCTGTTTATAAACGCATCCTCCAACATTTAAGAGCTATTACCCATCAGGATAACACCTATCCTGTGGCCAAACATTTCAAGGAACATCATAAATCTGACAATCACAACCTGAAATATTTTGTAATAGACACAGTCCCACCCAGTAGGAGAGGGGGTGACCGAGAGAGCAAATTAAGAAAGTTAGAAACTCGGTACATCCTACAATTGATGCCAAACAACCTACAGGACTAAATGCCACGGAGGATTTATATACATATCTGATCTAATATTCAACTATATATTAATTGGGAGATGACAACTCCTATTTATCTCCTTTTTATTAGGTTCAACGGTGTAGAATTGTTTATGACGAAAATGTACTTTTATCAATGAACCCTTCTCTTTTAAAAAAACCATAATATTTATTATTATATTTATCGTGATTTTATTATGAGTTTTTAAGACAGAAAACTACTTTTACCTTATTTAAATTTGGAAATGGATATTGGGCACCCACCCATATTTTTTATATTTTATATTTATTGGATGGACAGATAACCAGAGGGCATATTACCTTTAATCTGTTTTATAGCACATGTTTGCACATTGCATTTGTACCAACAGACATTTGCTTTAGAGGAGCAAACATCCAAATCTATCCAATCGATGGGTAACCAGGGATCCTGTCGCGGGACCCACCAAACAGAAAGAGGACATGTGGTTCATGGATTTGGAACAAATAAGTCTTAAATGGTTAAACACCATTTTGCTAAAATATAAAAACGTAACAACATCTACAAAATATATAATTGGTGGCACTGAAAGCGTATACAATATATGGTTATGATAGCTGCAGGACCTCAAACCAAGAAATCATTGTGGACTCGGAAGTCCACCAGACAATCAGGTCGACAAAAATACAAGGAAATGAATAATGGAAATTTAAAAAAAGCTTAAAAAAGAATATGATAAAATTAAGTCATCACGGATTGTTTTACTAATACACTAGGCTCTCACACATCCAAGCAAATTTTTGTAAACATTTTGCACTAAGCACTATTTGCACACTGCACATTGCACTTTTGACAGTGATATCTATGACAAATTGTTTTTAAGTATGGATTGGAATGAGCCACAGTATTGAGACGTTTGTTTTTAAAAAAATTAAAAAGAGAGAATTTTTCGACAGGAGAATATGGATTGATCCAGTGACAGAACAGATCAAGTGGTATTTTACCGATATTGAATTCTTTCATTCACAAGGGAATTAAAAATGACAAGGGTAATTTTACTCTTACATTTCAACACGAACAAAGGCGGTTAGCGTCCCTATCGAGTTGTAAATATCGAGTTATTTTATTCACTGTCTTTAAAATAACGAGGTGTTCAGAATATGTCTACAATTGTATGGCACTGAGAAATTTTATTTACGTAATTAATGTGGACACAGAATTTACGTATGTTTTCCAAAAATATGTTGTCTATGTCTATTCAAAGTTACCAGGTCATGGATATCACGTGATACAAAATGCATTAGCACTGTCATTTTAAATACGGCACTCTTCTAATTAGCCACTGTCATGTGATCAAGGCTCAGGAGAGCCGAAACGCGTAATGGCGACGACAGAGGAATAAAAAATCTTTTGCACTTACTTCTTGAGTCCGTGTCCATCTCTCAGGAGAACCGTTTTTCCAGTTGGCGGAGGAATGCTTACGATATATATATATATATATATATATATATTACCTACTGGCGGTCGCCAGTAGGTAGTTATAGTTAGGACCGTGTTTCCATAGGAAATCTCAAAATTCTATTTTGAATAACTTTGGCGCCGGTTGACGAATCCTCGCGAAATTTTCAAAACTAATGGGGCGCTACGCTCCGCTCCTACCCTGAAAGTCTCTGGGTGATTCGTCAAGCGGGGGCCGAGAAAAAAGGGGGGTCCCAAAACGCGTTTTCCCCATGCATTTTTCCATAGGACCTTTAGACACAGCTACAGCCCGAACGGCTGAACAGAATTACTTGTAATTTGGCAGAGAGGTAGCCATAAGGTCAAGGAAGTGCCTTTTGCAGGTGTGGTGTAAATCTGTTCAGTAGTTCCTGAGAAAATAGCATTTAAATCAATATATATATCTGTAAGCGCGCTCCGTGCGCTTACGGTAAGCTTACCGTACGCGTACGGTGCCGTGCGCGAGCTCAAATCTGATTGGTTGTCACATGACTGTAAACATTCGAATCGGACGAAATCAGGAAGTGTCGGCCGCCATTTCGTGTGTTTCACACAGAAAAAAAAGGGAGATAACGTGAAAAGGGGGCAAGGAAGAGAGTTAAAGACCCCCTAACATTTGAAAGGGGGTCAAAGAAGGACAGAAAAGTACGAAAAAAACATTTATTAATTTTAAAAAAAAATCGCGGGGTACGCGTACGGTAAGCTTACTGTACGCGTACGGTAGAAAAAAAAGAAAAAAAGAAATTAAATTCAGATTTAAGTGTTTAGATATTAGGGGGCTCTAAAAAGAGCCTTTGTGTTTATGAAGTGATTTTTTAGTGGTACCTACAAGTAAGTACCGATGCAGAGTCTAAGGTTCAAGAGGAAGACTCTGTTCCCTTCATCAGTGAAGTGTACACCATCTCCTCTATAAATGTCTTGCATGTTGTAACGCAAGTTGTTGTGGTAAATGGAACCCATACCATAGTCTCGGAGGAAAGCAGAAACAGATTTGTTGACGTGCTTTCTTGCTTTGTCAATCTGTGGACAAAAATGATTGGACCAGTTCCATTTTTGCCTTTGGCATATGTTAGAAAACGCAAAGGCAGTTTTAGGGAAAAGTGAAAACAGTTGTGCAAAGGTCTCCTTCATAAGCATTTCCAGACCTACCCCAGTCAAAGTGCCTAGGTCATTGCCACCACAGTGCACTATTATGAGGTCAGGGTGTTGGATTTGCATGAAGGATTTCACCAATGGCATCAATTGGTGCCACTTTAACCCTCTCTGACCAATCCATTTAATGTCTACATTTGGCAAAGCAAGGTCTCTCACCATACCTGTTTTCTCTGCATACTTTTCACTCCAGAAGACATAGCTGTGCCCTACAATCCACACTGTGAACATCTTCAAAGGAGATCTGGATGCACTCAGGAGGTGTATTTCAGTAGAATGGGAAAAAGAAATGAAAGACAGTTTGGAAATGGAGGCATACATATTTTTTTAAAATAAAAAGAACTCATTGGCTGTTTCATACCATTCTACACTAAAAACTAGGCTGTATGTGTCAATTTATAGAAGCATGTTTTGTATTGGTACAGAAAAATGTGTTACCAAAGAACATTACTATGGATTTGCTGTTAGGTTTGAAAAGTCAAGCACTCTTGCTCTTTGAAAATGAAACATTGTGTGGTGAACTTCTGACCTGAGTCCACACAGCAGTGTTCCATGAGCTGTTGCTATGGTAGCAGGCAGAAGTCAAGTTGGGGGAAGGGTACTAGGCAGAAGTCAAGTTGGGGGAAGGGTACTTTTGGAAAAGGGTTGGTTTTCAACCAATAGAAATGTGTGATTACATTTGAAAAAAAGGGGGAAGCACTGAGATTTGAAATTAACATGTATATGTGTGGAAAAAGAGAGGGAAACATTGCCATTATCTGGTTCTGCTGAGAGGAGAGAGGTGTACAGAACAGAGATCCTGGCTCTGATAATCTGCTGTTTGAGTGCCACATTTCTTTCACAACTAACTAATTTTAAAGGTGAGTTAAGAGTTTGAGAGGGGATGTATGTGGTAAATTAAGAAATGAATAATAGAATTGGAATTCCTTTTGTTGAAGTTATGTTTATCATTTTGTGTTTTGGGAGAAATTTAAATGTAAGGAACATGTAAAATATTATGGACTATGTTTTCACCATAAATTAAGGTGTACTGGTATAAATGAGGAATACTGTTTACTGCATAGAATCAGAAGATGACTCTGTGTGCAAAGAGGAATTGTTGTCAGAGATTTATTGCGTATTACTCTGGTAATTATAGATTTGCATTAGTAGGAAAGGGGCAGCTATTTTTCTGCAGAAGCAGACTCTTAGCACACAGCCAGCTGCTTATCCTGTAGAATCATGCATAGTATTCACAACCGAGTGGGGTTTGAGGTTGCAGTGAGTAATGCAAATACATTCAACATCACTAAGGCTGGTTGCCTTTGCTGGAGTGTAGTCATTCACCCAGGTTACACATGTTCCTGGTCTCAAAAAGCTGTTTGGACATGTGCTGTTTTCAGAATCTGAAAAGTGGATTGAAAATGTGTCAGACTGTAAAGGTACTTATCACTTGCTAAAAAAATGAGTAGTAAGTGTGCTTTCAAATTGGCAAAGAAATTTCGTTTTCTGCCTAATATCAAACCATGACTCTGTGTGCAAAGAGGAATTGTTGACAGAGACTTATTGTGTATTACTCTGGTAATTTTACATTTGCATTAGTAGGAAAAGGGGCAGCTATTTTTCTGCAGAAGCAGACTCTTAGCACACACCCAGCTGCTTACCCTGTAGAATCATGCATAGTATTCACAACTGAGTGGAGTTTGAGGTTGCAGTGAGTAATGCAAATACATTCAGCATCACTAAGGCTGGTTGCCCTTGCTGGAGTGTAGTCATTCACCCAGGTTACACATGTTCATGGTCTCAAAAAGCTGTTTGGCCATGTGCTGTTTTCAGATTCTGAAAAGTGGATTGAAAATGTGACAGACAGTAAAAATACTTATCACTTGGTAAAAAAATGAGTAGTAAGTGTGCTTTCAAAATGGCAAAGAAATGTCGTTTTCTGCCTAATATCAAACCATGACTCTGTGTGCAAAGGGGAATTGTTGACAGAGATTTATTGCGTATTACTCTGGTAATTTTACATTTGCATTAGTAGGAAAAGGGGCAGCTATTTTTCTGCAGAAGCAGACTCTTAGCACACACCCAGCTGCTTACCCTGTAGAATCATGCATAGTATTCACAACTGAGTGGGGTTTGAGGTTGCAGTGAGTAATGCAAATACATTCAGCATCACTAAGGCTGGTTGCCCTTGCTGGAGTGTAGTCATTCACCCAGGTTACACATGTTCATGGTCTCAAAAAGCTGTTTGGCCATGTGCTGTTTTCAGATTCTGAAAAGTGGATTGAAAATGTGACAGACAGTAAAAATACTTATCACTTGGTAAAAAAATGAGTAGTAAGTGTGCTTTCAAAATGGCAAAGAAATTTCGTTTTCTGCCTAATATCAAACCATGACTCTGTGTGCAAAGGGGAATTGTTGACAGAGATTTATTGCGTATTACTCTGGTAATTTTACATTTGCATTAGTAGGAAAAGGGGCAGCTATTTTTCTGCAGAAGCAGACTCTTAGCACACACCCAGCTGCTTACCCTGTAGAATCATGCATAGTATTCACAACTGAGTGGGGTTTGAGGTTGCAGTGAGTAATGCAAATACATTCAGCATCACTAAGGCTGGTTGCCCTTGCTGGAGTGTAGTCATTCACCCAGGTTACACATGTTCATGGTCTCAAAAAGCTGTTTGGCCATGTGCTGTTTTCAGAATCTGAAAAGTGGATTGAAAATGTGTCAGACTGTAAAAGTACTTATCACTTGCTAAAAAAATGAGTAGTAAGTGTGCTTTCAAATTGGCAAGGAAATTTCGTTTTCTGCCTAATATCAAACCATGACTCTGTGTGCAAAGAGGAATTGTTGACAGAGATTTATTGCGTATTACTCTGGTAATTTTACATTTGCATTAGTAGGAAAAGGGGCAGCTATTTTTCTGCAGAAGCAGACTCTTAGCACACACCCAGCTGCTTACCCTGTAGAATCATGCATAGTATTCACAACTGAGTGGGGTTTGAGGTTACAGTGAGTAGTGCAAATACATTCAGCATCACTAAGGCTGGTTGCCCTTTCTGGAGTGTAGTCATTCACCCAGGTTACACATGTTCATGGTCTCAAAAAGCTGTTTGGCCATGTGCTGTTTTCAGATTCTGAAAAGTGGATTGAAAATGTGACAGACAGTAAAAATACTTATCACTTGGTAAAAAAATGAGTAGTAAGTGTGCTTTCAAAATGGCAAAGAAATTTCGTGTTCTGCCTAATATCAAACCATGACTCTGTGTGCAAAGGGGAATTGTTGACAGAGATTTATTGCGTATTACTCTGGTAATTTTACATTTGCATTAGTAGGAAAAGGGGCAGCTATTTTTCTGCAGAAGCAGACTCTTAGCACACACCCAGCTGCTTACCCTGTAGAATCATGCATAGTATTCACAACTGAGTGGGGTTTGAGATTGCAGTCAGTAATGCAAATAAATTCAACATCACTAAGGCTGGTTACCCTTGCTGGAGTGTAGTCATTCACCCAGGTTACACATGTTCATGGTGTCAAAAAGCTGTTTGGACATGAGCTGTTTTCAGAATCTGAAAAGTGGATTGAAAATGTGTCAGACTGTAAAAGTACTTATCACTTGCCAAAAAAAGAGTAGTAAGTGTGCTTTCAAATTGGCAAAGAAATTTCGTTTTCTGCCTAATATCAAACCATGACTCTGTGTGCAAAGAGGAATTGTTGACAGAGATTTATTGCGTATTACTCTGGTAATTTTACATTTGCATTAGTAGGAAAAGGGGCAGCTATTTTTCTGCAGAAGCAGACTCTTAGCACACACCCAGCTGCTTACCCTGTAGAATCATGCATAGTATTCACAACTGAGTGGGGTTTGAGGTTGCAGTGAGTAATGCAAATACATTCAGCATCACTAAGGCTGGTTGCCCTTGCTGGAGTGTAGTCATTCACCCAGGTTACACATGTTCATGGTCTCAAAAAGCTGTTTGGCCATGTGCTGTTTTCAGATTCTGAAAAGTGGATTGAAAATGTGTCAGACTGTAAAAGTACTTATCACTTGCTAAAAAAATGAGTAGTAAGTGTGCTTTCAAATTGGCAAAGAAATTTCGTTTTCTGCCTAATATCAAACCATGACTCTGTGTGCAAAGAGGAATTGTTGACAGAGATTTATTGCGTATTACTCTGGTAATTTTACATTTGCATTAGTAGGAAAAAGGGCAGATATTTTTCTGCAGAAGCAAACTCTTTGCACACACCCAGCTGCTTACCCTGTAGAATCATGCATAGTATTCACAACCGAGTGGGGTTTGAGGTTGCAGTGAGTAATGCAAATACATTCAGCATCACTAAGGCTGGTTGCCCTTGCTGGAGTGTAGTCATTCACCCAGGTTACACATGTTCCTGGACTCAAAAAGCTGTTTGGACATGTGCTGTTTTCAGAATCTGAAAAGTGGATTGAAAATGTGTCAGACTGTAAAAGTACTTATCACTTGCTAAAAAAATGAGTAGTAAGTGTGCTTTCAAATTGGCAAAGAAATTTCGTTTTCTGCTTAATATCAAACCATGACTCTGTGTGCAGACAGGAATTGTTTTTAGATATTTAATTTGTGATGGTTTTATTGTGATTTTCACTTGTAGGAAAGGGGTACATAGTATTTTAAGATTTGAAAAGATCATAAAAAAAATAGTAATATATTTAAATAAAATAAAGGATTTTTTTAAAGTTTTTTTCAGGTATTGCTGAAGAGCAGTGAACAAAATTTAAGATGCCTACAAAATCCAGACTAAGGAAAAACCACAAAAAAAATCTATATTTGAAGACAACTGGAGGACCTAAGTTAGTTGGAGATGCTCATGTTGGGAAAAAGAGAAAGTCTTCTGGTAAGCAGACAAAAGATTTTTTTAAAAATATCTTCAAAAAAAGGAAAAATGTAGAAAATGTCTGTACTGGAAATAATGTTTTAAATAGAAAACAACAGGAAAAAATTGAGCATTTAGTTAATGCAAATATACCTTCAGAAACAATAAAGATTAACTTAAAAAGAAAAACAGCGTTTAAAGAGATTGTCCAATTTGATAAAGGATGTGAAGAAATATAAGAAAAAAACAAAATTTTATAAGAGAAAAAAGGAAATTGAAGCCATTGTAGGAAAGGCTTTAGAATTAAAAAGGAAACTATTCATTTTAATTTTGAACAGGATGCGTACATTAGATAAAATGGTCAATGTACTGAAATCACAAAGCAAAAGGAAAAGACTAGTGAAAAGAACAAACTTTTGTTAAGTGTTTTTAGGAGAATGGATGCATAGTTCAAGTAGTGAACCTTTTTTTAATGAAGAGAGTTATCTTCAAAGTAATAGTTTGCTGCATGCAGTTGACACCAGAGGTCGTGCTTATGAAGTGAAAAATGGTTGTATAATGGAGAAGGAGAAAATGGTTCCAAGAGATGAGGAACAAGTGATGGCGGATGAGGTTATGGGGAGACGTCCTAAAGCCCCAGTGTATACTTGGAATTGTAGTAGTATTTGCACTGTGCGTTAGGAATCTATTGATAAATTTCGTGAGTTTCTAAGAGAATATAGTAAAAAAAGTGTTAAACAGAAGATTAAGGTGCTTCAAAGTCTAGATCCATGCAGAGTGAGAGAGAATACTGGTTTGCAGGGACATTCTCTGGCTTGTCTATCTAGAAAAGTGTGTAAAAGTGTTTTTCATCATTTTAGGATGCTGGCTGTTCATCATACTGAAATGAGAAAGTTTGTGAGACGATTGTATTTTGCTAAAAGTCCAGCAATAAAGTTAGATGAATTGAATAGGGCTCTGTTCCGTGGATCGGTATCAGATGTAGAGAAGGTTACTGATGAAATTCAGTTTAGTTACTTTGGTCCAGAACAAGACAGTGCAGGTAATGACACAGTTATTGAGGAAGATGTGCAAGAGAATGTAGAACCCTCTGTAAGTAAGAAATTTGATGATCAAATGACAAAATTTGCAATAATCTCTAATGAAAGACCAAATATTACTTGTATTTGTTGCCGCAGAACTCATTATAGAAAACAAACCAGGAATGTTGATCTCTACAGAAAAAGTGAAAATGAAGATAATTATAAGTGGAAGGATTTTGCAACATATATATTTCTTGAAAATTGTTTTGAATTGGGTGAAGATCAGCGTATTTGTAAATACTGTTATAATAAGTTAGAAGAAAATAGAATGCCGACTAGAGCTGTACATAATAATTTAGAATTGGATGCTATTCCTGCCGAACTTTCTGAATTAAATACATATGAGTCTATACTCATTCAATGTGTTCATCCGTTCCAGACCATAGTACGTATGGAGCCCAAAACTGGTAAATTACCTCCTTCATATTTACTGAGAGGTTTAAAAGGTAGAGTGGTGTATTTGCCCTTGGATTTGAAAAAAAATATGGAAACTATTGATGCAGATACTTTGGAAACTGAACCATTAGTTATTCTGGTTAATGGTGTACCTACAAAGAATAAGAAGATTTGGCAAGAGCTGGTAGATGTACGGAAAGTACAAAGAGCAAATTTGTATTTGAAAAGGAATAACAAATGGTATGAATCAATTTATATAGAAGAAGAAGAAGAAGATTTACAAGAAGACACAGAAACACCAACTGGACAAATTGAAAAAGTGGACAAGTCAAAGGAAGAAGAAATTTATGAACATTTTAGCATACATCCTCTTCATTCAAAAGAAGTTATGGGAGACACTATTGATCTGTTTCAGATGAAGAAAGCAAAAGGAACTCCCGTGAGTGTATGGGAGGAGAGCTTGGAAGCTCGTTGTTTTCCCCAGCTGTTTCCTACAGGAAAAGGAGGAAGATACGATGAACGTCCAGAACAGATTCCAGCTTCTGAGTATCGGACTACAAGACTATATGCAGAAGATCCAAGATTTCGACAAAGTATTCCTTATTTGTTCCATCTTTTATTTGAAAGCGACTTGTCTGCATTATCTTATGCAGTAAATCACATTTTAAAAAGCGGAGTACATTTTCAAAATGTGTCTGCTAAGGATTTTATGGAGAAAGTGCAGCACCGAGATGATCATTTGGAAACACAACTGATCAATCTGATGGCTTGTCAGCGTGGGACAAATGAATATTGGTACCGACGCCATGGTGAATTAAAATGCATGTTACGGAATTTAGGAACTCCAACATGGTTCCTTACCCTAAGCTGTGCCGAGTACGCTTGGGATGATTTACTGGATTTTCTACGAGAGGCAAATTCAAACATTAAAAACATCGAATACAAGACAGCAGGAGAACTGTGCTCATTGGATCCGGTTAATGTTTGCAGATATTTCAATCATAGATTTGAGGCCATGATGTGCTTCATCTGCAATAAAAAAAATCCACCTCTTGGAGAAGTAGTGGATTTCTTTTGGAGAAAAGAGTACCAAGCAAGAGGTGCTCCTCATATTCATATGCTGTTGTGGATCAAGGATGCGCCAAAGTTTGGAACAGATACTGATGAAGCAGTGTTATCTTTCATTGAAGAATATGCAACATGTGCTATACCAAAAAGCACAGAAGAGAAAAAGTTAAAGGAGCAAGTTTTACGTTTCCAAAGTCATCGGTGTGGAAAATACTGTCGACGGAAATACAAGAGCAAAGATAAATTCTACACTAAATGTCGATTTGGATTTCCTAGACCTGTTCTTTCAAAAGGAAGAGTAAACAGTTTTATGTCAGCTGTGAGACATACTATTACAAGAAAATCACCTAAGAATACCTACAACCTAAAAAGAAAAGAAGAATCAAAAAATATAAATGACTACAACCCAGTCATTTTATCCATGTGGAATGCTAACATGGATATACAGTATGTAGCTGACAATTCCATTGCTGTTGCTCGATATGTAACGTCTTACATTACTAAATCAGAAAAAACCGAATTGAAATAAATGTGGGAAGAGATTTCTCACGAGAAGACTGTCAGTAAGAAGCTGTACAGTTTCAGTTTAAAGATGTTATCGCATCGAGAAATTGGATCCTACGAATGTTCAGATAGGTTATCTTCTGCAAGTCTCTACTCGAAATCAAGAAGAATAATTTGGGCAAGTTTAGGCCTTGCAGCAATGAGAAATCGGGTACTGAAATCTGTTGGAGAAATTGAATATTTGGCCGAGAATGACCCAGAAAGTACCGATATTTTGAAATCAAACATGTTGGACACATATTACCCAAAGAGAAGTCATCATCTTGAGAACATGTGTCTCTATGAAGTGCTGCAGAACTACATTTATTCACGGAAAGCCACAGAAGACATCAACAATGGAAAATATAAAGTCATTGGTGAGGAAGGATGTTTGGTGAAGGAAACAAAAGGAAGTTTGATAAATCACAGGAAGCTGAGTTGCAACACTACTGACAAAAAGAAATTTTACTACTTGGCTCTTTTACAGCTGTTTAAACCATGGCGTTCAGAGGACGAACTACTGGGAGAATTTCAAAGCTATGAAGATTCCTTTAATGCTTGCAAAGACAGCATAGAATGCAGTACTTTCATAACTTATGTCCAAATGTTAAATGAAGAAATTGAACAGGAAACTACAATTGCAGCTGAAGTAGCTAGAGACAGTTCTCAAGACAGCCAAAGTTCTGGAACACTCAGTCAAGATCCCCTAGGACAACCGATCGTAGAAAATGAAGCTGCAATAGCAATGACTGAAGTGGAAACGGCTATGAATCAAGCTCAAGAAGAATTTATAGACTTACAAAATTTGGAAAGACAACTGAATGAAGAGCAGCAACAAATTTATGAAGAGATCAGAAACAAAATTGATCACGGATTACTACATGAAAAAAAAGAGTGCTCATGCACATCATTTCAACCAATCAGGATGTATGTAAGCGGACAAGCTGGAAGTGGAAAAAGTTTCTTAATAAAAGTCATCCGAAGCTACCTACAGCAAAAAACGGATTCAACTTTGTCTTGTGTGGTTACTGCTCCAACTGGGTTAGCAGCATATAACATAAAAGGAATCACCTTACATCGTTTGCTAATGTTACCAGTGGAGCATGAGAACAAAATACAATACCACAAGCTAACTGGAGAAGCATGCTTGGAAGTTTCAAGAGTATTGAAGAAGATGCAAGTTCTCATTATTGATGAGGTGAGCATGGTATCAAACTTAATGCTTGCCTTTGTGCATTTAAGAATGCAGCAAATTCTATGGAGAGACTATGACGTGTTATTTGGTGGAAAACATGTCATAGTTTTGGGGGATCTTCTACAGCTTACTCCAGTTAAAGGACAACCAGTGTTTAATAGTGTGACACATGAAGACACAAAGAAGTCATTGGGAAGCATTAGTAATGCAAATATTTGGTCCTTCTTTGAGTACAAGGAACTTACTACTAATATGAGGCAAGCAAACTATGAAGAATATGGAAGTATTCTGAAAGATATCAGAATTGGACTACTCACTGAAGCTGGCACGAAAGCATTACAGAGTCGGTTGCTACATAATTTATTCCCAAAGGAAGAAAATAGTTGCAGAGAAAATATACAAGAACATTGCAGAAAAGAAAAGTGTAATCTGCTTAATGCCAACTCTACGTGAATGCTCAATATTCAATGAGGAACTTTTGAAATTGGAAAAGGAAGAGATTAGGAAATTGGAAGCAGTGGACAAAATTCAGCATGAAAGAATTACTATTACATTAACAGGCCAACTGAAAAATAAATTGGATTCACTAGAGAAGAACATTTCCAAAACTGCTGGATTAGAAAAAAATCTATGTTTGCATGAACTGTAGAGTATTTTTAAGGAGAAATTTGGATGTTGAAAAAGGTTTAGTGAATGGAGCTATGGGAAGAGTTGTGGGTTTTATTAATTACCAGAAAAAAGAAGGGATTGAATGTTTAAAAATAAAATTTGATCATATAGAAGAAGTTATAGACATTTGTCGTTGTACAGTTCGTTTCATGCTTGTGAAAGACTTATATGTACGTAGGAAGCAGTTTCCGTTTTCTCTAGCATATGCTGTAACTATTCACAAGTCTCAAGGATTGACTGTAGATTGTGCTTTTGTGAACATTGGTTCAACTGTGTTCAAAGAAGGTATGGCTTATGTTGCTTTGTCACGAGTGAAACCATTATCTGGTTTATTTATGATAGACTTTGATGACTCAAAAGTTAGTGCTGATGCAAATTGTGTAAAGGAGTATAATAGATTAAGAAGAACCTATGCTCCTCATTTAGGTCAGTATCCTGTGTTGGAAAAACGTGTTGTTTCTCGAAAAAGGAGAATTGAGAATATCTGTAATGAGGATGTAGAGAGGAGAAAAAAAAGAAGAGTGATGTAATTGCAAGCAAAAAGAAAACGGAAAATGTTGAAGAGGTTGTTGGTTGTCATTTTGAAAATAGCTCTGGTGTCAACTGCTACGCTAATGTAGTGCTGAATGTTGTATTTTATCTTGAAAGTTTGCAAGAGCAGATAAAAGTAAATCAGAGAAAAAGATTCTGTTCTGAGTTGAGTCTCCTTTTCGAAAAGCTGAGTAATGATAAAACTAAAATAGAAAGTGCTACTGAAATTAGAAAACTTTTAGATGTATGTTCAGGATGTACACAGTTTTCTCAAAATGTACAGCAAGACGCACAGGAATTCTTGATGTATTTTCTTCAGGTACTGGAAGAAGAAGGGGTACAAATTGAAAATATGTTTGGTCTCTCTTATAAATGGGAACATAGTTGTGAAAACTGTTTCAATACATGTGGCTCTAATGTTGATTCTGAAAGGTTTATTTATTTAACATTGCCAGAGAGTAAAACAGTCACTTTTGCAAAATTAGTTAAAGATGCAAATCATAGCATGGAATGCAGTGAGTGTAAATCTGACATGTTTTCAACGTTAATTTTAAAGGAATACGGACAGTATGTAATTTTAATGATGCAACGATGTAGAGCTGATGGTTCAAAATTGGATACTTTATAAAGAAGTTTACAGGAAAGCAATTATCAATTTCAGGAAAAACTTTTGTAACAGTTGCAATAATTTTCCATGATGGACCTACTGTAACTTCTGGTCATTACACAGTTTATCTAAAATGTAAAAAAGGCTGGACAATGTGTAATGATTGTCAATTGGTTTTTAAGCAACGTTTGCCTTTTCATTTAGCAAATTCCTATCTAATCTTCCTGAAACCTAAATTTTAGAGAGAATTGGCAACATCTGTACAAAACAATTTTACCATTTTATTGGATTACCATTGAAATTTTCAAATAAAAAGATTTTTAAAATTACCATTTGGCCTAAAGGAAAGGTAACCAATTGTATTGTGGACTTATTTAATTCCTAATTAATCTATCGGAAACCAAAATTTTAGAGAGAATCGGTAACATCTGTACAATTTAAATTTTGGAATTTTATTGGATTACCATTGGAAATTTAATCAAAAAAGATTTTTAAAATTACCATTTGGCCTAAAGGAAAGGTAACCAATTGTATTGTGGACTTATTTAATTCCTAATTAATCTTTCGTTATCCAAAATTTTAGAGAGAATCGGTAACATCTGTACAATTTAAATTTTGGAATTTTATTGGATTACCATTGGAAATTTAATCAAAAAAGAATTTTAAAATTATCATTTGGCCTAAAGGAAAGGTAACCAGATGTATTGTGGAGTTATTTGAGATATATTATTTTTGTGATTATGCTTCTGTAACAAAATTGTCAGACGGTATTTTTTAGAAATAGTTATTGTTATTAGATGATATTTTTTTTGAATATTTAGCATTTCTATAATGTTATGTTTAAGTGAGAAGAGATTCTGGGCTTTTTTAAAACAATCTTTGAGATTGTTATTTTTTTTTTGCCCGCTGTTAAGTGATGAATGCAATTGCTTTCACGATTTATAGTGAAATGCAATATATTCTGAAAACAGCAAAAAAATGGCAAAAAATTGTTTTTGGAAAATATGTAAATACGTGTACTGTATTATAAAATGTTTTATTAAATATTAATACTTTTTTCTTTTTTTTCAGATTGAGAAAGAAAATTTTCGAAAAATAAAACCATTTTTTCAAGCAATTTCAATAAAATTTAAATTGATAATTAAATTTTTGGGTGGGTCAGGTAAGTCAGAAATTTGATGGTCCCTTTTTTCCACTTCTCCTCAAACAGATTTTCAGTATTTCGTTATTAATCCCTCAAGGACCTTGTAATGTGGTAATTGTTTTTTAGTGTTTTAAAAAAAAAAAAAAAAAAAAATACGCTTACGGTAAAAAAAAACAAAAAGTTTTTAAGAATTTTTTTTTAAAAGTTGAGAGGTAAGGTTGGCTCTTAAAAGAGCCGTTGTGTTCATGCAGGGACAGAGGAAAGGAAGAATGGGAATATTAGCTGGTAGGACAAATGTGCTGGTCTATTCTGTTGCTAATTAGGGGAACACTGGTCTCCCCACGAACAATTAGACCATGGCAATTTGAGCACCGCATTGTAACCCTCGCAAATCGATGGTTAGTTTCCAGAGGACCAGAAAAAGGTGAATCTCCCCCCACAGATGAAGGGCTCAGCTGAGCTGCCGAAGATGGACTCGGCTGAGCTGCTGTGGATGTGCTTGGTCGACTTACTGAAGGGTTTCCTCCAGTATGTCGAGCATGTGTCCTAGGGTGTACATCCTCAAGGTGTCTTAACATAGTGTGATTCCCGAAGGAATACTTCTTGTTAGGATTACCTCTAGAAAGTACACGCTGGCAAAGCTTGCAAGTCACTAAAGCAGCATTTACTTTTTCTGGCCCTCAGGAAACGTAAAATACTCCCATATAAAAGAGCTCTTCTGTTTCCTCCTTCTCTGCCTGATGGTGGTGCTGCTAGCCTCACTCTCAGAAGAGGAGTGCTGGTCTGCCATCATATCCCAAAGACAACTCAGCTCCTTCTCCTAAGGGATCACAAGCAGAAATGAGGGGAATGGGTGTGGTGTAGGAGAGTTCTAGAACTGAAAGTACTTTAAACCAATCAAAAGTTTTGTTTCTTGATCACATGACCCACCGTGCGCGTACGTTACGCTTACGGAGAGCTTACGGAGCGCTTACGGTGCGCTTACGGTAAAAGTACGCATGCGCGTATAAAAGACACGCGCACGCGCGCATGCGCATAACAGGCACGCCCCAACACTTCCGCATAACGTACGCGTATAACAAATGCGCTTACGCACCGCGTACGCAGTACGCACGTCTACGTAAATTGCGTAACCATACGCAAAAAGAGTAGAAATATTACGTACATTACGCAAAACGTACGCTTACCGTAAGCATACCGTACGCGCACGTAAAAAAAAAAAGGAAAAAAAGAATCACTATGTTATACTAATATATCTTACCTGTTTGGTAAAAAAAAAAATGAGAAAAAATAATATATTGCAGAATTTTTAAAATTTAAGCATAGTGTTTAAAGAGAATATAAAGTAAAAATAAAAAGAGGTAAAAAACCTTGCAAAAAAAAAAAAAATCACACGTTTAATATAAGAATTTGTATTTAAAAAACCATACAAAATCACTGAAGAAACCATGGGTTTCACACACGTTATAGGTAAGAATTAGCATTTAAAAAACCATACAAATTCACTGAAAAAACCATCCGTTTCACACACGTTATAGTTAGGAATTAGCATTTAAAAAACCTTGCAAATTCAGTGAAAAAACCATGGGTTTCACACACGTTATAGTTAGGAATTAGCATTTAAAAAACCTTGCAAATTCAGTGAAAAAACCATGGGTTTCACACACGTTATAGTTAGGAATTAGCATTTAAAAAACCTTGCAAATTCAGTGAAAAAACCATAGGTTTCACACACGTTATAGTTAGCTGGACATTTCACTCGTAAACAACCAATGAAATTTCCCCGTTATAGTTAGTTAAGCTAACTATAACTCGCGCACCCGCAATCCACTGCTGATGACGTCACATATTACATCACTCATTACATGGTCAGTGACATCACTCATGACATCACTGATGACATCTCAAATTACATCACTGATGACATCATCCTTGTGACAGAGTGGCAGACCTCCTCTCACCCTAATATAACCTTTGAAACACACATTCAAAAATAGAGACTATTATTTTCAAAAAAATGGACATACCAATACCAGTTACAACAACCTCTTGAGTAATTCTAAGATCCACATACACATCCACTCATTCACGAACAGTCCTGTACAGTCACCCATACATGTACTCACTCATCATATGTACTCATACACCTATACATCCTGCTACACAATGCCACTCATCCACAGAGTTACTGACACACATACTCACTCATGAAAATAAAGAATCCAACATAGATTTATTTGCATATACAGTTATACACACACCACCACACTTACTTCTACAGAAACTTACACATACTTAGTCTTTTATACAATCACTTATAGAAACACATACTTATTCATACATGAAATCTTTCAATTTGTCACTCTCACATATACTCACTTATATACACCAATAGACACACATACTAGTTTAAAACATATGTAGTTACTCGTTAAGACACTATTGAGACAGTCATTCACTCACTAACACACCCATACACATACTCATCCACCCATACAGTCCTGTACACATGATGTCTTCAACACATACAAACAGTGAGTCACTCATTCATGCACCTATGCTCTACGTAATACCCCCCACCGAACCATGCAGACACTCAGACACTCATACTGATACTCAAAAAACCAGCTAATAACCTATATAGACACTCATGTAGCTACTCACCAACCCATGCAGCCACTTATACACAAAGTGAGAGACTGATACAGATATTTACATATTTAAACATTACTCACTAAACCATGTATTCACTATGATACACTTAATCAGTCAGTTACACAATCAATTTTTCAAAAACAAATCATCCATTTAGACACTTATATACCCATTTATTCTTCCATCGACCTTGAGATATACATATATAAAACATATTTAATTTTCAGAAAAATACACATTCACTGGATGATGTCATCAGTGATGTCATTTGAGATGTCATCAGTGATGTCATGAGTGATGTCACTGACCATGTCATGAGTGATGTAATATGTGACGTCATCAGCAGTGGATTGCGGGTGCGCGAGTTATAGTTAGCTTAACTAACTATAACGGGGAAATTTCATTGGTTTTTTACGAGTGAAATGTCCAGCTAACTATAACGTGTGTGAAACCTATGGTTTTTTCACTGAATTTGCAAGGTTTTTTAAATGCTAATTCCTAACTATAACGTGTGTGAAACCCATGGTTTTTTCACTGAATATATATATATATATGTATATATATGTATTATCTACTTGCCAGTAGATAGTTATAGTTACAACCTAGTTTCCATAGGAAATCTCAAAATTCTATTTTGAATAACTTTGGCGCCGGTTGACGAATCCTCGCGAAATTTTCAAAACTAATGGGGTGCTCCGTTCAGCTGCTACCCTGAAAGTCTCGGGGTGATTCGTCAAGCGGAGGCTGAGAAAAAAAGGGGGTCCCAAAACGCATTTTCCCCATGCATTTTTCCCTAGGACCTTTAGACACAGCTACAGCCAGAACGGCTGAACATAATTACTTGAAATTTGGCAGAGAGGTAGCCATAAGGTCAAGGGAGTGCCTTTTGCAGGTCTGGTGTAAATTTGTTCAGTATTTCCTGAGATATAGCATTTAAAAGCATATATATATGTGGGCGGAGCCTAACCACACATCTCATCCTGAGATCTGATTGGCTGTCAGCACTTCATCCAAGAAGTGTTGGAAGCCATCTTGGGACCAATATACATGATAGCACCTCATTAAAAAGCATTGCAGTTAATAGAAGGTTTTAAGACTTTAGTTACATTATAAATCATATGTTGATGGTACCATACTCATTTTAGGAATTGTGGTATGTTCTAAGGTGATTTCACCATGTGAAAAAGCCTTCTGCTGGGATATCATGATTGAGAGAAAAATATTTTCTCATGCTTTTACCACAGAGGTTTGGAAGGTGATCTATAAGCTAAACTGAGAGCTTATTTTCTGTAAATTCACATTATCTTTCTCAGTCATGTGAGAATGAAGTCTGACATTCTCAGTAAAACATGTACATCCAACAAGGGCAGAGACTGTCAGTTGATTCCTTTGTGTTCTACTGCAGCTTCCCAGAGTGTTCCAAAGAACTACTAGAGTGCTAACAGTCCTACTTATGATAAACGTATGGCACACCTGAAGCCATCTTGCTTGGATTAAAGTGGTAACTCTTAAAACATTTAATTTAAAAAGGAACAAAATGAGGGGGTTCATTTTTCCATAAAAAGTATGATTAATGCTGCAGAAAGAAAAATTAGGGCACATTTTGAGTGACTTCTCAAATCCTCTTCTATTTCATTAAAAAATTCTGACATGCAGACTGAAACATGCACTTTCAATACCAGCAGCAGTTTTCCCTGGTGAGCAGTAGCTTTACTACAGTGATCTAATGAGCAAAAAGAGTGCTAACATTCAGAATTTATGGCAAATGTGTGACACATCTGAATGCCTTCTTGATGGAATCAAAGTAAAAAACTGAAAGTATTTCCTACTGAGGAGACTGCAGTAAATGAGGAAATTAGGAAACTTAATAACAAATAAGTCTCCCAAGATGGCCACCAGAGACAAAAGAGCCCAAATGTAGCCCAAATATCACCCAGATGTAGCCCAAGTATAGCCCAATGACAGAATGTCCCAGAATGTTCTTAAAAACAACTAGAGCGCTTACTGTCTTCATTATGACAAAAGTATGGCACACCTGAAGCCATCTTGATTGGAATAAACTGGTAACACTTAAAACATTTAATTTAACCCCTTGAGTGCCCCGCCCTTTCCACGCCCTGTGCCGAGCGTTTCATTAGCGGGCGGGGCTCATGACGAGATAGTCTCGTCATGGGCACAGCGCAACCGCGGCCCATGACTAGACCATCTCGTCATGGGCATTCAAGAGGTTAAAAAGGAACACAATGAGGGGGTTCATTTTGCCATAGAAATTATGATTAATGCTGAAGAAAGAAAATGAGGGCACATTTTGAGTGACTTCTCAAATCCTCTTCTATTTCATTAAAAAATTCTGACATGCAGACTGAAACATGCACTTTTAATACCAGGAGCAGACTTCCATGGTGAACAGTAGTTTTACTACAGTGATCTAATGAGCAACTAGAGTGCTAACATTCAGAATTTATGGCAAATGTGTGACATATCTGAATACCTTCATGATGGAATCAAAGTAAAAAACTGAAAGCATTTCCTACTGAGGAGACTGCAGTACATGAGGAAATTAGGAAACTTCATAACAAATAAATCTCCCAAGATGGCCACCGGAGACAAAAGAGCCCAAATGTAGCCCAAAATTACCCAGATGTAGCCCAAATATAGCCCAATGACAGAAGTGTGCAAAACACTTATTATTTTGTGTTTTTGCAGTGTTATATAGTGCAGACTTGTCAGGTATTGGAGTGCTTTACATGAGCATTGGTTACATCACACAAGAACAAATTCATTTTGGTTGTAGTCATGGGGAGACTAAGTGATTTGACCAGAATCACAGAATGTCGAGCTGAAGCAGAAACTTCAACCTGGTTCCCCAGTTGCAAAGTCTGCAGTTCTGGAAGTAACACCACATCCTCTCCCCTAAGTGCAACATTTAATCAAGTGGTCAACTGGATAAAAAAACATAAAGATAACAAATAATTTAAAAGTGCTTTGTCGCTATTTGAAAACTCAGAAAATATGTCCTTATTTTAGTCTTTTAGAGCACTAACCATAATTTTGATGCCATTAAGACCCTCTCATATATATAATTTCTAAAGGAAATGCTCTAGGTATTACAGTTTTGATTACATCAAGATGATGTCAGGCGTTCCACACTTTTGTAATAAATATAGAATGTTAGCAATCTAGTTGTTCATTAGGATACTGTTGAGAGGCAGAGGCCAGGGGCACGGACTCTGAAAATTGAAGGCAGGTAGGAGGGTGCAAAGGCAACAATTTAACCACACTGAGCAGGCAGGAAGGGCCGTGGAAGCACAACAGACTATGGAGGGCAGTGGAAAGGCGGGCAGGGGCAACAAACCAACACTACAGGACTTGCAAGAGAGGCTGTTGGAGGGAAGATCTATTACGGGTCAAGGAAGCTAGGGGCGGTCCCCAGAGCCCCGGGAGCCACCACAGAACTGAGAAGGAGAGTGAGTCAGGGACAAAAGGGGCC
Source organism: Triturus cristatus (assembly GCF_964204655.1). Lineage (NCBI taxonomy): Eukaryota > Metazoa > Chordata > Amphibia > Caudata > Salamandridae > Triturus > Triturus cristatus. The sequence continues at coordinate 969,507,524 of NC_140589.1, forward strand.
CCTTAATTTGAGCCGGGGTGCCTAGGAACGCTTGCTCCAAAAATGAAGAAAACAGACATAAGAGACATGGAATTGGAGGCAGAGTACAATGGCAGTTTAATGAGAAGATGCAACTTCAAAGAAACCGCAGAATAGAGACATAAAGTACAAAATACAGAATCCAGATAATCATACAGCTGTCATGATACTCTCTGTATCTCAATTAATGTACTGACAGAGAGAGAGAGAAAACACATCTATAAATGCATCATGAGAAACAAGTTACACCAAGGAAAATGTTACCTAGGAACACTCACGTTTACTCTTAGAGCAAGCATTCCTGCAATTACAATACAAAATCTTTTAAATGCAAATGTAAAGAGAACAATGGTTAAACATAACATGACATTTCATATAGGTAAAATAGAATAATATACTTCAAGCAAAGCAGAGCAAGACATTTTAAGCAAAGGAAGGCAAGAGCTCCCAGCTCTTGGGGAAAACCTGCACAGCCTGTTAACCTACATACAGACGGCGAGGTAGTCCGTCGATATCTGTGGGTGCTCCCTTTTTATATCATTTTGTGGGCTCCTTTGCACGCTACATCTACCTACGTATGCTACCCAAAAGCTTTGTCTGCAGATTTTACCAGACATTTCATGATTTACCCACTTAATGCTGACAATGGACTGGGTGAAAAGGTCAGTTTCTCAGGCCAATCGCTTATCGTAAGTTCCATAGAGCAAGCAGAAAATAATGGGTATTGTACGGGAATTCAATATATTCATGTATAAAATCTCCTCAGTTCTCCTAACTTGACGCTCTGCGGTTGCCACTTCCTTAAAAGCGGGAAACCTGCCCAGGAAGCAAGTACCAGTCCAGGATGCAGCCTACTGTATGTCGACAGCTTCAGGGGGATGTTGAACTTTGATACCGAGCACGGAGCACTCGGGTAGGGTGGGGGCTACTAGTTTGGAGCAGAAGGCCTCGCAGACCTGCCTTCAGACTGCTATACACTAAAATTGCAGAGCTATGGTCAATTTAACAGAGGCCTACATATTGAACAGAAGGGCCTACACAGGGGTTTTATGCTGGCTGAGTGATAAGGATGTCTCAGGATAATTATATAGCAACACAGGACCCGCTGGTCAATTTAATACGGCCTACAAATGCGGCTGGCAGGGCAAGGACAAGGGTCTCATACTTCAGGTGTGGACAGAACGGGTCAGGGCCCCCCTGTGATACAAAATCTACCCTCCTTCAAGGCTGTGGCAATGTAATAGACCATTGTGGGCAGAAGGAAGAGGCAATGGTAGTACAACCATACATGCCAACAGACCCGATTCAGCCAGGAAACGTCCAATGTTTTTAAGCTCAAATGGGCTTTATTTGATCTGTCTCCTGTCTACAATATCCTCTTTTTCAATGTAACTCAAAGGGGAAAATCAATACCCCAGTTTTTTTTCAAAATCTCCCTCTTACCAAGTTCAAAATGTTCGCAAGTATGGTACATTGGATCATGGAAAAGAATGGGATAGGGACATGGACTTGGATAACAGAGGACAGGAGGGACATGGAGAGGTGCACTAAACTGACCCTGCAGGGCAGGCATCAGGGTTTGCAGCAGCACAATACACCACACAGAGCATGCAGGACGGGAGTGCAGCACAACAATCCATAGAAAGCAAGAGGGAGGGGACAGGACCATGCACATGGACAACAGAGAACAGAGGGGCAAGAGGCAATGGTAGCTAGATGACCATAATGGACAGACAGGAGAGAAAGCTGCAGCATAACAGACCATAAAGGGCAGGAGGGACGGATCAGGGGCATTACAATGGAACAGACAAGCCAGGAGGGAGGGAGTAGGGGCCTGCACATGTAAACAGAGGGCTGGGGGCAAGGGGGCAGGGCAGGAGCAGCAAGATAGCCATGGAGGTCAGGCAGGATGGGCACTAGAAGCAAGACACACCATGAAGAGCAACAGTGAGACTGTGATGGCATACACACAGACCATGGAGGGAAGGTGGGAGGGGGTCAGGGGCAGCTAACTGACCACACAGGGAAGGTGGGAGGGGCCATGGCAGCACAGAAGACAATGCATGGCAAGTGGGAGGGTTAGTGGCAGCACAATGGCTATGATGGGCAAGAAGGAGGGTGCAGAGGCATGCACAAAGGACGATGGAGGATAGAAGGGAGGGTCAGGACCTGTGCACAGACAAGAAAGTTCAGGGGAAGGGACCTCACAACAGACCACATGGGGCAGGCAGGAGGAGCAGTTGCAGCACAACAGACCAGGGAGGGCAGAAGGGTGTGGCAGTACAATGGACCATGTAGGACAGGAGGAAGAGGATAGGGGCATGGCATGTGGACAGGCAGGGTGGAGGTGGCAGGGACAGGTTACAGTCATCTGACAATGCTAGGCAGGTGGGAGGGGAGTGGCAGCACAACAGAACACTCAGAGTAGATAGGAGTGGCAGGTCCATGGGACATGGTGGGCAAAAAGGATGGAGCAGGGGCATGCACAAAGACATCGGAGGGCAGGGGGAAGGAGAATAGGGGCAGCAAGCTAAGCACAGAGTTTAAGCAGGTGGTCAATGATGGGGCATAGAATTGGGCAATGGAGGGCAGGAGGAGTGGACTGGTACATCATACTAAATTGAGGGCAGTGGCAGCACATCAGACCATGCATGGCAGGAGGGAGGAGGCTAGTCCATGGATTCACACAACAGAGGATAGGGAGGAGGGGGATGGGGCAGCAAGCTAACTGTTCAGAGAAGGCGGGTATTAGGAACTTTATTGTTTTTAAAACATTGTGTCTGTGCGAACTACTTAAAATATGAACAAGTATGCAGCATAATCTCACTTTTATTCAGGAAGAAGAGGACGTTTGTGACTGTGACTCCAGGCTCACTTGGTAGAAACACCCCCTGACCCTCCACCCCTATCGCAAAATGTAATGCCCGTGAAAAGGGTAGGTAAACACAGTGTTATATAGAACATAGTCCTGAGAGCACGATTGAAAATGAAAACTAGATATAGTGTATGGTATAAACTATGCACCAAAAAGTGTGATATAAGATGAACCAGGCGTGAAATATAATATGCAATACATTGTGTGCAATGACAGATTCATTGGAGAGCGCGAGATAGCACAGGCACTAGCGCGTGCTATGCGATATGCGCCTTGGAGTGTAATATGCACAGGGCAGTGTTGTGTAACCTAACTAGTCTCTAAAGTTGTAATATAAAATATGTGCTGGGGAGTGTAACGTTGCATATGCACTGTGACAAAGATATGGATCCCAGATTGTTGTAATATGTATGGCATAGCACTGTGCGTTATAACATAGGCATCGAGGAAGGCACGTTAGATGGGGCAATATAACCCGTGCGAAGACAAGTGTGGCATGACATATTCACGGGGTGGTGTTACAGTGCACATGGGCTAGAGAGTGTCATAGCATATGCACTAGCTAGTGGAATACAACACAGAGGTGTGTGGCACTCGGCAGGCAATGGTGGGTGTAACAGAGCATTGGGCTCTGTCAGGAGCGCGCTGTGACTCTCAAGTGATGTTCGTCCCCTTTCCAGAGAGTAAAATAAAAAGTATTACACATCCGGCAGTGGATGTGTGTTTTATTAACCGTGAGGGGGGTTTCTTGCATAGTTTTGGTCGAATTCTTGTCGAATCCCCTTTGAATGGCTTGGTGTGCATGTGTATTAAATGTGCCCGTCAATAGCTACCCATGTTTGTATAAATAAACGACAAGGGTGTCTACCGGGATTAGGCACGGTAGGGCATCAGACATGTCAGAGCTTCACTAGTGGTGTAAATACATTCCACGTGGATTCATTGCATGCATAGTCGCCTTTTAATGAATATCACGCAAATCGTCATGGTGATAGGTGCGTACGGTTTGTCCAGCATGTCCTAGGTGTGTCTATAAATATATATTTTTTAAAAATAATAAAAAACAGTGGCCGGCCCTGGGGATTGGGGTCAAAAAAATATAATTAGGAGACAGGCCCTGGGGAATGGGGTCATCAGGGCCAATAAATTAGAATTAGAAGGGGAACCACACAGCCCCCCTTCTTAAAAAATTAAAATGAATAAAAGACTGGCATCGTGCCCCCAACAGGCATCTCCAGTATGCGCCAGGGAGCTGCGCTGCAGACAGGTGTTCTGCGGCCAAGCCCCTTTTTACACCTCTCTGCAACACAGCTCTGTGGCGCTTACTGGAGGTACCTAGTGGTCTAGTTTGACCCTAGGGACCCTTTGGATTCAAGGGGACTTAATCTCTCAACTTAGAACAGCCACAGGGTGCGTTTACACAGTGGTGAAGGACGGGGACGGGGCCTGAGGTGACGTGTGCAAACACGCACTATGGCACGTTTTAAATTGGGGATATAATTTCCCTTCAATACTGAGGGCCCTTGGGGGCTAACTAGCCCACTAAGTGCTTCCAGTAAGCGCCACTGAGCTGCATTGCAGAGAGGTGGTCCAGGCCGTGCCACTTTTTACACCTCTCTGCAACGCAGCTCTGTGGCCCTTACTGGAGGTACCTAGTGGGCTAGTTGGACCCTAGGACCCTCAGGATTCAAATGAACTTAATCTCCCAACTAAAAACGGACACAGGGCGTGTTTACACAGTGGTGAAGGGAGGGGACGGGGCCTGAGTTAACGTGTGCAAAAACGCCCTGTGGCCTGTTTTAAGAGGTAGTTTTAATCCCCATGCCCTATTATATACTAGGGGCTTACAGAGGAGGTCATGCTAATCACAGGGGGACCCCAACACATAATGTTCCCTAGTGTATGTAGGTGTTTTCACTGTATTCTAAGTGTCTTTTAACATAGCACTGGCTCTAGGATTAGTCAGACTCAGTTACCACCAGTATCCGTCTGAAAAAGTTGAGGGTACAGGATGATTTTGCAACAAGGCTTCTTTCTGCTCTTCTTTTTGTTCTTTCTGCACGTTATCCTTCTTCCTGCACTTATCTTCGTATTTGAGGACTTCTGTTGCTTCTTTCTGCACTTCTTTTGTTTCTTTCTGTGCATTTTTTCTTCTTTCTTCACATGTCCTATCTCTGTAGGCATAGTTAGAAATTAGCATTTAAAAAACCTTTGAAATTCACAGAAAAAACCATAGGTTTCAGACACGTTATAGTTAGGAATTAGCATTTAAAAAACCTCAGAAATTCACTGAAAAAACCATAGGTTTCAGGGGTGTTATAGTTAGCTGGACTTTTCACTTGTACAAAACCATTGAAATTCCCCCGTTATAGTTAGTTCAGCTAACTATAACTCGCGCGCCCACAATGCACTGCTGATGACGTCACATATTACATCACTCATGACATGGTCAGTGACATCACTACTGACATCACTGATGACATCTCAAATGACATCACTGATGACATCACTGATGACATCATCCTTGTGATAGAGTGGCAGATCTCCTCTCACCCTAATATAACCTTTGATACACACATTCAAAAATAGAGACTATAATTTTCAAAACAATGGACATACCAATACCAGTTACAACAACCTCTTCAGTAATTCTAAGATCCACATACATATCCACTCATTCACCAACAGTCCTATACAGTCACTCATACATGTACTCACTCATCATATGTACTCATACACCTATACATCCTGTTACACAATGCCACTCATCCATAGAGTTACTCACACACATAGTCACTCATGCTAATAAAGAATCAAACATACATTTACTTGCATATACAGTTATACACACACCACCACACTTACTTCTACGGAAACTTACACATACTTAGTCTTTTAAACAATCACTTATAGAAACACATACTTATTCATACAGGAACTCTTTCAATCTCTCACTCTCACATATACTCACATTTATACACCAATAGTCACATATACTAGTTTAAAACATATGTAGTTACTCATAAAGACACTATTGAGACAGTCATTCACTCACTAACACACCCATACACACACTCATCCACCCATACAGTCCTGCACACATGCTGTGTTCAACACATACAAACAGTGAGTCACTCATTCATGCACCTATGCACTACGTAATACCCCCCACCGAACCATGCAGACACTCAGACTGATACTCAAAAAACCAACTAATAACCTATATAGACACCCATGTAGCTACTCACCAACCCATGCAGCCACTTATACACAAAGTGTGAGACTGATACAGATATTTACATATTTAAACATTACTCACTATGCCATGTATTTACTATGATACACTTAATCAGTCAGTTACACAATCAATTTTTCAAAAACAAATCATCCATTTGGACACTTATATACCCATTTATTCTTCCATCGACCTTGAGATATACATATATAAAACATATTTAATTTTCAGAAAAACACACATTCACTGGATGATGTCATCAGTAATGTCATCAGTGATGTCTTTTGAGATGTCATCAGTGATGTCATGAGTGATGTCACTGACCATGTCATGAGTGATGTAATATGTGACGTCATCAGCAGTGCATTGCGGGCGCGCGAGTTATAGTTAGCTGAACTAACTATAACGGGGGAATTTCAATGGTTTTGTACAAGTGAAAAGTCCAGCTAACTATAACACCCCTGAAACCTATGGATTTTCAGTGAATTTCTGAGGTTTTTTAAATGCTAATTCCTAACTATAACATGCCTGAAACCTATGGTTTTTTCTGTGAATATATATATATATATATATATATATATATATATATATAGATAACCTACTGGCGGTCACCAGTGGGTAGATATAGTTAGGACCTATTTTCCATAGGAAATCCGCAACATTCTATTTGGAATAACGTTGGTGCCGATTGACGAATCTTCGCGAAATTTTCCAAACTTTTGGCCAGCTCCGGTCCGCTCCTATCCTGAAAGTTTCGTGGTGATTCGCTGAGAAAAACAGGGGGTCCCAAAACGCATTTTCCCCATGCATTTTCCCATAGGACCTGTAGATGCTGCTACAGCTCGAACTGCTGAACGGAATTACACCAAATTTGGCAAAGAGGTAGTCCTCAGTTCAGACTCGTGTCTTTTGCTTAAATGGTGTAAATCCGTTCAGTAGTTGCTGAGAAAATCAAAAGTAAAATCATAGATATATCTATGGCCTCGGAGGATTTGCGCACCCTCCTCGCACCCAGCACGCACCCTGCCGAGCACGACCTGTATTCTAATTGGCTGTCAACACTCCAGATCAGGAAGTGTTGGCAGCCATCTTGTGCCTCGGTAGAACCGAGGCACACAAACCTATAAAACAAAAGTGAAAAACGCGACAAGGGGGCAGGGTAGAAACACCCTGACCCCCTAGGCCTGCTCAGGGGGTCCCACAAGGACCCCCAGGGCCCAAAAAAGCATTTAAAAAAAAAAAAAAAAAATCGGCGACATTCGCGCACCCAACGCGAATTTCGGCCGAAAATGAAAAAAAAGAAGCGCAGGGCTCCCGCACTTCTTTTGTAATTGGCCCCCGGGGGGGCCAAATCCCGGGGGCAGAATAAAAAAAACTGTGGGGGGTGCCGATCCCCCCACACTGCCCCAGGGACCGCCACCCCCAGGGCTCAAAGATACTATATGCGTGGGCTCACGGCCCCCCCGCAGCCCCAGGGACCGCCACCCCACGGGGCTTGAAATTATTTGGGATGGGGGCTCTCAGGTCCCCCAAGCCCCGGGGACCGCCACCCCCGGGGCAACTTGTCAGTGTGGGGGGGGCCACGTGGCCCCCCTCCTGGAGCCTTGAATAGGCCCTGGGGACCGCCACCCCCAGGGACGGCTCCTGCAGTGTCCCGGGGTGCCCACCCCCGGGACACTGTAGTTTGCAATGACAGGGCAGGAGCCTCGCGGCTCCCGCCCTGTCACTGCAAACTGCTTTGCTTCATTGAAGCGAGAGCAGGGAAACCTGCTCTCGCTTCAATGAAGCAAATATGATTGCTTTTCTACATTGGGAGCAGCATGTTAGCTGCTCCCCATGTGGAAAAGCAATGCCGGCTCCCGCAGGACGCGGGGAGCTGGCTGAGACCGTGGGGGGAATTGGGGACCCCCATGGCCCCCAACTGAGGCCAGGCCCCGGGGGATGGGGTCCCCGGGGCCATAAGTGGCCTGGGGGCCCTCTCCCTAATTAAAAAAAAAAATAATTAAAACTATGGCCGGCCCCGGGGGATGGGGTCCCCGGGGCAAATTATGGCCTCGGGAGGGGGGACACGCGGCCCCCTTCCCGATTCTTTTTTTTATAAACAAAAATTGGGGGCAGGCCATGGGGGATGGGGTCTCCAGCGTCAAAAAAATTAGAAAAAGAAGGGGGGCTACACAGCCCCCCTTCTAAAAAAAAGAGAAAAAAAAGACCGGGATCGGGCCGGAGGCCACGCCCCATCCTTACATTCCAATTTACTCACCTGTTATCAGGAGAGAACCAGGCTGCATCTTTTAGCTCAGCACTGACCCTGAAAAGTAATTCTAAGCGTACTTACCAGTAACTTGTATTTCCTACCGTAGGAATCCATGGTGTGGTTTTCAGCAGAAAAGTTTCTAAGTGTCCATTTTTGAAACTTACAAATATTCCTCTAAAATCAGCTGAAGTACGAATTACGATTTACTCACCTGTTATCAGGAGAAAACCCAGGGCTGCATCTTTTAGACCAGCACTGACCCTGAAAAGTAATTCTAAGCATACTTAACAGTAACTTGTATTTCATTCCATAGGAATCCATTGTGTGCTTTTAAGTAGAAAAGTTTCTGTCTATTTTCACAAACTAAAAATATTCCTAAAAAATCGTCTGTATGACTTAACACATTCTTTCAACTGTTTACAGGAGATTGGCCAGTGCTGGATCCAGGATCCACCACTGAGTAAGAAAAAGTAACGATAACACTACTTACCTGCTAAGTGAATTTTCTGCCATAGGATAAAATTGCTGATTCTATGTGAAACTTTTTCGAAGTGTCAACTTTTAAAATACAATAATAATCCTAAAAATACCTACTGTAACCAAAACGCTTTTACTCAACTGTTTACAGGAGATGTCCAAGGACTGAATCTAGGATCCAGTCCTGTGGTTAGAAAAGTAATCCATAAAGTAACTAATTGCATTTGACTAGAAATTCACATTGAGCTCAATGTTGCTTTGTGTTTGAAATTGTGTTGCCCATTGCAACAACTGTAACTACTGTACTTAAAACTCTATTGCCTATTTGCAAAGTATTTAAACTAAAGTAATTCATTCTGAGAAAGTATATTTTGTATTGTAATATATAATGTAATTAAAAAAATAAAATATCTAAAAATAAACAGTTTAAACAATGTAGTAAATCATTATAAAAAAAATCAGTATAACAATTAATACATTAAAAATTGTCATTTACAAAATCTTTGAAATTCACTGAAAAACCATAGGTTTCAGGCCTGATATAGTTAGGAATTAGCATTTAAAAAACCTTTGAAATTCACTGAAAAAACCATAGGTTTCAGGCCTGATATAGTTAGGAATTAGCATTTTTTTAAAACCTTAGAAATTCACTGAAAAAACAATAGGTTTTAGGGGTGTTATAGTTAGCTGGACATTTCATTCGAACAAAACCATTGAAATTTCTCCGATATAGTTAATTCTACTAACTACATCTCGCGCGCCCGCAATCCACTGCTGATGATGTCACATCATTCATGACATGGTCAGTGACATCACTGATGACATCTCAAATGACATCACTGATGACCTCATCCACGTGACAATCAGATACACCTCATCATACACTAGTATAACCTTTCATCACTCACTATAAAATAGAGAGTGCCAGATATAAAACCATTGACACACCAATACAAGTTTCTAAACACCCACTCAGTGATTCCTAGATCTATACACACATCTAATCACTTACCTATGGATTCACTCATACATGCTGTCAATGATCAATAGAACACTATCAAATATACTTAGACACCTATATCGACATTACACATATATATATATTCACTGAAAAAACCATAGGTTTCACACACGTTATAGTTAGGAATTATCATTTACAAAACCTTGCAAATTCACTTAAAACACCATAGGTTTCACACATGTTATAGTTAGCTGTACATTTCACTCGTAAAAAACCAATGAAATTCCACGTTATAGTTAGATCAGGTAACTATAACTTGCGCGAACACAATAAACTGCTGATGACGTCACATATTACATCACTCATGACATGGTCAGTGACATCACTCATGACATCAATGATGACATCTGAAATTACACATTGTGGATTGCGGTCGCGCAAGTTATAGTTACCTGATCTAACTATAACGTGGAATTTCATTGGTTTTTTACGAGTGAAATGTACAGCTAACTATAACATGTGTGAAACCTATGGTTTTTTAAGTGAATTTGCAAGGTTTTGTAAATGATAATTCCTAACTATAACGTGTGTGAAACCTATGGTTTTTTCAGTGAATTTGTATGGTTTTTTAAATGCTAAGTTATGTATTTATTTATTTATTTATTTTCTGGTTTTTCACTGTGCGCACACCCTGCGCGCACGGTGCACTTCGCGCACCGTGTGCACTCTGTGGGCGCTAGGTGCACTTCTCGCACCGAGCGCCCACGTTGCGCAGTCCATGCCGTGCGCGCCTCGCCTTTTTTTACACAGTAACATTTGTTTTTTTCTCCCTTGTGGTCCTTTAATTTATTTAATAAATGTGATTGTTACTTCTTTATTTTTATTTTTTATTTTTTTTTGCCGTGCGCGTACGGTAAGCTTACCGTACGCGCACTCCGCGATTTTTTTTAAAAATTATTAAATGTATTTTCCGTACTTTTGGGTCCTTCTTGGACCCCCTGACAAACACTAGGGGGTCTGCAACTCTCTTCGTTGCCCCCTTTTCACGTTCCCCACCTTTGTTTCTCAGTGCGAGAGACAGAAAATGGCGGCCGACACTTCCTGATTTCGACCGATTTGAATGTTTACAGTCATGTAACCACCAATCATAATTGAGCTCGCGCACGGCACCGTACGCGTACGGTAAGCGCACGGTAAGCGCACGGAGCGCGCTTACAGATATATATATTGATTTAAATGCTATTTTCTCAGGACCTACTGAACAGATTTACACCAGACCTACAAAAGGCACATCCTTGACCTGAGGACTACCTCTCTGCCAAATTTCAAGTAATTCTGTTCAGCCGTTCGGGCTGTAGCTCGGACTAAAGGTCCTATGGGAAAATGCATGGGGAAAACGCGTTTTGGGACCCCCCTTTTTTCTCAGCCCCCGCTTGACGAATCCCCCCAAGACTTTCAGGGTAGGAGCGGAGCGTAGCGCCCCACTAGTTTTGAAAATTTCGCGAGGATTCGTCTACCGGCGCCAAAGTTATTCCAAATAGAATGTTGCGGATTTCCTATGGAAACACGGTCCTAACTATAACTATCTACTGGCGACCGCCAGTAGATAATATATATATATATTATCTACTGGAGGTCGCCAGTAGATAGTTATAGTTAGGACCGTGTTTCCATAGGAAATCTCAAAATTCTATTTTGAATAACTTTGGCGCCGGTTGACGAATCTTCGCGAAATTTTCTAAACTAATGGGGCGCTCCACTCAGCTCCTACCCTGAAAGTCTCGGGGTGATTCGTCACGCGGGGGCCGAGAAAAAAGGTGGGTCCCAAAACGCGTTTTCCCCATGCATTTTTCCATAGGACCTTTAGTCGAAGGTACAGCCCGAACGGCTGAACAGAATTACTTGAAATTTGGCAGAGAGGTAGTCCTCAGGTCAGGGAAGTGCCTTTTGCATATATGGAGTCAATCTGTTCAGTAGTTCCTGAGAAAATTGCATTTAAATGCACATACATATCTATAGCCGCGCACCGTGCGCGCACCGTGCGCGCTCGGTGCGCGCACCCTTACGTTCGCGAGCGTTATTCTGATTGGTTGTTACATGTCAGTCAACCTTCGAATCGGTCGAAATCAGGAAGTGTCGGCCGCCATTTTGTTTGTTTTCAGTGCGAGAGTGGAAAAGGAAGGTGGCAAACGTGAAAAGGGGGCAGGGTAGAGAGTTCCTGACCCCCTTGCCTTGGTCAGGGGGTCCCTGAAGGACCCCGAAGGCAGAAAAAACATTTACATTTTTTTTTTTATATCGCGGGGGTGCGCGCACCGTGCGTGCACGGTGAAAAACCATAAAATAAAAATAAAAAATTTTTAAAAGTAGTTTATTGAAAAATATATATATAAAAAAAAGAATAAGACATACATAACTTAGCATTTAAAAAACCATACAAATTCACTGAAAAAACCATAGGCTTCACACACGTTATAGTTAGGAATTAGCATTTAAAAAACCTTGCAAATTCACTTAAAAAACCATAGGTTTCACACTTGTTATAGTTAGGTGGATATTTCACTCGTAAAAAACCAATGAAATTCCCCCGTTATAGTTAGTTGAGATAACTATAACTCGCGCAACCGCCACTCTATCACAAGGATGATGTCATCAGTGATGTCATGAGTGATGCCACTGACCATGTCATGAGTGATGTAATATGTGACATCATGAGCAGAGGATTGCGGGCATGCGAGTTATAGTTATCTCAACTAACTATAACGGGGGAATTTCATTGTTTTTTTACGAGTGAAATATCCACCTAACTATAACATGTGTGAAACCTATGGTTTTTTAAGTGAATATATCTAAACCACTTTTAAAGATCCCGAGAGTGCTCCGTGTGTTTTGAAGTTGTTGTGGAACAAGACGGCGTCAACTACCATGACGGAAGCACCCGCTGACGTGTTCGGCCACCTGGTGAAGTTGGGTTTTGGAATATATATATATATATATATATATATATATATATATTACCTACTGCCGGTCGCCAGTAGGTAGTTATAGTTAGGACCTAGTTATTAGAGGAAAATGGCAACATTCTATTCGCAATAACTTTGGCGCCGATCGACGAATCTTCACAAAATTTTCTAAACTTATTTTTTGTTGAGATCAGCTCCTATGTTGAAACTTTGGGGGTGATTCGTCAAGGGGGGGCTGGGAAAAAAGGGGGGTCCCTAAATGTGTTTTCTCCATGGTAATTTCCATAGGAAACTTTAGACAAGGCTACAGGTCGAACGGGTGAACGGAATTACCCCAAATTTGGCAGAGAGAAGGGTCTTGGTCTAGAAAGCACACTTTTGTTTATTTGGTGTAAATTCGTTCAGTAGTTTTTAAGAAACATCAACATTTACAGATATCGATATTTGGGAATTCTGCCATCTGATTGGCTGAGGCGTTATGAGCACAAGCTTGGTGCTGATTGTCTTTGAGCGGTGTGAGCGGTTGTAACTAGGAAGTGTTGGCCGCCATTTTGTGATTCCGTTGAAGCGAGTAAGGTGAAAAAGGGGGATAGAAGTGTGATATAGGAGGGTAGGAGTACTGTAACCTCTGTGGGGTGTTTAGGGTGTGCTATAGAGGGGGTGCGAAGTGAAGTATTTACCCATACCGGTGTGTAAGTAGTGGGCTACAGAAATTAAGTGAGGTATTGGGTAGAGTCTGATGAGGGTAAGGTTAGCTGGTGCGGAACTCGGGGATTAAAGCCCAAATTGTGTGTCTTATGCTGTGAAGTCATGTGCCGTGGCCACTGCACTACAGTTGTGGAAGTAGTGTCTGGATGTGTTTATAACTACTAGGACAACCTACTGACCCATACTGGTATGAAAGTCCTGGGGTACGGAATATATGTGAGGTATTGTCTAGAGTCTGATGTTGCTCAGCTGAGCTTTTGCCGGACTCGGGGATTAAAGCGTGAGCCCAAACTGTGTGTCATATGCTATGAATTCATGTGCTCTGGCCGCTGTGCCACATCTGTGCAAGTAGTGTCAGCATGTAGTTATAGTTACTTGGATGAACTTTTGTTTAGAACATTGTAGCTTGTGTATGGTGTTTAGGTGGTGTTGTATAGGGAGTGCGAAGGTGAATCAATATGGTATTTCTAGAGCGCAAACTACTCACCCCTATGGGTGAGTAGAGCTGGGGATCAAAGCGAGAGCTGCAAAGTGAGATGGTGTGGCCGCTGCGCCACAGCTGTGTGGAGAATACATTTGGGTGAGGGTGCGGGAGTTGGCATTATCTGGCCCTAAAATAGCAGGCCTAAGTTGTAAGTTATAGGGTGACTCTAAAAAGAGCCCCTGTGTTCATTAGTTGGAGCTACATATAAGTGCTAAGATCTGTGAGGTGTACTCCATCACTTCTGTATATATCTACCATATCAAAACATATGTTGTTGTTGTGTATGGACCCCATTTTGTGGTCTCTGAGGTATGCAGAGACAGCTTTGTTGACTTTTTTCCGAGATTTTTCAATCTGAGGACAAAATTGTTTGGACCATTTCCACTTCTGTCTTTGGCATATATTGGAATATACAAAGACAGTTTGAGGCAAAAGTAACATCAATTGTCCAAAGGTGTCCTTCATAAGCATTTCCAAATCTACCCCAGTCAATGTGCCTAGGTCGTTTCCACCACCTTGCACAATCATGAGGTCAGGGTGTTGGAGATGCAAACAGGTTTTAACCAAAGGCAACAATTGGTGCCACTTCAATCCTCTCTGTTCAAACCATTTAATGTCCACATTTTGTAAACCTAGGTCTAAGTCAATACATCTCTGTTCTGCATACCTCTTGCATCAGAAAACATAGCTATGTCCTACTATCCACACTAGCATTTTGAAGGTATGGCTGGAAGGTATGGAAAGATGTGGGTAGCTCATGCAGTTCCTACGTAGAATAAGAGATATGTTTAAAGATGGGGAACTAGTTTCTTTTCGCATACAAAATGGTACCTGATTGGGAGATGAAAAGCATTGTTTTGTAAAAGTAGGGTGCACATTCGTTTTGTGGAAAAGTATGTTTGTGATTGGTTAAGAAAAAGCAGTTTGCACGTACATATTATAGTACATATTATAGGATAAAATGTGCTCAGCCCAACCACGCCTGCTACATGCAGTTGGATGGCACTGTTCAAACTTAAAACAATCGTGAACTTTTAACCTGCACGTGCCGTTAAATGTTCGAGAAATTGTTGCAAAAAAATATCGTTAGGTTTAAAATAATTGATGAACTTTTAACCTCCACCTGTTGTAGAATGTTCTAGAAAGTGTGTTGATAGAATACGTTGCATTTCTGACTTCGATGTGTACTTGAATATTTTAAAAACTATTTATATGGAAAAGTAGACAGTAATAGAGAGAATTTTTGAAAGCTAAAAGAATCAAGGAACTATTGTAATTTTTCTGGATTACATACTGGCGGTAGACAGTAGGCAGTTAACACTGTTAACGGTCTGAAAGTGCGGTGTTGCTCAGAGTGACATGGTGGTGATATGATATGGTGCTACACTCGGGTATGAAACCGAGAGTCTAATCCGTGAGGTCATTGCTGTAAAGTGATGTGGTCTGGTGTTTGTAGCATACATGTGTTAGTAGGCGTTTATCCCATACAGGGAGTGGGAAGCGAACTACTGACCGTTACTGTGTGTTGATAGAATACCAGATGCGGGAATCGAAGTAGTTACACCTACCGGTGTGAAGACTTGGGGATGAAACTGAGCTGATTGCTGTAAAGTGATGGTCTCTGGGCAGTGTAGGATACTAACCGCTGTAGTATAAGTGTGTAAGTAGTGTTAGTATACGTTTATAGTATATAGGGAGTGGGAAGTGAACTACTCATCCCTACTGGTGTGAAGACTCGGGGATCAAACCGTGAGCCTAAATTGTGAACTCACTGCTGTAAAGTGATGTGCTCTGGGCGCTGTAGCATATTTGTGGAAGAAGTGTTAGTTTACGTTTATACAATATAGGGAGTGGGAAGCGAAACTACTGGTGTCAAGACTCGTGGATGAAACTATCAGCTCATTGCTGTAAAGTCATGTGCTCTGTGTAGTATTCCATTGTAAGTCATAGTAGAATGTTAGTATGTAATTCTACTAGAATCTAAGGGGCATATTATCAAGGAACGGTGTTAAAATTATCACCACTTTAGCGGATATAAACTGCCGCTAAAACAGCGATAATGGGCTTGATAATATGCCGTCGAGAATTCCAATAGAAGCCCATGTTAACACGAGAACATGGGCTTCTATTGGAATTCTCTACGGCATATTATCAAGCCCATTATCGCTGTTTTAGCGGCAGATTCCTGCTTATTGGATTCACTGCTGTCTGCCTCTTCACTACATAAATTTGGCAACGAGTGGGCAAAAAGAAGGCACCACTCAGTAATATTTCAAAATTGCTTGCGTGGTGCTGAAGACCCGTTTAGTTCGTGTAGCTGTTTCTACTCATGCCAGGGTCGTCGGCTCATTGAACTATGTCATCCGACTTCAGGTAGGATTTATATTTTTAGATTTTGTGCTTCCTCTGCTTCTTCACTACATTCTGGTCACTGTACTACACGTGTATAGTAGTGTTAGTATGCGTTTATACTAACAAATGCATCATGGTAGTAGGGAGGGTGACCTTTCAGGCGCAGCTCATACAATGTCCCGGAGTGTGCATTCACTGGACATTTGTGTTTGCTATTAGAGGGTGGTGCATGGCTTCCACCCTGTGATAGCATATAGATGTTCAACTACTTGAAGCGAGAGGAGGAAAACCTTGTATTGCTGTAAAAGAGGGGATGCGGATGGTAAAAATGGAGACAAAAGAACAAGAAAAGGTAGTCTGAATGAAAGGACCATAGTAAGAAAGGAAGGGAGGGGGTGTGGGTGGAAGGGAGAAGGGGAGGGAGAGTCAAAAGAAGAGAGGGAGGAGGAGACAGAGCGTTGGCCTATTGCACCCAGCCCTTAGTGTTTGCCCTCCTTCACCCGTTTGTCTAGGACGCTGGGGTCTGCGAGAAAGAGGGTGGTTCAACAAGTCCTTAAAATTAAATACATGAGGCCAGAGATTATGGGTCATATTATGAAGGAAGGGGAACAATCACTAAGGGAGTTCGTGGCACCGTGTCCCACGCAACATCATATACGCATGAAGTTACCCCAGGTACTACTTTGGTAACCGACGGGTACGCAGTACCAAGCCACGCGTTACATCATGTATGTATGCCTGCTGCTCATTGGGTATTCGACGAGTACACGCTGCCAGGCCCTGTGTTATGTCACAGACGAATAGTATTGCGCCGGGTACACCATTCCCTTTTTTTTTGTCTCAAATGTATATCTAAATAACCTTAAACAGTATATGATAGCACGCGAAAATCTAAATTATTTAAACATTTATATATTTCTAACTGTAATAAACTTATATTACGATAAATATATTTTGTCAAAATCGTATCGGGTGCGGTCTCCTTGCGCGCTCGGGTGCACGATTGCCATGTGACCTTAAAAAAAACATTTGATTGGTTCATAACATTTCCCATTGTAACGGTTGTACGACCCCACCCAATTTACTCTTTCTCTCTACAGCGTTTGATGAGAGACACCTCTTCTGCTTAGAAAGCTTTTTTTAAAAGTGTTTTCCTGTATACACATATCTTATACTACACACAACATGCAACGATCATCTTGATCAATATTCATGCTCTGTACATTAGCCTTCCACGTGTGATTGCCATGCATCTCAAACGTTCCATCAAAAAACAAATATGTGTTACACGATGCCCCTGGTGTGTGTGTCTGCACATTATTGGGCTGCCTTTCGGTCTGGGTATTGCTGGCTCTAAGGACGATCATCAGCCATGGGCAGAATGCACATCCTAGATCACATGCCATCTCATTAACGATAGTTTCGGCCCTCCCGACACATGCTACACTATTCTAAATTGCACACTCTGCGAGGTCAAAACTACAAAACAAAAACAAACATAAGTACACTTCCTGGCCAGGCAGGAACTGAACAACGCCCAAGTCACCGGAATAATTATTCACACCCCTACGCTGGCCCAGCCCACTTTGCGTACATATAAATAGGATAACCACGACGCCACACGTCCCTCTTCTTCCACTCTACCTCAAATGATTTGCCGCTTCCACCTCGCATATCACAATGCGCAATAAAAAAAAAAATGGATCCATGAGGTGTACTCCATCCTGGCAATCAACACGGGCTCTAAATTGTGAGCCCTACTGCCCGTCGTCTACGAAAGGAATCCATGAGGTGTACACTCTCCTGCAATCAACACTCCATCTGAATTATGAGCACTGCTGCCCGTAGTGTTTGTTCACACAACAATGACAGCAGGTAAGCAGAGTGGCCTGGGTGCACAGGGCCTCCAATTGAGCGCGCTGCGGCGAGAGGGGTGGGGTGCTTCAGCCTAGCTGCGCAGGTCCGAACAAACGATATTGCCATGTGTTATGATGTGATCTTTGACCTCATTCAGTCACATTTCTGTCTCATTTTAAAGACCTGCTATACCATAAGGTAGGCCTGAACCTAACCTACCCCCTTTTGTACCGCTTTGTTCGCCATAAGTTGGCAGGGTATGCTCAGACGTTGAGTCCCTTGCCCACTTTGCCACTGGATTCAAGCAAGCCTGGCTGAAGATGGCTGAAATGCCAGAAACCGGTCCTAGGAAGCTTGTTTCTGGTCCAGGGAAGGCATGGCTTGGCAGTTCGGGCTGGACTGTTCCCATGAGGCACAGGGTCAGACTGATTTGCATATGGCTATGTCTGAACTGGGGTGGCAGAGTGGTCTAAAGAACGGTGATGGATTAAACCCAGATCTCTTGACTGGGTCTGAGTGTTTGATTGGTTCTGATGCTCCATTCATCACCACCCCCTTTTGTACCACTTTGAACCTACGGGCAGCACTGCCCTGCAGACACCTGTTGAGGGCGGTTCTGCGGGAGGGGTGGGGTGCATCACCCTGAGTGCGCATGTGCGAAAAAGCGATGTTGCTGTGCGTAATGATGTGATCTCTGACCCCATTCAGTCACATCGGTCTAATTTTAAGGACCTGCTGGACCGTACTGTAGGCCTGAGCCAGCGGGCAGCGCTGCCCTACAGACACATGGCGTTGGCTTTTTAGGACACTGTAGTGAGCTCCTTACGAAGTGTACATGCACACAGGCTCCCGCCACTGCATTACATGCGTACATTATGCTTCTAGCATGCGCTCTGTCTCCTTTGTATGTGAACGTTGGCATAACATATTATTATTTAACCTTGTGTATTCTCATGCACTCTAACTCCTCTTTGAACCACGATTACCACTAACAGTTGGTAGATCGTACTTCAAAAACGAAGGATGCACTCAACTCATATTTTCTATCAAGCTTGACATAAACCTTCATTTACCTCCAGACATTTCCCCCATTAAATTATTTCTCCCTTTTCAGACATTTCATTGATTGCCACAAGAAGGGGGGAGCGGGAGCTGGTCCTGCAATGATGCCCTGGCATTCTGACACCTTCCATCGTGGTATCAAGACACCGTCCCCGACCGGAGACCTGGTCTATCGGACAAACATAACCCGGACTAGGAGCTTGCACCAACATGTTGTGGGACACACTGAAGGTGGCAGGTGAGCAGTGAAGTCTTGGTGTGCAAGACCATTGAGCACAGTGCTTGGGAAGGGGTTGGGGTGCAGCCCCCTGGGTGCACAGGTGCATGAAAGCGATTTTTCCGTAGCTAATAATGTAGGACTATATAATCAAACAACGGCGACAACATTATCACCACTTTGGCGACAGTAAACTGCCGCTAAAGCGAAAATAAAGGATTGATAATATGCCCTTGTAAATTCCCATAGAAGCCCAGGTTCACACCAGAACATTATAAGTGAACCTAGTTTCCATAGGAAATCTCAAAATTCTATTTTGAATAACTTTGGCGCCGGTTGACGAATCCTCGCGAAATTTTCAAAACTAATGGGGCGCTCCGTTCAGCTCCTACCCTGAAAGTCTCGGGGTGATTCGTCAAGCAGGGGCCAAGAAAAAGGGGGGGTCCCAAAACACGTTTTCCCCATGCATTTTTCCATAGGACCTTTAGTCGCAGCTACAGCCCGAACGGCTGAACAGAATTACGTGAAATTTGGCAGAGAGGTAGCCATAAGGTCAAGGAAGTGCCTTTTGCAGGTCTGGTGTAAATCTGTTCAGTATTTCCTGAGAAAATAGCATTTAAAAGCATATCAATATCTATACGCGCGCACCGTGCGCGCACAGTACGCGCACCCTGCCGTGTGCGGGCGCAATTCTGATTGGTTGTTAGATGTCGGTAAACATTCGAATCGATCGAAACCAGGAAGTGTCGGCCGCCATTTTGTCTCTCGCAGTCTGAGGGGGTGAAAAAAAAAGGTGGAGAACTTGAAAAGGGGGCGGAGTGGACAGTTCCTGACCCCCTAGCCTTGGTCAGGGGGTCACAGAAGGACCCCCAAGGGCGAAAAAAACATTTTGTTTTTTTTTAAATCGCGAGGTGCGCGCACTGTACGCGCACGGCGAACCGTGGGTGGCGCGCACCGAGCGCCCACAGCGCGCACGGTGAAAAACCTGAAAAAAAATAATTCATGAATACATAACTTAGCATTTAAAAAACCGTACAAATTCACTGAAAAAACCATAGGTTTCACACATGTTATAGTTACGAATTAGCATTTTAAAAACCTTGCAAATTCACTTAAAAAACCATAGGTTTCACACATGTTATAGTTAGCTGGACATTTCACTCGTAAAAAACCAATGAAATTCCCCCGTTTTAGTTAGTGCAGGCAACTATAACTCACGCGACCGCAATCCTCTGCTGATGACGTCAGATATTACATCACTGATGACATATGTGTCTTTATGAAAAATAAATATTTGTAATATATGTATAGCTAAAGATTAATGGAAGAAGACATGGGTAAATAAGTGTCTAAATACAGTGATGTAATATCTGACGTCATCAGCAGAGGATTGCGGTCGCGTGAGTTATAGTTGCCTGCACTAACTATAACCGGGGAATTTCATTGGTTTTTAACGAGTGAAATGTCCAGCTAACTATAACATGTGTGAAACCTATGGTTTTTTAAGTGAATATATACATGTGTATATATATACATATATATAAATGTCAATTGAAAAACCCACAGGTTTCAGGGACGTTATAGTTAGGCTGACATGTCACTCGTAGAAATCCAGAGAAATTCTGCCATTAGCTCGTGCCCCCGCAATGCACTGCTGATGACGTCGCATATTACATCACTCATGACATGGTCAGTGTCATCGCTCATGATGTCACTCATAACATCTCAAATAATAACACTGATGACATCGCTGATGGCATCATCCTGTGAGTGTGAGATATATATTAAATGGGAAACTCTATATTTATGCAATCGCAGATAAAAAAAAACAATACTGCCATTACAAACACCACTGACCCCAACACCAATGCAGAAAATACCATCATAGATCTGGCCAACATTAATTTAACCACAGCTGAACAGCAATTACTATCATTAGGCCTTTCATATTGCCCGGAATCTAATATTGATTGGGCTGACATTTACTGTTTCATCAGAAAATTAAAATTAGCTAAATATCATCTGTTAAAAGCTACAAGGGATCAAAGTGACTCCAATGAAATTATGAACAGTGATAAAGAGAAAGAAAAAGAACCATGGAACCTAATGGTATCTGACCTAGGAATATTGCAAGACATGCAAGAACTTCAAATGGGACAATCACAAATGGCTAGCAATATGGTTGCACACACAAATCTTGACAATCAGGATCAGAGGATGGATAGACTGGCAGTGAAAGCCGCTAAACCAAGTACCCCATTTAAGATGAAGTCCAAATTTGTACCTCTAATGCTACGAGACTCTCTTGACATTTTCAGTGAACAATTGGTGGCACAGATCAAAAGCCTTAATTATTCGTTAAATAAATCTAAGATGAAATACACCCATCAAGAAAGGAGTTATTTTGCGTTAATGAAAAAGCTGAATGAGAATAAAAAGGTGGTCATTAGGAATGTGGACAAGGGTGGGAATATAGTGTTGTGGCCCTTGGAACAGTATTTAGAAGAAGCTCGTAACCAACTTATGGATGTGGAATGTTATCGGAAGAGTACCATCTTAAAATACAAGCAGATGCAAGAACAATTTTTCTCTTTACTGCTGGTATGGAAAAGTGTGGGCATGATTAATTGGGATGAATACAAGTTTTTAAAAAAACGCCGGTTATGTATTTTGTACCCAAGATACATAAAAACATTACTAGGCCACCAGGTAGACCCATCATTGCTGCTTGCAATGGACCCCTAGAAAATGTGTCTAGGTACATAGATGATTTTTTACAAGATCATGTGAAAGGATTGAAGTCGTATGTGCAAGACACAAGCGACTTTTTGAGAAAAATTAGAGATATTACATGGGATGAGAATTATTTACTTATTGCACTGGATGTATCGTCCCTGTATACTTGTATCAAAAACACAGATGGACTTAGGGCAGTAGAATACTTTTTGTCTAATTGATCTATACAATTTGAACAACACAATAAAATGCTCCATAGCATGTTGACATTCTGCCTAAATAATAATCGTTTTACTTTTAATAATCAAATGTACCATCAAACCCAAGGAGTCACCATGGGGGCCAGCTTTTCCCCCAGCTATGCCTGTTTATTTATGGGCTGGTGGGAGGAGCTTGTCCTCATGAGGCAGCATGAACAAACATTCAAGACGCATATTATAAGTTGGCTGAGATTCATAGACGACTTATTTATCATATGGAAAGGAAGTGAACAGAGTACATTAGAATTCATAGAACTCCTTAATGAAAATAATGTTAATCTTAAATTTACTTATGACATAAGCAGTGCACAAGTTACATTTTTAGATGTGCAAATTAAAATAGTTAACAACAAATTGACCACTACCCTAGTTAGGAAACCGACTGCAGGCAATACGCTACTTCATGCAACCAGTGCACATCCGACACACCTCATTAATAGCATCCCTTATGGGGAAATGCTACGAATACGCCATATATGTAGTGAGGAGAAAGAAGTGGACATAATGCAAGGAGAATGCCGCTATCGGTTCCTAGCACGAGGATATAAGAGCAAGGTCATTGAAGCAGCCATCTTGAAATCTAAACAGAAAGCTAGAACTGACCTATTACAATACAGGAACAAGTCTGATAATAAAAATAATGTAGTGGATCCAATCAGACTAATCCTAGGGTTTTCTAAGCAAGAAAAACAACTTCGCACCATCATTAGACGCAATTGGCCATTAATAAAAGATGACCCTATAATAGGGAAACTTATAACGAATAATCCATCTATAACATTTAGAAAGACTTCTAGTATGGGCAATGCGTTAGTAAAAAGTAGCCCAGAGGACCAGAGTAAAACAACATGGTTAACTGCTAGGAAGGGATTCTTCAAGTGCACCACTTGTAAAGCTTGTCAGCAAGGAATAAATACTAGTTCCTATTGCACTGCATTCAACGATAAAATACATCTAATTAAACAACACTTAACTTGTAAAACTGAATTTACAGTGTATGTATTGGAATGCAGCTGCAATCTCAAATATATAGGGAGCACCAAACTGGCAGTGCACAAAAGAATCTTACAGCATATGAGGGCCATTACCAATAATGATGTCACATACCCTGTTGCGAGACATTTCAAAGAATTTCATGACAATAATTTGAAAGATCTTAGATATTATGCTTTAGATTCAGTTCCACCACATAAAATAGGTGGTGATCGTGAGGGTAAACTAAGACGATTGGAAACTAAATACATTCTAGCATTTGATTCTAAGCACCCTAGAGGACTTAACACAACAGAGGATTTGCACACATATATATGATAGTATCTTTTAACCATCTTAGTATTGAATTATGTATTATTTTATCGAGTTTAAAAAGGTTCACTAAGAAATATACACCAGTAGGAGGTGTTTTCTTTATATATAAAAAAATAGGGAATTCCTTTAACATTAGTAAGGATTCCAGTTATTTTAGAATATGTATAGGAGTAATTTTATGGTGTATATTAGATGTTCATCCAGTGCATCCCCACATTTCTCGAGAATTTCATTTATTTTATATATTTTATAATAAAGATACATGTTGCACTGCTTATCATCATTTAGAAAGGTTAGATCTGTGCTTATTTTAGGAACAAGAAAGGAGATAAAAACAGTACATAACAAGAAATGTCGTTATGAGAGGGGTTTTTTTAGGATTGGAAGGGAAAGGTGTAATTGAGTAGTGATTATGAAATTAGATTTTACAATATTTATATTTTTCTTTATATATATTTATATATTCACAGTTTTATATTGAATGTTTTTAAGAAAATGTTTAAAACGTGTATCATATTTATTGAATGTATTTATATGTAATATTTATTTATTTTAACACACTCACATATACACAATCATGTAGTGATATGGTTTTCTATACGCTAACTGTAGAGAATATGTTAAACCTTATACTACTTATAATAATAATAAAATTCTTGATATTTCCCTTCAAAACCTTTTAAACCCATTGACGTAGTTTTATCCTTATCCTTATCTTTTACAACATTTGCCATAAATATAATATATTTATGGCAGAACAGACACTTCTCCAACTTGACAAATAGGGAATTTTCTCGTAAACTTTGAAGCACTGCTCGAACTTGACCTTGATGTTCTTCTTTCGTGTTAGAGTAGATTAGAATGTCGTCTATGTACACTATGGGACATTGATCTATAAACTCACTTAAGACATCATTTATAAAGTAATTGGAGGTCGCCGGCGCATTACAATGACCATACGGCATTACCAGGTGCTCATAAAGGCCGTATCTTGTCCTAAATGCCATCTTCCACTCATTGCCTTCCCGAAGTCTAATTAGGTGGTAAGCCCCTCGTAAATCTAAACGAGTGTAAATCTTGGCTTCCTTCACCTGGTCATTTAAAACTGAAATGAATGGTAAAGGGTATCGATTCTTGATTGTTACTCTATTGATTGCTCTAAATTCGATTCAGGTTCTGAGATCTCCTCCCTTCTTCGGAACGAAGAAAAGAGGGGATGAGACTGGGGATTGCGACGGTCTAATAAATCCAATCTCCAAGTTTTTAGCTAAATATTCTTTCAGATGGGCATTTTCCTTCTCCGTCAGGGCGTAAATCCGACTGCACAGTAGATAAGCCCCTGTTTCAAATTCAATTTTACAATCATAGGGTCTATGGGGCCGTAACACCTCTGCCTTCACCTCATCAAATACATTGGTGAAATCTCTATATTCTTCTGGTATCGTGACTGTTTGAATCACGCACACTGAATTCTCATTCTCACATAATAGAGTAGCAGCTCTGGGTCCAGGAATATCCAATTTGTTACTGTAGCAATGCGCTGAGCAATAGTCTGAATTCAACTTGATTGTGCGAGCTCCCCAATCGATTAACGGGTTATGCTCGGTGAGCCATGGTAAGCCTAATCAGTTGGAATTGAGGTGCATCAATCAAATGGAATTGCAGAATCTCTTGATGCCCTTCTATATTGGTCATCTGTATTGGCTCAGTGTGACTAGTTATTGGTCCTGAAGTTAAATCCGTTCCGTCAACTGCTCTGACGTTTTCACTTTTTTCTTTCTTGATTGAGTGCCATCCAATTTGCTTTGCGAATCTGTGGTCGCAAAAAT
The DNA here is from genome assembly GCF_964204655.1 of Triturus cristatus. Classification (NCBI taxonomy): domain Eukaryota; kingdom Metazoa; phylum Chordata; class Amphibia; order Caudata; family Salamandridae; genus Triturus; species Triturus cristatus. The sequence continues at coordinate 969,533,117 of NC_140589.1, forward strand.
TGCCCGTTGCTCCCAAATCCACCATGACCATGACTCCGGTCAAAAATTCTCCCTTGAATTTTAACGTCACTGACATAACCAAATGGGGTGAGGAGACCTGCACGGTGTTGGCCAAATGATGATTAATTGGAGTTGTTTCCTTAATCACATCCACCAGTCCAACTCCACCTACCGGTTGTGCAACTAGTTTTCCTTCTCCTTCACAGATATCTTAGGTCTTTTTACACACATTTTAACAAAGTGTCCGCTACCTCCACAGTACATACATAACTTGTGTACTCTTCGCCTTTCCTTTTCCTCCTTAGTTAGCGGACCTCTGATGACACCAATCTGCATCAGTTCAACTCCCGAAGATCCCTCTGTCGTCCGCGAGTTTTCGGATTTGGCACGATCAAAACAGGGGACACTAGACCTGAACTCTCTTCTTCGTTCACCTTTTCGCTCATTTTTTCTGTAATCGATTTCCAACAAAAAATCTACCAAGGCTGAAATTTCAGTAGGACGATTAGGAATTTGGGACAAGGCATCTTTTAACTCTTCATGTAACCCTCGATAGAAAACCGCTGCTCTTTTATTTTCGGGCCAATTCGTCTCTACCACCAGTTTATTAAATTGGGCTAAGTAAGCCACTAATTCTCTGTGTCCTTGTTTTAATTCTAACAGTTTGTTATCTGAGGCTTGAGAAGCTGTTCTTCTATCGAAGAGTCGAAGAAATAAATTTTTTGAAATCTTCAAGAATGTATAAGACTGGATCATCTTGGGTCACGAGCGGCATTGACCACGAAGCGGCATCCCCACTGAGATAGGACAAAATGAATGCTACTCAGTTTTGTGCATCGGGGAAAATCATCGGACGGCACAGAAAATGCAGAGAGCACTGCGTTAAAAAAAATTGCGACTTCTGCGGGTCTCCATTAAATCGCTCTGGGTGTGCGAGAGGAGTTACAGGAGACAAAGAATTAATAACTTGTGTTGGAGTCAAAGATGAAGTACTGGTATTAGTTCGCTGGTTGTCAAAATAGGAAGTTCCTTGGCTAGTTCCTGGGACAGCCTTTTCAGATTTAAATCTCACAATCTCCTGTCTTAAAATTGTATTCTCCTCCCAAACTGCCTCAAGGCCTCTTTGTATATTTCCCAGTATGTCCCCTAAATGTTTTAAATCTAGACCCTGTGCCATTCTGCTCGAGTGCCTTCATAAACGTGGGCACTTCACTCTGTCAGGGCTATACTACACAGGAGCAGAACGACGCTAACTTCCAATGCCCCAATCAAAACGTCCCTGCAAGGCTAGTGTTATCTTTCACAGGTAAGTTCCAATGGGGGAAGGAGAATTGGGACAGAGAAGAGAAAACTCCAAGCTCACTGTCTGTTCTGTTTCGTCTCCTTCTTCTTATGAGCGTTTGACAGCACTGAGAACATTGACATTAATCATAATTAGAAATGAACTAAGATTGTTTTACTTACTTTCTCAATGTTAACTAGATCGCTAGCTTTACCAGTATATGCCTTGGAGCTACTTCTCTTCTTACTTCTTAAAATTGTGTCTTATGTCTTTTAAGAAGGTTCCACTTAGTTCTCTTCTCTCTTTTCTCATTACAGGCGCTCAAGGTGCAACTCCTGTTTCAGCTAGAACAAGGAAACACTTAGGTAAGTATTAATTCTTCCCTACTCGGTTGGCATGCACTAAATAGAATTACACCCCTATACCTTGTACTCACATTTAAGGAACTAAAGTGGTCTGTATAATGGTAACCGTAGAGAGACTTCTCTTCCTTACTCTTGCGCTCATTTTAGTTTTCTGTGCTCAAATGGTAAGAGTTCTTATTTTATGTCTTAAAAGATTTGATGTTCTCTATTTACCCAGCGCCTGAGCGTCTGCGTATGTTTTATCCCTAGTCAACAGTTACAACTATGTGCCAGAGATTTTGCCTATTTCGAGTTCTACAATTACTAGAGTTATACCGTAGGATTGGGTAATTTCTGCTTTAAGAATTTAGAAGCTCAAACTTCTTCCTTCTTAATTGAATATCGGGATGCTTATTTTGAGGGTATTTGGTTTCAGAATATATTATTATTTTCTAATTCAAATTTGCCAACCTGTACTGCGTATTCAGGAACAACTCTGAAGTAATTTTAGTGAGGGGACGAACTTCGAATTTATTCTTCAATAAACAAATATTTCCACTGACCTCGTTTTCAGGAACTTTAAACCGTCGAAACTAAACCGTTTTAAGTTTTACCAACGCCGCTACCCTGACTAACTAGCGCGACGCCCAAACAGCGGATGTATGACGTTACAACGCACTCTTTTACAACGCATGCACTTACAACGCATTTTTTACAACGCATAATCCATTACAACGCATGACATTACAACGCATGACACTACAACGCATTTTTAAAAAATACCTTTACAACGCATTTCCATTACAACGCATACTACCTTTACAACGCATACCATTACAACGCATAATATTAAATTACATTTAAGGTAAGTATTAGATAGTATAGGGGTAAAAGTTACTTTTCTAACTCCAGGGGGTGCAACAGTAGGGTAAGTGTTGGATAGTATAGGGGTAAAAATTACTAGTCTAACTCCAGGGGGTGCAACAGTAGGGTAAGTGTTGGATAGTGTAGGGGTAAAAATTACTATTCTAACTCCAGGGGGTGCAACAGTAGGGTAAGTGTTGGATAGTGTAGGGGTAAAAATTACTATTCTAACTCCAGGGGGTGCAACAGTAGGGTAAGTGTTGGATAGTATAGGGGTAAAAATTACTATTCTAACTCCAGGGGGTGCAACAGTAGGGGAAGTGTTGGATAGTGTAGGGGTAAAAATTACTATTCTAACTCCAGGGGGTGCAACAGTAGGGTAAGTGTTGGATAGTGTAGGGGTAAAAATTACTATTCTAACTCCAGGGGGTGCAACAGTAGGGTAAGTGTTGGATAGTCTAGGGGTAAAAATTACTATTCTAACTCCAGGGGGTGCAACAGTAGGGTAAGTGTTGGATAGTATAGGGGTAAAAATTACTATTCTAACTCCAGGGGGTGCAACAGTAGGGTAAGTGTTGGATAGTATAGGGGTAAAAATTACTATTCTAACTCCAGGGGGTGCAACAGTAGGGTAAGTGTTGGATAGTATAGGGGTAAAAATTACTATTCTAACTCCAGGGGGTGCAACAGTAGGGTAAGTGTTGGATAGTGTAGGGGTAAAAATTACTGTTCTAACTCCAGGGGGTGCAACAGTAGGGTAAGTGTTGGATAGTGTAGTGTAATATTATGCGTTGTAATGGTATGCGTTGTAATGGTAGTATGCGTTGTAATGGAATGTGTTGTAAAGGTAGTTTTTGAAAATGCGTTGTAGTGTCATGCGTTGTAATGTCATGCGTTGTAATGGATTATGCGTTGTAAAAAATGCGTTGTAAAGGTAGTGCGTTGTAAAAGTTGCGTTGTAAAGGTTGTTCCCCCCAAACAGCTCCTCTCCCGTTGAAGTCTTCGGTGAAGTGCGACTTAGAATGTTGGAGCGCACTTCACCAGAGCGGAATTAGCAGTGACAACTAGACCGCTGAACAGCTGTGTGCTGTAGGATGTTGGCAGCCATATTTCAATTCCAACGATGCCAACAACCTCGCCAGCTCAAAGGGAAGTTTGTTAATTGGTAAGTTTTGTGGGGCACAAAGGAGGAAACATTAGCCCCAGTCTGACGAAATGGGGGAAACCGCCCGCGATTCCTGACAATAGGTGAGTAAACGGTAGTGTGATTGATTCTTTGGGTGACTGACTAGGTGTGTGAGTAACTCTATGTGTGAGTGGTAGTGTGTGAGTTTCTGTATGAGTGCATATATCATTGGCTGTATTGATGAGTGACTGCGTGTATGAGTGACTGTATGGGTGAGTGAATATGTGTATAGACCTTTGAATCAGTAAGTGGGTATGTACTAACTGGTATTGGTGTGTCTATGGTTTCAAGAATGGTAGTGTGTATTTTCGAGTGGGTGTATGAAAGTTTATTTTTTAGCGTGTGAGGAGGTGCATCAGATATTAAGTGGAAGATGTCATCAGTGATATCATCATTGATATGAAATACATTCAAATGAATGGTCATGGTTATGCACTCAAATGTCAATATGACGATCAATTCTTACTTTAATAGGTGCAGACTGGTTAATCCTCCTGGGTGTAAAATCAACCAAACAATGGGATATCCCCAACGCGTGGGAAACGTCTCCAATCCACACTCTGATTAAAATTATTTCAATGATTCAAAACGTGGTCCAACGTGATTCAAAGAATTTTCCTTTTCATTTCAAGTGTTTCTATTCAACTTTAAATATCCTCTTTTCATTCTTCATTTTTGTTTATAATTTTGGCAATTCATACATGCTCAATGCATTTCATCAGGGGATGATTCCCATTTGTGGTTCGAAATTGGCTTTCAGCTTAACCCAGCGTGGTAGACCATCACTGCTTCTACCACGTTGGGTTAAGCTGAAAGCCGATTTCGAACCACAAATGGGAATTCACCCCTGATAAAGGGCGCAGCCCGAAATGCATTGGGCATGTATGAATTGCAAATAAATTTTTTTTTTAAAGAATGAAAAGAGGATATTCAAAAGCTTTATTTCAACAGTTAGTCATAAAAGCACAACAATACAACACATAACACACAATAAATAAGACATAGTACAATACAGTTGCAAGATAAAATAATTATTAAATTCCATATACTGTCGGATATCTAAAAATTATTAAAAAGAGATATTACTGTAACAGCTGTTTCCTAGCAGTTCTTATCCTCCAAGCCCAACCCAAAAATTTAGCTAAACAGCAGGCAAAAAAGGGACGAGCGTCAGAGTGCAATATGCGTAAAGCTTCCAAGTGTGATCTTGTACCTAGGCTCCTACATAAAGGCTTCAGCCATCTCGACCTAGGCACAGAATAAGCATGGCACTCGAACAACAGATGAGCTATGGACTCGACCCTTAAATTACAAAAGGGACAGTAAGGGACAGTTTGGTATGGAGGTTTCCAGGTAGACGTAAAAAATCCTAGGGGAAGAACACCCACCCTGAATTTAAAGTATAATGCTCTATCGCCTGGGTTGGAGATTGCATCCAAATAAGGTTCTCTGAAAGGGATCTCCTTAACTAACAAAAACTGGGCGACAGATTTACAATGATTGGGGTTACACAACCTCTCATTATCCACCCAGAGCCAATAGATCTTCTTGAGCATTTGTTTTGAGGGTGCTGTTCTATTGACCCAAGCATCTCCTAAACCCAGGTCATAGAGAAGTCGCTTAACCTCCCTGAGCCAGATTACCTTATACCAGCCGGATGAAGATAAGATTTCGCTGAGGGCATCTGCATAACTACTCAATTCAGGGACATTCCATATCCTGGCCCATAATAAAAGGGGACGTAGCCTAGCTTGCTCACTGATTGAGCGTGTGACTGCATCTAACAGGAGAGGAATTGAAGGGGTACTGTGGGGTAACTTCATAAGGTCTTTATGAAAATTATTTTCAAGGTGTGTCAAAATGTCAACTCTTTGTATACCCCATAATTCCGCACCATACAGAGCTGCACTCACCACCCTTGCCCTATAAATATCAAGAAGTGCCCCAATAGGTTTTAAAGCTGAGGCACGTTGTTCCTTGAGCAGGGCCCCTGTGACCCTCTTGTGGGTCAAAAACACCTTTTGGTGGTGCGCCTTCCAGCTCATATTGGCACACAGACGGATACCTAGATAGTCAAATTCGTTGACTCTATCAAGGGGAACAGAGTCCAGGGAAGGAGGAACAGCCACTTTCCTGGGAGGGTTAAGAACAAGGAATTTGGTCTTGCTTATGTTTATGGACAGGCCCTTGGTATCACAAAAGGCCTTAAAACTAGAAAGCAACTTTTGGATACCTGCTGGTGACTTTGAAATTAGAAGGGTATCGTCCGCGAAAAGGAGCGTAGGTACTTTTCTGCCAGCCAAGGATGGTGCGTCTGACGGCTGTTGGAGCAGATGCTCCACCACTCCGTTAACATAAAGAGAAAACAGAGTGGGGGCAAGCACACATCCCTGGCGGACGCCCCTATCTACGGAGATACGAGGTGTTTTCTCCCCCTGGGTACCCCACCTAATCTGGGCAAAGTTGCTTTCGTGGAACTTTATAAGCAAGGCCAACAAATAGGGAGGTAAACCCAACCTACCTAAGACATTCCACAATTGGACTCGTGGGACCAGGTCGAAGGCAGTTCGCAAGTCTATAAAGACAAATACAAGCTGCCCCCACCCAGCACAACCACTTTCCAATATATCATTAGAAGGCTAAACGTCTGCTCGATGGTACCCATCCCTGATCTAAAACCTGCCTGGAAGTCTGACAGAACCTGGTTTTCTTCAACCCACTGCAGGATCCTACCTAGTACCACTTTGCCCGCAACCTTTTGTGTAGAATCAAGCAAGCTAATAGGACGATAATTAGCTGGGTCGTCCCGACAACCTTTTTTAAAAATAGGGACGACCTCAGCACCCCTCCATGAGTCGGGGAGAGAACCTCCCGACACAACCTCATTCAAAAGTGATGCAATTAACCTACTCCAGGGTAATGGATATTTCTTCAGCAAGTCACCCGGAATTCCGTCCGGTCCGGCAGCCTTGTTAGAAACAATACAACTAATTGCCCTTGCAACTTCCTCGGTGCTGAAGGGGCAGGCATTAATGGAGATCTCAGCTGTTAAACTGGCGAGGAGGCCCATGTTAGGATGGGGTACCCCACTTTGGACAGAGTAGAGTTTAGAGAAGTGGGCAAACCAAAGATCGCCAGGAATATTGCAGGTAAGCAGGGAATCAAAAGGTTTGTCCCTAGCTCTCAGCAGCTCCCAGAACCCCTTGGAGTCTTTCCTGGAGCTTGCCTCCACTAGATCCCACCAAAAACTATAATCATGGGCCTCCTTTGCCTCTGCCACAACTTTTTTATAGAGTTTCCTCGCCCATCTAATGTTGCCTGCATCCTTACTTTTCACTGCAGAAATAAGTTCCCCCTTTGCAACCCGACATTTAGAGGAATACCACTTGTTTCTTGCCCTAGGAGCACTTTTCGCAGAAACATTCACGCTGGGTTGGGGTATAATAAACAAATCACTTAACAGCGCAATGGTTTCTGTGAATAATGATGAAACAGATTGGCTGGTGGTACCCAGGGCTTCAAGGCGCGTGCCCGATGCTGCCATAGTGGTCCCTGCCTGTGCCATCCTTTCCTCATCCGCTGCTACTTTAGCCCACTTTAGGCGCCTGCCACAGCGCGAAGGAGCAAGCTCATGGGATGTTTTCCACTTGTAGGGGATCTCAGCTGCGTTCCCAGCCTGCCAGGGGGAAAACAATGTTAAGGAGAGAGGGTTGTGGTCACTATCGCAAGACGCAATAACCTCCATATCATAATGGAGTGACCACAAATTATAGTTCAACACAACATAATCTATTCTAGAAGTGTGTCCCAACCTGTTATAGGTGTGCGCACCCAAAGGATCCGATTTGGATCGACCATTGGTTGGTCTTAGGTCATATTCCATACAGAGTGCATTGATGTCTACCGCACTCTGGGACCATTTAGGGATCGGGTCTAGGGTCAGGGTGGGAATGCCTCTCCTTATATCCTCATCCCAGGTATCCAAAATATCCTCCCTGGCCAATGGCTCGAAACAGCAATTAAAGTCGCCTGCGAGAAGTATATAAGAATCAGTACAGCAGGCGGATAAATCATTGCTTAATCCTGTGGAGGATAGAGTAGAAGACCCGCCCCTAACCCCCCTTAAGTAGAGGTTAAAGACCTCCAGTTTCCTGCCCCCTGGGCATAGGATGGTTATCCTCTGAAGATCAGGAGAATGCGTAGGCTTTTGGGTTACACTTAAACCTAAAGCAATATTAACCCATATAAGAAGGCCACCCGACGGGCGGCCTTTACGTCCATATTGATGGGAAGCTGGAACAAAGTAGGTCGTAAAACCCACTCAGTGCTTTGGTTCAAGGCACCACGTTTCCTGCAAAAGACAGATGTTATAAGGGTCCATAAAGGCATTCCATTCAGGGATTTCAAAATTACGGGCAAGCCCTGCTACATTCCAACTTATAATCTTTAGCACAGGGACGTCAGGGGTAATCTCCCTTGGAGGGTTATTTACTGTGGCCAGAATGGACGCAGGTCCTACCCCCTCCGCAGTAGATCTATTTAGCCTAGGCAGTGGCTCAAACTGATGGTGATAGGGAGCTATTGCTACATCAGTCAACCTCCTGATTGATGAAACATTTTGGATTGGCGAAACATTCTGAATTGGTGGCAAGGGGATCGTACAAGATGGATTCAATTGATCCCTTACTACTTGGGAGTCGGAAATACATGGCGTATACAAACTCTCCTCTAAAGGTAAAACAGAAAACGTTCCCTCTAGACTTGGGGGACTAACAACCGAAGGAACAGACACTACAAGAAAAAAGTCGTTATGCCCCAAGACCTGTGATAAGGGGACCTGGGGAACCGGTTGGCATACGAGTCAATCTACCTCCTCAAGCCCAGCAAACCGATTCGAGGTGGAGAAACCATACCAATGTATACATGGATCTTGAAATTTTTTGGGATGGCTCCTCCAGTTATGGTGGTGTACTACAGACCAGTCCTCTTCCCGTGTGTATCTAGGACACGGTGGGTAAAAAAAGGGCAATGGCCTTGGTGTAACAAGAGAACCTTCACCGGTAGGCCAGGAGCAGATGTGATGTGCCGTGTGAGGGTCCTCAAAGGTCACCACTATACAGTCCCCGGGACTAGATTTCTTTGAGGGGCCCACCCAGGGGGTTCTGCGTACCATCAAGATTCTACTTCTCTGTCCAATTGGGATTGGTCTATTCACGTTAAGCCAATGGATTGTCTTGTTCTTCAGAGACTCATAGTTCTCATGAAGACCACTTCCTAACTCGGGGACACCCGTCAGCACAACTACATGATCATTGGCCTCTGGGGGGAGATCAATGTAACCCCCTCTAAAGTTGTTCTTAGCGGGAGGGCTCTTAGATGAATGTAACGCCACTTCACTAGGAGGGGGACTACGCGGTGCACCAACATTGGATTTAGCTAATGGTTGAGGGATAGGACGCTTTAGAGCCTTAGGTATGGAGGCAGTGTTACTAGGATCCACACCCACAGTCCCTGATGTAGGGATCAAACGTGCAGTGGCAGGGACAGGAAGGGAGGTTTGCGGAACTTGAGGGGTTAAACCATGAGGAGGTGGCTCAACAGCAGGAAAACCCTGGTTTTCTAGACTTCTCAGGCCGAGAGTGGCCAGAGCAATAATGCTCTTTTCCATCTCGAGCAGATTATTCTCAATGCGTGAGAGTCTAAGATCGAGAGGGGTAAGAAGTTTTTTGAGGGTTTCCCAAACTAGACCTATGAATTCTCCTTCATTACTTTCCCCCTTCTCTACATGTGGGCCCTCAACCTCTAACTCCGTGACCGTAGGGGCAGTCAAGGGAGCAGAGACTGGACCCTCTTTAGCTCCCACATGATGTGGTTGTTCCCTGGGCGCACACCCTTCTATAGAATTTAGAACCGGAGCACTAATCAAATTCGGGTATTGTGCAACCACAATTTTGGCCTTCTTGCGACCGTAAGCAGACCGAGAGGTGCATCTTTTTTTGGGATGATGATTTTTACTAATAGAGCGCCTGGGTGGAAACATAGCAGGGGTAGAATTGTTAGAACTAACATCCTGCTTAAAAGGCGTATTAAAAGAATTCATTGCACTATCCTGAGTCAATGGCTCCAAAGTGGGGGGTAGTGTGGGGAGAACCGGGGAGTGATGAACGTCAACCTGTGTAACTACACAATGGGGGATGGCTGGGCGCACCGGGGTAACCGCAGTGGCTATATGGCCCAGGGAAGATTTTTTTGACAAATCAATTACCTGGGACAGTCTCCTAGCAGATGCCAGTTCCAGGGAAACTCGAGTCTGGAGTTTAGAAATCTCGTAGTCTATAGCTGTGTTAGTACGGGTAATAAAATCGTCCATAGGACCAATGATTGAGGGACCGCTATTTGCGGCCTTGCTCCGTGTTTGCCTTGTAGACATAGCTTGGCAACCTCAACAACGGCAACCCCCTGACTAAACTGTGGGTATAAAATAATAACTAATTAACAAATAAGGAACAACAGAACTGTTAAAATGATATGAAAGAGAGGGTAGCCCCGACCTGACCTCGCTGACCTCGAACGGCCTCAACCGGCCCGCTCTTTGCCCGGTCTTCGCCCCGGGCTGCGTCCCGCGCGCGTCCCACTAACGCGTATGAGCGGGAAGCTTATAACAGATGGGAGGTCTAAAAGGGGGCGGGGCCGGGAAGAGGAGGCAGGTGTGCTGGGTGAAGCGAGTGACAAGCACCCTGGTCCTCGCAGTCCCGGCCGTTAGAACCCCTCTGGCGGCCCCAGCAAGATCAGCACAGCGTCCCAGGCAAACAGGTAGGTCCGGTGGGGAGAGAGAGCAAACTCCAAGGCGTCCCACAGTCAAGGGCAGCGAGTGGCACCCGCGAAGTGGGGGCCGCGAGCAGTAATAAAGGAGATGGAGGCGGGGCCGGGAAGAGGAGGCAGGTGTGCTGGGTGAAGCGAGTGACAAGCACCCTGGTCCTCGCAGTCCCGGCCGTTAGAACCCCTCTGGCGGCCCCAGCAAGATCAGCACAGCGTCCCAGGCAAACAGGTAGGTCCGGTGGGGAGAGAGAGCAAACTCCAAGGCGTCCCACAGTCAAGGGCAGCGAGTGGCTCCCGCGAAGCGGGGGCCGCGAGCAGTAATAAAGGAGATGGAGGCGGGGCCGGGAAGAGGAGGCAGGTGTGCTGGGTGAAGCGAGTGACAAGCACCCTGGTCCTCGCAGTCCCGGCCGTTAGAACCCCTCTGGCGGCCCCAGCAAGATCAGCACAGCGTCCCAGGCAAACAGGTAGGTCCGGTGGGGAGAGAGAGCAAACTCCAAGGCGTCCCACAGTCAAGGGCAGCGAGTGGCACCCGCAAAGCGGGGGCCGCGAGCAGTAATAAAGGAGATGGAGGCGGGGCCGGGAAGAGGAGGCAGGTGTGCTGGGTGAAGCGAGTGACAAGCACCCTGGTCCTCGCAGTCCCGGCCGTTAGAACCCCTCTGGCGGCCCCAGCAAGATCAGCACAGCGTCCCAGGCAAACAGGTAGGTCCGGTGGGGAGAGAGAGCAAACTCCAAGGCGTCCCACAGTCAAGGGCAGCGAGTGGCTCCCGCGAAGCGGGGGCCGCGAGCAGTAATAAAGGAGATGGAGGCGGGGCCGGGAAGAGGAGGCAGGTGTGCTGGGTGAAGCGAGTGACAAGCACCCTGGTCCTCGCAGTCCCGGCCGTTAGAACCCCTCTGGCGGCCCCAGCAAGATCAGCACAGCGTCCCAGGCAAACAGGTAGGTCCGGTGGGGAGAGAGAGCAAACTCCAAGGCGTCCCACAGTCAAGGGCAGCGAGTGGCTCCCGCGAAGCGGGGGCCGCGAGCAGTAATAAAGGAGATGGAGGCGGGGCCGGGAAGAGGAGGCAGGTGTGCTGGGTGAAGCGAGTGACAAGCACCCTGGTCCTCGCAGTCCCGGCCGTTAGAACCCCTCTGGCGGCCCCAGCAAGATCAGCACAGCGTCCCAGGCAAACAGGTAGGTCCGGTGGGGAGAGAGAGCAAACTCCAAGGCGTCCCACAGTCAAGGGCAGCGAGTGGCTCCCGCGAAGCGGGGGGCGCGAGCAGTAATAAAGGAGATGGAGGCGGGGCCGGGAAGAGGAGGCAGGTGTGCTGGGTGAAGCAAGTGACAAGCACCCTGGTCCTCGCAGTCCCGGCCGTTAGAACCCCTCTGGCGGCCCCAGCAAGATCAGCACAGCGTCCCAGGCAAACAGGTAGGTCCGGTGGGGAGAGAGAGCAAACTCCAAGGCGTCCCACAGTCAAGGGCAGCGAGTGGCAGAGGATATTGAAAGTTGATTAGAAACATTTGAAATGAAATAAAAGAAAAATTCTTTGAATCATGTTAACCTATGTTTTGAATCATTTATATAATTTTAATTAGTGTGCGGATTGGAGACGTTCCCCACGCGTTGAGGATATCGCATTGTTTGGTTATGTCATCAGTGATGTCATTTGAGATGCCATCAGTGATGTCATCAGTGATGTCACTGACCATGTCATGAGCGATGTAATATATGATGTCATCAGCAGTGCATTGCGGGGGTGCGAGTCATAGTTAGCTCAGCTAACTATAATGGCCAAATTTCTCTGGTTTTGGACAAGTGAAATGTCAGCCTAAATATAACGTCCCTGAAACCTGCTTTTTTCAGTGAATTTCTAAGTTTTGTTTAATGCTAATTCCTAACCTATAACTTCCCTGAAACCTCTGTTTTTTTCAGTGAATTTCTATGGTTTTTTAAAAATGCTAATACTAACTATTAAATCTCTGAAACCTCTGTTTGTGTCAGTGAATTTTTAAGGTTTTTTAAATGCTAATTCCTAACTATGCCTACATAGGTAGGATATGTGCAGAAAGAGGAAGAAAGGCGCAGAAAGAAGCAAGAGAAGTGCAGAAAGAGGCGAGAGAGGTGCAGAAAGAGGAAGAAAGGTGCAGAAAGAAGCAAGAGAAATGCAGAAAGAGGCAACAGAAGTCCAGAAAGAGGAAGAAAGATGCAGAGAAGTGCAAAAAGAAGAAAGAGATGTGCAGAAAGAACCAACAGAGGTGCAGAAAGAGGTCTAATTTGACTGTACCTTACAACAGACTCATACAAAGTAGCCTAATCACTAATCCTTCTCCCAAGATGTCTTGAACCTCACTTTTCTCTTGAAGGTTCACTATTAATCGACTGCTCAGAATTTTAGGCCCACCAAATATAAAATAGCAATCCTAAGCATATCACTGTTTTAAGTCTGACAGGTTTGTGAAGGTATGCATGCATGTCTCTGCTTTTACCTTGTGACATCTTACATAAAAATAAACATAACAATACTTGAATACCTGTGTTTCAAACAGCAGACTCTGTAAATGTGTGTCCAAAAAGGTGTATGCATTTCTTTTTGCTCATAATATGTGGCACATGGGTATTCAATAGAATATTTGAGAGGCTCTATAACATCTATATGCATTAGACATATCTGCCAGTGCAACCGAATGACAGAGTAGAACTAAGAAGATTTGACCACCTATAGGAGAAGCTACCCACTTTTTAAGATACCATCTTCAGATGCACAACACATGTGAGAATACATGCACAAGTAGACACATGCCTCAGTCACGAGAGCATGCAGACCTTTAAAATTGACAGCTTGAACTTCCCATTTGAAAACAGAAAGAGGCGAAAGAAGTACAGAAAGAAGCAAGAGAATTGCAGAAAAAAATAAGAGAGGTGCAGAAAGAGAAAGAATGTGCAGAAAGAGGCAAGAGAATTGCAGAAAGAGGCAAGAGAAGTGTAGAAAGAGAAGTGCAGAAAGAGGCAAAAAAGGAACAGAAAGAGGCAAGAGAGGTACAGAAAGAGGGAAGAGGGTGCAGAAAGAGGCAGGAGGGGTGCAGAAAGAAGCAAGAGAAGTGCAGAAAGAGGCAAGAGAGTTGCAAAGACAAGAAAAAGAGTTGCAGAAAGAAGCAAGAACAGTGCAGAGAGAACGAACAGAGGTGCAGAAGGAGGTAAGAGGGGTACAGAAAGAGGCAAGAGGGGTGCAGAAGTTTGCAAGAAAGGCGCAAAAAGAATCTGGAGCAGTGAAGAAAGAACCAACCGAGGTGCAGAAGCAGACAAGAGGGGTGCAGAAAGAGGCAAGTGAAGTTCAGAAAGAAGCCACAGAGGTGCAGAACGAGGCAATATAATTGCAGGAAGCGGCCAGAGAGTTGTGGAAACAGGCAAGAGAGGTACAGAAAAAGGGAACAGGGTTACAGAAAGAGGCAGTAGAAGTGCAGAAAGAGGGAAGAGAAATGCACAAAAAAGCAACAGGGGTGCAGACAGAGGTAAGAGGGGTACAGACAGATACAAGAGAAGTGCAGAAAGAAGCAACAGAGGTGCAGAAAGAGGCAAGCGAGTTGCATAAACAGGCAAAAGAGGTGCATAAGGAAGCAAGAGCAGTGCAGAAAGAACCAACAGAGAAGTAGGTGAGAGGGGTGCATACATTTGCAAGAGATGTGCAGAAAGTATAAGAGTAGTGCAGAAAGAACCAACAGCAGTACAGAAGGAGGTGAGAGGTGTACAGAAAAAGGCAAGAAGGGTACATAACAAAGCAAGAAATGTGCAGAAAGAAGCAACAGCAGTGCAGAGAGAACCAACAGAGGTGCAGAAACAGACTAGTGGGGTGTAGAAAGAGGCAGGAGACGTGCAGAAAGAAGCAACAGAGGTGCAGAAGGAGGCAAGAGAAGTGCAGAAAGAGGCAAGACAGTTGCAGAAACAGGCAAAGGAGGTGTAGAAAGAAGCAAGAGCAGTGCACAAAGAACCAACAGTAGTGCAGAAAGAGGGAAGAAGGGTGCAGAAAGAGGCAAGAGGAGTGCATGAAGAAGCAAGAGAGGTGCAGAAAGAAGCAAGAGAAGTACAGAAACAAGCAACAGAGGTGCAGAAAGTGGCAAGAGGGGTTCAGAAAGAGGCAAGAGAAGTGTAGAAAGAAGCAACAGACATGCAGAAAGATGCAAGAGAAGTACAGAAAGCGGCAAGAGGGGTGCAGAAAGAGGCAAGAGAAGTGCCGAAAGAAGCAACAGAGGTGCAGAAAAAGCCAACAGTGGTACAGAAAGAGGCAAGAGAGGTGGAGACATTTTCAAGAGAGTTGCAGAAATTTACAAGAGAGGTACAGAAAGAAGCAAGAGAAGGGCAGGAAGAAGAAACAGAGGTGCAGAAGGTGACCGGAGAGGTGCAGAAAGAGTCAAGAGGTATGCAGAAAGAAGCAACAGAGGTGCAGAAAGAAGCAAGAGGGGTACAGAAAAAAGCAAGAGAGTTGCAGATACAGGCAAAAGAGGTGGAGAAAGAGGCAAGAGAGGTACAGAAAGAGCCAAGAGAGGTGCACAAAGAGGGAAGAAGGGTATAGAAATAGGCAAGAGGGGTGCAGAAGAAGCAAGAGAGGTGCAGAAAGAAGTGTAGAAAGAACCAGCAGTGTGACAGAAGGAGATAAGAGGGGTACAGAAAGAGGCAAGAAGGGTACAGAAAAACGCAAGAGATGTGCAGAAAGAAGCAAGAGAAGTGCAGAAACAAGCAACTGAGGTGCAGAAAGAGGCAGGAGGGGTGCAGAAAGAGGCAAGAGAAGTACAGAAAGAAGCAACAGAGGTGCAGAACAAGGCAAGAGAAGTACAGAAAGAGGCAAGAGAGTTTCAGAAACAGGCAAAAGAGGTGCAGAGAGAGGGAACAGAGGTGCAGAAAAAGGCAAGAAAGGTGCAGAAAGAGGCAAGAGAGGTGCACAAAATGGGATGAAGGGTGTAGAGATTTGCAAGAGAGGTGCAGAAAAAAGCAACAGCCGTGCAGGAAGAAGCAACAGAGGTGCAGAAACAGACTAGAGGGGTGCAGAGAGATGCAAGAGAAGTGCAGAAAGAAGCAACATGGGTGCAGAAGGAGGCAAGAGAAGTACAAAACGAGGCAAGACAGTAGCAGAAACAGGCAAAAGAGGTGCATAAAGAAGCAAGAGCAGTGCAGAAAGAACCAACAGAGGCGCAGAAAGAGGGAAGAAGGGTGCAGAAAGAGGCAAGAGGGGTGCAGGAATAAGCATTAGAGGGGCATAAAGAAGCACGAGAAATACAAAAACAAGCAACAGAGGTGCAGAAAGAGGCAAGAGCAGTACAGAAAGGGGCAAGAGAAGTGCAGAAAGCAACAGACGTGCAGAAAGACACAAGAGAAGTACAGAAAGAGGCAAGAGAGTTGCTGAGACAGGCAAAAGAGGTGCAGAAAGAGTGACCAGGGGTGCAGACAGAGGCAAGAGAATATGCAGAAAGAAGGATGAAGAGTGCACAAAAAGGGAAGAAGGATGCAGAAAGAGGCAAGAGGCGTGTAGAAAGAAGCAAGAGAGGTGTAGAATAAAACAAGTGAAGTGCAGAAACAAGCAACAGAGGTGCAGGAAGAGATAAGAGAGGTACAGAAAGATGCAAGAGAGTTACAGAAACAGGCAAAAGAGGTGCAGAAATAGGCAAGAGGGTGCAGCAAGAGGTAGGAGGGGTGCACAAAGGGGGAAGAAGGGTGCAAAAAGAGGCAAGGGAGTACAGAAAGAAGCAAGAGATGTGCAGAAAGAATCAAACGAAGTGCAGAAACAAGCAACAGAGGTGAAGAAACAGACAAGAGGGGTGCAGAAAGAGGCAATAGAAGTGCAGAAAGAAGCAAGAGAGGTGCAGAAGGAGGCAAGAGAAGTGAAGAAAGTGTCCATTCCTACACAAAAACAATCATGAGCGGTGAGTTCCTATTTCTATGTGTGATGCAGAATGCAGCATGCGTAGAAAGGAGAAAAAACTAGTTGTGCCTCCCTCTGCCCCCTCTGGGGAGGTGTAGCCTTCTGACACATTCTCAGGTTTACAAAAGGTTGTAAATCTGGGAATGCGGCAGAAACCATGGGTGTTACGTGGGAACTCCCACAGCAACACCCAAGGCATGCTCCTTGCACGCAAAGTGCTGCATGGAAAGGGGCCGTAGATACAAGGTCTTGAAAAGCCACGCAGGGTGGCTCTACGTGTCCTTGTAAATATGGGGCAGCAAAATGTGCCACCGGTGCATCACAAAAAGTTACTAACCACCAGCGCAACGGGGTTGTAAATAAGCCCCTTAATATTTTATTTAACAAAGGGGGAGATGTATGGTCTTGCGATATTTATGACGGAAACCTTTTGGCTCCTAACGGACTCCGGAGAGGTGTGACATAGTTGTCAGAGCGTAATGCAATGTAAGCTTGTTTTAGTATCATGTTTGGTTCGCAGTCATGAGCAGCAGAATAAAGACGTGTAATACTATGCTCTGTGTGTGGCGTAGTCATTGGAGGGTGCCCAGGCTGGGAAGACGCTACATCACAGAGACTACAAGTTTGTACATTCATTTGCTAAACCCTTTCAAAACAATGAAGTAAAGTTAAATACAAAATAAAAAATAAAAAATAAATGCAACCAGGTTGTAGAGATAGATTTCACATAACATTGTACGCATGCACAACATTCATAACAATTATACTATCACTACAAGCGCTTCCCTTATCCTCCTACGGGGCCTTGTTAAAATATAGAAATAACATGTCTCTGTATAATGCAATTTTTAGGTTTCACCTATCAAACAGCACAAGCAGCCTGGCTGTGAAACACATATCGTGAACTTACAGTGGGCTTACAGCTCACAGACCATTTCAATAGGTGACAAATTTCCCAGGTCCATGCATAACTGTTTATTGCAGTCCCAATGTTTTTCTTACATCTTTAGGACTTTCTGTCCTGCTTTTAATCTAGGTTAAATGAAACTGCCACTCTGGGCCTGATTACGATCTTGGCGGATGGGATACTCACAAACGATATCCCGTCCGTCGTATTACAAGTTCCATAGAATATAATGGAATTGTAATTTGGTGGACGGTATATTCATCATATTTGTGATGGAGTGACCCTGTCCTCCAAGATCGTAATCAGACCCTCTGACAATAAAAACAAAAAAAACAGACTAGCCTGACTAGTCACATATAAACCTAAAAAAGCTATACATTGCTTACCGCTGGTTGGCCTTATGTTTACTTTCATTTGCTGGTTTCTTATTTATTAGCTTGCCTTTCACTTCTAATGCTTATTCTGTCCCTAGAGCAGGGGTCTTCAAACTGTGGGGCACGACCCCCAGGGGGGCCGTGGAGTGATGCAAAGGGGGTCGCGCCTTCCCAGTCACACTTCTGCCCAGGCCCAAGGGCTTCAGCCCCCCCCCCCACACTTCCCCCGTCCTGTGTCTCAGCCCGGCTGCTGCAGTGAAACTTGAGCTGCTGGGGGCTCAGCTGGGCAGTGTCTGGATTCCTATCTCCGGCAAGACCATTTGCATTTTAACATGCCTTTGTAAACTGGTTACAGAGGCTTAGGTTTTTTTGCTGGTTCCAGTACCCCCTGGGTCCCCACTGTGCCTATTCCTTACATTTGGATTTTACATTCACTGCCGTAGTGTGAGAATGCATTTCATGGAAAGGAATACAAAGTTGGCTTCCTGGGGGCGCTAGGTGATGTTAGTGCAGAGGGTTAATATGCCTGCTGCAAAGAACGTGTACCAAGTAGATTACAGAGTGCGTATGATGTAAACAGATCAGCAGGTTACTGCTTTCAAAAGAGGCATCCTTTTGTTACTTGCAATTTATAACTTAAAGTCCTAATATAGAATAGTGAGCTATTAACTTTCATCCTAGAACAGCATGCACACTACAAAGAATACATTATTAGACCATAGATTCATGTTGCAAAAAGGGTTAATTTGGCTAGAAATCAATTCTTATTATTAAAGGAAACTCCCAACTATGCTGTTTCTTTTTCGACTCTGAGTTTGTGCTTCTCCACACCAAGCACTCCTGAACTATACTGCCTACCAGTATGGATGACATGTGACTCCTATACTTTTAGTCCTTTGGCTTATGTAACATTTCCTATACACTGATTTACACACTTATGATTGATTGTCTCTGTGTAATGTGTGTGTGATGCAAAGTGCTCAGACATCCTACACTGGTATGAGTGGCACTATATAACTAAGTCAATGCATCTGAGAGTGTGGGGTTATGGAGACTTGGTCACTGTTAAAGGGTGCTAGTGAGAGAATCCGTGGTGGGGGTGGTCATTGGGGGGGCGCCAACAAACATTGTCGCACAGGGCGCCACCAGCACTAAAGCCGGCCCTGGGAAGTATGCACAGATAAGCGCTGAAAATACCACTTTAGGTTACTGCTTTTTTATTTACCGACTGGGCCATCAAAATAATCTGCTGGCAACCCTAACCATAGGACTGGAAGTTTGTTGCAGGATCAGCACATTATTTATTTCCTTCACCCTCGATCCCCGATTAATGCCGCAATAGTTTAACTTAGATCTTAAAGTCTACGCCCCGTCAATAACATGCTGAGTTACTTCATGGGTCTGGGAATGCACCCTGCATTCAGACAACTCATTCCTCATTCTCGCCCTTTATTGTCACGCTCACCTTGCACTCACAGCAATCACAATGCACTCACACTGATCACCATGCACTTGCACCATTCACCCGCTCACCTTGCACTCACAGTGATCACTCTGCACTCAAAATGCGCTTGTCCTGCTCACACTATACCTCAACCTGCAGTCACACGAGTACACTACTCATCCTGCACTCATGTGACACTTCACTCACCTGTCCCCCTCACTACTCAATATGCAACTCACTCAAACAAGCCCATCAGTAATCATACATTCATTCATCCCATTCTGAATTTGCATCCGCACCCAAAATGAGAGAGGACAGCAAGGGAGTGAGAGAATTTGATTGAAGAGGTCAGGGATGAGGAGAAATGTGAATTGCCGAAGAGAAGTGTGGACACGCAAGAAGTGAGTGTGATTCAAAGGTGAGGGCTTCTGTTAGAACAAAGGGGAGATGTGAAAGAGGAATGGGGGGACTGGAGAGGTGTAAGATACAAATAGACAAAAATTTGAATGAAGAGACGAGGTGAATGAGAAGTGCTGAGGGGCACGGGAGGTGACAGGGCCAGAGAGGCCATGAGATAAATGTGAGAGACTGTTAGAGATGAGGGCAGTGAAAGGACAGAATGGCAAGAGGTGATTAAAGGTGAAGTGAGAGGTTGAATGGGGAGAGTTCAGAAGTTGTAAAAAGGGGTGAAAGAAAATGACCTGGAAAGTGAGAGAGGGATCCGGGGTTAGGAGAGGAGAGAGGGATGGAAGGGAGGGGGTGAGAGGAAAGCTGCATGGGTAAACGGCTTAACTCTACACAAAACCGCCAGGGTTTTAAGGGACCCCTGCTTCTTCCGGTCAGGGCCAGGTGAGCTTCTAATGTGGCAGCACGTATTGCTGCAGAGTGGAAGGCCCTTCACAAAGGTTGACTTGAAATCTTTCTGATGATAATTGCTGTATTTTGGTTATAAATGGGTACTGATTGGGTGAAATCTTTCCTCAGCGTTACAGTGTGTAACAAATATCAAAATAATGAAGCAATGCTATCCCAAAATACGCGGCATCACATAACCTCATTTACATTTTCATCCCACGCAATTTAGTCAACAGGTTTCGACATTTTTGTCAGGAGGGGGTCCTTACGCCTCAAAATGTTGACAGGGGGGTCTCGGCATCCAAAAGTTTGAAGACCTCTGCCCTAGAGCATAGCCTGTTTACTATACTTTTCATCAGCTCACTGGTAACCTTCTACAGAGAACAATTTAAAAAAAATCTTCTTTCAGCACACATATGCTTTAATGGCATGAAGGAAAGTGAGATCTGCTGCACTCAATCAGCTAGTGTCTAAAGCAAAACATAACACTGCTGATGAAGGCCCATAAATCTGCTCTATAGTTGCAAAAAAATAAAACAAAGGGCTAAATCCTGTGCAAATTAAATTAAGCTGTAGCAACTGTTTCCCTTTACATACTAACACTTCCTTATTCTTTTTAAATTCTGTCCAAATTTTCAATTAAAAAAACATTAAAAAAACATCTAATTTACAAACAAGAAATAGGGAAGCCAACAGCTCGGAACTCTCATTATAAAGGCGAGCTCTATTGCTCTGCGAATGCTTGGTACATAACTGTAATAAAGGCTACATTCGTCTTAGATAAGCAGTGGCTGAACATTGGATTTGCTTGTGTACTGAGTTATGTTGTATCAGAGTTTCTAATACCTACTACTTTCAGAATGAACCTAAACTGCTCAAATTCGACCTCTTTCTAGAGGCAAATGCCTTATGGTGGTAGATTTGAAATCTAGTTGGAGTGAGCAAAATGTGTCACATCGGATACTGCTCAGTAACCTCAAACTACACCCGAATTATAAGATAAAGCCTCACCAACTCCCCTTCAGATGACCAAGAAGAAAAGGGGCTGGGGGCTGTTGGAATAGGCAATATATTCATTAGACATGGTCAAAGCTTCGTGAATGCAGTCTTAGTTCCTGTTAGTAAGCAAAGATCTTAAGGAATATTAGGGTGATTGTTTAATTGTATTTAAATAGAAGCTTCAGTAGCCCTTCAAACATAAAAGCTGTATAAAGTAACAGATGAAAAGGCTACATCAGCTAGGTAGCCGTTAGGGTGGCTTGTTTAAATAATAATGCATGGTGGGCTTTTGGGCTATGGAACACAGATGTAGACTATACTATGCTATATACTACAATCTAGTATATAAATTAAATGCATGGAGAAATGTTCACATCTATGAATATTTAAGATTACTTTTGAGGTGGGGTGTTGCTCATAGTTGGTAATGTAGGGTGTTCCACAGAAGAGGACCAAGTAGTTTGGATGGTCTATATTGGAGTCTGGGTATAGAAAGGTTAGGTAGGTTAGAAGATCATAGGGACTGAGGTCATGTATGCTGTGTGATTAATTAGGAGAGGTGCAAACGAGTGAACATTACGTGCCATACTCTGTTTTTTGGCAGACAGTCATCCTCCTTGGGGTTAGTAAAATGATGGAGGTGATTTTGAGAATTAAAATACACCTAGATGGTAACTTGTCATAAGTAGACAATGACTTCACAGGGAGCCCAGCAGTTTTTTTTTGTTTTTCAGAGTTTTATACAGCACAAACCTGGCCCGAAGGTATTGTTATCAAAGCACTTTACACAAGCACCAATTGCGTTACATGAGGACACATTAATTTTTGTTAGGCACGGGGAGATTAAGTGATTTGCCCACAATCACAAGATGTGGCGTGTCCTTGCCAAGACTCGAACCCGGTTCCCCAGATTTTAGGTCAACCACCCTAGCCTTTAGACTACATCCTCTCCCCAAATGTTGCTAATACATGTTGCCAACATTAAGAAGCTGCAGCTATGTGGTGGTGTGGGTGTTATGAGGGATTTCATCTTCAGAAAGGGGGTTAAATTGTTTCATTATGCAGGAGCCTTGGGAGATGATTAAGCGTCTGTCCACAAAGAGTTCAATGGATGGGACCAATGACAATCTAGGTGCATACCCTTCCTTCCACAAAAGAAAACTGGTACTTCTAAATTGTTTGCTGACAAATGTCTGTTCAAAGAGCATAAATAAATACAACATCTTTTATCTACTGAGAAATACAGAACCAGATGCAGAATTCATCACTAAATCCTGGTTGGAAAACTATCTGCCTTCAGTACTGGATGAAGCCACACCACCGGATATCAATCAATTACACTCAATGAGAAGGAAAGAAAGAAGTTAGACTAGCCATTACATTTAAGGACACCATGACAGTCACCACGATGGAAGAACTGGTGACACAAGGTTGAGAATCTGTTATTGCTAGACACAAACTCAGCCCCACTTTCACCTGCTACCTACCTTTATGGTCCCTTTCTTGGATATACTACTTTCTTGGAGATCTATTAACATAACTGCCCAATATATATATATATATATATATATATATATATATATATATATATATATATATATATATATATATATATATATATATATATATTATATATATATATTATCTACTGGCGGTCGCCAGTAGATAGTTATAGTTAGGACCGTGTTTCCATAGGAAATCCGCAACATTCTATTTGGAATAACTTTGGCGCCGGGTGACAAATCCACGCGAAATTTTCAAAATAGGTGGGACGCTCCGCTCCGCTCCTACCCTGAAAGTCTCGGGGGGATTCGTCAAGCGGGGGCTGAGAAAAAAGGGGGGTCCCAAAACGCGTTTTCCCCATGCAATTTTCCATAGGGACCTTTAGTCCAGGGTACAGCCCGAACGGCTGAACAGAATTACTTGAAATTTGGCAAAGAGGTAGTCCTCAGCTCAGGGATGTGCCTTTTGCATATATGGAGTCAATCTGTTCAGTAGTTCCTGAGAAAATCAAAAGTAAAATCATATATATATCTGGGCGGAGCCTAACCACACATCTCATCCTGAGATCTGATTGGCTGTCAGCACTTCATCCAAGAAGTGTTGGCAGCCATCTTGGGACCAATATACATGATAGCACCTCATTAAAAAGCATTGCAGTTCATAGAAGGTTTTAAGACTTTAGTTACATTATAAATCATTTGTTGATGGTACCATACTCATTTATGGAATTGTGTTGTGTTCTAAGGCGATTTTACCATGTGAAAAAGCCTTCTGCTGTGATATCATGAACCATGTTTTAGAGAAAACTATTTTCTCATGCTTTTCCCACAGAGGTTTGGAAGGTGATCTATAAGCTAAACTGAGAGCATATTTTCTGTAAATTCACATTATCTTTCTCAGTCATGTGAGAATGAAGTCTGACATTCTCATTAAAACATGTACATCCAACAAGGGCAGAGACTGTCAGTTGATTCCTTTGTGTTCTACTGCAGCTTCCCAGAGTGTTCTAAAGAACAACTAGAGCGCTAACAGTCTTACTTATGACAAAAGTATGGCACACCTGAAGCCATCATGATTGGAATAAAGTGGTAACACTTAAAACATTTAATTTACAAAGGAACAAAATGAGGTGGTTCATTTTGCCATATAAATTATGATTAGTGCTGCAGAAAGAAAAACACATTTTGACTTCTGAAATCCTCTTTTATTTCATAAAAATATTCTGACATGCAGACTGAAACATGCACTTTCAATACCAGCAGCAGATTTGCCTGGTGAGCAGTAGCTTTACTACAGTGATCTAATGAGCAACTAGAGTGCTAACATTCAGAATTTATGGAAAATGTGTGACACATCTGAATGCCTTCTTGATGGAATCAAAGTAAAAAACTGAAAGTATTTCCTACTGAGGAGACTGCAGTAAATGAGGAAATTAGGAAACTTCATAACAAATAAATCTCCCAAGATGGCCACCAGAGACAAAAGAGCCCAAATGTAGCCCAAATATCACCCAGATGTAGCCCAAATGTAGCCCAATGACAGAATGTCCCAGAGTGTTCTTAAGATCAACTAGAGCGCTTACTGTCTTACTTATGACAAAAGTATGGCATACCTGAAGCCATCTTGATTGGAATAAACTGGTAACACTTAAAACATTTAATTTAAAAAGGAACACAATGAGGGGGTTCATTTTGCCATAGAAATTATGATTAGTGCTGAAGAAAGAAAAATTAGGGCATATTTTGAGTGACTTCTCAAATCCTCTTCTATTTCATTAAAAAATTCTGATATGCAGACTGAAACATGCACTTCTAATACTAGCAGCAGACTTCCGTGGTGAGCAGTAGCTTTACTACAGTGATCTAATGAGCAACTAGAGTGCTAACATTCAGAATTTATGGCAAATGTGTGACATATCTGAATACCTTCTTGATGGAATCAAAGTAAAAAACTGAAAGCATTTCCTACTGAGGAGACTGCAGTAAATGAGGAAATTAGGAAACTTCATAACAAATAAATCTCCTAAAATGGCCACCAGAGACAAAAGAGCCCAAATGTAGCACAAATGTAGCCCAAATATCACCCAAATGTAGCCCAAATGTAGCCCAATGACAGAAGTGCGCAAAACACTTATTTTTTGTGTATTTGCAGTTTTATATAGTGCAGACTTGTCAGGTATTGGAGTGCTTTACATGAGCATTGGTTACATCACACAAGATCAAATTCATTTTGGTTGTAGACATGGGGAGATTAAGTGATTTGACCAGAATCACAGAATGTTGTGCTGAAGCAGAAACTCCAACCTGGTTCCCCAGTTGCAAAGTCTGCAGCTCTGGAAGTAACACCACACCCTCTCCCCTTGGATGCAACATTTAATCAAGTGGTCAACTGGATAAAAAAACTAAGATTACAAATAATTTAAAAGTTCTTTGTCGCTATTTGAAAACTCAGAAAATATGTCCTCATTTTAGTTTTTTAAAGTACTAACCATAATTTTTATGCAAATAAGACAATCTCATATATGTAATTTCTAAAGGAAAAGCTCTAGGCATTACAGTTTTGATCACATCAAAATGACGTCAGGCGTTCCACACTTTTGTAATAAATATAGAATGTTAGCAATCTAGTTGTTCATTGGGATACTGTTGAGAGGCAGAGGCCAGGGGTACGGACTCTGAAAATTGAAGGCAGGTAGGAGAGTGCAGAGGCAACAATTTGACCACACTAGGCAGGCAGGAAGGGCAGTGGCAGCACAACAGACTATGGAGGGCAGTGGAAAGGGGGGCAGGGGCTACAAACCAACAATACAGGACTGGCAAGAGAGGCTGTGGTGATGTAATAGACCATTGTGGGCAGAAGGAAGAGGCAGTGGTCATACAACCATACATGCCAACAGACCCGTTTCAGCCAGGAAACGTCCAATGTTTTTAAGCTCAAATGGGCTTTACTTGATCTGGTTCCTGTCTACAATCTTCTCTTTTTCAATGTAACTCAAAGGGGAAAATCAATACCCCAGTTTTATTTCAAAAGCTCCCTCTTACCAAGTTCAAAATGTTCGCAAGTATGGTACATTGGATCATGGTAGGCAGGAGGAATTGGGGTAGGGAAATGGACTCGGATAACAGAGGACAGGAGGGACATTGAGAGGTGCACCAAACTGACCCTACAGGGCAGGCATCAGGGTTTGCAGCAGCACAATACACCACACAGGGCATGCGGGACAAGAGTGCAGCACAACAATCCATAGAAAGCAATAGGGAGGGGACAGGACCATGCACATGGACAACAGACAACAGAGGGGAAAGAGGCAATGGTAGCTAGCTGACCATAATGGACAGACAGGAGAGAAAGCTGCAGCATAACAGACCATAAAGGGCAGGAGGGACGGATCAGGGGCATTACAATGGAACCGACAAGCCAGGAAGGAGGGAATAGGGGTCTGCACATGGAAACAGAGGGCTGGGGGCAAGGGGGCAGGGCAGGAGCAGCAAGATGACCATGGAGGTCAGGCAGGATGGGCACTAGAAACAAGACACACCATGGAGAGCAACAGTGAGACTGATGACATACACACAGACCATGGAGGGAAGGTGGGAGGGGGTCAGGAGCAGCTAGCTGACCACACAGGGAAGGTGGGAGGGGCCATGGCAGCACAGAAGACCATGCATGGCAAGCGGGAGGGTTAGTGGCAGCACAATGGCTATGATGGGCAAGAAGGAGGGTGCAGGGGCATGCACAAAGGACCATGGTGGATAGAAGGGAGGGTCAGGACCTGGGCACAGACAAGAGAGTTCAGGGGAAGGGGCCTCACAACAGACCGTGCGGGGCAGGCAGGAGGAGCAGTTGCAGCACAACAGACCAGGGAGGGCAGAAGGGTGTGGCAGTAAAATGGACCATGAAGGACAGGAGGAAGAGGATAGGGGCATGGCATGTGGACAGGCAGGGTGGAGGTGGCAGGGACAGGTTACAGTCATCTGACAATGCTAGGCAGGTGGGAGGGGAGTGGCAGCTCAACAGAACACTCAGAGTAGATAGGAGTGGCAGGTCCATGGAACATGGTGGTCAAAAAGGATGGAGCAGGGGCATGCACAAAGACATCGGAGGGCAGGGGGAAGGAGAAAAGGGTCAGCAAGCTAAGCACAGAGGCCAAGCAGGAGGTCAATGATTGCCCATAACATTGGGCAATGGAGGGCAGGAGGAGTGGACTGGTACATCATGCTAAATGGAGGGCATTGGCAGCACATCAGACCAAGCATGGCAGGAGGGAGGAGGCTAGTCCATGGATTCAGACAACAGAGGATAGGGAGGAGGTGGATGGGGCAGCAAGCTAACTGTTCATAGAAGGTGGGTATTAGGAACTTTATTGTTTTTAAAATGTGTGTCTGTGCGAACTACTTAAAATATGAACAAGTATGCAGCATAATCTCACTTTTATTCAGGAAGAAGAGGACGTTTGGGACTGTGACTCTGGGCTCACTTGGCAGAAACATCCCCTGACCCTCCACCCCCCATCGCAAAATGTAATGCCCGTGAAAAGGGTAGGTAGACGCAGTTTTATATAGAACATAGTCCTGAGAGCACGATTGAAAATGAAAACTAGATATAGTATATGGTATAAACTATGCACCAAAAAGTGTGATATAAGATGAACCGGGGCGTGAAATATAATAAGCAATACATTGTGCGCAATGACAGATTCATTGGAGAGCGCGAGATAGCACAGGCACTAGCGCTTGCTATGTGATATGCGCCTTGGAGTGTAATATGCACAGGGCAGTGTTGTGTAACCTAAGTAGTCTCTAAAGTTGTAATATAAAATATGTGCTGGGTAGTGTAACATTGCATATGCACTGTGACAAAGATATGGATCCCAGATTGTAATAAGTATGGCATAGCGCTGTGCTTTATAACATAGGCATTGAGGAAGGCACGTTAGATGGGGCAATATAACCCGTGCGAAGGCAAGTGTGGCATGACATATTCACGGGGTGGTGTTACAGTGCACATGGGCTAGAGAGTGTCAGAGCATAAGCACTGGATGGTGGAATACAACACAGAGGTGTGTGGCACTCG
Organism: Triturus cristatus; assembly: GCF_964204655.1. NCBI lineage: Eukaryota > Metazoa > Chordata > Amphibia > Caudata > Salamandridae > Triturus > Triturus cristatus. The sequence goes on from NC_140589.1 coordinate 969,560,654, forward strand.
GCAGGCAATGGTGGGTGTAACACAGCATTGGGCTCAGCCAGGAGCATGCTGTGACTCTCAAGTGAGGTTTGTCTCCTTTCCAGAGAGTAAAATAAAAAGTATTACACATCCGGCGGTGGATGTGTGTTTTATTAACCGTGAGGGGGTTTCTTGCATAGTTTGGTCGAATTTTTGTCGAATCCCCTTTGAATGGCTTGGTGTGCATGTGTATTAAATGTGCCCGTCAATAGCTACCCATGTTTGTATAAATAAACGACAAGGGTGTCTACTTGGAGAGTACCCACCAGCATACATTCTACGTGGATTCATTGTATGCATAGTCGCATTTAATGAATATCACGCAAATCGTCATGGTGATAGGTACATTTGGTTTGTCCAGCAACACAGGCCCCCTCCTAAAGAATAAAAAAAAAAAAAGGCCATGACCCAGGGGTTGGGGTCCCCGGGGCCGATTAAGGCCTTGGGAGGGCCAAATTAATTTTTTTCAACAAAAAAAATTAGGGTGCAGGCCCTGGGGGATGGGGTCCCCAGGGCTAATAAATTAGAAAAAGAAAGGGGGGCCACACAGCCCTCCTTCTTAAAAATAAATAAATAAAAGACCGGCATCGCGCCGGAGGCCATGCCCCCTCCTTGCAGCACTCTGCAAACGCGCCCCCTGGCCAGTTGTAAGTTGAGGAATTAATTCTCCTTCAATACTGAGGGTCCCTGAGGGCCAACTAGCCCAACAGGTATCTCCAGTATGTGCCAGGGAGCTGCGTTGCAGACAGGTGTTCTGAGGCCACGCCACTTTTTACACCTCCATGCAATGCAGCTCTGTGGCACTTACTGGAGGCACCTAGTGGGCTAGTTTGACTCAAGGGACCCTTAGGATTCAAGGGGACTTAATCTCTCAACTCAGAACGGCCACAGGGCGCGTTTACACAGTGGTGAAGGGAGGGGACGGGGTCTGAGGTGACGTGTGCAAACACGCCCTGTGGCGCGTTTTTAAGTTGGGGAAATAATTCCCTTTCAATCCTGAGGGACCCTGGGGTCCAACTAGCCCACCAGGAGCTTCCAGTAAGCACCACTGCTCTGCGTTGCAGAGAGGTGGTGCAGGCCGTGCCACTTTTTACACCTCTCTGCAATGCAGCTCTGTGGCGCTTACTGGAGGTACCTAGTGGTCTAGTTGGACCCTAGGGACCCTCAGGATTCAAGGGGACTTAATCTCCCAACTTAAAATGGCTACAGGGTGTGTTTACACAGTGGGGAAGGGAGGGGACGGGGCATGAGGTGACGTGTTCAAACACGCCCTGTGGTGCGTTTTAAGAGGTAGTTTTAATCCCCTGCCCTATTATATACTAGGGGCTTACAGAGGAGGTCATGCTAATCACAGGGGGACCCCAACGCATAGTGTGCCCTAGTGTATGTAGGTGTTTTCACTGTATTCTGAGTGTCTTTTAACATAGCACTGGCTCTAGGACTGCTTAGGCAGACTCAGTTACCACCAGTATCCGTCTGAAAAAGTTGAGGGTACAGGATGATTTTGCAACAAGGCTTCTTTCTGCTCTTCTGTTTGTTCTTTCTGCACGTTATATTTCTTCCTGCACTTTTCTTCGTCTTTGAGGACTTCTGTTGCTTCTTTCTGCATTTCTTTTTTTTCTTTCTGTGCGTTTTTCCTTCTTTCTTCACATGTCCTATCTCTGTAGGCATAGTTAGAAATTAGCATTTAAAAAACCTTTGAAATTCACTGAAAAAACCATAGGTTTCAAGCACGTTATAGCTAGGAATTAGCATTTAAAAAACCTTAGAAATTCACTGAAAAAACCATAGGTTTCAGGGGCGATATAGTTAGCTGGACTTTTCACTCGTACAAAACCATAGAAATTCCCCCGTTATAGTTAGTTCAGCTAACTATAACTCGCGCGCCCGCAATGCACTGCTGATGACGTCACATATTACATCACTCATGACATGGTCAGTGACATCACTCATGACATCACTGATGACATCATCCTTGTGATAGAGTGGCAGACCTCCTCTCCCCCTAATATAACCTTTCATACACACATTCAAAAATAGAAATTAAAATTTTCAAAACAATGGACATACCAATACCAGTTACAACAACCTATTCAGTAATTGTAAGATCCACATACACATCCACTCATTCACCAACAGTCCTATACAGTCACTCATACATGCACTCACTCATCATATGTATTCATACACCTATACATTCTGTTACACAATGCCACTCATCCATAAAGTTACTCACACACGTAGTCACTCATGCTAATAAAGAATCAAACATCCGTTTACCTGCATATTCAGTTATACACACACCACCACACTTACTTCTACAGAAACTTACACATACTTAGTCTTTTAAACAATCACTTATAGAAACACATACTTATTCATACAGGAACTCTTTCAATCTCTCACTCTCACATATACTCACTTATATACACCAATAGTCTCATATACTAGTTTAAAACATATGTAGTTACTCATAGAGACACTATTGAGACAGTCATTCACTCACTAACACACCCATGCACACACTCATCCACCCATACAGTCCTGCACACATGCTGTCTTCAACACATACAAACAGTGAGTCACTCATTCATGCACCTATGCACTACGTAATACCCCCACCGAACCATACAGACATCAGACACTCATACTGATACTCAAAAAATCAACTAATAACCGATATAGACACTCATATAGCTACTCGCCAACCCATCCAGCCACTTATACACAAAGTGAGAGACTGATACAGATATTTACATATTTAAACATTACTCACTAAGATACACTTAATCAGTCAGTAATACAATCAATTTTTCAAAAACAAATCATCCATTTAGACATTTATATACCCATTTATTCTTCCATCGACCTTGAGATATACATATATAAAACATATATAATTTTCAGAAAAACACACATTCACTGGATGATGTCATCAGTGATGTCATTTGAGATGTCATCAGTGATGTCATGAGTGATGTCACTGACCATGTCATGAGTGATGTAATATGTGACGTCATCAGCAGTGCATTGCGGGCGCGCGAGTTATAGTTAGCTGAACTAACTATAACGGGGGAATTTCTATGGTTTTGTACGAGTGAAAAGTCCAGCTAACTATATCGCCCCTGAAGCCTATGTTTTTTTCAGTGAATATATATATAGGTATATACATATATATATGTGCTTGGTGACCTCAACATCTAGTTTGATAAACCAAATATTCCTCACCCAAGGCCACCTTACCAGCACAAACTGCATATAATGTGCAATAGATTGCCCATAGGCCAACCCATATAGCAGGTAAAACATTGGATGCAATTTTCTCCAACTAAATTCACTTCTCATTCACGTTCTCATTGAAGATCCCAAATGAAATATCACATTAATGCCATGACTCTATTGCAAATTACAGACAGTGGAACAAGGTCCCTAAATAAATGAAGAGTGTAAAAAGAACAAATCACAACACTTCAACACAAATGCCTTAACCCCTTCGATGCTCATGACGGAACGGTTCCGTCATGAGCATCGGTTGGGCTGTGCTCATGACGGAACCGTTCCGTCATGAGGACAGCCCCCGGGGGAAGCGCTGGCGCTCCCCCCCTTGTCCCTCGATCTTGGCCCCCTTTACGGGGGTGGCAGCGGAAGAGCTTCCGCTGCCACCCCCGACCCCCCCCGAGCCCCCCCACGCTTTCTGATGACGTCAGCGCGCACAGCGCGCGCCGGCGTCATCAGGAAGCGTTGGACGCGCTGGAATCCATTTCTTCCAGCGCGTCCGAGGGGAGCAGAGGTAGGTGTTTGGCGTCTGGTGGGGGCCGCGGCGGTGAAATCTCTAGTATTGAGGCATCGGGGGAGAGGAAAGAGTATTTCCTCTCCCCCGATCTCTCAATACAGGGCATTCCTGCTCCACGATCGCGCACAGCGTCGCGATCGTGGAGTAGGGATGCCCCACTAGACACCAGGGATTTTGGATTTGGAGTTTGGGAAGCGACCCCTTAGGCAAGGGTCGCTTCCTTGGGGACGAAAATTTGGCAAAGTCTTTTCTGCCCCCCCTGGGGGCAGATCGGCCCGCTTTCTGCGCGTTTCTGCCCCCGGGGGGGGCAGAAAAGCCCACTAGTCACCAGGGATGCTGTTCCTACTATGTAGGAAGCGACCCCTTGGGCAAGGGTCGCTTCCTTGGGGGCAAATTTTGTTGAAGTCTTTTCTGCCCCCCCTGGGGGCAGATCGGTCCGCTTTCTGCGCGTTTCTGCCCCCGGGGGGGGCAGAAAAGCCCACTAGACACCAGGGATATTGGTTATGCTATGTAGGAAGCGACCCCTTAGGCAAGGGTCGCTTCCTTTGGGGGCCAAATAATTTGAAGACTTTTCTGCCCCCCCTGGGGGCAGATCGGTCTTCTTTCTGTCCGTTTCTCCCCCTAGGGGGGGCAGAAAAGCCCACTAGACACCAGGGATGTCTATTTCGTTATGTAGGAAGCGACCCCTTGGGCAAGGGTCGCTTCCTAGGGTGGTAAAGTGATTAGGAGACTTTTCTGCCCCCCCTGGGGGCAGATCGGTCGTCTTTCTGCCCGTTTCTGCCCCCAGGGGGGGCAGAAAAGCCCACTAGACACCAGGGATGTCTTTTTCTTTATGTAGGAAGCGACCCCTTGGGCAAGGGTCGCTTCCTTTGCGGCCTAATTTTTTAGAATACTTTTCTGCCCCCCCCTGGGGGCAGATTGGTCGTCTTTCTGTCCGTTTCTGCTCTTTGGGGGGGGGCAGAAAAGCCCACTAGACACCAGGGATATAAATATTATTGTAGGAAGCGACCCCTTGGGCAAGGGTCGCTTCCTTGGGCCCCTAAATGTTTTGAAGACTTTTCTGCCCCCTCTGTGGGCAGATCGGTTTTATTTTTTTGCCGTTTCTGCTCCCATTGGAGGCAGAAAAGCCCACTAGACACCAGGGAATTAGTTCAATTAGAAATAGAAGTGACCCCTCGCTTCCAGGGTGCAATTTGTTATATGTATTTGGGTCACCTGCCCCGGGACTGAATAGCCTTTTTTTTCCTGCTGTTTTCTGCCTGACCTGGCACACAAACCGATTGACCATTTGGGTAGTGACATGGCATGTTATAATGTTTATTGTTATATGTTTTGTGATTTCCAATTGTAATGTTTTTTTTGTTTACTTTTTTGTTCTAGGTGAAGGCTTTTCTTCTGTTCACGGTGACATTTTGGTTCTGGTGGTTTTGCTGTTTGTGTAGTTTGGTAAGAGACTGTTTTTTTGTACAATGCAAATGTGTTTGATTTCTCTGCCTGTTTTTTTTTGCAAATGGTGTAATAATAGCAGTATGTTTGGTTTTTGAGTTTCAAAAACTTTTTGCATTGGTGCATGATGTGTATTTTGTTGTCTTGTGAGTAATTTGTTTTTTTTTCTTCTTTCTAGTTTGATATCGTTGGTCTTTGCTGTGTCACTGCAGAGTTTGTTTCTGGTGAGTGTAGCTGTCTCTTTTGATTTTGGATTGTATAGTTTTTGAGTACATTGATCTTATTGATATAAGGTACACATTTCTTTACTTACTTGGTTTGCACATTGTTGGTTGTTGTTGACTTGTTTGTGCAGTCTTCCATCTTAGTAGGTATAATGGCTAGCCGCAGGATGACTGCTCAGCAGGTTGTTGGTTTGCTGTTTGAGTCTTCCTCTGATATTGGGTCAGAGACTGACTCTGCTTCTGAGGGAGAGGGGGCAGGGGACGATTCTGGCAGTGAGTTTTCTCTCCGTATGGGGTCATCGGATGATGAAGATACTCTTAGCGCGGATGAAGTGCCTGTGTTAGAGGAGGAGACTGATGTGCCGATAGTGCGGCAAGAGGCATCTGGGCTGCAGGCTGGGACTGCAAGGCTTCCCGTTGGTGTAGTGCGGCAAGAGACATCTGGGCTGCAGGCTGGGACTGCAAGGCTTCCCGTTGGTGTAGTGCGGCAAGAGGCATCTGGGCTGCAGGCTGGGGCTGCAAGCCTTTCCGTTGGTGTAGTGCGGCAAGAGACATCTGGGCTGCAGGCTGGGGCTGCAAGTCTTCCCGTTGAAAGTGATGACCTCTGGGTTGCCCCTGGCATGGTGCAGCCGGAATTTCCTGAGTTTACTGGTGTTCCAGGGTCTAGAGTGAATACCGAGAACTTTTTGCCTGTAAATTTTTTTCAGTTGTTTATGGACGATGTGTTTTTGGCAGAGATTGTTGAGCAGACTAATTTGTATGCCGAACAGTTTTTGAGGGACAACAGTGCCAGTCTTAAGCCACACTCTAGAGCTACCCGGTGGACTCCCACAAATGTTGAAGAGATGAAGAAGTTCTTGGGTTTAACTTTTTTGATGGGCTTGCTAAGGAAGCCATCATTGGCTTCATATTGGTCTAGCAGTCCCTTGATGGCAACGTCTATTTTTCCGGCAGTCATGAGTCGTGACAGGTATTTGCTTCTGCTTCGGATGATGCACTTTGTAGATAATGGTTTAGCGTTGCCACGAGATCACCCTGATTGTGACCGTCTTTTTAAGATTAGGCCTGTCCTTGATCACTTTGTTGATCGATTTTCTGAGATTTATGCCCCTGGTAGAGAAATTGCAGTGGATGAGTCTTTGGTGTTGTTCAAGGGCCGCTTGGTTTTTAGGCAATACATTCCTAGTAAGAGGGCACGCTATGGAATAAAGCTGTATATGCTGTGTGACAGTAGGACTGGATATGTCTCTAATTTCAGGGTGTACACCGGTAAGGAATCTAGGTTTAACCTCCCTGGTTGTCCGTGCACTTTTGGAGTGACTGAGAAAATTGTTTGGGAACTTGGAAGAGGATTTTTTAACAAAGGCCACCATTTATATGTAGATAACTTCTACACTGGTGTACGGTTGTTCAGGGAATTGGCCAAAGTGGACACTTTTGCTTGTGGCACAGTTCGCTGTAACCGTAAAGGTTTTCCGAAAGAACTTGTTTGTCAAAAGCTTGTGCGGGGACAGTGCAGTGCGTTGCGTTGCCAGGAGCTTCTTGCTGTGAAGTTTACAGACAGGAGAGATGTCTACATGCTGACTTCCATCCATGATGAAAGCACTGCACCTGTGACTGTTTGGGGTCAGGTCGCTGAAGCGCGCAAACCTGTATGTGTTTTAGACTATAATAGGTACATGGGTGGTGTTGACAGAGTAGATCAGAGGTTGGAACCTTACACTGCTCTTCGTAAGGCTTACATTTGGTACAAGAAGTTGGCTATCCATCTTTTCCACTTGGCAATGTTTAATGCTTTTGTTGTGTTCCAGGATTCTTGCCCTGAGTCAAAGATGACTTTTGTTAAGTTTCAGGAGTCTGTAATAGGCAGCCTTGTTGTAGTGGAACAGGCAAGTGTTCCTAGAGTTGGACTGGTGGAGGATGTTGCTAGATTGAAAGAACGCCACTTTCCAGAACACATTCCTCCCACACCCGCAAAAGATTTTCCCAGTAGGAGATGTAGAGTCTGTTGGCGAAGAGGTTTGCGGAAGGAGAGTCGTATGTACTGCCCCGATTGTCCCTCTCATCCTGCACTGTGTCTCTCTGCTTGTTTTAGAGCGTACCACACGCGAAAAAATTTTTGGGAGGATTCTTGAGTGGTAAAGTGAACTGGCTGGTCTGTATTCTTTGGATAATTTGATTCTGTTTCAATGTTGGTGTTAGTGCAATGTATTTAGTTGCTGATTTTCTGTTAGAAGATTTGTATCTATTTGCAATTTGTTTGTGTTTTTATTTTTTTCTAAAAAAATCCAAAATGTGATGGCGGTGTGTGTAGGCTTGCGCTTGGCTGTTGGTGTGTGTGGACTGGCACTTGGTTGGTGGTGTGCGTGGAATGGTGCTTGGCTGACGGTGTGCGTGGACTGGCGGTGTGCATGGACTGGCGGTGTGCGTGGACTGGTGCGTGGCTGGTGGTGTGCGTGGAATGGTGCTTGGCTGGCGGTGTGCGTGGCTGGTGGTGTGCGTGGAATGGTGCTTGGCTGGCGGTGTGCGTGGAATGGTGCTTGGCTGGTGGTGTGCGTGGAATGGTGCTTGGCTGGCGCTGTGCGTGGACTGGTACTTGGCTGGCAGTGTGTGTGGACTGGTGGTGTGTGCGGACTGGTGTTTGGCTGGTGGTGTCCGTGGACTGGAGCTTGGCTGGTGGTGTCCGTGGACTGGAGCTTGTCTGGTGGTGTGTGTGGACTGGAGCTTGGCTGGCGGTGTGCGTGGAATGGTGCTTGTCTGGTGGTGTCCGTGGACTGGAGCTTGGCTGGCGGTGTAGGTGGATTGGCGATTGGCTGCCGGTGTGCCTGGACTGGCGATTGGATGGCGGTGTGCCTGGACTGGCGCTTGGCTAGCGGTGTGCGTGGACTGGCGTTTGGCTAGCGGTGTGTGTCGACCGGTGCTTGGCTGGCTGTGTGCGAGTAGTGACTTTCTGCTGGTCACTACACACACTGCTAGCTGAGTGCCACTCCACGCAATCCTTCTGCCTGTGTAGTTGCTGTGTCTGGATTGTGGGCGTGTGAAAGTGATGGGCCCTTGAATGGCGCTGTGTGCCGGTGTGAGTTTTGTTATGTGATGGGCCCGCGGCTGGCGGTGTGAATGGTTTTGTATGTCTCACACGTATGAAAGGTGTATGAATGGCCTGTAAAGAGGTTGGTGCCTTGTCGTGGCTTTACAGCTCACGAGCTGTGAGTCAATGGTTCAGTTTCTTGCCCTTTCAATTATTACCAGTGCATTTCATTTTTTGTGAAATCACTTGGTAATACAATTTTATCTACTGAACCATCACTCACCCTCGTGCCAAATCCAACCAGTATGTGCGTGTGCTTGCGGGTTAGATGACTGTGCAGTAATATTTGTTTTTTTGAAGCAGGGTGTACCTTGTCCCTTTTTGGTGATTTTTGTACTGTGTTGCTTTTGTACCTGGTGGTGCGAATGGTCTTGTTTGTATCACGTATGAAAGGTGTGTGAATGGCCTGTAAAGCGGTTGGTGCCTTGACGTGGCTTTACAGCTCACGAGCTGCAAGTCATTGGTTTGGTTTTTTGTGAATTTAATTATTGACAGTGCATTTCATATTTGTGAAATCTCTTGTTAATAAAATTTAATACACTGAACCATGACTTGCCCTCGTGCCAAATCCAACCAGTATGTGTGTGTGTTTGAGGAATAGATGGTTGTGCAGGAATCTTTTTTTTTTGTTTCTCTGCCAAGGTACACTTTCCATGTAAGAATAACCCACCAACTGTAGATATTGTCGAAAACCTTTGGGAGTTTATGGTGATGTCTCTCTAGTGATTTGAAAAATATTTTTTATCCCCATTGTCCTGTAAACCTCAAATTGTCTGCCACATTTTCTTTGCAGTATTATTCCTAAATTCTCACGCTGTAGTAACAATAGGTAATCTGGTTATGCAAGGGGGGTTACTTTTGTTTTTTGCCCAGGGATCGGCGGGCATCTAGGGAAACCTTTCCAACCCACGCATTTCTGAAAAGTAGACACTCGGCGGCTTCCAGGGAGGTATGGCTTGCGTGGATCCCCCAACGTTTCCTTACCTAGAATCCCCTGCAAACCTCAATTTTTGCCCAAATAATCACTTTTTTCACACATTTTGGGGTGGGAAAGTAGTGGCATCACCGGGCTCACACAAATTTACCACCACCCAGCGTTCCCCCAGGTCTCCCGGTAAAAATGGTGCCTCACTTGTGTGGGAGGCCCAAGTACCCGCGGCAGGCAAGGGCCCCAAAGGTAGTGAGGACACCTCTAGATGGCCTATCGCCAAACCACCTGGTTTTGCAAGGGGGGTCACTTTGGTTTTTGGCCCGGTGCGCGGCGGCCATCTAGGGAAACCTACCAAACCCAGGCATTTTTGAAAACTAGACACCCGGCGGCTTCCAGGGAGGTATGGCTTGCGTGGATCCCCCAACGTTTCCTTACCCAGAATCCCCTGCAAACCTCAATTTTTGCTCAAAAAATCACTTTTTTCACACATTTTGGGGTGGGAAAGTAGTGGCATCACCGGGCTCACACAAATTTACCACCACCCAGCGTTCCCCCAGGTCTCCCGGTAAAAATGGTGCCTCACTTGTGTGGGAGGCCCAAGTACCCGCGGCAGGCAAGGGCCCCAAAGGTAGTGAGGCCACCTCAAGATGGCCTATCGCCAAACCACCTGGTTTTGCAAGGGGGGTCACTTTGGTTTTTGGCCCGGTGCGCGGCGGCCATCTAGGGAAACCTACCAAACCCAGGCATTTTTGAAAACTAGACACCCGGCGGCTTCCAGGGAGGTATGGCTTGCGTGGATCCCCCAACGTTTCCTTACCCAGAATCCCCTGCAAACCTCAATTTTTGCTCAAAAAATCACTTTTTTCACACATTTTGGGGTGGGAAAGTAGTGGCATCACCGGGCTCACACAAATTTACCACCACCCAGCGTTCCCCCAGGTCTCCCGGTAAAAATGGTGCCTCACTTGTGTGGGAGGCCCAAGTACCCGCGGCAGGCAAGGGCCCCAAAGGTAGTGAGGCCACCTCAAGATGGCCTATCGCCAAACCACCTGGTTTTGCAAGGGGGGTCACTTTGGTTTTTGGCCCGGTGCGCGGCGGCCATCTAGGGAAACCTACCAAACCCAGGCATTTTTGAAAACTAGACACCCGGCGGCTTCCAGGGAGGTATGGCTTGCGTGGATCCCCCAACGTTTCCTTACCCAGAATCCCCTGCAAACCTCAATTTTTGCTCAAAAAATCACTTTTTTCACACATTTTGGGGTGGGAAAGTAGTGGCATCACCGGGCTCACACAAATTTACCACCACCCAGCGTTCCCCCAGGTCTCCCGGTAAAAATGGTGCCTCACTTGTGTGGGAGGCCCAAGTACCCGCGGCAGGCAAGGGCCCCAAAGGTAGTGAGGACACCTCTAGATGGCCTATCGCCAAACCACCTGGTTTTGCAAGGGGGGTCACTTTGGTTTTTGGCCCGGTGCGCGGCGGCCATCTAGGGAAACCTACCAAACCCAGGCATTTTTGAAAACTAGACACCCGGCGGCTTCCAGGGAGGTATGGCTTGCGTGGATCCCCCAACGTTTCCTTACCCAGAATCCCCTGCAAACCTCAATTTTTGCTCAAAAAATCACTTTTTTCACACATTTTGGGGTGGGAAAGTAGTGGCATCACCGGGCTCACACAAATTTACCACCACCCAGCGTTCCCCCAGGTCTCCCGGTAAAAATGGTGCCTCACTTGTGTGGGAGGCCCAAGTACCCGCGGCAGGCAAGGGCCCCAAAGGTAGTGAGGCCACCTCAAGATGGCCTATCGCCAAACCACCTGGTTTTGCAAGGGGGGTCACTTTGGTTTTTGGCCCGGTGCCCGGCGGCCATCTAGGGAAACCTACCAAACCCAGGCATTTTTGAAAACTAGACACCCGGCGGCTTCCAGGGAGGTATGGCTTGCGTGGATCCCCCAACGTTTCCTTACCCAGAATCCCCTGCAAACCTCAATTTTTGCTCAAAAAATCACTTTTTTCACACATTTTGGGGTGGGAAAGTAGTGGCATCACCGGGCTCACACAAATTTACCACCACCCAGCGTTCCCCCAGGTCTCCCGGTAAAAATGGTGCCTCACTTGTGTGGGAGGCCCAAGTACCCGCGGCAGGCAAGGGCCCCAAAGGTAGTGAGGCCACCTCAAGATGGCCTATCGCCAAACCACCTGGTTTTGCAAGGGGGGTCACTTTGGTTTTTGGCCCGGTGCGCGGCGGCCATCTAGGGAAACCTACCAAACCCAGGCATTTTTGAAAACTAGACACCCGGCGGCTTCCAGGGAGGTATGGCTTGCGTGGATCCCCCAACGTTTCCTTACCCAGAATCCCCTGCAAACCTCAATTTTTGCTCAAAAAATCACTTTTTTCACACATTTTGGGGTGGGAAAGTAGTGGCATCACCGGGCTCACACAAATTTACCACCACCCAGCGTTCCCCCAGGTCTCCCGGTAAAAATGGTGCCTCACTTGTGTGGGAGGCCCAAGTACCCGCGGCAGGCAAGGGCCCCAAACGTAGTGAGGCAACATCAACATTGCCTATCCCAAAGGTCGCCTCACTACGTTTGTTGTCCTGGCCTGCCGCGGGTACTTGGGCCTCCCACACAAGTGAGGCACCATTTTTACCGGGAGACCTGGGGGAACGCTGGGTGGTGGTAAATTTGTGTGAGCCCGGTGATGCCACTACTTTCCCACCCCAAAATGTGTGAAAAAAGTGATTTTTTGAGCAAAAATTGAGGTTTGCAGGGGATTCTGGGTAAGGAAACGTTGGGGGATCCACGCAAGCCATACCTCCCTGGAAGCCGCCGGGTGTCTAGTTTTCAAAAATGCCTGGGTTTGGTAGGTTTCCCTAGATGGCCGCCGCGCACCGGGCCAAAAACCAAAGTGACCCCCCTTGCAAAACCAGGTGGTTTGGCGATAGGCCATCTTGAGGTGGCCTCACTACCTTTGGGGCCCTTGCCTGCCGCGGGTACTTGGGCCTCCCACACAAGTGAGGCACCATTTTTACTGGGAGACCTGGGGGAACGCTGGGTGGTGGTAAATTTGTGTGAGCCCGGTGATGCCACTACTTTCCCACCCCAAAATGTGTGAAAAAAGTGATTTTTTGAGCAAAAATTGAGGTTTGCAGGGGATTCTGGGTAAGGAAACGTTGGGGGATCCACGCAAGCCATACCTCCCTGGAAGCCGCCGGGTGTCTAGTTTTCAAAAATGCCTGGGTTTGGTAGGTTTCCCTAGATGGCCGCCGCGCACCGGGCCAAAAACCAAAGTGACCCCCCTTGCAAAACCAGGTGGTTTGGCGATAGGCCATCTTGAGGTGGCCTCACTACCTTTGGGGCCCTTGCCTGCCGCGGGTACTTGGGCCTCCCACACAAGTGAGGCACCATTTTTACCGGGAGACCTGGGGGAACGCTGGGTGGTGGTAAATTTGTGTGAGCCCGGTGATGCCACTACTTTCCCACCCCAAAATGTGTGAAAAAAGTGATTTTTTGAGCAAAAATTGAGGTTTGCAGGGGATTCTGGGTAAGGAAACGTTGGGGGATCCACGCAAGCCATACCTCCCTGGAAGCCGCCGGGTGTCTAGTTTTCAAAAATGCCTGGGTTTGGTAGGTTTCCCTAGATGGCCGCCGCGCACCGGGCCAAAAACCAAAGTGACCCCCCTTGCAAAACCAGGTGGTTTGGCGATAGGCCATCTTGAAGTGGCCTCACTACCTTTGGGGCCCTTGCCTGCCGCGGGTACTTGGGCCTCCCACACAAGTGAGGCACCATTTTTACCGGGAGACCTGGGGGAACGCTGGGTGGTGGTAAATTTGTGTGAGCCCGGTGATGCCACTACTTTCCCACCCCAAAATGTGTGAAAAAAGTGATTTTTTGAGCAAAAATTGAGGTTTGCAGGGGATTCTGGGTAAGGAAACGTTGGGGGATCCACGCAAGCCATACCTCCCTGGAAGCCGCCGGGTGTCTAGTTTTCAAAAATGCCTGGGTTTGGTAGGTTTCCCTAGATGGCCGCCGCGCACCGGGCCAAAAACCAAAGTGACCCCCCTTGCAAAACCAGGTGGTTTGGCGATAGGCCATCTTGAGGTGGCCTCACTACCTTTGGGGCCCTTGCCTGCCGCGGGTACTTGGGCCTCCCACACAAGTGAGGCACCATTTTTACTGGGAGACCTGGGGGAACGCTGGGTGGTGGTAAATTTGTGTGAGCCCGGTGATGCCACTACTTTCCCACCCCAAAATGTGTGAAAAAAGTGATTTTTTGAGCAAAAATTGAGGTTTGCAGGGGATTCTGGGTAAGGAAACGTTGGGGGATCCACGCAAGCCATACCTCCCTGGAAGCCGCCGGGTGTCTAGTTTTCAAAAATGCCTGGGTTTGGTAGGTTTCCCTAGATGGCCGCCGCGCACCGGGCCAAAAACCAAAGTGACCCCCCTTGCAAAACCAGGTGGTTTGGCGATAGGCCATCTTGAGGTGGCCTCACTACCTTTGGGGCCCTTGCCTGCCGCGGGTACTTGGGCCTCCCACACAAGTGAGGCACCATTTTTACCGGGAGACCTGGGGGAACGCTGGGTGGTGGTAAATTTGTGTGAGCCCGGTGATGCCACTACTTTCCCACCCCAAAATGTGTGAAAAAAGTGATTTTTTGAGCAAAAATTGAGGTTTGCAGGGGATTCTGGGTAAGGAAACGTTGGGGGATCCACGCAAGCCATACCTCCCTGGAAGCCGCCGGGTGTCTAGTTTTCAAAAATGCCTGGGTTTGGTAGGTTTCCCTAGATGGCCGCCGCGCACCGGGCCAAAAACCAAAGTGACCCCCCTTGCAAAACCAGGTGATTTGGCGATAGGCCATCTTGAGGTCGCCTCACTACGTTTGGGGCCCTTGCCTGCCGCGGGTACTTGGGCCTCCCACACAAGTGAGGCACCATTTTTACCGGGAGACCTGGGGGAACGCTGGGTGGTGGTAAATTTGTGTGAGCCCGGTGATGCCACTACTTTCCCACCCCAAAATGTGTGAAAAAAGTGATTTTTTTGAGCAAAAATTGAGGTTTGCAGGGGATTCTGGGTAAGGAAACGTTGGGGGATCCACGCAAGCCATACCTCCCTGGAAACCGCCGGGTGTCTAGTTTTCAGAAATGTATAGGTTTGCTAGGTTTCCCTAGGTGCCGGCAGGGCTAGGGTACAAAATCTACAGCTAGTCACTTTGCCAAAAAAAGGGTCATTTTTCACTCCAAAACCACGTTGCGTTTTGCGCCGTTTCCTGTCGCGGGCACTAGGCTGACCCGCACAAGTGAGGTACCATTTTTCTCGTAGGACTTTGGGGAACGCGGGGTGGGTGGAAATTTGTGGATCCACGCAGATTCCAGAACTTTCCATCACAGAAATGTGGGGAAAATGTGTTTTTTTTGTCAATTTTTTACGTTTGCAAGGGATTCTGGGTAACAGACCATGGTGGGAGGCAGTCAAGTCACCCCATCCTGGATTCCCCTGGGTGTCTAGTTTTCAGAAATGTATAGGTTTGCTAGGTTTCCCTAGGTGCCGGCAGGGCTAGGGTACAAAATCTACAGCTAGTCACTTTGCCAAAAAAAGGGTCATTTTTCACTCCAAAACCATGTTGCGTTTTGCGCCGTTTCCTGTCGCGGGCACTAGGCCGACCCGCACAAGTGAGGTACCATTTTTCTCGTAGGACTTTGGGGAACGCGGGGTGGGTGGAAATTTGTGGATCCACGCAGATTCCAGAACTTTCCATCACAGAAATGTGGGGAAAATGTGTTTTTTTTGTCAATTTTTTACGTTTGCAAGGGATTCTGGGTAACAGACCATGGTGGGAGGCAGTCAAGTCACCCCATCCTGGATTCCCCTGGGTGTCTAGTTTTCAGAAATGTATAGGTTTGCTAGGTTTCCCTAGGTGCCGGCAGGGCTAGGGTACAAAATCTACAGCTAGTCACTTTGCCAAAAAAAGGGTCATTTTTCACTCCAAAAACAACTTGGGTTTTGCGCCGTTTCCTGTCGCGGGCACTAGGCCGACCCGCACAAGTGAGGTACCATTTTTCTCGTAGGACTTTGGGGAACGCGGGGTGGGTGGAAATTTGTGGATCCACGCAGATTCCAGAACTTTCCATCACAGAAATGTGGGGAAAATGTGTTTTTTTTGTCAATTTTTTACGTTTGCAAGGGATTCTGGGTAACAGACCATGGTGGGAGGCAGTCAAGTCACCCCATCCTGGATTCCCCTGGGTGTCTAGTTTTCAAAAATGTATAGGTTTGCTAGGTTTCCCTAGGTGCCGGCAGGGCTAGGGTACAAAATCTACAGCTAGTCACTTTGCCAAAAAAAGGGTCATTTTTCACTCCAAAACCACGTTGCGTTTTGCGCCGTTTCCTGTCGCGGGCACTAGGCTGACCCGCACAAGTGAGGTACCATTTTTCTCGTAGGACTTTGGGGAACGCGGGGTGGGTGGAAATTTGTGGATCCACGCAGATTCCAGAACTTTCCATCACAGAAATGTGGGGAAAATGTGTTTTTTTTGTCAATTTTTTACGTTTGCTAGGGATTCTGGGTAACAGACCATGGTGGGAGGCAGTCAAGTCACCCCATCCTGGATTCCCCTGGGTGTCTAGTTTTCAGAAATGTATAGGTTTGCTAGGTTTCCCTAGGTGCCGGCAGGGCTAGGGTACAAAATCTACAGCTAGTCACTTTGCCAAAAAAAGGGTCATTTTTCACTCCAAAACCACGTTGCGTTTTGCGCCGTTTCCTGTCGCGGGCACTAGGCCGACCCGCACAAGTGAGGTACCATTTTTCTCGTAGGACTTTGGGGAACGCGGGGTGGGTGGAAATTTGTGGATCCACGCAGATTCCAGAACTTTCCATCACAGAAATGTGGGGAAAATGTGTTTTTTTTGTCAATTTTTTACGTTTGCAAGGGATTCTGGGTAACAGACCATGGTGGGAGGCAGTCAAGTCACCCCATCCTGGATTCCCCTGGGTGTCTAGTTTTCAGAAATGTATAGGTTTGCTAGGTTTCCTTAGGTGCCGGCAGGGCTAGGGTACAAAATCTACAGCTAGTCACTTTGCCAAAAAAAGGGTCATTTTTCACTCCAAAACCACGTTGCGTTTTGCGCCGTTTCCTGTCGCGGGCACTAGGCCGACCCGCACAAGTGAGGTACCATTTTTCTCGTAGGACTTTGGGGAACGCGGGGTGGGTGGAAATTTGTGGATCCACGCAGATTCCAGAACTTTCCATCACAGAAATGTGGGGAAAATGTGTTTTTTTTGTCAATTTTTTACGTTTGCAAGGGATTCTGGGTAACAGACCATGGTGGGAGGCAGTCAAGTCACCCCATCCTGGATTCCCCTGGGTGTCTAGTTTTCAGAAATGTATAGGTTTGCTAGGTTTCCCTAGGTGCCGGCAGGGCTAGGGTACAAAATCTACAGCTAGTCACTTTGCCAAAAAAAGGGTCATTTTTCACTCCAAAACCACGTTGCGTTTTGCGCCGTTTCCTGTCGCGGGCACTAGGCCGACCCGCACAAGTGAGGTACCATTTTTCTCGTAGGACTTTGGGGAACGCGGGGTGGGTGGAAATTTGTGGATCCACGCAGATTCCAGAACTTTCCATCACAGAAATGTGGGGAAAATGTGTTTTTTTTGTCAATTTTTTACGTTTGCAAGGGATTCTGGGTAACAGACCACGGTGGGAGGCAGTCAAGTCACCCCATCCTGGATTCCCCTGGGTGTCTAGTTTTCAGAAATGTATAGGTTTGCTAGGTTTCCCTAGGTGCCGGCAGGGCTAGGGTACAAAATCTACAGCTAGTCACTTTGCCAAAAAAAGGGTCATTTTTCACTCCAAAACCACGTTGCGTTTTGCGCCGTTTCCTGTGGCGGGCACTAGGCCGACCCGCACAAGTGAGGTACCATTTTTCTCGTAGGACTTTGGGGAACGCGGGGTGGGTGGAAATTTGTGGATCCACGCAGATTCCAGAACTTTCCATCACAGAAATGTGGGGATAATGTGTTTTTTTTGTCAATTTTTTACGTTTGCAAGGGATTCTGGGTAACAGACCATGGTGGGAGGCAGTCAAGTCACCCCATCCTGGATTCCCCTGGGTGTCTAGTTTTCAGAAATGTATAGGTTTGCTAGGTTTCCCTAGGTGCCGGCAGGGCTAGGGTACAAAATCTACAGCTAGTCACTTTGCCAAAAAAAGGGTCATTTTTCACTCCAAAACCATGTTGCGTTTTGCGCCGTTTCCTGTCGCGGGCACTAGGCCGACCCGCACAAGTGAGGTACCATTTTTCTCGTAGGACTTTGGGGAACGCGGGGTGGGTGGAAATTTGTGGATCCACGCAGATTCCAGAACTTTCCATCACAGAAATGTGGGGAAAATGTGTTTTTTTTGTCAATTTTTTACGTTTGCAAGGGATTCTGGGTAACAGACCATGGTGGGAGGCAGTCAAGTCACCCCATCCTGGATTCCCCTGGGTGTCTAGTTTTCAGAAATGTATAGGTTTGCTAGGTTTCCCTAGGTGCCGGCAGGGCTAGGGTACAAAATCTACAGCTAGTCACTTTGCCAAAAAAAGGGTCATTTTTCACTCCAAAACCACGTTGCGTTTTGCGCCGTTTCCTGTCGCGGGCACTAGGCCGACCCGCACAAGTGAGGTACCATTTTTCTCGTAGGACTTTGGGGAACGCGGGGTGGGTGGAAATTTGTGGATCCACGCAGATTCCAGAACTTTCCATCACAGAAATGTGGGGAAAATGTGTTTTTTTTGTCAATTTTTTACGTTTGCAAGGGATTCTGGGTAACAGACCATGGTGGGAGGCAGTCAAGTCACCCCATCCTCGATTCCCCTGGGTGTCTAGTTTTCAGAAATGTATAGGTTTGCTAGGTTTCCCTAGGTGCCGGCAGGGCTAGGGTACAAAATCTACAGCTAGTCACTTTGCCAAAAAAAGGGTCATTTTTCACTCCAAAACCACGTTGCGTTTTGCGCCGTTTCCTGTCGCGGGCACTAGGCCGACCCGCACAAGTGAGGTACCATTTTTCTCGTAGGACTTTGGGGAACGCGGGGTGGGTGGAAATTTGTGGATCCACGCAGATTCCAGAACTTTGCATCACAGAAATGTGGGGAAAATGTGGTTTTTTTTTCAATTTTTTACGTTTGCAAGGGATTCTGGGTAACAGACCATGGTGGGAGGCAGTCAAGTCACCCCATCCTGGATTCCCCTGGGTGTCTAGTTTTCAGAAATGTATAGGTTTGCTAGGTTTCCCTAGGTGCCGGCAGGGCTAGGGTACAAAATCTACAGCTAGTCACTTTGCCAAAAAAAGGGTCATTTTTCACTCCAAAACCACGTTGCGTTTTGCGCCGTTTCCTGTCGCGGGCACTAGGCCGACCCGCACAAGTGAGGTACCATTTTTCTCGTAGGACTTTGGGGAACGCGGGGTGGGTGGAAATTTGTGGATCCACGCAGATTCCAGAACTTTGCATCACAGAAATGTGGGGAAAATGTGGTTTTTTTTTCAATTTTTTACGTTTGCAAGGGATTCTGGGTAACAGACCATGGTGGGAGGCAGTCAAGTCACCCCATCCTGGATTCCCCTGGGTGTCTAGTTTTCAAAAATGTATAGGTTTGCTAGGTTTCCCTAGGTGCCGGCAGGGCTAGGGTTCAAAAACTACAGCTAGACTCTTTGCAAAAAAAGTGTAAATTTTCAGTGTGAAAATGTGGTGTGTTCACCTTAGGTTTTGAGCCACTTCCTGTCGTGGGCACTATGCCTACCCACACAAGTGAGGTACCATTTTTCTCAGGAGACTTAGGGTAGTTCAAATTTGTAAAGCAACTGTTATTACCTGTTGATTTTTGATGCATTTCTCCCTTCCAAATGAAAGACATTGTGTAAAAAAAAAGTCATTTTGAAAAATGACCAATAATTGTCATGCAAATATGAGTATTCCCAATTTCGAAAATGTGCAAATATGCACTGTTTCTGAACTCTGTAATTTGTTCCCATTTCAGAAATACATAGGTGACTTTCATACCGATTTTTCCAAGTATACATTTTCCCACAATAATTGCTATATACCCGGACCAAAAAAAAAAAACATTACAAAATGCTGCTCATTTTTCTACTCTGGGTTCGTTGGGCTCTTGATGAACCTACAAGTCCTATATGTCCACACAACCAGGAAGGTCTACCGGATGTAACGGTACATTGCTTTCAAAGAGATGTCATAATTCGAAGAAGTTACAGGTAAAAACGTTGACTCAAGAGGCTGCTTTTTTCAACAAATTTTTAATTTCTCCTATATTTGCCTGTAAATTTCTATAAAGAAACCTTGATGGATCTACGCAAATGACCCCTTGCTGAATTCAGAATTTTGTCTACTTTTCAAAAATGTATAGCTTTCCAGGATCCATTATTGTTTTGTTACCCTTTTCTACCGTTAACTGGAAGGAGGTTGAAAGCACAAAAAATAGCAAAAATAGGGTATGTCCCAGAAAAATGCCAAAACTGTGTAAAAAATGTTGGTTTTCTAACAAAAGTCTGTCATTCCCTAAAAGCTGGAGAAATTGTGATTTCAGCCCCACAAACCCTTTTTTGATACCATTTGCAGAGAAAAACCCAGAAGCTTTCATTTGCAGCCCGTTTTTCACATTTTTCACAAAAAAAAAAAAAAATTGCTGTATTTTGACTAATTTCTGTGACCCCTCTAGGAGAATCCACAAACCCTGGGTACCTTTAGAATCCCCAAGATGTTGGAAGAAAAGGACGCAAATTTGGCGTGGATACCTAATGTGGTCAAAAAGTTACAGGGGCCTAAGCGCGCACTACCTCAAATAGCCCAAAAAGGGCTTAGCACAGGAGGGGAAAAGGCCTAGCAGCGAAGGGGTTAAATCCAAAATACCCCAAAACAAAGTTTGTCTACACAGACACAACAAAATATACAAATCATACATGAAGAAGGCCAAAACAATCTGCTAGTCAAGCATGATAGACAATATCATTTGCCCAGCTAAGGTACTCCTTAAAGGTCTATCAATTTCGCAATCCAGAGAGCTGTCAAGGCTTTACCCCACTTTAACAAGACATCAACAATAAACTACCAACACATTATTTAAACAAAGGCAATGCACAGGATTCTGGTTTTACAATCAATGAGAAACAACTGCTCCCCTTTTATAAAGCCTAATCAGAGCCCAATAGAAAAAACAATCTCCATCTTTATCATCCTTTCCTGAAATACAACCACAGAATTTGACAATCTTGTAAAAGCTCACAGCTCAGATGGCCTACCATCGTACCCTTTGACCTCCACAGATATTTAAAAAGATATTTTTAGTTAGCATCTGCATCTATGCCCTTTCATAAGACATCTGCAATAAACTAGCAACACATTATTTAAAAAAAAGATGCATTGGATTCTTATCTAACAATAAAAAAAACAACCAGTCTTCATTTAACATCTGCATCTATGCTAGTCAGAAATATTATCAGTAACTTCTTTAACACTAGAACATTTCCTGTGATATTGAAGGTATACATACGCCCACTACTTAAGAACATCTTGGACTGTGGCGAATAGGACAAATATGATCACATGTCTTTCTGGTCACAGGAACTGGACCTCCACCAAAAAAGCTAAAGAAGTCTTAGAATCTTCTTGGACTCTACATGTTTCCAAACTTGATTACACTAGTAAATTTTACCACAGTTTTTAACTCTCAAATATCTGAAGACTAAATGAATCTAAAAGTCAGTAGGAAGACTACTTCCAAATGTAAATATATGCACCTACATCACTTCAGTTCTTTAGTTTTTAAACTGGCTCACAATTACAAGAAGCTCTTTTTACAAGCTACTATGCATCACACACTGTTAGACCTGTGATCCTTGGTGTGGTCATTCCACAAACATTTTTGTCTCACCCCTCATGTATTCTGAATGTTGTTATTGTTAGCAGTAGGACTCTGTGCACTTTACCACTTCTAACCAGTGCTAAAGTGCTTGTCCTATATCCCTAAAACATGGTAAAATCGGCTTACACCTGATTGACTCATTTAATTGACTTTTAAGCCCCTAGTGTATGGAACTACATCTACCCAGAGCCTGTAAATTAAATGCTACTGCAGCATCCATTGAGCCACGTACTTAAGTAGCACTTAATAACATGTGTCAGGAAATGAATTGGATGGAGAACATGGCTGCCGCATAGAGGCGAGTTGCAGAGGCTCCAGAAGTCGGAAGCTTATTTCGCCAGCGCTTCGGAATCAGAAGTTTAAAATCATTCAGCAAGTACTCACTGAGGAGAGCTAAGGTGTGGGTTTCTTTTCACGGGTGATGGGGGGCTCTGCCCCCACTTCCAATGTGGTATGACTTCAGCATCTACAGGATCGCCTGGCCGGGACTCACGCTGGGCTAGAGCAGCAATTGCGTTCTACAAAGGTCGGAGGGCAGTAGCGCGGATCCCAGCCCGGGGAAGGAGAGATAGAGGCAGCACATGTGTGGAAGGCTTGCTCAATGAGCCGGTCAGGCAGAAGTTGGAAAACGCTGGACGGGAGCCAGTTAAAGAAGTAGCAGATCCGCGGGTCCTGGACACTGAAAAAAGGGGAGGAAGAGAAGGTAACGACTTCCATAAAGAGAACACAGTCAAATCCGGGGGCAAGGTGTGGAGTTTTCCGGGGAAGAGGAGATGTAGCCCTGGCATCGGGCACGGGAGGGGAGACTGGATAACGGTAAAATACAGAGCAGATATGCTCTTAGAAGGTTAGTAGTAGGGGGACCCCCACAGATTCGCTGTAGCATACAACACAAACCAGCACAGGGCAATACAATAAAACAATAAGGAAACCCGTAGAAATCCAGTCAGATCGGGCAGTTTATTTTATTTATTTTTAGAGTTATCTATGGTGCGAACAAGACACTAGGTAGGGTATCAGAGCTCTTTACAAAGAAAGCACAGTAAGTAGAGAACATTTAGCAAAAAGCAGAGCAGACAAAGTATCAAAATATTTTTAACAAGGTTCGGCAGGTGGCAGAAACGAATATTGTTCGGAGCATTAGGAACAAGTTCGAGTACGCGTAAGTCATACAGACAAAGGTGTCATTAAGGGGAGTGAAGAAACAAGTTTGAAGTCGTAGACTGGTTCAGTGCCTTGCAAGACAGTTAAAAAACTGGTGTGAAAGTAGATCCCCATATTGTGAGGCACATGCGGAATTAAGGGAGGAATTTGCTCATCAGGAATGATTTTGCTTCCCTTTTGAATAGAGGTGTAGAAGAGATTTTTCTGATGCACAGAGGTAGCAAGTTCCATATTCTTGGTGCCGCTCTGTTAAGAGAGCCGTTAGTTAAGACCGGACATTAAGAGAGGACTCGGCAAGCCCCTAAAAGTGGAAATCTAGGGAAAAAAGATTAGAACCCCAACTGCATAAGCCAACAATAAACCCTTCAGTGCGAAACTATTTCAAAATAATGCCGAAAACCCTGATTTTGAACAATCCAGAAATCTCCCCACCTACTAGCTCCCTGCGGTTTTTAGAGGGAGAGGCTATTTTAATCCCAAATGGATTTCAATCTTTGGCAGACGATTTTCAGACCCCAGGGGTGACTACCTCCTGTACTCAGAGGATGGAACAGGAAGGTTTAGACCCAGGTATAGCCATGGGCTCTCCACTCTCCCAGGGGGAGGTGCAAGGGGGCACACAGAGAGTACAGGTTGATTTGAAAAAACAGTCCGAACAGGCAATGGGAGCCTCAAGTCAATCACCACCCCAATCGGTTTCCGACCTGATTCAGTTGCTAACAACAGAAATCAGGAGTAGATTTGAGACTTCGGAATTCAATCAAATGGAGATTAGATCTGCTTGTGATAAGCTGGAAAGGAAATTTAATGATCTTACATCTAGGACTTTGGCATTAGAAACAACAGTGAGAAAACTAACCCTCCACACAAGTGCAAATAAGGAATGGATTAGACTTCTGAAGGAAAGCGGAGTGGGTATGTAAGAAAAACTGGAATCTTTGGAAAATAATCAAAGAAAGAATAACATACGTCTGGTAAGAGTACTTAAGGGGGCTGAAGGAGATAACATAAATACTTTTTTAGCATGGCTAATTAAAGCTGGGACTCAAGTGGAATGCTCCGAACAAGATCTCATTAAAGACATCCAGAGGGTACATAGAGACCCATTTAGGTTAGTACCCAATAAAACAAAGCACAGGAAAATCTTAGTCCATTTCAAACTTACAAAATAAAAGAGAAAATTCTCACTAAGGCACAAAAAATAAAGTTGCTAAATGCGGATGGTAGTAGTTTTGAAATAAGGTCAGATGTGTCATAGATTGTGGCAAACAAACAGTGGGACCTAGGGAAACTGCTTGAATCACTGAAGAAATTAGGTGCTACGGCACAGTTGAACTTTCCTGCTACACTACATGTGATGCATAATAATGAAATGCTGAATATTCAGCGTGTGGAAGAAGCAAAAGACTTTATGAAAACCATATCTGATTAAGAGATAAGATAGAAAGAGACAGGGCTGGGGCAAATATTAGGTATCCCCCTAGTCCTCCCCTCTCTCAGCCGCTCTCCCTTTCCAGCTACGCTTCTTCTTCTCTTAATCTCTTTTCTTAGGCTTTTTTTCTTTTTCTTTTTTTGTCTGTTTTTTTTTCACTTTTCACAGCAGTTTCATATGTTATTCTGTTTGTTCCAGGATGGTCTGTATGTTTTGAGCACATTAGATTATAGAGTAGCAATAGTGGCACGGCAAAGTTCTGTGCTATTTTTTTCTCCTGGCTTGTGGGGCTCCACTGGCTTAGGCCATTAAGGAGGTAAAAGGAGGGTGCTCCATAGTGGGTGAAATGAGGGGTAATGGAAGTAATAGAGGTCACAGGGTGGGGAGCATTGGAAGAAAAATACAAACAAAAATGTCCTCTACGGCTAATTGGCACATTTGACACCCCCAGTGCATCTAGATTATGGTGCAAGTGATGAGAGACGGCCAGAGTGCTCAGATTGAGATTTTATCATGGAACGTGAACAGTCTAAGAGTTAAACTTAGGAGGGAAAAGATTTTACACTATTTGAAAGACGCTCCCGCCCAGATCATAATCCTAGAGGAAATACACCTGATTGGCATGGAAATGGGGTACCTTTTTGAGTCCAGAGAATGGGTTCCACGGGTCATTTACATCAGTCAACAGTTGATTATAAAGGGGGTGGCTATCCTGGTTAAAAGGAACCCATATCTCACCATAGAGGAAAGTAGAGTCGATAGGGCAGGTAAATGGGTCACTGCTAAAATAAGATGCCATCCCCCCAAATTTAGCTTGGTGGGGTATTACGGTCCAAAACATAGATGACCCTACTCCTTTCAGTGGGTTGCTGACAGAGTTGTTATATTTTCCTGACCCTATCATTTTAGCAGGAGACTTCAATGTGGTCTTAGGTTTGGATTGCTCAGTTAAGAGTAGAGGAGCGGTAAACAGTAAGATGCGGTCTTTAATAAAACCCTCTACTGAACAGCTAGATTGGGGTGATATATGGAGAGAAAAGATGGGTGCCAGGAAGGATTTTACATTTAACAACAAAAAGTATGGGCGCCAATCAAGAATTGATTTCTTTTTAATCGATCAAGGAATCAAGGAATGGGTGCAAGATATCAAACATATTGGAGTTCATTTGTTAGACCATTCTGCAGTCACCCTAGTTCTATCTATACCCACCAGATTAATACAGAGGAGATGGATGATGGACCGTGCCCTATTATCAGATGAGGCAGTCATTGACAGGCTCAGATTGGAGACTGAGGAGTTTTTCGCCATTAATGCGGATAGCACCCCTTTTGGGGTAGTTTGGGACATGTACAAGGAGGAGAATAACCTCTATCCAAACATTTAAAAAGAAGAAGTTTAGAACAAAAGTAGGGGAACTTGAAAGTAATATTGAGCGGCTGGAACAGCAGTGGCTGGGGGGAATATGTGGCAGCAGCTTTACAAACCTCTCTCTAGACCTTTAGGAAGGAACTCGTAGGAGTAGTGGAATTAAGATGAAGGAAAATGTGGCAGGCGAATAAACTCACCCACTTTGAATATGGAGAGGGGTGTGGAAAACTCTTAGCCTGGTAAGCCAAGAGAGAACAGGTAAGAGGTTTCATAAAAGGAATCAAGTGTGAGGCTTCTGGTAGACTCCGTATGACAAGTAAAGAAATGGAAGAGGCCTTTCACACACACTTGTGGAAGCTATTCTAGGTTGGAATGATAGTTACGGAGGAAGATGTGAAGATTTGGTTGGATCAGGATGTCCCCCACAGTGTCAGCGGAAGTAACAATAAAAATATTAACAGCAGCATTACACCGATGGAGACCAGAGATATACAAAATATTGGGAGATGTTTTATTGCCAGTTATAGTAAAGTTGTTTTGAGCATTTTTGAGAAAGGGGTAGAAATGCCAGCATCTTGGGACGAGGCCATGGTGATGCTTATTCCTAAACCGGGGAAAACCTCCAAATTCATGTGATTCCTACAGGCCCATTTCGCTTCTAAATTGCGATTATAAAATCTTTACCAACATTTTGGCAGAGAGGCTAAATGGGGTGGTGGAGGATCTCCTACATGAGACTCCGAAAGGCTTTTTTAGGGGAAGGGTGATCCACGATCTAACATATAATTTGATTGGAGCAATCGATATAGCTACTCTCTATAAAGTTCCTCCTGCAGTTATTATCTTAGACGCTACGAAGGTGTTTGATAGAGTAAATTGGTCCTATCTTCAGTCAATTTTAAGGATATGCAACCTTGGAGAGAATTTCTGTAGGACTGTAGCAATAATTTATTGGAAACCAACAACTAGGGTTCTGGTGAATGGTAACCTTTCTATGCCTTTTAAAATCTCAAGGGGAACTAGACAGGGGTGACCTCTCTCCCCTCTTCTCTTTAATGTATATATCAACCCCGTGGCAGTTAAGATCAGAAAAGAAAAAAGAATATCCCCTTTCAGGTACATGGTCTGGGAGAAAAAGGTTTATACCTTTGATTTGCTCGTCTCGGTTCCACTTATTTATGAAATAAAATTACAATTTGGGTGTATTGCTGACTATGAAATAAACAAGCAAAAAACAGAGATAATGGCCTGGAACTCAGATGCAAATCAAGAGAATGTCAAAAGTGAGATGAGATATCTAGGCATCAAGATCACTCAGAACCTCAAGAAAATCCCAGAAGTAAATTTTCAAAACGTATATAAGGACGCTTGCAAGTTAATTTTAAGTTGGTTACACCTTCCGCTGACAATTATTGGAAGAGTAAACTTGGTAAAAACGTCGATCCTTCCCAAATTTTCTTTCTTATTTCAGAATATTACTTTGGGTTTCAAAGAAGAGTGGCTCCAAAAAATGCAGTCTAAGATAAGTAGCTTTATTTGGGCTTCAAAGGGTTCCCGGTTTGCTTGGAAAAAGCTTCCAAGGAAGAAGGACAAGGGGGTCTTGTGTTTACCAGATCTGTCTTTTTATTCATTGGGTTTTCTGTTAAGGAATGGGAAGATGCTTCTGAATGAACCTCATGGTTCAGACATTGGTAAAATGTTAAGGGCAATGTTATCAGATGTAGTGGGAGGGGAGGAGGGGCGGCTTTAGCACTGGTGGCACCCTGTGCAACAATCATTTTTGGTGCCCTGCACCCCATGGCTGTCTCCTCGGATTCTCTCACTACCACCTGGGCAAAAGCTCCCCTCATCTGTACAATCATAAGTTATTGCTAAACACAGCGCCTCCCCACCTGCCCCCCCGAGGTCTGTGCCTCCTCCACAGGTCTGTGCCCCCTCCACAGGTCAGCGCCCAGTGCGGCCGCACCGGTCAGCCCTGGAGGGGAGCAAGGTTTCATGTATACATTTGGAGACCCTAGATATTTTAAATAGGGGCGCCTTAAGACCTTACAGAGTCTAGCAATCATGTGGTATAAGATCAGAAAGGAGACAAAACTCCGCTATTATAGTGCGCTGGCCCCAATATGGATCTCTCCGGGTTCCCCCAAATGGGCCAAGGACAGTCTGGCAGCCCCCGTGAGAGAGGCAGGGCTGACGAGATGGAAACAGCTGTGGAAGATGGGAAGTCGGTTCCTTGGGACAAGTGGTCGGAGATAACCAACAACAAGTTTTCAAGGTTTAAATATCTCCAAATAAAAAGCTGGTACCAATCTGCTTCGGTGGAGATAGGAGCCTCAAATGAGCTGGAGTCCATGTTGGTTAACAAAGTGCCAAGAAAGAAGGAGGTGCCTAACTGGTACTGACTTCTGGTGGATTTAACGGATGGCATTTTCAGATTACCAACTGACCAGTGGGGAAAGAGCTTGCCGGGGACACAGCTTGAAGACTTATGGCAAGTATCTTGTAACATTCTGTGCTCCATGGTACACGTCGCAAATTTAAGGTGGAACAACGTTTTTTGTCTTCACAGGGTCTACTGGACACCGCTAAAACTATCTTATTTGGGGAAGGGTGTAACGCTGAGGTGTGCAAAATGCAGTCAAAAAAGGGTGGATGACACACATATGTCCAGAGATTCAACGCTTTTGGGCAGATGTGAGTAACTGTATGTCAACGATTCTGGGTATTGCACTTCAGGTAAGCATTGCATTTGTTTTCTTTGGGGTTCCAGCACAATATAAGTCTTTGTCAATTGATGCAAGGAAGCAGGTTTTTTATTTGCTACTCCTTCTTTGGAGCGAGATCTGTAAGAACTGGATGACCAACCTACCCTACTAGGGCAGACTGGGTTAATTCTGTAAAATACACCATTAGGCTGGACAGGGTATCGGCAATCAAAAGGAATGAATTGTGGTCCCCATGTGTAAACTGGTTAGAAACTTTCAAATGAGAGACCCAGGCCGGGAAAGTCCCAAGTCGAACAAAGTCCAATGATTATGCCTCTCCACCATGTGTACTTCACCGCTCCGGTGAGTTCTGCAGGAGGCTCTTCGGTCAGAGCAGACTGTGGAAGGAGAGGTTCTGTGTGAATCACATCATCCTTGGCACAAATCAAAGATCTCTGGCAGGTACTATTGAGGGGGGCCCCAGAGTTTCTCTGTTTTTTCAAGGCGAATGAGGACTAAAAATAAAATTTAAAAAACACGTGTTAGGAATGCCACTAGATTAACCACTAACTCTGTTTTATGGAGTAGAGGGCTACTTGACATAAGTGATTTAATGCCTTGTTTGGGGTAATAGGTGCTATATAAATTTAATTATGATATATTGCAAGATGGGAAAGCAGAAGAAGCGGTAGATGCAACTGAGCTGGTAAACATAGAAGTTGTATCTTGCAGGAGTTCTGCATTTGTGAAAGCAGAGTCAACCAGTATCTTATTGGCAATAAGATAATTGTCTATTTAAAGGACGGACACAAAAGAGAAGAGATTTCTATAAAAAGTTAAGATAAATGTCAGCAAGGGGGTGCATAAAGAGTGAACAGGAGAGGTCCCAAGATCGGGCCTTGGTGTTTGTCAATGGTAAGGAGAATAGTGACAAGAGCAAAACACCATTCACTTTGTCAGGAACAACAATTTAAGACATGGGCACACTGTTTTCTGGCCCAAGGTCACAGCCAAGCAGAGCCTGCCTGGAAAGGGTTGAACAGCTATCTGCTTCTGCCTGTGTTCACTCTGTTTTAGGTGGAGGGGGTTAAACTGCAAAGCTTCTGTCTGCAAAGTTTCTGGTCTGTGGATAAACTTGGTTTGAAGAGTTACGCTATGTGTTCTGCCTGTGGTATGTGTAAGAATTTCTTACTGTGCTGCTTCATTTTCTGTACAACTTCTCTGTATTATTATAGCCTGGAGAGGTGTTTATCTCTTTGAGGAGAGCTTTATCTTGGTGCCCTAATCTATATATTCATTGAAAAAAACAAAGATTAAAGGGATGTTATGGTTAGTTCAAAATGTCAGTTAAACCATCGTGCCCTAAATAACCATAACTCACAACCCTGCCATGCACAGTGTTGGCATCAATTATGTAATTTTAGATGTTGTAGTCATGTTATCAATGAAGTCTTGTGAGTGAAATAATATATAAGGTAATAAGAAGTGCATGGCAAGGGCATGATTTATAGTTACTTTAGGGCATGAATTTTGGTTACTTGAGATAATTATAACCCGAGAACTTCAGTGGTCTTGTTGTTAGTTTAAAACAGTATGCATTAACTGACATTTTGACCCAACTATAATGTCCCTTTAATTCTTCATTTTTGTCAGTGAATTTCTAAGATCTTTTTAATTTAAGTGAGATATTACTACAATTCATAACTTTAACTTTAAGTCACTTTCACCTTTGTTTTTTCAGTGAATACCTATCACTCTAGGTTTTTTTTACATAAAGTAAGATGTCTATAGCACTGCGCAGCATAGGGTTAGGCGCCTAATCCGTCGCTGGCGCCCATCCCCTGCTATCCATGGCCTTTGGCATTGAGTGGTCTGAGGTTGGGTTTAGAAAACCCTGTGGGCACCATGCCCTTAATGAGGACGGCCTTTGGCCATGCGCTATATAAGGTTGGGCACCAGACCTGATCTCTGGCCAGGCCCTGTTTCTAAACCCCCCTCCCACTTGCACCCAGCTCCCACTGTGAATGGCCTGTGGCGGGCGTGCATGGCTGACTATGTGGCATAACAATATAAAGGGTGTCATTTTAAGTGAGGCAAACCCACTGACTTTATCAAAGGGTCAGAATATCAAAGAGGGCCTATTGGTTTTAACAAGGTATCAGCACATCAACATATATATAGCAGACCTATTGACTTTATCAAATAGTCTCCAATAAATATAATCAAATGTGTATTTTATAAATTTACACATTGCAATGTTTAATAAAACTGATTGTTTTAACATATTTTAAGTAAAGTCTTACTGAAAAAAACACATCAACTTGCCTTTGAGACTTGTTTTAAATTGTTTCAGGCCATGAAATGCAACCTTAAAATCTACCACAGGGGGTCCTTGCACTCCAGCTGAAGAACATAGAGATCCAGCTTGCAGTGCTTCAAACAAATGTGCTAAGCTCTCCAGGGGTCATTGTTTCAATGACCCAGGAGGCTCCCTTTGTACTTTTTAAAGTTGCTAGGGATCATTGCCAGCACCCCCAAATCTAAACTGCTACTCCCTCCTGACGAAGGACAAATATCCCAAAACATGCGTAGGGATATGCCCAGCACTTGCTGCATCAACAGTGGTAAATACTAAAGACTTTGAACCAAAGTGAATGTTATAATACAATACATTTATGACAGGTGAGAATGGGTGCTGTGCATCCATTGTTTTAACTACCATTTGTAAGGGCAATCTAACTCTCTTCGTACATGTCTATAGTCACTGTATGAATCATAATATATTGTCTGTAAAATTGTGAGGCTGATTCTCTGGGGTGTGTGAGTCAAGGGCAGGCAGGCGTGCAATCCCTATTACAAGCCCAGGGAACCAGGTACTGATTCAAGTTGAGTGAATCGTCAAGTACCTCCTCTTTAGATTTTGACTTTCAGCCAGTAGCGAAGCCCAAGAGTGAATATTTAGGGCCTTAATTTGAGTTTCCAGATTGGATAATCTGTCACATATTTGACGGATATCCTGTCAGCTTTATGCCATAAGTTAAAATGCACTTATACTATGGCAGTAAGTGCATCGGCATGCTGGTGGCAGGGTATTCATGCCCCAAACTCTAAATATTGCCCTTAGTCTTTAAGCGTGGTCTAGAATGTCTAGATCAGGCACCACATGTATCACTCTTTGGCCACTGTTAATCTTAAAAAAAAGAAGTTTATAATGGTAATATGATCAACCACTTTATTGATTTTTTTTTAATTTATAGTATTTCTGCATAGGTTAGAGATTTACATGATAAAGCTTTGAGGCTGTTAGACCTGTCAGCCCTAGGGTGGCATTACCCCGTTTTTTTTTTTGCCCTTGTCGCCTCATTTTTGCCACCAACTTTTTGTTGGCCCTAGGCCTCTGGGCACCTTACCACTGCCAAACAGTGCTGAGGTGCAGGTGCTCTCTCCTAATAACATGGCTGCCACAGGACCCTGCTACTGCGGAGTGGCCATTGCATACACGCACTAGTGGTTAGGTGCAGGCTGGGACATCTGGATACAGTATCTTTACCATCCTGCCTTTTTGTCCCATAGACAGTTATGTGGAAGCTACTGGAACCTTCCAGCCCTGGGAGGGGTTATGCTTTGCCGCCTTTACAGGAGGGTCACCTGACTTAGGGGTATAAGAGGAAAGGAGGGAAACTGAACTAGTCAGTTGGGGCACCACTGGACCTGGGGGAACCTCTGCCGGAGCACAGGCGGTTGGGCCTAGGGGAGGAACCTACACTACTGGGACTGACGGAGTTTAGGCCCTGCTGTACCCAAGTTAGATGAGGGACTCTGCCTGCCTACTGATCTTGCCCAGTGAGGGGGAAACCCAGGGGACCACCCCCAGTGTGCCGCAGGGACCCACCTTGCCTCCAAAGCCTCCCAACTCAACCCCTACTCTTCCCCCCAAGAACCTGCACTGAGACCTGCTGTGAACCTTCCCCCCCAGACAAGCGCTGGGCCACCCAGGCACTGTGAAGAAGAGGGGTGCTGCCTACTGAGGGCACTGCTGACCAGGAACTGCCGGTAAGCGCTGTGCACGCCTAGCGCTAACCCGCCAGAGCTGTGCCCCCTAGCACCATCTGGCTGGAACAGTTGTGCCCCCTACATGTACCGACTCTTAGGCACTGTGACTTCAAAGCACTGCCAGTCCATCACCGCCACAGCCCAGGCCGTAGCTGCTATGATACCCCCTACCTGTTACGACACTCCAGCGCTGTGCCCTTCAAGCGCCGCAAGCCAGTCATCGCCGTAGCCCAGTTCCACCCAATTAGCGCTGTGCCCGGAAGCGCCGTCACAGCCGGAGAGTCACCGCCGCGCCCCAGCGTCCGCTACTCTGAGGCCCCTCTGTCATCCAAGTTTGCCGCTGAGGCCCCCGAAGCCTGGGAGGGCCGGCGCGGCAGCGAGGGAGGCTGCGCTAGGCCCCGGGGCGTTCCTCAGCGACTCATGTCACCGGCCGCGTTCGGTAGCGGGCGCGGCCCACCATTGGTTCCTACGGCCGCACCCCCTCCGGAAGCTGCGCGCTCATTGGGTTCCACGCCCTGCCCCCAGAACCAGGCAACCTCATTGGTTCCCGGGTCGAGGGAAGGCCCGGAGCCCACTAAGAACATCGACGCGGGGTCTCCAAGGACAGTGGGAGCCCCCGACCTGCCCCCAGGCCAGGACAGAGCCGCGCCGACGTTTTGGAGGCCCGAACCCGCAGGTAACCCCCCAGGGGATGGCCGAAATCAGAGGGGACGGCGGGGCTGCCGAGGAGCATCGCGCGATCAGCGTGGCAG
This sequence comes from Triturus cristatus, assembly GCF_964204655.1. Taxonomy (NCBI): domain Eukaryota; kingdom Metazoa; phylum Chordata; class Amphibia; order Caudata; family Salamandridae; genus Triturus; species Triturus cristatus. The sequence continues at coordinate 969,593,543 of NC_140589.1, forward strand.
CCCCGTGACCGCCCCTCACCTCGAGGAGCTGCACTGGGCCCTGTAGGCCCGTATGGGTCTTCTTAGTGGAGCAGTTGGGCTGGGCCTGAGACTGAGCCAAAGGTAGCTGACTGATCACCGGGATTAGCCTTTGTCCTATATCCTTTTTAGAGTGCTCCTACACTGGAAATGCTGCCTTGGTTATACCTACCAACCCAGTGCTACCCTGATTACTGTGAACATTGAAATGTTGTGCCTATGATGCCCTAGTTACCGAGAGCCTTGTTGTTATGGGCCTGAAGTTTTAGCGAGGAAGTTACGACTGTTTTGCGCAGAAATGAATTACCTGCCATTTGGAGATTCGCTGACCCATTGATGTGAATTAATTAATTGTTGCCCTGAAATGCACTGCTTCATTTAACTGGATTCATTAATTGTTGCCCTGAAATGCACTGCTTCATGTAACTGAATGAATTAATTGCTGCCCTGAAATGCACTGCTTCATTTAACTGAATGAACTAGTTGTTGCCCTGCGATTATCTGTTTATCTACTTGAATGAATTGACTGCTATCTTGAAATTACCTCCATTATTCCTGAAATGAATTTATGCGCCATGTCTTGCCTTAGATAAAAGATCTTGTTTTAACAGACAACTTGGTGTGGTGTCCTTCATTGTATGCGCATTACTGAGTCCATGTGGGTGAGTGCTGCACAACTGCTTTACACATTTCCTTCGGGGGCCTTCCTACCTCGTGCCAAGCTACCACGTCGGAATTGGTGACCCCAGTTCTAACAGAGGCTCAGTCCAAACAGGAGTGCGCATAGCAATCAGTGTTACAATAATCATAGAAATATTTTGACAAGTGCCGAATCAGTTTGCTGAGCACAGGGGCTCAGGAATACCCATGTATTTTTTAAGCTTCTGGTACTGACTGTTCATATATAGAGGTGTTGGCCTTTCAGCCATTGTTAAAGTGGGGTGGAGGGTGCGGTGGTCAGGGCTTCTAGGTTCATAAGCAACTGGATACATTCAGTGTGCTGCATGCCTTTTGCGGTAGGTGAGAGCTGTCCTCCATGCTCATACTGTAATAGAAAAAATGGATGCATGTTTCATGGTGTGATTTGCTGCTGCCACACCAGTGTGGATGTGTTTACAGGAGTTTTGAGAGACGCTACAGCCTCTCGTTCCTGTCATGACCTCAGGATTTGCACCAGATGTGTGTTCTGAGTGCAGAGGCTCACAACCGTGACAGGCCACTAAGCACATGTGTTGCACCAAAGTCATACATACTGCCCTTGCACCTGCAAAGGGCTGCTGGGAATTAAGCTTCCTTGTTCTGGGTGCAAATGATTACAGTCATGATGGACCACCAAGCATAGGTGCCACAGAGAAGTCACAAATGTAGTCCTCATGCCCTAAGAAGTTCCTGAATTAAGAGCACCCTGCTTGGGGTTGTTTGAATACTTCCAGTAGGGCTGGACTATGATGTGACATCTTTGCTCTTGATCTGAGTTAAAAGTGCCAGGTACTGCATAGCAGTGTATGGCATAAGTAGCTCTCAGGCTCTGGAAGTGCAAGACAGATTTAAAATTCCCATGCACTTTACCTCCTTCTCAGCAGGGCTCAGGACCGTAGAAATTCCCCTAAGTCCTTTGGGGATAATCTTACCCTTCAAAGGACAGCAGGTAAGAATTCTGTCTCTGGTCTTTTTCTTCCTTACAACAGATATGCAGAGGTTCCTCAAGCAAAAGTAATTACTGGATATGCTGCAGGATGAGCTTGTATCCATCCTTGGGTAACTGGATGAAATCCAGCTATCCCATCAAAGTCGGTTGGATCGAGTCATTGAATTTTCCTTTCTGGGTGCCACATTTACATGCCTTTGGTTTCAGGTGAAACTCTAATTTTGTGTAATGAGTTCCGAAACTCCCCTCTTAGCAATGTGAAGCACAGAATATAAATATTGAGCAGGCAGCGCAACTCCTCTGTAAAAAGAGTGTACTCTTGGCCCTGCCATTGGAAAATTCCTTTGTTTGAGGTGTTAATCTGGTCAAGTCACAGAATTAATCAAAAATAACAAGGGAGTTGCCCCAATGTGACACTCACAGAGGGACGGGGTACCAGAATACAGCAAAACACAAATGTCCCTAACAAAGAAGGCCTACGGGGTTGTCCTTAGCCAAGTGTCTAATATTCACAAATAATTATCTCAAAAACAAGGTTTGCTCTTTGATCTATACACAGTAACTTGTATATGCACTAAGAAAGTCTTTATTCATTAAAATCAAAGTCATTTATTATTTGTAAACAACAAGCCAAAATGAATCGCATAAAATATCTTTCCCTCCCGGAATGGTTTACTATCTTTAATTAATCACAATAAAGTTAGTCATTATGAATAAAAGTCGACGCAGCGTTTCGGTGATTTCACCTTCTTCAGGACTAAAAACGGTTTCATCAAATCTAAAAAGAGGGGAAAGGTTTTTTCTTAAAACAAATATTAACTCAACAGTGCAATATACAGTACTATAAATCATGGTTACAATATGCATCTTAACTTTTCTCGGTTACTTCTTGTTTGTATATACTACCTTAAGTTGCTACTAGGTGGAGAAGACACTTGACAGTACAATAGTATTATTTTTTTCTTTTTTTTTATTTTTCTTTTTTTTCTTTTTTTTTGTCCTCATTTGCCTTACCCTCGATATTGGGAGAGCCAACCACCCTACACCACACATATGCACGGTATGTTAAGATGGTAGCCTGTTTAACCCAACACAAAAAGGGATTTACCAACTCCATCTAGGTCTTTTTTAAACCTGGAGGACCATACGTAAACCTAGCCAAGGACCCGGTCCAGGGAGTATTCGAAGGCATAATCATAGGACCCGGGGAAGAAAAAAAAAAAAAAAACCCGGATTCTATCGCCATTTGATCAGCAGATTCCAAAAAGCCAGATTATCTTTACTACATGATCGATTTAGGTCAGCCTTAGATGCTTCATATAAAGATGAAAGCCACCCAGAATGTGATGGGGCTGTTTTCTCTGTCCAATGAATACAAATTTGCCTTCTAGCCAACAAAATTGCATAGAAGAGGAAAGACCTCGCTTTACCAATGATGTTATCCTCTAATCCAAAGATGACAAGTGGTAGAGTTATTGACAAAGATATGTTTAAGATGGAGTTCAAGGTATTCTTCACTTCTTCCCAGAAACCAGCGATGGCTGGACATTCCAAAAACATATGAACGTCACAAGCTTCGATGCAATTACATTTGTTGCACTTTTTGTCTGGGAGGAATTTAGAGAGTCTCAGCGGAGTTATATATGCACGATGTGCTGAAAATAGATGATTTCGTTTTAGCCATGCTGGTTTCACAACTCTATGGAGCAGGGCAAAGGAGTTTAACCAAAGATCTTCACAGTGAAGGCCAGTCACCTCCCCCCATAACTGATCTGGAAGGAGGAACTCCCCGTCACTTTCTTCCAAGAGCTGCCAGTACCATATGGCTACTTCTTTCTCACCCCCTAGACGATCTACTAACTCTTGTTCCAAGATACTAGCCCTCCCTAAGTGGGGATCTCTACGTTTTTGGGATCTAGCCCAACTTTCTATTTGGATGAATTTGAATCTGGAAAGCCCTGATCCCACATAGTCATATAATTCATTCCAGGCTATTAATGTCCCATCCCTGAATAACTGACCCCATCTTATGATACCAGCTTGTTGTATACTAGATGACAAACTATCATTCAGGCATGGAGGAAGACCCGGCGAGTCCCAGATTGGAGAGAAATTAGAATAATAGGACAGCCCCAGTCTCTTCCTAATACTGGACCAGGTTTTGGTCCAAGACTGCAGAAACTTTAATTTAATTTTTTTGAAAAATTTCTGACTTCCGAATTTGAACATAAATCCATCTGCTGCTAGTTCTGCCCCCATCAACATAGCTTTATATATTGACCCTGGATGGAGAATAGATGGCATTTTTAAAAGCATCCTGGAGTGTGACAACAAAAATGCCCATGCATAATACAATAAATCCGGCAGGGCGAGCCCGCCCTTCTCCCTTCTTCTCCTCAACTTTTTCCAAGCTATTCTGGTCGATTTGTTATTCCATATGAAAGTATTTATGTCTTGCTGACATTTTCCAATTAATTTAGGTTCAAATGCCAAAGGAATTGCGTTAAAGATAAACGTATACTTAGGGAGAATACACATTTTTACGAGATTTACCCTACCAGTAATGGAGAGAGGCAGATGAGTCCAAGATTTTAAAAGCTTTTTGCTCTCAGTATAAATTTTATTCAAGTTAGATTGCCCAATACTATCCAATTCTTGGGTCACTCTTATGCCGAGATATCGCATGGATGTGGAGATATTTACCCCCAGCTGTATATCGGGGAGGTTCCAGACCATTATTTCACTCTTGCTCGAATTAATATCGTATCCAGAGATAAGACCGAACTCTTCTGCCCTTTTAATAACTACAGGAAATGCCTTAACTGGGTCAGATGTAAGAATCAAAATATCATCTGCATAGAGAGCTATTCGCCTTTCCCATTCTCCAAAGCTAAAAGGTGGAATATTAGCCTCCTCCCGCAAAAGCTGGGCAAATGGTTCTATATATAAGTTGAAAAGGAGGGGGGAGAGCGGGCAGCCCTGCCTCGTACCTCTAGATATATCAAAGGCTTCTGTCAAGACCCCATTAATCAGCAATCTAGCCGAAGGAGCAGCATAAAGCTGCTTTATCATTCTACGAAAGCCAATCCCACAATTAAATTTTTCCAATACATCAGAAAGATAGAGCCAGTTGACTCTATCAAAAGCCTTAGTTGCATCTAAGGTTAAAATGGCCAAAGGTATAGAGAAAGCAGAGGCGATATCTATGGCTCCTATCAGTTGGTGTGTCAAATCGGATAGTTGTCGGCCTTTGATAAAACCTTTTTGATCTTGGTGAATTATAGCACCCATAACGCTGGCCAATCTAGCTGCCATAATTGCAGTCCAGGGGAGATTTTCCAGGCTTTGGAATAAGCACAATTGTGGCCTCCCCCCAGGATTTAGGTGGAGACTCACCCTCTATTAAGATGGCATTTAATAGGGTCGTCAAAAAAGGGGCTGTGACAGTTTCCAGAGACCTATAAATCTCCCCCGGGAGACCATCAGGCCCAGCCGCCTTCCCTTTTTTTTGGTGTCTGATAGCTTTGATCACCTCAGCCTCTGTTATCTCAGACTCCAAGGCCTTGCTTTGTGTTGTCGACAGAGTTGGGAGCGTGATAGTTTTCAGCCAGCTGTCTCTTGCCTGCTGGTCGTTAGGGAGAACCTCCCTATATATGTCTTCAAAGAAGTCAAAAAAGGCTCTGCCTATATCTAGTTTGGTAGATCTTGGCTCTGCCTCACCTTCTATCCTTATTTCCTTTATGAATTTGAGAGCTTGATCGGATTTGATTTTCCAGGCTAGCAGTTTCCCTGCAGCTTCACCGAATTCAAATTGGGAAGTCTTAAATGCTTCCCATCTTTTGTTTACTCTCTCAAGTAGGATATTGTTTAATTGTAGCTTCAGTTCGACCAAATTATCCTGTAGCTGTGATGTTCCTAAAGGTGAGTCGATCTTTGACTCAAGGAGTTTCATGTCTTGCTCAAGGCTAGCCACCCTCTCTCTATATATCTTACGTCTAAAAGAGGCTCTATTGGTAATCTGACCTCTTAAAAAGGCCTTAAAAGTCTCCCAAACCACTGCCAAACCTGCCGAATCTTTATTAATGTCAAAAAATATTGAGGACTCTGTTGCCAAGAACTGCACCTCATCATCTTCAAGCAGGAGGATCCGATCAAAGGACCAGGATGGGTGACTAATGGTATTTTCAAGTTTACAAGAGAATTCTAAAGCAGAGTGGTCTGACAGATGCGAAGGTAAATAATCTATCGTGAATATAGAGTCCCTTAAACCATAGCTAAAAAACGCATAGTCAATCCTAGACTTATGTTTAAAGCGACTATTCCTAAAAGAAACTCCTAACTTATTACCTGCTCTTTCTCGCCATATGTCCGCCAAACCAAGTTGTGTCATAATGGTTACGAGGGTATGCCTAGATTTGACGGAGCTACAGAGTCTATATATACAATAGTATTATTTTTAAAAAACAAATTTTTTGTGCAAAGTACAATGTCTAAATTTGTGTTGTACTTCTTATCAGATAATGATTCTTTTAGCTAAATATCAAAAAAACACAACATACCTCATATCTTTTTGAGAAAAAAGGGGTAGACGTTTCAATAGACTATCAAAAAGGAATGACCCTTCAAAATGGGGGTTTCTACCTGCTGATAATTGAGCCTATAATAAAAGGAGGTATCATCATTTAGCATATCCTCTACTGTCATTGTTGATTCTTAATCATTTCTTGGACTATATTGGCATACCTTATTATTAGTTGAATTTAATTCAATATTTTTGTCCGCAAGAGCCACCGTAAATGTATTCGTATTTCGAAAAAGCCCACTTTAAAACTTTAGGGACTGGTTTCTCTAAAAAGACAGATGAAGGAAAAAATCTCATTCAATCACTGAGGTTTTTATTATGCATGAACTCCTCAATATAATTCATTTCATTTATGCGATTCATTTTGGCTTGTAAATAATAAATGACTTTGATTTTAATGAATAAGTTTTTTTAATAGACTTTCTTAGTGCATATACAAGTTACTGTGTATAGATCAAAGGGCAAACCTTGTTTTTGAGATAATTATTTGTGAATATTAGACACTTGGCTAAGGACAACCCCGTAGGCCTTCTTTGTTAGGGACATTTGTGTTTTGCTGTATTCAAGTCACAGAATTCCCAGAACTGGCTGGAACCCGACCAAGTGAGCAACTGAAAGTTCTTTCTTCCCTTTTCTCTAGGGGGACCATTCAGGCATGACATTAGACCCTGATTTCATAGAGAACTCTAAACAGAAAGGTTATAACAGGAGCATGTAGTAGCTGGAGGGCAGTGCTTGCAGTAAAAAGGGAGATAGCGGTCTTGACTACCACTACACAGTCTAGGGGTTACATTTATAAGGGATAACCACACATGGTTACCCCATGTCCCCTGTATCCAAGTAATCTTGTGCACAGTTCTTATAGACGTGAATGAAGGAATCCAGTGATAATATGGTGCAGTTTATATAAAGAAGAGCCAGTGCATTCCCAGTGGAGTTCAGGTGAAGAGGTCTTCACCCTACTACAGTTATCCACTGTTGACAACCATTAATAGTGACACGGCCTGGTCATGTGGGTAGTATCAACCGATGATAAGAGGAGTACCACTTTGGGTGCACTTCAACAACTCAACTGAGTTGAGTAACTCTGTTTGTGGCCAGCGTGCTCATATTATGTATAGTACTTGGCAGGAGAGTCATGCCCACTCAAAAAAACACCAGGTGTGGCAGATTGATAACATGAGGAGCAAGTTGTCAGATGGCACAGCTCCTATTATTTTTGATCCACCACTAATCAAGTATTAACACACTGCAAGCCGAACAACTACAATCTGCATCATTTAGAAGTCATAATACTGCTAAAGGAGGATGCAAACTATGTTTCTGAAGGTTGGATTTGTTCTGCTATTGTACTCTGTTGTCCTTTTGATGAGTATGATGCACTTTATCATTGTTTGTAAATTTTATAAACTTATGTAGTATAAATACCTTTGTGAGTATTTGCATCAGGATCTGCACATCCATTCGAAATAGTCAAACCTACATAATTTATTAACTTTTTTACCTTTTAGGGTGCTCCAATGGTGTTAACACTACCCACCCCCAGGGTATAATAGCACTAGAACTTGAAATCCTAGAGCAAGATTCAAACCAAAATACACCAGAGCACACCGAGTTGTTGTATCTATATGTCCTTTTAAACAATGGAACAAGGTCTTCAATCAGGTCCTTCTGAAGAATTTTATTATCACTTCTTAAAACATGCAGTGCAACAGCAGCCGACGCACGTTTCGCCCCCCCAGGCTTTTTCAAGACTCAATTACGACGAATTGTGTGCTAATCTGCATCTCACTATTTAACCCCTTCGCTGGCGAATTCCGCCGCAGCGCTGGGAAGGTTTGGGGGGGTTGACGGCGCCGCTGTGCTCATGACGGAACCACGCCGTCATGAGTCACGGGTGAGCTGTGCTCATGACGGCGTGGTTCCGTCATGACTCCACCTACTGCGCTAATCACCCGCACAGGCGGGGAATTAGCACCGCCTGGGAGGATCGGCCGCCAACGGCCGCAGCATGACGGAACCACTCCGTCATGAGCACAGCGCACCCGTGGCTCATGACGGAGTGGTTCCGTCATGAGCGGGGAAGGGGTTAAAGTGAGCAGACCTCTTAATTGATTATTCTCCGATAAAATATAGACGAAAAAAACAATGATTCACGATGTAAAATATTCAAAAATTACGAGTCCTTTCCAAGTACGTATCCCACAGTCACGGAACACCTCCTCATTTCAAAGTATCAGACCTTGATAAATCCTAGTTCTTGTGCTTCTGCATCATACGCGTAAAGCAGCAACTCGACCTTGTTCCATTGTTTAAAAGGACATTTGATTATTGGTCAAGTGGAATTTGATTCAGGTTTAAAAGTGTACCTGTGAATTATAGATACAACAACTTGGTGTACTCTGGTGTATTTTGGTTAGTATAAATACCGTGTTCCCTCGTTCAAGAATTATAGTTTTTATCATGAGTAGACCAACACTGACGTATTTGCAAATGTTAGACCCGCTTGTTTGAACTGTTCTTGGCTGTTTCTTAAATTCTGACTTTAAAATGAATGATTAAACGCTTTTTTAACTTCTGAAATAATTTCTATTTTTACTTTATCTATACTGTATCTTTTAGGGTTTATTTTCAACAGAAGAAAGAATAATGATGAGTGGGTCTCCACTCAATAAAATGGTCAATAGAATATTTTTGGGGTAACTACTTGGGTGAATTTTAGAGAAGTAACTTGTCAAAGGAAATGGTATAGCTCCAGATGTGTTGCAAACAATTTTACTTTTGCTACTGAGAACTGGAGTGTTGTTTGTGGAGAAGTGTGGCTCAATGATTAGAGCGGCAGACCCTGATGCCCAGGTCTAGCCCGGGACCAGGGTTCAATTCCCCGCCATGGCGGGTTTTGGGCTCAAAAATTCCACGGACCTGATAATTCTCGCCTTGGTGCCTATTCCAATCATGGAGTCCCACTCTGCAACTCTGGGCAATAGCTTGCTTAATCTCCACAACGGCCCCCACAACGCTAAGGATGCCTGGCCTCCACCTTGGGGGTGCCCAGGAGTGGATGCCTCACAGGGAAAGCCAGGATGGGTTCCACAGCGGTATTCGTACAAGCGCCTTGAGACCCTTGCGGGTGAGTAGTGTGCTATACAGGTATCAAATTTACATTTAAATTTACATTTGTAGTTTACTAAACATAGTTTATTACTGAATAGACAAATTCACAATCGCAGCACATTGAAAACGGTCCGAAAGGAACGATCTCCGGGAAGATTTAGAATCATGATCCGCAGTACTTAAGATGTGAATGTTGGGTGGGCTAGGGTGTGGGGAAAGTGGAACACGCACAGAAGATGAGAATGACTCGGATGAAGACACGTAAGGTTGTGAAACTATATATGTATAGATGTAATATTGTCTACCAAAGTTACTGTAAAGAAATTGCAGTGTGATTGTGTAGTGATACATGCAGATCTGTATTGTTCTGTTACATATTAAGATAAATAAAAAAAATAAAAAGATGTGGATGTTGGGGTACGGGGGCCAGCAGAGTAGTTGTATTGTGGTTGAATGATCAGTAATGTAGAGAAATTTCAATCAGCCTATGGTCCTTTTTTCGCTTAATATTCCATGCCACCTGTATTATGGTTTGCGTTTAAATTTATTTAAATAAAGACATCACCAGATTCCCAAATAATGTCAACAGCAAGACGCCCCAAAGAAAAAATCGCATGCATATTAGTTGGGTGCACTTTGCCATGAAGCTCTGAAAGAAAAAACATCCTGGTGCAGTAGCAGCGTCTTTGATTCAGTAATTAGGTTTTTTGCCGGCATGTTCGCTTTATCTTAGTTTATTTTTCAGCATCCACAGAATAACCTTCAGCTCAAGACTGGCAGCAGTCAGATAAAGATTTCAAAATAACCTGTCAAAATATTATTAATAATATGAAAATTCCTAGACAGAGGGAGGGTTAGTCGGTGTGTTAGTAGTCTGCTCCGAGTCAATCACTCGCGTGGTGATTGGCTTTCAAGAGCTGTCTAGGTCATGTTATGACTTCTTTATTAGTGTTTAAGGTCACTGGGAGACATACGAGTGCATCCTATATCAGGAAGTAGAGCTTGTCTCTGGAGTGAAATATTTGGCTTTTAATGGAAGCCGCGGCCGTGAGTCGGAAATCCAGGGGAGCGAGTTAAACGCAGACAGGCTCCCGGCGCCGCACCGCCGCGCGCCAGAGAATGACGCTTCCGGCCATTCTCAACAGCGTGCTCGGCCCGTATCAGACTTCCCAGGCAGTTCCTAACGGCCGTTTCTCAGGTTGTTGTGCCTCCTGCAATGCAGGCCATTGAGAGCACTCCAGCGTCAAAAGGCGGTACATAAATTTGACTGACAGACATTTTTGTCACATTACTGAGCTTGCAGGGCCACGCAGATTTAACCTAGCTAAAGATTTAACGCCTGTTTTAACCTTCTATGGGGCTCAGTAGGCGAATTTAGGCTCAAGTATACGGGTATACCTCACCTTAATCCGGTTGGAACAAGGTATTCCGCCCAGAATGGGGAATAACTAGCTGGTTTGGTTTTACCAGGTCAAAACATACCAGTCCGAGCAAAATAACGGCCACTTTTCCAATCCCACTCAACATCTCCTTTGAGGATGTGGTAAATGGCTTTAGAGTGGGTGGTGTAGGGTGATGCAAGAGGCATGGGGAAGGGGTCCAAGGCATGGGGGAAGGGGTCTGTGTTCGGGCTCAGGCAGGGAGGGTGTGGAGAGCATGCCATCTTTTCCGTGGGTTGTATTATAACATTTGTATAATACTATCCCTGAGTGGATCGCTAACACGCTTACCCACACTGATAGCATTCTACACCATGTACAGTATGTGGGTGAAAGGGTGTTGTCTTTATTTTGTGCCTATGTGGGTAGTATTTTATGTTGTACGTGATGACTATTGAAGTGCTGAAGAAAGCAGCGTTTGGCAGTGTGATGAATGAGTGAAGGCCAGAGTTACATGGATATTTTATTATTTTCTGGAATGGCGCCACCACTGGTTAGCATTGCAGGTCCTGCCGTTATGGTTGTATGGTTTCTTGTGTTATCAGTCCAGGATCCTCTGCTAGCTGTGGCAAGAGGTCTTCCACTCTGAAATCCTAGGGGGGTTGAGAGTGCTAACCCCGCTAGCTTATCCCTTTGTCCGATAAACAAACTGAAAATATTTTGTACTGGAACATAGCAGGCCTCAAGAAAAACATGACCATACCATCATGAGTCGAGTTTGTGGGTATGCACGATGTCTGTGTTTTCCAGGAGACATGGTGTATGGAAGCGCCTTCATTAGAGGATATGCCACTTATTTCATCCCCGCAACTTCTAGCGGTAGGGGAAGACCTTCTGGAGGTCTCCTAATATGGATTAACCTTGATTTGGGGTGGTCTGTCACTCTCCAAGAAAGCAATAGTTACGACATCATGTGGCTATCTCTAAAGGCCCCAAAAAATGCAGAATCCCTTGATCTCTTAAATGTTTATATTAGGGGCACAGTGAGTGGCAGGTCGTCGACCATTCTAAGTGAATTAGAATTCCTCCTAGCAAAATGTCCACCCACCTCAAAAACCATCATAGCCGGGGACTTTAACTGTACATTCGAGCCCCTGAGCAATGAGGACCCCTTGAATCTATCCGAAGAGGACAATAAATTGGGAGTACCACCTCTATCCTTGGCCCCAATTAGAAAACGGACAGAGATTGTTATGCAAGTAAACGCCTTCACTCTGGAATACGGCCTAAGAGCCGTGAATGGAAGAACTCTGTCAGACCCTAAGGGGGCGAACACCTTCAATAAATTGATGTGTCCATCCCGTATCGACTACATCCTGGTGGACCTACGTCTCTGGGAAAATGTAGTCGATATGGAGGTAAGCTCTACTGTAGATAGTGATCATAACCCCCTATCCCTAACTCTGCAGAACCGTTGGGCAGTTTTGCCGTTAAACTTATCTGCATGCAGAGCGGACTCCTTTTCTTCCAAAGAGGTAACACTTTCTAACTGTGGTAGGCGGCTAAGGTGGCACAGGGTAGTAGGAGATGAAAAAAAGATCACCCTTATCTCCTCAATATTAGTAGAAAAAACGAGAGATCTCGAGGCAGCTATGGTCTCGACTCAGAAGAGGGACAAGATTTCCATAATCCACCAGGAAACCATACACTTGATTGGAGAACAGTTTGTATAAGGCATCAGCACAGGAAAAAAGAGACCACACAAAAATAATCCCAATCCTTGGTTCACAGGATCCTGCAAAGAGAAAAGAAAAGCACTAATAGATGCTGTCAAAGAGAAAAACATTACTAAGGTTAAAGTAGCTAGGAAAGTTTATAATTCATCTTTGACATTAGCAAAACGGGCATGGGAGGAGGCTCATTGGGATAAGTTGAAAATTGTGGCAACTGAGAGAAACCCTGCCTCTTTTTGGTCATTAATTAACACCAAAAATAGGGCAGGTACTGTCTCCATTCCAAACCATATAGGCAGTCAGACTTGGTGGGATCACTTTTCAAAACTTTATGCTGAAGCTGTAGAGGGAGAACGAGTGCCCGGCAGGGATATTCAGCATTTACCTATTCCAGATCTTATAACCCCCTTTAGCTTTGATGAGGTCGTAAGTGCCATTAACAGTATTGTACCCGCTAAAGCGGCAGGACCTGATGGCATTCCGGGCGACTTGTTCCGCCTGGAACCAGATAAATGGGCCAAATACATCCAGCAATTGATTAACAGCTTGTTAGAGGGTGGTGAAGTTCCCCATTCCCGGAAACAAGCTGAAGGTATCCCTATTTTTAAAAAAGGTGATCGCCAAGACCCTGCCAATTATAGGCCCATCAGCCTTGTAGATTGTATGCAAAAAGTGGCAGGGCGAACTCTTCTCAATAGAATTCACCTTTGGATGGAGGAAGGGGGAATTCTATCTAAATGTTAAGCGGGCTTTAGGAAAGCCACTAGTACTATAGACCAAGTCTTTCGTTTACTTTTACTCTATTGGAAAGTGGTAGTCATTGCAAAGGGGAGCTTATACCTTGCATTCATTGACCTCAAGACGGCTTTTGATTTAGTCCCACGAGCAAAGTTGTGGTCTGTCCTGCAGGAAATGGGATTACCCCCTTACATTCTATCCCTTTTAGTTCATTTTCATGACGATACTTCTGCAAGGATGAGATGGGGTGATCAAGGGCAGACCACAGAGAGTATCCCAGTAAGGAGAGGAGTCCGCCAGGGCTGTGTTTTGGCTCCCACACTATTTACACTTTACGTGAATGGTGTGGTGGATTTCTTGAGCCAAATTCCAGCTGATGCACCAACCCTGGCGGGGGAAAAAATAGCTACGCTTCTCTTTGCTGACGATACTCTCCTAATCTCCGAATCCCCTATGGGTCATCAAACATTACTCACTCGCTTCCAGGCTTTTTTTACATCAAGGGGCCTTACCATAAATATATCGAAAACAAAATGTATGGCTTTTAACCCTGGAAAACAGTTTAGACCCAAACTCATTCTTAATGGTTCCTACCTTGAGCAAGTTCATTGCTTTGATTATTTGGGGATTAGGCTAGCGGATAAAATGTTATGGGGGCCCCATTTGAGCAAGATGCTTTTAAACCATAAAAGGGCTGCGGGGGCAATCTTGAGAGAGCAGCGCTTGTCCTCTTCCAGATTGGTCTCCCCTGTTTTGGTTGTATACGAGGGAGAGGCAGTGAGTTCGGCTTCTTACGGAGCGGAACTCTGGGGGTTCGAACAAACAACAGAGATCCAAAAGTCAGAAAACAAGTTTTTAAGAGACCTGGTCTCTGTCCCCCACTGTACTCCTCTAACACCTTTGTTCCTTGACATGGGGAGACACAGGTTGAGCGAGATAGTTAGATTACGCCCCCTCCTGTATTGGGCAAGACTAAGATCCACTCCCGAGTTATGCCACTATGCGGCAGGTCTTAGCGAATTGATCACTTGGATACGGGCAAAAGGGTAAAATGGCTATGTGAACTTAAGGAACTTTTATTGTCCCTGGGCTTAGCCGATGCGTGGGAGAACCAAACCCAGCCATCCAAGGCGGAGCTAAAAAAGACCTATTGGAACTGGACACACCAACGGCTCCTACTTTACTCGAGGCATGGGAAATTAACAGAGGACTTTCTACAGTACAAACAAGTTGGCCATTTGGAACCTTATTTGGATTTCATTCGAGTCCCCATGGACAGAAAGTTGTACATGCTTTTCCGGTTTGGGTCACTGTGCCTCAATGCTACAGTTGCCCAAAGGGATCCAGCTAAAAAACTTTCACCAAGCTGTCCGTGTTGCAATGATATGCAAGAAACTATAGCTCACTGTCTATTCGTATGCCCGGCTTATCGGCAGGCCAGGAACAAATGGCTCAAACATATTTGTGTCCAGTTGGGAACAAAGAACCATCAAGTTGCACTCCGTATCTTGAAATCTGACGCATCTAGGCCTGTTTTTGTATGCAGAGTTGCTAAATTTCTGGGCTGCGCTTGGATCATTCGCGCTAAAGCCATTACTAAAGCTGTAAATATAATTTGTGTTACTACATAATAAGCTTGCAACCTTTATTCTGTGTAAGAGGGTAGAAGGAACGAGCTGTGCTTTAATGATCTTTCGTTGATTTGAGAAATTTATTTTTATTGGAAATTTTGACTTTTATGAATTGTTGTCCTAACCATTGGTGTTTTAGTTTGTGTTTTAAATTTTTAAAAAGAAGACTTTTTGTATAATATTGATTTTAAGGATGTAAAAGCTTTCATGATAGCAATTATCGAATAAAGCAATTACTACTACTACTGCTAATGGGTGTAGAGGAGGAGTGAAGTGAGTCAGATCTGCTGAGAAGAACTACTACCATCAAGGCCGGCTTTAGTACTGGTGGAGCACTGAGCGAGAATGCTTGTTGGCGCCCCCCCCATGACCACCTCACCACAGATTCCCTCACTACCACCATTTACCAATGCCCCCCAAGTCTCCATCACCACTGTCTCTTAGATTAATTTAGTTTTATAGTGCCACTTATACCAAATTAAGGTGTCAGAACACTTTACATCACACATACGCTGCATGGAGCCAATCATGCGTGTGTAAAGCAGTGTATAGGAAATGTTGCATAAGACTCAGGTCTACAAGGTGTAGGAGTCACATGTCATCCATAAAGGTAGGCAGTATAATCTAAGAGTCCTTGGTCTGGAAAAGCATGAATTCAAAACTTTAAATGTAGCACCATAGTTAGAGGTTTTCTTTAATAATAAGAATTGATTTATACCCAAATTAACCCTTTTTTGCAATATAAGGATAAGGAAAGACTGGGAAAAAAATATGAAGCTGTAATATATTCCTTGCAGTTTGCATGCAGCTCTTTGAGGACAGTTAATAGCTCGCTGCTCTATATTAGGATTTTAACTTTTAAACTGCAAGTAACAAAAGGATCTCTATGACAAAAGCGATAACCCATTGACCTATTTATAGTGTCTGCACTTTGTGATCTGAATGGGACATGTTCTTTGCAGTAGGTATATTAACCTTCTGCACTATGATGAGTCAAAACTTCCCCTAGCAGACAATGCTCTGGTCTCTCTCCAGGAAGAACATTAATCACCAGAGTTATCCTGACATTTTTAATGATGCTTAAAAATTGCTGGGACAAGGGACGGGGTATCTGCTGCTTTTAAAACAATAAACATGGCACCCCCACCCCAAGTCAGTACCCGGTGCGATGGCACCAATCGCACTTCCCTAGAGCTGGCCCTGGTTACTGTCCTCCTTTATACGAGTGGCAATTTGAGCATCAAGTAGCATGTTTTATCACAATGCACTTTATTATGTTTATCCTTTATTTCATTGCCATCGTTAGATGTCGATGTTCAGAGAATATGACTATTCAATGTAAGGTGGACTTTGTTGGAGATCTTCAGTTCAATGTATATCATCATGAATCTGACTATTCAACAGAGGTAATCACACACTGTCACTTAATGAGATAGGCATATCAGAAGAAGGAAACCTCTTCCACATTCTTGTGACATGCTTCATCATTGGTAACCTTATGAAGTTCTGCTAGTAGGGAACAGGGGGTAGTGGGGCTAGCTGGGGCTAGCTGGGGGGGGGGTGGTTAAAACATATTTTTAAAAAACCCTTACCTTTTCTGACACCTCTCCTCCATCTCCATGCCTCTTCTTTTACTGACTCCAGTCCTGAAGAGGCTGCATGAAGCACCGGGGCACATATGCCCCCCGGAGTCAATCACAAAACTGCAATGCAGCGTTGTGTGTGTTCTGAGAGCAGTGGATCGGCACTCAATGGGGACAGGGAGCCTGTGCATATTCCCCTCCAGGCTATGCATTACAGCCTGGTGGGGACTAAGCAAAGTGCGCATGACTGTTTGGCCAGGCCAAGACGGCCAGCCAAGCAGTCATGCACACTTAAGTGTGCACAAACCAACCTTCCTCCCTAAGCCACAAGCCCCACCCCGTCCTACCACAGACCCACAGTAACGAAAAATGAAACGTCGTTATTATCATTTTATTTTTCTCTTTTTCACTGCTCAAAGAGCAGTTGGGTGACCCTCCTCTGCCTTAGCAGAGAAGCCGCCACTGCTACCAGGAGAGACTTGTCCTCTTATTGGAGGAAGTTCTTTATAAGAAATTGCTGGATATGGAGAGGGATCCAGATTATTAAAATTACCTCAAGAAAAACGCAAAGATGCTTCTTTTTTTAACATTCCCATAAGTAAGATTAAAAGTTGAAGAAGAGATGTATACTGAGTGCTATGACTCAAACACCCATAGAAGTGCCTGCATGTGTCAGCCTGTGTAAATACTTAAAGGGTTAAAGGCTTTCCTCAGGGCTAACAGATCTCTATCTAAATGCTACAAGTATTCATCCATGCATGGCAAATAAAAGGAAAAATGGTTTAATACCTCGTTATTTTGAATAAAGAAACCCTTACTAGAGGATATCATCCACATGGTCATGGAAAGAGAGACCTCACACATTTGTCACGAGGCAGTGTCCTTCTCTCCTATTTATTTGACTGCCCATCTGCCTTAAGTGTCCAGCAGTGTAGTTGATCTCTTTAGTCAAAGCAAATCTGTTTGAGTAGCACTGATCAGTATCCTCCAACTGCCAGCAGAGCTCAACAAGTCCATTAATATATCAAATCCATGTCCTTTTAATGATGGGTATTGAATAGTAAATTGGCATACATTTTATGATTAGAGATTATCAGACTGAGACAGGGATAACCATTTGATAAAAAAAGTGACTGTTATTCTTTATGTAGTTGGAAGTAGGAGGTAGGCAAACATTTTTTGCTATGGTATGGCAGTGGTTTAATCATCCATCATACCAATTAGAAAGCTAAATTCCTGTGATGAGTGTTAGTAAGCACTTCTAAAATTGGGGGAAAAGGCATAACTTGTGGGTGGCATGGTTTGTTATGATATCCCAGCCATTTGTTGATCTCCTTGCTGGCCCATGTGAGTTGGCAGTTAGCTCCATCGTGGTGGTGTGTCCCTGTGTCAATATTATTTGCAGACTGTCCGATACCTCTGGGCCACACTTTTACCGATAAGTGTGTTGTTTCATGTTTTGTCACAGGGTCAGGAGTTGATCAAGGTACATTAGGAACACTGAGGATTTCACCTCTCTTATGAACGTTATATAATTCCTGAACATATTGAATTGCAGGTGACAAGGAGATACAGAGCTTGGCTAGAGAAAACATATCCTACTCTAGATTTCTTATTGAAAGGAGCTGTCATGATCCATAGTGCTAGCTTAGAATGTAGAGTGCTGTTTTGTTTGTTCCGCTCACATTTCATTTGTAGGTATAGTGGTTCTTTTCCTTGGGAGTCTCTGTGGATGACACAGTCTTAAACATTAATTGTTTAGCTCTCGGTAGCCAGGGAAGTGCTTGCAGAAATGGTGTTGTGTTCTCAGGGAAGAACACAGAGGAGTAGTTTTGCTACAGCATTCTGGATCTATTGTTGTTTCTAAATCATGAAACAGGGGGTGCCAAATTATAGGTTAGGGGAATAATTGAGATTGGAGATCACAAGTGAGGATATTTTGCAGCTTTAGTTGGTATTCAGGTTACTAGAAGAAGTGTTGCAGTGTTTCCATTGTATAGATAGTGTTCTTAATGACCCTGTTGACATGTAGAATGAAGGATAGATGGGAGTCTCTGACTACCCCCAAGGTTCCTCACCTCACCTCTCTGGATGTGACTGGCAGGGCAAATAATTTCCTATAGCCAATAACCTTTTTCCCTTGTTTGTTTAATTTTCCATATCTCATGATCTTGGTCTTTTTGGTGATTAGATTTAGGTTTTTACTCATCAAAGCATCTGTGATGCAAAGGCAGTCATCCAGACTTACTTTGTAGATGTCTTCTGTGCCATCCATTTTAAGCATGATTTGTGTGTCATTCACATAGCTGTAGCATGTAAGGAAGGTTAAACGATCTGATTAGGTCTGGTAAGGGAATAGGTAAATATTGAATAGGAAACAGGAGAAAAAGGATTCCTGAGGAACCTCATAATGTTTCATGTGAGGGGCCGATATGATGGGTGGTAGGAATGCCAACTTTTTTTCTGTCTTTGAGGTGGGAGGTAATCCATTTTGAAGCATTTTCGATTTGCCAGATGATGCAGTCTGTATAGTAACATCTGATGGTGGAGTTATGTTATGTTAAAAGAATTTGTAGAACACCTGGTTACTCCAAGGAGTGTCCCCGCGGTTAAGGAAGCACCAGTCCACAGTAAAATCGATTAGAAGGTGTCAAAGAGCCAAGAGACTCTACTTGCTTTGCCTAAACAACCAGGTCTTGAGTTTTTTACAGAAACTTGCTTCTGCGGGATCAAGTCTCAGACCAATGGCATAGAATTCCAAAGTTTAGCTGCCCCCCTGGCGCATTCTGCGCACTCTAGGGATTACAATCGTTTCACTAGACCGAAGGTATCTAGAGGGGCTATATGCTTAAATCAGAGGAAGCAGATAGCTTGGATCCCTCTGATTCAGGATCCTATGGGTAAAACATAATGCCTTAAAAGAGACTCCATGCTTAACGGGAGCCAGTGGAGTTCCGCAAGACCCGGGCTAATAGTCATCTGTTTTTGCCTTTTTACCAGCATTCGGGCAGCTGCATTCTGAACTCTCTGAAGCATACCCAGCCTGCCCTTATAAACTCCAAGATAGAGTACATTACAATAATCAAGCTGGGACACTAATAGCGCTTGAATAACGGCCTTTTTTGCCAAATCCGGCAGGAGCCCTAAGCTCTTACTTAGCAACTTTAACACTCCAAAACATGTGCCAGTCGTGGCGTTGATCTGGCTCTCAAAAGATAGCTGCACATCAAAAAAGGTGCCCAGATTTTTTTACTTTTGGTTTAGGAATAGAATGGGGCCTATTTCCTTGGTCAATCATGCGGAAGACCATAGTGACAGCTGTTTCCCAATCACCAGAACCTCTGTCTTGTCTACATTTAACTTTAGACAACTAGTATCCATCCAAACCGCCAGATCTACTAAGCAGATTTGAAGTTCGCTGCGGCCCTGCCATCATCTTGAGTTATGATCAACTGTGTGTCGTCAACATACAACACGATCCTCACCCCATGGCATTCAATTGCGTATGCACATCAACAGTTGATGGACAGAATGCAGAACAATGTCATACATTCACCCCAGTACAGAGATCTGGGCCTAAATCCATCGTTTTTTTGCTCACCATGGCGTTCCAGTTTGAACCCAGCCATATGCAAATCAGTCTTGACCCGCAAGCGATGTAACAACGCGTAGCCTTTTTACTACGCAAGTTGTTACATCGCGTGCGTTGTAACAACGCATGCGTTGTAATGGCTAGACAATGGTGCTAGTCACTCACCGCTGGTTGCAGGGTTTTCTCCCTGCCTGAAGTCGGATGACCCGGATGAAGTCTGATGACCTGGATGTGCCTGTTGTCAATTATGGAGGCGTCGGCAGGGGGAGGAGACAAGGAGTGGCGGCTCAGGGATAGGGAGAGCGGCCCACATCGTCATGGATTGAGGGGGCCAAGGACATCAGGAGAGGTAAGCCGGGGGCATTTGCCTAGGGGGAGGGTTGTGCAGGGGGTAGTTTTTTTAGGTTTTAGGGTAGTGTAGTTGTGTTTGTGTAGTGCAGAGTAGTGTATATGGGTTTAGGGAAGTGTTGGGGGTCATGAAGGGTAGTGTTTGGGAGTAGGGACAGGACTGGGGGTAGAGACAGGGTCGTGCTGGGGGTAGTGTGTTAGGGTTTAGGGTAGTGTTGTGGTGCTAGTGTAGGGTAGGGTAGTGTTTTAGGGTTTAGGGTAGTGTCGGGGGGGTCGCGCAGGGTAGTGTTTCAGTGTAGGGACTGGACTGGGGGTAGGGGCAGGGTCGTGCTGGGGGTAGTGTTTTAGGGTTTAGGGTAGTGATGTGGTGTTTGTGTAGTGTAGGGTAGTGTTTTAGGGTTTGGGGTGGTGTCGGGGGGTCGTGCAGGATTGTGTTTCAGTGTAGGGCCGGACTGGGGGTAGGGGCAGGGTCGTGCTGGGGGTAGTGTTTTAGGTTTTAGGGTAGCGATGTGGTGTTTGTGTAGTGTAGGGTAGTGTTTTAGGGTTTAGGGTTTTGTCGGGGGATCGTGCAGGGTAGTGTTTCAGTGTAGGGAACAGACTAGGATAGTGGCAGGGTCGTGCTGGGAGTAGTGTTTTAGGGTTTAGGGTAGCGATGTGGTGTTTGTGTAGTGTAGGGTAGTGTTTTAGGGTTTAGGGTAGTGTTGGGGGATGGTGCAGGGTAGTGTTTCAGTGTAGGGACCGGATTGGGGGTAGGGGCAGGGTCATGCTGGGGGTAGTGTTTTAGGTTTTAGGGTAGCAATGTGGTGTTTGTGTAGTGTAGGGTAGTGTTTAGGGTTTAGGGTAGTGTTGGGGGGTCGTGCAGGGTAGTGTTTCAGTGTAGGGAATGGACTGGGGTTGTGGCAGGGTCGGGCTCGGATAGTGTTTTAGGGTTTGGGGTAGTGATGTGGTGTTAGTGTAGTGTAGGGTAGTGTTTTAGGATTTAGGGTAGTGTTGGGGTGTTTTGCAGGGTAGTGTTTGGGTGTAGGGACTGGACTGGGGGTCCGGGGCGGGTTGTGCAGGGGGTAGTGTTTTAGGGTTTAGGGTAGTGTTGTGGTGTTGTGTAGTGTAGGGTAGTGTTTTAGGGTTTAGGGTTTAGGGTAGTGTTGGGGTGTCGTGCAGGGTAGTGTTTGAGTGTAGGGAGCGGGCTGGGAGAAGGGGGAGGGTCGTCCAGGGGGTAGTGATTTAGGGTTTAGGGTAGTGTAGTGGTGTTTGAGTAGTGTAGTGTAGTGTAGTGTTTGGGGGTTTGGGTAGTGTTTTAGAGTTTGTTATGTGTAGGGTAGTGTATTTCTATTTAGTATTTAGTGTAGTGTTGGGGTAAATGTCTGTTTTTATTACCAGGCAAGTTTTTAGTTCGCATACATTAACACTTGCAATGTAAAGGTATGCGAACTAAAAACGTGCGTAGTAATGGTATTTGCTATGTAAAAACATCATAGTAAACAGCTGCGAAGTAATGGTATGCGAAATAACGATTCATATTCGTGCACTGTACAACACTCAGCTGCTCTCTGTGGCTCTCTGTGCAACCCCCTCTATGACACTCCACTCCAGTTTACTGCAATCTACTCTATGACACACTACTCCCCTCTACTCCACTGTACTCTACTAATCCACTCTACACCACTCCACTCTGCGGAATTCTACTGTATAGTACGCCACTTTACTCTACTCTACTCCAATCCATGCTACCTATACTCTACAACATGCCAATCCACTCTATCACAATTCACTCCACTATTTATGTTGTGCCAATTCACTCAACTCCAATCCACTCAACTGTATGACACTGTATCTCACTCTATGCCACTCCACTCTACGTCAATCCCCTCTAAGACATTCTATTCCACTCTTTACAACTCCATTCTGCAAGACTCTACTCCACTGTATGCCACTCTACAACACTCAACTCCACTCTAAGAATCTCTGCGTAACTCTTTGTATGCCACTCCAACCCACTTTACTCCACTCTACTCTATGACACAGTACTCCGCTCTACTTTACGCTATACTCCACAGTAAGCCACTCAATTCAAGTCACTCTAAGCCATTCGACTCTGACACATGATACCACTCCACTCTACTACACTCTAAGACAGTCTAATCTACTCTATGCCACTCAAATCTACAACACTCTTCTCTACTTTATGGCACTTTCTAACACTCTACGACATGCCACTCTACTCTATTGTATGACACGCCCCTCCAATTTATGACACTGTACTCGACTCAACACTAGGCCACTCTACTCTACTATACTCCATGCAACTCTACTCTACAATGCGCCACTCTACGATACTCCATTCTATGCTGCTCTACTGCACAACACTCTACTGCTCTGCATAGAACTTCTTTCTACAACACTCTACTACACTCTATGCCACTCTACAGCACTCTATTACACTGTATCACACCCTACGACACACCACTACACTCCTCTCGATGACACGGCGCTCCATCATATGACACAGCACTTCACTCTATGACACTCTCCTACACTGTACTCTATGACATTCCACTCTATGATACTCCACACTACCATACTGTACTCCACCGTACTCCGCTCTGTGACACTCCACTGTACAATACTGTATTCTACTCTATGTCCAGTCTACGACACTCTACTCAACAACACTCCGCTTGGTGACGCTCAACTTAAAGACACTCCTCTGAGTGACACACCACTGTACGACACTACAGTGGCTGACACGCCAATCTGCGACAGTCCGCTCCACTCTATGACACTCCACTGTACTCTACGACACATAACTTCACTCTTCACAGCTCCACTCTAGAAGACCCTACTCTAGTCTATGCCCCTCACCTCTAGAACACTCCTCTCCACTCTATGCCAGCCTAAAACACTGTACTCAACAACACTCCACTTGGTGACATTTCACTGGATGACACTCGTCTGAACAACGCACCAATGTACAACACTACACTGTATGAAACTCCACTCTATGACAGTCCACTCCACTTTATGACACTCCACTGTACTCTAGGACATTCTACTTCACTATACGACACTCTACTCCAGAAGACTCTGCTTAACTGTATGCCCCTCAACTCTGTTACTCTATTCCTCTTTATGACACTCCACTCTATGACACTCTACTGTATCCAACAACATGCCACATCACTCTACGCCACTCCACACTAAAAGGCTCTACTCCACTGTACACCCCTCTACTCTATCCCACTCTACTCCGCTCTACTCTAATGTATGACACTCTACCACATTCCACTGTATGACATGCCACTATACAATACTCCACTCTATGACACTACATTGTTTGATACTCTATTCCGCTCTACTGTACAACACTCAACTCGACAACACTCCACTCTGTGACACTGTATTCCACTTTACTCAACTCTATGCCCTCCAGTTTACAACACTCTATGTAACTCTATGCTACTCTACGATTCTCTACACAACGACACTCCTCTCCACGACACTCCACTCAATGAGATCCCCGTTGATGATACTCCACTGTATGATACTCACCTGTAGTTTATGGCATGCCACTCTACTGGACAACACCGCACTCCACTCTACGATGCTCCACTGCACTGTACGACACACAGCATTACTCCATGGTATAGCACTTTAATCCACTGTATGCTATGCCACTTCACTCTACCCCATTCCACTCTACGACACTACACTCTATGACAATCTCATCCACTGTACTGTACAGCGCTGCACTCGACACTTGACTCTAAATTTTTAGTAAAAAAATTCAAAGATGTGAAATTCAATGAAGTAAGCAAAGGTTAAAGATAAGTTATAATTAGGAAAACGTTATTTATTCATTCTATACAAACCCAACTCAAACCATACAAAGATTAGAAATCCTGAAGTTATAGTTATAATTTAACTTACATTTATAATTTGCGCACCATCTTCAAATGACTATAACTTTATCTATTTTTTTATACAACTAAACTTAAAATTACACAGACATTAGAGCGTTATTTATAGTTACCTTTTGTTCAATGAATTTCTAGGCTTTTTTTTAACTTTAAGTAATATTTTATCACCATGTGTAAAGCCAAGTCAACCCACGCCATGCACAGCCTTCTGCTAAAAATAACTTCCCAGTGGTGACCGGGAAAAAAAAAGACACACACACACACACACACACACACGCACGCACGCACGCACGCACAAAAAAAGACACACACACACACACACACACACACACACGCACACGCACACACACACACACAGATAGATAGATAGATAGATAGATAGATAGATAGATAGATAGATAGATAGATAGATAGATAGATAGATAGATAGATAGATAGATAGATAGATAGGTAGGTAGGTAGGTAGGTAGGTAGGTAGGTAGGTAGGTAGGTAGATAGATAGATAGATAGATAGATAGATAGGTAGATAGACAGACAGACAGACGGACAGACGGACAGACGGACAGACGGACAGACGGACAGACGGACAGACAGACGGACAGACAGACAGACAGACAGACAGACAGACAGACAGACAGACAGACAGACAGACAGACAGACAGATAGATAGATAGATAGATAGATAGATAGATAGATAGATAGATAGATAGATAGATAGATAGATAGATAGATAGATAGATAGATAGATAGATAGATAGATAGATAGATAGATAGAACGAACACTGAACTCCATCCAAAGAAGCCTCGGACACCAGCAAGGTGGCCCCAGCGTGCGGGCAACGGAAGCCAGCTAAACATACATTCCACTCTTCACCCAACAGAGAGAAAGATGCTTCACACCTGATTCAATGGACCTTTCATGTGAGCCGTTTTCGTCGCAATCAAGAAGGCAGCAAAGCGCTACAAATCCATCCAATGTGTTATCTCTACATGCCAATTGGCATGTAGAGATAAGTACTGCCTTGAGAGGCGTGGCACCACTGATTATCGATAGATGCATACTTTATGCACACACACATTTATTGTTTATCATTTTTCAGGGTGCCTGTAACTATGACAATTACATGTTGAGCTGTGCAGTGAACTCTACCTTATGACTAACATGTGTCTTAATACTATTGTATCTTATGCTTGTATTCACTTCAGCATTCTGCGCAACATACACCGCAATGCCACTGTGTGATCATTAACTGTCTGGCATTTTTAATGCCTTGGCTTGGTTTGCACTATAACTGGCAGATTCTCCCTGATGTTTCGAGAAAGTGCAACCATTTGTGGTTATCATTGTTTGCTGGCATTTTATTAATAGTTCTACCAGTTTCCTATGCCATTGACATGATCATTTCACGTTCTAGTAGGGTCTGGTTTGGCAGCACTAGCTGATATCCATTCTCATTTGTCTGGCTACACCATGCAGCATGTCACTACCGTAATATGTTTGCCGCTTATGCTCAAGTTTTGACAACATGCGTCTTTTGGATTGCCACCATGTATTTTACTTTATATTTCTCAGCCTCTTGACAAGACGCGTGACATTACATAGCTAATTTACCATCACAAGATGTCTGCCGATTTTATCCAAGTACCGGTAACATGCTTACATGTGGAATGTCACTGGGTATTTTACCTGTTATTACAATCTTGACCAGTCACTTGACACAACATCTGAGAATATGACTCGTATCATGATGTGAATATATAGCGACATTTCAATGATTTACTTTAACCACACACATTGGTACAATTTCAACCATTCCAAGATGTCTGCCATTAGTAACACTTCAAGACAGTTGTTGTCCTCTGTTAATTTCTAGCTTTCTGAAACTTTTTCAGTCATGTGTTTTTCAATGCACTGTTGTATTACGTGAGCAAGGCTTCTCTGCAAGTCGAAACGCGTTGTAATTAAACATCCTTGGATCCTTTGGAGTGTCCTGTTTTCCGTTTACTGAGAGCGCACTACCATTGACTTTTCTGAAAATTAGATTTTACTACCAGCGTGCTCCGCCGGTGTGTGCGCCACCTTCCTGGGGTCCCTGACTGTCAGCAGGAGCAACTTCATGGGAATATATATATATATATATATATATATATATATATATATATATATATATATATATATATATATATATATATATATTACCTACTGGCGGTCGCCAGTAGGTAGTTATAGTTAGGACCCTGTTTCCATAGGAAATCCGCAACATTCTATTTTGAATAACTTTGGCGCCGGTCGACAAATCCTCGCGAATTTCTCAAAATAGGTGGGGCGCTACGCTCCGCTCCTACCCTGAAAGTCTCGGGGGGATTCGTCAAGCGGGTGCTGAGATAAAAGGGGGGTCCCAAAACGCGTTTTTCCCATGCATTTTTCCATAGGACCTTTAGACAGGGCTACAGCCCGAACGGCTGAACAGAATTACTAGAAATTTGGCAGAGAGGTAGTCCTCAGGTCAAGGAAGTGCCTTTTGTAGGTTTGGTGTAAATCTGTTCAGTAGATTCTGAGAAAATAGCCTTTAAATCAATATATATATCTGAGCCAGCTTACGGTGCGCTTACGGTACGCTTACCGTACGCGTACGGTGGCGTGCGCGAGCGCGATTCTGATTGGCTCTTAGATCTTAGTAAACATTCGAATCGGCCGGAACCAGGAAGCGGCGGCCGCCATTTTCTCTCTCGCACTGAGAGTTAGGTTGTAAAATAAAGCCAAAAAACATGTAAAGGGGCTGTTTAGACAGCTCCCACACACATAGCCATGTTGAGGGAGTCCCCAAAGACCCCCCAAGGCCAAAAATGCAATTTTTATTTTTTCGCTAATTTCGCCGATTACGCTTACCGTACGCGTACGGTAAAAAATTATTTAAAAAAAAAACTATCCACACTCTCCCCACCCCGTGTGCAATTGTTGGCCGCAGGCCACCAATTGTGCATGGCTTATCAGCGGTGTGATAAACTAGAATATTTTAAGCAAAAATAATAAAAGAAAAAATTATCCACACATCCACCTCGTGTGCAAATGGTGCCCGAAGGGCACCATTTGTGCATGGCTTATAAAAATTACGAAAAATTAAAATATTACCTTTCAAAACGAAGTGCATCATATGTCCTCCATGTGCGCACGGTGCGCGAAGCGCATCGTGCGTACATGGCCCATCTAGCGTAACGTGGGCACGCGGTGCGCGTAGCGCACCGCGTGCATACCGTGCGTGCACGGCACTAACTGCGTAAAGTGGGCGCGTGGTGGGCGAAGCGCACCGCGTGCTTACTGTGCGCGCACGGTGCGTGCACGGAACGAACTGCGTTAAGTGGGCGCGCACGCCACGAATGGCGTAAAGTAACTTAGCATTTAAAAAAACGTACAAATTCACTGAAAAAACCATAGGTTTCACACACGTTATAGTTAGGAATTAGCATTTAAAAAACCTTGCAAATTCACTGAAAAAACCATAGGTTTCACACATGTTATAGTTAGCGGAAATTTTACTGATAAAAAACCAGTGAAATTCCCCCGTTATAGTTAGTGCAGGCAACTATAACTCACGCGACCGCAATCTTCTGCTGATGACATATGTGTCTTTATGAAAAAAAAATATTTGTAATATATGTATAGCTAAAAATGTATGGAAGAAGACATGGGCAAATAAGTGTCTAAATACAGTATTAGCATCAGCAGAGGATTGCGGTCGCGTGAGTTATAGTTGCCTGCACTAACTATAACGGGGGAATTTCACTGGTTTTTTATCAGTAAAATTTCCGCTAACTATAACATGTGTGAAACCTATGGTTTTTTCAGTGAATATATATATATATATATATATATATATATATATATATATATATATATATATATATTCACAGAAAAAACCATAGGTTTCAGGGGTGTTATAGTTAGCTGGACTTTTCACTTGTACAAAACCATTGAAATTCCCTCGTTATAGTTAGTTCAGCTAACTATAACTCGCGCGCCCGCAATGCACTGCTGATGACGTCACATATTACATCACTCATGACATGGTCAGTGACATCACTCATGACATCACTGATGACATCTCAAATGACATCACTGATGACATCATCCAGTGAATGTGTGTTTTTCTGAAAATTAAATATGTTTTATATATGTATATCTCAAGGTCGTTGGAAGAATAAATGGGTATATAAGTGTCTCAATGGATGATTTGTTTTTGAGAAATTGATTGTGTAACTGACTGATTAAGTGTATCATAGTGAATACATGGCTTAGTGAGTAATGTTTAAAAATGTAAATATCTGTATCAGTCTCTCACTTTGTGTATAAGTGGCTGCATGGGTTGGTGAGTAGCTACATGGGTGTATATAAAGGTTATTAGTTGGTTTTTTGAGTATCAGTCTGAGTGTCTGCATGGTTCGGTGGGGGCATTACGTAGTGCATAGGTGCATGAATGAGTGACTCACTCTTTGTATGTGTTGAAGACAGCATGTGTGCAGGACTGTATGGGTGGATGAGTGTGTGTATGGGTGTGTTAGTGAGTGAATGACTGTCTCAATAGTGTCTTTATGAGTAACTACATATGTTTTAAACTAGTATATGTGACTATTGGTGTATATAAGTGAGTATATGTGAGAGTGAGAGATTGAAAGAGTTCCTGTATGAATAAGTATGTGTTTCTATAAGTGATTGTTTAAAAGACTAAGTATGTGTAAGTTTCCGTAGAAGTAAGTGTGGTGGTGTGTGTATAACTGTATATGCAAATAAATGTATGTTTGATTCTTTATTAGCATGAGTGACTATGTGTGTGAGTAACTCTATGGATGAGTGGCATTGTGTAACAGGATGTACAGGTGTATGAGTACATATGATGAGTGAATACATGTATGAGTGACTGTATAGAACTGTTGGTGAATGAGTGGATGTGTATGTGGATCTTAGAATTACTGAAGAGGTTGTTGTAACTGGTATTGGTATGTCCATTGTTTTGAAAAGTTTAGTCTCTATTTTTGAATGTGTGTATCAAAGGTTATATTAGGGTGAGAGGAGGTCTGCCACTCTATCAAAAGGATGATGTCATCAGTGATGTCATCAGTGATGTCATTTGAGATGTCATCAGTGATGTCATCAGTGATGTCACTGACCATGTCATGAGTGATGTAATATGTGACGTCATCAGCAGTGCATTGCGGGCGCGCGAGTTATAGTTAGCTGAACTAACTATAACGGGGGAATTTCAATGGTTTTGTACAAGTGAAAAGGGCCAGCTAACTATAACACCCCTGAAACCTATGTTTTTTTCCGTGAATTTCTGAAGTTTTTTAAATGCTAATTCCTAACTATAACGTGCCTGAAACCTATGGTTTTTTCTGTGAATTTCAAAGGTTTTTTAAATGCTAATTTCTAACTATGCCTACAGAGATAGGACATGTGAGGAAAGAAGAAAAAATGCACAGAAAGAAAAAAAAGAAGTGCAGAAAGAAGCAACAGAAGTCCTCAAAGACGAAGAAAAGTGCAGGAAGAAGGATAACGTGCAGAAAGAACAAAAAGAAGAGCAGAAAGAAGCCTTGTTGCAAAATCATCCTGTACCCTCAACTTTTTCAGACGATACTGGTGGTAACTGAGTCTGACTAACCAGTCCTAGAGCCAGTGCTATGTTAAAAGACACTTAGAATACAGTGAAAACACCTACATACACTAGGGAACATTATGCGTTGTGGTCCCCCTGTGATTAGCATGACCTCCTCTGTAAGCCCCTGGTATATAATAGGGCAGGGGGATTAAAACTACCTCTTAAAACAGGCCACAGGGCGTTTTTGCACACGTTAACTCAGGCCCCGTCCCCTCCCTTCACCACTGTGTAAACACGCCCTGTGTCCGTTTTTAGTTGGGAGATTAAGTTCATTTGAATCCTGAGGGTCCCTAGGGTCCAACTAGCCCACTAGGTACCTCCAGTAAGTGTCACAGAGCAGCGTTGCAGAGAGGTGTAAAAAGTGGCACGGCCTGGACCACCTCTCTGCAATGCAGCTCAGTGGCGCTTACTGGAAGCACTTGGTGGGCTAGTTAGCCCACAGGGGCCCTCAGTATTGAAGGAAAATTATATCCCCAATTTAAAACGTGCCATAGTGCGTGTTTGCACACGTCACCTCAGGCCCCGTCCCCTCCCTTCACCACTGTGTAAACACGCCCTGTGGCTGTTCTAAGTTGAGAGATTAAGTCCCCTTGAATCCTAGGGGTCCCTAGGGTCAAACTAGACCACTAGGTACCTCCAGTAAGCGCCACAGAGCTGCGTTGCAGAGAGGTGTAAAAAGAGGCTTGGCCTCAGAACACCTGTCTGCAGCGCAGCTCCCTGGTGCATACTTGAGATGCCTGTTGGGCTAGTTGGCCCTCAGGGACCCTCAGTATTGAAGAGGAATTAATTCCCCAACTTACAACTCCCCAGGGGGCGCGTTTGCAGAGTGCTGCAAGGAGGGGGCGTGGCCTCCGGCACGATGCCAGTCTTTTATTTATTTTAATTTTTTAAGAAGGGGGGCTGTGTGGTTCCCCTTCTTATTCTAATTTTTTGGCCCTGATGACCCCATCCCCCAGGGCCTGTCGCCTAATTATATTTTTTTTACCCCAATCCCCAGGGCCGGCCACTATTTTTATTATTTTAAAAAAATATATATTTATAGACACACCTAGGACATGCTGGACAAACCGTACGTACCTGTTCACCATGACGATTTGTGTGATATTCATTAAAAGGCGACTATGCATACAATGAATCCACGTGGAATGTATTTACACCACTAGTGAAGCTCTGACATGTCTGATGCCCTACCGTGCCTAATCCCGGTAGACACCCTTGTCGTTTATTTATACAAACATGGGTAGCTATTGACGGGCACATTTAATACACATGCACACCAAGCCATTCAAAGGGGATTCGACAAAAATTCGACCAAAACTATGCAAGAAACCCCCCTCACGGTTAATAAAACACACATCCACTGCCGGATGTGTAATACTTTTTATTTTACTCTCTGGAAAGGGGACGAACATCACTTGAGAGTCACAGCGCACTCCTGGCAGAGCCCAATGCTGTGTTACACCCACCATTGCCTGCTGAGTGCCACACACCTCTGTGTTGTATTCCACTAGCTAGTGCATATGCTATGACACTCTCTAGCCCATGTGCACTGTAACACCACCCCGTGAATATGTCATGCCACACTTGTCTTCGCACGGGTTATATTGCCCCATCTAACGTGCCTTCCTCGATGCCTATGTTATAACGCACAGTGCTATGCCATACATATTACAATCTGGTATCCATATCTTTGTCACAGTGCATATGCAACGTTACACTCCCCAGCACATATTTTACATTACAACTTTAGAGACTAGTTAGGTTACACAACACTGCCCTGTGCATATTACACTCCAAGGTGCATATCGCATAGCACGCGCTAGTGCCTGTGCTATCTTGCGCTCTCCAATGAATCTGTCATTGCGCACAATGTATTGCATATTATATTTCACGCTCGGTTCATCTTATATCTAGGGGTGGGCGGAATTTGCGGAATTAACCTTCGCAAATTATCGCGAGAATGTTTAAAATTATCGCAAACAAGCAGAAATATCGCGAAGATGCGGAAGTTTTTTTCCGGCATGTTCGCGCGATTTTCTGCATGGTTGCGGGTCGCCAACTTACCCATGTGGCTGCTTGCGGGCGCGGCCATCTTGTTTTGAGTTGTTCTCGCGGTGCATGATCGCGAGAAGAAAGACGTGATCGCGCGACGCATGACGTCACTGCGGGCGCGAACTGTCGCGAGACAGCGCAAATGGCTAAAAACAATACAACATCTCATGGAGAACGCGACCGGATCAAGAAAACTTGTCGGCGAACGCAGGGATTCAGGTAAGGCGATCGCGCGCGCGCGAGAATGTATCATTTTACAGCGCGAGCAAGAAACAAATTATCGCCAAGCTGCGGAAACCGGAATTTTTGACATTTTCGCGCTCTCCGCGGAACGCAAAAATGTCAAAATATCGCAATTTCCGCGAACGGAACGAAATTTTTGCCCAGGCCTACTTATATCACACTTTTTGGTGCATAGTTTATACCATACACTATATCTAGTTTTCATTTTCAATCGTGCTCTCAGGACTATGTTCTATATAACACTGTGTTCACCTACCCTTTTCACAGGCATTACATTTTGTGATAGGGGGTGGAGGGTCAGGGGGTGTTTCTGCCAAGTGAGCCCGGAGTCACAGTCACAAACGTCCTCTTCTTCCTGAATAAAAGTGAGATTATGCTGCATACTTGTTCATATTTTAAGTAGTTCGCACAGACACACGTTTTAAAAACAATAAAGTTCCTAATACCCGCCTTCTCTGAACAGTTAGCTTGCTGCCCCATCCCCCTCCTCCCTATCCTCTGTTGTGTGAATCCATGGACTAGCCTCCTCCCTCCTGCCATGCATGGTCTGATGTGCTGCCACTGCCCTCAATTTAGTATGATGAACCAGTCCACTCCTCCTGCCCTCCATTGCCCAATTCTATGCCCCATCATTGACCTCCTGCTTAAACTCTGTGCTTAGCTTGTTGCCCCTATTCTCCTTCCCCCTGCCCTCCGATGTCTTTGTGTATGCCCCTGCTCCATCCTTTTTGCCCACCATGTTCCATGAACCTGCCACTCCTATCTACACTTAGTGTTCTGTTGAGCTGCCACTCCCCTCCCACCTGCCTAGCATTGTCAGATGACTGTAACCTGTCCCTGCCACCTCCACCCTGCCTGTTCACATGCCATGCCCCTATCCTCTTCCTCCTGTCCTACATGGTCCATTGTACTGCCACACCCTTCTGCCCTCCCTGGTCTGTTGTGCTGCAACTGCTCCTCCTGCCTGCCCCGTGCGGTCTGTTGTGAGGCCCCTTCCCCTGAACTTTCTTGTCTGTGCACAGGTCCTGACCCTCCCTTCTATCCTCCATCATCCTTTGTGCATGCCCCTGCACCCTCCTTCTTGCCCATCATAGCCATTGTGCTACCACTAACCCTCCCACTTGCCATGCATGGTCTTCTGTGCTACAATGGCCCCTCCCACCTTCCCTGTGTGGTCAGTTAGCTGCCCCTGAACCCCTCCCACCTTCCCTCCATGGTCTATGTGTATGCCATCACAGTCTCACTGTTGCTCTTCATGGTGTGTCTTGCTTCTAGTGCCCATCCTGCCTGACCTCCATGGCTATCTTGCTGCTCCTGCCCTGCCCCCTTGCCCCCAGCCCTCTGTTTACATGTGCAGACCCCTACTCCCTCCCTCCTGGCTTGTCTGTTCCATTGTAATGCCCCTGATCCATCCCTCCTGCCCTTTATGGTCTGTTATGCTGCAGCTTTTTCTCCTGTCTGTCCATTATGGTCCTGCCTCTTGCCCCTCTGTTCTCTGTTGTCCATGTGCATGGTCCTGTCCCCTCCCTCTTGCTTTCTATGGTTTGTTGTGCTGCACTCCCGTCCCGCATGCCCAGTATGGTGTATTGTGCTGCTGCAAACCCTGAGGCCTGCCCTGAAGGGTCAGTTTGGTGCACCCCTCCATATCCCTCCTGTCCTCTGTTATCCAAGTCCATGTCCCTACCCCATTTCCTTCCATGATCCAATGTACCATACTTGCGAACATTTTGAACTTGGTAAGAGGGAGATTTTGAAAAAAAACTGGGGTATTGATTTTCCCCTTTGAGTTACATTGAAAAAGAGGAGATTGTAGACAGGAGACAGATCAAATAAAGCCCATTTGAGCTTAAAAACATTGGACGTTTCCTGGCTGAATCGGGTCTGTTGGCATGTATGGTTGTACTACCATTGCCTCTTCCTTCTGCCCACAATGGTCTATTACATTGCCACAGCCTCTCTTGCAAGTCCTGTATTGTTGATTTGTTGCCCCTGCCCCCCTTTCCAGTGCCCTCCATAGTCTGTTGTGCTGCCACGGCCCTTCCTGCCTGCTCAGTGTGGTTAAATTGTTGCCTTTGCACCCTCCTACCTGCCTTCAATTTTCAGAGTCCGTGCCCCTGGCCTCTGCCTCCCAACAGTATCCTAATGAACAACTAGATTGCTAACATTCTATATTTATTACAAAAGTGTGGAACGCCTGACGTCATCTTGATGTAATCAAAACTGGAATACCAGAGCATTTCCTTTAGAAATTACATTTATGAGAGGGTCTTATTGGCATCAAAGGTATGGTTAGTGCTCTAAAAGACTAAAATAAGGACATATTTTCTGAGTTTTCAAATAGCGAGAAAGCACTTTTAAATTATTTGTTACCTTTATGTTTTTTTATCCAGTTGACCACTTGATTAAATGTTGCACTTAGGGGAGAGGATGTGGTGTTACTTCCAGAACTGCAGACTTTGCAACTGGGGAACCAGGTTGGAGTTTCTGCTTCAGCTCGACATTCTGTGATTCTGGTCAAATCACTTAGTCTCCCCCTGTCTACAACC
This sequence comes from Triturus cristatus, assembly GCF_964204655.1. Taxonomy (NCBI): domain Eukaryota; kingdom Metazoa; phylum Chordata; class Amphibia; order Caudata; family Salamandridae; genus Triturus; species Triturus cristatus. The sequence continues at coordinate 969,628,318 of NC_140589.1, forward strand.
AAAAGGAATTTGTTCTTGTGTGATGTAACCAATGCTCATGTAAAGCACTCCAATACCTGACAAGTCTGCACTATATAACACTGCAAAAACACAAAATAATAAGTGTTTTGCACACTTCTGTCATTGGGCTATATTTGGGCTACATCTGGGTGATTTTGGGCTACATTTGGGCTCTTTTGTCTCCGGTGGCCATCTTGGGAGATTTATTTGTTATGAAGTTTCCTAATTTCCTCATGTACTGCAGTCTCCTCAGTAGGAAATGCTTTCAGTTTTTTACTTTGATTCCATCATGAAGGTATTCAGATATGTCACACATTTGCCATAAATTCTGAAAGTTAGCACTCTAGTTGCTCATTAGATCACTGTAGTAAAACTACTGTTCACCATGGAAGTCTGCTCCTGGTATTAAAAGTGCATGTTTCAGTCTGCATGTCAGAATTTTTTAATGAAATAGAAGAGGATTTGAGAAGTCACTCAAAATGTGCCCTCATTTTCTTTCTTCAGCATTAATCATAATTTCTATGGCAAAACGAACCCCCTCATTGTGTTCCTTTTTAAATTAAATGTTTTAAGTGTTACCAGTTTATTCCAATCAAGATGGCTTCAGGTGTGCCATACTTTTGTCATAATGAAGACAGTAAGCGCTCTAGTTGTTTTTAAGAACACTCTGGGACATTCTGTCATTGGTAGGGTGACCAGACGTCCCCGTTTTCCCAGGACGGTCCCCGTTTTTGGGGAAGTGTCCCCGTGTCCCAACACTTTTCTCCAAGTGACTCAAATGTCCCTGTTTTCAAACAGTGTCCCCATTAAACACAGAAATGTCCCTGTTTTTCATTGTTCCGGTTTAGCATGCGCGCGCATGCTCTCTTTGCACTGTTTACGGCATGTGTCGTCACTGAGGTGAGCGCTGTAGCAAGAAGGGAAATCCTTTGAAGAGAGACATTTTACACGCAGCGCCACCTACGTCATCGTGCCAGCCAAAGTTTCTACTTTGGATAAAACAATATTTCTTCATCCTGTAGCTTGTATTCATAGTCATACAAACCTTTCAGTAGCCCTTATGCATACCGTGCAAGGATCAATGCATTGCTCATTGCATGTTTTATTCATAACCAATTGATGCATGCTTTGTGTTCTCCATATCAAAGCTATGACTTGACCTTTTGACTGACCTTTCAGATCACAGTTAGCTGGAAAGGACTTAAAGGAGCCGGGTTAACGCCTGTGGAAGAGGCGAGCAGCGCTGCTCGAGCTTTTTGCTCAGGTCTTCACACTATTGCATTATGAGATGGTACCAATGGCTAGAGTGCACTATACATACCCCAGTAAGGTAACATGACATCTCAGCAGTGACTACGCAAATGTGGGAGGGCAGTGTGGTCGGCCAACCTTTGCCACCCTTAAGACCCTAAGGCAGTAATACCTGGAGAGAAGTGTTTTTTTGTACATTGGTCCATGGCTGCCATTTGGCAATTTAGCATTCCGCAGTTTACCTCCCATGCTTTTCTGTCATGAGCAACTAAGCAACATTGGTGAGTTGTACTTTATGTGGTGCTGACGTGCAGCTATAGAAACGAGCATTGATAAAGCTAGTAAATCTGGCGTTTGCTAGCCTGTGATGTTTTATTGATTTTTGGCAAATATATGCTATAGTCCTTAAAAGTGTAAATGTAATAAAAAGTACTAATGCTGCTGTGTGAAGGAGAGGGTTGCCAATAAAAGGCCGCAGATTTGTTGTCTGTAATGCTTCATCTCGGTCTGTGGAGGGAGCTGTAATTGTAGTCCTTTTTCTATGTCTATGACAGCTGTCAAATAGTTCTACTTTTATGTCGATGGTTACTGCAAACCATAGTCCTACTTCTATGTCTATGACCTGTCTCCATTTTTTGTTTTGAGAATCTGGTCACCCTAGTCATTGGGCTATACTTGGGCTACATCTGGGTGATATTTGGGCTACATTTGGGCTCTTTTGTCTCTGGTGGCCATCTTGGCAGACTTATTTGTTATGAAGTTTCCTAATTTCCTCATTTACTGCAGTCTCCTCAGTAGGAAATACTTTAAGTTTTTTACTTTGATTCCAAAGGCATTCAGATGTGTCACACATTTGCCATAAATTCAGAATGTTAGCACTCTTTTCGCTCATTAGATCACTGTAGTAAAGCTACTGCTGACCTGGGAAAACTGCTGCTGGTATTGAAAGTGCATGTTTCAGTCTGCATGTCAGAATTTTTTAATGAAATAGAAGAGGATTTGAGAAGTCACTCAAAATGTGCCCTAATTTCTCTTTCTGCAGCACTAATCATACTTTTTAATGAAAAATGAACCCCCTCATTTTGTTCTTTTTTAAATTAAATGTTTTAAGAGTTACCACTTTAATCCAAGCAAGATGGCTTCAGGTGTGCCATACGTTTATCATAAGTAGGACTGTTAGCGCTCTAGTTGTTCTTTGGAACACTCTGGGAAGCTGCAGTAGAACACAAAGGAATCAACTGACAGTCTCTGCCCTTGTTGGATGTACATGTTTACTGAGAATGTCAGACTTCATTCTCACATGACTGAGAAAGATAATGTGAATTTACAGAAAATAAGCTCTCAGTTTAGCTTATAGATCACCTTCCAAACCTCCGTGGGAAAAGCATGAGAAAATATTTTTCTCTCAATCATGATATCCCAGCAGAAGGCTTTTTCACATGGTGAAATCACCTTAGAACATACCACAATTCCTAAAATGGGTATGGTACCATCAACAAATGATTTATAATGTAACTAAAGTCTTAAAACCTTCTATTAACTGCAATGCGTTTTAATGAGGTGCTATCATGTATATTGGTCCCAAGATGGCTGCCAACACTTCTTGGATGAAGTGCTGACAGCCAATCAGATCTCAGGATGAGATGTGTGGTTAGGCTCCGCCCACATATATATATGATTTTACTTTTGATTTTCTCAGGAACTACTGAACAGATTGACACCAGACCTGCAAAAGGCACATCCCTGACCTGAGGACTGCCTCTCTGCCAAATTTCAAGTAAGTCTGTTCAGCCGTTCGGGCTGTACCTTGGACTAAAGGTCCCTATGGAAAATTGCATGGGGAAAACGCGTTTTGGGACACCACTTTTTTCTCAGCCCTCGCTTGACGAATCCCCCCGAGACTTTCAGGGTAGGAGCGGAGCAGAGCGCCCCACCTATTTTGAAAATTTCGTGAGGATTCGTCAACCGGCGCCAAAGTTATTCCAAATAGAATGTTGCGGATTTCCTATGGAAACACGGTCCTAACTATAACCATCTACTGGCGACCGCCAGTAGTAATATATATATATATATATATATATATATATATATATATATATATATATATATATATATATATATATATATATATATATATATATATATATATATATATATATATATAAATGCCTTGAGGTCTTCCGTGTATGAAATGCCTCCTCCTGAACGAGAGTTGCTTCGTTGCCAATGGACCGTATGGAAGCCGGTCTCTATCAAATAAGGAAAAAATCTTCTCCCATGTATCTGGAAGAATGACGAAGCCTTGTGCGGTTGAATAAATGCTTTATTCCTCAGTCAGCCGTTCGTCAAACGCGTTTCGAGTGCGCAGCACCCTTGTTCACTGATGCTGAGTAAAGTTTTCACAACCATTTTTAACTTGGCTTTCCACGTGACTATACAACTACACAATGAGTGTATAAGAAGACAGACTCGTAGTTTTTTGGACTACACATACGATCCTACGTTGTTGGCATACATATCACAATGCAATTTCATTAGTATTAAACTAAAATAGTAAATCATGACCGACAGTGATTGTATTTTTGAAAACATTGTTCCATTGTCCATTGTAATTATGAAATATTCAATGAAATTCTACAGCTAGGCCTAACATTCGGCCCTGAGTCTAACCTGGACTATGTACAAACGAGAATAGATCTCTTTAAATTCATAAGAACACTCAAATTAAAGAAACACTTTCTCATTAACCCTATGCAGAGGAGCGCACCTACCACCGGAGAAGCACCAATCTTGGAAAGCCCTATATCCACAGCAAGCGGATTACATGTCACTGACTTTGATCTAATGATGGAACTAAAATCAATGGACACAGCAAGCGCATTTGAAACAAACACATTGGACGTGGAAACAATCGCACAAGAAGAGGGCTTATCTATTGGGCAAGGGATACCAACGGGTTTTAAACCCACTTCACGATTCATTCCAATGTCAGCAAGGGATGGTATTGACATTTTTTGTGAACTTGTTACAAACGAACTCAAAAAACTGAGTTGTCAAATAAATATGAGAAATAAATATAATAAGCAAACCGAATATCATGCCCTGTTAAAGAAATTATCTGAAAATGAGAACTGCATTGTGCGTAATGCGGATAAAGGGGGCAACATTGTCCTATGGGACAAACAGAAATATTTGAGTGAAGCTTATAAACAACTCAACAACAAAAAATGTTATGTAAGAGTGGAGGAAAAAGTCATGCTTACTAGTAATGATGAGTATAATGTGCAATTGAAACATTGGTTTGACCAGGGTCTACTTAAACAAGATGAGTACAAGTTTCTAAAAATTGACCATCCAATAACGGCAGTTTTTTATCTAATTCCCAAGGTCCACAAAGATATTGAAGAACCGCCAGGGCGCCCAATTATTTCGGCAATTGGTAGCGCCCTGGAGAACACTTCAAAATATGTAGATTCCTTCATCAATCCCCTAGTTCAAACTCTACCTTCCTATATTCAGGATACAGGAGATTTTTTGAGGGGTATCTATGACCTACCGTGGGAAGATGATTATCTCTTAATAACGATAGATGTGTCAACACTCTACACGAGTATACGACACACCGATGGGATAAAGGCTGTCAAGTATTTTCTAGGTTCAAGACCCATAACAATGTTGGCCCATACCCAGATGCTCTTGTCAATGATCGAGAGATGTCTAACAAATAATTATTTTATATTCAACAATGAACTGTTCCACCAAGTGTGTGGTACTGCGATGGGCACCTGCTTCGCCCCCAGCTATGCTAATTTGCATATGGGCTGGTGGGAGGAGCAGGTGGTCAGGTCGCAGTACCAACAACAATGGGAGAATAACATTTTGCATTGGAGTAGGTTTATTGACGACTTGTTCGTCATATGGAAAGGCACAGAAGAGGAGGCTAAGGCATTCATCAACAGCCTACAAAACAATGATCTCAATTTAAAATTCACAAGCGAAATAAGCAAGACTGAAATTAATTTTTTGGACATGACAGTATATATTGAAGGTGGCAAGATAGAAACCAAGCTTTATCGTAAACCTACTTCTAGTAACACTATCCTATATGCCAAAAGTTTTCATCCCACAAATCTCCAAAAGAGCATTCCATATGGTGAATGCATACGCACAAAACGCAACTGTAGCAAAGATCAGGTAATTGAAGAAGAACTAACAGTACTAAAAGGGAGATTTCAGGAAAGAGGCTACCCGGATGATTGGATAGACAGTGCAATCTATAAAGTTCAGAGAAGGAAAAGAGAAAATATTCTATTTGACAAAAAAGAAGATGGTCAAGGGAAAAATAAGAAAATGTCCTTAACCCAACCAGGTAGATTCATTACAACGTACAGCACACAGCACATTAAACTGAGAGGCATTTTAAACAAACACTGGCATGTAATCAAGAATGACCCAATCCTTGGAAAAGTTCTCCCACGTAGACCGCAGATTACATTTCGCAAAGCAAAATCGTTTAAACAAACCTTGGTTAAAAATAATTTGAAAAAATCCAAACCAAAAACGACTTGGCTAATGAAGAAACAAGGATTTGTAAAATGCATCAAGTGCAAAGCATGCAAGTATGGTGTAAACACAGACAAATACATACCAGGTTTAAACAAACAATTGCGAAAAATAAAAGGAAAATTCTCATGTAAAACTGATTATGCTGTCTACGTGCTTCAATGCCCTTGTGGCTTGAGGTACGTGGGCAGCACAATCCTAGTAGTACACAAGAGAGTGTTACAACACTTAAGAGCAATAAAAAATGACGACAGATCATATCCTGTCGCACGACACTTTGAGAAATTCCACAATAAGCGACCCGATGGCCTCACATATTTTGTGATAGATGCCGTTGAGAAAAATCCCAGGGAAGGCAATAGGGAAAAACAACTAAGGAAATTGGAGTCACGTTATATAATCGAATTGAATTCTAAGCAGCCAGATGGTTTGAATGTTGAAGAGGATATGTACACGCACCTTTGATAATGAGTTTTGAATAACTTGAACAATCTGTTCCTAACAAATTTTCTTTTATGATAAGCTTTCCACGCACAAATTGACTCAAATCGTAATAAATCAATGCATTGTATTGGCAACACAGCCCACTGGGGCTAGATTTTTGAATAAGTTTCCAGGAAAACATTGTTTAAAAACAACATGGTTGGATTAAGAAAGCCCACTTGGGCATTATACCCTATATTTCATAATTACAATGGACAATGGAACAATGTTTTCAAAAATACAATCACTGTCGGTCATGATTTACTATTTTAGTTTAATACTAATGAAATTGCATTGTGATGTGTATGCCAACAACGTAGGATCGTATGTGTAGTCCAAAAAACTACGAGTCTGTCTTCTTATACACTCATTGTGTAGTTGTATAGTCACGTGGGAAGCCAAGTTAAAAATGGTTGTGAAAACTTTACTCAGCGTCAGTGAACAACGGTGCTGCGCACTCGAAACGCGTTTGACGAACGGCTGACTGAGGAATAAAGCATTTATTCAACCGCACAAGGCTTCGTCATTCTTCCGGATACATGGGAGAAGATTTTTTCCTTATATATATATATATATATATATATATATATATATATATATATATATATATATATATATATATATTTTTTTTTTTCCCTGGAAAAAACCATAGGTTTCAGAGGTGGTATAGTTAGAAATTAGCATTTAAAAAAAACATAGAAATTCACTAAGAAAAACATAGGTTTCAGGGACGTTATAGTTAGTTATCTGTTTTTTTAAATGATAATTTCTAACTATAACGTCCCTGAAACCTACGTTTTTTTTCAGTAAATTTCAAAGGTTTTTTAAATGATAATTTCTAACAATAACGTCCCTGAAACCTATATTTATTTCAGTGAATTCCTAAGGTTTATTATATGCACATTTCTAACTATGCCTACAGAGGTAGGACATGTGAAGAAAGAGGAAGAAAGGCACAGAAGGAAGCAAGAGAAATGCAAAAAGAGGCAACAGAAGTACAGAAAGATGAAGAAAAGTGCAGAAAGAAGTAAGAGATATGCAGAAAGAACTAACAGAGGTGCAGAAATAAACCTTGTTTCAAAGTCATCCTGTGCCCCCAACTTTCTACTGACTGATACTGGTGGTAACTGAATCTGACTAGCCAGGCCTGGAGCTAGTGCTATTCTATAAGACACTTAGAATACGGTGAAAACATCTACATATGCTAGGGCACACTATGGGTTGGGTTATCCCTGTGATTGGCATTACCTCCTCTGTAAGGCCCTGGTACATAATGGGGCTGAGGGATTAAAACTACCTCTAACTCAGAGGTGCAGATAGAAGCAAGAGAGGTGCAGAAACAGGTAGGAAATGTACAGAAACAGGGAACAGGGGGGCAGAAAGAGGCAAGTGAGGTGCAGAAAGAAATAAGAGCAGCGCAGAAAGAACCAACAGAGGTCCAACAAGAGGCAAGAGGGGTGCAGAAAAAGGTAGGAGGGGTGCACAAAGAGGCAAGAGTATTTCAGAAAGTGGCAGGAGGGGTGCAGAAAGAAGGAAGAGAAGTACAGAAAGAGGCAAGAGAATTGCTGAATGAAGCAACAGAGGTGTAAAAATATGCAAGAGACGTGCAGAAAAAGGCAAGTGAGGTACAGAAAAAAGCAAGAGCAGTGCAGAAAGACCCAACAGAGGTGCTGAAACAGGCGTGTAGGGTGCCGAAAGATCAAGAGAAGTGCAGAAAGAGGCAACAGAGGTATAGGCAAGAGAGGTACAGAAACAGGCAGGAAAGGTGAAGAAGCAGGGAACAGGGGTGCAGAACGAGGCCAGAGAGGTGCAGAAAGAGAAAAGAGGGGTGCAGAAAGAGGCAAGAGATCTGCAGAAAAAAGCAACAGAGGTGCTGAAAGAGGCAAGTGAGGTGCAGAAAGAAGCAAGAGAGGTGTAGAAAGAGGTAATAGAAGTACAGAAAGAAGTAACAGAGGTGCAGAAAGAAGCAAGAGCAGTGCATAAAGAGGCAAGTGAGATGGTGAAAGAAGCAAGAGCAGTGCAGAAAGAACAAACAGAGGTGCTGAAAGAGGCAAGTGAGATGCAGAAAGAAGCAAGAGAGATGCAGAAAGGAGTAAGAGAGGTGCAGAAAGAAGTAACAGAGATGCAGAAAGAGGCAAAAAGGGTGCAGAAAGACGTAAGAGGGATACAAAAAAAGGCAAGAAAGGTACAGAAAGAGGGAAGAAGGGAGCAAAAAGAGGCAAGGGGGTACAGAAATAAGCAAATGAGGTACAGAAAGAGGCAACAGACGTGCAGAAAGAGGGAAGAGAGGTGCCAAAAGTAGAAGAGATTTGCAGAAAGAGGCAAGAGAAGTGCAGTAAAAGAAAGAAATGTGCAGAAGGAAGGAACAGAAATGCAGAAAGAAGCAAGAGATGTGCAAAAGGAAGCAAGAGTGGCTTGCACACAATTAGTACCAATTTAACAACCACATTTAGCAATATGTTCTAGGTTTACAAAAGGCCTTCCACCACACTGTAACACTTGTCGCAGCATTTTTAGTAACGTTTGAGCTAGAAACAAGGCTTTTTTTGTTCAAATTTGCAGATTAGCGAGCAGATGATGGCTAACATAGAAAATGTATAATTGTGTGAAAGTCGCATAATTCCAGTAGCCTGCGCACGCCTCTAACTAGGTCCACAAATGCTCCTCAGTGATTCCTTCTTTTTTTGTCTCACTGAGTTCATAGCTTCTATGGAAACAAGGAAGACTAAACCTGAGATTACCACTCCACAACAAAGACTACCATACAACATAATAACTCTCCATAACACATAGTCCCACTCTACATAATTCCTATACACTAAATACCACATACTTTCTTTCCACATAATTTCACTGTACAACTTACCACATAATTCCACTACACACAACCTACATCCACTCCAGTCCAAACAACATTAGTAAAAAACTTTTACATTTACAAGGCCAATAGCTCTAACTCTTGCAAATGCGAAACCTATTGCATTGCAAACACTTCTTTAACTAGTAGACATGTATGCAGAGTGATGGATAAAGGGTGCTGGGTCTCTAACCAGTGCTCAGGAATTCACCTACATAGGACTTACAGGAGGAACCAGGAGGGCTTCTTGGCCCCAAAGTCCCTCAGGAGTAAAGTGGGCTTCATCCCCCATCCCGTAGTCTGCTAGGAGAGTGGCGGAGAAAGGGGGTATGGCCTTCAAAGAATTCTTAGCAATCGCACTGTGTGGGACTAACTGGAGGTCACAGGAGGGGTATTGCCCCCCAAGGACAACCTTGGGGCCAACTGCCCCTCCTTTTACCTCCAGTAAGTACCACACAGCAGGTTCGCATAGCAGGCCACGCTAACTTTTCACACCACTCTGCAAACGCGCTCCCTGGCGCGCTCTTGCATGGGGATTGAAGTCCCCTTTGCAAACTGGAGATCCTTAGGGGCCAACTAGCCTACCTCTTACCTCCAGTAAGCCCCACACAGGGGGATTGCTGAGAGGTGGACACAGGCCATGCCCCCTTTCTCCACCACTCTGCAAACGTGCCTCCTGGCGCACTGCTGCTCAGGGGATCAAGTCCACTTGTGTCCTGAGCTTCTCAGGACACAAGAGGACCTCATCGCCCCACCAGCAGTGTGCCAAGAGGCTCGTTTGCAGAGTGGTGTAAAAAGGGGTGTGGCCTTGGTTCACCTCTCTGCATTCTAGCTGTCCATCTGTGTGGCGCTTAATGGAGGTACTTGGTGGGCTACTTGGCCCCCAGGGACCCTCAGTATTCAAGGGGACTTAATTCCCCAACTTAGAACGCACCAGGGGGTGCATTTGCAGAGTGCTGCAGGGAGGGGCCGGGGCCTCCGTCGAGATGCAGTTTAAAAAATATATATTTTTAGAAGGGGAGCTGTGTGCCCCATTTCTTTTAGTATTTTTTTAAGGCCCTGGGGACCCAATCCCCCAGGGCCTGACCTTTAGGAAAAAAATTTTTAAATGGGAAGTGGGCCGCGCAGCCCCCCTCCCGAGGCCGATTTTGGCCCCGGGGACCCCATTCTCCAGGGCATCCTGGGGGTGGGCACCCTGGGACATTGCAGATGGCGGGGATGGTGGTCCCCAGGGCCATCAAGGGGTCCAGGAGGGGGGCCACGCGGCCCCCCCCTCCCAACTGTTTAAAGCCCTGGGGAGGTGGTGGTCACCAGGGCCAGGGGGCTGCAACGGAACCCTGCATTTGAATATGTAGTGCCCCGGGGAGGTGGTGGTCCCCGGGGCAGTGTGGGGGGAAGGAGCCCACCCACAGTTCTTTATTTTAATTTAAGCCCTGGGGAGGTGGTGGCCCTAGGTTCTTTGGGGGGCCCGCGATGCCCCCCAACCTGTATTAATGAATGCCCCGGGGAGGTGGCAGTATCCAGGGCTGCAGGGGCCCCCACAAATTAACTGCACATTGCCCCTGGGACCTGGCCCACCCGGGTGCTTTTGTTTTTCTCAGCTGAAATCGTGCACCCAGTGCAAATTCTGCCGATTTTAAAAAAAGTGCTTTTTTTGGCCCTGAGCCGGCCTAGGGGGTCAGGGTGTTTCTACCCTGCCCCCTTTTCTTGTTTTTCAACCTTTTTTTCACTGTTTTCTTGTGATTCGGTTACCGAGTCACAAGATGTCTGCCAACACTTCCTGGTTTGGAGTGTTGGCAGCCAAGCAGAAGTCAGCTCGAGCTCGGGAGGAGTCGCAACTCCTCCTCATTGCTCAGATGTATACATTTTTATTTTTTTAATTTCTCAGGAAATACTGAATGGATTTACACCATTTAAAAAAAGGTCTCTTTCTGAACTAAGAGCTACCTTTTTGCAAAATTTGGTGTAATTCCGTTCAGCAGTTCAGGGAGTAGTCATGTCTACAGTGCCCAGGGAAATTAACATAGGGAAAACGCGTTTTAGGACCCCCCTTTTTTCTCACCCCGCTTCATGAATCACCCCGGAACTTTCAAGACAGGAGCTAAACGGAGTGCCCCATTGGTTTTAAAATTTTTGCAAAGATTCATTAAACGGCCCCAAAAATATTGGAAATTCAATAAACGCTTTTCCTATGGACACTGGGTCCTAACAATAACTACCTACTGTGACCGCCAGTAGGTAACATACATATATTACCTGCTGGCGGTCGCCAGTAGGTAGTTATAATTAAGAACTATTTTCCATAGGAAATTTGCAACATTCTATTCCCAATAACTTTGGCGCCGATTGACGAATCTTCGTGAACTTTTCAAACCGTATGGCTCGCTTCGGTCCGCTCCTATCTTGAATGTTTCGGGGTGATTTGTCAAGCGGGGGCCAAGAAAAAAGGGTGGTCCCAAAACGTGTTTTCCCCATCCAATATCCCATAGGAAACTTTAGACACGGCTACAGCCTCAACTGCTGAACGGAATTACATCAAATTTGGCAAAAAGGTAGATCTTGGTTCAGAAAGAACCCTTTTTAGGTCTCGCCTAACCCAGCGCATGTGTTGGTCTGGCGAGACTTTTTGTGAGGGCTCAAAAAAGTGCTACCATGGCAAACATAGAGCTACATTGCATGTGCGCGGGCGCGCGCGCCGCGCTTGATCGCGATCAATTTCTCCGCTTTGATGTTCTCCGTGAGCCAATTTTTTTCTGTTTATTACTTCTATGTAGTAATGGTGGTTAACTTAAACATCTTAGGCTAAAGTCGGGTGCTGAGATTGCTTCAAAAGTAAAGAAATAGACAATTTTTTACTTTTGAAGCAATCTCGGCACCCGACTTTAGCTTAAGATGTTTAAGCTCATGGGTGCCGCCATTAATACAGAGCAGTAAAAAACAGAAACAAGCATTGGCATAGCCAATGGGTCTCGCTTTTGGGACCTTATAAGTATTTAGTTATGCAACTGTTGCATGGCTAAACACTTATAAGGTCCCAAAAGCGAGACCTATTGGCTATGCCAATGCTTGTTGTTAAATGGTGTAAATCCGTTCAGTAGTTCCTGAGAAATTCAAAATTAAAAAAGTTTCGATATCTAGGGCATCGCAGGATCCGCGCACCCTCCCGATCACGAGCTTTATGCTAATTGGTTGTCAAAACTCCAAACCAGGAAGTGTTGTCAGCCATCTTGTGCCTCTGTAGAACCGAGGCACAAGAAATCAGTGAAACAAGTGCACAAAACGCAAAAAGGGGGCAGGGTAGAAACACCCAGACCCCCTAGGCAAGATGCGCGATGGATCCGCGGATCCAGCCACGAAAAAAACTAAACAAAGCGTGGGCTCCCGCGCTTCGTTGCTATTTAGCCCCCGGGTGGGCCAAGTCCCGGGGGAAATATGTTAATTGTAAGGAGGGCCCAGAGGGGCCCCCCAGCCCCAGGGACCACCACCCCCGGGACTTTTCTAAAATATGTGCGTGGGGCTTACGCCCCCCCAGCCTCAGGGACCGCCAACCCCGGGGCTTCAAAAATACATGTGTGAGGGGACTCAAAGGCCCCCAAGCCCCGGGGACCTGCCAACCCCGGGGCTTTAAGAATTTATTTGCGGGGGGGGAAACGGCCTCCCCCGCAGCCCGGGGACCGCCACCTCCCCAGGCCTTTAGGAATGATGGGAGGGGGGCCGCGTGGCCCCCATCCTGGAGCCCTGTCATGGCCCTGAGGACCGCCACCCCCCAGGGCTGGCTCCTGCAGTGTCCCGGGGTGTCCACCCCTGGGACACTGCTGTTTGCCACGAGGCTCCTGCCCTGCCATAGCAAACTGCTTTGGTTTTTGAAAGAGAGAGCAGGAAACCTGCTCTCTCTTCCAAAAATCAAAGCTGATTGCTTTTCCTCACGAGGAGCTGCATCTTAGCAGCTCCCCATGTGGAAAAGCAATGCCGGCTCCCGCAGGACGCGGGAAGCCGGCGTGACCGTGGGGGGTCTCCAACAGAGAGGGCCAGCCCCGGGGGATGGGGTCCCGGGGCTATCAGTGGGCCGGGAGGGGGCCACGCGGCCCCCCTCCCCAATTATAAAAAAAAAGTAAAAAAATAAAATAAAGGAAAGGAAAGGCCTACCCCGGGGGATGGGGTCCCCGGGGCCATAAATGGCCTGAGGAGGGGGGCCACGCTGCCCCACTCCAATTAAGAATACAAAATTTAAAAAATGGCCATGCCCCGGGGGATGGGGTCACCGGGCCAATTATGGCCTTGGGAGGGGGGACATGCGGCCCCCTTCCAAATTTTTTTTCAAGAAAAAATAAAAAAGGGGTCAGGCCCTTGGGGATGGGGTCCCCAGGGCCAAAGTATTAGGAAAAGAAGGGGGCCACAAAGCCCCTTTTTAAAAAAAAAAGTTTACAAAAGACTGGCATCGCGACGAGGCCCTGCCCCCTCCCTGCAGCACTCGGGCGCGTTTGCAGATGGGGAACTCTTTCCCCTTGAATACTGGGGGTCCCTGGGGGCCAACTAGCCCACCAGGAACCTCCAGTATGCGCAAGGGGGCTGCGTTGCAGAGAGCTGTTCTGAGGCCACGCCCCTTTTTACACCTCTCTGCAACACTGCTCTGTGGCGCTTAATGGAGGTACCTGGTGGGCTAGTTGCACCACAAGGACCCTCAGGATTCAAGGGGAGTTAATCCCCCATCTTAAAACGCGCCACGGGGTGCGTTTGCACAGTGATGAAGGGAGGGGGCGGGGCTTGAGGTGACATGTGTGCAAACACGCCCTGTAGCGTGTTTTAAGTTGGGGAATTAATTCCTCTTCAAACCTGAGGGTCCCTGGGGGCCAACTAGTCCACCATGTACTTCCAGTAAGCGCCACAGAGCTGCATTGAAGAGTCTTGTAAAAAGGGGCGTGGCCTCTGAACACCTCTCAGTGACACAGCTCTCTGGCGGATACTGGAGGTACCTGGTGGGCTAGTTGGCCCCCAGGGACCCTCAGGATTGAAGAGGAATTAATTCCCCAACTTAAAACGCGCCACAGGGCGTGTTTGCAGACATGTGACCTCAGGCCCCGCCTCCTTCCTTCACCATCAAGCTAACGCACCTTGTGGCGAGTTGTAAGTTGGGGAATTAATTTCCCTTCAATACTGAGGGTCCCTGAGGGCAATCTAGCCCACCAGGTACCTACAGTATGCACCAGGGAGCAGCCCTGCACACAGGTGTTCAGAGGCCACGCCCCTTTTTACACCTCTCTGCAACGCAGCTCTGTGGCGCTTACTGGAGGTACCTGGTGGGCTACTTTGACTCTAGGGACCCTCGGTATTCAAGGGGACTTAATCTCCCAACTTAAAACAGCCACAGGGCGTGTTTACACAGTGGTGAATGGAGGGGACGGGGCCTGAGGTGACGTGTGCAAACACGCCCTGTGGTGCGTTTTAAGTTGGGGAAATAATTCCCCTTCAATCCTGAGGGCCCCTGGGGGCTAACTAGCCCACCAGGTGCTTCCAGTAAGTGCCACTGTGCTGCGTTGCAGAGAGGTGGTCCAGGCCGTGCCCCTTTTTACACCTCTCTGCAATGCAGCTCTGTGGCGCTTACTGGAGGTACCTAGTGGGCTACTTGGACCCTAGGGACCCTCAGGATTCAAGGGGACTTAATCTCCCAAATTAAAATGGCCACAGGGCGCGTTTACACAGTGGTCAAGGGAGGGGATGGAGCCTGAGGTGACATGTGCAAACACGCCCTGTGGCGTGTTTTAAGTTGGGGAAAGAATTCTCCTTCAATTCTGAGGGCCCCTGGGGGCCAACTAACCCACCAGGTGCTTCCAGTAAGCGCTACTGCGCTGCGTTGCAGAGAGGTGGTCCAGGCCGTGACCCTTTTTACACCTCTCTGCAACGCAGCTCTGTGGCGCTACCTGGAGATACCTGGTGGGCTAGTTGGACCCAAGGGACACTCAGGATTCATGGGGACTTTATCACCCAAACTAACATGGCCATATGGTGTCTTTGCACACATGTCACCTCAGGCCCCCCATCCCTTCAACAGTGTGCAAACGTGCCCTGTGGCATGTTTTAAGAGGTAGTTTTAATCCCCCTGCCCTATTATGTACTAAGGGGCTTACAGAGGAGGCCATGGTAATCACTGGGGTACCCGTACACAAAGTGTTCCCTAGTGTATGTAGGTATTTTAACTGTATTCTAAGTGTCGTTTAGCATAGCACTGGCTCTAGGACTGGTTAGTCAGAGTCAGTTACCACCAGTACCCATCTGAAAAAGCTGAGGGTACAGGATGATTTTGCAACAAGGCCTCTTTCTGCTCCTCTGTTTGTTCTTTCTGCACGTCTTCCTTCTTCCTGCACTTTTCTTTGTCTTTGAGTACTTCTGTTGCTTCTTTCTGCATTTCTTTTGCTTCTTTCTGTGTGTTTTTTCTTCTTCCTTCACATGTCGTACCTCTGTAGGCATTGGTAGAAACTAGCATTTCAAAAACTTTAGAAATTCACTGAAAAAACCATAGGTTTCAGGCATGTTATAGTTACAAATTAGCATTTAAAAAATCTTTGAAATTCACTGAAAAAACCATAGGTTTCAGGCACGTTATAGTTAGGAATTAGCATTTAAAAAACCGTAGAAATTCACTGAAAAAAACATAGGTTTCAGGGGCGTTATAGTTAGTTGGACATTTCACTGGTACAAAACCATTGAAATTCCCCCGTTATAGATAGTTCAGTTAACTATAACTCGTGCGCCCACAATGCACTGCTGATGACGTCACATATTACATCAGTCATGACATGGTCAGTGACATCACTCATGACATCACTGATGACATCTCAAACGACATCACTGATGACATCACTGATGACATCATCCTTGTGATAGAGTGACAGACCTCCTCTCACCCTAATATAACATTTGATACACACTCTCAAAAATAGAAACTAACATTTTCAAAACAATGGACATACCAATACAACTTACAACACACCTATTTAGTGATTCCAAGATCTACACACACATCCACTCATTCACCAACAGTCCTATACAGGCACTCATATATGTACTCACACATCATATGTACTCATACACCTATACATCCTGTTACACACTGACACTCATCCATAGAGTTACTCACACACATAGTCACACATGCAAACAAAGTATCAAACATCCATTAAATTGCATAGACAGTTATACACACACCACCACACTTACTGCTACAGAAACTTACACATACTTACTCTCTTAAGCCATCACTTATAGAAACACAGACTAATTTATACAGGAACTCTTCCAATCTCTCACTCTCACATATACTCACTTATATACACCAATACTCACATATACTAGTTTAAAACATATGTAGATACTCATAAAGACACTATTGAGACAGTCATTCACTCACTAACACACCCATACACCCACTCATCCACCTATACAGTCCTGCACACATGCTGTCTTCAACACATACAAACAGTGAGTCACTCATTTATGCATCTATCCACTAAGTAATACCCCCCACCGAACCATACAGACACAAAGACTCTCATACTGATACTCAAAAAACCAACTAATACCCTATATAGACACTCATGTAGCTACTCACCAACCCATGCAGCCACTTAGACACAAAGTGAGAGACTGATACAGATATTTATATATTTAAACATTACTCACTAACCCATGTATTCACTAAGATACACTTAAAATCAACAAAAAAATCATCCATTTAGACACTTATATACCCATTTATTCTTCCATCGACCTTGAGATATACATATATAAAACATATTTAATTTTCAGAAAAACACACATTTACTGGATGATGTCATGAGTGATGTCACTGACCATGTCATGAGAGATGTAATATGTGACGTCATCAGCAGTGCGTTGAGGGCGCGCGAGTTAAAGTTAGCTGAACTAACTATGACGGGGGAATTTCAATGGTCTTGTACGAGTGAAATGTCCAACTAACTATAACTCCCTGCCCCCTGTAACCTATAGTTTTTTCCAGTGAATATATATATATAAATATATATATATTCACAGAAAAAAACATAGGTTTCAGGCACGTTATAGTTAGGAATTAGCATTTAAAAAACCTCAGAAATTCACTGAAAAAACCAAAGGTTTCAGGGGTGTTATAGTTAGCTGGACTTTTCACTTGTACAAAACCATTGAAATTCCCCCGTTATAGTTAGTTCAGCTAACTATAACTCGCGCGCCCGCAATGCACTGCTGATGACGTCACATATTACATCACTCATGACATGGTCAGTGACATCACTCATGACATCACTGATGACATCTCAAATGACATCACTGATGACATCACTGATGATATCATCCAGTGAATGTCTGTTTTTCAGAAAATTAAATATGTTTTATATATGTATATCTAAACAATGATGGAAGACTAAATGGGTATATAAGTGTCTAAATGGATGATTTGTTTTTTAAAAATTGATTGTGTAACTGACTGATTAAGTGTATCATAGTGAATACATGGCTTAGTGAGTAATGTTTAAATATGTAAATATCTGTATCAGTCTCTCACTTTGTGTATAAGTGGCTGCATGGGTTGGTGAGTAGCTACATGGGTGTCTATATAGGTTATTAGTTGTTTTTTTGAGTATCAGTCGAGTGTCTGCATGGTTCGGTGGGGGGTATTACGTAGTGCATAGGTGCATGAATGAGTGACTCACTGTTTGTATGTGTTGAAGACAGCATGTGTGCAGGACTGTATGGGTGGATGAGTGTGTGTATGGGTGTGTTAGTGAGTGAATGACTGTCTCAATATTGTCTTTATGAGTAACTACATATGTTTTAAACTAGTATATGTGACTATTGGTGTATATAAGTGAGTATATGTGAGAGTGAGAGATTGAAGGAGTTCCTGTATGAATAAGTATGTGTTTCTATAAGTGATTGTTTAAAAGACTAAGTATGTGTAAGTTTCCGTAGAAGTAAGTGTGGTGGTGTGTGTATAACTGTATATGCAAGTAAATGTATGTTTGATTCTTTATTAGCATGAGTGACTATGTGTGTGAGTAACTCTATGGATGAGTGGCATTGTGTAACAGGATGTATAGGTGTATGAGTACATATGATGAGTGAGTACATGTATGAGTGACTGTATAGGACTGTTGGTGAATGAGTGGATGCGTATGTGGATCTTAGAATTGCTGAAGAGGTTGTTGTAACTGGTATTGGTATGTCCATTGTTTTGAACATTTTAGTCTCTATTTTTGAATGTGTGTATCAAAGGTTATATTAGGGTGAGAGGAGGTCTGCCACTCTATCACAAGGATGATGTCATCAGTGATGTCATCAGTGATGTCATTTGAGATGTCATCAGTGATGTCATGAGTGATGTCACTGACCATGTCATGAGTGATGTAATATGTGACGTCATCAGCAGTGCATTGCGGGCGCGCGAGTTATAGTTAGCTGAACTAACTATAACGGGGGAATTTCAATGGTTTTGTACAAGTGAAAAGTCCAGCTAACTATAACACCCCTGAAACCTATGTTTTTTGCAGTGAATTTCTGAGGTTTTTTAAATGCTAATTCCTAACTATAACGTGCCTGAAACCTATGGTTTTTTCTGTGAATTTCAAAGGTTTTTTAAATGCTAATTTCTAACTATGCCTACAGAGATAGGACATGTGAAGAAAGAAGAAAAAATGCACAGAAAGAAAAAAAAGAAGTGCAGAAAGAAGCAACAGAAGTCCTCAAAGACGAAGAAAAGTGCAGGAAGAAGGATAACGTGCAGAAAGAACAAAAAGAAGAGAAGAAAGAATCCTTGTTGCAAAATCATCCTGTACCCTCAACTTTTTCAGACGGATACTGGTGGTAACTGAGTCTGACTAACCAGTCCTAGAGCCAGTGCTATGTTAAAAGACACTTAGAATACAGTGAAAATACCTACATACACTAGGGAACATTATGCGTTGGGGTCCCCCTGTGATTAGTATGATCTCCTCTGTAAGCCCCTAGTATCTAATAGGGCAGGGGGGTTAAAACTACCTCTTAAAACAGGCCACAGGGCGTTTTTGCACACATTAACTCAGGCCCCGTCCCCTCCCTTCACCACTGTGTAAACACGCCCTGTGTCCGTTTTTAGTTGGGAGATTAAGTTCATTTGAATCCTGAGGGTCCCTAGGGTCCAACTAGCCCACTAGATACCTCCAGTAAGTGCCACAGAGCTGCGTTGCAGAGAGGTGTAAAAAGGGGCTTGCCCTCAGAACACCTCTCTGCAGCGCAGCTCCCTGGCGCATACTGGAGACCACCTCTCTGCAATGCAGCTCAGTGGCGCTTACTGGAAGCACTTGGTGGGCTAGTTAGCCCCCAGGGGCCCTCAGTATTGAAGGGAAATTATATCCCCAATTTAAAACGTGCCATAGTGCGTGTTTGCACACGTCACCTCAGGCCCCGTCCCCTCCCTTCACCACTGTGTAAACGCTCCCTGTGGCTGTTCTAAGTTGAGAGATTAAGTCCCCTTGAATCCTAAGGGTCCCTAGGGTCAAACTAGACCACTAGGTACCTCCAGTAAGCACCACAGAGCTGCGTTGCAGAGAGGTGTAAAAAGGGGCTTGCCCTCAGAACACCTCTCTGCAGCGCAGCTCCCTAGCGCATACTGGAGATGCCTGTTGGGCTAGTTGGCCCTCAGGGACCCGCAGTATTGAAGAGGAATTAATTCCCCAACGTACAACTCGCCAGGGGGCGCGTTTGCAGAGTGCTGCAAGGAGGGGGCGTGGCCTCCGGCACGATGCCAGTCTTTTATTTATTTTAATTTTTTAAGAAGGGGGGCTGTGTGGTTCCCCTTCTTATTCTAATTTATTTTCCCTGATGACCCCATCCCCCAGGGCCTGTCTCCTAATTATATTTTTTTGACCCCAACCCCCAGGGCCGGCCACTGTTTTTTAATATTTTTAAAAAATATATATTAATAGACACACCTAGGACATGCTGGACAAACCGTACGTAACTATCACCATGACGATTTGCGTGAAATTCATTAAAAGGCGACTATGCATACAATGAATCCATGTGGAATGTATTTACACCACTAGTGAAGCTCTGACATGTCTGATGCCCTACCGTGCCTAATCCCGGTAGACACCCTTGTCATTTATTTATACAAACATGGGTAGCTATTGACGGGCACATTTAATACACATGCACACCAAGCCATTCAAAGGGGATTCGACAAGAATTTGACCAAAACTATGCAAGAAACCCCCCTCACGGTTAATAAAACACACATCCACTGCCGGATGTGTAATACTTTTTATTTTACTCTCTGGAAGGGGGACGAACATCACTTGAGAGTCACAGCGCACTCCTGGCAGAGCCCAATGCTGTGTTACACCCACCATTGCCTGCCGAGTGCCACACACCTCTGTGTTGTATTCCACCAGCTAGTGCATATGCTATGACACTCTCTAGCCCATGTGCACTGTAACACCACCCCGTGAATATGTCATGCCACACTTGTCTTCGCACGGGTTATATTGCCCCATCTAACGTGCCTTCCTCGATGCCTATGTTATAACGCACAGTGCTATGCCATACATATTACAATCTGGGATCCATATCTTTGTCACAGTGCATATGCAACGTTACACTCCCCAGCACATATTTTATATTACAACTTTAGAGACTAGTTAGGTTACACAACACTGCCCTGTACATATTACACTCCAAGGCGCATATCGCATAGCACGCGCTAGTGCCTGTGCTATCTCGCGCTCTCCAATAAATCTGTCATTGCGCACAATGTATTGCATATTATATTTCACGCCCGGTTCATCTTATATCACACTTTTTGGTGCATAGTTTATACCATACACTATATCTAGTATTAATTTTCAATCGTGCTCTCAGGACTATGTTCTATATAACACTGTGTTCACCTACCCTATTCACGGGCATTACATTTTGCGATAGGGGGTGGAGGGTCAGGGGGTGTTTCTGCCAAGTGAGCCCGGAGTCACAGTCACAAACGCCGTCTTCTTCCTGAATAAAAGTGAGATTATGCTGCATACTTGTTCATATTTTAAGTAGTTCGCACAGACACACGTTTTAAAAACAATAAAGTTCCTAATACCCGCCTTCTCTGAACAGTTAGCTTGCTGCCCCATCCCCCTCCTCCCTATCCTCTGTTGTGTGAATCCATGGACTAGCCTCCTCCCTCCTGCCATGCATGGTCTGATGTGCTGCCACTGCCCTCAATTTAGTATGATGCACCAGTCCACTCCTCCTGCCCTCCATTGCCCAATTCTATGCCCCATCATTGACCTCCTGCTTAAACTCTGTGCTTAGCTTGCTGCCCCTATTCTCCTTCCCCCTGCCCTCCGATGTCTTTGTGCATGCCCCTGCTCCATCCTTTTTGCCCACCATGTTCCATGGACCTGCCACTCCTATCTACTCTGAGTGTTCTGTTGAGCTGCCACTCCCCTCCCACCTGCCTAGCATTGTCAGATGACTGTAAGCTGTCCCTGCCACCTCCACCCTGCCTGTCCACATGCCAAGCCCCTATCCTCTTCCTCCTGTCCTACATGGTCCATTGTACTGCCACACCCTTCTGCCCTCCCTGGTCTGTTGTGCTGCAACTGCTCCTCCTGCCTGCCCCATGCGGTCTGTTGTGAGGCCCCTTCCCCTGAACTTTCTTGTCTGTGCACAGGTCCTGACCCTCCCTTCTATCCTCCATCGTCCTTTGTGCATTCCCCTGCACCCTCCTTCTTGCCCAGCATAGCCATTGTGCTGCCACTAACCCTCCCCCTTGCCATGCATGGTCTTCTGTGCTTCCATGGCCCCTCCCACCTTCCCTGTGTGGTCAGTTAGCTGCCCCTGACCCCCTCCAACCTTCCCTCCATGGTCTGTGTGTATGCCATCACAGTCTCACTGTTGCTCTTCGTGATGTGTCTTGCTTCTAGTGCCCATTCTGCCTGACCTCCATGGCTATCTTGCTGCTCCTGCCCTGCCCCCTTGCCCCTGCCCTCTGTTTACATTTGAAGACCCCTACTCCCTCCCTCCTGGCTTGTCTGTTCCATTGTAATGCCCCTAATCCGTCCCTCCTGCCCTTTATGGTCTGTTATGCTGCAGCTTTCTCTCCTGTCTGTCCATTATGGTGAGCTAGCTACCATTGCCTCTTGCCCCTCTGTTCTCTGTTGTCCATGTGCATGGTCCTGTCCCCTCCCTCTTGCTTTCTATGAATTGTTGTGCTGCACTCCCGTCCCGCATGCCCTGTGTGGTGTATTGTGCTGCTGCAAACCCTGATGCCTGCCCTGCAGGGTCAGTTTGGTGCACCTCTCCATGTCCCTCCTGTCCTCTGTTATCCAAGTCCATGTCCCTACCCCATTTCCTTCCATGATCCAATGTACCATACTTGCGAACATTTTGAGCTTGGTAAGAGGGAGATTTTGAAAAAAAACTGGGGTATTGATTTTCCCCTTTGAGTTACATTGAAAAAGAGGAGATTGTAGACAGGAGACAGATCAAATAAAGCCCATTTGAGCTTAAAAACATTGGACGTTTCCTGGCTGAATCGGGTCTGTTGGCATGTATGGTTGTACTACCATTGCCTTTTCCTTCTGCCCACAATGGTCTATTACATTGCCACAGCCTCTCTTGCAAGGCCTGTATTGTTGGTTTGTTGCCCCTGCCCCCCTTTCCACTGCCCTCCATAGTCTGTTGTGCTGCCACAACCCTTCCTGCCTGCTCAGTGTGGTTAAATTGTTGCCTTTGCACCCTCCTACCTGCCTTCAATTTTCAGAGTCCGTGCCCCTGGCCTCTGCCTCTCAACATTATCCTAATGAACAACTAGATTGCTAACATTCTATATTTATTACAAAAGTGTGGAACGCCTGACGTCATCTTGATGTAATCAAAACTGTAATACCTAGAGCATTTCCTTTAGAAATTACATATATGAGAGGGTCTTATTGGCATCAAAATTATGGTTAGTGCTCTAAAAGACTAAAATAAGGACATATTTTCTGAGTTTTCAAATAGCGACAAAGCACTTTTAAATTATTTGTTATCTTTATGTTTTTTTATCCAGTTGACCACTTGATTAAATGTTGCCCTTAGGGGAGAGGATGTGGTGTTACTTCCAGAACTACAGACTTTGCAACTGGGGAACCAGGTTGGAGTTTCTGCTTCAGCTCGACATTCTGTGATTCTGGTCAAATCACTTAGTCTTCCCATGTCTACAACCAAAATGAATTTGTTCTTGTGTGATGTAACCAATGCTCATGTAAAGCACTCCAATACCTGACAAGTCTGCACTATATAACACTGCAAAAACACAAAATAATAAGTGTTTTGCACACTTCTGTCATTGGGCTATATTTGGGCTACATCTGGGTGATTTTGGGCTACATTTGGGCTCTTTTGTCTCCGGTGGCCATCTTGGGAGATTTATTTATTATGAAGATTCCTAATTTCCTCATGTACTGCAGTCTCCTCAGTAGGAAATGCTTTCAGTTTTTTACTTTGATTCCATCATGAAGGTATTCAGATATGTCACACATTTGCCATAAATTCTGAAAGTTAGCACTCTAGTTGCTCATTAGATCACTGTAGTAAAACTACTGTTCACCATGGAAGTCTGCTCCTGGTATTAAAAGTGCATGTTTCAGTCTGCATGTCAGAATTTTTTAATGGAATAGAAGAGGATTTGAGAAGTCACTCAAAATGTGCCCTCATTCTCTTTCTTCAGCATTAATCATAATTTCTATGGCAAAATGAACCCCCTCATTGTGTTCCTTTTTTAAATTAAATGTTTTAAGTGTTACCAGTTTATTCCAATCAAGATGGCTTCAGGTGTGCCATACTTTTGTCATAATGAAGGCAGTAAGCGCTCTAGTTGTTTTTAAGAACACTCTGGGATATTCTGTCATTGGGCTATACTTGGGCTACATCTGGGTGATATTTGGGCTACATTTGGGCTCTTTTGTCTCTGGTGGCCATCTTGGGAGACTTATTTGTAATGAAGTTTCCTGATTTCCTCATTTACTGCAGTCTCCTCAGTAGGAAATACTTTCAGTTTTTTACTTTGATTCCATCAAGAAGGCATTCAGATGTGTCACACATTTGCCATAAATTCAGAATGTTAGCACTCTTTTTGCTCATTAGATCACTGTAGTAAAGCTACTACTCACCAGGGAAAACTGCAGCTGGTATTGAAAGTGCATGTTTCAGTCTGCATGTCAGAATGTTTTAATGAAATAGAAGAGGATTTGAGAAGTCACTCAAAATGTGCCCTAATTTTTCTTTCTGCAGCACTAATCATACTTTTTATGGAAAAATGAACCCCCTCATTTTGTTCCTTTTTAAATTAAATGTTTTAAGAGTTACCCCTTTAATCCAAGCAAGATGGCTTCAGGTGTGCCATACGTTTATCATAATTAGGACTGTTAGCGCTCTAGTTGTTCTTTGGAACACTCTGGGAAGCTGCAGTAGAACACAAAGGAATCAACTGACAGTCTCTGCCCTTGTTGGATGTACATGTTTTACTGAGAATGTCAGACTTCATTCTCACATGACTGAGAAAGATAATGTGAATTTACAGAAAATAAGCTCTCAGTTTAGCTTATAAATCACCTTCCAAACCTCTGTGGGAAAAGCATGAGAAAATATTTTTCTCTCAATCATGATATCCCAGCAGAAGGCTTTTTCACATGGTGAAATCACCTTAGAACATACCACAATTCCTAAAATGAGTATGGTACCATCAACAAATGATTTATAATGTAACTAAAGTCTTAAAACCTTCTATTAACTGCAATGCTTTTTAATGAGGTGCTATCATGTATATTGGTCCCAAGATGGCTGCCAACATTTCTTGGATGAAGTTCTGACAGCCAATCAGATCTCAGGATGAGATGTGTGGTTAGGCTCCGCCCACATATATAGATGATTTTACTTTTGATTTTCTCAGGAACTACTGAACAGATTGACACCAGACCTGCAAAAGGCACATCCCTGACCTGAGGACTACCTCTTTGCCAAATTTAAAGTTATTCTGTTCAGCCGTTCGGGCTGTACCTTGGACTAAAGGTCCCTATGGAAAATTGCATGGGGAAAACGCTTGACGAATCCCCCCGAGACTTTAAGGGTAGGAGCGGAGCGGAGCGCCCCACCTATTTTGAAAATTTCGCGAGCATTCGTCAACCGGCGCCAAAGTTATTCCAAATAGAATGTTGCGGATTTCCTATGGAAACACGGTCCTAACTATAACTATCTACTGGCGACCGCCAGCAGATAATATATATATATATATATATATATATATATATATATATGTATATATATATATATATATTCACTGAAAAAACCATAGGTTTCAGGGGTGTTATAGTTAGCTGGACTTTTCACTTGTACAAAACCATTGAAATTCCCCTGTTATAGTTAGTTCAGCTAACTATAACTCCCGCGCCCGCAATGCACTGCTGATGACGTCACATATTACATCACTCATGACATGGTCAGTGACATCACTCATGACATCACTGATGACATCTCAAATGACATCACTGATGACATCAACCAGTGAATGTGTGTTTTTCTGAAAATTAAATATGTTTTATATATGTATCTCTCAAGGTCGATGGAAGAATAAATGGGTATATAAGTGTCTAAATGGATGATTTGTTTTTGAAAAATTGATTGTGTAACTGACTGATTAAGTGTATCATAGTGAATACATGGCTTAGTGAAGAATGTTTAAATATGTAAATATCTGTATCAGTCTCTCACTTTGTGTATAAGTGGCTGCATGGGTTGGTGAGTAGCTACATGGGTGTCTATATAGGTTATTAGTTGATTTCTTGAGTATCAGTCTGAGTGTCTGCATGGTTCGGTGGGGGTATTACGTAGTGCATAGGTGCATGAATGAGTGACTCACTGTTTGTATGTGTTGAAGACAGCATGTGTGCAGGACTGTATGGGTGGATGAGTGTGTGTAAGGGTGTGTTAGTGAGTGATTGACTGTCGCAATAGTGTCTTTATGAGTAACTACATATGTTTTAAACTAGTATATGTGACTATTGGTGTATATAAGTGAGTATATGTGAGAGTGAGAGATTGAAAGAGTTCCTGTATGAATAAGTATGTGTTTCTATAAGTGATTGTTTAAAAGACTAAGTATGTGTAAGTTTCCGTAGAAGTAAGTGTGGTGGTGTGTGTATAACTGTATATGCAAGTAAATGTATGTTTGATTCTTTATTAGCATGAGTGACTATGTGTGTGAGTAACTCTATGGATGAGTGGCATTGTGTAACAGGATGTATAGGTGTATGAGTACATATGATGAGTGAGTATATGTATGAGTGACTGTATAGGACTGTTGGTGAATGAGTGGATGTGTATGTGGATCTTAGAATTACTGAAGAGGTTGTTGTAACTGGTATTGGTATGTCCATTGTTTTGAAAATTTTAGTCTCTATTTTTGAATGTGTGTATCAAAGGTTATAATAGGGTGAGAGGAGGTCTGCCACTCTATCACAAGGATGATGTCATCAGTGATGTCATCAGTGATGTCATTTGAGATGTCATGAGTGATGTCATGAGTGATGTCATTGACCATGTCATGAGTGATGTAATATGTGACGTCATCAGCAGTGCATTGCGGGCGCGCGAGTTATAGTTAGCTGAACTAACTATAACGGGGGAATTTCAATGGTTTTGTACAAGTGAAAAGTCCAGCTAACTATAACACCCCTGAAACCTATGTTTTTTTCAGTGAATTTCTGAGGTTTTTTAAATGCTAATTCCTAACTATAACGTGCCTGAAACCTATGGTTTTTTCTGTGAATTTCAAAGGTTTTTTAAAAGCTAATTTCTAACTATGCCTACAGAGATAGGACATGTGAAGAAAGAAGAAAAAATGCAAAGAAAGAAAAAAAAGAAGTGCAGAAAGAAGCAACAGAAGTCCTCAAAGACAAAGAAAAGTGCAGGAAGAAGGATAACGTGCAGAAAGAACAAAAAGAAGAGCAGAAAGAAGCCTTGTTGAAAAATCATCCTGTACCCTCAACTTTTTCAGACGGATACTGGTGGTAACTGAGTCTGACTAACCAGTCCTAGAGCCAGTGCTATGTTAAAAGACACTTAGAATACAGTGAAAACACCTACATATACTAGGGAACATTATGCGTTGGGGTCCCCCTGTGATTAGCATGACCTCCACTGTAAGCCCCTAGTATATAATAGGGCAGGGTGATTAAAACTACCTCTTAAAACAGGCCAAAGGGCGTTTTTGCACACGTTGACTCAGGCCCCGTCCCCTCCCTTCACCACTGTGTAAACACGCCCTGTGTCCGTTTTTAGTTGGGAGATTAAGTTCATTTGAATCCGGAGGGTCCCTAGGGTCCAACTAGCCCACTAGGTACCTCCAGTAAGTGCCACAAAGCTGCGTTGCAGAGAGGTGGAAAAAGTGGCACGGCCTGGACCACCTCTCTGCAATGCAGCTCAGTGGCGCTTACTGGAAGCACTTGGTGGGCTAGTTAGCCCCCAGGGGCCCTCAGTATTGAATGTGCCATAGTGCGTGTTTGCACACGTCACCTCAGGCCCCGTCCCCTCCCTTCACCACTGTGTAAACGCGCCCTGTGGCTGTTCTAAGTTGAGAGATTAAGTCCCCTTGAATCCTAAGGGTCCCTAGGGTCAAACTAGATTACTAGGTACCTCCAGTAAGCGCCACAGAGCTGCGTTGCAGAGAGGTGTAAAAAGGGGCTTGGCCTCAGAACACCTGTCTGCAGCGCAGCTCCCTGGTGCATACTGGAGATGCCTGTTGAGCTAGTTGGCCCTCAGGGACCCTCAGTATTGAAGAGGAATTAATTCCCCAACTTACAACTCGCCAGGGGGCGCGTTTGCAGAGTGCTGCAAGGAGGGGGCGTGGCCTCCGGCACGATGCCAGTCTTTTATTTATTTTAATTTTTTAAGAAGGGGGGCTGTGTGGTTCCTCTTCTTATTCTAATTTATTGGCCCTGATGACCCCATCCCCCAGGGACTGCCTCCTAATTATATTTTTTTGACCCCAATCCCTAGGGCCGGCCACTGTTTTTTATTATTTTTAAAAAATATATATTTATAGACACACCTAGGACATGCTGGACAAACCATACGTACCTATCACCATGACGATTTGCGTGATATTCATTAAAAGGCGACTATGCATACAATGAATCCACGTGGAATGTATTTATACCACTAGTGAAGCTCTGACATGTCTGATGCCCTACCGTGCCTAATCCCGGTAGACACCCTTGTCGTTTATTTATACAAACATGGTTAGCTATTGACGGGCACATTTAATACACATGCACACCAAGCCATTCAAAGGGGATTCAACAAAAATTTGACCAAAACTATGCAAGAAACCCCCCTCACGGTTAATAAAACACATATCCACTGCCGGATGTGTAATACTTTTTATTTTACTCTCTGGAGAGGGGACGAACATCACTTGAGAGTCACAGCGAGCTCCTGGCAGAGCCCAATGCTGTGTTACACCCACCATTGCCTGCTGAGTGCCACACACCTCTGTGTTGTATTCCACTAGCTAGTGCATATGCTATGACACTCTCTAGCCCATGTGCACTGTAACACCACCCCGTGAATATGTCATGCCACACTTGTCTTCGCACGGGTTATATTGCCCCATCTAACGTGCCTTCCTCGATGCCTATGTTATAACGCACAGTGCTATGCCATACATATTACAATCTGGGATCCATATCTTTGTCACAATGCATATGCAATGTTACACTCCCCAGCACATATTTTATATTACAACTTTAGAGACTAGTTAGGTTACACAACACTGCCTTGTGCATATTACACTCCAAGGCACATATCGCATAGCACGCGCTAGTGCCTGTGCTATCTCGCGCTCTCCAATGAATCTGTCATTGCGCACAATGTATTGCATATTATATTTCACACCCGGTTCATCTTATATCACACTTTTTGGTGCATAGTTTATACCATACACTATATCTAGTTTTCATTTTCAATCGTACTCTCAGGACTATGTTCTATATAACACTGTGTTCACCTACCCTTTTCACGGGCATTACATTTTGCGATAGGGGGTGGAGGGTCAGGGGGTGTTTCTGCCAAGTGAGCCCGGAGTCACAGTCACAAACGTCCTCTTCTTCCTGAATAAAAGTGAGATTATGCTGCATACTTGTTCATATTTTAAGTAGTTCGCACAGACACACGTTTTAAAAACAATAAAGTTCCTAATACCCGCCTTCTCTGAACAGTTAGCTTGCTGCCCCATCCCCCTCCTCCCTATCCTCTGTTGTGTGAATCCATGGACTAGCCTCCTCCCTCCTGCCATGCATGGTCTGATGTGCTGCCACTGCCCTCAATTTAGTTTGATGTACCAGTCCACTCCTCCTGCCCTCCATTGCCCAATTCTATGCCCCATCATTGACCTCCTGCTTAAACTCTGTGCTTAGCTTGCTGCCCCTATTCTCCTTCCCCCTGCCCTCCGATGTCTTTGTGTATGCCCCTGCTCCATCCTTTTTGCCCACCATGTTCCATGAACCTGCCACTCCTATCTACTCTGAGTGTTCTGTTGAGCTGCGACTCCCCTCCCACCTGCCTAGCATTGTCAGATGACTGTAACCTGTCCCTGCCACCTCCACCCTGCCTGTCCACATGCCATGCCCCTATCCTCTTCCTCCTGTCCTTCATGGTCCATTGTACTGCCACACCCTTCTGCCCTCCCTGGTCTGTTGTGCTGCAACTGCTCCTCCTGCCTGCCCCGTGCGGTCTGTTGTGAGGCCCCTTCCCCTGAACTTTCTTGTCTGTGCACAGGTCCTGACCCTCCCTTCTATCCTCCATCGTCCTTTCTGCATGCCCCTGCACCCTCCTTCTTGCCCATCATAGCCATTGTGCTACCACTAACCCTCCCACTTGCCATGCATGGTCTTCTGTGCTACCATGGCCCCTCCCACCTTCCCTGTGTGGTCAGTTAGCTGCCCCTGAACCCCTCCCACCGTCCCTCCATGGTCTATGTGTATGCCATCACAGTCTCACTGTTGCTCTTCATGGTGTGTCTTGCTTCTAGTGCCCATCCTGCCTGACCTCCATGGCTACCTTGCTGCTCCTGCCCTGCCCCCTTGCCCCAAGCCCTCTGTTTACATGTGCAGACCCCTACTCCCTCCCTCCTGGCTTGTCTGTTCCATTGTTTTTTTTTGTTTTTTTTAAATTCTCTTTATTATTTTACCATTTAGCACATATAATAAATCTTATCATCATACATTTCATCAAATTCATTAAGTTCTTAAGCAGCAGCTATACAATACATAATCCTTACAGTTATAACACTAAGAATTGCATTAATGCACCCAGATTGTCAATAAAACAAATACCCACAATTATATTTTGAGCATATAGTGTGATCGATTTTTCCCCCCCTACTACTTAGCGTTGAGTATAACCTGCCTTCCACCTGGTTACAGGTTCCCATATTTTTAGCCCAAGCTGTCTTTTCCTCTTTCCCTTCCTTTCATATATAGGCTTTTCTAGATTGTACGCTGCCAAAAGATTAGCCAACCATGTTTGCCAGCCTGGGGGATTCTTATCCAGCCAAGCCCTAGCTATCATAAGTCTATAGACTGCCATGTCAATAAACATAAATTCCTTCTGCGATGTGTCGGAATCCGAGCTGATCCCCAGTAGAATCCACAATGGCGTAAGTGTAATTTGTATGCCTAGAGATCTAGTTATAAATGCCTCAATGTCTCTTATTAACCCCTTCGGTGCTCATGACGGAATGGTTCCGTCATGACCCACGGTTGAGCTGTGCTCATGACGGAACCATTCCGTCATGACCACACCCGCGCAAGATTCCGTCAGCACAGCGGCGGAATCTGCGCAGCATCGAAGGGGTTAAGGTATACAGTTGGGGACAGGACGCGAAAATATGTACAATATCTGCTCCTTCCAGGTTACAACGAGGACACAGAGTCCCTGCAATTCCCCCCCATTTGAGGATTCTGGCAGGAGTAAAGTATAAAGAGTATAGAATCTTATAGTGTTGTGATTGCAAAGGGGCCCAACAGAGAATTTTGTGGCCCAAATCCAATGAATCCTGAAACCAGTGCTCTTTGCCACTGAGGGTCACAGCCCATTTCTTACTAAATTTCTCAATGTCGTCTGGTTTCCTCTTGATGAGACTTGCATAGATACTGCTAATTGTGCAGTCCCCCAGCATCATAATTTTCTCTAAGATTTCATTCGCTGCAATCCCTGCTGGTCCCCCCTTTTTATTATTCAAAAAGCTTCTTACTTGAAGATATTTTAAAAGCCTTGTCTATCAATACCAAATTTGTTTGATAGATCAGTGAACTGCAGCACTCCATCAGAGTCCAGTATATCCCCAATCTGAGTTATTCCCTTGTCTGCCCAGCCCGCCATTGTCCTGTCAGCGAATACTGCAGCAGGGAAAGACCTGTTCCTATATAACTTGGTATATCTGTTGAATCTTCCCAGCCCAGCATTCTTGAGGTAGGCTTTCCATACTTTAATGGCCGCGCTGACAGTCTTAAACCTCGTTCTTTTATAATACCCATAGTCAATACAATTCAAAAAACAATTTTCCGACTCGTCCCCTAGTACAGTGGCATAAATTTTGGTGGAGTTTGAAATATTTCTTACAACAGTTCCACCCCTCCTATCAACCCCTGGATGTATTGTAGTGTTGCGGCCCAGTAATATAATCTGAAATCCGGTGCACCCCACCCGCCCCTTTCTCTAGGAAGAGAAATAAACCTATAAGCCCTCCGTGTCTTCCCTTGGGCCCAGATGAATCTGTTTAATATTGCCTCCAGCGCATTAAACCACCTAATTTCAAAAGACAAGGGGATAGTCCTGAAAAAATACAAGAATCTAGGTAAGATTAACATTTTAATGACGTTGGTGCAGCCAACCAGGGATAGATGTAGATTGTTCAACCTCTCCAGGTCTAATTTTACCTTACTTAGGAGTGGGGTCATGTTTCCCTATACCAGCTTCTCTAGGTCAGCTGTGATTGTTACCCCAAGATATACTGCTGAACTAACCACCCTGGGGTCGTGACAATTAGAGTACCTATTCTCCACTATTTGAGTCTTCGGTCTATTCAGTCTATATCCTGATAGTTGACCAAACGTTTGTGCCACTGCTTCCACCTCCGTTATAGCCAGCGCGGGATTAGATGTCAGAATGGCCACGTCATCAGCGTACGCCAGAGTTTTAACCTTGACAGTATTACACCTCATGGGAGGGATGTTGTGATTAGCTTCTAACCTTCTTAATAGAGGATCTATAAATAGAGCAAAAAGAAGGGGGGACAAAGGACACCCCTGCCTAGTCCCCCTAGTGATCTTAACTGGGTGCGAGCATCCCCTATTAACTCTTACTTTAGCTATCGGATCTTTATATAGTGTTTGAATCGCTACCATATATCCCGCTCCTATACCGCACCACTTCAGAACCAGCCACAAGTAGCCCCAGGAGACCCGATCGAACGCCTTCTCTGCATCTAAAAAAAGGGCTGCCATTGGGTCTCCTAGGGTGCCTGCTGCGTCAAACACTGTAATAACCTGTCTGACATGTAGCGTGGTTCCCTTCCCTGGGATAAAACCATGCTGTGCGGGGCTTACCAGGGTTTCAATGATGCCGGCCAGTCTAGTTGCCAACATTTTTGAGTACACTTTGGCATCTGAGTTCATTAACGTGATTGGCCTATATGAGCCTGGTACTGACGAGGGCTTCCCTTTTTTTAAGATCACTATGATATCTGCCCCTCCCCATGACTCGGGGATAGTTTCTCCTTTCTGGGCTTGCACCATAGTATCAAGCATGTCCCTTTCGAGTACCCTTTGAAAGGTTTTGTAAAATTCCACCGGGATCTGGTCCGGTCCGGCTGCCTTTCCCGAGGGTAACATAGAGAGGGCTGCCGTAATTTCTTCCCCTTGAAATGGGGCATCTAACATCTCTTTGGCTTCCTCTGATAATGAAGGGGAAGGAATGCCTTCCAGGTAGCTCTCTATCTCTTTTGTCCAGTCTCCAGAATCAGAGGTATAAAGATCTGCATAGAATTGCCTGAAAACATCCCTCACTTCCTCAGGTTCTGTGACAGTAATACCTTGACTATTAGTAATCTCCTTTACGTCTGCAAATGCTAACCTCTGCCTAGTTCGAACAGCTAAAATATGACCGACCCTCTCGCTCAATTCATATGCATTTTCTTTTCTAGTGAGAAAGTTTTCAGCAGCCTTCCTGGAGATGGAGTCTGAGATTTCAGCTCTAAGTACAGCAATTTTAAGCAGGTGCTGCTCTAATGGGCGGTAGTGCTGTATAGCAAGGGCCAGCATTTCTTCCTCCTTCAGTAAGCTGTTTAGAGCTTCTTCAGCCATAAATCTCTCCTTTTTATTCCTTGCTATAACAAAACTCAGAGTCTCGCCCCTCACCCCAGCCTTAAAAGAATCCCAAACTACCCCTGGAGGTGCTGTACCCGTATTAATATCCCAGTAATTTCTAATCCAAACTTCCATAGACCCCCGGTAAACTTCATCTTTTAGTAATTTTTTTTCAAAAGTCCAGTGGGAGACCCTGTTTTGCTGCTTCCCTATTGTAACTGTCTGTTCCATTGTAATGCCCCTGATCCATCCCTCCTGCCCTTTATGGACTGTTATGCTGCAGCTTTCTCTCCTGTCTGTCCATTATGGTCCTGCCTCTTGCCCCTCTGTTCTCTGCTGTCCATGTGCATGGTCCTGTCCCCTCCCTCTTGCTTTCTATGGATTGCTATGCTGCACTCCCGTCCCGCATGTCCTGTGTGGTGTATTGTGCTGCTGCAAACCCTGATGCCTGCCCTGCAGGGTCAGTTTGGTGCACCTCTCCATGTCCCTCCTGTCCTCTGTTATCCAAGTCCATGTCCCTAACCCATTTCCTTCCATGATCCAATGTACCATACTTGCGAACATTTTGAACTTGGTAAGTTGGAGATTTTGAAAAAAAACTGTGGTATTGATTTTCCCCTTTGAGTTACATTGAAAAAGAGGAGATTGTAGACAGGAGACAGATAAAATAAAGCCCATTTGAGCTTAAAAACATTGGACGTTTCCTGGCTGAATCGGGTCTGTTGGCATGTATGGTTGTACTACCATTGCCTCTTCCTTCTGCCCACAATGGTCTATTACATTGCCACAGCCTCTCTTGCAAGTCCTGTATTGTTGGTTTGTTGCCCCTGCCCCCCTTTCCACTGCCCTCCATAGTCTGTTGTGCTGCCACGGCCCTTCCTGCCTGCTCAGTGTGGTTAAATTGTTGCCTTTGCACCCTCCTACCTGCCTTCAATTTTCAGAGTCCGTGCCACTGGCCTCTGCCTCTCAACAGTATCCTAATGAACAACTAGATTGCTAACATTCTATATTTATTACAAAAGTGTGGAACGCCTGACGTCATCTTGATGTAATCAAAACTGTAATACCTAGAGCATTTCCTTTAGAAATTACATATATGAGAGGGTCTTATTGGCATCAAAATTATGGTTAGTGCTCTAAAAGACTAAAAAAAGGACATATTTTCTGAGTTTTCAAATAGCGAGAAAGCACTTTTAAATTATTTGTTACCTTTATGTTTTTTTATCCAGTTGACCACTTGATTAAATGTTGCACTTAGGGGAGAGGATGTGGTGTTACTTCCAGAACTGCAGACTTTGCAACTGGGGAACCAGGTTGGAGTTTCTGCTTCAGCTCGACATTCTGTGATTCTGGTCAAATCACTTAGTCTCCCCATGTCTACAACCAAAATGAATTTGTTCTTGTGTGATGTAACCAATGCTCACGTAAAACACTCCAATACCTGACAAGTCTGCACTATACAACACTGCAAAAACACAAAATAATAAGTGTTTTGCACACTTCTGTCATTGGGCTATATTTGGGCTACATCTGGGTGATTTTGGGCTACATTTGGGCTCTTTTTTCCCGGTGGCCATCTTGGGAGATTTATTTGTTATGAAGTTTCCTAATTTCCTCATGTACTGCAGTCTCCTCAGTAGGAAATGCTTTCATTTTTGTACTTTGATTCCATCATGAAGGTATTCAGATATGTCACACATTTGCCATAAATTCTGAATGTTAGCACTCTAGTTGCTCATTAGATCACTGTAGTAAAACTACTGTTCACCATGGAAGTCTGCTCCTGGTATTAAAAGTGCATGTTTCAGTCTGCATGTCAGAATTTTTTAATAAAATAGAAGAGGATTTGAGAAGTCACTCAAAATGTGCCCTCATTTTCTTTCTTCAGCATTAATCATAATTTCTATGGCAAAATGGACCCCCTCATTGTGTTCCTTTTTAAATTAAATGTTTTAAGTGTTACCAGTTTATTCCAATCAAGATGGCTTCAGGTGTGCCATACTTTTGTCATAATGAAGACAGTAAGCGCTCTAGTTACTTTTAAGAACACTCTGGGACATTCTGTCATTGGGCTATACTTGGGCTACATCTGGGTGATATTTGGGCTACATTTGGGCTCTTTTGTCTCTGGTGGCCATCTTGGCAGACTTATTTGTTATGAAGTTTCCTAATTTCCTCATTTACTGCAGTCTCCTCAGTGAGAAATACTTTCAGTTTTTTACTTTGATTCCAAAGGCATTCAGATGTGTCACACATTTGCCATAAATTCCGAATGTTAGCACTCTTTTTGCTCATTAGATCACTGTAGTAAAGCTACTGCTCACCAGGGAAAACTGCTGCTGGTATTGAAAGTGCATGTTTCAGTCTGCATGTCAGAGTTGTTTAATGAAATAGAAGAGGATTTGAGAAGTCACTCAAAATGTGCCCTAATTTTTCTTTCTGCAGCACTAATCATACTTTTTATGGAAAAATGAACCCCCTCATTTTGTTCCTTTTTAAATTAAATGTTTTAAGAGTTATCACTTTAATCCAAGCAAGATGGCTTCAGGTGTGCCATACGTTTATCATAAGTAGGACTGTTAGCGCTCTAGTTGTTCTTTGGAACACTCTGGGAAGCTGCAGTAGAACACAAAGGAATCAACTGACAGTCTCTGCCCTTGTTGGATGTACATGTTTTACTGAGAATGTCAGACTTCATTCTCACATGACTGAGAAAGATAATGTGAATTTACAGAAAATATGCTCTCAGTTTAGCTTATAGATCACCTTCCAAACCTCTGTGGGAAAAGCATGAGAAAATATTTTTCTCTCAATCATGATATCCCAGCAGAAGGCTTTTTCACATGGTGAAATCACCTTAGAACATACCACAATTCCTAAAATGAGTATGGTACCATCAACAAATGATTTATAATGTAACTAAAGTCTTAAAACCTTCTATTAACTGCAATGCTTTTTAATGAGGTGCTATCATATATATTGGTCCCAAGATGGCTGCCAACACTTCTTGGATGAAGTGCTGACAGCCAATCAGATCTCAGGATGAGATGTGTGGTTAGGCTCCGCCCACATATATATATGATTTTACTTTTGATTTTCTCAGGAACTACTGAACAGATTGACACCAGACCTGCAAAAGGCACATCCCTGACCTGAGGACTACCTCTCTGCCAAATTTCAAGTAATTCGGTAGGAGCGCCCCACCTATTTTGAAAATTTCGCGAGGATTCGTCAACCGGCGCCAAAGTTATTCCAAATAGAATGTTGCGGACTTCCTATGGAAACACGGTCCTAACTATAACTATCTACTGGCGACCGCCAGTAGATAATATATATATATTATATATATGAGGAGTACAAATTTATGTATAATGAGTTTCCAGTATTACCCGTGTTATATCTAATTCCCAAAATCCACAAAAATGTTATGCCCGTCCCTGGCAGGCCCATTATATCGGCCATTAACAGCGTAAGTGAAAAAGTTGGCCAATATATTGATCATTTCTTACAGAACATAGTTAAAGATTTACCTAGCTATGTTAAAGATACAGGCGATTTTTTACAAAAAATTGAAAAACTAAACTGGACTGATGATCTATGTCTTATCACTTTAGACATAGGATCATTATATACCAGTATAGATCACATCCAGGGACTACAAGCGGTAAAACATTTTTTGGATCAAAGGTCTAGTGAATTCTATGAACACAACAAAGTCATTCTGGAGCTCATCTCATGGTGCCTCAACAACAATTTTTTTCTTTTAGATAAAGATATTTATAAACAGCAACGAGGCGTGGCGTTGGGAGCCTGTTTCTCCCCCAGCTACGCATGCTTGCATGTAGGCTGGTGGGAGGAACAGGTTCTCAACAAGGCACACCATGCAGTGGTCGAGACACACATAGTTTCTTACATGAGATACATAGATGATGTTTTTATATTATGGAAGGGGAACGAGGCAGAAGCCCATTCATTTATTGAAGACATCAACAGAAACACCATGAACCTTGTCTTTACATCCCACATACATAAGACACACATTGAATTTTTGGATGTATTAGTGCACATTAGGGAAGGGAAACTTGCCACTACACTATATAGGAAGCCAACATCGGGCAATATCATGTTGCATGCAAAAAGTTCACATCCCAGGCATCTAATTGCAAGTATCCCTTATGGAGAGATTCTGAGACTCAAGCGGATCTGCAACAATGAGTCAGATTTCAATGTGTGCACTAATGAAATGGTGGGAAGACTGAAAGCCAGAGGGTATAGTGATAAAATCATTGGCGACGCCATCAGAAAAGCAAGCATGCGTCCAAGGCAAAGTCTGTTCAAAAACACCAACACTGAGATTCAATGTATATCAGATGCAAGTACGTTTAAGATTGACAGTCCAAGACTAATTACAACATATAGCAATGAAGAACGTAAAATTAGAGCTATAGTTAGAAAGCATTGGCCTATAGTGATGACTGATAATGTACTATGCAACAGACTAACAGAAACCCCGAAGATCACATTCAGAAGAGGCAAAACCATGGGATCTACCTTAGATAAGAGTTCCCCAGAGACCAGGAAAACGGCTGGCTGGTTACAACCCAGCAACGGCTTCAGAAAATGTGCAACTGTGTGGATACATACATACTGTGTCGGCCGCCATTTTGTCTGTCGCACTGAAAAGGCAAGGTGAAAAAAAGGTGGAAAATGTGAAAAGGGGGCAGGGAAGAGAGTTCCTGACCCCCTAGCCTTTGTCAGGGGGTCACAGAAGGACCCCAAATGGTGAAAAAAACATTTTATTATTTTTGAAAAAAATCACGGGGGTGCGCTCACGGTGCGTGCACGGTGAAAACCTTGAAAAAAAAAATTTGATAAATACATAACTTAGCATTTAAAAAACCGTACAAATTCACTTAAAAAACCACAGGTTTCACACACGTTATTGTTAGGAATTAGCACTGCAAGGACATGGTGGGGTCCTGTTGTAGCTAATAAGAAGTTCAGGCTTGGGTGTGTTTCTGCATTAGTAAATAGTTACATACGTTAGATTATGTTTATTTGTTAATTGTTTAGTTTAAATTGTCTAGAAATGTTTTGATAAAATGTATTTATACATTTATAAAAATGTATATATTTTTATTTATTTTTTTTGTCCTCATCTCACCTATAAACTGCTAGCAGGACATAACCGGTCAGTTTTAATAATGGGGCGCCCTCTGACCGCCTGCCATTGTTTAGGTTATCCAACCAATCCCCTTTTGTCGTCCGGGATTTAGGTGTTAATCATAGGACCATGGTATTTATCGACCATTAGCAACTGCAGAATGGAATCAATTCCTGGCCCAGACGAACAAAGGGTGCCCAAAGTGAAGGAAGGCTAGGGCTGGAACTCATAACATCTAACCGGGCCATGGCCAGTGCTGATTTTAACCAGTCTTCTACTTTCGGGGGGAGGGGGTCTTTCCACCTGAAACATATCTCCCTTCGGGCCAGCAAAATCAAACATAATAACAGCCCTCTGAGTGGTTGAGCCAAACCGGCAGTGGACACCTGGTCGTTGGCAAAAAAGATCAGAGAGCCGTTCAACACGATATCTATTCCGAAGGTCATACATAAGTATCTGCACACCCCTTCCCAGTATTTTCCTAATTCAGCGCATTCAAAAAAGATGTGTACGTCGTTGGCTTTAGGGAGCGAGCACCTGGGGCATCTCGGCTCTGGGTCTGGGGCAAATTTCGAGATCTTCTCCGGAGTATAGTAAATTCGATTAGTAACAAAAAAGTGATTTCTCTTCAAACTGGCAGATTTTGTGTATTTATAAAGCAGGGTCATGGAGGGTTCCAGGAGGCTCCCAATATCCGGTTCAAAAGGAGAGTCATTCCAAGCTGAAACCTGATGAGGAATACCAACGTCATCTGCGTTGATCAGGAGCCTGTACCAGATAGAGATTTCCTTCTTAAGATGTTGAATGTTCTTGAGAGCATCTTCCACCTCACCATTTCCCCTTAGATTCTCCTTCTCCGTTTCAAACCATGATTTTAGTTGAATAAACTTGAACCTCGAGAACCCCGAGCCTATTCTTGCTTTTAATACCTCCCAAGGATGTATGCCATTTTCATCCCCCAACTCAGACCAAGTCACGACCCCGGCTCTTTTAATTGGGAGTGCCATACTATCCTGGAGGCAGGGGGGGGGTCCCCGGAGAGTCCCAGATCGGTGCCTGATCAGAGTAGTAACCTATCCCACATCTGGAGCGGATGAAATACCAGACCTCCAAGGCATTTTTGATCACCTTCAACCTTACTCGTTTGAAGAATTTTGGGGAGCCAAACTTGTAAAGAAACCCTGCTTTATTCCCCCCGCCTTCAGTACTGACCGACTCCCCCAGCAACTTACCCCAGGCACATGCAGTTGGTTCCCCTAAAAGCATCCTGATAGCCTTAAATTGAAAGGCAACCAGATAGCAGCGGATATCTGGAAGGGCCAATCCCCCTTTAGCTAGGCGGCGCCTCAATTTTTTCCAAGATAGCCTAACGCCCTTCTCACCCCAGATGAAACTCCCGATTTTACTTTGCGCCTTTGAGATAGAGTGTTTAGGGAAACCTAGAGGAACCGCGTTGAACAAGTACATTAATTTCGGGAGGATAGTCATTTTAACTAAATTCACCTTCCCGAAGATGGTCAAGGGGAGGTTCCTCCACCTTGCAAACAGCTGGTCAATTTCATTTATTATTTTCCCTATATTAATAGATGGAATTTTCCCCAGATCTTTCACTATAACTATACCGAGATATTTGAATGTATTGCTGGTAACCCCACTCCACTGATCTATGTTCCAGCACATAACCTCCGTCTTCGTGGGGTTAGCCAGATATCCTGAGATTGCTCCAAAATCTTCCAA
Source organism: Triturus cristatus (assembly GCF_964204655.1). Classification (NCBI taxonomy): domain Eukaryota; kingdom Metazoa; phylum Chordata; class Amphibia; order Caudata; family Salamandridae; genus Triturus; species Triturus cristatus. The sequence goes on from NC_140589.1 coordinate 969,668,795, forward strand.
CAGAGCCCCGACCTTTGGCAGTGTTATCTCGGGGTCATCTGTGTAGATGATTATGTCATCCGCATATAAAGCGATTTTAGAGCGATATTGCTGTGTCTTAAACGGAGGTATGGTCTCATCTAGCCTTATAGCCTGGGCAAGAGGCTCAATGTAGAGGTCGAACAGCAAAGGGGAAATAGGGCAACCCTGCCTGGTCCCTCTTTGGATAGTGAAACTGGGAGTAAGTACACCATTGATAAGGATCTTAGCTGAAGCATCCTGATAGCACCCTCTCAGAGTGTGAATGAAGATTGGGCCCAATCCCATCTCCTCCAACACCTCCCAGAGGTAGACCCAGCACACCCTGTCAAAGGCCTTGGCAGCGTCTAGCGCGACCACTGCCAGTGGTTCGAGTCTAGAGATCGCCAAATCGATGTTTCCAATAAGTAGCTGTGTTTGTTCTTGGATATGTCTCTCAGAAATGAACCCTTTTTGGTCTATATTAACCAATCCAGGGGCTAGCTTGCCCAATCTCCCTGCCAAAATACCCAAGAAGATTTTATAGTCTGCATTTAGCAGGGAGATTGGGCGGTAGGAATCCGCTTTAGCTGGGTCTTTCCCTGGCTTCAGGACCAGAACAATGATTGCCTCCCTCCACGAATTGGGAACTTGGCCTGTTGGGCTATAGATTGACTGAAAAAGGGACCCCAAAACAGGGATGACTTCCTCAGAGAGAGATTTGTACACCTCGTTTGGGAGGGCATCAATGCCAGAGGCTTTGCCGTTTTTAGACTGCTTTATTTGAGTTCTTATCTCCTGCAGCGTAATTGGGGAATCGAGGAAGTCTTTATTGGCCTGTGTCAGCGTGGAGAGGGATTTTGAGCTCAACCACCCGCGTATTTGTTGTTTAGAAGGAGATAAGTTCTCCCTGTATAAATCCGCAAATAGGGTGAGTATAGTATTTTGGATGTCGCCTATATCTGTGGATCTATCCTCTTGGTTATTTATCACCAACTCAGCTATGTCATTCTTCGAGCGTTCCGATCTCGCTTTCCACGCCAAAAGAGCCCCGGCCCTCTCGCCGTATTCATAGTTCTCCATCCTATTCCTATCCCATTGCTTCTTACACTTCTCTTCTAAGATGCCTCTATAGCGTTGTCTTGCGTTGTCTTGCCTGTTCAAGATCAAGTTCTACCCGCGACTTCCTTTGTCCATCTGGGGAGTTTGATAGCCTCAAAAACTCGGCTTCCAGTAATCTGATCTTTTCTTCACCCAATTTCAAAACAAATGAGACTGTGCAGTCGGCCTCTTAGATTAGCCTTAAAGGCATCCCACACAACCTCAATGGCAGCTGAACCAATGTTGGTGTCAAAAAACTCCGAAAATGATGTTTTAACTGCCTGAATCAAATCTGGATCGTCTAACCTTCCCCTGCTAAGTGTCCATCTCGATTGAGATTTTAAAGAAAAATTTTTGATGGAACAGAAAACGGGGGAATGGTCCGAAAAATGGCTAGGGAGAATGGATATATCGGAGTCCTTATTGGTGTCACATTGACATATCACCATATTTATCAAAGTTGGAGATGTAAAGTAAACAGACACCAGCACTGCAAGGACATGGTGGGGTCCTGTTGTAGCTAATAAGAAGTTCAGGCTTGGGTGTGTTTCTGCATTAGTAAATAGTTACATACGTTAGATTATGTTTCTTTGTTAATTGTTTAGTTTAAATTGTCTAGAAATGTTTTGATAAAATGTATTTATACATTTATAAAAATGTATAAAAATGTATATTACTGAATTTAACTAATGGCTCAAATTGTAGTACATTTTATATTAAAGCAAATGTTGAAATTCACTAAAGAACTATAGGTTACTCAGACGTTACAGTTAGGAAATGCCATAAAAAAACATAGACATTCACAGTCAGACACTCACTTACAGTCCCGTACAGATTCTCAAATGCTCTCTCACATGTCTATACATACTGTCACTTGTGACATGCATTCAGTCAGTTACATACCCACTTGCACATTCATTATAGTGCTCACACAGCTACTAACACATCCACATACTCACTCACAAACACACCCATACAGGTGCTCCTATAAGAACTCTTACACTCATAGAGTCACTCACACAGGTACTGACATACCCACACAGCCACTCACACACCCACTCAAAATCCCAGTCACTCACACACCTATTTACATGTGCAATCACCAACTGACATACACCGATACAGTCACTCAAACACACACTCACACACTGATACATCCACTCACATATCCACAAAACTACTCACACACAGACCCATACATAGGGACACTGCAGGGCCAAAAAAGCATGCTAGTTAAAGGGTTCGGTGAAAGTTGCGTTGAATCCAGTGATCCAGTCGAAATAAAAAAAAAGGCTCCTCTGCTTTATTAGTAATCAGCCCCCGGGTGAGCCAGGTCCCGAAACATGTTGCTAATAAAGGAGGGGGGGCCCTGGGGCTTATTAATATCCCAGGGACCACCACTTTCCTGGGATTTATTTATTTTAGAAGGGGGGTGTCTTGCCCCCCCAGGACCCATAGACCACCACTTCCTTGGGACATATGCCAAAAAAGAAATTGGAGGACCTCCTGGACCCGCCATGCACCAAAGACCACCACTTCTCCAGGGCTAATGTATTATTATGGGGTAGCCTCTCAGAACACCCTGGCACCGAGTACCACCACCTTCCCAGGGTCATCTTCTTCTTAAATAATTGGGAGGGGTCACCACCTGGGCTGTTTTTGGCCCCGGAGACTCCCACCCAACAGGGCAAGCTACTGCTATGTCCCGGGGTGCCCACCCCCGGGACATAGCTGTTTGCTTTGGCTTGGTGGGAGGTTTACCGCTCCCACCAAGCCACAGCAAATGCTCCACTTCCAGCAAGCGAGAGCATTAAAAATGCTCTCGCTAACTAGAAGCGGAGCAGAATTGCTTTCACAGAGAGGGAGATTCATGTTCAACAGCTCCCTGTCTGTGAAAGCAATGCGTCCTCCTGCAGAATGTTAGAAGCTGGCAGAGACCATGGGGGCCTTCAGGCTCACCCCGTGGTCCCATTGGTGACTGGGTGCCCTGGGAGACCCAGCTGAAATGGCCGGGCCCCCGGGATGGTGTCCCCAGGGCCAAAATCAGCCAATGGTGGGGGGCAACACGGTCCCCTCCATTACTTGAGAAAGACCAGGCCCTGAGGGATGGGGTCCTCAGGCCAAAATCGGGCTAGGAAGGGGGCTGAACGGCCTCCTTCTGTTAATTAAAGAACTAAAAAAGGTCAACAAAATGCCAGAGGCCCCCCTGTATCCACAACTCTGCAAACGCACTTCATGGCGCACTACTGGTTGGGGAATGAAGTCCCCTTGGCTGCTAAGGGTCCTTAGGGGCCAACAAGCCCTCCTGTTGCCTCTAGTAAGTCCCACACAATGGGATTGCTGTGCAGTCATCACAGGCCACACCCCCTTTCTCCACCACTCTGCAAACGCTCCTCCTCGCACACTACTGGTTGGGGGATGATGTCCCCTTGGGTGCTGAGGGTCCTTTGGCCCAATAAGCCCTCCTGTTACCTCCAGTAAGTCCCACACAGCTGGATTGCTGTAAGCTGGTCGGAGGCCCCACCCCCTTTCTCCACCACTCTGCAAATGCACCTCCTGGGGCACTAGTGGTTGGGGGATGATGTCCTCTTGGATGCTGAGGATCCTTTGGGGGCCAAGAAGCCCTCTGTTACTTCCAGTAAGTCTGACACACCGGTGTGCTGAGAGTTGGTCAGAGGTCCCTCTTCCTTTCTCCACCACCCTGCAAATATGACTACTTGTTGAAAAAAACATAGAAATTCACCTAAAAACCAAAGGTTACAGGGACGTTATAGTTAGGAAATAGATTGTGGAAAACCGTACAAATTCTCTGAAAAAACCAAAGGTTAGGCTCAGATTTCACTTGTACAAAACCATATAAATTCAGTAGTTATAGTTACTTGATCTAACTATAACTTACACCCTCGCAATGCACTGCTTATGACCTCACATATTACATCCCTCCTGGCATTGTCAGTGACATCACTGATGACATCTCAAATGACATCACTGATGACATCCCTAATGACATCACCAAGTGAGTGTAAGTGTTTTTAAGAGTTTAAGGGTGTTAAACATATATAGTTTATTGTGCCTCATTTCCCCTTATATCAAGATTTATAACCCACAGTATGTTCCCACAACTACATGTGAAGTGGGGAATGGGGGTACCATAATGTTTCCCAATTCAGGTTGAAGAAAACAGGATTTGTAGGTGGCTTTTGAATCTTCCCCCAACTAACTCCTACTTTATCTTACATCCTGAACTAAATCTGGCATATGTCTTAGACAGAATTAAGGTGGCTCCGCTCTTTCTCTGGGTGAGTGTGTGGTCTAATACTGAAGCAAGTTTTAATAGAAAAGGTATTTTACAGTTCCTCAGTTTAGACAAGGGTCTCTTAATCCCCTTAATGAAATATGGTACTAAGTTTTTTACTATATTGGTCTCTCCAAAATGCTTACTGTCATGAACAGTACAAGTGAATCTAATAAAAGGTTAGTAAAGTATTTGTCACGTGGTTTTAGGCCACTCCCTATTTACAGTGCTAAGTTAGCTAAATCACGTTAGCTGTTGGAAAGCCATCTTGTTGCTTTTGCTGCCTTTGCACCCGACACTGTTGTTACATGTTATTCATTTGAGAAATGCAGACTCACTCTTGTCTCAAGTGAATGTTATTTATACATCCTTAACAGTTGCTAGTGCCCTTGGTCTGTACATCGAGTAAAGAACTGTTCTAGGACACTAGACGGTGCCGGCTGATTGTGTTCAGGGTGATCGTACCACTGTTTAGTCATAACATGCACGCAGCTGCAAATACCAAAAAGTCGTGGGCTTTAATATTACAGCGCAGCATGTTGTTAGGGCATTCGATAGAAGAGCTGTTGCAGAGAACACTGAGCTGATCCTGTGATGTGATACACCTAAGCAGATCTATACGGTATGGGGTCCCCTATGCAAGCCTATGAGACCTTCTAATAGTCCAATAATATTTTATTAGTTGCTAGAGAAAGGAGGGTGGTTGTTTTCCACTGTCATTATTAATATGATCGCTCCTTTCATTTTCTATGGAATTGTAACAATGCTAATGGTAATGATCTTAACCATTTGTCTGCTTATGTTAGCCAAAGTACTGTATAACAGGACTCGAGGTTTATGAATAAATTCTTTAAACTTTACTGTGTCTTAGTTATTCTGTTGTGGACTGATATATATGTGCAAACGGGTATTTCGGGTTCCCACCATTCCTGAGAATAACTAAGTCGCATGTTCTGGGTTGTCTATACATTGGGACCGCCGAGCTAAATCTCGGATAACGAATGTGACACTAAGCTAGTCGGATAAGGGGTTCTTAATTCTGAGGGGAGTTTCTGGTACACCACAATTCTCTAAGGATCTGGTTTCCTGCGCATAGTTCTGTGCATACGCAGAATCCCTACAACATGGCGCACCTAACGTTTGGTCTTAATATCTGAGATGCCTTAGTAGTGCTTTTTATTAGTCCACAACGCCCTCACTCTGGTTTCCGGATAACGGGAGTGACGGTTTAACCTACCTAAGTTTTAGGCTATAGGTTCTTTCAAGCTTGATAATTAAAAAGGTTACACTAATCTAAGCCCAAGTGCTACTGAAGATCTCGTTGTATCTTCTTTTTAGTCCTAATGGCGGTAGAAATTCCCGCTCATAGTAGGGTGTCTCTACGTGCTCATTTGAGGACGTACGGGGTGCCTGATGACGGGATGGCGGTGGTGTTTGTCGTAAGTGCAAGTGCCACTTACCCTTATGAGTTGTTTTACTCTTGGGTTACCTTTGAGGCTGTGGAAGATGTCGATAAAACGTTCCACAAATACACTGCTACGCAGGCGCCTCTTCATTATACCCCATATATGGCTTTAGAAATTCCTATTTCAACCTGGCAGCACACTATTTGGTTTAATGGCGCCCTCCCCCACACGGTCACCCCGGCAAGACTGGGTCCTTTGTCTATTTAAGGAGCTACTTGGCCGGTGCTGGCCGGACATACACCTCATCCACGCTACCTGACGGTAGGAGTGGATAGCTTACGTATACTACACACAACCCTGATTACGGTCCATAGGGCGTTAGTGCAGTATGTGTTGCGCACTATACAGGTGGGGGCACCTGTAGTTGCGGGACACGGGGCTGATCACCATCATGCGGTAGTGATCAGTCCTGTAATGGTAAACGCGGTTGTTGGCAAGCGCCCCCAGAATAAGGATGAGTATCCTTATTGGCTTGCAGAAAAATTCGATCAACTAGAAGCCGTGTTTCCTAACACAAGTCCTGTGGAAAAACACAGGATACTCACTATTACTTTGCCGAAAGAATTAGTCCCAGACATTGTCGATTGTGACAATTGGGGCAAGGTCTTTGCCGTGACCTATTCGAAGTGCTTTGGCACTACGTCTATGTCGGTACTACCTTCCGTTATCAAAAAGGTCCAGGAGGACCATGGTGCGGAAGCAGCTATTGAGTTGGGAATGCGGCTTATCGACAGCTTCGATATAGTATGTTCCATGATTATGGGAAATCTCAAAGGAGATGCCATGCAGTTTCAAGTGGGAAACATGATGGCACTTATTGCGGATGGCGATAAGCCGAGGGAGTTTGCAAAAGTTATTGCGAAAGCCTATAGGATGGTTGGACGTAGTGCCCTAGGCGTGAAACCCGTCATCAAAATTCCTGATGTAGTGCAGCACACTAAAGTGAGTTCGTCTACAAAAGACGATAAACCCAACTTTCCAAAACAAAATTGGCGAGCTAAAAAACAAGAAAAACAGCAACAGAAACAGGAGACTCGTCCAGCATCCCCTGTTCAGGCATATGTTGAACGCACTTATGATTTGCGTGATCGTTCTCGTATTAAGTCACCTGATAGGTTTCAGGTTCCTGACCAGCGCTCTCCTCGTTCTTCACAGGAAACAGCGGCTTCACACTTTGGTGGAGGAGACCGTGGGAGAGGCCGGGGTGCTCAAGGACGAGACCAGCCCCGACAGGCGGACGGAAAAGGCAAGCAGGAAGATTCTGCACGTCCACGTCCTCCGTTTCAGAAAAAGAAAGTTGCTGCTATCTCAGCGAAGTATGCCTCAGATGGTGCGGACACAGCTTCTGAACATGAAATGGGCGCTGACGCTGCTAGACAGCGCGGCGGAAGTTACAGTAGTGCGGGGAGCACTGCGTCCATTTCTGGAGGCGACAGCAACTAAAATCTATGTAACAGTAGAAACTGCTGATACTCGCGTAGCCCCCCCTGGGAGATTATTTGACGTAGTCCTCAATATTGAGGGTGACATACAACGAAAAATTAACGCGGTATTTTGGGATAATCTAACGACCACCTATGATATACTATTGGCGGAGAAAGATTGGCCCCCGGCTTTCGTTCTAAACGCTCCAAGGGGGGGAAGAAGTAATTCTTCCTTCTTTTGGACACGTAGTGCCCAAGGAGGAGTCTAAGAAGTTGGCCGAGGAGTGGGCGCGGGTGCTTGCACCTGCATTGTATCGTAATCAGGTGGGGTGGGATAAAAGTTCTACCCTCCACGAATTTCCATTGCGGTCCGATCCCCAGCCTCAACCCCAATACCCTATGCGTCGAGAGGCTAGGTCTCACGTCGCGGCTATCCTTGAACAATTGGAATATCAGGGAGTAATTGAAACGTGTGTGTCATCCATGAATAATCCTTTATTCACTGTAAAGAAGCCTGACGGATCGTACCGCCTAGTTTTGGATTACCGGCACTTAAACTTGCACTGCCGGAATTGTGCGGTGCGAAATACACATAGTTCGGCTCTCGTCGATAGTCTTGTGAGAAAAAGGTTCAAAACCACACTCGACTTGTCCAATGGCTTTTATTGCCATAACATATCCCCTCATAGTTATGAGTGGACCGCTTTTACTTCGGGTGGTAAACAAAAAGTGTTCAAAAGGCTTCCAATGGGCTATAAAAATAGTCCTGGGGTATTTGCTGCCCGTGTGGTCTCTTTCTTAGAGATGGTAGACCCGGAGGCGTACTCGTACGTTGATGACATCTACTTAACAGACGACGAGTTGCTTCCACACCTTGCTCGCGTGGACAACATAATTACTATGTTTGCGGACTTTGGTTACAAGTTTAACTTTAAGAAGTCCCACATTGCCGAGTACACAGTTTCATTCTTGGGGTACGAACTCAACAATGAGGGCCGAGGCTTGGCTCCGCAGTTCCTTGAGAAATGCGCACGCCTTCGTATCCCTACGACACTAAAACAACTACAATCATTGCTGGGCTTTCTGAATTTCGGTCGTACCTACATTCCTGAATATGCCCAGCGTATCAAGACACTATATGCCTTGGTGCAACCTACTTTTACCAAATCTTGCTGGCTGCCAGAACATTCGGCTGCATTACACTCTTTGCAGTCTGACCTTCTTACTGCGAAATATTTACAGACTCGTGATAACCACACAAACCTGGTCATAAGAATTGTGCCGGGTGTGGAGGGGTTCACGTACTTAACATACAATGAAGGCGACACTGTCCCCATTGCTTACAAATCTCATTTATATACTTCGGCTGAAATGCGTTTCTCCACTGTCGAAAAAGTTTTGACAGCAGTTCAGATGGCAATCCTGAAAGAACGAGCGCTATCACAGGGGAAACGCATGATGGTGGTGACACCATTTCCTGCCCTAGAGACAGTCACTAAAGCAAGTGTGCCGAATTCTAAAGCTTTGCATCCAAGGTGGATACAATGGGCGACCTCCCTAGCCTCGCCTGATGTCGAATACATCTTTGACGCAGGACTACAGACTCAGGAGAGTTTGGAGTATGAATTAGTTCATCCGGCTCCACTTACATTGCGCCCGTTGGAGGAGTTCCATTGTGTCATATACACTGATGGGTCCGCGCAGCCCGCAACTGGATCAAGGCACGCTTATTCAGCAGCTTGCGCAATTGTTGTTGGTACTTTCGTGAATGGAGAATTCATACAGGATGCGGTGCATACGCAGACTTTGGGTGATTGTACCGCACAATTGGCGGAGCTTAGAGCTCTGGTGCTTGCACTGGAGTTTGCTGATTACAGAGTCACAACTCTTATAGTGAGTGATTCTTACTATTGTGTTCAATCTTACAACGACAATCTGATGTTTTGGATCGCGAATGGATTTCGTGATTCAAAAGGTAGCACAGTGAAGCATAAAACGCTTTGGGCTAGGGTGGCTGAACTAAAATGCAGTCGACCCCTTGTGAATGTTATTCACACTCTTGGTCACCAACGAGTTGGCGTCCATGCTGTCGGTAACAGTTTGGCTGACGAGGCAGCTAAAACAGCAGTGGCAACATACTTGGTAGCAGCAGTTACAAGATCCAAAAGTAAGATCGATGATGACATCTTGGCAGCTATTGCTGCATCAGAGACTGGGACAAACTTCCCTAGAGGTTTCCCTTCTCGATACCATTATCACTTAAGTCCTGATAACGTCCCGTTAGTGAGGATTAATGATGTTGGGGATAGAGTTATTCCCAATGCAGACTGCAGGCCTGCTTTGGTGCAAGCTGCGCACGAGGGTGTTGCGTCTGCGCATGCCGGAGTGTCCGCAACTGTGTCACTGTTGCAGCAGCGTTATTGGTGGTACGGTTTGTACAAACATACGCGGACTTATGTCCTCAATTGTGGTATTTGCCAACAAATAAAGCCGTCTTCTGTGGCGCGTCCACCACAAACGCAGCTGCATATATCTAATCAACCACTAGCGTGTGTTTATTTAGATCACTGCGGTCCTTTTTCCTCTGACACTGCGTACAAGTATATCTTGGTTGCAGTGGATTCGTGCACACGTTTTCTGTGGGTGTGGCCACAGAGGAGTGCTGACGCCCGGACTGTCATCAAAGCATTGCGTGTCTTTATAGGGAGTTTTGCATGTGGAACCCTTCACTCTGATCAGGGCCCGGCGTTCGCCTCTAAGGCATACAAAGAAGCTATGAGAAGTTTGGGGGTCCAAGTCAAATTTTCGTCTCCATACCAGCCTGAGGGCAATAGTGCTGTGGAACGAATGAACCGTGACCTAAAGCAATCATTGACAGCCAGGGTGTTAGGTACTGGCAAAAACTGGCTAGCCCATTTGTATGACGTCCAACGTGCACTTAATAATCTCCCTAGAAGGTCTCTGGGTGGGAGGACCCCGTACATGATGCTCTTCGGAGTTCGAATGTTTGTCCCAGACCTTGAGGGTCTCGACATGGCGGCGGCAGCCGCGCCTTTTGACTTAGATGACCACTGTACTGTCTTACAGAATCTTCAAGAAGCAAGAGACATTCTGGCAAAAGAACACATATCCTCTGCATCCGAGGCTGGACTACAGATTCCGGTAGTCGGCTGGCTACCCCGAGTTGGTGATCTGGTCCGTGAGAAGGTGGAGAAGAAAAAGGAGTTTGGCCCCTCTTATCGTGCACCAGTGCCGGTGCTTGGAGTTGAGGGTACCCGTACGATTGTTTTGCCTCCGCTTCCTGGTCACAGAGACAACAGGTACATTTCAGTTGACAATGTCAAGCTACACAGGGTGGCCGATACTCCATAGTCTGACACCTTCAGTTTCTTGCCCTTCAATGATGCGCAGTTCTGTTGTGGTGCCACCATCTGACATCGTGCCTGCGGTTGCCATTGAAATGTAAGTACTTTCTGAGTCTGCTGTGTCACCTGCGGAGGATGATTTGCCAGATGATGCTGAGTATTCATATCCTGCTGATGTTCCATTGCCACTTTTGCATTCACCTGAACTAATCCAGTCTAATTCTTCCTTTGGAACTGAATCATTGACTTCCACTGCCCCTTCCAAATTTTCAAAATTTTTTGCATGGTTCAAGAGACAATTTTTGGTTCCCCCCTGGATTTACATTTGGCTGGTGCTCATTTGCATTTTTTTGTTCATGTCCATTGGTTTTGTGGTGGTGTTTTTTAGGCTTATAAATGGACACTACCTGAGTGAACGTTCTACAATTAGATTAATTAATGGAACTTTGGCCCCACATTCATCGTCACACATCATGAAGAGGGACCAGACTTTTGTAAACATCACTGCATGGCCTGTCCATGATGGAATAGCATGGGATGCAGTTAAATTTCAAATTCATGGACCAACGGAAGTAATTAATGTACCATCTGTATATCGTGTTTCTATGGGTGATGTGGTTAAACAGAACATTCGGTCTGATGATTGGGATGTAAAAACTATAGAGACACTGTTTTCTGATTTGAAATACTATGCCGCATTTGATGCTGAGGATTTGTATTTGAATACTGAAAACTATGCAGAGCAGTTTTGTTATCAACATTATGGTACTCATTTTCTTCATAGGGCTAACACATTTCGTAGTTTAGTCAACTTTACTTAGTGGGAACATTGCCCTGCCCCGATGTTTGGTAGTTCAAAAACATTGGTCGACAAATTTTCATATTTTTCGGAGTTCAGTGTATCCAATAATGCATCCTTTTATTTTAAACTTAGAGATGAACCTATTTCAAAGGTGCGTTTGACACACACTAAATTGTTGTTTTCCAAGTCCTTCATGGACGATTTGGCAATTGGAGGGTATGACGTTTGGAAAGATGCTATTGATCTCAAATCGGTTTGGGGAACTAAGTCTTGGCAAGTACACGGCACAGAAGCTTTACATCGTGCCTGCCTCATCCCAAACCACATGTTATTTTTTACATTCCACAATTTTTCAGACAACCTGTTTTGGATTGGCTATTTCTAAAAAATTAAATTCCCCCTCGATCCCGGATCTGGGTGCTTATCCTGGTTGGGAGAATCACACAGATCTGTCCCTTACTATGTTGCAGTCGTTTATTTCCAATTCCACCTTTAATATTAGTGCATTAGACCCTAAAGGTTGGTTGGTATGGCAGAGAAGTTCGGATACCTGTCAACGTAGATTTTTGGGGTTGATTCCCGGGTACATACAGGATAGAGTAGACCCTCGTTTTTTGTCCTCACACACTGTCACTACCTACTCGGTAGGTAAATTGTGTCAGTCATGGTTGCAACATTCCACATTAGATTCAGTTAAATTTCACTTGTCACGTTTGCATGACAAAATTGATTTGAATGATTTTGTTAAAGGTCCCGCATTGGGATGATCCAAAAGATGGGTGTATGCTGTTTACAACGAGGTTTGGAAGTTGTCGCAGATTGAGGCTGCTTCCAGGCTCCGTGCTATTGACCAGGCCAATATGGAAAAAGTATTGGCAGTAATAGATAATAGTATTAATACCTTATCTTCGAGAATATATACATTGGATAACATTATTTCATCTGTTGTAGATATTGTCCAGGAAGATGTGTCTGTGTTGTATCATGGTCAAAATCAATTACGTTCAATTATGCAATTTGCTTGGACTTTGCAGACGTTAAAGGCGGGGAAAGTACCGTGGGATTACATGAATATTTCTTCTTTATTCCGCCCATTTAATCTGACAGCAAAGCAACAATTCATGTCCATGAAAGATGCTACGTATTTACTACTGCACATAGAAAAGTTAGAACCTTTGCCTTTTTCTGTGGCTGAGTCTGATTATGCTGTGTGGCTTATCCATGGGATGGTCACTCTCCCGATTTCTATGTATAGGTTTAGTTCGTGCATGAAACATTATGCCTTGGGCAGATATGAAAAACTTGGTTCTGCATTTTTGCATGAGGTCTGGTCTCTCCCATTTACATATCGATGTGAGAGAGACGGTAAAGAAGTTTATTTGAAGGGTGAGGAGTGTACGACTGCTCCTGATCATTCTGTAGTGTGTAGACATATCCAATTACATGGATCATGTAATATGAATGCCCCTAATTTAGCTTGTTTATTGAAGGGCATTCCTGTGCCAGTTATAACGCCGTCATTTACGCTGCTTGCTAATGGTAGTTATCTGCTTCTAAATAGTGAGGCTTGCTGTGGGATGTTAGCTGGAATTCCCTATATTGTTTCAGTTTCACGAAGGGTAATTTGCTGTAATAACGTGCTTTTCCCACCCCCGCAAGGCCGACTGGATATATCCATCTGGCCAACGATTCCGACCTTGAAAGCAGAGTTCAATAGGATGAGCAGAATAAGGGCTCTTTTGTCTCAAAAGGAGGTTGCGTTGACTTCGTCACGTGAAACATTTCTCCTTCAGGTGGCGAACACTCGCACGGAAGTTCAAGCTCTGTTGAATACTGACCTCCCCCTACATTTTGGCACATTAATACACACTATCTTCAATGCTTCTTCTACGACTGGTCTGGTCCATTTTTTTAAAATTGTAGGCTCTGGCCTTGTGACGTCTTTCCAGTCTATCTTTGGTATAATACCGACTATTTTCCATTCTATTTTTTCTGGGGTTTTCGGAGGGTTTCCTCTGATTCTCGCATTAATTGCTGGCATACTCCTGTTGGTCTGCGCTCTACGCTATGGATGCACGACTTGCGCTACTCGACCACGGATTCAGCCTGTTCCATCTGCGTAGCCGGATGTGGGAATCCTATGGGACTTTACCACTGGCTACCTTGAGTGTCGCTTATGGATTGTCCTTCAGGTTCCCGTTTTTCACTTGTGTACAGCCTGTTTTTCACTGTCTCGAATGTCCAGTCCAATGGGCTCTGGATATGTGTTTGTCAAACTTGGTGTCGCCTGACCTGGATTTTGATCGACTGATGTATCCCTTAGTGGTTCATGAGTTTGACTGTTCTGGAGTCGGGTTTATGGCCTTGGGTGCGGCGCAAGGAGTCCTTGGATTATGGGATATCGAGAAGGCAGCAGTTGACTTCCTGGCACGAAGTTACATCGAGATGCCTGCTTCTTGTCCACGTGGAGTACTGAATACTCATTTCCCTGTGGAACACGTGTGTTCTTTTTCTTTGCTGCATTGGATGACAGACAATTTTGCGGATGACTCCAATAATTTTCTACTGGAAGCTGCAGCTACATATGCTGCTTATACTTTCCTAAATTGAGAATTGTCCTCACAATACATGATGGCTAGTCAAGGGGAGTAAACTTTTTTTTTTCCCTCTCTTGGATTTTTTTTCATCTCTTTTTCTGAACTCACATTTCAAGCTCTTTAGTCTGCATCGTTGATCTTGAACTCTGCGTTCTGCTAAAATATTCGCCCCTGGTTGTACCGTGGTTCGATCAAAGGGGGATGTCACGTGGTTTTAGGCCACTCCCTATTTACAGTGCTAAGTTAGCTAAATCACGTTAGCTGTTGGAAAGCCATCTTGTTGCTTTTGCTGCCTTTGCACCCGACACTGTTGTTACATGTTATTCATTTGAGAAATGCAGACTCGCTCTTGTCTCAAGTGAATGTTATTTATACATCCTTAACAGTTGCTAGTGCCCTTGGTCTGTACATCGAGTAAAGAACTGTTCTAGGACACTAGACGGTGCCGGCTGATTGTGTTCAGGGTGATCGTACCACTGTTTAGTCATAACATGCACGCAGCTGCAAATACCAAAAAGTCGTGGGCTTTAATATTACAGCGCAGCATGTTGTTAGGGCATTCGATAGAAGAGCTTTTGCAGAGAACACTGAGCTGATCCTGTGATGTGATACACCTAAGCTGATCTATACGGTATGGGGTCCCCTATGCAAGCCTATGAGACCTTCTAATAGTCTAATAATATTTTATTAGTTGCTAGAGAAAGGAGGGTGGTTGTTTTCCACTGTCATTATTAATATGATCGCTCCTTTCATTTTCTATGGAATTGTAACAATGCTAATGGTAATGATCTTAACCATTTGTCTGCTTATGTTAGCCAAAGTACTGTATAACAGGACTTTTTATGAATAAATTCTTTAAACCTTACTGTGTCTTAGTTATTCTGTTGTGGACTGATATATATGTGCAAACGGGTATTTCGGGTTCCCACCATTCCTGAGAATAACTAAGTCGCATGTTCTGGGTTGTCTATACATTGGGACCGCCGAGCTAAATCTCGGATAACGAATGTGACACTAAGCTAGTCGGATAAGGGGTTCTTAGTTCTGAGGGGAGTTTCTGGTACACCACAATTCTCTAAGGTTCTGGTTTCCTGCGCATAGTTCTGTGCATACGCAGAATCCCTACAACATCCTGCCACGAAGAGTTAAGGCTCTCCCAGAGAATGGAGGAGGTCTTTAGTAAGCACTTTGATTGTAATTATTTTATTTCATTAGCAACAGGAGAGCTGGCATTTTATTTAGCTCTCGAACTTTCACGTGGGAGAGGGCTCTTGTTTTTGGATTCAAGGCAGGCACTCAGTGGCATAGTTTTTTTTTTGTTGACAGGGCAAGGGCCAGGCACAGTAGTATATCGGCTTGTCCTTGCCAAGGGTCGACTGAGCAATCTCTGTTGCATTTTAGGGTCTTTTTAAAAACATTCTGAAACCATTTACCTTCAAGAAATGCAGGGATGCCTTAATGTTTCTCCAAATGTTAGGCTTTCCTGATGTTTGTTACAGTGTTTGTTGTTGCCTAAAAACATCTGTAAGAAGTAGGAAATCGATGTTAGAACAATGGTAATGGTTGTAGCTTTTTGCTAAGTTAACACACTTTATTACAGAAGTCCTTTATAATATGGAGCTATGTTATCAACTGATTTGTATCACCCATTCAAAGTTTTTATTTTTTTTATTGTATTTCTGTGATGTATTTGTAATGTGTTCTTTAGGGATTTTTTACGCAAAGATCAAATAAAGCTATATTGAATTGAATTGAGTGTGTCATGCTTTTGTCTAGGGGCTAGTGGTAACACTGACAGTGGAAAGTGCATCCAAAAACTGACTCCCAGTATGTTCATAAGGGCCATCAAAAGATAGTGGACCTTCTATTGAGTTGGAACAGTGCGCCTCTTGATTGAACCCTACATACTCTAATTATATTTGTATCATCGGAAAATCTTCAATTATAAAATTTTGCATTTAATCAGCATTAATTATACAAGTGCAGAGCATTGGCAGGAAATAAGTTGGGAATGCTGGTACCTACAAATAGTAATCCCCATAGTGAAGATGACATTCTGTTTTGACCAAGCTCAATCGTAGTACCATATGTATACAAGATGTTCCTCATTAACCCTGTGGTATATGTGACAAGCTGTCAAGTCTACCTGTCGTCAATGAAGTCACAATGAACAATGGCTTTTGAAAAGGCTAACATGTTTTGGATGGTGCTGAGCTAAACCACTACATGGCCTGTTTAATTTCTTGCTATGAATACTATTATAATGCTTGAATTCTGACATCACAACTTTCAGAATGTACCATAAACATTTACTCTGACATCAGTGAACTCTTAATGAAAGCATGCAAACTGCTTTTTTTCCCCCAAATGACAAGCAAGCTATTGCAACTTTCCCCCCTGATGTGGGGTCTTATTTAGAGTCTTGAAGTTAGGCTTTAAGGTGCTGGGTTGGACAAGGCACCACTAGTGGCATCGTAGCGCACCTTTCAGATATTTACTTCCTCATGGACTGGTTAGGAGTCTTTTTGTTTGTTTTTTTAAGAGCGATGCGTTTGCTGAACTGGCAGGAACATTTTCAGAGAAACCGCTCCGTGCCAATATGGCAACCTGGCTGGCATTATTGTTTGTTTTTAAAACAGCTCCTCAAAGTCGGATTAGTTTAAAAAAACAAAAGAAGTATCCCTGAATCATGTAAAGCTTTCTCCCAGCATTTGGGGTAATTTACAGATTTTTTCCAGCCCAAGATTAACTTGAAATGTATAGCATCCTGGGAAGTAATAAAATACCAGTTTTAGTGTCAGTGGGTCTGCCCTAAATAGGGCAGCCCCACTGATGCCATTTTCACTTACAGATTCCAGACATTCTGTTTTCCCAACAGGGGGTGGGCCATGCATCTACCATTGGCAATATGAAGATTTATCCACCTGTGAATGACGGGCTGTAACCAATATATTCTACACTCCTCCTTCCCGTATGTGTACTCTGTACAGCTGAACAGTGGACCTGCATACAGCTGCTGTATCACAGAAGCAGCTAGGAAAACGTTGAAAGAAACACTCCCATCCTTTAAACTCTAAACATGAAGCTGAGCCAGTTCGGGAAGCTGCAGCCATTGCGCGATAAAAAACAAGGATTTGCAATGCAATTGGTCTCACATTTATGAGTGTTTGAGGTATTGCCATTGCAAATGGCAATGCCAATAGCTTAAACTCTTGCAAATATGAGACCTATTGTATTGGAAATGCTATTTTTGGAAAACGCACCCCATGCCGGGCATTCGTGTTAATGGCAGCCTCGCTCCTTTCTTTAGGCCCGGCTCGTCTAAAGGAAGGGGCGCAGCAGCCATTAAAGTGTAAGCGGAGTATGGAGCGCTTTTACAAAAAAAAGCATCTGTATGTCAAGGTGACAAAAAATGCTTCTTTTGTAAAAGTGCCACATGTCACGATTTCACTTTAATAGTGTTCGCGCCCCTTTCTTTAGACAAGCTGCATCGAAAGAAATGGGCGTGGCCAACATTAAAGTGAAAGTGCAATATGGGGCGCTTGTAAACAAAAATAGGGAACAAATAGTGGAGAAGAAAAAACATGCAGCCGCTCTTGGTGCCACATACACCAAACTAAAGGCACGGCCACCATTGCATCAGTGTGGTGTGCCATGAAAAAAAATAAAGCGCTGGACGAGAGTGTGTCCTGCCTGCAAGAGCAGACAGAAGAAAACCATTTAACCAAATAACGCTCAATCAATCAATCAATCAATCAGGCGTTTGTTAAGCGAGACTATTCACCCTTAAGGGTATCAAGGCACTGGGGGGGAGTTAGCAGGCTCCAGTCCATCAATGGGGGGGGGTCTGTCGAAGAGCCAGGTTTTGAGGTTTCTTGCAAAGATGGGGAGTGATGTTGTCTGTCTGAGGTGGAGCGGCAGGGCGTTCCAGGCTCGGGCTGCGAGGGAGGAGAAGGAGCTGGGCAGATCGTAGGGTCCTCTGGGGTGCATGGAATTTGAGTCGGCTGTTCAGGTAGGCTGGTCCGGTGTCATGGAGGGCCTTGTGGGTGTGGGTGAGTATCTTGAAGGTGACTCTAGCTTCGATGGTTAGCCAGTGGAGTGTGCGCAGGTGCTGGGAGATGTGGCAGTGTCTTGGCAGGTTGAGGACCAGTCTTGCGGTGGCGTTCTGGATGTTCTGTAGCTTGCGGGTGAGGTTTTTGTTTATTCCGGCATAGAGTGGGTTGCCATAGTCGAGTCTGCTGGTGACCAGGGCGTGAGTGACGGTCTTTCTGTGTTCGAGGGGGATCCATTTGAAGGTCTTACGTAGGAGGCGGAGGGTGTGGAAGCAGGAGGACGAGACGGAGTGGATCTGGTGGCCCATTTTGAGCTCGGAGTCCAGGATGATTCCCAGGTTGCATGTGTGGTCTGTGGGGGTGAGCGGGCTTCCGAGGGCAGGGGGCCACCAGGTGTCGTTCCATACATCGGAGATTGGGACCATGATGAGTACTTCTGTTTTGTTGGTATATAGTTGTAGGCAGCTGTTTTTCATCCATTTGGCGACGGCTTCCATGACTTCTCTAAAATTGTGTCTGGTGGTATTGGGTTCGTTGGCTAGGGAGAGGATGAGTTGGGTGTCATCTGCATATGACACAATGTTGAGTCCGTAGGCTCTGACGATGGGGGAGAGCGGAGCCATGTAGACGTTGAAGAGTGTAGGGCTGAGGGAGGACCCCTGGGGGACTCCGCAGGTGGTAGGTGTAGGGTCAGAGAGGAAGGGGGGAGTCTGACCCGCTGTGTTCTGCTGGAGAGGAAGGAGCAGTTGAGGGCCTTGTCTTGGATCCCTGCATCGTGGAGTCTGCGTATTAGGGTGCGGTGAGAGACTGTGTCGAACGCCGCTGAGAGGTCGAGGAGGATGAGGGCTGCTGTTTCTCCTTTGTCCAGTAAGGTGCAGATGTCATCTGTTGCAGCAAGGAGGATGGTTCCGTACTGTGGTTTTTTCTGAAGCCAGATTGGGAGGAGTCGAGGATGTTGTGCTCTTCGATGAATGAGGCGAGTTGGCTGTTGATGGCTTTCTCAACGACTTTCGCTCGGAACGGGAGCAGGAAGATAGGTCTGTAGTTTCTGAGATCGGTGGGGTCCGCCAAGGGTTTCTGCAGAAGGGGGTTACCTCTGCGTGTTTCCAGTCGTCGGGGAACCTGGCGGTTGCCAGGGAGCGGTTGATGGTGTGGCAGAGCATGGGTGCGATGGTGTTGGCAGCTCTGTTGAAAATGTGGTGGGGTCAGGAGTCCGTGGGGGCCCTGGAGTGGATTGACTTCATCGTCTTCAGTGTGTCTTTAGTGGTGAGGGCTGTCCAGTTGTAGATCGCTGGCTTCAGGGTGTCGGGGGTGGTTGGTGAGGGTTCAGTGTGTTGGTTGATTTTGTCGAAGTTCTCGTAGATGCTCTTCATTTTGTGGTGGAAAAAGGTGCTGAGTTTGTCGCAGAGGTCTTGTGAGGGAGGGATGTCGGTGGACTCGCTGGTGGGTTGGGCGATGATGTTGGAGAGTTCTTTGCTGTTGGGTGCGTGAGTGGAGATTCTGCCTTCAATCGCTTTTTTCCTCGTTTTTCTGATGAGTTGGTGGTGGGGTTTGGTGGCGGCTCTGATGTTGTTGTAGGCGTCTGTGGATTTGGTGTTCCTCCAGGCCTTTTTGAGGTGGCGGCAAGTGCGTCTGGACTCTTGAAGTTTGATGGTAAACCATCTGGCTTTCTTGGCGTGGGTGTTGTTGTTTTTCTTGAGTGGGGCTATGGTGTTGGCGCTGTCGGAGATCCATCTGTGCAGGGTTCGGGCTGTGGTGTTGGGGTCACCGTTTTCCGCGATGGTTGGGGTGGAGTTGCTGAGTGATGAGGTTAGCTGGTCATCGGTGAGTCTGGTCCAGTTTATTCATGGGAGCTGGTGCAGGTGTCTGTGGATGGTGGGTGTTCTGAAGGTGAAGTGGGCGCATCAATGGTCAGTCCATGGGAGTTCGGTGGTGTGGCTAAATATGATGGAGCTACCTGTTGTGAAGAGGGGGTTGAGGGTGTGTCCTGCTGAGTGCGTGGGTTCGGTCATGATCTGGCGTAGTCCAATGCTGTGGAGGTTGTCCAGGAGGGATGTGATGCTGTGGTCCAGTTGGTTGTCGATGTGGAAGTTGAGGTCTCCCGTAGGGTGTAGTTGGTGGATGCGATGGCTTGCAGAGAGATGATGTCCATGATGGAGTTGGCAAAAAGTCTGCAGCGTCCAGGGGGCCAGTATATGAGGGTTCCTTGGAGGGTGGTGGTAGGGCTGTCCAGTATCTTGAAGTGAAGGTGTTCCATCAGGTCTGTGGGCTCGTCAGGGAGTGTGCTCAGGCGAAGGTTGGATTTGTTGACAATGGCGATTCCTCCTCCCGGGCGGGTGGGGCGGTTATTCCTGGAGATCATGTTTCCTTGGGGAATGGCGATGGCGATGTCCGGTCCCGAGGTGGTGTTGGTCCATGTTTCGGTGAAGAACGCTACGTCCGGGGTGGTGCTGTCGAGGAGGTCTCAGATTTTGGTGGCGTGTTTGTGGAGGGATCAGACGTTGAGGAGGATGCATTGCAGGGTCTTTGGTTGGGTTGTGGTCTTGTGGGCAGGTTGCGCTGGGTCCGTGTGCTTGGTGGTGCTGCAGGTGTGCCTGCAGCTGTGACAGCTGAAGGGTCCGTGGGTGTCGGCTGGTGATGCTAGCTCGAAGTTATTGTTTCATCCTGGGTTGAAAGCGTGGAGTGCTGCTGGGTCGTAGCATTGGCGTTGAGGAGGTCTAAGGTTCCTGGCGCTGTTCGCGGTCGGGTCACGGACAGGCGCAGACGGGCTTGCCTTTGGTGCGCTTTCGGCAATGAGTCAGTGGTCTTGCTCGCCTGTCCCCGCAGCAGCCGCCATTAAGTCGGGGTCAGGGAGGGCTGGACAGCTGGGAGGCGGGGAGGGGAGCTGGTCTGGGTCAGTCACGTTGGTCGTGCTGGGGGGAGGGGCCGCGGGGGCAGTAGCGGCAGGAAAAAATGGGCAGAAAAGGAAAAAAGAGAGGAAAGAGTGAAAATGAGGCAGTGAAAGGTGCAAAAAAAGTGGGGGAAAGACACAGAAGGAGAGTGAAAGGGGGAGATTGAAATCAGTAAAAAACGAATGAAAACGGAGGAAAGACACAGAGGGGGAGGGAAAGGGGGAGATTGAAATCAGTAAATAACGAGTGAAAATGGAGGAAAGACACAGAGGGGGAGTGAAAGGGGGAGATTGAAATCAGTAAAAAACTAGAGAAAATGGAGGAAAGACACAGAAGGAGAGTAAAAGGGGGAGATTGAAATCAGTGAAAAACAAGTGAAAACGGAGAGGAAGAGCGGAGCGAGAGAAAGGAGACAGAGGTCCACTGGACCACCAGAGATGAGGCGCAGGTAAAACCTGCGGGTGGAGGAGGGCCTCGAACACCAGCACTTGAGAGTGCAGGGGCTCGGGTGAAGGCCGCACTTGATTGTGGAGCTGTGAGGGGGGAGAGCAATTTCACTGACAATGAGTCAGTGGTCAGTGGTCTTGCTCAGAGTCTGTAATTAAAGCCTACTGAGTAACAACACATGTAATGGGGGTGTCCTGATTTGAGGTTACAAAATGAGACAATGAGGTACTAAGGAGGGACTATGAAGCCTATTGACCAATGAAAAGCCACAGTTTACAAAGAACAATGACACAAGCCAATGAAAAATATGGGCGGAGCTCCAAGTACATATCTGAATACAGCATGCTTCGCAGAGCAGCCATGCTCTGCCCAGACTCATCCTAAATATGAGATGATTGAAAGGTAGAACAAAGCAACAGATATGGCCCCAGTCATCGTAGGTGCAACTCGAATAATCAAGAAGAGTATACAGTCCAAACTAGATAGGCTGTCCATAGAGGAGATAATGAACTCTACAGATAAGCTCTCTGGCACATTATGTCTTTGGTATTATGAAGAGATGAATGCTGAATCATCGCTATACATGCAGAGACTCTTGAATGAGGTTTGTTCTTGGCCACTGTTGGCATGCAAACCAAAACCCAATTTTGAGACATTCAACCCTGGAGAACATTCTTATCTCAGCATGTTTCTAAGCCACAAATACCACTTTGATAGTGACGTTCTTAAAATTGGTTAAAATATATCATATTAACACTTATTTTTATAGTGCATGTTCCATAGTTCTGCCACAAGGTCTAGGGACTGACTAGGGGAGGTTGGAGGCAGAGTGATGGTTTGTGGATGTTTTGGCTTTGTTACCCTCTGGATGGCATTACTTGCAGTACCACAATGACTTGGACTAACCAATCAATGCATGGTGAGAGCCCTTTGTCCCACATATTGTGACTACTGTGGCCTATATGCTATGGTAAAGAACAAACTTTAATGTTACCCCAGTCACAGCAATATTTCATCACTTCAAGTCTTGCCCTGCTGTGCACAGCACAATATTGGTAATTACTTGTTTCTTCTTGCACTGTTTCTACATCAGAATGTAAAATGTGTTCATCTACTCTGAATATAACCCAGAATAAAAATGTGCAGATTCTTTCATTTATAGTCATTTACCTCACCAAGGGGAATGGTAAATGGTGTGTTATGGGCCCCACTTCGTATCTTCAGAGTGATAAATGAGGCCAGGAATGGTAACCAAGTGTCCAAAATTTTCCTGAAGAAATTATGGGACTGCTAGATATTTAAAGACCTGCATGAGGATCGCATAACCCAAGTGGGGTGCTCAATGGGGTCATGTTGAGATGCTGTTTGATGTGTGCAGACCAAGCTGCTAACTGAATAAGGACAAGCATCACAAATGAAACAAGCATTTGCAATGCAATAGGTCGCATTCACGCTAGTTTGAACTATTGGCATTGTAAATGACAATGCCTTTTATTTATGTTTTGGTTTTAAAACATAAATAGAAAGCATTGTCATTTACAGTACTAATAGCTTGAACTCTCGGAAACGTAAGACCTATTGCACTGCAATAAAGGGCTTTCTCAACCGCTTTTTAGATTGTAAATATCAGAGGAAGAGACCGGCCTGCGACGTCTTCAAAGTAGTGATAAATAGTGCCGAGAAGAAGATGTGATAAGTGTTGTAAATTACACCAACACAAAGTGTGAAGTGAGAGTTACATATGATCTGAGCTATAAATACTAACAAAGCACTCCAACACTGTGATTACACTGTCGCGGCTGTGGAGGAAGAGCTGGGGGGGGTGTATTTTCTACCCTCTCTGTGATTTGAGTGTGCAGTGTGGCATTGCATAATGCCATTGCTATCTTTGGCCTAATAAAAAACACTCCAGCTGTAGTAGGGCCCTGGCTTCACCTCCTGGTGCAGGGCAGGCTGTGTTTTATGGCACACATGGGGGGTGGGAGGGATGGTCTCAGCTACAGCTCTGGCCTTGTACAGTGTCCCCGCTATTACTAATGAATGAGAGGGGCTGAGGTGGTGGTGGTATTGGGGGTGGTGGTGGTATTGATGGTGGTATTGGTGGTGGTGGTATGGTGGTGGTGGTATTGGTGGTACTGGTACTGGTGGTGGTGGAATTGGTGGTGGTGGTATTGGTGGTGGTAGTGGTGGTATTAGTGGTGGTACTGGCACTGGTGGAACAGGTGGTAGTGGTACTGGTGGTACTGGTACTGGTGGTAGTGGAATTGGTGGTGGTGGTATTGGTGGTGGTAGTGGTGGTGGTAGTGGTGGTATTGGTGGTGGTACTGGTGGTATTGGTGGTGGTACTGGTACTGGTGGTATTGGTGGTGGTACTAGTACTGGTGGTATTGGTGGTAGTACTGGTAGTATTGGTGCTGGTACTGGTGGTATTGGTGGTGGTACTAGTACTGGTGGTATTGGTGGTAGTACTGGTAGTATCGGGCTGGTACTGGTGGTATTGGTGGTGGTACTAGTACTGGTGGTGTTGGTGGTACTGGTGGCATTGGTGGTGGTGGTGGTACTGGAACTAGTGGTACTGGCACTGGTGGTACTGGTAGTACTGATACTGGTGGTGTACTGGTGGTACGGGTGGTGGTATTGGTGGTGGTGGTGGTGGTACTGGTGGTGATGGTGGTGGTACTGATGGTGGTAGTGGTACTGGTGGTGGTACTGGTACTGGTGGTACTGGTGGTACTGGTGGTGGTACTAGTGGTGTTAGTACTGATGGTGGTAGTACTGGCATTGGTAGTACTGGTGGTGGTGGTTATGGAGGTACTTGTGGTGGTACTGGTGGTGGTGGTACTGGTGGTGGTGGTGATACTGGTGGTGGTACTGGTGATGGTTGTACTGTTGGTATTGGTGGTGGTACTGGTGGTGGTGGTTGTGGTACTGGTGGTGGTGGTACTGGTGGTGGTAGTGGTACTGTGGTGTTGGTACTGGTAGTGGTGCTGGTGGTGGTAGTGGTACTGATGGTGGTGGTACTGGTGGTGGTGGTACTGGTGGTGGTACTGGTGGTACTGGTGGTGGTGGTGGTTCCTTATGGTGCTACTGGTGGTGGTGGTACTGGCGGTGGTACTGGCGGTGGTAGTGGTGGTGGTGGTACTGGTGGTGGTGGTATTGGTGGTGGTACTGGTGGTGGTGGTGGTGGTACTGGTGGTGGGGGTGGTACTGTCGGTGGTGGTAGTGGTACTGGTGGTGGTACTGGCAGTGGAGGTGGTGGTACTGGTGGTACTGGTGGTGGGACTGGTGATACTGGTTGTGGTACTGGTGGTGGTACTGGTAGTGGTGGTAGTGGGACTGATGGTACTGGTGGTGGTACTGGTGGTGATACTGGTGGTGGTAGTGGTGGTGGTACTGGTGGTACTGTGGTGGTACAGGTGGTGGTGGTAGTGGTGGTGGGACTGGTGGTGTTGGTGGTACTGGTACTTGTGGTGGTACTGGTCCTGGTGGAGGGGGTACTGGTGGTACTGGTACTAGTGGTGGTGGTACTGGTGGTGGAACTGGTACTGGTGGTGGTACTGGTAGTGGTAGTGGTGGTGGTACTGGTACTGGGAGGGGGCGATGGGATGCAGCCGCAGGTGGCTGTTCAAAGTGTGTCAGAGGGACCAAGTCACAGTCTCCTCGCTTTAATAGAGTTATATTTCCTTCTACATAAAAAAGTGAACTTTCTAAATGTGAAGTGTTCAATTTTTTTGTGAAAAGTAACAATAATTTATATTAGTCCTCTCGGTTGCGTGCAGACAAAAACCTGACTCTTCCCACTCACAGGCTTTTGACACAGACCACTGCTTATACTCAGCTGCCTCTTCACCCCAACCTGAAAGAAGCGGGACTCGGATTCCCACACCCTTCACTCAGCATTCACCACAGCCAGCACCCTTTCGACCATGCAGTCTGGAAGGCAACTGAGGATTCTAGAGCGAGACGCAGTTCGTCGCTGCTTTGTTAGAGGTATTACCGGCACCACCGGTCGACTGATCGGGCTGGGCTGGTGGCCTGGCTGTTTACTCTGCATTGCACCACAAGGTCCTTCAGGATATCGAGGCTTCGCAGCAGAGTGACATGGAACAAGGCAAGAGGTATAAATAAATAAAATAAAGATGTGCAAAGAGGGACTTAGCGCTGGGAAGGTAATGTAATTATACCACGGCTGGGCGTCATTGCTAGCGCTTACATGGCCTACTATGGATTAACAGCCCTGTGCACACATCTGCTGCGTGTTTTGAAAACATTGTTTCATTCTAACTCACTTTTTACTCGAACTCACTGCGGTCTTATTGGTGGTGGTCTCTTCGGAACAAAGGTGCGCAACTGCTATTTTAGTGAAAGCGCAGAACGAGGCGCTTTTACAAATAAAAGCATTTGTTTCGCACGTCAACAAACAAATGCTTTTTTTTAATAGAAGCGCCCCATTCCGCACTTTCACTTTAATAGCGGCCACGCACCTTTGATTAGACAAGCCCAGTCTAAAGAAAGTAGTGTGCCACCATTAAAGTTAAAGCACAGAATAGGGCGCCTGTTTAAAAAAAGACAAAAAATGTAGTCCATGAATAACTACATAAAGGTCTACATTGTAATGAAACTGTAATTGGCCGGTGCTCCTGGCTTCCAAACAGAAGTGATCAATCTGGAGCACCGGCCAACAAGGAGCCAGTAAACAAAAGCGATGGAGCTCTGAACCAATAGCAGGCAGCAGCTGAAATTTCACTCTGTAGAGTGTTTACAGGAGGTCTTGCAGACAGCGCAAGCACGCTTATGCTCGACCTAAAAAATGGGGACTGGGTGAAACCTTGCTAGTTGAGAGGCACCCCTGTCAATTATTTTGGGTGCAAGATAGACACTAAGGTAATGTGAGCCAAGCAGCGACTGCCTACCGTCTTGAACGGGGCACTTTAGGGCTACCAAGAAAAGCAGCCTTTAACGAGCAAATGGTAAAAGGAACAGGTAGGATTTTACTCTGGTACACAGCATCTTAGACTCCAGATAGAGTTTTTTGTTTTCTTAGGACCCTGGTGTGTTGACACAGAAAACAAAGAGTAGACAACCAATTGTCACCCACTAAGCGATACACGGCACAGGACCGCTATTCATCAGGATTAAAATCACCAAATACATTCAACAAAGGAACCTCCACTTTAGAGGGGCGCCTCTCCTCAAAATCCCAACGTACAAGAAAAAAAATCCATGGGTGGCACATCCTTCTCTGTTCAAGCAGCCAAACTATGGAACTCTTTACCCCCAAACATAAAATCCACAGATAACCACCTTGTCTTCAGAAGACTACTCAAGAGTTGGCTCTTCCCCACATAACCATTATACTCAAACATAAATATACAGCATATCCCTCCGTATCTAAGCATTTATTTGGACTATAGATATGTACCTACATATGTGTATTGCTTTATATTGCGTTGTACAATGATTATGCTTCTAAAATATAGATATTTGTTAGTTCTGCTTAATAACTTGTACATATTACTTATACTTACATTATTGTTTTAACAAGTATATAAGTGACTGCATAAATAAATCTTTCATCATAACTACTTATCTACAATTGCTTCTCTATTGAATTACAAAAACTAAAAACAAATACATTAATTTATAGTACAACTATACCTGAAAGCCAGAGTTGTATTAAATGCAACTTTAATCTACATGTATTGCCTTCCATATGTATATATATATATATATATATATATATATATATATATATTACCTACTGGCAGTCGCCAGTAGGTAGTTATAGTTAGGACCTATTTTCCATAGGAAATACGCAACATTCTATTTGGAATGACTTTGGCGCCCGTTGACGAATCTTCGTGAAATGTTCAAAACTTTTGGCCAGCTCCGGTCCACTCCTATCCTGAAAGTCTCGGGATGATTCGTGTAGCGGGGGCTGAGAAAAAAGGGGGGTGCCAAAATGTGTTTTCCCCATGCAATTTCCCATAGGACCTTTAGCCGCAGCTACAGCCCGAACTGCTGAACGGAATTACACCAAATTTGGCAGAAAGGTAGACCTTGGTTCAGAGTCATGCCTTTTGCTTAAATGGTGTAAATCCGTTAAGTAGTTCCTGAGAAAATCAAAAGTAAAATCACATATATATCTGGGCAGAGCCTAACCACACATCCCATCGTGAGATCTGATTGGCTGTCAACACTTCATCCAAGAAGTGTTGGCAGCCATCTTGGGACCAATATACATGATAGCACCTCATTAAAAAGCATTGCAGTTAATAGAAGGTTTTAAGACTTTAGTTACATTATAAATCATTTGTTGATGGTACCATACTCATTTTAGGAATTGTGGTATGTTCTAAGGTGATTTTACCATGTGAAAAAGCCTTCTGCTGGGATATCATGAATCATGTTTGAGAGAAAACTATTTTCTCATGCTTTTCCCAAAGAGGTTTGGAAGGTGATCTATAAGCTAAACTGAGAGCATATTTTCTGTAAATTCACATTATCTTTCTCAGTCATGTGAGAATGAAGTCTGACATTCTCAGTAAAACATGTACATCCAACAAGGGCAGAGGCTGTCAGTTGATTCCTTTGTGTTCTACTGCAGCTACCCAGAGTGTTCCAAAGAACAACTAGAGCGCTGACAGTCCTACTTATGATAAACGTATGACACACCTGAAGCAATCTTGATTAGAATAAAGTGGTAACTCTTAAAACATTTAATTTAAAAAGGAATAAAATGAGGGGGTTCATTTTGCCATAGAAAGTATGATTAGTGCTGCAGAAAGAAAAATTATGGCAAATTTTGAGTGACTTCTCAAATCCTCTTCTATTTCATTAAAAAATTCTGACATGCAGACTGAAACATGCACTTTCAATACCAGCAGCAGACTTCCCTGGTGAGCAGTAGCTTTACTACAGTGATCTAATGAGGAACTAGAGTGCTACCATTCTGAATTTATGGCAAATGTGTGACACATCTGAATGCCTTCTTGATGGAACCAAAGTAAACAAGCATTGAAAATGCAATAGGTCTCGCCCTCGTTTAAGTTAAAGCAATTCTGTTTGTAATTAGGTGGCTTTTTAGTTTTGCTTGTATTAGTGTTTTTCAAACTTTCATGTACCTAACATGCATATGTATGCATATATGTATATGTATGCATGCATTTATATTTATATAGATATGCAGATTATATATATATGTTTATATATGTATGTATATATATATTCACTGAAAAAACCATAGGTTTCAGGCACGTTAGGAATTAGCATTTAAAAAACCTTAGAAATTCACTGAAAAAAACATAGGTTTCAGGGGCGTTATAGTTAGCTGGACTTTTCACTCATACAAAACCATTGAAATTCCCCCGCTATAGTTACTTCAGCTAACTATAACTCGCGCGCCCGCAATGCACTGCTGATGACGTCACATATTACATCACTCATGACATGGTCAGTGACATTACTCATGACATCACTGATGACATCTCAAATGACATCACTGATGACATCATCCAGTGAATGTGTGTTTTTCTGAAAATTACATACGTTTTATATATGTACATCTCAAGGTCGATGGAAGAATAAATGGGTATATAAGTGTCTAAATGGATGATTTGTTTTTGAAAAATTGATTGTATAACTGACTGATTAGGTGTATCTTAGTGAATACATGGCTTAGTGAGTAACGATTAAATGTGTAAATATCTGTATCAGTCTCTCAATTTGTGTATAAGTGGCTGCAGGGGTTGGTGAGTAGCTACATGAGTGTCTATGTAGGTTATTAGTTGGTTTTTTGAGTATCAGTATGAGTGTCTGAGTGTCTGTATGGTTCGGTGGGGGGTATTACGTAGTGCATAGGTGCATGAATGAGTGACTCACTGTTTGTATGTGTTGAAGACAGCATGTGTGCAGGACTGTATGGGTGGATGAGTGTGTGCATGGGTGTGTTAGTGAGTGATAGACTGTCTCAATAGTGTCTTTATGAGTAACTACATATGTTTTAAACTAGTATATGTGACTATTGGTGTATATAAGTGAGTATATGTGAGAGTGAGAGATTGAAAGAGTTCCTGTATGAATAAGTATGTGTTTCTATAAGTGATTGTTTAAAAGACTAAGTATGTGTAAGTTTCTGTAGAAGTAAGTGTGGTGGTGTGTGTATAACTGTATATGCAAGTAAATGGATGTTTGATTCTTTATTAGCATGAGTGACTATGTGTGTGAGTAACTCTATGGATGAGTGGTGTTGTGTAACAGGATGTATAGGTGTGTAAGTACATATGATGAGTGAGCACATGTATGAGTGACTGTATAGGACTGTTGGTGAATGAGTGGATGTGTATGTGGATCTTACAATTACTGAATAGGTTGTTGTAACTGGTATTGGTATGTCCATTGTTTTGAACATTGTAGTTTCTATTTTTGAATGTGTGTATCAAAGGTTATATTAGGGGAAGAGGAGGTCTGCCACTCTATCACAAGGATGATGTCATCAGTGATGTCATGAGTGATGTCACTGACCATGTCATGAGTGATGTAATATGTGACGTCAAAAGTCCAGCTAACTATAACGCCCCTGTAACCTATGGTTTTTTCAGTGAATTTCAAAGGTTTTTAAATGCTAATTTCTAACTATGCCTACAGAGATAGGACATACGAAGAAAGAAGAAAAAACGCACAGAAAGAAAAAAAAGAAATGCAGAAAGAAGCAACAGAAGTCCTCAAAGACGAAGAAAAGTGCAGGAAGAAGGATAACGTGCAGAAAGAACAAACAGAAGAGCAGAAAGAAGCCTTGTTGCAAAATCATCCTGTACCCTCAACTTTTTCAGACGGATACTGGTGGTAACTGAGTCTGACTAACCAGTCCTAGAGCCAGTGCTATGTTAAAAGACACTCAGAATACAGTGAAAACACCTACATACACTAGGGAACACTATGCGTTGGGGTCCCCCTGTGATCAGCATGACCTCCTCTGTAAGCCCCGAGTATATAATAGGGCAGGGGATTAAAACTACCTCTTAAAATGCGCCACAGGGCGTGTTTGCACACATCACCTCAGGCCCCATCCCCTCACTTCCCCACTGTGTAAACACTCCCTGTGGCCGTTTTAAGTTGGGAGATTAAGTCCCCTTGAATCCTGAGGGTCCCTAGGGTCCAATAGACCACTAGGTACCTCCAGTAAGCGCCACAGAGCTGCATTGCAGATAGATGTAAAAAGGGGCACGGCCTAGACCACCTCTCTGCAACGCAGCGGAGTGGTGCTTACTGGAAGCACCTGGTGGGCTAGTTGGCCCCCAGAGGCCCTCAGGATCGAAGGGGAATTATTTCCAAAACTTAAAACGCGCCACAGGGCTTGTTTGCACATGTTAACTCAGGCCCCGTCCCCTCCCTTCACCACTGTATAAACACGCCCTGTGGCCGTTTTTAGTTGGGAGATTAAGTTAATTTGAATCCTGAGGGTCCCTAGGGTCCAACTAGCCCACTAGGTACCTCCACTATGCGCCACAGAGCTGCGTTGCAGAGAGGTGTAAAAAGTGGCACGGCCTGGACCACCTCTCTGCAACGCAGCTCAGTGGCGCTTACTGGAAGCACCTGGCGGGCTAGTTAGCCCCCAGGGGCCCTTAGTATTGAAGGAGAATTATTTCCCCAACTTAAAACGCGCCATAGGGGTGTGTTTGCACACGTCACCTCAGGCCCCGTCCTCTTCCTTCCCCACTGTGTAAACATGCCCTGAGGCCGTTTTTTAAGTTGGGAGATTAAGTCCCCTTGAATCCTGAGGATCTCTAGGGGCAAAATAGCCCACTAGGTAAGCGCCATTGCAGAGAGGTGTAAAAAGGGGCACGGCCTGCACCACCTCTCTGCAACGCAGAGCAGTGGCACTTACTGGAAGCACCTGGTGGGCTAGTTGGCCCTCAGGGACGCTCAGTATTGAAGGGGAATTAATATCCCATCTTACAACTGGCCAGGGGGCGCGTTTGCAGAGTGCTGCAAGGAGGGGGCGTGGCCTCCAGTGCGATGCCGGTCTTTTATTTATTTTATGTTTTTTAAGAAGGAGGGCTGTGTGGACCCCTTCTTTTTCTAATTTACTGGCCCCGGGGACCCCATCCCCCAGGGCCTGCACCCTAATTTTTTTTGTTGAAAAAAATACATTTGGCCCTTCCAAGGCCTTAATCGGCCCCGGGGACCCCAACACCCGGGTCATGGCCTATTTTTTATTTAAATTCTTTAGGGGGGTCTGCGTTGCCCCCCTCCTCAGGCCACTTATGGCTCCGGAGACCCCATCCCCCGGGGCCGGCATTTGTTTTTTATTATTTTAAAAATATATATATTTATAAAAACAACTAGGACATGCTGGACAAACCGTATGTACCTATCACCATGACGATTTGCGTGATATTCATTAAAAGGCGACTATGCATAGAATGAATCTACATGGAATGTATTTACACCGCTAGTGAAGCTCTGACGTGTCTGACGCCCTACCGTGCCTAATCCCGGAGCCCCCGCCGGTGGGTACTCTCCAAGTAGACACCCTTGTCGTTTATTCATACAAACATGGGTAGCTATTGACGGGCACATTTAATATACACGCACACCAAGCCATTCAAAGGGGATTGGACAAAAATTCGACCAAACTATGCAAGAAACCCCCCTCACGGTTAATAAAAAACACATCCACCGCCGGATGTGTAATACTTTTTATTTTACTCTCTGGAAAGGAGACGAACCTCACTTGAGAGTCACAGCGTGCTCCTGGCTGAGCCCAATGCTGTGTTACACCCACCAGTGCCCGCCGATTGCCTCACACCTCTGTG
Organism: Triturus cristatus; assembly: GCF_964204655.1. Lineage (NCBI taxonomy): Eukaryota > Metazoa > Chordata > Amphibia > Caudata > Salamandridae > Triturus > Triturus cristatus. The sequence continues at coordinate 969,701,049 of NC_140589.1, forward strand.
TTGTATTCCACCAGCTAGTGCGTATGCTATGACACTCTCTAGCCCATGTGCACTGTAACACCACCCCGTGAATATGTCATGCCACACTTGCCTTCGCACGGGTTATATTGCCCCATCTAACGTGCCTTCCTCGATGTGTATGTTATAACGCACAGCGCTATGCCATACATATTACAATCTGGGATCCATATCTTTGTCAAAAGTGCACATGCAACGTTACACTCCCCAGCACATATTTTATATTACAACTTGAGAGACTAGTTATGTTACACAACACTGCCCTGTGCATATTACACTCCAAGGCGCATATCGCATAGCACGCGCTAGTGCCTGTGCTATCTCGCGCTCTCCAATGAATCTGTCATTGCGCACAATGTATTGCATATTATATTTCACGCCCGGTTCATCTTATATCACACTTTTTGGTGCATGGGGATGTGGAGCTGTAGCTGTCTCAGGCGCTGTCTTGTGGGGGTTGATCCTTCTTGTCTGTGATCGTGTTGCTCTGAGCCTGCCTGGCTTCCCTGCTACCGTGTGATCTCGCCTGCAATCTTGTGCCTTGCACCATGGTCCTGGTGAGTGGAGGCGCGACCATTCCCTGTTCGTCTTCACTGGTCTCCACGATGTGATCACGCACCTCTGCGCTTGGTGGGTAACACGAGCGCCATGTTCTGAGATCCTCCAATCACATAGCTAGCGGACGGGAAGGCGCCAGGGGATGAAGCCTTAGTTGCACGCGTGGTAATGTTTTAAGTCAAAGTAGATTTACCTGGCTGCTACCAGTCGGCAGAGGGAACGGCGATCAAGAGGTACTCCATAGGAGTAGGCTGAAGCACTTTGGGACATTTCTGTCTGGCAAAGGTACCTACACGACGGTCTACCATGGCTGATAGTAAAGAATCGATGAAAAGCATGAAGAGGCTCAAATCTGATCAATCGAATCCTAGTTCACCCAGCAAGGGGGCGAAAGGTAATCCCGACCCGATGGAACTGATACTTAATAAACTGGATGAAGTTAGGGAGCTAGCTAAGGCAACCAAAGATGAGGTGGCGGCTATCAGGCAGGATAATCGCGAAACCAATGCAAAATTGGTGGAGGCAGAGTCGAGGATCAGCAGACTTGAGGATCTAGAAGTAAAGTCGTGTGCAGCCATCAACCGCTTATGCATATCATCGGATCAAACTATGCGGAAACTGGCGGAGTTGGAAGACAGGAACAGACGGGGGAACCTACGCATTTTTGGCCTTCCGGAGGGGTCGGAGGATCAGCATGCTAGCTGTGGGGCTTTCCTGGAGTCTTGGTTTACCCAGGCTACTAATCTGTCCTTTCACCATCCACTGGAGTTTGATAGGGCTCATAGAGTGCCAGGCAAGATAAGTAAAAACCAGAAAGGGCCCAGAGCGATTGTGTGCAAGCCATTGCGATATCAACATGTGGAACAGATTCTTGACTTCATGAGGAAAAACAACCATATTTTATGGAAATCGGTCAAGGTATACATCTCACAGGACTACAGCAAAGAGACGGTGGAGGTTAGGAAAGCGTTCTTGGCACTGCGACCAATGCTAAAGAAAAGGGGCTTCCAGTATGGGTTTGCTGGCCCTGCAAAGTACCGTGTGTTGATCCATGGGTCTCCTCATTTCTTCTCTGATCCTTTGAAATTGAAACGCATGCTTGATGGGCCGGACGATCAGGACATGGATACAAGCGCCTCATTGGGGGCAGTTGCGCAGGCCTCAGCCTCAGGTTATAAGTGAACATAGCTCTGTACGAGCTAATGCTACTTGAAGGGGCAGGTTGCCTGGGGCATATTCCCTGCCTCGGGGCTCTCTCCAAAGACAGTTCTATTGGCAGTATGCAGTTGCAGATGCTCAGAGTACTTGGCCACATGATATGTTTTAGAATTATTACCTTTCGAATAGAGGGGTTTCAGTTTAATGGGCCAAGATTGCTAATGGTCATGTATAATGTTTCACCGGTTTATTAAGTGGGTTTGTAGCGATTGACGGGGGTGGGCTGTTGTTTAAACGGCTGGTCTAGAATGGTTGATGAGGTGCCCGAAGGTTGCGCTGGTGGGGGGGGTGTTGATGCCTTAGGGGTGGTAACAGGCCTTAGTTTAAGGGGGATAGTTCCTCTGTTCCATGGTTCTTATCTCTCAGTAACAGCTATGCACGGGAGGGGTTTCTGACGCATTCTCTTTCCAGTCACCATGTCTAACTCGTTCAGTTGGGGTGGGGAGGGTGGGGGGCTGGGTTTTTTTTGGGTACGGGTATGTGTTCCTTGTTTTTTGCTTTTATTTTTGTTTGTTCCGGCTTGCATGGTTTCCATCTTCTTGCTTCTTGTGGGTGTGGGTGGTGCTGGGCACTACTGCGGCTTTAAGTGCGTTTACACTGTGAAGTATATGATTGATGTGATGTTGCTGCAACCTCCTGATGCTAAATAACTCACTTAGCTCGCCGATGGGTGTAGGTAATTTGGACAGACTGAAGGTACTGTCGTTCAACGTTAAGGGCCTGAACCAGCCTGTGAAGAGACAGAAGATATTAGATTATGTTAAAAGACTGAGGGGTGATATCGTTTTGCTCCAGGAGACGAAGCTTGAAGCAAAGCAGTTTTACCACCTGAGGAATAAATTTTATAATGAGGTGGTTGGTGCAGAGGCTGTGAATAAAAAGAATGGTGTCCTGATACTTGTTGCGAGGAAATCTAAGGTGGAGGTTTTATCGTCTGAAGTTAGTGCGGATGGCAGATGGGTCACGGCCAAGATGAGTAAGGATAATATAGAGTTCTATGTTACTAGCGTGTACGCACCCAACACTAGCGACTTGGTCTTTTGGGACAAACTGACTAAACACCTTGAAACTATTCCGGACAATGCGTTGCACATAGTAGCTGGGGATTTCAATCTTCCAATAGATGCAATTTTAGATAGAGATTCACGCTGCATCTTTAAATCAACGAAAGCTCATAAAGCTTTTCTTAGTATGTGTAAGCGTTTCCACTTGGTAGATACTTGGAGACTCCAGAATCCCATGGAGAGGGATTATACTTTCTATTCTCCACCACACGACTCATATTCCCGGATTGACTTCCTCCTTATCACACAGAATGGCGTTCCTAGATTAGATTCTACAACCATTGAGCCTCGTGTATTATCGGATCATTCGTGTATTTCATTAACAATTACGAATGTTAAACCATCCTCTCGTCAGACAGCTTGGAGGCTGAATGATGAAATCCTAACTAGTGACAAGCACCGGTCCACAGTCCAGGAGGCGATATCCTCCTACCTTCAGATTAATAAACAAGGGGACACGTCCGATCTTATTAGGTGGGAGGCTCTGAAAAGTACTATAAGAGGAGTGTGTATCAAAATTAGGTCAGAGATTAATAAATCTTATAATGAGAAGTTGGAGGCTTTGGAGATGGACATTAGGAATCTAGAGATTAAACATCTAAAAGATAGGGATGAGATGTCTCTTGCTGCATTGGCAAATAAAAAATATGAATATAATAAAATAGTTAGTGAGAGAGCGGGAGTCTGGCTTGACAAGGGCAGGCGATTTAAGCTTTGTGAGTCTAATAAGGCAGGTAAGTCCCTCGCCTCATACTTAAAGTTCAAGGTTCAGAAGAACTCTATTAGTGTCATTAAGGATGCATTAGGACACTCGCATTCAGACCCTGACAAAATAACGGAGGTGTTTAGAGTTTTCTACGAGGACCTCTATGCAAAAAATGAGGCGGTGGAGGAATCTAGAATTAAGGAATACCTAGATGAATGTGATCTCCCACAGCTTTCGGAGGAGGACCGGGTAAATCTTAATGGTCCAATTAGCTCTTCAGAGATAGAGGCTGCAATTAAACGCTTAAAAGTAGGGAAAGCCCCGGGCCCTGACGGATTCACTGCAAAATTTTATAAAACCTTCCACTCCCTTTTGGTCGACCCCCTCCTACAGCTATTTCAAGGTATTAATAAATCCGGTGAAGTTAGAGGTACTTTGGCTGAGGCCATAATTGCTGTACTTCCTAAAGATGGGAAAGACCCCTCGCTACCGAAAAACTATAGGCCGATCTCATTGATTAATATTGATTGCAAACTCCTGGCCATGATACTTTCCGCCCGCCTGCAGGGGGTTCTCCCGAAGCTGATCCATCCATCCCAAGCTGGTTTCCTCAAGAATCGTTTGTCCAGTGACAACACAAGAATTCTGGCACACGTGCTAGAAAAAGCGAAACTTTTAGACACACCGACTGCAGCAATAACACTAGATGCTGAAAAAGCATTCGATAAGGTTGATTGGTCCTTCCTCCGTGCTGTTCTCTGTAAATTAAATTTAGGGGAGTCATTTACTAAACTGGTAATGTCCCTTTACTGCTGCCCTTCGGCGCGTGTTAGGGCTGGTGGAGCCTTTTCCTCTCCCTTCTGCTTACAACAAGGCACAAGACAGGGTTGCCCCCTGTCACCCTCACTGTTCCTGTTGGCGATTGAACCGTTCTTATATCATATAAGGCATGACCCAAATATAGCGGGTATACCGTTTGGTGATTGCACTGTAAAATTAACGGCTTATGCGGACGATGTGCTGATAATGTCGGAAAGAGCGGAGGAAGCGATTCCGGCGCTCATGACTGACATTGAGGAATTCTCCAGAGTCTCTGGATATAAACTCAACAAGGATAAAACGGAGGTCAAACTTTTGAACAGTGTTGGGGATAAGGGGATTATTGGAGACTCTGGGCTTACATGGCAGCCTCGGTGTTTTAAATATCTTGGGCTGGATTTTGATAAGGATCTGATCTCCACGCTGAAAGTAAATGAAGACTTGACCCTGAAAAAGATTTCTACATTACTAGACGGTTGGTCACCAAAGTTTCTCTCCTGGTGGGGTAGAGCAGAGACGCTTAAAATGATGTCGACTCCGTTGGTCAACTATCTGGCCAGTATGCTCCCTATGACGTTCTCTAATGCTTTTCTTACTAAGGTGGATCAGGTGTTTGGGAATTTTCTGTGGCAGGGCAAGAAGGCCAGAATCTCACTGAAGAAATTACAATTAGCAAAAGACAAAGGCGGTCTGGGTCTCCCCTCCTTCAGGTGCTATCAGACAGCGTTTCTGTGCAAACAAGGTGCTCAGTGGCTGTTAAAATCCCCTACATATACACCACTATGGATTAATATTGAAGAGGCACTGGTGGATCACGCGCCTTTGGAGGCCCTCCTTACGATGGACCTGTCACACCTTCCTCATTCTAAATATATCATGCTTAATACTAGAAGGGCCTTACTTAGACTCGACCAAACACATAAAACAAACTTGACATTTGCCAGATCTTCGTTTATGTCCCTGTGGAGGAATGCCCATCTTAAACATAAGGGTAGTAGTATATTCTGGGAGTCATGGTCCAAGAAGGGCATTAATTTGGTGAAGGACTTGTATGATGATAGGGCTCCGCTGCCATTCTCGACCTTACAACATAGGCATGATCTTACCCCGATGGATTTTTATGATTTCCTAAAACTTAAATCGATTCTGACAGCGAATAGCTTCTCTCCTTATGTCCCTTGGCTAATACAGCATATCCCACGATTAATACATGATGGACACTTTGTGTCGAAGGTATATAAAATGTTGTTGCCCCTACCCATGAAAAAACACAAAAGAGTGGAAGGCGTATGGGAGGCGGAGCCAAATCTATCAGGCATATCCTTTGATTGGGAGGTGATTCATAAGTTAGCCCTTACACATAAAGTCTCACCCATTCTATTTCAGACGAAATATATGCTTCTCAACAGGGCCTTTTGGACGCCCGACAGGCTTTTCAGATGTAAATTAAGAGATTCCCCTGTGTGCTGGAATTGTCAGTCAGGTACTGGGGATCTTGCGCATATGCTCTTTTCCTGTTCTTCATTAGGGGATTATTGGGAGAGGATATTCGATTGCATTTCTCATGTTTTCAAGATAAAACCTATACAGGAATTTGTTTACGTCATTCTGGGGGCACTGGACCCACAAATAACAACTGACCAAGATCGCCAGCTGATGGATTTAATGTTAACAATGGCATGTAAAGTGATTCTTTGCAAATGGAAAAATGCGTCTGAAGTGAGCTTTAAAATCTGGCAGGAATGGCTATCTTTCCTGAGGGGGTCTAGCAATCCGGCGCTGCAGGCTTCTACCTGGAGCCCTTCAAACAAAAAGCTTTGGAGATCATTAGATGCATCCTCCTTTCATTACGAACCACCTTGAGAGGTATACTGTGGCTGGCCCCTCTGAGTGGGGTTGTTGTGAGGTGAGGTGTGACTGACCCATCGAGTCCCGGGGCGCTGCGCCCACACACGAAGCAATGTAATGGGAATGTAACTGTATTTGATGATGCGAGCTGGAACGGGGTTTTATTCTTCATTTTATTTGTCTTGTCACTCATTTCTATTTTTTGTATTTGTACATATGACATGACTATTTTGATCTTTGTACACGGAAGAGTTATTGTATTGTCTCTGTTACCTTAATAAAAACAATTTGAATTAAAAAAAAAAAATTATGGTTAGTGCTCTAAAAAACTAAAATGAGGACATATTTTCTGAGTTTTCAAATAGCGACAAAGAACTTTTAAATTATTTGTAATATTTATGTTTTTTTATCCAGTTGACCACTTGATTAAATGTTGCACTTTGGCGAGAGGATGTGGTGTTACTTCCAGAGCTGCAGACTTTGCAACTGGGGAACCAGGTTGGAGTTTCTGCTTCAGCTCAACATTCTATGATTTTAGTCAAATCACTTAATCTCCCCATGACTACAACCAAAATGAATTTGATCTTGTGTGATGTAACCAATGCTCATGTAAAGCATTCCAATACCTGACAAGTCTGCACTATATAAAACTGCAAATACACAAAAAATAAGTGTTTTGCACACTTCTGTCATTCGGCTACATGTGGGCTACATCTGGGTGATATTTGTGCTGCATTTAGGCTCTTTTGTGTCTGGTGGCCATCTTGGGAGATTTATTTGTTATGAAGTTTCCTAATTTCCTCATTTACTGCAGTCTCCTCAGTAGGAAATGCTTTCAGTTTTTTACTTTGATTCCATCAAGAAGGTATTCAGATATTTCACACATTTGCCATAAATTCTGAATGTTAGCACTCTAGTTGCTCATTAGATCACTGTAGTAAAGCTACTGCTCACCACGGAAGTCTGCTGCTGGTATTAAAAGTGCATGTTTCAGTCTGCATATCAGAATTTTTTAATGAAATAGAAGAGGATTTGAGAAGTCACTCAAAATGTGCCCTAATTTTTCTTTCTTCAGCACTAATCATAATTTCTATGGCAAAATGAACCCCCTCATTGTGTTCCTTTTTAAATGAAATGTTTTAAGTGTTACCAGTTTATTCCAATCAAGATGGCTTCACGTGTGCCATACTTTTGTCATAAGTAAGACAATAAGCGCTCTAGTTGTTCTTAAGAACACTCTGGGACATTCTGTCATTAGGCTATACTTGGGCTACATCTGGGTGATATTTGGGCTACATTTGGGCTCTTTTGTCTCTGGTGGCCATCTTGGGAGAGTTATTTGTTATGAAGTTTCCTAATTTCCTCATTTACTGCAGTCTCCTCAGTAGGAAATACTTTCAGTTTTTTACTTGGTTCCATCAAGAAGGCATTCAGATGTGTCACACATTTGCCATAAATTCTGAATGTTAGCACTCTAGTTGCTCATTAGATCACTGTAGTAAAGCTACTGCTCACCAGGGAAGTCTGCTGCTGGTATTGAAAGTGCATGTTTCAGTCTGCATGTCAGAATTTTTTAATGAAATAGAAGAGGATTTGAGAAGTCACCCAAAATGCGCCCTAATTTTTCTTTCTGCAGCACTAATCATACTTTCTATGGCAAAATGAACCCCCTCATTTTGTTCCTTTTTAAATTAAATGTTTTAAGAATTACCACTTTATTCCAAGCAAGATGGCTTCAGGTGTGCCATACGTTTGTCATAAGTAGGACTGTTAGCGCTCTAGTTGTTCTTTAGAACACTCTGGGAAGCTGCAGTAGAAAACAAAGGAATCAACTGACAGTCTCTGCCCTTGTTGGATGTACATGTTTTACTGAGAATGTCAGACTTCATTCTCACATGACTGAGAAAGATAATGTGAATTTACAGAAAATATGCTCTCGGTTAGCTTATATATCACCATCCAAACCTCTTTGGGAAAAGCATGAGAAAATAGTTTTCGCACAAACATGATTCATGATATCACAGCAGAAGGCTTTTTCACATGGTAAAATCACCTTAGAACACACCACAATTCCTAAAATGCGTATGGTACCACAAACAAATGATTTATAATGTAACTAAAGTGTTAAAACCTTCTATTAACTGCAATGCTTTTTAATGAGGTGCTATCATGTATATTGGTCCCAAGATGGCTGCCAACACTTCTTGGATGAAGTGCTGACAGCCAATCAGATCTCACGATGAGATGTGTGGTTAGGCTCCGCCCAGATATATATGTGATTTTACTTTTGATTTTCTCAGGAACTACTGAACGGATTTACACCATTTAAGCAAAAGGGACATGCCTGACTTGAGGACTACCTCTTTGCCAAATTTCAAGTAATTCTGTTCAGCCGTTCGGGCTGTACCTTCGACTAAAGGTCCTATGGGAAAATGCATGGGGAAAATGCATTTTGAGACCCCCCTATTTTCTCAGCCCCCACTTGACGAATCACCCCGAGACTTTCAGGGTAGGAGCTGAGCGGAGCGCCCCATTAGTTTTGAAAATTTCACGAAGATAAGTCAACCGGCGCCAAAGTTATTCAAAATAGAATTTTCAGATTTCCTATGGGAACTCGGTCCTAACTATAACTATCTACTGGCGACCGCCAGTAGATAATATATATATATATATATACATACATTTTTTTATTTTTCCAGCAAACGGAATTCCACTTGTGCACTCAGATCTCAAAATAACTTCACCAAAAGTCAAAGATCCTTCAAAGGGGGTTTATTAACATCATAAACCCAACGTACACATACATATATATAAATGCATATGTGTGCGTGTAGAGAGAGGTAGAGGGAGGTAGAGAGGTAGAGGTGTAGAGATAGAGGTGTAGAGGTAGAGGTGTAAAGGTAGAGAGGTAGAGAGTAGTAGAGAGAGAGGTAGAGAGATAGAGAGTAGAGAGCGAGTAATAGAGAGTAGAGAGTGAGTAGTAGAGAGTAGTAGAGAGAGTAGCAGAGAGTGAGTAGTAGAGAGTAGTAGAATGAGTGGTAGAGAGTGAGTCGTAGAGAGTAAGTATTAGAGAGTGAGTAGTAGAGAGTAGCAGAGAGTGAGTAGTAGAGAGTAGTAGAGAGTTAGTAGTAGCGAGTGAGTGGTAGAGAGTGAGTAGTAGAGAGTGAGTAGCAGAGAGAGTATTAGAGAGTAGTAGAGAGTGAGTAGTAGAGTGAGTAGTAGAGAGCAGTAGAGAGAGAGTAGTAGAGAGTGAGTAGTAGAGTGAGTAGTAGAGCAGTAGAGAGTGAGTAGTAGCGAGTAGTAGAGAGTAGTAGAGAGAGTAGTAGAGAGTGAGTAGTAGAGAGTAGTAGAGGGTGAGTAGTAGAGAGAGAGTAGTAGAGAGTAGTAGACTAGTAGAGAGTGAGTAGTAGAGAGTGAGTAGTAGAGAGTAGTGGAGTAGTAGAGAGTGAGTAGTAGAGAGAGAGTAGTAGAGAGTGAGTAGTATGGAGTGAGTAGTAGAGAGTATTAGAGTAGTAGAGAGTGAGTCGTAGAGAGTGAGTAGTAGAGAGTGAGTAGTAGAGAGTAAATAGTAGAGAGTAGTAGAGTGAGTAGAGAGTAGTAGAGAGTGAGTAGTAGAGAGTGGATAGTAGAGAGTGAGTAGTAGAGAGTGAGTAGCAGAGAGAGTATAAGAGAGTAGTAGAGAGTGAGTAGTAGAGTGAGTAGTAGAGAGTAGTAGAGAGTGAGTAGTAGAGTAGTAGAGAGTGAGTAGTAGATGGTAGTAGAGAGTGAGTAGTAGAGAGTGAGTAGTAGAGAGCAGTAGAGAGTAGTAGAGCAGTAGAGAGTGAGTAGTAGAGAGTGAGTAGTAGAGAGTTGTGGAGTAGTAGAGAGTGAGTAGTAGAGAGTGAGTAGTAGAGAGTGAGTAGTAGAGAGTTGTGGAGTAGTAGAGAGTGAGTAGTAGAGAGTGAGTAGTAGAGTGAGTAGTAGAGAGTGAGTAGTAGAGAGTAGTAGAGAGCGAGTAGTAGAGAGTGAGTAGTAGAGAGTTGTGGAGTAGTAGAGAGTCAGTAGTAGAGAGTGAGTAGTAGAGTGAGTAGTAGAGAGTGAGCAGTAGAGAGTAGTAGAGTGAGCACTAGAGAGTAGTAAAGAGCAAGTAGTAGAGAGTGTGTAGTAGAGAGTGAATAGTAGAGAGAGTAGTAGAGAGTGAGAAGTAGAGAGAGTAAGAGAGAGTAGTACAGTAGTAGAGAGTGAGTAGTAGAGTGAGTAGTAGAGAGTAGTTGAGAGCGAGTAGTAGACAGTGAGTAGTGGAGAGTGAGCAGTAGAGAGTAGTAGAGAGTGAGTAGTAGAGAGTGAATAGTAGAGAGTAGTAGAGAGTGAGTAGTAGAGTGAGTAGTAGAGAGTGAGTAGTAGAGAGTGAGTAGTAGAGAGTGAGTAGCAGAGAGAGTATTAGAGAGTAGTAGAGATTGAGTAGTAAAGTGAGTAGTAGAGAGTAGTAGAGAGAGTAGTAGAGCGTGAGTAGTAGAGTAACTAGTAGAGTAGTAGAGAATTAGTAGTAGAGAGTAGTAGAGATTATTAAAGAGAGAGTAGCAGAGAGTGAGTAGTAGAGAGTAGTAGTGACTGAGCAGTAGAGAGTGAGTAGTAGAGAGAGTAGTAGAGAGTAGTAGAGTAGTAGAGAGTGAGTAGTAGAGAATAGTGGAGTAGTAGAGAGCGAGTAGTAGAGAGTAGTAGAGAGTGAGCAGCAGAGTGAGTAGTAGAGAGTAGTAGAGAGTGAGTAGTAGAGTGAGTACTAGAGAGTAGTAGAGAGCGAGTAGTAGAGAGTGAGCAGTAGAGAGTGATAGAGAGTGAGTAGTAGAGAGAGTAGTAGAGAATAGTAGACAGTGAGTAGTAGAGAGTAGTAGAGTAGTAGAGAGTGAGTAGTAGAGAGTGAGTAGTAGAGAGAGTAGTAGAGAGTAGTAGAGAGTGAGTAGTAGAGAGTGAGTAGTGGAGAGAGGGTAGTAGAGAGTAGTAGAGAGTGAGTAGTAGAGTAGTAGAGAGTGATTGGTAGAGAGTAGTAGAGTGAGTAGTAGAGAGTAGTAGAGAGTGAGTCGTAGAGGGTAAATAGTAGAGAGTAGTAGAGAGAGAGTAGTAGAGAGTGAGTAGTAGAGTAGTAGAGAGTGAGTGGTAGAGAGTAGTAGAGTGAGTAGTAGAGAGTAGTAGAGAGTGAGTCGTAGAGAGTGAATAGTAGAGAGTAGTAGTAGAGAGTAGTAGAGAGAGAGTAGTAGAGAGTGAGTAGTAGAGAGTGAGTAGTAGAGAGTAGTAGAGAGTGAGTCGTAGAGAGTGAATAGTAGAGAGTAGTAGTAGAGAGTAGTAGAGAGAGAGTAGTAGAGAGGGAGTAGTAGAGAGTGAGTAGTAGAGAGTAGTAGCGAGTGAGTAGTAGAGAGTTAATAGTAGAGAGTAGTAGAGTGAGTAGTAGAGAGTGAGTAGTAGAGAGTGAGTAGTAGAGAGAGAGTAGTAGAGAGTGAGTAGTAGAGAGTGAGTAGTAGAGAGTAGTAGCAAGTGAGTAGTAGAGAGTGAGTATTAGAGAGTGAGTAGTAGAGAGTAGTAGAGTAGCAAAGAGTGAGTAGTAGAGAGAGAGTAGTAGAGTAGTCAGTCAGTGTCAGTCAGTGTCAGTCAGTCAGTGTCTGTCAGTCAATCAGTGTCAGTCAGTCAGTCAGTGTCAGTCAGTCAGTGTCAGTCAATCAGTGTCAGTCAGAGTCAGTGTCAGTCAATCAGTGTCAGTCAGTGTCAGTGTCAGTCAGTGTCAGTCAGTCAGTGTCAGCTAGAGCAGCTCTGCTGACCTGGTTCTCTGGCTCTAAACCAGCTCTGCTGACCTGGTTCTCTCTCTCTAAAGCAGCTTTGCTGACCTGGTTTCTCTGGCTCTACAGCAGCTCTGCTGACCTGGTTCTCTGGCTCTAGAGCAGCTCTGCTGACCTAGTTCTAAAGTCCTAAAGCAGCTCTGCTGTCCTGGTTCTCTGGCTCTACAGCAGCTCTCCTGACCTGGTTTTCTGCACTCACGATGCACACACCCGACTTCGAGAAAATATATTTAAAAATAATATACGTTTATTATAAGTACAAATATATTATTTTTATGAATGTCTTACATAATCTCTTAATATGTATATTAAAGACACATACATATAATTTTGGAACATAATTTTTTTTTGCGGGTGTCGCTCACCCAGCGCGCTCCAGCACATATATGATGTCACGCGGGACCTGCAACCGTGCAAACATCTCGTACCATAATGTGCATGTGTTGCGAATGCGCGGGAGCAGGAGTCGCGGACTGGTCGAATACCAATCGCGCACATCACGTGATATTAAAAGTATATAATGTAACTGAAAAACACAGAGCCGTCGCACACCATACGCGGATCCTTCATGACTTTTCTAAAATGTCGGTTAGAATGCGCGCACCCACAGTGATGTGTACGGTTTGAGTGCGCGACTCCGAATTTTTTTTTTTTTTTTTTAAAAAAGAAAATAATATAAATATATTCAAATAAAAAATGAAAAGAAGAAAATTAATCAATTTTTCAGTTTACATTTTTTTTAAAACATTTGTGCAATTTTCAGAAAAATATATAATGTTATTTAATGAATAAAATATTTATAAATAAACAGTTAAAAAAACTGTAGAAAATCAGTATAAAAAATAGGTATAACTACTATCACACTTAAAAATTTGCATTTAAAAAACCTTTGAAATTCACTGAAAAAAACATAGGTTTCAGAGACGTTGCAGTTAGAAATTAGCATTTAAAAAAGTTTTGAAATTCACTGAAAAAACCATAGGTTTCAGAGACGTTATAGTTAGCAATTAGCATTTAAAAAACCTTAGAAATTCACAGAAAAAACCATAGGTTTCAGGGGTGTTATAGTTAGCTGGCCATTTCACTCGTACAAAACCATAGAAATTCCTCCATTATAGTTAGTTCTGCTAACTATAACTCGCGTGCCCACAATGCACTGCTGATGATGTCACATATTGCATCATTCATGACATGGTCAGTGACATCACTGATGACATCTCAAATGACATCACTGATGACATCATCCACGTGACAATCTGATACACCTCATCATACACTAGTATAACCTTTAATCACTCACTGTAAAATACATAGTACCATATTTGAAACCATTGACACACCAATACCAGTTACTACATACCCCCTCACTGATTCCTAAGTCTACACACACAGCTACCCATTCAACAACAGAATCATTTATACATGCAGTCACTAATTAATAGAACACTATCAAATGTACTTATACACATATATAGACATTGACACATCAGCAGTCATCTTAGTTGGTTATGCAGTCATCCTACTCACTCATGAAAATAATTAATCGCACTTACATTTACTCACACAATTATCCAACAACACCTCATTTATTCAAACACATAGTAATTCATAGTTAATATGTTAAAAAATCACCAGTACAATTATATACTCATTCATATAGTTACTCTCCTCACAATCACTGACTCTTACACATACTTATTTATATACACCAACTCTCACATACAATGCCTTTTAGTTTTTTTACTTTGTTGAAGATGTACAACTAAATCATATATTCGCTCACCAACACACAAATAAATACACTCAGTCACCCAAACAACTGTTTCCACATAAACCTATACACCTAGTCAATCAACCATTCAAACATCTATGCATAGAGTTACACACACCCCATCCAACCACACACAAACTCAGTGTCCAATACAAATACTCACCCAACTAATCAATAACTAATATACACACTCATGTAGTTAGTGACCAACTGATGCAGCATGTTATACAACAACAGAGACAGTGCTGCACACATTCACATAGTTTAGTTACTAATCCATGTATTAAGTGAGACACTTTGAATTACTCACTTAAAAAGACAGTCAGACAGCTACTAAATCCTCCATCCAGACAGTTAAATATCCACTCAATCTTCAATACAGATTGGTATATATAATACATATTTAAATTTCAAACTAAACCATATTCACTGGTTGATGTCATCAGTGATGTCATTTGAGATGTCATCAGTGATGTCATCAGTGATGTCACTGACCATGTCATGAATGATGCAATATGTGACATCATCAGCAGTGCATTGCGGGCGCGCGAGTTATAGTTAGCAGAACTAACTATAACGGAGGAATTTCTATGGTTTTGTATGAGTGAAATGGCCAGCTAACTATAGCACCCCTGAAACCTATGGTTTTTTTTCTGTGAAAAAAAAATAATAATATATATATATATATATATATATATATATATATATATATATATATATATATATATATATATATATATATATATATATATATATATATATATCTTTCCATGTACTTATGTATCTGTATATTTATTACTTTGCTTCTAAGTCAGCATATCTAATGCACTACCCTATAACTCACTCTATATCTCTCGCAACATATCCTCTTCCTCCACTCTGACTCATCTCAAACTTCATTCTGCTACTCTTTCTAATACACTACCCTGTTTCTCACCCTATACCTCTATCAATCCATCCTTTACCTCCACTGTCTCACTCATCCCAAAATCTATACCACTACTTTGAGCCCCAAAATAACCTTTTCTAAGCTCTTCCCTCCTCTACCTCTCCTTGCATCATCTCATACCTCCTTTACTATTCAGATCTCTCAAACAAGCCTTTCTAAACCCTACCCTCTGATTCTTCCCACACCACCTCCCTTTTACTCATCCCAGACTCCCTCCTACTGCTCTGAAATCCCACAAAATGAAAATACATTTTAGACCCTTCCCTCTTCTACCCCTCCACTATTTCTTTTCAATCCAAATTACAGACTAACATGTCCACCACTCAAAGATTTTCATATTTCCCTATACTAATTCCCCACTAATCCTGTTTCGGTTCCGGAGTACTGTGCTACTCTCCGAAAAAGCACGTCAACACCTCCTATTGAGTAGTACCCGCTATATAAATGTAATTACAATTACCTTTATTCTCAGCAGAACCCCACTTTTGCCCTGCACCGTAGAATTCTGATCAGGGCTGGATTGTGCGTCCTGTCACTTTGGCACGTGGTAGGCTGTAACTTAGGGGGTTGTTTTCAGAGCTGCGTGTGCTGCCATGACTGAACCAAAACCCCGCTGCTAGAGCCTTGCCGCAGCCTCCTGTATCACGGGCCCGCTAGAACATGATTTTCAGGGGCTGACTATGGTTTCCAGTCCAGCCCTGATCCTAATCACTATATTTTTTTACATGCAGCCAAACGGATATGTAGTGTTACACAACACAGGAAGTGCAATGCTTCAGATGTCCCTCTGATGCCTAACCTCACAAAATTTCGGTGTATTATCTGAATTATGTAAACATTTAGCTGCCAACCTTGTGCTTCTATTTTTTTGTTTTCTAAAATGGCGTGTGTTCCTATTTGGCCGGAAATGGGCAGAGCGTCAAGCTGAGTGAAAGACATTAATGAGATCTTTTGTGAAAGGAAGTCAATGGTAAAACAATGTCCTAATAGCGCTTACTCGCATGCACGTTAGGGATACAAAGGAATGTTCTTTAGGATGTTGAACTAATAATGCACACAGGCGATAAGAATCACAATGAATGGAAATTCTATCCTCCATTTTGAAGATTCCTGCAACTTGATTAAAGCATCCACCCAGTGAAATAAGTCACAACAATAATATGCCCTGCTTCTACTTAGAGTCCTGTTGCATAAGGTCCGCGTTTGCAAGGGTAGAACCCATTAATCTGACCAACTGTGCGTCCTTAGGATGACCGTGGACACATTAAACATACGTGCATTTATTCTTTAACTCAATTTTCCACCTAAACAATTGAATAAGTTTGAGATCATAGTGCTGGCATTTGGAATAAAAGTTAATAATACACCAGAGTACAACATGGGGGGTTGTGGGACGGGACTCAAGACAACATTGTACTTATTAAGAACGCACACACTTTTCTCAGGAGTGACATGATTGTATTTAGGCATTCAAGAGGGTCATTCAGAGTAGGACCAGTTGTATCCCATTTAAAAACATTATTGTATGATTTTGGTAATGACTTCTATATTACCCAGTCATGCACACAATATTAATTAGTTCATTCATCATAAATGAGACATATTGTTACTGTAAGGTCACTTCAGAGTGCTGAAATTATAGTGTAATTGTTGTGCTACAAGCAGAGATAGTAATAGGTACAGACAAACAGTTAAAATGTAGACTGCCTATTCAGTACCCCTGCATCACGGCCTTTTTTATCTTAAGCCTTTACCCAAGGGGGTTCTGCTCTCTCCACCAGTCTCTTTGCTCTTCCCACTAGCCTCTCCACTATCCTCCAGATATCTGTTCTCACCCTAATCGTGCAATCTGTGTCTCTCTCTCTTACCCATGACACCACGTGTCTCTTCTCTCCCCTGACTGTCTACCGTCCAGTCTCCTAGTCCATCATCTGCTCTCCTGCCTCCCTCGGTCTGTTAGCTCTGCTCTTGTTGAGAGGTGGCAAGGTGACATTACGTGTCTGATTCTGTCTGGTTGCTAAGGATGCAAAAATGTCATTCCTTCTGGGAAACCAGTGGTGTTGCCAGATGAGAGTTTGGGGAGGGCGCGGGGGGGGGGGGGGGGCACACCAGGTGCCACATATAAAGCTGGCGAGGTCAGCCACAGTGAATGATCGTGAACATTGTGTGCATGCCTGTTGGACATATTAATTTACCTTTTTAAGCAGACTGTAAAATAAACATAACAATGATCTCTCCTCTGTGGAAGAGGCAAGGTCTTCGGAGTGACTCACTCCTGTTCTCCTCTTCACACAACCCTCTTCAGGAGTCTATGTTAGAAAATTACAAACGTTTTCTCCACATAGCTTTCTAATACAATTAATCTGCCCATTTCATACTTCATCTCTTTCCTCCATTTCATACTTCATCTCTTTCCTCCATTTCATACTTCATCTCTTTCCTCCATTTCATACTTCATCTCTTTCCTCCATTTCATACTTCATCTCTTTCCTGTTCGGCAACCATTCATGTTCTCCTCCACAGAAGAAGAAGAATAAGAAAGAATGTTCGTTGTAAAATTAATTAAAATTATACAATATGTAAATCATTCAAGATTAGCCAATTACAGTACAGCATGCAAACAATTTGATTATGATCTAAAAAGATCATCCAAATAATTAAAAAAGCACATCGGAATCCTTCAGCAAGGCCTAAAAAAGAAAATAGAAAAACAGACATTATCAGCAAAAGCTTTTAAATGGACATACATTTAGAACTGTAAAAAAAAAAAAAGAAAAAAAAATAGAACTGTAAAAAAAAAACAGCCTCGAATTTACATAAAATATGTTCAGTGAGCTTTTTGCTCATTTCGGGTGGACTCTTTGTCCTTTAGGTGTTAAAGTGCTCTGTCCGTGAATTTAACAAGGCTTGATGTCATTTGGAGATCCGCACCACTAAAAGCATATTACAGGGCAACTATCACCCGACAACACCCCTTTTTAATAAAGAGCAATCTCAGCCTTTTTTGGCATTCAGGCCAAAGAGCCAGGCAATTTGTATCAGTGTTGCAAGGTTGCAGTTGCAAAGACGATAGCGTCTTGAGTAGTCTTTCTATGTTGCCCATGCTTGCCTAAACTCCATGAGGGGTGAAAATTATCGCACGTGTCTAAAACGTTAACTCACTGTTTTGGCCAAAAGACAAGACAGCAACCTCTTGCCAGAGATGCTCTCTGCAGTTTAACCCACATGCTTCCTTGTCTTCAGTAGGCCTGGGCTAAATTTCCGTTCCGCTCGCGGAAATTGCGATAATTTGACATTTTCGCATTCCGAGGAGAGCGCGAAAATGTCAAAATTTCCGCATTCCGCAGCTTAGCGATAATTTGTTTCTTGCTCGCACTGTAAAATAATACATTCTCGCGCGTGCACGATCGCCTTACCTGAATCCCCACGTTCGCCGACAAGTTTTCCCGATCCGGTTGCGTCCTCCACGAGATGTTGGATTGTTGGTAGCCATTTGCGCTGTCTCACGACAGTTCGCGCCCGCAGTAATGTCATTGGTCACGCGATCACGTCTTTCTTCTTGTGATCATGCACCGCGAGAAGAGTGAAAACAAGATGGCCGCGCCCGCGAGCAACCGCATGGGTAAGTTGGCGAGATGCGACCACGCAGAAAATACAGCGAACGGGCGGGAAAAAAACTTCTGCATCTTCGCGATATTTCCGTGTGTTTGCGGAGATTTTTAACATTTTCGCGATAATTTGCGAAAGTCACTTTCGCAAATTCCGCCCACCCCTAGTCTTCAGGATGTATACGTCCCACACAATGGAGAGCACTTTTAATAGTTTTTTGACTACCTGCTTGAGCTAAAGATTAAGAGATTCCTGTTTCTCATAGCTCTTCTAGGTGCAAAGTGTAAACTGTGTGTTTTATAGATAGGTGGGATAGAGTAAGCATCTTGTGCAGTCTGTTGGAAGAGAGTGCCAGATGTACATCTTAAGATCTGATCCTTTTTGTGCCATAGCAGTAACAAGTGGTCAAGAATAGGGACACGTGTTTCAAAAATGTTTGCTGCTAGTTAAATTGAAACCTTATTTGTTTGATTGACAAGTGGAAGGTGAAATAGTCCCATAAACAAAATGCACTGTAACCGTTTTCGAGAGCTTCTCGATGGATTTATTGATGATTTTCCAGATTTTCATTATGCACCATGTATTACTGAATACTAAAACGTCTGCCATGTTGGTATAGTCTATTAAATTATTGTCTTTATTCATTTTGCCACGAGCAATTTAAGAGTTCTGAAGACCTGAGGCAATATGGTCAAGAAGAATGGTATTGTCTGCATATTGCAGTGACTGAATAGGAAGAGTGTTTAATCTTGGGGTCGGGGTGGAGTCCATCCACTAGTCTGATAGCAGCTGCTAAGTCTGCAATGTACAGGATAAGTAGTAAGGGTGCTAACACACACCCCTGCTTGAAACCCGATAGAGTAGAGGTGTTACCTCTCATCTATATACAACAATTATACACAGAAATGGTTTGTGACACTATTTTACATGAAAATGCTAAAATGTGTATTAGGGTCCATGTTTCAAGAATCCCACACCAATTAAACTGCATCGTAAATGCATGCAGAATGTTAGAAGTAGTTTTCTGTTACAGATAACAGGCAGTAAGTATATGTGAAATCTGACATTTTAATGGCATGTGTTCAATGATTAGATAAATGTGATAAATGAATGTGGGGAAATACCACTGAGTACCCTAAAATATCAAGAGGTTAATTTAAGAAGTATTTGGGAGGACGGAGCCGAGCTACCGAACCGCTTCAGCTACGTGTAAGGCACGTTAATAAAAAAAGGTCGAAAACAAATTTACCTCCTCTTCATCTTTTTTGCACATAGTTCGACCGCCGCCTCCACGCACAGTTTAAGATTATCTGTTTAAACATATTCAGTCCAACTACTCTGATCATTTGAGGCACTTTGATGCCTAAATGCCTTTAGATGCTTGTTCAAAATTGTCCTCTAGGACGTCCAGAGCAGACAAAGCGAATTCAAGACGTTTGAGTTCAGGGCAGGACTGTGCTCAGTTTAATCCCACTTATGCCCAGCTCTGAGTTTTCATGTTCAGATGATAGAGATGGATCTTGACCACTGCCAACAACCACCCTGCCACACGTTTACCCTCCTCTCCTGAGGGAAGCCAAACTCAGTGAAGGGGACAGAGTCAAGAACCCGCAGCCAGCTTAAAATGCTTGAAGCGGGGGCTTGCACACAGCCGCCAGAGGTAAGTGTGCCAATTATGTTTGATGCGAAAGGCCGGGGATCTGAGGGTGCCAACATTCCGGGATTTGGGGTTGCTGATCAGCATGTGCGCCGAGGAGAAGTTGATAGACTAGTGCTAAGGCGAAGAAGTAGTGCCTCATATCTGAGGACCCCACATCCTGAGAGTGTCTAATGCACCTGTAGGTACGCACGGGCAGGGCATCTCCTTCACTTCACTCCTCCCCTCACACATACACAATGCACCCACTCACCTGTATGTTCTACATTTTCTTTAAGTTTCACCCTGCCAATATTTTAACAGCTGTGCACCTCATTCACACACTTTTGCATAAAATCACACTTACAATTGGTATACCTGGCCATTGCACTGTATGTTCTGCAGAGAGGTCAATATTTTGATAAGCATGTATTCCGAACCCCTTTCTCACCCATTGACAGGCACGGTGAGAAATTCACATTGCTTTCGGCCTGAACTACACAGCTTCGAATCGTGGCCCACCCATTACCTGAACTCACATTTCTGCAACTATTATCACAATACACACTATACATGAGTAATATGTTGCATGAAAAAAAACCTACAGAAACACAACATTCTGGAAAATGCAAATACTCTTAGGGATTGCAAAGGTAAGTAAAACGTGATGCGTAAAAAGGAAAACATTGCAGTTCCCAGGCTGCGATGGCGAGGTCTGTGGTTGCTGGCTGCAGCTGTCACCGGTGGTAGGACACAAAGAGATGCCACGATGTTTACAACCATGGCACTAGCCCCACCAACTTCCCATTACCCATCTACTCAACTGACGGAAACTTCCCATCAGAGAAATGAACATTCAGCATCCTTAGTGCCATTCCTCCCATGACCAGGTGAATAATAAATACATAACCTCTGCTATTACTAAGTAGCAGGCGTTGATAACTATTACACCAACCACCAGGTGAGTAGTCATTTTCATATATGTAAAATACATTTTTATAGAGGTTTTCTACCAGCCATCTTCATCCATTAGTCTGTTTTCTAATTAACATTTTACTTCCACCAACTAAAGAATACAGCAGGGGCAATAAATCAGCCGCTTCAACAACTGGCAAATCCCCTCCAGGAGGCGAGTTGCTCCCTCCCCTCACCCTATTCCAACATACTGCGTTCATTATCAACCCTTAAATCACCACTGACAACGTGCTTTGGTGCCTTAAAAGGTCGTAGTTTATTCAACATCATATGTTTATACATTTCCAAAATTCATGGTCATATCAACCGCTCACTTAATGTCCATGCTGCACATTTCCTGGTCTTTGCAATTGTTTTTGCTCGCTGTATGGACCCAGCCTCCTCAATTCCCAGGGAAGGGAGGAGCCCTTGTCTGGGATTCCAATTCACGGGTCTAGGCTTCAACTTGTTACCAACTTGGAGGGTGTCCGTCAGGACCTGCCTGGGCTGCAAGTGCCGTCCCGCTTGCCCTGGACCCTTTCATGGGCCCTCCCTGCTCCCAGGGGTCCCTGCAGTGTGGCATCTCAAGGACCTTGCTTAAGCATGTACTCTTCTTCCTGAGGCTGAGTCCTTGCATTTCGCTCCCTCGGTACCCCTCACGTGAGGCATCCCAAGGGTCCTGCGGGAGCATCACATCTACTCTTTCTTGGCCCCCTCCATGCCCCTGCCATGAGGCATCCCAAGGACACTGTGTGAGCCTGCCATCTACCTTTTAGTAAGTTCTCTCTTTTTTCTACCTTCTTTGCGTTCCTGATTGGGGGGGTCCGAGCACACCCTGGGGTGACCAAACCTGGTTGCCCCACTTCTAGCAAGTATGTAAATGGGGCGAGGAGGGGCTTCCCACCTTCGGACGGCGTTTGTCCCGGGCCCCCATTGGGTCCGGCTTCGCCTTCCCAGCCCTGGTTACAACTTCACTTTGTGTGCACATGTGCTCCCTGTGAATCGGAAGGATGCCTTCC
Source organism: Triturus cristatus (assembly GCF_964204655.1). NCBI lineage: Eukaryota > Metazoa > Chordata > Amphibia > Caudata > Salamandridae > Triturus > Triturus cristatus. Next base: position 969,723,025 of record NC_140589.1, read on the forward strand.
CATCAGTACCCTGGGCAACAAGGGCAAGTTGTATTTTTTGAGACCCCAAAAAGTAGATTTACTTTTTTTGCAATTTTCTGGGTGACATTTCTGTAGCTTCCGCACAACATTTCATAAAAACTTTGGCAAAAAAACCAAGCATTGACAAAGTCAAAATGATGGCAGCCAAGGCCCTAACGATTGGCTTTGCCTCTGCACGTTTAAAGGTGGCGAAAGAATGCGTATTGCGACCCTTTCCACGAAATAGTTGATTAAAACAACTCCCTCCAAAAGCCTTTTTTAGATCAACAATAAATTGTTATTATAGTTCGGCGATGTTTAGAAACAGTGCAGCTGTGGCTTATTCTGCACAGCCTCCGTTCACATTGTGGGAACTGAAGGCTGAATGTTGAATACACAGTAAGCCACGAGGTGGTCTGTTCCGACTAAATCTCACTCCAGAAATAATATTTCTCTTCAGTAAATTAGTGACACACAGCTATACCATGCAAGGACTTTTACCGTGACATACTGATGCTGTTATCTATAACTACCGCCATCCGGGTCTCACCATTGTGAAATCTCGTTAGCAGAAAGATGAAAGGGTCTGCCCCTTGACCGCCCCCATGTGGGGCACCTGCTACCAGAATTTGTTTTCAGACAACCGAGAAAAGGTGTAGAAGACATTAACTGAAGAAAAGCAGGAAGCGCCCAAATAAACTTAATTGCCATGAAATTACTTTCACCCTGAAATAAGTAGCCCAGGGGGTGGGAAAGCTGTTTGTGAGTGAGAAACAGAAACCTCGCCTTGAAAAATGTTTCTCTTCTTTTCCTGATGTGGGAAATAGCATGATGCAACGTGTGCCTAGAGCATGGGTACTCACAAACATATTCCAAGGGGCCAACAAATTTGGTCTGTGATGTGACTTAGGGCCACATTGATACCAGCAAGGTGGCGATCGTGGTTTGGGAAGGGGTTTGTTGTAAGGTGGGTGTAAGGGAATCTAGGAGTCAGCATGTAGTGTCTGAATTGCACAATGTGAAACCAAAAACTTTGGATTAATCCCAGCATCTCCGCTTAACCAAATTGTGGGATCTTAGGCAATTATTGTACTTTCATTATCACTGGTCTAGATATCTGCCTATTCCTCATCTCCCAAATTTAAAACAGTATTGTTTCATTTCTCCGTCATTGTGCCCGGCATCGTTCGTGGTGAGGAACACAAAGCTCTGAAAAATAATGCCAAGGCAAAGCAGACAATAGATGTGAGAATAAATGTTCACTTAAAAAAAGCCCCAGCAAAGCGAATGAGGTATCTACGGTGCATCTTTTAGCAAAACATGTACCATATTATCCAACTTGTGAAACTACGGGGCATATTTACAAGGGCATTGCGCCACCTGAGCGTCACTTTATATGACACTCCAGTGGCGCCATGTGTTGCTTCTCATTTACAACACAGCATTAAGCCACTTTCTGTGGCTTAACACCACTTTGTAAATATCGTACCCATTGACGCAGGTATCTGCATGAAAGGGGTGTGCAATGGGTGTTGCTGTGGGCGTTCCACCACAACGCCCATTGCTTTTTGATGCTGCCCCAGATTGACAAGGATCTGTAAATCTGAGGCACCGTCAAAAGCCAACGCCAATGTAAAGCAGGCATTAGATTGGTTCAACGAGGAAAGAATACTTTTATTTCCCTTTTTTTATGCTCTTTCTATGTGTGCTGCATTCTAGAATTAAAACTCTCAGTTTTAATTCTGATTAAAGTTTTAAATATAGAATATATGTTATGTTCTCTTATAGAAATTGTGACAACTGTTTGCAATTGTTTTTAATTAACACAAACTAGATGAGATTGCATATGTTATAAGCCTATTTATGTAGTTGATTTTAAACAATATCCTAAGGTACTTTTTGTAATCAAATTTTCATTGATAGATTGTGATCATGATAGTGCATACATTAGCATATATTACATATATTAGAAATAAGTATGTAGGGGAACCCCTCCTAGGTCCTTTCTTGGAATTCTTTTGAAGTTGATTTTGAAAGATTTAGTGATAGAGTATCTCAAATGCCTTTCAAAACCCATTCTACATACTCAAGTAGACCTGTCACTGGGCTTAGGGGCTGATCTCACATTGGCCATACATAGAATATTTTAATGCCCAGATGGCTACCCAAAAAAATCTGGTATCCCAGGTTTGTGAGAAATACTAAGGGATTGTCAACTCTAATGCACCCTACAAGGGAACTGGCCATCTCCTTCCCTGAAGCTTGCATCTTTCATGCTCTGCTGGGAACCTGTTTTGGTCAAAATGACTACACAAAACAGCCGCACAATCACTGGAACCAGAGCTGGACGCAAGTGAGGTAGGCAAGGCGGAAGCTCAGCCGGTAACTGATCCGCAGCACTGCCAGTGGAAGTGCGCCCAGTAAATGCAGCATACATGCACGGTACTGTTCCATGTGACGGGGGTTGTGCATGTGTCCGGGATGGCCTGCCATTGCGTTGGTGCATCTCGTAGAACCGGCACTCTTCTGTACTGCGGCAGTTGTGTGGAGGATATGCAACAGCTCTGAGCAATGATTTGAATGTGTGTGCAATGTTGAGGAGAATGGGTTGCTGTTTCCGTGAGTGTCAAGGGCATCCCATGCGGAGGTACCTTAGGCAGGGGCTTCTGTGTGTGGGGGGGGATAAGTCAGATAGTTCATTGGCGCAATGCGTGGTGTGGGAGTCGTCCCCATCTGCCATGGCATCTCTCTCAGGGTGTTCCAGCCGTGTTCTGGACCAAGGTCGGAGTTGCAGGTTCCCTCCCGCCTTCTGCATTGGAACAATGGAGCTTTCATCCCTGATGTTTGTCTGACTGCTACGTGCGTTTTCGGAATGTGATGTGGCTTTGGCGCTGGGTTTGGGACAAGGCCTTGGGCTCATGGTGTACGGATGGCGATACACACACACATGTTGGCATGTGGAGCCAGATGCCCGAGAGGCCTTACGCTGCTTGTGTAATCTCACTCCGTCTCTCTTCCTAGCTCTCTCCCTCTCTTTCCTTTGTTGGGCACATGGCATACCTTCTTCTCTTAGATTTTGTCTTCCAGGCTGTGTCCTGCAGATTGTCCAGTGAGGACCCGCTAGGACTCATCCGAATGGTTGTTTTGACTTTTGTTTGAATGGTGTTTTGTGTTGGTGATTGCATTGCTGTATGACTGATTCTCCATTTTCTGGCCACGCATGTATGTTGATTTTCCTGCTTGTGCGACATCAGGCAAAATATTTGTTTTGGGATTCATGGTGTTGGTGTGCAGTTTCTTTGTCCGGAGTTGGGGGTAGCCCGGGGGGGGGGTTGCGGGCCTGGGGGTGGTGTTGGTGGGTCTTGTGGCCCTCTTGGGCGTCTGTGCTGCATGTTCAGTTGCTTGGGGGCATCTGTTGTTCTTCATGTGCGGCAATGGGCTGTGCGCCCTTGTCTGGTGCAGGTTGTGGTCCGACTTTGCACCAGGTCTGAGTAGGTGTTAATTTCTTGGTGCTAACGCGCCTTATCGCCTGTTTTGTGTCCCTATCGCAGATCTGTCTGGTCGTTTAGAATGCTGCGGAGTGATGTTGTCGCTGCTTTTTGCTCGCGAACGCCTACTCTGCATCTCATTAGCGATAGTTGCCGGGGTCATCTGTAGCGATGTTTTCTGCGGATGCTAATGCGGGAAAAGTGGTGCTGTCAGCTGTTTACACCGGCTTGTGAATGGGGAGGTAAATTTATCATGACTTTGGCTCCGCTAAAGTGCCGTTAAATCGGAGATATATTCTTGTGAATAGCCCCCTTAGTGTACCTCATCACCAGCCAAGTAGGCCTAATTTAATTTCATTCAGACCTAGTCTCAATATGGATTGCACTGGATAAGGCTAGACCTTCACTGGCATTGTGCTACCAAAATTTCAGGTGGATCAGATGTTAAATCATATGCCATTCGGAAGTGACACCATGTGACCTTCTGCCCCGAATATATCACGACTCAATATCAGTAGGCTATTGGCCATGATGAAATCACAACACACAGGGAAAAAAACACAAATTGTAAAAAATATGCTTAAACTGGCTTAAAAAGATAAACAGCAGTCATATGAGTTATAGGAGGAACCTAGAAGCAGCTGATACATTCCTAATTCACCCATACATGATTCCCTTATATCAATTTCTGTGCTCCTGAATGGCAGGCCAGTAGTTCTTTGACTACGAGGTTGGGCCACAAAAAAGCTCATTCTCCCCTTCCATGTGAGATTGTGACTGGGGCCATGCCTAATCTGAAATACATCAATCTCGGGATCATGGCGTTAACAAAGGAGGCCCATGACTGGCTCGAAGTTGTGTATAAATGACATCCAAGGTATGCTGTAGAATTTTCTTTCAATCACATATATTTGCGTATATACTTGGAACTTTATCCCTTTGTGATTCTACCCCTTTAATTCAAATTACAATTTTATGCCTTATTCAATAATCTATACCTTTCATTCTTAGAGAGTTTCATTGTATTTTCTGATAGTTTTGCCAAATAACCACAAATCGTGGTTAGAAATATAGGAAATGTTCTAAATTTCTCTGCTATGACACGTACAAGTATAATAAATAGCATTACGTAATGCAGGGTAAATGCAACGCAGCATAAATGAGTCTTTAACAAATTTGTTTAATAAAACCATGTGGGTAATTTGCCTGATACTCAGTACGTTGAAAGGGACTAAGACAAGGCATTGGGTCACGGCGGACTGCATCGTGGAACATAAACATTAATTTAACCTATATATAACAACCCATTTAGAATTCATTTGCTTTTTTGTACGCCGGCTGCATACTATGCATGGCTCTTTGCCAGGGTTTCCCATTTCTCAGTTATCTCAACGATCCATGACAGATTACTTTGTGTCCCATTCTGGCTGGTAGTTCCTGCTCGTGCAATAGAAACTTATAGTTTAGCCAGTGAAAGACAATATATTGATATATAACTGTGGCACATGTGACAACCGTTCTCAGTACACTTTATAGTGAGCACACATTTAAAAAATACTTCCATGCCCTAAATGTGTAGGTGTGTGTATGGTGCACTGATTGTACATTGATTGCCTTTGCACCTCAGTGATTGGCTGAAATCTGTTTGTAGCCTTCATGGACAGATGAAGGCTACTGTGTTGCGGATTGGTGAAACGGCGTAGGCTGAGCACACCTGCCCGGACCAGTTAATGGATTGGCTCACCCTGGTGTTCCTTGAACACGACAATGACATACTATTGGAACTCATTGCACACGAAGCTGCACGGGCATTCATGGACAAGAAACTACGTTTCTGCAGCCACAGCGGATTGCCACCCACAGCACAGGTCCCAACAACTTGTTGCATCGTGGGGAATGCTCACATATCCCACCACAACAGGGGAGATGTCTGCCTTCGTCAGGACTTTGGATGTATGTGCGTGGAACTATGCATGTGTACACACACCTATGCAAGGTGATGCAAGTCCATGGTCGGAGCAACACAGCGTTGTTTGGCAACGTTACCAATTCGAACACATTGCTGGGGGGAGATACACACATGGTACTCTAGCACGACATGTGAACCTGTCGGACCCTTTCACCTGATCACTGTCAGCAGAGCAGACAATCGGAGCACTCCGGTGGCAGAGCACTATGCAGATCCCATGGGCAGTGAGTCATGCCCTCTCACACGGGGCAATGGGCAGACACCAAACAACACATGACTTGTCCAGCAAGACCGTTGCCATCCGTGATCATTGTTGACCATTTTCTGAACCTCGACATGTTTCCATGCTGCGTGTAAGTGTCTTAAGCATGTCCCTGCCTGTTGTGGCCGTAGCCTCGTCCGTACTGACACACATATGCCAATAAAGTCTGTGCCACTCCACTAGTGTCTAACTGTGATGTGTGTTGATTAGATTGTCCACTCGTGTGCCACAATGAGCATCGTCCATACACAGGGAGCAACTGACTGATGCATGTGCAATGGGGGTGGCTTCCTTTTGCAAGCTCCACCTCTGTGAGCCAGACATTGTCTTGGTAAAGTTGCTTGCCGACCTGTGCACTTATGTGACTTCAGCAATGTGACTATTGTGTCCAACCTCTGACCATGTGGAGCAATGTCATATATATCATAACAGAATGCGTCCACACAGATGTGTGCAAGTAGGTATGTGATGTGAAGTTCTGTTGTCAGATGTAATGTAGGACACCACTCCTGGCCTGCTACCGATTCGGTCATTCCTAGTACACACAGCCCTATTCAATACATGGATGTTGGGGGGTTGTGAGATTGTTGTTGATGTGTAATGGGGACACAGCTAGTACTCACCTTCACAGTCATCCAATTGGCCATGTGTCTCAGGGATAAACATGCGCATAGATGTCAGTAACCAGAATGTACCTTCATGTGCAATCATTGTCCCTACATTCAGCCATACTTCCATACGTGAGGGAACATAGTCATAACACATCTGTGTGATTTTGAATGTTTTATTCACATTCAGGTAATTGACGGACCTGGAGCTGTACATGGCCATCCAAGCCCACATTACATGGAAGCCCAGTGGTGGACCAACCAGAGTCCTTTGGGGATTGAAAAGTGATTAGGAAGAGGGGGAGTGCAGTCCGCAGCAGGATTGCTGTGTAATTGTCCAGCAGTGAAGATATGGAAGTCCGTGTCGGGGTCCGGGGGAATGTCGCAGAGTGTTCCGGGGGTCAGTGGGAGGTATTGTCCCAGGGCATGATGCATAGGGCACAACCAGGCAGGGACAGGCCATTTGGCGGTGATGGATGCTACTGCCTCCTTCCTCACACAGTAATTGCCATCCCCATCTTACTCCCCTGATACGGGTTCTGTGTCCGGTGTGTCCTGTGTGTCCTGTGTGTGTGGCGGGGTGATGGCTGCATCACTGTGTGCCACTGACACAACAGACTGCAAAGGTGATGGGGCAGAATCCCTGTGTGCCACTGAAACGCCAGGGGTTGGAGATGTGTGTGTTGATGTTCCCGCTTCAGTCATCTGGGACAGGCTCAGTGGCAGCAATGGCAAGATGATGAACTGCAGGTCATTGAAGTTCCCAGCTACTACTCGCTGGTGTCCAGCATTGACAGCCATGCCTACAGCCAGCATCCGCTCCATGGTCTCCATTGATCTCTGCATCTGTGCCAACTCTGTGCTGTCATCGCTGGTTCCTGTCTGACCAGACAGTACTTGTATTTAATTAATGGCCCCAGCGAGGTCAGCCAAGTTCTGTGGTGGAGTATGGTGTACAGGGTCTGTCCGATAGGGACTGTACATGGTCCCTGATGGGACTCAGACACCCACGTATGGCATCGAGTTTGGCAGCCACAAGCTCGAAACCTACCTGCAGCTGTTCAGCCAACTCCACCTGGCAAGCCCACACACGCTGTTGGAACTCCATGTATTGGTCGGGGGGTCCTGGGAGATAGCCATGGTGGTGTGTGTTGTCTTCTGTGTGGTCTGTGAAGGTGGTGGGGTCACCTTGGGGCAGCTGGCCTGCCCTGCTCCTGGGGATGGGGTGCGGAGGCTGTCAATTATCCGTTGTAGGGTGTCTTGACATATGCGCAGGTTGTCCTCTTCATCATCAATGATGGGAAGTGTGGTGTGCTCTGCAGGAGGTGTTATTTGTCCCTCTGCAATGTAAAGGGGAGATGCAGGTTAACAGAGTTACACCTGTATGTTGAAGATTTGCAGATGTTTACATTCAGACTGCATGCCAATGTACATTGTGACTGTTATGGTGGAGCTGGCTATTTTATGGCAGTCAGTGTGCTTTTCGACTACATGACGGATGTGTGGTAGTACCCGTACATTGTCATCACACAGTGTCAGGCAATGCCAGATGTGAGTGGGCAGTTACTACACACATGCAGAACCTGTTGTGGGCCCTGTCCTGTGGTGTTGGTGTTGCACTTTGTGCCACATTGCCATCATTGCTGATGTTCTGTGCTTGCTATCAATCACGGAACTTATATCGCGCACTACTCACCCGTAAGGGTCTCAAGGCGCTTGGGGAAGGGGGTCTGCTACTGCTCGAACACACGGCTATGTGTGTGTGCTGCATTTTGGGGGAGTTGCCCCTGCAGCTCTGATTTCGTGTAGCCTTCTCCCTTTGAAGCAGGGTGCCTTTGAATTGTGTGTTGTTCGGGGGCTGATTTGTTTATGACTTGGGTCATATATGCTCTCAGTCAGATTTTGTGGCCTGGTGCATTGTTCGTCTGCTGCGTGTATTGTACCGCATGTGTTGTGGGTGCACGTGGATATGTCAGAGTGTGACCTGCTCCTTTACGGATGTGATCATCACTGGGCCACCTCCATGTCGAATCGTGGGCCATGTCATGTTTTTTGGCTGCTGCCATGTTATCGGGCATACAGTGTCACTTGCATAGTCAGTGTGGGTCACAGAGTCACTGCTTTGCTGGATTCAGCACATGTGCATGGGTCGGTTGTGATATTAGTGATAGGGAGGGGGCCCCTTTGTGCACATTGTGGACGGGGGCCTACTTGGTGTTTCTATGTGTGCTGCAGTGTGCCAAGGCTATCAGGGACATGCTCCACGATCAGTGTGGGCGTGCAGTGTGCTATACATAATTGTGAATGTGTGCCATTGTGCCCATCTCCCCCGTCCCCCCAGTCTCTGGTCGTTGCTCACCCTGTTGCTGCTGGGTCAGGTCATATCGTGCTGTATCCAGGGCCCCAAATCCTGCCACCGTCTCCACACTGCTTACTGTGGCCACCATTTCCTCCAGCTCATTCAGCTCCTCCTGTGTCACAGGACTCCCACCTCCTGTCGCTGTTGCTGCCTTCCTGTTGGCGGCGAGTTTCTGTTTGGTTTGGCTGTGCCCTTCATGCCAGCGCCTCTTGACCTCCTCTACACTCCGACTCCATTGACGTTGGTGACGATGGCCTGCCAATTTTCCGTTTGGGTTGCAGCAGTGGAGGTGCCGAACAGTTGTTGATGGTGTTCTGTTACCTCCGTGACGATGATCCGGTCTTCCTGTGGACTGAACCCCCTCTTACTCTTTCTCTTCTCCTTATGCTTCCCTGAACATGGGGTTCCTGGCTGGCCCTCCGTGGGGCTTGTGGGGTTAGGCTTGCCCTCTGCACTCGGTCCGGGTGCATCCATGGTGCTACGCAGTTTGAATTGGTTTTTTTGCCTTTCTTTTATAGTGCATATTCCCGCCAGATGCATATGATTTGCAGGCCTGTGTCTGCTTTTCGCGGATTTTTGTACCGCGATTGGCCTCATCGCATGATTTTTTGCGTTCGCATTTCGCATTTTTGTGGCGTGGCGGTTATTTTTATGCTGATATTTGACATGTTATCTGGTCACTATCGCATGCTACCGCCGCGTTGTCAATACTTGGTTGGCACGGCAAAATTTCCCCACGATAGGCTGCGATGTTGAGAGTTGTGTTAAGCTACTCTTGCGGTAGTTATAACACGTTCTTGTGAATATACCCCTAAGTTGGCACACCCATACTTGTTCATTGGCTGGATCAGCCTTGAGAATGCAATGTCACTACTTACGTTTTTGCCAACACGAATCTAACAAAGTAACTGGTGGACATCTTTAAACTAGGCAAACCCTCACACTTGGGCACCACCCTGCCCCAATCAGGCTAGGAGGTTCTGCCTGCTTGGATGATTTAGCACCAGCTGTCACACGAACATGCAGTTTACTAAGGGCGATGGAGGCAGCCCCCTTCTGTCCACGCTCTGATGACCAATCAAGCAGCTCTACATACCAGTCCAAAGGCTGACAATTCTAGGCCAACTGAAGATCCACAGCTTTGTAGTTTTGCAGTAATTCTGACTTAGAGGCCTTCAGTCATAATCCCACAGATGGTAGCTTGGCTTTATTTTCTCCTTAGCCAAGCACATACACCAAATGTTTAAATTGTGCGGTTCCTCTCATCCTGAGCAGGATTACTATTGCAAGAAACATCATCAGATGCAGAGTACAGTTTGATTAGCATATGATTAACATGCAGTAATATGACCTGTACTGATTATGTGTATGTAAATTATATATCTTTTAACAAATATTCTTTTAAAGATTGAGAATTTCAACTCTGGTTATTCTACCCTACATTCACACATAACTTTTTTAACAACACCTAACGTCAACAACAAAACATTAACATTTGCTTTCCGATTCTAATTTTGTCCAAACCCAAATACTTAATAACATTTTCGAAATCCACATGAGGGGCACCATTACGATGTTGGTCGGAAAGCATTCCGACTAAATCGGTCTCGGAATCGTTTCCGACCTAATCGTATTCGGTGAATAAGACCGACCAATTAAGATGTTTCTGAACACCGTTCGGTCAGACTCCCATTGACTTCAATGGGAGCCAGTGTTCCGACTGACAACACAGGCTCCCATTGAAAAAAGGAGTTGTTGCGGAAAACCTTGCACCCTGTGGCAGGCACCCCATGGTGCCAGCTACACTCTGCAAGGTTATAAAGAGGGGACCCATGGGTATGCCCCGGGGCCCCAACCGGAGGCCTCTGTTCGAAGAGGGAGCATGCTACAGGCCCCTAAATTTGATTTCCGACAGCCAATCTGAGTTGGACAAACCGATTTGGAAAGGGTGTCCGAATCCGACTTCGTAATACGTCGGTCAGAAACGCGGTCCTTAGACCTGTATGATTCGTCTCGGTTGCTCCAAATACCGATCAATTTCCGACTATAGTAATCGGTCGTTCAGATTTGTTTCAAGTCGGTCGGAAACGTGGGTTCCGACAAGGATTCAGACAAACCGAATGCCATTCGGAGCCTTTTTCGTCCGACATCGTAATTGGCTCCTTAATTTCAATACTAAACTAATATATTTCAACATTTATTGAAACAGACCAACATTTGTAGAAAAGGTTGTGATGTACTTGTATTCTTCTTTAAGATTCAACTGGTGATAACCTTTATTTGAATCAAGGCGAGAGAAGAACTTTGCACCTTTTATTTGCGTTATCATGTCATCAAAGTGTGGACCTGGCTGTCATCCTCATTCCATTGCCTTGTTTGCTAGGCACATGTCAATTCCTATGCATACAGGTCCTTCACTATTTTTTTAGCACCACCACTAAGGGAGAAACCCATGGTGTTGGACCAGTTGAATGCTCAATAATGTTTAAGTAACAATTCAAGTTTTTTATTACAGCTTCTTGTAAATTAAAGCAATTTGTCTATGTCTCTGAGTAACAGGGTGGACATCTTCATTAAAATGCAACTTTACTTTCATAGTCCTAAGTTTTACCAAACCATAAAACAGCAAAGGGAATTGACTTAATAATATGTGATGAACATTCCTGTTGTAGTTCACAGAAATCAGTCCCATATCAGTAGCTGTACTGAAACTGAGTAGACAGGCACTTGACGCTGTACCTTGAAGCACATGGATGGGTGCTTGTACCTTCACTTTCTTGTGATTCATTGTCTCTACAAATGGACCATGACTTTTTATGGGCGTCAATGCAGCCCATGTATCCACTATGTTTTCTGATGCAGTAAGTCATGGCAATGGAGCTAATTCTTTGTATTTCTCGTCAGGCATTATATGTATCAATGCACTACTGTCTATGATGAAAGGTATTGAGCTAACATTTCTTTTCATTGTAATCTTTGGACAATGTTTGTATGACTGTGGTACTTTGGCATGTTGACGTTTCTCTTCGCCTGATATTTTTCCTCACATGCAGCCAGTCCGAAATGCACACAGTTCTCCGCCCACTTTCTGCTGGACCCAATTTACCGTATTCCTTATAGCAGCTTTCACAACACCCACTGAGTTGCCACATCCCCCATTGGTAGTGGTATGATGGGTGTTCAACTGAGAAAAGTGCCGCAAATCCCATCTATCTGTGATACTTTATGATCAAAGCGCCATGTGTTAAAACATGCGAAGTCCGAAAAAAAAAAAAATTCAGCATTGTGAAGAAGACCCTTGGGGATCAGAGGAGGGAAAACCCCAAAAATTATCAATAGGATGTGTGGCAATTTTTTATTAATTCACGAAACATCTATGTTCGTTTTACTGCCGTTCTGGGAAGAAAATCCAGTGCGAGGTTCTTGGGAACTAGAAATTCCCACCGGATCGGTCCCATTGGGGCGAGTCCCGGGTGACTGGGAAGAGGCTGTTGGCTTGAGGCTAAGGGTGGAAGCGGATTGAAGCTGAGGGTAGGAGCGCTAGTGAGTGCATCCCAGAATAAATACCCTTAAGGGCATAGCTTCCATGGAGATCCTGTAATTTTGTAACCAAAATTAAAAATTTAGATCGACGTAACGGGCAGCATCATTTAAAACAAGAATGTCACCAGCCACGATTTCAAATTGTGAGGGGATGAAAAAAAAAACAGCCTGCATGAGCACCCCCCCCCCCTCAGTGGGTTTTTAACGTTAAGCAATCTGAGTATATGTTTTATAAACAGTATATGTTTTATGTTAACTAAATATTTTTATGTGATTTTAAAGTTTCTCTTCATTGTAATGAGGTGGTGCGGCCATGGCTTAGAACTGAGGAAAATGAATTGTGTTAACGGAGTTCTGGGTCTGCCCCCGCCAGCTAAAGCTGAGCGAAGTTACGAAAAAATACATACCTGTGTCACCAGATATCAAGGACTAGGTCCACGGGGGCTGCGGAACGTAAAATTATTCAAATCAACGTGCCCCCGTTTGATCTTCGTCTAAGGACATTGGCCAGGTGGCTGTGTTACTTGTTCTCACGTAACAATGTTTTATACACAAACTGAAGCTCACACACCAGATATTTTGACTGAATCCCACCCCCAAGAGATCCCGGATCTGCCCTGTGGATTTTTTTTGCCACCACCATCCGAAATGGAATTAAAATTTAAGGTTGAAACCAAAGTTTTGTCCAGTTTTGCTCTCTGTGGGCAGGCAAGAGGAGCCTCTGCAGGCTGTTTGGGGGGTCCCGAGGGACGATGAAGGGAAGCGGGGGGACAGGGGGATCCACCAGGGTTTGCCCCACCCCCTCCTGTTAAACTGAAGAGGATAGAGTATGGATTTTGGGGTCAAAAAATAGTTTTCAGGAGGTGAAGAAACACAACCTGAAATCACAGCAGAGATGCATGTGCCCCGGCCAAACAGGCTCCCTCTCGGCAGCCAATCTGAAGCAGGCTCTTCCCTATAAATAGAAGGACCCCATCCCCCGCACACACAACATCAGACATTGCACTAAGTGCCCGGAGTGTGTGTACCCCGAGCACGGGCAGTGACAGTGTAAACACGGCTTCTTTCTCTGTGCCCGTGCCAACTCTGCCCCCTACCCTCTCCCTCTCATATATAATTTATAGATATAGAGGTATAGATATATCTACCACCCCTCCCCTTCTTAGCTCTTCTGTGAAACTTTTCAATAAAGGCTCAAATATTACAGCGTTTTCTCCCCCCCCCCCAAATAACGGGCGGTGTTAATGTTGTAACCTGTCACCTTATTTGGTTGACAAATATTTCACGCTTTCTCACATCTTTTCCCAGGTACAAGTGGAGATTCATGGAGCCGCAGGCCTGTCTGGCACCCCCTGCTGGCCATTAATGTTTACCAGCATTATTTAGTACAGTGAAATGCCGATGACATGAAGGAGCTTGGGTGCTGCTCTGAGAAGGATGTCCCCCACCAATAGGAGGCAGTGGTAGAAGCAGTGCCTATGATGAAAAAGGGGGAGGGTGACTGGGGGGCGCAGCCTGTGATGAGTTCCCAGGAAAGCTTTCAGAGTGTCCCCAAAAAGCCTTTAGCAAACCAGACCTAAACAAGCATTGAAAATGCAATAGGTCTCGCCTTTGATTAAGTTAAAGCCATTTGCTTTGATAATGGTATTGTATAGCAAAGCAAATGGCTTTAACTTAATCAAAGGCGAGATATATTGCATTTTTAATGCTTGTTATATGGATGACTGATTCACTCTGGGCACTTCTGGCCTCTATGTCAGCAGCTTGTCTTTCAGTAAGCTCCTCAGCTCTAGCAGCCCTCAACACTTGCTCCAGACTGAGAGTTTCTCTCAGCATTTATCATTTAAATAAATCATACAAGCATCCATCAATAACTCTAAGATGCATAGATTCTTCATCATTAAATTAATTGAACTTACAGTGTTTGATGAATATATTGAGTCTCTCCACAAATTCATCAATGGTTTCACCAACTTTTTGGTGTCCTTGACTGAAAATGTATCTTTCGTAATCAATGCTTGGTACTGGATTGAATTTGAGATTCAGCGTTTCTTTAATCTGACGGTAGGGGATTTCTTCGTCAGTTCGCAGCATTTTCTTTATGACTTTTAACACACCATCACCAGCAAGATTTTTTACATACTTTATAATTTTTTTTTATCAGTCTCTTCAAGTGCGTCAATGATATCATCAAATATCTCTCCCCAAGCAGTCCATCTATCGCCATTATGTTGCTTCTTGGCTATATAGTGGTTTTAGGAATGCAGCTGCATTGTAGACCAGGGTGGAACTCACTGACACAGCTGGTGGATCACTGTGACTTGGTTTAGGCAACTCAACTGTGAGTCCTTGCAACGTGCACGCCTCTGAATCATCTTTAATGATAGCTGGAAATGTGACTTTCCTCACTGCCATATGAAAACTTTCACTATTCAGAGAGTCACTCTTGTCTCTTTATTTTGTGAAGATCTGTGAAGTTGTTCTAAGCCCTGCTCTGCAGTTTTTTTAAGGCTACTTCAGGTATTGACCTCTTGGTAAGCACAACAACGGACACTTCTCCCTGAGCCACTTCACTGAATACTGTGTTGTGATGACTCTCTTTAATGGATTCAGTGGGCCATTTATTTCTTCCATTCTGAACGTCAATTTGCATTTTCTGACACCAAATTGATCTCTACCTTGCAGTGCTTCTGTTTCTAGCGTTATTTTACCACGTTATGATTATCATTAGCTGTGCTTCGTAACCCTGGTTGGATCCGCCTTGAGCGTTAATACTCAGCATATAATAAAACTTTATCTTGCATGGCAGCACAGTACCTTTTCGTATGGCCTGACCAGCAGGGTCTCAGCCATGGACATGTAGACTCTTTACAGCACTTCCATTGTCTTCACCTGTTTACAGTCAATCCTAAATTTGAGCCTGTGGTTTACGGTGCTCAGCACCACATTTAATTGGTTTCCAGTGTTCAGCACAGCAGTTAATTGTCAACACCTCACTTAGGACAGTCTGCCACATGATGGCGCTGCTCATTTAAATTAGAGATGAGCAGAACAACAGTTGTTCATCAATACAATATACAGTAGAAATCATTAATATCTGCCTCCCCTGCCATTCCTTTAGCTTTGGGGACCTGGAATAATTTGAACTGTCACACTTGCAGGTGAGAGAGATGGTTAGTAGTTGTTCTGCAGCGATGTCAGGGACGATGGGTGGTGCAGGCTGCAGTGGCCTCCTAGTAAGGACCCTGGCACTTAATAATTTGCAAATTAAGCATGGTGTATAGCAGTTGAAGTTGCGCTTTGACTCCACATGCATGAAGCGTTGATTCAGTACTTCGACAGCTACACACGTGGCATGCACAAGCAGTAAGCTTTGGACCACGGCAAATTCTCTGAGATAGCACATCGTTCTTTGAGTTACCTATCGCATTCTCATCACCAGTTGTAGCTTCTTCCCCAGCCTGGGTACCTACCAATGACTACACCACACACTGGGCTTAATATTACACATCTTTATTCCTCTGTGTGTAATGCCAAACTCAACATTCTAAAACTAGCTTTTTTTGCATTCTGCTCTGACACCTATGTCACAGCTCTACAAGTCCATTAGGAGACAAAAGGGTTCGATCACAAAACTCGCAAGACACTACACAGTACATGAAAGATGTCCTCAGAGTGCTTCTGACATTTTGGGTTTCAAGCAGGGTGTCCCAGAAAATTTACCACAGGGACAATTGGCTTGTGGTGGCCAAGCATTCATAGAGATGTCACTTATGATCCTTATATATTGGCTCTTGGCTTGTTAGATTTTTCACCCACTAATAGAGAATGTGAGTTATGTTTAGACCATTGTGAGAAAGGTTAGTTTTACCTAACTGATAATGTATTGTTCCAATAGAATTTTGAATCAGTATGAGAGGCACCTCAGATTCAGACATTTTCTGTATGTGCTTGACTCAGGAACAAATGGAGCAAAGCTACCATCTCGAGGATTGTTACTGAACACCTCTAAGTGAGAATCCCCCCTAAACACCAATAATACCGCAGTGCTGTGGAGCCTCGATTGGCATAGGGTAGCCAGCCTTTTAACTGGTGTGCAGGGCTGCTTGATTTGGGACTGGAGCCTGGTCGAAGGAAGCCTCCTCCATCGCCCTCAAAGCACTGAATGCTTAAGGGGCACCCGTTGCTAAATCATTCATAGCAACCTGATTCTGGGTCGCTGTTATCTATTGAAAGTCATCCTCTGTGCCAAGCTTTTGTGTCCATCACTAGGTGCCAGACCCCTGGTGGACCTCTGCTGCCTTTGTAAGGGATAGGAGGCAGCCTCCAATAGGAACCACATGCCATTGGGCCTCCACCGCCCACCTTGTGCCACTGGGTGTAGGAATGGGTCATGATCCCTTGCAGATTAGCAGGACAACCAGATGGCCAGAGTGGGCTCCAGAGGAATTGCCAGGAGGCAAGACAGTGGATAGGGAGAGGTGTGGTGCAGCGACCAGAACAGCTTACTCCGGAGCACCGGTTTATGGTTCGATCATCAGTGACAGCTCAGCTCAGCATCATGTCACTCTGAGCAATAGTTCACTTAATCTCCCTGACAGCCCCCAGTACCTTGAATCTTAGAGGGGTGATATGTTTGCACTTTACAAGTGCGTTTTTTTTTCTAGGAAGGAGCCACCGGAGCTCTGCTCCCAGTGTGCCTGGCCACTCTGGTTGTCCTCAGGCTTTCATGGACCTGGGCACTTTGGTCTCCGGGTCGGCCCATGCCATCTGGTTACTGGATGGCTGACCAGATGACCAGAGGTCTGGCTGTCCAATCAGATGATCAGAGTACCAGCCGGAATGACTTACTCTGACTTGTGCCTCCCCTGTATTCTGTAAGATCCCACTTAGTGTAGGCTTCATTATCAAGGAAAAACAGCTTTACGGGAAGGCCTAAGGGGAGAAGGGAGTTGGTTGGAGCATAACCCTCCTTGGCTCCCCATCTCTGGGCTCTAGGAAAGTGGAATGCATTTACCAAGGACAACCTTAGATGATGGACTGGGGTGACAGTCTCTACACAGGGCATGATGGTTTCATAACATGGTGGACTCTTGTGTCCCTCCAGGGTATGGAGCATACACTGGCACCAGGGAAGGCCCAGCCACCAGTCAGATCCACCTAGATTGCCTGCGGCATGGTGCTGTCAGGCCAGGTAAAAAAATAGAAATACTGTGAGCTGATTCGCTCTAGTAATCTTCAGTGAGAAGCAGGTGAAGCCATGTTTTTTGCCTGGGAGGCCCAGTCCCAGCAGGCCAGGGCTCCAGGCACCGGTCAGGGTGGCATCAGACAGCATCTGAGTATGGGGTTCCATCAGGCTGAACAGGTCCTGTATTCCCTCATGAGAGACGGGCGAAGCCATGGCTTTCTCCTGGGAGGCCAGGTCTGTGCAGGCTGGTGGTGCTATCCATTAGGCAGAGCCTCCTAGCCTCCGCAGGGCAGGGTAGTGCCCTACCTGCAATGCCGTGCCAGGTTTCAAGGGGTCCAATGGATAGCTTGGTGGCTTCGTGTTAACAAAAATGCCCCTCGTGACGTTTCATTCTCAAAGCCAATCCAGCAAATGTATGTGTATTGGTGTTACAACTCAATGAACCACATCACCAACCAAGCAGGCCTAATTTAAAACACTCACAGCCCTACCTAAAATGCACTGTCACTCTCAGTTGCAAGTACAGAGTAGAGTCGCTTGACAGGTGCAGCCTGTGGCTTGCTTTTGCACTGTCACTGCTTTCTGTGGAGTCCACGCAGTCTACACGCTGACTGTTCTCCTTATCCACAAATAGAAATACAGCCCATTTTACATTTATCGGCCGCCGATGAGACAAAGCTCCGTTTTCTCTCCTGTTAACAGCAGGCCCTTCTTTCTGCCATGCGCCTCTACTTGACCCCTTATTTCCCTTTCCACCGCACCATGACCCCGAGTTATCCTTTGACAAGGGCATGTGATCATGTCAAGAATGTGCCGACATTTGGCTCACGTCCCCCCTATCAGTCGCACTTCGCCTTTCCTTTCACTTCCCTCCTTGGAGAAGGCTGGGCCCAGGTTCTGTCGATCAGTGACACGTCCACCACTCCTTCAAACACTTCGCGTGGGAAACCTTTCGGGGACACATTTGCTGTGCGCCAGACCTGGAAAATACCTGTCACCAAGACCGTTATGCCTGTCAGAGGAATAGCTTCAGGACGGCACAATCCTACCCTTCTTGACCCCCTTTTGAAGGTGATGTTGAATGTGTGCAGCACAAGGAACCGATGAGAGCAAGCATTTTAAATTCCCCAGTGCACTCCACATTAACTTGGCCCAGGACTTAATTGGTGAAAATAAAAGCCAAGGAAAATTAAATGCTGATATCATGGACATAATTAGGTACCCTATGCATATTTTCAACAGGTGTGAAATAGCTTATAAAAGAAGAGTATTCTAATCTAAATATCTGAGAGGCTCGTAGCAAGTTGACCGGTTTTACTAGCTGGTAATTCAACTCCTGTGAAATGCGGAAACTACAAGTAAAACTGACATCACTATTCCCAGTAAGTAAGGCCGGAACGAGGAATAATCCGTCGCGTAGGAATTTATTCACCCAGTTTACCACAAGGTTTCTGTCTTTCTGACCTATTCCCTCTACAATAGGCTTTTTCGAGTGAATTCTATATAATAAAATATCTTGGGTGTGCACAAAGTTCACATCTTATCATCACAATTCAGATGCACAGGCCCATTTTGTGCCAATCAGAAAGTTGTATGTACTTGGAATAAGGGTCCAAGTTGCAAAAAACATAGGGGCATATTAACAAGGGCTTTATCTCCGCTTTTTTGGCTTTAAAAGCCATAGAAGCAGAGATAAAAATATCGCCCTATCAACAACAGGGTGCTAACATGCAAAATCGCATGTTAGCACCCTTTTTCACTACGCTTACATTTGCATCTCTAATGAGATGCAAAGTGGGCGTTCCAGAGCAAAATATTTGGAGAAATGTCACTAAGCGACATTTCTACTATTATCAAGCTTCATGCTAACCCTGTTAGAGACAAAAAAAGCAGCGCTAACCATGGTTAACGCTGCTTTTTTACTTCTGCTAATTTTCAGATTTAGCAATGTAATCCAATGGTAGGTGGATTACATGGCTAAATCCACCATGGGCTATCAACAAGGATATCCCTATCCTTGTAGTTTTATCGCTGCATTACCAGCGATAACCTTCCAAAATGCCGCTATTGCTGGATGTTTTATCGCCTAGGCGGTTAGCGTTGTTAATAACGCGATAACCAGGCGATATTATCCGGCAATAGCGGCCGTTAAAAAAATTAACGCTAAGCGCCCTTAGCGTTAATTTTCCCTGTTCCTTGTTAATATGCCCCATACTCTGTTATAGGCGCGTGCATGTCGGTTGACCCACTGAGCCATTTGTCCGTCTGTCTATACTAGTGGCATTTCGTGAACTTTCAAACTTGTGTGCCAAACGTTTATGTCGTCCAAATAAACTAACTGAAATAAATCCAACTTAAATAATTTACAGCACTACAAGGCATATTATCGAGGAAGAGCGGTAAACATCGCTAAACGCACTTAGCGCATTTCTGTTTATCGCCATCTATCGCTGAATTACATCGCCGTGTTAGCGGCATATTATCAACGCTTTGCGAACTGGCGATGTAATTCCAGCGATAGACTGTGAGAAACAGAAACGTCGCCTGAAATCCAGCGATGATTATGGAGATGCTTGCTGATAGGGGAGGGTGGTCTGAACATGGCGATCCACCTCCCATTATCAGCATAGCTAAGTAGAAGAAAAAGCAGATGTAAACTTCATGCGATAACCGCGGTTAGCGCGTTTTTTTACATCGCTGGGGCTGCATTGTTAACAAGGTCTGTCTGTCACGTAAATCATGCAGACATTGTGAGGAAGGCCCATTTTGCATGTCATTAGCGATAATAATCGCTGACATGCAAAATGGAGAGAAAACGGCTACAGAAATAAGGAAACACACATTAGCGTGTCCTTGAAAATAGTGAGATGTTTATTTCGCCGCTTTTCGTCCGAAATCGGCCGCTAAAGCGGTGAAAATAGGCTTGTAAATATGCCCCTTCTTTTCTAAAGTAATTAACTACTAAAGGCCACAGGTTTTTTTTAAAGCAGAAAGCACTCGCTTTTGTTAAATATTTTGGATATTTTGTCCTAAACCCTCAGCTTCTCATTTTCAGTAAGTAAACTACCATTGTGCCCAAAAATCAGCTTTTCTTTTTCAGTGAAAGAACGCAAGCCGCCCCTAATGCTGGTCAATTTCTGTAGTAAACCGCTGTACTAAACTAAAGTTATGTTATTCGCAGTAAATTCACTACGTTTATCCTCAAACATGTTCTGGTCATTTTTACTGAAGACATTCCTCTTCAAATATAAGTTGTATTTTTTAAATCCATTGTTATGTTAGTTAGAATTGGCTTCTTATTTTTTGGAAACATTTTTGTTAATAGCTACTTCTCATTTCCCGAAAATACAATACTTTTGTCCGTACTCCTACTTGCTCACACACACGGAAAACCAGATCTGGTGGTCAAGCCTTCTCCTACATTACTCCTAAAGCATGGAACGGCTTCCAGCTACACAGTAGAGCCTCCTCCTCACACCTGTTCAGCATCAGGATACACTCCTGGGTGATAGTGTGCTCAACACACATGCCGAACATATCATAACTAATACATACAGAAATGTGGTATGAGGTAAAGAGGTGGGGAAGATAAGTCAAGGTATTTAGAAGGCAGTGGTGTAGCAAGGAGGATGTTGGGGGGTGCGGTCTCCCCCGGGCAGTATGAGTTTTGGGGGCAGCGGCCTCCCCTCAGCTCTTACATGCCGTCTCAGGGCGGCAGTTGCCCCACTCCGCTCTTTATTGCGCTCTTCAATGCGTGGGGTGGCAACAGTCCGCAGAATCGGCCAGAACCCCCCCACCGCTCTTCAATGCAACCACCGGGGGCCAGCTACGACACTGATAGGTCCCAGGCCATTAATATTCTATAGCTGAACTAAACCTTCTATAGCAAGATATTTGTACATGTTTCCAATAAGTTGCAAGACCAAAGACTATCTGGAAGAGTTAAGGGACAGTCACTAAAAGATCGTTCATTCATTATAACCTGTTATAGGGATATCTTTAGGAATCTGAATTCAATAATTGAATGGTGTGAGAGGTGAGGGATGTACTGCAAGTTAGGGGTACTGAAATCTGGCAACGAAAGTTGTTTATAGGCCGTGTGGTGGGATGGCTAACTGGCATTCACAATCAAAGGAGCTGCTGAAAGTTGGGCTTTCCATCTGAATGTCATCAAATGGTGATGGGGCAAAATACTAACGGAATATATGCCTATCCTTCAGCACCTTCCTTCTAATTTGGACTAGCGCAATGGCGAGATGAAATGGCAAGAACATGCAATGAGTTAATTATCATGCCATGGATTTGGTAAATTGGGTGCAATAAGTATGGAGCAGGGTAGATATGGGGGTGAAAATAGTGTATGTTGAACTGGAAGTGACATGGAACGGGTAAATCAACCCAACAGAATCACAAGGGGGGGTAGAGAAGATTTGTTTATTCAGTGCAAACAACTGATAAATTTGTTAAACCAATGACAGCAACAATTTAGATTTTTTTTCTAGTGATATATATGGTTTACATCTTGACAAAATCATAATATTTTGATGCTGTATTTGGATATATATCAATAACTTTAATTCAAGATATCTCTTTTACACAGCGGGTGGGCAGGATTTTTTCCAAGATATAACTTGTTTGAGGAGAGTGTTGATTACTTAGGCAGCCCTTGAGAGAATGGAAGGTCTTGGTGAGCAAAATCTTCATGATCAGCAGATATGGCTGGACGTTTGCTCCTTCCATATGTGTCGCTGAAAGACTATGGGGGATATTCTGAAGAACGTGTGTTAATTATCGCAAAATTTGCTTAACGCAACTTTGCACATCGCAGTCTAACGCGGGAAAATAACGCCGTGTTAATATTGTATTCTCAACCTGGTGGCACCATGCGATAGTCTCACAATAACGCGCCAAATGACTGCGTTAAAACTAATGCGTCACCTAAAAAACGCGAAACACGAACACGAAAAAAGTTGCGATGTGGCCAATCGCATTACAAAAATCAGCGATAACCAGCGACAGGTCTGCAATTCCCACGCGTCATGCGGGAAAATGCACTATAAAAGAAAAACAAAAAAAAGGCAAAAGAAAATAACCTGCGTAGCACCATGGATGCACCCGGACCGAGTGCAGAGGACAACATGAACCCCACAAGCCCCACAGAGGACCAGCAAGGAACCCCGGGCTCAGGGAAGGCCAAGGAGAAGAGGTAGAGGAAGACGCAGTTCAGTCTGCAGGAAAACAGGATCATTGTTACGGAGGTGGTAGGACACTACCAACAACTGTTCGGCACCGCAAACGTGTAATTTGCAACACAAACAGAAATATGGCAGTCCATTGTGAACAACGTGAATGCAGTAGGAGTGTCGAGGAGGTCAATGGAGGAGGTCAAGAGGCACTGGCATGACGTGAAAAGCCAAACCAAGCAGAAAGTCGCTGCCAACAGGAAGGCAGCAACGTCAACTGGAGGTGGGAGTCCTGCGCCACAGGAGGAGCTGGTTGGTCTGTAGGAAATAGTGGCCACAGTCATCAGTGTGGAGACGGTGGCAGGAATTGGGGGGCCGGACACAGCTCGATATGACCTGACCCAACAGCACAGGGTGAGTAACGACCAGAGACTGGGGGGACGGGGAAGATGAGCACAATGGCACACATGCACAATCATATGTAGCACACTGCACACCCACCATGCGTGTGGAACATGTCCCTCATACTCTTGGCACACTGCTGCACACATAGAAACCCCAAGTAGGCCCCCCTCCACTATGTGCACAAAGGGGCCCCCCTCCCTATCACCAATCACACAACCTACCCATGCACATGTGCTGAATCCACCTAAGCAGCGGCTTTGTGAGCCACACTGACAATGCTAGTGACACTGCATGAGCAATAGCATTGCTGCAGTCAAAATACATGACATGGTGCACGCCACAACACTGAGGTGGCCCAGTGTGGATCACATCCTCCAATGAGCAGGTCACACTCTGACACATCCACGTGCACATGTAACCCCTGATGACAACAACAAACAATGCACACGAGTACAAAAAACGTCCAAGAGCACAAATGACCCAAGTCCCCAACATCTCTGAACCGTAAAAGCACACAAGTCAAAGGCACACCTCCTCAAAGGGATAAGGGGCCGCTAAATTAGAACTGCAGGGGCGACTCTCCCGCAATGCAGCACACACACTTAGCAATCACAGCACATCAACATTGACGACAATGTGGTACAAGGTGCAACACTTTCACTACAGAACAGAGGACACAACTGGTGCTGCTTGTGCATAGAAACTGGCCAATCACATTTGCCATAGGAGGAAACTGTGAGGTGACAATGTATGAGTACATCCTCACATCCGTCATGTAGTCCAAATGTCCATTGTCTCCCATCAAATAGCCAGCTCCTCCAAAACAGTCACAATGCACATTGTCATGCAGTCTGTATGTAAACATCTACAATGCGTCAACATACATGGGACACACTGTTAACCTGCATCTCCCCTTTACATTGCAGAGGGACAATCAACACCTGCTGCAGAGCAGATCAGACATCTCTTCAGTGATGATGAAGAGGACACCCTGGACATTTGCTCAGACACCCTCCAATGACTCATGGACAGCCTCCGTACCCCAGGAGCAGTGCAGGCCATCTGCGTCGAGGTGACCCCACCCCCTGCACAGACCACACAGCAGGAAGCACCCACCACCACAGCTGGCTCCCAGCACCTCACTGAAGAACACAAGTTGCTCCAATGCTGTGTGACTGCCAGAAGGAGCTGGCTGAACATGTGCATCTGGGGTTAGAAATCATGGCAAACAAACTCGATGCCATACGTGGGTGCATAAGTTCCATCAGGGACCACTTACAGTCCCTAACGGACACCCACAGTCCGTTTCATGCCCTACAACAATCCTTGGCTGACCTCACTGGAGCCATTACTCGGATACAAGAACTGTCTAGTCAGACAGGCTCCAGCGATGACAGCACAGAGTTGGCACAGATGCAGAGGACAATGGAGAACATGCAGCGGCTGAAGGCAGGAAGGATGGCTGCCACGGCTGAACACCAGCGAGATTTAGCTGGGATCTACCATGCCCTGAAGATCCTCCTCTTGCCATTGCTGCCCCAGAGCCTGTCCCAGATGACTGCTGCAGGAACTTCGACACACACATCTCCTCCTCCTGATGTGTCAGTGGCACACAGTGATACAGACATACCACCTCCGCCCCCTGACATGTCTGTGGCACACAGTGATGCAGACATACCACCTCCGCCCCTGATGTGTCTGTGGCACACAGTGATGCAGCCATAACACCACCACACACACCTGGAACACCTGACACTGAAGACATATCAGAGGACAAAGATGTGGATGGTAATGACTCTGTGTCAAAAAGAAGGTTGTAGCATTCTTCCCCGCCATATGGCCTGTTCCTGCTTGGTTCAGCCCTCTGCATCATGCCCTGGAACAACACCTTTCACTGTCCCCCCAAACACTCTGCGACATTCACCTGGACTCCGACATGGGCTGCCATATCTGCACTGGTTACCAATGACACAGCAATCAGGCTGTGGACTGTACTCTTCCGACTCACTTGTCATTCCCCCAAGGACTCTGGTTGGCACTCCACTGTGCAAACATGTAATGTGGGGTGTGCATGGCCATGTACTGCTCCAGCTCCAACACTCCACAGAATGTAATAAAACATTCCAAATCACACAGATGTGTCATGTCTATGTTCAGTCAAGAGTAAAAGTATGGATGACTGTAGGGACATCGATTGCACAAAAAGGTACACCGTGGAAAATGACATCAATGTGCATATTTGTGACCGTGACACGCATGGCCAATCATATGTCGGTGAAGGTGTGAACTAACTGTGGCCTTATTGCTCATTAACAACAATCTCGCAACACCTCCAACGTAGCCCCACTTCCATGTATTGAATAGGGCTGTGTATGAAAATGTCAAAGTCGGTAGCAGGACCAAAGTAGTGTCCCCCATTACATGTGAAAACAGTACATCTCTACGCATACCTACACACGCTCAACTGCGTGGACACAGCCTGTTTGGATGGATCACATTGATCCACATGGCAAGAAGTTGGATACCATACTCACATTGCTGAGGACAAGTAAGTGCACACGTCTACCAGCAACTTTCCCAAACACAATGTCTGGCTCACAGAGGTGGAGCTGCCAATGGGGACTCAGCCCTAAGTGAAATTCGTCAGTCAGTCCCTCCCTGTGTACGGACAATGCTCATTGAGGCACACGATTTGGCATTCTAATCAACACTCATCACAGTTGAACACTTGTGAAGTTGCGTACACTTTATTAGCATGTGCGCGTCAGTACTGGCAAGACAAGGGCCACAACATGCAGACCAATGAATCATATACTAACAGGCAGCATAGGAACATGTAGAGGTGCAAGACATGGGGATGCAAACATGGACAGAAATCATCACGGATGGCAACGGTCTCAGCCCAACTTGCCTTGCTGGACGAGTCATGTGATGTTTGGCGTACACTCATTGCACCGTGTCAGGGAACACCAATCACAGCCCCTGGGATCTGCATAGTCCTGTACCACAGGACTGTGCTGACTGTCTGCTCTGCTGACAGTGAGCAGGCGACAGAGTTCAAAAGGGTCACATGTGGAACTACATTGCCATGTGTGTACATTCCCTCCAGCAGGGTGTCAGATTGAGGAACGGTGCCATGCGCCGCTGTCCACTCACCTTGCACAGGTGTGTGTCAACCAGCAGTGTTGCACACACATGCATTCTGAGTCCAGGCAAATGCCGCCATGTCCACTGTAATGGTGGGATATGTGACCATTTCTCCAAGATGCAAAAGGGTGTTGGGACCTGTGCCATGGGTTACAATCAGTTGTGGGTGCAGGAACGTAGTTACTCGTCCATGAGAGCGAGCGCAGCTTCATAGGCAATCTGTTCCAAGAGAACATCGTTGTCGGCTTCAATGAACACGAGGGCGAGCCAATCCATTAGCTGGTCCGGACAGATGTGCTCCGTCCACGCAGTTTCACCAATTCGCAACACAGCCCAATAGGGGAGCGCCTCGATGTGGTCACTGCACACAAGGAATTGTGCAAACTCCCATGCCCAACTGCCAGCACATACGCCAAATATCAAGGCATCCCACAAATGGGTATCACGTTTACACTCCTAGTCGTGAGCCAACAGGGGACGCACACACTTGTCATAATCCAGTTCAACTACCGTTGTGTTGGATAGGCAGACATCCATGGGCCACTCGAATATGCATGATCGACAGTGGAACCAGGGCTGAACGCAGATGAAGTACGCAAGTTGGAAGCTCAAACGATAATTGATCTGCAGCAGTGCCCCCAACAGATGCAGCATTCGGTCACTGTACAGTTCCACGTGACACGGGTTGCGCATGTGCCTGGGATGTCCTTCTATTGCATCGTTGAGTCTCGGAGAACCGGCACTCTTCTGACCTGCGGCTGTTGTGTGGATGATATGCCACTGCTCGTAGCAATGAGTCGTATGGGTGTGCAAAGTTTGGACGTTAGGATTTTGCTGTGCTTAATTGTCAAGGGCATTCCATGCTGGAGTATCTCGGGCAAGGTCTTCTCTGTGTGCGGTTTGGATACATTGTTCTTTCACTGTGTGGAGTGTGGGAGTCATAATCTGCGATGGTGTATCTTTCAGGGGGTGCCCGCCTCATGCACTGGCAAGGTCGTAGGTGCAGGTGTCCTTCCGCCTTCTGTATTGGGACAAAGGAGCTTTCATCCCTAATGTTAGTCTGACTACTGCTTGCATTCTTGAAATGTGATGTGGCTTTTGCTTTGCAAATGAGGCTCGGCCTTAGGCTTATGGTGCACCAAGAGCGATATACACACAACAGTTGTCATGTATCAACCAAGACCCCGAGCGGCCTTGCGCTCCTTGTATAATCCCTTCCTGTGCGGCCGCCCTCCGTGTGCATGCAACAGGGCAACATTGTCGGTTGAGGTCCGTGTGGCTCCGACACTGCAACAGACACACACGCATCAGTTGGTTTCCTGTCCAGCCCAGAAATAAACCACGCACAGGGCCCAGCGATGATTTTCTCTCTTTCTTTCTCTCCCTCTCTTCGTTTCACTGTCTCTCTCTTCCTCTGTTTCTCTCTCTCTCCTCCTTTCTCTCTCTTTCTCTCTCTCTCTGTCCTTTGATGAGCGCATGACACACCTTCTTGTCTTGTATTTTGTCTTGCAGGCTGTGACTTGTAGAATGTCCATGGGAGACTGCCATGACTCTTCCAAATAGTAGTATTGAGTTACAGTTGAATGAATTATTCTTTTTGGGAAATTCAAAGGTGAATCAATGATTTACCTTTGTCTGTCCACACATGAATGTTAATTGTTATTATTGTGCGGCTTCAGGCGAATTGTTTGGTTCAAGAATTTGTAAAGTTGATGTGAACTATCTTCGTTCGGGGGGGCCCGGGGTAGGGCCCAGGGAGGAGGGTGGGGTTCCTGGGGGTGGTGGCAGTGGGTGTTGTGGCCCTCTTGGGTGTCTGAGCAGCCTGATCAGTGGCTCCATGGCATCTGTTGTTCTTCAAGTGTGGCTGCGTGCTGGACTCCCTTTCCTGGTGCAGGTTGTCGTCCGACTTTACACCAGGTAAGAGCAGGTGTTAAATTCCTGCTGCTAACGCACCTTATCTCATGTTTTGGGATCTTATCGCAGATCTGGCTGGTCATTGAGAATGTTGCGAAGTGGTGTTGTCGCAGCTTTTTGCACGGGAACACCTACTCTGCATCTCATTAGCGTTAGTTGCCGGTGTCATCCGTGGCGTTGTTTTCAGCGGCTACTATCACAGGAAATTTGGTGATATCAGCTGTTAGCACCAGCTTGTGAATGGTACGATGAGTTTATCACCACTTTGGCTGCAATAAAGTGCAGCTAACTCGGCGATAGGTCCTTGAGAATATGCCCCTATGGGCCTTATTCACAAAGGTAAACTTACACCGTGGGTGTAAGTTTACTATTTTTTTTGTGCCATTCCTAGTAGTTTTATGTGTAGTGTTTTTACGACTGCAGAGAGTGTCCTATCTTTTTATGTACAGAGTTTTCACCAGTCGTGAAGATACTACACATAAAACTACACTCGAAGTTTATGAATAGCAAAAAAAAAAGAAAACTTCACCAAAAGTGTAAGCTTACGTTTGTGAGTAAGACCCTTTATCCTGAATATCCCTTGCTTATTAGGGTCCTATTGTTGATGACCAAGTTCCACATAATGAGTTATTGATTAGTGTCCTTCATGTGGGAACTGCATTATTGGAAAAGGGGTGTTATGAAGCATTTAACACAGCATAAACAAATTTAATTACAAAACTAATCGAAATGATTGTTAACACAGATGCTTGCAACAAAATGTCTTTAGAAAGTGTGTTTCTCAAATCTTATCAACTGTTGTCACCCGAAGATAAGGGACCATGTCCAGTGGCGTCACTAGGTTTGGTGTCACCCGGTGCGGGTAACTCATGGTGTCACCCCCTCAAGACTTACCACATGGACCTCCTCCGCTCCAAGTCCGCCAGTGGACACAGTTGGCAAATAACGGGACCATACAGAATCCTTAGTAACGTTTGTAAATGTAGGTCCTATATTTACAAAATGTGCCTGTTAACAACAGTGTGATAATGACTCATTAATCAGGCTGTACAGTGGGCTACCTGCTAGTCAACAGTTTATTGGAATTTATAATATAATAGGTATGGTACTTTGTACTGGTGTGGTGTTCCCACTATCCAGCAACACGATATATCAGTGGTCGAAGTGGGGGGAAAAAAGTAGGGGAACTGTGGGCGGAGCCAGAGGTGTGGCCAGAATGCGCAAACATCCCAATTTTTTGTATTTGTTTGGTTTCACTGCCCAGTTTTATCAACCAATGGATACACATGATTATTTAAGGTTCTAAGGAGTTATTGACAGTAAAATGTATTCACAAACTGGGATATGCTTCTAATCACAGAATGTCCCCAAATACGATAAAATGTGGAAGCACAAGCCATTTGTCTCCGAGTCATGGAGATTCTGTCATCAGCACTTCTCCCTTTTCCAAAACAGCAGTTCAAACATGAATGGCTAAAAATCCTAGTTTGCAAATGTTTTCTAAATAATAATGGCTCTGCCATATTTGCCTCATAATGCAAGATCTGCAGCATGATCTGACCATTTAAACTAATAAATTGTTTGTAGCTCAAACGTATTAAAAGTTAATAAAAAATGTGACTTGTGTTGCTGCGGAGTAGATGACAGTTAATAGCTCACTGTTCTATGTTAGGATATTAACTTATAAACTGCAAGTAACAAAATGATCTCTCTGACAAAAGCAGTAGCCCACTGGCATATTTACATTATGTGCACTTTGTGATCTGCATGGTACATGTTCTTTGCAGCAGGTACATTAACCCTCTGAGCTACCTTTCCATGAGTCAAATCTTCCATTAGACAAAATTCCGATCTCTCTCTAGGAAGAACATTAATCACCAGTCATCATGACATTCTTATTGTTACCGAAAATTGCTGGAGGCCAGGAAGGAGGCAGTAAGTGCTTTTAAAACCATAATATACTTGCAAAAATGATGCCTCCACCTAAAGTCAGCAGCTGGTGCAGTCACACCGGTTGCACCGCCCTTAGAGCTGGCCCTTCTCAAGGGTCCTGTGATCTCAGTGACAGGGTCACTGTTGTTCTAGGGTGTGCTGCTTCATAGGCCTGCCCGCAAGACTGGAGGTGAACTTCAGTATGAATAGTGATGGACAAGCCTTGAAGGTTAACCTACACTTGTCATGCTAGGGTCCACCTGCTGGTACTACGACACCGGGGCTTCTAATGTCTTGCGATGCCTTCTAAGGTCTAGCATGAGATAGTGCTCTCTCAGGAGAGTGGTCTGGTGGACTGGTTATTAAGGCTGAACCTGGTTCCCCAGTTCCAAATTCAGCAGCTCTGGCCATAGTGCCACATCCTCTCCCCACTGAACACCATACTGCCCCACTGAGAAAAACTCAGACTGCCTTCAACTACAACCCAATTGTTGCCAGCTATAAACACCTGGATGTGGCTCAATTTAAATTACTCACTGGGCAAGAGCAATATGTGGCCTCCAAGAAAAAAGTGACAGCATCCTGGAAAAAGTAAACAATCATAGGGAATAAATTTAGCAAACCATGTGAAATGTAAGCAGAAACAACATGGTTACCTTAAAGCTTTTACACTCACTGTTCAGAAATCAGTGAGTGCTTTTGCCCGAAAAGTTAAGGACATGACAACAGGGCCCTGAATGGACCCATTCCAATGGCCATTGCTTATATCCTTTCAAAACGTAAGCAGAATGATAAAAAAAGACAACAACCCTAGATGCAGAGCAGCAGTACAAATTTTTTTTTTAATCCTCACATTGCAGAACCTCCAGGATTGGTGCACTAGTTCCATGCCCAGGGAAAACAAAGCCAAGACAACAAAAATAGCGCTTCACTCGCAAACTCTGTAAAAGTGGCGCTAATGTGTTTGGGTGTGAATAAAATCAATCTGGCCAGGTTGCTACCACTCGGTCTTACTTTATTTAGTTATTTCTTTTTCATATTTTTAAACTTTTATTCCCGATGCTGCACTATGGTATTAAATGTCAGAAAAATACAACATTGATTTTCCAGCAAAAGTGATTTCCTTCTTTGGATCCATTTCACAGGGAAGCAAATAAAAGAAAGGAGAGGAGAGGAAAAAGAGTGAGAACCCCGTCTTGCAGCCACTGTTTTCAGTAAAAGAAGAACTGCCGGGCTAGCAGGCGAGAGGCCTCTGCATGTACACAGAGCTGCTGTGCCTGAAAGTCATCTTCGCAGGGCTCCCGACAGCTCAAAAGATGGGCCAACAACTCGGTACTCGGTGATCAGTGATCAGAGGCAGGCAACCTCGCTCCGCACTGCCTCCGCCCTGCGCCCTGCACAAGAAGTCACTCACTCATAACTCGCACAGCACAGGCAGCATAACTGCTTGACCACCCTCGATCATTAATCAATTGGCGCCGGAGAGATTCACCTGCTGTGTTGGTGGCAGACAGGGGAGGCTACGTTGGCGGGCGGCCCAGAAACCGGTAGTCAAGACAGTGCCTCTGCTCCTCGTCACTCGTGATGCTGCTGCAGGCCAGTCACGCGCACTTTTAGGGCCCAATGCGCATGCGGGAATGACATCAGCCGCCTGCACCCGGGCCTAGAGAGGAGCACAAACACAGCGGAGGAGGAGACAGTGCGCACTGCGCACAGGGACCTCCTCCTCCTGAAAGGTTAGGTTGCTCTGCACACACCGGCCCTGTTGGTGTCACCCCATGTGAGGGAGTCACCCGGTGCGGTACGCACCCCCCGCACCCCTATTGTGACGCCGCTGACCATGTCTCAAATCTGAAAATATTCAAGAATTAAATAATGATGAGATTTGGATCTGTCTTTAAACGGGGCAGTCGGAGGGAAGGTTTTTTGTGGAGTTTTGTGCAGGCGTGCAATATTTTCAGCTTGGAAATAGTTCTTGTTTGGCTATGAAAATGCTACTTAGGCAGTAAGCAAAATGCTTGTCTACTAGTTTAAATCATTACAAAAAGACAAAACACGATCATCACAAATCAAACACAACCCTACAGGGTTAAAAACGAATTTAATCGTGTCAACATAAGTAGCATGCCCAATAGAGATATCTTGTCAACAATGGATTCCTAATACAGATATAAAAATAAAGCACAATTAAATAAAATATTAGTGTTTGAGTCCTTACTCCTCAGAAGCTATTTAGTAGGAGGCATTGAACAGCATAATCACAATAGTCCCCTGAGTTTGTTACTGTTTTTCTGGTATGTCTAAAAATTTTACCCAATGTCTACTAACCTGCAAATATTTGCCATGCGGGCAAAAGGTCACTACCTTGTTGTGTGAATAAATTCAAAGCCTTTTGAATACTAGTTAAAGAGCAAGTCTTAAAAATATAATACTGAATTAGAATCCTAAAGTAGTGTGGGTCTGTGCAAATTGTGTTGGTCATAAATTATACTCTTGAACACCTAGGCATAGGGATTTATTAGTGACCATGCTCACGTGCTGACTGAAATTGTCCAAACAGGTATAAATGAGTGCCTGTGAAAAGTTGCAGTGCCCTATGTGTTAACAATGGCAGCTGATTGATGGTTGTGCAGAAGAGCAGGGGTTCTCTTCAGGCAATTTTGTGAAGATTTGTTTAAACATGTCACCAATGTTGTAAAAAAGAAGATTTGAAATTACCTCAGAGAATCCGCACAGAATCCTATTTTCACGATGAGAATTGTTCTGCAAAATATGATTTTGTGGGTACACTTTCCTAATCATTTTACCAGAAACTCTTCCGAAGGTGCAGTTAAACAAAGCTCACAGCAGGTATATGAGGTTGACAAACTTTGCATGGGTGCAAATGCAAACTCTGGGAACATCACAAAATTTACTCAAAGGGGTTTTCATTCTGTAGACTGAGTCCCTCATTTATGGGATTTTGGCATAGGGCGGCGCAGCAAGTCACCATGCTGCTCTGCCCTAGGCCAAAGTGAAAGGGCAGGAACGCATCGTGTATATGCAATGCGGTGCATTTCTGTCCTTTCTTCTGTGCTGACTCCATCTTGGCAGCCTAGTGCCAATACAGGGCACCCTTGCATCATGGTGCAAGGGTGCCTCCATTGCAGGCAGGATTGTTTTTGTGCCGGAAGAAGCACCTTCCTGCACAGAAACATTCCTAAGAGGCATGTTCTTCCTTCTGTGTGGGCTGCAGAATGCAGTACACATTGAAAGAGGAAAAGACAAGGAGAAATAAAAATATTTCACTTCGTTACACTTCACCTTGGAGTTGTAAGGAATTGACACTTCTGCAGGGTTACATGATTTTTTGATCTGGGACAGCGTGAAAATCCATGGCTGTTGCGTGGAAACATCAACTGCAACGCCCATGGAACACCTCCCATACACAGAGTAAGGTAACACAGCGATTTGCGCTGTGTCGCCTTACTCAAGATTTATGAGACAACTCAGGGTGGCTTTGTGTGGCCTCATAAATCTGATTCAGAGCCATGCGTCATGCATGTATCACTTTACATGGTGCAAAAGTGACTCAAGGCTCTTCCGCAGAGTTTATTGCCTTTCTCATGGTGAAAAAAGTGTTAAAAATTGATCAAAAGACTATGAATTCAAAATGTCCTGTGTAGATAGCAGTGCAAAACATGCTCGGAATTGGAATGGAGACAGTGTTGTACCTTTGCTTTTATCCACTTTAAAGACCTTCTTCTGTTTTTACAGATAAATAAGTGTCGGTGAGTTCCCGGTGAGTTCCGGAGCATTGTGCTGCAACGCAATGCGCTTCAACGTCTCGTCAGGTCTAGTAAGCGCTATAAGTAATTCAATTACAATACAGTGAGTTTTCGGATTCTTTTGAAACATTGACGTTACCACACGATTGTCGTTTTGCTGTTGAATGTGATTATTTTTATTGAACATTTGATGGATTTTACGTCACGTAGTTTAACATGTTGTTTCTTGTATTAGCTGTTAATGCCCCCAATGCCCAAGGAATGCACCGCGGCCCTTACCTTGCATGTACTCAAAGGACCAGAAATTCTGCGCATGGCAATACCTCGCGTCACTGCGGCCAAAGAATTACTTTAAAAAAAAAAAACTTTTCACTATCTAGAATTCAAAATGTGATGTCCTACAAAATAGGTGCAACATTAGCCTTTTGATTTCACGGTCGGTATGGTATGTGTGTCTGACGACATTTTACAGATGTACACGAACTTGCCGCTTTTCTGGACTTCCTCTTCCGTGAGAATTAGTGCCCCGCAACCTGTTCAGGGCCACGGAGTCTGCCGGGCCTCTTCGCCGGGTTAGCCGCGCTTGACCGCCCTCTTGACATGGCTTCACCTCGCCCGTGATGGGAAATGTGAGATGCTTTCAGGTTCCCACTTGAGGGCGTTGACGTGTTAGTCCCGCAGTCCGCGCTGCGACGGGTCAGGCACATGGGTGCGTGCGTGAGGTGTGTGGACATTCCATTCGCCACCGATAAGTCCTCGGCCCTCGGCCTGTTGATCAAAGGTGCAAACTGAGGTCAAGATATCCGATAAGTAGAACGAGTGTTCGGAATGTCGACCACGCTGTCTTCTTTAAGACAGGGCGGTAACAAGCCTCTCTTTATTTAGCCATTCGCCTTGGATAATAGAGAGCTGGACTCACCCACACAATGCGGTTGCTACGCAGTAAGAGGTGAGGCGTCCAAGTCACCACTGTGCTGAGAAAAGCTGGTAAAAATTAAAAAAAAGCTTAGCAGCTGACTGGATTCCTATTTAGACCCACTAATGGCAAAGACTAGCGGCGCACAACCACATGATGCATCTGGGCCACTTTTAGCATTGCACCACCCCTTCTCTTACTGGGTGTTTATGAACACCCTTAGATGTGCATTTCAGATTGTACCAACAGAACTTAACTGCAAACTCACTGCTTACAGCAATGTGACGATAGTAATTGTGTTTGCCTTGTCTTCAATGAGCTATTCGTTTCAGGACGATATTGAGTTGTGTGCAATCACACCCACCATAGAATGACCTGCTGTGTGTGCACTAGAGCCAAGACTACAAGTAGCGTGGAGTGGAAATCGTGCTTGGAGTTCCCCTGCACACCATTAACGGCTCGTGCACCTCGATTTCCTGGGTGTGGGACCACCAGACCCCATTTTACTGGCCAGAAAAGCAAACCACTAGAATCGTTTTGGGAAAGGGTTTCACTGTGGCAGGACCGATTTCCCATCACCCACTTAACCCTCAACTAAGGCACAGGGAGCAAAGCTCTCTCCTACTAGGCAACATTCTCCTCTTCCCACCCCACTCCTCTCACACCCATTGGAACTGGGACTACTGTACAGGTCTGCACAGTTAGGGACATATTTACCAAAAAGTCACGCAGCGCAGCAAGCCACCTTGCTGCGCTGCATGACAGGGAAAGGGCAGGAATGTGCTGTATTTAACATAATACATGCAGGGCCGGACTGGGAACCACAACTGGCCCTGGCAAAGTGCTCGGCTGCCCCCCCCTTCCCCCGGGGGGTTGGGGGTGCCGCCGAGCTCTTTGCCAGGGCTAGTTTTCGGCCGATTTTGTTACAGGGCCGAAAAACGGCCCTGTAACAAAAATGGCCCCCAGGGGCCCAAAACCGGACCCCCACCTGTGCCGCCCACCGGGGTATTGCCCGGTGCCCGCTACGGCCAGTCCGGCCCTGAATACATGCTTTCATGTCTTTTCCCAGTGCTGAAGCACGATGTGCTGCCTAGAGCCATCGCAGGCATCCTTGCACAGTGGTGTATAGGTGCCCCTGTGTTGCAGGCAAAATTATTTTTCTGCAGGAAGGGACTCCTTCCTGCAAGAAAAGAATTCCCTGAGGCATTTCCTCTTTCTATGTGCGTTGCTGAATGAAGCACACATAGAAAGAGGAAAGACGAGGTGAAATGAGGATTTTTCTCTTCGTTACGCCTCCCCTGGGGATGCACAGCATTTTGACGCCATCCCAGGTCTGCCTGTAACGGTAAATCTGGGCATGTGTCAGAGTCCATGGGTGTTGCATAGGAAGTCCCACGCACCACCCATGGAACGCCTCCCTGCGGCAGAGTAACGCAACACAGCGATTTGCGCTGTGTTGCATTACTCTAGTTTTACAAAGCCACTTAGGGCAATGCCAGGGGCCCTTGCATTGCTAGATAAATCCAACTTAAGGGTTGTGTCAATTTTGTACCCCATTGTGTGGTGCAAAAGCAACGCAACCTTATGATAAATATGCCCCTATTATCTATCCATTCAAAGGGATGTAACTCATAATTTAATGGATTCTGTGTGAAGATTCCAGGAAATTGTGGTAATTCCAGCTGCTTGAAATCCCTGCACAGAATGCTTCCAATTTTGTAAACTTGCCTCGGAGAAGATTGGCGGGAGGAGTCTACAAAGCTGAGCAATTCATTGAAATGAGTGCAGCTTGGTTTATCCAACCATACGAGAACGCCAATGAAGCCATGCAAATGCATTTGTTTATTTTTGCTATTTAGAGAGTACTTTATGAACAGTAGGAGTCCTGGCACTGAAAAAACGTAAAATTAACTCACAAAAGAAAAAAAGAGTACAATTACTGCTTAAACAGACAGATTTTTAGATGTGTATTAAATATTTATAAAAATCATGAGCCGCAGCACTACCTGAGAATCAATAGATCTATCCCACTGGCAAGCCATCCCCATCTTAGGTATCTGAAGGAAAGATGCAGAGCTGGAGTGTGAAGGAATACCAGGAAACAGCTGGTGAATGAAATGAGGACCTGAGTTATAAGCACCTTAAAACATAAACAAAGTATATTTTAAAGAAAATACGCTTCTGAATTGGAAGCCAGTGTAGAGTTTGCAAGTGCCATCAGATGGATTCATGCCACAGAGTTTGAGTAAAAGCCGGGCTGCTGCGTTCTGTTAGAACTGTTGTTGCTGAATGCTAAAAGCCGAGAGTCCCAAGTACAGGGTGTTTCCAAAGTCTAGTCCAGAGCCTACGACTGCTTGCAATATGGGGCAGTGTCGGTTTCTCAGTGGGAAAGTAACACTCTTCCATGGAACCTTCAGATGCTAAATGCAAGATGAGGTGCCGTTAGCCACTTGTGTTTTGAGTGAAACCTCTTTGGCAAATATGACCCTGAGGGCTTGTCATCTTCTTAACTGTTCATGGCCAATTTCCTAAAGAATCAGGCTAGCATTCTGTGGACAAGCCAAGAGGCAAACCACTTAGCACCATTACCTCCTGTATTGTCTACATTGTTCAGTTTTAAACAGTTTCTGGACCTCCAATATGCAACTACACTGAGTCCAGAATAAATCTTGCTGCTATCATCGTCCTGTCTAAGAATTTTTCAATTACCATCTGCATGATATATGCAAATTTTATGTTTACTTCCTGAGCAAGCAAATCAACCGGGTGGGTATCTTGGTGCTTATAGAAAGACAAACTGAATTATCTGGGGCTTATTGGAGGAACCAGGTTATCTGTTTCTTTCGGAATTCTAGAACAGTGCTGACATCTTTGATGTGAGTGGAAAGGTCGTTGCAAAAGATAGGCACAGAAAAGGCATGCCGCTGGATCACAGCAGCTAGATGGAAGGGACAGAGGAGAGCAGAAGATAGGTGAAAAGAATGTTCCGGACGTGGGTGTGAAAGCTTATGCAGCAGTTCATTTAGGTGTTCCTAGATTGTGCAGTGCTTTGTGTTTGTGCATGATTATTTTGAAAAGATCACGTTTGTGAATGGGGAGCTAATGGAGGTCTTTGAGTGAGTGATGAGCGGATATGAAGGTGCAGGGTGGGAGGTTATAAGTGTAAGTCCGGCCTTGCCTTCTCAATACTCTGGTGCCTCTTGTTGAGTTGAGTAGAGATTACAACATATAGTGTGCTGTTGATCAGATCTTGGGTGATTGTATGATGGATGTTGAGAGGAAGCCATTTAAACATTTTCCTGAGGAGCTTGAGGTTGTGGATATAGGAAGAGGAAATTGAGCTGATCTGACTGGATATAGAGTAATGGTTGTTGATCTCGTTCCCCATGTTCGTAGCTCAGTTTGAGGGAGTCGGCCTTAGTTCTGAAGGCCATCAGGCCAAGTACCGCAGTGAGGAATCTTTTCTAAACAGCACCACCTCAACTTGAGCTTCAGGAGGTTCGACTTCATCCAGAGGACGATTTCATGCATGCAGTCGATAAACTTTACGTGGGTGCTGGAATTTTCATCAGAAAGTGAAAGGATGAGCAGTGTCATTGGCATATTAGATGCTGTTGAGACAATGGGTACGGACGATGTTAGTGAGCTGGGCCATGTACATATTGAAGAATGTGATGCTGAGAGATGAGCCTTGGGGACACAGCATATCAAATTGGAGGATTCGGAGGTGTAGGGGGCTAGGCAGATAGCCTGTGTGTGGCCTGTGAGGAAGGAATTGATTAATTGAAGAGCAAATCCCCAAATTCTTCTCTTGTGGAGGCATTGGGTAATGATCAGGGAGGAGATGGTGTCGAAAGATGTGTAGAGGTTGAGGACTCTAAGGGCTGCGATGTCGCCATGGTCCATGATCTGACGAATTTCGATGGTAGTGCAATGATTGCAGTCTCAGTTCTTTGGTTTGGTGTGAATCCTTTTTGGGATGGGTCCATGAGGTGGTTGGAGTTGAAGTGGTCGGTCAGACTCTTGTAGAGGTTTCCCATGACTTTTGGTGGGTAGGGTACCAGAGAGATCATTCTGTAATTTAACAGTATTTTTGAATGTGCAGTAGGTTTTTTCAGTGGCGACAGGATGGCGGCTTGTTTCCATATTTCCAGGAAGGTGACATTGCTGAGGGAGTCTTTCAGGGACGATATGCGGTTGGTGCAGATGGGGCGGAGTCCTTTGGTGAAGGCGAAGTGTGGGCAGGGGTCAGAGGGAGCTCCTGAGGGGCGGTTTCCATGTGGCTGATAGTTGGGCAGGAGGTCGGGAGGATTTAAGCTGTGTTCTCATCATAGTGTTGGAGGGATGTCAGATGGGAGATATCTGTTCTGGGAGTGAGTTTGTGCATATTGTTCTTGTTCCAAAATACCGAGTGAGCTGGGTGCAGAGCTTCTGTGAGGGGGTGATAGTTATGGAGCAAACAGCAAGGGAACTAAACTTCATCACTATGGAGAAGATTTCCTTTGGAGATCCTTACAGGACTACATAACAGTGGCGTAACATGGTGCCGTGTAGTTCCTATATTCCCTATACAGGATCTGTATGTTTAGATAACACAAACTGTGGGATTGGTGACAGACTTGTTCCGAGCACCCCCAGCGGATACGTTAGCCTGTTTGTATTAGCTAGCTTACAGTGCCAGTAGAATCTCCTCTTATCGGGGTGACCTATGAGTATATATACATCATGTTGTGCTTAGAAAGACAGAGGAGATCGTGGCTTCCCGGCTGACACACTGACCGCTGAGGTTCCTGCATGCAGATGCTCCAGCTACATGTTGTGTAGTTCCTATATACCCTATACAGGATCTGCGCTATCACCAGAAATTCCATCAGGTGCTGGCGAGCTATTGTTACTTCTGCCGCACTGTCTAGCATCGTCAGAGCCCATTCCCGTTCAGTCGTCGAGTCCTCAGAATTCTAGGCATGTCTGATCTTTAGACCTGCAACCTTCTTCTTTTTGAACTGTGGCTTTTGCTTTGGCTTTTCTTCTTTTTTGAAAGTGTAATCTTGAGAGTGTTGCTTGTCTCTGGACTTTGTACGCTCTTCTTGTCTCTCTGACCGTCCTTCCCTCTCTGAGTTTTTAGATGACCCCTGAAAGGAACGAGAGGAACGTGTATCAGTATTTTGATACCTGTCAGGTTTCCTAATATTATCCTATTCCTGAGGTTATACCTCTTTTCGGAGGGCTCCTGTGGAGGAGATCTACCTCGGGATTGAGATCTGCTTCCTTTAAATGTTTGCTGTTTTTTATTATCCCACTTCTTTTTAGAAGAAGCAGATTTCTGCTTGGAAGTGTCCTTTTCTGGACTGCCCATTAGTTGTGGTTTCAATGCTTTCCCACCCAAACGGTCTCTGCCTAATACTGCATACGCAGTTTCAATTATTTTCGGTAGTTCGTGTTCCTGTTCTAAAGAACTAAACTCCCTTAGGCATTGGCAGATAGCCACCAATGCTGCCTCCCCATTAATATTGGCTAAAATTATGTCTGATACCTGAGCATAGTTACCGAGTAAATTCAACCCTAAGTTCAGAGCAGGCTCTTTTCCGTACTCATTTTGTATTTGTCTTAATCATCCGGTATCACTGCTAAGGACGGAATACCTTGAGTCCTGGTATAAATGGCAGCAAAGACTGTACCCCAAATGGTACGATCCTCTACTTGTGGTGTTATCCCCATGGGCAAGCAGGTTGTTAGCAATCTGTTTTTTTCATATGGGGTAGAATTCGGGAATACTGCCTCGACCTGTGTTATTTTCTGAGCTACCCAGAATGGCATTTGTTCATGTTTAGAGGGCACTTGACCCATCATTGCGTGTAATGTTTGTGGTGTGATTTTAGTTGCTGTACACTGAGTTCGAGTTCCATTTATTGCAACTATTGCTGGTTGGACTGTAAATGTCCTCATGATGAATTGCCTCAAGTTTCAAAAGATTGTAATTAAATCTTTGTATGAGTAAGTCTCCTGGTGGCAT
Organism: Triturus cristatus; assembly: GCF_964204655.1. Lineage (NCBI taxonomy): Eukaryota > Metazoa > Chordata > Amphibia > Caudata > Salamandridae > Triturus > Triturus cristatus. The sequence continues at coordinate 969,763,719 of NC_140589.1, forward strand.
TGTGTCAATGTCAGGATGTGGTGTGTAGGCCACTAATATCGGCCATATTGCCCCTTCTCCTCCGAGCGGGCTGCATCTTACTCTTCTTCTTATGTGGGATAGGGCGCCTTTCAACCAGTATAAGTGTTCCTGGTACGTGAGCGGAGCCGCAATGTCCTCAACTGACAATATTCCGCTGGTGCATCTCCTTCTGTATAGTAGTGAAATGTCTGTGTTCTTGCATTTGTTGCTGGGAATGTAAACCACTAATAAAATACCTCTGTTTTGTTTGATTCGTGTGCCTCAATCATGGAAGCCACTATGCCACCCCTAGCTGATAATCCATTCTCTAGCAATTTCAGGGTTCTCCGGCTGAGGCGTTCAGATTTACTATTGTGTCGTCTCTGGTCTCAGTCATTTTGTAAAGAAGAAGTTTGTCCAAGGGAACTAAAATAAGGTTTATTGTGCACAATTGTAGGAACAATGTGTCCTTCAAGCTTGATTAACCAACAGCCAATAGATAGGATTTTAGAGTCTACTCAGCTGTGGCAGAGTTTGTGCCCACCCACTCAAGACGTCTCTGGCATTTTGTGAGTAGGGGTCTCTGAGAATAGCACGGCTGAACTACTCAGATTTTACTGTTAAATAAATACCCAACCATCGTTAGCGGTGCCATGTCGTGCAGTTCCTATATACTCTATACAGGATCTGCGTGTTTGGATAAGATAAACTGTGGGATTGGTGGCAGACTGGTTCCGAGCACCCCCACTGGATAGGTTAGCCTGTTTGTATTAGCTAGCTCACAGTGCCACTAGAATCTCCTCTTATCGGGGAGAGAATAGTTTCTGGCAACCTCAGAACATGAAAATCCTCATCTCTCAGGATCGTGGAAACAATAGACTACTTTTTGCTCAGTCCCTTGTGCTCACTTAGTTTGTCTCAGAGAAACACAGAATAAACAGTCTGGGCGTTTCAATAAAATTTATTGAACAGTTGATATTTTAGTGTAAAATAGATGTGTTGTAATAACTATTAGACAGTAGCAGAGATATATGATTAGCAGTACTACGAAAGTAAAAGGATGGTGCAATTCTACCATTTTGCAGTAATCATGAATATACACGCGTACATAGAATACATGATGAAAGTGTGCACTTCTACTAAGCCTCCCTAACTAGATGTACCTAAATGTACCTAGCATCTATGTAGGTGTTATGCCAATAATCCCTCTAGGATGTAGTCAACCCCATTACCTGAGAATGAGAGAATATGGGACCCTGTCCTGGTCTCGGGTTGGCACCCCGCGATGGATGTTAGACCACTGCGAGCTGGAGCGTCTGCATGCAGGAACCTCAGCGTCTCTGGTCAGTGTGTCAGCCAGGAAGTCACGGACGCCTCTGTCTTTCTAAGCAAGACATGATGTATATATACCCATAGGTCTTCCCAGGGGTCCTAACTTGCTGTGTTACTGTGTCGGCCTAAAGGATGACGTCGGGTCTGAACTTTATACAGAGATATTATAAAGGAGATATTCGTCCTGTTGTCAGTCCTGCTGTGCTTCCAAGAAGCCTCATGAATAATGTATGAGTTTTGAACTAGGGAAAACCAGCGTTCTGAATGCAGTGTTGTATCTAGGTTAAAGGTCAGTGCCTAAGAACTGTAATGTATGTAATGTAGGGAAGAATATAGGTAAAAGGTTGTAATGTTACCTGCGCCGATATAAGGTACATATGGAATATAACAATAGGCCCCCACACTCCAAGCTCCAGGGGCCCCCTCTTCACAGTACCCTGACCTGAGAGCTCCTGATTAGGATTGGAGGGAGGCCCCTTCATGTACCTTGCAGGGGTCTCCCCTCAAGTTTCGTTATGCCACTGCTCCACAAAGCACAGGTCTGGGGTTAGTTGAAGATTTAGAAGGTGACATCAAAAAAAGATTGGCAGTGTTCATTTAGAAATGGATAAATCCATTTATAGACCCACACTCAAACCCCTCCGAGCTTATCGAGTACTGATACTTTGGTTGACTGTGTTGAAGGCTACAGAGAAGTCAGAACGGAAAAGGGTGGCAATTCAAGCTTGATCTAAAAGAATCCTTAGTTCATTCTGGAAAGCAACCAGCATGTACGGCATGGAAGCCTGCTTGTGCGGGATGATGTGGGAGTTAGCTGCAAAAATGTTTAATGCAAAAAGGCACAAGTGGAGAAAGAGCAGTAGTTCCTTAGCATGAAGTATCGAGGGAAGTCTTCAAGAGATGGTGAACACAGGCGATTTACCAAACAGCAGGAAGCGATCCAGGCAAAAGTGAGGAACTTACTAACTTGTATACCAATGGGGAAATGTCAGGTGGGAAATATTAGCTAGGGATGGATAATCCAGTGAGGGGAACTTAATCTTTGCCATCTTATTTGAGGAGACATGCCTGAATTCAGTAAGAGTCAGAGGAGGAACTGGAATCAAGTCTCAAGACGATGATACGCTGGGTAGCTGAATTGATAAACTTTGATAAATAGTCAGAATTTTATCTTGTAAGAACTCTGACAAAGAGGTACTGAGAGCCAAAGACACAGAAGTAGACTACAGTGCACTTGCAGGAAAGTGGGCTCCTTGATTCTCCAGGCATAAGTGGACAAGCAGTTAAGGCCTACATCGAGGGAGGCAGTGTAGCAGGAGTTGAGGTACAGTACTACGCAAATGTAGAAGCCGTAAGAGCATAACACTCTAATAATACCTACCAATATAAAATACATTCAGAGCATGATTAGGAATCAAATTTGAATAAGCATTGACAAAGCCAACTGGTGTGGCCTTTTTCAAAACTAATAGCACAGAACACTTTAAAAAAGACCTCTCTCACACGCATGCCCACATCACCCACCTTACACATAAGCATAGCTCTCTCAGACCTCACACATCATTCTCTTACACCCACAAACACAAAGCACAAGTGTGTGAGTACACAATAATACAACACATTCAATTGTTGCATCAAAATTAGACCCTTCCTCACAAGCAAGGCTGACACGAGCCATATAATCAACAAGCAGTGCAGAACATGTACATTGGAGAAATAAGAAATCATAGAAGGCAGAGCGAGGCTAGACTGGGCAGAGTTGGTGGTTGCAAAAATGGCACACACATTTGACATGTTAGATTAAAGAACGAAGAATAATAGATATAAAAAACGATTGATAAATCTATGCATCATGAAACATAACCTAGGTTAAAAACACAAGCATTTAACATCTGCAGTAGGCTTTGCCTCGCCAAACCTTGTTCCCAACACTCAGGTATTAGTAAAGACTAATCTGTGCTAGGGATGGCCAAGGACGTGCACTAGGCTACATATAACAAATGCTAGCTTGAACTAGTCACTCTGCTCTCAGAGTCTGCTTAAACACTGTGGACCTCATTTATGAAAAGTGACGCATCACTGCGTGAAAACAGTGATGCGCCACTTTTCACTGCGCCCTCCCTGCGACTCCAGTGATGCGTCATATTTACAGGATGACGCATCATGTCGCAAGGAGTCACAGATACGTCAGGATTTCTGACGTATCTGTAGGCGCAAAAGTGACGCATCGCTGGAGTGTGTCACAAAAGTGACGCAACTCCAGCAATGTGTCCTTTCACATGGGGCAAGCCCCATGTGAAAGGGCCTGCGTCAGTCTTACGCCTGCTGTGAGGCAGGCGCAAGAAATTGACGCATTTGCACACTAGAAGTGGCGCAGTGAAATCTCGTAGATTTCACTGCGTCACTTCTACGACCCTTTGTTGCGTCAAAACGCCCCCCTTGCATACATTATACCTGGCGCAGGTATAATGTGGCGCAGGGGTTTACAAAGTGACGCATCTACCTAGATGCGTCACTTTGTAAATATGGCGCAACATGGCGCATGTTTTCTGCCACTGGTGCGTCACAAAAAGTGACGCACCGGCGGCGCAAAAGTGACGCAGGGGCTCATAAATGAGCCCCTATGTATTAAACATTATTTAAATGTTTGCCTTGGCACATTCATACCATTAATCCTCACAACAGGGCAATAATTGTCCCCATTGTGTCAGAACCATCACTCTGTGATGGTAGTCCAAAAACGTCCAAGAATTACCATCATAATGTGAGGGCCAGCATTTTATAAGGTGTGGGCATTAACCACACAGTCCTCATGCATGCACAGACAGTCAGTCACTCATACACACACACATGTATGATGCCTTCCTGCAATGTGTCCCACAGTGAAGGACATTTACCATCTCCACTGCACTGCGGCAATACAAGTGTGGCAGTTGCAGATGGGGACAAGAATCAAGGGTACGTGTGAGGTGCAACCGTAAAGCAAAAAAGAGAGAAGGATGGGGCATATCAACAACAACCAGTGATAATTATCTCTAAGCGCACTTAGCGCTAGGATAATTATCGCCGGCTAGCGTGAATTTTTATCGCTGAGATAGCGTGCTATTAGCAACGCTTATCGCAATAGCGATAAAAATCCTCACGCTAACAGGCTAACGTGAGATTATCGCTGGAAACCCAGCGAAAATCTCACGTTACCTTGTTGATAGGGACAGGCAAACTTAGCCATGATATCCTCCTTCCATAGGATATCATGGCTAAGTCAGAAAAATACCAGACGTAAAAAAGCAGAGTTAACCGCGGTTAGCGCTGCTTTTTTTGTCTCTAACAGGGTTAGCGACATTCTTGATAATAGGAGAAATGTCGCTTAGCGACATTTCTCCTATTATTTTACTCTGGAATGCCCCCTTTGCATCTCATTAGAGATGCAAGGGGAAGCGTAGAGTAAAAGGGTGCTAACATGCAAATTTGCATGTTAGCACCCTGTTGTTGATAGGGCGCTAGTTTTATCTCTCCTTTTTTGGCTTTTAAAGCCAAAAAAGCAGAGATAAAGCCCTTGTTGATATGCCCCTAAGTGCTCAGGGGGAGGTGGGCACTCCATAAAATGAAGAGCTTCCACAAACTCAGCAAGAAAAAGGGATGGGTCACACAGCAGATCACAGCATTGCATTTAAATGATAGCTTACTCGTTTAAGTTAACAAAAAAGAAGAGAGACACTCTTCCCCAAAACAGTTTGTGGAAAGAGTAGCTCAATAATGTTAAAAAAGCAAACTGGCTCAAGAAGAGGATGACTCAAACAGCTGAGAATTCCGCAGTAAAGAACAGGCAAAAGTGACTTGTCCTACTGCGTAAAGACCTAGAACATCACACATGCAGGCGCATGCACACATAGACATGCACAGACAAAGCATCAACAGTTTTTGAACAATCCTTACCCTCTGTTTGGTGCTTCCCAAATTTTTGCCTCTTCTCCTGGCTGATGCTCCTCTCTCACGCAGCTGGCTCCTGCTCCCAATCTGTGATGCTGGACTTGAGGGGGGGCGAGGCGGCGTATGAGAAGATATTGAGAAGGGGAAGATGACCGTGTTTTGGGGGGACTCAGTAACAATGGCTTAAAGGGAAGAGGAGGAGGAAACAAGCAAGCAGGAAAGAGTCCTTCAGACAATGATGAACACTTTTATTTTACTTTAATTGAACATTTAAAAAAAAAAATATTTATTGTGGGGTGGTGAGAGGGGCAGAGCGGAGCGGAGCTCCACAGAGATTTTGGCCAACTCCGTAGAGCTCCGCGTAGAGCAACTGCGCCTGGCACGCCCGGTATTAATAATTATGTGATTACAAAGTGATCAGGGAATTTTAAGTCTGTCATCATGGTTTACTGCAACAAAGGACTTTGTCCATCATCACTGTCGATGAATTTTTGTTTTTAAAGAAACCTACGATTGGCTACTTGGTAATGGCATATGATTAAGACTCTTTCGAGTCAAAATGCGTAATGCTACCTGTTTGTTGAAAATAAAAATTTGGAATCACGGACGGTGGCTGGGCTTGATTTTGCGCTCAAGGAGGGTGAATTTCTTTTGGAATATAAGGGGATTTACGCAACCCAACAAGCCCTGGTCCGAGAGGCTGGGCTTCCCAATGCGTTGCCTTTTGTCTGGATACATACAAATATCTATCTATCTATCTATCTATCTATCTATCTATCTATCTATCTATCTATCTATCTATCTATCTATCTATCTATCTATCTATCTATCTATCTATCTATCTATCTATCTATCTATCTATCTATCTATCTATCTATCTATCTATCTATCTATCTATCTATCACCAAGTTTTGAAATAAATCATTCTCGGTGCCAGAATTATTCACGGAGTTGGTGCCTGTTTGTTGAAGAGACGCTCAGGTTGTTAATATATATATATATATGCTTATGTATCGGTGCTGAAAACACCAAAAACCGCCTTTTCCCCGTCTCTATCGATGGCGGTCCGTGGCGAGGAAGCGAACCTCAACAAATGCACCACAACTGAATTTTTTCGGGATACGAAAGTAACAGCAACCACGGACTCTTCAGGCTTTTCAAATGCACAAGTTTATTCTGCAAAAACGGCCCACTCTACGCATTTCGGGACTTGCTCCCTTGTTCGTGAACAAGGGAGCAAGTCCCGAAACGCGTAGAGTGGGCCGTTTTTGCAGAATAAACTTGTGCATTTGAAAGCCTGAAGAGTCCGTGGCTGCTGTTACTTTCGTATTCCGAAAAAATTCAACTGTGGTGCATATATAGATATATGTATATATATATATATATGTAAACCAAGATCCTCCTTTCGTATTCTCAATCTATTGCAGGGTGGCGCGAGACCGGCGGAGCAAAACCGGCACTTCAATATTTCTCAAAAACGGAATCCCACTCGCGCTCTCGGATGGCAATTGGCAATAAGACAACGAACTTCAATCCAAACAAAAGGGAGTTTATTCACTTCATAAACTCGCCGTGACGCGTTTCGCCACTGTCGTGGCTTGTTCACACAGCGATATACCATAAAAAACACCATTACATACTTTTGCCTTTCATAAACAAAGAAAGAGGACTGTAACCTCGCAACATCACTGGGAAACTCCTGAACAAAGCGGTCGCCATTTTAGCAAGTGCAAAATATAATGTTATAAACAAAATATAAACGTTTATCTGGCACCATTATTTACGTAGCAAGGGGCATTTGATATAGAAACAGTTGTCATAAAATCTATGGTTATTCTATAGTACAAAATTAATTAGTACAAAGAAAATTATGTCACAAAGTTGATAGTTTGTTCGTATATACGAACAGGCTTCACTTAAGTGAGATTGCCTGGAATTCTTAATCGACATAGGAACGTTCCTGTCTTGTTATTCTATATATCTTTTGACCTTGATGACAAAACCCCTTGTTCTCCCTGATATTACAGAGTTCCTGCTCACATGGTTTCTCAGTCACATTGCAATTCAACCCTTGTTAGTGGGTATTTCAAAATGTGTAAGGCTATCTATGCATGGTGTCTTCTTCCCTTGTATCACCCATATATTAAAATCATGAGCCAATTGGTCTTATCTCACGCAAAGGGAACCGTCGGATGATCTGAGGAGAATGAGCAGAGATCTCAAACTGGATCAGCCATACCACCCTTTCTTCCTTCCTGTTAAGAAGATACAGATGTGATTAAGTCATAGGGAAATTCTCACATTAAAACAATATACACACTCATTCATTTTGAAGATGTATTGCCATTTCTTCATCCAGATTATGGCCATTCGGAAAAAGGGTACACATCCCTATTATGTGTACCCTTCATCGTCCGACGGTTCCCTTTGCGTGAGATAAGACCAATTGGCTCATGATTTTAATATATGGGTGATACAAGGGAAGAAGACACCATGCATAGATAGCCTTACACATTTTGAAATACCCACTAACAAGGGTTGAATTGCAATGTGACTGAGAAACCATGTGAGCAGGAACTCTGTAATATCAGGGAGAACAAGGGGTTTTGTCATCAAGGTCAAAAGATATATAGAATAACAAGACAGGAACGTTCCTATGTCGATTAAGAATTCCAGGCAATCTCACTTAAGTGAAGCCTGTTCGTATATACGAACGAACTATCAACTTTGTGACATAATTTTCTTTGTACTAATTAATTTTGTACTATAGAATAACCATAGATTTTATGACAACTGTTTCTATATCAAATGCCCCTTGCTACGTAAATAATGGTGCCAGATAAACGTTTATATTTTGTTTATAACATTATATTTTGCACTTGCTAAAATGGCGACCGCTTTGTTCAGGAGTTTCCCAGTGAGTTTGCGAGGTTACAGTCCTCTTTCTTTGTTTATGAAAGGCAAAAGTATGTAATGGTGTTTTTTATGGTATATCGCTGTGTGAACAAGCCACGACAGTGGCGAAACGCGTCACGGCGAGTTTATGAAGCGAATAAACTCCCTTTTGTTTGGATTGAAGTTCGTTGTCTTATTGCCAATTGCCATCCGAGAGCGCGAGTGGGATTCCGTTTTTGAGAAATATATATATATATATATATATATGAGCAGATCTAGAGTGTCGCTGGTGTTGAGAGTGCTCCATACAGGAACTGCTTTCCACCTAAACTTGAGAACTACCCAGAGTTCTCTGCTTCTTTTTTTCATAATTTATTCGTCACTCTATGCTTGAAAGGGTATTTCATTGACTTATACTGGGTGCTCCCTTGTGTCTGGACAAAGCTATACCTCTCTGAAGAGCTCTAATTAGAGCAAAACACTCTGTCAGGGGTTGCTTTTACTCATTTCAGGTTGGCTTGATTGGTATTTTATCAATTCAAAGCTGTAATACTGTGCCTGGAGTGGTAATTGGCTTTTGTCATTTTACAGCTCGGCAAAGACAGCACTGTGCTAGTCCTATGCTTAAAGACTTTGCTGTACAAATGGCAAAAGACTTTGTCCTTTTCTATCTCGGCATGGATGGCACTGTGCTAATCCTATGCTTAAAGATTTTGATAGAAAAACAGACATTTGAGGTGAGCAGATCTAGAGTGTCGCTGGTGTTGAGAGTGCTCCATACAGGAACTGCTTTCCACCTAAACTTGAGAACTACCCAGAGCTCTCTGCTTCGCAGGATTTATTAGGAAAAAAAAAGTTTTGTTGACTGACGCGTTTCAACCCAACGGTCTTTGTCAAAGTCACTCCGTAACACGGAAGTGGCTGTGTTTAAATGCACTCTGAGGGTCAAAATAAACATAGAAAACATATGCAAGCATTGGAGTGTCCATACATCTGAAAACAGACCCCGGTCATGTGAAAAGCATTTGAAATTTTTTTCAACACTTAATACAACGACTCTCAAAATTAAGTATAAAACAATAGTGCATACTATATATCATTTGTGGGGGTGTCAAAATAGTAAATCAAGTGGTTACCAGCCTGACCTCGCGCTGCCACCACGAGTCAGCAAAATGAAAGGCGAGTGCTATTTCTTGCTGTCAGCCCACCATCGCGCTGCCACCGCGTGTGAGCAAAGTTAAAAGATAGTGCTTCTTGAAAGCTGCCATTATTATTTAAAACGCATGTTTATACATTCATGACTGAACCGAAGGCAATGATTGCTATCTTACTCGATACAAGGCAAGTGCCTGTGTATCCAAGATGCACCTCTCACACCCTGCTAGCTGTGGCAGCCTGCCCTGTGGTGCTATGCTTGTAGCATGTATTCCTTCCCTGAGGCACTGTGCTCCTACCGGCCAGTGGTGCACTCGTCTAGTGACCCCTTTTGATATGAAAAAAGGAAAACCCCACACCTATAAAAAGAGAATGGCCTTTCAAAAAACCCACTAACATAAAACCCACCCTAGTTGCTATAAATGAGAGGTGTGTGAATTTCAGACACTCGTTGTCAAAGCAGCCACTTTGAGGGAGTGAGCTCCATATTTACAAGTAATGGAGGAGATACAGGTGGAGCATTAAGTTAGAAAAAGAGAAAGAAGAGGGGTAAAATCCCTGTAAGATATATCTATATACAGTGTCCAAAATTCATGGAAGAACACCAAAGGTATATGATATCTTCTCTACCCTAGATGCACATGTGCATCTAGGGTATTGGAGAATAAATGGGTGTATGTGTGTATCAGTCTGTCAGTTGGTGTGTAAATGGCTGCATGGGTTGGTGAGTGGCTACGTGATGGTCTATCTCTATGGGTTATTGATTGGTCGTCTGAGTACCTGTATTGGTGCATGAGTGGCTGTGTGGGAGGGTAGGGGTGTGTGTGACTCCCTGCATGGATGTGTGAGTGGGCGAATCAATGGGTGTATGGGTTCATGACTGCATCTGCAAGAGGCTGTATGGGTGAGTAAGTGTGTGTATGGCTGTGTCCATGAGTGAATGAATGTCTCAGTAGTATATGGGTGAGTGACTGCATATGTGAAAGGCAGTATATGTGAGTTCTGGAGTATCTAAGTGACTGTATGTGTTAGTGAGTGATTGCGAGAGTGGCTGTATGGATGAATGTGTGATTGTGTCAGTGATTGTATAAGAGAGTAAGTATGTGTTAGTGTCTGTATGAATAAGTGAGGTGGTGTGTGTATAACTGTATAGGTGAGTAAGTGGCAGTGGGATTGACTCTTTGGGTGAGAGACTAGGTGTGTGAGTCACTCTATTGGTGAGTGGTGGTGTGTGAGTGTCTGTATGGGTGTATGAATGGATATATCAGTGGTGTATTGGTGAGTGACTAGGTATATGAGTGGCTGTATGGGTGAGTGAGTTGATGTGTGTGTAGACCTATGAATCAGTGAGTGGGTATGTACTAACTTGGATTGGTGTGTCTATGGTTTTGTGAATGGTGTTCTGACATTTGGAGTGGGAATATGAAAGGTTATATTGGGGTGTGAGTAGATACATATGATATTATGTGGTTGATGTCATCTGTGATGTCATTTGAGATGTCATCAGTGATGTCACTGATTATATAATATGTGACGTCATCGGCAGTGCAGTGCAGTTATATTTAGCTCAGCTAACTATAATGGCTGAATTTCGCAGGTTTTGTACAAGTGCAATGTCAGCCTAACTATAATGTTGCAGTAATATGTGTTTTTTTCTGTGAATTTCTAAGGTTTTTTAAATGTTAATTCCAAACTTTAATGTCCCTGAAACCTGTGTTTTTTTCAGTGAATTTCTAAGGTTTTTTAGATGCTAATTCATAACTATAACGTCCCTGAAACCTGTGGTTTTTCAGTGAATTTCTAAGGTTGTTTAGCTAGCAGTCATGTTTGCAGAGTGATGGAGAAAAAGGTCTGGGCCTCCAGCCAGCTCTCAGGACTTATGCTGCTTAGGACTTACAGGAGGTACCAGGAAGGCCTCTTGGTCCCTAAGGTCCCTCTGGAGTAAAGTGGACTTCTTACCCCAACCAGTAGTGCCCCAGGAGGTGCATTTACAGAGTGGTGGAGGAAGGGGGCGGGGCTTCTGAAGACCTCTTAGCAATCCCACTATGTGGGACTTACTGGAAGTAATAGGGGCAGTAGGCCCCAAAGATGTCATTGTGGGCCATCTACCCCTCCTCTTACCTCTAGTCAGTCCCACACAGCAGGATTGCTGAGTTCTGATATCAGGCCATGCCCCCTTTCTCCACTAGTCTGCAAACACACCTCCTGGTGCGCTCTTGGGTGGGAAATGAAGTCCCCTTCGTTGATGGTGGTCCTTAAGGGCCAACTAGCCTACCTGTTACCTCCAGTAAGCCCCACACAGTGGGATTGCTGCGAGGTGGTTGCAGGCCACGCCCCCTTCCTCCACCACTCTGCAAATGCAGTTTCTGGCGGGCGCTTGGTTGGGATATGAAGTCCCCTTGCCTCTTGAGGGTCCCTGGGAGCCAACTAGCTCTCCTGTTATCTCTAGTAAGCCCCACACAGCTGGCTTTCTGAGAGGTGGTCAGAGGCTATGCCCCCTTTCTCCACAGCTCTGTAAACACGCCTCCTGGCACACTGCTGCTTGGGAGATGAAGTTAATTTTAGTCATGAGACCCTGAGGAAATATGAATTTTGTGATCAGTTATGTCCCCTATCGTAGACCCCAACGGCTCCATGTGCATGCTATAAGTACATGTATGTTCCCTCCAGTTCCAGTTTTGAAGACGCAAATACATGTGCGTCCACTGTCAACATGTCCTCTTTCAGATCCACCATGAATGGGTCAGATATTCCATTCCTAAGTATGAAAGGCCACCGACTTTATATGGTTCACTTTCCACATTTTACAGATTCAGGCGAGTAGGCCCAGAGTTCTGCCATTAAGTCTTTTTCCTGCCTTCTGCCTCTGAAAGCTCCAGTCTGAGCCCACATCTGTATCCATGAACTTTGTCCTACTCCCTGCGCGGCTAACGGTGCCTGATCCAGCCTGTTGCCTGCCAAAAAACTGTATTTTACCTTCAAGATTATCTACTCCGCTCCTCATCCGATGCATTCCTGTCTAGTAGTTTAGGTAAACATTCCTCCAGCTACCGTGCAAAGGGCCAGGCCTCGCTGTCCACATGCAAGTAATTCATAGCCCCCGTTACCATGGAATATTCCTACCCCCCTCGCATTTCATGTAGACATTTAGACGCTTGTACAAGTACTAACAGTCAGTATAGAATAGATTCTATCCTAGAGACCTTTCCTTTTGGATAACACAGTTCTTTAAACATAGGCTATTAGATATGATTTGGGATTAGGTTGACATGACCCCCAGACTTCTGTCTCCACATGTAGAGCTAAATGTCAAGTCCCCTTCACCCTCTAGTTGCACGTCAATCACACGTCATGCGGCTGCGCGCGCATCTCTGCCAAATATTTCTGCTGACATTGCAGGATTCTTTTATGGATCCACCCACTTGTGACATCATGTATAATGACGTTTATTAAATTACGCCCATATGTCCGCCTCTATTAGTTACGTATGCACAGTTTATCTGTATTATCAGCTGTTACGCCTCTTGCATCTGTCTCACTGTAATGCATTTTCCTATAAAACTGATTATCTGTCAATAATGTATGCCCTTCCTTCCTGAACTTTCGTGGTGATGGAATAGAAGCCTACAATTCGAATTGTATTCCTTTGTATAGGAATAAAGCCTTTTAGAACCTCTAATACCACGGATTCTGCCTCTTATATTTACTGAGTTATTCTTACTAGATTTTACCGCATAAAAATAGTACCGGTAATGAAATATTTACCACATAAATTGGCGCCCGAACAGGGACACTTTCTCATCTCACGCGCCGGCGGTGCGTTGCAGGCCCGGTCTCCTGCTACAGCTGAACGGACAAAAACGCGTACCCGCAGGATTTCCTGTATCTCCCTCCGGCCAAGCGGGGGCGACTGAGGCTGCGATCAACACCCAGACGAGGCGGTGAGAAGTGCGAAGTATCCCGACCAGAGCCTAGCTGAGAGAGCAAGATCCGAGGTATACAGAGGCCCACCAGGTCCCGAAGTTCCGAGTCCAGTCGAGTCGAGTCCAGTCCGGTCCAGTTTCAGTTCAGTTCCGAGGCCTTCCGTTCCGAGCTACCCGGTGAGTACCATTGCCGGGGAGGCATTTAACGTGCACATAGTCTGTGCCGGTCAAGACGGGTTTGGGTACACAAATCCGGTCTGCACTGTTTCAGCAGTGTATCTGTACTGTTTAGCAGTATATATAGTATGTCTTGCATATAAAAAGGTATTATCTAGTGTCAGTATTATGTCAGTAACTAGTTTTCTATTAGTTATCATCATTCGTAAAACTGTTAAGTGTTAAATGTTTTAATACGTTTTATATATATTGTAGTGTGAATGACTGTTCATTATTGTGTTTATTGTATAAAGTGTGTTCTAGTAATAAGGTCCAAAAATGCCGCTCTTCTCGAAACTAAGACAGATCAAAACCAGAAAAGGGGTACTCGAAGAAGCTGTTCCCATCCCACCTAGGGACACTCCAGGGTATTTTATGTATCATAAGCATGGCCTAGATGCCGTATTATTTCTTGATTTATGGGTGGACTACACCAAGGATTTGCCAGAAAGTCAGAGGTGGCCCGCAACGGGGACCTGGGATGCAGATTGCATCATGAGAGTAGAAGAAGAATTATGGAAAAAGAAAGCCAGACAGTCACAGAAAGATGCCATTGAATTATGGCGTAAAGAATCATATAGACGTACAGAAAAAGCGCTCAGACAGGAAGAGAAAGGTAGAGAGAATTCAAATAAAACCCGAGAAAATCTATTAATTGAGGAAGGTACCCGAGTAAAATCAGAACAAGTAGATAGACAAAGAAACACTCTCATGAATGGTATGTATCCTCTTCTGGCCGAAGGGTTACCTAAGGCTACCCCGGAAATACCAAAAGACTTAACTCCTCCATTGCTCCCGATAAAAGCACATCCCAAAACACATCCCAAAACAGCAAAGGACGTTTTCCTTTCCTCCTATTTAGATGACGTAGCTCCCGAGTATGCTAATGCCATACCACACATACCGCTTGCCGATGGTGTTCAACACCAAGAGCATCCGTCTGTATCCCCGCAACTACAACCTCCTACACAAGTTCCCACAGGTCCGTCTGTGTCTACAGTTTTTCCCACATCTACAATCTCTATCCTACGTCCAACGAATCCTTTCGTGCCTAGCACCTCAGATGGTGCTACAGGAGGTACGACAGACATGTTTGCCACCCCGCCGCGAAATAAACAGACCCTTAGAGATTTAGCACTCCAACGTACACCCCAATTAGCGACATCCGACATGTTTAAAGAACAGCTTGTGGATTGTAGATACGATCCAGTGCCAGGTAGACAGGACAAACTGCTCATATCATCACTACGTATACGACGAGCTACATTATATTTAATGACGATACCAGGAATGGTTGAACACCTAGACAATATATATCGCTTTGTCCAAACAGGGCGAGGTTCAGAAAGTATTAACGAAGCTATGGAATACCAGAAAGTGGATGTACAAAGACAACTACTACGTTTTTTCATAAATTGTGTAATTAGGAATCAAGACAGGCCCGGGGCAGATCATGATACCATGCAAAAACTTGCCAAATGGGGTCAGAACATATCAGAAGAGAAACATGATAGACAGGCGTGTATAATCGCCATGTGTCGAAAGATCCGCAAGGAAGTAGAACGAATACATAAAGAAAGACGAGAAACAGACAGAGTAGAATCAGAAGAAGAGGAGGAGCAAGAATCAGAACAATTAGAAACGATAGCTTATGTAGGTAGAGGAGGACCCCATAATAATACTAGAGGCTTTAATGACCCGATACGCCCAATACGTCCAGAATATAATAGGCATCTTCCAAATCCTATGTTAAATACAAGATCCCCTGAACACCTATTCCAAGCCGTTGATAAATTACTCCGAGATCGAAGGGGGTATCATATGCTCGATTCCATGGACGAACAAGAATTAGCCAGGTCAGCAGTACAATGGGCTGATAGTCCCAGCGAATACAATGATGATGCACTAGCGCACACGTTTCTGAACCTTGACCCTTACGAACAGCGTTTAGCTAGTATATACATGATTCAACACCTCCTTATATTATATTAAAGCCAACACTCCGATCCAGGACCCTTACCTGACATATTGACAGAACTACTCACGAATAAATGGAGAGGGTCAGGTACTGATTTAATTAATGAAATTCTAGAATTTCGAAACCAGTATATAGCTTTCGTATGCCCAGAACACGTTCCAGTTCCCATTATGGGAAGAAAAATGTATCACATAGATAGACAGAACCCGTTACGCGAAGTACACCCAATCAGAGGTGACGGTAATAACTTTACACGCGTGTTTGTGTACACGCCTATAACTAAACTGGAATTATTAGAAATGAAGAAAGTAGTACCCAGCCATGACAAGGACCCAGCAGGTTTCCATCGCGAGATAAAAGACATGTTACTCATGGGAGAGTATACCTACCCCGACATTATGAAAATATTAAAAGTCCTATTACCCGCCGGTGTTTACGAGAAACTCAAAGAAAAGGAATGGGAGGTGGGAGACCAAAAGATAGATTGGACAGCATTAGAAAACGAAGAAAGGGCCCGAGCTGCAGGAGCAGGACTTGGGGAAAAGACTACAGCACTAGCAGGACTACTAGTACAGGTACTGCCACGTTTATTAGCTACGAAAAAGGAAGACTGGGGTGCAATATCAGCCTGTAAACAAAAGCCAGATGAAGACACTAGTGATTTCTATTCCCGATTTGAAAAATGTTTTGGTATAAATAGTGGCATAAAAGCCAGTAGTGAGTCATATCCACATCTGTTTGTGACAAAATTAGTTGAAAATTCTCTGCTGCAAGTCAAGAATAGAGTATTGAAATTCGAAAGTACCTGGCAAGGTAATACCCCATCACAGATGTTACAGATGTTACAATATCACCACAATAGAATTAGAGAAGAACAAGAACATGAACAAAGACGTATGAAAGATACAAAAATGAAAATGCTTGTTGCTCAGTCAGTCCCAGTTGATGGTCATCAAAAGGGTGATTCCGCAGGTCCTACGAAAGGGACATGCAACTATTGTAAACAACAAGGTCATTATATACACGATTGTCCAGTCCTGAAACATAATATTGCTACAGGTAGAACCCAGGAGAGACCACGTCCACCTAGACAGGATCAGAATCAACAACAAATCCCTCAGCATGCACAACCTAGGTTAGCTCCGCAACAACTAGCTCCGCAACAGGCAGCTCCTCAACAGACCGTAGCACCACCACAAACGCAGCCTATTGCTGCAACGCAAGCGACAACACAACAGATGTATCAGTATGCACAAGCAGATTATCCCGATTATCAGCGATATACATGAAATAGCCTAGAGAGGGAAGTTGGCTTACCCCTTATTGAGGTTCCTGTAGACCAGGAGGGACCTTATGTACATAGTGAACTATTAGGGGAAGACAGAAAGTTTTTACTTGATACAGGGGCAAGCAGAACAACTATAAGACGCAGTGAAGTTCCAGGGGCACCCCTCTCAGGCTCACAGAATATTTCCCTTGGATTCTCAGGAAAACCCATAATTAATGACGTAACGCAACCTCTTCCACTTACGATTGGTCCATTGACATTGACTTATTGCTTACTAAATCATGTCCAGAAAACTTGTTAGGTATAAAAACATTGAAAGCTCTAGGAGCTATAATATGTTGTTCTCCGGAAGGAGTACGACTATTTCTACGTGACTTCAAAGGTCACTACGTGTCAAGAGATATGGATCACCGATTACAGAATTTACCTACACATTTATGGGCACAAGGCCCCACTGATGTTGGTTGCATGAACATTACACCATATCGAGTTACACTAAAAACAGGAGTAGTACTACCACGAATGCGACAATACAAGTTACCACCAGATGCTGTTGTGGCTTTGCTGCAAATCATTGACGAGCTCATTGCACAAGGAGTGGTTGTCGAAACCGACTCCAATGTATGTAATTCCCCGATAATTCCGATTCTTAAAAGAACGGATCCAAAAGCACCACCAGTATATCGATTAGTTATTGATCTGCGCGAATTAAATAAATGTATTGTACCACAATACCCTGTGGTCCCAGATATCTCTTCATTACTAACAGCTATTGACTCGGAAGCAACGTTCTTCACTGTAATTGATCTCAAGAATGCCTTTTTTAGCGTCCCAATAGATCCGGAAAGTCAATATCTGTTCGGATTCAGTTTAAATGGACGAAGTTTTAAATTCACACGCGCACCTCAAGGATTTACAGAAAGCCCCAGCATCTATAGCCAAGCACTGAAACGAGAACTTGACAGTATCCACATGCCAGTTAACACTGCCTTGCTTCAATATGTCGATGATCTGCTGATCACCGCCCGAAGCGAACCTGAATGTGAAAAAGCGTCACTGGCGGTTTTAAAATTTCTGGCCGACAAGGGGCACAAGGTGTCCCCTTCTAAGCTGCAATTCTGTGTCCAGCGAGTTGTTTACCTTGGGCACTCACTGTCCAAGGAGGGAAGGCAGCTTACACCCGACCGCATCCAGTTAATTGCTAACATGTCAGTACCCAAGACACAAAAGGAGGTGCGGGCTTTTATAGGCCTCACTTCATACTGTAGGCAGTGGATCCCTCAATATGCATTTCTAGCAAAACCACTCATCCAGTTGACAACACAGGAGGCAGCCACATCGACTGTCCTCCCTTGGACTCAAGAACATACACACTCCTTTGAAAGCTTAAAGAAAGCTTTATGCCGAGCACCTGTTTTAGCAACACCATGTTACAGTAAACAGTTTACACTCTTTGTTACAGAACGCGAAGGTACTGCCTTGTCAGTACTCACTCAGGAACAAGCAGGATCACACAAACCATGTGCTTATTTCTCTAGTACATTAGATCCAGTAGCTCAGGCTCTTCCTGCGTGCCTGAAATCGGTGGCAGCAACAGCTTTAGCAATCAGACAAAGCGATGCCATAGTGTTAGGACACCAATTGACAGTACAAGTACCACACGCAGTAGAGGTTCTCTTGAACCGCACACAAACACAACACTTGACTATAGCGAGACTTACCGGTTACGAATTGACATTATTTCAGCCACACATAGAAATCAGACGTTGTAATACGTTAAATCCTGCCACACTGTTACCAGTGGGCGGAACAGATCCATTGGCACATGATTGTGTCGAAGTCATTGCTATCACGACGAAACCCAGACAAGACTTGACAGATATCCCTTTGTCGGATCCAGACTTGACATTGTATGTAGATGGGTCATGTATGAGAACAAGTACAGGAGAGTTAGTGGCCGCTTACGCAGTCACAACGGACACTGAAATCATTGAAACAAATTGTATTAACACTTTGTCAGCTCAAGCAGCAGAGCTCATCGCTTTGACACAAGCCTGTATTCAAGCCAAAGATAAGAAAGTCAACATATACACAGATTCACGTTATGCATTCGGAGTCGTCCATGACTTCGGCGTACTGTGGCGAGAGAGAGGTTATTTAACTTCTCACGGTGCCCACATCCAACACGGACCCCTCATTCAAGCCCTATTAGACGCGATTCATCTACCTACTGCAATATCGATTATGAAATGCAAGGCCCACACACAAGTTACCGACATCATTTCTCAGGGTAATGACCTAGCTGACAGAACAGCTAAACAGACTGCTCAGAATCAGACTCACACAGCTGACATGACAAAGACAATAGTTCCGACACCAACACATTGCATGACAGTTAAGGATCCCGCCCTTGATGTAATTGACATACAGACACATGCTACACCAGAAGAAATAAAGAAATGGACTGAATTAGGAGGGATCCAAACGGATCAAGGATGGATGACGAAGGAAAAATCTATATGGTTTCTTCCCGACTCCATGGTTCAAGTCATCATTAACACAATACATAGTCCAGCGCACCTAGGAGAAAAAGCTATGCTAGACAGCATTCAACACATTTGGTTCAACAAACACTTGCGAGCAGCAGCTAAACAAAAAGTTCGTACCTGTATGATATGTTGTCAGTTTAATCCAGGTAAAAGCATCCCCGTAGAGCAGGGTGGATTTCAACCTCCCGATCATGCTTTTGAAGTTCTCCAGATGGATTATATCCAGATGGAACGATGTTGAGGATTCAAATATGTTCTCGTAGTTGTCTGTGCTCTTTCCCGTTGGACAGAAGCCTACCCGGTTTCAGATTACACTGCCCCGACTACTGCCAAACAGTTAGTTCGAGAATTCTTCCCACGGTACGGTTTACCACGTGTTGTCTACTCAGATAACGGCCAGCCGTTCTCATCCGAACTAATGAAACACGTTTCCCTTTTGTTAGGCTACCAATGGAAATTTCACTGTGTCCGACATCCCGAGGCAGCAGGTCTCGTGGAACGCCATAATCAAACTCTGAAAATTAGATTGTCCAAAATATGTAGAGAAAAAGGTGTCGATTGCATAGTAGCCTTACCAGTTGCGCTCTTTTACATGAGAATGGTAGCACATTCTCGAACAGGGCTATCCCCGTACGAAGTGATCTTCGGTAGACCACCAAATATGTGGGGGACGCCTATACCTCGTAAAATCACTGATGTTGACTGTAATATGCTGACAGATTACCTGGCTTCCTTGATGTCTGCACTACAATCTTGTCGTTCACAGGTAGCCGCAGCTTTTCCCGATAATACTGAGGGGAAGCCCCATGACGTGGTTCCTGGTGACCTGGTTCTGGTCCGGAATTTCGACCGGAAGACCCAACTGGAGCCTAGGTGGAAGTCGCCGAAGCTAGTTCTACTAACTACAAGGACAGCCGTAAAGATCGAGGGACGAAAAGGGTGGTTGCACTCGAGTCATATCAAGAAATTTTATGGACTACCATCCAGTGTGAATACTCAACCTTGTATTCCCTCACAGACAGACTCAAAGCTCCCCTTGGTTGAGCAGTCAAAACCAGAACTTTACAAACTAAAATTAAGGTCTAGCAAGTCAGACAATTTGATTGTTTAAGTCCTCTCCAAGGTGAATCGGTTGAATTTGTCTCTGACATGTATCCTCTAGACCGGAATAGAGAAAGAAATCAACAGATGCAGCTTAAAAAGCATGCGTATTGTAAATCACTTCGTAGTCACTGCACAGTAACATTATTAATTTTGTTTTTTCTAAGTCTTCTGATCATCTTTTCCAGCATACTATTGCACATGTATTACCCTATTCTTAAGCGTGCTTACAATGTAACTGCAGAACATTCTTTTAGCGAATTACCTCCGCATGAGTTGTCCTATAGATTTGCGCTGCGCAACAACACATTCATTAGTATGTTACATCATTCCCATCAGACCAGCAATGCCACAAATTGTTGGATATGTGGCCGACTCCCTCCCTATCAGAACTATAAGGGAGTTTTGCCCCTCTTTCCCTATCCGTTCACACACAATGGCTCCTGTGGAGCATGGTTTAGTTTGATTAATTCCCTAGATTCAAATTCCGCAGTTTATCAAGACAACTGGGTATGGGGAAACCTGAACCTAGTTTTGCTTAAAGTCTGCTACCCTAACAAGGAGGGACTTCCCAAGAGAACAGGAACTGACCTAGAAAATGAAGTATATGGATTAGGTAATTTTACACTTAACCTCATGATCCTGAACGTTGAATCCGAAGCTACACCAATCTTGCTTGCCATGTCAGTATTCCTAGTAAAAGGGGAATTATGTGTAAGAAAGAATGGTTCCATACACATGGGCCATAGTAAATGCACCACTGTAATAAAATTCAGTGATCAAGGCAAGTCTACATTTAGAGCTTCCCATCATTCCTACTTCATATGTGGCCAGACCGCATATATATGTCTACCTTTAGATTGGGATGGTACCTGTTACATAGCATTCCTTCTACCACCTGTTTTCCTAGCTCCTCCTGATTATCACAGAAATACCCATTTAGTACACAATAGACAACAGAGAGATCTCCCAATTGTCGATTACACTGAAACAGCATGGGAAAAATACACAGATTTCAATAAAGGGTTCTTTCCCTATATAGGTACAGTCACTAATAGTAACCTGATACGTAGATTAACCAGAACCCTTGAAGCAGTAGTGAACGAGACTATTTCCGCCTTAGGCAATTTAACAGAAGAGCAGTCTGCTATGCGGATTGTTGTGCTTCAAAATCGTCTTGTCCTTGACGTCATCCTGGCCGATAGGGGCGGAGCTTGTAGGGTCATCGGATCAAGTTGCTGCATTTTCATACCAGAAAATTTGCCGTCGGTATATAAAGCCATAACCCGCCTTCATAAGATTATAAGCCAGATACACCAGAGTCCAGGCACCTGGACTTGGTCCGGTTGGTTTTGGAGCGTGTTGTCAGCCTGGGGATGGAGAATCCTATCCTTCCTAGGTATTGGCTTCCTCATACTATTCAGTTGCTGCTTATGTCTACAATGTGGGCCAGCGATTTGTGGTCTGTGTGCCACATCGTGTATCCCACATCCAAGTTTTCGTTCAAGATCCCGGAAGAAGAAAGAAGAACAAATGATGCTATATGAACAGATCGATGGATTAATGAAGATCGATATCTCCTGAGGGTCCGTAGGGGACAAGGAGGGAATGAGGAAATATGAATTTTGTGATCAGTTATGTCCCCTATCGTAGACCCCAACGGCTCCATGTGCATGCTATAAGTACATGTATGTTCCCTCCAGTTCCAGTTTTGAAGACGCAAATACATGTGCGTCCACCGTCAACATGTCCAGATCCACCATGAATGGGTCAGATATTCCATTCCTAAGTATGAAAGGCCACCGACTTTATATGGTTCACTTTCCACATTTTACAGATTCAGGCGAGTAGGCCCAGAGTTCTGTCATTAAGTCTTTTTCCTGCCTTCTGCCTCTGAAAGCTCCAGTCTGAGCCCACATCTGTATCCATGAACTTTGTCCTACTCCCTGCGCGGCTAACGGTGCCTGATCCAGCCTGTTGCCTGCCAAAAAACTGTATTTTACCTTCAAGATTATCTAATCCGCTCCTCATCCGATGCATTCCTGTCTAGTAGTTTAGGTAAACATTCCTCCAGCTACCGTGCAAAGGGCCAGGCCTCGCTGTCCACATGCAAGTAATTCATAGCCCCCGTTACCATGGAATATTCCTACCCCCCTCGCATTTCATGTAGACATTTAGACGCTTGTACAAGTACTAACAGTCAGTATAGAATAGATTCTATCCTAGAGACCTTTCCTTTTGGATAACACAGTTCTTTAAACATAGGAAATTAGATATGATTTGGGATTAGGTTGACATGACCCCCAGACTTCTGTCTCCACATGTAGAGCTAAATGTCAAGTCCCCTTCACCCTCTAGTTGCACGTCAATCACACGTCATGCGGCTGCGCGCGCATCTCTGCCAAATATTTCTGCTGACATTGCAGGATTCTTTTATGGATCCACCCACTTGTGACATCATGTATAATGACGTTTATTAAATTACGCCCATATGTCCGCCTCTATTAGTTACGTATGCACAGTTTATCTGTATTATCAGCTGTTACGCCTCTTGCATCTGTCTCACTGTAATGCATTTTCCTATAAAACTGATTATCTGTCAATAATGTATGCCCTTCCTTCCTGAACTTTCGTGGTGATGGAATAGAAGCCTACAATTCGAATTGTATTCCTTTGTATAGGAATAAAGCCTTTTAGAACCTCTAATACCACGGATTCTGCCTCTTATATTTACTGAGTTATTCTTACTAGATTTTACCGCATAAAAAATAGTACCGGTAATGAAATATTTACCACAACCCTCAGGATGGAAAGGAACCTCGTTGCCCCACCTGCAGTGCGTTTGCCGAGTGGTGGAAATGGCATGGCCTCAAACTACCGCTCAGCAATCCCACTGTGTGGGGTTTGGTGGAGGGACCAGTTTGGCTAAGTGGCCCCTAAGGACCCTCAGCAGCAAAGGGGACTTCATCCCCCACCCAAGAGCGTGCCAGGAGGCGCGTTTGTAGAGTAGTGCAGAGAGGGGGCGGGGCCTCTGGTGATTTGCCAGCTTCACATTGTTTTCCTATTTTAGGAAGGAGGGCTGTGTGGCCCCCTTCCCTTGATCCTATTTGGGCCCTGGAGACCCCACCCCCCAGGGCCTGACCCATTTAAGAGAATAATTAAAATAAAACAAGAAGGGGGGCGCCGCGACCCTCACAAGGTCGATTTCTGCCCCAGGGACCCATCTCCTGGGATTGGGCCATGACGTGTGTATATATATATATATATATATAAATATATATATTACCTACTGGCGGTCGCCAGTAGGTAGTTATAGTTAGGACCACGTTTCCATAGGAAATCCGCAACATTCTATTTTGAATAACTTTGGCGCCGGTCGACGAATCCTCGCGAATTTTTCAAAATAGGTGGGGCGCTACGCTCCGCTCCTACCCTGAAAGTCTCGGGGGGATTCGTCAAGCGGGGGCTGAGATAAAAGGGGGTCCCAAAACGCGTTTTTCCCATGCATTTTTCCATAGGACCTTTAGACAGAGCTACAGCCCGAACGGCTGAACAGAATTTAATGAAATTTGGCAGAGAGGTAGTCCCCAGGTCAAGGAAGTGCCTTTTGTAGGTTTGGTGTAAATCTGTTCAGTAGATTCTGAGAAAATAGCATTTAAATCAATATATATATCTGTGGCAGCTTACGGTGCGCTTACGGTGCGCTTACGGTGCCGTGCGCGAGCGCGATTCTGATTGGCTGTTAGATCTTAGTAAACATTCGAATCGGTCGAAACCAGGAAGCGGCGGCCGCCATTTTCTCACTCGCACTGTCAGGGGGGTGAATAAAAAAGGTGGATAATGTGAAAAGGGGGCAGGCTCGACAGTTCCTGACCCCCTAGCCTTGGTCAGGGGGTCCCAGAAGGACCCTCAAGGGCAAAAATGAAATTTTTTTTTTTTTCGAAAAATCGCCGTATGCGCGTAGCGTACGCGCACCTGCGAAATTCCGCGAAATTCGCGGAATTACGCGTACCGTGCGCGCACGGCAAAAAAAAATTTGCAAAAAGGAAAGCTTAAAAAAAAAAAAAAATGTGAGGTAAGGTTGGCTCTTATAAGAGCCGTTGGGTTAATACAGGGATAGAGGAAAGAAAGAATGGGAATATTATAAGCGTCTACAAACATGCTGGTCTATCTTATTGTTAATAAGGGGAAGACTGATCTCCCCATAAACAATAAGACCACCACATCTTGTACACCTCATTTCAACCCTCCCAAATCGAGGGTTAATGTCCACAGGAAAAGAAGAAGGTGATGCTCCCACCTCAGAGGAAGGGCTCAGCTGAGCTGCCGATGATGTACTCGGCTGAGCATCTGAGGTTGGGCTCTGGTGACTTACTGAAGAGTTTTCTCCAGTATGTCGAGCAAAGGTCCTGGGATGTCTATCCTGCAGGTGTCTTTTCATAGAGTGATTTCCAAAGGAATATTTCTTCCTTGGATTTCCTCTAGATAAAACACGGCCACAGAGTATGCAAGTGACCAATTGAGCATTCACCTTTTTCTCCCCCTCTGGAAAAGAAAAATACTCCCATACAAAAGAAGTCTTTTGTTTCCTCCTTCTCTGGATCATGGTGGTGCTGCTGGCCTCACTCTCAGAAGAGCTCTGCTGTTCTGCCATTGTATCCCAATGTCAATCCAGCTCCTTCTCCTAAGGGATCTCAAGCAGTAATGAGGGGAATGGGTGGGGTGTGGGAAGTTTCTGAGACTGAAAGTACTTTCAACCAATGAAAAGTGTTCTTTCAAGCAGTAATGAGGGGAATGGGTGTGGTGTGGGAAGTTTCTGGAACTGAAAGTACTTTCAACCAATGAAAAATGTTCTTTCTAGCAGTAATGAGGGGAATGGGTGTGGTGTGGGAAGTTTCTGGAAATGAAAGTAATTTCAACCAATGAAAAGTGTTCTTTGTGGATCACATGACCTACCGTGCGCGCTCCGTAAGCTCACGGTACGCGCCCGTAAACAAGTACGCATGCGCAAACGTGACGCTTACGGAGCGTTTACGGAGCGCGTACGTAAGACGCACTCGCGCATGCGCATTACACGCCCCTGCGTAACCGCGACGTTGCTTCCGCGTGTACGCGTACGTCACGCACGTATCACGTAGGCGCGGTGTACTTATGACGTGCTGAGCACGTAACGTCAGCTTACGGTACGCGTATCCTATTACGTACGCGCACCGTGCTTATGACGCACGGAGCGCGTACCGTCAGCTTACCGTACGCGCACGGAAAAAAAAGCATTAAAAAAAAAAACCTTTCCATAATGCATTATTTTATACATAGGTTTACAAAAAAATGTCAAAAAAAAATTTGCATTTAAAAAACCGTACAAATTCACTGAAAAAACCATGGGTTTCACACATGTTATAGTTAGGAATTAGCATTTAAAAAACCTTGCAAATTCACTGAAAAAACCATAGGTTTCACACATGTTATAGTTAGCTGGAAATTTTACTGATAAAAAACCAATGAAATTCCCCCGTTATAGTTACTGTAGGCAACTATAACTCACGCGACCGTAATCCTGTGCTGATGACATATGTGTCTTTATGAAAAAAAAATATTTGTAATATATGTATAGCTAAAATTTAATGGAAGAAGACATGGGCAAATAAGTGTCTAAATACAGTATTAGCATCAGCAGAGGATTACGGTCGCGTGAGTTATAGTTGCCTACAGTAACTATAACGGGGGAATTTCATTGTTTTTTTATCAGTAAAATTTCCAGCTAACTATAACATGTGTGAAACCTATGGTTTTTTCAGTGAATATATATATAAATATATGTATATATATATATATTCACTGAAAAAAACATAGGTTTCAGGGGTGTTATATTTAGCTGGACTTTTCACTTGTACAAAACCATTGAAATTCCCCCGTTCTAGTTAGTTCAGCTAACTATAACTCGCGCGCCCGCTATGCACTGCTGATGACGTCACATATTACATCACTCATGACATGGTCAGTGACATCACTCATGACATCACTGATGACATCTCAAATGACATCACTGATGACATCACTGATGACATCATCCAGCGAATGTGTGTTTTTTTGAAAATTAAATATGTTTTATATATGTATATCTCAAGGTTGATGGAAGAATAAATGGGTATATAAGTGTCTAAATGGATGATTTATTTTGGAAAAATTGATTGTGTAACTGACTGATTAAGTGTATCATAGTGAATACATGGCTTAGTGAGTAATGTTTAAATATGTAAATATCTTTATCAGTCTCTCACTTTGTGTATAAGTGGCTGCATGGGTTGGTGAGTAGCTACATGGGTGTCTATATAGGTTATTAGTTGGTTTTTTGAGTATCAGTCTGAGTGTCTGCATGGTTCGGTGGGGGGTATTATGTAGTGCATAGGTGCATGAATGAGTGGCTCACTGTTTGTATGTGTTGAAGACAGCATGTGTGCAGGACTGTATGGGTGGATGAGTGTGTGTATGGGTGTGTTAGTGAGTGAATGACTGTCTCAATAGTGTCTTTATGAGTAACTACATATGTTTTAAACTAGTATATGTGACTATTGGTGTATATAAGTGAGTATATGTGAGAGTGAGAGATTGAAAGAGTTCCTGTATGAATAAGTATGTGTTTCTATAAGTGATTGTTTAAAAGACTAAGTATGTGTAAGTTTCCGTAGAAGTAAGTGTGGTGGTGTGTGTATAACTGTATATGCAAGTAAATGTATGTTTGATTCTTTATTAGCATGAGTGACTATGTGTGTGAGTAACTCTATGGATGAGTGGCATTGTGTAACAGGATGTATAGGTGTATGAGTACATATGATGAGTGAATACATGTATGAGTGACTGTATAGGACTGTTGGTGAATGAGTGGATGTGTATGTGGATCTTAGAATTACTGAAGAGGTTGTTGTAACTGGTATTGGTTAGGGGTGGGCGGAATTTGCGGAATTAACCTTCGCAAATTATCGCGAGAATGTTTAAAATTATCGCAAACAAGCAGAAATATCGCGAAGATGCGGAAGTTTTTTTCCGGCATGTTCGCGCGATTTTCTGCATGGTTGCGGGTCGCCAACTTACCCATGTGGCTGCTTGCGGGCGCGGCCATCTTGTTTTGAGTTGTTCTCGCGGTGCATGATCGCGAGAAGAAAGACGTGATCGCGCGACGCATGACGTCACTGCGGGCGCGAACTGTCGCGAGACAGCGCAAATGGCTAAAAACAATACAACATCTCATGGAGAACGCGACCGGATCAAGAAAACTTGTCGGCGAACGCAGGGATTCAGGTAAGGCGATCGCGCGCGCGCGAGAATGTATCATTTTACAGCGCGAGCAAGAAACAAATTATCGCCAAGCTGCGGAAACCGGAATTTTTGACATTTTCGCGCTCTCCGCGGAACGCAAAAATGTCAAATTATCGCAATTTCCGCGAACGGAACGAAATTTTTGCCCAGGCCTAGTATTGGTATGTCCATTGTTTTGAAAATGTTAGTCTCTATTTTTGAATGTGTGTATCAAAGGTTATATTAGGGTGAGAGGAGGTCTGTCACTCTATCACAAGGATGATGTCATCAGTGATGTCATCAGTGATGTCATTTGAGACTCCCCGGCAGACCCCCTCAAACCGGCCCTATTTCAAAACCTGCAGGATACATGCCGTGCTCCCTTGCTTTCCCTTATTAATATGTCCCTGGGGTCAGCAATTGTTCCTATCAAGTGGAAGGAAGCGGTAGTCACTCCCATTTTGAAAAAGCCTACCCTTGACCCCACTAAACCTGAGAACTACCGCCCCATCTCCTTGTTGCCGTGGGCTGCCAAAGTCATCGAAACTCATGTGAATGGGATCTTGGCGGACCATCTGGATAAAGCTAATTTTTTGGACCCCACGCAAAATGGTTTCCGTAAAGCCCACAGCACGGAGACTGCCTTGCTATATATGGCTGAACATCTGCGCTCCGTGCTGGACACCGGACACACAGCGGCACTCCTGTTGTTAGATCTGAGTGCCGCCTTCGATACGGTGTCCCATGACATCTTGATGCGGCGGTTAGAGGAAGCGGGGGTTAGGGGTCTGGCGTTAGGTTGGTTCCGCTCCTTTCTCTCCAACAGATCCTTCCGGGTAGCAATACCACCCGGCAAGTCCACCTCTCACCAGCTTACGCTGGGGGTCCCTCAGGGTTCATCTCTGAGCCCCACTCTTTTTAATCTTTATGTGAGGCCGCTGGCTGCTATTGTCAAAAGCTGGGGCCTGACAATGGTTTCCTATGCGGATGACACGCAGCTGGCGGTCACACTAAGTGGGGACTCAGCTATGGATGCCCGCAACTTCTGTGAGGGGATGCGTTCGGTGGCCAATTGGATGAATCAGAACTGTCTCCAATTGAACACCAAGAAGACAGAGGTGATGGTGTTTGGTTCGCGTTCTGGCTGTTGGAATGAAAGGTGGTGGCCTTCCGAGTTAGGTTTGACCCCCTCTCCTGTATTGGAGTTAAAGAACCTCGGGGTTTGGCTGGACCCGGCACTTAGTTACACCTGCCATACGAAGAAGGTAGCTGCCTCTTGTTTTGGCATTATCAGGAGCGTTAGGCCGGTGCTCAAATTTTTTGACGCCAGTACGAGACAGCTGGTGGTCCAGGCCTCGGTTCTTTCCAGAATAGACTATGCCAGTGCGCTGCTTGCAGGCACGAACAAGGCTGAACTTGCGCGGTTACAACGAGTACAGAATGCTGCCGCAAGAGCAATATTTGGGTTGCCCAAACGCTGCTCAGTGTCTGGAGTACTGTACACTCTTCACTGGCTACCTGTTGTGCGGCGTATTGAGTTTAAGGTGCTGTGCCTGGCCTTCAAAATTTTAAAAGGCTTGGCCCCTCCTATCCTTATGAATCTCCTTACTCCGTACATTCCCACTCGCTCGTTGAGATCCTTGGGCCAGAACTTGGCTGTTGTTCCTCGCTTTCGGCTGAACAGGACAGGTGGCCGCTCCTTTCGAGTGATAGCTGCCCAGCTCTGGAACGCCCTTCCCGTTGACATCCGTGCTGTGGAAGATTTAACCAGGTTTAGAGGGGCTATTAAAACGTTTCTTTTTAATAAAACAAAGTAATCCCTTTGCATGCTGTGTTATTGTATTCACCTTTGGCGCCAGGACGCCCCTTTGCTGGGGCAGCTGTGCGCGGTACAAAAATCAGTAACATAACATAACATAACATAACATGTAATATGTGACGTCATCAGCAGTGCATTGCGGGCGTGCGAGTTATAGTTAGCTGAACTAACTATAACGGGGGAATTTCAATGGTTTTTTACAAGTGAAAAGTCCAGCTAACTATAACACCCCTGAAACCTATGGTTTTTTCAGTGAATTTCTGAGGTTTTTTAAATGCTAATTCCTAACTATGGGGCATATGCATCAACATTAGCATTTGCGATTCCTTATTAGCGAAAAATAAGGAATCGCTAATAAGGAATAGCAAAAGGCTATGCATGTAGGAATCGCTATTCAAATAGCGATTCCTTAACATTCCTTATTACCGATTCGGTAATACCGAATCGGTAATAAGGAATACCTACCCATTCATTCCTATGGCCTTGGAGGCCCATAGGAATGAATGTAAAGCCATTCTGTATTAGCGATTCGGTATTACCGAATCGCTAATAGCTGGAGCACTTTCAAGGGTGCCAGGGTGTCAAAAGGACACCCTGTTGCACCCCTGAAAATGATATGTGCACATATGTTGCACACACACATGCTCTAAGGGCATGTGTGTGCGCAACATGACACTTTGAAAAATGCACAAAAGTGCATTTTTCAAAGTTTTTGCAAATTACCATGCAGTTCATCTTCATGGTAATTTGCTCCCCTTATTAGCGAAATCGCTAATTTTTTAACTTTGATGCATTGCATTTAAGGAATCTCACTTTGGGATTCCTTAAATGCAATCGCTATTTAAGGAATCGGTATTTAAGGAATCCCTATTTAAAGAATCGCTATTTAAGGATTCCTTAAATACCGATTTCTGCTTTTGGGTTGATGCATTGGGATTGGGTATTTTTTACTTAATACCGGGAGCTAATAAGGAATCGGTATTTTACCGACTGGATTTTGGCTTGATGCATAAGGGTGTATAACGTGTCTGAAACCTATGGTTTTTTCTGTGAATTTCAAAGGTTTTTTAAATGCTAATTTCTAACTATGCCTACAGAGATAGGACATGTGAAGAAAGAAGAAAAAATGCACAGAAAGAAAAAAAAGAAGTGCAGAAAGAAGCAACAGAAGTCCTCAAAGACGAAGAAAAGTGCAGGAAGAAGGATAACGTGCAGAAAGAACAAAAAGAAGAGCAGAAAGAAGCCTTGTTGCAAAATCATCCTGTACCCTCAAATTTTTCAGACGGATACTGGTGGTAACTGAGTCTGACTAACCAGTCCTAGAGCCAGTGCTATGTTAAAAGACACTTAGAATACAGTGAAAACACCTACATACACTAGGGAACATTATGCGTTGGGGTCCCCCCGTGATTAGCATGACCTCCTCTGTAAGCCCCTAGTATATAATAGGGCAGGGGGATTAAAACTACCTCTTAAAACAGGCCACAGGGCGTTTTTGCACACGTTAACTCAGGCCCCGTCCCCTCCCTTCACCACTGTGTAAACACGCCCTGTGTCCGTTTTTAGTTGGGAGATTAAGTTCATTTGAATCCTGAGGGTCCAACTAGCCCACTAGGTACCTCCAGTAAGTGCCACAGAGCTGCGTTGCAGAGAGGTGTAAAAAGTGGCACGGCCTGGACCACCTCTCTGCAATGCAGCTCAGTGGCGCTTACTGGAAGCACTTGGTGGGCTAGTTATCCCCCAGGGGCCCTCAGTATTGAAGGGAAATTATATCCCCAATTTAAAACGTGCCATAGTGCGTGTTTGCACACGTCACCTCAGGCCCCGTCCCCTCCCTTCACCACTGTGTAAACGCGCCCTGTGGCTGTTCTAAGTTGAGAGATTAAGTCCCCTTGAATCCTAAGGGTCCCTAGGGTCAAACTAGACCACTAGGTACCTCCAGTAAGTGCCACAGAGCTGCGTTGCAGAGAGGTGTAAAAAGGGGCTTGGCCTCAGAACACCTGTCTGCAGCGCAGCTCCCTGGCGCATACTGGAGATGCCTGTTGGGCTAGTTGGCCCTCAGGGACCCTCAGTATTGAAGAGGAATTAATATCCCAACTTACAATTCGCCAGGGGGCTCGTTTGCAGAGTGCTGCAAGGAGGGGGCGTGGCCTCCGGCACGATGCCAGTCTTTTATTTATTCTAATTTTTTAAGAAGGGGGGCTGTGTGGTTCCCCTTCTTATTCTGGACAAACCGTACGTACCTATCACCATGACGATTTGCGTGATATTCATTAAAAGGCGACTATGCATACAATGAATCCACGTGGAATGTATTTACACCACTAGTGAAGCTCTGACATGTCTGATGCCCTACCGTGCCTGATCCCGGTAGACACCCTTGTCGTTTATTTATACAAACATGGGTAGCTATTGACGGGCACATTTAATACACATGCACACCAAGCCATTCAAAGGGGATTCGACAAAAATTCGACCAAAACTATGCAAGAAACCCCCCTCACGGTTAATAAAACACAAATCCACTGCCGGATGTGTAATACTTTTTATTTTACTCTCTGGAAAGGGGACGAACATCACTTGAGAGTCACAGCGCGCTCCTGACAGAGCCCAATGCTGTGTTACACCCACCATTGCCTGCTGAGTGCCACACACCTCTGTGTTGTATTCCACTAGCTAGTGCACATGCTATGACACTCTCTAGCCCATGTGCACTGTAACACCACCCCGTGAATATGTCATGCCACACTTGTCTTTGCACGGGTTATATTGCCCCATCTAACGGGCCTTCCTCGATGCCTATGTCATAACGCACAGTGCTATGCCATACATATTACAATCTGGGATCCATATCTTTGTCACAGTGCATATGCAACGTTACACTCCCCAGCACATATTTTATATTTCAACTTTAGAGACTAGTTAGGTTACACAACACTGCCCTGTGCATATTACACTCCAAGGCGCATATCGCATAGCACGCGCTAGTGCCTGTGCTATCTCGCGCTCTCCAATGAATCTGTAATTGTGCACAATGTATTGCATATTATATTTCACGCCCGGTTCATCTTCTATCTTATATCACACTTTTTGGTGCATAGTTTATACCATACACTATATCTAGTTTTCATTTTCAATTGTGCTCTCAGGACTATGTTCTATATAACACTGTGTTCACCTACCCTTTTCACGGGCATTACATTTTGAGATAGGGGGTGGAGGGTCAGGGGGTGTTTCTGCCAAGTGAGCCCGGAGTCACAGTCACAAACGTCCTCTTCTTCCTGAATAAAAGTGAGATTATGCTGCATACTTGTTCATATTTTAAGTAGTTCACACAGACACACGTTTTAAAAACAATAAAGTTCCTAATACCCGCCTTCTCTGAACAGTTAGCTTGCTGCCCCATCCCCCTTCTCCCTATCCTCCGTTGTGTGAATCCATGGACTAGCCTCCTCCCTCCTGCCATGCATGGTCTGATGTGCTGCCACTGCCCTCAATTTAGTATGATGTACCAGTCCACTCCTCCTGCCCTCCATTGCCCAATTCTATGCCCCATCATTGACCTCCTGCTTAAACTCTGTGCTTAGCTTAATGCCCCTATTCTCCTTCCCCCTGCCCTCCGATGTCTTTGTGCATGCCCCTGCTCCATCCTTTTTGCCCACCATGTTCCATGGACCTGCCACTCCTATCTACTCTGAGTGTTCTGTTAAGCTGCCACTCCCCTCCCACCTGCCTAGCATTGTCAGATGACTGTAACCTGTCCCTGCCACCTCCACCCTGCCTGTCCACATGCCATGCCCCTATCCTCTTCCTCCTGTCCTACATGGTCCATTGTACTGCCACACCCTTCTGCTCTCCCTGGTCTGTTGTGCTGCAACTGCTCTTCCTGCCTGCCCCGTGCGGTCTGTTGTGAGGGCCCTTCCCCTGAACTTTCTTGTCTGTGCACAGGTCCTGACCCTCCCTTCTATCCTCCATTGTCCTTTGTGCATACCCTGCACTCTCCTTCTTGCCCATCATAGCCATTGTGCTGCCACTAACCCTCCCACTTGCCATTAATGGTCTTCTGTGCTGCCATGGCCCCTCCCACCTTCCCAGTGTGGTCCGTTAGCTGCCCCTGACCCCCTCCCACCTTCCCTCCATGGTCTGTGTGTATGCCATCACAGTCTCAGTGTTGCTCTTCATGGTGTGTCTTGCTTCTAGTGCCCATCCTGCCTGACCTCCATGGCTATCTTGCTGCTCCTGCCCTGCCCACTTGCCCCCAGCCCTCTGTTTACATGTGCAGACCCCTACTCCCTCCCTCCTGGCTTGTCTGTTCCATTGTAATGCCCCTGATCCGTCCCTCCTGCCCTTTATGGTCTGTTATGCTGCAGCTTTCTCTCCTGTCTGTCCATTATGGTCAGCTAGCTACCATTGCCTCTTGCCCCTCTGTTCTCTGTTGTCCATGTGCATGGTCCTGTCCCCTCCCTCTTGCTTTCTATGGATTGTTGTACTGCACTCCCGTCCCGCATGCCCTGCGTGGTGTATTGTGCTGCTGCAAACCCTGATGCCTGCCCTGCAGGGTCAGTTTGGTGCACCTCTCCATGCCCCTCCTGTCCTCTGTTATCCAAGTCCATGTTCCTACCCCATTTCCTTCCATGATCCAATGTACCATACTTGCGAACATTTTGAACTTGGTAAGAGGGAGATTTTGAAAAAAAACTGGGGTATTGATTTTCCCCTTTGAGTTACATTGAAAAAGAGGAGATTGTAGACAGGAGACAGATCAAATAAAGCCCATTTGAGCTTAAAAACATTGGACGTTTCCTGGCTGAATCGGGTCTGTTGGCATGTATGGTTGTACTACCATTGCCTCTTCCTTCTGCCCACAATGGTCTATTACATTGCCACAGCCTCTCTTGCAAGTCCTGTATTGTTGGTTTGTTGCCCCTGCCCCCTTTCCACTGCCCTCCATAGTCTGTTGTGCTGCCACGGCCCTTCCTGCCTGCTCAGTGTGGTCAATTGTTGCCTTTGCACCCTCCTACCTGCCTTCAATTTTCAGAGTCCGTGCCCCTGGCCTCTGCCTCTCAACAGTATCCTAATGAACAACTAGATTGCTAACATTCTATATTTATTACAAAAGTGTGGAACGCCTGACGTCATCTTGATGTAATCAAAACTGTAATACCTAGAGCATTTCCTTTAGAAATTACATATATGAGAGGGTCTTATTGGCATCAAAATTATGGTTAGTGCTCTAAAAGACTAAAATAAGGACATATTTTCTCAGTTTTCAAATAGCGACAAGCACTTTTAAATTATTTGTTATCTTTATGTTTTTTTATCCAGTTGACCACTTGATTAAATGTTGCACTTAGGGGAGAGGATGTGGTGTTACTTCCAGAACTGCAGACTTTGCAACTGGGGAACCAGGTTGGAGTTTCTGCTTCAGCTCGACATTCTGTGATTCTGGTCAAATCACTTAGTCTCCCCATGTCTACAACCAAAATGAATTTGTTCTTGTGTGATGTAACCAATGCTCATGTAAAGCACTCCAATTCCTGACAAGTCTGCACTGTATAACACTGCAAAAACACAAAATAATAAGTGTTTTGCACACTTCTGTCATTGGGCTATATTTGGGCTATATTTGGGCTACATCTGGGTGATATTTGGGCTACATTTGGGCTCTTTTGTCTCTGGTGGCCATCTTGGGAGACTTATTTGTTATGAAGTTTCCTAATTTCCTCATTTACTGCAGTCTCCTCAGTAGTAAATACATTCAGTTTTTTACTTTGATTCCATCAAGAAGGCATTCAGATGTGTCACACATTTGCCATAAATTCAGAATGTTACCACTCTTTTTGCTCATTAGATCACTGTAGTAAAGCTACTGCTCACCAGGGAAAACTGCAGCTGGTATTGAAAGTGCATGTTTCAGTCTGCATGTCAGAATTTTTTAATGAAATAGAAGAGGATTTGAGAAGTCACTCAAAATGTGTCCTAATTTTTCTTTCTGCAGCACTAATCCTACTTTTTATGGAAAAATGAACTCCCTCATTTTGTTCCTTTTTAAATTAAATGTTTTAAGAGTTACCACTTTAATCCAAGCAAGATGGCTTCAGGTGTGCCATATGTTTATCATAAGTAGGACTGTTAGCGCTCTAGTAGTTCTTTGGAACACTCTGGGAAGCTGCAGTAGAACACAAAGGAATCAACTGACAGTCTCTGCCCTTGTTGGATGTACATGTTTTACTGAGAATGTCAGACTTCATTCTCACATGACTGAGAAAAATAATGTGAATTTACAGAAAATAAGCTCTCAGTTTAGCTTATAGATCACCTTCCAAACCTCTGTGGGAAAAGCATGAGAAAATATTTTTCTCTCAATCATGATATCCCAGCAGAAGGCTTTTTCACATGGTGAAATCACCTTAGAACATACCACAATTCCTAAAATGAGTATGGTACCATCAACAAATGATTTATAATGTAACTAAAGTCTTAAAACCTTCTATTAACTGCAATGCTTTTTAATGAGGTGCTATCATGTATATTGGTCCCAAGAGGTCCAGCAGAGGAATTCATTGAACATACAGCATCCCATCTGGAGGCTCAACAAGGGGCTGCTGAATTTGTCCTGAAATCGAAATGAGCAACTTAACCCACTGGAGGGGAAGTCATTATAAATTAGGACTGCAATAACCAGCATGCAACAGAAGGAACTATCAAGGGCACACCGGAGGCCAATTAAGAATTAAAGCACGCAGAGTGAAAAGCAGTCACGCAACCTGGAGCTGCTCATGGGGGCCTCTGAGGAAGGGGAAAGGATTCCCTGAAACGCGTCAGGCCGGGGACTTCAATCAGGATGTGATACTGCATGTTTTCCCAAATAAAGGTGTTACCTTTCTGCTACAGAGTGCGTCCTCGAATCTGGTGAACTTTTTGTGAAGGCAATTAATCACGGCGTCTCCAGGCCGTGGAGTTGATTGCACCGCCCGGATTATTCAAAGTGGTCCGTGTGGGGGAAAATCTTGTTCCTCCAATTCGGCGCAGCAGAGGAATTCATTGAATATACAGCATCCCATCTGGAGGCTCAACAAGGGGCTGCTGAATTTGTCCTGAAATCGAAATGAGCAACTTAACCCACTGGAGGGGAATTCATTATAAATTAGGACTGCAATAACCAGCGTGCAACAGAAGGAACTATCAAGGGCACACCGGAGGCCAATTAAGAATTAAAGCACGCAGAGTGTAAAGCAGTCACGCAACCTGGAGCTGCTCATGGGGGCCTCTGAGGAAGGGGAAAGGATTCCCTGAAACGCGTCAGGCCGGGGACTTCAATCAGGATGTGATGCTGCATGTTTTCCCAAATAAAGGTGTTACCTTTCTGCTACGGAGTGCGTCCTCGATTCTGGTGAACTTTTTGTGAAGATATATATATATATATATATATATATATATATATATATATATATATATATATATATATATATATATATATTCAGCTCGGTGGGGCATGTCCATCAAACAACCGCACTCGGACGCGGGTTAGCCTCCCTCCAAAAAGCAATTTATTCAGTATGGAAAGCAGCATTCTTCAGTTAATGCAGCATCTGACTGCATCCGCTGATGCATTTCGGGACACTCCCATTTTCCAGGCTATGCAGTCAACGTGAGCACTTAGTCTTACACCTTCCTTTTTAAATACGGAGCAGACGATTGACGGCATGTGATATCTCTCTAACTCATGGGTACTCACAAACTTTCTCTCGGGGGCCAAATTTACAGTGTGGTTTGTGGCTGAGGGCCGCACCGGTGGGGGCGGGGGCAGTGGGGGAGGAGGCGGGGCTAGAGCAAAAAAAAAACTATGACCATGAGGTTGAACACAGGCCCCTGCAGCGGACGCCTTCGTCCACTGAGCCACCAGACCCGGCATTCACACATCTTTATCTATCTATCTATCTATCTATCTATCTATCTATCTATCTATCTATCTATCTATCTATCTATCTATCTATCTATCTATCTATCTATCTATCTATCTATCTATCTATCTATCTATCTATCTATCTATCTATCTATCTATCTATCTATCTATCTATCTCACGCTCCGTCTCCCTCCCTCTCTCTCTCTCTCTCTCTCTCCCTCCCCCTCTCCCTCCCTCTCTCTGTCTCCCTCCCTCTCCCTCCCTCTGTCTCCCTCCCTCTCCCTCCCTCTCCCTCTCTCTGTCTCCCTCCCTCTCCCTCCCTCTCCCTCTCTCTGTCTCCCTCTCCCTCTCTCTGTCTCCCTCCCTCTCCCTCCCTCTGTCTCCCTCCCTCCCTCTGTCTCCCTCTTGTCTGTCTCAGTCTGTCTCCCTACCTCTCCCTCCCTACCTCTATCTCTCTCTCTCTCTCCCTCTGTCTCCCTCTCTGTGTTTGTCTCCCTTTCTCTGTCTCCCTCCCTCCCTCTCTCTGTCTGTCTCCCTCCCTCTCTCTCTCTCCCTCCCTTTCTCTGTCTCCCTCCCTCCCTCTCTCTGTCTGTCTGTCTCCCTCCCTCCCTCTCTCTCTCTCCCTCCCTCTCTCTCTCTCTCTCTCTCTCTCCCTCCCTCCCTCCCTCTGTCTCCGTCTCCCTATGTCTCCCTCCCTATGTGTCCCTGTCTCCTTCTCTATCTCTCTCACCGTCTGTCTCCCTCCCTCTCTCCATCTCCCTCCCTCTGTCTGTCTCCCTCCCTCTGTCTCCCTCCCTCTCCCTGTCTCCCTCCCTCTCTCTGTC
The DNA here is from genome assembly GCF_964204655.1 of Triturus cristatus. Classification (NCBI taxonomy): domain Eukaryota; kingdom Metazoa; phylum Chordata; class Amphibia; order Caudata; family Salamandridae; genus Triturus; species Triturus cristatus. The sequence continues at coordinate 969,801,932 of NC_140589.1, forward strand.
TCCCTCCCTCTCTCTGTCTCCCTCCCTCTGTCTCCCTCTCTCTCTCTGTCTCTCCCTCTCTCTGAATCACTGTTTGTCTCCCTTTCGCTCTCCCTCCCTCCCCTCTGTCTCCCTCCCTCTCCCTCTGTCTCCCGGTCTGTCTCCCTATCTGTCTCCCTCTGTCTTCCCCCTCTCCCTCTCCCTCTGTCTTCCTCCCACTGCGCACTCTGTCTTCCTCCCCCTGTCACCTCACCTGCTGCTCTCACTCCCTGCTGCCCTCCGTCTCCTCACCCTGCTGTCCTCCTCACCCTTTGACACCTCACCCGCGCTTAGACAGCTTCCGGGAACACACACAGCCGCCGCCGCACCCAAGTACTTAACAGGTGTTTTAAAAACCATTCACTTGTTAATGAGGCTTTATTGTATTTCACCTCTTCTTAGCGCCCCTGCATCAGGGGCGCTAAGAAGAGGTGAAATTCAACAAAGCCTCATTTACAAGTTAATGGTCTTTAAAAGAAATCGCCCGGGCCCCAGAAGCTCCACGCTGCTGGAACCGGCGATGTAAAAAACACACAGGTATGATGTCTGTAAGGTCCGCGGGCCGCCACGGAAGGCTTGCCGGGCCGCCGCCGGCCCGCGGGCCGTACTATGAGTACCTGTGCTCTAACTGAAGAATGCTGCTTTCAATACCGAATAAAGTGCTTTTTTGGGGGAGGCTAACCCGCGTCCGAGTGTGGCTGTTTGATGGACATGCCCCACCAAGCTGAAAATATATATGTATATATATATATATATATATATATATATATATATATATATATATATATATATATATATATATTCAGTGAAAAAACCATAGGTTTCACACATGTTATAGTTAGCTGGACATTTCACTCGTAAAAAACCATTGAAATTCCCCCGTTATAGTTAGTTCAGCTAACTATAACTCGCGCGCCCGCAATGCACTACTGATGACGTCACATATTACATCACTCATGACATGGTCACTGACATCACTCATGACATCACTGATGACATCTCAAATGACATCACTGATGACATCACTGATGACATCATCCAGTGAATGTGGGTTTTTCTGAAAATTAAATATGTTTTATATATGTATATCTCAAGGTCGATGGAAGAATAAATGGGTATATAAGTGTCTAAATGGATGATTTGTTTTTGACAAATTGATTGTTTAACTGACTGATTAAGTGTATCATAGTGAATACATGTTTTAGTGAGTAATGTTTAAATATGTATATATCTGTATCAGTCTCTCACTTTGTGTATAAGTGGCTGCATGGGTTGGTGAGTAGCTACATGGGTGTCTATATAGGTTATTAGTTGGTTTTTTGAGTATCAGTCTGAGTGTCTGCATGGTTCGGTGGGGGGTATTACGTAGTGCACAGGTGCATGAATGAGTGACTCACTGTTTGTATGTGTTGAACAGACCATGTGTGCAGGACTGCATGGGTGGATGAGTGTGTGTATGGGTGTGTTAGTGAGTGAATGACTGTCTCAATAGTGTCTTTATGAGTAACTACATATGTTTAAAACTAGTATATGTGACTATTGGTGTATATATGTGAGTATATGCAAGGGTGAGAGATTGGAAGAGTTCCTGTATGAATAAGTATGTGTTTCTATAAGTGATTGTTTAAAAGACTAAGTATGTGTAAGTTTCCGTAGAAGTAAGTATGGTGGTGTGTGTATAACTGTATATGCAAGTAAATGTATGTTTGATTCTTTATTAGTACGAGTGACTATGTGTGTGAGTAACTCTATGGATGAGTGGCATTGTGTAACAGGATGTATAGGTGTATGAGTACATATGATGAGTGAGTACATGTATGAGTGACTGTATTGGACTGTTGGTGAATGAGTGGATGTGTATGTGGATCTTAGAATTACTGAATAGGTTGTTGTAACTGATATTGATATGTTCATTATTTTGAACATTTTAGTTTCTATTTTTGAATGTGTGTTTCAATGGTTATATTAGGGGGAGAGGAGGTCTGCCACTCTATCACAAGGATGATGTCATCAGTGATGTCATCAGTGATGTCATTTGAGATGTCATCAGTGATGTCATGAGTGATGTCAGTGACCATGTCATGAGTGATGTAATATGTGACGTCATCAGTAGTGCATTGCGGGCGCGCGAGTTATAGTTAGCTGAACTAACTATAACGGGGGAATTTCAATGGTTTTTTACGAGTGAAATGTCCAGCTAACTATAACATGTGTGAAACCTATGGTTTTTTCACTGAATTTCTAAGGTTTTTTAAATGCTAATTCCTAACTATAAAGTGTGTGAAACCTATGGTTTTTTCACTGAATTTCTAAGGTTTTTTATATGCTAATTCCTAACTATAACGTGTGTGAAACCTATGGTTTTTTCACTGAATTTCTAAGGTTTTTTAAATGCTAATTCCTAACTATAACGTGTGTGAAACCCATGGTTTTTTCAGTGAATTTGCAAGGTTTTTTAAATGCTAATTCCTAACTATAACGTGTGTGAAACCCATGGTTTTTTCAGTGAATTTGCAAGGTTTTTTAAATGCTAATTCCTAACTATAACGTGTGTGAAACCCATGGTTTTTTCAGTGAATTTGCAAGGTTTTTTAAATGCTAATTTTTTTTTTCTTCTATTTTTTCTAACATATTTTTATTTTAATTTTCTTACCTTTTATAAAGACTATGATTAAATTTTTAAAATTCTTAAATATGTTTTTTTTAATATATTTTTTAAAATAAACATGTAAAATTTATTTGCAGTACTTTTTTTCTATTTTTTTAAAAAAAATTTTAGTACGTGTACCGTAAGCTCACGGTAAGCGTACGGTTTACGCAACGTCCGTAATTTTCCTACGCTGCTTGCGTATAGTTACGCAATTTGCGCAGCCGCGCGTACTCCGCGTGGGACGCGTACGCGTGTACGCTACACGCGCACGTTACGCGGAAGTGCCGGGAGTCACTGTTATGCGCATGCGCGCAAGCGCGTGTCTTTTTTACGCGCATGCGCACTTTTGCCGTAAGCGTACCGTAAGCGTACCGTAAGCGTACGGTAGGTCATGTGATCATGAAACACAACTTTTGATTGGTTGAAACTACTTTCAGTTCTAGAACTCTCCTACACCACACCCATTCCCCTCATTTCTGCTTGTGATCCCTTGGGAGAAGGAGCTGGTTTGTCTTTGGGATACGATGGCAGAACAGCAGAGCTCTTCTGAGAGTGAGGCTAGCACTAGCAGCACTGTCTTGAGGCAGAGATCGAGGAAACAAAAGCCCTCTTATGTATGGGATTATTTTACTTTTCCTGAAGGCCAGCAAAAGGTAAATGCACCCTTAGTGACTTGTAAGCTGTGTAAGCGTGTACTTTCTAGAGGTAATCCTAACAGGAAGTATTCCTTTGGGAATCACACCATGAAGAGACACCTCCAGGATGTACACAGAAGGACACATGGTCATCTTTTTGGAGGTAACTCTTCAGAAAGACAAGCCAGTACATCCACAGCAGCTCAGCCTGAACCATCATCTGCAGGGCTGACTCCTTCTTCTGCAGGTCAGGTGAGCCCTTCATCTGTGGGGGGAGAATCTCCTTTTGCTGGCCCTCTGGAAATCAACCCTCGATTTCGGAAGGTTGATATTCGATGCACATTTTGTCAAGATCTAATTTGCTATAGGGAGACCAGTGTTTCCCTAGTGAACAACAAAATAGATCAACACATTTGTCGCTTTGAATAATTTTCCCATGCTTCCTTTCCTCTGTCCCTGCATGAACACAACGGTTCTTTTAAGAGCCAACCTTATCTTTCATCTTTTTTTTACATATGTTTTTAAAAACTTTTTTTTATTTTTTTTTTACCGTACGCGTACGGTGCGCGTACTTTTTTTTTTTTTTTTTTAAAAAACACTAAAAATCAATAAACACATTACAAGGTCCTTGAGAGACTACAATTATTATTATTGACTTACCATACTCACTGAAAATATATTTATTCATTTGTTTTTTTTAAAAATAGTTTTAAAAATGTTTGTACTTTTCGAAAATTTTCTATATCTATCTGGAAAAAAAGAAAAAAGTATTAATATTTTTAAAACATTTTATAATACAGTACACATATTTACATGGGTGTGTGCTAAGAGTCTGCTTCTTCCCCCAAAAATTCGCTCCCCCTTTCCATCTAATGCAACTGTGAAATCACCAGAGCAAAACGCAATAAATCTCTGCCTATAATTCCTCTCTGCACACAGTCATGTTTTCACATTAGTCCCAAAACGAAATTTCTTTGCCAATTTGAAAGCACACTTACTGCTCTTTTTTTTTTCGGGGCAAGTGAAAATCACTTTTACAGACTGACACATTATGAAACCACTTTTTTTGATTTTTTTAAATGCACATGTCCAAACTGTTTTTTCAGACCACCACCATGTGTATTCTCGGTGACTGCCTACACTCCAGCAAGGGCAACCAGCCTTAGTGATGCTGAATGTATTTGCATTACAGACTGAAACCTGAAAACCCCACTCGCTTGTAAATACTGTGCATGACTATACATGGCAAGCACATGGGTGTGTGCTAAGACTCTGCTTCTTCCCCCAAAAATTCGCTCCCCCTTTCCATCTAATGCAACTGTGAAATCACCAGAGCAATACGCAATAAATCTCTGCCTATAATTCCTCTCTGCACACAGAGTCATGTTTTCACATTAGTCCCAAAACGAAATTTCTTTGCCAATTTGAAAGCACACTTACTGCTCTTTTTTTTTCCGGGGCAAGTGAAAATCACTTTTACAGACTGACACATTATGAAACCATTTTTTTTTATTTATTTAAATGCACATGTCCAAACTGTTTTTTCAGACCACCACCATGTGTATTCTCGGTGACTGCCTACACTCCAGCAAGGGCAACCAGCCTTAGTGATGCTGAATGTATTTGCATTACAGACTGAAACCTGAAAACCCCACTCGCTTGTAAATACTGTGCATGACTATACATGGCAAGCACATGGGTGTGTGCTAAGACTCTGCTTCTTCCCCCAAAAATTCGCTCCCCCTTTCCATCTAATGCAACTGTGAAATCACCAGAGCAAGACGCAATAAATCTCTGCCTATAATTCCTCTCTGCACACAGAGTCATGTTTTCACATTAGTCCCAAAACGAAATTTCTTTGCCAATTTGAAAGCACACTTACTGCTCTTTTTTTTTTCGGTGCAAGTGAAAATCACTTTTACAGACTGACACATTATGAAACCATTTTTTTTTTATTTATTTAAATGCACATGTCCAAACTGTTTTTTCAGACCACCACCATGTGTATTCTCGGTGACTGCCTACACTCCAGCAAGGGCAACCAGCCTTAGTGATGCTGAATGTATTTGCATTACAGACTGAAACCTGAAAACCCCACTCGCTTGTAAATACTGTGCATGACTATACATGGCAAGCACATGGGTGTGTGCTAAGACTCTGCTTCTTCCCCCAAAAATTCGCTCCCCCTTTCCATCTAATGCAACTGTGAAATCACCAGAGCAAGACGCAATAAATCTCTGCCTATAATTCCTCTCTGCACACAGAGTCATGTTTTCACATTAGTCCCAAAACGAAATTTCTTTGCCAATTTGAAAGCACACTTACTGCTCTTTTTTTTTTCGGGGCAAGTGAAAATCACTTTTACAGACTGACACATTATGAAACCTCCATGTGTAACTACAACAAAAACAATTTCCATTTCTATTATTCATTTCTTAAGTTACCACATACATCCCCTCTCAAACTGTAAACTCACCTTTAAAATTAGTTAGTTGTGAAAGAAATGTGACACTCAAACAGCAGATTATCAGAGCCAGGATCTCTGTTGTGTTCACCTCTCTCCTCTCAGCAGAACCAGATAATGGCAAACTTTCCCTCTATTTTTCCACACATATACTTGTAAGTTTCAAATCTCAGTGCTTCCCCCTTTTTTTCAAATGTAATCACACATTTCTATTGGTTGAAAACCAACCCTTTTCCAAAAGTACCCTTCCCCCAACTTGACTTCTGCCTAGTACCCTTCCCCCAACTTGACTTCTGCCTGCTACCATAGCAACAGCTCATGGAACACTGCTGTGTTGAGTTAGGTCAGAAGTTCGCCAAACAATGTTTCAATTCCACAGAGCAAGAGTGCTTGACTTTACAAACCTAACAGCAAATCCATAGTACTGTTCTTTGGTTACACATTTTTTTTTACCAATACAAAACATGCTTCTATTAATTTACACATACAGCCTAGTTTTTATTCTAGAATGGTATGAAACAGCCAATCAGTTCTTTTTGTTTTGTAAAAAATATGTATGCCTCCATTTCCAAACTGTCTTTCTTTTCATATTGCCATTCTACTGAAAGACACCTCCTGAGTGCATCCAGTTCTCCTTTGAAGATGTTCACAGTGTGGATTGTAGGGCACAGCTATGTCTTCTGGAGTGAAAAGTTTGCAGAGAAAACAGGTATGGTGAGAGACCTTGCTTTGCCAAATGTAGACATTAAATGGATTGGTCAGAGAGGGTTAAAGTGGCACCAATTGATGCCATTGGTGAAATCCTTCATTCAAATCCAACACCCTGACCTCATAATAGTGCACTGTGGTGGCAATGACCTAGGCACTTTGACTGGGGTAGGTCTGGAAATGCTTATGAAGGACACCTTTGCACAACTGTTTACACTTTTCCCTAAAACTGCCTTTGTGTTTTCCAACATATGCCAAAGGCAAAAATGGAACTGGTCCAATCATTTCTGTCCACAGATTGACAAAGCAAGAAAGCACGTCAACAAATCTGTTTCTGCTTTCCTCCGTGACTATGGTATGGGTGCCATTTACCACAACAACTTGCGTTATGACATGCAAGACATTTATAGAGGAGATGGTGTACACTTCAATGAAGAAGGGAACAGAGTCTTCCTCTTGAACCTTAGACTCTGCATCGGTACTTACTTGTAGGTACCACTTAAAAAATGACTTCATAAACACAACAGCTCTTTTTAGAGCTCCCTAATATCTAAACTCTTAAATCTGCTTTTCATTTATTTATTTTTTTTATTTTTTTACCGTACGCTTACCGTAAGCTTACCGTACGCGTACCCCGTGATTTTTTTTAAAATCAATAAATGTTTTTTTTGTACTTTTCTGTCCCTCTTTGACCCCCTTACAAATGTTAGGGGGTCTGTAACTCTCCTCATTGCCCCCTTTCCTTGTTTTCACTCTTTTTTTTCAGAGTGAAATACACAAAATGGCGGCCGCCGCTTCCTGGTTTCGACCGATTCGAATGTTTACTAAGATCTAAGAGCCAATCAGAATCGCGCTCGCGCACGCCACCGTACGCTTACTGTAAGCGTACGGTAAGCGTACCGTAAGCGGGCTCAGATATATATATTGATTTAAAGGCTATTTTCTCAGAATCTACTGAACAGATTTACACCAAACCTACAAAAGGCACTTCCTTGACCTAGGGACTACCTCTCTGCCAAATTTTGAGTAATTCTGTTCAGCCGTTCGGGCTGTAGCTCGTTCTAAAGGTCCTATGGAAACATGCATGGGAAAAACGCGTTTTGGGACCCCCCTTTTATCTCAGCCCCCGCTTGACGGATCCCCCCGAGACTTTCAGGGTAGGAGCGGAGCGGAGCGCCCCACCTATTTTGAAAAATTCGCGAGGATTCGTCGACCGGCGCCAAAGTTATTCAAAATAGAATGTTGAGGTTTTCCTATGGAAACGTGGTCCTAACTATAACTACCTACTGGCGACCGCCAGTAGGTAATATATATATATATATATATAATATATATATTATCTACTGGCGGTCGCCAGTAGATAGTTATAGTTAGGACCGTGTTTCCATAGGAAATCCGCAACATTCTATTTGGAATAACTTTGGCGCCGGTTGACGAATCCTTGCGAAATTTTCAAAACAGGTGGGGCGACCCGCTCCTACCCTGAAAGTCTCGGGGGGATTCGTCCAGCAGGGGCTGAGAAAAAAGGGGGGTCCCAAAACGCGTTTTCCCCATGCAATTTTCCATAGGGACCTTTAGTCCAAGGTACAGCCCGAACGGCTGAACAGAATTACTTGAAATTTGGCAGAGAGGTAGTCCTCAGGTCAGGGAAGTGCCTTTTGCAGGTCTGGTGCCAATCTGTTCAGTAGTTCCTGAGAAAATCAAAAGTAAAATCATATACATATGTGGGCGGAGCCTAACCACACATCTCATACTGAGATCTGATTGGCTGTCAGCACTTCATCCAAGAAGTGTTGGCAGCCATCTTGGGACCAATATACATGATAGCACCTCATTAAAAAGCATTGCAGTTAATAGAAGGTTTTAAGACTTTAGTTACATTATAAATCATTTGTTGATGGTACCATACTCATTTTAGGAATTGTGGTATGTTCTAAGGTGATTTCACCATGTGAAAAAGCCTTCTGCTGGGATATCATGATTGAGAGAAAAATATTTTCTCATGCTTTTCGCACAGAGGTTTGGAAGGTGATCTATAAGCTAAACTGAGAGCTTATTTTCTGTAAGTTCACATTATCTTTCTCAGTCATGTGAGAATGAAGTCTGACATTCTCAGTAAAACATGTACATCCAACAAGGGCAGAGACTGTCAGTTGATTCCTTTGTGTTCTACTGCAGCTTCCCAGAGTGTTCCAAAGAACAACTAGAGCGCTAACAGTCCTACTTATGATAAACGAATGGCACACCTGAAGCCATCTTGCTTGGATTAAAGTGGTAACTCTTAAAACATTTAATTTAAAAAGGAACAAAATGAAGGGGTTCAGTATTCCATAAAAAGTATGATTAGTGCTGCAGAAAGAAAAATTAGGGCACATTTTGAGTGACTTCTCAAATCCTCTTCTATTTCATTGAAAAATGTTGACATGCAGACTGAAACATGCACTTTCAATACAAGCAGCAGTTTTCCCTGGTGAGCAGTAGCTTTACTACAGTGATCTAATGAGCAAAAAGAGTGCTAACATTATGAATTTATGGCAAATGTGTAACACGTCTGAATGGCTTTGGAATCAAAGTAAAAAACTGAAAGTATTTCCTACTGAGGAGACTGCAGTAAATGAGGAAATTAGGAAACTTCATAACAAATAAATCTGCCAAGATGGCCACCAGAGACAAAAGAGCCCAAATATAGCCCAAATATCACCCAGATGTAGCCCAAGTATAGCCCAATGACAGAATGTCCCAGAGTGTTCTTAAAAACAACTAGAGCGCTTACTGTCTTCATTATGACAAAAGTATGGCACACCTGAAGCCATCTTGATTGGAATAAACTGGTAACACTTAAAACATTTAATTTAAAAAGGAACACAATGAGGGAGTTCATTTTGCCATAGAAATTATGATTAATGCTGAAGAAAGAAAATGAGGGCACATTTTGAGTGACTTCTCAAATCCTCTTCTATTTCATTAAAAAATTCTGACATGCAGACTGAAACATGCACTTTTAATATCAGGAGCAGACTTCCATGGTGAACAGTAGTTTTACTACAGTGATCTAATGAGCAACTAGAGTGCTAACATTCAGAATTTATGGCAAATGTGTGACATATCTGAATACCTTCATGATGGAATCAAAGTAAAAAACTGAAAGCATTTCCTACTGAGGAGACTGCAGTACATGAGGAAATTAGGAAACTTCATAACAAATAAATCTCCCAAGATGGCCACCGGAGACAAAAGAGCCCAAATGTAGCCCAAAATCACCCAGATGTAGCCCAAATACAGCCCAATGACAGAAGTGTGCAAAACACTTATTATTTTGTTTTTTTGCAGTGTTATATAGTGCAGACTTGTCAGGTATTGGAGTGCTTTACATGAGCATTGGTTACATCACACAAGAACACATTCATTTTGGTTGTAGACATGGGGAGACTAAGTGATTTGACCAGAATCACAGAATGTCGAGCTGAAGCAGAAACTCCAACCTGGTTCCCCAGTTGCAAAGTCTGCAGTTCTGGAAGTAACACCACATCCTCTCCCCTAAGTGCAACATTTAATCAAGTGGTCAACTGGATAAAAAAACATAAAGGTAACAAATAATTTAGAAGTGCTTTCTGGCTATTTGAAAACTCAGAAAATACGTCCTTATTTTAGTCTTTTAGAGCACTAACCATAATTTTGATGCCAATAAGACCCTCTCATATATGTAATTTCTAAAGGAAATGCTCTAGGTATTACAGTTTTGATTACATCAAGATGACGTCAGGTGTTCCACACTTTTGTAATAAATATAGAATGTTAGCAATCTAGTTGTTCATTAGGATACTGTTGAGAGGCAGAGGCCAGGGGCACGGACTCTGAAAATTGAAGGCAGGTAGGAGGGTGCAAAGGCAACAATTTAACCACACTGAGCAGGCAGGAAGGGCCGTGGCAGCACAACAGACTATGGAGGGCAGTGGAAAGGGGGGCAGGGGCAACAAACCAACAATACAGGACTTGCAAGAGAGGCTGTGGCAATGTAATAGACCATTGTGGGCAGAAGGAAGAGGCAATGGTAGTACAACCATACATGCCAACAGACCCGATTCAGCCAGGAAGCGTCCAATGTTTTTAAGCTCAAATGGGCTTTATTGTATCTGTCTCCTGTCTACGATCTCCTCTTTTTCAATGTAACTCAAAGGGGAAAATCAATACCCCAGTTTTTTGTCAAAATCTCCCTCTTACCAAGTTAAAAATGTTCGCAAGTATGGTACATTGGATCATGGAAGGAAATGGGGTATGGACATGGACTTGGATAACAGAGGACAGGAGGGACACGGAGAGGTGCACCAAACTGACCCTGCAGGGCAGGCATCAGGGTTTGCAGCAGCACAATACACCACACAGGGCATGCGGGACGGGAGTGCAGCACAACAATCCATAGAAAGCAAGAGGGAGGGGACAGGACCATGCACATAGACAACAGAGAACAGAGGGGCAAGAGGCAGGACCATAATGGACAGACAGGAGAGAAAGCTGCAGCATGACAGACCATAAAGGGCAGGAGGGATGGATCAGGGGCATTACAATGGAACAGACAAGCCAGGAGGGAGGGAGTAGGGGTCTGCACATGTAAACAGAGGGCTGGGGGCAAGGGGGCAGGTCAGGAGCAGCAAGATAGCCATGGAGGTCAGGCAGGATGGGCACTAGAAGCAAGACACACCATGAAGAACAACAGTGAGACTGTGATGGCATACACACAGACCATGGAGGGAAGGTGGGAGGGGTTCAGGGGCAGCTAACTGACCACACAGGGAAGGTGGGAGGGGCCATGGCAGCACAGAAGACTATGCATGGCAAGTGGGAGGGTTAGTGGTAGCACAATGGCTATGATGGGCAAGAAGGAGGGTGCAGGGGCATGCACAAAGGATGATGGAGGATAGAAGGGAGGGTCAGGACCTGTGCACAGACAAGAAAGTTCAGGGGTAGGGGCCTCACAACAGACCGCACGGGGCAAGCAGGAGGAGAAATTGCAGCACAACAGACCAGGGAGGGCAGAAGGGTGTGGCAGTACAATGGACCATGTAGGACAGGAGGAAGAGGATAGGGGCATGGCATGTGGACAGGCAGGGTGGAGGTGGCAGGGACAGGTTACAGTCATCTGACAATGCTAGGCAGGTGGGAGGGGAGTGGCAGCTCAACAGAACACTCAGAGTAGATAGGAGTGGCAGGTCCATGGAACATGGTGGGCAAAAAGGATGGAGCAGGGGCATACACAAAGACATCGGAGGGCAGGGGGAAGGAGAATAGGGGCAGCAAGCTAAGCACAGAGTTTAAGCAGGAGGTCAATGATGGGGCATAGAATTGGGCAATGGAGGGCAGGAGGAGTGGACTGGTACATCATACTAAATTGAGGGCAGTGGCAGCACATCAGACCATGCATGGCAGGAGGGAGGAGGCTAGTCCATGGATTCACACAACAGAGGATAGGGAGGAGGGGGATGGGGCAGCAAGCTAACTGTTCAGCGAAGGTGGGTATTAGGAACTTTATTGTTTTTAAAACGTGTGTCTGTGCGAACTACTTAAAATATGAACAAGTATGCAGCATAATCTCACTTTTATTCAGGTAGAAGAGGACGTTTGTGACTGTGACTCCGGGCTCACTTGGCAGAAACACCCCCTGACCCTCCACCCCCTATCGCAAAATGTAGTGCCCGTGAAAAGGGTAGGTGAACAAAGTGTTATATAGAACATAGTCCTGAGAGCACAATTGAAAATGAAAACTAGATATAGTGTATGGTATAAACTATACACCAAAAAGTGTGATATAAGATGAACCGGGCGTGAAATATAATATGCAATACATAGTGCGCAATGACAGATTCATTGGAGAGCGCGAGATAGCACAGGCACTAGCACGTGCTATGCGATATGCGCCTTGGAGTGTAATATGCACAGGGCAGTGTTGTGTAACCTAACTAGTCTCTAAAGTTGTAATATAAAATATGTGCTGGGGAGTGTAACGTTGCATATGCACTGTGACAAAGATATGGATCCCAGATTGTAATATGTATGGCATAGCACTGTGCGTTATAACATAGGCATCGAGGAAGGCACGTTAGATGGGGCAATATAACCCGTGCGAAGACAAGTGTGGCATGACATATTCACGGGGTGGTGTTACAGTGCACATGGGCTAGAGAGTGTCATAGCATATGCACTAGCTAGTGGAATACAACACAGAGGTGTGTGGCACTCAGCAGGCAATGATGGGTGTAACACAGCATTGGGCTCTGCCAGGAGCGCGCTGTGACTCTCAAGTGATGTTCGTCCCCTTTCCAGAGAGTAAAATAAAAAGTATTACACATCCGGCAGTGGATGTGTGTTTTATTAACCGTGTAGGGGGTTTCTTGCATAGTTTTGGTCGAATTTTTGTCGAATCCCCTTTGAATGGCTTGGTGTGCATGTGTATTAAATGTGCCCATCAATAGCTACCCATGTTTGTATAAATAAACAACAAGGGTGTCTACCGGGATTAGGCACGGTAGGGCATCAGACATGTCAGAGCTTCACTAGTGGTGTAAATACATTCCACGTGGATTCATTGTATGCATAGTCGCCTTTTAATGAATATCACGCAAATCGTCATGGTGATAGGTACGTACGGTTTGTCCAGCATGTCCTAGGTGTGTCTATAAATATATATTTTTTAAAAATAATAAAAAACAGTGGCCGGCCCTGGGGATTGGGGTCAAAAAAATATAATTAGTAGACAGGCCCTGGGGGATGGGGTCATCAGGGCCAATAAATTAGAATAAGAAGGGGAACCACACAGCCCCCCTTCTTAAAAAATTAAAATAAATAAAAGACTGGCATCGTGCCGGAGGCCACGCCCCCTCCTTGCAGCACTCTGCAAACGCGCCCCCTGGCGAGTTGTAAGTTGGGGAATTAATTCCTCTTCAATACTGAGGGTCCCTGAGGGCCAACTAGCCCAACATGCATCTCCAGTATGCACCAGGGAGCTGCGCTGCAGACAGGTGTTCTGAGGCCAAGCCCCTTTTTACACCTCTCTGCAACGCAGCTCTGTGGCGCTTACTGGAGGTACCTAGTGGTCTAGTTTGACCCTAGGGACCCTTAGGATTAAAGGGGACTTAATCTCTCAACTTAGAACAGCCACAGGGCGCGTTTACACAGTGGTGAAGGGAGGGGACGGGGCCTGAGGTGACGTGTGCAAACACGCACTATGGCACGTTTTAAATTGGGGATATAATTTTCCTTCAATACTGAAGGCCCATGGGGGCTAACTAGCCCACCAAGTGCTTCCAGTAAGCGCCACTGAGCTGCATTGCAGAGAGGTGGTCCAGGCCGTGCCACTTTTTACACCTCTTTGCAACGCAGCTCTGTGGCACTTACTGGAGGTACCTAGTGGGCTAGTTGGACCCTAGGGACCCTCAGGATTCAAATGAACTTAATCTCCCAACTAAAAACGGACACAGGGCGTGTTTACACAGTGGTGAAGGGAGGGGACGGGGCCTGAGTTAATGTGTGCAAAAACGCCCTGTGGCCTGTTTTAAGAGGTAGTTTTAATCCCCCTGCCCTATTATATACTAGGGGCTTACAGAGGAGGTCATGCTAATCACAGGGGGACCCCAACGCATAATGTTCCCTAGTGTATGTAGGTGTTTTCACTGTATTCTAAGTGTCTTTTAACATAGCACTGGCTCTAGGACTGGTTAGTCAGACTCAGTTACCACCAGTATCCGTCTGAAAAAGTTGAGGGTACAGGATGATTTTGCAACAAGGCTTCTTTCTGCTCCTCTTTTTGTTCTTTCTGCACGTTATCCTTCTTCCTGCACTTTTCTTCGTCTTTGAGGACTTCTGTTGCTTCTTTCTGCACTTCTTTTTTTTCTTTCTGTGCATTTTTTCTTCTTTCTTCACATGTCCTATCTCTGTAGGCATAGTTAGAAATTAGCATTTAAAAAACCTTTGAAATTCACTCAAAAAACCATAGGTTTCAGGGGTGTTATAGTTAGCTGGACTTTTCACTTGTACAAAACCATTGAAATATCCCCGTTATAGTTAGTTCAGCTAACTATAACTCGCGCGCCCGCAATGCACTACTGATGACGTCACATATTACATCACTCATGACATGGTCAGTGACATCACTCATTACATCACTGATGACATCTCAAATGACATCACTGATGACATCACTGATGACATCACCCTTGTGATAGAGTGGCAGACCTCCTCTCACCCTAATATAACCTTTGATACACACATTCAAAAATAGAGACTACAATTTTCAAAACAATGGACATACCAATACCAGTTACAACAACCTCTTCAGTAATTCTAAGATCCACATACACATCCACTCATTCACCAACAGTCCTATACAGTCACTCATACATGTATTCACTCATCATATGTACTCATACACCTATACATCCTGTTACAAAATGCCACTCATCCATAGAGTTACTCACACACATAGTCACTCATGCTAATAAAGAATCAAACATACATTTATTTGCATATACAGTTATACACACACCACCACAATTACTTCTACGGAAACTTACACATACTTAGTCTTTTAAACAATCACTTATAGAAACACATACTTATTCATACAGGAACTCTTTCAATCTCTCACTCTCACATATACTCACTTATATACACCAATAGTCACATATACTAGTTTAAAACATATGTAGTTACTCATAAAGACGCTATTGAGACAGTCATTCACTCACTAACACACCCATACACACACTCATCCACCCATACAGTCCTGCACACATGCTGTCTTCAACACATACAAAGAGTGAGTCACTCATTCATGCACCTATGCACTACGTAATACCCCCCACCGAACCATGCAGACACTCAGACTGATACTCAAAAACCAACTAATAACCTATATAGACACCCATGTAGCTACTCACCAACCCATGCAGCCACTTATACATAAAGTGAGAGACTGATACAGATATTTACATATTTAAACATTACTCACTAAGCCATGTATTCACTATGATACACTTAATCAGTCAGTTACACAATCAATTTTTCAAAAACAAATCATCCATTTAGACACTTATATACACATTTATTCTTCCATCGACCTTGAGATATACATATATAAAACATATTTAATTTTCAGAAAAACACACATTCACTGGATGATGTCATCAGTGATGTCATCTGAGATGTCATCAGTGATGTCATGAGTGATGTCACTGACCATGTCATGAGTGATGTAATATGTGACGTCATCAGCAGTGCATTGCGGGCGCGCGAGTTATAGTTAGCTGAACTAATTATAACGGGGGAATTTCAATGGTTTTGTACAAGTGAAAAGTCCAGCTAACTATAACACCCCTGAAACCTATGGTTTTTTCAGTGAATTTCTGAGGTTTTTTAAATGCTAATTCCTAACTATAACGTGCCTGAAACCTATTGTTTTTTCTGTGAATATATATAAAGTTACGGCACTGCCAGATATTTCAGGGAACACCACTCAAGTGACTAAACCAAAGCGAAATACTTTGCTCTTGACACTGTACCCAAACACCCTAGAGGTGGCAACAGAATACAGTCCCTGAGGAAATTAGAATCTCACTTCATACTACAGACAGGCAGCCTTTTCCCGATAGGGCTCAATAATGATGAAGAAATGTATTCGCATTTATAATTTCTTGTATGCTTTTTTAGCCAGGCTTGGCCGGTTTTGAAACCAGTTGTTTTTCTATAAAATTGTTTTCATTTTCACTTTGCACATCATGGTCAATCTTGTAAAGGTTTCTTTTTCCCGTGTCTGGTATGTCGCAATTGTGGATAAAACGTGAACCTGAGTTAAATATGCCAACTTTGATTATTGATGTAAAAAGGTCATTGCAATAACATGATATACATTAAGCACTAATGTTATATTATTTTCTTTGTTTCTGCAGCTTGGGGGCTCACGGATAGACCAGTGCACTACAAATAGTCATGGATATGGCAAATTGAAAAAGTTCTTGGTATGAGCACATTCCTCACTGGAAATATACCACAAATGCAAATACAAGGGTACTATACCTTTACTCTGCACTCTTAGTCAACTGATGTGGATACACAGTGCCAATCACGGACCAACTTATCTTGGTACTAGACCGCTATACGCCAGCACCCCAATCACCGCGCTATCTACTCGCAGATGCACTGATCATAGTCACCAATATTATCGTGTGATTTGCAACAAAGAAACCAACTAAATAATGACATGAAATACTTACAGGTTTCTCAGGTTTTTTAATTATGAATTAATTAATATGCTTATTATAGGGCAACAATGTTTTCCTGTATGTAATACGGTTTATATTAATTGCGACACAAATGTATCTCTGAAAGCCATGATTGACTGAGTCTTTTTTCACTTTCACTCCCCGCACGCTGTGACGTGCTCAACACGAATTGTTTATATACTTACTAGTTCACCATAGAGGTCACGTGACCAAGGCTGCTTGACAGCCGAAACGCGTCTTTTTGCCCCCTCGTGTAAATAAACCTTGATTTTTCAGCAAGACCGGTGTGGCTCGTCTTCTTTTCAAATGTAACTGTGGGGAGAATTTCTTTGCAATATATATATATCTATATATATATATATTCACTGAAAAAACCATAGGTTTACCACATGTTATAGTTAGCTGGACATTTCACTCGTAAAAAACCATTGAAATTCCCCCGTTATAGTTAGTGCAGGCAACTATAACTCACGCGACCGCAATCCTCTGCTGATGCTAATACTGTATTTAGACACTTATTTGCCCATGTCTTCTTCCATAAAATTTTAGCTATACATATATTACAAATATTTTTTTTTCATAAAGACACATATGTCATCAGCAGAGGATTGCGGTCGCGTGAGTTATAGTTGCCTGCACTAACTATAACGGGGGAATTTCAATGGTTTTTTACGAGTGAAATGTCCAGCTAACTACAACATGTGTGAAACCTATGGTTTTTTCAGTGAATTTGCAAGGTTTTTTAAATGCTAATTCCTAACTATAACGTGTGTGAAACCTATGGTTTTTTCAGTGAATATATATATATATATATTCACTGAAAAAACCATAGGTTTCAGGGGTGTTATAGTTAGCTGGACTTTTCACTTGTACAAAACCATTGAAATTCCCCCGTTATAGTTAGTTCAGCTAACTATAACTCGGGCGCCCGCAATGCACTGCTGATGACGTCACATATTACATCACTCATGACATGGTCAGTGACATCACTCATGACATCACTGATGACATCTCAAATGACATCACTGATGACATCACTGATGACATCATCCAGTGAATGTGTGTTTTTCTGAAAATTAAATATGTTTTATATATGTATATCTCAAGGTCGATGGAAGAATAAATGGGTATATAAGTGTCTAAATGGATGATTTGTTTTTGAAAAATTGATTGTGTAACTGACTGATTAAGTGTATCATAGTGAATACATGGCTTAGTGAGTAATGTTTAAATATGTAAATATCTGTATCAGTCTCTCACTTTGTGTATAAGTGGCTGCATGGGTTGGTGAGTAGCTACATGGGTGTCTATATAGGTTATTAGTTGGTTTTTTGAGTATCAGTCTGAGTGTCTGCATGGTTCGGTGGGGGGTATTACGTAGTGCATAGGTGCATGAATGAGTGACTCACTGTTTGTATGTGTTGAACACAGCATGTGTGCAGGACTGTATGGGTGGATGAGTGTGTGTATGGGTGTGTTAGTAAGTGAATGACTGTCTCAATAGTGTCTTTATGAGTAACTACATATGTTTTAAACTAGTATATGTGACTATTGGTGTATATATGTGAGTATATGTGAGAGTGAGAGATTGAAAGAGTTCCTGTATGAATAAGTATGTGTTTCTATAAGTGATTGTTTAAAAGACTAAGTATGTGTAAGTTTCCGTAGAAGTAAGTATGGTGGTGTGTGTATAACTGTATATGCAAGTAAATGTATGTTTGATTCTTTATTAGCATGAGTGACTATGTGTGTGAGTAACTCTATGGATGAGTGGCATTGTGTAACAGGATGTATAGGTGTATGAGTACATATGATGAGTGAGTACATGTATGAGTGACTGTATAGGACTGTTGGTGAATGAGTGGATGTGTATGTGGATCTTAGAATTACTGAAGAGGTTGTTGTAACTGGTATTGGTATGTCCATTGTTTTGAAAATTTTAGTCTCTATTTTTGAATGTGTGTATCAAAGGTTATATTAGGGTGAGAGGAGGTCTGCCACTCTATCACAAGGATGATGTCATCAGTGATGTCATCAGTGATGTCATTTGAGATGTCATCAGTGATGTCATGAGTGATGTCACTGACCATGTCATGAGTGATGTAATATGTGACGTCATCAGCAGTGCATTGCGGGCGCCCGAGTTATAGTTAGCTGAACTAACTATAACGGGGGAATTTCAATGGTTTTGTACAAGTGAAAAGTCCAGCTAACTATAACACCCCTGAAACCTATGGTTTTTTCAGTGAATTTCTGAGGTTTTTTAAATGCTAATTCCTAACTATAACGTGCCTGAAACCTATGTTTTTTTCTGTGAATTTCAAAGGTTTTTTAAATGCTAATTTCTAACTATGCCTACAGAGATAGGACATGTGAAGAAAGAAGAAAAAATGCACAGAAAGAAACAAAAGAAGTGCAGAAAGAAGCAACAGAAGTCCTCAAATACGAAGATAAGTGCAGGAAGAAGGATAACGTGCAGAAAGAACAAAAAGAAGAGCAGAAAGAAGCCTTGTTGCAAAATCATCCTGTACCCTCAACTTTTTCCGACGGATACTGGTGGTAACTGAGCCTGACTAACCAGTCCTAGAGCCAGTGCTATGTTAAAAGACACTTAGAATACAGTGAAAACACCTACATACACTAGGGAACATTATGCGTTGGGGTCCCCCTGTGATTAGCATGACCTCCTCTGTAAGCCCCTAGTATATAAGAGGGCATGGGGATTAAAACTACCTCTTAAAACAGGCCACAGGGCGTTTTTGCACACGTTAACTCAGGCCCCGTCCCCTCCCTTCACCACTGTGTAAACACGCCCTGTGTCCATTTTTAGTTGGGAGATTAAGTTCATTTGAATCCTGAGGGTCCCTGGGGTCCAACTAGCCCACTAGGTACCTCCAGTAAGTGCCACAGAGCTGCGTTGCAGAGAGGTGTAAAAAGTGGCACGGCCTGGACCACCTCTCTGCAATGCAGCTCAGTGGCGCTTACTGGAAGCACTTGGTGGGCTAGTTAGCCCCCAGGGGCCCTCAGTATTGAAGGGAAATTATATCCCCAATTTAAAACGTGCCATAGTGCGTGTTTGCACACGTCACCTCAGGCCCCGTCCCCTCCCTTCACCACTGTGTAAACGCGCCCTGTGGCTGTTCTAAGTTGAGAGATTAAGTCCCCTTGAATCCTAAGGGTCCCTAGGGTCAAACTAGACCACTAGGTACCTCCAGTAAGCGCCACAGAGCTGCGTTGCAGAGAGGTGTAAAAAGGGGCTTGGCCTCAGAACACCTGGCTGCAGCGCAGCTCCCTGGCGCATACTGGAGATACCTGTTGGGGGCGCGTTTGCAGAGTGCTGCACGGAGGGGGCATGGCCTCCTGCACGATGCCAGTCTTTTATTTATTTTAGTTTTTTAAGAAGGGGGGCTGTTTGGTTCCCCTTCTTATTCTAATTTATTGGCCCTGATGACCCCATCCCCCAGGGCCAGTCTCCTAATTATATTTTTTTGACCCCAATCCCCAGGGCCGGCCACTGTTTTTTATTATTTTTAAAAAATATATATTTATAGACACACCTAGGACATGCTGGACAAACCGTACGTACCTATCACCATGACGATTTGCGTGATATTCATTAAAAGGCGACTATGCATGCAATGAATCCACGTGGAATGTATTTACACCACTAGACTAGTTAGGTTACACAACACTGCCCTGTGCATATTACACTCCAAGGCGCATATCGCGCTCTCCAATGAATCTGTCATTGCGCACAATGTATTGCATATTATATTTCACGCCCGGTTCATCTTATATCACACTTTTTGGTGCATAGTTTATACCATACACTATATCTAGTTTTCATTTTCAATCGTGCTCTCAGGACTATGTTCTATATAACACTGTGTTCACCTACCCTTTTCACGGGCATTACATTTTGCGATAGGGGGTGGAGGGTCAGGGGGTGTTTCTGCCAAGTGAGCCCGGAGTCACAGTCACAAACGTCCTCTTCTTCCTGAATAAAAGTGAGATTATGCTGCATACTTGTTCATATTTTAAGTAGTTCGCACAGACACACATTTTAAAATCAATAAAGTTCCTAATACCCACCTTCTCTGAACAGTTAGCTTGCTGCCCCATCCACCTTCTCCCTATCCTCTGTTGTGTGAATCCATGGACTAGCCTCCTCCCTCCTGCCATGCATGGTCTGATGTGCTGCCACTGCCCTCAGTATGATGCACCAGTCCACTCCTCCTGCCCTCCATTGCCCAATTCTATGCCCCATCATTGACCTCCTGCTTAAACTCTGTGCTTAGCTTGCTGCCCCTATTCTCCTTCCCCCTGCCCTCCGGTGTCTTTGTGCATGCCCCTGCTCCATCCTTTTTGCCCACCATGTCCCATGGACCTGCCACTCCTATCTACTCTGAGTGTTCTGTTGAGCTGCCACTCCCCTCCCACCTGCCTAGCATTGTCAGATGACTGTAACCTGTCCCTGTCACCTCCACCCTGCCTGTCCACATGCCATGCCCCTATCCTCTTCCTCCTGTCCTACATGGTCCATTGTACTGCCACACCCTTCTGCCCTCCCTGGTCTGTTGTGCTGCAGCTGCTCCTCCTGCCTGCCCCGTGTGGTCTGTTGTGAGGTCCCTTCCCCTGAACTTTCTTGTCTGTGCACAGGTCCTGACCCTCCCTTCTATCCTCCATCGTCCTTTGTGCATGCCCCTCCACCCTCCTTCTTGCCCATCATAGCCATTGTGCTGCCACTAACCCTCCCACTTGCCATGCATGGTCTTCTGTGCTGCCATGGCCCCTCCCACCTTCCCTGTGTGGTCAGTTAGCTGCCCCTGACCCCCTCCCACCTTCCCTCCATGGTCTGTGTGTATGCCATCACAGTCTCACTGTTGCTCTTCATGGTGTGTCTTGCTTCTAGTGCCCATCCTGCCTGACCTCCATGGCTATCTTGCTGCTCCTGCCCTGCCCCCTTGCCCCCAGCCCTACTCCCTCCCTCCTGGCTTGTCTGTTCCATTGTAATGCCCCTGATCCGTCCCTCCTGCCCTTTATGGTCTGTTATGCTGCAGCTTTCTCTCCTGTCTGTCCATTATGGTCAGCTAGCTACCATTGCCTCTTGCCCCTCTGTTCTCTGTTGTCCATGTGCATGGTCCTGTCCCCTCCCTCTTGCTTTCTATGGATTGTTGTGCTGCACTCCCGTGTGGTGTATTGTGCTGCTGCAAACCCTGATGCCTGCCCTGCAGGGTCAGTTTGGTGCACCTCTCCATGTCCCTCCTGTCCTCTGTTATCCAAGTCCATGTCCCTATCCCATTTCCTTCCATGATCCAATGTACCATACTTGCGAACATTTTGAACTTGGTAAGAGGGAGATTTTGAAAAAAAACTGGGGTATTGATTTTCCCCTTGGAGTTACATTGAAAAAGAGGATATTGTAGACAGGAGACAGATCAAATAAAGCCCATTTGAGCTTAAAAACATTGGACGTTTCCTGGCTGAATCGGGTCTGTTGGCATGTATGGTTGTACTACCATTGCCTCTTCCTTCTGCCCACAATGGTCTATTACATTGCCACAGGCTTGAAGGAGGGTAGATTTTGTATCACAGGGGGCCCCTGGCCCGTTCTGTCCACACCTGAAGTATGAGACCCTTGTCCTTGCCCTGCCAGCTGCATTTGTAGGCCGTATTAAATTGACCAGCGGGTCCTGTGTTGCTATATAATTATCCTGAGACATCCTTACCACTCAGCCAGTATAAAACCCCTGTGTAGGCCCTTCTGTTCAATATGTAGGCCTCTTTGTTAAATTGACCATAGCTCTGCAATTTTAGTGTATAGCAGTCTGAAGGCAGGTCTGCGAGGCCTTCTGCTCCAAACCAGTAGCCCCCACCCTACCCGAGTGCTCCGTGCTCGGTATCAAAGTTCAACATCCCCCTGAAGCTGTCGACATACAGTAGGCTGCATCCTGGACTGGTACTTGCTTCCTGGGCAGGTTTCCCGCTTTTAAGGAAGTGGCAACCGCAGAGCGTCAAGTTAGGAGAACTGAGGAGATTTTATACATGAATATATTGAATTCCCGTACAATACCCATTATTTTCTGCTTGCTCTATGGAACTTACGATAAGCGATTGGCCTGAGAGACTGACCTTTTCACCCAGTCCATTGTCAGCATTAAGTGGGTAAATGACTAAATGTCTGGTAAAATCTGCAGACGAAGCTTTTGGGTAGCATACGTAGGTAGATGTAGCGTGCAAAGGAGCCCACAAAATGATATAAAAAGGGAGCACCCACAGATATCGACGGACTACCTCGCCGTCTGTATGTAGGTTAACAGGCAGTGCAGGTTTTCCCCAAGAGCTGGGAGCTCTTGTCTTCCTTTGCTTAAAATGTCTTGCTCTGCTTTGCTTGAAGTATCTTATTCTATTTTACCTATATGAAATGTCATGTTATGTTTAACCATTGTTCTCTTTACTTTTGCATTTAAAAGATTTTGTATTGTAATTGCAGGAATGCTTGCTCTAAGAGTAAACGTGAGTGTTCCTAGGTAACATTTTCCTTGGTGTAACTTGTTTCTCATGATGCATTTATAGATGTGTTTTCTCTCTCTCTCTGTCAGTACATTAATTGAGATACAGAGAATATCATGACAGCTGTATGATTATCTGGATTCTGTATTTTGTACTTTATGTCTCTATTCTGCGGTTTCTTTGAAGTTGCATCTTCTCATTAAACTGCCATTGTATTCTGCCTCCAATTCCATGTCTCATATGTCTGTTTTCTTCATTTTTGGAGCAAGCGTTCCTAGGCACCCCGGCTCAAATTAAGGTGCCCCTTTTGTCCCTGACTCACTCTCCTGCTCAGTTCTGTGGTGGCTCCCGGGGATCTGGGGACCGCCCCTAGCTTCCTTGACCCGTAATAGATCTTGCCTCCAACAGCCTCTCTTGCAAGTCCTGTATTGTTGGTTTGTTGCCCCTGCCCCCCTTTCCACTGCCCTCCATAGTCTGTTGTGCTTCCACGGCCCTTCCTGCCTGCTCAGTGTGGTTAAATTGTTGCCTTTGCACCCTCCTACCTGCCTTCAATTTTCAGAGTCCGTGCCCCTGGCCTCTGCCTCTCAACAGTATCCTAATGAACAACTAGATTGCTAACATTCTATATTTATTACAAAAGTGTGGAACGCCTGACATCATCTTGATGTAATCAAAACTGTAATACCTAGAGCATTTCCTTTAGAAATTACATATATGAGAGGGTCTTATTGGCATCAAAATTATGGTTAGTGCTCTAAAAGGCTAAAATAAGGACATATTTTCTGAGTTTTCAAATAGCGACAAAGCACTTTTAAATTATTTGTTATCTTTATGTTTTTTTATCCAGTTGACCACTTGATTAAATGTTGCACTTAGGGGAGATGATGTGGTGTTACTTCCAGAACTGCAGACTTTGCAACTGGGGAACCAGGTTGAAGTTTCTGCTTCAGCTCGACATTCTGTGATTCTGGTCAAATCACTTAGTCTCCCCATGTCTACAACCAAAATGAATGTGTTCTTGTGTGATGTAACCAATGCTCATGTAAAGCACTCCAATACCTGACAAGTCTGCACTATATAACACTGCAAAAACACAAAATAATAAGTGTTTTGCACACTTCTGTCATTGGGCTATATTTGGGCTACATCTGGGTGATTTTGGGCTACATTTGGGCTCTTTTGTCTCCGGTGGCCATCTTGGGAGATTTATTTGTTATGAAGTTTCCTAATTTCCTCTTGTACTGCAGTCTCCTCAGTAGGAAATGCTTTCAGTTTTTTACTTTGATTCCATCATGAAGGTATTCAGATATGTCACACATTTGCCATAAATTCTGAATGTTAGCACTCTAGTTGCTCATTAGATCATTGTAGTAAAACTACTGCACCATGGAAGTCTGCTCCTGGTATTAAAAGTGCATGTTTCAGTCTGCATGTCAGAATTTTTTTAATGAAATAGAAGAGGATTTGAGAAGTCACTCAAAATGTGCCCTCATTTTCTTTCTTCAGCATTAATCATAATTTCTATGGCAAAATGAACCTCCTCATTGTGTTCCTTTTTAAATTAAATGTTTTAAGTGTTACCAGTTTATTCCAATCAAGATGGCTTCAGGTGTGCCATACTTTTGTCATAATGAAGACAGTAAGCACTCTAGTTGTTTTTAAGAACATTCTGGGACATTCTGTCATTGGGCTATACTTGGGCTACATCTGGGTGATATTTGGGCTACATTTGGGCTCTTTTGTCTCTGGTGGCCATCTTGGGAGACTTATTTGTTATGAAGTTTCCTAATTTCCTCATTTACTGCAGTCTCCTCAGTAGGAAATACTTTCAGTTTTTTACTTTGATTCCATCAAGAAGGCATTCAGATGTGTCACACATTTGCCATAAATTCAGAATGTTAGCACTCTTTTTGCTCATTAGATCACTGTAGTAAAGCTACTGCTCACCAGGGAAAACTGCTGCTGGTATTGAAAGTGCATGTTTCAGTCTGCATGTCAGAATTTTTTAATGAAATAGAAGAGGATTTGAGAAGTCACTCAAAATGTGCCCTAATTTTTCTTTCTGCAGCACTAATCATACTTTTTATTGAAAAATGAACCCCCTCATTTTGTTCCTTTTTAAATTAAATGTTTTAAGAGTTACCACTTTAATCCAAGCAAGATGGCTTCAGGTGTGCCATACGTTTATCATAAGTAGGACTGTTAGCGCTCTAGTAGTTCTTTGGAACACTCTGGGAAGCTGCAGTAGAACACAAAGGAATCAACTGACAGTCTCTGCCCTTGTTGGATGTACATGTTTTACTGAGAATGTCAGACTTCATTCTCACATGACTGAGAAAGATAATGTGAATTTACAGAAAATAAGCTCTCAGTTTAGCCTATAGATCACCTTCCAAACCTCTGTGGTAAAAGCATGAGAAAATATTTTTCTCTCAATCATGATATCCCAGCAGAAGGCTTTTTCACATGGTGAAATCACCTTAGAACATACCACAATTCCTAAAATGAGTATGGTACCATCAACAAATGATTTATAATGTAACTAAAGTCTTAAAACCTTCTATTAACTGCAATGCTTTTTAATGAGGTGCTATCATGTATATTGGTCCCAAGATGGCTGCCAACACTTCTTGGATGAAGTGCTGACAGCCAATCAGATCTCAGGATGAGATGTGTGGTTAGGCTCCGCCCACATATATATATGCTTTTAAATGCTATTTTCTCAGGATCTACTGAACAGATTTACACCAAACCTACAAAAGGCACTTCCTTGACCTGAGGACTACCTCTCTGCCAAATTTCAAGTAATTCTGTTCAGCCGTTCGGGCTGTAGCTGTGTCTAAAGGTCCTATGGAAAAATGCATGGGAAAAACGCGTTTTGGGACCCCCCTTTTATCTCAGCCCCCGCTTGACGAATCCCCCCGAGACTTTCAGGGTAGGAGCGGAGCGTAGCGCCCCACCTATTTTGAAAACTTCGCGAGGATTCGTCAACCGGCGCCAAAGTTATTCAAAATAGAATGTTGCGGATTTCCTATGGAAACGTGGTCCTAACTATAACTATCTACTGGCGACCGCCAGTAGATAATATATATATATATATATATATATATATATATTGCAAAGCTCCCACAGGTAAGGACGCACTCGGACAGCAGTGCGCTAAAAAGCATTTAATCAGGTGAGACTGAAATCACATTCTGATAAAATTACAGCTATGTTGATGATAGACTCACGCATTTCTGAGCAGCTGCTCTCATCAGAGGCTCGACAAAAGGTTTGTGCTACACCACCCCAGGAACTTTAGAGCTCTGATTAAACGTGCGGCAGCCTGGCTGCGAAGGACTGCACCACCCCGTGATCACTGGAGGTCAGGAGGCTTGGAATCTTGCCGAGCCCATTATGTGAGACAGCAGGCAACTGCTGTCCGAGTGTGTACTTAGCTGCGGGAACGTTGGAGCTTTGATTAAACAGGCGGCAGCCCAGCCGCGAATGACTGCATCACCCCGTGATCACTGGGGGGTCACGCGGCTTGGAATCTTGCTGAGCCCCTTATGTGAGACAGCAGGCAACTGCTGTCCGAGTGCATCCATACCTGTGAGAACTTTGGAGCTTTGATTGAGCGCACGGCAGCCCGGCCATGAAGGACTGCACCACCCTGTGATCACTGGGGTCACGGGGCTTGGAATCTTGCAGAGCATATTATTTGAGACAGCAGGCAACTGCTGTCCGAGTGAGTCCTTACCTGAAGGAACTTTGGAGCTTTGATTAAACGTACTGCAGCCCGGTAGCGAAGGACTGCACAACCCCCCGATCACTGGGGGTCACAGGGTTTGGAATCTTGTGAAGCTCGTTATGTGAGACAGCAGGCAACTGGTCTCCGAGTGTGTCCTTACCTGCGGGAACTTTGGAGCTTTGATTAAACGCGCGGCAGCCCGGCCGTGAAGGACTGCACCACCCTGTGATCACTGGGGGTCATGGGGCTTGGAATCTTGCTGAGACTGTTATGTGAGACAGCAGTCAACTGCTGTGGGAGTGCGACCTTACCGGTGGGAACTTTGGAGCTTTGATTAAATGCGCGGAAGCCTGGCCGCGAAGGACTGCACCACCCCGTAATCACTGGGGGTCACGGAGCTTGGAATCTTGCTGAGCCCATTATGTGAGACAGCAGGCAACTGCTGGCTGAGTGCGTCTTTACCTGTGGGAACTTTGGAGCTTTGATTAAGCGTGCAGCAGTCCGGCCGCGAAGGACTGCACCACCCCGTAATCACTGAGGGTCACGGGGCTTGGAATCTTGCCGAGCCCTTTATGTGAGACAGCAGGCAACTGCTGTCCGAGTGCATCCTTATCTGTGGGAACTTTGGAGCTTTGATTAAACGTGCGGCAGCCCGGCACCGAAGGACTGCACCACCCCATGATCACTGGGAGTCACAGGGTTTGGAATCTTGCCGAGCCCATTATGTGAGACCACAGTCAACGGCTCTCCGAATGCGTCCTTACCTGCGGGAACTTTGGAGCTGTGATTAAATGCGCTGCAGCCCGGCCGCGAAGGACTGCAACATCCCGTGATCACCTGGGTCATGGGGCTTGGAGTCTTGCCGGGCCCGTTATGTGAGACAGCAGGCAACTGCTGTCCAAGTGCGTCCTTAATGGCGGGAACTTTGGGGCTCTGATTAAAGGTGCGGCAGGCCGGCAGCAAAGGACTGCACCACCCCATGATCCCTGGGAGTCACAGGGTTTGGAATCTTGCCGATCCCGTTATTTGAGACTGCAGACAACTGCTGTCCGAGTGTGTCCTTACCTGCGGGAACTATGGGGCTTTGATTAAATGCGTGGCAGCCTGGCCGCGAAGAACTGTACCACTCCATGATCACTGGGGGTCACGGGGCTTGGAATTTTGCCGAGCCCGTTATGTGAGACAGCAGTCAACTGCTGTCTGAGTGCGTCCTTACCGGCGGGAACTTTGGCACTTTGAATAAACGTGCGGCAGCACGGCCGCGAAGGACTGCACCACCCCGTAATCACCGAGGGTCACGGGCCTTGGAATCTTGTCGACCCCTTTTTGTGAGACAGTAGGCAACTGCTGTCCGAGTGCGTCCTTACCTGCGGGAACTTTGGAGCTTTGATTAAACGCGCGGCAGCCCGGCAGCCAAGGACTGCACCACCCTGTGATCACTAGGGGTCACAGGGCTTGGAATCTTGCCGACCCCGTTTTGTGAGACAGCAGGCAACTGCTGTCCGAGTGCGTCCTTAGCTGTGGGAACTTTGGAGCCTTGATTAAACACGCGGCAGCCCGGCCGCGAAGGAATGCACCACCCTGTGATCACTGGGGGTCACGGGGCTTGGAATCTTGCCGAGCCCGTTATGTGAGACAGCAGTTGCCTGCTCTCTGAGTGCGTCCTTACCTGTGGTCACTTTGGAGCTTTGATTAAATGCGCGGCAGCCCGGCCGCAAAGGACTGCACCACGCTGTGAACCTTGGGGGTCACGGGGCATGGAATCTTGCAGAGCATATTATTTGAGACAGCAGGCAACTGCTGTCCGAGTGCGTCCTTACTTGCGGGAGCTTTGGAGCTGTGAATAAATGCGCTGCAGCCCGGCCGCGAAGGACTGCAACATCCCGTGATAACCTGGGTCATGGGGCTTGGAGTCTTGCCGGGCCCGTTATGTGAGACAGCAGGCAATTGCTGTCCGAGTGCGTCCTTAATGACGGGAACTTTGGGGCTC
The DNA here is from genome assembly GCF_964204655.1 of Triturus cristatus. Lineage (NCBI taxonomy): Eukaryota > Metazoa > Chordata > Amphibia > Caudata > Salamandridae > Triturus > Triturus cristatus. The sequence goes on from NC_140589.1 coordinate 969,830,914, forward strand.
TGATTAAACGCACGGAAGACCAGCCACGAAGGGCTGCCTCACCCAGTGATCACTCGGGGTCATAGGGCTTGGAATCTTGCCGAGCCCGTCATATGAGACAGCAGGCAACTACTGTCCGTGTGCGTCCTTACCTGCCCCACCCCGTGATCACTAGGGGTCACGGGGCTTAGAATCTTCTCGAGCCCTTTATGTGAGACAGCAGGCCACTGCTGTCCGAGTTCGTCCCTACTAGAGTGAACTTTGGAGCTTTTATTAAATGCTCGGAAGCCCTGCCGTTAAGGACTGCACCACCCTGTGGTCACTGGGGGTCAAGGTGCTTGGAATCTTGCTGAGCCCGTTATGTGAGACAGTAGTTGCCTGCTGTCCGAGTGCATCCTTGCCTGTGGTGACTTTGGAGCTTTGATTAAACATGTGGCAACCCGGCAGAACTGCAACATCCCGTGATCACCTGGATCACGGGGCTTGGAGTCTTGCCAAGCCCGTTATGTGAGACAGCAGGCAACTGCTGTCCGAGTGCGTCCTTACCTGTGGGAACTTTAGAGCTTTGATTAAACGCGTGGCAGCCCTGCTGCAAAGGACTGCACCACCCTGTGATCACTGAGGGTCACGGGACTTGGAATGTTGCAGATCCTGTTATGTGAGAAAGCAGACAACTGCTGTCTGAGTGCGTCCTTACCAGCGGGAACTTTGGAGCTTTGATTAAATGCACGGCAGCCTGGCCGCGAAGAACTGCACCACCCCGTGATCACTGAGGGTCACGGGACTTGGAATCCTGCCGAGCCAGTTATCTTAGACAGCAGGCAACTGCTGTCTGAGTGCGTCCTTACCTGCGGGAACTTTGGAGCTTTGATTAAACGTGCGGCAGCCCTGCCGCAAAGGACTGCACCACCCTGTGATCTCTGGGGGTCACTGGGCTTGGAATCTTACCGAGCCTATTATTTGAGACAGCAGGCAACTGCTATCCGAGTGAGTCCTTACCTAAACAACCTTTAGAGCTTTGATTAAACGTACTGCAGCCCAGTCGCGAAGGACTGCACAACCCCCTGATCACTGGGAGTCACAGGGTTTGGAATCTTGTCAAGCCCGTTATGTGAGATAACAGGCAACTGGTCTCTGAGTGTGTCCTTACCAGCGGGAACTTTGGAGCTTTGATTAAATGCACGGCAGCCTGGCCGCGAAGGACTGCACCGCCCCGTGATCACTGAGGGCCACGGGACTTGGAATCCTGCCGAACCCGTTATGTGAGACAGCAGGTAACTGATGTCCAAGTGCGTCCTTACCTGCAGGAACTTTTGAGCTTTGCTTAAACGCACGGCAGCCCGGCCGTGAAGGACGGCCCCACCCTGTGATCACTGGGGGTCACGGGGCTTGGAATCTTACCGAGCCTATTATTTGAGACAGCAGGCAACTGCTGTCCGAGTGAGTCCTTACCTAAACAAACTTTGGAGCTTTGATTAAACGTACTGCAGCCCAGTCGCGAATGACTGCACAACCCCCTGATCACTGGGAGTCACAGGGTTTGGAATCTTGTCATGCCCGTTATGTGAGATAGCAGGCAACTGGTCTCTGAGTGTGTCCTTACCAGCGGGAACTTTGGAGCTTTGATTAAATGCACGGCAGCCTGGCCGCGAAGGACTGCACCGCCCCGTGATCACTGAGGGTCACGGGACTTGGAATCCTGCCGAACCCGTTATGTGAGACAGCAGGTAACTGATGTCCCAGTGCGTCCTTACCTGCGGGAACTTTGGAGCTTTGATTAAACGCGCTGCAGCCTGGCCGCGAAGGACTGCAGCACTCCGTGATTACTGGGGGTCACAGGGCTTGGAATCTTGCCGAGCCCGTTATGTGAGACAGCAGGCAACTGCTGTCCGAGTGCGTCCTTACGTGCGGGAACTTTGGAGCTTTGATTAAACGCACAGCAGCCAGGCCGCGAAGGACTGCACCACCCCGTGATCACTTGGGGTCACGGGGCTTGGAATCTTGCCGATCCCGTTTTTTGAGACTGCAAACAACTGCTGTCCAAGTGCGTCCTTACCTGCGGGACCTTTGGGGCCTTGGTTAAACGCGTGGCAGCCCTGCCACGAATGACTGCTCCCCACATGATCACTGGGAGTCATGGGGCTTGGAATCTTGCAGAGCCCGTTATGTGAGACAGCAGGCAACTACTGTCTGTGTGCGTCCTTACCTGCCCCACCCCGTGATCACTAGGGGGTCACGGGGCTTAGAATCTTCTCGAGCCCTTTATGTGAGACAGCAGGCCACTGCTGTCCGAGTTCGTCCCTACCAGAGGGAACTTTGGAGCTTTGATTAAATGCACGGAAGCCCTGCAGCGAAGGACTGCACCACCCTGTGGTCATTGGGGGTCACGGGGCTTGGAATCTTGCCGAGCCCGTTATGTGAGACAGCAGGCAACTGCTGTCCGAGTGCGTCCTTACCGGCGGGTACTTTGGAGCTTTGAATAAATGCGCTGCAGCCCGGTCGCAAAGGACTGCACCATCCCGAGATCACCTGGGTCACGGGGCTTGGAGTCTTGCCGGGCCCGTTATGTGAGACAGCAGGCAAATGCAGTCCGAGTGTGTCCTTAAAGGCGGAAACTTTGGGTCTCTGATTAAACGTGCGGAAGACCAGCCATGAAGGACTGCACCACCCCGTGATCACTCGGGGTCACAGGGCTTGGAATCTTGCCAAGCCCATTATATGAGACAGCAGGCAACTGCTATCCGAGTGCGTCCTCACCTACCTTTGATTAAACGTGCGGCAGCCCTGCCACAAAGGACTGCACCCCCCATGATCACTGGGGGTCACGGGGCTTGGAATGTTGCCAAGCTCGTTATGTGAGACAGCAGGCAACTGCGGTCCGGTATACAACCTTTACAACGCAACTTTTACAACGCACTACACTTACAACGCATTTTTTACAACGCAACATCCACTACAACGCATTCCATTACAACGCAGGACACTACAACGCATTTTTAAAAACTACCTTTACAACGCATTCCATCACAACGCATACTACCTTTACAACGCATACCATTACAACGCATAATATTACATTAAAACCCCTACACTATCCAACACGTGCCCTACTGTTGCACCCCCTGGAGTTAGAATAGTAATTTTTAACCCCTATACTATCCAACACTTGCCCTACTGTTGCACCCCCGGGAGTTAGAATAGTAATTTTTACCCCTATACTATCCAACACTTGCCCTACTGTTGCACCCCCTGGAGTTAGAATAGTAATTTTTACCCCTATACTATCCAACACTTGCCCTACTGTTGCACCCCCTGGAGTTAGAATAGTAATTTTTACCCCTATACTATCCAACAATTGCCCTACTGTTGCACCCCCTGGAGTTAGAATAGTAATTGTTACCCCTATACTATCCAACACTTACCCTACTGTTGCACCCCCTGCAGTTAGAATAGTAATTTTGACCCCTATACTATCCAACACTTACCCTACTGTTGCACCCCCTGGAGTAAGAATAGTAATTTTTACCCCTATACTATCCAATACTTACCTTAAATCCAATGTAATATTATGCGTTGTAATGGTATGCGTTGTAAAGGTAGTATGCGTTGTAATGGAATGCGTTGTAAAGGTAGTTTTTAAAAATGCGTTGTAGTGTCCTGCGTTGTAAAAAATGCGTTGTAAGTGCATGCGTTGTAAAAGTGTGCGTTGTAACGACATACATCCCCGCGGTCCGAGTGCGTCCTTACCTGCGGGAACTTTGGAGCTTTGATTAAACGTGCTGCATCCTGGCCGTGAAGGATTGCAGTACCCTGTGATTACTGGGGGTCACAGGGCCTGGAATCTTGCAGAGCCCGTTATGTGAGACAGATGGCAACTGCTGTCCGAGTGCGTCCTTACGTGCGGGAACTTTTGAGCTTTGATTAAACGCACAGCAGCCCGGCAGCAAAGAACTGCACCACCCCATGATCACTGGGGGTCACGGGGCTTGGAATCTATCTGACCCTGTGATGTGAGAAAGCACGTAACTGCTGTCCAAGTTCGTCCTTACCTGCTGGGACTTTGGAGCTTTGATTAAACGTGCTGCATCCTGGCCGTGAAGGATTGCAGCACCCTGTGATTACTGAGGGTCACAGGGCCTGGAATCTTGCAGAGCGCGTTATGTGAGACAGATGGCAACTGCTGTCCGAGTGCGTCCTTACGTGCGGGATCTTTGGAGCTTTGATTAAACGCACAGCAGCCCGGCAGCGAAGAACTGCACCACCCCATGATCACTGGGGGTCACGGGGCTTGGAATCTATCTGACCCTGTGATGTGAGAAAGCACGTAACTGCTGTCCAAGTGCGTCCTTACCTGCGGGAACTTTGGAGCTTTGTTTAAACACACGGCAGCCTGACTGCGAAGGACTGCACCACCCCATGATCACTGGGGGTCACGGGGCCTGGAATATTGCCAAACCTGTCTTGTGAGACAGCAGACAACTGTTGTCCGAGTGAGTCCTTACCTGCGGGAACTTTGGAGCTTTGATTAAACGCGTGGCAGCCCAGCAGCGAAGGACTGCACCGCCCCGTGATCACTGGCAGTCACAGGTTTGGAATCTTGCTGTGCCAGTTACGTGAGACAGCAGGCAACTGCTGTCCGAGTGCGTCCTTACCTGCGGGAACTTTGGAGCTTTGATTAAACTTGTGGGAAATCGGCAGCTAAGGACTGCACCACCCCGTGATCACTGAGGGTCACGGGGCTTGGAAAATTGCTAACCCCGTTATGTCAGACAGAAGGCAACTGCTGTCTGACTGCGTCCTTACCTGCAGGAACTTTGGAGCTTTGATTAAACTTTCTGCAGCCCGGCCGCGAAGAAATGCACCAATCCGTGATCACTAGGGATGATGGGGCCTTGAATCTTGCTAAGCCCGTTATGTGAGACAGCAGGCAAAGCCTGTGGGAGTGCGTCCTTACCTGCGGGAACTTTAAAGCTTTGATTAAACGCGCTGCAGCCCGGCCGCAAAGGACTGCACCACCCTGTGATCACTGGGAGTCATGGGGCTTGGAATCTTTCCGAGCCCGTTTTGTGAGAGAGCAGGCTACTACTGTCCGTGTGCGTCCTTACCTGCCCCACCCCGTGATCACTAGGGGTCAAGGGGGCTTAGAATCTCTCGAACCCTTTGTGTGAGACAGCAGGCCACTGCTGTCCTAGTTCGTCTCTACCACCGGGAACTTCGGAGCTTTGATTAAATGCACGGAAGCCCAGCCGCGAAGGACTACACCACCCTGTGATCACTGGGGGTCACTGGGCTTGGAATCTTGCCGAGCCCGTTATGTGAAACAGCAGGCAACTGCTGTGGGAGTGTATCCTTACGTGTGGGAATTTTGGAGCTTTGATTAAACGCACAGCAGCCCGGCAGCGAAGGACTGCACCACCCTGTGATCACTGGGGGTCACGGTGCATGGAATCTTGCTGACCCCTTTATGTGAGACAGTAGTTGCCTGCTGTCTGAGTGCGTCCTTACCTGCAGCCAGTTTGCAGCTTTGATTAAATGCGCAGCAGCCTGGCCGCGAAGGACTGCACCACCCCGTGATCACTGAGGGTCACGGGACTTGGAATTCTGCCGAGCCGGTTATGTGAGACAGGAGGCAAATGATGTCCAAGTGCGTCCTTACCTGCGGGAACTTTTGAGCTTTGTTTAAACGCACGGCAGCCCGGCCGTGAAATACTGCCCCACGCTGTGATCCTTGGGGTCACGGGGCTTGGAATCTTGCCGAGCCAGTTATGTTAGACAGCAGTCAACTGCTGTCCGAGTGCGTCCTTACCTGCAGGAACTTTGGAGCTTTGATTAAATGCGCTACAGACCAGCCGCGAAGGACTGCACCATCCCGTGATCACCTGGGTCATGGGGCTTGGAGTCTTACCGGGCCCGTTATGTGAGACAGCAGGCAAATGCAGTCCGAGTGTGTCCTTAAAGGCGGAAACTTTGGGGCTCTGATTAAACGCGCAGAAGACCGGCAGTGAAGGACTGCACCACCCCGTGATCACTCGGGGTCACGGGGCTTGGAATCTTGCCAAGCCCATTATGTGAGACAGCAGGCAACTGCTGTCCGAGTGCGTCCTTACCTGTGGGAACTTTGGGACTTTGATTAAACGTGCGGCAGCCCTGCCGCAAAGGACTGCACCTCCTATGATCACTGGGAGTCACGGGGCTTTGAATCTTGCCTAGCCTGTTATGTAAGACAGCAGGTAACTGCTGTCTGAGTGCGTCCTTACCTGTGGGAACTTTGGAGCTTTGATTAAACGTGCAGCAGCCCAGCCGCGAAGGACTGCAGCACCCCGTGATTACTGGGGGTCCCAGGGCTTGGAATCTTGCCGAGCCCATTATGTGAGACAGCAGGCAACTGCTGTCCGAGTGCATCCTTACCTGCTGGAACTTTCGAGCTTTGATTAAACGCACAGCTGCCCGGCAGTGAAGGACTGCACCACCCCGTGATCACTGGGGGTCACGGGGCTTGGAATCTAGCTGACCCCGTTATGTGAGAAAGCACGTAACTGCTGTCCGAGTGCGTCCTTACCTGCTTGATCTTTGGAGCTTTGATTAAACGCACGGCAGCCTGGCTGCGAAGGACTGCACCACCCCATGATCACTGGGTGTCACGGGGCTTGGAATATTGCCAAACCCGTCTTGTGAGACAGCAGGCAACTGCTGTCCGAGTGAGTCCTTACCTGCGGGAACTTTGGAGCTTTGATTAAACGCACGGCAGCCAAGCCGCGAAGGACTGCACCGCCCCGTGATCACTGGGAGTCACGGGGTTTGGAATCTTGCCAAGCCAGTTATATGAGAAAGCAGGCAACTGCTGTCCAAGTGTGTTCTTACTTGCGGGAACTTTGGAGCTTTGATTAAACGGTTGGCAACCCGGCAGCTAAGGACTGCACCACTCCGTGATCACTGGGGGTCATGGGGCTTGGAATCTTGCTGACCCCGTTATGTCAGACAGCAGGCAACTGCTGTCCGAGTGAGTCCTTACCTGCGGGAACTTTGGTGGCGGTCCCCGGGGCTGCTTGGAGGGCAGGAGCCCCCATGCACTTTCATTACAAATTAAAGCCCCAGGCAGGTGGCGGTCCCTGAGTCTGAGGAGGGCCGCATAGCTCTCTGCATACAATCTATAAGCCGCCCCTCATATCATTTTGTCATTGCCCCCGTGACCTCATGTACCCAGGGGCTTAAAGAAAACAAAGTGCGGGAGCCCACGTGTGCATTCTGGGGAAGCTCAAATATGGTACAGGATGTTGCATTCTGGACATGCTGAAGTCTGTCCAGCAGATAGCTAGGCATGTCAAGATAGAGAACATTCCCGTAGTCCAACCGGGATATAATCGGGGCTTGAGTCACCTGTCGTCTGGCAGCACTCGATAGAAAAAATAAAAATATCCGCAAGAGACGGCACAGGAAAAACCAGGTGCTTACCACGACATTGACTTGGGTGCGGAAAAGCAGCTGGTTGTCCATTATGAACCCCAGATTTTTCACTGCCGAATTGTTGTTCGCCATGGGGGCTGGTGCGTCCGCAGGCCAGAGACTTGCAGCGGTGTCTCAACACCCCTGCCGAGTAACTCTGTCTTTCCTGCGTTACATATAAGGTAGATTCGCAGCCAGCCACCCAAAAACTGCTGAAAGGCAGGCATTGATAGACAATCCAGAATATGGCTCGCTGTTCTTCCATGTAAACAACAGCTGCGTGTCACCAGCGTACAACACAATTTTAGCCCCCGGCGATTACGCCACCGTGGCAAGGGGTGTGGGGTAGATGTTAAACAGGGTCGGACTCAAAGCTAAACTCTGCGGGACCCCAATCTTCAACTGGCGCGAGGCAGCAGAGTAGGGAGGGCACCAGACCTCTTGCCCCCTCCCCTCAAGGAAGGATGCCATCCATTTCCAGGCCTGATCCCTGATGTCAATCGAGTGGAGCCGAGACAGGAGCATACGGTGTAAGACCTTGTATAATATAACCGGTGCTCATGTAAGGCGTTTCAATTCCTTTGGGTGAAATTTGCGCTACATAAAACTGCAAAAATAAAAAAAATCTAATTTTGGCTGTCTGCACAAAGTCAGCTATGTTATACACCAAGGCTACAAAACAAAAACAAAAATAAAGACGAGACCTATTGGCTTTGCTAGTGCTTGTTAGAACTGCCCTTGGGTGGTGCTTTTTGTGATGCTCCAGTTGTCAACACTCTAATGCGCCATTTTGCCTTCCGTGGCTTATCTACAGCAGCAGACCTCTCAGTTTGAGAAGAAGTGATAGGAAGCTGAGCGGACTTTCCCACCTACGTCCCTATTGTTACCAATAAGTGGTGAAACGAGGACAAAAAAATACAATATGTCACACAGATGCCAGAGCGTAAATGAGCACAGGAAGCACTGTAGACAGAGGAAACTGCGACGGACAATATTACCTGCACAGTTTAGCAGGCGGGGGAACGCAAGCAGGAAAGCGTATCTACAATTCCAATCCGTGAAAACAACCAATAAGAAAACAAAGGAAACACCACGAGCCTTGGTCTGTTTACAGTGTCAAACATGTTCACATCTTCTCTGAGATTTCTACCCAGAATTTCAGCCCTACCCACTGGCGTAGACACCGTTCGCATCGTGGATTCACCCACAAAGGGTATCTCTGTTATCCGGGCTAACTTTGGAAACATTAAAACCTTTTGACAGCTGTGCGCAGAAACTTCAGTCATCCACTTGAGTGTTAAAAAAGAACAGTGATGAAGTTCCAGCAGTTAGAAGTTGACGCGCGACGTCACTAATACACCATGTGGCGCCATCTCCCCTCATTGGGTCTCCTTAGAATGATGAGAGACCCATTGCACACATCACTTTTATTTATGAGGAGGCCATACTTAGGCCTCAGTGCTCATAGCTACGCAGCATGTGGCACAAATTTCAGGAGCTCATCACCACATTTTAAAGAAGGTGCTTTGCCGCCAAGCTTAATTTAAATTTTCTATCCTGACAGCTTTCTTGCCATTGTTACATTGGATTTCCCTAGCATGTTTGTAATACTTTTATTGTTTTGAAAGTAACTATTTGTGTTAGTTAAAAAAAAAGATACATAATCGACGTCGTAGAAATAGTAAGGGGCATATCAGCAACACCCGGCGATAATTATCGCTCAGAGCTCTTAGCGTGAGGATAATTATCGCCGGGTAACATGGATTTTTATCGCTGAGATAGCGTGCTATTAGCAACGCTTATCTCCTCAGCGATAAAAATCCTCACGCTAACTGCCTAACGTTAGATTATCGCTGGAAACCCAGCGATAATCTCACGCAATGTGGCGTTGGCTTGCTGATAGGGACTCACAAACTTAGCCATGATATCCACCCTCCATAGGATATCATGGCTAAGTCAGTCCTGAAGCAGGCGTAAGGAAAGTAGCGATAACAGGGGTTATCGCTACTTTTCCTGACGCTATGCTTCATAGCGTGGGGCTTGATGATAGGAGAAATGTCGCTTAGTGACATTTCTCCTGTCATGCTAGGTCAGGAACGCCCACTTTGCATCTCATTAGAGATGCAAAGCTGGGTGTAAAGAATCCCCACGCTAAAGCAAGGTTTCACGCATTAGCGTGGCCTTGCTAATTAGGCGATAAGATTATCGCCGCTTTTCGGCCGAAAATGGCCGCAAAAGCGGCGATAATTTTTTATCGCCTGCTTGTTAATATGCCCCTAAGTTCTTCCGCGATTAACTAAACCCTTATTTGAAAGTTTCTTTTTTCTGCGTAAATCCTGCTCTGTATTCATTGGAACTGATTAAACCGTCCATTACTAAGTGAGAACCACTGAACATGAAAGGTAGGGGCAGGGCACAAGTCCTAAAAACCAGAAGTGTGGGGACTAATCAAGTTAGCCAGTATGCAAGTGACATTATGGTGCGTGACTTCACGGCCCATGTCATTGCACGTGGCATCACAGGAAGTGGTATCACAACCCATGACCTCACAGAAAGTGACATCACAAGTGACATCAGATCTTAAGACCTCACATATATGTTTAGCAGGTCTATCATGAGTACATTTGAGTGCATTACAATATTTAATAAATTAGATTTTGCATTGGGTTTGTGCCAAAAAAGTAATGCGACCAGGAGCAAAATCTGGTCCTCAACTTATACATTTGGGGGCTTATTCGAGCCCTGCATCACTTTTGCACCACATAAAGTGTTACATGCATGACGCAGGGCTCTCATAAAGATTTATGAAGCCACACAAAGCCACCCTGCATGGCTTTAAGTGGACTCATAAATCATGAGTTAGGCAACACAGCGCATACCACTGCATCGCCTTACTCTGCGCCCGGGAGGTGTTCCATGGGCAGTGCAATGGGTTTTCCCACGCAACACCAATGGAATTTGACGCTGCCCCAGATTTAGAAAAACAAGTAAACCTGGGGAAGTACCAAATCCATACGTCGCGTGAGGTGTAACGAGGAGAAATAACTTAATTTCTCCTAATGTTTTCCACTTTCCATGTCTGCCACATCCTGCACTACACATAGAAATAGGAAAACACCTTGTAGGATTGTTTTTGTGGCAGAAGGCTCCCCTGCCTGCTCAAAAAAAATCCTGCCTGCAACGGAGGCACCCTTGTACCATGGTGCCTATGTTGGCGCTAGGCGGCTGAAACAGCGCCAGCAGAAAGGCCAGGAATGCACCGTATTTCTTAAATATGGTGCATTCCTGCTCTTTCACTTTGGCAAAGGGCAGCTATCTGCCCCAAGCCAAAATGCCATAAATGAGACCCTTATTTTTTTAAACTCTGACACAAAGAAATTGGCAATAAGGAGAAACGTGGCACTAAATCTGTTCTGCCTAATTGGTGAAAAAAAGTCTGCATTTCAAAATATCTTATGGGGTTAAGGCACCTGATGCAGAGATATTTGTGTGCCCCATAAATCTAAGGGAAAAAACATAATGATAAGATAACTCTGGAGGTTAACACGTTTTGTAGAAAGGTATGTGTTTGTCAAGTTCCAGTTTTGAATTAAAGTAGCATAGAGGGTTAATATGTCTCCCGCAAAGCACATCATGTAACACACAGATGACATATTTTTAATTTAAGTAACTGTTTAAGTGGGTTACTGCGTATAGCACAGAGATCCTTTTGTTGCTTCGAGTTCCTAAATTGCAATTGTTCTAATGTAGCACAGTGAGCTATGGAAGAACATGTGACTCCTACAACTTGTAACCCTCACTGTCTTCTGTAACAAATCCTATACATTGATTTACACACAGAGGGTTAGACCTGACATCTTTTGTTGTAGTTTTCCCTGTTTTTTGGGCTTCTGGCCTCCTGTTTTTGATTGTGTGCTGAACTTCATTTTTGCTGGTTTTAGGACTCTGGGCACTTTACCACTGCTGACCAGTGCTAAAGTGCTTGTGCTCTGTGTCTAAAGTGTATTGGCATTTGGTTTCTCCATGATTGGCATATTTGATTTACTAGTTAGTGCCTGGTACAGTGCACTATGTGTGCCCAGGGCCTGTGAATCAAATACCACCAGTGGGCATGCAGCACCTATTGTGCCACCCACATGAGTAGCCCTGCAAACATGTCTCTGGCCTGCTACTGCAAGACTGTGTGCTCATTTTTAACAACCATGTCGACCTGGCAAGTGTACCTACTTGCCAGGACCAAGCCTTCCCTTTTATTACATGTAAGTTACCCCTAAGGTAGGCCCTAGGTAGCCCAATGGGCAGGATGCAGTGTATTTAAAAGGTAGGACATGTACTTTTGAGTTTTACATGTCCTGGTAGAGAAAAGCTGCTAAATTCATTTTTGACTACAGCAAGGCATGTCTCTCCTATAGGTTACAGTTGGAGCTGCCTTGTAACATTTTATAAGTGTATCTTCCAATTGGGAGCTGTTTGAAAATTGGAGTTTTATGTCTCTGGACTCACAATTTAAAAACACATCTATTAGTGAGGATGTTTTTTAAATTGCAGGTCAGAAAATGCCACTTTACGAAAGTTGGCATTTCCTTACTTTAACCATTTTGTGCCTCTGCCTGTCTCTAGATTACACGTTTGGGTTGGATGACAGTTGGGCTTTGTGAATTCACTCTAGACAGTCACATACATAGGGAGCTGAGGTGTGACCTGCATATCCTGATGACCCATTACCAGGCGGATGAGCCTTCCTGAGCTAGAGTGGTGGAAGGAACTGACACTTGCACCTGAACAGGGCTGTGCCTGTCCCCACAGAGAGAGCTGCATTACCCCATGTAGTGTGCCTGGAGCCAGGTTCATTAAGGGCAGGGTCTTGTGCACTACAAAAACCTTTCTTTGAAGTCTCCTTACTTCAAAGGCTACGATGGGTATAAGTACTGGACCTCTGACACCTATAGTCAGAACTCCTCTGGATTGAGGACATTCTTCAAGGCAGAAGAGCTCTTGTTCTACCAAGAGGGACTGCCATTTTGCTGCTTGCTTTGCCATGTTGGCCTTCTGACTGCTTCTTCTTGCCTGGGAGGGAAAGGTCTGGACTTTCATCTTTGCATCCTGTGTTCTAAGGTTTCCCAAAGGTTTGAAAGAGCTTGCATCCTGTTGGTGAAGCCTCGAGGACATCACAAACTTCACCTGTATCTTGCTACCAGCGTTTGGGCTCCTCTGCTCTGAGTCCTGACCTACCAAGTTGTGCCAAACCCAGCCCTGGGCCCTAGGAAGAGGATTTGTGCTTCAACCAAGAAAGCGGTGCATGGACTCTAAAACATCAGTTCGGAACCAGCACATCCCTGCAAAATCAATGCATTGTCATTGCCTGCACCAAAGCCATAGTCCCTGCTTGCTGAGTGTGCGATGCACCAACCGCGACTTACAACACAGCCAACTTTGCCACAGCGCCTCCAAATAACAACGGCGTCAGTCTCGAGCATCACTTCAGCGAAGTCCGTGACGCTTCGCTATGGTTCTGGCGCAACCCCTGCCCTGCGTGGCTTTCGAACATCGCATCACCCTCAGCCCAGCAGCTCGACTTTGATGCTGTATAAGCTGTTATTTGTATAAATACTGGGACAGACCAACACATCTGACAGTGCATGCATATGTTTTATATACACTGACTGAAAAACTTCAAGAACATGCCTCTCTTAAGTACTTGTGAAGTAATAAAAAGCTGTGTGCCCTTGTTACCCCTCTATTGCATTTGTATCTATGAGTGAGGCTCCAGAGAGCTCCCAGTCAGGATACTCGAACAAGAGGAGGCCTGATGGACCCTCTAATTCAGCCTTTGTTTGGGTCCAGCTGGACTTTAAAATAGTAAAACTCCCTTGCCTGCATGTTGCTCGGAACAAAAGTAGACAACATGCAAGAACTGCTAATTGTGTCCCGGTGCCTGAAAATTACACTGGGACCAGATCAGCATATTCCTGTGGTGCCCAACTTCTTGGCAGGTTGAATGGTGGCCACTTCATGAAAAGAGTGGGTAGACGCCATCTACCCGCGTGTACCCTCGACTTTTACTCTGAGGAAAGGGGTATCTAACGTAAGTCAATATGAACCAGATCTGTGCAATGATTGACATAAATATAAATCTGGCAAGGATCAGGCCATACTGGACCTGCATTCTACACCTCTGTACTAACGATTCACAAGCTCTATGACTGCCACTGCAATGTCCTCCTCCGGCGGCATGCAACTTGATACCTCCAGTGTTGGTAAACCTACATCTATGTCCAACTAACATCTTTGATAGGAGTGAATGAATATTAACACATGCTTTTTATGCCTTAGGAGCTCTAAAACATACACCGGTCAGGGATGTTTTCATTTTTCTCATGGTTGCAAGGGTTTTGCCAAATTGGCAAATGGAATACATTTGTAAACATCCCAGTTTCCTGTATTGACCATATTACTTATCTTCATTACTTCTATTCTCCTTACTATTTCCAGTACTTATGATTTGAGTGAATGCATCCATATTCCCCTTTGTCACTATTTTCAAAACTTGTTTTTCCTCTCCATTCTGTGTATGACCCTATCCACAAACCCCTCACTTTCTCCAGGACTGACTTTTTTTTAATAAAGCCCAATCCATGGCTGATGAAGGAAAACTGGGAGGGAGAGTGGGTGGTAAGTACTAGAATGAGTAAGGAGAATCAGCATAATGAAGATAACCAATAAATAATATAGCCATTACCTCCTCATCTCCTTCATCGTCCCATCCCTTGTGATTTGAAAGCTCCCAAAGCCAGCACGCCTTCATCAGCTACCAAAAACAACTGTTAGACCTGAATCCTTGACGAAGTTTCCTCTGACTTTTTGCCTTCTGACGTCCTTTTCTGCTAACTTCATTGCTGGTTTTACGATTCTGGGCACTTTACCACTGCTAATAAATACTAAAGTGCATGTGCTCCGTTCTCTAAATATGGTAACATCAGCTCATCCACAATCAGCATATTTAATTTATTTATAAGTCCCTAGCAGAGTGTACTACGTGTGCCCAGGGCCTTTAAATTAAATGCTACTAGTGGGCCTGCAGCATTGATTGTAACACCCACTTCAGTAGCCCTTTAAACATGGCCCAGGCCTGCCACAGCGAACCGTGGGTATTCAGTTTAATCTGCCATTTCGACCTGGCAAGTTAACCCTTTTTGCAGGCTCTAACCACTCCTTTTCATACATAGTCACCCCCAAGGTAAGTTCTGGACAACCCAGAGCATAGGGCGTATTGCATTTTAGAGGCATGACATGTACTTTTAAGTTTCACATGTCTAAGTAATGAAAAACTCTCAAGGTTGTTTTTCACTACAGCAAGGCCTATCTCTCACATAGGATAACATTGCGTTTATCTTACAGTTTCCAAGTGTGATTCCCAAGTGCAAAGACATAGACTTTTTGGGATTGGTGTCCCTGGAATCACAAATTAGATCACAATTTATGGCAAAGACAGATTTAAATTGCAATTATAGCACTTTTAGAAAGTTGGCATTTTCTTACTTTAGCCATTTGGTGCTTGCTGTCTGTCTCTGATCACAGGTCTGTGGTGGGTGACCGTTGGGTTTTGTGTATTCCCCTAGACAGCCACACACAATGGGAGCTTAGGTGCGACTTAACGGGCCATCCTGGGAGGATGGAAGGGAGGAGCTGGACCCATCCCCGCCTACACCTGAATAGGCTGTGTCCAGTCCCCATACAAAAATTGCTCTGGTGCATCCAATAATTTACTGAATCCCCTTCTGGAAATGATGTGTGGTGTATTAGCCAGTACTGCCTGGCTTCATTTTGCATACTATCCCTTATAGAGACAGAATGAAGTTTGGGAAGTTTGAAGGGTCCTTCTCTCCAACCAATTTACAGCTTTTTATTGTTTGCTTTGATGTTCAAGGGTACTCAGCTGCTGATCAGAGATTCTTATTCGCCCTTCTTACTAGAGGGCACTCATATGGGATTGCGAAACCTTCTTATGAGGTACTTTTTTTGCAGAAATTACCTCAAAAAATTGCTAATTGTTGATGATGCCAGCCTGAATGTTTTTTGGGGGGCAGAGGTGGCTCTACAACATTGATGCATCCTGCCTTGTTTTTTCTAGTGTCTGTGTGTTGTAGGGGGTCTGTTAACAATGTGGTTTGCCACTTCTTGTGCGTCTTTCTTTTCCTTCAACACTTTTCCTTTGTTGCACTCTGAGGCTGAGTGGAGTGTCCCGCATTTGATTCATACAAGTCAACATTTTCAGGCATGGCCCAAGCTGCATCCCCTTTTCCAAACTTTCAGCAATATCTACTAATGCCTCTCCTCCTTTTGTGACATTTCCAATTTCCTAAAAGTTTACCTTTGCTGTATGGCTTGAATCTTTCAGACTTTCCCTTCAAAGGGTTCTGTTGTAAGAGGTTATTTGGTTTACTCATTCCGTATCTGGCTGGCACTATCTTGTATGTGTAACCTGTAATATCTTCTTCATGATCCCATTCCATATCGGGCCACATTTTCAGTCTGAAGCCTTAATTTTTTTGCAAGCATGCATTTGTCTTGCCTCATATTCCGTCTGTGCTTAGTGATTTATTGGGTTGACGACCCGGAAGGAATGCACTTGACGTGCAACACTTAAGGCTCACGCATCCAGGCCCTTATCAAGGAGGCCATCACAGGACGCATCTTTACGCGCCTTATCTACATGTTCCCTCAAGGATATCAACTTATATCTTTGATCCTACACGCGCTTCCTCCGAATCATTTTTACCAGCTGGGGAACCAAGAACCACGGCTCTCCTCCCGGTGTCAAAAAATCAGTGCCCTAAAGAAGTTCATTCGTTAATGAACGAAACGCGTTGGCTGGAGCTCATGTTGTCTTATTAAATAAAGGATTGCCTTACGTAAAGGAATTGGTTATCCTTACTTATTGGCAAAGACACTTTGGGAGTGCACCTCTCCACGCTCTTACAGTTTCTCTTCTGCTTGGCAGTTGACACCTAACAACGGCAGGTGCCGGAGTTGTATGTGCACACCAGATCTCATTACTTACTGATAATTACAAACGGAACATAGCAGGGAGGTGTGACATTTATGGTCTGCCGTTGTTTGCTGCTTACTAATGTCGAGATAAGTTATTTTGACATTTTGGGGTCGTTGTCTAAGATTTTTTATGCCATTGAGAAGGTTTACCTTAAAAACGTGGATCTAGATCTTTCTGTATTGCGTGGTTGGTGCCAGTGGGCAATCTGCTTTTTAGAGAATGCTAATGCTGGCATCCTCTCTGAGAGAGGGAAGACTATCCTGATGAAGATTAACCCAAAGTTGGCTGATTTGGCCAATAGAGAGTCCAGCGATGAGGCACGCGGACTAATATTTGGAGACGGAATGGTTAAATCTTTAACTAAGTATGTGCGTACTTTCACCAGTCTCGACAAGACACATTATTCAATGCGCAGGGTCTTTAACAACAGTGGTTTTTTCTATGATCAGGCAAGTAGAAGAGGACAGGCTATTCTGCAAAAAGGAGATTGGATGGTGAAAATGGATCTGAAGGATACGTATTTCACTATTCCTATAGCAAAAGAAAGTCAAAAATATCTACAGTTCAGGTGGAAGGGTCAGTTATTTCAGTTTCAGAGCCTTCCTTTTGGTCTTTCCTCTGCCCCTTGGTGTTTCATCAACGTTATGGGGTCTGTAGTATGTTTCTTCGGGGAGAGAGGTATAAGGATGATCATTTATCTGGACGATATTTTGATTATGAATCAGGATTTAGTGATTCTAAGGGAACATTTGTTTTTTATAATGAGCACTTTTGAAAGTTTAGGTTTTCTAGTAAATTTAGAGAAGTCAGCTTTGGAACCTGTAAGAAAGGTGGAGTTTCTGGGTTTTGTGGTGGACACAATTGTGTGTCAATTGTGCCTACCGGAGAAGAAGGTGAAAAAGATAAAACAAGAAACTCAGAAGGTTATAAACAGGGAGAGAGCATCTTTGAGAGATTTGGCAAAAGTGATTGGTCTTTTATCTTAGTCAATTCAATCGATTTTTCCTGGCCCATTACATTATAGAGCCTTACAGCGTTGGAAAAAGTAAGGGCTGTTAAAAGGTTTGTGGTATGAGACATGGTGGATGTATCTATGGAAGCGAAGGAAGAATTGATTTGGTGGAGAGAGAACATGGATGCGTGGAACGGGTGAGCAATTTTTCCCAAATTTTTTTTTAGAGACGGATGTGAGCAATATTGGATGGGGCGCATCTGGTCTGGGGAAAGAAACTGGGGGGGGGGGGGGGGGTCCCAGTGGGAGAAAGAGAGTCATATAACTTGTCTGGAAATGAGAGCAGGCTTGTTTGCTTTGAAGAGTTTCAAGAGTGGTTTGGTAGGCAAGTCGGTGTTGCTCAGCATGGACAATGTGTCTGCTGTGGCTTACATAAACAGACTGGGGGAGCTCGGTCAAAGGGCCTGGCGGATTTAGCAAAAGAAATTTGAGAGTTTTGTCTGGAGCACAAAATTGCACTAAAGGCAGAGTATTAACCGGGTGTAAAGAATGTGCTGGACGATTGGACTCGAGGAATATGATAGATTACAGCTATTGGAAGCTGAGAGCGGAGGTTTTCATGAGGGTGATAGAGAGAAGGGGTCCACTGGAAGTGGATCTCTTCACATCAAGGTTAACCTACCAGTTGGAGAGGTATGTGAGTTGGAGGCTGGATCCAGGGGCCATGACAGTGGATGCATTCCTGCAGGATTGGAGAGGGGTAAAGGGTTATGCCTTTCCCCCGTTCTCTATGATTCAGAAAGTTCTGGTTCAGGTGAGGAAGCAAGGATGCAAATTAGTTTTGGTAACTCTATTTTGGAAGAGTCAACCTTAGTTCCCATCTGTGATGGAGTTGGCAGTGACAGAGCCTCTTTTGATTTTGGCATTCAGAGGTCTTTTGAGGAATGTGGAAGGGGAATAATACCCCTTGGTGGAGTCAGGTTCTCTCAACCTTTTAGTTTGGAAGATGTCAAGGGTTCAAGAGCATTCATTGATCTTTCTGGAATGGCTGCAGTTATTATTTGAGTCCTGGGTGCTAGGGACAAGAAAGAGATATAGAGGGTCTTGGAAGGTTTGGCTTCATTGGTGCTTGGAAAGGGGTATAGATCCCTTGGAAGCAATTGACATTCAAGTAACTAATTTTCTGGCTGGTTTGTTTGAGAAGGGAATGTTGTATAGGACTGTGAACTGTTATAGGTCAGAGATTTATACGGGACATTCTTTAGGTTATGGTGTTCCCATTGCAAGGAGTCCTTTAGTTTGTAGGGTTATGAAAGGGATTCGGATTAGGTGGCCTCCGGAATCTAGGTATTATGGGGTGTCGACTTGGTTCTGAAGCTGTTTGTGAGTTGGCCAAGCAATACGTTCTTGGAGTCTAGGGAGTTGTCTTGGAAGTTAGCTACATTGTTGTGTCTTATTTTTTTCAGGATGGTTTCGGATGTCAAGGCTTTGGAGATTTCTCATGGGGTTTTATCAGCCTAATGGTGTTCTTTTTGAGTTATATGGGAGGACAAAGACTATGTCAAGTTCGTTTTTTTTGTCCAGTTTTTGATGAATATCCAGGTTTGTGTGTGGTTTGTTGTTTGAAGGAGTATGAAAGCAGAATGCTGGAAAAAAGGGGAGTTGGAGTAGATCTGGTTTTGATCTCTTATGTGAAACCATACAAGGCTGTTTCTAGTGCGACTATTGCTAGATGGGTTAAATGTTCCATGAAGGAGGCTGGAGTCGATGTGAGTAAATTCACAGAGCATTCTGCACGTGGCGCAATGGCAAGTAAGCTGAGTATGTTAGGTGGAAGGCTAGAGGATATTAGGAAAGCAGTGGATTGGTCTTCTGCTTCTACGTTCAGGAGATTTTATTTTAAATCAGTTGAGAACATGTTTCAAAATGTGTATTAGAAAAGCTTTGAACATGCATAATGCAAGCCTCCTGTCTTGACAAAAAATTGCGATTCTAATAGGTTTACTGATTATAGAATCAGGATTTTATTAAAGACAGGGAGGCTAGCATTATCCCTCCCACCCTTCCCTTGGGTGAGGCATAATTCTAATATATATTTAAGATTAATTTTTTTGAGTTTCTGTTAAGTTTAGAAGTTGTTTATGCTTGCTTATTTGTTTTTATGTTTTGTTGTAGAGAATTAAATATGGTTAATTCAAGCATTTGGTGTGAAGAAGAGCTGGAAGAGGCAAACGAAAAGAGGAAGAAGATGGTGGTCACGCTATTTATGGACTTGAAGTTTCTTTTTTGATTGTGATGTTTAAGGATTCCATGAGCTTTTAATGGTGTTGCTCAGAAGTGGGAAATAAAAGTTAATGCATAATGCTAGCCTCCTTGTCTTTAATAAAATCCCAGTTCCATAATCAGTAAACCTACTAGAATCGCTATTTTTTGCCAATATGTCTGGGAATATTTAAAAAACACAACCATGAATTTGTCTGTCTGAGTAAAGTTTAGAAATTGTATTCATCATCTGTAAATTGCAATTACTATTTTCCTAGGGCTTTTATTCATTGGTTTGGACTTTACTACTAATAAAAAATCAGTGAGAGTGGAGGATTGCTTGTCAGGGAGTACGCTGTACACTAATGGGATGGTAGTGTTGTTAATGTTGCTATAAATAGTGTGAATTTGGGTGAATTGATGGGGAGTTGACTTAAAAGTTCCATCCATCATCCAGTTTCAGTTTTCTCCTGGGTTACTAAGTTCTGGATTGTACTAAAGATTAGTAATCATTTGAAAGGGTTGTTGTTGTCATGCCGTGGGAAAGGTTAATTAGTAAAGAAACTGCAAGTTCAGGGGGGATGTTAATGTCAGAGTAGGATTGTGGTGTTATTCTTTGGGCACTACTCACCTGTTTATGTCTCTGAACCATTCTCCTTAAATTAGGTATTGTGGGCATACTACTAGCAACGTGCATGAAGTTGTTTTGGCTACTTCCCTCAAAATATATCCGCAGGATTCAGTGGATGTGGCTGCTTGCATTTTTATTTGCTGAATGGTTTCCCTAACTTCAATCTCCATTGCAGTGGCAGAGTGGTTATGCTCTGTGGTATTTCCACAGTGTCACCCAGAGTAACCTCTCTGCCTTTGCAAAGAGATGAAAAATACTCATCACTACTCCAATGGCTCCAGGGCTCATTTAATCTCTCTGTACAATAAATGTAGCCACTATAGTTTAATAGCCTGTTCCCATGTCTTGATTGAATGTAGTTTGCTTGTTTTGGATTCTCCATGTTTCACCAAACTTTTGGAAAAAGAGAATAAAAATGTAGGAGAGCAATATACTTAACGTATGATTTTTTTTCTTTGAGGAATTTCTTCCTGCTATGAAAAGAAATTGCATGCTTAATTGATGCAGTCTGTTGGGGGAATAGTTAGTGAACCTGTTGAAAAGGAGAGAAAATTAAGTCTGGTTGAAAAATAGAGAAATGTAAGTGTTAGGGCTGCACTCTGTGGAAAGACAGTTATTAGGATTGGCAGTTTATATTTTCCCAAAAAATAATTACCTGGTGAGTTTATTTCTGTTCCTATGTGGTCCCAGAAATTAGGATTTGAATTGGGTTTTGAGTGTATTGGACTTCTTCTTGCTTGGATATCCATTTAAGGCTAGAAGGAAAATTGTGAAATATTACCTGCTTTTTGTGTTTTTGTTTTGTTAGTATGTTTTTTGGAATGACTTCTGTGTTGTTGATTTTCTTCTAATTATGGATCTTGATTTTCCACTCTATGGGCCTGATTACGAGTCTGGCAGTTGTAGGATCACCAGACTTGTGGTGGTGGGGCGGTCCCGCAACCACTCTACCGGCAGTTCACCGCCCCATTATGGGTTGGGCAGTTGGACCACCCTGGGACCACCAACGCGGCCAGGGAACCACTGTTCCCTTGACGTGGTGCAGCAGTCAAAGGCTACAAAATGCTTGTCGGGACCACGATAGTCCCGCCACGCATATTACAAGTTTCCTCTCTGCCAGAAGTGACATGCAGGTTCCTTCCCCATGTCAACCCTGGCGGAGAGAAAACAAAGGGGCCCTAGAGGGCCCACTGTGCCTCCTCTGCTTATGCATGCACACAGGGGGGCATAACATGTGCCCCCTGTGTGCATGCACAACAGTTCCTGCACAGCATGGACTTTTTAGTCAATGCCATGCAGGGCCCTTGTGAGGTGTTCCCATTGCAGTGCCTTTTTCAAAGAACCACAGACCCTCACACTGCTGGAACCCCTAACCAGGCCCTATGTGTCTTTTGTATTTGGAAAGTCTTTCCTTTTTTAATGTCTGTTTTGTTGTTTTAAGGTCTGAGGGAAAGACAAAGAGGTAAGTACTTGGTAGAGTTAGAATAGTAATTTTGCCCCCAGGCTCTGTCCCACACCTTCCCTGGGGTAAGTACTTGGTAGAGTTAGAATAGTAATTTTGTCCCAGTCACTGTCCAGCACCTTCCATAATGTAAGTACTTGGCGGGGTTAAAATAGTCATTTTGCACACCAGTCACTATCCATCATCTTCCCTGAGGTAAGTACTTAGTGGTGTTAGAATGGCAATTCTGTCCCCCAGTCACTGTCTAGCACCTTCCCTGAGGTAAGCACTCTGTGGAGCTAGATCCGTATTTTTGCCCCCCAGTCACTGTTCAGCACCTTCCCTGTGGTAAGAACTTGGCAGAGTTAGAATTTTCAACAGATCTTCAGAGTAACCAAAACAATGTAGTTTAAAACATGTTTCTGATGTTTCTTTTTGTGTGCATGTGTGAGATCATGAATTTGTATGTCTGCATGTGAGCGCCTGCCTGAGAAAGCACATGTATGGCTTCCTGAGGAAAAGATAGAGAGAAGCACAAGATTATTTTGTAGTGCACCCTGCAGAATGAATCACTTCTAGGCACTGGTATGTATGTAAGACACTTGCTAGTTGTTATATTGGTATCACCAATCTGTGCTATACAGCACTTACAATCTGCCCAGGCAGACTAATGGTTATTAAAGTCTGCCCATCACTGTCAATCAGCTGAGCTCAAGTTAAAAAATGTAATGGTGAATCCCTGGTCAGTCCATCCTTGTTGTGTCTTCTGAGAGTGCCAGCACGTTTACTTATGTGAGTTATCCATGCTCTATATTCAAGCTCATTCAGAATTAGGCAGAGCCTATCATAAAACACAAGGCATAGAATTAAACACAGACTAATACTAGATTTGATTATATATATTTTAGATGAGGGGGCAAAGGGAGAGAAAGTGTTAAAGTTATTGATACCACTAAAACCGTATTTTTGAGATTTCACAACCTACTTCTTGAGGTCAAACTGCTCAATCTAGCCGTTAAAAAAAGAAAGGGGTTTACACATGGACCACTGAGAGAACGAGAATGTGTGTGTTCTGCTGTGATGACCCTGGTATTCTAGTGGTAATTCATGGCATGAGGCTCCCCAGTGAAGCTCTGATATTTAAAATTTGAGAGAATGACTGAGAATGTTTTGTACAGTGGGAGACTCCCTCCAGTTCATGGAGATTTGACCTGCCTGGCATTAAGTCCCTTTCTTGATTCGCAGCCACTCGGTAAGTGCAAGAAGATATTGATTGACTCCGAAGGCCATTTTATGTTAATATAGTAAGGCTAAGCTGAATTAAAAATTGAATTGTCTGGGCATTTGTGCATGTGCAAATATACAGATGTTGATGCTTTGCTGTGCAGGAAGGAACTCAAGGGTCCTCAAAACAGCACGTATTGCCTTGGCTGAGGAAGGGGCATTGATTGTCTCAGCGCTCTAAAGTGTGCTTCCCCTCATCCGCACACACACACACAGAGTAAGATGTTTTGCTGCAAAAGAAGGGACTCCAGAGCCCAGAAACCAAAGCACACCTGATGGAAGGAGGCGAGGCATTGATTGTCTGAGTGCGAAAAATCATGTTTGCCCCACTCGCAGAGCGGGACACTGTTCTGTGAAAGAAGGGTCTGACTCTAGGGTCCAGAAACCAATGGACACCTGCACGAAGAAGGCAGGGGCATAGAATTGTCTCGGTGCTATAAAGCGCGTTTACCCTTCCTGTAACATAACACGTGCCCAGTCTATGCCTGGGTGAAGACCGAGCCAAAAGATGCCTATCAGAGATGGGAAGAGGCTGGACCCTTCTTGGCTCCTCGTGCTTATAATATAAAGAACATCTTCCATCTACCATGGGTAGGAGGAAAGCCAACATCAGAGAGGGAGGAAAGGATAAGTCAAGACTGTCAGCAGCCTCTATGGCTGCTTATCTTACCAGTTCTTTGAGAGCAATTAATAACACAAGCTTGTGGAGGGGAGTCTTAGTACAGTGCAACCAAAGGACACTCATGCCCCTCATGAAATGTCTGTAACCACCCAATCAAGTGAGGGGTTTGGCCTGTAAGAGATCTGAGTAGTTGGACCCACTAATAAGAAAAGGGAACAATTAAACCCTAATCCCTGTGTTTTCAATGACTCCCTAAGTGTTACCACAGATACAGCTGTAGAATCATTGAGCTCTCCTTCAGCTAAAAAGAACAAGTATTGGCAAAGCCAATAAGTCTCGCCTGTACAAGAGCTATTGGCTTTGGCAATATGTTTTATCCATGTTATACATCAATGTGGCTACTCTTCAGCATGGCTAACAGTTAGTAGCGTGGAGTGTCATAGAGTGGACTAGAGGGAGTAGAGTGGATTTGTTGGAGTAGAGTGCTGTAGAGTGGAGTAACAGGGGGATAGTTTCGTAGAGTAGAGTAGAGGGCAGTAGAGTTCAGTGGTTCACTGGCACAGTGGTGTAGAGTTGAGTGGTATGGAACAGGGTGGAGGGGGTTGGAGTGTACTGAGGTAGTAGGTTGGATTGGATTGGAGTAGAGTGAGGTGGATGGAACTGGAGTACATTGGGGTGGATTGGAGTGGGCTAGAGTTGGATGGATTGGAGTGGGGTGGATTGGAGGAGAGTCTGTGGGGTTTATTGGATTGAAGTAGAGTGAGATGAATTGGGATAGACTGGACTGGAGTATATTTGAGTGTAGTGTGATGTGATGGAGTGGAGTGGGGTGGATTGGTGTTTGGTCGGTTAGATCGGAGTGGGGTAGATTGGAGTGGAGTGAGGTGGATTGAACTGGGGTGTGGTGGATAGGAGTGAGGTGTATTAGATAGACCTGGGCGGTGAACTTCATTCCGTTTGCGGAGTTTACAGAGTTTTCTGCACTCCACTTTGCGATGTGCAGCAGGGTTTTTTTTCCCCGCTCAGGTAGAATTTCTACCCAAGCTGCAGGAATACCAGCACAAACTGCAATTCGCACTGCACTCCGCCACTCACAGAACTTCGCAGAGTTTTTTTGTAACTTCGCGGAGTTCCGCGTAGCAAAACTCCACGAACGAAAGCCCAGGCCTAGTATTATAGTGGTGTGGAATATATTGGATTGGGGTGGATGTTTGGATTAGATTGGATTAGGGGTGGATTGGATTGTGGTGCATGGATTGGATTGGAGTAATTGGTTGGGGTACGGTGGATTGGATTGGGGTGGTGTGTGTGATGTTTATAGTAAGGCATGTTACTAGTTTGTGCCAATTAGGGCAACACACTGACCACCTATATTTGGT
Organism: Triturus cristatus; assembly: GCF_964204655.1. Classification (NCBI taxonomy): domain Eukaryota; kingdom Metazoa; phylum Chordata; class Amphibia; order Caudata; family Salamandridae; genus Triturus; species Triturus cristatus. Next base: position 969,855,959 of record NC_140589.1, read on the forward strand.
CATTTAGAATGTTGTGTGGGTATTGTGGGCCGGTAGAAGACGGTTGTTATCACCTGCGCTCCGTCTCGACTTGTTAAGTGCCAGGATTACTACAATAAATCATTGAGAAATATTACAATGTGCAGTCTCATCTGTACAGATTTGGCAATGACCTGATACTGAGAACCCATGTGTGTACTATGAGTTGCAGAGGAAGTATATGTTCCATGCCTCCTTGTTTGACGAGACTGTTACAGGAAAGTGACATTTACACTAGTGGTCGGATCGCTTGTAAGTAAATTTGATCTTGGCATTAGTAGGGTCTTTGGCAAAATACACAGGTATCTACATAGGAATCCTCTAGGACCATTGCATTTGGTTAGGGCGTCATTGCTTTTAGTTAGGTTTGTGAGTCCTAGGAATGAAATTTAGGCAGTAGGGCCTCGCTAAACCTATTTTAAACACCACTCTGCACTCACTACACCTCTTATTCCAAACACCTCCACGCACCAAATGGCTTCACCAAAAAGAAGTCCACCAAAGTGCACCTTCGCGGGTGCCCATCAGGCATAGCAGGGCCGGCCCGACGAGGAGCAGGGCCATAAAATGAAGCATGACATCCTTCAAGATGTGTGAGGGCACTTTTCTCAGACCTGAACACTCACACTTGCACCTAGAAACTGCACACCAATTTGCTATAATTATTTTCCAAACAGTGTCATTGCGTCAAGACGCACTACGCTACACAAACTCAGTCAGTACTTGGAGGATACTTACACTGTCCCGGATTATTGCAGTGACATCAATTAATTAAAGTTTCTGTGAGTGTTTTATTTTATGTGAATATGGCTTCAGGGAACCTGTGGAATTTCACACTACCCAGGCCCGGTTCTAGCGGGTGGGCCGGGTGGGCTTGACCCACCCAAACATGAGCCTGGCCCCGGCAGTGGCATCTCAAAAGTCAGTAGTAAATGGCCACTTTTATTTAAAACGTTCTCCCGAAGGTAGTTTTTCTTCCTAGGAGTTGTGTGATTGGGCCTGGGCTCTCTCACAGGCACCCCTAATCCCACATCGCCTTTTAGAAAGCTGGGCTGTGTCCCCGCCCACTTGTGCAGGTACAATTGGGTGACGGAAAGGGGACAAATCCTTTCTTTGGCACCTTGCAACCTTAACTGTAACCTTAACCATTCTGCTGCCTGGATATTTCCTTTTCTTTTCCACACTGGAGAAAAAAAGTTTGTTTATCATGATTCACCTTTCCTGGCACCGCACCTGCTTATCAGATCGGCTGTGACAAGGAACTAGCAGGTAAGAGAATGTGTGGCTATTTGTTCTTCTTTTTTAAAACAGGGAAGGCCCAGCAAGACACATACTTCGTGTATTCTTCATATACAATAAAAAAAAGTCCAGATAACTCTTGTGATTAATGATCCTGCTGGAGAGCAATCCTTTGTCTGTTGGTTGTTTTAAAATGCAGATAAACTGTATTTTATATGAATAGATCAGTGGGTTACTGCCTTTGTCACAGAGATTCTTTTGTTACTGGCAGTTCAGAAGTTAAAATCTTAGGTAACTGAAATGGATGGAGAAATCTGGGCTTCTGTGCTACAGTTGTCAGGGCCCAATTTCACTGGTAGCACATTCCTCGCAAATGGCTACACCCAAGAGCCATTATGGGGTAAGTCTAGGGAGAAATGGAAGATTATGCCTTCTTGATTTGTATGTATTTATATGGAATAATTTCCAATCGTTCTTTGGTGCTTTTCAAATGCGTAGTATTTATTTATATTTCCATACATGGAACAAGAACAAAAATGGTGAAGAAACAGCCGACACGTGTTTCGCCCATGTGGCCCATCGGCCGAGGGCTTTTTCAAGGCTGAGAATGTGTGGCTATAGAAGAAAGGAAAAATGTTAAGGGGGCACAGGTAATTAGAGTGTGAAAAGATAGTATGAATATGTGGTAAGAGGTGGAAAAAGTATTTTAAAGTTTGAGGGACAGAAGACAGGAGAGGGGGGAGAGGGGTGAAAGGTGGGTGTGGCACCCAGGGGGAAAAAGAAAATATGGTCACAAAGTGAATTTAGGTATAATATATCACATTATTGCATATATATATGACCTTAATGTTAAGAAAAAATCATCTATGAACATCAGGTAATTCAACATGTGATATTACATAGTTCTATAGTTAACGCAAAGGATAGATTATATATGGTACATTGTTCCATAAATGGACACATAATTGCAAGTCCAGCATTGAAAGAGAGGCATGCATGGTCATTATGTACAGTCCTATAGTCAATGCAAAATGGATTATACAAGGTACATTCTTCCCATGGTCATCAAGGTAATTCTTGTACAGTCAGATGTAATTAGACATGTACAGTCACAAAGTCCTATGGGTGATATCGATTAATTCGACAAGTATAAGATTCCACTATTTGGCATTGAAATATGGTTGGGCGTAATCAAGTGTAAAATCAAGTGAAGTAAGGAAAAAGACGCGTATCGTGAGACAGCAAAGGAGAACGTGTTTGTGATATCGTGGTAAGTTATAAAAAAGCGAATTCGAGCAAAACATATGTTGGAAGCAGTCCTAAAAGGCTCAATTAGCAGGTTAAAGAACGGTGAATCAAACGCTTACCATGGGTTCGTTGGTGATGTTCATATTCCTAAAGCAAATAAACACACTCGGAGTCACTAATTTATAAAGATCGTAAAATGTGTTTAAATCTGACATGCTTTATTCTTTATGACTAAGAGGCCATGAAGTGAAAGTGATAGTTCCAGAAAGTATCGCAAATGTGCCGCTGAAAGCAAATGGCTAAATAATCCAGAGGAAACTGGTATTGATTCAAAGTAGAGTGTCGGGTGATATTGTTTAAACAAACGGAGCGCTGAAGTGAGTTAAAGATAGAAATATGCGTGCTGAAAACGATACGGGTTTGGGGGCATATCAGCAAGGCGGCGATAGAAAATTATCACCTCTTTTGCGGCCGTTTTCGGCCGAAAAGCAGTGATAATTTTATCGCCTAATTAGCAAGGTCACGCTAACGCGTAAAACCTTGCAGTAGCGCACAAAATCTTAACGCCCAGCTTTGCATCTCTAATGAGATGCAAAGTGGGCGTTCCTGACCTAACATGACAGGAGAAATGTCGCTAAGCTACTTACCTTACGCCTGCTTCAGGACTGACTTAGGTATGATATCCTATGGAAGGTGGATATCAGGGCTAAGTTTGAGGGGCCCTATCAACAAGCTAACTCCACATTTCGTGAGATTATCGCTGGGTTTCCAGCGATAATCTCATGTTAGGCAGTTAGCGCTAGGATTTTTATCGCTTTTGAGATAAGCGTTGCTAATAGCACGCTATCTCAGCAATAAAAATCCACGCTAGCCGGCTATAATGATCCTAGCGCTAAGTGCGCTTAGCGAGAATTATCGCCGGTTGTTGCTGATATGCCCCTTAGTTCGTGCAATAGCATTGGCGCATGATGGCAGGTTTTAGGCACAGTTAATGTTCCACCTTACCTTTGAATCGATGTGAGTTGGTCTCTGCAGTGATATGGATAAGTCTCTGCGGTCCCAGGAACAAGAAGAGTTCCGGGAAACACCTACGGTTATATCCTGACTCATCCCCTGAAGCCAGAGTCAGTAATTGATCATGACGCGCTGCTGTTTACCGGGGCAACTAAAGAGTTACTCAACTCCGGGGAATATGTGTAGACAGAAGTTAAAATCCTATCATAGGACAGTGACATATGAACTGTCATCAAAGAGCTGCATGCAAACCTGAATGGTATAGTTAGAACGTAGCTTTTTTGTGTTGTGATATAGTTAGAACTTCCCAGGTATTTGATGATTCTAATGTTGCTAAAAAGAGTTTGTTTGGGTAGATATACATTTTTATTAGTAAAGCCAACTCCAAATCACTGAAGTACTCTTTAAATCCTGAATTTGTGTTTTTTCAGACGAAACCCTCTTAAAATATACTGCCCACCAGTATGGATGACATGTGATTCCTACACCTTGTAATCGTCATTGGTTTATGTGACATTCCCTGTAGACTGATTTACGTACTTGTATGATTCATTGTCTCTGCATAATGCGTGTGTGATGTAAAGTACTGTGACACCCTACACTATGAGTAGCACTATACAACAAATAAAATGCATATGAGTGAGGGGCTACGGAGGGATCAGGGGCACTGGTGCAGTGTGGCAGTGAGGGAATCTGAGAAAGAGGTCATTGGGGAGGGGCTGTAGAGAGATGAGGGGCACTGGCGGAGGGTGGCAGTGAGGGAGTCCAAGGAGGAGGTCATGAGGTGGTGGGACTACTGAGAGACGAGGGGTACTGGCGAAGGGTGGGAGTGAGGTATTCCGAGGAGGAGGTCATGATGAGGAGGGGCTACGGAGAGATGAAGGGCACTGGAGGAGGGTGGCGGTGAGGTAATCGGAGGAGGAGGTCATGAGGGGGAGGGGCAATGAAGAGATGAGGGGCACTGGCAGAGGGTGGCAGTGAGGGAATCCGAGGAGGAGGTGGTGAGGGGGAGGGGCTATGGAGAGATGAGGGGCACTGGTGGAGGGTGGCAGTGAGTGAGTCTGAGGAGGGGGTTATGAGGGGGAGTGGCTGCAGAGAGATGAGGGGCATTGGCGGAGGGTGGCAGTGAGGGAGTCCGAGGAGGAGGTCATGTGGGGGTGGGGCTACTGAGAGACATGGAGCACTGGCGGAGGATGGCAGTGAGGGAAACCGAGGAGGAGGTAATGAGGGGGAGGGGCAACGGAGAGATGAGGGGCACTGGCAGAGGGTGGCAGTGAGGGAATCCAAGGAGGAGGTGGTGAGGGGGAGGGGCTATGGAGAGATGAGGGGCACTGGTGGAGGGTGGCAGTGAGTGAGTCTGAGGAGGGGGTCATAAGGGGGAGTGGCTGCAGAGGGATGAGGGGCACTGGCGGAGGGTGGAAGTAAGGGAGTCCGAGGAGGAGGTCATGAGGGGGTGGGGCTACTGAGAGACGAGGGGCACTGGCAGAGGGTGGCAGTGAGGGAATCCGAGGAGGAGGCCATGAGGGGGAGGGGCTACAGAGAGATGAAGGACACTGGAGGAGGGTGGCAGTGAGGGAATCCGAGGAGGAGGTCATGAGGGGGAGGGACAATAGAGAGATGAGGGGCACTGGTAGAGGGTGGCAGTGAGGGAATCTGAGAAGGAGGTAGTGAGGGGGAGGTGCTATGGAAAAATGAGGGGCACCGGCAGAGGGTGGCAGTGAGGGAATCCGAGGAGGATTTCATGAGGGTGAGGAGCTGCTGAGAGATGAGGGGCACTGGTGGAGGGTGACACTGAGGGAGTCCGAGGAGGAGGTCATGAGGGGGAGGGCTATGGAGAGATGAGGGGCACTGGTGTGGGGTGGTAGTGAGGGAATCCGGGGAGGAGTACATGAGCGAGAGCCCGAGAAGTGTCACTTGCCTGATACTCCCACCTCAGAAACCTCCTCGTCCCATCAAAGGGACATTACATGGAAAAAAACACTTTTTGAGAGTGATAACAATTTTAGAAAGAGATTCGGAAAGAAAATAATGCGTTTTACTGGCCCTTGTAAAATTAAGGAGAGATAAAGGAGGGCACTAAAGCAGTCCTTGCTAGACATATAAGTGACAAATCGGGCCCGCAGTGGCCCATCCGAATGCACTCTTGGCTCACCTCAATAAAAATTCCTGGAGCTGGGCCTAACTCCACTACAAGTATTTTTATAAGCAACAGGGCTACCGCAATAGAAATGAACTGAATGGAAAGAATATTTGGTAAAGTATATATCCACTTATGAGGATGATGAAGACCTTACACCTGAAAAAAGAATGAACATTTAATTACACTGTTTAGGTCTGGGGATTAGAGGTCTATAGCTGCATACAAAAGAATCCCCAACCTCCAGAACAATGCAATGTTTTAAAAAATGCGTTGGAGGATTTAGACACGTATTATAATCCAACTGTGGGCCTCATTATGATGACAGTCGGATGAATGTCCGACCGCCATCGTTTCTGGATCGGATCGCCTGACAAGTAGACGGTGGTCCCGATCTCCAAATTACTATTCAACCGCTGTGTAGGCAGTCAGAAACAGTTCTTTGTGTCCTATGATGGATGGCCTATAAAAGTCCCTTAATGGGGTTTTTCTATCTATTCTTTTGGTCTGTTCTCTGAATTTTTTCATATTTTTGTCTTCATTTGTCTCTTTCTATTTTCCTAGGTGTAAACTATTCTACATCCTGATAATTTTGATGTTTTTGTTATCCTCAGAACTATAATTTCTAAATTTCATTGAGAATTTATAACCAAATAGCAATGTGTTTCCCCCTTAGGGATTATGGCACTCAGTCTGTGGACTTGTTTGTCTATTTTACAAAATATATCATTCTGTTTTTACAAAACTTTTCTATTTGTTATTATTATTCTTTCTCTTATCCTTATAGGTCCCAGCCTGTGTGTGGGGGTTTGTCTGCTACGCCCTGAGGAAGGTGGTACTCCTGGTTTGGAGTGTGTTTCACCGAAACGCGCGTCGGCGTTTTTCTTTGGGCCTGTAATTCCCGCCCTTGAGACTCTCCATACAGCTTGATTTCTAGCTCACTGTTACCATCTTGTCCTATTGCTAGACTTCCCTGTGATCACCTCTCTGGGAATGGGCCCTTTAATGGCTGTTTGGCCAATGTTGAATGATTTTTTGGAATGATGTTTGAATGTGAGCTGTTTGAAGTTGAGTGTTTGTCCTCTGATTGAAAATCGTCCCCCCTTTTTCATATTTTCCCTTTTTTTCCCCCCCCCTGCCTGGGAACCTGTTTTCTGTGGCTTATTTTTGCATTATATTTTTTTGTTTTGTGAATAATTTTGTGTATGTCCTATGTATTATTGATTTTGATATAAAAAATACATAAGCGAGCAATCTAATGCTTATGATAATATGTTTCTAAATAAAAAGGAAACTTTTTTCTATTTATTGTGATCATCTTTATATTTTGCTGCACTTGTATTGTTTCTTTATCTTTCTTTTGTTATTTCGTCACAACACCCTCTTTCTTTTTCTTGAGTGCCATACCCTTTGGGGATTTAATAAAAATATGATACGTAGTACTTTTTAAGCATAGGGGTAGAGTGACTTGTGTTTTCTGCTTGGCTGTTTATTCCCCCATATCTCTACCCATATTGTGCTGTTTGGGGGTGCCCCTTGTTCTTTGGATACGATTTCCCGGCCCTGTGCCGTGGGGTGTTCTTTGTTTTTGGTGTTACCCTGTGAGGTTTGCTTATTTATTTAGTTTCAGTACACCTAGGATCTCCCTTTTCTTGTATCTGTGCTTCTCTTTACCTTTATTTCTTCCCCCTTTTATTTGTTATTATTCCTGATTCCCTCTTTTCTTATCTCATTCTTTTTCTATATTTGTTGTTAAATTCCTCCTCGTTTGGACACATTGAACCAGGGTGAGTTGTTTTTCTATTTGGTCTATTTTCCCTATGGATAGCATTAAGACATTTGGTTTCACAGATGAAGACTTTGCCCGCCTTTTAGGTCAGACCACTGATGGTGACCGCCCTTTTGCCTTGTCTAAAGGCCTGAATGACGATTGGTTAAAACTATTGGATCTAAAGAAGAAGACCAAGCGGACTGACTCACATGCAAACTTTATGCTAGAATATCTGAGAGCAGGGACAATTCCCATCGGCCTTCGGGTGAGAAACATTCCGGGCCTCTTTGTTGACATCAGAAAGTTCTTGGAGAAATGGGCTCTCATTTCAAACAGATGCTCTAGGGATTGGATGATCCTCATTATCGAAACAGCTAGAGAGGTCATCCAACTCCTTAATAAAGAGATTCTGGACTTGGAGGAGAAATTAAAACAGTCCAATCCCATAGACGAGTGCAAAAAGAGGCTTGAAGATATCACCGCTGAACTTGACTCCTTTAGTGAATATCTCCTGAAAAGAAAGACGGATAAACTGCGGAAGGACATCAGGAACTTTTCTCAGGAACGCGTTTATCCTTTCCTGGGAGAAAACTTTTACACCTACAACAACGAGGGTAAACCCAATGTTAATCACCCCAATTGGGGAAGCAAACGGATTATTACCTTCTCTGACACAACAGATTCGGACAGCGAGGGATCTCCCTATAGTAATCCCCCACAGGGGCATTTCTCTGAGCGGTCCGCTTCAGAAAATCGTTTTTTAGGGAATCGCCGGGGCAATTATCGTCCAAGGTTTCAAAATCGTTTTCAAAACAGGTCCCAGAGCTTCCAACAGAGGGGCCAATATCAGGACCCAGCACAACCTCAGAGATACATACAGACCCGGCAACAGCAGTACTGGAGAACCTAAACACTATTCCTATCTTCAATTTATCATCTCAAACCATGAACCATTCTGTTGTCTCACTCCTTTCGAAGGGTTTATCATTTGTTCCATCTACAAGACTAAACAAATTCGAGTTACTTCGAGATATTCATGCCTTCTTCCGTAAGATTAGGCTAAAAAAGTTCTTTCAGAATAAGAACTCAATTGATTCTAATGACAATCGCTCAGGTCTAAAACCCCCCTCGAATTTTACCCCGGGGCTGGAAGTACTAGGTCCAGAAGTTCAATTATTTGAGAGAGTTGTCATCAGCAAGATTGAAAAATCTATTAAGTTCGTTCCTGCTCCTTGTTTCAACACCTCGAAAGACGAGAATTCTACCCTCCTGTCTTTGAAAAACGACAGCAGTCTTACCATAAAACCATGCGACAAGGGTGGCGGTATTGTTCTGTTTGATTCTGCAAGATATAAAGAGAAGATGCTCGAGCTTCTTAGCTCTGTTAGACACTACTGCAAAATCACTCTTAACCCTGAACCAAGAATCAAGAAACGCATCCTACAGGAGGTAGAAAAAGGGATAGAAAGAGGTGATATCTGCACGTCGGAAGCTCTCTTCCTCACACCTACCTACACCCGCATTCCCATCATCTATGGCCTACCAAAGACCCACAAGAACCAGCTTGATCCCCCACTGAGACCCATTGTGTCTACGATTGGGTCAGCAACGGAGCCGCTCTCAAAGTATCTTGATAGGTTTCTTCAACCCTTGGTGGGCAGTCTGCCGTCATATGTCAAAGACACGGGACATTTTATCTCCAAAATTGAAGGTCTAGACTACAACTGTGAACATGAATTTCTTGTTACCCTGGATGTGGAATCCTTATATTCTAACATCCCCCAGGTTGAGGCAGCCAAAGTAGTCAGTAACATCATTCAATCTGATCCCTCATTATTAAACAAACCTTTTTTGGTGAAAACTCTTGAAATTGTCCTGGAAGAAAACTTCTTTGACTTTGACGGGCAGCTGTACCAACAAGTTACAGGTGTCAGCATGGGGGCGGCATGCGCTCCTAGTATTGCCTGCCTATATATGGGGAACTTTGAGAGACTTAACATCTTCAACGAGGTCGCGCCATTCTTTGAAAATGTGCGACACTGGTCGCGGTTCATCGATGATGTCTTTTTTATTTGGGCCGGCGACCAAGACTCCTTGGAGTTATATATCGAATGGCTTAACGCGGCGGATTGCAACATCAAGTTTACTGCCCATTTTAGCACCATGAGACTTGAGTTTCTGGACGTTTGGGTGGAACACCACGATTCTAAACTAGCGGTGTCTCTCTATACCAAACCGACCGCAAGGAATACCCTCTTGCATTTTGAAAGCTTCCATCCTAGGAGCCAGAAAGATGGGATCCCTTTCAGCCAGTTTCTGCGTCTTCGCAGAAATTGTACCTCTATTAAGGACTATCTTGCCAACGCTGAAAATATGAGACAAAAGTTCATTGACAGGGGGTATCCGCCAAGACTAGTCAGGAACGCCATGAAACGGGCTCGTTTCTATAACAGGGACTCTATGTTCCAGAATAAAAACCAGGAACCTATGGATAAACTTGTTTGTGTTACCAAACACTCTACATTCAATAATAGGATCAGACAGATCATAAATTCGGAATGGCATCTCCTAAATTTGGGCGAACAATCAGCAGCCATACCCAAACCGGTCTTTGCCTTCCGGAGGAACAAGAATCTTAGAAATCATCTGATTAGAGCTAAGACTCCTAACCAGGCAACATGGCTACAACGATCTATTGAGGGAACCACCCCTGTAAGAGGAAACCACAAATGCGGCACTTGCCACGCCTGTGCCAATGCAATTGTAGGCACCTCTTTTCACACTAATGGCTTCACCGCTAGCCTCGAAGGTATCACCAACTGCCGAACATCAAACTGCGTCTATGCAATCCAATGCCCTTGTCCATTGACTTACGTTGGCGAAACCTCGAGAGAGGTCAGAGTGCGCATTGGTGAACATAAGTCCTGTATTAGACGCCTTAAACACTCAGCCCCTCTAGTAGGACATTGGGCAGAGAAGAAGCACACGGAGGAAGATCTACGATGGACAATTCTGGAAAGAGTTCAAGCCCAAAAGGGCACGAATCCAGAAGACCTACGTAAAAAACGTGAGGTCTTTTGGATTTTTGTTCTTGACACCAAGACCAGAGGACTTAACGAGTCCCTACCATGGGAGAATGCCATAATTTGAGAATCGAACATATGGGATTATTTTGCAATACACATATTTCCCCTTATGTGTATACATTAGTCTGTTTTCTTGTTTGTTATCTTTCAGTCTCTTCTTTATGTTTATTAATCTTACTTTGAATACTCCTCATGTACTCGTGTTGCATGCTTTTCTATTTTTGTATCTATGCGCCACTTTTCCCGTTTTCACACTTTTTCATTTTCTTTATTGTTTTGAACATCCTTTACCTTGGATTCCGTGTTGGCGTTTGTCTGTTCTAGGGCAATTACGTTGGCTCGTGTTTAGCCTCGTTGATTGGTTAGCCTGTTCATCTCGACCAAGCTAGTTGGTTGACGTTTTTTTGCAACTCGCCGGTTGATTGGCTATTCAGCAGAGAATGATTTTGACTCGAGGGGTTTAAATATTCGCTTTCCAAAAGAACCCGATGCTATGCGATCTTTTCCCGCGAAAAGCCTTTGCCGACCGGACCGCCTTTATCGAGTACGCTGACATTGTATCCCTTTCAGGTAAACTGTCCGTATCCGCGCTCATTACGCCTTTGTTCAATTTCGTGGAGCGTATACTCATACCTTAAGACTATCGCTCTAATTATCACCTTTTAGTTTATTCTTATATATTTTTTTGCTTTTCAGCTACCCTAGTGTTGGATTGTTCATACCTAAAGAAATCCTGACTTATCCGTTTACGCATTTGATAGCCCTTATTTCATCTAGGAAAGGCCCGTCTGAATCCAGGTGAGCGTATTTCTTTTCACCGGCTCTTATCCACACCCTTGCAGCTTTTTGCTCTCTCAGCTTTTTGACTTGATAGTGAGCAATGCATTTTTAGTCTATATGTTCAATTTTCCGTTACATGACCGTTACAACCTGACCATTTTTCTTGCCTACGATGTCGTGGTTTTTTCTAGACTCCGTCTTCATCTCTTGTGGAGACTTCCCCGATCCGAGTGTGTATGAAACAATCACAAGAGTTTTGCTGGCGGATCGGTGTGTTCCCAAAATACACGAATGGTTTCACCGATGCACGGTCGACGGCTCTTTAATCTAGGTAACCCCGTTTTATAGCTTGTTGTTTGCCATTTTTTCATTTCTACCAATTCACCAGCGAGACGATTTTGGGTCCCTTTTTTTAAAAACAGGATTGCAATCTCTATTACTTGATTATGATATTTTCTAATTGCTGGTTTTTATTATTCTTCTACTTTCACTCTTGCTTCACCATTTCTTTTACCTTTTAGTTTCATGTTTTCATATGTACGTTTCTTTTTTTCCCCTTTTTTATCCCGTTCTAGAGAGCGATACCAAAGGGTTTCTTCATTTTGCATGGATCTGCATCTTTCTTCTTTGATTATCACTTTTCACATACACAGGTAAATATATTCATTTATATTGTTGTCTGCAGCCTCTTGTTTAGCCTTCTTTTTAAATCCGTTTTGACTCTAGATTGGTTGTTCTTTGTGTCCTATGATGGATGGCCTATAAAAGTCCCTTAATGGGGTTTTTCTATCTATTCTTTTGGTCTGTTCTCTGAATTTTTTCATATTTTTGTCTTCATTTGTCTCTTTCTATTTTCCTAGGTGTAAACTATTCTACATCCTGATAATTTTGATGTTTTTGTTATCCTCAGAACTATAATTTCTAAATTTCATTGAGAATTTATAACCAAATAGCAATGTGTTTCCCCCTTAGGGATTATGGCACTCAGTCTGTGGACTTGTTTGTCTATTTTACAAAATATATCATTCTGTTTTTACAAAACTTTTCTATTTGTTATTATTATTCTTTCTCTTATCCTTATAGGTCCCAGCCTGTGTGTGGGGGTTTGTCTGCTACGCCCTGAGGAAGGTGGTACTCCTGGTTTGGAGTGTGTTTCACCGAAACGCGCGTCGGCGTTTTTCTTTGGGCCTGTAATTCCCGCCCTTGAGACTCTCCATACAGCTTGATTTCTAGCTCACTGTTACCATCTTGTCCTATTGCTAGACTTCCCTGTGATCACCTCTCTGGGAATGGGCCCTTTAATGGCTGTTTGGCCAATGTTGAATGTTTTTTTGGAATGATGTTTGAATGTGAGCTGTTTGAAGTTGAGTGTTTGTCCTCTGATTGAAAATCGTCCCCCCTTTTTCATATTTTCCCTTTTTTTCCCCCCCCCTGCCTGGGAACCTGTTTTCTGTGGCTTATTTTTGCATTATATTTTTTTGTTTTGTGAATAATTTTGTGTATGTCCTATGTATTATTGATTTTGATATAAAAAATACATAAGCGAGCAATCTAATGCTTATGATAATATGTTTCTAAATAAAAAGGAAACTTTTTTCTATTTATTGTGATCATCTTTATATTTTGCTGCACTTGTATTGTTTCTTTATCTTTCTTTTGTTATTTCGTCACAACACCCTCTTTCTTTTTCTTGAGTGCCATACCCTTTGGGGATTTAATAAAAATATGATACGTAGTACTTTTTAAGCATAGGGGTAGAGTGACTTGTGTTTTCTGCTTGGCAGTCAGAAACATGCCATTTTGCAATGAGGTTTGTGCTGCGGCCCTTCAAAGGGTTGCAGCACGAGCCTCAATACAAAAAGGCATGTTTGAAAACATGCTTGGCACATGGTGCATGTATGTTTCGGGGGGGACCAAGGGTGTCCCCCGGGCCCCTTAGCGGGGCCCCAGGGTGGAAAAGGCCCCTACTAGGGGCCCTCATAGACCCTATCTGACAGACTTTCTATGGCAGTCAGACGGCCATGGGAAGCCTGTCTGAAAGGGACATTGTAATTCCTATGGCGGTGCCTGAGCAGGCAGAGGCCCTATTGTAGGGTTTTATGCTCAGACTGACGGTCCGACAGGCTCCTTGAACCCATTGAAAGCGTAGATCAGTCCCTCCGCTCGCTGCCTCAGACAACCACGCATCATAATGTGGCATTCGAACCACGGCACCAGATGACGGATGTGTGCATGCACAACAGTTCCTGCACAGCATGGACTTTTTAGTCAGTGCCATGCAGGGCCCTTGTGAGGTGTTCCCATTGCAGTGCCTTTTTCAAAGAACCACAGACCCTCACACTGCTGGAACCCCTAACCAGGCCCTATGTGTCTTTTGTATTTGGAAAGTCTTTCCTTTTTTAATGTCTGTTTTGTTGTTTTAAGGTCTGAGGGAAAGACAAAGAGGTAAGTACTTGGTAGAGTTAGAATAGTAATTTTGCCCCCAGGCTCTGTCCCACACCTTCCCTGGGGTAAGTACTTGGTAGAGTTAGAATAGTAATTTTGTCCCAGTCACTGTCCAGCACCTTCCATAATGTAAGTACTTGGCGGGGTTAAAATAGTCATTTTGCACACCAGTCACTATCCATCATCTTCCCTGAGGTAAGTACTTAGTGGTGTTAGAATGGCAATTCTGTCCCCCAGTCACTGTCTAGCACCTTCCCTGAGGTAAGCACTCTGTGGAGCTAGATCCGTATTTTTGCCCCCCAGTCACTGTTCAGCACCTTCCCTGTGGTAAGAACTTGGCAGAGTTAGAATTTTCAACAGATCTTCAGAGTAACCAAAACAATGTAGTTTAAAACATGTTTCTGATGTTTCTTTTTGTGTGCATGTGTGAGATCATGAATTTGTATGTCTGCATGTGAGCGCCTGCCTGAGAAAGCACATGTATGGCTTCCTGAGGAAAAGATAGAGAGAAGCACAAGATTATTTTGTAGTGCACCCTGCAGAATGAATCACTTCTAGGCACTGGTATGTATGTAAGACACTTGCTAGTTGTTATATTGGTATCACCAATCTGTGCTATACAGCACTTACAATCTGCCCAGGCAGACTAATGGTTATTAAAGTCTGCCCATCACTGTCAATCAGCTGAGCTCAAGTTAAAAAATGTAATGGTGAATCCCTGGTCAGTCCATCCTTGTTGTGTCTTCTGAGAGTGCCAGCACGTTTACTTATGTGAGTTATCCATGCTCTATATTCAAGCTCATTCAGAATTAGGCAGAGCCTATCATAAAACACAAGGCATAGAATTAAACACAGACTAATACTAGATTTGATTATATATATTTTAGATGAGGGGGCAAAGGGAGAGAAAGTGTTAAAGTTATTGATACCACTAAAACCGTATTTTTGAGATTTCACAACCTACTTCTTGAGGTCAAACTGCTCAATCTAGCCGTTAAAAAAAGAAAGGGGTTTACACATGGACCACTGAGAGAACGAGAATGTGTGTGTTCTGCTGTGATGACCCTGGTATTCTAGTGGTAATTCATGGCATGAGGCTCCCCAGTGAAGCTCTGATATTTAAAATTTGAGAGAATGACTGAGAATGTTTTGTACAGTGGGAGACTCCCTCCAGTTCATGGAGATTTGACCTGCCTGGCATTAAGTCCCTTTCTTGATTCGCAGCCACTCGGTAAGTGCAAGAAGATATTGATTGACTCCGAAGGCCATTTTATGTTAATATAGTAAGGCTAAGCTGAATTAAAAATTGAATTGTCTGGGCATTTGTGCATGTGCAAATATACAGATGTTGATGCTTTGCTGTGCAGGAAGGAACTCAAGGGTCCTCAAAACAGCACGTATTGCCTTGGCTGAGGAAGGGGCATTGATTGTCTCAGCGCTCTAAAGTGTGCTTCCCCTCATCCGCACACACACACACAGAGTAAGATGTTTTGCTGCAAAAGAAGGGACTCCAGAGCCCAGAAACCAAAGCACACCTGATGGAAGGAGGCGAGGCATTGATTGTCTGAGTGCGAAAAATCATGTTTGCCCCACTCGCAGAGCGGGACACTGTTCTGTGAAAGAAGGGTCTGACTCTAGGGTCCAGAAACCAATGGACACCTGCACGAAGAAGGCAGGGGCATAGAATTGTCTCGGTGCTATAAAGCGCGTTTACCCTTCCTGTAACATAACACGTGCCCAGTCTATGCCTGGGTGAAGACCGAGCCAAAAGATGCCTATCAGAGATGGGAAGAGGCTGGACCCTTCTTGGCTCCTCGTGCTTATAATATAAAGAACATCTTCCATCTACCATGGGTAGGAGGAAAGCCAACATCAGAGAGGGAGGAAAGGATAAGTCAAGACTGTCAGCAGCCTCTATGGCTGCTTATCTTACCAGTTCTTTGAGAGCAATTAATAACACAAGCTTGTGGAGGGGAGTCTTAGTACAGTGCAACCAAAGGACACTCATGCCCCTCATGAAATGTCTGTAACCACCCAATCAAGTGAGGGGTTTGGCCTGTAAGAGATCTGAGTAGTTGGACCCACTAATAAGAAAAGGGAACAATTAAACCCTAATCCCTGTGTTTTCAATGACTCCCTAAGTGTTACCACAGATACAGCTGTAGAATCATTGAGCTCTCCTTCAGCTAAAAAGAACAAGTATTGGCAAAGCCAATAAGTCTCGCCTGTACAAGAGCTATTGGCTTTGGCAATATGTTTTATCCATGTTATACATCAATGTGGCTACTCTTCAGCATGGCTAACAGTTAGTAGCGTGGAGTGTCATAGAGTGGACTAGAGGGAGTAGAGTGGATTTGTTGGAGTAGAGTGCTGTAGAGTGGAGTAACAGGGGGATAGTTTCGTAGAGTAGAGTAGAGGGCAGTAGAGTTCAGTGGTTCACTGGCACAGTGGTGTAGAGTTGAGTGGTATGGAACAGGGTGGAGGGGGTTGGAGTGTACTGAGGTAGTAGGTTGGATTGGATTGGAGTAGAGTGAGGTGGATGGAACTGGAGTACATTGGGGTGGATTGGAGTGGGCTAGAGTTGGATGGATTGGAGTGGGGTGGATTGGAGGAGAGTCTGTGGGGTTTATTGGATTGAAGTAGAGTGAGATGAATTGGGATAGACTGGACTGGAGTAAATTTGAGTGTAGTGTGATGTGATGGAGTGGAGTGGGGTGGATTGGTGTTTGGTCGATTAGATCGGAGTGGGGTAGATTGGAGTGGAGTGAGGTGGATTGAACTGGGGTGTGGTGGATAGGAGTGAGGTGTATTAGATAGACCTGGGCGGTGAACTTCATTCCGTTTGCGGAGTTTACAGAGTTTTCTGCACTCCACTTTGCGATGTGCAGCAGGGTTTTTTTCCCCGCTCAGGTAGAATTTCTACCCAAGCTGCAGGAATACCAGCACAAACTGCAATTCGCACTGCACTCCGCCACTCACAGAACTTCGCAGAGTTTTTTTGTAACTTCGCGGAGTTCCGCGTAGCAAAACTCCGCGAACGAAAGCCCAGGCCTAGTATTATAGTGGTGTGGAATATATTGGATTGGGGTGGATGTTTGGATTAGATTGGATTAGGGGTGGATTGGATTGTGGTGCATGGATTGGATTGGAGTAATTGGTTGGGGTACGGTGGATTGGATTGGGGTGGTGTGTGTGATGTTTATAGTAAGGCATGTTACTAGTTTGTGCCAATTAGGGCAACACACTGACCACCTATATTTGGTCATTTAGAATGTTGTGTGGGTATTGTGGGCCGGTAGAAGACGGTTGTTATCACCTGCGCTCCGTCTCGACTTGTTAAGTGCCAGGATTACTACAATAAATCATTGAGAAATATTACAATGTGCAGTCTCATCTGTACAGATTTGGCAATGACCTGATACTGAGAACCCATGTGTGTACTATGAGTTGCAGAGGAAGTATATGTTCCATGCCTCCTTGTTTGACGAGACTGTTACAGGAAAGTGACATTTACACTAGTGGTCGGATCGCTTGTAAGTAAATTTGATCTTGGCATTAGTAGGGTCTTTGGCAAAATACACAGGTATCTACATAGGAATCCTCTAGGACCATTGCATTTGGTTAGGGCGTCATTGCTTTTAGTTAGGTTTGTGAGTCCTAGGAATGAAATTTAGGCAGTAGGGCCTCGCTAAACCTATTTTAAACACCACTCTGCACTCACTACACCTCTTATTCCAAACACCTCCACGCACCAAATGGCTTCACCAAAAAGAAGTCCACCAAAGTGCACCTTCGCGGGTGCCCATCAGGCATAGCAGGGCCGGCCCGACGAGGAGCAGGGCCATAAAATGAAGCATGACATCCTTCAAGATGTGTGAGGGCACTTTTCTCAGACCTGAACACTCACACTTGCACCTAGAAACTGCACACCAATTTGCTATAATTATTTTCCAAACAGTGTCATTGCGTCAAGACGCACTACGCTACACAAACTCAGTCAGTACTTGGAGGATACTTACACTGTCCCGGATTATTGCAGTGACATCAATTAATTAAAGTTTCTGTGAGTGTTTTATTTTATGTGAATATGGCTTCAGGGAACCTGTGGAATTTCACACTACCCAGGCCCGGTTCTAGCGGGTGGGCCGGGTGGGCTTGACCCACCCAAACATGAGCCTGGCCCCGGCAGTGGCATCTCAAAAGTCAGTAGTAAATGGCCACTTTTATTTAAAACGTTCTCCCAAAGGTAGTTTTTCTTCCTAGGAGTTGTGTGATTGGGCCTGGGCTCTCTCACAGGCACCCCTAATCCCACATCGCCTTTTAGAAAGCTGGGCTGTGTCCCCGCCCACTTGTGCAGGTACAATTGGGTGACGGAAAGGGGACAAATCCTTTCTTTGGCACCTTGCAACCTTAACTGTAACCTTAACCGTTCTGCTGCCTGGATATTTCCTTTTCTTTTCCACACTGGAGAAAAAAAGTTTGTTTATCATGATTCACCTTTCCTGGCACCGCACCTGCTTATCAGATCGGCTGTGACAAGGAACTAGCAGGTAAGAGAATGTGTGGCTATTTGTTCTTCTTTTTTAAAACAGGGAAGGCCCAGCAAGACACATACTTCGTGTATTCTTCATATACAATAAAAAAAAGTCCAGATAACTCTTGTTTTAAAATGCAGATAAACTGTATTTTATATGAATAGATCAGTGGGTTACTGCCTTTGTCACAGAGATTCTTTTGTTACTGGCAGTTCAGAAGTTAAAATCTTAGGTAACTGAAATGGATGGAGAAATCTGGGCTTCTCTGCTACAGTTGTCAGGGCCCAATTTCACTGGTAGCACATTCCTCGCAAATGGCTACACCCAAGAGCCATTATGGGGTAAGTCTAGAGAGAAATGGAAGATTATGCCTTCTTGATTTGTATGTATTTATATGGAAAAAATCCAATCGTTCTTTGGTGCTTTTCAAATGCGTAGTATTTATTTATATTTCCATACATGGAACAAGAACAAAAATGGTGAAGAAACAGCCGACACGTGTTTCGCCCATGTGGCCCATCGGCCGAGGGCTTTTTCAAGGCTGAGAATGTGTGGCTATAGAAGAAAGGAAAAATGTTAAGGGGGCACAGGTAATTAGAGTGTGAAAAGATAGTATGAATATGTGGTAAGAGGTGGAAAAAGTATTTTAAAGTTTGAGGGACAGAAGACAGGAGAGGGGGGAGAGGGGTGAAAGGTGGGTGTGGCACCCAGGGGGAAAAAGAAAATAAGGTCACAAAGTGAATTTAGGTATAATATATCACATTATTGCATATATATATGACCTTAATGTTAAGAAAAAATCATCTATGAACATCAGGTAATTCAACATGTGATATTACATAGTTCTATAGTTAACGCAAAGGATAGATTATATATGGTACATTGTTCCATAAATGGACACATAATTGCAAGTCCAGCATTGAAAGAGAGGCATGCATGGTCATTATGTACAGTCCTATAGTCAATGCAAAATGGATTATACAAGGTACATTCTTCCCATGGTCATCAAGGTAATTCTTGTACAGTCAGATGTAATTAGACATGTACAGTCACAAAGTCCTATGGGTGATATCGATTAATTCGACAAGTATAAGGTTCCACTATTTGGCATTGAAATATGGTTGGGCGTAATCAAGTGTAAAATCAAGTGAAGTAAGGAAAAAGACGCGTATCGTGAGACAGCAAAGGAGAACGTGTTTGTGATATCGTGGTAAGTTATAAAAAAGCGAATTCGAGCAAAACATATGTTGGAAGCAGTCCTAAAAGGCTCAATTAGCAGGTTAAAGAACGGTGAATCAAACGCTTACCATGGGTTCGTTGGTGATGTTCATATTCCTAAAGCAAATAAACACACTCGGAGTCACTAATTTATAAAGATCGTAAAATGTGTTTAAATCTGACATGCTTTATTCTTTATGACTAAGAGGCCATGAAGTGAAAGTGATAGTTCCAGAAAGTATCGCAAATGTGCCGCTGAAAGCAAATGGCTAAATAATCCAGAGGAAACTGGTATTGATTCAAAGTAGAGTGTCGGGTGATATTGTTTAAACAAACGGAGCGCTGAAGTGAGTTAAAGATAGAAATATGCGTGCTGAAAACGATACGGGTTTGGGGACATATCAGCAAGGCGGCGATAGAAAATTATCACCTCTTTTGCGGCCGTTTTCGGCCGAAAAGCAGTGATAATTTTATCGCCTAATTAGCAAGGTCACGCTAACGCGTAAAACCTTGCAGTAGCGCACAAAATCTTAACGCCCAGCTTTGCATCTCTAATGAGATGCAAAGTGGGCGTTCCTGACCTAACATGACAGGAGAAATGTCGCTAAGCTACTTACCTTACGCCTGCTTCAGGACTGACTTAGGTATGATATCCTATGGAAGGTGGATATCAGGGCTAAGTTTGAGGGGCCCTATCAACAAGCTAACTCCACATTTCGTGAGATTATCGCTGGGTTTCCAGCGATAATCTCATGTTAGGCAGTTAGCGCTAGGATTTTTATCGCTTTTGAGATAAGCGTTGCTAATAGCACGCTATCTCAGCAATAAAAATCCACGCTAGCCGGCTATAATGATCCTAGCGCTAAGTGCGCTTAGCGAGAATTATCGCCGGTTGTTGCTGATATGCCCCTTAGTTCGTGCAATAGCATTGGTGCATGATGGCAGGTTTTAGGCACAGTTAATGTTCCACCTTACCTTTGAATCGATGTGAGTTGGTCTCTGCAGTGATATGGATAAGTCTCTGCGGTCCCAGGAACAAGAAGAGTTCCGGGAAACACCTACGGTTATATCCTGACTCATCCCCTGAAGCCAGAGTCAGTAATTGATCATGACGCACTGCTGTTTACCGGGGCAACATAAGAGTTACTCAACTCCGGGGAATATGTGTAGACAGAAGTTAAAATCCTATCATAGGACAGTGACATATGAACTGTCATCAAAGAGCTGCATGCAAACCTGAATGGTATAGTTAGAACGTAGCTTTTTTGTGTTGTGATATAGTTAGAACTTCCCAGGTATTTGATGATTCTAATGTTGCTAAAAAGAGTTTGTTTGGGTAGATATACATTTTTATTAGTAAAGCCAACTCCAAATCACTGAAGTACTCTTTAAATCCTGAATTTGTGTTTTTTCAGACGAAACCCTCTTAAAATATACTGCCCACCAGTATGGATGACATGTGATTCCTACACCTTGTAATCCTCATTGGTTTATGTGACATTCCCTGTAGACTGATTTACGTACTTGTATGATTCATTGTCTCTGCATAATGCGTGTGTGATGTAAAGTACTGTGACACCCTACACTATGAGTAGCACTATACAACAAATAAAATGCATATGAGTGAGGGGCTACGGAGGGATCAGGGGCACTGGTGCAGTGTGGCAGTGAGGGAATCTGAGAAAGAGGTCATTGGGGAGGGGCTGTAGAGAGATGAGGGGCACTGTCGGAGGGTGGCAGTGAGGGAGTCCAAGGAGGAGGTCATGAGGTGGTGGGACTACTGAGAGACGAGGGGTACTGGCGAAGGGTGGGAGTGAGGTATTCCGAGGAGGAGGTCATGATGAGGAGGGGCTACGGAGAGATGAAGGGCACTGGAGGAGGGTGGCGGTGAGGTAATCGGAGGAGGAGGTCATGAGGGGGAGGGGCAATGAAGAGATGAGGGGCACTGGCAGAGGGTGGCAGTGAGGGAATCCGAGGAGGAGGTGGTGAGGGGGAGGGGCTATGGAGAGATGAGGGGCACTGGTGGAGGGTGGCAGTGAGTGAGTCTGAGGAGGGGGTTATGAGGGGGAGTGGCTGCAGAGAGATGAGGGGCATTGGCGGAGGGTGGCAGTGAGGGAGTCCGAGGAGGAGGTCATGTGGGGGTGGGGCTACTGAGAGACATGGAGCACTGGCGGAGGATGGCAGTGAGGGAAACCGAGGAGGAGGTAATGAGGGGGAGGGGCAACGGAGAGATGAGGGGCACTGGCAGAGGGTGGCAGTGAGGGAATCCAAGGAGGAGGTGGTGAGGGGGAGGGGCTATGGAGAGATGAGGGGCACTGGTGGAGGGTGGCAGTGAGTGAGTCTGAGGAGGGGGTCATAAGGGGGAGTGGCTGCAGAGGGATGAGGGGCACTGGCGGAGGGTGGAAGTAAGGGAGTCCGAGGAGGAGGTCATGAGGGGGTGGGGCTACTGAGAGACGAGGGGCACTGGCAGAGGGTGGCAGTGAGGGAATCCGAGGAGGAGGTCATGAGGGGGAGGGGCTACAGAGAGATGAAGGACACTGGAGGAGGGTGGCAGTGAGGGAATCCGAGGAGGAGGTCATGAGGGGGAGGGACAATAGAGAGATGAGGGGCACTGGTAGAGGGTGGCAGTGAGGGAATCTGAGAAGGAGGTAGTGAGGGGGAGGTGCTATGGAAAAATGAGGGGCACCGGCAGAGGGTGGCAGTGAGGGAATCCGAGGAGGATTTCATGAGGGTGAGGAGCTGCTGAGAGATGAGGGGCACTGGTGGAGGGTGACACTGAGGGAGTCCGAGGAGGAGGTCATGAGGGGGAGGGCTATGGAGAGATGAGGGGCACTGGTGTGGGGTGGTAGTGAGGGAATCCGGGGAGGAGTACATGAGCGAGAGCCCGAGAAGTGTCACTTGCCTGATACTCCCACCTCAGAAACCTCCTCGTCCCATCAAAGGGACATTACATGGAAAAAAACACTTTTTGAGAGTGATAACAATTTTAGAAAGAGATTCGGAAAGAAAATAATGCGTTTTACTGGCCCTTGTAAAATTAAGGAGAGATAAAGGAGGGCACTAAAGCAGTCCTGGCTAGACATATAAGTGACAAATCGGGCCCGCAGTGGCCCATCCGAATGCACTCTTGGCTCACCTCAATTAAAATTCCTGGAGCTGGGCCTAACTCCACCACAAGTATTTTTATAAGCAACAGGGCTACCGCAATAGAAATGAACTGAATGGAAAGAATATTTGGTAAAGTATATATCCACTTATGAGGATGATGAAGACCTTACACCTGAAAAAAGAATGAACATTTAATTACACTGTTTAGGTCTGGGGATTAGAGGTCTATAGCTGCATACAAAAGAATCCCCAACCTCCAGAACAATGCAATGTTTTAAAAAATGCGTTGGAGGATTTAGACACGTATTATAATCCAACTGTGGGCCTCATTATGATGACAGTCGGATGAATGTCCGACCGCCATCGTTTCTGGATCGGGCCGCCTGACAAGTAGACGGTGGTCCCGATCTCCAAATTACTATTCAACCGCTGTGTAGGCAGTCAGAAACATGCCATTTTGCAATGAGGTTTGTGCTGCGGCCCTTCAAAGGGTTGCAGCACGAGCCTCAATACAAAAAGGCATGTTTGAAAACATGCTTGGCACATGGTGCATGTATGTTTCGGGGGGGACCAAGGGTGTCCCCCGGGCCCCTTAGCGGGGCCCCAGGGTGGAAAAGGCCCCTACTAGGGGCCCTCATAGACCCTATCTGACAGACTTTCTATGGCAGTCAGACGGCCATGGGAAGCCTGTCTGAAAGGGACATTGTAATTCCTATGGCGGTGCCTGAGCAGGCAGAGGCCCTATTGTAGGGTTTTATGCTCAGACTGACGGTCCGACAGGCTCCTTGAACCCATTGAAAGCGTAGATCAGTCCCTCCGCTCGCTGCCTCAGACCACCACGCATCATAATGTGGCATTCGAACCACGGCACCAGATGACGGATGGACCGACAAGCCGTAAATGATGGCCCATCCAACATCGTAGTCAGGCGCTGTGTGTAGCAGTTGATCTGTTCAAATTTTTCTCCAGGAAACAGGGGAAAGAAAAACCTGCAGAAGACTATATGCAGCACTTAAGAACTTGCCTTTGAACTGTAGATTTGCAGATTTACACAATGAAGTAATTTGTCTCTAAGTAATAATGCATGCAGCGAATCCAAATTTTAGGACAACTTATGGACTAAAGGTGAAGCTACTCTACAGGAGGTAGTCAACCTTGTCAAAAGACCTGAAGGTGTGCTAAAGCAATTGTGACTGAGAGTAAAGATAAAATAGTAGAATACAGAGACAAAGATAAAGATAAAGGATTGGTGGCTAAAGTTCATCCCAAACACATTTTTGTGTGTCACTATAGGGCATTATGTAAAAAAGAATCTCAGACTACAGTGGTAAAATATAAGGATAGTTTAAGTCAAGATACTTTAATAGGTAAATACTACAGATCTGGCAATGTGGGTCATTGAGCTATCGACAAGAAATACCCAGCACGTTTGCAAAAATGTTTGGGATGTGGCTTGATAGGATATTTTCACAAAGTATGTAGAAGTAAAATGGATAAGTCTGTGCAATTACTCAATCTCTGACACAGAATCGGATGCTGTGGAGGAGGATGTGTTGAAAATGTGTGTACTGAGTATTGAGGAAGAAGTTTTGAGTACTGGAACTCAAAGAAAAAAACTCTATATGTGAATTGTCAATTGAAGGTATAGACATATTCATTGTAGCAGATTCAGGTTCACTGTATACTATTGTTAATAAAGATGTATGGAAGGAAAAACTTGCTCCTGTTATTGATGATGCTTTGGTTTGGAATGGAGTTGAGTGGAAATGGTTGTATGCTCCAGCCCTCTATTGCGATTTGTTTAGTGCCAGGATTACTACAATAAAGCACTGAGAAATATTGCAATGTGCAGGCTCATATTTACAGGGTAGATATAATGGGTAGGTGGGGTAGATTAGATTGGATTGGGGGTTTGGAGTGGAGTGGGGTGGGGTGGATTGTGGTGGGGCGAATTGAAGTGAGGAGGAGTGGAGTGGGGAGAGTTGTGGTGGATTGTATTAGACTAGAGTAGAGTGGAGGGGATTGGAGTTGGGTTGGGTGGATAGGAGTGGAGTAAGAGAGGTGGGGTATTGGATTGGTGGGGAAGGGAATGGATTGGGTGGAGTAGAGTAGAGTGGGATGGATTGGAGTGGGGTTGATGGACTGTGCGGGCTGAATTGGAGTGGTGTGGATTGAACAGAGGGGTGGATTGAATTAGGATGGGGTGGGCTGGATAGGGGTGGACTGGATTGGGGTGTGGTGGATTGATTCAGGTATGGTGGCTTGGAGTGGATGGATTGGATTGGGCTTGGATGGATTGGACTGGAATGGGGTGGGGTGGTTTGGAATGGAAAGGGTTGGATTGGATTGGAGTGAGGTGGATTGTGAAGGATTGGATTGGAATGGAGTGGGGTAGATTGAACTGCAGTGGGTGGATTGGACTAGTGTGAATTGGGTTGCAATGGAGTGGATTAGATTGGTTGGAGTGGAGTGTATTGAATGGGATCAATTGGATTGGGGTGGGGTGGCTAAGATTGAGTGAGGTGGATTGATATGGTGTGGGTGGATTGGATTGGAGTGGGGTGGTTTGAAATGGTTGGGGTGGGTTGGGGAGGAGTGGATTGGATTGGTTGAGGTGGGTTTTAGTGGATTGAATTGGTTTGGAGGAGATTGGATTCAGTGGAGTGGGGTGGATTAGATTGGATTGGATTTGAGTGGAGAGGGGTGGATGGGATTGAATTTGAGTGGGGTGGGTTGGATTAGAGAGGGGTGGATTGGAGTGGGGTGGATTGGGTATGGTAGATTCAATGGATTTTATTGCAGAGTGGTGTATTGGATTGGGGTGGGTTGGGATCGATTGGTGTGGGGTGGATTTATTGGAGTGGGTGGGTTAAATTGGAGAAGGGTGGTTTGGGGTGGACTGGATTGGATTGGGGCCATTTGAAGTGGAGTGATTTGGAGTAGGGTGTAGTGGGGTGGATTGGACTGGCCTGAGGTGGATTGGATTGGTTTTGGGTGGATAAGATTGAAGTAGGGTGGATTGTGGTGGATTAGATTGAAGTGGGGTGTATTGAATTGCAGTGGAGTAGAATGGACTGGCGTGGGGTGGGTTGAATTGGAGAGGTGTGTATTGGTTGGAGTGGGTTGAATTTGAGTGGACTGGATTGGATTGGGGTGGAGTGGAATGGGGTGGATTGGAGTGGGGTGGATTGGATCGAGGAGGGGTGGGATGAACTGGATTGGGTTGGGATGGGGTAGACTGGGGTGGAGTGGATTGGAGTGGGGGTTTTGATTGGACTGGGGTAGGGTGGGTTTTTGGTGTGGGGTGAAATGGGCTGGAGTTTGACCTAGTGGATTGGATTGAAGTGGGAGAACTGGATTGGAGTGGCTTGAAATATGGTGGATTGGAGTGGGTGAACTAGACTGGAGTAGGGTAGATTGAACTGGAGTGGGTGGATTGGATTGGATTGAATTGGAGTAGGGTAGATTGGGGTGGTTGGTTTGGATTGGAGTGGAGTGGGATTGAATTGATTGGTTTGAAGTGGGGTGAGATTTTTCTGGAGTGGGGTTAATTGGACTAGGTAGACTGGATTGGAGTGGGCTGGATTGTGGTGGATTGGATTGGAGTGGATTGCACTTGGGTGGGGTGGATTGGGGTGGACTGGAGTGGCATGGATTCGACTGGGGTGGATTGGATTTAAGTGGGGGTGGACTGGATTGGAGCATGATGGACTGGACCAGAGTGGGATGGATTGAGTAGGGTGGGGTGGATTAAGGTGGATTGGGGTGGATTACTGGGTTTTGGAGTGGGGGTTAGATTGCTGTGGGGTGGATTTGATTGGCATTTGAGGGAGTGGGTTGGATTGGGTTGGAGTGGAGTGGGATTTAATGGATTAGACTAAAGTGGGGTGATTTTTCTTGAGTGGGCATAATTGGACTGGGTAGATTGGATTGGAGTGAGGTGGATTGGGGTGGAGGGATTGGATTGGTGTGGATTGGAGTGGGTAGGATTGAAGTGGAGTGGGTGGATTGCAGTGGAATGGTTAGATTGGGTTGTGGTGGATTGGATTGGAGTTGGGTGGGATGGATTAGGTTGCATTGGATTGGAGAGGGTGGATTAGATTGGATTGGACTCGAGTGGGGTGCATTGTATTGGATTGGAGTGGGCGGATTGTATTGGGTTGGGGTGGATTGGATTGGAGAGAGGTGGCTTGGATAGAAGTTGGGTGGGTTGGATTGGAATGGGGTGGGCTGGATTGGAGTGGGGTGGTTAGGATTGGAGTGCGGTGGAATTGATGGAGTGCATTGGATTGGAGAGGGGTGGAATGGATTGAATTGGAGTGGGTGGATAGTATTGGATGTGAGTGAGATGGATTGTATTGTATTGGAGTGAGGTGGATTGGGGGTTTGGATTGGAGTGGGGTGATTTAGATTAGAGTGGGGTGGAATTGATGGGGTGCGCTTGACTGGAGAGGGGTGGATTGAATTGGATTGGAATAGAGTGGGTGGATTGTATTGGATGTGAGTGTGATGGATTGGATTGTATTGGAGTGGAGTGGATTGGGAGTTTGGATTGGAGTGGGGTGGTTTGGATTGGAGGAGGTTGGGTTGGAACAGGTTGTGTTGGACTGGACTGGAGTGGGTGGATTGGAGTGGGGTGGATTGTATTGGAGTGGGGTGGATTGTATTATGGTAGATTGAACTGGATACGGGTGGATTGGATTGGGGATTGGGGTGGGGTGGAAGAGGTGGATTGGGGTAGGTGAACTGAATTGGGGTGACTGGGTGGGGTGGATTGGAGTGGGGTCGATTGGATTAAACTGCAGTAGGTTGGATTTTCTGGAGTGGAGTGGTTTGTTGATTGGGCTGAGGTGGATGGGATTGGGGTGGAGTGGAGTGGAGTGAGGTGAACTGGATTGGAGTGGGTTGGATTTTGGTGGACTGGATTGGAGTGGATTGGATTTTGGTGGACTGGATTGGAGTGGATTGGATTGGATTGGACAGGAGTGGGGTGGAGTAGACTGAAGTGGGTGGATTGGACTGGATTGGATTGGGTGAATTGGATTGGAGTGGGGTGGTATGGATAGGAATAGGATGGGTTGGATTAAAATGGGTGGATTGGGGTGGTGGATTGGAGTGTGGTGGATTAGATTGGAGTGGGTGGATGGGTTGGAGTGATGTGGATTGGATTTTGTGGGGTGGATGGTATTCTAGAGTGGTGGATTGGGGTGGGGTGGAGTGGACTAGATTGGGGTGGGGCAGGCTGGGGTGGGTTGGATTGGAGTAGGGTGGATTGGAGCGGGTTTGAATGGGGTTGAATGGATTGGACTGAAGTGGGGTGGATTTTCCAGAGTGGGGTTAATTGGACTTGGGTGGATGGGATTCGGTGGAGTGGATTGGTGTGGGGTAGACTGGATTGTAGGGGGTTGGATTGTAGAGGATTGGACCTGAGTGGAGTGGATTTGACTGGAGGGAGGTGGATTGGGGTAGAATGGAGTGGCAGGGATTGGACTGGAGTGGATTAGATTGGAGTCGGGTGGTCTGGATTGGAGTGGGATGGATTGGATGGGGTGGATTAAACTGGAAAGGAGTGGGGTGGATTACGGTAGATTAGAGTGGGGTGTATTACTGTGGATTGAGGTTTAGATTGGCATGGGGTGGATGGGATTGGGGTGGATTGGAGTGAGTTGAACTGGAGTGGGGTGGAGTGGAATGGATTGGATTGGACTGGAGTGGGGTGGGGTGGATTGGAGTGGGGTAGGTTGGACTGGGGTGGGGTGGGTTGGACTGAACTGGAGTTGGATGGATTGGACTGGATTGGGTTGGATTGGATTGAAGTGGGGTAAATTGGATTGGAGTGGTTGGGTGGATTGGGATGGGGTGGAATGGATTTCATTATGGTGGAGTGGATTGGAGTGGGGTAGATTGGAATGGCTGAATTGGTTAGGGTGGATTGCAGAGTGGGGTGGCTTAGAGAGTGGGGTGGATTAGATTGGTGTGGGGTGAATTGGATGTGTGTGGTGCAGATTGGGTTGGTGTGGGGAGGATTGGATTGAGTTTGATAGATTAGATCAGAGTAGGGTGGATTGGATTGATTGGATTGGGGTGGATTGGATTGAGGGATTGGTGTGGGATGAATTGGATTAGAGTTGATTGAAGTATGATGGATTGAATTGGGTGGATTGGAGTGGGGCAGATTAGATGGATTGGTGAGAGGTGGAATGTATTGATGGGGTTTAGAATGATTAGTGTGAGGTGGATTGGGATGAGCGGCTTGGATTGAATTGGATTGGGGTGAAGTGGGACGGTTTGAATTGGAGTATGGTGGGTTGGACTGGAGTGGGTGGACTGTATTGAAGTGGGGTGGATTGAAGTATGGTGGATTGGAATTGATTGGGGTGAATTGGATAGTATCGGGGTGGATTGGATTGGAGTGGGGTTATTGGGGTTAGGTGGAATGAGGTGGATTGGGGTGGGTGGGCTGGATGGGGTGAGTGGTGCAGACTGGATTGGGGTTGATTGTATTGGACTGGAGTAGGGTAGATTTTCTAGAGTGGAGTGTGTTGATTGCACTGGGGTGGCTGGTATTGAGGTGGATTGGATTGGAATGAGGTGAACCAAATTGGAGTGGGTTGGATTGTGGTGAACTGGATTGGATTAGATTGAAGTGGACTGGAGTGGACTGGAGTAGGGTGGACTGGACTGGAGTGGGCAGATTGGACTAGAGTGGGGTGGGTGGATTGAATTAGAGTGGGGTGGATTAGATTGGAGTTGGGTGGGGTGGATTGTATTGGGGTGGACTGGATTATAGTGGGGTTGATTGGATTGGGATGGGGGAATCAGGTGGGTTGGGGTGGGGTGAACTGGATTGGGGTGAGGTGGACTGGGGTGGGTTGGGTTGGAGTAGGGTGGATTGGATTGGGTTGGAGTGGGGTTGAATGGATTGTACTGAGGTGGGGTGGATTTACTGGAGTGGGTTACTTGGATTGGGATGGGTGTGATTGGGGTGGATTGGATTGGAGTGGATTGGATTGGACTGGAGTGGGGTGGTTTGGGGTGGACTGGAGTGCCATGTACTAGACTGGGGTGGCTTTGTGGACTTTATTGGTGTCGATTGGAAAAGGGTTAATTGAAGTGGAGTGCGTTGGGTTGGATTGGAGTGGGGTGAAATGGATTGGGGTGGATTGAATTGGACAGGGATGGAATGTATTGGATTTGAGAGGGGTGGAATATATTGGATTGGAGTAGCGTGGATTGTGGTGGTTTAGATTGGAGTGTGGTGGATTGGATTGAAGTAGGGTGGGTGGGTTGGAATGGGTTGGGTTGGGTTGCATTGGAGTTGATGGATTGCAGAGGGGTGTATTAGATTTGAGTGGGGTGAATTGGATTGGCGTAGGATGGACTGGAGTGTTGTGAAATGGACTAGAGTACGGTGGATTGGTCGGGGTGGCATGTGGTGGATTGGAATGGAGTGAGGTGGATTGGATTGGAGTGGGGTAGATTGGATTGGGGTGAATTGAATTAGGGTTGATTGGGGAGTGGGGTGGTTTAGAAAGTGGGGTGGATTTGATTGAATTGGTGTGGGGTGGGTTGGGTTGGATTGGATTGGATGGGTGTGGTGTAGATTGGGTTGGTATGGGGTGAATTGATTGGTGTAGGGTTGATCGGATTAGGTTTGGTGGATTAGATTGGAGTAGAGTGGATTGGATTGATTGGATCAGGGTGGATTAGATTGAGAGATTTGTTTGAGGTGGGGTGGATTGGATCGGGTGGGTTGAAGTTTGATGGATTGAATTGGGTGGATTGGAGTGGGACAGATTAGATTGAGGTGTATTGGTGTGAGGTGGATTGGATAGGGGTAGATTAGAAGGATTAGTGAGGGGGTGGATTGGGATGAGTGGCTTGGATTGAATTACAGTGAGGTGGAGTGGGGTGGAATGTTCTAAATGTAGTTTGGATTGGTCTGGGGAATTGCATTTGCCTGCGGTGAGTTGGATTGGTCTGGGTTGGAGTGGATTGGGGTGGATTCGTATGGGTTGGGGTGGTAAGGGTGGATTGGGGTGGTAAGGGTGGATTGGAGTGGAGTAGAGCAGATTGGAGTAGGGGTGGACTGTATTGGTTTGGGGTGGATTGGACTGGGGTAGATTGGAGTGAGGCAGATTGTATCCATGCGGGGTGGGGTGGATTGGATTGGGGTGGGTGGTTTGCATTGAATTGGAGTGAGGTGGAATGTGTGGTGGATTGGATTAGTCTAGAGTTGATTGGATTGGTCTGAGGTTGATTGGACTGGAGTGAGGTGGATTGGATTGGATTGAATTGAGTGCTACCGCCTGCTATTGCAGGCTTGACCCTGAAAAAAGGAGATTATCCACAGGAATGTGACAGATTGCCTGTCTGATAACACTGCTACCATCCATGCCACAAGCTACTCTAAGATTCAAAGACTACAGCACACTAGAGAAAGGTCTAAGGGCTTAAAAGAAATTGAGCAAAATTTAACAAAGCTTTTTTCTAACTCTTTACTAAAACTGGATGAATAGTTAATGCACATTTGCAATTCGGCTTTAGATAAATATAAAGGATTAGAAGGCATAAATTGTTGATGCACCCTATTGTGGATAGTTGTGTAAACCTAGCCGACCCTCTAGACAATAACAACATATTTCAATGGTCCAGCGAACAATGTGGTGTAAGGTAAACAGCAGATTACTCTCATTCAATGTATGGAAGAACCATACACTACAGTCAACACTAAGGGCCCTTCTGTTCACACTAAGGCCCCATAGTGTTGATTGTAGTGTTAACACTACAGTCAACACTGAGGGAAGCGTAAATTGTGCACTGCATGTACCATGATGCAAAGGAGAAAACTTTTCTGGGTTATAATTTAGAATCTATCCATACCGTTTTCCCTGCCCAAACTGTTCTTCATGACCTCCTCTACCTTTTATCACACATTCCTAATGTTCCTTTTTGTAAAAATTGCAATCCGGCCCATTGGATACACTTTATCCAGCCCCAGCTGGAGATTACGCCTTGAGCCGGAGAGTACGGCCCTAGCCGGAGAGTACGGCCCTAGCCGGAGAGTACGGTCTGGGAGCGAAGAGTATGGCCCGGGTGCAGACGTAGAGTTAGGAGTCGTAAGTGCATTCTGTGAGTACCAGAAATTGTAAGTGCCTTCTGTGAATACCAAAAGTAGTAAGTTTAGGATCTTGTCTCAGATTAGTTCTGTCTCGGCCCCTATAATATTATAATGTTGCCAAGAGCCTTGGGTGAGAGATGCATTTCATATTAATGCATATTATACCCTGTGTGTCCTGCGATACAGTCTAATGCAGGTAGATCTAAGGGGGGTGGAAATGGGGGCTGGCTACATTTATCTCTGGTAAGCCTATTGGTCTTATTTTAAGGATTGTAAGTCATTGCTCTTATTATCCAATGTTGTTCCTGAAAATGGTGGATTCTAGTGATCTATTATCAATTAATTCTTTGTTAAATTTTTGATCACCAATTCTCTTGTGTTGTTGAGAATTATGAAGCATATTTTTTTTTTCATCTGATGCCTTTTTACCTCTTGAATCAACAATGCCAAAGTTCATAGGCAGAAGCTCAGAGAGCACAATAGATTTCATAATTTTTTCAGCTGATATCCCAATGCTGTTGTCTAATTTTTAAAATAGTATCTAACAGTATAAGCAATAATAATACACTAACTGTTAGTTTATAGACTGGTGCAAAAGCTAATTTTAAGAAAGGGATAAATATTCCATTAGCAAAGGATTCAGGTTGAAATTAAATAAGATCAACACAACATAATTTATGTAAGACCTTCTCATCACAAAAGGGGAAGCTTGTTTAGAAATCTTGACTCCTGATGCAGACTCACAAGCCATACTACATTCTTTTAACTGACTCTATGATACCATTAAGTCCCTGATAACTTCCAAGAACCCCTCTCCACCACAGGTGAGCAGACATGATGCTGGTTCAATCACTCCGGTTCTGCTACACATAAAAGGCTTTACTCTGCCCCGAAAGAGTTCAAGGGGCAATATATAGGCTTCCTGGAAACTACATAAGGAGCAAGAAAGGATAAAATCAGAAAAAAAACATCAGAGGATTTGGAAGCAGCGGGTAAAACAAAAAATGCTGAGGCATTGCGGAAGGTGGCAACAACCTTGTTTTTTAATGGAATTGAATCTGCGAAGGTGGAATAATTCATCCTTGATGATACAACAATAAAACATTATCCAAATGTTTTTAACTCAGGTAATAGATCCCCTGACGTACCTTTACAAATTGACACACCTGACCAAGAGGTGTGCTTTAGAATTTATCACAATCACAGATAGAAAATGTGACTAGAGTGGCCTATGAAAAAGACCTCTATGCGGGTAAATACCTTGGGCCTCATTTATGAAAAGTGACGCATCACTGCGTGAAAACAGTGATGCGTCACTTTTCACTGCGCCTTCCCTGCGACTCCAATGATGCGTCATATTTACAGTATGACGCATCATGTCGCAAGGAGTCACAGATACGTCAGTATTTCTGACGTATCTGTAGGCGCAAAAGTGACGCATAGCTGGAGTGTGTCACAAAAGTGACGCAACTCCAGCAATGTGTTCTTTCACATGGGGAAAGCCCCATGTGAAAGGGCCTGCGTCAGTCTTACGCCTGCTGTGAGGCAGGTTTAAGATATTGACGCATTTGCACCCTAGAAGTGGCGCAGTGAAATCTCGTAGATTTCACTGCGTCACTTCTACGATGCTTGCTTACGTGGGAACGCCCACCCTGCATACATTATACCTGACGCAGGTATAATGTAGCGCAGGGGTTTACAAAGTGACGCATCTAAGTAGATGCGTCACTTTGTAAATATGGCGCATCATGGCGCATGTTTTACGCCACTGGTGCGTCACAAAAAGTGACGCACCGGTGGCGCAAAAGTGACGCAGGGGCTCATAAATGAGCCCCCTTATTTTTGAGAACCCGAGTGTGGTCTATTATGAAAAATCGCGACCCTGACATCACATTAAAAGTATATAAGATGACCTTTCATGCTTCATCATTGCTCATCTCACACTCTCGAAATAATCCAGTAATGGCAGGCAGGCACTCTGAGGTATCGCTGTTACTTTTATAGGAAAATGAGGAGAAGGAAGCTAGAAAGCGAGAAAATGTATGCACAATAACAACAGAGACTGGCTTTTGGAAACACACCCAAAAGATCAGATGAACAGACGCACGTGCGTAACAAATTTGTCATCCATTTTCAATAGAGTGAAGAAAATCATTGACAAGAATTTGAACATTCTCTGCAAAGGAGGGAATGATTGGTCTCTTCCTCTCTTATCTTTTTTGGAGAGGAACCATCCTGAGAGACAGATTAGTTCTTAATTGAAGTAGGCCCCCTGCACCAACAACACCCAGCCCTACTGTGGGGTTTACAACCAGTCAGTGGCCATTATCCATGTGGTAGATGTTCTCTTTGTCCATTTGCAAATAAACGTAAGGGGATAGATATAAGAACAAACTGACCATGCGTGAAAATAACACTATACCAGTTGCAACAGTAGACATAAGTTCATACAAGATACGTATCAGGATAAGCGAACATCACAGCGATATTAGCTGCAGTAAAAGCTTCACACGCATGGCTAATCACTTCTTGGAATGTAATCATTCCAACAAAGACGTTACCTGGGTGATTCTGTAGTTGATAATACCCAAACCATATAGCAGCATATTGCTGACAAAATGAGGATGCTCCTAAACTAATAAATAGGGTATTTACCTTGAGAACCCATATACATGGCTTAAATGACGATATACCTTGGCTGCAGATTACCACATGAATATCAGAGAGGGAGCTACTTTTCATTTGATAACTTATAGCCATTGGGCTGAATATTCATAAGCCTCATGCATTACCATCACATTGATCGTCACCTAATCTTTAAAAAAACGTTTTTTCGAAATAATTTTCTGCCAAAATAAAACTTTTTTCATGGAATTTGGTGCCACATTAATGAGGAATTATGTTTTCCTAGATATAACCATATCTCGTATCCCTTAAACATGGGCATGCCACTTTCTTCCAGCCATAGAAAGGTGCCACTTAAAAACGGGGAGGTGCCTCTAGCTGCACTATTTCTTAATACAGATTTGCTGTATATATAACAGGCAATAGAAAATTCTGTGAGTTTGGGGACAAACTTTAGATTCTCGGTATCTCCCTGTTTTTTGATGCCTGGCAACAGTACTGCATTCTAGTACACAATGATGGCCCTCTGCTCAGATGACTGTCCCTAATGACTAGGACCCAGGCCATATACTAAACTACATTTCCTGGGCACCTCAAAGTTTACGTTACATGCAGAAACATTATCAGGATGTTGCACGGCGTTGCTGTCTATTCTAACTTACCCAAGCACAGAGATGGACAATATTACCATTGGGAGGAGTGAAGATGCCGAACTTTGGGGCATTTGTAAAAGGAGCTAACGCCACCAAAATGTCACTTTTTAAGAAGTTCTGGTGGTGTTAAGTTCTTCGCCTTATTAAAAAGGCGGCCTTAAGCCAATTAACGTGGCTTAAAGCCACCTTCTAAATAAGGCCCCCTTTCACACTACACTTGGCGTGAAAGGGGCTGCCAATGGAATTTTGTGGTGGGCGTTCCGCCACAACACCCATTGATTTTGATGCTTCCCCCTATTTACAAGGGAGGCTTAAATATGGGGCAGGCCCAAAGTTAAGACCAAAAATAACCTGGTCTTAACATGGTGAAATGAGGAGAAATGTTTAACTTTTCCTCGTTTTTGCTGTGCAGCACACGTAGAAACCGCAAATCTCCATGAATGCTTGCTCATGTCCAGGAAGGTGCGCCTTCCTGCACATAAACAATCATTAACAAAATTATGATGCACAAAGCAGCACACATTGGAGTTACAAATCACTATTCTGGATTGTTTATGTGCAGGAAGGGACACTTCCTGCACATAAACACCCAATCCCCAAACGCAGGCATCCTTACCCTAATGGGGCACGGGTGCCTGCATTGGCGCTAGGCAGCTTAATTTAGCGCCAGTGCTAGCAGAAATGCAGGGGTGCGCTGTATCATTGTAAATATGGCACATCCCTGCGTTTTTTAACTGATGGAGCATGGCGTAATTTTGGAGCTAACTCATGCTCCGCCAGTTCATTGTATATATGCCGCTAGGATTGAATGCAGTGGACCTTGGAGAAGTAGGTGACGTATGGGAAGGCCGCATTCCCTCTGTCTACATTCTTGCTTTCTTCCTGATGATAGTGTGGCACACACTTTCTTTTTACTGTATGTGTAACTACGTGACTCTCCTTGTTACCTCCTTCATGTAGTTTTCTTGACCAAGAGCAAAGGTAAGGGAGTATTTGAATGTAGTTGCATGGTTTTTAAAACACAGCATGTGTACACCAGTTTGCATAGCACACTGTGTTGCTGTGTTTGCAGTGACACACAGCTGACACAGCACCTCTCTAAGAGGAAATGTAATTGTACACATGTCCTATTTGTCCTTATCAATGTGTTTTCTTTTTGCTTTCATTTATTGATTAATGTTCTATATTTGTATGTCACAGGACCTAGCAAACCTTTGATCGCCAGCAGATACAGATTACTGATATTGAGTGTATGTATGCTGGTAGTTTGTCTGTAGTCACGGAGTCAGCTTATGGAAACTTAGGGATCCTGGTCCTGAAGAAAGCCCCGGAGGCCACATGGGGCTATATGTAGGGCTGAATCATGTTGACCTGCTGGATGTAGGAGAAATAATCTGTCCTGTACATCAAGCCCACTTTTTATGGTTTACTCATCTCATTATCACCCCATTATTAAAAAGGAAAGACCCTGGGGTAGGTAGTCAAGATTGCTAACTCTTTTTTTCTGGAGCCTTCTCATTTCCCTGCTGAAGTATCCTCGAAAACTCAGAGATCCCGCCCGTCATTACAGGATTCTTTGGTGAGTGCAAGATGACCAATGATGAAGCATGATACCCAGGGTGGTGTTGTCATGTCAGAATCCTGATTTTTGATAATAGGGCAGACTCGGGTTCTCAACAACTAGATATTTACCCACATAGAGGACGCATAGGTCTTTTTCTTAGGGCCTTCTGGTCACATTTGTTACATGTGATTATGATATTTATCTGGGAGGATGCAAACGTAGACGATCCACTCTTTCCTCTCATTCTCCCAATCCACTCAAATCTGGGGCTCATATGTGCTAAGGCGTTAACATTTGACCACTCTATAGAGGTGGAAATGAGCTTTGGAATTAAGAATAGTTTAACTGGAAAAGCCCCAGGCCTGAATGGAGTACCAGTTGATGTCTTCAAACATATGTCTTTACGGGATCCACTTCTAACAAATGTAATAAGAGCAGCCATTATCATCACTATTCCACAATCATGTACAGAGACTATTATAGTGTCATTGTTTAAACAAGCATTGGCAAAACCAATAGGTCTAGCTTATGCAAGAGCTATTGGTTTTGCCAATGTGTTAAATCCATGTTGTACCCCAGCGTGGCTGCTGTTCAGCATGGTTAAAAGTTAGTGGCATAGAGGAGAGTGGTTTGGAGTGCCGTACAGTGGAATGGCGAAGAGTGAAGTACAGTGTTGTAGAGTAGAGTGGCATGGAGTGTCGTGTACTGGAGCACCATAAAGTGGAGTTGCGTAGAGTGGTGTATAGTGGAGTAGAGTGGAGTAGAGTGGACTGATGTAGAGTGTCTTGGCATTGAGTGTTGTAGAGTATAGTGGCACAGAGTGCATAGGCATAGAATTCAGTGATGTACAATACAGTGTCATAGATTAGAGTGTTGCATAGTAGAGTGCAGTGGTGTAGAGTGCAGTGATGCAGATTGGAGTGGCGTAGAGTGGTGCAGAGTAGAATATAGTGCCATAGAGTGCAGTGGTGTAGAGAGGAGTGCTGCAGAGTCCAGCAGTGTAGAGTGGAGTGATACAGAGGAGAGTGTCATAGAGTGCAGTGGTGGGAAGTGCTTTGGCATAGAATGCAGTAATGCACAGTAGAGTGGCATAAAGTGCAGTGGAGTAGGGTGGCATAGAGTAGAGTGCAGTGTGTAGAGTGCAGTGGCACAGAGTAGAGTGCCGTTGCATGGAATGGCATAGAGTAGAGTGGACTGTGGTAGAGTGCGTTGAAGTAGAGTGTTTCAGAGTATAGTGATATAAAGTGCAGTGACGTAGAGTGTAGAGGCATATCATTCAGTGGCATAGAATGTAGTGGCATAGATTAGAGTTGTGCATAGTAGAGTGCAGTGGTGCAGAGTGTAGTGGTGCAGAGCAGAGTGGCATGGAGTGCAGTGGGGTAGAGCATAGTGTTGCAGAGTACAGTGGCAGAGAGTGCAGTGGCGTAGAGTGGTGCAGAGCAGAGTGGCATGGAGTGAAGTGGCGTAGAGTGGAGTATTGCAGAGTACTGTGGTGTAGAGTGCAGAGATGCAGAGTAGAGTTGCATAGAGTGCATTGGCATAGAGTATAGTAGTGTAGAATGAATGGCATATAGGTCAGTGATGGAGGGTGCAATGTTGCAGAGTAGAGTGTTGTAGAGTGCAGTGGTGTGGACTGCATTGATGTAGAGTGGCATACAGTACAGTGGTGAAGAGTAGTGTGCAGTTGCATAGAGTGCGGTGAAGTAGAGTGTGGTAAAGTGGTGTAGAGTGCAGTGGAGATTGTTTCAGAGTACAGGGAAGTGGCGAAGAGTAGAGTGGTACAGGGTAGAGTGCAGTGGAATTGAATATAATGATGTGTAGTTAAGTGGTGTAGAGGGCAGTGGTGCAGAGTAGATTAGAGTGATGTACAGTGGATTGGCATAGAGTTTATGGGCGTAGAGATGAGTGTTACAGAGGAAAGTGCATTGGCATTGACTGTCTTGGCATAGATTGCAGTGGAGGAGAGTGCAGTGTTGCAGAGTAGCGTAGAATGGAGTTGTGCAGAGTAGATTGGAGTGGTCTAGAGTGGAGTGGTGTAGAGTGCAGTGGCAAAGGGTGCAGTGGTGTAGTGTAGAAGAGTGGAATAGCGCAGAGTAGAGTACAATGAAATGGCACAGAGTGCAGTGGTATAGAGTGGAATAGAGTGCAGTGGCACAGAGGGCAGTGGTGTGTAGTGTTGTAAAGTGAGGTGGGGTAGAGTAGAGTGCAGTGGCATGTTGGGGTGCAGTGCAGAGTTTAGTGGGGGAGAGTGGGGTATGCATGGTGTGGTAGCAAACTGCCATTACAGACAACACATTTTCAACAGAAATTACAATTACCTTTGCACAGACATATTGTTTTACAAGTAAAACTATGCAGCGCACAAATGATAATGTGGGGAAATGGCATCACCTAGAGTATTTATTTGTTTTGATCATATTAAAGTATTTGTTTCCAACACACTTCCGAAATAACAAAAAATGTGCTTCATTGGCGCGTTCTTATTTCTGACATATTCTGAAATACTTGCACAGTTCATTTAAATGTTGTTGTATGCTAGAATAAAACACCCTTTCCTACTCCTAGTATCCCACTCTGGGCTACATGAAAAACCTAATAATAATCATTATGACAGAATACAAACAAATAAAAAAGTGCTAAGTCATCAGTAACAAGTCACCCAGTTTTGATGAAAACTCTAGGAGTAGGGCCTCATCTCTTGCTTGTGAGGAATTCCCAGCAAAGATTTCATTTTATATGCCTAAGACTCATCACTTTGCACCTTTTATTAGAATTTCTCAAGTGTGGCCATGGTTCATGAACCTTCCTGTGATAATTTTGTCTGCTTTTTTGCACATTGTATAGTGCAGGTGTTTGCAAGCAGTGGATCACGACCTACTAGTAGCTCACAGACACCTTCAGAGTAGCTCACAGCCTTCAGTTCATTTTTAAATAAGAACTGGGCCATATTTTCCTTTTAAAGTTAAGGGAAGGCTGGATATATTTTACATTATTATGATCAGGCTGCAGATAGCAGGGACTGATAATGAGCAGTGCTAGAGTCAGATTTATGACCCAGGGTGGGGCACAGAAGTGAAGAAGTGAAGAACTGAAGTATTTTACTCCTAAATAAAAGTTTTTGTCAACTCAATATTGGAGGGCGAGTACAAAATGGTGCTTCTGAAGGCTTTTAAATGGGAGAAAATTAAATTGAAGAGTAAACTTAATGACTAGGTCAATTCTTTTTAATATTAAATAAATTACATTTTAATTGTAACTAAATGGCTGTATTTTCAGGTTATAAACAGGGCAATGTGTCTACATGCCACTAGATGTCAGCTGTTTGTAAATGCGAAATTGAAATGAGAGAAAATTTAAATGATGAGTTTTATTCAATCCATGTAAACATAAAGTTAACTCTTCACTTTAAGTTTCGCCTTTTTCAAAGTATCTCATTAACACCCTATAAGTATCTCATTCCCAGTGGCTGGTAGACATGGGGCCATATTTATAACTGAAAAATACAGTATTTTTTTAAGTGGGAGAATTTTAAAGTGCAGAACATTTTTCTGCACTTTAAATTTCTCCCATCTAAAAAAAATGGTTGTATGTGTGTGTTATACATGTAATGGGGACTCATATAGAGAAAGGTATGTCCTGTGCCAGAAGTGTATACAATACAGGTTCTCTTTCACCCATACACATATATTCCATTCATATGCACACATGTTCATACATCCCCAAAGACCATTCTCTTACTGGCACCCACATGGCAGACTTGAAATAGTGCCTCTAGTCAAACTATTTTGTTCAAGCCATAGTATCTGTCTCTCCGAACATTAGGCTTAGAGTCAATGAAGCTTTGCAAGCGGGTGTCTGATCACACTAATCGAATGGCTTGGCCTTCAGTAGCTCACAATGATTTTCACTGATCAGAAGTTGCTCTCACTACAGAAAAGGCTGGAGACCCCTGGAAACAATTCTTAGTTCCTTTATTTCGTGGTATAGATATTAAAAAACATTGAATTGCTAAGATATTTTTACAACAGCTTGCCACTGAACTAATTTGTATTGCTTCAACTAATTTTATTTGATGTCATGAAAATTAGAAGACTATTTGGAGAAATCAATTGTATGTTATAAGGAGTGAGTGAGATAAAACTGTTTTGCTGTCTTTCAGTGCTTTAAATTTGTTTTTATGACGTTTTAATTCAATTTGTATTTACAAAGGGTTATATTACATGTATTAAATTAATGCACTTTGAGAATCTTTTTTTAGCTGAATAAAGTTTGGTTTGACTACGAGTGAAATCTTGATTAATTTTGCTGTGGCTACTCTTTTTCAGAATTTGCAAATGAGGCCGGGTTTACCAGCAAGATTAAGTGATTGTCTGGGTAGGTTAATGCAGCAGAGATGGTCTAATTTTCAGCTGAGTTGATCAGCGATCAACTAGTTAAAATTCTAGTTTTACCGGTAATATCACTTTCGGTGCCTAGCTGCTCTTTCTGGCTAGAAATGAAATAATCATATATTGTCCTTAAAAAACTGACTAACCCTCTCCCTCTGGTTTGTGGAAATCTAGCTTGCATTTTTCCATTAGCAAAGTGTTCATGAATGTATATTCTAACGGTTTGCAACCAATGCAATACAAATATTGGAATTAGTTCTATGAATTGTCCATGTTGAGCTATTTTATGCATTGCTAATCATGTTGGCTATATTCATAAGTATAAACTCCCCCTCCTTCGGTATTGGTCGCTCACTCACTGAAATTTTGAGCGGCTCTTACGTCTCACCATTTTCAAAGATCACCAGTTAGCACTGGTGGCTATCGCTCTATGCACTCTGCAGCGAAGGCCAAGGATTGGATGAGCATGTTTTCTGAACTGGAATAAGCTGCCCCCTCCACTTAGGCAAGTCACTAATCTGCTTGCCTTCAGGAAACAACTGAAAACCTGGCTGTTCCAACAAACATTATAATCCATCTCTCTTTCTTTGGGTTTCCTCTTTTCTCTCGTTCTCTCCCCTTGCACATGTTCTTTTCTGTCTTAGCGCCAGGATACTCTTTGAGTAGCTGTGCGCTTTACAAATCCATCTTAACATAACATAACACCTCTATGACCACTGATAGCCACTGTAAGAAGCTTGCATCCTCATCGTCAGTGGTCTCGGTCATGGCTCATGACCCACAAGCTGAACTTACACAGACACCTAGAGATGTATAAATGCACAATCAGTATCTATTATACAAAAGTAATATGCTGCATGAAAAAATACAGAAACACAGCATCATGGAATAAGCCAACATTCATAGGGGACGCAAGCTTAAATAAAAGAAATTACATGTTCACAGGAACTACATTGCTAACATGGATAATTAAAACGGTTTTTACAATCCTTGTCCTGAAATTAAATAGTAATTTTCCTTTAAAGCAAAAATATAGGACTAAAAAGGACCAGTTTCAAGGAAAGGTTTCATTACTACTGGGTCTGAGACCTGAAGGGATTCGCCCCATTTAAAGTCCTGCTTCTGAGGTTGATAAACTCTAAATTGGCTAACATTAACAGTTGTTGTTCACAGTGCTTACAAAAACAAAATGTGTGGTCGAAGCACTA
Source organism: Triturus cristatus (assembly GCF_964204655.1). NCBI lineage: Eukaryota > Metazoa > Chordata > Amphibia > Caudata > Salamandridae > Triturus > Triturus cristatus. The sequence goes on from NC_140589.1 coordinate 969,898,117, forward strand.
TATATAATAGGCTATTAGAGCTGGGCACATTAAGATGCCATTCTGTATTGTCAAACCGCATTTAAGGAAATACTATCCACTGGGAGTCACCAACAAGCCATGGGTGCTGGAAGCAGGAATGGAGAGGTGGCTGAAGCACCACCAAACTAACCATGCTTGAGTTCAGAAGGTGAATGGGGAATAATGATGTCTTAAAATTTTGTTTTAATCTTGTCACAGAGGTCAAATTGCTGGTTATTCTTTAAACAAAGAGACTGGTGTTTACTTTTCTTTCTCTGACAAAGTGGGAGGATATTGGAAAGTTAGCTATGTGGCAATCTTACTGAGTATATATGAAAGGCTCTAGGATAGTAATTTTTCTCTGGCACACCACAAAACTTGAACCGTTCAAATATTTCAAAACACATCAGGAGTTTGGAAATCACAAATGAAGCACTTTCTTTTGTAAATCGTGCCATGAAAAGAAATATTTTAATAGGAATGAAAACAAATCAAGACACTCTACTTGGTAATGCACAAATGATAAATATTCACTGAACCCAATTTCCGCACATTCCCATTTGTGTGCTGTTTAGAGCTATCAGAAAATGATGCCTGTGAATATCTAGGGCCCAATTCAGGAAGTTAACTTGCAGGTGGTAAAGTGACAAGAGTGGAATCTTCACACATTTGCAGCCGAGGCTCCTCACTTGCAGTGGAGTCTCTGCACTCACAGCGGAATCTCCTCAATTCCAGTAGCAGCTGCTACTTAATGGCAGGGGGTGGCGGGTCGTGGGGGGACCGGGAGGGATTCAAAAAAAAATGCTTAACTGTGACCCCTCACCACCTCTCAGTCCTCTTCGCCCGCTTCCAGGACTCCAGGGCAGGAAGCACCCAGGCTTCCAGGCTCCCCTAGCGAATCATGACGCTGCTGATAGCAGCATAGTTATTGGTCTTAGCACCGTGGTTCGGCACTCAGATGGGGACTGGGGGCCTGGGCATGTTCTCCACCCAATGCAGCCTGAGTGGAGAACATTCAAAGTGGGCATGACTGTTTGGCCGTCCCGAGACGGCCAGCCAAACTTTCATGCACACTTAGGAGAGTGCCACCTCTCCTCCCCCTGTTCCTCAGACACAGGCCAGCACCGCCCCACCCCACCCCACTCCTAACCAGCTGAGCAAGGACTGAAAAATAAAATGATAATAACAATGAGTTATTGTCATTTTATTTTTCCTTTTCCCCCTGCTCACAGAACAGTGGGGCGACGCTCCTCCGCCTTAGCGGAGGAGCCACCCCTGCTCAATTCGCTCCTTCTGCAGTGCACATTGCGGAGATTCCGCACACGTAACTTTACTACAGGTAGCTTACCTTTGTGATTTGGGCCCTTAGTGGCCATTTTAATGGAAAATGCCCTCTCTCTCAATGGCAGCGCGCTTCCACATCACTCTTTAATAATACATTCACAACAATGTGCTCGAAAATGCACCTCTGGCTACATTCCACACCCTCACCACTCTCTTGCTGAATGGAGGTTGCTTATTTACTATAATTGTTCTTTGTGTGACTCTTGAATGTTCCCCAGTCCTTGTGACTTCAGTGTCAAAACACTGACAGCAACACCTCCATTCTGAACATTGTTCCAGCACCACTGCCCTGCCTTTCTGAAACGTATCATTTCTCTTTACCAGGCAAGACAAAAAAAGAGAAAAGGCTTCATGGGCTTATCTGGGGTCCGGCCCGGGGACGTCTAGACCACTATCAGCACCTGACTGAGTGAACAATAAGAAAGCGAAAGCCAGAGCCGGGACAAGGAGTGGTGCCGCCTCCCCGGGGAGCAGCAGTCGGAGCAGTGGCGGCATCCTCGTCCAGGAAAGCGGGGAGCTAGGAGGGGGACTTGAAAACCAGTTGGGAACATAATATATCCCCGGGGTGTGCCACAGCAAACAGGAAGGGTGTTGAAGGGTTGGGAGCGCAGGCTGCAACCGCGCTCCTAACTGCGTTTTTCTCACAGGCTTTGAACGCCGCCTCAGGCTCTCGGTGGCATAAGCAAAACACGCTGTCAGGCCGACCCTGGTGGTGTGTCTCATAAGTAATCGCAAGGCGGGCGGGAAGATGCAACGTAGTTTTAGGCAGGTGTTGAAAGCAGCCGAGGAACACGTTTTAATACCTGACTCCTCTTGCACGAGGAAGGAAGCGAAGTAAAGGATTCTTATCCTGTCACGAAAGGGGATGCTGCCAATTTTCCCGGTCCATGATTTTTTTTATTTGGAGACAACCCCTATTTTTATTTCGTGAGTTTCATAGGCCCTGAAGTAGTAGCACCCCTAAACAACCATTCTGGAGTTCCGAAGGTGAATGAGCGATGAAGATGCTTTAAATGTTTGTTTTTTCTTGTCATGTTTGATGTGTATTCAGAGACAGAGGTCAAATGTCAAGCTATGTCTTCTGACAAATTGCTGCTTATTCTTTTAACATGGGGATTGATGTTTATTTTTTGTCTGTATGTAAAATGAGAAGATTTTGAAAAGTGAATGTCACAATTATGCTAGTGTGAAAGGAAAGGCTCTAGGGTGTCATTTTTTTCAAGTACACAACCAATGTAAATACCTATCACAGATCTGGGTTAAATCCATCGGTTTTTAGACCTGGCCATATGCAAATCAGTCTTGACCCTGTGCCACATGGGAACAGTCCAGCCAGAACTGCCAGGCCAGGTCCTCCCTGAACCAGTTTGGGTGGAATGTTCCCATGAGGAACATGGTCAAGACTGATTTGCATATGGCTGGGTCCAAACTGGGGTGGCATAGTGAGCAAAAGAACTATGGATTAAACTCAGTTTTGTGACTGGGGGTGAGTGGTTGAAAAGTTTGAGCACTCCGTCCATCATCTTGTTGTGTTTGCTAAGTGTGTTCCAAGAGTCACAAAAAGCTAGAAACTACATTTGTAACACTCTATTGCTGAATAAGCACTGCACATTTTTTTTACACTTGGGCCCTGAGTATGAGTGGGTCGGTGTTTTCCAACCCCTGAGCAACCTCCTGTTGTTATTTCTGGTGTTATGTAACACACTCTATGTCACATACCTCACCCTTCATTACATTTCAATAGACCAAGCCTGTCATAATTGAACAAGGAAAAAGTGTACAGTATTTAACATACCATGATTTTTTTGCATTAAACACCAAAATGTGCATGTTATTCCACAAAACTCAGAATATGCACTATTTATCACACCCTATAAATAATATACCATGTGCCATTGTTATAAATTAGGTGAAATAAATAGCACCTTGATTCCAATGAAGTCTGAGTCAGGGCCTTGGTCTTTGTATGATGCTCTCCCCGGCAGCTCCGTGGGGCTCTGCTTCGCCTTGAAGCCAGGTAGCACCTTCACGCAGGGTTCGAGGCCACTCTCAATCCCGTTTTTTTCTGGTATAAGTGTTTTTGGGGTTTTCCCAGCTGCTCGTCCCTCCCCCCTCCCCAACAAATGCAGACCGCTACGAAGTTGCGCAGTGGACCGCGCCCAGCGCCAGACCCCCTGACCCCCACAGGACCCCACACCGCTACAACGCTAACACCCTCCAGGCACTCAACGACGGCCAAAACTCCACCTGCTTCCAGCCCTCCCTGAAGATCACCCACGGTCCCTTCACCTGCCGTAGCTGCAGCTTCTCCAGCCAACACACTCCAGCATGCCATCCCAACACTACAGGCCACAACCATCTCAGCTGCATACGCTCAACACCCGCTCAGTCCACAAGCACGCCATCGAACTCTGGGACCTGCTCTACTCCTCCGCCCCGGATGTCGCCTTCCTGACGGAAACCTGGATGAACACCTCCTCGGCACCCGACATAGCCATAGCCATCCCAGACGGCTACAAGATCACATGCAGAGACTGGAACAACAACAAACCAGGAGTAGGAATCGCCATCATCCACAGGGACACCATCAGAGTATCAACCAGCACTGAAGACGCCCACAACATGGCCGAACACCTACACTTCCAGATCCACAACAACACCACCCTCAGAGGAACCCTCGTCTACAGACCCCTGGGTGCCCGACCACAGTTCAGCGATTCCATTGCTGACCTCATCAGCACGCACGCCATCGCCTCCACAGACTACATCCTCCTCCGAACGCCATTGGACTGACCACAACTGCATCCACTTCTCCTTCGAGAAACACACCGCACACAATCAACCGCAACGTATCCCACACCGCAACTGTAAAAAAGTCACCGAACACCAGCCCATCACCGCACTCGCCCGAGACCCTCCTCCCGAGCCATCCGAGACCGACGCGGCAGCCCACAACTTCAGACTATGTATCGACGACTGCGCCAACACCCTCAATCAGGAAACCCTCCAACAAACACACCGACACAAGAGCCATCTGGTTCAACAATGACCTCCTGAACTATAAGCATACCTGCAGAAAACTCGAGAAGCAATGGCGCAAGGATCATACAACAGACAACCACGCAGCCCTCATGAGCGCCAGATGCAGACACCACCAGCTCATCAGATCCGCCAAAAGAACCTCCTTCCAGGAACGCATAGACAACAACGCACACAACCTCAAAGAACTCTTCAACATCGTGAAAGAACTCGCCACCCCCAGATCCAGTTCCAATGACATACCACCGTCATAAGAACTCTGCGACTCCCTGGCTACCTTCTTCCACAGCAAATCGCAGACATCTACAACAGCTTTGATTCCCAGACGCAAACGGCAGACAACACACACCCCAAAATCAACACCCACCGAATGCACTGACCTTCTGCTCTACTGGAACAACGCCAGCGATGAAGAGATCGCCAAATTCATGAACACCATCCACTCCGGCTCACCTTCCGACCCCTGCCCCCACCACATCTTCAACAAGGCAATCTCCATCATCGCACCCCAACTCCGAAAGATCATCAACAGCTCCTTCGAGACCGCCACCTTCCCAGAGAGCTGGAAGCACACCAAGATCAACGCCCTACTCAAGAAACCTAAGGCGGACCCAAAGGACCTCAAAAACTTCCGACCCATCTCCCTGCTCCCGTTCCCCACTAAAGTCATTGAGAAGATCACCAACGGACAACTGACCCACTTCCTGGAGGAGAACAACGTCCTGGACTCATCCCAATCCAGCTTCAGCAGCAACTACAGCACTGAGACCGCCCTCATCGCCGCCACTGATGACATCAGGGCCATACTGGACAAGTGCGATACCGCAGCCCTCATCCTCTTGGACCTTTTGGCCGCATTCGACACCGTCTGCCACCACACCCTTCGCACACGCCTCCACAATGCAGGTATCCAAGGCAAAGCCCTGTACTGGATCACCTCCTTCCTCACCGGCAGAACCCAGAGAGTCCGCCTCTCCCATGCCGATTCAAAGCCACCACAATCACATGCGACGTACCCCAAGGATCATCCCTCAGCCCAACCTTTTTGAACATCTACATGGCACCGCTCGCCAATATCGCCCGAGCACGCCACCTCAACATCATATCGTATGCCGATGACACGCAGCTGATCCTCTCCCTCACCAAAGACCCGGCCATCGCCAAATCCAACCTCCACGTGGGAATGAAGGCCGTCGCAGAATGGATGAAGACTAGCCGCCTGAAACTGAACTCGGACAAGACGGAGGTCCTCATTCTCGGCTCCACCCCTCCGCATGGGAAGACTCCTGGTGGCCGACCGTGCTGGGAGCTGCCCCGACACCCACAAACCATGCACGCAATCTGGGGATCATCCTGGACTCATCACTCGCCATGACCCAGCAAGTCAATGCCGTCTCCTCCTCCTGCTTCAACACCTTCTGAATGCTCCGCAAGATCTACAGATGGATTCCCACCGAAACCAGGAAAACGGTCACCCAGGCACTCATCAGCAGCAGGCTGGACTACGGCAGTGCCCTCTATGCAGTAACCACGGCTACTCTCCAGAAGAGACTGCAGCGCATACAGAACGCCTCCGCACGCCTCATACTCAGACTCCCACGCCACAGCCACATCACCACACACCTATGAGACCTGCATTGACTCCCGGTCAACAAGAGGATCACCCCCGCGCCGCACGGCCACCAGCTGCTGCGTGTGCCCCTTAGCCTGATCCCTGCCGCGCTGCCTGCCTCGCCGCCGGCTGACTCCGTTGTCGTTTGTTTGATTTTGTTTTGTCCGACATTTGTGCTTGTCATACTGTTTTTGTATTTACTGCATTCGTGCCCGTGTTAGCGTCTTTTTTCCCTTAGTGCCTGTTTATTTTATTTTTTTCTGCTTTATCAGCTTGTGTCCTTCCTGTTTGGCCGCCTACCTCGCCGCCCTCCGTCTTCCCTCCCCGCTCCCAGCTTCCCGCCACCACCGCAGACCCCGCCCCTTTTTTCCTTCTGTTCCCTCCCCGCTCCCGCCTCCCAGCTGCTCCGCCCACCCGCGCACTTGGCCTTTAAATGGCGACCGTGCGACACAGGTAAGTGTGACCCACTTGTGGGACACCCCCGCGCCGCACGGCCACCAGCTGCTGCGTGTGCCCCTTAGCCTGATCCCTGCCGCGCTGCCTGCCTCGCCGCCGGCTGACTCCGTTGTCGTTTGTTTTGATTTTGTTTTGTCCGACATTTGTGCTTGTCATACTGTTTTTGTATTTACTGCATTCGTGCCCGTGTTAGCGTCTTTATTCCCTTAGTGCCTGTTTATTTTATTTTTTTCTGCTTTATCAGCTTGTGTCCTTCCTGTTTGGCCGCCTACCTCGCCGCCCTCCGTCTTCCCTCCCCGCTCCCCGCTTCCCGCCACCACCGCAGACCCCGCCCCTTTTTTCCTTCTGTTCCCTCCCCGCTCCCGCCTCCCAGCTGCTCCGCCCACCCGCGCACTTGGCCTTTAAATGGCGACCGTGCGACACAGGTAAGTGTGACCCACTTGTGGGACACCCCCGCGCCGCACGGCCACCAGCTGCTGCGTGTGCCCCTTAGCCTGATCCCTGCCGCGCTGCCTGCCTCGCCGCCGGCTGACTCCGTTGTCGTTTGTTTTGATTTTGTTTTGTCCGACATTTGTGCTTGTCATACTGTTTTTGTATTTACTGCATTCGTGCCCGTGTTAGCGTCTTTATTCCCTTAGTGCCTGTTTATTTTATTTTTTTCTGCTTTATCAGCTTGTGTCCTTCCTGTTTGGCCGCCTACCTCGCCGCCCTCCGTCTTCCCTCCCCGCTCCCCGCTTCCCGCCACCACCGCAGACCCCGCCCCTTTTTTCCTTCTGTTCCCTCCCCGCTCCCGCCTCCCAGCTGCTCCGCCCACCCGCGCACTTGGCCTTTAAATGGCGACCGTGCGACACAGGTAAGTGTGACCCACTTGTGGGACACCCCCGCGCCGCACGGCCACCAGCTGCTGCGTGTGCCCCTTAGCCTGATCCCTGCCGCGCTGCCTGCCTCGCCGCCGGCTGACTCCGTTGTCGTTTGTTTGATTTTGTTTTGTCCGACATTTGTGCTTGTCATACTGTTTTTGTATTTACTGCATTCGTGCCCGTGTTAGCGTCTTTATTCCCTTAGTGCCTGTTTATTTTATTTTTTTCTGCTTTATCAGCTTGTGTCCTTCCTGTTTGGCCGCCTACCTCGCCGCCCTCCGTCTTCCCTCCCCGCTCCCCGCTTCCCGCCACCACCGCAGACCCCGCCCCTTTTTTCCTTCTGTTCCCTCCCCGCTCCCGCCTCCCAGCTGCTCCGCCCACCCGCGCACTTCGCCTTTAAATGGCGACCGTGCGAACGCGCAGCGGTCACGCGCAGCGGTCACGCGCAGCGGGCGCGCCGATTGTGCGCCGAAGGCGCGCCAAAGGTAAGCCCGTCTGCGCCCGTCCGCGACCGGATCGCGACCAGCGCCAGGACCCCTGGCCCACGAAGACCCCGACCGACTCGCAGGACGTACTCAGCCGCCACCCTCAACGCACTCAACACCGGTCGACGCCCAGAGTGCCACCAAGCCACACCACGTCGCACCCACGGACCCTTCAGCTGCCACGCCTGCAAGTTCTCCTGCATCCGGACCTGCCTCGCACCAACACCCGCCAAGTCAAACACCAGCAGCACCCACCTCAAGTGCATCCTGCTCAACACCCGCTCCGTCCACAGACACGCCATCGAACTCTGGAACCTCCTCGACACCACAGCCCCTGACGTTGCCTTCCTCACGGAGACCTGGATGAACGCCTCTTCAGCTCCAGACATCGCCATCGCTATCCCAGAGGGCTACAAGATCGTCCGGAGGGACCGAAACGCCAACCAGATGGGAGGAGGCATCGCCATCGTCCACAGGAGCACCATCCGTCTCACGACCAGCACCGAAAACACCCTGACCAGCGCCGAACACCTGCATTTCCAGATCCACACCAACCCGAACACCACCCTCAGAGGCACCCTGATCTACCGACCCCCTGGACCACGCACACAATTCAGCGAGGACATTGCCGACTTCGTCAGCCCGCATGCCCTCCCCTCCGCTGACTACATCCTCCTGGGAGACCTCAACTTCCACCTGGAGAACAACAACGACCGCAACACCAACACCCTGCTCGACAACCTCGCCAACCTGGGACTCAAGCAACTGGTGTCCACCCCCACCCACCTCGCCGGACACACACTCGACGCAGTCTTCTCTTCCAGCACAGACATCGACTTCAGCCACGCCACTGAGCTTCAATGGACGGACCACAGCTGCGTCCACTTCACCTTCAAGAGAACGACGACCCACCACCACCAGCAACAGGCCGCCCGCAGAAGCTGGAACAAGATCACAGCTGACCAGCTTGCCACCTCCCTGAGCCAGCACCCTCCTGCCAACTCAGCGAACCCCAGCCAGGCCGCCGACAACCTCACGAAGTGGATCAGCAACTGCGCGGACGAACTCGCCCCACTGAGGACCCCGCCTAGCAGACCCGGCAGCAAGAAGGCCCCATGGTTCACCGACGAACTCAAGAGCTCCAAGAAGAACTGCAGAGCCCTCGAGAAAGTCTGGGGAAGGGAACCGACACCGGACAACAGGACCTCCTTCAAACTTGCCACCCGGAAACACCACCAGCTGATCCGCGCCGCCAAGAAAACAGCATTCAAGGACCGGTTGGACAACAACGCACACAACTGCAAGGAACTCTTCAACATCGTGAAAGAGCTTTCCAACCCCAGCGCAGGAAACAACGACATCACCCCATCGCAAGACCTCTGCAACTCCCTCGCTTCATACTTCCACAACAAGATCGCGGACATACACAGCAGCTTCAACAACCAACCAACGCACACCATGACCGAACAACCGCCCCCCACCACCACCCTCCACGCCTGGACCCCGATCAGCACCGAAGACACCATCCGCACGATGAACTCCATCCACTCCGGATCACCGACCGACCCCTGCCCTCACCACGTCTTCAACAAGGCCGACGCTGTCATCGCACCCCACCTGCGAGACATCATCAACACATCCTTCGACACCGCCACCTTCCCTGAGAGCTGGAAGCACGCCGAACTCAGCGCTCTACTCAAGAAACCCACAGCGGACCCCACCGAACTCAAGAACTACCGCCCCATCTCGCTCCTCCCGTTTCCAGCCAAAGTCATCGAGAAGACCGTCAACAAGCAGATGGCCGCCTTCCTCGAGACGAACGGATCCCTCGACCCCTCACAGTCCGGCTTCCGAGCCAACCACAGCACCGAGACCGCCCTCATCGCCGCCACAGATGACATCCGAGCCCTGATGGACAAGGGAGAAACAGCGGCCCTCATCCTCCTAGACCTCTCCGCGGCATTCGACACGGTCTGCCACCGCACCCTAGTACGGCGCCTCAGCAACATCGGCATCCAGGACAAGGCGCTGGAATGGATCATCTCCTTCCTCGACGGAAGAACACAGAGAGTCCGCCTTCCACCGTACAAGTCAGAGGCCTCCGAAGTCATCTGCGGCGTCCCCCAAGGATCATCTCTGAGCCCCACCCTCTTCAACGTCTACATGAGCCCCCTCGCGGCCATCGTACGCAAACACAACCTCAGCATAATCTCCTACGCCGACGACACCCAGCTGATCCTCTCCCTGACCAACGACCCCGCCGCCGCCAGAGCCAACCTGCACGAAGGGATGAAAGAGGTAGCCGAGTGGATGACAACCAGCCGCCTGAAACTGAACTCGGACAAGACGGAGGTCCTCATCCTGGGCTCCTCACCCTCCGCCTGGGACGACTCCTGGTGGCCTCCTGCCCTGGGCACCGTACCCAAACCGACAGACCATGCACGAAACCTGGGCTTCATCCTGGACTCCTCCCTCTCCATGACCAGGCAAGTCAACAACGTCTCCTCGGCGTGCTTCAACATCCTACGCATGCTACGGAAGATCTTCTGGTGGATCCCCACCGAGACCAGGAAGACCGTCACCCAGGCCCTCGTCACCAGCCGACTGGACTACGGCAACGCCCTCTACGCCGGTACCACCGCCAAGCTCCAGAAGAGACTCCAGCGGATCCAGAACGCCTCAGCCAGACTCATCCTCGACATCCCACGAACCAGCCACATCTCCGGACATCTGAGAGACCTTCACTGGCTCCCCGTCAACAAAAGAATCACCTTCCGCCTCCTCACCCACGCACACAAGGCCCTACACGACCAAGGCCCGAGCTACCTCAACAGCCGAGTCAACTTCTACGCTCCCAAACGCCACCTCCGATCAGCCAACGACGCCCTCGCCGCCGTCCCCCGCATCCGAAGAGCGACTACAGGAGGAAGGTCCTTCTCCCACCTGGCCGCCAAGACCTGGAACTCCCTCCCGACCGACCTGCGCCTGACCCTAGACCACCTCTCCTTCAGGAAGAAGCTGAAGACCTGGCTGTTCGAGCAGTAGCGGCACCCCCCCCCCCCATCCCCCCAGCGCCTTGAGACCCTACGGGTATGTAGCGCGCTTTATAAGTGTCACTGATTGATTGATTGATTCAAACTCCTAACCTACGCACACAAAGCACCCCACAACGCTGGACCAGCATACCTCAATGAACAACTGTCCTTCTACACTCCTAATCCCCAGCTGCGCTCCGCCGACCTCGCCCTTGCCAGCGTCCCATGCATCCGCCAAACAACCACCGGCGGCAGATCCTTTCCCCACCTCGCCGCAAAGACATGGAATACCCTCCCCGCCCATCTACGTAAGACCCGGGACCTGCTGACCTTCAGGAGACGCCTCAAGACCTGGCTGTTCGACCAGTAGCTGCCTCCCCCCGCCCTCAGCGCCTTGAGACCCTCACGGGTGAGTAGAGCGCTCTACAAATGTCTTGATTGATTGAGTGATTGATGCTTGGATTTTTCACAATTCCAATTAATTCAGTGACTCATCACTAATGTCAGCACCCCACTCTGAAAATTGTTCCACCACCACTGGGAAATTATCTGAAGATAAACAGCATTTATGAGTCTTTCCTTCTAACTCACATGAGTAGATACTACATGTAAAACACTATGTTTTGCAGCGGCACTCATGCACACGTTACACAAAGAGGCACATACGCACACACATAAAGTTTAAAGTTCTCCTAAAGCACACGTTCTGACCTAATTTTCTGCAAGTAACCATGTGCCATGTTTGATACCTTCAGCCAGACCTAGCTTTTTCAGTAGGAGGATTTTCAAGCTGGGGTTTTTATATTTGTCAATATAATGTTACCAGTAAAAGCAGGATTGTAGCCAGCAATGAGCAGATTAGTTGCTGGCAATCTTCATTACTTTATTACTTAGTCCAATTTATCCTCTTCACAGTCATTACTTTTGAGGTGAATCCCAACTCTGAGACTGGAAACATGAGGAGTATGAACTGTGTGAGTTAATTAATACATTAGCAGGCTTAAGAACGCCAACTTTAAAATGATTTTCTGAGTTTACAATCTTTTGTAAACTGTTTTTGACAAAAATAAACTCAGATGACCAAGTTCCTAATTTGCAGAATTCTAAAATGGAAACTTCTTGACATTCTGCCCAGGAGGCAGAAACAACCCTTGAAGACCAACCTTGAACAGTACAAAAAACTGTCTCAGTCGCTTCTGAATAAAACAGAAGAATAGTGGACTCAATATTTTTTTTTTGGTTCCTTATATGTGACAAACCTGGAAAGGTATTTAATCAGGTGTAATCCGCTTCTGGCGTCCCAAGCCCACAGCTTGCTGGGTCGTTTCTCCCCTGATACACCTTTCTGCCTCCGATATGAGAGATTGTGGAGTCACCCACCCAGGCTCTCTATGGATGTGGGTGTCTTATTCCTTGGACCTTTATGTCGAGACTTAATGGTGATTAGAAGTGTATGCTACTAGTGGTTTCCAGGTGTTGACTCTCTTTTTGGACTCACTTATGCAGTCCATTCTACCTAAACGTCTAGCTGATTTTAGCCACCCTGCGCAAGATGGTGGTATGCAAGTGACCCAATTAATGCAGATTTCCCTATAAGCTATAATTATCAAAGTAAATAAAAGTTACTCTTGCAATTTCCTGTCTCTTCCCTTGAGGCCACCCCCTTCTAGCACCACAAATATAATCAATGGTAGGTTTACCTCTATTCCCCTATTCATAAGGGCTGTTAAAACCTTACCCACATCTTGCCGGTGGACTTGTACTGCAGGGCATTGCCAGAGCATATGCACGTTGTCTGCTTTCGCCAAGTCACACTTTGGACAACACTTATTTTTTTCTCCTATTTTGGATAGTTTCTTGGGAGACCAATACACCATGTGTGAGGTAAACAGATGATTCCTTCTTAAAGGTGCTTATCTGACAAAAGACCAAGGTATCGTCAAAGAAAAAGTAGATCAGCTGCAGGTAGGACTTCTTCTCCACTTTTCTTCGGCAGCTTGTTAGGGCCGTCTTCTGTGTGGATCAACATCCAGTACCACATAGTCACTTCTTTTCTTTTCGAGTTGGTTCCACAAATCTTTTCCTCCCAGTCAGTGGAAAGTCCTACACTTGGTTGTTCTCGAGCCCAGCTTACTAGTTGCATGTATTTAAACGTTGAGAGCGTATTATTGGTTTCCTTAACAAGGAAGTCCCATGAAATTGCATTAGCTCCGCCCATCAGCTGTCCCCATTTCTCTATCCCTGCATCCATTAATGGAGTGGCTAATGAATCCAATAGGCATAGCGGAGTTCTGGGGGATTTGCAAATTTGGGCCATTTGACTATAATAGGGAATTCCGAGGATCCTCCTGACCTGTATTTAAAGCTTCCAAGCAGTGATCAGGACTCTAATTCAAACCTTTTTGAAACATTTCGGGTATCTAAATTTGAAGAGAAAATAGCTTCCATGTTCTGCCAAATAGTTGGTTAGGGCCCCAAAACAAGGCCGCCCCTATTGGTAGTTCTTCGTTAACAGTGTTCTGAAATTTTCCAATTGGAAGGCCCAACAATACAATTGGAAGTATGGGAAGGCTACTCCACCATCTGTTTCTTTAACATAACTTTTTCCAGGCTATTCTAATGCCCTTATTAGCCCATATAAAATTACTCATATCCCCCTGTACTTCCCTGAACCAATTAACCTAAAAGTGCAGAGGTAGTGCATTAAACAGGAATGTGAATTTTGGGAGGCGCATCACTTTAATGAGATTTTTTCTACCAATAATGGATAGAGGGAAATGGGACCAAAGTTTTAGGAGCCTTTTAGTTTCCTTCATAAGTTTTGAACAATTTCTCTGAACCATGATGTCCACATTTTTCGACACCTGAACTCCTAAGTACATGATTTAATTTCTCTCTCTTTTTTTAGAGTAGTGTCTAATGGTGTATTCCATGCCATAATCTTGTTTTTTTCCCCATTAAATAGAAATCATGATGCTCTACCAAAGTCCTTTAAAATTACCAAGATGGTAGGGTAGGCTCCTATAAGATCTTTCGTATAAATCATTAAATTGTCTGCATAGAGGGCCTCTTTCTTTATCCATTCTTGATATTGGAATGGCAGGATTCGCTGTTCCTGCCTAATTCTCCTGGCTAAGTTGTCAATATATAGATTGAACAGTAACGGAGATAGGGGGCAGTACCTTTCCCGTTCTTTAGTTCAGGAGTAAGGGTACCATTTAACAAGATCCTTGCAGATGGAGACCTATATCTATATTTTGGATTGTGTGTTGGAAATTATTTCCTAACCCATTAAGTCTTGAAACTGCATGTAGGAGGGGCCAACTCACTCAATTGAATCCTTAGCTGCGTCTAAAATGATCAAGTCTCAGCCAGTTGTTAATCTGTGGTTCTGTCGCTAAACAGTCTTCCCTGTATAGATTTTGAAAAAAAGAGGAGAAAGCCCACCCAAGGTCTTGGTCATTTTGACAGTTTTCCCCAGTTCCTTCCACTACTACTCCCTTAATTGAATTTCTGACCATAACACCCCTTGCCTTCCATGCCAATAGTTTACCGCAGCCTTCCCCATATTCAAAGTGTGCGAGTTGGCTAGCTTTCCTTTTTTGTTGTATGACCTCCTCCAGGTGCTCTGTGAGCTCCTTTTTAGTTCATCTACTTGCATTTGAATTCATGTAATCTCTCCAAAGTCAACTGCTTAATTTAAGTCTGTGTACCCGGCAGCAATTTTCATATCTAGCCCCGCTATTTTGTAGTTAGCTTCCCTCCGCCTATGCACAGCAGAGTTTATTAATCTCCCATGTATCTCCTGTGTATTAATTTTTGTTGCTCTTTTACAGTTTCTCAACTACCCAGCAGTAACAAACAATTGGTCTGACTTTCCCTACTCATTTCACCGGTCTAGATAAATTGACACAGTCATTGTAACATTAAAATAACTCAATAACTGTTCACTCAGTGAAGAGAGAGAGGGTCAGAAAGCAGGAAGATCCACTTCCTGAGCAATATGTGAATAGGAGAGTTTTCCTTAGGAATAAAGGAAGGATCTGAGAGTAGAAATGCCCCATCCCCCAAATAATCTTAGAAAAAGGGGACAAACTCGTAAATGTAAAGAAGGAAAGATTGGCATGGCGGGTTTCTTTGATAATGATGGGATATCAGAATCAGGGAAATGTTATAAACTGTCATGGGTAAAATGAGAATTTCAACTGTTATTATATGTGGCCTCAATGATATCAAGAAATGACAGAGGGTAGCGGCCGGGGTGCAATCATTTGGGGCAAACATCATATGTCGGATAACCGTATCTGAAACAATTAGGGCAGCATTTTGGAAGTACTATCAAATACTTTATAAAGCTAGTACGGGGAGGATCAGAGTAAGATCGAGGAGTACCTGAATTTAATCCCACTTTTAAGATTGGAGGAAGAAGATCAGGCCAACTTAGACTGTCCGCCACAGTTGGATGAGATCCTACCTAAAGGAAAAGTGGCTGGTACAGATGGTATACTAACCAAATTTTACACTACCTTCTCCCAGCAACTAAAAGGAATAATCTATGATCTATTCACTCATGTATTTAATGGTGGGCGGCCTCTGGGTTCATGGTCTCTGGCAAAGATTGTGATCTTCTTAAAAAAAGATTAATCTTCATTACAGCTGGGATCATATCACCCTAATTAACAGTGATTCTAAAATGTATTCAAGATTACTGGTCAGCCGACTTGCCCCAGTAATCCATTAAAGTCATCTTGGATCACCAACATGGGTTTATCCCTGGCAGATCTACTATTGACCACATACAAAGAGTGATTACTCTATTCAACATCACCAAAGTGGCAGAAGACCCTATGGCACTTATATTGTTAGATGCTAAGAAAGCTTTCAATAGGTTCTCCTGGCAATATCTATGGATAGCTAGAATTGGCATCAGGGATGGCTTTATCAAGGCAGTATAAATGTTATATACTGAACTAACAGCTGTAGTTATGGTCAACGGTGCACCCTCTGAATTTTTTTAATGTCTAGAGGGACCAGACAGGGATGCCCGTGCTCCCCTCTCTTATTTGCGGTGTTCATAGAATAAATACGCTAATACCGGCAATCTGGTCACAGAAATGGACGACTAAGAACTTGGCCTATGCCCATGATATCACATTGGTTACACCTGATAAAAACGCCGTCATAAAGATAATTGAAGATGAGGCTGAACATTTTGGGCAGATATCTGGTTATGCTCCTAATCAGGACAAGACAAAGATTGTGCACAATTAAAAAATTATGATGGCAGATAACCGGGTAGTTGAACTACCCACGTATTTGGGTGTCAGCATAACCTCTAATCTAGACAATCTGGTTAAGAATAACATGAAACCCTTAATGGAACATACAAAAAAAGATCTAGCAAGGTTGAACAATTTACATTTATCTATTGGAGGTAGATGTAATGTAATAAAAATGATGTTCCTCCCGAAATGTTTATATTTGTTTAGGCCAATATGTTTGGAGTTCACCCCACAATGGTTTAAAGCAATTGAGAATATGTTTTCTAGGTTTATATGGGCATACATGCGCCCGCATAGAGCACTTAGGTTCATCACTTTACCAAGGGACAGAGGCGGATTGGCCCTCCCAGACCTGAAATTATATTATTGGGCTAACACACTAATTTATGGCCGTGAGCTCCTTAGGATAAGTATGGATGACAGGCCAAATACTAGGGTTCCCTCACCATTGAAACTTATGTTGGGGGAAGAAACGGGAGGATGTCTATGGCGGCAACTACATGATAGTTATTACAAGAAAGTTTGTTTTAAAACTCTGTTTAGTATCCACAAAGTATGGAGTTCCGTATGTAAAACCTTAGGAATTAGTAGAGTATCCTTTTATACACCTATAGCCAACAACCACAATCTTCCCGAGATTTTTACAGACTTATATATGGATAAATGGGTTCGGACTAGGATTGTTCAGATTGGCTGTTTTTTTTCCTCTTTAGGGTTCAAGTCTTTTGACGAAATGAAGAATGAATATACCCTTGATCGAAGGGACTTTTTAAAGATCCTCCAGGTTAGGGACTTTCTCTGGTGAAAGAGAGGGGGAAGGGTTAAGTTTCAGAGAGTAGAAATCATTGAAAGTATAGTTAGTGATAAAACTGGATCTATCGTGGAAATCTATGCTATCCAGACGACCTGGATAAATGCTCTTTAAACTGGCAGACTAAACTGTGGATCTCAACTGAAACTTTTTTGTACGCTTATGAATTATCGAAATCCCTTTTAAAGTCCACTAGGCTACAAGCACAATTTTACAGGACATGTTTTTCACTGTATTATACACCTTATGAGATAGCCAAATGGGGATCCGGAAAAGGTATAATATGCCCATGCTGTGCCCTCTATAAAGCTGACATCCTCATATGTTTGCATCCTGTAATGTATTACAAAAGTTGATAAAGGATTTCTCCGATTTCTTATCAGAAGTGTTATGTACTAAAATCGAATTATCAGAAGTGGAAATAATGCCAGGCAGGGCAGGTGGAAATCGAGAAAGGAATGGACATGGATTGATTTTTTTAGTAATGGCTATCTTAAGGATTTTGCATCACCTCTGCCTGGCTGGATCCTAGGCCACCGCTTTTCAAAAGTGGCAGGCCAGATTGTTAGCAACAAGTAGCCTGGAGGTAGCCATATATAAACGGAAATGGTGTCTTGCACGTAAAAAAGGTATGGAAATCTGGGATCCTCTAATCAAATGGATGCAAGGATGTAGTGGGTCATGAGAAACTATATATGTTTTTATCATTTTTTATATATAGATTCTCTCCTTTCTTTAGCAAATAGGGTATAAGCACATGTGACTTTAGAAATACACTTGCACTTTTCTTGGATACTACTTGAATTGAGATGCACAGGACTGTAATTGGATGATTTACACTCTTGGGAAGACTATCTGTACTGTATTGAATAATGATGTTATTTATTTCACCTGAAAAATTAAGCGTTGTTGTTTTACCTGCCTGGGGAGGGGAGAGTAGGGGTGGGGGAAGCTGCCTGTAAAATAAAATGAATAAAGATCATTTAAAAAAAAAAGAGGACAAACTAATAAAATAAAAGACTAAAGGCCCTATGGGAAAAAGTGACAACTACAAGGAAGGATGTTTTTAAAAGATAAACATTTTAGATCAGTAGTATCCAATTATTCAAAATGATGCACCTGAAGAGCCTGCAAGACCAAAGGAAAGTCGCAGGAAGGAGTACCAGAACAATAAATAGGTCTTGAGATAGCAAAGCGCTTGAAGTCTAGAAAGTTAAATGTCTGTTACATTTGAATATTCCACAAATTATCAAACTGCCTGAAACAGAAAACCACTAAGTATTCAGGGTACAAAGGAAGAGCTTTAGATGAGACACATACAAAGGAAATTAATGAACGAAGCATGAAAGAAAAACAAGCAGATTATAAGGAACCTATTATCACCTCTGCCTTTATTTTCTTAATCTTGTAAGGGAGCTTCCATATCAAAGAGAATAAAGGAATGCATATATTAACCTCCTGGACCATTTAATTAGAAATAAGTCCATGCCCATGAACCTAGAGCAAAAACCTTTCAAATGAGTGTTGTCTTTTGATGCAAATTAGTCCGGGCATTGAGGTCCAAATCTCCTACATACCATCTGAACCATCACTGGATACATTACAGAGTCTAGGATGACTGGAATATCCTCCTGATCTACCTAAACATAGTCCATCCCCTTGAACATTGTCCATCCGCTGATGGAAATTGCTAACAGCACCCACAAATGAAGCTGACCAAGCTGCCAACTGAGCTGCTACAAGAGCCAAAGATTTGGAAGGAGCCATATATTGATGACTGCCATAGACAACAGTGGCTGTATTGTCAGTTCTCAACAAGATATTCTTTTGGCAAAGTTGATGCTGGAAGTTATGCTACACTCTCAGAAGCACCATGATCCCCTCTTGTTCAAAGATTTGTGACTTTCCATTGTTAATGATTTAAACTGGCAGGAGTAAGGCCCTAATGTCTCTCCTCATCTAAGGTAACTGGCATCAGTGATCAAAATTAACGGTGGATCTGGATTTATGACCACCACATGTGAAAGGCTCCAACCATCCATCCAGCACTTCCGTTCTTCTTTGATCATCTGTGTATGGGAAATCAGTATTCAAAGAAAGGGCAACTGGAGATCAGGACCTCTGCAGATGCCACTGTAGCAATCAAAGATGGAGTTACGCAAACTAAAATGTAAAAACATAAGATGCCATGTGGCTCCAAATCTTCATTATGGAGTGTGCAGTTATAGCCCTAAAGAACAATTTCTTCCAATATAAAAACCAACTGTACCATCAAATACACTTTTGCGCCCAGCCTGGCCCACCTATACATGGCACATTTTGAATCTTCCTATGTGCTAACAGACACCAACACTTACTTGACTGAGATCATACAATGGAAACGTTACATTGATGACATCCTGGTCTTTTGGGCAGGTATAGAGGAAAGGTGCAATGAATTTCACAGTTGGATCAATACCAAGGATCCCTACCTTAAATTCACCCTATCAAAATCCTCCAAGGTGCTCCCCTTTTTGGATCTCCTCATCACTCTGGATGAAGGAACCCTCAAAACCAAAACATACAAAAACCAACTGACTGCAATAGCCTTCTCCCCTTCAACATTCACCACCCTAAAGCACTCCGGGAGAAGCTTCCATACAGACAATATTTGAGATTGAGAAGAAACTGCAGCAACATCCTCGACTACGAGGCGCAAGCAGAAACTCTCAGCAATAATCTACAAAAAAAGAGCTACCCAAAAAAGGTCATTAGAAACGCAAGGAAGAGAGCACGGAACAACCACTGCGAAGCACTTTTGGAAGCTAACACGAAAACTCCAGAAGATATCATGACCTGTGTCACAACATTTACTCCTACTTCTAACCAAGTGAAGGACATTATTCTCAAGCATTGGAATATTGTTAATACAGGGGACCTGCACTTAGAACGTCCCAGGTTTGCCTTCAAGTGGACACAGAACCTAAAAGAACCTAAAAGACATGCTGGTCCACACCAGACCTAAAAAAAAAGACCAACCAACCAAACCACCTTATGGAATCGTTCATCTGTTAAAGGACATTGCCCGTGTGGAAACTGTAATGCATGCACATCTACCAGCCATACTAAGGACCTCAAGTTAGGCGACCTGACCTGGACCCAATGTCAGCATACTAATTGCAATACTAAGAATTGCATTTACCTAATCAATGCCCATTTAACTTGTTTTACATGGGTGACACATGCTCTCCATGCCACTGGAATCAAGCTATCCTGGCTGAAGAGCGGTGAAACCCAGAAACCAGTCCTAGGATGCTTGTCTCCAGTCCAGGGAGGACCTGGCTTGGCAGTTTGGGCTGGACTGTTCCCATGAGGCACAGGGTCAAGACTGATTTGCATATGGCTGGGTTCAAACTGGAACGGTATGGTGAGCAAACAAATGATGGATTTAGGCCCAGATCTCTGTACTGGGGTGAATGTATGACATTGTTCTGCATTCTGTCCATCAACTGTTGCTTTTGCATTTGTCACCCCGAGTGGGAAGGGTATGCCCAGACGTGGGTCCCGTGCTCTCCATGCCACTGGAATCAAGCTTTCCTGGCTGAAGAGGGGTGAAACCCCGAAACCGGTCCTAGGATGCTTGTTTCCAGTCCAGGGAGGACCT
This sequence comes from Triturus cristatus, assembly GCF_964204655.1. Taxonomy (NCBI): domain Eukaryota; kingdom Metazoa; phylum Chordata; class Amphibia; order Caudata; family Salamandridae; genus Triturus; species Triturus cristatus. Next base: position 969,918,684 of record NC_140589.1, read on the forward strand.
GGCTTGGCAGTTCGGGCTGGACTGTTCCCATGAGGCACAGGGTCAAGACTGATTTGCATATGGCTGGGTTCAAACTGGAACAGTATGGTGAGCAAACAAATGATGGATTTAGGCCCAGATCTCTGTACTGGGGTGAATGTATGACATTGTTCTGCATTCTGTCCATCAACTGTTGTTTTTGCACGTGGGTATGACAACCATACAAGTCAAAATTTGCATCAATGAACACAAAAGTAACATCCACTGCAGCCACGGTACAACAAGAATGAGCACTCACTTCATCGAACATAACCACACCACTGACCAACTCAAATGGACTATCCTGGAAGCCAACACCACTTAGAACACCTCTATCCTGTTCCGTAAAGAACAGCTGTGGGTGTTTAAACTACGTTCCATCAGTGATGGACTGAACGACGAGATCCCTTGGATAAAACTACAGACCTGAACCCTCTATCCCAGAGTTACACTCCTACAACATGAACTACATGAATGCTCAACAACCATACACTACAACCAAGTTACATTACTACCTCAAGTCCTCATTGACTACACTCTCTCACAACCTTTCCTTCTAAACCATGACCTCACCATACTCCCTGGTTTTTAGCAAAGAACTAGTCTATGACTCTTTCCTTCCTTGGCCTACAACATACCTTTGATAACATTCCCATCGAAAATCTCGCAATACCTATCTGGTTTATATACTTTCATGATATCGCATCCCAGTGGAGGCCCCTTAATATGAATTGGCAGCCTCTATCAACCACTAACGACCTTCTTCCTGAGTATCATTACTGCAATCGACCCCATTCCAAGATGGTGACCCACTTCACATCAATACACACGTGACTATTACATCACGTGCAGCACGTGCACAGACACACCCCTGCTTCTGCACCTGGCGCTCGGCACAAATACGTAAGGAGCCGCACTGAACACCTTCCAAGGCGGCAAGAGGTCTGGTAGGTTGAAGTACCTGCTTTAACAGTCGTAACTAGTATGACGACATTACCTCAGCTGATCCTTATGGGACATTGCATCCACTTTGAATAGGTAAGCGCTAGCTACGTTAATAACTTCCTGTCAGCACAGTGTGACCTGAGGTCTTGCCATCAATGGTCAACCATATATGTGTTTCAACCCATGACACCGCCACGAGCACCAGATGGGTCTTTTTCTGCACTAATTTTCGCTCATATGACCTACTCTGTAACTCCGTAGCGACCGTTTCATGATATCATCTTTTTAACAAGATGCATCTATGTGTTTGTTCGTCTGCTTTATTGTTATCATGACATCTTTACCATATCAGCCCACACCTGCCACCCGGTAACTGCACAACTGGGTGAGAAGATTAGTTGGCTGTACCGCAAGTTCATGGTCGACCAATGAGGGACCTCAGCTCCACACAGAGCTAATATCCAAGTATTGGGTTACGTTTGACTGTATGTTCTTTGTTTTTCTTTCTTGTTCTTTTTTCGTTCTAGATTAAATCAATCTACAACCCCAAAGAGTGGCACTACGACAATCCACTAGGCCACTACACTGCACTAGCACTCACCTCACTTTCTTTCTTGGTCCTGAAGAAGTGCATAGGATCCCCCACTGAGACCATTACACTGTGCGAAACATGTCGACCCTTTGCATGTCCAGAATGGATATGACACTCGCATAGCTACTAAAGGTTATCATCATCCTCGAGCAGCACACATCCTTTTGTTTTTTTACTGATGAAAGAGGGTTTTTCCTCATTAAACCTACTACTACCCCCCTCCAGCCATCTTTTAACACTGCACGGACACCTTTAGTGGTTATTCATTAAAAAAATCTCTAAAAAAGTTACCCTTCGGGGGACCTGTAGGGCATTGCAGTGCCAGCCGACGAGGAGCACCACCCAATGATGAAGCATGACATCCTTCGGGGTGTGTGAGGGCATCAAGACAAGGACATATTGTCCCCTGTCACTATCTCAAGAGATCGGCACTTTCTCCCTCTCTTTCCACCCCTTCTTAGGAACTGTGACTCCCCCCAGCAACAATTCTACTTTTCAGGAGCACAAGTCACTGGACCTGGATCCAGCTCCTTGTCCCCCCTCCCACATTTCTTGCACCAAATCTCCATCCATGTCCTGGCAGAAACTTTTTTCATGCTCAATAAATTGGTCAACAAAGACTGAAGATAAGTCATTGAGGCTTCTGGCAGCAATACCCTTCCCAGCTCAATTCAGATCCCTGCTGTAATGAACTTCAAGTCCATCGGTGAGTGACGTTGATACTCTGGTACAGGTAGAATGAATCCCAGGCAGTTCAATTTTGACTTTGTCAACTCCAAGGATTGTATTGCTGCACTTCCTATAGATACATTGGTAGAAATGGGCCAAGTAAGTTACACACCAAGGATAACCTGTGCTCACCCCCAGTAGCTTGGCACAGAGCAGTCGGGCTTATCCCCTGAGGCAATGTGTAAAGTGTTTGCGTAACACACTCACACCAATAACACAATGAACACACCACAAAAGAGACTCCAGGCAGGATTATGTAAAAATATAATATATATTGTACATAAATCATAGAACAAAACTACATAAATCAGACATCATCTTATGCAATCCTGTGATAGTACTTGTTATTTTGACAGTGCAAAGATCAAACCAACATACATTAGTAAACATCAGGGCATGAAATGCAGCAGGTGGTTAGAGCAAGAAAACATATGAATCACCATATATCACTCGAAGCACATAATTCACCAACTATGGTCAGCACATATCATCGGTAACACCTGGGTTCCAAAATAAGATCATCATAATCATAAAGACATAGATCCAGTGCACCAGCACCTCTATTATATGTTAGGCGGTAATGTGAGCACCAAACATAGGTTACAGGAACACCTGCACACCTACTACAGTGAATATGGTAATGTCAGGGAAACTGTAGGGCACTGGAGAACCTGCCTGCCTACAACAGTTAATACTGTAATTTTTGAAACTCTCTGTATGTGGCAAGTCCCTGATCGAGGGGCCTCTGCTGAGAACTCTCCCCATAATACCACCAGCACAGAAACAGTGCCCCAAGGTATGTGCTAACATAGGACGCACATCCATATACCTCAGGGCTCCACAGGGAGACCTCACTGGGTCCCCACACCAAGGAATGAAAGTCATCCGCCCGCAATCACACAGTGCAGCTGCTCAACAAGCCCAGCTTTCCACAGTACTGAAAAAGGGGTCTTGACTGCCGACAGAACAGCGCAGGATGATTTCACCTCCAGCATAGCCCCCACATTACCTCTTCTTGCCAGCTGATTCAACGGGGAAACAGGCAGACTTTGCTTGGCTTCCATCGCTTCGTCAAGGCGGCCTCAGCAGACTATGAATTACCAAAGGATCCCTGAGCAAGCGTGCTCACTCCTGGTCGGGAGAATACTGTCTCTCTGGGGTGTGGTGTGGGTGGGGCCGTGGTCGAGACGGTAAAAAACAGCTGAGAAGAGTGCTGCATTGCTCGGAGCCTCAGCTGCAGAAGTGGATGCCCTGGGGGCACTAGGTAGTGCACGCTTCGGGGAAACGAACAACAGGCTAGGCGGAGGACCTCAATGGAGACCTTAGAGGCTCACTAAGCTTACAGCACTGGGTCAGTGCAGCACAGCTAAAAGCAGGTTGTTAACTTTGTTTGCATGAGGTCCTTTGCTGAATGGGATCCAACTAGATCCAACAGGAACAGGGAGGGGGCAAGCCAAGCCTACCTTGGAGAGCACTGAGCTCACAAGCAGGGCACTGGCAGCAGGCCAGCACAAAGTAGTGATTTGCGAGTTGGCAATGTCTCCAGCAGCGTAGCAGGCAGGCAGGCCAGCACTACTAGCAAATAGTCCCAATGGTGTTCACTCCTGAAAGCAGAGCAGTCCCTGTCAATGTGTAGGATGTAGAGCCAGCAGTGTCTGGCTGCAAGTCCGATGCTGTGTCTAAAATCAATCATGGGGTCAGAGCACCTGTACTTATACCCAAAAAGTCTTTGATGTGGAGGTAACTTCAAAAGAAACTTAGAAGTGCACAACACCCCCTTTCAACCCAGCTCTTTCTCCAGACATACTGTAAAGGGTAAACAAGTCTTTTGTGTGACGGCAGTCTTTATCAATGAAAGTGTGCCCCACCTCCCTCTCTTCCAGCCCAGGAAGGCCATTCAGTATGCAGATGTAACCCTGCTACACCCCAACCCTTCCTGTATGATGGCTGTCTGGAAAGTATGAACAAAGAATATCACACTGCCCTAGATTTGGATTAGAGTAAGGCTGCAAAGCACAAAGGGTCATACGCACATAGAAATACCAACTTTCTAAAAGTGGCATTTCTAAAATAGTTATAAAAAATCCACTTTCACCAATAAGCAGGATCTATCACCACTATTCGAGACATACCAAACATAGCAATGCTACTGCTTTCGGATCAGAAATTACCACTTACCACCAATGCTAATCTATGAGAGGAGCAGCACTCACTGTAGGGAAAAACAAAATAAGGTGTTTGTCACTACCAGTGCATGCTACACAATAAAGGCACATGTCCTACCTTCTACCTACACAGCACCTTGCCCATAGCTTCACGTAGGGTCTACTTTAGGGGTGATCTATATATAGTAAAAGGGGACTTGCAGGCTTGGCAAGTAGTTTTAAATGATGATGGTGATCTACGGCAGCTCACGGAGCTTCCGCATTCCCTATTACGCATGTCCGGCACGCGCCAAGCAGGAGTCTTGAAAGGCGGCAGAAGAGGGGTTCTGTTGGCAGGTTCCAAGTCTTCTCTATTGATCGTGTTCGCAGCCCTTGCTGCTTCCCTTGGGAAGGGGTAAAAAGAAGCGTTCCCTCCTAATTACGGATCGCAACGAGATGTATTAATGGTTTGTGACGACTGCAATGAAATGTAATCAACTGTTCAAATGAAGTTTCAGGCAGCGAGGAGACAACCGCCCGCGCCTGAGCGCCTGATATCTTCCCAAATGGGAAACACTTCCTTTGAAACAGAGGCAGCGGCTTTAAAGGACCACAGAATGCTTAAACAAAATCCTATTTTGAAATGCAAACCCAGGGATGGTGGTCTCCTGTTCCTTGCAAGCCAATATCGCTGTGTGTGTAAGCAATCGCAGGGGGTCGTAAAAAGCTACCTGTATTAGGCAGGTCATTCTGCGATCCCTGGCAGAACACTTTTTGCAATTTGACCTACTGGCACATAGGTCACCTAGCAATATCAGAAAGAGGTCACAAATAGTCAGTTTACATTTTGTAATCACTAGATGTGACCTGCCCCACTAGATATCTGGCCCCCAGACTGTATGGCTTTTGGTTCCGGTCAGTTTCCATGTGAGTGAGACCCCAACTGCACGTGTGGGAAACTGATTAAATAATCTTGTTCTTGCTAAACATTTTTACTCCATGCAGTGTACTCCACCGAAGGGAATGCGGGCACTATGGACGCCAATCGGGCTTCTAGGAGTAGCAATGACTGAGGATTGCATTGAGTGACAGAAAGAGTGATTGTGTGCAGTTACTATCGTTTTAATTGTAGGGCTCCGTGTGGTGCTGCTTCATCTCTGTTCCACTCGTGCCTGTTAAATTGTTTAAAAAAAATTGTAAGTGTTCCTATATTTCGCGATATACATCGCCTGCCTCACTTACCCGCACTGTAAAAGAATTGTACACACGCTGCTTTAGCGTGACGACTCCCTGCTCGTCCCGGCACCGCCATCTTGGGCGTGTAAACCGGCTTTGGTGCCACTATTAGTCGCCATCTTTAGAAGGCGCTCTAGCGGTTGGGGAAGTCAGCGGTCACCTATTTAAGACGCCCAATGCAAGCGCGCAGCCTAATGACTGAGGATTGCATTGAGTGACAGAAAGAGTGATTGTGTGCAGTTACTATCGTTTTAATTGTAGGGCTCCGTGTGGTCCTGCTTCATCTCTGTTCCACTCGTGCCTGTTAAATTGTCTTTAAAAAATTGTAAGTGTTCCTATTCTTCGCGATATACATCGCCTGCCTCACTTACCCGCACTGTAAAAGAATTGTACACACGTTGCTTTAGCGTGACGACTCCCTGCTCGTCCCGGCACCGCCATCTTGGGCATGTAAACCGGCTTTGTTGCTACTATTAGTCGCCATCTTTAGAAGGCGCTCTAGCGGTTGGGGAAGTCAGCGGTCACCTATTTAAGACGCCCAATGCAAGCGCGCCAGAGGCAAGCCCGTCTGCGCCCGTCCGCGCCCCGGTCGCCCCCAGCGCCAGCAATGCTGTTCGGCCGAACTGCCAGCCAGAACGAGTGACATACAGCAGAGCACAACTTGTACAGCTAAATCCAGCAAGGGGACATAAGCCAGCAAGTGCTAGTCTTTCTTGCGGCTTAATAAATAGCCGCTCGCTTGTTAACCATTCCTCTGAAGTATTCAGCCTTCTGGAAGACATGGATTTAGACGTTCTTTTCATAACAGAAACATGGGCCACTACTGAGTCCACTGTTAGTCTGAATGGGGCCTGTCCTAGTGGATTTAAAATCCTTCATAAGCCTCGTAGCTCGGGCAGAGGAGGAGGAGTGGGCCTGATTTTCAGGGATACATTGGACTTCAGACCATATCAGATTGATGAGGTTGGCGGGATAGAAATTATGGGCTTTTCACTTCAATCTCCTAGTGGGAACCTACTCACGGGGATGCTCTGCTACAGGCCACCGGGCACAGCCACACAATTCCACCTTCTAGCAGATACTATCACCAATTTAAAAATTACTCACACCAACATGGCTGTATTAGGTGATTTTAACCTCAGTGAGGACGGAGGCCTCTGCAGTCAACTGAGGGACCTCCTGTACACCTGCTCCAACTTGAACCTCCATCAACTGGTGGCTAGCCCCACCCATCAGAAGGGACACATTTTGGACCTGATCTTTGCCAATCCAGCTACAACAGAAGTATTTAATATAATGCCCCTGAATTGGACCGATCATTTTCTTATCCACCTGAGTATGGCGTTGCCTTGTCAGAAGAATCTGCCTAGTCAGCAGAGCCTTTACAGGTTGGACAGAGAATGGGCCAAACTGGCAAAAGCTGACCCTCCAACTATATCTTTTGATACTAGTTGTTTTTCTCCTAATAAGTCTGTGGAAGAAAATTATAGGTCTTTCACTGAACACATAACTAAGCAATTGGACCACACTATTCCCATAAAGCCACTAAAGAAGGCCAGCAAAAGATCAGCGCCTTGGTATAACGAGAAGCTGCATAAACTTAGACTCTCTTGCAGACAAGCGGAGAGGAAATGGAGGAGAAACTACTCTGAGGAAGATAAAGAAGAATTAAGACAAATACAACTGGAATATAAAACCCTCATTCTGAGATCCAAGGCAGATTTCTATGCCAACTCCATCACTCAGGCTCCCAATGGGTCCAAAGCTCTTTTTAAGATCGTCCGTGACCTTTTTAACCCGGAGTGTATGAGCAATAGACTAGCCCCCTCACAAACTCTAAGTAATGAAAACGCCTCCTTTTTCCAGGAGAAAATTTCTAACATTGTAAATAATCTGCAGGTCAGTATCCAGGAGGGTCTTGAGGAAATAATTAGCCCGAATGACGGAGATCTACAAGCGACCGCTGTTTTGGACAGCTTTCAGCCACTTTCCCACGAAGCTTTTGATAATCTGACGGAAAGTGTGTCGTCTGGCTCTCCCCTAGACCCTCTCCCTCATAGAATATGGAAGCGCTATGGCCGTGACACCTTTCCTTCGTTAAGGATGATCTGCAACCAGTCCCTGACGGCGGGATCTGTCCCAGACTGCTGGAAATTAGCAGTTGTTATCCCTCTGATAAAAAAAACGAATCTGGACCCTTTGGTGCCAGCTAATTTCAGGCCCATCTCTCTTTTGCCTTACCCGGTGAAAATACTTGAAAAATCTGTTAGCAAGACTCTGTCCCAGTTTCTGGAGGAGAACTTCTTGCTTGATAGGGACCAGTTCGGATTCCGTCCTGGCCACGGAACCGAAACAGCTCTTACTACCATGCTTGACCACCTTCGTTTGCGAGCCGACAACGGGAATGCCATGATTTTAGTGCTTCTCGATATGTCGGCAGCCTTTGATACGGTGAGCCACCCGGTCCTGCTGCAAAGGCTGAGGCAAATAGGAGTAAAAGGTAAAGTGCTGCAGTGGTTTCAATCCTACCTAGAAGGTAGGCAACAGGTAGTCACTATGGCACCCTTCTCCTCTTGCAGGTCCCAAGTTGCGCACGGGGTGCCGCAGGGATCTGCAATAAGCCCTATTCTTTTCAACATCTACCTGCGACCCCTGTTCCCGCTAATTAAATCCTTCTGTAGGAACCTGGGGTCACCAGGCCCTATAGGCGGTAGCGTGGCGCGAGCCGGTCGGGCAACCAGAGGGCTATGTGTTAAGCAACCATACACCACACGCTTCTCATGGACTAGAGTCACACACAATAAGGGACGCCACACCGTTTAAATTATGCAAATACTTCAAGTGTATCCAAGTATAGCTGGTCAGATGCAGTTCAGGAAATAACAAGGTAATACATGAATCATAATATCATCGTAACATTACATTCGACACTCTGGGTGATATCTATGCAGTGCCTAACCTTGTTCTAGCGCTGTGCGCGCTTACGTAAAGTCTTTCCCTGAACCGGCCGTCTAACTAAGCGTAATACTTGAAAGGGGAAACATTGGGTTCACTAACATGGCGCCGGTAGAACTGAGCGCTCCTCGTGTTCAATGGCCCCTAGCACTGTGAAGCAAGACATATAAACATAGCGCTACGCGCAACCAGTTGCATGTGGATACGTTTGCGTAGAACATTTAATACAACGCGTGACTCGTAATCAGTCGCATATCATTACCTTTGAGCAGAGCATATAACACAGTGCGCTACTCGCATTCCTGGGCATATAATTACTTTCGAGCAGAGCATATAACACAGTGCGCTACTCGCATTCCTGGGCATGTAATTACGTTCGAGCAGAGCATATAACACAATGCGCTACTCGCATTCCTTGGCATATAATTACTTTCGAGCAGAGCATATAACACAGTGCGCTACTCGCATTCCTGGCATGTAATTTCTTTCGAGCAGTGCATATAACACATGGGGTTACTCGCCGTCCCGGTCTCTCCGGCTGAGGAAGCAGAGTCGGTGGCGTGAAGCGCCACACGAGAGCAATGTCAGTCAGTACTTTGAACGGCTTCCAGCGGGGAGGATTACTGGACTTGAGGAGCGAGTCCCTATGCTCCGGTGCAGTTCACAAAGCACCGCGCTCAGTAGCACAGAAGGGGGGACACGGACAGGATCCCTCGGCGGGGTCTCTCCGTCGCGCAGGCAGGGGAGGGGATTCCCACGGAGGGGACAACCCGGGCCAAGTGCGGTGTGGTTTCCAGACCAGCAGGGGGCGCACCAGGGGGGATCTCGGCCTCCGGGCTTACCTCCGTCTCGGCGTCAGCAGGCGTCCGTCCTCACGACGTTGGGGGAACTCGGCCCCGACCTTGTGCTTCTCCTCACACGGCTGCGACGGCAGCGACGGGGCCCCGGACTTCGCCTGGGCCTCGCGACACAGCAGGGCACTCCTCCAGGCCTCCAGGCCGCGGCGGTGAGCGCGCTGGCTTCGTCGTCGCAGGGGGGGCTCAAATTAAGGATGGGGTAAAGTGCTCAGCGGAGCACGCTGCCGGGGGTCCCAGACCAGGGCAGGGAGCGCGGGGGTCACAGCGCTAGTACCTGGTCGATCCCCGGTGACTTGGCAATCGGCTTAGTATTTTGTTCACTAGGGTAGCTTGGACACGCAGTCTCAGCTCTGGCATTCAAGGCTTACAGCTCGCTCTTGTCATGCAGTCTCAGTTCTTAAAGTTAGGTTTCAGTTCTCAGTTGACAGATGAAGTCTTTTGGCGCAGATGTATCTGGCGCCCTTAAGGGGTTCTGTTACAGGGGTAGGGATGGAGAGGGCGACTAGGTCCTTCCTAGTCAGGCTGGCAGAGAGTCTCTGGGTCCTCCTACTACTGGGCAAGATCAGTGGGATTCACAGGGCACCTCACTCACTTAAGAGGCAGTACCTAAATCCTGTCACTCTCAGAGGCATAAGTCCCTGGCTAGGCCCTACCGCCTACACTCCTGGTGGATTCTTCCAGCTCTGCTTCACCCCAATGGCCAACTCACCACAAAAGTTTCCCTCCCACTCTTAAGTAGCCCTAGGTCAGGTGACCTCTAGCCAAGGCGGCAAAAGTAAAACCCCACCTCCCTTCTAGAAGGTTCCAGCTTCTTCCAGGAGCTTCCCCACTCTAACTATGGGACAAAAAGGCAGGCTGGTATCGCAACATTGTTGTGGGTCCCAGCCAGCTCCTGGCAGCTAGGGTGCTACTATGAAAAACGACCACCCTGCAGTAGCGGGTGTCTGTGGCAGCCATCTTGGGAGAAGGGAGCACCTGCACCTTAACACTGTCTGGCAATGAAAAGGCGCCCGGAGACCTAGTCCAACATAAAAATGAGGGTGGAAAAAATGAGGCACGATACAAAAATAGAAGGGGAGACCACCCTAGGGCTGACAGGTCCAACACCTTCGGCGTCAGCTTGGTGAACTACGCTGACGATACGCAGTTGGCCTTCTCTTTAGAAGGGGGTGAAGCACTCTCCATGGACCGTTTCCATCAATGCATGCGCCAGACTTCGGAGTGGCTAAGAAGGAACTCTCTCCAGTTTAACAGCGGTAAAACTGAGGTGGTCTTCTGCTCACCATTTAGGATCCTTAAACATCTGCCCTCCGAATTCTGCCTTGCACCGGAGGAAGTACCGATTACACCGGTCAGGAAGGTTCGCAATCTTGGGGTGATTATCGACGATGACCCCCAGATGGTATCTCAGGCCAGCAAGACCGCCAATGTCTGCTTTGCCCTGTTGCGGCTGCTTCGTAGCATTCTACCTCTGCTCCCTAGGGAGTCACGAGCTACAGTGGTACGCAACACGGTATTAAGCAGGCTTGACTATTGCAATTCCCTATATCTGGGGGCCCCGCAGTATATCCTCCAAGGATTGCAGAGGATTCAGTCAGCCACAGCCAAATTAGTGCTTGATAGGCGGCGCTGTGCCTCGGCTACCGAAGCACTGCGGGATCTGCACTGGCTTCCGATGAGGGAAAGGGTCTTCTTTAAGTCCCTCTGCATGACTTTCAGAGCAGTACATGGACTGGGACCTGTCCCCTTGCAGGATAAGTTTGCACGCCACTTACCAAGCAGGCAACTTCGCTCTTCAATAGCTGGTCTACTGGTGGTTCCGAGATTCAAGCGCGCCAGGGTAGGAGGAAGAGCCTTCAGCATAGTAGCGTCTGGCATGTGGAACAAGCTCCCTGCAAACCTGAGACACTGTAAATCCCTATTTGAATTTCGCAAGGGACTTAAGACCTGGCTATATCCTACAGCCTAATCCAGGCTGGCCCCATGATCCTCCTCTGTCACCTTCTAACGCCGATCTTTAGTCATAAGCGCCAGGATGCCCGTAGGGCGACAGCCGCGCTATACAAGTTTCACATCAATCAATCAAATGTCAAGTCAATGTGGCAGTAAACTGTGCACGCAGGCATTGCAGGAGCAGGCCTAAGACAGGTTTGAAAGGCTACTTCTGTCGGTGGTGCAACCTGTGCTGCAGGCTCACTAGCATCATTTAATTTCCAGGCTCTGGGTATATGGGATACCACTGTACAAGGCACTTACAAGTAAATTAAATATGCCAAACAGGTGAAACCCAATCATACCATGTTTTAGGGGTGAGAGTACATCCGCTTTAGCACTGATTAGCAGTGGTAAAGTGCCCAGGTTTCTAAATCCAACAAGAAACAGGTCAGACAAAAAAACAAGAGGAAGACAAAAAGTTTGGGAATTACCCTAAAGAAGGGCCAGGTTCAACGTACATTAACCTGCCAATCATTTAAATATGGAAACACTGGAATATCCTGCACATATGAATCAGTGAAAATCAGAGCCACTACCTTTGTGAATACCTGAAAGCTGATTTCAGTCCAAATGGTAACACCTTCAACTGCCAATGAAGATCTTGGTGGCCAAAGTGTAAATTTCTTTGGTGGTATTCTACAATAAGTATGTGCAAACTGGCATCCATTAGGTCCATAGTGGCCAAGACATGATTCAACAGAATCAATGATTTGATTCTCATGGAGGACAAGATCATCGACCCAGAAGGCCGGGACATGTTAATTATTGTCAGACTGGATGGCAAGCACATAGTCCTGGGATTCCTATACACGCTGAACACTGACCAGCCTATTTTCCTTGACTCCCTCTCCGGTCAGCTCTCTGGTTGGCATGGATTGCCCTGGCTGCTGGGGGGCAACTTTAATTGTGTACTAGACACAGGACTCAACCGTTCCTTCCCTCCAATCCCCGGGGCCCCAACGGCACTGGTAGCAAGAGAGCTGAACACATCGATGGTGCATTGGAACTTAGTGGACGCCTGGTGACAGCGTTATCCAATAGATAAAGTATATTCCTATAATTCCGGCTCCCACTGCCTTTGCGTGATACTAGACAGAATGGTTTGCACAAATGACATTTCCCTGGTGACGTCTGATACAGGATATATGGGTAGATCTCACTCTGATCATAACCCACAGTACCTGCAATTGTCCTGGGATAGGGCATTGTCTGCCATTCCCAGATGGCGTCTTCAACTGGAGACTCTGGAGGACCCACCATTGCGGGAGGACTTGAGCTCTGCTATTGCCACATACTTTACCGGGAAGGCCCACACTGCTTCCTCACGCCTCCTGTAGTGGGAGGTCTTCAAGGTGGTTGTTAGGGGCCATTGCCTCGGTGTTCAAGCGGGCATGCGAAAATCCTTGGATCTTAAAAAATATAGAACATAGGCGACTTCACCTGGAAACCCGTACAGCGAAGGCCCCAGACACTCAAACGCGGCTCTCGCCAAAAGAGCGGAACTCCCCTCCCTGTTGGAAAGGATGAGATGCCTAAATTGCAAGGTGCTCTCTGCCCACAGGCACACCGCAGCGGACCGCGCAGGCCGCCTGTTGGCCTGTCTTGTCCGTCAGGATGACGCCAGATCACCCATTGCCGCAATCTGCCCTACAGGTGCCAACCTAGTGTATACTCAAGCTGAGATACACCACAAATTTACAAGTCATTCTCAGGGTCTATACAAATCCATAGCTGCGCCCTCCCTGGCAGAAATAGAGCAGCCCCTTGCATTGGTTGGTCTCCCTCATCCTACCCCGGAGCAAAGGCTGTAATTGGATGAACCGATATCCCCAGAAGAAATACAGGCTGGTATTTTCGTCCTAGCGACGGGAAAGACCCCCAGGCCGGACGGTCTCCCTATAGAGTTTTACAAAGCTTACGCCACGCTATTGGTGCCTCAGCTACAAATGGTGTTTGACAATGCGCTATCCCGGCATGGACACTAACTAAATAGCCCTAGTTATTAGCTATGGCCCACTGATGTTACAGGCGCAGTCTGTACCTTACTCGGGGTACGGCCCCATACATGCCGGAGCTTCCCCTGCAGGGCGCTCCAAGGGGCAGGGTGGGCACCACGGGACGGAACTGGTGTCATGGCACGTGGCAGGGATACAAACGATGGGTGACTTATTCGAAGATGGAAAATTGCTGACATATGAGGACCTATCACAGGGTTCAGACATTCCAATAGATCAGTTCCTACTATACAACTCGCTAGTAGCCTCACTGATGCAGGTCTGGGGAAACCTAGATACTGAACCCCAACAACATCTGGTAAAACAATATTTACATGTGATGGGGTCGGGCAGTCATTTAATACACTAGTTGACTGAGGCGTTGGTACACTCGAGGGATCCGCTTGTCTCCCTGCAGGGCAAGTAGGAGATGGATAGAGAGAGTCCCTGGATAGACACTTGATGGGACAGGATTCTGGCCAGTGCTACACATACACCACAGAATACTAGGTTCCACCTTCTTCAATACTATATAATCCACAGGGCATCCCTCTCCCCGCTAATTTAAGTAGGTACTTTCAAATTAGCTCTGTGGCCTGTCCCTGATGTGGCCTGGTGGGTGCCGGTATCCTAAACATGCTGTGGTCATGCAACGCTCTGTCTCAGTACTGGTGGGAGGCAACTTCCTGTCTAGTCACATGTACAAAACGAACGAAATTACACACCTGGGAAGAATGTATATTAGGTTTGTTCCCTAGATCCGAGTGCCACAAAGTAACGTCCATGTTCCTGGACCTGGGTCTGGTCACAGCTAAGCGTTTAATTACACAAAGGTGGAAACACCAACTTCCCCCATCATACGGCATGGAAACAGTCTCTCCTAGTGTGGGCACAAGCGGAAAGCACAGCTCTAAACAGGGAAGATGCCCTGGGACTCAGAAAATATCCCATTGCAAAACAATAGGACTCTCTATAAGGGGCCCTGTAATGTATCACTCACCCAGAGGTTTGGGACTCAACAGAAGGAGACACGGGATTGGAATAGAGATCGGGATACCAGGACCTCTCGCAGGTATTTCTCTTATGTGTGGTTGGGCAGAGGGCAATTCATGAGGGACTGACGATTAAAAACGAACTGGGCAATTCAGTGGGCGGTTTTGGAAAAGACTCTGCAACATTGCAAAGTTTAGTTTGTATTTGTTTAATAACACAATATCTCTGCCAAGTAATTCCATAGGGGGTTTGACACCGTCCAGGTTGCTTCAGCCCGAGAATTAAAGATCACTCTTTATTCATCGCAAGTTTGACATGCATTCTCTATGCATGAAAGATATACCTCAATGAACTAATGCATTGGTGGGCATTAGCCTGCTTCACATACATGCTAAATGGTTATATTTTGACCATTTTTATCTAGTACTAGTGTCAATAGTCACTTCATCATCTTCATCTAATTTACCGATGTATGTAAAATAATACACAAAATGCCAAAAAAGAGATTTAAAAAAATCAATGGTTTGATTCTCTGGAGAGTCTGCACATTGCATTAAATGTCTTAAACAAGCATGGTTACCCTCTTGAGATCTATGACCACTCGATATCTTTTGAAATATGAAAAATGATGGAATGCACCTCAATGCTGTCTTTGGAACTGATATGATTGCTCCTTCACCAGATCTCATTTTCTCTCCAGCAACACATTTCTTGATTTTGCACCTTGCTAATGGGCTAAGTCCCTGGGGAATGGAGACTGTGACAGAAATTCTATGTTGTAAGTGTTCTTGATATCTAAAACCCATTTGTTTGAAGTTATCATTTGCCACACCAGGAAGAACTGATGAATACATCCTCCAACCTGTAAGCAAGGGCCTTTATCTTCCATATTCTTGTTATAATCAGCAACACTATTCTTTAAAAGCAAACCCATGTTTCTTGTAGAGTTGAGAGGTAGTAGAATTCCCATGAAACATAAAGCCTTGCAATGAGTACTATTATAAAGTTGTCGGGAGTAGTATTGTTTTCAACACAACCAACGAGGTAATTCCTCTAAAGCTGAATTATCATTTATTGTTCTTAATTAATAAGAGCAAATCGTTTGACACAAATGACATTAAATTATATTACAATAAAAAAGTCATAATGTACAGTTCATCACAAATGGTTCAGAAGATCTCAGACTCCATGTAGTCTTTAAACAGCATAGTGAACTCTATTAATAAAAATGAATAACGGTAGGGTCCAGATATTATTCATCCCTAGATTATTAACCTGAAATTAATCTTAAAAAGCATGACTACCTAAGGAATCTATCAGCACTAAAGTTTCCATATTTTTGGCCCATTTTAAAAGCCTGATTCCATGGAGAAAAGAAGTTGAAGTATTTATGCTGAACTGTCATGAGTGATTTCTCATCTTCAGGCAGCAATGCAGATTTATCTCAATTGTAAGTGACGTTTAGATTTGCGGAAGTTGGCAATCACAAGTAGCGGGATTATTTAGATTAGGTGTAGGTCCACAAAGTCTTTACACTATTGTGGAGAGGTGAGAAAGGTCTGGCACAGTATGTGATACCTCTCTGTCAGATCTTGAAATCACCACTCCCTGAACTCAGCTTTCATGTTTCCGGACTGAGCTGATTGTCGGACAACCTTTTAAATATCACATTGTCCGCACCTGGTGTGTATGGTGTGTGCTTGTGTGTTAATTTGTGCAGGTTCCAGGTGCCACACTACTTTCCTTTCCAACTTATGTCAAAACTGTGAACAATTGTGTCAGTGACACAAATATGGTAATTTAGAAGTTTCACCACACCTAATTTTTTTCTCATATGATTGTGGGTGAAAATTATAGCACTAGCTGTCTGTGGAAGATTGTGATCCTTCCTTTCTGATGAGTTTGGTGGCTTGTGGTGTTCTCCATCTCTGAACCATTCAGAAATTCTGTGGAAAGGAGTGATCTGGGTTCCCATACTTAATTCTGTGGTGTGGTGACCATAGTACATTTGATGGAGGAGAATGTACATTGACCACTCTCGAAAGGTGTCATCAAGGCTAAATGCCATGTGAGAAAATTTAGAAGTACCCTTTTACGCTCAAAGATATATGGAGATTGACTCCTTCTCAGTTTGGCTTTCTGATTACTCTTCCTCTCTTGGCTTGCTGGGCTGTCCAGGGTGGTTGGAGTTCACTGTGGTGCTTTTGGTATTGTGTTCTTGAATGATCATCCAAACATGAGAGTTGGTAGGGCACCACCTGACGGTTGTTGTGGTAGACTCTTAGAAAACTGTTTATTGTCCATTCAATATACTAGTTCTGGTCCACTCCAATCCTCAATTTCCTATTAATTTTTCTGATGAACCTTTCCTCTTTCCCTTTAGGTTAGGGCTCGCAGGGATGATCGTGTGATGAGAGATTTTCAGTTTCTCAAGCTATGTGTGTAATTCCTATTTTTGGATAGGAGGCCTATTGTCTATCATGAGTTCCTAAAGAAGCCATAAAGTACAGGTGTCCTTTCTGTCTTTGGTCCAAAATGTTCAAAGGGCTTGGTTGATTCAATTACAGCTAAAATGTGTCCATAAAAACTAGTAAGTGTCTTTTATCTAGGAGGATGACAAATCAACACTGACTTTGGTCCAAGGGAAGAGACATGCTTTCTCTGTGATCATTAGAACTGAAAAATTGCCACCTCAAGTGGCTTGGCAAATCTGGAATTCGCAGACTCTTTGTTCCACATGGGGATATCCATGTTTGTAAACCATACTTTTTTCTTGGAAACTGCCTTTTGTCTTTGCTGTTACTTGATGAAATATCAATACCTGATTGGTACAATATGGTGATGCCATTTTTTACAGCTAGAGTGCCTACTATTCAATTCATGGGGCATGGTGAGGTAATGGGTCCAGAAACAGTTTCACATGTGTTTTATTTATGGTCAGTGATTACTTTTATCTCCTGGTTAAAAATGGTTGGTTCCTCTCGATTTTCAACTATCTTGGTTTGCTATTGGTCATTGCTGTTCTAGTAAAGGCCATCAGTGCCCAAGTATTCCTTCTTTCCTTCTGGTGTAGAACTGCTCCCAGATGACCACTAATTATTTGCAATCCATGATCAATCCTGCAGCAATAAATCTTTTATGTTTTGGAATGCTGTTGCGTGTGGGTCACATCATTCTCATGTAGCTTGGGTTTTGGTGTATTGTCAGAGCGGCTGTGTCAAGGTCGCTAGGTTCTGAATGAGTCACCTTCAATAGCTAACATACCTAAAAAAAATTTCAGACTTTCAGGGCCCGATTCACAAAGGTAACTTACGTTTAGTAAAGTTACGAGTGTGGAGTCTCACCACTTGGGCAGAATCTCCACACTCGGGGCGGAAACTTCGTATTGCAGAGAGTATGCGGTGCGGAGAGTCCACCCCGTGGAGATTCTGATGCGAGTACAGAGATTCCACCACAAGTGCGGAGACTCTGCACTCATAAATCATAACTTTACTACACATAAGTGAATCTCATTGTCTTAATGGTGACTGGAGCACTCTGGATATCATCTGCTTTCTTTGGGTTGGTCTGGACTCCTTCAATGAGAAGATCTACCCAAAGAACTAGAACTTACCTTTCAGGAACTTGCACTTGGTGCACTGTAACTTGAGAATTCATTCAGTCAGCATCTGGAGAGAGGTGCAAAGGCATTGGTGGTGGTCTATAAAGTTCTTTGGAAATATTAGAATGTCATCACTGATTTTCATAAGTCTATCTAAGCCGGAAAGAGTTTCATATATGGTGATTTGGAATTCCTTAGCTGCAATGGATATTTTAAAGTTTAGCCGCTTATACCACCGGAGTCCTATTTACATGGTAAACATGGTTACATTGTGGCTTGATTATTCAGGCACTTGTTAGTCGCACCCAAAGATCAAGAGCAGTTTGAGGAAAACCTTCCCTCCAATGAGTTCTGCCACAATGCCTTCAATGTTTGGTGTCAAGTGGCATTCTCTAGATCCTGGCTGCCCTCGTTGCTGAAGTTTGGACGTAATTATAATGGTTGAAGCCCACAGTTTGGGACCTGATACTATTTAACGACATCCAGAGCTTCAAGCTTTGCTAATTCTTGTTCTCCGAAAGGTCTCTTGTGGAAGATTACTCTTAATGGTTGGGTCAGTGTGCAATTTCTCTGCCTTGAACTTGAGAAAGCTGAGCCTATAAAATAGATGCTTGAATGTTTTAGTGATGTAATGTATGCCACTAGTGTTTATCCTTTGAGCAAAAAAGATCAGCTTTCAGTCTTCAGCTATAGGCCACTGTGCCTGATCCATTTTCTGTGACTAAGAATTTTTCTTTGGTTTAGGATTTTTCTTGCATGATGGTGGGATATTAAATGCTCCAGTTCTGGGCAATGATCTCAGGCTTCCGTAACCACAAATATTTGCTTAGAAGTAGTCATAAAAATATAAGTCTGAAAATGTAGAGGATACCAGTTGAAAAACAAGGCTAGTCATGCATTTAGCCAACACAGGACCTTGATATCAAGATAGGCTGCCACTGTGAAAAAGATTTAGGAATGCGGATGAAGTGGGGTGGCCCTGCCAACCTCTTCCAGGCTATGATAGGCTTGGAGCGGCCCACTCTTGGCCTGGTGTTGGAATGGAAAAGTCCCCTGCCTGGTAATGGGTTTACAACTTAGCCCAGAGTGCCAGAGACTCATGTAGATATGGAAGCTTTGTTAAAAAAAATTCATGTGACACACACAGATCATATGTGCATACTGTGACCTAGGCCTACCTTTTTGGACTGTGATCTACCATAGACCGGTAGGTGGGGCAAAAGGTGCTTCCCTTAGTATAGGTTGGGGTACTTCCCTCATCCAGAGTTGTGGAATATGAGTGCAGAGGTGGCAGCATACTCATTTAGAGAACAGTAGAATGGCCTGTCTGTATCCCATGCTATAGGAGTGCAGCATACTGGCCCACTTGATTGAAGTTTCACTGCTGTATTTGCAACTTGTTTGGCCTACATGAGAGAAATGTAATGCTATGAAGAATGCATTGGTTTTTGTGTACTGGAGACTGAATGCATGTGTGCCTGTGGGAGTATGTAATAAGGAGGCCAGTGGATTCCATTTTGGGAACCCCAGGGCCTTGAAAACTCTAGGATGGAGGTGTGGACTGCAGTCCCAGACAGGAGTTGTGAATTGCTGATAATCCTGGGTCTGGGGTGCAGAGCTACACTGGGAGGGAAGCAGAGTATTCCCTATGAGCATAAAAGGTATATTATACTTCAAAAGTGTGCTGGGCAGGGAGGTCAGAGCACAGTAGTTATGGTACATCCATGACCTGAGTTCTGGGTCCACCAGCTCTGGTGCCACCTCTGCTGTAACAGAAAGGCCGCTGGAGATACAACAGAATAAAGGATTGGGCCATTTAAAGAGCCCGACATCAGAACACAAATTTCAAAGGGCCAGGCACTAAATCAAATTTGTGTCTTGAGAGACTGTATAAAAGTTGAACGCTGAAAACCCACTTTTTGTCCAGAGCTTTGACAATATCACCATGACTTGAGCAACTGCAACCAGGAACAAGGATCAAGGTCAGCTGATCTCTCACCTGGGCAGGTGGAAACTGCCTTGGATGACAAGAATGCTTGGCTTGAGCCTGGAGTGCCAGCCTGCCTGCTAAAATCAGTGTGTCCTGTGAGAAGGAGGAGAGCATGGAGGGAGCAAAACCCAGCTGGGATCCAGAGTCATGATCCTAGTGATTTAGGTGTGAGGACAAAAGTCTATCTGGACCAATGTTTGCTGTGTGAACACTGCAGTGCACAGAAGGCTGTTTGCCTGTGTGTTGTGGGCCATCGCCCAAGGACATGGTTGGGGCCATCGCCATGTTTGAAGCAATTTGGGGCCTTCATCGTAGGACAACTGGATTGTCACCCAAGTGATTCACCTGGGCGGTTGCCAAAGGAATCAAGCAAACTTGTGGTACCACCCCGTCTGCCAGGAGAGTGTGTCAAATGACTTTGGGGCTGCTGTCTGTGACCCCGTGTGTGCATCACCAATCCCAAGGAGCCCAGGAACTAATTACCTCCCGTTGACTGCCGTACAGCCTGCTGAGGAGAATTCGGCATGAGCAGAAGGCGCCTGGTAGTGTTCCCAATGCTTGGCCCAGCACTTCCATCCCAGTGCTGAAATCACTGGAACACAGGCCGAGTATAGAAGGGGACTGTATGTTGTTGCCACCACCTGGGTAAGACAGGGGCGCACTGAGACTTGGGGACTAAGGTGTGATGGCTGCATATGAGAAATGTGTAACAGACTCTGACTATGAACTTTATGAACAGAAGCCTATAGCGGAGGAGAGTTGCGCTTAGGGGAGAGTAACCGTACACACAACGTAGACAGTTCACAAGAGGTGTGTGGATCAAGATGGTAGGAATTCCGGTGAACTCGCCAGAAGTGGCCCTGTAAGGTATTTTGTTTGCTATTTCACTGTGGTGTATTTGAATTGCTGTGTGTAATAAATGTTTGTTTTTCCATAAAACTCAGTATTGGACTGGACTGGATCTATTGGGGTAGCAGGAGGCTGTGGTGGTTAAGCCGTGTATTTACACTTATAATAATACCCTATCTCCCCCTCGAAAAGCCTTGGACTGCTCAATCCACACTACCACTGAGAGTCCAGTGCTGACGGGGTAGAACTTAGCCCCATGAAACAGAGCTCATAGTAGACTGGGCCCCAGGACACCGGGAGTAAAAGGGCCCAAGCACCACAGTGGGGCCCAGTAACCCCTGCCTGCCCTGTGGCTCCAAAAGTGGTTCTGACACCTGGGCTTTGCTTGTGTGCATCCCCACAGCAGGGCTACTAATTATGCTTTTTTGAGCTACAGCTGATGCGAGGACCCCACTTCTTCCTTTCCTTTCTGGTGGTTGTGAAAAATATAGTCCCCTTGCTGGAAAAACAGCACCAGGGACACAAACTTGTTCCACGCAGTGGGGTTACGATTCTGCTTTATAGCACTGCAGCTGATGAGAGGGACCAACCTTCTCCTTCCTTCTCAGCTAGTTGTGGGAAATGTAGTCCTGTTGATGGCAAGAACAGGTGCAGTCCCACAAATGTGCCCTGCTTAGTATGTACATGAGATCTCCCCTTATCCATTGGACCCAGGATTACCTTGACTTCTAGTGGGCTGAATTCCACGCGTTAACAAGAGCTTCTATGGTTTGATATCACGGTATGTCACAATTGGAGGTATTGGTAGAGTTATGTCTTATTAAGCTGAAGTTTCTCTTGGAGCATAGAGAATGTCTTCATGTGGTTACCCTACCAGACATCGCCCAGCTTTGAGATTCCAGTGATGTTATACCTTCCAAGCCCAAGCAACCATGTGCATTGTTTTAACCAATGGAGTTTTAACCAATGGGGTTTCAAGAGACAGTTTGATGTAGCAATTCAATGGAGAGACTAATGCCAGCATTGAAAGACTATTTTGTGACTGTTGGGACGGATGTGTCCTTCATACATGAGATCCAATAATTTGCACCCTCCACTGAGAGCAAATTCAGACCCATAGGAGGGGTTTTTTCTACCGCCAAACATCCACTCATTTAGGACAACTATTTGCAACACCTAGTAATAAAGTGTCATATCTGTCATTCCTAGATCACCATCACAGGAAGGGCTGGAAGCACTTACCCATTACAACTTAAAGGGACCGATCGACCCAAAAGAACAATTACCTGCTAGCGAACAATTAATTTTTATTGGGAAACTTACCCATCTAATCAGGAGTGGGTTAAGTTTCAGATTTCAGGTAAGCCTGGGGTCAAAGGCAATGTGGACATCCAGATATTCAAAGCGCATGCATTGCAATCACAGAGTAGGGACCACCACTCCGAAACTACACGGTCCCCTCTGATCAGGACCAAGATCGACTTCAATCAATTCTATAGTCTTTCCTAAATGCTGAAATGCCACAATAGCTGAACATGTATTCTGGCTTGTGTGAGTAGAAGGGTTTTTGTGAATCGTTATGAGTGCAAAGGATAATAGTTTTTGTAATCTGAGCTTACTTACCACAGATAACCATTTCTGGTACAGACCCTGTTTTCTTTTTCCTTCTACAAGATGTCATCCTTCATTCACTTCTATCATTTGGCTGTTGTAATGGTATTGGTGATTAATTAGTATATTTAACATGTGCAAATAATGGGAAATATGGCTTGAAATAAACTTTATGTAAAATTAAAAATACCGAAGAAGAGCACTGGGGCCTTCTGGCACCACTGTTAGTTTGACTTCCCCACTTTGTACTACATGTTATAATAAATGTCCCAGCTGAACCTCTCTCTGAACAAGAGGTTTGCCAACTTCTGTAATTGCCTCTCAAACGAATATGCTGTAAATGTACTAAAAATATTCAATATATCTAAATAGACATCCGCTGGTTCCACATTACACCGAGTGAATGGCTGTCTGAACGTATTCAAGGAGTTTCAGGGCAGTGGGGAAGATCTGTGGGGCATATCAACAACACCCGGCGATAATTATCGCTGAGCGCACTTAGCGCTCGGATAATTATCGCCGGCTAGCGCCGATTTTTATCGCTGAGATAGCGTGCTATTAGCAACGCTTATCTCATCAGCGATAAAAATCCTAGCACTAAATGGCGAACGTGAGATTATCGCTGGAAACCCAGCGATAATCTCACGTTAGCTAGTTGATAGGGACTCACAAACATAGCCATGATATCCACCTTTTATAGGATATCATGGCTAAGTCAGTCCTGAAGCAGGCGTAAGGAAAGTAGCGATAACAGGGGTTATCGCTACTTTTTCTGACGCTATGCTTCATAGCGTTAGGCTTGCTGATAAGAGAAATGTCGCTTAGCGACATTTCTCCTGTCATGCCAGGTCAGGAACGCCCACTTTGCATCTCATTAGAGATGCAAAGCTGGGCGTTAGGAATCCTGACGCTAAAGCAAGGTTTCACGCGTTTGCTGATTAGGCGATAAAATTATCGCCGCTTTTCAGCCGAAAATGGCCGTAGAAGCGGCGATAATTTTATATCGCCTGCTTGTTGATATGCCCCTGTACAACCAGCATAATTTTGTGAAGATCAGGAGAGAATGTACATTTTATAGCACAACTTTTCAGCTTTGTTGGATTGCATGCACATCACAAGAGGTATTTTAAAGAATAACCGTCTGTGCTGGTTGTGGTGCTTAAAGTGGTTTGTTTACTACTTCTCGTTGGGGTGCTAATCTTACAGGCCACTGCCTGAGGAGAACGACCTTTACAACGCAGTTGTTACACCAGAATAGCTTTACAACGCGGTCATTACAACGCAAGTCGTTACTACGGATGATTTACTATTCCAACACCTCCCCTACTGTTCCACACACTGGAGTTGGAATAGTAAATCATACTATTCCTAAGTCCAGTGCCTCTAGCGCAAGTCGTTGTAACGACTTGAGTTGTAATGAACGCGATGTAAACTACAGCGATGTGAAAGTTTGCAATGTAACATCATACAATCCTGCATAAACTGTATGTCTCAGCTTCCAATACTGCTAAGGTAGGTTAGGCGGGTAATGCACCTGGTGAAGGCAGTATGAGATAGCAGCAGAAGGGATAGATGGAGAGAAGGCACAGAAGCTAAAACCGAATAGAGTTAAGGAGCAAGAGCAATTTGAACACAAGGAATGTTGTGCACAACTGGGAATATAACCCTCGGACACAGAGAATCATGGTAGAAGCAGGACACAGAGAAAGACAACATACGATGCTGCAGATTGAGAACACATTGAAGACAGTAACATGACACATAAAGATGACAGGCAGAAGGACGGCAATATGGAAGCACAGATTAGATAAATAATGAACAGCACCTTGGTTGCACAGAGAAAAAAGCAACAGGCTTTCAATGCATTGTCAAGAAATGGGAAATTTCTTGAAAGTATCTTCACACATCTCAGGCTCAGCCAAAGTCAGACTCACGAAAGGTGGCTAGGGAAATGGCCTGCAGGGCCCGATAATCCAGAAGGAGGAACATTGTATCAGTAGCACCCTGGATGGTCAGTGTAGGAAATTGTGGTATTAGTTGAGGGGTTTGAACATCCACCTCAATTGATAACCATAATCCTTGTCAGGGTGAACCACTAAAGTCAGCAAATTAACCTGAGGTCAACCATGTATTAGCTATGGCACAGAGCAGGCAGGCGTGACTTAGAGGCAATGTGTAAAGTATTTATACAGTACTAAAACAGTCAAGAAACACCAAAGAAACATCCCAAACCAATTTAGAAATGCAGAATATGGTTTGGTAAATAAAATGACATAAAAACACCAAAATGACAGTGAGTAGAACTAGAGTTATACTATTTTAAGTTTAGCTTTCAAAATAGCGCCCTAAAAAAGCGATAGGTGCCAAATGTGGTTATCTGGTTGTGCTTGATCGAGACATCGGTAAGGTTTACGTCTGACTTAAAATGGAGCATGAGTTGAATGCAAGGACCAGGATTGTCCCGGTCAAAGAGTTTCCTTCACACTTAAAAATGATTCTGGAGCAAATAGTCTTTATCAGGGCAAGGTAGCACGCTGTGACCACAGCTGGGTTCGTTGACGAAGCAGAGCCATATTCTGAGGTCTAGGTGAAGCCATCGATGAAGGCGGGAAAGATCTGAGCATGAAAAATGTGGGTTCCATGCCCAAACAACCCTCTTTGTCGGTCAGACATACGCAAAGGCTTGGTCTAGTGAAGATTTCTGCATTTGTACTTTAAAACTTTTCTGAAGCTCGGATTTTGTCAGCAGAGCAAGACTGCAGGCTGTGGCCAAAGAGGGCTCAATATCATCAGATGCTTGTCAATAGCACTTAAGCTGAATCGGATTTGCTGCTGGGGAGAAAACCATAGTGGGAGCTCAGCAAACTCAATCCCAGCGGCGATGCACCCTAGATGTCTCGGCTTGGTAGGTTGATCCATGTCGTACATCATTTCTCAGTGCAAAACTTTGTAAAAAAGATCCTAAGTTTCAGGAAACCTTAGTAGGTGTGCACTTTGACACCAACCAAGGGTGCACTTCAGGAGGCAGCTCTTGGGAGTCAAGATTCACTTCAAATGAGGCCCTCAGCAGAGTGCAGGGCAGGTTCAGTTGGAATGAGTCAGCTGGGAATGCAGAAGAAGGCCTCATGAAGCTTGTTGTGTCCCTGTAGTTTAAACAGGAGGCCAGCCTTATGACACCTGCAGTCCACTTTTTTGTCAGGGTAAAAGAGGGAGAGCTGGTCTAGTCTTTAAGGCTCTTCTCAGGTCACAGACAGCAGATCCAGTCCTCTTCTGTTCTTCAACAGGTCCAGAAGTGATCTGGGAAGGGTACCGGTGGTGCAACATTTATTCCCAGTGCCAGTCTGTGGATGGGGAAACTACTGGTTACTCCCTAACCAATGGGGTAAACATTCCCAGGTGAGCCCACATCCATTTTTGCAACACTTCCTGTGTATTTTAGTGTAATCAATCCCATTGTGTCCCTCTGTTCCCCAAACCAACATGGCAGAACATTTCTTTCTATGTGCAGAGTTCCTGTACCTACCATAGAGGTGTGGCCAGGGAAATGAGTATCTCCTCCTCTGTGTTCACTCAAAGCCAGTTCTTGCAGGAGCTCCTCTACCACTGGGCCTTGTGCCTGACTGGTTAGATGGACCAAAGGAAGGGGCAGGCCCCGGTCTTAGCTACATCTGTCTGTAACAGGGCAGGTACCTTTGGTCTTCCTGCCATAGAAGCAGGACACATTCCCACACCCAGAACTGGTCCTCAGCTCAGGAAGCAAGTTCAGCCCTCATTAGAGAATGCATGCGGAACTCAGACAGAATAAAAACTACATTCATATAAGTGAGTTTTTGAATTGTTATCCCTGAGGTGCAATCTCAATCACTCTTGTAGAACATTAAGCAGCTGAATTTGGTCGGGGAATTGACCTGTTTTTATATACTGAATGCTGCTGGCTAGGTTGTTAGCATGCAGCCTTAGGAAGGTTGATAGGAAGGTTGATAGCAGGCAGGGAAATTATGTTAATGTAACCATGCACTCAGAGAGCTTTTTTCCCAACCCTGTACTCTCTTTGCAAATGTCCCGCGCCCCACCCCTTCATCTTCATTGGAAACCTCACCAAGCTACTCTCTTCCTACCCTGTTCCCTTATGGAGTCTTTGCCCCATCCCAAGCGATCACAGATCTTGCAACAACCCCGCTCTCCCCAACCATTGACTCTACGTGGAAATAAAGCACCCAACTACTCCTGCACTCTATCATCTCTGCACTCTCTTCTTGGGGCCCGACCTGTGCTGCCCTCTTCCATCCCTGCACTCTCTTCTTGGGGCCCGACCTGTGCTGCCCTCTCCCATCCCTGCACCGTACTTTGGAGGAGCCCTTAGTCTGGATAGATAGGCTCGAGACAGTAAACAGGTTTAGTACAGGGTTTTGTTTTTTCCTTTCCTTCTTAAATTAGGGCATATACACACAAAAGAATATAATGCAGTTACAGTCTATTGGGTCGGATCTCCTCGAATCGTGCGACAATCTCTGCTTACCCATGCACTGGCATCCCCCTTCCTGTGTTCCCAATAGTCCAGCCTCCTGTTTCCCATGCACTGGTGTCTCCCTTCTACTCCAGCCTCCCAGTTCATAGGCTTCAGATGTCCCTCAAAAACAACAAGAGAAATAATAGCTGTCAGACCATAGGTTTGAAGTGGTATCATGTACCCTTCAGCATCTCTCCGTGGAAGAAGTCCCCGTGAAAGAAAATAAAATGGCCATGGGTGAGCTTTTCTCCCTTGTATTCCCCATTCTCCCATGCAGGGTGTCCTCCACTCATGTAGCTCGCTCCACTGGAGAGTGCTCCTCTTCCCGTTTTAACCCGCCATCCCGTGCTTCGGAGGTCTCTGTCTCCCATCCCACCACCTCCAGATTATGGCCCTCCCGGCCCACAGGACTTGCCTAGGTCTGCGACCCTCCTGGACCAGAGCAGAGGGAATCACCGCGTCCACCTGCTTTCCTGGGTGGCGTAGCTCCTCTCTGCTGCCCGCTGTTCTCAGGTCAGCTGCTCTGGCAGGGTCTGCTTCTTCCGGCGTCTCCGTGGGTGATGCGGTCTCGGCGTATTCTTCCTCTGTTTCCTCGTTCAAGTCTTCCTGCTCCTTCCCCTCCTCTGGCTCTGACATCTCCTCCTCCCCCCCAAATGCTGTCCTGGCTCACCATTTGTCCCATTCTGTAGGATAGGTGATGACATCAGCAGTGCAGACTAGACCGCAGCTGCTTTCGACGCCGGCCTCTACTTCCACATGAAGAGGAGAAAGAAGAGCTAGCACCGAACTACATTCCCCCCTCCTGGAATGGATGTTCGGGCCGTTCTGTCACAGAACATCTTGAGAGAAACTTCATGTTGTTTTGCAGCTTCCCCGGCAAATGAAAAGCCTGAAATGAGAAGGGTTGTAAGGGCAAAAAACTACAAAATATCTTGGGATTGGTTTCTTTATGTTGAGAGAGCCAAGTAAGGGGGGCCTGGTCAGTCAAAAAGATGAAGGTAAGGCCCAAGAAATAATACTGTAGTGCCTCCATTTCCCACCAAATTGCAAGGCATTCTTTTTCTATTATTGACAACTGCATCTCTCTTGGGAACAATTTTAGACTCAAGTACAGGACTGGCTTCAAATCACTGTGGTGGTCAGGCTGTGATAATATTGCGCCTAGACCATGGGCTGAAGCATCCATCTGTAATATGAATGTTTTCTCAAAGTCGGGACAGATTAACAAGGGGGCTTGACATAGAGCTTCTTTGAGGCAACAAAAACGTAGCTTTTGTGGTGTGTCCATGGGAGTTGCCTACCAACAACCTTCTTTTTGAAATGGTCAGTGAGAGGGCTTGCGATTTCTGAGAATTCATTAATGAACCGCCGGTAGTACCCCACCAACCCCGGGAAGGACCGCACTTTCATCTTTGTGGAGGGACGGGAAATCTTCTTGATTGCCTCAAACGTATCTATTTGAGGTTGTATCGTTCCTGCCTGTACCGTATAGCCAAAATACTCAATGTGGTCAGTAGCAAACACTGTTTTCTTTGGATTTAAAGTTAGACCGGTTTAATGTAATGTGGTCTGTAGCAAACACTGTGTTCTTTGGACTTAAAGTTAGACCGGTTTAATGTAAAGTGTTCAGGACATCGTTAAAATGTTGCATAAGTGTGTCCCAATTGGACTGTGTATCACAATATTGTCCAGGTAAGCACCAGCATAGGCTTGATGTGGTTTCAACAGCACATCCATCAATCCCTGGAATGTTGCGGGTGCCCCATGAAGACAGAAGAGGAGAACCTTCAACTGGTAAGGACCAGAGGGATTAGCAAAGGCCGTTTTCTTTCATGCAGAGCAGTAGAATGGTATCTGCCAGTAACCTTTGGTAAAGTCAATAGTGGTCATGACGCAAGCTTTACCTAGTCGTTCTATCAACTCATCCACCCTGGGCATGGAATAACTGTTGAAGCATGAGTTGACCTTAAATTGTCGGAAGTCTATGCAAAAATCCAGACTGCCGTCCCCTATTGGAACAATCACCACTGGTGAACACCATTCACTCTGGGAGGGTTCAATTATATCTCCTTGCGCATGGCTTCTATCTCCCTTTCTATGACTTGCCTATGGGCTGCTGGAATTCGGTAGGGATGTAGCTTGAAGGACCTATGCCCATCAGTTAGGATGTTATGTGACAACAGGATTGTACGGCCTGGTTTGGGGGACAGCAGTCCTGGAAATTGATGTAGTAGAGATTGTAACTGATGCAGCTGAGCTATGTTTATGGTAGGGCATGTCTGTATCAGTTGTT
This sequence comes from Triturus cristatus, assembly GCF_964204655.1. Lineage (NCBI taxonomy): Eukaryota > Metazoa > Chordata > Amphibia > Caudata > Salamandridae > Triturus > Triturus cristatus. The sequence continues at coordinate 969,947,996 of NC_140589.1, forward strand.
TTAGATGCTCTGTTAAGGGGAAAACAGTTTGGGAATGTATAATGGGCACAGTAGACCCTAACTCCTTCAGGAAGGTCGGTGTGTCAGACCAAGCCTTGAGCAGATTCACATGATAGATCTGCCCTCTTTTGCCTTTGTGCGATACTGACACTCCATAGGTTACCGGGGTCACCTTTTCTAGTATGGTATAAGGACCGTGCCAAGTGGCTAGTAGTTTCTTTTCGGAGGTAGGAAGCATTATCAGCACTTTGTCCTTAACTTGGAATTCTCTCAATTGGGTTTGCTTGTTTTTGTCTTAATTGAGCATGATCAAGGTGCACATTGGCTCTCTCCCATAAACTTGTGAGGGTCTCTTTGAGGGATGCGCTGTAAGCTAATAGGGGTTTTCCTTCATCCTCGTCTTCGGTCCACTGTTCGGCTGCCATATCAAACAGCGCGTGGGGCTTCCTGCCGAACAGGTGCTCAAAGGGAGTGAACCCTGTGGACTTCTGCTCATGGGTATGTATAGCAAAGAGCACTAAGGGTAGTTTTCGATCCCAGTCTCTTCCCACATTGTCTATTATTTTTTTAGCATAGTCTTTATGGTACAGTTATATCGCTCTACCAGACCATCGGTCTGAGGATGATAAACTGCTGTGAGCATTTGTCGGATGCTCAGCAAGTTACAGATTTTGGCCATCAGACGTGACATAAAAGGTGTTCCTTAGCCAGTTAGTAGTTCCAGAAGGAACCCCACTCCAGAAAAAAATAGATAATTTCCTGAGCGACTGCCAAGGTATTCGTGCTGGTTGGAGAGGTGGCCTCTAGGTACCGAGTGGCATAGTCCACCAACACTAGTATGTATTGGTGACCTTGAGCGCTGAGGCTTAGGGGGACGACCAGGTCCATCCTCACCCTTTGAAAAGAAACATCTATAATAGGAAGGGGGCACAAAGGGGCTTCTGGGAGTCCCCAGGGGTTATCCAGTTGACACTGAGGACAGGCGGTGCAGAAACGGTTGACTTCCTTTTATAAGCCTGACAATAATCTCTCTAGTTATACTTTAAACTAAGCTCTTGCCCATAGTGACCTCTCCATGCTTGGCTGTGTGCTAAATGGAGCACCTGCTCACGAAAAGCTTGGGGAACCACTAACTGTTCTGTGGTTTTGTTTTTATTCCGAGTCACCCTGTACAAGAGACCCCTTTTAATGTAAAAGGAAGAGCCTACCTTCTCAGCTTTGTCATCCACCACTTGTTTCTATGCACGGAGCAAGGAGCTGTCATCCCTCTGGGCAGACCGGAAGCATTGCACTGGAGCCTTAGATTGGTCTGAGGAGGAAAAGACAAAAGCAGTGGGTTGAGTGTCTAACATATACGTGTTCCTTTCCCTTCCGTTCTCACGCCGAGTTTTCGCTATCTTCCTATTGGGGGCTTCCAGCTCCATATTCCTGAGGGGAGCTTCCTCCAGCCAATACGTTACTTTAGGGGAAGTGGGTACCCAAGTTAGATCCTCCTCAAAGCGGGGCAGATCCCGGCCTAAAAGGACCTTGTCAGCCAAATCGTGAACAACCCCAATGGTGCATAAGTGGAAATTACCCTCTACTTCAAGGATCTCCTCCGCAAGGGGGTAGGATTTTTTATCTCTGTGAATGCATGTGATTTTGACATATTCTCCTTGCTTGATATGGGACTGGGATATCAACTCAGCATTCACAATGGCATGTTGACACCCCATATCTAAAAAGGCCTTCATTGGCAGGCTGTTTAAATGAATGCCTGTTTCGTAGGTGACATGGCCCCCACCTGATCAGAGTATCCTGCCTCTAGTGTAGCCTACTTTCATGTGTTGTACTGGGCTAAGCTTGTGGTGTCAATTACGGGCTATGTGGCCCCATTCGGCACAATTGTAACATTGGAGTTCCATTGACTGACTTACCCCCCCCACCACCTAGGATGCTGGGACTACTTAATGGGTTTCGGTGGAGGGATAAATCTGTTCTCCCCGGGATCACTGCTGGGGCGTAATGTTTGGTATTGGGAGTCGATGAAAGGCACAAGCCAGCTCTACCGCAGTTCGGATGGTTAAGTGGGGGTGTTTTCTGACCCAAGACCTGGTATTCAATGGTAATGACTCCAAATATTGCTCCAGACAAACTAACTCGGTGATTTCTTTGTCTGTGTTAAAGCCCGGTTGTAGCCACCTATTTCCCATACCTCGAATACAGTAATACAGGCCCTGGCGATTATCCCCTGCACTCCATTTCTCTTTTCTAAAACGTGCCCTGTAATACTCCTGGTCACACCCCAGTCTCTCCATGATAGCCTTTTTCTGTCGTCATATGACGTAACGCCAGCGGGAGTGGCCGCCTGGTAGGCTACCTGCAAGTCCCCTGATAATAAAGGAGCAATATATTGGCCCCATCTTTCCCAGGGCCACCCGGCGGTGGTAGCAACTCTCTTGAAGTTCACAAAAAAGTAATTAGGATCCTTCCCCTCCTGATAGCTCTATAAAACAGTGCCAGGGACATTAGGATGCACTATTGATGGCGTCCGTGAGACGCAATATAGCAGTGTCTTGTACTTTTTGGTTAGATGTAAATAAAGCGGCCTGCTCCTTAAGGGCTTTCTGGGACACTTCACGCTCTTCTCGGGCCGTCTTAGCTTGTTGTTCCATTACCAATTGTAAGTACCTCTGTCCCTCGGTCAGTTGGGCCACTACTGCCTCCATGGTAATGGGTTGGGTCATAATATATGATCCCAGGATCCCACTTTTGGCATCACTGTTGCCTGGCCCAGACAGAGGATAGATAGTCTTGAGACAGTGAACAGGTTTAGTGCAGGGTTTTGTTTTTTTCCTTTCATTCATTTATTAGGTTGGATACACACAAAAAGAAAAGAAATATAATACAGTCACAGTCTGTCTGGTCAGGTCTACTCTAACCGTGCTACAGTCTCTGCTTCCCCATGCACTGGCATCTCCCTTCCTGTGTTCCCAATAGTCCAGTCTCTTGTTTTCTATGCACTGGTGTCTCCCTTCTACTCCAGCCTCCCAGGTTCACATGCTTCAGACGTCCCTCAAGAAGAACTAGAGTAATAATAGCTGTCAGACCAGAGGTTTGAAGTGGTATTGTGTACCCTTCACTCTCTCCTCATGGAAGAACTTCCTGTGAAAGAAAATAAAATGGCCTTGGGCGAGCTTTTCTCCATCTAATTCCCCACTCTCCCATAAAGGGTGTCATCCACTCATGTAGCCCACTCCCCCGTAGAGTGCTCCTCTTACCATTTTAATCTGCCTTCCTGCACTTCGGAGGTCTCTGTCTCCCCTCCCACCACCTCCGCATTATGGCCCCCTTGGCCCAAAGGACTTGCCTAGGGCTGCAACCCTCTTGGACCACAGTAGAGGGAATCACCACATCCACCTGCTTTCCTGGTTGGCATAGCTCCTCCATGCTGCCAGCTGTTCTCGTGTCGGCTGCTCTGGCAGGATCTGCTTCTTCCGGCATCTCTATGGGTGATGAGATCTTGGCGTCTTCTTCCTCCGTTTCCTCGTTCACGTCTTCCTGTTGTTTCCACACCTCCGGCTCCGACGTCTCCGCCCCTCTAAATGCTTTCCTGGCTCGCCATTTGGCCCGTTTTGTAGGGGACGTGATTATGTCAGCAGTGCAGACTAGACCGCAGCTGCGATCCGTTCCAACCTCTGCTTCCACATGAAGAGGAGAAGGAAGGTCTACCACTGGACTAAAAGTCTCTACACCTTATCTCTACACTGTCCTCTCTTTGGTGGTCTTGCCCCATGATCCCTCCATTTTACTCTCATTCCTACACACCCTTCGATGAAGACTTTAATCTGTAGTCATGCACACTCTTCACTTCAGGAGGCCTAGCTTGCCTTAAAACTCTTGTGCTCTACTCTTTGTCGTCACCCCTGCTCATTCATGAGAGTGGTCAATGTCAGAGTTTCACACCATTCCATTTATTTGCATGGGAACGAACGAACAAATAGCAAAGTGCTAATTTCCTGTTTTAATTGTTTTGTTGACTAGGCTTGTCGAAGGTGTAAACTATGCTGGATACTTTATCTGCTCAAGTGTAATGTGTTCCTCAAAGATGGTCAGCACAAATGACATAGTCTGTGTGTATTTTTGAAGTAAAGATCTGAAATCACGTTACATTCCCTACCATTTCTGACCATCATGTATAAGCTGCCCTTATCTTCGCCTTCTCGATCACAGCTCTCGAGACTTCCATCCTGCTGATCCATTCTTTATTTCCATCCATTATCAATTGTATCTCCTGCAGCCTTTACCCTCCTAGAATTTGCATGCCCTTTTCTTCTGTGTCTCCTACTTCCCTGAGCTCCGTACCTTCTGCTGACCATAGCTTTTGCTATCTTACCTTCTGTGCTTTCCTCTGTCCTTACCAGCGGTGCCTGCTCCTGTCCTTATACACTGTGCCTGCTTCTGCCCTTTGCCCCAGAGCCATATCTTCACCCTAACCCTTGAGCCTTGTGTTCTTCTTACCCTCTGAGTCTTCTTCTTCTTTTGACCACTGTGCCTTCTCTTCTCTTCCTCTTGCTGCTCTGCTTTTATGTCCCTCTGTCTGTTTCCCTCATCCCTTCCTGCCCCCTGGGTAGAACTCCTGTCCATGTACATTTTTTACCCTTCACCACTATTGGGTCGCTCTATCCTTATCCTTCTCTGTCCCCTATGTTTCATAACCTCTCTCTGTATGTCTGAAACTGACCCAACAGCATGCACTGCAGCGAAACCCTTAACCCCAAATAGCCGGAGTAATTGAGAGTAGAGTCTCAGTTTATTTGCATATTTGTTTTTGTAGTTTGATAGATTCTATAAGCATCAGATGATTGAGTTAGACCAAAACCAGTTATAATTAGCTATGGCAGACTGATTACCATTTAGAGATAAATGTTTCTTTATATATGTTACAAACTGGTAGTTGCATTGCGTAGTTATAGTTAGGTCAGAGTTTCCGTAAGAAAAGCGCTTATAGAAGCAATTCCCAGTAGCTTCCTCTGTGGAGGAAAGAAAGCCTGACAAATCCTGCATAATCTGCATAGCTGAGTCCCCTGTGGTGGCATCATTGCTGCACAGAAGGCAAGCTGAGCCCATAGACTTTAAATCGCAGCTTGCCCCGAGCAGCAGGGTTGGAGAATCTGCCAGGACAAATCAACGAGGGCTGTGCCTGGAGATTTGCAGGGTGCTGATTGCAGGTACATATGGCGATACTTCTTTGGAGACCATTCTGCTGAGAGGGAAATGAGTGCCTGAGACACAGCCACATGTGATATAATTGGTATGTCGTCTTTGAGAGAGAGCAGTGCAGGGAATGATACATAAGGTGTCATTTGGCCCAGAGTTGGGGATATGGATGATGACACCCTTTGCGCAGATTGCTCAAACCATGGCTATTAACCAGTAGCCTGATGGTGGATGCAATACTTTGTCTGATCTATACCCTGCTACCTGATTTATCACTATGCAAGACGTATTCAAGACTTTTGGCTTGGGGCCTCGACACTTTCTTCAGTACACAAAAATTGCTGCCATAGCCAGAGAAATCTGGCCCACATTCCCAGAAATCCCGGAACCCACACAAACAATGGTCACTTTGATATCCAGGGGAGAGGAGTCTGATTACATACATATATTGGGCACTGCAGGCTGATAGACAGGTGCACCCCTGAAGGTTGAGGAGGATTGGTAACAGTTTAGTGCTGACCCTATCACAGCCAAGGAGTGGGCCAGAATACACGGGGGAGTGCGAAAGGTGTCAATCAATACATAATTTGAACTCATAATATTCAATATTATCCACATTGCATATATATCCTCCAGGCAGTTAGATGCTATATAACCAGCTTGGGACCCGGGCCGCTTATGCTCATGTGGCGATTTCCCTTACGATTAAGCAATGCCTACTGAATCTGTTACCAGAAAGGAAAATAGGAAGCTGAGCAGGAAATTTACGCTGCTCAGTTTGACCCTAGCTAAGAGGCGCATTGCCATCAGCTGCTTGAGTCAAAAACCTCTCCTGACAATAAAATGGCAGCATGATCTGATAGAATGTACAGGAGCAGAGGAGGTCCATTTGAGAAAAGTGTGGTAGGATGAGAAATTGCCAGTTGCCTTGATCTCATGGGGAGCCATGATAGAAGTCCTGACTCCCCCCCCCCCCCCCCCGATGGACCCGTACAGGTAGGGTTTGACAAGATCCAGAGGGAGATCCCTGATATGTACGCTCAGGTAGATGTATAGCCGCAGGGGCTAGCACCTGAGGGGAAGGATAGAAAGGGCTGCACATGTCAGCATCTAGAGGGCACACTGGGTCTCTTTAGGCAGTCATATAGTTATACTGGTTGGATTATCTGATGGAGCACGAGGGGGTTAGGGGTAGGGAGTGGCTGGCAGGTAGGAGAATTGTTTTTTTTTTTTTTTTGCCCTGCTTGTAGATTAAGTGACGTACTGTTTCCTGCGGAACCTCTGTTAGGCGACTGCAGTATATGCTTCTTCGCCTGTCACACTACAGTGCATTCTATATTATGGGGCCTATAATCTATGATTGCAACTTTGCAGGTATCAATGTCTGTGATGTGACTAGCCTGGTACTTTACAGAAATGTTAAAAAAACATGTTAAAGGAAAAAGAAGAGCATTTTATATTCCACTAATAACGTTGGTGCCATTTGACGAATCTGAACAAATCTTTCCCAAAAACGTTTATCCACCTCAGCTCCTTCATGGAAAGTTTAGCACTGATCTATCAAGGGGGAGAGAGGCAACACACATGGGGTGGTGGTGCCAAAAATGTGATTTCCCATATTAATTCCAACAGAAATATTTGCTCTTCGCTACCCAAAAAAATGCTGAACAAACTTACACCAAGAATGACAAAAAGTTAGAACTTTTTCTCAAAGTGTGCTTTTTGTGATATGGTATAGATCCGTTCAGCTGTTTTCAAGAAATTTGCATTTAAAGAGGGGCTTGGGTTGGGCCTGAAGGGTTAACATTCAGTAGAAGTTAGAGCTATCTGGACTTACTACAGCGGTATCAGAATTTTCAAACAATGACCTGCTCTGACTGGCTATGAGAGCCATTGCTCGCACTGGCATTTTGGTACCATGGTGCTGAAATGATCTGATTGGCTGGCCAAAACATTGGAGAAAATGTTGTGGCCACCATTGCAAGACTCGCGGAATCTGTACCAGGCCAACCCTGGGGACCGCTGTGCCAGTGTTAGGTACCATTGGCCCCTAAAAATACAGACATTTTGATTAGAACTACAAAAGTTCTTAGAAATTCAGGTCTGTCAGGAAACCCTCAGACTCAAACTTAAAAAACACATTTGTGTTTTTTTTTCTAAACTTAAGGGTCATGCGGTACTACATCCAGACCCAAAAAAGGAAGAAAAGGCTTAGTGGGAGTGATGCAGCACTCTATCATTGACTGTATGGTGCACAGTGGAGTACTGCAGTACAAGGGGACAACACAAACAATAAACCCACAGCCTTATAAACACTCAAAGGAATGTCTTCATCACCATTAGCACATTGCTGTTTTCCATACCCACAATACTATGTATCAGAAATCATCATGGCCTCAGGGAGAACTTCACAACAGCATTACACCACCCACCAGCCCTTCCACAGATGAATCATTGCAGGATGATAATTCCATTGTCCTGCCTTCGACATCTGCTGTTACACAACAAGGTAGGCCTGAAAAATAATTGGTGATGGGGCAGTTCTACACAGGGCCAAGATAGCAGACTCTTTCTAGTGAGGCTCCGAACGTCTACCCCATTATCCAGCACTAATCCTGATTACCAGCCACCATCAGGCACTCCCCCTCTGCAATCCGCTATAAAGATCGCCAGGAGCACATACAGATGATCCTTGAGTGAATTGGTGGATTGAGGCGGGTGCAGTGTGGAAGGCCTAGCTGCAGCCTATATCCGCGTGGTGTTCTTCTTGCATGGCGTAAGAGACGCTGAGCTCTATTGTCGGTGCGGTGCACTGCTACTTTATTGGACCCTGCTGGGCGCTGCCCGATTGCTGATACATCCCATTGGCTTGGGCGAACTCCCATTGTGACCCTGTGCAGCAATGCTGCCCAGAACGAATGACCCTGTGCCACGGGAGGACGGGGGGCTCTGCCATATTGCCATAAGGCAAATGGACCCCCAAAGAGTGCTCGGCTGCTTGTAGGTGGTGCCCCTGTCACCCCAAAGATACTGTCACACCAAGTGAGCGGGGGTGAAGGGCTATGATTAGAGCCGCTGGCCACCCCTGAAATGCTGTGGCTGTGAAGAGCCCGGGGGCCATATTGGGCCTTGCCTCGCTTGGACACTACACTCGAAAAACCTGGAGGCACTGCGCCTGAGGCTTAAATAATTACCTTCACACAGTGAGGAGACGAGCATTGCGCAGAAGCCGGTGGGCACTACTAGACAACGCGGCCGGCTACAGCTGACTCGAGAGTTGGGTCAGGCACTGCCACTACTAAAAAGCCGAGCCTGCTGCCGATTTGCTGTTCACAGGGCAGACAGCCTTCTCTCCTGACACAGTTGTTTCCAGGGAGCCGATACCCAACCCCGCTCTGCTGCCTTGTACCTGAGTGGGGACCAGGAGCCTGATTGGGCATCACCCATGACGCTGGGGAACGCTGGAACACTGTGGAATGCAGTGGAAGCTTCTGGGGACATCAGAGCCCGAAGGCTTGCTTGGGCCTGATTTCTACTTGGTCACACGACTCCTGTGCTAGAAGCTGCGCTACATATATATTAACTGTGATAGAGGCCTTCTCCTCAGCGCACTTGAAAGGGACATAGACAATTGACTTGAATGCTGTGCATCATACTCCTTTTTTGATTGTAGTGAGGTGGGGACACATGGGGGCCTTTTGACACAAACACTGACTAGGCCTAAGTTTGCATGGCGCAACTCAGGAACATGGCTGCCCCCCTAATCTAGTTGAACTCCCTGACTGCATACATGCAATTGCGCTGCTGCCTCTCCGAGCACGGGCACTGCTTGTGTTCATTTGTCATTTGCCTAAGATATCCCTCTCATAAGGAGATGGATCATTTAGTTGTTGTCCATGATTTTAGTGACTAAACTCATCTATCTACACATTACTTCTTTACCGTTATTCTCTTATTCAAATAATCGACACAACACATTTGTCAATTAATCAAGTATTCTTTATCTAAGAAATATTGCAAGAAACGTTAGAAACCATCATCAGTATTTCAGAGCATCATATTTATCTATTCTGGCTAAAGTCGTCCTCTAAGTCAGTCAGTCAAGGAAGGATTTTATTCAGCCAAGTTAGGCCGCAATTCAGTCTCTCAAAGATTCAGGATAACAGCTGCCCAGCAGTGTCACCGTCCTCTCCGTCAGCATAACGTCAGGAAATCAAGTTCGTCAAAGAAGAGCGTGTCAATAGTTCAATTCCCTACCTACTTTTATAATGAAAATAATGTCAAAAAGTATCAAGATCGGGGTTTAGAAAGTCCTGGTTGGTCGACTTGGGGTCGTGAGATGCAGTTCTCAGGGTGTCAAACGATGAACTCATTGTACTTGCTGGTTCCTGTTTTTAAATCAAGCATTGTCTTTGGTATTGGCTAGGTTCCCGGAGCGTCCTTGAAGGGTACATGTTTTCCCAGGGTCAGGTCCAGGCCACTGCTGCTGGCGGCGACGCCTACGCACATCACCCAGAACCTCGTGTTGTCAGGGCAGTCACGTTTAACGTCTCGTTCAGCCATCTTGTATAGGCCGAAATGGTCAACTTAAGCAAAAGAAAAACAAAAACGTAATTAAAACATAGAAATGGCTAATAAAATGCTATCCCCTTGCTAATACCCATATGTGTGTGTATTTATCTAGCAGAAGCAACACTCAGAGCGGTTTATACTTACTGGATAAAGCACAAATCACAAATACATCACCAAAGCAACATATAACATGCAATATTCTAATTTCCTACTATTAATATGCGTACTCAAGTTAGGTTATAATTAGTATAGCCATGCAAGGTGCAATTCCCACGTATAATTCTTTTGTTAGTGTGATTGGTGAGTTATCACTTCAAACGGATTAATAATATTACAATTAATAGATTATTCGAATTAATATATACATGCAGAATGGGGGGGGGGGGGTATACAAAATGTTGTACTACCCGCTCCAGCACCATTGTTCCCCTAAACTCTAGATATCATGAAGTTGAAGATGTTGTTCTGATTCTTACTCCTTTATATTATGTGGGAAAGAAACAACTCTCCAAAAACAGTTATCTTTTGCTACATAATACTTAAAAGAGACTATATTTTTAATCAACAAACATACAAAATGTTTCATGGAATCATCCCCTGCAGTTGTCATAAAATTCTTCATAAATAATCCACACATTTTGAAGTTGTCATGAAATGGTCCTAGAGTAATCCATACTCATCCTGAAGCTAGCATAACATCAAAGTGTAATCCGAGGTCATGCTAAAGTTGGCCCGCATAGGGGTGTATAAATTTGAGTTATTTGCTTTCGCATAAATATGCACAATTACACGGAATTACACAAAATGCTAATCCATCATTTTGTGCTATAATTTTTCACAAAATGCGTCCTTAAATCAATTTTTAATGCAAGGACTCATTTTACACTAAACAATTAGCTCTAAAAACATAATTGCAGAACAGCCACTCTCATTCTGTTTTTTTAGTATTGTTTCCATGCTCCCCCATTATAATTCTGGAGTGAATGGCGGCGTAGTTACATGATGTGGGGTACTGATGTAATTTTGTGAAACAAGCGTAACATGAGATTCACAAAATTACACAAATTATGCCAGTGTCGTTTTTGCCAGGGCCTAGTCCTGAATTTATCCTTGAGAAATCATCAAAGAGTAATAATCCACAATCATCCTGAAGTTGTCATGAAGTCATTTTATAGAAATCATCACTTATTCTGGTGTTGTTATGAAATTGTCAAGAGTCATCAACGGACAACGTGAATTTGTCATGGAATCATTCTAGAGTAATGTACTGCCATCCCAAAGTTATCCTAGTATCATCATGGAGTAATCCACGTTCATCCCGAAGACCTAAAATCATTATCAATTCAAGTAATGAAAACACTATCATGGAGTGGTTTTTCTGACAACCCAGAGTCACCGCATTTACTTTTACTTTGCCCTATAATATACTTCAGGATGGTTTGGGATGGAATACCCAGATAAATATAGGAATATCCCAGACGGATTCATCCGTTGCCTCTGACTGGAGTGGAGTGCACCAGTAGAGCTACTCCATACAACCTTGTGCAGGGAAGGGATATGACCTACTTTCATGTTTTAGGCTGTGGTATGTCACCAGCCCTAAGGATCCCTGCTGACCTTAACAGCCTCACAGTCACAGCTTTGCATTTAGGTGACCAGTACCCAAACATGGACAAAAGGTGTAAACAAATGGTACAAGATAGTTTCACTAGATGATCCTAAACCATAGATAATTCCACAGATCCCCACAACCAATGAGATCAAACAACAGTCTCACCAGCGTCATTACCAAAATATGGTTAGCAAGTAATTGGTGCAATCTCTTGCCTTAGTTACAATTCAAAAGCATCTATTCAAAGAAGCAGTCTCCCATTGAATTTTGTACCCGCCCTGATTCTGTCTATTGAACCAGAGCTTGTCTTCCCAAGTTTTAAAGACGGGGCAAAGGTACAAAATCTAATCTCATAGGTCCTATACATAAAAGAGGAAAGCAGCCTGAGCTCCCCAAATACATGTACCTTTTGGGCACACATTAAAGCAGCAGCCTATTGGGAAGAGCCAAGAAGATAAACTAATGAAGTGGCCCAGCCATAGTGTCACTATTAGGCAAGGCACTACTTCTTAGAATCGGCATATCTGATATGATACCAGCACAGATAGACAACTCTGTGAGCCAATGCCTAAAAGCCAGCTACACCACGCTAGCCATTGGCTGAAAAGGGCAGTCCACAAGCCCCAGTATGTATGTGAGAATATGGTGTGTTTTGTGTTCTGCGATGACAATAGACCTCTCCATACAGCTAAAGCTGTCCATAGGCGAGACCAAAAAAGGGGCATCAGAGTTTTCTCCTCCTTTAAGTTGCCCTCCTAAATGTCAAAGTCCATGCAGCTTTTATGTCTCTTACCTGCTCTGTCCCTACTTTGTTTATCAACATCGATTTATTTCTAAGCAAAATAGTTTATTTTATAATTGTTGCATTACCTGGTGCTGTTCTTATAATGAAAATGATATTTTTAGTATGCTCCAACACAATGTTACTTCAGCTTTAAAAGGATAAAAAAAATGTGATCCAGATGGGTACCCCAAATTCATAGAATATTGCCCCACAGATCATGAAATTGCTTCATGTAAATCTAGTTTCAGAAGACATTGATGACAACAGTTTTTTAATAGACTGCATAATCATTTCTTGTTAGCTATAGAATTGATGAGCAAATGTTATCATTGCTACTATGTACCTCTCCCTGTTTAAGGCCACATTTTTCAAAACAGTAAGTGCCTGGGCCCAAACTCTTTCTTTAGGGGGTACCATTCCATGTGATTGTCTGTGCTATCCACTTCCACTACTGGCACCTCACACTCAAATGAATTCTCAAGTTCTAGGTAGACCTTGGTGTACAATTTAAATGTATCTATGAAATGTTTTACAGGATCCTTTCGTAATCAGTACACTACATTAGTTCAGTTGTCAAATGAGTGGTTAATGATCATTACCTTGATTCCCTCATCAGCAGTTATAACCACCTCAACCAAGAATCCTGGGCCTCAAAAATGAGCAAAAGAATCAAAGGGGAGTGGAACCACGCCGTTCTAGAAACCAGAGTCTCTAAGAAATCTTTTTTGTAGACCCTCATCCACTAGTTTCTATTAGTGGTGTATATGATATCCACTGATGTACTCGCAGTGGATCATATCATCATCGGGTCTTGACTCCACCAGGAGGAAGAGTGTCTGGGTCTAGAAATGTAATGGAATATGTAGGGGTATATAAAAATGGCCTCCTATCCCATAGGGATACTATTTTCAATAAGACAGGGATGAGGGTACGATTAAAAAAATAATTGGATGTGCTACGGTCAAATTATTAATCCTTTATATCTCACAACGTTGTCTACATGTTTCAGCCATATTGCACCTAGTTAGGTCGTTGAGCTTACTTCAGGACCTCTAGTAATCAGAGCCCAATGTTCACAGATAGGGCAATCCCTTCTGGAATCAAATATACCTAATGATAAGTACATTTACTTACATACTTTGATCAATTGGTATGCAAATTCCCTGGAGAGATAAAGGGAAAATTAATTGCAAAAAAAGAGACATTTGCAATTAGCAACAGTTACAGCTATGAACTATTCCCGATGTGAAATAGACATTATTGTGCACCAAATATAGGTTAAAAAAAATTTGCATTATCATTTGTGTAATCATAACTATATGAATGTGCCATGCACATCAAAACAGTGATAATAGAGGTCAGCACTGATACAGCTGATAAGCAGCTAGATCCTTTGACAGATATCTCAACCGATTGTGAAACATCTTGAGTAAACACATAAATAAACATATACTAATCGCATGGTAAAGAGTCATGAAAATTTAAATGTGAGAGAACTTAGTTACTGCATGGTAAAAGCATGCAGATAAAAGGTAGAATAGATGGAATATATTATTTTGATAATGTAGGTTTTTAGATTGATAAATGAGTCTTAATATGAATTTAATATCCCTTAGAGTGCTAAAATGAAGAACTCGCATGTTGAGAAACTCTTAATCATCCTTATTGAAAGAATAATGTGTGTGAAGAGTTAATGAAATCTAACATGATTTAGATCATTTTAAGTGTGATACTGTAGGGTTTCATTCTGAATTTCTTCATTGCATATGTGAAAATGTGAACCAAAAGTGACAAGAGAAAAAGTGGTGTTGCATAGCCATCTTTGGAGCAACAGTTCTGAAACCTTCAGATTATGTTTTTCATATATGTTCTAATGTAAATCATTTGAAACAATATTAATATTTTATGATTTGAAATAATTTTATACGTTGATACTTATTCTTATACATAAAATGTATATTTTCATTACTTTATATTCGGCACATCTTTTAAAGAATATATAGTAGGCCTGCCTTTTTTCCCTATTTTGCGCTGCTTTACACTCATGAGAAAGTGTCATACATTTACAATGTGAATCTAAACTGTCTCTTACTAGGAGAGTTCTCACTCGCTTACAAGGACTATTTGACAACAAAGGTAATACTTTGGGAACATTTGCTATGGGAAACTGCCCTCTTGAACTTATTCATGAGCCCACTGCTAAAGGATCACTGTTTGGAAGTTTACGTATACCGGATAATCTGAGAATTTACTTGACCAACACCACCTCTTTCTACAATATGTCTCTTTTTTATGTCGTAATACAACCACCACACACAAACTGACCAATGGACTGAGTGGTCCGACATGATGAGGTGACCAAGGAGGTGTCACAACCGGAACTTGACGATTATAATATACATTGATTTGAGAAAGTTGGGAAGATGAGACTTTTGGATTGCATTGCTGATTAACTGACTGACTGGTTCACTCTGATTTTCTCAATCTGAACCAGCCCTGGTCCCAGAGACTGCCTTTGGGACATATTACAGACTCTATGTGCTTTCCTTTCCGACTGACGCATATGCTGTGTGCACCAGCCATGGACTCTTGATCGATTTGATCGATGGTACAATGCCCAAGAGCTTTTATAGCTCATGTCCTTGCTGAACTTTCCATAGCTTCATGTCACCTTATGGCAACACTAAACTAATTGGATTGACCAGCACTGTTTAGGTTGTAAATGTTTATTAATGATGTACTACCCATTGAATATCTGTGATATATTTTAACTTTAACTAAACAGAGTCTATGGTTTATCATGACTTGTCACCTTAAGTTGATTGTTCATTCCAATTTATTGATTAATGACATGGAAAGATCAGTATAGAGAGATCTCTAATCATCAAGTACTAATGTTATTGTTTTGCATTGCTTTAACAGAACCATTGGTTTGCATGCTTTTAGTCCGGCTAAATTTCTTTAGAAGATTCCGATTAGCAGTGATAATTCTTTATTTATATAGTCAAGTCATATACATGAAAATAATTATAAATTTGTGAATAGATTACACAATTCCTGATCCTCATTGAATATCCAGATGCTGGATCTCCTATATCCAACCCCTCTGTGGCACAATACAAAATCCAGCGGAGGATCAAGTGAGTGTAAGAACAATTTAAACAAATGATGAAATTAGAGAACAAAGGCCCAAAATCTGCTGCAACAGCATCATATGGTGGATGTTAAAACTCCATGAAGGAATTGTCAGTTAGAATATCTCCTACCGGATTGTATACTTTGAAGTGGGCCTAAAGTTTCAGCTTTTACAGATTTTGTTCATTTTCTCTGATTGTGATGGAAAACTGAAAATTCACGGGATTGAAAGCTCACTAATATTACGATTACAGGAGTGGAGTAAAACTCCAAAGTGAATGTGGCTCTCCAGCTTTGCATGGGAGTTGCTTTGGAGGGGAGGGCAAGAGTGGGGCCATAACATGAAGTGTGTAATGCTTAGCTGATCTTGGCAGGGGGTCGTGCTTATTCTTGTACTAATTGGGGGAAGGGCTCATGCAGGTCTGCATCACTACTTGTTTAATAAAATCTAGTTCCCTGTGAGATTGTGAGATTGTGTTGTGATGAGTACTTTTTCTAAGCCTGAGGGCCTTGTCAAGTCATGTATCTTCTGATGTATATTGTTTGTTATCCGTAGGTGCATTTCAATGTGTCTCTCTGACCAACAAAGCGGTTCAAAATCAATTTATATTATAAGCATGCGGGCTGCTGCTGAATTAGACATGACTCGTGGAGCGTATAGATCCTGCTGGACATCCACATTTGAGGTGCGAGGTGAGGTAGTGGTTAGGCCGTTAGTAGTGCTTTTAGGTCAAGATGTAACACAACTGCAAGTGATACATAGCTATGGTGCGGTTAGCGTATCAGCTGTAGAACCACATTGAAAGTGTAAGGCCGTTAGTAATACTTATGAGCCAAATAGTCAAATTACTATGAATGGTGGATCACTTTGGTGTGGTTAGCATAATCGCACTGCTTGTTTAAAATAAACACAGCATTTATATTTTCAAAACAGAGCACATGTGGAGTGAACCACTGTGTCGCAAAGTAGATTAAAGCGCCCTTTGTCCCTGCGGAAGAGATCATTGTCATGCGTATAGTGTATGGTTATGCAGGCACACCTTAATTAGGTTTTGGAACTGCCCCATAGGAAGTGGGGAGAGGCGGGTAAACAATATGTGGGGCACCTAGTTAAAAAAGAATATAACAAATGGTATATGCCACATTGGGGGCGTGGCTAAGCAAGCCACGATGGCGGACATGAATAGCTGAGGCTCCACGACCGGCTGCCTCTCTGCTGAGCTACGGAGCGTCGCAGCGGGTGCTCGGCAGCTCAAAGTGCACCGGACAACGCCTGTAGGGTGGCGAGATGCGGCGGGAAGCCTGCTGATGTCCTGAGCCTCAGGAATGAAGATTTATCTGGAGGGACTAGACGCCACCGCAGCCCGTGATCCAAGATGGCGCCGAGACTCCCGTGAGTGAGACGGGGAAGGCGCGGGGAGAGACGCTGGGGACAGCGGTATATCGCACTGTCCCTACATCGCCACCTGACCAGGAGAGGCCGAGAGCGGACCCGTGGCCACCGAGGCGGGACGCCGCGAGGATGGGGGACATCGCCGCCCCGGGCGGACCTGCCATCTTACACGTAGAGTGCCTGCTTCGCAACGAGGGGAGGAGCTGGATGCCACCGACCAAGGCCCCAGGTACACCTACTCCTGGGAGGGCTGTGAAGAGGTGCTGGGAACCGGCGAGAACGACGCAACCTGGGGGTATTTTGACCTTCCCTCGCGTGGCCTGCCTGACCCTAAAATGGCCGCTGAGCAGACACCGGACCCATTTCTCCACCACCAGTGAGGCCTCTACGCCTAAGACAGTCACAGAGACGACCTCCTCGGCGGCGTCCAGGGGGGTTGGCGCACTCCAGCCTGTCCCGCCCGCTGTCTCTCCGCAGTGAACTGCCAGAGGGCCCTCTGGTGCCTCCGGGAGGCCGTAGTGGTCAAAGAGTGCTGGAGTGATGGGTCGCACGGGTGCGAGGTGACAATGTGCCCCACACTCTGAAGGGGACGCCCCGGACACCAGGCACAGAGGTCGCACAGAAGACTCTGGGGAGGCGTGACGCACACCCGCACTTCCCCACCACACACAAACCGGCCTAGTCGACTACACCCCGAGGGGCTATGGGGTCTCGCCTCTGTCGGGGGCTTCCGGAGGGGACCGGATCTAGACAGCCACAGAGAAGATCGCCTTCGCACCCGGTGGAGTGCAACCCCGGAATTCGCGGGCGCTGCAAGAGAGTTCCCACCCGCGGCGTCAGAGACAGACGGGAACTCTGAGTGGGGGCTCTGCAACCAGAGGCGCCGTGCAGGTGGCTCTTGGGGCCTGACATCGGTGGCTCTGTGCCCTGCCTGCGGAGGGAGACCCAGAATACCGGCCCGGACTGCTGCCCTCCAGCACCGCTCTCTCGTCGCCCTCTACCACCGCACCCCTCGCAGACACCTGGCGCCGCCGTGGGCTCCTGAGACCTGATCGGCGGTGCCAGCCCGTTCGCCGCACGTGACGTTAAGATGGGGAAATCAAGACCTGCACAACACCATGCGGTCCCGGAGACAGCCCCGGAGAACATGCCGAAGGCCTCGACCTTGACCCCCGGCACAGCATCCCGCACGGACCTATCAATATCGGATAAGTTGGATAAGGTCCTAGCCGCCATCGAGCTGTCCCGTCTATCTATGGAGGAGCGCCTCGGTACCCTGGCGACAGATGTCAATCTTCTCCGGGATGATCACCGAAAATTAGCTGACCGGGTGCGCACGGAAGAGCGGATGCTGGAGAAAATACAACCAATGCTGAAAGACCACCAGGCGACGCTCCAGGGGGTCCTCAACCGCCTAAACGCAGTGGAAGAACGCGCAAACGATTTGGAAGGTCGCTCAAGACGCTGCAACATCCGAGTGCTGGGACTACCGGAGGGCATCGAGAAAGGAAATCCGATAGACTATATGGACACTTGGCTGAAATCCTTCACTCCGTCCACAGATCGCTCAGCCTTTTTCTCTATAGAGCGGGCTCACAGAGTGCCGGCCCAGAGGCCCCCGCCTGGCACGACGCCCCAGCCACTCCTAGCTAAGTTCTTGCACTTTCGGGATCGGGACGCGGTGCTCCGGGCAGCGCGAATGGCAGCACCACTACGGGTGGAAAACAACCAAATAATGATCTTCCCGGACTATGCCAGAGCAGTACAACAGCAGAGATCCTTATTCCTGGATGTAAAGCGGAGACTACGAGACAATCAGATTCAATACGCTCTGCTATTCCCAGCCCGCCTAAAGATCCTCCACAACGGGGTGTCCCTCTTCTTCACATCCGTGGAAGCCGCACAAGACTGGGCGGATCAGCACTGCCCGCGAGCATCCAACCCACACCCCCAAAGGGGCTCGCCTCTCAAATCTGTCCGCAATCGGAAATGCCCCAAGAAGGTCCGTAACACCGAACCCAGATCAACAGGTGGTTCTCATGACTCGCCCGACCTAGAACAAATAATGCGAGAAAGGCGTGAGGCTCCGCAGGCAGCTATTGATCTACGCTCTCCGCGGCCCTCGGAGTCTATAGACCGACCCCCACATCTGTTTTCATCAGATGGAGACAACGACAGCGATGGCACCATCTCGGGAGCTGACCTGGTAGCACTCCCCCACGCCACATGGCAAACCGCGGATGGGCTGCTGACGGACTGATCTCTCCTACCTCACCCTGAAGTGACTTGGACATACAGACTGCCACACAATATCCTTATATGTGAAGTTCACCTCACGCACATTGTCCCATACGCAGACGCCAACATCCTGCACAAGACGCGCATTGCCTCTTCTACATGCCCACTAAACGTGTAGCCTCGCACTTGCACGCCGTCACCCCCTATCACATAGAGCAGTTCTCCCCCCTTGTGTTACGGGAGGAAGTTTGGACACACCGTTTCCTAAACGATGAGTCCTCTGTATTGAAACAGTTTCCCGCACCCCCATGCATTGTTAATACCCCGGTTCAAACATGTCCCACCCTGCCATGGGGCCATATGCCACCGACTGTCCGCTTGGACAGTCCCCCTACCTACCTACTCCTCTCGGGCGCGGCGCCTCCCTAGGAGATCACTCGAAACCCTGCCCGGTGGACACCTGACCCGACCCTTCCACAGACCATACTACTACAGCTGACGAATAGCACAAACATCAACATACTCACGCTCAATACACGCGGCCTGCACACCCCACGTAAGCGCTATGCGATATACGCTTATGCGAAGCGACAGAAAGCGTTCATCCTTTGCCTACAGGATACCCACCTTAACTCAGCCGAAGTGGGCAAGCTGCGAGCAAAGTGGCGCGGACTTATCTGCGCCACAACATACTCCTCGTTTGCCCGAGGGGCACTGATATGGATCCGCCCGGGAACCCCTTTCCGGGAACTTCGACGGGTGGTGGACGAAGACGGCAGATTCGCTCTACTGGAGGGACTATTAGACGGGAGGGCGGTCCTCTTGGGAAGTATATATGCCCCGAATGTCGATCAAGATAAATTCTGGGACCGACTCACAAACGCTCTAGCCCAATTCACGCATGTGCCCTGGATACTAGGCGGGGATTATAACTGTATCCTAGATCCACTATTGGATCGGTCGCATCCCCCGCTCCCGCACTCCTCCGCCTACAGACAAATCGAGCGCTTTAAAGCATGGGTCACACATTGGTCGCTCACAGACGCATGGAGATTACATCATCCTCAGGCCCGTATTTACTCTTTTCACTCCATCCCACAGAACCTGCGAGTTCGACTTGACCGATTCCTTTGCACTGCAACGCTCCTCCCGCAAATATGCCACTCGGATTACTTGGGTAGAGTCGTTTCGGATCACGATGCGCACCTGCTTAGCCTCCAATGGAGACCCCCGCGCCCCCCGGTCCCCACATGGCGATTAGCACGGGAATGCCTCACAGACCAGGTTTTCACGCACGAACACCAAAGCAGCATTTCAGCGTACTTTACGCATAACACAGGGACTGCATCATCGACCCTGGTCGAATGGGACAGCTTCAAGGTGGTAGCTCGCGGGGAATGTATCCGGCAGAGGGTTGGGATAAGACATACCTTGGAGCAAGCCCTAGAGAGGGCGGAACAACGACTGGCCACGGCCACGAAAGCCGCAGATCAGTCGGTGGTGACAGCGGCCCAAGTCGCCCAAGCCAAATCGGCATATCAGGAGGCATGCGTGGATCTTCGACGCCACAACTTTCGGTCTTATGCAACCCGAATGCACAAGGACCGTGATAAAACGGGCACACTCTTGGCATGGCTCGCCAAACAAGATGCTGAAGTCCGGCCCATCACTGCGATCATAAACTCCCAGGGCATCTTGGTGCAATCCCAGGATGAGATCCTCCAGGCCTTTTATCACCTTTACTCGGCGGTCTACACTGCCCCTTCATCTCTTGATCCAGGGGCCGTCGACCACTTCCTCGACCCTCTATCCCTCCCCCAGATCTCGGCTGCAGACCGGAAGGGGCTGGATGCAATGATACAAGCCACTGAGATTACAAGCGCGATACGAGCCCTGGCCCGTGGTAAGGCCCCAGGCCTGGACAGGTTCCCACTCGAATACTATACCACCTTTACCCCTCTGCTGACTCCCCGCTTATCAGCAGTACTGGACTCGGCACTCAAACTCGGTGAACTGCCCCGTTCCATGAGAGCGTCGGTGATCGTGACATTCCCGAAACCCGACCGGGATCCCCAAATCCTAGCCTCCTATCGCCCCATCACACTACTTACGGCGGACTGCAAAATCCTGGGGAAAATCTTAGCAGACAGATACTCGCAAATCATAAGTCCACTGGTCCACCCTGACCAATGTGGTTTTGTCCCGGGAAGGAACACCTCTCACAATATCCGGCGCCTTTTTTATATCCAGGACCAACTGGGCGATCGCTACCCTCGGGCGGCATGCCTAATTCTGGACCTTGAGAAGGTGTTTGACACCCTAACATGACAGTTCCTCTTCGCCGTCCTCAGACGGGCGGGCCTGGGTCCCACGCTCTTAGCCTACACTCGCCTGCTCTACACCGACCTCACATCTCGGGTCCACCTCGGTCGCTACATCTCCCCGGAATTCGCAATACACAGGGGCACGCGACAAGGGTGCCCCCTCTCGCCCTTATTGTTCGCGCTCGCAGTGGAGCCCTTGGCTATCCGGCTCCGCCGGGACGGGCAAGCCTGGGGTATTCCACTAGCGGACGTTACGCACTGTGTATCCATGTACGCAGACGACCTCCTCATATACCTGCGAGATGTGACAGCGGATCTCACCATACTCGAGACTGCTTTGACGGAGTTCACGGAGGCCTCGGGCCTGCAAGTGAACTGGGACAAGTCAATGGTATACCCCCTCCACCCGGACATCCCCTTTCAGGATGTCTGGATCGGGGACCGAAAACTAGAGTGGGCAGCAGAAGGCCCCCGATACCTCGGGATTCGTCTATATCACTCCCCAGTCGACCTATATGAGGGTAACCACTGCAGGGCGCTCGCAGGGATACGGTCCTCTATTGGTTTCTGGCGGAGCCTCCCGCTGGCCCCGATAGGTCAGGTAGCTTTGGCAAAGATGATTCTGGTCCCGCGGCTTTTATACTATTTCACTAACCTCCCAGTAATCCCACCTCGCTCCTTCTTCAGGGACTTGGATACACTCCTCAGTTCTTTAATATGGGGTAAGGGGCGGCATAGGATCGCGCTGGCAAAGCTGAAGCTGCCCACGACACAAGGGAGGCTCGGCGTGCCATCATTTGAAGCCTACTTTCTAGCATCGCAGCTCCAGTGGCTTTCATATAGGACGGCAGACAGATATACCCTCGAAACACATACCATCACGGGTCGCATACCCCTGCCAGAGTTACGTCGCCTACTTTTACCAGGATCCCGCCCTGCACGTACCTACCCCCTACAAGTAGACATAGCCCGGAAGTGCATTCAGCGTATACATCGTATGGCGACAGATTGCCCCCCATACACACCATTACTGCCACTAGTCGGCTGGCCCAGACATAGGGGGTTCTTTACCTTTGCCATGCTTCGGGAATGGACGTCTAGAGACATTACCGAGGCGGAGACACTGTTTGAAGGGGGACAGCTCCGGCCATACCGACAGCTTATGGGCGAATATGACCTACCACAAGGACAGTTCCTGCTTCACCGACAACTCCTCGGCTGCTACCGACCATACTCTGATCTCACATTAGGGGAACCTCCCACTCACCCCGTTCTCCACACAATCTGGCGAATGGGATCGGGTCGCCATCTCACCACATGGCTATACAAATCGATCAGAGAACTGACACCCCCGCTACTGGGATCTCTACGGACCTTTTGGGAGGAGGAAGCGGGCGACCGTTTCATGATAGCGAGTGGGACAGAGCGATAGAGTTCCCCAAAAAAGTTTCCAGGAACGCTCGGTTCAAGAACATACAATTTCACATCCTACATAGGGCCTACCTAACGCCAGCGCGCCTTCAACGCTTCTATCCCGACACGACCTTCCTCTGCCCTCGTTGTCAGGCAGAGGATGCAGCCTTTTCCCACATGTTCTGGACCTGCCCGGGCATCCAGACCTATTGGTCATTTATCCACTCGACGCTCAGAGATCTCACCGGGCTGTCCCATCTGACTACTTGGGAGGGCTGTGCACTCGGCATTCTGGGACGGAGGAAACGACACAAAATACCAATGCGCTTTGTTTTCCTAGCCCGCCTACTGGCCAAACGCTGTATAGCCATGCACTGGCGGGCCCCATCAGGTCCTCCGATCGCGGCATGGGTGGGGGCGGTTCTCAAATGGGCGGCGGCCGAGGAAGATGCAATCAGGGAGGAAGAAGTCAAAGGTATTCATAAGGTACCAATATCCCTAGAATGGGCGCTCCTGCTGCACCAATTTAGACAGTCCCAGATTCCGGAGACCCCGGTCATCGACTTAAATACCCCCGGCACCACACAACCTCACACTGCACAGGCTCCCAGGATAGGAGGTTCCCCTCCACAACCCTCCGCGCTACCCTTAGATCCATCGGGTCCATCCTCTCCCGGCAGGAACGCTCACCAGCACTCCATATCAGCCCGCATACCCACTCCCTCCTCGGTGAATAGTAGCTGCATGATGGAGTAGGCAATATCGGACTCCTAGTATACGCCCAACCCAAACACTAAGAACCCCATGGCACTCCCCAGTTCAGTTCTCCCCCTAGTTTTTCTTTAACTGGCACAGACCTGCTACACCACAGACCACATTCACACCGACCAGGATGTAAACGTAATCTCGATATCAACGATGGTCTACCTTGCTACTTATATGTTACAGTCATTTATGCGAAACATGATAAATGTACGTTTATATTACTAAATGCCAATAAAAAGAATTAAAAAATAAAAATAAAAAATGGTATATGCCACATTCTTGCAATGTTGAAAACGAGGCAGAGATCAAATGGTTAGAAAAAAGTCGCTTATGTATTCGTTAATGACTGTGCATTTACTTTTTATAGGTAACACCTATGGCATAGTCCCTGTCGTGAATATTAATCATATCAGGACTGGTAGAGGTTTTTGAGGGCATGGGCCAGCATGATTACCCAATTGTCGGCGTTTGTTAGTAGCTTGTTATTGGGGCCAGGCATGTCTGTTGACAGAGCAGGCGAGTCTGTTCTCTAGAGAGTAGAGAAAGCCTATGCTGTTAAAGAGAGAATCTTAATGCAAACTGACAGAGCCCCCCTGGGCTCCCCAGGTATCCCATATCTGGCAGATATTCATTGGGCTTGGGCTGAATGGGGCCCCACTTAAAGGGCTGGGGCCCCTGGACGGTTGCCCCTCTGCCTATGCCGCAGGGGCTTGCCTTATGCACCTGACTCAAAACATTTCACATGATGCAGCCCTATGACTTCAAATGATACAGCCCAACCACTCCCAGACCATCAGACTTGCGATAAAATGTGACTACGGCCTTGGGAATCATAGATGCAAAGAGGACATGTCCTTAAGCAAGGATAAACATGCATGTGGGAGCAAAGCTGATAGATCCACTAAAGACCTACGCGCACTCTCCCTTGGGCCGAAACTCTCCTATATGGGAACCGCTGCAGCGTTGCAATCTGTTCTCCAGTGACCATTGCTGAAAGACTTAGATAAACCCAAAGTGTTGGACTTGACAAAAGTTCAATCTGCAGCTCCCAGGCAAAATGAAAAAGCAATGCTTTTCTTACTGTTATACAAGCAGTTAAAACCCAGGAAGAGCAACCCACTATGCAAACTCTGCATTGTTGGCTGATGAATGCGAGCAGCCGGCAATTGTCTTCACTTGTGTGTGTGATGTGTGTCAGTGATGCTTTTTTTGATAAAGTCCAGTGCTCTGCAACCATTTGCTTTATTGATTAGAGGACTTCACAAAATGTTGTCACCAATAAAATGTAATAAAATCAGCACTGTATGAAGGAGTGGATTGTACTAATGCTCAGTAAATAAAAACAGAATTGTGTAAAGGAGTGGATTGTACTAATGCTCAGTAAATATAAACAGAACTGTATAAAGGAGCGGATTGCCCTCCTGCTCAGCAAAATGAAAACAGAACTGTATAAAGGAGTGGTTTGCACTAATGCGCAGTCAATAAAATCAGAATTGTGTAAAGGAGTGGATTGTACTAATGCTCAGTAAATATAAACAGAACTGTATATAGGAGCGGATTGCCCTCCTGCTCAGTAAAATTAAAACAGAACTGTATAAAGGAGTGGTTTGCACTAATGCGCAGTCAATAAAAACAGAATTGTGTAAAGGAGTGGATTGTACTAATGCTCAGTAAATATAAACAGAACTGTAGAAAGGAGCGGATTGTCCTCCTGCTCAGTAAAATTAAAACAGAACTGTATAAAGGAGTGGTTTGCACTAATGCGCAGTCAATAAAAACAGAATTGTGTAAAGGAGTGGATTGTACTAATGCTCAGTAAATATAAACAGAACTGTAGAAAGGAGCGGATTGTCCTCCTGCTCAGTAAAATTAAAACAGAACTGTATGAAGGAATGAATTGCGCTAATGCTCAGTCAATAAAAACAGAACTGTGTAAAGGAGTGAATTGTAATAATGCTCAGTAAATAAAAACATAATTGTGCAAAGGAGTAGATTGCGCTCCAACTCAGTAAATAAAAACTGAACTGTGTAAAGGAGTGGATTCTGCTACTGCTCAGTAAATAGAAACATAACTGTGTAAAGTAGTGGATTGTGCTCCTTCTCAGTAAATAAAAACAGAACCACATAAAGGGGTGGCTTGTGCTACTGCTCAGTGACTTAGAAAAGCTGTTGGAGGAGAAAAGAGTGGAAGACTTTTATTTTGATACAATTTCCTTTTTTAGTTGTTTTCCAAATCGCAATGATATAACATTCAGTATCTAAGCAAAAAGGTTGGCATTTCAGTTTCGATATGTAATTCAGCGACATGAAATTTCCCACAAATCCTAGAACCCATCCTACTCTCTCCCACCCAAAGAGTCTTCAAATAACGGCTATAAACACTAGAACTGTCCAAAGTGCTAATAATGAGGTCTCACCCTTCCACTGACAGGCGGGCATGTGAGAGGGGATTATTACTAAAATGGCCTCTTCCTTAATTTGCTAAAAAATCAAATGTTTTTTATCTGGGTGGACAGGAAATTATGGGACGGCCAGATGAAACGCAGTTGAACAGTGGGCTCCACAACATCTTAAACTTTAAAAAAGGATAGCTTAAAACATGTAGTAGAAATTCTATAGCTATAATGTTCCAGGGGCCCAGTTACTCCTGTTTAGGACAGGGGGTATCTTTCCAGTTTTCACTTCCATTGTGTAGCTAAGGTTTATTTTGCAGCCTCCACTGCAATCCACAGTAACACTCTACCTGCCTGTAGGAACTGGGGTCACCAGTCCCTCAGGGTGTAGCTTGGCGCGAGCAGGTAGGCATCCAAGGCTTAAGTGTAAAGTGACCATACAGCACACACATCCACTGAGACAGGAAACGCACGCAATGACTGACACTTTCATTAGAGGACTAAATACGACATGAGCATTAGGGCGAAACATAGCAGTCAATCAGAGCGCGAACCATGGCATTGACATTGGAGCGCTACACAAAGCAATTAATCAAAGCGCTAGGCATGGCAATTAATCAAAGCGCTAAACATGGCAAGTAATCAAAGCGCTAGACATGGCAAGTAATCAAAGCGCTAAACATGGCAAGAAATCAAAGCGCTAGACATGGCAAGTAATCAAAGCGCTAGACATGGCAAGAAAGCAAAGCGCTAAACATAGCAAGGAATCAAAGCGCTAGACATGGCAATTGATCATAGCGCTAGACATAGCAAATTCTCAAAGCGCTAAACATGGCAATGGAACAGGGCATTACACTGGGCATTTTCCTTCAGAGCAATCCCCATGGCTCCTGAGGCGGCTATTCATCCGTTAGGTCGGACTAAGACCTTATGGCTATGAGGGGTGAACAGTTCCTCCAACCGGAGCAGTCTGGGCGATGTCCCTATGCCCCCAAAGTACCTGGTGCGCCAAACAATCACTAAGCCCTTCAGAGGGCGAGCGTCGCTGCGGCCATCGGCCGGTGTCAGGCCCCGTTCCGGGCAGCAGGGGGCCAACCGGGCCCAACAATAGATTACCCCGGGGGAGGGGCGAGCTCCGGGCCTCTCTCGGGCCTCCCGCCCTCCTCCCCGGGGGGGGTTACCTGTGTCCTCGGCCTCCGGCGAGACTGGAGCGGAGGTTGGACCGGGAGGGGGCTCACTCTCCTGTGAGCCCCTCCCTCCGGATGGGGACCTCTTCGACGGGTTCCGGAGAATGCAGGAGCCGCGCGGGGCTCCCGGCGGGTTCAGGAGTAGGCCGGGGAGCCCTGCGGTGATGGGGAGATGGTTCCGGGCCCTCCTCTGCCTCCTGGGGCCCGGGAACTTCCTCGCGGGGGTTTCGAGGGAGGCGCGCCCGCAGCCGCCAATTGCAGCGCGGCCTGGGGGGGCGTGGCCTCCTACCACACTCGGGCAGCGGCGGGGGCGGCGTTCGTCAGCCCGCCCCCGTCACGTGATAGAGGACAACGGCTTCAGACCTAACGAGGCCTATGCTGGATTCCGGCGGCCCTCTCCTTGTTGAGGGCCGTCGCGGTACGACAGACGCTGGGCCCACACCGGGGCAGGTCCCCAGAACGCGTTAGCGTTGGCAGGGCCCTGGATTCCTCCGTGGGCCCCGGGGGTGAGTCTTTTGCACAGCGCCCCGGCAGGGGTGGGGGCTTCAGGGCCCTGGGCTCAGTGTGGGGGTAGTTGATTAGCGCCCAGCGCTCCCCTATGCCCAGCGGAGGGCAAGCACCACAGCTCAAGGCAGGAAAGGCTGGAGGGCAGGCCCCATGACTGTGGTAGTTTGGTGAAGGGGGGGATCCCAGGTGGGGTCAGGGAGCGCAGGGGTGTCACAGCGCTGGTACCTGGTTGATCCCCCAGCATTTCTGTGGTGAATTTACAAGGTCTTCTTCGGCACCTGCTGGTTCCTGCGCCCTTTAGATTTAGTTTCTTGAGGGGGGGGGTAGTTTGAGTTGGTGACTGAAGAGAGTTTAGTCAGTCTCTGCAGGTCGTCCCTGGGTTCCCCTCCCACCGGGCCAGATCAGTGGGCTAGTTCAGTGTTCCTCACGCAACTTAGAAGGCAGCACCTAAGCCCTGCCACTCCCAGTGGTATAGGTCCCTGACTAGGCCCTACCACCTAAATCTCCTGCGTAGGTTCCCCCAGGTCAGCGTCGCCCCAACTATGGCTCTCCCTCGCCCTGTGGACAGCAGAGGGGTGCAGATAAGCTCAGGGCCCAGCACACAGGCCCACGTGGCGGTAACCCCTGGCAGCAGGTCCCCTCTCTCTCAGGTCCACACTCTGACTGAGCACATGGCAGCCCAGCTCCGCCTACCAGCCAGTGCCAGAGCTTCCAGAAGCGTTGCGGGGAAACCGGTTCTATCCGGCACAGGGGGAGGGGTAGAGCACCCTGGGTGCCAGGCTTCCCTCCAAAAGCTGGGGTTGCTGGGAAATAACAACTAGACTGGTAACCCAGCTCAGTCAGACGGCACAACCACACAGTCATGGCATCCATTTTAAAAGTGACAGGTGTAAATGGGGAAACTTAGTCTGCTTACACCATCGCACAGCATTCAATATTTCCATTTATATAACATGTGGTTTCGCATAAAAGCGACAAAATTCCAGGAAAAGGGCCAAGTCCAACACTGCCTTTTGTCGATGCTCTAACAGCGCCGAGTGCAAGCATAAAATTACGAAGGCCAAAATTTCCTCACAGTAGAATTTAATATGGAAATGTCCCACCTTATGTGATGAAAGGGACCCAAGAGCCCACACCACCTCTAGCAAAAGGGACTAAAGTTTGGTGAAAATTTATAGGAATTTGCAGGATGGAAGAACCGATCGAACATCCACTGAGTGTCTGTTTCTGCATCCTGGATGATGGTACAGCTCCTTTCAAAGTCAGGGGTGTTCCCGTGCTTCTTCCCATATTTCCTTTCCTATGTCCTTATTAAGAGTTAGGTGGAATAGTTTTACTGCATGGGTTTCAGTAATAAATCCGCCTCATATAATTATAAATTCACCAGGTGCAATGCTTCTGCATCACGCCTCTGACACTTTGTGTCATTCACCAATTCAATGTCTCCCCTGAAGGCCTTGTCCTATGATTTCTGGCCTCTTTTTTACTAACGGTTATGACTTCTGATTTTTCTCTACCGCTTAGCGCCAGGAATGCCCTCCCTCCCCACCGGGAGTGACAGTTGTGCTGTATAAATGCTGGATTCATTCATTCATTAGGTGTGATGTTTTCTCACTCAGTATTACCACGTGTGGAGAATTCACACAAGGTAATACCGTTTACAGAAAAAGTCAATCGGGCATATTATCAACAACTACCGCGATTAGCAAGTTTTTTTCTATCACCGTCTAACACAGGATTTTATCGCCGTGTCAGCGGCATATTAGCAAAGCGCCGCTAACAGGCTATAACTTCCGTCAGAAATGGATGGCGATAAATGTAGCGCGACGGCAATAAAAAATCACACGCCAATGCGAAAAAAGTCGTGATGGGCCAATTAGCGGCAGATTCGGCTCGCTAATTGGCTCCAGGCCTGCACTTTTTCACCTTTCAGCGGAAAAATGCACTATAAAAGGCCCTCCAAGCTGGATAAAAAAAAAAATTTAAATGGCGAATACCAGAGGAGACATGGGGGAAGCTGGAACCAGTTCTGAGGCTACAAAAAACCCCACAGAGACCCAGGAGGACCAGCCAAAGACACAGGGGAAGGCCAAGAGGAAGAGGAACCCCAAGTTCAGAACACAGGAAAACCAGGTCCTGATTGCAGAGGTGACTGAACACGAACAAGAAATGTTTGTCACCACCACAGTGCCATTGTCAAGATAAAAATGAAATCTGGCGTGACATTGTCACCAAGGTGAATGCCGTTGGAGAAAGGAAGAGGACAGTGGAAGAGTGCAAGAAGCGCAGACAGATACAAAGCACAAGACCAAGGATAAACTAGCAGCCAACCTGAAGGCAGCATTGGGGACTGGAGGTGGCCGTCCAGCGCCACAGCAGGACCTGGATGAGTTGGATCAGCGGGTGGCCA
Organism: Triturus cristatus; assembly: GCF_964204655.1. Taxonomy (NCBI): domain Eukaryota; kingdom Metazoa; phylum Chordata; class Amphibia; order Caudata; family Salamandridae; genus Triturus; species Triturus cristatus. The sequence continues at coordinate 969,977,928 of NC_140589.1, forward strand.
CAGTCATCAGTGATGCGACGGTGGTCGGAGTGCCGGGTCAGGATAGTGCTGAATGTGAGCAGACACAACACCAACAGGGTGAGTAACAACCATGGAGTGGGTGGACGGGGGTGGATGGGCCCAATGGCACTCATGCACAATTAAACAAATTGCATTGCAGACCCACAATAACTGTGGATCATGTCCCAGATACCCCTGTGCATGGTGGCATGGACACATACCACCTGACTTAACCAAAACATTGCAAGACACATATTGCCGGGCAGACAGGCTTCGAAATGTGCACCAAAAACTAAGCCCAATATTGTCCAAGTTCAACATCAGACCACAAAATAAGGCCAACATCAAATAGCAAAGTGCCACATTACCTGGAGATGCGGCATTGTGGCAAAATGCACCGCTTGCATCATCACAACACATATCCAATTCCTCTGCACAAGGCCACATCTCTCTGACGCACAAATGGGTATGCACTGTGAATGTGACAGATCTCATGCAACAGTAGGCATGCCACCAGCAATGTCAGCACACCTGCAACATTGTGCATGTGTCTGACTTGTGTGCAAGGTTGTGTATGTGCATCAAAGTCCACCTTGAGGCACATGCACATTCATGCACACAAATCAGACACATGTGCACAATGTTGCAGGTGCGCTGACATTGCTGGTGGCATGCCTACTCATGCACGCGATCTGTCACATACACAGTGCATACTCATTTTGGCGTCACAGATATGCAGCCTTGTGCAGAAGAATGTGATGTACGTGGTGATGAGGCTAGGGGGATATTGTGACATCCTCACGCATTGCCAAGCAATATGCCCCCTTGACTGTTCATGAGATGCAGTCCTGTGTACAGCAAGTGAGAAAGCATCCAGGGATTCTGCATACCGGAAACACATGCAATGTCACATCAAAGTGACCATGTAGGCCGATGGCTAAAAGATGCATATCACTAAATGCACACAAACTGAAGACTTTACTGAAGGGTCAATGGTGTGAAATGAGCAGGGGGGCTAAGTTCAAAGTTGTTGTAAGGGCAAGACAGATTTCGTACTTCTTCAGGTGGGCTATGCCTGCAACACCAATGTACGTGAACAATGCATATCAGGAATGTGTCCTACAGGACTTGCAAGACAATTCATAATAGACAAAGCTACCTAGAGGCACATTATTAATATTTCTATTAGTAAATACTTGCAGAGCGCCTGGCAACCCTTATGCATCCCCGCGCTATCAGCAAAAATCAGGGCAGGAGAGAGAGGTCTTTAACTATGGCATGCTCTAAAGAGCCATGTCTTTAACTGTCTCCGTAAGGAAAGATGGTGCATGGTCGACCGCAGATGAATGGGGCGAGTGTTCCATAGCTTGGCAGCGTTGAGGGAGAACATGTAATTGCCTGACGGTGCTCTCTTTGTTATTGGTATCATTGCCAGAAATTAAATAGTTGACAAAAGACATCCTGTTGGGTGGTAAAAGTATATAAGGGAGTGATTTATCTTCAGACCTGTCCCCCATAGTGTTTAACGGGCTATGCATAAAGCTTTGAACTTTATCCGTTCACTTATCGGCATCCAGTGGAGTTTTTCTATGGCAGGTTGGCTGATTGCCGGCAGGGAGGGTGATAAAGCAGCCTAGCCGCGCAATTCTGAAGCACTTGTAAATTCCTTATGGTGGCCTTTGTAGTACCTATGTAGAGGGAGTTCCCATAGTCCAATCGTGATAGCACCAGTGCCTGAAGTATCACTCTTGTGCCAGAACCGGGAGCAGTGGAAGAAGTTTCCGTATCATTCTAATGATGCCAAAACATGATCCAGCTAACTTAACTGCTGGATCATTAAAGTTAAGAGATTTATCTAGACAGACTCCAAAACCTTTAATCTAGTCTTTTGGGGTAGGGGGTGGGCCCAAACGTTTAGGCCAACTTAACCCCACTGATTCCCTAGACATCCTGGTGTGGATGTCTAAAATCATTACCTCAGTTTTGTTTCCATTAAGCTTGAGACAAGACTGGTCCATCCATGTGGCCACCACCTCCTTGCAGGATTCAACATTTATTGGCGTGTTCTGTGGATGCTTTAACGTTACCACCAGTTGTGTGCCGTCTGCTTATGTAATGACTAGGATTACGTAGGGTAGCATTAACTCAGCTAGGGGTCTAAGATAAACTTTAAAAAGGGTGGGACTCAACGATGAGCCCTGGGGAACTCCACACAAGAGAGGCAGACATTTAGAGGAGGAATTTCCCTCAAACACCTGGAATACTCTGTCCTTCAGGAAGGACTTAATCCATGACAGAGCCTTGCCTGAGACTCCTACCATTCTGAGCCTGTCAAATAAGATGTTATAATTGACTGTGTCAAAAGCAGAGCTCAGATCAAGTAGGATAACTGCCACCGTCCCTCCTTGATCGAGGCTTTTCCTTGATTCTTCGACTGCAGCCAACAAGGCTATCTCCGTCCCATGATTAGGGCGGAAGCCTATCTGGGTAGCATGTACCAGGGAATGTTTCTCTAGATGTTCAGAGGATTTCGTTTAGGTATTTCTCAAGAATTGTAATGGTCCCAGGGAGCAGAGAGACCAGACAAGAATTGCTCCATACCTCTGGATCAAGATTGGGCTTCTTCAAGAGCGCTCTCATCATAGCATGTGTACTACATAGTGCAGCACACGTTGAAACCGCAAGTAGGCTCTCATGGCCAAGGTGCCTAAAGGGGTCCCTCCTCACACATAACTAATCTCCCAAAAAACACATACACATGCACATGTGCAGTACCCTGCAAAGCTGCGGGTCTGTGAGCCACACTGACAAGGCAAGTGACAGTGCATGATGAATAGCATGCCTGCAGGACAAACATATTCACATGGTGCAGGACAACTCACTGAGGTGGCGGAGTGTGGACCACCTCCTTAAAGGAGCAGGTCACACTCTGACACATCCTTGTGTACATCTAACCCCTGATGTGAACAAGACATTTGATTACATAGAATGCACAAGTGTCCCAACTCTGACCAAGACCCATAATCACCCCAGCTTTCAACATCTCAGCATTATAATTTCACAGAAGTCAAAGGCTCACTCCCTGAAAAGGATAAGGGGAAGTAAAAAAAATCCAGCAGGTGGCACCTATCACACAATGCAGTGCACACACATACAAATCTGAGTTCATCAACATTAACTACTATGTGGTACAAACGGCATTACTCACACAACTGAACAGAGGACACAACAGGTACCGCTTGTGTGTAGAAATTGTCTAAACACATTTGTCATAGCTGTAAAATGTGAGATGACAATGTACAAGTACAAACTCACATCTGTGATGTATTTGAAAGAATCATCAACCCGCAACAAATATGCATCTCCTCAAAAACATTCAGAATGTACACTCATGCAGTTTGCTTGTAAAGTCAACCAATGCATGATCCAACATTAAACACACTGTTAAACTGTATCTCCTCTTCACAGTGCAGAGGGAGAGACCCCACCTCCTGTACAGCTGAGTGGCCCACTTTTCACTGATGACTCGGAGTATCACCCCATCGTTAACCAAGACGTACTCCAACAGGTGCTGGACTGCCTCACAAGCACATCTCCACGAGCAGGGCAACACAGCAGCATTGCGCAAGCCCAACCCCCTGCACAAACCACCCAGCAGCAAGCAGCTCCCACCACAGCTGCCTCCCAGGACCTCGAGGACCCACATCTGGCCTTCCAATGCCGTGTGCTAGAGGTCCAGCAGGAGATGGCTGAGCAGGCGGCCAAACTTGATGACATACGTGGGTGTCTGAGTCCTATCCGGGCCCACATGCAGAGGATCAAAGGCACCCACATCCCGCTCGATGCTCTCTAACGGTCCATGGCTGAGATTGCTGCAGTCATGATTCTGAGACAACAACAACTATCTGAGCAGGGTGGCTCCAGTAATGTCAGCAGTGATTTGTGCAGACTCGTTCTGATAATGGATAGCATTGAGCGGATGCAACAACAGCAAATGGTTGCCACGTCTGCACACCAGCGCAATGTTGCTAGAATCTTTCATGCCCTGTACGTGCTCGTCACTGCATTGCTGCCCCAAGGTCTGGTGCCGATGGATGTCACTGCTGCTTCCACATTCTCAGCTCCGCCCCCTGATGTGTCAGTGACTCACAGTGTTGCACCCACCATACCACCACCCACATGTGAGGCACCTGACACATCAGAGGACGAAGATGACGATGATGCCCCTGTGTTAAGGAGGAGGCAGTAGCGTACGTTGACGCTAAAAGGCCTGTTTATCCTTGGTTCTCGGCTTAGTATCATGCCATAGAACTTACTCTTCCACTGTCTTCCACTGCCCCCGGACACTAACCTTGGACCTACACATGGACTGCCATGTCCATTTTTTCGGGACAATGACACTGCAATCAGCCTCTGGACTGAACTCTGCCTCATCCCTTGGATCTTTTCCCACCAAAGGACTCTGTCTGGCCCTCGAACGGGCAGCCATGCAATGTGGGGTTGTATGAGTAGTACTGGTCCAGTCTTCCCCATTGTAATGTAAATAAAAATCTTCAACTCACACAGATGTGTGTTTTCTATGACCAATCAAGTATTGAAGTTGGTAAAAATTGTATGGACAGTGAATCCACAAGAAGGTCCACCAAGGGAAATACAAGCAATGTACATGTTTCACCTGACACGGATAGGCAAGGAGATGACTGTGTATTTGTGAAATTGCTGTGCCCTCATTGCTCCAATACAACAATCTAGCAATATACAAAGTATGCCCCACATCCATTAAGGAAATGGGCAGGTGTGCCAAAAAGTTAAAGTCTGTTGCAGGCCACAAGTAGTGTCACCCTGAACGATTGCAAACTATTAGCCCTTGGCATATCTACTCACACTCTATGGGGTGGACAAAGCCTGTTGTGATGTTGCGCTTTGCATGTCACATCCCAAGATGGTGCACACCAGATTCACATTGATGAGGAGACATAAGTGCACATGTCTAACATACATATATGGAACAACAATGTCTGCCCCATTGAAGTGGAGTTGCCAATAGTGACTCAACCCAAAGTGCAAGGTGTCAGTCAGCTCCTTCCTGTGGACAAACAATGCATAAAACATTCTGACCCCTCTCATGCTGTGACCACTGTGAGCGTATCGGCAAATGTGTCTAGGGATGTGTGGTGCACTGCACTTAGCATATACTCAGATGCAGTGCCAACATTAAAAGGGTGACATCACTATGAGCCAATGAGAAAAGTAACAGCTGGGACGAGTGGCTATGACACTGTCACTACAGGGAGCAATGCAACATTTCATCCCTTGTGTGCAGCAGAACAGTGTGCCTGCAAATAAACGTTAGCTGGGACCAAAGCATTACTCAAATAATTAATAGAGTCACAAAAGCCATATAGTAGAAGTGAAGTTAGTATACCTAACAGTACAAATCCTAAATGCCATTTCTGAATGACGTCTATCGTAAATGTATGACTCACTCCCAGATGACTTATGGAATCACAAACAATGTTGTGACATGTGCCGTTCACAATGGACACACAAATTAGCAACATCATGCATTGCACGGAGTTTGAGCATCCATGCACAGGAACATGTAATTCAAAGGAAGCTGACACACTGGCACTACGCATCAAGTCTGCCAAGGTCTGTGCAATGTAGATGGACTCAGCGCCAGGAGCATCTGATATGCAGGGGTTTGACGCTATATGTTGTAGCCAGTTCATACATCCATCTCCATGATGGATAACTATAGCAACTTCAATATCCTCTCAATGTGATGTCCCCATGTTGTGTCGTAAATGTGCAATAATGTGCTGTTCAACTCCGTGCGTCACACTTAAGATGTAGAACGTCACACACAACTGTCCCTAGACTAGCCCGTAAATCATACTTGGTAACCTGTCAGACCTGCAACTTCACTGTGCTCACATCTAAGCTATCCTGACACAATACATCCTGCTAAGTGACAGGTCATGACCATAGTTACACATTCCAGGAATTGTCCAGTGATGGTATGAGTTGTATACAATGGAACAAGCCACACTCCCCCACATCATACCTGACATAAGTGCAAACAGAAATCCAAATCAGTATAATTTATTAAACAGTAAAAAATTGTTAAGTTGCCTAAACTACCACTAATCACTAGAACTACCAGTAATATCTAAACTAACTGTAAAAATTAGAATTACCTTAAATATCTACCCTAGCGAATCCTAAACATGCAACAACATATTAGACATCAACTCCGCTCCCACCCTTAAGGCACATCACAAGACTGGACAAACATATCTGACCTATACATAAACTTACTACACATGTAACCTACACAAAGATTATTTTTAACTTTTTCACAACAACAATCAACCCCCAACCAAAGGAAAAGGAAACTTTGCCCCAAATACCATATAATGATAAGATTCCAAAAACTAACTTAGAATCTAATACTAACTATACCTACGCTAAAACTACTGTCCCTAATACTTACCAAACTCCCCTAACACTACCTAACATCAAAACTTTAAACGTTGTGGGAAGGGAGAAGAGGGGGATGTTGGCCAACATGGGGATGCATCATGGCAGCCCAAGGTGGGTTCTGATGTTCCAAAGGTGTCTGTTCAAATATGACAGTTCCCGCCTGATCTCCGTCAGTACCTAATTGTTTGCATGAAGCATCCTCCTGTCACTGAGAGTAAAAGGCACAACCTGATCGGCAGGTACAGGTGGTATTGGCACTTGGGAGGGTGTGTTCGAAGGGGGCTTGGACACCTGTCCATGCTGGGAACCACTGCTGACACCAGAGGGTCCAGGGATGGCCTGTCTGTTTGCGCATACTCAGGCAACGCCTTCCAGGTACCCACTTTCCGTTCTTCCTGGTACCTCCTTGCCATGTTTCGGTACCCTTTCGCCACCTTTTTAACTTGTTTGAAGCTAATCTATGCCACCTGGAAGGCATGTTGCTGATCTGGCGTCATATTGTCTGTAAAATATCAACAATGGCAATTTTGAGTCCTTTAGACTATGTCAATGTTCTCCATTAAATCTGTATTACAATATCACTTCAACATGGGAGCCAACACTCAAGCGTAACTATGTGAAGTCAGAGACTGACCTGGACAACAAAATGTAGAAGCATGGATTAATGAGTACATGCTCTGGAGACCAACTTGACAGTGCATGGCATGGGACATGTACTGCCACAACCAAATGAGACTGACACTGTCAAAAGATGGTGCCATGACACAGACTGACTGAGGGTGACATGTACAATTAATCGGAGGAGGGAGGCAATATCCATCCGTGTGTAGCACCACCCTCATCCTCCCCTGTGACACAGTGCTGCAGCTTATGTACAATGCTCATGTGCCGCCCTGTGTGTCCCCCATCAACTGTGTGCAGTTTATCAAGTTAGTGCCAAAACAGGCACTCTTGCACAAGAGTGCAAGGGGGTCTGTGTGCAGGGGGCTTGTTAATCTTTTGTAAGGTTACCCTGCATGCACAGGAACAATCATGTGACAGCCCTACTCACACTTTCAACCATGCTGGATCATGCAGCACACATGGAAACACGTTGGGTGTCTGACCGCTGACTTGTACATGATGCGCTGTTCCTCTTTCTACCATGACTATACAATAGGTGCTGTGTTGCCACTGACATGGTGAAACATTGTTTCATCTAAATAGTCACTCATGCATGTCTTGTATCCACTAATCTCACTCCGTAGTAAATCAGAATACGCTGACCTTCACAACGCAAACTGTTACAATGCATTCCCCATAGTAATGGCACTCTGTGGTCATGGGGGTTGTGGTTGTGTTATGGCTAATGCTTTCTCACAGATAGTGTTGTAGAGCACAGCATTGTAAAATATATGGCACAGCAAACAATGCAAAGCTAAAGCATGTGGGGAAAATGCGTGTGAAGTAATGTCACCAATTTGGACAGAGGAGTTTGTACACCTGATCCAGAGCTGATCATGGAATGACCCCAAGGAGACAGCTTGACAACACCATTGCAGTGGACAAAGATGCAAATGAGATTATTTTTGCCATCTTTGATATGTGTTTGGGGAACGTGCCATTGATATGCTTGGCTCTAAGCTATGCACTGCCACTTCTGTGAAGCTGGTATGCAGCATACCTCCAAAATCACTGTGCCGACCTGTGTGTGATCTCGCACAACCTGAAAAGCACTGCCTCCTTATGCATAATTTTGCACACTTGCACAGTCATACCATGTCATCTGATACTCATCAGCAACACCACTTACATGTCTCCTCTCCTAACATTGCGCTCTGTAATCCACATGCATGTGCTGTGGTGACAGAACACATTGACCTAGGGGCATATTGACACGGATGTGGCGGAGAGAGGCGTTAGCTTTTTTGGCGTAACGCCTCTCTACGCCAATTTAGAAACGCAAGTCTGCACCACATTATCAAGGATATGGTGCAGCCTTGCGTTTCCCTCTGCAATGGAGCTAAGTATCACAAGTCAGCACCAACGCAGGCACCCTTGCACCAGTGTGAGAGGGTATGTGTGTGTGCAGGGAAGTGTTGTTCATGTACAGGAAGGTGCCCCTTCCTGCACATGAACAATCAGAGAATACCAACTTGCAACTTTCATGTGTGCTGCTACATGTAGCACACATGAAAGTACTTAAATGCAAATGTTAATAATATCTTGGGTATGTACAGGAAGGGATACCTTCATGTACATATACAAACCATGTAATTTTGGCTTTTCCATGTGTGCTGCACAAGGCAGCACACATGTAAAAAGCTATAACATAGAAAAATAAAGTATTGATCCTATTATTGAACATTTTTGAACATTTCTGAACATGATTTAACGCACAACGCAACATCCACTGCACGCCCCTTTCACGCTAAACACAGCATGAAAGTGTGCCTTATTGACAAGGCAGTGTCACTCTGCCTCTGTAATGATGAAGGCATAAAAGAAGAGAAAAACGGCGAAACAAAGCAGGAAAGAGTGGAAACAAACAAGAAATTAAAGAACTAAAAAATAAATAAACAAATAAATAAATAAATAAATAGAAATAAATAAATAAAAGAACAGGGGAGAAGGACCAGAGAAGGAAAATGAGCGACAATGAAGAGAAGACAAGCACGCAAGCCATATTCCGAAGGCCTCTAACGTTCAGCCTATCGGAGCCACAAGCGGGCTTCCGGTGGGAAAGATGGATAAGGAAATTTGAGCGCTACATGAGTGCCACGGATGTCCCGGATAACAAGCAACTGCACCTGCTTCTGAATCTTGCAGGGGATGAAATAGAGGATTTATTGTTAACATTCCCCGCCGATGAAACAGCGGATTACAAGGGAGTGATAAAGTGTCTCACTCAGAAATTTGACCCCCAACAAAATGTTGATTTCAAGAGATACACATTCAACGCTGCATGCCAGCAAGGAGAAGAGAGTCTAGATGACTTTGCAACGTGGCTAAGAAAATTGGTCACGTACTGCGAATTTGACAAATTTGACAATGAACAAGCAATAAGACTGCGCATCATCGAAGGTTGCCAATCAGTGGAGTTCAGGGCACGTATTCTGAAGGAACCAACGACGCTGGAAAAGATACTGACGATGGCTCGCACGGAAGCAAGGGCCACAGAGCACGCCAAGCAGATGGAGCTAGGGAAAGAGAAGAGAGCAGCAGTAGCACATCGCGTCACTGGAAACTTCAAAAAGAAGGAATTCCAGGCGCAGACTATACCAAAGAAGGGCGAACAAACATGCTACCGGTGCGGCCTTGAATTCCCACATGTCGGCGCCTGCCCAGCTATGGGTCAGAAGTGCAGAAAGTGCAACAGGGACAACCATTTTTCAAGCACGTGCATGACTAGACAATTCAGAAGCGAAAGAGGCAGAACCATGAGACCAAGGATGACAAGTAACAGGTACGCACAACACATGGAAACAGCAAATCGCAGCTCCTCTGATGATGCAGAAGAAACGGCAGCTCCTGTGTCGGAAGCAAGACTATATCTCATGTCAGATGCCCCAAGAGAAGGAAAAGAGAGAGAACACATTCATCTTGTGGAAAAACATCAAATAAAGAAGACAGCCACAGTAGACATCGGGGTAGGGAGCCACCAAGCTAAGTTTGTACTTGACAGTGGAGCAACATGCAACATCATGTGCATGTCAGAATACCAGAAAATGAGAGTGAAACCACAACTGTCACCGTCAACAGTGGATGTCTTCACTTGGGGTTCCAAAAGGCCAGTCTAAAACATGGGAAAATTCACGGAGATCTTGACATACAAAGACAGATTCTACAAAGAGGAAATACATGTGCTCAAAGGAGACATCCCAGCACCATGCCTGCTCAGCAACGTGACGGCACAGGTGATGGGGCTACTAGCAATGACATACCACATGTCGGAAACGAAAAACATCCTACAAGAATACCTCACCATACTGAAAGGTCTTGGTAAGCTGAAAGGGAAGCAAATAACGTTGCACATCAATGAAGCGATAAAGCCGGTAGCTCAACATCATAGAAGAGTACCAATACATCTCCAACCACAAGTTGAAGATGAAATGACAAGCTTACTGGCACAAGACATCATTGAGCCAGCGGAAGGACCAACGCCGTGGGTGTCTCCGATCGTGGCAGTTCCCAAGAAAAACACCTGAAAGAAACGCATCTGCGTGGATATGAGGATCCCAAATACAGCAATCACAAGGGAACGTCACCCGGGGCCACACCTGAATGACATGATAAGCTGCCTCACTGGAGCGTGCCGGTTCTCCAAGCTGGACTTGTGCAAAGGATACCATCAGCTAGAACTAAATCACCAGTCCAGATACATCACAACATTCTCCACACATCTGGGTCTGTTCAGATATAAACGGTTAAGTTTCGGAATCTCGTCGGCAGCGGAAATAATCCAGGAAACAATACGGCAAGTGATAAGGCCAGTGCGGAACAGCCTCAATTACAGTGATGACATTCTGGTATTTGGAAAAACAGACAAAGAGCATGACGCAGCGTTGCGCCAAGTGTGCACACAACTGGAGCAAGCAGGCCTAACATTAAATGGAGAGGAATGTGAGCTGGGGAGAGGGGAACTAGTGTTCTTCGGGCACATTTTCTCCAAACAAGGGATGAGGCCGGATCCCAGCAAAGTTGAAACACTGAAGAATGCAACTCCCCCGACGGATGTTGCGGAAGTAAGATCATTCCTGGGCCTCGCTAGCTACTGTGCGCGGTACATACAGAATTTCGCCACAGTGAGCACACCACTAAGAGAACTGACTAAACAAGGGCAGAAGTTCATCTGGTCCCAGGAATGTCACAAGGCATTAGAAGAAATAAGACTAGCAGTGATGACAGTGGAACATCCGGCCTACTTCGACCTGCTACTATGCACTGAACTGACTGTCGATGCCAGCCCAGTAGGACTAGGAGCAATTCTAGCGCAGCACTTGCCAGGGAGAGACTCACAGAGGAAAATTGTTGTGTATGCAAGCAAAAGCTTAACAGGCGTTGAAAAAGCATACTCGCAACCAGAGAAGGAGAGTTTAGCTGTGGTATGGGCATGTGAACACTACCACATGTTCATTTACGGAAAATCATTCACAATAATAACTGATCATCAGGCGCTAGTGACGATTTACGGCAGCCTATCAGCCAAAATGCCACCCCGGATTGAACGCTGGGGCATAAGACTGATGGACTATGATTTCACAACTGTGCACAAGCCAGGGAAAGAACACAATCCGGCAGACTACATGTCGAGACACCCATTGCCGCAGGTCCACGAGACGACATCAATGGCAGAAGAATACCTCAACTTCATACTGAAACAAAACACCCCAGCGCCGATAACACTGTTAGAGCTAGCAAAGGAGAGCAAGGGAGATGCCACGCTGCAAACAGCAATGGACATAACGAGAAAGCAGAGATGGAAGCACGTCAACAACAACTGCACCTGGGGAACAGGAGTATGCAAAGAAGAAGTGCTGGCTCTCAAGAAGATCCATGAGGAACTGTCCGAAACAGACACAGGGATAATGATGAGAGGGACGAGAATCGTGACACCAAGCTCACTCCGGAGGCAACTGGTCAATCTGGCTCACGAGTCACACCGAGGCGTGGTAGCCACCAAGAAACTACTACGAGAGAAAGTGTGGTTCCCCGGCCTGGATCGCATGGTAGAAGAAACTATAGCAAAGTGCCACCTCTGTCAAGTGATAGGACCACCGGCTAAGCATGAGCCACTACAAATGTCGAATCTTCCAAGAGCGGTATGGACAATATTAGCAGCTGACTTCTTTGGGCCCCTAGACACAGGCAACTACCTGCTTGTGGTCATCGACGAATACTCATGGTTCCCGATAGTACGACAGGTATCGTCAACATCAGCCACAGCAACACTACCGATATTGGATGACATCTTTGCAGCATGGGGCTCACCAGAAACGCTAAAAACAGACAACGGCCCTCCATTCTCAGGAGAAGAGTTCAGCAGATTCATGGTCTATCTAGGAATAAACCACAGGAAAGTAACGTGGAGAGGTTCATGGGGAACATCAAAAAGGCAGTTCAAAGGGCGAAGCTAGCACAGATATCACTTAGTCAAGCGCTGTGCCAAGTACTACGTGATTACAGAAACACACCCCATAACTCCACAGGAAGGTGCCCAGCAGAGCTAGTACTGGGAAGAACGATACCACTGCTCTGGACGGATCACTACTCAATCACTATGTCCATCTCAAACTCCTCCCAGTCTCAGATCACAGGGAAACGCTCCTATGTGCGGAGAAAATGGGATAATTTAACAGCGGACACTCTATGCCCGGCACTTCGAGCAAACCCCCTACCCCTTACCTCGGATGTAAACTCCGATGCTGCATCACTGAACTCGTGGATTGGCAATGTAGTGGACTCTATCGCTCCGGCCAGAATCGCTACGTCGCGCAGAGAATCTCCCTCTGCTCCGTGGTTCTCCCCTGAGCTGATGGCCGAAAAAAGTAAATGCAAAAAGCTGGAGCGCCTTTGGCGAGCAAATTATTGCGAATCAGCAAAAACCAGCTATAAAAAAGCCCTCCATGCCTTACATTTATCCATAAAAAAAGCCAAAAAAATCTTCTTAGCGACCTCCATCCAGCAGGCGGAACAATCAAGTAAAGAAGTTTTTAAGATTGTTAAATCTTTCTTCAAGCCCAGAGCCATCGAGACGGATATTATCCCATCCGCAAGACTCTGTGAAACCATCTCAGATTTCTTTGACACCAAAATATTAAAAGTGTATGATACTTTTACGAACCCCGAGCCGACATCTATGGATGAGCTGGGAGTTTCTGAGCCACCCGCTGCCTCCTTAAATCAATTTCAGCCCATCACCCTTTCTGAGGCATTGAAAGAAATAAAAAAAATGCAAATCTGGGGCACCTGATGATCCATGCCCACCTAAACTGTGGAAATTAATGTCTGACGCAATCGCAGTTCCCCTCTTACACATATGGAACACGTCCATTACAACAGGCATGTTCCCGGATTGCTGGAAACAGGCCACTCTTCTCTCGCTGAAAAAAAAATCCCAAGGCGCGCCGGATGATCTGAGCAATCTCCGACCCATCTCCCTTTTAGCAGCCCCTGGCAAAATGCTCGAAAAACTGATCCAACGGCAGCTTAACAGCTTTATTGAAGAAAGCGGTGCCCTACATGAAACTCAGTCTGGCTTTAGGGCCGGCTTTAGCACCGAGACGGCCCTCATTGAGGTTGCCGAGTCAATCAGGTGGTCCTTAGATTCAGGGGCATCAGCTATGCTGGTGCTCCTGGATCTATCCGCTGCTTTTGATACGGTAGATCATAGCAGACTGCTGATTCGACTTAAGGACATCGGCCTTGGAGACAAAGCTCTTAACTGGCTACACTCCTACCTCACAGATCGGTTCCAGAAAGTGGCTCTGGGCCCCTTCTCTTCTGAACCTAAAGGCCTCTGGTGTGGTGTCCCACAGGGGTCGGCACTCAGCCCTCTGCTGTTCAATGTCTATCTGGCCCCGCTTTTCACCTTGATTGCTAAATGGGGGGTCAAGGCAATATCATACGTGGATGACACTCAATTGGTCTTCCCCTATACAGACACGTCAGAGGCAGTTTTTAGTAAAATCAGGGGCTGTCTTCGAGACGTGGCCAAATGGATGAACACTAATAAACTCAAAATGAATGCGAGCAAAACAGAGGTGTTATTCTTTGGAAATCTCAAACACCCCCCTCCAGACTTGTGGTGGCCAACGGAAATGGGCCCTGCCCCATCTCCCGGAACCCATGCAAAAAATCTAGGAGTAAGATGGGATGAGAATTTGTCCTTCTTGCCGCATATACAACAGCTTACCACTGGCTGCCTGCACAAACTCAGAAATTTGCGAAAATTTCTGCCCCTGCTACCAGTCGAGTGTCGAAAAACGGTTGTTCACGCAACAATCACATCTCGACTTGACTATTCTAATGGCCTCTTTCTTGGTCTGCCCAAATATGCGGTGCAACGCTTACAGATCGTGCAGAATGCGGCTGCGAGATTGATAAAACGTGTCCCTTTCAGGCAGCATAACTCTCCGCATCTGCACGAGCTGCACTGGTTGCCAGTGGCAAGCAGAATTAAGTTCGAATTGCTTACCTTGGCTTTCAGAGCACTAAAAGGCACGTGTCCCAACTATCTAAAACTTCGACTTCCCCGTTACCACCAAAAACGAGAGCTGCGCTCAAACTCCTTGCTCAAACTAACTACTCCACGTGTGAGGAAAGCTAGACTTGGAGGCAGGTCCTTCTCTGCCGGCACGGCTAAACTTTGGAATACCTTGCCCCCTGCCATCCAATCTGCCACTACAGAAGCTAGCTTTAGGAAGCTCCTAAAAACTTGGCTCTTTATGCAATAATCTTGATCTTCCCCCTGACTACTCGCTCTTGGCTGTAGGACTCGCTAGCGCCGGGACACCTCACCTGAGGTAGCTGTTCGCGCTCTACAAGCATCTGTATTATTAACGAGTCGGACGAGGCTACCGCAAATAGAAGCAGCAGCGCCACCCGATCACAGCAGCATTGCAGACAGGGACAGAGAGGCGAAAGCCAAAATGAAAAGATATGCAGACGCCAAGCGACAGGCAATCTCGTCAAACATAAAGGAAGGAGACACGGTAGTCGTGCGTCAACGACAACAAAGAAAATCTGACAGCATGTTCTCCAAAGACCCGCTAACAGTAACAAGAGTGAAGGGCCCAATGATCACGGCAGAGTCAGAGCATCAGAGGATAACAAGAAACAGCTCTTACTTCAAAGGATTACAGGAGAAGGGAAAAGAAGAAGATGACACGGAGACAGCAGAACAAGGAAAGCAGGAGCACAACAAGGAAGAAACAAGAAATAGAGAGGGACCAGAGGAAGAGCAACAGACAGAGGCCGGCCCACGAAGAACGTGCAGTCGCCCAAAGAGACTAATAGAAGAAATGTAGTGATGGGGAGCATACTGAATTATGCCATGACATACCTGCATCTATCACCTACCTACACATCTGTGTATTGTCACGTCTTGTCATTCTTTGTGACACAAGGAGGAGATGTAGTGACCTGAGACAGGGCACTAGGACCCTGCAGTGGACCACAGGGACCCCCAGGGTAACTGGACACCACATCCGGTCAAGGGTGTGGGGAAGGGACACTTGAGGGGACAAGGGAGTGTGGGCAGACGTGGTGATATGCAGGTCTGCGAGGAAACACAATAAAAAAAGACTACAACCCATACCTGTGTCCTGTGTCCTTGTGTCCTTGTGGGGACACGAAACATGTGTCCCTCAATATGCATGTTCATCCCCCAAATGAAGCACGCAGTCAAGTGCTGTCCACTGGTTATACCGCAACCAAGGATCGTCTGCATGGTTGATTAGACACAATTATGTGGTCACTATAATACCCAGTTCTGGGTATGGTGGAGAAAAAGAGGGTTCAAAAACCTCAATAAAAAAAAAATTCTTATTCACGTTGCGAATGAGTCACAAATATGTTTATCTGAGTAGTTATGACTAGAAGCAAGTCACACCCATAAGCAGTTCACACATCAGTATTCCAAGTCTTAAAGGCCGACTTTGAAGATGGGGAACCAGGTTCGAGTCTCGGCGTCGACTCAAACATGCATCCTTTGATTCTGGGCAAATATCTTAATCTCCTCGAGCCTAAAATTGAATGTGTGTCTGTAATGCACCTGGTGCTAATGTAAAGCGCTCCGATACCTTCGGGTGGAGTTCGCGCAATAAAAAACAGCAACAAAAATAAAATATATATTGTAATAGCTGGAGCGAACTCTTTTTACTAAGAGGCATTTTGTTGAAATAGGGCGCGACCACCAGGGGTGCCGCAAGGCACTCCCTTGCCCATAGGAAGCGCTCCCTCGTAACAACTATTCAAGCAAATAAAATAAAAACTTTGTGACCAGGGTGCTTAGCTACGATTTCTATGTTAATCTGAAGTTAATTAGATGAGTTCTGGTATCTTGTCAGACAGCGTCACAATGACCTAAATGGGCAGTTTTTTTATGCTCCTACTTTAGCAGATAGATTTAGAGATCTGAATTAGCTTTGTTTTTTCCCTTTTTGGTAGAAAGGCAAACAATAGATAAAGCATGTAATGTGGCCAGATCTCTTAATGTGACCAGATTTCTTAACATGGAAAGGGCCTAAGGCTCGATGGTTACAACTACGAAGCTCCAATACAGTGCCAATGATGTACCTGATCTGGCATTAAAGTACATATCTTCTAGTGCTAAAATAATGCACTAATAAAGGAACCAAAACTTCAAATGCATTGAGGTAGTGTACGATGACATTCTTCTACCTTCCTTTCTAAGTCAAGTCACATTGTACCGGAGTTACCTGCAAATATAACTGCTTCGATGGGCGCTGCCTTAAAAAATAGGCATAAGAAAGATAAAAAAACTAATGTGTCTCACTCTCGGCGTAGCCCGCTGACGCTGGGTAAACAAGTGGGAGGGGTGGGGGGAGATGCAGCCGAGAGCAGGGACATGCAGCGTTTACCTTGCGGGAGCGAGCGCACTAATTGGTAACACATGGCACCGCTCGCTCCCACAAGGAAATCGCCAAACGTGCACGCGTTGCCATTGAAGGCAATGGAACGCGTGCACGTTTTTAAGCGAAAAACCGAACCGATTTCAAGAGGTCTCCCTATGCAGCGCATGCACGCTGCGTAGGCGAGACCTAAAAACTAGTACAACTCAATTTAGAAACACTATTGACAGGACACTGCCACACTCACAAATCTCACTAATACAGCACACACCACTAAACACCTCCTTCACTCTCCACAATCACCAGCAATGTGCTCAAAAGAGAAACTGAAAGTGAAAAACACTACTATGGTAGACTGGAAGCATGCAGACATCACTTCCTGTGTGTTTGCAGCCTGTTTTTGTGAATGCGATGAAAATCTGCATGCATATGGCTTCACATTGATATTTTGTATTGTACAGTGTCTAGCGATGTTTTCTTTCCAGCGCGTGTGTAAAACATGATCGCGTTAACATGTTAGCGGTCAGATGTTAACGCAAACACCTATTACATTCACAGATGGACAGTCTTACAGCTAATTTTGTATCAGATCTCAATGACACAATGAAAAGCTTGTTTTGCAAAATGAAGACAGCCTACATTTTATATTTCCAAAAGTATTACAGCCTAAATTGCATGTAACATAACTAATGACCCCCTCAATTGCACATTTCAACACAAATCAGTCACAGAATCATGGGAATTGTAAGGGCACTACTCACCCGTGTTGGTTCTTGAGGCGATGAGGGTGTGCGCAGATCTGTTAGACAAAGAGCCAGGTCTTGAGGGGCTTCATGAAGGTGCTCAGGGAGGGTATGCATGTGAGGTCTGCTGGTTGCTCACTCAATGTCTTGACTGACATGTGAGAGAAGGACCTTCCACCGGCACTAGCTCCGTGGATGCCAGGGTTTTCTGTCTGTGATATTTTTGCACATTGGAGTTTTCATTAGTGTACTTGGAAGTTGATTATGTCATTGAGGTATTTGTGTCCGTTGTTGTGTATGCATTTGTTGGCGTGAAGAACGATTCCGAAGGTGACTCATTTCTCCACTGTGAGCCAGTGGAGTCTTCGTGGGTGATGGCTGATGTTTTCGTGCCAGGGGATGGCGAGGAGGAGTCTGGCAGCCTTGTTCTGTATTGTCAGGAGTTTGCAGAGTAGGGACTTGTTGATACCGGCGTAAAGTGCATTTCCGTAGTACAGTCTGCTGGTGATGAGTGCGTGGGTGACTGTCTTACTTGACTCAGGGGGGATCCACTGGAAGGATTTGCGGAGGATGCAGAGTATGTTCAAGCATGTGATGTTGTTGACCTGTTGGTTCATGTTGAGTGGTGTGTTGAGTATGATGCGTTGGCTTTTGGTCATGGTCTGCAGGGCTTGGCTGGTCTTATGAGTGGGGTCAGACACCAGGTGTTGTCCCATGCTGTAGGGGTGGTTCCAAGGACGTGGACTTCTGTCTTCTCGGCGTTGATCTTCAGGCACCTGTTGCTCATCCAGACTGCGATGTGTTGCATTCCTTACTGGAAATTGAGTTTTGCGGTGGTGGTGTATTTGGTGAGGTCATGGGTGAGCTGGGTGTCATCAGCATAGGATACGATCATGACGGCGTGTTGTTGGACAATAACTGCGGGGGGCCATGTAGATCTTGAAGAGGGCTGTGCTCTGTGATGACCCCTGTGTGACTCCACAGCTGACTGTTGTGTGATTTGAGATGTAGGGTGGCAGTTTGATCTTTTGCCTTCTTACAGTGAGGTATGATCGGATCCAGTCCATATCTGATCCGTGTATACCTGCGTTGTGAAGTCTGCTGACTTGTGTGCGGTGGTAGTCGTTATTGAAGGCTGCTGAAAGCCCGAGGAGGATCAGGTCTGCGGAGTGGCCGCGGTCCAGGAGGGTGTGGATGTCATCTATGGCGGCGAGTAGGGCAGTCTCAGTGTAGTGGTTGCTTCTGAATCCACATTGTGATTTGTCGAAGATGGCGTTCTCTAGGATGAATTGTGTAATTTACCTGTTGACATTTTTCTCTACTACTTTTTCTGCAAAGGGGATGAGCGAGATGGGCCACTTGTTCTTGAGGTTGGTGTGGTCAGCTGTGGGCTTCTTGAGCAGGTGCATGACTTATGCGCGCTTACAGTCATCTGGGAAGGTGCGTGTCTTGAATGGGGTGTTGATGTTGCCTTCTCGTTCATGTGCAATGATAGACATGGCTCTGTGGTTGATGTGAGGGGGGCAGGGGTCTGTGGTGGCCCCCAAGTGGATGCCTTTCAGTTGGACCCACTGTCTTCAGCCGTGACTGGTGTTCATTTTGGAGATGGCGGGCTGGTTGGTGTCTCAGGGGGGCATGTGCTCAGTTTGTTGTGTACCGTGTGTGGTCCGCTAAGTTGTTGTAGAGGTGTATGATCTTGAGGTGGAAGTAGGTTACAGGCTTATTGCTGATGACGCCCTAAATTGCATCTTAGACCCCATTTCACACACAAAGTGCATATTTACCCCCATATCACGCCCATTTTCCATAATTTACCCCATTTCACACCCATTTTTCATTTTTTACCCTCATTTCCACCCATTTTTCATGATTTACCCCCATTTCACACCCATTTTTCATTTTTTACCCCTTTGTCATGATTTTCCCCCATTTCACACCGATTTTTCATGATTTACACCCATTTTTCTTAATTTACCCCATTTCACACCCATTTTTCTTAATTTACCCCATTACACACCCATTTTTCATTTTTTACCCCCATTTCACACAACTTTTTCATAATTTACCCCCATTTCAAGCCCATTTTCCGTATTTTACCACCATTTCACTACCTTAAAATGATAATTTCACACAGAAGCAACACTCAAATTCAATATTTGCCACATACGACCCCCTGCACTTCATGATTTTGCACTGAGTACACCCTATGATTCATGATTTGCACAAAAAATACACACTAGTTAATAGATTTTTGGCCTAGTATTTACAACATGAGAAGTCAAGTTTAGCACAATTGACACACTAAAAAGCATCTCAGTACTGAGGAGACATACAGACCATGAATTGACTTTTGTGATATTAATTTCACTTATTGTGCAATGTAAACTTTTAATGGTGATGTACTTATGCAGGAGAGAAACATGCAGACAGAGTATGTGTCTTCAGTTTGTTTATTGGCACAAACGGTGATTGTGGTAAGTTTCCACAGACACATATTTATTTTTGACAGTTACAATGTGATGTGGTCATGAGAAGAAATTGTTGATTAAGCTGTTCCTTCGGGCAGTTCCTGCTGCAGTGGCTGTGGGGTGTGCTCCACCTGCATCATCTTCCTCATCATCCTGGTCATTGTCCGGTGCAGCAGGCACGTGGATCCAGGGGGCATTGGTGCGCACACATATATTGTGCAATACACAACATGCTAGGATGATTTTGTTGACCATTTCTGGGTTGTAAAGCAGTCTGCCACCTGTGATGTCCAGGCAACGGAAACATGACTTCAGCACGCCAAATGTGCGCTCCACGATGGAACGGGTGCGTCTATGTGCAGCATTATACTGCCTCTGGGCCTGGGGGGTGGGGTTTTGTAGGGGTGTCATCATCCAGGGGCAGAGTGCATATCCTTGATCACCTGTTACATGTGATAGTGAAATGTGTGCTTTAGTCATTATGCATACTGTGTTGGCAGTGTAGATAGTTTTGTGGTGTGTGATTCATTTTTGAATTATGTTAGCCATGTGTCGCTTCTGACTATTTGGCAGCATCAATGATGCTTACATAGGCTCACAGTTGATCCTCCCCCCAGAAATTTAGATTGTGTGTGCTGAACGGTTGCATCACTGGCACTCCTACAGTGCAACAGTGTTGAGCCGATCTGCGCATATCTGCAGGAATTACACAAACACCAGCAGGCACCCTGCCTCTCCTCCCGTCTAGTGGTGGCACTAATCCACCCTCCTCGCAGTAAAAGCCATGTGAACGTTCAAATGATAAGAGGCCACGCCAGACAGAGCTCACATTCAGTTCTGCGTCTGCTGCTGATGCCAGACCTGTTACACCACACAACGCATGCAATTTAATATCCAGAGCTGCCACCAAGCAACAGTCAGCAGCCCCCTCGCCTGCAGGGCCCACTGAGGGCAGTGACACTTTGCACACACCATCAACATCATCACACACCACAACGTCCACTTCCTGGACTACATCTTCAGTCCAGAGCGCAGCCTCCATCTCACATCCCACGACTACTCAAAATCCATTACACTTGGGGAAATGTTTGCTAACATCAGATTGTCCAGACACTTCACCACACTGATACACAGGGCAGGGCACACAATTGCACACTTTTTTGTATTTGTAATATGTATACATTTCATGAACCACACTGAACACACATGTAGTGACCACCAACACATATACTTCCTCGTCGGGCAACCGCAAGACACCCAAAACAACCGACGGAACAAGAAAAATTATGTGTAGCTGAGTCACAGAGGAAATGCTACACACCACCATCAACAGCAGCACCCACAACCCTGCAGTCAACACCAATGGTGCTAGATAGGGATTTCCTGACATATATCTCCTACTGTGCATACACACTTGCCCCACTAAGCGACTCTAACATCCAACGTGCATTAATGCCACCTTGGTCACCCCCAAACTCAGAGTTGGCAGATACATCTGCTGACACATGGAGAGGAACTTGTGCAACATTGAAGAAACCATAATAGATAACCAGCAACAAGGACACCAAGCTTATAAGCTCCCTCACCAATACGCACAAACCAGACTGGGCTACCAGTGAGGATGACTGTAATTTGCAACATGAATGATCAACAGCTGGGGGGTACTCTATGCAGCAGACCCTTTAGTCCTCATCCTCATACCCAATACATCAGCATGTGACATCAACTCCTGGGCCAACGCCTTTGACAGCCCCCCAACTCTAGGTACCTAGGCAACGTATTTGACTCCTCCCACTTCATGGACCAACATGATTGTGGAGTTTAGGCATGTTGTGTGTTCAGTTAGTACTTACCAACAAGCACTGCATTTCCATATGTGCCATTCTGGAATGCAGTGTCTGAAGATGATTGCATCATGCACACTCCCTGGGAACTTGGCTATGACATTGGTGAACAGTCCCCGGTGGTCCACTATTGCCTGCACATTCATGGAATGCGTGTGCTTTCTGTAGCGGAATATGTGTCCACTGTCCTGCAGGGGGCACAAATAAAACATGTGTGCAGTCAATTGCACCCAACACCTGCGGGAAGCCAGCAATGTCATGAAAGCCTTGCTTGATCTCATTCTGCTCCTGCACAGTGTTGGGGAAGTGAAGGTGCTGGGGTATCAGGCTAAGTATGCCATCCAAGACAGTGGGGAGAAAGATTGAAAAGGCTGCCTGTGATACTCTTCCGACTCTGGCTGTTGTTGGTTAAAAGGTCCCAGAGGCCAACATGTGCAGCACAGCTAGCAGCTTTGTATGCAGAGGGATGTTGGATCTCCACTGTGTTGGTGGCATCAGCCTGTGGGCTATCAGGTTCAGGATATGATTGATGGATATCCTTTTGACCCTGTAGTGGCCTATGATGTTATGTCTGCGAGGCTGAGACGTCTGCGCAGTACACGCTATCTTCTTCATCGCTGCCTCAGTGGTGGTCCTGGGGGTGGTGGCATTGGCAGTGGTTCTTGTCGCCTTCGTGGAACTCCAATCTGCATGATCACTACCTCCATGGCCACTGTGGCTCTTCTGATGGAGCTCTGGCCCAGTCTCCCTTATATAGCTCCATTTATCACCAGTTTAAGTCGTGTTTTTATCTGGTGTTAAATTCCTGGTGCTAAAGGGGCTTAGCGCAACTTTTTTCGCGGGTCCGGGTCATCATCGATAATAGGGCGATGTTGTGTTAGGGACTTTTTTTGTGAAGTTTTGGTACGGAACGCCTACTTTGCATGTCATTAGCGTTAAATATCGCTGGCATGCAGGGCGATTAAAAATCTGCCTGCTATCGCTGAAAAACTGTCGCTAACGCCTGTTAGCGACGGCTTGGTAATCGTGTGATAAAAAAAAACGCGTCACGAAGGTGCTGCTAACGCGGCGATAACTCACTTGATAATATGCCCCAATGCTGTTACAAGTTATGCCCGAGGCTGGTTGAGGTGGTATTTACCTCTCCAAAATGTCCACCAGTCTAAGCAGATGGTGAAGTAAAACAAATCAATCCTCTGGATCGCCCTGTGATATGGTTTGAAATGCCATTAACTGATAGGTGAAAGATACTGAAACTAAATCCTCAAGAGTCTTGCAACCTTCCTTTTTTTTAACTATTTATTTGTCTCTGTTTTTTTCTGTCTCGGTTCCTGTCCCTTCCCCACCGCGCACCATCATAAAAACAAGTAGCGGAATATCAACTCCACTATGTTGTTACATTATATTGAAATGTTGTATTGCATTGAATCGCTATATAAATATACCAGTTAAAAAGTAAATAACAACACAAAAATCTAATCCAAAGTAAAAAAACTCACCAAACGTAACTACTACCACAAATAAACTTTGCAAATGCTTAAACCGTAACACAACTTGCAACTCATAATGTTTTTAAAAAGACACCCACAACATTCACCCATGTAAATACAAATACAATGAAAATAACACAGACAGAGCTAGTGCAGCTGAAGCTAATTTTCTAATCTTCCAAATTGCAACCCACACCTCATAAGCTACCAAACCGAGCCAGGGCTGAAGCACAGGCTCTGGAACACCCAAACAACCTATTGGCTTGACATGGAAGCCATCAGCAGCCTGCTGGATTAAACGATTCATGGGCACCCTCAAGAGGGTCATTCAACATGCATCCATGGAGGGAATTGATCTAAACTAAGCTCTATGCCAGTCCTTCCAGGCCTATCAATCAACCCCTCACTCCACGCCAGTTGAGAGTCCAATCACCTTGCTATTTGGGAGATCCATCAGAACAAAACTACTGCAACTGACCCTGGATCGATCAATGAATGATGACAAGGTTCAAGACACTGGCGCAACTTGGAAAAGAAAAATGAAAACATATGCCGATCGGGGTTGCCCAACAGACAGCCTTTAACAAAGGAGACTGGGTACGTGTTAATCAGAAACGAAAACGGAAAACAGACACTCCATTTGCTACGGAACCTCTTTAGGACGTGCATACAATGGACATGTGATAACAGCATATTGTCCTAGACAATCCATCACTGAGAACACATCACATTTCATACACTTGCTGCAACACTTGTTGAGCCCTGAAACCATGCGTGAAACAGCTCTGTCAGCAGGTCCGGCTAATGCATCTGAGCCTATGTCACCATTGTCCAATCAGAGTGAATCAGGATCATTTTGGATCACCCGATCCGGCCGACAAGTGCAAACACATCACCGATTGATTGAAGAAATTAGATTTTTGTGATTCTCACCACTTTTTATTTTACAAAGGGGGAGATGTAGCATCTTGATGTTATACACACTAGGACCCTCGTGCTTCTGGGCCGGACTCTAAACAGGAACTATGTCATATGCGGGGAGGTGGTAGGGTGTGATCATTTTTAAGTTTGAGATAATGGGCAGAGTGGGAGTGTATGCTGAGGAATAAAGAAGCATTTGACTACAGCTCCCATGTGGTGTATTTTATTTGCTTACTCCAGGGCTTGGGAAGACGCTACAGTGGTGAATGTGTTGTGTAAATACTGTTCCTTCTAGCTGTTTGTGTGTGAAAAGCATGCATTTTCTGACACTGTGGCCTTACCTAGAATCTGGTTCATGCCTTCTAGTAAAAGCAAATTGTTCCTCTGCAAATTGGTCATGGCTTTTGCCATTTTACACAACACTCTGTTGTTTGTCTGGTCAGACTCCTTGTCCATGGCTTTTGCTCATGGAGCTGCACACCAATTACAGCATTGGGGTATACGTTGAAGCATCACTTAATATCAGTACTGGCACCACAGTGAAACTTAAACCTTCATTTAATCTAATAATTTAGTAAGGGTGGTGGGCCTAATACCAGACTGGTGCAGAACTGCTGTATCTGATGCCTCTATATTATCTGGCCTTTGTTTTCTGTGCCTGAGTTTGGTTGATATTGGCAAACTATTCTGCAGGTTCAGCCTGTCTCCTTACTATCTCAGGTCTGGAAGGGCATTGAGGTATTTCCAAGTCTCCTCTCCCTCTGCCCCATATCCCATGATCTGAGAAGCCTTCATAGAAAAATAAATGTATATTTTACCTCAGATGCCACCTGGCTGGTTTCCATGCTGGTAGGCTCCTTTGTTGATAGTTGAGTGCTCATGGGGCCAACAATAGTTGTAGTGGCTGAGGCAGAATCTGATGATTTGGTTGTGGATGTGGTGGGAGCAGGTGCTCCAGGGGTGGTGGGAGTAGAAGTGGTTGTGATAGTTGCCAACGTGTTGGTGATGGTGGCAACCGGTATCGATAATGTGCTGGAGATGATGGCAATAATGGACTGCAAAGTGATGGAGGAGGTTTGCCACAGTTGTACACATGTTTTACATGAGGCCACAACATGGTACACTGTGAGATGCAGATTGGGTTTTAGACCCTAACCACTAGATGGCCAGATGGTATTCAGAGACTAGAGGAAAATGCACATGGGTGCAGGAACATTTCTGGTTAGGTAAATTAGAACAGATTTACTGACATCTAGCCAAGGGTAACTTTATTCCTCAGCCTTGGTATATTTGCCTCTTGGTGCTATCTAAGTCTGATGGCACTTTAGGAACAAAGCCTAGATCAGGCTTGAGAACCACACTGCCTTCTAACACAATAAGAAAAGGAAGACAGTACAACAAAGCAACCAGTTTGTGTATTCTTCGTACTTAAGGGATGGTGACCAGGCAGGTTACTTTTATAGTCAAAACATTTTTCAAATGAGAAAAATGGTTTTAAAAGGGTTCTGGTGATAGGAAACCCATACCTTCTCTAACATGAGCAAACATTGTCAGAAAAGGTGTTTTTTGAAATGTAGTGTCTCTCTGATCCTCTGGTAAATCTTCTTTCTCACCTTTCTCTGAGATGGAATCTTCTCTAATGGACACATTTCTTTTCCCCCTGGATCAAAATTATGTGGATCAGAAAGAATGCTCTGTGATTTGCCTTCCAGAATAGAAGTAGATTCCAGTACAGAGCTGCTCGGCTTCTCATCTAAAGTGTTTACTTTTTGCTGCTTTCAAACCTTTAATGAGGATGGAGATGGAGAATAACAGAAGGCGATGTCGAGGACTCCAAATGTTGGCTTATTTTCGAGTGCTTTTTATTCTGCAAATACCCAGAAAAATATAAGGCAGCTTCTCTTTCTGACATCCCTGCTGCCAGTGCTGGACAGCTAGGCAAAAGTGGGGACCCCCTTTGTATGGCTTAAGTAGAGGTCAGGGAGATGAGGGGAAAACAACAACACAATCTGAAAAGACTACCTTGTGACCTAAATTTCTTTCATGAGTCAAACATTAATTTCAACATGGGCTAAGCAACAACAAAATACAAAAAGATAACCATATTTATAAATATTAACATTATTTATTTAATTTCTTTGTTTTATCAAAAGTCTTTTTACTTTCTTTTGCTTTTTTTTAATATAAAACCAATATTTCAGACGTATACAAACAATGTTACATAATTATTACATACAATACAAAACAATCTTTGACTCAATGACCCCTGAGTAAGAAGACAAAAGAAAACATCCAATCATACTACCTCACATACATTACACCTCATATACACTCATACCACATTCACCAATACATATATCTGGAGAGTAGGGAGACAAAAGGTTGCACAGTCTCCGTGACCAATTAAAGTGACTGCATGTAGAAGGATCTGAGCAGAATTGGTCTAAGTGCCGGACAGGCCTTTTATTCTACCCGGCATTTCCCCTGTGGTTTGGAGTCCTTGGAGGCCGCTTTTGAAAGCCTAGGCCCACTCCTGGTGTCTGTGACTTTCCTAAGCTCCCTGAGGTTAACTGTTGAAGGCACGAGAAGACTTTGTAGGAGACAGAAAGGGGCGGGGGGGTTAGGAGTTGGTAGAGAGAAAGCAAAAAGAGGAAGAAGGATGTGAAAGGAAGAGAGAGAGAGAATTGATTGAAAGAGAGATTGAGCCAGGATTTAAAGGGAGTGGGGCTGATTTGAGCATTTTTACCAGGGCTTCATTTGGTTCCCCAATACATCTGTGCTAACTGCTAGCAGAATAAAACTACACCAAAGTGAATGCACAATAACCCGTTTGCAGTCTGCTCTGCTCAAGCGTGACTTGGAAAGTTAATCTTCCGTTTGATTCTACTGGAGTGAACAAGCCCAATTCACACAGAAGATTAATGGAGATCGTGTAAGCTTATTGAAAAGTGAATCTTGAAACCCAAACTGGCAGTCTTCCAAAAACATCCTTATCATATGTTGCCCAAACTTCTCAAAAAGGTAAATTTGTAAGGCAAAAAAAAAATGAGACCAAGGTCTTGTTAAGACAAGCATTGGCAAAGCCAATAGGCCTCCCTTACGCAAGAGCTATTGGTCTTTCCAATGTGTTTTAGCCATGGGTGCTGCTGTTCAGTAGGACTAAAAGTTATTGGCATAGAGGAGAATGGTGTGGAGTGGACTGGAGTGGTGTGGAGTGGTGCAGAGTGTCATGGAGTGGTGTAGAGTATTGTGGAGTGATGTGGAGCAGAAAAGACTGGAGTAGAGTAGAATAGAGCAGAGAGGAGTATCATGGAATGGCATAGAGTGTTGTGGAGTAGCATAGAGTGTTGTGGAGTGGTGTGGAATGGAGTGTAGAATAGAGTGGAATAGGTGGAGAGCTATGGAGTGCTGTAAAGTGTCATGGAGTGGCATAGAGTGGGGTGGTGTAGAATAGCGTAGGGTGTCATGGAGTATGTTGGAATGTCATGGAGGGAATGGAGTGGAGTAGAGTGGATGGGCATAGAGTGGAGGGGTGTAGTGTGGAATGGAGTGTTGCACAGTGGAGTGTTGTAGAGTGAAGTAGACTGTCGTAGAGTGGAGTAGAGTGTCATATAGTGGAGAAGCATAGAGTGGAGTAGAGTGTCGTAGAGTGGAGTGGTATAAGGTGGAGTAAAGTGGCATTAAGTTGCATAGAGTGAAGTGGGTACGTAGAGTAAGTGTTGTGGGGTAGAGTGAAATAAATTGTCATAAAGTGGAGTGCCATAGACTGAGGAGAGTATCATAGAAGGGAGAGGTTATACAGTGTTGTGGAGAAAGTAGAGTGTCATAGATTGGAGTAGAGTGGAGAGGCATAGAGTAGAGGGACATAAAGTAGAGTGTTGTGGAGTGGCATAGAGTGTTATTAAATGGAGTGGCGTACAGTGGAGTGGAGTGGAGTGGCGTAGAGTGGAATAGAGTGGCATGGAATGGCATTGGAGGAGTTGCACAGAGTGGAGTGTCATAGAGTGAAGTAGATTGTCGTAGAGTGGAGTGG
Organism: Triturus cristatus; assembly: GCF_964204655.1. NCBI lineage: Eukaryota > Metazoa > Chordata > Amphibia > Caudata > Salamandridae > Triturus > Triturus cristatus. Next base: position 970,006,487 of record NC_140589.1, read on the forward strand.
CATAGAACGGAGTAGAGTGCTAAAGAGTGGAGTAGCATAGAGTGGAGTTTCATAGAATGGTATGTTGCATAGTGTCCTGGAGTAAAATAGGGTAGAGTGTCACAGAATGGAGTGGCATAGAATGGTGTATCACAGAGTGCCGTGGACTAGGGTGGAGTAGAGTGGCGTAGAGCGGAGTATTGTAGAGTGAGGTTGCATACAGTGGAGTAAAGTGTCATAGGGTGTAGTGGCATGGAGTGTTGTAGAGTGGAGTAGCAATGCATAGCACAGAGTGGGGTGGTGTAGAGTGGTGTAGTGGAGTAGAATAAAGTATTGTGTCATAGAGTATAGTGTAGTAAAGTGGCTTCGACTGGCAGAAAAGGAGTTGAGTAGAGGGTTGTAGAATGGCTACAGTGTTATAGGGTGGCATAGAGTGGAGTAGAGTGTTGTAGAGTGGAGTGCAATAAAGTGTTGTATAGTGGAGGAATGTGAGTGTCATAAAGTGTTGTAGAGTGCAGTGACACAGAGTGTTTTGTCATAGAGTGGTGTGGCATAGAGTGAAGGGGCGTAGAGTGGAGGGGCATTGGTTGGAAGGGCGTGCCATAGAGTAGAGTGGAGTAGCCTGGCATAGGGTGGCGTGTTGAAGAGGCGAGTGGCATGTCATAGAGTAGAGTGGAGTAGTGTTTCGATGAGTAGAGTGGAGTGGCGTGTTGTAGAGTAGAGTGGAGTAGCATGTTGTAGAGTAGAGCGGAGTGTCGTAAAGTGGAGTGGCGTGTTGTAGATTGGCATGGAAGGGCATGGAGGGACTTGGAATGGAGTGTCGGAGAGTAGAGTGGAGTGTTGTAGAGTGGAGTATCATGCCATGGAGTGGCGTGGAGTGTCACAGAATTGAGTGTTGTGTCATAGAGTGGAGGGGTAAAGAGTGGAGTAGAGTGTTGTAGAATGGACTGGTGTAGAGTGGGGTGGCTTAGTGTGGAGTATTCATGGTGTGATAGCGCTCTGTCATTACAGACAACACATTTTCAATTGAAATGACCAGTACATTTGCACATACATAATATGTTACTGATACAAGTATACAGCCCACACAAACAAGAATGTGTTGAAATCTCATCACGTAGTGTATCGATTTGGTTTTATCATATGCAAATATTTGATTCCACCACCCTTCAGATTTACAAAAAATGGGCCTCATTTGTGCTCTTTTAATTCTGATATATTCTGAAATAGCTGCACAGTTCATTTACAGACATTTGCATTTTGTTGTCTGCTCGAAAAAAAGGCTTTCCATTCACAGCAAGATTGTCATATAAATCCTTTCATTTTGAAGCTAGAAAAAGAAAAGAAAATACCAAGCTCCTTAAGAAGGCAGAGGAAGCGTTGGTGGAGGGGGGTCCTTTGCAGCACTTTTCTAAAATGTGTCTTGAGATGGGATTTATGCATAAGTAATGAATGAGCCATGGAGTGTAGCGGTAATAGCCACATGGAAAAATCTGCACTAAATTCACCTAAAACTATTTACAATGATTACATTGTCTATACCACTGTCCAAGTACTTGAATTCACAGTCCCAGATTGTATCAGCTGTTGTCTTTCATTAAGAGTAATATATGTTAAATATGCTTTATATGGCTCTTTATACACGAAGAGCGAATGTTTCTAACCCCACAAAGGAAATGTAGCGCCTTGAGGTAGTGTGGTTTGCCTAACAAGGCAAAGCCTTTTTTAATCGTGTGGGGAGGGTAGCTTTAAACATGATTTGTTCCAGTTCCACAGTCAACAATGTAATTGCTAGACAGAACCTTGTTCCAAATCTCCCTCTAAGACATTAAAAAAGACATCATGGATCAATGCCATTTTCTGGATATTGCTGTTCTAAATGTTTTTTACCTCACTGCTCCGGCGTTGAGTTCAAATGTTTCAGAGAGGAACTGTCAACACATTTCTCATTGCCATTAATTTACCTGCATTATTCAGCTTGTGTTCACCTGCCTTATTTATTTCGTAAACTGTAATTTTTGTTCTGACAATCGCCCTACCGAAAACAAGTTCGCCTCTTGTCATGCCATGTTTTCATCCCTAGAAGGCTGCAGGGTGAGAGATCTATTTGAAGATAATTAAAGATCGCGGCCTCCTAAAAACATTCCGGACACGGCAGGGTGAGGCGAGTCTGAACGATTTCGACCATAATCTCTAGAACTTCCTGCCGAGACCCTCCTCACACACCCTGGTCATCAAAGGCCTAGTTTGGGGAGCAGTGACAATACTGCTGGAGTTATAACGCTGGTGAAAAGTTTCACATTTTGCGGTCTCCATTGGGCTGAGATGCGTGATGCAGTTTCCTGTGGACAGTGAGTCCTATTGCCTATCCATATCAGGCCTGTCGCTTTCCTGATATTGTATTTGTATTTTCATTTATATAGCGCTTACTATCTCTGATGAGTTGTTGAAGCTCTTTATGCATGGCAGCACGCTGCTCCGTAACTAAGATTAGGCTAAGGGCCTGATTACGAGTTTGGCGGTTGGCAGCGAGGACGCCAAACTCGACCACCGCCCGCCAGATTAGGAGTTATCTCCTAGTCTGGCGAGAGGTGCTTTGGTGGTCCCAGGTGGAGAACGTTAGAAAGGCACCGCAATGGGAACACCAAAGCCCGTTTCTGCATGGCATGGACTGGTGCTGTCCATGCAGTGCAAGAACTGGGGTGCGTGCACACAGGGGGGCACACAATGTGCCCCCGTGCATTATCCCCCATGCACAGGAGCACCAGGGGACCCTTACTGACCTGACCACCACATTTTTCATGGCGGGATCTTCACCATGAAAAGTGTGGAGATCAGGAAAGTCAGAATATGCTTGGCGGTGCCACAGAGGCACCACCAGCATATTGCTGCCCCAACCGCCACGCGCCTGCCGAGGGATCGTGGATCCCCAGTGGTTGCATCGGTCCTGTGGCGGTCCAACCGCTGAAGATGTAATAGGGCAGTTGAACTGCCAGTGTGGCAGTAGCCGCTATGCCACCGTGGATTTTGTCAGTCCTATGGACCGCCAAACTCGAAATTAGGCCCTTGGTCTTGTACCCTGAAGAAAAACATTTCTCGCATTAACTGCAGTCTCTTTATGGTACGTTGAATGAATAGGAGCTAGGTGCAATCATTAGAGGTGGGGTCTGCGTTGGACTGGTGAAACTGAAAGGAGCCCTGGCAAAAATACTCAAACTAGCCCTGCTCCCTTCATCTCCTTGTTTTGCCTCTCCTTTTCGATCCATCCATTCTCATTCTCTCCTCCGTCGTCTTCCTCTCTGATCACTTTCTTTCTACCTTCCCCTCCCTTCCTCTCTTTCTCTCACTCTGGAAGCCTCCCCTGCCTGCTGCAAGTAACTATCACTACATTGGGGGATGGTGGGATTGCTGTGGGTTTCCAAAATAGATCACCGCATGAAGGCTGAGAGGCAAATACACTTAAACCCGGGTTTGATATTGAAAGTTTAATAGGGTATGGAATGTGTTTGACTAATACTATATTTTACTGTAATGCTTGCAGTGCGTCCTGAGAAATGGATAGTACAGAGAACGTGTAATAACCATGGAATACTAGTATTCAGATCTCCTATTAGTTTAATTATTTTTTTTGTAGGATTTAACTGCTAAATTACACTGATTTTTGACTCATATACAAAACAGCAATACATGTTTACCTATACCGAGTGTTTGTATGTGGCTACAGAAATTATCTGTGTTTGGTAAACTTGATAAAATATAGTTTTTAAAATGAAAGATGTGGTTAGAAAATGTTCAAATAAACTTTTAAAAAACTATTTTCTATCATTTGAAACCATTTATTTCCTAATTCCAAACGTTCTTACATCGTCCTCTTACCCTCCTTGAAGAATGGTTCTCCCTTCCCCACTTCCAGCAGCACTTACACGTGGACCATTCCCATGAAACTGAGGAGGGCAGATGTATGGGCAATGTATTTACAAATGTGAATACTCACTTACTTGTCGTGAACACCCACACGTGTTCCATATTTGGATGAGATTTCGATAGTCAGTCCTCTGACACACCCTCTGCAACCCTAAAGGTTTAACATAAGCCAACGTTTATAGATCTTACACATTTGAAATTCACAGATTTTCAAAAGTTTTAAGGTGTAACTTACAGAAGTATTGTTTCATCTTTTTCGAGGCATAGCCCCATCTCTAATCTGGTAAGCTGTTTTGACTAAAATTGGGCCTGTAATGATTAAGTAAACAACGCAACAGATCCTGCTTATAGGTTTGTATGTAAACCGTTACCTAAAAATGGTGACTGGTGTGCTAAAATGTATGTTAACTTGTACTATGTTCGTAATGCACACTTTGTTATAGGTTAAAACCCCAGTAAGCCCCTCCCATGCCAAAAGTGCTATCCCATCAAAGATCACACTTGTTTTAAATGTTTCCCAGTCAGAATGATGCTGGCTGCAAACAAAACAACTTTGACAGACAAGCTGTACAAAATGAAATCCTGCCACAGCCCCATATAAAAGAACTGAGTAGAGAAGAATAAAGTAGATCCTTTAAAAAACAGAAAGCAGAGGAGAGTGAGATTAATCTAAAACAAGCATTTGCAATGCAATCGGTCTCGCTTTTGGGACCTTATATGTATTTAGCTATGCAGCACATATGCCTGGGTGCCGAAACATCTGCTGTTCTTTAACATGGAGGGAAAGTAAGCACCAAACTGTGTGACACGCCAGGTATGGGAACACATGGAGAGAAATATTACCTTTCAGCGGGAAATGGTATAGTCCAAATCTCTGTTTTTAATATAAAATCAGGGCCTTCGATGGTCATATCACTGAAAACATAAGGTTTGAAAGAAAAAAAAACATTCTACGGGTGCTCGTGGAAGACAATTTCTATGTACTGGAATCTAGAGAATGCTAAAGTGATTCTGGTATTTTACTGGCCTCGCTGGTCGTTTTCTAACAGGAAAGTTAAATAGACACAGTTGACAGAAAAATAAAACAAGCATTGGCATAGCCAATAGGTCTCGCCTTTGTAACCTTATAAGTGTTTAGTTATCCAGCACAATATCCTTGGTGCAACAACATCAACTGTTGCATGGCTAAACACTTATAAGGTCCCAAAGGCGAGACCTATTGGCCATGCCAATGCTTGTTGTTCGGGCTATTGAGACCATAGCCGAATGGATAGGCAAGGACGCAATGTTTTGGGGAAGAGCGAGTAGCTCTTTAAGGGGATAACCTGCTCCTTTTCATTGAGCACTTTACTTGGTGAGTCCCCAGGTCTCACAGATACTGTCCCAAATGAAGAGGCTTCTGGTCTGAAGGTTAGCTGTAGAAAATCCGCTCCGATATCCTTAGCAGGGAGGTTGAAGAGGCACCATTACAACCACAACTGGGTATTAGCTCATGTAGAACTTTTGGGAAACTCTCCCTCCACCCCCACTTTCTCCCCACCTAGAAAGAAAACTGATCAGAGGAATAACGGTGATGCCTGCACCCATACAAGACTATGCATATAATAGCAGTAAAACAATTCCTAAGTCATACTATGGAAAATATTACAAGATATTATGCTACCAGTATAGGCCGTAAAATTTTCTCCAGCCTTTACACTGCTTGTGACATTTGCACTCACCTATGCATACTAACCCTACCACACACCAATGCACTGCAACATGAACATATTTAAAGACATCACGTTCAAAACATTTATTCCCACCCTTTCACCATTGATAGTTTTGCAATCTAATTCAGTGCATGGAGCGTGCACTAAACCTGTACAAATACAAAGTTGTGTGCAGTGTAGCCTTTGGATGAATGTACATGGCATCTCCTTCACAAGTCAGATCTACTGGCTCTTCTTTAATTTTGTTGTGGCTTGTCAGAGGTAGCGATTTATGCAAGGGTTTACCAACCACAAGGAGTGGGAGTCCCTAGCCAGAGCACGATGTAACAGCTTGATGAAACTAACTTCAACAACAAGCACTAACACGCGCTTCTTGGTGACTACGAAGTCCGAGACATTCTACTGAATACCTTCTAAACGTTAACACTGTATAACTAACCCCCAGCTTAACAAATTTGTCAAGCCACGTGCTGCAAAACCAACCTGAACAAATTGCTTTCTAAAGTCCCTTGGTCCATGTGGATGCCTCCACATTCAAGTTTAGCAAATAATGACCGAGTTACACATTATAGCCAGCTTACAGCCAACACACCAAGAACTCCATTTGGCCACTGCCTTTGTGTGAAGTGGCATCAATCACACAAAAGCGGTGGGGGGCATGTAGTTACATCAAAAGGGCCCACACACGTAGTCCTGTTATGAATGCAGGATCTGTGTGTACACAGACTAGAGAGGGCACGGAAGAACTGACTCAATCACAAGTGGCAAATGAAAGCTACTATGAATAACCGTATTGGCAAAGCTAATAAATCTGGGTTTAATGTGCTATGCAAGGATACCTCATTTGTGCATGCCTGTGTCTATACGCATCAGCATATTAAAGCAAGAACTATTAGCTCTAGTGCACGCACACAGACGCCATTATATAAATGCATCTACAACAAGGACTAAAGACATACACTGACAAAACACAGCTGGGCACCTAGCGTGCCCTGCTCTCGCGCTCCTCCCTGCCACTCCATTGCCCCCACTGCTCTAATTGCTGCCACTGCTTCCAGCCCAGACTAGCCCTTCCTCCCACTCAACCTCAACAATATCATACTGCTCTCTCTCCCTGCCACTCTCAACCAAGTCAAGCAAGTCAGCCAATTCAGCTGAACCTGCTGCAAGTAGTAAGCAGGTAAGCGGTAAGCAGGCACCCAGCCCCTCTGGATGCCCCATGCCGAAGTCACTGGCAAGAGTATCGCAGAACAGCAAAGAGCTATTGCTCCAGCGCTGAATACTACAAATCCCCTCACTACAGACCAGACCACAAATCATTCACTCATTCACTGGTGGGGCCCATAACACCAATCATTCATTCTACTTTCAGTATCAATGGTCCTCAAGAGAGGGGAGCTTCTTGCTTTACTTCATGCACTGGAAATGGGAGGAAGAGTGCACCAATCACCTGATGAGTAACAACAAGTTCACCTATACCTCCCTACCTCACCAGGGTCTCAATACTTTATAACCCAACAGTTCCTCCCATACTATTGGCTATGGATCAGCTAGTTGCTGGGAATAGCAACACTTATTCTTCTAAACAATATACATTGAAATACTTCAAATAATAACCCGACACAGTTCTTTAAATGCAATAATATGTTTATCTAAATAAAGCATAAGGAAATCATATAGCATTCAATATTTTGGTTTGCATATTTACCTAATCTGGCTAAATGTCGTCCTCTATGTCAAATTCAGATCTTTCGTCTCTATGCCCATAAATCAAAGAATCAGTTCGTAAATTAATTGGGCATCTGATCAGTCCATCAGAGTCTCTGGCAGGCAGCTGTCCAGCAGTGTCACCGTCCTCTCCATCAGCATAACGTCGGGCAATTCTAGTAAAGTGATGGTGTGCAAGGAATAAGCGCAAAGAGCAATGTCCTACCCTCTCTAGTCTACTTTTATAATACATTTTTATCAGCAAATGTTTCAATACATGTTTCAGAACAATTTTAATTGGTTAACCAGGATCATTCTTCCTGTTTCTCATACATTTAGGTGCCGATTACGATCCTGTAAAAACCGGGTACGAACCGTCGGACGTAGCATATTCTCCGGTTGACGCTTACCCGGTCGGAACAAGATACAAACATGGCAGTACGATTCGCACGGAAATACTATTTCCGTACGATTCGTACAAAACACCGACCGACGAAAATATACATACAAATATGATCCGGGAAAGCGCCGACGTGACGTCGGGACGCACGCAGCCTGCCATTCACGAACCAGGAAGTACGATTCGCACCGACGTCATCCCGCACGGAGAATATTTTCCGGCAGCCAAAAACTGCCGGGAAATCAGGACGACGCGAACAAGGAGTACCTGCAGGCGATGGACAGACATGGACCCGAACCTACGTGTCATCCCGGCCCTCATAACAGTCGACCTCCTCTACAGGTTCCGCCGCAGACGCCGCAGAAGGTCAGAACAACAAAGTGAGGGGGGAAAGGGGGGGGGGCAGGAGCAGGGGCAGGCCACAAAACCCCCACCCAAGTCACACAGCACACATGCCCTGGACATACCTGACCCCCAGGCCGTGGTCACTACGAGGGGGTGGGGGCGTGTCCAGCAAAGCCAGCGTCCGCCACAACGGAAGTGGTTGACGACGCGAACTGGTAACACAACAATACAGGTACGTCCCGTACCCACGCCTTAAGAGCGTGGGTACGAGTCGTACCACGCCCACACCTACGTCACCCCAACAATGGCGGGACAGCTGTACCCACATGGCAAAGGCCTGGGTACGGCCCGCACAAGCATTCCACAGCGTGGGTACGGATATGTACGGACCGTACCCCCACCCCCGTATGCATGGAGCGCACCCCCCATCCCAACAGTGTACGTACAGACCGTACCCCCACCCCCGTATGCATGGAGCGCACCCCCCATCCCAACAGTGTACGTATGGACCGTACCCCCACCCCCGTATGCATGGAGCGTACCCCCATCCCAACAGTGTACGTACGGACCGTACCCCCACCCCCGTATGCATGGAGCGTACCCCCATCCCAACAGTGTACGTATGGACTGTACCCCCACCCCCGTATGCATGGAGCGTACCCCCATCCCAACAGTGTACGTACGGACCGTACCCCCACCCCGTATGCATGGAGCGTACCCCCCATCCCAACAGTGTACGTACGGACCGTACCCCCACCCCCGTATGCATGGAGCATACCCCCATGCCAACAGTGTACGTACGAACCGTACCCCCACCCCGTATGCATGGAGCGTACCCCCACCCCAACCATGTATGTACGACCTGTACCCTCACCCGCGTACATATGGAGCGTACCCCCACCCCAACCATGTATGTATGACCCGTACCCTCACCCGCGTATGTATGGAGCGTACCCCCACCCCAACCGTGTATGTACGACCCGTACCCTCACCCGCGTATGTATGGAGCGTACCCCCACCCCAACCGTGTATGTACGACCCATACCCTCACTCGCGTATGTATGGAGCGTACCCCCACCCCAACCGTGTATGTACGACCCGTACCCTCACCCGCAAATGTATGGAGCGTACCCCCACCCCAACAGTGTACGTACGGACCGTACCCCCACCCGCGTATGCATGGAGCGAACCCACACCCGTGTATGTTCTAAGCGTACATATCCTGAAATAGGAGGGTTGGGTGCAGAGTCCTCCCAGCAGTGCCCGGATATAAGAGGGGTGTGTGCAGAGTCCTCCCAGCAGTGCCCAGTCATAAGAGGGGTGTGTGCAGAGTCCTCCCAGCAGTGCCCAGACACAGGAGGGGTGTGTGCAGAGTCCTCCCAGCAGTGCCCAGACACAGCAGGGGTGGGTGCAGAGTCCTCCCAGCAGTGCCCAGTCATAAGAGGGGTGTGTGCAGAGTCCTCCCAGCAGTGCCCAGACACAGGAGGGGTGTGTGCAGTCCTCCCAGCAGTGCCCAGACACAGGAGGGGTGTGTGCAGAGTCCTCCCAGCAGTGCCCAGTCATAAGAGGGGTGTGTACAGAGTCCTCCCAGCAGTGCCCAGACACAGGAGGGGTGTGTGCAGTCCTCCCAGCAGTGCCCAGACACAGGAGGGGTGTGTGCAGAGTCCTCCCAGCAGTGCCCAGACACAGGAGGGGTGGGTGCAGAGTCCTCCCAGCAGTGCCCAGTCATAAGAGGGGTGTGTGCAGAGTCCTCCCAGCAGTGCCCAGACACAGGAGGGGTGTGTGCAGAGTCCTCCCAGCAGTGCCCAGACACAGGAGGGGTGTGTGCAGAGTCCTCCCAACAGTGCCCAGACACAGGAGGGGTGGGTGCAGAGTCCTCCCAGCAGTGCCCAGTCATAAGAGGGGTGTGTGCAGAGTCCTCCCAGCAGTGCCCAGACACAAGAGGGGTGTGTGCAGAGTCCTCCCAGCAGTGCCCAGACACAGGAGGGGTGGGTGCAGAGTCCTCCCAGCAGTGCCCAGTCATAAGAGGGGTGTGTGCAGAGTCCTCCCAGCAGTGCCCAGACACAGGAGGGGTGGGTGCAGAGTCCTCCCAGCAGTGCCCAGACACAGGAGGGGTGGGTGCAGAGTCCTCCCAGCAGTGCCCAGACACAGGAGGGGTGTGTGCAGAGTCCTCCCAGCAGTGCCCAGACACAGGAGGGGTGTGTGCAGAGTCCTCCCAGCAGTGCCCAGACACAGGAGGGGTGGGTGCCTAACACTCACAGCAGTGCCCAGACACAGGAGGGGTGGGTGCCTAACATTCACAGCAGTGCCCAGACACAGGAGGGGTGGGTGCCTAACACTCACAGCAGTGCCCAGACACAGGAGGGGTGGGTGCCTAACACTCACAGCAGTGCCCAGACACAGGAAGGGTGGGTGCCTAACACTCACAGCAGTGCCCCTGCAAAGAAAATGGTGGAGTACCCACAGATCCAATGCCCACAAATGTCAGTCAGGTGCACAAAGATCCTGCAGTACATGTACCACATGTGTGGGAGGCTGGGAGTATACACATGCATAGCGCCGAAAAGAAAACATGTCCACATGAAGTCATGACAACAGTCTACATACACAAGTACAGTGACCACCAAGGACGCCACGAATGATGCAGGTGGATACATCGCTCAGCATGCATGGCCCAAGTCTAACGAGTCCGTCACACACCCAGCCAATGTAGACACAGCTCAGCACCACATATTGGAATGACCCTGCAGGGAAGATGTCAGGTTACACAGAGGAAGGAACACACCTTGGGACGATGTCACCATGCAGTAACTGCTTACATGAATAAAGTTATGTAGCCAACAGCTTGTGATGGCACACAGATACCAGGGTCCACCCTATGACCAGCACAAGACTACAATTCCCACACACCCAACACATTATCACCACCCAAAATAATGGAGCAGGTCCACCAACAGCAATACCAGACAAACAGTAGTGTACTAAGGAAAAAGAAATTGCTTTATTCAGCATCCAAAAATCTGTTTGTCCCTTGAAAGTTCAAACTGTACAATGCCCATAGGGCAATCCAAAGATCTAATCCAGGTGGGGGACACAGTGGGACGCGTGTCCCCTAGCTTGCCTGCACAGTCAGACTCCTTTGTCTTCCAGAGGGGGGGGGGCATCATGTGGGGGGGAAGGACCAGGCACCACAGGGACATGAGGGCAAAGGGTAGGCGTCGTGGGTGCAGGGACGGAGGACTCCACCACAGGGGGTGGGGCAGCGCCAAAGGCAGAGGTCAGGATGGCGCTGCACACCTTAGCAAGGTCCTCCAGCGACTCCCCTACACCGAAGGAACTACAGGCCCCAAGGAGGGGGGGGTCGGAGGGATGGGTTGCAGCGCCACTGGGGGAGGGTGTGGACAGGGGGGGGACTCAACCACCCTGACCGGGGACTCCTTTGACCGCTTGCGGGGTGGTGTCACTGTGGGGCTCAGGGACAGAGCGGCCATGAAGGAGTCTTTGCTGGATTTGTGGCCAGGAGAGCTGAGGGGAGGGGATTTGGAGGGAGTGGATTTTGTGGAATGCGGACTCCCACTCTGGCTGCCGCTGGATGTCCACAGACTCGGCATTGGCGGCAGCAGTGGAAACAGGTGCAGGGGGTGCGGTGCCTGGCAGGAAGGAGACATGTGGTGACTGGGCACGCTGGGAAGGGACACAAGCAAGTGGGAGGCGGCTGATGGCAATGGAGGGGGCAGGGAGAGATGTTGTGCCGCTGTCAGCTGCTGGTGCAGCCTCCGCCCACTCGGAGAGCTCATCCTCGGACCCGTCAGCTTCATATTCTGTGGTGGCAGTGGACAGGTCCTCGGCCTCACTCCCCTCCGCCTCAGTTCCACTCGATGTGCCAGCCAAGATGTCACCGCTGGCACTGGTGCTCGGTCCCTCCGCTCCATCTGTGCTGATCTCTCCCTCCGTGTCCCCCGACGATGCTGTGGGCAAGGTGAAGAGACAGCAATTAATCATACACCTGTATAAATATGTCACATGAGTCCAATCTACATAGGTTACAGTGCATAGCCTGAAAAGAAAGATGAGTAACATCTACAAAACAAGGTACATATGTAGGCCCTGCAACACACAGTTGGTTGACCCACCATGCCACTGTGTCCCCTATGTAATTTGGAGATTCACACACAGGTACGGTGCGTTCCGGGGCCCTAGTGCACCCCAAATGCATAGCAACGGCCCGTACAGGCGTGTGTACGGTCCGTATCACTATGGGTACGCATACGCGAGCACACCCATAGTGATAGTGAGCGTACGCGCATGTGTATGGTCCGTATCACCATGGGTGTGCTGACGTATGCGTACCCATAGTGATACAGACCGTACACGCGCGCGTATGCTCACTATCACTATGGGTGTACTGGCGTATGCGTACCCATAGTGATACGGACCGTACACGCGCGCGTACGCTCACTATCACCATGGGTGTGCTGGCATATGCGTACCCATAGTGATACAGACCGTACACGCGCGCGTACGCTCACTATCACCATGGGTGTGCTGGCGTATGCGTACCCATAGTGATACGGACCGTACACGCGCGCGTATGCTCACTATCACTATGGGTGTACTGGCGTATGTGTACCCATAGTGATACGGACCGTACACGCACGCGTACGGTCCGTATCACTATGGGTGTGCTGGCGTATGCGTACCCATAGTGATACGGACCGTACACACGCGCGAACGCTCACTATCACTATGGGTGTGCTGGCGTATGCGTACCCATAGTGATACGGACAGTACACGTGCGCGTACGCTCACTATCACTATGGGTGTGCTGGCATATGCGTACCCATAGTGATACAGACCATACACGCGCGCGTACGCTCACTATCACTATGGGTAGGCCTATGGCAGCACTCCCATAGTGATAGGGAACGTACACAGGCCGTCAGAGCGAATGTACAGTGCCTTTCACACATCACAGTGGTGACAGGCAGCACACAGGAAGGAATAGAGCTGACATACTTGTCCATGGATGGACATCAAGGCATTGTCTGGGCAGTACTACATGTGTGGGGCACAGGTGTGAAAGGCTGTGATGTGGCACATTACTCCTGAGTTGAGAAGGCAATAGATGTATGATGAGATGTGTACAGATGTTATGTGTGACGGTGCAATATGTGCCAGGCATGCCCTTAACTCCTTTGACATGTGTGCATGTCGTACTGCACACTTGGGATGAGCTTCACTGGCATGGCACAGTCAACAACACACGCAAGTGTCCCCTGATGCCCGCTACAGGGGTTACCACACCAGACATGTGACTACCCACGGTGCACGATGTGTCTAGGTCATGTATGTGTGGTGTGTTCCCATTAGCTTGATGTTGGTGTTCCCTCAAAAGCATCTGCTGTTGCAGCAACCAACATGTGTCTGTGTGTAGATGGCCATGGCACACAGTTACGCACACCAGGCCACATGTGGTATCGGATGTGAGGTGTGTATGTATGCATGGGACACGGAGTAGCGTAACAAGGACCTGTCTGCATCCTCTCAATGTATGTGTGGTGAGTCATGACATGTACACCTTAATGGCAAGGTGTGTGGGCTGTCCTAGTGTAGTGTCATGTGACCTGTGGCTCTAGTGTTCCGCTACCTGTCTCTGCTATCGACATCCTACTTCTGCTGATGTGTTGATGTATGTCACTCCTGTGTTGCGTCTGGCTGTTCACTTACACTGGGACACAGCTAGTCCCATGCCATGGCATGTGGAGGTTCACTATCTCCGTGTGTAGCTGGGTCTTGGTAGGAGTGTCACCTGGCAGCCATACGTGTCCAGGGCATGTAGCACATACCTGACTCCCTATGTAGCATATGTATATTGACAGATTAACATGTGCTCAGTACATATAAATTGTTGTTGTAGTGCACTCACTCTTCCTTGTCACTTCCAAATTACTGCAGAGCGCCGCCTCTTCTCCGACCAATTCCGGACTTGGCTGACATGCGGGAGAATTACTGTATACGCTGCTACCGCTTCCCCCAACCGTTGATTGAGGAGTTGACGGCAAGGCTGGCACCACACCTGCAACCGCTGCACAGGTATCCTACGGCACTGACACCCAAGCTGAAGGTAATGGCAGCCCTACATTTTCTTGCCACGGGTACCTTTCAATATACCATAGCTCATGTTGGTGGCATGTCCCAGAGCATGTTCAGCCGTGTGCTGCATGATTTCTTAGAGGCCATGTTGCTTCACCTGGATGAGTTCATCCATTTCCCAAATCCTGAACGGTTGACTGGGGTCAAGCGTGGATTCTATGCCCTGGGAGGGATGCCCCATGTCATTGGGTCCATAGATGGGACACATGTGGCTTTGGTACCACCACAGGCACAGGAGGTAGCGTACAGGAATCGCAAACACTACCACTCCATCAATGCCCTTGTGGTGTGTCTGTCCAACATGGTGATTTCACATGTCTGTGCTCGTTTTCCAGGATCAGCACACGATGCCTACATCATGAGGCGTAGCAGGGTGCCTGAAATGATGACGCAGCTGTGCAACGAACGAGCATGTGTTGTTGGTTGGTACACTCTGTCTGTCCTGTATTTTGCGTAGACTTCCAGCACGACCGCTTCTCCTGTCCTACTTATGTCCATGTGGTTTCCATGTAGGGGACGCTGGCTATCCCAACATGCCATGGCTGATCACACCTCTCCGCAACCCCAGCACGCCGGCCCAGCTCCGCTACAACACCGCCCATGGCCGAACAAGACGAGTGATAGAGAGGACATTTGGCCTCCTGAAGAGCCGATTCAGATGCCTCCACAAGACCGGCGGCGCCCTCCCATATACCCCGGCGAAGGTCTGCAAAATCTTCATGGTCTGCTGCATGCTGCACAACATGGCAGTTGAGAAAGCTGTGCCACTCATCCTGGATCAAGATGATCAGGACCATCCACCCGTGGAGGACGAAGGGCTTGGCAATGGGGCTAGTGATGTGGAGGATGTGGTTCCACAAGAGGACATTCGGAGTCGGCTCATACGCGACTTCTTTGCTTAGTGGTGAGTACCAGTGTCTGAGTGTGCACGCATTGGTCCCCGTGTGGCATGTGTTGCGATGTGTGTGTCCATCTGCATGTATGCCACGTGAGTCAGAGGTGTGTGTGGATGTGTCACTCGAGTGATGGTGCCAGTGATGAGTGTATTTCCCCAGTCATAATTGTGACCTAGCATGTTGTCATCCTTACATGTGTCGAGCACATGCACATGCAAGTGGCTGTGCTTTTTGTGGCTGACTTCTTGTGTGTCTCTCATCCCCAGGTACTTGCGCATGCCGTCTGCTGGTTGCATTGTTGTGACACTGCTATTCCTCATGGACACGTCATCGTGTGCTGACTCAGCGTTACACGCACGGACAAGTTTGGAAGTCTCCTTAAGGTAAGGGATGCATCAGGGGTGTATTGGGTGTGGCAGTTGTTTACGATGTGTGTACACTGCCCCTGTCGATGTTTGGTTCCTCTGCAGACATGTCGCATCACCATGGGACACATTACATGTAGCTGGGTACACCTGAATAGATGGTCAGACTTGTTGACAGTCATCTGTGATGGGATAGTGGATTGTGATGATGGCATCAATGTATGTGTGTAACACTGCCCTCGGACACATACGGTTTGCATTGGCTTGACATGGAGTGGGACTTCCACATCAGAGGATCAATGGTGTATGGCAGCCTCTCCGTGAGCAGCAGGAGGTGTTTAGCTGTTACCCGACACTTGTGTGCCAGTTCCATGGCTATCACGCATTTGTGCTGCAGAAGGGGGGTTCCAGTGTTGGACCCACATGTTACTCCACATGACCTGTGTATGTGTACTCCGAGTTGCCTCTGCATTCCCGAATACATGACTAATAAAGGTGTCCCTATGCCTCCAAGGTGCCTCTTCTCAGTCAATGCTGGTGTGTTGCCATGGGGCATACGGCATGTCTGGCATGGTTTTCCATGATAGTGGCTATGTGTCTATGTGTAGAGTAGCAAGATGCAAGCTGTTTGTGTGGGATTAGACTCTGTATTGTGCATGATGTCCATGACTGTGGGGGTATTGTGACATGTGCCATCCCCATGCATCCAACGTTGGCCAGGCCACCATTCTCTGCATCCACCTGACTCAAGCTTGCAGGACATGGTTCTGCCACCTGTCTACACATACCTGGGTGCCCCCCAGGACACTCCACATGATCCCTGACCTCTGCGCATGACTGTCGCTGTACTCAATATGTCTGTCGGCACGGTTGTGCGGCCACCCCCTCAGCTGGTTGGGCCCATCACGGGTGTGTATGGTGCTCCATGTCTGTCTTGCCTAATACATTGTGACCCATGTGTGTCCTGTGCCAGACTCAGGCCCCAGGGTATGGATGGTTGAAGTCATATGAGAACTCAGGCATGGTTAGACTTTACAAGACACATGTAAAGTAATAATGCAAAATGTAGGCATCATCGCTTTATCGTGTAACTTTTTATTTGTGTTGGGGTACGTGGGGGGGGGTATGACAAGAGGGGCTTTCCGGGTGTATGGAATCCAAAGTTCACTGGGGGAGCTGGTGTCCTTGCCACTGGAAATCATCAGAGTCCATGCCACGGTCTTTGTCAACATTGGTCAGACAGTGACCAGCAAGTCCATGTGGCAGAGAATGTCTTTTGCTGATGTGCTGCTGTTGGTCCAGTGGGCCAGGTGCCAGGCCAGGTGTCCTGGGAGATGGTGCTGTTGCGCCGACCCTCACGGTCTTTTCCGTGGATGACCCGCCCTCCTGCGGGAACCCTCAGAAGCAGGCCGTGACGATGTTTGGGATGCTCCGTCGGATGTCTCCTCCTCCTCCTGATCCCTCCCTGTGGGTGGTGATGTTCTTGGCCTGGTGGCACAGGGAGGGTTGCCCATGTTGTCGGCCATCCGACGGAGTGTACGGTGAATTCCCGTGAACACCATCACGAGCTCAGCCTGTCTGTCCTCCATCCGCCCTTGGTGTCGCAGTAGACAGGCATGTTGCTCCGCATGTTGCTGGGCCTGCTGGGTCTTGATCTCCTCGAGGGTCCCCTTCATCTCGTTGAGGGTGGACACAACCTGGCCCATGCCCGTGGTGTCCTGCCGGTATGTGTCCAGGATGTTTCTGACATGGGAATATACCGGTTCCGCAGCCAACTGGTCAGGCTCGCGCCTCCGCCATCCTCCACTCCCACCACCCCTGCCCACTTGCACCTGGCCTGCCCTTGTGGGCACATCGGGACTCCGGGACCCCTGAGGGGTGGCATTAGCGTTGTCCCCTGCCTCCTCCTGGGTGCCCGGTACACCGTGTCCCTCCTGGTCAGCCTGGCTGCATTGTGGTGGTGGGGCAGGGATCCTGGGTGTCTCCTGGGATGTGGCAGGAGTGGGGGTGGTGGTTGGCCCAGTTGTACCTGACGCAGGTGCTGCAGGTGGTTGGACACCAGAGGGGCCAGGTTGGTCGGGGTCGTCCACAGAGTGGTGAGAGTCGTCGCTGCCGGTGGGATCGTCATCCCGCAGAGCCGGGTCCTGTGAGTCTTCCCCCCCAGTGTTGGGGGGTGATCCACGACGTTGACCTGTGTGTGAGAGAGACAATGTTATTTTTGTTCCATGCAACATCCATGTTTCATTCGTTTCAAAGTTGGCACATTTCCTCTGGGTATTTGGATATGTCTTGCATTCCACTCACAGTGCACTTGTGCATGGGTATGTCCCTTGGCCACAGCTCTTGCAACTTTCCCTATGTGTGACACAGTCTTACTTGCTGCGTCAATTGTGACTGCAGTCAGCAGTGGAGTGAGCAGGTGTGGCGAGCCATGCATTGGCGCCTTCCGTGTTGCACAGTACGTGGGCACATGGAGTTGTTCCACACACTTATATAATGCAGGTAGCTGGCGTTGTGCTCGTGCACAGGTTGAGACATGGCCCAGTGTTTTGCCATGGAGAAGAGAGGGGGATTCAGGCACTGGCCACCCTTGTCTACATGCACGCAGTCCACCTGCTGATGAGCAGACATTCCCACACCACCCAAGGCTGAATTGGTCTCCCTGTGTCTCCCTTTCTCACTCCCTCTCTGTCCCCCTCTCCCTCCCTCCCTGTGTCAGCCTCCTCCCTCTGTCCGTCTCCCTGTGTCTCCCTCCCTCTCTCTCCCCCTCTCCCTCCCTCTGTGGGTCACCCTCTGTCACCTCAGCCCAGCTTCCTAGGCACACACTTTTTGCAGATCTTTGAACGGCCCTTGGCTTGTTCATGTGAGTTTGTTTCTGATCTCCAGGCACCCATTGGGTGTAGTGTCTGTGTCTGCGCTGCTGCTGTGGTGGTGTGTGCTGCCACTCTTTCACAGTGTTGGCTGTTCATTAGCTGCTGTCATGTGCAAAAAGTGCCTTCACCCCCATGTCTTAATGCAAGGCGTCCGCCATTTGCTGGCAAGTCTTTCCTGTGTGGGGACACACTGTTTGTCTGGCTGTGACCTAGGCCATATGGGCAGAGGGCATTGTTGTCTGCTTCTGAGTTGCACTATGTGATTTTTGGGGCACACACACCCGCCATCCGGCTTACCGTGTCTTCTGTTGGTGTTTTCTGTGGCCTGTGACTTGGCATTGTCCAGCTGGGTGCATGGGGCATGGTGGCGCTAGTGGCATGTGCGTGTTCATGGAGTGTGGTTGAGTCATGCGATAGCTTGGGGTGGTTGCGTCCATGATTGTGAGTTTGGTTGTGGATGACGTTCCCCCCATGTGAGGTGAGTTGTTTGTGTACTCACCCGGCTCTCGGAGTCCTTCTACTCCGTCCACTGCCACCACCGGCAGTATGGCCATCACCCTCTCCTCCCAGGGATGGTATTGTACGCGTCTGCGGGGCGGCCCTCCTCCAGTGATGTTGGCCTGGTTGTGGTCGTCGGTCATTTTGGCTCGGACCCTCCTCCGCAGATCGTACCACCTGGCTTGGCATTCATGCCTGGTCCTTCTGGTGGACGCAACAGCATTCACAGCATCGACAATCGTCTGCCACATGGGTGTTTTTTTGGAAATGCTGGTCTGTCTGACCAATGTTCCAAAGAGGTGTGGCTCGACTCTGAGGATTTCGTCGACAAGGACCTCCAACTCTTGGCAAGTGAACTTTGGATTCTTGTTAGTGGGCATGGTGAGGGTTGTGGGTGTGGATGGTTGTGGGGGGTGTGGGTGTGGATGGTTGTGGGTGTGTGGGTGTGGTTGTGCAGGTGTGTGTGTGAATGTGATGAGGGGGTGTTTGTGAAGGTGGGTGTGTGAAGGTGTGCAAGTGTAAGGTGTAGTAAAGGTTCAAGTATGGTGCTGTGGGTTGTCTGTGGGGTCTGGCAGCAGTGAGTCTGTTGCAAAGGCTCATGGTTTGTGTCTGTGGGCCCTTTTTATTGGTCCATTGGTGGGTGTGGCTGTGTTTGAACTTTGGGTGGGTGTGTTATAAGGAGTGGTTGTGTTTTGGGCCTCTGTTTGGGAGTTTGGCAGTTGCAGGTCAGTGAATGTGTTGTATTTGTGCTTGTTGGACATGTTTTGTGGCTTTGTGCGATTCAAATAGAGTATTCTTGTGTTGTTTTGCTTTGTCCTGGTTGTGTACGTGTGTTTTTAGCGTGTGTACGGTGTGTACATGGGCCATTTTGTTGTACAGTGCTGTCCTTGTCTCTGGCTTGGTACGACTCGTACATGCGCGATGTTGGGTGAAGGTGCTGGTGTTGGGGCCTGGGGTGCGCTCCGTACTTAGACTGGTGGGGTGTGTGTTCGCTCCATACATACACGGGTGGGGGTACGGTCCGTACATACACGGTTGGGGTGGGGGTACGCTCCATACATACGCGGGTGAGGGTACGGGCCGTACATACACTGTTGGGGTGGGGGTACGCTCCATACATACGCGGGTGAGGGTAGGGGTCGTACATACACGGTTGGGGTGGGCGTATGCTCCATACATACGTGGGTGAGGGTACGGTCCGTACATACACTGTTGGGGTGGGGGTACGCTCCATACATACGCGGGTGAGGGTACGGGCCGGACATGCACGGTTGGGGTGGGGGTACGGGCCGGACATACACTGTTGGGGTGGGGGTACGCTCCATACATACGCGGGTGAGGGTACGGGTCGTACATACACGGTTGGGGTGGGGGTACGCTCCATACATACACGGGTGAGGGTACGGGCCGGACATGCACGGTTGGGGTGGTGGTACGGGCCGTACATACACTGTTAGGGTGGGGGTACGCTCCATACATACGCGGGTGAGGGTACGGGTCGTACATACACGGTTGGGGTGGGGGTACGCTCCATACATACGCGGGTGAGGGTACGGGCCGGACATGCACAGTTGGGGTGGGGGTACGGGCCGTACATACACTGTTGGGGTGGGGGTACGCTCCATACATACGCGGGTGAGGGTACGGGCCGGACATGCACGGTTGGGGTGGGGGTACGGGCCGTACATACACTGTTGGGGTGGGGGTACGCTCCATACATACGCGGGTGAGGGTACAGGTCGTACATACACGGTTGTGGTGGGGGTACGCTCCATACATACGCGGGTGAGGGTACGGGTCGTACATACACGGTTGGGGTGGGGGTACGCTCCATACATACGCGGGTGAGGGTACAGGCCGGACATGCACGGTTGGGGTGTGGGTACGGGCCGTACATACACGGTTGGGGTGGGGGTATGCTCCATACATACACGGGTGGGGGTACGTCTCGTACATACACGGGTGTACATACACGGGTGTACATTCACGGGTGGGGGTACGTCTTGTATGTACACGGGTGTACATACACGGGTGGGGGTTTGACTCGTACGTCCACGGGTGTACATACACGGGTGGGGATTCAACTCGTACCTAGGAGGGCTGGGGGGAGTGTTGGGCACGTATGCGAGCACATGTCTCCATGGTTGCTGTGGGAGTTCGGTGCGGACGGTGTTTTTTCCATCCGGTTGTAACATCGGACGCACGGGATGGATCGTACTTGCGCGGTCCGACTTCACTTTTCACATTTGTACGGTAAATCATCCGAGGATGTGTCGGACACATTTTCCGACCCGAGGACGTGTGGGGAATAATTCCCAATGCGATTCGTATGGACTTTTTCCCATGCGAATCGTACTTGGCAGTTTGTACGGCACTTGTACGATTCGTACGGAAAAAAGACGGGATACGAGTCGTACGGGGAATTTTTTTCCAGGATCGTAATCGGCACCTAAATGTTGCATTAGATGCAGCTTCTCAATTTGTGAGTAAATTTGCAACAGTTTCTAGTCCATTCAGGGCATGTTGATTCCCATGCGGGGTCGTGTCCTTTGCATCATCAATTATAACAGTTCATAGTTTAAGTAAATCCTTTGTTTGATGCTTGGAACTCCTCCCAGGAGGACCTTCACGAGTACAGTCTGCCTGGGGTCAGGACGAGGTTACTGTTGCTCATCTTTTAGCGCAGGCGCACTTCACTCAGTGACTTCTGTATCATGTCGGGGCGTCAGAATAGGGATGGCAGCCATTTTGTGGCCACTCAAGAAAGGTCAACTTAAGCAAAGAAACATAAAACGTAATTAATACATGGAAATGACTATTAAAATGTTATTCCCTCACTAACCCCTCTATGTGTGTGTATTTATCTAGCAAAAGCAACACGCATTGCAGTTTATGCTCACAATTTAAAGCACGATTCACAAATCACATCACAAAAGCAACATAAAACATGCAAATTCTAAGTATCTGATATTAGTATGCGTACAAAATTAGTTTACGTATCAATCAAGCCATGCAAATGCGATTCCCACGTATATATAATTAGTAATGTTGATTAATTAAACACAGCAAACAATTAATACTATTAATGTCAATCAATTATTCATGTTAATTCAAAATGATGAAATGGAGGAGGTAAACGTTTCTTAGGGAAAACCTCGCTCCAGCAATATCAGCTGAGATCTGTTGCAGGCCCGGTCAAGAAGGGTTACACAGGGTCACAAAGGTGGTCACACTATTGAGCTCCCGCTACGTTCAGCAGCCGCCTGCTCGTCTGACCGCCCAGCGGTCATCCGTCAATCTTCCATTCAACTCTATGATATCAAACAACATGCTGGATAGCAAGGAAGACAATGAGAGTGGCATTAGCAAAGGAAGCACATCCGGGCACACAGTGCGTGACCCCTGGATACAGAGCTGGAAACTGATCTTCAAACTAAAATACAAATTACCTTCCAAATTAGAGCACAGGGTGGTGAAAGGCAACTACAAACCCAACTATAAATGTTCTTGCCCACAGCAAGAGAGGCAAATGAGAAATAACAAGCCTAACATCAAAATGAACAAACGTACCAGCGCCAGCAGTAGAGCCAAGCCGGCAACAAGGAACCAAGCGCAGCTGGAGTCCACCCCCTTGCCGCACTGATCAAACTGAAGCTCAAAGTCAAACCCCAAAATTGACAGCAAGTCTATCTGCAAATATTTTAACCCAATAACGACCGGACAGGAAATACTGGGAAAGAGCAATTTATACAGCAATGCACTAACACATACAATGCTAGAGGCAAAAAGGGGCTTGAGTCAGAGTCAGGGAACGACACAGGAAATGAGAAGCCTGGGCAGCGGAGTCAGAGCCAGGGAACGACCCAGGAAAAGAGAAGCCTGAGAAGCGGGAATCCGGCTGACGAGATACTGCCCCCCCCCCTCCCTGGGAACATTGATGTAGCCATGAATCCACACGGGAAAAAGGAGAAAGAAGGGCTAGGGCACGGAGATTCGGAAGTGTTTGAAATCTCAATATCGCCCGAGCACCCAGTGCCCCAGGAGGAGAGGCAATACGCAGCAGGCCAGATCCGGAGCCGGGGAAAAAATCAAGACGCAGAGGGACATGGAGACACAGAAGTTCTTGAAATCTCATCAGCATCAGAGTGTTTGGACTCCCAGGGAAAGAGACTTGACGTATCAGGACCGAGAACTCTGGAAGTCCTAGAAACATCTTCCGTTCAAGAGTTATCAAATAAAGATAAAGACAGCCATTACACGCACGGGGAGTTCACGACGGACTTACAGGCAGAGGGCAGAAACAATATATGCTGATGCGTGAAGACACAGTGCAGCAAGCATGCAAAGTCGGAAAAGGAAGGAGAAATGAAAGCATTTCTCCTTCCTTGCACCTAGTTGAAAAGGGTGCAGTTTTCTCACTCTAAACTCAATCTACTGTTTTTAGTAAATTAGGTTTAGCGTGAGAAAGCTTGGGTGGTTGCATGGGAATGCCGATACACCCCCCTTGGCACGCCCCAATGGCGCAAAGTAAAGCAAAGCAGCGCAATGTGCTGTTTCGCATTACTTTTATGATATTTCCAGCGCTAAACTAGTTTAGCGCTGGAAAGTTAATTAGGGAAAAAAGATTTTGCGCCGGTTTGCATCACTTTTGTGAAACAAACACGGCGCAAAATCTCCCCCTTAGTAATTTTTACCCCAACACCAGCCAACACTTACCCTACTGTTGCCCTAAAAGTACTATGCGTTGTAATGGTATGTGTTGTAATGGTGTGCATTGCAATGGAATGCGTTGTAATGGTAGTTTTTAAAAATGCGTTGTAATGGCATGCGTTGTAAAATCATGCAATGTAATGGTAGTTGCGATGTAAAGACTGCATTGTAAAAGCATGCGTTTTAATTGCATGCGTTGTAACGTCATATATTCACATGCCAAACATTTTATTCTTATCCATCAACACAAGGCTGCTTTAGGTGCGGAGTGTTCGACTCGGGCCTTTATCACTTGAGCGTGCCTTTAATGGCCGATAGAGCGCGCTATTGCGGGCTCTAAAGCTATAGTAATTGTCTCTGTGAGTGCAAGATCAGTTAACTGAATCTCTCTAGAGATATTACACCAATACTCCAATCCTGAATGGCTTTTACCATGGTTTGAGAAACCGTGACATCTCTCATCGGCTCAGTCACTCTATTAATAGCTGCAGTTCCTTAATATTCCACTACCTGCCAAATTGCGTGTGTTGTCTTTAGTTTATAAACCTTAATTTATAAGTGGAGTTACCTTAAGCCTTCTTCCTTATAGAAGCAATTTCAAGAATGCCAGTACCACATCCAAGGCTGTGATAAATACCTAAGTCTTCTAGGTGAAGTTTAGGTGAGATCACAAAGGGGCATAGCTCCAGGGGGGTGTTTGGGATGGTACCCGCCCTAATAAATGTATGATTTAGTAAATAGTTGGATACATGAGCTTTCATTTGGGTATGGTAAGGTCTGTCAGATATCACCTGTGATTTTTAAATACTCACACAGACAAATACACACATATACTTTTCTGTTTTGAGGTATTTTACAAGATACTGTGTTTAAAGTACCCCTCACAATCTGCACTCTTTTCCCTTTCCATTGGCCCTAAAACCCCACTTAAGTGCTGCTTCTCATGTAATAATTAATATGACATCTCAGCAGTGGTTGTCGGAAAATCTGATGCTCATTCCACCCCACAGTCTTCCTGACCAAGCTGCGCCCCAGAGGGTACACCATGTCCATTTGAATCTTGAAGAGAAAGTACAGCATTATACATTGTCTTGCAGTGCAACAGAGTCATGAAAAAGTGCCAGATGTATTTCGATTTCCAAATAAAGTCGAGCTCTTGGCTTTTAATCTTTGCAGAGGTTTAAATGATGATATTCTAACCCTTACCCTATTTGCATAGTTCAGTGTGTGAAAAGATAATGGTTTGCCCTCGGATTTTTGATTCTCAGTCTAATAGTGTGTCATGCTAGATGGAAAACTTTCTCTTGATCAAAAACGAATGGCCTGATTTATCAAAGTGTTGCACTGCCCTTGCATCACAACCAAGGTAACACAAGGGCAAAGCAACTCTAAAGTCACCCAGGCAGTCAGTCAAAAGTATTCATTTCGCTGCATTTCTACAGCATAAAAGCACATGCGATATAAGACAATAAATATATATTCACAAAAATAACACATCTCATATTACATCAAATTATGCCGGCATAAGGCAAACACCAAACAGCAAGCATCAATAAATTGCAAAAACATTTAAAAGGAATTGCTTGGATGGATAAAGACACTCTCCTAAGACTTTACACATTTCCAAATAAAAGAGGCCACTGCCCAACTTACTAACTCTAGGGCAGGATTCCGTCTCTTTAAATAAGTCGGAGCATCCAATCTCCTCACATACAGTTCTAACATATGCCAGCCATGGTATTTCCTGAGCAGGATGGAGTTCCAAACAATTCTCCAGAATCATCTTATTTAGAGCTGTTTCCTCTCTTTTCCAGATTGAGTGCCCGAGTAGCAAAGGAGCCATATTAATTATATCAGTATTATATAAAGTACAAAGTTCATTGTGGACTGTGGCATCAGAACTAGGGGAAGAACAGCTAACTGTGTTTTCAAAAACGTATTTAGCACACTCTGGATACTTTTTTTGCATTCTGCACACCCCTAACTCCTACCCCATATATTGTGGCCGAAACACATTTATATGCATATATTTTTAGGATCTCCTTAATGGGTTTAGAACCTTGCTTCTTAATAAATCTGTGTTTACCTTGTATAGCACGCTCAAGTTGACACCCTGGTAGCAACCATAGGTTTCCACGTATACTTATTGTCAAATAGGACTCCAAGATACGAAAATGTCATGGTCTCCATTAACTTTGCACTTTTAATCACATGGACAGGTTTTAGGAGCTGATTTATGTTATCGGGAATGCCTAAAAAGGTGGTTTTAATGAGCTAGGCGTCTGCGTGTGGGTCCTGGCAAGTGGTCACCTCCTCCCTAGTATTGGACAGATTGGCGACATGTTATGATCAACCTTCTCGCACTTAATGGTTTACCCATTTTTATTTGCCATCACTGGTGAGACGCTCAGGGTCTGGGGAACCCTAGCACAGACACTCAGCCGCATAGAAAAGGACAGAGTCGCATGATCACTGTACCCGTGGAATTCGCAGACAAAGTCTCCCACCCGATTGGTCAAAACCTCTGATATTAGGATATAGTCAATAGTTGAGGGACATAGATTGCCCAGGAAAGTTGCTGTTAGCGCCCTCAGATTGTTCCCCATATTATTAACCATGCTAAGATCCAGTTTTGACAATACATTATTTAAGGAAAGACCATATTTATCATGCCTAAAGTGGGTTAATGACTCACCCTGTAGATCAGATAGCCCACAGACAGCTTTACCAAAGATGGGGCAAAAGTGGGCATTGAAGTAGCCTGCCCAGAACAGATGGATAAGCTTGGGATGTTCCCTAAATATTAGCTCAATGGCCATATCCAGGTGAACAATCACGTGGGGGCTCTTCCTCCTGAAACATGTTATAAAAGAAAATGATTAACGAATTCCAATCCTCGTGGATAAAAGAAGAATTGTTAACAAACGTAATCACCTTCGCTGGGAAGGTATTAACAATATATAGCCAGGCAGCCCTTAGTTTGGCCTGGGCGAGATAGTAGCCTGTGTATGATGAACAGAGAACCCATCAATATAATTTTCCTATGCCTCCCATATTTCCTGTAAAGATATGATATGATAGAGGGCTATTAAACCAAGCCGATCTGGGAGTGACAATTTTTTGAGCAGATCTGAGATACCACGAGAAAATGTTAATATGATGATTGAACCCTTCAATCCCTGTGGTCTTGCTATTCATAGAATGGGTTGAAGGGACAACCACTATCTCCCTTAATGAGTGTCTATTAACGCAAGGGGAACAGGGTCTATGATCGAGTCTTTGTTGAATGGGGAGTTGCCTGCATGGTGGACCCACGAACAAAGCTACCTTGTCCCAGTCAATCCTGTTTATTAATGTCACTGAGACAGCCAAACCAGTTCTCCTTCCTCAAACCATGGTTCGTATTCACATACTGGCCTCCAGGCCTCCTGCTGGCAACCAAACCAATTAACCTTCCTCTCCTCAAAGTTGGTGTTCATAGACAGAACTTCAAGCCTAACATTGATGTCAGATTCTCCATTTTCGATACAGCTCGTTATGGGTTTTATAAACGAGGTGGAAGTGTCACAGGGAAGCCGATAAAAAAAGCCTAATGGTAAGACATTGATAGCATGAGTTGTAAGTTCCTTAAACCCACTGTGCAGCAGTATTCTATCAACCAAAGTAGAGTCTCGAAAATTCAAAACCACACAGTCCCCCTCTATTGACTTCCTAGCTTTCCCCACCCTAGATACCTAATCATAATTATATTCTGAAACAAACTTTTAACAGTGGGAGAATGTACCCTGGAACTCTGCCATTGCACACATTTATTTTTAAGTTCAGACGATGCTTCATTTTTTAGATTCAGGAAGTGAGGGAGGTTGAGTTTGGGCACTCTAGGGTTCTTGCACTTATCCAATGTAAGAGGTCAGCCAAGGGATGCAGCATTTGTATCCCCCCTATTGGGATTCATCCCAGGACCAAGATCTTTATGCCCAACTGTAACCCCCAGACCAATTGACAGGGTTTCCAAAGTCACACGATTACCCCTCAACAAAGAGGGTATCATCGCATTGCTGAAAAGGCAGGGGGCTAAGGAAGGAAGGGGCGGGTTAAGCTTGATAAGGGGCTTGTGGTCTAAAAAACGTACACAAGACTTCACCAGCGTTTCAACATCAGAGAGTATATTGATTATCAAATTTATGGTTGATGGCAGACGAAGTTCCATGGCTGCAAATAGGTCCTTGCAGTGACAGAGAAGTCTATCTTCTTTGCTTGACAACATATCCTACTCAACAGGAGGGGACTACTTATTGTGTCAGAGACCTTTCATGATGTGGCTTTTCTTGTAACTTTGCTTGATGAGATAACTCTCAACCCCTCGTCTTGGTCTTCTTTCCGGGGGGGGGGGGGTCTGTTAGGCAGGTAACAGAGATTGATAGTTTGAAGGGGCTAGTAGGAGAAGAATGGCTCATACTGAGGCCACATGATAGGGCCAGATCTTCGCCCATTGCCTTCTCTGCTGAAATATGCTCGACCGCAAGTTCAGTTAGGGCAATAATTAACTTCCTCGAGATCTCCAACCTTGCCTCTGTGTTAGTAAACACTTTGTTAATCGCCCCCATAGCCACAGTTAAATATTTTTACAAGGAGCCAACACCACCATTTTCAAGGGGGGTAAGCTTTCTTTTACCCATTGCAGTAGTTAGGCTTTGTTTTATACCCCAATGCCCGATACCACACTCCAATAGCTTTAGTACCTTTTCAATCGTTAGCAGATAAAAAAGGTGCCTAAACAGCAGGCAGTTTATTACTACTACTTATATTCCAAGGTTAATTTCTGCAACAGGAAACAGGGAAAATAAATGCAGGTTGTAAAGAAATGGTGCTGACCTACCTACTGACAAAAATCCAAAAGATGTGGCCCAACCTCTTCCGGTCAATGACGGGCACAGGACGGGTTTGCCCTTTGCCCGGGCACAGCCCATATGCGTCTGGCGCTGCAGGGCACAGAGTACACCTATATAACGCTATAATGATGAGCAGGTGTGGGCTCAGCAGGGTCCGCCATTTGGAGGCCCTTAGCCTACTGGATGATGTAGTCCGCCCAACATCCAAGGCAGGAACAAAAGCAGAAAGAACATGTCCCGTCCCGAGGGGCACCGAGTCACGCTATATAGCGCTATAAGGCTGAGCAGGTGTGGCCTCTACAGGGTCTGTCTTCTGGGGGACCTGAGTCCCCTGGGTTATGTAGTCCGCCCAGCATGTAAGGTAGCAGCAAAAGTATAAAGAACATGTCCTGCACTGCGCGGCACAGAGTCGGGCTATATAGCGCTATAATGAGGAACAGGTGTGGCCTCCACAGGGTCTGTCTCCTGGGGGCCCTGAGCCACATGGAGATGTAGTCCGCCCAGCATCCAAGACAGCATCAAAAGCAGAAAGAACATGTCCCAAGCCACGGGGTACATAGTCACGCTATATAGAGCTATAACAATGAGCAGCTGTGGGATAAGCAGGGTCCGCCTCCTAAAGTCAGATTTACCAAGTCACGGAAGACCGCATGGCTATATTAGTAAATCTGGGGCAACCCAAGGCAGCCAAGTCACTGCCCTGCGTTACTCTGCCCCAGAGAGGCATTCCATGTGTGAAGCATGGGTATATCGACATATCCACCCAAGCATTTTAGTGTATTCCCAGACTTACCATGAGTGATAGACATGGGAATGTGTCAAAATGTTATGCCTTCTGAGGTGATGCATAACAAGGAGAAAGTTTTTGATTTCTCCTCACTTTTTCCTATTTCTATGTTGTCATGTTCTTTAGGATCGTCCCATCATGTACATACCAATTACATACATTGTGTCCCATCCACACGACATAATGGTCCTGGGGGCATATGTATCAACATCTCCATTTGCGATTCTCAAATAGCGATTTTTTGAGAATCGCTATTTGAGAATTGCACAACGGGATGTATTTAAAAAATTGCACAACTTTTGCGATTTCTTAAAATTCCTTAATTGCGATTAGCAAATTGTGAAATCGCAATTAAGGAATACCTTCCCATTCATTCCTATGGGCCAGGAGGCCCTTAGCAATGAATGGGAAGTCCTTCTCAATTTGCGATTCGCTATTTGCTAATCGCAAATTGAGAATAATTTCAAAGGTGCAAGGGTGTCATGATGACACCCTGATGCACCCCTGAAATCAGCATCTGTGCACATATGGCGCACATAGATGCCCTAAGGACATGTATGTTCACCACATGGCACTTTGAAATATGCAAAAAAGTGCATATTTCAAAGAAATCGCAATTTACCACCAACTTGAAGTTGGTGGTAATTTGCGATTTCTTAAGGAGAAATCGCACAACTTGGGTGCGTGTTACATAGCATTTAAGAAATCGCAATTTGCGATTTCTTAAATGCTTACGCAAACTTAAGAAATCGCAAATTTAGCGATTCCTTAAGATTGCGAGGCTGAAATGCCTCATACATCTCCTTTTGCGATTTTGTATCCGCAAACGCTGTTTTTTTGTGATTCGCAGCGTTTGCGAATACAAAATCGGTTGATACATATGCCCCCTAGACACAGGTGACCTTTTACCTAATAGCTTACTTCTGTCTCTTTGACAACCAGGCTCTCAGTTTCCTATCTAGATCCCTGTACCTTAAGTACATAAACATATCCCCAGGCACGGTAGATTTATTCTGCATAAGGGTCACTACTTTTTTCATACATGGCCAGCAGCCAGCTGTGCATGAGTGTTTTTGTTCAGAAAAGGATTAGCAAAGGATTAGTGAATTGTTGGACTTGGTCCTTTTTGCAGGGTTATCCCCAAAACTTTTGCTTCTTCCTCCTATTTTTTCCTGCCCTATTGTTGTTGGTTTTAGGACTCTGTGCACTTTACCACTGCTAATCAGTGCTAAAGTGCATATGCTCTCTGTGTAAATTGTTATTATGATTGGTTCTCCCTGATTGGCATATTTGATGTACTGGTCAGTCCCTAGTAAAGAGCACTGAGTATGCCAGGGCTGGTAAATCAAATACTACTAGTGGGCCTGCAGCACCTATTGTGCCTCCCACATGAGTAGTTCTGAAACGGCAACTCAGCACTGCCACTGCAGTGTCTGTGCGCAGTTGTTAACTGCCATGTCGACTTGGCAAGTGCACCCACTTGCCAGGCCCTAACCTTTCCTTTTCTTACATGTCAGTCACCCCTAAGATAGGCCCAAGGCGCCCCCGTGGGCAGGGTGCAGTGTACGTGAAAGGTTGGACATGTACTGGTGTGTGTGACATGTCCTGATAGTGAAAAACAGCTAATTTTGTTTTTCACTATTGAAAAGCTATCTTGCCCCATAGGACAGAATGGGGAATTCTTTGTAACATTTTACAAGCATATCTTCCCATAGGGATAAGATGAAAAAATAAAGTTTAGACTCTCTGAACTCAGAATTTAATAACACATCTTTTACTAAAGATGTTTTTTAAATTGTGTGTTTGAAAATGCCACTTTTAGAAAGTAGAATAACCTGAACCTTAACAATTTATGTACGCTATTGAATTAACGTGAAGACCAAACACATTCCTTCTGTTGTTTGATCTGGTATTTTTATTTTACCTTATTATTCAAACTATTTTTTCTGATTTTTAAAAAATAATTCATTATGTGAAAAAGAAGATGATGTAGTCATCTCAAATTTTCATACATCAATACAGTAAATCATATACATTTACCAAAAACATTCAACAATACGACATTGCTACGTTTATAGGACATCTACAAAAAGGCAACATCAATTTCTAGCCCCAATTTAAAGGGTATAATACTTTTTATGAACCTAGACACTCTTAAAGAAGTAAAAATGAGGTCTCTGAAATAAACAAGGGGAGCACTTAAATATCTATAACAGGGATAGAAAACCCCTCCATCTAGAGTGAAATTAAGTTCACAATCCCTCAATGTTTCATGTTTTGCCAACTCGTTTCGAGTCCTGGACAAAAAGTACAGGGGCTCTCATCAGGGCTTCTGAATTTTAAAGGCAATGGTGTTGTGTGAAAAAAAGTATAAAATAAGATTTATATTAATGTTTAGCAGGGCTCAAACCCTTTTCATCAATTCTTATTCTTCATAAAAGATATTGCTCTATTTACATGATAGAATGTACCTGGTAGTAGGTATTCTTTCTATCAGACTTTGGCTTCGATGCAGGGAATTGGAAAATAATTCTGTTGATAGTGAAAGGAAAGCTATAAGGCTTTGTGGTCCAAAATGTATTATTTTTCACTAAACACCCTCAAACTTAACTACTTTCTACCTTTTAAAGCGCAAATTCAATCCTACTTCTTGTCCCTTTCTTTGTACGATGACAGTTTTTTATCCAATTATCTGTGGGAAATGGACTTTGTTTAAAGGCGTGCTTAAAAAACTGGAACTTTTAATCATTGTTTATACCCAACATTCTCACATCGATTCTAAACTTTAAAAAAAAAAAAAAAGGGGCATACCTTTACTAGGGGAGACTCCCTCAGCTTGCGCTTCTAATTTAAATGAATGCGACGTGCGGCTGATTCTTGAACAGATTATCTAAGAAAAATGAGGCAGGTATTTAATATTAGATACGGCACCGACCACTGTCAGTTACCGCACTGCCATCATAAAAGGATTTAAACGAGCGTACCTGGACACGAGTAAGCTACCGCCAAATCGATTCTGGTAGCTCCTCGCATTTCTGTATGGGGAAACTAAAGTAAATATGGCATGCTCCTCTCGATTAATTTTCAATAAACTCTCCAAACACTACGAGGCTTACCAACATTAGTGTTTAGCCTTCACTGCATAGAACTTCCTGTCAGCTGTCTCTGTTCAAAGACCGAGCTTAAGGCATTTCCTCCTGCAGTCCCTCACATAAGGCTCCATTTTGATATGCTTGGGAAATGTAGTTTCAGTACGCTTAACTCATCATAGTACTACTAATTTGGCCAAGCACCCCGAATGATGCATTTTGGGTATTGTATTTTTTAGAATTTAGACAACTCAGACATGTTGTTCAATCCAGTCACTACACTGTTGAATTTCAGAATCAAGCTTCCTTACGAAGCAATACACTATCAACATCCATCAAATTTTTTGATGTATTTAAAGACACCAAGACTGTCCATTTAAACTGGTTTCCATTATGTGCCTTTTCAATGAAGTGTTCAACCATGGGTGCAGTTATAATTTT
Source organism: Triturus cristatus (assembly GCF_964204655.1). Classification (NCBI taxonomy): domain Eukaryota; kingdom Metazoa; phylum Chordata; class Amphibia; order Caudata; family Salamandridae; genus Triturus; species Triturus cristatus. The sequence continues at coordinate 970,039,258 of NC_140589.1, forward strand.
CTTTTTAATTCTGGACCGATGCTGCGTGATCCTGGTGCATACAATTGCATAAACCACATTTTTGGTTTTACAGTTGGTAAAATGTGTGTGTTTCCATTTAACCGTGTTATGGACGAATTCAGTTCCTTCAATGGTTGTGTTACAGGCTACACAAGTGCCGCACTTCCGATGTCCTTCTATCGGTTTTAGCTGCCACTGTGTCAATAAGTTGCTTTTCACTTTAGTGGGAAAGATGTCAGCTCGCACAATTTGTTGCCCAATGCTTTAGTTTCTCCTCATCGCAAAAAGATGTTTTAGAAACGGGTATTCGAGGTTTTCTAACAGATGCCAGTTTTTTAATATGATCTGTTGAAATTTGTTGGTATCTGGGCAAAATGTAGACACACATACTAGTTTCTCCAATGGTAGTTTTTCCTCAATTTGGAGAAGATCTTCTTGTGGTGTGAACCTGGCCCTTTTAGTAGAATGCTTTAGCAATTTTTTAGGATACCCTCTTTTGGCCATTTCTTACAGAAAATATCCGCATGTTCCTCAAAATCAGAATTTCTGGACCAATTTCTTCTGATTCTTAGTAGCTGCCCATAAGGAAGGTTTTCTTTAAGGCTCCTTGGATGAGCACTCTTATGGTGCAAGATGGTGTTTTTATCCATCTGCTTTCGATGAAGTGACATTATCAAGTGATTCTCAAATGGAGCAATGTCAACATCCAAGAAGGTCAACCTGCTTTTACTGGAGTTAACCGAAAATTTTATATCTTCATGGTGTGTATTTACTCATTCATGGAACAACATTAGCTCCTCATGGTCCCCCTGCCACAGGCACCAGATGTCGTCAATGTAACATAGCCACTGCTGTATTTTCCCTTTGTAGGTGTTGTTATTGAAGATAAATTTCTCCTCGTATTGAGCCATGAAGAGGACCACCATCTCTGGAGCAAAAGGACATCCCATGGCGGTCCCTTTCACTTGAATGTAGAATTGATCTTCAAACTCATAGTAATTTTTTTTTTAAGGCAACTTCAGCTATTTCCAGAATGAACGTAGTAGGTACCCTGTGTGGGCGCATCCGATTCTCTAGGTACCATTCGATTACTTGCAAGGCTTCCTCTTGTGGTATCTGCATATACAGGGACGTGAAATCAAATGTCACCATCAATTGGGTCTGGTCATCAAATGGTAGTCCTTCTGTTTTGGTAATAAAATCAGTGGTATCCCTCAAATACAAGGTAACCTCCATGAGGAACGGCTTTAGAAAAAAATCTGCGTATTTGGAGATTGGCTCTAAAACAGAGTCACACCCCGAGACTATTGGTCTTCCTGGGGGGTCATTCAGTCTCTTATGTATTTTCGGCAGAAAATACAATACCGTGGTTCTCGGAAACTTCTTTGTTAAAAATTCGAACTCCTTTGGTCCCAAGATGCCCTCCGCTAGACCAATTGATAGTATCTTAGATATAGTTTCTTGTATTGATCGGGTTGGCTCTTCCTTTACACTTTGATACCATGTTTGATTGTTAACTTGGTTCCTACCTTCAATCAAATACATATCTCTCGGCCAAATTACCACTGCCCCCCCCTTGTCCGCCTGCTTAATGACCACCGATGTATCGTCTTTAAGGTCTTTTATAGCAGCCTGCTGTTTTAAAGATATATTTCTCTGTACGTACTTGTTCTTTTTTTCAAGTTAATTGATAGATGATAGCGCAGTTTGTTCAAACGCATAAATCTCTTTGGGAATGTTGCAAGTAGGGACAAACTTTGATTTATTCCTCAAACCTGTAACTTCAGTAGAGCTTGTGGTTTCTTTGCCTCCATAAAAGGCCTTTAGCCTGATCTTGCGGCAAAACTCAATGACTTCCAATTTGAGTTTTGTATAGTCGGTTGGTGTATTAGGGACACATTTGAGACCTAAATTGAGCACAGCTTCTTCTTCCCTAGTTAGTTGTTTTTTGGATAGATTGACAATCGAGGTTGGTTCTATGATTTGTAAAATCGATTCCTAGTTCGCATTTCCCATGCTGGTTTGTACCTTCATTTTGGCTTCTGTGCACCTTTTTCTGAAAAAGACACCTGATTTTTTGATGTGTTTGGTCTTCACGTTAATTCAATAGCGTACATAAATTGTTACGGTCCAGGTTATTCCCCTTTTGTTCACAATTATTTGGCCCTACCTGTTCCTTGTCCTCTTTGGGCCTAACTCCTACGTTGAATGACTTTTAGAAAGTAGGCATTTTCTTGTTTAACCATTCTGTGTGCCTCTGCCTGTTTGTGTATTGACAGTCACTGAGGGGGTTGATGTGTGTCCTGCCTTTCCTGAATGAGTCAGGGCTAGGCTGAATAGGGCCTGTCTGCCTTACACAAGCTGTCTCCACCTCCTGCTGTACAGCTGCACCGGAGAGGACAGAACTGGTTTGGACTGGGCTCAGAGATCCTTGCACAAAAAGAACAAAGACATTTTGGGGTATAAGTATTAGACCTAAAACCCCTGAACTTTAGACTACTTCTGGAATCAAGAGGAACCTTTGCTGAGGAGAAGAGCTGGAGAAACTGAGGAGAAGTACTGCCCTTGCTGTGTGTCTGGGGATGGCCTGCAGTTGCTGTTTCTGCCAAAGAAAGGAGAAGGACTTTGGTGTGTGCTGTGTCCCCTGCTTGAGGAAAGTCTCCAAGGGCTTGAGTAGAGCATGCTTCCCGTTTTAAAGTCTCAGGAACACAAAGACTTCACCCCAAGCTCCCCTGAACTTCCTTGCTGGGAGGAGTGCCAGGCGTGCCTGTGACTGTGGGGCCTCTGGAGGTTGTTTCTGCTGCTGGGAGCTGGAAAGCAACGCAACAAACAAGGAAGTTGACGCATAGCTCTTCTGGTGAGAGTTTTCCGACGCAACGCCGTGGTGCGAGAAGAATCTCCCCGCACCGACACGCCGCTTCTGAAACCGACACAGCGCCTGTCGCCTCTGCAAGAAGCGACACTTCGAGAGATTGAGGCTGAAATGTCGACGCAGCGCCGCTCACCGCTGCTGCATCGTTCGCAGACGCATCCCAGATTCCCACGCATTGTCCTGGTGCTGCAAGTTTTCTCAGACGCATCACCCACGGATTGGAGTTGACTCAGAACCAATGCATCGCTTCCCCCTACAGACCGGACCAGACGCATCGCTCCCTTGTGTACAGCGGAAATGTCACATCGCATCCACGAAGGTCGCAGGAACTATGCATCTTTTTTTTTATTCGACGCATCTCATCACTATGGCTGTTTGGCTTGGTGAACTTTGTCGCAACAACAGGTACTTTGTATGAAATCACGCATCCATAGTTTTCTACGGACTCAGTTGCCAAAACCTTTTGAAAGTCATTTTTCTTAATATCTGTATGTTGGATTTTTGTTGTTTTGGTCTTGTTAAGCTTAGATAAAGATACTTTATTTTGCTAAACTGGTGTGGTGTCCATTGATGGTGTTATCACTGTGTTATTGTGAGTGTTGGTACAAATACTTTACACATTTTTTGGGGGATAAACCTGTCTGCCCGTTCCAAGCTACCAAGGGGGTGAGCAGGGGTTATCTAGAGTGTGCATCACTAATGGCAGCAAAAGTGGGCGACCAATCCTCATTTTGGCGGATTATCGCAAATAGCAAGAAACCAGGAACCCAAGCTCTCGACCATAATTTGGATCCAGGTACCTGGCATAGACACTTTGCCAACCTGTATGCTTCCCTAGTTCCTGCGACAAGTGGCCACACTACTGACATCGGAAACCTTATGTCTTCAACCACAATTGTTCCGCTGTCCTTCAGTATTGAAGGCCCTGTATAGTATTAAGCCCTTAAAAGCACCTGGCCCTGATAGGATACCAGGTGATCTTTTTAAACATACACCAGATGTATGGGCGCCATACATTAACCTATTGAGTAATGCAATAGCAGGAGGGCAGCCAATCCCTGAATCCTGGAAGGGTGCGGAGATCGTCCCAATATACAAAAAGGGTGGCAGGGACGATCCCGCTAATTACAGACCTATCAGCTTACTGGACATATTACAAAAAGTTTACGCCAAACAAATATTGGAAAAATTAAAAGATTGGATGTCTGTAAATAATATACTCTCCCCCTACCAAGCAGGCTTCAGGGAACGGACAAGCACCATAGATCAGGTGTTCCGACTGATAACAATAGCCTGGAAATATACCAGGATAAAAGCTGGCCACTTATACGTGGCCTTTATAGATCTAAAGGCCGCCTTTGATTCTATCCCCAGAGATCTATTGTGGTCAAATCTATTGCAACAGGGAGTACCCAAGAATATCCTAATTCAGTTGATTAGGCTTCATGAGAAGAATTTCGCAAGAGTACGTTGGGGTCAGGCGGGAGAACTCACCGAAGAAATACCCGTCAACAGAGGTGTGCGCCAGGGATGCGTCCTGGCGCCCACCCTCTTTCTTCTATATGTTAACGACATGGTCGAGTTCCTGCAAAGTTCTAGTCATGATTCCCCAAAGCTGGGGGGGAACCACGTTTGTGCTCTCACCTATGCTGATGATACAATACTATTATCACAAACACCGAAGGGTTTGCAAAATCTCTTGAACTCACTCAATGACTACTGTAACCTAAAGGGGTTAGAAATCAATCCAGCAAAAACTAAATATATGTCAATTAGACCCCACAAATGTTTTAATCGCAACATTAAGTTGAACGGAATGAGTCTAGAGTGTGTCTCTAATTTTACCTACCTTGGTGTGAATATTGACTCCAAACTTTCGTGGAACCCGCAGATTACAAAATCAAGAACAATTTTAATGCAAAACTCAGCTCTAATTTAAAAAAAAATTACATGCAACCACGTCAAAGGCCATTACCCCTGCCCTGGAAGTATACAAGGCAAGGGCCCAATCTGCCGCGCTGTATGGCTCAGAGCTATGGGGAGGGGGTTCCCTCGCGACCCTAATCAAGGGGGAAAATAAGATTTTGAGGGGATTTGTTGCCCTCCCACAAAACACACCATTGACCCCCCTCATGATGGATTTAGGTATAAAACGTCTGGGCAACAGGGCTGTTTGGATGTCCTTGTCCTACTGGATAAGAATATGGACAACAGAGGAACTTCACATTTATAGACAATCATTAAGCAAACTCTTGGCCCTAGGTACTAATTTTAGTTTTCTGTGGTTTTCCCATATCCGTAAATGGCTGCTAGATTTGGGTCTGAGCAGATTCTGGGAAAACCCGAATCTGCTCACTCCCGACTCAAAAATGGAAATAAAAACTATCTACTGGGATTACATTGGGCATAATGTTGTTCTAAATTGTGATGCTGGTCCTCTTACTTCTCAATTCCTGACCTTCAAAATAACCCCCCGTTTTGAACAATTTCTGGACGAGATTGAGCCTCAACTGGCCAAAGTCCTGTACCTTAAATTTAGGTACGGGACCCTCCAGATTAAGTCCTTAACATCTAAATGGGGGTCTGTCCAGAAAGCGGGTGGGGAAATTGATGACAGGTGTACCCAATGTAACACAGGAACTAAAGAGGATATTGCACACGTTTTATTTTTCTGCCCCGTCTATAGAGCACCTAGGAAAAAGTGGATAAAACCTTTGGGCAGGAAGTTAGGTGTTGGAAAACATCTTGAAATGTTGTGAATCCTAAAAACAGACTCTTCTAAACTGATTGTATTTGGTACCAGCAGATTCCTATTGGCAGCTAATTTTATTAGGATCAAAAAGGGACTTAAATTTTAGACTTATTTTTATCATGATTTACGGGAAATTCCTAAATATGTATTCATATTGTATTTAATGTATACGCTTGATTCCTTATATTTTAAGGAAAATCATGTTCACACGTTTTTTAGACAAATATCATAGTATTTTTAGATGAAGCACTTTGCATTTTATGAAAAATCAATCTTGGTTACAAATGATTACCTTGCCTCTAAATAAGCTACAAGCATAGGCATGATACGCTAAGAGCATCAGGGTGACTACTATATTGCACTTTTGGTTATCACTAGGTTTTAAATGTTGTAATGTCTATTTTAATGAAGGTTCCGTTTCATATTTGTATATAGATCTTATATATTTCTTGTTGGTATGTATGATGCTTTTATGATTCTGTGAATCAAATAAAGATCTATTGATTCATTGGTAGAGTGTGTATCCCCCTTACCCTGACTAGAAGCAAGGGTCCCTTTTGCGACAAAGGTACCTACCTCTGCCAACTAGAGACGCCCATTTCTAACATGAATGTTTAAAAAACATATTGATTATGAAAAAACCCTGGAGTGTCCACTTTAGTATAAATTACCCTCACTCCCCCTTACAGAACAGAGAGGAGAATTCCTTCAAGGCTGTGTTGTGTAGGTCCTATATTACCCATACAGGATCTGCGTGTTTGGATAACATAAACTGTAGGATTGGTGGCAGACTGACTCTGTACACCCCCACCAAGAATGTTAGCCCTTCTGTTTTAGCTAGCTCACAGTGCCACTAGAATCTCCTCTTAGCGAGGAGAGGCTAGTTCTTGGCAACTGAAGAACATGACAACCCTGATCCCTCAGAATCGTGGAAACAATGTACTACCTTTCACTCAGGCACTCATGCTCACTTATTTGGTCTCAGAGAGTTACACAGAAGAAACAGTTCGGCGTGTTACAATAAGAATTTATTGCACAGTTGTTCTTCTAGCGTAAAATAGATGTGCTGCAACAACCGTTAGACAGTAGCAGATATATATGATTAGCAGTACAGTGAAAATATAAGGATAGTACAGTTCAACCATTTTGCAATAATCCTGAATACATACATGAATATAAATGCATGACAAAAGTGCACTTGTACTCCGATGCTGCCTATGGAGATGTACCTAAGTGTACCTATCATGTGAGTAGGTGTGAAGCCAAGAATCCCTCTAGGATTTAGTCTAACCCCATTACTTGAAGTGAGAAAGTGTGGGACCCCGTCCTGGTCTCGAATTGGACAACCCGTGAGGAATGTGTTAGACCATTGTCAGCCGGAGTGTCTGCATGCAGGAGCCTCAGCGCCTCTGGTCAGTGTGTCGGCTGGAAGTCTTGGTCTCCTCTCCCTAACCCTAGTAAGATGTTCTGTATTAATACAAAAAGTATCTGAGGTTCCTTTGTCCCTTGTTTCTTGTATTAGCCATTGTTGGAATTGAGGATGACGTATGTGATGAACCTTGTACGTAGATATTATGCAGGTGGTGTAGCCCTTGCCTGGTTTCCAAGAACCCTTATGAATATTCATTCATACTCAATGAGTCCTTTGATGAAGTTATAGGACGCTATTATTTGGGGAAAAACCCTCCTACTGTGCCCAGGACTAGAACTAGGTAAAGGTTAAATCCTAAAGGCTCGTTACTGTGTAGTATAAGGGAGATAATGTAGGGGAAGGCATATGATATTACCGGGCCTATATTATGGTACCTATATGGAACATAACACCAACTCATCTTCCGAACAGTTAACAATAATAAAATGCTAGTGCACTACTCTTTGTACTAGGTAGCAGCGCATAAAACTATCAGTGAGATCTGTGAAATATTTTTAATATAAGAGGGGAGAACAAACAAAATATTTAGTATCGGCAATGTCATATTAAGCCAAAGTCCTAGTTGAGTTTGTTTAGATAAGTTGAACCACTACAAGCATCAGAAGGCCATGCTTTTCCAGAGAAAGTGTCAATTTTAAGAAATGTTCCAAATTTAGTTGAGTTTTGAAACAAAAAGGAAAAAGCCGAATTCTTTACCAGCACACAATAAACCAATTATAGATTAAGTGTCCTGGCTGGGAGACGCAACATCGCTGTTGCTCACCGCTGCAGAGGATGATCCCTGTAACACCTCGCAGAGTACGTCAGTTGAGCACAGATGATATTCAGAACTGCCAATAGCTGGTGCAGAGGCAGCTGGTGCTGTAGTCGATACCTGAGTGCTAGTGGAAGTGATGATCAACCCAGTTGTAGCAAAAGGCACCTGCGGGTTCTCGAGGAACGCAACCATCAATATAGGAATACGCTGGAGACATTGCCGAGCATGGGCCCTCACGGGTTCCAGCCTGTTTTTCATGACCGTAGGCGTGGCCGGTGGAAGTGTCAGACAGAGATTCAACATGTATTCTTTTCTGCAAAACAGGTATCGAAGAACTGGTAAGATGCAGTCCATCCAGACTAGTCAGTCTAAATGATAGGAACCAAGATACGCTTGGTTCCCGTAGGCGAGGTGTGCCCAGATGTTGTACCATGCGTTCACGTATTTGAGCTCCAGGAGTGCTTTTGCCATCTCGTTGGTGATTGGGCCGTCCATTGCATAGCCAAAAAAATAACAATCAGGATACCTGCTATTAAGAGCAGGATCAGCGGAAGACCTCCAAAAATACTTCCCAATACAGAGTGTATGAAATTTGGGATAACTCCGAGGACTGTCTGAGAGGTGCTTAGAAATCTTGACCCTATAGTCTTAAATAGGTGTACAATACCGCTTGGATCAGCATATTAAAGATACGACCCACCATTTCTGTGAAATGAAGGGGGCAGTTTGTACGTATAAGTGCCTGTATCTCAGCCGAGGTCCTTGCAATTTGAAGATCAAAAGTCTCTCGGGAGGAGGTTAAGGGTACAGTTTGCTGTAAAAGCATGGCTTTCATTCAGCTCAAAGTATCAAACTGTATAAAGGAAACATTCAACGAAGGCCATGACGGCGCTTCCCTGACTGTATTCATTGGGGCAAACAATACTTGCAAGTGACCCTGGAGTTCACAGTGACCAGATAGGCAACACCAGGAAGCATACAACAGCAACCTTGATCGTTCAGCATCAAGTAACTCCCATCCAAGAGCAGCTTGAATACCGAAGTAATCATGGCCGCTGAAGTCCCTTTCAGGTGGCAGACAAGTTCGCTACTGAACCATTACAAGCTCCGTGTAGTGAAATATCCTGGCACATGAGAAAACCGCTTAAAGCATTCTTGAAGTTTGTACAGCTTAGAAATACTTCTCGATCCCCACTCCGGCATCGAAATCTGTTTTCCCAGGATTCCCTAATGTATTCCTTACCCATTTTTCATATTTGCCTGCCTGCTTTTGCTCAAGGCAATATTGAAACTGAAAAGTAGTGACCGGTAGAGTTATGTGGCCATGGATTAGCCATTCCGTTGATGGTGATTCTGCCACTGTAAATGGTAATCTATCCAGCTTTTCAATATGCAGCATTGTATATCTTGCGCCCCTTTGTGCCATTTCTACCATTTTATGTGTTAGATTGTATTCAGAAAACAGAGACGTACTGTTGCTAAAACGCCAAGGCACATAGCCTGCAACCAAAGACTGCAGCAACTAGCTTAACAACATAATAGAACGGAACTAAGATTGCCTGTGTTGTAACATGGCCAAATCTTGTTCTAGGATGTCTATTGCAGAAGATACAATGTTGCCTAAGGAATATATCCTGGAAGTCAAGGTTGTTAACCCATTGTCCACTACAGCTAACGCCTTCTCTAAGTTAATAAGGCCAATTTCTTGTATTCTCTATGCGGCCTCTTGTTGGGATATTTTCCAAATTTCATTGTAGGAAGCATAAATGCCAGCATATATAAAACGTTTCTAACGTGGTTTTCTGGGACCTAGTAAGACATCCCTATGATTCATTTCTTCTGTGAGTATGGATAAATGCTGTTTTACTTCTGTGAGTGTTGAGGTTTCTAGCCAAACAAGGCGCAACTTCCCAACACTGTAGGATGTCAGTACCCCTGGATGTTCTCTTTGTACATAGCATGGGTCTGGCCTGTGGATACTGAACCCTTCGGTGGTACCCCAGAATCTTTTCTGACATCTGTTCGTGTCTATGGGCCAAACTAACCATTCTTTCCAATTAGGGTCCGATCTATTGTAGCCAAAAATGTCATCTGCTGCTGCCCCTTCCCGTGAAGTTGAATTTTGCCACCCCTCCATCTGTGATGGTGTTGGAAACCGAGGTGTGTTCAGGTCTATGTTCTTGGCTAGTCCAAGACAGGATGTCTGTTGCACAGTGTCATTTAGAAATATCATCTACTGTGGAATGAGGCATGCTCTAAATAGTGCTTCTGTTCCCTGGACTTGCCAGTCCCTAGATTCTAGGCTTTGTAAGCAGAGTGAAGGAAAGAAATCCAGATGTGATTGTTACGCATTGTTTTTTACACCGTGAGGCCCTCGTAGCCAAGACTTTACCAGCAGACCTAGTTCATGTGTTGGATGATGTTGTGCGCATGGTAAACTTTGTAAAGTCACGACCCCTGAAAAGTCGCATATTTGCAGCTTTGTGTGAGGAGATGGGAGCGAAGCATAAAACCTTGCTGTTTCATATGGAGGTCCGGTGGTTGTCACGTGGCAAGGTCTTGGTTCGTGTGTATGAGCTGCGGGAGGAACTTAAAGTGTTTCTGACAAATGAGAGGCCAGATTACGCAAAGCAGCTTGCAAGTGATGAGTGGTGTGCAAGGCTGGCATACCTGGCAGATATATTTCATCATCTGAATGAACTGAACACACGAATGCAAGGCCGAAATGAAAACCTGCTTACAAGTACAGATAAAATAAATGGATTTCGTTCAAAGGTGCAACTCTGGCATCAACACGTGGAAAGTGGCAATCTTGAAATGTTCACACTCACCAAGCAATGGCAAGGTGTTCACACTGCTGCACTGTGTGAGATAATAGTTAAACATTTAAAAACTCTCGAGGAGAGGTTGTCATTTTATTCAGTCTCCATTGAATGCCTTGACTGGGTTAGGGACCCTTATAGCTCAGCATCAGTTGGTGGAAAGGACATGACTTTACAGGAGCAGGAGGAACTAACTGAACTGAGGCAAAATCGTGGTTTCAAGCTAAGATTTGCTGATCTACCTTTGGATAGTTTTTGGTTGGATACTGCCAAGGAGTTCCCCCTTCTGGCAAACAAAGCTATTTTGACATTGCCATACCGGAATACTCACCTGTGGAGACCTGTAGAGCCACGCCACGCCACTGCCGCCACCGCCAAGAGTCCAGGGGGCCAATACAGCGCCAGCAAGCACCATCTTCTGCGTCGCCGCCCCGGGACTGCAACTCCCGGCAGCCTCAGCGGCGGCGCGACGAGCTGACGCGGCGCAAGCGCCAGGAGGCGCATACAAATCGCACAGAGGCCGGCGGAGCGGGGGGAAGCTGCCATACCGGAATACTCACCTGTGGAGACCTGTAGAGCCACGCCACGCCACTGCCGCCACCGCCAAGAGTCCAGGGGGCCAATACAGCGCCAGCAAGCACCATCTTCCGCGTCGCCGCCCCGGGACTGCAACTCCCGGCAGCCTCAGCGGCGGCGCGACGAGCTGACGCGGCGCAAGCGCCAGGAGGCGCATACAAATTGCACAGAGGCCGGCGGAGCGGGGGGAAGCTGCCATACCGGAATACTCACCTGTGGAGACCTGTAGAGCCACGCCACGCCACTGCCGCCACCGCCAAGAGTCCAGGGGGCCAATACAGCGCCAGCAAGCACCATCTTCCGCGTCGCCGCCCCGGGCCTGCAACTCCCGGCAGCCTCAGCGGCGGCGCGACGAGCTGACGCGGCGCAAGCGCCAGGAGGCGCATACAAAACGCACAGAGGCCCGCTTCGCGGGACGCGTCCGGGACACGCCGGGCGAAGCCTGGGCAAAGGGCGGGCCGTCTGTGGCCGTCCGGGGCTGACCGCGGCTGGGCTGGGCCACCTCCCTTGAAGTCCATTACAGGTATTCTGTTGCTATCTTCATATAAGGGGTTCCTTGGATATATCGAACGTACGGTGGTTGTGAAGAATGGGGAAATCCACGCGGATGGCCACTCGTTCTACTGTTAAAATTAAAGCCCCACCCAAGACCCCTCTTCCAAGTTTGACAGCAATAGATAGGATGCTGCAAAAAACAATTGGGATAGTCGCCAATGCTATTGAGAGCACCGAGAGGCGGCTATCACTACCCCCTAGCCTATGTTTGCTAACGCAACAGCATCAGGACACAGAGGATCACTCTAACACCGTGCTGAGTATGCCATTATCACAAGAATCTATCCTAATGGCCTCATATGCGGACTTTCCGGTCAAGGACTCGAATTGTGTTATAATCTCGCAAACTACTCCTCCTGATAATTTCATGACTCGGGAAAATAGGTTGTCTCTAACCCCTAGATTAGGACTAAGTGAGGGACAATCTAACATAAATAATGTGCCTGAACATAGGGAGGAGTTAATTGTTTGTGAAAATGAAGATATAAACACTGTGGGTTTGAAACATGGTGCTATCTCCTCGCAGGGGATACAAGGGAGTAGTCCAAAAGCAAAAGCTGTGCAGAATGTACGCAAGAAAGGGAAACCCAAAGGCAAAAATAAGAAAATTGTACTACCACCCCGCCAAGAGAATGGGGACAAAAGAAAGCCAATAAATAGTATTGAATCCCCTAACCAAGATGATAATTCCACCTTACAAGAAGGAATTACATTGAATGATTTGGTAGACTTCATGATAAAAATTGAGCAGGTAATGAAGTCTTTGATATTGCCAGTAGTAGGAAGACTAAAGACCCTTGTTGATAAAATTGAGGGCTTAGAAAAGCAAGGGGCAGGTAATTTAGAAACACTGGAACATCTTAGTACACTAATTAGACCTAATGTTGTATTGAATACCAACAAAACAGATAATGCTGTTATTAATGTTTCGCATTCATTAGCACCTGCAATTCTACCTGAAAGGTGCGAGAAGGATGATGCACCCCCTATCCTACCTACGGGGGCAAATATGTTAAATGAAATGGATTCTGGTGGTAAAAGATTTGAAAAAGAGAAAGGTAAGGGATATGATGAGAAGGAGGGAATGGCAGACCCAAAAGTCTATAATCGAAATAAGGACGTAAACGATTATGACAAGGATAAAAGAATATATATTGACCTCCCTCCACAGTCAATTCCCTATACCGTAGTGTTGACAGGGGTACCAGAGTTGAGCAACGGAAAGGCAGAAAATTATCAGGAACTCAAGAATAAGGTAATTCACTGGCTGAATTACAATAGGCCATTGCCTGGACAAACACGTGTAGAAATTCTAAATGTTAGGAGAGTACACTGGATTGGACAGAGGCATAAAGATATTCAAGGAGATTGTATTATCGTGAACTTGAGGGACAGAAGAGCAGTGATTTTTATTTGTCATTGGGAACCTAATTTTAATACTGGCAGAATTCAAACTCTAGACCTAACCTACTTTTATCCGTTAATGGATCTAAGGAGAGATAATACCTGGTATCCCGGGAACATAGGTTCAGATATAGAGATGATGTTAGCCCAAATTTTAAAATCCCTTTAGCAAATAGATTTCATATCTTGCAGGGGTTAGAAGATATTGACTGACTCAGGGGACACAATAGACCCACTGATTTGAATACTAGCGAAAGTAGCAAGTTAAAGGACCAAGGGCCTCGGAATACCATCACCGAACTAGAGATAGCTAAGGTGGTCCTTATTAGCGAGAGCCCACAAATCGAGGTACTTTGTGGTGGGGAAGCATCTCTTAATAGTAACAATGATTTAGTGGATGATCAATTTAGTGGGGAGGCTTGGTCCCTCTTGAGTTGGAATATCGCAGGACTGAGATCCAAATTGGGTAATAAAAATTGGGAAAAACTGGTAGGCAATTTTGATGTTATTAGCCTCCAGGAAACATGGACAACTGAACCCATACACATTAATGGATTTAAAACATATTTCTCTCCAGAAGTAAGCTCAACTCATGGTAGGGCTAAAGGAGGTTTGTGTACTTACGTTTCGAATCTGCTAGTAGGAATTAAAACTGAGTTAGTTTTTAATAATGTGTATTATCATATTATAAGGATCACAGTCAATAAGGGGTTTTCCATAGTTTTGATTAATTTTTATGATAACATCCAAGGGGAAGACCCAATGGATGTCTTCAGATCATTAGGTAGTAATATCACCTCAGCAATTGGGAGGAGGACAGAGGACACCTGCATTATTTGGGTAGGAGATTTTAACTGTCAATTATGCAGGAGTGCAGAGAGTGGGTTATGTGGGATAAAATTAGATAGAGACATTGGCTTTAGTCATTTTGAACATTCTGGACGAGGGGATTATTTAAATGAATTAATATTTGAAAATGATTTGGACTTTGTAAATAGGTTGATTAGTCCAGAAATCCCCTTTTTACCAACGTTTAATGGCAGAGGGGCAAATACAACTAGACATAGGGATATGATACGTAACTATAGAATTCTGGATTGCCCACTTAGCGATCATTTTCCTTTAAGCTTTAATATAACCATAAGCCTTAAGAAACATCGTGGTAGGGTCAAATCTAAAGTGATAATAGATAATATTACTATGGCCCGTAAAAATGGTTATGCCTTAAAGTGGACAAAAATTTGCCCCGCAGATTTCCAGGAGAAACTAATAAAAAGCATGCTGCCCCAATTTTATGTATGTACAGATGAGAATGCCAATGATTCTGATTTCATCAATAATTTTTTATTGATTATTGCCCAAATAAGGAAGTTATTGTGGGTTGGTACTAAGGGTGGGAATACAAGGCAGAAGAGGTGGTTTGATTCAGAATGCACCAAGGCTTATAGAAGTTTAAAGCGTGCTATACATGCTACAGAGAAGGATACTGATTTAATCAGGAATTGTAGGAATATCTATAAGCAGACCCTTAAAAACAGGAAAAATGCTTTAAAGTTGGAAGCATGGGATGCTTTATGTGACGCCTCGTTAAGCAAAGACTCTGCCTCATTCTGGAAAGTTGTTAATGCCCCTTTTTTAAATTTCAGCGACACGGACCCACTAGACGTGGCAATTACTGAGAGTGAGTGGGCTGAATATTTTGCTAAGTTGTATTCCATTGTACAGGACAATATGGAAAGTACCAATGATAATATCCATTTGAGAGACTGTACACAGAGTAGTAGCCAACTTGAACTTGAAATAACAATAACAGAGGTTCAGAAATGTATTGATGCATGTCTGGCGGGAAAAGCACCTGGCCCTGATGGAGTCCCTGTCGATTTATTTAAAAACAACAGGGAACTATGGGCTCCAATCCTTACACGTTTGTTTAACGCCACTCTGAAAAAAGGCCTCCTCCCATCGTGGTGTGAATCCCTGATAGTCCCAATTTTTAAAAAGGGTGACCGTGAAAACTGCAAGTGTTACCGCCCAATATCACTCCTGGATTCTACTATTAAATTTCTAGGAAGGGTAATTTTAGATAGGTTACATGTATGGGCTAATGAAGCTAATATTCTAAGTGACCTGCAGTATGGCTTTAGGAAAGGTCTTGGTACTATTGAACAGTGTTTGAATTTGCATATTTTAATTGAAAAATACACCAAAGTTAAAGAGGGACGAATGTTTTTAACTTTTGTGGATCTTACCTCTGCATTCGACTCAGTAACACATTGTAAACTTTGGGTAGTTATGAATAAACTGGGTGTGGATAAACAGATTATTAACTTCCTGAGAGATCTTTATGCAGGAGCATCGGCCAGAGTAAGATATGGAAAAAATGGCGAATGCACTAGATCCTTTGCAATCAAAAGGGGTGTACGACAGGGCTGTGTCCTGGCGCCGTTCCTTTTTACACTCTATATTAACAACGTGGAAAAGACATTGATAACTGAGTGTAGGGACGTGCCAATGGTAGGGAAAAGATCAATCCCAATTTTGCTATATGCAGACGACGCGGTCCTGATGGCTAGAACACCGCAGGCCATGCAAAGAGTAGTTACATCCTTTTTTGATTTTATGAATCAGCTTGATCTAAGCATAAATTGTTCTAAGACATTCACCATGCACTGTGGGCCGGGTGCACAGAGGAAGAAAAAAGCAATTTATATTGGAATTACCCCAGTAGAGGACACTTTAACATTTCCCTACCTAGGGGTCTTAATTGATAGTTCCGGGCTATGGAACAATATAATTAAGACAAGGAAATTTGTACTGTAAATCTATCATGGCTTTAAAAAAATTTAGTCGAAAAATAGGGAGGAAACCAATTAAGGAAATGTTGACTGTTTACAAAGCAACTTGTGTAGCTATTGTCACTTATGGGGCAGGCCTATGGGGATATGCAAACGCCAGCACATTACAAGTGGTCGAAAACAACTTTATGAAATATCTCCTAGGTGTCCCACAGAGTGTTTCGACATATGTTTGCCATGTAGAACTTGGTGAACCATATTTAGAAGATATAATAAAAACTGCACCAGTTCTATTATGGCATAGAATATGGACCGCAGATGAATCTGGTTTAAATCGAATGATCATGGAAAATGCGATGGGTCTAGAGAAGTGTGGGAAAATTAGATGGCTGAATTATATTAATAATTTTCTCACGCTACTAGGGCTGGGGGACTATTATACAGACCCGCCCTCTCTTTGTAATATATCTAGGAAATGTTTAAAAGATAGATGTATGACCTATTTGCAAGAGACCAGAGTTAGAATAGAGTCCAAGAAAACTACGGTGGTAGCTCATGAGCAAATTGTAATTTGCAATAGTTTACAGCCATATTTAAAGCTACTAACGAGTGACTATGAAAGGTTTTTACTGATACGCTTTAGATTTAATTTACTATTTAGATCACTCAGCTTTCCAGCTATGAATAATTGGTCAAAAATTTTGAA
This sequence comes from Triturus cristatus, assembly GCF_964204655.1. Lineage (NCBI taxonomy): Eukaryota > Metazoa > Chordata > Amphibia > Caudata > Salamandridae > Triturus > Triturus cristatus. The sequence goes on from NC_140589.1 coordinate 970,055,929, forward strand.
TAAATGTCCCTGTGATGATCTATCAGTGCAATCTGATATGCATATACTTTTCTTTTGTAAATTTATACCAGACCTAGACAAATGTTTGTTGTTCCTTTGCTAAAAATGATGGAAATTAATCGATGTCGCCCTGCTTTTTTAGCTGTACAGAAATTGGATAACATTTTAACAGTCGTATTTATTTCCTCATTCCTTAAAAATGTTTTTAAATTACGGAAAACAATTGAGATCTGAACTTACTCGGTTTCTCCTATGTTTGGTTCCTATAATTGTTATTTTAATATATGTGTAATTATGTGTATGTACTTTTATGGTTATTTTGTTTTAATAACCGAATAAAGATCAACTTGACTTGACTTGACATTGCTCCCATTTTCCACTACATATCTGTGTGAGATGAGCTTTTCAAGCATGATTGCTATAAAAACTAAATACAGAGAGAGACTGAGAGCTGTTGACGAAGAGCTACGTGTGTGTCTTTCTTCGATTCCAGCCAGAATATCAGCTTTGTGTTCAGCCAAACAGGCCCAGGTTGCGCACTGATCAATAAGACCAGTGTTTTATAATTTTTCATATTTCTGTTTACTTACTATTTCATAATAAAGTAATTATAAAATACTTTCTTTGTGTTTATTTGATTCCTATTCAAGAGAATTACTTTATATATAGTCAATATAGGCACAGAGTTAAATTTTTTAACATTTTCTAATGGTGGTGTGCCTCGTGATTTTTTTCATGAAACAAGTGTGCCTTTGCCCAAAAAAGGTTGAAAAACACTGCCCTAGAACTCCAGACCGATTTTAAGCCTATTGTGTCCATCCATAGGTCAAAACCCTGTTCAGACAATGGGTGATAAAGGAGGCAGAGTATGTCTGTTTGGTGTTTGTCAACATAATTTTCAGCACCGATGTCGGTGTAACTTTATAAAAATATGAGGTCGGGTCAGTGGTGTTAAACCATGAAGAATATGAAAATGTATGTGCAAATGTTTGCAAACTACTTTTTGGTGGTGTAGGGCAATGTTCCCACTGGTGGTACTCAAAAACATTTCTTGGTGTTATAGATTTGTGCAAGAAATGATGACCATAATGTTGGTAACAGTACAAAGTACAAAGTATCATAGTCTGAAGTATTTTCTAACATTTCAGTGTTCGGAAATGCGACAGTTTTCTCTAAATCGGACAACATGTTATTAGCAGTTTCTGAGTCCCAATCATCAGAAAGTGTACTCAAAGTAATTATATCACTCAATGAAATTTTAAATACATGAGAAATTTTTAAAAGTTCAGTTGAACCGAATATATCGAAATCAACCTTGCCCTAAACTATACCATCCGGTATAGGAACTGCTGTAATGTTCACTGATGACAAGTCTCTTTGTTCACGATGAGAAGATTGATGTGGCTTCAGAATCAAATTAACTTTTTGGGCTGTGGATCTTTGTTGAAGGTATTGTCTATTAATAAGCATGCTAAAAGTTATAACTAAGCCTAGCCAGAAAAGATGAACAGTATCCCAGTAATTACCCAGAGTTCTACCCAAGGTGATACCAGGTAAGTCTTTTTGAGAAAGTTCAGAAAGCCCTAATCTGCTGCCTGCGTGTTTCTTGGGCTGGCGTAATTTCTGGTTCACTTGGATCCAAAGAAAACGTATCAAAGTTCATGAAGTTGCCAGAAGCCGTTCGATCAAATGTTGGAATTGCATCAGGATTTGCTGAAATCGTATTTTGCTCTTGTCGAGGCATGTTGCGGTAGATGTCTGTATTTGGTCTAATTGCAACTTGTTTGTTATTTTGAGTTTCATTTTGAAGTTAAACTTCTGGTTCAAGGGGAACGAGTTCCCTACCATTGTTGCATAGTCCTTCATTACGTATAGGTGACTCTTTGAACGTGATGAGTCTTTCCATTTGAACTTCTTGAATTGTAGCGAGAGGAGGGTGTCTGCTACTTTGGAGTATATGTGGCCTACTACTCAGTATCGGCCACATAGTGTGGTTAGATTAGGTCAATTGAGATAAATCTTTTCTCCTTTTTCCCGGCAAGAGGCAGCAAAAGCACAGTTCTTGTTCCTTGATTTGCTAGGGCTGGTACAGGCTTTCTGTATGATGGTCCAAATTCTTTTTTATCTGCTATTTTCTCTCTGACCAGATCCCCGACTTTTGGGATCCAGACAGGTCTTGCCGTGACTGCCTTGACTTTCCCAGTGGCTGTTTGTTTCACCTGCACATTGCTGTACAAGGCTCTTGCTTCATTTAATCCCTGTAAGATAGCCAAACGGTTATGGATGTCAAGTCTTTCGTCCGTCACTGTGCCTTCACTATCAAGATCAGGTACCCACATTTTTGTCCCAAATAGGACCTCGTATGGAGTGACACCCCCTAGAGAAGTTCTTGGCTGGTTATTGAGATCTTGTTGTACCCCATAGAGATGATTGACCCAACTACCACCTTTGCCTAATACCCTAGATGTCAAAGATTGCTTTAGGTCCTGTTTTTTCCTTTCCACAACCAAATTTCCCTCAGGATGGTACGGAGAGGAGTACAGCAATGCTACGCCCATACTTTCCATGGCCTCTATGTAAGCCCGAGAGCTAAACGCTGGGCCATGGTCAGAATGTAACATACCAACTGCGTATGTCCCTATAAAGACTCGCAAATCTTTGATAACAGTTCGAGCGTCACCTGAGCGCTGAGGCCAAACCCATAGGAATCTTGAGCATGAATCCACTGGAACCAAGATATACTAGTAAGCCACAAGTGTGAGGTTTGTCTGATTTTAATAAAGGTGTTTATGCCGGGCGTGTTATGGTGGAGCCTTTCATCTGCTGGCAGATGTCACATTTCAAGACTTAGGGGCCCATTAGGATGTAGGGTGGATCGCCACCGCTATGCGGGCAGTGGTGATCCGCCCTAAAGTCCTTCCCCGCTCTTCACGCATTTCCCCCCGCCATATTAGTATGGCGGGGGGACTGCGGCAGATGGGAAGACCATCCACCACTTTTCCGCCCGGTCGACAAGTCGACCATGCGGAAAAGGGTTTAATATGGTGGTGGTGTCTTCTAGACACCGCCATCCATATCAGGATGCAGGCAGGAGGCAGCCTTTGGAAAGGCATGCAGATTTTCAAGTTGGGGGCCCATTGCGGGACCCCAGGATGTTGGGGGGGTGGTGGGGGGCACATGGGGGGTACCTATGGTACCCCCCTGCATGTGCATGCACAACATGGCAGGCACCGTCAGTGCCTGCCATGGTGTGCATGCATATGCATAACATGCACTTTTGGCATTGCGGCGGGTGCTGTTGAAAGCACCGCCCGACGCAATGTTAAAAATGTGTGATGCGTCCGCCAGTGTGGCGGGCGCATCCTAATATCCCCCACTGGACCGCCGCACATATGGCAGGCGGTCCTGTTTTCCATCGGGATGGCAGGCGGGCAAAGTCCGCCCACCATCCTAAGGATGCCCATAGTCTTTAGTTTGCTTTGTTAGACATGGCCACCAATAGCGCTGTTTTAATAATGAAATAGTCGCTGCAAAACCTGTGTGCGCAGAGTCCAAACTCTCATGTGCTGCAATAGTCAAACCCTATCTACTATCATTATTTGGTATTACTCTATCCCCCCACTCCTGGAATCTGAGCATATGGAATGTTGTTTGTATCTATCTTGTAGGAGTACTTAAGTGGAAATTTCTTTGGTACCGCTGAGTTGCTCTTGCTTGAAGCAATAACAGCAACCATAATCTCACCGTCTATCCTCGTTTTTGAACGAGTGATTGCAGCTACTGAAGCTGTGCGTACAGCCCCCTTTGCAGCTTCATCAGCCAATGAATTCCCTTCAATGTGAATGCCATCACGTTGATGAATCAGTGTATGTAATACTTGAGCCCGTGGTAGTTTATTTTTCAACTCAACTACCCGTTCCCATAGCATTTTATGCTTAATTGTGCCACCTTTTGTGTCTTTGAACCCGTTCTGATCCCAATGATGTAAATATTCATTGTATGATTTCACACAGTAAAAAGAAACACACACTATCAGTGTGGGGAATTTGTGATCCGTATTCACCAGTGCCAGTATCAGTGCTTTTAACACTGCCAACTGAGCCATTCAGTCTCCTATAGATTGCGTTTTGGTGCAATTTGAATGGAACTTTTCATCCCACATGTGACCTTTAACGATAGCACATGCTGCGCTGTATTGTTGCTTACTCCCTGTGGCAGGTTGAGCAGATCCGTCAGTGTAAAGTATATATTCATACTGATCTAGAGGCAAAATTTCATTCGATAGAGGGTATTTTTGCTCGTACTGCAGAAATGCCTGTGTTTTTAGACTTGGATCAAATCTGTATTCAACATCTTTTGCAGTAAGAGAATAATCCCATTGTATCCATCTCGGATGCAAGACTTTTGCATTTGGAATGCTAGTGTTTGTAACAGCTTCTAAAGCTGGTACCGGTGTTACGACAATTATGCGTTTACCCTGAGCCAGTACTCTTTCTCTTGCTCCAGTGGTCTGAACTGCTGTCAGGATTTTTTCTGTTGAAGTGAAACGCATTTCTGCGTTTGTGTACAGGTGTGATTTGTCAGCAATTGGTACTGTTTCGCCTTCATTGAAGGTTAAGTAGGTGTACCCGCATTCATCCGCTATTACACGATTCGCTAAGTTGCGTACGTGTTTTTTGAAGCTATCATGTATTCTTGTAGTAAACATAGGATAATTGTGTGTTCCTGTGTCCATTGTCTAACTGAAAAGTCAGGTTTTAATAAATCATAGAAAGGTTTTACTCTTTCCGCGTGATCCAAAATGTATGTTCTGCCGAAATTTAGGAATCCCAGTATTGATTGTAAAAAAAATTATGATTTTGGCGGCTGGAGCAGAACACACTTTTCTAAACAGTTACCTGCCAGATTTTTCCCTTCACTTGAAAACCCATATCCTAAAAACAGGACATTGAGGTGGGCTATTTGTGATTTTTTAAAATTAAATTTGTAGCCCTCAGAGGCGAATCCCATAATTAAGGTCCTCACCCTAGTCAAGTGCCTTTTTAAGATGTCGTCTGTCAGATAAATATCATCCACATAGGACAATGCTTCCTCGTGAAAATGTTGGAGTAACTCAGTTATTTTTGCTGAAAATAACCCTGGGCTGTTCTTATACCCTTGTCCGAGATGACAAAATTGTGGCTGGGACCCAACGCTGAGAATGTGGTCAAATACCTGCTTTCTAGTGCTATATTTTGGCAGAAAAATCCATTCAAGATATCAAGTGTAGTTTTGTATTTGTTCCGCACAATGTTATTCATCAATGCGGCACTGTGTGCATTTTGGACAGCGAATGTCTTTGTGCATGTGTTTAAATGTCTGTAATCTAAAAGTAGACGATATGAGTTGTCTGGTTTCATTACGGGAAACAAAGGATTGTTCATTGGTGAGGTGAATGTTTCAATTACCCCTTGATATTCAAGTTGATCTAAGATCTTCCTGACCTGTTTTTTAGCTTCTTGCTTTATTGAATATAGTCTCTGTGCATTTGGTGAAACTTTTAACGGGATCACGTGGTGGGTTGAATCCTCATCCCATCCAGCATGATTTTTGTACAATGCTGGAGCTAGGGCAACTGCTCACTCCTGTGCCTATGTGTGTTTAAATGAATGGGGACGAGGTCGGAGAAGGCTGAAAAAATTACAGTTTCTCCCCTAGGGCACTCCATATCGAATGCTGGTGGCCAATCTTGTTTGGCTCATAGGATGACCAGATGACAGGTTCTCTCAAAAGAGACCTTTAACTTTCCTGGGTTTGTCCCCCTCCATTTGGAGTGTTATTTCGTATGACTTACGCGGAATGCTTACCCACGTATCTCGTATTTCCACCGTGATTGAATCATTCAAGTCCGCTGTGACCAAAAATTCCATCAGGTTCTGGCGAGCTATTGTTAATTCTGCCGCACTGTCTAGCATCGTCTGAGCCCACTCCCATTCAGAAGATGTGTCCTCAGAATTCTGGCCATGTTTGATCTTCAGGCCTGCAACTTTCTTCTTTTTAAACTAAGGTTTAGATTTTGCCTTTTCTTCTTTTTTGGAAGTATAGTCTTGAGCGTGCTGTTTGTCTGTGGACTTTGTATGCTCTTCTTTGTGATATGACCGTCCTTCTCTCTCTGAGTTTTTCCTTCAAGCTCTGAAAGGAACGAGAGGAACGTCTATGAGTATCCTGATATCTGTCAGGTTTCCTAATATTATCCCAATTCCTGAGGTTGTACCTCCTTTCGGAGGGGTCCTGTGGAGGATATCCACCTCTGGATTGAGATCCCTTTTCTCTGTTGTTTTGTTTTTTATTATTATTATCCCACTTCTTTTTAGGAGAAGTAGGTATCTGCTTGGAATTGTTCTTTTCAGGACTGCCCATTAATTGTGGTTTTAAAGCGTTCCCACCCAAACTGCCTCTGCCTAATTCTGCATATGCAGTTTCTATAATTTTGGGTAACTCACTTTCCTGTTGTAAATGACCGCACTCCCGTAGGCGTTGGCAGATTGCCACTGATGCTGCCTCTCCTTTAATATTTGCTAATATTATTGATGACAGCTGGGCATAATTACCTAGTAATTTCATCCTTAAGTTCAGAGCAGGTTCTGCCCCGCACTCATTTTGTATTTGTCTTAAAACATCTGGTATTACAGCAAAGGATGGTGTACCATGAGTCCTGGTATCGATGGCAACGAAGACTATACCCCAACAGGTACAATCCTCTATTTGTGGTGTAATCCCCATGGGCAGGCAGATTGTCAGCATTCTGTGTTTTTCATAAGGGTTAGCATTCGGTAATACTGTTTCTAACTGTGGTATTTTCTGAGCTACCCAGAATGTTATTTGCTCACATTTTGTGGGCATTTTGCCCATTACTGCATGTAATGTTTGTGGAGTAATTTTAGTTGCTGTACTTTGTGTAGGAGCTGTATTTGTTGTAACTACTGCCGGTTGGACTGTAAGTGTCCTCATGACAAATAGCGTCATGTTTCTGTAAAGTTTTATCAACTGTTTGTGTTGTTCAAGTAATTCAACTTGTGGCGTTGTGTCAATGTCAGGATGTGGTGTGTAGGCTGCTAATATCGGCCATGTTGCTCCTGGTCTTTCTAACGGGCCGAACCTTACTCTTCTTCTTGTATGGGGGAGGGCACCTTTAAACCAGTAATCATGTTCCTGGTGTGTTAGTGGAATTTCAATGCCCTCATACGGAATGTATTCTGGTATGTCATCTTGTGTGTAATAATGAACCGTTTTTGTTCTTGCATTTGTTGCTGGGAATGTAATCCATGAATAAAATACCCCTGTTTGGAAATCTTCGTGTGGCTCTCTCACAAATACTACTATACCACCTCTGGCTGTTACCATGTTTAAGTAGTTTAAGGGTGAGTGCCATTCTAACATTTGGATGAAACTGTTTCCATTCGGATCTTCCTCCTCATCTGAGTGAGGCCTTCGGTGTGTTAACACATCTAAATCTCCTTCCTCGTTTATCATTGTGTTTTAGAACACAGAACAGTTTTTCAAGGGAACAAAGATAAGGTTTGCACAATTTAGGAAAAAGATGTCCTTCAAGCTTGATTAACCAGCAGCCAATAAATAGGATGTTTCGCCTACTCAGCTGTGGTGGAGATTTGTGTCTACCCACTCCAGACGTCTCTGGCGTTTTGTGAGTTGGTGTCTCTGAGAATTAGCACGACTGAACTACTCAGATTCTACTGTTAAATAAGTACATAACCAACGTTGGCGGCGCTATGTCGTGTAGTTCCTTTATTACCCATATAGGATCTGCGCGTTTAGATAACATAAACTGTAGGATTGGTGGCAGACTGACTCTGTACACCCCCACCAAGAATGTTAGCCTTTCTGTTTAGGTAGCTCACAGTGCCACTAGAATCTCCTCTTAACGAGAGAGGCTAGTTCTTGTGAACCTCAGAACATGACAACCCTGATCCCTCAGAATCGTGGAAACAATGTATTACATTTCGCTCAGTCACTCGTGCTCACTTATTTGGTCTCAGAGAGTTACACAGAAGAAACAGTTGGGCTTGTTACAATAAGAATTTATTGCACAGTTGTTCTTCTAGTGTAAAATAGATGTGCTGCAACAACGTTAGACAGTAGCGGATATATAGGAATAGCAGTACAGTGAAAATAAAAGGATAGTGCAGTTCTACCATCTTGCAATAATGATGAATACATAAATGAATATAAAATGCATGATAAAAGTGTGCGCTTACTTCCACGAGGCCTATGTAGATGTACCTAAGTGTACCTAGCATATGAGTAGGTGAGAAGCCAAGAATCCCTCTAGGATTTAGTCTAACCCCATTACCTGAAGTGAGAGAGTGTGGGACCCCGTCCTGGTCTTAAGTTGGACACCCTGCGAGGGATGTGTTAGACCACCGTCAGCTGGAGCGTCTGCCTGCAGGAGCCTCAGCTTCTCTGGTCAGTGTGCCGGCTGGAAGTCTCGGTCTCCTCTCCCTAACCCTAGTAAGATGTGCTGTATTTATACAAAAAGCATCTAGGATTCCTTTGTCTCTTGTTTCTTGTATTAGCCATTGTTGGATTTGAGGATGACGTATGGGATGAACCTTGCACGCAGATATTATGCAGGTGGTTTAGCCCCTGCCTGGTTTCCAAGAACCCCTATGAATATTCCTTCATATTGCATGAGTCCATTGATGAAGTTACAGGACTCTATTGTTCGGGAAAAAACCCTTCTCCTGTGCCCAGGACTAGAACTAGGTAAAGGTTCAATCCCAAAGGCTCGTTACTGTGTAGTATAAGGGAGATAATGTAGGTGAAGGTATATGATATTACCCGGGCCTATATTAGAGTACCTATATAGAACATAACAGCTGGACCGAGACTCTGCAGGCTGATCCTTCGACAGGCAGAGACCTGACATCCCTTGCGGGGTGCCATCCTAGACGCAGAGACAGGGTAATTCATTCAGAACTATCAGGTGAGGAGTTCGTGTTTGTCTGGGGGATTTTTGGCTCCATTAGGATCTATCCTGACATTTACAGATACAGGCTTCACCTACATACCTAGGGTAGGTACATTTAGGTAGGCTACGCATTGTAGAAGTTGTATATAATATGCTTTTATTCATCTTATTAGCACTATGGTAGAAATTAATCTACTTTTTACGATATTGGTACTAGCGATTACATTTGTCTGCTCATGTCTTTTGATTGTCGCAGCTAACATGTTTCATACTAGACTGACGCTTGACTAATAAAAAATTATTAAAACCGTTTCAATTATCATTCTATGTATTCTGAGAAAAGCAAGCACGAGTGACTGAGCAAAAGATACCGTATTGCTTTCACGATACCTGAGGAATCATGGTTGTCATGTTCAGTGGCTCCCAGAAAATACTGAGACCGCTGTAGAATACAGGGGCGTGGTAGTGGCACCGTAGAGCTAGCAGGTTTAACGGCTGACTCATCCTGTGGGGGAGTCCAGAGTCTGTCTGCACACCAAGTCCTCAGTTTATGTGATCCAAAACGCACAGGTCATGGGGGGGTTCTAGGAACTACACGACAATGTGAGCTGCATTCTGCCTCAAAGGCTTGTTTTGGTGCTGGAAGGTGTCTCTCTCTCCACAAAAACAATCCTGCCTGCAACGGATGTGCCTTAGCATCATGACAATGGAGTGCTTCATGCCAAATGACTACACTGTCTCTTGTTAAATAAGTAATTGACAGATCACGCACATAAGCAGCCTGTCTTTCACGCCCATGATCCAAGCAAGGGGTGCCTAGTGTTGGATTTGTGCTAGATGTAAACACCCCAGTGCCTGATTCATGGACACTGGCACAAGGAAAAGTCATGGAAGATGTGTGAAGTGACGCATCAGTATATCATGTGATATACCACTTGTCCTTTTGTTTGCACCTGGTTTACCCTTGGCAGAAGTATTTAATGTGAGTCAGGTCACAGAGTTTTGTTTGATCCGACTTTGCATCAAATCCAAAGCTTGATGCCACCAGTCCACTCTTTGCATAAATTACTGAGTGGTTTAGCACTTCTAGGTGAAAACAGATTGTGACGCTGTGTGAAGATCTACTTTTGGTACTAAAAACCCAGGGCCTTATTTATGAGAAGTGTTGCATTGCTGTGACAAAGCAGTGATGCAACACTTCTCAGTGCGGCCTCCTTGCGTCACCTTGGATGTGCCATCTTAACAGTATGGCGCATCATGTCGCAAGGAGTTACAGATACATCAGTATCACTGATGTATCTCTAGGCGCAAAAGTGATACATTGCTGGGGTGTGTCTGAAAACAGACACAACTCCTGCAATTTAACTTTTCAAATCGCAAGCCCCTTGTGAAAGGGCCTGTGTCACCCTTACACCTACTAAGAGGCAGGCGTAAGGTTTTGACGCAACGGCGTCCTAGCAGTGGGGCACTGAAATCTTATAGATTTCAATGCGCCACTTCTATGAGGCTTTGATGCTGTGGAGCGCCCACCTTGCATACATTATACCTGATGCATGTATAATGTAGCGCTGGGGTTTACGAAGTGATGCATCTGCCTAGATGCGTCACTTCGTAAATATGGTGCAATGTGGAGCATTATTTACGCTGCCCCAGCAACACAAAAAAGTGATGCAAAGGCGGCTTAAATGTGATACAGGGCTTCATAAATAAGGCCCCCGAAGTGCAGGAAGGTTGATCAATGCTGTGGTTTGCTCTAACTAAGCACCCATCCAAATCAAGTAAAGCTGGGAATTAATTTTTGAGCTATGACCCCTGCCTTTGTTGCTTCTTCCTACTGAGAATGTGAACGCCACTGAAGGCCTCATTAACTATCAGAAATTCATAATCTGAGATAAGGCATTAATGTAACAGAATACCACTCAAGGAAAGCCACTTTTACATGGAAACACTTCCTCTACTTACAGCACGGCTGGTTGGGTTTCCCAGTATCTCAGCTGATTGTTTTACCAACTGAAATGAAGAAAGCCTCCGTATTTTGTATAGGTATGTCTGGCATCGCAGATGCAGTTTACCCCTGTCCTTCCTGTATTCATTTATGACGTGATGCCCCCTCTCTATTTAATCAATAGGTGCTGTCAATGGACAATAACATGTGTAATGGTGTTTGACAGGTGGGTGTCTGTTCACCGAATAAATATGGGCCACCACATACTACCCACACTCAGTGCTTCATAGTTCAGAATTTATAAAGATACATACGTGTAGGGTCACAAGGCTTTTCTAAACACCCACCACCAGCACTTCCTAATGCTAGGGCTGTTAATGCCAAGGCTGCCTTGTCTATATTCCGCCTCAAGTCCTTTCCATCACTCTGCTATTCCTGTCTCTTTATCTCACAATAGACATCTCTTTTTCATCCATTACAACTGGTTTCCAATCTTTCTCTTTTTTTCTACATTTTCTGCCATTCTTCCTTTAGCTTTGGGTCAAACTATGATGAGAAATAAAAGCCACGCCCACCAAAGGAACTTAGGTGCCAACAACCAGCAACCACTTGAAATCATAAAATGCATGACATCACCTTTATACCCAGTGGCGGCTGGTGACATTTGAAAGTGGTAAGCGTAAAATGATTGTCGTACTGCACTACGGCAAGTGCGTGAAGCAGTCGAGGCCGCACAACCTACAAGGGGTTCGGGAGGGTTCTCCCCCCGAGAAAATTTTGAAAAAAGAGTGGACAAATGGTGCATTTTCAAGCAAACTTGAGGCAGCGGGAAGGTTAATAAAGCAATACGATGTAATTATTTATCATGTTAGAAATTGCCAATTTCTATGAGTTGTAGAGGACAATCTTTGCATATGCTGATGTGGGGGGTGCGTATTGTGCCTGTGCGTGATTGCCCCATTGTGAATGGGTGAGCGGGTGCATTCAAGAATTGGTCAGTAAGTAGATGAATGCATGAGTGCAAGGATGAGTGACAGATTTCATGTATGACAAGTTATTAAGTGCCTCAACTCACCTATGACTGAAGAGGCTTCTTTCATTCATAAGGCTAAACTAATGACATCCCAAATAATTATTTATATCTCATTATATTATAGGTATTAAACCATTACTCATATTGCTGTGTTGATAAATTGCGCTGTTGCTGAATATGACAATGGTGGTATGATGTCACTAATGATGTCACTTGTAATGCCATAAGTAACATTGTGTGAGGGGGCATGAGCATAGCATATAGTTTTTTTCATAGCTCGCATTAATTGGGGAATTTCAGTGGACTTTGGGTTTGCATCATGAATACAACCTACCTTCGGATTATTTTTAGGGGAATGTTCATGTGGGAATGAACACTCCCAGACACTAAAATCGACAGACGCGCAGAAAATAGGTTTATAACTATACCAAAGTCAAATTTACAGTTGGAAGAACGGATACATGATGGAGAAAAGGTGTCAGAAAAAGAAAGGTACGCATGTGGGTCGGCACACGGAAAAACTGATGAACTGGCAGGCAAAAAGAAAATGATATCTGATACTACAACAAAATGCCACACAATAAATGGACACAAACCTTCTTGTCACACATTTCTACCGCCACAAGCTTGCTTTCATCATACAGTGGTAAAACGTGTTTCTTTCATGCACTGCCTTAAGTACCATCAGGGACATGAAATAGAGCCTATCAAAAATGCTGTATGGACTGGACCCTGGGCGCTTCGGTAGACGCTTGGGAAGGAGGAGGTTCTCCGAGGAAAGTTAAGCGTGAGCTTACTCGAGGTAGACAAGCGATGCACTGAGCAGACACTTTGCAGGGAGACTATTACTACGTTTGGAGTGACAATGGCATGTGCAGCGTGGGAGAGGCACAGATAATAAAACTAAAGATGGAATGCCTGGCAAACCTCCACGAAATATCCATTTTGGAGCGTGGCTTCTGTTTTCACTCCCAGCGACAAACCCAAGTGTCGGGGTCCGTTCCGTGTACTGAACACCAATGTTGTTATATAAACCACGAGGCACTCGACAAGGCCTAAACCGACCACAGTAGACACAGGAGCGTGCCTACGAGCCCCCAAACTCATATAGCTGTCAACAGCATCTGCACCGCTGTAGAGCAGTCTCTTAAGACTTCCAAGAAAAGAAATTGAGGTCTAACAATTAACTTAAGTAATAATGGACTCGTTTGCTAACAAGAGCGGGGGGGGGGATTATTTTGTGTCAGGATTTTCAGGGACACTTGCCAGCGGTTTGGGGCAGAGAATAGACTTATGAACTTCAGTATTCTGAAATGCCAGTTTCAATGTGGCAGCAGCTTAGTGACAGGAGAGCGGGAAAGGCCTACAAAAGAGTTTGCAAGGGGGATCCAGAGGGCCCGGAGATTACATACTATGGTACAGAACCCTTCGTGTCACCATCAGCTGGTTGTCATCTCGGCAGAAGCGCCTCTGCCATGGCTGTCCTGTCCTGCTCACTGCCCTCCTGCCCCCACGCTCCACATCAGGCACCACAAGCACCTGTCTGATTAGTCTCTGCTCAGACTTCATTGGGCGGCGTTACCTGTGCTGCTTGTGTTACGGAAAGACACAGATGGGCTGTTCCACCAGCACGCAGACCGAGAGGCAGGGGAACAACAGACCCTGCGCAAAGCCCCCTGCCAGCAACGGAGTCAAGATGCATGGTGAGAACTTACATCTTGTGTAACGTGTAGGGTGACCAACTGGCATTGGTGAAAATTCAGGACGGTGAGTGTAAAAATTCAGGACAAAGGGTCAAAATTCAGGACACAAATTCAGGACAGGAGGTCAAAATTCAAGACAAAACTTCAGGACAATAGGTACATTTTACAGACAAATCAGAGGAGGTCGCGCAATAGTATATAAGTAAGCCCAGCCATATCCAAACATATTCAACCATTTGTAAACCTATCCATCATGTATCCTTCCATCTATCATTTCACTCATCCATCCCTTCATCCATCCTTTCACTCATCCATCCATCCACCCTTTCACCCTATCCATCTGTACACTTATCCATCCAGCCATTCACTCATCCATCCAGCCATTTACCCTTTCACCCATCCAGCCATCCTTTAACTTACTCATCCATCCACCCAGTCACTCATCCTTCCACCCATCCACCCTTTCAGTCATCCATCCATCCTCCCTTTCTCTCTCCATCCATCCTCCCTTTCTCTCTCCATCGACCCTTTCACTTAGCCATCCTTCCATCCATCCACCCATCCATCTACTCATGAATTCATCCATTGACCCCATCACTCATCCATCCTTTCTCTCATCCATCTATCCTTTCACTCCTCTATTCATCCTTTTGTCCATATACCCTCCCTTTCACTCACTCATCCATCCTTACATCCACCCTTTCACTCATCCGTCCATCCATTCACCCTTGCACTTATCAATTCATCAATCCAGCCATCATTTCACTCATCCATCCACTCATTCATCATCCACCTTTTCACTCATCCATCCTTTCACTCATTCATCCACCCTTTTACCCATCCAGCTACCCTTCCACCCAGCTATTTATATTTTCTCTCATCCATCCTTCCACTCACTCATCAATCCACTCATCCTCTCTCATTATCCATCCATTCAGTCTTTCATTCATCCATTCACCCTTTCACTAATTCATCCAGCCATCCCTTCACTTACTCACTCGCCCACCTTTTCATATTAATTTTGAGTTGAGCCTTTTCGAGAAGAGGCCCATCAAAAACTTCACCCTCGCTGCAGGAGCCATTCCAGGTCTGGGACAGAAGCCACCCAGGGCGGAGACAGGATTCACCACGGGGGGGGGGGGGGGGCGGGAGAGGAGCCATCGGGGGAGGGGGTGGGGTGGGAGCCATCACAGGAGTGGGGACAAGATCCACCAGGGTGGGCACAGGGGTGGGTTTACAGTATTCTAGTATCATCTTGGTCTCTGCCATGGTGGGGTAGGGCTCCTCACCCCCTCCTGGACAAGACAACGAGAAGACAGGCTCTCTTTCCAAAATGTTAGTTTTGCCATTCCCCACTGTGATGTACAGTACTTAAAGGAGATACTCCAAGAGAACTGATTTAACTGATTGTCCTCCATACTTTGTTAATCAGTGTGGGTGCGATTGTACCATTTCTTTATTTTATTACATTATAGACTGCATGTTTGATTAAGAACCGAGGTTTGCTTAGAATTTAGTTACAGTAATTAAGCTCTGTGCAGAGAACCACGTGCTGCCTCGGGGAAATCAGGGCCGGTTCTAGGATGTTTGGGGCCCTGGGCAGAAAGGGAATGTGTTAGGCCCCTCTAAATTGCAGATACATTTCGCATTCAGGGCTGTTTGCATCTGAATAGATGCCCCTGCTCCGAAGCTGCAGCCCCTTCCTCTCAGTTACCTTCAAGCACCTCTTAACAGCTCATCAAGGGCTGAAGGTGTGAGGGTTGAAATCCCGCTGTGCCTCTCCAATGCTGCTGGGTATCTGAGCTTTGGTACTGCATCGGCGCCTGTTACACCCCACCTCAACAGCATCGGAGTCAAGAAGGGAGGTGGGTGGAAACGGAACATCTGCTTTAGGGTGGTGCGACCGGTGCCCGGTTAAAATTACGGACAAATGGCGTCCGTTAAAGAATCATTCACGGACAACGGACAGACGGCCGAAATTATGGACTGTCCGTGAAATTTACGGGCGGTTGGTCACCCTAGTAACGTGGGACCCTGCAGAGAAAGAGGCTGTGTTTGCTCGGGTGTGAACACGTGCACGTGCAGGGTCTAATCGTGTTAGGCCTGCTGGTGTGCCCCATGAGCTCTTGTGCAAACACGTCTTGGTGTTGTCTATGTTCTAGGCCTTGTGCAGATGTAAGGTGTGCTCTTCTGCATCGTGGGAGCTTATGCAGAGTCAGTAACCCTCTACGTAAAATGTCTTCTCCCTAGCAGTTAGCTCGTGTGCAGGAGCTCTCTGCATGGCGTGCTCTTATGCAGTTGCGTGACTTGGGGTTCCTCCTGTGCACGGCCAACTCCTTTGCATGCACTTTATGCAGCGTAGCAGGGGGCACTTCTCTACTGTGATCTTAGGCAGAGCCTGTGCAAACGCAGCTCCGTTTATTCTGGTGCATGATCTCGGCTCAGCCCCTCCTCCCCGGCTCAAGAATGCCCCCCAGCGCTGAACAGGTTGGTTAATTTTCAACCGTACGCAGCTCTGCTCCCTCTGATGTGAACGCTTTGCTAGTCAATCCTGCATGCAAGAAGAGGGGCCAAGGCATGGCCCAGTGGATTCCTATTTTTTCTGAGAACGAATTGTATCTCACCTTAATGAGTGCTGCAGTGGGGAGTTTCATGAGGCACCTTAACAAGTCAGAAAGCTATCCAAATCATAGAAAGAAACCAAGGACTCCTATACTTCCAGCTTCCAAAAACAGTCATGGGCGGGTGGGTTCGCGCGGGGTGGGGGGGGGGGGGTAATCAATCTATATATAATAAAAAAAACGTACCTTTCTCTGTGACCGCGCTGCAGCTCCTGCCACTCTGGAGTCCTCCTGGTGTGTAGGCAGCCTCCCTCCTCCTGCTCCCCTAAGGCAATCACAACGCTGCAATGGCAGCGTTGTGATTGGTGAGGCGCAGTGGAGAGCGCCCCAGCCGGGCCATTTTCTCTATGTAGGTTGCATGCAGCAGCCTACATAGAGAAAAAGGGGGAGTGCGCATGACTGCTTTGTTCGGCCCTGCGGCCGACCAAACAGTCAGTACCCACAACAGTGGGCAAGCCACACACCCCTGCCCTCGAGCAGGTCCGCCCACCCCCAACCAGGCACAGAGGGAATTCTGCTTTCTCGCAGTGCGAGAAGCAAAAACATAAAATGGTAGTTTTACCATTTCATGTTTCTGCCTTCTCGCACTGCGAGAAAGCAGTGAGGCGATGCCCCCACGCCCCAATGGGGGAGCCGCCACTGTTTATACCCCACTCTCAAACTGTCTGATTAGCACTGAGCATTTAATTTAATATTACCTCCCTAAGTCAGGTCAAAACCACACAAACCTAAATAAAAAAAACAATGAGGTTTGTTCAGGTTCAGTCTAGCCAGAGCTGCAAGAGATTTGCAAACAGGAACTTAAGTCTATCACAACTATCGCCAAAATTGTCCTGAAAATAATTCGACACATTTGATGTACACTTATCCAATGGCACTGGCTATATTGTCTCTTTGGACCCATCCACGCTGACGGTAACCAAGGGCAAACGTTCATCAAACAGGAAGCTCGTTTTTTTTATCTATAGAGACATTGTTGTGTATTGCGAGCTTTGCACATGATGTTCCTGCTCTCGTGCAAGATCTCTGGGGCTTGTTCTCAAACCTCTGAGCTCATACAGTAAAATGTTATTGTCAGAAAGGAGCACAAGCTGCGAGTGAGGAAGGAATTCGATTTGAGGGCAACGTGGTTGGCCAAAATTTTGCAAACAATGTTAATGTTTTGTACAGGAGCGCATGCATGCAACATTACTTTGCTATTTCAGTTACCAGAGTATGCAAAAAGTTGCTTTTGTCATGAAAAGTAACTGTTTATGTGAGCTGTATCTGGTGCCTGCGTGTAAATAAGAAGTCTCCGTGTGAAATGGTTTCCAGATGTATTACCAAAAAGCTCGGGGGAAAGATTCTGTTTGGACGCGTTGCACTAAAAGATTATTAGGAACTCCAAACCCAGGAAGATATTTTTTAAACATTCTCTATTTCTTGCATTGTTACCTTTTTACATTTTCTACTGAATGTAATTGCAAATTGCCACAGTGTCTTATGCATAATGTGATCAGTGCTTTTGGGGAGCAAATATCCCTGTTTATATGTTTTCTAAAAGCAACACAAATGTACACAAAACATGAGAAACTAAGTCAAAACCACAGCATCACTAGTAGTCGTCACTTGTGGAAACCAGGACAATAGCTGCAAAGGTTTGCAGAAAAAGAGCCTCATCTTTTTTAAATCATCTAAAGTTGGCATCAATATATCTGCAGGCTTTCCTGCTGTGACCGACTGCCTTCAAACATATCTTTAATATATTAGGGAATCAGCAGCCCTTTTGGCTCAGTACCCTGCAAGGTGGTATACCTGTTTAAAGATGATCAGATGAATATTGTTACACCCTACAAAGTTTTCTGCAGTAATCTACCATATTTTGCATCAGAGATTCATTTGTGTATTTTTTGTGTGCATTTTTCCACATAGGATGTCTCTGCGGGGACGTACCTATCACACAGATATGTGCAAAATGAGGTGATGCGTCTCCAGCGGCAGTTCCTCCGCTATGGCGGTTGAGCGTCACCACCCTCCCGCCAGCAGCTGCAAAACGTAAAAAATAAAACCCTAATAAAGCAGGTTCATGATCGTTTTATTTTTCTTTCCTGGCCGAGTCTTCGCGGTGGGGTGTAATCCATGATCATCATGGAGGAGGAGCGGTAGGTGCACTGGTATCAGTGCACATGTGAGTTTGGCTGGCTGGCTCATGAAGGCAGTGGTCGAAGTAGGGGAAAAAAAGTAGGGGAACTGTGGGTGGAGAATTAGAGGGTGGGAATACCCTGAGGATTGGTCAGTGGTCAGAGGTGTGGCCAGAAAGATCAAAACATCCCAGTTTTTTGTATTTGCCATTTCACTGACAAGTTACAGCTTATTACATTTTTCAATCCATCCAGCGGATAGACGTGTTTATTTAAAGTTATTGACATTAAAATACATTCACAAAGTGAGATGCGTTTCCTATCAAAGAATCTCCCAAATACACTTAAAAGTGGAATCACAAGCCATTTATCTCAGAGCCATGAAGATTCTGTCATCAGCACTTCTCCCTTTTTCCACAAGAGCAGCTCAAACATAAATAGCAAAATATCCTAGTTTGCAAACGTTTGCCACATAATTATGGCTCTGCCATATTTGCCACATAATACATCATCTGCTGCATAATCTGACGATTTTAACTAAATAATTGTTTGTAGCTCAAACGGGTCAAAAGTTACCAAAAATGGTGACTTGCTTAGAAGTGGAGCGCCATTCGTAAAGATTGACTGGTCCCCTTTCTCACAGCTGTAATTGTGTGTTACACTGGTACTAATGAGGCAAAACCTTTGCAGAGACTATTAGTATGTGTGAAAATGTCAAAATAATAAAGTATGAGAAAATGGACCGCATTACGCTGCAGTCTTTATTGCTGCATAATTTAGTCAACACTGCAACTTAATTTTGTCCCCCATTGCTGCATAATTCCAGTGGCCCCAATGCAAGCAGAGAGTGACAAAATATCTGTCTCTGGGTGGTGACGTTTGATCGCAGTGTGCTACGTTGCCAGGGCAACGTTGATGCTTTTAATCCTGGCCGGAGGGTCCAGGAATAAAATGTATGCATAGCGACACCTCTGAGCTAGTTTTAACTCTCACTGCACTTCCACTTTCGGTAATCCCAGTCAAACTGTTTCTATATCTCTTTATACATTGTGTCTTGTCTTCCCCTATCCTATTGCTCCACCCCAGGCGTTGGTCTGCACAGGGGTATACTGAAGCAGCCCTATGATGAAGCATGTAACACAACTGTGTGAGTGAGGGCAGTATTTCGACACAGAGCACGTGCCCCCACAGAGACAGATGTATTGTCACTCTCTACTCCTTTTGGTGTGTTCAAGTAGTGGCCAGGGGGGCCAGAGTAGAGGGGTCTGAATCACTCACCCCTTCACTTTTGTGTAAAATAACCCAAAGCAAGCTGCACATGTTAAAACTGCTTGTGCATGAAGCAGAGATAATATGAAGTTTGCAAACTTAGTTTGGTGTGCGTGCAAATCCTGCATTGCCAATCCCTGGTGATTTGCACTACTACTGCTGAAACAAGGCCAATGTAGGTGTCAATGGGTGAGGCAGGCTGGCCTCACAGGTACTGTGACCCCAATGACAGAGTCGCTGTTGCTCTAGAGTGTGCTGCTTCCTAGGCCTGCCTGCAAGACTGGAAGTGAACTTCAGTAAGGATTATGGTAGACAGGCCTTCAAGGTTAAATCACACTTTCCACCGCTAGGGTCCACCTGCTCCAAGGTCTATTTGGGCCTTCTAAGGTCTAGCATGGGAATGTGTTCCCGCAGGAAAGTGGTCTGGGGGACTGTTCATGAAGGCTGAGCATGGTTCCCCGGGTCCAAATTCAGCAGCTCTGGCCATAATGCCACATCCTCTCCCCCACTGAACACCATACTGCCCCACAGAGAGAAATTCGCACTGTCTTCAGCTACAACCCTATTGTGCCCCGCTATAAACACCTGGATGCGACTCAGTTCAAATTATGCACAAGACAAGAGTAATGTGCTGCCTAAAAAAAAGTAACAACATCCTGGAAGAAGCAAACACTCATAGGGAATGCAAGATTAAGTAAATTATGTGAAATGTAAGCAGGAAAAACATGGTTACCTAAACGCTTTTACGTTTACTATTCAGAAATCAACGAGTGAACTCGCCTGGAAAGTTAAGGATAAAGGGATCTGTTTCAATGTCCATAGCTCATATCCTTACAAAACATAAGCAATATGGTTTAAAAAGATCACATCCCTGAACACAGAACCATCGTACACATTTTTTAAACGAAAAGAAGGAAAACAGCTGATAAGGATCACAATAAACGTTTTCCACTCCTCGCATCAACCAGGTATTGCAGTACCTCCACGAATGGTGCACTAACCCATCCAGGGAAAACAATGCTGTTCAAAGAAAGACTAGAAAACAAAAGTAGCGCTTCACCAGCAAACTCTGTAAAGTGGCGCAAATGTGTTTGGGTGTGAATAAAACCAATCTGATCACTTTGCGACCACTCTGTCTAGCTTTATTCAGTTATTTATTTATTTATTTTTAGTATTTTGAGAAAATACTTAGAAACTGAGGGGCATATTAACAAGCGCTTTATCTCCGCTTTTCTGGCTTTAAAAGCCAAAGAAGCGGAGATAAAAAATATTGCCCTATCAACAACAGGGTGCTAACATGCAAAATCGCATGTTAGCACCCTTTTTCACTACGCTTCCCTTTGCATCTCTAATGAGATGCAAAGTGGGCGTTCCAGAGCAAAATGATAGGAGAAATGTCTCTAACCGACATTTCTCCTATTATCAAGCTTCACGCTAACCCTGTTAGAGACATAAAAAGAAGCGCGAAGCACGGTTAACGCTGCTTTTTTACATCTGCTAATTTTCAGACCTAGCCATGCAATCCAATGGGAGGGGGATTACATGGCTAAATCCACCATGGGCTATCAACAAGGATATCCCTATCCTTGTAGTTTTATTGCTGCATTGCCAGAGATAACCTCCCAAAATGCCGCTATCGCTGGATTTTTTATCGCCTAGGCAGCTAGCATTGTTAATAACGCGATAACCAGGCGATATTATCCAGCGATAGCGGGCGTTAAAAAACTTAACGCTAAGCGTCCTTAGAGTTAATTTTCCCTGTTCCTTGTTAATATGCTCCTGAGAAACTAAAACAGCAGAAAGGGTCTGATGCATCATGGACACATGATGATGAGCCGCCTCCTGACGTTTTAGATTCCAGCAATGATGAAAAAGAAGGGGAAGCTAAGAAGCCACGGAAGGCAAAACATGAAGTACAAAAGAAGGTGAAGATTGAATAGAGAGAAACCAATAATTCTGAAGTGAATGAAAAGCAAAATCCTCAACCGTGCCCTCCTTCACAAGCGCTATGCAGCAGTCCTGGTTTCTCACAGAAGAAGTTTACTAATAAAGCACAAAATGAATCTAGACTGCAGAGCAGTTGATATTCCTCACACCAATACAGTAGTTAGAAACTAGCATGTTCAAGTGATTTTCCTTCAAACAATTGGAACCAGAGGCCCAATATGTGCCCACAACATTATCGGCAAGGATTTACTGTAAAGCAAGAACTAAATACTTTACCCAACCAGGTGTATTACCCAGTCTGTAAAACAATGTAGCAAAGATCTCCCCACCTATAAATACAAACATGAGTTGTCCACAGCATAACGTGCCCCATTTTTATAGCCAACTATACTCAGTGCCTCCACCACCTCACCCTCCACCAACTTTAGCCCCAATATCTGCAACAGAAAGCTCTTATCAGCAATCCCACTGCCACCAATTCTCAATAATTCCTCCACCAACTCATCAACGTTGACACACATACACAATTCCCATCACTGCCGCCACCTCCATCAACCCCACCACTTCCATCTACTTCCACTCCCCACTCATGTAATCCTTCATATTCATCTATGCCACTCTTATTCTCATGAATGCCCCCACCACTATCTCCACATCAGTCCCCACATTTGCAGAGTCCTCTATTCTCAGCAATGCCTTTACTGCCTCCACCACCTCCTCCTTCAGGTGATTTCAATTCATCTCCTCCATGTAAGTCTTAATGGAGCCTTTCCTCAGAGAAGTATGATGAGTCAATTGCCACTCCCAATGAATTGGTGTGTGTGATCTGCAGCTTTCTTTTTAGCCCAGTTATTATTTCCCTCCTATTCAATATAATCATTCATAGATTAAGAAATAAACACATATTTTTTAAAGCTGTGAACGCTATATTTTCAGAAAATTTGTTATCAGTTACTCATTTTTGGGCATAGGCAGTGAAAGATATTAGAGATGATCTGTAAAAAATGTGTTTTAAAATATCCGTTTCCATCTGTTGGGCAGTGCCATCTTCATTTGTCAGATATGCAGTGAGTATACAATTATATTTCCATGACCCTGCACCCTTCCTCTAATAAAAAAAGCCCTTCTTATTTAGATATTGGCGTAGGATTCAGGCCTTGGGATCCCAATTATAAGACTGTTTAGATGCAGCTATTCTGCTTCTTAGTTCTCGGAATTCATGTCCTTTCTAGAAGCTTGCCAATGGAGTGGCCATACTTGTTACCTGATTGCAATATGCCTGGTTGATGAGACAGGGCAACAATGGGGCCCATCGTTCTCATTTTCCTTTCCTTGCCTTAGAGGGTCATATAAGGTTGCCCAAACCCCACCACCCTTGTCCCGCACACATGCAGCTTGGAAGCTATTCCTCTGATATTCTTGCGCATTACAAATAATAAAAACTCAGAATTCTAAGAGAGATCATTGAAGCTCCCCGAATCCCAGGGAGTGGGAACACAGGTTCAATCAGAACTGCACCATGGGGGTTCCAGCAGTCCCTAGCATTGCCTTCTGTGGTAAACTAGGAAGATCAGATTTGCTCCTTGGCAGCATTTGTGCAGTACATTTCCCTCCCTATTAGAAATGTAATTTTAAATTCCTGCAGCATAATGTATCTTTTTTCATGATGTAGCTGCTTTACATACAACTTGCTAGTAAAACTGCTTTATTTTAATTTTTGCTCAACTGAACCTTCACTTTACAAGGTACTTTCCAAAACTGTCTGAAGTTGGTTTCTTTTCTTACTAAGCTGAATGTAAGTTTCGACAATAGTAGTTTAAGCAACACCGATTTTGAAATGAGTAGGGAAACGTCAATTTTAACTTGCATTACATTTTAAAAATGTACAAATAGAAATATGTCTGTACTTGAATATGTATTAATTCTGCCACCATTGTGGTTCAGCCTTGTCAGTGATATATTACATACCCGTATTTTTTATTTTTATAAATCCATATCTTCGGCAAAAAAGAAAAGGCGACATTTCCAGCAAAGGTGTTTCATATTTTTTGGATCCATTTTACTGGGGAACAATTAAAGGAAAGGAGGAAGGAAAGGTTGAGAACCGTTTCTAGAAGTCACTGTTTTTAGCAAGTGAGGAGGAGGGAGACAGAGACAGAAAGAGATGAAATAAGAGGAAGGGGTAGGAGAAGTGGACACTGTCCCTGTCTTCTCTGGGTAAGAAGGAAGAGACAGAGTCAGCTTCCTTCTCTGCCTCGCCCGACCCTGTACAGCCACGAAAGGCCAAGCCTTATCCAGGGGCCTTGGTTATTTCTGGCATTCGGGGGCACATTTTTTAAATAAAAAAGTAGGAGAACATTTTCTATTAAATTTAAAAAGTAGGTGCACGCCGTGCCTTGCCGATCCCTCCCACTTCGACCACTGCATGAAGGCCAAAACAACATGCGCACTGAGCTGTCTCTAACCCAAGCTGCATTGCCGGGTTGGAGATAGCAGGCAAAGTCTCCCAGTCTCCCTGGGAGCGCAAATCGAGGGCTCTCAGGCCAATCCTGATGCTCCTCTCATGCTGCCAACAGCATGAGAGCAGCATTAGGATTCGCCACAGGGGAATCTGGTAGACTTTGCTGCAGAGGAGCCAGAAGAGCGACAATGTGGCATACATTCAGTAAGTTCTTTTTTCTTGGTGTTGTTATTGATGCCCCTTCCACCTCTCCACACCCACACTTTTCCCCTACACCAGCCACGACTGTGCTTCTACAGGACCTGGGATCCCCCCCTCCAGTGGTGAGAGCACAACTGCTGATGACCTCATGAAATGAGAGTTAGTCCCTTCTCTGCTTGAAGAGGCTGATTCTGTTTGATCCCTTCCATTCATCACTCAGCATTTTCTTCTGTCTTCCCTCATGATTGTCCTCACAATGAGCATGTGGGACGAGTTGTTATTGATGTCTCTCCATCTTCAGCTAAGATTCCCCCACAGCTGATCTCTGACAGATGACTTAAGACTTAGGGCAGTTGGCAGGGAAGTGGTGGGGCACCCTATAGCCTTACCTGACCGCCAGCAATGACTTTTCTCCCCCATGGGGGAGGCCACCAGCCCACTAGTTGGTAATGTATGGGTGTGTAACTGGTGAGTTCTTAGTTTACATACAGGTTCCAACACACACCTATATGAAGCTCATCAGTTTCTTTTTACTTTGTTGGATGGTTGTCCATCGTCCTCCACCCTATATATTGTTATTACCATTGGAGTAGCATCATTTTTTAGGCTCCATCCTTTTACGTTTGTCTAAGCCACATATATATGTGTTTTTCACTTGGCTTATGTACTTGTGTGGTGCAATAATACGGATGAGATGTGCTGCACCAAAGGTATAGAAAGTGCACCTCTTGTCTATTTTTTTAATATATGTGTGCATATTAACATTTTTCCTTTTCAGTGATATCTGGATTGCTGATAATAATCTTCTTTAGGTTTAGATTGTATGGTGGTGCGCTAAAATGCATTTAATGCAGTGCATTCACCAGGGACTAGTGAGAGTGGGTCATATGTGTGTTTGCTACTTCTATAAACTGTGATTAGATTGTCACGTTTGTTTACAAATTAAATGTAATTGTTGCTGTGCCACATATAAGAGTACGGTTATAATAACAACAGTGGTTAAAACAGAAAATTACATAAAAAGGGACAACATTTTTTGTAAATAGGAACAATAAACAAATCAAGAATAGTATAGATAAACCACAGATTGTGACAAAATCCTAAACTGGTACTCATAATCAATCTGACAATATATACTGCAACTGTAAGTGCACTTACTCATTTTGGTATTCACAGAAGGCACTTAATCATCAATGAGTAAGTGCCTTCTGTGAATACCAAAATGAGTAAGTGCCTTCTGTGAATACCAAAACGGTAGTAAGTTTAGGATTTTGTCCTTAAGTTAGTTCTGTGAATCGGGCCCTTGATTTTTAAAAACAATTATCTCCACTCTTTGAATGATAGCTAGATTTTTTGTCTATTAACTTGTTTTATATTTTAATTATTTGATTGTATTTTAATCATTTTTAACATTTTAATTTTTTTCATCCTGCACTGTGCATTTTGACCCCACTCCCTAGCTCGTAGCATTAGCACCTTGGACCCTGAATCTAAATACCTTATTAATTTATCTGTGATCCGTCTGCTAGCAAAAGAAAGAAAGCTATATTTGGTGTTTTGTTGCTCTATTTCTAGGTGCTGTGGTGGCTGGTGGGTGATTGACCCTTGTTCATCGATTTATCCCTTTGGATGTAGCCCGTGGTCTACAAAACTCTCAAGTCCAGAGCAACCTATGGGTAAAAGGAAGGCTAAGGGACAGCCACAGGTCTATAATAGGCCGTCCAATGTGGTCTGCGACCAGACAATGGACAGAATTGAAACTGTCCTGGCAGAATGCCAGGATATAGTTAATTCTGATCCACCAAGTCCTTCCCCTTCCTATGGCAGCACAAATGGTATCGATAACATCTGTGGCCCAATGACTGTTACCTCTCCCGAACCGTCCCCCAGCAAAGAAAAAAGCAAAGCAGATTGCATCAAAGTTTTAAAAAGCCAACAAAAGGTGTAGCAAAGCATTAGATACTGGACTCTCTGGTTCGATGACTGCTACTTCACCAAACCTCCTCCAGCAAAAATGATAGTCAAGCAGATCGCTCCGAAATCCAGGAAGCATAACAGGCATAGTAAGGCCCTGGATGCCGACCTGTTCAGAGCAGAGCCAAGTGAAAGTGTAATAGCGACCAAACCTGGCAATGAACCCCTACAAGTACATACTCAAACAACGACCACCAACATTGAGTGCCAAAATAGATTTGATGCCCTTGGAGTAGGGGAATAAGGGAATGGGGAGGAAGAGAGTGGAGTTGACCCTATAGGCACCTTAGAGACACCTACAATTACTATTGGGGTAATCTAGTCATTGAAAGATCTGATTGAATCCTTGAGAGTCGAGGTATCCTCCCTCAAGGAAAAGGTTGCGACTTTGTTGGAAAGGGTGGAAGTTCGGCCCCTGGTGGCTCAAGATCCTAGGCCACTATTAACAAATAGGGTTGCTAAAGGAGCAGAGGCATGTAGTATGGACAATAAAAGTGAAAATAGTCCTTGAGACTCAACGCGAATAAGAAACCCTAAGTCTCTGACATCCTCTATTGGGTATTGCAATCCTCACGATTTTTAAAACAAACCCAGACTAATCCCCCAGGCCTAATGCAAGGCACGTATATATATAGAGGAGAGGTGGTTCTGGACGAAGGCCAAGCATGTATGCAAGATCATGGGAGGGCCCCAGTCAGGTGGACTGTATTGGAAGGCGTTTATGTGAGACCTAAGGGATGGGATAATTCTGCAGAGATTTACCTCACGGAAGTTCCTTAACTTCCTACTAGGAGTTTTGAAAACCAGGACTCGCTGAAGAATAAGGTCAGATACTGGTTGAGGTTTATGTGACAATGCTACTCAATTATCAGGGATGACATAAAATCGGTTAGAAGACTCCCTTTGCAGAGCACTATGTTGGATATGATCGAGGTTAGCTTAATCGAGGCTGACATTATTACTGGCCTGTTGTTGATTGATTCCCGCATAGTCCTCCCAGAAAATTATCGCATATCTATCAGATATAGACCCCGCTAGACCCATTTTTGCACCTATTGCTGAATCCCGCACTAGGTTGTTTCCCTAACAATTGGGCTAGTGCCAATGAGCCTGCCCCCACTACACATGGGCGTTCCGAGGAGACACAGCTGACCTCTGTATGAGGCGCAGATGATACCCTAAAATAGGTCAGGATCCATAAGTCCCCTAGTTTCATCATACACTAGCCCTCCCCAGAAATAATTCCCCCTCGATGTGCTGTCGCTCCGGATCCTGAGGCAAACAGAGAAAATGCACCTGTTATGGGAATCGGAGCTGTGGCAGCTAGAAGTAGGGAGGGAATAGAATGCACAGATGGGGGAATCTTGGAACCCCACCCACTAAGTATACTGGTGTGGAATGTGGCTGGGATCTCTAAGTTAATGGTGGATGCAGATTGGTGCTCCTTTGTAGACTCTTTTGATGTAATCTTATTCCAAGAAACTTGGTGCCTCCAATGTCCGTATAGAAGTGGTTTCTCCACCTATGCCATTGATGCAACAAAGAAAGAGTTGAAAAGACCCTCGGGAGGACTAGCGGTACGTGCGAAAATTGGGCTAGGGATCAAAATTAAACTCTTGCATGTGGATTCGGAGGATATACTCTCACTAGAGCTTACCCTTAAAAATGGTCTAAAAATCGGGATGTTCAATGTCTATAATAGAGTCCAGAGGGCCAAGGAGGAAACTAATACATTGTGCATTTTAGACCTAGCCCTATCACAGTACATAGATAACTTCCCGGGACTGTACTTTTGAACCGCTAGCCTTGATTTCCCCAAACCTAACTGATGAAAGAGATAGAGAGTGGCAAATTCCCCAGCTAGATCTTCCCCCAGTAAGGTGGACCAAGAGAGGAGCACAGATGATGGCACTCACAATGCAGCATGACCTGAGAATGGAAGGGCAACATCTGACCCTAAAGGGGATCCCACTTTTAAAAGGCCAGCCCACAAAAGTAGGATTGACTATTGCCTAGTATCGTTAAATTATTGGTACTCAGTTATAGATATGGAAGTGGTAAAAAGATTTAATAGTGACCACAATGCCTTAGCCCTTCCCAATCGGAGACCGATTGGGCCTGTCAAAACAGGCACAACAGATTTAGGCACTTTAACAATCACTAACAACTTGAGGGCAATTAGATGGGATTGGGTGGAGGGTCATCCAGAGGTACTAGGGGCAGTTAAGAGCAAAGTCCGTATGTTACTTTTGAAATCTACCAGCTCCAACATTGAGAACATCGCTGAGATAATAGGCTCCTGCCACGAGCTCTTATATAAAGAGATAAGGGAATTGCTAGGTAGCCAAAGAAACCCACAAAAGAAGGAGAGTAATTGTAAACACCAGAGACCAGATCAAAGGGGTGCATGGTATAACAAGGGCTGTCGGTTAAGTAAGGAGGCGCTTTTAATGGCCGTAAAGCAAAAATCGTGCACTGAGATAGTGACCTGTAGAGCAAATTATAAGCGGGCAATTGAATATATAAAGAAGTAGTGGGAGGGCTCCCTCTGGTCTGCCCTATGGAATGCATTGACGGCTAAAGATCCGAAGAGTTTCTGGAGGAAAGCAGCTTATTGCCTAAAAGGGAAAGGGAGAACACTTGAATTCTCAGTGCAGCCAGAAGATTGGGAAACACACTTCGGCTCTTTATACGAGTCAAGGGACATAGTAGCTGAGGGGTGGGAGGAGGGCCATAGAAAGGAGGGTATGGAGGAGGAAGGCCTCTACTTCTCTATAGAAGAAACACAAGTAGCAATTCGCTCTTGCATTTCCTCACGTGCCTCTGGGCCTGACAGAGTCCCTAACGATCTCTACAAGGAAGATGTAGCACTCTGGGGATCTTACATAAACTTATGAACAAATTCTATCCTCAGAGGCACCCCTATCCCTTCCTCGTGGAAAAACGCTGTGATCGTCCCAATTTACAAGAAAGGGGATAGAGCGAGCCCATCCAGTTATAGGCCAATAAGCCTTATTGATTCTTTGTAAAAGATCTTTTGCAAGCAAATTCTAGCCTGATTACAAGATTGGATTATAGAATCCAATATCTTGAGTGACCTCCAAGCAGGCTTCCAGGCCAATGTTAGCACTCTGGACCATACCTTCTGTTTGTTGTGTATATACTGTAAGGAAGTCCAAGATAAGGCAGAAAGCTCTATGTGGCTTTCGTAGTCCTGCGGACAGCCTTCGATCTAGTCCCGCAAGCAAACCTCTGGGGGGTCCTAAAGAAGCAGGGTATACCTAAGAACCTTTTAGATGTTTTAATTCGATTATACTCATCAAACACAGCACAGGTGAGGTGTAGGGAGGGGGGCCAACTCACAGATCCTTTCCAGGTTCAGTGCGGAGGAAGGCAGGGCTGTGTCCTTGCCCTCACACTTTTTATCCTTTTTATCAATGATGCTGTTAATATTTTAGATAGAGATGGGTGTAATGCCCCAAAAATCGGCAACAGAAGAGTACCTGCCCTGCTTTTTGCGGATGATACACTTTTAATCACCACAGGGACTGCAGCAGCTTTTAAATGATTTTATTGTGTTTTGTAATGAGAGAGGGTTAGTGCTACATGAAACAAAAACTAAATATGTGAATTTTAGAAAAGGAATTGTTAAGCCCAACAAAAGACCACTGTTATTTGGCAACATTAACTTGGAGCGTGTCGATACTTTTGATTGTTTGGGCATCTGCCTGACTCCAACAATAAATTGGATGGCACATATTGAAAAGGTGAAGATGCAACTTATACATCAGACCGCCAACATTTCCAAAATTCACAGGAAAACTTTATCAAGACAACTTGCACCAGCTCTGAAAATTTATGATAATAAAGTATTAGCGGATGCCCTGTATGGGGCAGAACTCTGGGGTACAGGTTTGATAAATTGCCTCTCTTCAATTGAAAATCGTTTTCTTAGATCTTTGGTAGTTCTACCTGCAAGTACCCTATCGGTGCCCTTATATTAGGATCTTGCGCAAAGGCAGATGACACATAAAGTAAGTTACAAACTCCTGATATTCTGGTACAGACTGTGGACTGTGGATGAACTTCTACCATAACGGGAGCCTCTCTCAGAGCTACTAAAGTCTTCATCAATTACCTCGATCCCCTGGTTTAGGGTGTTAAAAGATTTACTAGGGAGACTTGGAATGATGGTGTTGTGGTTTCACCCAGACAGCCTGGTATCTGTATCGAGAATGAAGTTGAAGGAAATGTTCTGGGTCTCAACACTATTGCAATTTTTGACAAAAGCTGAGGGTCATTTGACTACTGATTTCCTCAATGTTAAATGTGCCCCTATTTTGAGGACACATTAGATGAAATTGTCCCTCCTCTGGCCAGAAATTATTTCTCCAGTTTCGGTACAAAACTATACCTACTATACTCTTTTATAAAAAATTGAGTAAGGATATTTCCACTGATGATCTTTGTCCTGCCTGTAATGCAAGTCCTGAATCTATTGTGCATTTTCCATTTTTCTGCCCGAATTATAAATTATCTTAGAGAAAAATGAATGATACCACTAAATTAGTTGGACCCGCCCACTATCTGGAGGTGTTAAGAATCTTGAGTACGGAAACATGTAGAGTTGTAGTCTTTGGTTTGTCCAGATATTGGTATGCACTGTGGCTAAAGCAAACAAACTGCACTTTATGATGGGCCTGGCTAAAAATTGATATGCATTTTAGACTAGCGCACACCGAGCAGTTTATGATGAAATTATCAATTATAATTATATGTGTTCTGTTTTTATTTGAAATGTTCTTAACTATGCTATTTATCTGTCCCTCTTTTATAGTATAATGTATGTGCTCTGTACTTTTATGATCCCTTGTGATCGAAATAAAGTGAAGATGATGATGTTAGCATTTGCAGCGCCATTTTGTCTTCAGCCCTCATTTCGCTGTATGATCGAAAGTAAGCTTTTGTCACACTCAACTGTCTGCCTAATGAATAGCTTATTCTGCCCTCACATGCTTTTCATCTCTTGTAGTCCTGCTCCCACACTAAACAGTGTTGAGCTTGAACAAGATGACCTTGAAAATGTGATAACATGTACTCGTTCTGCAGGTGGTAGCTCATCCTTCTGTACCTCCTTTGTTCATCAGTGCCTGAGCAGGACAATTCCAGTCTGGGTGGGTCTTTAGGGGTGTTGAAATGTATATTATGTTTTACCAAGTTTGGGAAGTTAGTCCCCTCGGTACCATCTAAGGAGGCTAGTCTGACTTGACTCCACTCAAGCGAAATATACTAATAAATAACTTGGTTTGTATTCTCTACTGTCTCATCGACTCTTCATTTCTTGGAAGGCTGAGAGGTGGTTGCGAGTGACCCGGGTGGCCCTAATTGGGGCACTTCCCTCAAATAGTGCAGATAGACCACAGATTGTGACAAAATCATAAACCGGTACCCATAATCAATCCGACAATATATACTGCAAAAACATTTTTTACTAAAAAAAATATAACAAATGGCAATAAGATAATGGACAAACAGTGCTTGTACAGTTACACAACAAATTTTATATAGGACACAATTAGCATTGTAAACAAACATTGGCAGAGGAGAGTGAATTTGATATAGGAGCTAGTCCGACAAATCACAGAAATGGCAATGGTAATGGATGCTTCCTTTTCAATATCTGCTAAAGATAAGCGTCAATGGTGTTTCGACCAGTTTAATTTACATGGTCATCATCAGGACAGAAAGCACAAGGAAAATATTTCAATTGGATGCTCAAATCTTGTGTTGTTTGTCCTAATGATGACCATGTAAATTAAACTGGTTGAAACATTATCGACCCTTATCTTTGGCATATACTGAAAGGAAGCATCCATTGCCACTTCAGCTCCCATTATTTCTCAGACTAGCTCTTATGTCAAAAATCACTCTCCTATGCCATTACTTCTTTGTTTACTCTGTTAATTGTGTCCTTTATAATATTTGTTGTGTAACTGTATAAGCACCATTTGTCCATTGTCTGATTGCCATTTTATATATATTTGTTTTAGTAAAAAATGTGTTTGCAGTATATGTTGTCTACTTTATTATTAATACTGGTTTATGATTTTGTCATGATCTATAGTCTATCTATACTGTTCTTGATTTGTTTATTTTTCGTATTTATGAAAAATGTTGTCTATTTTTATATAATTTTCTGCATGAACCACTATTGTTAATATAACCTTTATCTACCCCAGGTTCGGGTAATAGGGCTGCCCCTGTTTGATGTAACCACATAAAAGAGTACAGCACAATATAGCTTGATTCATTATTAAAAATTTTGTTTATTGGATGTTATATTGGTTGTAGAACTAATGTGTCTTAAAGAGAAAATGTTAAGTTAGCATGATTGTGGGCCTTAAGCTTGCAGTCGAGATAGTTAATATTAAAGTGAAAGTTGTTTTTCCGCATGTTTTTTTCTCCTTTACAGGTGCAGACCAAAGGCATTTGGTAATTAGTGAAAAGCACATTGTATTTCAGAGATGGTGAGGTGAGGAAGAGTTGTCAAGACCGAATGATTTTAACTGAACGAACAAAGGGAGTGATACCCTTTGGTACTACAGGAAGAAAGGAGGAAACTAAGGACGCTTTTGAAGGCAAGACTGGAATATTGGAGTACTGTTTACGGCACCAAGTTCTTTTCTGGGAACTGGAAAACATATTATGATATGGATGAGGTAATGTTTTCTCGAATGTTTTTTGTTCATTTTTAATTTGTGAGCCCACTTGGGTTTAGTCAGATTCCCTTTAAACTTGGAGAGGTACAGATCTCTCTTGACATCTCTGATGTGTGGCTTCATGCTAGACATGAATCATTACTTATAGAACTTCTACCGAGGTTCTGATGCTGACAACTTTCTTGCTTCCTTGACTTAATAGGGTTTTCACTACTCATATGTTGTTGTAGAGTTACTAGATGCTGCAAATCTTTTCCATGTATGGGGAGAAGGATCAGAATTATTTGTCCAGTCATCAAGTTCTTTTCCACATATTTTGCATTGTGGGTACGGAGATTCTTATATGTTCTTTGTTGTTGAGGACCAATATTGTTAGACAATTTGATCTGCCTTTGTTAATTCTCTCATTTTACAGTATGTTCTTGAGATTGATGTATATTGGGAAAGAGCAAATACAACAACCGCCGAACAACGCTTTTGCAACGCGGGCGGACTAAGTAATGCGTCTGAACCCATATTACATTTACAACAGAAGTCGATACAACAACATGCTTTAAAGTCCAACTCTTTCCCTACTGTTATGATGACTGGAGTTGGAATAGTAATATATACTATTCCAAAGTCCAGCACCCCCCTAAGGCAAGTTGTTGTAATGACTAGCGTGGTTCAGATGGATTTGTTGTTCCAACTGCGTTGTCAAGGAACTCGTGGAAAAATAATGCATGGTTGTGTCATACAGCCATTTATACTAGTTTGGCTTTCAGTTTGTAATAAATATTTAACTTAAATTACTGATTCCAACTTTCATTGTGTGGCCCTAATGATCAAACTGCACTTGGAGATTTAAGTTGTTGTTAACCCCTCTTCCTCTCAGGCTACTACAAAGATATGTTGACTAGAGTTAAATTGAAGAAGTGGCCCAGAGTGTTTTCAGATAGTGTCGTATCAAGGATGGTTAGTACCTGAAGTAGAGGGGTTAGAACACTGTTATCTTTGATTAGTCTAGATCCAATTGTAGTCCTGAGTGTCAATGTTTCCACCTGGAGAATCAGATTTGGTGATGTTCCAGGGGTTCAAGAGTGAATTGTAACAGCGGAGGAGTGAATATCAATAGGGTTGTGTGTAAACTGCTTATGCTTAATTGTGCAGTGTCTTGCGGAGATTGTGTGATATTATGTGGTAACATTTTAGATAAAGTGTGAGTGTAGCACTTATTGTGGAGAAGTTGTTATCAGGTCCAATGTGGCCCAAGATTCTGGGATGATATAAAAAGTGTAGAAGACACTGTATTACAATTGTCTGCTGAGGTTTTCTGAGGTTTGTCATGAGACGTCATTGACAGCTCAATTGAGATAGGGACATTTATATTTTTGTGAGAAAGTGAGGTACGATTACTGTGATGAACCATCTGCTCAGAGGAAAGTTGCACTGATCAGAGTGATTCCCCACAGGATGATGTTTCATTTTCATGTGTGTTTTGCGTTACTTTGTATGATTGGTTTCCGTTGGTCCTTTAGTAAATCATACAATTGTTATTGGTTGCTATCGCACTGTATTTAGTTACAAGAGTATTGCGGGAAGAGTGTGTGCATGAAAACTGTAAAGGAGGGTGAGGTGCTAAAATCATGAGGTTGTCGTCACAGCATGTTGTGCTCGAATAGGTCGGTTGGCATGAAGCTGCTCTGATATTGGCTGTCTACAGCATGAGGGGCTGCGCTGTTATTGGTTTATGATTTGGAACAAGATTTTTATGCAAAATTATTAATTTTTTTGTCAAAACGTACACATTTTAATTGAAAATTATATGTTTTAAAGTTGTATGAGATTTGTTCAGAGGAGATGCTCAAATACCTCTGGGGGGGGGGGGGAGAAGCACTGCTCGAAGATACTGCAGGCCATTATATGGCTATAAATGTAGGGTTACACACATGTATTAGGCTAGAACAATGGCACAAGAACACTCATAAAGAAGGTGCATTGTTTTTTCCATGTTATGGTACATTTGATTTGAGAAATGTTTGAAGAGAATTCTATATGAGATGAAACCACAACCTAGATCCACACAATTTGAAGTGCTCAACGCTTAGGAGCATGTGGCTCATGCAAGAGAAAAAGAGAGATATCAGGGATGAGTCAAAAAGGCAGTGCGTACTTATGCAGATGCAAGGTGGAAGTCAGATCAAAAAAGGTGGAGAACTGACATGATAGAGAGAGCGAAGTAATACCCATTATTTAAAAAAGGAGAAGTTGAAAGAGGGACTGAAAAGAGAAAGAAGGATAAATCAAGACCGTCTGGAGAGAAAGGTGAAAACATTAATAATGATAGTAGTGATAGTCTTTTAGATGTATTAATGTCATAGCCCTCCCCATCCCAGTCTAAACCACATGAGCATAGCTCCTCCCACCAGAAACTCCCAAGCAAAACTATAAGCTCATCCCTTCCCTCCAGGCCACACCCTGAGGCGTATAATATGTGACCCCCCTATCCCCATCCTGTACCAACAAGCATAAGAAGCCGAAGAGGGAGGGAGGGATGGGAACGCGGACTGGGCGGGGAGGGCTACGACTCGGAGTAATGAATATTACCGGACATTACCTCCTCGTCAGCCCTCCCCGTCCCAGTCCAAACCACATGATCAGACACCAAAGCAAGAATTGGCTTCACTCAGTAGCACAACCAGACTTTATTATAGCACAGCAAAAGGTCACACCACCGGAGCAGAACGCAACACAGCGTCCCCAAACCAAGCAAACTCAGTCTCACCCGCCACTAAATGATAATGGGACATAAAGGTGTGAGGAGAAATACAGGTAGCCGTCCTGCAGATCTCGGTCATGGAAGCCCCTTGAAAACAAGCCCAGGAAGCAGCCACCCCCTGAGTCAACCTCCCCCAAACCGATCCAGGTGCCAACACACCACAAGCCGCATAAGCAGCCCCCACAGCCCACCGCAGCCAACAACTGAGGGTAGCCCCAGAAGGCTTCAGACCTTGACCAACCAGCCCAAAGGTAACAAAAAGGGAATGCACCTTACGAAAAGGCTTAGAACGCAGCAAGTATACCTCCAGAGCCCGCCGAACGTCCAAACAGTTCAGCTGCACCTCAATCTCCGAAAGAGGACCCAGACAAAAACAGGCAAAACCAGATCCGCCGAGCAGTGAAACGAGGAAGGGACTTTGGGAACAAAGGAAGGATCAGGCCGCAGCAAAATCCCAATCAGGAAAAGAAGACAAAAAGGGCACAGAATAAAGCAAGGAGCCCAACTTCCCAATCTGCAGAGCCGAGGTAATAGCGACAAGTAAAAGCACCTTGATTGTTAAAAACCGCAAAGAAATCTCATGCAGAGGCTCAAAGGTAGCCCTCTGCAAGGTTCCCAAAACCAGAGGCAGATCCCAAACTAGGCGCAAAGGACTTAATGACAGGTTTCTGGAGGAAACAACTCCTCAACAACCAGGACATCAGGGGGAACACCGGTTCACAGTCCGAACCCTGAAAGTCCTGACTAGCCACCCACTGAGCCCTCAGGAAGGACACAGCCAGACCAAAGTGGAACCCATCCTTAAAAAAATCCAAGACACGTACCGGATCCACCTCCAACGCAGACCAACCCCTTGCCGTACACCAAGTCAGAAAAGACACCCAATGACTGGCATAGGACCTGAGAGACGAAGGGTGCCTGGACTCCTGAATAAACTCAGCCACAGAAGGAGAACACCCCAAAGTCACAAGGTTCATCCTTTAAAAAGCCAACCCACCATTTGCAGGCAGACCAGACACCCCCGAGGTTGAGGGGGAAACGACGGGGGACAAGGGACCACCAGCAACCTCCAGCAAGGCCGCATTGCCAACCTCAACAACAGAGGGACCCAAGGCCTCCTGGACCAATCCGGAGCCGCCAGGACCACCGAGGCCCGATCCAGCTTGATCTTCAGCAGGACTTGAGGGGGAAAAGCATACATCAGGCCCCCCTCCCACCGGAAGGACAGGGCATCCACCCTCCAAACCTTGTCTGACAGAACCAGAGGAAAAAACCTCTCCCTCAAGGTGTTCCCCGGGGCCACATATAGGTCCACCCCGGGACCCCAAACAGGGCCATCAGGCAACCAAACACCTCCTGTGTCAGGCACATGTAGGACAGGGAGGGAAACACCCTGCTCAGGCGATCCGCCTCCGAGTTAAAAAACCCCAGCAGATGTAAAGCCCTCAGAGATAACCAGTGCGACTTCGCCCACTGGCAGATCTGCTGAGCCAAAAAGTTGAGGGAAGCCACCGTCGCACTCCCCTGGCGGTTGATATAACACACAACCACCGTGTTGTCTGACCGCACCATCACATCCCTGTGGAGGACCCAAGACAGAAAATGAGCCAATGCCAACTGAACCACCTTTAACTCCCTCCAATTCAAAGACATTCCTGCCGCCAGCACAGACCAAAGACCCTGCACCGACTCCAGAGCCAACACCACCCCCCAACCCAGTTCGTTAAACATCGGACATCTGGATCAGCCTCTCTAGGACACGAAGGGCAAGCCCTGCAAGAGGTTCCGATCCACCAGCCATCAGGACAACTCCTGGGCGATTGCAACACCCCTGGAATCAACAGCTCGCAATCCAGAGAGGCCGGATCCCAATGCCCCAGAACATGATTCACCAGGGGTACAAGTGCAAACGGGCCCAAGGAACTATCATCACAGTAGCCAACATCAGCATCTGAACACGCAACCACTGGCGAGCCATGGAAGACTGAGCCCCCAACACCTTCCTCAGTTCGTGCATCTGAGTCAGTCTGCGGGGTTCCGACAGGAAGACCTTCCCCAACCTGGTGTTGAAACCCCCTCCAATGAACAGCAGTTCCTGAGTGGGGCAAAGATGGGACTTCTCCAAGTTCAGAATCCACCCGAACCATTGAAGGAGCCTGCAAACCTCCTGAATATGGGTCTGAGCCAGAAGGAAAGAAGAGGAAAAAATCAACCAATCGTCCAAGTAAGGGACCACCTGAATCCCCTGAGCATGCAACAAACCCACCAAGGGCACCAACACTTTAGTTAATACCCTAATAGAGGCAGACAGTCTAAACGGCAATACCTGGAACTGCTAATGATCAACCCCCACACAGAAACGCAGGAACCTCTGCAAAGCCACGTGTACCGGAACATGAAATTAGGCGTCCCGGAGATCTCCCACCGACAGGAAGGGAAGAATCAACTGCAGTCACCATTTTGAAGGACCAATGAGGGATACACAAGTTCACAGCCTCTAGGTCCAGGACAGGACGGTAGTCCCCATTGGGCTTCTGGATCAGAAACAGGATTGAGTAAACCCCCTGACCTTGCTGACTCACAGGCACCCTAACCACAGCCCCCTTGGAAACTAAGTCCTGAAATCCGTCCAACAGAGCCCAACACTTCATCCGAGATCTGGGAACAGGGGTAGCCCTGAACACATCCACCAGAGGAACCCCAAATTCGATCCTGTACCCCAGCCAGACCACTCGCAGGACCCATTGATCTCAAACGAATTCCTCCCACGCAGGAAAAAAGAGGAGAGGCGACCCCCAACTGGCACCCCCACATAGTCACAATGTAGAAGAGGAAGCACCCTGTTGACCGTGGGAGTTGTGCAAGGAAGGGACACCCTGGCCATGTCCCCTACCACAAAAGGACTGGGCAGCCATTTTAGATTGAAATGCCTGTCCAAAAGCCCTCTTATAAACTGCAAACTCCCCCTTCTGAGATGACTGGACCGGAGTCAACAATTTCTTGTATTCAGCAGTCTTTTGAATAAATGCCTCCAATGGTTCCATAAAAAAGTTTGGAGCCCGTGAAGGGAAGTTTCAACACGGCAGCCTTTTTACCAGCATCCGCTTTCCAATGTTTAAGCCATGACTA
Organism: Triturus cristatus; assembly: GCF_964204655.1. Lineage (NCBI taxonomy): Eukaryota > Metazoa > Chordata > Amphibia > Caudata > Salamandridae > Triturus > Triturus cristatus. The sequence continues at coordinate 970,094,777 of NC_140589.1, forward strand.
CCTCGAGCAGCCACCGCGGCCCCAGACACTGCTGCCGCCGAACTGAAGGAATCGAAGGACAAATCCGCCAGGAAACTCAACTGTTGCTAAAACATACACAAAGATTCTGAGGGATCCTCATCCTCTTTGCTTGAGGACAGTCAGTTACTCTTTGCATTTTGGCTCAGGAACCATGATTTGGCACGGTGCTGAGTTCCACAAGGGTATACAGAGAGTCCCTCAATTTTTTATTAGATCCTTAAAAAGAATTTGAAGACGCTTGTTATACCCTGTAATTCTGTCCAGTTTCCGTATATTGACGACCTGCTGGCTGAGTCAAATACTCGTGAGACATGCAAAAATGACACCATTCTATTGCTCAACCACTTGGCTGAGAATGGACATAAGGTATTCCCAAATAAGTTGCAGTATTGTTTGAGAGAAGTTATATATCTTGGTCATCACTTTGAGAAAGGTGCGAGAAGGGTGTCATAAGAGAGAATCTCAATGATCATGCAAATTAATTTGCCAACCACACAGAAAGAAGTCAGGATGTTTTTGGTAATGGTGGACTACTGTCGTCAGTGAATACTCAACTGTTCTCTAGTGTCTATGGGCCTCATGTAGGTAGCTAAATACCGGTCGGTAACGGCCGAAATTTGGTAAAAATCCCGTTACCGACCGGTATTTAGTCAAGTGAGATGTAGGAGGCCAAAAACCAGTTTTCGGTAAATATGAAGTGGTAAATACCGATTCATAATTACCGATTTCTAAAATACCGATTCATATTTACCGAATATATATTTACCGAATCGGTAAATATGAAGTGGTAAATATGAAGTGGTAAATATGAAGTGGTAAATATGAAGTGGTAAAACTGAAAAAGACATGTAGGTAAATTCGGTAATTAAGAAATCCATGAAAATCGGTAATTAAGAGTCGGTAATTAACACTGATTGAAAGCAGGTGGTAAGCATCAACAGTGCATATAAGCAATCCCAAAATGCAACAGCGTGGACAACATGGCCGCTCTGTATGTCATTGCAAGGCGCCTACGTCTACAGGCAGCAGGTCTGAGGATATGGAGACGGGAGGAACGCATCTACAGACAGCGCATCACACTCTTCCAACTGACTGACGCAGAGATACATGAAAGGTACAGGCTACACCCACAAACCATCATGGACCTGATAAGGGACCTGCACCCACTCCTGGACCAGCCAACAAGAAGGGCGCATGCCATACCACCACATGTGCAGGTGCTCTGCAGCCTACATCTACTGGCATCTGGCAGTTACCAGGGGGTGATAGCTGCGGTGGGCGGTGTATCCCAGAGTTGCCTGTCCCGTTTCTTCAGGAAGTTCCTGGATGCCATGATGCAGAGAATGCACCACTACATCAGCTTCCCAAACACACAGGCTGAACTGCAGAATACAAAAACTGACTTTTATCACATGGCACAGTTCCCCCATGTCATTGGCTGTATTGATGGCACACACACCCCAATCTGCCCACCAGCTGCCACTGAGCACATCTACAGGAACAGAAAGTCCACCCACTCCATCAATGTGCAGGTAATCTGTGATGCAGGGAACATCATCACTGATATTGTTGCAAAGTTTCCTGGGAGCACCCACGACTCCTACATCTTCCAGAACAGTGGGATCTACACACGACTGCTTGCCGGAGAATTTGGAGAGGGATACCTGCTAGGTAAGTAACAGTGACGCCCCATGAAACCTGCAAATCATAGTGTATTGAGGCATGTGACTGATGGTTCCCTTTTACTCACCTAGGCGACAGTGCATATGCCTGCCGGTCATTCATCCTCACTCCCTACCTACACCCATCAACCCAGAGTGAGAGACGATATAATGTGGCACATAAATCTACACGCAATGTGGTGGAGCGCACGTTTGGACTACTGAAAAGCAGGTTCCGCTGCCTCCACAAGAGCGGAGGCGCAAGCCAGTACACACGCATCATCTGCTGCAAGATCATTGCCACTTGTGCAATGCTGCACAACCTTGCCACGAAGAGAGGTACAGAGGTGGAACTAACAGATTTTGAGGACAATGAGGATGAGTCAGGCCAGCCAGAGGCCAACGCATCTGGAGTGCCAACTGCAATAGATGGGAGAGAGAGACGGGCAGAGATCACATGCAACTATTTCTGAGTAAGTAAGGGGACACAGCCAGTTGTTGGATGTCATGACGTAGTTTAATAATGCGCCACTACGCCATTACAAAAAGATCAAGCCAATCTGGCAACATTGCATATTTACAAGGAGTAAGTCGAGGGTTACGTCACCCATTAGGAATTGGCTACGCAGGGCTGCATCAATGTTTGCGCACACGCGCTGCAGTGTGGGATGGCACGGATTGAGCATCCTCACTACTGCCAACCCCAAGCTGCCTGCTGCTCCTGCGTGTATCTGGGACGGGGGGTGTGATGCTGCTCCTGCTGCTGGAGTCGATGCTCTCCGCAGCATCCCCTGCAGCAGTTGTGGCCGCCTGACTTGTTAATAGCACCTCAAGTGCACTTGTGACCTGCACCATCCCCCGAGACACGTCACTGCAGCAGTGTGTCAGGCCCTCCTGCATCGACACAGAGCGCCGGCAGAGTAGAGAAGTGGCAGTTGCCAGACGGTTGAGTGCCCTGGTGTGACTGTCCCTCCTCTGCCGTTCCCGGCACCGTGCATCTCTGTCAGCATCTAATTTGCTGCACAACAGCTGGATTGACTGGGACATGTCCCGAATGCCTGCTGCCATTTCACCCATCCCCACTGCCATTGTGCTGATGTTCTTGTCCATATTGACAAAAGTTGATTTCATGCCCCGTATATGCCTCTGGACTGACATGACTGCCTTTGTTTGCAGGCGCTGTTGCTTTAACATGTTGCCCTCGAGCCCCGAGAAGACCCCATGGCTGTCAATGTTTGCTGGTGGACTCTGCACACGCGACCTGCGGCGCCATCTTGCACCCGTGTGTTCTACCTGTGAGGTGTAGGGCACAGTGGCATGGCTCCCATCCTGGGGCATAGTATTTTGCTCCGGGCCCCTTCTGTCGTCAGACGAGGTGTCTAAGGCTCGCAGCCTGGCGGCAGCACGCCTCCTCGACCTCACACATGCAGGCGGTGATGTGGCCGGTGACTCAAACATGAGTGGCGATGCTGGCTCTGGGTGAGGTGATGCTGGCTCTGGTTGAGGTGAGGCTGGCTCTGGTTGAGGTGAGGCTGCCTGTGGTAGTGGTGAGGCTGCCTGTGGAAGTGGTGCGGCTGCCTGTGGCAATGCTCCCTGGGCTGAACTTGTGCTGGCCAGAGCTGATCTGTCTGGCCGGTGTGCCCTCTCTCCTGCAGCATGTCCTGTCCTGCGCGATGTCACATCTGTGGACAGAAATGCAACATCAGCTCAGTGTACCTGAAGGGCTGCATTGCAAGCATCACAATAAATTCATGTAACACTCTCACATTGTCCTCTGCCTGCTTTTGGCTAATGTGTGTACCATGCATTGTTGTCCTGTGCTATTTACTTCATGGTTGGGGGTTCCCTGACTACATCTCCCAGAATGCATTGCCTGTCTGCACTAACACATGGACTGGAGTGGGATACTCATTTCACAATGGGGGGTGTGGGATGGGGGTAGGGGGGGCTACATTGCTGTGCATTCGTCTTACCTTGTTGGGTGGCGGCTCTGGCAGAGCTGTCAGCATCCCCAAGCCCCACGACGCTCTCGTGCTCTATTGTGGCCTCCACCAGCTCCTCCAGTTCGGTGAGGGCAGGTGCCCTGTTGGTTCCACCTCCAGTCTGGCTGGCCTCCTTCTGGATTTCCCCCATCTTCCTCTTGGTTACAATCCTCAGGTCATACCAGCGCTTTTTGAGTACCTCTATGTCCCTGTGGGTCACTCCCACAGCATTGACCTGCGCCTGCATACCCAGCCATATATTGCGCTTTTCTGACTCCGGTACTTGCAGGGACTGCCTCCCAAACAGCTTCTGGTGCTGCTTCACCACCTCCTCCACCAGCACCTGGAGTTCCTTGGGGCTGAATTTCATCTTCCTCCTCCTTTCCCCTCCATCTCTCAGTGTCCTCTGCGTGGACATGATGATTTTGTGCTGCACAAACAGGCACTGGCTCCCTGCCTCTCCTCTGCACTCCAAGCCTCTCCAGAGTCTGTTAATTGTGTGCACCTGCCTGGGTGTGGCCACTTCCTGGTTGGGTGGGGTGTGGTTGCACAGGATTGGCTGTTTCATCCAGTCATGTGATTTTTTTTCCCGATTCGGTAAATACCGATTCGGTATTTACCGAATCGGAAAATAACACTTCGGTATTTACCGAATCGGTAAATTCCGATTCTTGAATACCGAATGTTACCGATTCGGTAAATATTACCGAATTATTACCTACATATAACTTACCGATTCTTAAATACCGATTCGGTACGGTTCGGTATTTAAGAATCGGTACATTTTATTTACCTACATGAGGCCCTATGTCTTTACAAAGGCTGACACACAAGGATGTTGCGGATCCGGTGCCTTGGGACAATGATTGTTTGGTTCCATTTCTAGAGTTGAGAGAAAGTCTATGCAGTGCCCCAGCACTAGGACTGCCTGATTACAATAAGGCATATTTTCTTCTCTGCAGTGAAAGAGAAGGCTACTCTCTTTCCGTGGTAACACAGAACCACAGAGTTGTCCGAAGAGCAGTTGCTTATTTCTCAGCCACGTCAGACCCAGTGGTTACAGCGCTGCCTGGCTGCCTTAAAGCGGTGGCTGCAACAGTTGGCAGCATCGAAAGGTGTGAAAGCCTAATAATGGGAAACCCTTTGACTGTTTATGTTCCTAATTCTGTCGAGATTTTGTTAACTAGAACAAAGACACAGCACCTGACGAACAACCGCATGACCCGGTATAAGCAAATCATACTGGTGGCCGAGAATGTGTCACTAAAGAGGTGTTGTTTCTTGAATCCTGCCACCTTGTTACCCCTTGCTGAGAATTACAATGATGATGGTGAAGTGAAGCATGACTGCCTTGATGTTACTGAACTATGTGCAGAGACCAGATATACAAGATGAACCATTACCTGAATCTGATTACATACTGTCTGTGGATGACTCGTGTTTATGAGATCACATAGGAATTTTGAAAACTGGTTATGCAGTCTGTACTGTTTCAGGAGTAGTGGATGCTGCTTTGCTTCAATGAGAAGTCTTCTCACAAGTGGCTGAATTGATTGCTCTTACTGGTGCATGCCATGTTTCAGATCGATTACAGATGACTATATTTACAGATAGTCAGTATGACTTTGATGTGGTGCACAATTTCGGAAGGTTATGGTCCAGAGGGGATGTACAATGTCATCTGGATCTCCTATACGTAATGGTGAGCACGTGAGAAAATTGTTGGAGGAGTTGCAATTTACTCGGAAGTTGCAGTTGTGAGATGTTCTGCACATTGCAAAGGAGATGACTATCTGACAGTTAGCAACAGATATGCGGAGGAAGGTGCAAGGTACTGTGCTTACTATGCTTGTGCATTCCCTGGAAAGTATGCAAATGAAGGAACAGATGAGACCAATTACAATGTTTTGCTCACAGAAGCTAATACTTGGGAGGAAGTTAAGAGGTTACAGGACGAGGTGTCAGTAGCAGAACAGAAAGAGTTGGGTAAACGCAGGTTATGTTAACATAGATGAGGATGAAAAATCGGTTTCAGGAGATGGCAGACCTATGTTGCCAAATAATTTGATGTCACCGACGGCTAAACATTACCAAGGTCCGACTCATGTAGGGAGGGATGCCATAGTCAGTTTTTTTTGCCAAACATGGATTAATCCAAAGATTAGATTGATGGAGGAAACTTTATGTCACAAATCAGTTGTGTGCCAACAGGGTAACATTGGGAAAAGAACTGCAGTGACATTGAGCCACATAGAGAGGTCAGGACGTCCTTTCAACATGATGCAGATGGACTTCATTGTGATGCCTGGGTGACATGGGCTGAGATACGTGTTGGTTGTTGTGTGCATCTTTTCATGATGTGTTGAGACACATTCCACAAGAAGAAATTATAGTCTCACAGTAGCAAAGTTGTTGTTGAAGGAGTTGATACCAAGGTTCGGATTCCCGTCTTCTATAGAATCGGACCATAAATAATGAAGAGCTGAGGATGCTGTGTGCAGCCTTGTAAGTTAAACAGAGACTGCATTGCAGTTACTGAACTGAGGCATCATGTCTGGTGGAGTGGGTCAATGGACACTGAAATCAAGACTTGCCAAAGTTCGTGCTTCTACATCTATGAAATGGCCAGATGCTTTTCCATTGGTGTTGAAGAGTCTGAGCAGCACACCTGATCGTAGGACAGGACTGTCTCCTCATGAGAACATCATGGGGAAGGTGGTGAGACTGCCAGCTGTACCCTCAAATGCTATGGTAAACATTACTGATCATTTGGTCTTAGATGGCTGCAAAGGATTGGCTGAAGAGGTGCGTTCTGTGTCTCATTAGGTTGAAGCTGCTACAGCCCCACGGTATCAGGAGCAGTGCCACAACATACGTCCTGGAGACTGGGTAGTGGTGAAGAAGCATGTACAGAAGTTGTGTTTGGAGGCTCATTGGCATGGACCTAACCAAGTCATATTTGTAACTGCAACTGCTGTTAAGTGCAGAGGTCTCCCCAATTGGATCCATGCTGCCCATACTCAGAGGGTTCCATGTCCCCTTGATGAAATAACAGCACCACTCCCAGAAGAGCTAGTGGTGGGTGAGAGATCACGGGAGCAGATTAGTCAAGCTGTAGGGGAACAGTCAGAAAATGAAATAACTCTTGATTGGCCTGAGGAGGGTTCTGGAGAGTTGAAAGAAGAAACTGGTAAAGGAGAGGCTAATCCAGTGGTTGTAACAGAGATAGACTTGAACCCTGAAGAAGGGCCTAGTGCTAGAGAACCACTAGGGGCAGCAGAAGAATGTTGGCCAAGAAGGCAGTAGAGAGGGAGACAGAAAGTGATCCCCCAGATGTCTCAGAGGACATAGAGGATTCAGACCTACGTGAAGGAGGAGAAGAGACAGCACTCAGGAGGTCAAAACGAGCAGGAGGTACTTATCTCATGAATGGACATGCTTTCTTGCAAATGACAGGGAGAACGAGTCCTGGGAATTTTGGGATCACTGTGCAAATTCAAGTAAAACTTTGGGAACTTGATCCTCAGGTTGTTTCAACCTTTGAACTTCTTTTGTTGACGAGAATGAGTGCCCTGTGACAGCTTATCTTCGATGTGGCTGAATTTCCCTTTTTTGATGCAAACGAGTTTCATGTGCTAGTTGCATGAACTGAAGTACTTGAAATACTGAACGTGGGAGTATTAGTGAATGAGCTAGAATAGTTTATTATCAAAGACATTTCAAAGATTCATAGGGATTAAAGAAGATTTATAAAGTCTTTGTAGCTAGTTTCCTTATTCAATGTTGGTTTTGCTGTTTGCAGAGGTGGAAACCAACAGAGACGTCTCTACAGCTGGTACCTTCCACCCAAGGTTTAGACTCCAACAAAGCAATGTAAGCTGATTCGAAGACTAGTAGGCGTAGATGCATTATAGTAGGCATATTAATGGCTTTAGTAGCATTAGTCATAGTGCTTATAGGGTTATATTCAGCTACAGATAGCATAGTAGAATCTAAGTTTACTGTTGCCCCTACCACGCCATATTCTTCTGATAGTAACACACAATTGTGGGGGGGGCTAAGAAATTACACACGAATGTATCAAGAGGTGACTATACCTTGAACTCCTATTTTAGATTGGTTTATGAGTATAAAGAAACAATGAATGCTAGGAGTTTGTATCTTTGCACTCAGTTTTTGCTTCTGTGTCAGAGAGAATTACTTATCACCATCTCCCTCTGACATGAAATTTCTTGTAGTTTCCTCTTCGGTATATTTTATGGAGAAGGTAGTTTTCAATATTATTTTTGGATTATGAAATAGATCTTCCACAATTCCCCTTATCAAACATTTGAATAAGAATCCTTATTTTAAAGGTGCAGAGATTGCAGGCAAATATTTTGTATCTCTTACGTTATTAAACATTGGGTATACACACAGACATAATATGTCTTGCTTGATGTCAGATGTTGAAAATATATCTTTGGACTTCGTGGAGGGTAGATGGAGAGACCTAAAATCTCAAGTCGAAATGGATTAGAATTTCAAAGTAATAAGTGGAGTAGTGAAAAATTGAGCATCAGGAAAAAGCAAACATACCCGCTTTAGTTCTAGATTGGAAACACAAGGAAAAGTTTATATACATGTTGATCAGAGTTACATACATCTGTTATTTCTAGGGGAGAGTGAATGTGAACACACTTTTGAAGCGAGAGAGAAAAATTCTTGTTTCTTGGAGGGACAGGATCCTATGATTTCAGGAATCTATTTTATATACGGACAAAATGCATATTTCCGATTGCCACATGGATGGCATGGTACCTGCTACCTTGACACAGTTTTCCCGAAGATTTATCACGTAGAACATTTTTATGATTTTATATGGCAAAATAAATCCAGAACCAAATGACGCATTAGTGCAGCAGTAGTAGGAGAAATTTTTGGTGCTATAATCCTGTCTGTAGGGGTGATTCTGAATGATCTGAAAATTAGAAAGTTGTGTATCAGCATTGCAAATTTCCTATTGGTTGTAAATACTGATATGATTGCAATAAGGTTTATGGTCTTGCAGAACCGACTTGCGTTACACATTTGCTTGCAAAAGAGGGTGGAGTCTGCCGGATGCTGAATGTTCGGGAATGCTGTCCATATATTTCGGACAAAAGTTAGAACCTGGAGAAATATATTAAGAATATATCCAGGGAGACGAAGGAGTTGGACGTGACAGGTGCTTGGTAAGCTGTTGAAAATGGGTTTGCTTCAATAGGCAGATCGTTTGGAGGCTTGGGAAGTGGGATTTTGGGTAACATTTTGAAGCCCCTTTTTATAATTGCTCCTTGTGCAATATTTCTATATCTAATCTTTAAAGGATATCAGCATGCACAGTTGAGACAGAGAGCGTAGAGAGAGAGAGCAGATGTAGAGTTAGAAGAAGGTCCGAGCAGAGATTATGATGACATGAAGAGTCTGGAGGCGTCTAGACGAAAGAAACAAAACCACCAGGTTTTGATTGGGCTTATCTGATAATGATCTGTTTGCAATCTGTAATGGCTTGATTGACATTACATGGGGGATTGCAATAAAATTATTTTGGCTTCATCCTTGTACGTTTGTCTAGGCCACATAGATATGTATTTACACTTGGACTTTTGTACTCGTGTGACACAATAATACAGATAAGATGTGGTGCTTCAAAAGTATAGAAAGTGCATCTCTTGTGCGTTTTGATAAATGTACGTGTGCATATTCTGTTTTTTTCTTTTCAGAGATATCTTGATTGCTGATATTAATCTTTTATATGTTTAGATTGTAAGTATGTGCTCTAAAATGCCATTAATACAGTGCATTCGCCAGGGATTAGTGAGAGTGTGTCAGGTGTGTGTTTACTGATTTTATAAATTATAATTAGATTGTTGTGTTAGCTTAAAAATTACATGAATTAGTTGTTGTGCCACAAATAAGCATAAAATTGCTTTGGAGCGCAGTTGCGCCCCATCCCAATCGCACAGCATTGTTCCAGAATGTTCATCAAAGCACGATTCTTAACACAATTTTATTACATTTTATCTAATGTTTTTATTTTGTCAAAGTTTCATCCATGTCACACATAAGATTTCAAACCCTCCTATTTCTTTTAATGCTCAAGAAACGCCCATCCAGGCCTTTTGCAAAAGCATGCGGGAATGCATTTTTCCTCCTAGGTACACTCAGTCGCATCCACCCAATGCATTTCGGGCTCAATAGCCTACCTGCCCTCATAAACTATTTAACCAAAATCACTATACCTGAATTATACAAAAAAAACTCCTGTGTTTTACTCCAAAAACCAACTTGTGGACTGCCAACGCTTTCCTATGTACCTGCACAATCTTCCCACTGCATGTCAACGATCCAACTGCTTCCACCACTTCCCACAATGTTCTTGTTCAAGTGTTCAATTACTGTCTCCTACGTGCCTCTCCCCATTTGAATTCTACCCTCCAAATCACACCCATACTAATTTTCTATGTGTTTCTACCTGCCTGTTTGAGACCCACACCCAAAAAAACATACAAATCCCATATGTCATTGAGTTCCATTTGCCAGTACTACATGAATTAGCAGTTTCCTCATTCTTATTTCAATGGTTCTAAATATCACAAAATGAATATTCCTACATTACTAGTAAATGCTGAAGCCCAAAATTGTATATTTTGTACTTTTGGATCGATTCTTGAGGGGGGTTTTTTCGTGTATGTCTGAGGTCCTGAGGTGGCAGCTTCAGCGTACGTCGCAGCTGGCCTTGCTTCACGTCATGGATGATATTGGGGGTAATGTCTATAAACGGCACCTCCTGTTGCTTGGTCTTACCTTGGCGAAGCGAGACATAGCCAGGCAGTGGAAGGATGAGCGGGCCCCTTCGGCGGCCGCATGGAAAAATGGTCTGGACTTTTGTATGGGCCTGGAACAACCTATCTTTGTGGCTCGGGGCTGCCCACGCAAGCATTTCAAGATTTGGAAGCGGTGGGCGGATTATCGGGGTCTGTGGCTAGAGCCCCCTGCTGTGCCTGACGATATCCCAGTGGGAGTGAGGTAGGACTAGCGTGATGGGGGCTGTTCTTTGGGGTGTCGGGCGCCATGGGGGTGCGGGGGCAGCCTGGGTGTGCCGGGTCTCTACCAGGGTGGATGGGTTTGGGTCCTTACTCCTTTGCTGTGGTTACCGGGCGCGGGTGGGAGAGCGGTTTTCAGTGAGCGAAGCGCAACTTGGGGGGGTGGTGGGTGGGGGGGCGGAGATCCGAGGTTATATTATAAATCAAAGAATGTAATGGCTTGTTTTGTTTCTGGTGTTCTGTTTCTTCTTTTTCAAAAACACAAAACGAAAATTGTCCTTTGCAATGTCTCTCTCTGTAATTCTGTGCGGTAGTGGCGTCTGGGGTCACAGAGCCCTGCCTCTTATGTGTAAATGACAAATAAAATCTGTTGTTAAAAAAAAAAATTGCATATTTTGACAACACTCTGATGATTCCTAACTCGCAACATTGATTCCCTCTTTAGAACATGATGTTCCCAAATTTCCTTATATGTGGAGTTCTTTTGTTTCAGCAATTTTAATCTTAAATTTGACTAGGTGCAACACAATTGTTGGGGCACTTTAAATTAATTGTCCAAATGTGTAATTGGTTGTATGCCCACCTGTGTTACTCTATTTATCCCAAATTATTCAAGATCTATTTTATTCTCGCGTCCAAAGTGAGCCCATGCCCTGTGCTCGTGGAACTTTTATGTAGATCCAATTGCTTTGGAGCGTGGCTGCGCCCCATTCCAACCGCACAGCGTTAATCCAGAATGTTCATCATCAAAGCACGATTCTTAACGCAATTTTATTTAATTTTATCTGATTTTTTTGGGTCAAAGTTTTATCTATCTCACACATAAGGTTTCAAACTCTCCCATTTCTTGAATAATTTGGAATAAATGGAGTAACACAGATGTGCATACAACCAATTACTAATTTGGACGTATAAGCATACAGCATGATATAACTTTTTTTTTTTTTTGAAGAGTTTTATATAGCGCAAACTTGACCCGAATCCAATCAGGATTCAGAGCGCCTTACATAGCACCAGTTATGTTACATGAGGACACACATTCATACTTTGTTAGGCACGGGGAGATTAAGTGATTTGCCCAGAATCACAGGTTGTTCGGCGTCATTACCAAGTCTCGAACCCAGTTACCCAGGACCGAGGTCGAGCGCCCCAGCCGTTAAGCCAACTCCTCTACCCCAGCTTGATTAATTATTAAAGATTTCAATTATTGCATTATATGTAGATGGTAGAACTAATGCGTTTTAAAGAGAAAATGTTAAGTTAATATGATTGTGGGTCTCAAGCTTGCAGTCGAGATAGTTAATATTAAGGTGAAAGTTGTTTATTGCATTTCTTTCTCCTTTGCAGGTGCAGACCGAAAGCATTCATTATTTAGAGAAAGGTGCAATTTATTTCAGAGATAGTGAAGTGACGAAGAGTTGGCAAGGCCAAATTATGTTAATTGAAAGAACAAAGGGAATGATACCAGTTGGTGCTATCGGACGAAAGAAAGGAGAAACCAAAGGACACTTTGGAAGCTGAGACTGGAATATGGGAGTAGTGTTTAAGGCACCAAGGGCAAGATGTATGACGGTTTTTTGCGTGCCCAAATGGGTTTAGACCCATTTGCACACGCAAAAAACCTGTGGCCCATGTACTAACCTATTTTGCGAGTCACTAATTAAATAGAGACTCACACAATAGGGTTAGCGACTCGCTATTAGGAAGGGGTGTTCCAAGGGCATCCCTTCCTAATATCGAATCCAACACCTGTGTAAGAGTGCTTTAAGAATGCTTTGCGACCACCTTCTTCAAGAGGGTGGTAACCAATTGCAAACCGGAAGGGGGCCCTTTCCCCTTTCTGAATGGGTGCGCAAACATTTTTTCAGAGCAGGCAGTGGTCCCAGGGACCACTACCTGCCCTAAAAAAATGTTTTGTTTTTTTATTTAATGCATCCTGTTTTCCTATAAGGAAAACGGGATACATTTAAAAAAAACTGCTTTATTTGAAAGCAGTCCCAGAGATGGAGGTCTGCTGACCCCAGCAGGCCACCCTCCCTGGGAGTGCCAGCCATTCCCAATGGGGTCGCAAATTGGGACAGCCTCATTAATATGCATGAGGCATGCAATGTGCGACGCCATTGGGAATCGCAAAGTTTCTCAGACACTGTTGTATATTGGAAATTGCGATTCGCAATTTGGCGCAATTTGCGAGTCACAATTTCCTATGGTCATACATCTGTTCCCAAGTTTTTTTCTGGGCTGGAAAACATATTTTGATGTTAATGAGGTCATGTTTTCTCGAATGTACTTTTAATTAGTGAACCCACTTTGGATTTAGTCAGATTCCCTTTAGACTTGGAGAGGTACAGATCTCCCTTGATATAGTTCTGGTTGTGTGGCTTCATGCTTTACACGACTCCTTACTTATAGAACTTCTACAGAGGATCTGCTGCTGACACTTTTCTTGCTTCTTTAGCTTAATAGGAGTTTCCCTATTTAAAGGTTAGTGTAGGGTTAGTAGATGCTGCAAATCTTTTCCATGTATGGGAAGAAGGATCAGAATTATCAATCTAGTCATCAAGTTATTTTCCTCATATTTTGTATCAGGGCTACAGAGTTCCTTGTTGTTGAGGACCACTGTTGTTAGATGTTTTGTCCTACCTTTTATAATTCTGTATTTTTACAGAATGTTCTTGAGATTGATTTACATTAGTTTGGCTTTCAGTATGTAATAAATCAAATTACTGATTCCAACTTTCATTGTTTGGTCGTATAATGACACTGTACTTGGAGACTTAAACTGCCGTTAACCCCGTTTCCCCTCAGGCTACTACAAAGGTCTATTGACCAGAGTTAAATTAGAAGAAGTGGCCCAGAGCGTTTTCACCATTACCCTGGTTAAAGTTCATTTGGTCACCAAAGTTGATATGATACTTCAGGGAATGGTGCGAAGGGAATAAAGACACTCTGCAACCCAACCAAACACAGTACATATACACATACAGTGCACCCAGTTTATTACTCACTGATAAAATGGAACCTTAGGGGAATGCTAACCTTAAGGGTTACAAAATCCGCCCCTTCCTCAGGTGTAGGGGGGACCAAATAGCTTTGTTCCAAGAACCCCATGTCACAACGGCAGAGTGCCTCAAGCTCCAAAAACAGTGGTGTTTTCACTACCAATTCTCTGCATATGCCAGGGGAGCCATAATCTGGATATGGGTGGGAGTACCATTTACTGCAGGTTCAGTCATTGTAGTCCATGAGGGCAAGTTTGTCTTGTTAGAATGTGCACTAGATGGAACTCCTGTCATATTAGGAAGAATTTTGCTGCAAAAACAGAACAGCACACATTCCTTGACCGAGTACTGAAACAGCTAGCAAACTGGATATATGTCCCATGGATCTTAAGGGACAACTTCAATTGCATCTTGGACATTATACTAGACAGGCCACACCCATCACTCCCACAGACTCCCACAGATGCAGACTGTACAATATGCAAAGTTATTTTCACGACAGGTGAACCAATAATCCATGCTAAATACTTGGATACTGCAGAACGTTACTACTTCTACACCTCTCCTCAAGATCTGTATATGTACCTAGAAGGGATCATATGCTTTGCCGAGCTTTGCTTTATGGTCTTCTCTCCTGATTATCTCAACAGGACAATATCGGATCACAATTCTTTCCAGGCAAGTCTGACCTCGGGCAAGGCCCTTCTGCCCATCCCCAAGTGGTGCCTGGAAAGTTTCATGCTAGAAGACATCGCTTTTTAGGGTACCCTTGTGGAAAGAATGCAGGAATACTGTGAGAGGAATGAAAGTTCCACCTACTTCCCTGAGATTGAATTGGAGGCCTTCAAAATGGTTGTGTATGGTCACTGTATATATGCGATTTTGGGTGCATGAAGGGATTTAGAAAAGGAGTCGAGCAATTTAGAAACCTTTTGTGCCCATAAACAAAGACAATGGTGGAGGAATACATCCTCTGAGACTCCCTCCAGACCAGCTAAGTGTGTTGGGGTGGTGGGGCGGGAGGGGGTATGTCAAAAGACAATGGAATAGTATTTATTTATTTAATTTTCCCTATTCCGTTGTCTGTCGATTTCCCCCGTCCAAACCCTCCCTTTCTCCGCCCTACCACGTTTACCTGCACCGGGCGTTGCTGCTCCAGACAGTGCATAAACCAGAAGCTATACTGACTGAAACACTCAGATGTGTAGATTATTTCACCTATGCCACTCAAGTATATGCTGCGGGGGAGAAAGCTGGTAGACTACTGGCATAGCTCACCTACAGTGAAATACCCAAACATGCATAATTTCTCTTACACCTGTATCGGGTAACATGGCTTATTACTAGCACAATATTCTCGTTGTCTTCCACAATTATTAACAGAACATTTATGAGAACTGACCCATGCAACTTGATAAGACAGTAACAGACTATCTAGCTGTCTACCTCGCATTCCCCCTGAATTACTAGACAGATGTTCCTATTACAATTCTGGATATTAAAGAGGCAATATGCAATTTAGCCTTTGGAAAAATTCCTGGCAGATGGGATTCCAGTGGAGTACTACGAAATGTATGCTAATGCTCTGGCACCTATATTAGCCACAGTGTATGAAACAGCAGTGACTGAAAGTTCACTACTACCATTGATATAGTTTCGCTACTCAAGCAGGTGCAATACCTCGAAATTCTGCTTCATATTGGCAAATTTGAATCTTTAAGAACAAAAACTAAAATTATATTATTTTCCATCTATGCAAACAAAATATTGGACCTTCAGTAAAATCATTTATGACAAGCAAGTCAATCATAATCCCAAACTCTAATTATAATATAGTTGGGAACATTTTGGCATGACAAGTATTCTGGATATTGCCTCAGCTTATCTATTCAGGTCAGTAGGGCTTTATCCCAAGACAATCCACATCTCTGATTATAAGCAGGCTTTACAGGTTTAAGGAAGTGGCTCCATCATCCTTGCCACATTGTGTTTTAGACCCTGAGAAGAGATTCAACACTCTGACATGGGGGTACATCTCTGAGAACCTCAGAAAATGTGGCTTTGGGGAGCGTACTATACAGCTGATCAGACTGCTATTTAGGACCTCCACAGCACATGTCCAACGGAGTAAGGTATTTTCACCTCCCTCTGCAGGTAATAGGGAGTTTGTCAGGGATGCCCCCTCTCCTGTTTACTCTTTGTGCTTGTCATTGACCTACTCACCATTAGAATGAGGTGGGAAGGTAGAGCATGGAGCATCCATTTTGCAGACAGAATGCATGCAGTGTCCCTGTAAGGCAACAACATTTTGATATACAATAGGGATTATAAAGGTGAACATACTGGCCTGTACAGACTATTTAAGGAATATGATGCAGCGTCCATGTTGCAGGTAAGTTAGCCAAAATCGTGTGTTTTCTCACTTCATCCCAGGTCGCCGCAACAGCGCTGGACCATGTTAGGGTGCGGCTCCATAAAATGAGAAAGGATTTCTCTCTGTTATTTAGATATCAGGACATACCCATCTGATCGGGATTTACTTGATGGATACCTCACTAGAGTAGTTTTTGCCCTCAGAATACAAATGGCTCTCCAGAGAACATTCTCACTCACACCCATGGGCGCATTGGTTTCTCCAAGATGGTGGTATTTGTACTGCTGTACGACATTGCTAAGCTCCATATTATTCTTGGAAAGAGGTTTTTTCATGAGTTAGGTAGACTGCCAGGGAGCTCATCTGTCATAATGCTGCTGGCATAGAGGCACGTTACCTAAATTGTACCTACTGGTGTCATCCAGGTGTTGGGGCCAGAACTATGAACATTACTACTTGGTGGCATAACATCAATTATTTGCGCCTATGGATTGATGTTTTTTTGTTGGAAGAAACCTACATGGGTGGTTGATCATTGCACCCAGAGGAAATATGTGGACCTTTACTCCCTATTGCTCGACTTGGATGTGGGCGGTCTTGCCTATTACACCAAGCGTTAAGCTGTTACACTAGATACGTATCCAGTACTTAATGCGCCACCCCTTACAATCCAACCATTCCTCTGCTTGGTCTCCCCAAAAACCATGGCCTATTACCACTGGTGACCTGTAACACCAGCTAGACGCAAACATTACAACTATAGTCAACCTATTCCAGGTTGGTCAGCTCCTCCCCTTTAACTCATTAAGGGAGCAATTCACTATACATGAGGGGCAATTCTTTAAACACACTGCCCTGTTCCACACTCTTCAGCCTCAGTGGTCCATCTCTGATACAGAACTAGAAACACATTCATTGGTTCAATCACAATATGTAAAGGCTAAGGGCTAGAGGCACATTAGCTGGCTGTACAGAGCCCTTCAACACCACTCTAACACATTGTTATAGTCCCTATGTAACAAATGAAAAGGTGCACTACATGACACAAGATGTGGACATGCGCTGGGGCGTAGCTTCAGGATGGTATTTGGGGTGTGCCACCCCCCCCCCCTCCCCCCAAATAAATGTATTCTTTTCTTGGAAGTTGGGTCTAGTGGAGCTGAGTCATGAATGCTATGTCTTTTGTTTTTCCTCATCATCCTGGTTTCACACTAAGAGGTTTGAATTTGTTCATTTTTTGGATCAGGAACTTAAATATATATATAGATCGGTTTACCAAAGAGTAGCAAATCTACATTCATAGAAGTATTCCTTGAATGGGTGCAAATGTACAACTTTTTTGAATTCACATACATTGGCAGTAGTAGGCTGAAGGTGAACCAGCCTCAGGTTTCCAGGCATACTACTTATGATCATACACCCGAAATGTGATGGGACAAAATCTTGCAAGTCATCTAACTACTGGCAACCCCTGTGGGTAGCATTCCAAGCCATTGTTTTTCACCCACTCTGCACCCTCTGGACAGTGGGCCTGATTTATGGTTTTGCAGATGGAGTAAAACCAGACTGGGTAGTGGAGGACTTTACATCGCCGCCCTTCCTTTACTCTGCCTGTCAAATTCAGAGATGCCTACCAACCTCCTGAACATCTCTATGCCTTGGCAGGAAACTCTGTAATGGGGGATCCTGTTAATGTAGGAAAGGTTTGATGGATGGCTCAGTCAAACATGATGGCTGGACATCAAACTTTTAAAAAGTTTTTTTATTTTTCAAAAGCAAACTCCCAAATAGAGTTTTCCTCCATGGTGGTTTCTCCCATCTGGCTGTCTACTTTATTTATGCTTGAAGGTCAGATGGCTTACCTCCGATGGCACCTACTCCGTTGGGCCGTCGGTAAAAGTTTTACATGGATACAGTAAATTGTACTCCATTGGAGTAAAACTTGTGATCCGCCCAACTCAAAATCGTACCTCGAGTTGACAGACAGGGTACTCCATCACTGTTGCAATGTAGTACCTGTCTGCCAAACTCTAAATCAGCCTCAGAGGCTCACTTAATGCAAATTAGAACTGACATTGCTCCTCATGAAAACATTCGATTCCAAACCTTGTCATTTCATCCATACACCCTTGCGAACCACTGCTTTTTTAGCTGGGAAATTTGAGATTCACACCCCCTGTCCCCAAACCCACCGAATCCAACTGACTAAACAATGCCCCTGTGTATGCGATTGTTCTGGTGCATTTCTTGTCATGGAATACTCTGTCTATTTTAAAGTTAGATTTCATACAATTCAAAATTCTATATAGGGCTTCCCTATACGTAATTACCCGAAATGCTAATCTGTCATGAAGCGGATAAATTCAGAGAATAATTAAAGTGCAGGATTATCATTTTATATATTTAATAGTTTTATAGAGCATGAATAAAACCCAATAAGTTTTCGAGTGCTTAAACAGGAACATGTTCATACTGCAAGAGTAGTTTACCTCTGAAGAGTTTCACATTTCGGGGCATATGTACAAGCCCCTAGTGCCACCGGAGCATCACTTTTTTTTTTATGGATGCTCTGGTGGCAGTATGCCCTGCACTAGGCCTGGGCGAAAATTTCGTTCCGTTCGCGGAAATTGTAATAATTTGACATTTTCGCGTTCCGCGGAGAGCGCGAAAATGTCAAAAATTCCGGTTTCCGCAGCTTGGCGATAATTTGTTTCTTGCTCGCGCTATAAAATAATACATTCTCGCGCGCGCGCGATCGCCTTACCTGAATCCCTGCGTTCGCCGACAAGTTTTCTTGATCCGGTCGCGTTCTCCATGAGATGTTGTATTGTTTTTAGCCATTTGCGCTGTCTCGCGACAGTTCGCGCCCGCAGTGACGTCATGCGTCGCGCGATCATGTCTTTCTTCTCGCGATCATGCACCGCGAGAAAACTCAAAACAAGATGGCCGCGCCCGCAAGCAACTACATGGGTAAGTTGGCGACCCGCAACCATGCAGAAAATCTCGCGAACATGCCGGAAAAAAACTTCTGCATCTTCGCGATATTTCCGCTTGTTTGCGATAATTTTAAACATTTTCGCGATAATTTGCGAAAGTTAAATTCGCAAATTCCGCCCACCCCTACCCTGCACCATATTTACAAACTGGTGTTTGAAAGCTGCTTTGCAAATATGATACCCTTTCACGCAGGTATCTGCTTGAAGGAGTGTGCAATGGATGTTGCTGTGGGCGTTCCACCAGAAAACCCATTGCTTTTGGACGCTGCCCCAGATTTACAAGGATCTGTGAATCTGAGGCAGCACCAAAAACTAACTCCATGGAAGAGCAGGGATTACAATTGCGCAGGGATTTAGAATTGGGCACGAGGAGAAATGCTTTTATTTCTTCTCATTTTTGCTTTTTCTATGTGTGCTGCATTCACATAGAAAGAGCAAAAGCCATTAATGATTTTTTATGTGCAGGAAGCGAAGGTGTCCCTTCCTGCACATTTATAAGCATTAAATAATGACGATTTGTTGCTTCTATGTGTGCTGCATGCAGCACACATAGAAGTAACAAATAGCCATTATGGATTGTTCAATGGGCTGGAAGGGACACCTCCCTGCACTTAGTCAATCATTCCCTGCATTGCTGGCACCCTTGCACTATGGTGCAAGGGTGCCTGCGCTGGCGCTAGGCAGCTATTTTTAGCACCAGTGCCAGGAAAAAGACAGGAGTGCATCGTATTGTAGTAAATACGGTGCATCCCTGCATTTTGAAAAAGTCAGAGCGTGGGGCTACCAAATTTGGCGCAGCTCTGCGCGCCGACATTTTATTGTACATATGCCCCTTAGTCTATATACTGACAGATACATATTGCACATTAGCAGTTCACATAACAAAAGCCTTTTACATGAGAAAAGCATATTTTCATCAAAGTTTCCCCCAAGATGATAAACCTGATGTTTTCTAAGTGCAGAGCCATTCAAAGAAGCTGAGCAGTGTGTGACCAGTTGTTTGTATATATGAGGACAGCCGTCCTCAACGAAGTTGGTCTAGATTCTGTATGGTGATTGCTTCTGATATTACACTTGTCATTCAGAAAAGAAAGAAACATCTCCTTCCCAATTAGGCTCTAATTTTTATCATTCAGGCTAAGCAAACATGGCTGCTTCTATGCACTTGCCACGCATGAAAAATGATGCCCTCATAACCACTCAAGGTCTGGTGGATTTAACGGGGGAGAAGGGAAGGAGGGCTTACCTCCAGGAAAGTGGTCATCAGCGAGTAACTAGTGGTGTTGGCTCTCTCCCACTTTTGACTATTTCTCTTCAATACTTAAGTATACAATGGCCCTGTCCCCTGAGTTGGGCACACATTGTTAAAGTGAACATTTGTGCAGCAGGCAGTGAACTGGTTTTACATACCTTTTCTGGCAAGATACAACAGGTGCAGGGTAGGCATCCAAACTAACTCCTCAAATGTCCTAGGGCACGTTTAATGAAATGACAGCTCTCAGTGTGTGCCAGGTTTTACACCCAATACAATGCTGTTGCTGGGTCAATGAGAGAAGTCATCAGTCATGTCCTCAAAGGACAACCCGTGTCACCCAGGAATCCTGCCCTCTGGTGATAGTGATTCCTCAAAGCATACGGAATCCTGCTGATCCTGTGGATCACTGAGTCACGCATGAATCCAGGTCGTCGGCCACAAAAATGCATTGTAGCGAGGTCCGCAGCTCACACCATCTGCATGTTGATGGTGTTTTTTAATACTGTACATCTTCTATGAAGCTCTTCAATGTAGCCATTCTATAATGATGCAGTCGGGAAACGGCCACTACAATGTCCACGCATAACCATAACCACGCATGCATTACAACGCATGCGTGGTTACAACGAAAAGCCTTTACCATGCATACCTTTACTATGATACGTAGTAAAGGCATGTGTGCTACAGTTAAAAGAAAAAAAGGGGGGGTTGGGGGGTCTCCCCCCCCCCCAAAAGCGTGGGATTAAAAAAGAGGGCTTGGCAGGCACCCCTCAAAATAAAATATTTAAAAAACGCACCTGATTCCGTCATTTAAAGAGAGATGTGGAGGCAATCGGTGTCGTCAGAGGAAACGGGAGGACACTTCCGCTTCCTCTTAATGACATGGAACGTCACCAAGGAAGATCGAGGAGAGGAGAGGTAAGGGGGAATGAGGGGGTGGTGTCGCGCAAGGGTAAATTTCAAAGGTAGATTTTTAGTGTGATATCCTTTAACAAGAAAATGCCATTAACATGCATAATTTAACAACGAAAATCGTTGTAAAAGTATGCGTGTTAAAGGCATTTTCGTGGTAAAGGATATGCGTGGTGATGGCATTTGCGTTCTCACCCATGCGTGGTAAAGGCATGCGTTACAACGGAATGCGTTGTAAAGTCATACAACCGATGCAGTCTAACGCAACAAAGAGATTCGAAATGCCCTCAATTGAAGACAACCTGGCCTTGGGGATCTATGGGGAAGACAATGTACTATGGAAGTAACCTGGTAAGAAAATCAGGACCTGCTTCAAATCAAAACCTAAGAACCGAACTCTGAGCCATGGTGTGGAGAGTACTGCTGGGCTCGGCAATACCTTCACGACAAGAAAGCGTAAAGGTGCCAGTGAGCTCATTGGGTCTCAATGTATCACCAACGAAGTTCAGCAAGGACTGAATGCTCCGCATTCTCTGGAAGTGCATAGAGAGTAGATTGTAATTGCCACTTCTCAGTAACATTTTCAAAGAATACATCTGCCCTATTTCTAAAATTCAGCCCTGGCATTGCATTGCTCAGGCTGCATCCATCTCTGCAAAGCGTGGGCAGTACGCATGACAATGTGCCCACAGACCCCCAAAGGCCTGGTAAGAGCGTACACACACATGGCCATTGTTCACAGGCAGGCACAAAAGCACCTTTTCTGCCCTATTTGTTCATGAGATAAATAAATGAGTGGGAAACATTCAAAGATCTGGAGAGATTCTTATCAGAAAGTCAATAGTATTCAGAAATGTGGGATCCGGGGCATTCTGAGCAGCGTGCAGGGGTGTGGGAAACATTCCGAGTGTAAGCCCTCAGAAGGCCAGCTAACATGTTTGCCTTTCTAATGCCTTGTGCAGCTTCTATTATTGCTGAGACAATCTTCTGGCAGGTCAGTGGGACCGAAGTTCAGAACATGCGTTAAAAAGAAGGGAGAGGGTCTCAGGCAAAATCTGTGTAGAGGGCCTGTGACCATATGCAACCATTTACAATTATTACATTTACTGCTCCATTGTAGTGGAAACATTTTAAGAGTCAGGGCCTCCTAGTTTAGGCCAGTAAAAAAGTATTACAAATTAAAGGAAACGAGTTACCTACGGCCTAGCTCATAATGATGTTTGACCTTGAGAAGACTTTATTGTAAACTATAAAAAAGTAAACAGCCATAGATACTGTTTAATTGTCAATACCTAGGTTCTATAAAATATCAATCAAATTAAATGTAATCATTTACAACAGTGTGAATAAAAGCACATGAGTAAGTTCTTTTCGTTGTCCCTCTAACAAAATAGATCTGCTTGTGGTAGGACCCTCGAGCTCTTTTCTTGCTGCAGACGTTTTACAAACAAACCCACAGTTTGTAAATATACACTCTAGACCTGATTATGAGTACCCGGGTTGGGTAGTTGGACTTTAACACACCCATTAAAACATGATATCCCTGGGTTTCGAATTTTTTGGTTGCAATAAATTCGGCAGTGTTCCATTTAAATGAGGAATAACGTCGATTTGGTTTCTTCCTACACCAAATGCGCATGTCCTGATAAATACTTGGCAGAGTTCCCTCTTTTAATTCTGGCAGCTTTGACCTGCCGAAACCTATTGAGCAATGCAGACTTTATAATACCTGCTCATTTCACAAATAAATTCTGCACAACTCAAAATTCGGTCATTTTTTCTGATGCAGATGTAGTCAAGCCCTTTGGACCTCATTTACAAGAAATTGCTGCAGCGCGGCGCCGCAAGCCCTTTGGCGGCGCCACGCTGCAGCACTTTCAAAGCACAGGGATACAACATATTTATAATATTATGTTGCATCCTATTGTTTTCCCCTGCGCTGGCGCACAATTGGCTGCCATGCACCGACGCAGGCCCCCTTCACCATGGTGCAAGGATGCCTGCGTCAGGGAGATGATTGTTTATGTACAGGAATGCTTCCCTTCCTGCGCAAAAACAATCTGAAATAGTGTTTTTCAACTTCTATGTGTGCTGCGTTAGCACACATCGAACTTACAAAACCTCATTTTTTTAAATGATTGTTTATGTGCAGGAACGGACACCTTCCTCTACATAAACGATCACCAGAGGTGATTTCCTGAATCTATGTTCGTTGCAGAATGCAGCACGCATAGGAAGAGGAAAAAATGAGGATAAATGAATACATTTCTCTTTGTTGCGCCTCCCTACGCCTCCCCTGGAGAGGCGTAGCATTCAGACTCATTTCCAGGCTCACGACTTCTCGTAAATTGAAAAATGCGTCAGGTTCCATGGGTGTTGCGTGGGAACACCCCCAGCAACACCCATGGAACGCCTCTTTCATGCAAAGTGTTGCGCATAAAGGGGCCATATTTACATGGACAAGGAAAGCCACGCAGGGGGGCTTTTCATGTCCTTGTAAAAATGGGGCAAGAAAATGTGCCGCCAGTGCGTCAAAGAAGTGACGCACCGGCAGCTCAAGGGGCTTGTAAATAAGCCCCTTTGTGTCAGCTTTTAAGCAATACAACACATCTCTCATGGAATGCGCCACCTGGCAAAGACAACTAAAGGATGCAGTAGCAAAGAATACCGAAGCACAGGGCAGGCACATTAGGGTCTGATTACAAGTCGGTTGGTGTAGGGGGTGGTATGTATCTTCCTAGTAAATGCATTACGTCAGGGGGAAGCTTTGAAAAGGTGTGGGAAATATCTCCTATTCCAAGATTGTCAGATGGACCATGATCATTAGCTTCTGGAACTGTTAGATCTTGCAATAAAGCTCTCGTATTTTGATTTTTTTCTACCTGTTTCCTCTGTCATAACCATACCATAAATAAACTGTATTTCAGCTCATTTAGCCTTAAAAGTGCACAAAGCAGAACAGTGTATATCATTTAAAAACATTATAAAAATCATCCTATTCATAGCAATAGATTAAATATTCATACAACAATAATTGTCAAATAGAATACCACAAAGCTCAGATAAAACCATTGGAACTAAAACCTCAAAAGAAGTCCTGAAAGGGAGCTCATTAGGGTTCCGCTATGTCCCCTGGTGCTATCTAGACAGAAAATCAAACATATTGAGGACAGTGAGTTTTACAAAGAAAAACATGACGAACTCTAATAAATATCAAGATAAAATTCATAGTAACCACATAAAATTCCTATAATATCATATAAGAACTGTATTCCTCTGCTTAATAGCAAGTTCAGTATGTGTAGCAGCAAAAAATCAAATCTTGATCGTGTGTAAGGTTTTCAGGTACATAAAGGCAGCTCTGCAGTAGCGCATGTTGGCCGCCCTGAAAATAGGCAGGAAATAGTGTTTCCTGAGCAACGAGTAAAATTACAAACTAGGATAAAATATAAGGTAGTCTGTGGAGAAAGTTCGTCACATGGGCATAATGGGAGTTGAGAAAAATAAGTGCATTGTGATGGAAAAACAGCAAGAAAGTGCACTGTGCAAAGCCGAGTCTCATCAATAAAGATTAATGGTGTATTTTTCCCACCCATGCTAAGTATGGCGGAGGACTTCCAACAAAGACAAATTCCCATTTAGGACTGGATCGTCGGTTTGCCTACAGCAGTCTGCATTCTGTTCCCCAGGCATCCCTCTAAAATTGCATACTTCAAAGTCCTATTAGAGTTAGCTAAAGCAGTGCTAGGAGAGGTAAACAAGTCCTCTTGTCCCATGCTGCAACACAGATTCTGATTGTACTTCAGCCAAGGAATACTGGTTGAGTGTTAAGCAGTCTGCAAGCACAGCCCTATTAAAAGATGTCTGACTTTTGGTCCAGTTTCTGAGCCACAAAAGGAGGGGTTGAATTTTAATAAGGTCGCTAACATAACCAATCCCTACCTGAGTGTAGCAAACAAAGGAATTAATGCTTTGGGGGACAGCTAGCAATCTCTTGATAAAACTAGTATCAATTTTTCAAGGGCTCCCTGATCTTTAATGACCCACACCCATGCCTCATATGAAGCAATAGGACAGCATTTGGCTTTGTAGACTTTAGAGAGTTCCTTTATTGGTTTCTGACCAAGTTTACGGGCAAAATTAAGGACAGCCTTCACTGACTTGGAGAAGGCAGCAACTTTACTGATATTCAGCGGTCCCTATGAGAGTCGAGTATTTAAGCGGTTGCCAAGGTATGTGAAAGTGGGAATGGAACCTCCCTTCTTGTTGCCCACTACAAAGGAAATATTATGCTTCTTCCTTCCCCAAAATCATTATGTGGGTCTTGTTTTGGTTGACCTTAAGATCTAAACTCACCATAAACTTGCAAAATCCATCAAGCAGACGTTGTAAGCCATTAGCTGTCCTAGCAATTAGGACTGTATTGTCTGCATAAATTAATGTGGGGATACTCTGAACATCCACACGACGGTCCCTATCAATTTTGCCAGGATGCTGGGTGGGAGGTGGGGCTTTGCCGTGTGCTTGCAGTAAATACATCACCCAGGAGTTAATACCACATGTGGTAAAAACTCCAGTTTCCAAAGAGATTGGACTTAATCACGTCCCTCATAATCAGGGCCATATCTTTCCTGAAGGTCAGCAGGACAAAAAGGATTTAAATCAGAGGGATAATTGGTTCCACAATACAGTGTAAATCACAGAGAAACATTTCTCTCACTTCATTCTTGGTCAATGACAACAAATCTAGGTGTATTGAGATAAATGTGGCTGTCTGAGCATAGTAGTCTGTAAGGCTCAAATTCATTTTGAAGGTAAGAAGGATCTTTTCCCACCAAGGTTTGTATGTAGGGCGGATGATATACCCTGGTTCTTGCATGGCTAACAGATTCAGTGGTGACTTCAGAAGAAGGGGGGACATAGGTTCTTTTTTTCATGGCAGCAATCAGGCTTTTGGTTTGATTTTGAGCATTTAATAGATGGAAAGGCCAGTAATCAGATAGGCCAAAGTAGAGGGTTCTTGCAGTCTAATATTTAGAGTCAACCGGGGAAACCACAGAACATCTTGCATCTTGGGAGGATTTGAATGAAGGCCTTATTAGCTTTAGTTGAGCACAAAAGAAGCCTCACGTAGACACTACAATGACTTGGAAGTTCAAGTTTAAATCATAGCCCAATATAGCCCCTTGATTCTTAAAAGTGAAAAAGAGCACAGAAGGCCAACGATTGTGGACAAAAGAAGATAGTAAGAGGAGAGTTAAGCATGTGCTAAAGACATTTAAAAAAACTATATTTTATATTCAGTTTTCAAAACTGAATAGAGACATATTGGATACCATGACTCTACTCAAAGTCAGCAGTCATTATCAGCTTGACATTAACAGATTGTATACACATCCTCGTGTCTGCTATGTCTTCCCTAAGTTTCCAACTGTATGGTAGCATTAAACAACAGAGATAGAAGAGAAAGTAGTAAATGAAAAAAGAATAACAATAGTAATACTAACAACCAAAACTCTCTTCCAGCGGCTTCCCACCTCGTACCACTTCTCTTCCTCTAGAGATCCCATAATGGTTCCAATATACAACAGATAAGACTGTTCTATGCCTTTCAACTGAGTCAAGCAATTGTTCGTCTCTCTGCTGAACCAACAAACACAGCTTCCCGGTCAGTTACTTTTTCTGCTGAATATCAGCAAAACTCTATGCCAGTCCTCACTTTATATGGCGGTGTGGAACATATCTAATTAGTCAGGTTTGGAATAGTGGGGTTCTACAACAAAATAGGATACTCCCATCGTCCATGCCCGTTCTTCGTGGTATATTTTCATCAGATTTAAGTTCAGTAGCTAGCAGGACCATATCCGATATATCAGAGGGTGTCTCTTTTCCCTCTCGCCTGCATAGGATATGTAACACATCAGTCTCAGCTGAGGCCCAATTTTTTAAATCTTGTATCCATTCTTTCTACCTCTGACACCCTATTGGCATTCCAGCCCATAACTATATTGTGTTTTGCCAAGACTGGGGCCAAATCAACAACCCTACTGAACTGTTTAATTGTCTTAGATAGTGCCATAAGTCCCAATAAGCAAACTCTTAGGTTAAGTAACTCCTCCTTGCCAGAGAGCTCCTTTATCAAAGCAATAACCTCTGACCCAATTTACCGTATATAAGCGCACTCCCAGACCATTTGAAAGAAGTGTGCACATGCTTGTTGTCACCTTGGACAAATATCAGTCACCCTGGGGTACATTTTTGTTATGAATGTCGGTGACAGGTAGGTCAAGTCAAAATAGTTCAATTGTGTATGTTGTTCATTACCGAGCCTCAATCTCTAAATCTGTTAAATCCTACAAATATCTGTGTAAAACATAGGAAAAATCTCTGGACCCAGAAACAACACTGTGTGTTTCCCTACCACACTGTGTTTCTCCCACTCCCTGCTTTTTAACAATACCGGCTACAGGATTTAATAAAGCTTAGGTTCCACATAGCCAGGTATTTTTTAATTTACAAGTTTTGACCCTTCCACTCTGGCATGACTTTATAGCCCACACCTTAGAAAGTGCTCCCACATCTCTGTCAGTCATTGCATGCCCTGTCCCAGCTGAGCGGGAAGAATCTAATGACGAAGCATGCCATCAAGGGACTTTTTGGTGGGTGAGGGTTATTTTAAGAAAACATCCCATTTTCCTTAAATTCTACCAAAACCACTGGAAGGATAGTTATTTTGAAGTACTGGTGGACTTTTCTTTGGTTATTTACCCAAACATTCCATTCAGCAATATCCCACCAACATTCCACGCAGAACACAGCACATTCACACTGGCTGAGCAGCTAAGGCGAAAGCGACAGGATAATTACATGAACAGATACTACTGCTTACCTATTTATTAATGCTGGGTGTGAGTTTTCTGCTTATTAATTTCCCTTTTCCCCAAGATTTTAAATTTGAATTCAACAAGGACAATGATCTTAATGATTTGATGTCTAAGGGATCCCTCCAGCGTTTGGTAGCACTACTATTGTGGCCACTCTAGTCAAGACAGACAGCTCACCACTTTCAGATGCCACATTATAAACCACCGGTAACCTTTGAGCCACCTGATTATGGAGGCATCATAAAACTCAGGGGGACCCACCTGTCTCAGATGTCTTACTTCGAGCTACGTCTCCCATTGCAGAAGTTATATCTTCAATTGAAAGTGGTTCTTTCAGTGCCTCCCTCTGCTTCCCTGTCTAGATTAAGCAGATGTACTTTAGCCAAGTATTCTATAAGAGTTAAACAATGTATGTTGCGCCCCCCTGCATATACCATCTCATAACTCCATTCAAAAGTCTTGTTTATCTTTTCTTGGGTACAAGGATCATGCCATCACCATCCATGACCACACATATGGGAAGATGCTAAATGTTCACCCTGACCAACAAGTAACAAAGACTATGTAGTACCAATGTTGTCTGACTACAAGAGCCTTTGTAACTTATTCCGTGGAGTATGTTAACCAATTCTGCATGATCTTTCAGTTTGTCATCCCTTATTGCAAGATGTCCTGGATCAGTCACAACTGTCCTGTCTTAAGTCATGCAATCCCTCCTCTATTTATTAATATGTCACACAATAACCAAATTTATGCCGTCAGTTGATTTCCAGTACATCCTGCTCAGAGCCAGGCTCTCTATTCAAGCAACACATCCCCGACCATCCCCTTATTTCACCTAAAATAATTGGCTACATTCAATGTTATTAAATTGCAACTTGTGCGTCGCCGCATATTAAGTGTTGCCTCTCAAAGCCTGTACCAGTACCAAAAGGTGTACCTCAAGGCTTTATCCTCTCTCCGGCCCTATTCAATGTCTTCATGGAACCCTTCTCAATTATTCTGAGTCAAGCTGGGATAAAATATCACCTATATGCCAACGACACACAACTCTAACACAAAATAAATTACCCAGCAACATTCGGCATCCTAATGCCACACTAACTAAGATACAGACTTGGCTAAACACCAACCACCATCCACTGAACCCCAAACAAGGAGGAACTACTACCCCTCTCCCCAAAAACAAACCCCTACCTACACAGAATGGCTCAAAGATTTGGATGCACTAAACTGTCCTCCCACACTGTCCAACTCCGTAAAGTCCTTAGGGAACACCCTGAATATAAACATTTCACTGAAGGAGCACATGAACGATACAGCCAAAGGAGCGCTCTACACACTAAAACATCTCAAGAAAATCAAACCATTTATCCCCAGATAATCTTAAGACTGTAGTACAATCACTAGTCCTCCTGAAACTTGACTATGGGAACACATCCTCATAGGAACCTCTAAAAGCCACCTTGCAGCCCTAAGAGCAATTCTCAATGTGGCTGCCAGGCTCATCACTGGAATTAAACGAATCAACCACATCTCACCTGTCCTAAAGAGTCTCCCTTGGCTTCTCATTGAACTGAGATGCAATGGCAAGAAAGATTGTATCACACAACATCGCATGCTCATTTACCTATGCCTTTCAGCTTTGCCCGGTGATGCCTTTCTGCATTTGCTGCATAAGAAAAAACCTTGAGCTATCTGCTGCCCCCATATCATTTTGCGGCTACACTTTCAGACGTTCTTAAATTTTACATGGGTCACACACATTTTAACAATTTTATTGATCTTTTATTATCAAATGTATGTTTTATGACATACTCCATTTTGTATTTGTAAATGATTTTAGTTAATAATACAATAAAGACAACTTTCAGCTTGAATCACACAAAAAGTACTACATACAGAAAAAAAAAATAACTAGAAACCAAACTATCGAGAGCAGGAAATGTCAGGGCTCTCAGAAGTTCCAACTCCCTTCTTCCCATACCTCTCAAACTTAAAAATAAATCATCTCAGGCACTCTCCTTCTCAGGAAACGCTCCTAAGATTTGAAACTTACTACCTAAGGACCTCCACTGCAACCCCACCGTTTTATTCTTCAAATGGGGCTCTCAATCTCTACTACTGAACAACCACTTAAGCACGCACACAAGCAGATCCACATATCCCAAAGATCCAACTCTCTTTGACAAAAATCCATCGGGGAGGTCACCTGACTACTGCAATCTCGAATCTGTCTCTAGCCCCATTACCTAATTGCTATATTGTTATATACAATTGCGTCCACTTTAACCACATTATTGCTTTATTGTCCTATACTTTTCTCTCTGACTTTTGACCCACATGATTCTCCTTATGTACTTCTTGTAAACGTTTTCACTCTGATGCCCTCGGGTCTAGCTAGTGCTATATAAAACCCAAAAATAATAAATAATAATAAGAGGTGCTAAGAGGAATGCTTATTCAACTCCCCCAGCACCTCCCCAGCCTGGGTAATATCTCCCCAATGCCAATCTTACACAAATCGTGTCACAATGTCTTTTTGTGTTAATATGATAATCTTAATCCTGGTCTGGTCTAAATACACAAAACATTGCTCTCTAGTGGCTGCTTTCCATTCCCCCAGACAGAAGTCTGGTTAGTATTAAAAATAAAAAGAACTTCCAAGCTGATAGCCTCCTTGAATGAACAAACATAACTTGTAAATCGAGTTGAACAATGAAGGGGCCACTGTGGTGTATGTAGCAGGAAATCAATGCTTCAAGAACAGCGCCCTCCCTCAAGGTCCCCAGCACACCAATCTGATTGACTCAAATTGTGTTGTACATACTCCCATTGATTTAACTGCCTCTGTCTGTTGTTACATAGCTGGCTATAGTTTCAGATCTGGCAAATAATACTCTATTACCCCACATCCAGCATGGCCTGCAGTGGGTGGCCCAGTCTTGTGATATGATCTGAGATCATAACGTTTACCATAGGGTTGCCTTCTGGTGAAGCAGGTATCAAGCTATCCTGCTGAGTGCTGCTGTTTTGTATTCGTTAAGGTGCCCCATTGGTCTATAAAGGTGTCCACCTCTGCAACAACTCGCTCTGTTTTGCAGCTTGCTCTGTGGTCGGCTGCCACTGCAATGCTCTCCTTCCTTCAGGTGCTGTGCAATGAGTTGCACTTCTCTTGCACTTCTACATCACCTAGCCTCTTCCGGGCAATGCCCGTTTCCATTCAGGTCCAAACTTCGTCTGCTGAGATGGAGAAGTGCGACATCCCTGCACTATACCCAAGAGCTTTTCTGGATCCAACAGGGCTTAAGGGATGTTCGTCTCAAGTAGCGACTGTTCAACACCTATAAAAGAGCACCTCTGACTTTGTAGCTGGTCCATGTAATCTAGAAAGATGTGGGCCTTATTGTTATCAATAGCTGCAGGACGTTGTCCCGACCTCTGAAGTTCAGAAGCCTGGTCAATCGAAATCGGTCTGGGGCGGGTTGCTAGGCACCACCAGTATCCGAGCCAGTGACCCTTCTTACATATTTTTCTTGAGGCACATCTCCATAAAGAGCTACCTCTGTTTTTCATGCTTCTTCCCTTTCCAAAACTCCAAGAGGCGGATGATATTGCCCCTGTGTGACCCTGGCTGTGATGCAGGAATGCCATTACCCCCTTCAATTTCTGAAATTAATTTACCATTTTCCCTTATGTCGATTCAGTATTGTTTACCTGTAAGACGGTTTATTATCTGCCCTGAGTACGTTTATCCTAGGTCAGCAGAGTCTAATGTATATTTCAGTGTAAATTTGCAGTCCCTTATTGTCTGTAAGATGGCATCAAACTTTCCTATGTGGCCTTTAATTTTTCTATCTCTACTGAGCACAGCGCTCCCTCTGCTTGAGGGGTTGCACCCCTGCGAGACTCCTTGTGTTTCTCAGCAGGGGATCCTCTTACCACTTTTAGTTTAAGCGTTCATGCTGCTTTCGCATTACTGATCTGCACCTCTGAGGCAGTTGCTTTTCAGATCGTTCAGTTCTATCCATACAGTTATAAAAGTGCCACAAAGCCTTGCTCCACACTTCTCATGGCAAAAACCTTTCTGTGAGTCTTTTTGCAAGCGTCTTGGAGGCTCAGTGGCCTGTCATCATCACGTCCTGCCATTCTTGTAAGTGATCATTCTCCCAAATTCGTCCGTGGTGTGTTGTATTTGTAGTGAGCCACCTGGCTCATACCGGACAATGTATCTCTTTCAACTCCCTGGGCTGGGCGCGGACCGGGGAGTATATAATAAACGTGACATCAACGCTCGTGGCTGACGGCCCAGACCCAGTAAGGAGTGTGGTTGTGCTTTATTGTGTCCCCCTGTATTAGGCCTGAGATCACCCCTAGTGTGCTTTACCCTAGGCGCCCCCTCCCCACTACACTGGCGATGAGGCGGAAGAACCGAGAGCGTGACGGCGAGTCAAGAGTACTGGTATTTGTGGGAACAGTGTCCCAGGCCGTGACTCCAGTGACGAGGTCAGCTGCGTGCTGTGGTGAGAGACAAGATACGGCGAGAAGGCAATCATCGCGCCGGGAAAACCCACTGGTGAGGTGCGGCTTTGTGACTGTGGGAGAGAAGCGCGGTGAAGCGGGTCCAGTTGGTGAGTGTGGGGCTGTGCACGTGATCAGCGCAGGAGACCTCCCTTTTGACGAGCGAGGCCCAATCGCTGCAGGTAGGGAGGCTGCATAGGTTACGCGCCCGGCAACCACATGGCAAGTCAGCGAGGGGAGAGGCATGCAGCAGATCAGCGCGACCCTGCAGGGCACAGCAGGGCGCGTGAGGCCTCTCAGCAGCAGCAAGGGACACACACAAGGGGCAGTGTGGACAAGCCTAAAGGAAAAAAAAAAGAAAACAGCGATATTACACAAAAATCACACCAACTGAGGAGATTCATTGAGGCACAACTGACGAGTGCAGACCTGAAGGGGAACAACGGAGGAACAAACTGAGGTCAAGGGGATCATGACAATAGAACGGGGAACAGCAGCAAAGAGTCCAACAAAGCCCAGGGCAATGTCATTACAGGCAGATGGTGGTGCACAAGGGGCCGGAGAACACAGCTCACGTGCATCACTGAATGCATTGCTACCATTCAGTCAATTGGCTGACCCAGCGACAGCAACGCCGAGGTGGCGCAAATTGATTGGACAGTTAGAATACTATTTTATCTCTGTGCACGAAACAGAAGGCGCAGTCAAACGGTCCTCCATGTGCTGCACATGG
Source organism: Triturus cristatus (assembly GCF_964204655.1). NCBI lineage: Eukaryota > Metazoa > Chordata > Amphibia > Caudata > Salamandridae > Triturus > Triturus cristatus. Next base: position 970,128,185 of record NC_140589.1, read on the forward strand.
GTGGGGAGGAGTTGTATGAGTTGTTTCAGGATCTAATGGACAGTGGTGACAGAAATGACTATGACAAAGCAGTAAGGACCCTGGATCGCTACTTTGACCCTCAGGTAAATCCTGATTTTGAACACTTCAAACTGCGGCAAGCAAAGCAAAAGGAAGAAGAGTCCGTGGATATGTTCTTTGCACTGCTGAAGAAGCTGGCGAGTTCCTGCACGGGAATTGACTAGCAGCTGGAAATAAGGGCGCAACTGATCCACGGATGCAAGTTGTTTGATTTACGTAAGTTGATTCTACGACAGCCAGGAATATCGCTGGATGATATACTGGTCCTTGGGAGATCCCATGAGTTAACAGATGTCAGGGCTGGAGAAACAGAGTCTGCGCTGGCGCGCAGATCATTGGGGCACCCCTCAATGCATCCCGGCGTGATCAAGGAAGAGTGGGTCGAAGTCATCCTGAAGGGGCCTGGCCGAAGAAGAGGAGGTGTGAGTGGCCACTCAGGTGGCAGAGGATGTGGTAACTGCGGAATGGACAATCACCCACCGTGGGGATGCCCTGCACAAGGCAAACCAGGTTTGATATGTGGCAAGACAGTCTGGCAGTGGAGGCAAGCAGAAGAAATTTGGGTCCAGCAAACATGTGGTACACACCGCGGAAGCGACTGACGAGATGGAAAGCATGTGCCAGAGAATGAACAAAACGTGAGACGATGAAGACGACAAAGTGTTCGTTATATTGGTGCAGTTCGGGTCATTCAATTCCCTCTTGCTTCCACGGACAGAATGATTTCTCAGTCACACGCACATTCACACATCACACGCTGGTGGGGCCCATAACACCAACATTCATTCTCCCAAACTATCCGTGCCTACAAAGGGACATTAATCCAGAACTACAACTTATTCTTTGATAGAGGAAAACCACTTCTCCTGTATTACCCCAATACTTCCTCCATCAAGAGGTCGTCTGAATCATTTAGTTGTTTATTGGTTTAATAACCATTTACTCTCAATCCTAATCAATAAACATTTCAATGGAAATAATCACCCAACACAGTAATTCAAACAATGATTTTCTTTATCTAAATTATATGCAGGTTAAATCCTAATAATGCAATATCATCTTTTGTCATATTTACCAAATCTGGCTATTTGTCGTTTTCTAAGTCAGAACTGGTCCTCCATGAATTCGTCAGAGTTTTATCATATAAAGTCACCGTCCTCTCCGTCAGCATAAGGATCTCTGATCATCGAATCTCTGTCAGTAGCTTCTGGTAATGCCCTCTCTAGTCTACTAATATTTATACCAAAATTTACATATCAATGATACATCTTCTCATTTTATAGAAATCCGATTGGACGAATTCAATTACATCTCAGTTCATTAAGAAACATTTTCTAATTCTCTCATAGGGAAAAAGTCTCCAAGCATATGTATGGGAACGAATGTTCATGATCCTAAATGTATCAGTTCGTTGAAACAGGTTGGGTTTGAGAGTTCACTTTCCCTCTTTTTGCAACACTTGCTTCACGTTCAGGGGCATTGGCACCTCGCCCAAAGTAGTCTTCATGGGCATGGTCTGACAGGTCTCACAAAGGACACGAATGAAGTCAGTGCAGGCGCCTTTCTCCATTGTTCAAATGGTGAAGTAATGTACTTTAGTTAGGCTTCAGTCGGCGGCCATCTTTTGGTAGGCCAGAATAGTCAACTTAAGCAAAGAAAACACAAAATCGTAATTAATACACAGAAAATGATTAAATAGTGTAATTCCCTTGCTAATACCCCTATGTGTGTGCATTTATCTAGCCATATGCGACATCCAAAGCAGTTAATGCTGGTTTATTTAAGCACAAATCACAATAACTTTGCTCAAGCAACTTTTATAGTTTTAATATGCATACAAATTTAGTTCACTTATTATTTTAGCCATGCAAATGCATCCCCACGTGTATTCTCCTTGTTAATAAGGTTGGTTTAGTACCTCACATCACACTATTAATTTATTGCAATTAATCATTAGTTATTTTAATATAAACATATAGAAATGGTTTGGGTATATAAAAAAAACATTTTACCCGCTCCATCAATCCCCCCTTTGGTGATTTTATCACCACAAAAATCAAACCCCACAAAATCAATTTACTTTCCCCTTTTATGGAAATTCGAAATGTTTTCTTGCTCAATTATAATTCGGTTTCCCCTTCATCTTCTCTTTTTGTTTTGTCATACATACTCTCTTTCCATTCTTCTAATTCTATTTCTTCAAAATCTCTTTCTTGTTTCTTTTCCTTCTTTTTAATTATTTCTCGTCTGATTTTCTTTTTATTTCTTTTATGTTTGCAACACATACATCCTAATCTAAGTATTAATAGTATGAAAATGACTCACGTTAATGGAAATAATATTTTCCCTAGTATAGTACTACCTAATTTCCCTAAGAAAGTCTTAATAGCAGCCATTTTATTACTAATTCTAGTCCAGATACTTTCAACCTCCAGTGGTTTTATTTCATCATGCAATTCTGTAATATTTTTGATATAGACTTTTAGATCTTTGCTTTCATCTGGAATGTAAGTGCAACAATGTTGAACTTTCAGCATTTCACAGACTCCACCCTCTTTTGCCAATAAAATGTCAAGGGCAAGTCGATTTTGCATAATCATAGCGCGCATGGCAACCATTTCAGTGTTTACCAGGAGAAAACCTCCAGCGGTGCTTGTTGACAAGCGATCCACTATTGTTGACAGTTTCCGAATATTATTTGCATTCAAAGATATTCCCACTGCTGGTATCAAGGCTCCAAAAATATCACCTACAATTTTTAACCAAGTTTCTCTTCTACTACGCATTAGTATGTTATGTGATCCACTATTTTCTACTCTATCCATGTGAAAAATATTTGGAAAGACCAGGCCAACATAACATGTGCCATACAAATGGTCGGGCAACCTGTAATAAGCCTTGTTCCCACAAATGTAATATAATCCAGGAAAGACTGGATCTTCTCCACCTCTAAATCCCCATCCAGATTCAATAAAATATGTATCATGACACTCACTTGTCCCTATATGAATATAATCATATTGGGATCTTTCCCTCATAATGCATAACTTGCCTTTCTGGGGTGAGTCTATAGCTATTATTGGTCTAACTCCACCCTTTGTCTCCTTTTTCCCATCTATGGTCCAAATATTTTCTTCTACTTCATGTCCTTCTGCCTTTTCATGCATCTTCAATCTCCTTTCCTCAACCATATCTAGAAAAGTTTTCTCTTCTTTATTCAAACTGCAAGTTAAATTGTTTCTAAAAATGTAGTCTAATGTTAGCTCCTTAGTTTCTATAAAAATTTCACCTAGTACATTAGCAGTTTTAGCTGGATTCAATTCATTATTCATGGGCAATTGTCCAAGAATGTTATCTATATTAGACAGATTATATTCTAATTTCCCTAATTGATAAAATATACTTGTTAAAACACTACATGTTATTCCATAAGTTGCTGGGAGGTGATGATAAGTCACCCCTTCTGAAACAGAGGCAGGTAATTGCATACAGACGTAGCAATCCCTTACATCCATGTTTTTTACATATTCATACAATAATTTTGAAAATACATTGCTAGAAAAATCAGTTATAGACCTATCCTTGTGCATATGCTCAGTGCTGGTTCTAAATGGAACTATCTTTTGTGAGTTCTTCACTACATTAGTCATATTTTCTGTATGCCCTTCTAGTGTATCTAAAGTTACTTTGAAAGAGATCAAAAGAGCGAGTACGCTCCATAGAAGCATTAATAATCCTGTACAACAGCAGCACATTTTGCACCATCTTCTCATGAAAGTACATCTACTCTTGTTATTATCTATGTTAGCCATTTTGATAAATTGACCGTGTCTTTTGACTTAGCCTCTTCTACTCCACTCCTTACTCCTTCACCTGAAAGAGCAAAGCACTTATCAGGTTAACCTAGTTCTTCAATTTTCTTATTCAATTCTTTATATTTCTACAATGACCTTCTTGAAATTACTCAGTTTGGCATCTCATCATTTTTCACCTCCTTTTTATCATCCACATACAGAAATTCCTGAATTTCCGCTTCTTCTCCAATGTCGGATAGGATAACTCTCAGGATTTCCGCTGTTTATTCTTCCGTCACCACTTTCAGTAAAGTCTCCTCTGGATTTCCTTGACTGCCTGCCTCTTCTCCTTGTTCAGGCAGTGCCACGTACGTCCATTCAGGTGACTTATACTTCTGGTTAGGTTTTCTTGATCTTTTTGTTTCTTCAGACACTTCTGACTCAACCTCCTTTTCTTTGAGCTGACTAGTCACTTCATTCACCTGTTCAGCTTTTGTGGGTTTGACTCGTGTCAATCGGTATCTCAGTCTCTTTATTTTGTTTGGCCAAAGATCTCCTTTAGCATTTCTTCTTATTTTTCCCTTCTTTACCATTTCTTTCCTCGATCCAAGTTCTCTTTCTCAGAACTCGGCCATCTGGTATTTCAGTTTCACTGTCTTCAGATTCTGTCTCGTTTGGCTTTTCCTATTCAGCAGTTTCTTTTTCCACCTCTTGTGTTTGTCCTACTTCTGTCCCTCCTCGGGTCTCCGACACGTAATCTTCCTGCTGACTACTTGTCCCTTCACCTAACTGGATGTTGCAGTTCCCTACACCTCCTCAGGAATTCTCCGCAATCTGTCCCTCTCTTTCTGTACCTGTCCCTCCTTCTCCTTCAAGAATTTTCTCCGGTGGAACTTCTCCTACTCTTTCGTCTGGTGTGAATGTTACTTCTGCTGATACATTCTTATCTTTTCCTCTTTCTGTGCTCACCACTGGCGTTTTGCTCGTTCTTTTGGGGTTGGAACTAATCTTGGCTCCTTCTCCCCCCTTTCAGGATTTTCTTTTCTTGGGGTTGGAACTAATCTTGGCTCCTTCTCCCCCTTTTCAGAATTCTCTTTAATCTTTGAATTCTCGTCATCTGAATCAGCACTTGATTCCGAAGCATCAAAATATTCCTTTCCAATGCTGTCTGCTGGATTTGGGACTCTCAAAGTGTGACTTGCATGTATCCAATTTTTCAGTCCAGCACAATTCACAGCAGTCGTTGTGATTAAGATAACTTGCCTTGGCCTTCCCCACCTTGGAACCAAGCAATTCCTTCTTCTGTGGACTTTTATTCTCACCCAGTCACCTGGGCTCAGATTATGGGCTGGTTTCCTCTCAAGGGTGGTGGCATCCGCTCCAACCTGGTGAAACACAGAATGGACTGCGTCAGCCAGGCCTTTACAGTAATCCAAAATCATGTCATCAGTTATTGTCATCAATTTGTTAACTGGAACAAATGCGTGTCTCATGGCACGTCCCATGATAATTTCGTGGGGACTCAAACCTGTAGTTCTGTCTGGAGTAGACCTGATGGTCATCAAGACTAGAGGCAAGACATTAGGCCATTTCATTCCTGTGGCCAAACACATTTTCCCTATTCTATTTTTGATCGTACCATTCATTTGTTCAACCACACCAGAAGCCTCTGGTCGATAGGCACAATGTAGCTTTTGCTGTATGCCTAATGCTTCACAAATCAATCCCATAATCTCATTGTAAAAATGTCCTCCTCGGTCTGATTCAATGGTCACTGGGAACCCGAATCTTGGGATGAATTCCCTCAACAATAGTTTGGCCACTGTGAGCCCATCATTTCTTCTTGTTGGGTACGCCTCCACCCACCTGGAGAATAGACAAACTACCACCAGAACATACCTCAGCCTGTTATAAGGGGGCATCTCAATGAAATCTATTTGCATTCTGGTGAAAGGTCCTCCCTCTCGACCTATTGTACCTAGGCTTACCACTGTTTTTCTTCCAGGATTGTACTGCTGACATATCAGGCATCTTTGACAGAGACTTTCTGCTACCAACCTGAATTTTGCATTGTACCAGGTCTGCTTGAAGGCCCTTATCATGGCATCCCTCCCTAGGTGCCCTTGGCCATGGTACATCCGTGCCATGGTTGACATCATGCTATCAGGCATAACTGGTCTTCCATCCCTATAGACCCACACATGGTCTTTCTCCCTTGGGGCACAACCTGCTTTTACCCACTGTTTCATTTCTTTATCTCCTGCTGCATCTTGCAATTGCCTCACCTCTTCCCATGTTCCCACAACATTAGTGAACATTAAGGAGCAAGAAGTAATTTCCTTTTCTTTTCCCCTGTTAATGGAGTACTGGTTTCTGGCACAGTACTGAGCCATGTCATTTGCATAGCGGTTCCCAGTAGCGATGTAATCACTACCCTGACTATGAGCAGCACATTTAACAACAGCCAGTTCTTTAGGCAACTGTATTGCTTCAAGCTATTTTCCAACCACTTCTGCATTCTTTATGGGAGTTCCACTAGAGGTCTGGAAACCTCTTTGTAGCCAAAGTTGGCCAAAGTCGTGGACAACTCCAAAGCCATACTGGCTGTCAGTTATCACAGTCACTCTCACATTCTTCCCAATTTTGCAGGCCTTTGTCAGTGCCACTAGTTCTGCTACTTGAGCGGATTTAACTCCTTTCAAGTGTGATGCTTCCACAACTGCTGCAACTGTGCATATTGCATATGCTGCACTCAACAATCCTTCATCCGTTCTCAAACAAGATCCATCCACAAACATCACATAATCACTTTCTGGCAATGGTAAATCTTTTATGTCTGGTCTGGGTTTCGTGCAGTAATCAAGCACATCCAAGCAATCATGATCAACATCATCTCTTACCTCCACTCTCTCCGCATCTGGCAATAGTGTAGCTGGATTCACATTCACACACCTCTCCAGACTTACATTGATTGCACCTAGTATGACCTTCTCATAATTAGTCAGCCGATTGTGTGACATGAACTGTGTTCGGCTCCTTGTCAAAAGGATCGCCACATCATGAGGTACACACCCTCTTACTGGATATCCCATCACAATCCCCTCACTTTGCTCTAGACTTCGACATGTTGCAGCTACTGCTTTCAGGCATCCTGGCAGACCCACTGCTACTGGATCTAGCATTGATGAGAAATATGCAACTGGTCTCCTCAGTCTTCCATGTTTCTGTATTAGCACTGAGAGTGCACATCCGTTTCTCTCACTGCAGTACAACTCACACTCTTTTTCATAGTCTGGCATACCGAGAGCTGGGGCTTCACAAAGGCTGTCCTTTAATTGTCTAAATGCTGCCAATTCTTCTTTGTTGAATTCAAGGGGGTCTTTAACCTCACTTTTTGTCAACTTCACCAATGGTTTTACAATCAGGGAAAAATTACTTATCCACTGACGACAGTAACCCACGATTCCCAGGAACATTCTCACTTCTCTTTGGGTCATTGGGGCTCTCATTCCTCTGATAATTCTGATTCTATCTATTGTCACTTTTCTCAGCCCTTTTTCAATGTTATGTCCTAGGTATTGTACTTCCTTCTTACAGAATTGCAACTTTGTCGGAGATATCTTGAGTCCTCCATCTGCCAAATGATTTAGCAAAGCTATGGTATCTGTTTCACAGGCTTCACGCGTTTTCGATGCCACCAGTAAATCATCGATATACTGGACTAGAACTGAGTTCTCAGGCATCGTAAGACTTTCCAGAGATTTCTTTAGCAGCTGATTAAATATTGAGGGGCTCTCTGTGTACCCCTGTGGGATTCGACACCATGCCAAAATACGCTCTCCAAACCGAAATGCAAATATCGGCTGGCTGTTATGATGCAACGGAATGGAAAAGAAAGCATGACACAAATCAATTACGGTGTACCATTCTGCATCATGGGGAATCTGATACAAAATCATTGATGGATTTGGAACAATGGGACAGCATGACACAACATCTTGTTAATTTTTCTCAAGTCTTGCACTATTCTGAAATTTCCGTTGGGCTTCTTCAGTCCCATTATAGGTGAGTTACATGGACTGCTCATGATTTCCCTCAACACTCCTTGTTGAATCATTTTCTCAATTAAAGGTGTCACTCCTTCAATTATTTCAGGTGTCAGTCTGTATTGTGGAATATTTGGATAAACTATTCCTTCTTTCAATGTAATTTTTACTGGATCTACATTTCTCATTAGGCCTACATCTTCTCCAGTAAAATCCCAGACTACTACTTTCACAGACTGCTTCAATTCTTTGGGTAACTCATCAGGGTTGAATACAGCATACGTTCCTATAACTTCATGCTCTTGATTAGCTATTGTCATTTTATACAGTACATCCTCATCTGGTGTCTCAAAGGCTATTCCATCTGGGGTACAGAATATAGTGCAATTCATCTTGCACAACAAATCTCTCCCTAACAAATTTACGGGACTGGTATCACACACCACGAATCGGTGCATGTCTGTGAATTTCCCTATTTTAACCTTTACCGGTTCAGTAAGGTAGGTTCTAATCTGGGTGTTTGACACACCAACTACTTGGATTGTTTCATCCGAGAGAGGAAGATTCTTTACATCTGCTGACCTGACAGTTGATCGTGTAGCTCCAGTATCTACTAGGAAAGTAATGTTTTCATCATTAATTTTCCCATCTACAAATGGTCCTGTCTGATCTATTTCTAGAGTTGCGCCAAGCACGCACTCTTCTTCCTTCCTTCGGCACCATCAATAATTCTCCTCTGAATCACTCTCTTCATTTCGCAACCAATATTGTGAAACAGCGCTTGCGCGTTATGGTTTGTTTACCTGTTCTTCATTGTAGAATCCCACTTCTTTATTGAATTTTTGGGTGTTTCTGTTTTGCGGTATGGCGGCTTGGGCACCTGATTCTGTGGATTAACAGCCTTCTGCTGTTGCTGCGGCTGGCCACCCACCTCACACTGCACCTGTGGATTCAATGATGGATTTTCATTATTAGTACTCGGTGGATATTTACACTCGGATTTCCAATGCCCTAACCTACCGCAATTGTGGCATGGGAACTTCTTTTTAGCTTCTTCTATACTACCCTTCCCCTTGCCTGTGCCAAATCTTGGTTTATTTCCTGGGTTATTGGCTTGTTCAACCAACTGAGCTTCCTGTCTTTCTGCGACTTTCACTTGTGCCCACATTGCCTTTTCCTTCAGTTTTCGCTGCTTTGCCTCAATCTCATCACTAAAATATTTAGCATGTCTCAAGATCTCATCTATTTTCTTACTCTGCCAATCCACTGTGTGCTGCTTGATCATTTCGCTAATTTCAGGACGTAAACCATACACAAATCTGTATACGAAATGACTCAGATCTTTTTCTCCTAGATTTTCATCTCCGCTAAACTGCTTGAAAGCTAATATTAGCCTTTCATAATAAGCATGAACTGATTCTTTCACTTCCTGATGTGTTAGATCTATCTTAACCCAGTCTGTTTCTTTGGGAGGCACTTTGTTTTTCAAAAATACCATAACCTGTTCGTATTTCTTCATTACCTCGGGGTCTGGTGCTCCTGTTTTTGGGTCTCTTAGGTATTCTTTAGTTGGCCAATCTATGACTATTTTGCATTATGCCCATAAGTCTGCTGGCACTGTTATATCAAATAGGCTATTCAGATCAATCCACAGTACTTTTGACTGCTAAACAAATCTGTCCACTTGTCTGTACCACTCGACGGGCTTTTCCCGTAATCGAGGGAAGTAATTTGTAAATGACAAAATGTCCTGTCTAGTCCATGGAACATGCCCATATCCCCCTCCTGGAATCTCTCTCATGGGGAACTCTGTCACTACCTTTTCCTTTTCTCTCACAGGAAATGCTGGGAAAGTTCTGTCTGATGTATCATCCCGCTTTCTATACCACCTGCTTTTCAATTTGTCCACATCTCCCCATTTCCTTAACCCTGTTATTATATCCTTAATCTGGACTATTCGTCCTGCAGGGTTCAGATTTTCAATGTCCTTTTCCGTGAAATCCACTCGGTAAGGCTTCTGTAAAGCTTTTACCTTATCCATGTCAATTCCCATTTCACTTGCTATTTCTTCCAGTCTGTCATGTAAATTCCTCGCTCTCCAAGTGACACTCTTGCACAAAAACAGCAGTTATTCATCCTTGTTAATTTTCAGCTTTTCTGTGGGGATTGTCCCTACTATTAATTCTTCTAACACCATGCGTAATTTTGCCACATCAATAGTTTGAGGTTCTTTCTCTTTTCCATGCAGACTCTTCAACCATTCGCTCAATTTTCTACATTGCCTGGTTCTGTCACTCTTTGTGGTTCTAATATAGATCCTCCTACTATTCTGTCTCTTTCTGCAAAATCAGGACTATAAAACAGGTTATTTGACATATTTAATCCACCTTCACTCATGGTGTGTCTCCAGGGGTTCTCCCGTGCTTTCATTTGGGGCTGTTCAGCTTGTCAGCTGCTTACATACGGAACTGTTAGACCATGCTCACTTTCTTTCTGCTTCTCAAAAATGGGCATTACTGGACCTATGGTTACAGGGACTGTAACTGCTTCTAGATTCTTTGTCAGTTCTCTTATTTTCTCTGTCAATTCTAACGTGGTTTTCGCTAATTCCTTTGAATTTTCACTTGTTTCCCATCTCTCTTTCCCTAAGGGAATTTCTCCTCTTCAACTCTGGTGTCGTAACCTCTATCTTAATAATCCGTAGGGTTTCTCTTACGGGAGTATCTGGTGTTGATATTTCTGATTCCTTTCGGTACGGAGGTGGGTTTTTGTTAAACATATCATCGAGGACTTCGTCCTCCGATTCATTTGCTCCATACCTTCAAGTCTCTACATTGTTTTTCTTTTCTACACATTTCCTTCCTTCATTTTCTCCTGCAGTTCTAACGGGAAACAGTCCTTCAGTCATACTAGCATCTCGCCACCTTCTCATTCGATCACAATGAGTTTCGCGATCATTTGGCCGTCCAAACATGTACCTGTACCTACTCCCATTTCTATGTTTTTCTCGCTCATGCATCTCATCTTCCCACTCAGTCAAAGCTTCAAACTGTGTAGGTCTCGGACGAGGGTCTAATCCCATCATCCTTTCACGCAGGTTCCTCAAAATTGCCAAATTAAATGAACCATGTTCCGGAAATGCTAAAACTCCGTCATCCCTTGTATATTTTGCCCAATTGTCTAACCAAATGCAAATCTGGTACCCATATTTCGCAACCATAAAGGATGCGGGTGTCTTTGTCGGAGGAATTAACTGTCCTTCCCTCATCACAATCTCTTTGTCTTTCACGAACCACCCCTTGATTTTACTAAATAGGGATTTCTTCTTCTTTTCAGCTGAATGATAATACATCTTCCTCTCTTTCGTGAACCCCTAGGGTTTTCGTCAACTATACGGTCTCTAGTCCAATAGCAGCGCGACTCTCACTTACGCACCAATCCTGGGCGTCTACGTCACTGTTACAATCCACAAATCCCAGCGCGACTCACACTAACGCACCAATCCTGGAGCGTCTACGTCACCCTGTGCTTCTTCCAATCCTTGCGTGGCACACACTAACGCACCAATCAGGGCGTTTCTGCCGTCCTGACCCACTGTCCAATCCCAGCGCGGTCTTTCTGACGTCAGCAGTCGCTGCAGCAGCTTCTGCTCCTGTCTACTGTCTCCAGTCCACCCCTCCTTTACAAACCTACTCGGCAGACTTTGTTTAAATTTTACGATACTGTTAGTCACAACATACAAACATCTCCATTTTCTGCTTCGCTAACCACAGAATAGCAATAGACCTTTCTCACGAGATTCTGCCTTTCCGAGAGCAGTGCTTACCTCTGCCCTACTACAGAATTATTACTTTCGTTGATAAAGTAGCACATCCCTCTACTTTACCCTTCTATCAAGCATCAATTAACTGTTTTCTCCAGAATTAAGACACATAGTTGGAAACACAATGCTCCTGAGAAATAAAACCAGAGTTCCGCAATTAACCTGAATGCTATTTCGTTTACACACTTTCACACAAGAAAATGTAGTACATTCACACAGAATCCTGTCTTTTCCGAGAACAGCGAACAGTCTGCCCTACTACAGAATTATGACATACGTTAACAAAGCAGCGCTTACCTCTACTTTGTCCTTCACTCAAGCTCAGAGAACACCTGCTACCTTTTCAGTGATAAGCGTTATCGGCATGCCAATTGGTTTCCTGGTACTTAAAAAAAACAAAATTTCACAGGTACCCTTCACTATCATACGCACTTCTCTCACACAGATAAATGTCTCTAATGGCAACACACCACGATGTCACCGAATCGAACCCAGACAATGCGACGCGCAACTTCAATTGTCACACGTTTTTCCCCGTGTACCTACCGGCAACCACAATTCCGTCTTTCCCGAGAGCAGCGCTTACCTCTGCCCTACTACGGAACTGTCACCGACTTCTTACATCCCAGAAGCCGTACAGACTACATAAAACTCAATACAACTTCAACATATAGTGTTAGTACACATCTCAATACCAATCAATAATCGATAAGCTATATACAGGCAAAATCATCAAACCACACAGTAAAAATCATCTCTAGCTACCGGAAATACTGGTAGATATATATATACACGCAAATCATTAAACCTAAACAATAAAAACCATCTCTTGCTACCAGAAATACTGGTGCAGTTCGTGTCATTCAATTCCCTCTTGCTTCCACGGACAGAATGATTTCTCAGTCACACGCACATTCACACATCACACGCTGGTGGGGCCCAGAGACACCAACATTCATTCTCCCAAACTATCCATGCCTACAAAGGGACATTAATCCAGAACTACAACTTATTCTTTGATAGAGGAAAACCACTTCTCCTGTATTACCCCAATACTTCCTCCATCAAGAGGTGGTCTGAATCATTTAGTTGTTTATTGGTTTAATAACCCTTTACTCTCAATCCTAATCAATAAACATTTCAATGGAAATAATCACCCGACACAGTAATTCAATCAATGATTTTCTTTATCTAAATTATATGCAGGTTAAATCCTAATAATGCAATATCATCTTTTGTCATATTTACCTATTCTGGCTGTTTGTCGTTTTCTAAGTCAGAACTGGTCCTCCATGAATTCGTCAGAGTTTTATCATATAAAGTCACCGTCCTCTCCGTCACCATAAGGATCTCTGATCATCGATTCTCCGTCAGTAGCTTCTGGTAATGCCCTCTCTAGTCTACCAATATTTATACCAAAATTTACATATCAATGATACATTTTCTCATTTTACAGAAATCCGATTGGACGAATTCAATTACATCTCAGTACATTAAGAAACATTTTCAAATTCTCTCATAGGGAAAAAGTCTCCAAGCATATGTATGGGAACGAATGTTCATTATCCTAAATGTATCAGTTCGTTGAAACAGGTTGGGTTCGAGAGTTCACTTTCCCTCTTTTTGCAACACTTGCTTCACGTTCAGGGGCATTGGCACCTCGCCCAGAGTAGTCTTCATAGGCATGGTCTGACTGGTCACACAAAGGTCACGAATGACGTCAGTGCAGGCGCCTTTCTCCATTGTTCAAATGGTGAAGTAATGTACTTTAGTTAGGCTTCAGTCGGCGGCCATCTTTTGGTAGGCCAGAATAGTCAACTTAAGCAAAGAAAACACAAAATCGTAATTAATACACAGAAAATGATTAAACAGTGTAATTCCCTTGCTAATACCCCTATGTGTGTGCATGTATCTAGCCATATGCGACATCCAAAGCAGTTAATGCTGGTTTATTTAAGCGCAAATCACAATAACTTTGCTCAAGCAACTTTTATAGTTTTAACCCCTTCGCTGCTAGGCCTTTTCCCCTCCTGTGCTAAGCCTTTTTTGGGCTATTTGGGGTAGTGCGCGCTTAGGCCCCTGTAACTTTTTGACCACATTAGGTATCCACGCCAAATTTGCGACCTTTTCTTCCAACATCATGGGAATTCTAAAGGTACCCAGGGTTTGTGGATTCTCCTAGAGGGTTCCCAGAAATTAGTCAAAATACAGGAAAATTTTGTTTTTTTTGTGAAAAATGGGGAAAAGAGGCTGCAAATGAAAGGGTCTGGGTTTTTCTCTGCAAATGATATCAAAAAAGGGCTTGTGGGGCTGAAATCACCATTTCTCCAGCTTTTAGGGAATGACAGATTTTTGTCAGAAATCCAACATTTTTTACACAGTTTTGACATTTTTCTGGGACATACCCTATTTTTGCTATTTTTTGTGCTTTCAACCTCCTTCCAGATAATGGTAGAAATGGGTAGAAAAGCACTAATGGATCCTGGAAAGCTATACATTTTTGAAAAGTAGACAACATTCTGAATTCAGCAAGGGGTCATTTGTGTAGATCCATCAAGGTTTCTTTATAGAAACTAACAGTTAAATATAGGAAAAATTAAAAATTTGTTGAAAAAAGCAGCCTTTTGAGTCAACGTTTTCACCTGTAACTTCTTCTAATTATGACATCTCTTTGAAAGCAATGTACCGTTACATCTGGTGGACCTTCCTGGTTGTGGGGATATATAGGACTTGTAGGTTCACCAAGAGCCCAACGAACCCAGAGTAAAAAACTGAGCAGCATTTTGTAATGGGTTTTTTTTTTGTTCCGGGTATATAGCAATTATTGTGGGAAAATGTATACATGGAAAAATCGGTATGAAAGACACCTATGTATTTCTGAAATGGGAACAAATTACAGAGTTTAGAAACAGTGCATATTTGCACATTTTCGGAATTGGGAATACTCATACTTGCATGACAATTATTGGTCATTTTTCAAAAAGACTTTTTTTTTACACAATGTCTTTCATTTGGAAGGGAGAAATGCATCAAAAATCAATAGGTAATAACAGTTGCTTTACAAATCAGAACTACCCGAAGTCTCCCGATAAAAATGGTACCTCACTTGTGTGGGTAGGCATAGTGCCCACGACAGGAAGTGGCTCAAAACCTAAGGTGAACACACTGAAAATTTACACTTTTTTTGCGAAGAGTCTAGCTGTAGTTTTTGAACCCTAGCCCTGCCAGCACCTAGGGAAACCTAGCAAACCTATACATTTTTGAAAACTAGACACCCAGGGGAATCCAGGATGGGGTGACTTGACTGCCTCCCACCATGGTCTGTTACCCAGAATCCCTTGCAAACGTAACAAATTGACAAAAAAAACACATATTCCCCACATTTCTGTGATGGAAAGTTCTGGAATCTGCGTGGATCCACAGATTTCCACCCACCCTGCGTTCCCCAAAGTCCTATGAGAAAAATGGTACCTCACTTGTGCGGGTCGGCCTAGTGCCCGCGACAGGAAACGGCTCAAAACGCAACGTGGTCACACCTCAATTTTGCAGTGAAAAATGACCCCTTTTTGGCAAAGTGACTAGCTGTAGTTTTTGAACCCTAGCCCTGCCGGCACCTAGGGAAATCTAGCAAACCTATATATTTTTGAAAACTAGACACCCAGGGGAATCCAGGATGGGGTGACTTGACTGCCTCCTACCATGGTCTGTTACCCAGAATCCCTTGCAAACGTAAAAAATTGACAAAAAAAACACATTTTCCCCATATTTCTGTGATGGAAAGTTCTGGAATCTGCGTGGATCCACAAATTTCCACCCACCCCGCGTTCCCCAAAGTCCTACGAGAAAAATGGTACATCACTTGTGCGGGTCGGCCTAGTGCCGGCGACAGGAAACGGCGCAAAACGCAACGTGGTCACACCTCAATTTTGCAGTGAAAAACTGACCCTTTTTTGGCAAAGTGACTAGCTGTAGTTTTTGAACCCTAGCCCTGCCGGCACCTAGGGAAACCTAGCAAACCTATACATGTTTGAAAACTAGACACCCACGGGAATCCAGGATGGGGTGACTTGACTGCCTCCCACCATGGTCTGTTACCCAGAATCCCTTGCAAACATAAACAATTGACAAAAAAACACATTCTCCCCCCATTTCTGTGATGGAAAGTTCTGGAATCTGCGTGGATCCACAAATTTCCACCCACCCCGCGTTCCCCAAAGTCCTACGAGAAAAATGGTACCTCACTTGTGCGGGTCGGCATAGCGCCCGCGACAGAAAACGGCGCAAAACGCAACGTGGTCACACCTCAATTTTGCAGTGAAAAATGACCCCTTTTTGGCAAAGTGACTAGCTGTAGTTTTGGAACCCTAGCCCTGCCGGCACCTAGGGAAACCTAGTAAACCTATACATTTTTTAAAACTAGACACCCAGGGAAATCCAGGATGGGGTGACTTGACTGCCTCCCACCATGGTCTGTTACCCAGAATCCCTTGCAAACGTAAAAAATTGACCAAAAAAACACATTTTCCCCACATTTCTGTGATGGAAAGTTCTGGAATCTGCGTGGATCCACAAATTTCCACCCACCCCACGTTCCCCAAAGTCCAACAAGAAAAATGGTGCCTCACTTGTGCGGGTCGGCCTAGTGCCCGCGACAGGAAACGGCGCAAAACGCAACGTGGTCACACCTCAATTTTGCAGTGAAAAAGGACCCTTTTTTGGCAAAGTGACGAGCTGTACTTTTTGAACTCTAGCTCTGCCGGCACCTAGGGAAATCTACCAAACCCACGCATTTCTGAAAACTAGACACCCGGCGGCTTCCAGGGAGGTATGGCTTGCATGGATCCCCCAACGTTTCCTTACCCAGAATCCCCTGCAAACCTCAATTTTTGCTGAAAAAATTCCTTTTTTCACACATTTTGGGGCGGGAAAGTTGTTGCATCACTGGGCTCACACACATTTACCACCACCCAACGTTCCCCCAGGTCTCCCGGTAAAAATGGTGCCTCACTTGTGTGGGAGGCCCAGGTACCTGCGGCAGGCAAGGGCCCAAAACGTGGTGAGGCGACATCAAAATGGCCTATCGCAAAACCACCTGGTTTTGAAATGGGGGTCACTTGGGTTTTTGGCCCGGTGCTCGGCGGCCATCTGGGGAAACCTACCAAACCTATGCATTTCTGAAAACTAGACACCCGGCGGCTTCCAGGGAGGTATGGCTTGCATGGATCCCCCAACGTTTCCTTACCCAGAATCCCCTGGAAACCTCAATTTTAGCTGAAAAAATCACTTTTTTCCCACTTTTTGGTGTGGGAAAGTTGTGGCATCACCGGGCTCACACAAATTTAACCACCCAGCCAGCGTTCCCCCAGGTCCCCCGGTAAAAATGGTGCCTCACTTGTGTGGGAGGCCCAAGTACCCGCGGCTGGCAAGGGCCCAAAACGTAGTGAGGCAACATCAAAATGGCCTTTTGCAAAACCACCTGGTTTTGCAAGGGGGGTCACTTTGGTTTTTGGCCCGGTGCTCGGCGGCCATCTAGGGAAACCTACCAAACCCATACATTTCTGAAAACTAGACAACCGGCAGCTTCCAGGGAGGTATGACTTGCATGGATCCCCCAACGTTTCCTTACCCAGAATCCCCTGCAAACCTCAATTTTTGCTGAAAAAATCACTTTTTTCACACATTTTGGTGTGGGAAAGTTGTGGCATCACAATCAAACGAAGGAAAAATAAAAGCGGGTGGGCTATATTTAACGAGGTCCAGTATACAAGCCCTGAAATAGTGATACGAGAAGGGTATACAGTTCCTCTAGTTGTACAAGAGTGTGAAGAGTACACTCATCCTTGGAATCAAGACAAAGTGGGGAGCAATGTCTAGTTGGCCTGAAAGTGTACTAGTATGTGCAGGGTGGGGGAACCCACATTGGTGGAACTAAAACCCTCACACACCCAGCAAGCTAGGTGTCATGCTTCATCATCTGGGTTTTGCTCCTCGTCGGGTCGGCGCTGCAATTCCCGACGGGCACCCAAAGATGGGGCTCTTTAGCGGAGATCTTTTGTTCCTTGCCGAAGGTGAGTGCAAGTGAGGGCCAGGTAGGTGTAGATGTTAGTGAGTGTGTTTTAAAATGGGGTTGGTTAGTCTGAATAATGGATTTTATTCGGTCAGTAAACCACCCTATTAAAAACGAAGTGAGAGGCGGTGGTCTTGACTATGTGGGTCAGAGACTACTCTGCTCTGCTCAGGTGGTCAACATGTTTCATGCCTCAAGGTCAGGGGATCCAGCGGCAATTCATCAGGACCGGTGAAATAAACTATCTACAAGATTGTGAGGGTGCGTAGCTAATTATTTACAGTGGTGTCTGGATAAAAACTACCCTGGGGAAGTGTCAGAAAAACTAAACACTTCCGTTATGGATTGGCCTAAAGGAAAAGGAAAGAAGAAGCAAAACAGGCCAACAAAGTACGTTAAAAACACACACTTAGTCATATATATACAATTCGTAGTGTGGAGCCAAGGACTCCTCATATGCATGTCCACTATAAAAGCAATTGCGCTAAACAGGAGTGATCATGCATAGGTGGATGCATTGTGCAGGTGCGTGTCAAGTGATAAACATCCGAACCACTCAGATTCTTACGTTATGAGGTCTGGTTATGCTCACCTAACGTTATAGAAAGTGCAGCTCCAGTCGGTACATGGCGAGCCTCTTGGGGTGGCGTGTTAGCCTACTGTAAATAATAGTACAATAGTGAAAAAGCAAGAGGCTCACACAGGTAGGTGTGCCCGAGTAACACACTCACTGGTGCTATGTCTAATCAGGGCAAGGTTAGCAAGGTCCCCCGAGAAAAAGGTGATCGGAGAACCGCCGCCCGAGGAGCGACCCGACCCCCGGCCCCGAGCGTCTCGCAAGGGAGAACACGAGGAAGCCTAAGGATCGGTCCGCTGCCACAGCCGCGGTCAGCCGTCTACCGAAATAAAGGGGATCTCTGCTCGTTCAATCTAGCGGTAAAAACGGGAAGCAACTACTTACAGTTCTGTCGCCCAAGGGTGGTTTGTAGACCTACCCCGCTCCGCCGAAACCGGGAAGTGTGGTTTGCTTCCCGCTGATCAGTTAAAAACCAATCTGGTCAGGTGTAGGCGAGTTCTGATTGGGCATTTGAAAGCTGACGAATTAGTTCGGAAAACAGCCTCGTCTTCATAGGGTGACTACGGGCGCCATCTTGGAATGGGGTATTATGCTAGGTAACAGATGGTGTAAGTATATCTAAGAGGTCAGAGGGTTCTTAGAAGTAATCAGTGAGCTTCATAAAGTACTCATCTGATGTCTCCCTGTCAAAGCCTGGAAAGGTCATGCATTGTATGTATAATGTCATGAATTGGAAATCATATATATATACACTACGGGCGCCATCTTGGGATGGGGTATTATGCTAAGTAACAGATGGTGTAAGTATATCTAAGAGGTCAGAGGGTTCTTAGAAGTGATCAGTGAGCTTCATAAAGTACTCATCTGAAGTCTCTCTGTCAAAGCCTCGAAAGGTCACGCATGGTATGTATAATGTCATGAATTGGAAATCATATATATATACATATATGAATGGATAATTGGTGTTAAAACAGGCATAGCGGGAGGCTTCGAAATGTCAGTGTATGTCAGTGATATCTTATAAGGGTTACAGGGTATGTCCGATTGCTGTCAGTAATGTAAATCAGAGCCCCTCCCCTGTGTCCTTCGTCAGGACAGGATTAGTGCTTAAACTCGGGCATGTATCCAGATCTCAATGTGTCAAAGTACCCCATGGTATGTCGTCATTCAGACCTCGTGTGTCAGATGCCAATTTGTGTACCCATCTTTGTTCTAATCTGAACAGTGCTTGTGATGTCATGCCTGGATGTGATTCAAGAACGACCCATCTTAAAGAGTCTGCTGTGTGGTGGAGACTTTTAAAATGGCAGTACAGTTTTGTGGTCTCCTTTAAGCATCTGATGTTGCTTTTGTGCTCTGTGATGCGTGTCTTAATGGGCCGTGTCGTCATCCCTATGTAATTCAATGTACAAGGGCACTGTAACAGATAGATACAATTCTTAGAGTTACAATTTGTATGACGTACCAATATCCAGGTTAAGCTATCGGACAGAGTCACTTCCTTTGTGGTCATCGTCTGTTTGCAGGATGTGCAATTTCCACAAGGGAAATGTCCAGTGACTGGTGGAAGCCCCCATAGAGTGACCTGGGGATTCTGCGCTGCTTTTTTAGGTCTAGTGTGGATCAAAATGTCTTTAAGGTTTTGCGTTCTTTTAAAGGCAAACCTGGGTTGGGGTAGAGACAGGTTCCCAGCAGCTAAAATGCCCCAATGTTTCTTAATTACTTTTTTCATGTTGTTGGAGGACGGGGTGAACGAAGTGACACATGTCAAGGTTTCAGTTTGTTCCCGGGCCTTGGTCTCAAGTAAAACCTCTCTGGGGTTGTTCCTAGCACGTTTCATGGCTTTTGTGATGGTAACGGTGGGGTGCCCTCTCTCTTTTAAATTGTTTGCCAGAATGTCTGCCTCTTTTTTGTAGTCCGACACAGAACTGCAATTTCTCCTTACACGGAGAAACTGGCCAAAAGGAAGGTTGTCCCTCAGTGCTTTGGGGTGGTGACTACTATACAGCAACAGGCTGTTCCTGTCTGTTGGTTTTTTGTAGAGGCTAGTTGTCAACACCCCGGACTCTAATCTGATGTCTAGGTCCAAGAAGGCAATGTGGGATGGAGAGATGTGGTTGGTAAATTTTAAATAGGGGTTCTGGGTATTGATCCATCGACAGAACTCTTCACATCTGCTCAAAGGCCCCTTCCAAAGGATGAGGATGTCGTCAATAAAACGCCTCCACATAATCAGACTCTCGTCAAAGGGGTTGGTAGGGCTCTGAATGATCTCTTCCTCGAAAGCTGCCATGTAGAGGCAGGCTAGACTAGGGGCAAATGTGCTGCCCATAGAAGTCCCTTGGCATTGGTGGAACAGTTCGTTCCTGAATTCAAAGAAATTCTCCGTTAATGCTAGGGATGCTAGGTCCATAATAAAAGACACAGGAGTAGGTGATGTCCAGTCTTCCTTACGAAGGGCCTCTTCGATCACGGTTAGGGTGGCTTGTTGTGGGATATTTGTGTATAACGCCTCCACGTCTAAGGTGACCAGGAGGCTGATCTCCCCATTAGGTGCAAACCCTTCTACTGTTCTTAGGATGTCACTGGTATCTTTGATATAAGACGGTATTCTTTGGACCAGGGGTTGTAAGAAGTGATCCACAAATCTGGACAGTGGCTCTAGGACGGAGCCGATCCCGGACACAATGGGCCTACCTGGGGTCGGAAAGGTTCCCTTATGGACTTTTGGCAAAGTGTAAAAGTATGGTGTTACAGGATTCCGTGTATTAAGGTAATCGGCCTCTTTCTTTGTGATCCACCCATTGGTCTCAGCCTCCAGGGTCAGGCTATTGATGGCGTCCTTCAACCTAGGAGTGGGGTCTAAAGTGATAGGTGTATAGTATTTCCGATCACCTAGTTGTCTCCGACACTCTCTCTCGGCATCACCAGGATCACACAAATTTACCACCACTCAGCGTTCCCCCAGGTCTCCCGGTAAAAATGGTGCCTCACATGTGTGGGAGGCCCAAGTACCCGTGGCAGGCAAGGGCCCAACACGTAGTGAGGCGACATCAAAATGGCCTATCGCAAAACCACCTGGTTTTGCAAGGGGGGTCACTTGGGGTTTTGGCCCGGTGCTCGGCGGCCACCTAGGGAAACCTACCAAACCCACACATTTCTGAAATCTAGTCACCCGAGGGATTCCAGGGAGGTTGGCTTGCGTGGATCCCCCAACGTTTCCTTACCCAGAATGCCCTGCAAACCTCAAATTTAGCCGAAAAAATCACCTTTTTCACACATTTTTATGTGGGAAAGTTGTGGCATCACTGGGCTGACACAAATTTCCTACCACCCAGCATTCCCCCGGGTCTCCCGATAAAAACTGTGCCTCACTTGTGTGGGAAGCCCAAGTACCCGCGACAGGCTAGGGCCCAAAACGTAGTGAGGCAACATGAAAATTGCCTACCTCAAAACAACCTGGTTTTGCAAGGTGGGTCACTTGGGTTTTTGGCCCGGTGCCCGGTGGCCACCTAGGGGAACCTATCAAACCCACACATTTCTGAAAACTAGACACGCGAGGGATTCCAGGGAGGTATGGCTTGCGTGGATCCCCCAACGTTTCCTTACCCAGAATGCCCTGCAAACCTCAAATTTAGCTGAAAAAATCACCTTTTTCACACATTTTGGTGTGGGAAAGTTGTGGTATCACTGGGCTGACACAAATTTCCTACCCCCCAGCGCTCCCCCGGGTCTCCCGATAAAAACGGTGCCTCACTCGTTTGGGAGGCCCAAGTACCCGCGACAGGCAAGGGCCCACAACGTAGTGAGGCAACATGAAAATTGCCTACCTCAAAACGACCTGGTTTTGCAAGGGGGGTCACTTGGGTTTTTGGCCCGGTGATCCGCGGCCACCTAGGGAAACCTACCAAACCCACGCATTTCTGAAAACTAGACACCAGGGGGATTCCAGGGAGGTATGGCTTACGTGGATCCCCCAACGTTTCCTTACCCAGAATGCCCTGCAATTCTCACATTTAGCTGAAAAAATCACCTTTTTCACAAATTTTTGTGTGGGAAAGTTGTGGCATCACCAGGCTGACACAAATTTCCTACCACCCAGCGTTCCCCCGGGTCTCCCGATAAAAATGGTGCCTCACTCGTGTGGGAGGCCCAAGTACCCGCGACAGGCAAGGGCCCAAAACGTATTGAGGCGACATGAAAATTGCCTACCTCAAGACGACCTTGTTTTGCAAGGGGGGTCACCTGGGTTTTTGGCCCGGAGCTCGGCGGCCACCTAGGGAAACCTACCAATCTCACACATTTCTGAAAACTAGACACCCGGGGGACTCCAGGGAGGTATGGCTTGCGTGGATCCCCCAACGTTTCCTTACCCAGAATGCCCTGCAAACCTCAAATTTAGCTGAAAAAATCACCTTCTTCACACATTTTTGTGTGGGAAAGTTGTGGCATCACTGGGCTGACACAAATTTCCTACCACCCAGCGTTTCCCCGGGTCTCCCAAAAAAAACTGTGCCTCACTCATGTGGGAGACCCAAGTACCCGCGACAGGCAAGGGCCCACAACGTAGTGAGGCGACATGAAAATTGCCTATCTCAAAACGACCTGGTTTTGCAAGGGGGGTCACTTGAGTTTTTGGCCCGGTGCTCGGCGGCCACCTAGGGAAACCTACCAAACCCACACATTTCTGAAAACTAGACACCCGGGGATTCCAGGGAGGTATGGCTTGCGTGGATCCCCCAACGTTTCCTTACCCAGAATTCCCTGCAAACCTCAAATTTAGCAGAAAAATTCACCTTTTCCACAAATTTTTGTGTGGGAAAGTTGTGGCATCAGTGGGCTGACACAAATTTCCTACCACCCAGCGTTCCCCCGGGTCTCCCGATAAAAACTGTGCCTCACTCGTGTGGGAGACCCAAGTACCCGCGACCGGCAAGGGCCCACAACTTAGTGAGGCGACATGAAAATTGCCAATCTCAAAACGACCTGGTTTTGCAAAGGGGGTCACTTGGGTTTTTGGCCCGGTGCTCGGCGGCCACCTAGGGAAACCTACCAAACCCACACATTTCTGAAAACTAGACAACCGGGGGATCCCAGGGAGGTATGGCTTGCATGGATCCCCCAACGTTTCCTTACCCAGAATGCCCTGCAAACCTCAAATTTAGCTGAAAAAATCACCTTTTTCACACATTTTGGTGTGGGAAAGTTGTGGTATCACTGGGCTGACACAAATTTCCTACCCCCCAGCGTTCCCCCGGGTCTCCCAATAAAAACAGTGCCTCACTCGTTTTGGAGGCCCAAGTACCCGCGACAGGCAAGGGCCCACAACGTAGTGAGGCAACATGAAAATTGCCTACCTCAAAACGACCTGGTTTTGCAAGGGGGGTCACTTGGGTTTTTGGCCCGGTGCTCGGCGGCCACCTAGGGAAACCTACCAAACCCACGCATTTCTGAAAACTAGACACCAGGGGGATTTCAGGGAGGTATGGCTTACGTGGATCCCCCAACGTTTCCTTACCCAGAATGGCCTGCAATTCTCACATTTAGCTGAAAAAATCACCTTTTTCACAAATTTTTGTGTGGGAAAGTTGTGGCATCACCAGGCTGACACAAATTTCCTACCACCCAGCGTTCCCCCGGGTCTCCCGATAAAAATGGTGCCTCACTCGTGTGGGAGGCCCAAGTACCCGCGACAGGCAAGGGCCCAAAACGTTTTGAGGCGACATGAAAATTGCCTACCTCAAGACGACCTTGTTTTGCAAGGGGGGTCACCTGGGTTTTTGGCCCAGAGCTAGGCGGCCACCTAGGGAAACCTACCAATCCCACACATTTCTGAAAACTAGACACCCGGGGGACTCCAGGGAGGTATGGCTTGCGTGGATCCCCCAACGTTTCCTTACCCAGAATGCCCTGCAAACCTCAAATTAAGCTGAAAATATCACCTTCTTCACACATTTTTGTGTGGGAAAGTTGTGGCATCACTGGGCTGACACAAATTTCCTACCACCCAGCGTTTCCCCGGGTCTCCCAAAAAAAACTGTGCCTCACTCATGTGGGAGACCCAAGTACCCGCGACAGGCAAGGGCCCACAACGTAGTGAGGCGACATGAAAATTGCCTATCTCAAAACGACCTGGTTTTGCAAGGGGGGTCACTTGAGTTTTTGGCCCGGTGCTCGGTGGCCACCTAGGGAAACCTACCAAACCCACACATTTCTGAAAAGTAGACACCCGGGGATTCCAGGGAGGTATGGCTTGCGTGGATCCCCCAACGTTTCCTTACCCAGAATTCCCTGCAAACCTCAAATTTAGCAGAAAAATTCACCTTTTTCACAAATTTTTGTGTGGGAAAGTTGTGGCATCAGTGGGCTGACACAAATTTCCTACCACCCAGCGTTCCCCCGGGTCTCCCGATAAAAACTGTGCCTCACTCGTGTGGGAGACCCAAGTACCCGCGACCGGCAAGGGCCCACAACTTAGTGAGGCGACATGAAAATTGCCAATCTCAAAACGACCTGGTTTTGCAAAGGGGGTCACTTGGGTTTTTGGCCCGGTGCTCGGCGGCCACCTAGGGAAACCTACCAAACCCACACATTTCTGAAAACTAGACACCCGGGGGATCCCAGGGAGGTATGGCTTGCATGGATCCCCCAACGTTTCCTTACCCAGAATGCCCTGCAAACCTCAAATTTAGCTGAAAAAATCACCTTTTTCACACATTTTGGTGTGGGAAAGTTGTGGTATCACTGGGCTGACACAAATTTCCTACCCCCCAGCGTTCCCCCGGGTCTCCCAATAAAAACGGTGCCTCACTCGTTTTGGAGGCCCAAGTACCCGCGACAGGCAAGGGCCCACAACGTAGTGAGGCAACATGAAAATTGCCTACCTCAAAACGACCTGGTTTTGCAAGGGGGGTCACTTGGGTTTTTGGCCCGGTGCTCGGCGGCCACCTAGGGAAACCTACCAAACCCACGCATTTCTGAAAACTAGACACCAGGGGGATTTCAGGGAGGTATGGCTTACGTGGATCCCCCAACGTTTCCTTACCCAGAATGGCCTGCAATTCTCACATTTAGCTGAAAAAATCACCTTTTTCACAAATTTTTGTGTGGGAAAGTTGTGGCATCACCAGGCTGACACAAATTTCCTACCACCCAGCGTTCCCCCGGGTCTCCCGATAAAAATGGTGCCTCACTCGTGTGGGAGGCCCAAGTACCCGCGACAGGCAAGGGCCCAAAACGTTTTGAGGCGACATGAAAATTGCCTACCTCAAGACGACCTTGTTTTGCAAGGGGGGTCACCTGGGTTTTTGGCCCAGAGCTAGGCGGCCACCTAGGGAAACCTACCAATCCCACACATTTCTGAAAACTAGACACCCGGGGGACTCCAGGGAGGTATGGCTTGCGTGGATCCCCCAACGTTTCCTTACCCAGAATGCCCTGCAAACCTCAAATTAAGCTGAAAATATCACCTTCTTCACACATTTTTGTGTGGGAAAGTTGTGGCATCACTGGGCTGACACAAATTTCCTACCACCCAGCGTTTCCCCGGGTCTCCCCAAAAAAACTGTGCCTCACTCATGTGGGAGACCCAAGTACCCGCGACAGGCAAGGGCCCACAACGTAGTGAGGCGACATGAAAATTGCCTATCTCAAAACGACCTGGTTTTGCAAGGGGGGTCACTTGAGTTTTTGGCCCGGTGCTCGGCGGCCACCTAGGGAAACCTACCAAACCCACACATTTCTGAAAAGTAGACACCCGGGGATTCCAGGGAGGTATGGCTTGCGTGGATCCCCCAACGTTTCCTTACCCAGAATTCCCTGCAAACCTCAAATTTAGCAGAAAAATTCACCTTTTTCACACATTTTTGTGTGGGAAAGTTGTGGCATCACCGGGCTGACACAAATTTCCTAACACCCAGCGTTCCCCCGGGTCTCCTGATAAAAACGGTGCCTCACTCGTGTGGGAGGCCCAAGTACCCGCGACAGGCAAGGGCCCAAAACGTATTGAAGCAACATGAAAATTGCCTATCAAAAAATGACCTGGTTTTGCAAGGGGATCACTTGGGTTTTTGGCCCGGTGCTTGGCGGCCACCTAGTGCAACCTACCAAACCCACACATTTCTGAAAACTAGACACCCGGGGGATTCCAGGGAGGTATGGCTTGCGTGGATCCCCCAAAGTTTCCTTACCCAGAATGCCCTGCAAACCTCAAATTTAGTAGAAAACTTCACCTTTTTCACACATTTTTCTGTGGGAAAGTTGTGTCATCACCGGGCTGACACAAATTTCCTACCACCCAGCGTTCCCCCGGGTCTCCCAATAAAAACGGTGCCTCACTCGTGTGGGAGGCGCCAAGTACCCGCGACAGGCAAGGGCCCAAAACGTATTGAGGCGACATGAAAATTGCCTATCAAAAAACGACCTGGTTTTGCAAGGGGATCACTTGGGTTTTTGGCCCAGTGCTCGGCGGCCTACTAGTGAAACCTACCAAACCCACACATTTCTGAAAACTAGACACCCGGGGGATTCCAGGGAGGTATGGCTTGTGTGGGTCCCCCAAAGTTTCCTTACCCAGAATGCCCTGCAAACCTCAAATTTAGCTGAAAAAATCACCTTTTTCACACATTTTTGTGAGGGAAAGTTGTGGCATCACCGGGCTGATACAAATTTCCTACCACCCAGCGTTCCCCCACGTCTCCCGATAAAAACTGTGCCTCACTTGTGTGGGAGGCCCAAGTACCCGCGACAGGCTATGGCCCAAAACGTAGTGAGGCGACATGAAAATTGCCTACCTCAAAACGACTTGGTTTTGCAAGGGGGGTCACCTGGGTTTTATGTCCGGTGCTCAGTGGCCACCTAGGGGAACCTACCAAACCCACACATTTCTGAAAACTAGACACCCGGGGGATTCCCGGGAGGTATGGCTTGCGAGGATCCCCCAACGTTTCCTTACCCAGAATGCCCTGCAAACCTCAAATTTAGCTGAAAAATACACCTTTTTCACACATTTTTGTGTGGGAAAGTTGTGGCATCACCGGGCTGACACAAATTTCCTAACACCCAGCGTTCCCCCGGGTCTCCTGATAAAAACGGTGCCTCACTCGTGTGGGAGGCCCAAGTACCCGCGACAGGCAAGGGCCCAAAATGTATGGAAGCAACATGAAAATTGCCTATCAAAAAACGACCTGGTTTTGCAAGGGGATCACTTGGGTTTTTGGCCCGGTGCTTGGCGGCCACCTAGTGCAACCTACCAAACCCACACATTTCTGAAAACTAGACACCCGGGGGATTCCAGGGAGGTATGGCTTGCGTGGATCCCCCAAAGTTTCCTTACCCAGAATGCCCTGCAAACCTCAAATTTAGTAGAAAACTTCACCTTTTTCACACATTTTTGTGTGGGAAAGTTGTGTCATCACCGGGCTGACACAAATTTCCTACCACCCAGCGTTCCCCCGGGTCTCCCAATAAAAACGGTGCCTCACTCGTGTGGGAGGCACCAAGTACCCGCGACAGGCAAGGGCCCAAAACGTATTGAGGCGACATGAAAATTGCCTATCAAAAAACGACCTGGTTTTGCAAGGGGATCACTTGGGTTTTTGGCCCAGTGCTCGGCGGCCTACTAGTGAAACCTACCAAACCCACACATTTCTGAAAACTAGACACCCGGGGGATTCCAGGGAGGTATGGCTTGCGTGGATCCCCCAAAGTTTCCTTACCCAGAATGCCCTGCAAACCTCAAATTTAGCTGAAAAAATCACCTTTTTCACACATTTTTGTGTGGGAAAGTTGTGGCATCACCGGGCTGATACAAATTTCCTACCACCCAGCGTTCCCCCACGTCTCCCGATAAAAACTGTGCCTCACTTGTGTGGGAGGCCCAAGTACCCGCGACAGGCTATGGCCCACAACGTAGTGAGGCGACATGAAAATTGCCTACCTCAAAACGACTTGGTTTTGCAAGGGGGGTCACCTGGGTTTTTTGTCCGGTGCTCAGTGGCCACCTAGGAGAACCTACCAAACCCACACATTTCTGAAAACTAGACACCCAGGGGATTCCAGGGAGGTATGGCTTGCGAGGATCCCCCAACGTTTCCTCACCCAGAATGCCCTGCAAACTTCAAATTTAGCTGAAAAATACACCTTTTTCACACATTTTTGTGTGGGAAAGTTGTGGCATCACTGGACTGACACAAATTTCCTACCACCCAGCGTTCCCCCGGGTCTCCTGATAAAAACTGTGCCTCACTCATGTGGGAGACCCAAGTACCCGCAACAGGCAAGGGCCCACAACGTAGTGAGGCGACATGAAAATTGCCTATCTCAAAACGACCTGGTTTTGCAAGGGGGGCACTTGGGTTTTTGGCCCGGTGCTCAGCGACCACCTAGGGAAACCTACCAAACCCACACATTTCTGAAAACTAGACGCCCGGGGGATTCCAGGAAGGTATGGCTTGCGTGGATCCCCCAACGTTTCCTTACCCCGAATGCCCTGCAAACCTCAAATTTAGCTGAAAAATTCACCTTTTTCATACATTTTTGTGTGGGAAAGTCGTGGCATCACCGGGCTGACACAAATTTCCTACCACCCAGCATTCCCCCGGGTCGCCCGATAAAAACGGTGCCTCACTCGTGTGGGAGGTCCAAGTACCCGCGACAGGCAAGGGCCCAAAACGTATTGAGGCGACATGAAAATTGCCTACCTCAAAACGACCTGGTTTTGCAAGGGGGGTCACCTGGGTTTTTGGCCCGGTGCTCGGTGGCCACCTAGGGGAACCTACCAAACCCACTAATTTCTGAAAACTAGACACCTGGGGGATTCCAGGGAGGTATGGCTTGCGAGGATCCCCCAAAGTTTCCCTATCCAGAATGCCCTGCAAACCTCGAATTTAGCTGAAAAATTCACCTTTTTCACACATTTTTGTGTGGGAAAGTTGTGTCATCACCGGGCTGACACAAATTTCCTACCACCCAGCGTTCCCCCGGGTCTCCCAATAAAAACGGTGCCTCACTCGTGTGGGAGGCGCCAAGTACCCGCGACAGGCAAGGGCCCAAAACGTATTGAGGCGACATGAAAATTGCCTATCAAAAAACGACCTGGTTTTGCAAGGGAATCACTTGGGTTTTTGGCCCAGTGCTCGGCGGCCACCTAGTGAAACCTACCAAACCCACACATTTCTGAAAACTAGACACCAGGGGGATTCCAGGGAGGTATGGCTTGCGTGGATCCCCCAAAGTTTCCTTACCCAGAATGCCCTGCAAACCTCAAATTTAGCTGAAAAAATCACCTTTTTCACACATTTTTGTGTGGGAAAGTTGTGGCATCACCGGGCTATTACAAATTTCCTACCACCCAGCGTTCCCCCGCTTTTCAGGAGCCCCTACACTAATAAAACAAAAAAATCCATGGTTTCCAGTGGGCATTCTGCGCCCCCAGGGGGGTCCAGATTAGGGGCTACAGCTCCCATCTGCCTCCTGGGGGGCAGAAAGCCTGTAAGTTTTTGTCGGGGGGAGGGTGGGGGCATTGGCGTGCCCGTTTCGGGCAGCCCACACCCTAAAAACAATTGCACACAAAAAATCCCTGGTGGATAGTGGCCTTTCTGCCCCTCTAGGGGGGGGCAGATTGGGGACTACTGCCCCATCTGCCCCCCGGTGGGGCAGAAAGGCTGTAATGGTGGTGGGGGTGGGGGCATTGGCGTGCCCGTTTTGGGCAGCCTCCACCCTAAATAAAATCCATCACCCTAAATAAAATTCCCGGCGTCAAGTGGGCTTTGCGCCCCCCCGAAGGGGCAGATTAGGGGCCAATGCCCCATCTGCCCCCCAGGGGGGGTAGAAAGGCTGTAATTATGGCGGGTGGGTGGGGGCATTGGCATGCCCATTTCGGGCAGTCCCCACCCTAAGAAAAAACTGAAAACAAA
Source organism: Triturus cristatus (assembly GCF_964204655.1). NCBI lineage: Eukaryota > Metazoa > Chordata > Amphibia > Caudata > Salamandridae > Triturus > Triturus cristatus. The sequence continues at coordinate 970,158,467 of NC_140589.1, forward strand.
TCCCTGGTATATAGTGGGCTTTCTGCCCCCCCGAAGGGGCAGATTAGGGGCCAATACCCCATCTGCCCCCAGGGGGTTGCAGAAAGACTGTGATAATTGGGGGTTGGGGTGGGGGCATGGGCCTGCCCGTTTTGGGCAGCCCCCACTCCTATTTTTATTTTTTTTCAAATTTCCTGGTGTCTAGTGGGCTTTTTGCCACCCCGGTGGGGTAGATGGGGGCTTCTGCCCCCATCTGCCGCCCAGGGGGGGCAAAAAGACTCCATGGTGCCAAAATAATTAGGGGGGAGCAAAGGCCCTTGCCAAAGGGGCTGCTCCCCCCTCCCTGGTGTCTAGTGGGTGGATCCCTGCTTGTCTTTCTACGTGGTCAGGGGGCTGAGATAGCCCCCTGAGCACGTAGAAAGTGAAACTGAAATGAGCCTCTTGGCTCATTTCAGTTTCAGTTTCAGTGTAATGACGTCGGCGCGACGTGCGTGACGATCATCATTACACTGAAAGCAGGGGGGGCCTCGGGAGCTGGGGAAGCTCTTCCCCAGCTCCCGAGGGTATTTTCAGTGAAAGGGAATCCCTCTGGTGCCCGCACCAGAGGAATTCCCCAGGGAATGCCTCATGACGAGGCATGGGCACAGCGCGACTATGCTCCATGACGAGTCCAGCTCATCATGGGCACAGAAGGGGTTAAGATGGAATATGCTAGCCATCTTTAGCAGAAGTTACCTACACTGTATGTGTTAACAATCACAAGTGTACATCTGTTATATTTGGGTTTTGGGTGATTGGCTGGAGGACCAGGAGTTTGGAAAGAAATGTTTTCTTTTATATAACAAAATGAATGGGCCATAGAGTGTTTAACCCTGTCAAATTGTAAGTTCCATTTTGAAACATATCATTCAATTTATTATCAATAATTTTATTTTTCACCCGCCAATCTGAAAATTGTGTCTAATTTATTTTTGGAATAGAGAGTGTTTTTTAAGTCCTTCATGCACACAAATTGTAGACAAGCAGTTTTTGTTGATAAAAAGATTATTGACTGGGGTATTATGCATGCTCTAAATAGGGTTTTTTTACCTTCAATTTTGGTCCCTGAAACACTTTTCTCATCAATGTTTTTTTTTTCCAGGACTCATAGCCTTGTATAGCAAGGTGTTTCATAAATTCATGGGGGTAGATTAAACTATTACTAGTAATGAGATTCTTCTACCACCGTTCTCGTTTCTATGAGCAACAAAAATCTGAAGGGTCTGTCTCTCAGTACTGCTGAAGTAAGAAAATTTCTTAATGAAATTTGTGTCACTATTTAAGGTTGGTGTCTAGCAGTGTTACCACTGTGTGTAATCGTATTTCCCTCTGGGATAACTAGTTCAGTGTGTACAGAGATGTCTGAAATGGTGATGGCAATACATTTCTTTATGACTATCAGCATTTAAATAGCATCTTTTTTTTCAGAGGCTGCTTATGACTGTAAGTCCAAACTCATGCATTGAACAGTTTTAATGTCTCCTTCATCTGAAAAAGTACCAGGATATTTTGTTTTACAGCATTTAATAAATTTTCAACACATAGGGATTTTGCAAGTTTCTGAGGGTCCTGTGAGCCGATAAGGAACACTTTCCCACTTTCCCAAACCATGTGCTTCGATACAGGATAGGTTATTTTGTTGACAGCATGATTATCACATTTTGCTCTATGAGAATAAAGATGGTGCTGTAGTTCTCGAACTACAGGTAGTGGAACAGTTTATTAGGGATGTAATGCAATTCAGTTAACAGTAAAACAACAATTACAATGATGAACTACATTAGAAGGAAAAACCTCCTGTAGCAATCCAGAAGTAGTACTACAGTGGTATTAGATACCTGTCAGGAAACCAGTGATAAGCAAGGATCAATTGATGGCATTGAGTGTTTGTGAAGTCTGCTGGTAAATTGTATATTTCAAAGTTAAAATAATTTTCATAAAATGTTATTTCTTGCATGGGCATAATTTCTATTGATATTGCCAGACTGAAGGTTATAATGAGCCACAGCATAAATTAGGACTGTTGAAATAGGAAAAATGTAGGTGTGGTAGCCCCTAGATTAGGACTCTAGTTATAATTGTTGCTGTACTATTCTTGGGGTAGCACCTTCAGAGTAGGGAGAGTTTGTGATCCTCTACTGTGAAGACACCTTGGTGCCTGAGGGGGTCTGCTGAACAGAAGTGGCTACATTATGCTTTTCACATGATTAATAGACACTTACTGTTTATCTTAGAACCAGGTAATCAAGGCAAGATTACCATATGTCCGCCTTTTAGGAATCCATCCGTCAGCAGCTTTAATACCGTTAAGTTCATTGGTGCCAAAATCAGAATATTTCAAATGAGATAGCTTGTGTCTGACCTCTTGGGCACGTGGTAAAACATTAAAATATTGGTCCAGTTCAAAAGAAAATTCTTCTGCCACTTATCTAGGATGAGCTAGGCCAGGTAAATAGATACTCCAAAGAGCATTTCATATGGAGTGCGTCCACCTAATATTCCTCTAGGCAAAATATTTAATGCTCTGTGGACCTCAAACAGCAAATGGTAACAACTCAGATCTGAGCTTAACGCCTTAATGATCAAGACTTGTTTAATCATATCAGAGGCATGCTCTATTAACCCAGTCTTCTCAAGGGCTTTTTTACCACAGTTTTATTGTTTGGCAGCCACAATATTTGGCAAACCAGTCTGCACCATCCATGAGGTCTGGCTAGAGGGATCATGTATGTGTTGATGTGGGTCAGGCTCTGAGAGTATCCTTGTGAAGCTCCGCAGATGAGGTTGTGTACCTCTGAGGTGTATGGTGCAGGGCTGACTGAGTGTGTTCTTCCAGTCAGGAAGGAGAAGGCCATCGGAGTGCATGTCCTTAGTTTCTGATGGCATGTAGGTGTTGGATGATGATGGGGTGGGAGACTGTCTCATGCTGCAGAGGGGTCCAGGAAGATCAGGGCTGCTGTGTCTCCTCTGTCTAGAGTCATGTGGATGTAATCCGTGGCAGCAATGAGAGGCAGTTTATGTGCTGTGGTTGGGTCTTACACCTGACTGAGTAGTGTCAAGTATTTAGTGGTCATTGAGGTATTCAGAATGGTGTCTATTGATGAGGTGATTTCTATTTAACATGAAGGAGGTAACCAATATTACATTAGACATACCTGATGAGGGTAACCGATATTACAAGAGATGTGACAGTACATTTAGCTTTTGAGTGTGTCATCATAAATTACTCAAAAGCCCAGAAATTGTTTAAGCCGGCATCGGGTGTCAAATGATGTGAATTCTGGGGAGCTCCTGCAAAGCTGCAGGGTTCGGTTTCTTAACCTTCTGATGCAAGTACTTAGTTCAATCCACTAACACTGAATCAGGAAAACAGCTGGACCACCATCCTGACACAAACCTGCTGAGCAATCCTGCTCAGGTATTGTTTTCAGGTTACTATCAGTCCTGTTCAAATTTCAGAGGCACAGTGGCAATCGAAACAATCTTTCATTTATAAATAACACATTCGAGGATTGCACTTAGAAACAGGGACATGTAGATGTTTATTTGAAAATTATTAGTCCAGTACATAAAATATGTACGGTAATCACACGTAAAAATGAGAGCAGTAAGCCATGGTGTGATCAACAAAAACAAGCAGAACATTTGTAGCATTTTTGTAAGCTGTACCTAACACCCTAATACCCTAATGCTATTTTAGATGCTATGCTAAATTGCATCAACCACTTAAATGGCAAACCTGCCTTTTGAGTTTCACAAGACAGGTCATACATCTTACCTATGAACAGCATGTTCAGCTGTTCCTTTTCAGAGCTAAGCTGGGAACGAGAATGTGTGTATTGTCAGGACATCTCCAGAAGGACTCGCCGAGTCAGAAATTCGCTCTTGAACTGAGAGGCGCAGGATCGGCTACCTGGCATAATCTTTGGTGATAATTCCAGCTTGAAGACCAATGGTCCAATCCTGGGGTTTAAATAGTGTTTGACCACTGGTTTTATCTCATGTCAAAAGGGAACTTGGAGACACCTTATAACTTACCAGACTAATTCAACACGGCGAAAAGTATGCCATATCGATCTACATGTTTCACTTTAAGTAAGGTGCCGTGTTGTTACTAACAAAAGTGAAAAATCACGTCAGCTTAGAAAGTGAACAGCTATGATGAACTCGGCACTTTTCATGTGCCATTAAAAACGTCACACTTTCTATTAACGAAAACAGATGGAAAACAGGCCATGAAGCAGAAGTAGGCCAACATAAAATGTAGCCTTTCATTTTGAACACTGAACCCTTGCTTTCCGGAGAAGTACAACTACTTCCTGAGACAAGATTAGGTCACTATTGTACACAGATAAAGAGAGAAGAATGCTATATTCCAAAGGTAACTAACAGATTGAATTTAATGAAAACTGCATAGGAATAGGCTCCACACATAATAGGCTGTCTGCAGCATTAACCCATTCCTACAGGAGTGTTACCGGTCCCCATAGATTCAAAACAACATGTATTACAAAGTGAAATTTGTTAACAAATAAAGTGTTCTGAAATCATTAGACACCCGGCAGCTCCATTTGAGAAAGCAGTGCATCTCTTCCAGATCATGTACTGGGATCATAAATGTCTATTTACAATCAAAGACATGTATACATATATACTAGTAGCCATATACTCATACATCCGATTTATGTGGGCATAGATACAGCTTGAACAGTTATAAAAGACTTGCTAAGCTTAGTAGCAATATGTGGAACTCATATATTTAATTCCAATCAAGGGCCATTTTTTACCTCTTATGCATTAGTAGAGGCACGTGCTAAGGTGGGATTACATCTCCAATTCTCACACACAGTTAGGCACAGTTCAATTTGGTTATAGTGAGAACTAATGGTATGCTAAAAAAGCTGTGACTGTGAGGATTTTTATAATGGCGGGTCGTGGGTGAAAAACCTGAAAGATTCACAGAGGGGAATAAATAGCATGCCAAGATGTGTTTTGTCCAACTTCTTTCCTCATGAAATTCTCTTTGGAACTAAAATGTACATACCACATCTTTCAGGGTGGGAAAGGGTGGGAGGAACCCCATGATAAATCACAACTTACTCTGTTGCTGGACTAGCAGCATACCAGACATTGTCTAGGTCAGACATCAATTCCAACATGATCAATAGATGGCTGGTTAGCTAAGGTTGATCAGATTGTAGTAGAGGGATTGGGAATTAAGAAAGAGTTTGGTCTGGCTTATTGGGCTTTGAAATGAAAAGAACAAGAACAGTGATGTTACCACTGTTGCCCAAGAAAAAGGGAACAAGACTGATGTGAGTGGACACAGTCAAACTGTATCATGTGGCCCTTTCTGTACTGCAGACCAGTGCAACTTCCGAAACCATGCTAGCTGTGCAACCAGCAACTCTTTTGCAGAACTTGCCCCATTAGAATCCCTCTCATAGAAATCGGGACCAAGCAGTACAGAGCACATATCAACCAGTCACAAGCACTGAAGGAACTCTTGATAATGAGACATTTTCAGAGGCACTACTAAAATGATTAAGCAATTGAAATGTTGAATGATCCAGTAAACTGTAGGTCACAAGAATACAGAATTTTCTTAATGAGAGACTACTCCTTTGAATGACTTGATGTTGGAAAATCTGCCCACTCAGATTAATGAAGTTAGCGAAAAATGTTCTTTACAAAACAAAAGGAAATCATTTAAAGATATTATGTCTGGCTTGCATTCACATTGATTTTGCGAACAATATGGTTAATATTGGTGGTTTTAACTGAAGAAAGGTGTACAGAGAATTTGTTCCAAACACTGGGAATCCAGTGCAGATGCTTAAAAAGCTAAATAGTCAAACGTGAAGTATATAAAGTTACTAGAAGAGTGTCACATAAAAGAATAGTAGCTATCCAGCAGCACAATTGTGTCTAATAAGAGTTAGATCACCAATTCTTAGAGACGGCAAGTCCAAGATGCACTGACTTGCCAATCTCATTTAGATGACATTTTGCCTCCAAGCCCCTTTTCCAATGAAAGGGACAGAACACTCTGAAAAATCTGCCTATGGAGCTTCAATGCTTCAATGTTGACCCTCATCTCACTGTGGAGAATCACAAGCAGGTGCCCTGCTACACCCGATATGCAGACTGGTACCTGCATATGTCAAATGCAACAGCGCTCAGTTCCTGCAACCCCAAATTTGAAGCAATATTTCTTTATTTCAAGTCCTCAGTGAAGTACAAAAATGATGCTGAAAAATGTATATAATCAAAATGCAACACACAGGATTAGTGAGTTTATTTCTAGGTACAAATTAAAATATTGATTTGAATTCTTAGTTGAGTATATTCAGCTTGAAATGGAGCCCCACCAGCCAACATCATTATGAGGAACAGGAATTTGGTCCATTCAAGAGTCAGAAACTTTACTTACTAGCATGTTATTTTCCGAGAGTACTTCCAATTTTTTAACGATACAATTCACTAAACAATATAGGCAGCTTTAGCTAATGTTGATGATTTACTAACACCTTTGGCACTTAGAGAAAAAAAGTCTCACTTCTTAGTCTGGAAATGGAAAAGAGCATTGAACGGGAATAAAATGCACATGTTAATCACTTATGGTATTTTTGAAAATATGTGTCCTGAATCTTGGAAAAGATGTCTGTGGAATTTGCAAACAAATTAATGTTATGAACTATTTGATAGAGGAGCGATAGGGCCATTAGATAATAAATCAGTCTCTAATTGTAGTGACACCTTTAATATGGGTACGGAGCTGGCTTTAGGGCAGTGCGACTGGTGCGGCCGCACTGGGCGCTGACCAGTGGAGGGGGCGCCGACCTCAGGGTTGGGCGCTGTGTTAAGCAAAAATTGATGATTGGAGGGATGAGGGGCACTTATGCGCGGTCGTAGTGAGAGAATCCGAGGAGGCGCTCATGTGGTGTGGGGGCGCCAAAAATGATTCTCGCACCGGGCGCCACCAGCGCTAAGACTGGCCCTGTATGGGTAACTTAGGTTAACAATGAGTGAACGATTTTTCATTAGAGGGTGTACAAGAAAAATAAACCCTGATTTAATTTCATTAACAGCAATGGTTATAACACATTGATCTGTAGATCTGCTGCAGAAACTCTTCAAAGAAAAAGTTCACGTTTATTATCATTAAAAGGTTAAAGAGCATGAAATAACAGTACAATGCCAAGTGCAATTAAAACACTAAAAAGCATGAATAGCGGTACAATGCCAAATACGCCATAGTCACAACTTACCTCATGTGCTGTGCCAATGCTACTTCGTCTAGTTATACAGTATACCCTCGCAGATGAACTTTTGGCACATTTTGAAGTTATGACACAATTTTCTAGATGGAGTTTCTTAGTGGCCATAATTGCATCGCGTTGGAGCGCGACAATGTTAAATAAATGTGCAAGAAATGCAGTGACACTTTGGTGCACAGAGTGCCAAAACGGTTACCAAAGTTCAAATGAAGTGCTGCTAGAGCTGTTCCCCCCCTCCCAATATTCATACCCCAGCTGTAAATTCTTCCCCCAAATGTCTGAGTTCAAGGGCAGGGCTGGTCTCTTCAGGTGCCAAGCTAAATGCTTATTAGCAGCAAGGTGAAGTCAGGCCTGTTTATTCAGTGGATGTCATTTCCTTGTCTGTGTAGGCTTTTGGACACTGTTGTGCAGATTCGCAAGGATTGGTAGGTAGCAGTAACTGGGATGTGCGGTTCATCCCTCTCTGTCAAATTATTATTATAATTTTTGTTATTGTTGTTGTTTACACACATAGGAAAAAGGAACAAAAAAAAGAGTAAACGGAAACGTAGGAAACATTGACAGCAAAACACATTACCAACTGACACATTATACCTAATTTCTGGATATATACAAAAAACCAATAAGCGAATCCATATTTCATTACATATTGGCACATTGTGCCTAATTCCTCTCTGTCAAATTAAATGCTTATTAGCAGCAGGTTTTTTTCAGTGGATGCCAGCCCCTTGGCTGTTTAAACCTTTGGACGCTGTTGTGCAGATTCGCAAGGATTGGCAGGTGGAGGTAAGTGGGATGTGCAGTTGTTGCCTGTCAGCCAAATGTAATGCTTATTAGCAGTAAGGAGTAGTCTGGGTAATTGATTAAGTGGAAGTGGCCCCGTGTCTGTATAAACTTTAGGCACTGTTGTACAAATTTGCAAGGATTGGCAGGAGAAGTTAGTTGGATGTCCGGTTGCTGCCTGTCGGACAAGAAGTGCATGAGAAGCGAGGGGTGAACAAAGCTACTGCGGGCAGGTGCCTGCTAGTGCAATCTTAAGTGCTAGGAGCAGCTACATTTAAGTTACAGAAAGTGCTGGTCATAAGCAATCATCTATGGAGAGAAGGGCCCTAAGAGTAATCAAAAGTGATGTTCTGCCACAACAGTGTTGGTAATGCCGCCATTTTCCTTTCCTTCCTTTTGAGGAACTTCACTAGGTTACACTTCAGCTGCGGATCCACTGGGGCAAAGCAGCCCAGCACGGCCTGCCTTCATGTGATGTGCTTTTAAGAGTAGTCTCCGGTCCCATATCAGTTCTTTACAGGTGCATATTAGGTAAGGCTGGTCCTCTACTCCTTTATTGTATAATCAGCACTCTCTTGGGCCTCTGTTCTTCTGCCCTGGAGGTAAGTGCAATTGTGATGCGAGCAAACCAAAGAGAAATTTAGGAATTTCTCATTTATGCTGTTGTTGTACCTTATGTGAAGATATGTTTGGGGCTTAGGCGATTTGTAATTATTCATGACCAGCCATGCGTTGGTTCTTTTGGATAAGGCGACCTTATCCTCAAGTATGGAGAGCGACTTGATGCTTTTGCTCAGCAGTTTTTTGAAGCATGGCTCACTGATGGAAGTCTCCCACAGTTGGTTGAATCCGGTTTTAGTTAGGGACCTCTCGAGATATTCTCTGGCTGGTCTGTAGTTCTTTCCATAGGTGGAAATCCAAGGTGATGGAGGCTGTCTTCCTGATTCTGTCCCAACCGATAATATAGGCTCCTCTCCTTGTCAAGGTTTACCTCTGGAGACCAAATTCCAGCCCTATCTGCACCAGTGAGGTGAACACAGGAATGTTGAAGATCATTCTGTATGTTTTGGCCAAAATGTTATCCAGGTTCTTCGCATCTTTCCCTCTCATAGCTTTGCTACCGTAAGCTATGGTAGGCATCAATTTAGCGTGAACTATGCAAAGAAGTGGTGTCATGGTTGGGCCTGATAAATTCTTCAATCGTTTTTTAAAGGCAACGGCTAGTGCAATTCCTTTCCTTCTCGTCACCACCTTCTGTAGAGTAAAAGACCCAGCTTTGTTAATGATAACTCCCAGATAGTTATGTTTTCTGCTGTGTCAAGATGCTTTTTGCCCAGGAACCAGTGTAGAGGCATTATCCCTGCAAATTTATTGTCATCGCTTTTTCTAAATTGTTGGATATACAATTTTTAACAGAGTATTTCTGCATAATGTTAAGCAGGTGCTGTAGCCCTACCTGGGTGCAGCTTATTAGGTGCCAACACACAAGGGGGCTAGAGGAGATTTCAGGCCCTGCGTGACCCAAGTCCCCACTAATTATTCATATCACAAAAAAAGCCACGGGTCCAGAGTTGAAGGGAGGTCATACAAATTACTGGGTGTACTCAGCCACTCCGCGGGGATATCCCTTTTTAGGACGGTTACCCTCACACACCAGAGGTGTCATGCTTCATCTTAGGGTTGCCTACTCGTGTGAAAGACCTAGTCTCCACGCGGGCTACAATCCCCTCGCTGCGAGGGAGGAGCTCAGAGATGTTTTCATTGAGAAGGGGGCAGGTGTACTAAAACCCTATGTGAGCCTGGTGTGTCCAAAAAAGGTGCGGTGCTAAAATGTGAGTGGTTAAAACTGGCTACGGGGTTAGCTATGCTGCAACTTTATTCGGCTACTCGGTGTCAGGATTAAAAACAGTAAATAGCTGGTAATGCAGGTGCCGCCATTAGAGACATCTGTGTAAATAGTAGACAAACATTTTTTTGCCCAGGGACCTAGAATAGTGTCACGGCCTTCTTCAGGGACAATAGTATAGCTACTGCAATAAATAGGTGCCACCAACATGAAAAAGCATGAAAAACCACGTGTGGAAAAATAATAACGGTGTGATACTGAACCAGTAAATTTGGCTGTTCAGTATGTTCAAGCTCAACCACTGTAGGTTAGAGAATTCACCCCATCTGTCCCGGCATAATAGCCATATGGTACATGCGCAAAAACCACAGGTATGTGGGGATCAGGACCGGATGCCCCACAACCCTGTGATTTTTGCGCAGTAATTTGTATGACCTCCCGTCGACTCTGGACCCGTGGCCTTTTTTGTGATATGCAGCTTTTTAGGACCAGATCATCAGCATATAAAAGGTTGGAGAGAACCAGTCCACCTAATTTTGGAGTGTGCGAGTCGCTGATGTTTATATTTGGTGTTAGGTCTGCAAAGAAGAGAGTACGCACCCCTGCTTCAGACCTTTGGTGGTTGGAGTGTGTTTAGATAGATAGGATCATGTGCCTAGCTTGATCTGTACCCATGTATTAGCATGTAGAAGGATTAGTAAGCTCAAAAGGGCTGATGAAATGTTCCAGGATGCCAACGTCTGCCATAGTATCTCCTGGTTGATATGATCGATGTAGATGTAGTAGATCTCTAGTTTTTTTTGCTTCATCTATCAGGAGTAAATGAGCCATTATGTTTGATGTGGTACCAGTTAGTTTTGAGAAGCCTGTTTGATTGAGTAGTATAATGGCATTCTCTGAGGCCCAGGCCTAAGAAGTGCACCTGCAAAGTATTTTGCTTCATTGTCAATGAGTATATATGCACGGGGTATACCCAAATCACTCTCCTATACCTGGGTATGAAACACTATCATTTACAAAAAAGGGATAGGTACAGAGGAATTAATACATTTTTTATTTTAGTATAGGGAACATTCAATTACCCCATCTTCAATCTTTAGCCTTACAAAAATATATTGCCTGGTTAATTATAGACACACATATACAATGGGACCGATCTTTGAACAACACCTAATGACAATATATCACACAAAGACATACACAAATACATGTGAAAAAATATATATACAGAAAAACAATGAATTCAACTTTTTCGTTGCCAATACCCAAAAATATATTTCTACTGGTGTTCACACATTACTTCTGAGTGATACACACTGAGGTAGTCAAGATGTGCACTTTAGGCAAAGGCACCTATTTTTCTTTAGCTCAATAGTGTCACATAAAGCTATTAAATCACTTGTTTGTTATTTATATAGAGACTCCTCTAAGAATTGTCGATGCGGATGCGTTTCGGCCTTTAAATTCTTCTTGGCCTCCTCAGGACAAGGGCAATGGAACAATCCTAAAAAAAACCATACAAATATATGTATATATTAGCGCAAAACATCTAACCTATTTATTGTATGGAGCATGCTGGTAGACCAGACTATTAACCACACCGTGCAAAACCACTGTGCCACCTGGCAATAATGTGTGCGGAGAGAGCAAAGAAATGTGTTTATAGAACATTGGTCACCGGGAGGACCATGACGTGTTTGAAAAGATCAAAGACGCTGCAGCTAAAAAGAACTAATAGTTGATATCTATGTACGTGCAGCGTGAGTAGCCCCAACCATGCGCCCAATAACACCAAATTAGAAGTGCGATCAACCAATTGGAGCATGGCAAAAGTTTATAAGCAACACTCACATAACAAAATCTTTTCAGGGTCGCGTATACCGCACGTCCTAATCATTATGGCCTAGAAAAGCGCCTCAAATCGATGTGAGCCCACCTGAAAAAATCATAAGTGGAAAATTCAGATTAAACACCTCTTTTACTGATGTGGACGGAGCTGAGGTGGTTCTAACCCTACAAGCAAACATGTTGGACACTCACCTCTCTCACAGGTGAGAATCAACCGTGGAAGGAACAAAGCTTTAATTTGCAAAAATCGGGAAGCTGCCTTCCTGCAAGTGAAACAATGAACTGACTTTCAATATATCACTTAAAACATGTCCCCCTCACAAACAAAAGTGTAAACTATGCAGCCGTCGGTACTCACTGGTCGGTCCTGCGATATCCCGCACATAACAAGCATTGGCATAGCCAATAGGTCTCGCCTTTGGGATCTTATAAGTGTTTAGTTATCCAGCACAATATCCTTGATGCAACAACTAACCCTGGACGTAGTTCGCGAAGTAGCACTTCGCGAAGCTACGCAAAGTGCAGTTCGCACTACGCGAGCTACGCGTAGCACTTCGCGAACTGCGTAGTACCTTGTTCGCACTGTGCCAGATGTCGTTTTCAATGATTGCACAGTGCGGACAAGCAACCGGCACTGTGCAATCATTGAAAATGGCATCTTGCACAGTGCGTGCTGTAGTTTTATGCTGCTCGAGTAGATTTTTACTCGAGCGGCAGCTTTCTCAACGCGAACTGGTAGTTTCTCATCGCGAGCGGTCGCGAGCATACGCGACCACTCGCAATGAGAAACCTGACCTCCTCGCGTTGGGAATCTCGCCGGGAGGTTTATTTTCCATGCTCGCGATCGCCAACTTGATGTTGCTGGTCGCGAACAAGGAAAAGGTCTCGCCGGGATGTCATTTTGCTTGCTCGCGGTCGCCAACTCGACGTTGAGGACCGCGAGCAAGCAAAAAATGACCGCAGCACTACGCAACACTACGCTACGCGTGTTCGCACTGTGCTACGTGCAGTTCGCGTAGTGCGAAGTAGCGCGAACTTCGCAGACTACGCGAGCGTAGTGCTTTGCCCAGGCTTAGCAACAACATCAAGTGTTGCATGGCTAAACACTTATAAGGTTCCAAAGGCGAGACCTATTGGCTATGCCAATGCTTGTGTGACTTGTCAAAGATTTTTTTGCAAAACTTTGTTAGAAAAGCTGCCGAGCCCTTAACCATGGCTAAAAAACAAAAATAGTTAACTCCTGGACTTAGAAAACACAACAAAGCAATAATGCATTCCAATATAGGATATATGGTTTCAAAAACGTACTAGCATAGGCTGAAGATCCAATTTTCGGCGCTTTTTTTTTTTTACTCTAGTACAGCACTTTCCGACGTATGGGGCCTATGATCCCATACTTCTTAGTGAGCGCGTATGTATGGGTCCAATTAAAAAACTAAATTGAAAAACCACCCACAGTGACTATCTTTAAGTTCACAGTAAGGCGGTTTAAGCATACCTGTAACACGTTCAGCTCCAATGATAGAAAAGATGACTTCTCTCTCGATTCTCCCACACATTGCTGACCGAAAAAAAACCGGATTAAAAACAATCACACCACAGGACCCGTACCCCCAACGCTGATCGAGTAATAAGTAAAGTATGGGCTTCATATGTAAACAGTCACAAAACCACAATACTTAGACACCATAAAACCTTAACCGTTGGGGGGAGGGCAAGGGGGAGCTAGGCATGTCGCGATGATCATAGCATAAATTCCTGAGAAAAATGACCATCTGCAGGAGATCAGTGTCGATTGGGGTATTCACCGGCTGTACAGCAGGGGGGCCATGTCCATCTATTAATAAATAATCACACACATTACTAAAATTATCCTTTGTACGACGTTACATGTCCTCCTCACTCCCTCCAACAGACCACAGCTACTTTTTCTCCCCCCCAAAAAAACCTCAGCCTGATAGGTTGAGGAGGGAGATCACGCCATGGCCTTCGCCAACACTTCTGACAGAACTAGGAAAAAGTATAGGAGAGGAGTTGGTTTAATGGCTAGGGCCCTTGACCTCGAATGTGGGGAACTGGGTTCAAGTCAGCAATGACGCTGAACATCCTGTGATTCTGGGCAAATCGCTTAATCTCCCCGTGCCTAACAAAAATGAATGTGTTCTCATATAATGTAACTGGTGATATGTAAAGCGCTCTGATACTCGATTCGGGTCAAGCTTTATAAAATACTGTAAATAAATTAAAAAAGTATAGTGATCTGCAAACACTATACTTCCTTCCGCTTAATTCAGTTCAAGACAACAGTATAAAGTCACCCAACTTTTCCCAAATACTCACTGCTGTTAAACGTTGCGCCCACTGATAAAATAATATGATGCTACACTCGTAGACCCATGAGGGGAACTGAGCGCGTCCAATGGTTCCCCACGCACAGCTGGCAGACCGCTGAGGGTTTCGTACAACACTACTTACTCGTGTGTGAGGCTGAACACGGACCAGAAGAAGGATGGCACTGCCACATACCAATTTCGGACAGGCCACGCAGACCCACGTCCATCCTATCGCTCACTCGGAAACGAAAGAGAGCAAGCGCACGCCTTGCGCGGCAGCAGGGGAGGGGGCCTACGCGATTCCCTTGCGGGAGCGTGCGACCGTATGGTGCCACCATATGGCGCCACGCACTCCTGCAATGAAATCGCCAGACGTGAACACGTTGCCATTGCAAACAATGCAACACGTGCACGTTTTTGCCCCCTAAGCTGTGCCGATGGCATTAGGTCTCTGCAGCGCATGCGTGCTGCGTAGGCGAGATCTAAAAAGGGGTTTCCCTGCCCTCCGCTACCACTGTCAGCGTGTGCCTAAACTCTGCTCGACCGCTCGTAATGTTAAAGGGGAGACTGACGCTCATCACGTAAGCGTAAGTGCGTCAATCTGGTAATGAATACCGAAAACGGATTACGTGTGGGAAGTTGACCTCATACCAAACTGAAGCCTTCATCTTATTAATATTGTTCTAGGGCATAATACCAAGGATCTCTCATGGCCATCGGAAAAAACAAATATATATATATATATATATATATATATACGCGCAATTGGGAGTCTACCCGACGCTAAGATATAAAACAAAGAGTCATCTCAAAACCCTCACAATAATTCTCGGTTTATAAACCAAACTAGTGTTTACATGGCCACAAAAGAAGGTTAGTGGCACTAAAGTGTGGAAAGCACAAATTATAGTTATCTCATGGCCAGCATGCTAAATACAATGAAGGCTTACATTCTAAATCACATATACCAATCTGCGCATATATATATGCAAAAAACATATACTAATCTAAATATATTTATGTACAAAAAACTTGATTCGATATACATGGTGGTTAAAAACAGACAAGAAAATCAGAACATATTTGCACAATCCAGGATAACTATATATTCTCAGCAGTATCCTATTGCCCATATGCAATAAATTCTAAAAATATACATAAAGTCAAATTAAATTAGATTAACGCCCAGATTTAATCTCGATCATTCAATCCTTCGATTGCTGTATGGTACTTCACTATCATCCATGCCTCTAAACAGTTTAGATTCATTTTGAGTGCTGCTTTGTTTTGCGCTTTTACAACTGGTAGTACTGACCACCTTAAATCATTCTCACTATGGTTGCATTGCACATAATGCTGGACCAGTGGGGCTCCCTGTGTTTTACATCGTATGCGTGATTTATGTTGCATTATTCTCATTGTAATGGCCTGAGTAGTTTGGCCAATATATGCTTTACCGCAAGGGCATGTTACAGAATGAACCACATTTTTAGTGTTACAATTTGACAAGCTTAATTGTGTATGTTTTTTATTATTGATCTCAATGAATTTAGAATCACTAGTCTGTGGGCATACTGCGCAGTTATTGCATCTATAATGTCCAATCACCGCTGGGAGACCTAATAGACCCCTCAGATCCTTTTTCGCCGTTTGTAGGCGTGCACCTCTCACAAGATGTTGCCTTAGGTTTCTGGTACGCCAAAATGAAAACATCGGTTTAGGAATGTTCAAATGTTCTACCAACCGCCAATTGCGGGAAATGATTTGTTTAACCTTATTAGCTTTAGGGTTAAATGTGAGTACACAAGTCAAATGCTCTGATTCTTGTGTTACCTTATGGGTGAGGAGGCACTCACGGGGAGTAAACCAAGCCCTTTTAAATGCCCCTCGAACCAATTTCTTTGGATAGCCTCATGGTCACAATTTATCTTGCAAATTTTCAGCGTTTTTAAAATAGTGATTTTTATTTGAACAATTTCGGCGGACTCTTAGAAACTGCCCATAGGGTAAGTTATCTTTAAGGTTTCTGGGGTGTCCCGAGGTGTATTCCAATAAAGGGTTTCCGGTCGGTAGGTTTAGTATATAAATCAACCTGCAATTTACCATCGTTCTTGAAGATCCAGACATCCAAAAAATTGATTCGCACATTGCTTGATGTTTTGGTAAATCTCAGGTCAGAGGTGCGTGAATTAAGCCACATATGGAACTGTTCCAACTGTTCCTGATTCCCCTTCCATATCATAAAGATATCATTGTCAATGAGGGCAACAAGATGGTAGCATTTGGCAGATATTTTATGTCCTCCTTTGAATATAGGTGATATTATTGACACTCTCCATGCGGCCGGCAATCATCCTACTGAGCAAACTTGGTTAAAAACCAGTGCAAATTTCCCCGCCCAATCAGCCAGCTCAAGTTTAAAGAGAGACGGAGAAATTCCATTTGGGCTGGGCCCTCTTCACTTTTGCCCTTTGTTATCTGCTGTTTGATTTGTTCAACTCTTATCGGGAGAGAGCTTGTGAGCGGGCTTGCTTCTGGCAGAAGATAAGATGTTAGTAAGCAGACTGTCCCTTGTGTATAACAATTGATGGCTGGTGTTGATCGCTCCTTGCTTGTCATGCCGTATGCTCCCTCAGGGGTTCGCGGATTAAAGCGGTCGGTCAAAAGTTGCCCCAGGTTTCCTCGGTTAGGTGTGAACTAATCCCTCACTGGCCAAAATAAAGCAGTCTGTTTGCTGAGACTCAGAAGTGAGCACTGTTGTTGTTCTTTACATCCCAAAGCAATTTAGCTCATAATGTGTCATTCTGTTGAGTTTTTATGGTCCATTTCATTTTATTTAATGAGGTTTTATTCATCCTTAGAGTTTTTTGTTGTTGGCTGTCCCCTGATCTTTGGTGGTGGGTTCGTATTGCCTTGTTTGCAGCCCTTTTCAGCAATTTTAATTCCTCAAATTTGGCAGAGAGGATAAACCTGTGTTGTTGGCTGCTTCGTGTTTGGACCCCAGTGCTTACTTGAGGTTTGAAATTCTCAGGTAGATCTTTCGTGAACTGCTCCCAGATTGTAATAGCGTTATCGAAAGTTAATGATATTTGGTAAGGTAATGCCTATGCTGAGTCAAATAGGACGATTATGGTTATTATGGTTGAGGAGGAACCTTTGATCCTGTGGTTGGTAATAGTGAAAGTTGGACCATTTACTTCTGTGGACTGTTAGAATTCTCCAGTGGATGCCTGAAAGTTCTCCTCTTGGGATAGATGTTCGTTGCTCTCCTTTCACCAAGGTGGATGAAGATACATGAGGTAGTACTGGTATGGAGACAAAGGTATTAACCTATTGTGGAACTTGCTGAGTGTGATTGGTACAATGCCGCTGTTGGGCTATTTCATGGGAAGTCACCACTGAGTGAACATAAAATTTAGATGTTCTAAGTTGCCCAGGAGTGACTTGCCAGTTCTGCTTGGCTTCACAGTTCCATTCCTTCCATGAGTTGTTATGTTCCAGTGCGAGAATTGTGCTGATGTGAATTCATCTCCAGAGGAGAAGCCCAAAAGTTAAAGGTTAAAACTTCCTAAAAACCACAAACTGTGATCTGTTCTTCTTGCTGGAACCTTAGAATTTCCTCCACCAGAGCTCTGGATTGTCTTAGTTAGCCTTTGGGATGTATGTAGACATTGACAATTGTGACCTGATTTATAACTTTCTGTCAATTAATTAGAATTCTGATTGCATTTATGCTCAGTGAATCAGAATGTAATACCCTGCCAGTGCCTATCCTAGTTGTAGGGATGTAAATTGCTGGGCCACCGCTCGGATGGCCGTGTTTTTCTTCTCTGCAGGCAGGCACAGAGAAGGTTGTAAACCCCTGAAATGGAAAAGGTATTCAAGCCATCTCTCCTATAGGAGAATGATATTAAAGGATTGTAGGTATGTTAAAACATCAAAGTCCAATGTTTTGCTTGCAAAGCCATTTAAGTTCCAAGAGCTAAGGCAAAGCGGTTGAGGCATTGTCTTGGTATTTTGCAGTTGTACAGAATTTGTCATGGGATACACAATGTGTTGTTTAATATGGTTCAGCATTTCGTCCATCATTTGTTCAATTTACTTTTGTCACCCTAAGTGAGAAGGATATGCCCAGACGTGGCTCACTGCACTACTGGATTTAATCTAGCCTGGCTGATAAGGGGTGATGCCCCAAAACTGGTCACAGAATGCCTGTTTCCAGTCCAGGGAGGACCTGGCTTGGATGGACTGTGAACTCTTAAGCAAGATTCGAAACTTAATCAGAATTTGAAATGTAGCATAAAAAAGGATGCCCTAAGCCCCCACCCTGCATATTCTGAGGAGTTCAGAGGAGTAATCTCTGCCCGTTCAGGGCAAACTATTGTTTGCTCCAGGGAGGCATTTCAAATATATTCACACCTATTCAAGGCTAATTATTGGCTGGTAGATGCTGAAAAGCAAATGCAAATTAGTCTCCAGAAACTTCATGCACAGAGAAGGTAACTTTCTAAACATTTCCTTAATATTTATTAAACATCTGTCTTCACCATTGAATTGGAATTTTAAGAGTCTATGAAAATTCCATGTTCTTTATATTTTTACTGAGAGAGCATCTTGTATTTGTAAATGCAACAGAATGTATTAGTTCATTAGGTACTTTAAAGAAAGTAATTCAATATGTTTGAATAACAAATACACATTGATAGTGTCTCCGAGACACAAGATTTCTGAATAATTTGTATGCATGAAAAATGGTTCATATCTAGTTGCATTTGCAAATTCCTGCTGGTTTTTAAAAGAATCATAGTTATGTTGTCACTTTCAGTGGGAGAAGTGAATGTTCTGGTTAAGAATAATTTTCATTGGACATTCAGAACCTTGTCCCCCTATGAACAATCCTATCGAGACCTCAATCCTGGCTAAAGGAACACTTCCTCCTTTTTGATCCAGGAAAAAACAGAATTCCTTCTTCTCTCTACATCAGAAAAAAACTTTGATCCATATCTCCTGAACTTTTAAACTCAAGACGTTTATGGGAATTTGTATTCATTTACAACTATTGCAACTAAGGGCCTATATATGAGTCTGGCGGTCCACGGACCACCAGACTCACGGTGGCGCGGTGGTGGCTGTCCAGCAACCGCCGCACTGGCGGTCCGACCGCAGCATTATAAGCTGGGCTATTGGATTGCCATTGCAACGCCGCAGCCACCAGGGAACTGCTGTTCCCTGGTGGTGGCTCGGAGGCCAGTGATCCTGAGTAATATGCTGGTGTTGCTACTGTGGCACTGCCAAGAATATATTATGAGTTTCAGGACCGCCATCGGTGTCAAGGAGGTCTCTCCTCTATGAAAAGGCTGGTGGTTCTGAAATGGGTCCCCTGTTGCCCATTTGAATGGGGATGCATGCAGGGGGCACAAAGGTGCCCCCTTGTGTGCATGCACCCCAGTTTCTGCAAGGCATGGACTTTACAGTCCATGCTTTGCAGAAAATTGTTTTGGTCGTTTCCATTGCGGTGCCCATTTTTGGAGGCACTGCTGTGGGAACGCAAAAAACAGTCAACCAGACACAAGGAAACTTGTAATCTGGTGGGCGGCCCTACCACGGGCTGTAGGGGTGCAGGAGCAGTCCGCTGACATGTCTGTCTGCTCCCGTACCACCAAGCTCGTAATCGATCCCTTGGTGTTTATAATTGTCAAACTTTGATTGATCATGTAATTTGTCAAATTCCACTTGGAACCAGTTTTCCTTCTACCACTCCATCTCCAGAACTGATGAGTTCATGGACATATTAGGGCCTGCCAAGTACCTCAGTATCAGGGGTGGGCATAACTTGCATAATTCCGTGCAGCTCAATCTTGCGGAATTATAGTGCTACTTTTTAGTGCAAAAGTGGCGTCTTCTATCCAAAGTGGGCGTCAGGATGCATTTTGTACTAAGAAACAGTGCTAAATACAGTAGAATATGAATACAGAGCCCAAGCAGCCGCTCATGCTCGCTAAATGTGCAATTAGGCTCGGATTTTCCTCCAATTACTCCCAGCATTTAGCTCTAGTTTCTTTCACATACTGCACCTTTGTATCCAAAATGGACATCAGGATGCATTTGCACTAAGGAAATAGCGGTAGATGCAACTGAGCTTAGACAGTAGCGCACTTGCTAAACCGCTCCCGCAGTAGGATCCCCCGCAAATGACTCTTAATTATGTTATTAGGCATACTCACATTATTATCAGTAATTCCATGTCAAAGAGTAATGTAAAATTACAGAAATGTCTCTGATTACTCTAGCATAATTGAAAGTTTGCCCAAGGCCTGCTCAGTACCTTTGATTTCACCTTTGGACCCTGGCAGATTGCCTTGTCTGAGGAGACTAGAGGCAGGTCTGCATTTTCCACCCTTGAGAGCCATTTTCGTTTTACAGTGATGTCCTTTGGGCTCAAAAATGCCCCAGCCACCTGCCAGAGGATTGTGAACAGGGTCCTCTCTGGGTTGGAGGATTTAGCTCTACTTGGCGGAACATCTTGACCCATCTCAGGGAAGTGACTATCATTGCCACAAACTGCCAGCTAGAGCAGGGATCTGTTGTGTACTCTGACCACCAAGTTGGGCTGGGAGCCTGTGAATGTCCCCTGCCAAAATTCAGACTGATGTTTCCTGGGAGTCACCCAAAAAAGGGATTATGGGGAAGGCTGTCCTGGGACTGACTGGGCATTCCCATAGGTTAGTCAAAAGGTATAGCACCATTGCAACAACCTCTGACAGAACTGACTTCCAACAAACATCCCACAGTAATGGTCTGGACAGATGAGTGATGTTGACACTGGCCCTTTCTGCAGAGTCACATCTAACCTTTTTGCTTTATTTCCTCCACTTTTTACTGAATTCTTTTATGTTGGCACTAGTACTCTGTGTACTTTTACCACTGCTGACCTGTGCTAAATTACTTGTGCTCTCTCCCCTAAAACATGGTTACATTGGCTGATACCCATTTGGCCTATTTAATTTGTGTATAAGTCCCTTGTAGACTCTTAAATCATATACCCAGGGCTTGTAAATTAAATGCTACCAGTGTGCCTGCAGCACTTATTGTGACATCCACTGAAGTAGCACTTTAAAACATGTCGCAGACCTGCCAGTGGAGCATTAATGAAATTTTAAACTATTATGTTGGCTTAGCATTTAAACCCCCTTCCCAAGCCTTAAACTCCCATTTTATGACATATTGGTAAAAACCCTAAAGTAGTCCCTAGGTACCCTAAAGGGAAGAGTGGTGTGTAATTAAAAGTTTGGATATCTACTTTTAAGTTTTACATGCCTTGGTAGTGAAAAACCCCTAAATTCATTTTTCACTACTGTGAGGCCTACTCCTTCCCTAGGATTAAATTAGGGATTCCTTATTACATATAATAAACCGTAATTTCCGAATGGGAATGCAGACAGAATATCGAGTTAGAAATGTTGAACTACAGAAATATCGAGTCCTAAATATCATGAGTCAGAAAGATCGACAGCAAGAATATCATGGTCAATAATATCGATTTTAAGGTAAGAAATATCACTTTAAAAAATATAGAAGTCAGTAATATCATTTGAAAAAACTATAGGGGCCGATTCCGATCTGTCTTGGAAGAGCTCCGAACACGATCCGGCCGTAAAAAGTACGAGCCGTACGTGTGTTTACAGACCGACTCGTACAGCTGTACGAGCTAGCAAGTACGATGTGAGCAACGCGAAATTCGCCGACCGACTCGTGTCCGCGTCCGAACCGCTCCGTACGCCTCGTCCGTAAGTGAACCGTGCCGTGCAATGGAGGCGAATTCCAACGGAGCCAGTATGATGCACTCGTCGGACAGCCGGATCGAGCCGAAGTTTCAGGCTTGCAAAACGTCCGGGAAACTGCCTTTGGTGGCCCGCGCCGGACCCCCCGTCACCCGCAGCCTTACGACTCGGACACAGGGGGAGACCCAAGGGTCTCCTCAACGCAGGCATGTACGGTACAGATGGCACTGATGCATACCCACTCTAGGGGGCGTCCTTGTGCGAGACGTACCCATTCAGTCAATGGGAGCCCATGTACTCGTCGTACGACCGGCTCCCATTGACTTCTATGGGAGTCCGACAGAACTGAGTCCGGCAGCATGCGTCCGCATCGTACTCGCTCAGTCGGACTGCAGGAGTCCGGCTCGGTTGGAAAACACTCCGGATCCGGCTCGGTCGGAGAGCTTTCCGACCCAGATCGGAATCGGCCCCATAGTTGTTTAAAATATCGATTTTTTAATTAGTGTTATGTATTTTAGTATATATTTTAAATGTAGGTGATGTATTTTTTTGTATAAGAATTGTTTTTGTTTTTTAATATATATCTTACATTTTGTGTCGTTATCAATTTTATATTAACAAATGTTGTGTTTTTCAGTTCCGGAGGGGGTTGTGGGTTTATAGGGGAATAGGGTGGGAAGTAATTTGATTATAATAAATGAATGATTATTTTGTATTTATTAATATTTATGTATTTAATTGAGATTTTATAGTGGTAATTGTGGGAAGTAATTTATTATTAATGAATTATCAATTGGGTGTTAATTAATATTAATTAATTGCTAATTATTTATGGTAATTGTGTAATTTTTTAGGTGCAGGTTGTGGGGTTCATCGGGGTAAAGGGTATGAGGTAATTTATTGTTAATTGTTAATTGTTTATTTTTTGTGTGGGGGCTTTAATTTTATAGGGGTTAAGGATGGGGAGTACATACATTTTATACTTACTTTATAATTAGTTTAATTGAAAGTAATTCTTAATTGTGTAATTAACACAGTTCAATTTTAGGTGTGGTTTGTGGGGATTTTAGGAGTAAAGTGTGGGATGTTAATTAATTTGTATGAGTTTTAATTTGTTTTAATTAATAATCTTTCTTTAATTGGTAATTAAATATGTTACATTTTAGCAGTACATTTTTTGAAAATTTAGATGTGGCTTGTGAATTGTGTGGTGTTATAGGGTAGGAAATAAAAAAAAATAGGTAATAATTAATGTTTTTATTTCTAATTAAAACTTTTTTTAATTGATTAATTATAATATTTATAAGTATTTGTCATATGTATTTAACATTTTAATATATTTTTATTTTTTTATTTCTAATATTAAATGTATTTGTATTTAAATTTTTAACATATTTATATTTTTCTTTATTTTGCTTTAATAAATATTTTTGTTAGTGTTAATATTTTGTTTGTTTTTAATTTTGAAGTGACTGGAGTGGGAATATTAATTGTTACCCCTCTGCAATACAACACTTTCCCTACTGTTGCACTCATTTGAGTGGGAATAGTAATTTTTACCCCTCTGCTATCCAACACTTTCTCTACCGTTGCACTGACTGGAGTGGGAAAATTAAGTTTAAAGACTTTAAAATAGTTCAATGTTTTAATTTCTAAAATAATGTTTTTTTAATTAGATTTTATGTTAATGGTATATAAATAAATATATATTCACTGAAAAAACCATAGGTTTCAGGGGCGTTATAGTTAGGAATTGGCATTTAAAAAACCTTAGAAATTCACTGAAAAAAACCATAGGTTTCAGGGGCGTTATAGTTAGCTGGACATTTCCCTCGTGCAAAACCCTAGAAATTCCCCTGTTATAGTTAGTTCAGCTAACTATAACTCGCGCCCCCGTAATGCACTGCTGATGACGTCACATATTACATCACTCATGACATGGTCAGTGACATCACTGATGACATCTGAATTGACATCACTGATGACATCACTGATGACGTCATCCAGTGAGTCTTTGTTTCTGTAAAGTTTTAATATGTTTAATATATATATTGAAAGGCCTGTTGAAGAATGAGTGGGTGTACAAGTGTGTGAATGGATGATTTTCTAGGTGCGTAACTGACTCTATAAGTAAGTCATTAAATGTATCTTACTGCAGACTAGTTACTAAACTGTGTGAATGTCTGTATGTGTCTGTGTGTTGGTGTATAAGTGGCTGCATGGTTTTGTGACTAGCTATATGAGTGTCTATATGGGTTATTGATTGGTTGTCTGAGTATCTGTATGGGTGCCTGAGTGTTTGTGTGCGTAGGCTGTGTGTGACTGTGCATAGATGTGTGAGTGGGTGATTCTATGGGTGCATGGTTTTAAGAGTGCATCTGTGATGAACTGTATAGTTGAGTGAGTGTATGTATGGGTGTGTTAGGGATTGAATGTATATCTCAGTGGTACATTTGTAACTAACTACATATGTTAAAGGCAGTATATATGCGTGTAAGAGTATATAAGTGGGTAGATGTAAGAGTGTGTGATTGTGAGAGTGGCTGTATGGATAAGTGTACGCTTGTATCAATGATTGTATAAGAGCGTAAGAATGTGGTACTATTTTTATGAGTAAGTGAACTTGAGTGTGTATAACTGCATAGGTGAGTAAATGGGAGTGTAATTAATTATTTGCATGACTGACTAGGTGTGAGAGTACCTCTATGGATGATTGGTGGTGTGTGAGTGTCTATGTAGGTGTATAAATGCATATGATAGTCTTGTACGGAGTGACTGTAAGTATGAGTGACTGTACAGGTGAATGAGTGGGGGTGTATGTAGACCTAAGAGTTAATGAGTGGGTATGTAGATATTGCTTTTTGAGTATCTATGGTTTTGAGAATGGAAGTCTGAAATTTTGAGTCGGTGTAGCAAAGGTTATATTAGGGTGTGAGAAGATGCGGTAATTTATCACATGGATGACGTCATCAGTGATGTCATCAGTGATGTCATTTGAGATGTCATCAGTGATATCATCAGTGATGTCACTGACCATGTCATGAGTGATGTAATATGTGACGTCATCAGCAGTGCATTGCGGGGGCGCGAGTTATAGTTAGCTGAACTAACTATAACAGGGGAATTTCTAGGGTTTTGTACGAGGGAAATGTCCAGCTAACTATAACGCCCCTAAAACCTATGGTTTTTTCAGTGAATTTCTAAGGTTTTTTAAATGCCAATTCCTAACTATAACGCCCCTGAAACCTATGGTTTTTTCAGTGAATTTCAAAGGTTTTTTAAATGCCAATTCCTAACTATAACGCCCCTGAAAGCTATGGTTTTTTCAGTGAATTTCAAAGGTTTTTTAAATGCTAATTCCTATCTATAACTTATCTCTAAAGATATCATGAAAAGCATTCTTTTTTAAAAGTAGGGTGCACATTAGTTTTGTGGAAAAGCATCTTTGTGATTGGTTAAGAAAAAGCAGTTTCAACGTGGAGTACATATCATAGGATAAAATTTGCTCAGATCAACCACACCTGCTACTTGCATTTGGAAGGCACTGTTGGAACTTAAAACAATCATCAACTTTTAAGCTGCACGTGTCATTAAATATTCAAGAAAATGTAACAAAAAAATATCGTTAAGTTTTAAAAAATTGATGAACTTTTAACCTGCACGTGTTGTAGAATGTTCTAGAAAGTGTGTTGATAGAATACGTTGCACTTCTGACTTCTATGTGTTGTTGAATAGTAAAAAAACGGTTCATATGGAAAATTAAAAAGAAACCAATAGAGAAGTTTTCAAACCTAAAAGAATCAAGGAACTATTCTAATATTGTTTACATGTATTTATGTGTGCAGCAACAAAATTATAGGCACAACAGCACTAGGAAGAGGAAGAAGCAGGGAGTGGGGGGAGAGGGGGAGATGGGCAGAATGGCACACATGCACAATTAAGTACAACACACATATAGACTAACAATGTCCAAAATGAAACACACCAACAAGGAGCACAAGTCACACAACCCGCCAACATCACACAACTGAACGAGCATAGAAGTGAAAACCACGCTGCATTCATACAGGATGTGTACAAAGGCCAGTCGTTGGTGTTGTGGGATGTCTGCGACCGTGGTCATCATGGCTGAGATGCCCAGCATGTGGCACATGGTCGAGTTCACTGTGCACGGCTGCTTCTCCCTCCCACGAGCCCCCACACTTTTGTACGGTGAGCTGTTGTATCTCGTGCACTCGTACGGCATGCCATTGTAATGCCTATTTGCGCATGTCCTGCTACATTCCAACTACAACATCACAGTGCCGTTTGGAGGTGGTGCATGCCACTTTACAACATCGACTGCTGCAGCTCTTGCAACAGGCCACACCAGAACACAGAGACACACTTACTGCACTTTCTGTACATGGACATGTCCGAGACACCCCGTTCCCCTTACCGGATAGGCACACCCCTGCACTGACCTGTGAACCCCAGACCAGCACACGCCAGTTGTGCATGCAGGAGGATGCGTACGTAGCTACATATCCAGGCTCACTGCCAACGCTGAGGTGACAGCACACTGTGATGTTGCAGGGCTCGTGCCTATCATGCTAAGACATTGACCACAGGGACACACTTACTAAGATATGGGTTTGGGGGGCATTGGTGGTCCTGGAGTTGTTGCGATGAGTCTTCTGGCCCTCATGGTTATCCCTGTATCATGCTCATTGACTCTATGGCACCTGTGGGTGATCTGGTGTGGCTCTTGGCTGTGTTCCCTTTCATGGTGCAGGTAGTTGTCCTGCTTAACACCAGCAGAAAGCAGGTGTAAAATCCCTGGTGCTAACGTGTCTTATCGCCGGAATTTGTTTCGCATTGCGATTGCTGTGAAAGTTGTGATGTGATTTTTTTCGTGTGCAGAACAATATACGAACTGAGCAGTGTATCTCGTCAAGATCCAGCACCTGACGCACTATTCCCAATCAATATAAATACAATGAGATTTCCTAATAGATTTCGTGTGTACACTGTAGGTGCAGCCAATACCTCAGTGCAATACAATACAGGATTTCAGTATTTAGAATAAATCGCAAACGTGCACCTCATGTCTTTTTGCACGGGAACGGCTACTCTCTATTTCATTATCAGCACTTTAACGGAAGTAAAGTTCAGAAAAATCTAACACACTATTCAGAAGTTGGTGCAAACTGCAGATATCACTACTATTCCAGCGATAAGTGCCCCAAAATTTAACACCATGGTGGACTCCATCAAATAACAGTAATAAGAACAAGAAAGAGTCACACAGCACTTAAGAGAACAACCAAAAACATTATTACATTTTATTCAAACTTTATTTTTTATATTAATTGTTAGACCTGGCACCTTGGCGTGAGTTTCCCTTCCACTTTTTGATGGTGTGCCTCGACTGTTTTGCTGGTGTTGTCCGCTCAGGGCACTGCGCCACGGCTAATCCGTGCCGCAGTGCAAGTGCTCCCGAAGTAAAAGTGTACCTGTAATTGATGTCCATGATTGGTTTATTGGATTCACTGTCAGTCCCCAGTAAAGTGCACCAGGGGTGCCAGGGCTTGTGAATGCCGATGCTGCTGGTGGGCTTGCAGCGCTGGTTGCGCCACCCACAGAAGCGGCCTTGTAAAGTGTGTCTAGGGTCTGCCACCGCAGAGCCTGTGCGCGGTCCGGGACCGTCGCGCTGACTGCGCAAGTGCCCCCACTTGCCAGTCCCTAAACCTTCCCTTACTTACATATTAGCCACCCCTCTGGTAGGCCCAAGGGCCGGGTGCATTGTAGGCATAAGGTAGGACATGCCCTGATGTGTGTGGCATGTCTTAGTAGTGAATTACAGCCATTTTCGTTCTTCACTATTGAAGGCTACCTGCTCTCCATAGGCCAGGATGGGCTGCCGGGATCACACCAACGCTGTGACCCCAGTGGACTCAGAGAGCATGGTAGAAGTGTCAAGTTTAGTATGCCTGAACTCAGAATAATAAAATACTTCTTGTAGTCAAGTTTATTTTAATATCCTGGGTTTGTAAATACTACTTTTAGAAAGTTAGTATTTACTGACCTGACCATCTCAGTCCGCCTCTGCTGTGTGTATGTGTTCTGCCTGGCAACAGTGAGGAGCAGGGTTGGGGAATCCCCAGAGACAGGTTGGCTGCCAGGTGGTGGGTAGAGAGATTACACCTGGATGGGTGGGAGGAGTACACCTTGACTCTTGAATAGACCTGTGCTCTGCCACCACAAAGCCGGCGCCACCCCCTGTGGGGCGGCTGATGTCTCTGCCCTGCTGCTGAAAGGAAAGAGCAGAGTCACCATAACAAAGTGCTCCAGAACTGGACTGAGCCAGGCCTAGGCCCCCTGGCGCTAAAGAACAAAAGAACCATGGTATAAAAGTAGGAGCCTGGCTCCTAAGAAATCAGAATCCTGTTTACCACAAAGAACCTCTGCCCGACTAGAAGGAGAAGAAGACGCTGGAGGAGCTGGCCTGCTGCTTGCCTTGCTGAGAAAGGAGAGGAAGAGACTTACTGAAAAGACTTTGCTACTTTGTGCTTGAACATTCTCCAAGGGCTTGATCTGAGCTTGCCCCCTGAACTGAACCCCAGGAACAGTGGGTTCTCTGTGCTTCTTGCTCATCCTCCAATTCGAGCCGTTTGGGCATCCCGCTGGAAAAGAGACTGCGCCCCTCATCGCCCCTCCTAGGGCCGTGACACACAGGAGCTCGCCTGCCGCAATCCCGTGAGAGCCCCGCTCCGTCCGGAGCCGCTCTCTGTCCCCGGGCCAGGCCGCCTGCACCCCTGTCACCGCCTGCCATTGGAGTGCGCTGAACGCGCTATCACCCCTCCTGCCGGAAGCCGTCCGACGACTGTGATCTACGCCGGGTCATCCAGCTGCACTGACTGTGCCCTGTGACCCCGCTTCGCTATCCCCGGACACCTCAGGCCGCGCCGCCCCCGCTGTGGAGACCCTCCTGCACCGCCGTGCTAAAGGGTCGCTGGCCGCGCCTGCCTACGTGCCCACACCTGCTGATTGAGGACCCAAGAACACGTCTGAAGCCGAGAGTCGCACCGACCTGTGCCGACTCTCCACATCACTACGGAAGTTCCAGCATCGGGCTCGGGGCCCGCAACGCCTTATTTCCCCGTTCGCAGGAGTCGATCTCTGTGAGTACTGGAACCACAAGTAACATTTGCAAGAGAACTACAAAGTATCCATTTGAAGCTACGAACAACGAACATTTGCCCGCTTTACAACCTGGTGGCATCGCGAAAACGTTATTGGTCTTGTGATAAGTCTGCTGAGATATATATCCTTATTTTGACATAAAGAAGCGTATTTTTATATATATCCAAGTCTGGTGTCCGTTTCTGGGGGGATTGATGTATTTACTGTGTGTATGATTGTAAGTGCTTAACCAACAACGCCTGAGGAATCGCCTTGGCTGCTCACGCCACGCACCTAGAGGGTGAGCAAGGGTCATTCGCGAGGGGTTATCCTGCGCCCTGACGTGGAGGAGAGGGTTCCTGCTTGACACAAGGGCAACCTTGCGCCAACCAGAGATCCCCGACTCTAACATTGTTGGCAGCGGTTGGGATTTCGGATTTGCACTTGTAATTTGCATACAGTGAATTATTAATCACCAGATAGTGAGAGCAGACCAAATAACGCAGCCACAGGTTTGTAATTGTTGAACTTTGTTGAGACATCTGCCATTACTGCAACCATGCCTGGCTCACACTCCGCTGGAAGAGCACTCTCTGTGATTTCTGGAATAGATGAGGTGGATTGGGAGAGACTGGAAGGCTACACGATGGAGCAATTGAAAGGCTACAGTGTAAAATTCAGAGTCCCCCATGCTGGATGCAAGAGGAAGCCCCAGTACACCAAGGCGTTGAAAGCCTGGAAGGAGTCACGAGACCTACGGAATGCGGGGGACATCGTTCCACCCGACAACCTTGAGGAGCCCAGCAGAGTCCGGTCGCCAGAGGAGCTGGCAGACAGGGCAGCAGACAGGGCGCATGCAATGGAGATGGCAAAGTTGGCAGGACAAATGGAAATGGAAAAGCAGAAGTTGGCCCTGGAGGCACAACAACGCCAAATGGATCATGATATCAGATTGAAGGAGTTGGAGCTGAAGGCGAAAAGTTTGGACACCGCTCCTTCTGGTGGCAGCACTCCACCAGCGCAGGTAGAGTCCAAGGTGTACATCCCCAAAGATGTAGTAAAGGAGTATTTCAGAAAGGATGACATAGGGCAGTGGTTTAGGGCCTACGAGGTGGCCATGTCCTCACACCGGGTCCCTGAGAAAGACTGGGGAGCGGGGTTGTGGGGAAGGTTCCTTGCTGAAGGGCGTGACACACTGTTAGATTTACCCTTAGATCTCCAAACCTCATACCCCCATATGAAGGAAGCTTTAATGACCAGGTATGGGTTAACTCCTGAGCTATATAGACAGAGGTTCAGGGAGACCAAGAAGATCCCTGAGAGTACGTATGTGGAATATGTGACCTTTTTCTGCAGAGCGCTGGATGGTTGGGTGAAGGGTAGCAAAGTGAATGATTATCAAGGGCTGCTTGATTTAATTGCATGGGAGCACTTGTCCAGTCAATGTTTTCCTGAGCTACGCCAGCACCTGATTGATAGCAAGCTGTCCAACCCGAGGAAGCTTGCTGAGGAGGCGGACCGCTGGCTCAGCACCAGGGTCCACAAGGGTCAAGTGGGAGACTCCGCCAAAGGTGGGCAGGGTCCCCAGCAGAAGAGTGGGGGGGACAAGGGTAAACAGAAGGGGTTCCAAAAAGGCCCCCAAAGTAATTCCCAAGGGAACCAGCAGAAGGGTTCTCAGCCTCCCCCACCCCCGCAGCAGAACGGGGCCCCGACAGGTAGACCTGTTCCAAAGGGGCCCTTCAATTGTTATAAGTGTGGTGATCCGGGTCACATTGCCTCTGATCCTAAGTGTCGCCTGTTTGGTAAGACCGCACCCACTGGTGCTCCCCCCCGGCAAGTAGCTAGTGTTAACTTTGGGGAGGAAGTAGCAGTCCAGGAGGGTGGGGGTCCCGGGCAGATGACCCTAGTCTCGCTAGGAGACAGTGAGATGGTCCCTGTAACCTACCAGCCCTCTAACACTAAGAAATATGGGCAAGTAGTGACCATCAATGGAAAGAAGGTTGAGGCTCTTAGAGATACAGGAGCCAGCGTGACCTCGGTGAGGCAACACCTGGTGTCTCAAGAGCAGATTGTACCCCATGCCTACTGTAGGGTTGTCAATGCTGACAACGTAGAGAGTCGTTGTCCAATGGCTCAAGTTCCCTTTGAGTGGGGGGAGGTCTCTGGTACTCTACAAGTTGCTGTGAGAACTGACATGCCTGTAGACTGTCTGCTAGGGAACGACCTGGAGAGTTCCCCTTGGGAAAAGGTGGAGAAGACCACGCATCTGAGGATGGTGGGTCTACCCGACTGGGCGTGCGTGACCACCCGGTCCATGGCAGCCAGTAGGGGTGTTGAGAGGGTCCTGGAGCCTGAGGTAGAGGTCCAGGAACCGGCCTTAGGGAGAAGGCACAGGAGGCACGGGAAACCGGCCCCCGAAGTTCCCACGGCCCAGGAGGAAGTAGACCCTGAGGGGGATACTCTGGAGCCTACCGGGGAACAGATTGCCGAACTGGGAGATCTGCCTGAGCTGACCCATTGGCAGCAAGAAGGAGGTCCCTCCAGGGAGGAATTCTGCAGGGAGCAGAAAGAATGCCCTTCTCTCGTAGGTATGCGGCAACAGGCTGCAGACCAGGCCAATGGTGTTCAGGCCAAAACACACTACGTGTACTGGGAGAGTGACCTCCTGTATTCCGAGCCTAAGGCTGCTGAACCTGGGTCAGCCCGTGTGCTGGTGGTACCCCAGAAGTTCAGAACCTTCCTACTGGGGCTGGCTCACGATGTGCCTTTAGCAGGACATTTGGGGATGGACAAGACCTATGACAGGCTTGTCACCCACTTTTACTGGCCCCAAATGCATAAGAATTCAGATTCCTACTGCAGAACCTGTCAGACTTGCCAGGCAAGTGGTAAGAGCGGAGGGAAGCATAAGGCTCCTCTGCAACCTTTCCCTGTGGTCGGTACGCCATTCCAACGAGTGGGTATTGATATTGTGGGGCCTCTGGACCCCAAGACAGCCCTGGGCAACAGGTTCATCCTGGTCTTGGTGGACCATGCCACCCGGTACCCTGAAGCCATCCCTCTGAGGACAGTGACGGCCCCCGTGGTGGGACGGGCACTGATGGGAATTTTCTCCCGAGTGGGATTCCCTCTAGAGGTGGTGAGCGACAGGGGGACCAATTTCATATCCACATATATGAAATCCCTGTGGAAGGAGTGTGGGGTAACTTACAAGTTCACCACTCCTTACCATCCCCAAGGAAATGGGTTGGTTGAGAGATTCAACCGAACCCTCAAAGGCATGATCATGGGCCTGGACGGTCCAATGAGGCGTAAGTGGGACGTCCTCTTGCCATGCCTGCTCTTCGCTTACCGAGAGGTGCCACAGAAGTCTCTAGGGTTCAGCCCCTTTGAGCTTCTGTATGGTCACCCGGTAAGAGGACCTCTGAGTTTGGTAAAGGAAGGCTGGGAGCAATCTCCCAGGAAACCTCCCCAGAATGTATATAGTTACATGCTGGCCTTCCGAAACCAGACTCGGCGTTTCAGGCAACTTGCTGAGGCAAATCTGGAAGCCAGCCAGGAGGAGATGAAGCGGTGGTACGACCGGAATGCCACTCTGGTAGAGCTTCAACCTGGACAAAAGGTGTGGGTCTTGGCCCCAGTGGAGCCGTGTGCACTTCAGGATAAGTGGACAGGTCCATTTGAGGTTGTGGAGCGCAAAAGTCCTATCACCTACTTGGTGGACATGCAGACTCCCAGGAACCCTTTGAGGGTCCTACATGTTAACCGCCTTAAGCCCCACTTAGAGAGGACCGAAGTGGGCATGCTGCTGGCCACTGATGATGGAACGGAAGAGGAGACCGAGCCTCTTCCTGACCTCTTGGTGGCCTCTGAGAAAGATGGGTCAGTGGATGGAGTTAACCTCTCACCCACCCTGACGCCCGAACAACAGGAAGATTGCCGCCACTTGCTGGGACAGTTTTCCGACCGATTCTCCCTGGTTCCTGGTGTCACAGATTGGTGCGTCCATGATGTGGACACAGGAGACAGCTTACCTGTAAAGCACAAGGCTTACAGGGTAACTGACAGGGTCAGAGCTTGCATTAAGGAGGAGGTCTCCAAAATGCTTGCGCTAGGGGTGGTTGAGTCCTCCAGCAGTCCTTGGTCCAGCCCCGTGGTCTTGGTCCCAAAGGCTGCTGCGCCGGGAGCCACACCTGAACTCCGGTTCTGTGTGGACTACAGAGGACTCAATTCAGTCACGAAGACTGACGCGCACCCCATCCCCAGAGCTGATGAGCTCATTGATCGGCTGGGGGCTGCCCGGTTCCTCAGCACGTTTGATTTAACGTCTGGGTACTGGCAGATCGCCTTGACCGATGGGGCCAAAGAGAGGTCCGCATTCTCTACACCAGATGGGCACTTCCAGTTCCGAGTCATGCCATTTGGGATGAAGAATGCCCCTGCCACCTTTCAGAGGTTGGTCAACCAGGTACTGGTTGGGCTGGATGCGTTCAGTGCCGCCTACCTGGATGACATCGCAGTGTTCAGTACCACCTGGCCTGAACACCTGCGCCACCTCGGGGAAGTGTTGATGGCGCTGCGCCGAGCAGGCCTCACGATCAAGGCAAGCAAGTGCCAGATCGGGCAGGGTTCCGTGGTGTACTTGGGACACCAAGTGGGGAGTGGCAAGGTGGCACCCTTGCAACCCAAAATTGAGACCATCCTGGCTTGGGAACCCCCCAAGACGCAGACCGCAGTGAGGGCCTTCCTGGGGCTCACTGGGTACTACAGGAGGTTTGTCAAGGGCTATGGAACGATTGTTGCCCCCTTGACAGAGCTGACTTCCAAGAAGCAGCCCAGGAACGTGATTTGGACTGACACCTGTCAGAAAGCTTTCGACACCCTGAAGACTGCCATGTGCACGGCGCCCGTGCTTTTGGCCCCTGACTTCTCCAGGGAATTCCTAGTGCAGACAGACGCTTCAGAGCATGGTGTAGGGGCTGTTCTTTCACAGATGACTGAGGAGGGCTGGGACCAACCCGTAGCCTTCATCAGTAGGAGGTTACTTCCACGGGAAAGTAGGTGGAGTGCAATTGAGCGAGAAGCATTTGCTGTGGTCTGGGCGCTGAAGAAGCTAAGACCCTACTTGTTTGGGTCTCACTTCCGGGTTCAGACGGACCACAGGCCCCTCAGATGGTTGATGCAAATGAGGGGTGAAAACCCGAAGCTGTTGAGGTGGTCCATCTCCCTACAGGGTATGGACTTTACGGTGGAACACCGTCCTGGTACAGATCACGCCAACGCTGACGGTCTGTCCAGGTATTTCCGCCTTAGTGACGAGGAACCCCCTGGGCAAGGGTAGTTCTCCCCACATTTCAGCTGGAGGGGACACGTGTTAGACCTGGCACCTTGGCGTGAGTTTCCCTTCCACTTTTTGATGGTGTGCCTCGACTGTTTTGCTGGTGTTGTCCGCTCAGGGCACTGCGCCACGGCTAATCCGTGCCGCAGTGCAAGTGCTCCCGAAGTAAAAGTGTACCTGTAATTGATGTCCATGATTGGTTTATTGGATTCACTGTCAGTCCCCAGTAAAGTGCACCAGGGGTGCCAGGGCTTGTGAATGCCGATGCTGCTGGTGGGCTTGCAGCGCTGGTTGCGCCACCCACAGAAGCGGCCTTGTAAAGTGTGTCTAGGGTCTGCCACCGCAGAGCCTGTGCGCGGTCCGGGACCGTCGCGCTGACTGCGCAAGTGCCCCCACTTGCCAGTCCCTAAACCTTCCCTTACTTACATATTAGCCACCCCTCTGGTAGGCCCAAGGGCCGGGTGCATTGTAGGCATAAGGTAGGACATGCCCTGATGTGTGTGGCATGTCTTAGTAGTGAATTACAGCCATTTTCGTTCTTCACTATTGAAGGCTACCTGCTCTCCATAGGCCAGGATGGGCTGCCGGGATCACACCAACGCTGTGACCCCAGTGGACTCAGAGAGCATGGTAGAAGTGTCAAGTTTAGTATGCCTGAACTCAGAATAATAAAATACTTCTTGTAGTCAAGTTTATTTTAATATCCTGGGTTTGTAAATACTACTTTTAGAAAGTTAGTATTTACTGACCTGACCATCTCAGTCCGCCTCTGCTGTGTGTATGTGTTCTGCCTGGCAACAGTGAGGAGCAGGGTTGGGGAATCCCCAGAGACAGGTTGGCTGCCAGGTGGTGGGTAGAGAGATTACACCTGGATGGGTGGGAGGAGTACACCTTGACTCTTGAATAGACCTGTGCTCTGCCACCACAAAGCCGGCGCCACCCCCTGTGGGGCGGCTGATGTCTCTGCCCTGCTGCTGAAAGGAAAGAGCAGAGTCACCATAACAAAGTGCTCCAGAACTGGACTGAGCCAGGCCTAGGCCCCCTGGCGCTAAAGAACAAAAGAACCATGGTATAAAAGTAGGAGCCTGGCTCCTAAGAAATCAGAATCCTGTTTACCACAAAGAACCTCTGCCCGACTAGAAGGAGAAGAAGACGCTGGAGGAGCTGGCCTGCTGCTTGCCTTGCTGAGAAAGGAGAGGAAGAGACTTACTGAAAAGACTTTGCTACTTTGTGCTTGAACATTCTCCAAGGGCTTGATCTGAGCTTGCCCCCTGAACTGAACCCCAGGAACAGTGGGTTCTCTGTGCTTCTTGCTCATCCTCCAATTCGAGCCGTGTGGGCATCCCGCTGGAAAAGAGACTGCGCCCCTCATCGCCCCTCCTAGGGCCGTGACACACAGGAGCTCGCCTGCCGCAATCCCGTGAGAGCCCCGCTCCGTCCGGAGCCGCTCTCTGTCCCCGGGCCAGGCCGCCTGCACCCCTGTCACCGCCTGCCATTGGAGTGCGCTGAACGCGCTATCACCCCTCCTGCCGGAAGCCGTCCGACGACTGTGATCTACGCCGGGTCATCCAGCTGCACTGACTGTGCCCTGTGACCCCGCTTCGCTATCCCCGGACACCTCAGGCCGCGCCGCCCCCGCTGTGGAGACCCTCCTGCACCGCCGTGCTAAAGGGTCGCTGGCCGCGCCTGCCTACGTGCCCACACCTGCTGATTGAGGACCCAAGAACACGTCTGAAGCCGAGAGTCGCACCGACCTGTGCCGACTCTCCACATCACTACGGAAGTTCCAGCATCGGGCTCGGGGCCCGCAACGCCTTATTTCCCCGTTCGCAGTAGTCGATCTCTGTGAGTATTGGAACCACAAGTAACATTTGCAAGAGAACTACAAAGTATCCATTTGAAGCTACGAACAACGAACATTTGCCCGCTTTACAACCTGGTGGCATCGCGAAAACGTTATTGGTCTTGTGATAAGTCTGCTGAGATATATATCCTTATTTTGACATAAAGAAGCGTATTTTTATATATATCCAAGTCTGGTGTCCGTTTCTGGGGGGATTGATGTATTTACTGTGTGTATGATTGTAAGTGCTTAACCAACAACGCCTGAGGAATCGCCTTGGCTGCTCACGCCACGCACCTAGAGGGTGAGCAAGGGTCATTCGCGAGGGGTTATCCTGCGCCCTGACGTGGAGGAGAGGGTTCCTGCTTGACACAAGGGCAACCTTGCGCCAACCAGAGATCCCCGACTCTAACATTAATAAATATATAAACGTTAAACTATTTTCAAACTTTATATTTTTATTAACATAAATATAAACAATAAACTAATAAACAAAATGTAACAACCATAATACAAAACAACAAAGTGGAACACTCCTGTGGGAACCACGGATGTCGATGACAGACCTGCAAAATCAAAAAGATTGTTAAAAAACAAAACAACATGGTATTCTTAACAAAATACCACAAGAAACAAATCACAGATATATAAAATGTATACAGCTAACAAAATTCTATAAGTTTAACTTACAAAAACTGTAATTGTTGCATCTTTAAAATATTTACCGAATCTGAGGATTTTTTTTTGCAGAAGGCACCACGCCCACAACGTTTTCCTTCAGTGGTGTGGAAATTTTTTACTTTTCCCAAGGGGCAAACAAAGATCAATGCCACCTTGGTCATGTGCAAGATTTGCAAGAGAGTTCTGTTGCGAGGGGATCCTAACAAAAAATACTCGTACGGCATGGCAAGTATGATGAAACTTCGTAGGACCCTTCATCCAAACAATCTTGCACGAGAAGAGTGCAAACGGATGAGAAACACTCCTATTCTGTATCTGTAAAAAAGAATCACAAATAAATGTATATTAATAACTTTCAAATTTATACTATTCCATTACTGTACAAACACATTTTATATAAAAACTGACTAAGAAACTATAGCCCTGAACCACAAGTGTGACGATCGTTAAAACACTACATGCATAGTGCATACTACTTTGAAGCAGTTCATGCCCTAAAGCCTACCTCACTAAAAGACTTCATGCTAACTGACTAAATGATTACAGTACTATAAGGAGACACACTGGGTGAGTGACAGGGTATTTGCTAGAAGAGTATGAATACTAACTAGGGAATTCAAGGTGTGAAACACAACTGTGTAGGTGATTAGAGGACTGCATCAATACTGCATAGGCATTTAAAGCAGTCCATGAGCTAAGGCCTGCCTCACTGCATGACTACTTGGGTACTGACTGAATGATTAGACTACAACAAAGAGAGTGCTTAGGTGAATGTATTAGTGCTAGGCTTTTCGCACAGGGAATGGATTAGTACTTGGTACTGAATGACTCACTAGAGGAGTGCAAAGGCAGTCACAAGTGCTGGACTGTATGGATACTGACTAGGAAATTGAAAGTGTGAAAGACAAGTATCTAGGTGGTTAGAAGACTGCATGCATAGTGCATAGGGGTTTGAAGCAGTCCATGTGCTAAGGCCTGGCTCAGTGTATGAATACTTAGGCACTGACTGAATGATTAGAGTACTGCAAAGATAGTATCTTGGTGAATTTATAAGTGTTTGGGTTTTAGCACAGTGAATAGATTAGTACATGATGCTGAGTGGGTCAGTAGAGGACTGCAAAGGGAGTGACAGGGTATTTCCTGAAAGTGTATGGATACTGACTAGGGAATTGAAGGTGAGAAAGACAATTGTGTAGGTGG
Organism: Triturus cristatus; assembly: GCF_964204655.1. Lineage (NCBI taxonomy): Eukaryota > Metazoa > Chordata > Amphibia > Caudata > Salamandridae > Triturus > Triturus cristatus. The sequence continues at coordinate 970,196,582 of NC_140589.1, forward strand.
TTAGAGGACTGCATGTATAGTGGATAACGGTTTGAAGCAGTCCACATACTAAGGCCTGGGTCACTGAATGAGTACTTGGGTACTGACTGAATGATTAGAGTACTGCAAGGAGAGTGCCTGGGTGAATTTATTTGGGTTTGGCGCAGTGAATGGATTAGTACATTATGCTGAATGGGTCACTAGAGGAGTGCAAATGGAGTGACAGGGTGTTTGCTGGAAGTGAACGGATACTGACTGGGGAATTGAAGGAGTGAAAGACAAGTGTGTAGGTGCTTAGAGGACTGCCTGCATAGTGGATAGGGGTTTGAAGAAGTCCATATGCAAAGACCTGGCTCTGTGCATGAATACTTAGGCAGTGACTGAATCATTAGAGCACTGGAAAGAGAGTGTCTGGGTGAATTTATAAGTGTTTGGGTTTTGGCACAGTGAATGGATTAGTACATGCTGTTGAATAGGTCTCTAGAGGACTGCAAAGGAAGTGACAGGATGTTTCCTGGAAGTGTATGGATACTGACTAGGGAATTGAAGGTGTAAAAGACAAGTGTATAGTATGTTAGAACACTACATGCATACTGCATAGACATTTGAAGCAGTCTATTTGGTACTTAGATTCTGACTAAATAATCAGACTACTTCTAGGACAGTGCTTAGGTAAAACTTTTAAATGTTCAGTTCTGCCACAGTGAACAGAATAGTACATGGTACTACACCTTAGTGTCAAACCCTGACTCATTTTATCAATGCATAAGCAAAGACTAGCTTCTAATGCTACTAAAACTTGACAACATAACAGGTTTTAAATTAGTTATCTGTCAGCAAATACACGATGTTACCAAATGCCTCTCTCACAGTGGTTCTCAAATGCACACAGACTCACAGTGTGATTCTACACAACAACCACTATACCTAGAAGTTTACCAAAAATCATTCACTACTGTGGAAGTGGTAAGCGAACTGCACACAATCTTCATATTTCAGGACTGCACTTTTATGTAAAAGCCCGACTCATATAATCAAAGCATAAGCAAAGACCGGCTTCTAATTCTACTAAAACTTTGCAACATGACCGGTTTTAAAACAGGTATATGTCAGCAAATACACGATGTTACCAAATGCTTCTCTCACAATCCTTACCCAAATGCACACGGACTCACAGTGTGATTTTAGAGAAGCAACACTATCCTAGGAGTTTACCAAAACGTATTCACTACTCTGGAAGAGTTAGTGGTACTGCACACATTCTACATATTTAAGTACACCACATCAGTGTCAAAGCATGACTCATTTAATCAACGCATAAGCAAATACTGGATTCTAATCCTACTAAAACTTCACAACATGACAGGTTTTAAAACAGTTATCTGTCAGCAAATACAAGATGTTACCAAATGCTTCTCTCACAGTGATCCCAAATACACACTAACTCACAGTGTGATTCTAGACAAGCACCACTATCCCTATGAGTTTACCAAAACTCATTCACTACAGTGCAAGTGGTAAGGGAACTGCACACAATCTACATATTTCACAATTGCAACTTACTGTCAATGCCTAACTCATATAATGAAAGCATAAGCTATAACTGTCTTCTAATGCTACTAAAACTTGACAACATAGCATGTTTTACAACACTTATCTGTCAGCAAATACACGATGTTACCAAACACTTCTCTCACAGTGGTTCCCAAATGCACACAGACACACAGTGTGATTCTAGACAAACAACACTCTCCCTAGGAGTTTACCAAAACTCATTACTATGTCAGTAAATACACAATGTTACCAAATGCTTCTCTCACAATCCTTAACCAAATGCACACAGACTCACAGTGTGATTTTAGACAATCAACACTATCCTAGGACTTTACCAAAAATCATTCACTACTGTGGAAGGGGTAGGGGCACTGCACACAATCTACATATTTAAGTACAGCACATCAGTGTCAAGGCATGACTCATTTAATCAACATATAAGCAAAGACTGGATTCTAATGCTACTAAAACTTCACAACATGACAGATTTTAAAACAGTATCTGTCAGCAAATACATGATTTAACCAAATGATTCTCTCACACTGATCCTAAATACACACTAACTCACAGTGTGATTCTAGACAAGCACCACTATCCCTATCAGTTTACCAAAACTCATCCACTACAGTGCAATTGGTAAGGGAACTGCAAACAATCTGGATATTTCAGGTCTGCACTTTTATGTCAAAGCCTGACTCATTTAATGAAAGCATAAGCCATAACTGTCTTCTAATGCTACTAAAACTTGACAACATAACATGTTTTAAAACAGTTATCTGTCAGCAAATACACGATGTTACCAAATGCTTCTTTCACAGTGGTTCCCAAATGCACACAGACTCACTGTGTGATTCTAGACAAGCAACACTATCCTTTGCACTATATCAAAACACATTTCTTCATCTAGAAGTAGTACTACATTTTAGTATAGAAATATAACATAACTCATTTCACAAATCCATAAACAATGACTGGTTTCTAATTCTACCAAAATATAAAAACTGCACAGTTATCTGTCTACAAACACATGAAAAACACAAATGCCTATCACAGAATGCTTTCTACATGCACACACATTGTAGAGAAAAAAAGTACTCCCTACACTTTAGCAGGAAAAATACACTAGTCTGATTAAAATAGTCTACATACATCCCCTCACAATTAAATAACTCATCTTTCAAGTTCTTTTGTAGATTAAGGAGTATATCAATCACTCACCATATTTTCTTGTACAGAATCTCTGCACTGTGCACCTCTCAGCAAAAGCAAAGAATGAAAAAGTTTCCCATTCATTTTCCACACATATACATGTAAACATCAAATCACAATCCTTCGCACATAAACTCAAAAGCAAACACACATTTCTATTGGTTAAACATTTCAACCCTTTCCAACTGAAATACATTTCAACCCTTCCCCCAATCTGCCTTCTGCCTGTTACCATAGAAACAGGTCATGGAACACTGCACTGAGCTCACAGGTCATAAGTTCAGCACACAATGTTCCTACACAAGACAGGAAGTGTGCTTGACTTTCAACATATCAGCTTATCATATATAATGTTCCTTACAATCTGTTTTGTTAACCAATAACAATCATACCTTTAAAAAACTAAAATATACACCCTACCTTTCAGTGTAGAAAGTTGTTATACAACCAATGATTTCTTGTCGTTTTTCAGAAAACGTTGCCGTGGATCCGCGCACCCACCGCGAGAGAATCCGTGCCCGTGCATCCAACGAGATGGGATGCGCGCACCGTGCGTGCATTTCGCCGCTTTTTTTTTAAAAAAAAAAGGGGGGCCCGAGGAGGTCAAATGTAAATGTAAATGTACTTATAGAGCACACTGTCACCAGACAGCCACCTTGCGGTGTCGCCTTTTGCGGTTTCCTGGCGCTGATACTCATACCGCTGTGGAACCCCTCCTGGCTTTCCCTGTGAAGTGTCCACTCCTGGGCACCCCCAGGGTGAAGCCAGGCATCCTTAGCGCTGTTGGGGCCGGTGTGGAGGCTAAGCAAGCTATTGCCCAGAGTTGCAGCGTGGGGCCCGTGATTAGAATAGGCACCGAGGCGAGAATAGACAGGTCCGGGGAAATTGAGCCCGAGCCCCGCCGAGGCGAGAATCGAACCCTGGTCCATGGCCAGAACTCTCCTTCAGGGTCTGCCGCTCTAACCATTGAGCCACACTCCTCCTTCTGGGACCCCCTAAGTACCTGTAGAGGGTCAGAGTATTAAGTTGAAAGAAAGGCAACCCCCTATGGAAATTATTTAAGGTCAGGGAACAGGGGGAAAAGAGAACAACAAACTATAATGTACAGTATCCCTCAAGACCTGTATTGCTTTGATTATCGTGGGTTCACAATAGAAGAACACAACAACCTATTACATGTATTGTTTTTTATCTTTTTTATTTAATTTCTTTTGTTCATTATTTTACGTACAGGTAAAATTCATCTCTTATTTTCAAGAAAACATATAAACATTCATTACTATTTTCATATATACAAAGCTATCCAAATTGTACCAAAAAATATAGCAGGCTTTTTATATGATTGTACTTTTAAAACGCAAAGTTGGTATAAGATGCAATTGAATATTATTTTATACCAGCCTACAGTTATTGGCATTGCTTCAAAAAAGAAAAGATCCCCACACCATTTACACCTCTACACACTCCTCATTCATATCACTAACATACATAACATACACCCTACCCACCCCAGAACCCGACAACATGCACAGAAAGACCAAAAACAGGGGTGAGCTGCTCAGCCCTCTGTTGCTGTGCTGTGCGCTGGGGTGTGTCATACACACTGGTCGACGCGCGTTTCGATGGCGTATTCTCCTTTACTTGCCATCTTCTTCAAGACCTGTTACTAGTCAATTAGGTAACGGGCATGGATGGGGGAGTAAGATTTCTGCAAAGAGAATACAGAATATTACTTTTATAAATTTTACATAAATGATCATGTTGTTGTTTTCAACCCACGAGAGAATTCTTAAATTTTCTCCAAAAGATTGACTCTAGAATAAACATACTGTCAGAGTTGCAAATATTCCACTAGAAGAGGGTGCTCTAGTTATATAGGAAAAAGCCTCCCCGTGAAGAAAAGTCAAGAAATAAGTGAAAAAACCAAACTAAAAAGAGGTAAAAACACTACAGGTCATAGTACTGGGATCAGAGTCCTGTATGGGCCAGAACGCTTTACTTGTCTATACAGGTTATTTGTTAAAGAAGTTTTCTGCGGTATCTACTCATGATCACTTTATCCCAGAACAAACTGAAGTGGGCAGAGAAAACCCATCTTAGCTGTCTACCCAATAAACACAGATACATTACTTTATAAACCTTTGTACTGTTTTAGCCTTATTTTGGATAATTTTTTGGATCCAGAAAGTGAGCGAGTCGTTTTTCACGATAGATGTACTTAGATTATTATCTAAGGAGATGCAACTATAAGTGCCAGTCTTCTCGTGTTCGTTTCATATCTGTATGTAATAACAAAAAAAGTATTTTTATACAGAGAGAGTCACTGATATTGCTAGTCACCTATCTTTGAGTGTTTTATTGATGTTAACGCGGTGACGACCTTTATTTTTACATTGGGAAATTTTAACCTTTAGTAAGTAACATACTTACTCATACGAATATAGCTGAGAGTTTTCCTTTTTATCTTGTTTCTTTTGTTTTCATTTTGTCCTTTCTTTGGGGATGGACCACAGCGTTGTAAATATCGTTTTGTTGATCCCTGATTCTCTTCTACCAGGTGGACATAGCGGTGATATGGCGGGAGAGGAAGGCGGAAGAAGTTAGCCTATTGGTTGAGAGAGTTTTATAACGGACATAGGTAGTATATGAAACTGCTACAAAGTCTCTCCCTCCGCGGCTTTTATAAATAAAGGGATGTTCTCACATGAGGAGATTGAGTTGTTATTCCTAGCAAATACTAATACGGACCTGAATGAGTAAACGAGTTCTAACTTATATATTCTTATAGAAATTTGTAAAGTGTCTTATTTTGTGAATCACAATTCTATCTGGCAAATGGTTACATAGGGGTCTCCTTTTAAAGTTCCCATAGAATTTCTCAAAGACCATGTGTGCGACTTGAGGTTGCTGCTGAACTATTTGGAATTAATTTTACCGATTATACGAGAGCCAGCCATTATCCCCTCTTGCCATCGTACATCTTACCTTGAATAGCTGGTCAATTTCACACGTAACGCCGTCCACACATCCAGTCGCTCTGCTAGAAACCAGGAAGTAGCTAACGCCTTTTTATATTCAGCATACAACCAAGAAGAGGGTTCTGATGTAGAACACCTGCCGAGTATTGTGACGCAATCGGACTGCGCGAAACCTCGCTGTGGGATTGTGTAAATAATTGTGCTGTCGACATCGCCATCTTGGAGTAGGCGTTCCCTAATTAAATAATACAGGAACGCTATGTCTCTACGATGTTATTACCATTGGATCCTGTGTTAGCCTGACTGTATAGTATACAAGGGGATGAGAAAACTAAGATTTTCCCGCAACAGTTCTTCAACCAAGTTCAATAAATCTATTTGTCCGCCACTAAAAATTGGCTAACTCCTCATTCCTATTGCTGAAGTCTTCGCGCCATCTTGGAACAGGATGACGGTGATTACCATTTCATTGGTTTCAAATCGCTATATTTGAATAGTATGTTAATGGTATCGTATGCTAACCATCTGAACCCTTGTGCGCGCCTGCATGGACCCGCTGTCAGCCAAAAAAAAGGCACGTAACTTTGATATCAGGTCAGGACCTCCGTTGGCAAGCCCAGTGGCTTCTAGGGCTTCCTCCCATCTCGGAACAGCGCCGTCACAGTGCTGCCCCATCGCCGATGGTACACCCAAGAGGGTGCTGCAACAAAGCCTCACAAGGTGGTCATGATGCCCAAACGTGCACAAAGTACTTCCCTTTCCCAATGTCAATATGAAGCCAATGAGCATGCATATAGCGAGCAATGCCGATGCGCAAGTTTAACATCTACCTTTCACAATTTCAACCTTCTTTGTCTCCTTCTCGTATCCTAGAGGTTTGGACATACATGGGCTGTGATGCTAAGGATGTATTTTTCCGCAAGGGTTTTACATCTCAAAGAATTCCAAACGATATTTGTGTCGTCCGATACCGTTTGGCTGACCAGATCGGTTATGCATATATTTGCAGACCTACCGCTCAGCTTGTCCCTGTATGCGGTAGCTGGGAATATTAAGCCAACATTCAACAGTAATGCCTTACGGGGCCATTTTCGCTAGTGAGACACATAGGAGGATGTCACAAATTGTGTCTCAAAACATTGGTTGTCCATGTGCCTGCATTCATTTCCTATGTATTATACAGTGTCAGTGGTATGGTGGTAGGATATACATGTAAGGGCTAGTATTGGTGAACAATAAAACTTCTCACCAAATAGTTGCCTATTCCCTCTCTCAACATGATCCAAATTGGACTGCCAAATGTTATGGTACAATTCTCACAAGGGTACTTGTGGGACAAGCACAGATTGTGACAAGACATGCCACTTATATGTGTTCTCCATCAAACTTAGATAAACAGTATCCGGATTATCTGATACTGAGTACGAATAGTGCATCATCTTGCATGCCACACTATTTCTTCATTCAAGCCTGTCTTTACCGTATCTAAGGTATAGATCCAATAGGTTTCTCGCATTTTTCGTACTTCTTTCATATCTCGGCCTAGAGCTTGTCTTACCTTTTCTAAGATTAGCCACCTCAATTCATTTTCATTGTGTCCAAGTTCTATGCAATGTTGGACCATTGGACATAGTGTTTTTCTAGTTTTTATCGCTGACCTGTGTTCACTATAGCGTGTCCTGAATTCACGGCCTGTCTCCCCCACATATCCTAAATTACAAGGACACAAAATAAGGTAGACAAGATTGTGGTTCCTACAGTTTGTAAAATCACGTAGTTTGCCTTCCTTTCCCTGATAGTGCCAGGTTTCCGTTACTATACTCTCACTTGCAATGCATGTACCACATTTATGATTGCCCAAAATGGGAGGTCCTACTAATGTGGTTTGCGAGTTCAACTGGTTACGCTTGGGCCTCGTGTGAACTAGGCTGTCTTTAAGATTTAGTATTTCCACTCTGCCCCTTTTATATGTTTTACGTACTTATTCCCATTGCTTTTTCAGCCTCGCTTCTACCGAGGCAGAAAATGGCCGCCAACAGTTCCTGGTTTCAAATGTAGAGAGACGCTCGACAGCCAATTAGCATTCAGCGCGCGATCGGGAGGGTGCGCGCTCTGTTCGGGGAGGGTTCGCTTACGGTGTGGGTACGGTCCGCGGATCCTCCGCGGCCATAGATATCACTAACTTTTTTACCCTAATTTTCTCAGGAACTACTGAACAGATTCACACCAAATATGCAAAAGGCACAAGTCCGATCTGAGGACTACCTCTTTGCCAAATTTGGTGTCATTCCGTTCAGCGGTTCGGGCTGTAGCTGCGACAACAGATCCTATGGGAAATTGCATGGGGAAAACGCGTTTTGGGACCCCCCTTTTTTCTCGGCCCCTGCTTGACTAATCACCACGAAACTTTCAGGGTAGGAGCGGAGCGGAGCTGGCCAAAAGTTTGGATAATTTTGCGAAGATTCGTCAATCGGCGCCAAAGAAATTCCCAATAGAATGTTACGGATTTCCTATGGAAAATAGGTCCTAACTATAACTATCTACTGGCGACCGCCAGTAGATAATATATATACACACACACACATATATATATATATATATATATATATATATATATATATATATATATATATATATATATATATATATATATATATATATATATATATATATATATATATATATATATATATAAATATATATATATTATCTACTGGCGGTCGCCAGTAGATAGTTATAGTTAGGACCGTGTTTCCATAGGAAATCTGCAACATTCTATTTGGAATAACTTTGGCGCCGGTTGACGAATCCTCGCGAATTTTTCAAAACTAATGGGGCGCTACGCTCCGCTCCTACCCTGAAAGTCTCGGGGGGATTCGTCAAGCGGGGGCTGAGAAAAAAGGGGGGTCCCAAAACGCGTTTTCCCCATGCATTTTCCCATAGGACCTTTAGTCCGAGCTACAGCCCGAACGGCTGAACAGAATTACTTGAAATTGGGCAGAGAGGTAGTCCTCAGGTCAGGGATGTGCCTTTTGCAGGTCTGGTGTAAATCTGTTCAGTAGGTCCTGAGAAAATAGCATTTAAATCAATATATATATCTGTAAGCGCGCTCCGTGCGCTTACGGTAAGCTTACCGTACGCGTACGGTGCCGTGCGCGAGCTCAATTCTGATCGGTGGTTACATGACTGTAAACATTCGAATCGGTCGAAATCAGAAAGTATCGGCCGCCATTTTCTGTCTCTCGCACTGAAAAACAAAGGTTGATAACATGAAAAGGGGGCAACGAAGAGAGTTGCAGACCCCCTAGCGTTCGGCAGGGGGTTCACGAAGGACCAAAAAGTATGAAAAATTAATTTAATAATTTTTAAAAAAAATCGCGGAGTGCGCGTACGGTAAGCTTACCGTACACGTACGGTAAAAAAAAATAAAAAAGAAAAAATGAATTAACAATCACATTTAATATATAAATCTAAGGACCCCCAAGGGAGAAAAAAACAATTGATATTTTGTAAAAAATGGCGCACCGTGCGCGCAAAAATTAAAAATAAATACATAACTTAGCATTTAAAAAACCGTACAAATTCACTGAAAAAACCATAGGTTTCACACACGTTATAGTTAGGAATTAGCATTTAAAAAACCTTGCAAATTCACTTAAAAAACCATAGGTTTCACACAAGTTATAGTTAGCTGTACATTTCACTCGTAAAAAACCAATGAAATTCCACGTTATAGTTAGATCAGGTAACTATAACTTGCGCGACCGCAATGCACAATGTGTCATTTCAGATGTCATCATTGATGTCATGAGTGATGTCACTGACCATGTCATAAGTGATGTAATATGTGACGTCATCAGCAGTTTATTGTGGGCGCGCAAGTTATAGTTACCTGATCTAACTATAACGTGGAATTTCATTGGTTTTTTACGAGTGAAATGTACAGCTAACTATAACTTGTGTGAAACCTATGGTTTTTTAAGTGAATATATGTATATATGCGATTCTGCTGCTTACTCCTCTCCCCAGTCTCCGGGATACAAAAGCAGGCACGGACCACGATTCAGTGCAAATTCGTTTATTGCTTGCTCAGTCGGCCATGACGCGTTTCGGTCCCTCCTGGACCTTGATCACATGACAACGCTACTAGGCTTCAACCGCCATTTTGTAGTTACAGAAAGTGCAAAGTGCAAAGTACAGCATGGAAAGCAACAAAATACTTCTGATTCATTACAAGTCGGAATAATGGTAACGTGAGAATATAGCTATAACGCTTTGTTTTACACTGGACATAGAAAAAATCAATCTAGTACCAGGTTAGAAATTGTTTTTGGAAGCTTAAATGCTTACAGTTATTACAATTTAGAAAGCTTTGAAAAACATATTAATAACTAATCGCATCGTAATGCATAAAACTTTTTTCTTAAGTGTTCTCAATATAGCTCTAAAATTTCATAAAAACAAACATATAACAATATTCATCTGCAAATTCCATTGTGGTGTTAAAAGTGTCATTTTTGAAACGTAACAGCATAAATGCAAAATAACATCCTTGTATGTTAAAATGACATATGAAATCGAAAAAATACTACACTGTCGCTTAACCATCCGTTGCTGTTAATAAAATATGGTGTGACTTATCGTGCTTAATAAATGTGTAAAAATAGTAAAAAGAATTCTATGATTTAAAAATTGATCAGAACAAGGGGGGGGGCATCAAGTGACAGCAGATGGCAGGAATTGTCTTGGTTATATTACAGACTCGGTTCGACTGAAAACTAGATAAATATGTATATAAATATGTACCAAATATAAAACTATATAAATATATAAATATATATAAATATGTAAATAATTAAAAACATTTATATACATATTGTATTGAGGAGGGGAAAAGTAGTTAAGAATAACTGTTGCCCGATTCATATAGTTTATAGGCAAAATATGTTGCTCAAAGTTGGCACCGCAGGTATTGTATCATTGACCCATCTAAATGCAGGTGTAAAGGTCCTCAGTGGCATTGAGACCTCCCGGTATCTTGCTATCTAGATTTAAAATGTACCGGGTTTCTAGTTTCCGTAATGTATTTTCCCTGTCTCCTCCTCTTCTATTTTTAGGTACCGCGTCAATCAGATAATATGACAGGTATTTGGGGTCACTATTATGTTTTTCTTGAAAATGTCTAGCGACTGGGTAAGAGGGGTCTTTATTATTAATCGCTCTTATGTGCTGTAGTATTCTTTTGTTAGCCGGGAGTTTTGTGCTACCTACATATTTAAGATTGCAGGTGCACTCTGAAACATATACGGCGTAATCCGATTTGCAATGTAGAGATTGTTTTATTTCTATCTCTTTTTCACTGAAGGGAGTTTTGAAAGTTTTTCTACTAGTACCATAAATGCATGCTTTACAATTCTTACATGGCACAAAACCCTTTCTCTGAGCGAGCCAATTAGTAGGTTCTGTTACCTCAGGGCAGTTTGTAACTAGACTATTGCTCACCGAAGGGGCTTTTCTGAAAGTTAATCCTAAGCTTTTTGGTACCAGTGATCCTATTATTGGATCATCTAACACTATTGGCCAGTTACGCTGAATTATATTTCTGATGGTTTTATGTTGTAAGTTGTAGGTAGTGATCAGTCGCAATTCATTATTAGAATCCTTTTTAGGTTTGGTGACCAACAGTTCCTCCCTTTCCAATTTTCTCGTTTTTGCAATGGCCAAATTTAAGGTTTTTATATTGTAGCCTCTGTCTAGAAATCTTTTTTTGCAATCTTCTTGTGCTTTTTGTAAATCGGACATGCAGCTACAGATGCGTTTGATTCTTAACATTTCCCCATAGGGGATACTATTAATCAAATGTCGTGGATGGAAACTAGACGAATGTAATAATGAATTCCCTGCCGTCAGTTTTCTGAAAAGCTTAGTTTCTAGTTTGCCATTTTTCACATAAACCTCCACATCCAAAAAATTAATGTTGTCAATTGTAGCCGTAAAACTTAAATTAATTTCATTCATGTTTAGGCTATTAACAAAATTGTGAGCATCTTGTAGCGGTCCATCCCAAACCAGAAAAATGTCATCTATATATCTATATACTAGTTTGACATGGTTTTCTACCACAGAACGGTGCTCTACACCGAGGACCAGCTCCTCCCACCAGCCCATGTGAAGACATGCATAGCTGGGGGAGAAGCTGGCCCCCATCGCCACGCCCCGTGTCTGCTGGTAGACAGTTTTGTCAAATAAGAAGACATTATTGTGCAGACAGAATTGGGTCAGATCGCTTATCATCATATTGTGTGCAGAAAGTCTTGGTTTTCCTTTCCCTAGAAAATGTTCCAAAGCTCTTATGCCATCTCTGTGTCTTATACTTGTGTACAGGGACACTATGTCCAAAGTCATTAATAAATAACTGTTCTGCCATTCGAAATTGTTTATTTTCTGCAGGAAGTCACTGGTGTCCCTTATGTACGTGGGTAATGCTTGTACTAGTTCCTGAGGAAAAAAGTCAATGTATTGGCTGGCATTTTCTAATAAGCTGTTTTGGGCCGAGATGATAGGTCGACCCGGGGGATTCTTGACATCTTTGTGTATTTTAGGGATAAAATAGATATTGGGCAGCATAGGGTTGTCTTTGTGGATGAATTTATATTCGTCCATGGTTAAAGTTCCTGCACACTTCCAAGCCAATAGTTTGCCATAGAAATCATTTTGAATTGCCTTGACTGTAACCCAATTGCTGATTTTGTAGCAGGTTCTGTCATTTAAATGGGATGATGCCTCTTTCATATATTGTGTTCTGTCCCATAAAACAATGTTGCCCCCTTTGTCTGCACTTCTGACGATCACATTTTTGTTACTTTGTAGTTTTGACAATAATGTTTTGAGCTGTCTGTCTTTAGGGTGCCATTTGGATTTACTTTGCATCACCTTGTAATTAAGTTTTTTAATTTCATTGATAACTTGGTCATTAAAAATGTCAATACTGTCTCTTGGCATTATGGGATTAAACGTAGATTTTCGTTTGAAAGTTGTATCTTTTCTGTCCACTGATAATGCCGCAAGTTCCGGGGAACCCATAATTTGACTTGATTCAACCGAATTTGAAACTTGGACAATGTTTGTTGCCGTCCTCATCGTGTGATTGTCATTCTGTAAATCTAGTAAAGTTTCAAGAAGAAGATCTTCCGATGTTTGTGAAATTTCCACTATGGATGCTTCCGCCGCTTTTGTTTTCTTTTGTGTTTTTTCTTTGTTTGTTTGATTTTTTTGTTTGTTTTGACATTCTTCATCTTCATTTGATGATTTTGCTTTTAGTTCGTGGTATGTTTTTTAATTTTAATTTTCTTATAAATTTGTATACATCCATTCTGGTATTGGCGTAGTTGAAATTAGATTCGGGACAGAAGGAGAGACCCAAAGACAAGATTTGTTCTTCTGCTCTGGAAAGGGAGATATCTGTAAGGTTTATGATAGTTTTGACTGTATCATCATTTAGTTGCGTTTCCACCAACCTCTCCCACTCCCTCTCCCTCTCATTTGCTTGCTGTTTGTTGGCCGTTCTGTTGGCCTTTCTCCTCTGTCTCCGTTTGTGGTTCCGCCTCTTCCTCTGGCATTTTCTTGAGTCCTGGGGCGCAGGGTGGCTCTCCGTTCTTCCACTAAAAAATTCATTTCCTCCCCTGGTGATAAATTAGGTGCCACTATTTTTGGGACTGGGGGTTGACCATCTAATTCAGCCTCACTTTCCAGATTGGAACTAAGATCCGAAGTAGATACGGATATATGAGTGGCTCTGTGCATAGATGTTTCATTTCCTGTAACATTTTGTTGGGTCATTTTCTTTGTTTTCATTATATCATATTTTTTGGAAAAAGTAAAAATGCGGCCTGATTCATAGTCTACTCTGTCGCGATGAAATTTGAAAGCTTTTCGTTCTTTGATTATGTCTTCTTCCCGTTTTAAACGTGCTTTCATTTCCTCTCTTAATTTTTTCTCCTCATCGCCTTTGTTCATTTGTTTGATTTCATCATTCAGAGTCTCTATCTTTTCTTGTAGCGCAATTCGGTCAATTTCTGCGTACTTTACCAAAATTTCAACAAGTTTTCTTGATGAATCCAAGTTGCTTTGGGCCCAGTCCCTCATCATATTTGGATTGGGTTGGATATATATATATATATATATATATATATATATATATATATATATATATATATATATATATATATATATATATATATATATATATATATATATATATATATTGACCAACAAATGCTTGAAAGCTTTCACAGGACGCACACAACTGTCAACTTCCACCATCAGGTTATTTACTTCAATGAGACCTGCTTCAGCAATCCGGTAAGTCTGTTACTGACACCCAACGAGTTTCAAGGCTTCCTGCCCCTTACTCATGGGCTGCTTTATTTCAAAAACGTCTCACAGAAGGCTTGCGTTTTATTGTTCCTCGGCATGCAGTTCTTATCGGTCCCCAGTGGGCCACGCCCAGTGCATTTACTCGCTGAATGTTGGGACTGGTAGTCCTCCTGGGAGCAGTATTTCACCCACAGTGGGCTCCGTGAGTCCGTTTCCACTTCATGTTATTATTTATCCCTTAGTAGGGTCCAGAAGGTCGCAGCGGGTATTGTTTCTCAAGCTGGCTGTGCTGACAGGTTTAGCACACAGTTCCCAACCACAGCCTCTCTGTATGACAAGATGGTGCTGTCCTGCACGGTAGAGTGACAGCGTAACCAAATTGACCAACAAATGCTCTAAAGCTTTTACAGGACGCACACAACTGCCAGCTTCCACAATCCGGTTATTTACTTCAATGAGACCCGCTTCGGCAATCCGGTAAGTTTGTTTAATGACACCCAACGCGTTTCAAGGCTTCCTGCCCATTACTCATGGGCTGCTTTATTTCAAAAAGGTCTCACAGAAGGCTCACGTTTTATTGTTCCTTGGCATGCAGTTCTTAATTGGCCCCCAGTGGGCCACACCCCGTGCATTCACTTGCTGAATGTTGGGACTGGTAGTCCTCCTCGGAGCAGTATTTCACCCTCAGTGGGCTCCGTGAGTCCGTTTCCACTTGATGTTATTATTTACCCCTTAGTAGGGTCCAGTTGTGTGCGTCTTGTAAAAGCTTTCGAGCATTTGTTGGTCCGTATATATATATATATATATATATATATATATTATCTACTGGCGGTCGCCAGTAGATAGTTATAGTTAGGACCGTGTTTCCATAGGAAATTAGCAACATTCTATTTGGAATAACTTTGGCGCCGGTTGACGAATCCTCAAGAAATTTTCAAAATAGGTGGGGCGCTCCGCTCCACTCCTACCCTGAAAGTCTCGGGGGGATTCGTCAAGCGGGGGCGGAGAAAAAAGGGGGGTCCCAAAACGCGTTTTCCCCATGCAATTTTCCATAGGGACCTTTAGTCCAAGGTACAGCCCGAACGGATGAACAGAATTACTTGAAATTTGGCAGAGAGGTGGTCCTCAGGTCAGGGAAGTGCCTTTTGCAGGTCTGGTGTCAATCTGTTCAGTAGTTCCTGAGAAAATCAAAAGTAAAATCATATATATATGTGGGCGGAGCCTAACCACACATCTCATCCTGAGATCTGATTGGCTGTCAGCACTTCATTCAAGAAGTGTTGGCAGCCATCTTGGGACCAATATACATGATAGCACCTCATTAAAAAGCATTGCAGTTAATAGAAGGTTTTAAGACGTTAGTTACATTATAAATCATTTGTTGATGGTACCATACTCATTTTAGGAATTGTGGTATGTTCTAAGGTGATTTCAACATGTGAAAAAGCCTTCTGCTGGGATATCATGATTGAGAGAAAAATATTTTCTCATGCTTTTCCCACAGAGGTTTGGAAGGTGATCTATAAGCTAAACTGAGAGCTTATTTTCTGTAATTTCACATTATCTTTCTCAGTCATGTGAGAATGAAGTCTGACATTCTCAGTAAAACATGTACATCCAACAAGGGCAGAGACTGTCAGTTGATTCCTTTGTGTTCTACTGCAGCTTCCCAGAGTGTTCCAAAGAACAACTAGAGCGCTAACAGTCCTACTTATGATAAACGTATGGCACACCTGAAGCCATCTTGCTTGGATTAAAGTGGTAACTCTTAAAACATTTATTTTAAAAAGGAACAAAATGAGGGGGTTCATTTTTCATTAAAAAGTATGATTAGTGCTGCAGAAAGAAAAATTAGGGCACATTTTGAGTGACTTCTCAAATCCTCTTCTATTTCATTAACAAATTCTGACATGCAGACTGAAACATGCACTTTCAATACCAGCAGCAGTTTTCCCTGGTGAGCAGTAGCTTTACTACAGTGATCTAATGAGCAAAAAGAGTGCTAACATTCTGAATTTATGGCAAATGTGTGACACATCTGAATGTCTTTGGAATCAAAGTAAAAAACTGAAAGTATTTCCTACTGAGGAGACTGCAGTAAATGAGGAAATTAGGAAACTTCATAACAAATAAGTCTCCCAAGATGGCCACCAGAGATAAAAGAGCCCAATTGTAGCCCAAATATCACCCAGATGTAGCCCAAGTATAGCCCAATGACAGAATGTCCCAGAGTGTTCTTAAAAACAACTA
Source organism: Triturus cristatus (assembly GCF_964204655.1). Lineage (NCBI taxonomy): Eukaryota > Metazoa > Chordata > Amphibia > Caudata > Salamandridae > Triturus > Triturus cristatus. The sequence continues at coordinate 970,212,928 of NC_140589.1, forward strand.
GAGCGCTTACTGTCTCCATTATGACAGAAGTATGGCACACCTGAAGCCATCTTGATTGGAATAAACTGGTAACACTTAAAACATTTAATTTAAAAAGTAACACAATGAGGGGGTTCATTTTGCCATAGAAATTATGATTAATGCTGAAGAAAGAAAATGAGGGCACATTTTGAGTGACTTCTCAAATCCTCTTCTATTTCATTAAAAAATTCTGACATGCAGACTGAAACATGCACTTTTAATACCAGGAGCAGAATTCCATGGTGAACAGTAGTTTTACTACAGTGATCTAATGAGCAACTAGTGTGCTAACATTCAGAATGTATGGCAAATGTGTGACATTTCTGAATACCTTCATGATGGAATCAAAGTAAAAAAATGAAAGCATTTCCTACTGAGGAGACTGCAGTACATGAGGAAATTAGGAAACTTCATAACAAATAAATCTCCCAAGATGGCCACCGGAGACAAAAGAGCCCAAATGTAGCCCAAAATCACCCAGATGTAGCCCAAATATAGCCCAATGACAGAAGTGTGCAAAACACTTATTATTTTGTGTTTTTGCAGTGTTATATAGTGCAGACTTGTCAGGTATTGGAGTGCTTTACATGAGCATTGGTTACATCACACAAGAACAAATTCATTTTGGTTGTAGACATGGTGAGACTAAGTGATTTGACCAGAATCACAGAATGTCGAGCTGAAGCAGAAACTCCAACCTGGTTCCCCAGTTGCAAAGTCTGCAGTTCTGGAAGTAACACCACATCCTCTCCCCTAAGTGCAACATTTAATCAAGTGGTCAACTGGATAAAAAAAGATAAAGATAACAAATAATTTAAAAGTGCTTTGTCGCTATTTGAAAACTCAGAAAATATGTCCTTATTTTAGTCTTTTAGAGCACTAACCATAATTTTGATGCCAATAAGACCCTCTCATATATGTAATTTCTAAAGGAAATGCTCTAGGTATTACAGTTTTGATTACATTAAGATGACGTCAGGCGTTCCACACTTTTGTAATAAATATAGAATGTTAGCAATCTAGTTGTTCATTAGGATACTGTTGAGAGGCAGAGGCCAGGGGCACAGACTCTGAAAATTGAAGGCAGGTAGGAGGGTGCAAAGGCAACAATTTAACCACACTGAGCAGGCAGGAAGGGCCGTGGCAGCACACCAGACTATGGAGGGCAGTGGAAAGGGGGGCAGGGGCAACAAACCAACAATACAGGACTTGCAAGAGAGGCTGTGGCAATGTAATAGACCATTGTGGGCAGGCAGAAGGAAGAGGCAATGGTAGTACAACCATACATGCCAACAGAACCGTTTCAGCCAGGAAACGTCCAATGTTTTTAAGCTTAAATGGGCTTTATTTGATCTGTCTCCTGTCTACAATCTCCTGTTTTTCAATGTAACTCAAAGGGGAAAATCAATACCCCAGTTTTTATTCAAAATCTCTCTCTTACCAAGTTCAAAATGTTCGCAAGTATGGTACATTGGATCATGGAAGGAAATGGGGTAGGGACATGGACTTGGATAACAGAGGGCAGGAGGGACATGGAGAGGTGCACCAAACTGACCCTGCAGGGCAGGCATCAGGGTTTGCAGCAGCACAATACACCACACAGGGCATGCGGGACGGGAGTGCAGCACAACAATCCATAGAAAGCACGAGGGAGGGGACATGACCATGCACATGGACAACAGAGAACAGAGGGGCAAGAGGCAATGGTAGCTAGCTGACCATAATGGACAGACAGGAGAGAAAGCTGCAGCATAACAGACCATAAAGGGCAGGAGGGACGGATCAGGGGCATTACAATGGAACAGACAAGCCAGGAAGGAGGGAGTAGGGGTCTGCACATGTAAACAGAGGGCTGGGGGCAAGGGGGCAGGGCAGGAGCAGCAAGATAGCCATGGAGGTCAGGCAGGATGGGCACTAGAAGCAAGACACACCATGAAGAGCAACACTGAGACTGTGATGGCATACACACAGACCATGGAGGGAAGGTGGGAGGGGGTCAGGGGCAGCTAACAGACCACACAGGGAAGGTGGGAGGGGCCATGGCAGCACAGAAGACCATGCATGGCAAGTGGGAGGGTTAGTGGCTGCACAATGGCTATGATGGGCAAGAAGGAGGGTGCAGGGTCATGCACAAAGGACGATGGAGGATAGAAGGGAGGTTCAGGACCTGTGCACAGACAAGAAAGTTCAGGGGAAGGGGCCTCACAACAGACCGCACGGGTCAGGCAGGAGGAGCAGTTGCAGCACAACAGACCAGGGAGGGCAGAAGGGTGTGGCAGTACAATGGACCATGTAGGACAGGAGGAAGAGGATAGGGGCATGGCATGTGGACAGGCAGGGTGGAGGTGGCAGGGACAGGTTACAGTCATCTGACAATGATAGGCAGGTGGGAGGGGAGTGGCAGCTCAACAGAACACTCAGAGTAGATAGGAGTGGCAGGTCCATGGAACATGGTGGGCAAAAAGGATGGAGCAGGGGCATGCACAAAGACATCGGAGGGCAGGGGGAAGGAGAATAGGGGCAGCAAGCTAAGCACAGAGTTTAAGCAGGAGGTCAATGATGGGGCATAGAATTGGGCAATGGAGGGCAGGAGGAGTGGACTGGTACATCATACTAAATTGAGGGCAGTGGCAGCACATCAGACCATGCATGGCAGGAGGGAGGAGACTAGTCCATGGATTCACACAACAGAGGATAGGGAGGAGGGGGATGGGGAAGCAAGCTAACTGTTCAGAGAAGGCGGGTATTAGGAACTTTATTGTTTTTAAAACGTGTGTCTGTGCGAACTACTTAAAATATGAACAAGTATGCAGCATATTCTCACTTTTATTCAGGAAGAAGAGGACGTTTGTGACTGTGACTCTGGGCTCACTTGGCAGAAACACCCCCTGACCCTCCAACCCCTATCGCAAAATGTAATGCCCGTGAAAAGGGTAGGTGAACACAGTGTTATATAGAACATAGTCCTGAGAGCACGATTGAAAATGAAAACTAGATATAGTGTATGGTATAAACTATGCACCAAAAAGTGTGATATAAGATGAACCGGGCGTGAAATATAATATGCAATACATTGTGCGCAATTACAGATTCATTGGAGAGCGCGAGATAGCACAGGCACTAGCGCGTGCTATGCGATATGCGCCTTGGAGTGTAACATGCACATGGCAGTGTTGTGTAACCTAACTAGTCTCTAAAGTTGTAATATAAAATATGTGCTGGGAAGTGTAACGTTGCATATGCACTGTGACAAAGATATGGATCCCAGATTGTAATATGTATGGCATAGCACTGTGCATTATAACATAGGCATCGAGGAAGGCACGCTAGATGGGGCAATATAACCCGTGCGAAGACAAGTGTGGCATGACATATTCACGGGGTGGTGTTACAGTGCACATGGGCTAGAGAGTGTCATAGCATATGCACTAGCTAGTGGAATACAACACAGAGGTGTGTGGCACTCAGCAGGCAATGGTGGGTGTAACACAGCATTGGGCTCTGCCAGGACCGCGCTGTGACTCTCAAGTGATGTTCGTTCCCTTTCCAGAGAGTAAAATAAAAAGTATTACACATCCGGCAGTGGATGTGTGTTTTATTAACCGTAAGGGGGGTTTCTTGCATAGTTTTGGTCAAATTTTTGTCGAATCCCCTTTGAATGGCTTGGTGTGCATGTGTATTAAATGTGCCCGTCAATAGCTACCCATGTTTGTATAAATAAACGACAAGGGTGTCTACCGGGATTAGGCACGGTAGGGCATCAGACATGTCAGAGCTTCACTAGTGGTGTAAATACATTCCACGTGGATTCATTGTATGCATAGTCGCCTTTTAATGAATATCACGCAAATCGTCATGGTGATAGGTACGTACGGTTTGTCCAGCATGTCCTAGGTGTGTCTATAAATATATATTTTTTAAAAATAATAAAAAACAGTCGCCGGCCCTGGGGATTGGGGTAAAAAAAATATAATTAGGAGACAGGCCCTGGGGGATGGGGTCATCAGGGCCAATAAATTAGAATAAGAAGGGGAACCACACAGCCCCCTTCTTAAAAAATTAAAATAAATAAAAGACTGGCATCGTGCCGGAGGCCACGCCCCCTCCTTGCAGCACTCTGCAAACGCGCCCCCTGGCGAATTGTAAGTTGGGGAATTAATTCCTCTTCAATACTGAGGGTCCCTGAGGGCCAACTAGCCCAACAGGCATCTCCAGTATGCGCCAGGGAGCTGCGCTGCAGACAGGTGTTCTGAGGCCAAGCACCTTTTTACACCTCGCTGCAACGCAGCTCTGTGGCACTTACTGGAGGTACCTAGTGGTCTAGTTTGATCCTAGGGACCCTTAGGATTCAAGGGGACTTAATCTCTCAACTTAGAACAGCCACAGGGCGCGTTTACACAGTGGTGAAGGGAGGGGACGGGGCCTGAGGTGACGTGTGCAAACACGCACTATGGCACGTTTTAAATTGGGGATATAATTTCCCTTCAATACTAAGGGCCCCTGGGGGCTAACAAGCCCACCAAGTGCTTCCAGTAAGCGCCACTGAGCTGCATTGCAGAGAGGTGGTCCAGGCCGTGCCACTTTTTACACCTCTCTGCAACGCAGCTCTGTGGCACTTACTGGAGGTACCTAGTGGGCTAGTTGGACCCTAGGGACCCTCAGGATTCAAATGAACTTAATCTCCCAACTAAAAACGGAAACAGGGCGTGTTTACACAGTGGTGAAGGGAGGGGACGGGGCCTGAGTGAACGTGTGCAAAAACGCCCTGTGGCCTGTTTTAAGAGGTAGTTTTAATCCCCCTGCCCTATTATATACTAGGGTCTTACAGAGGAGGTCATGCTAATCACAGGGGGACCCCAACGCATAATGTTCCCTAGTGTATGTAGGTGTTTTCACTGTATTCTAAGTGTCTTTTAACATAGCACTGGCTCTAGGACTGGTTAGTCAGACTCAGTTACCACCAGTATCAGTCTGAAAAAGTTGAGGGTACAGGATGATTTTGCAACAAGGCTTCTTTCTGCTCTTCCTTTTGTTCTTTCTGCACGTTATCCTTCTTCCTCCACTTTTCTTTGTCTTTGAGGACTTCTGTTGCTTCTTTATGCACTTCTTTTTTTTCTTTCTGTGCATTTTTTCTTCTTTCTTCACATGTCCTATCTCTGTAGGCATAGTTAGAAATTAGCATTTAAAAAACCTTTGAAATTCACAGAAAAAAACATAGGTTTCAGGCACGTTATAGTTAGGAATTAGCATTTAAAAAACCTCAGAAATTTACTGAAAAAACCATAGGTTGCAGGGGTGTTATAGTTAGCTGGACTTTTCACTTGTACAAAACCATTGAAATTCCCCCGTTATAGTTAGTTCAGCTAACTACAACTCGCGCGCCTGCAATGCACTGCTGATGACGTCACATATTACATCACTCATGACATGGTCAGTGACATCACTCATGACATCACTGATGACATCTCAAATGACATCACTGATGACATCACTGATGACATCATCCTCGTGATAGAGTGGCAGACCTCCTCTCACCCTAATATAACCTTTGATACACACATTCAAAAATAGAGACTAACATTTTCAAAACAATGGACATACCAATACCAGTTACAACAACCTCTTCAGTAATTCTAAGATCCACATACACATCCACTCATTCACCAACAGTCCTATATAGTCACTCATACATATACTCACTCATCATATGTACTCATACACCTATACATCCTGTTACACAATGCCACTCATCCATAGAGTTACTCACACACATAGTCACTCATGCTAATAAAGAATCAAACATACATTTACTTGCATATACAGTTATACACACACCACCACACTTACTTCTACGGAAACTTACACATACTTAGTCTTTTAAACAATCACTTATAGAAACACATACTTATTCATACAGGAACTCTTTCAATCTCTCACTCTCACATATACTCACTTATATACACCAATAGTCACATATACTAGTTTAAAACATATGTAGTTACTCATAAAGACACTATGAGACAGTCATTCACTTACTAACACACCCATACACACACTCATCCACCCATACAGTCCTGCACACATGCTGTCTTCAACACATACAAACAGTGAGTCACTCATTCATGCACCTATGCACTACGTACTACCCCCCACCGAACCATGCAGACACTCAGACTGATACTCAAAAAACCAACTAATAACCTATATAGATACCCATGTAGCTACTCACCAACCCATGCAGCCACTTATACACAAAGTGAGAGACTGATACAGATATTTACATATTTAAACATTACTCACTAAGCCATGTATTCACTATGATACACTTAATCAGTCAGTTACACAATCAATTTGTCAAAAACAAATCCTCCATTTAGACACTTATATACCCATTTATTCTTCCATCGACCTTGAGATATATAAAACATATTTAATTTTTAGAAAAACACACATTCACTGGATGATGTCATCAGTGATGTCATCAGTGATGTCATTTGAGATGTCATCAGTGATGTCATCAGTGATGTCACTGACCATGTCATGAGTGATGTAATATGTGACGTCATCAGCAGTGCATTGCGAGGGCGCGAATTATAGTTAGCTCAACTAACTATAATAGGCGAATTTCTCTGTTTTTATATGAGTCAAATGTCCAACTAACTATAACGTCCCTGAAAACTATGTTTTTTTCAGTGAATCTCTAAGGTTTTTTAAAATGCTAATTCCTAACTATAACGTCTCTGAAACCTATAGTTCTTTCAGTGAATTTCTAAGGTTTTTTAAATGCTAATTTCTAACTATAATGTGCCTGAAACCTATGGTTTTTTCAGTGAATTTCAAAGGTTTTTTAAATGCTAATTTCTAACTATAACATGCCTGAAACCTATGTTTTTTTCAGTGAATATCAAAGGTTTTTTAAATGGTAATTTCTAACTATAACGTGCCTGAAACCTATGGTTTTTTCAGCAAATTTCAAAGGTTTTTAAATGTTTATTTCTAACTATAACGTGCCTGAAACCTATGGCTTTTCAGTGAATTTCAAAGGTTTGTTAAATGCTAATTTCTATTTATAACGTTCATTAAACCTATCTTCTTTTCTGTGTTTTTTTAATTATCCTCCCATTCTCAACTTGATGAAAACTGCAAATCTCACCACTCTTCCATCAATACCTTACACCAACAAAATCGCCACTAACAAGAGCCGCATCTAATGCTAATGAAATGCAAAGTAGGCGTTCCGTTGCAAAAAAAACCCCGAAAGCACCACTTCCCCATATTTTCAACGACCAGCCAAATCTGCAATGCGATCCAAAAAGAAGGCGAGAAGCCGAGTTAGCAGTAACAAATTAACATCAACCTTTAACTGGTGTAAGGAGGTCGACTATCTACTCTGTTATTTCGACCCAACCCACAGCCACATCTAAAGACCAACACGTGATACAGCTACTGATCATGCAGCTCCGACACCCAAAAACGCCACAACACCCAGCCCCGCCACCACCAGAACCTTCCCCCCGGACCACCCCCCCTACTACCATCGAGGCAGCACAAAACAGAACAACGGACCTTCCCAAAACGCCATGCCCCTCAGCCACACAACAGCTGAATGTTGGGAGATGAGCAACCAACTATATATGAAGGAGGCAAGTCACCCATCACTGATAACACACACAATGCCAAGTGTAATGCTCATTTGCCGCACAGACCTCACTATGCAAAGCACAAACCTCTCCATGTGGAGATATACTATTGATACTTGTAGTGTATTGCATAGTGGACGCAACCATGTTACCTCAGGCAGTGGGGAAGATCTCGGTCATGTAGCTGTGTTGTCCCCCCCTGGAAGCGGAAGCGGAGTGGGCTGCTCCAACGTACGCCACTCCAGTGTAGGAGTATGAATAAATAGACCAGGCCCTAGGCGTGGTTCACTTGTGGGAAGACCAACGAGTCTGTCAGAACGGCAGCCCTCACCCTGGCACGTGGCAGCCACCATTACCCCAGGCCTCCTCGACACAAGGCCCCTGCGAACCCAGTGGCACAGCACCGCAGACTTATGTCTGTACCGACTACTGTCTTCGATCTACACTACGCACAGCATGGCTCACAATTCAGATGCAGTGGTGACTGCAGATGTCGCAGTCCAGTTCGCAAAACATGTTGCTCCCAGTGTGGCCAACACAGACCACGCATGATCCCCAGCTGCGCACGCGCTGTGTGCTTCAGGTGCTACTAACTCACTGCACCATAAGTCATCCCCACGTGGCCTTATCAACACAGAATTCATTAGACAAAACACATTGCTCCCTGTGCGGCCCGCCGGGACCACGTACTCCAGGTGCCACTAACTGTGCAGCTCAACTCAACACCACGTGGCTGTGCGCCCATCCTGACCGCTGTTTCCGCTCTACACTGGAGTTACATGGTTCACAATTCAACATTAGTAGCGACGCAAATTGTGTAAGAGACTATAATGGATTAAGAAGACCAAATGCTCCCAATCTGTGCAGCTCAAGTCAACGTCATCTGCCTGTGGGCCTTTGCTGACCGCTGCCTCTGGCCTACACTGTGGAAGACCGGCAACACGTGGTGCCAACTAACCCTGTTCAACACAAGCCGATCCCACATGTGTAACTGTGTCCTGAGTCCTCAATGGCAGTGACCACAGCACCACACTCCCTTCAATCACCGAGGGGTATTTCCACATGGAAGACCGGCGACACGTGATGCCACTGAACCGGTACTATGCATGGTTTGTTTGGGTCACCAACGTATGCACGTGGCTGTGGACCCTAGCTCACCGCTACCTCCGCCCTACACTGTGGGCGACCGGCGACAAACGGTACCACTAACCATCTTCAACACAAGCCGATCCCACCTCTGGTCTTCACTATGATCAGTAGGCCTCACAATTCAGATAGAGTTGTGATTCCACATGACGCAGTCCTATAGCCAAGACACATTGCTCCCAGTGCGGCCCGTCCACACCAAGCATCATCACAGGCTCATACACTCTCAATACTTTTGGTGCCACTAACCCTCTTTAACAGAAGCCAATCCCACATGTGTAACTGTGTCCTGAGTCCTGAATGGCAGTAAGCCCAAGTCCGAGGCAGCAACCTCACAACATACTCCCTTCGATTTGTGAGACATATTTCGATATGCAAGGCCGGCGACATCTAGTCCCACTAACCCACTAACCCTCTTTAACACAAGCCGATCCCACATGTGCAACTGTGTCCTGAGTCCTGAATGGCAGTCACCCCAAGTCCGTGGCAGCGACCACAGCACCAGACTCCCTCTGATCAGTGAGGCATATTTCCATATGCAAGGCCAACAGCACGTTGTGCCACTAACCCTCTTTAACACAAACTGATCCCACATGTGTAACTGTGTCCTGAATCCTGAATGGCAGTCACCCCAACTTCATGGCAGCGACCACAGCACCAGACTCCCTTCAGTCTTATTTGTTGTTCTTTTCTTTAAATACATTTTTTTATATGTAAATCTATACATGTCTAAGACTCTTCTTTGTCCAACCGCATAGGGACACTTCCGGGCCCAAGAAGGTTCTTGGGGGTATCATGGTAATGCATCAACCCGTTAGAATGGGGGAAACTTATTGCCTCTTTATTAAATGCTTGCTTTGCAGATGCAGCTCTTCCAGAATCCTGGAGGGGTGCTGAGGTCGTCCCGATTTTTAAGAAAGGGTGTCGGGACGACCCAGCAAATTATCGCCCTATAAGTTTACTAGACTCCACACAGAAGGTGGCAGGAAAGGTGGTCCTGGGGAGGATCTTGCAGTAGGCAGAGGAGAAGGGTATCCTGTCCGATTTCCAGGCAGGTTTTAGATCAGGTACTGGGACCACTGAGCAAACATTCCGGTTGATGATGCTTTACTGGAAAGTGGTTGTACTGGGCAAAGGCAGTCTGTATCTTGCATTTATAGATTTGCGGACTGCCTGTGACCTGGTCCCCCGTAGCCATCTCTGGAGGGTGTTATCTGAGCTGGGTTTGCCCCCATATTTACTGTCCCTGTTAATCAAGTTGCACGCTGGAAATTTTGCGCAGATCAGGTGGGGAAACCAGGGTCAAAAGACGTCACGAATACCTGTAAATAGAGGTGTCCATCAGCGATGTGTTTTAGCCCCCACTCTGTTTTCATTGTATGTTAACGGAGTGGTGGACCACCTTTTACAAATCCCTGCGGATGCCCCATCGTTGGCAGGCAGGAGGGTTCCCACCCTTCTGTTTGCAGACGATACCCTCCTGATTTCCAAGACCCCGGCAGGGCTACAGAGCCTTTTAACTAGCTTCCAGTCCTTCTGTGATTCGAGGGGATTGGAAATTAATACTGGAAAGACCAAGTATTTGGTCCTGAATCCCCCAAAGAAGACTGGTAGGCCACCCACACTAAAATCAATCCCCCTAGAAAGGGTCAAAGAATTTGACTATCTAGGAATTCGTCTCTGTGACACTATGAGATGGAATTGCCACCTCCATAAGATGCTGTTGAGCCATAAGAGGGTGGCGGGGGCACTACTTAAAGAACAACGGGCCTCCTTCCTTAAACCAATTGCTCCGGTACTTGACATTTATAGGGCAAGAGGCGTGAGTGCGTCGCTTTATGGGGCGGAACTTTGGGGTGCGCAGAATGTGGACCAGTTGTCTTGCATTTGGAGAGTCCCTGAACTGGCCAGCTACGCAGACAGTTTGAAAGAGGTTTTATCGATGCCTGGTTGGCCTAAAATTAGTTGGTTGAGGGAAGTCAAGCGACTTCTGGTAGAATTGGGTTTAGAAGAAGCTTGGCAGTTAAGGACTGCTCCCCCCAAGTCTGTTTTGAAAAAACTGTACTGGAGATGGGTGTCAGACGGGCGAAACACTAATCCCAAACAATGTAGGTCCACTGCTGAATTTCTTTTAGTGAAGGAGGTCCCTTTTTGCGAGCCTTACCTTGATATTATATCAAAACCCAGAGACAGGGCATTGTATTTTAAATTTAGAGTAGGAACACTTCCCGTGGGTGAACTAACCCGGTTCCTTTTTGTCTGCATTGTATGACAAGGATAGAGTCAGTTCCCCACCTCCTATTCGAATGCCCTGCTTATGAAGCTCCACGCCGTAGGTGGTTGATACCTCTTTGTAGAGAGTTAGGCACCAGACACCATAGGGAGGCCTTGCGAATTTTAAAAACGGATTCACGGCCCCTTTTTGCCTTTGGCTTGGCTACGTTTTTAAGCTGGACATGGCTGATCAGATCAAATAGTCTTTTGTATCTTGTTTAATTCTGGTTTTATAATGTATCTTTTTATGTAATTTATTGGCGCCTTCATATTATGAATTGTATGCATTTTTTTAAATGAACTGGCCCCTTTTATTCTTTTTAAAAAAATAATGTGTTTTTATGTATTACTTTTTAAGACCTGCTCTTTGTCGAAATAAAGTCTATTTGGATTGGATTGGTAATGTGGGAAGAGGGTGCGTTACCTGCTGATATGGGGAGAGGCAGCGTCAAAGGGGTATCTATCACAGAAAGAACTCCGATATTTTTTCACAAATACCTCAGACAAATGCCAGCTGACGGACTAAATCACAAAATGATTTTTCAATACTTATGTAGTGTGAGTTATGAACAGTTTGCACCCAGGCTCGCATAGGGACAGCTGCGGCCCGTCCAGTCCACTCACAGACGCAGTACTACGAGCCGTCCGTGCCATTGTTGCAATCCCTGCCCTGTTTCATCGTACGCCACACCACTCAGATTACGTTCCGACAATGGCCCCACATAGCTACCTGTCGCAGCGTACTCGCTGTTGGTGTGCAGGTCAGTGGTCTAGTTCTCCACATCTCCCGCCCACTCCCTGAGAGCAGGTTTGCACACACACCACACCCGTCCAGCACAGGCGTCACAGGCCATGTTACCACGCAAATATAATAGATCGACAACGTCACATCCTTTATTGCCGGTGCTGACTAGATGCCGGATGCTCCACATGTCTCAACCATAAAGAGTCTATCAAAACTTGCGCAGAAGGTTACTCGCACCCTAATCTGTGTAGCCCTCAGGGGCCTACCACCCCCTTGGCGCGGACTTCTTGCACGAACTTAACTTCCACAGGCTTAGTGGCCCCAAAAGCTGATGTGGTCTCCGCCATTGATGACTCAGGACTCAGCAACATCTGTGAGATCCGCGAAGAAGCTAATGTGGTCTCCGCCATTCATGACTCAGGACTCAGCGACATATCTGGGATGCGCAGAGTTTTGACGGGCACATGGAGTGCCCAATGCTGCACAGTCCAGTGGCACCAGGTAAATTTTTGCTCATGGATGCGCAGGGGCAGCAGTGTCTCTCTCTCTCTCTCTCTCCCCCTCTCTCTCTCTCGCTTCCCCCTCTCTCGCTCTCTCTCCCTCTCTCTCTCACTCTCTCTTCCTTCTTTTCCTTCTATCTCTCTAACTCTCTCTCTTCCTTCTCCCTTTCTCACTCCCTTTCTTTCCTTCCCTCTCTTTTTCTCTCTAGCTTTTTTTAATTCTCTTTTTCTCTATGTCTCTATCCTTTGATATGCGCATTACACATGTCGTTATTTTGTGCTTTATTTTCCAGGCTCTGTCGTCCACATCCATGGTCCCCACATCAGTGTTCCACCTTGTTATTTTATATTCTTTTTGATAAATTTTGTTTATTACTTTATCGTTGATATATGTTAATAAAAAAAGAAAGTTTGAAAAAAAATTAATAACGTTTTCTTAACTACTGTGTAACTCTTTCTTGTTCTTAATACTGTTATTTGATGAAGTCCACCATGTTCTTGAATTTTGGAGGACTTATCGCGGGAATACTGGTGATGTCTGCAGTTTCCACCAACTTCTGAATAGTGTGTTAGATTTATCTCATCTTTACTTCCATTAAAGTGCTGATAATGAAATACAGACTAGCCGTTCCCGTGCAAAAAGACACAAGGTGCACCTTTGCGATTTATTCTTAATACTAAAATCATGTATTGAACTGCACTGACGTAGTGGCTGCACTCACAGTGTACACAAAAAATCATTTACGAAACCGCATTGTATTTATATTGATTGGGAATCGGGCGTCAGGTGCTGGATCTTGATGAAATACACTGCCCAGTTTGTATATTGTCCTGCACACACAAAAAATCACATCACAACTTTCACACCAACTACAATGCGAAACAAATTCCGGTGATAAGCCACGTTAGCACCAGGGATTTTACACCTGCTTTCTGATGGTGTTAAGCAGGACGACTACCTGCACTATGAAAGAGAACACAGCCAAGAGCCACACCAGAACACCCACAGGTGCCATAGAATAAATGAGCATGATACAGGGATACACATGAGTGCCACAAGACTCTTCGGAACAACTCCGGGACCGCCAACGCCCCCCAAACCCACATCTGAGCAAGTGTGCCCTCTGGTCATTGTGTTAGCATGATAGGCACCAGCCCTGCAACGTCACAGTGTGCTATCACCTCAGCATTGGCAGTGAGCCTGGACATGTAGCTACGCACGCATCCTCCTGCATGCACAACCGGCGTGTGCTCATCTGGAATACGCAGGTCAGCGCAGGGGTGTGCCTATCCGACAATGGGAATGGGGTGTCTCGAACATCTCCGTGTACAGGAAAGCGTGGTAAGTGTGTCTCTGTGTTCTGGTGTGGCCTGCCACAAGGGCCGCAGCAGTCGATGTTGTAAAGTGGCATGCACCACCTCCAAACGGCACTGTGATGGTATTATTGGAATGCAGCAGCACATGCACAAATAGGCATTACAATGGTGTGCCGTACGAGTGCACGAGATACAACAGCGCACCGTACAAAAGTGTGCGAGCTTGGGAGGGAGGAGCAGCTGTTTGCAACGTAACAGACAGTGAACTCGCCCATGTGCCACGTGCTGGGCATCTCATCCATGATGACCACGGTCGCAGATATCCCACAACACCAACGACCCGCCTTTGTATACATCCTCTATGAATGCAGCGTGGTTTTCACTTCTATGCTCGTTCACTGGTGTGATGTTGGTGAGTTGTGTGACTTGTGCTCCTTGTTGGTTTCATTTTGGCCATTGCTTGTCTATACTTGTGCTGTACTTAATTGTGCATGTCTGCTATTCTGCTCATCTCCCCCCCGTCCCCCCACTCCCTGCTTCTTCCTCTTCCTGGTGCTGTTCTGTCTATAATTTTGTTGCTCCACACATAAATACATGTACAGAACAAATTAGAATAGTTCCTTGATTCTTTTAGGTTTCAAAACTTATCTCTCTTGGATTCTTTTTAATTTTCCATATAAAGGTTTTTTTAATATTCAACAACACATACAAGTCAGAAGTGCAACGTATTCTATCAACACACTTTCGAGAACATTCTACAACACGTGCAGGTTAAAAGTTCATCAATCTTTTTAAATGTAGCCATTTTTTTGCAACATTTTCTCGAACATCTAACGTCACGTGCAGGTTAAAATTTCACGATTGTTTTAAGTTCGAACAGTGCCTTCCAAATGCAAGTAGCAAGTGTGGTTGAGTTGACAACTTTTATCCTATGATATGTACTCCACGTTGAAACTGCTTTTTCTTAACCAATCGCAAAGACGTTTTTCCACAAAACTAATGTGCACCCTACTTTTAAAAAAGAATGCTTTTCCTCTCCCATTCACATATCATTTTGTATGGTAATAAAAAGTAGTTTCCCATCTTTAAATACATCTCTTATTCTACCAAGGAATTGCAAGAGCTACAGACATCTTTCCATACCTTCCAGCCATACCTTCAAAGGATCATAGGACATAGCTATATTTTCTGGTGCAAGAGGTATACAGAACAGAGACGTATTGACTAACAGCCTCATGCATCAAGCCAAAATCCAGTCGGTAAAATACCGATTCACTAATAGCTCCCGGTATTGAGTTAAAAATACCCAATCCCAATGCATCAACCCAAAAGCAAAAATCGCTATTTAAGGAATCCTTAAATAGCGATTCCTTAAATAGCGATAGCATTTAAGGAATCCCAAATTGAGATTCCTTAATTTAAGGAATCTCTATTTGGGATTCCTTAAATGCAATGCATGAAAGTAAAAAAATTAGCGAATTCGCTAATAGGGGGAGCAAATTACCATGAAGATGAACTGCATGGTAATTTTTGTGCATTTTTCAAAGTTTCATGTTGCACACACACATGCCCTTAGAGCATGTGTGTGTGCAACATATGTGCACATATCAATTTCAGGGGTGCAATAGGGTGTCATTTTGACACCCTTGCACCCTTGAAATTGCATGAGCAATTTGCGAGAACCTACTGGTACTCGCTATTTGCTCATGCAATCTCCAATTCATTCCTTTGGGCCTGGAGGCCCATAGGAATGATTGGGATGGCATTCCTTAATTGCTACTCGCAATTTGCTAGTAGCAATTAAGGAAAGTTAAGGAATCGCTATTTGAATAGCGATTCCTACATGCATAGCCTTTTGCTATTCCTTATTAGCGATTCCTTATTTTCGCTAATAAGGAATCGCAAATGCCAATGTTGATGCATATGCCCCTTAGTCCTAGGTTTACAAAATGTGGACATTAAGGTGCCGATTCCGATCCTGGAGAAACCGGGTACGAATCGTCGGACGGAGCGTTTTCTCCGTCCGACTCGTACCCGGTAAATAAAAAGACCGTACAAACATGCAAGTACGATTCGTACGTAAACACCATTTCCGTACGAATCGGAAAAAACACCGACCGACGAAAAAATACATACGAATGTGATCCGGGACAGTGCATACGCGACATTCGTACGGAGTTAGGCAGCTTTTTACGTACCAGCAAGTATGATTTGTACCGACAGCACTCCGGACGGCAATATTTCTACGGCACCCAAAAAGTGCCGGAAAAGCGAAGTATGCCGTGAAGCGTGAGGAAAAGGGGGCCCGGTACGTGCCGAACACCCCCCCAGACCCCGTATGTACGCACCGTACCCCCTGCCCCCCGTGTGTACGCACTGTACCCCCAGCCCCCCCCGTGTGTACGTGCCGTACCCCCACCCGACCCCCGTATGTACGGAGCGTACCCCCACCCCACCCCCGTATGTATGGAGCGTACCCCCACCCCTGTATGTACGGAGCGTACCCCCACCCCACCCCTGTATGTACAGAGCGTACCCCCACCCCCGTATGTACGGAGCGTACCCCCACCCCTGTATGTACGGAGCGTACCCCCACCCCCATATGTACAGTGCGGACCCCCAGCGCGTAGCGCTGGGGGTCCGCTCCGTACATACAGGGGTGGGGGTATGCTCCGTACATACGGGGGTGGGGTGGGGGTACGCTCCATACAAACGGGGGTGGGGGTACGCTCCGTACATCCGCGGGGGTCTGGGGGTACGGCGCGTACACACGGGGGGGGCTGGGGGGGGTGTTCGGCGCGTACCGGGCACCTGTTTGGACGTCTCCACGGTTGCTATAGGAGTTAGCTCCGGACGGTCTGTTTTCCATACGGTTGTACAATCGGACGGACGGTACGGATCGTACTTGCGCACTCGGACTTCAGTTTTCCGATTCGTACGTAAAACTGTCCGGGGACGTGTCGGACACTTTTCCCGACCCGAGGACTTGTCGGGGAATTTACCCAATGCGATTCGTATGGACTTTTTCACATACGAATCGTACTTGCCAGTTTGTACGGGACTTGTACGATTCGTACGGAAAAAAATCCAGATACGATTCGTACGGGGAATATTTTTCCAGGATCGGAATCGGCACCTAAATGGTTTGCACAGAGAGGAAGAAGTGGCACCAATTGTTGCCTTTGGTTAAAACCTGTTTGCATCTCCAACACCTGACCTCATGATTGTGCACTGTGGCGGAAACGACCTAGGCACATTGACTAGGGTAGGTTTGGAAATGCTTATGAAGGACACCTTTGGACAATTGATGCCACTTTTCCCTCAAACTGTCTTTGTATATTCCAATATATGCCAAAGACAGAAGTGGAAATGGTCAAAACAATGTTGTCCTCAGATTGAAAAATCTAGGAAGAAACTCAACAAAGGTGTGTCTGCATACCTCAGAGACCACAAAATGGGGTCCATCTACAACAACAACATACATTTTGATATGGCTGATATCTACAGAAGTGATGGAGTACACTTCACAGATCACCGAAATCAAGTTTTCCTGAATAACCTGAAGCTGTGCATCCGCACTTATATGTAGCTTCAACTAATCAACACAAGGGCTCTTTTTAGAGCCACCCTATAACTGACAACTTAAGCCCGCTATTTTAGGGACAGGTAACGGCAACTCCCAGGCCCTCGCCAACATTTATTCTCCACAAAGCTGTGATGTAGCGGCCAGACCATCTGACTTTGCAGCACAGAGCTCTCGCTTTGATCACCACCTCTACTCCCCCATAGGGGTGAATAGTTTGCGCTTTACAAATACCGTATTGATTTACCTTCGCACTCCCTGTACAACACCACCTAAGCACCATACACATGTTGGACAAGTGTGGCACAGCGCACAGAGCACATGACTTCACAGCATTGCAAACACAGGCTCACGGTTTTATATCGGAGTCCACCAGCAGCTCAATTTAGCAGCATGACACTCTAGGCAATACCTCATTTAATTTCCGTACTCAGCACTTTCAGACCAGTAGGGGTCAGTAGTTCACCGGCTTACCCCGAGTCCGTCAGCAGTTCAGCTTACGCCCCAAACGCCATCAGACCCGTAGGAGTGAGTAGTTTGCACTTTACAAATACCAAATTGATTTGATATGCGTGAATTTACCTTCGCACTCCCTGTATAACACCCCCTAAGCACCATACACAAGTTACAATGTTCGAAACAAAAGTTCCTCCGAGTAGGTATAACTACATACTGACACTACTTGGACAGATGTGGCACAGCGGCCAGAGCACATGACTTCACAGCATATGACACACTGTTTGGACTCATGCTTTCAACCCCGAGTCCGGCAGCAGCTCAGCCTAGCACCATGAGACTGTACACAATACCTCACATATTTTCCGTACCCCAGCACTTTCAGACCAGTACGGATGAGTAGTTCATCCTAGTAGGTATAAACACATGCTGACACTACTTTCACAGGTGTAGTGCAGCGGCCATGGCACATGACTTCACAGCATAAGACACACAATTTGGGCTCACGCTTTCATCCCAGACTCCCGCACAAGCTCACCATAGCAGCATCATACTCTAGGCAATACCTCACTTAATTTCCGTAGCCCAGAACTTTCACACTGCTAGGGGTGAATACTTCGCTTCACACCCCGTCTATAGCACACCCTAAACACCCCACAGAGGTTACAGTGCTCCTACCCTCCTCTTTCCCACAATTTTTTGCCCTTTTTTCCCCTTACTTGCTTCGATGGACTCACAAAATGGCAGCCAACACTTCCTAGTTGCACCGCTCGCAGTGCTTCCAACCAATAAGCAGCAAGCTCGTGCTCGTAATGCCTCAGCCAATCAGATGGCAGAATTCCCAAATATCGATATCTGTAAATTTTGAAAATTCTCAAAAACTACTGAACGGATTTACACCGAATAAACAAAAGCGTGCTTTCTAAACCAAGACTCTTCTCCCTGCCAAATTTGGGGTAATTCCGTTTACCCGTTCGACCTGGAGCCTTGTCTAAAGTTTCCTATGGAAATTAACATGGAGAAAACATGTTTTGGGACCCCCTTTTTTCTCGGCCCCCCCTTGACGAATCACCCTCAAACTTCCCACAGCGGAGCTAATATGAACAAAGAATTGGTCTGGAAAATTTCATGAAGATTCATCAACCGACGCCAATGTTATAAGCAAAACATATATATATATATATGTATATGTATACATTTGTAATTTTTTATATAATTTTAATATTATAAAATAAATTATGAATAATCATTTATTAATTGTCTTAACGTAAATATGTATATGTATATTAATTATGTATGTGTTTAACTTTTTTAATTACATTTATTTGTAATATTTTTTAAAATGTATATTAAATCTAATTTTATTTGTTTTATTATTTAATATATTTAATATATATTATTTTATTTTACATTTATATATATAAAAATCTTTATTTTGTACAACTATATTTTGGACCTCGATATTTTTTTACGCAACAATTTTGTACTTACCTGTTAAAGTATAGGGAGTCGATATTTTTGCATTCTGTATTTTTTCCTCTATTTGTTTTAGGTCGATGTTCTGTCAGTGAACCTTCCAAATGGGAGCTGGCAGCTATGTTATGTTTGATGTCTTTGGAATTGTAATGAAAAACCCTATTAAATGGTAAAGTTAGGTCTTTGATTACAATTGTAAAAATGGCATGTTTAGAAAGTTGGCACTTTTGTGCCCTTAGCCCTTTTGTGCCTGTAGCCTGGCCTGGGTCATAAGACTGGGGGCAACTGAGTCAGACTTTGTGAATTCCTCCTAGACAGTCACACAATACAGAGATTAGCTGTGCCTGAACGGGCCATCTTCTGGCAGTATGGAGGCAGAGCTGAGCACAGCCTCATTTGCAACCTAATAGCCTGTGCTAACATTGTCACTGCAGCCAGCTTGGAGCAGGGCATGAAAGTCAGGAATTGACACACTTCAAAGACACTGTCTACATGCTTCTCCCACCTCCTAGAAGGAGGGTACCGGGGTATAAAAAGGGGACCTCAGACACCAAATCTTCAATACGTGTAAACTCTGCCAGCAAGAAGGACTGCTGTGCTGCTGAAAGGCCTGTTAATCTGATGGACTAATGGCCTGCTGGACTGATGCTTTGCTGAACTGCTGCCCTTCTGCCCAGCTGTCCTCCTGCCCGGAAGAGGAGAACTGGACCTGCAAGTTTATCTTGAGCTCAGGGCTACTAGAGTGACCCCAAGGGGTAGTCTGCTTGCCCCCTGACCTGAGCCTCAGAGACATACAAGGATCCCCAACATCTGACACCAGCACTTGGACCCAGCTGAAGCAAGTTCCTGACCTCCAAGTGGGGCCCCTCAGGTCCTGAACTCTTGGTGTGGCCTCAGAGATCTGTATTGAAGTGTTTGGGCTCTTTGCAACTGCAAACAGGCTCTCCACTTGCCAAGACCTCACCACCATTCAACGCAAAGCTTCAGCAGTTGCCTCTTTGCACTACAGCATCAACCACTCCCGGGGACTGCAAACTTGAAGCTCTAACAACACTGGTCCGTGAAACCTGGCCTGCTATTCGCACTACTCTGGTAGCCTCCCACAACCTTCTCCCTGCTCTTCACAGCCCCCTCCACCACAAATGGGACGTTTGGCACAGATTTGAGAAGGTAAACGTCAGCAGGCCTAATCTGGTGACTGTAGCCGACCTGCACGCCATCGTGGTCGGCCTGAAAGGTACCTTTGAGCCGGTCCATTTTGACGAGATATCTATAGTTGGGGTTTGTACTTTTTCGCGCTATTTCCACAAAAACCTCCGGAAATTCATAACTCCGGTCCTACTGATTGGATTTTTGTTGTTTTGGTTTCAAATTATTTATTTAAATTGTTCTAAATTGGTTTGGGATTTTTGTGTTATGTTTTCATTTTATTACTGTTTGTGTGCTGCGTATATAATTCACACAATGCCTCTAAGCTCAACCTGTATGCTTTTTGTGCCAAGCTACACAGGATTAAACGCCAGTTAATTTTGTGACTTTTTTGGTTCACCCTGCAAGGGATTGTGGTTGTTGCTTGACTAGAGCGCTCACTCCAATCAACCAACAACCCAATTTTTCACAAGTGTCACAAGGCCCTTTACACCCTGAAGGAGGCAATGCGCACCAGACTTTAGCAAGACGTTTGTGGTCCAGACAGATACTTCAGATATGGGATAGGGACAGTACAATCATAACTAAGGGGGTCATTATGATCGTGGGTGGATCGCCACCTCCCGACCGGCGGTGGTGCTCTGCTCGTGATAACTCCCCGCCCTTCCGCCATTTACCCCTGCCAAATTAGCATGGCGGGGGGTACCGCGGCGGACGGAAAGTCCGTCCACCGCTTTTTCTCCGATCGGATTGCCCACCGGGCGGAAAAGGGAGACAATACGGTGGCGGTGCCTGCATCCATATTATCATGGGCATTCAGAAAGGCCTTTCCATGGCCGCGATGCCGCCATGGAAAGGCCGGCAGAGATTACGGGCCCCCGGTGGGGTGGGGGCTGCACATCGGGGGTACCTTGTGTACCCCTTCATTGGCATACACAAGGAGGCAGGCACCACGCGGTGCCTGTCACATTGTGCATGCCAATGCACAACATGCATTTTTAACATTGTGGCGGCTGCTGCTTATAGCACCACCCGCCACAATGTTAAATATGTGGGATGCAACCGCCAGGGTGGCGGTCGCATCCTTACGGGCACAGCGGGACCATTGCACCTCTGGCGGTCGGTCCCGTTTACCGTTAGCCCGCCATCGTAATGGGCCCCTAATTGAGGAGAGCTATAACCAATCAGTACCATTATTAGTAGGTGTCTTCTCACTAGAGAGCAGTGTTGAAGTGCCATTGAGAAGAAGAGGTTTGCCGTGGTTTGGTCCCTGAAGAAACTGAAACCCTTTCTTTTTTTTGACTCATTTCTGAGTTTAGACTTACCGCTAACCTCTCAGATGGCTGAAGCAGATAAGAGAGGGGAGAACTCAAAACATTTGAGATGGTTCATTTCCCTATGGCGACTCGACTTTACAATGGTGTACGGACATGGAACCGACCCCGTCAATGCTGATGGCCTTTCCAGGTATAGTAGGAAAATATGGAGTAGAGTGATTTGTTTAGAGAGCAAGGAATGCTTGTCAGGAACAAAATCCACACCAATGCAACTAACGCTAAAGAACTCTTCAACGTCATACAGCAATTCCCCAAACCTCCCAGCGAAGCAACAGACATCACACCATTCCAGGAACTCTGCGACAAGCTCAGCTCCTACTTCCATCTGAAAATCAAAGCCCTTTACGACAACTTCAACGAACAGACTCCGGACACCACCCCACGCTCCACCACCACCGACAAAGAGCCCACCATCACCACCTGAAATCCTGCAACCGTCGAACACACCACCGTGACCATGAAGAACACCCACTCAGGAGCCCCCACGGACCCCTGCCCGTTGCACATCTACCACAGGGCCGCAACTGCCATCGCACCCGAACTAGGACACACATCAACGCCTCCTTGGAATCCGGCCTCTTCCCCGACAACTGGAAGCAGGCGGAGGTCAAACCTCTCCTCAAGAAACCCATGGCCGACCCGACAGACCTGAAAAACTACTGGCCCATCTCTCTCCTCCCCTTCGCTGCCAAAGTCGCCGAAAGGCTCGTAAACACCCAGCTGACCGTTTTCATCCAAGAAAACTCCATCCTAGACACCTTCCAGCCTCGATTCCACAGCAACCACAGCACTGAGACGGCCCTCCTTGCTGCCACCGACGACATCCGCAGGCTACGAGACCAGGGGCACACCACAGCCCTCATCCTACTAGGCCTCTCTGCAGCTTTCAACACCGTCTCACATTGCACCCTCGTAGCCAGACTCCACAACGCTGGGATACAAGGAACCGCCCTCTCCTGGATCCGATTCTTCCACTCCGGCAGAACTCAGAGGATCAGACTCCCTCCTTTACTCTCCCAACCCACACAGATCAGCTGCAAGCCAAGGATCATCGCTCAGCCCCACACTCTTCAACATCTACATGGCCCTCCTTGCCGACATCATCAGACAACACTGGCTCAGCATAGTACCTCACGTCGACAACACCCAGCTCATCCACTCCCTCACGAAGAACCCCGAAGACACCAGCCTCTGTTTCCAGGAAGGAATGAGAGACGTAACCGCCTGGATGAAAAGCAGCTGCCTGAAGCTCAACTCGGAGAAGACCGAGGTCCTCATCCTCGAACCATCCACCTCCACATGGGACAACACCTGGTGGCCCTCTGCACTTGGGAGTCCAACCATCCTGACAGACCACGCATGGAACCTCAGCATCATCTTCAACTCCTCCGTCACCATGACCCACCAGATCAACTCCATCGCCTCCACCAGCTTCAACTGCCTTTGGATCCTCCGCAAGACCTTCAAATGGATACCCCCAGAATGCAGAAAAACCGTCACCCACACATTCATAACCAGCAGACTAGACTACGGCAACGCCCTCTATGCCGGGAATCAACAGAACTCTCCTACACAGGCTTCAGATGATCCAGAACGCCGCAGCCAGACTGGTCCTCCGAACCCCACAGCACGAACAAATGACCTGACACCTTCGTAACCTCCACTGGCTCCCCGTCGAGAAGAGAGTTACCTTCAAACTGCTCACCCATGCCTACAAATCCCTCCACAACATCAGACCCAAATACCTCAACAAGAGAGTCTCCTTCCACGTACCCAAGAGGAACCTTCGCTCCGCAGACCTCGCAGAGACCCCCCCCGCATCCACAGAACCAGAGCAGGAGGAAGAGCTTTCTCCTACGTCACAGCCAAAGCGTGGAACGAGCTTCCAGTGAACATCAGACACTCCCCCACCCTCCACACCTTCAGGAAGAACCTCAAGACCTGGCTCTTCAATTGGACCGGAGCTGCACCCCCCTCCCCTCCCAGCGTCTTGAGACCCTCACGGGTGAGTAGCACACTTTATAAATCCCCTGATTGATTGATTGAATGCATAAACTTTATATTTCCTTAATTTGGCATTTAGGATGCACTTAGGGCCCCATTCCGAAAGTCCGCCCGCCACCGTAATGGAAAATGGAACCGACCGCCAGAGGTGCGGCGGTCCCACGAGGCCAATTAGGATGCACCCGCCACACTGGCGGGCGCATTCTGGCCTTTAACATTGCGGACGGTGCTGCTGGGTGCAGCTCCGTCTGCAATGTTAAAAGTGCATGGTTTACATTGCCACCTTGTGTATGGCAATGTAGGGGGGTACCTCCCAACCCCCCGGGGGCACGTAACGGGCCCCAAAGCAATTTCCGCTGGTGTTTCCATGGCGGCATCGCCGCCGTGGATAGGCCTTTGAATTTGCACATTATAATATGGATGGCGGTGCCTGCTCGGCACCGCCACCATATTATGCCCCAGATCCGCACGGCAGTGGACAGTCTTTCTGTCGGCCGCGGTACCCCTGCCATATTAATATGGCAGGGGGTAAATTAGGTACAGATGGCGGGCAGACCGCCACTGCCACCGCCGGCCCAGCGGTTGCGATCTGCCCCATCATAATAGGCCCCTTAGTTGGACAGCTAAGTGGCTAGTGATCGGCTTTTGTAAGCTTTATCCACCTTTGACAAGTATAACTCGCGTGCTTGGCAGATTTTACAAAGTGGGAACCATTACTATGGTACTTTTAAACTGATTTTTACAGTAACAAGCACAAAAATCTGCTCCGTTGGCACACACAAGCAGAAATCGCTACTCTCTGAAAATAATCTCAAAATATAAATACATTTATATATAGTTGTTCACCAATAAGTTGACTGACTGGTAGAAAAAATTGTTTACGAATTCCGCAACGCTGGTAGTCTGTAGCTACGCATTGCTTCATAGAACTAACATTCTTAAAACCAGCTGACAGGTTCATGGAAATAAAATTCCTAAAAGCAGCAGACAGGTCCATAGAATTAAAATTCTTAAAATCAGCAGACAGGTCTAACTTGCTTTTACAAACGTGGTATTGAAAGCAATACTAACGCCCTGCATACCAACCAAAAACTAGGCGTTGTAGCAAGAGTGCCAGCTTCCTTTTTTTAAAATAAATATTGTTTTAAAGGCTGCTGCTCTAATGATCAGGTTCACCACAGGAATGTGACAGCAATTATCGCAATCAGCGAAGTGCAGTTTTTCATCATTTCCTTATCTTGCATCTGCAGCGACGCTGCGAATACCAAGAGCGGGGATATCTTTAGGCCTTGGAGTTCCCGATGGCATTTTCTGGAAACGAATATATAATTAGAAGGGAAGAGTCCGCTATGAGCTCTCTGTGGTAGGCATTCGGCCTGGTAGACTGGCAAAAGGTTCTTAGGAGCCCTAATCAGATAATGCAGTCTGCAAGACTTTTCTGAGGGAATCCCGTCACGTGTCTTTCTGCTTGCAATAAAGCACACAATAATATACACATTGTGTTTGACGAATCAGTTTATTTTTTTTTAAAGAAAACACTTTGGAGGCTCCTCCAAGTTTAACATCCAAGTGCAAACAGCCTATGCATGTGTGAGCGTACTGTGATCAGGAGGCCCGTGCTCTCTGTGGATGTGTGAATGAGCCCTCCTAGTCACGTGATGGGAGTTCTGCAGACCCAAGTTGAGAAATGTGTTCGGCCATTCCTCATGGGGTTGAGTTGGCGGGAGTCCCAGACTCTGGGCCAATGTGGGCTGCAGTCACCCTTGTGGCGTCTTTGCCACCATCAACAAGCAGAGTGCAGGGTCTGTATTTGTTATATTGGTGGCCCTAGATCCACATGCTAACTAATAATTGGCACAGACACAGGTCAGTGAGGTGATAGCTGAGCTCAAGCCCAAGCGCTCTGGCTTCTTTATTGACAGGGTCACCTGACCAGTGACGCCTGTGTTGGATGGTTGTGGAGTTGGTGTAATGCCAGCCTCCTGGGACTGGCTGGAAGTAGTTTTTTACTAGTATGTGACCAGCAGGGCACTGTATTCGTCCCAAACTTCAATAAAAACGAAGCAAAGTCCAACATGTGGGAGTTAACAACAAATTAGGCACCACTGAGGCGCTCAGCCTAGAGAGGCAGTCTACAGCACAGCACTTATCAAGTGGACAGCTGCAGCATGAAGCACCCAGGTGTCACTACACACTAGCCGCGGTTCATGCAGGTAACATCAGTGGGGCGGTGGGGCCGGGTAAAGGGAGATTTCGAGAGACGATGCCGAGGGGAAATTAAATAAATAATTAATGTTCCCTCTGCATCGTCCCTCGAAATCCCCCCTTACCCAGCCCCACTGCCCCACCTTCGTTACCTGCACTGACCATGGCTGCTACACACATCCATAGTTTAAGCAGATGACTCTGGATCCTTTGACGGCATGTTGGTTGGGTTAAAGTCCATCCATGCTGTGTTGGACAGGCCTGTGTGCTCTCGCTGTGATGCTGTTGGTGTCAAAATTTCAGACTTGGGTTGCATCAGGAGCATCAGTAGAGTCCGCTGCAGAGCTTACTCTTGGGGGTGTCCTGACTCTGTGAAGGCAAGTCTTGTCAGGACTGGAGTGTCATTGATGATGTTTTGACACCTTCATCTGAAATCCCGGTGCCTTACGGTACCTTGTTGGTGGAGCAGCTCCCAGACCACCTCTTGTGCGGGAATGCCTTCAAGGCCTTTTCTGATGGGTCACCATGGGACTGCGTAGACTGTGCAAGGCTGCATGTGGGCCACAGGGGGGTGCTGCAGAAACCACAGCCAAGTCATCCATGTAACCACAAGGGTGCATGACACATGGTCTGGTGTGCTGACCAACAGGACCCAGGTGCAGGTGGGGGTTAGTAGATATTCTCTGTACAATTGGTTGCCCATGGTGCTAGCAGTGCCTCCATTGTCCCTTGATGGTTTGTGGGTGTAAGGCTCCATCCTGGTGGTGAGATCCTCCTTCAGTGATTAGGGCGATGCACATGGCATGATAGTTTTGTTTTCATTAGACGACCTGTACGACAGGTGACTAGGACTGGCAAGCCATAGTGGGAGGTGGTCTTGAGGGTCCTCATGACCACTTACCTCAATGTGTTCGCTGGTGCTGTTTTTCTCTTGAGGTATGTGTGGTATGGGTGCTTTCTTCATCAAGCATCAAGTGACGGTGGCTGGACGGTCGTGCTGGGTAACGTGGGATAGATATACAGTTCGCACTCGATGGGTGCACTCTTCAGTAATGGTATTAGTCCTCAGTCTTGACACCTCTGTTCTCTTCTCCGGTGCATTTGTGGTCATCAAGTTCTTCAGTGTTACAGGGCTGGTCACACACTTCTCTCCTTTCTCAGTTCTTGCTGATGATGTTGCTTCCTGCCATGCATCACATGTGTTCTCTTCTTTTCTTGTGCGCGGTGGCACCAGGCCACATATGTTCGGTTCTCTTTGAATAGACCTCTTGTGGGCCCATCCTGTTCATAGAGATATGCATCTGTTCCTGTCATGGACTTCTTGCAGATCCTGTCCTGTCTGTAGGATTCGACGTTTCTCATCAGGTGGGTGTGGCACCCGCCCACACCTCACATGTCCCCTTCTCAGGAATCTTCTTGGTGCTCTGCTCTGTGGATGGTGGGTAATCTTCCATATGCCATCTCTTCGCTAGCGGGCGCAGTGCTTGCACCTAGAGGCTGCGCTTTCATCTTCCTTGGTGCTGCCTTGGGTCCTGTGTGTTGGCAGGATTGGTCACTCCGTGTTACGTCCTCATTGACGGGCGGGCCGATGGTGGCCATTCGATGCTGGGGCGGCTGACTGGTGCAGTCTCTTTCATGCAGCCATACATTGTCCATGTGCTCCCTTGCGGCCCATTTGTAAAGAGAAAGACCGACAGAAGGCTGCAAACTGCCAGTGTGCGTTTCTCTAATGTGCTGAAACTAGGGCAGGTGCAGGTTTGCATGGCATGGGTGCAGCATATCATCTGCAATAGTAGTGCCTTGACAACGGCTGCACCCGGCGCACTCAGGCAAAGGTGTACTGTGGAGCAGGCAAGGCCAGTACGCCTATAGATCAATTGGCCCTACATGTATCTACAACTCACCATAAGCTGACCAAATAAACAAAAAATGTGGAAGTGACCCAGTCTCTTGTGTTTTGCAGATGCAAAAGGTATTCCTCCTTTTAACTTCCACAGGATCACTCAAGCACCAAGAGGCAGTGTTTCTAATCTCGCTCGAGCATGCAAAACTTTCGAAGACAATGGATGATTTTCAGTCAATCCACTGTTTGGCAAACGTGCAGCATCATATTCCCTAAACCTTTAATCTTCACCAACTCTCAAAGATTCTTTCATCTTATTCACAATCCATTCATCAATTCATTTCCAAGTTTTGCCACAGTTAATTGCTATACACAACTCTTTTATATGGCTCAAACAAGATGTCTAACAT
The DNA here is from genome assembly GCF_964204655.1 of Triturus cristatus. NCBI lineage: Eukaryota > Metazoa > Chordata > Amphibia > Caudata > Salamandridae > Triturus > Triturus cristatus. The sequence continues at coordinate 970,241,034 of NC_140589.1, forward strand.
TCTTTAGATTATGAACAGAAATAGTGGGGCTTATTTGTAAAATATTAAGTGCCAGGGCTCTGACCAGGAGGCCACTGCAGCTTGCACCACCCATCGCCCTTGTCATCACTGCCAAAACAACTACTAACCAGCTCTCTCGCATGTAAATGCAACAGTTCAGATTATTCCAGGTCACCAAAGCTAAAGGAATGGCTGGGGAGTCAGGTATTAGAATTTTTTTTAATGTATATTGGGTTCCCTAACAACTGAAATACTACTCATCTCTAAATTACATGAGCAGCGCCACCTTGTGGCAGACTGCCCTAAGTGTGGTATTGTCAATTAGGTGCCGGTGCTGAGCACCGGAAACCAATTAAGTGCCGGTGCTCAGCACCGGAAAGCTCTGGCTCAAATTAAGCACTGAATAGAGGCTTTTACCCATATCACCATTGGATCGCAGACCCCCATTTGCGTGCAAACTCCCATTTGTGCCTAAAACAGGATTATAAATTAGATCCAAATTGCGCCCTGCTCTGGAGTTTGCCCCTGTGATTTGCACAACCACTAGTAGGAGTGACTAAGCGCACAACGTAATCGGTTGCAAATAGCATATCCGTTAAGTTGTACCTCCATTTGCAGTGCCCATTGTAAACAGGACCTTCCTCTCTCAACAATGCATTTTGAGGATTGGATCATATTCGTCATCCTGAAAAAGCGGTACTACCCTTATTTTTGCCATAATGCAATCTGACCCCAACTCAGTCATACAGAGATGTAAGAGTATTGTTTCTTGCATTGGTTAATCTGCGGAAAAAGCCTTCCCTATTCAATCATGCTCAGAGGAACCCCCAGCATCTGCTCTTACTTTTGCTGATGGGATGGAGAGCATAGAGGGTTTATTTTGTTCCCTGCATGATCTTCATCTCTCGATTATTGCATTGGAGATCAAATTAGTGGTCGCAAGCAAACATGTCTGACTATTTATGGAGTTTAATTCAACACACTTTAAGGAATCTCTCACAGGGCAGAGACAGGCAGAGGTGAACAGCACTCTGTGAACCTATGTATGGCTAGTATAGACTTGGGGTCACTATCTAGGTATGATTTTTCTGAAAGTTGAAGGCCTGGCAGAAGCTTTGTGGGCACTTCTTTGAAATGCCAGGAGATGCATTTTCCGACGGTTTTGATGGACAGACTATCAGAAGCAACATGGCTCTACACCGGCCAAAACATTCCCTTGGATGTGCAGAGCTAGAATATTTAGGAGTTACCTTGCTCTTTCTAAAGAATGGGTTAGAGCACATGTAGCTGCCAAAACAAAATTTAGAGAGGCAATGATTGCGCGCGGGTAGTTGCTCTATGGGACCTTAGGCATAATTCAAAAGTTCCCAAAATTAAGGGACCCAAGAAAAACCCATACGAGCTTACCTTTGCTAAAGGCAAACTCCTGCACAACAAAGGCTGACTTGAAATGCTAAGTATTGCAATATTTGTTGAAAATCCTAATAAGGTTACATTCTCTGCAGCTTTCAAGGTAATCAGGGAGAGAGTATTCTACCACCCTCCAATAGAGTTCATAACGAGTACAGTTGTTAAACATTATAGGGTTTAATATGTTTCTCTGGGAGTTAATATTGGCGTCTAAATGACTTGGAATGTATACTTCAATTTCGATTACAGCTTCATCTATAATTGGCTGACTACATTCTGCTCAAATGCCTCATGGTGCCCCAAACTCATTGAAAATGCATACATGCCTAACATTTGCACACCCAGAAGATCTAGAGGAACAGACATATGGGTTACCCTCTCCTGACCTGAAGGAGGCATACGATATACATTATCTTTTGAAAAAGGTAGCAAACAATCTGATAAATAATTGTTTCTAAGCCAGGACATTTAAGGGCTGCCATCCATCAATATATTTCTTAGAGTATGCAAACATTAAGAAACACACATCATGAAAAGGTACACAATGAGAAAAGAAGTCAAGTGGGAATGATATAATAACAAAGTTCTTTCAAAAACAGCCTGGCTGAGTGGTGTGCTTATGGCATGGCACTGAGATGTTTGATCACCTGTATCAATGATGTAGTATCTTATATGCACCTGCCACACTTAACCTAAGACTCAGTCAGCTGCACACTGTGTAGGCGCAGTGTATCAGTGCGCAATGGAGAGACTTTCCTATCCCAATCTATATAAAGGAAGCAAGGACACTGGCCAGACTGAGTTCTTAAAATACATTTGAGGACTGTGTGCATACCTGCAGCTCTCACAGGGAAATGCATGTGTAGCAGTCTCAGATTGGTGTGCATCCTGTCAAGAGACTGTTGGAATCCCATGCTTAATGCCCCTTCACCCAGGAAGATCCAGTGTGGTTATGTGTGGTGGAGAGGTCTCTTCCCTTGGCTGAAAGGCATTGAGCACTGTGCATGCTGAAGCGCAAATATACATTAAATCACCGATTGGAGGGGTAGCTTGGTTATGCAAGTGGAAGTGGAGTTTTGTTTCTTTGTGATGTAGTGAGCTTTAAGGCATGTGTCTGCATATCCTTGCTAAATTGGAGCAGTATTGTCCCAGACCTGATCTATGCAGGGTTGTTGTTCCAGATCCTGCCTGCATAAATGGAGAAGGCCTCTTGTCTTGTTTATTTCTTTTTTGCACTTCATCTCCAGCTTGTCTGTGCACTGCCTGTGGGTGCGCCATGAGTCATCGAAGGCAGTGAGCTTGTTTACAAGTTAGGTGGGGACACCAGTTCTGATGGCTTTGTAGATGATAAAGCTCGTTTGGAAGTTACTACTCCACCGGCTCCCCTTGATAATTCATGCCATCAGGGTGGGATGATGCAGTCATATTTCTTCTTGAACTCCCTTAAGGCATCCCGTGGAATGTAGGATTCCCTTGGGAGCTGCAGTTGTGGAGTTTGGGGGCCAGGTAGCTTGGCACTACCAACATTCAGATGCATGACCAGCATCACAGGCTGGATGCATAGTAGATGCCTTAAACTCCACACAGACAAAACAGAAATACTCATCTTCTGGAGCAGCAACTCCCTGTGGGAGGACTCCTGGTGGCCAACAGAGCTCGGCCCACACCCAAACGGACAGAGTACGCTAGAAACCTCGGAATAAATCTCAACAGCATGCTCTTGATGAAAAAGCAGATAAACAGCTTCTCATCCTCTTGCTTTCTCAACATGCGCTTACTCTGCAAAAATCTTGAAATGGCTCCACCTTGAAATCAGATGCACCATCACCCAATCCCTCATCACCAGCCGCCTGGACTACGGAAACTCCCTCTAAGTGGGAATCAGCGCTCAACTACTAAACAGTCACCAGACCATCCTAAATTCAGCAGCCAGGCTCATACTCGACCTCCGAAAGCAGACCCTCATCTCCACCCACCTCAAAGCCCTACACTGACTTCCCGTCAGCAAAGGGGGCCAGTTCAAACTGCTCACCCATGCCTACGAAGCTCTCCACGAGGGTCGAGCCTACCTCAACCACAGGGTCAACTTCTACTATCTTAATGGCATACTTCGTTCCTCATTCCTCATCCTGGCCCATACCCCCGCATCTACAGAAGCAGGAGTGGTGGGCGCACCTTCTTACACCTGGCAGCCAAGTCCTGGAACGGCCTCCCCCTCCACCTCTGAACTTCCCCCACCCTGTAGTAGTTCAGGAACAACCTAAAGACCTGGCTCTTCAACTAACTCATCTGAGTAACAGCATCCTCCCCCCCAGTGCTTGTATACCCTCGGGGTTGATGAGCAGCGCTCTACAAATCCTATTTGATTGATTGATTGATGAGTATGAAGGTTTGAACTGCAGCAGTGAAGATGCTGTGAGAGGAATAGTTCTACTTTCTTCAGTAGAGACAGCTGATGCCAGACTGCCTTGAGCTTCTTCACAGTGTGTTGCTTGAAGAAGAGTTCTGCATCCATGGTGAATCAAAGTGGCTTCGCATTGGATGATAGTTGGGCTTTTGAATCTATTCAGGTTCATGTCTTTGAGCCAAGTTGGGATAAGCTGTTGTTTGTTGCTCCCTCCTTTTTTGGCGGGAAAACAGTGTCCTTCATTGCCTGGTTCTAGATCTCATTTCCTGTGGTGTTATTCAAGAGGTGATACTGGAGGGAAACCTTATTACATTCCCTTTACCCTAATTTGTAACTGAAGCATTCCGAAATACTCACTCCCCACTCCCCTGTCATTCATGTATCATACGTGGCGTTTTACAGCTTCAAGATGTTGGTTCACTCAGGTCAAGCCAGACAGGAGAGTCAGGGGCCCTTTGCAAACTAAACATGCAAGGGTGTCCCAGGTTACTGCTTTAAATAAGTGCTACCTTGGGTGTTCTCCTACCTGAACGGAAGGTCCTTCTTCATGGTTCCAACAGGACAGATAGGCTTGTCATCCTTCTTCAACCAACTCCACCTGCCATATCTCCCCTGTAAGAGAATAGCTCTCGACTCGAAATTGCACTGTAATTCCACAGGATGAACAGCCTGTCAAGCTAGGTCACCTTAGACTGTGCCAGCCACAGAGCCGGTCTGCCAACGCTCCCTCACACACGCGGGCCTTAAAACCCACAGGCCCCAACCAGCATCAGCCCACACAACACACTCAATAATACGATTCATGGCGGAACTTGCTATATAATGTGGCTTGACAACACCCCTACTCATCGTGGATATGGTTAAGATGCATTTTGCTCTACTAAAGGCTGCCCTACATGCAGTGGGGCAGTTAGTTTTGGGACTAAATACATTGGTAATATTATACACATTCTCATTCTGCTGCATTGATCACCAATAGAAACAAGATGCATTTACAAAGTAGGCTTCTACTTCATGGCTGTCCAAACTGTACAAGAAAGAACCTAAGAATTTCAGGGGACCTCATTGTCACGCAAGCTCTGAATCCCTTCTTATGGAACCGCTGACATTTTTGAAACATTGCGCAACGGTTTTGTCATTCTCAGGATGTGCGCAGAAAATCGGAACCTAAAACACACTCCCTACAAACGATTTCCTCCCACTTTTCCTTCCAGAAATACCAACCGGCACTTCTCTGTTGGACAGCACTCCCGAGGTGGATGTTATAATACTTGTAGCTATTCTTTAATCTTTTCTCTCCTATGTGCCTTCTCGCTTATTTTCAAATTGTCTTGTTTGTTGAACCTCCGGATCTGTTCTTGATAACATTTCTGTAAACACATGATTCTTCTGAACTAGCTCATTAATGCATTTCAAAACTAAACTATGCAGTATAGTATTTCTCTCAGATAATGTAGCTATATGTTTGATTTGTCATAGTTATTTAAATCTCTAAATGTGTTTCGGTGTTGTTTACCGGATCGTACCAGTGGTCTGGTTATCAAAAAACCTTTAATGAGCTTCCTTGGAGGCATATGTACAACGATTTAACACCACCTTAGTGGCACTTTTCGGCTGCCAATGCGGCGATTTTTGCATCGCCCTATTAACAAGCTGTCGCTAAGAGCCGTTAGAGCCAGCTTTCTGGCAAAACCTGCCGCATTCCGCATTGCCACCCATGTTAGCGGTAACTATCGCTAATGACATGCAAGGCAGTCGTTCCCGTGCAAAAACGCATGCCCACTTTGCGATATTTACAACGATCGCCCTGACCCGCGATACGTTAAAAAACAGCCGCTAAAGGCCGTTAGCAGCTGGGACCTAAGACCAGAAAATAGCTGGTCTTAAAAATGGAGATAACACATGGGGCCTCATTCCAGCAGGTTATGGTGCTGGACAGCACTGCAAGCAATGTTGCTGCGCTGCTCTGCAACAAAACTACAGGGCAGGAATGCGCACCATCGATAAGATAGTGCACATTCCTGGGTCTCAGTCATGAAAAGTGTTGCAGCGCTGTGAAACTTCTCAACATGCCCTTCTTGCGCCACCATGGATGCTCTGTATTCACTGGAGAGCGCTCCATGACGCCAATAATGACAGATACGTCTGGAATCCTAATGTATCTGTCTGCGCTAAAGTCAAGCATTGCTGCAGTTGTGTCACAACCATGACGCAACTCCAGCAATGCATGGGGCCAGCCTATCTCTGTGGCACTGCGTCACCCTCATGCCTGCCATCAGGCAGGCGGAAGGTACTGACGCAGTGCCATTCTTGAGAGATGCCCGGGTGTCGGCACAGTTGGAGATCCATCGGTGGCGGTTGCATGCTGCAGTGTGATTGATTGAAGGCGTAGGGGGAGTGGTGGTGTGGAGGGAGTTGACGAGACATTCTTCGGTGGCCTTGATCCAGCTGCGAGGGGGTGCGATGATGGCGGTGGCGTCCTGTGGGCATGGTGAAGACGTGATGTATACAATGATGGCCGGTCCAGGAAAGTCGGTGTTGTGGCTGTAGTTGAAGTTTCCGCTGGCAGAGGTGACGTGATTGACCGTGTGTCCTGCAATGTGGCTTTTTGTGGTAACTTGCTGCTTGCGTCTGATGTTGGAGACCTTCCCCAGGAGATGGTGGTGTTCTGGTCACTGGGGTTTTCCAGGTGGGACTTGAGTTCAGCTAGTAGGATGTCGTCGGTGGATGGGAGAGCCTGGGGTGCAATGAAGTATACAATGGCATTGGAGAATGGGGGCCATGGCTCGGGGGGCCTGCACATGAGGGTGCTGCAGAGGATGTGCTTGGGCTTGGTCCAGAACTGGGAGTTGAGGCGGTCCACGGTCGCCTTTGGGTCATTAGAGTGCGTGGTCAGTTGGAGTGTGCTTCTGTAGGTGATGGCAATGCCTGCTCCTGGATGGTCGGAGTGATCCTTGCGGGTGATACTGCAGCCATCAGTGATGTGATGGCGATGTCCGGTCCGGAGCAAAGGTTGGTCCTGGCAGGCGAGGTGGAGTCCAGGGTTAATGGCGAGGTGGGTGCTGGTGTCGTATCGGTGAAGTGTCCAAAAGGCAGGGACCTTGGTGCTGAGCGTGGTCCAGGGGTAGATGGACGCAGAGGGGCTTGCCTATGGCTTGCCTTTGGCACAGGAGACGTCTATTACAAAGCAGGCATTACATCATTAACAACACAACTCTGATTACGAAGTTCCTTTATGTCACACATTCGATTACAAGGCATTATGAGGTCAGTAATGGGGTAAGTTTAAGTTTCTCGTGTGGGTTTGGGTTTCGTATGTCGGATCTGAAATTTGGGATGTATTCTGGGGTAAAATTTGAAAATTGGGGTGTGTTTTGGGGTCAATTATGAAAATGCGGGTGTGCATTTGGGTCAAATGTGACTTTTAGGGTATGTTTTGGGGGCTCAAAAAGGAATTTTAGGGTTAACAGTTTGGTTTGGGGTGCAAAGGTTAGTTTTCGGGTTGCACTCACTGAAGTGGGAATAGTAATTTTTATGTCTCCGCTATGCAACACCTTCCCTACTGTTGCAATATGCCTAGTATTAGTATCCATTGGAATGGAATGTGAAATAATGGCATGCGTCGTAACTACGTATGCACCTTTGGCACACGAGTGGTACGCCTGCTCCGCATGGGAGCACAGCATCTGCCATTGAGGTGTGCTGGGGGGGCTGGGCAGCTGGGAAGTGGTAAACACCGCAAAGAACACTGGATGGGGCGTGGACGCGGGGGTATGTGTGTGTGAACGGATGTTGTAAATATTTTAATAAGGGAAGTATTACCTCGAAGCTGGGTCCCGTGTCTTTGTTACTCCTGCTCTCCTGCGTCTGCTTCCAGAAACAGGAAGTAGGCAGCCAGGCTCCTTCCCCTGTGCCAATCACAACGCTGCGATGCAGCGATGGGATTGGTAATTGGCAACAGGACAATGCATGCGGCCAGGGGCTGGAGGGGTGGGCATGTTCTCCATGCAGGCTTTAATGCAGCCTGCATTACGAACAGGGAAGTGCGCATGACTGCTTTGGGCAGCCTGAGTGGGCCGACCAAACAGTCATTGTGCACTTGAGTGGGCATGCCACTCCGCCCATGCCCTGCTCCGTGCTTGGAGCAGTTCTACCCACCCTCCCACCCGCAAAGGAAACATAGCAAGATTACAGCAGCAAGTTATCATCATGTGATGATTGTCCCTCTTCTGCACTGCTTGAAAGCAGTGGGGCGACACTTTTCTGCTGTAGCGGAAGAGCCACCACTGGGGGTGAGTCATCTATGTGTGCTAGGCCTGGGTGACTCAACCCCCAGGCATCCTGTACTACCACCTTCTCCTTACCTGGACATTGACACCCTGGCGCAATCCGCTGTACTCTCTCCAAATCTGTGACCCAGCCAGCAGGAGACTCATCCAGGTGGGATTTCACAAGCCTGGGTACAGCAGTCGACGCCAAGTCCACTAGCAAACCTCCCGTTGCAGTTGATGCAGCAGGGTCCCCTTAGGCGTGAAGTTGCAGAGGTCCCGCCACACAAGATTGGCGCAGCTCAGGGGCTTCACCCTCCACAGCGTCAGGCCAGCCCAACATCATCCGGCCTGTGAATCAGAGAGGTGGCACAACTGTTGGTAATCCCCTCCGTGCACCCTGGTGTAGTGGTGGATTGTAGTATGCGATGCAGACCTCCCTACGTTGGGACGCAGGACCGCCTCTACTATTAACAGCTCCAAGGTGCGCAAGGCGGTCTTCTCACACAGGTCAGCAACGTGTTTCCATGCGACCTGCCAGACTTCACCACCAGGTACAGGCGATCGTCGCACCTCAATCTCTACCACCACGGCTCATCCACTCCACAGCTCCTCCGCATCCCACTCCAGGCTCCAGACGCAGGTCCAGCGAGGCATCCAGGCTCCAGACGCAGGTCCAGCGAGGCATCCAGGCTCCAGGCACAGGTCCAGTGAGGCATGCAGGCTCCAGAAGCAGGTCCAGCGAGGCATCCAGGCTCCAGACGCAACTCCAGCGAGGCATCCAGGCTCCAGGCGCAGTTCCAGTAAGGCATGCAGGCTCCAGACACAGGTCGGGTGAGGCATCCAGGCTCCAGACACAAGTCCAGCGAGGCATCCTGGCTTTCATCCTGGTCATCCTGGATGTTGAGTAGCTTGCAGGGGTTGTTGATGTGTACTGCACTTGGCCCTGGCTGCTCCACTCTGTATATTATTGTTTTTTATGCCTATTTTCTTTTGGATGTTGACTGATAGGCTTTTTTTTCGATTAGAGGCTAAAAAAAACCCTAACGTTGGCTGACTAACGTGAGTTTTTTTGCCGCTAATGGGCCCATCGGTCGTTTTTGCCCGCTAACGCCGGAATTCCTATCTCCATCCCGCTAATGTTAGTGGCAGTTTTCACCGCGATCCCTGATACTATCACCATGTAGCGACGGCTTGTTAATACGCTGCTAACATGGCGATAGTTTTCAGTAGTTATCGCCAGTGCTTGTACATATGCCCCTTAGAGGGCTCCCAGCCCACGGGCTATCATTGGCTGACTTTGTCATTCTCATTTGTTCGCTTCTTATGCAAGGGCTGGTCTTCCTCTGCTTGTGTTTGTTCCTCCCTAGGAGCAAAGCCTTTTTCTGATTGGCTGACATTGGTCCATCCACTGTTCACTTTTTGTGAACTATTTTTTTCTTTTTAGTTCTGCACTTCATGACGGTACTTGTGTTTTTCAGCACTCTCCCTAATTTGCTTGTCCCCCAACAACTACTGGCCCCCCATGCTCCATGTTTTGCTTTCCCTCGTTTGCTCCTCACTATCTGTCTCACATGCTTTTCCTCTGTCAAACTCTCCTGCCCTCTGCACTGTGTGTTGAATTCTTCTTGTTTTTCTCCCTTTCCACTTTGTTGCTTTCTCGCTCACATGATGCTTTTCCCCTCCTTCTCCACCCAGCTTTATTTCTATTGTGTTGTACAGCATCATCTAAAAGCATTGGTAAAGCCAGTGCAATGTTTAAGACACAAATAAAATATAGAATAAAATAAAACATTAAGAGGATCGCCATAATACATACTAACTTAAATTGTGTGTTTTTAAAGCCCCGTTTCAAATTGGTGGCTAATACCAGCCAACCATTACAGTGACTAATAATGGATCTATAGATACCCCTTCGGCTTGGATAATCCTGCGTAAAGCGTTTGTCCCTCATCTCAGCGGTGGTTTGAAATATCTAAAGATCTGGATTCACTTTATCTTGCTCATTGAAGTGGCTAACAATAGCTTAAACACTCCTATATGGTTCTAGAAATATTCCATGTACCAAGCGTTGAATTTGATCCGTTTGTTTCTCTACATCTGTAAACAGTATGGATCAAAGACAATGTATTTTTTTCGTTTTTTGATAGCCAATCTGAGTGAAGGAAGCGGGTAATCGATTAACCATTTTCCTTGCATTTTTAGTGCTGCATTCTTCTTTCTCCTCATAATACTGCTCACTTTCAAAGTTATATCTCCCTCTATCTCTTAAAAGGGCTCCTAAATCCAATCTGGAATCAAGATGAGGGCGTCCTTGGAGACAGGCCTCCTTGAACGTCTGGCAAAGTACATAGTTTGGGTAAGTCAAACTCTTCACAATTAATTCAAAAACATAGTATGCATGTAAGAAAAGTATTGTGTAAAACGTACAATTATTCTGAAAGATACAATACATTTTTGAGTGTGTGAGTGCACATGTGTGTCTATGTGTGCATATATATATATATGTATATATGCATATATATATATATACATATATATATGTATATATATATATATATAGAGAGAGAGAGAGAGAGAGAGAGAGAGAGAGAGAGAGAGAGAGAGAGAGAAATGTGTGTCTATATTTATCAGTAAAAATAAAAGTGTCCCATTAACTCATGTTGCTACGAGCAACTGTAGTAATAAACACACATTCACACAATTATTATAATGTAAAGGTCCAATTATAGTTAGTACCACAGAGGCAAGGAAATCACTTCCGAAAATCTTTGTTTACTCTCTTACAAACTCGTTGCTACAGTTACTTTAGACGAGAAGACAACTCTCCTAATAGACATGAGGCCCATTCAATATGATTTTCCCTTACTAAATAAATTGAAGTGCATGCTTTCTGGTTTTGGTTAAATAGCTTTTTTAAACAAATACATATTAAAAAAGGCCATGGTATAAACTATATGCGCAGATGTGAGAATGTAATACATAATTTATTGTCATTGTGTAGTAATGAAGGTCCACGCATGTAGAATATAGTTCATGAAGTTTTATTGAAGATAGTCACATGTAGATATGTTCCTGTGAAGCAGCCCCACCAGGAGCAGCCTGCCTGCTGCTCAGCCCATTCTCCAACTGTCACACTAAACCGCTCAGGCACCCGCCATTCCAATACGCATTATCACTCCAACATTCCATGCAGCACACAGCACATTCACACTGGCTGAGCAGGAGGTAAAAATGGCAGAACATTAACATGAGCAGGATACTACATATCCCCCTTTCTTACACAACAGAAGCAAAAGTCCTGTACCTTAAAGAAGATATAACAATAAGTACCCAAGTAAGGAATAAATGCAACAGAATAAAAGTAACAGAAAAGAACAAATAGGAAAGAGCGAAGAGATAGGTGTAAGAAGACGAAGAGGAAGCAATGGGTAAATATACACAAATAGAAATGACTCATCCTCTCCAACAAGGAAATGCAAAAGAGAAGAAAACAATAATAAGGCATGAGAAACAACAAGTAGCAGAAAGGCAAAGACGCATAAACGACTACCCCCAAACACACCCACTGGACAGACAGGCATGCAAGGAAGAAAGACATAGCACGACACGACGTGAACACCAGCTTTAAACCCAGACACACAGAGAAGTGAAGGACAGATCTCCTCCTAGACAAGGAAAAAATAGAATGAAACTACAAAGAGGGAAAGGCAGGGGACAAGGAAGACTAACAACCAATATAGTCCAGATTCCAAGGATGAAAAGAATATGTAACATCATAAGGAGAACTGGACAGGAGAGAAAACAGAGAAGATGAGAAGAAAATACAATGAGTATAACTCATCCTCCCCCATTTTCACATTGAAAATATAAAAATATGAGCATAATGTAAGGTATAACTAACTGCAAAGTCTAAAAGTAGACTGAACATAAACTGTACCCCCAACCAGGGATAGATAATGTAAAGGTTAGAGGCGAGAATACTGTAAGAAGGAGTGGCACCCATGAGGAGAACCCTCTAGAGGTAAACCCTTAGCTGAGGTGGGACTAAGACACATGACCTACCCGTGACTAAAGGATGGATTAATAATGTAAATAGGAAAGAAATCCATGACCTACCCCTGACATGAGGGAGGGAAATAACTGTAGATGGAGTGAAACCCACAACTTACCCCAGGCATGGGGGAGGGAAGCTAACGTAAATGGGACTGACACCCATGACCTACCCCTAGACGTAGGGGAGGTTAGCTAAAGTTAATGGGACTGACTCCCAGACCTGCCCCAAAACATAAAGGAGGTAAGCAAAAGTAAATGGGACTACGACCCATACAATAATAGCCTTTGTAAGGACAACCCCTGTGTAGAGGGCATATAATGAGCAATGTAATAATGGGCCTAGTACCCAAATGTTCCCTCAATAAAACTATGTAAATACAGTTTCTTAATGTAATATTGTAAAGAAAATGAAACGTATGAAAACGGGCAGAAAATACCCATAAAACCGTCCCAGGAGCAGCCTGCCTGCTGCTCAGCCCATTCTCCAACTTTCACACTACAACTCTCAGGCACACAACATTCCAATACGCATCATCACTCCAACATTCCATGCAGCACACAGCACGTTCACACTGGCTGAGCAGGAGGTGAAAATGGCAGAACATTAACATGAGCAGGATACTACAAATTGTTGATTAAGGAGAAGTGTATTATGATCTTCTCTAGGTGTGCCCCGCCAGACACTTAGCTGTGGCAATAGTTAGCATTTACACCTTGAACAACTGCACAGATGGTAATATATATTAGAACATTGGAATGTTGAGAGCCCCATTGAAAACAATGGAGTAGCTCCGGGCTTATAATGGCTCCAACATTCCAATGTTTCTTTGTTCACAGCTGTGGCTGTGAACAAAGGCTTCAGGGAGCCTGAGGGGATTTCAGTCCCCTCGCGCTCATTGAAGCCTTTGTTTTATTTGTTAGAACATTCTGCCCTCTAGTGGCAGAATGTTCTAATAACCTTATAGCCCTTTGTAGCTGGGCTATACCGGCTATTAAAGTCCTGCTCCCTTGTTAAAGTCCCTTGCCTTTGGCTCAGGGCTTTAATAGCAGGTATAGCCCCCTACGGCAGGCTATAAGGCTATATTAGAACATTGGAATGTTGGGAGTTCCATTGAAAACAATGGAGTGCTCCGGGCTTATAATGGCTGCAACATTCCAATGTTTCTTTGTTCACAGCTGTGGCTGTGAACAAAGGCTTCAGGGAGCCTGAGGAGATTTTAGTCCCCTCGCGCTCATTGAAGCCTTTGTTTTATTTGTTAGAACATTCTGCCCTCTAGTGGCAGAATGTTCTAATAACCTTATAGCCCTTTGTAGCTGGGCTATACCGGCTATTAAAGTCCTGCTCCCTTGTTAAAGTCCCTTGCCTTTGGCTCAGGGCTTTAATAGCCGGTATAGCCCCCTACGGCAGGCTATAAGGCTATATTAGAACATTGGAATGTTGGGAGCTCCATTGAAAACAATGGAGTCCTCCGGGCTTATAATGGCTGGTATAAGCCCGGAGCTCCAACATTCCAATGTGTCTTTGTTCACAGCTCTGGCTGTGAACAAAGACTTCAGGGATCCTGAGTGGATTTCAATCCCCTCGCGCTCCCTGAAGACTTTGTTTTGTTAGAACATTCTGCCCCCTAGTGGCAGAATGTTCTAATAGCCTAAACCGGCTTTTAAAGTCCCTCTGCTTTGTTAAAGTCCCTCGCCTTCAGCTCGGGCCTTTAACGCTGCAGCGGGCCTTTAACAGCCGGTATAGCCCGCTACGGCAGGCTATAATAATAGAATCTGTTCAGAAATTTCCTAAAACACAATACATCAGTGCTGCATATGCCATTAATCTGTATCAGCTATGCCACATGGTCTATGCCCTACGAGGAACTCTCAGAATACGGCAGACCACCGCATTTTGCACCATCAGGAGTTGACACAGCTCACCTTGGATAGGTAGAGAACCTTGGCGTAATCCAGCCTGGAAGTGACCAGTGCATGCATCACTGTCTTCCTATAGTGCATGGGGGGTAGGTACATACATTTCTTGAGGATCTGGAGCAACCCAAAGCAAGAGTCAACTACAGCCGAAATCAGAGATAGCAGAGAGAGCTGATTGACAAATTTGACTCCCAGAGTTTTGGGTACTGGAGATGGGGATGGGGGAGGTGGAAAATAGGAAGGACATGCGGCTTCCCACCAGTGGGCTGTTCGGAAGCTGAATGGAAGAATTTCAGTTTTGTCCTTATTGCATTTCAACTGACTAGCATGCATCCAAGCAAAGATGCATGCAGTTCTTGAATTGCTTCTCTTCTGAAGAATGGAATCCCTCACAAGCAAAGAGCAGCTGGGTATTATATGCATACAAATCAGTTTACATATAAATGATTCAACCCGCACCGCTAAAGAAGTCATAAAGATATAAAATTCATTAGGGCTTAAAGATGACCCCTGGCCATCCCCTGTTTGACTGCTTTAATGGCAGAAGTAAAAGGCACCAACCAGAGTGACTGCCCTCATAAATCAAGGAATGATTTCACCCAGTCACACACGCAACCTCCCACCCCCCAAATTGGAGTCGTTGTAAGAGAATCCTATGTGGGACAGTATCAAATGTTCCTGAAATATGGAGTAAAAATCAGCACTGCATTCTTATATTGATCCAAAGACCCCTTAATATGAAACCCCAGTCTCTGTACTGTGGTGGGGACCAAACCCTGATTGACTGGGGTGTTGCCGCTTCTCCTGCTCTAAATAATCAGATAGTTGGATGTGCACCAATTTCTCGAACATTTTGGAGAAAACTGGCAGCAAAGAGATAAGCCTATAGTTACTGAAGATGTTAGGATCTAGAGAAGGCTTCCTAAGCAAAGGGACCACCCTAGCCAATTTCCAGGCAGCTGGCACAATACTGGATGACACTGAGAGATTAAAGACTTTGTTGATCACTGGGCAAATCACCTCAACTGCTGCTGCTAGCATTGTGGGAAGACAAGAGTCCAATGGTGAGCCAGATTTACAATTCGGAATAGCCGTAGCCAACTGCTTATGTGAAATCATCCTGAACTGAAAGAAATTGCTATCATTATTATTGTCTGCCTCATGAGTGAAGGTACTTCCTTCAGATGGAGAAGATTCCTTTGGATATCATTGATTTTAGTCTCAAAGATATCTGCCAGGCCATCGCACAGGTAATGCGAAGGATCAATCATCCGACTGCAGGTTTTTGGAGAGAGTAAAGATTTTACCACCTGGAAGTCAATACGAGAACTACCAGCTGCAGTACTAAATTTGTCATCGAAATAGGAAATCTGAGCTGATTTATAAGAGGCATGATAGATCCTAAAAGCATTTCTATATCTGATTTTCCTGATTGAAGAATAATCTTTGAGTCAGTTTCTCTAGGCTCTTGCAAGATCTCCTTTCAGCAGCCAAGGAGGGAGAGAACATTGGGGCCAAAGCCCCTCTCCCTCTCTTTCTTCTGCGGGCATGGAGCCAGAGTCTTGGCAGCCCTGCCCAACCAGCTGGTAACCACCTCCAAACTGGAGTCAACATCGTTGGTCAGGGATGGACTGTCCTGGCTCAATTGTTAACCTTAACTTTATTCCATGCACAGAAGTACAACTGAACTTCAGGAGTGGGTTATTGGCTGATGTTATCAAAGCATCTGAGCAGAGTTAAAAAGAGATCAGACAAGGGTTCTTCCTCCTGAGAGCTAACCAGTGCATGACTATTTGAGAAAAACAGATTTTTAATATGGCCAGCTGAGTGGGTGGAAATGTTATCAGCTGGGCCAGGTTGAGGGAGATCTGATGCGTTACCCAACAAGAGAGTATCATCTCCACCGTGCGCTCAGTGGTAACAATTAGTTTTCAACCTTTTCAGAATGACTGTAAATCAATGTACTTCAAATTGGTAATCTATAGACGTTGTTAATGTAATCAATTCTTATTTTCATTTATTAGTATGTGTTAGAAATGGGATTTTTGGTTGGGCACGGCCTGTGCCAAAGTCAGGCAGAAACCTCCACTCTAGTCAGGATAAGGGAGTTACACTCCTAAAATAACCCCTGCTCAATCCCTTGGTAGCTTGGCACAAGCAGTCAGGCTTATCTTAGAGGCAGTGTGTAAAGCATTTGCACATAACCAACAGTAATACAGTGTAAGCACTACAAAAGGACACCACACCAGTTTAGAAAAATATCCAATATTTGTATATACTTAAGACAAGACCAAAAATGATAAAAATCCACAATACAGTACTTAAAAATCTTCAGTTATCAAAATATGCTTGAAAAACAGTTCCTTGATGTCGTTCGCTCTGTCTGGGGCTATCGGGGCATCGTGAACAAACAAATCCAAACAGTTCTGGCTGACCGCAGCGTTGCGGGCCAGCTGCGGTGTCGGAAAGACCCGTAAACAGTACCTTTTAGAAATACAGGGCATTGGCGACCTCTCGCTGAGATTCCGAAAGCACGGCGTCCGCAGGCGTCGGTTCTGGAGGTCGGTGCAGGAGTCATCGGGGCTCTTGAAGTCACACGAGTTGCAGATCGAACTCCTCTCTGATGAAGTCAGGAGCGTTGGCATCAGCAGGCGGTGAGTGCTGTGGTGCGAACTGCAGCGGTGCGGCGTGTGGTGCCCTCAAGTCGTGTTGCGAGCAGCGGCTCGGTGACAGCGTCCAGTGGCGTCGTTGGTGAGACCAGGGTCGCGGTGCGAAGTGAATGCGTCGCTCGTCGCGGTGCTGGCAGGTCGCGGTGCAAGCAGCGTCGTCGTCGTTGCTGAAACGCTGTCATCGGCTGACGAACTGAAGTTGATGGTGCCGGCGTCGGTAGGCCAAGGCTATGGTGCGGGATGAGGGCGGTGCATTGTGTAACTTTACGAGCGGTGCCCTTGAACCACGGTGCAAGCAGCGGCGTAGATTTCGGCATGGAGTGGCGGCATCAGGGATACCAAGGCGTTGTCGTGAAGCGAGGCTGTGCGGAGTGCTGTGCCCACAGGTCGTGGTGCAAGCAGCGGCTAGGTGGGGGTGTCAGCAGGCATTGTCGGTGAGACCAGGGTCGCGGTGCGGTGTTGTGGCGGTGCCCTCTGCGGTGCCTTCAGGACACAGAGTCAGCAGCGGCGTCGTAGACGGCGTCAGCAGCACCATCGTAGATGGCGTTGTGTTGCTTTTTCCTCTGTTGCAGCACAAAACACACAGTCCCCAGTGCTGAGGACAGAAGAGCTTGAAGTCTTTGCTGTTCCTGAGACTTCTTGAACAGGGGGCAAGCTCTACCTCAAGCCCTTGGAGAAACTCCCAAAAGTAGATTGCAGAAAGTTCAGTCCAGTCCTTTCACTGCCCAAGACAGAAGCAGCCACTGCAGGCCAACACAGCAAAGCACACAGCAAAGTGGTAGTTCCTCCTCACAGCTTCTCCTGCTCTTCTTCTTGGCAGTCTTCTTGATCCAAAAGAGTTCTAAAGTTCAGGGGTCTAGGCCCCAATATTTATATTCCAAAATCCGTTGATCTCTTAGGCAGGGAGTGTCTGTGCCCAGCCAGAACCAGTTCTGCCTTCTCTGGTGTGACTTCCTGGCAGGAGGTGGGGATGGCATTGTCAGAGGCAGACCAGGCCCTTTGAGGTGTGAGGAAATCTCCTCCCCCTTCCCCAATTGCAGCCCAGGTCTATTCAGTCCTTTCCTGACCCACCTAGACTATCTGGAGCCACTCCTGCTCCCCAGCCTTCTTTCATCCAAAACCCAGACAGGCAGTCCACATTCCAGAAGAGGCACACTGGATGACTGAGCAAGAAAATACCTACTTTCTAAAAGTGGTATTTTCAAAAACAGAATGTAAAAATCACCTTCACTAAAAGATTCATCTTCAGATTCTGAGTTCAGGCATACTAAACTTTATTTTCCTACCTAGTTCCCATGGCCAGTTATGTTTATAAGATGTTATAAAAAAGCTTCCCATTCTGTCCTATGGGGAACAGATAGCCGTGCAATAGTGAAAAACGAAATTGGCAGTAATTCACTATCAGGACATGCCACACACACCTGGCAGGGCATGTCCTAACTTTCACATACACTGCATCCTGCCCACAGGGGTACCTTGGGCCTACTTTAGGGGTGGCTGACATGTAAGAAAAGGGAAGGTTAGGGCCTGGCAAGTGGGTGCACTTGCCAAGTCGACATAGCAGTACCAGACTGCGCACAGGCTCTGCAATGGCAGGCCAAAATCACATTTACGGGCTGTTTGGGTGGGTGGCACAATCCAGTGCTGCAGCCCACCAACAGCATTTGATCTACAGGCCCTGGCACACGCAGTGCACTTTACTAGGGACTGACACATAAATCAAATAGGACAATCATGGAAACACCAATCCATAACACATTGTACCACAGGAGTACTTGCACTTTACCACTGATCAGCAGTGAGAAAAGTGAGCAGAAACACTAAGCCAGCACAAAGAGTCAAAACCGGGAGGTCAGAAAGCAAAAACTCAAGGGAAACATGCCCAAAGATGCCAAGTCTAACAGTATGAGATGATCAATTTTATAGTGTTAATCCATCACACTATAACATACATTTTCTTAAATGCTCAGGTATCCCAATGCATTACGGGACTGGCCCTTCATCAGTGGAGTGTTTCCTAAAGTATAATGAATATTGGATAATCAACTACTATTAAATAACCAAGCGTCTGGTACTATGCTGTCAATGTGTAATAAACCTATGGGGTGAGTCCCCCAGTGATACATGCACACAATATGTGCACTACATAATGAATCCACCATTTATAAAACTATGATTTCTCAGTGATGAAAAAACAACTGACGGTGATTCAGTAAGAAGATATATGGCATGCAACCTCCAAATGTTACAGATAGTCTCCCAATAGTGAATGATGAGAGCACGGGAAAGTGACACGGTAAACCACCATAAGTAAATGGGCATTTAAGGTAGGAAAGAAAAAGAAGACTCGTAGATGTATGTATATACAAGAAATTGCTCAATCTGAGATTTCAGTGACGGTGCAAAGTGTTAAACGCACAAACCACTGTGTCCCCGTAGTAAAATTTAAATCCAAGAACCATATCTCCATTAACTAGTAAAACCGCTCTGCGTTAGTCTCACATGGAAAGGTGAACGCCGTGATTGGCAGTGCTCGGTTTAAAAAAATACATGTGAATAGAGGGAGGACTGGCTCGAAAACCATGAGCGCCACCTTTGAAAATGGTATGATAGGTCACGGTGAGTATGTTAAATAATCCAACAGCCATGTCCCTATTAGTAAAATGTGATGCCAATAAACATACCTCCATAACTGTTCATTCAAGCAAGTTCAAGGAACTCCTATCAAACTGTACACAACGGCCGCTTGCGATTCTAACAAGCATTGGCATAGCCAATAGGTCTCGCTTTTGGGACCTTATAAGTATTTGGTTATGCAGCAAAATATCCTTGGTGCAACAAAAACTGTTGCATGGCTAAACACTGATAAGGTCCCAAAGGCGAGACCTATTGGCTAGGCCAATGCTTATATAAACGTATGCTGATACAATTTTGTACAATCTCACGCATACACACATTCAAATACATATACACTGGGAAGGCTCGCAGACACACAGAAACAATATGTACATGCTCTCAGACATACACATCAGGTGAAACTTACCCAAGGCAGTCCAAGATATGCACTTGTGTGTGAGGTTTTGTGGGTGTTTGGTTGCACTTAGTTCCGGGATGTAGTTGAAGGAGAACAGTGTACAGACTAGAGGCGTTCGGGCAGAAGGAAGAAGCAGGACAAAATGGATGGGGTGAAAGTGAAGAGAGGGCAAAGAAGGGAGAATGGATTGAGATGCTGTTCTGCTTGGGTTTTTAGATCGGGTGGAACCTGCTCTACAGAGCCCTTCTAACCCAAATGCAGAACGTTACCCCCTCCCTAGGGCCTTTTTACACCTAAATAACCACATATATGCGTACCACCTAAGGACAGGGAATTCCTATTATAATTATATATGGAGGCCTCACAGCCTCGCAATCTTAGACCCAAAATCTCCTACCCATTCGGCAGCGACACCCACAGTCTCGCGGCCCTTGTTAGACCCAGAACCTCCTACCCATTCGGCAGCGACACTCAAAGTCTCGCGGCCTGTATTAGACCCAGAACCTCCTACCCATTCGGCAGCGACACTCAAAGTCTCGCGGTCCTTGTTAGACCCAGAACCTCCTACCCATTCGGCAGCGACACTCAAAGTCTCGCGGCCTGTGTTAGACCCAGAACCTCCTACCCATTCGGCAGCGACACTCAAAGTCTCGCGGCCTTTGTTAGACCCAGAACCTCCTACCCATTCGGTAGCGACACTCAAAGTCTCGCGGCCTTTGTTAGACCCAGAACCTCCTACCCATTCGGCAGCGACACTCAAAGTCTCGCGGCCTTTGTTAGACCCAGAACCTCCTACCCATTCGGCAGCGACACTCAAAGTCTCGCGGCCTTTGTTAGACCCAGAATCTCCTACCCATTCGGCAGCGACACTCAAAGTCTCGCGGCCGTTGTTAGACCCAGAATCTCCTACCCATTCGGCAGCCTTAGCACGAGCTTATCCTATTATAATTATAGTACACGACAGGGGAGTTAGGATTACCACATATCCGATCACACAAAGACTACCAGTTGAGCACAACCTGTTCTCTTAGTTCGAGGGACTTGTCTTTCCCCTCATCCAGTTACCCCTTACCTGACCAGGATTAGTCTCTGTTCACTTTGAAGTAACTCCGACTAAAGAATAGACTGTTCTCCTATACAAAAGTACACAACACATGCTAACGTACAACAAGCTAAATACTTTATTCAAATGGCACATGCATAGTTATAGAACATACCATACATATGGAACCTGCAAGGAAAGTGAAAGGTTAAGTTATATACTTCAAAGAAGAAAAAGGGATCGACTGCACCTTATATCTGTGTAGGCTGTGCTCGATGGACATCTGGGTTCCCTTCTCGTCTATGCCTCGGTTTAGCCTGGAAGTTACCCCTCGGCAGTTGTGGGTCTGCTTCCTTCTCCCTCTCCGAGTCACTAGAACCTTGTCCTCCTTGACTACTCCCTTCTCTTTGGATTTGAGTTTGCCATCAGTCTTCCCTGAAACAAGCAATAGCTTTTCTGCTAACGGCCAGATGCCGCCTACGGTCTAGAAGCAAGTGTCTTATCTCACTCAGACTTTCACTAATATGGACGTGCATTCCCTCATGGAAATTTCCAGCTCAAGACCTGCCGCCCACCAAATTCCTGTACCTCCCCGTACCAAGGACACTTTCCCAGCCGGCCGGCCTGTTGTAGTGTCTTCGGCATGAAGAAAAATACAATCCTTCGATAAGGGCCGGCCCGAACCAGTTCTCTCCGAGCGAATAACACTTCATAACTAAAACATCCCCCTCCCTCTGGGAAGGTCCCGGGCTGCCGGAGCAGAAAGAAAGATGGAGTCTCTCCCGTTTGAGGCCTACCAGGCCTGGATTCAGTACAACTCTACGAAATACCCTCACCATAGGGCAAGTTATCCTCAATACTAACGAATCTATCCCCTAGGCTATGTGTATAGGCCCTAGGCTATGGGTAGCAGCACGGAATTGTGTCAAAGTGTCTAACAAACAGGCTCTACTCACTACTCCAGACTTGAGACTTAGATGGAAATAGACTGAAGTCATATGGACTGCCCTGCAGCACCAGAAAGCCGGGAAAATCAAGCAGTACATTCCACCCTTGACTTTAGTCTATTTACATATACTAAGCGGAGCTAACATCTGTGGAAGAGTAATAAGAAACAAAACTAACCGATCTGTGTCTAGTACCAGATGTGCAGAATTGAAGCAGTGAAGGAATACATTGAATAAGACAACAAATAGAAATCAAAACAGCAATAGTAATCAAAATGCCACCTAATGCTTGACGTAGCATCTTCAGGTCTGGCAACCAGTTGAAGAGCCAGTCAAACCAACCCTGATCAATGTGTTTCTTAACTTCGTTAGTTAGATCATGCAATTTATCTATGTGTGCACGAATGGATTGTGTATGATCAGATAAGTTAAAACAACAGAGGCCTTCAAAATCTGAACAGCCATGTCCATGCTTAAGTAAAAGATAATCAATGGCTGCTCTGTTTTGCAAGATAGCCCTACGTTCACCCTGGGCATCTAATAGTAAGTCAGATAGGACTGTGGAAGTATGATTAATAGACTTAACCATCCAGCAAGCCATTTTTCCAATGGATTTAGCATTATAAACCGCCAAAGCAGGGACACCAATAATTGAGACAGCTAGACTAAGGTATTCAGACTTAGAATATAAATGCAACGATGAATCACAATCCTCTTGTAACATAACTGCATCTCGGAGCACACGAGAGTTGGCATTCGGGTTTGAGGAAAACATAAGCAGACTAAGTCTAGTAATGGCACACGGACCTCCGGAAATATTTGCAGGGACATAGGGCCAGGAAGTATTACCACATGAGAAAAGCCATCCGGCAGGTAGCAACATTGCGCGATAGTGACTAGGAGTAACTACCAAACTATTACAAGTCATATTATTTTGTATGGAAGCACATGAGGTCGGTGTCCTCTGGAGGCACAAAGTTCGCTCATGGGGTGTGAATGAAACAGCACCTCTTAACTTGAGACGTAGACATTCAGAGATTGCATTTGGATTACATGTGAGGAAAAAGCACAGGTCACCCTGTGTGATGTTATACGTAGTTATTTGGGATTGAATAGGAAGTTGTTCATTCGGCAGTTCAGTACATAACGGACAATATGCATGGGTAGCAAAATCACCCAGAATAATATTCGAACGAGCTTTTGAAACGTTAAAAATGCTCGTTAAGGTTTCCAGCGAAGCGGGGACAGCAACTAGGCATGTCGCCAGAATGTCATGTACAGATCTCATCGGTGTCAAACAGAAGTGAGGGGCATCAGTCACTCTTTTCGCCAGCAGTGTCCAAAAGTTCGATGACGAGTCCCACGCATTGAAGGAACGCAACACTCTGGTTCCCAATTCATCCCGGGTTAATGGGATCCCTCCTTTCTCTCCGAAGTAGACCGAAGGGTGTCCAGTACCGACACATCCCGCAGCAACAATCCAAAGAATGATCTGAAAAAGAACCAAACACGGGCATTAATCATTCTCGTAAATAACATTTATCAGCTGGGACAGCTTCCCAGCTATCTTTCCCTGGCCTCATAACCAAAATGGTGTTATCCTGACCGGTGGCAATAACCTCTGCTTGTTCAGGGGGATTCTTAGGCGATTGCACCCAAATCTTGGCTCCAGGATTATCCGTAGAGCCAAAGCCTTTCTGGCCTCGTACAGTTAGCAAAGTTGGGGCAGTGCCTTTTATTATTCCACCACTGAAAACAGGCATAATGAGTAATTGAGCCACTCGGTCGGTGCGGTGTATCAGTAGGTCATCCTCACTGCTATTTAGCAGAAGTATTTTGATTTCTCCCTGATAATCACTATCAATTACACCTCCAAGTACCTGGATGCCTTTTACAGCCAACCCCGATCTAGGGGCGATCAATCCAAAATTTCCCGGTGGTATATGAATACCAACACCGGTAGCAATGATGACCCGATTTTTGCTTTTTAAAACGGTGTCATCCATAGCATGCAAGTCCAAGCCTGCCGACCCTGGGGTCGCTCTGCATGGAGCTAGAGCTCCGGAAGTAATTTCCCAATACATCACAGTTTCATTTATTATATTAGGCATTGTTTCAACCTGTGGGGGGAACAAACGCATAAGTGGAGATTCAGCATTTAAAAAAGGACGATTATTCAAGATCAATAATGCTTGAGGTAAAAAGTCTCGCCAATTTTTATACTTGTCATCTGTTAGTTTGCGCAACTGGTCCTTTAGCAGACCATTCAATCTTTCCACCAGGCCTGAGGCCTGCGGGTAATAGGGTATATGAAAGATCCACTCAATGTGATGTTCCACACAGAATTCCTGTACCAATCTTCCACGAAAATGGGATGCATTATCAGATTGAATTTGGAATGGCACACCATAATACATCATAATTAATTCCAATGTTTTTATGGTGTTCAATTGGGTGGCTTGCTTACATGGAAAAGCTACCAGCAACCCACTATATGTATCGACAATTGTGCAAACATATTGACAATTTCTACTCATGGGAAGGGGTCCGATGTAATCAATCTGCCAGATTTGAGCGGGCAATTTCCCGCGATGTAAATGGCCTCTAACAATTTGGGGTACTTTACGCTGCCTGATATGTTGGCAGACGGGACAATGTAGAATAACATCTTTAATTAGATCTAGGGGAATATAGATTCCTCTGTCAGCAGCCCACCTGCTAGTGGCCTTCTCTCCAAAGTGTCCTGCCTTCTGGTGTGCCCATTTCGCCAATCCCGCAATGTCAGGATCTTGTCTGTCCACCACTGCCTCGGCAATTTTAGATTTCTCATCTGCAATGTTATGAAAAAATTTGTCAAGGGAGTCTATCGGGGTGTGAGCATCCACATGGAAGATGGTAACAGTACTCTGTGGGAGCATTTCCCAAATTTCTTGCCATAACTCCTTTCCCCATAACTCTTTAGAGTGTAATTTCCAATTACGAGAATGCCAGGTTGGTAACCAAACAGCCAGTCCATTTGCAGTAGACCAGGAGTCAGTGAAAATATGGCATACGCCAGGTAACTCTTGTTTCAGGACTTGATAAACAGCATATAGCTCTGTGAATTGACTACTTTTTCCTTCACCAGTTGTGCTCAATAGTCTCTGTGTGATCGGATTATAAGACACCGCCTTCCAGTGCCGTGTATTTCCAATAAATTTTGCTGACCCATCTGTGAACCACACATGGTTCCTGTCCTCGACGGACAAATCATCAAAAGGTTTACCCCACTTGACAGGAGACTCCTGTTCTAAAGGTACAGAACACTCACTCTCAGTCTCAGTCGATGGTACTTGCGCCACCTGCTCATGTAAGGACGCAACTCCTTTCGGACCCACACGTGCCCTGTCTTGTATGTACCATTTCCATTTAATCACACTCGCCTCCTGAGCATGCCCAATTCGATGAGTTTTTGGTGAACTCAAAACCCACTGCATAATAGGAATTTCAGGACGCAAGAATATGTCATGTCCCAATGTTAATTGCTCGGTATCCACCAAAGCCCAATAACAAGCAAGTAGCTGTTTCTCAAAAGGTGTGTAACGCTCACCAGCATCAGGTAGCTTTTTGGTCCAGAATCCTAATGGTACTTTGCACCTACCCTGTTTCTGCCACAGACTCCAGTTTGCATAAGGGCCTTGCACAGACACATTCAAATCCACATCACCATCACATACAGGCCAAAGATCCATAGCATGTTGAATCGCCTCTTTTGCTAGGCTAAATGCATCTTGCTGTTGTTTACCCCATTCGAATGCATTCTTCTTACGTGTAACACGATACAATGGGGCCAATATTTGACTCAGATGAGGAATATGCTGGCGCCAAAAACCAAATAAACCAATAAAGCTTTGGGCTTCCTTCCTATTCCTCGGAACCGAAAAATCAAGAATCTTCTGTTTTACCTGAGGGATCACCTCACGGTGTCCCTCATGCCAATTAATACCTAAAAATTTTACAGCTTGGGATGGACCCTGTAATTTGTCCGGATTGATCTCCCAACCTTTCTCACGCAGACATTCAATGACTTTATCTAATTGTATCTGAACATCCTCTTGTGTTTCGCCTTGAATCAGCACATCATCAATATAATGACATATCTGAATTTTGGGATGAACTGGTACCTCAGTCAAGTGTTCTGCCACCAGCCGGTGACAGATCGTAGGGCTATGCACATAGCCCTGAGGAAGACTTCTGAACGTCATCTGACGCCCGTTCCACGTAAAACTGAACTGTTCCTGACACTCAGGGGCAATTGGAATAGAAAAGAAAGCATTAGCAATATCAAGGGACGCATACCATGTACCTGGGTGTGTTTGGATTCTTTCAATCAGAGTAATAACATCCGGTACTGCAGCCGTCAAAGAGGGCGTGTGTTTGTTCAATTCTCGATAATCAACAGTCATGCGCCAAGAATTATCACTTTTACGCACCGGCCAAACAGGATTATTCCAAGCAGAAGTAACTGGAGTTATAACACCTGCATTAACCAACTCCTGAATGGTGGTACTAATCTCTTCATGACCACCCGGAATACGATACTGCTTCTGACAAACCACCTTTGTCGCCTGGGGAACTTGTATGGGGGGCATCCTTAAACGACCAACCCGTATAGGTCTGGACGAGATATAATGCGTCGTTCCAAATTGGTAACACCCATCATCAAGATGCAACGTCATTCCTTTCAAAATATCAATTCCAATTATGAATTCTAGGAGTGGCACCACTAATACAGAATATTCCTTTCTAGGAATTCTACCTATTCTCATTTCAAGCAAAGTTTGAACTGCGGGGGTTTCTTTTCCTCCTAATCCAGTAATAGTAAAAGGCTGCCCTGTAAATTTCCTCGATTTTCCATGAATAAGAGTGGCCTCCGCTCCTGTATCAACTAATGCTCGGGGCCTTTGGATATTACGATGTCTCCAATAAATTTCAATATCTACATAGGGTCTATTATCTCTGTGAGCCCATCTGTGTACCGGAGCTTGACCTATTTCCTAGTCATTCTTATTGCATTCTGTGTACCAGGACAAATCAGGATAAAGACTCTCACGTTTTTTAGGTATCAGTGCTTCCTGTTCATATCCAACTCTATTGCGAAATGGATTCCTGTCCTCTGCACTGCACTGCAAATTTCGATCGTTAAAACTGTGTCTATCCTCCCTTCTTCTCAGCTCAGGGGAGTGATCCCTATCATCTCTACGTCTGTTGTAGGCATAATCATTTCTCCCCCTTTCCCTTTCCCCCTCTCTCTCCCTGTCCCGCTCTCGACGGGGGGACAGATTACGTACAGGACGCCGATCATCACGACGATCAGAGCGCCCACGGCGATCATCATCACCGCTACCATCAGAACAACCATGATCACACTCAGTCGTTCGAACACGCCGGGCACCCTCCTTCCGATCCAAGCCCCGTTTGCGAAACATCTCCCACAAACGGGCAGTAGTCTCACCATCAATGTCTTCCCGACGCACACCATCAGCCAAAAGACCAGTAAAGATGTCACGTCTAGTAAATTTATATTCACCAGGAGTACGAGTGTCAGGCCGGGACTGACGTTCAGGTTTAAACCACTCACCCAACTCACCGAGTTGGCGTACCGACTCCAACACCGTAGATAGAACATTACCAGTCTGGTTAATCAACAAAGTCATCATGACCTGCTTGTAGGCAACAGGAGAAGAGCGAATGATACGATTCCGCACAGAAGAAGTCAACATCCCATCAAGCAACCTGTCAGCAGTGCCCAGAAAAATAGCCGTTTTCATCACCTCCTCCTTAAGACGTTGCGCAGCATCACGCAGGGTATACCACGGCTTGTCATTGACAGGCCAGTCAGACTCAGTAGGATACTTCAAATTACAGCCCTCAGTCGCCAATTGGAGCAAAGAAATCTGACCACTACCATTATAGTTACGAAAATGATCTTGTACAGAAGAATCTAAACTCAAAGAACAAAACTTCAAACAATCGCCAGTATCCAACATAATACCAGCAGCGCCTAGTTCATAAAGGCGCACCATCCAAGTGAGCAAAGCCTCACCAGTCCGCTGCCGAAAGCGCTGCAAAATATCACTAATTTCTTGTTGGGTAAAATCCTCCAAGCAGTCTAAAGAAACACCCTGCGGAGCATTGGGAGACTGCTGCAACTTCCGACGAAAAACCGGATGCGCAGCAACCACAGGACGAGCATCAGAAGGAGCCCGAGTAGTACTAGTAGAGGGACAATCAGTGTAAGAAGCATCGATGCCGCCCGAAGGACGAGCGCAATCACGGGGTGCACCATCAGAGGTGCGGGAAGTAGACTTACTGTCATGACGGGAACGAGAAAACTCATGCACAGCACAGTCCTCACCCGAGGAACAAGACGTAGCCGAGTCCCAGATATTACCATCCCATTCATCAGGATTCCAATCCAGTCCAGCCTTTGCCACGGCCAGACGCACCTTACGCGACGAAACTCGACCACGCCTGTGTTTGTATTTGTAACGGGCAATCCGCACAGCCGCCCGTTCAGCAACCGTCTGGTAAGTGTCAATTTTGTCGGAAAGCAACTTGTTTTGACAGCGCAATAAAGTATTGGAATTTTGAACCTCAACAAAGTGCGAATCCGCATCCTTAAGAGCGGTCTGCAATTTCAGCAACTTCTCATGCAAAATCCGATACGCAGATAGAATAACCCAACCTCTGCGCCCTAAAGCGGGAACCTCCTCTCCCTTCAGGACAGGTGCCGTCTGCAAACAAGTAATCACGTCAGCCGGTTCCGCCGACTCCAAAGAAGAGGTCCAATTTTCACTCAAACCAGTAGAATCAGCCCACTCTCGGGCCAAGGCACCATAAGGCGTTGAATCCCATCCGGGAATATCAACGGACAATTTAAGAGTAGCTTTAGATTTCCTAGAAAACATCGCGAAAAAGAAAGAAAAAGAGACGCAGAGAAAAGAAAGGAAGAGAGAAAGAAAGAGAAAAAAAAACTATACACGCAAATATACAAAAAAGAAAACCACGCACACGCCGAAAGCAAACACAAGACAAACACAACGCACACAGGTTTCGTAAACAGTTCGTGACGCCAAATGTTCTGCTTGGGTTTTTAGATCGGGTGGAACCTGCTCTACAGAGCCCTTCTAACCCAAATGCAGAACGTTACCCCCTCCCTAGGGCCTTTTTACACCTAAATAACCACATATATGCGTACCACCTAAGGACAGGGAATTCCTATTATAATTATATATGGAGGCCTCACAGCCTCGCAATCTTAGACCCAAAATCTCCTACCCATTCGGCAGCGACACCCACAGTCTCGCGGCCCTTGTTAGACCCAGAACCTCCTACCCATTCGGCAGCGACACTCAAAGTCTCGCGGCCTGTATTAGACCCAGAACCTCCTACCCATTCGGCAGCGACACTCAAAGTCTCGCGGTCCTTGTTAGACCCAGAACCTCCTACCCATTCGGCAGCGACACTCAAAGTCTCGCGGCCTGTGTTAGACCCAGAACCTCCTACCCATTCGGCAGCGACACTCAAAGTCTCGCGGCCTTTGTTAGACCCAGAACCTCCTACCCATTCGGTAGCGACACTCAAAGTCTCGCGGCCTTTGTTAGACCCAGAACCTCCTACCCATTCGGCAGCGACACTCAAAGTCTCGCGGCCTTTGTTAGACCCAGAACCTCCTACCCATTCGGCAGCGACACTCAAAGTCTCGCGGCCTTTGTTAGACCCAGAATCTCCTACCCATTCGGCAGCGACACTCAAAGTCTCGCGGCCGTTGTTAGACCCAGAATCTCCTACCCATTCGGCAGCCTTAGCACGAGCTTATCCTATTATAATTATAGTACACGACAGGGGAGTTAGGATTACCACATATCCGATCACACAAAGACTACCAGTTGAGCACAACCTGTTCTCTTAGTTCGAGGGACTTGTCTTTCCCCTCATCCAGTTACCCCTTACCTGACCAGGATTAGTCTCTGTTCACTTTGAAGTAACTCCGACTAAAGAATAGACTGTTCTCCTATACAAAAGTACACAACACATGCTAACGTACAACAAGCTAAATACTTTATTCAAATGGCACATGCATAGTTATAGAACATACCATACATATGGAACCTGCAAGGAAAGTGAAAGGTTAAGTTATATACTTCAAAGAAGAAAAAGGGATCGACTGCACCTTATATCTGTGTAGGCTGTGCTCGATGGACATCTGGGTTCCCTTCTCGTCTATGCCTCGGTTTAGCCTGGAAGTTACCCCTCGGCAGTTGTGGGTCTGCTTCCTTCTCCCTCTCCGAGTCACTAGAACCTTGTCCTCCTTGACTACTCCCTTCTCTTTGGATTTGAGTTTGCCATCAGTCTTCCCTGAAACAAGCAATAGCTTTTCTGCTAACGGCCAGATGCCGCCTACGGTCTAGAAGCAAGTGTCTTATCTCACTCAGACTTTCACTAATATGGACGTGCATTCCCTCATGGAAATTTCCAGCTCAAGACCTGCCGCCCACCAAATTCCTGTACCTCCCCGTACCAAGGACACTTTCCCAGCCGGCCGGCCTGTTGTAGTGTCTTCGGCATGAAGAAAAATACAATCCTTCGATAAGGGCCGGCCCGAACCAGTTCTCTCCGAGCGAATAACACTTCATAACTAAAACATCCCCCTCCCTCTGGGAAGGTCCCGGGCTGCCGGAGCAGAAAGAAAGATGGAGTCTCTCCCGTTTGAGGCCTACCAGGCCTGGATTCAGTACAACTCTACGAAATACCCTCACCATAGGGCAAGTTATCCTCAATACTAACGAATCTATCCCCTAGGCTATGTGTATAGGCCCTAGGCTATGGGTAGCAGCACGGAATTGTGTCAAAGTGTCTAACAAACAGGCTCTACTCACTACTCCAGACTTGAGACTTAGATGGAAATAGACTGAAGTCATATGGACTGCCCTGCAGCACCAGAAAGCCGGGAAAATCAAGCAGTACAGATGCAGATAGAGAACAGAATAAGGAGGGTGAAAAGAAGGAGAGAAGTAATCCGAATAGGTAGAGGGAAAGAATAAGAGAAAGAGATAGGTTGGGTGGAGGAGATTCAAGAGAAAACCCGGGAGAACAAAGAGGGCAGAGTTAGGGGAGAAGGCAACAAGAGGACACAAAGCGTAACCGAATGGGAGAAGAAATCTGAATAGAGAGCTAAGGCAGAATTCGAATTGGGGTCAGAAGCTAAAGAAAGAAATGGCAGAATCAAAGAGAGACAGAATACATACAAGAGAATAAGCCAACAAAGCAGCCAATACACAGAGCTCCAAGGTAAACTGCTGTCCAGTGAGTCCTTCAAAGCCAGAATGACTCGCTGGGCAACATTAGAAACCTAAACAAAGCAGGATACTATGACATCAAGGAATGTCAAGGAAAACCACATACTTAAAGAAAACGTAACCCACAAATACAACATGCTGATACTCCTGAAAAGCCAGCAGGGCTGCCAGTTAGATGTAAACCTAACCTTCACTGTCCTTTGATTCTGAAAAGCCAGCACAGTTGTCTGTCTATCACATGTGCTTACCGGAGCTTCACTGTGCATTAACAATGCCACCATGTGTACACAATTATTTAATGGATTAGTCACAGAACAATGAAACGTAGTGCGCTATGTTATATTAGTGAGGCATTTTATAAGGGATGTATTTAATCAGAACATTAATATATAATATAATATGGGCTAAACATCTACTGTTGCATTAGTGTCACAACATATCGGTTGTTCAAGATGTGTGACAAAGCGGTGTTTTAAATTATAGAAGTACAGGTACTCAGAATAGAAAGAAACGATTTGTTCTAAGACGTGCGAGCACTGCCTCATTACATACATTGCAGCAGTGTTGAGAAGTACAGATACTCTACCATTCAAACTAACGAAGTACCCCATGCCTAAAAACATGATTCTGAACTTATGTAATGTAATATAGTGCTCATGTAAAGCGCTTCAAAGCCCTTGTGCCGAGTTTGCGCAATATACAACTGTAAATGAAGGTCAGCAGTGCACCGCCCAAAATCGAAAGTCAGGAACAGTTCCTCCATGTGTTTCTGGCTCACTCGAGCATGCTTCAGTACTTCCTGCACTCACCAGTACCAGTCTGGGCCTCTACTCCGTATCCAACGTGACAAACTAAGGAACACCATATAGACGTATACGTGACTCTGAGATTCATGTAACGTTTTTATTGTTATTTTCGTTGTCTCCGTTAGTGGGCGTTGTGAGAAGTTGGCCTGGCATATGCTGTTCCTAGTTATAGGGACACCTTGCACCAGTCCAATTCGACTCTTATTGATGATAGGTTTAAGACAACCTTTAAAGAAAGCTATCCTAGTGGTAGCTGTGGAGAGTAGCCTTCAGGCTAAGTCTTGAAGGAGTGTTAAGCTTATTGTTTTACCATAATAACCTCTTCAATAACCAAATGAAAGAGTAGCCCACACAGGTATATATATAAAATATATGTATTTATTCTAGACAGAATCCCACAGTCTCTTTATGCTGCTGTGGAAAAGTTACAATATCAAACAAGCATTGATAGACACAATAAATTGCACTATTAACATTGGGCCCCAGGGGGGGACCAAACCATATACTAAAAAAGTGGTATAAGAACCACGACAATTCTACAGGCAATGCCTTGGGCATTCAGGATTGCTGGCCCCTTAAGAATCCACCCCAGGTTATGAGGAAGGGGACCCACGGGAGGCGTGTGCAGTACAAGTAGCTGCTATCGGGATCTCTATTACAGCCTATGGAGAATGTCGCGGTTGGAAATAAACAGTTTAAAAATACTTCTAGCAGGAGTGTAAAGTTAAAACTTTAGACTTAAGCTTTTGAGATGCCCACAACCACGAGAGTACCGAGGTACCACTGTTACCTGCCCCAGGGAAGCCGGGTGCATAGGTCGTTTCTGGTGTCGGGTCGCGGGCTGATTTTCAATGGGAAAATAGTCAAAAGTTCTGCTAGCCAAAAGCGTCGATGATGCCGTGAAGATCAAAGATGTGAAGAATGTAGAGAAGAACCTGAAAGCAGAGGGGACAGAGTCTGGGTCACGGCAAAGTGACCAGGAGGCTCAAAGCAAAGAGCCCTTCGATGTCGGGTGCTTCAGGTGGAAAGTGGTGTAGCTTGGATCTGCAGCCACGGGCTCCGGGAGGCTTTAAGGAAGGCCAGCTTCAGGAAGGCAACTGTCCCACATCGGATGAGGGTTGCTGCGGTGTTAGTGTCCGGAATGGATCCACTAAGCCTTGGCAACCGCAACCCACAAAGAATAAACAAATCTGCTACAGTGCAGACCTACGAGGTCTGGGGGAGGTCTCCTTCAAGGAGACTGTAGAGCAGGCCTGGAGCAACCAGGGGAACTCTTGTTTTCAAAGATAGACCTCCGCCAGGGCCCACAAGTTGAGAGACAAGGGACCGCAAGAGGTGGAAATTTGGCGTGCGTAAAAGGGCACCCACGGGCCACCGCAGGGGACTAGGGCGCTGATCTTTGGCACAATGGCTGTAGAGTAATTGGCTCGTAAACGGGCCAAAGCACAACTTCCCCACTGGTCAGGGTCGTGTGCTATTCAAAAGGAGGCCGGGGTCTTGGGGTATCAGGGATCTCGGCACCCACGCGGTCCACGGTGCCCAAACTCGTTGAGCACACTTACTGGCCTCTGGGATGCGCTGGAAACTCACCTCAAGGTTTCTGGAAGTCGTCGAAGTTCATGAGAGCAGCGAAGTTCCAACCGGGTCACTTGCAGTGTTTCAGGTGCCTGCCAAGCAGGGGGATAACTCCTTTATCCCAAGGGAGATTTCTTCCGCCAGCTGGGCAGCAGCAAGTCGAAGGTCAAGACTGTAAAGTTCAAGATTAATCTGAGGCTCTGGGGCCACGTTATTCACCTTTATCCCCAAGATTAGGGGAGTCTCCAGAGTAGTGTCCACCAATGAGTGGTGAGGCGGGAAAGGGTGGCTACACCCTCTCCCCTTTGTGTGTTTCCCACCTGGGCGAGGGGCAGGATGCTCCTGAACCAGTTCCAAGCGGTGTATGCAGAATTAGGTCTCTGCAGCTGCCTACGTGCAACTCTGAAAGGACATTTGGTGCACCCACTCTGTTCCAATCCACATTATCCTGTCTGGGGAGATGCTAGCACCTCCCTGCCACAGGAGCCCTATTGTCCAGCTGGCGAGGCTGGGGTTTTCCCCAGCAACAGCCAGCCAGGGTCGTGTAGGTGGCGGGCAGTAGCCATTTCGTGAAACTTGTGCACTTTTAAATTGGTGTCTAAATTCTACCGCTTTTCCCATATCGCCCTTCTAGCAAGGGGGAATCGTACCCTTATGCCCATGGCTGGACTGGGGGTATGATTCCTACATTTGACAACAAACACGATATGGTTCTGTGTAGCCATTCTCAAGTTATTGCGGTATCGCGATAGACTTATAATGCGGTTAAGAGTATATGGTATGGCTACACTACAAACAACCCAGTAATGATTTTACAAAGGTTGCAGAGAGGCCCTACTCGTGTAGGGGTCCCCCCTCACACATACCTCAGCACCCTGCCCTGTAGGATTAGCAAGGCCTGCTATAGGGGTGACCTTTGAGAGTACATGTGTTGTAATGGGGTGGGATATAGGGTACCTATATCCCTGTAAGGGGTGCCAGCACCACCTTACCCAGACTACAGTAGTGGTCTGGTGGTGTCAGTTTGTATGACTGTCCCAGGGTGGCACAATAAGTGCTGCAGCCCTGGTAGGCCTACTGAGGGACCCATGCCCTGGGTACCTAGGGTACCATCTACAAGGGACTGGCAGGGCATCCTCAGCATCCAATTAGTTTGTACCTAGGGTACTCACATCGTTTTAGGGAGAAAGCAGATAGGCTGGGGTCCTGGATAGCAGGATCCCAGCCAGACTAGTCAAAAACCACTCAAATACCAGGCAAAAAGTTGGGGGCAACCATTAGTCAGATTCCACCTTCCTACAGGCGGGTCCTTTATACATATAAACATATATCTGTTTTTATGAGACGTTCATGGGTATTGAAGTACCAGTGAAGTTCCAGTGTTCCTTTTGAGTTTGGTAAGTAGCCTTTACTCCAAGCTGCTATTAGAGATTGTGGCCTTACAGCCAGACTTTGGAGTTAGAGAACCAGGTACGAGCTTCGGCATCGGCATAGCGTCTTGTGATTCTGGGCAATTCTCGGAATCTCTCCATGGCTACCAAAAAATGAATGTGTACGTCTTTACCACAACTGGTGTTTATGTAAAGCGCTCCAATCAATACCTTCGGGTCGAGTTCGCGCTATATAAATCTGCAAAAAATAAAAAGGTTCCGATCTGAAAGAGCCTGTTACAGACTGCTTTGAGCACTCATTTACTCATTTACACATCACCTTGACTTGTTCTTATTTAGACCGCGGAGAAAGGTAGCCATTTCAAGCCACTAATTAATTAGGCAAGACTGGACTTATTCTGCACCACGCCTTTCTGTACACTCATTTCTTCTCTCTTCTATACTTTCGCTTGAAGTTGAAGGCCTGCCTCTTGGAGTAAGCCCCCCAAGGGCTTCTAGACACACCTTCTACGGAGCGCATGGATACCCTGATGGGTGATTCGAGCCGAGCGCTAGAAAAACACATATAACATATATAAACACTGATAGCATATAAGCAGTATACTGTTTATACCTCGCTATGATGTGCTAGTGTTGCAGGGGAGGCGAGTGCCAGCTAACGACCCCAATTGCTCTATCGTTGTTGTGTACATGTGCAAGGGAGTCTTTGTTCTGTTGCTTAGAGCTCTCAAGTTTCACAGGTCCAAGCACGACTAACTCGTCCGGTTCAGGTTTTGTTGGTTGCATTTTGAGACTTGTAGTACAGTGTGTAGCTATAAAAAGCTACTGTCGTAAGGACCCAGGGAGCTTCATAGTTATTACTGTATGGTAGCATGCGTGGTGGCAACCAGACTTGGTGCAGTGGCATGTACTTGCACCATATAGTTGTGGTCGCAGGCAAAGGAGTTTGAACATAAGCAGCAAGTACAACAAGCATTGGCCGCGCGGCCGTAAAAGTAACGTGGCCGTGAAAGCGAAAATGATCGCGATCCCGGGGACGCACGCTGTGGTGGGGGAGGGGCGGAGCACTGAGCGCTGCAAAAGTGAAAGTGATGCCCTTTATGAGGAAAAGATAGGAATGCCAGATGGCGGCTGCACGCTTGCACGTGCGCGTAACCGCAAGCTTGCGTCCAGCAAAAGCCTTTGGTAGCACTTTGATAACCCACTTACTAAATCTCTCGCAGAGTAGCGGATGCGCTGGCTCAGGCGAGACCTGAAAATGTTGTTTAGCCATTGAAGTGCCCATGCGGATTTGCATACATGGGGAAAATGGAACGCAACATACAACGCAGGCTTACTGAACATAAAAGTAACATTCACAACAAAAACGAGAAGTCCTCCATTGCTGCACATTTTTGCATTCACAAACACAATGTTAGTCAATTAAGGTTTTGGAAACTGAAAATTGTACCTATCAGTGAAGGCACAGACAATAAGAAATACTTGCTCCAAAGAGAAATGTATTGGAAGAAAAAAATTGGACTCTGCCAGTGCTTTAATGAACGGTTTGTTCTGAGCTGTTATTTATAATCAAATATTTGACTTTGCTCGCATTCTTCAAAACGTTGGTGCATTCTTGAAACATTGTTGAAATTGTTTTACTTTATCATCATTCTCTTTCCTTACCTTTATTATCTGTTCATTTCCCTTGTGTTTACAGAACTGCATCTATTTGCCATCTGCCATCGCATGCCTTACTTCATACAGTAAGTGAATTATTTTAAAGATGGGTTTTAGCCTGTCCTCTTTCTCCTCACATGTATTCCTTTTAATCCGAGCACATTTTATCTTGGCATTCACCTTTGCATATGTAGCCAATGAAAACTAGTTATGGAGGTTGTTTATTGGCATCGCATTTTACTAACAGGTGCACGGCTGTTAGATGATTTAACATTCTTACCGTGACCTATGGCATTTCAGGCAGGTAGTACTCATCCGCCTCAACATGTGATCAAGAGTACAACATAAGCCCCTGGAGTCACTTAGAACAAGCAAGCAAGGCGGAGGGAGGCACGTAAGGCTTAATGAGCCTTGACAGAAACCCACGTAATGGCTGCGCGCGTGCACGCTCACGTGAACGCAAGCTTGAGGCCAGGAAAAGCCTGTGGTAGCACTTTCAAAAGCCACTCACTAAATTTCTTGCAGAGTAGCACATGCGCTGGCTCAGCGAGACCTAAAAATGGCCCATGATCCATGTGTAATTGTGAAACTACCAGCCTAATTGTAATTCTAGAGTTATTCACCAACTTTTCCATAATGGGTGCATTATATTCCATTGTGTTACTGCAAAAGAGTGCACTATCTTTCATAACGAATGTGCTTGTGATCAAGATCGCACACAGGCTGTGGTGGTGGAAACTTCTGTTTAGTATGGAGTAGATGAGCAGATTAGCCTGCCTCTGGTTTGGCTGCCAAACATTGGATGGAACCGAGCTTTTCTTTTTCCTCAGTTTTTTACATGCAATTACAAATCAGTGGAATACAACTACATACCTAATATAAACGTTAAAGGTAGGGAAAACAAAGATTCTTAAAGAGGCACCAAGCAATGGACAAGTGCTTTCACAGCTTCTGACTATAGCCTAATCATTAACCATACACGATCGATCACGAGAGGCCCCATAACAAGGTGCATATTAATGCACCCAGCCAGTGCTTAATTTGTGCCGGTGCTTTCCGGTGCTCAGCACCAGCACTTAATTGCCAGCACCGGGGCTTATGAGTGTCTGCCACGTGGTAGTGGTGTCTGCCAGTTTAGGTATGAGCACAACAACTTCTGTTTATTATTTCAATTTAAATTTCCAATTATTAGTATTTGCCTCCAAAGCCATTCCTATAGCTTTGGGGGCCTGTAATAGTATGAATTGTCACACTTTTAAGACTGTGATGATTAGTTGTATGTTGGTGCGGTCATTGGCAGTGTTGCCAGGGGCAACGGATGGTGCAAGCTCTAGTGTCCTCCTGTCGAGGGCCCCGGCACTAGGATTTTTTACAAATTAAGCACTGCACCCAGCATTACCAAGACAGAGAAATATCACCGCATGTGTAATACCTGCTGTCTGAGTGTGGGAATGTTACAGGAAATACCAGGACACTCACAAACGTCCCCACAGTAGAATCATTAATAATATTTCTGTGAAACATTTTCATTTCTTAGTTACCAAGCAACACATTACCAACTTTTAAGCCATTCTTGCTTATTTAAATGTCGGCTTGTGACATATAATTTAGCTTTATTTTTCTTCGTTTTAGCTGCATGTTTGTTGGTTTGTGGCGCCTGCTCCTCATAAACTCAAATGCAGCAAAGGTGTGTCATATAGCAAGACATCCCCTGACTAAGCCATAACAATTTTCATACACGTCGCTCCTTCTTCCGTAATGCCCACAAATAATTCTACTTAAATGGTGCAGATCACACCTCAAGAATATAACCCAATAACACGAGATCACACTTTATGCAATTATAGCTCTGCAAAAATTAAATTGCTATTTTAAGGGTATCTTCTCTTTAAGTGTGGCTTATTCTAATATACGGTATGTGCGTCCCGTTTATTAAAGGCGAACACCCCAAACCAGTAGGGCACAAAAACGGACCTGTGACGGTTTCTTTGGGAATTTAACACTGCCATTCAAATCTAAATTTAGCTCCCTCACAGACTCGGACGAAAATAAAGCAGCAGGGGCAAAGAAAAAACCTAATTCTTGAGAATATTTGGACAGCGTAGCCAGGAAAACAAACCTAAAGTCAACAAAGAGCGGCCTGTGAAAACAAGAGGGGCGATGAAAGCCGTTATGTCACAAGAAGTGCGCGTTCGCAGAAAGATGGAGGCCGGGGTGCGAGCCGCCATCCGCCTCTATTGCCGTTTCCGCGCGGACAGCTTCTGGCCTAGTGATAGCAGTGTCTGTGACTCAGGGACACCCAGTGAGTGACCGATCACTGCTCTCCGGACAGAGTCTGCCTAATGCCCAACAGCAGTGCACGAAGAGGATTGCCAACAAGGGGAGGGGTCTAGTGGTTGTGGGGTTTGTCGGGCGGATGTAGTCAGGGGAAGAGAACTGACACTCTCCACAACAAATGAATAATTAATACGTGTAGTTTGTTAACTTTGCTACAGTATTGCATACACGGTCGGACCGGGACCGAAATTGGGTCTGGCCACACAAACATTAATTCCTACATCCATTAGGTATGGTTTGCATTATGAGTCCTGACTTCAAGATTTGTAAAAAGCCCAATGTTTTGAAAAACATAAATACTGGTGTTCTGTACACAATGCACTTGTAAGATAAACAATTTAACGTCTGATGACGATTCAATCAACTTCTGATAAGTGAACTAGTCCGTAATGCATTGCAATGCAAGCACATCATGGGATGCAATGACACATCAAACAGACAAAAAACATGTGTGAGAGAGAACCCGTTTCTGGGCAGAGCCAAACACCTCTCTGAAAATAGTTATAATAATTGGTACTAATAGGTTTCGGACACGGTTAGACTGTCAGACCAGAAATAAAGAAACAAGCATTTTCAAAGCCAATAGGTCAGGTTATTTTATGTGGTGTGCGTGTGTGAGTGTGTGTTTGTGTGTTGCCATGACGGTGCACATATACCACCAGACCATCCGAGGAGCAGCTTGGAAGGGAGAGGGAGTCGCTGGTCTATGGTCAGAATGAGCTGCAACGAAGCCGGAATATTTTTGAGTTTTAGTGCAGAAGTTTTTAAACTACAAAATGTAAATTTGGAATCGCAACATCCAGGTACTGAGATTCTTGGGGTGCTACTGCACAGGCAGGATCCATAGTTGTTGCCTCTGGTGACAGGGCGACTCTGTCAGAACAACTGGCTCAGTGTTTTCTGCATTCTGATTTGTAAGACTGGCATCGCCCAGTCCACTCAGTGGTCCACTACCAGTATATAACAATCTAGGCTGAGATGCCAGCTAATAAGATTCTTTAGTTTGGAAGGATGTAGAGTCAAAATATATTAACATGAAAAATGGCCAAAGGATGAGAAAAGCTCAAATGTCATGCTTAAAGCGAAATAATGGTTTAATGTTAAAGATGAGATTTGCAGGGATGTGCACATTTAAGGGTTGTTAGCAGTTAAACCATTGATACAGGGGGATATAAGGCAGCAGGCAGCTACAACAGTCAGGTCTGGCTTTTATTAGAGGAAGTGTTTGGCAATAGCTGGGCAACTCTGTGAGCAGCTGAATGACTTCTTTCTGCACAAGGTGATGGAGATAAGAGAGGTTATCAGCTTAAGTCCATTTGTGCAGGGTCACACCCCAAAGATGATTCTAGCCTGAACTTTGTTTCTGTTCCTCTGTCAGAAACTGACCTAACCGGTCCAATGAGTGTGGTGAAATAAGGCTCTCCCCTGGACCCTTGAAAACTGGAGATATACAAATCTCTTGTCCAGACATTTTCAAGTCTCTGTGTTCTCTCTTTAGAAGAGGGTTTAGTGTCCTCTTATTTTAAAGACAATTGTCCCATTGCTGAAAGAAATCTGTGCTCAACCCTGTGATGGTAATGAAGTTTCACCCCACTTGCTCTTGTTATTTGTTGTAAAAGTGCTGGATTTTTTTTATGGGCAAGCTTTATGCATCCATTTACAATCCAGCAAGGAGACAGTTTTGGTCTGCAATCTGGATGGTTTAGTTCTTAATTTGGATGAAAACGTGTTTGCCACAATACATAGTCCACACTCTCTTTTTGTACTTTTTGTTCTTTTATGAAGAATTGTTGACATGAGGCCTCCAAAATCTAAAACTCGGTATAGACAGACCTAAAGAAGGGTTGAAAAATCCATTTCCATGTGATTTTAAAACTGTGCCAATCTTTAAATGTGCTGCTTTATGCTCCTCCTTCAACTGTGCAAACGTCAGTTACCCTGTGGGTGTACCACTGGAATCCTGCACCAGAATGACTATTCATGAATATGCATAGAACTGAAATGGTTTTGCAGTGTACTGTACAAATACAGAGATACTGATTGAAAAGATTTAGTATCATTACTAGGGGTTGTGAATGCAAAAGAGCTAATGTGAATGTTGGATCAGGTATTCCAGACTATTTGTAATATAATTAAAAATTCATGACTATACGCATACTTGCATTTGCTGAGTTATCTCTTGTGAAATGACAGATTTATAGGGATATCATTTTTAGGTCTGGCATTAGCAAAGACCTTTTGATTTTGCTAAATTATGTACTTAATATACTGACTTGTTGGGGCATTCAGTGAGCCCACTTGATCTAAAAGTCTGTTTTGTCATTCACCTTTTCTGCCGTTCACTTCAGCATACTGCATGGGTCAGTCCATTTTAGCCATTGGCTAACTTCACTGAGTGGCAGCATCCTGCTGTTTGTCAAGGAAAACATCTGCAAACCAAGTAGTTACCTTCAATGCCATGGACTGCTATAGAAATGTATGCTTTTTGAGATCAAAAAAATGTTTTGCTTTTAGGCAGAGTTTTTATTTTTTTATTGGCAAAGGCATTGCACCTAACAATCACATTTTACAAAACCCACGAAAAGATAAAACAAGGGCTGACAAAGTTAAAAGGCGAGGAGCTAGGGACAGACCTATTGACTTTGCCAATGCTTATTTCCAGCTGGCAGTAAGAATTAAAAAGCATATGTAGCATTAATATTAAATGTAATGATATTTCCTTGCTTAGCATTCCATTAATCTTTGTAGGTGGGGTCAATTAATAAGAGGAGGCTCAGAGTAGCAACAGCAGCAGCATTCTCATTTGTTTTCTGAACTAAGTGGGGACACTTGTTTCCCTCTTTATCATTTCCTTCTGTTAAGCTAGTCCTGCTTCCTTGCAGATATGCCTATCCATTCTCACTGCAGAGAGCACGACGGTCTATAAACATACGCAGCAAACAATGACTGCTTGTATCACTCAGCGAGGGCAGGCACTTCCTGTGAATACACATCTCACAGGCTGCCGCACATGGGCGTTTAAGTGAGGCATGGGGCCACCTGTATACAAATGTAAACATGGTTAAGCAGTGTTTTTTTTGGGAGGAAATGCATCATTTTAAACAAGAACGTCTTTACACCACATACTTCACTCTAACAAGCAGTGACAGAGCCAACGGGTCTTTTTTGCATTTTTAGTCCTGACTAAAACAGTAAAAGTGCCAGTAAAAGCACCTGCTGAAGTAAAAAAAACAAGAAGACACATAAACATTAATTTCTGTATTCTGAGAGATGAAGAATTTAATGTGTGGTGATTCAGTGTACTTTTGATATGTAAAAGATGAGCATTTCTCGGGAAGCTCTCCAACTTTTCATTTACTCAGCATAGTTCAGTGCTTAATTTGAGCCGGTGCTTTCCGGTGCTCAGCACCAGCACTTAATAGTCAGCACCACTGTTTGTGACAGCCTGCTAGAAGGTGGTGCTGTCTAGCTAATTTTGAGATGACCACAACAACAGTTAAATATGAGTGCTATATTCATTAAAAATGACTGTTTCCGGCCGTCCAAGCCATTCTTATACGTCGGGGACTTAAAATAGTCCAAATTGTCACAGTTGTAGGAGTGTGATGGTTAGTAGTTGTGTTGTTACTATCATTGGCTGCATAGCACAGGCAAAGTGTGGTGGAAGGTGCAGTGGCCTCTTGACGAGAGCGCTGGTACTTATTTTGTTACAAATTAAGCACTGGCATAGTCCTTATATTTTTGCAGTACAGCCTGTACAGTGTGTAGTAAGTACTCCTCACAAGTTGCTGTGTAAATACTTCATTACCAAGGTACAGAGAGTAGTAGTCACGGTCCACCCAGTACTTCCATCTCCTTCAACTACCTCTCGGAATCCCTGCACAGCAATAGAATCAGAACTAATTTACAAAGAATAATACCAAAGGGTGACACGAGCCCATTGATGAGTCCACAACACAGTGGCATGGCATTTCAAACAATACTACCACCTCTGCCACTCAGATCGTTAATTGATGGTTGTAGAAATCTGAGTGCCAGGCATTCTAAGCAGCTCTCATTTCAGATTGCACAGACCAGGGAAACCATGGTCAGGTGGCCACTTAGTATCAATGCTGGGCAGGGGCGGCTCTTCTGGTAAGGCAGAGGAGCGTCGCCCCACTGCTTTTCAGCAGTGTGCGGAAAAATAAAATGATAGTAACTAAAAGTTATCATTTTATTTTTTCCTGTTTATGGAGTGGTAGCTTTGCCAGTCAGTGCGGGATGGGGCTGCTCTGCTGACACAGCATTGGGAGGGGAGGAGTCGTTTCCACCCCCTAAGTGCGCATGAATGTTTGACCGGCCAAACATTTATGCACACTTTACCCATTCTCCACTCAGGCTGCATTACAGCCTGCCTGGAGAACATACCCAGGCCCCATCCCCTGGTTGAGTGCTGAACCTCAGCGCTCAGACCAATCACAACGCTGCAATGCAGCATTGTGATTGGCTAAGGGAAGCCTCAGCCTGGATGCTTCCTGTAGTTCCTGCCGGTGGGACAAGGAGAACCCAGCAAGGAAGAGGCAGTGAGGAGGTAAGTTACGTTTTCTTTTTTATTTGATCCCCCGCCCCCTTGCCTCCCCGCCCCGCAGCCCTCAATCCGTGCTGGCCGCCACTGATGCTGGGTCCCCAGAGTCACAAAGATTGGCTTCTCATCTCTCACTGCCGCTGCTGTGAGAAACAGTACTGAACACCTCTTCTGACAAGGGAAGAAGGCAACGGGTTGTTGTCAACAGGCTATTGATAGAAGGGGTTCAATGCCTGTTTCGCCCTAATAGAAGAGATGTAGTGCAGGCTGATACTGCAGCATGAAGACATTGAGGGTGAGAAAACTGTCATTTTTCTCATCACTGTTCCAGCCAGGGTGAAAGAAGGAGGCGATGGGTAGGTGTCCTGGGTGCAGACCCAAAATATGGATGAAACTCGAGTCGAGCACTGACTCAAGGGAGTTCCTCCTCAACCCTCTTTAAGTATAATTAGGTATAATTTTATTCATTACTTAGGTCTACATTGCAGACAGAAGAAGTATTGGCAAAGCCAATAAGTCTCAACTTTGGGACCTATTGGCTTTGACAATGTCTTTTGGCGGTGCTGTAGAGTTTTTTACAATGCTGTGGAAGTGCAGGATGACCAAAAGAAAAATGAAAAAGGCACTCTAATGCTGCCTCTTTGTGTGTATGCACATGTATGCTAACATTTCCATATAGTTAATTACATGAGTGCCATTTTTTCAAATTACCAATCCAAGAAAGATTTGTACATTTAAAAAAGTTAAATTTAAGTAGAGCAAAAGTGCTTTTTTAAGGCTGGAGGGGCTAGTATCAGTTTTCTGCCTGGCCCTCACAAAATAAGAAAATATTTTTTTGAAAAGGATCTGCAGTGTGGGCAACTGATGAGCAGGCGGGAAGAATGACAAAATTGGCTGGTGGGGTAGGTAAAAGCAGCACACAAGAGGTAGTTAACACAGAGTGCTGGGGGAAAGCACAAGAA
The DNA here is from genome assembly GCF_964204655.1 of Triturus cristatus. Lineage (NCBI taxonomy): Eukaryota > Metazoa > Chordata > Amphibia > Caudata > Salamandridae > Triturus > Triturus cristatus. The sequence goes on from NC_140589.1 coordinate 970,285,419, forward strand.
GGTGAGAGCAACACAGGGGAGGAGCAAAACGGAGCCTAGGACCATAGAGTTGGGCAAGCTACTGAAAAATCGAGCCAGGCTTGAGCCTGAAGCCTGACTTTGGCTCAGCTCGAGGTCTTGTGACACCTCGATCCTATGACGAGCCGAGTTTTCATGCGGCTTCTGCTTGCCATCCTTCCTCTACCCAGGATATGGTGTTACAGTCAGAGCTGCAGGTTGTGGAACTGGGGAACCAAGTTCCAGTCTCAGAGTCTACTCAACATCCTGTGATCTTGGGCAAATCACTTAAAATACCTATACCTATGAATAATGCATGTGACCTTGTGCAATGGAACTGGGGCACATGTGAAGAGCTCGACCTTCTGGTTGAGTTTGCGCTACATTTAAAAACTGAGGTAAAAACAAAGTCTTAACATAAGGAAAGACAACTAGATACTCAATTACTGGCTGAATTATACAAAGTAAAACCAGCAGACCTGAATCGATCCTGGCTTCCCCACTTGAATTGTGTGACCGTGGGAAAATAGGCTTTCTCACCGTAACTCTTTTCTCTTCATTATCGTGCACAAAAGCACCTTCAAATAGGTGAGTACAGCCTACTAGTTGTACACAACTATCACTTCTAATAAGTAGTTATAAGTACGGTGCTATAATGTGTCCTATCAATGTCAAAGCTTCCGTGTGTTAAAGAAATACACATTTTTTTAATTTTGAAGAGACTGTATCACATTTTGCGTGATGTTTATCACATTGTGGTAAATAAAATTCCTTTACCGGGACTGAATTTGATACAGAAACATTATAAAATAGCTCAGTAAAATGAGAGGCAGAATCCGTGATATTAGAGTTTCGGAATGGGCTTTATTCCAGTAATCGATTATAATCGGTTGCTCCAAGTTCCATCACCACGGGGGTTCAGGAAGTGAAGTACATACTTTATTGACAAGAAATGACTTTTATAGTACATACATGACAATGAAGCGAATGCAGTAGGCGTAACAATTGATAAGGAAAATGACGATTTGTTCTGCGTAACCAGAAATGGGTGTAATAAAGAGTAAAAAGGAACATAATTGGTTATGATGTCATATATAGGTGGATCTATAAGATAATACTTGGCATAGATGCGCGCGCAGCAGTATGACGTGTAATTGACGTGTAACTAGGGGGTGAAGGGGACTTGACATTTAGCTCTACATGTGGAGACAAAAAGTCTGGGGGGTCAAGTCAACCTAATCCCAATTCATATCTAACATCCTATGTTTAAAGAACTATGTTATCCAAGAAAGAAGGACTCTCGGACAGAATCTATTCTATACTGACTGTGCGTGCGTGTACAAGCGTCTAAGTGTCTACACTGAATGCGAGGGGGTAGGAATATTCCATGGTGACAGGGCTATGAATTACTTGCATAAGGGCAGAGAAGCCGGGCCTTTTGCTCGGTAACTGGAAGAATGTTTACTTAAACTACTAGGCAGGAATGCATCGGCTGAGGGGGAAGCAGATAATTCGAAGGTGAAATACAGTTCTTGGCAGAGAATAGGCTGATGTCAGGCTTCGTGAGCCGCGCAGAGAATGAGACAAAGTTCATGGTCACAGATGCAGGCTCAGACTGGAGCTTTCAGAGGGAGAAAGCAAGAAGAGTTTTGATGACAGAATCAGGGCCTACTTGCCTGGACTGTAAAATGGCATAAGTGAACCATATAAAGCTGGTGGCCTTTCATATTTAGGAATGGAATATCCGGCCTATTCATGGCGGATCTGACAGAGGACATGTTGACGTTGGACGCACATGTATTTGCGTCTTCATAACTGGAACTGGAGGGAACATACATGTACTTGTGATATGCACATAGAACCGTTGGGGTCCAAGATAGGGGACATAACTGACCAGAAAAATCCATATTTCCACATTCCCTCCTTGTCCCCTACTTGCCCTTCAAGAGATATCAATCTTCATTAATCCATTGATCTGTTCATATAGCATCATTTGTTCTTCTTTCTTCTTCCGTGACGAATGAAATCTTGGTGGTGGAATACACGATGTGGCACACAGACCACAGATCGCTGGTCCACATTGTAGACATAGACAGCAACTGAATAGTATGAGAAGGCCAATACCTAGGAAGGATAAAACTCTCCATCCCCAGGCTGATATCACATTCCAAAACCAACTGGACCAAGTCCAAGTGCCTGGGTTCTGGTGTATCTGGCTTACAATCTTATGAAGGCGAGTGATGGCTTTATATACAGATGGCGAATTTTCTGGTATGAATACGCAGCAGCTTGATCCGATGACCCTACAAGCTCCGCCCCTATCAGCCAGGATGACGTCAAGGACAAGACGATTTTGAAGCACAACAATCCGCATAGCAGACTGCTCTTCTGTTAAATTGCCTAAGGCGGAAATAGTCTCATTCACTACTGCTTCAAGGGTTCTAGTTAATCTACGTATCAGCTTACTATTAGTAACGGTACCTATGTAGGGAAAGATGCCTTTATTAAAATCTACATACTTGTCCCATGCCGTCTCAGTGTAATCGACAATGGGGAGATCTCTCCGCTCTCTGTTGTGTACTAAATGAATATTTCTGTAATAATCAGGAGGAGCTAGGAAAACAGGTGGCAAAAGGAATGCAATGTAACAGGTACCATCCCAATCTAGAGGTAAACGCATATATGCAGTCTGACCACATACAAAGTAGGAATGGCGAGAAGCTCTAAATAAAGATTTGCCTTGATCACTGAATTCTACTGTAGTGGTGCATTTACTATGGCCCATATGTATGGAACCAACTTTTCTTACACATAATTCACCCTTCGCTGGGAATACTGACATGGTGGGCAAGACTAGTTCAATTTCGGATACGACATTTAGAATCATGAGATTAGGTGTAAAATTACCTAATCCATATACTTCATTTTCTAGATCAGTTCCTGTTCTTTTGGGGCGACCCTCCTTGTCGCGGTAACAGACCTTGAGTAAAACTAGGTTCAGGTTTCCCCATACCCAATGATCTTGGTAAACTGCTGTGTCTGAGTCTATGGAATTGATTAAACTAAACCATGCTCCACAGGAGCCATTATGTGTAAATGGGTGTGGAAAGAATGGCAGGACTCCTTCATAATTCTGATAGGGAGGGAGCCAACCACACACCCAACAATTAGTAGCATTACTAGTCTGATGGGAATGATGTAACATACTAATGAAAGTGTTATTGCGCAGCGCAAGTCTATAAGACAATTCATGTGGAGGTAAGTCACTAAAAGAATGTTCAGCAGCAACATTATAAACATGTCTAGAAATAGGGTAATATATGTGCAACAACATACTTGTAACAATTATAAAAAGACTTAATAAAAACAGAATTAATAATGTCACTATGCAGTGGCTACGCAGTGATTTACAATACGCCTGTCGTTTCAACATTTTCCGGGTATTTTCTCTACTCAGGTCCAAGGGATACATGTCAGAGACAATTCAACCGCTTCACCTTGGAGAGGACTTAAACAATCAAATTGCTCGACTTGTTGGGCCTAAGCTTTAGTTTGTAAAGTTCGGTTTCAGTCCTTTCAACCAAAGGAAGTTTTGAATCAGTCTGTGAGGGAGTGCAGGGCACAATGTCTATATCCGAGGATAGTCCATGAAATTTCTTGATATGACTTGAATGAATCCAGCCCTTGCGGCCCTCGATCTTCACGGCTGTCCTTGTGGTCAGCAGGACCAACTTGGGTGCTTTCCACCTGGGCTCCAGCTGAGTCTTTCGGTCGAAATTCCTCACAAAGACCAGGTCCCCCGGAACCACGTCATGGGGTTTCACCTCGGTGTTGTCGGGAAAGGCTGCAGCTACCTGTGAACGACAAGATTGTAGTGCAGACATCAAGGAAGCCAAGTAATCTGTCAGCATATTGCAGTCAATATCAGTTATTTTGCGTGGTACGGGCGTCCCCCACATATTTGGTGGTCTACCGAAGATCACCTCATACGGGGATAGCCCTGTTCGAGAGTGTGCTACCATTCTCATGTAAAAGAGTGCAACTGGTAACGCTACTATCCAGTCGACACCTTTCTCTCTGCATATTTTGGACAATCTGATTTTTAGTATCTGATTATGTCTTTCTACGAGACCTGCTGCCTCGGGGTGTCGGACACAGTGGAATTTCCACTGATAACCTAACAGAAGTGAAACGTGTTTCATTAATTCGGATGAGAACGGCTGGCCGTTATCTGAGTGAACAACACGTGGTAAACCGTATCGTGGGAAGAATTCTCGAACCAACTGTTTGGCAGTAGTCGGGGCAGTGTAATCTGAAACCGGGTACGCCTCTGTCCAACGGGACAGAGCGCAGACAACTACGAGAACATATTTGAATCCTCGACATCGTTCCATCTGGATATAGTCCATCTGGAGTACTTCAAAAGGATTATTAGGAGGATGAAATCCACCCTGTTCTACGGGAACGCTTTTTCCTGGGTTAAACTGGCAACAGATCATACAGGTACGGACCTTTTGTTTGGCTGCTGCTCGTAAATGTTTGTTGAACCAAATGTGTTGAATGCTGTCTAGCATAGCTTTTTCTCCTAGATGTGCTGGACTATGTATAGTGTTAATTATAACTTGGACCATTGAATCAGGAAGGAACCACACAGACTTTTCCTTCATCATCCATCCTTGGTCCGTTTGGATCCCTCCTAATTCAGTCCATGTCTTTATTTCGTCTGGTGTAGCATGTGTCTGTATGTCAATCACGTCAAGAGTAGGATCTTTAACTGTCATACAATGTGTCGGTGTCGGGACTATTGTCTTTGTCATGTCGGGGGTTTGAGTTTGAGCCGTCTGTTTAGCTGTTCTGTCGGCTAGATCATTGCCTTGGGAAATGATATCAGTAATCTTCGTATGAGCCTTACATTTCATAATTGATATTGCAGTGGGTAGATGTATCGCATCTAATAAGGCATGAATGAGGGGTCCGTTCTGAATGTGGGCACCGTGGGAAGTTAAATAACCTCTTTCTCGCCACAGCACGCCGAAGTCATGTACAACTCCGAATGCATAACGTGAATCAGTGTATATGTTGACTTTTTTATTCGTGGCTTGAATACAGGCTTGTGTCAGAGCGATGAGCTCTGCGGCTTGAGCTGACAAAGTATTTATACGATTAGTTTCAATGACTTCAGTATCTGTTGTGACTGCGTAAGCGGCCACTAATTCTCCTGCACTTGTTCTCATACATGAACCATCTACATACAACGTCAGGTCTGGATCGGACAATGGAACATCTGTCAGGTCTTGTCTGGGTTTTGTCGTTATAGTAATAACTTCAATACAGTCATGAGCTAGTGGGTCTGTTCCGGTTACTGGCAAAAGTGTGGCAGGATTCAATGTGTTACAGCGTCTGATTTCTATATGTGGCTGAAACAATGTAAGTTCGTACCCTGTAAGTCGCGCTATAGTCAAGTGTTGTGTTTGTGTTCTATTTACAAGAACCTCTACTGCGTGTGGTACTTGAACTGTCAATGGATGTCCTAACACTATGGCATCGCTTTGTCTGATTGCTAAAGCTGTCGCTGCCACTGATTTCAGGCATGCAGGCAAAGCCTGAGCTACGGGATCTAATGTACTAGAAAAATAAGCACATGGTTTGTGTGCTCCTGCTTGATCCTGTGTGAGTACTGACAAGGCAGTACCTTCGCGTTCTGTAACAAAGAGTGTAAACTGTTTTCTGTAACATGGTGTTGCTAAAACAGGTGCTTGGCATAAAGCTTTCTTTAGGCTTTCAAAAGCTTGTGTATGTTCCTGAGTCCAAGGGAGAACAGTCGATGTGGCTGCCTCCTGTGTTGTCAACTGAATGAGTGGTTTTGCTAGAAATGCATACTGAGGGATCCACTGCCTACAATATGAAGTGAGGCCTATGAAAGCTCGTACCTCCTTTTGTGTCTTGGGTATAGGCATGTTAGCTATTAACTGAATGCGGTCGGGTGTAAGCTGCCTTCCCTCCTTGGACAGCGAGTGTCCAAGATAAACAACTCGCTGGACACAGAATTGCAGCTTAGAAGGGGACACCTTGTGCCCCTTTTCGGCTAGAAATTGTAAAACTGTCAGTGATGCTTTTTCACATTCCGGTTCGCTTCTTGCGGTAATCAGCAGATCATCGACGTATTGAAGCAGTGCAGTGTTAACTGGCATGTGGATACTATCGAGTTCTCGTTTCAGTGCTTGGCTATAGATGCTGGGGCTTTCTGTAAATCCTTGAGGTGCGCGTGAGAATTTAAAGCTACGTCCATTTAAACTAAATCCGAACAAATATTGGCTTTCCGGATCTATTGGGACACTGAAAAAGGCATTCTTGAGATCAATTACAGTAAAGAATGTTGCTTCGGAATCAATGGCTGTCAGTAATGACGAGATATCTGGGACCACAGGAAATTGTGGCACAATGCACTTGTTTAATTCGCGCAGATCAATAACCAATCGATATACTGGCGGGGCCTTTGGATCCGTTCGTTTAAGAATCGGAATTATCGGTGAATTACATACATTGGAGTCTGTTTCCACAACTACTCCTTGGGCAATGAGCTCCTCAATGATTTGTAGTAAAGCCACTACAGCATCTGGTGGTAACTTGTATTGTCGCATTCGTGGTAGCACCACTCCTGCCTTTAATGTGACTCTATATGGTGTAATATTCATGCAACCAACATCAGTAGGGCCTTGTGCCCATAGATGTGTAGGTAAAATCTGTAGTCGGGGATCCATGTCTCTAGATACATAGTGACCTTTAAAATCACGTAAAAACAACCTTACACCTTCCGGAGAACAACATATTATGGCTCCTAGAGCTTTCAGGGTTTTAATTCCTAACAGATTTTCTGGACATGATTTAGTAAGCAATAAATCTGTAGTTCGGGTCAGAGGTCCTATCGTAAGTGGCAGTGGTTGTGACACTTCATTAACAATAGGTTTTCCTGAAAAACCAAGGGAAATATTCTGAGAGCCTGAGAGGGGTGCCCCTGGAACTTCACTACGTTTTATAGTTGTTCGACTTGCCCCTGTATCGAGTAAAAACTTCCTATCTTGGCCTAATAATTCACTATGTACATAAGGTCCTTCTTGATCTACAGGAATCTCGATAAGGGGTAAATCAACTTCCCTCTCTAGGCTTGTTCATGCGTAACGCTGATACTCGGGATATTCATACTGTGCGGTCTGATACATTTGTCGTGTTGTTGTCTGTGTGGCAGTAACAAGCAACGGTGGTGCAGCTGGCACAAACTGTATTGGCTGTTGTGCGGCTGGCATGGCCTGGGCATGCTGCATAGCTCCTTGTTCATTCTGATCTTGTCTGAGCGGCCGTGATCTTTCTTGTGTTTTACCTATGGCGATATTATGTTTTAAAACTGGACAATCGTGTACGTAATGACCTGGCTTTTTACAATAATTGCATGTCCCTTTTACAGGTCCTGCTGAATCGGAATGTGTCATACCCTTTTTATGTCCTTCCGCTGGAACTGTCTGGGAAACTAGCATTTTCATTTTCGTGTCTTTCATGCGTCTGTGTTCATGTTCTTGTTCCTCTCTAATTCTATTGTGATGATACTGTAGCATTTGTAACATTTGTGATGGAGTGTTGCCTTGCCAGGTACTCTCGAATTTTAATACTCTATTCCTTACTGGGGGCAGGGCATTTTCTACTAATTTTGTTACAAACAGATGCGGGTATGATTCGCTACTGGCTTTTATGCCACTATTTATACCAAAACATTTTTCAAATCGGGCATAGTAATCACTAGTGTCTTCATCTTGCTTCTGTTTACAGGCTGAAATCGTTCCCCAATCTTCCTTTTTCGTAGTTAATAAACGTGGCAGTACCTGTACTAGTAAACCTGGTAATGCTTTAGTTTTATCCCCAAGTCCTGCTCCTGCAGTTCGGGCCTTTTCTTCCGCTTCTAACACTGACCACTCTATCTTTTGGTCTCCTACCTCCCACTCTTTTTCCTTGAGTTTTTCATAAATGCCAGCAGGCATCAATACCTTTAATATTGTCATAATGTCGGGATAGGTATACTCTCCCATGAGTAACATGTCTTTAATTTCTCGGTGAAAACCCGCTGGATCTTTGTCATGACTGGGTACCACTTTCTTCATTTGTAACAATTCTATTTTTGATATGGGCGTATATACAAATACGCGCTTAAACTCGTTGTCCTCGCCTTTTATTGGGTGCACTTCTCGTAACGGATTCTGTCTATCCATGTGATACGTGGTTCTTTCCTTGACGGGCACTGAGACCTGCTCTGAGCATACAAAAAGAATATACTGCTTTCTTGATTCTAGAATTTCTTTAATTAATTTAGTACCTGGACCTCTCCATTTATTCATAAGCAATTCAGTCAGTATGTCAGGTAAGGGACCAGGGTCCGAATGCTGACTCCGATATAGTATAATGAGTTGTTGAATCATATAAATCCCAGCTAACCTCTGTTCATCTGGGGTGAGATTCAAAAATGTGCGTACTACTGTATCATCACTATATTTTCCGGGACTGTCCACCCAATGGACAGCTGCCCTGGCTAAATCTTGTTCGTCCATAGAATCGAGAAAATGATAACCCCTTCGTTCTCGGAGTAGTTTGTCGGCGGTTTGGAACGAATGCTCGTTAGACCTTATATTAATTATAGGTATTTGGAAATTCCTGTTATTATCTGGACATATCGGATGTATCGAGTCAGTAAGATATCTAGTCTGATTCTTATTACAAGATCTTTCTCTACCTACATAGGCTATGGTGTCCGACTGTCCTGCGGGCAGTCCTGACCCTTCTTCCTCGCTTTGTTCGAACTCGTCTGCCTCTAATCTCTCTTTGTGTAGGCGTTCTATTTCTTTACGGATCTTTCGGCACATGGCTATTATACAGTTCTGTTTATCATGTCTCCCTTCTGATATATTCTGGCTCCATCTTGTAAGAATTTTCATTGCTTCCGGGTCTACCCCCGGTCGGTCTTGATTTCTGATCACACAGTTTATGAGGAAACGTAACAGTTCCCCCTGTATCTCTACTTTCTGGTACTCCATAGCTCTGTTAATACATTCTGGATCTCGTCCTGTTTGGACAAAATGATATATTTCGTCTAGATGCGCAGTCATTCCTGGTAACTTCGCTAAATACACTGCGGCTCGTCTGATACGCAATGAGGCCAGGGTCATTTCGTCCTCTATACCGGGCACCGGATCATATCTACAATCTACGAGAAGTTCTTTAAGTGCACGAGCACTTACGAATTTGGGTGTACGTGAATGCGCTGACTCTTGAAAAGTAAGTTTATTTATTCTGGGTGGCGTAGAAAAGATATTGGTAGCACCTCCCGTGGCCCCATCTGGGGCGTCGGGTGTGAAAGGATTCGTTGAACGTGACACAGCAACTATAGGTGTGGACACAGCTATAGAAGTAGCTGTAGGAACAGATACAGAAACAGATGTGCTTGCCGGAACTTGTGACTCGATTTGTTGCTGTAGGGATACGGGTACTGGATCTTGGCGTAGGACCTCTCTGATATGCGGTCTATGTGGGGCGGAATTAGCATACTCGGGAGCTGCGTCATCTAAATATGAGGAAAGAAAAACATCTTCTGCGGTTCTAGGATGCCCCTTAGGATGTACCTTGATTGGGAATAATGGGGGTGGCAAGTCTTTCGGTATCTCTGGAGTAGCCTTAGGTAATCCTTCGGCCAGAAGGGGATACATACCATTCATAAGGGCATTTCTTTGTCTGTCTACTTGTTCTGATTTCACTCGGATACCTTCCTCAATTAATAGATTTCCTTGAACTTTATTTGAACTTTCTTTCTTCCTTTCTTCCTGTCTACGTGCTTTTTCTGTACGTCTATGAGATTCTTTACGCCATAACTCAACGGCGTCCTTCTGTGACTGTCTGACTTTCCTTTTCCATAACTCTTCCTCGACTTTCATGATGCACTCTGCATCCCAGGTCCCCGCTGCGGGCCACCTCTGACTTTCTGGTAATCCCTTGGTATAGTCTACCCATAAATCAAGAAATAATATAGCGTCTAAGCCATGTTTGTGATACATGAAGTGCCCTGGAGTGTCCCTAGGAGGAATAGGGACGGCTTCTTCGAGAACCCCTTTTCTAGTCGTGATCTGTCTTAATTTCGAAAAGAGCGGCATATTGACAACTGATCCGATACTTAATCTTGAACACACTTAATACAAAAGCACAATAATGAACAACCATTCATACCACAATATGCAGGACGTTTAACACATTAAACATTAAACATTAAACATTTTTTTACCTTTAAAATAAACAACAATGATGATCGTCTGCATAACTAATCACCAAGCATAACTCTTGACACTAACTAGATACTTCGGAATACTTGATATACTGCTAAACAGTACAGATACACTGCTAAAACAGTGCAGACCGGATTTGTGTACCCAAACCCGTCTTGACCGGCACAACCTATGTGCACGTCAGAAATGCCTCCCCAGTAATGGTACTCACCGGGTAGCTTCGGAAACGGAAGGCCTCGGTAACTTGAACTTGAACCGGACTGGACTCGACTTGACTCGTCGGACACTGGGCTTGACTTCGAACTGGTGGGTCTCTGTATACCTCGGATCTTGCTCTCTCAGCTAGGCTCTGGTCGGGATACTTCGCACTTCTCACCGCCTCGTCTGGGTGTTGATCGCAGTCTCAGTCGCCCCCGCTTGACCGGAGGGAGATACAGGAAATCCTGCTGGTACGCGTTATTGTCCGTCCAGCTGTGGCAGGAGACCGGGCCTGCAACTCACCGCCGGCGCGTGAGATGAGAAAGTGTCCCTATTCGGGCGCCATCATGTGGTAAATAAAATTCCTTTACCGGGACTGAATTTGATACAGAAACATTATAAAATAGCTCAGTAAAATGAGAGGCAGAATCCGTGATATTAGAGTTTCGGAATGGGCTTTATTCCAGTAATCGATTATAATCGGTTGCTCCAAGTTCCATCACCACGGGGGTTCAGGAAGTGAAGTACATACTTTATTGACAAGAAATGACTTTTATAGTACATACATGACAATGAAGCGAATGCAGTAGGCGTAACAATTGATAAGGAAAATGACGATTTGTTCTGCGTAACCAGAAATGGGTGTAATAAAGAGTAAAAAGGAACATAATTGGTTATGATGTCATATATAGGTGGATCTATAAGATAATACTTGGCATAGATGCGCGCGCAGCAGTATGACGTGTAATTGACGTGTAACTAGGGGGTGAAGGGGACTTGACATTTAGCTCTACATGTGGAGACAAAAAGTCTGGGGGGTCAAGTCAACCTAATCCCAATTCATATCTAACATCCTATGTTTAAAGAACTATGTTATCCAAGAAAGAAGGACTCTCGGACAGAATCTATTCTATACTGACTGTGCGTGCGTGTACAAGCGTCTAAGTGTCTACACTGAATGCGAGGGGGTAGGAATATTCCATGGTGACAGGGCTATGAATTACTTGCATAAGGGCAGAGAAGCCGGGCCTTTTGCTCGGTAACTGGAAGAATGTTTACTTAAACTACTAGGCAGGAATGCATCGGCTGAGGGGGAAGCAGATAATTCGAAGGTGAAATACAGTTCTTGGCAGAGAATAGGCTGATGTCAGGCTTCGTGAGCCGCGCAGAGAATGAGACAAAGTTCATGGTCACAGATGCAGGCTCAGACTGGAGCTTTCAGAGGGAGAAAGCAAGAAGAGTTTTGATGACAGAATCAGGGCCTACTTGCCTGGACTGTAAAATGGCATAAGTGAACCATATAAAGCTGGTGGCCTTTCATATTTAGGAATGGAATATCCGGCCTATTCATGGCGGATCTGACAGAGGACATGTTGACGTTGGACGCACATGTATTTGCGTCTTCATAACTGGAACTGGAGGGAACATACATGTACTTGTGATATGCACATAGAACCGTTGGGGTCCAAGATAGGGGACATAACTGACCAGAAAAATCCATATTTCCACAACATGATTTACATAGCTAATATTTTCAGCGCTTGGCTCGTGCACAGGCTCGCCCTGCTAGTTTATTGGCTTGCCCAGCACTAGGATGGCATGGAAGAAGCGCATGAGAAACAGCAGCATGCAGGGATGGAAAGAAGGACTCGAGGGAGAGAGCTGGAAAACTCATGCACTCTCATGGAGTGCTCAACCAAAATGAAAAAAGCAATCCTCCAAAAGTGACTGTTGTAATCTTACTTGGTACACTCCGCCACCCCCTGCCCTTCCACAGCCTTGGTACATCCCAGTGCAGAATGTGTGAACATTCCACAGCTGACTCCAGCTGACTGGAACCTGTGATGGTGTTGATACTGAATAAAGAATACTCTTCATAATCTACATCTACGCTTCTTCTTTGTAACACTGGTGACGCACAACCGTATGGGGACGGTACACCATCACCCCCAATACGTACTCCAGTTACAGCCAGTAATTTTAAGAAGATTTCTACCTTACCTGATGCTGATGGTTGAAATCGGGCCGCAAGGCATCCTGCACCCTCCTGCCGAAATGAGCATCGGATCGACCTGGCTCATAGTCGACTGAGAAGTAGCGAAGTGCACCTCTTATCTCAAGTGCAGCACGCTGACACAAAATAAGGGTTCCCCGGCTAGCAGTGGTGATCTTGAAGGGCAGAGTCACTCCAGCGTTGAAGGAGCATCCTTTAGTTGAAGAGAAGTAGAGGGAAGCCAAGTGTTGTGCCCATGTGAGAACTTTGTTGGAGTTGAGCGGCTCCGCAGTCCCTGCCTCAAGTGCCAGCGAGGAAACTTTGCAGTGAGGTGAGCGGAACCCCCAGCAGCGCCGCTTTGGTTGAAGGTTCACAGGGGGGACCCATTTATCTGTTTCAGCATATTGGACCTCTTGTCTGCCTACCACCAGGTGGAATTGCACCCAGACTCACGCCATTTAACCTCATTCATTACCCCTCTAGGGGCCTTCCAGTACATTTGCATGCCCTTTGGTTTGGCGTCAGTAGCTGCTGCCTTCCAGAGGATCATGCAACTTGTACTGGAGGACCTCCCTAATACTATGTGCTTCCAGGACGACATCCTCATTTATGGGAAAGACTTGGAGGAACATAATACCATCTTGAGGAGGGCGTTGACTAAATTGGAAGCAGCAGGGTTGACATTAAAGAAGGAGAAGTGTCGCATAGGGGTAGGATCAGTAGAGTACCTGGGTCACACGATTTCTGGGGATGGTATAAAACCCAAAGTAGACCTGGTTGAGGCCATTCAAGGGACAAAACCCCCAGCGAATGTAGATGATCTGAAATCATTCTTAGGGCTATCCGAATATTATGCAATGTTTGTGAAAAATTATGGGAGTATTGTTGAGCCTCTGAGGTCATTACTCAAAACCAGAACCCCTTTTGTATGGAATAAGAACTGTCAAGCGGCGTTCATTACAGTGAAGGAAAGCATTGCCTCCGCCCCATCGTTGGGCAGATTTTATCCCACTAAACCCACTGTCCTGTATACTGATGCCAGTAATAAGGGGTTGGGGTCCAGCCTCACCCAGATGGCAAATGACAAGGAACAAGTGGTGGCCTTCGCTTCTCGCGCCCTTAAAGGAGCGGAAGTAAACTACTCCGTGGTGGAAAAGGAAGCGCTGGTATATGCATGGGCCATCAAACATTTTCGCTTCTTCCTGTGGGGCATTCCATTCACTGTGAGGACCGACCACAAACCCCTCATGTATGCTTTCACAACTAAAGGGTCTGAAAAAACAACACCACAAATTGCAAGATGGATTTTGGGGCTGGAGGGGTACAACTTCACGGTAAAATATATGCCAGGTACTAAAAATGTGGTAGCAGATTTTCTTTCCCGCTCACCCACTGATACAAATGATTGTGCCACTTCAGCCGAAGAAGAGGAAAGGATTCTGAAATTGTCTTGCCTAAGCAAAGAGGAATGGGACGAGTGCTTACGCAATGACCAGGAAATGCAAACCCTGGAAAATCTCATTGTCAAAGGGTGGCCAAACGAAAAGGGTAAAGTAGCCACCCCGTTGAGTGGGTTCTGGGAGGTGAAATTAGAACTTAACATCCAAGAGGGTATGCTTTATAGAGGAGAGAAAATTGTCCCACCTGTATCTCTCAGACAGAAAATTGTAGACCTGGCCCACATCGGTCACTTGGGGCGTAGCCTGACTAAGAACAAGATAAGAGAGGATTACTGGTGGCCGGGGATGGATACCATGGTGGAACACACGGTGAGAGACTGCCTCGAATGTAGTAAATCCAACAAGACTCAGCAGGCAAGAAAACCTCCCCTATCCCCGGTCTTGGTGCCTGATAGTCCCTGGTCTAAGCTAGCTCTTGATATAATTGGTTCACTCAACCTCAAGAGCTTAAAGGAACGGTTCATACTGGTAATGGTGGATTATCATACAAGGTGGGTGGTATATAGATGTGTCCAACAAATAGACACAAAGTACTTATTAGATTCCTGAAAGATGTGTTCTTTGAGGAAGGCATCCTAGATATCCTGGTTACCGATAACGGGGTGCAATTCACCTCAGATAACATAAGAGAATTCCTAACTGACATGGGCATCCCCCATCACAAAACTGCTCTCTGTTGTCCCCTTGCTAATGGGTTGGTGGAACGCATGAACCGCCTGGTAAAAGAGTGCTTACAGCGTGCAGAGATATTGGGTATCTCGGCAGAAGACACATTGCAAGAGACACTCTGGGCTTATTGTACTACACCCAACCTAGTCACAGGGGTTTCCCTTTTTAGCTCATTGAAGGGGAGGGTTCCCAAAACCAGACTCTCACCTCCTCAAAAACGATAGAACACGTGTCGTGTAGATCGTAAAGAGATTGGCAAATGAGTAACCGATCACCAAGCAAAATACAAAGCTAGATATGACACTAATAAACATGTAAAATCTCACATGGTCAGAGAAGGCGATTGGGTTCGGGTGGACCTTCCCAAACCACGCAGAAGGGAGGCCACAAGGTTCTCTGAACCTATGAAGGTAACTAAGGTGGGAAGAAATGTGGTCCAGCTGGCCAACGGACAGACATGGAGCATGGACAGGATTGTCCCCCACAGGGAAGTTGTTGTCCCCCAAGTAGAGGCGCAAGGCTGCACCACGACTAATGTGGCCCCTAGGAGGTCCCTAAGGATCACTTTGGCACCCAGGTGGACAAAAGATTACTAGGTCACATGAGATCGATGTGTTTTCTTATGCTATATTAAGTTTAAGACCATGTTATATTGTGGTTCCTCGGACCTTGGTTTGTATAACATGTTATGACCAATAGGCAGTATTGCCATTGCCCTGTACCCCTGTTCTTCCTTCCTTCCCCCCTTTCCCATTCCATTGGTAAGGAGATGTGTTGTAATCTCACTTGGTACACCCCACCACCCCCTGCCCTTCCACACCCTTGGTACATCCCAGTGCAGAATGTGTGAACATTCCACAGCTGACTCCAGCTGACTGGAACCTGTGATGGTGTTGATACTGAATAAAGAAGACTCTTCATAATCTACATCTACGCGTCTTCTTTGTAACAGTGACCATCAGATTCTTACAAGTCAGCCAGTCAAAAGGATTTTAAAGAGGCTGTGCTCCATGGCGAGAAACAAAAACAAGAAGAGAAAGGCAAACAAATAATAGAGGCAAGCAAATGACAGTGACAATAAAGTCAATCAATGATACTTGGGTGGGATATAAGCCTACTGTATTTTTATGATACTTCAGCAACAAACAGCTTGTGCTACCAGACAGATGAGATCTGAAAAGATGGCCAACTTTGCAAGTCACAGTTTTCTGTGCAGCATGGCTTGGTACATATGGGAAATGGAGAGGGAAGACTAGAGTACACAGAGCAACCAAACAGTGGTAAAAATTGAGGTAACAAGTATATGTTCACAAACCGACTCAGAATCCGGTCTAAGATGGAAACCTCAGAACTGTGTGAAAAGTCCCCCCAAAGATACTTTACGAGCTATAATATCATATTAATGAACAAGTGTGCACTCCCCAAGTGCCAAAAAACAACAGTTGTAGTTTGCATTGTCAACAGGGCCGGATTAGCCCCAGCGGGCACTGGGCACTTCCTCAGTGAGCCACCAGGGTGGAGGCTGGTTTTGGACCCCTGGGGGGCCATTTTTGGTGCCGGGGGACAGTTTTATTGGTACCCTGTTTTGTACGATGCTGTTATTATACCGATTTTATGTATTTTAATATTGATTTATTTTGGCCTGTGCTTTTATGGATACATTTTTGAATCCGAAGAAAGATTAATTAATTAATGAATTAATTAATTAATTGGTCCCCTGTAACAAAAGCAGCTGCAGTGTTTTGCACCAACACCCCTCCCCACCCCACATGCCCCCACAGCTGGTCCAACTCAATTGCCAGGGCCGGTTTTCGTTCCCAGTCCGACCCTGATTTTTAAAGATGTACAAAACATTACTGGGGTGTTCAGAGCATGGCTGTGGAGAGTAAATATGGTTCAAAATGTGGATCACTTTTAAAGCCATATATGGAAGAGAGTTTCATTAGAAAGTGGGATTATTACAATATATTCTTACACGGGCATTAGCTATATTAAGCAATCAAATGATTTGCTTACGCAACATATTTATTGCACCCTCAACAATGGTGATTAGCAGTTACTAGTAAAACATTTGGAGTACGGATTTGGTGCCACTGACTCCTCACCTCCAGTTTTTTCCCTTCCTGGGGTTACACAACAAAACAAGTGTAGATGACAAAAATACAAAAAATGGAGGACATGAGGAAGCATGGGCAACACTCCCCATACAGAAAAGCAAAACAAATAGAGAGGCAGTTCTCAAAATGTAGGTAAACTAGGGAGCTGATCAGAGCTCATTTGTGGGACATGGCAGACCCCCAAAAGTCATCTCAATTTGTTTCTCTTCACTGACAAAATCAAAGAGATTAGGAAAGGAGCAGCACATGAATAAAAAAAACACGCAGGATCTAGGCAGTTTTTGGAGGAGGGAGTGATCGCCGTAAATAAATATAAAAAATAAAAAAGTTATGCTTTAATTTACCACCGAAAGTAACTGAGGTCTTGCATGCATCAGAGAACTTCCTGTGGTGAAAAGTAGTGATGGGCAGGAATTGCGAAATCCACTTTCGCAAATTATTGCGAAAATTTTAAAAATTATCGCAAACACGCGGAAATAACCCGAAGATGCAGAAGTTTTTTTCCCGCATGTTTGCGAGATTTTCTGCATGGTTGCGGCTCGCCAACTTACCCATGCGGTTGCTCGCGGGCGCGGCCATCTTGTTTTCAGTTGTCTCGCGGTGCATGATCGCGAGAAGAAAGACGTGATCGCGAGACGCATGACGTCACTGCGGTCGCGAGACAGCGCAAATGGCTAAAAACAATACAACATCTCATGGAGAACGCGTCCGGATCAAGAAAACTTGTCGGCGAACGCAGGGATTCAGGTAAGGCGATCGTGCGCGCGCGAGAATGTATTATTTTACAGCGTGAGCAAGAACCAAATTATCGCTAAGCTGCGGAATGCGGAAATTTTGAAATTTTCGCACTTTCCGCGGACCGCGAAAATGTCAAATTATCGCAATTTCCGCGAACGAAACAAAATTTTAGCCCAGGCCTAGTGAAAAGCCCTTAAACCTACAATTGGCAAAGTACAATAAGAATACATAGCTCCTTACAAAGAAACATCTCTGCAAACTGGAGCACGGCCTCACACGCACTGCATTAGGCACCCACCCTATTCCTTCTCCATTAGTTAAACTCAGGCAGTGTTGCATTTGTTGGCAGAGTATAGGCTTTTCATAGGGTTGCCACCATTATTTAAAGCAGAATGTGGACTTTAAATAATCTAGTCCACAGAGCAAAAGGCTTTTCCCAGTGCTTGCATGTATTTACCATACATTATGTCAAAAAGCATTTGAAGATGGCCGCCCATGCCAGGGACATTTGGGAATACTTTTCGCAATAAAGTAGAACAAAAATCAGGCTGGCCACCCACATGTGCAGACACATGTACACGCCAAGGTGGCTATATTGAAGTGCTTAATGGCAAATGCCATTTCAAGATGCCTAACCATGTGTGAACACACGTGCACAAATGGACAGCAATTTTTGATGCTTTTTTCTACAAAAAACATTCCAAGAAACAGCCTGCTGACTAGGGCAGGCCTAACAAGGATTGGCAATAATAAACTAATACATGGCAACACAGGCATGCACAAATGCCACTTTCATTTGCTTATGTATTAAAGACAGACCTATAGGCTTTACCGGTGCTAGGTGTGTAGAGAATGAGCAGCACAAGATTGATTTTGGTACAATGCTGGGCTTTTTCTCTTGGCAACTTAATGTGATGATCTTAGTGTTCTAAACTACTCATTAAACCTTAAACCTTGACGTTCTTCAAGTCATTCGCATACACACACACAAACACACACACACACACACTTGCAAGTGTGTGCATACACAGTTGCTTCGCTTAAACAAAGTGAACGAGGAAAGCATTAGGAGATGGTTTGCAGCTTCCTCCCTCACACAAAAATGTACAGCATGGGCAGGAGCACGGAAAATAGCCCTCATACTCTGAAGAGATGCAGGAAGAGAAGCAACAATATATTCTTCACTGGTGCACACTCAGCAAGTGCAGCACTGGCACCGGGACTGGAAGTTTCTCAAAAATAAATTACTCCTGTATGCAGGGCTGTAAGTGGGATGAAAAAACTGGGGGTCTCTTAAAGGGGCGTGGCCAATGTAATTAAGGGCTTGGCTTAAAAACATGTAAGCTAAAAATCTGTGCTTAGCATAGTGTGCCGCCCGACATATATTTTGCTGTTTCTGTCATTGCATCCAGTTATATGATACAACATGTAACATCATACCTACAACAAGTCAGGACTATAGGCTTTGTCAATGGTTGTTAGTTGCATAAGATAAATAAGCAGCAACTGTGGCTTGTTAAATATAATATTGAAAAAGCTTCCACTTAAAGCTCTGGTGACACCACGACAATGTTGCTGCTCCTGAGCTTCAAAAAGAAAAGGGAAATCCAGAGAGAAAAATACTCTCTTTAAAGGATTTCCCTACCCCTACAACGCTCACCTGGCATGACCTCATGCCATAACTTCTCCACTAGTAAGAAGTGTGCAGTGTGAGCTGCGCACATCAATGTGCCTGCTGTCACTGCAGTCCGGAAAAAAAGGATCGCCTGTGCCAAGGCACAAACCAGAGCCCGATAGAGACCCGTTTCGAGGCCTCCTTTAAAAACCTGCCGGTGCTCAGCACAGGTGAGACCCGGCCCACTTAAAGCCCTGCCTGTATGGGAAGCATGTGAAGCACAAATTCGTGAGGCGTTCAGTGCAGTTAACATCCATGCAAGCTACAAACACACAAACACCATTGCCCCTTCTGGGTTCCTCCACTCCCAGCAAATAGCAGTGTATTAAGCTGCAAAATCAGAACAGTTACAGTTTGTAAGGCCAGGTCGGTCCCCACGCCGCACAGCTCCACCAGTTGTGCCCGTGCCTTCCCTCTGCTGCCTCCTGCCTCGTGAGTTCACCGCTGCTGTGCTGCGCTGAGCTGCTCTGCTGGTTCATTGTCTCTGCCATACTTGTGGTTTTTGTGGTATTTGTATTTGTACTGTAACTGTATCATTGCCCTTTGACTGTTCCTTTTGTGCCCCCTGTTTTTCCAGTATCCCCCCTTTGCCTTCTGTACCCCTCGCCATTGTCCCCGCTCCCGCCGCTGCTCCCCTGCGGCCCTGCCCCCTTTTTGCCTTCTGTATCCCACTCGCTGCCCCGCTCCCGCCTCCCAGCTGCTCCTCCCTCCCACCACGCATTAAATGGCGGCCGGTGCGCGGTGGTGAGAGCGACCCCTGACCCTGCCTGCAGGCCAGGTCGCTCCCCACGCCGCACAGCTCCACCAGTTGTGCCTGTGCCTTCCCCCCGGCTGCCTCCTGCCTCGTGAGTTCGCCGCTGCTGTGCTGCACTGAGCAGCTCTGCTGGTTCGTTGTCTTTGCCATACTTGTGATTATTGTGGTATTGTGTATTTGAACTGTAACTGTATCATTGCCCTTTGACTGTTCCTTTTGTACCCACTGTTTTTCCAGTATCCCCCCTTTGCCTTCTGTACCCCTTGCCGTTGTCCCTGCTCCCGCCACTGCTCCCCTGCGACCCGCCCTCTTTTTGCCTTCTGTATCCCACTCGCCGCCCCGCTCCCGCCTCCCAGCTGCTCCTCCCTCCCACAGCCGCGGTCGGTAATAGGAGTTCCTGCAGGGCGGTGACGTGGGGAGGGGGAAGGGCAGGGTGGGGGGTAGTAAACTATGGATTACGGAGGTTTACAGGTAAGTAAACATATAAATTAATAAAACGAATTTCGTTGCGTGCACTGCATCCCCAAATGCGATGCAGTGCACGCAACTAAATTTGTTTTTATTAATTTATATGTTTACTTACCTGTAAACCTCCGTAATCCATAGTTTACTACCTCACACCCTGCCCCTCCCCCTCCCCATGTCACCGCCCTGCAGGAACTCCTACTACCGACCGCGGCTGCCCTCCCACCTCGCCTTAAATGGCGGCCGCTGCGCGGTGGTGAGAGCGACCCCTGACCCTGCCTGCAGGCCAGGTCGCTCTCCACGCCGCACAGCTCCACCAGTTGTGCCTGTGCCTTCCCCCCCTGCTGCCTCCTGCCTCGTGAGTTCGCCACTGCTGTGCTACGCTGAGCAGCTCTGCTGGTTCGTTGTCTCTGCCATACTTGTGGTTTTTGTGGTATTTGTATTTGTACTGTAACTGTATCATTGCCCTTTGACTGTTCCTTTTGTGCCCCCTGTTTTTCCAGTATCCCCCCTTTGCCTTCTCTACCCCTTGCCGTTGTCCCCGCTCCCGCCGCTGCTCCCTTGCGGCCCGCCCCCTTTTTGCCTTCAGTATCCCACTTGCCGCCCCGCTCCCGTGCGCACAGCGGGCCCGCCGCTGGCGCGCCGGAGGCGTGCCAGAGGCAAGCCCGTCTGCACCTATCTGTGCCCGTCCGCACCTGGACCGCGCTCAGCGCCAGAACCCCTGGACCCCGCAACTGCCCCGCCACCAGACTCTGCTACGACGCCAGCACCCTCCACGCTCTTAACGCCGGACGAGACCACCGCTGCTTCCAGGCCACCCCGAAACGCACCCACGGACCTTTCTCCTGCCACACCTGCAGCTTCACCTGTGACAGAGCCACCAAACCTCCAAGGACCGGACCCAACCACCTTCGCTGCATACTCCCCAACACCTGCTCCGCATGCAAACAGGCCGATGAGCTGGTGGAACGACTCCTCGGCGCCCAACATCGCCATAGCCATCCCGGACGGCTGCAAGATCACCGCAGGGATCGCGCCAACAGAGGGTGGACCCTCAAGGTCTCCACCCACGCGGACGACACCCTCAACACCGCCGAACACCTGCACTTCCGGATCCACACCGACCCCAACACCACCCTCAGAGGAACACTCATCTACAGATCCACCCGAACCCCGGGCACAGTTCAGCGACTCCATCACCGGCCTCGCCAGCACCCACGCAATGGCCTCCACGGACTACATCCTCCTCTGGGACCTGAACTTCCACCTCAAGAACAGCAACAACGCCAACTCCGCCACCCTGATCGGCAACCTCGCCAATCTCGGCCTCAGATAACTCGTCACTGCACCCACCCACGCCGCCGGACACATAATGGACCCCATCTTCTTCACTAGCACCCACGTTGCCTACCACCACACCACCGAGCTCCACTGGACTGACCACCGCTGCATCCATTTCACCTTCAAAAAAAACAACCACGCACCACCGCACCCAACTGCTGCCCCGCCGCTGCTGGAGCAAAGTTACCGAAGACCAGCTGACCACCACCCTCGCCCACCCACCCACAGGCCCCACCGACCCAGACGCTGCCACCCGCAACCTCAGACAGTGGATCAATGACTGCGCCAACACCCTCACACCACTCAAGAAACCCTCCAACAGTCACACTAGCAAGAAAGCCACCTGGTTCACCGACGAGCTCCAGACCTCCAAACGCGCATGCCAGAACCTGGAGAAGAAATGGCTCCACAAACGCACACTGGACAGCCACGCAGCCCACAAGGACGCCACCCGCAGACATCACCACCTCATCAGAATAGCCAAGAGATCTTCATTCAAAGACCGCCTGGAGAACAACGCACACAACAGCAAAGAGCTCTTCAGCATCGTGAAGAAACTCTCCAACCCCAGCGCCAACACCAATGACATCCCTCCCTCACAAGACATGTGTGACTCACTGGCCACCTTCTTCCACCGCAAGATCACGGAAGTTCACGAGAGTTTCAACACCACGACCGCCCCGACTACGCCAGAATCCACCCCCTTGTGAACACCACCCACACCATCCGCCTGACCTCCTGGGCCAACGTCAACAACGACGAGACACGCAAGGTCATGAACTCCATCACCTCAGAATCTCCGTCAGACCTGTGCCCACACCACGTATTCAACAAAGCAGACACAGCCATCACACCCCAACTACGAAAGGTCATCAACACCTCCTTCGAAACAGCGAGATTCCCGGAAAGCTAGAAGCACGCCGAAATCAGCGCCCTCCTCAAGAAGCCCAAGGCGGACCCAAAGGACCTCAAAAACTTCCGGCCCATCTCCCTACTCCCGTTCCCAGCAAAGGTCATTGAAAAAATAGTCAACATGCAACTGGCCCGCCACCTCGAAGACAACAACATCTTAGAGTCCTCCCAGTCTGGATTCAGATGAAACCACAGCACCGAGACAGCCCTCATCGCCGCCACAGACGGCATCAGGCGCCAACTAGACAACGGCGAAACATCAGCCCTCATCCTCCTGGACCTGTCAGCCGCCTTCGACGCGGTCTGCCACCGCACTCTAAAGATACGCCTCCAAGAAGCCGGAATCCCAGAGAAGGCCCTCGACTGGACCATGTCCTTCCTCTATGGCAGAAACCAGAGCGTCAGCCTCCCACCCTTCCGATCCTAAGCCACCGACATCATCTGCGGCATCCCCCAGGGCTCATCCCTCAGCCCGGCGCTGTTCAACATCTACATGGCCCACCTCGCACAAATGGCCCGCCAACACAACCTCAACATCATCTCCTACGCCGACGACACCCAGCTCATCCTCTCCCTCACCAAGGACCCGCACACCGCCAAAACCAACCTCCATGAGGGAATGAAGGCCATCGCCGACTGGATGATGAGCAGCTGTCTGAAGCTGAACTCGGACAAGATGGAGGTCCTCATCCTCGGACCCACCCCCTCAGCCTGGAACGACTCCTGGTGGCCGACCACGCTGGGAACAGCACCGACACCCACCGACCAGGCACGCAACCTAGGATTCGTCCTCGACTCCTCCCTCTCCATGTCGAAGCAGGTTAGCGCCGTCTCCTCCTCCTGCTACAACACCCTCCGCATGCTCGACAGGATCTACAAGTGGATCCCGACCAAAACAAGAAGAACAGTGACACAGGCCCTCGTCAGCAGCAGGCTGGACTACGGCAACACACTCTATGCAGGAATCCCAGCCAAACACCTGCGCCGACTACAACGCATTCAAAACGCCTCCGCCTGACTGACCCTCAACGTCCCCCGCTGCAGCCACATCACCCCCCACCTGAGAGACCTACACTGGCTCCCCGTCGACAAGAGGATCACCTTCAAGCTCCTCACCCATGCACACAAAGCACTCCACAACGCCGGACCAGCCTACCTGAACAGCAGACTCAGCTTCTACACCCCGACACGCCAGCTCCGCTCCGCCAGCCTCGCCCTCGCCGCTGTCCCCCGCATCCAACGAACGACCTTCGGCGGCAGATCTTTCTCCTACCTCGCCGCCAAGACCTAGAACACCCTCCCGACCCACCCACGGCAGACCCAAGACCTACTCACCTTCAGAAGACTCCTCAAGACCTGGCTCTTCGAGTAGTAGCGGCAACCCCCTCCCCTCAGCACCTTGAGACCCTCACGGGTAAGTAGTGCGTTTTACAAGTACTTTGATTGATTGATTGATTGTAAAACGAGAATCAACAAAGCAAGATTCCCTCACACACGAGAATTCACAGCAAAGGCAGCAGCATTGCCTCTCCATCAGCACATAAATGGTATGGCACAGGTTAGCACTTCAAGCATTCCAACTTCAAAATAGCAGACATTCCAAAAGCATCACACACACATGCACACACATACAGAAAATATACATCAGACAATCAATGTATGAGCTTTATTTAACATAAAAATGTACAACATAGGTTACAGTATACCACTCTTTACACACAAAACGAAAACTTATACAGGCAGAAGCAATATAGTTTCCAATATTGGCGAAATAAACAGTGTGAAATGCATTCATTTGTCCATTGCACGGTATCAAACGTCATTCCTCCAAAACGTGATTGAATTTCTTAAGGAGACAAAACCCAGCCATACTGAGGCCATGAGAATACAATATTGAAACAATATAACCAAATATGCACTAAGTTAGAGCAACGCACATTTATAATCGAAGGAAAGCTTCTGATATTTGGTAATAGGATGGAAGGAAATCGAGATTTATGTAAAATATTACACGAGCATTTCACCCTCTGTTAATTTAGTTGGTCACGTTTTATAGAATTAGAAAGAAATGTTGTTATTCAAAACTGCTCAGTTTTGATGCCGTTTTTTGGTGAAACTTTGCTGCTGGTAGATATTGTAATTTTAATTGTATGGCAGTTATATAGCGGTTACTACTCCTGACAAGGTGGTGAAGTGCTTTAAGCTGGGCAGCACGCTGATCCGAAAAGCAAGGTTAGTGGTTAGTGCAGTGTTATTGGGATTAGTCGTGTGCATACCAGCAAACCTCTTCCATGCATTCACTCCAGTTTTTTGTGGGAAATTGAATTGATAGGAGTTAGGGGTTTTCATTAGTGGGGCATGGGGGTATGTGAATTCATGCAGATGTTTGGTGGGATTAATAGATGAGCTAGAGGAGGTTAGGTTTTGTTAGGTTGCAGGGGTAAGGTTTTCGAAAAGGACAGATTGTGATCTTTGAAATGAGTTGTGCACAAGAGAGATTAAAGGCGACCATGGAAGTGACTTAGAAACATTGGGGCATATTATCAAGAAACGGCGTTAGAATTATCACCGCTTTAGCGGAAGAAAACTGCCGCTAAAGCGGCGATAATGGGCTTGATAATATGCCGCAGAGAATTCCCATAGAAGCCCATGTCCTGGTGTGAACCTGGGCTTCTATTGGAATTCTCAGCAGCATATTATCAAGCCCATTATCGCCGCTTTAGCAGCAGTTTTCAGCCGCTAAAGCGGCGATAATTTTAATGCCGTTTCTTGATAATACGCCCCTAAATGCTTGGAGAAAACATTCATCCAGAGGATGGGAAGTGGAGAGGAGGTTCATTCAAAAGGGAAACGGAGAGGCGCTAATCAGAGATTTGAAGTGAAGATTTGTTTTTAATCCCAATTTTATTAATATAGAGCAGGGGATAGTTACAGTACGGCCCGGGGGGCGCATTCGGCCCTCCTGACCTTTAATTGTGGCGCTCTGGTGAACAGCAGCACTGGACTGCTGTTCAATTAACAGAGCAGGAACATTCGAAAAGTTGTGAAATAAATAGGCATACTTTATTTACACGTTCAATAAAGTAATGGTAAGGAAAAATAGAAGGGGTCTTAGAGAACTTATCTTTAGAATCACCTTTAGTTTTAAAGGCATCTTGCACTAAACATGTAAAAACATGATAAACTCTCTACAAACTTCAAAAAAGTGTGTTTTATTAACATGCACAAGCGTTTTACCTTGGTTGATCAGATTATATCACCAGGTTGAGAGGCATTTATTAGCAGTGATAGTTTTTAAACATTCCATCCGCCCCCATTCAGAAAACAATGCCATTAGAGAGCCAAGAGGCCACTCATTTGTCATGTGCAGCTTGTGTGTAGCCCTGTTTGTTATCTAATTGGAACATTGTAGTTTATTAAATAAAACGCAAGAGAAGGTTTTGTACAGCAAACATCCTGAACTCTTAAATTTAAGGGGCTCTCATATGTGGTAATGAAGAAATAGGAGGCAAAGTGAAATTAACCAATTGCCTAGCATCACATAATTTCATCAAGTGGGGAACCAAGTGCTAATACCAGGTTTTCTAGATTCACATTTTGTACTTCAGCCACCAGATGAGTAACTCATTCGCGCTCACATTTTACATTAGAAGATAATGATTTAATGTAATTCTTGGTGCATGAGAATAGAGCTTTGGTGGCAGACAGAAGTCACGTGAAGACTCGGTTTGTTGTCCACACCATGTATCTGCTTTGCGTCCACCTATGCCTTTCATCACTCGACCCTCGCATTGCTGGCATCGGTGCGACCCTCATGCATGCCACAGACAGTAATTTGCGGTCTCCAAGGAAATGTTTGTGATATAGGCGATGCTTTTTGAGACCGCATGCAATTTGAGGATTCAAGCCTGACAGTAGTAACACTTGTATGGGAAGCTAGTGCTACATTTCGTACTTTTTGTAGGCACTAGAATTGGGAAAACAGTGTGTGTCATGCTAGGCTCCCTCTAGTTCACCACTTAAGCAAGGCAAGCTGATACAGCTCAGTGGTTTGATGCTTAAAATAATGTTTAAAATTATTAAAATATTGGCTGGGTGAAAACCTTTAAAGGAGATTCTGCAAATGCTACGGTGGATATCTTCTCATGTTTAGCTCACAGCATTAATTTTTTTTTTTTAAGTTTAAGTTTATTGAGACCAGCAAGAAAATACAATGTACAATTAAAATCCGGTGAGACAACATGAGTAATTATGATATGAACAATAAAGGATATTAAGCAGAAAGGGTACAATAAACACGGTGTCCTAGAAAAGAAAAAGGGGAGAAAGAGGAAGAAAAAAAAAAAGGGGGGGGGGGGGAGCAATATGAATTCCATTGGAGAGAGTTCAGAGGAATCGAGGGCAACAAAAGAGGTAAAATGAAGCATTACATTGCATGTATTTTAAAACTCTAAAACGCATATAGTGATATAATGGGAGGAGTACAGTATGCAAGAAACAATAATAAATTATTCAAACAAAAGACAACGAAACTAAATCAAGGCGGTTTGCGGACATCATCCGATGTTCTGACAATAGCAGTAATGGAAGTATTCGAAGGGGGGGAAGCAGATAAATATGTAGTGAGAGGGAGCCATAACAAATCCCTTTTACTTGCTAGTGATATAGGGGTAACATAGTTGGTGTCAAGTCTGTGATTAAAACAGATGGCGTTCCACCAGGCTCTGTAAGTGACTTTATCCGCGTGTTTCCAATTCAAGGTGATTAGATGTAAGGCTATAGCAATTAACAAATCTATTAACTGACAGTGTGGCGAAGGTTGAGGCCATGAGGGGGATAAGGAACCAAGGAATATATTTGAGAGGGAAAAAGGAACTTTAGTGGTAAATATCTTGTTAATTTGAGACCAAACTAAGAGCCAGAATTTAGCAATGTTAGGGCAATCAAATAGCATGTGTTTTAAGTCAGCCTTTAAACATGAGCATGACCAGCAGTGTGATGAAGTGGTGGAAGAAAAGGAAGCCAATTGTGCGGGTGAATATAATGCACGCTGGTATACAAAATAAAGAGTCTGAGTGGTATTGGCCGCTCGTGAAGTTTTATGAATCTTTAACCACAGCTTATCCCACAAAGAGACAGACCAGGATTGTAATAAATCTTTTTCCCATGCCAGCTCAGACCTTGTTTTGCACCGCGTTGCAAGAGATAAGAGACCATTGTAGAGGGAAGATGCAGAAGGGGAAGCGTCTATCAATGGAAACAATGTAGAGCAAGTTGTAGGGAGATTTGGAGAAGGTGGGAGCGATGAAAGATATTGGCGAAGAGAGGGAAGCAGAAGGTCATACTGCTTCTTACAGGAATTAGGAAGGGCAAAGTTAGATTTGAGGACTGAGAAGGATAGAGGTGCACCATCCATCAAGAGTTGGGAAATCCACTTCAAGCCCTTGGAGTGCCATGTCTTCCAGTAGAAAGCACGATTTTTAATACGTAGTAATTTATTGTGCCAAATAGGTTGTTGAGAAAGTGAGTTAAGTGAGGGATAAGAGGCTGGTAGGAGAGGAGTTAAAAGTTTTCGCGTGTGAGAGATAACAGGATGACTCAAAGAAGAAGTGTGCGCAGAGAAAGCAAGGGATTCCAAAAAGGCGAAGGGGGAAGTGAAAAACTTCTCGATGCTAAGCCAAATTGGAGGATAGGTAGGAAGGTCCGAGGAAAGCCATGAAGAGGCTTGTTTTAGGGAAAATGCGTGGTGATAAGATTTAAAGTCAGGAAACTTAAGCCCACCATTTAATTTATCTTTTTTGAGAGTAGATAAGGCTATCCGGGGGTGCTTACCTTTCCAGAGGAATTTTAGTAAAGTGCGATCTAATATCTTAAAGTAATAATCTGGGATGTGTACAGGAATCATTGAGAGAGAATATAAAATGACAGGAGCAAGCATCATCTTAATAGAGTCTAACCTACCCCACCAAGAGAGAAAAAGAGGGTGCCACTTGGTAATAGAATCTTTTAGCTTCTTAGTAATGTAATCAAAATTGTGTTTAAGAGTTTCGGAGATAGACGGGGAGAACCATAATCCTAAATATTTTAACTTAGAGGATTGCCAGGAAAAACCGGTATGATCAAAATAGTGTTTGAGACACAAAACATTGAGGGGTAAGACTTCACATTTATCACGATTTAGGCGGTATCCTGAAAGTTTTGAAAACGCATCTACTTGGGAAAGGAAAGGAGGAAGAGAAGTATCGGGATTGGAGCAGTATAAAAGAATATCATCTGCATAAACAGACATTTTGACTTGGCGGGAGCCTAAATGGAATCCTGTAATTAGGGAGTCCTGTCTAATTTTGGTAAGGAAAGGCTCTAATGCCACTACAAATAGGAGAGGGGATAGGGGGCAACCCTGCCGTACACCTCTTGAAAGAGAAAAATAATCGGAGACCTTACCATTAGCAAAAATAGACGCCTTAGGACCAGAGTACAAGAGAGAAATCAAGGAAATTAACTTAGAGGGAAACCCTATCCACTGAAGAGCATGGAACATAAAGTCCCAACCAATCCTATCAAAAGCCTTTTCGGCGTCTAAAGCTATGGCAGCAAGCGGGTAGTCTAAGGAAGAGGCCTTGCTAAGAATGTTAAAAAAGACTCTAGAATTATCAGAGGATAAGCGACCTTTTACAAAGCCTGATTGTTCCGAACCAAGAAGCTCAGGTAAGATTGGGTCAATACGTAAGGCAAGAATTTTAGCAAAAATTTTATAATCCGTGTTCACTAAAGATATCGGGCGATAATTTTTACAGAAAGAGGGATCTTTGCCTTCTTTGGGGATTAGGCAGATCATAGCATCTTGGAAGGTACCTTGAGATGTTCCGTTTGCGATAAAAGAAGTAAACAAAAGAAGAAGTTGTGGAAGGAGGAGTTTCGAAAAGTGTTCATAAAATTCAATGGTAAATCCATCAGGGCCAGGGGTTTTCCCTCGCCTCAAAACCGATACGGTATGAGAAATTTCTGCTAATGTGATATCTAGCTGCAGTGAATCAAAATCAATATGTTGCGAGGGAGGAGAAGGGATGGATTGGAAGTAGGAGGAAAGATCAGATTGAAGAGGTTGGGCCTCAGGGGTGTAGAGAGTTTTATAAAAGGAGACAAACTCATTTAAGATATCTTCATCCTTGAGAAGAATGTCACCATTGGAATCCTTCAGAGACTCTATCCTAGTTCTGTCCCGCCGAGATTTTAGATAGTTGGCCAGTACTTTCCCCATTTTATTCTGACCTCCATAGTAACGAGCACTACTCTTCAGAAGATAAGAAGAGGCCGCTTCTGTGGATGCTTTGTTGAAGGTAATTTTGGCAGTGATAAGATCTTTCAAAGAAGCTTCAGAGTACGAGTGGTAATAGGCGTATTCTAATTTTTTAATTTTGGTAAGTAATTGAGCCGAATGTTTCTCAAAAACTTTTTTCTTCCGAGAAACAAAGTTAATAATAAAGCCTCTGGCAGCTGCCTTAAAAGAATCCCAAATCATAGCAGGGGAGGAATCATGAGTAGTGTTTATGGTGAAGAATTCCGACGCAAAAGAACTGAACTGGCTGGAAAAATTAGGATCTGCAAGCAGCGAATTATTAAAACGCCAACGTCCAGCACATGGGGTGTGAGGAAGAAGGTCAAAATCAACAGAAACCGGGGCATGGTCTGAAATTAAAATGGACCCTATTTCTGATTGAAGTACGTGTTGCGTTAGAGGTTTACTTAAAAAGAGGTAGTCAATACGAGATTGTGATTTGTGTGGGGGGGAGAAAAAGCTATATTCACGGAGATCAGGGTGACACAGTCTCCAGATGTCAACTAAAGACTTTTGACGAATGGTGGAAGCAAATTGTGAGTGCATTTTGTTGTTTACAAATCTGACTGGGGAATTCCTATCTAAAATGGGATCACAAACTTGATTACAATCACCCCCAAAAACAATATAATCGTCTGTAAGGGAGAGCAACTTATCAGAAATATGTAACCAAAAAACATTGTCAACTGAAACTGGAGCATAAACGTTGAAGAAAACCACTGGTATTTTGTCAATAAGTAATTTAACAATTAACCAACGACCTTCAGAGTCAGTTTCTTGAGAAATCACCAATACATTAAACTTTTTATGAGTGAGAATAAGAACACCATTTTTCTTACCTAAAGCTGGAGAAGAAAACACATTACCTACCCAACATCTTTTTAATTTAGATGCTTCAGCCTCAGGAAGGTGGGTTTCCTGAAGGAAAGCAACATCAGTTTTTAACTTTGCTAAGTGGGAAAGAACTCGTTGTCTTTTAATGGGATTGTTCAATCCTTTAACATTCCATGTGATAACTCTGAACTTGACTGGATGAGATTGAAGTCAAAAACCATGAACATACAATGCGATAAATAGGGTTGAGAATGAGAAGAGTAGAGAAATGAGAACTCAGAAGTGTACAAAGAAGAAGATAAGAGAGGAAGAGATTAAAAACAATAATATTAAGAAATTCGATAAGGGATAAGAAACATAAGCAAGGAATATGGATTTGCGAATGACCAAAGAAAGGGAGACGAGGATAGAATGAGGGAGGTGTAAGCGGGAAGAAAAGAAAAGGAAAAAAGAAAAAGAAAAAGAGGAGAGGAACAATGGCAGAAGACAGCAAAAAAAGCATAAAAGTAGAATATGAACAAAAGGCATACTTACATGAAGAAGATCCAAGAGAACAAGGGGGAGGGGAAGAAGCCACACGAGACAGACAGCCCATCCAGGCTGACCAGACGGAGGACGAGGGGGAAAACGCCAATAAAATAGGATATCTACGGATGCGAGAGAGAACAAAAAACAAAAACGTAAAAACTATTTAGCACAGTAAGCGATGAAGAATAGGAGAGTTAAAACAGAACAAAACGATTAGGTACCAACTCAAATTAAGAAGACCATCCAAGCTACAAAAGAACACCAAAGAATACATGAGGGACGGTGATAAAGAGAAGCAATGAATGAAAGAACCATAAGAAAAATCATCAGAACATCAAGTAACATTTGAAGACGAGGGTCCCGAAGCTTCCATGGTCTCCGTCCTGTGAAAGTTTATGAAACTCTGTAACTGCTGCGGATCTTCATAGGATGTCGTCTTGTTATTAAACGTGACCTTAAAGAGGCAGGGGTGAAAAAGACCATAACGCGCTCCCATGGCACGAAGAGTAGGTCTCATATCAAGAAAGGCCTTACGTCTGTTGGCTGTGGACTTGGCATAATCTTGAGCGAAAAACAAAGTGGTGCCGGACCAGGTGACTCGTTGAGAGGATTTAGCCGCTGACAAAACCTTTAGCAAGTCCGTGTACTCCAAAAAGTACAAAATGACACCTCTCGGCCTCTGAGAAGAAGATGCACTCGATGGAAGACGTCCTAACCTATGGGCTCGTTGAATGTTGAGAGCGGTGCCTTCCGGCATATGGAGAATCTTGGGTAGAAAAGTTTTAAAGAAGGTAGGAGGATCCGACCCCTCTGATCCCTCCACCAGACCATAAATACGCAGGTTGTTCCGCCTATTACGGTTTTCAAGATCCTCGACTTGGCGTTGGAGGGCAGACACTTGAGATTGAAGGTGAGAGACATTGGTGTTAGTGTCTGTAAAGGAAGACATATGACTTTCAACTGCAGTAATTTGTGAATCAAGTTGAGCCCAAGTGTCAGTGAGAGCTTGTAGTTTATTATTTGTTTCCTCCATAAAGGGACGAAGGGCCCTAATTTCTTCCAGTAGTGTTTCCATGGAGACAGGCGAGGTCGATTTAGGAGGAGAAGGCGGGTTGTGCTTTAAACGCTTGGTGACAGACTTCACAGCAGGCACTGGCGAGGGAGAGGGATCCATATTCTCCGTAGGGTCTTGTGAGAATAACAGTGAATCCTCTAGTTTGGAGAAGGCAGTAAAAACTTTTGAATTTTTGATGAGGGTATGCTTAGGCGTAGGGTGTTTAGCAAGTGAGCCTTTCGTTCTCCCCATAAGAGGCAAGTCCAACAGTCCAAGTGAGTGAGAGGAGCAGAGACGTGGCCCAGAAGGAGAGTAGCACTGGTTAAATGGTTAACATCACTGACAGATCCAGCAAGTATCAGCAAGCCTCATTGAAGCGCGTGTTGAAACGGAATTAAAGAAATAGTCATTGAATTGACGTATCCGAAAAAATGAGGCAGTTCCATAAAACTGTTTCAATATCTGAGACAAGAACACTTGTCAAGAACAGCCATGAGTGAGGAAGAACTGTGTTATCTGAGGAGAACAGCACAGAAAAACACTCTCGTGAGGTGCATGCATAAAATAGCGGCTGATTCGGAGAAGAAAACGCTGCACAAACTACGCACCTTCCGTATTCTCCAGATATGTATCATTAAGATTGTCCAAAGTTGGTGAAAAAATGAAGAAAAAGCCAGAGGTGAGCAGAAATAATAGCCAAAAGGGGGAAAAACCACTTTTGCAGCATGCTTCTTCAAGTCATTAGCTTACATTCTCCTCAGGCGAAAAAACAAAAAAAAACAAAATGGCGGCCGTTCCGAAAACGGGGCCTCCGAGGGAATTAAAGAGGGTTAAATGTAGCTTACTGACATAGCGACTGCAAAATTCGGTGCTCCGGATGTTCAGACAGCCTGTCCTCACTTTGTGGCATCCTCGTACTCGTAGTTACGAGAGAAAAAATCAGCGTTATCCTCCCGACCCCGGGAGCGTCAGGGAAAAGCCGCCATCTTCGTAAGGCGTTAACCACGCCCCCCCTCACAGCATTAATTTAAACAAAGTGGGAACCCTTTTGAATACCTCTGGTTTGACATGGCACAAAATGGAAGGAAGAGTAAAGTTTCTCCAGACAGTAGAAGTGCATTGCCTCCATTCCCATGATTGAAGGGTGGCTATCAAGACACTGAAATTCAGTGAAGACTTTGTTAACAAGTTGATTAGACGTTTCTGGAGCACTGCTCATTGGGAGCTGGTAGGAGTAAAACTCCATATTCTATTCTGCAACTTGTAATTTGCACTTAGATGTATTTCAAAGTTCGTACATGTTCTTAATCTGAAAAAGTTTAAATGAAAAATGTTTCTTTTTCGACTGTAATGATTTTAACAACTAAAAGTAATATTTTTATGATTGGATAATGCTATGTCTTTTTAAAATGTATGATACTTTTATGGTTTTTCTTTTGATGAAACCGAATAAAGTCAATAATGAATGAGTATTCTGCAAGATGAAGGGGGGCCCTTAGGTGGGATCTTTTGTATTCCTTGATCACACTTTCAGTTGGCCTGATGTCAGCCAGTGCAGACTATCACACCTCTTTGTGCCTTTGTTGTATATGCTCCAGGCCAGAGACTACCATGCTGTAAGGGGCATCACTATGCAAAGCCTGTATCTAGAGAGTAGTCTGGAAGATAAATTGACAGGAGAACCAGACCAAACCGTTTCGGCATCAGGTACACTTATCCTTTTCAACTCTCCAGGAGGTACAGCCTAGGACAATTTGAAAGAATGTCTTATTTTGACACCTTACCACTTCCTTTGTTATTAGAAAGGCATGTCTGCTTTTATTAAGCCTTGGCTACTTTTATTCACTTTTGCAGTAAAGCACCAGATCACATTTTGGCATGATTTTACTGCAGTTAACACATTACATGGACAGCGGTGTTTATTATTCTTCAAAATACGTCATACTGGGCGGATGGTCTGGCCTCACCCAAACCCACCGCAGTTCGAAAACAATACCAATGCCTGTTGGTATAAACACATGCAACTTTTCTAGAAAAAAAATAAAAAATAATAAAAAAACAAGGCGTAGGGATAGAACCAGAAGCTTGGAACTCCTAGCAGGCTATGCAAATTATTACTGTAAACATATACACATTTTTTATAATGCTAAATGCATAGCAAAAATGAATTTTTGACTGTTTTGTACTTTGCTATTTTTTTATGAAAGTTTCAACAAATTGGTTGCTCGAATGCTAAGCTGAGAGCATCTTATTTTTTAACTGTTATAAAACACTTTGTGGAGGATGCTTGTCGACTAAGGTTAATCACTTGAACATGGTAAAGTACATATCCAAACAGATGCACACATTTTTGGTTCCACTGACTAATTTCTATTACATTATGGGGCATATTTAAGAAAGAAATCATGCAGCGCAGCAAGTCACCTTGCTGGGCTGCGTGATACGGAAAGGGCAGAAATGCGCTGTATCTAACATGATACGGTGCATTCCTGTCCTTTCCAAGCGCTGGCGCACTCTTGATTGCCTAGCGCCAATGCAGGCACCCTGGTGCAAGGATGCCTGCGTTGTAAGCAGGAGATTTTTTGTTCAGCAAGGGACACCTCTCTGCACAAAAACAATCCTGAGAGGAATTTTCCTCTTACTATGTGTGTTGCAGAATTCAGAATGAAGCACACATAGAAAGAGGAAGTAACAAGGTTTCTCCTCGTTACGTCTCACCTAGGGAGGCGTAGCATTTTGACGCATTTCCAGGTCTACCACTAATGGTAAATCTGGGAATGTGCCAAAATCCATGCGTAGATACTTGGGAACACCCACCTTCCACCCATGAAACACTTCCCTGGGGCAGATTAACGCTACGCAGCGATTTGCGCTGCATTGCATTGCTCTGGATTTATCAAACCAGCTTGATAAATCTAGCTTAAGAATTGCGTCGCTCTTGCTCCCTGCTGCATGGCTCAAGGGTGATGCAACTCTTTAATAAATATGCCCCTAACTGATCATCAAACAACAAATGAAAACTCAATTAAAACACACACGTATTCTTCTTCAGCTCGGTTACAGCAACATCAAAGAAGTCCACTGTGGGGTATATTTAGCATTCGTCATGTTTGGTGCATTGTTTCTCATGTAAGAAGGTCCAGGTCACAGGCAATTAGAAGTAAATCATGACAAGGTGGAGCTGTATTGCAGGCCTGTCCTTAAAGAAGGGAGAACCTCTCTGAATTGCCAGTAATTATTTGAAGGCAGCAGATCAAGAAGCTAATTTGAGCGGCTCTGCCTTGCAGGGTACTGGGCTATCTTCTTGGAAATGTAAACAGGCCTTTGAGACACATGTGCGAAGAAAGACAAAGGAAGGCACAGAAAACTGTGAAAGAGGGACCAGGGCGTCTTGCCACAAGGGCTGTATTTATTTATAAAGTTTTATATAGCGCGAACATGACCACCGGTGGTATCAGAGCGCTTTACAATATATGTGGCAAGAGGGTACATGTAGACAACCAAGAGTAACCAAAGAGAAGGAATCATATACATAACATATCACAGCAGGTGAAAATAAACGAAGTGATAATTACACAGTCATAGGTGTCTGAACATCCTCATGACCCTTAAATGTCCAACATGGTAAACACAGCTAAAATTTCACAGTCAAAAGTGATCAAACATTCCCCTGAGTCATAAAATGTCAAGGCCGTAATATACAAAGCGAAAATGTATGGAAATCAAAACAGTTTGCTTTTATTTCACTATTTACATTGAGAACACAGACCCGACAATAAACATGAACTTGAAGCAGGAGAAAACAACACAACGTAGACAAATAGGGGCAAATTGTTTCAGATTCAAACAGCTTTGTTCAACTAAAAATAAGTCACGTGATGCCAACTCTTTGTTCACCATTCTCCTAGCCTTGTCTATGGATGCCTGACTCTCTGCTCCCCACCACTACCTCCTGGGTGTCAACTCTGTCCTTGCTCGTAACTTCCTCACGTCTTTCATATCTGCCTTTATCGACTTGAACACGGCTAGTCTTTTCACATGCACCATGTCATTCTCACCTAAATGAATCACCAATACGTCCGGCCAGCCATCCCTACCCAATCTCCTGTCCATTACATGACCACATTGCCATACTACTGCACTCATATATTCTTGTCCTGGTAACCCAATTGAGTGCCATAACGTCTGCAGACCATCTGCTTCTCCGCCTACTTCACGAAGCAGTGTCCTATTATCCAGATGGTCACATGCTCTCTATCTGGGCCTGGAACCGAAACTACAATCAAACAACAAAACAATTAACATAACATAACATAACACGTGTATTTGTAAAGCGAACGTTCACCAGTACGGGTATCTTGGCGCTGAATAACAGATGTTTATTGTTACCCAACTCAATGGTACTCAATTTATCGACCTCAGATGGATGAAAGGCTGAGTGGACCCGCTGGGATTTGAACCTGTGACCATGAGGTCGAACACAGGCCCCTGCAGCAGACGCATTAGTCCACTGAGCCACCAGACCCGACCCGACCCGACCCAGACCCAACATCTACTCCTTTAGGCCTCTCCTACCACCTGCCGCACATAAGTGCTGTAGCATTCCGATGGCCATGTCCTCATGCACATTATCTGGGCCTTAGACCATCCTCGTCTGTTTGCCTCTGTCACTGGCCCAATTCTAAGGGAGTCTGCCACCGGTAGCCCTATGTGTTTGACAGCTTTCCTCAGCACTGACAATAGCTGAAAAGCTGCCATGCGCTCCCTGTTCTGGAGTCTGAAAACCTCACTAGTCTCAGTACTGGTATGACTCTGACACCCACGTCCCCTGAAGTCCGGACAAAATGCTAAACCTTACTCTTCTCCCTTAGCACTGTGATCCATCTTTGAGTGTCAAATAATAATTTCCATTCTGTTGTCATACAGCTACACATCCTCTTATATCTTTGCCCTACCAATGTTACACCCCAGCAATTCCGACACTCAGAAAGCTCCAAAAACATTCTGCTCATAAGCAACAGGAATAAAGATGTCTCCCTGTCATTGTGAGAAACCACATTCAAAACCCCATCACTCAGTGCAACTCTAGCTACACCAACAGTTTCTGCTTCTACATCCCATTATTTCTCTCCCTCACCAATATGCACTACTATGGTTGGGCATAACTTGCATAATTTCATGTAGCGTAATCATGTAGAATGACATAAGGATTCAAGGAGATTACACATTTCACTCAAATGTAGAACTAGGGGTGAGCATAACTTGCATAATTACATGTAGCGTATTCACGCAGAATTACATAAGAATTCTAGGAGATTACACACTCTCGCTAAATGTGCTATTGGGGTAGGATTGTCCCCTAACTTACTAACAGCATTTAGCTCTATTTTCTTAGCGCAAAATGCACCAAAATGGACGTTTCCGTGCAGTTTTCGCTAAAAAACAGCGCTAAATACAGCAGAACATGAATAACAAGAGGGAGCTGCTGATCACTCTTATTAAATGTTGTCTTACTGTAGTATTTTTGTGCAAATTACTCTTAATTAAGTGAGCAGGAGTAATCATGTAATCAGCAGTAGTTCCATGTCAAAGAGTAACAAGTAATTACTGAAATTACTCTGATTACTCTGGCGTAATCAAAATTCTGCCCAGGCCTACTTCCAACAGCTGTGTTCCCAATTCACCAGCTGACGTGGCATAGCCCCACAGCAACTTGCCCACAAAAGTAATACCAGCCAACTTACCCCCATGGTAATTCTTGGCCAACCTTTATAAATCATGTCCATGATAAATCATGCTACATCATCTGTTCTCTAGCAGATCTCCTTCTGTGCATCCCTCACATTCGTCCCAACTCCATAAATTCCAATCACGCCTGTCTACATGACCTCCTGGTAGAATGCGCCATTGAGCCCACTACCAGCTGTAACATACTCCCATGTCTATCCTCCAAAGCACTAACGGAATTGGAGTCTTTTTTCTCAATCTGCTCCCACAACAAATCCCTGAATTCTCTGCCGCTATGAACGAGACAAACCGTCCACAATATTGTTGTCAATACCAGGTACGTGGCAACCTTTGAAAACAATGTTATGGTGCAAGCAGCCCAACACAAAAACCCTCAACAACTTAAAAACTTGCATACCCCTGGCTGACAGCTGATTACAGTCTGGACCACTGCCATGTTATCCACATTTAACAGTACTTTGTTGTTGGCAAACGCTGATTCTCGCAAAACCATCTTGACCACTAACAGGAAAACCTTGAGAAAGGCAATTTTGGTCCTTCATTCTTCAATTCCTCCAGTCATTGCTCTGCACTCCAATATCCCTACCAGTATAAACTGTAGCCAGCACTTACTACTGCATCCAAAAATATTTGAATACTCCACTCTGCCTCATCTCTGAGTCATTTATGAAAAATCCCAATAAGCAGTCCTAAAAAGCCATAACCACAAATCTTCCTTAACTGCTGCCACCAACCGTATCCTGTGGTGCAAAACAGACAACCCGGATAGGACCAACCCCAGCCTCCTGCAAAAAGTCCTACCACTGTGTAGGAGCTTAAATATCTCAATGTACTCTCCCTTCCATATCTCCTCTTGCAGGCTTTCTAATCCCCAAAAATTGTAGTTTTTCATCTTTAGTCCTTTAACCTGCTTCTTACCCTTCTCCTTGTTGTAGTCTGTCTCTTTGTCATTGGACTTATTGGGTCCTACATTCCCTTCACCTACTCCCCCTAAACTTTGTTCCCCATTTTTAGGTCTCACCTTGCGACGGAGTGCATGCCTTGCTCGCTTGGAGAGATCTATTGTCGTCGATTTATCTGCCGAAGAGGGACAGGAGATGTGCACGCGTACGGACAGGAGATGGGCACTCCGTACATGTGCACAGCTCCTCTCCCCACGTAGGGCTGGCGTTTCAACACAGCACGCTTTCACTTT
The DNA here is from genome assembly GCF_964204655.1 of Triturus cristatus. NCBI lineage: Eukaryota > Metazoa > Chordata > Amphibia > Caudata > Salamandridae > Triturus > Triturus cristatus. Next base: position 970,324,752 of record NC_140589.1, read on the forward strand.
CCCTCCCTTCCTCAGCGTTTCAGCACAGCGCGCGCATAGTGCGCTTTCACTTTCCCTCCCTCCCCCCGTCGGCTCCTGATCATCTCGGAAGCTCCCGGGGACCCTGCACGGAGTCAGCAGTCTCGGAGTTGGCTCTTCAAATCATGTGGCAGGTTGGAACAGGATCATCAAGGCGCTTTAATCCCACCGAACCTCTGACAAGTTGAGAAAAGGGTGGGTTAAGAAGGAAGGAGGAGCTTATCTCTAATCTAGACCTCGTCTTGACAATGTGTGTGCGTCTGTGTGTGTGTGGGGGGGGTCAAATTTATGGTGGAAAGCTTTAGGCTCGTTGGTGCGCATAAATGAAGATGCGGTGCACTCGTCCAGTAGTGTGGGGCTGTAAGGGGTGAGATTTGTCCTCCACCCTCCCCAGCCGCCTGTATCTGCTGCCTGTGCAGCTCGGCTGCTGCCTGCGCCTGTCGTCAACTCATCTTCTCTGTTTATTTTTGGGACTCTTGCACTGCTGCGCGGTGTCTGATTTGTGTGCCTGTTGCTGTGTGAGCCCCTCACTAGCCTGTACCTTGACTCCTGTCTTTGTTTGCTTGTCTGTTGCGCTTCCTTTCCCGTGCTGGTCTTTGTTCTCTGTTGCTTACTTTTCATGCCCTTGTAGTCATGCCTGCCTGTAATGTTGCCATCCGAAGACCTCTTGCTTCCGATGTATAATCTACAAGGCCCTGGTATTTGACTTACGTTTTTACAAATCAAAATGAGAAAATAAAAGGGCAGTGTTGAAAAGTATACAATTTAATATTTGCCTAAGAGCTCCGCTTGCATAAATGAACAATTCATTTGCGGAGACAGCAAGCCACAGTTTCAACAGATAGTTCTTTCAACATAATTTGCAACTCTTCTTCACAGACCATAGCTCGGCCTTTGGTGCACCTTCTGATTGTGGGTAAATGCCCTCTTCTCCTTGTGCTTCTGCTGCTGGACTCTAGAGTGTCTGGGAGATGTCTTTGGCAAAAAGTGAATGCGTGACTTTTATGAAGACATTACAGACACGGACCAGTGATGGTATTATTGATCTAAGTCTAGTGCCAAGAAGCTTCTGCAGGGCGATATTCATTCATTGGTCAATTGTTTATCTTTAGTGAACCCTTCCCATGGTCACATTAATTCTGTGTTCGTTCGGTAGTCAAAGCCACCATGTCAGTGCCATGAATTTGGTCTCCAACTCCCGAAAATTATTTGTTGTGATTCCCAAACGTGGGAGGAATGCTCCGCCTGTCAGCTCTATCCCAGCCGCTGTGGACCATCAGCAGGCTGCAACATTAGGATTCTGGGGCATGGGCACAGGCACGTTTTTTGACAGCAAAGATTTTTCCATGTGAAGTAATCCCTTCCTCAACACCACCTAAACAAGCATTTGCAATGCAATTGGTCTTGCATTTACGCAAGTTTGAGCTATTGACATTGTAAATGACAATGTCCTATTGCACCTGCACTTTGAACTTTAGCATTTGCACTTGTTTTCTTTTTTTTGTGTCATGCTGCTATGCACTTTGCACTTTAGTTTTTGTACTTCTTCAGCTTATACGAGTTGATCCTTCGCTATCACTATTAATATTAGGTTACGCTGCTATGAGTCTATTGTTTACATTGCTGTAACTTGCGTACTATATACCGGATATTGAAAAGTCCCGATGGTTCCCCCTAATGTAAATATGCAATGCTATTCTGTGCTTACTGTTTATTTTAAGAGAAAATAACCATAGTCTGTCGGATACTGTAAAATGATAACTGTTTGTGTTTTAATATTGTATGTGGATCTGTATCAAGGTATTTTAGTATGTCATGTGCTATATATTGTGCTTTTATGGTTGTATGTCCAAACCGAATAAAGCTTATTTTGAATTGACAATGCCTTTTATTTTTGTTTTCGTTTTTAAAATATAAAGAAAAGGCATTGGCATTTACAATGCCAATAGCTTAACCTCACGTACATGCGAGACCTATTGCATTGCAAATGTTTGTTCTCCTTTCCCACTTCAGACATCTGTATGCACTTTGGTGCCAATTACGATCCGGTAAAAAAATTCCCCGTGCGACTCGTATCCGGTCTTTTTACCGTACGAATCGTACAAGTGCCGTACGAACTGGCAATCACGATTCGCATGGTAAAAAGTCCATACGAACCGCATCGGGAATGATTTCCCACACGTCCTCGGGTCGGAAAATGTGTCCGACACGTCCTCGGACGATGTACCGTACAAATGTGAAAGGTGAAGTCCGACCGAGGAATCACGATCCATCCCGTGCGTCCGATGTTACAACCGTATGGAAAAAACACCGTCCGCACCGAACTCCCATAGCAACCATGGAGACATGTGCCCGCATACGCGCCCAACACTCCCCCCCGCCCCCGTACGTCCGAGACGTTCCCCCCGTGAATGTACACCCCCACCCGTGTATGTACACCCCTGTACGTCCGAGTCGTACCCCCACCCCTGTACGTGTCCGACCCCCATGTATGTATACCCCAGTACGTTCGAGTCGTACCCCCACCCCTGTACGTGTCGTACCACCGTCAATGTACACCCCAGTACGTTCGAGTCGTACCCCCACCCCTGTACGTGTCGTACCACCGTCAATGTACACCCCAGTACGTTCGAGTCCTACCCCCACCCCTGTACGTGTCGTACCACCGTCTATGTACACCCCAGTACGTTCGAGTCGTACCCCCACCCCTGTACGTGTCCTACCACCGTCTATGTACACCCCAGTACGTTCGAGTCGTACCCCCACCCCTGTACGTGTCGTACCACCGTCAATGTACACCCCAGTACGTTCGAGTCCTACCCCCACCCCTGTACGTGTCGTACCACCGTCAATGTACACCCCAGTACGTTCGAGTCCTACCCCCACCCCTGTACGTGTCCGACCCCCATGTATGTACACCCCAGTATGTTCGAGTCCTACCCCCACCCCTGTACGTGTCCGACCCCCATGTATGTACACCCCAGTACGGTCGAGTCGTACCCCCACCCCTGTACGTGTCGTACCACGTCAATGTACACCCCAGTACGTTCCAGTCGTACCCCCACCCCTGTACGTGTCGTACCCCCATGTATGTACACCCCTGTACGTGTCGTACCCCCGTGTATGTACACCCCAGTACGTTCGAGTCGTACCCCCACCCCTGTACATGTCAGACCCCCTTGTATGTACACCCCAGTACGTTCGAGTCGTACCCCCACCCCTGTACGTGTCCTACCCCCGTGTATGTACACCCCAGTACGTTCGAGTCCTACCCCCACCCCTGTACGTGTCGTACCACCGTCAATGTACACCCCAGTACGTTCGAGTCGTACCCCCACCCCTGTAGGTGTCGTACCACCGTCAATGTACACCCCAGTACATTCGAGTCCTACCCCCACCCCTGTACGTGTCGTACCACCGTCTATGTACACCCCAGTACGTTCGAGTCGTACCCCCACCCCTGTACGTGTCGTACCACCGTCAATGTACACCCCAGTACGTTCCAGTCGTACCCCCACCCCTGTACGTGTCGTACCACCGTCAATGTACACCCCAGTACGTTCGAGTCCTACCCCCACCCCTGTACGTGTCGTACCACCGTCTATGTACACCCCAGTACGTTCGAGTCGTACCCCCACCCCTGTACGTGTCGTACCACCGTCAATGTACACCCCAGTACGTTCCAGTCGTACCCCCACCCCTGTCATACCCCCGTGTATGTACACCCCTGTACGTGTTGTACCCCCGTCTATGTACACCCCAGTATGTTCGAGTCGTACCCCCACCCCTGTACGTGTCGTACCACCGTCAATGTACACCCCAGTACATTCGAGTCCTACCCCCACCCCTGTACGTGTCGTATCACCGTCTATGTACACCCCAGTACGTTCGAGTCGTACCCCCACCCCTGTACGTGTCATACCACCATCAATGTACACCCCAGTACGTTCCAGTCGTACCCCCACCCCTGTACGTGTCGTACCCCCGTGTATGTACACCCCTGTACGTGTCGTACCCCCGTGTATGTACACCCCAGTATGTTTGAGTCGTACCCCCACCCCTGTACGTGTTGTACCCCCGTGTATGTACATCCCAGTACGTTCGAGTCGTACCCCCACCCCTGTACGTGTCCTACCCCCATGTATGTACACCCCAGTACGTTCGAGTCGTACCCCCACCCCTGTACGTGTCGTACCACCGTGTATGTACACCCCAGTACGTTCGAGTCGCACCCCCACCACAACCTCCTAAGTACGGAGCGCACCCCAGGCTCCAACATCACAACCGCATGTACGAGTCGTACCAAGCCACACACAAGGACAGCACCGTACAACCAAATGGCCCATGTACACACCGTACACACGCTCAAAACGCACGTACACAACCAGGACAAAACAAAACAACACAGGAATACATTATTCGAATGGCACAAAGCCACTAAACATGGCCAACAAACACTAAAAAAACACATTCACTGACCTGCAACTGCCAAAAACAAACAGAGGCCCAAAACACCACCACTCCTTATAACACACCCACCCAAACTTCAAACACAGCCACACCCACCAATGGACCAATAAAAAGGGCCCACACACACAAACCATGAGCCTTTGCAACAGACTCACTGCTGCCAGACACCACAGAACCATACTACAAGCTTCACCACACCTTACACTTGCACACCTTCACACAACCACCTTCACAAACACCCCCTCATCACATTCACACACACACACCTGCACAACCACACCCACACACCCACAACCATCCACACACCCCCCCCACCATCCACACCCACACCCCTCACCATGCCCAATAACAAGAATCCAAAGTTCAGTAACCGAGAGTTGGAGGTCCTTGTTGATGAAATCCTTAGAGTCGAGCCACAGCTCTTTGGAACATTGGTCAGACAGACCAGCATGGCAGCAAAAACAGCCATGTGGCAGACCATCGTCGATGCTGTGAATGCTGTTGCGGACACCAGAAGGACCAGGCAGGAATGCCAAGCCAGGTGGTACGATCTGCGGAGGAGGGTCCGAGCCAAGATGCTGGAGGAACACAACCAGGCCAACGCCACTGGAGGAGGGCCCTCCCGCAGACCCGTACACTACCAGCCCTGGGAGGAGAGGGTGATGGCCATACAGCCGGTGGAGGCAGTCGAAGGATTAGGAGGACTCCGAGACCCGAGTGAGTACACGAACAACGCACCTCACATAGGGGGGACCTCATCCACAACCAAAATCACTAACAGGCACGCAACCACCCCAACCTATCACATGACTCAACCACACTCCATGAACACGCACATGCCACTGCCGCCACCATGCCCCATGCACCCAGCTGGACAATGTCAAGTCACAGGCCACAGAAGACACCAACACATGACACGGTAACCCGGATGGCGGGAGGGTGGGCCCCAAAAATCACATAGTGCAACTCAGAAGCAGACAACAATGCCCTCTGCCCATATGGCCCAGGTCACAGCCAGACAAACAGTGTGTCCCCACACAGGAAAGACTCGCCAGCAAATGGCGGACGCCTTGCATCAACACATGGGGGTGAAGGCACTGTTTTGCACATGACAGCAGCTAATGAACAGCCAACACTGTGAAAGAGTGGCAGCACACACAACCACAGCAGCAGCGCACACACAGACACTACACCCAATGGGTGCCTGGAGATCAGAAACAAACTCACATCAACAAGCCAAGGGCCATTCAAAGGACTGGAAAAAGTGTGTGTCTAGGAAGCTGGGCTGAGGTGACAGAGGGTGACACACAGAGGGAGGGAGAGGGGGACAGAGAGGGAGGGAGAGGGGGAAAGAGAGGGAGGGAGACACAGGGACACAGACAGAGGGAGGAGGCTGACACACGGAGGGAGGGAGAGGGGGACAGAGAGGGAGGGAGACACAGGAAGACGGACAGAGGGAGGAGGCTGACACACAGAGGGAGGGAGAGGGGGACAGAGAGGGAGGGAGAGGGGGATAGAGAGGGAGGGAGAGGGGGACAGAGAGGGAGGGAGACACAGGGACACGGACAGAGGGAGGAGGCTGACACACGGAGGGAGGGAGAGGGGGACAGAGAGGGAGGGAGACACAGGAAGACGGACAGAGGGAGGAGGCTGACACACAGAGGGAGGGAGAGGGGGACAGAGAGGGAGGGAGAGGGGGACAGAGAGGGAGGGAGAGGGGGACAGAGAGGGAGGGAGACACAGGGACACGGACAGAGGGAGGAGGCTGACACACAGAGGGAGGGAGAGGGGGACAGAGAGGGAGGGAGACACAGGGAGACGGACAGAGGGAGGAGGCTGACACACAGAGGGAGGGAGAGGGGGATAGAGAGGGAGGGAGACACAGGGAGAGCAAATCAGCCGTGTGGTGTGTGGGAATGTCTGCTCGTCAGCAGGTAGACTGCGTGCATGTAGCCAAGGGTGGCCAGTGCCAGAACCCCCCCCTCTTCACCATGGCAAAACACAGGGCCATGTCACAACCTGTTCACGAGCACAACGACAGCTACCTGCATTATATAAGTGTGTGGATCCACTCCATGTGCACATGTACAGTGCTACACAGAAGGTGCCAATGCATGGCTCGCCACACCTGCCCACTCCACTGCTGACTGCAGTCACACTTGACGCAGCAAGTAAGACTGTGCCACACATAGTTAAAGGGGCCAAAGTGCTGAACAAGGGACACACCCATGCACAAGTGCACTGTGAGTGGAATGCAAGACAGATCCTAATTCCAAGAGGAAAATTGCCAACTTTGAAACTGATGAAACATGGATGTTGCATGGACCAAAATTAACATTGTCTCTCTCACACACAGGTCAACGTCGTGGTTCACCCCTCAACACTGGGAGGGAAGACTCACAGGACCCGGATCTGCGAGAGCCCGATCCCACCGGCAGCGACGACTCTCACCACTCTGTGGACGACCCCGACCGACCTGGCCCCTCTGGTGTCCAACCACCTGCAGCACCTGCGTCAGGTATAACTGTGCCAACCACCACCCCCACTCCTGCCACATCCCAGGAGACACCCAGGATCCCTGCCCCACCACCACAATGCAGCCAGGCTGGCCAGGAGGGACACGGTGTCCCGGGCACCCAGGAGGAGGCAGGCGACAACGCCAATGCCACCCCTCAGGGGTCCCGGAGACCCGATGTACCCACAAGGGCAGGCCAGGTGCAAGTGGGCAGGGGTGGTGGGAGTGGAGGACGGCGGAGGCGCAAGCCTGACCAGTTGGCTGGGGAACCAGTATTTTCCCATGTCCGTAACATCATGGACACATACCGGCAGGACACCACGGGCATGGCCCAGGTTGTGTCCACCCTCAATGAGATCAAGGGGACTCTCGATGAGATGAAGACCCAGCAGGCCCAGCAACATGCGGAGCAACATGCCTGTCTACTGCAACACCAACGGAGGATGGAGGACAGACAGGCTGAGCAAGTGACGGAGTTCCAGGGGATTCACGATACACTCCGTCGGATGGCCGACAACATGGGCAACCCTCCCTGTGCCAGACGGCGTAGAACATCACCACCCACAGGGAGGGATCAGGAGGAGGAGGAGACATCCGACGGAGCATCCCAAACATCATCACAGCCTGCTTCTGAGGGTCCCCGCAGGAGGCCGGGTCGTCCACGGAAAGGACCGTGAGGGTCGGCGCTACATCACCATCTCCCAGGACACCTGGCCTGGCCCACTGGAGCAACAGCATCACAGCATCAAGAGACATTCTCTGCCACATGGCCCTGCTGGTCACTGTCTGACCAATGTTGACAAAGACTGTGGCATGGACTATGAGGATTTCCAATGGCAAGGACACCAACTCCCCTACTGAACTTTGGATTCCAAACTCCCGGAAAGCCCCTCCTTTCCCCCCCCCCCCCAAAATAAAAAATCACACCATGAAGAGAAGATGCCTGCTGGTTGCATTATTACCTTACAAGTGTGTTGTAAAGTCTAAACATGCCTGAGTTCTCTTTTGACTTCAACCATCCACACCCTGGGGCCTGAGTCTGGCACAGGACACACGGGTCACAGTGTATTAGGCAAGACAGACATGGAGCACCATACACACCCGTGATGGCCCCAACCAGCTGAGGGGGTGGCCGCACAACCATGCTGACAGACACATTGAGTACAGCAACAGTCATGCGCAGAGGTCAGGGATCATGTGGAGTGTCCTGGGGGGCACCCAGGTATCTGTAGACAGGTGGCAGAACCATGTCCTGCAAGCCTGAGTCCGGTGGATGCAGAGAATGGGGGCCTGGCCAACGTTGGATGCATGGGGATGGCACATGTCACAATACCCACACAGTCATGGACATCATGCCCAATACACAGTCTCAGCCCACACACACAGCTTGCATCTTGCTACTCGACACATCGACACATAGCCACTATCCGGGAAAACCATGCCAGACATGCTGGATGCACCGTGGCAACACACCAGCATTGACTGAGAAGAGGCACCTTGGAGGCATAGGGACACCTTTATTAGTCATGTTTTCGGGATTGCAGAGGCAACTTGAAGTACACATGAACACTTCTTGCGGAGTAACATGTGGGTCCAACACTGGCACCCCCCTTCTGCAGCACAAATGCGTGTTAGCCATGGAACTGGCACACAATTGTCGGCTAACAGCTAAACACCCACAGCTGCTCACGGAGAGACTGCCATACACCATTGATCCGCTGATGTGGAAGTCCCACACCATGTCAAGCCAATGCTAACCGTATGTGTCCGAGGGCAGTGTCACACACATTGATGCCATCATCACAATCCACTATCCCATCACTGATGACTGTCAACCAGTCAGACCATCTATTCAGGTGTACACAGCTGCATGTCGTGTCCCATGGTGATGCTACATGGCTGCAGAGGAACCAAACATCGAGGGGGCAGTGTGCATACATCGTGAACAACTGCAACACCCAATACACCCCTGATGCATTCCTTACCCTATGGAGACTTCCAAACGTGTCTGTGCCTGTAACGCTGAGTCAGCCCACGATGACGTGTCCATGAGGAATAGCAGTGCCACAACAATGCAACCAGCAGACGGCATGCGCAAGTACCTGGGGAAGAGAGACACACAAGAAGTCAGCCACAAAAAGCACAGCCACTTGCATGTGCATTTACTCGACACATGTATGGATGACAACATGCTAGGTCACAATTATGACTGGGGAAATACAACCATCACTGCCACCATCACTCCAGTGACACACCCACACACACCTCTGACTCACGTGCCATACATGCAGGTGGAGACACACATCACAACACATGCCACACAGGGACCAATGCGTGCACACTCAGACACTGGTACTCACCACTAAGCAAAGAAGTCGCGTATGAGCCGAGTCCGGATGTCCTCTTGCGGCTCCACATCCTCCACATCACTAGCCCCATTGCCAAGCCCTTCGTCCTCCACGGGTGGATGGTCCTCGTCATGTTGATCCAGGATGAGTGGCACAGCTTTCTCAACTGCCATGTTGTGCAGCATGCAGCAGACCATGAAGATTTTGCAGACCTTCGCAGGGGCATTTGGGAGCGCGCCGCCGGTCTTGTGGAGGCACCGAAATCGGCTCTTCAGCAGGCCAAACGTCCTCTCTATCACTCGCCTTGTCAGGCCATGGGCGGTGTTGTAGCGGAGCTGGGCCGGCGTGATGGGGTTGTGGAGAGGTGTGAGCAGCCATGGCATGTTGGGATAGCCAGCGTCCCCTACATGGGAAGCACATGGACATCGTTAGAAGTGGTGAAGCGGTCGTGCTGGTAGGCTATGCAAAATACAGGACAGACAGACTGTACCCACCAACAACACATGCTCTTTCGTTGCGCAGCTGCATCATCATTTCAGGCATCCTGCTATGCCTCATGATGTAGGCATCGTGTGCTGATCCTGGAAAACGAGCACAGACATGTGAAATCACCATGTTGGACTGACACACCACAAGGGCATTGATGGAGTGGTAGTGCTTCCGATTGCGGTACGCTACCTCCCATGCGTGTGGTGGTACCAAAGCTACATGTGTCCCATCTATGGACCCAATGACATGGGGCATCCCTCCCACGGCATAGAATCCACACCTGACCGCAGTCAACTGTTCAGGGGTTGGGAACTTGATGAAGTCATCCAGGTGAATCAACATGGCCTCTAAGAAATCATGCAGCACACGGCAGAACATGCTCTGGGACATGCCACCAACATGAGCTATGGTATATTGAAAGGTACCCGTGGCAAGAAAATGTAGGGCAGCCATTACCTTCAGCTGGGGTGTCAGTGCCGTAGGATACCTGTGCTGCGGTTGCAGGTGTGGTGCCAGTCTCGCCGTCAACTCCAGAATCAATGGTTGGGGGAAGCGGTAGCAACGGATGCTGTCATTCTCCCGCATGGCAGCCAAGTCCGGAATTGGCTGGGCAAGAGGCGGCACTCTGCAGTAATTAGGAAGTGACAAGGAAGAGTGAGTGCACTACGACAACAATTCATATGTACTGAGCACATGTTAATCTGTCAATACACATATGCAACATAGGGAGTCAGGTAAGTGCTACATGCCCAGGACACGTATGGCTGCCAGGTGACACTCCTACCAAGACCCAGCTACACACGGAGATTGAGAACCGCCCCATGCCATGCCATGGGAATAGCTGTGTCCCAGTGCAAGTGAACAGCGAGACGCAAGACAGGAGTGACATACACCCACACATCAGCAGAAGTAGGATGCCGATTGCAGAGACTGGTAGCGGAACACTAGAGCCACAGGTCACATGACATTACACTAGGACAGCCCACACACCTTGCCATGAAGGTGCACATGTCATGACTCACCACACATTCATTGTGAGGATGCAGACATGTCCTTGTCACGCTACTCCGTGTCCCATGCATACATGTGCACCTCACATCCGATACCACATGTGGCATGGTGTGCGGAACAGTGTGCAATGTCAATCTACACACAGACACATGTTGGTTGCTGCAACAGCTGCAGCTTTTGAGGGTGCTCCAACATCAACCTGATGGGAAGCCCCCACACATACATGACATAGTCACATTGTGCACCGTGGGTAGTGACAAGTCAGGTGTGGTAACCCCTGTACCGGGCATCAGGGGACACTTCCGTGTGTTGGTGTCCGTGCCATGCCAGTGACGCTCACCCCAAGTGTGCAGTACGACATGCACACATGTCAAAGGAGTCAAGGGCATGCCTGGCACACATTGCACCGTCACACAGTACATCTGTACACATCTCATCATACATCTGGTGCCTTCTCGACTCAGGAGTAATGTTCCACATCACAGCCTGTCACACCTGTGCCCCACACATGTAGTAATGCACAGACGATGCCTTGATGTCCATTCATGGACAAGTATGTCCATCCATGGACAAGTGTGTCCGCCCTATTCCTACCTGTGTGCCGCCTGTCACCATTGTGATGTGTGAAAACCGCCGTACTGCTGCTAAGAGGGCCTGTGTACGTTCCCATATCACTATGGGAGTGCTGCCGTATGTGTACCCATCGTGATGGCGAGCGTACAGGCATGTGTACGGCCCGTACCACTACGAGTACGCATACGCAACAACACCCATAGTGGTAGGGCCGTACGCACGCCTGTACGCTCCCTATCACTATGGATGTCCTCGCGTATGCGTACTCGTAGTGGTACGGGCCGTACACACGCCTGTACGCTCCCTATCACTATGGGTGTCCTCGCGTATGCGTACTCATAGTGGTACGGGCCGTACACACGCCTGTACGCTCCCTATCACTATGGGTGTCCTCGCGTATGCGTACTCGTAGTGGTACGGGCCGTACACACGCCTGTACGCTCCCTATCACTATGGGTGTCCTCGCGTATGCGTACTCGTAGTGGTACGGGCCGTACACACGCCTGTACGCTCACTATCACTACGTGTACGCATACGCGAAGACACCCATAGTGATAGGGAGCGTACAGGAGGGGTGGGTGCAGAGTCCTCCCAGCAGTGCCCTGAGACAGGAGGGGTGTGTGCAGAGTCCTCCCAGCAGTGCCCTGAGACAGGAGGGGTGGGGGCCTATCACTCCCAGCAGTGCCCTGAGACAGGAGGGGTGGGTGCAGAGTCCTCCCAGCAGTGCCCAGAGACAGGAGGGGTGTGTGCAGAGTCCTCCCAGCAGTGCCCTGAGACAGGAGGGGTGGGTGCAGAGTCCTCCCAGCAGTGCCCTGAGACAGGAGGGGTGGGGGCCTATCACTCCCAGCAGTGCCCTGAGACAGGAGGGGTGGGTGTGATGCACAGTGTGAGCCTGGCTCACTGATTGTGTAGTTGCCCTCATTCCACCTGTGTCCTTTCAATGGCACGTACTGCTTTTGGCCTTCCCCCAGAGGATCATGTCCCTATGACAAAGTTGCAATGCGTTGGATGCACACTATGCCTTGTTGTAAACAGCAAATGTGTTCTAATCTGTGTCCCTGTGACATGTGCAAGGTGTATTGATGTAGTGTCACTTGTTCATCCTCACAGGTAGACGCCGCTGCCAAGGAGCAGATATGGCTGGACGCCGTCAGCGCCGTGAGGAGTGCGGATGGTCGGAGGCGGCACCTGTCCCAGGTGAGGAAACGCTGGCAGGATATCCGGTGCTGGACGCGGAGGATCGCACGGGTCCTGCTGGGGACTCACCTGAGAGCCACAAGAACCGCGGCCGCCGCCGTCTCTCCCACATCCAGAAACGTGTGCTGGCGGTGGTCTTTCCTGACTTGGACAGGCGTCTACAGGACATGCAGCAGCCGGAAGGGGGTAGGTACATGTGTGTGTTTGTTGTGTTTCACCAGCATTTGTAAGTGCACTGTTCCAGTTGTTCCGAGTTGTGTGGCCACTACTGTCCCCAGGGGCATATTTTCCTAGGTATCATGTGTGTAATCCGAGAATGTCGACAATCTCTGTGTCTACAGCATAGGTTGTGCTCTGTGCCATTGTCCCCTGGCACCATGTTTCTTGACGTGAGATGTATTACAAGTGTCCACTGTCCAGCCTGACCTGATTTTCAAAGTAAATACTCACGGTGGCCATTGCCTGTGTGTCTTGTTGCAATCATCTGATGATGCCCATTTGTACATGATTATTTGGACAGGCGCACCTTGGGAATTTGGTGTGCAACCTTGAATTGTTGCATCCCATGTGTATTTCACCCAGACTAAGAGATGTAAGTGCTTCCTGTGTCTCCACAGATTTGTCTCATGTAGGGGGTGGGTGGGGCGGCCATGGCCTACATGTCAAGACCTGTCATCTCCTTGCTCGGACTGGCCAGTGTGTGATGTTTGTCTGGACATACACTCAAGGTGCAGCGTGCAAGTCAGGGTGGGCATGTTCTCAGTATTACCTATGCTGCATGTGCCTCTAGTTCCTGGATTTGGTCCCTGCTCATCCCAATTTCCTGCCACGCTGTGTGGTGCAGATGCAGTGCTGTATTGTCCCCAGGGCCTTGCTCCTCAGTCAGAATACCATGTCATCTCATTTGCTATTGTGTCATGCTCTCCACAGTTTTTCCATGGCATGGTGGGTCACACAACTGTGTCTTGCAGGGCCTACGTATGTACCTTGTTTTGTAGTTGTAACTCATCCTTTGTTTCAGGCTATGCACTGTAACCTACGTAGATTTGACTCATGTGACATATGTATACAGGTGTATGATTAATTTCTGTCTCTTCACCCTGCCCACAGCATCGTCGGGGGACACGGAGGGAGACATGGACACAGACGGCGCGGAGGGACCGAGCACCAGTGCCAGCGGTGACATCGGGGCTGGCACTTCGAGTGGGACTGAGGCGGAGGAGAGTGAACCCGGGGACCTGTCGACTGGCACAACAGAGTATGAAGCTGACGGGTCCGAGGATGATCTCTCCGAGTGGGCGGTGGCTGCACCACCATCTGACAGCAGCCCTACATCTGACACCGCCCCCTCCATTGGCATCAGCCGCCTCCCACGTGCTCGTGTCCCTTCCCAGCGTGCCCGGTCACCACATGTCTCCTTCCTGCCAGGCACCGCACCCCCTGCCCCTGTCTCCACTGCTGCCGCCAATGCTGAGTCTGTGGACATCCAGCGGCAGTTGCAGATTGGTCAGACTGCGATCCTTAATGTCCTCCATGGCCACAGCCAGGTCCTCAACAACATGGAGGCATACTTGGAGGGCATTCATTCATCGCAGGCTGACCAACGCAACTTGCTGAGGTCCATAGACTCCACACTGACTGCAGCAGTGGGTCTCCTGCAGCGCTACGCCCCACCCCCTAACCCTGCTCCTTCCACAATTCCCACTCCCATGCCTGTCCCACATACACCCAGACGTAAGCATGCACCCACCACAACAGACACAGGCACCACACCAGCAGGGAAGGTCCGCCGCACACCTCCTGACACGCACACACAGGGTGCAGTAGGCACACCCACTGGGTCGGGGGGCAAACGTGTGACATGCAGCCAGAGTGGGAGTCCGCATTCCACCCAATCCACTCCCTCCAAATCCCCTCCCCTCAGCTCTCCTGGCCACATCTCCCCCAAGGACTCCTTCATGGCTGCTCTGTCCCTGAGCCCCTCAGTGACACCACCCCGCAAGCGGTCAAGGAGGTCCCCGGTCAGGGTGCTTGAGTCCCCCCCCTGTCCACACCCTCCCCCAGTGGCGCTGCGACCCATCCCTCTGACCCCCCCCCCTCCTTGGGGCCTGTGGTTCCTTCAGGTGCAGGGGAGTCCCTGGAGGACCTTGCTAAGGTGTGCAGCGAGATCCTGGCCTCCGCCTTTGGCCCTGCCCCACCCCCTGTGGTGGAGTCCTCCATCCCTGCACCCACGACGCCAACCCTTCACCCTCCTGTCCCTGCGGTGCCTGTTTCTTCCCCCCCACATGATGCCCTCACCCCTGTGGAAGACAACGGATTGTAACTGTGCAGGCAAGCTAGGGGACACGCATCCCACTGTGTCCCCCATCCAGCTGGGACTCCTGGACTGCCCTATGGCCTTTGTTAATATTGGACTTGCGTCATACTAGTTTTTTGCTCATGCTGAATAAAGCTATTTATTTTTTGCCCTTGGAACACTCCTGCATTGCTGGCATTGCTGTTGGTGGGGCTGCTACATGGTTGTGGGTGTTGGTCATGTGTTGGGTGTGTGGGTAATGTAGTAGTGTGCTGCTCATAGGGGGGACCCTGGGATCTGTGTGCCATCACACGGTGTTAGCTACCCTTCTCCATTCATGTAAGCAGTTGCTGCATGTTGCAATTGTCCCAAGGTGTATTCCTTCCTCTGTGTACCCTGACTTCTTCCCTGCAGGGTGTCCCCTGACTTTAGCACAGAGCTGTGTGTCCATTAGCTGGGTGTGTGACGTAGTCCTTCACCTTTGCACATGCTTGCTGAGCGATGTCTCCACCTGCATCATTCGTGGCATCCTTGGTAGTCATTGTACTTGTGTATGTGGCCTATTGACATGACTTCATGTGTACATGTTTTCTTTTCTGCGCTATGCATGCGTATACTCCCAGCCTCGCACACATGTGGTACATGTACTGCAGGGTCTTTGTGCACCTGACTGACATTTGTGGGCATGGTATCTGTGACTACTCCACCCTTTGCGTTCCATGGGCACTGCTGGGAGTGATGGGCACCCACCCCTCCTGTCTCTGGGCACTGCTGGGAGGACTCTGCACACACCCCTCCTGTCTCTGGGCACTGCTGTGAGTGTTAGGCACCCACCCCTCCTGTCTCTGGGCACTGCTGGGAGTGTTAGGCACCCACCCCTCCTGCCTCTGGGCACTGCTGGGAGGACTCTGCACACACCCCTCCTGTCTCTGGGCACTGCTGGAAGTGATAGGCCCCCACCCCTCCTGTCTCTGGGCACTGCTGGGAGTGTTAGGCACCCACCCCTCCTGTCTCTGGGCACTGCTGGGAGTGTTAGGCACCCACCCCTCCTGTCTCTGGGCACTGCTGGGAGGACTCTGCACACACCCCTCCTGTCTCTGGGCACTGCTGGGAGGACTCTGCACACACCACTCTTGTGACTGGGCACTGCTGGGGGGACTCTGCACCCACCCCTCCTGTCTCTGGGCACTGCTGGGAGGACTCTGCACACACCACTCTTGTGACTGGGCACTGCTGGGAGGACTCTGCACCCACCCCTCCTGTCTCAGGGCACTGCTGGGAGTGTTAGGCACCCACCCCTCCTGCCTCTGGGCACTGCTGGGAGGACTCTGCACACACCCCTCCTGTCTCTGGGCACTGCTGGGAGTGATAGGCCCCCACCCCTCCTGTCTCTGGGCACTGCTGGGAGTGTAAGGCACCCACCCCTCCTGCCTCTGGGCACTGCTGGGAGGACTCTGCACACACCCCTCCTGTCTCTGGGCACTGCTGGGAGTGATAGGCCCCCACCCCTCCTGTCTCTGGGCACTGCTGGGAGTGTTAGGCACCCACCCCTCCTGTCTCTGGGCACTGCTGGGAGTGTTAGGCACCCACCCCTCCTGTCTCTGGGCACTGCTGGGAGTGTTAGGCACCACCCCTCCTGCCTCTGGGCACTGCTGGGAGGACTCTGCACACACCCCTCCTGTCTCTGGGCACTGCTGGGAGTGTTAGGCACCCACCCCTCCTGTCTCTGGGCACTGCTGGGCATGTTAGGCACCCACCTTTCCTGCCTCTGGGCACTGCTGGGAGGACTCTGCACACACCCCTCCTGTCTCTGGGCACTGCTGGGAGTGATAGGCCCCCGCCCCTCCTGTCTCTGGGCACTGCTGGGAGTGTTAGGCACCCCCCCTCCTGTCTCTGGGCACTGCTGGGAGTGTTAGGCACCCACCCCTCCTGTCTCTGGGCACTGCTGGGAGTGTTAGGCACCCACCCCTCCTGCCTCTGGGCACTGCTGGGAGGACTCTGCACACACCCCTCCTGTCTCTGGGCACTGCTGGGAGTGTTAGGCACCCACCCCTCCTGTCTCTGGGCACTGCTGGGAGTGTTAGGCACCCACCCCTCCTGCCTCTGGGCACTGCTGGGAGGACTCTGCACACACCCCTCCTGTCTCTGGGCACTGCTGGGAGGACTCTGCACACACCACTCTTGGGAATGGGCACTGCTGGGAGGACTCTGCACCCACCCCTCCTGTCTCTGGGCACTGCTGGGAGTGATAGGCCCCCACCCCTCCTGTCTCTGGGCACTGCTGGGAGTGTTAGGCACCCACCCCTCCTGTCTCTGGGCACTGCTGGGAGTGTTAGACACCCACCCCTCCTGTCTCTGGGCACTGCTGGGAGTGTTAGGCACCCACCCCTCCTGTCTCTGGGCACTGCTGGGAGTGTTAGGCACCCACCCCTCCTGCCTCTGGGCACTGCTGGGAGGACTCTGCACACACCCCTCCTGTCTCTGGGCACTGCTGGGAGGACTCTGCACACACCACTCTTGTGACTGGGCACTGCTGGGAGGACTCTGCACCCACCCCTCCTGTCTCTGGGCACTGCTGGGAGTGATAGGCACCCACCCCTCTTGTGTCTGGGCACTGCTGGGAGGACTCTGCACACACCCCTCCTATTTCACAATTTGTACGCTCATGGCATACACGGATGTGGGTACGCTCCATGCATTCGAGGTGAGGGTACGGGTCGTACTTACACTGTTGGGGTGGGGGTACGCTCCATGCATTCGAGGTGAGGGTACGGGTCGTACTTACACTGTTGGGGTGGGGGTACGCTCCATACATAGGCGGGTGGGGGTACGTGTCGTACTTACACTGTTGGGGTGGGGGTATGCTCCATACGTACGCGGGTGGGGGTACGGGTCGTACTTCCACTGTTGGGGTGGGGGTACGCTCCATACGTACGCGGGTGGGGGTACGGGTCGTACTTACACTGTTGGGGTGGGGGTACGCTCCATGCGGGTGGGGGTACGGGTCGTACTTACACTGTTGGGGTGGGGGTACGCTCCATACGTACGCGGGTGGGGGTACGGGTCGTACTTACACTGTTGGGGTGGGGGTACGCTCCATGCATACGGGGTGGGGGTAGGGTCCGTACATATCCGTCCCCACGCTATGTGATGCTTGTGCGGCCCGTACCCAGGCCTTTGCCACGTGGGTACGAGCCGTCCCGCCATTGTTGGGGTGACGTGGGTGTGGGCGTGGTATGACTCGTACCCACGCTCTTCAGGCGTGGGTACGGGACGTACCTGTCTGGTTGTGTTGCTGGTTCGCGTCGTGACGGACTTCCGTTGTGGCGGTCGCTGGCTTAGCTGGACACGCCCCCACCCCCTCGTAGTGACCAGGGCATGGGAGTCAGGTATGTCCAGGGCATGTGTGCTGTGTGACTTTGGTGGGGGGTTTGTGGCCTGCCCTGGTCCTGCCACCCCCACCCCACCCCACTTTCCCCCCTCCCTTAGTTGTTCTGACCTTCTGCGGCATCTGCGTCCGAACCTGTAGAGGAGGTCGACTGCTATGAGGGCCGGGATGACACGTAGGTTCGGGTCCATGTCTGTCCGTCGCGTACGGGTCCTCCTTGTTCGCGTCGTCCTGTCTGTCCGTCGCGTACTGGTCCTCCTTGTTCGCGTTGTCCTGTCTGTCCATCGCGTACTGGTACTCCTTTTTCGCGTCGTCCTGTCTGTCCGTCGCGTACTGGTCCTCCTTGTTCGCGTCGTCCTGTCTGTCCGTCGCGTACTGGTAGTCCTTGTTCGCGTCGTCCTGATTTCCCGGCAGTTTTTGGCAGCCGGAAAATATTCACCGTGCGGGATGACGTCGGTGCGAATCGTAATTCCTGGTTCGTGAATGGCAGGCTGCGAGCGTCCCGACGTCAGGTCGGCGCTTTCCCGGATCGCATTTGTAGGTTTATTTTGATCGGTCGGGGTTTTTTACGATTCGTACGGAAATGGTGTTTCCGTGCGAATCGTAATTCCATGTTTGTATATTTGTACGACCGGGTACGCGTCGGACGGAGAATATGCTCCGTCCGACGGTTCGTACCCGGTTTTTACAGGATCGTAATTGGCACCTTTGTCTTTTTCGACCGTTCCTACTGGTCCTCTGTGCCCAGCCCTCTGTCACTCACCTATTACCCTTTCCCTAAGCATATCTCCATCTTCTGCAATGTACACTCGTACGTTGCTTCCAATCCTTTTGAGAACATATTAAGTAATTCTCCCCATATTACCAACCATCCCATGATGTAGTCCTCCCCACATTAACCCCTTTTGATACCATCACAGCTCGGTCCATCCCCTTCGGCAGCTTACATGGCCTCAAGGTCAGTGCCTGCACCAAGGCTTGCCATCATTGTTATGCCTCCTTGTGTTCCATCATGCATCACCTCCACTGTATTCCTACCAACACTGTCCTGCAAGAAAACTCAAGGAATGCAGTTCAGCTTCTACTCCACCATCTTTTTTCCGCCTTACAACCACTATTGCTCTTCAATCACTCCTCCCTCAGAAACTTGTTCAGGCAACTCTCCTTCCTAAACTTCATCCCCCCCAAAGTCTAGTACCAAATCCTCTGACGCCTCATTTCCTAATGTTTGCAACCCCCTTGTTCCTGCTACTTCTTCAACAAAGTTACTATTGTCTCACCATGCATGGGAGCTCCATTCTGCTAATTCCAAGGATTCCTCACCAGACATTCCCCACTCTGTCAGAAAGGAGGCACTTCCATGCCTTCCCTAGCCCTTGCAGTCACCATCTACAATCAGGCTGGCCATCCAGGACCAACCTGGTGGTTCACCTTGGGGTAGGAAAGCTACCCCGGACTACCCCAAGTCAGGAACAATGCATGTACCTGCAACAGAACTGCAAGTGCTAATGCTGCTGTGCCGTAGCTCCATGTCACTCTCACTATCTGCTCTGCTGTTTCTCAAACTCATATCCACTGCCTCTTCCTTAAAGCTGGACACGGCTTCCCCTCCTGTTCCCCTAAAACTCCCAAACTTCTCCACCTGGCACACTCCCTTACTCTTCCCTTCCTTTCCCCAAACCCTCTGCCAGCCTTGCTTTGATTCCCAACCCTTGGGTTAGTGCTCATCATGCCACTGAACTGACACCCTTCCCTCCTTGTTTCCTGGAGTAAATCTTTAGTTTCTTACCTACCACCTACCTTGCACCCACCTGTTCATTTCCATCACCCCTATGCTTCCCACAAATCCCTTCACTCATTGACCCCTCATCTTCTTCCTCACTCCATTTTAATATTGCCTGCACTACTGCTGAGACCTTAACCTGCGCTGAGACTTCTGTTGCGCATCTTCTTACTCCTCTCCCCAATCTGTTCTTGAGGCCTTTAGGCCTGCCTCCATAATGCTCAGAGAAGCTGATTGCCATTCCCTGTCAAATGTCGCTCCCGCGCTCAGTCCTGACCCCTGCCCTCTGCATTGAATCCACTCCCTCCCATGCGCTCCCCTTGCCACTATCCTGTGTGCCTGGGAGGTCTCCTACAACTCTCAAAAGCCTGCCACTCCTCTTTGCTCCTGTCTCTCCCCCTGGATTGTCGGTATCTCTGCTCCTGCAGTGCTAAGGCCTAGTGGGCCCCCTCCTCTGCTCCACCCCTTTGTGCCTCCTTGCTCTCTCTACACCATATGTAGGGCTGCTCCACCTCCCTGTTTTTGTGTTACAGTGTGCCAATGGGGTTCATTCCCCTTCAGCATCTAGGCCTCTGCTTGCCCGTGGCCCCTGCCCTTCATACCCACTCTCTCTCACCATATTTGTGCATTACTTCAAGCAGGCCATTATTGCCTCCACCACGTCCTTGGAAGCTCCCCACATGGGCCTGGTTCTTCCTTTGCTGGAGACTACTGCCCCGGTGCCTTCACAGAGCAGGTCCTTGTGCCTAGCCTCACAGAGTTGCCGGGGCACTTGGACAACACGTATTTTATTTTGGTCACTTATATCGCGCACGAATCATCCCCAAGGGGATCTCTCGGCGCTGGAAAAAGAGATCAGCGGTCAAAAGGGGGAGAGCCATTTAAAAAAGCCATGTTTTGAGCATTTTTTAAAATAAAGCCAAGTTCGAACATTGGCGGATTGATTCAGGAAGGCTGTTCCACAACTTGGGGGCTAAGTAAGAGAAGGAACGACCCCCCATCCTTACCTTCCTAATTTTATGAACACACAATGTTTTGCGATTACTAGATCTAAGCTGCCTTGTGGGATGATACCATTTAAGTTTATCCATAAGATAAACTGGCCCCAGTGGGGAACAACCTTTACAACACAACTTTTACAACGCACTACCTTTACAACGCATTTTTTACAACGCATAATCCATTACAACGCATGACATTACAACGCATGACACTACAACGCATTTTTAAAAACTACCTTTACAACGCATTCCATTACAACGCATACTACCATTACAACGCATACCATTACAACGCATAATATTACACTACACTATCCAACACTTACCCTACTGTTGCACCCCCTGGAGTTAGAATAGTAATTTTTACCCCTATACTATCCAACACTTACCCTACTGTTGCACCCCCTGGAGTTAGAATAGTAATTTTTACCCCTATACTATCCAACACTTACCCTACTGTTGCACCCTCTGGAGTTAGAATAGTAATTTTTACCCCTATACTATCCAACACTTACCCTACTGTTGCACCCCCTGGAGTTAGAATAGTAATTTTTACCCCTATACTATCCAACACTTACCCTACTGTTGCACCCCCTGGAGTTAGAATAGTAATTTATACCCCTATACTATCCAACACTTACCCTACTGTTGCACCCCCTGGAGTTAGAATAGTAATTTTTACCCCTATACTATCCAACACTTACCCTACTGTTGCACCCCCTGGAGTTAGAATAGTAATTTTTACCCCTATACTATCCAACACTTACCCTACTGATGCACCCCCTGGAGTTAGAATAGTAATTTTTACCCCTATACTATCCAACACTTACCCCACTGTTGCACCCCCTGGAGTTAGAATAGTAATTTTTACCCCTATACTATCCAACACTTACCCTACTGTTGCACCCCCTGGAGTTAGAATAGTAATTTTTACCCCTATACTATCCAACACTTACCCTACTGTTGCACCCCCTGGAGTTAGAAAAGTAACTTTTACCCCTATACTATCTAATACTTACCTTAAATGCAATTTAATATTATGCGTTGTAATGGTATGCGTTGTAAAGGTAGTATGCGTTGTAATGGAAATGCGTTGTAAAGGTAGTTTTTAAAAATGCGTTGTAGTGTCATGCGTTGTAATGTCATGCGTTGTAATGGATTATGCGTTGTAAAAAATGCGTTGTAAGTGCATGCGTTGTAAAAGTGTGCATTGTAACGTCATACATCCGGCCCCAGTCCATGCAGGGACCTGAAAACCAAACACAGCATTTTAAACGTGGCCCGTTTCCTTACTGGCAGCCAATGTAGTTGGCGTAGAAGCGGCAGAGAGGGGGTTTGCGCAGGCTTATCAAGAGCAAGGCGAGCAGCGGTATTTTGCACTACCTGCAATTTGGAAAGAAGATCCTCCCTGATTCCAACCAGTAAGGAGTTGCCATAATCCAGGCGACTCATTAACAGTGCCTGGATGAGGGTCTTTCTAGCACTCAGCGGGATCCAAGGGAAGATCTTCCTCAACATCCGCAAGGTCCCAAAAAAGGAGGAAGCCAGTGATTTCAATTGAGTCTCCATTGAGAGCTGGTTATCTAGGCTAATCCCTAAGTTCCTTGCACAACTTCTAGGGATGGGGGCTGCACCCAATTCTGGTGGCCACCAGTCTAGAGTCCATAGATCCGCAGCTTTGCCGAACAGGAGAATCTCGGTCTTAGAGGAATTTAGTTGTAAAAAATGACCCCTCATCCAGTCAGCAATGTTAGTCATACAGGCTGCAAACTGGGCTTTCGTTTCTACGGGATCGTTTCCGATGTTTATGATCAGCTGTGTGTCATCGGCGTATAAGATGGCCTCAAAGCCACAATTCCTGATGATTGAGGCTAGAGGACTTATGTCCATCCTACACCAAACGCTATGTCAACCTACCTAAAAACACCAAAACTTTATTTGGCCCTATCCTAGCTACCAGCCACTTTGTTGCATACCACAGAATGGTTGCTGGTAGCCCAACTCACTTTGTCCTACCTATAATGCCCGCCCCTACCTGCTAAACTCAGCCCAAAAACCAACAGACAGCCCTCCAGCCTGTACCATCGGCAATAATGCCCTGGAGGTGCTCCTCCCCATGCCCAAGCGCCTATTTTTACACATAAGACTCTGACAAGCAACTCCTGTATCCAACACAAGCTCTTTAAATACCTATGCTTAATGCAGTTTTCAGTTTTGATCCTATGTACCTCTGCAATAGCTGAATAAGGAGCCATGCATGAGGGTGGATTTTAATAAAGAACAGGTGTATAGAGAAAATAAGGAGCCCTGCTGTTGTTAAAAATGTGAGACTTGCTGCAGCTGGTGTCTGAAACTCAGGAGTGGTGGCAGTGAGGCCAAGGGGTACTCACCGTTCGTATTGAAGAGCTTGAGGAAGTACTTCCTTCTCTTTGGTGTTGATGAAGACCACCATCTTGGAGCAAGGGATGCTCACCGTCTGGTGGGGATGACGTTGGAACCGAGAAACCAGGTTCGACTCAACAGTGCCTTTAATAAATTTGTAACATTCGCTATAATACCTTCAGAGCCACATTTGTGCTACATAAAAAAACAATCAGTTAAAAAAGGAGGGGTAGGAGGGCATGGCTTTGGTGCCGGAGGCAGTGGCTTCGGCGCCGGAGCATGATAGCGGACTTTCCTTGAGCTCTGTGTGGACACGGAGCTTAACTGCTGTTTTTGCCTCTCAGGAGCAGCCTTTGATGTCTCCGGTTGCTGTAATACGCTTATGGGCATCGGCGGTGAGTTTGTACACCGCCTAGGTGCCATGAGGATGCTGTTTTGGACCCTTTGAGCTGCGGCGGTGATTTTCTTCATTGAAACGTGAGCGGTCGCCATTTTGAGTCGCGCTGCCTGCTTTCTTTTGTATTCTCTACAGTTATGAAGGTTGGAAGCAATTTAGCCCTTCTTGTCAATGGCTATGAGTTTGCTGGTTTCTATTTGTGATAGAGGCACCTTCTTATTCCTGTGGCCAGCGGCGGCGATTTCCTTCGCCCTGTCACATACATCTGCCATTTTAGGATGTGGAATGCCTGTCAAAGGGATGCATTATATATTTTTCTTTTTTCACTTTCTCAGCCACAACTGACTTTTATGTCATTGATATGCTATACTGTGGAATGTTCTTTTTTAAGACCTGTTGGTGCATTGGTCTTTATTCTATGCTGACAACTGGCTGTTTTCCATAGTGAAAATTCTTCTCTTCAACTGGGTTGCCTTCAACTGACATTTTGTATTTGCACCAAAGGCCAGCGTCTTTGTCACTGTCTTTTCTGGATATCTTCAAGTTTTCAAGATTACTTACATTTCAACAGTCATTTTAATTGAATATACCTTCCTTATTGCATGGGCCGAATTCGCCGTTCCCTATTGCCTGCTCATCATTCTACTAATTACAGCATGATGGCCAGTGACTTACACACATCATCTAAACCAATGTCTTCAGGTACAAAACCAAAAAGAGCGAAGAATGACCCCGCTTCTCCTATTTTATCTTCCCAGAATCCTGTCTTTGATACTATTTTGGAGGAGGTGCGTGGTCTTCAACCATTCATGTGCGCAACTAATGGGAAGCTACAACAAATTGAGGATCGCTGGATTGTTATGGAGGGAAAGGTGTTGGAATTAGAACATCGTGTGGAAGATCTTCAAGATATATCTACTAAAATACCTATGTTAGAGCAAGAAATACAAAAACTCAAACTCCACACCAAAGACCATAAAAATCAAAATATGAGAAATAATCTTCGTCTTTATGGCCTTCCGGAGAATATTGAGGACTCTGATATTCTATCCTTCTTTAAGAAGTTTCTCCCTGATCTCCTGGATCTTCAATCTTCGCAGTCCCTCAACATACAACGTGCACATCGGTTGGGTCATCTTCAACCTAACTAAAATAAGCCATGTGGTATTATAATGCTCTTTTTGAAATTTACTGACCTTATGCGCTTCCCGAAGGCTGTGAAAATTAAACATCGCCTTATTTAGTCTGGTCACAATCTTTTTATTTCACAGGATGTCTATACTGTAACTAATGCCCGTCAAAAATAATTCTTAGCTCTTCGCCCCCAGATGAGACACTTGAACATTCAATATAGTATTCTTCATCCATGTCTCTGCAAGATCACTCATGAAGGAAACTCACGTTCTTTCGACGATCCAGCTAAACTGCAACTTTTTCGACATAATATTTCATCTCGCAACATGGAGACTAACGGTTGAATTCTTTTTCAGTTTGCTGATGTCTTTACGCTAATACATACTTCTTTTTGTTTCTATTAATCTTCTTTATCTTCTATTCTATTGTACCCTTCGTTTTTCCTTTCTTATCATTCTATATGTCTCTACTATTTAAGAGGATCTTTACTGTTTTATTTCTTAGTTTCGTTCTTGTTGCAGTCCTTGTTCTCAGTGTTAACATGCTCTTCGCATACCTGTTAACCGTTTAAACTCAGATCTGGATTTTCTTCCTTGATCTGTCTACCTTTTCTCTCACTCTTGCTTTTCCCCTCCCTCTCCCTCTTTTCTGTATTGGACTTTCTTTCTCTTTACCTTTTTCACCCTTTTTTCTTGTTCTCACATGAGTGTGTTTCTAATTCGCTCTTCTAGCCAGTTTTTCACTTTTGTATTATATTATGTTGTAATTGTTGTTACATGGTGTCTTTTTGTCTCTTTTATTGTATTTGAAGTCCATTATACCTACTTCCATGTTCCCCTCCTCAACCCGCAACATGTTTAATGTTGTTTTCTGGAATGTCCATGGTCTTGGTCACCCCGTAAAGCATCAAAAGGTACTATCTCATTTGTCTAAACTTAATTCTCATGTAGCTTTTTTACAGGAAATGCATGGTAAGGATATTAAATCTCTCAAACTTAAACGTCAATGGGTCAACCAGGTTATTTTTTCCCCTGCTGCTAATCGTAAAGGTGGTGTTGTCATTTTATTTCATAAATCTCTTAATACTCACATTTTATCCACTGAATGTGATTCGAATGGACGATGGGTTTTGGTTGATGCTATTATATTCCAAAAACAAGTGACTTTTTTCAATATTTACGGCCCAGTTAAAGATGACCTGGAATTTTGGCATAGTATCAAAATTAAACTTTCTTCAATTTCCAATCACAATATCATTGTTGCTGGTAACTTCAATGATTTATTAGATCCCTTTAGTGACAGAAAATGTAAGTGTAAATTCTAACCTGATAATTCCCATAAAGCTTTTCAATCTGCCATTTCCTCTCGTCCATTCCTTGATGGGTGCAAAACTTGTAACCTGATATCTGTGAGTATACATTGTTTTGTAATGTACATCATACTATGTCTTGTATTGACTATGTTTTGGTTTACAAATCTCTTCTTCCCACTATTCAATCATGAGAGATTGCTTCTATTTGTATTTCCGACCATGCTTCTGTCCTATCTTCCTTTGATATTTCCTTCATTACCTCCAAACAGGGCCAATGGCGCTTTAATAACACTTTAGTATCAGACCAATCCTTTATCTCAGAAGTGAGCTCGTTTATTAATGATTTTTTTCAAATTAATCATTCTAAAGATACCTCTATCCCTAACAACTGGGATACTTTTAAAGCTTCCTTCAGGCCTTTACAATCGCCTATTCTGCCAGAAAGAAAAAAGCATTAAATGCTAAATACCTCTCCACCCTCAAACATATAAAAACTCTCGAACACGCCTACTTTACCTCCAAATCTTCCTCGAGTTTACAAGATTTGATTAAAGCTAAATCTACTTTGAACAAAATTGTCACGGCTGATGCTTGTAATGTTCTCCTTAAAATTAAGTCTAAATATCATGGTGGCCAAAATAAGGCTGGTAAAATTTTAGCCAACTATTCAAATATCCTGACACTTTCTCCACCCTAGAAAAAGATATTTCCCTTTTGTAAATTACTGATGCTCTTATATTCCTAAAAAAAGCCAGAGCTCCTGGCCCTGACGGCTTCACTGCTGAGGTTCTCTATTTTCTTCCACCATTTTTGCCCCCAAAATACTTGAACTTTATACTTCATTTTTGTCTAAATCTAAGGCTAGTGGTTCTTTTTTAGAAGCCCTTATAATTATTATCCCCAAACCCGATAAAGACCCTACCTTATGTAAAAATTACCGACCCATTTAGTTAATTAACTATGATTGGAAGGTCTTTGCAAAAATTTTAGCATCCCATTTAAATGACATCATCCCCCTTCTAATTAAACCTGACCAATCAGGTTTTATTAAGGGCAGACTTCCATCTGATAATTCCAGAATGTTTTCTAATATTCTTGCCCTTGGTAAAAAATATCCTTCTCCCCTAGCAGCCTTGTCACATGATGCTGAGAAAGCTTTTGATCGTATAAATTGGCAATTTATGTTTTCTACCCTTCGTTGCTTTGGTTTTGGTCATAAATGTATCACTTCAATCACATTTTTATATACTGACCCACGAGCCTGTGTGTTTGTTAATGGCCATTTTTCTTTTTTAAACTTCATAGTGGTACTAGACAAGGTTGTCCTTTAACTCCAATACATTTTCTCCTGTGCCTGGAGCCTTTCCTTGAGTGAATCAGATGCAACCCTGCTATAACTGGAATTAAGGTCAACTCTCAAGAAGTAAACCTTTCTGCTTATGCAGATGATGTTTTAATGTATCTGTCTAATCCCTCTACATCCATTGCAAGAGATTACTCTTTTTCCCAAGATCTCTGGTTACAAATTAAATTTCTCTAAAACTGAAATCCTACCACTTAATTCCTCTTGTTATCATTATATGTTTCATAAGACTAATTTCACATGGTGCCCTCAAAAGATTAAATATTTTGGAGTTTGGTTTTCTTCCACCATACTTGACACACTTGTTCATAATTTCACAGTCCTAAAATCTAAACTCCAAAAGTTATTATCTCCCTTGTCTCCCCTATTTTTATCTTGGTGGGGTAGATTAGATGCTATAACAAGCATTGGCATAGCCAATAGGTCTCGCCTTTGGGACCTTATAAGTGTTTAGCCATGCAACAGTTGCATAACTAAAGACTTATAAGGTCCCAAAAGCGAGACCTATTGGCTATGCCAAGCGGCTGTGGGGCCGCGAAAGTGATCGCGATCACGATCAAACATCAAAGCGGCAGCAAAAGTGAAAGTAATCGCGGTAAAGAGCGGCACGCGCGCCCGCGCACATGCACTGTAGCTCTAGGCTAGCCTGGTAGCACTTTTTGGAGCCCTCTCAATAAGTCTCGCCAGGTCAGCGCATGCGCTGGGTCAGGCGAGACCTAAAGATTATGATTGTCCCTCATCTACTTTATCTACTTTCTATGTTACCTTTTAAAGTTCCTAATTATTATATTTCCCAAATAAACTGCATCTATATTAAGTTTCTTTGGAATAACAAGCGTGCTCGTATTGCCTTATCAAAATAATTAGACTGAAAAACTGAAGGGGGTGTACGATTTCCTGACTTTAAGCTATATCATACTGCCTTTTTAATCTGTCAATTTGTTGCAATGTCTAAAGATTACCATGATTCTCCTATAGCTAGATGGGTTGTTTTTGAAGGTTCTTTATTACATGAATTTTCTTTTCGAAATGTTGTTTCTTTGTTTAATTGCACCTTTAAATCTAAAAACCCTATTCTTAAGTTCTCTCACTATTTATTACGCACTCTTTTTAACCAAGGGCCTGATTCTGATCAATACTTTCTTGCATCCTCTATTTGGTATAATAAATGTATTAAATTTAGCCACAAATCATTTCACTTCAAACATTGGAAGGAAAAGGGTATTTTTTTTGTTTGTTCATCATCTGACTTCCCATAATTCTATTTTATCCTTCCCACAATTGCAGGAGAAGTATGGCCTTCCTGATTATTGTCTCCAACAATACAATCAATTAATTCCTGTACCTCAAACCTATTTATTAAACAACAACTTTACATATGATGTTACACCATTTATTCCTATGACACCTTTGCATGATCTCCCTACTGACTCCACCCAAAAAGCCTCCTTTATTTATAAATCTCTCTCTTTCCCTCTCACTATAAGAAATAAATCACCTACTGAACTATTATGGGAGAGAGATTTATCTCAATCATTGTCTATCCAACAATGGGATTTATTATGTAGTAAATTATTTAAAACCTCTAAAGCTGCCACTATTACCCAATCTTTATTTTTTTATCTATAGGAGAGATGTAATTCCCCCTTTTTTCCTTCATAACATTGACTCAACTGTTTCCTCCTTCTGCTGGTCTTGTCTTGAATCTGATGGTACTTTGCGTCACCTCCTTTAGCATTGTCCTAAAGTTATTGTATTTTAGAAAATTATTTGGGAAAAATGTTTATTGATTTTCTCTTGTAATATTCCACTTTCTTTACAAAATGTGTTTTTTGGTACCTTGTCTGCTGACTTTGATAACTTATCTCCAACACCTGTTTTTTTAATCTATTTATTTATTATTGCTCTTGCTTTTACAATTATTTTATCATGTTGGAAAGATAATTCTAAGTTATCTATTATGGCTTGGTGGAACCTTATATGTGATGAAGATAGAACATCTACTGTTTCTCCTTCTTCTTCTTTATCTCAGAAAATAAAATCTGACTTATTTTGGCTCCCCATACTACCTTCTTATTGACTCATCACCTCCCTAAGAACTCATTATATCTCTTTTTCTTTTGTTTCTCTCTTTTTCTTTCTTTCTCCTTTCCTCTTCTCTTCCCTTTTGTAAATTTTTTTATACACTGTATAATTACCCTTTCATGTTTTTATTCTGTTTATTACTACACCTTGATTTCATATTCCTATGTTGTTAAGGAATTTCTGGTTTAACTGAATCCATTAATCCAACGTACTCAGCTACACATACATGGCAATACACTATCAGGGTCCCACCAAGATCACACACCATGTATGCTGCCAACAAACACTCATGTACCGCTGATGTGCATCACTTCCATTCACCTCCACCCCCAAAAATCTTTTGTACAAGACAGGTGTTCGTGTGGTGTTTGACATGGCAGACAATAACTGTATAATTTCATTCAGCAAATCAGGATGGGTGAGTGAAATATGGTTTAATGCTAGTGACTGTACATGTGACTCTGCACATGTTCACCACCTGTATCCCCTCTCGGGTGAGAATCCTCTGGTAACCACAGTCCAGACCGTAAATTTACACTCCACTTTTGGCTGTGTAGGCCCCAGACATGCACACTTGCCTGCTTGGTGAAAGGGGGTCTGCCTTGTCACAGTCAGGTTTTGTAGAGTTCTAAAGGACATCCATGATGTTTTGCTCCAGTGCAGGTTTAGTGCTTTGCATTGTGGGACTTGTAGAATGGCTCACTCATGTCATACATTACACTACAAGTCACGATATTCAAAGGACAACCTTGCAAGGGCCTCACATCACTCATGAACCTGAAAAACATTAGCAGTGCTTGTCTGGGCAGGAAATTTATAACTGAGCAAAACCAAATTAACTTTTTGTGATATATGAGCTAACATGTGAGACATTCCTACACTTTCCCTTGAACGCAGCACAGGGCAGTGCAGAACAGTGTGTTGGTGAGTTGTGCTACTTCACAGTTTTAACCACGTTGTCCCCTGTTGACACTTACCCTATAGATTTTCCAAGTCCTCAGCCCCAGCTCTGTCCTGCCCTATTACTCCTTCCACCAACTTTGTGGGGATGACTGACGCCGGCTGCTCCTCCAATGGGTCCGACTCCTCCTGCTTCGCAGGTACTCCTCCGGTCCTCTGTGCTGCCATCAGGTTCTTGACCAGTTTCTTTTTGTCCCTGAGCTTATAATCATGCCAGCGCTTCTTACACTCTGGCATTATCCTTTTTGTTGGCATACACTGTGAATGTTGTCAACTATGAACGGCCAAGTGGCTTCCTTCTTCTCTAAAGGCAATTTGGAGTTGCCAAAGGGATAGCATTCATTTTTTGTCACCTCAGATATGCAAATTTGGTTCTACTCCTCACTGAAATTGCTCTTCTTTTTCCTCTTGTCCTGGGATTCTGTCTGGACATCTTGGCTGATGTTGGAGTTGTTGCCCTCACTGCTTGTACATGCTGTTCCCTCCATTTCTTGCATTTGTTTGCAATGCATTGCTTTTTGAGACTTTCCAATGCACGACACACTCAAATGTGACACAAAGCTGATCTGCAGCATGTAAATTTTGCTTTATGACCCACAAATCAGCTTAGAGTCACTTCAATCAGATGAGCCAGGACCCCCAGGCCTGCCGTCCGATCTTCCGAAGGAGTTAAACTTCGTTTGAAGAGCCAACATCACCCACACTAAGGGATTAGAAACGCTTGGATTTTAGACAGCACTGCGCATCAATATAGATGCGACTTTTTACTGCTGTGGAGCCCCGAATACCACGGGATCATTGTATCAACATAGGCCCCTCGCCAACTAAGTGGACCCCATCCGGTGATCGTCCACAGACCCACACTGAATAGAATTGATTTTCTCTCTAAACTAAGGCCGTCACCTTCTATCCAAGTCCTGATGAAGACCCGCACTGACCTTTCAAGAGTGCAGTATTAGGGTTGAAACGTCGACTATTTTGTGGACCTTTACATAGGATCTGCGCCAAAAAGGAACTCTTCCATTACGCAGCTTTACTATAGAACCTTCTGGCCACTTTCGAATATTTTCGATTTTAAACAACTGTATATATCACGCACACTGTCACCGAGCACTTATTCACTGTGTCACTTGTATCATCACACTATTGTTTGACGGCCTGCCATGAAATATCATTGCATACATATATGAATGACGCAATTTATATATAAAGAATTTGCATAATGAACTGTCTTGTGTGTTGCTTACAGTAAAATACTGTACATTTCTCGAATAACGCTTGACTATGCCTAATATGTAAAGTAATTCTTTAACCCAACGGAACCATTGTTTACCTTATAAAAGTACTGCCCAGGTTCTGAGGGATACTGGGTTACCCCATTATTTGTTTAACTAGAGTCACTTTTGCAGCAGACGCATTACAATCCTTTGTGCTTCAGTCCCACAGATGCTTCAACATTTTTGACGACGCCTTTGAACATGGTGCACCATACTATAAATATGACACATCCTCGTCGCACAAAAGTGTTGTACTGCAGTGCAAATTTTTTGATGCTACGCTATGTTACAGCAGTGATGTGTCTGTTTTTCATAAATATTGCTCTAAGAGTATAATCCCACCATCTAAGATTGTTGTCCTACAAGAAGGCTAATGTGATTGGGTTACAAATTAACTGATTCTCCCTTCTCCCACCCACTTAAATGTTTAAGGGCTTTACCTGAAAAAGACTTTTGCCTTGAAGGGACTCCTCACTGGGGTACTTCACTTGTTTTTACTATACCAGAGTTGTGTCCTAAGACATTTGGTTATTAGTTAAGGGAGCTAATTACCCAGTTCAAGTAAACATCACAATCCTTATCAGTGTAAATGCTTAAAGCCACTAAATTAACCTGAGCTCAACCCCCTGGTAGCTACGGCCCAGAGCAGACAGGTTTAATTTACAGGCAATGTGTACATTATTTCTGCAGTATTAAAAACAATAACGTTCAAATGCAAAACAAGAAAAATTCCAAAATGAATTAGAAATAGAGAGTAAAATGTAATAAATAAAATGCCGCCGAACTACAAAAATCTAAAAAGTAGACCTGAAGATATGAATTTTTAAAGTATTACGTGAAAATAGCGCCAAGAAGCATAAAGTGCCAATGATAGTCAATGGTTGTGGTAGAACAGGACATAGACACACGTTGATGCTACCAAGATGGAGCATAGGTCGGAAACATTAACCAGGTTCATCCTGTTCAAAGAATTTACCTTCTGACTTTAATCTTTTATGTACAAATCCATCACAGGAGTACACTTCTAAAGCCACCCAGGACCTCAGTAGAAGCACTTAGATACTCACAGGGTCTCAGGTAGAGTCCCGTTGGGGTCTACTCCCTACTAATCTGCTGGGCAGTTGCAGGAAAGGCCTCTTAGAGCTGTTTCAATCCCTGTACTTGAACAGTTCAGATCTATGCCCTTAGAGTCCACGTCTTTGTTCTAGGTACAAGATGGAGAGCAAATCCAGTCCTTTAGGGCTATTCTTAGACAGCAGGTGCAGCCCACTTCACATCTGATCTTCCACAGGTCCAGACGTTTTCTGAAAGGTGTGACTGGAGATGCTCATTTATGTCTGGCATGAGTTAGCAGATGGGAGTGACTCCTGGGGACACCCTAACCAATTGTGTAAAGGTTCCCGGGGCTAACCTTGCCTACTTTGGGCGTTTTCAAGATGCTCAAAGGTTTCAGCCATACTAAACATGGGCTCTGAGGGGAAGGGGTATGTGTGGGGGAGGTTCTATGGTAATCCTAGTGTCCTCACACAACTAACACTAAAATTCAGTTTGAGGCAGTCCCTGTACCAACAACCTCAAGGACAGAAGTGTGGTAGAACAATGCTGAGTTTTCAGCAACCAGACATTTGATACACACAAATTAATTTGGCATCCTGTCTTCCTTCTTTGAAGTGTGCCCCAAATGTTATATGGAAACCCAGTAGACCTGTCAAACAGGCTTCGGCAATGTAATGTCAAAAAGAGGCCCACTGTGATTGGGGTCTGTATTGCTGGGGGACAGATAAAGGGCCCTGTCCAAGTGCCAGCTAATATTTTCCTGTGATAGTAGAGGTCTCTGTGAAGTGTGCCACAAGTGTCATATGGCAAAACCACAGCAGACCTTTCAAGCAAAGATGTGACATTCAAGCCCAATTCGACACTTTATAAAAGATCCTCACAGCTTCACTCTTCATATTCTATCAGGTTCAGCAGGATCATCTATGACTGTTCAAGTCAGCCTTTTGTTTGCTCATGAGATGCACTTCAAACAAATTAACACCTATTCAAATGCAAATTACTAGCTGGCAGAAGTAGGAAAACAAAAATGCAGATCAACCTTCGGCAACTTCAGGCAGGGAAACAGTGACTTTTTAAAAGTTACCTTTCCATAACAGTTAGGAAAAATCTGAGTTTACCATTGAATTGGATTTTTAGCAACTATTAAAATAGTTGTTTAATTTTTTTCTAGCTCGTCCCATTCCCAAGATACAATATTTATTTTTAATATTACATGTGCCCAGTGGCGGCTCGCCGAGGTAGAGCTGCGAAGCGGTGAGGCGGGGAGGGTTAGGGTGGGGGTTAGTAAACTCCGGCATATGGCGGAACAGAGGTAAGTAAATAAATAAATAAATAAAACAATCTACATTGTGCACGTTGCAACGCCAACTGAAATTGATCATTCTCATATTGACCCGAATGATAACTGTCAACATAAATTCACCATGCTTTATGTACTTTCCCTGAAGATATTGCCACCAGTATAACCCAGGGTGCGGGAATCTAAAAAAAAAACTGGTACAAGATTAATCAAGCAACAGGGCAGATAAGGTTACAGCACTTAGGCTTGAGGTTAGCGAAATAAAGGGGATGCTCTAGCTACTGATCGGAAAACTTGAGTCTGTATTAGATAAGAGAGATACTGCAAATGAGTTAATTTGTAAAACTGCCAACATGCAGAGCTTGGAGATAATTTGCATCACAATACAACTGTTTCCACGAGAAGCAGAGAAAACCAGCCACTAAACAAGGCCAAGAGAGAGAGGGTGTCAATTGCAGGGAACAAGCTATATCTTCACCCTACAAATAAAAAATAAAAAAAGATTAATCACTAGCAGTTAAAACTATCACTCAAAGACATGCACTGCTAAAATAGAGCCAACATCCTAATCATATGGGGAGAGAAGCGAAAGGGATAATTTACATGGTCAAGATCCAAAGTTATTCCTTAACTCCAGGGAGAATAGTGAATCACAAAAAAATGTAATTATCAATAGGATTAGGGACTACCTGCATTGCCTTTCTATTGTGTGTTCTGATTGAGTGGCCATAAAAAGACATTTTGTCTGCAATGAGCCCATAGATTACATTGAAGTATTGCTATATCAAAAATACACGGCTGAAGGCTTAGTGTCTATGGATCGATGCACTGTCCATCGATATTGGCTCAGGAGTACAGTTTAAGTTTAACCATTCGCCATCATCCATCTTCACATGAAGTGACATCACTGGATTTCGTATCGTCCATTTGCACAGGAAGTGAAATCATTGAATTTCGTATTATCCAGCTGTACAGCAAGTGACATCACTCTTCTCCTCTCCCAGGACCTTCCTAATGACTGACAAAGCATGGAGGCACAGCAGGCACATCGCTGGAATGCTGAAGACTTGCCAAAGGCAAGAATATCTGCACCTGGAGTGCACCCAGCACCAGGAACCCTGATCTTCCATCCTCCCACCGCTACCATAATATGACCCCACCCCCCGGCACCCTCTATTCTGGCCCTGGCTCCACACGCTGCTGCCTTGCCACACCACAACAGTGTGGGAGAATTATCCTGCACTACCTGCAAGTTTTCATACACTTACCCACACCCAACATGCATCGCACAGACAGTACTGATATCTGGGACCTACTGAACAAAAAGGCCCCTGACCTACTTATTCTCATATAAATCTGGCTAAACCATGCATCGGCACCTGATGACGCCACCGCCATCCCCCCAGCTACACGATTGCCAGGCAAGACCGACTCCACAAGCCTGAAGGTGGAATCACCATCATCCAGCCGAACATCATCAGCAGCACCTAAAGGACATTAAAGCAGCTCCTAAAGGATACGTCATCCTCTAACATCAAAAACCTGTCGTAGGGGTATGGCCAGCAGCTGAATGGAATGGCCTCTCACTAGTGCGGCTCCGGAGCCCTCGCCCGAAATCCTGCCAATAATTTGCCGTTACTCTGGTACCAAACCCGAAGTAATCAAATCACATCAAATCAAGCTTTATTCGATTAAAAAGATAATCATAAAAGCACATTCGAAATACAGTACAGTCAAAAAACAGGAGACACATATGACTAATAAATAAAAGAGGACGAACCTCAAAAAGAATAAATTTTACAAAGCAAATTCTTACATAAGAATAGTCTTCCTACATTTAAAAACAGACTTTAAAAATGATGTAACTGCTAAAGTCATTAGCTCTTCCCACAGGGATTGCATAACCAGAAAAGCTGGGCAACATTGTTTCAGGCCTAATGTTCTGAGCACCGGAAGTATCCACCGTTTCCTCTGGAGTGTATAAAATTTACAAAAGAATAATACGTGCATGGTAGATTGTGCGGACACGCCGTCACATGGACAGTTGAACAAGTGCCTAGACCAATCATTAATTGTTGGAAAGCTGAATAGCCAATGTACAATGGACATCCTAAAACGTGTTAGTAAAAATCTATCGAAGTTGGGGGTTACATATGTTAAATACGGCTGTATCTTAAAAATGGTAAGAATGTTTTGATGTGCCAGAACTGAAATTTTATGGATCTCTGTATTTAGTCTTATATTTTCAAGATGATGCAGACAACTAAGTTTCAGAGCTTCCCTGTTTAATTTAGTCATGGTACTAGGGTTATCAAAATATTCTGGATGGCCTAATTTATGCGAAAAAAATGTAATATGCATAAGCCATCCTATATGTCGGGCCCCATCTAGCGCACAGCAGTCTTTGATTACTTGGCGGTTTAGACTGGTCTGTTTTGAAGTCCAAATATGATGCCAGAGGAGAAATGGCTGAATGCCAATGACATCTTCTATGTGCGATGTGCCCAACTCCATGTGACAATTAAAAGTAGAAACGCTTGCCGGAAGAGCAAGCAGATGTCTAAGAAATCTATTTTCGATCTTTGTATGGAGGTCACGTCTACATATCCCGAGATACCCGCTCCGTAAGTCGTTATTGATACGCATTTAGCTTTATAAATGTGGAGCAGTTCAATGGGGGATGTCTACCTAATTTTCTACCAAAATTGTTCAGAGCTGTCAGGGCCTTATAAAACAACATTCTTCGTGAATTTACAGCCTTTGACCTCGAACCAGTACGGTCAAAAAGAACCCCCAGATAAGAAAAAGTATTGGCACAGGTTAAGATATTCTCCTCAAGGAAGAAGGGGCGGCACCTATTACTCCCCTGGCCACATTTTAGTAGAAAAGTTTTAGATGAATTAACTGTAAGTCCCAAGTTGGACATGAAGTTTACAAAGCTATTTAAAACCATCTGGAGACTATTTGGGGTGCGGGCCATAAGCACCGCACCATCAGCATACATTAACGCAGGGAGAGGACAGTTCCCTGCCCCAGGCAGGTCCTGGCATTCCTTTCGCAAAGTCTGATCTAAGTTGTTAATATACATGATAAAAAGGAGGGGTGCCAGTACGCAGCCCTGCCTTACTCCTCTGCCTACAGTGAAACAATCAGTACACTCTCCCCCGAGCCAAAACGCAACATAGCTCTTGCCCTGATATAAAATTCACGCATCAAAGAAATTAGAGGTAGTTCTACTCCCAGCTTCTCTAAAATCGGCCATAGTTTGTTGTGAATAACGCAATCAAACGTGGCGGATATATCCACGAAGGCTAGATAAAGAGGGCCCCTTTTAGCCTTAGTGTATTTGTTGAGAATTAATTCTAGGTTTAGGCACAGGTCTATCGTTCCCAGGCCCTTACGGAAACCGTATTGGATATTGCTGATGATAGAGTGTTCATCTGCCCAGGCCTGTATTCTGGATAAAATTACTTTTCCAATTATTTTAACCGTGGAGTCTACGAGCGATATGGGGCGATAGCAAGCAGGATTATGCCGGTCCCCCTTTTGGAAAAAATTGGGACCAAAATCGATTCGCTCCAGGTAGTAATAAGACTAGTTGATATGCATGCATTAATAACGTGAGTAAAAATAGGTCCCCAGAAGTCTATATTGTGTTTAAAAATATCCACCGGGATGCCATCTGGCCCTGGAGCTTTACTACTCTTACTCGATCTGATCACCTCCTCAGTCTCTTTAAGATCCAGTTTAAGTTGTGAATGATAATTAACATTCTGGGGTTCTATCCTATCCCCCTCCAAGTCGCTAAAACTTGGTTTAGGGGTAGGAGTAGATTATAATTTAAAGAAGTGGTCTACCCATTCCTCCCCAGTTACCGCTATCTCTATGCTTGCCCTCCCTGCATCGACTAAAAACGGGGCATTTACCGCTTTCCAAAAAGCTGAGGAATCTTTCAGTTCAGATGCAGTTCGGAGATTATTCCATGCCTCCTCCCTTAGCCTATTTTTCCTTTCTTTCAGGGCATATCGATATGCCCTTCTCGCTTTTTTTATATCATTGTTATTTGAAGGCTTGCTATGAAGAGCAGATTTAAGATTGGAGTGGGCTATAGTACAACTATGATCAAACCACCCTTTCTTTTGGGTAGATTTCCTATTTGAGTTTACATGTCGAGAATTGCCTATAAATTTGGATAATACGGAAAACCCCTCCACTAGCTATAATGCTGAATAGCCTTCCCCTGTACATTTATTAATAGATTCACTACAATTTGATGTGACCATATTCATAAATGAGTCTGGGTCTATTTTTTTCCAGCTCAGCGTGTAGCCGTTTTGTTTTGTCAAAGTGACGTCATTTACACAATACGTAGAGGAGTCCTTCCCTTTGGCTGGTCTACAATTCAACTTAACTATAATGCTCTGCGGGAAATGATCACTTAAGGAGATATCATGAGTTTGAAATGTATAAGTCTGGAGGCGTGTCTTACTGAAATTAAAATAAAATCAATGATGGAATAAAGTCCGCGACCATTGAAAGTTGGACTAAAAGGAGCCGGAGAGCTACAAGAGATGTTTGCAAAGCCCATGTCACCGATGAGCATAATATCATAATATCCTTTAAGATCTCCCCTGAACCGGAGTGGTTAAAATGAAGGAGACTAGTCTCGCTATTATATCCGAGGCCACAGACTCCAGTGTCCCAGTGCTAACAGAGATTAATATTAAAATATCCTCCCCATATTAAAAATAGATCTCTAGTGGAGGCCTCCTGAATCTTAATAACATGTAGGGATACGGCCCCCAACATTTCTACCTGATCTTTACGCGGGGCATTAATATAAAAATTCACTATCAGTAGACCAATAGATCTGTCCAAATCGGCCCCTTTTATTTGAAAATAGCGATCAGTAACCAATATTACTAAGTTCGACAGGTTTATATGACATGCTACATAGATACAAAGTCCACCCATTGCTCTCCCATGCGTTGATGCTACTGCAGGTAAGTGAAAGGTCTTAAACCCATTTATGTGGATCGCATCTTCAGCCCATGTTTCCTGCAGGCATAAGATATTGAACTTGAATACAAACTCTGTCCACTGTGGGTTCACAATCTTGGACTTTAAACCTGCGATGTTCCAAAACAAGATCTTACAGGTACGATCTATGAACTTCTCCTTTAGGGCACTAATGCTTGGTTCTACTGCTGTTACAGAACCCACTTTGGGGACGCTATTAGACCATTATCTAAGCTAGTGGCAGAAGAAACAATTGGACTTGGATTTCTACCTACTGTTTCAGGGACTTTACTGGTTAGGGCCAAGTAAGTATCTTTCCTAGAATCTTCCTGTGTGATTGTCTCTAAGGTTAAGGATGGATTTACCATAACATTTATGGGGCCCAAATCATTTAGTCCCTGTACTGATGGTCTCATATCTATGTTAACATCTCTACTTAGCAGGTTCGGCCCCACTCTTTTCTTAGGGCATCAATCCACATGCTCCAAATGGGAGAAGAGATCATAGCGATTCTGCACTGGGACATTATAAAGTGTGTGCCTCATAGGATATTCCCTGTCATGTGGATGTAAATGTATAGAGTTAAAAGATTGATAAAAGAAGCCCAACGGGACCACTATGCAAAGAAATAGAAGGTGAGCCCACCCTGGTCAAGATGTGGTGAACCAACTCTATTGACTTAAAAGTCAATATCACGCAGTCCCCTGGCATAGACTTCTGGCCCTTCCCTAGCCAACTAACTCTACCGGCCATTTTAAAGTTATGGAAGAGGTTATCTGTGGGGCCGGTTTTGGAACTTAGCCAAAACAATGATTTATTCCTTAATGTATCCCACTCTTCTATGGCCCCAACACGAAGTCGCGGGACATTGGCCAGAATAACAGTATATGGAGAGACAGCGGGAGGAAGGTCCAAAACTATCTTAGATTGATCAACAGTTAGGTTCTAATCAGGTGCTGTGTTGTTTTTTGCAGGGTAATTATGGATTTCTAAATAATTTTTCTGTTGCTGGCCTGTCCTGGGGGCAACATCAGGGCAAAGGTGGATTCCAATATTTAGTAAATTTAGCGCAGGATTTGAAGACCCCTGTGGGATGTCTGCGAGAGTGCCCATTGGTTTGGTGCCTACATTTTTTTTAGCCAAAATCTGATTATGTCTTGTTGAATTCGCACTAGGACTGGAAATGGTAACAGCCTTTAGAGTAGAGTTGTTTGCCTGCCCTTCCAGTACAAAACCCCCATGATTAGATGATTTATGTCTTGTAGTAACCGACTGGCGAATCTCCAAGTGGCTTGAAAGTGTAGCTTCCAGCATACCCACTCTTTTAACAAGATCAGATAGAGTTTCTCGCAAATAAGAGTCCAAAATATCAAACTTATTATTTAGAGCCACCAGTTCCTTTGGAGTGTTGTACGACGGGCCCTTATTAGTGTTGTTCCTGCGGCTTCGTGGTTCCATCACTGATTTAGTCTTTTTAGGAATTTTATCCTGCACAGTGCCGGATACAGGATTATTATTGACAACTCTCACCTCTGACTGGTTGTGGGGGGATGTTAGTTAAGTTGGTTTTGGAGTTTATAGTATTCCGCATTCGTTTAGTCGATGGTTGGGGGTCACCATCTAGTTCTGGCTCGCATATAGAAATATAATCAGAAATATTTGCAATGCACCCATTGGTGCTAACACTAGGATCAATGATGTCAGGAATGTCTAGTGGGGGGGTGCAAGACTCCTTCCCAATATCACCCTCATCTACTGGGCCGGATCTTTCAATGTTTATAGCCTCTTCTACAGATGAAATCTGCTGCTCTATTGCCCCCATGGCTCCAGTCAGATATTTCAGAAGAGTCTGGTGGCTCCTCCCCCCACCCTCCTTATGAGGATTTTTTTGACACATAGTTTTCCTTTTCCCCATGTCTTAATGTATGCTGCCAGGGGATCACTATCAGTCTGTTAATTCCAATCCAAAAGTAAAATAAGGCCAGATGGCACGGACTTACCCACTCCCTTTGTATTTATAGTAGCTTTATGAGCCGGGTAGCCCTCCACCATGCGACCAAGAGCTATGGCCCAGCCCAGCCTACGTCGGCCTAGGACGGGCTAAAACGGGCCCGTCTCGGCCTGGTCTTCGCCCCGCGCGCGTCCCACGCAGTGGGACCGCTGCGCCGGTTTTCACGTCCCTCCAGGGACTTGGGGTAAAGTGCAGAGCTGGTTTAGGGCCAGGGGCCGAGTGCAAAGATGCCCGGAATCAAGCGCGGTCTCCCAGTTTAAGTTTAATCATTCACCATCATCCATCTGCACATGAAGTGACATCACTGGATTTCGTATCGTCCATCTGCACAGGAAGTGAAGTCATTGAATTGCGTATTATCCATCTGTACAGCAAGTGACATCACTCTTCTCCTCTCCCAGGACCTACCTAATGGCTTGTGGTAAATTTTAATTACCTAGACTTAATTTATGCGGTAAAATACAATACGAATAACTCAGTAAAAATAAGAGGCAGAATCCGTGGTATTCGAGGATATAATAGGGAATTTATTCCTTACAAAGGAATGATGGTTCGAACCAGGCAATCGAGTTCCGTCACCACGAAGGTTCAGGAAGGGATCAGCAATACATTATTGACAGGTTAAAGCATATATAGTAATGCATTACAGTAAAGACAGATGCAGGAGGCGTAACAGCTGATAAGAATACACATACGTAATAGAAAAGGCGTTACAATAGGCGTGCATAGAGGCGTATACTAGAAACGTCATTATGATGATGACACAAGTGGGTGGATCCATAAGAGAATCCTGCAAAGTCAGCAGAAATACATGGCAGAGATGCGCGCGCAGCCGCATGACGTGTGATTGACGTGTAACTAGAAGGTGAAGGGAATTTGACACTTAGCCCTACATGAGGAGACAGAAGTCTGGGGTGTCAGGACAACCTAGTCCTAAATCATATCTAATATCTTGTGTTTAAGGAACTATATTATCTGGAAGGAAAGGTCTTCTCGGACAGATCCTATTCTATACTGACTGCTAGTGCGTGTACAAGCGTCTAAGTGTCTACATGAGATGCGAGGGGGCATGGGCCTATCATGGTAACGAGAGTCATGAATTACTTGCACGGAGACAGTAAGGCCGGGCCCTTTGCTCTGCAGCTAGAGGGATGTTTACCTAAGCTACTAGACAAGAATGTATTTCTTGAGGAGCGGAACAGATAACGTGAAGGCTGAATACAGTTTTGGCAGGCAACAGGCCGGGCTAGGCACCGTTAGCCGCGCAGGAAGTAAGACAAAGTTCATGGATACAGATGCAGGTCCAGGCTGGAGCATTTCAGAGGCAGAAGCAGGAAAAAGCTCGATGGCAGAATTCAGGGCCTACCTTGCCAGAGCTGGAAAACGTGAAAAGTATACCATATAAAGACGGTGGCAAGGCATACTTAGGAACGGAATATCTGGCCCATTCATGGCAGATATGAAAGAGTACATATTAACGTTGGACACAATTGTATTTGCGTCTTCATAGCTTGAAGTGGAGGGAACATACATGTACTTGTAGCATGTACATGGAGCCGTTGGGGTCTAGATAGGGGACACAATTGACCATAAAAATTCATATTTCCTCATTCCCTCCTTGTCCCCTACGGACCCTCATGAAATATCGATCTTCAGGAATCCATCAATCTGTTCATGTAACATCATTTGC
The DNA here is from genome assembly GCF_964204655.1 of Triturus cristatus. Classification (NCBI taxonomy): domain Eukaryota; kingdom Metazoa; phylum Chordata; class Amphibia; order Caudata; family Salamandridae; genus Triturus; species Triturus cristatus. The sequence continues at coordinate 970,367,827 of NC_140589.1, forward strand.
TCTTCTTTCTTCTTCCGGGATCTTGAATGAAAACTTGAACGTGGAATACACGATGTGGCACACAGGCCGCAAATCGCTGGTCCACATTGTAGACATAGGCAGCAACTGAATACTATGAGAAGGCCCATACCTAGGAAGGATAGGACTCTCCATCCCCAGGCTGACAACACGCTCCAGAACCAACCGGACCATGTCCAGGTGCCTGCATTCTGATGTATCTGGTTTGCAATCTTGTGAAGACGAGTTATGGCTTTATATACGGATGGCGCGTTTTCTGGGATGAAAACACAGCAACTTGATCCGATGACCCTACAAGCTCCGCCCCTATCTGCTAGGATGACGTCAAGGACAAGACGATTTTGAAGAACAACAATCCGCATCGCAGACTGCTCCTCTGTCAAGTTGCCTAGGGCAGAGGTAGTTTCATTCACTACTGCTTCAAGGGTTCTGGTTAATCTACGTATCAGTTTACTGTTTGAGACAACACCTATGTAAGGAAAGAGACCTTTATTGAAGTCTGTATATTGTTCCCATGCTGTTTCAGTGTAGTCAACAATCGGGATATCTCTCTGGGGTCTATGGTGTACTAGATTGGTATTTCTATGGTAATCAGGAGGGGCTAGGAAAACAGGTGGCAGAAGGAATGCAATGTAACAGGTACCATCCCAATCTAGGGGTAGGCGTATATATGCGGTGTGACCACAGATGAAGTAGGAATGACGGGAAGCTCTAAATGTAGACTTGCCTTTATCACTGAATTCGATCACAGTAGTACATTTACTATGACCCAGGTGTACTGAACCATTCTTTCTTACACAGAATTCACCTTTGACTGGTAATACGGACATAGCAGGCAAGACTAGTATAGCTTCAGATTCAACATTTAGAATCATGAGGTTAAGTGTAAAATTACCTAATCCATATACTTCATTTTCTAGGTCAGTTCCTGTTCTTTTGGGAAGTCCCTCCTTGTTAGGATAACAGGCTTTAAGCAAAACTAAGTTCAGGTTTCCCCATACCCAGTTGCTCTGGTAAACTACAGTGTTTGAATCTAAAGAGTTAATCAAACTAAACCATGCTCCACAGGAACCATTGTGTGTGAACGGGTACGGAAAGAGAGGCAGAACTCCTTTGTATTTCTGATAGGGAGGGAGTCGGCCACATATCCAACAATTTGTAGCATTGCTGGTCTGATGGGAATGATGTAACATACTAATGAATGTGTTGTTGCGCAGCGCAAATCTATAGGACAACTCATGTGGAGGTAGTTCACTAAAAGAATGTTCGGCTGTAACATTGTAAGCACGCTTGAAAATAGGATAGTACATGTGTAACAGTATACTTGCAGCAATAATAAAAAGACTTAGAAAAAACATAATCAACAATGTCACTATACAGTGACTATGAAGTGATTTACAGTATGCATGTTTCTTGAGCTGTTTCTGTCTATTTCTCTCTCTCATTCGGTCTAGAGGATACATGTCAAAGACTTAATTCAACCGATTCACCTTGGAGAGGACTTAAACAATCGAATTGTCTGACTTGCTAGACCTTAGTTTTAGTTTATAGTTTTGAGATTCGGTCTGTTCAACCAGGGGGAGTTTTGAATCAGTCTCTGGAAGGGGGCAGGGCTGAGAGTTCAGTTCGGATGGTAGTCCATGAAATTTCTTGATATGACTCGAGTGTAACCAACCCTTGCGACCTTCACTGCTGTCCTTGTCGTTAGGAGAACCAGCTTTGGTTGTAGCCAGCGAGGCTCCAACGGGCTCCTCCTGTCGAAGTTTCTGACGAAAACGAGATCTCCCGGAACTACTTCATGGGGCTTTACCTCGGTGTTGTCGGGAAAGGCTGCAGCTACCTGTGAACGGCAAGATTGTAGTGCAGACATCAAGGAAGCAAGGTAATCTGTCAGCATATTACAATCAACATCAGTTATTTTACGAGGTATAGGCATCCCCCACATATTTGGTGGCCTACCGAAGACCACCTCGTACGGGGATAGCCCTGTGCGAGAATGTGCTACCATTCTCATGTAAAATAGTGCAACCGGTAAGGCTACTATCCAGTCGACACCTTTCTCTCTACAGATTTTAGAAAGTCGTATTTTCAGGGTCTGATTATGACGTTCCACGAGACCTGCTGCCTCGGGATGTCGGACACAGTGGAATTTCCATTGATAGCCTAACAAGAGTGAAATGTGTTTCATTAGCTCGGATGAGAATGGCTGGCCATTATCTGAGTACACGATACGGGGCAAACCATACCGTGGGAAGAATTCACGAACTAATTGTTTGGCAGTAGTCGGGGCAGTGTAATCTGAGACGGGATACGCCTCTGTCCAACGGGAAAGAGCGCATACAACTACGAGGACATATTTGAATCCTCGACATCGTTCCATCTGGATATAATCCATCTGGAGGACTTCAAAAGGGTGATCGGGGGGTTGGAATCCACCCTGGTCTACAGGTACGCCTTTACCTGGATTGAACTGGCAACAAATCATACATGTTCGGACTTTCTGTTTGGCTGCAGCTCGTAAGTGTTTGTTGAACCAAATGTGTTGAATACTGTCTAACATGGCTTTTTCTCCTAGATGTGCTGGACTATGTATGGTGTTAATGATAACTTGAACCATTGAGTCGGGGAGAAACCATATAGATTTTCCCTTCGTCATCCATCCCTGATCTGTTTGGATCCCTCCTAATTCAGTCCATTTCTTTATTTCCTCTGGTGTAGCATGTGTCTGTATGTCAATTACATCAAGAGCGGGATCCTTAACTGTCATGCAGTGTGTCGGCGTTGGAACTATTGTCTTTGTCAAGTCAGTTGCATGAGTCTGATTCTGTGCTGTTTGCTTAGCTGTTCGGTCTGCTAGGTCGTTACCCTGGGAAATAATATCGGTGACTTTTGTATGGGCTTTGCACTTCATGATAGATATTGAAGTAGGTAGATGTATTGCATCTAATAGAGCTTGAATGAGGGGACCGTGTTGAATGTTGGCACCGTGAGAAGTCAAATAACCTCTCTCTCGCCAAAGGACTCCGAAGTCGTGTACGACTCCGAAAGCATAACGTGAATCTGTGTATATGTTAACTTTTCTATTCTTGGCTTGAATACAGGCTTGTGTCAGAGCAATAAGCTCTGCTGCTTGAGCTGATAATGTGTCGATACAATTTGTTTCAATGACTTCGGTGTCTGTCGTGACTGCATAAGCGGCCACTAACTTTCCTATACTTGTTCTCATACATGAACCATCTACATAAAGTGTCAGGTCTGGATCTGGTAATGGGACATCTGTCAAGTCTTGTCTGAGTTTCGTCGTAATAGTAATGACTTCAATACAATCATGTGCCAGTGGGTCTGTTCCACTTAATGGCAAAAGTGTGGCAGGATTTAATGTACTACAACGTCTGATTTCTATGTGTGGCTGAAACAATGTGAGTTCGTAACCGGTCAGTCGTGCTATAGTCAAGTGTTGTGTCTGTGTCCGGTTCAAGAGAACCTCTACTGCGTGTGGTACTTGTACTGTCAATTGATGTCCTAATACTATGGAATCGCTTTGTCTGATCGCTAGAGCTGTTGCTGCAACTGATTTCAGACACGCAGGAAGAGCTTGAGCTACGGGATCTAACGTGCTAGAAAAGTAAGCACATGGCTTGTGTGATCCTGCTTGTTCCTGCGTGAGTACTGACAAGGCAGTACCTTCACGTTCTGTAACAAAGAGTGTAAAAGGCTTACTGTAACATGGTGTCGCTAAAACAGGTGCTTGGCATAAAGCTTTCTTTAAGTCTTCAAAAGCTTGTGTATGTTCTGGAGTCCAAGGGAGGACAGTCGATGTCGCTGCCTCCTGAGTTGTCAACTGAATGAGTGGTTTAGCTAAAAATGCATATTGGGGAATCCACTGCCTGCAGTATGAAGTGAGGCCTATGAAGGCCCGTACCTCCTTTTGTGTCTTGGGTGGTGGCATGTTTACAATTAACTGGATACGGTCAGGTGTGAGCTGTCTCCCCCATTTGGACAGCAAGTGCCCTAGGTACACAACTTGCTGGGCACAAAATTGCAGCTTTGAAGGGGACACCTTGTGCCCCTTGTCGGCTAGGAAATGTAAAACCGTCAGTGATGCTTTTTCACATTCGGGTTCGCTTCGGGCGGTGATCAGCAGATCATCGACATATTGAAGCAGTGCAGTGTTAACAGGCATGTGGATACTGTCAAGTTGTCTTTTCAGTGCTTGGCTGTAGATGCTAGGACTTTCTGTAAATCCTTGAGGTGCGCGTGCGAATTTAAAACTTCATCCATTTAAACTGAATCCGAACAAATATTGGCTTTCCGGATCTATTGGGACGCTGAAGAAGGCGTTCTTGAGGTCAATTACAGTAAAGAACGTTGCCTCTGAATCAATAGCCGTCAGTAATGAAGAGATATCTGGGACCACGGGATATTGTGGTACAATGCATTTATTCAATTCTCGCAGATCAATAACTAATCGATATACTGGGGGTGCTTTTGGGTCGGTTCGTTTAAGAATCGGAATAATCGGAGAATTACATACATTGGAGTCGGTTTCTACAACCACTCCTTGTGCAATGAGCTCGTCAATGATTTGCAGTAAGGCCACTACAGCATCTGGCGGTAACTTGTATTGTCGCATACGTGGTAGTACCACTCCTGCTTTGAGTGTAACTCGGTATGGTGTAATGTGCATACAACCTACATCAGTGGGGCCTTGTGCCCATAAATGTGCAGGTAGATTCTGTAACCGGTGATCCATGTCTCTAGACACGTAGTGACCTTTAAAGTCACGCAAAAATAGTCGTACTCCGTCCGGAGAAAAACATATTATAGCTCCTAGAGCTTTCAATGTTTTTATACCTAACAAGTTTTCTGGGCATGATTTCGTAAGCAATAGATCTGTAGTCCGTGTCAATGGACCGACTGTGAATGCAAGTGGTTGTGATACTTCGTTAATAGTAGGCTTTCCTGAAAAACCAAGGGAAATATTTTGTGAGCCTGAGAGGGGTGCCCCTGGGACTTCATCGTGACTTATAGTTGTTCTGCTTGCCCCTGTATCAAGTAGAAACTTTCTGTCTTTCCCTAATACTTGACTCTGTACATAAGGACCCTCTTGATCTACAGGAACCTCAATAAGGGGTAAGCCAACTTCCCTCTCTAGGCTATTTCATGTGTAACGCTGATATTCTGGATAGTCATTTTGTGCATACTGGTACATCTGTTGTGTCGTGTTCTGTGTTGCAGCAATAGGCTGTGGCTGTTGTTGTGGTACGGTCTGTTGTGCAGCTTGCATAGGCTGTATATTCTGAGGTACTTGTTGTTGGATCTGATCCTGTCTAGGCGGACGTGGTCTCTCCTTGGTTTTACCCGTGGAGATATTATGTTTCAGAACTGCACAATCGTTTATATAATGGCCTGGCTCTTTACAATAGTTGCATGTCCCTTTAACGGGAACCGCTGAATTACTGGACTGTGTCGCACCCTTTTTATGACCGTCAGCTGGAACTGACTGAGCGACAAGCATTTTCATTTTCGTGTCTTTCATACGTCTTTGTTCGTGTTCTTGTTCTTCTCTTATTCTATTCTGGTGATACTGTAACATTTGTAACATTTGTGAAGGAGTGTTAGCTTGCCAAGTGCTCTCAACTTTCAATACTCTGTTTTTAACCTGTGGCAGGGAATTCTCGACTAGTTTTGTTACAAAAAGGTGTGGATATGACTCGCTATTTGCTTTCAGGCCGCTATTAATACCGAAACATTTTTCAAATCGGGAATAAAAATCACTAGTGTCTTCATCGGGTTTCTGTTTACAAGCTGAGATTGCTCCCCAATCTTCCTTTTTCGTAGTTAATAAACGTGGCAATACTTGTACTAATAGACCTGGCAATGCTTTTGTTTTGTCCCCAAGCCCTACGCCTGCAGTTCTGCTATTTTCTTCAGTTTCTAATGCGGTCCAATCAATCTTTTGGTCTCCCACCTCCCATTCTTTTTCCTTGAGTTTCTCATAAATACCGGCAGGCAATAATACTTTCAATATTTTCATAATGTCAGGATAGGTATAATCACCCATGAGTAACATGTCCTTTAGTTCACAGTGAAAACCTGCTGGATCTTTGTCATGGCTGGGCACCAATTTTTTCATTTCCAATAGTTCTATTTTAGTTATGGGCGTGTACACAAACACGCGTCTAAACGTATTGTCATCATTTCTGACTGGGTGTACTTCGCGTAAGGGATTCTGTCTGTCTATGTAATACGTTTTTCTCTCCATGGAAGGAGCTGGATCATGTTCTGGACACAAAAAGGCACTATATCTATGTCTGTATTCTAGAATTACTTTAATTAGATCGGTACCTAAACCTCTCCATTTATTCATGAGTAGTTCTATCAATATATCAGGTAGGGGACCAGGATCGGAGTGTTGGCCTTTATATAATATAAGAAGATGTTGTATCATGTATATACTAGCTAAACGCTGTTCGTCTGGGGCGAGATTCAGAAACGTGTGTGCTAGCGCATCATCACTGTATTTTTCAGAGCTGTCAGCCCATTGTACTGCTGACCTGGCTAATTCTTGTTCATCCATAGAATCGAGCACATGGTACCCCCTTCGTTCTCGAAGTGATTTATCAGTAGCCTGGAATAAGTGTTCAGGGGTCCTTGGATTTGTAATAACTGTTTGAAAAATTCTGTTACATTCTGGATGTATCGGACGTACTGTTTTATTAAAAGATCTTCCTTTTCCTACATAAGCTATCATTTGTTTAGCTTGTAATTCAAATTGTCCTGTGTTCATTTCTGACTGTTCCTCCTCCTCTTCCTCTGATTCAGTTTTATCTGCTTCTACTCTGCTTTCATGTATTCGTTCTACTTCTTTTCTGATCCTTCGGCACATGGCTTCTATACACTTCTGTTTATCATGTCTCCCATCTGTTATATTCTGACCCCATTTGGTAAGTGCTTGCATTTCCTCCGAATCTACCTCAGGCCTATCTCTATTTCTGATCAAACAGTTTATGAAAAAGCGTAACAATAATTTTTGTATGTCTACTTTCTGGTATTCCATGGCTTCGGCAATACTTTCAGGACCTTGCCCTGTTTGGATAAAGCGATATATTTTGTCTAGATGTTCAACCATTCCTGGTAACGTCATTAAATAGTTTGTAGCTCGTCGCAAACGTACTGAAGACAGCAACATTCTGTCGTGTTTTCCTGGCACTGGATCATATCTACAATCGGAAAGAGGCTCGTTTAATATATTGTCTGATATTCTTTGGGGTGTACGTTGATATGCTAAATCCCTATAAGTCAATCTAGTTGTTGGCGGTGGCGTGGAAAAACCTCCTGTCGCACCTCCTGAGGTGCCAAGTCCAAAAGGATTTGTTGGGTGTAGGGTAGAGAGTGTGGGTGCAGGAAGGACTGTAGAAACAGATGGAATGGTTAGAACTTGAGTAGGAGTTTGTTGCTGCGGAGGTGGGTGCAGCTGATTTTGGGGTTGAGCGTCGTTAACGGGTGGTGTGCGTGGCTGCGCACCATTAGCATATTCGGGGGCTGCATCGTCTAAATAGGAAGAAAGGAAAATGTCTTTTGCGGTCTTGGGATGTACTTTAATCGGGAGTAACGGAGGTGGCAGATCTTTTGGTACCTCCAAGGTGGCCTTAGGCAAACCCTCGGCCAGAAGAGGATACATACCATTCATAAGAGTGTTTCGTTGTCTGTCTACTTGTTCTGTTTTTACTCGGGTACCTTCGTCAATTAATATGTTTTCTCGGGCCTTTTCTGAATCTTCCCTACTTTTCTCTTCTTTTCTGAGCGCTTTCTCTGTGCGCCTATGCGATTCTTTACGCCAAAGTTCAATGGCATCTTTCTGTGACTGTCTGGCTTTCTTTTTCCATAACGCTTCTTCTATTCTCATGATGCAATCTGCATCCCATGTTCCAGCAGCGGGCCACCTCTGACTCTCTGCTAAATCCTTGGTGTAGTCCACCCATAGATCAAGATATAATACGGCATCTAGGCCATGTTTATGGTACATAAAGTACCCTGGAGTGTCCCTAGGTGGGATGGGAACAGCTTCCTCGAGTATCCCTTTTCTAGTTTTTATCTGTCTTAATTTTGAAAATAACGGCATCTTGAACCTTGTTACTTAATTCTTACTCGGTCTTGAACACAATAATTACAATAAACACAATAATGAAGATCAAACAATCACTCATACCACGACATTTAAAACATATCAAAACATTTTAGAACGAACAATAATAATTAGAATAAAACTAGTTAACTGCATAATACTAAATATACTGTATGTACTGCTAAACAGCACAGATACACTGCTAAAACAGTGCAGACCAGGTCTGTGTACCCAGACCCGTCTTGACCGGCACAAACTAATGTGCACGTCTAGATGCGTCCCCAGCAACGGTACTCACCGGGAAGCACGGAACGGAAGGCCTCGGAAGTCTGGACTGGACTAGACCAAACTGGACTCGACTCGACTCGTGACTTAGATACTTCGGAACTTCGGAATCTGGTGGGCCTCTGTATACCTCGGATCTTGCTCTCTCAGCTAGGCTCTGGTCGGGATTCTCCGCACTCCTCACCGCCTCGTCTGGGTGTTGATCGCAGCCTCAGTCGCCCCCGTTGGCCTGAGGGAGATACAGGAAATCCTGCGGGTACGCGTAATTGTCCGTCCGGCTGTGGCAGGAGACCGGGTCTGCAACGCACCTCCGGCGCGTGGGGTGTGAGAGGTGTCCCTATTCGGGCGCCAATTATGTGGTAAATTTTAATTACCTAGACTTAATTTATGCGGTAAAATACAATACGAATAACTCAGTAAAAATAAGAGGCAGAATCCGTGGTGTTCGAGGATATAATAGGGAATTTATTCCTTACAAAGGAATGATGGTTCGAACCAGGCAATCGAGTTCCGTCACCACGAAGGTTCAGGAAGGGATCAGCAATACATTATTGACAGGTTAAAGCATATATAGTAATGCATTACAGTAAAGACAGATGCAGGAGGCGTAACAGCTGATAAGAATACACATACGTAATAGAAAAGGCGTTACAATAGGCGTGCATAGAGGCGTATACTAGAAACGTCATTATGATGATGACACAAGTGGGTGGATCCATAAGAGAATCCTGCAAAGTCAGCAGAAATACATGGTAGAGATGCGCGCGCAGCCGCATGACGTGTGATTGACGTGTAACTAGAGGGTGAAGGGAATTTGACACTTAGCCCTACATGAGGAGACAGAAGTCTGGGGTGTCAGGACAACCTAGTCCTAAATCATATCTAATATCTTGTGTTTAAGGAACTATATTATCTGGAAGGAAAGGTCTTCTCGGACAGATCCTATTCTATACTGACTGCTAGTGCGTGTACAAGCGTCTAAGTGTCTACATGAGATGCGAGGGGGCATGGGCCTATCATGGTAACGAGAGTCATGAATTACTTGCACGGAGACAGTAAGGCCGGGCCCTTTGCTCTGCAGCTAGAGGGATGTTTACCTAAGCTACTAGACAAGAATGTATTTCTTGAGGAGCGGAACAGATAACTTGAAGGCTGAATACAGTTTTGGCAGGCAACAGGCCGGGCTAGGCACCGTTAGCCGCGCAGGAAGTAAGACAAAGTTCATGGATACAGATGCAGGTCCAGGCTGGAGCATTTCAGAGGCAGAAGCAGGAAAAAGCTCGATGGCAGAATTCAGGGCCTACCTTGCCAGAGCTGGAAAACGTGAAAAGTATACCATATAAAGACGGTGGCAAGGCATACTTAGGAACGGAATATCTGGCCCATTCATGGCAGATATGAAAGAGTACATATTAACGTTGGACACAATTGTATTTGCGTCTTCATAGCTTGAAGTGGAGGGAACATACATGTACTTGTAGCATGTACATGGAGCCGTTGGGGTCTAGATAGGGGACACAATTGACCATAAAAATTCATATTTCCTCAGGCTGACAAAGCATGGATGCACAGAAGACACATCGCTGGAATGCTGAAGGCTTGCCAAAGGCAAGAATATCTGCACCTGGAGTGCACCCAGCACCAGGAACCCTGATCTTCCATCCTCCCACCGCTACCATAATATGACCCTACCCCCCGGCACCCTCTATTCTGGCCCTGGCTCCACACGCTGCTGCCTCGCCACACCACACAACAGTGTGGGAGAATTATCCTGCACTACCTGCAAGTTTTCATACACTTACCCACACCCAACACTCATCGCACAGACAGTACTGATATCTGGGACCTGCTGAACAAAAAGGCCCCTGACGTACTTGTTCTCATAAAAATCTGGCTAAACCATGCATCGGCACCTGATGTCGCCACTGCCATCCCCCCAGCTACAAGATTGCCAGGCAAGACCGACTCCACAAGCCTGAAGGTGGAATCACCATCATCCAGACGAACACCATCAGCAGCACCTAAAGGACATTAAAGCAGCTCCTAAAGGATACGTCATCCTCTTACATCAAAAACCTGTCGTAGGGGTATGGCCAGCAGCCGAATGGAATGGCCTCTCACTAGTGCGGCTCCGGAGCCCTCGCCCGAAATCCTGCCAATAATTCGCTGTTACTCTGGTACCAAACCCGAAGTAATCAACAGCATAAGCCCATTGTGCTACAGGCTGCTTCATCAGCGAGTCGACTCAGCAGAAGCGCTGAATAAACACGGCTTAATTTGAACGTGAATGGTGCGAAGCGGCGAAGAAATTGGCAGTCTACGGACTCGTTTGCTTATCTGGGCCGTGAAAGTGAAACCACAATGACTCCTTCATTGTACTTGGTTGACGGCCCCTCTGACAGCTGCCAGAGGGTGGGGGAGGCGCAACCCCGGGACCCATGGTAACATCAAAACTCTGGTGCCGTCTGACTGGGCTTCTGCTGGCACCAGGTCGCGTTGTATGGCCGCCTAAATTGGTGAGGGGTGACAACAGGGCCGTTTCTAGGTGTTTTGCCGCCCTAGGCGAGAATTGAAAAATGCCACCCCCTCCCTTTTACTACCATCACTCTCTCCCCCTGTCATCCAGGCTAGATGAATTAATGCATTAGATATTCCCAAACTCATGTTTTTTGCCGCCCTCCCCCTTTTGCCACGCTAGGCGGCCGCCTAGTCTTGCCTAATGGTAGAAACGGCCCTGGGTGACAAGTCCGGATTGGTGCAATAACGCTGAGCCACCAGTCAAAATCGATAATTGCAGGAATCAAGACCGCCGACCTGCATAGTTAACAACCAACACTCAACTACCTGCGGTGTGGCAGGTGAAGAACGAGTTATAATTAAAGGAGCCGTGATCGGAGTCCACAGGCCCGCTCCGCCTGAGGGGCCTGGGAAATCAGAGCCACCGTGGCCGTAACATAATGGCTGCTCCAGAGTGCACAGTTACAAAGAAGAGGCACAGTGATCAGAACTGAGCCTACGACACAGCAGTAAATACCTCGGGGAAATGAGAAGAGCTGCCTGTGACTGAGGTTGCGGTACGATGAAGAACTATGGCCCTGCATAAAGATGATCGGTGAGTTCAGGCAGCGAGGAATCGGACCGATCGGGGGCACCGAGGCGCTGAGGTAGTTGAGACGATGCCAAAAGGTGAAGGCTGCGGGAGAAATCAAGTTGAGGGCTGCGCACCGCTGGAACCAGAACGAGAAGACCGGAACAATGCGGAGGGTGGAAAGCAAACCGCTCCAAGCGCCACGACCAGCATTCGGGGACACTAATGTGGTGCAGGGACCAGTTGGGCCTGCGTTCAGTGAAGGCCGCTAGACCCCCGTAAGGAGGGGGGGGCAAAACACCCACGGTAGATCGGAGCGGGTCTGAGAACTGCACCTAATGCCATCATCAATAGGCAGCAGGTATTGAAGGGTCCATCCACCATCATCAAGAAAACCACAATACATAGGACTGCAAAATCACACAATACCCTGTGATTTACCACCCCCCTATAATATAGAGTGTAGACATATGCTGAAGAGCTAAGAGGCAACAAACGAAAATCAGAGAAAAAGCAAGATACATGGAGGTGTACAGGAACAAAGACCTGATCTAGAGTCAAAACGATCCCAGCAGATAAATAAAAACCTGGGGGGCTGCCTGATGGGGCTGCGGACTGCAGGCCACAACCTGTCCACCGGTTATGCAGAGAAATACACAGCCAAGAACATATGGCAATGGTTTGAAAAGACGCCACACATGGCAGATAACAGTCGCTGTCAAAAACCCCTGCTAGAATGATGTCAACAGGACTCAAGCAAACCACGCTCCAAAACCTCACATGGAATATCAATGGACTTGGGTATAAGCTGATAAGAGGGATAGTACTATAATATTTTAAGAGACTCGCCCCAGACATAGTGCTATTACAAGAAACTCACTTAGTTGGCAATAACTGGAAGGCATTGAATAGATGGAGATATAAATTAAAGGTGCATGCCGGCTTTACATCGGGCTCCAGAGGTACGGGTATAATAATCTGTCAAAACCTTCCACTAATTTTGCACCAGAGGTGGGCAGACCCACAGGGTAGATTCGCTACCCTAGAAGCATGCTGGGAATGGAGGCTAATCAATGTCATATCAACATATGCCCTCCCTGTGTTTCATAAATTAGCCCTCATGGATCTAGGAAAGCTGATCCTGGAGCTACCACTCGGTACCCTCGTCGTAGGGGGAGATTTCAATATGACCATCAATGACCACATTGATAGGCAGCCACCCCATACCCAACCCAAAATACCACAATTCTTTCTGAATTTCTCAGTGCTATGGGTCTTACAGACGTATATTGCCACATGAAATCACAGTTACCTCAATTTACCTTTCTCTCGGTAGTGCATAACAGCCAGTCCCAAACAGACTATATCCTGATGCACACAGCAGACATTGGTAAATACAGGGAAGCCCAATGCCATGCATGTGTGTGAAATCCATGTAAAGATGACTCCAAAGGCAGTTAGAGTAAAGTAGAAGCAGGTTTAATCTTCAGAGATCTCACCCATGCAAACTCCATGCAGCAACTGCTGTTATCATCTGAACCACAACATAGAACCCAGTGACATCAAGAATGACACAGTACCATTCTAAAGTTAAGACCCAATGATAATGGAAGGCACTTCATATGCCATGTCCATGACATACTACACACCTCCCCTCGTCCCATTTAAAATTACAAATCTAAAGACTTATACTACAACCAAAACACACTAAGCATTTACAAAGAAAAATGACATTTATGCATTTACACATAGTCAAGTAAATAAGATGGTAATGACATTTATGCATTTACACATAGTCAAGTAAATAAGATGGTTTCTTGCACACCCTGGTTGAAATACGACACCTAATATTTCCTGATGAATCAGGATTGACAATAGCATTCTTATCATGACACCCATCTAGCCTTCCTTTTACCACTACAACCCTATTCAAGTTCCAAATCCTATGATCCTGAGTTTTGATTGCATTTTTAAAAACCTTAACAACCCTCATAGGTTTCATGAACTTGGTGGTAGAATTACCCATCAACCCAGGACGTTTAATCATCACCAAATCACCCACAGCAACCTTAGTTACCTTCACACTTTTCTTTTTATCAAAGTACACCTTCCTTGCATTGCTTTTCCCTTGTTCTCTCATCTGAATCATGTTCTTATCACACTGCTTTTCTTTACCTCTATCCATTTCATAATCATTGACCCATGTTGGTTCTACATTTGTATTGGGAACTCTCCCACGAAACAACAAAAAGGGAGTTTTACCCGTTGTTGAATGCGGTGATAACCTATACTCCTCTATTTTTTTTTTTAACCTCATCCTTCCAGTTTAATGACATAGATTTTGATAATGCAATAGTCTCCTTGATAACCCTATTAAATCTTTCCACCATACCATTAGTTTCGGGATGATAGAGAGAGCACAGCTTGTGAGATATACCCTTGGAAGCTAAAAATGTTTCCATATCCTTAGACACAAATTGCACCCCATTGTCCGTCAATATTGAGTTAGGAATGCCCTCTTTGGAAAATAAATCCTTCAAACACTTAATAATGTGATTTGAGTCAACACATGACAAAAAGAAAACCTCAGGCCAGCAAGAAAACATATCAATCACCACCAACACAAAAGATTGGGATCCATTAGAATGAATGGGACCCAGAATGTCCATGGCAACATCATGCCACGGATTCAATGGACGTCTCCTTACCACCATGGGCTGAACACGAGTACACTTAGACTTTTCACTCAAAGTACATGGTACACAATCTCGAATAACACGTTCCACCTCCAAGTCCATGCCTGGCCACCAATAAGACATCCTTAAACGCTCCTTTGATTTAGTAATACCAGCATGAGAAGAATGTACCAAATCTATAAGTTCTTTCCTAAGACTAGAAGGAGGAACCAATCTAGTTCCCCTAAACAACAGATTATTATCTGTTGATAACTCATTATGTACCGCCCAAAATTTCCTGGAGTCAAGCGACCCCATCTTGTTACTGATCCAACCCTTCCTAACTAAATCCATAACTTCATTTAAAACATTATCCAAAGACATTTCTTTACTCCATCTCTCCTCGCTTATGATACCCTGATCAATAACACACACCAATTCTTCTGAATCTTCCCAATCATCCTCTGCTACCATTGTCCTAGGCGTGAGACGTGATAATACATCAGCCACATTATTTTCCACGCCCGGTATGTACTTTAAGTCGAAACTAAACTCTTGCAATCCTATCACCCACCTAGTGATCCTGCTGGATATCAAATCCAGCCCCTTTTTGCTAAATATCTCCACAAGCGGCTTGTGATCAGTTCTCACTTCAAAGTTGATGCCCCAAAGAAACTTCTTCAACTTCTTAACCGCCCAGTACACCGCAAGAGCTTCCCGTTCTACCACGGAATACCTTGTCTCAGGATCTTTAAGACTACGTGACAAACACATGACCGTGTACATGCCACCTTCACCCTGTTGTTGAAGAACTGCACCTAAACCCTTCTCACTTGCATCCGTAATAAGAACAGGTTTGATCCTGGGATTAAAACTTGCAAGAGAAGGAGCAGACTTAAGTTTACTCTTAATGTCCACAAATTCCTGCTCACAGTTTTCCGTCCACAGAAAATCCACACCTTTCTTAAGCAAATACCTCATATTCACTGTGTGACTAGCAAAGTTCTTCACGAATTTCGAGTAATACTCAACTACCCCTAAGAATTTCATCAGTTCACTCTTAGTAGAAGGAGAAGACATCTCTTGAATTGTGTTAATCAGGTTCTCTTTAGGTTTCACACCTTCACTCGTTATGTTATGACCTAAATAATCGATGGAGTCAGTCCTAAACTTGCACTTCTCTGCTTTTACTGTTAAGTTGTGATCCGCTAACCTTTTCAAAGCAGACTTCAGACGTATATCATGTTGACCAGAATCCTCCCCAAAAACTAAGATATCGTCTTGATACACATAAATGCCTGGTAGACCTTTTAATAAGTTCTCCATAACCCTCTGAAAAACAGAAGAGGCCGATACCAGCCCAAATGGCATTCGTTTAAATCTAAAGGTACCAAACGGCGTTATAAAGGCAGTGTAATCCCTACATGAGTCCTCCAGTTCGATTTGGTGATACGCCGAGGTCAAGTCAATCGTGCTGAACACCTTGGCACTCCCCAAAAGAGACATTAACTCATTGATGTTAGGTAATGGATATTTGTCAATAATCACACACTTATTGAGTTGTCTCAAGTCTATGCAGAGTCTCAAATCTCCATTAGGTTTACGAGCTGCCACAACCGGAGCCAACCATTCAGTTCCCTCGACTTCCTCAATGATGCCACCCTTCTTTAATTTTTCAATCTCTTCATGCATATCATCCCTCACCGAAAGAGGTACATTTCTCACCTTGCAACATACCGGAATGGCATCTCTTTTGAGTAGTATTTTATGTTTGTAACCCTTGAGACACCCTAATTCTTTTCTGAACACATTAGGATACTCTTTTTTAAGGCTATCAACAAAATTGACATCCACATTGACATGCCCCACCCTTCCAATGGAATTTACATCCCCTCTCAGTTGGATAGGAGGAACACTATTCGGATCCAGAAAAACACCAAGATCACCTTGGTGTATCCAGCTTATGATGCTGTCCCCTTTTTTTGACACATAAATTTTACCTGTAATTAATCTCTCTTTGTACTCAATTAAACCTTGAAAGTAGCCATGTAATTTAATAGGCTCACCACCATAAGCCAACGGCTTAATATCTGGCTTTAACAGATCAACCTTACTCTTTAAGTTATTCATAAAGAAATCACTAGACACAATCGTGATTTTCGCCCCTGAATCAAATAAGACATTGGTTCTCTTTCCTTCAACCAAAATCTCATCAATCGGAGAATTCCTTTTCTTCTCCCCAGTTACCACTTGTACAACAATCTGGCCACACTCATATTCCCCAGAATTTAACTCACCAAAATTATCCTCCCTCACATGAACTTCCTTTACACTTGGTGTAATCCTACTGTTACATAAAGCAGTAAAATGGCCTTTCTTTTTACACTTTGAACACACAGATGCAAGAGCCGGACACTTAGGATTATTTGCCAAATGTCCTAACTTCCCACATCTAAAGCACTTGCCGTTGACCCACTTCTCACTTGCCTTCCCTTTTGTCGACATACTCTCTTTCTGACTCTTATCTTTCTCTTTTATCTCAGATTTATTCTTACTCCTAACTTCTTGCACTTTACAATCATTAGTAGAGTTCTTCTTCAAAACTTCAACACATTTAATTGAATGTTCAATCCTCTTGGCAACGACTAAAACTTCCTCTAAAGTGGGTTCATCACGCAACCACAATTCCTCTCTTACTTTTTCAATATTGCAACCAAACATAAACTGGTCACGTATACGTTCATCCGCCGTGCCATCAAATTTACAAGACGATGCCAGTTTTCTTAACACCGTTATATAACTCTCTACAGTCTCTTCCTCAGCCTGCATTCTTTTCGCAAAGGTATACCTTTCAAGAATGGTACTTACTTTGGGAAGATAATGTATATCAAGTTTTTTTATGCATATTTCATAATCATTGAGACCCTGTGCTTCTGCGGGTGATAAATCAGGAAGATGATCAAACACATCCTGTCCTTCTGACCCCAAGCAATGTAGAAGCAATGCAGATCTTCTCTCTGCACTAAGCGAGGGACCACACACCCTAGCGTAACGTTCAAATACTACTTTCCATTTTTTCCATTTTATGTTAGGGTCACCAGGTTCAGACAAAAAAAATGGAGCTGCCGTGACGTTCTGCATATTACACGTAGGTCAACAGACTTCAAAATAGAGAACCAAAACTATAAAGTTAGTCTGTTACCACCACTAAATATAACCTACTACAAGGTAAGTTATAACATAAATGAAGAAATGACCCAACAACCCTCAAAATTCGCCAGTATTGAATACTATTATGGCATCAAATTAAACTAAAATGTTTTAAAGAAACAACGTACATAAAATGAGGAAGAAGAAAAAAAAAAACTCATGTATGCACGCAATATGCATGTACTAAACAGTACGAAAATCAATGTATGCACACAGTGTGCGTGTTTTACACAGCACCGCCATAATCATCTGCAACACCCATAAAATGCCATAAAACGCACTTGCATTCAAACCGTGCGTGTCGGTGAAGCTTTCTTTACAGTTCAGGATTGCGCCACAAGACCGGAGTGCGTATGCGCCACAAGTCCGGAGTGCGTAACAACAGGAGCTTCCCCCGTTGCTAGGAAACACAATCACGCTAAAGCCGTGCGTGTCAGCGAAAGCCTCGAGAGCTTCCCCCGCTGCTAGGCAACACAGTCACGCTCAAGCCGTGCGTGTCAGCGAAAGCCTCAAAATGGCTTCTACGTTGACACGCGATGACGCTCCACGTGAAGACGTTTATCCGTGTGTCACGCAGCTTCACCCGAACACAAGAAGAAACAATGGAGTAGCTGGAACGAGGACGAAGAGCAAAACGTTCTCTGCGCGAAGCCTCACGCGAAGGTAAGCGCACCTGTGATGATTCAAAACTTGAAACGGTTCCACAACACGATTCACGAATTTTCCCAAAACTTTCCAGAATCAGCAAACTAAAGAAACCAGAAGAGCTAGTAAATCCTTAGCTTCACAGCTGAGTCCAAATGTTCGAGTTTCTGAGTAGACAGTCCGTTTGTAGTCGTTTTTTTGTTCTTTTCCTCTTTTTTTTTTCCTTGTCACTCAGAAAACGTTTACATAGTTCCAGAGCACGCTAAATCCTCAATCCCATAGAAAGTTCCACTCCAATGTTGACAGCTCACTTGAAGCAGATCAGGAGTCCTGCACCTCGAAATTGCACAAAAAGTTGTCAAATAATAAAAAAAAATTTTTAAAAAAAAGTTGTGTTGAGATCTCTTAGCTTCTCTGCCGACTACGCCAGTGTGAAATCCATGTAAAGATGACTCCAAAGGCAGTTAGAGTAAAGTAGAAGCAGGTTTAATCTTCAGAGATCTCACCCATGCAAACTCCATGCAGCAACTGCTGTTATCATCTGAACCACAACATAGAACCCAGTGACATCAAGAATGACACAGTACCATTCTAAAGTTAAGACCCAATGATAATGGAAGGCACTTCATATGCCATGTCCATGACATACTACAATGTGGCATGTCGGATCACTCACCTGTCTAAGTCACTCTCTCCTTTGACAAACATCAACCAAGAAACACCATAACACTAAATCCATGGTTCCTCAAGATCCCCAATATTAAAGATATCCTGATACAACAAATAGACCTTTATTTCAAAGAAAACATGGGTTCAGTGCAATCACCACAAATAATATGGGAGGGCTTCAAAAAAGTGTTAAAGGGCCAAGAATTAGCATGCCACATGGTGCTCAACAGGGAAAGGAGGGGGAAAATAGAACAACTTGAACATGAGATCCAAGACAGTGAGACAGAATACATGCAGACCCCCAATGAAGCTAACAAACACAAATTAAACACCAAACAACTAGAATAAAAAACCCTAGTGACTGAGGCCGCCAGAGCCAAGTATATGGCAACCCAGCATAAAATATATGAACTGGGAGATAGGGTGGGTAAACTGCTTGCTTGGCTAGAAAAACAGGAACAAGCGGCACGCTGGTTCCCCATGTTATAAATCAACAACACTCAGGGCATCAGAGATCGACAAGCGATAGCAGAGGCTTTTGCCAATCATTACGAAAGGCTTTATACCCCCGGTCATTGAAACCACCGCAAACGACTCGCAGCAACTACTTGTAGATATCTCCTTGTTGACCCTGTCCCCTGAGGATAGGGACTCACTGGAGAGCGATCCTACGGAGGAGGAAATCTGCTCAGCAATCAACAACATACAACCAGAGAAGGCAATGGGGCCCAACGGACTCTCAATCGAATTACTGAAAGCTACTGCATCCCTGACAGCACCACACCTACACAAAATGTTCCTCAAAAGTAACGAGAAGGGGGCTCTACCCGAAGACCAAAGGCTGGTCTCTATCATGGTCATACACAAACAAGGGAAACCAGCTGAAGACTGCAGCTCCTACTGACCTATCTCTCTAATAAATGTTGAGGCTAAGATACTCACTAAGTTATTGCCCTCCCGACTCGCCCCCATCATCACCAAGATAGTGCACGCAGACCAATCGGGTTTCATGCCCGACCACAACATGGCCTTAAATATACGTCGATTACATAACGCCCTAGGTAGGAAAAACAGAATACCAGAAGACGCTGTAATATTATCATTGGATGCCAAAATGCATTTGACACACTTGAATGGCCCTACTTATTTGAAGTCTTGCACCTACTGGGGTTTGGCCCCAAATTTCTTAAATGGGTCAAGCTTCTCTACACTGACCTCAAGGGACAAGTCAGAGTTAACATCCACATCTCACGGACATTTCCGCTGAGGAGATGTACGAGACAAGGGTGCCCCCTATCATCACTGATTTTTTCCCTGATGCTGGAACCACTCGCAACCTGGGTCCAGGGCGATCCACTGCTTAGAGGCGTAAAATGGATGGAGGGACACGAGGACCAAATATCCTTATATGCTGACGATATCCTGTTGTACCATGTGTTGCTGGCAAGATCAATAAACTCAATAAACAGAGTCCTCAACATTTTCATGAATTTGGGTAAATATTCGGGATACACAATTAACAGGTCCAAATCAGTAATCTACATACTCCATAGATCAAATCCAAAACTGACAACGGAATGTGTTGCCACAATTGTAGAGGATAGTTTAGAATACCTCGGTATATATGGTACCCCGGACCTGGATTTTTTTAATACCAAAAATCTAGTGGATCCCAAAATCAGATTGCAAAATAATGTACGTCATTGGAGGACGCTGCCCCTATCTTGGCTAGGACGTGCAGCACCATTCAAAATGCTGGCACTGCCACGTTTCCTATATATCCTACAAAACAGTCTGTTCCCGAAGCCTACTTTAAAAATATAGACAGTGAACTCAGAACCTTACTCAGGGACGGGAAAATACTGCGCATTGATACAATTGTGGTATAGCACTTCCCAATCTCAGACTCAATTATTGGACAGCCCAACTAGCTGTTATTAATCAATGGGTGTACTGTCCCCGAACAGAACCTGCATTTCACTTGGATAGGCTTCAAATGGGGAAGGAAGGAAAGATGGGGCCCTATACTCCAAACCTAAAATAATTTAATACAGGCCCCACGGCCCTAACTGTTGATATTTGGCGCCAGGCTAACAAAACAATCGGATGGCATGAAACAAGAACCCAAGCTACCCCACTATGGTCAGCACAACAACTGGGTATGCTGAGCACTCAGTCGGGTTTCAATAAACGGGACACTATCGGAATTTCCACTGTCGGTGACCTGTAGAAAAAAGGGGTAATTTTCTGTTTCTCAGACCTGCAAAAGGAATACGATCTTGCCCAACAGGAAGTGTATCGATACATGCAAGTCCGACATGCACCCATTGTGAACATCCGTGCACAAGGGGAGGTACCGGAAGCGCCCCCACTAGAGGATAGACTATTGTTCGAACACATGACCAAGAAGGCTCTATCCCTGACATACCAAAAATGGTATAATAATCTATCTGACCCACTCAAATAACTCCGTGATCACTGGCAGGAAGCCATGGGGCTGCTCTAAGATGACGAGTGGCAAACGGCATTATTGTCCCCCAGTGAAGCAACCATATCACTTAGACTCCGTCTGATTCAGCTCACAATTTTAAATAGAACATACCTAACCGGGGCCACGCTAACCAAACTAGGGCGCAGGGAAAATGCACGTTGTCTACGGTACTGCACAGAGGAAGCAACATTCCATCATGTGCTATGGAACTGCCCCAGTGTATCAACATTTTGGAAGACGATCAAATGGCAAATGCAAAATGCAATAAGGACCGAAATCACGCTGCCACCCAAACTGGGACTTCTCAATGTATAGGATGTATAGGATGCCACAGATCTCACTAGCATAGAACAACAATGGTCCACACTGAGGTTCACATTAGCCAAACATAAGACATGGGAGTTGAGAGCCCACCAACAATCAGAAGCTGGGCAAACAAAATGGACAAATGTATGATTTCAGAGAAGGTGGTCTTCAAAAGTAGAGGCTGCCCCAAAAAGTGGGACAGAAAAATGGGGGAAATGGAACTCATACAGAGGAGATATCTTTATCTCCCCATCTTTTGAACTAGCAGGAGGGGACAAGAATAGGAACAGACATATAAGAAACTGTATCTCATAATGCCTTTGTGATGGGTGTCATTGCTACGTTGTGAATTGTCTCTTGTTTTAAATGGAAAGTTATTATGACTTGTAATGTCTTACTGATCAACATTAATAAAAAGAATATATTTTTTAAAAAACTGCCGTTCAAGTTCCACATCACAGCCAACTTTACCCTAAGCAGCACTCCCTTCTACAGACCACCAGGACCGCTCACCAACTTTACCAACACCATCCCGGACTTTGATGCGCCACTTGCTCTCAATACTAACCCTGGGCGTACTTCGCGAAGCTACGCAAAGTGCAGTTCGCACTACGCGAGCTACGAGTAGCACTTCGCGAACTGCGTAGTACCTTGTTCGCACTGTGCCAGATGTCGTTTTCAATGATTGCACAGTGTGGACAAGCAACCGGCACTGTGCAATCATTGAAAATGGCATCTTGCACAGTGCAAGCTGTCGTTTTCTGCTGCTCGAGTAGATTTTTACTCGAGCGGCAGCTTTCTCAACGCGAACTGGTAGTTTCTCATCGCGAGCGGTCGCGAGCATACGCGACCACTCGCAATGAGAAACCTGACCTCCTCACGTTGGGAATCTCGCCGGGAGGTTTATTTTCCATGCTCGCGATCGCCAACTTGATGTTGCTGATCGCGAACAAGGAAAAAGTCTCGCTGGGATGTCATTTTGCTTGCTCGCGGTCGCCAACTTGACATTGAGGACCGCGAGCAAGCAAAAAATGACCGCAGCACTACGCAACACTATGCTACGCGTGTTCGCACTGTGCTACGTGCAGTTCGCGTAGTGCGAAGTAACGCGAACTTCGCAAACTACGCGAGCGTAGCGTAGTGCTTTGCCCAGGCTTACTCAATACCAGCAATTACATCCTATCGGAGACCTCAACCTTAAAAGTGGAAGGCCACACAGACCCCATCTCAAGAGCACTAACTGAAGACCTTGGAAGCCTGGGCCTCACCCAGTGAGTAAAGAAAGTTAACCAGGTTACCGGACATGTCCTGGATCCTATTTTCACTAGCTTCAGTAACATCCAAGTCGACAAACCCACACCAGTCCCCTGGACAGACTACACACATGTCAAGTTCAGCATCCCTGTCCCAGACCAACCCACATGCACCACTGCCACACTAGCACCCCAAAACTGGAACAGCATCACTGACAAGGACTGGAAAACTGCTCTCAGCATCCACTGCCCCAAATTCAGTAACAGACTCCCAAAAGCCATACTGAATTTCAACAATTGTATCACCTTGTGCTGACTTCTTGACCCCCCGTCAAGAACAACAATTGAATAATATCCACACGCCAGGCCATTTGGTACATTGAGGGGTCTCTGACTGATGAAATGCCACTGCAAACAACTGGAGCGCAAATGGAGAATAAGCCAGGATAGTGCAGACAGTAACATGTTCAAATACACCCTAAGACTCTACACCAAATGATCTGGACCACCAAAAGCACCGCTGTGGCTGTCACCTCGATGCCAGCACTAACAGATGCAAAGAAATCTTTGCCAATGTGAATGATTTCAACTCACCATCGAACACCTCCAACTCAATTAACCCCTGCAGGACCTCTGCCACAATCTCTCTCGATTTTTTAGGAACAAAATCACAGCCAAAATCACAGCCAATAACTTCAGCCCGCAACCAAACCCGTCAGACCTCGCCAAATGCATCCGATCATATCCAAAGAACCATTGCTCACCACATGGCCCATCATCACCCTAGAAAAACTGCTACCACTATGAAGTCTATCCACTCAGGGCCCCCGCCTCATTACGCCTACTACAGTGGACCGCAACCCATCAGCACCATGCTCACACCCCTTCTGAATGCCTCCACCTTTTTCGCAACCTTCCCAGATGCTCAGAACATGCAAATGTCCTCCCATTGCTGATTAAACCCTCTGTAGACCCTTCAAATCTCATCAACTACAGGCTGATCTCCCTGCTACCTTTCAAGGCCAAGGTCTTGCAGAAAATCATCAACAGACACCTCACCAACTCTCAAAGACTATCAACTACTCAACACCACCCAGTCTGGTTTCAGACCCAACCACAGCACCGAAACTGCTCTCATCGCTGCCAGGGATAACATCTGCATAAATGTGGACAAAGGAGATACAGTGGCCCTCATCCTCCTGTACCTCGCCCCAGCATTTAATACATTCTCCCACCCCATCATCATCCAATGCTTACACAACATCAGAATCCAGGAACACTAATAACTATGGATCTGCTCCTTCCTGACTGTAAGGACCCAGCCACCCAGCCTGGCACCATACAGCTCAGATGCCCATGACCATATCTGTGGAGTTCCACAAGGATTCTCCCTGAATCCGACCCTCTTCAGTGCATACATGGCCCTTCTACCTAGCATCATCTGCTCTCACACTATCAACATCCTCGCCTATGCCAATGACATATAACTCATTTTCTTCCTCACGCACAAGGCGCCCAGTACCCGGATCAAGTTCCATGGTTGAATGACTGAAATAGCCCACTAGATGAAGACCAACTGTCTAAATCTGAACACAGACAAGACTGAAATAATGTTTTTTGGGAAGAGCATATTACTGTGGGACTCCACCTGGTGGCCAACAGATCTAGGACCGACACCCGCCCTACCACCTACGCTAAGAACATTGGGATCATCATCGACAGCAAATTTGATATGACCGCCCAAGTTGATGCGGACACTGCCTCATGCTTCCATACTGTGGAGATGCTGAGGAATATTTTCAAATGGCTCCCAATCAGTACCTGGAAAACCGTCACACAAGCCCTGGTAACAAGCAAGCTTGACCATGGGAACAAGCTCTATGTGGCAATGAGCAAAAACTCACCAGAAAGCTACAGACCATTCAGAACTCGGTGGTTTAAATCACTCTCTACCTCCCACGCGGCTTTCACATCACACCACAGGTGAAGGAACTCCACTGGTACCCCATTCACAAACAAGAACTATTCAATCTCCTTACCCACACTTTCAAGGCACTACATAAGACTGGTCCAGCATTCCTCAACAATTGCATCTGCCTTCACAGACCTTCTAGACACCTCATTCAGTTCGGACTTCTACTTGAACAAATCCCAAGCAAACAGAAAACTAGATCTAGCGGTCACCCCTAAAACATTAAATGATCACCTGCTACACATAAGCGCCTCCTCCTCTCTTCATGAATTCCACAAGATGTTGAAGACCTGCCTTTTCAAGTAATCCAACTAGTATTAGGTCACATCCTGGGAATGGCAAATATGAGGGGACTACTGGAAGGACCCTCATGGGAAGTGGTTCAAGCATTTTATAGCTCAAAACCACTAAACAACAACAGCTACATATTTTGACGTGGAATGTAACTGGTTTGACTTTTAAGCTAACTGCCCCTTCACCGGTTCATTTTAACGAAAAATGTCATGTTTGTATCCTGCAAAAAACGTGGACCACCACTCCGTTGTTTTGGTCAGGGTATGTGAATTTTAGCAAGAAAGCCAGTGTGCTAGAAGCGGGATGCCCATTAGGTGGTTTAACAATATGAATTACCTTTTCATTGGGCTGTGTGGTCAAGAAACCATATATATGCACACTATACTTGCTGGGACACTTACTTGATTTTAATAATGTTCCTTCCCTGGCAGTCTTTTACATATAATTTAGTACTATTGCGAAGTCTAAAGAATTTCTATTATTAAAGACTCCTAGAGGGACACATTGGCACTGACCTGAGGTGAACAAATATGTCATTCTGGGGGAGGGGGGGAGAGATTTAAATAACATATATGAACCAAAAGACACCATAGTTTTACTAATGTGACACTAAGCTGAGATTTGGGGAATTCCATCACTTAAAAAGCCCCCGATAAGAAACTGTATGGCCACATTAGTACTGCTAGCCTCTCTAACTCTGTTCCATAGTTGGCGGGCATGCAGCAGACAAACCCTTCTGATTATTATTGTGCTCACGCATTTTAAAGAGGGAAATTCAATCCTGAAATTGATTATATCAATTCAAACCTTCGGTTATGGCCCAACCTCACTGACATGGTGGTAATCGTAAGACATATTAGTGACCACAATACACTCTTTTTAACTAGAAGAAAACTATTTTACCAGCACAGCCACTGCAAATTCAATGGCCGATTACCCATAGGTGCTTACAAACAACCAGCGCTGCGTAAAATGGCCATCTATGCAAGCAAATTCAGTGGCTTGACAGGCATATATACAATGTTAGTGTCTGCTCTTAAGCCATATGAATACTATCCCATATCTGAAATTCCAGTCAAAAAAAACCACCATCTACTATTTAATAACATCAAGGAGTTCTTTGATAACTAATGCAAAATGAGAAAATGGCGGAGTCACAAATTTTATCCACTCGGCACGTGGGATTTAGATGTAAGATCTGCTCCGTAGATCAGATTTGTCTCTTTTTGTTATTGTGCTGGAAATATGAAATACTAATTATGTGGATCCTGCATGTGGCCTTAATGGACTTAAGGAATCCTAACTTTAGGACTCCTAAATGCCTTCTGTGAATACCGAAAGTCTTAAAATTAGGATTTTTCTCAGTTTAGGAAGTCCTAACTTTAGTACCCCTAAACTGAGAAAAATCCTAATTTTAAGGCTTTCAGAATTCACAGAAGGCATTTAGGAGTCCTAAAGTTAGGACTCCTAACTTCTCTGAATACTGAAATGAGTAAGTGCCTTCTCTGAATACCGAAATGAGTAAGTGCCTTCTGTGAATACCAAAATGAGTAAGTGCCTTCTGTAAATACCAAAATGGTAGTAAGTTTAGGATTTTGTCTTAAGTTAGTTCTGTGAATCTGGCTCTTAGAGCTTACATGGACTATTTTGTAGAGTTGAAAAACTGGACAAAAATTGCAACATTGCCAGGTTTAGATTTGTGAAACTTTGGTTCCACTCATTGAGCTTGGGTATGCTGTAGGATGATCATTCTTTAATCCCCTCTACCGCTGGGGGCAAATGACTGGTAAAATATCTTTACTGATCCTTTGCCCTAGCTGTTGGTGTGGAACACCTCCAGGGTAATTTACAAAAAAAATCCTAGAACATAAGCATGTCCTTAAGTTTGGAGATTACCACTATAACATCACATCCACAGCAAAAGCACTATATGTGAAATGTAGGTACATGACGTTGCCTGTAAATAGTTTCTGTGCAAGTTGGTCATCAAGTAACTAAAAGACAGATAGATGTCATGTGTGCAAGCTTGAAGTTAAAAAAAGTTACTTCTCTTTTTTTTTGCTGTACATACATTAACAATAGGAAGAAATTAGCTGGGGACTGAAGTACAAAGTATTTTTGCGGTCGCAAACCACCCAATTCACAGAATTCGGCTTTCTGCGACCTCAAAAATGCTTTTTCAAATGTACAAAATGCAAAATACGATCTTGTAACTTGTTAACGAGTCACAATTTGTATTTGCAATTCTGTATTTAGAAGAGGCGTGTTTTGTCTTTCGGTATGGTATATATTACTGTTTAGCAACTGAATTCCGGACGCAAAACAGTAATACTTTACCACGAGTTTAAAAGTGGTGGTAGACTATTCGCAAAAGGAAAGGGGTCTCCTCGGGACCCCTGCCCCTTGCAGGATGTTCAAAACATATGTTCAAAGAGCAGTCAGTGATCCCTTAAGGATAACTGAATGCATATTTTTTAAAAGATTGTTTTATTAAAAAGGCCTCCATCCCTGTGATGGTTGTGATTCCTAATAGAAATCTACCTCATTAATCTTCATGAGGTAGGTTCATTTGCAACCTGCAAGGAATCTCGATTTGGGAATAACAGTACTTCATACATTAGGAATACTGATTTCCTAATTGCAATTCAGAGATAATCCCAATTAGGAAAATCTGTATTTCTAATGTTTGTACATCTGTCCCTATGTTACTTACCGAGTCATAGTCTTCCACGTCACAGTCCTTATGAAATGATCTCTGCAGCTCACGGATATAATTTAGAATTTACTCCTGCAGATTAAAACAAAAAAGTACCATAATGGCCTCACAAGAAGTGTTCATTGTTGATGTCATATAGGTAGAGCTCAGACACAGTACTTCCTGTAATCACCAAGCAAACTCTCTGAAAATATACATTTCCCTCTTGCCTCTAGGGAGGGATGGGAAGGAATGTAGGACTGTGGGGAGGAAAACTCTGACTCTGAGTAATTGCCAACCTCATCCGTCTTCCTCGCCACAGTCCTTATGAAATGAGCGTATAACATAGCGAGAGAAAAAGGCAAGGAAATTACTACAAACACAAGTGTTTGATGTGAAACCCAGTGAATTTATTTAACATCATTTGTGACACAAAAACAACAGACATCACTGTACTGCTTACAGGACAGCCAAACCAAAAGAGGAAGAAAATATATCACCCATTCTCAATTTATAATGGGACAGTATTAGGGTTAGACCATGAAGCTGCTGTTCAAATGTCCTTGAGTGAAGCTCCCCTTAAAGCTATCCAGGAAGATGATACTTCCCTCATTGAATGAGCCTGGATATCTTCAGGAAGGGGAGTGCCAGCTACTGGATTGGCGAAGTAGATCACCGTCTTCAGCCGTGGCCCAGTGGGGATACTGAAGGTCATTGACCCCTCTTTCCCACTCCAAAGGAAACAAACAAAAAATATGATTTCCAAAAAAGGATCAGTCCTCCCCAGATAAATGGTCAGAGCCTTAACCAAATCCAGAGGGTGCCATGTAATTTCCTGCCCTAGAGAAAGAAATGGGGAAAAAAGCAGGAAGAATTAAATCTTCGGCTGCATCATCAAAGGCTGACCTTCGGAATGATAGTTGGGTCTGGACATAAAAATGCTTTTTCTTGATAAAATCTCAAATAAGGTTCATGAAATAGGAGAGCCTCAATTTCCCTTAATCATCCCCCGAGGCAATTGCCACCAGGAAGAAAAACTTCACAGTCAAAAATTTGAAAGAAACAGAGGAGAGCCCTGAAGGGAATTCAAAACTAAAGGAAGGTCCCAGGGAAGGTCCAGAGAATGGGCTACTGGTATTTTAGGATGGAAACTCAGTAAAAGACTGGAAACCAAAGGTTTCAATTGAAGCACGAAAGGACCTCTATATGCTTTACTGACCGCCCACTGGCTACTGAAAGACCCAGTAAACAAATATCTCGTAGGAATTCCAGGCTACTACCCCCTTCACAGGGCCTGGATAAAGATTTCTAGTAGAAAAGGTAGGTCGATTTGTGACATACTAGCAATTGCTACCTAAGAAATAAAACATTCATACATTTAGAATAGCTATTACCAAATAGCCATTTGGAAAAATTCACTATTTGGAAATCGCTATCCTAAAGGTACGTACATTCGGCCCTGTATGCAGTAAAAACAAAATCGTGAAGACTAAAACAAATACACTGTGGATGTTACGCTACAGATTATTCATTTAATTTATACAGAAAAGCTACAGGTTACATTATTTAATGGAAATTAGTCTGATTTGTTTTCGACCAAGGAAGGAAATCACTGAAATCTATACAAGGAGCCTCCCCAGCACCTTCAAACTGCTCTTCCATTTCTAGTCTCTTTGGCTATCAAACCTCTAGCAGTGGCGTTGCAAGGGTGCCACGGGCAAAATGGCCCCACTGCCTTCAAATAAATCACTGCCTTCAAATAAATCCT
This sequence comes from Triturus cristatus, assembly GCF_964204655.1. Taxonomy (NCBI): domain Eukaryota; kingdom Metazoa; phylum Chordata; class Amphibia; order Caudata; family Salamandridae; genus Triturus; species Triturus cristatus. The sequence continues at coordinate 970,397,324 of NC_140589.1, forward strand.
GTCCAAACCTGAGGAGGGCTGGAAAACGGCCCGCAAATGGAGAAACCTTGATGAGGAAAAACTGGTCCACCTCTTAGAACATCATCCCTCAGACATAGAGCAGGATGCCAACATTGATGCTCTATGCAGACATCTTCAGCATAAACTGGGGAGTGCCATTGATGTGGTGGCACCTCTCCGCAGGATGAAGAAGGTGGCGAGAGGAGCCGGGGCGCCTTGGTATAATGATTCCCTTAGAGAGATGAAACGCGGGGTGAGGAAGAAAGAACGGGCATGGCGTAAAAAGTATGACGCTATCTCCAAACAAGAATATACCTCATCCTTAGCCCAGTACAAACTAGCCATACAATCAAGGAAGGCTGCTTTCTTTGAGGAAAGAATAACTACTGCTAGAAATCCGCAAAAAGAAATCTTCCGGGTCCTGGCGGAGCTCAGGGTGAACAAGGAGCAAAGTCCTGAGTTCACCCAGGAGGAGTGTCAGAGGTTCCAGGATTTCTTCGTAAAGAAGATATCCGACATCTTGGATGAAATTGCAGAAACTGCACCCCTCGAATGTCCGCACATACCGGACCTCACTGGCCCGCTAAACATTCCACCTCTAGCTGAGCTATCCCTTATTTCCAAACAGGAATTACTTAAAATCACAGGCCGAGTCAAATCAGGCTCCTTGGTGGACCCCTGCCCGCCTGACATATTCAAGATGGCAATGCCAGGAATAGAGGAGGAGGTTCTGCACCTATTGAACACCTCTCTCCGGACAGGACAGATCCCTTCAGCTTTTAAAGAGGCTCGCCTGATCCCTTTATTGAAGAAACCTGGAGCAGACACAAAATGTCTGAAAAATTTTCGGCCCATCTCCCAGTTGCCTTTCTTGGCCAAGGTAATTGAGCAGCATGTGTTAGCTCTATTATCGGGCCATCTAGAGAGTAACAACCTGTTGGAGATCAATCAGGCAGGGTTCCGTGCTAATCACAGCACGGAACTAGTTATGCTATCCATTTTGGATGAGCTAAGGATGCGAGCTGATGTAAAAACACCGAGCGCCCTGGTACTATTGGATCTCTCCGCGGCGTTTGACACCGTGTGCCATAAACAGCTTCTGTCGCGGTTGAGATCCTTTGGCGTCGTGGGTACAGCACATGCATGGCTCTCTTCATTTCTGCAGGGTAGGACACAACGAGTACAGCTGGGGGATCTACTTTCTACCCCTGCTCCGATCACCTGCGGGGTCCCCCAGGGATCTGCCTTGTCTCCACTACTTTTCAACATCTACCTGCAACCACTAATTGCTCTCCTGAATAGGATGGACTGCCTAGTGTACAACTATGCCGATGACACCCAGATAATCATCCGGCTGGATGATGGTCCAGGAGCTCCCACCAGGCTACAGGACATATTGAAAACCACAGTTAATTGGATGTCCGAGAACTCCTTAAAAGTCAACCCGGATAAAACGGAAGTATTACCCATTTCCATCTCGGGTAACCCTTGGAGTGATAAATTTTGGCCAATGGAGCTGGGTGTACCCCCAAAGCCGGCAGTTGCAGTCAAAAGCCTAGGCCTATATGTGGATAATAAATTATCCATGGAAAAACAAGTTACCACCGTAGTAGGCACCAGTATAGGCTTGTTAAGACAACTTAGGAAGATCGCGGCCCTACTCTCATTCTCTACCTTGAGACACGTGGTCTCAGCCACAATTTTGGCTAGGCTGGACTACGGGAACTCCCTTTATTTAGGTTTGCCACAGCGGCTGCTGGACAAACTACAGGGAGTCATGAACGATGCAGCTAGGTTGATATTTAAAAAACCCAGAAATGCCCATGCCTCTCCCCTGATGCAGGAGTTACACTGGCTACCAGTTCGCCAGAGAATTGTCTTCAAAGGGATGTGCATTGCTCACAAGGCTTTGCATGGTAAAGCACCAAAATACCTAAAATCCCGACTATCCCCTTACATACCGGGTAGGACTTTGCGTTCGTCGGACGCCACCCTTCTGTCTCAGCCCCGCTTTAAATTGACCACGGTGGGGGGCCGTGCTTTCTCCAACACAATCCCAGCCCTATGGAACAAATTGGATCCAGAGCTCAGGAAGGAGAGTAATTTACTTTCCTTCAGAAAAAAATTAAAAACCGTACTATTCAAACAAGCATGGAGCAGACCTTAGGTGTACAGCTGGTTTCAAGTGAATATAACATCTATCACGTAAATATGGTCAGACAGCGCTTAGAGACCCCTGTGGTTATAACGCGCCATACAAATTAAATAAATAAATAAATAAATAAATCAAATAGAGCAGCCAAGCTTTTACCACACATCACAGACACAACTGCATTAGCAACCAATGGTAGCATGGGCAGTTATGCTATTGTATGTGGTCTTGGATCTCCAGTCCAACCTGTCTTCTCATGTCTCCAAGGCCAGGAAACATGATCTGATGCTAATCCTCTTCAGCCTTTTCCCATCTAAGGACCTAGTGCTTTTCTGGAAGCAGTCTTGGCCCACCACTCAGTGTCGTCTTTGTGGATACACCAACAAAACGCTGCTTCATTTACTATGCGTGTGCCCGGCCATGCTAAATCAAAGGCAAACATGTTTACTTCTATCCCTAAGACCTTTGCAAGTCAGGTCATGCAGTCCAGCTGTAAAAGCATTACTAAGAGGAGACCCGGCACAACTATCATGCACGCCTTGAGGTTCCTCAATCTTACTTCTAAGAAGCTGGAAGAGCATAGCATCTGATCTGACTCGCTCCTCCTACTTGATTTCCCAGGTGATGTCCGATTTTAGCACAATTAACATCGCCCATCAGCCACAGAGGCCCTATATCTGCACAGTTCAAACAGTCGTGCAAAATCCCTGGACTGGTTGGCGCCACTACATTAATGCACAAAGCACCATGCACTTTATTCTCTTGGACTGGCCCTTATACCTTCGGGCTTTAGCCCTCAATTGAGGAACAACCGAGACTTTGACTTGTATTATAATTGTTTGCCCACATATGCAATTTGACGCCTGGTCTTGTTGGTGCCATCACATTTTCAAAGAGTCATTCTTCTTACTTCCTTGGTTTTAGTCCTCAATTGAGGAAGAAATGAGGGAGAAAATTTACAAGGGGATTGCGCCACCAGAATGTCACTTTTTCCAACGTTCCAGTGGCGCAATGACCTGCTCCATATTTACAAAGCAGCATTAAGCCACTTTGTGTGGCTTAATGCCTCTTTGTAAATAGCGTCCCCTTCCACACAAGTATCTGTGTGAGAGGGGTGTGAAATGGGTGTTGCTGTGGGCGTTCGACCGCAACACCCATTGCTTTTTAACACTGCCTAGATTTACAAGGATCTGTAAATCTGAGACAGCGCCAAAAACTAATGCCACTAAATAGCAGGCGTTAGATTGGTGCAACCGGGAGAAATACTTTTATTTCTCCTGTTTTCTGCTTTTTCTATGTCAGCACACATAGAAAGAACAAATTGCTGTAGAAGATTGTTTATGTGCAGGAAGGTGCTTCTTCCTGCACATAAACAATCTTCCATGCAGCAGAGACACCCTTGCAAGTGCTCACCCTTGCACCATGGCGCAAGGGTGTATGTTTTGCTGCTAGGTAGCTTTTGATTGCGCAAGGGAAAGCATAGGAGTGCGCCGTATTCTTGTAAATACAACGCATCCCTGCATTTTTTAAAATGACGCAGCACAGCACTGCTAAATTGCATGCATGGCTGTACCATTTCCTTGTAAATATACCCCTAGGTTTTTGATTGTATAGCCACTGTTTGCCCATAGATGTATATTAATGCCTCACAGCCTTCTTTAGTGTTATAGTTGTGCTTGTCTGGCTCCAGTCCTTAATGTCTTATACATGGTTTTTATGTTATTATTGATTGTTTGACTATGCATATTGAAAATTTTTAATTAATCTATCAAAAAGAATTACTTGGGCCCCACTAAAGGCTAGTTGAGTACTTAAATATAGCAATAATCAGGATTCAGCAGGCCCCTTGGACCTCTGGGCCCTGGTGTAAGTGAACCTGCTGCAACATTGAGAGTGACACCCCTGACTTCCTACAAACGAACAATTTTTGGAGCAGAAGAGAATGATAATAAAATGTAATGCACGAGGTAGTGCATTACGAATCGGGACGTTAAATGCCCGTTAGGTTTGTAAATGTGCATCAGATAGTGAATTTTCTACGAATTTTCACATTCATCAGAACAAAACAAAACCTTGGAAATCCATGCCGAAGAGTCTGACCCCCCCCCCCCTTAATATCTTATATTAATATCTTAATACAGTCAGCGAGGAAACGAATCCCAGAGGCGCTGAAAGGGCATGCGAGGCAGCATTCCTCCCGTATTCCTTCACACGGCCATACAGTGCAAGAAAAGAAAGCCAGCCCTTGTTACACAATGCATTTACAGTAGGTAGTGATACAATACGAGTGCCATGGTTCATTGTGCTGCATATAGCAGGGCTGTGAGAAAGTGCACCCTGCTCCTGGGGTCTCATGAAAATGAAGGATGTGGGCAGTGTTGGCGTTCTGGCGGACAGTATTTTTGAGGAGAGCACATACAATCAGCTGTCTCTTTTCTTCCCATGTGAATATGTGCAATAAAGGGCCGATGGAGAGGGCGAATTGTGGGAGTGCTTCGCATGTGCAAGGCCAAGACATCACGTGATAAGCACATTCATAAGAATTACTCCTTTGAAACGAGACCTTATCTTCAGTCATCTAGCTTATTGCACGCGCACGTTCACGTTCGAATTCCCTCACACGAGTACACGCCTACGTTTACACTCAATCATTCTCTGCAAGACACATACAGTTATGTTGTGTCCTGCTGGACATGTTCTAGTGGCACTCGTCTTTCTAGCCACTCCCTCAAGGGCTGGACACACATGCACATGACACCCATCCATCACAGGCGACACGAGTGACGTGAGCCTGTTAATAAAAGGGCCCGGGTGCACGTGCTCGTGGCCAGTTCCAGTACAATACTATTGGGTCCGTGTGGTCCTTTGTCAGCATGTGGGCATAGTGGCCCACAACACAACAATGGCGACGAGGGGGTCGTTCCCGCGTGAGCTGTTATTGTGAGGAGAAGAGTTGCAGCAAGTACCGCAGTTGACGAGTCTCAACGCTGCCAACCCTCACTACAAAAGGCAAGGAATCCTCCTGCGATATCACAGAATTGGCAGTCACTGTCACAACAGCAGATGTGCAAATGTGGCGCCCACCAGCCTGCGGTAAGCTACAGTGAGGAACACGACTATGGCGGCCTGGTGAGTAAGTGTAAGCTCACCATGCAACTGGCAAGCAAGACACTTCGTTCGCCAGAAGACAGAGCTTGTACCAGCTCCCAGTGTCCTGGCTGTTGCGCCGCTGCCCATGAATAACCCACCGACAGACACACCACTGTGGCACACAAAGTGCCCCCCCCCACCTGCAGAGGTGCCTGTCAGCAGTGCTGACTGCCACCATCTGTCCTGGAAAACGAGGGAGGAATACCCTCTGGACTGCACACGGTGGCAGATCCCGCAAGTCGAAGCGGAGGTGACGCGCTGTCGATGCCCGCTAAGGTATTCACCAGCAGCCTGCCACCGCGCTACAGCAGAGTAAGGGCTGCAAGCAGAATCACTTACAACGATGGAAGCCCTCGCACCTGAAGCGACTGCGCCCTCCAGAACCTCAGCCTGAGACACCATACTGTGGCGCCACATAGTGGTGGTTTGTTGCGCTGCACCCCAGAGTCCAGATCAGCATGCACGTGGTGTCCACGGCGGCGAAATAACATTTATTATGGTGGTCACAGCAAGCCGGCAATGCTCCCATGCCCCTGCCCGCAAGCAAGCAGCTCCACTGTGCCAGCATGGCACAGAGCCCTACACCAGCCCCTCCAGAACCCCCGAGGCCCGCAGCAAACAGGATGGCTACCGCGGCCCTTAGGGGCACCAAGCGGTGTCACTGAAGAGGCACTGCCACTAGGTGAGAAGCGCCCTAGTGCATGACTCACCTGTTCTGCACCGCACCGGAGAGCGAGCAGCGATTTCAGAGACAATGCTGCCCGTAGAGATCAGCACCTGCAGCTCCATCTAGCTGCCGGCTCGCCACACCGCACCTGATGGTAATTTATGCAAATAAATCACGCCGCCTGGCATCGGAGTGACAACGCCCCGCAACTTTACCCCCACACCAAGGCCCAACATTCTGCACTGCCCTCTGTGGCAAGACTGGACGCATGTGCCTGCCAGGATAACGCTGGGTGTGTGTGTGGAGAGTGACTGCAGTGCCACCTAGTGTCCCTTTTGTGGCACTATTCCAGGCCCCCAGCGAAACACAAAGAAGCTGCCAAAGTGCATGAGGCAGCACAGCACCTGTAGCTGGCAAGACGTTGCCACTACATACACCACTGCACGAGCATTGCCACAGAAGTGGTAAATCATATTACAAGAGGAGGGCATGTCCCCACATCCAGTGAACAGACCACTGCGCAGCCCAACCACAAGGAGAAGGGAGAGTAGAAAGAGCTGTACACTGATCCAGACATCCTAGCAACAAACTAGCCATGCGAGCACCACATGCGCCATGTCAGCTGCCCACCGCTTACTGCAAAAGAAGGGGAGACTGATAACCCCCAGCAAAGAATCCCAAGAAGCGCAAAGATACCTCAGCCAAGAGAAGCATCAAGTGGCCAAACAAGGTCCAGCAAAAGTAAGGATACCGAAGGCAGCCAAGCATGCCCTGCGAAAGGTGCAAGGAGAAAGTGAAATGCGAATGCACCCCCGTGTGGCTGTCAGACGCCACTGCAAGCGAGGAAATTGCAGCACCCGCCGTCAGTGTTGAACAGGCACCACCACAAGCTAAAATAAGGAAATGGCAACTGTCAGCAGAGGACGCCCAGGAAGCGAACCGAGTGCACAAAGCAGTGAGCAGGAAGACGCACCAGTGAATGTGAAAGCATGGGCAGGTGCCCGTGAGATAGAGACCTCTCCACAGAGAAGCACTGCTGAGGACAGACGGGAGATCCTCTACATCTCCACCATGCCAGCAAAACCCCGCAGTGGGCCAAAGACAGCACAGAGTGTCCTCCCTCACACTGCCTCAAGATGGAGTCGCCAGAGGCCCAAGAGAGGCAAGAAGAGAGTCGCACACTCCACGTGGCAAGCTGCCACCGCCCCATTTTGTTTCCTTGACACGCAACACGTGGCCGGATGCCACATCGCACCTGAAGCAAGGAGCACATCAATTGAAGTGACAAAGCATGCCTGAATGGAAGCAGGATCAAGCACCATGAGTGCACAGCCTCGAGGCGCAAGCACGACGCCCTCGAGTGAAGAAGGTAACAGCCACCCTGGCACCGCAAAATTCCCTGAAGAAGAAACACAGAAGTCACGTGGCTGTACGCCACCCAGCACCCAGGAAGAAGAATAGAGAAGAGCGACAGGAGGTCTTGCCTGCATAGTCCAGAGACCGCTAAAGTTGATAGGCCCAGTTGGCCGGATTGAAAGAAGGTGCATGCGACTGCACCCGGAAGAAGAATCAAAAAGAAGAGTGACAATCCTGTCACCGTGAAGAGCTGGACAAACACAGGTGCGCTAGGGAAAACAAGAGGAGAAGCACGAGGAATCGTAGCACCACAGGCCAAGAGCACACCCAGAGACACCAGACAACCACCAAGGCGGACCGACGTCCCTGGAGACAGCCCCATATGAGAACCAAACGTAAGCAATAGCAAGCGCGAACCACGTCTCTCCCCAGCGCTTCACAGTGCAACCATCCATCCCCGAGTGTCGGCATTCTAAGTCGGACGGCATCCCTGCTCCTGACCGCAGATGCCAGAGGTGAAAGAACAGCCTCAGCAAGGCAGAGACATGTAGCTGCGAAGTCCCACCAGGAACCTCCTCTCCTAGAAGATAGTCACCACCTGTCATCCAGGTCCAATGGCAACTACATCATCAGTGCCATGTGCATGACACCGGCACTCAGCAGGAAATGTGGAAGTGTGACCGGAGGATCTACACTAAGAATCGGACAACCGACCAAGTTCAGGAGGGGAAGTCATGAGTGGCCAGGCCGGATGTTGAAGAGTACCCTGAGCTGCTGAAGCAGCGCATCCCGACACACCAACGGCAAGTGAAAGGGGTAACAACCAGAGAATGACCTGGCGACCGCCCAGCGGGAGACCGAGAGTAAGCCGAGTGACGTGATCCTGTTAATAAAAGGGCCAGGGTGCACATGCTTGTGGCCAGTTCCAGTACAATACTATTGGGTCCGTGTGGTCCTTTGTCAGCATGTGGGGCTAGTGGCCCACAACACAACAAGTTACACACTAATTCACAACACACACTCATATTTGCTCAAACATGCATGTATATAAACACTCACAAAACAAACTCCTTTGACGACAAAGGACAGGTAAGGCGTCAGTGATGTATCTATCAGTAGTGCAGCAGATGCAGTGGCACCATGCTGTGCGGGGCCCCCTACAATCCAATATCTATTTTTTTGTAACTATCGACCCAGAGCTCGTGGGGGGCATTTCCTTGTTTGCACTAGGGTCCATAGCTCCTTTGTTATGCCACTGCAAGTGCTGCCCAGGGTGTGGAGACAGGTCTTTGAAGTGGCTGCACACTGCGGGAAGTAGACATCATTCCTTCCTTAGCCTGGGGCAGCCCAGGCTTCCTTGCTTTTTTCTACCTGGGAGTTTGTCTCCCCCTCCTCAACCTTCTGATACGGTACCCTGGCCTTTTGATCCTTCCTGCAAGGACGGGATCAGTTCATAGCACTGATACCCCAGAGGCAGTCATTCCCCGGTATCCAATTAAAGGAGACCGCACTTTTCTGTTTGGAATAGTAGACTGCACTTTATCAGCTGCTTTCACTTGTAACCTATCCCTTCAAATTGACTTTGCAGTGCAACATTTAATGAGAAAACATTGCAACATTTCACTCCTGTCATTGCTGGGCACTCTGTTTTCTAGCGGCCACTCTACCAGTACCGTCCAACACTTCATCCAATCAGGCATACTAGATTGTCGTGGAGTTGTGACCATACAGAAGCCGTGCTTAATGTCTTTAGTGCGACGTGGACCCCAGTGTGACCCTTGGATAGCAGACGCCATTGGGGAAGCTTTGAAAGGAAACCCTGGTGCAAGCCCAGGAGGCTCCTTCCTTTTTCTAAAGGTGGGGTCTGGGGAATGTAGCAGAATTGCTTCTGCTTACGACCTCACTCCTTCCCCACCCATCTGTGGCCTCCTGCATGCTATATACCGACTGCCATCACAGATGGAAAGTGAAACCAGTGGGGTTCATTGGATCCCACTGGTTTCACTCACTGATTGGTTCTGGAGGTCATAACTCTGCCTCCCCTGCACATCAGTGTGGGAGAAGCAGCGTTGGAAAGGGGAGAATGCCCCCTTTCCAGTTCTGTGTGCTCATCCTTGATTACTGCCTGGTGATCCACTTCAATAAACACCAACAGCCTGTGCCCCCTGGGGGGAGGGGAAGAGGATACATATCTCAATCTGTCCACACTCAAGGGCAAAAAGCATGCTAGACACCAGATATTTTATGGTGAAATTATTTGTAAGGAGAGCAGGCACATCCTGGAATAGGGTAATGCCCCACGTCAAAGAGGGCAATACAGTCTTTCGGCCACACAGGAGGAAAGGTTTAGAGGTTTGCCCCCAGTCTGCCTCCCCTGGGGTCAAACACTGGGAAAATGATTCTCTGAACAAAGAAAGTGATGTGGGTGCCCCACCCTGTCATAGGGTCTTGCCCCCACCCGAAAGGGGAAATACAGTCTTTGTGCCACCCTTGTGAGGCATATTAGGGGAGTCAGAAAGCCCACTTAACACTAGGGAGTTTTAGGCCACATCTTTTAAGGAGTGAGGCCTGCCCACCTGGTATTGGGGCACATCCCTCACACCTGAAGGAGAAATAACAGCTTCCTGCCCCTGAAGGGACAGATAGGAGGTTTGCCCTGTTTGAAATTTTGTCTGTAATCTGAACCCTAGGGAGATAGAAAGACCACTAGATAACAGGGACTTTAGATTGGCCCAAAAGAAAGCCATCTGGTTATGCACCCCATCCCTCATTGGCAATACAAAATTTCTTCCCAGGAGAAGCAGATTGAGGACTTTCCTCCAATATGCCCTGCCAACAAGGGGGATGAGCAAAAGCTCAATAGACAGCAGGGATTTTCCACTAGGGCTAAAAAAGAATTGGAAAGTTCCTACCCTGATATTGGACCCTATCCAAAACTAAAAGGGGTAGTAGGGTCTTTCAGCACACCGGGGGGCAGATAGGAGGATTGCCTTGTTTTAAGGATTACCCATAACCTACCTCTTGGGCATGGGCACATCACTAGAGACCAGGGATTTTTTATTTGGGATAAAAATGGGGTGGTTTCCACCTCGTTTCCACACTTGCCCACTTTTGAGGCTGTCATAGCACCTGTGACAGGAACAAATGACACAAGGACCTTGTGAAGTTTCAATGGTCTTTGCATGGTCCCTAGTTAGTTTCATTCCTGTTGCAGTGCTAATCCCAGCCACACAAATGTGCAGCAGTTTTATAGGAACAAGTGTCAAAATGCTGGGTGCTGGGTGGTAGGATTTCTGCCCTTGGGATTACGATGCATGGTTTCCGACATGGTTTCCATGCCGGCCTGTCCGACATGGAAACCATGTCGGAAAGCATGTTTGTGGTGCCCCCCTGTTGATCTCTGCACCTTGTGGCAGGCACCTTGAGGTGCCTGCCACGGGGTGAAGGGATGAACAACACCTCCCATTTCTCAATGGAAGCTTGTGTTACGGCTGGTTTATGGCTGTAACATAAGCTCACACTGAGAAATGGGAGTCGCATTGTAATTAGGCAGTCTGGACAGCCGACCGAAGGTCAGTGGTCCCAGGACCAAGACGGTGACGGGCAGACACAAGTCCACCCGACATCATAATAAGGCCCAGAGTTTCCTGGCTAGAAAAGGAAGGAGGTTTATGACCTTTCCTAGTAGTCTCAGAATGCCAAAGCAGTTAGCTGCAAGTGTTTTGGCTTGGTGCTCCATCGTGAGACTGGAGTCTAGCCAAATTCTAAGGCTCTTTATAACTGTTTTCAGACTTGTCAACTGATCTAAACAGTCAGGCACAGGGGAGGGGAACCTTTTGTGAACGTACTACCCAGTAGCATAACCTCAGTCTTGTCTTCGTTCAGCTTCAATTTGGAATTAGCCATCTATCTGGCCACCTCCTGAAGGCACAGGACAAGACTGAGGTGAGTAGAGTTGGGATCAGGGGAAATAGAGATCACCAGCTGGGTGTCATTGGCATAAGAAATCAGTGACAGACCAAATGAACGGACGTTTTCAGCCAGGAGCTAGGTATAAAGATTGAAAAGATAGGGACTAAGGGAAGAACCCTGAGGCACCCCACCGGAAAAAATCATGGATTTCTCGAAGTCTATACTTATTTTTGGGGGGGGGGGGTAGTTATTTGTTTTATCTTTAATGTGGTTTAAGTAAGTGCTACTTTGTTTATTTGGTAGTAGGGCATACATAAATGGGATATTTGTATTTTGATATTCACCATGTATGGTGTATATCTGAATTAAATGTTTGGGGCACATTTCGATGGTCTCATCTATCATCCATGTTTGACACTGGCTTAATTTTAGTAAGTTATTTGCTGTGGAGAATATTAGGATTAATTTCTCATTATTTAGGTTGCCATATAAAAAGAAAGGTTCTTTATTATGTGTCATTGTTAAATGTTCAGGTATTTGTATGTCTTGATATCTTCAAGGGGCTGGAGGAGTATCACTGGCTTTATTAGTTTGTTCAATTAAATGTTTAAAAGTGGGGGTAGGTGGTAGTTGACCTGGGATGTGTTTGGGGACTTTAGGCAGTATATCTTTAAGGATTTCGGTTGTGTGTTCCTAGGAACTAGTGCTTGCCTCTCTTATAGCTGTGTTTGTTCAGGCCCCCATTTGTCTCATTGTTTGCTCCCTACCATTGTTCTGAGCTAAGGCAATTATGTACCATCTTGACGACTTTGCTGTTCATCAACCTCTTCTCTTCGCCTATCCTTCTTCACAGACTGCCCTTAATGGCTGCGTACAAGAAAGTTTGCCCTTAGTTAGCGTGTGCATGCTTTGAAGGAAGTAGTCGAGTGGCAGGATTCTGTTTCTATGGCAAATCTGACCAGGAATTCCAATCCTGTGTCAAATGGAAGTGGGAATTTGCTTGTTAAGGATGATTTGCGAGGGACAACTGATGGTTTATGAGTTTTAAGATGTCACCGCCCAAGCATGCTCTACTGTAGATCCCGTCCACTGGGGTAGGTGAGAGTGCAGTGAGAGTGCAGCCTTGAACAGCTCCTGTCCCAGGCAGGGTGAGTTTGTATACTGATCCACGTCTGCAGGCATGCTGCCTCTAAGGAATCGAGCCGTGAATTTCATAAGGGCAGGGAGGGGCTTGCAAACCTTCCCCTTTCTGCTAAGTCCTGCCAGGGATCTTTGAAGTCACAGAAATTGAGAGGAGTAGGTGTAATTCCTTTCCTAGCCTGGCACAGCCCTACCTTCGTTGCTGGCTTCTAAGTGGTAGTAGGTCTCTGTGGACCCCTGGTAATATCCTGGCCCTAAGAGGTCTACATTTTGAAAATGTTCATTATAATTACAATGAGTAAATTATGAATGCACTTTTTAATGTTTAAATCTTAAAGAGCCTAAAATTAAACAATGCATACACATGTCCAAAAAGTGAATGTATTGCATATTTAATACATTATAGAAAACTATTACCAGTAACTACAAACATACAAAAAAAAACGAAATCTGAACGCTGATAGGTCTGGCCTTGGGAAGTGTGTCAATTCTTTTGCAAATATAGGCAATATAAATTAAAATAGTAAAGTAAAAAAGAGAATGACACTTTTGTAAGGACAGACATATGTTTGGAATTAAAAATATGTTAAAGTGATCTAATTTTCCAGCAGCTGTGCATGTGTGTTCGGGCAAAATACAGGCACACACAGTCTAAGGCAGCTAATAAATGAAGGGGGCTGACTCATTGCCTCATGCTCTATGCTTTGGTGCACATAAGCAAACTGTGAATGAGGCTTGAACAGACCAAAGGATGAAAATAGCATCCCGAAAGCCAATGTGTGCATGTATATCTGTTTTATTTTCTTTTTTTTAAACATGAGCTAAAGCTGTCAATCGGACAGGCTTAAATGTGGTTACTCCCAACGTAGCCCTCAGCTATTTCATTAGTTTGGCTTAATTTACAAGTGTAATGCATTCACCAAAGGTGACTTTGCCCAGATAAATCATTTAATATATGCCCAATATTACAATATTGGGCACCTAAGTAAATCCCACTCAGTAGGAGGGGAGTGGGTTTTCGGGATTGGTTGGTTTCCCAGGATAGTTTGGTCACCCTGATGGAGCAGGGTTTTTACTTTAAAACCAAATACCTGTTTCATTTTCGCATGTTATAATTAAAAGTACTACTGATTAATTATTAACTACTAAAATATGTCAAAGTCATGTCTAACCAACCTTATTAACAAGAGAATTACACGTGTGAATGCTATTGCATGGCTAAAATAATAAATGAACTAAGTTGGTGAACAAACTGACAAAAATAGATGTTGCTTATGTGATGTTATTGTGATTTGCGCTTATAATTCATATGCATTAATGGCTTTTGATGTCGCAAATGGCTAGATAAATACATACACATAAGGGTATTAGCAGGGAATAACACTGTATAATCATTTCTGTGCAGTAATTCTGTTTTATGTTCTATTTTCACTTAAGTTGACTAATGTGGCCTACCAGAAAATGGCTACCACCCGCAGCCTGCATTTGAGTTGATGGAAACTTTTGCAAGGAAGCTTCGCGCTGCCTGTGACCTTGCCCACTTGACAAAACTGAAAAGCCATGATCATGATGACAAATCCAGGATGGATGCCAAGAGCCCCTGAACATGAAGTTTGTTGCTAATGTGAAAACTGAACTTATGAACTGTTGATCCCACCACTGGGATACAAATTATCTAAAAAAGACATCCGTAGAAGTATCGAATTAGTCATGGACATCTAAATTTTCTATTCATTATTTGGGACAATCTAAGTGTGAGAAAATCTTGCACAGTATCGCAAATGTACCAAGATGACATTATTTCCGCCATTCATCCGTTCTGAACAATGAATTGTAACTTTACAGAATGTAAATTTTAATATAAATATTAGTAGGCTAGAGAGGTCTAGCGCCACTTCTTCCCGAACTGATGATCCGAGGTCCCTATGCTGACGGAGAGGACGGTGACTCTACATGACTGTAGGAAACTCTGTTTCTTCTACTGAGGACCGGTTCTGACTTAGGATCTGACATTTAGACAGAATAGGTAAATATGAGAGAAATAAATTTGCATTTAATTGGCTTTTCCTACAATTTTAGATAAACGAACATTCTGTTTGAATCTCTGTGTCGGGTGGTTATTTCTTGTCATGATTATTGAATTTATTTGCATATTGTGTGAAATGTTTTGCTAGATTTATAAGCAACTAGTTGGTCGCATCGACCTCAAGGTATATGCAGATTGGTTAGATATATAAAGAAAATGTTTCCCCTATGCAAGGCACGGACAAGGTGGTTTAGGTTTGAATGTTGGTGTAATGGGCCCCACCAGCGTGTGATGTGTGTGTGTGTGCGTGTGACTGTGAAATCACTCCGTCCGTGGAAGTATAGAGGATTCGGAAGCTCCGATCTGCACCAACCCCACCTAATCTCAAGAGCTAGTTGTGATCCTCTGACTTTTCAAACCCAGTTGCAACTGGTAATGGTCAGTATCGTGCTCCTATCAGAGCTGTGTAAATCTCTTTGGAAGTTGGGAACAGGAAGGGAGCATCTCCAAAACTGGTTGGGGTACACAGAAAGGTTTCTCCATGGGTAAAATATTTTCCCTAGAGTGTGAAAGGGGTATGTCATACCAGCATGTCTGATGACATATGCAGAAATTCCTCCTCATTGTCAGAAACAGGAATTCACCATTGTTTTCCACAATTATATTTAAAAACTATGACTGTCAAGACCTTCCGGTCATACCCCAGGAAATTCCTCAAAGTAATAAGTCTTGACCCATTCGAGGGCATACACAGGTATCTTGACGATCTCTGAATTGGAGTCAAAACCAATAAATCTATACTTACTCATATATACTTAAAATCTAAACACTGGGAGAGTGGATATTGTGGATATAAAATATGGTATAACAATATTATGTCACTCTGGATTTTGACATCCATCCATCCTGTACTGTTTTCTGTTTAATATTGCCATTCCTTTTAAATGTCTTGCTCCATCTGTGTCACTTTCATCAATTTTGCTGTCTCTATAACTAATACACAAATAGATGAGAAATTGACCCTCAGAAAACAATATCATAGGCCGACTCCTGGATTCAATGACAACGGGCATGTTACATGAATGGAGAATGTGAAGGTTAACATCTGCATAAGGGTGTCGAATTCCCTTGAGTGTTCCGCTGAGGAAATATGTAAGTATTATTCATATCACCATTCTCATTAATCTAATTACTATTGTTGTTTTTATTATTATTTACTAAATTGCTTATTAAGCAAAGGTTCACCAAGGCATTGTGGTGCTATAAATGAAACAAAAGACAAGAACCAGTTGAATTATGGATACCCAAATCTAAAGAATAAAGGCAGAAGGACACAAGGGTAGAAACGGTTTCTTAGCGTGCTTGAATGCAGAATGCAGCACACATATAGAGAGGAAGAAACGAGGAGAAATAAAGATATTTCTCCTCCATATGCCTCACCTGGGGAGGCGTAGCATTCTGACGCATTCCCAGATCTGCCAGTATTGCTAAATCTGTGAATGTGACAACATCCATGAGTGGATGCACGGGGACACCCTTGCTCCACCCATGGAATGCCTCCCTGGGGCAGACTAACACAATCCAGCAATTTGTGCTGCGTTGCGAAACTCTAGATTATTTAAGTCAAACAGGGCCACACAAGGTGGCCTTGCATGGCTTGATAAATCTTACTTTAGTGTTGGGTCGCCCTTCTGTCCCCCCTCCCCCTTGCATGGCACAAAGGGGATGCAATACATTAGTAAACATGCCCCTTGGTGTCTGTACTACTATCCTTGGAATGTTCAATTTGTGCATCGATTTCTATTCATACACTCTAAATCCTATTAAGGAGGGTTGACTCCACCAAGAATCTATGTAAAATCTGGGGCCAAAAAGAAATGGTGTATCTTAAAGCGCAATTTCAAATGCACCTAGTAATATACCTATTTTTCTCCAATTATCCTCATTTAAGGAGCTCAGAATAAGGGACCCTACTACTTCATCTTATGCAATACTTTTATCAGGCTTACAAAGCAGTGTTTCTACTGTTCAATCTTCCACCTGTTGAAATCATTCAATCACATCCTTCACTTTACATTCTTCTAGAACTTGTAAACCCCTAGAACTAAAAGGTTCTGTATAAAATAATAAATGGTTGGTTTTTGCTAGATTGTGTGCCCTAAAAGGACAGCAACCATTGCCAGAATAGGAATCCCAGTAGACTTGAGGACAGGGGTGATAGGGTGGAGTGGTGGGGAAGAGCAACACGGCTGCGGGGGTGGGACTGTGAGGGGGCAAAGGTGAAAGCTTGGACAGTCCACCTACCGAAAATAAGGGTCTGAGCGACTAATATTTTTTCTATCAGTAACCACAGTTATGGCAATCCGGTCACATTGTTGTAAGCTATACTTAGGCAGAACTGCCTAAAGTGTATTTAGGCCCACTGTGAAGATAGAGCTCTCAGTCAGAGGTGGGCACAAGTTGTGCCAAAACACAACATTAGGAAAATCTGACTACATAGAAATTTTGGTTGCAGAACGTATTCATAATTTTTTTTGCAAACCTTTTCCAGTGGGCGGATTTACCGGAATAATGCACTTCTTGTAATATCTCAACAAACTACCCTGAACAAAGTGCACTGCTAAAACGTAAAAACGTTTAAAAAAAAGCGTTAAAACGTAAAAATGTAGGTTTTTGGGGGTTCTGTGTTTAAAAGAAATAATCTGAAAGGACCATTCTCTATGCTGAAATTCCCAGTTTATATATACTCTTAGGGCCTCATTTATGGCATTTTGGCGTAGGGCAGTGCAGCAAGGCACCTTGCTGTGCTGCTATATGCCAAAGTGAAAGGGCAGGAATGCACTGTATTTAAGCAATACAGTGCATTCCTGTCTTTCTGTCTGCACTGGTGCCGTTTTGGCAGCCATGTGCCAATGTAGGCACCTTTGCCCATGGTACAAGGGTGCCTCTGTTGCATGTAGGATTCAACGTCCGGTCGGCAGTCCCGACTGCCTGATTATGATCTGACCAGGTCGCATTCTCACATTCCTCTATGGGAGTTCGTGTTACGGCCTGAAACCATCCGTAACACAAGCCCTCATAGAGGAAGGGGAGTCTGTGTTCATCCCTGCACCATGTGGCAGGAACCTCAGGGTGCCTGCCACATGGTGCAGGGATGAACAGGGGGACACCATAGGTTCTCCCCTCTGCCCCCATTCGGAGGATGCAGAGGCAAGGATGCCCTACTAGGGGCCCCTATACTCGCTCTCCGACAGACTTTCCATGTCGGAAAGCCCAGCATGTTTAGCCTGCTTTAGGTCGAGTATCGTAATCATAAGGGTGGAAAGGCTGCCCATTGGGATTATGGGCTAGCCTCCGACTGGCCGACGGGCTCCTTGAGCCAGTCGGAAGCCAGCCGAATGATCGTCCGGTTTAATTTCCGACCGCCAGCATTGTAATGTGGCGGGCATAATTAAAATGAGATGCGGCCTGGAAAGGCTCCGACCGATGGTCAGAGTCTTTCCGGGCCGCATCATAATTAGGCCCATTGTGTTCCATCCATGCAACCACAAATAGATGAGAAATTGACCCTCAGAAAACAATATCATAGGCCGACTCCTGGATTCAATGACAACGGGCATGTTACATGAAAGGAGAATGTGAAGGTTAACATCTGCATAAGGGTGTCGAATTCCCTTGAGTGTGCCGCTGAGGAAATATGTAAGTATTATTCATATCACCATTCTCATTAATCTAATTACTATTGTTGTTTTTATTATTATTTACTTAATTGCTTATTAAGCAAAGGTTCACCAAGGCATTGTGGTGCTATAAATGAAACAAAAGACAAGAACCAGTTGAATTATGGAAACCCAAATCTAAAGAATAAAGGCAGAAGGACACAAGGGTAGAAACGGTTTCTTAGCGTGCTTGAAAGATCTGAAGCAAATCCTGCGGAAGCTGATTCCAGAGTTGGGGACCAAAGAGTGCTTAAGGCTCTGCAACCACTGAATGATACTACATGAGGTAAAACATGAAAATGAAAAAAAACAGGCTGGTTCTATAAAAGGCTGTATGAGTTAGGCAAAGGACCTTAGGATCGACCTTAGCTTTAGCTGGAATCCAGCATCAGCTATGTCTTGCTTCGGAAACATTGTTGATTTTTCAGAGGGTTTTCACTGGTCACTCAGTCAGATTTTTTACCATCTCTGCTAGAATGAGAAATGGGGCAAGTTGTGGCAGCCAAAAACCATGGCACCAGATGTTTGAGCCTTCACCAGTAATTAGCACTTCAGTTTTTTCACCATTATGTTTCAGAAATTTGGTGGATGTTCAGTATTGGATATCTGCTATACAGTCACGTAGCTGTCTAAAGGAATGGAAAGTCTGCTAGTCAAACTCTTTTTTATTTTTTTCCCAACTTTTACTAATGATTTTCAGACAGAAACTACATCAAAAACAGTACAAAGAATTCCTGGCAATTCGACAGGAGCTAAGCTAGAGCAGCTATCAATACATCTCTACACAGACATTGTCGTTAAATTTACATCAAAGTGAACATTATGACATCAGAAGGCAGACATTAGTTTCAGAGTCTTACATTATATGAAAACAAGAAGTATTCAATTAACAACCTCATCAACCTATCACATTGTTTCCAATCTCACAGTAAGGTAGGCTTTACAAAGGCCACAAACATCTCTAAGGCGAAAAGTATTAGGGATAATGATAGAACACCCTTATGCAGGTTCACAGCAGACAGAGGTATTGGAGCCAGTCTGCAAATCTAGGTAGCTTGCTCCTACCCTACATATTAGCAAGTCAACATGTACCAAGTTAAAAAGTGACTGCAGGAAATTTGTTATAAGCATTTTCAGGACATTTTTGACAAATCTCGAAAGAGCATCAAGCGGGGTGGGTTCAATATTATTTCCAATCATCTTTTGTGTTGTTCCAAAGATCTGTACCCAAAAAGCATTAATAAGCCACATCTAGCAGGTCAAAATACCTTTGCAGTTTCTGTTTAATGGATACCTTAAATTACGAATTAGGTATTTGCTTGTCCCAGTAAGGAAGGAGATCCATATCTGTTGCAGCCAAATCCCAGTAAGTTATCAAATGATTTCTATTTAAGGTTGCATTTTGACTATTAGTGTACAACCAAGTTCTAACTGAACCATAGTCTGTGCTTCTAGATAAACAGCTTTAGTTAATGGACATATTTCAGAATCAGCAGAAATGTAGGCCCAATAACCTGAAGTATAGCTAGTAACAAGGGACATCACAACTTTTAAAGAAGCCTCCTTAAGAAAAAATCAAGACTGATGTTTCATATTTTTAACCTTGAATGATGACATATATGTCAGTCAGTCTCTTCACACTAAGTTCCAAGATAATGGTAAGATGAGATTCTTCAATCTTGCTGCATCATTTTTACCAAAACCCTTTCTTCACCTTTTTCCCCAAATGCAAAGACATTTATATCACTGCAATTAATAACAAGTGTTTTAGAAACTGTGAGTCACGACAGGGCAAGAACTCATCCTTACTTCAAACCATGGGAAGTTATCTGTCTGAAGACAGTATCACCAGTCTCCATCTTCACCTGTACCTATATGTCATGGAATAGGAATTGAGTTGCTCGCAGAAGACACTTACTTATCCCCCTCCAGTTTATTCATTTTGTTCACAATGGAATTCTATCAACCTGGTCAAAGGCTGAACAGTAGTCTAAGTAGTAGGGAAATACAATTATCCTAATGATGATAAATCATTAGAGCACTGGCTATTATAGTATCAATAGTTTCACACGCAGAAAGGAATCCTGACTAAAAAGTTGAACAAATTTCCTTTCTACAACCCAATTTTGTAATTAATTTATTAAGACTTTTGAGTAAGATTTGCCTTCCATGTCCAATGAAGCTGTCAGCCAATATATTTCTGGATTGCCTTGGTCTTCTTTATATAAGGGGTGCAAGATAGAATCTCTCAACCTATCAGGTGCCTGACTCAACAGATCACAGTTGTTAAAAAGTTGTGTAACCTGAGATTTCCAAATAATTGCATTCAATTTAAACAAGGCAGTTGGTTAATCATTCAGCCATGGACCACTGTTTACCCTACCATTTTCTATGACTTTTACCACTTGGTCCAATGTCAAAGTTTGATTATTATCAGATCACCTAATTTCCAAGCAGAACACATTTTCATGCCTACTACTTTTGGCAATTTGACATTCTTTCATTGATGGCAATAATGATGATGTTGGTTCAGGCACTAACTTATTGACATCATTAATCACAGTATAGGAGGAGCACCCTGATGCAATCTTCGCAAGTATCCGGGGCAACATAATTTACCCTGCCCAGAGAAGGGTCACAATCTAAGGTACTAAAAACATCCAAACAATATGGAATTCATCTTTTTACAGATCGCAACTAACGTTAAGCATTGATTGTCATTATACTTTATCTTTGATTCATAAACTGTTAGACCTGTCAACCTTAGGGTGGTGTTACCGCAAGCGTTTTCCCTGTTTCCAATTGCTGGATTTTGTTCTTGTTGGCCTAAGGGCTCCACACACTTTACCACTGCTAACCAGTGCTAATGTGCTTGTGCTCATGCCACTAAACATGATTTGATTGGCATCTAGCTGATTGGTACATTTCATTTACTTATAAGTTACTTGTAGAGTGGCATACCATATTCCCAGGGCATGTAAATTAAATGCTACCAGTAGACCTGCAGCACCTATTATGCCACCCACTTAAGTAAGACGCTAAAACATGTCCTAGGCCTGCCATTGCAGCCTTATTGCAGTTTTACACTCAATGTCGACTTGGCATTTAAACCCCTTTGCCAAACCTTAAACTCTCCTTTTATTACATATAATTCACCCCTGAGGTAGGCCTTCGGTAGCCCATAGGGCAGGATGAGTTGTAATTAAGAGGTTGGATATGTTTTACATGTCCCGGCAGTGAAAAACTCCCAAATTTGTTTTTAGCTACTGTGAGGCCTACTCCTCCCATAGGATAACATTGGGGGATCCTTTATTACATTTACTAAGCTGTAATTCCAAATTGGAAGCAGGTAGATATATCATGTTTGGTACCTATGAATTTGGTACCCATGAAATTGTAAAGCTATACCCTCTCTCATGGTAAAGTTAGATATGTCATTATAGTTTTGAAAATTCCACTTTTAGAAATTGGGCATTTTCCTACCATTAGCTCTTTGTGCCTGCAGCCTGTTTTGGGTCGCATGCCTGGGTGTAGCTGACAGTTAGACCTTGTGGATTTGTCTCAGATAGTGACACAATAGAGGGTTTGTGTGTGCCTGAATGGGCCATCTGCTCGCAGCGTGGTTTGGTATAGCTGAGCGTAGCCCCATTTACACCTGAATAGCCTCTGCACTGCCTTCACACAAAGAGCTTAACGACCCTGTTTTGTCACTGCAGCCAGGTTGGAGCCGGGCAGGGTGGTCAAGAAATTCTGTGCACTTCAAATAATCTTTCCAGAAGCTTCTGCCATCTTCCAGCAAAATGGAACCAAGACAATAGGACCTACTTGCCTGCCCACTCTTTAGTTTACTACTAGACCTGTGGAAGAAAGTTAGATATGTCATTATAATTTTGAAAATTCCACTTTTAGAAAGTGGGCATTTTCCTACCATTAGCCCTTTATGCCTGCAGCCTGTTTTGGGTCACATGCCTGGGTGTAGCTGACAGTTAGACCTTGTGAATTCCTCTCAGATAGTCACACAATAGAAGGATTGTGTGTGCCTGAATGGGCCATATGCTCACAGGGTGGTTTGGTATTGCTGAGCAGAGCCCCACTTACACCTGAATAGCCTCTGCACTGCCTTCACACAAAGAGCTTAGCAACCCTGTTTTGTCACTGCAGCCAGGTTGGAGCCAGGGCAGGGTGGTCAAGAAATTCTCTGCACTTCAAATAATCTTTCCAGAAGCTTCTGCCACCTTCCAGCAAAATGGAACCAAGACAATAGGATCTACTGGCCCACTCTTTAGTTTACTGCTAGACCTGAGGAAGGACCCTCAGAGGACTGCTGTGACCTGCTGAGACTCTGCCAGACTGCTGCAGTACCTGGACGGGCAGCTTTGCTGCCTGGAGACAGCCTTGAACACTCAGAGGCCAGCCCTGCTGTTGAGCCCTGCATCTTCACCTCCACCCAGGACTACCAGAAGTGACTCCAAGAGCTCCCACCATCTGGAACCCCCACCTGAACCCAGCCGGAGTGAATCATAAACCCCCAATTAGGTACCCCACCAGCCCAGGACCCTTGGTTGTGGTGCTAAAGGAGCCCAGATGGACAATTTCCAAAACTTAGGACTTAGATAAAATGTTGCCAAAAAGTGCTCTGAGAACCAGGAGGGGACCGGGACCAACCTGCTCGCCTATCGGCCCCAGGTGCCTCGCTGGTCGGATTGACTTTATGGCTTCTCCCACTACGTTCCTCTCCGCAGCAGAAAATCTGTTTCATCGTCCCTCACTAAAGGGGTATCCAACCTTGTTGAACTGTTTTCAGCTACATCCTTCTGCTTCATCCCGGTGGAGTTTTTTAACTTCCATTTCGGAAACTACGTCCAAACGTAGAAATCTTCACCACAGCTTTGACTTAAGGCCATCCGATGACGATGATCCCTCCTTAGACACCTCCTGCCGCCTTGTCCCACTGAACTTTACCTTCTCATACATTTTTCTTCAATACTTTTTCTGAAGGTAAGCACTAACTGGGCGCAATCCACTGCTTGTATGCGAACTGCGCTCCATTGCGGTCGGCCTTCACTTTTGACTATGACCTGGTCTTGTGCGACTAGATGTCCATGGTTGGTGCTGCATAAATACTTTATACATTGCCTCTAAGTTGAGCCTGACTGCTTTTTGTGCCAAGCTATCGAGGGTTAAGCACAGGTTAATTAAGGGACTTTTCGTAGTTCACCATGAAAGGGAGTGTGACTGTTGTTTGACCAGAGCTCACACCACGTCAACCAACAAATCAATTTCTCACATAAATCAATTTCCAATTTCTTTAAGAAGGTTACTTTATGCAAGCACTTTCATACCCATTGTTACTTCTTTTACTGTTGTTTTTTTTTATTTGTGCAGAGCTGACCTCTCCACCTTTAGAGATTTTGAGAAACAGGTGCTATGACTTCTAAGCTTGACTTAAAAATAAGTTATGCACATTAGGTCAAAATCCCATTTAATACGCCTGCCAACTTTCTCCATGAAGTATCAGCCATGTCTCCTTGACCTATGAATTTACATACTCCTCACCGTCTTACCTATTGAACCCAGAAATCTAATCTTTCATTTTATTACTATTATGTGGTACCCTTTTCATTTTCCTGAGTTGAGGTACACCTCCGCAGCCCTTTTACCCTATTAAGCTGTCTTAAGCCAATTTTTTAAGTTCACTGAAATTGCATAATGATCTCCGTCAATTCTAGGTGTGACCTCAAAATCGAACCAATATACAAATAACTACAGCAAAACTAAAATGAAGGTCAGAGCAGAATACCTCTAAGAGAATTGTGTGTCTAATTGGCTTGAATACCTGGACTATCCAGAATAAAACACCCATTCAGAGCTTGAATATTAAAGCCAACAAGGTTTCCCCAAATCTGGTATCTTCTGTGAACATGAGCGACAACACTGGGGATTCTCTAGTGGGCATCATACCCGGCCATTTGGTCTTCAATACAGTTCTTAGTTGTTAAATCAGAATAAAAATATTCTACTACTCAGAAAACATTCACAGGACATAACTCATTTAGGGCCAGATGTATGTAGCTCGAATTTTGCTATTCCCTAATTGCAAATCACAAGAATTCGCAATTAAGAAATAGCAAAATGCAATGGATGAAGGTGTATAGTACACCTTTTGCGATTCTTAAGGGGTCGCAAATGACCTACCTCATGAATATTAATGAGGTAGATCGCAATTTGCGACCCACTAGGAATCGCAAAAATCACGGGGATGGTAGCCTGCTGAGATCAGCAGACCACCATATCCGTGATGCTTTTCAATAAAGCAATCTTTTTTTTTTGTAAAGCAGCCCGTTTTCCTTGAAGGAAAACGAGCTGCTTTATAAAACGAAAAATGAAAAGTTTTCTTTTCATGTTTTTAAGAGCAGGCAGTGGTCCGTGGGACCACTGCCTGTTCTTAAAAATAGTTTTACAAACATTCACAAAGGGAAAGGGGTCCCCTGGGGACCCCTTCCCATTTGCGAATGGGTTATCACCTACTTGAAGTAGATGGTAAAATGCGAATATTTTGCGATCGCAATTGCGGTCACAAAACATTCATACTTACCGATGCGATTCGTTATTAGGAAGGGACGCCCTGAACACACCCCTTCCTAATACCGAATCGCGAACCCATTTTGAGATTCGGTAACAGGTTACCGAATCGCAAAATTGGGTTTGCTGCATCGTAAAAGCAATTTTTGCATACGCAAACGGGCAGATTCTGAGAATATGCCCTTTTGCGAACTCAAAAGTGCTTGTTACATCTACCCCTTGGACTTTCATGTACAAAGATTCAATTTAAGAGATCATAAATTGAGGCAAATATCGATTCACAATTTGAGATTTCTTTAATGGAATATGCAAAAATGGATTGAGTAAAAGTGGTTGCAATTTATGCACTGACTTCTACTGAATACATTGGGATTTTGGAAGCCGATCCATGTATTAATAGGTTGGATTACAAAATACAGATTTGTAGTGGGTAGCAATTTGGCCTACCTCATTAATATGCATGAGTTAGATCGCAAATTGCTTGGCTACTTTCATAGGCATGGTGGCCTACTGGGGTCCACAAAACAAGGAGAGAGACCCTTATATGCCAAAAGGGAAAAGGGTAAGTGTATTAATAGAAAATATATTTTCACTTCTGTGCTGTGACTTTACTGAAGAATAAAGCTGCTCATTTATAGGGATCAGGAGATGCACTGAACATACATAAAGCAGGACTAGATCCTGACAATATTTCACAATTAACAAAAATTACAATAGATTTGACTGCATGTATAGAAAAATATCCCATTTTTTATTTATTACTGTCAAAGCATTTCCCTTTTCTTTTTATAAAAAGTATTACAGTACAAAGTATCGCAAGTTCATATTTAATACATTTTACAAAACACTTAAAAAGGGCTTCTTGTTGTCTCCCATTTTTTACAACACATGTTAATATTCATGACTCGTCAACACATATTAAAATGTGTTTCCTATCACATACTAAAAATAATTAAAAACACATTGTGTTGTAAAAATTGGGTGACAACAAGAAGCCCATTTAAACTGTTGTGTATTGTATATTAAATGTGAATTTGTGATACTTTGTACTGTAATAATGCTATAAAAAAAATAGGGGAATTTTTTAATTGACAGGAATAAATTAAAAATTGGATGTTTTTTATACATGCAATACATTTTCTTGTAAGGGAAAGGGATGAAATTGCTCACATACCCAGTCATACATCATATAAATTTAAGTCGAACTGCCCAGTTAAATGTTGCACTGCCCAGTTCAGCTCAGTCAATTTGGTCCAGTCCATGTGTGATGTGCAGCACCGCTCTAGGTTCACCTTTGTTTACTGGGACTTGCAGTGGAATGGATAACATTATTGACCCAGACTACAAGTCCCACAATACAAAGCAAGAAACCTGGACTGGAACACCACATCATGAATGGGCACTGGAACCCTGCCCACCCTGACTTTGACAATGCATGCCCCCTTGCACCATGAGGTTAGTGTGTCTGTCCTGGGGCCATGCAGCCAAATTTGGACTGTAAAAGAATGGAATGGAGTTGCCAGAGGATTAACTCCTCATCTGAGATGGGTTTCCAGTGTGGTGTATCAACACATAGGAAAATGCAAAGAGCAACATGTACAATGACTAGTATGAAATTACACATGCAAAAACAACAATTGATGGACAGAATGGAGAACAATGTCATACATTCACCCCAGTACAGAGATCTGGGCCTAAATCCATCGTTTTTTTGCTCACCATGCCGTTCCAGTTTGAACCCAGCCATATGCAAATCAGTCTTGACCCTGTGCCTCATGGGAACATTCCTGCCCGAACTGCCAAGCCAGGTCCTCCCTGGACTGGAAACAAGCATCCTAGGACTGGTTTCGGGGTTTCACCCCTCTTCAGCCAGGATAGCTTGATTCCAGTGGCATGGAGAGCAAGGGACCCACGTCTGGGCATACCCTTCCCACTCGGGGTGACAAATGCAAAAACAACAATTGATGGACAGAATGCAGAACAATGTCATACATTCACCCCAGTACAGAGATCTGGGCCAAATCCATCGTTTTTTTCCTCACCATGCCGTTCCAGTTTGAACCCAGCCATATGCAAATCAGTCTTCACCCTGTGCCTCATGGGAACAGTCCAGCCCGAACTGCCAAGCCAGGTCATCCCTGGACTGGAAACAAGCATCCTAGGCCCGGTTTCAGGGTTTCACCCCTCTTCAGCCAGGATAGCTTGATTCCAGTGGCATGGAGAGCAAGGGACCCACGTCTGGGCATACCCTTCCCACTCGGGGTGACAAATGCAAAAACAACAATTGATGGACAGAATGCAGAACAATGTCATACATTCACCCCAGTACAGAGATCTGGGCCTAAATCCATCGTTTTTTTCCTCACCATGCCGTTCCAGTTTGAACCCAGCCATATGCAAATCAGTCTTCACCCTGTGCCTCATGGGAACAGTCCAGCCCGAACTGCCAAGCCAGGTCCTCCCTGGACTGGAAACAAGCATCCTAGGATCGGTTTCGGGGTTTCACCCCTCTTCAGCCAGGATAGCTTGATTCCAGTGGCATGGAGAGCAAGGGACCACGTCTGGGCATACCCTTCCCACTCGGGGTGACAAATGCAAAAACAACAATTGATGGACAGAATGCAGAACAATATCATACATTCACCCCAGTACAGAGATCTGGGCCTAAATCCATCGTATTTTTGCTCACCGTGCCGTTCCAGTTTGAACCCAGCCATATGCAAATCAGTCTTGACCCTGTGCCTCATGGGAACAGTCCAGCCCGAACTGCCAAGCCAGGTCCTCCCTGGACTGGAAACAAGCATCCTAGGACGGGCTTTGGGGTTTCACCCCTCTTCAGCCAGGATAGCTTGATTCCAGTGGCATGGAGAGCAAGGGACCCATGTCTGGGCATACCCTTCCCACTCGGGGTGACAAATGCAAAAACAACAATTGATGGACAGAATGCAGAACAATGTCATACATTCACCCCAGTACAGAGATCTGGGCCTAAATACATCGTTTTTTTGCTCACCATGCCGTTCCAGTTTGAACCCAGCCATATGCAAATCAGTTTTGACCCTGTGTCTCATGGGAACAGTCCAGCCCGATCTGCCAAGCCAGGTCCTCCCTGGACTGGAAACAAGCATCCTCGGACCGGTTTCGGGGTTGCACCCCTCTTCAGCCAGGATAGCTTGATTCCAGTGGCATGGAGAGCAAGGGACCCACGTCTGGGCATACCCTTCCCACTCGGGGTGACAAATGCAAAAACAACAATTGATGGACAGAATGCAGAACAATGTCATACATTCACCCCAGTACAGAGATCTGGGCCTAAATCCATCGTTTTTTTGCTCACCATGCCGTTCCAGTTTGAACCCAGCCATATGCAAATCAGTCTTGACCCTGTGCCTCATGGGAACAGTCCAGCCCGAACTGCCAAGCCAGGTCCTCCCTGGACTGGAAACAAGCATCCTAGGACCGGTTTCGGGGTTTCACCCCTCTTCAGCCAGGATAGCTTGATTCCAGTGGCATGGAGAGCAAGGGACCCACGTCTGGGCATACATCTGGGCATACCCTTCCCACTCGGGGTGACAAATGCAAAAACAACAATTGATGGACAGAATGCAGAACAATGTCATACATTCACCCCAGTACAGAGATCTGGGCCTAAATCCATCGTTTTTTTGCTCACCATGCCGTTCCAGTTTGAACCCAGCCATATGCAAATCAGTTTTGACCCTGTGCCTCATGGGAACAGTCCAGCCCGAACTGCCAAGCCAGGTCCTCCCTGGACTGGAAACAAGCATCCTAGGACCGGTTTCGGGGATGCACCCCTCTTCAGCCAGGATAGCTTGATTCCAGTGGCATGGAGAGCAAGGGACCCACATCTGGGCATACCCTTCCCACTCGGGGTGACAAATGCAAAAACAACAATTGATGGACAGAATGCAGAACAATGTCATACATTCACCCCAGTACAGAGATCTGGGCCTAAATACATCGTTTTTTTGCTCACAATGCCGTTCCAGTTTGAACCCAGCCATATGCAAATCAGTCTTGACCCTGTGCCTCATGGGAACAGTCCAGCCCGAACTGCCAAGCCAGGTCCTCCCTGGACTGGGAACAAGCATCCTAGGACCGGTTTCGGGGTTTCACCCCTCTACAGCCAGGATAGCTTGATTCCAGTGGCATGGAGAGCAAGGGACCCACGTCTGGGCATACCCTTCCCACTCGGGGTGACAAATGCAGAAACAACAATTGATGGACAGAATGCAGAACAATGTCATACATTCACCTCAGTACAGAGATCTGGGCCTAAATCCATTGTTTTTTTGCTCACCATGCCGTTCCAGTTTGAACCCAGCCATATGCAAATCAGTCTTGACCCTGTGCCTCATGGGAACAGTCCAGCCCGAACTGCCAAGCCAGGTCATCCCTGGACTGGAAACAAGCATCCTAGGCCCGGTTTCAGGGTTTCACCCCTCTTCAGCCAGGATAGCTTGATTCCAGTGGCATGGAGAGCAAGGGACCCACGTCTGGGCATACCCTTCCCACTCGGGGTGACAAATGCAAAAACAACAATTGATGGACAGAATGCAGAACAATGTCATACATTCACCCCAGTACAGAGATCTGGGCCTAAATCCATCGTTGTTTTGCTCACCATGCCGTTCCAGTTTGAACCCAGCCATATGCAAATCAGTCTTGACCCTGTGCCTCATGGGAACAGTCCAGCCCGAACTGCCAAGCCAGGTCCTCCCTGGACTGGAAACAAGCATCCTAGGACCGGTTTCGGGGTTTCACCCCTCTTCAGCCAGGATAGCTTGATTCCAGTGGCATGGAGAGCAAGGGACCCACGTCTGGGCATATCCTTCCCACTCGGGGTGACAAATGCAAAAACAACAATTGATGGACAGAATGCAGAACTGAACTGGGGTGGCAGAGTGGGCTAAAGAACGGTGATGGATCAAACCCAGATCTGTTGACTGGGTGTGAGTGTTTGATTGGTTCTGATGCTCCGTCCATCACCACCCCCTTTTGTACCGCTTTGTTTGCCATAAGTTGGCAGGGTATGCTCAGACGTGAGTCCCTTGCTCACTTTGCCACTGGATTCAAGCAAGCCTGGCTGAAGACGGCTGAAATGCCAGAAACCGGTCCTAGGAAGCTTGTTTCCGTTCCAGGGAAGGCATGGCTTGGCAGTTCGGGCTGGACTGTTCCCATGAGACACAGGGTCAGACTGATTTGCATATGGCCATGTCTGAACTGGGGTGGCAGAGTGGGCTAATGAACGGTGATGGATCAAACCCAGATCTGTTGACTGGGTGTGAGTGTTTGATTGGTTCTGATGCTCCGTCCATCACCACCCCCTTTTGTACCGCTTTGTTCGCCATAAGTTGGCAGGGTATGCTCAGACGTGAGTCCCTTGCTCACTTTGCCACTGGATTCAAGCAAGCCTGGCTGAAGACGGCTGAAATGCCAGAAACCGGTCCTAGGAAGCTTGTTTCCTGTCCAGGGAAGGCATGGCTTGGCAGTTCGGGCTGGACTGTTCCCATGAGGCACAGGGTCAGACTGATTTGCATATGGCCATGTCTGAACTGGGGTGGCAGAGTGGGCTAAAGAACGGTGATGGATCAAACCCAGATCTGTTGACTGGGTGTGAGTGTTTGATTGGTTCTGATGCTCCGTCCATCACCACCCCCTTTTGTACCACTTTGTTCGCCATAAGTTGGCAGGGAATGCTCAGACGTGAGTCCCTTGCTCACTTTGCCACTGGATTCAAGCAAGCCTGGCTGAAGACGGCTGAAATGCCAGAAACCGGTCCTAGGAAGCTTTTTTCCGGTCCAGGGAAGGCATGGCTTGGCAGTTCAGGCTGGACTGTTCCCATGAGGCACAGGGTCAGACGGATTTGCATATGGCCTTGTCTGAACTGGGGTGGCAGAGTGGGCTAAAGAACGGTGATGGATCAAACCCAGATCTGTTGACTGGGTGTGAGTGTTTGATTGGTTCTGATGCTCCGTCCATCACTACCCCCTTTTGTACCGCTTTGTTCGCCATAAGTTGGCACGGTATGCTCAGACGTGAGTCCCTTGCTCACATTGCCACTGGACTCAAGCAAGCCTGGCTGAAGACGGCTGAAATGTCAGAAACCGGTCCTAGGAAGCTTGTTTCCGGTCCAGGGAAGGCATGGCTTGGCAGTTCGGGCTGGACTGTTCCCATGAGGCACAGGGTCAGACTGATTTGCATATGGCCATGTCTGACCTGGGGTGGCAGAGTGGGCTAAAGAACGGTGATGGATCAAACCCAGATCTGTTGACTGGGTGTGAGTGTTTGATTGGTTCTGATGCTCCGTCCATCACCACCCCCTTTTGTACCGCTTAGTATGAAATTACACTGCACGCAGCTGTACCGATGTGCGAGGTGAGAACACTCAGGTGTTGGCTGCCATGGTACAGACCACCCCACCTCCTTTCATGCACAAATCGAACCAGGAGCTAGGAGTGACTGTAAGTGATGCACACCAGAGGATCATGAGTGTCTGTTGGAAAAATAGATGGTATGTACGCCTGGTGAGCCCTTGGCAACTTAATGAAATGCAGGTGTGGCTGAGCGTAATGAACTGGCACTATGTCTTAATAGGGAGACATTGCATTGCAGGTGGAGTGAAGTGACGTGTACTGAGCGGTTGCCTGAGTGATACTCATGCCCTGCTGTGTCTAATAGTATCACCCTTATGATGCAGCTGGGAAGGGATGCCATAAAAGAGGGCATTGGTGTGCTACATCCTACATGTGATGTGGACCTTGGTGAAGATGTAGCACCTATCATGAGGGATTTGGAAAGAGAAATGTCTGACTATGCCACATGTGTCAAAGTAGGAGGATGTCAAACAGGAAATTGTGAAGTGACTGGAAGAGATATGTGTCCACGACGATGGGCTGGTCTTAGTGATATTTGGAGGGTAAGGGCAATGGGCCTACTTGGGTGGCCAACCTGGGTATGTACATGTCACAGAAGTTCATAACTACTAGCATGTGGCTCACAGCTTCAGCCATAGCCCTCAGATACAGGCCACCATGTTGCTTAATTGCAAATGAAGACTTACATTGGGGGGTTGGTGTCACATGAGAGTCAAATGATCATCTGTGTGCCATCCTGTGTGACAGAAATTAGAGTCCCTGGGTCTACTAGAGCAGTGGTTCCCAAACTCTTGACTCCTGAGGACCCCCACTGAATCACTACTGGAGTCCGGGGACCCCCAAGCAATTTTTACAATTTAAATTTCAAAAAATTAAAACGATAATTCGCAAAAAATACACAAGTACACACCAAACAAATACTTGCATTACTAAAGCTTTTAATTTTTTATCTTGGAAAATATGCAAAAATTATTTACACGCATTGATTGCATAATGTGCCATGAAGAAACCATTTTAAAATAAACCATTTTAAAATCAATGCAATAATTTGGAGTGGACTACACTTGCAGCCACACTTTTAATGAAACCAACCCTGACGGCGGGAATAAACCATAATGTCACTGCTACTATCACACAAGCTGATCACTCGTCACACACGAGAAGAATTATAGAAAGGCTGCTGCTAAATCATAGCTGCCAAGGTTTCAGATTGCGATGTGTGATATTGTCATAAATACAGTGTAATTATGAGTGACATTTCAGTGACTATGAGTGACACTTGCTCACAAGCCACACTTTTCATGAAACCAACCCTGACGGCGGGAATAAACCATAATGTCACTGCTACTAGCACACAAGCTGATCACTCGTCACACACGAGAAGAATTATAGAAAGGCTGCTGCTAAATCATAGCTGCCAAGGTTTCAGATTGCGGTGTGAGATATTGTCATAAATACAGTGTAATTATGAGTGACATTTCAGTGACTATGAATGACGCTTGATCACAAGCAAAATAAAGCAATGAAGATGAGGGAAACATAAATACCAGAAAATACACCAATTTGAGCAACAAGACAGGCTAAGTTAACTGCTTCAAAGCATAAGAAACAATTTATTTATCAGACCATATTAATTGCCAAGTTTTTTCTGTCGCGTTTTACTTTTCCAGCCAGAAGCAGTCTGTACACATTGCACAGATACTGACTGAGGAGCAAGCAGACAAGTAATAAAGCGCAAATAGGTACAAGTTACCAGGCATACGGAAATGGTCACCAAGCCCAGACTGAGTGATCAGAAGCTAGAAACAGAACCCTCTCAAACAGATCTAATGAGAGAGGGCAGAATCCGCCAGCAGCTTGACCTGCAGGAACGTCTGAGAGGCCTTTTTTCCAAATCTGTCCGGAATAAAACCTTATTTGTTACTATCCTCAATCTGAGACGAAATTTAAATCAAGCAAGAAAAATGGGGCACGATAAATAGCATCTGTTTTGAGTTTTTGGAGACTAACATGCAGACTGTGGTACTTTGGTACTATATATAGCACACTTTTCCCCTGTAAGTTTACGGCAGGTTTGACCGTCCTAAATTTTAAGAAGGGTGCAATATTTAACATACCTGGTAATTACATACGCAGTGAATACCACCCAATCACTGCGCAAACAGGGCTTACCCAGAGGTGGGACAACTCCAACCAAATTGTAATGTATTTAGTAAGTACCGGAGGCGCAACTAGAGCCAAATTTCGTGGGGGGCAGGGTGCTAAGAAAAAGTTTCGGGGGGGGGCTGAATCTAGTTTAAGCAAACGGCAGAGTGGAGCTGCACAGGGCCGGCTTTAGTGCTGGTGGCGCCCTGTGCGACAATGTTTGTTGGCGCCCCCCAATTACCACCTCCACCACGGATTCTCTCACTAGCACCCTTTAACAGTGACCAAGTCTCCATAACCACACACTCTCAGATGCATTGAATTAATACCAGTGTAGGCCGGGTGTCCAAGCACTTTGCATCACACACAAATTACACAGAGACAATCAATCATACGTGTGTAAATCAGTGTATAGGAAATATTACATAAGCCAAAGGACTGAAAGTGTAGGAGTCACATGTCATCCATACTGGTAGGCAGTATAGTTTAAGAGTGCTTGGTGTGGAGAAGCACAAACTCAGAGTCGAAAAAGAAACAGCATAGTTGGGAGTTTTCTTTAATAATAAGAATAGATTTCTAGCCAAATTAACCCTTTTTGCAACATTAATCAATGTTTTAATATTGTATACTTTGCAGTGTGTATGCAGTGCAGGATGAAAGTTAATAGCTCACTATTCTATATTAGGAATTTAAGTTATAAATTGCAAGTAACAAAAGGATGTCTCTTTTGAAATCAGTAATATTTGATCTGTTTATCATACCCACTCTGTAATCTACTTGGCACACGTTCTTTGCAGCAGGCATATTAACCCTCTGCACTAACTTCACAGAAGTCAAAACCTCAACTATACAAAATGCTGATCTCTCTCCAGGAAGATAATTAATCACAGGAGTTATCTTGACATTTATGTGAGGCCTAGTAATTGCGGCGGAAAGAAACGCTGCAGCAGGTGCTTCAAAATCATAATAAACACGGACCCAGGTCGCACCGCCCTAAAGCCGGCCCTGGAGCTGCGGGGCTCTTAGAAGGGGTGAAACAACAGTAAGGCCTCATTAACGTGCAAATGGGCTTTTAAATACCAGGCTGAGGGCCGACACCCACAACGTGATTCCAATAGGTGTTGCGCGACTGGTACACCCGGCCTAAATAATCATGGCATCCTAATTCCCCTGGCCTTGCCCAACAGCTGTAAATGTAAAATTTTTGAAAAAATTACGAAATAAACACTCACGTGCTCTAGTAGTGGTCCGAGGTGCCGGAATGCTGGTATTTAGAGAGCTGAAAGCGGAGACAGGGCATTGGGCGGCAAAATGCTCCTGGGCTGGCTGCAGACGCGAGGGAAGACGCACTGCCGTGCAAGCGTGCGTGAGCGTGCGCGGCTATAAAATAATAAGCCAATCACCCTTCAGCTTCCCCGGCCTAAGCTGAAATGGTGATTGGCCCGATTTTTTTTGGTCCCGCCGCCCCAGCGCTGTCATTCACAGTGCGTGTATGCTTAATATTTAAAAATAGTTGACTCAAAGGCACTCCAGCCCGCGGACCCCCTGGGAATGTGTCACGGACCCCTGGGGGTCCGCGGCCCACAGTTTGGGAAACGCTGTACTAGAGGAATGACAGAGGAGCCATGTACAGGTTCAGGTGAGTGGGGTGAGTTGGGTGATGTGTGATACTCTGCATAACAAATCTGGCCATTATAAAATGGGGGGAGCATCAGTGGTAGCAACCTCCTTACATGACTGGGCCTATTCCCTCAGTTGGTACACAGTGCCTACTGTACAGAACTATGGAGACAACTGTGTGTGTACTGAAATCTCGAGCTAACACAATTATAAAAACCATGGTAAGTACATGGCCTTACACATACCTGCAGAATAACAAGGTTGCTAGCTGTGTAGGGGTGTGTGGATGCATGTGAAAGATTAACCCCTTGCCACAAGGAAGCCTGGCATGGTGTACTGTATGATAGGCAGAATCAACAATAATACATGACCAAAGCCACATCGCTTATGGGGCTGTAGGACACAGGGAATGCTGGCACCCTGGCCAGTTGGTGCAATGTGAACAGTAGTGTTGTAAACAAGTAAAACTCCATTCAGTATAGCCATCATGCAAAAAAAAGGCTATCACCAAGGCAAATGTGGACCTTACCTCAACTCACCCTCCCAGGCAGGGCAGGCAAGCAAGCTGTGTAACTATGTTGCAATGTGTGGTAAGACACAAACTATCACCCTTGTCACACAGTGGTCCTGTGAACAATGTAGAGATAATGCCATCTGAAAAGAAACTGCAGTGAATCTTGTCCAAAATCCCTACGGGTAACATCGGTCCTACATATCAATTTTGAACTCAAAGTGATTGAGAATAACAACTGTATGTCGGCCAGAGTAACTCATGTCAACATCTAGCACAGATCACCATTAAGATATTCCAATTTCATTGCAGAGGGAGAAATAACGCCTCTTGACCAGCATCCTTTCCTGGATGACCAATCTGTTGGCAATGACATTATGCCCCCCATGGAGGATGACACAGTTCAGAAACTCCTGGACTCCATTGGAAAACCTTCTCTGGTCACAGTAAGGGGTGAAAGCATCCCTGAGTCTCCAGAGGAACTACCCACCACAGAACATGCCCCATCTGGCAACCAAAGCCAAAGCCTGGACTCCGAGGACCCTCAAGTTGTCTTCCAACGGTGAGCGATAGGAGTCCCGCAGCAGCTGGCAGATGAAATGTGGGCAGGAATGAAGACCATTGCGGGCACCCTAGACGGAGTCTGTAGGTGCCTCAGTCCCAATAAGGACACCTCTGTGGCAATCAAAGGCACCAACCATTCGCTTTATAGAATGGAACAGTCCCTGGCTGACATTACTGGTGTCATGAGGCAGAGGCAACAACAACAGGCCTGCCAATGTGACACCAGTGAGGTTGCCACCAGGCAGGGGGCCATCCTCACGATCCTCCAATCTACGGAATAGAAGCAGGACTCATGCATTGCTATTATGGGTGCCTTTCAGTGCGACATTGTTGTCTTGCTGACAAACTATCAGGCGTTGTGAGTGCTGCCCGGGACAGGTGAGCCACATCTTTAGCCCCTGATGTGTGTGTGCCTCAGATGCCTCCTGCACAAACACCACCACCCTGAGTGGAGACACCACACCTCAGAAGAGGAAGATGTGGACTTCACCAATTTCTGGCAGCAATCTACTCAGTAAAATTTGCATGTGCTTCTTGGCCAGTTTCCCATTGGACCTGTGTTAATAATCATGCCATCACCCTTGTCACCAGGTACTGTTCCCTTTTTGTATGCCCACCTGTAAATCTGATTCATTATTGAACTGTCAATGAGACCTACCTTCCCTAATGGCAATTTGGACCTCCTTCTCACTGGAATACCCCTCTCCTCGACATGTCATATGACATGTATTCCCCATGGACTCTGTCTGGACATCCTTTGGATCTTAAGGAATGTTAGGGTTGCTGCTGCAAGAACTGCTACTGTGGATTAGCCAATGAACACACCTGTAAATGAATGCACTACCTTGAACCTGTGTGTTGTATGTCTGTTGCAGATAGGACTAATTGGGCCATGGTGGATGCGCAAACCCAAAAGGCACTTCCTACTATCTCAATGAAATTGTGCTACAGTCACTATCACATGCTCTTATTGGACAAGGTTAAGCATCATGGACATCACTTGCCCTGGCATTGTGTTGCAAATCCCATTGAACAATTGAACATCATGGTGTGATAATAAGCATCAGTACCTTGAGTGCCACATAGTGATATAGGCCAATTAATCACACAATTGCAGAAATTGGGTCCGGTGAGACATGTAAGCCACTAACACATTTTTACACATTCACAGATATCTTGCTCAGTTATCATGACAATGTCATCATGCACACAGGCCTACATGCTTACACTGAAGATATCCTGTGAGTGCTATCATAATGCATGCACCGACACTAAAATGCCGATATTTATGGCCAAACTATTTCTGTATAACATCGTATCTATGCCATTCGGATGTAGAAACTCAGTGCTACACCTTGGATGTCATTAAGCATGATCTGCAACTACTAAGCATTTGGGATACTGTGTCAAATGATAAGTGGTGTAGTTAGAGTTGTGAGGACAGCAGTGTAGGCAGTGTAGGCTGCACCGGTATAATAATTCTCAATATATTTATTGCTTGGTAATGCTCAACTTCCAGTGATCCCACCGCTTAGAAGTCACAAATAAAAGAGAAATAATTTCTCTCCAAATAATAATGCAATGCAAAGGAGCATACAGTTACACATAATTCTTTTGTAAATTATAAACAATTTCTCAAGATCCACTGCTCCACTTAAAAAAGTGATCCACCCCACTAAAATCCCAATAAAATAACTACAATCTAGAAAAACACTTATCTATAAAAACATCTAAAATATAAAACCTACCAATACTAAACCGGTCCTAAACACTAACTTTATGCCTAACTATCTAAGAAAATATTCACTAAATCTAGCCCCCCTACAAGATCGGAAACAAAGTTCAAAGGAGTTGGGCTATCTGGAGCAGGATCTCCTCAATTGTGTTCTGTCGTCTCAGCTGAGTGGCCTGCTCCCTCTTGATTGTCTCTAAACTGGAGGTGATATTCTTAATTTCCTTTAACATGAAGTATTTAAAGAGGGGGCCACTCCTCTGACTGGGCCTCCTGGCGGGTGAGTTTGGCATTGGTGTTGCTGCCGATGTAGCTGCTGGTACCTGGGCTGGTGGTGAAGGTTGCTGGCATGCACCTGCTTTGGTTTGAGAGGTTGAGGTGGGTCTGCCTGTAGATGGTTTTGGGGAAAAAGGACATTCCATGATCCCGCTGCCTTGGCATGAGTATAAATTGTTTCCATTTTGCGGTACCCCTTTGCAAGCTATTTGATCGGGTGTACTGGTCCCTTTGCATGTCGAATGTCTTGCGATCTCCAGCTGACATGTTATCTAGGGTGGTAATGGTAAAACTTTGTTAGCACAAGCTGTACATGTACAGGATGTTTGTAAAAATAGTTGACAATATGACACAATCAAATGTGCATGACCAGATGAACTCACTAATTGAGATAGATATAAGCACAAAATACTGGCCATGGGCACCCTCTACTTGATCAAGGAAAATAGAGTCTGCTGCCGCCTGTGTAAGTTTTCCTATATGTACATATGCTCACAATGAGATTACACCATATCATACCTAACAATGATTCACACTCATGATTATGAATAGATTTCATATAGGATACATGGTCCAGAGTACGTCCTAAGTCAGTAAATTGGTTTAAGGGATTGCATTATGCAAGTGGGCTGAGACTTCACGTACACTTATGTTAAAGTAGTTAAGGTGATAAAACCCAGGTAGTGTGCCTCTATGTTGAGTATCTCATCTGGCGTCACAAAAAAAACACCACGCATTTCTGACTAAACTTAGTCGTTATCAGGTAGCCCATATATGGCTATGTGTATGTCAGTTATACTTGCAAAACATGACTGGGATAGCTATCAATTATGTACCTCGCAAGCAACTGTTGGGAAATGTGACACGTGGCTTCTGGTTGACACTTGTAGCCAAAAATATGCTTAATCATATTTCAACATTTTTCAATACACACACATCATCACAAGCTTTCGGCTGCTCACATCATGATTTAAACAAAGCTTTTCAGTAGTATGTATATGCATGCCGGAGCACACATCAGAGCAAGAACTTTGTAGCATATAATGTAGACTATGACTCTGAGTGAGGCTGAAGTACCCCTGAGGCCACATTACAACACCCATACTTCACAGTAGGCCAAGAAATAGAAGATCTAGTTATCCACATGATGATGATCAAACATATGGACAGTCACAAATATAGCCCTATCATCTGTTGTCCATCATGGATCATTTCCATTTTGAATTAACATTTCCATCTCACGAACTAATGCTAATGCTAATATCCATAACACATTAGGTTTGTTCATGATGGCTACCCTTATGACACACATTAATTCTGTATGTAACATGTATTTTGCCTGGCATACTGCTACAGGGACAGGTATGCTGTTGACAAATAAATGAGCAGTAACAACGCTGGTATGCTTTCCCACCCTTATGGTCAGTCAAACAGATATATGTTTAATTGAGGAGATCTAAAGTATTTGCCATTCATGGGATAAGTATGCTGCTTGTCAAAGCAACACTGATGGCATATTGGCACAGTGTGTTCCTCAGATTACATTATAACTACCTGTACATGCAGAGTAACAGTGTCTGTGTGAACATATTGCATATCATCTGTACCTGTGTCTAACCCAATATTTTACATAAGCAACTGACCACTTGCTGGACATGCTTAACAAAACACATGTCCCTGTGCTACTGCA
The DNA here is from genome assembly GCF_964204655.1 of Triturus cristatus. Classification (NCBI taxonomy): domain Eukaryota; kingdom Metazoa; phylum Chordata; class Amphibia; order Caudata; family Salamandridae; genus Triturus; species Triturus cristatus. Next base: position 970,436,964 of record NC_140589.1, read on the forward strand.
TACGTTGAAACTTAATTGTATATCAAAGTGCCATTGCTGGTACCAGCTAATGTGTTTATGGTGAACATATGCAGATTTGGCAACGGGTGTCCCCGGGTGAATAGTTTATGTTCCCCTGGAAAACATGATTTTGAACATAGCATTATAAACAGTGCTTCAACATATGCTTGTCATACATCTTGTAAACTATGCTAACTCAGTATTTCATATTTACATTACAGCTTAGTGATAAATATCTGATTATGGCAAAATCATTGAACACAGCTAGTCAGCATGCAGGCCTGAACTGGCTGGAGGACATGGTTCAGATGTATCTATCATCACATGGCTGAAGCATGGTTTGGGCATGTGATGTTTTTAGTTATGCTGGGCAGCATCACGTCAGACTTCATTGTACCATGACACCTAGCTGCTCTGGCCTTCATAAAAGTAAAAGGGCAGGAATGTGCCATATGGATAGCATATGGCACATTTGTATTCTTCCTCATGTGCTGACTGCATTTTAGGAGACTAGTGCCACTGCAGGGACCCTTTCACCATGGTGCAAGGGTGTTTGTGTTGCATACGGGATTGCTTTGTTGCAGAAAGGGGCATATGCATGCACACATGGGGAGAGGAGTTGGCCTAACGGCTAGGGCGGTCAACCTCGAATCTGGGGAACTGGGTTCGAGTCTCGGCAATGACGCTGAACATCCTGTGATTCTGAACAAATCACTTAATCTTCCCGTGCCTACAAAAATAAATGTGTCCTCATGTAACACAACTGGTGCTATGTAAAGCGCTCTGATACCCGATTTGGGTCAAGTTCACGATATATAAAACTCTGTAAAAAAAACATAAACAATCTTCAGAATGCAGCACACACAGAAAGAGGAAACATTCAAGGAGGTATAAAGAAAAAACTCACTGTTGCACATCCCCTGGAGAGATGTAAGCTTTTGACACATCCCCAGGTATTCATGGTATTGTAAATTTGGTGATGCATAACAATCCATGGGTGTTGCAGGCGATCACCCATCACAATGGCTATGGAAAGTCTCCCTGACACAGAGTAAGCCAAAGCAGTAATCTGCCTTACTCCATATCTTTGTGGTTATTCCAAGTCATGCAAATTTGCTTAGCATGAAACAACACCCAGCTCAGACTAACAGAGAGTACGAGAAAGTGAAATTAACTTCACACTTTACACTTGTATGCAGCCTGCAACACACATTGCATCATTTCCAGGCTGAGTTGCGTCTTTGACATATGTGTCATTTTTTCTGATGCATCAGTACTGAATTTGATATTGTAAAATGAATGCACAGAGCATTGACACTTATGCTGGTTTGTACACGCATTGGCCTTGATGCGTGGTACAATTGGTGCAACTGCTGCAATGCTCCACGCATCAGGGGTGATGTGTGGTTTGTGGCACATGCTACCAGCCCAATATGTGGGATGTACTGTAGATGAAAACACCCAAAAAAGCCCCAAACCCGAATCCACAAGCAAACGGTTCTATAGAGCATGTGATAGAATCGATAGATCAAATTATATCTAGCGATCAGGATTCCCTCATTCAGCCCCCTCAAAGGCGAACAAAGATGCCATCCAAAAGAACAGAAGTAATAGAAGTAGCAGACCCTGCAACCTCCACCATAAATAACACCCCACAGAGAGTAAAAACAACCAAAAGAGCGGTATTGGGGGAAATAAATGCTGCAAAGGCGCCCATAGAAAGAACTGCAGAAAAATCTCAGCCGGAGAAAAAATCAATGGCCAAACTAAAAGAACTAGATATTAGAAATTTAACCATCGTAGTACAAAATTTAGATCTCTTTCTTAGAGACTCAATCACAAACAAAGAGGGTAGAGTAAAAATTATAGAACATACCCTAGCTAGCCTCTTAGATAGAGTAGTCCCAAACCAATGTCCAATGACTGAGGACAAACAACAAATTGGGGTACAAAATACAGTAGGGACTAGTACAACAAAAAATAAGCAGGGCCAATCCTCCCAAGATTCAGATCGGGCAAATCTAAGTTGGACCCAAGGGAAACAAGGGGATTGCCAATGGAATGTTATCCCCAAGAAAAGTAATAGAAACCCAGAAACAGAAATGGAAGCCCACTATACAAGGCAAAATTCTGCCTATAGACAACAGGACACCGAACATACAAAAGACGCACCCATGGAACATTCACATTTAGATTTACCACCAGCCTGCACCCCCTACACAGTAATATTAGCAAATGTCCCCAAACTGCCATTAAACGAAAGCGAAACTTGGGATAGCCTGAGAAATAAATCACTCAACTGGTTAAGTAGTAGAGTAGGACTAACCCAAGAACTCTTTCTAGAATTTAAAATTGCGAGAAGGATAAAATGGGTAGGGAAAGAGCAGAAATCCCTCCCCGGGGACTATATCGCCCTAACTTTCAGATCACCAGAACTAGTGAAGAGGATTTTATGGATGGGGTGAACCAATCTCTTAAACATAGCTATTATAAACATACTACCATTGGGCTTTTTCTATAAGCCAGTTAATATACCCAGGAGAGACGAGACAGGCCAAAATAGAGGGAAAAGTTCAGTTTACCCCCAAAACATCATGACGGAAAACCGTTGTGCTCCATTGACCTCCTTAGAGGACTTACATTGACTGGGTAAAAGTATTAGTTATCTCAGTGATATCGTGGTGCCTGTCTCCACCCTAAATTGTCAAATCCCAGCCAGGACTAAGTTAGGAGAAAATGATATATCCCAATGAAAGGGTTCCAAGACAAACAGCTCTCTTGCTGAGACTACGTTGGACACAAATGTGGTCCCTGAGAAAAATATTTATCCTGATCCAGTAGTACAAGAAAGCAGTCAAGGTCTGAGAGAAACGCATAGAGCGGAAATTACAAGAGGCGCGGAAGAGTTAGTCCCTTCATCAAGTGTACTACATACCAGGCTAGCATCTGTAGACGTATCTACTCCTGTGTATAATGACAATCTAATTCAGGGAACTGACATTAAACACAGTGTCGCAGGACTCTTCTGGAATATTGCAGGACTTCGGTCTAAACTATCGAATCAGGTCTGGAAAAATTTCGTGAAGAAATTTGACATTCTATGTCTACAGGAAACATGGTCCATGGAAGAACTACACATTGTAGGGTATAAAACTTTTCATGCACCAGCCCTTCCATCAACTAGAGGGAGATCAAAGGCCGGACTATGTATCTACGCGTCAATCTTGTTAAGGCTCAATAAAATATAGTTGATAATTTCTAAACCTAATTATCAAGTACTGAACCTGAAAATAGAAAAGTGTGATACCATAAGCTTGGTCAATTTTTATAATAATGTAAAAAGGGAAAATGTGATAGAGATAATGAAACAGCTTAGAGATGAAATTCTGAACATTCTGAATGATCATCGGGAAGAGATGTTATTAGTTTGGGGGGTGATTTTAACACAGTCTTATGCATACATAGTGATGAGGTACTGTGTGGATTACTAAATGTAAGAGAATGCAACATCTCCCACTTTTCCCATAATTTACAGGGGGATGCCCTGATCGAAATTGTATTTTTCCTAGATATGGGGTTTGCAAACGATATGACCTCCCCACCCGCCCCGTTTCATGGGAGGGGGCAAACACAATTATAGATTTTATAATAACTCCGAATAAGTCTGCTTCAAGGTTCTAAGTTTTAAAACTCATAAAAATGTTGTAAGTGATCACTTTCCTCAAAATGTGGTGATATCGGTGCCAGCAAAAGTAAGAAATATACACTCCAAAAGGACATCAAAACTACAATGTTTAGAAATAAGCAAAATAAACGGTTACTCATTAAAATGGGACCTGGTAGACCCTTCTGAAATAATGAAAGTAGTACTTGAAAAAAGTATGGATGATATCCTTATGTGTCTTGAAGAGAAAACACCATCTGAAGACATATTAACGGCACATAGCCATATAGCAGACACTATTAGGGGTCCACTGAGAAGGGAAATGAAAAAAGGGAAGGGTAAGAAAGAAGGCTGGTTTGATAATAAATGTACGAGAGCCTACACAAATCTTAAGAAAGCCTTACATAGGAAGGAACAGGATAGAATGGAAATAATTCAATCAAGGAAAAAATATAATCAAGTATTAAAATTGAGAAGGAGAGAATTAAAAAGGAAAGCATGGGCTGAGTTACATAAGGCGAGTATAGAAGGAGATAGGCGGGCAGCCTATGCGCGGCCGGTGCATTTAAGCCGGGCAGTTGCACGGGTCAGCTGGACAAGGACAAGGTGACAGAGCATTTACCTGCCTTAGACACCAGCGCACAGTCTACGCAGCGCTTTTTCGCAATTTTAAAAACGCCTGTTATAATATTTGCTTTTTGTGATTATTTCTTTTCCCTTGATTTTAATTGAGCTTCGCTCCTCATACCTGCACTCTAAAACTGTTTATCACCGCTTTTTGGCGGGTTCTGTCCTTTGGGGAAGCGTGGGAGACCTGTGGAGGCCATTTTGGCTTGGGAACTGCTGGGACATTATCGGGCGCCATATTGTGGGAGTAGGCGGGCAGCCTGTGTGCGGCCGGTGCATTTAAGCCAGCCATTTGCACGCGCAGCGGTGACGCGCAGTGGTGGGCGCCCTCCCTGCGCCGGAGTCGCGCCAGAGTCCTGCCCGTCTGCGCTCGTCCGCGCCTCGGCAGGGCCAGGGCAGGCCACTCTGGAGGGAGATCATGCTTTCAGCGAATTATCTACGTAGCTGCAGGAATAGGGTGAGTGGCTGCGCGCATGGGGATTTCGATCCTCTCTCTGGCCCTGTGCAGTGCGCCGGGTGCAAGTTTGCACTTCCATTGTCATTGCCCATTAGGGCTCTACAGCCCCTACCCTGCGTTACTACTGTAGTAGACCGCTCAGTGGTCCCCCATCGGCAAACCTTCTTTAAAATATTTCACCTAAATGTAAGATCGCTGGTCTGCCACTATTTAGATGTGTTTACATTACTCACAGATGAAAGCCCTGGTATATTTTTCATAACCGAAACTTGGTTGCGATAAATCTTGCCTTGCCTGCGGATTATACTATGTATACTCTACACCGTAATTCGAGAGGTGGCGGGATTGCGGCCGTGGTTAAGACATGCTATCCTTCTTTATGGAATCCCATGAGTATAGCGGGTTGTGAAAGCGCTCACTTTGCTATCTCGATGACCCCTCAATTTACCTTTTCTGGTCTGGTAATTTACAGACCCCCTGGCCCTGATGAGGCCTTTCGAACAGCCCTTCCAGAGGTGATCTCTTCTTTAGCCCTTAGATCTGCAAATTTCAGCATCATAGGTGATCTTAACCTCCATATGGATGCTCCTCAATCCTCTGCGGTATGCAGTCTTGTTGCAGATCTTGAGGCACTACGATTATATCAGCATATTAGCGATCAGACTCACATTGGGGGCCATCTTTTGGACCCCTTCTTTACGAATTTAGATAATGCAAAGGCATTGCCGCCTAAGCCGATAATTTGGACAGATCACTCTTTGATTGAAATCCAGATCACTTCGGCCGTCTCTCCTTTTAAAAGTACCACACCTACTGTCTTTAAATGCCCTTGGAGGAATTTGAATCTGGAACACTTCCACCAGCTGTTGTTACAACACATACCAGAACATCCTATTGATGTCACCTCCGGATATGATCACTTTTGTAAATGGCTGACCCAGGCTTTAGATACCTTAATACCAGCGGGTTGGAGTAAGACCAGGCCTGGCCATTCCAGCCCATGGTATGATGAATCTCTTAGGCTTCTTAAGGTCGCCTGTAAAAGGGCAGAAAGAGCCTGGCGCAAGGCATATGACCCTATTCTTAAACAGAGATATCAGGCCACCATCAAATCATATCACCGGGCTATTTGCAAAGCACGGGCCGCTTTCTACTCCTCAGAGTTTAAGAATTGTGCAAACCCAACCAAATTAATTTTTAAAGTTCTCAATGACTTAACTAATGTGAAAACCAGAGGGATGGGGAATGGCTCTCTGGCTTATTGTGAAGAGCTGGCGTCTTTTTTCGTGGAAAAAGTGGATGCGATTTACAGGTCATTTCCCTCTTTCCCTACATCCATCAACAATGTGGAGTCTATGTATCCTATCCCTAGTCCTTTGTCATTGCTTCGCGTGCCATCTCAGGAAGAGTTTGATTCCCTAGTCGTGAGGGTCAAATCGGGTTCCCCAATGGACCCTTTGAGACCTGCACAATTTAGGGAATCGGCTGAGATCTGTCTTCCGTTTCTTCACGATCTTATCAGGCTATCTTTGACTTCTGGGACGGTGCCTATAAAATGGAAACAAGCCATGGTTATGCCGATACTGAAAAAGTCTACATTAGACCCAACTAAACCAGAACATTATCGGCCTATTTCTTTGCTTCCATGGATTTCCAAGATTGCTGAGGCCCACGTTAACAATATTCTATCTGCTCATCTTTTAAACTCAGGCATTCTGCATCATTCCCAGAATGGTTTTAGAGCAGGCCACAGTACCGAGACAGCTCTGTTGGCTATGGTTGAGCACTTACGGAGGTTGTTAGACTCTGGGCAGACGGCGGCACTGATCCTTCTGGATCTTAGTGCCGCCTTCGACACTGTCTCCCATCCGATTCTGCTCCAGAGATTAAGAGAAGCCGGAGTGGAGGGTACTGCTCTGGACTGGTTTCACTCATTTCTGGCTGAGCGTACTTTTAAGGTGTGTATACCTCCTTATGAGTCTACTCCTCGCCTCCTCTCCCAAGGAGTTCCGCAGGGTTCGGCACTTAGTCCGACCCTGTTCAACTTGTATGTACGACCACTAATGGGGGTTGCCAATAAATGGGGCCTAACCATGGTGTCATACGCCGATGACACACAATTAGCGGTCGTACTGAATGGAAATACTGCGCTGAATGCATCTAATTTTCAGAGAGCCCTTAAGGAGGTGGCAAGCTGGATGACGGATAACCGTCTCCAACTCAATGCCTCTAAAACTGAGGTTTTAGTATTGGGCAAAGAAACTCACCTTTGGGGAGACGATTGGTGGCCGTCAGAGCTTGGTCAAACCCCCATTCCAGTGACTCAGGTGAAGAATCTTGGGGTTCTGTTGGATGTTAATCTATCATTTACCCCTCACACAAAAAAAGTTGCGGGTACCTGCTTTGGTGTCCTTCAGAGTCTTAGGCCCCATTTTTAAATTTTTTGATGCCTCTACTAGGCAATTAATAGTTCAGGCTCTGATTCTTTCTAGATTAGATTATGCTAGTGCGCTTTTATTGGGCTCTAATCAAGCAGAACTGACACGTCTTCAGCGGGTGCAAAATGCGGCTGCCAGAATGCTGATTGGTCTGCCTAAGTTTTGTTCAGCTAGGTGTTCCATCTCTGATCTTCATTGGCTGCCTGTTAGGCAGAGGATAAAATTCAAAGTATTGTGCCTCGTTTTTAAAATCTTGAAGCTGGCCTCTCCTCCTATTTTGGCTCAGACCATTTCTTACTATATCCCTGCTAGAGCACTACGCTCAACGGGTCAATTTTTGGTGAAGGTTCCCCGTTTTAAAAAAGCTAGAGTGGGCGGCCGCTCATTTGGTGTTCTGGCGGCCAGCCTCTGGAACACACTGCCTTTTTGTATCCGTTCTATCCCTGACTTGCTGCCTTTCAGAAAGGCTGTGAAAACATTTTTGTTTCCTTTGGCGTAATGGTCACTGCTGTAACCATGTGTCTGGTGTTGTGTTGCCTGTTCTTGTATAGCGCCGGGACGCCGCTTGGCTGTGGCATCTGTGCGCTTTATAACTATAAAATAACATAACATTACATAACATAGTGCAGCCTTTTGGCGGGTGGTGAATTCACCTTTCATGATATCTGAGACAACACCGAGACTGGAAATAGCAATAACTGAAAGCAAATGGGTAGACCATTTCACCAAAATGTATGCAAAGAAAAATGAACAAAGCCACCAGCCAGACTCCCCTGCACATTCTAGTCCTTCAAAAGTGCCCTTCCCGATAAAAATAGATTTTGCATTGGACGAAGTCGAACTTGCACTGAAAGCAAGTAAGGGCGGGAAAGCACCAGGACCTGACGGGGTGCCCATAGACATATTTAAACAAAACTTGGAACTCTGGGCACCCCTAATAAAACAGGTACTTGCAGCAGCGTGCAAAATTGGACTAATGGATTCCTGGTCCGAATCATTGATGATCCCAATCTTCAAGAAAGGCGATAGACAAAATCCGTCAGCATATCGGCCAATTTCCCTATTAGATTCGGTGGGAAAGGTGTTGGGCCGTATTATTTTAAACCGCCTTCAGGAATGGGCTGAAGATACAAATGTACTGACTGACTTGCAATTTGGTTTCAGGGAAGGTTTGAGGACTATAGAACAGGCCCTAAACCTAACAATTTTTACAGAAAAATATACAAAGATAAAAAAAGGGAATTTGTACCTGGCCTTCGTCGACCTCTCCACCGTTTTCGATAGTGTATCCCACAAGAGTTTGTGGCAGATCCTCGAAGCAATGGGAGTCGACCTAGCCTTAATCCAACTTATAAGGGAGCTATATACAAATGGTAGAGCGAGGGTAAGGTTTGGACCAAACGGGGAACATACAGTTCCTTTTGCAGTAGAGAGGGGGGTGAGACAGAGCTGTGTCCTGGCACCCTTATTGTTTACTTTGTACACAAACGGTCTTGAACAGGAGATGCTTGTGGGGTGTCAGGACCTGCCCAGGGTACAAAATCGCCCTATACCCATCCTACTCTACGCCGATGATGCGGTGATAATAGCACAATCACCTTTAGAACTGCAGTGGGCACTGTATAAATATAATGAGTTTATGGAAAGACTAGATCTAAAGATAAATGCCACAAAAACCTATATAATGACTTGCGGGAAGGTCACAAAAAGGCAGAAAACTATTTTTATCGGTAAAAACAAACTAGAAAGTACAAAAAATTATTCATATTTGGGCATCCTTATGGACAATAAAGGTTCATGGAAGCAGGCCATTGGGGCCAAAAAACTCTTATTTATGAGGACTAGAACCGCCCTTGTGAATTTCGCACAGAAATTAGGCAAAAGGCCGCCATTAGAGCTACTTAAAATCTATCAGGCCAAGTGCGTTAGCGCGGTCATTTATGGGGCAGGGATCTGGGGATACTGTAACGTATTAGAGTTACAGAAAGTTGAAAATGCTTTCATCCGCTATGTATTGGCAGTCCCACGATCCACTTCAACTTTTGTTTGCCATACAGAGCTGGGGCTGCAATATTTATCGGATAAAATAAGGGCAGAGCCACTTTTATTATGGCATCGTATTTGGACTTCTTTAAAAACAACTTTTAATCAGAGTGTTATAAGAGATTCCCTAAAATTGGAGCAAGCCCTAGCTATCAGTTGGCTGAAGTACATTAAAGATTTTACGACGGATTTAGGACACCCTGAATTTTTAATGACCCATTAAAGTTGAATAACATTTCTAGGAAGGATTTTAAAAAACAATGTATGGCACATTTGGAAGAACTTAGATTTGAAAGTGAAGCTCTTAAATCGTCGGTCTGCCAAAATCAGTCGATCTTGGTGTCCGCAAAAATACAACCCTAAGATAGAGCCAATACCATCAACTGGGCAACCACCAGAAACAGGGCAACTCCAACTCCATAAGCTTCTTTATGTTGGATACAAAATGAGCAGGTCCTATCCTTCAGGGCTCCTCTCAGGTCACAGACAGCAGGTGGTTCAGTCCTCTTCTGTTCCTATTTGTGCCATTTAGCCACAGGCTATTTACTTAAGAGCACGAAATGTTAAAGCCAGCAAACATATAGGCTCCGTCACTGGGCTCCAGTGCTGCAAGTGCTGTTTTTAACACCCTATCAGATTCCTTTCTTGTCCTCCCTTCTCCCTTGCATCCCCTGTTGCTGCACACTATTAACCCCATCCTCTTTCAACAAAAAACATGGCACCAGAGTTAGAAGACTGACAGTGATTCAGGTGGGCTGGGATTGTGCTGAGATTTATGTGTTTACTGGCCGTCAAAATTTTGAAGTGAATAGCCAGGGACTGACCTCTGACAACAACAAGGGCTCCCTGAGGCTCATTTTATTCACAAGCAGCAGTGAGGTTGTCAAATTTGTTTCCGCCCTAGGCGCTATCCAGGCAAAGGCTCACTCATTGGTTTTGATCAATGGACACATAAAACTTTACTAATGGACTTTTACACACATGATAAAAAAATCAAAAATGAGGTTTGCCAGGAGGACACACAAATGGAATTAAACAGATATGCAAGGAAGATGAAATCCCCATATTAGTCTGTAGTTCTGTGTATGCTGACTCAAGTTGGAACTTTGCATGCACCCGAATATATTCACAAGAATTAGATCATAACAATCTTGCACGCAAAAATCATCTTAGCTGTTCTCCTTAATAGGTAGTGTGATCTATAAATTGCAAATTGCTTTATATAAGACCCAAGAAATTGTTTCCCTTCTCAGAGGAGATGTTAGTCTTACCAACTCAATATAAACAATATTATAAATAGTTCATTATCGCCAATGCATACTTTTTGGGAGCTAGTGGCTAATGGAGGAGATCAATCTTAAATAATTTCATCCAGCCTCAGGTTTGGTGGAAGCATTACTCTGATTTTTGTGATATTGCTGGAGAAGACTCTTCTGTAACTTATGATTGGTCTGAGACAGGGTGCTCTATAATCACATCTCTATTGGTTATAGAGCTCGAGACCACTAGGAGCGCAATTTAAAGTATTATGCCAGACCAAACTGCAGGTCATAATGGAATACCGGGGGATCTCTTTAAAGCTGATATAGAGAGCTGGGCTTCATATTTTAATAACATTGCAAATGCAATAGTAGGATAAGTTAATATTGCCCCCTCATGGAAAGCAGCAGAATGTGTACCTATCCACAAAAAGGGCTCTAAGGATTTACCACTGAATTACAGACCCATTAGTTTAATAGATGTCTCTCTAAAGATATTATGGGAGCTGATTCTGAGCTCCCTAGAGATATGGATAGAAGATGCAGCTGCTTTGTCGGGTATGCATGCTGGTTACAGAAGCGTCTGCACCATAGACCAAGTGTTCATTCCTGACTTTATAATGGGAAAGATTGGTCATCCAGAAAGCCCACTTATACGTCATTTTTGTGGATTTAAAAACAGCTTTTGATTTAGTCCCCTGTTGCAAGCTCTGGGAGGCTTTAAGACAGAAGGGGGTTCCCTTACCATTGCTTAACACCGTAATTGGTTTACATTCTGACGTATATGCAAAAGTACGATGGGGCCAGCAAGGTGAACTCACATATCACAGTAACGTCAAGAGAGGGGTGCAGCAGGGCTGTGTGCTAGCCCCTAACCTCTTCTCTTTGTATTTAAATGATGTAGTGGCATGGCTGGAACAGTGTAGGGGTGGTGATTCAATGATTGCATGCTGCAAAACACTGATGCTCCTTTTTGTGGATGATACCCTGCTGGTGTTCAAGACTTTGTTAGGGCTACAGATCCTGATGGGCAACTTTAAAGCTTTATGTATAGACCGGGATCTGAAAATAAATATGGGGAAAACAAAGTTCTTGTGTATAAACTCACAAAACATTTAAAGGGTCTATAAAACTCAGTAGTCATTGCCTGGAGAGGGTGCACAATTTTGACTACTTGGGCATCAGGCTAACTTTCAACATGTGGTGGCTTCCCCAAATTAGGAAGGGTTGTCTAAACATGTGTCATCATGCTTCTGGGGTGTCAAGGTTGTTTAATTCATTAAACACAAGACTTATATCCCCAGCCCTTAATATTTACCAGATAAAGGCAGTAGCAAGTGCATTATATGAGCTGAGCTGTTGGGTTAGGTTAGGCTAACACCATTGGCAACTGCTGAAAATGAAGTCTTAAGATCTCAACTGAAGTTATCCCAGAGTACCCCTATACTGCCTATGTTGTGGGACTTGAGCATTAATCCAATCACAAGCAAGGACAGGTCACATCCCATTTTAGATTGGTGGAAATTGAGGAATACCCCAGCACTGGAAAATGACTTCGGTGCTTTCAAGGAAATAGTAGATTCGGACATGGGTTGGAAAATAAAGCGGGTAGTAAACTTAAAGGCCATCATTTGGACTTGACGAGTATTGGGGCACCAAGACCCAATCGAATCCTTTAACTAGACCTCATTGGAAGGAAGTATATTGGAAGCATACCTGGGCCTCAAAAGTAAGAAGATCAAACCTAGGCACTCTCACCTCATATTTTATGGACATGAAAAATCGTAGTGGGTTTGAGGACTTCCTTGATTACATCACGGTCCCATTAGCTAGGCATTAATACATTAAGTTTCATTACTGCACCCTTCCCATCAAGATTTAGTGGAAGGACAATACTGACCCGAGTCTTGTATCGCCAGTTTGCCTTCATTCTGATAAAACACTTAGGGGGATATTCACAAGAACGTGTGCTAAACATCACCAAAAAATGTTAGCGCAACTTTACACATTGCAGCCTATCGCGGGAAAAAAACCCTGTGTCAACGTGGAATTCACAACAAGGCGTCCCCATGCGATAGTTTGCCAAAACCGCGGCCAATGCCTGCAATACAACCACCTCAACGGAGATAAAAACACAAACCCCAACGTGAAAAAACCATGTAATGGGCCAAATCGCGATGAGGAAATCAGCGATAAGTAGCGCCAGGCCTGCAACACACACCTGACAGGTGGGAAAAATCCCCATAAAAGTAGAAAAAACTGCCAAACGCAAACTGACCAACACCCAAGCACCATGGAGGCAGCTGGAGCAGTCGCAGAGGACGAGCGCAACCCCACAAGCACCCCGGACAGCCAGCCCGGGACCTCGGGGACAGGGAAGGGCAAGGACAAGAAAAAGAGGAAGACGGAGTTCAGTCCGCAGGCGAACAGGATCATAGTCACGGAGGTGATGGACCATCATCAACAACTGTTTGTCACCTCCAACGTGTCAATGGGCACCAAAACTGGAATATGGTGGGACATCGTGGACAAGGTGAGAGCCATCGGAGAGCGCAAGAGGACAATGGACGTGGTCAAGAGGCGATGGAATGACATCAAGCAAAAGACCAAGGAGAAACTCGCAGCCAACTAGAAAGCAACAATGCAGACTGGAGGTGGGGGCCCAGCGCCACAGCTGGTGCTGGATGACATTGAGGAGCTGGTGTCGACAGTCATCAGTGTGGATACTGTGGCCGGAGTTGGGGGACCGGACATTGCTCAACACGACACAACACAATCGCAACAGGGTGAGTGACCACCAGGTACTGGGGGTGTGGATGGAGATGGCCACAATGGCACACATGCACAATCAAGCAGAGCACAGTGCACACCCTCAATGACTCTGGGTCATCGCCCAGATCTATAGACTGTCACAATGTACAATGCCATGCTGTCTGAATGTCAACATGTACCATGCGGCTACGTACATGTGGACACATTGCAATACACCATCTCCCCTTCACATTGCAGGGCCACCGTCAACACTCCCTGCAGAGCAGTTCCAGCCACTCTTCACTGATGACGAGGAGGACAACCCCAGCATTGATGCACAAGCCCCCCTAGACATCATTGACATCATCCGCGACTCACCTCCAGGATCAGGGCTGCCCAGCTGCATCGGGGAGACCCCACCCACCACCCAAACTACCCAGCAGGAGGCACCCATGGCCCCGGCAGTCTCCCAAGACCCCCAGGAACAACACACGGCCTTCCAATGCCGTGGGCTGGAGGGCCAGAGGGAGACGGCTGAGCAGGTGCGGGTGGGGTTCGACCTTATGGCTACCAAACTGGACGCCATCCATGGGTCTAGGCCCGCTCCATGGTCTCCAACAAGCCCTGACTGACATCGCTGGAGTCATGACGTGGAGAGAAGAACACCTGTCCACGCAGAGTGGCTCCAGCGATACCAGCCGTGAGCTGGCACACATGCGGAGGTTCATGGAGTACATGGTGCAGATGGAGGCGGAATGGATCGCAGCCACCGCTGCACACCAGCGAAATGTAGCTGGGATATACCATGCCCTGCATATCCTCATCATGGCATTGCTGCCACAAGGCGTGGCGCTGATGAATGCTGCTGCCCCCACACCATCCACATCTCCGCCCCCTGGTGTGCCATTGCCTCACAGTACGGCAGATGTATCCACTCCGGCACCTAATAATTTTAGGTAAAAAATGGATTGGAATGCAGCAAAAGTAGTTACCAGTGACAAATATTAATTTAAGTATTTCACCCCTCACTTCTGATCTTGAATGTCTATATTTTAGACTCCTTGATACACTGCTATCCAGATGACTGTGGTACATTTAGCTAATTTAGGGGCATTACCTTCCTAGACACAGTGAGATGTTTTATGTGGAGTCCTCACTGGGTTAGGGCCCCTCCCTGCATGCTAAGGGTAACAAAGAGCCAAATAGGTGTGAATCTTCTATAGATATGTACAGTTCCTAGACTGGGAGAGACAAGTCAATTTTCAAAGGAATTCTAATATAATGTTTAGGATCAATCTTTCAGATACATACATTCATTCTGTGTACGCAGATAACTCAGGCATGTAAGCCCTCTTAGGTCCCTCCTATTTTATGGAACATACATGATCCAATTGATGAAACACACCTATCTACATGACAGGTACAATAATTAGATTAATGCAGGCATGAGGAACAAGGGACTACATACAGGAAACACACTATGATCTTGATTTTCCTCCCTCCCATCCCCTCTCACTCTGGCATTGTCCCTTAAACCAAGAACATTTTCCTCACAAAATAGATGTGTTAGGGTCATGCTCCTTTGATCCCCTGGATTTATGCCATTCTTTAACCCCCATGCTCACATCTCCCCTCAAACTGCTTTCCTTCAGAGCAGTAGTGCAGTGATCACCTTTTGATGGGGAGATAGCGAGCAAATGAAAATGTGCTATAGAGAGGGGCTGCAGGGGCAATAGGTAAGGAGTTGGATGGTCAGAGAGGGATCTACAGGTGTGGGAAGCGTGTGACGTTTGGAAAAATAAAATAAGCTTGGTAGGAGATGGGAACACTCATGCTGTAACTTCTCAACACCTTCAATTCCTGTGAACAATAGAGCAGACACCTCCCGGACCAACGCCGGACAGACTGTGAGGCTGTATTTTAAACTCAATACTCCTCCCAAGATTTCCCCTTATTCTCGCCCAGATAGGGTGGGAAGTTTATCTGATATATGCATTAGGTTCCCCAGGGATGTATCCATCGTTGACCTCTTGAACATAACCCTAGCAGAAATGCCACCCATTCCCATTTTGTCACTGGTCCCACATTCCTAAGCATCCCTGTGGCTTCTGTCCTGGCACTTTGTTCTCAGGTACGAGTAATGGATATTTAAGATGGTGACAGTTGTCAATGTTGCTTTTTATTGGGCCAGGTGACCACAGCATCTATCACTACCATATCAATGGCTGATTGAGTTCCATACAAATGTGAAATTACAAAAACTCCACACGGACAGTGGTTGTCTGCATGTTATCCCCCACCAACTCATAGTAGGTTTACTTATTGCATCTGTTACATAACGTACCCCGTGTTATCATTATTTATCAGGTGCGTTAAATAACACCTTAGCTCATAATCAGGGCCATAGTTACGTAGTAGGCTCATGCGGTGTAAAAGGTCCAGATTATGACTTTTTGACCTCGCAGCTGCACATCTATCACAAGTAGTCGATATAATGAAAATAGACAGTATTCAATGTTCAAGCATAAGGTGGTGCTGTCGTGCTGTGCACCGAGCTACCTTGGGTGCCAATTAGCCGCTCCTTGTTGCCGAAGTGCAGGGCTGTATCTCAAGAGAAAGAGTGCACTCCAGCACACACAATCCAGTCAATGACATAGAGTCCATTCTCGGTAAAATCCAGAGGCAATGATCAAATCCAATCAACAGGGGTCAAGTTCATCCACAATGTTTGTACTTCAGAAGTAGAGTTTTGCACAATATTTATCCAATCCAAAACAGCCAACAACCAACACGTGTTTCGTCCACCTGGACTTTTTCAAGGCTGCAAGGTTTATGTACACTGATATTAACAATACTGTTATTATTTGCCAGGATGATATTACAATATCCACCACCACCACTTGTACCCTGATACTAAGACAGGGCGGTGTCTAAAAGCAATGTGCTGATACTAAAGAAGCAAGCCCTTGAAAAAGAACAATTATTCATATTCCATTAGAAGTTGTATAGTGTTCTACGACAAATAGCACCCAATGTCAAGCATAGGCGTGTGTAATCAAAGTGGAGTTGTGCCGAGCACAGCCAGCAAGTAAGTGTGTTCATGCTGATTGATTCATGAGAGGTGCCTTGATAGAGGTGTATTCACCACAGATAAGATAGTGACTTTGGGACATGACATACCTTAAAAAAATGAGGTTCCAAGTATTTGTGAAGTTCCTTTAGAAAAGTAGCAAGGATGAGGTTGTACCAAATGATGAACTCACTCTTGAACTATCAGGTCAAAATACCATAGGTCAAACACCTTAAAAAGAAGTTACTGAAAATTTGTAATAGTGGTTGTACTGTGATTGAGAAGTTTTTGAGTGGGTGATTGGCATTAAACACTGGACAATGTAAAATTGCAGCCATGGATATCTTTGATATCATGAAATTATCTGGGTATACAGAGCAGAACCTGCTCTTTATGGTGAGGCAAACCTGCCATGTGCATGTAAAATAAGAATCTTGGGGCCAGATGTACGACCATTTTTGCATGCGCAAATGGGTTTGCGTACCCGTTTGCTCATGCAAAAACAGCATGGGGAATGTACAGACCCTATTTTGCGAGTTGCTATTTTTTCAGACTCGCAAAATAGGGTTTTGCGACTCGCCTTTAAGAAGGGGCTGCATCCCGTTTTCCTTTAAGGAAAACGGGCTGCATTAAAAAAAACTGCTTTATTTAAAAGAAGTCCCAGACATGGTGGTCTGCTGAGCCCAGCATGCCACCATACCTGAGAAGGCCTGCCATTCCCAATGGGGTAGCAAATTACCAGAGGCTCATTAATATTCATGAGCCTCTCAATTTGTGACCCCATTGGGAATCACTAACAGTGTGAAATACACTGTTGTACATTGGAAATAGTGCTTCGCAAATTGCGAGTCTCAAAAAACCCACAATTTGCGAGGCGCTATTTCCACGGTCGTACAT
This sequence comes from Triturus cristatus, assembly GCF_964204655.1. Taxonomy (NCBI): domain Eukaryota; kingdom Metazoa; phylum Chordata; class Amphibia; order Caudata; family Salamandridae; genus Triturus; species Triturus cristatus. The sequence continues at coordinate 970,454,170 of NC_140589.1, forward strand.
CTGGTACTTGGATTATGAATCCACAAATGAGGGTGCAATGCTGCATAGGCAATGAATTGAATATGTGATATAGGAGACCAATTTCAACTCTCTCCCTCAATCCAAGACATTCTACATTTGCATTTTGTAGGCTTGTTGACCTATGTACATCGCTGTATGGTTTATGGGGACTGAAACGGTCTGTGGAACAATGGGCTGAGGGCTTACTGTACTCTGTTTGTTGTTGTATTTTATAATTCAAGTAATAGCCGGGGGGCTCATTTCCCTCCTGCACGAGGGCCCACAATAGACTGGCTACACTACTGGCCATGTGAGGCAGAGGGAAACAGTAGGCTGGAAGAGTGAAAAGAAGGACATATGAAAAGAAGAAATTGTGCTCCTGTATGTGGTGGAAGGGCTGAGCAGCAATTTACCCCTTTGGGCACTTTCCCACGAAGAAGTGTGGGGGACTCGGAGGATCTAGGGACAAAAGAGGCCTGCTTCTGAAGTTGTAGGGCCACCTTCTACTAGAGCTGAAAAGAGGTGGGCAAGTCACTGAAGGCTTGAGCCAGATGCCTGACTCAGCTCAAGGACCCTCGCACCCAAAACAAGCCTAGCTTTCATTTAGCTTCTGCCTACTGTTCAGGCTGTAACGTCATATGCCAAGAATGAAAGATAAAGCATTCATCTGTAAGGCAAAACAGGACAATGAGATACCCATCGAGTAGCTGAAATGCACAATGTGAAACTAGAAAATCTAGGATTAATCCTGTCTTTCCTGCTTTTACAAATAGTATGATCCTAGCCGAATCTTTATTTGTCTGAACCTCCTTTTTCACATTTCAAATACATGTGTTCAAGATGTGCACTGTACAATAACATTTTCTGTTGGATTTAGTATACTATAATGTTGCTTCATCTGCACTAAGAATCTAAGCCAGAAGCAGGGCGCACACAAACACAGACTCGCCTTTTAGTTCATTAACAGCTTTGAGCAGGGAGGGAGCATGAAAGTTTCTGATGAGTTTAAAAAACTATCACTTTTATAAATGCCTTTCAATGCAAGGTTGTAATCTGATGTACTGTCGTGACTCACTTAAGCATTTTAAAGGAAAACACCTTTTTTAATGTTGAAGAGGTTTTAGGTGAGGTATGTTGTAAAATTTACGATGCAAACCTTTTCAGGACTTTGCTTTTTGACAGGTTCTTTGAACCAGACCAAACATTTGGCTCAGCTGTCTCTGCTCTTCCTGTTAATTTGTTGTATCACCCATCTCGAGAGCTGGACCCGTATGTCTAGCAAGGCCTGCTTCAGGGCCCTACTTTATCTCTTCCGAGCATTATAAGGCCTAGTAAAATGCACTCTTTTCCAAGTCTCTTTCTAGATGTTAACCAGGCGTGGCTAGCATAGGTAACAGTGGTTGGGCGGGGATGGGGCAGTGCGGGTGGGGGTGAAGTGGACAGACGACAGGATAGGGAAAGTAAAATAAAAAATAAAAATAAATTAACTTATCGTGTGCATGCTTCATCGCTGACTTGGCGATGCGGTGTGCACAGGGTAAGTATTTTTTTTATTTTACTTTTCATATCCAGTCATCTGTCCACTTTCCCCCCACTGCCCCGCACCCACCCCACTGATGTTACCTGTGCTGACTGTCCCTGATATTAACACCCTTGCTGGGCCTTTGCCGATTCTAAAAACAAGAACAAATAGCCACACACTCCAGCAACATTTTCTGACCTGCTTAAAGTCAAACTCTGCCTGGGTCAGAAAAGGTGAACCTGTAGCAGGATAAACTTCTTTTCTCCAGCCCTGAAACAAAGGCAACATCTATGCAGCAGCACAGCAGGAAAAGGTACTCTGGTGCCAAACTAAAGGGTTTGTTCCCCTCGCCATGCCCCTATTGTAACTGCAGTAGTGGGCGGGGACAGAGCCCACCTTTCCAAAAGAAGATGCATGATTGGGGTTCCTGTGAGATTAGAGCCCTGCACCAATCACGCAACTCCTGGAACCGCAGAAAAACAACGTTCGGAGGAAGATTTTTTAAATAAATTGTGCATTTTCAATTGGCTTTTATGCCATCATAGGGAAGCCAAGGCTCATGTTGGGTGGGCCAAGTCCATGTTTGGGTGGGACTGGTCCACCCAGCCCACCTGTTAGAACCGGGCCTGTTACAGAAAAGGTAAAACTCTAGGCACAAGGGGTCCAAAGGGGACTAAATGATAGTCTGCAAGCTTTAGGATGCCAGAAAGTGGGCCAGTAGGTTTAAGAGAAAGGGGTACCCCAGAATGCAGATTCAGCACATGCAGACCGAAATCCTCACTCAGGACCAGGCACATGAGCAACGTGACAGATGGTAGAGGATCAGGAAATAATGCAATAATTTGATATATGTTTGTATGGACAATACAAGTGCAGCCTGATTACTCCACAATATGTTTCATGTCTAACAACAGTGTGAGGTGGCTGACATTGGGGGGAGGGGTGGTATTATGGCCAAGTGGCCCGATTGAGCAGGTGATTAGCAGTTCATGACTAGGCAGTCCACTTTGTTTGAACCAGGAATAACTGAACAGTTACCTGGGTCTACTAAGCAGCTAGCATGGTTGACAAACTACCAACACATCAACCAAAAGCAGCACTCATGCAGAGAGGCATGATTTGATTTACAGTACAGGGCCGGCTTAGCCAAATATTCTATTGTGAATTTTCTGAGTGGACTGTAGCCACTGGTTGTGAAAGCCCAGGGCTGCTGCTGGTAACTCTGTACATTTCCCAGTCTGCAAGAGCCTAATTATAGCATGCTCAGTGGGGGCTTCAAGAAAGATTGAAAGAGCCAGAGAGAGGGATTGATCAGAGAGGTTAGCAGGGATAGAGGAGCGATACAGAGAATGGAGATGGAAAGAAAAACAGAAAGAGAGATAGCAAAAAGAGGAGTAGTGTAAGGCTGTCAGCTTAGGGTAGTCTTCCCCCAACCTTTTTGCCTTCACCCCTCTAAGTTTTGCTCATCTCATTTTGTGAGCCATAAGACTGAGCACGTAACCACTGCTAACCTTACAGTGCTTAATTAGTAGACAAATAAGTGCAAGGATTCTCGTTAGGAGGCAACTGCAGCTTCAACTATTTATTGCCACAGACAGTGCTGCCAGTGAAAGCACAAACACAACTACTAACCATCATACTCCTACAGGTGTGCATTTCAGACTATTCCAGGACCCTAATGTTATAAGAATTGCTTGGGTGGCATGTATTCATTATTTTTTTTGCATATTGAATTAATATACAACTGTTGTTGTGCTCAACTTTAAATAAGACAAACACCGCTATAATGTGGCAAACTGCAATAAGGGCCGGTATTGACAATTAAGTGGCAGTGCCGAGCAAAGGAAACCACTGGCTCAAGTTAGGCACTGGCCAACAAGTGCATGTGCTAACTCCTTAAAACATGGTAAGTTTCGTTTATCCCCAATTGGCATATTTAATTTAGATTTAAGACCCAAGTAAAGTGATGTTAGAAGTGCCCAGGTACTGTAAATCATATACTATTAGTGGGCCTGCATCATTGATTGTGCCACCCACTTAAGTAGCTCTTTAAAGAGGCCTCAGATCTGCCATTGTAGCCTTTGTATGCAGTTTTAAACCACCAGTTCCCCCTAGCAAAATAAACCTTTTGCCAGCCCTAAACTTTTCTTTTTAATACATGTAAGTCACCCCAGTCTAGGCCCTGGACAGCCCACTGGGCAGAGTGGGGTGTATTTAAAAAGTTGGACATGCACTTTTTTGTTTTACATGTCCTGATAGTAAAAAAACTCCTAAATTTGTTTTTCACTATTACAAGGTCTACCTCTCCAGTAGGATGTAAATGTAAATGTAAAATGTAAATGTAAATGTAGTTGAGCTTATATAGCGCACAGCTACCCGCTGTGGGTTTCCCGGCGCTTGCTTAGGGAACCCGTCCTGGTATTCCCCTGTGAGATAGCAGGGTATCCACAAGGTGAAAGTCAGGCATCCCGCCGCGAGGGGCCGTTGTGGAGATTAAGCAAGCTATTGCCCAGAGTCGCAGAGTGTAAACCCATGAGTCAAGGAGGCACCGGGGCAAGAATTATCAAGTCCGTGGAATTTTTAGCCAAAGACCCACCAAGGCAGGGAATTGAACCCTGGTCCAGGACCGATCTCAGCTTCCAGGTCTGCCGCCTCTAACCCCTGAGCCACACTAGGATAACATTGGTATTACTTTATTACATTTAATAAGCTGAAATTTCCAAATGCGAGCAGGTAATCAGTTAATTTTTGTTGTCTTTTCAATTGTGCTGAAAAAATATCAAGGGGTTCTTTAATTTTCTAGGTTTCCAGACTTGTCCACTCATCAGTGGTTACTGTTGGTGTGGGGAATTTAACGACAGAAAACCACATCACATGGTAATTGGGTTAATTCCCAAGATAAACACTGCTGGGAGGCTCCGTGTACACTTGAGCAAGGATTGCTTGTGGGACTGGTCAGATTGGTGATGCCAAGAGTGACGACAGTGCAACACGGCTGCTACTCCACCCACACGCTTCATCTCCGTGACCACCAGGAGGCCGCAGTTCCACGCAGAGCACCATTTCAGGTGTCAGGACCACTTGCACAGAATGAACTCCATAGCATGCACCCACCAACTTGTGCTCACCTGAGTCTGAGCCCCAACTGAGCTCCTGGCACCTGGTGGCTGGCCCGGAGTTTTCCAGCTCAGACCAAAAACGGCCTCAGTGATAGTAGCAGCACATATGAAACCTGCATTGGGGGTCGACACAGCAGCGGAGAAGAAGGAGGAAGTTAAGGACAAAGAGCAAGCCGCCAAGCAGCGAGGTGTGACAAAATCGAGGAGAGGCACGCTGGACTTTGAACCAGCACACCAATGGCTTCGTAGCCCACCTCTTGCATTGCCTCACCCAGCTTGGACCATTATGGGCAGAGGCTGCACTGCAGAAACAATCAGGAGCCAGAAACTAAGCTCAGGGAGTGTGGTAAGAGCTAGGGCTCCTCCCCAGGTAGAAGGGGAGATCCTGTGGAGTGCGGAAGTGGCCTGGCTAGGTCCAAGGTGCATCTTGCTCTACACAGTGTGCTCCCCTGCACTTGGTCTAGCTCTCTCAAAAAACTTAGGAGCTGCTCAACAGTGCTCACCAGCATTGTTCCAATGATCAATGATTGGCATAGAACCTTCAGCAACCGGTTGACGAACAGCTGATGCACAGTTGATAAACAGTACCAACAGGTAATAAAGGGCACTAATAGGCACCAACTGGTACCTACAAGCCTCACCTTCATCACTTCAGTCACGCTATTACCAGTTGGCCTTTTAGGCAGCCAAACAGCCTCTGCAGCCCTTACCAGGAGTAATAAGAGGGCCCTTGGAAATAGGACCAAAAGAAAGGTTTGGGAAGGTATAGGACAAAGATATTGTAAAGTCCCCAGGGAGCACGAACGGGGCCAATGGAGAGTACCAACGAATGTCATCAGCAATACACTGACCTGACATTGGTACCTGGCTTACCCAGAAGAGGCGAAGAAGCTCAAGTAATACATTTAATCCAATCTTATCTGGGAGGAAGCCGTCCCACAGACTTTTTCACCAACATCGCTCCAGTGCTATGGTTAAAAGGAGGGGGCTACCCCCAAATTAACTATTCACAGTAAAAGCCCTAGCCCCAGGAACAGCGGTTGCCCTGAGGGACCCGTTGAATTTAATGGGGTCTCAGGTCGGAGGCGACCCCAAGGAGGCTACACATGTGCTTGGGCATTAACAAACACTGCTGAGCAAACCCAGAAACAGCCAGTGCCCCAGCATAGAGGTGACTCAATCACAGACTGAAAGCTTGCCGTCACAACCTCAGCCGCCTCTCACAAGAAAACATAGCCTCAAAAGTGTAGAAAGGCTAATGTTTTTTTTCTAAAGACTAATGAGCAGCAGCTTTAGAAACACTCAAGAAGTCACCTCCTGTGTGCACTTGAACTCCACCGCTTAGCGCCACCTCTCCTGCCCCCTGCCAAGGGGAGACAACTCGATAATTGAGCTGTCATCAGACATCATTTTAAGTACATCACTGGAATTAAACTCTATAACAATGGAGGTGTTCTGTACCTCACTAATCTAAAAAAAAGGAGACAGCACCCTGACCATCATCAGCACTTGTAGGCACCAAGACACCACAACACTAACTCAGCCGCTTGCACCCTCTGCGACTTCCTCACTCACAAAACGTGCGCAGGTCCCCAAGAACAATCCCAGGCCTAGTAGCTCCTACACATTGACTCCAACAAACGGGGGACTGGACATTGAGAGGAATACACTGGAACGGACATGGACCTCCGACCTCTGTAACTACCCCAGTGGTGGTACACAACAATGCACCGGTAACAACTGCCCTAACTGTGGGACTAGCAACAAAGCCATTGTGCAGCAAAACAAGTGGCCAGCCACAGAAACGCAGTCAGAGCAGGAAACAGAATGGCTACAATAAAACAGTTCGGCCAGCTTTCTTGCCTGACACCGAGCAGGGTAAACTACTGTCTTTAATCAACTGTACACTGATTGCCATGATAAATATCCTCACGTGGCAGTCAGATAAACTCGAGCTACAACTGGACTTGATTCATACTTTAGCAACATCAATTACAAAGCTGGAGTGCAAATTAGATTCTCTGCAACTAAGAGAACAGCCCACTAGCTCAGTTAAAATGAGTAAATCCATATGTTCCTGCCACTCAATTGTAGAACAGCTGTCCACTTTGCCAGAGGTTCTATCAACAATGATAACAGACTGGTCTCAATGGCCATCAAAAACAAGCATTCAACCATCGCACTTAGTGCTGTCTTATCCAGCAAACATGCCTGGGGTACTCTCACACAGCTCATCATCAGTGCGAGGTGAGCCCGTATATGAAGAAAGAAGTGAACTGCTTGCCCAGGAAGGTCCACTTGTGGTCCCACTTGCAAACAATCCTTTTATTATAGGGGAAGGCCCTCCTAGAGCAAATTTAACAGTCCCTAAAGTTCAGACAACAATAACGAATGAAAATGTCTCACCACTTCGCAATCAAGGTGAAGTAAGCCAGCCGGACATTCTATGGAATAGTACAATCTCCAAAAGATTGAAGAAAAGATTTCAAAAGGCACTAAACAAACCCACAAAACTGCGGCTCCAAGCATCATTGACCGGCAAGCAGCAAACCCTGGCCAATACACAGGCCACAACCCAGGCAGTGTACATCCCATCTTCAAGGGAACTGTGGCATCAGTGAAGGCAGCAGGCCCACTGGAAACAACTCAACACTCCAAACATAGACTACTGCTTCAACTGGTATTGGAGCATTTACAATATCCACTTAATAATCCAGTAGGACTAGATCTCCCCATCGAGCCACAAGCCTAGCCAAGGGTTACTCAACTGATCAAAGTTCACCATGGACAAGGGCCTGAAATCCAGGCTCCAGAACCCCCTCCCGAGCCACAAGCTCATCAAGGGTCACCCAACTAATTAATGCCCTCCTGGACCAGGGCCTGAAATCCAACCACCCATCCTAAGAGCACTGCAAAAAACACAGGAGCCTGCCAACCCGGTGAACTCAAGTGGAAGCCCTAACAAGCTCCTGCATGGAAAACCCTTGATCAATCATGCTAGCAGCAATGGTCCCATAACTGAGCCCAGGGGTGAAGTAATGCCAGCTAAAATGATCCTCACTCTAAAGTACTCATCTGAGGGCCAGCATGACATTCTAAATAGATCAAATCTCCTGAGGTTATTTAAATCCACCCGTAACCTAGGAAATATTACCACAGAAGATAGCCTGGGAGTAGAATTTAAAACACTTGCAAATTGTAAGAACGATCACGAATCTGTTGTACTAACTCTTATATCTCCCACACTAGTAGCTGAAATCCTGATCAATAAATTAATCTTTGAAGAGTGAGGGATAGAGATAACAAATCCAGCAGCCCCCAAGTATCTGCATCCGCTGAAGGAACAGGGACACCATTCAAGGCCCCAGGAACACCACTCAGCATCCTCAATGGGGCAGGAGAGTCACAACTCAACTTGTCCTACAATAAACTTTGAATTTCACGCTCCTTCTCCAGTCAAACAGGCCCAACAAGGAGAAAAGCACTAGAGTACACAGACAAAAACAAGTAAACGACTGGAGCTGGCTATCAACTACCCTTCCGAGCAACATCAGAAATTACTCCTAGCACATACCCGAGGCAAACCCAGAAAAACAAAACCTACACCTTTTATCATGGAATGTTCCAGGGTTACAAAAGCTGCTAAAGTCCTCAGCCGCAAGACCATTCATACAGAAAGCTGACCTTCCCTGTTTCCAGGAAAACTGGTCAACTAGCCCCACCACAATACCTGGATTCTTTGAAATAGAACAAGTGGCCATAAAAACCAGCATTTGCGGGAGGGTGGCCTTGTATTTATGTAAGCCTGGGCCTCGACTTGAAACTAAAAACAATTGAAATGCATGATGATATGTTCCTACTGGCCACTCTGGAAGGTCTGCACAAAGACGACCAGCACCCGAAGAGACTGCTGGTTCATGTCTACTTTAATTGCTTTGGTCGAGGGTGAACAGATAGGCCGCACCAACTATGCACATCCCTTGAAGAGGTGCTCTGTGAAAACAAAGATCATGGAGTCATCATATGTGGTGATTTTAACCAGGGTCATCTGGGAACAGACTTGACAGATTCAGATGCAGAGAGCCATGCAACCAGCCCACTTTCCTCTCTATTCAACAACTTTAGTCTGAAGTCCATCCAACACATAATGGAAAGCAAACCTGTGGCAGGACAATTTGTAAAATCATTTAAAAGAATAAATACTTCAAACTATGTATTTACCAATGTTAAAATCTTATATTCCTTAGTGAGCTTTGAGATCTCCACTCCCCATGAAAGCAATCACTTTCTGCTTGTAACTACCATAAAATACAGCTCTAGCAGGCACAACAATCTGAGGGTAGTCACCAAAACAACTGGTGAGGAATGTTGGCACTTAATCAGGAGTAGAAAATGGGGTAGTGAACTTGCATACATTTAAAGGATGGGCATCTTCCAGAGGACAGCAACTAAATACCATGAAAGGCAAATTCCTACTGGATAACTGGCACCTAATCCTCAAAGGAATACAGCAAGACATAATTCACCAATCCAATGCACGTCCGCCAACCACCCGCAAACAAATCTCACATAACAGCAAGCAAATTGAAGCTACATAGACTACAAACATCCTGCCAAAAAGCTGGTAAAAACAAAAAAAAAGTGAAATTTAAATTTAGACTACCGTCCCTACATAAACAGCACAAATAAATGATTTGGGCATCACAATGTGAGCAGACAGATAAAGTATGGCTGAATGTACATAAATATATGGGCAAACGGGGTCAAGCAGACCTATGGAGGTAACATTAAAAACAAAACATGTCCAGCAACAGCCAGAATAAACATGATCGCAAAATGACAGTGGTCCCAACATGTACAAAACGTATATGCAGTTAAAAAAAAGCAGTCTACGATGGCTTGGACACATTAGGCTCCTCCACTGAAACTCAGAACCCAGATGTGCTGCTAATTGTCAACGGTATCTTCAAAATCCTAAGGAAAATAAGAGCTACAGGGGCGCTCGGCCGAAAGGGCATACCCGCATAGGTCTAACAAGAAGATTCTGGGCCCGATTCACAGAACTAACTTAAGACAAAATCCTAAACTTACTACCATTTTCGTATTCACAGAAGGCACTTACTCATTTTGGTATTCACAGAAGACACTTACTCATTTCGGTATTCACAGAAGTTAGGAGTCCTAACTTTAGGACTCCTAAATGCCTTCTGTGAATACCGAAAGTCTTAAAATTAGGATTTTTCTCAGTTTAGGAGTCCTAAAGTTAGGACTCCTAACTTTACTACTACTAAACTGAGAAGAATCCTAATTTTAAGGCTTTCGGTATTCACAGAAGGCATTTAGGAGTCCTAAAGTTAGGACTCCTAACTTCTGTGAATACCATAATGGTAGTAAGTTTAGGATTTTGTCTTAAGTTAGTTCTGTGAATCGGGCCCACTGACTTGTGGTTCGCAGTATTCCTACCACTATATCAATCCTGCCTTTTGACTCAGCAGGTCCCGGAAGGTTGGAGGGGTTCCATCTTGCATCCCGTATTTAAGGAGGTCAATAGGTTGGGCAATTGAAAACTATCACCTTATTGCCCTTTTGGACATTGAATAAAAGGCTTATGCCTCCGCTGTCCTGAAAGAGTTGGAGAGTGGGGCAGAGGCGAATGAGTAAATCCATTTAGCCATACAGGCCTTAGGGCAAATCCCTCAACAATGGATAACTTTGTAGTTCTTTCTTACCTAATTCATCAGGCAACCGGCAAAAAGCAGCTTCCACTTATGTCTGATTTGTCAATTATTCCATAGCTTTTTATATGGTTGACAATTACTTAGCAAGCCCATCCATCACCCCAATTAGACGCATATTAGGAGCAATACAATCAAATATGGCCACAAAGCATCCCCGGGAAAACTAATCAACAACTTGGAAAACTTTCAATTGAAGGCCTACAAAAGTATCTTTAGACTGCCCCCATAAGTTCGAGGCAGTCTGATAAGGCTGGAATTTGGGCTGGAGGGTCAAACATGGGCCAGTATGCCATTCCTTCATAAAGTTCTACTATAAGATCAAAAAGCACCTCCTAAGACCTTGAAAGCAATTATCCATAACATCTTTAACTTAGAGGTGAATCCCTGGTCACAATATCTTCAAAGATACATTGCCACTCTTCAAGCTGACCAGACAGTACTAGACAACTTACAGCTTTCACTAGCAGTACTTAAAACAATGCTGAAAAACGAAACAAGGACACTTTCGAAGGCAAGCGACATGGGCAAACTTAAGAACACTAAATTGTTACATGGGGTGGGAAAGTCATACACCAAAACACAGGCGGATTTTCTCAGCCCTTAGCCTTATCTCCACTGCAAGCTACAAAAAAGCTGCCGCAAACAAATAATGGTTGCAAGGCTAATGGGTTTACAATCCAGAGAACTAAATCCCAAATAGCTCTCTCTCTATAATCGTGAACTGAAAACTTTGCTGCTATAAATTTGAGTCTGTCAGTCACCCACTATGCTGTTGCCAGGAGCTCCTGCAGCCCCTTCATACAATGCTAAAATCATGATTTCTTTCTTTTAGAATTCGAACGTGTAACGAGGCCATGAACCTGGTGCTTGCTATCACTGAGCCGGTGGACCTGGCTAAATTTGGCAAATGTATCAGCCTCCCACAAGCCGCATAAAAGCGGTGAACAACAACTGCATTCCACCCCAAAAAGAGACAATCCTACAACTGACTAGTTAATACTAGACTGTGGCATCCTGGCAGACCATCAGAGGTTCGTTCTTTAACCAATCAGTTTATAAAGCCTACCAAACGACAGAGAATGACCAGGCCTGTCCTAACACTTATTAAACATTGTCGTTGATTACCTCATGCATGAATTACAGTAGTTAGGTACCCAATCTACACTTTATCTGTTGATATTAGCACAGTACCTGAGAGTAGTATTCAGTACTACTTCAGCCATCTCTACATTATAGTTCAAGCATTTCATAGCTCAGATTGCACAAGACGAGTTGTAGATTTATTCCAGACTTGTTCCTGCTTTCAGAGGAACCTGCAGTCTATACAAGGACTCTTAATTACTTAATGAACTTTGGTTAATAGTGATTTTATGTATCTGTTTTTCCAACATCTAAATAGTGTAAAGATTTAAATTAATCGCACAATAACGTATTTCTGAATCTAAAAAAAAAATCTGAAACTAATGAAAAATCATCTCTTATAGTGAAGTCGGATTTTAAATTGCAATTTAAAAGGTGCCACTTTTAGAAAGTTGGAATTGTCATGCCCTAGCCATTTTGTGCCTGTAATCGGTCTCTGGTTCACATGACTGGGTGTAGCTGACAGTTAGGCTTTGTGTACTTCTCCTTGACAGCCATGCATAATAGAGAGCTTAGGTGTGCATGAATGGGCCATTACTAGCAGGGTGGGAGGGCGGAGCTGGGCACAGCCCTATTTACGCTTGAACAAGCTGTGTCCTGTCTCCCCACAAAGGGCTGCATGCCCCTGTAGCTAGTTTGGAACTAGGGCAGGGAAGGCAGGAAGCCTGTGGATTTCAAAGAGAAACCTCTAGAAGCTTCTCCCCACTTCAAGGGAAGACCCAGGCAGAATATTGGACTCAGACACCAACTCTTCAGTACACTTCTGGACCTGTGGAGACTCTGCCACAAGGAGGGACTGCTGTGCTGATTAAATGATTGCCACTTTGCTGGACTGATGCTCTGAAGGACTGCTACTGTGCAGTGCTGACTTGCTGCCCTCTTGCCTGGGTGACAAGAACTGGACCGGCATCTGGTGAACCAAAAATCCCAAAGTGACTCCAAGGGTTAGTTGGCTGGCCTCCTTACTGGAGCCTCAGGGAGAGAAGACTTCCCTGGCCAGAACCGACATTTCACCGCTGCAGCATGGATTCTACCAGTGCTGGTACTCCGCTTCTACCTTGCAGTCCACATTGGAACTACTGCTGCGAGACACCTCGCTAACGCAAACCCATACATTGTAAATCCTGTGTCAATGGCAGCCTCAACAACGACGCAGGTTCTCACATCACAGCCTCGCAACTCCTTGGAATGACACGCATTGCCTCAGCTGCACGATACATCCCAGACACCAGACTTCGCATTGCAAGCCCTCATCATCGGGATCCTTCACGATGACGCATGAACACTCATTGCAGCTTTGCAGCTCTTCAGAACCAGTGCAGCGCCTCAGCTGTGTGACACATTCTCGCCACAGGTTCTTGCAGCGGTCTGCAAACAGGATTTAAGGTACTCTTGATAAGCAAGCCTAACTGGGTCACTGTAGCCAGCCAGCTCCATCGCTGTCGGCCTGAACTTGTTACTATGTCCCGGTCTAGTGTGACCAGATATCCACAGATTGCGCTTTGTGCTGTTTGGTGCTATTTTCACCTAAACCTTTAAACAGGAATATCTGCAGTTTTACTGATTGGATTTTAGTCATTTTGGTCTTGTTTTACTTATGAATGACTGATCTATCCTTCTAAATGTGGTGTGGGATCCTTCATTGGTGTGTTTTTACTGTGTTACAGTTTGAAGTGTTGCACAAATACGTTAGACATTGCCTCTAAGTTAAGCCTAACTGCTCTGTGCCAAGCTACCAGGGTCTTGAGTACAGGTTCATTTGGGGTTTGCATGTGCTGCACTCTAACAAGGATTGTAGCCGCTGCTTGATTAGGGTTTCACCCCCCTCAACTAGTAATCCAGTTTCTTACAGGCTGGTTTGAGCATTTTGAACAGGGCTGCTTTCGGTTCCCAGTCCGGGACTGTTGCAACAGAACACCTTGCACCACCCCCCCCACACACACTATCTACTTAAACTAGTGTGTTACAACGAGAATACGACCAGGGTCACTTGAACACGCCTGTAGCCACAGTACAGCGTCTGCCAGTGGTTTTAAAATAAGCGCCACTTCTCTTAAGAACATTTAAAATGCAAGTGCTTGACAAATCTGGAGGTGGGAAGAAAACAAAATCATCCTGTTCGAACACGCTGCTGGGAAGACCACATGTTGTCTGGTTGGTGAAAAACATGCCTGCTGCAGAGGTCACATCTGAAGTGGAATCAAATTAAAATGGCATGCACAGACAGGCGTCCACACAAAAGGATCTCTTTAAGGTTTATTAAAAAAATGCAGTTCATTTTCCGTTCCCAGTCTGTGCCTCTCTGAAACAAGGACCCATGAGAACAAGCTCTCGCTTGGAGAGCAGCCAGCCCAGGCCGCCTGGCCAATTTTTCACAGGACCTCCAGCGACCAATGCTTAACCCGGTGGCAGAGTCTATTGTAGCAGTCGTTGCTCTGCCTTCAAGGGGTATGCCCCCTCCACAGCCCGTTCTCTCTCAGCCACGTGACTGCTAAACCAGACGTCTCCTGACCGGGTAGAATGGACGAGAATCAGGATGTCCTCGCCGCCAGGGATGATGAAAGTTGAAAAACTATGGGGCAGATTTACAAGGCCCTTGCGACATAGGTGCGTCACTTTTAAAATGGGAAAAAGTGACGTACCGGCAGCGCAAGGGGCTTGTAAATAAGCCCTTATGTGTTCTCACCGGTCCACATTCACTTCTTAATGAAATAATAGCGTTCACTCCTCTGATTTTCCTTCACATCACGCTCGGTTGAGTTGTTTCAGATGTACAAGAGCGTTTTTAAGTTCTCATGCATAACCTTCTCATGAAAGGGAGAGGAAAATAAAATTCCCACAAAATAATGCGCGGCCACCGCGTGCAGATAAACTTTCTCCAGTATGCTGAAGCATGCAGGGCCACCATGTGACACTCTGGGCTCACACTGTGAGTGCAGCAGTGTCCCTGTGACTGTAGGAAGCTTTTCTTAAGTTCTCTGTTCTCTGCCGGTATAGTGCAGCATGCGTGATGCGCTTAACCCTGTCGAGCCCAGCTTTGTTTTTCTCACCACCCTCTCTGAAAAAAACAGACTTCACAGGCATACTTGTTAATATCACGACAAGCTGTAGGGGCCTGTGTTACGTTCCTGGATTTAGTCTTTATTTCATTGAAGTATGCATTCTCCTTTCTTACTATTAGGATCCAAATGTTAGCTTTCACTTTGGCTCAGATTTATTATCCCAATGGTTGGGCCGACAACCTCTCCTGTCCTGAAGGTTTTCAGGAGCCAAACTTGATGCTTGCTCAGGATCAAACTGAGGTCAAATCTGGAAGAGCCAAGCTCGCGTTAATATATGTAAAGGGGACATATCTGGAGGGGAACAGATCAGTCACCTTAGTGATGATGTGATGCAAGACTAAACCGATAGTGCTCACCTCTGTCAAAGCCTTTCACAGATGAAATCGGCTGTAAACAAGAAGCGAAACAGCATGTCTGTGATATACCTAATCGTAGGGCTTTAAGCAGGGCTAGACTGGCCGTAGTAGGTTCCGGGCGTTTACCGGTGGGCCAGAAGGGTGGGGGCTGGTTTTGTTGCAGTGGGGGCTGGTTTTGTCACTAGGGGCTGGTTTTGCAGCTGTGCTACAATATCGCCCCCTGTAACAAAAGCAGGAGAGCAGTTTTATACTAGCACCTCCCGGACCCCCAGCAATCTTCCAGGGCTGGTTGATGTTCCCAGTCCGGCCCTGGCTTTAAGTGGGCCGGGTGGTCCTGCCGGTGCTCAGCAAGGGCAGTTCTAAAAGACGGGTCCCTATCGGGCTCTCAATTTTTGCCCTCAATCTCAGGGTGAAAAAAAATTCTTAACTCTGCAGCAGTGCCACCCTTCTTTGCCTTTGATGGGAGTTCAAAGAGCCTCGTTATAGTTCTTCCACAGTCTCAGCATTTCAGAATGGAAGCCTTTCCTATACTATATACAACGAAGCCCTAGTTGTTGATAATTTATCTTATGCCGCTAACAACCATTGGCAAAGCCAATAGTTCTGGCTTGTCGTATGTGTAATGTTACTTGCTGTATTATATATCTGGATACAGTGACAGAAGCAGCAAAATACCAGTCGAGTAGCACACTTTGCTAAGCACAGATTTTGATCTTAGGTGTTTTTAAGCCACACCCTTAATGACATCGACCACGCCCCTTTGGGAGAGCCCCAGTTTTTTCATCCCACTTCAAGCCCTGCCGAAACGTAATGTATGTTTTACAGAAAGTTTCTCATCTTACACGCCTTACCCTTATGTGGTTGCCTGTGCATCAGAATTTGTACTGCAGTGTATACCTCAAGTACAAATTGCACACTGGACACAACTGGCTTTCTGGGCAAAGTGGCATTTGTAATGCCGGCAGCCATCATGATCTATTCTACAAGGGCTGCCTAATGGACAGAGACCTGAACATCCCATAATGCACCATGGGTGTTACATGAACTACTGGGATCTGAATAGTCTGGGAATTGCACTCTGCTAACCGGGCAGGAATAATTCCTCAGTACACCTTATCACCCAAAATTTGTTGTAATGGTTTATGGGGTGAATATGCTTATATTCCCTTTCTCACATTCTAGAAGGCAGGTACAATGCTATTTCCAATACATTCTCATCCCTCGCATTGGATGCTTCTGCTTCTCACCCTGGACTGGCTTGGACAACGACTGAACTTCCTTAACTCTACATCTCATTCCTGGGTGACACTGAACAGAGCATCTCAATACTCTCTGTATAACTCGCCTCTGTCGACTTTATGGATATGGACCAGTAGCTCTCAGTGACCACTTTTACACAGGAATATTGGCCTCGATCAAATAACATCCTTCTGAACATTAGTCGTGGTTAGTTAACATTATGGGGCCAAAATAACGCTAAACAATCTTGCTTCCCTATCCATCTCGATTTGAATATGTTTTTTTCTAAGCAGCACATAACACTGACATTTTTAAAAGTGCAGAATACACAGGAATGGGGTGAGTGATCATGCAACAGATAGGCTGGATGAACAAAGACTGATTAAGCCATCAGCTGCAAGACTGTTCGAAACCCTGCTGAAACTGTTTTTTCCCCGATCATTTCCTGAAGTACTTGAAGGCAGCCTTCATGGTGCAGGGCTTATGGTGGACAGTTCAATATTGAAGGGCCTTCAGTTTTAGTAGGGTTGTGCTCATAAAGTGCTTGAATGGAGACGTGAGAGCACGCGATTCAACATGGCGGCTCCCCGCTGAGCTCCGGCACGCCAGTACTAATGACAGGTTGTTTCTGCTGATATAACAGGGCCATTTTGCTCCTCTAAAGCGTTTCCCTACTTTCTTATGGTAAGGAGGTTAATGGTCTGGTGGCTCTGGCTGCTTTTGGGTTTCTCTGGCGCTCGTCTCCTCCTGCACCGAGGTTTCTCACAGCTCTGCCCTTGCAGTTCCTGTTAGGAGGGCAGGGCTTTCATTAGGAGAGGGCGCGGATTCAGCCTGGAAGTCATCCAACTGTTGGTCTTAGCTGCTGCACCTGGGATCTTTATTTCATTTTTACACTGGTTTGGAATATTTCTGTACATCTTACTTTTTCTGCTATTTCTAATGTATATATTTCCACAATTTTATTACCATGAAAGGCAAACTTCAATTTTATCAGTGCATAAATGTGAACAAGCAGGGTCTCCTCCGCCTGTTAAATCTCAAATGGTAGAGATCAGAACCCTCACTGACGACCATTCTGGATGAACTGCAAGCTGTCAGGTGCAATACAGACAATATTGCTTTGGTAATTAAAAACATAGGATATGGCAGGTCTTTCCATGAAGGTTGCAGATAATGAGATTAAAATAAACGACATCAAAACAATAACAGACCAGCTAATGCCGCTTGTCACATATATTCCCACTCTTAATACTAAGTTGCTTGAGTTATAAAATAGAAACAGGCATTATAACTTGCACATTTTTAATTTGCCTGAAGATATAGAGGGGAATGACTGTACACGCTACCTTGAGAACCTATTGCCTGGTCTCTAACACCTAAAATTTCCAGAAACATTTGCGATTGAGAAAGTACACCAAATTCCGTCTCATTGTAAATCTGGCAAAACCAAACCACGTCAAGTCATCTTCAAGGTTCCTCGTCACCACCATCTCATGCTTATTCGGAAAGCAGCATGAGAAATTCCTTCTCTCCTGGTTAATGACACTAAAATCTTCATTCATCAGGATTTTGCTAAGGAGACTGCAGCCATTCGAAGAGATATTTCAGCTTTGACACCACAACTGAAAAATTCCTGCTTCAAATATGGACTCTTTGATCCATGTACCATGCGTATTGGAAAAGATGACATCTCCAAGTCCTTTCATCACCCAGCAGATCTTCAAGCATTTCTAGATAACCGCTTCCCTCTCACCATAGATACGCCTGACCCTTCAATTAGAAAGTGTTTTGACAGTATTCATGTTTACTATACACATTGTTCAAATTAGAGTTCATGTCTGATAAGGATGATAGATTTGTATTAATACTATTTTTATATTTAATATTCTTCTTATTACGGGCAGGTCTTTCTCTTCTTTAGCTATTCTTCTCACATGCACATGTGTGTCTCATCACTTTTTTATGTATGTTCCTCGTTCTTTTATCTGTATGTTTCTCTATGTGTTCTTTGTTTTATATTCTCCTTTGTTCTATGGCTACTTCAATGTTCTCCACTGCTTTCTATCTTATATGTTTATCTCTGTTTCCTTCCGTTCTTAACTTTTGGATACTGCTCACAGAATTAAAATTGTTTCCCTGAAATATAAGGGATTACGACATCTGGTTAAGCATTTGAAGATTTTAGATGATCTATTTAGACAAAAAGCTGGCATTTGTTTAGTGCAGAAAACGCAAGTTGATGACAATATTTTAACCAATATGCAAAATTAATGGGTGGGTCAGATTCACTCTTTCCAGCACTGTGGAAAAAATGGTGATGCTATTCTCTTTTAAAAAAATCTTCAATTACAAATTTTAGATAAATCATCTGACTCAAATGGACAATTCCTACTGATTGAAATAAAGCTTGGCAATTCGATTCTATATTTTATTAATATTTATGGTCCAACAGCGGATGACCCCTCTTTTTGGAACCGTATTACTACTGAAATTCTTTAGCTTGGAAATGTTTCCCTCATTGTAGGTGGTGATTTTAATTTGATTAGTGACCCCCTTTAAGATAGGCTTTCTTCTACTAAAGTTTCACCTTCAAAAGCATTTTACTGACTCAAAACTTTGTTTAAAAACTCTAAACTTGTTGACATTTGGAGACTGCATTTCCCCACTCAGAAAGACTTAACCTTTTTCTCCAATCCTCATAATTCTCACTCACGTTTAGACTATTTGTTGGTGTCTAGAGATTTGATAACATTTATAACTCGATCCCCTATTGGAAAGATTGAAGTTTCTGACCATGCACTTATTTCACTTTATCTACAAGTTACTAATTTTTCAGTTTCTCATTCCTGTTTGCGCATGAATGCAGACATGGTCCCCCAAGATATTCATAAGGACCATAAGGACACAATTTCAGCAGCTATTCAAGAGTATTTTTACCTCAATCCTGATAGTGTAACCTCCCCTATCATAAAATGGGATGCGTTTAAACCATATTTACGCCTGGTGATCATTTCTATAACAGACATGAAAATAAGACATTTAACTCCAAATAATTACATTTAGAGAAGCAAATTGCTAAATATAAAAGAATATTTATTTCTTCCGGGAATATTACTTTTAAAACCACGTTGCAAAAACTTACATATGAATATAATTTAATGTTAAACAAAAGAGCTGGAATTCAACTTGCTAATCAGAAAGCTAACCTTGTTTTTAATACAAATAAGTCGGGGAGACTCTCAGCTGACTATCTTCGCATCAAAAAATGTAGAAATCTAATTCATGCTATTCAAAGAGACAATGGTACAATTGTCTACCCCGGAAATTCTAGATAAATTCCTCCAATTTTATTCATTGTTATATGACAAACCCACTGCTAAGTTGCCACAAATTTCCCAATTGGATACATCCAAATTAGATAGTCCTATCTCTGAAGAAGAGCTTTTACTAGCTATTCACTCACTCAAACACCAAATGTCCCCTGGACCTGACCACATCCCTGTTGAATTTTATAGAAAATTTGCTAATGTACTTACCCCTCATTTATATAATTTATTAACTATGATCAGCCAAGTTGGTCTCCTTGAAGCCTCCTTTATGGACGCTTTAATTATAGTTTTGCCTAAACCAGATAAAGATCAGACTAAGGTTTACAATTATTGCCCTGTTTCCCTCATAAATCAGGACTGTAACATTTTTGCAAAAATCTTAGCTACTAGGTTAGCCTGTGTTTTATCATCTGTTATCCACATAGATCAATCTGGCTTTATAAAAAAAAGATTCTCTGTCACTAAGACTCCTTTTTCATATCAATGATAACATTTCTACCTACACTTCACCCGTTGGTCTTTTTGCTTTAGATGCTGAGAAAGCATTTGATAAAGTTCATTGGCAATTTCTATTTCAAGCGCTATACTCATTTAATGTTGGAAATCATTTTATAAAAATGGTTTCAACATTATGGTTTTGATTCCGATCCTGTAAAACCCGGGTACGAATGGTCGGACGGAGCGTTTTTTCCATCTGACTGGTACCCGGGAAAAACACCTTACAAACTCGTAAGTACGATTTGCACAGAAATACCATTACCGCCCGAGTCGGAAAAAACACCGTCCGGCAAAATTTTCACATACAAATCCCTTTCGGGATGGCGCACATGCGACGTCCGGATGGAGTCAGGCAGCGTTTCACGGACCAGCAAGTACGATTCGTGCCGACGTCACTCCGCACGCAGCAGGTTTTACGGGAGCCAAAAATTGCCGGGAAAGTGAGGACGCCGCGAACAAGGAGCCCCCGCACGGCAGGGACAGCGATGGACCCCAACCTACGCGTCATCCCGGGCCTCATAGCCTACCACCTCATATACAGAAACCGACGCAGATGCCGCAGAAGGTCAGAACAACCCCCAGGGGCAAAGGGGGTGTGTGTGTGTGTGCAAGGGCCAGGAATCACAACCCACACCCGACAAATAACTAGAACATCATGCACAGCAATTGCCACCATGGACTGGTCACTTCGGGGGGCGTGTCCACCAATCCCACGTCCCGCCACAACGGAAGTGGACGTGGACACGTACCCGTCACCACCACAATGGTGGTACGGCACATACCACGCCCACCCCTACGTCACACCAACTGTGCCGGTACGGCCTGTACCCACGTCCCAAAGGCATGGGTACGGGCCGCACCCCCAAAGTTGGGGTGCCCTAGGGGTACGGGCCCCACCCAGACCATCAGCATGTGGGTATGGCACATACCACGCCCACCCCTACGTCACACCAACTACGCCGGTACGGCCTGTACCCACATCCCAAAGGCATGGGTACGGGCCGCACCGCCAAAGTTGGGGTGCCCTAGGGGTACGGGCCCCACCCAGACCATCAGCGCGTGGGTACGGCACAAACCACGCCCACCCCTATGTCACACCAACTACGCCGGTATGGCCTGTACTCACGTCCCAAAGGCATGGGTATGGGCCGCACCCCCAAAGTTGGGGTGCCCTAGGGGTACGGGCCCCACCCAGACCATCAGCACGTGGGTACGGCACATACCACGCCCACCCCTACGTCACACCAACTACGCCGGTACGGCCTGTACCCACGTCCCAAAGGCATGGGTACGGGCCGCACCCCCAAAGTTAGGGTGCCCTAGGGGTATGGGCCCCACCCAGGCAGTCAGCGCGTGGGTACGACTCATACCACGACAGTGGACAGATACATAGGGGTGTGTGCCTATCACTCCCAGCAGTGCCCAGACATATGAGGGGTGGGTGCCCATCACTCCCAGCATTGCCCAGACATATATGGGGTGGGTGCCTATCACTCCCAGCAGTGGCCAGACATATGAGGGGTGGGTGCCGAGGACCCCCAGCAGTGGACAGAGACATGGGGGGGTGTATATCATTATCAGATGACCACAGCTCCATGGGTGAATGTACATATCCCTAACTTAGGACAATGATGATAGTGCCATAACAACACATCACTGACAGCAGTGTCCCACTCCCAGGAGGATGGTCGTCCTACCCCCACTGCATGACACACCACATGTGGGTGTGAGGACAAATTACACATGCATACCCGCCCCTGGCGGAGGCAGCACAATACACACACTGAGATTATGCCACAAGACTGCACCCTCATGTCAAACACCACTAAACAATGAGAGCCAAAGGGAACACACACTGTCATGCCCACAATTGTCAGGCAGGTGCCCAAATACCCTGCAGAACACGTAACACATGTGTGTGAGGCAGGGAGTACACACATGCAAAGTGCGGAAAAGGGAAAATGTCCACATGAAGTCATGTCAATATACGCCATCCACAAGTACAGTGCCCACCAAGGATGCCACAAACGATGCAGGTGGAGACATTGCAGAGCATGCATGGCCAAAGTCGAAGGGATGTGTCACACACCGAGGCAATGTTGACACAGCTCAGCACAACAATTGGGAAACACCATGCAGGGAAGATGACAGGTGCCACAGAGGAAGGATCACACCTTGGGACAATGTCACCATGCAGTAAGAGCTAACATGACCTACGAATATATGCAGACACCTTGTGACGGCATGCAGATACCAGGGTCCACCCCATGAGCAGGACACAACAACATTTACCAGACACCCAACACATCATCACCACCCCAACTCAGGGAGCAGCAGCACCAGCAGCAACAGCATAATAGAAATAGTGTGCAAACGATAAAATAACAACCACATTCAGCATCTCGAAGAAAAGTAGCCACACTACACCATTCCACAAGCCCATAGGCCACACCAGATGCGAAGTCCCGGGGGGGGGACACGTAGGGACGCGTCTCCCCAGGCTCGCCTGCACAGTACACTGTACCATATCATCCACAGAAGGGGGGGCATCATGTGGGGGAAAGAACCAGGCACCGCAGGGACAGGAGGGGCAAGGGTAGGTGTCGTGGGTGCAGGGACGGACGACCCCACCACAGGGGGTGCGGTGCCTAGCACGAAGGAGACATGTTTGGCGTACCACAAACTCCCCTCAGAACCCAGAACCCCACATCCGACTAGCTAAGTGTCCCATTCGATATCCGAGGTTGGGCCCGGCGGTCCCAATGTATAGACAAGCCAGAACAAGCGACTTACAACATCCTCAGGAATGGTGGGAATCAGACATACCTGTTCGTCATGATTCACAGATCAGTCCACAACAGAATAGACACAGACAAGGTAAAGTTTAATGACTACATTCAATGAACCTCACGTCCTAAGATGCAGGACTGTGGCCAACATAAGCATACAAATGGTTAAGGCCAGAAACATCAGCATTGTTGCAATATCATAGACATTGAAAGGAGCAATCAAAAGAAACTGACAGTGGAAACAGCAACCTTCCTGTCGCCAGTAAACTAATAGTAGTATCATTCGACTAATAGCAGGTCCCTAAGCTAGAACGGGGGACCCCCCACCGTACAGATCAGCTCAGTGGAATCACATCACAGGATCATCTAGTCCCATCTCCTGCAAAAGTCCTCCATCCATTAGGGGCGCTAATTCGAGAACTCAGAGTTCAAGTTTGATAGAACAGAACCAAGGTCATGAACTGGAAGTCCATAGAAGGGAAGCGAAAAAGTCAGAAAATAAATGTCAATCATGAACGATGTTGCAGGGTGTAAGACCTGGGGTCTCCAGGCCCTAAGGGGGTAACGTGACACGAGCGGCTGGGGCACCCAAAGGCTTGTGTGTAAAGCGACCATACAACACACGCATCCACTGAAGCAAGGAACGCACACAATAAGGGACGCCACACTGTAGAGATTTAGGCAAATAACTCAAGTTTATCCAAGCAGTTCGAGATAAATGCAGTTCATGAGATAACAATGCAATTCATAAGATACCAATGCACTTCATGAGATAACAATGCAATTCATAAGATATAAATGCAGTTAATGAGATATACGTGCAGTTCATGAGATGACAATGCAATTCATATGTCAGCGTTTAATCCGCCAGCACCATATTCACCAGTATGATTCCTGCAGGCTCTAGGCCACCCTTGTATATCTTACTCTCCGTGGTAGGGTTTGGGGATTGTAGTGCCACTCGTAATAACTGAGCCCTGGACTTCTGAGGCGAGCCTACGATCATACGCTCCTCGTAACCTCTAATTAGGGAATCCTTCAGAGCAGAGCATTAGATCATAGCGCCACTCGTAACCAGCACGCAGTGCATACTTCAGAGCAGAGCATTAGAACATAGCGCTACTCGTAACCAGCACGCAGTGAATACTTCAGAGCAGAGCATTAGAACATAGCGCTACTCGTAACCAGCACGCAGTGAATACTTCAGAGCAGAGCATTAGAACATAGCACCACTCGTAACCAGCGCGCAGTGAATACTTCAGAGCAGAGCATTCGAACATAGCGCTACTCGTAATCAGTAAGCAGTGAATACTTCAGCGCAGAGCATTAGGACATAACGCTACTCGTAATCAGTAGGCAGTGAATACTTCAGCGCAGAGCATTAGAACATAACGCTACTCGTAATCAGTAAGCAGTGAATACTTCAGCATGGGGCATTTAGAACATAGCGCTACTCGTAACATCTAAGCGTAGAATACTTCAGCGCAGAGCATTAGAACATAACGCTACTCGTAACAATTAAGCCGTGAATACTTCAGAGCAGAGCCCTTAGAACATAGCGCTACTCGGCATTGATCAGAAGGGAGCACTTGCGAGCGGAGCTTACAACCACAGCGCCACTCGTATTCCTGTGCAGTTCGTAGGGCACACCGCTACTCGGAGCGAGCAAGCTTCGAGGGCTTCAGTGCAGTTCGGTAGGACGGGGCAATCCCTCGGAGGGGTCTCACAGTCCTGGATAGACGGGGGACTTCCACGGAGGGGAACCAGGGTCTCAGGGTGCGGTGCTGCTCCCGGTCGGTATGGGGCGCACCGGGGTCCATCCCAAGCCTCCCGGCTTACCTTGATCTCGACGTCTTGAGGCGTCCAACCTAGCTCCGGACTCCGCAGTCGATCCTTCCATGACGGGGGCAGGCCACGGCCTCACACACCTCTCTCAGCAGCTGCGACGGCAGCGACGGGGCCCCGGGCTTCTCCGCGGGCCTCGCCTCGATGAGGGGGCACACTTCAGGCTTCCGGGCCGCGACGGTGAGCGCGCTCTAGCCTCCACGCCACAGGGGGGGGCTCAAATTAAGCTGGGGAGCTCCGCGCTCAACGGAGCACGCTGCCGGGGATCCCAGGCCAGGTCAGGGAGCGCAGGGGTCACAGCGCTAAGACCTGGTTGATCCTCAGCGATAACACAATCAGTTAGGCATGTAGTTTCGATGTTCAGTCTTGACACGAAGTCACAGCATTCAGCTTCAGTATTCAGTCGTTCTGTAAAGTCTTAATGGCGCAGATGTCTCTGGCGCCCTTGGGGGTTCTGTTCCTGGGGGGTAGGGAATGAGTTGGCGACTAGGTCCTTCCTAGTCAGGCTGGGCAGAGGTTCCCTGGGTCCTCCTACTGCTGGGCAAGATCAGTGGGTTTCACAGGATCTCTCACTCACTTAAGAGGCAGCACCTAAATCCTGTCACTCTCAGAGGCATAAGTCCCTGGCTAGGCCCTACCGCCTACACTCCTGCGTGGATTCTCCAGCTCTGCTTTACCCCACTGACCAACTAACTAGAAAAAGTTCCCTCCCTCACTTAAGTAGCCCTAGGTCAGGTGACCTCTAGCCAAGGCGGCAAAAGTAAAACCACACCTCCCTTCTAGAAGGTTCCAGCACATTCCAGGAGCTTCCCCATTCTACCTATGGGACAAAAAGGCGGGCTGGTGTTGCAACATTGTTGTGGGGTTCCAGCCAGCTCCTGGCAGCTAGGGTGCTACTATGAAAGACCACTCTGCAGTAGCAGGGGTCTGTGGCAGCCATCTTGGGAGAAGGGAGCACCTGCACCTTAACACTGATTGGCAATGAAAAGGCGCCCGGAGAACTAAGTCCAACATCAAAATGAGGGTGGAAAAAATGAGGCACGATCAAAAATAGATGGGGAGACCACCCTAGGGCTGACAGGTCCAACACAGGGCAATTAACCATGTAAAAGGGGAGAAAAATATCACATCGACGGATGCACCATGAAATGAGCAGGGCTAAAGTTAATCCATCAAGGCATAGGCACTATAAGTTGCAACAGCTTCCAAGAGGAAATCATCTGCACGTTCCGAAAAATTGTCTGCCATCCAGTCCAGCAGGGGGAAAGAACACACGTGTTCCTCAACAATCGGGCCATTCAGCACAACTTGTGGACAACAGGTGGGGACATCAAGATAACGTCTGGATAAGAAATCATTTGCTGCTGTTCCGATGTCCCAATTCCCCAGGACTCCATGTGCAGCAGCACAGGCCATGACACTGGCGCCAGAACAGTCCAACTCATGAGCCACTAAGGGGCTCATCAGTCCATCAAAATCTGGGTCAGGAGGCATCGAGTTAGACAGGCACAAATCCAGAGCCCATTCGAATGGACAATCTAGGCAATGAAAGACAGGTTGCATGCAGGTAAAGAAGGGAAACCGGAAGGACAATCCATAGGCACTGCTTAAGGTCGCCAGCGGAAGAGTGCCGTATAATTCAAGCATCATGTTCTGAAGATGGAGCAGCCGGTGCATGCTGTCTTGTAACGCAAGAGGTGAAGCCACAGCGTAGTACGCAGATCAATTATGGCACCCCAGCTACGAGGGCGAGAAGCAAAGGGACACCTCCGAAGACGGTAGACAAAATCGAATGATGAAATGCGGGGATCACACCAAACAGACTTTGGAAGGAGGTCACGAGGCTGGAGCCCACAATGTAGAAAAAAACAGCCAGGCCACCTGTTGACGAGGCATGAAAGATAGTCTGAATCCGAGTCCCAAATATGTAGTGGGAGATCAGTGTTAAAAAGCGCTTGCACCTCTGTGCGTGTGTGATCTACGTGAAGGCCAAATGTTTCTCGGGATGAAGTCAACACGACTTGTTTTTGAGACAATGGAGCCCTTATAATGCTCATCTTGTTGAACTCCGCTTTCAAGGTTGTAATGGGAGGCCAGATGGATACATCCAGCCGGCCATGCGGGGGTGGGAAAAGGTCGAAATGACAGAAAACCACTCGTAGTGATACAGTCACGATGTCAGGAATTGCCGGAAGCATCCCACAGCAAGCTTCAGCATTGAATAGCACATAATTGCCGTTAGCAAGCAGCGCACAAGACGGGGTCATGACTGGCACACGAATCCCTATCAGAATACAAGCTACATCATGAGCATGCATGTAACATGCACCATGCAATTGAATGTGCCTACACACCACAGAATGATCCGGAGTGGAAGTGCACCCTTCACCTCTTAAATACACCTCCTTGCCATCTCTCACGCACCTGTTGTCGCCTAGCACGGACACAAGGGACCCGAGCAACTGGGAGGGCGGTGATGAGAATGGAGGGAGCGGCAAGGGATGGAGTGCTGCTTTCAGCACTGGGGGCAGCCTCCGCCCCCTCTGGGAGCTCAGCCTCGGACCCGTCAGCGTCATATTCGGTGTTGGGACTGGACAGGTCCTCCGCCTGACTCCCCTCAGCCTCCGTGCCACTTGCTGCGCCAGACTCCCCAGCACTGGTGGCCTTGGTGCTGGCTACCTCCCCCACGTCCGTGCCAGTGTCTACCTCGGTTTCCCCCGACGATGCTGTGGCTAAGGTGAAGAGACAGGAAATTACCAGACACCTGTATACATATGACACATGAGTCCAATCTACATAGGACACAGTGCATAGCATTAACGGCAACATGAGTGACATCTGCAATACTACAAACATATGTAGGCCCTGCACCACACAGTTGGTTTACCCACCATGCCACTGGGAAACAATGGGGAGCATGACACAACAGCAAATTACTTGTTCTAAATCGATACAGAGGAGCTACTCACTGGGGACAGTCGAGCACTGCATCACTGGCATGGCACAGTCACCTACACCCGCAACTGTCCCCCTATACCAGGGACACGGATAATGACACCTCACATGTAACTACCGGCGTTGCACGTTGTGACTATGTCATGTGAGAGTCATGTGTTCCCATGAGCTAGCTGTATTAGTTCCGTGACATGCATCTGTATTTGCTGCATCCAACATGTGTGTGCGTGTCGATGGGCATGGCACACTATTACGCACACCAGGCCACATGTGGAATCAGACGTAACGGGTGTATGTATGCATCGCACATGCACTTGCGAGACAAGGACATATCTGCGTAGTCTCAATGTATGTGTCATCATACCTGACATGTACCCCTTCCTGGCAAGGTGTGTGGACTGTCCTGTTTCAAGGACATGCGACCTGTGCCTCTAGTGTCCCGCAACCGGTCTGTCTGATAATACATCCTTCATATGCACAT
Source organism: Triturus cristatus (assembly GCF_964204655.1). NCBI lineage: Eukaryota > Metazoa > Chordata > Amphibia > Caudata > Salamandridae > Triturus > Triturus cristatus. The sequence continues at coordinate 970,482,243 of NC_140589.1, forward strand.
ATGTGGATGTCTGTCACTCCTGTAATGCGTCAGCCTCTTCACTTACACCGGCCCACAGCTAGTTCCATATCATGTCATGTTGACCTTGCGCACCCATGTGTGTAGCTGACTGTTGTTAGGGGTGTTACCTGGCTGGCATACGTGTCCTGGATGCATTGCACAGTACAGACTCTGTATGTAGCATATGTGTATTAGCTGTTGAACATGTGCTCAGTTCATTGACAGTGGTGTAGTGCTGTACTCAATCTTCGTTATTCCTTCCAAATTTCTGCAGGGCACCGCCTCTCCCCCGACCAATGCCAGACTTGGCTGCCATGAGGGAACGTGACTGTATACGCCGCTACCGCTTCTCCCAACCGTTGATTGACGACTTGACCACAAGGCTCGAGCCACACCTCCAACCGCTACACAGGTATCCTACTGCACTGACACCCAAGATGAAGGTGATGGCAGCCCTACATTTCTTTGCCACGGGTACGTTTCAATTGACCATAGCTGATGTTGGTGGCATGTCCCAGACCATGTTCAGCCGTGTCCTGCATGATGTGTTAGAGGCCATGTTGGTACACCTGGATGAATTCATTACATTTCCAACTCGTGAGCAGTTGACAGGTGTCAAGGGTGAGTTCTATACGATGCCCCATGTCATTGGGGCCATTGATGGGACACATGTGGCTTTGGTGCCACCCCACGCACAGGAGGTAGCCTTCTGTAACCGCAAGCATTACCACTCCATCAATGCCCTTGTGGTATATCTTGCCAACATGATGATATCCCATGTCTGTTCACGTTTTCCAGGGTCAGCACACAATGCCTACATCATGAGGCATAGCAGGGTGCCTGAAATGATGCTGCAGCTGCGCAACGAACGTGCATGTCTTGTTGGTGGGTATACTCTGTCAGTCCTGTATTTAGCAGCTTCTTCCTATCTTACTGCTTCTCCTGACCCACTTCTGTCCATGATGTTTCCATGTAGGGGACGCTGGCTATCCCAACATGCCATGGCTGATGACGCCTTTCCGCAACCCCAGAACAGCCGCAGAACACCGGTACAACGACACCCATGGGCAGACGAGGCGCGTGATTGAGAGGACGTTTGGACTCCTGAAGAGCAGATTCCGGTACTCCACTAGACCAGCGACGCCCTCCCATATGCCCCGGTGAAGGTCTGCACAATCTTCCTTGTGTGCTGCATGCTGCACAACATGGCAGTGGAGAAGGCTGTGCCACTCATCCTGGATCCTGATGAGCAAGATCATCCACCCGTGGAGGATGAAGGGCTTGGGCACGGTGCAAGTGAGGATGAGGATGAGGACATCCGAGTCAGTTGATCCGCAACTTCTTCTCATGATGGTGAGTCCCTGTGTCTGAGTGTGCACGCTTAGTGCCTTGTGTGGCATGTGTTGCAATGTGTGTGTCGAGCTGACTGTGTGCCAAGTGACTTGGAGGTGTGTTCTGATGTGTCATACAAGTGCTAATGTCATTCCCCATATTTGTGCAGGAACACAAAAATCATTATTTCCATGGTGACAACATCAATCCTGTAGAGTGCATGTACATGTCTGTGGATTACTAGCTCCTCGCTGACTTGTTGTGTGTCTGTCCTCCTCAGGTTCCTGCGGCTGTCGTCTGCTCATGTCATCATTGCACTCCTGCTATTCCTCATGATTTTTGCTACGTGTGCTGGATCAGAGTTACATGCACAGAGATGGTGAAAAGTCTTTTTGGGTAAGGAGTGCAGCAAGGCATTTTGTGGGTGGTACGTGTTTGTGATATGTGGGTACTGCTCCTGTGCATGTTGTGTTACCATGCATACATATCGACTTACCATGGGCCACGTGACGTGTTGCATGGCTCCCATTAATTGATAGTCACCCTTCCTGACAGTCATCTGTCATGGATTGTGGATTCTGATGAAGGCATCAATGTGTGTCTAACGTCCCTCAGGAACATACGGGATGGTCATGCTGGACATGGTGTGGGACATCCCCATATGAGGCTCAATGTGGAATTGTAGACTCGCCGTGTGCAGCAAGGGGTGTGAGGCTCAACACCTTCACTTGTATGCCAGCTCAGTAGGATTTACCACATCTGTGTGTTGCAGGGGGTGTCCAGTGTGGGTCACACATGTTCAGCCGAATGACCTGTGATTCTGTTCCATGGATGCATCTCCATTAGTGTGAGGCTGAGTAATAAAGGTCTTCGTCATGCTCCAAGGTGCCTCGTCTCTGTCAATGCTGGTCTCTTGCCACTTGGCATGCGGCATCTCTGGCATATCTGCTGTAGATAATGCATAGGAGTCCATGTGTAGTTTAGCGACATACATGCAGTTGTTCATGGATTAGGCTCCCTATTGGGCATGTAGTACATGGTCGTGTATGTTTTTTAGCGAGGTCAATCACACAATGGGCCATCACCAGTTGCTGAGGGTGTGTCTCCAGTGCGCAGGTCGGCCTTCAGTTTCCTGATCCAGTGTAATGTAATGGTTCTTTGGGGATTGTGCATGCATTGTCTCTGGGTGTGCCATGTGACACTGGACACTCCTCACTTTACACACGCGCCTGTTGCAGTTGTCCTTCTGACATCCTAGTCTTTGTGTGCAAGATTGGCCATTTGGCAGGGAGATGGCGCCTGCTGCTGCAGGCCTTGCACAGGCACCCAGTGGCCACACTCACAAGATGTTGTGCATCATGTTTGGCTCGCTCACATTTGCCATGCTAGTCCACAGCATCTGTACCCCATGCTGCAACGCCCTCTGCATCATGCACATGATCCACAGATAGATCCACTCCAAGTTACGACAGACCATCCCCCAGGTCCATGACGACATCCATCTCATATACTGCCCTGCCCTCTACGGAGCAAGTACATCCAAACTCCAAGGACACTGGTCCACTTCCAGGGGGCATCTGCACACCTCAGATCTACACCCTGCGCCCCAGCCACCTCACCGTCCACCATAGATAGCTGCAATGGATCACTGTCTGCTGCAGGATGTCCTCCGCACACCCCACCCACACTCAGGAGGCAGTCCACAAACCCGACCCCACACCAACCTTGTACGTCTGTCATCCTAGATCCCGTTGGTCCATCTCCGTGCATCCAACCTTGCCCTGGCCACCGTTCTTCACATCCACCGTACTCCAGCATACAGGACATAGTTCTCCCTCCTGGCCACAAATACCTGGGACTCCCTCCCCGGGTACCTCCACATGGGCCAGTGCCTCTACGCCTTGATGATGATCTCCCAAATAGGTCTGTCCGCACAGTTTAGCAAGCCCCCCCTCAGCAGCCAGAGGCCATCACAGGTGAGTGTTGTGCTCCATGCCTACATTGAATGATACTTGTGACCCATGTGTGTCCTGTACCACACTCTGTTCCCAGGGGATGGATGGCTGGAGTTGGTTCAACACTCAGGCATAGTTATACATGTGGAGAAGTGTGGCTCAATGATTAGAGTGGCAGACCCTGATGCAGAGGTCTAGCCCGGGACCAGGGTTCAATTCCCCGGCTCGGCGGTCTTGGGCTCAAAAATTCCACGGACCTGATAATTCTCGCCTCGGTGCCATTCCAATCATGGAGTCCCACTCTGCAACTCTGGGCAATAGCTTGCTTAATCTCCACAACGGCCCCCACAATGCTAAAGGATGCCTGGCCTCCACCTTGGGAGTGCCCAGGAGTGGACGCCTCACAGGGAAAGCCAGGATGGGTTCCACAGCGGCATTCGTACAAGCGCCTTGAGACCCTTGCGGGTGAGTAGTCCGCTATACAAGTATCAATTTACATTTACATTTTACATTTCCACACACATATGTCGTAGAATAAGGCAAACTGACAGCAACATCTTCTGTGCAGAACAATGTGAATTTATTTTTGGTGGGGTGAGTCTTTTGGTACATGTGCTAAGGTGCTCTACCGGAGGAATAGAATCCAAAGTTCACTGGGGGAGACCACAGTGTTAGTCATCATTGGTCAGACTGGGACCAGCAAGTCCATGTGGCAGAGAATGTCATTGGGTGAGGTGCTGCTGTTGTGCCAGAGGGCCAGGTGCCAGGCCAGGTGACCTGGGGGATGGGGATGGTCCGCTGACTCTCACGGTCGTTTACGTGGACGACCCACTTTCCTCCAGGGACCCTCAGATGCAGGCCTTGACGATGTTAGGGACGCTCCATCAGATGAATCCTCCTCCTCCTCCTCCTTCCGTGTGTCTGGTGCTGGTCTACGCCTGGTGGCACAGGAAGGGTTTGCCAGACTTTGGGCGATCTAACAAAGTGATTGGCTCACGTCCCTGTGCACCGCCAGGAGCTCAGCCAGTCTTGCCTCCATCCGTCCTTGGTGTTGTTGGTGACTGGCATGATGCTCGACCTGCAGGTTCTTTATCTCATCGAGGGTCCCCTGCATCCCAGAAAGTCTGGCCACGACCTGGTCGATGCCTCTGGTGTCACGCCGGTATGAGTCCAGGATGTTGCGTATGTGTGCCATACCGGGGTCCTGAGCTGGCTGGTCAGGTTCATGCCTCCGCCTGCCACCACTCCCACCACTCCGGCCCACACGAGCCTGGCCTGCCTTTGTGGGCACATCGGGTCTACGGGACCCCTGAGGGATGGCATCGGCAAGGTTGTCTGCCTCCTCCTGGGTGCCCGCAGAACGTTGTCCCTCCTGGTCAGACTGGCTGTGTTGTTCAGTGCGAGCAGGGATCCTGGGTGTGTCCTGGGATGTGGCGGGAATGGGGGTGGTGGTTGGCACAGATGTACCTGACGCAGGTGCTGCAGGTGCTTGTACACCAGAGGGTCCAGGTTGGTCGGGGTCATCCACGGAGTGGTGAGAGTCGTCGCTGCCGGTGGGATCGTCTTCACGCGGTGCCTGGGACTGTGATTCTTACCCCCTAGTGTTGAAGGGAGATCGTCAACGTTGCCCTGTGTGTGAGAGTGAGACAATGTTAATGCTGTTTCATGCCACATCCATGTTTCATACATACTCGAGTTGACACAGTTCCCCCAGGTAGTTGGATGTCCCTGGCATTCCTCTCAGTGTCCACTTGGGGATGGGTATGTTACGAGGGACAGATTGGAATGTTCTCCTGAGTGTGTGGCCTGTAGATAGTTGCCTCTGATCAGGCACGCATCACCCATTGGGCTCACCAGGCCCCCGTCATGTCTGTCAGCCCGCCTGAGACAGCCTCGCGGGCTGGCGTCCGTCTAATTGCAGCCGGACCCAAGTACTTCACAGGTGTATGGTAGACCATTTACTCGTTAATGAGGCTTTTGTTGTGTTTTCACCCCTTCTTACTGCCACTCTGCCTATGGCTGGTTGATTTAGCCCCCCCAATCTTTTTCTGCCCCCCCCTGAAATTGGCTCTAGTTGCCCGCCTGGCTCTGATGCTTACTTGGCTCCGGATTGGTCTTGTTGTGTCACATGTCCATTGTGGGAGTGGGTGTATCCGTTGCCTGCCCCGGGGGTGTGTGCTTGTGTGGGGGGGGTGTCCGGGCGTGCTGTGGTGTGTTGTGTGAGTTGTCATTGGGTCTCCCAGGTGATGTGTGTGTCCCCTCATGGTGTATGCTGGCATGACAGTGTGTGTGAGTTCCTGTGCTAGATGCCTGTGCTTGTGGATTTGGTGTTTGAGTGTACAGTGGTCCCAGGAGGGTCTTGTGCTGCATACAGAGGGCCCAGTGTCAGCTACCTTGTTAGTAGTTTGCCAGTCCCTGTGCATTGTGCATGGGTATGTCCCTATGCCATATGGGCTGGGACATTGGTGTCTGTGTCTCATTTTCATGATGTGTTGTGTGGGGCCCACCCTCCCAGCCTCCCGGACATCCTGTCTTGTGTTTGTGGTTGTTGTAGCCTTGGACATGGCCTTGCCTTGATTTGTGAAGGGTGAATGGTGACGTTTGTGGCATGGGCGTGGTTATTGAGTGTGGTTGTGTGCGGTGAGTGCTTGGGGGTGGGTGCGTGCATTTGTTGTTGTTGGGGTGTGGATGCCATTCCCCCCATGTTACGTGAGTTGTTTGTGTACTCACCAGGCTCTGCGACTCCTTCCACTCCGTGTAATCCCACCGGCGGTAGCATGGCCATCACCTTCTCCTCCCAGGGATGGTAGTGTACGGGTCTGTGGGGCGGCCCACCTCCAGTGATGTTGGTCTGGGCATGTTCTTCATTCATCTTCCTCTTGACCGCCCTGCGCAGATCGTAACACCTGGCTTGGCATTCATGCCTAGTCCTTCGAACGGGCGCGACAGCATTTACCTTGTCGACGATCCTCTGCCACATGGCAGATTTTTCGGCTATGCTGGTCTGTCTGACCATTGTTCCAAACAGCTGTGGCTCGACTCTGATGACTTCGTTGACGAGGAGCTCCAGCTCCGCCGTAGTGAACTTTGGATTCTTGTCTGTGGGCATGGTGTGGGGTGTGGGCGGTTGTGGGTGTGTGGGTGTGAATGTGTGTGTGTGTGTGACTGTGAAGAGGGGGATGTTTGTGGGGGAGGTTGTGTGAAGGTGTGTGAGTGGCGGTGTAGCAAAGGTATGAGTTCTGTGAGGTGGTTTGTGTGTGAGCTCGGTCCGCCGTAGGTCTTTTGCAAGGGCTCATGGTTTGTGTGTGTGTGCCCTTTTTATTGTTCAATTTGTGGGTGTGGCTGTGTTTGAATTTTGGTGGGTGTGTTATAAGAGGTGGTTGTGTTTGGGGCCTCTGTTGGCCAGTTTGGATGTGGCAGGTCAGTCATTGAGTTGTATTTTGTCGTGTAGACGTGTTTTGTGTTTTTGTGCGAGTCGCTTTGGCCCTCCTTGTGCTGTTTTCCACTGTCCTGGTTCTGTATGTGTCTTTTTCGCGTAGGTACTATCCGTATATTCACGATGCTATGTGAGGGTGCTGGGGTTCGGTGTTGGTGTGCGGCAAGTAAATGCGGTGGGGGGCTGGGGGTACAGTCCGGACAGGGTGGTGTACGGTGCAGACGTATTGAGGAGGGGGGGCTGTACGGCTCGTACACGGGCATGAGTTTACCCATGTACATGTGTGCTTCAGCGTTGGCTCCGTACGGGCCTTTTTATGTGCGATTGTGTATTCGGACGGGTGGTCGGGATCGTACTTGCACGCTCGGACTTGTGTTTTACGATTTGTAAGTTAAACTGTCCGGATCACTTTCGTACACTTTTCCAGACGATATTCGGACGTGGTCACTTTCCGACGCACGCTCGTAGACTTTTCCCAACACTATTCGTAGTTATTTTTCACGTCCCAATCGTACTTGCCAGTTTGTACGGTACTTGTGCGACTCGTACGTAAAAAAATACGGAAGCGGGTCGTACGCAAATTATTTTTACTGGATCGGAATCGACACCTATATGGTGCCCCTTCGGGCCCCATTTTATTAATGGTCAGTCCTCTAAATCTTTTTTTCTTTATAGAAGAACCAGACAAGGTTGCCCATTATCAGCTCTTCTTTTTAGGTCGAGGCTAGCGGCAGCGCACATGCACTGCTCGCTCTGCGAGGCATGCAGTAGTAGAGTATGCTGTATAAGCCTCGCCCACTCTCCGCCCATACTTTTCATTGGCTGGTATCATTGTCCTTGGTAAATGCTGGCTTCCAATTCATTATGAGTCTTGTTAGTCCCTCCTTGTTACCGCCTTGTCTCCATTTGTTACCGCCCATGAGGACTCGATCTTTTACTGTGTCCTAATTCGGTAGCATTCATTATCAGTTCCGAGAACTATTTACTTCATTAAGGGACACATCACACACAGGGTGTCAGCTTTAGTAATGGCGGACACACCCTAACCTAATTTGCATTTCATTTTTTGTTTTTTTTATTTCAAACTTTAATTCGGAGCGCAGCGGCCATTTCAGGGACACTACGCTCAGTTTATAATTCTTTTTTTTTATACCCCCGCCCGCACTCCATTTTCTGTGCCTTCTTGCCCCCTCCACCCTCCCGCACTCCGTTGTCCATGCCTTCTCGCCCCTCCTCCCCCGCCCACACTCCGCTGTCTGTGCCTTTTCGCCCGCCCTTCCGTTGTCCGTGTCTTCTCACCCCCCCCCATTGTCCGTGCCTTCGTTCGAAGCCTCAGTATACTACTATCGATTTTTTTAAATTTTGTTGTGTGAAACTGTTTTATCTTTAGCTTCATGCATGGCATTTTTTAATACAAATATATCAGTGTTCTCTTGCAAATGACATTTCTTATCGCATATTGTATTTTCCACAGTAGATGTACATTGCCCTACTCTTACACCACTTGTTTTGCCCACATTGGAAGTAACTTGGTGACCATGGTGGGTGCTTGAGAAGTGCGCATGGCCTCTGCTTACTCTTAGTTCTGAAGAGCCCTCTGCCTCGCTCATGGCCCCTAGCACTCGAGCGGGCTTTCCAGCAGCTCGCGTGCAGTGGCTGCAGGGCTTCAAGTGGCTCGCGCACTGCGTAACTGCTCTCATTGGAAGCCAGGGCACTCTGAGGCATCTCTGTGTCAACCATCGCTTAAAGGGTAGCGCTGGGCTACGCTGGTATTGTGCCTGGAGAGGAGGAGGTGGGAATTCTCTTTCCACATCCTGGGCTGGAGGCCGCTTCTTAACAAGAATGTGAAATCTGCAACGCTCCCCTCTGTTCACTTTCTTGTCTCCTCTTCATCATCTGTTTCAGATTATAGGAGAATCCCTGCTTGCCTTTGTTTCTCCCAGAGCATATGTTTGTACCGTTGACTTGCGACCGTGAGGAACTTGGCTTCAAGCGGGGGGGGGGGGGGGGGGGGTGATAATGGTGTGTTTTTTTGCTATCCCGAGTGGGTCAGGCTGACTTTTTGATGCTCCAGCCTGTCTCTGTTTAAATATTAAACGCTTTAAGATTACCCAATCGAACTTTGTGAAGTGGCTGTAACACAAACAAGCATTTGCAATGCAAGAGGTCTCGCATTTATGCGAGTATAAGCTATTGGCATTGTAAATGACAATGCCTTTTATTTATGTTTAAAAACCAAAACATAAATAAAAGTCATTGTCATTTAAAATGCCAATAGCTCAAACTCGTGTAAATGCAAGACCTATTGCATTGCAAATGCTTGTTTTGTTGGCAATTGAGCCTTTTCTTGTCAGAATTCGTAACTCTAATGATATCACAGGAATAGATTTAACTACCCTTACACTTAAAATGTCAATTTATGCAGATGATGTTCCATTATACCTCAGTAATCCAGCTACTTCTATACCTGCAGTTTTAATTATTATACATGAATATTCTATTGTTTCTGGTCATACCTTGAACACTCATAAAACAATGTTTTTCCCCTAAATGTCCATTGCACACCTACAGTAATGGGTACTGGGTAATACTGGTATTATGTGGCAAAGGGAGAAAATAAAATATTTAGGAATATTATTCTCACATTCTATTGCACTAATTTGTGGTATTTCCATTACTAAAATTACAGATTAAATTCATCAATGGTCCCCACTACACTTATCATGTTGGGGGAAACTTGAGACCATCAAAATGGTACTTGCCCCTATTATTTTTTACACTTGTGTATGGTCCCATTACAGTTGCCTCTCTTCTTTTATAAAAAAAATGGATTAACTTATTTCTAAATTTCTTTGGACTCATAAACCACCTTGTATTTGTTATACTAAGCTTAAACTTTCCAAACTTGATGGAGGATTTGGTTTACCTGATTTTTTCAAATATCACAAAGCATTTATTTTAAAACAAGGATCACTTTGGTTTACTTGTATTGATCCTAGTTATTCCCCTAAATGGTTATTCTTAGAACAATTTCGCCATTCCCCTTTTCCGTCACTATTGTCTATGTCAAATTCAAATAAACTTCTTAGGTCCTCCTCCATTATAGCCTCTACTAAATTGATTATTACTAACTTTAATGCTTCATTTTCTTCACATATTTCAGATTCTGCTATGATATCTCTTTGGCACAATCCTAAATTAATTTTGGGAAATTATGGATAAATTCTGGTATTTTCTTCCTTCAGGATATTTATGATAATAGGGTTTTGTTACCATATTCTGACTTACAAACTAAATTCATGTTACCAGATACTGAAGCCTCTAAGCATGAACTTCTTTGTAATGTCTTGCTTAATTCTTTTCCAAATCTGTTACCCCAGATTACAACCCCTGATTTGGTGCTTTGTGTTAGGGCCTTCTCAGCATCTCAGCATACTGTCTCCAAATGTTACAAACAGATAAACTATACGAGTGCAACTAACATAACTTTTTTAGCCACCCTTTGGAATACAGAACTCTCTAAGATATTTTTCTTAAATGATTGGAGACAAATATGGTCTATTAATATTTCTGGGTGGCTTCCTGTATCATTGTCTCAAGCTAATGTTTTTCTTTTATTTAATGTGTTTGGAATCCATATAAATTATATGAGGCTAAACTTGTTGATTCACCTCTTTCCTGACACTGCCAAATTTTTTAGGGATCTTTAAAGCATGTTTTGTTTGAGTGTGCAACAATGTTTCAGTTTTGGAGAAATGTTTGGGATATTATTGTAAAATACTTCCTATTACTGATACCCTCCCATATAGCATGCTTACTTGTAAATCTCATCCATTATCTTCTGCCTTATCAGAGCCCTATTCTAAACCTTTTAATATTCTCATTTCTTTTCACTTTCTAATCAATTTCCTGTAATTGGAGGTCAGCTGATAAAGTGTCAGTCCAGGCTTGGTGGTCCTATGTCACTTCTGTTTGCTCTGGTGCCCAATTATCCTTTATGGGAACGTGTAAAAATGCATATTCATTTCAGCAGTTATGGAGACCACTAGATGATTATATAAAGACATACATGTACAGTATTTAGTCATTTTTAGTTATCATTTTATAGATATCATTGTACACACATCTTCTTTTTTTTATTGTCTTACAGCAATTGCACATTTTTGGTATATGTTTAATGCAACAAGAGTATTTTAAAGTTGTATATCCAATTGTTCAATATACCAACATTGTATAATTCTTTGTATTGTCTTTTGTTCACAAAAAACAATAACATATCTTGAACAATAAAATGCTTGATTTTCATTGGGTGGAACAGTCTGCTTTGGCCAGATGACCTTAGGTGTGGAAGTCTTTCCCCTTCAGGAAAAACAATGATTTAGTCAATAAAACATCTAACTGCAAGACTGCCTTCTCAACAAATGTCCAAGACAAAGCTTCAAGCTGGGCTATAGAGGGTACATACCATAGAGCAAGAGGTAATCCGTAATACAGAAGCTGCATAGATCCTTCGTATTATCGAATCACAGTTTGTTAAGGCCTGAGGTACAAATATGTTGATGAACATTTGGGAAGCTCACCAAATGCCAAATGTCTATAGGGGCTAGTCACTGGGAATCTTCCCCTGTTTAGTGAGGTGTAAGGCATTGTTTGTGAAAAGAAGTGAGTTTTCAAGGTAGCTGTAAAATGGTTTAGCAAAGATTCCTGCCGAGGTTTTTCTATTTGGTTTCACAGCTGAAAACCTTCATAAAAGATGCTACGCACGTCCACCATTGGAAGTCTATATAATAGTGTCCATAGAAAACCTTTCCTGGCAGATCTGAAATGTCTAAGCTTGTCAACTAAATAGTTGAATTGTGATCCATGTACAGAATGGTGTAGGATACAGAGGTAACCTTAGCCAGTGCCTCTCTTTTCTGGCACCAGGGACATAGCTCATACGGATTGCTAGGATAAGACTTTCAAAATGACTCAGGAGATTGACTGTTTGAAGATACTCAAATACAAGCAGTTTGCATATTCTAGACTGGAGGTCACTAATGTCTGATCAGATTAACTCTCAGTAAACCAGGAATTAAATACATACTTTCCTTAGAGAACATATCCTTAAAAGCAGAAGTTGCTTGTGTGTGCTTGCATTGACTGAAATTCCTGAATAGGCAAAGGTGTGAGGGTAGTTCTTATTTATTGATGTTTTAACAGATGTGTGTTATGCAGGCAAAGAGTATCTCCATTCTACACATGTTCAATAGCAACCAGCTAGCAGGAATTTGTTTTCAAATTTCTTAAAAACAGGCTATCAACCTACAGGTTAGATCAGAGAGTTCATCTAGTTCCACCAATAAACTTGTGTCGTGCATAATATAGACAACAATGTTGAACTTCTGCATCATGGAGGCAAATACATATATATGGAACTGTTTCATGTAGCACTGAGGCAGTATAATGGCAATAGTGTGTGTAAGAAATTGGGTTATTTGCTGCGAGAGATGGAGGTCCCACTGGAACAATAAACACAATCCTTTTCAGAGTGTACCACAAAAGACCTGTGACTTAACACTTTGGAAGCTTGGCATAAACCAGTCAGGTATAACCTAGATATTTGCAGCCGTGGCCCATGCGGGTAAGAGCGGTGGGGCACTGTGGTCGAGAAGGGAGGATTTCGACAGACGATGACAAGAAAAAATGTTAAAAAAATGATTAATTTTCCCTCATCATCATCTGTCAAAATCCCCCCCCCACGGCCCCACTGCCCCACCGCTCTTACCTGCATGGGCCGCGGCTAGATATTTATGCAGTACGAAAGCTGTAATAAAGTGAAAACATAACATGAAAAAATCCCAAACCAATTTAGAAAAATAGAGTAAAATGTAATAAATAAAATCACCAAAACAAACAAAATCCAATCAGTAGAATCAAAGTTGAATTTGAAAGTTTTTAGTGAAAATAGCACCAATAAAACACCACTATTGATGATTTTAGTCACACTGCAAGGGGGAAAGTCACATGTTCAGGCCGACCACGATGCAGTGTTTGCTAGATACAGGGACAATATTAGTCCCTGTGAGGAGTTACATTCTCTAATCCGGCATTAAACAGGGCTGTGGAGAGGAGGATTCCTGCGTGAAGAGGGAGCTCAGCATCATGGACAGTCATCACTGTATCACAAACATCTGGTCATAGCTGGGGCTTCGTGGTGTTGCATCATCACAGACAGTCACTGTTGGCGCAAAGTGCAGGTCTCATGGTGCCGGTTTTCGCAGATGGTCCCTCATGGCACAAACAGCAGACCTTGCTGGAACTCCACGCAGGATTTTGTTGCAAGCAGCAGATTCTTGGTGGAATGGGCTCATTCACAGTCGCAAGGAGCTCAAACTTCAGGATTTCCACGTTTTTTCTTTAGGATTAGCTCTCACTGATGCCAGCCAAATGTCCAAGACCTGGGGGCACCTCTTGGGGATCAGGATTCACTGCAGTAGAAACTAGGCACCGTACTCAGGCAAGTCCAGCCATCTCTAGTTGCAGCTGTTCAGCTTGGCCATTGTAAGGAGGCCTCTGGAAGCTTCTTTTGTCCCTGTAGCTCAGAGAGGAAGAACGCTATCTTAACCTTTGGGTCACTCTGTGTAGCCTGGGATCAAGGCAAGCAGGTCCAATATGTCTTCTTCAGACAGCAAGGCCGTCCTTCAAGCAGCAAGGCAGTCCTTCTGGCAGCAGGGAAGCCTTTGTGAGGGGGTATTCCCTGACCTACGCCCAACAAGTTCTGGTCAGTTATTCCACGTTGCCTGGTCCTGGCTCCAAACAGTGTAGGGTGACAAGAGGCAGGGCAGGCCTGCTGTCAGATTCCTTTGTGTGTGCTGTGGGCAAGGCCCTTTGAAATGTAATCATTACAGGGTCAGCTTCTCCCCAACCATCTTGCCAGGAACACCCTTTCCCAGCTACAAACAGGCCCTGATGTTTATTGTCTAGGTCCAAAATATTTGCTTGATATGGGAAACATTATCATGCCCAGGCAGCTGGAAACTCCTAGAAAGTCTCAGAAACTTGTGACTTTCTAAAAAGGGCATTTTCAAAATTACAATCTAAAATTCTACTTTACTATTAAAGAGGGGTTTAAATTACAATTCATTTGAGTGCAAACATATTTTTTTTGTTTGCTCCCAATCTGAAGTTTGCACTTATCAAATGGAATAAGAAAATCCAGTGTTAGTCTATGGGAGAGATAGGCCTTACAACAGTGAAAGCCAACGTCAGGAGTCTTTTACTGTCAGGACATGTAAAACGTAAGCACACGTCCTACTTGTTAAATACAGTGTACCCTGCCCTATGAGTCTTTAGGGCCTACCTTAAGGGTGACATAAAAAAAGGGCAAAAAGCTTATTTTGGCAGGACGAAATGGCAGTTTAAAATTGCACTCCGGGCTGCAGTTACAGGCAGGCCTGAGACATGTTTTACATAGCCAGTATAGTGGGTGGCACTATAAGTGCTGTGACCAACCAGAGGTATTTAATTAACAGGACCTGGGCCCAGGTAGTATCATTTTCTAGTGGTTTACAAGTAAGTTAAATATGCATATAGGTGTAGGCCAATTGTACCATGTTTTAAAGAGATAATACAAGCACTTTACCATTAGTTAAAGGCAAAAAGTGCACAGAGTCCTAAAAGCCAACAAAAACAGGTCAGCAAAGGAAGGCAGACATAAGAAAAGATATAGGATGACCCTGCAGAAAGGGCCAGGTGCAACAGCGTGTTTTAATTGGGACATAGCTATGTATTACAGAAAAACATAATTCAGAAATACGGAGTCATATTACAATAAAAACTGTGAGTAATGTAGTTTATAGAGCAGAAGTAAGTATACTTGTGGCTGCTGAATATGGTTATCCAATTTGTTTCAGTATGAACTGAAGAGATGTCTCTTTATATGTATTGGTATTTAAACAGCACAAACTTAGCTATGAAGCGCTGCATATAGTGGGGAGATTGGGGGATAATCCACAAGACTATGTGCAGCAAAGGGCGATTACACAAATACATTTCACATTTTTTGAGCAAAGGGAAGTTAAGTGATTTGTCCAGAATCACATGATGTTTATTCAAGCATCTGTGTTTGAACCTGGGTTTTCAGGCTCAAAACAAGATAACTGTAGGCACTAGGCCACATCTCTGAAATTATTCCATAAGGCAACGAGTGAAGGCTGGATTGTTAGATCAGGTGGGAGAGATTTGTGAAATGAAGTTGACACCAATATGAAAATCTGAGTTTGTGCTTATTATCTGGACTTCTATGTAGAGTACCTTATTGCTTCTGAATCAATTTTAGCCTCCTGAGATCATGAGAAGATTTGGTAACCTGAGAGGATTATTTAACATAAAAATTCATATCTGAATTAAAAAGACACACTGTAAGAGTAACATGCTGAGGGATTCCTCAATCAAAACCAGATGCAGTTGTATGACAAGGCCTCAACTTCATCTTTGTGCTCCTGTCTAGCAAAAAGAATTTCAACCATTTCAACCAATTATTCTGAGACTGTCTAAACTAGGCTAGATTCATGAAAAGTTTAGGGTGATCAGAAAGTCTGGTGGTGCAGAAACCAAAATGTCTGCTGAACTCTGTATTCTGGCTGACCTGTAAAATCACAGACAATGAAGCTGCAGCTCCTGTGAATGCTCAAATCTCAGGTCTGAAAAAGTGATTTCTACATCTTGAGAACCGAAACAGAAAATATAATTTGTGTATCTTCATTCTTCCATAGAATGCTGAAAGCAAACCTGCATAGCTTATCTTGAGAGTTTGTTACAAATCTTACTCAATATATAGTTCATGGACAAATTCTATATCAATGAAGTACACTGTATTCCATCTCATCGAAATGCAAATTGAAACAAGCCTTGGCAATTCCTCTTCAAAGTTCTATGGCATAATCCTTTGGTGCCTGATTATGCGTTTGGTGGTGTGGGAGCAGGCTGCCATGCCACCGCCCCGCTCCCACACCACCAAACCTCATTTACAATGCTGGGGCAGCACCAAAAATGAAGACAAGAGAATACCTGGTGTTAGACTGGCGATACGAGGCGAAATTATTAATTTCTCTTAGTTTTTGCTCTTTCCAATGTGCTGCATTCTGCAAGTGAGACTTGGGCAGAACTTTCAAAAAGATTGCACAACATCCCTCATCAGGGAGATCTAGCATCTGACCTCTTTGATTTGGACTGACAAACACAGCGTATAGACCCAATAAAACATCAGTAGGCTTTTTAGGTTTATTTGGTGCTGCAATTAGTGACAGTGGAAAAATTACGAATGCCCTTCCCTGGAAAACTAACACTTCTGACGAAAATAATGGAGGCTCGACTGGAGATTCCACTGAACAGGAAGAGAAAGAAAAAGCCTATCCGTTTTTTTCGGACTCTGACTGTGTAGAGGACCAGAATGAACAGTCTGTCCTTAGAATGATATCATGGAATGTGGCGGGATTAAAATCAGAACCCTATCGAATGCTACTTCCACACACAGTCATTATTCTATATTTACAAGGCAATGAAAAGCCAGACAGGGTGGCTTTGTGTGGGCTGGTAAATATGGACCAGCAAACTGTGCCCCAGGAGTATCATAAAAGTGATGCTCCGGCAGCGTAAAAGTGCTGCAGGGGCATTGGCATTATGCCCCTAATGTCTGGTGAGTATAGCAATACGACATTTAAATGTTTAGATAACATGTTGTATTTTACAAATTAGGGAATGTTAAGAAAGGGGTATACCCAATTAAAAGCTCCAAGTATTAAGAAATGGCCACAAATTGTAATGCAACTTTTATATATAATTAGGGTACTAAGGGCCAGTAACTGATGCTTCCCTTCTGATTTAATGGGTAAACATAACTTTAAAAGAGGTTCTAGCACCAGTAAAATCGATCATATCATTTTAGATTTACAATTATGGCCATTTATGATTGACATGAAAATTCTTGATAGGAATGATGGTGACTATGGTGCGCTCCAATTAAAACTGCATGAGGCTGAGCTTGGCCTCATATAACAAGCATATTCCACAGGTTTCTGTTCCAGCAGTTACAAACAATCACAGGAACATTGCATGGGCTAACCTAGTAAATGATCATAATAGTTTAGTGGGCATTTATTTATCAGTAATAGCTGCTTAGAGAAATATGAGATCACAGCAGTTAAAGAGATTTCTATTACGGCAATTCATACAGAACTGTTTAATCATTTGAATTATTTTTTTTTAAGAGATTTTCAAAAAAGCCTGTAAGAAGGGAAAAAACAGCCCATGATATTGTAAGAATGCATGAGGGCAAATGTCAATCTAGCCCACACATTAAAATCACAAATCAAAAGACAAAATTTGAACTAGAAAAGCCTACAAAGTAACTCGTAAAAAAAGCTGAAGGGATTGGAAAGATGCGCAACTGTCAAATATGATTCAAGTATTGAAAATACATGATACAAGATCATTCTGGCACATTGTTGCACATTGCAGTTTACAAACCAATGCCTGGACTGAAGTATATGTTCAGCCTTAAGTATGGGCGAAAGTTTTACTAGTTTTTGTGCTGAATAAATTGCTATGACATTGCATGAAAGAAGGGCAGACACACCCCCCTCTGGAATGACCTCTGGTGGCTATCAGAACTCGGACTCACCCCAACTCCGAAAGACCACTCTAGCAATCTCGGCATCATCCATGAAATGCCAGGTCAATGCTGTCTCCTCAGCCTGCTTCCACACCCTCCACATGCTCCACAAAGTCTTCAAGTGGCTCCCCATTTGCACCAGGAAATCTGTTACGCAGGCAATCATCAACAGCATACTCGACTATTGCGAAGCACTCCATGCAGGCACCACCAGGAAACCCATGAGAAGACTCCAGAAGATCCAGAACAGTGGCGCAGCTAGCCCTACTACCCAACACTTGGCTAGATAGACACACTCCTTGAACTGTGGGTAAAATATTCAATTGAAAAAGTTAGGTGGTGCAGGTAGGTAAATCCTCCTGAGAATGAGGATAATAATGTAATCCAAAGAGGTCAGCACTTTTTGGATTGCAGCTAGCCCTACTGCCACCTAGGCTGCCCTAAGTTTGCCGCCCTATGCAGGTAAGAGTGGGGGGGTCAACTTGTTCCAGGTGGGGGGGGATAGGGGTGATGCCAATGGGCAACTTGTTCTGGGATGGGGGGATTGGCAGCCACAGGATGACTTCTTCTCGGGGGAGAGGGGATGGTGGTAGTTGACAGACCCGACTTGCTCACCTCTGTGCCCCCAAAAACAGTGCCACCCGTGGTGCACCGCCCCCAGCTATGCCACTGATCCAGAATGCAGGAGTCAGACTCATCCTCAACCTGCCAAAGAGGACCCACATCACCCATCACCTGAAAGACCGCCACTGGCCCCCAATACAGAAAAGATGTCAATTCAAAATCCTAGCTCACGCCTACAAAGCCCTCCATGAGCAAGGACCCACCTACATGAACCACCGCCTTAACTTCTACCTACCTCCCATGAACCTCCGCTCCACTCATCTCCCACTCGCACGGATTCCACGCATTCGACACTCCATCTCCCACCTTTCCTCCAAACCCTCAAATGCCCTTCCCCTCCACCTCTGTACCTCACCCTCACTGACCAACTTCAGGAAGGAACTCAACACCTGGCTCTTTAACTGACACCACAACATAGCACCTGGACACCCTCTCTGGTGAGAAGCAGCGCTATATAAGCACTGTGTGATTGATTGATATGTTGGAAGGAGAATTTTCACGCAATCCGGTAGCCACCACCCCCTCAGATCTTTTCATTACAGGACACCAAGGAGGCATTAGGGTCATTGAAAATAATGTGTCTGGGCTTGATACTATCCCAAGTGGGTTATATTTCCCAGAACCTGTGATCTGGGTCCTATATTTCAACATTTTATTCAACGCCATTACAGCAGGAGATGAAATCCTTGAATCCTGGAAGGGGCGTAGATCATTCCCAATCACAATAAAAGCTGTATAACTGATCTTGCAAGCTACAATTCTAAAATCTTGATGGATAATTTAAAGAAGTAGTTTTTTCTGTTAAGAAGTTCAATTTAAATTATAGGATTGGATGAATGAATACAATATTATAACAGACTTGCAAGCTGGTTTTAGGGTAAAAGTAAGCAGTATAGATTTGCTTTCAAACATTGTGCCAGAAATATATCATCTTTATATTGCTTTAAGAGACATAAGGGCTACTTTGACCAAGTCTCAAGGAAATTTTTATGGAAAGTCCTGGCAAAATATGGCACTCCTGAATCGCTTTTATCAACCTTGATGAGACTCCATAGTGAAACGTACACTCAAGTAAGATGTGTCACATTGTGGGAGGTTACTAAGAGAATTCCAACTGTCAGGGCTGTAAGCTAAGGTTGTGTTTTAGATCCCACCTGTTCATTAATTGAGTACTAGCTTATTTGGGAAAATGTCAAAATGAGGCACCAAAGTCAGCAGGTGGCACTATCACCGCTCGATTATTTGCTGACAATAAAGTCTTGATCTCACAAACGCCAATGGGACACTAGGGAATACTCATACTACTCGAGTTTACAAGACTGACCTGCATACCAGAATAGATCTGGTGTGCTGTTCACAGGGGTCTCTTGCCAGGGTGTCTCATGCGGAATATCACAGATGCACCCTATCGGATGACTGTCCACTGCAGCGGTGGCTATCCTGGGAGAGTGGTAAACCCAAATTTCCAACATGGCAACTGCCCCTGTAGGCGCTCCTTGATATCAGGAACTATTACCTCATATTTTGGAGCCAATGAGGGTACTGCTCCTGGGGATGGGTTGGAGTGGGACGCGAACAAGGTAGTGCTGGGGAGGCACATGATTAAAGAGGCATATTGCACTCGGTTGACTGTCTGCAAGGAGCTTAACATCTTGCAATCCAAGATACGCTGGTGCGAAAGGGCTGCCTCTACAGTCCCATTGACCGCAGCTGTACTGGCTCAAGCGAGGCTACCGATTAACGACACTGAAACGTCTAGGTGCTCTTGACTATAGGGAATATCTGGCCAGACTGTATGCAGAGGGAGACAAAACCGGTAGGTTGCTGGTGTGGCTCTATTGATCGGACTCGCCCATCAACCCGATCACAGTCAGCAGGGATGGGGAAGGCTGCATTGTTAATATGCAGGTCGAAATTAACAAAGCCTTCCACTTGTATTATGCCTTTTTGTACAGAGCCTCTCAAGAATGTGACCCAACCAAGATACATTTCTTCCTGGATGGCATCACTCTTCCTTGAGTTTCGACCACAAACTATGCAGAGCTGGAATTCCCCATCACTGAAACTTAGGTAGTAGATGCAATACAAGAGATGGCAAGAGGTAGGACACCTGGGGTTGACAGTTGACCCTTTTAGTTTTACACAACCTTTCTCACACAACTTGCCCCTCACCTATGTCGGGTATGCGCTGATGCATATGAAAAAGGCTTGTTACCCTCCTCCCTCCGAGAAGCCGTACTGGGGGTCCTACCCAAACCTGGCAAGGATCCATTGCTTCTCATGTCATACTGCCAACTGTCTCTCCTGAACTCTGATTATAAGATCCTTGGCAGAGTCCTGGCTAATAAACTGATAGTGGTAACCAAACTTCTTGTGCACAGAGACTGGAACGGCTTCATATCTGGTAGGAACACCTTCCTCAATTTACAGAGACTCTTCCTACTGATGGATTGGGTGTGTATAATGCATGAACAGCCCTGGGTCACCTTACTTGACATTGAGAAGGCGTTCAACACCTTGGACCGCCGTTACATGCATGCAGTACTCTCCGATTTCAGGATAGGTCCCCGATTCTTAAAGTGGATCTCCTTGTTATATAACTCACCAACGGCACAAGTGAAGACCGGTTCCGTAAACTTGGAACGCTTTGTTATTGAACGGGGCATCTAACAGAGATGCCCCTTATCACCAATCATTTTTGTCCTGGTAATGGAGCCACTTACCTGTGCGCTCAGACAGCGGGCAGCGCTCAGACAGCGGGCAGCGGACTAGGTTGGCGGACTAGGGTATACAGGCATACAATCAATGGCACATAGTTTCACTGTATACAGACGACGATTTGATATACTTGCGCATAGACACAACAATCTCACTGGAATTGATGATGCTGCGTGAATGGTTTGGGCGGGTATCTGGCTTAAAGGTGAATTGGGATGAATCTCTCCTATACCCTATGGCCTCCCTGA
This sequence comes from Triturus cristatus, assembly GCF_964204655.1. Classification (NCBI taxonomy): domain Eukaryota; kingdom Metazoa; phylum Chordata; class Amphibia; order Caudata; family Salamandridae; genus Triturus; species Triturus cristatus. The sequence continues at coordinate 970,503,210 of NC_140589.1, forward strand.
CTCCCGACCAGTAGAGCACCCTCCCACACATGCCACTTCCCTGGTCTTACAACTTCTTCAAATATTTGGGTGTTCTAGGTGTACCGCTCGATTGACGACTTGCTAGATGGAAATTTGGGCAAGGTAATAACCAGCACTCGATCTTCTCTCCCATTCTGGATGGAGTCACCGCTTTCACCCATGGGTCGTATAGCCATTTCTAAAATGTAACTCCTGTCCAAGCTACTGTACTCTTTTGCTGCCCATCCCCTCTTACTGCCACAAAAATTCTTCTGGGATCTTAAGTCACTATTGGTAGCCCTCATATGGGGTAAGAGTAGGAAACGAGTTTCTCTTACGAAGCTGTATGCCCCATTGTCCGAGGGTGGCTTGGGAGCCCCGGATTAGGAATATTACTAACGCAGCCACACAATTACAGTGGCCAATGCATTGGCTGGCTGTTCATAATGTTATGGAGCTTGGATACTTGGCGACTGGACTATGCTCAAATGCCATACTGGAATGGTTGTTGGGCTCCGTGACCTCAATTCTGAATAGACCAGGGAATATACTAATGTCCACTGCCCGTTCTTGCTGGACTTTTTACTTACATAAGAGACGCCCCTTCCCTCCATATGCCCCTGAATTACCTCTTTGGGTAATATCTGGCTGTACTGCACTGTGCCTTCGACCGGAGTCGTAAATTGGACCAGGGTGGGTGTCACCTCATGGAGCGCCTTGTTCTCGGACTCAGTTCTATGCACATTTGAGAACATGATGGATGATTACAGGATCCTCCCTGGATCCTTTCTTCTGTATGCATCCCTCACACACCACCTCCATGAGATATTGGGTAGGATACACGATGAGCCAGAGACATCCAGGCTCCTTCAGACACTACTTGTACACAGTGCTGCCCGACGTGCGATAACCATGCTATATGATTCAATATGACTGGACAATGAGGAGCCTCTTGAGGTGCTCAGGGCTTATTTGGATGAAGCACCTTTGTTCACATTAGCCAACAAGCAATGGGTGCAATGTCTGTGCATCCCAAAAATTATCTCAGTGAACACTAGACTCAAGTATACCCAATTTAATTATCTCCATCACACATACCTTACCCCCCATAGACTTGCACGGATGTACCCTGGTTCCCTGGACTGTTGCCCTAGTTGTCGGGACACTGCAGCCTCCTTTGTTCACATGGTAATGTTGTGTCTGCACTTAGCGACATACTGGGTGGCAGTAGACAACACATTAACGGAGGCTATGGGCAGTACTGTCATGCTGTAGGGCTCGCACTTTCTTGTTGGGGATCACCTCTCATACGTCAAATCGTAAGACTCCCAATAAATTCCTGGATTTGGCAATGGTGATAGCTAAGCGGAGGATAGCTATCTGCTAGAAATCCCATTCAGTCCTTCCTATTCAGTTGTGGCTTGCAGACCTATGCAAAGCCCTCATAGATGAACTTGAGATCTCCCGTGAGCACATACTAGGACACTCAATTACACCCAATCCCCTTGACTAGAAAATATACCTTATGGCATTTGAAGCTAGGATGTCAGACACCTCTACTTGATCGCCGGACTAGCAGTGGGTCACCACAGGAGCGGGAATGGGCAAATTCCAGAGATCACTGGGAACCATCCTGTTATACTGTAAAACCACCCTCCCTTGGTTGTTTATTGGAATATATCCTGATGTGCAGTGCTTTGCTTGCAATTTCTGCTCCAGATTGCTCTAATTATCCAATATGTGTCTTACCATTGTACACCGTATAATTACTGTATTCACACTTTTATTACTGATGTCAATGCATTGTACACTGCCCTGAAGCGATAAGATATTGTTTACTCCCACTATGCATGGAGTTGCGAATGATAATCGGAAACTCAATAATTACAAAAAAAAATCTTGGTTTCTGAGATTAGACAGGAAGGCACAATGGGATAGGCCAGAAACGATTAAAGCTCATTCAAGATCAAGAGTAAAGGAAAATTATTGGCTAGATGTCAAACAAAAAATGTGTAATGAGCAAAAGAGTTAAGGGTTAATTGATGATTATTCCCGATACCGGAACCTGGTTCTGAAAAAACTTCTGGCTTGCATTGAGAATCCTTAAGTCTGACACTTCACAACTGGTTGTATTTGACCTATCCAAGTTCTTTCTTTGGGCATGGACACTGCGTATGCATTTAAAATGCACAATATACTGACTGCACTTACATGTCTGCTTTGTACCATGTACTGTGGCTAGATGGACTGTCACAAATCTTCATAAAAATGATTCAATTTTTTAAGATGTTTTAATTTCAGTAACAACTTTGTTTTTATTGGAAATATTATGCTTGTAAAGATTTGATGTACGTTCTATAGGGGATTTCCCCAAAATAAACTTTGAAGATGATAACAAACAGCTGCGCTTCTTGATATAAAAGAAGCCCAAGACAGCCCTCCTGATATGTTTCTCAAATTGCTTTACTTACGGTTAAAGCTGGTATTGCTTTTCGGCATGTTGCATTCTTCAAACCAATTATGTGGAAATGGAAAATGTGCTCGATTTACAATAGACCTTGAAGAAAGACTCATGCTGTTTATTGTACATATATTCAAATATTGAGACCAAGGTCACAAGTTAATTTTGTTATAAACCACATTGGCAATTATAACCCTCAGAACAGAAAATTGCCTTTACAAAAAATTAAAACGTACTTGGCACCTCTCACACAACCTATTAGATAAAAATCGATTCAAAAGTACATTAGCGGCCTACCACAAAAATTTGAAACTAGCTTGCAAATCACACATTGCTCAACAGCTCAATAAAGCAGAAAATTCCTCCCGTACTTTGTTCCAGATACTAAACTCATTCACTAATCCTAGAGCATGTAATACCGAAGAAGCTCCATCGCAAAGTCTCTGTGACAACATTGCGAACCACCTCTCCCAGAAAATTGAAAAAATATACCAAAAAATCACCTCTGTTTCCGCTCGTCACTCAGACCCCCACATAGTTCTACCATTCACTGATGCGGATTCCCACACCCTAGAAGCCTTCCCAGCTCTCACAATCACCGAAGTAGACTCTCTCTTAAAAAGCGCCAAATCTGGTTCGCCATTAGACCCTCTTCCTCCCAAGATCTCTGCCACTTTGTCCGATATTCTTGCTAGGCCTATATGTTCAATTCTTAACAGTTCCATGGAAGAAGGCACCCTCCCAACCGAGTGGAAAGCAGCACAGATTATTCCTATAAGGAAAAATCCGAAGGTCCCATCAGAGGATGTCACTAACTACCACCCCATCTCTCTGCTTCCTCTATACAGTAAACTCTTAGAAAAACATATAAACAAACACCTATCTGAGTTTATTGAATCCACCCATCGCCTTGACCAATCACAGTCCGCCTTTCGCCCAAAGCATAGTACAGAGTCAACAGTGGTGGAGGTTACTGATAACATCCGAATGGCAGCGGACAATGGTCGGGCAGTGCTTTTGGTGCTGCTCGACCTGTCGGCAGCCTTTGACACCATATCCAACCAGGTCTTGCTCACACGCCTTAAGGATATAGGTATCCGGGGTAAAGACCTGAGCTGGCTAACTGATTTTCTAACCAACAGGACACAAACTATCAACCTCGGCCCATATCGCTCACAGACCACCACCATCACCAAGGGGGTCCCACATTAGTCAATATCTATGTCACCCCCTTGGCAGGACTACTAAGGAAACTAGGCTTCACTCCCATTTCGTACGCCGATGACACGCACCTCCTTCTTTCCTTCGACAAATCAAATACACACATTCAAGACATATTTTTGGGAGGAATGAAAGAGGAATGGATAAGGGACAATTTCCTACAATTGAACACCGAAAAATCAGAGATCATGTTATTCGGAGACGCAAAATTAAGATGGTCTCCTAATTGGTGGTCAGAGGAATTAGGACCGGCCCCACCCCCAAAGCAGACAGTAACATATCTAGGAGTGCGAATTGATCAGGATTTAACACTAGAGAAATACGTAAACATCACAGCCAGGACATGCTTTCATACTCTTGGCACTCTTCGAAGGGTTTTTCCTCTACTACCATCAGCTACCCGAAAAACACTAACCCAGGCACTGATTATCAGTCTACAACAACAAAGACCTGGCAACAAAACGGGCACTATTTGAACAATGTTTTTATATATATGAATACGTGGAATTATTTGTAGGGTAATGTATAAAACTATTTCTCCTACGTCAGTAGTTCTTTATCATGAACTATCATTGAATCCCCCTGTGCCATACAACTTAATATTTATTAATTCCCAATATGTGAAAAAACCAGCCACAAATTAGAGTCACTCAACCAACACCAAAATGATAACTCATAAAAGTGATAAGGTGCAGGAAATTTATAAAACAAATATAAAAAATTGGGATAAAAATGAGAAAGTATCTCACGTGTGCAACACCAGAGGAGCTGCTGGCAGGTTCTCACCAGTTTGCTCACGATTTTATCATCATTGATATCTTTCTCATAAAAAAGTTTTTATGTGTCCAAATTAAGAAAGTGTGAAAAAATTATGTGAAAACGGAGGCAAACCCCAAAACAATACAAGGAGACCTGTGAAGCCTCAAATAAAATTAGGTTTAACTCACGTATATACTTCCGACTTCTTAATTTCATTGCGTGAGTTATCCCAAGGTTAAAAACACAGTCATGTCGTGTAACCACATTCAGGAATGGCCAACATGTTTCATTCCCTTTTTAGAATAACGGCAAATTCATCAGGGCATATAGGGTCTGCATTCACTTTCCCTGGACTTTTCTATTTAAGAAAGAGTGACTGCAAATATGCAAAAAGAAATAAAAAAGAAACAAGGCTGGCAATTCATGAGAGACATCCCCCATCTCACTCTTCAAATTAAAGACAGGTAATCTGAGTTAAAAGCAATTGAGGCGAGGTAGTAACCACATGACTTAAAGCCATAGACGTTAATTACCTAATGAGAGCCACAGGCCCGCATACCAGCTCTCAATTAGTTATGGGAGTATGTGCCTTTTGCACTGTTCTTGCACTGTTCTTTCCCCATGTAAGCACGTCTGTTGCTCACACCTTCATCTGCAGAGACAGACACATAAAATCAATACACTCATATATTATACCAGAAACCTCTATCTCCGTCAGTTCAGACGAGTGTATCTTACAATCTGCTGATACCCAAGAACAGAATTTAGAACACATTTCAACATCATTCAATGCATATCCCTCCAATACATGTTGGAAATCCCTAACCAGAACATGCCTTCTCAAACTGTACCCACATTCAAAGATCGATCTCTTCATCTATCGTTTCGTTGTAAGGAATAAGTGTATTTACCACAACATTTTCGCCATTTAAACAACCTTTGCCTACATGTCAGTTCAACTATCTACCCTACTCTCACCGTTAGCGCTATTAACGTGCGCGGTCACTCGTCCTGGCATCAACGCGTCTCAGTACGCGTCTTCAATTTAAACAGGTGACGCGTCTCCTACTCTTCTGGGGGCGTGCTGAAACAAGAACTGCACACCCAGAACTAGAGGATCGTTACTTTACATCAGGCCAATTCAGTGGCCATCTTGAGAAGGTCGAACTCGTGTCTCCTTTGATAATATTACTGTTCAAATACAGCATGTAAATACACTTGTAACACCACAATAATGAAATAAAAATGTAACGTATTAAAACCGCTGCCAGCCATATTCAATAACAGCTTTCTTATAGGGAAGTCACATTTTCTATACCATTTGGAAGGCTGATTCTGCACATTGTCAAGGGTATATCAGGGGCCAAAAGGAATTATAATGGTGAAACTCTAAATGCTCATCGACAGGGAAGCCTAAACAGTATGGCAAGAATCATGGGAACACAGTATTGGCTAACCAAACATCATTGATATACACAAAAGAGAGAACGCTGTATCAGCTGTTATTATTTATCTGGAGATCTTGTTCCATTCAATTTGGTCATTAAGACCAATTTGATCCGCCATTTCTGAATAAATCCAGCGCGCCTCTTTCATTGCAAGTGTTCTCTCAATATTATTCAGGTCACCCATCACTTTTTCCAACACCACCCACTTCACTGCTTTGTAGTTGTGTTGGTTGTCTTTATAGTGTTGAACCAACCTCGTGGTCAGCTTCCCATACTTGATGGTACTCAGGTGTTCTTGTATCCTCACTTTAATTTTTCTCGTTGTGAGGCCGATATAATGTAGCCCACACGGGCATGTTAATCTATAGGCGATGTTTGTTGAGTTACAATTACTAAACCTATTAAGGTGCCACTTTCTCCCATTTTGCAACTGAACACTCGTTGTCTTTTCAGTGAGTTGACATACTGAGCAACCACCACAAGGCTAATGCCCAGGAGGAATAGATGTTTTCAGTGCTTATGCTCCAAGTGAATTTTAAACATTCATCACGATCATTCAACCATTCCAGAAATTTATACCTGCAAAAAAAGATCATTCTTGTAAGAAAAATAATTGCGTGTCAAGGCAATCTCGATACATTGCATCACAAAGGATTGGGGCGTGTCATAAAACCAATCCTGTCCCCCAAGAACGCGTGCTGCTGCCACCTGCATTGCATCTTGGGGGATACTCGTGTACAGGGATTCAATATCGATCGTCACTAACAACTGTTGTGACGATTCAAAATCCATATCTTGGATAATGTTCAGAATATCCGTTATTTTTCATACAAGAATGATCTTTTTTTGCAGGTATCCGGTACTCCAATGGGTGCTACTTTTGCACCAAGTCTGGCCTGCATTTATGTAGGCCAGTTTGAAGAGCATCACTTATACCATCCATCAAATCCCTTCCAGAGGCATATTTGTCTCTGGAAGCGGTATATTGATGATATTTTGTGCGTGTGGACAGGGACTAAGAGTCATCTTTATAAATTTCTGGAATGGTTGAATGACCGTGATGAATATTTAAAATTCACTTGGAGCATAAGCACTGAAAAAGCGACGTATTTGGATCTGGACATTAGTGTAATTGATAATAAATTAAGTTCTAGTGTTCATCAGAAACCTACAAATAAAAATTCATTATTACACTATCAATCATTCCATCCCAGAGCCTTGAGGGATAATCTCCCGGTAGGGGAGTTTCTTCGTTACCGAAGGAACTGCTCTTCCACTGTTGATTTTTTGCAACAGTCTGAAAGTTTAACTGAGAGACTGGTACAGCATGCATATCCCAGAAGAATTGTCAATAGAGCCCGCAAGAGAGTACATAATACTCCAGGGGAGGCCTTATTGGAAAGGAATATAAAAGAAAAAAACGAGTGCCTGCCTGTGGTTTTGACTTTTGACCCCTTAGCGACCAAAATCCGTCAGGTGTTCAGGAAACATTGGTCATTGCTTTCTACCAATGAGTACCAAATGCCCCTACCTAGGTTTGCTTTTAAACGGGCGCAGAATCTCAAGGACAGGCTTGTCCACACAAGGCCTACTCTACAAACAATGAATACATCTATTCCACCTGGGCATTACCCTTGTGGTGGTTGCTCAGTATGTGAACTCACTGAAAAGACAACAAGTGTTCAGTTGCAAAATGGGAGAAAGTGGTACCTTAATAGGTTTAGTAATTGTATGTCAACAAACATCGTCTATAGATTAACATGCCCATGTGGGCTACATTATATCGGCCTCACAATGAGAAAAATTAAAGTGAGGATACAAGAACACCTGACTACCATAAAGAATGGGAAGCTGACCACAAGGTTGGTTCAACACTATAAAGACAACCAACACAATAACAAAGCAGTGAAGTGGGTGGTGTTGGAAAAAGTGATGGGTGACGTGAATAATATTGTGAGAACACTTGCAATGAAAGAGGCGCGCTGGATTTATTCAGAAAAGGCGGATCAAATTGGTCTTAACGACCAAATTGAATGGAACAAGATCTCCAGATAAATAATGACAGCTGATACAGCGTTCTCTCTTTTGTGTATATCAATGATGTTTGGTTAGCCAATACTGTGTTCCCATGATTCTTGCCATACTGTTTAGGCTTCCCTGTCGATAAGCATTTAGAGGTTCACCATTATAATTCCTTTTGGCCCCTGATATGCCCTTGACAATGTGCAGAATCAGCCCTCCAAATGGTATAGAAAATGTGACTTCCCTATAAGAAAGCGGTTATTGAATATGGCTGGCAGCGGTTTTAATACGTTACATTTTTATTTCATTATTGTGGTGTTACAAGTGTATTTACATGCTGTATTTGAACAGTAATATTATCAAAGGAGACACGAGTTCGACCTTCTCAAGATGGCTGCTGAATTGGCCTGATGTAAAGTAACGTTTCTCTAGTTCTAGGTGTGCAGTTCTTGTTTCAACACGCCCCCGGAAGAGTAGGAGACGCGTCACCTGTTTAAATTGAAGACGTGTACTGAGACGCGTTGATGCCAGGACGAGTGACCGCGCGCATTAATAGCGCTAAAGGTGAGAGTAGGGTAGATATTTGAACTGACATGTAGGCAAAGGTTGTTTAAATGGCGAAAATGTTGTGGTAAATACACTTATTCCTTACAACAAAACGATAGATGAAGAGATCGATCTTTGAATGTGGGTACAGTTTGAGAAGGCATGTTCTGGTTAGGGATTTCCAACATGTATTGGAGGGATACGCATTGAATGATGTTGAAATGTGTTCTAAATTCTGTTCTTGGGTATCAGCAGATTGTAAGATACACTCGTCTGAACTGACGGAGATAGAGGTTTCTGGTATAATATATGAGTGTATTGATTTTATGTGTCTGTCTGCAGATGAAGGTGTGAGCAACAGACGTGCTTACATGGGGGAAGAACAGTGCAAAAGGCACATACTCCCATAACTAATTGAGAGCTGGTATGCGGGCCCGTGGCTCTCATTAGGTAATTAACGCCTATGGCTTTAAGTCATGTGGTTACTACCTCACCTCAATTGCTTTTAACTCAGATTACCTGTCTTGAATGTGAATAGTGAAATGGGTGATGTCTCTCATGAATTACCAGCCTTGTTTCTTTTTATCTCTTTTTGCATATTTGCAGTCACTCTTTCTTAAATAGAAAAGTCCAGGGAAAGTGAATGCAGACCCCATATGCCCTGATGAATTTGCCGTTATTCTAAAAAGGCAATGAAACATGTTGGCCATTCCTGAATGTGGTTACACGACATGACTGTGTTTTTAACCTTGGGATAACTCACGCAATGAAATAAAGAAGTCGGAAGTATATACGTGAGTTAAATCTAATTTTATTTGAGACTTCACAGGTCTCCTTATATTGTTTTGGGTTTGCCTCCTTTACACTTAATTTTTCACACTTTCTTAATTTGGTCGCATAAAATTTTTTTTAGGAGAAAGATATCAATGATGATAAAATCGTGAGCAAACTGGTGAGAACCTGCCAGCAGCTCCTCTGGTGTTGCACACGTGAGATACTTTCTTATTTTTCTCACAATTTTTTATATTTGTTTTATACATTTCCTGCACCTTATCACTTTTATGAGTTATCATTTTGGTGTTGGTTGAGTGACTCTAATTTGTGGCTGGTTTTTTCACATAGTGGGAATTATTAAATATTAAGTTGTATTGCACAGGGGGATTCAATGATAGTTCATGATAAAGAACTACTGACGTAGGAGAAATAGTTTTATACATTACCCTACAAATAATCCCACGTATTCATATATATAAAAACATTGTTCAGATAGTTCCCGTTTTGTTGCCAGGTCTTTGTTGTTGTATTATGAATTGAGTGGAGGGTGGCCTGGCATATATTTTCCCTCTATAACTCCTTGTTGAATTACTGATTATCAATCGCCTGGATTACTGTAACGCCCTACTGATTTCTGCGAAAGAAAGATCCATAAATTAACTTCAGATAGTCCAGAATACTGCAGCCCGCCTAGTGAGCAACGCACCTCCTAGAAAACCCTCTGCTCCTCTTCTCCGCAGACTCCACTGGCTCCCTATAAAAAAGAGAGTCAAGTTTAAGATCTGCTGCATGGTGTATAAATCATTACACAACATGGGCCCCAGCTATCTAATCCAAACGTTGGTCAGATATACACCGACCAGGCCCCTTAGGTCTATCCATCAAGCACTTCTCTGTACCCCCCGTATCAAATTGGTGCGTATGGGAGGCAAAGCTTTTTCTCACCTAGCCCCCTGGTACTGGAATCAACTCCCTATACAGATGCGCCAGTGTACAAATTTCCTAGCCTTCAGAAAACGGAACTGTTCTAATCCTCTTTGGAATGGCCACAAGCAGTCTCAGCGCAGAGATACCCCGTACGGGGTGATTCAGGCACTATATAAGACACATAAATAAATAAAAATAAAATATATTGTTAATATTTTCCCTAACTTAGGGCCTGATTACGAGTCTGGCAGTCATGCGAACGCCAGACTTGCACAGGCGGTCCACTGTCTGCCCTATTACGACTGTTAAAGTTGTATCGGTGGTGGACCGCCCGCATTGCCAGGAACAGTTGTTCCCTGATGGTGGCACAGCTGCGTCACAACGCAATATGCTGAGCGGGGACTGGTGCATTCTTGCTCAGCATATTACGAGTTTGTCCACCACCAGAATTTCATGAAGGGGCCCCACCATGAAAAGGCTGCTGGTGGAGGAACAAAGGGGGCCCTGCAGGGCCCTCATGGCCTCCCCGCCATGGGGATAAATTCACGGGGGCAAAACATCCCGGTCTGTATTCCAACAAAGTTCCACCATGGCATGAACATCCACATGCCCTCCTATCTGTATTCCCACAAAGTTCCACCAAGACATGGATGTCCAAGTCCATGCCGTGTTGGAACTTTTTTGCCGTTCCCATTGCGGGGCCTGGGCCATGGGAAAGGCAAAGGACCGCTGACCGTATCATGAGTTGAACTCATGTAACTCGTAATACGATTGGCGGTCCTTGCGCGGGTTTGGCGCGGCTGTGCTGGTGTTGAGTTGGCGCTATTGCGCCAAACTCGTAATCAGGCCCATAGTTCTTAAAAATGAGAAAGATATTTAAGTATGAGTATAAATCAGCATTATGTAAGTCTGAATGGTCACATGAACCATTATAAAAGTGACCAATTTAACCATAATAATACAGTTGCTACCTACTAAAATCCAGATAAATGATTCAAAATTGTCCAGACATTCACTCGATGGCATATTTTTTATTAGAAAAGATATATCAAGAAATACTTCATTATGTTACAGAAAATAGATTACGGAGACCAACATCATAATAAAGTGCAGAGTGTGTCATACAGTGCAAAACAGAAACATAATTATATTAAAATTATCTAAATACATCTCATTCCATCGTTGCATTGTAACCAGGTATTATCTTTGACAATCATTCTTTTATAGGATCCCATATCTGCATTAATCTAAAAATATCGTTTTATAATACAGACACTTCTAGGCCACATAGGATGACAAATTCTGACTACCAAGCTGATGGGCGGGGCGTCTCCTTTAAAAGCCAATGCCGAGCTAGTAGCAGTCGCGCTAGTGCAATAGAGGAAAAGTTTGTACCAGCAAAGTCACCTGGAAGGTAAGAGACACAACAATATAATTTTACAATCCCATAAGATATTAATCTTTCTTAGACCATTTAGCTTCTGCAATTCACTGTCAAAATACAGCTGAATTGATGGACGAGCTCCGAAACATGCGTAGTATTGACCCCATTGCCTGCAAATCGAGTGCATTTTGAATAGCCTCTGAGTCCCCATTTAGGAAGCCAGTAGGGTGTATAATAAAACATATTCAAGAATTTAAAATAATGAACCCTGATGCGTGAAACACTGAGAAAAGTTTGAGCACACGGATTACTCATTTTAGTTTCTGCAGTAGTTACCTCAATGCTCACTGAAATGCAAAGTATTCCAAAATATCCTTTTTACCCTAACGCATTTTATATGTCATCCATGTATCCCTCCTACTAGGAACTTTCATAAAAAATTCCAACAATAATTGTGTATGAGAATAATTTCATTTGGTTTCAAACTCTGAAGAAAACTGCAAAGCTGTAAATAGGGAAAATCCATGCCTAAGCATGTCATAGCTTTTCTGCATCACTTCACATGATATGAAAGCCCCATCACTAACCATCGGGCATAAAGTATTAATGTTCAAATCTTGCCAGCAACAGGAGAAACGTGTATATATAAACACAAGGAAGTTGGATTTATGACATAGAAATGTGCATTTATTAAAGCCAGAGATGTCGCATACCTTGCTTATAATTAAATAAATTTGATGAAATAAAAGAAGTGTTTTTTATTCTTGATCATTTAAAGTAAGCAGTGTCAACAAGACCTTTCAGGGGCTTAGTACCATGACCAATATCTTGATATCAGGAAAAATATCCCTGAGTGGCCATTGTTCCTTTCCCATAGCTGCAATCAACCTAAATGTAAAAGCAGCAATGTGAAACAGCTAAAAGTAGTGCAATCCCCACTGTATGGGGTAAAAGTTGGAGATCTTGTACTGTGCAGTGTGAAGCCCTCATGTGGCTGACAAAGAACATGTCAATCCAAGGTGACGACTTGTCGGGGGCTGAATGATTAGCCAATCCATGCTCAAATAGTTGACAGCTGCATGAGACATCTACCAATGTGTATGAATCTATTGTTTGTTTTCATCATCGCCTTGATTTTTTCACACTATTAATTTTGATGGAGTCCAGAGAAGTAGCATAAAATCCTGGTTTTAAGACTACGTTAAAATCCCAATATAAAGTAATAGGTTCAGGGCATTTGTTGTAAAAAGTTATAAACAGTGGAACCATTTACATTCACGCCATAAACGGAGCATGTTGTAAACTGTATATTTCCATTTTATATCTAACCATCGACCTGAATAGTCAATTCTAACATTAATTACTGACCAATCCCTACCCTGATTCAGAAGGGCAAGACCACGCTGTGAGGTTTTTATCCCAGAGGTAGCCAAGAACTGATACCCAACTCACAAAGTTTTTGAGACTCATTTTGGGACAAATGAGTCTCCTGTAAGCAGAGGATGTGTCGTTTTAAGGTATAAATTTCCTCCTTGACAAGTTGCTTTTATTTGATGATCTTGTGCCGTTAATATTCCAACACAACATATGCAGATCCTGTTACCACCCCGTATTCTCATATCCATTATTACCATAGTATGGCCTTAGTATGATGCTCTCTGCTCTTAGCAAATTTATGTATTTCCTAATTTCTTCCCTATTTTCTCATTTTCCTTTCCTCTATGCCTCAGCCTTCTATGTGCAATAACAAACTCATCCCCTCCAAATGACCGTACTCATCCCCGGGCCCCTTCTGCCCCTACCAGCCCCTTCTCATCTCCCGACACCTCCCATCTCACACCCTGCATTAATGTACGAACTCAGAGGAGTGCAGACCTAAATGCTGAATTGCAAAAAGAACGTAAGCAAGAGTCAAGTCTCTGGGCAACAGTCAAAAGAAATCCAATGACATTGACAATAAGAGATGTAAGGCTTCAACTTTTAATTAATTCTTCCCCTAGTACCCTCGGCCGAAAAAAGGGAGTTTGCCTAATGTATTTTAAATATTCCATACATTGTAAGGAAAAGGGGAAGGGATAAAACAAGAAGAGCAGCCCCACCCCTCCTCCGTCTACCTAAAACAATCTGTGCATTGTTAGACACGGTGAACACCCAAAATATCGATTCCAAAATATAGAATGGACAGAATATCGGCTCCAAAATATAGAATGGACAGAATATCGAAAATCAAAATATAGATAGGTCAGAATATCGAAATTGGGGTACAAAATATCGATTTCCATAATATAGAATGTAAAAATATAGAATTCCATAATATCGACTTTAAAAATATAGAATCCCATAATATCGAATGTTTTTTAGTGTTATGTATGGTAGTATATATGTTAAAATTATGTATTATGTTTGCAATGTATGTTTACATTTTTTAAACTAATGAATGTTATGTAATTTAATTTTTGCGTAATTTAATTCCGTAGCGGGTTGTGGGTTTATAGGGGAATAGGGTGGGAAGTAATTTAATTATGGTAAATTAAATATTAATTATATTTAAATATTTAAATTAATTATTAATTGGTCATTAATTTTTATTAATTGATAATTAATTTATATTAATTGATTAATTGATCACTATGTTAATTTTAATTTTGATTATTAGCAGCGGGTTGTGGGTTTATAGGGGAATTGGGTGGGAAGTAATTTAATTGTAATAAAGTAAATATTAATTATTTAATTTATGTGTATTGATAATTAATTGATAATTAATTATTAATTGGTAATTAATTTGTGTTAATGGGTAATTAATTTGTACGAATTGCTAATGAATTTTTATTAATTGCTAAATTATTTTTATTAATTGATTAATTGATAATAATTTTAATTGTATTTTTTATTATTGGGAGTGGGTTGTGGGTTTATAGGGGAATTGGGTGGGAAGTAAATTAATTGTAATAAAGTAAATATTAATATTTTTATTTATGTGTATTGATAATTGATAATTAATTTTTAATTGGGAATTAATTATTATTAATTGGTAATACATTTTTATCAATTGATAATTAATATTTTTAAATGGTAATTAATTGTTATTAATTGGTAATTATTTTTAATTAACTTTTTATCGGTATTGATAATTAATGTAATCTTATTTTAAATTTAAATCATTACTTTCCCTACTTTTGCACTCTCAGGAGTGGGAATAGTATGTTTTACCCTCTGCTATCCAACTCTTTCCCTACTGGTGCACTCATTGGAGTGGGAATAGTAATTTTTACCCTCCTGCTATCTAACGCTTTCCCTACTGTTGCACTCTTTGGAGTGGGAATAGCAATTTTTACCCTCCCGCTATCCAACGCTTTCCCTACTGTTGCACTCACTGGAGTGGGAATAGTAATTTTTACCCCTGCGCTATCCAAAGCTTTCCCTAGTGTTGCACTCTCTGGAGTGGGAATAGTAATTGTTACACTCCCGCTATCCAACGCTTTCCCTACTGTTGCACTCTCTGGAGTGGGAATAGTAAATTTTACCTCTACGCTATCCAACACTTTCCCTACTGTTGCACTCTCTGGAGTGGGAATAGTAATTTTTACCCCTACGCTATCCAACCCTTTCCCTGCTGTTGCACTCTCTGCAGTGGGAATAGTAATTGTTACCCTCCCGCTATCCAACACTTACCCTACTGTTGCACTCTCTGGAGTGGGAATAGTAATTGTGACCCTTCCGCTATCCAACGCTTTCCCTACTGTTGCACTCACTGGAGTGGGAATAGTAATTTTTACCCCTGCGCTATCCAACGCTTTCCCTAGTGTTGCACTCTGTGGAGTGGGAATAGTAATTGTTACCCTCCCGCTATCCAACGCTTTCCCTACTGTTGCACTCTCTGGAGTGGGAATAGTAATTTTTACCTCGACGCTATTCAACGCTTTCCCTACTGTTGCACTGTTTGGAGTTGGAATAGTAATTTTTACCCCTACGCTATCCAACGTTTTCCCTACTGTTGCACTCACTGGAGTGGGAATAGTAATTTTTACCCCTACGCTATCCAACACTTTCCCTACTGTTGCACTCACTGGAGTGGGAATAGTAATTTTTACCTCTACGCTATCCAACGCTTTCCCTACTGTTGCACTCACTGGAGTGGGAATAGTAATTTTTACGCTCTCACTATCCAACAAAATCTCGACTTTTTAAAATTACTTATATTATGTTTACATTTTAAGCATTTTTATATTATATTATGTATGTTTTATTTAATTAGTTTTAATATTTAATTAATTTTATATTAATTTTAATATATTTAAAAAATTCGATATTTTGGCTAACTATATTTTGACAGTCTATATTTTGGAATCGATATTTTAGTACTTACCTGTTTGTAGATAGGGAGTCGATATTCTGTCCCTCTATATTTTGGTGTCGATTTTTTGTGTACTCGATATTTTGTCCCTCGATATTTAGTCACTGAACCGTTAGACACTGCTAAAGTAAGTTGTTACCCAATTTTTTTTTTTTTGCAAAAACAATTTTTATTGCATATTTTCAGTTACAATTACCTTTCATTAATTACCCTCATGCTGATGGACATATCCGACTTTCGGAAATCAATGGGTTATATGATCTAATTCGCTGTCATCCAGATATTCTGTACCCATCAGCACTCCTATATGCATATTCAACCTCCCCCCCCCATGTCAGTGTGCCATAATACAAGGTATAAGGATGATTCTCTCTTTTTAAGTTGCTGTGTTGTTGGTTGTGGGCTACTCCCCACTTCAATAGTCAGGCTCAGTTCTGTAAGTAAAAGTGGTGTACTCGTTCCATCGCTTGTGTTCTACCTGGTACATCTCTATTACTGTGCTTCCGCAGGCTGCTCCACTGTATCATCGTCCCCTACTTCGTCCGTTACCCACCCTTGGAGCTCAACCACTAGTGCCTCCCATGCACGTGCCTTGTCCAGCGCCTTTTCATCGTTCCCCCGCAGTGCTAACTGTAGCCTGAACGTGCCCTCACTACATGCCCATTTGGTGAAAGTCGCTCTCCATCTCGCAAAGCTGGGACCAACTCTCGATTTCCAGTGCAGGGTGATTTCTCTTTTGGCCATAACTAGCCCTAAATCGCAAAACTTGCTCGTAATTTTTGTACGCGGAGTGTGGGGAAACCATAGCAGCAAACAAACTCCCAGTTCCACCTCCAGGTCCCGCCCTGTCACCTGGTTTAAGCAATCAATAACCTCGTCCCAGTAGCAACTTAGTGACCCACAGGACCAGAACATGTGTTTGAAGTTAGCCCCCTCCTTCCCACACCGAGGGCATTGCGGTGTAGGGCCCCCGAAATACTGAAATAATTTAGCTGGCGTCAAGTATGCCCTGTGCAAGGTGAAGTACTGCACCAATTGAAACCGGGCATTACGTGTGCTCTTCCAGGCCCGTCTCTGTAGCTTGGGCCACGTCAGTGCAGGGATAGCTTTCCCAATATCCATTTCCCATTTGTCCTTTAGAGCGTTCAAAGGGGCTAGGTGTTCTGTCGTCAGTCTCCGGTATAGGCACGTAATGGCCTTAATTGTGCCCGCTGCCATGACCACATATTGACATCCTGCAGCCGTCTGGGGTTCCGATAGTCCCGCGTTCCAGTGCTTCTGGAGACCTGCCACCAGGGCTGCGTGGAGTAGATAATCTCCCCTCGGGATCCCAAAGGAGTCCCGTAGCCCCTGGAATGGCTGAAGCACTCCATTTAGGTACAGGTCCCCCACCATCTGTACCCCGAGGTCTTCCCAGTTAGCCAATCCCGACCAATCCCCTCCATGCGGGAGGGCCGTGCACATGCCTAATGGGATCTCTGGGGCGTAATGGTGAGCAATGCCGGCCTTCCATAGGCTTCGGTTCCAACACAGCTGGAGCGTTCGCTCTTCAAGAGTTAATTGTGACAAATCGAGTTGTTGCTGTAAGACAATAAAGGAAAGCACATGGCGCGGGATCAGTCTGCCCTGTGGGCCTTCCGGGCCTTAAACTCCCTAGCCACCGCCAGCGTGAGCCATTGTAACTGGGCAGCCAGATAATACCACTCGTAGTCGGGTACTGCAAGCCCACCCTCAGCTCTGGGCCGTCGTAGGGTGGCCAGCGCCACCCGCCTCCTGCCAGTTCCCCAGATAAAGCCCGTAACCATGGCCGTGAGCTTGCTGAATAGCGACGCCGGTACCCAAATAGGGAGCGTACGGAAAAAATACAACAGGTGTGGGAGCGCCACCATCTTCAGTAACGCCAAGTTGTTACCCAACTTTAAACATTCCTACCAGTATTCCAAAACACAAGTGATATAAAGTGACTTAAATAAACTCAAATTAGGGATGTTCTTTCGGCGGAAAATTCAGTTCCAGTAGAATAATTGTCATTTTTCATCCACTGTTTAAGCTATACCAATATTTTCAATGCTTCTTGACAGTAGTAGCTCTGACTTTATATTCGATCTTCAGATTACCAGGTTCCAAAAGCAATAATTTAGGCCCAATTCTTTAGAGGATAGATATTTGCTCCCATAGCCGCCAAAGGTGCACCACAATCTCATGTGTGATGTCAGATCTTACAAAGAGTTAGACACCTACAAGTTCTTACAGGGGAGTGAGGGTGAGCGGCGTGAAAGCTGATCTGTCTCAATATGAAATTCCCCACATATATGAGGATTGCCCATGGGTATTGTTTTGTTTTCCCTTTACTTGGTTCTCAAAAAGGGAAAATGATGGGCCTTATATAAGAGACAGTCCATAACCCCATCATTGAACTAAGGGAATGCTTTCTTGAGCTAGTGGACAATGTACCCTTTTGCATCATCACCCTCATTACCCACAAGAATACCAAGTATGCGAAGATTATTTCTATGACAGCGATTGTCAGTGTCTTCCCGATTTGATGCTAGACCATCCAGTTGATATTCAGGCTTCCTTACTTGAATTTGAATGCAATGGACTGCTTCAACAGGCCACTACAGCATGTCTCTTTATATCACTCTGTCGAGAAAGAATAATATCCATATTCTTGAACATTATTCTGAGGACCACATCTGTCTTTAAGTGAGCAGCTTTCAAGGAAAGAGAGTCCTTCTTATTCTTTTTCCTGTGGAGTTTGAGAAGCACATATACAGAGTTGGCATGCTTTCCCCATTGCCTGTTTTTTTTATAATACCAGCATAGGACATAATGAACATAGATTGTGTTTTAGCAGGAGAAGCTCGGAGGGATCTATGCAAGAAATAGGTTGAAGGAGTTACCTGTAGAGCTCTGAAAGTGGTCGTTAGTAAGGGGAAGTGTAATCCCTTTGGCATCTCATAACATTTATTCATTCCTAGACCAACACGGATATGTCTCTAATATCAAATACCTATATCACAAGCTCCTAAACCTGTTCCATTGCAAGCATAGAGGCATTTTCAGTCAATCTCTTGCTTTACTTTTTGATGTTGGTTTAGCACCAGATTTATTAAATGTATCCCCCTTTAAAATAGTCAGTGCAGATACATGTAGATTATTTTTCAAAGTTGATAGGTCATTTTCCAGGTCAAATTCTATTTCAGATAATTCACAGCAACTGTCTCTGAAAGAGAAAAAGATACCTCTATCACTTGTTATTTGCATCTGAGATATTCTTTTATTCATTGTGGTGTACAAGTCTCTTTTTTGTGATTTAGTGGAGACTGGAGCCCCCTCTTGTATATGGTCTGTGATTGCTTGACTGCTCTGTATGGAGTGATCCATCCAGGACTCAAAGACCTCCATGAGTCTATGGCATTAACTCCTTGGGTCAGAATAGTCACTTTTGCCTCCTTGGTACAGACAGCCAGACTCTCTACTAAAACTTTCAGGGCATAAGATTTATAGTCAGTTACAGGGCCACCACCGGATTCTATCTCCTCCTCAGCAGTGTCTTTCAATTGATGGGCTTGTTCATTTTCAATGACATTTAGAGCCACATTTGTTTTCTCCCCAGATACTATGTACACCTTAGTATTGAGGTGCAAAATTTCACTTCTCACATTTTGGGCACAATTCCCTTGATTAATACCAGCCAGTGAAGGTGTATTTTTTACCAAGGTTTTTTTCTTTAAGCAATATTCTATGAAAACAAACCCTGCATTGGAAATAGCTTCACTCTCCTTGGGAGATCCAGCTAACAGCAGATCAGCGGCACAGAATCCCCCTGTGCTATAGAATCCTTCTCCACTGTCAGCCCGAAAGGACCACACCTGGCTCCTACCACCTGTCTGACTCTCCGCCTCACCATGATGCACCCAGTGGCATGTCTGTCCCCATTCACAGCCATTTCCTCTGTCACACTGATGGTGCCGGCATGAGTCACTCACATGTACACACTGACTCATAAAAGACAATAAGCCTGTGAATGCTGAGGTTGGGACAACTGTCAAAGGGAGTGTGGCACTTCCCAAATGAGGAACAAATAAGTAAAAACAAATAAAACCAATGTCCAAGAGTGGGGTAGGTAAACATACTCCACAGAGTGCATGTCACAACCTCCTGAACGCACCCTCTATGTGGTCTCACGACTAAACACCATTTTGAGTTTCAATCATTGGGAGATCTCAAGGTGTCCTCTGGGAATCAGCCATGAGACACCATACTGCCTCTCCTGTAGATGGTAATTTGGAAACATGCAACAGTTGATATCTAACATCATCCGCCCTTCATGTTTTGAAACATAGTGATATGAACCCAGACATTGCCATAATAGTGGAGGGAAATTCTTGAGGAAGTATAACACCAATGCACTATGTAAAAAATAAATAATAATACATTAACTTGAAAAAATGTAGGATTTCACATCATAAGGCAGGCTTGCATTAATATTCCACTGTAAGTGATGTAGTAGTATAAGCAAGTTTGTCGCACCCAAATGGAAACATTTTTGAGGTGTCCAGAAGTTTCCCATATGATCAGAGGTGCGCAGCCCCTCTGTGTTCCGATATGGACACTTGGACCATATGTGAACAAGCATTTACAATGCAACGGTCTCGGCATTGTTAAAGTTAGAGCTATTGGCATTGCTCATGACAATGCCGTTTCTTTAAATGTTTTAAAAACAAAAACATAAACAAAAATAATGTCATGAGCAATGCCAATAGCTCTAACTTTAACAATGCCGAGACCGTTGCATTGTAAATGCTTGTTGCTCTGTGTGACAGGTTTGCTAACCGGATTCTTCAGAATGGAAAATGGTGGGGCACTAATCCCTTTAGGCATTGTATTGCTGGCAAGATGGTGGCAGCGTGAGTTGCCGGACTGGCAGTCGTCCCTTACCTCACCCGAAGCGGGTGTAGATCAAGTGGCCCTTGATGGTGCGGCGGTACGCAGCTCTTCAGACGCCCCAATGCTGTCTCTGTGGCTGCATTTCTACTTTACGGCTCAGGTGTCCGTGAGTGGAGATCGCATCGGGGGAAGCAAGACAGAGACTATTTGCGCGGTTCGAGCGCTGTGTGTGCGAGCAGCACGCAGCGTGCTCCAGCAAGGCAGGCAGAGGCGGAGCAGTCTCTGGATCTTTACACGCCGACCACAGATCATGGGGCCTAAGATGGAGAACCTGCTTCCAAATCTAAAATTGTAGCCAGACGAAGTGAGGCTCTCAGGAAGCTACCGGATGGGAATGACGCCTCGAGCACAGTGGAGATGGATTCGGGCAGTTTAAAAACAAATGCAGGAATAGGTTCAGAGTCCTAAAAAAAACGTGGGCACCGGAAGACACCACCGCCTTTCTCCGAGGCGAAGCAGAAATGCCTCGGAGAAACGCAGTGGCGTTTTCGGATTCGAGGGCGTGTTTTTCTGTTATCTCCTCTTGCCATTGGCTGGAGGAGATAATTAGACTTTCTGAAAAAAACACGCCCCCCGATCCGAAAAGGACGGGGCCTGATCGGAGTGACGGGATCTCTTCTCCAATGGCTGGCCAGCATTCAAGAGGCCAGCCAATGGAGAACAGGGGAGAAGAGGGGCGGGTTAAAGCCCCTCTTCTCCAAGTCATTAAATCTCTGACTTCCGGTTCTGCCTTCGGCAGACCGGCGGTCCTCGACCTAAAAAGGGAGAAATTGTGATACTTTTCAAATTAAATGAAAACGGACTGCATTCCAAAAAAGAAAATGAAGCATTTAAGTTTCATTTTTTACGAGCAGGCAGTTTTCCAGTGGACCACTGCCTGCTTTTAATGAATATTTTTATTTACATTCTCTAAGGAGAAGGAATCCCTTGGAGATCCCCTTCCCATTTGCGAATGGGTTACCCCCTCCTGTCGTACGGTTCCTACTATATCAGTGGGTCTGTGCGTTTGGGCAGCATAAGAGAGAAAACTGTGGGACTGAGTCCATGCATACTATCAGAATATGGCAACTTAATTCCTGGCTAGCTTACAGTCTGACGTCTAAATCTTACAAGATACCAGATGGTGTCTGCAACCTGAGAACATGACAACCCTGATTTCTCAAGAAAATCGAGGAAACAGATCCTAGCCTTCCGTTAGTAACTCAGGCATGCCCAAAGGGAGACACAAAAAGTACACCGATTAGTATTTAAAATATTTATTAAAACAATGGTGCTCTTGAGTAAAATGCTTGCACTGTAAGGATCAATAGAATGGAGCGCAGCAATGTTACCAGCGTCACAAGAACGTTGAACAGAATAAACAATTCAACAATTGTGCTTTTGCATTAGATCACATGAATACATATAATTGCACTCCTGCCTAGTGCTGCCTATCCTATAAAGCGTAGGGTCTGCGGGGCTAATAGAATACCTTAGAGTGGTTTAACTTCCCAGTTACCTGCAGGTGTGTGTCATCTGGTAGCCAGTCTTGGTGCAGCAAAGGCTCCAATCCTTCTCAGGATAGTAACATGATTCAACTGGGCTTGAATTCTGGCATGGGGTGACCTCAGCAATCCTGTCGACATGATCCTCTGTCTAAACAAAGGCTGGTGCAGTTATTATGATAAACTGGTCCCATTTGTTCCATGCCTGAGTTCTAATCCAGCCCTCTTTGTTGATTCTACCCACCCAGAGCTATCTCTGAACAGACAACAATAAACAACAACATGTTGCGCAGTATACCTAGACCTTGTACAGAATGTTCTAGGAGACGATAATGTGCCTACTAAGAAGTGTAACTGTAAGCAAACCATTTCTGAGTACATTATCTCACGGGCACCCAAGCAAGTGTGTGTTACAAGTCATTGTTTAAAAAGATGTCAACTTTAAACATTAACATGTAAAATGGAGGTGTTTGTACCCGCGGCCTATGTAACCTCACGACACCCACTCCTTGTCTGTAAGGTGACTAAAAAGTTTCATAGTAAGCCTAAAACTAAAAATTGATCATGAAACTTAAACGTTTTTTTTAAAACTTTGCACTCTGCTACTAAGGCAAAATGAAAGTCAAATTTATTAAAAGCCACTGTAAAAATAAGAAAATATTATCTGGATAAAAAGGTCAATTTGTATTAAAAAGTGTGCCGAATTGAAAATAACTTCCTCTCGAAACTGCAGGATTGTTTAAATGTTCAGAGAGTCAGACAAATCAATGTAGTTTCCAGCTTCGCAGATGATTTTTCCTTTGACACTCCGGTCACGAGTTCTAAAGAGCAAACATGCTCATATGCAACCCAGTTTGCATCTGCTGAAGGTATGACAGCCCGTAGTGCATCTGCAGAGGACAAGTCAGGATCCAAAAATCCAGAAGCCGAGACAGTCCGGGAAAGGCTCACAATATGCATTTTGCAGCAATCGCGTAGGGCATCTTTGCAAGAGGATTCTTAATGGACACATCAGCAGTTCCATATCCGTAGATTGGACCAATTGCATTCCAAGGCATAGATCCAAGGTACACTCAAAGGTGCACTGTAGACAGTGGAACACAGGCTCTATGCAATTTAACCATAGAGACCAAAAAAATGAGCACCAGTTGTCATTATCTCCCAAAGTAGGGGTGCACCAAAATAGTGAATCATGCATTTATGACACAGTAGCACAAGAAGATGTGCTATTCCTACTTTGCTGAGTTGCTGAACATATATTGCAAAATAGCAAAAATAAGATCACGATCCCAACAATCAAAAACAGGGCAAGCGGTTTACCTTCAAAAAATCTATAAACCATGAATGTATAAAAGATGGAATCACTCCAAAGACAGTCTGGAAAGTGCTAACAAACCCAGACCCAAAAGTGTACCACAGTGCTGTATTTGAGATGTTAAAAATGCAGTGCAGAAGTTCTCTGAAATGTGGGAAGTTGGTACATAGTAGCGACTGGATTTCAGAACAAGGCCTTGCAACTTGAAGATCAAACGTCTCCTTGCAGGTGTTAAGGAAAATTCCTTCTGAAACAATAAGGCTATCAGCCTGCTCAGACCATCAAAGTTCACATCAAAGATAGAAATTAAATACCATATTGTTACTTCTCTAACTGTATGGGCAGGTGGAACAAGCACATTTGTACAACTGGTCTTGACCCGGGACACCGTTATCACATAGGGTTATCCCTATCTCATCATCAGCAACCTTGGTCATTCAACATCAATTAACTCCCATTTGAAAGTAATCTGAATGCCAGACAAACTCAACCCAAGACACGGTTACCACATAGGGTTATCCTGGTCTCCTCTACAGCAACCTTGGTCATTCAACATCAAATAACTCCCCATTTGAAAGTAATCTGAATGCCAGACAAATTACAGCAGCTGGGGAACCCTTCAGATAACAAGCTAAGTTTGCCTTCAACACATTACGTGCACTATGAATTGTAACCTCCCTGCAAACTAGAAAGTGGCTAAAAGTGTTGTATTAGTCTGTACCACTAAGAAAAACAGTGCCCCCATTTCTACACCTATTGCCAAAAGGTAGGACCCATTTCTTGCGTACAAATATTTCTGCTAATGCTTCATACCAGCCTACATGATAGTGTTGTGAGTAGTGCGTAAAGTGGAATTTTGACATAGGCAGAGATATAAACCCGTTCAGTATCCAATTGGCTGACAGTGTTTCTGCCACAGTGAATGGTAATTTCTCTAGATGTTCTATGTTCAATATTGTGTATATGTTGTATCCTTCTTTGCTATAATTGTCTGTTCACGAGTTAAAGTGTATGGCAGCAATAAATCAGTAGTGTTCAAATGCTTCCAAGGTATGCAACCATTGCGCAAAGTCTGTAAAGTCTACCTTAATAACATGATGGATCTAAGATGACTCTGTCCACGTTGTAAGAGGGACATGTAACTCTGTATTATGTCAAATGCTAATGACACAATGTTGCTCAGAGAATACATTCCAGTGGATAAAAGTTACACCATTATTAACTACTGCTAGATTCTTTTTTAAACTTACTCTGTCAATTTCACGTGTCAGACAGGCAGCTGCCTGCTGTGAAACATTCCACAATTCATTGTATATAGCGTACAAAAAGCATTTTTGATGTGGCTTTCTAGGACCTAAAAAAATTCCTTAAAATCCATTGCATCAGAAAGGAGAGACCAGCGTTCTTTCATCTCATCTAACTTGGAATGTTTTAGCCATGCAAGGAACAATTTTCTCACGCTGTATGTTTACTACCCTAGAGTGTTGTGTCAGCGTGTATAGTGGGTCTGGTATGCTTTTTCTAAACCCTTTCATGTTCTTCAAGAAATGTGCATGACAACCATCAGTATCTAATGGCCACACTTGCCATTCCTCTGGACTGGAATGTGAAGAATTATATGTACCATGCGTGAACATCTTATTGAACTGTTGCAAATTGTGAAAATATGGGAATGTTTGGTGTGTTCATGTCATTTATTTTTGCCAGGCTGAGGCAGGACGTTTGTTGCATAGTTTTGTTCAGGACATTTAGTTGTCTTGGTATAAGATATTGCCTTGCACTTGCCAGTCTTTAGTTCCCCAAACAGATTTTAAATCAATATTAACCTCCCAAAAGTCATAACCTTGTATCGACAACTGGGAAATGAAGGGGGGCGAATAAATAAATTCTGTGTCGGTTAGCATATTTT
Source organism: Triturus cristatus (assembly GCF_964204655.1). NCBI lineage: Eukaryota > Metazoa > Chordata > Amphibia > Caudata > Salamandridae > Triturus > Triturus cristatus. Next base: position 970,528,767 of record NC_140589.1, read on the forward strand.
TCTTTGTCAGCGAAGGGAGAAGTTTATAATAATAAGACTCTGAGTCTATAGGGTAAATGCCAGAAAAATATGCAAACTTCACTGGTTTTGCCTCTAGCTGTCTTTTCATCATGCCACTTTGTGGAGTGGACAGGAAATATTGGTAGTTACGACAGAGTGACACTTCTCTGATGTGCAATAGTCATGAAACAAAGCCAGAAACATGCTCTCACAACCAGACAGCCATTGCAACAGGTCTATGAACAATAAAGGGTAAACTAAACCGTCATAATCCACTCTACCTCCAGCAATTCCCACATAGCGGAATTGCTGAGAGGTCTACAGAGGCCACGTCCCCTTTCTCCACCAAGTAAACAAAATGTAACCAAAATTTAACATTTCTGTTTAGCTGTAATGAATGCAATATCCTGCTCAGACAGTTTAGTAATCGCTGTAAAGTCTGACTGGAGGTATAAAACCAAATCCTCAGCATAGAGATTTAGTCTGAAAGAGTCAGAAAACATTTCAAATCTCCTCAAAACACAGGCAAGGATTTCAACAAAGACTGCAAATAGTGAAGATGACAGTGGACGTCCCTGTCTAGTGCTGTAGAAGATATTTATGGGAGCAGAGATATTCCAGTTTAATGCCATATGTGCCAAAGAGCCCTGATATATTTGAGTTATCATCTTGATGAGTTGGAGAGGAAATGTCATTGTCTACAAAACCTTAAATAAAAACTATTAGCTCACAAAGTCAAACCATTTTTTTCACATTCACAAATAATACTACAGCAGGTGTATTATTTAAAGTAGAATAATCAATGGTTTCAATTAGAAAGTGAATATTTGAATATAATTGGGAAAAGATCCCATACCCATTCTGGTCTATCTCCTTAAACTGCTAATTGCCTTGGAAGTTCTTAACGCTATTATTTTCACGAAGTTCTTATAGTCTGTATTTAACAGGGTAGTTGGACAATATGAGTGTACCTCCTCTGGATATTTTTTCTCTTGTGAATATGTTGTCATAACATCTTGATGTAAGTCTATTCCTTCCTCTTTACCACTATAATCTTCATTTGGCATTACAACATCCTCACTCGTGGCTCATCATTGTTTTCTTCTCTGCAATGTACAGGATGTTCCATCGCAGGGCTATGTTGTGTAACATGCAGATTGCCATGGTGATTATGCACAACATATCGGGTGAGTAAAAGAAGGCTCCACCAGTCTTATTCAGATATCGAAATCTGGACTTTAGGAGCCAAAAACCTGCCTAACTGGCCCCCGTGTTCTTCCATGGGCCTTATTGAAGCAGACTTCCCCTGGCTTTGTTGGATTCCTTAGCAGTGCTAAAAACCATGCTCGGTTAGGAGAAGCTGAGTATCCTATATTAAATGAAAATAAATAAAGAGACAAAAATTGACATACTATTTTTGATCATTAAACTTGAAATTAACAAAACATATATTGACAGATTGTGCTTACCAACAAGCCAGGCCCTCACAGGTCCAGGTTGTGACATTTGTAGTGGGATGGTGCTATTCCAAAATACAAAGGAATCATGTGTTGATCCTGTAAAACACACACACATGCTTGTGATGTACAAATCTGGTAAGCACACAACTTGCACATTGATTGAATGGAAGTTTTCCGCTTGCAATAGACTTGTTCTCTATCATGTGGCGGCAACAAGGAAATATGTAAGCCATTAAGTGCTTCAACCACATCTGATAGGTGACCCAAAGCATACAAATCTCCCTTCACATTGGCAATATCCTAATTTCGAGGAAACTGCATGAAGCTGTTTTTGTGTCTCAACACTAACACTGAATAAAGATCTTATTGTAGCACACCACTGAAAGCTGGTTGTGACATTCCAACAGATACTGCACAGTGTATTGGAATGATCCTGTGGCCACAAAATAGACTACCTCCATTATTTTACTACTAGTGTTATTGCTGTGGGATTCCTATTGTGAGACAGAAGATCTGGCTCCATCTGATGACATAAATCAAAAATAGTTTGCCTGTTTAATCTGATTTTTTAAATCATATTCCGTTCTTCCAAGGTGGCAAGGTCTGGAAATGGTCTCATGACTTGAGGCTGTCTCCTCACTCTCCCTGGGTTCATATGTCTGCATTTTGCAAGAAACAACATTTATACATTTTTGCCAACATAGTTTTAAAATAAAACATGCGTTTCATTCAGTTTTCCCCCAAAAAATTTTTCACATAATTTTACACAACGTAAATTATTTTTTTTAAAAGACATTTTTGTTGTGTATTTTTTTAAGGAAAGGTGTAAATAATATATTTTAAGAGTGTTATTTACAATTTTTTTTTATGTTCTCAAAAATTACGTCAATAGAAGTGTAAATAAAACTGTGCAACTATTGCATTTAACCACAGTAACACACTACAACTGTTTTTTGGCAAAACAAATTAATAACAATAGCTTAAATGTAATGTATGTAAACACTCTAGCCACCATTTTGAGTAGTGGTGATGCATTTAACATTCACAAACACACTATTTCACAATCTAAAATGGCGGGCACTCCTGACTTTGCCGTCAGGACATTTCCAATTAGATGGAAGTCGGCGGAAGTTGACCAGGTAGTGGTTATAAAACTCCACGATGGACACAATCAGAGGCTAACATGTGAAAGCAACATACGAAGTCAGTGGATGTGTTCATCTCCATTGACGATATCACACATCATATACATGTACAAAGCATTTTTTAATAAGCTCACTTGCCTCCTAACAGTGCAACCAACAACGTTTGCTGATGCTTCTGACCTATGGAAGCCACAATGCCAGGAAAGGCAGGAGACAGGGCCCCAAAGTTCTCACCATTGGAGCGGGAAATGCTCGCTACTGAGGTCCTCTTCCTGTCCTCTTCCTGTGCTGCCAGCAATATGGCTCACCAGAGGAACAGGTACATGTTATAAAAGAAAATGTAATTCTGACTAACTTTTTTGTAAAAGTAAACACAGACTAGAATGTCCCTTGTAGTTCCTAAGTGAAGTGTAGTGACGGAAGTAACAGTTCTGTTTTTTGTAAATTACATAGAAACATTATGGTGTGTATTTTTAAACACATTATTTAGATAAAAGGACAACATTAGTATGTGTTATGTGTTTAATGCCCTATTTTACATTTGGTGTATATTTTTAAATATATATATACGTATACTTAATGATTTCAAGTGCAATCTACAAAATTAACATGAGGTTAATTTAGAAAATATATTAGATGTTTACCACAAATTAGCATGTGTATATATATATATATATATATATATATATTTTTTTTTTACAAACCAAATATAATTGGTCTTTGCTATTTGTATTATCCCACAAATAACTCAGCCTAGATGATGTCACTGAACAGGATTAGTAAAATTAAGAACATAACAAAGGATAACATGCAAAGCATGTGCGCCACACCCTGACCCCCATAATGGCCCGCATACTTGTACTTGACAAAAGAAAACAACCACGGTTGACCATTAGTTCAGCACCTCAAACCTAGTATGTACAACAAATAAGAGTCCTGTGCACAATTCTTCCAAAGTCCACCGTAGAAGGACTCCACAGCATTCCAGATGGAAAATCTCTTTTAACAAAAGAGGAAGGTGCACCAGTAAAAAGTCCAAACTTGATAGTAAGTCCTTAAAGTTCCTTTTATTCGTATATATATTTGGATTGCAGTGGAGTCCTTCTATGGCGGACTTTGGAACAATTTTGGACTTTTTACTGGTGCACCTTCCTCTTTTGTTAAAAGAGATTTTCCATCTGGATTGCAGTGGAGTCCTTCTACGGCGGACTTTGGAAGAATTGTGCACAGGACTCTTATTTGTTGTACATACTAGGTTTGAGGTGCTGAACTAATGGTCAGCCGTGGTTGTTTTCTTTTGTCAAGTATTTTCTATTGACCGTTCTTGCACTCACCTAACACAAAAACTGTAGTGACTGATTATTACAATATGTCTAAATTTAATGATGGTCGGGAAGAGATGGCATACAATCTCTTCGGGACAGGTACCTCTAAGGAGACGGTTACCCAGGAAACTAACCATAAGATCAGTCTAAAAACGTTGTTTGTAAGACTTGAACGCCTGAAAAAACAGGAACTAAGCAGATGGTGGGATGGCGTAACCCTCAAACAATACATAGAAAATGGCAAAGTGCCTAGAGGATTACGCATTTTGATTTTCCCTACATTTGAGGATCTCAGTGATGCTTTACTTAATGAATGGGAAGGTAACTTGGAGGGGGCATCACACACTATGATGAAGATTTTGGTTAAACATGCGAATGAGAAAGGGGAGAAATTACAAGAAGAGATTGCGGCGATTGAGAAGCAGATTAATGATATGGGGGAGAAAGATCTTATTGAAAAGAATTATAATATCTTGAAACAAGTTATGGATAATCATCAGATCTACCTCAAAGATAAGAAACTTAGAAAGATTAAGAGAGACGATCGAGACTATCGTGATGGTAGAATGTATACCTTTTGTAAAGATTGCCAATACTCTTGTAGATTGAATCCAAATCCAAATTTAATATTTCCAGGTTGAATTCAAACAGCATCCCCAGCTGACACAGCCCACCATCTGTCCTCAACATTCCAGATCCCACATATGTCATTGATGACCTATATACATTCCAAATCATCATCAAATTCTTACATATCTTTCCCCCTTAACATTTCAAACTAAGAAATAATAACAAAACATCTAATATTTTATTGAGACTAAACTTTACACACATCACACATACTTCTTGTCGTACCATTTTCTAAAATTACCACATTACGCTTGACTTCCCTTACTTTGCAAGGATCAGAATACTTACTCTGACCCTTGTGAACAAATCTTCTTAACTTGACAACCACCAAATCTCCAGGTTCAACGGAACAACGTTTCACACTGTTCCTTCTGTTATAGTATTCCATGTTCTTCATTTGTGATCTTAACACATTCTTTAAAATCTCCGCTCTGTCTACTCTCACATTAGTTGGCGCTTTGTTTAACCACATTGGACACTCTTTCACTCCAGGATTCCTTCCTTTCAAAGAAACGAAAGGAGAAACCCCCGTTGTTGAATGAGGACTAGTCCTATGCGTCCATATCATTCTTCTCAATTCCCTCTTCCATGGAAGATGATTAGCAAGAGACAACTGAATGTTACTCATCACTAAGCGGTTTACCCTCTCTACAACCCCATTGGCTTGAGGTCTGAAAAGTGCCACCTTATCATGTTGCACTCCCATACCAGATAGATACTCCTTAATTTCCCTAGATACAAATTGTGCTCCATTGTCCGATACAATTCTCTTTGGCACTCCTTCCTCTACAAAAACTTCTTCTAAGAATTCAGTGATATGTGAACTCTTTACTTCTCCCACATCTTTGAACACAAACCACTTGGTATGAATATCCACCAGGATTATAATAAATCTGCTCCTTGAACCCAATTTTGCTATGGGTCCCAAAATATCTATGGCCAATTCCTCCCAAGGTTTCTCTGGAAAACTTACAATTAAGGGTGGGCGTAGTTCGCGAAGTAGCACTTCGCGAAGCTACGCAAAGTGAAGTTCGCACTACGCGAGCTACGCGTAGCACTTCGCGAACTGCGAAGTAACATGTTCGCACTGTGCAAGATGTTGTTTTCAATGATTGCACAGTGCGGACAAGCAACCGGCACTGTGCAATCATTGAAAATGGCATCTTGCACAGTGCGAGCTGTAGTTTTCTGCTGCTCGAGTAGATTTTTCCTCGAGCTGCAGCTTTCTCAACGCGAACTGGTAGTTTCTCATCGCGAGCGGTCGCGAGCATACGGGACCCCTCGCAATGAGAAACCTGACCTTCTCGCGTTGTGAATCTCGCCGGGAGGTTTATTTTCCATGCTCGCGATCGCGAACAAGGAAAAAGTCTCGCCAGGATGTCATTTTGCTTGCTCGCGGTCGCCAACTTGACGTTGAGGACCGCGAGCAAGCAAAAAATGACCGCAGCACTACGCAACACTACGCTACGCGTGTTCGCACTGTGCTACGTGCAGTTCGCGTAGTGCGAAGTAGCGCGAACTTCGCAAACTACGCGAGCGTAGCGTAGTGCTTCGCCCAGGCCTACTGACAATCTCCAACGGAGGTTCTTTAACTTGTTTAGTTTTATCGCTATTAGCACAAATCGAGCAATTTTTTACTTTCTCCTCCACATCCTGATCCATACCTGTCCACCAATACGATTGTCTAATTTTCCTCTTAACAACACCACGTCCCAAATGACCTTCATGGACGATGTTAAGAATCCTACTTCTGATGCCCACTGGAGGTATTAATTGATTCCTTCTCATTAATTTCCCATCGATTATGCTCAAATCCTCCCTGACTCTGAAATACTCCTTTAATCCAGAATTCATTTCATCCTCACTACTCCACCCAAGCACAACCTTTTCCTCAATGACATCCATTCCCTGATCTACACTCCTGGCTGCCATCCATTCCTCCGGCATTACAGCCATCTCACCATTAAAAAAATATCTACCACTAGATATTTCCCCAATTTCATTATCTCCACCATCTTCAGGAGCCCTTGATAAGAAATCCGCAATCACGTTTTTTAATCCCTTCATAAACTCTATTTCAAAATTGTAGTCCATTACTGACAGTAACCATCTTGATATACGTGGCGTTACATTCCCTTCCAGTCCTCTGCCCCCTTTAAAAATGTATGTCAATGGCTTGTGATCTGTCCTTAACCTGAACGGAATACCCCACACATAGAACCTGAATCTGTTGATGCCCCAACAACAAGCCAAAGCTTCTCTTTCAATCACCGAATAATTACACTCTGCTCCTTGCAGTCTCCTAGAAGCAAATCCAATTACGTTCTCAACCCCATCCTTAACCTGTGACAGCACTGCTCCGATCCCAACCTTGCTAGCATCAGTTGTCACATACGTCTTTGCACTAACATCAAAATGTCCAAGTGTTGGAGCATGACTAATACATCCTTTTATACATAAGAACGCTTCTTCAAATTCATTAGACCAGACAAACTCAACTCCTTTCTTTAACAACTTCCTTAATGGTTCTAAAATTTCTGTAAATCCCTTTACAAATTTGGCACAGTATTCCGCCAAACCCAAAAACGACTTCAATTCGTCCTTGGTACATGGTCTCCCTGCCTTTTCAATAGCACTGACAATGCTTTTCTTTGGAGTTATCCCTTTGGCGTTTATAGTATGCCCAAGATAATGTACTTCATTTTTCCTAATCTGACATTTCTCTTTCTTTATTGTCATCCCATGTTTGCGTAACCTCAACATTACTTCCTCAAACAACACATCATGTGCAGAATTGTTTTTACCAATGATTAATATATCATCTTGGAAACATAACACTTGATTAAGATTTCCAAATATATTATCCATTACTCTCTGAAACACTGCAGAAGCAGAGACCAGGCCAAAAGGCATTCTTTTGTAACGAAAAGCTCCCAACGGCGTCACAAAAGAAGTCAAGTGCCTTGACTCTTCATGCAAATCTATCTGATGATAAGCGGACGACATGTCCAGGACACTGAAAACCGTCCCACCACCATTCATCGTCATCATTTCTGATATATTCGGAAGCGGATGCCTATCCACCCAAATCGCCTTGTTTAGATCGCGAAGATCAATGCACAAGCGAATTTTGCCTTCCGGTTTGGGTGCTACGACAATTGGTGCCAACCACTCAGAAGCCTCGATGGGTTCAATAATTCCCTGTCCCAACAATTTGTCTAGCTCCACTTTCAAGAGATCCTTCATGGCATTAGGTACATTTCTCACCCTATGCACTACAGGTTTCCCTCCGCTCTTTAGTATTATTTTATGTGAAAATCCTTTCAACAAACCCAGTTTTTCAGAAAATACATCTGTATATTTATCAATAAGATCTTCATTTAGAGCAACATCAATCTCCTTTACCTCCCCTTGAACTGACAACATTACAGGCTCAGGAGCATTGGGATTGATGATTATGCCCAAGTCACGCTGGTGACGCCAACCTAATAAGTTAGAGCCATAATCACTAACGTACAACCTGCCATATACTTTTTCTCCCTTGAAATCGATAGTTAGGCAACTCATACCCAAAATCTCGATCCTTTTTCCAGCATACCCTACAGCTTTAATATCAGGTTTGGATAACGAATTAACATTCCAAGATAATTCAAATACTTTCTTTGATATTAAAGTAAATAAGCTCCCAGAATCTGCCAACAGTGGTATCGGAACACCCTCAAGAAGAACTTGACAATGGGGTTTCTCTAAATTATCAGTACTTTCTAGTTTCACCCCATCAGGTTTCTGACTAAGTTTTTGACTAATTGCACACTTCTCTTTTAGTACCTCAGCATCCACCATAGAAATAACCTCTACAGTGGAGATCAGTTCACCACCTTCATCACATGGATCTGTTATATGTGGTCCCACCTCTTGAATTCTTTTATAATCTATTTTAGTCTTGCACATTTTTGCAAGGTGTCCCCTCTTACCACATTTCCTGCCAATGGAATTTCTTACAGCACATCTGCTACTAGACGCAATATGTCCAGGAGCACCACAACGATAACACCTTATTTCTCTCCACTCTTGGCTAGATTGTTTAACCTGCCCATCATGTTTCACTTTGGATTCCGATCCTACTTTTTGGGTGTTTTTCTCCTTATTTTGTACCACCCCTACTTCTGCCACCAAGCTTTCCTTAATTTCTCCACTGGAACCATCAATTTCTTTAAGCCATACTGCAGTATGTTCCATCCCCTTAGCAATTTTAATAGTTTCATCTAAGTTAGGATCTTTCATCAACAATCTTTCCTTAATTCTCTTGTTATTAGTGTATCTGACTATCTGATCTCCAATCAGAGAATCAGTTAACTGCTCAAAGCGACACGACAAGGATAGACCTCTTAAAGTAGCTACATACGATGCTATATCTTCATCTTGTTTTTGCACCCTAGAAAAGAATTTATGGCGTTCTAATACTAGATTTGTTTTAGGGGTGAATTGGATCTCGACCATTTGCATAGACATATCGTACAGATTGTTTGGTTGCCCATCGCCCATGCCCAATGATACTTCAGGTAAGTCCTCATATATGCGTCTGCCTTCTATTCCCAGATGGTGTAGGAGTATTGCCTGACGTCTGAGGGGTCCGTAGCGATCACCACCTATTGCTAAAAGATAAGTCACAAAAAGTTTTTTCCACTGCTTCCAAGGTACAGGTGGTTCACCAGGAGATGATAAGAAAGGTGGAGGTGAAGACATTGTTTGATCACCCATGATCAGTCAATCACTAAATGTAGATAAACGTAGATTTTCCTGTTTTCCTTTTGGCTACTTTTACCCTTTATAATTGGGTTTCTCCTTTCCTTGCAAGGCTTGTTTGTGTAAGAAAATTTTGTAAGGTCTTTTCCTCTACTTATCCCTTGACAACGTGTCACTTCCTGAGTTTGCCTTGAAGGTCCCTTCCTTTAATTTCCTTTGGTTCCGGAATTGAGCTTGATGTCAGGTACGTGCCTTTATCATTCATGAAAGCAGGTATTTCGTGGGCGTAGCTTTAACAGTTCATCGGCAGCACTGAGGAGGCAGCAATTCATTCATGTACGTGTTAATCACTCTTTATTGGCAATATTTAAAAAGAATTCTTCATACAAGCGCGTCTTTGTTTTCACGCGTATGTACGCGTTAAACGGACCTCATTATTTCAGAATACAACAATTGACACAAACGCGTCTTTGTACTGGTAGAAGATGCGCACTAATTCCAGCACATTCACGTGCTGGCAATCACTTTCTAACGAACACGAGCTGCTCACATGCGCTGCTCACACGCGCATGCTTGTTTCACGCGGTGGCATTCACGCGCTAGCAATCCTTTCCATACGCTGGCAGTATCTCTGGAACACGCGCTGCTCACACGCGTTGCTCACACACGCATGCTTGTTTTACGCGGTGGCATTCACGCGCTGGCAATCCTTTCCATACGCTGGCAGTATCTCTGGAACACGCGCTGCTCTCACGCGCTGATCCGTTTCAATTCGTATGAAAACAGTCACTGTATTTTATATATATATGCCAATTAAATCCCTCGCAAATACTATAAAGTTTCACTTGCCTCCGTTTGTCTCAGCTGCTTGAGTTCGTCTTTTTCTTTCCTTTTCCTTTTTCAAATGTTTTCCAGGGTGAGGATGCAAATACTGTCCCCTGCACAGTTGAGTCTTGAGTTCTTGGTATCTTCTTTTTGATGATATTTAGTTCTTCAACTCGTCGCCAATGTAAAGATTGCCAATACTCTTGTAGATTGAATCCAAATCCAAATTTAAGATTTCCAGGTTGAATTCAAACAGCATCCTCAGCTGACACAGCCCACCATCTGTCCTCAACATTCCAGATCCCACATATGTCATTGATGACCTATATACATTCCAAATCATCATCAAATCCTTACACCTTTCATAAGAAATTTGACAGCGTACAAGGCCTTGAGGATAAAAAAAGAGGTAGAGAAGACAAGGGAGAGAGTGATGCTACAGGTTCAACTAGAAATATATCTATTTCATCACAAGGGAGTACTGCATCATCATCTTTAGTACAGGAAACCCCTTTAGGGGAAGGGGCCTCGTCCTTCCAAAAGGAAGTTGCGAAATTACGCATTTCCAACAGACTCCAACAAAAGCAGGAGCAGTTAAGATCAGGCGTGGTGGGAGGAGGTCCAAAAGGAAATCCCAAGGTTACAACAGGCAAAGGGGATACATTGATCAAGGCCAAAAAGGGAAGCATGAATTAACATCTGATGATACTACTGTGATTGATGATAAGTACACCTTGAAAATTGTTAATCTTTCCAATAAAATACTTGATGATGATGAGACTTGTATTCTTAGTAAGGGATTGAATTTTTGTCCCACCCAGTGTGGGGACTTGGTTAACACACATGTGGACCTATATAAGTTTGTTCGAAATCTAAAACTCCGTGATTATTTCTCAAATAGACCACATGAACAAGTTACTAATAAACTATCTAGTGATCCGAGCTCTCATACAATTGCGGATATTAAGAATATACAATGTCTATTATCTATTTGTGATGATACCCCATGCGATATACCTATTTTGTTGAATGAATTCAATATTACTCAGGATGCACATAATGATAGTGGTTTACGCCCCAAATCTAAATTTGTACCTGCATTTGGTTATAATCCGAATATAGATATCTTCTATAAGAAAATGACTGAAGAGCTCTATGCTCTTGAAACATCCAATAAATATAAACCACGCAAGATACAGAACATCTCCTATAATGAAAGACAGGCTTTACAGCGTTTAAAGGAGGACGATACCCTTGTTATACGCGAAGCCGATAAAAGGGGGAATGTTGTCATCATGAATCGCACAGAGTATCTTGACGAGATTAACAGACAACTAAAAGACAACACATGTTATAGGAAGGTTACAACTAATCCTATTCCCGCTCTTTTCATTATGATTAATACTAAATTGGGTGAGTGGAGTGATACGTCTTTGATATCAGAGGATGAATATAGATTTCTAAGGGTTGAATGTCCATCTTTCCCTTGTATATACATTTTACCAAAAATACATAAGGGGGGGTCATTCCCCCCAGGAAGACCTATTATCTCGGGGTGGGCTCACCCACCGAAAAACTGTCACATTTTGTAGACTTGAAACTACGCAAATATGTATTGGATTTACCATCTTATATCAAGGATAGTAAAGACATTCTTGTCAAACTTAGAGACTTTCAATGGTCTGAGGAACTTCTCTTTGTGACACTTGATGTTGAGAGTCTTTACACGTGTATTGACAAACAATTTGGAATAATGGCTATACGTTCCTTTTTGGATCGGGAGGGTGCTGAGCTCTATGAACACAATGAAATGGTTGTTGAGATGGTCAACATTATACTTATGAACAACATTTTTATGCATGATAACTGCTGGTATCAACAGATCAAGGGCGCTGCGTTGGGTTCCAGGTTTGCTCCTTCGTACGCCTGCCTCTTTATGGGGTGGTATGAGAGGGAGCATGCCTGGGCCCGATGTGCCTCCCCCTGGACCGAATTTATTGTGTTCTGGGGGAGGTACATAGACGATATCATCTGTCTCTGGTCCGGTACTGTTGAACAATTGCAGCAATATTTCACTTATCTGAATGATAATGTGTTTAATGTAAAACTCACTATGTCCTACCATAAGAACAGTATCAATGTTCTCGATATCAACTTCTTTGTTGAAAATGAAAAGATTGAAAGCAAACTCTATAGAAAGGAGACTGCATGCAATGCAGTTTTGCATGCTTCTAGTGCCCATGCAAGTTCTGTTATCAACAACATCCCCTTTGGGGAACTTATACGCATTAGGAGGAACTGCAGTGAGGAGAGTAGTTTTCTCTCAAATGTCAAAGAAACTAAGAAAAGATTCCAAAATAGAGGGTATAATAACAAAATACTTGATAAAGCTGAACAAAGAATTCTGTCTAGTACCAGGGATTTAACATTACTTGATAGACCTAAATCTAGTGATAAATCTAACAGCAGGGCAAGATTTATTACACAATATACCACACATAGTGACAGTATATTCAAAGCTTTTAAGAGAAATTGGTACCTTTTGACTTCTATTGTTGGACTAAAAGACTGTATTTCTGTTACACCCGCTATTACATATAAAAAAGGTGTCTCAATGAGAAATGAGTTGTGTCCTAGTTACATCACTACTCCACAAACAAATGGTACTTGGCTCCCCAAAAAACCTTAGGGATTTTTTGTTTGTGGTAGTTGTAACATCTGTCCCATGGGTAAAAATAAAACTAAGACTTTTTCTTATAATAGTAGACGTAAATTCAACATCAATCAATTCATTAACTGCAATACTACCTATGTTGTATACATTCTTGGATGTGACTGTGGCATCATCTATGTGGGAAGTACCATTCGCCCCTTAAAAATACGTATATAAGAACATAGGCGAGCCCTATTGAATAATGATACAAGATATCCTATAACTGAGCATTATAGGATTAAACACAATGATTGTTCATATTTTTGGTTTCATGGTATTGAACATATCCCTGTGGGCAAAAGAGGATCAAATAGGGAATTGACCCTCAGACAAAATGTATCTAAATGGATATGTCGCCTACGAGCTGCTACCTTGGGACATAACTCTGATACTGAGATGCACTATTTTTTGTAATTGGTAGGGTTTAATTGGTACTTTCTCTTATTTATACCTAAGAAAGTTACTAACATTATCTCTACAACTATTAAGTATCGATGGATTATAGTCTAATATATATTATCTGTGATTGGATCACACTTTGTTCCTTTACACCCTCTTTGTTAACATTGCTATTCTTTTCATTTGCTGTGTATCGATTTACTCCTGGTATGGGCAATACTTTATACTTGCGTATCTCAATATCACTCTGGACATTTCGCTGACACCATTCAGATACGGTGGCTATATTGACCCTCTTTTTATATGCGTACGGGGACGTGATACTTTATGTATGATCTGGGACCAGACTGTACTTCTTTTAGTCTATATTTTTTTCATCACCTTCTTTTTTATTTTCTTTATATATATTCTTATGTTTTACAATGCATTTGTAAAGTGGGTATGGTTTCTTTTTTTCGTTTGGGTTCAGAATTCGCTCACTATGTGTTGGTAATAGATTGTTTTTTTATTTTCATGAGATCGGGACTGTCAGTAAATATATGCTGCTTGGTTATTAACATATCCCTTTTGAATAATGCTCTCTACTTATCTTTTTACCGTCTATACACGGTGACTTTTCTTACTTGATGTTGCATTAATATGGGGGTATAGTCCTTTGTGTAACCAGGTAATAGTTATGGTCCTTTGGTAAGGTTGTGTTCTGGCGTGTTTCTCAAATACCTATCTGGACATTTTTTTTCTTTCTTTTTCCCCATTTGAATATGGTAACTCTATTTATCTGTTTTTTGGGAGACGTACGGGGACGAGCTGCCTTATATGCATTTATAATTGCACGCCTTCTTGGATACGTACGGGGACGTGTTACATTATGTCTCATTTATAACTACAAGCCGCTCTAAATACTGCTCTCTGTATACCGTTTCAGTTCTTGATCTCGGTGTTCTTTGATGTTTTATGTACATTTTTGTATGCTTACATGGATTTATAATTGCACGCCTTCTTAGATACGTACAGGAAAGTGTTACGTCGTGTTTCATTCATAACTATATGCTGTTTTAAATATTGCTCTCTGCATATCATTTCAGCCTTTGATCTTGGTGTTCTTCGATGCTTTATGTACTTTTATGTATGCTCAAACGCCATTCAAATATGGCGATTGCATTTACCCCCTTTTTTCTTGACGTACGGGGACGTGTCTCTTTACACCAGGTGATTTATTTACGTAGCGGCTTCGCGGGTAATTTGAAACACTGTTTGCTATCTGACTTCGTTACTCGCGTCACGCTTTTCTTATTTGGAAAAGGTAAGCCGTTCTAGATTTTATTTAGCATTGCGCCATTATACTTGTTCTTTTGACTTGTGTTGTTGTAACCGGGTGTAATTTATCTATTTCGTGGGTCCCCGTTTTATACCATCTAGCAAGACACTGTTACGGGTTGATTTATGTTCCCAAACGATGAGGAGAGTCAGACTAATGAGTCAAGTTACTACAAGCTGTATATTGGTTTTGTTGTAGAGACAACTTGTGATAATGATTCTTGAAGGCCACCAGAAACGGAAATTATACTTGACATTTAGATTCATGCACAGTTGCATTTTGTGTTATTTATGTTCCTAAATGATGAGGAGAGTTAGGCTAATGAGTCGTCTTATTATTAGCGACCTTTTTGTTTTAGAGACAAATTGCGATAATTTTTCTGGAAGGCCACTCTAATCGGAGATTATACTTGATATTCAGATGAGGAAAGTTAGGCTAATGAGTCGTTTTATTATAAGCTACTTTGTTGTCTTAGAAACAAATTGCAATATTTATGCTTGAAGGCCACTAGAATTGGAGTTTATACTTGATATTCAGGTTTATGCATAGTTGCATTTGTGCTATTCTTATATATTCTCTTCCCTCTTTTGTGTTTCTCTTTTGTTGCTTTATCGCTTGTTGCGTTTCTTTTCCCCTTTTTTTCTGCTTATACTTTAGTGTGTTGGAATCTATGCGTTATACATATTCGAATTCGTATCATGGAATTCTGATGACATGGATATATTCGTACCTTATACCTTTTGATGACCTGCACTTATATTTACTTTACATCATCCAAATATAGGTGAGATATTTTTATATGTTACTATTTGGGTCTCACTTTAGATGTTCTATACTGACGCAGACTATTAATATTGACACTATACCATTGGCTTATGTGATATGGTTATACATATATCATTGCTTATTGTTTTTCTTTCTTCCTTTTTTCTTTTTCTGTTTATTTTTCAGCGCATTGGAACTTATGCAAATTATTTGTTTGAATTCGCATCATGGAATTCTCTAATTTCTAACGCATGGTTATGTTTGAATTATATACTTTTTGATGACCTTCATTTGTATGTACTCTACTCCGTTTAAATACTGGTGAGATATTCTTTGCTTTTTACTATTTGGGCATTATTTGAGATTTTTTAGATTAATACAGATTATTGATCCTGACATTAGTATATATGTGTGTTGGATACATTCATACTATTTTAAAATTTGCGAGCAATTATAATGATTTATTGCTGTTTGCATATTTTCCATTGAAATCAATGACATTCATTTTCTATACTGACTAACTATTGGGTTGTAAGTTGTATATAATGGTTAAGAAAGATCAGCTTATGTAGCTTTTTATTTTGTCGCTTTTATGTATATTTATATTAGTCTGTTTTTATATGAATATTGTCTCATGTGTTTTTGTATATTCATATGTATTACAGTTTGTAATTGTATGTAATAATGTCCTTTTTCATGGTCTTGTGTGGTGTTTGTAATACTTAGGATGTATATATATGTTGTATATATATGTAGTTATGTCTCTATATTTGTCTGTTACTTGTTTCAGCCCTGAAGAAGTTCTTGCCTTAAATAACTAAACGCGTTGGCTGATTTCTCGTTTTATGAAAAAATATATATAAGAATAAAAGGAACTTTAAGACTTACTATCAATTTTGGACTTTTTACTGGTGCACCTTCCTCTTTTGTTAAAAGAGATTTTCCATCTGGATTGCAGTGGAGTCCTTCTACGGCGGACTTTGGAAGAATTGTGCACAGGACTCTTATTTGTTGTACATACTAGGTTTGAGGTGCTGAACTAATGGTCAGCCGTGGTTGTTTTCTTTTGTCAAGTATTTTCTATTGACCGTTCTTGCACTCACCTAACACAAAAACTGTAGTGACTGATTATTACAATATGTCTAAATTTAATGATGGTCGGGAAGAGATGGCATACAATCTCTTCGGGACAGGTACCTCTAAGGAGACGGTTACCCAGGAAACTACACATAAGACCAGTCTAAAAACGTTGTTTGTAAGACTTGAACGCCTGAAAAAACAGGAACTAAGCAGATGGTGGGATGGCGTAACCCTCAAACAATACAGAGAAAATGGTAAAGTGCCTAGAGGATTACGCATTTTGATTTTCCCTACATTTGAGGATCTCAGTGAAGCTTAACTTAATGAATGGGAAGGTAACTTGGAGGGGGCATCACACACTATGATGAAGATTTTGGTTAAACATGCGAATGAGAAAGGGGAGAAATTACAAGAAGAGATTGCGGCGATTGAGAAGCAGATTAATGATATGGGGGAGAAAGATCTTATTGAAAAGAATTATAATATCTTGAAACAAGTTATGGATAATCATCAGATCTACCTCAAAGATAAGAAACTTAGAAAGATTAAGAGAGACGATCAAGACTATCGTGATGGTAGAATTTATACCTTTCATAAGAAATTTGACAGCGTACAAGGCCTTGAGGATAAAAAAAGAGGTAGAGAATACAAGGGAGAGAGTGATGATACAGGTTCAACTAGTAATATATCTATTTCATCACAAGGGAGTACTGCGTCATCATCTTTTCAGGAAACCCCTTTAGGGGAAGGGGCCTCGTCCTTCCAAAAGGAAGTTGCGAAATTACGCATTTCCAACAGACTCCAACAAAAGCAGGAGCAGTTAAGATCAGGCGTGGTGGGAGGTGGTCCAAAAGGAAATCCCAAGGTTACAACAGGCAAAGGGGATACATCGATCAAGGCCAAAAAGGGAAGCATGAATTAACATCTGATGATACTACTGTGATTGATGATAAGTACACCTTAAAAATTGTTAATCTTTCCAATAAAATACTTGATGATGATGAGACTTGTATTCTTAGTAAGGGATTGAATTTTTGTCCCACCCAGTGTGGGGACTTGGTTAACACACATGTGGACCTATATAAGTTTGTTAGAAATCTAAAACTCCTTGATTATTTCTCAAATAGACCACATGAACAAGTTACTAATAAACTATCTAGTGATCCGAGCTCTCATACAATTGCGGATATTAAGAATATACAATGTCTATTATCTATTTGTGATGATACCCCATGCGATATACCTATTTTGTTGAATGAATTCAATATTACTCAGGATGCACATAATGATAGTGGTTTACGCCCCAAATCTAAATTTGTATCTGCATTTGGTTATAATCCGAATATAGATATCTTCTATAACAAAATGACTGAAGAGCTCTATGCTCTTGAAACATCCAATAAATATAAACCACGCAAGATACAGAACATCTCCTATAATGAAAGACAGGCTTTACAGCGTTTAAAGGAGGACAATACCATTGTTATACGCGAAGCCGATAAAGGGGGGAATGTTGTCATCATGAATCGCACAGAGTATCTTGACGAGATTAACAGGCAACTAAAAGACAACACATGTTATAGGAAGGTTACAACTAATCCTATTCCCGCTCTTTCCATTATGATTAATACTAAATTGGGTGAGTGGAGAGATACGTCTTTGATATCAGAGGATGAATATAGATTTCTAAGGGTTGAATGTCCATCTTTCCCTTGTATATACATTTTACCAAAAATACATAAGGGGGGGTCATTCCCCCCAGGAAGACCTATTATCTCGGGGGTGGGCTCACCCACCGAAAAACTGTCACATTTTGTAGACTTGAAACTAAGCAAATATGTATTGGATTTACCATCTTATGTCAAGGATAGTAAAGACATTCTTGTCAAACTTAGAGACTTTCAATGGTCTGAGGAACTTCTCTTTGTGACACTTGATGTTGAGAGTCTTTACACGTTTATTGACAAACAATTTGGAATAATGGCTATACGTTCCTTTTTGGATCGGGAGGGTGCTGAGCTCTATGAACACAATGAAATGGTTGTTGAGATGGTCAACATTATACTTATGAACAACATTTTTATGCATGATAACTGCTGGTATCAACAGATCAAGGGCGCTGCGATGGGTTCCAGGTTTGCTCCTTCGTACGCCTGCCTCTTTATGGGGTGGTATGAGAGGGAGCATGCCTGGGCCCGATGTGCCTCCCCTGGACCGAATTTATTGTGTTCCGGGGAGGTACATAGACGATATCATCTGTCTCTGGTCCGGTACTGTTGAACAATTGCAGCAATATTTCACTTATCTGAATGATAATGTGTTTAATGTAAAACTCACTATGTCCTACCATAAGAACAGTATCAATGTTCTCGATATCAACTTCTATGTTGAAAATGAAAAGATTGAAAGCAAACTCTATAGAAAGGAGACTGCATGCAATGCAGTTTTGCATGCTTCTAGTGCCCGTGCAAGTTCTGTTATCAACAACATCCCCTTTGGGGAACTTATACGCATTAGGAGGAACTGCAGTGAGGAGAGTAGTTTTCTCTCAAATGTCAAAGAAACTAAGAAAAGATTCCAAAATAGAGGGTATAATAACAAAATACTTGATAAAGCTGAACAAAGAATTCAGTCTACTACCAGGGATTTAACATTGCTCGATAGACCTAAATCTAGTGATAAATCTAACAGCAGGGCAAGATTTATTACACAATATACCACAAATAGTGACAGTATATTCAAAGCTTTTAAGAGAAATTGATACCTTTTGACTTCTATCATTGGACTAAAAGACTGTATTTCTGTGACACCCGCTATTACATATAAAAAAGGTGTCTCATTGAGAAATGAGTTGTGTCCTAGTTACATCACTACTCCACAAACAAATGGTACTTGGCTCCCCAAAAAACCTAAGGGATTTTTTGTTTGTGGTAGTTGTAACATCTATCCCATGGGTAAAAATAAAACTAAGACTTTTTCTTATAATAGTAGACATAAAGTCAACATCAATCAATTCATTAACTGCAATACTACCTAAGTTGTATACATTCTTGGATGTGACTGTGGCATCATCTATGTGGGAAGTACCATTCGCCCCTTAAAAATACGTATACAAGAACATAGGCGAGCCCTATTGAATAATGATACAAGATATCCTATAACTGAGCATTATAGGATTAAACACAATGATTGTTCATCTTTTTGGTTTCATGGTATTGAACATATCCCTGTGGGCAAAAGAGGATCAAATAGGGAATTGACCCTGAGACAAAATGAATCTAAATGGATATGTCGCCTATGAGCTGCTACCTTGGGACATAACTCTGATACTGAGATGCACTATTTTCTGTAATTGGTAGAGTTTAATTGGTACTTTCTCTTATTTATACCTAAGAAAGTTACAAACATTATCTCTACAACTATTAAGTATTGATGGATTATAGTCTAATATATATTATCTGTGATTGGATCACACTTTGTTCCTTTACACCCTCTTTGTTAACATTGCTATTCTTTTCATTTGCTGTGTATCGATTTACTCCTGGTATGGGCAATACTTTATACTTGCGTATCTCAATATCACTCTGGACATTTCGCTGACACCATTCAGATACGGTGGCTATATTGACCCTCTTTTTATATACGTACGGGGACGTGATACTTATGTATGATCTAGGACCAGACTGTACTTCTTTTAGTCTATATTTTTTTCATCACCTTCTTTTTTATTTTCTTTATATATATTCTTATGTTTTAGAATGCATTTGTAATGTGGGTATGGTTTCTTTTTTTCGTTTGGGTTCAGAATTGGCTCACTATGTGTTGGTAATAGATTGTTTTTTTATTTTCATGAGATCGGGACTGTCAGTAAATATATGCTGGTGGGTTATTAACATATCCCTTTTGAATAATGCTCTCTACTCATCTTTTTACCGTCTATACACGGTGACTTTTCTTACTTGATGTTGCATTAATATGGGGGTATAGTACTTTGTGTAACCAGGTAATAGTTATGGTCCTTTGGTAAGGTTGTGTTCTGGCGTGTTTCTCAAATACCTATTTGGACTTTTTTTTTCTTTCTTTTTCCCCATTTGAATATGGTAACTCTATTTATCTGTTTTTTGGGAGACGTACGGGGACGAGCTGCCTTATATGCATTTATAATTGCACGCCTTCTTGGATACGTACGGGGACGTGTTACGTTATGTCTCATTTATAACTACACGCCGCTCTAAATACTGCTCTCTGCATACCGTTTCAGTTCTTGATCTCGGTGTTCTTTGATGTTTTATGTACATTTTTGTATGCTTACATGGATTTATAATTGCACGCCTTCTTAGATATGTACAGGAAAGTGTTACGTCATGTTTCATTCATAACTATATGCTGTTTTAAATATTGCTCTCTGCATATCATTTCAGCCTTTGATCTTGGTGTTCTTCGATGCTTTATGTACTTTTATGTATGCTCAAACGCCATTCAAATATGGCGATTGCATTTACCCCCTTTTTTCTTGACGTACGGGGACGTGTCTCTTTCCACCAGGTGATTTATTTACGTAGCGGCTTCGCGGGTAATTTGAAACACTGTTTGCTATCTGACTTCGTTACTCGCGTCATGCTTTTCTTATTTGGAAAAGGTAAGCCGTTCTAGATTTTATTTAGTATTGCGCCGTTATACTTGTTCTTTTGACTTGTGTTGTTGTAACCGGGTGTAATTTATCTATTTCGTGGGTCCCCGTTTTATACCATCTAGCAAGACACTGTTACGGGTTGATTTATGTTCCCAAACGATGAGGAGAGTCAGACTAATGAGTTGTGTTACTACAAGCTGAAAAATTGTTTTTGTTGTAGAGACAACTTGTGATAATGATTCTTGAAGGCCACCAGAAACGGAAATTATACTTGACATTTAGATTCATGCACAGTTGCATTTGTGTTATTTATGTTCCTAAATGATGAGGAGAGTTAGGCTAATGAGTCGTCTTATTATTAGCGACCTTTTTGTTTTAGAGACAAATTGCGATAATTTTTCTAGAAGGCCACTCTAATCGGAGATTATACTTGATATTCAGATGAGGAAAGTTAGGCTAATGAGTCGTTTTATTATAAGCTACTTTGTTGTCTTAGAAACAAATTGCAATATTTATGCTTGAAGGCCACTAGAATTGGAGTTTAGACTTGATATTCAGGTTTATGCATAGTTGCATTTGTGCTATTCTTATATATTCTCTTCCCTCTTTTGTGTTTCTCTTTTGTTGCTTTATTGCTTGTTGCGTTTCTTTTCCCCTTTTTTTCTGCTTATACTTTAGTGTGTTGGAATCTATGCGTTATACATATTCGAATTCGTATCATGGAATTCTGATGATATGGATATATTCGTACCTTATACCTTTTGATGACCTGCACTTATATTTACTTTACATCATCCAAATATAGGTGAGATATTTTTATATGTTACTATTTGGGTCTCACTTTAGATGTTCTATACTGACGCAGACTATTAAAATTGATGCTATACCATTGGCTTATGTGATATGGTTATAGATATATCATTGCTTATTGTTTTTCTTTCTTCCTTTTTTCTTTTTCTGTTTATATTTCAGCGCATTAGAACTTATGCAAATTATTTGTTTGAATTCGCATCATGGAATTCTCTAATTTCTAACGCATGGTTATGTTTGAATTATATACATTTTGATGACCTTCATTTGTATGTACGCTACTCCGTTTAAATACTGGTGAGATATTCTTTGCTTTTTACTATTTGGGCTTTATTTGAGATTTTTTAGATTAATACAGATTATTGATCCTGACGTTAGTATATATGTGTGTTGGATACATTCATACTATTTTAAAATTTGCGAGCACTTATAATGATTTATTGCTGTTTGCATAATTTTCCATTGAAATCAATGACATTTATTTTCTATACTGACTAACTACTGGGTTGGAAGTTGTATATCATGGTTAAGAAAGATCAGCTTATGTAGCTTTTTATTTTGTCGCTTTTATGTATATTTATATTAGTCTGTTTTTATATGAATATTGTCTCATGTGTTTTTGTATATTCATATGTATTACAGTTTGTAATTGTATGTAATAATGTCCTTTTTCATGGTCTTGTGTGGTGTTTGTAATACTTAGGATGTATATATATGTTGTACATATATGTAGTTATGTCTCTATATTTGTCTGTTACTTGTTTCAGCCCTGAAGAAGTTCTTGCCTTAAAGAACTAAACGCGTTGGCTGATTTCTCGTTTTATGAAAAAATATATATAAGAATAAAAGGAACTTTAAGACTTACTATCAAGTTTGGACTTTTTACTGGTGCACCTTCCTCTTTTGTTAAAAGAGATTTTCCATCTGGATTGCAGTGGAGTCCTTCTACGGCGGACTTTGGAAGAATTGTGCACAGGACTCTTATTTGTTGTACATACTAGGTTTGAGGTGCTGAACTAATGGTCAGCCGTGGTTGTTTTCTTTTGTCAAGTATTTTCTATTGACCGTTCTTGCACTCACCTAACACAAAAACTGTAGTGACTGATTATTACAATATGTCTAAATTTAATGATGGTCGGGAAGAGATGGCATACAATCTCTTCGGGACAGGTACCTCTAAGGAGACGGTTACCCAGGAAACTACACATAAGACCAGTCTAAAAACGTTGTTTGTAAGACTTGAACGCCTGAAAAAACAGGAACTAAGCAGATGGTGGGATGGCGTAACCCTCAAACAATACATAGAAAATGGTAAAGTGCCTAGAGGATTACGCATTTTGATTTTCCCTACATTTGAGGATCTCAGTGATGCTTTACTTAATGAATGGGAAGGTAACTTGGAGGGGACATCACACACTATGATGCAGATTTTGGTGAAACATGCGAATGAGAAAGGGGAGAAATTACAAGAAGAGATTGCGGCGATTGAGAAGCAGATTAATGATATGGGGGAGAAAGATCTTATTGAAAAGAATTATAATATCTTGAAACAAGTTATGGATAATCATCAGATCTACCTCAAAGATAAGAAACTTAGAAAGATTAAGAGAGACGATCGAGACTATTGTGATGGTAGAATTTATACTTTTCATAAGAAATTTGACAGCGTACAAGGTCTTGAGGATAAAAAAAGAGGTAGAGAAGACAAGGGAGAGAGTGATGATACAGGTTCAACTAGTAATATATCCATTTCATCACAAGGGAGTACTGCATCATCATCTTTAGTACAGGAAACCCCTTTAGGGGAAGGGGCCTCGTCCTTCCAAAAGGAAGTTGCGAAATTACGCATTTCCAACAGACTCCAACAAAAGCAGGAGCAGTTAAGATCAGGCGTGGTGGGATGAGGTCCAAAAGGAAATCCCAAGGTTACAACAGGCAAAGGGGATACATCGATCAAGGCCAAAAAGGGAAGCATGAATTAACATCTGATGATACTACTGTGATTGATGATAAGTACACCTTGAAAATTATTAATCTTTCCAATAAAATACTTGATGATGATGAGACTTGTATTCTTAGTAAGGGATTGAATTTTTGTCCCACCCAGTGTGGGGACTTGGTTAACACACATGTGGACCTATATAAGTTTGTTAGAAATCTAAAACTCCGTGATTATTTCTCAAATAGACCACATGAACAAGTTACTAATAAACTATCTAGTGATCCGAGCTCTCATACAATTGCGGATATTAAGAATATACAATGTCTATTATCTATTTCTGACGATACCCCATGTGATATACCTATTTTGTTGAATGAATTCAATGTTACTCAGGATGCACATAATGATAGTGGTTTACGCCCCAAATCTAAATTTGTACCTGCATTTGGTTATAATCCGAATATAGATATCTTCTATAAGAAAATGACTGAAGAGCTCTATGCTCTTGAAACATCCAATAAATATAAACCACGCAAGATACAGAACATCTCCTATAATGAAAGACAGGCTTTACAGCGTTTAAAGGAGGATGATACCATTGTTATACGCGAAGCCGATAAAGGGGGGAATGTTGTCATCATGAATCGCACAGAGTATCTTGACGAGATTAACAGACAACTAAAAGACAACACATGTTATAGGAAGGTTACAACTAATCCTATTCCCGCTCTTTCCATTATGTTTAATACTAAATTGGGTGAGTGGAGAGATACGTCTTTGATATCAGAGGAGGAATATAGATTTCTAAGGGTTGAATGTCCATCTTTCCCTTGTATATACATTTTACCAAAAATACATAAGGGGGGGTCATTCCCCCCAGGAAGACCTAATATCTCGGGGGGTGAGCTCACCCACCGAAAAACTGTCACATTTTGTAGACTTGAAACTACGCAAATATGTATTGGATTTACCATCTTATGTCAAGGATAGTAAAGACATTCTTGTCAAACTTAGAGACTTTCAATGGTCTGAGGAAATTCTCTTTGTGACACTTGATGTTGAGAGTCTTTACACGTTTATTGACAAACAATTTGGAATAATGGCTATACGTTCCTTTTTGGATTGGGAGGGTGCTGAGCTCTATGAACACAATGAAATGGTTGTTGAGATGGTCAACATTATACTTATGAACAACATTTTTATGCATGATAACTGCTGGTATCAACAGATCAAGGGCGCTGCGATGGGTTCCAGGTTTGCTCCTTCGTACGCCTGCCTCTTTATGGGGTGGTATGAGAGGGAGCATGCCTGGGCCCGATGTGCCTCCCCCTGGACCGAATTTATTATGTTCTGGGGGAGGTACATAGACGATATCATCTGTCTCTGGTCCGGTACTGTTGAACAATTACAGCAATATTTCACTTATCTGAATGATAATGTGTTTAATGTAAAACTCACTATGTCCTACCATAAGAACAGTATCAATGTTCTCGTTATCAACTTCTTTGTTGAAAATGAAAAGATTGAAAGCAAACTCTATAGAAAGGAGACTGCATGCAATGCAGTTTTGCATGCTTCTAGTGCCCATGCAAGTTCTGTTATCAACAACATCCCCTTTGGGGAACTTATACGCATTAGGAGGAACTGCAATGAGGAGAGTAGTTTTCTCTCAAATGTCAAAGAAACTAAGAAAAGATTCCAAAATAGAGGGTATAATAACAAAATACTTGATAAAGCTGAACAAAGAATTCTGTCTACTACCTGGGATTTAACATTACTCGATAGATCTAAATCTAGTGATAAATCTAACAGCAGGGCAAGATTTATTACACAATATACCACAAATAGTGACAGTATATTCAAAGCTTTTAAGAGAAATTGGTACCTTTTGACTTCTATCGTTGGACTAAAAGACTGTATTTCTGTGACACCCGCTATTACATATAAAAAAGGTGTCTCATTGAGAAATGAGTTGTGTTCTAGTTACATCACTACTCCACAAACAAATGGTACTTAGCTCCCCAAAAAACCTAAGGGATTTTTTGTTTGTGGTAGTTGTAACATCTGTCCCATGGGTAAAAATAAAACTAAGACTTTTTCTTATAATAGTAGACGTAAATTCAACATCAATGAATTCATTAACTGCAATACTACCTATGTTGTATACATTCTTGGATGTGACTGTGGCATCCTCTATGTGGGAAGTACCATTCGCCCCTTAAAAATACGTATACAAGAACATAGGCGAGCCCTATTGAATAATGATACAAGATATCCTATAACTGAGCATTATAGGATTAAACACAATGATTGTTCATCTTTTTGGTTTCATGGTATTGAACATATCCCTGTGGGCAAAAGAGGATCAAATAGGGAATTGACCCTCAGACAAAATGAATCTAAATGGATATGTCGCCTATGAGCTTCTACCTTGGGACATAACTCTGATACTGAGATGCACTATTTTTTGTAATTGGTAGGGTTTAATTGGTACTTTCTCTTATTTATACCTAAGAAAGTTACAAACATTATCTCTACAACTATTAAGTATCGATGGATTATAGTCTAATATATATTATCTGTGATTAGATCACACTTTGTTCCTTTACACCCTCTTTGTTAACATTGCTATTCTTTTAATTTGCTGTGTATCGATTTACTCCTGGTAAGGGCAATACTTTATACTTGCGTATCTCAATATCACTCTGGACATTTCGCTGACACCATTCAGATACGGTGGCTATATTGACCCTCCTTTTATATACGTACGGGGACGTGATACTTTATGTATGATCTGGGACCAGACTGTACTTCTTTTAGTCTCTATTTTTTTCATCACCTTCTTTTTGATTTTCTTTATATATATTCTTATGTTTTACAATGCATTTTTAATGTGGGTATGGTTTATTTTTTTCGTTTGGGTTCAGAATTGGCTCACTATGTGTTGGCAATAGATTGTTTTTTATTTTAATGAGATCGGGACTGTCAGTAAATATATGCCGGTTGGTTATTAACATATCCCTTTTGAATAATGCTCTCTACTTATCTTTTTACCGTCTATACACGGTGACTTTTCTTACTTGATGTTGCATTAATATGGGGGTATAGTACTTTGTGTAACCAGGTAATAGTTATGGTCCTTTGGTAAGGTTGTGTTCTGGCGTGTTTCTCAAATACCTATTTGGACATTTTTTTTCTTTCTTTTTCCCCATTTGAATATGGTAACTCTATTTATCTGTTTTTTGGGAGGCGTACGGGGACGAGCTGCCTTATATGCATTTATAATTGCATGCCTTCTTGGATACGTACGGGGACGTGTTACATTATGTCTCATTTATAACTACAGGCCGCTCTAAATACTGCTCTCTGTATACCGTTTCTGTTCTTGATCTCGGTGTTCTTTGATGTTTTATGTACATTTTTGTATGCTTACATGGATTTATAATTGCACGCCTTCTTAGATACGTACAGGAAAGTGTTACGTCATGTTTCATTCATAACTATATGCTGTTTTAAATATTGCTCTCTGCATATCATTTCAGCCTTTGATCTTGGTGTTCTTCGATGCTTTATGTACTTTTATGTATGCTCAAACGCCATTCAAATATGGCGATTGCATTTACCCCCTTTTTTCTTGACGTACGGGGACGTGTCTATTTACACCAGGTGATTTATTTACGTAGCGGCTTCGCGGGTAATTTGAAACACTGTTTGCTATCTGACTTCGTTACTCGCGTCACGCTTTTCTTATTTGGAAAAGGTAAGCCGTTCTAGATTTTATTTAGTATTGCGCCGTTATACTTGTTCTTTTGACTTGTGTTGTTGTAACCGGGTGTAATTTATCTATTTCGTGGGTCCCCATTTTATACCATCTAGCAAGACACTGTTACGGGTTGATTTATGTTCCCAAATGAGGAGGAGAGTCAGACTAATGAGTCGTGTTACTACAAGCTGTATATTATTTTTGTTGTAGAGACAACTTGTGATAATGATTCTTGAAGGCCACCAGAAACGGAAATTATACTTGACATTTAGATTCATGCACAGTTGCATTTGTGTTTTTTATGTTCCTAAATGATGAGGAGAGTTAGGCTAATGAGTCGTCTTATTATTAGCGACCTTTTTGTTTTAGAGACAAATTGCGATAATTTTTCTGGAAGGCCACTCTAATCGGAGATTATACTTGATATTCAGATGAGTAAAGTTAGGCTAATGAGTCATTTTATTATAAGCTACTTTGTTGTCTTAGAAATAAATTGCAATATTTATGCTTGAAGGCCACTAGAATTGGAGTTTATACTTGATATTCAGGCTTATGCATAGTTGCATTTGTGCTATTCTTATATATTCTCTTCCCTCTTTTGTGTTTCTCTTTTGTTGCTTTATCGCTTGTTGCGTTTCTTTTCCCCTTTTTTTCTGCTTATACTTTAGTGTGTTGGAATCTATGCGTTATACATATTCAAATTCGTATCATGGAATTCTGATGACATGGATATATTCGTACCTTATACCTTTTGATGACCTGCACTTATATTTACTTTACATCATCATAATATAGGTGAGATATTTTTATATGTTACTATTTGGGTCTCACTTTAGATGTTCTATACTGATGCAGACTATTAATATTGACGCTATACCATTGGCTTATGTGATATGGTTATACATATATCATTGCTTATTGTTTTTCTTTCTTCCTTTTTTCTTTTTCTGTTTATATTTCAGCGCATTGGAACTTATGCAAATTATTTGTTTGAATTCGCATCATGGAATTCTCTAATTTCTAACGCATGGTTATGTTTGAATTATATACTTTTTGATAACCTTCATTTGTGTGTACTCTACATCGTTTAAATACTGGTGAGATATTCTTTGTTTTTTACTATTTGGGCTTTATTTGAGATTTTTTAGATTAATACAGATTATTGATCCTGACGTTAGTATATATGTGTGTTGGATGCACCATCACAATTGTGAAGAATGTTATGTTAGCCCTATTACAAGTGACATAGCATAGAATGCACTTATGATACAGTGGATGTTCCAAACATCACAATTGTGAGTTAGTATTCTAAACAAACAATAGTGAGCATGTGAGTCAAAATGACTAGAAATATAAGGTGAAATGGCAATTTTTTTATCAAAAACATATTACAAATATGTTTTTAATAGAACATAGAATATAATTTATGTTTAAAGTGACAGATTTGCATGATGTCTCACTCCTTCACAATTGTGTATGTAACCCAGTCTGCTTTTTGAAAAATTAATTTGATAGGCATAAACTTTTGAATGTGAACACATTGGTGACAGAGTAACACATACCCAAAAACATTATTTTTCTGTCCTTTGTCATGTCCAGATGATAAATCAGCAACAAACAAATATAGATAATAATAATCCACATTTGTAAAGCACAAACAATCACCCGTAAGGGTCTCTAGGCGCTGGGGGCCGTTGGGAAGATTAAGCAAAATATTGCCCAGAGTCATATGGTGCTGGGCTAATCTGCCACTGGCGATCGAACCGTGAGCCCCCGGGTTCCAGAGTCAGTCACCCTGGCCTCTGCGCCACACCTCTTCCTAGATAACTTACAGGGACTTTTGCAGATGGTATGTTCCGTCAAATATATGTTGAAGTATCCCTTCTGGAAAATTCAGAATCAGCCACAAAAAATTACCGATTAGGGAAATTTAGAAATGCATCAAGGTTTATTCAATTTCATATTGTAATTAGCATTTTTATTTTAAAAAATATATATATGAATCAATGTATTTAAATGTTACTGTAATGTTTTACCAATTTTGACTCAACTGAAAGCCAGAATATTTTTTACTATTTTCACAATAGTAAAAAAATCTAAAAAAAACTTAAGATATTTTGGAGTTCAATTTAATATTTTTTAGCTGTGTTCTAAAGTGGATTAGAAATGTATCAACCCCTATGTATTTATCTATGCTGTAGAAGTCATTTGAAACTACCAAAATACAATATTTGAGAATTTATTTAACAGCATAAGTAAAGACATGATACATTAATAAGCAACTTAAGTATTGAATCCCAAAAATTAATTTTAGCATTTGAACAATACTCAAGTTGCTTATAGTGAATTTTACCATTGTGAAATTCCCAAACAAATGAAACAGGCTGTCAGTTTATACAAATTTGCTACAACATTGCAGTGAATATCAACACAGATTGATTCTTATTTTTATTATTGTTATTGTTAATTTATATTTATATAGCGCCAAATCACCACAGGTCTCTAGGCGAACAACAGACCCTAAACCAGGAACTAACATGCTTCCCAAAACTTCACGACCCGGATAAGCCTATCCGAACGCCTGAGTAAACAGGAAGGCCTTAAGACCCTTCCTAAATGGAAGTAAGGAAGTTTCCGTACACAGGCTATCCGGGAGCTTATTCCAAAGCTGAGGAATCACAACTGAAAAGGCACGCCTCCCCAGAGTATTTTTATCAAAGCATGGGCATGCCAGCAGGCTTGCCTCTGCCGATCGGAGGCATCGTCCTGGCACATATTTCTTCAGACGATCTTTGATGTAACCAGGTGCTGCTCCAGGGAGGGCCTTATGTGCAGTGCACAACCCCTTGAACTTAACCCTCTGCCTTATTGGGAGGCAGTGCAGTTGTTGTAACAAGGGTGTTGGATGTGATCTTCTCGGGAGTTTAAAAATCAATCGTGCTGCGTCATTCATTACCACCTGAAGTCTTCCGAGAAGCTTGTCAGGTAGCCCTAAATATACTGCGTTACCGTAGTCCAGGCGCAACACAATTAAGGCTGACACCACAGTATGCAACGTAGAGAAAGACAACAGGGGTACCAGTCTCCGAAGCTGCCTCATACCTTATATAATAATAAATCAGCTTTTTTGCCTTATACACACAATATACAAAAGGATTTTTGCTTTGCATTAATTTTTGTGACATAAGTTGACTATTCAAAACAACAAATCCGAACCATTCAGAGGTGTTGAACTATTCCTGGATGGAATTGAA
Source organism: Triturus cristatus (assembly GCF_964204655.1). NCBI lineage: Eukaryota > Metazoa > Chordata > Amphibia > Caudata > Salamandridae > Triturus > Triturus cristatus. The sequence continues at coordinate 970,559,575 of NC_140589.1, forward strand.
AATGGTTAACAGAAATCATCAAAAATAATAGAGGATCTCTAATGTGATATAACAACATTGTGACCAAACGGTTTCTGAAGATGTTCTCTACATGCAGGAGATAATGATAACAATAAACCAAAGTTTAACAGCCTTGAAGGAGGTGAAAGATTAAAAATGTTCAAATATTTTTGGGGAAAAACTTCATGATCAGTTATATTTACACACATACAATAAAACTATTGTTTATGTCTTTACAACATCTTCAAGCAGGCAAAGGGAATGTTGGCCAAGAAGGCGGGGAAGCAGCTGGCCACTGTGTTTTGGGTGGTAAAACATCTGACACTGATGGACACAGTAGCATGGAGGGTGAGGGGACTGGAATGGAGGCCACCACCATGTCATCATCTTTGGAGTCATCCACAAGTCACCAGTCCCCAGTCGTGGTGGACCCAACTGGAACTCTGCCAACCTCATACTTATTCACCACCCAGTGACCCATCTTCTCCACCCTCCCTTATGCTCCCCCCAGTTGGCAAACACGACCCCAGAAAAATGCTGGGGCCTTCTCCATCACAGGCATCTCACCCTTTGCCCCTGTCACCCCGGCATTGCTAAGTGAGGAGGCTATTGACCTCTTATTTATGCAGCATCTCTATAGGCCAAACTGCGATAGTAGAAGGCATTCAGGGCCTTTGCTGCCAATTGTAACAAATGGTTACATTTCTGGATGCCATTCACAGTTTACTGTCTGGCATGCAGAGATTGCTTTTACAAATAGCCTCTTCAATCGCCCTGGCCTCCAAACCAGCCCAACCATCTGACCCAACACAAGTCCCTTCCTCAACCCATATCCAAACACCCACCCCGATCCCAAGCACACTCACTTCTTTGCAGGCATCCACTACAACAGACACAAGCAGCTCAATCACACACGCTCATAAACACAAGCAAACACACAAACAACATACACACACTATTGACACTACACCCACAAGCACACAAGCACAACACCCAAAACCACAACCACCACAATCACTACCAAAACCACCACAACCACACACAAACCATCGCATCTACAAGCACCACAGTGTGCACCACACCCACAAGCACCACACCCTCAACAACATATACACACACATGACCACCAGCACACCCACATGCAACAGAACCACCACCGTACCCACAACCACAAGCACCAGAACCACCACACCCACAACCACCACACACACAAGCACCACAACCACATCAACCACCAGAACAACACACTCATCAAACCCAACACACTCACACAAAACAATATCAACCCAAACCAAACCCACACACTCACCAGAATACCAGACATCACCCACAAACACATCAGCCAAACATACACAACAAACACCAGACCCACAAGCAACTGGCAAACATACAGACAAACGCACATCACCCACTCTGGCTCCCCCTCCTTCCAAAACCCAATCCTCTACCATCCCTGCTACCTGTACTCCTCCTCCCAAAATCACCTCTTACCTGTCTTAACCTCTGTCAGACCCATACCCACCACTTCCAAGAAAGATCCTTGAGAAGCCTGCTCTCTGCCCATTAGATGCCCCTTCCTGAGCAGGTTTCCCTTTGACTGAATGTTCAGGAGGCAAGTTATGGGCAACAAAGCCACAGGCTCTTGTAGTGGATGCTGCTTGTTCTCCTTTTGACTTTAAAAAAAAATCTGTATGAAAGAAGCATCTGATTTATAAACAGAAACATTTACATTTTGCAAAGTTTGTCCTAAAATTATTACTCATTTATAAGTAATTACTGATTGAAGTGTTAATGATGAAAATGTGGCTTACATATTCTTACTTACATCTGTAACAGAAAAATACAAATGCTTTTTAAATGACATATTTTTACAGTCCAAACATTAGTGATAATAAAATTGCAATGGACATTAACATTTTGGTGCAAGCATTCATCATGATAATGGACACTTACACCCAAAAACCAATTGTTTTATTTTTTGTGAAGCGTTAATACCGGTGTGTTTATTTTAACTTGATTAGTGCTAAAAATAAACACATGCCTTACACCTTTAAAAAATAAGGATGAAATCAAAATGTCATAACATTCAGAAAATTCACTAGACAATATTTATATTGTTATTGGTGGCAGCAGACTAGTCTATTTCTAGTGATGGTTTTATCGTCTCTCTCACCCAAGTTGCAAAGACCTACGAGCTGATGACATCTACTTTAGCTGTTATCTTTTTTCCCCCGTCACATTCTAGTGGCTCCAAAAAGGCCAAATATCCCTGGTTTAAGGATAGTTGTTGGAGGACTAAATTAGCCTTAATTGAGACAATTAAATCCAAAGATAGATCCTTAATCAGAGAAAAAGGAAGTTCTATAAGCTAGATTCACAGCAGCCAAAAAAGCATAGGAGCTGGACAAATGAAAATCCCTGAAGCAGGCCCTATCCGCCCATGATATGAAGGAATTTTGGCATATAGTTAACACAGGCAGCAGGGAAGGGAAGCAGGCTAATGAACCAAACAGCAGATAAATGGAAAGAACGCATTGAGGTCCTGTACTGAAGGCTTCAGGAAGGGGGTAGCAACACAGCAATGGATATCGCTCCATTGCAGAATACCTGCTCTGAGGGCCTGGCGATAACTCTTGTAGAGATAAACAGTGCCATAAGAAAAATTGCCCCTTCCAAAGCACCAGGCCCTGACAAGAACCCAGGGGACCTCTTTCACACTGAGCCAACCATTTGGGCCCCATATCTGTGGATCCTGTTTAATGCCATACTACAGGGAATGGCTTTACCAGCAACGTGGGCTGGCCCTGAAACTTTTCCAGTCCATAAAAAGGGTTCACAGCTGCTCGCCTCTAACTACAGGCCCATAAGCCTAATTGTTGCTAGTCAGAAAATCTTTGTAAGGCTATTGTTGGTTCGACTTCAAACTTGGATGGACGAATTTAAAATATTGAGCCCGCTTCAAGCTGGCTTTAGGGAAAACATGTCCACCATTGACCAAATATTTAGGTAAACTCTTGCATTGGAAAACGGTGACCATAGAGGGTCACAGCCTCTATTTGATCTGTGTGGATTTCAAATCCACATTCGATCTAGTACCTAGAGACAAACTGTGGGTTGTTCTTAGTGAGCTGGGGGTGCCATTTTATCTTTGTCATATGCTTAGGTGTTTGCATGAAGGCAATTATGCCCAAATTAGGTTTGGAAAACGTGGTGAAGTCACCTCACCTATCGCTATAAATAGAGGGGTAAGACAGGGTTGTGTGCTTGTGCCCACCCTTTTTTGCCTCTTTATAAATGCACTTGTAGACACATTGAATGCAAGGAAGGATAACGATGCACCTAAGCCAGCCCGTAGGAAAATAAAGGCAATTCTGTTTGACGACGATACTCTGTTACTCTCAAAGTCACCGATGGGCATACAGAGGATCCTTGACAACTTCAATGCCTTCTGTGACAGTAGGGGTCTCGAGATTAATCGGTTAAAGACCAAGTATATGGTCTTTAACCCAACTACTACTACTCGCCCTAATCACAGCCTGCATGGCATACTACTGGAGAGGGTATCTGTTTTTGAATATCTCTCGGTCACCTGAACACAAAAAATGGACTCGTGGGCCAAATTAATAAAACCAGTCTGAAGCTAGTACAGAATATAGGGGGATTGATCAAGCTATTCAGGAACTCTTCTTTTAAACCTGTTGGGCCTACAGTGGAAATTTACAAACTGCAAACAAGGGGGTCTGCTATGTACAGGGCTGAACTTTGGGGGTAGAGTTCTCTGAGAATTCTTTTGTTAGGCAAAATGTAAGGAAAGATGGCAAACTACTGGTCATACGAGAGGTGATATATCTTTCCATCACCAATGGACTGGTTCCTCCAGTCTGAAAACACGCTATCGTAAAAGTTTTGTTGAAAAAGCCAAACCTAAACCCGGCAGCTTTGAGCATCTATCGGTCTATATCCCTACTACCCATGCTGAGTAAGATCTTGGAGAAGCATATAAACTCCACACTGTCATCCTTCCGAGAAACCCAAGAGCTTTTACTCCACTCCTAGACGGGCTTCTGCGCTCAACATGGAACTGAATCCGCATTGATTGCTGTAGTAGAAGAAGCTAAAAAGATAATTGATCAGGGAGGAGCAGCGGCCATTATCCTCCTTGATCTCAGCGCCGCTTTTGATACGGTTAATTTTAACATCCTTATTAAAAGCCTTAGGAGGACTGGGGTGCTAGAGGGAGCTATCTCCTAGATCCAATCCTTCCTCAGTGGCAGGACATTTCAGGTCTTTGCGGGGGATGCTACCTCCAGGTCTCTACTGCTTAGCTATAGAGTGCGTCAGGGACCTTCCCTGAGTCCCACGCTTTTTAATGGATATATGAGACCACTAGCTGAGGTTGTCCAGCCATATGGAATTAAGGTTGTGACATACCAGATTACACTCAGCTTGTTGTTTGCAGATTTAGATTCCGTATATAGGTTTCCCGAATTAAGCCCTTATATAGGTACAATTTACATTGCCAAAAACATAATGTGAATAAGGGTCACAGGGGAATTAATTAAGGACTGAAACAACTCCAATCCCCAATCAATACCTAACAACTAACAGGAGAGGCTCAGTCCGTTCAAGGAGAACAGACAGCCGCTGAACGCTGTGAAAAATACTAAGAGACCTCTTCAGATAGTTTGCTCATCACCTGGCCAGAGTTCAGAGTCCATCAGCCCACCCTTACTGGCGGAGCTTCGTCATCTGGGACTCTAGGAGATCTAGATCTAGGGCCACAGTCTTGAGCCACCAGGCCCTGCTGGGTACCTGACCTGATACTCCTGAGAAAGACTCTTGCCAAGGTGTATGTTCAAACTATACGAACTCTAGTGACGTGCAGTGCTCCAGTGTAAGTGAAAGTTAAAAATGGCTACCTGGGCAAAAAATGTGTTTATTAAAAATTGTCCAAGTGTCATACTAAAAGAACCTAATAGTCTTGAAAAAATTGACTATTTCCTGGCTAAGTCTAATGCGGTCGCCATATTTCAGCCGAAATGGTCAATTGACCCGCCTTTCTTCAGGACCTAGATGTAATAAAGTAAAGGCTACTGCAGGATAAACACAATTCGTGCATAAAATAGTGTGAAACAATACTCATATAGGAAGTATAATAGTCAGGTAAGTCCGTGGCAATTGCCACCCTACCGGTACAAGCGAAACTCGTGCTTGAAGGTAAGAGCTACCTCTTCTTTCCTAGAGAGAATTCAAAGAGTCAAACCATCAAAAAAGCGTATCTATATAGATCACAGCATCAGCGACTACTATTCAACGGTGCCCATTATGCCCTGCTTAAATCGCGGAAAAACCCCAAACAGTGGTTCCATACAGAAAAAGTTTGAAAAAAACTGTACTTGACTTACCCAGCTTTATGTGGGAAAAAAACCTCACCTCACCCGGCTGAATGCTCGGAGATGGAGGCACCGCTCTGTTTGTATGTGAAGTAAAACAGAAAAGTTGCATACTCATACTGGTCTGTCTGCACACTTCACATGTAAATCAAACACTATGATTAACCTAAAAAATCGAAGACCAAAAAACACTCAGCCCCTCATAGATACAATGATGCAGGTGGATGAAAAAAGATGTCCTACTTGAAACCTCAGTCTTCAAAAGACTCAATTATCATGCAATTTGAAATAATAATAAAAAAATAAAAAACCTCAGTCTGTATAGTCCCTCCTGGCTCATTCAAAAGCTAAATGCGACAGAGTCCAGGGAGAACAACATAGTATACGAGGTTCAGGCAGGAAGGTATTGCCATCTCACTGCTAAATTAAGTCAAGAAATAGACCTAAGTATCACGGACAACAGCGGGCTCTCCTCTCCTTACCTGTCCGTCGGTACTTCAGACCAGACTGCGAGCTGTCTGGGAGGTGACGGCAGGGGGAGGGAGAGCTCCTTATATACCCGCCTTGATTACTCGAAATTGCCTTATTTACACCAGCTGCCGGTATTCCATTACCCAATCTGCATGCGCCTAAGAAGCGAATGCGCGAACTCCGAGACACTCACTCCTGCGCATGCGCACAGCGTTATAACAACTAGCTGCATGGCGCGACATCATTTATTATCATTCTCAAAGTAAAGACACTCCGCTTTGCACATGCGCGGTATCAGGGACCAGTAGTGTGCCCTGGCTCCGCACCCGCGCATGCGCATTTGAATCAAGACGGGCTCGATTGAATAGTCTTTAGAGAAGGCAGAATCAGCACACGTTGTATACTCAGCTCATTACGATGGCAAGATGTCATTGCAATAAACTTGCTCTGTGTCTTATTTAATAACATCCTGCAAGGACTCGCCTCTTTAATTAAAGGCCCATGTCATAGTGTATGTGTGTACCCTCAATTCTTGACCATATATCAGCTTAATCAGAAAAACAATATAGCGGCAGCCAAACTCTGCTCCGGGCCGTTTTTTATCATTGCGAGTGGCACATATTCAAGCGCAACATGAAAACAAGCCACAACTAGCGAGCCTAATCCACATACAAATGTCATCATAGCAAAGTTCGACTCATACACAATAATGACATAATGATTTACATTGCCCCTATTTGGACATAGAAATCCGGCCCCTATTTAGACATGGTCCGTACAAACCCAATACAGGCATGGCCACCTACATCCATCCATCCATGTCTCAACGAATTCTTGGAAAACCAGACCCTTAAGCCTTTAGGAATTTCCCTCGGCTTGAATATTGATTTCTCCAAGAACTCATTAAGAATGCATGAGTTTTTAGACATTAGGGGTTCATTCATGACGTTCCTCTGCCCGACTTTTACGTCAATGCTGGCATTCCTAAACACCTTCACTCCTAAACAGCCTAAACAGCCCTGGCAAATTGCGATTCCCGGATGATTCGATCCAACCCAGAATACGCGGTTCGCCATGGCAGGTTCGGAAGGAGATCGAGTTCCAGCCTGATGCACTAATGCTGCCATCCTCCTCGAAGAGAATCCAGCTCCAGTGCTCTCTGACTTCCCTTGCGGGGGGTTAGACTATCAAGTCCAGAAAAGAGATTCCAACCTCTCTCATTCTAAGGTATGGAGCTGACTAGAACTTAGAGAAACGTTTGGCATCTCTTGGCTAAACTAAAATATAGCTAGCTATACTTTAGAAACGGCACCTACTTCAAACCTCGTACTACACTTAGGTTAGGTACACTGGGGTAGAACAATTTAGAAGCATCAGATGAGTATCACATTTTATATTGTGTTATTTTTGTATGTATTTTGATTAATATATGTCATAGCTACAAACAATGCTGTTGCAGTATTATTTTATCTTACTGCTAACCTCGTACATATTGTACTTCGCAGCCTGTCTTACGATTGTAGCAATTCATATCTCTTGCATGAGAAATAGGACTGTTCAATAAACCCTTTTATTGAAACACCCGTCTCTATATTTCTGTGCAACTCTGTAGAAACGAAGCATGCACGATTGACTGAGTGAAACTATTATCTATTGTTTCCACGATTCTGAGACTATTCTGATTCTAAAGGGAAAAAAAGTTGTCATGTTTATGCGGTTGTCAGAAACTAATCCCTTCTTCTATATTCAAGAAGTTTCTAGTGACCTCTGAGTTAGCTGGCACACACAAGTAATTAAGTTTAATATACCCGATAGAGACATACTGACCTCAATCCTATGTCAAATCTATAGTGTATGTTATTCCAATGTGCAGAGCCTATCAGGGATATAGGAACTACACTACATGGCGCCCAACATTTGGTAAGGCACTAATTTAACGCTAGATGCTGAAGTAACTCAGTTGTGCTTTTCTCAGAGACCCTCTACTTATAAAACTCCATAAGACGTCTGGAGTGGGTAGGGATGATAGCCGCCATAGCTGAGTAGGACGAAAATCCTATGTATTAGCTGGTTGGTTTTGTTCAACGTTGAAGGATACAGTGTTTCAAAATATTGTGCATCTTATCTTTGTTTCCTTGAAACTTGCTCTGCAAACTTTTATTAAACAATGTCCGATAACGAAGATCCTATCATCAACAACGGTCACGCTACGGCTGACCTCACAGGTCTTAATGAAGACGAGATGGGTGTTATACACATTCCACCAAATTTAAGGAGAGCCATCACTCTAAAACTTATAAAACATGGCCTAACACCAAGAGGTGATAGAGTAGTTTTTGTGATAGAGGCACATGAATCTCACCAGACAGAGGTATTCTGTTCATGGATAGTATTCCCAGAATCAAATCCAGTAACACATGTGTTTCACTTCTACAAAGAAGATGAACCACCTGAGAAATGTATTCCTTTCGAGGATATTGAAATTCCACTCACATACCAGGAGCATGAGCTCTGGTTTAAAGGCGCCCTAAAACATTACAAACACATTACCAGGCTCGGTCCACTAGGTAGACCAGGAGCAACATGGCCGATTTTAGCCGGCTATACACCTCATCCTGACATTGAAATTATGTCAGACGTAGATTTACTTGCTCAACTCAAGGAGTTAATCAAGATTTATAGACAATTGGTTCAATACGTCATGCGGACTTTCACAGTCCAACAACCATTAACAATTCAAAATCCGGCCCTCATCAGGGGAATATGTTAAAAATTACTCCACAGACTTTACACTCAGTCATGGGTAAATTACCCGCAAAACGCGAACAAATTCCATTCTGGTTAGCTAAAAAAATTACTCAAATCGAAGCTGTATTTCCTAATACTACCCCTTTTGAAAAACACAGAATTTTACCAATTTGTTTACCAATGGGGATCACACCACATCTGGAAGACTGCACCTCTTGGGGCACAGTCTTTGCTGCTATCTACACAAAAACACATGGTGTTCCGTCAATGGCGGTAATACCTGATGTCCTGAAACAGATTCAAAATGAATACGGGGCAGAGCCTGCTCTGAATTTAGGTATGAAGTTACTTAAAAATTTCGACCAGGTGTCAGCAATAATATTATCTAATATTCAAGGAGGAGCAGCATCAGTGGCGATCCGCCAGAAACTAAGGGAATTTGATGTAACAGAACAACCTCAAGAATTAGCCAGAATAATTAAAAAATCCTATGAATAATTAGGCAGAGACAGTCTGGGAGGGAAACCAGTAAAACCACAACTGTCTGAAAGTCCTGATAAGGTCTTTCCTAAAAACACTCCTACCTCTTCTAAAAAGAAGTAGGAAAATAGCAAACAGAATTCCAGAGAGAAGCGTTCTCATTCCCAAGGCAGGTCTCCTCCACAGAAGGAGCCCTCTGAAAGGAGCTACAACCTCAGGAATAGGGATAATTTGAGAAAACCTGACAGATATCAAGATAATGATACACGTTCCTCTCATACCTTTCAGATATCTTCACAGACATCAAAAAAAGAGGACGGTCAGAAAACAAGGGAGAACGCGTGCAGTCCAAAGACGATCAACACGTTCAGAAAAATAAAGCAAAACCTCAATTCTCCAAGAAAAAGGTAGCAGGTCTGAAGATCAGACATGCTGATAATACTGAGAACTCAACTCAAGAACGGAGAATGGGCCCAGACCATTCTGGAAAGGGCAGCAGAAGTTACAATAGCTCGCCAGAACCTGAAGGGACTTCTGGAGACAGTGGACTTGAAAGAAGACATACAAGTTGAGACTGTAGACACCAGGGTTAGTTCTCCACATAGGTTATATGAAACAACACTCCGGATGGATGGAGAAATACCAAGAAAAGTGAAAGCACTCTTTTGGGAGCATCTTTCAAAGGGTTGTGATATACTTCTAGCAGAACAAGACTGGCCACCAGAATCTGTCAGGGAGTGCCCACATGGCGAGGAAATCATTATGCCTGCCTTCTCCAACCATGTTTCAGTTCATTTAAAATATACATTAGCCAGGAAATGGGCAGTAGCCCAAGCCCCAGCACTGTATACAAATCATGTAGGATGGGGTGAGGACTCACCTCACCATAAAATCCAGTTAAAAAGTCAACGGACTGCACAAAGGCAGTACCCAGTTAAGCAAGAAGCTAAAAAACAGGTCAGGGAGATTTCAGATCGACTTGAATACCAGGGGGTGATTGAAACATGCACCTCATCAATGAACAATCCTTTGTTTCCTGTCTCCAAACCAGACAATACACATCGTCTAGTTTTGGATTACAGACACTTAAATTCTTGTTGCAAAACATTTGCAGTGCAAAATGCACATAGTACAGCATTAATGAATAACATTGTGCGCAAAAAATATAAAACCACATTAGACATTTCAAATGGTTTCTTTTGTCAAAATATTGTACCAGAAAGCAGATATTTGACCACTTTCTCAATAATGGGGAACCAGGGTCAATTTTGTCGACTGCCTCAGGGATTCAAAAACAGCCTGGGCTTATTCTCAGCAAGGGTAACAGAGTTACTACAAACTTGTGATGACGAGGCATTGTCATATGTTGATGATATGTATCTGACAGACGATGACCTGGCTAGGCACTTGAACAGGGTGAGCACCATTATATTGGGCTTCGCCTCTGACGGTTACAAATTCAACTTTAGAAAGTCAAGGATTGCCCACCTCAGCGTCCTTTTCCTAGGATATGAACTATCAAGTGAAGGCAAAAGCCTGGCAGACAACTTTTTAGAAAAATGTGCGCCGCTCCAACCTCCAAAAACAATGAAGAACTTACAGTCGATTCTAGGTTTCCTGAATTTTGGAAGAACTTTCATTTTAAATTACGCAGAAAGGGTTAAACCTCTCTACGAATTAATCAAACCTGATTTTAAAATCACACATTGGACACAAAAATACACTGAAATTTTGCGTTCACTCCAAACAGACATGTTAGCAGCGAAACACTTACAAACACACGTAAACGTACGCAACTTAGTGATCGGAATAATTCCGGGTCAATGTGGATTCACCTACTTAACTTTTAACGAAGGTGAGAAAAAGTACCAATTGCATACAAATCCCACTTGTATACACAAGCAGAAATGAAATTCACTTCTACAGAAAAAATTCTGACAGCAGTTCAAACCGCTGTAGCAAAGAAAGAGCCCTAGCACAGGGGAAACGCATTATGGTTGTGACCCCTGTACCAGCCCTAGAGGCAGTTACAAAGGCTAGCATTCCAAATGCAAAAGCTTTACATCCGAGATGGATAAAATGGGTTAATTCTCTTGCTTCAACTGATGTTGTATATGTTTTTGATCCATTTTTGAAAACACAAGCATTCCTGCAATATGAACACGAATGTCCTCTGCCTACTGAAATTCTCCCTCTTGACCAGTACGAATTTATAATTTATACTGACGGATCTGCACAGCCCGCTACGAGGAGTAAATAAGCTTACTGTGAAGCGTGTGCTATCATTAAAGGTCGCATGCGAGATGGCAAATTCAGACCAATGGTCACAAAAACGCAATCTCTAGGAGATTGTACAGCTCAGTGAGCTGAACTACAAACATTTAAGATGGCACTTGAAAATACAAATCGGGAATTCCACACACTCATAGTGTGCGTTTGTTTTTACTGTGTTTAATCTTACAATGAATATTTACAGAATTGGATTCAAAATGGTTTCAAAGATGCAAAAGGTGGCACAATTAAGCACAAAATGCTTTGGGAACAAGTAGTTCAGTTGCAAAATGGACTACAAAACACTCACGTGATACACACGCTGAGTCATCAATGTGATGGCGTTCACGTTGAAGGGAATTCATTAGCTGATGAAGCCGCGAAAGGGGCTGTGCAAACGGCTTCCCTAGCTGCAATCACTCATTTAAAAACGAAAATAGACAGTGAAATAATGCTGGTTGTCAATGCTTCGAGCAAAGGCAGCGGTGCAACATTACCTGAAAAGATTCCACTCAAATACTCATATATAATTGATGCCAATGGCGTTCCGTTTGCTCGAATCCCTGGAGTGGGGGATAGAGTAATTCCAAATAGGGAACGTGGAGCAGCTTTGATTTACGAAGCACATCTGGGAGAGGGTCTGATACATCTGGGGATCTCAAAAACAAGTTTAGAGTTAAAAGAGATGTACTGGTGGCCAGGGATGATACTCTCATTCACATCTTCATTGATAATAGAATGCAGTACAGAACGCCACCGGACACCTGACTACGATGTAGCCAGCCCAGTTCAGACACCATTGTTAGATAGCATCAGACTAACAATATATATGGGTCCTCATGGACGAATTCAATCCCAAAAACACTACGTCTAGGACGGTTCCTATGGATGTGGGCTCAGCGCTCGGCTGACGCTCGAACTGTTATAAAAGATTTGCGAGTCTTTATCGGCACATACGCAATTGGCACACTACATTCTGACCAGGGTCGTGCGTTTAGCTCTAGGGCTTACAAAGAAGCCATGGCCAGTCTGGGCATAGCATTGCGGTATTCTTCTCCGTTTCATCCTGAGGGAAATTCTGTTGTGGAAAGAAAAAATCGGGACATAAAACAGTCTAGGTTATTAGGTTCGGTTGATGGGTGGGTCAAACATTTATATGGGGTCCAGCGCGCAATAAGCAACTTGCCAAGAAGTTCTCTAGGGGGTGTCACTCCATATGAGGTCCTGTTTGGGACTATAATGTTGGTTCCGGACTTAGATATGAAAGGCACAGTGGTGGAAAACAAACAATTTGATATCAAAGATCGTTTGGCTGTTTTACAGGACTTCAATGAACTAAGAATGCAACAAAGCAAAGTGGTCCTGAAGCCAACCACCACTGAGAAAAATCCGGCTGTCCCAGCAAGGCCTGTCTGGATCCCAATGCTTCGGGATCTAGTCAGAGAAAAGATCGCAGATAAGAAGGAATTTGGGCCTTCATACAGACAACCAGTACCTGTCCTAGCAATGCACGGATCAAGAACAGTACTTTTGCCGCCCCTTGCTGGTAAAAAGGAGAAAATAATTGTGTCCATCGACCTGATCAAACCACACTATGTGGCCGATACTGAACAGTAGGCCAAGTGAACTCCGCCAATGTAGCAGACGTACTCCTCTAGCTACAATCCAAGAGGTTCAAACTGAGAGACTCATCACATTTGAAGATTTGACAGTGAGAAATAAAGGACTAAGCAACAATGCTATAGACCTTGTACCTCTTGAGACCCAAATAACAGTTCGTCCTGATACACCTGTCTACAACGAAGTAACAAGTGATCAACTGGTTCCAGCAATTTAATAAAATCCGGATGTAATTCCAACCATTGACAGAACTGCTTCTGGCTATTTCATGAACTTTGATACGTTTTCTGAGGATCCCAGCGAGCCTGAAAGGACGCCAGTACAAAAAGCTTTCAAAGAACAAGCAACAGACTTCTTTCAACTCTTGAAAAAAACGTATCTGGTTTCACCATTGATTGAACTATGGATTGTCTTGGGAATCTTCTTCTTTTTTATTTTGGTTAGCTCTGGTAATAACTCTGGGTATGCTGATTAATGGAAGATATATTCAAATGGACACAGCAAGTAAAAGAGCGAACTTACTTCTCCAGCCACACAAATCATCCCATCGTGAAGCAAGAGGCTTGTCAGCAGTGAACATCACAGCGATTCCTATACCTGATGGTATAGTTTGGGACAAAACCGAATATGACATTTTTGGCAAAACGGAGCTTTTGAAGATTCCACATTTATTTAAAATTTCATTAAGTGACTTTATTACCTCCAGTACCTTTTCTGATGATTGGGACTTCGAGACTGTTAATAATATGATGTCTGATCTAGAGATGTCAACTGTATTTACTAATAATGAATATTTACAAGGTTCATCAGACTATGAACAACTGTATTGTTAACTACTATGGTCATCATTTCTTGCATAAATCGGCAACACCTAGAAATATATTTATGTATAACCATTGGGAACATTGTCCTACACCACCAAAGGGTAGCTCAAAAACATTTGTAATGAAATTTCCATATTTTTCAGGGTTTAATATCTCGAACGCAGAAACATTTTACTTTAAGAATGTCAAAAAGACAGGAATGAATAATATGTTAACAAATTTATTCTACAGCCTTTAATGCCCAACTGTCTAAACAGGGTTATGACTTTTGGAAAGACAACATTGAGACAAAAACTGTCTGGGGTACTAAAGATTGGCAAGTACAGGGAATAGAAGCTTTGTTTAGAGCCTGTATCATCCCTGAGCAAATTATGTTTTTGAACGACACTGTCCGACAAACATCATGCCTTGGAATAGCCAAGATAAAAGACATGAACACTCCGTCTATACCACACAGGGGGAGGTCGACATACATACTATTTTGAATCACAACAGATCAGATCCTGAATGGGAAAAATGGTTGCTCTGGCCCTTAGACACAAACAACTGTCAAGATAGATTCCTGAACAAAACACAAGGTTTTACCTTTCATAGGCCAGACCCACGTTATGTCCAAAGACAGCATCAGGGGTAGTAATAACTTACAGTGTAGGGAAACTTTGCCTTGATTGGCTACAGAAAGCTACACTAGAGGATGTGAAACTACACTTAACTTTACTTCAAGAAGGCGCAGACCTTAGGGAATTCTTGCTAGGTCCAAGAAAACCGTGTCAAAAACGTTTCATATATGCCGGTATCCACGCTGCTTATATTGAAGCATGGAAGGTCACCCAAGCAGAGACTGCAGAACGTATACGAGCAATTGATCGTATTAATTTAGAGAAATCTCTCTCTGTAGTAGACAATGGGTTAACTGTCATCCAGGATATATTCTTTGGACAGCATTGTATCCTCTGTCATAGACATCATGGAACAAGACCTGGTCATGTTGCAACATCGTCAGTCACAGCTACGTTCTATCATGCTATTAGGCTGGACGCTTCAAAACCTGCATTCTGGCTATGTGCCTTGGTGTTTAATCAATACTACGTCACTGTTTGCAGAATTCAATATCACTGAGAAACAGATCAAACTGGCACAAATGGGAGCAGACAATACGGAGCCGAGCATTGAAAAACTGGAGAAATTACCATTATCAGTGGCAGAAAAAACGGCTACGGAATGGCTAATACATGGCAAAATGACTCTGCCTGTTACGACTTTCCATTTTCAGTATTGCCTAAAAAATATACCAACAGGCAAATATGAAAGGTTGGGTAAAGAATACATCAAGACATCCTGGAATATACCTTACACACACAGATGTTGGAGTGGGGGACGTGAAGTGTTTCTTAGCGGTGATAACTGTGAACACGCACTAAGCGGTTCTCTCCTTTGTCAGGGTATTAACTTACACGGGGCCTGTGACGGTTCCACTACAAACTTATCCTGACACCTGCACGGTTCACCGGCAGCAGTGATTAATCCAATCTTTGGTCAACTTTCAAATGGGAGTTAGATTATGTTGAATGATCACAGCTACTGTGGCATGCTGCCAGGTATCCCATATCTAGTAACGGTTACATCCAGAGTCACTTGCTGTATGCAAGTCTTGTTTCCCCAAATAGACATACTCAGGGAGTTGCCTTTATGGCCCTTACTAAATATCTCTTCTATACGAGTTGATACTCCAAGCAGAATGATAGCCATTCCTTTGGAAAAAAACTGTGCCTTTGACCTCTGCCAAAGAAACCTATGATCTCCAAGGACTTCTGCAGAGATACATACCCTTTTGTATACAAACTGCCCTGTGCATTTCTCAGAAATGTTAGGTTGTGTCTTAAACATGTCTGGTACGAGCGGTATTGTACATGTATTTAAGAACGTGTGTGCAGGACTGTTAGCTCTTCAAGCAGTCCTCGGAATATTACCAAAATTTACCAAACTTCGTGCACTCTGTGTTTGGCAGATTGCCGCTCCTTTTAGCACTCGTTGCAGGGATATTATTTTTGCTCCTACTGCTACGATATGGCAAGCCAAATCACCAGCGACACCCAGTTCACCATAGAACTCTATTGGAAATGAGTGTCGTGAGCGCATTGTCCAAATTCTGGGTTTACCTCGTCTACGAGAATTAAACACCACTTGGTTTCTGTCATTCAGACCAATCTGGCAAGATTGCATCGTACCTGTTCTATGCTATGCCTTTAAAGCTCTATGTAACGCCCACAAGACCTATGCGGTGAAGAATGCGTGCTGGACATTTGTCTGACACTCCCATCAGTCATGCCTACGGATATCGATACTCTGCTGGACCCGATAACGGCCCATGCTATGTGTTGTCCCCAGCAGCTACCAATCCTGATGGCGGCATTCATTGAGATCTCACAGACGCAACATGCTACTGCTGAGGTACGAGAGAAAACACCAGGCGCGCAGGTAACATCCAATTCAGACATTGCTGATGCTTCCCATGCTGAAGGCGATAGTTCACATCTATGTGCTGTTGATCTTCTACATGAGGTATTCCAACTCTCACCCACAACGGTACACAACTTGTTGTCTACAGGATTAGAACATTTTATGTTTTCTCCATCCCCACACACTGACTTTTGATTCAAGCACACAGTGTTCCGGAGAGAATCTGAATTTGGCCTTCATTCTTATTCAAACGTGATACTGACTTTGGAACTTTTTCTTTAATTGTTTTTTTTTTCTTCCCGTTCCAAACTTGTATTTTTAATTTTTTGGCACAGTAATCTGCTTATAGTAGACCTATTCATAGAGAACAGAATTCGTTGATAACGCTTCCAGGGACAGTATGCCACCTTGTCATGAACAACAAATTTACTTGTGTAACCTGATATGAAATGGTTTCTGACCCTTTTTCTTCTGTATTTACATGTATATATTTTGGTTCATTCATTTAGCATTCCAATGTGGTCCTATGCTTAGAATGAAACATTGCTTTTAATATGTATAACACTTTATGCATATCTATGGTTTTGTAATGCATTTTTAGGACATGTTTTAGATATGTTTTTAGCTTATTTTAGCAACCCATGCAATACTCTGTTTTAAGATATGTTTAGAACGTTTAGGATTTAGTAACGTCGTTTATACAAAACTGGAGTGGGTGTTCTGTGCAGATTTAGATTCCGTATATAGGTTTCCCGATGTATGCCCTTATATAGGTACAATTTACATTGCCCTTATTTGGACATAGAAATCCGGCCCTTATTTAGACATTGTCCGTACAAACCAAATACAGGCATTGCCACCTACAACCGTCCATCCACGTCACAACGAATTCTTGGAAAACCAGACCCTTAAGCCTTTAGGAATTTCCCTCAGCTTGAATATTGATTTCTCCAAGAACTCATTAAGAATGCATGAACATCTATTCCTTAGGGGTTCATTCATGATGTTCCTCTGCCCGACTTTTACGTCAATGCTGGCATTCCTAAACACCTTCAAGGTATAAATATACCTGCACTTGCCCTGGCAAAGTGCGGTACCCGGATGATTCTATCCAACCCAGACTATGCGGTTCGCCACGGCAAGTTCAGAAGGAGATCGAGTTCCAGCCTGATGCACTAACGCTGCCATCCTCCTCGCAGAGAATCCAGCTCCAGTGCTCTCTGACTTCCCTTGTGGGGGGTTAGACTATTGAGTCCAGAAAGGAGATTCCAACCTCTCTCATTCTAAGGTATGGAGCTGACTAGAACTTAGAGAAACATTTGGCGACTCTTGGCTAAACTAAAATATGGCTAGCTATACTTTAAAAACGGCACCTACTTCAAACCTCGTACTACACTTAGGTTAGGCACACTGGGGTAGAACAATTTAGAAGCATCAGATGATTATCACATTTTAGCTTGTGTTATTTATGTATGTATTTTGATTAATATATGTCATAGCTACAAACCACGCTATCGCAGTATTATTTTATATTACTGCTAACCTCGTACATATTGTACTTCACAGCCTGTCTTACGATTGTAGCAATTCATATCTCTTGCATGAGAAATAAGACTGTTCAATAAACCCTTTTCTTGAAACGCCTGTCTCTCTATTTCTGTGCAACTCTGTAGAAACTAAGCATGCACGATTGACTGAGTGAAACTGTTTTCAATTGTTTCCACGATTCTGAGACTGTTCCGATTCTAAAGGGAAACAATAGTTGTCATGTTTATGCAGTTGTCAGAGAGTAATCCCTTCTTGTATATTCAAGAAGTTTCTAGTGACCTCTGAGTTAGCTGGCACACACAAGTAATTATGTTTATTATACTCGATAGAGACATACTGAGCTCAGTCCTATGTCAAATCTATAGTGTATGTTATTCCAATGTGCAGAGCCTATCAGGGATATAGGAACTACACTACAAGCTGGTGGTATCTCTAAACCACCCGCTCAATGTTTCATCGTACCTAGAATCCAGCTTGGAGAAGGTAGCCACCTGCATGAAACACTTGTGTCTCAGACTTAATGGAGACAAAACTGAAATCATGTATCTAGGCAACACATCCAATAAGGAGCCTAAATTATCATGGCCAACCTGTCTGGGGCCTCCCCCGATGCCAAAGACTAAAATAAAGAGTTTGGGCATGTGGCTTGATAACTCACTTAAATTGGACAAGCAAGCAGTGGCAGTGTCAGGGGTCATTCACGGCATCCTCAGAATGCTGCGGAAAGTCCGCCCCGTACTTCCCACGGGGGCAAGGAGAACCATGGTCCAGGCTTTATTTCTTTCGCGCCTGGACTAAGGGAACTCATTGTACATAGGAACTCCCAAATCCACCATAAGGAACCTTCAGGTGGTCCAAAATTGCGCTGCCCGACTTTTGTCGGGTTCGGCCTGAATGCAGTCAGCCATGCCCATTCTAAAAACTTTACATTGGCTACCCATAGAGGAAAGGATTACCTTTAAAGCTCTATGTAACGCCCACAAGACCCTCAGGGGTAAAGGCCCCCACATTAACCAGTCCCTCATCACTGCGTATCGGCCTAGGAAAACTCCTCCGATCGGCGAATCAACATCTGGCCTCTGTCCCAAAAATTCATAGGATGCGTAGTGGGGGGTCGATCTTTTTCATACAACACGGCTAAACTTTGGAACTCCCTTCCCTTGAAATTGCGCTCAGAGACTTCCCACCTTGCCTTTAGGAAATGTTTTAAAACCTGGCTTTTCCAGCGTATCAACTGGTAGCCGTCCCTCTTTGCCTGTTTTTGCCGCTAGCGCTGGGATGCCTCTGGGTAGCCATGTGCTCACATTTAGTGTTAATTAATAATAAGGCAGCTCTTTGATCTTCCCCTCAGTTCTCCCCTCACACCACTTCCTTAGGATCTAGGGGTAAGGCCAATTACAGAGGAAATTTCTCCGTGACCCCTAATCTTCTGGCGTCGATTATGGGTAACCCTGTAACTGGCTGTGTATAGAGATGAGCTAAAGGAGATCTTGGGCTTGTATGGTGCCGGGAAGCTAACGTGGTTAGCCTATGTTAGGGACACATTATTTAACATGGGCAGAGCAAGTCTATGGAATCACCCTGCGGTAGCCTGCGCTGTAGTTTCTAGAAAGGAACTTGTCCAGAGGTGCAGGGGTGACTAACTGGCCCACATACAGGGATGACCAGCAACAGGTTCATTTAAAGCTGCATTTCTGGGAATAAAACATCACTACAGCCTAGAGTCTGCCCTGGATAAGATACAACCTGCACTAGCAAGGAAACTGTGCATCCAATTCAGCACGGGGTACTTCCGCTGCGCACATTCTCCAATAAATGGGCAGGCACACTTCCTCTAGGCTGTCCAGCCTGTAACTACGCAGAGGAGTCAGAGTTCCATGCTTTTTTCTTCTGCCCCGGCATTAGAAAATCAAGGTTTGCCGCTGGCTGATCCAATTATGTAGAAATCTGGGGACTCAACACTGTTTAGAGGCATTTAGATTACTAAAATTCAACACTGCATCCCCAATTGTATTTGTAGTGTCACATTTTTTACTCTCCATGGGTAGAGTGTGCAGGTCACTTCTGAAAATTATTAAATAGCGCAAAGCTGATAAAACTTTCTTCACATTTTAGCCGTATTAGTTTAGCATTTTAATCCTGTGAAATGTATTAGTGCCATCTCTGCCCAATAATTGTACACTTTCTTTCTTTTAGTTGGTCTTTTGTGTGTGCTGTTATGTATCTGGTCTATATATTAAGGCGTGGGGTAATAGCAATAACTTATAATTGTAACCTCGGACTCTTGGGTATTAGGATCTTGTTTTTGAGATTGCTTTTACTTAATGTTAGTTATTGCACTTGCACTTTGATGGTCTATTGACCGCAATAAAGTATTTTTGAATTGAATTGAATATTGATAAATACATTAAATGCTTTAGGTTTAAAACTAACATGGGTTTTACATTCATTTGGAAAAAAGCTTTACTTTGTCTAGTGCCATTTCTAAATTAGATTGAATTCATGTATATGTTTAGAATTTGATAGTTTATGAAAAATAAGTAAACACACCTGTATGGACACACTTAGAATTTTGGTTAATGTCCATTATCATGAAGGCAGCTTACACCAAATATGAAATGCAAAACAAAAATGTATACAGGTGTGTTTCTTTAAATTTCTTAAATTACAACATTACACGCAAATGCATTACACTTTGGAAAATTATTACTTGTGAGAGAGATTTCAAAATGCATGAGTCCAGAGCAAATGTGAACAGTCAATTCAAACGAAAACAAGTAAAACAGAAGCTTACCTTTGATTCCAGTGATGACGGGGTTGATTTGCCCCAAGTAGCAGCAGCAAAGGAAGGAATAGGACAATCAGGTTCATGTTGGAAATGGAAGTGGAATAAAGAAAAGAAGTAAGTTTCTACCTTATA
Source organism: Triturus cristatus (assembly GCF_964204655.1). Classification (NCBI taxonomy): domain Eukaryota; kingdom Metazoa; phylum Chordata; class Amphibia; order Caudata; family Salamandridae; genus Triturus; species Triturus cristatus. The sequence continues at coordinate 970,580,310 of NC_140589.1, forward strand.
AACCTTCAAAACTGCCAACTCAGGTGTGATGGTTCACCCCCCACAGTTGCGTCAGAGGGTAGGCACATTGTGATTGGCCAGGCGTAAATATTGGTCGGACTCCCTCCGATAGTCGCTTTTGCCTATGGCATGGAAAGATAATTTGTACAGAGATGGTGGCACATGGACAGACAATCGTCCATTGAGCCGTCAGCATCGAAATTGAGCGGGTGGACCACATAGTAGGAGGGCGGGGAAACCAATGGAAAGTGACAGCAGGACCAGATCTGCCAAGATCTAAATCTGGCCCTTAATATCCCTGTGGCTAAAATCAAAACACAACATTGCAAAGCCAATAATGTGGTCTCAACTATGTCTTTTATAAGACAATATTAAATACATTATAAATGTAATAAAAGAATGAGAACGTATGTTTTTAGGTTTCATGTGTAATAGTGTTTGCAACAGTGATAGCTAATGGCTAGTAATGATTCTTGCACTATTTTGGCCAACATATTATATTCAATATACCTCACTACCCCTTCCCTTCAACTAAAGCTAAATGATTATATATGAAAGATCTCTGGGATTACTGGCAGACCCCACACCTTAGCATTCACAGATGTACGCTCTACATCTCAGCATGAGCAGTGCCCTTGTCTCATAACTCTTGTTCCTTTGTCTGTGTTTATGACTCAAGTACTCGTCTATATGATATGACATGTGTGCTCTTAAACAACAGCTGCATTCTTGTGTTACGCCTAGCTGCTAGTGCCTGGCCAGAAAGAATAACAAGGGGCATTGTTGTTTGACGTTGTTGGTGGTGCTCAGACAAAATCCGAGGAAAGAAACAGGAAGCGAAAACATATGCAGGTTCCGCATCAGGATAGGATAGGATAATCATTTATATAGCGCAAGGAATGCTGAAGCGTCTTGGCGCTGGTAAGCAGAGAGGGAAAGACACCATCATTCAGCAACGAATCTCATCAAAGAGCCATGTTTTTAACCGTTTTCTGAACACTTGATCATTATCTGTTGATTTCAAAGAACAAGGAAGCTTGTTCCAGAGACCAGTAGCACGGAAAGAAAAAGCTCTACCGCCCCATCTAGCTTTCCTTATCCGATTTATCTTAATGAGGCTTTGAGTAGTGGACCTTAGTACCCGACCCGGAGAGTAAGGAATAAAAAGCTTCTGAACATCCTTGGCTCCCCCTCCAAATACAGCCTTATGTACTAAGCATATAGCCTTAAAGTCTATGCACTGCTGAATCGGGAGCCAATGTAGTGTTTTGATTCCGACAGAGATGGATTGATCTCTGGGGACATCTAGCAGAAGTCTTGCTGCAGCATTCTGCAGAGTCTGCAGCCTCTTCATCAGAGTCTTATTTATCCCTAACAGCAAGGCGTTGCAGTAGCCCAATCTGGATAACACAAGGGCCACTACCACCGTCTTGCGAAGGTCAGGTTCATTAAAAGGAAGGATCTTCCACAGGGTCCTTATTAAAAAGGTTTATAGAGCACAACAAAACTTCCTACACCTATCTATTTCGGTATGAGGCAATATGTCCATATGTTAAAACAGAACCCACAGTCAACAGTGTACAAAAATAGATCACTTCATTTATTTAGTAGTTTTTATCGTTTCGCTTGTGCGTCTCACCTTCTATGGGGTCCCATAGTTTTCGCCATCTTCTCTCCTGTCTCCTACAGCTCTGCCTCAGGAGCCTTAATGGCTCAGAAAACCAAGGAGCAGAGGGATTACCCCTTGCTGAATACCGAAGAGAGGCGGGGGCTAGCACATCTACCGCTCCAGTAATGGAATTAGCAAGTTCTTGTGCAGCTTCCCCGACTTCCCCAAAGGAAGAATACGACCTAACCCCTATAAAAGGAGAAAGGGATTCATTGGTTATGTTCCTAAAACTCCTTTTGGGTTGTCTATTACAGGCATTCCACTTAGGCGCATTTCCAGGGGAGGATACTAGTTCTAAGGGTACTGCCAGATGGTCAGACCAGGCCAGACGTATAGGGGGACCAACCGACAATCTCTGGTCATTGGAAAATATCCCATCTAAAATGTGGCCGGCATGATGAGTTGGGCTACTAACCAGTTGGACAAAGCCACATGCGTCCAGCGTGTCTAGCAAAGACAGTGTATCCTTAGATCCCATGTCATCTAAATGAAAATGTAAGTCCCCAAGTATAGTAAGAGAAGGCTTACCAAAGTATGGCTCTAAAATTCTAAAGAGTTCGCCACTAAAGTTAGATCTAGGTCCGGGGGTCTATATATAAGAATACCTGTAAAAGATAATGCTGGAGAACAGGCAATGGAGAAATACAGGGCTTCAAAAGAATCTGAAGGCTCGGACAGGGCTTTGATACTGCAGATAAAAGAGTTTTTATATACATATACATCTAGTTCTATCAAATCTATGGAGTGCATAGCCTTCAGGAATAGCCATCAGTAAGTCATGGCCCGAAGAATCCGAGGCCCACGTTTCTGTTACGAACACCCATGAAGGATTCCTAGCAGTCACAATGTCGTAGAAAGCGACATTGTTTTTTTTTTTTTGAAACCGTTTATTGCAATCTCAAATATATACAAGTATGGGCCTACAACCTTCCGGCCGGCCACTAAAATGACAGGAGCATATGACATACATACAATAAGGCACTTGGCACTGCAGAGACGCTAAATCAGGAGGTATCAACAACGTGGGCCACATGACTCTGAGCCCACAATACGGTTTCGTTTTTTACAAACACAACGACACAAAAAAACCACACCCGCAAGGCAACCCGCAGTCAAAAGTAACAACACGTGCTCCTCAAATGGGGGACCCCAACCATCCACAGGAATCCAGAGAGGGGAAGGGGAACAGATCAAGGACTGGGAGAACCCTGTGCCCGGGGCTGGGGAAGGGGGTCAACTAGGGGGACGGGGCTGGTGAGGCAGCAGGCAGCAGTGGTGGCTCGCAAATACCCCCGCGGTAGGCGTTCCAGGGGCCCCATACCTTCACCCATGCCCCAGGCTTACCCCTCGCCACATACACCACCTTTTCTCGGAACATGCACCAATCCATGTGTTCTTTCCAGGCCGACACCGCCGGGGGCCTCTGGGATCCCCACAGTTGAGCGATGTCACGCTTGGCTATCATATATCCCAGAGTCACCCATCGCGTCTGCGGAACCGAGTAGTCGGTTGGTTCCCACACATTCAGCAAGCATCTCCTCGCTTCAGGCAACAGCGCGACATGCGTAACCACTCGCAGGACCTCATGCACACCACGCCAAAATCGCTCCACCTTCGGGCATTCCCACAAAATATGCAAAAAAGTCGCCAAAGCACCACACCCACGCTTACACAACCCATCCTCGGCATAACCCATACGCAGAAGCCTTGGCCCCGTCATGTAAACCCGGTGGAGTATCTTAAGCTGGACGAAGCGAAGACGAGCCGGTATGGCCACCTCCTTCGGAGAGGCCACCGCGGAAATCCAGTCCTCGTCGTCCAACTCTAGCCCATCGGCAACCCAAGCCTCGCTGAGACCAGTCAGCAAGCCCGAGCGGTCATTAATCAATTTCTTGTAAATGAGGGAGATCGTGCTGTCCGGAACGTGGCCATCTAGCACTCTATCCTCCAGGGGGGAGGACTCCGGGATGGAGGCAACGTCTGGGAAGACGGAGCCCAGTGCGTGACGGACCTGCAAGTACCGAAAGTATTCACTGCCCTGCAGCTGAAACTCCGTCTGCAGCGTCTCGAATGTTTTGAGTCCCCCCCTCGTCCAGAGATCCCCCACTTTACTGATGCCTATCGTGTCCCACTTCTCGAAGCCCTTCGAGGTCCACAGGGAGCCCAACCTCTCAGACGCATACAACGGTGACGCCCGGGTCAAACGGTCCTTCCATCCCATAGCTGCATTAGCCGCGTGCCATACTCGCACCATGACACGCGTGGGTCCCGTCAAGCGGGGATCGGGCGCGCCAGAGTAGAGCGCTCGATTGTAGTCGCCACCGGGCAGGAGCATCTTGTCCATTTCAAATGCCGGGTTTAAGGCGGGCCCATAGAGGCCGTGATTAATTGCAGCTAGCTGGGAGGCCCAGTAATACCGCTTAATATCCGGGAGGGCAATCCCCCCGTCGTACCACGGGAGCGTCAACTTCGCCAGGGCTATACGCGGCCTCCCGTCCCAGAACAGGCAGCGCTGTAGACTCTCCACCTCACGGAAGTAGCGCGCCGGGACCAAGTCCATAGTGTTCTGGAGAGCGTACAGGAAGCGCGGCAACGACATCATCTTAAACAATGCCGCCCGGCCGAGCGGCGAAAGCGGCAAGCGCCGCCAGCGCGCGACGTCCTCCTTCAAGCACTGGAGGGGGGGAAGCAAATTCCGCTTGTAGAGGGCCTCCGGGTCCAGCGTAATATAGACACCCAGGTATCGAAACCCCTGCGAGGCAATCTGGATCGGACAGCCCCGCGGGAGGACGGGAGCCTCCCCGGAAAGCACATAGACACATGATTTAGCCCAGTTGATGACAAGGCCTGAGTTACGGCCGAAGGAGCGCAGAACATCGACCAGGACAATCAGTGATTTGCGCGGGGAGGCTAAGTACAAAAGGATATCGTCAGCGTAGAGGGACACGCGGTCCTCATACTCGGGGGTCCAACGGAGACCACGGATGGAAGGGTGCCACCGCAGCCACTCCGCCAGGGGTTCCAAGGCCAGTGCAAACAGGAGCGGCGACAAGGGGCAACCCTGTCGCGTGCCCCGTCCCAGCGCGAATGGGGCCGAGACTCGTCCATTCACCACCACCCGCGCCAATGGGCCCGAATACAACAATTTGACCCAGCTGATGAATCCCGGTCCAAATCCAAATTTCGCCAGCATCGCCCAAATGTATGACCATTCGAGCGTGTCAAACGCCATGGTGGCGTCTAAGGACGCCAAGATGGCCGGCTCCCGCACGAACGGAACACGCGCGAGCACCCCGTGCAAGCGCCGCAGATTAAGGGCCGTGTTGCGATGGGGAATAAAGCCGGACTGGTCTTGGTGGACCAGATCGCCCACCACGCCGACCAGCCGGTTGGCGAGCACCTTGGCGAGGATTTTGGGCTCCGCATTCAAGAGCGAGATAGGCCGATAGGATGTAACCCGGTCTCGTGGTCTCCCCTCCTTGTGGATCACCACGATGGTAGCCAGACGCTGGTCCGGCGGGAGGGAGCCCCGCGAGTGGGCCGCCAGGAACATCGCGCGGAGGTGGGGTGCCAGTACATCCAGTCGCAGCTTATACAACTCGATAGGAATGCCGTTCGGGCCCATGGCCTTGCCAGACGCGACCGAGCGTATGGCGAGGGCAATTTCGTCCGAGGTGGGAGCGGCATCCAACGACTCCCTGTCCTCCACCGAAAGGGAGGGCAGCGCGATATCTCGCAGCAGGGCATGGGAATCCTCCTCCGAGCAGGGAGAAACCGGGGAATATACCTCGCGGAAATAATCCGCGAAGCAAGAGACAATGCCTTCCGGCTCGGTGACACGTACACCATCCATCCTCTCAATCAGCGGGACCACACGACTCGCTCTCTCCTTCTTATCCAACCACGCAATCAATTTACCAGCCTTATCACCCACATCATACAGTCGCCCCTGTTGCTCTCTACTGAGGCCCCTGGCCGCCTCCGTGACGAGGGCCCTATAGGCCGCCTGCTTAAGGTGTAGAACGTGTAGCGCAGCATCCGTCACCCCACTCCCCAAATCACCCTCTAATTCAGTAATTTCGGCCTCCACCCGGGTCACCGCCTCCTGTTCGCGCCTGCGGGCATGGGAGATAAAGGAGAGGGCCTCCCCTCTAAGAACTGTCTTGAAGGCTTCCCACAGGGAGATAGCCGAAGGGACAGACCCCACATTCTCCTCAAAATACCGCTGCAAGGATTTAATCAAGTCAGCACGAATAGTGGGGTCGCGCAGGTACCAGGCATTGATTGGAGCTACCCTGCCCTCCCCCCTCGGGAAGACATCAAAGTGCAACAGGAGCGGGGAGTGATCTGAAATACCCCGCGCCAGATGGCGCACCTCTCCCACTCTCCCAGCATAGGCCGCAGGGACAAGGACATGATCAAGCCGCGAAAGGCTACCATGGGCACCCGAATGGAAGGTGTACTGCAGCTGCGTGGGATGTTTTAAACGCCAGCAGTCCACCAATCCCAGTGTATCTAAGAGGCCGGACAGCCACGCGTGTGCCCGGGGGAGGTCCCTAGGGGGGTAACGATCCATGGTCCCAGAAGCCACCGCATTGAAGTCCCCCCCAACCACCAGAAGCCCCCCCGGAAGGTCAAGGAGGAGGCGCCCCAGGTCCGCAAAAGTGGTAGACTGTAACCCCGGTGGGACGTACACTGATACAAAGACAACTACTTTGCCCTCCATTCTCCCCACCAAGACAGTGTAGCGTCCCCTCTCATCATGGCGCACCTCGTCTATTTCTAGCGGGAGCGAGTTCTTGACCATAATGCCCACCCCCCGCGAGCCCGACGTGAAGCCCGAGTGGGCCACCAGACGATAGCCACGCCGATTCAGGGCACAAAAGGAGTTACCAATAAGGTGTGTCTCCTGCAGAAAGACCACATCAGGCGAAATCCGTTTCAGATACTGCAGGACCACACCCCGCTTAATCCTATCCCCCAGTCCGTTAACGTTCCAGGACAACAAAGTCAGGTCCCTACCCCCCATCACATACAGAAGCCATCATTTGTCCCCCCGAGAGCATCTCAAAAACACCAATACAGTAAAGGGTTTGCCTTGCGGTAAAAACGAACAACACCCCACCCCAACCCACCCGTCCCAACAAAACTCCCCCCTCCCTGCACCCCTGCATGAGCCCAAACAGCCCCCCCAAAGTGCAGTGTGCCTGTCGCCCCATAGATAAGAAAACTAACTAGTCCCCCAGAGGAGGAGGGAGAGCCCCCAAGAGACCCCGTACGACCTCCACAGGAGGGGAACTTACACGAACAGTCACTGGTGACAATAACGTAGTCCAGAGCAAGGCCTACTATTAGTCCCTCAGTCCTGATCCGGCAGGCCCTCCCCGCCAACCGCTCCCCCCCCCCCACCCCCCCGGCCCCGATCCCCGGGCAAAGTGTCCAACCAGTCCCCGGCCGCCTCGGGACGATCAAAAAAGTGCGTGCGGCCATCCACCTCCACCCTCAACTTAGCTGGAAAAAGCATCGCATACTTGAGGTTCAGGTCCCGTAAGCGACGTTTGACTCCGAGAAAACTCAGTCTCTGCTTTTGGACCGCCGGAGTAAAATCAGGATAGAAGTTTATGTCCATATTGTCGAGTCGGACTGGTCCTTGTAGCCTAGAAGTCTGCAGGATAGCGTCTCTGTCCCGAAAGTTGAAAATCCGGGCAATGAGAGGCCTCGGAGGGGCTCCGGCCTTAGACCTTCCTCCGGGGACCCTGTGGGCACGTTCCACCGCAAAGAATTTACTCAGCCCCCGGGGCTGGAGATGGGTGAGAATCAGGTCCAGCGACATTGTTTTTAATCAATGATCTGGCATTAATTAGGAACCCATTTCCTAATGGTAATCTATTGGGCAGAGCGTAAGAAGTGTGGGTAATATCCTTATTAGGACCAGAGGGCAACAAGCTCACCTTACAAATGTGACATGAAGTGGAGCATAGAAGACCAGTGGGCAAAAAACGGTGATGGCAGGCCAATAAGGAAGGCTTTAGAGCAAGCATGTCCTGCAGAGTATACGAACACTTTACCTGTCCCATTGAGTGACGATCATCTCTTAGCGGCACAGCCTGCAGCACGGCCTCAGTGCGGACGAGCGCAGACGGGTTAAACTCTGGCATAACTCCGGCGGCAATCCGGCGACCCCGCTGCGCGATACCGCTGCGCATCAGCATGACCCCCTTATGTAGGCGTCTAGCGTCCTTATGACAACTAGAACGTCGAGACTCCAAGATGGCGCCGCCAGGCGTCCCGATCTACAGCCAGTACGCACCCAGTATGGCTGCCAAAAAGACCCCAGCGTATCCGTGAGAAGGGCCCGCCAAACAGCGGTGGAAACCAAAATTTTATAGTGCAGGTAAGGGGCTCCCAGTTAAAACCAGGGGTAAGAAAAAAACAGGTTAAAACAAATACAAAACGGGACAGATTAAAAAAAACCTATAGTAAGCAGCAAAGCGAAAAGCGCTAAACAGGTCGCGTTCAGCACACAGAGCGCTCAACACGCTCCAAACTGACAAGGCTCTCCACCTACATTTATCCCCCTTATGTAGGCGTCTAGCGTCCTTATGACGACTAGAACGTCGAGACTCCAAGATGGCGCCGCCAGGCGTCCCGATCTACAGCCAGTACGCATCCAGTATGGCTGCCAAAAAGACCCCAGCGTATCCGTGAGAATGGCCCGCCAAACAGCGGTGGAAACCAAACTTTTATAGTGCAGGTAAGGGGCTCCCAGTTAAAACCAGGGGTAAGAAAAAAACAAGTTAAAACAAATACAAAACGGGACAGATCAAAAAAACCTATAGTAAGCAGCAAAGCGAAAAGCGCTAAACAGGTCGCGTTCAGCACACAGAGCGCTCAACACGCTCCAAACTGACAAGGCTCTCCACCTATATTTATCCCCCTTATGTAGGCGTCTAGCGTCCTTATGACGACTAGAACGTCGAGACTCCAAGATAGCGCCGCCAGGCGTCCCGATCTACAGCCAGTACGCACCCAGTATGGCTGCCAAAAAGACCCCAGCCAATCCGTGAGAAGGGCCCACCAAACAGCGGTGGAAACCAAACTTTTATAGTGCAGGTAAGGGGCTCCCAGTTAAAAACAGGGGTCTGCGGTTATCTGAGACCATGGTCTGATCTTTTGCTTCTCTAATCTGGGACCAAGGGGGAAAACTGGTACTCCAGTCATGATATTAAAATAAACAGCCCTATGATCAGACCAAGGAAGAGTCATAATATTGACAATCTCCAGGTCCATGTTGTTAATAAAAATACCATCTAAAGTGTGGCCCAAGGTATGAGTCGGGCCCTTAACTACTTGATTAAAATCTAATGCTGCTAAATTTTCAGTCAGCACAGCCACTTCCGACTGATCCGTGAGTTCAAGATGATAATTAAAATCACCCAGAACCATAAAAGGATGGTGATCCATCCGGGATTCTAAAAAATGCATAAGCATTACAGGAAAAGTGGACTTGGGCCCAGGTGGACGGTAGGCTAATACTCCTTGGAATTTGTAGGAATTGCCTACATAGATGGTAAAAGAAAGTGCTTCTGCGGGAAGATCTAGGTATGTTTCGCACTAATTTTTAGGTGTGTTGAATGAACAATTGCTATCCCCCCCCCTTTTACCTATTCTATCCTGGGAAGTAACCACATACCCACTGGGTAAGGCAATATTCCAGTCTGGACCGGATGTATTGTCCGTCCAGGTTTCAGTTAAAAAAATTATGTCAGGCGCGCCACTCTCAATCAGATCATAAATTTGATAACTGTGTTTGTGTAGCGAACGTACATTTACCAAAATACAGCTTAGCGTTTGGGGTTGTTTAGCTCTCGTCACGTGGGCGCATTAAGTACGCCCATGTTCGCTACATCTCATATGTGCTGCCTGTCCACCAGATTATTCAAGCCTGCCCCCTCGCAATGCCCCTTATTCTGAAAATCACATCTAGTGCAGGATCCGAGCTCTGAAACCTCCCAAAATGGGTCCCAGTCCTTTAAGGTACAATGTGGCACAAAAGAAAGTGTGTTTATATAGAGTAACGTTTGCAAGGGAAAATAAGGCCTACAACGTGCACAGTTAGGCTAACATAGGGAAAACTACAATGGGCCATGCTGGAAACACATGACAGTCACTGAGGAGTAAAAGTGCCTAAAAAGTTTTATTCTTGGAGAACTGTTTTAGGTGTATGTGACCATGTTGCACTCTACTACCAACAAAGGTATTCACAAAATAGTAAAATGAAAATGGAAAACTGTAGTAATGCTATACTACTAATAGTGGTCCTCATAGAAGAGTACAATGGAGATGCAAAGCTGCAGCTACACTTTACTACAAATAGAGAAGCCTCACAGAACAGTGCAATGGAAAGCTATGGGGTGAGGCTTCGGCTCGAAATGTGCATGTTCACCCTTGGTATTTGAATGCCCAGTGAGTATTTTTCTAAAGGATAAATAAAAATACCAAAGTAGATGATAGTGATGAGTCAACATTGCAACTTACAATAAATGTCTTGAGTATTGTTGAAATATTTGAAGACATCCTACTAGGCATGGGTAAAAGCACTCACTGAGGGGTGCAAGTTTTCAAAATGTTTTATTCATCGGGAAATTCTTTTAGTTGTGTGGATACATGTGCAAGGATAAAATGCAGTGACTCAAAGTGAAGGTATCCAGTGGCTGGTGTGGACTGGTCCATTAATCTGTATTTTGTGCCCTGTAGGAGGAACCCTTATTTGAGTGACGTGACCAATGGTGAAACAGTGTTGACTGAGAGCCTTTATGTGAGATATCGGGTTTGTCGTTGACTGGGGTGTGAGCCCTGGTCAGCAACAGCCACAATCCCCTGCAGGGTGAACCGCTACAAGTCACTAAATTAACCTGTGCTTAACCCTGGGACGATTGGTACACAAGCAGTCAGGCTTAACTTAGAGGCAATGTGTAAAATATTTATGCAGCACACAAACAGTAACAAAGTGAAAACACGAGAAAAATCCCAAACCAAATTTGAAAAATAGATTAAATGCTAATAAATTATTTGACATCAAAACAACAAAAACCCAATAAGTAAATCCAGAGATATAGATATTTAAACAATTAAAAGGAGAATAGCCCCTAAAAGCTCAAAGCGCTAACAAGGGATATCTGGTTGCGCTGGACTGAGACAAAGTCAAGAGTTCACTCCAACTGCGATGGAGCACAGCCAGCTACAGGGACCAGGCTTGACCCGCTGAGCAAAAGTACCTTAATCCAGGTTGCATCGCCATCAGGGATCCTCTCGACGAGGAGGAAGCTGTGCATCGATGTTGAAGCGATGCGTGGCTGTCGAGCCTTGCAATGGTGGAGATGCACTGCTCTTGATCCGCATTGCAGCGGTGATGCGTAGGTTCCGATGAATGTATGGGTTGGATGTGGAGTTCTCGGTGTCGTCGTCATAGCTGCCTTTCGATGGAGATGGAGAGAACTCAAGCTGGGAAGAGCGTTCCTCAGTGCTGGTTCCAAAGGCAATACTTCGGGTCAATCCATGCAGCGGAGGAGGTGCACCAGTTCTGGTCATGCAACAGGGCGATGCACCTGTTCCAATCCATGCAACGGCACCAATGCACCGGTTTGAGAGGGGATGCCTGGATTTGGCTGAAGCAAGCAGCTTAGGCCCACTTCCAATGTTCTAGGATTGCGGTGGCATCATTTGGCAGGGAAGTCTCACACATGTCACAGTCCAAGTGATCTAGGTCCAGTCCTTCTCACCCAGATCAGGAGGGCAGCAGACAACATGTCAGCACAGAAATAAAGCAATTCTTCCAGAGCAGCAGTCCAGCAGAGTGGCAGTCCTTCAGCAGCACAGCAGTCCTTCTTCCTGGCAGTGTATTCACAGGTCCAGAAGTGTACTGAAGTGGTAGGGTCTGAGGTCCAGTTTTTATACCAACTGGTGCCTTTAAAGAGGGGGAGACTTCAAAGGAGGGCCTTTGTAGAGCACAGAGGTCCTCCATTCCTGCCCTGGCTCCGTACGCAGTACTGGTGGTATGGACACAGTCTATTCAGGTGTAAGTATGAGGCTGTGCCCTGCTTCTCCCTCCAATCCTCCCAGGATGACCCAACAAGTCACATCTAAGCTCTTATTGTGTGTGGCTGTGTAGAGGGAATATGCAAAGCTCAGCTGTCACCCTCTTAAGACGTGTATCAAAGACAGGATGCAGGCACACAAAGCTGGGAAATGTCAACTTTCTAAAAGTGGCATTTTCAAAATTGTAATGATAAATTCGACATTGCCATTAAAGAGGATTTATCATTACAATTCCGTAGGTACTAAACATGACAGATCTGCCTTCTCCCAATTAGGAATTACAGCGTATTAACTGTAATAAGGAATCCCCAATGTTATCCTATGAAAGGGGTAGGCCTCATAGCAGTAAAAAACAACTTTAGGAATTTTGTCACTACCTGGGCATTTAAAACTTAAAATAACATGTCCTACCTTTTACTTACACAGCACCCTCGCCTATGGGCTACCTAGAGCCTATTTTAGGGGGGACTTATATGTAATAAAAGGGAAGTTTAAGGCTTGGTAAAGGGTTTTAAATGGCAAGTCTACGTGGCAGTGTGACACTGCCTTCAGTCTGCAATGGCAGGCCTGTGACCTTAGCAGGTTTTAGAGGGCTGCTTAGGTGGGTGGCACAACAAGTGCTGCATGTCCACTTGTAGCTTTTAATTTACAGGCCCTGGGTATATGATATACAAGGGAATCACAAGAAAATGAAATATAACAATTAGGTGTATATCCATGCTTAGAGGAGTGAGCACAAGCACTTTAGGACTGGTTAGCAGCAATAGAGTGCACGGAGTCCTAAGGCAAACAAAAATGAATTCAGCAAAATTGGAGGCAAGCAGGCAAAAGGTTTAGGGGAAGACCACACCCTAAGACTGACAGGCCTAGCACTCTATATACGTATATCTTTTTGTGCGATATTTTTGAGAAAAATTAGGCTAATGTCAAACTTGAGCTTCAGATCGCACGTTTTCCCTAATTGCAGAGGTGCCATGGACACACTCACCCCTGGGTCCCTTCCACCACCGCTGAAAGGGTAGTGTGGAAGTGATGGAAGGTGTCCAAGGGGGGAAGATATTGGACCAAAACACAAAAAATAATAAGTAATTAAGTAAAACAAATAAAGAGAAATGACACGTTGCACATTTCTCCCTCTTGGAATCTGTCAGGATGTCTTCTGTAACTAAACCTTTCCATGCATCAGTTGTTAGATTCATCTATACCCTTCTCCAGTACCCAGTCCTCCTTGGGCTGAACACTCCATCAGGACCTAGAGGATGCTTCTGCTAATAGTGTACAAGTGATCAGTGAATACTAAAGAATACCAAGAAGTAACGGGTACAGTCACTTTTTTTTTAACTGGAATCGGATGCACATTGGTTCCGTATTTCAGTATTCTTTTGTATTCACTTATTACTTGTACACTATTAGCAGCAGCATCCTCTAAGTCCTGACAAAAGCCCAGACACCTTGTGGGTCATCACGGCTGAAACATGTTGACCTCACACTTCGTCTGACACATGCAGTTCAGATCCATACCGCAGGTGCACTGTTTTTAACCCTGACAGCGAGAACACATGAATAAAGCATATTACTGCTCTCTCTAGTTAGTTTTAATCACCCCCTACACATTTAGTAACATTTTTCTGTTGCGCTGTACCCTCACCTAAGCCCATTCTCTCTCATCTGGTGGATTTAGAATATCCTGTCAGAGTAGGTACCAAAACATCCCTGAGATCCACCCTCTCAGAGAGGGGGTTGTAGACCTTGGTGGAACTAGTTGTTTTCACCAAGAGGAAAATCCCAGATGATGAAGCATGCCACCTTTGGTGGGTGAGGGATTATGTCCTTAAAGGGATTTTCCCACAGTTAGGTCTGTGTGATTTGGTCAGTGTCTTTGTCCATTTATTTATTTCACAAGAGACCCCAGGATTTTCTATGTTGTAGTAGAGCTTTGAGTGTGCCTGGATATTTTCAGATACATGGATATCAATTAAACTGCAGCGGATATGTACATTAACAAAATAAAACACCAGGAATTTGGTCGACAGAGCACATACAAAATATTAGATGTGTTCTTTTTCTTGAAGCAACAACTTGAATTATCTATTTTCAGAATTTGACTTGAACATCCAGGAATAAAAAGAAAATTGAACATGTTTGTTAACAGAAAAACACATGGTTAGTTAGAGGGCATTTTCCGAGCCACTGGAATCTACAAAGAGATTGTGAAGCAGACCACAATGGAATTCATTCTAAAAATTCTACATGAGACAACATAAAGGGCAAACCAAAATCATGTCACCTGTCATTTATTAAGACGCCAGCCTTTTAGCGCAAAATGAGAAGGCTTGAGTGAATAAAAATATACGGCTGTCAACCAATGTTACATTTGTGTCTTTCAACTGCAACTAGTTATGTGTTCTACCACAACAGTAAAAATGAAACATCTGTAGTGCTTTTTTGGGCTTGTATGTTAATTTTGTACAGCTATGTCCAGAAATGTACTTTGTCGTTTGTGAGCTACAGTGTGCGCCTTCAGATCCTGAGTGCCACCCAGACATCCCCTTCTTGCCTCTGAGATTCCACTTATTTACTTCAGAAACTCACACCTCCCACAACATGGTTCTTTTATCCAACATCACTTTGAATGCCCTCCATGACGCCTATATTCCAATATCCTCTTTAAATGCTCCAACTCCACCAATAGCTGACAACCACATCTGGCCTGTCAAGCCTGCTCATCGCACAGTCTGCTGTAATGCCACGAACGCCCAAGGTTCTATTGTTGTCAAATTAGACCTTCCAGAGGTCCATACACTCTGTCTATTCCTCTGTCTGTTGAAATACCACCTACTCTAGTAAGTCTCTAGCTTAACCCGAGCACTTTCAAATTCTATTGGCTGTCGCAAGGGAGATTCGTAGGATCGTGGTACAATATAGGTAATAATTACGTCAGTGCTCACACCTTTCTTTGCGCATAGTGCTTTTGTTCACAGCCTTGCAGCTTCTTAGAGCTATACGTATCATATGTTAGTATGGAAGACCTTTTTGGCGTCTACTGTTTTATTCTTAGGAGGACGACAATTTGAATCTGACACAGAATGTTCAAGTTTGAAACCTTTAGGTGCTCACAACCTTTCGGTAATAAACAGAACTGTTGGACTTGGTTCATTGGGACCGTGCGGGATTTGAGAATGGTCCGTTTACGAACATGAAGGAGCTTTTCAAAAATCCATAAGCAATATGACGTCATGTTTGAGCATCAGGCCAGTGTTCATCACCTGCATGTCCATCCCCATCCAACGCAAAACCATCCAACCATCCTGTTCGGCTACAGTAGTAGGCAGCCATCACCTACATTGCAACCCCCAGAGCACCAAAGGCGAACGCTCTGACAGCAACGTGTTTGCAACCCACCATACATAGTGAGATTTCGTACTTTCATCACATCTATATGTGCTCCTCTGCAGGAGCCTCAACATTTCGCTATCACTTACATCACAACCTCGACAGGACCAAAGACCACCTCAGTAACACCAGGCTGGTTTTAACAGCACACAAGATGTCTCTAATCTCTGCTCACATGCCTGTCCTCAACTGCAGTCTGTCGCAAATGTCCTCCCCATCTCCCTGCATACGTCAAAATCACTCCAATGCCAAAAGTCATCTCATGGACAACACAAATACATTGCCTTGTGACTTTCGACATGTATGCCCACATGCAAGATATACCTCCACTGGTGGTGATGGGAGTTTATCTGAACGTCCATCACAAAGAGTAGGAAAGTAACTTCTATCACTAGCAACTGTTTTACGCAGGAACATTTTTGCGTAATTTCTGAATGTTGTGCTTTGTGTATTTTGCTAAATTTTACAAGATTTCAGAGGTGTGAAATTTTGTATAATTTTTTGATCGCTTGACACGGTTGGAACAAACAATATCTGACAAGAACAGTAAAACCATATCTAAGAGACATTTTCTTTTTAAACCCATCACCTTTTGATATCTCATGTGACTTGTGGAGGTATGGTGTGCCTTTAATTTTTACCTCAGATAACGTAAAGTATAATTCACTAAGGGCCATATTAGCAAGGACTTGCGATAATCATCGCAAAGCGCGCTTAGCGCAGTATTTTTTATCACCGGCTATCGCTCGTTTAGATCGCGGAGATAACGCGTTATTTTCAACGTTTATCTCCAAGGGGATAATAAACCAGCGATAACAGCGATTCTCCATCAATGACGTGGGAATACCAGCGATGAATTCCCATCGCTAAGGAAAAGGTCGCTAATAGGCAGGTGAGGATTCAGCCGTAGAATCCACCTCCCATAGAAAACAATTGCTAAGTCAGGATTTTAGCAGGTGTTAAAATTCAGCGATAATCGCGGTTAGCGTGAGTTTTTTCATCGCTTTGCGGGCATTACTGATAGGGAGAAGTTGTGTTAGCGACTTCTTCCCATTACTTTTAGTGAGGAACGCCCACTTTGCATGTCATTAGCGATAAATATCCCTGACATGCACAGCGGTAAAAAACGGCCGCTATCGCCATTAAGCTTTCGCTAACAGTTGTTAGCGACAGCTTGCTAATAGGGCGATAAAAATATCGCCGCTTTATCGGCAAAAAGTGCCGCTAAAGCAGCGATACTGCCCTTGCTAATATGGCCCTAAATTTCACATCATTTTGGATAATTTTCACACAATTTCACAAAATGTTTTTTAAAATATTTTTTTCACCTTTAACTACAACACCAGTCCCCTCCCTGATATAATGTTGTCATATCTCACCAGTAGCTGTAGCATATGACTGCACCTCACAATGGTCATCGGGCAGTCAGCGTGGAAGATGTCTGCAATGGTTCCTTATAGGGCATGTGGGTCCTAATAGTATGGCGATTTAGCCAAAAAAGATGGTGGTCCTCTTTTCAGCAATAGCTTAATAGTTCTAGAGGTCAGACCTATCCAAATGATATCCATAACTCAGATTGTGCTCCCAGCTCCCACATTCATATTTCTGTATTCATAGACACATTCTTCATCTGCAATATTGTGCATTGATGGGTTTCTCCAACCATTACTCAGTCTGCCCTAGCTCCCATTCTTTGCTTCACTTATTTGTGTTCTTATCTTTGCAGACCATGATCAGTTCTTTTGAAGTTGGTTGTTCTTTTGATGCTTTGTGTCTGTTGTGATTCCTATGTTGTCCACTCCTGCAGCCTGTTGCATTCCAGTACAACAAGTGATCATATCTCTTCTAGGATCAGCTCTCTTCGGCTCGTGGGGGTGGTGAGTTCCTTATTTATTTATTTACTATCTATGCAGTGATTAAAATACTACTTTTGGTTATGCGTACATATATATTCAGTCAGTCCATCTTTATTTCTGTTCAACTGCCATAAAAGAGAATTTTAAAAATACAATAAAGAAGAATTGTTAAAATAACAAAAGCAGCTGTACATCAATTCTCATTTCATAAACAATTTCCAGCAAATGACTCAAAGAATCTACAGTTAAGATTTTAAAAACAGTAATAATTTTAAAGAACAGAATAAGAAGAAGGAGCAGTTTATTGTTCCCAATTCCTCAGCTGGACAGCAATTTCAGTGTAAGCCTCCACATGTACATCAGAAACCGGCAAACAGCAAAGACTATAGACTGCCTAGTATTACTTCGTAATACTCCAAAGAAAGTCCTAAAATTCGGAAAACCCAGGTTGTGGCACACTAATAACATCCACCTCCTTCTAAAACCTTGATAGGTAGGGCAGGAAGAACAGGCTATGCTCTGGTGATTCTGCCACCTGTGAGCAGAATGGTCAAAACCCAGCCTGGTCACAGCGATGGGGTTTTCATTTCGCTGTAAATAACCCAAGGGTGAAGAGTTCCCATATGAAATTTAAGATATAAAGGGCCATATGTATGAAAATGCCCATTTGCGATTCTCAAATAGCGATTTTTTGAAAATCGCTATTTGAAAATCGCAAAACCCTATGTATGTAGGATTTACAATACAGTTTGCGAATCCTACATATACCTTAATTGCGAATCGCAAATTGCGATTCGCAATTAAGGAATACCTCCCCATTCATTCCTATGGGTCTAGAGGCCCATCGGGATGAATGGGAAGACATTCTCAATTTGCGATTCCCAATTAGAGAATCGCAATTTCAAGGGTGCCAGGGTGTCAAAAGGACACCCTGTTGCACCCCTGAAATGAGCATGGGTGCAGATGTGGCACACATACATGCCCTGTATGTGAGTCACAAGGCACTTTGGAAAATGCATAAAAGTGCATTTTTCAAAGAAATCGCAAATTACCACCAACTGGAAGTTGGTGGTAATTTGCAATTCCTTAAGTCCAAATTGCACTTTTTCTGTGCTTTTTACATTGCATTTAGGGAATCGCAATTTGCGATTCCTTAAATGCAATTGCAGAATAGGGAATCGTAAAATTTGCGATTCCTTATTTTGCGAGGGGTGGTTTGTGTCATACATATGACACTGCTGATTTGCGATCGCAAATGCCGAAATTCGGCCTTCATACAGATGGCCCAAAGTCTTCGCATGAGGAGGTTAAATCTCATCCAGGAACTCCTCCAAGTGGTAGTCCACTTAGAAGAACTCCACAAAGGATGTAGTCAGAAACCCGTGCCAGGCAATCTAACAGGCATCCGGTTGCCCCAAGACATCTTCAAAGGCCTCATAAAAAGGCATAAGTTCAGGGACTGCCCAAAGTGTCCCCCATTGTAGGAATGGTTTTAACCCAGCTATATCACTGATCTGTATCAGACCATGATCTAGCCGTAGGGGGATAAGCGGGGCATTGGCAGCTAGATTAGTTAGCATCTCAAGAAACGATTTTCTATCAACTCTATGGGTCTAGTATCCTGACCGGATAAGGTGGCTCCTAAAGCCTGGATTTCGTAAATTTCAAGGGCTGGGGACAATGGATGAAATAAGGAGGAGCGATGAGCCCTCAAAATGCCCTCACAGTATTGCTCTATCTTGAGTCTGCGCTTCTGATCATGGGGTACCATTCAAAATATTCCGTAAGCGTGACCCTCAAATAATTAAGCAAAGAGACCCTCTCCAGTGTCACACCATTAAGGGTTGGATTAGAGCAAGAAGTTGGGCAGGGATTGAAGACCACAGGTTTAGGTTGCTGAGGGGTATCGTTTTCAAACAGTAGGGCTCGAATCCTAAGCCCAACAATACTTGAAGCATCACCCCCGCATTTCTCAACAGGTTATTAATGTGCAGGAGAAAGAAGGTCGGGCCAACACACAGCCCTGCCTCACTCCCCTATTTACCGGGATGGGATTTGTCAATTTGCCCTGTTGCACACATCTAGCTTGGGCATAAAAGTAATTGTTAGAATGCAATCTAGCAATAATTTTTAGAAGGGAATCACGAACCCCCAACTCCACCCAAACCACCCAGACAGAGTTTCTGAGGACAAGCCCCACAAAGATTTCAAGGAATCTGGCACCCCCAAGTTTTACAAATTTCAAATACAGTAATTGCCTGCGGAGGACCTGGTCAATTGTTCCAACACAATTTCTGAACCTAGCCTTCAGAGGGCTTAGAACATTTTAGTCAGACATCCACTCGCTTAGCCTGTTAAAGATAATCTGACTAAAAAGCAATTTCTGCCCCTGCCCCGGTGTGAGGGGTGGGTGTACCATTCAGTATAGCAGTAAAGAGTAGGGAGAAATAACGGCACCATACATCTCTATAGAACTTAAACAAATCACTGGGCACCATGTCCAACCCAGGGGATTTGTTTACTGTAATCCAATCTAGCGCTTTAGAGATCTCAGAACTTGAAATATAGTGAAACTGAGGTAACACTGGCTCAGTAGGATATTCAACCAGGAGAGCGCTAAGAGATTTATTACATGCCACCAGCAAACCTGACGGGAAGACACTGGTTGGATCAGGTCCTGGACCCTATTGCATGAGTATAGTTGACAGAGGTGCTCAACCCAAGTGGTGGCAGAAATGTTGCTGCCCAATGGGGCTTACATGCTAGAATCACCATCTACAATAATGGGCCAAAAAGAAAAATGATCCTTGTCTTTGACGGCACTCAACATTGAACTCTATTTGGAATGTTCCCAGGTTCTATTAGCACATAGAATGGTAGCTTTACAGAGTGATCTGGCATCCCGAATAATATCTCTAGAGCCAAGTTGAATAGACCCCCCCTCGTCTCAAATCAAACAGCCAAGGACAGCCTGGGTGAATCAATAGTTTTAGATATGGAAGGACTGGCAGAGCTAGTAGAATCTGCCATGGTCAGGAGTGACTTCTCAAACACCAATTACCAATACAAAGATTACAATAAAAATCACAACAAAGTAGAACATTGGGTTGAGGAAACTGAGATCATCGAGATCTCATAGACTTTAAACGACGGCAAATCATCAACCAATTAACAGGGTCCATCAACACCGGCAGACACCCGTAACAAAAACGCGATTGAAATAGAGTCCCTTATTCACCATACAAATGAACAGCACCGGGAAACATTGGAAGGTGCCACAATTCTACGTGGCCAGGGGACAAAACAGAACTGTTCCACGCCAGCTAACAACATTGAACTAGCAAAGATAAAACAAAAATAAGTCGACCACGGTACTCCAGATGCACATTTAACTGAGCCATTAAAAACAAAACCAAACTTATCAAGCAATTTGACTAGGGCCAACACCCTGGAATACAGAACGACCTGCAAGATTCAATAAATAAAGACGGCTCGGAACTCATTCTAAATACAATAAATACATCACCTCTGGCAGCAGTAAAGGCCCTCACATGGCAATCGCACAAATTAGAGATACAGGAGGACTTGTTACATATGCTTGCGCAAAGTGTCTTGACAATTAACAAAAAAGTGGACACGATAAACTCAAAAATGGACCAGTGGTCTTTCAGAGAAACAGGCCGAAGGGGGATCATAAGCCCAACAAAAAATCTCACTGAGGCAATAGTGGAAAAATTAGCTTCATTGCCGGATCTACTAAAAACCTTAATAAATGAGGCAAGTGCGATCAAGCAAAACACAAAGCAAAATAATGCCAGAAAAAGGGAATTTATTCTCTGGACAAGAAACAACACCCAATAAATCAGAAATAACAGAGGGCACATCCATTACAACCAATAAAAGATTGTTGGACAAATGCTGGAGTCCAACACCCAGCTCAGAGGCCAGACATGATGGCGGGATACCAGATCAAAGACCAATTGAAGGACAACTATCCAGACGGCAAAAGAAAAAACTACGGAAATCTCTGAAAACAAATAAAAGGAAAAGGGCAATGGCACTCCTACAAAAAACGAATGAAAGGCAGACCGCACTCATCAAAACAACAAACAGGGAGATAAAGGCGCAACTAGACCTGACAAGGGCCCAATGAACTATCCCATCTTTAAATTGAAAAATAGTACCACAGTCGAGGCCTTGCCAGCAAACATCAGTCTGGAAACCTCATCACCAAACCATCTAAATGAAAGCCCAACAAAGGGTCCCGCCAAGGTGACCACCACGCAGCATAAAACCCCTAATGCTGTCAACCTCCAAACACAATCCTATGCCGAGGCCACAAAAGCTAATATTACAAACGTCACCAAAATAGAAGAAGGCTCGGAGGCAAAGGTATTACCCAAGACCAACAAAAATACGAAAGCCTAACATCAGGACACAATACCCCGGAAGCACAATTATGCAAAAAGTCAGAAAAGAAAACAAGTGCATCCATGCAGGTAACCAGCTCAATGAAAGTATGCCCATCCGGAATGGAACCACAATGTAATGACCAAAACAAAGCAGTTCCGAAACCCACATCAACATCAGACCTGTGAACATTTTCTAAATAATGTCCCGGATGGGAAATTCCACACCCTGCTGGAACAACGGCCAAATAGGGCTTCCTGTTCAATCAGTTGAGCATGAGGGTCAAAGTAATGTGCAAAAGGGAAATAACCCAGGGAAAGCACACTTGTCGGACACAGAGTATACAGTGATTTTCACGCCTGGATTTGAGGCAAGAGGACGGGCGACATCTTAAATCGCTCGAACATACTATACATCCTGTCTTGCATATCTTCATTGGCCCACCTAAAATCAGCACATCTTGAATCGGTGCATTTCAAAAACTATCACTGTATAAGTCATAGGGAGTCTACTCTAAAAAAATGGACCAACAAGCAAGATATTCAAAACATCTTGGCAGAAAACACGTACTCAGGGGCTAGGGGATCCGCGTAGATACATGTCCAATTCAAAAGTATACGCACATACTACTGCAGAGGCTGCAAAAACCAACCGCAGTAGCATCACCGAATTGCATCCTAAAGGGCATAAGATCGATCCTGAGTCCATACTGGGACAACAACATCAAAATCAAACTTATGAAGGGGGAAGCCACTTGACAATGCATGGAGACAGGAGCGACTCAGGACACCATCTCAGAAGACTGGGCCTGGATCTCAATGGCTCTGCACACCAAAGAGAGGACAAATCCCTAGCACACAAGAAGTTAAAACAAGAACAAACCTCAGATTAATAAGCTGGAATGTTGCAGGCCTCAAATCAACCTTAGCAAACAAGGAGGCCATAAGCCTACTTAAAACAGGAGACATTTTATATTTACAGGAAACATGGACGTCATCACCAACCCCCATCAAAGGCTTTCAGGTTTACACACCTTAGCCTGTAAGAAAAACATATTTGGAAGACCTATTGGTAGGGTATCAATCTATGTAAAATTTAACTTGCAAGTACAGATGGAGGAATGGCCCACAAATTCACCCGATATCCAGATTGTCAGCATAAAGGGTATAACGCTAGAAGGAATTCCAACCACAACTGCAGTAATTAACCTATACATTAACCCAAATAATAAGTCAAAGACAGCGAACATAAGGATGGTCACCAGCCTAATTAGAGAATATCTCTACAAAAACCCATGCCACGAATGCCTTATCACCGGGGCTTTCAACATGAGAGACCAACATGAGAGACCTGTGCCACTTGGCGAGACGCCAAGGAGATAAAGGCCAGAACATTATGGAAGCTTGCATCAATTAATTCAGCCTGGAACCGGCAAATCAAGTTGTGCAGCCAAATACGAAACCACAACCAACTTTCAAAAACATCTCCACGCTGGACTACATCTTTTTGAGCCAGGTCTTACTGAGGAGGTGTGAAGACTACAAGGTGATTAGCACTACCGCGAGTGACCACCACCCATTATCCATCCTTGTCAATATAAGCACAACAATGCACTTTGAACATTTAACTGCGGGAAAAAAGCTTCATACAAACATTGATACTGCACCGATAAAACGCATACAATGGGGACCTATAAGGCAAGAGAAATATTACACCTGGAAACAGGCCACATGCATAATCAGTCCACAGACGAATTGGTCGGAAATCATTTTGTCATTATCCAAAGCTATGACCTCAGGAAAACAATTGGCACACAAAGGAAAACGTTGTAGCTATGGGCCAGCCAACCTCGCTGACTTCAAAGAATTTAAAGAGAGCAAAAAACAGTGTCACTTGGCGGAGCATCAGCATCGGAGAAAAAAATGTTCAATGTCAGAATCACTACTGAAAGCAGCCAGAAGATCGCATAAAAACACTGTCTGGCATTTGAAACAGACCATCATTGACGATAAATGGAAACAAATTTACGCATTGCTCGCTCCCAGTAAGAGCAGGGAATTTTGGAGGTATGTCAACAACCTCAATGGTGGAAGCTACATACACAACGAGGCACTCGACGAAGAATGGGCAGCCCATGCAACAAGGCTATACGTCGACCAGGATAAATCCAGGATAAAAACTGCGGTAGTTGAAAACTATGGTCCAGAAGGACATGAGAATGAGGCTCTGATTCTTAGCGAAAAAGAAATCCTGAACACATTTAAAGGCATAAGGAAGGACGGGGCTCCAGGTCATAACCGGTTACCGGGAAGCGTTTTTAATGAAGATCGGGCCTTTTGGGCTTCCCACATGTATTGTCTATTTAACCACTGCTACAAAACTTCAGGTGTACCAGACTCGTGGAAAGGCTCCATACTGCAACCGATCTATAAGAAAGCCAACGCCTCACAGCCAGAGAATTACAGATTAATTGCTCTACTAGACGTTGATGGGAAGGCATATGCAAAAGTGCTTCTGAAAGAGCTAGAGGCATGGATAATTGGCAATCAAATTATACCGCAATACCTGACAGGATTTTGTCCGAACTCATCCACAATGGACAACGCCATTGCATTATCACACCTGGTATCTAAGGCTATGGAGGGCGTAACCCCACTCCTATACGCCTGCTTCGTCGACCATAGTGCTGCTTTTGATGGCATCGACCGCAACATATTGAGGGCAAAACTTGCAAAGTTTGGTATACCGAGGAAACTTCTGGCGGCCATTATGTCCCTCCACACCGTATACATGGGTCCGCACTAAGCTCACACAGAAACACGCAACCGCCAAGATCTATACAAACAAAGGGCTAAAATAGGGTTGTGTGATCGCACCAACACTGTTTAACCTATATACTGCGGATTTGGGAGTTGCACTCTCAAAAACCAATATCTTCCCACCCAAATTGGGTCACCTCAGAATACCCATCATGCAATATGCGGACGACCTTGTCATCCTGGACCAAACCAGAATAGGCATGAA
This sequence comes from Triturus cristatus, assembly GCF_964204655.1. NCBI lineage: Eukaryota > Metazoa > Chordata > Amphibia > Caudata > Salamandridae > Triturus > Triturus cristatus. The sequence continues at coordinate 970,604,760 of NC_140589.1, forward strand.
AAGGGCCTTGGAGACTCTTCATCTTTACAAAATGGAAAACAAACTTCAAACCAATGCAAATAAAACCAAAGTATTGGTCTTTGGACATAAACCAAAAAAATCCTTGCTGGGCTGGAACATCGGACCACTAAGAATTGCAACCGCAAACAAATATACCTACCTGGGAGTACAATTCTCAGATACTGGTAGAACAACACTCCAGGCCAAAACACTGGAGACAAAAGCGGCCAAGGTCACACACGCTCTATGCAAAATACACCAGAAGCTTGTGAGCCACTCAACGGAGGGTATCCGAAGAGTAATACAAGCCAAGCTATTTTCAACAATTAGCTATGGCGATCTGGTCTTCCCGGGCTTAATGTCCGACAAATTGGAGCACTTGTATATCATGGCTTTCAGAAAGGTCTTCAGGCTGCCATTCTTGACAAGGCGTACACTGATCCGACTTGAGTTTAATTTATCGATGGACATAGAATGCAAAAAAGATATAGTGAAGCTGTATCACCATGTGATCAAGGCTAGCCCGGGCACCTTGAGGGAAGCACTTCAAATACTTTTAACGGACAAAACTAGTCGATGGGCTAGGTACCTTGATTCAGCTAATAACACACTATGCCTGTCAGCTGACCACACAATGGCATATCAACTGCCAATGGCTAGCCTAAATAACCTGCTAAAAAAACAGGGAAAGATCCTCTCAAGGAACCAGGACATAGAAATGATCTGAGACATCCATGGTGCAGAGGGCCTTGCCAAATCCCATGAAGCTACTCTATGCCAACCATACCTGAAAGCCGGTCTGGGCAGACAAGCTCTTCAAAACGTTCTGAAGACCAGGCTGCTAACTTTACCAATAAAGAACTACAGGGCACATTGGAAAACCACACCAGCTGGAAACAGAGGATGTCGCCTGTGTCAATGTCACACAGAATCAGCAGAGCATGTCATCTGTTGTGGTCCAGCCTTGGTAAGCCCGAGGCGTAAATACTTAAGGGCAATGTTCAACCAAAATAAAGTAAGAACATGCAAGGAGGCATTAACGTACATATATACTACGACAGTACCAATGGAGCTTGTACGTGCCGGGAATTTCTTTGCCGTTGCTGGAAAGTTTTTATGTCAAACTCAATTAACAAAAAATAACAGCCTAATATTCAATCTACATGCCGACTGTCTTGTACTAAGTCCAATGGTTAAGATAATCGCTTTTTTCGCTGCGCAATAATATCACTGCACGTTATGGCCATTAGTGATCTTGCACTAAGCCCAAACAGCTAAGATGAACTAGTTTTAGGGCATTGACTGATCAACAGATGTATATGTTATTAGATGTTTCTTCTTTTAAATACAACCTTATTTTAGATGCTTTTTTACTAATCAATTGTTTTAATTATGACAGTAACATGCATTGTATTTGTAAATGATTTTAGGTAATTATACAATAAAGTATTCTATTCTATTCTAAGTTGAATGGATTGGGAGAGGGCATGCCTAGGCACTTTATAAGCTTTGGAAAACCAGGGATCCTCTTTCTTCCTCTTAGGAATAGACTTAGAATCTACTAAAAATGGATTTCTTAGGGTGGTAAAAACAGTATTATAAATACCACTCAGCCTCATCAAAGTGTCTGGAGTACCAAGGGGCATGATATTCTCAATTACTGCAATCCAAATTATGGACACAGCCTCAAACACCTTCTACAGGTCTACTTCAGAGCCTAACAGAGAACTCCACTTTAGGTTACGACAGTTATTGGTGGTTGGAACCAGCCTTCTGTCAAGGGCTTCATCTGTGTTCAGGAGGCTGTTCCCTAAGTCTCCCAATGTAAACCCCAGAGCACTATGATCACTATCCTGTCTGGTGCTACAATCATGTCTGCCAGTGAATAACATAGTCTAATAATACAATCAATAAGACTGGTGCACTGTGGTGGGTGATCCCTGTGGGACCCCTCCCTGTCGGACTTGGTATTCCCATTGCATGCCCTAAGCCAATTACTAAGTGTGAATGCTTTTAACTGAGGCACAACAGGGGACCAACTCTGTACAGGGTATGAAAAGGGCGGGAACACCCCAGAATTGGTCCTCTTCACTTCAGGCAACATCCTGGAAGAATGGCAACAACTCAAATCTACAATTAAAGTCAACTGCCACTATTTAAAAAAATACCCGGAGGACGATTTACCATATGAGTACCAATGTGATCAATGACATGCAGCTCTGCACCATTGCCCTTAGATCTACAATAAACGTTGTAAATGTAGAATGCCCTCCCAAAAGGAAAAGAAAGGGAGACGCAGTGTACATCTGGGCTGCTCATGTCAATTACCTTGCACTTACACCATAGGGTGGGCTTGACCCAAATTTACACCCCCAGAGGGTCTACCCCTCCCAGAAGTGGTAGCAGCTAAAGAAAAATTTAAAAAACCTGAGCAATGCTGTGAAGCTACTGACCAGTTTCTTGGATCAGGCAGATGTCAAATGAATCAATAAAGAAACTAGGGGGGGAGGAGCCTAGCGCGCAACCAAGATGGCCGCGTAGGTGCGAGGCTCCCGAGGACCTCCGCAACCTCCTACGATTATCCTGACATTATCCTGCCCTGGATGAGGGGACTATGTTGGTGAACCTGAGCTGAGGTGGCACCCGTTTCCCGCTTCCGAATCGGACCTCGGACACCGGAGTGAGCACCGATTGAAGTGTGCGGCCTTCCCCTCGCCGGACCCCGGATTTGCGCTGTGGGGTGATCCAGTGACAAAGTGAACAACAGCGGCAGGCAGGGCCTGGCGACTCGCGTGCCCCGCACTTTCGCTTTCGCTTTCGCACCACCTTGTCGTCTCTGCGAGGTTGGGTCGCGGAGCCCTTGGTGTTGGTGTGGTGTGGCCTTGCTGGGAGACCCTGCCTGCCTGCAGGCTGTGATCCACCCCGCTGCCCTGAGGGGGCCCCCCCGGAGCTCGTGTCTGCTTTCCTGCCCTACACGACGTGGCTGGTGCGACTGGGAGACTGGTGGCCATGGCCACGAAACAAGATGGAGACCGGGCAAAGACCAAAGCGACCCGGCGCGGCGCCGTCCATCAGGCCAATAGTATGGACCGCTATACCCTCCAGAAGGGATCGCCCGATGGACCGCGCAAGTCCCCTGAGAGCCCTCCTGATGCCCCAGACCTGCCCGCAGATTTGACTCTGCGAGATGTTATGGGCGCCATTGCCGAGATGAAGGCCTCGGTGGGCCAGCGGTTTGATACACTGGCGCAGAAGATTGACTCGGTCCTCGTGGATGTTGGCCTGGTGAGGGCCGATCTTTCCAAAACCAATGACCGAGTAGAGTCTTTGGCCCACACCGCATCGGGCCTAACGACAGATGTGGTGGCCTTGCAAACAGAGGTGCGCCGGCTTAGTCGGGCGACTGCGCTAATGGATCGACGCCTGGAGGACTCCGAGAGTCGGGCACGGAGGAACAACATCCGCATTATCGGGGTGCCCGAGGGACGCGAGGAGGCGGCGGCGGATCTCTTTGTGGAGGACCTGATTGCTACCCATCTCCAGCCACGGGGGCTGAGCAAATTCTTCGCTGTGGAGAGGGCTCACAGGGTTCCCGGGGGGAAGGCCGAATGTCGGAGCCCCTCCGAGACCTCTCATCGCCCGGATTTTCAATTTTCGGGATAGAGACGCTATCCTGCAAACCTCCAGACTGCATGGACCGGTCAAGCTTGACAATATGGAGGTTAATTTCTATCCTGATTTCACCCCAGCGGTCCAGAAGCAGAGACTGAGCTTCCTAGGCATCAAACGCCGTCTTCGGGACCTAAACCTCAAATATGCCATGCTTTTCCCAGCCAAGCTGCGTGTGGAGGTGGATGGTCGCACACATTTCTTTGATCGTCCCGAGGCGGCCGGGGACTGGCTGGATCCTCTGCCCGGGGATCGTGATCGGGGGGGCGGGGGGGGGCGGCGGGGGGAGACGGCACGCTGGATCAGGACTGAGGGTCTAATATTGGGCCTCACTCTGGACGAAAATGATGCCACTTTTGATTCTGCGTCAGTTTTTTGTAAGTTCCCCTCCTATGGAGGTTGTGTTGGGTCTATTGGGGGTTCTCCCTCCTCCTCTAGGGGGTTTAGTTAGTCTAACTACATATGGGGCGACAGGCACACTGCACGTTGGGGGGGCTGTTTGGGCTCATGCAGGGGTGCAGGGAGGGGGGAGTTCTGTTGGGGTGGGTGGGTAGGGATGGGGTGTTGTTCGTTTTTATCACAAGGCAAACGTATTATTGTGTTGGTTCTTAAGTGCTCTCCGGGGTACGAATGATGGCTTTTGTATATGATGGGGGGTAGGGAACTAACTTTGTTGTCCTGGAATGTGAATGGACTGGGGGACAGGATCAAACGGGGTGTGGTCCTGCAGTTTTTGAAGCGAATCTCGCCCGATGTAGTCTTTCTGCAGGAGACACACCTCATTGGTAACTCCTTCTGCACCATGAATCGGCGTGGCTATCGCCTAGTGGCTCACTCGGGCTTTACGTCCGGCTCACGGGGTGTGGGCATCATGGTGAAGAACTCGCTCCCGTTGGAGATTGATGAGGTGCTCCACGATGATAGGGGACGTTATACGGTCTTGGTGGGAAGACTGGAGGGCAAAGTGGTTGTCTTTGTGTCAGTATACATCCCACCGGGGCTGCAGTCGACCACCTTTGCGGACCTTGGGCGCCTTCTCCTTGGCCTTCCGGGGGGGCTTTTAGTTGTGGGGGGGGATTTTAATGCGGTGGTATCTGGATCTTTGGATCGTCACCCCCCTAGGGACCTCCCCCGGGCACAGGCGTGGCTACCCGGCCTCTTGGATACATTTGGATTAGTGGACTGCTGGCGTTTAAAACACCCCGCGCAGCTGCAGTATACTTTCCACTCAGGAGCCCATGGTAGTCTCTCACGACTAGACTATGTCCTTGTCCCGGCGGCCTATGTTGGGAGGGTGGGAGAGGTACGCCATTTGCCACGGGGTATTTCGGACCACTCCCCGCTCCTACTGCACTTTGATGTCTTTCCGAGGGGTGAGGGTAGGGTGGTCCCAATCAATCCTTGGTACCTGCGCGACCCCTCCATTCGCGCTGCATTGATTAAATCCCTTCAGCGATATTTTGATGAGAATGTGGGGTCTGTGCCTTCGGCCATACCGCTATGGGAGGCCTTCAAGACAGTACTCCGAGGGGAGGCCCTATCCCTTATTTCCCATGCCCGGAGGCGCGAGCGGGAGGAGGTGACCCGGATGGAGGCTGAAATAGCCGAGTTGGAGGGGAATTTAGAAGGTGGGGTGACGGATGCTGCATTACATGTCCTCCAACTCAAGCAGGCGGCCTACAGGGCCCTCGTCACGGAGGCGGCCAGGGGCCTCAGTAGAGAGCAACAGGGGCGTCTGTATGATGTGGGTGATAAGGCTGGTAAACTTATAGCGTGGTTGGACAAAAAAGAGAGAGCGAATCGTGTGGTCCCGCTGATTGAGAAAACGGATGGTGTGTGTGTAACTGAGCCAGAAGAAATTGTCTCCTGCTTCGCGGATTATTTCCATGGGGTGTATTCCCCGGTGTCTCCCTGCTCGGAAGAGGATTCCCTTGCCCTGCTCAGTGATATCGCGCTGCCGTCCCTTTCCGGGGAGGACAGGGTGTCGTTGGACGCCGCTCCCACCTCCGACGAGATCGCCCTCGCCATACGCTCGGTCGCTTCCGGCAAGGCCATGGGTCCGAATGGTCTCCCTGTCGAGTTGTACAAGTTACGACCGGATACGCTGGCACCCCACCTCCGGGCTATGTTCCTGGCGGCACACTCGGTGGGCTCCCTCCCGCCGGACCAGCGTCTGGCTACAATCGTGGTCATCCACAAGGAGGGGAGACCTCGGGACCGGGTTACATCCTATCGGCCCATTTCGCTGCTGAATGCGGAGCCCAAGATTCTCGCTAAGGTACTGGCCAATCGGCTGGTCGGCGTGGTGGGCGATTTGGTTCATCAGGACCAGTCTGGCTTTATTCCTCATCGCAACACAGCCCTTAATCTGCGGCGTTTGCACGGTGTGCTCGCACGTGCCCCGTTCATACGGGAGCCGGCCATTTTGGCGTCCTTAGATGCCACCATGGCGTTTGACACGCTTGAATGGCCATATATCTGGGCGATGCTTGCGAAGTTTGGATTTGGCCCAGGGTTCATCAGTTGGGTCAAATTGCTATATTCGGGCCCATTGGCGCAGGTGGTGGTGAACGGAAGAGTATCGGTCCCGTTTGAGCTGGGCCGGGGCACTCGACAGGGCTGCCCCTTATCGCCGCTCCTCTTTGCACTTGCCTTGGAGCCCCTGGCGGAGTGGCTGCGGTGGGAGCCTTCCATCCGTGGTCTCCGCTGGACCCCCGAGTATGAGGACCGCGTATCCCTATACGCTGATGACATCCTCTTGTACCTAGCTTCCCCACGTAAATCACTCATAGTACTGGTTGATGTTCTGCATTCATTCGGTCGTAACTCCGGTCTGGTCATCAACTGGGCTAAATCGTGTGTGTATGTTCTCTCTGGGGAGGCTCCTATCCTCCCGCGGGGCTGTCCGATCCAGGTCGCCCCGCAGGGATTTAGGTACCTGGGTGTCTTCATTACTCTGGACCCGGAGGCTCGGTATGATCGGAACTTGCTTCCCCCCCTCCAGCGTCTGAAAGAGGATGTCGCGCGCTGGCGGCGTTTGCCGCTTTCGCCGCTCGGCCGGGCGGCATTGTTTAAAATGATGTCGTTGCCGCGTTTCCTATACGCGTTGCAGAACACGATGGACCTCGTCCCAGCGCGCTACTTCCGCGAAGTGGAGAGTTTGCAGCGCCGCCTGTTCTGGGACGGGAGGCCACGTATTGCCCTGGCTAAGCTGACGCTCCCCTGGTATGATGGGGGGATTGCCCTCCCGGATATTAAACGGTATTATTGGGCCTCCCAGCTAGCTGCAATTAATCAGGGCCTATATGGGCCAGCCTTAAACCCGGCGTTTGAAATGGATAGGATGCTACTTCCAGGTGGTGACTATAATCGAGCGCTCTACTCTAGCGCGCCCGACGCTCGCCTAACGTGCCCCACGCGTGTCATGGTGCGAGTGTGGCACGCGGCCAATGCTGCAATGGGGTGGAAGGACCGTTTGACCCGGGCGTCACCACTATACGCATCTGAGCGGTTGGGCTCCTTGTGGACCTCGAAGGGCTTTGAGAAGTGGGATTTAATAGGCATCAGCAAAGTGGGGGATCTCTGGACGAGGGGAGGATTTAAAACGTTCGAGATGCTGCAGACGGAATTTCAGTTGCAGGGCAGCGAGTACTTTCGGTACTTGCAGGTCCGGCATGCGCTGGGCTCTGTCTTTCCGGACGTTGCCTCCATTCCGGAGTGCTCCCCCCTGGAGGATAGAGTGCTGGATGGACACGTCCCTGACAGCACGATCTCACTGATCTACAAAAAACTGATCAACGATCGCTCAGACTTGCTGACTGCCCTTCGTGAGGCTTGGGTAGCCGATGGGCTGGAGCTGGACGACGAGGACTGGATCTCCGCGGTGGCCTCCCCGAAAGAGGTGGCCATACCGGCTCGCCTTCGTTTCGTCCAGCTCAAGATACTCCACAGGGTCTACATGACGGGGCCAAAGCTCCTGCGTATGGGCTATGCTGAGGACGGTTTGTGTAAGCGTGGGTGTGGTGCGCTGGGGACTTTTCTGCATATCCTGTGGGAGTGCCCGGAAGTGGAGGGGTTCTGGCGAGGTGTGCATGAGGTGCTGCGAGTGGTCACGCATGTGGCGCTGTTGCCCGAAGCGAGGAGATGCCTGTTGAATGTGTGGGAGCCTACCGATTACTCGGTGCCGCAGACGTGGTGGGTGACTCTGGGGTATATGGTTGCCAAGCGTGATATTGCCCAGCTGTGGGGATCCCAGAGGCCCCCGACTGTCTCGGCCTGGAAGGAACATATGGATTGGTGCATGTTTCGGGAAAAGGTGGTGTATGTGGCGAGAGGTAAGCCTGCGACATGGGTGAAAGTGTGGGGCCCCTGGAACGCCTACCGCGGGGGAATCTGTGCTCCACCGTTATTGCCCGATCCGTCGCCGGCCCCGTCCCCCTAGCCAACTCATCCCCCCGGTACCTGGGCATTAGGTGTCCCCAACCCTAGTTCTGATCTCTCCCCCCCCTCTTGAGATTCCTATGGATGGCTAGAATCCCCCCTCTAGGGGAGCACGTGTTGCTATTCCGATTGAGGATTGCCTTGTGGGTTTGTTTGTGTTTGTTGTTCTTTAAATTTAAAATGGAACCGTATAATGGGGTCTGGATAGTGTGGCGCGCAACGATGTTACCTCCTGTAAATGCTCGGCCGCAGCACCATGTGTTTTAAAAATGTATATCGTATGCTCCTTTTATTGCTAGCGGCCGGCCGGAAGGTTGTAGGCCCATATCTGTATAATTTTTTGAGTCTTGTAATAAACGGTTTAAAAAAAAAAATAAATAAAGAAACTAGGGGTGGGCGGAATTTGCGTAGTCATGCTACGCAAAGCTCAGCGAAATGGTAAAAAATCTCCGCGAGCACGCCGAGTTCCGCAAAAACCCATAATTGCTTGTTCTGCCTGTTCGCAATGATTTTTTCCTGTTCACGAACGCTGTTTGCGTGCTCGGGGGAATATCTCACGAACATGCATTTTGAAAGCGCGAACAAGCAAAAAATTCCGCGAGCGGAACGGAATTTATCGCTAGGCCTAAAATAAACCCCAACTAGGGCAAGCAAGTTTGGACCCCAAACCAGCTGTGTTCCATGGAACAAGTTTAGTGTAGGAGGGCCGGGGTACAACAGCATTGCCCAAGGCCACAGGCTCTACAACTGGGATGGGGACAGAATAGTCAGAATATTATTGTAGCTGGTTGTAGGAGCCGGGTGTCAATCTAAGCCATCCAAATCTGTAAGGGGAAGAAACCTGTTAGAAGTCAGCCCAGCACCAACAGTGGCCCTAGTGGGATAGGCTGGGGACCCAACCTATCTCTTGGAACCAAATATCTGTAAAAAAAACCAAGGGGCACAAGATTGATATTGTTTACCATCCGTCTGGCCCAAGCCCAGCTCTTGATGAACCGCTCAGCAAGTTGAGGGCTCCTGCAATTGATGACTACACAGCCCCTCTGAGATGTTTATGTTTAGATGAAGGGCCAACCTATCCCCCCTCCTCACAAACAGAATAGGTGCCCTGTAATGAGGGAATGAGGGAACTCCCGTTAGAATAGCCACATAAGGGCAGCAGTCAGGGGGGGGATTCAAACAAGACTTGGGGTGGGTGTTAGAAGCCTGTACCAGCGGATTAGACTTCTCACACAACACCCTATTCGTAGCCCCTAAACCTGGCGATTGCCTCCTAGAGGCTCCTATCTCTCCTGCTACCAGTTGCAAAGGGTACATAGAGTCTTCAACCACTGTTGACCTTGGTAAGGCTGCTGAGGGATTGCTATTACTAAGAATATTAGTCAGCTGCAGAAGGATGGAGCCTGCCCTCCAGGAATAACATTAGTCAAATGTCTAATAGTGAGTTCCAGTGTACAAATCTTGTCCATCAAAGGAGTAATGAATGCATGCACTAATGACACTATTCGATCCAGAATACCATCCCTGTGAGGCGGTAAGGGAGTATCAGCCTCAGCAATGGGCCTCGAAGAGTCCATGCTGGTCTGAATGGAGAGGGATCTGTTTGTTCCTTGTGCTCAGAACTTTGTCTGGCTTTTCCAGGCTGTTTTGCATGACCCCTTTCTTCTGCCTGCACTTTCTTTTGACACATGGTTCGCAGATCACTGGCATAAGAACAGAAGCACTGGGGGGGTGCAATGATTAGTGGAATAGCAGTCTGGGAAGCGACTATCGGGGTGAGGCCCGGGGTGTTCTGGATGGCTGTTGGAATCGAGCCATCAGGTAGACCTGTTGAGGGTACTAGAAGGGAGCCAGGAGTTACACCACAATCCAAGGGAAGCCTCCTTTCAGCCAGTTCAATCTCCTTGGATATAACACTGACAGCTTGAACCAAAAAGGAGTTGGTGTAGTATAGCCTGAAGGATTTGCAATGGTAGTGACTTTGTCCATTTGTGCTTTCCTCTTGCCCATTGTGTCTCCCAGATGATCAAAGGCCACAAGGTAACGGAAATTGATGAAGAACGGAGGGGAACCAAGCCTCTAGGTACCAGCAGTGGACCACCCCGGAGGTCACTGTAAACAAAGGAGCAATGTCCCGCTGATCATCGATGTTGGAGTAGTTGCCCAGCCCAGCTTTGGTTGGCCACGGATGGGTGCAAATGGGCATGCCCTTGGCCCGGGCTTTGGCTGGGCGTAGCACACACTCGTCCAATGATGCAACAGTGAGGATGGCGCTAAGTACCACCCAAGTTACAGCGCTTCTCCACCCAATCCAGCAGGGGCTGCCTGGTGCAAGTGTTCTTGAGACCCCGAGTCCCCAGCATTGTGGCGGCAAAACAAGCGGCGTACCATATATATTCTCTTTTCCACTCCTTCGGATTTTGCCACGGTTCATCCTGCCTTTTGTAGCACTTAGTGTTCTGGTCAGCTCTGTTTACATTGAAGCTGGGAGTTGTCTGCAAAACTCCACTTGTTGCACCTGGTCCAGAGGCATGTATTGTCTTTCACTCCCGGAAATTAAATGGCACCACCAAGGTAATGCACAAGGCCAAGCACCAACAAATCACAACACATGCAGCCACTTCTTTACCTGCAAGAACGGGCATAATGCACATCATTATTCCTCTCAGCAGATAGAAGGAACCCATCCGTATTGGCACCATCATCATGCACAATACCCCCATTATCAAATGTTCAACAGTTCTGAAATTAAGTCACACACCTGGCATTAACATTTTTTTGTTCAGGGGCCCCCATGCCATTAATAGTTGTTTGAACACAAGTTATATATCTTGTTTGAGGCATGCATGGGCCAAAGACAATGACAGAGTGAAGATTCTCCAAAAATTCTGCTCCCTTAGGTTGCCAGTATACTTGTATCCAAGCAGATCTTTGAGCAAGCACAGACAGAAGCTACAAGGAGTTACTCATGGCAGCCTTCAGAAGAGTCACCATTACCATAAAGTGTCATCTGCTTCTGAAAGCTCTTCGGGCTCCCTTCATGCTACAGTCCTCTGAAAATATGTTTAATTAAGTAGAAGGCTCCCTACTCCACTAAAAAACAGTTGCCTTAAAAAGCTAGACTTTTTTGACACAAAAGGGCAACCCAATATTCCTTTGGGAGCAAGGGTAAATATAGTACAACAGGGAAGATTGCCAACAAGGGATTTGTTCAGACACATACAATTACACATACATTCATAAATCCTTCAATATGTCCTAACTTGACATCACAACTTAAGTGAAAGTTATTCGTAAGTGAATTACAGAGAAAGAATCTCAAAAGCAGGTGTATATATTCCTAGGGCCCGATTCACAGAACTAACTTAACCCCTTGAGTGCCCCGCCCTTTCCCCGCCCTGTGCCGGCCCTTTCATTAGCGGGCGGGGTTCATGACGAGATAGTCTCGTCATGGGCACAGCGCAACCGCGCTCCATGACGAGACCATCTCGTCATGGGCACTGAAGGAGTTAAGACAAAATCCTAAACTTACTACCATTTTGTTATTCACAGAATGCACTTACTGCTTTTGGTATTCACAGAATGCACTTACTACTTTTGGTATTCACAGAATGGATTTACGACTACTAACTTTACGTCCGCACTCGGGCCGGAAATTCCGGCCCGGAGGTGGGGCTTCCGGCCTGGAGGCCGGGCTTCCGGGACGGAGGCGGAGCTTCCGGCCCAGAGGTGGAGATTTTGGCCATGGCTAAATCTCCGCCACTGGCCGGAATCCCCACCTTCGGGCCGGAAGCTCCACCTCCGGCCCAGAAGCCCCACCTCCGGGCCGGAATTTCCGGCCCGAGTGCGGACGTAAAGTTAGTAGTCGTAAATCCATTCTGTGAATACCAAAAGTAGTAAGTGCATTCTGTGAATACCAAAAGAAGTAAGTGCATTCTGTGAATACCAAAAGTAGTAAGTTTAGGATTTTGTCTTAAGTTAATTCTGTGAATCGGGCCCCTAGTTTGTATGTTGAGAGAAATAAATCTTCATATATACAGTAACAGAGGTTAAAATTTAAATCTCTTAACACATGGACAATGGTTGTTAGACCTGACTTTTCAAGTGGATTTATCCCCAGTCTTTTTGCTTTTGAGCTTTCTGTTTTTGACCCTGTTTTGTTGGTTTTAGGACTCTGGGCACTTTACCACTGCTGATCAGTGCTAAAGTGCATATGCTCTCTGTGAGTTCATATGCTGCTGCGTCAAACTAATATTGAATGCACAGGGATGTAGATGGTGTACCCACAAACTTGAGGAAGGCATTGTTGCCCAATGTGAATACAGTGAGTTCTACCAAAAGTTGCTTACATTGAAATAACCGAAAAAAAGTATCATGAGCAACCCAAGCATTATCGAAACCACGATTTGTCATGGTCTCATACCGCATGACTTCATTGTAGCACACATTCACAGTCCCAGACAATCCTTCCTCAGTGGACCTCATAAAGGGGATCTGTTATCTTCATGAAATACCCACAGTCCCGAAGATGGTCTCACTGATATGTAACGACTGAGACAGAAACTTAGACACACAATGCAACTTCCTCTCTAGTCATTGATAAATATGCTATCTAGAGCCTAGTATTTTGTGTTCAACAGGCTTGATCTGTGTATATAGGAATTGGACGTTAAATAGATTGGCATATGGCATACAAACCTCATACATATTTTATAAATGACCATTGTCAATGTGTGATGAGATTTAAATTTGGAACCCCTATTACTGTATATATGAAGATTTATTTTCCTCAGTATAAAAACTATGAACATGAACACAGCTTTTGAGATTCTTTCTCTTTAATTAACTTGTGAATAATGTTCAATTAAGTTGCGATGTCAAGTTATTACATATTGATTGATTTATGAATTTATGTGTAATTAATTGTATGTGTCTGAAAAAATCCCTTGTTGGCATTCTTACCTTTTGCATTAAAACCCTAGACAGCACAATTGAAGGTCATTGTGCCATGCCCCATGCTTCCATCCACAAATAGTTAACCCAAGATTTGAAAAAGAGGACACACATCTGTTACAACACTGAAACCCACAGCAGGTGTTTCAAACCTTTCCAGTATATTGCCAACTTGAAACTTCTCTGTTAACAGCTTAAAAGCTATATTTCTAGAAATCCACAATATTATTGAATGACAAATTAAGGTCTAGAAACAGATCTTTTGTGTAAATGTTTCCCAAGCTAGACCAGGTTGATTATCTAAGTAATACCTCTCAGAAACCTAAACACAACTTGTACATGTTTAATCATCGATCATAAATCTTTGCATTCAGGTCGCCAATGCTGCCAGCCCTTGGGTCTGAAGCAGCTGAATCTTAGACTCACTCTTACACGTCACAAACTTATATTTATTGTGTGCACCTAGCACTCTGTACACTCAGTGTGATCTAATATTAATAAAACAATGGAGTTTCAAATGTATTTTTGAAATATTTCTATGTTACAAAAATAGAATCATATAATGTATGCTTACTAATGTTTACATTTATTGTGAAAAGGTTGTTCTCACTCAAAATTACACGAATGTTCTAAAATGTAACGCTCAATCTTATGTTTAGTTCAATGTCACCATGATTTATCACATAAAGAGTATTCATATGAAGGCATTGATTTTGTGACCATACGTGCACATATATCTAAATGTTGAGTGCACAATATTTGTTATACTAACTTAGTGTGAATAAAGGACTTATCTCTTGGGTATTCAATGTTTAACTTATTACGCGAGAATTGCTTGCTTGCACATTCTCTCCTCTGCAGATGCAGAATGAAGGCATTATTGGCTAGTGAAAAGGCATTGTATATTGTAGCGATAGTAAGGTACAGGAGGAAATGTTTGGCAAGAAGAAGACGTGCTAGTGAGGTTGGAGACAGCTTCTCATGGCAGCGAAAGAAACACTCAAGGTTAAGACGTAAAGGGACGAGGCAAGATGGCGTCCGGTGGGTCAGGCGAGTGAGCAGCTAACTCCCGGGTCCCTCCACCTGCTAGTTCGCATCAATAAAACGATCAGGAAGATGGTGGAGAAGATAGCGGAATGACTTTAGGAGAGTAGTATAAATTACTGGCGGCATCTGAGAAGGTGAAGCGGCGTCTGGAGTAAGGTTGTGTTTTCAGCGGCGGCAGCTTCAGAGACTTGACAGCGCTGCAGTACGTGGATCTTATCAGAGGCGGCGTGCCCGGTGGCAGCGAGAGGCGTGGCTGTCGAGGCTCAGGTGAAGCAGCAGCATGCCTCCCAAGTCGGCAGGAGGAGGGAAGACCCACGTAATGGTGGATGTGGCTTCCGTGGATGGAAGTGCTGCTACTGGGCGCTGTATGCAGCGCATGGAATTGGATGGAGTACCAGGCTGTCTGGATAATTTATCTCATGGAGGTGAGCAGGGAATGGACAATAAAAAAGTTCCCCAGATATTTCTGGGTAAAAAGAAGGTTGCTGCCCCACATGTTTCTAAAGAGGGTGCTGGGAAAATGCCAGAAGGAACATTAGGAAATTTGGACAGTGCTGTAGCAGATAAGACACCCCAGGGGCAGCTGAGGACTATTCCAAGAGTAAATCAGAAGCTGCACAGGATATTGTAGAAAGTGGGGACGATGCTAGGTAGTTGGGGGCAGCAGCAGAATATAATTCAGATCATGATAAGTATAAATGAGAGGGCGGAGAAAGAAAAAGCTACGGAAAGTGCTGTCTTTATGGGATCTATGGCAGATGGAGTCTTGGATATGGTTGAGGTTGGAGGAGCCTATGGGGGGTCCGGTAAAGAAATTGATTCAGGAGAGAACATTTTTTCTATGTTGGATCCCCCAGATACTTTGGATGAAGAAGGCATGCTGGGCTCTAAATCGCGATCTTATGATGGATCAATATTGAGCACTGCTAGTGACCAGAATAGTATAAATCTGGACTATGAAAAATCTGAGCTACTGACGGTGCGCAAAAAAAGTGTAATCAAGGAATAGGGGCAGCAATTAGGTGAAGGGAATAGCGCATTGTGGGATTTTTCTTCTTCATTAGAGCTGTCACCTGAAGGAGAAAGAGCTACCAGTCATACTATGGGAGAGGTACTAGATAAGCAGGATGAAGAAATCTCGCTGGGATCGATCTATCAAAGTATTTTACACCATAGGGTCGAGACTCGAACAGTGAATTTAAAAATGCACACTGCCTGTCGGAAACTCCAGAATACCGTTCAAAGGATTGCGAAAGCTTGCAACGAGTTTATGTATAGAATTAGTGAAGCAGAGGCGCGGATCTCAACGCTTGAGGATGAAATGGTGGCCCAAAAGGCGACTACAGAAGCTATGTGTTCCCATAAGGAAGATATGCAACTAAAGCTTGTTGATTTAGAGAACAGATTACGGTGTAATAAATTGAGAATTTTAGGTATTCCCGAGGGAATCAAGGGCCAGGATGTTCGTAAATTTGTAGTGGATCTGTTCTAAGAGGCCTTCCCTGAACTTTCAATGCGGAACTGGGCCAGTGAAGTACAAAGGGCACACAGGTTTCCATTTAAGCAACAGACAGCCAAAGTGGGGCAGCCTGCCCTTAGGCCAAGGGCGATCTTGATTTGTTTGAATAACTTCCTTGTTCGCCAGGCTGTATATGATCTTGCACGGCCCGATAGAAAGAGGGCAGGAAAGGGCACACAATTTTTTGTCAGGCCTGATTTTCGCCACCACACGTTGGAAAGAAGGTGGCAACTGCACAAATTAATATCTACATTCCAAGGAAAGGGGGTGCAAGCTTTTCTGTTGAATCCGGCTCCATTGAAAATAATGAATAAGTGGCAAACACAGTTCTTCACATCAGAGGGACAAGCTAAGGAATACCTTTTGTCTATTTAAGTTTGTATGTTAGTAGGGGTCCTATAGGTTTGATCAGCTTGATCTTCTTAGGTTGGTTTTATAATGGCAATGACGATGGATGGGCCAGCTAAAGCATGGTGTTTTGGTGCCTTATGAGGGTATTTAGCCCTACTTCTTTTTAGGGAGATATAAAGGGAATATTTAAGTGAGGGATTGACCAGGATAGCAGGATTTGTTATGTTTTCAATAATGTATTTATTTTTTGTGATTGTTGTTGATCTTCTGGACAAAGAAGATAAGAATTTTGTTTGAGAGGGGGGAGACACACCGGGTAGGAAGCTAGCTCCCCATCGCAAGGGCCATCGGCCCTATTGCCCAAGTATTTGGGGAAGGGAAGGGGGTGGGCGGGGTAAGGCACAGGGTTGGGGGTGTTTGGGATGTGGGAGGTGTGTGGGCTTTATGGGAAAAGGTTAGGTTGGAGGAGTGGGGAGAGGGTGTTAAAAAATGTAATCTATAACAAGGGTAATACGGCTATCGCAACTATTATAGATCTTTTTGAAGAAATGACATGTATGTGGTTACATAGGTTTGCAAGGTATGGCGGGTAAAACGACAACTTATGGGCTACGTATCTGTTCGTTCAATGTTTGTGGCTTGAATAATATTAGTAAAAGGCAACGGGTAGCGGCTGACTTACGATTAATGAAACCTGACATCTTGTGCATACAGGAGACACATATACCCTGGAGCAAACATGAGGTGTTAAAAGAGCTTGGATTTACATTAATTGCAGCATCTCGACAAACCACTTCAAATAGGCGTGTGGCTATTTTGGCCCGACAGGGAATTTGTGGGACTGGGAGGAAATTGGTAAACAATTTTGGTAGGTGGGCTATCGCAGAATGTTTAGTTGGGGGCACCAAGGTGGTAATATGCACAGTATATGGATCAAATTTCGACAAAGCAGCAATTTTAGAAGGGTTAAATGTTGAGTTGGCCTTGTGGGATACCCCGCTGATTCTATGTGGGGATTTTGATATTCACTTGGCAGGTCAGGAGTGGGAGTCAAACAATAATAAACATAAGGGCAGGAAACCCAGGGTTTTTAAAGCATTACAACAACTTAAAGGTGATCACGGATTGGTAGACGTTTGGTCAACCTTAAATCATCCGGTCCCTGGGTATACTTTCTATTCATATCCCCACCACAAATTAGTTAGGCTGGATTATGTCTTTATGTCTAAGCTACTCATTGTGGGGGCAAAAATACAGGTGTGACCTAGGATCACAGCGGATCATGGTACACTGTTATTGGATGTTTATATGATCAGTCAAAAGAAGGTGGGTAGGGCCTTTACCTTCAATAGGAAACTCCTACTGGATAGTCTGTTTGTTGATCACATGAAAATAAATATGGGTTACACTATTTCTTGACATTAATAGAGGGTCCACTTCTAGTGCCATGGTATGGGATGGTCTGAAGGCAGGATTGAGAGGCGAGACGCTTAGTTATGGACTGGGTAAGCAGAAGCATCAACAGACCATGATACAGGGGCTCTTAGATGATCTAAAGGAAGTGGAGCAGAAATGCATGCAGGGAATGAGGAGGGAAGTAGAAGTTAAGGAAACACAAACCAAAAAAGCTTGCTGTAAAGCTAAAATCAACAGGGTATGGAGTAAGGAAATCGCTAGTCAATATAAGGTACATAAGGAGGAAAGGTACGAATATGGTGAAGCTATAGGGCGCTGCCTGGCACAGAGTTTACGAGCCAAACAATCTCTAAAAAAAAATAACTGCATTGGTTGATCTTGCTGGGAATACAGTAGAAACTATGGAGGGCATTTTGGGAGTATTTCATGCCTTTTATAAAGAGCTGTATACACAGATTGAATGTAATGAGTAAGCCATCAATGTATTTATTCAACAATTAGAGCTAGCAGGCTTAAGACAAGAGGAGCAGGAAGTACTCGATGCCCCGATAACTATGGAGGAGCTTGAGGAGGCAATAGGGTCGATGGCTAGGGGAAAGGCAGCAGGATCAGACAAGGAGCCACTCGAGGTCTATCGAATGCTTTTCCAAGTGCTTAAGGAGGACATGCTGGTTAAATTCCAAGAGGCTCAGTCTGGGAACCCTCCACCATCATGGGATGAGGCTAATATAGTAGTGTAAACAAAAACAAAAAAAGCCTGCGAACTTGCCAGGGTCCTATAGACCAATTTCTCTGTTAAATGCGGATGGCAAAGTATATGCAAAAATCTTAGCAACTAGATTGGCGCGAGTGATCATGCCCCTGGTATCCATTTATCAGCATGGATTAGAGCACGGTCAACCACATAAATAGAGTAGTCACTAGATTTTGCTAATATACAACAAAGCAGGTTAGGTTTGATCTTTCTCGACGCCGAAAAGGTGTTTGACCATGTCTCCTGGCCTTTTTTATGGGCTGTTATGCGGAAGATGGGGTTTGGCCCAGGCTGTATCAGGACTATCCAAACTATGTACAAATCACCGATAGCTAGGATTTGTGCAATGGGCAAAGAATCAGAGCCTGTGTATATAACTATGGGGACAAGACAGGGGTGTCCCTGCTCCCCGTTGTTATTTGCCTGGTATATTAACCCGTTTCTGGTAATGCTGGAAAAGAGCAATAAGATCAGCTCTATGAACTGTGGGCAATACTAGGTGCGGGACTTAGCTTATGCAGACGACATCGCGGTGCGGATATCAGACTCAGAACAAGCGGTTTCAGAGATAGAGAGCTTGGCTTAAGTATTTGGGGAGGTATCAGGGTATAAATTAAACCCAACAAAAACTCAGATTGTCTGCATGAAAGCGGCCTGCCCCGGAGATGCTTGGGTAACCGAGGAAGCTATGTATTTTGGTATTAAAATTAGGATGTCTCTGCAGGAATTAATAGAGGTTAATTGGGGAGGTATAGTTGCAGGGATTTTACAACAACTGGATCGGTTGGAGTGCCCCGCATCTCTCACCGGTGGGGAGGTGCAGTGTACTCAAGATGAGTATCTTCCCCAAAGTTATGTATTATTTTAGGGCAGTACCACTAGACTAGAGTTGACTCAAATAAAATTACAGAAATTACAATCTATAGGAGATAGTTTCTTGTGGGGGCAAAGGAAAGCTAGGAGGGCTTTTACGTTTATGATGTTACCGCGTGATCGGGAGATATGGGTTGTACCCAATTTCACATTTTACTATTATGTGTGTCTCCTTCAAAATATGAGGGTATTGTTAACTGGGGAGGAAGTGGGCACACTGGCGGAAACACCATCAACATATCAGATGCTGTTAGGGTCAGCTGCTAGAAACTGCCTATTTAATTTTTGGAGCCAAGCTACTTTAAAAAAAAACACGATTTAAGGTAGTGCTGGCAGCATACAGGGTATGGAAGTCAGTTCGGGAGATGTTAGATATATCAGGGATATGTTTTTATACCCCTACAAACTCCACGTTAATGCTGTTCCTGCTATATTCTGGGATCTAAGAATGGAGAAATGGAGGGCTAATGGGATAAGGCAATTAGGAGATCTATTTGAGGAAGAAGTACTTGCTTCATTTTCAACCTTAGCTTGCAAAAAAATGATTTCCTTATTTACAAATTGGAGTTTATCTATAGAAACATCAGAAGCAGAGGGGGATGGAAACCAACCCTCTAGTGGAGGCAATAAATGAGGGGCTAAAATAGGGGTACTGTATGATATGTCAATGGATACACAACAGGATGATCTGGAAGCCCAAGACAGAAAATGGTGTGCTCGGTTAGGACAGGAAGGCGTGTATATGCAGCGATCAATTGATATTGCAGAGAAAATTTTGGTGGCAGCCAATTTGAAAGCCCAACATTTCAAGACAATATTTAATTTGTATCATACACCTGTGAGGATGATGAAATGGGGGGGATCAAACGATGGGAAGTGTTTTAGATGTGCGATGGAGAAGGCTGACATCACACATATTTTTTATGAATGTACATATCTAACTCAATGGAGGGGCGTTTTTATCTGAAATCACAGGAATTGATGTTCATATAATAATGAATATAATGTTAACAGGAGTTGGTGATACTCTCAAGCAGGGTCAAAAAGGGTATACATTTAGATATTTAATATTTATAACCGTGGCGGTAGCACAGCTCTGTGTTGCGTCAGTTTGATTGCAGCAGGAAGTCCCCTCGTTTGAGATGTGGCGGGCCAAATTTTATAATATTTTTAATTTAGAATTTAGACTCTATGGTTTGAAATCAATGAAAAGACAAAAATTGGGTACTCAGATATGGGGGCCTATGATAGACCATATGAAGTGAATGTGTTTTTTTAGTAAGCTTTTAGTATACTTTGTTATGTTTCTCACATGTCTTTGTTTTTTTTCGTTTCTCTGTGTTTTGTCTGTAACTGATAGCCCTCATATTGCTAATCTGTTATGTTGTGTATGATTTTGTCTGTGAGTGTTAAAGTATTTATGTAATTGATTATGATTGTCGCTTGTTATGGATTGAATAAAAAAATTAAATATAAAAAAGGAATTCTCAAGGTTGATCAAATGTTCCAATTTAAAGGTGTGGGAGAAAGTTTCCAATTGCTACCATGAAAGATGGAAATGTACTGGTGACGAGGACATGGGCTTCCTTGGATGCTTTGTGTGTTATTTGGTGTTGCATAGTTAGTTAGCAGCAGATACCTTTAGGGCTTCATGAGGAGTAGACCTCTTTGCAATACCTCTCAGTATGTGGCTTCATGTTACACATTCTTTCTTTTTGGAGCACCTTAACTTGAGTCTCCATTATACTGACACCTACCCTTATTTTTCAGATTAATTAGGGTTTCCTTACTTTAGTATAGAGTAGAATAAGTTAGATTTCTTTAGATTTGCTAGGCAAGAGGATCCGATTCTGCATTTCAATCTTCAGATACTCTTCCTCATCTTCTGCATTTCAGCGACTGAGTTTCTTGTATGCTTTCTATTGTTTAGACTGAATTCCATTAGGAGATTTGTATTTCTACAATATGCTTCTGAGGCTCATTTATATTAGTTTGTTTCTGAGTTTGCGATAAACCCATTTAACTTCACCAAGTAGTTCTGTCCTTATTGTGTGACAAATCTATTACAAATTTGAAATTGATGTCAACACTCTTTAACCTCTCAAGCAACTACAAAGGTTAATGGGCAAGGGAAGAAGATTAAATTGAAGGACTCATAGACTTTTCAGATCCTTGTGGAACTGGAAGAGAGTTGTACCTGGGGTGGTTATCTGCCTCGATGATGCTTTAGTGGGCTGCATCTAGGGTGATAGACTTGTAAAGTCTAGTAGATGAGCTATACCCAGGGGTGATATACCTCAAGCCCAGTTCCAGAGATATCACGCTGTGGGTGTATATTTATTTATTTATTCAGTGTTTTACATAGCGCGGACATGACCCAATAGGGTTTCAGAGCGCTTCACAGTTACATAGTCTTATTCTTAGTACAGCAAGTTTGACACAAGCATAAGCAAATAAAGAGCGTACAATACTTTGAGAGAAACAATTGTGCTTACAAGCTCATATGTATATATACATTGATTTTAGCGAGAAACATTTGTGCCTTCTTCATCATTTTCATCATCATATATACAAGTCGTGACGACTACTATTTATCGATTTGTATTAACAGGGTGTGTGATCTGGACTGTAACCTAACAGAGTCTAGTCTACTGTTCTTATGGGAGGAATTTGCTCAGAAGAAATGTCTTAGCTTCTTTTTTGAAAGCTGAGGTGGACACGATTTTTCTAATGTTCCGAGGGAGTGAGTTCCAAATTCTTGGTACCAGAAAAAGCTCTGTCATACGTTCTCTTCTTTTGGAAGAGGGCAGGTTTCAGTAAGAGATCTCCATGGCTCTGAGAGACTCTATTGCTTCCTGACAATGTGACTTTCCGGGCTAGGTATAATGGTGCTTTATAGTGAATTGCTTTGTGTGTGGTACATGCCATCTTTAGTTGGATTCTTGCTACGTACAGTAGCCAATTAAGCGCTTTCAGATGAGGGGTGATGTGGTCAAATTTTCTGGAGCCTGTAATAAGTCTCGCGGCCGCATTGAGACATGGTTTTAGTAGGGCTGTAGAAATCTTGGGTAGTCCTGCTAGAGTTGGGCATCCGTATTCGATCCTCGCGATGACTAGTGCCTGGACTGCCATTTTGAGGTCTGAAGTAGCTATGAAAGGTTTCAGTTTTCTAAGATTGCTTAAATGGAAGCGGGCATTTCTTACCATTGTGTTAATGTGGGTCCACATGTTCAGGTTCTTTTTTTTTTTTATTTAACTTTTTATTAAAGCAAATCAAAGAGTCATTCTTGCAGATCAAATACATATCAATTAGAAAGTACAGTATCTTAACACGCACCAGTTACATATCATAACCAACAAGAATTTCATTGTTCCGCCCATCTGTGCATCGCCATATCTTCTGTCGGTGATGTGCAAATCTCGCCCCTGAACAAGTTCCTCCCCTTCCATTTCCAGTCCCATTTTTTAGGGCATCCCCGCATTTTAAAGACCTCCTTCTCTGCTATCATGCAACAGTCCATTTTTCCGCCATCCAGCCAACCGTTAAGGGCCGTGCGGCGGAACCCCAAGACATTGCGATGACTCTCTTTACTAATAAATACCCCAGCGCCACCCTCTGTTGCTCTATTTCAGTCAGATCTGTGGCCTCCCATTTGTTCAGGATCTCCAATTCTGGCATCAGATTGATTTGTTTCCCTAACGTGTCCCTCATTTTTTTGGGTTGCGCTGTCCCATAAGGGGCGTATCGCAGGACAGGTCCCGAGGACATGGTAGAAAGTGCCATCTTGACCGCATCCCCTGAGACACAGTGCATCCGCCCTGCAGCCTATCTTAGCGAGGAGTAACCCGGAGAGATAGGGGCGATGTAGGATTTTTAGTTGGATAAGACGAAAGTGATGATTGATCGCCATCTCTCTAGGGCACATTAATGCCGTCTGCCAGTCTTCATCAGTTATGGGCCCTAAGTCGACCTGCCACTGGCTCCGGAGAGTCTGGAAGGAATCAGGCAAATTACTACAAAGCTTACGATATGTGCAGGACACCGCCTTCTTCAGGAGGGGTTCGGAAAGTAGGCAGTCCTTTAAAGGAGAAGAGTCTGGTATGGAGGACAAATCGGGGATAGTAGTGCGAAGGGCATGTCGTATTTGCAAATATCGAAAAATTTAGCCTGGAGCAAGGTAGTATTTAGTTTGCAGCTTCTTAAAAGTGAAGAGTTTGCCCCTATGGATGAAGTCACCAATATTTGTTATTCCGATAATGTCCCATTTATGGAAGCCCACATGGTGGCAAAGCAGCCCCAGTTTCTGCGTGGACCAGAGTGGCGTAGATTTCATGAGTTTATCTGCCCATCCCAAATGTTTAGTTGCTTGGTGCGACATGGGTCCGAGGTACCGGCCCTTTCGGACCTTACTATTCAGGGCGCCTAGATAGCTCTCCATCCCCGTCTGGTACTTTTCTGAATGAAAGGCTGGGATCGATGGGGAGCCGTGAATCCAATGGTTCGTGGCTACCAGTTGTGTGGCCCAGTAGTACAAGCGGAGGTCAGGAAGAGTGATCCCTCGATCATACCACCCCCTTGTCAGCTTGCGGAGGGCAATGCGAGGTGCCCCGCCGTCCCACAACAGAGTCCAGATCTCTCCCTCTATAGCAGTGGAGTATGTGTCGGCAATAGGGAATGGGCAGTTTTGGAGGGCATACAAAAATCCAGGGAGTGCAAGCATTTTAAACAAGGCCGCTCTGCCCAGGAGGGACAAGAGCAGTGTTCTCCAATGTTGAACATTGTCTTGCAGTCTTCGGAGGGGGCCAAGAAGATTCTGATCATAAAATATTTTGGGGTCAGAAGTAATATATATCCCTAAATATTTACCTCAATTTCATATCCACGCGGTAGTTTGGGTGGTGGGCCATGTAGGACATACAATACCGACTTCGACCAGTTAATGGTATATCCTGCATATTTACCAAAGTTGGTGATGACATTGAATAGGCTATCAAGTGAGGCTCGCCGAGATGCCAAATAAATCAAAATATCATCTGCATACAGCGACATTTTATCCACTATGTCCTCACTCCATCGCATGCCACGTATGGAAATGTCATGTCGAATCCAGTGCACGAGTGGCTCCAGGGTCAATGCAAACAGGAGGGGGGAGAGGGGGCATCCCTGTCTAGTCCCCTTCTGCAAATCGAACGCGTGCAATGTGCGGTTATTTACTCAAATTTGGGCCTGTAGAGCGGTATATAACAGTGCCACTCATTGTCGAAACCGAGGACCGAAGCCGAACCTCGTCAGGACCTCAAATAGATAGGGCCACTCTATTGAATCAAATGCGATTGCGGCATCTAACGATAGTATAACCGCATTTTCTTGCAAATATGGTGGTCGGCTTAGGACGTTATGGACTCGACGAATATTTAGGGCCATGTTACGGCTCGGTATAAAACCGGATTGGTCATCATGAACCAGGGAGGGGAGGACTGTAATCAAACGTGACGCAAGGAGTTTAGCCAGTACCTTGGCCTCCAAGCTGATTAAAGATATGGGTTGACATGAGCTACAATTTGTCTCTGGTTTATGGGGTTTATGTATAACGACAATAGTTGCTAGCCTCTGATCCTGGGGAAGGACGCCCTGTTCCAGACTTTCGTAATACATATTTTTAAGGTGTGGAGCTATTTTGGAGGCCATACCCTTTAGGAATTCAATTGGGATCCCATTGGGCCCCATTGCTTTCCCGGAGTTGATAGCAAATATAGCTTTACAGATTTCTTCTGCGGTTAAGTCAGCCTCCAAGACCTCTCTGACGCTATCTGAAATTGTGGGGAGAGTAATTTCTTCCAAAAGTTGACGGGAGTCGCTAGCGGAGGTGGTAGTTTTTGAGGAGTATACCGTTTCCAGATGATCTGCAAATGCATTTGCCACCTCCTGCGGGTCTGTGACTATCCTCTCATCTTCGAGCAAGAGTTCTGGGACCTACCTGGCCGCTTGATCCCGACACTCCAACCACGCCAACATCTTACGGCTTATTCACCCAGTTTATACACTCTGTGGCGTGTATGGAGGATTCTAGCCTGAGCTTTTTCCCGAGTGAGAGCGTTATACTCTAATTGTCTGTTGCGGAGAGCAAGGGCTGTATGCTCAGAGGGTGCGGTGTTATGTACAGTTTCAAGATCTAGCAAGTCACTTTCTAATTGTGTCAGGTGTGCATTTTGGTTCCGAATGTATACTACTTTTAATGCTAGTGCACGTCCTTTGATCACTGTCTTATAAGCCTCCCAGATGGTGTTGGCAGAGTCAACAGAACCGACGTTCTCATTAAAATAATACTCTGTGTGTTCAATCAGGTTGTCCCTAATATCTGGAATCGTAAGGAGCCACGGGTTAATAATTATAGGACCACGCTCCTTGTGACGATGAAACGTAATGTCAGACACAAGGGGTGAATGATCAGAGATACTGTGTGGGAGGACATGGGGTTGCCTAAATAATTCGATGTCTACCAGTGATGTAAAAAGATAGTCAATGCAAGACATTCTCTTATGCGCATTAGACTGATGGGTAAAATAGGCCGCACTGGGGTTCAATGTATGCCAGATGTCAGTGAGACCTAATGCATGAGCGAAGTCATCCATATATGTGGGTTGTTGGGGAGACTGCCTTTGGGGATGTCTATCTAGTGTCTCGTCCATTACCATGTTGAAATCACCTCCCAGTATAAGAGTACCTTGGGGGAGATCTACAAGAATTTTGCCCAGGTCTTCCAATGCAGTCTTACCCAGTGAGGCCGGAAGATAGACTGATATTATGTTAAGCGGTCTTCCCTCCCATAGCCCCTCAAGCACTGCAAATCTACCCTGCGGGTCATTCCACCTCCGAGTAGGTGTAAGGGTGAGGTTTTTTCGTACAAGTATACCCGTTCCTCTAGATCCCGATGTGAATCCTGCGTGGACCAGAAGTGTGTATCCCCATCTATTAAGAGCCTTGCAGTTATTTCCCACTAGGTGCATCTCCTGAAGCAATACAAGATCTGGGAGTCGCCGTTTGAGGTATTGCAGAACTATTCTCCTTTTTATCTTACTTCCTACACCATTAACATTCCATGTCATAATGGATATCTTCGTAGTTCTCGTGTCTGTCATGGTGGGTGGTAGCGGAGAGCCAGGGTGGTAAATGAGGCATGTGATAAAGCCACAGATATACCCTCCAGCTATAGGGCCAACATGACCCATCCTTATCGGCAACATTCTTCCCACCCCAATCCCCCGGGCATGTGGACAACCTGCGTGTGGCAGAATCCATTACAGTCAGATACGTGTTCATCTGAATGCCCTGTTGAAAAATAACCATAACAGTGAACAACTCAACTATCCCCCATCCCCCACCCCTTTCCTCCCTACCTGCCCCCCTGCCCGTGGAATTACAACGTTCCACACCCCAACAAGGCAGAGTGCCTGTCGCCCACCCCATCTTTGGAAGGGTGCCTGGCCAACCACCATCACTCCTCGCCTAATGCGAAATAGTGTATTTTACAGCATATTGAAAACATTGCTTAATAGACCGATCGTCAGCTAGGTAAACTTTAGGAGAAAGGCAAAATACAAACTGTTATGAGCTCAAGTCACTGAGACGCGGCCTACCACGGAACGCTGTGCTCATTAGTGTTATTAGTAGAGTCCTGGGTGGTTCTCACATCTAGGCCGTACAGGACCAAGCAAAGAGTGTAAGAGGGCCCCCCATAGAGTCAGCAAGAATGAATAAGAGGTCAGTGTGGTGGCTCAATGTCACCCCGCGGTGTCATCTTCCAGGTGATGGTCATTTGATACCAGCAGAGCGCGCTGGCTGCTGCGGAGATCCTTAGTGTCTTTACCATCCGGCGATTTCCCAACTCGGCGCCATCCGTCAAGCCATTCCCCGGTGTCTTCTGGAGAGAAGAAAAACCATGATTTCCCCTTGGATTCCACTCAGAGTTTAGCCGGGAATAGCATAGAGTACTTGATCTCTTTATGACACAGGGCTTTTTTGACCGCCGTGAAGCTGCGTCTCTGGGCTTGGACTTTGACTGTAAAGTCTGGGAAGAAGGTGACATTTGCGTTATCAATCCTGACCAGCGGGCCCGCTCTCGCTGTCTTTAGGATGACATCTCTATCCCGAAAATTAAAGGCCCTCGCGATTATAGGTCTAGGAGGGGCACCAGGTTTTGGGCGTCAGCCAGGGACTCTATGGGCTCGTTCAATAGAGAAGTAACTAGAGAGGCACTTCGGTTGGAGTTTATTGAGCACCAGGTCCTCCACAACGAGATCTACAGCTGGTCCCTCCAATTTCTCCGGGACCCCTAAGATACGGATGTTGTTCCGCCTTGCCCTCCCTTCGTAGTCATCCAGGAGCTCTTCCATTTTCTTCTGCTGGTCTAGAAGCTGAGTTACTTGCCGCTGTAGAGTAGAGTTGTCGGACACTAAGGCTTTTGCGGTGATTTCCACATCCTTCACTCTCGAGTCCATTTTCTTTAGATCAGCACGGAGGAGTGTGACTTCTATATTTAATTCGGATTTCCAGCGACTTTCGCACCCCAGTGATAGCTTCCATAATGACTTCAAAAGTGAGAGTCTTGGACGAGGAGTGGGACTGTGAAGTCTTGGGGTCTTCTCCTGGCGTTGCCTCGGTGTCCTCCCTATGCCTAGACCAGGCAAACTTAGCCAGTTGTTTTTGAGTCTGAGACTTGAGCCCCTTGTTTGTGGCCATGTTGGTAAGTAGGATGCGAGGAAGCCCAAGAATCCACAAGGATATGCAAAGCAGTCAGTGGGACCCACCCGTACTACCAGCCGCCTGCACGGAGGAAAGGTGAGCCTCCGTCGGCCTGTTGGAGTTCCAGGTGAGTCAGCTAGAGAGGGGGGGGCATATGCTGACCCTCCCGGAAAACAAAGAGGAGTCCAAAAATCTCTGTGTGGCAGGTGGTCCTCGAGGGAGTGCGCTTGGGAGTGCGCTTTCATTTCTAGTGTAGTGGGGGATACAGTGCAAAGCAGTCCTGCAAAGGGGGATCACCATTCTATTTGTGGCCTGTGCGCAGCGATGGCTGAGAGGCTATAGTAGTACACAGCACCCCGGTACGCTGTCTAGTGGATTGAAAAATTAAGGGGACTCCAAAGGGGGTTTGATACAGCACAGCGCACAGTTGGGGGGAGGCCAGGTGGGTTGGGTCACAAATATCCGCTAAGTCGACCTGAGTCATGCCCAATCTGTACTGTCTAAAGCAATGGTCTGTGTCTTGCGTACTTACAATGGCCACGACAATCTTGGGGCGTTTTTGCCACCTATGGTGATGATGCCGAGATTTTGGGCTGCGCGTGCATCCCCAAGGCGGCCTAACTCTCGGGACACACACACAGCCGGTGTTGCAGAGTTCAGTAGGCCCCAGGGCACCGGCCTCAATTTCAGGATTATTCAATGTCCGCGCTCCTCCTCCCCTTACTAGCGCCGTGGTATATGGCTCCCCGACACAGCGTTGAGTCCAATCAATCTGCAGCGGTTGGAACTCCCACAGCTATGAAAGGTGTCAGACCAGACCCCCCCACGACGATTCCTGTTCACTCAGGGGTCCAGGCCCAGCACCCAGGCGAGTAGGCCCGAAGCCAGGCCCTCGATTTTGCGCTGGGTCGCTCCGCTCTATGCAAGCACCATCTGGGGGCGGGGGCTTCCGGCGTGCAATTTCATCCACCTCAGGGTTCGAGTTGTGCAGTGTCTGGCTAGCGCCTATAGGTGCCTGTGGTGTGCCTTCGCCTTAGGGGTGAGCTGGTGCTCCAGCAAGAAGGCCACGAAGCCGGGACACTCGCCTCACTGGGCTGCCGATTTCCAAGCTGTCTATACTGCTGGGCTGACCGCGCTCACCGTCCCTTTCGGCAATGCCTGATCAATGTCGCCTCACAGGCGGAGCCTCGAGATTCTATGTTCGCACATTAGCAGTGTGGCATCAATGCGTTGGCCGCCAACGAAGGTCCATCTTCATACGCCGCTCCCCAGAATCCGATCGCCATTTTGTAGGACCCCAGGCCGCTCACTCAGTATTTTTGCATGGTTTACTGTGTCGAATGCAGATGAAAGGTCGAACAGAATTTGGAGACAGGTTTCTTTGCAGTCTAGGGCAAGTAGAGCATCATTTAGTATGTGAAGAATTGCTGTTTCAGTACTGTGATTTGCTCTGAACCCTGATTGGTAGTCATTCAGTAGTTTGAATTGCAAAATGTGCTGGCTTAATTGTTGTTGAACACATTTTTCCATAACTTTGGCAAACATGGGAATGTTTGTGACTGGACGAAGGTTGTTGGGGTCTGAAGGGTTCTCTATAGGTTTTTTTTATGATTGGAATGACTTGCCCTGTTTTTATGCAGTCTGGTAACGAGCCTTTTGAAAGTGAAGCATTAATAATCTTTGTGCAAAAGGGGATGAGTAGATGGTTAATTGTTGGCCAGCATTTTGCTGGTAGAGGATCATTGAAATGGTTGTTTAGTTTTATGGTTGAAATAATTTTGGCAATATCATTTATCGTCATATAACTTGAATTCTGACCATAATGCATTGTTTTGGGTGGTATCAGAGCTGGTTGAGAATGAGGCTTAGCTGCAGTGCTCTTTTTGTTCAAAGGGATCTCCGCTGCATTTTTTAGCTCAACCTCCAAGGATTTGGCTTTGGCTGTAAAAAAGGAAGAGAATTCTTCGCAACTGATGTTTGTTTTTGTGGAATTTTGTTTGGATTTGGCCATTTTATTGGATTGATCTTTTAGCAGTTCAAAGTGTTTCCTTGGTCTGTTTTTTGCATTATCCAGTTCTCTTCTAATGATGTCTTTTTTTTATTTTAAAATACTTTTATTGTAGGCGTTTCTGGCCCGTCTTAGCTGTTTTAGATGGGGAGCGGAAGGGTGTTGGCTCCATTTTCGTTCTGAAAGTCTGAGTGATCGTTTTTCTTCATTGAGGGATCCGTTGAACCAAGGGCTTTTATCATTGACTGGCATTCTTTTGAGTTTTAAAGGGGCTATGTCATAGTGCTATAGTATTCCGTGAGTTTGGTGACTTCTGTCAGGTCATTAGGAGGTTTCAGTTCCTTCTCACATCGTGCTACAAGATTCTCCATATTAAGCCCTTTGGTGTCACCAACCCATTTTTTAGGTTCGATTGGTTGTGAGGATGTTTTCTTTTCATGTAGGGTATTTGGAAGGTAATGATATGATGATCTGACCAGTCACAAGGAGTGATCTCGAATGTATCAACAACTTTTTCCTTAGAAATGATCCAGTCTAGTGTAGATCCTTTTGTATGGGTTGGTAGCTGGCATTCTTGAACCAAAGATTGGTCTTCAAGGAAGTCTTTGAGCAGATTATCTGATTATCATTTTGATCTTCCCAGTGAAGATTGAAGTCTCCTAAGAAAATATAGTTGGATTGAGGAGTCGAGTTTGTTGTGATGATTTCTATCAGCTGGTCTATGAACATGGTATTTTTGCCTGGTGGGTGGTAAAAAGCGTGAAGTTTGCAAAGTTGGTTATCTTTGGTATAACAGGCTTATACCCAGATGTGCTAATCCCATAGGGTCTAATGTCAGTTATCCCCACTAGTGTTGAGCAGCTGCCTACCCAGTGGCGAAAGAGGAGGAGGCGCCCAGAGGGAGCCATCAGGGAGCCTCTGATGGATAGCCGTGTGTGCTCGGGAGGGCGTGGGGATGAACGCGTCCTCGTTGGGTGACTCCAGACATACGGAGTGCGAGCTCAGGACATGTGACCTAGATGGGAGAGTCGGGGTACGGTGCCAGCCAATGCAGCAGTGCCACCAGGAGCCGAGCTAACATTGGCACCGATCAATGAGGGTTTAATGAGCGTGTAGGCCGTGAAGCGCATGTGCCAAGATTCGAGACCGGCCGTGCTGGCAGTCCAGGGTTCTGTACATTGGCACCTCTTTGTATACTTGGTAACTGAAGACTTCAGGTGCGGAAAGACAGCAGAGCTTTCCCACTGTGGTCAGGGGTGAGGTGCTGAGTGGGGAGGGGCTTGTAGCTGGGAAGTGGTGCTGAGATGGGGCGCGGAGCCGGGGACGAGATTCACAGGAGACCGAGTTATGCAGGGTGGACAGCACAGAGTTAAGAAGTTGGCCGAATAGAGGAATATTCCTGAGCTCAGAATCTGGGGACGGTCACAGTCCTGTGGGTACATGTGGGTGAGCCGACTGTCGACACATTACAGGTAAATCATGCAAGAAACGTCGGGTGAAAATATGATAACGTCTGTTCACAGAGTGTATTTTTATACCATTTGGAGAGCAACCCTTGACGTTCTGGTAGGTCGCTCCCCCCCCCCGCTGCAGCTCCGCCTGCACTCACGCTGTCGCCGCTGCCGCCGGAGAAGTCGAGGCCCTCCACCACCCGCAGGCTTCCACCTGCGCCTCATCCCTGGTGGCCAGTGGTGGCCTTAGGTTTGTTTCATTTCCCTTGTGCTGTCTCTTTGCCTTTATGCCTTTGTGACCCTGATTTGTGCCTGTAACTGCCCGTGCCCCCTGCCCCCCGCTCGCCGCTCTGCTCTGTGCCATTTCCCTTGTGCTGTTCCTTTGCTTTTTGCCGCTGTGACCCTGATTTTGTGCCTGTGACTGTCTGTGCCCCCTGACCCTCGCTCGCCGCTCCGCTTCTGTGCCCCCTTTTTATTTCTGTACCACCTCGCCGTCCACGTGCTTAATTTGTGCCTGTGACCCTGTTTTGTGCCCCCTTTTTATTTCTGTACCACTTCGCCGTCCACGTGCTTAATTTGTGCCTGTGACCCTGTTTTGTGCCCCATTTATCTTCTGTACCACCTCGCCGGTCTCCTGTCCCACGTCCCTGCCGCTGCCTCCCCTGCGACCCCTCCCCTCCGTGCCCATTCGCCACTCCCATCCCTCGCCTCCCGCCTCCCAGCTCCTCCTCCCTCCCCACCTCCCCATATATAGCGGCCGCTGCGAGGCCGCACCGCTGGTGCGCCTAAGGCAAGCCTGTCTGCGCCTGTCCGCGCCTGGACCGCACCCAGTGCCAGAACCCCTGGCCCCCGCGCCAGCCACGAGGAGCACCACCTCCGCTACGACGCCAAGACCCTCATCGCTCTCAACCCTTGAAGAACCCACACCTGCTGCAAGGTCACCCCGAGGCGCACCCACGGCCCCTTCACCTGCCGGAATTGCAACTTCTCCTGCCACGAAAGTGCCAAGACACCCACCACAACGGAAACCAACCAGCTCAGATGCATCCTGATCAACACTCGCTCCGCACACAAACACGCCGTCGAACTCTGGGACCTACTCGACACTACATCTCCGGACGTCGCCTTCCTGACCAAAACCTGGATGAACGAAAGCTTCACGCCTGACATCGCCATAGCCATCCCAGACGGGTACAAGATCACCCGCAGAGACCGCGTAAACAGAGCCGGAGGAGGTATCGGCATTGTCCACAAAAACGCCATCAAGATCTCTACAAACATCAACGACACCCTCAGCACCGCCGAACACAGGCACTTCCAGATCCACACGGACCCCAAGACCAACCTAAGAGGCACCCTCATCTACAGACCACCAGGACCCCGGGCTCAATTCTGCGACTCCATCGCCGACCTCATCAGCTCACACGCACTGACCTCCACCAACTACATCCTCCTCGGAGACTTGAACTATCACCTGGAGAACAACAATGACAGCAACTCCTCCACCCTGATCGACAATCTCGCCAACCTCGGACTCAAACAGCTCGTCACAACGCCGATCCACATCCCCGGCCACACACTTGACGCAATCTTCTCCTCAAGCCCCCACGTCACCTTCAGCCACGTCTCAGAACTCACCTGGACCGACCACCACTGCATCCATTTCTCCTTCCGAAAACCACTCACACACGACCGCACCCTACAGACCCCCCACCGGGGCAAAATCACTGAAGAACAACTCCAGACAAGCCTCGCACTCAACCCTCCGACGAACCCCACCAACCCAGATGATGGTGCGCTCTCCCTCGAACGCTGGATGAACGACTGCGCCAACACCATCGCGCCACTGAAAAACCCCACCAACAGAGGCACCAGCAGAAGAGTCAGCTGGTTCACCCCGGAACTCCTCGACTCCAAACGCACCTGCCGGAAACTGGAAAACACACGGAACAGGAACAAGACGCCAGACAGCCACACTGCCTACAAAGACGCCATCCGCAACCACCACCACCTCATCAGGACCACCAAAAGGACCTCCTTCACTGACCGCCTTGACAACAACGCACACAACAGCAAGGAGCTCTTCACCATCATGAAGGAACTCTCCAACCCCAGCTCCAATGCCAACGACATCCCACCATCACAAGCCCTGTGCAACTCACTCGCCACCTTCTTTCACCGGAAAATCACCGACATCCACGACAGCTTCAGACCCCGGAAGACCCCTGCCAACCACACCGCACCTAACCCACCGCACCCCACCACCCACGAAACCCTGACAACCTGGGCTAACGTGAGCATCGAGGACACAATCAAGACCATGGGATCTATCCACTCCGGTTCCCCTTCAGACCCCCTCCCACACCACATCTTCAACAAAGCCAGCAAGTCCATCGCACCCCACCTGCACAAAATCATCAACCTCTCCTTCGAGACTGCCACCTTCCCTGAGAACTGGAAGCACGCAGAGATCAACGCCCTACTGAAGAAACCCAAAGCAGACCCGAGCGACCTCAAAAACTTCTGGCCCATCTCCTTGCTCCCGTTCCCAGCTAAGGTCATCGAGAAGATAGTAAACACCCAGCTCACGCGACACCTCGAATACAACAACATCCTAGACCCATCACAATCAGGATTCCGCAGCAACCACAGCACCGAGACCGCCCTCATCGCCGCCACAGACGACATCAGGATCCTGCTAGACAACGGCGAGACGGCGGCCCTCATCCTCCTAGACCTCTCCGCCTCCTTCGACACCGTCTGCCACCGCACACTTCACACGCGCCTCCACGACGCAGGGATCTGAAACAAGGCCCTGGACTGGACCACATCCTTCCTCTCCGGCAGAACTCAGAGAGTCCGCCTCCCCCCGTTCCGCTCCGAGGCCTTCAAGATCATCTGCGGCGTCCCACAGGGATCCTCCCTCAGCCCGACGCTGTTCAACGTCTACATGGCACCACTAGCATGCATCGCCCGACAACACGACCTCAACAAAATCTCCTATGCTGACGACACTCAGCTGATCCTCTCCCTCACCAAGTACCCCCTCACCGCCAAATCCAACCTCCACCAGGGAATGAAGGCCGCCGCCGACTGGATGGAGGACAGCTGCCTCAAACTGAACACAGACAAGACAGAAATCCTCATACTCGGGTCCAACCCCTCCGCATGGGACGACACTTGGTGGCCCACGTCACTGGGGTCCCCCCAGGCCCCCACCGACCACGCACGCAACCTGGGAGTCATCCTCGACTCGAAACTCTCCATGACCAAACAAGTCAACGCAGTCTCCTCCACCTGTTTCAACACCCTCCGCATGCTCCGCAAGATCTTCAGATGGATCCCGACAAACACAAGGAAAACTGTCACCCAGGCCTTGGTCAGCAGCCGGCTCGACTACGGAAACACCCTCTACGCCGGAACCTCGTCCAAGCTTATCAGTAGACTACAGAGAATCCAGAATGCCTCTGCACGCCTTATCCTCGACGTCCCGCGCCGCGACCACATCACCCCCCACCTGAGGAACCTGCACTGGCTCCCCGTCGACAAAAGAATCTCCTTCAAGCTCCTGATCCACGCACACAAGGCACTCCACAAAACCGGCCCAGCCTATCTCAACAGTCGACTCTCCTTTTACGTACCCAACAGGAAACTCCGCTCCGCTGACCACGCCCTGGCCACGGTCCCACGCATCCGGAGAACTACTTCCGGAGGCAGATCCTTCTCCCATCGTGCCGCCAAGACCTAGAACACCCTCCACCTACGTCAAACCGAAGACCTGCTGACCTTCAGGAGACAACTCAAGACCTGGCTCTTTGACCAGTAACATCTTCCCCGCCCCCCGCCGCCCCACCCGGGTATGAAGTGCGCTTTACAAGTTACATGATTGATTGATTGATTGGTGGTAGAAAAACATATCTGTTATCAACAGTTATCCATAAAAATAATGCTCAAACAAGGGCTGTCTGGCTCAATACTGGATCTGGCCCAAATATACAGATAATACTTTCTCAGAGCAGTAGTGCTCCACTAATAACAAAGCATTGAAAGGCTCACTCACACCAACCTACTGAAACAAGAGTTCGTCAAACTTTTATTTTGAAGGCAAAATGGATGCTGAGATCTCCCGAATCAACACCAGGTTCATCTACCAGCTTGCATTCTTGATCGGCAGTAATTAATGTTGTACATAATTTGTGATGGTTTGAACTCAACCACTTAAGCAAACATATTCAAACAATGCTACAAAAGTTTCATAAATCTAGTAAGTAGTCTGTGCTCAAACTACAATTGCATTTTGTTTTTTCCAGGTCCTGTCTTTTTTGTGACACATCCAGGGTTTAAAATCAAACAACCCTAATATTAATAAATATTACAACCTCGCTCAAGTCAACAAATCTCTTAAAACCTTTAAATATCAGTTTGAAACAGCTAGCCCTTGCCAAACATGTTCCTCTATTCACGTTTTACAGTAAAAAACTTTACAAAGCGAAATTATAAACAATAATTAAAGGCCTCATCAGTATTTGATACAGACACTTCCAAAATATAAATTTCTAAATTCTCCACTTGCTGGAGGGAACATGTTTATTTGTTCTCAGTGTTTGATCCCTTTCCAAGCACTCTCTACAGCATGCACAGATCCCTATGCTAACCACTATCCTATGAAGTATTTCCACAACACATGATGGGATATTATTTAATAACTTTATTGGCCAAGAAAACTTTTCTGTGAAATATATCCATATATCCATCATAAAACCTTAAAGTGAGCCACCACGTTCGGCCAAAACAGAATTTTGTCCACTTATGGCTTCATTAAGCGATACCTATCTTTAGGTTGAGTAAATGTAGACTGCATAAATAATGTCGCCAGCCGGAAGGGTGTCGCTAGGGGTCAGAAAAACTGTCCCATTCCAAGCTGGGCCCTGAGAATTCACTTAGGAATGGGGAATATTTGATGGAATCAGATTTAACATACATGGTTTCTGTGATTATGTTTCATTATCAGCCAAATTTTGCCTGAAGATAATGAGTTATTCATAACTCTCACTAGAAGTCCATGTGAAAACCGATGCAGTAATGTCTCAACTGGAGTTAGCACTACAAGGGTACAGAAACAATGGCACAGGGGACCTCCCACTTAAGCAGCTTATGCGGGGCAACCACTGGGCCATATAGGCCTAGTTGTTTATGTGTCTCTTCTGTCTGCAGGTCTACAGAGAAAGTATTCATAAATAATACCATTAGGCAGTACCTTGGCAGAAAAATGTAGTGGGTGGGCTGATATGTAAAACAAAGGAAATCGAGTAACAATGAAATGGCAAAAATAGGAGGAAGTGGGGCAAACAGAAAATTTGAGCATGAGAGAGAAATCTGGGAAGAAATTTAAGGATGAGAGACAAACGGCAGGTAGATAGAAAGAGGAAAGAAAGAACGGTAGAAGAAAGAAAGGGTGAAAGGACGGAAATGAGAAAGTGAATAAAAAAGAAGAGATAAAAGGTAGGATGCAATGGTGAAAACCCCAAACACTGAAGTACACATTATAGATGAAATAAAGTACACTAACAAAAGTACCCTTAAGAGAGCTGTAATTGTAAAGCTCCCATCCGTCGTCCACAGATTTGTCTCTGTTACACCCATGAGAGTTTGGCAACAAAATCAAACCAGGATCAGCTATCAAAACAGATGTACTGCAAACGTGTATAAATATTTCAAGAAAAAAAAAATATGTACATGGACACTGAATTTATCATCATTCTCTACAAGGCATTGGACACCCACCATCTCAAATATATATATATATATATATATATATTCACTTAAAAAACCATAGGTTTCACACATGTTATAGTTAGGTGGACATTTCACTCGTAAAAAACCAATGAAATTCCCCCGTTATAGTTAGTTCAGATAACTATAACTCGCGCGACCGCCACTCTATCACAAGGATGATGTCATCAGTGATGTCATGAGTACTGCCACTGACCATGTCATGAGTGATGTAATATGTGACGTCATGAGCAGTGGATTGCGGGCGCGCGAGTTATAGTTATCTGAACTAACTATAACGGGGGAATTTCATTGTTTTTTTACGAGTGAAATGTCCACCTAACTATAACATGTCTGAAACCTATGGTTTTTAAAGTGAATTTGCAAGGTTTTTTAAATGCTAATTCCTAACTATAACGTGTGTGAAACCTATGTTTTTTTAAGTGAATTTGTACGGTTTTTAAATGCTAAGTTATGTATGTATTATTATTTTTTTTTTTTAAGGTTTTTCACCATGCGCGCACCGTGCGCGCACCGTGCGCGCACCCCGCAATTTAAAAAAAATATATATAATGTTTTTCTCACCCTTCGGGGTCCTTCAGGGACCCCCTGACAAAGACTAGGGGGTCAGGAACTCTCTACCCTGCCCCCTTTTCACGTTCGCCACCTCTCTTTTTCATTGTCGCACCCAAAACAAACAAAATGGAGGCCGACACTTCCTGATTTCGACCGATTCGAACGTTGACTGACATGTAACCACCAATCAGAATTACGCTCGCGCACGTAAGGGAGCGCGCACGGTGCGCGCACGGTGGGCGGCTATAGATATTTATGTACTTTTAACTGCAATTTTCTCAGGAACTACTGAACAGATTGACTCCATATATGCAAAAGGCACATGCCTGACCTGAGGACTACCTCTCTGCCAAA
This sequence comes from Triturus cristatus, assembly GCF_964204655.1. Lineage (NCBI taxonomy): Eukaryota > Metazoa > Chordata > Amphibia > Caudata > Salamandridae > Triturus > Triturus cristatus. The sequence goes on from NC_140589.1 coordinate 970,642,686, forward strand.
TTTCAAGTAATTCTTTTCAGCCGTTCGGGCTGTACCTTCGACTAAAGGTCCTATGGGAAAATGCATGGAGAAAACGCGTTTTTAGGACCCCCCTTTTTCTAGGCCCCCGCTTGACGAATCACCCCGAGACTTTCAGGGTAGGAGCTGAGCGGAGCGCCCCATTAGTTTTGAAAATTTCGTGAGGATTCATCAACCGGCGCCAAAGTTATTCAAAATTGAATTTTCAGATTTCCTATGGAAACACGGTCCTAACTATAACTATCTACTGGCGACCGCCAGTAGATAATTTGTCTATCAATAAAAATCCCTAGCGGTGAGGGCTTCCAACTGGTGTGCACAGGACAGGATTATTGCTATATCAATTCAATGTTATTAATCCAATCAATACCACAATGAAGGGAGCGCCGTATTCAGTAATCAGTATTTTCTAATGCAAATTTGTTCCCAACTAATTCAATCAAAAAGACAAATTTCCTTGAATCCACAGATCCACAATTTATTGCACGTCACTTTAGGATAGTGTTTCCACAACAATTATGACAGTTCATCAATATTAATTGACAAGCTTGTAGCAGTTTATCAACGGAATTTCCTAATAAATTCAGACAACGCATTTCGTCCAACATAGGACGTCATCAGGGCTATAGTTCAGTATTCTTTCTGTGTAACTTCTACCTATCACACAATAAGTTCTGATTTTTATTTTTATTATTCTTCTAAAATAATGGTTTCCAAAATGTCATGAGCACCGTATTTCATTAGGTCATCCGTGCCTACTAAATTCCCAATCAGCAGTTCTTACATATATCCGCACCCAAATTCAACAACGATTTCCCTGTAAACAGCTATTACAGTGGTCTTGTAAAAGCATCTTACTTATTTGCAGTCCAATCCCTTCAATTAAAGCCCCATTCAGCTAAGACGAACTCACTCCTCGCAGCCGGCCCGATAAATCCCGCTGCAGCATTTTATTGACATCATTTCTTTTTGTATAGTTCAGTGCTGCAATTTACGTTTAGTAATAGGACTATAGTTATTATTCCTGAGGGTACATTTACCAATGTGACATGCTGCGTTGAGTGATTTTTTTTATAAATCTGCCCCGCAGTTTATTGCAACTGCAGATTGTACCAAAATCCAGCAACCTTGCTGTTCTTTGGAGGCAGCATATGAACGGGCATGGCCAGTCCCTGCTTGGCTGGTACTCAGTACCAGACTGCCAGGGAGTTGTTTCACTAATGAGGCATGAGCACCTGCCATCTGAGCCACCCCCCACCTTAATTGCAGGTACATAGACCATCCATGGGGTAATGGGGGGTATCATCATATAAAAACATCCGTGGTTCTTCTCCGAGCATGGGCACGATGAACATACTACCTCTCCTAAGATGACTGTGTTGTTTTAAAATATGTAAACATTTACAGGGGTTTAACCCCTTCGCTGCCAGGCCTTTTCCCCTCCTGTGCCACGCCCTTTTTTGGCTATTTGGGGTAGTGCGCGCTGAGGCCCCTGTAACTTTTTGACCACATAAGGTATCCACGCCAAATTTGCGTCCTTTTCTTCCAACATCATGGGGATTCTAAAGGTACTCAGGGTTTGTGGATTCTCCTAGAGGGGTCACAGAAATGAGCCAAAATACAGCAAAATGTTTTTTTTTCCGGAAAAATGGGAAAAACGGGCTGCAAATGAAAGCATCTGGGTTTTTCCCTGCAAATGTTATCAAAAAAGGGTTTGTGGGGTTGAAATCACCATTTTCCCAGCTTTTCGGGGATACCAGACTTTTGTCAGAAACCCAACATTTTTTACACAGTTTTGGCATTTTTCTGGGACATAGCCTAATTGTGCTATTTTCTGTGCTTTTGACCTCCTTCCAGTTAATGGCGGAAATGGGTACAAAAGCAATAATGGATCCTGGAAAGCTATACATTTTCGGGAAGAAGGCAAAATTCTGAATTCAGCAAGGGGTCATTTGTGTAGATCCATGAAGGTTTTTTTATAGAAACTAACAGTTAAATATAGAATAAATTGAAAATTAGTTTTAAAAAACAGTCTTTTGTGTCAACGTTTTCACCTGTAACTTCTTCTAATTATGACAGCTCTTTGAAAGCAATATACCATTACATACGCTGGACATTACTGGTTGTGGGTATATATAGGACTTGTAGGTTCACTAAGAACCCGACGAACCCAGAGCCAAAAACTGAGCAGCAACTTGCAATGGTTTTTTATTATGTACCGGGTATATAGTAATTATTCTGTAAAAATGTGTACATGGAGAAATCGGTTTGAAAGACACCTATGTATTTCTGAAATGGGAACAAAATATAGAGTTTAGAAACAGTAGATATTTGCACATTTCTGAAATTGGGAATACTCATACTAGCATGAGAATTATCAGTCATTTTTTAGAATGACTTCTTTTTTACACAATATCTTTCATTTGGAAGGCAGAAATGCATCGAAAGTCAATAGATAATAACAGTTCCTTTACAAATCTGAATTACCCTAAGTCTCCCGATAAAAATGGTACCTCACTTGTGTGGGTAGGCATAGTGCCCGCGACAGGAAACGGCGCAAAACGCAACGTGGTCACAACTCAATATCGCAGTGAAAATTTACCCTTTTTTGGCAAAGTGCCTAGCTCTAGTTTTTGAACCCTAGCTCTGCGGGCACCTTGGGAAACCTAACAAACCTATACATTTTTGAAAGCTAGATACCCAGGGAAATCCAGGATGGGGTGACTTGACTGCCTCCCACCAGGGTCTGTTACCCAGAATCCCTTGCAAACCTAAAACATTGTCAAAAAAAACACATTTTCCCCACATTTCTGTGGTGGAAAGTTCCGGAATCTGTGTGGATCCACAAATTTCCACACACCCTGCATTCCCCAAAGTCTTACGAGAAAAACGGTACCTCACTTGTGTGGGTCGCCCTAGTGCCCGCGACAGGAAACGACGCAAAACGCAACGTGGTCACAACTCAATTTCGCAGTGAAAAATGACCCTCTTTTGGCAAAATGTCTAGCTGTAGTTTTTTAACCCTAGCTCTGCGGGCACATTGGGAAACCTAGCAAACCTATACATTTTTGAAAACTAGACACCCAGGGGAATCCAGGATGGGATGACTTGACTGCCTCCCACCAGGGTCTGTTACCCAGAATCCCTTGCAAACCTAAAAAATTGACAAAAAAACCACTTTTTCCCCACATTTCAGTGGTGGAAAGTTCCGGAATCTGCGTGAATCCACAAATTTCCACCTACCCCGCGTCCCCCAAAGTCTTACGAGAAAAACGGTACCTCACTTGTGTGGGTCGGCCTAGTGCCCGTGACAGGAAACGGCGCAAAACGCAACGTGGTCACACCTCAATTTCGCAGTGAAAAATGACCCTTTTCTGGCAAAATGTCTAGCTGTAGTTTTTGAACCCTAGCTCAGCGGGCACCTTGGGAAACCTAGCAAACCTATACATTTTTGAAAACTAGACACCCAGGGGAATCCAGGATGGGGTGACTTGACTGCCTCCCACCAGGGTCTGTTACCCAGAATCCCTTGCAAACCTAAAAAATTGACAAAAAAACACATTTTCCCCACATTTCTGTGGTGGAAAGTTCCGGAATCTGCGTGGATCTACAAATGTCTACCCACCCCGCGTTCCCCAAGGTCTTACGTGAAAAACGGTACCTCTTTTGTGTGGGTCGGCCTAGTGCCCGCGACAGGAAACGTCGCAAAACGCAACGTGGTCACACCTCAATTTCGCTGTGAAAAATGACCCTTTTTTGGCAAAATGTCTAGGTGTAGTTTTTTAACCCTAGCTCTGCGGGCACCTAGGGAAACCTAGCAATCCTATACATTTTTGAAAACTAGACACCCAGGGGAATCCAGGATGGGATGACTTGACTGCCTCCCACCAGGGTCTGTTACCCAGAATCCCTTGCAAACCTAAAAAATTGACAAAAAAACACATTTTAACCACATTTCTGTGGTGGAAAGTTCCGGAATCTGCGTGGATCCACACATTTTCACCCACCCCACGTTCCCCAAAGTCTTACGAGAAAAACGGTACCTCACTTGTGTGGGTCGGCCTAGTGCCCGCGACAGGAAACGTCGCAAAACGCAACGTGGTCACACCTCAATTTCGCAGTGAAAAATGACCCTTTTTTGGCAAAATGTCTAGCTGTAGTTTTTGAACCCTAGCTCTGCGGGCACCTTGGGAAACCTAGCAAACCTATACATTTTTGAAAACTAGGCAACCAGGGGAATCCAGGATGGGGTGACTTGACTGCCTCCCACCAGGGTCTGTTACCCAGCATCCCTTGCAAACCTAAACAATTGACAAAAAAAACACATTTTCCCCACATTTCTGTGGTGGAAAGTTCCGGAATCTGCGTGGATCCTCAAATTTCCACCCACCCCGCGTTCCCCAAAGTCTTACGAGAAAAAACGGTACCTCACTTGTGTGGGTCAGCCTAGTGCCCGCAACAGGAAAACGCAACGTGGTCACACCTCAATTTCGCAGTGAAAAATGACCCTTTTTTGTCAAAATGTCTAGCTGTAGTTTTTGAACCCTAGCTCTGCGGGCACCTTGGGAAACCTAGCAAACCTATACATTTTTGAAAACTAGACACCCGTGTTCTTCCACGGAGGCATGGCTTGCGTGGATCCCCCAACGTTTCCCGCGACAGGCAAGGGCCCAAAACGCAGTGAGGAGACATCAAAATTGCCTATCTCAAAACCACCTGGTTTTGAAACGGGGGTCACTTGGGTTTTTGGCCCGGTGCTCGGCGGCCATCTAGGGAAACCTACCAAACCCATACATTTCTGAAAACTAGACACCCGGGGGCTTCCAGGGAGGTATGGCTTGCGTGGATCCCCCAACGTTTCCTTACCCAGAATCCCCTGCAAACCTCAATTTTAGCTGAAAAAATCACATTTTTCACACATTTTTGTGTGGGAAAGTTGTGGCATCACCGGGCTCACTCAAATTTCCAACCACCCAGCGTCCCCCCGGGTCTCCCGGTAAAAATGGTGCCTCACTTGTGTGGGAGGCCCAAGTACCCGCGACAGGCAAGGGCTCAAAACGTATTGAGGCGACATGAAAATTGCCTACCTCAAAACGACCTGGTTTTGCAAGGGGGGTCACATGGGTTTTTGGCCCGGTGCTCGGCGGCCACTTAGGGGAACGTCCCAAACCCACACATTTCTGAAAACTAGACACCCGGGGAATTCCAGGGAGGTATGGCTTGCGTGGATCCCCCAATGTTTCCTTACCCAGAATCCCCTGCAAACCTCAATTTTAGCTGAGAAAAATCACATTTTTCACACATTTTTGTGTGGGAAAGTTGTCGCATCACCGGGCTCACTCAAATTTCCCACCACCCAGCGTTCCCCCGGGTCTCCCGGTAGAAATGGTGCCTCACTTGTGTGGGAGGCCCAAGTACCCGCGACAGGCAAGGGCCCAAAACGCAGTGAGGCGACATCAAAATTGCCTATCTCAAAACCACCTGGTTTTGCAAGGGGGGTCACTTGGGTTTTTGGCCCGGTGCTCGGTGGCCATCTAGGGAAACCTACCAAACCCATACATTTCTGAAAACTAGATACCCGGGGGCTTCCAGGGAGATATGGCTTGCGTGGATCCCCCAACGTTTCCTTACCCAGAATCCCCTGCAAACCTCAATTTTAGCTGAATAAATCACATTTTTCACACATTTTCGTGTGGGAAAGTTGTGGCATCACCGGGCTCACTCAAATTTCCAACCACCCAGCGTCCCCCCGGGTCTCCCGGTAAAAATGGTGCCTCACTTGTGTGGGAGGCCCAAGTACCCGCGACAGGCAAGGGCCCAAAACGTATTGAGGCGACATGAAAATTGCCTACCTCAAAATGACCTGGTTTTGCAAGAGGGGTCACCTGGGTTTTTGGCCCGGTGCTTGGCGGCCACCTAGGGGAACCTACCAAACCCACACATTTCTGAAAACTAGACACCCAGAAAGACTGTAGTAATTGGGGGGTGGGGTGGGGGCATGGGCCTGCCCGTTTTGGGCAGCCCCCACCTCAATTTTTTTTATTTTTTTTATTCCCTGGTGTCTAGTGGGCTTTCTGCCCCCCCGGGGAGCAGATTGGGGGCCGATGCCCCATCTGCCCCCCAGGGGGGCAGAAAGGCTGTAATGGTGGTGGGTGGGGGGGCATTGGTGTGCCCGTTGCGGGCAGCCCCCACCCTAAAATAAAAGTAAAAACTAATCCCTGGTAGTTAGTGGGCTTTCTGTCCCCCCGAAGGGGCAGATTAGGGGCCAATGCCCTATCTGCCCCCTGGGGGGGCAGAAAGACTGTAGTAATTGGGGGGTGGGGTGGGGGCATTGGCCTGCCCGTTTTGGGCAGCCCCCACCTCTATTATTTTTATTTTTTATTCCCTGGTGTCTAGTGGGCTTTCTGCCCCCCCCGGGGGACAGATTGGGGGCCGATGCCCCATCTGCCCCCCAGGGGGGGCAGAAAGGCTGTAATGGTGGCGGGTGGGTGGGGGCATTGGCGTGCCCGCTGCGGGCAGCCCCCACCCTAAAAAAAAAGTAAAAACTAATCCCTGGTAGTTAGTGGGCTTTCTGTCCCCCCGAAGGGGCAGATTAGGGGCCAATGCCCTATCTGCCCCCTGGGGGGGCAGAAAAACTGTAGCAATTGGGGTGTGGGGTGGGGGCATGGGCCTGCCCATTTTGGGCGGCCCCCACCCCTATTTTGATTGATAAAAAATTCCCTGGGGTCTAGTGGGCTTTTTGCCCCCCGGGGGGGCAGATTGGGGGCTAATGCCCCCATCTGCATCCCAGGGGGCGCAAAAAGACTAAATTGCGCCAAAGGTACATGGGGGAGCAAAGGCCCTTGCCCAAGGGGCCACTCCCCCCTCCATGGTGTCTAGTGGGTGGATCCCTGCTTGGGGATCGCCCTCCTGTGGTGATCCCCAAGCAGGGATCCACTGGGGAGGGGTACCATTGGAAATGGGAGATTCTCCCCTTTCCAACGATACCTCTCACGTCTTTCTACGTGCTCAGGGGGCTGAGATAGCCCCCTGAGCACGTAGAAAGTGAAACTGAAATGAGCCTCTTGGCTCATTTCAGTTTCACTTTCACTGTAATGACGTCGGCGCGACGTGCGCGCCGATCATCATTACAGTGAAAGGGGGGGGGGCCTCGGGAGCTGGGGAAGCTCTTCCCCAGCTCCTGAGGCTATTTTGGTTTAAAGGAAATCCCTCTGGTGCCCGCACCAGAGGGATTCCCTAGGGAATGCCTCATGACGAGCTGGACTCGTCATGGGCACAGCGTGACTGTGCTCCATGACGAGTCCAGCTCTTCATGGGCACAGAAGGGGTTAACTGGTCTCCTACACATGGGTAAACAGACTCATCATGGTGATCATTTTCTTTATATTTGTTTTTCTAAAAATGCTTTCTGACACTGGTGGAACGCACAAGCACTTTGCTATGCTCGACATTGCTTCCCGTCACTTCTTCCAATCTGCGTGGTGTCCACTGCAACTTGAACACTCCTCAGAGGCAGTTGCTTGGCTAAGGCAGAGAAGCGTCGACCTTTTCAGCAGTGAAAAACAAAAAATATATTGAGGTCCGCATCGGATTGGTAACGCGGGCACTCAGGCAATGCCCAAGGGGCTGGAGTCTGAGTTCCAGCTGTGTTCTGCTTTTTTGAGCAGCCTGGGGGGCCGATATGGGCGGTTTCTGCATTGTTCGATGCCGCCAGCCGCCCAGTGGGTGCCTGAGTGGCCTCTCGGGTGGTAGATGGGCATCCATTACCTCCCTTTTATCAACAGCAGAGGTGTCAATCCCTTTCTCTCGCTGGGCTAGCCCATTCATGTATGCAGATTGAGCAAGTGGCCTCACTTGTTTTCAGTGTGTTTCACCAGTGTAAACTAATCCGTGCATTTTTTCTAACACCCCCCTTTTTAAAAAAAAAATAATAATTCACCAAAGCAGTGTTTTGCAGAAAGGCAATATGCAAATGTGGGCCACTTTTTTTAGCGTACCCGGTTTGATTTTTAATCCCAATCCAACCCTGACTGAGGTCATTGTCATTTTCTTTTTCCTTGCTCACTCCCTGCAGCCGAGCCGAGGGCAGGGACAGGACGTCTATTCTGACAGGACAGAGCTGCAGGAAAGAGGAGCAGCGGTGGCACTGCATCGAGTGCACATTCCAGTTTGGCCGGCCATCTAAGGCCGACCAAACTGTCATGTGCATTTCGATCACTCCACCTGAGCTGTGCTGTACAGCCGGGTGGAGAGCAAGCACAGGGTTATAGTCCCTTAGAGAGTGCCTAACTAGGGTACTCACACCAATCACGCACTGCTCTTATGCTGGGCAATACCAGCATGAGAGCAGCATCTGGATTGGGATGGGGGAGCCTGTTGCATGCCTGGAGTTGAGGAGCAGAGGCCAGAATAGCACCAACACTGCAGATAGCAGTTAAGCATTTTCAAAAATCTTTTCCCCGCACTGCCCCCGTGCTGCTCCCCCTGCACTGCCTTCCCCATGCTGACCCACCACTTTAATGCCCCAGCAGCCACTACTGGCACTGCTCCGATCCTCCCTCGTACACAGCACTCAGCTCTCTTCGAATCCTTCCAGACATGCTCCTCATTACTACCAAAACAATGTGGCAGCACTTTAACAGTACATTAGTGGCAGCAGTGTGATGAATAAGTCCCAATGGGGACAACACTAGGATTTCTGGTAATACCTTGACAAATCTGTGCTGGTCCAAGATGTGGTGGGGGGAAATGGCCAGCAGTGAGAATTCTTTATCTTGCCCTTTACTCCATCTTCTTGGGTTTAGTGGAATTCACAAAACAGCATGTGTCTAGGGGAACAGTGCACAGTGCCACCACTTGATCCATCAAGAGTACACTGACGTAGTCAATTGGAGTGAATTGTTTTGCTTGCAAATTAGCACTTGTGCAAACATTATGCACTGTATTATGGCGTGAAGATTTCACACAAGGTGAGATAGCACTATTTAAGTTGATTGTCTGTGGATCAGATCCAAAGACCCTTTGTTCTGGCCCCTCTCCATAAGGGTTTCTATGTATAGATTATCAGGAGAACTACTCCTGTGCAGGGAATGACGATTTTGGCACTGCATGAACTATAAATACAGAGTAGCTTTGGCCTGTGAGAGTTGATTGCTGCTGCCATTTGTGTCACTTTACATCATGCGCCAAACAATAGCAGTGCTGTAACACCCGTGTTAAAGTATATTGCATTTGAACAATGTCCAAAATAATTCAAGCCTCCAACAAAAGCATGTAGTAAACACACTGTGATACATCACATTTGTAGGAAATCAGACCAAGCACACGTTAATATAAGCAAACATTACTTAAACATTTGACCCTGCAAAAATATTCAGACAAGAAATCAGTACAAATCCATTAATACAAGCATTGGCAAAACCTGGTGGGAGTTTAATGTGCTATTGGGACATGCGTTGGCACATAGGATTGAGACACACAGAAGGGAGTCCAAGATGGAGAGAGCTACAGTTGTTAAGTAATCCTTCATGTAATTCAGTGCAAGTGCTCAATGGGAGGCAGAAATAAGCACCCAAACAGCCAATAGCTTTAGGTGAAAAACAAATACTCCACTGAGCTGACCCAAGCTGATCAACAAAGTCCTAAACCAATGGCGGAAAGAGGCTGGTCTTAGAAAGCCAATGGCTACAAGTGTTGGACCCAATGCCCATTCTATTGATATTGTTAGAAAGAGTTCTGTTTGACAGCTGTGCTGTCAAAACACAGACCTAAATATGTATCCAACAAGATTGTCAGATAAATAACAGAGACTTAGAAGCCCTTCTGTTCCAGCACTTCTTCTACTCTTATCTCGTCTTCTTGCACACGTCAGCATACCTCCTATTATCCTTTTTGTAATATAGTTCTTTCTCTACTCTCACCCCCACCAACCCTCATGGCTAAACCCTCCCATCACTGAGACACCTAATAGCAAATCATTATTGGATCTCACCTAAGACAGCACATGCACTGTCGCTTGAGAAGATGTTTTGTTACTTAACAAAAAACTGAAAAGGGCTTTGGCCCACCTATTGCTTACCATTGGTAGGCTATAAGCCACTCTTGTTGTCTTGCTTTTCATTGAGGAGCAGGTGTAAATATGAGTCAGCTTTCAGTTCGTGTCTTTGTATTTCTTTTTTCCGTGGAGTATGGACAAAGTACTACTTGATTTCTTGATTAGTGTTCTTCCGCACTGCTGGTGCTCAGATATTTCTGTTTTGATGGCAAGACAACTTGGTTATTTTTTTGTTTTGCTTGAAAGAAAACTTGAATGCAGGTTTGTGAGAAATTTGTAGCATCGTCCTTACCTCCCTCTGCCTCTACCTACCACAGAAAACTAAAATCACCCTTACCTCCCACTAACTCTAATCAACCACAAACCCTAAAATACTCTTGCCTCCCTTTAACTCTCCAATCACTGAACCCTAAAATCATTCTCACCTTCCTTTAACTCTACCCATCCATGAACCCAAAAAATTACCTTACCTCCCTTACCTCTACTCATCCTGAACCCTAACTTCCACCTCACCACCCTTTACCTCTACCCACCTCCGCACCCATCATTACCTTGATTTACCTCTAATCATTCACAAATCCTAAAATCACACTTACATCCCTTTACCTCTACCTACCACTGATCCGTACAATCACCCTAATCTCTGTGTACTTCTACCCAGTCATGAACCCTAAAATCACTGTTACCCCTTTTTCCCTCTACCCACAACTCAACCCTAAATTCACCTTACCTCTCTTTATGTCTACTTACTCCTTAACCCTAAAGTCCCCCTTGCCCCTCTTTACCATTAACCACCCTTGAACCTTAAAATCACCCTTACCTCACCACCTCTAAACCATAAAAATCACCAGTTTCGCCCTTTACCTTTACTGACCCCTAAACCCTAAATCCACCCTTATCTCCCTTTACCTCTGCCTACCCTTATACACTAAATTCACCTTTACCCCCTTTACCTCTGCCCACCCCTAAACTTTAAACTCAATGTTACCTCCCTTTACCTTTACCTATTCAAACAACCTAAAATCACATTTCTTTACTTACTTTTACCCATCCATGAATCCCAAATGCACACTTACCTCCATTTACTTCTACAACTCTAAACACTAAAGACACCCTTACTACCCTTTACCTCTACCCGTTCATAAACCCCAAATTCACCCTTACCCCCTTTACCTTTACCCATTCCTGAACCCTAAAATCACCTTACATCCCTATATGTCTACCAACCCCTGAATCCTAAAATCAATCTTACCTCCCTTTACCTCTACTCATGCCTGAACCCTAAAATCTCCTTTGCCTATAACCAATCCTGAAACCTAAAATCACCTTGGCCCCTTTCACCTTTTCCCACCTTTTCCCACAATTAAACCCTAAATTCATCCTTATCTCCCTCCACCCACCCCTGAACAATAAATCCATCACTTCCTTTACCTCTACTCTCTTCTGAATCCTAAAATCACAGTTCCCTCCCATTACCCTAACCCACCCAAACCATAAAATCAACCTTACCTCCCTGTTACTCCACCAACCCCTAAACCCTAAAATTACCATGACATCCCTTTACCTCTACTGACTTCTAAACCTTAAAATAACCCTTACCTTTATTCTCCTCTACCCACAACTCAACCCTAAACTCACCTTACCTACCATTACCTACCCTCCCTTTAATTCTAAAATCACTCTTACCTCCCTTTAACTCTACCCAGCCCTAAACCCTAAATTCGTCCTTACCTTCCTTTACCTCTACTCATCACATAACTCTAAATTCACATTACCTCAGCCCACCACTAAACCCTAAAATAACCCTTACTCCCTTTTACATCTATCCACAATGCAACCCTAAAATCACCATACCCCTCTTTATATCTACCCACTACTAAAAACTAAAGTCACACTTACCTTCCTTTACCTCTAACCACACCTAAACTTTAAAATACTGTTACTACCGTTTACCTTGGCCTTTTCTTAAACCCTAAAATCACCCTTACTTACTTACTTTTACCAACCCACGAATCCCAAATGCACACTTACCTCCATTTACTTCTACCCACCCTAAAGACACACTTACCACCCTTTACCTCTACCCATTCCTGAACCAAAATTCACCCGTACCCCCCTTTACCTATACCCACTCCTGATCGCTAAAATCACCCTTACATCCCTATATGTCTAGCAACCCTGGATGTAGCCTTACGGCTAGAGCGGTTGACCTTGAAGCTGGGGAACTGGGTTCGAGGCTCAACAACGACACTCAACATCCTGTGATTCTGGGCAAATCACTTAATCTCCCTGTGCCTAAAAAAATAAATGTGTCCATCTGTAACGAAACAGATGCTCATGTAAAGCACTCTGATACCCAATGCCTTGGGACTAGTTTGCACTATAGAAAACTCTGAAAAAAAACAACAAAAATACCCTAAATTCTAAAATCATTCTTACCTCCCTTTACCTCTAATCACGCCTGAACCCTAAACTCACCTTTAACTGTACCCAGCCTTGAAACCTAAATCACTGTTGCCTCCTTTCGCCTTTTCTCACCTTTGAGCCCCAAATTCATCCTTACCTCCCTTTACCTCCACTCACCCCGGAACCCCCAAACCATCATCCATCACTTCCTTTTCCTCTACACTCTCTTGAACCCTTAAATCACAAATCTCTCCCTTAACTCTAACCCGGCCAAATCCTATAATCAACCTTCCCTCCCTTTTACTCCACCAACCCCTAAACCCTTAAATTACCCTTACATCCCTTTACCTCTACTGTCTTCTAAACCCTAAAAGAATCCTGACCTCCATTCCCCTCTACCACCAATGAACCCTAAAATCACCCTTACCTCCCATAACCTCTACCCTACCATGAATCCTAAAATCGGCCTTACCTCCCTTTACCGACACTCCCCTAAACTCTAAAATCACCCTTACCTCCCTTTAACTCTACCCAAACCTGAACCCTAAATTCATCCTAACCTCCCTTTACCTCTACCCACCACATAGCACTAAATTCACATCACTTCAGCTCACCACCGAACCCTGAAATAACCCTTACTTTATTTTACATCTACCCATAATGCAACCCTAAAATCACCATACCTCTCTTTATGTCTACTCACTACTTATGCACTCCTGAACCTTAAAATGACCTTTACTTTGCCACCTCTAAACCATAAAAATCAACCTTATCACCCTTTTCCTCTACTCATCCTAAAACCTAAAATCACCATACTTCTCTTTCCCTCTACCTACCCTGACCCCGAATCTACCCTTACATCCCTTTAACCCTACTCAACCCTGAATCCTAAAACCATGATGATCTCCCTCCAGTGAAGCCTATATTCATCCTTACCTCCCTATAACTACCCAGTTCTCAACCCTAAAATTATCCTTACTTCTCTTTACCTCTACCCACCTCTAAAACTCTACAATCACCCTTACCTCCTTTTACCTATCCTTAGACCCTAAAATCACACTTACCTTCTTTTACCTCTACTGTTAAAAGTGTGATTTCCGGTTGGCTAGGGCATGCGCCTAAGCCAGGCAGAAACCACCACTCTAGTCAGGGCAAGAGAGATACACACTGAAGATAACCCCTGCTCACCCCCTTGGTAGCTTGGCAGAGCAGTCAGGCTTATTGCAGAGGCAATGTGTAAAGCTTTTGCGCAACACACACACAGCAGCGACACACTAGGGCACACCACATAAGAAACTCCACACCATCAACAAAACTGTATTTGGTTCTTTCAAATAAAATCGTAAAAGTCATACAAACATCAATAAAACTCCACCTATATACAGAGTATTCCGACAAGGTGACCATGACAAAATGATTACACTAAGATAATAAAAAGGAGAGAAAGTAGAAGCACATACTGACGAAATTAATAACAGCTTTATCTCAGCCTGATGGCAGCCCCTAAAAAACTGAGAGTAAACAAAATAGTTTCATTAGATTAAAGTTGTAAAAAGATAAAAGCAGGTCCCACCCTCCTAAAACCAGCCTTTTTAAGAATGGTAATAATCAAAGACTTTCTAGGGACCTCGTAATAACTGCAAAAAGTACATCATGATTTGAGGACACCGATTTTCGCAGCCACAGGGCATGAGGCACTGGCCTCTATGGGCGCCTCTAGGCTGTGCCAACAGGTAATGGAAAAGATTGAACGTAAATCTGGCTAATAAAAAATGATCATGATTACTTTTAATCCCCAAAAGGTATGGTTCAATGATTTGTACAGTTTATAATCCAATATACATACACACACTTGGCTTCCTCAGCTCTGCTTACATATGCCCTCTAGGTTGTCAAATAAGTCCATCTGACCCAAGCTATGAAGACCATGAAGACCATCCTTTGCATACTTTAGCCAACGTATGCGATTAACATTGTTGAGGCAAAGGCAGTCCTTTAAAATATACTTACCAAGAACTTCTTCTTTCTTGGCCCAAATCTTTAACCACAATGCTAGTGAGAGGAATGCCAGTTCATCAAACAGAAAGGCCAACCCCAACTCTTGGTGCACCGCATACGACAAAGCACTTTGGGGTAAAGAAAAGTACCCGTCTCAGGAAAGTATATTCTATCACTTGCAGGGCCTTCAACCCGGCATAACCCCAGATCTCACTCCCGTACTTAGCCTTTGCAATGCACTGGGCTCTATAAATCTTCAGTAGAGCCTATATGGGTTTCCCCCCTGCTCTGGAGGCAAAATTTAAAACAGTTGCGGTCGCTCTGGCCATGTCCCCCTTCTTCTGAGTAATCAGGGGGGACCAACTAAGTGCGTTGTCAAACAATACTACCAGATAACAAAAAACGTTTGTCTTTCGGATTGTCAGAACTCCACACAAGGTTATATTAAAATAGACTTTGTATTATCCTTAAAACACATTAGAACACCATCACATATATACACTGTGCTATCAGGCACTTGTCATGACTTTACAGGTATTATATATAAGTTAATAGGACAATCGGGCCGTTGTCATAAACATCACGTAAATCACATTTAGGTAGGGCAACCAGTAACTACTGGTATGAGACAGAGGTTCACACTCAATTAGTCAGGACCCATAATTTGTTGAAGCACAAACCACATTGGTGATTTCACCCAGATATCACCCAATTCAGGATACAAGTACTTCGTGAGTGGTTCTGTGCTATGTTCCTTATTCTTGTATTTCATATGGTAACTGTCTCACCCAGTCTCGTTTTTGACATCATAAGCACAGCAACAGGTAGATTCTTGATTTTCAGTGATCTCTTTATTATTGGATCAGTGTAGGGTACAGGGGAGCAGCCGACACGTGTTTCGCCCAAGGGCCAGCAGGCCAGGGCTTTTTCAAGGAAGGTCAGTATTTTCGGTCGTATTTAGGTATAATTAGTGCAGGGGTGCAGGGTGAAAGGAGAAAGCTCCTTGAAAGCACAGCGTCCATTGCGGTCTGATAGCTACCAGATCACTGAAAATCCAGATCCTACCTGTTGCTGTACTCATGATGTCAAAAACGAGACTGGGTGATACACTTACCCTATGAAATACAAGAATAAGGAACATAGCACAGAACCACCCACGAAGTACTTAACTACTGGTATGAGTACACTTACCACAACACATTAGGCATAAACCTTATAGTGGTACACCACAGTAAGCCCCTATAAGAGTGCACACATCAATAAAATAACCATAGTGATGCATAGGATACCAACCATGGAAATGTAGCCCCAAAGCCTAATTACATCAGGGCATACCACAGCCCATAGGTTATGACAACAATTAGAGCAGCCCCAGCGCTCCTGCGACAAGGCCAGCAGCATGTACAAATGCAGTAGCCACAAGTTACCAGGGTTCTCCTGGTCATGTAGGTGTTCCCCCATAGGGATTGCAGAGGTCCACTTGACCCCCTGCACAAGGCCTCCAAATCAGCCTCCAAATGCTGCCAGGGGTGTCGCAGGCCTGGGCTAGCCGCACCAAGCACGAGGGCAGAAACCTGGCCCCCGTCTGTCCCCGTGCACTCCTGGGCTACTGGCCTATCTATGCCCAGAAATGCGGAAATTAATTTGGTGCTGTGAAAGCACCTGATGGGGCTCTGCCAGTGGCCCCTTGGGCCGGACTCACACACATTGTGGCTCGATTCCTTCCGGGGTTGCTCCTGAGACCTCAACTGGTCTCCAGCTTCTTCGTCCAAGTCGATGGCTCGGGACAGACTCACTCCGGTCCCGCATGCACTTGCCTCCCTGCCGGGCTTCTGTGGAGTCGCTGCTTCCCTGGGCCGAGCGCGGACACATGGCCCCTTGCGTTGGGGCGGCGGATGACGCAGATGCGTCCCCAGCCGTTTCAGTCAGCAAACACCTTGTTTGTCTGGCAATGCCCTCCGGGGCCGTTCCCTTCTGCCAAATCTCAGCTCTGCGGCATCTCTTCACGGCACAAATGCGCTACTCTGCGCCCGCCGTACTCAGAGAGTGAGCCCACGTCTGGTGCTCCAACAACCAATTCTGAAATCAACCCTCCCACACAATTCACCCACCAGTTCAGGACCTTGACTCTGCAACTAGTCTATCAACCCAGGGACCATACGCTCAGGATGAACCGGGGCCAGAGGCGAGGACTCCCTCCCCCTTCACCCCCCTTCCAGAGTTCTGCAGCCTCCCACCTGGGGTGGTAACACTAGAATACAAAATGGTAGGGACACTGCTTACAGATGTCCTTCCCTCCAGGTCAGGCATTACACCCTGAACCTGGCCTCCCAAACCAGGGATTACACCCTGTGGCTGAGCATTTGCCTGGCAAGCCAGGACTTCCTGGGGAGAACACATGCCCCTCCAAGGGTAACACATACCTCATGTGTTGTGTGACAGTCTGCCTGGCAGTGATCTCCTGACCCCTGCCCCTTTGACAGTGCGTTAAGACCCCACAAACCAGAAGCGGTGTCACCATGGTCATTCCTAGAAAGATCAGCCCTTGGACCTGGTCCCTGACCCACTGGTTATCCCACTGGGGAATACATACCCCTCTCACTCCTCCATCTGGACTTCTGCACACTCCACTTAGGAGTGTCACCGCCAGACACCAGAACTTGTGGCACGCTGCTTACAGGTGTTCCAAGTTCTCCTGACACTAGGAGATCCCCCTCAATGGATGGCCAATTTGATGTTAACATTAAATGCACTTTTTGTTGCAACAACTGCTGGATCACCGAGGTGAGACATGACTGACACTTAAGGGCTGTCACAAAAAATTTAGAAGAGCAGGAAAATACCATTGAAAAAATGACTAATGTGGAGGAACAAAAGAATCCGGAGAAATCCCAAACAAGTGATTTGTCCAAATATAGAGTTTGTAGTGCAAACCTGCATCTTTGTGGTACTGCGCAAATGCAAGTCCTATCCTCATCGCAGACAAACATTGTTAGAAAGGGGATTTCCGGTTGGCTAGGGCATGCACCTAACCAACCAGAAACCCCATTTCTAACATCTACCCAACACTGAATCCCAAATTCCCCCTCACCCCCTTTACTTCTACCCACCCTGAATCCTAAAAACACCCTTACCACAATTAAGCTCCTCCCATCCCTAACCTAAATCCACCTTTACTTCCCTTTATCCCTATCTACTCCTGAACCCTACAATTTCCCATACCTCCCCATACCTCTACCAACACATCAACCCTAAAATCATTCTTACCTCTCTTAGCCTCTTTTCATGTCTCAACCCTAAAATCCCACTTACCTCACTTTGCCTCTACCCACCCCTGAAACCTAAAATAACATTTACTTCCCTTTGACCTTTTCCCATCTGTGACCCCTAAATTCTTCCTTAACTCCCTTTACTTCTACCAACTCTGAACCCTAAAACCCTCCTTCTCTTCCTTTACCTCTACCCACTAGTGAACTCTAAAATAACAATTTCCTCCTGCTACTCACCCCTCAAACCTAAAATCACCGCTACCTCTATTTTACCTTTTCACACCCTTGTAAACTAAACTCACCCTTACTTGCACTCCTGAACTCTAAAACCATCCCTCCCTTCCTTTACCTCCCACCTCCTCTGAACTACACAATTACCATTACATCCCTTTACTTCTACCCACCCCTGAACCCTAAAATCACCTTACCTCCCTTGACCTCTACCCCAAATCCTAAAATCACTCCTACCTCCCTTTAAATCTACCCATCCTTGAACCCTAATTTCATCCTTACTTCCCTTTACCTCTACCCATCCCTGAACACTAAAACTCCCTCACCTCCCTTTACCTCTATCCACCCAATGACCCTAAAATCACCTTGACACCCTTTTACTTCTCCCTACAACCGAACTCTAAAATCACCTTACCCCCAATCGCACTGCCCACTGCTAAACCCTAAAGTCACCCTGCCTCTCTTTACATTTACCCACCCATGAACCTTTAAATCACACCCGACCCCTCAACCAAAGCAAATCAATCACCATTATCTCCCTTTACTTCTAACTGCCCCTAAATCCTAACATCGCCCTTACCTCAGTTCGCCTCTGCCCACCCAGAACCCTAAATTCACCCTTACCTCCCTTAACCTCTACCCACCGAACCCTAAAAGCAGACTTACCTCCCTTTACCTCTATCAACACCTGAATCCTAAACTCACCCTTTCCTCCCTTTACCTCAACCTATCTCTGAACCCTAAAATCATCCCTTACTTTCTATTCACCCTGAACCCTAAAATCACCCTTACGTCCCGATACCTCTACTCAACCATAAACAGTAAATTCACATATACCTCCCTGTACCTCTCCCCACCCATGAACCCTAAGATCACCAATAGCTCCTTTTACTTCTACCCACAAATGAACACTAGAATCACCTCACCTCCCTTCACCTCTACCCACTCCTCAACCCTAAACTCACCCTTACCTCTCTTCACCTTTACCCACCCCTGAACCTTAAACTCACCCTTACCTTCCGCACCTAAACCATAAAAATCCCCTTTAGCTCCCTTTCCCTCTAACTATCCCAAAACACTAAAATCATCCTTACCTTCATGTATCGCTATCCACCCTGGACCCTAAATTTGCCCTTACCTCCCTTTACCTATACCCATTCGAACCCTAAAATCACGACTACCACCCTACACTTCTCTACCCACTCCTGAGCCGTATACCCTCTCAACACTATATTCATCCTTACCTCCCTATAACTCCACCCACCTTGGAACACCAAAATCATCCTTACCTCGTTCTACCTGTACCATGCGAAAAGTGTAAAATCACCCTCACTCCATTTACCTTTACCCATCCTTAAAACCTAAAATCCCTCTTACTTTACCTCTACCCACCCCTGATCCCTAAAGCCATCCTTCTCTTCCTTTACCTCTATCTACTCCTGAACCCTAAAATCACCCATCACTCCCCTTACCTTAATCCACCCCAAACCCTAAAATCACCCTTACCTCCCTTTACCTCTATGTTCCCTTAAACCCTAAAATCACCATTACCTCTCTTTACTTCTGCCCGCCTCTGAAACCTAAAATCATCCTTAACTACCATATATCATTTCCCACCGCTGAACACTAAAATCATCACTATGTCCCTTTACCTGTGATGGAGCAAGGACTTGTTTATGTGAGACTTGCTGCAATTCAATTCACTCGTTTAACTTATTAACATGAATTATTAATTTTGTTTCGTGATTAATCCTTGCACCTTAAAGTTACATAAATAATACAGAGAAGCTTGCCTATGTGTTTTCTAATGGTTAATACGGAGAGCAGACAAAAAGCGCGGCTCTAACAGGGAAAACCTTACTGTGCATGCGTCAATTGCGTCTAGGTAATGTGACGTCTAACAAGCTTTGGAGGGAATTTCTTGCGCGTGAGCAAATTGCACTAACATGGCGTCTTCAAGACCCAAATGCATGGCATCTGCTTTACTATTTAGAAAATGCTACATTTACTAAGAGCTAATGCAGGGAGAGTATTAAATAAATACATGGGAATAGAGTAGATGTAGGTGGTATAAAGTGAAATCATTTATTTCTTGAATTAATATTTTCTCTCTTCATCTTTTATTAGGTCGTATTTTGGGCCTTCTTGCCACAACCCGAGTGAATGAAAGACAATCTTCTGCGCATGTGTGACCGCTATTTCCCCTGGAAGAATGATCCCATGATTGGACCTCATCCAAGGCCATCGACCGCTAAACCCTGGGAAACTTGAATGTCAGAAGTACAGTGGCTAAAGACATATGAACATTATTGATAAAAATCTTTCAGCTGTGAATAAACTCGGGTGGGAATATAATAAAATGCATAATAATAAGGGGATGGGCTTGGGAACAAAGAAAAGTGCTATGCCATCATGGTGTGATGTCCGAGTGCCCTTTGTCTGTCCAATCAGAATTCATATATCTACGATATTGCAGAGGGTTGGTCTTCACACCATCTGTGGTAACTATAAAATTCGTATATTTTTCTGATGTACTGCTGTCTCTATCCTCTCCTTTCAAAGCAACATCAATCTATTGAAGCATGAGAGTATTTGAATTGATTGTTTCTTCCTCCCTAATGATTGGTGGTGTCCGTGGTGTACTTGAATGGTCGGAAAACAACAGGAGAGGAAGGGAACACAAATAGGGAACACTCCTATTCCCCTCAAATAAATCAGACAGTCAACAGAGGAGTGTATCAGTATAGTAACAAAATGAATGAGCAAGCATGCTAATAGTTGTAATAAGATTATTACTTTTGGTCAAAAAAAACGTTCGTTTTTTTATAAAAGCCCTCACTCACCAACCTGGTTGGTGACATGCTTCATCATTGGGCCCCACCAGGAGTGGCCGAATGCCACCCTAGTGTGCTGCGACGCCAGTTTACTGCGGAGCTGGTAAAAAATGTGTAAGGTGAAAGTGATTTTGGTGTAATTTAAAAATGCCCAATTGTGTCAAAAAAAGACCAATCAACCATTAATAAATTAATTTTGTGTGGGATAACGAACTGGAATTACAAGTTCATAATTTATCCCAAAGGTGTGGTCAACATGTTTCTGCCTCCATGAATCTTTATCAGGCTTTCATCAGGACCAGGGATGTGAGGTGAGAAGAACCCGGCGGTATGGGCGCGCTAACGCCCACCCTGACCATGGGTTCGTAAGTGTTAAAAATATCGAAAAACACTTGGGATAGATTCCGTCAATAATAGAGAGGAACCAAGTTTATTCTGATCAGAAAAAAGATAGTGACAAACAAAGACGTACAACATCAAGAAACATAAAAGACAAACAAATTAGCGTCAATATGCATCTAATGAATGTCACAGGTAGTGGACATGCATACATGCTCATTCCGGGTGCACTTATTATGACCGTAACAAGAACGTTGGTGTTGCTATCAGTGGACTAGTGCTAGAGTCAAAAGGACTATCAATGGAGTCTTTTATTAAAAAACAAATGTTTTTTTTGACAAAAAGTAATAATCTTATTACAAGTTCATTCATTTTGTTACTGTACTGATACACTCCTCTGTTGATTGTCTGATTTATTTGAGGGGAATAGGAGTGTTCCCTATTTGCGTTCCCTTCCTCTCCTGTTGTTTTCCGTATATTAGCAGCGCACAGCTGTGAGAGTTTTTTTGCTTTTATAAAGGAGTTGCTTGTCTCTAAGCCGACTATCTCCTTTTTTTAGTATTTACCCTCGTGGAATACCATTTTACGATGGCAAATCTAGGATTATTTTACCCAGAGTCTGAGGTGGATGCCATTTTAGCACGCCCTTCTCTCTTTGCTGACCCCTCTATTTCCCAAGCCATCACTCACACGAGTGAATGGGATTTTATGTTTCTTGATGTTGTACGTTTTTGTTTGTCACTATCTTTTTTCTGATCAGAATAAACTCGTTTCCTCTCTATTATTGACGGAATCTATCCCAAGTGTTTTTCGATATTTTTAACACTTACGAACCCATGGTCAGGGTGGGCCTTAGCGCGCCCATACCGCCGGGTTCTTCTCACCTTACATCCCTGATCCTGATGAAAGCCTGATAAAGATTCATGCAGGCAGAAACATGTTGACCACACCTTTGGGATAAATTATGAACTTGTAATTCAAGTTCGTTATCCCACACAAAATTATTTTATTCATGTCTGATTGGCAAAATTAATAAAGGTCTTTTTTTGACACAATTGGGCATTTTTAAATTACACCAAAATCACTTTCACCTTACACGTTTTTTACCAGCTCCGCAGTAAACTGGCGTTGCAGCACACTAGGGTGGCATTCGGCCACTCCTGGTGGGGCCCAATGATGAAGCATGTCACCAACCAGGTTGGTGAGTGAGGGCTTTTATAAAAAAACGAATGGTTTTTTTGACAAAAAGTAATAATCTTATTACAACTATTAGCATGCTTGCTCATTCATTTTGTTACTATACTGATACACTCCTCTGTTGCTTGCTTGTATTTGAATGGTCCACTCACATTTAAACATTAAATAAAGGTTTTGAAAACATCCTGAGTCTGTGTTTATTATTATAGATGAATTATTTACAAAATAAGTTAAGTGCATCGTCACCATCAACTAGGTCCAACTAATTTGGTTCATCGACCAAATGGAAAGAACTTATTGATCAGTGATAATAAAAAGAGTGAAATATGAATTATTTGAGTACTGCTCAATCTAAGGAATAAACAAACAAAAACCCCCAGCGGCTAACCAGATGAATTTGTGTGTATGTGTTATTGATGGGTCCAGTTGATTATATGGTGTTAGAATATCTGTTGTTGGTGTGCTGCTGGATCAGTTTTCTGGTAGCAGAGTTATGGTTATCATTGACTAGTTTGCTGATGAGTATTGATTATTGATCATTGATTATTGACTATTAATTTATGTTTTAACAAAATCCGTCCGCGTCGCGTTTTATGTTGTCTGGAAACACGGGTATAGTGATACCTGGAACTCCCGGGAAGGAATAGCGGGCGGTGGAAGTAGCCACACTGCTCTGAGGTTACTCATCTGTTGGAATAGCACTGAGAAGCTATGCAGGGCTGGCAGTGTTAAATTAGGGACTATTTCATATAAAAGGGAGAGTGATTCAAAGCAGAGAGTTCGCTGGTGAAACTTCAGTCGTTATATCACCTAGAAAGGGTAACACTGAAGGAGTAGCTGGTTCTTCTGAGCTAAAGTGACAGCAAAAGAGTTTGCTGGTGAAACTTTGGTCTTACATAACCTAGAAAGGGTAACACCCAAGGATTAGCAGGTTCTTCTGAGCTTGAGTGAAGGGTAAGCGGAAGGGATTTACTCGCAGTGTTTGAGGAGTAAACGGAAGTTCTTACTTTGTGAAGAGTAAGCGGAATGTGTTACTCGCAGTGAAAAAAACCTATCCTTTGTTTAGTGGAACAGGCAGAGTAGCGAATGTTTTATGTTGTAACTAACAAAGAATTTAATGAAAAGTATTGAGAGAAGTCATTGCAATACCTTGTAAAGGGAGGGTCAGTCGCAAGAGTTAGACTGACGTCACAGTGTGCCGCGCTGGGATTGGTGGAAACAGCGGGCGTTTGTGACAAACGCAGATTGTAAAAGAAGGGTCAGTAGTAAGGAGTGATACTGACATCAGAAAATGCCGCGCTGGGATTGGTCAAGCCCCAAGTGTGAGCCTGAGTTTGATTGGATTGAGAAAATAGAGGCTACTTTAGGATTGGACAAAGAAAAATTATATGCGAAATTCGGAAAAAGCTATTGTAGGTAATCGCCCAGATAGGAGATTTTTAGGATTTGCAGAATACAACTTTATACATCGATACTTACCCAAAATATATAGAGAAGAGAGAAAAATGTCATTGATAAAAATAATGAATAATTTCATTAAGAAAGACAAGCCCGTATTGACTAGAGAAGGGATTCCTATCCCTCCACCAAAAACACCTGCTTCATTTATGATGATGGAGAGAGGTTACCATACCTGTGTATGGTTAGAGAATGGGGTAAATTACACTAAAGGTGATGAAGTTTTAGCTTTCCCAGATTATGGTACATTTAATGGGAGAGTTCTTCAGAATTTGAGAATGAGAATGAACGATTTAGAACCAAGACCTAGATTAACTCAGTATGAAGCTTTAGAATAATGGTAGACTGAGTCATATGAGAGAGAGAAGCATGGAAGAGGGAGAATGAAAGGATATTTTCCTAGATATATGAATGGATCACGAGAACATCAGATGAAACAATGGAGAAGAGCCATGGTATCAGAAGGGTTATATCCAGTATTGATGGTTGAAGAACAGACAGGGAGTAAGTGTAGAGAGAAAACCAAGCACATGAGTGTGACAGGGTATGGTGAATCAGAGGATGACATTTTAGAGGATATTTTAACCAGAAATCTCCCCCATTTCAGGAAGGACTCAATAGAATAGTCACCCCAAGGGCCCCAGTATTAGGAACTCCTTTAGTTCTGCAAATTTTGCATGATAATTCAATAAATACAGTATTCCAATAAAAAGAAATTGAGGTTTTGAACAAAAATAGAGAAGAATTGATGCAGAAAATAAATCAATTAAATTTGCCCGAAGAAGCCCTGTCAGTAACTGTAACTATAGGTCCTGTTATACCATTATTCGGGAATAAAGCGAATGTTCAAAATTCTCAAACTGTACCTGCCCCAATGAGCAACTCCAGAACAGAAATAATAATTGTGGAAGATCACGCCAGTGAGTGCAGTTCAGTCATTTCATTAATAGATCTCCCTATAGGAGAGACAGTAATTGGAAACCCAAAAAGAAGTTTACCTGATCATGGAAGGGAAAGAGGAACAGTGGCACCTCCAATCACTAAAAGAACAACAGCGTTCACTCCAGAAGATTTGGAAAGGTGGTCACAGAGAATGGAAAGACCTAGATCAGTCCCAAAGATTTTAGACATTTATAAGTTGAAAGTGGAGTTAGAGGAAATGATTGCTGGAAATGTGGGATTAGGAAGATTGAATGATTACAATGGAGAAGAATTGTTGTTTGTATGTAGGAGTATTACACGAAAAGCAAAGGTGTATCATGAAAAATGTATGGAAATGGCCGCAGAAATTGGAATAGACATATGGAAATTAAAGGCGTTTCAAAAGCCCTTTAGAGTGGCATTTACAGATAAGGATTTGGAAAACATGAATGTGTCTGGTAGAAAATTACAAGCAAAAGAATTAATGAACATTTTGTAGAAGTGGGGAAATCTGGACAAGTGGAAAACTAGGTGGACAAAAAGAAAGAGCAAGCAAAGGCTAGGGAAGCGTCAACATCTGCTTTCTTATTGAAAGACACAGAAAAGGTAGAAAGGTTGTGTCCCATGAGAGAAGTATCTGGTGATGGATATGTTCATGTCCCATGGAGCAGACAGGATAATTTGTCCTTTACAAATGACTTTCCGAAATTGAGAGAAAAACTTGTGGAGTGGTACAAGCAGGTTAAGAGGTTTGTGAAGGTGTCAAAGGTTTTGTTGAAGGACCTGGATGGGTTGTTTGACATTGTGGTACCTGCAGATTTGTGGACAGAGTGTACAATCACAGTTGATTGGCCAAGTGAAGAGTATCCAAGGGCTGATAAAACAGGAGCACCCTCAGATGAAGTGATGAAAAAGTATCACCAAGTGGTTACTTTCTTAAAAGGGAAAATTCCTCCAATAGAAACAGATTGGGTAAAGATAGACAGGACAACTCTAGAACCAAATGAGTCTGTACATCCCTATTATGAGAGGCTGTTACAGGTGTTCAAGCAGTACAGCTGTTTTGAGAATATTGGCGATAAGGATATGGGACATTTTTTGTATCGGTTTGTGTATGGCTTGAAAACAGAGATTAGTCAGATGACATTTTGAAGTACGCCAAATATTGTGGCGACGATATTGAAGCCAGACATAAAAAGTTAAAAGAAAAGATGATGTGGGCACAAGTGAAATTAGCAGAACAGCAGAAATTAAAATGAAATGCACAGACTGACAAAGGGTTGAGCCAGAGTGATCAGGGAATGAATGGTGGTAAATTGAGAGGGCGAATGAATAGAGAGGATGCTAAAAAGAAGTTTCCATGTCACGGATGCGGAAAGCTTGGACATTGAAGAAATGAGTGTCGAATATTCACAATAATAATTGGCCAAATCAAAATTTAAACCCACAGACGCAGACTGAAGGGGTTGTGAATCAGCCACAGCAGGAAGTTAATCCACTGTATCAGGTGCCTCCAGCTCCTATGCCAAACTTTGTGAACCCTCAAAAGCACAACACGGATGCCGGATTTCCAGGAGGAAGTGGTAAGAAAAATTCTGTGATTTCACAATATATTTTGAAAAGTACTGAGAGTGACTCAGATGATTGGCGGTGCCTGAGAGGGGAGGAAGAGGAGTGCGTACTTGGTGCATCCTTGCCGGTAGATCAGTCAGGTCTATTTATTGATGGGAAAGTGGAAGGTAATGATATCACTTTTCTATTGGATACTGGTGCTACCCGTTCTACTGTTGGAACAACAGACATCCCAAACCTACCCCTCTTGGGAGATAGTATCCAAGTCGTTGGTGTTTCAAACCAACAAATGTAAACTCCACTCACAAGGCCAATGGATGTGCATATTGGTAACTTTAAAGATATGCATTGATTTATTGTTTGTGATTCTAGTCCTGTGAAGTTATTAGGTAGAGACCTGCTGTGCAAGATGAACTGCACAATCTATTGCACACCGAATGGTGTTGCTTTCCAAACCCCTGATGAAGATATTGTATATAAGATAATATTAGCAAATCAAGGTACTGAAGTGAATGAAATGTTTTCTCTAATGACCTCAAACGAATTACCAGAAGAGCTAAGAACTACCGTGAACCCAGAGGTATGGGACTTTACAGGAAAAGAAATTGGATTGATGGCAAATGTAGATCCTGTGAAAGTAACTGTGAAAGAAGGTGCAGTCTATCCAAACACCCGACAATACAAAATGAGTCCAGAAGTGAAAGCAGGAGTTGCTTTAGAAATTGAACGAATGGTTGAACAAGGCATTTTATAAGACATAATGAGCAGCCCTTGTAATTCGCCCATAATAGGAATTAAAAAGCCTAATAGAAAGTACAGAGTAGTGCAGGATTTGGGGAAAATAAATAAAATTGTAGTACCTTGTTGTCCAGTAGTGCCAAACCCTGCAGTCATTTTATTTCAGACACCCTGGAATGCGGGCCGGTTTACAGTAATTGATTTATGCCATGCCTTTTTCTCTATTCTTTTGCATCCAGATAGTCAGTATCTGTTTGCCTTTAAGTTTGATGACCGTGTCTTGGCATGGTGCCGACTTCCTCAAGGGTATGAAGAGAATCCCTCAATCTTTAACCAGATCTTTAAAAAGTGTCTGGAAATACTAGTCATGCCCCGAAAGTCAGTCCTGGTGCAGTATATTGATGACCTGCTGGTCGCATCAAGGACTCGGGAGGACTGTGTCACTGTGTAAAAGACATCTTTCTTGTATGATACAAAATGCTGTAAGCTTTTAGGCCCTGTTAAGTTGACATGAAAAGCAGTGCACAAAATGCTTGTACTTTTCCATTCACTTCAGAGACACAGCTTTTGTAACACAAAGTTTGATCAAGAATAATACATGACAGGGAAGATGCTCACGTAGACACAGACATTTCAGCATAGCACATTTTGCAATATGTCTGGTCCTTTCTATTATGTTGCAATAATTAACTGGGAAGGTACCAACGTTGATAGATTACATTACAGTGGAAAGTCCCCATAGCTGCCCACTTGGCACACGTGGTTAGCAACAGTATATTTCGGACCTTAAAAGGTAAAGCACAATCTAGGCCTTTGCTAATTGGTCAAATGGATAGGGCTTAATTTGTGCTACGTATGTGATGATGCCGTATCCTTTGTGGTTTTGGCCTATAAAAGCTGTCACCAACGTCACATCTTTGGGCATTCAGTATCTTTATTGTCTGCCTCCGTGCTGCACGTACTTTTGCATTATTTGTTGTTCCCAAATAAATCTGGCTAACAGTTGTGCTGACAGAGACTTGTGTTATTTGTATTATTCCTTATTATTTCTATTTCAGCTTCTACATTTGGTGGAGAATGCAGCCCCAAAACATCTGACCGGCTTCAACGGCCACCGGCTGCTGGACTCCAACTCCTCGGGAGCTCGGAGACCTGAGGTGGTGACATTTCAATTTGTCTTTTCTATCTCTGCTCTCTGGCTGTTGGAGGACGACACCAGTGCTTAACCGTTAGTTGCTTGTGACATTTCTTTGGCTCCTGGTTTTTCTCTCTCAGCACATTTGTATAGCACTGCTTTTACTGGACTCTTTAAGCGCTCTCCTCCTATCTCCTTTTCTCTTGGTCCTCTTCTCATGCTACTGCCAGTGTTTCTTTGGCCGGTGTGCCGCTGTCTAGGGGATAGCTCCATTGGTTGTTTACCGAAGTACTTCTTGGCTGTCATATTGGCCGTCCTCATTCCTTTCTTTGTTCTCCTTTTTCTATCTCGGATAATTTCCACTGTGTCGCCATTCTGCTTGTGACATTTCCTCCGCTTATTCTTAACGTTTGCTCGGCACCACTGACTCTGTTTCTGCTTCGAAGCTCTTTCTGCGTTTTGACCTCTGACACTGCTGCCGACTCTCAGCTGCCTTTTAATGTGCATTTTGATCTCCTTTGTAGTTTCTGGTCCTCATCTCCACCCCTCCAGACCGGCGATGGTGTCCTTCTGCTCGATTCCATGCACGCAGTGACTCCCTGGTGCTATGCAGCGCTTTGCTGTAACTAGGACCAAGGAGGGCGTACTTCTGCAAACCCCTTTGTCTGGCCTGCAGAGAGTCTCCGGTCTATGGGGGTGGAGGACCATACGCCCCCGGTCCCCTGGTGACAACTGAGGTCGGTAAACTTTGGCAGACTAGTGATCACTCGGTGAGTACATATTGAGGGTTTACACCCTCCTGGTTGGGTTGCAGCAGGTAGACTCTCCTTTTAGAGTTGTGGCAGTTTCGCTCCCCATGTGCAGGTGGTTGCGGTGAAAAGCACCCCTGTGGCTGCACGCGGTTCAGGTGCAGCGGCTGCGCATAGTTCAGGTGCAGGTACGATGTCGGATATTTGGTGTTAGGATACGGTACCATGGTAATGTTGTGATTTGTTTTTTTTGTTGACACATGTGCCCTCTGTGTATTTTTGGGTTTGTCGCCACGTTATTCCCTCTCTTTTTCCGTCTGCTGTCGTTGCCACTGGGTAACTATGTTTCCACAGTGTCTCTGTGTATTCTTTTTATTGCCCTGTGCGTGGGCATTCTTTGCCAAGCTTTCTTTTCTGGTCCCCAGGGGGCCTGCATCTGCTTGTTCCTGAGGGGACAGAACAGGGAAGATTGGGTGCCATTGCAGCTGGAGCACCCCTATTGGCTAGCCTGAGTTCTGAGGGAACTCAGTCAAGAGTGGGCTGACGAGCCACTTTAGGACCTTGGTTGGAGGGACTGGTGGAGGATTGGTGATTAGCATCCCCTCCAGATTTACATATTAGTTATAGGTGTTAACTGTTTGAAGATGGTGCTTCATTCAGAATTTATGTTGGGGTTACTTTTCTGTTTCTAGGCAGCCAGTGGCACTCCAACCAGACTAATAGGTCCAGGGACCCTGCTCAGTGGGAGCAGGGTCAGGAGGATTCGGTGGGAATTCTCGGTAGTGGGCCCATGGGTGATGTCTCAGTTTGAGCACACCCAGCGTCGTGAGGGGTTGTAACTGCAGATACTCCCCTGGTATTCTATCGCTGTCTATGATTCAGGGTTCACCTCACTACTTGATGATGTGCTTTGTACTGGGATCATACTTGCTGCACTGTCACCTTCACCACTGGGGTTCGGTGAGGGCAAATATTTGCCTTTTTTCCTTGACCACGCAGTAACTCCCTGAAAATAGGCAGCACAAGACTGCTGATGTTTCAGGGAGGGTGAAATTCTGCAGTTTCCTGTCTTGCCTGCGATACTCACTGGCTCCAGGGGTGGAAGGTGTTGAATGTTGAGAAAAGGAAGGGGGGTGAACGCCTTGTTTCACACATGGAATACAGGAATACGTGATTTATTGTTTCCTTGATTTGCATTAATAAGTTTCTTGAACTTTATGATTTTTGTTTTCAATACCTGTGTTCATCAGTTATCAAATTTGACTGTACATCTACATTTTTGACTGATCTGACTTTGACACGAGGACACCGATTTCTGTTGCCATTTTCATACAATAATATTTCTAGACTGCTCAAATAGACACTTTCACATTGTTTTAATATTGCATATTACCCTAAGTCTGTGCACTGCTACTTATGATATGTCAGATTCCAGCTCTCCTTATGATTACACTCATTACATTGACACTATTTTGGGATTAGATAACAGGTGCTTGTGTAGATCCGCACCAACTAGGGATAGACCCCGGCTTTTTGTGTTATATGTGTGTGCCTGTGTAAGTGCAGAGTTCACCTGTTTTTGTCTCACCTTTTATGTGATTCTAAAAATTTCATTCAGCAGCACCTCTGTGGGTCTGCATGGCCTGGAGAGAAAGGAAGGGGTCGAAATATCTTACTCTACCTCTGTCTCTTTTCTTCCTATCTATGGATATTTTCAGTGAACTTGTAGCAAATGCCATTTCATGTCACATTGTCTGATGATGGGCGCTTGCTCTGCTTCATTTTAACAATGCGCAGCTGGCTGTTTGATCGCTACATGATTAGTATCTGTTATCAATATGTATTATCTGTTATCCATACCCCCACACCTCAGGAATGAGCAGCCAGAAATAGTCTGCTGACTACCTTCTGTGTCACTGTACCGAAGTGTGCCTGTAAGTTTGTCTACTACAAGAGGGACAGATGACTCCTTCCCACATACACCTACAAAGAGCAATAATTGGGGTACGAGTTCCTTTCAGGTAATACAACTGCATTGCTGTTTCCATCTATTGAAAATTATGACATAGGACTGAATATTGTGTTTCGTTTAGATTGCAATGTCTTTCTTGTGACTGTGATTATTCTCCTGGAAGGAAGGGAATGGAAGATTACGGTGTGGGACTCGTTTTTGGGAAGTTTTGGCCAGAGATCAGTTGGCTCTGGTGCACTGCCTTCTGCTGGATACCAAGGGTGGACTCCAGATGTGAATAGGTGTCCACCTACTCACAACAAGGAGGGTGTTGGTGTTGGTATTGTATTATATGCATTCATTTGAAGCGCTGTTATTGTATTGTATGCATTTATTTGAAGTGCTTTTATTTTTGATCTGCTGTCTTTGATTAACCATGGGTTTGTTTTGTAATACTCTAGCAACAGAGCTCTTGGACCCTGAGCTTGCACAACGAATTTTGGGCAGGCCCACTCTATCATCCTTAAGGGGTTGATAGAAATAGACACATCCCTTCAGTCAGATTAATGTACATGAGTGAGCACACTTCTCCTCTGTGAGGAAGTGGGGGGCGCGCTGAAGTGTGTTTACCCTTACAGTGCAAAGTAAATGTGTTTTTGGAAAGGATACATCTGCCCGTGCCGAACACATATGTATGCACTGGTATTCTCTACCACAGGGGCACAACGCACCGAGCTGTCCCATGATGAGCAGACCTTTTGAAAATTTCTCGTGCACAAACTCATAAATGGGGAAGTTAACGAATTAGAACTGCCGACAGAATGTTTCAAATACTGCTTCTCTTAAAACAATGGGATAGGACGCAGCCTATGCGCCTTCCAAGTTCTGCAGAAAGAAAAATGAGCTGTTAAAATTATGCACAGAAAAATAAAATACAATACCGCGTCTTAATGGACTAAGGTCCTGAGGCCCACTGTGCTTATGAACTGCAAGCCACGGCCCTAAGACAAACATGGAATACGGGAACAGCCCCATCTCTTCATATTATAGTTGGGATGTGGCCAAATTTACATTCCCTGATTTCTTCCCAAGTGCCCACAACGCACCACATTGATAATGCCCCTGTGAAATGTGCCCCCTCCACCTGGGGAAAAGGAAAATAAAGTGGCATTTGTACATGTCCCATGGTCCAGAGCAGATCTCATGTCCTTTACCAACGACTTTCTGAAATTACATGTAGAACAAAGAAGAGGGTACATAGAACTAATGAGACAGGAAGGGAGACAAATAGGTGGAAGGGAACGCCTGATAATTTTATAGAGTAGAAAGAGTGAAAAAAATGAAGCAATAGTTACTGAGAAACTATACATATAACTATAAATGATTATATGATACATTAAAGGGTTAAAGAAAACTCTTTTGGACTGGCTTTGAAATAATGATCGTGGGCTGGCCACAGATTCTGGCCATTGCGCCAAGACTAAACAACACCCTACAACACTTTTCTGTGGGTATGAACAGAACTGGTTAAAAAAGAAATGTATTCTTCGCAGCGGAGAATGGAAGGGAATGCAAATTCTTAAATGTATATTAACAAAATAGGATTGAATAACTGTTACAATTTATAGTTGTTTAAAGTTAATTTAAAGATTGATGAAGGGAAATGTTATTTTGTGTATATGCACTTTAATAAGTTTTGGTGCAACATTTTCAGATGCAAGAACGTCAGAGAAAAGATGTGCGTCGTACGTGTCTGTTTGGTGTCTTGTCAATTGACATTGTGAGGGCCAGAGTGATGTTATCCACAGGTCCCCCACCCCATCTCCCAGAGTAATTTACAACAGGAGACATTTGCTATTTTAAAGAACAAGAGATTCCATTACATTGCGCAAAGGCTACTTAATTAAAAAGCAGGGGGAACATAGAACCCTCCTGCCAGTAATCAGGTTATTTCCGTGCATTTATAGGTATTGTCCCTGTTTCAAGTGCTGGTTTTTCAAAGTGTGCATTTGAACATATTAGCTAGTGAGCTAAAAGATGAATGATCTGGGCGGCCTGGGTTCCCATTATTAAGAAAGATGTGTAAGTTGCTAAGATGAAAATGAAATGCCCAGGATAACACAATTAGGTCATGTTAGGTAGCTGCCTTGTTTTCCCCATTTCTCACCATTCTCACAAGCACATATAGAATAGCACTAGGTATATTGAGCTCTTAAAGGGTTTTGCCTAATTAAATGGAGCAAGGAGAAGTACTATTTTATGTATGCATCTAAAAATAATATTGTGTATGTATATTAATGTTTTTCATTTCTAGGTTGTTCAGAGTTGCAGGAAATATAACAAATTATATTGTATGGTGTAATGCGCTAAAATGCTTTTTAAAGCAGTGCATTCGCCAGGGGCTACAAAGGATTGGACAAAGAGTAGTAATATTATGTTTATTTATTGATCTTTAGTAATGAGTATATGCCAATGCAGAAGGATAGTGCGCATTGAATAACTGTGCTTAGTATTATGATGTTTTAAGGATACAATGTGTACACATTTATTATGTCTTTTAATGTACAGGTGCAGTCTTTAGGGGTGTTTGTGAATAGGTGTCCTGTAACAAAAACCACTAATCCCTTTTGTGCCATGCAATGCGGCGACAAATTATGGCAGCAATATCATCATATAAGATCTCTAAAATAGCATTTCTGATTATGCCAGGGCTCCTTCCATAGTAGGGTTTGAATACTAACTATTACCTTATGCTGCCACGTTCCGCAGATCTACATACAGGGGCTGAAGGTAATGGTAAGAATACTAGAGACAGGTTGGATTTTTACTCCTGAAAATGGCAGACATAATACTTCTTCCAAGGTTGGATAAAAGTGGATGGAGGAAAAGTGAGCTTACAAACACTCAGATTTTCGCATGAGCAGATCTACACCTGCATATTTGCTCATGCTTAAATGCAGTTCACAAATATTTTCTAGGAATACTATTTCTTGGCCTACTTCTGTAAAGTCTTGTGAATTAACAACAGTTGTATATCTGCACTTAATGAAAGGACGTGGGTGCACTTTATTTCATAACTGGGCCCCTAATTAGGTCTGGCATTAACAGGGACCTTCTGTGTTTATTAAAGTTTTGCCTCTCTCCCTCTCTCTCCATTAGGGTATTCCTCACACCCACAGGCCAACAAATATAACATGCACAGTTGATCAGTGGCCTCCTCCAAGCATTACTAAGACCAACCAAAGTGGCTATAATAAAATGTGCAGCGCACACATCATTAAAGGAGTATGTATCGAAGGGCAACGCATTTATTGATGGGGAAGGAAAGACAATAGCACTGACAGGCTGCCAGTTAGCAATGGTACAAATAACAAGCAGTGAGAAGAACACTAAAGATAACAGTGACTCAGTACACTCTGACCCAATTTATATTCAGAGGAAGGTAGAGAAGGATGAAAAAGAGAAATGGGCCAAAGGAGGATGTGTGCAAACAAAGGAGGGGTTATGGACAGGGCCCAATGGGAAGATATACCTGCCTTCAGCAATGCTTCCTTCCATCACACGCCTTTTTACGGTCTCTCACATGTTGGCCGAGATGGCATGAATAAACTGTTTTACCAATTTTGGTACAACTCCAAGTTCTGCCAAATAGCAGAAAGACTTTGCAGACAGTGCACTGTTTGCGCACAATACAATACTGGAAAGGGCACACCAACTGTATCTGGTCATTTCCCACCGCCGCACAGACCATTTGAAAACCTCCAGATGGACTTCATAGACATGCCCCCCACCGACAGGTACAAACATGTGTTGGTAATTGTGTGCATGTTCAGTAAGTGGACCGAAGCATACCCAATAAAGAACTGTGATGCACATACGGTTGCCAAATGCCTCCTACAGGAACTTATCCCACGCTTTGGAATACCAGCCCTTCTGAGCTCCGACAATGGGCCAGCGTTCATTTCCCATGTCATAGGGGGAATATGTAAGGGACTTAGGGTCACACAGAAACTACACTGCACCTATCACCACCCCCCCCCCCCCCGCAGCGGGCACGGTGGAGAGGAAGAATTGGGTGTTGAAGAATAAGATTGGAAAAATGTGTGCATCAACTGAACTTTCATGGGTAGATGCACTATCACTAGCCATGCTGGCAATGAGGAGCACACCAGATAGAGTAACCAAACTCAGCACCCACGAGATAGTGGTTGACCGCCCCATGAACATTTCAGGCCATATGTCCACGCCCCCACTATCAGTTACAGATGATCTGCTTTTATGTTATTGCAAGAAATTAACAGAGACTTTACGTTATCTTCACCACCAGGTTCTGCAGGCTCTTCCAGAGGCAACAGCTCTACCGCCACATGACCTGCAGCCTGGTGACTGGATCTGGTTAAAGGCCCACACCCAACGGCACTGCTTCCAGCCAAGGTGGAAGGGACCTCACCAGATCATCCTCAGCACAGCAACAGCAGTAGAGTGACAAGGGCTGACATCCTGGATCCACAGCTCCCACACCAAGAAAGCAGACGAACCAGACAGCAGAGAACCAGCTCTACCAGAACCACCAGCGACATCTGAGGTACCGCACAGGTACAACCTTCGATCCACCACGCAAAACAAGACCAACGGGAAATAAGAGGCAGACACCTGCTCGGGGCAGACTAGGCCTCCAACAGAAAACAGAAGACACCAGAGGCAGTAACCTACTGCGCACAACAAGCCCAGGCCTTTGGGTATCATCACTCCAAAGACGTCTGTACCAGCTACTTTCCAAGGGAGTGCCAACTGTCATGTGCTAGTAACCTCTGACAGTACACCATCAAGGCACCAACGTTTTCTTCTAAATGGTTGACTAGTGTCTGCACCAATAGACCCCTAGGAGGTGCAGAGCCTGCTAGTTAGAGTTGCTGGTGATGTTCCAATTAGGCACATAGTGGTGCATCACCCGCTAGTTAGATATCAAGGACAAGCCTTTGGAACATCAAAGAACTGAATTGAACACTTGGTTAAGGGTATGTAACTACCTAAGTACACCCCAATTATGACAAATGACAGGAACAAGATCTGGAAGGCTTAGATCTATACAAGTGAGGGTAGAAGAGTCACAACTAATAATTCATATGAGGTTATTGTGTCCTGGAATAAAATTAAATAGTGTACTGGAACTAACTGTGCCAAATACTCCGCTATTGAGTGGGTTAAGAGACCAGATCTTGCAAGATATCTCGTTCTTCACTTTTGGACATCAAACAAATAGCACATGATATCGCAGACATGTGACTTGACATTTTGGATTGCGTGATTTATGCAATAGAAGAGATCTGATTTGGTCTTATCAGAGACATTAACTAAAAGAGTGAAAGAAAAGAACAATGCCAAGTACAAGAAGAACAGACAGAACATGGCCATCAGTGTTAGGAGCCATATTGACACCAGTCCCAGGGATAATAGTGACTGCGCTGATAATAATATTTGCAAAAGACATTGAAATACTGTTCATCAATGGCTGGCAGGGAGGTGAGGGGTTAGAAGATAGTGATTTGGTATCAGATGGGGCAATGTAGAAGCCATCGTTCTTGTATGATACCAAATGCTGTAAGCTTTTAGGCCCTGTTAAGTTGACATGAAAAGCAGTGCACAAAATGCTTGTACTTTTCCATTCACTTCAGAGACACAGCTTTTGTAACACAAGGTTTGATCAAGAATAATACGTGACAGGGAAGATGCTCACGTAGACACAGACATTTCAGCATAGCACATTTTGCAATATGTCTGGTCCTTTCTATTATGTTGCAATGATTAACTGGGAAGGTACCAACGTTGATAGATTACATTACAGTGGAAAGTCCCCATAGCTGCCCACTTTGGACAAGTGGTTAGCAACAGTATATTTCGGACCTTAAAAGGTATAGCACAATCTAGGCCTTTGCTAATTGGTCAAATGGATAGGGCTTAATTTGTGCTACGTATGTGATGATGCCGTATCCTTTGTGGTTTTGGCCTATAAAAACTGTCACCAACGTCACATCTTTGGGCATTCAGTATCTTTATTGTCTGCCTCCGTGCTGCACGTACTTTTGCATTATTTGTTGTTCCCAAATAAATCTGGCTAACAGTTGTGCTGACAGAGACTTGTGTTATTTGTATTATTCCTTATTATTTCTATTTCAGCTTCCACAACTGACTCAATTGCATTATTAAACCACTTGGCTAAAGGAGGACACAAAGTATCTCCTGAAAAATTGCAATTTTGTAAACAAGGAGTAAAATACTTAGGCCACACTTTAGAAAGAGTCAGAAAAGTAACTACAGAAAGACTAAAAGTAATAAAACAAATGTCACTACCTCACACTCAAAGAGAAATGAGAATGTTTCTGGGAGTAGATGGATATTGTAGACAATGGATTATGGGGTTCTCCTTGTTAGCAAAACCATTAATCCACATGACCCAAAAATGTGCAAATGATCCAATTGTTTGGACAGATGAAAGTGTTGAAGTTTTTATGAGATTACAAGACTGTCTGTGTGAGGCCCCTGCTTTAGGCATGCCTGACTATACAAAGGAATTTGCATTGTTTTGTTGTGAAAAACAATATTGCGCACTTTCAGTTTTGACCCAAAGACATGGATTGAGCAGACGTCCAGTAGCCGACTTTTCTGCTACTTTAGACCCTGTAGCTTCGGCTCTACCTGGCTGCTTAAAGGCAGTTTCTGCTACTTGTATGAGCCTGGAGCAAAGTGAACCTATTGTGATGGGACATACTGTCAAAGTTGTGGTCCCACATTCAGTTGAAATTCTTTTAACCAGAATTCAAACTCAGCACCATACTCCAAGTCGGATGACTAAGTATGAAAGGGTGATTCTGGGAGCAGAACATGTGACAGTAGTGATATGTACAGTAGTAAACCCTGCAACTTTACTGCCAAATCCCACCTGTGAAGAGGTGATGGATGAGATAGATCATGACTGCTTGGATGTGACAGAGCTGTGTACAAAGCCCCGACCTGACATTAGGGAAGAGCCCTTGAAAGATCCAGATCACAAGCTATTTGTAGATGGCTTATGCCTGAGAATTGAGGGAGGAGGACTTAATGCTGCCTATGCAGTCTGTAAAATTTCAGGTGTAATTGAAGCATCCCATTTACCAGGAGTAAAGTCTGCACAAGTAGCTGAATTGATGGCTTTGATTAAAGCATGCAAATTTGGGAAAAATTGGAGGATAACCATATTTACTGGCAGTCAATAGGGTTTTGGAATTGTGCACGACTATAGCCAGATTTGGCTACAGAGGGGATTTCTGACTTCTTCAGGATCTCCATAAGAAATGGGAAAATTGTGAAAGAGCTATTGGAAGCAATTCAGTTGGCAAAAGAAGTAGCAGTGGTCAGGTGTGCTGCTCATCAGTCAAGAAATGACTATGTGACAACCGGTAACAGATATGCTGTCCAAATTGCTAAATATTGTGCAAAGACTAGTATGGCACTGAATCGAAAAATTTAAACAAGTGAAAACAGATGCCCACTCATGATTTTCTCAGCTCCAGAAACATGGGAAGAGGTGAGGCAGTTACAGGATGAGGTTGAGGTGAGCGAAAAGGAAATGTGGTTAAGGGCAGGTTGCACGAGAAGAGCAGAAGATGAAGTGTGGGTGTACCCTGATGGTAGACCAGTTATGCCAGACTGCTTACTTTCACCAATGGCCCGATTGTATCATGGTGACACACATGTAGGCAGGGATGCCATGATTAGACTTTTCAGACAAAATTGGTATAATCCAAGGTTCAGGGTGGTCGCTGAGAGCCTTTGCCAGAGATGCTTAATTTGTCAACAGCAAAAGCCAGGCAGAAAAACAGTAGTCAGTTGGGGAAAAATTGGAAAGGCCAATGTTCCATTTGTGAGACTACAAATAGATTTCATTCAGTTACCCCCAAGTAAAGGACTGAAGTATGTCCTTGTTATAGTGTGTTTGTTTTCCTGATGGGTGGAGGCCTATTCCACTAGAAGAAAGTATGGTCTCACAGTTGCCAAGTTATTGTTAAGAGTACTCATCCCACGTTTCAGTTTCCCAGTCACTTTGGAATCAGATAGAGGACCTCATTTTAACAATGAGGTCATTCGATTAATCTGTGGAGCATTCAAAATTGATCAGAAACTGCACTGTGCATACCACCCAGAGGCTTTTGGAGTGATTGAACAAATGAATGGCACAATCAAATCGAGACTGGCTAAAGTGTGTGCATCAACATCATTCTCAAGGCCAGATGCATTGCCTCTTGTGTTGATGGGACTCCGAAGTATTCCTGACAAGAAAACCAGACTAAGTCCCCCAAAAATTATCATGGGAAGGGCAATGAGACAAGCGTTTGTTCCTGGAAATATATTGATGAGTATAAATGATGATTTGGTATTGGACTATTGCAAAGGATTGGCTGACCTAATGCATTCTGTCTCTCACCAGGTTGGAGAAGACACATTTGCCAGGCAGCCAACGCAAGCGTATGATTTGAATACTGGAGACTGGGTGGTAGTGAAGAAACATGCCAGGAAAACGTGCCTAGCACCGAGGTGGGATGATCCTCGTCAAGTCATACTGGTTACTACCAATACAGTAAAGTGTGCAGGATTACCCAATTGGATTCATGCTAGTCATACCAAACGGTTCCCTCCCGCTTCTGAGACTGAACAACTGACAGAGACAGTTGAAGTAGCTGAAGGTTGTGAAGTCGAAGAATCTAGAGAATTGGATTCTGAAATAGTAGACTTGGAACAACCGAGCACAAGCCAGGAGGGATGGATACCAGAATTTGATATACCTGAAGTAATTGCCCAAACAAGAAGCTGAACAAGATTAGACAGACAGGACGATAGTGAGAACCAGATAGGTGTAGAAGAACACGCTCAGGAAGAAGAGAACGAAGCAAATCCAAAATTTGAGCAGGAACAGACAGGGAGAGAAGAACATACTCAGGTAAATTAAACTGAATCTATTTTTAATCCTAAGGCAGGACAGTTAGGAGAAGAAGAACACAGCTAGGCAGCAACCAAGCAAATTGCAATAAGACCTGATCAGGACCAGTTAGGAAAAGAAGAACCAGTTTGGGAAGAAGAAGAAGGACAAGCTAAACACAGTCCCAAACAGGACCAGATAGAATAAGAAGAACAGGTTCAGGTGGATGAGATAATAAACAAAGGACCTAAACAGGAACAGTTAGAAAGTGAATCAACTGAGACAGAACAAGATGTGCCAAACCTCTATAATAAGAAAAAAACCCTGAATAAAGACCAAGAGGGTGAAAGTGCAGTACAAATAAAAAGAGCCAGAAAAGGTGACAACCGGCCAGGTGGAGTGAAAAGACTGAGATGTGTTCTGAAAAGGATAAATGAAAAGCCAGAACAATTAAATGAGATTTTAAGTCAAACCCGAACAAGACAAAAGAAAGAAAGAAACTTACGAAGGAGTCCGAGATTGAAAACTCTGAACAATAAATATCAAGGTCCTGAATGGACCTACATTATACTGGAAGAGTTTGAGAATCTGGACATAA
The DNA here is from genome assembly GCF_964204655.1 of Triturus cristatus. Taxonomy (NCBI): domain Eukaryota; kingdom Metazoa; phylum Chordata; class Amphibia; order Caudata; family Salamandridae; genus Triturus; species Triturus cristatus. The sequence continues at coordinate 970,683,107 of NC_140589.1, forward strand.
GGGAGGAATCTGAAAATCAGAATCCTACACCTGAGAAAGAAAAAGAGTGAGATTTCATTAAATTTCAATTCTGAAAATTCTGGTGCTAAAGTAAGAGGAGAAATTATCCTCACAGATTAAAATGGCAAGAAACAGAGTTACTGAGAAATCTGAAACGAGATAGTGTACAAAAATGTTGTAAAGCATTTATATGTAGTATTATAATAGTGATACTAATATGGTTAGTTTTAACAGTAGCAGTTCTGTTACTTATGACAACAAACAAGAAGAATGACACAGGTACTAATGAGGACACAGCTACATATAAAAGAGATAGGGTAGAATTACAAGCAGCAGATGAGACAGATTTCCATCATGCAGTGACAGATAATGACACATCATTAAATGTCTTCACAAAGTTATTAATAGAATATGTAGACACAATGGAAGTTAGTGAGTGTAATGTTTGTATGAAATTATCAGCGTCAGTGTCAAAGGAAGTCACATACCTTTAACATATGGTATGTCATGTAGTGTATTAGCAAGTCTGTTTTATGCAACTGGGAAATACCAGTATCATTATTCAAACTTAGATGTAGTGTTTTCAGGACTTCCTATTCGAGGGAAAATGAATCCAGTACTTAGTGCTCAGAATGCACAGTTCATGGGTGAATTCTTCCTGACTAGGAAGCCTATGTATTTAATTAAAGCACACAAAAGCAATTTAATATGCACATTACATGAAGAAGAAAAGGTATTCCTGAATTTAGTTGAGGAAAGAAGGCAGGACTACCAAAAGAAAGCTGTTGAACAGAAAACTCATGTTCCAACATGGGTTGAAAGAGAGGGAATTTATCCCGCTGGCAAGGCTCATGCTGCGATGTCCCTGGACTTTGTAAAGAAAGAGAAGGTCTGCATTCATAGATTAAAGACAGATTACAATAACATATTTATTGGTTCCAGTGAATGTGAACAAAACCTCCTAATCTTGGGAGGTTGGGGGCTAAAAGGGGGAACTGAATCTGTATTTCCTGGGATTTATTATGTGTGTGGTAATAATGCTTATTTTAAGCTTATGGAAGCTGCTACCTGGGGATTGTATTTCCGAAAATCTACCATATAAAAAGAATCACTGGAAGCAATAAAAACTCTAATGAACTAACACAAACAAAGAGAGCTAGTTTTTCAGAAATTGTAGGTGATATATTTAGTGCACTAATACCTTCAGTGGGAGTCATACTAAATTCACGTAGAATTTGTCAGTTATCAACAGTAGCTGATCGTCTATCGACTGAAACTGCTGGAGGTTTCTTGATGATCAATACAGAAATGGTTGCGATCAGATCAATGGTTTTATAAAATTGTCTTGCACTTGACATCCTATTATCAAAAGAGGGCGGCGTCTGTGGAATGTTGAAAGTTCAACATTGTTGCACTTACATTCCTGACAAAAGTAAAGAAATTAAAGGATACATAAAGAATATTACAAAATGTCAAGACATTTTGAAACCACTGGAGGTTGACAGTGTGTGGAAGAGAATAACAAAAAGTGTAACTTCAATAGAGAATTGTTTTACTAATATAGGGAAATGTCTTTTTGGTCAAATAATTCTGCCCCTAGTAGGCGTGACAATAATAGCATTAACAATAATGATTTTGTGTAAGTGTTGTAGAAGAAAAAGAAAATATCAAATAAATGAAGAGGGAAGGAAAAGAAAGAGGGAAAATGATGAAATAGAGATGGGGAAATGAAAGGCAAGCTTTATAAAGAGATGAAATATTTGGAGACCAATGAGAAAGAAGGAAAAGTGGAAACGGAATTGGAGCTTAGAGAATACTAAAAATTGTATTAGGGTGGGTAGTGTATGATGGCATAAGATGCCATCAGAGAGGGGATTGATGGAGCAAGGATTCGTTTATGTGAGACTTGCTCGAATTCAATTCACTCGTTTAACTTATTAGCATGAATGATTACTTTTGTTTTGTGATTAATCCTTGCACCTTACAGTTACATAAATAAGACAGAGAATCTTGCCTATGTGTTTTCTAACCGTTAATACAGATAGCGGACTAAAAGCGCAGCTCAACCAGGGAAAACTTTACTGCGCATGCGTCAATTGCGTCTACTTAATGTGACATCTAACAAGCTTTGGAGGGAATTTCTTGCGCATGAGCAAATTGCACTAACATGGCGTCTTTAAGACCCACATGTGTGGCATCTGCTTTGCTATTTAGAAAATGTTTCATTTACTAAGAGCTAATGCAGGGTGAGTATTAAATAAATAAAGGGGAATAGAGTAGATGTAGGTGGTATACAGTGAAATCATTTATTTCTTGAATTAATATTTTCTTTCTTTACTAGTTCGTATTTTGGGCCTTCTTGCCACAACCCGAGTGAAAGAAAGGCAGCCTTCTGTGCATGTGTGACCGCTATTTCCCCAGGAAGAATGATCCCATGATTGGACCTCATCCAAGGCCATCGACCGCTAAATCCTAGGAAACTCGGATGTCAGAAGTGCAGTGGCTAAAGACATATGAACATTATTGATAAAAATGTTTCAACTGTGAATAAACTCGGGTGGGAATAAAATAAAATGCATATTAATAAGGGGATAGGTTTGGGAACAAAGAAAAGTGCTATTCCATCATGGTGTGATGACCGAATCCCCTTTGCCTGTCCAATCAGAATTTGTATATCTACGATATTGCAACTTTAGGAGGTGGTACATGAATCCCAAAAGGTATAATTAAGGTAGTTTAGTTAGTTGGGTGTGCATGATTCTGAGAGAATGCTTTGCGGGAAGATGCTGTCGGATTTATTGATGATGCTGAGATGCTGACGAAGATTTAATAGAAAATTACCGATCTAAAAGCAATTGATTAGAAAGAAGATCGCAAAAGAATCTCGAGGAGGAAGAGGGTGTCAGAGAGAGGTGTGACGTGTTTGGCGGTCTAGAGAGGTTCACTATCCTGTCCTGATTCCTGTCCTGATGTCTTTTTCCCTGATCTTCCCGGGGACCCTTACCAGCCCTTTGGCCAGAGGGCTGGTCTTCACACCATCTGTGGTAACTATAAAATTCGTATATGTTCCTGATGTACTGCTGTCTCTATCCTCTCATTTCTGAGCAACATCAATCTATTGAAGCATGAGAGTATTTGAATTGATGGTTTCTTCCTCCCTAATGATTGATGGTGTCCGTGGCGTATTTGAATGGTTCACTCACATATAAACATTAGATAAAGGTTTTGAAAACTTCCTGAGTCTGTGTCTATTATTATAGATAAATTATTTACAAGATAGGTTAAGTGCATCGTCACCATCAACCAGTTCCAACTAATTTGGTTCATCGACCAAATGGAAAGAACTTATTGATCAGTGATAATAAATAGGGTGACATACGAATTATTGCAGTACTGATCAATCTATGGAATAAACAAACAAAACCCCCCAGCGGCTAACCAGATGAATTTGTGTGTATGTGCTATTGATGGGCCCAGTTGATTATATGGTGTTAGAGTATCTGTTGTTGGTGCGCCGCTGGATCACCTGTACCTACCCCTGAATCCTGAAACCATCCATCCCTTCCTTTAATACCCCCACCTCTGGTCCCTGAAATCACCCTTGCCTCCCTTTACCTCCACCCACCATCACTCTCATTTCAGTGCTTCTCTTTGGTCAGCTAGTGCCGGCTTCAATTCCTCTTCATGTGTGTGTCCCCACCCAGCCCAAGTGCTGCTTTCTTTGTCCAGTGTCCATCCACTGTGCACAGCTTTCAGAGATACTTCTTTCCTTTTACTTGCACCCCCTTCCTCTCTCTTCCCCCACCCCTCCTTCATTGTTGCTTGCCCCACCCCTCCATTTCCCCTGTTACATGTCTGGTTTCCCCCACCCACCCCCTCCACCAATGTTGCTGGCCCCATCTGCTCCCCACTCTATCCCCTTTCCCCTGTGTTACTTGCCAAGTCCTGTCTTGAAGGAAAAAAGTGCCTAAAAGTCCCACCAATAGGTTTCATTCTACAACAAAGATGCAGACTGCTCTGTGCGCCCATCTCTGTATGCCTTTTTCTGCAACAATAACAAGGAGACAGATGGAATGCAGGAATTATTCTGAATCACTGGCATTTGCTTGAATCACACTCCAGTTCATTGTTTTTCACTCACCATGCCACTTCATTGGAGCCGGTATGCCCATAGTGGGTCCCATGCACACTGTGATACTGGAATCAAGCTGTACCCGACTGGTAAGTCCAAATAAGGGTGAAACGGTCCTGGGTTGCTTGTGTATCTGTTCAGCGAGGACCTTGCATGGTACTGCTTGCTGGACTGTTCCCATTGGAGAATGGCCAAGGCTGATTTTCATATAGCTAGGTCCAAAGTGAGGTGGTATGGTGGGCAAACTAACAATGGACTGTGGTGTGGCACTGAGCAATTATCGGTGTCCGAGATTAATTCAAGCATTCCTTCTATCACTTTTTTGTACACTTCAGTCTGAAACCATAACTGGGATGGGTATAGCCAGCAGTGGGTCCCGTCCATACTGTGCCACTGGAACCAGGCTATACTCAGCTGATGAGCCCTAATGAAGGCAAACACAGAGCTGGGTTGCTTGTGTTCCCATGCTTTGTGCTACAGGCATATGTGGCTCTGTGCCCACGCAAGTAATACGGCATGGTGCAAAGGCAAATAGATTCCCATATTTGCATGAGACCAGCTCACCATGCAAATGAGGGAACACCCTCTAATGATATCGCTGATGCTATATGTGCGCCAGCGCTATTTATTTTACAGAAGGGGCAGCACAAGCACTTGCGGCCCCTTCTGTAATACCAAAATGCCCTGGGGGCGTACAAAGCTGGCGCAAATGCCTCTTGCTCCCCTGGAGCACTTGGATGCAAATAATTACCAGTGGCTGATGATAATTTAAGGATTTCATCCATCATTTTTTTTGTATACTTCTACATGTCTTTTAATACTGTCTTCATGTGAGACCAACAAGGCAAACTTCAACTTGAAGGTAAGATAATTAAATAAGTGAGTTTTTTCTTGAATTCCTTTTATGTATTTGTGACATTCAGACATCGCAGCCATGTCATGATCCTTCTTGCTTTTGAATACTTCAGACTGCTTTAAGTCAATGAGGGAGGGCCAAAAGCTGCATTGTCTATCCTCTTATTTTTGACCCTGAGGAAAATAATGGTATATGAGGTTGTCAGGTGTTTCTTGCATGGCTCATTGTAGTTTTTCCTATGTTAGCCTAACTGTACATGCAGTGGGCCTAATTTGCCTTTGCACATGTTACTATATAAACACGCTTGCTTTTGAGTCAGATTGTACTTTCACAAGGAACCTGAATATGTACCACCGACGAGGTCAAACACCAATGTCCCTTGTTTTTCTTTCTGGCCAGGTACTAGCACCCAGACATAACACAAGAATGCAGCTGTTTATGCGTGTGCACACATGTCTTTTCATGAAGATGAGTTCCTGAGCCACAAACAGACACATGGAATGAGAGTTCTGAGACAAGAGCACTGCGTTTGTTGCGATGTAGAGCATTCATTTTTGTATGCTAAAATATGGAGGCTGCTGGTAATCCCAGAGATCTTTCACATAATCATTTAGCTTTAGTTGCAGGGAAGGGGGTTTGGTCACTCTGTTCTATAAAATGAGGGTACTTTTCATGGTATAGGGATAATTACCCATTCTAACAGTATTTGTATTAGGTTTCTGTTTTCTAATTGTGGCATGTATGCTGCATTTCAGAGCACAACAGTTTGAATAAATATTCGAAACTTTCTTCGTGTCTCCTGGTTATCTCATTGTGGACAAGAATGAGTGAGAGAGCAAAAGGGTTTGTCCTGTTACTGAAATTCCTGAGAGGGTCAAGAGTGTTGTGTTTTGGGGGGTGCCAATTCACCTGTTTCACTGGTAAGGTTAGGAGGGCAGGTGAGGAACCCCCAGAAACAAGGTTGTAAATCGAAGAACTCAAATTGATATTAAAATCATCTGCTAGAATGGCAAAGTGCGCCTAGGCTAAACACGGTGTATAGGGAGGACAAATTATTCATTGTTATTTTGGTAGCCTCATGATATTAGAGCAATCAGAGCCATTAATTTATCATTGTAAAAATTCATAAGGAGTAAAGAACCAAAAGTATTAGAGGATAATTCTGTCGAATGCAAATTAGATGAAACTGTAGTCCGTACCATGACCTCACAATTTAGTGTCAGTAAAATCATAATAAGCCTATCTCTGACTCTACCAGAATGTGCCAAAATGGCCCAGGAACAAAAACCATCAAGATAAGGTGAATCTTTAGGTCAGGTTTCTTGAAACATCCTAATGTCATAGGATCTAACAAAACTCAGTCATTCATTGTTATTCACATTGGATGCTACATCCAGCAATTCCAGGAGATTAAGTTTATGCCTATAGCCAAATTGACTGTAATGGGAGACAATTTACTACTCTCAACAGAGAGAAACAAAACACTACATCTGGGTCTATTACTAGGCAAATTGTTGTCCTAGCAATTGTTCAAAAATAACTAATGTGTCTTGATAGAGTCAATCATCACAGTTTAAGGATTTCTCAGGCACAAACCGATTTAAAAATAAAATTGATAACAAATACATAATAAATACAATCCCTGTCACAATTCTTTTTAGATTGTCCAGTCCAAGACACCTGTCTATCCAAAAGGACATCCTCAAACATAATAACAGAACCCCCACAAATGTCCACTAAACCAATTAATAGCCTTGTCCTTTACTTGTGATGTGCCTCATGGGGTGCAACTAGACTCAATTTCGGGCAGGTTGGGGGTCGGGGTTGGGGGACTGGGGGGACAACACATGGATTATTGTAGACAGAGACATCATAAGAGCCGAATCAAAATTACTTGTGGGGGGCTCCCTTCACTTTTACGATGTAGTGCGACCCCGAGTCATTCTTTGAGACTACATGTGGCAAATAGTGCATTTTAAAGTACACAGGGTAAGTAACATTATTCTCGGCATAACATGATTTTGGGGCTCTCAAGGAATTTTAGCACAGTAATGACAAATGTTCTATTTTAATCCACATTAGGCCAGTAAACCTGGTGCAATGTGACACACCAGATGCTATTTAACATCACAATCTTGGGCAAATCATACACTCCAAACACTCTGGGCCAGTTGTGTCAACCTAACTAGTCTTAAAACAATCTTTTACAAGATATTTCACCATCCTTCCACCAAAGGAAGGTTTAGAAAATTGGAAGCAAAAAATGCAGTTTAAGCACATTTATTTTGTTACTGCTTTATTCATGCTTCATTACCTGCATACAATACTTTTTTGTTATTTTCTGAATATGATGTTACTATAGTAGCTGTTTGGGGGAAGTTGCCACATATCCTAGCACTATGGCAGAAAGAATGTTGAATATATATTATTTGGTGCTTTCTGACAACTTCCACCAAATATTTTTGAATTTGAAATACTTGGGTAGTCATTCAGCAAGAAACACAAACCATGTTTGATAAGATTTGCTTTAATAACATACATTAAGGATAGAAACTGAGCACATAAGCTTGATTATAGATGATACCCCACATCACAAATGGGTATCAATCTGGGATTACCAAGGGTAAGAGATGTGGATGTAGTTTTCCATTTGGCACTCATTGCACTGCACTCAGTACCCCTTGTCTAAGTGAATGGATCAAAAAATAAACAGAGCTTTGAAAGTCTTATCTATTTTTTATATTCCAGTCCATCTACCTAGCCACTGGGCAGCAAATAGATAGCTATTGTGGAGCTAAGCATGGGTAAAGGGATCAACCTTTCATGCCACTACATCTATTGCTGCCATTTCAGTGAATAAATTCTATGGCAGCTCAGAGCTCACATTCAAACCTGCAAAGTACCCCTGTACACAAATGGGGGCAGGTTATTAAATAGCAATATTGTTCATGAAAATAATTTGCAACAGTGCTGGAAGAATGAGAATGTATTTACTGTTAACCGTGTATGCAGATTGCTATTGAATTATTGTGTGAAGCAAATGACGTATGAAATAAGACTTCTTGGGGTGGAAGTAGCAGTATGGAGAAAGAACTTTTGATGTCTGTCATCTAATTAGAACGATTGCATAACATTTTGGATTAATCATACCGTGAGAAAAAGACTGGACTGCAGACAAACTAGTCTCTGCTTTGTTGTGGCAGGCAGGAAATTAGGCACAATCGCTCGGCCCTGCAAACTTAAATCCAACGTCATTTGAGCTAATATATTGGCTCATCTGAGCGGGAAGCAATTACTACAGGGGCAGAAAATACCTTTATGAAGTATTATCCATTTTAAGCACTGCCCCTCCTGCTAACATAGCCTTCTGCGCTATAAACGTTTGCAGAAAACAAGACAACCATGCTGGTCTCTGTCCTCAAAGAAGTCATCTCTCCCTTCCACATTCCCTCCTGCTTCTCCACAGCTAAATGTACCTATTATAGCGAGGATCATAAAAGGTCTGCATTGAGGCCCTATGTAGAAGGTGGGCATATCTTGCTTCCAAGGGGTTCTTCTTGGCCTGCCCCAGAGACGTTTTAATGCATGGGCAAAGTCGGCTCTGGACCAGGGCCCCAGCCTTTCAGGGGGGCCCCCTGACAGAGTCAGCTCAGTTTTCCAGAGTTTTGCCCCAATGACCTTGAATATTTCTTAAACAGATTGTTTTAAATACTGTTTTCCTTTAATTTATTTGTTATGTACCTGATGTGTGAGAGTCTAGTACAGCCATTTTGCTGAGAAATGTTGTGTTTATGTCTCATGCAATATAAATAAAAAAAGTTTCTTTTAGAACAAAATAAGGCCTATCATATAAGAAATGGGAGGGCGTCACAGAGATTATTTGCAGTAATATTGATGAGCTGCTGCTGTGTTACAATATTGAAAACACACATAACTATCTCTGAATATTAGATGTAAACACATTTAGGGCCTTATTTATGAGAAGAGAGGCATCGCTGTGTGAAAACAGGGATGCGTCTGTTCTTAGTGCGCCCTCCTTGCGACGTGATGGATGCATCATATTTACTGTATGACGCATCATGTCGCAAGGAGTTACAGATACGTCAGTATTTCTGACGTATCTGTAGGCGCAAAAGTGATGCATTGCTGGAGTGTGTCTGAAAATAGACGTAACTCCAGCAATGTGTCCTTTCACATGGGACAAGCCCCATGTGAAAGGTCCTGCATCAGTCTTACGCCTGCTTTGAGGCAGGTGTAAGATATTGACGCAATGGCGTCCTAGAAGTGGGGCACCGAGCTCTCATAGATTTCAATGCGCCACTTCTATGAGCCTTTTTGCGGGGGAACACCCACCCTGCATACATTATACCTGGTGCAGGTATAATGTGGTGCAGGGGTTTACAAAGTGACGCATCTGCCTAAATGCGTCACTTTGTAAATAGGGCGCAACATGGCACATTTTTTACGCTGCCGGTGCGTAACAAAAAGTGACTCACTGGCTGTATAAAATGTAAGCAAGGCCTCATAAATAAGGGCGTTCGAATTTGGACGGGTGTTCCTTTGCACTGTCAAGGACCTAATGAAATGAAATGAAATAGTGTATTTAATAAAGCGCGCAGCTACTCAGACTAGAGTGTCCTGGCGCATGGCAGCCGGAAGAAAAGGTGAGTAAAGAACCCATCATTTCTTAAAAAGCCAGGTTTTTAAGTTCTTCCTGAAAGAGAGTAAGTCTGTGGTTAGTCTCAGAGACTCGGGGAGTCTATTGTTCAATTTTGTGCCTAGAAAGCCGAGGGACCTGTCTCCAGTTTTAGGCATGATGGCCAGGTTGGCATTGGAAGATCTTAGGGGTCTAGATGTTGGAATCTTTAAAGAAGATGGTCATAGCTTTGAAGTCTATCCATTCTTTTATGCGGGGCCAGTGTAAAGACTTAAGAATAGGGGTCAAACTAGATCTGGGTTTAGGTCTCAGGATGGCTCTAGCCCCGCATTTTGTACCACTTATAGGCGCTGGATAAGGGATTTGGGAAGACCGAGGTACATGCTGTTGACATAGTCAAACTTTGATGTCACCAGAGCCTGCACCACAATCTTTCTGCTCTCCAGCGGTAACAGTGGCATGAATTTTTTTAACATTTGGAGTATGCCAAAGCAAGCGCCAGTTAGATTTTGGATTTGAAAGCTCATGGAGAGTGTCTTGTCTATGACAATTCCTACGTTTTTGACTTTCTCCTTTTCCGCGGGTGGGGCGGCAGATCTTTTGGCCACCAAGAGCTCCTGTCAGGCGTTTCTGGATTACCAAAGAAAACAACTTCAGTTTTGGCAGGATTGCACTTCAGCTGATTGATCTTAAGCCAGTTAAAAACCTTTGTGAGACAAGACCTAATCATTGCCCCGTCAAAGTCGGTACCTTTTGCACATGTAAAAAACAGCTGAGTGTCATCAGCATAGGAAACAATTTTGGCACCCTCTTCCTCTACCAGAAATGCAAGGGGGGATAGATATATATTAAAAATGGTAGGACTGAGAATGGAGCCCTGAGGGACACCTACATTCATGGCCAGAACTGGGAATGAGAAAGGGGGGAGCCAGATGTCCTGAGATCTATTTGCCAAGAAGGATGACATCCATGTTAAGGCGATCCCCTCCATGCCGATGTTAGCAAGTCTCTCCAGGAGCCTCTCATTTGGGACCGTATTGTAGGCCGCCGACAGATCGAGCAGTATCAGAACAGCCTTGCCTCCTCGGTCCAGCTTACCCTTGAGAAATTCAGTCACTTCCAGCAGAGCGGACTCCGTACTGTAGTTAGCCCTAAAACCGTATTGGGACTCATGAAGGAGCTTCCCATCTTCAAAGTGTTTTTGGAGGGCCTTGTTTACATGCTTCTCTAATACTTTGGAGAGAGCCAGAAGAAGGAAGATTGGCCAGTAGTTGGCAGGGTCTGTCGGTTTGGCACTAGCCTTTTTAATCAGTGGAAGAATCTTAGCTTTCTTCCGTAATTTCGGCATGTTGCCTGAGAAAAGGGAAGCATTAAAGAGCTGGTTTACTTTGGGGTTTATGGTGGGAGCTATTAGGTTCAGGATATTCGCTGGACATGGGTCGGTAGAAGAGCCAGACTTAATGCTTTGGAAGAGGGTCAGTGACTCTTCAAGCTGAAACTCAGGGAAAACTAGTACAGATGGAGGATCCAAGAGGTGCAATTTGCTATGAGAACTAAGGTAGAAGGTCAGTTCTTCCTCTGAGATGTTGGTGAATGCTTGTTGGATCATGAAGATCTTTTTGTGGAAGAACTGAGCTATTTGCTTCGACCATTCTTCCATGCATGGCCCTTCCTTTGTGCCGGCTTTCGGGGTAGTAAAGGTTTTAACTATGTTAAATATTTCCTTACTCCTATTTTGGGCATTTTCCATCTTGGTTTGAAAGACGTTTTTCTTGGCTGCCTTCACGAAAATGTAATGAGCTTTTAATGTGTCTTTATACACCTTCCCGCCCTCAAGTAGATACTATTTACGCCATTTCCGTTCCCTTTTTTTTACAATTTCTTTTGCTAGATCTGATAGAATTGTTAAACCATTGAGCTGGTGGGGCCGACCTCTTTGAGGAGTGGGAAACAACCGGTACCGCTGCACCAATGTTGGTTCGGAGCCATGAATCTATTGAAAGGGCATCCGAGCTGGGACAGCGAGACAGCTCCGGTGAGGAATGACCGAAGGCATCTGCTATCATCAGGATGGATATTTTATGGAACGTCCTGTAATTAGGGACCCTCTGCCTTGCATTAGCCCGAGGGGCTGTGGCAGAGTTGGGAATCACAAATTTTAATTGGAGGTGGTCAGACCAGGTAATGAGGAGAGGTAGGCTTACTGATATGTCAAAGTTGTGAAAGATTTGGTCTAGGGTATGACCCTTCTCATAGGTGGCTGAAGAAATAGATGGAAACATGTTGCAGGCCTGCAGCGTCTACAACAAGGAAATTGTTTGAGAATCTTTTCCATTGTCCATATTCATATTGAAATCTCCAAGAATAAGGTAGATGTTGTTTTTTAAGGCCAGGGAGGTGGTGGCTGTATGAAGAGTAGTAATAAAATTTCCAAATGCACCAGGGAGGTCTGTAAATCAGAAAAACAGCTATGCTATGCTAAGGTACAATGGAAGCCCTTGATGTTTTCCATCGGTATGGGAGAGCAGTCTAGTTTTTGATTGAAAATTATGGCGACACCGCCCCCCTTCCTACTCGGTCGGGCCCCCCTCATAAGGATTTTATAACCCGTAGGGATTACCGAGGTGATAGTAGGGTTGGAGGCTTCAGATAGCCATGTCTCAGTGAGAAATAAAAGATCAGGCTGTTTGTCTAAAAGTAGGTCATAAAGGTGTGGTTCATGCTTTTGTATAGAGCGACAATTTAAAAGGTTGGCCTTTAAGTCCTCTGTTTTCTTATTGTTTTTACTCTTATTGTTGCTTGGGAGGATCTTGGGTGCGAGTTTCCTGGAGGAGAGATCAGTTGCACTATATCGAAAGTCTACCTCCAAGCTCGGATCAGCCGCTGTACACTGACAAAATGGTAGCCTAAGGCTAAGCAGTTTTTCCCTATTGTAATATAGTGGAAGAAACTCACCGGAGGGAAACTGGGCAGCATTGCCAGTGCCGGGCGCCTCCGGGATGTTGACGGGCTTGCCTTTGGTGCGCGTCCGCTGCACATGTCCGTTTGCATCAGGAATATATAGGCCAATGCCTGTGATGCAAACTGGATCGCTAACACAGCTGAGGAAGCGAAAACTGCGTGGGAGGAGCCCAATAGTAGCCCCAGCCCTCCGCACAATTGGGGTATCAGCCGCGGCGGACCAGGACTGGAGGAAAAGCGAGATGCACATAGGAGCAGCAAAGGAGGTATAGGCAAGAAGAATCAAGTAAAGTGCAAGTGCCGTAGGTAGGAGAACTTATTAAAAAGCACAGAGTAAGTCAGCCACACATATACAATTTAAAAAGTATTAAAAACCTACTAGCAGGGCAGGAAACACTAAATCCTACCCCTGTCAGCTGCGCACATCCATTTACAACAGGAATATATAGGCTAATGCCTATGATGCAAACTGGATCACTAACGCAGCTGAGGAAGCGGAAACTGCGTGGGAAACAGGGGCTCAAATTGGATCATAAGTTCAAAGCTGTTCTGAACAGGGGCCCCCAAAATATGTTTGGCCCAGGGCCACTAAAATCCTTAAGATGTCCTTGCACTGCCCTAGTATCCCTGCCCTAGTATCTCCTGCCCTAAAAATACTTGGTTAGATATTCCTCTCTTAAATCACTTTCATTACCAACAGGGGGATCTGAACAAAGCTTCACTGATACACACAGGCTAGAACTCTGGCCTCAAAACTGGAATCCCAGCCCTCATTCATTTCCTCCAGGAAGCTACACACTGATGGAACTTCCTTCTCTGTCCACAAAGCAACATTTTAAAACTCCCTCCCTACAAAGATAAGAAACATCCAAAATCACCTCAGATTCAGGGGTGCAGTAAAGACCCGGCTATTCCGTAAAAGGTGACACCCCTACTGCAAAGTAGTCTCAAATCCTAACAACGCCACAAAGTTGAGTCAGTCACTTAGGAACTGGTGGCAATATTTACATCTCTCAGTCCTCTTGGCTCCATTACAAGGTTAAGTGTATCTAACAATATTGCATGCATATATCTTTTCCCCAAAACATTGAAAATTATGGTAATTAGAACTGCACAATTTTGTATTGGGAACTATGGAATTCTACTTATGCCCTGTGGCGGCGATGAGGGTGGTTTCGGTGCTGTGGTTGCTGCGGAATCCTGATTGAGAGGGGTCCAGGATGTTGTTGTCTTCGAAGTGACGGGTGACATGGATGTTAACTATGTTCTCGATGACCTTTGCCGGGAACGGAAGCAGGGAGATGGGCCGGAAGTTCTTGAGGTCGCTCGGATCCGCCTTGGGTTTCTTCAGTAGGGCGTTGATCTCTGCGTGCTTCCATTTCTCAGGGAAGGTAGCGGTCTCGAAGGAGAGGTTGATGAAGTTTCCCAGGTAGGGTGCGATGGAATTGCTGGCTTTATTAAAGATGTGGTGTGGGAGAGGGTTGGACGGGGATCCGGAGTGGATTGTGCCCATGATCTTGATCGTGTCCTCGATGCTCACGTTGGCCCAGTTTGTCAGGGAGTCTTGTACGGTGGGGTGCGGTGGGTCCAGTGCGGCGCGGCCCGTAGGGGTTGTCCGGGGTTTGAAACTGTCATGGATGTCGGTGTTTTTTCGGTGAAAGAAGGTGGCGAGGGAGTCGCACAGGGCTTGCGATGGCGGGATGTCGTTGGCGCTGGGGTTGGAGAGTTCCTTCACGATGTTGAAGAGCTCCTTGCTGCTGTGTGCGTTGTTGTCAAGGCGGTCTGTGAAGGAGGTCCTTTTGGCGGTCCTGATGAGGTAGCGGGGGTTGCGGATGGCGTCTTTGTGGGCAGCGCGGCTGTCCGGCGTCTTGTCGCTATGCCATATGTTCTCCAATTTCCGGCAGGTGAGCTTTGAGGCGAGGAGTTCCGGGGTGAACCAGCTGGCTCTTTTGCTGGTGTCTCTGTTGGTGAGATTTTTCAGCGGGGCTACGGTGTTGGCGCAGTCGTTCATCCAGCGTTTGAGGGTGAGTGCACCATCATCGGGTTGGTGGGATTGGTCGGAGGGTTCAGTGCGAGGCTTGTCTGTAGTTGTTCCTCAGTGACTTTGCCCCAGCAGCGGCGGGGGATCTGTAGGGTGCGTTGTTGTGTGGGGGGTTTTCGGAAGGAGAAGTGGATGCAGTGGTTGTCTGTCCAGGTGAGTTCGGAGGTGTGGCTGAAGAGTTGGTTGAGTGACTGAAGGTTCAAGCCAGGCTCGAGCCAGATGCCTTGCTCTGGCGCACCTTGACATCCTCTTAGACCCTTAAGACCAAAAGGAGCCAAGTTTGCTTGAGGCTTTTCACTGCCACTCACACTCTAACCTAAAGCAGCAAGAATTAAAAACAAAGTATTGACCTGTGATGTAAAACAGGAGAAAGTAATAGCCATCTAATGTCTGAAATTCAGAATGATAAACCAGAAAAACTGAGTTCAATCCCAGCTTCCTTGCTTGACTAAATTGTGTGATCCTAGGAAATATTTAAATTCACCATAACTCCTTTTATTATAGCACATGGCAGCACCTTGAAATACGTGAACACTGTATAAAACGTCTTGCATTTGACTCAATAGTCTATAATGCTTCACTATGTATAATAAGAATCTAGGCCACATTTAGGGTGCACATGACAACTGTCTTGCCATTAGTGGCTTATTTATTGGATTTTGGCATAGGTCAGTGCAACAAGACAACCTTGCTGTGCTGCCCTATGCCAAAGTGAAAGGGCAGGAATGCATCATATGTTTGCAATGTGGTGCATTCCTGTCCTTTCACCCTGTGCTGGTGCCCTTTCTGCAGCCTAGCACCAACGCAGGAACCCGTGCACCATGGTGCAAGGGTGCCTCCATTGCATGCAGGATTACTTTTGTGCAGGAAGGGGCACCTTCCTGCACAAAAAAAATGCTAATAGGTGTTTTCCTTTTTCTATCTATGCTGCAGAATACAACACATACAGAAAGAGGAAACAATGAGGAGAAATCAACATATTTCTCCTCGTTAAGCATCATCTTGGGAAGCGTAAGGATTTGACGCTTCACCAGGTTTACATGACTTTGTAAATCTGGGGCAGCATCAAATTCCATTGGTGTTGCGTAGGCCACTCAGCGATTTGCGCTTCATCACCTTAGTCATGATTTATGAGGCCACTCAAAGCCATGCAAGGTGGATTTGTGTGACATCTAAATCGCAAAGAGAGCTACTCATCCGTATTATGTATGGCAGGATGTCTGAGTGCGTTACGTTTCACACATAATATATAGAGACAATTACTCATAAATGTGAAAGTTAATGTATAGGAAATGTTACTTAAGACATTGAGGGCTTCAAGGTGTAAGAGTCAGATGTCATCCAAACTGGTAGGCAGTGGCATAGCGTGGGCAGGGCCACAGAGGTGGTTGCCCCGGGCGCAATTTTCCTAAGGGTGCAAAAGTTTTAAAAGAAAAAAGCATTTGTGGTGGAAGGGACTTGAGTCACGTCGGTGCTGTTATCTGCAAGTGCAGATTATGTTGTCTTGCCCACCTTTCCCCGCAGAAGGGTGAACAGAGCTGTGCCTTCATGCATTCCTCATAGCCTCGGGGCAGGTGGGAGCTGCTTGTGCTGTTTTCCCATGGCAGGAGAGCAACACCTCCCAGTGGCACAACAGTGAAACGTCTCTTGTGGTACCACGGCACTGTACAAGGAATTTGTTTCTGCTTTTTAGCAAGCAGAAGGAGTATTTCAAGCCTGAGTTCTGCGCCTCCTGCCTATCGTCATGTGTCGGTTTGGGATTGTTAGACGGACCGGGAGGGTCGGCCGAGGACAAGGGGAGAGGTCTCCGGGGAGAGCCGTCTCCAGCGATCGTACAGACGAGTAACTTCCCCCCCACAGATGTACACCACACAAGGATAGGATTTAACGTTCTTTATAAGCAGTTTCTTAAGGTACGGTGGAATGGTACAAGGAGGTCTGGACTCAGGGGTCCCCTCGATACTAGTCTCTTGGTTTGGGAAAGGGGGGTAGCGGGACAGTCTGGTTACCAATCTGGTAGATGCGATGATGAATAGCTCACAATCCTCGAGCTTGGTGTTCTAGCTGAGATGGTCCGCGGCAGCGCCAGCAGGTCCCGGTGAAGATGGTCGTTACACGGTCCGCGGCAGCGCCAGCAGGTCCCGATGAAGATGGTCGGTACACGGTCCGCGGCAGCGCCAGCAGGTCCCGATGAAGATGGTCGGTACACGGTCCGCGGCAGCGCCAGCAGGTCCCGATGAAGGTGGTGGTTACAACGGTCCGCGGCAGCGCCAGCAGGTCCCAACAAAGGTAGTAGTTACAACGGTCCGCGGCAGCGCCAGCAGGTCCCAACGAGGATGGAGGATGTAGAAGGCCGCGGCAGCGCCAGCAGGCAGGACGACAGTTCACAAGGCAGGGCTACGGCAGCGCCGGTAGTCCGTCAAGGATGAGTTCTTCTCGGTGTCTCTCGACTCCAGGATACAACTGCCTTCCTGCTCTGGAGCTGCCCTAGTTATAGGTCTGGCGCCCTTTGATGTCCGGACCCTCGCACTTGGAGGTCGGGAGGTCCGGGATGAGGGAGTCCAGACACCCAGCAGGGGGGTGGAGCCAGTGCCCGGGGGAGCTGGAGGGCGATCGGCACCTGGCGGGGGAGAGCCATCGACACTTCTTTCTCCCATCGACCTGCCAAGTGGTCCGTTCACCTCCTGGGTGGATGGTGGTGCCGGGATGTCGGGGCCTGGCCAGGCCCAGGGTTAGGGTCGAGCTGAGGCCATGCGGCCTCGTGGTGCAGTGTCCAAGATGGCGGCTGGTCCGGCCGGGGGAGCCGGTAGTGGTTCGGCCCCATGATACATAGATGTCCGGGGGCAGGAGTTCCGTCGGGAGACGGGGTGCGGGTGATTTCTGTGGGTAACACCTGGAGGGCCGGGGCTTGGGCCCTGTCATGCGGGGAGGGAGCAAGCCCTTCATGTAGCCTGTCCAACATGCGTCCCCCCCAGCTGAAGGCGGGGAGAGTCACCCATCCTCTTGGGGACTCTCCTCGTCGAGGCGGAAAAAGCGTGACAGGCCATCTGCGTTGGCGTGGTCTTGGCCCGGTCGATGTTCCACAGTGAAGTCCATCCCCTGCAGGGAGATGGACCAGCGCAATAGTTTGGGGTTTTCCCCCCGCATCTGCATTAGCCACTGCAGGGGTCGATGATCTGTTTGCACCCGGAAGTGGGTACCGAAGAGATAGGGCCGGAGCTTTTTGAGTGCCCACACCACAGCGAAGGCCTCCCTCTCGATTGTGCTCCAGCGCTGTTCTCGGGCCAGGAGGCGTCTGCTGATGAAGGCCACCGGTTGGTCAAGGCCCTCGGAGTTCAGCTGGGAGAGGACCGCCCCGATGCCATGGTCGGAGGCATCCGTTTGCACAATGAATTCCCGACTGTAATCGGGGGCCTGGAGCACAGGGGCAGTGCACAGGGCGGCCTTCAGCTTCTCGAAGGCCGCTTGGCAGTCTGGTGTCCAGTTAATCTTTTTTGGGTGGTTTTTGGATGTGAGTCCCGTGAGGGGCCCCACAATGCTGCCATAGTCCCTCAGGAACCGCCGGTAGTAGCCGGTGAGCCCCAAGAAGGCTCGGACCTCGGTCTGCGTGACTGGGGGCTGCCAGGACTGGATGGCAGCGATTTTGAGTTGCAGAGGGGCCACCAGGCCGCTTCCCACCTGGTGTCCGAGGTAGGTCACTGATCCCTGACCAATTTGGCATTTGCCGGCCTTGATTGTGAGGCCGGCCCGCTGGAGGGCCTGCAGGACCTCTCGGAGGTTGTGGAGGTGGTCGGACCAGTGGCGGCTGTATACAGCAATATCGTCCAGGTAGGCGGCGCTGAACTCCTCGAGCCCCGCCAAGACCTGGTTCACTAGTCGCTGAAAAGTAGTGGGGGCGTTCTTCATGCCGAAGGGCATGACCTTGAAGTGGTAGTGGCCATCGGGGGTAGAAAAGGCGGACCGTTCTTGGGCCCGGGGTGTGAGACCGATCTGCCAGTAGCCCGCTGTCAGGTCGAAGATGCTGAGGTAGCGGGCCGCCCCCATGCGGTCGATCAGTTCATCCGCTCGGGGGATGGGGTGAGCGTCGGTCCTGGTGACAGCATTCAAACCCCGATAGTCAACGCAGAATCGGAGTTCAGGAGTGGTGCCGGGGGCAGCAGCCTTGGGGACCAGCAAGACCGGGCTGGCCCAGGGGCGATCCGAGGGCTCGATGACCCCGAGCGTGAGCATCTTGGATACTTCTTCTTGGATACAGGCCCGCACCCGATCTGGTACGCGGTATGCCCGGTGTCTGATAGGGGGACTGTCCCCAGTGTCCACGTCGTGCAAGCACCAGGGGGTGACCCCTGGGGTGAGGGAGTACAAGGTAGCAAACTGCAGCAGGAGGTCCCGGCAGCCTTGGCGCTGCTCTGGGGTGAGGGCATCGGAGAGCCGGACCCCGTCCACGGAACCATCTTTCTCCTGGGTCCTTAGGAGATCAGGGAGAGGCTCGGAGTCTTCTTCCGCCCCACTGTCCGTAGCCATCAGGAGGCTGAGCTCCGAGCGCACAAAGTGGGGCTTGAGTCTGTTAGCGTGGAGGACCCGGAGGGGGTTCCGGGGAGATTCCATATCGATGAGATAGGTGACGGGGCTCTTGCGTTCGACCACTTTGAAGGGCCCCGTCCACTTGTCCTGCAAGGCACATGGTTCGGTGGGGGACATCACCCACACTTGTTGACCAGGTTCGAATTTGACGGAGGAGGCATTTTGATCGTACCATTTTTTCATGTCCTCCTGACTGGCCTCAAGATTCGCTTTTGCCATTTCCCTGAACCGCCGGGTCTGATTGCGTAGTGTCAGGAGGTACTTGAAGACGTCTGGAGGGGTTTTGAGGGGGGCCATCTCCCAACCTTCTTTGACTAGGCTGAGGGGTCCTCGCACAGGGTGCCCGTACAAGAGTTCGAAAGGGCTAAAGCCGAGGGACTTCTGGGGAACTTCTCGATAGGCGAAGAGGAGACACGGAAGTAGTACATCCCAGTAGTACCAGGATGAACCAATGTCCTTGTGCTGTACGGGGGTCCAGGGGCCCCACAATGTCTATTCCCACCCTCTCGAACGGGGTGGTGACAACTGGGAAGGGTTGCAGAGGTGCTTTGAGTTTGCGGCCGCTCTTCCCGCTGGCCTGGCACGTGGGGCAGGACCGGCAGTGGTGGAGGACGTCGTTCCTCATCTTCGGACAGAAAAAGTGGGTCACCAGGCGACTGTAGGTTTTGTCCTGGCCCAGGTGTCCAGCCAGAGGGACATCGTGGGCCAAATTTAGCAGGAAGTCTCTAAAACGGAGGGGCACCACCAGCACTCGACTGGCCCCTAACTCCGCGATTCTCTGTTCACTGTATAACAGGTCGTTGTCCCAATAGATCCAATGGGCACCGGTGGTGTCCCCTGCGCTCTGGGCGAGGGCTTGCTGGCGGAGTCCCTCGAGGGAGGGACAGGTCTTCTGCTCTTGGCGGAACTGTTCCTGGGTGGGCCCCCCTTCTTGACGCCACTGAGCCAGGTCGGGAAGGACCAGGGGCTGGGCTACCCCTTCGGGGGTTTGCTCTGGGGGGTCGGTATAGTCGGTGTCCTCTACGGGAGCGATCGGGGGAGGAGGTGCAGGCCATTCTGGTTCTTCGGGTCGGGGGATGGCACGGGCGGCCATGGACCGGGTGGTTACGCACGCCCAGTCTGGGAGGCCCAACATCCCCAGGTGTTCTCTTCTCTCAACGGCGGCCCACGGGGAACTCTCAAGATCATTCCCCAGGAGACAGTCCACGGGGGCATCATCCCGGACCGTCACCTTCAGCATGCCGGAGACTCCTCCCCATTCGAAGGGGAAGCAGGCCATCCGACATAGACTCTCCGAATTGTCGGCTGAACGGACGGGGCAGAGAATGTTCGGCAGGATCTGCTCTGGTTTTACCAGGTGACAGCGGACGGCCGTCACACTGGCCCCCGTGTCACGTAGTGCTTCGGCCTGGCGTCCATTAATGTTCACCCACTGACTGTATTTTCTGGTGTTGGCGGGAAGGGGAGCCCGCGGGACCATGTCTTTTCCCCCTAGGCACGCTAGAACCATGGCGGCCGGTTCCCACTCTTGTTGTGCCTGCTCGTATTCTTCTTGTTCTTCAGAGATTTGTTCTCCCCCCAGGGCGGCGGCAGCTACCTGGCGGGGTTTTGGAGTTTGGTTCTGTGGACAGTTCGGGTCATTGGCGTAGTGGCCGACTCGCTGGCATCGGTGACACGTGACGTTGGCTCGGAACCCCGGGCGCATCGGGGGGTTGCCCCGGCTGGCCGGGGGCGGGGTGCTGGCAGCGGGAGCGGCCGGGACGGTGTCTCTTCCTCGTCCCTGGCCTCCTCCACCTCCTCGGGGACGGTGCTGACCTTGGTGGTTCCGGTTCTGTTCGTGTGGCCCTCTCCGGCCCACTCGGGTGCTTTCCCACCGGTCAGCTTCGGCGGCGAGTTGCCGTGGGTCAGTCAATTTACTGTCGAGGAGGTGCTGCCTGAGCTCGACGAAGCAGTTGTTAGAGAGGTGCTCCCACACCATGAGATTAAAAAGTTGCTCGTAGGTCGTTACGTGGCTTCCCTTGATCCAACCCTCGAAGGCTCGGCTGAAATAGTTGACATATTCCACCCAAGTTGTACCCGGGATCCGGGTGCAGTCTCGAAACCTCTGGCGGTACATTTCGGGTGTGAGCCCATATCGGGTGAGTAGGGCAGCCTTCATGTGGTCATAGGATGACATCTGATGGTCTGGGAGCTGTAGCAGGGCATCGCGGCCTTCGTTGACGAACCTCCCCCACAGGCCGGCTCCCCAGTCACTTCGATCGATCCGGTGGGAGGTCATGGCGATCTCGTAGGCCTTGAACCACTGTTGTATGTCGTCCTCTCGGACATATTCTCGAATGACATCCTTGGGGATGTGGACTTTCTTTTCTGTCGCTCCCGGGGTGCGCGGTCGCTCGGGCACCTCCGGTTCTTTGTTCTGCTTCCGTAGGTCTATTTCTGCCAGTTTGCGCTCGTGTTCGTATGCTAACCTCTTTTCTTCGAGCTCTCTCTGTCTCTGTTTTTCTTCCCGTTCCTCTCGGAGCCGCAGATGTTCTAGGTTCAGTTTTTGTTCGGCTAATTTTAGTTCACCGTCCATTTTGAGCCGTGCCATTTCTAACTCATGTAGCCTGTTTTTCTCTCTTTCTTGGATCTCTTCCTGCGAGAGGCTCGTTCCTCGCTCCTCGGGAGCCGTGGCGTTCCTCTCAGATGCGGCCATGTTTCGGTCTGGGGATCTGGCGACCCCGGTTTCTGCCCACGACTCAATGGCGTGCTTGAAATCGTCCTTGGTACTCAGGCCGGTGGTAGCAATGCCTAGTTCCATGCAGAATTGTTTCAGTTCACGATGGCTGTATTCTTCCAATTTCTCCATCTGGAATTTCTCGGTGGATCCGCTCTCTTTGGTTGACATTGTGGTTTTGTCGTGGGGTGAGCTACTCTCTGTACGATTACGCGTTGATTCGGATCGCGCCGCTGGCCACCAATGTTAGACGGACCGGGAGGGTCGGCCGAGGACAAGGGGAGAGGTCTCCGGGGAGAGCCGTCTCCAGCGATCGTACAGACGAGTAACTTCCCCCCCACAGATGTACACCACACAAGGATAGGATTTAACGTTCTTTATAAGCAGTTTCTTAAGGTACGGTGGAATGGTACAAGGAGGTCTGGACTCAGGGGTCCCCTCGATACTAGTCTCTTGGTTTGGGAAAGGGGGGTAGCGGGACAGTCTGGTTACCAATCTGGTAGATGCGATGATGAATAGCTCACAATCCTCGAGCTTGGTGTTCTAGCTGAGATGGGCCGCGGCAGCGCCAGCAGGTCCCGGTGAAGATGGTCGTTACACGGTCCGCGGCAGCGCCAGCAGGTCCTGATGAAGATGGTCGGTACACGGTCCGCGGCAGCGCCAGCAGGTCCCGATGAAGATGGTCGGTACACGGTCCGCGGCAGCGCCAGCAGGTCCCGATGAAGGTGGTGGTTACAACGGTCCGCGGCAGCGCCAGCAGGTCCCAACAAAGGTAGTAGTTACAACGGTCCGCGGCAGCGCCAGCAGGTCCCAACGAGTATGGAGGATGTAGAAGGCCGCGGCAGCGCCAGCAGGCAGGACGACAGTTCACAAGGCAGGGCTACGGCAGCGCCGGTAGTCCGTCAAGGATGAGTTCTTCTCTGTGTCTCTCGACTCCAGGATACAACTGCCTTCCTGCTCTGGAGCTGCCCTAGTTATAGGTCTGGCGCCCTTTGATGTCCGGACCCTCGCACTTGGAGGTCGGGAGGTCCGGGATGAGGGAGTCCAGACACCCAGCAGGGGGGTGGAGCCAGCGCCCGGGGGAGCTGGAGGGCGATCGGCACCTGGCGGGGGAGAGCCATCGACACTTCTTTCTCCCATCGACCTGCCAAGTGGTCCGTTCACCTCCTGGGTGGATGGTGGTGCCGGGATGTCGGGGCCTGGCCAGGCCCAGGGTTAGGGTCGAGCTGAGGCCATGCGGCCTCGTGGTGCAGTGTCCAAGATGGCGGCTGGTCCGGCCGGGGGAGCCGGTAGTGGTTCGGCCCCATGATACATAGATGTCCGGGGGCAGGAGTTCCGTCGGGAGACGGGGTGCGGGTGATTTCTGTGGGTAACACCTGGAGGGCCGGGGCTTGGGCCCTGTCATGCAGGGAGGAAGCAAGCCCTTCATGTGGCCTGTCCAACAGGGATGGTGGGTTGAGTCGCCCGGGGTGTGGCATTAATTCATTCTTTCATCCATTATTCAGTCTTTCACCATTCATTCTGTCCTTCCATCTGTGTGCCCATCCATATCCAAACCTTTTCAACCATTTCCAAACCTATCCATCATCTATCCTTCCATCCATCATTTCACTCATCCATTCCTCCATCCACCCTTTCACTCATTCATCCATCATTCATCCATCTTCTCACCCATCCATCCATTCACTCATCCAACCGTTTACCCTCTCACCCATCCAGCCATCCTTTCACTTACTCATCCATCCATTCACCCAGTCACTCATCTGTCCATTCGTCCACCCATTCACCATTTCACTCATACATCCACCCTTTTATCCAACCATCTACCCTTTTACACATACACCCACCATTCCACCCATAAATCTAATTATTTACCCTTTCTCTCATGCATCCTTCCACTTGCTCATCCATCCATACTTTCTCTCATTATCCATACATTCACCCTTTCACTTACCCAATCATCCCTTCACTAATCCATCCAGCCATTTACCCATTCCTTCACTTACCTGCTCACCCCCCATTTCCCATTAATTATGAGCTGAGCCTATGTCTGCAGAGTTGCAGGCAAAAGAGGCCCATCAGAAAACTTCACCCTTGCTGTTGTTCCCAAAGCAAGACTAGGGCGGGTTCACTATGCCCCTGCACATGAATATATAAGTTTAGTACGCATGCTTTACATCGCATGCCATTACAACTACAGCAAGTCATTGTAATGATGTTCGATGTAATGGTTTGTGTTATAACACCACGGTCGTTGTAACGACCGCGTTGTAATGGCATGTGATGTAAAGCATATGATCTAAAGGCTTTTCGGCAATCTGAAAACATGGAAGTCATGCATGATGCCCAGTGCTGAGACCTGAGGTGACTGTGACATGATGCTGTTTCCAGGGCTTTAAGTGGTTTGAAAAAAACGAGGGGGTCTCTCCAAAGGGCATGTCTGATGTAATTAAGGGCGTGGCTTAAAACAGGTAGCTAAAAATCTTCGCTTAGCATAGTGTGCTGCCCAACTGGTATTCTGCTACTTCTGTTATTGAATCCAGATATATAATACATCACACCTACAACAAGCCAGGACTATTGTCTTTGTCAATGGCTGTTAGTTGCATAAAATAAAAAAACAGCAACTATGGCTTTGTTGTATATATAAAATTGAAAATGCTTCAGTTCTAAAATGATGAGACTGTGAAAGGCCCATAACCCCTTCTTTTTAACTTCTTTTGCTTGCTTCTTTACATGAACTGGATTCTGTAGATTACTTTCATTTCGTGAGGTGCAACATTTTTCTTTATGTACTGTTAAAACAGACTGCCCTTCCCTAGACCGAGGCAGGAGGAGGCCAACACATGCTTTAACAGCCCAGACTGGCCCATTGTCATTCTGTATGTGACAATCAGTCGGAAGACAGAATGACAATGGGCAGGGTGGGGCTGCTCATGTGCTCCGAGGATGTGTGCGAGGTGGCCCCATCAGGGAGCTGAGGCTTCTCGCAGGGGAACAGTGCTGCTCCCCCAATGCCCAAAATTACAGACAAAAGGCGTCTGTAAAAGGGATCATCACGGACAACGGACGTGAGATCCAAATCACGGATGGTGCGTGAAATTTATGGACAGTTGGTCACCCTACTTGAAGGTCATGCTGGCAGGCGGCAGCTGACGGGGGTTGGGGGTGCTGAAGCCTGTTCTGCCCAATGGGTGTTGCGCGCCTGATGTGTCCTCATGTAAGTAGTTTCTCAGACGCAGGGCATTTTTCAGTACCGCAATAGAAAGTTGTGCCTGTTGGAGAACTTTGATAACCTGTAAATCTGGTTCTCTGGTATTGGACTGAGAGCCTTGAATGCTAGCGCTCTTGCAGCGAGTGGCAGGCTTTATTGTGTTCCAATCTACACCAGTGCTAAAATAACAATTTCAGGCAGGCTTGAATCACACTAAAGGGTCGTCATTGTTGAGGCACCCCAATAAACAGAACACATGCACATCTTAAATAAATGAGATTAAATGGAGAAATGTTTACATCTAATAGGTTTGGGCACCAATTCTAAATGTTCCTCCAAATTTCGCAGATTTTTGGCTGCAGAGTCAACACGTTTTGATAGTAGTGCTTGATTAAATTGGTAATTTGTGTCCTCCTCAATTGGCTGCAAAACACACTGTATTTCATTCTTCAGTGCTGGGGTTACACTAGCGTTGAGACTGGAATGATTTACATTATGGACAAGCATCCAGTCCTCGTTAATAAAATTAGATAAAATGAGTTAATTAGAGGTTGCCTATAGATGCTGTTCCATGCTAGTGATTTCGTCATTGATAGCCCCTTTCAACGTCAGCAAGAAAATTGTCAAGCCATGAATAACACCTCAGCTTTTTACCGGTACCCAACACAGGGAGAGTTGCAACTTTCCTCATGGCTAAAAGAAGTGAAAAGCCAGATGAAAGAGGCCAAGCCCAGCCTCTTCCGGCCATTGACAGGCTGCGAACGACCGTTTCTTGGTTCGGGCACATCCCAGCCAGCAGGTATTGTTGGCACTATATGTAGCGCATTGATAGGCGAGTCTCCTTTCCTACTCCTCTGCTTGTGGGACACTGGTAAACGGAATGTCCAGGCAGCACCCCGCCAGATAAAAGCGCGCAGAGGGTGTCATTGGTGCTATATGTAGCACGTTGGTAGGAGAGTGGTCCATTCCCCGACCTCAGCTCAAGGGACACTGGTAAATTGAGCCGCAGGCAATCTAGCAGACAAGTGCCCATCCCCTTTAATGGATGTCATTGGTGCTACATGTAACGCATTGGTAGGGGAGTGATATTCCCCCCTTGTCCTCTGCCCGAATAACACTTGTAAATTGAGACCCAAGGCAGTCTACCAGCAGGCAAATGTGTGACCCAGGCAGTGGGCGTCATTGGGGCTAGAATAGGCAGGTTGGTAGGGCAGTGGTCCGCTTCCCCTTTCCTCTGGCCAAGGTACAGTGGTAAATGGAGTTGCAAAGCAGCCGCCTACAGACAGATGTGTGTACTCCTAGGAGACTCGCCTAGCCAGTGCTGGGGTTTTCTATAGCGCCAGCAGGAGGCAACAGTCCCCACCCCCCCACATTAGCATGCATGTTCTTACGCATAAATAAAACACACCACACACATTATTGTTTGGGTAAGAATCTGCTGCAGGTTTATTACATACCCCGATATGTAATATGGTGGGTTATCTTACGGGCGATCCAAGGGCAGGCAACCAACTGGGCCGCCTGCCTGCCTGATGAGCCAAGCAGCACTGGGGCGAACCCCGTCTGTGCTGCCCCTTCGGTGATCCTCTTCCCAGATCACGGTCCCTTATTACTCATGCCCCTTTCAGGTCGGAGCGTAGCAAGACAAGCCCCCGGTTGTTCAGGCCCACAACCGCCCGAAGGACTAACGGGGCGCCGACACGGTTTTCCAGGAACCTCCCATGAGGCTCCTGGCTCTGGCACCCCCTATGGTGCCGCGCAGAGGTACCCTTCGGTACCCATTTGCTTCCAAATCGCCCTGTAACTCCGCCTGCAACGAAAAAAAGAACAACATTACAACATTCTATGCCTCCCTCGCTGCTTCCACGCCGGGTAAGTGGTAGGGTGGGAGATGGCGTGTCCAGGGCGCCAAAAGAGGAAGGTAAGAGGGTGGGGGAGGCCTATATATCCCCCTGTTCCTCCCGCCCCAGAAGTGACGCGCCCTGCACGCCGCAGCCACTGGCTGCAGAGATGGGGGACTCCTCCCCCAAGGGGTGCCCTAGTAGAAGGGGGGTGGGCTGGTGCCTTCCTGGCACTAGAGGCCCGCCCTTCTAGGGCACCTTGCGAGCGCCAGGGCAGCAGCATTTTTTTCTCTTCCCTACTGCAGCTTCATCTGCATTCACCATCCTGTCAGTGGGGAGCTATGAGTAGTCGTCTGAAGAGTTCTCTCCATGACTGGCAGAGTCACATTTAAGGGAACATGTATTCCTGTCCTGTGCCAAGTACTGTCTGTATGAACACCCCTTAACTTTAGCCCTAAATCGTTTTCAGTGTTGTAGGAGAAACACTAGACTCTTGCAGTGAAAAATTACTTATTTGATGAAGCACTTTAGTAAAAATAGATTTTACGACCAACCAGACATATGAATGCATTTACTTGGAATCACTTTTCAATAACAACACATCACTAGTGTACAAACTTCCCCTCTCTGTACATCATGAATAGGAGGGGTGGCCCAGCTCTAGCCCAACTGACCTCTTACCCTTTAAATAGGACACAGAATCAGCCTATAACCTAAAAAAAGATTGTTAAATACATTGGGCCGTACAATTGCATCCATGAACACCCTATACTTGTGAAGATTGTTAGGATTCCTTCTTGTAGATAGATTTCTATGTGGTGGAGATCAAGTGTAACAATAAGGCAAAGATCTGCACGACAAAGAATATGCATGTGGAGAATACCAAAAGACAACAAAAGCTCAGTGATTAGAGCTTAAAAACACAACTACAAATAAATCCAGTCCTCATAACACATCATCAATTTACACAAAAGTATGTATAGGCTTTTGCACACCTGATGGTTCACATGTAGGCAGAAACAACTACAACAACGAAGTACAAAGGAAAATAACGGAATCATGAGCACTGTGCACAGGCAAATTACCTCACAACCACATACAGGGTAGTCATTACTTCAGTAATAAACAACATAGTTCAGGTAAGTCAGAAGAGGGTGACAACCATGAAGTCAGCCCTATGGTACTCTGCAGAGCTAAATTATGAAAGGAAATCTACAGGGTCAAATAAATATAAATAGCACCAAAACCCTCCTATATCTCCGCTATATAACATGCACGCAGGAGATTGTTCGTGGCCAATACACCAATCACAAATAAATTATCTGAGACAATACTCTCCCAAAAATTTGTTTTGAAACTGTCAACTAAGTAACAAACACACTACTTTATGAATCATCTCAGAACCCCATGGCAAATGTGCTTCCTAAGATTTTATGAAATGCTAAGGTGCCACCATAGAAACAAGCATTAACAACACCAATAGAACTTGCTTTTGGAACCTATTGGCTTTCCCTATGGTTTGTAGTTATGCTGGACGTCATTATTGAAGCTGTGTACTATAGCTAAAGAATAAAAATATAATCCTTTGCCTCGGACACCCACTTCATTATGCAGACACGTCACACGTGCACCAAGCATGCGCGTGCCTAAACAAGCATTTGCAATGCAATCGGTCTGGCATTTGCGAGAGTTTAAGCTATTGGCATTGTAAATGACAATGCCATTTATTTATCTGTTTTGATAATTAAAACGTAAATAAAAGGAATTGTCATTTACAATGCCAATAGCTCAAAAAAGCATTGGAAAAACCAATAGGTTGGCTTTTTAGAGCCAAGACCTATTGGCTTTGCCAATACTTGCTTTGTATTGAAATAATTTCCTTCTGGCGCATGATGTTTTTTAATAAATTAAATGCTGAACGTCAACTCGGCCTCTTTTTTTCTACTTACCGAATGTTAATGGCACTATCTCTACAAAAGGCCATGTCAGTGTGTTCTACAATCCTGTGATGTCACTTTAGAAAATAACATATTCATATCAGCACGCATGAGAACGTAGTGAAACCCTATAGGTATAATAACGTGCTTCCATTTTAACTAACCAAACCATAAGAAGGAGACAAAGTTGGAATGAGACCGCTCGTGGGTCCTGACACTCTACCCACCTGCTAAGGAGTCTTGCTTATTCGGAGCCCACTGACCTGTGGGGAAGTCGCTGCTGTTGTACGTGCTGGGGCGCTGGACGCTAAGGGAGACAGTTTGCCGGGACTGCGAGGACCAGGGTGCAGTCGGCGGACATCGCTGGGCGCACCTGGAAGCTCTTCTCGGCCCCGCCTCCCTCATTGATTGACACTGACACTCCCATATAGACACTTTCCCACCCGCGCTAGCGGGACGCGCACCGGGGCGAAGACCGGGCAAAGAGCGGGCCGTTTTAGGCCGTTAGAGGCCGGCAGAGACCGGACCGGGCCCCCTCTCTAACGTTGTCTTTGTCCCAAGGCTCATTTCCTTACTCCATCAGCCTGTGGCTTTGACTGTCCCGCTCGCCATGGCCACTAGAGTATCCAGGAGTAAGGCTGCCCAACAGTGCTCTAGCACACTGGACAAATTCTTTCCTAAGACTATTGCCGCGGCTAGTAAAGGCCGCACACCATCAGTCACTCTCCCTGAGGTAAATTTGGAAAATGTGTCAGTCTCAATGGTCCCCTCGGACTCTTCATCCATTGATATTAGTACTCCAACACCATTTGACGCCACCCATCTATCTCTCATGGATAGTATCGATCAGACAATCGAGACAGTCCTCCAACAACTTAGGACCCCGTCCAATCTATTGAGGGATAGTGAGTCTCTGTGCCCCTCGGGGGTGGTGGAGACCACTCCGTATATCAACTGTGCGGAAATGTCTAAGGTGCAGGATGAAGGGCAGGTTGCAGCGCCAACAGATCCCGTAGGCAGGAGAGTCTACCACCCTTCGAAAAGGAAAAGGTTAAGGAAACTAAGAGGGGCAAAAAGGGCCAAAGTGGATAAAATCAACCCAACATTAGATGCTAGCTCTGGCATTCCGGCTTCTCCCGTGGTTACCTCTCCGGGAATTGGCTCTGATCATTCAGACTCGCCATTAGCCAAAGTGGTACCTGGGTGTTCTGGCCCGTTTGTATTCGGTGGAAATCCTCTAAATGCAACAGAGGCTCTGATTGGCTCTTTTAGGGATATCCTTGGGAGCCTGTTGGAGCCTCTGTCTGCAAAATTGGATTCCATAGTTGCTAGACTTAAAGCTATAGAAGATGCATATAATAGGAATAGTCCTAGCAGGGGGTTGGGTCCAGGTGCACAGACGGCTCCCCGGGATTCTGCAGGGTTTAGACTGTCTACTGCTGGAACAAGCATACAGGTCCCGGTTGGGGCACAAGATAGTGTTACAGGTAGTCATGCTCCCCCACTGCCCCCTTTACAAATGTCTAGGCCCCCTGTCCCGGCACCCAGAAGATCTAAACAACCAACACCACCCCTCCCAATGAGTGGGGGGCGAGCCAATAATGAATATACTGATCGCCCCATGAGTCCTAACAGCAGGCGTAGGGTGGTTAATTTGCCCCCCGAGGCTGTGCCTTACACAGCGATTATGGTGGGAGTCCCTGAGCTCACTGGTGACATCAGAGAGCCACAGGACTCACTTCGTAATAAAGTAATTAGTTGGCTTAATATTAATAGGCCCCTCCCTTCTAACATCAAAGGTGATGTGCTGATGGTCAGAAGGATCCCATGGATTGGAATTACCCCCAAAAATAGGGCAGGGGACTGTATCATAATTAGTTTTAAAAGCCCACTAGTTGCCCCTTACATTTGCAACTGGCTGGTAAGGCCGGATAAATCCAACATAGACGTAGTGTCTCTCTCGCATTTCTATCCAAATGTTCCCAATTTAGGAGTGGGGAGGGAACAGAGTTGGACTAGAGTGGGCTTTGCCGTAGACGGTTCACGGTACAGACCCAAGTATAATTCATTGCCTGTCCATGGTAATTTTGTCCTTCAGAATAGATACTCCTGTCTGGACCTAGTAGATTGACCAATAAGGGGGGTCATTCCGCAACACCTGATAAATTCTGCCTATGGGTCTACATTCAGGGGGGAAGGTACGTCCGTTCCCGTAAACAAAAAAAGGTCCCTGGCCCCTGCAAAAGACGGAGGGACCACATTGGGAAGCACTCAAGTGTTAGATGAGGAGCCACCAAATACATTAACTGTTGCTGCAACGCAATTGGTGGAGCTTGTTGAACCACCCACTCGGACGCCCATTACCACTGGCTTGGGTGACTTGGGTAATTCTGCATATGACATTCCGTCTGCACTAAGTGAAGTTGGTCCCCAATTCCAAGGTCCAGGTTTGACCATCCTGTCCTGGAATGTAGCTGGCATTTCAAGTAAGGTGGATACCCCAGAGTGGGAAACTTTGGTTAACAAAAGTGACATACTCCTCTTTCAAGAGACATGGGCTAGGGCACCACAGGTCAGGAGGGGATATGACATTTTTGAAATCGCGGCAAAGTCGAATGGGAGAGGGAGACCCTCGGGAGGTTTGGCAATCTGGGTGGCGAGCCACATTGGGTGTCAGGTGGTTGGTATGGATACACTTTCACCGGACATTCAGTGTGTGCTCCTCAGATGGCCTGACAAAAGTGTGTGGGCTATTGTTAATGTCTACTCTCGACCAGTCGCTGTGGGTAAAGAATCTCCCACCCTAGCTGATCTCTCATCTTTTCTAGGGCAATTGACAGGTAACCTGAAAATAGTGATGGGAGGAGATTTTAACTGCCACTTTGAACCCCTGGAGGGCCTAATGGAGGGTGCTTTTACTGCCGAGGATGACCATTGGGGAGTCCCTCCTTCTTCATCACCTCACCCCAAAACTTGGTCCCCGTTGGCAGTACAACTTACTTCTCTCACCCTGAATTTTGCACTGAGGGCGTGTAATGGGCGCACCCCTTCTGACACTCCTTCGGTGTGCACCTTCAACAAAAAGGGCCATGAGTCAAGGCTGGACTACATTTTTATAGATATTTCCCTGTGGCCCAAAGTTCTAGATTTTAGAGTGATCCCGAGGATAGACAGTGACCACAATGCCCTTTCCTTGGAGATCCAGCACCCAGCCCCTGCCTTAGGGACGCCAACTACCGATTTTGTAACCGACCAGGGAGACATATTACTCACCACAAGCAGGCGCCGAGTGAAATGGGGGAAGCTAGTTGAGAAAGAAGAAGCTTTAAAAAACCTTTATGGTATAGCACTCCCTAGGTTCCAGGAGGTGGATGCCCTCATCAACCAATCTAGACCCTCAGATTACAATGAGAGACTATCTGGCATTCACCAGGCCCTAGCAAGGGACCTTGCAGATGTCTTCAATCCGGCCCTGCCTATTAGAAGGAAAAAGATTCGTGCTCCGACTTGGTACACCTCCACTTGTAGGAAAACTAAGTCTGAGCTTCTTTCTGCAATTAAAGAGGGTAGTGATAAGGTGAAGATCGCTGCCCTTAGGAGGGGGTACAAGGTAGCATTGGCCAACGCAAGGGCAGAGTGGGATTGGAACCACTGGCATGACCTGTCTGGAGCCCTTAAATCTAAAGACTTTAGAAAATGTTGGGCTCTGGTAAACAATGGAACCGGGGATCTGTTGTCTGCAGTAGAACCCAATATTGCCCCCTCTGTTTGGGAGGCTCATTTTGGGTCACTATATCAAGAATCCACTCTCTGGCCGGAAGGGATGGTGGTAGAGTCCCCCTGCCTGCCAGATGTGGCCTTGAAATTTTCTTTGGGGGAGGTGAAGCTGGCACTGGAGGGCTTAGCGCTGGGGAAGGCACCGGGGCTGGACAAGCTACCCGGTGATTTGTTCAGATATCACCCTGACATTTGGGCCCCGTACTTTCTTGTCCTTTTCAATGCCATTTTGGGAGGTATGGCGATCCCTTCCTCTTGGTTAGGGGCTGAAATAGTTCCGATTTATAAGAAAGGGTCCCCCTTGAGTCCTGCAAATTATAGGCCTATCAGCCTGATAGATGTTCCCCAAAAGCTTTTTGCGCGCCTTATTTTGAACCATCTATTAGACTGGGTGGAGGAAAATGACATCTTGAGTCCCCTGCAGGCTGGCTTCAGGAGAAACACATCGACCATGGACCAGATCTTCCGCCTAGTTCTCCTCTACTGGAAGACGGTGAGGATCGAGGGCGGGAGATTGTACATGGTCTTCGTGGATCTGAGGTCAGCCTTTGACCTAGTCCCGCGCAGGAAACTCTGGGAGGTATTGGAAAAGTTAGGAATTCCCCCCCAGCTACTTAACATCTTGGCCAGGCTGCATGAGAACAACTATGCGCAAGTTAGGTGTGGGAAGGACGGTAGACTTTCATCCAGGTTTCCTGTGCGCCGAGGTGTGAGGCAGGGTTGTGTCTTGGCACCGACCCTGTTTTGTTTATTCATCAATAATGTCATCTCACATCTGGAAAACGTCAAGGACAACGACGCCCCCTGTTTGGCAGGTAGGAGGGTACCGGCAATCATGTTCGCCGATGATACCCTCCTCCTTTCAAAATCCCCAATGGGGATCCAGAGGATCCTGGATGGTTTTGGTCTCTTCTGCCATCAGCATGGGTTGGAGGTGAATACAGAAAAGACCAAGTTTATGATCTTCAACCCACCAACTAAAACTAGGCCTAATCCTACCCTGGGGACC
Source organism: Triturus cristatus (assembly GCF_964204655.1). Taxonomy (NCBI): domain Eukaryota; kingdom Metazoa; phylum Chordata; class Amphibia; order Caudata; family Salamandridae; genus Triturus; species Triturus cristatus. The sequence continues at coordinate 970,716,832 of NC_140589.1, forward strand.
GCTAGCCTTGAGAGGGTGTCCACCTTCATATATCTGGGGGTTACACTGCAGGAAAACTTGGCATGGGATCGACAGATAGTACGATCCAAGGCCAAACTATCCCAACTCTCGGGTGCAATCCTGAAAGTGGCTAACACTTCTTCCTTTAAGCCCATAAGCCCGGCCCTTGAAACCTACAAGACCCAGGCCAAGGCTGCGGCCATGTATGGTAGTGAGCTATGGGGACATAAAACGGTGAAGGGCCTATCAATAGTGGAAAATAGCTTTCTAAGGCGCCTTCTAGCCCTTCCAAGTGCCACGCCACTCCAGCCTCTGAGAATGGACATGGGTCTCCCCCCTATTGCAGAGGAGCTTGTGTCAAAGCCAGTGAAGTTCTGGCACAGGCTCTGGTCTACGGACGAACTCCATCATTATAGGGAGGATCTCACCCATGTCATGAGCTTAAACTCTAGCGGTAAAATCCCCTGGCTCACCTTTGTGGAAAACGAACTGTCTGCCATTAATCTCCGTGTCCTGTGGGAGGACCCTGCACGAGGCTGCCGTGCAATCTCGCGCAGGGCTCTGGCACAAATCTACAAAGCCAGGTCCCTTGCACATTTGACGGCTGCTCAAAATAGTGGCACCTTAACCTTGCAATTTTTAGAATCCAAAAATTCTTATGTTTTTGAACCTTTCATGGATTTTATTTTTCCCATCCTGGCAAGGAAACTGTATGTTCAACGGAGGTATAGCACACTACCTATCAATTCATACACTTCGAAGTGGACAAATGGGGGCGACAAAATATGTCCCTGCTGTAACAACCATGTGGAAGACGACCCCCATATCTTGTTTGTGTGCCCTGCATACCAAAGGCCCAGAAAATATTGGATAGCGCCACTCTGTAAGAACCTGGGGTTCAGAGAGTATGCACAAGCATACAGGATTTTGAAAACTAGTACCTTGGGCCACATTGTGTTTGCTGTTTCCAAATTTCTTATGGCCATATGGCTGATTAGAAGAAAAAAAATTGTTGTCTGAAGCTCCTTGAACTTTTTAAAGAACTTTCTAAATGCAATTTTAACCCATTCCTCGCTGGGAGAGTCGTTTTTATTCAAATGTATTTTAATAATGTTTTAATGTCTGTAATGTTTTCATTGCATCTTTTATGGTCTATACGACCGAAATAAAGAATTTTTGGAATTGGAATTGGAATTGGAATGAGACAAAGTTGAAATTGTTGAGCAAGACGTTCTCCCAAACAAACAGGAACGTATTATTAACATACCCTAATGCAAAGTATTGAACAACAGTTCAAAGTATTGTGTTCACCTGTGATTTGGCAAAGGCAGGGAAATACAGACACCAATATTGGCATAGATTAGTTGAATAATGTGTTTATATAGCGCATAATTTTTCCAATCATTGTAAATAACATATGTTATTATTATGCAATGTAATGGCATGCTCTTGGCTGGAAGTGCCCCCCCCCTGTCAGATATCGTACCCTCGCGCGTCATGTCACAGCAGATATCAAAAGCAACCTTAAGATTAAACTTTATGTTTAAGCAAATGATGATGAAATCAAAAATCTGGCCTAATTTTCATGTGAGAAATGAATGCCATTCATTTATCACCAGTAATAAGAAACAGGCTTCATTCAGCGGCGTAATCTAAAATGATGGGGCCCCCTGCAGAATGTGAGAAGGGCCCTTGTTTCTCCTATAGCTCACAGATATTCATTGGCCTTGGGCAGAACGGGGCCACTCCAAAGGGTTTCCGGCCCATGAAGGGTCGCCTTCTTCCCCTACACCACAGCGGCAGCAGGTGCCTTCATTAAGCCCCGGGCTTCATTCCTTTGTTGCGATAATTCATTGCAGTGACTTGTGATGTCATTGAGTGTACAAGTGGAACCTGAAAGACTGATCTTGGCGCAGCTGCTGCAAATAAAGGGATAAGGAGACCTTTACGCAGCATCTTTAGCTCTTGCACTGCTGGAGTTCAAGTATTCCTAACAGAGGCTGCCCCCGAAGGGGTCCTCGAGGGCCGGCGCCATAACGGCCGCCCGAGCCCGCAAAGAACGGATCCAGTTTGCGCTGGTTAGCACCTCCGAGAATTGCAGCGGGGCTAAAAGCGCCCGAGACCCTCTCCGCCCCCTCCCCAGGAACAAAGGGAAGAAGGAATGGGGGAGGGGATATAAGGCGACGCTCCCCCAGGGCAGATCACCTTTTACATCAGGGAGCTGGGGGAGCGGCACCAACTTTTTTTTAGTCCGACCCACCCACACCTACAACAGCAGCGTCGCAGTGCTGACAGGGACGAGAAGAACTAAGGGTGCAACGATTGGCAACGGTGTGAGGGAGTAAACCCACTCACTTTTGGATGCCGCACAACTGAGTGAAGTGACGGCGCCGCTCACTTTGGGATGCCTCACGGTTGAGTGAAGTGGTCAAACAAAAGGGGGTAGCAAACGGTGACGGCACTCGCAGCCCAGCCCCCGTCAGACGGCAGGGCACAAAAGAGTCCAACATGGTAGCAAGCTGAGGCCTAACTCCGGGAAGAGGCTACAACATTGTAGCGAGCTGAGGCCTAACTCCGGGAAGAGGCTACCCCCATGGGATGACAGCGCACAGAGAGCGCAAAACCAACCAAAAGGGGCAGAGACAAAGGTGTATTGGTTTGGTTATGGAAACACACCGACAGGGCAGTGTGTAGAAGGAGGGCCACTCACTCTGGGATGCCTTATGGCTGGGTGAGTACGCCTGACAAAAATCGGGGTAGCAAACGGAGATGGCACTCGCAGCCCAGCCCCCGCCAGACGGCAGGGCGCAGGAGAGACTAGCAAGGTAGCGAGTTGTGGCCTGGCTCCGGGAAATGCTAGCCCCCACACGCAAAGGGGCGTGGAAAACAACAAAGAACAAGCTACAAGCTGTCAGGGTGATTTATGACCCTAGGATATGCAAATGAGCAAAAGACAAACCATTGATTTATGGCAAGCCAATGATTTATGGCTGATGAGTTATGATGCCCATGCAGAATGATTTATGACAACCAAATGACGACAGATTTGTGACAGAATGATTTATGACATCCCGATGATTTATGACCATGATTTATGGCTGCTGATTTATGATGATCAAGCATATGACAACAGAATGATGACAGATTTGTGTCAGAATGATTTATGATACCCGATGATTTATGACCCATGATTTATGATGTCCAAATGACACTGAGTGATAACCAATTGTGATAATGTATGATAATGATTTATGACCCCAGCACGAGAAGGTGTCCAGGGGAGTTGTACAAATATGACGTATGTAATGAGTAATAAAACTGCGGCCAACAACCACCACAAAAACAATGTCTGTTGGCTGTGTGTAGTATTACAGATACACAGGAATGGTACAGTTCCTGGAATGGGCGCAGTGCGGCGGTTAATGAAAACAGGAATATTTTTGCCTGTTACAGCAGACTCTAACCCAAGGCCAGCTTTGAAAGTTATGTACTTCAACTTGGGTTGTTTTCAAGAGCCGTGACCTGGGCAGGTAAGAGCTGTGGAGCAGTGGGGCAGTTTTCAAAAAATTAAAAACGCTCTATAAGCATGTGTTTAAGTTTACAGAACAGTGTATACATTTTACGTTTACTCCACATAACTGCAGATGATCTCTTTCATGAGGAGGAAGAGTCCGAGGGTTCAAAGGACATAGGTTTGGGGGACAGTTGATTTCTGTCGATGTAATACAGAGAATTACATACCCACTACCACATTGAAAGACACCTCCGAGTTCTGTGGCCTTGTAACTCAACTCCTCGGTCACTTGGAGTATTCCTATGATGGAATGCACTTTTAACCCACTGAGGATATCTGTTGACACATTGACACCCAAGACTGAAGGTTGGCTGATGATTACGTCACTAAACCCTAGAGACCACACTGCCAGCAATATACTACAATGTATATAATGAATGTTATAGATTTTGTGTATAGTACAGGTGTTTTTTCTTCTTATTTTATAAGATAGTTTTTACAGATACAATGTCATCCCTTTAATTGCCAATTCAAAACATTGCCAAAGGTAAAATACTTTTTTGGGGGGGAATGTAGTATGTAAATGCCAGTCACTCAGTCACTCTGTGCAACCATTAGCTGGGTTGTGGATGGCAGAGACAGAAATAGCATCAACCAAGTATGGGTGCATCTTAGGATGGTTTGCAGTCAGCAAAAATCAATTCACTTCATTCAAGTCAGCTGAATACCATGAAATGAAGTCACAAAGCATCCATGATGAGAACAAAAGGAACGTAGATAAAGAGAGCGAAGTGGTGCGTGAAATCAAGTCATGCCAGCCAGGATGCTGCCGAGAGAGTTCAGCGGCTGGGAGAGTGGAACTGCAACGTGTAATGATGATACGACCTCAGCCACTAGTCCCTTCTCTACTTCCATAGCCCACAGGGCTGAGGTCAAACGTGTCTTATCTCTACATTATAGGCGACACCTCAATCCGCAGCCATAACGTGACAGGAGTCATATCGCCTTTGTGTGTCATTCACTCAGGAGCGACAGTGCTCACTAACGTAGAACTCTGCAGTGGAAGCGCTGCTTGCACTGGCAGAAAGCAGCTGATAGCCCTGCCGCTGGTTGATGGCTTAGCAAAAAAAGAAAAACACGTTAGCTATGCCGTTCCGTTTACCCTTCATCGTAAGAGCTATGTTCCACGTTCACCTGTCTTCCAGTCTCATGGGCGCCTGACTTCCGGGTCGCGCTGTTTTCTCCAGTTCCAAAGTACGGGGTGGGCTCCCTCCTTAAGGCACACAAAATGTGGGGTGGGCTCCTGCTCAACCACAATGCGAGGTAGGCTCCCTCTGACAGAGTGGTACAAAGTGCGAGGTGGGCGTGCTTGTCACTGCGCACTACTTTAAAACAAGCATCTGCAATGCAACGGGAGTGGAGGGGATGATGGGGGGCGAGAAGTGACGAACTACGGGAGGGGGTGGGGGGGGACACAAGGCAGAAAATAGTGTTGGAGTAAAGGGGCCAATAGCCAGGGAAGGATACAAATGACGAGATGGCCATCAGGAGGAGGGACTAACAAGCCAAAAACCAATCAGAAGCCAATCCAAAAGATGGGCGGACAGTGGGTAGAGCTTAAACAAAGCTTCCCCCCCTATAGTGTATACTGCATGCCTTGCAAAGCGATTGCAGTGCATTCACGCTGCAACGCTAGGCGAGACCTAAAAAATTACCCAGGTGCTTTTTTTTTCTGTTTAGTTACCGATCTGAGTTGATAAGGTAACTAAAAAGAAATGACGTTTCATGAAAATCAGTGAATTGCTTATTCCAAGTAGTGATCCTTTATACTCAATGAATAGTGTGTTGTTGGGTTGTCACTTTCTTATAGTCGAGGCAATGTTATATCATTAGTTCGCACTATTCTTCTCCTGGGATAGTGTCATCCGCAGCACTACCTTTTGCCCTAAATCAGTTTTTCATATCCTTGTCTCTTTTTGCTTCAATTTGTTTAATCCTTCATTAAACATTTTTATCCTCAATGAACAATAAATAATCCAAAATTAATTTCCTTAATATTTCACGTTTATTCATATTCTTGAAAATGTATCCTTAAACAAGCATGTTAAATATCTATTTCATAATAAAAACATATGCAGATTCCCAATGCATTTTGGGCGTAACTGGGTCCTTAATCACTGGATTATTCTCTGTAAAACAAAAGGAACAAAATAAAACGCTATATCATCATGTTTCAATCATCCAATTGCTCATTAATTTTTTTGTAACCTATTAAAGCAATTACAATGATATCTATCATCACTGTACTTAATAACCACAATTCTTGTTTAAATAAAGTAGTCTAAGTTGAGTTCCTCATTGTCTCTGTGTGATCATATGCCAACATCCGGACTGTGGGTCATAACTATACAAATACTGTGGTATTTGTATTTTGAATGTTTCATAATCTGTTTGATTTCAATTTTAGCCAAACATTCCCCTGTTATACATCAGACAAGTGACTCTACCCGTGTTGACGTCGTCATTTATGTTTATAGATCTAAAATATCATTCGGGATCATTCATGTGAAAAAAAAGCATGAATGCTGTAAATAAGTGCTGAAAATATAGCTAGAAATAGGCGCGGATAGTAAAAACTTCTTTCAAATTGACCGAGATTAATGGAGGTTAGTAAGAGTTTACCCTGTTATGTATGCTGGGGTAAACAAGATGGTTTGCATAGTACGTTGCCACCATGTTTATTGCCTATTTATGTCCCAAGGAATCTTAGTCATCAAAAGAGGAGTAACCAATTGGCGGGTTTTATTGTGATTGTTGGTTTTCTATGTATGTGGTATAATTGTAGATTATAAAATGTTATTAGTCGTGGCCGAATGTATACGATTGGATTATGTTGCTGCTGTAGTGTCACTGGGCGCATTTTCTTTTCTAACTTTATCTCTTTACACTACACCTCAGAGTCATTTAGTTGGTCCTCTGATGAATCTTTTAACAGTCCCGAAAGGGGTCGGATATACGGAATCCAAACCAGTAATACAATGAGGAACAGAAATTTGATAACTAACCTACAGACCGGTAATTAAATTCATGTATATAACTCTCCAGACTAGGCTATACAAATCCAGAATTTTCACAGCTAGACCTAATTTCCTGAAATAATTCAGACAGACTAGAATCGTGCAAACCAATAATTCAGTTAGAACTATGCAAAATAGTAACATTAGTATCTGCTGACCAGAGATCTCTCTATTCGAATTCCCATCCCTCATTAATACTCTGCTTGAAATGCACAAGCCATAACTGGAGACAAGTCATAGAGATACTGAAACAGGATTTAAGGATGGTTACATTTTATTAGGAAATTAAGAAGCAAATACATCAATATCAGGCATTTGAATTTAGAAGTGCAGAGTAATTAAAATAACATCTTCATGCCCATCTATTACCAAAGTTCTAGCAGAAGAGTTCAGGAAAGGGCACAAATCATCTCAGCTCAAAGGCTCTCTCCCAAGAGGGAAAGAAGTCTGGGAAAAGGGCACACAGGGTGTCAGCAAGTCCTCAAAGGAGCAAAGTCTTCTGTGGAAATGTGGCAGCAAATGGCGAAAGAGAGTGGCTTATCATCAATCCAACATGTGATATAGTTTCCCAAGTTCCGGGTTGACACCTCCTAGGTCACCTTATCTGGTCAGACCACTCAGTCCATTGGTCAGTCCATATAGTATGATCGTCAAGCAACATAAAGAAGACACATTTTATGGGAAATAGGTAGTGATCATCACATAAACTGTCAAACCATTCAAACATGCAAGATGCGAACAATAGTGCTTTAGCTTGCGCTCATGAGTGAATTAAAGAGGACAGTTTCTCACAGCAGATGTTCTTAATGTAACAATATAATAACAAGTAGTCCTAGCATGAGAATGGGAACTCATTCTGTGAAACCCAGTTTTGTCTCACATCGCAATTTTGTACAGTCCTTCTATGAGAACGTAATTAAGCAATAGAAATAATTTTGTTCAGGAAGTACACAATATAAAATAATGGAAATATGCATTTCATGTAGCGATACTAAAATACACACATAATGTCATTTGAATTACATTAGTTTTATACATTTTTCACATTTATCTTTGTTTAAAGGAGAATGGTTAACATAATCTCTATAACACGTGAGTCATCCCATTCACATTTCTATTCCACGTTAAAAGAATACACCATTGTAATTTAGGAAACAAGAACCTATGTTATCCAACATGTAACTCCGTCTACTCTACATTCTTCTGCATGCTTTTACAACGCAGAAACTAAGTCTTTTCATAAACAAATGTTCATGATTCCACAACACATAGTGAGCAAAAATTGTGCACGTTTGTCATTTTTCTCTCAAAATGGTGTCAAAATCGGTTTTATGTGTCAACTAGGGATTCAGCAGCTTATCTGAAATATTTGTTTTCATGGATGCTACAATTAGGGAAATAAAAATGAAACAGTATGTAGATTTTTAAAAGTGTATCAAGAGTGATTGCCATATTAGAATTGTCATTTATCAAAGTGTACATGTCTATCTCCTGCTGTAAGGTGTGGTTACAAGCAATTCAAAACATACATATGCATCCAAATACAAACTTAAAATATGTGTACACTTTTCCTCACTGGGAATAGTCAATTTAAACTGATGATGATCATGATATAGATTAGAATAACTGTTAATCCGGGACCATTGAGGATATTCAACAGTTGTCTTCAATTTACAAAAAAGTGCTCAATCAGCAAACACTGCTACCCTCCTGTATTTTGCCCATCCATATCTTTTGATGTATATGCCTGTTCCTCAATTCAAGTCACTAGTTCCATCCTGACATTCCAATTACTTAGATGTTATTATAATGTCTACTAAAGCAATATGGTTAAATTATATCTCTGTGTAAAAATCTATAAGAAGCAACTATATGCAATCCGATCATTCAATCCTGTTGGAACCAAAGTATCCAGTTTCTTTATCCAACAAAGTTCTTTACATAATAGTTATTTTCTGTTATTAGTCATTTTGAATTTTCACTGTCTCTAATACAGTGAATCTTAGTTGACTGAAGTTGTTCCCATAAGACACTGCTACTATTGGCTTTTCATTCTTTGTCTTACTGTTGCTTTTATGTTCGGTTATTCTTTTTATTCGATCTTACCCACAGAATCTGAGCCACATGGGCATTTTAACATATAGATTGCATTTTTCGATTCACCAGTTGCATTGGGTTTCAATCAGATTTTTGATACTTTAGAATGGTGAGTTATCTCCCTTAATTTAGTAATGTTGTTACAATGGTTACAATTGAAACATGTTTTGGTGCCTTTATATTCACTCTCCATGCCAACTTCTTCATTATTATCCGTCTTCAGTTATAAAAATTCTTTCAAATTTCTTGATTGTTCATGTGTGGACAACAGTGGTTGCTCAAAGCAAAAATAAAAAAATCTGGTTCCATATGTAACATTGGCCAATGTTTCGAAATGATTCTTTTGATGCTAGAACTTCTTGTAGAGCAATTGGATACAACTACCATTGTTGATGAATTACATTTTTGTTTCTTTCCCTCTAAAAAACTCACCCTATTCTTTCTGTTCTCTCTCGTGATTGATTCTTGGATGATGCAATCCAGATATTATCTTTCTTGGATTTTGGTGCTTGCTGCTAAGATCCCAGTGATTTGGGTGGGGATTGGGCCCTCCCTTGCCGAGGGTCCCAGAGGAGCAACTGCTGGGTCTGGCCCCCCCACAAGTCTTTGATTGGGATGCTGGGTATTCCGCCAAAACGACCTGGTCCCCGGGACAGCGCTGGCTGCAGCCCTGTGCAAGTGGAGTGGGCTGCAGCTCCATGAGACCAAGTAAGTGCGGGCCCCACTGCTGCTGCATGAGACTTTTGTAGGTTTCTTGATTACTTTGCCCCTCCACTGCATGGGCCCTTTCGGGGTCACCGGAGTTCTGTGGGGATGCAGGAACAGTGGAGCACCCACTACCTGCATGATAGGGGCCCGGGTGACATGGGAGGCTGGACCGGGGTAGAGAGGGAGAACAGGCCCTCCAGACAGCTTAAGGGGTTGGTTCAATTCCTCCTGGAACTAGGGGAGCCACTTGACCACCAGCTACTCCTTGCCCGGGGGTCCTGGTGATGATGGCTCTTAGGAGACGAAGCTTGGGCAAAGTGACGACAGCAACATCAGTGGTGGAGCCTTGCACATTTAGGGGCCCCAGGCATGAATGCCCCTGGGGAGTGTACTATGGCAGGGCCCTCAGCTGTAGAAGCCACCCGGAGACTCAAACTATTGCTCATGGAGGACACTGTGATGTGGACAGAGGGGAATGGGACTCTGAGACCTCTCCTCCATGGCGCAAGCTGGAGGTGCCTGAGGGGGCCCCATACACTCCCAAAGACTTGGGCAGTAGCCTGCTGGCCACTTGTTGAAACATGAACAGACAGGTGTGAGATCCACAGTGGGAAGGCCCCTGAGATACTCGCATGCCAAGTCTGCAAGCGGGGGCACGTAGATCACCCGGGGAGATAAAGCCACAAAACACACTTTTGCTGCAGGACCCTCATGCTGGGTGCGGGTGTCCCATGCAGGGCACTGGGATAGTGAGGTGCAACGTGCGACGAAGTCTATGGTGAGACTTTCTCCCCTGGGAAAAAGCAGCCCAGGACCACTGGACCGGCAGCACGAGCATCAGGATGAACCTGGATTGCAGTCAGTGGTGTTGGAGGGAGGGTAGATTGGGAGCGGAGGGAGAAGGGTTAGCCAGGAGAGCTACTTCGACCACAATACAGTCTTGTTAGCCCAATTACCCAGTGTGACACTTCTGACTCGGGTGGAACCTCAGGTTTGAAGAGATTATGTTTTGGTTTATGTTTCTTATTATACCTTTAAGGATACACTCTAGATTCCAGCACACTTGGGGCTTGCCCAAGAGGGTGGAGGGTAAGTCAGACAGATGTTTTCTTTCTCCTGTATCCCCAATGATTGTTTAAAGATTGTCATTCTCAATGTGAATGGGCTTAAAAATCCAACCAAGCTACAGGCTATCCTGTCATACTTGGAGGGGATAGGGGCAGATCTATGTCCCCTGCAGGAGAACCATTTAGTCTACGACAATTTTCACAGGATGAAGTCACACACCTTTCCATAACAGTCTTCCTCTCCCACCTCTAGAACAGCGTGAGTGGCCATACTGGTCTCCCACTCCTTTCGAGGCTCCAAGCTAGTAGAGATTGGGGGACACCTACTGGCATATTCCGCAACCGTGGGAGACCACATTTTTACACTGCCCTCTTTATACACCCACAACGAGGGTCAAGAGTGCTTCCTGAAGCGAGCACTGCCAGAGGTGATGTCCACACAGAATGGAGCTGATCAGGGGAGACTTGAACTTGGTGTTTGACAATAACCTAGACCGGGTAGCACACCGATTTGGACACACAGGGGACCTATCCATGGAAGGGGCCCAATGGTTGCAAAAGATGGAACTGAGGGACCTATGGCAGGCACAACACCCCATACTCAAGATTATACATTTTACTCACATGCCCATAAGACAGACACATGTCGAGACCACTTTTTGGGAACAAAAGAGCTCCGACTCTTGGTTGCAGACACAGAGATAGAACCACGATCGCTCTCACCTAACTCAGTGGTGTCCTTCACTTTAGTCCGCACTCCCAGGCGCCATCCCTCTCGGTCATGGATAATGCAAGAGATACTACTCAATAAGCCAGTAGTGGTGAAGAAAATTATTCAAGCGATAGGAGACTATCTCGTCACTGCTGTTAGGTCACCACACTCCCCGAACAGCAGTCATTTGGGGGAGCTGATCGCCCTGTCATCGGTGGATAACAAATAACAGGCCAAAGGGAGCACCTCCACAAACAGGTGCAGGATCTAGAACACATGCACAAGTGCAAAAGGGGTTCCAAGGGTTTGGACACAGCTGGAGGTGGCATGGATACAGTTAGTGGGACTATACATTCACTAGGTCGATTATGCGCTGCTTCGGCTCCAACACTCCTTTTATTTAGGGGGTGATAGATGCGGCAGGTTGTTGGCCAATAGACATAGAGTGAAGCAACAGGCTGCTGGAGTAGACTTCCTGCTGACTAAGGACAGTGACAAAGTTGTGGGGGATGACCCTGTAGCATCTACCTTCTGGAATTTCTATGAGGAGCTTTATACTTGGCAGACTCTTATGCTCAGGAAACCAGGCCTAACCCTCAACAAGGCGCACGTGCCGCGACTGACGTGGGAGCAGGCTGACAGTCTTTAGATTAGCCCAATTGGAATAGAGGATGTTGTCTCCTCAATAGCCCGCAAGAAAACCCTTAAGCCACCCGAACCAGATGATTTCCTGCCTCTCTTTCACAAAACATTTTGCTGCATCCTCGTTTCAATTCTTTCCCAGCTCTTAAACTTAATCACAGGACGGGGTGCAGTACCCCACGATGTTGGACACCTCCATAGTGGTCATTCCAAAACCAGGGAAGGACAAAAAGCAATGCGGCTTGTATCATCTGATTTCTCTTCTGAACGTGGACATAAATTGTTCGCTAGCATTCTGGCAGTGCTTTTAAGACCACTTATGAGAGGATTGATTGCCCCAGTTCTAGCAGTCACAGACAATGCAGTGATAATACAAAACGCGTACTTCATCTAGATGGCAAGGCCAAGCACTCTACCAGCGAAATCATGCTCCTGGACATGGACACTGACAAGGTGTTTGATCGGGTGCATTGATCCTACGTGGAGCCAAGCTAAACCACTTTGGTAATTGTTTTAGTACATGGGTCCTTAGCAACTATGGGCAACCACAAGCAATGGTTCGAGTAAATGAGCTGTCTTCGGCTCCCTTTCCTATCCACAGAGGTAGTAGTCGGGGATGCCCGCCTGCACTCCCTGTTAGTCACTCTTTACATGGAGCGATTAATCTAGCGTATACATGACAATATCACAGGGATCTCCTTCAAAGGAATGGAGCACACCATGAGCCTTTTTGAATGAGATTGAGGGTTTTAGTATAGTGCAGGTTTTCACATTAATATCCAAAAATCCCAAGCCCTTAACCTGTCGGTCTCCCTGGCAATGTTAGAGCAACACACTTGTCAATATCCTATCCTATGGCGACCACGACTATCCTTTCCTTAGGAGTCTAGATTGTGCCTACAGTAAAAGAAACCGCTTCTTTAAATTACAGTACACTATTCCTGCAAATAAGGTATGATTTGTCCCAATGGCTGCAGAATTAGCTGTCCTGGCTTGGCCCGAGTAGCCACCCTAAAGATGACTGTTCTTCCCAAACTATAATTTTTTCCCGTAGACTCTCCCAATAGAACCTCCCACAGGTATGATACAGACTCTGCAAGGAGAGTTGAACCACTGTGCCTGGTCGGACCAGAGACCTAGAATGCGACGCGAACAGTGTTACAGACCTCCGTGAGAGGGGGGTCTGGGTATTCCAAATTTACATTATTACCAGGCGACCGAACTCCACTATTTGGTGCAGTGGACCAGGGAGGAATATGTGCGGTCGCAGGCTTGCTCATGTTGAATGTTCCATTTCTTCTTAAGTCACAGCACCCATGGGGGTCTGTATTTGTCATCAATCACTAATGCCATGCTCATGGTGTGGGATTGGGTGGCAACACACAGAGGCTTATTGTTGTTTCCCTCACCCTTAACACTGCTAATAGACAACACTGACTTTACACCGGGACTTGACCAAAGGACGTATCAGCTATTGCAACTCTAGTGCCGCTCTATTGGTCATTTCTTCGACAAAGAGGGCCCTCTCCTCTTCAAACAGCTGTGTATAGACTATGCACTGAAGGAGAGGATGCACTACTTGCAGTACAACACTGGCTGACTCATCCAACAAAACACACTGGGACACAGAGGCCCCTCACCCCCTTCGATAGGAGGGTAGTGAGGAAGACCGCAGACAAACGACTCATCACGGACTTGTATGAACTATTGCAGCAGGCCATCCCACAGACTAAGACAGCGGGACAGAGGTGATGGGAGATGGATTTGGAACGGCCCCTGTCACAGAAAGAATTGGAGGAAATATACTATAGGACACAATACATGGCGCAGAACGCAGCTAGTAGTGAGACTGCCACCAAAAGAATGACCTATTGGTATCTTACACCAGTGCACCTTCATAGAGGCAACTCTACAAGAAGTGTGGATTGCTGGAGGAGATATGGGTCCCCTAGGACTCTGCTCCACTTGCTCTGGGATTGCCCCAAAGTGACGCGATATTCAGACGGGATCTTATCTGACATAGATACACACCTCAACCTGCAGCTTCCAGGATTCCCCTCATATATCATTCAAAGGCTGCTTAACGCCCTTACATTTCCGCATAAATCCTGTAGGGGGCGCCATATATGTCTTGAGTTGGTAGCCGCCCTTCAGAATATCTTAACACATTGGGGTACTGATAAAATCCCAATACAGATGGGTTGGATTCCCCGTTTATGGCATGTACTAGGCATGGAGAGACTCACCCTCACCACCAGAGATGACCTGTATAGGGAGTTGTGGCCCCCATTCATTACACTATTATCCATGGGAGTTAGAGATCTAACATGCCCTAGATACCTTTGCCTAATGAGTTTAACAGAGGTAGTGGTCACACAAAGGCTGACACTACCGACCAGAGCGAAGCCACCAATGTAAAGTTGAGGAACCTAAAGGAATAAAAGCAAGGGTATCTGCATTCGGGCATGTCTTAACCGTGGTTTAGCTGTAAGCAGATTAATAGGTGTAGCAAGGAGTTGACTGCGGGTTATATCTGGGATCCCTAACAAGATTATCTGATAAAGTTACTTCTATAGTATACTTTTTAGTAACATTTAGATGGTTATTCAAAGACAGAATAGTAGACTGACTTGCAGAAAGTCTAGATAGATCACTATTAAAATAAGACTTAATCAATGGTCCAAGAATAATCAAAAAGTGCTCCAAAGAGGATGCTGCAGAAGATGACTGGCAATTCTTAGCAAGTTTATACCCACAAGTAGCTTCAGTCTAGGATTGGATCTACTTAGATGTTCCTTCTCTACTTCCTCTTCTTAGCAAGAGGAGAAGCCCAGTGAAAATCATGAGGTGGGCAATATCAGGTAGACCATGAATAATGGCTTCTATTGACAAAGGTTTGTTCTAACACACGTGTTGGTAATTCATTCAATGCCGTTAGAGGTGCCCAAGGGCAAAGTACTAGTGCCATTCTTGCTAGCTAAGTTGCCAGCGAAATTATGGCAACCTCTATATTGCTGTTCAGCCCTAAATATTTGTTAATGGCGCTCATAGTGCTCGTTACATTTTTTTATGTTAAAGGCAGTAATAGAATGGTCCTCTCCAGTTATAGTCGAAATGGGAGATTTTCTTTTTTCTCCATTTAAAAAGTGCATGAGCCAAGAGGGGTCCCGACCCTGCCTCTTCTGGATGCCAATGGGCACAGGTAGGTCCAGTCTTGACAAGGGCACAGGTCTGCGCAGCTTTAAATTAGTGCACTTATTAATAAGTTGAAGCAGCGGGGGGGTAGAGGCCTCCTTCCCTCACCCAGGATTCTGGTCTCTCAAGTCCAACAATACTCAGTCAGCACATACGAAACATCAAGCCAGTAATGACTAGTGGCTAGACGTTGCTCATGTCATTATGGACCTCTTTTGATGGTTTCCAGGACTTCTGCACAGAAGTGATGCAGACAACCTTGAGCTTGACACTTTAAGGACACCAGGGGGCAGGTGCATCAAGCCTATTTACATTCGCCATCAGCCTGATCTGCAGAATCAGGTCATTTGTGAATGCAAAAAGACATTTTGATAGGTATTAATCCCAAATTGCTTTTCAGTAACATGTTACCGAATCACTATTTGGAATTGAGAATGCATACTGACTGGGTATTAGGATGGTGTGTGTTTAGAACTTCCCTTCCAAATACTGAATTGGAATAGTATGTATTGTTGTTTTGTGACCCAATTCAGGTCGCAAAACAGTAATACTTTACCACCGATTCCATGTTGATGGTAACCCATTCTTACATGGGAAGGGGTTGCTATGGGACCCCTTCCTTTTTGAAAATGTAAAAAATTTAGGGGCAGATTTACAAGCCCCTTGCGCCTCTTTTACGTCGCCGTTGCGTCACTTTTGTGACACAGCGGCGGCGCAAAACAAGCGCCATGCTGTGGGGTATTTACAACGTGACGCATCTGGGAGATGCGCCATGTTGTAAAGCCCTGCGCCAGAAGCAGGCGTTCCTGTGCAGGGACACCTCCTAAAAGTGGCTGAGTGAAATCTACAAGATTTCACTCAGTCACTTTTGAGCCCATGCTGCGTCAAAACCCTGCGCCTGCTTGAAGCAGGCGTAAGGATTTATTTATTTTTTTTATCTTTTTTTATTGAAAATCTTGTGTCAGAGTTACAATTTGACAATAACATAAGTTGGCAAACAGAGAATAAAAATATAAATTGGCAAGCAGAAAGTAAAAATACAGAATAACATAGAGAAAATAATTTACGAAATACGAAAATCAACCATTACACAAAGTAAAGACTCCAAATTCTATTAAACTTCATAATCCCACCTATTCGCTGTGCATATCGCATTTCAGTCTTTCTAACATTCCTAATTTTTTGCAGCCAGGCATTAAAAAGAGGGACTTGAGCTGACTTCCAGTTCTGCAGGACTAATGACCTTGCAACTGCCATTGCAATAAATAATAGTTTAACCCGCTGTTCTGTCAAGCCAAGATCGGAATCGTATCCATACAATATTAATTTAACATTATAAGTAATCAGAATCCCACAATACTTTTGCAAATATTCGAATATCTCATTCCAAAAAGGCATAATTTTAACACAGTTAGCTATAGTGTGGGACCAGTTTGCAGGAGTATATTGCTGGCATCTAAAACAGGTGGCAGTAGTGTTAGGAAACATTTTAGCAATGGCAGCAGGAGTACGATACAGAAGCCATTTACTGAAGAATAGCATTCTTCTCCAATTAGATCCTCGAAGAACACTAAAATTCAGTTTATTTATAATTTTCCAAGTATTAATAGTAAGTACATGATTCTCCTGTTCTTGCCATTTTTTAATTGCTTTTTGGCTAAGATCGTCCACAGTATATTCTGCTAAAACACGTTTCCATACCCCTGGCTTCCTCGTCCTAGAAGTCGTAAACAAATCGTCCCATAGCTGATTGGAGGAACCAATGCTTATTGGTTCAACTTGTACCAACGTTTTAAAGATAGAAACATACGAACCAAGTAACATAAAGTTCCCAGGAATAATAAGCTGCATCTCTCCAGGTAACAGCCATGTCCCCTCCCTCAAGAAATCTAACAAAGAATGAAATCCCGAAAGTGCCCATTGTAGTACAGTGTCAACTCCAATTTTCATTCCCAAAAAAAAGAGAGCATTTCTTAAGGGGGTTCTAATATTAAATTGCGGGAGAGAATATCTTTTGAGAAAGACATCCTGACGCTTAAAGAACCAAAGCATCGTCTTATAACGAGTAAGTTTCGGTAATTTAGAAATATGTAACGGAGAAGGAATCTGAACCTCATGACAAATTCTATTAAAAAGAAAATTAATAAACACAGTTGGGGTCTGCGTTCCAGATTGAAACCGCTCTAAATATTGGGCAAAATATGCGCTATAGTAATCTTTAATATTGGGTACAGCTAAACCTCCCAATTCTGTATCGGCGTAAAGAATCCGCATTGCGATACTGGGACTTTTTTTTGCCCATATAAACCCTGTGAATAATGATTTTACTTTTGAGAAGAAACCACTGGGCAAAAAACAGGGAATGGCAGAAAATAAAAAATTAAATAACGGAAGAATAGACATTTTTATAAGTGCCACTCGCCCTAGGATGGAAAATGGCAACGAGTCCCATCTATTGAATAAAGATTGAACCTTGCGTAGAAGAGGATCAAACTTTAACATAACTAAATCGGAAACCAAAACAGAGTACATAACTCCTAAATACCTCTTCGGTCTTGGATTAATACAGCCGAGTAAATCAGTGTGTAGCTCAACCTCACCCCCACCACAAACTAGTATTTCAGTTTTTTTTTTATTAATTCGATAACCACCCAGATGTTCGAATTCCTCAAAAAGCTGAAGAGCGGCAGTTTGAGATTGAATATCCGACTTAATCAGTAACAAAATATCGTCGGCATATAGTTTGATTTTTGCCATAGAAGGAATAGGAGGAGAGATATTTACGGATTCCCGAATAGCTGTGGCTAATGGTTCAATAAAAAATGCAAAAAGAATAGGGGACAAGGGGCAGCCTTGCCTGGTGCCCCGTTGAACCGATACTTTACCAACCATAACTGAATTAATGATTATATTGGCTTTGGCACCCGTGTACAAATTTTGAATTAAACTAATAATCTGTGGAGGAATTCCAAAGTGGTTTAAAATAACAAATAAAGTTGTCCATACCACTAAATCAAAAGCTTTTTCCGCGTCTAATAATAAAATTAAAGCGGAAATTTTATTTGTCTGAAAATAATCTAAAGCCTCAGTAAGAAAATGTGTATTTGTAGCTAATTGTCGGCCTGCCACAAAGCCATTCTGATCTGGGTGAATAAGATCCTTGGCAATGTGATTAAAACGTATTGATAATAATTTAGTGAGGATCTTATAATCAGTGTTAAGTAATGTAATAGGCCTATATGAATTGGGATCTTTGGGATCTTTGCCTTTTTTAAGAAAACTAACAACTGTGCCCTCCCCAAAAGAATCTGGAACTTGCCCACCCATTAACATATAATTAACTAATTGTAGTAAAAAATCAGAAAAGGCGCAGAAGAAAACCTTAAAAAATTCAGCGGGGAGGCCATCCGGGCCACAGGCCTTACCAATGGGGAGGTTCTTTACCACTAATTCCAGCTCTGACTTTGAAAATAAACTCATCATTGCTCCACTGTCTGCCTGAGATAGAGAAGGCATATCATATCTTGCTAAAAAATTTAAGAGCCTAGAATGGTCTATTTCCTGATGATGACTATATATCTGTTTATAGTGAGAAAGCATTATAGTACCAATAGCATCAGGCTGTGATGTGTCTATCAAAGTGATAGGAGACTTCAAAGTACGAATTAAATTTGCAGCAGCTTGCTCCTTAGCCTGCCACGCAAGGAGTTTGCCAGAAAAATTACTCTCCTCATAGCTCCTTTGAGATTGTATAAGAAATTGCTGTTCACTCTGTGTAGCAAAAAGCGTACTTAGTTCACGTTTGGCCTCATTTAATTTTTTTTGCGCAAGACTAGAGAAATTAGATTGTCGAAGCCGAGTTAGGGAACAGATTCTTTGGTAGAGTAAGGTCCTAGTCTGTTTAATAGTACGCCATTCTTCTGCGTCTTTGGCGATAATAATACCGCGAACAAAAGCTTTTAGTGAGTCCCAGATAATATGTAATGGAGCCGTGTATGAATTACGAGCAATAAAGTCAACAATTTCTGATTTTAGAAAGGAAACCCAATTACTATCTTGTAGGTACATTTTATTAAATATCCATCTCTTGGGGGACTTAATTTCTTCCCCTACTTTAAACTCAATTACCAGCATTGCGTGGTCTGAAAAGCCATTATGCAAAAATTTCTGGTATGAAAATTTTAATGAACCAGAGGCCAAAAAAAAGTCAATACGAGAGGAGGATCTATGTCTTCCCGACCAATAAGTAAATTCTTGTTTATGAGGAAATTTTAATCGCCATGGGTCACAAAGATCGAGTAATGCGGAGTTCCTCATAATGGACCTTAATGACTTTGGTTTAGATTGTTTCTTTAAGAGACCAGTAGAATCTAGTTTTATATCAATAAGAATATTAAAATCCCCGCCTATAACTATATCTCCTCTGACCATTAGTAGTGATTGAAATAACTCCTCATAGATGGGGGCACGATCTTCCACTGGGGCATAATAACTAACAAAGGTAATCGGCCTATTCCTGTTTTTAATTACACAAGTAGCCCAACACCACCGCCCTGCTCCTCCATCTTCAAACTGGATAATTTCTGCATCTAAATTACGATTAATAAACAGCGCGACTCCCCTTTGAGATTCTTGAGCACATGAGAACCCACGATATGAAGACCAATTTTTAAACATTGAAAAAGAGTTAATTTTATCCACAGAAATATGAGTTTCTTGCAGCATCACAACTGCTGGGCGCTCTGTTTTAATCCAGAGCTCGATAGTGCGCATTTTTTTTTTATTATTCAATCCATTGACATTGAAAGAGACAACTCTAACCCCTCCAATAGACATTAATTATTAAGAATAACTTCTTGCCAACAAAATTTTTCATCGCGAACCACAAGAATTTCCATTTTCCATTTTTACCCCCCATCCCCCTCCACCCAAGTGCTCTTCCCTCTACCCAGGTGCTCCCCCCCCTAGACCTAGTCCCGTGGCCCTGTACTACCCCTGTATCTCCCTCCCACGCTGGCCACATGGCACTAACCCCGCTCATAAGAGCACCTTGGTAGTGCGCCCCCATTCCCATGACCCCCGAGTTCCCAGCTGCACCCCCCGCCCCCTAATTAAAATATGCGAGAAGAGAGAAAAAAAAGGAAAAGAGAAAAGGAACAAAAAAGGGAAAGGAGAGTCTTCAGTACCCATCTGGACAAATCAAAACATAATCCAACTTTAGCCTAACCCTGAGCCAACTTATCAAGCATCTCCCGAGCCTCATCAACATCTGTAAACAAATAGAATTTGCCCTTAATCAAAACTTTTAACTTTGACTGCTGTGCAATCGATGCTTGAGCTCCTTTGTCCTTAAATAACTGAAGAATCTTTACAAAGTCCTTTCTCCGTCTAGCAGCAGCAGCCGACATATCGGAAAAAATCCGACACTTAGTGGTAGGATTAACATGAAATTGTCTTTGCTTAAAGGCCTGAGATAGGATTATTTCTTTAACCCGAAAATCGGCAAAGTTGATAATGATAGTCCGAGGAAACGGAGAGTTAGGGAATGGACAAGCTGGGACTCGATGCGCCCTAGTAATTGTTAAGTCTCCCTTAAACTCAGGGACGACCTCTTGAGAAAAAAAAGAAGTGATCCATTTTGTCATGTCCGACCCCTCGATATTCTCAGGTACACCTACTATTCGAAGGTTTGACCTTCTATTATAATTCTCTAACTCATCCAATTTAGATTCGAAAGCCTTCGAAGATTTAGAAACAGTGATGATCTCTTTCTGTGCGATGATCAGATTGTCCTCCACCCTAGAAATTCTGGTCTCAGACTCTTGCAAGCGATTAGAAAATGAAGCCATAGAGTCTTCAATTTTGTCCAGACGCTTACAAATCACCTCCATTTCCATCTTTTGCATTTGCTTCATCTCTCTGATTTCTTGGAGGATTAAATTCAGCATGTCCTTAACTGAGATCTGAAAGTCCCCAGTAGTTTCAGTATCTATCCCCATAATCGGACTCTGAGACAAAGTAACCTCACTGGAAATAATCGAGGAAGTACTTGGACCAGCAGTTGAAGCGAGATTTTCAACGGGAGGGATAACTATTGGAGAAGTAGAGAGGTTTGAGGGAGTTGGAGCACCTGAAGATACTGCACGAGTACCAGCTATGTTATTGGGGTCGTATCTTGCTGCTTTTCGCTCAAATAACGGGAATTGTTTAGAAGCCTTGAAAGCAGAAACTGATGTGGCCTCTTTGGACGGCTGTGGATCGAATAAGGCCGCTGGATTAAGGCTCTGAGTTATCTCAGGTAATTTAGCTTCTGAACCTAATAGAGCCACGGCTATTCCCCCCACGGGTGACTCAATTACCTCCTTGGCCGCACTAACAGTGGATTTACAAGGACTCTGATGGATAACCTGGGTCGGGCTGCCGCCTGAGAGACCGTCCTCACCTTCTCCGGAGCTCTCAGAATTTTCAACAGAGGAGATTTCTCTCTCCGCGGCCGACCCAGCCCGCTTGGCCCTTTCGGAATTCTCTTTTAATTGTTGGCGTCGTATTTTGGCCTTGGCCTTGGCCTTGGCTGTCAATTGCTTACCCATTATTAAGACTGGTAATAGCGAAATAACTTTTCACCGGTGAATATGAGTAGCAGCAGTGCGACAAGTTACAGTAGAAGCGAAGTCCAGCCAATCAAAAAGTACTGAGGCCGAAAATCTAACCCACACAGCGGCTGCAGTACAAGATATAAAAGTGCAGCAGCGGGGCAGACAACTCTAGCAGCGTGGACTAACACCTCACTCTGTCCAACTATATTAGGATGGGCGTAGAAAGTCAGTAATCTACCAATTGAATCACTGCTGCAATAAACTCCACATTTCCATTTCCTAGATCCATCAAAATGAAAACTGGGACTTGAAATTTTGACACACCTCGCACACTTCGACTGCTATCAGGAGCGGAAAAGTTTACACCAGTCTTCACAAACAGGTATACAATGTAGCCAAGGACCGGCCACAGCAGCGGAGGCAGCAGGAATCTCTTACCGAGATAAGTGAAGAATTACTGCATCAGTAGCTTTACTCCAAGAAGTGTGAACCTCGGCGTTTATTAGTAGAGGCAGGTCACCGTGCTGATAGCTTCGACGTGAAGACAAACTGTGGAGCTTCGCGGAAAATCACCGAAGAGACAGCCTTGCAGCCTTGCAGTGAAGAACTCAGCCCAGCACAGAACACCGCTGTGAATCACGTCTCTCCCAGTAGACCGGATAATGAAAACCAGCTACATTAGAGGATTCAGCCCGACAGCTTTACCCCCGATCCTGCACCAATTATCGTTGTCCCGTTATCCCGCTGCTAATCTCTGAAGACAAACTCCGAAGGAGCGCAGAGACACGAAGAAAACCGCATAGTTGCAGCATGGAGCAGCAAACGCCTAACGGCCGCCATCATCGACCGCGAGCTCGCAGGGGGGGAGGGGCAGCAGTAGGGTTATCAGGTGCTACGTGGAGGCGTGGAACTCCACCGTAGCGGGCCCACGCGCGGCAGTGAGCTCCTCCACTTGAGATGCCGCAGGCGTAAGGATTGACGCAGCATTGTGCAGATAGGACACCACAGAGCCTCGCTGGAGCTGCCTCGCGCTTGCGACACAACTCCAGCAATGCGCTGCATTTACGGCACAGATGCGTCACGCATCTGTCCGTTTTTGCCCCATGGTGCGCCGCATTGTAAATGCGGCGCATCCATGGTGGCGGAGCCGTGACGTACAATAACTGGCGCATCCCTGCTGATATGCAGGGATGCGCCAGTTATTGTAAATCTGCCCCATATTTTTTAAGAGCAGGCAGACATTTTAAGAGCAACCCCATACAGAACACAGCAAGCAATTTTATTCAGGCACAATGCACAGCCATAACATTATGCACTACTAAGCTTTAAGAGGTTGTGGAGAGAGATTTAGAAGGCTGCCTGAGATTTACAGTTGCAGCAGTACACTACATTTAATAATGTACACCTGAACTCTGATTAGTCCACCCTTATATTGACAGT
Source organism: Triturus cristatus (assembly GCF_964204655.1). NCBI lineage: Eukaryota > Metazoa > Chordata > Amphibia > Caudata > Salamandridae > Triturus > Triturus cristatus. Next base: position 970,739,880 of record NC_140589.1, read on the forward strand.
ATGATTGACATCCTGGTTATATAGCCTTAACATTCATTTGGCTCACAGCAACGCTATGGATGTCCATTCATCAAAAAGCCAGGAGAAGCAAAAGGAAAATATTACTTTGACCCTCTTGACGACATTGCACAGTTGACCCAGTGCTCGTTCCTGAACCCCAACAATTTCCTCTATGAGATACTACAGGAAGTGCAGGATGTAAAATTTTCAACCCTGCTACCGCTTCTGTGACCTCTGGGGCCAAGGACAATGCAAGGGGTGCCCATGGACAAGCCAAGCCAGGCGAAGGAGCTTCCACTGGTGACCCCAAGTGAACACTGTGCAGAAACATAAGCAGACGTCAAAGCTAACAACGCTGGTTTTATTTCTCTATATAATAATCCACTCCAGTGTCTGGAGTAGTCTAGTGAGCCAGTTTTTTCTTTTCAACTCTCCTTAAAAAGGTACATTCTTACTTGTGGCTGTCTATAAATCACACATTGTTCCTATCATAACGTTTGTTTCATGGCTAACAGTAAGAAAATGAAACGCTATCATCTATTTCACAATCCTCTCGCTGGGCCTGTCTTCGGTTTTCGAGTTCTAAGAATTCGTTTCATGCCCCTTTTATTAGGAATTTGGCGAGTGTGTTCAACTTTTTCCAGAGATGCCTTTGAATGTATTCCAATTGCTAACTCTGTACGAAAAAATAAAGAATGTCAAAATTGTATTTTTAATGCACAGATGTGTACAAAATAGCAGTTGCAGAAATAGATCGAAAGGAACAAGTTAAATAAGTAGGCCTGTGCGCCTCCTGCTGAGTCATTGCCTGGAAAAATCCAGGTTTTTGTCTAACTGTACTAACTTTTTCATTAAGCTCCTTGACTCTTCCAATAAAACCAATGCTTTCCCTTTTTGAGTGCTTGTGCGTCGTGGAAGCAGTAGATATATTCAAAATGCGATAGTATCTGTTGTTTATGTAAAGCAGGCACCGACCTTGTTAGGTACACCTATGGCCCCTCCTCGATTGCACTTGTGAATAGCAACATGAAGAATATTGACATACAAGAATATAGAGGACAAAACATGGAAAGTTAAGTGCATGTAATGTAGAGCAGGGCCCTAGGCCCTCATGCACGCTAGAATAAGTACACACACCGACACAGTACTTGGTGGGTAGATCTGGCCACGGGCATGTGCGCCCGGCCCATTTTATTGCCAGGGTCACCTGACCAGTGACGCCTGTGCTGGATGGGTGTGGAGTGAGGTGTAAGCCAGCCCTTGAGGAGTGGGGCTGGTACTAAAACAACTAGAACAGTGATCAGCAGATCACTACATCTCTCCCAAACTTTATTCAAACTGGAAACAATAAAGTCCAGCCTCTGGGTGAGAATAAACAAAATGAAACACAATAACAGAAACCTCCAATGAGTCTCTTCAGCTGCTTGCAAAATAAAGACGATGGTATAACAGCAGCTTGGACCACCAGTTCACTTTGGCACAGTTCATGGGTGCTCTGTGGGTCCAGTCTCCATTCGACTCCGTGCATGGAAGTTGGTCTTACAGTCTTTCTTGGCATCGCTCTTGTGGTGACGAAACAGAGTTATGGTGGATCAGATAGATGCTGCTTTCCACCAAACAATCCTGGTTGTCGTGGTTTCTCCTCACCGGCAGCATGGCTTCTCTCGCAAATGGTTGAGTAGTTGCAAGACATCCATCTCACTAGGATGCCCCCCTCGCAGGTGTTCCCCTCTCATGGGAGGTCCTGGAGGCCCTCCTCACCAGGCTTCCACTGGACTGGTGCACTTCGCCGTGTAGCTCCAGGGCACCCTCATGATGTGTGGAGGAATCGCTACTAGTCACACCTTTACGTCCTGAGCTCCACCTGAATAGTAGTTGTTAGCTCCTGCCATTTCGCATGGGATCTTCATCCCCCTGGGACCTGCAGCAGAGCGGCTGTGGATCCATCTCTCGTGGCGGTACCCTCTCTCACCGGCATCCCTGAGGCCTTTGCCCTTTGGATATCCACGGTCTGATGCGGAGTGTTCAGATCCTCTTCTCCAGGACGTCCGAGCACTCTCGCCATCCAGTCTCCCATTCAGTCCCAAAGGTGGGTATTACCAATGGTCCAGCCTTCTAGCCTATGCCATCACCAGGTGTTCTGAAGACTCGTAGTTAGGTGTTTTCTTCAATTGCCACCAATGTTTCCACGCCCTTTGGTCCATATGCTCCGATGTTCTTGCACTTGTCACCTTCGTCTTCTGGGTTACGAGTTGGTAGATCACACACTCCTATTGTCTTCTCTCTTCCTTCCTTTCACGGTGGTGTCATGGCACACAATTTTCTCCTTCTTGCTCTTCCACTTTGCTACGCGGTCTAGTCCCATCGACTTGCTCATCTTCACTGACCACGCCTCCCCATGTGACGGGCCCTATGCGCGGGTATCCCTGGTCTTGTCCTACCCCTAGGACAATGCCTTCTCTTCGCTTGGCGACCAGACCTGTTGTCGCAACCTTCTTCCGTTCATTACTTCTGCCTTCAGGTCACTATTGTCAGACCTCTTCTCGGTCCCATTCACAGACCTCTTCTGGACCCTCTTGTTCGACCTCTCCTCAGTCACATTCTCAGACTACTTCTCAGGTCTCTTCTCTCTGACCTCTTCTCAGGTCACTTCGCTCTGACCTCTTCTCAGGTCACTTCCCTCTGATCTCTTCTCATGTCCCTTCTCTCTGGCCTCTTCTCAGGTCACTACTTCATAGGAGGATGAGTCACATCCTGTGACCACCTCGCTTCCTCGCTCTCGAGTTCCAGTCTGTACCATCCACGTCTGGGGTACATCTTCTGTGCAATAACACTCCTTGCACTCCTTGCTCGTGGCAAATTTCCAGTGACCTTGCTTGCTGCGCATATCTGTCTTGGCTAGTTTGAATTTCTTCTTCCACGCACCACTCAGAGCCTTCTCTGCTTCTCCTTAGCAGCCAGTAGTTTAGGGCCACCATGTTCCTGTTCACGCTGTTCCAGGGCTATCCTTGCTGCTGCATTGACTACCTATGACCACTAGCCACCACGACACTGACCTCACCAGCCATGGCAGCCTTTGTTCTCCACTAGCTGGCTCTGGGTGCTCCACGTCCTAGCCACATTAATCTTGCACACTGCACACTGCCTTTGCCTCATTGCACATCTGAGTGGTGCTTCTTTTCTCTTGTGTTCCCACTATCTTCCACTTTTCTCCTCCTGGAGAGGAAGAGGTTTCTTCTCCTCACCAGCCCTGGCACTGATCTCAGGCAGACCTCAGCACTCAGTTGTCCATTCCCTGAAGGCCTGTCTATGCAAAAAAGTTGGTCTTTTCCCACACACGTGGTGCCGCAAATAACCACTAGGTGGCAGTGTTGCAAGGTTCCTAGGCCTCAGCAGTTTTCTTATTGCTGCAGACCTCCTCACTTTCTCTTTTCCGTTTCACTGTGGCCCCAGCAGCCATTCCGTTTGAGGTGTTGTACACTTACTTATTTTTCCCAAATTGCTATCGCTAGGTGCGGTGCCCTGCTCACCGATTTGCTGCTGCAAGGGTGCTGCTGTGTCCCCCTTGTACTGTCCCTTTCAGACTTTTGCTTCCACCATGGAAGATTGTGGTGCCTCTCACTGCCTCTAGGTGGCACTGCCACCATTTCCTCATCTCTGCTTGGCTGGGCTGCCGGGGGGCATCTGTTGCGGATGCTCAGAGGCGCGGTGCCTCCCAAGTACAGACAGCAGTCCACACTCGGCTACAGTACCTCCCCAGGACTCGTGGACAAGACACACCTCCCATCGCTGCCGCCGAACCACACTCCATGGGCCTCCTGCCCTGCAGCAGGACCTTCTGTCATCCCCCGGTAAGTCTTCACTTTCAAATACAGGCAGTGTGAGGGGGAGGGAGACATGCACAGGCTCCCTCTGAGTCCTCTAGTGTACTGCTTAACTTCTCTCCATTATTTACTGCAACGGCCAGCCCTCAATGCTTTCTTCATCGCTCCCGCCCCTCGCAGCAGGCACTCTATTGTACTCTTACATGAAGACACTGGTAGCCATGTTGTAGTTTCTAATTTCTCTTTATTAGTTCAAGTTCAGGTTGTATCAGACTTAGTTCATCCAGCTCTAGATAGGTACAAGTCATGTACCAGCTCCTACATCAGCCCCCAATTCAGCCCCACCAGGAGCAGCCTGCCTAGCTGCTCAGCCCATCTCCAACTGTCATCACTCATCCACACAGGCACCCAGGCATTCCATTCATCACAGTCACACCAACATTCCGTTACCATCTCTCACTCTGGCTGAGCAGCTAGGAAGACCTAGGCTAATTACAATCAATGTAAAACTCAGGATAACACACTCTATCCTCATGGGCTGCGCTGGGGGACCGGAGCTGCTACCCGGCAATCTCCGATGCTTGTAGGCACTGCCTTGGTTCTTCCGTTCTCTCCGGGTTGCCAGGTGTCAACGAACCAGTCTCTCCTTCCTCCACCCCACCGGCGCAGCATCACTCGCTTCACTCGCTGCGTGGGATGGGGGGCTGGAGCTGGCACCGGAGACTGCATGCTCCCTTATAGGGCAGAGTACGTCTTCTTCGCGTGGGTGGTGAAATGTGCCGCCACTCCACTCTCTGTCCTCCCCACAGTAGGCTCTCTTCGCTGCCCCTTATGTTCCGCACTCCGGGCTCACCTTCCGCCCGATGTCAGCTCAGGCTTCCTCCACCTCATGGCAGTCTGCGGCGCTGGCCGGCATCTTGGCAGTCCGGCCTCACTCGCATTGCATCTCTGCCATCACAGGGTTCACTTCACCTTCTTCGATGGCTCAACAGCAGGCTCTTCGATGCGTGGTGGGCTCCCGCTGCCTCATCTTCACCGCGGGGCTCTTCAAATGCCCCACAGGTCCACTGTTAATTCTTCACCTGATGCTGTGGGTGCCCTCGACATGGGCAATACACATTCCCCCTTCCACCACCAACAAGGTGGCTGCACATCCGTTTAAGTCCCGCTCGTCACCAATGTAATGTAGCTCAGGGCCCTAGGCCCTCATGCACGCTTGAATAAGTATACACACCGACACAGTACTGAGTGGGTAGAACTGGCCAAGGGCACGTGTGCCAGGTCCCTTTTATTGCCAGGGTCACCTGACCAGTGACACCTGTGCATGATGACTGTGGGGGGAGGTGTAAGCCAGCCCTCGGGGAGTGGCTGGTACTAGAATAACTAAAACAGCGATCAGCAGATCACTACATCGCAGAAAGGGAAGTACTGATTTACTATTCATAACACCACATTTACATATGTTAAAGATATATGTACCTTGTAGCTACGTAAATATGGAGTTGGGTATAAAATAATCTAGATTTACTTATAGTCAATATTCTTTTTTGATATTTAGTACCAATGATAGCCTGACTTCGATATTTAGTATGCATAACCCTTCCTCTTACTTAACAGCGACCCCAAGATCACACAGCATGTTTTACTTTAGTTGGGGAAACTAATGAGAGAGATTCCAGGGTTCAGCTGAGGCAACAAATATATGACTTTGTGGTTCAAAGCTTTTTTTGTCAATTTGAAAGTTACCAGAAGTTAATGATAACCCCTTTCAGTAGCCACACTGTGGGGCATATTTACAAAGAAGTGGTGGAGTGTGTTGTTAGCCTCAACATGCTCCACCTCTTCTGAAGTGCAAGGCTGCACCATATTTACAATTATATGGTGCAGCCCTGTGTTTCCCCCTGCGCTGGCCCTAAGTTTAGCAGCCTAGTGCCAACACAGGCACCCTTCCCCCTTAGTGCAAGGGTGTCTGCATTCAGGGGAAGAATGTTTATGTACAGGAAGATCCCCCTTCCTACATATAAACAGTCTTTAAATGCTGCTTTGTAATTTCTATGTGTGCTGCTTAATGCAGCATACACAGAAGTTGCACAACAGCATTTTTTTAAGATGATTGTTTATGTGCAGGAAGGGGGACCTTCCTGTACATAAACAATCATTCGACTTTTGCTCTTTCTATGTGTGCTGCTCAATGGAGCACAAGTGAAAACAGCAAAAACTAGGAGAAGTTAAACATTTCTCCTCATTGCGCCAGGGTAAGACAACGTTTCCCTCGTCTTAATTCTGGCACTGCCTCCTATTTACGCTTCCCTAGTAAATAGGAGACAGTGTCAGAATCATTGGGTGTTGCGGTGGAACACCCACAGCAACACCCATTGCCCTCCGCTTTCACGCTAAGCATAGCGTGAAAGGGGCCTTATTTACAAGGCAGAGTTATGCCACGTTAAGTGTAAAGAAGGCGAGGCCCCTATCGCCATTACAACATCACTGAAAGTGCCGTTGTGATGGTGATAGGGGCTTGTAAATGTACCCCTGTGTGTTCAAATTATAACATCGGTAAAAGAGAAGGTACCCACTGAAAAGCAGTTTCAGACTATTCTAGGCAAACCTTCAAAAGGTTGAGTTCCAATTGCAGAATTGTTCTTGCAAATCTCTCAAATGAAGTAATAACAAGATCAGAGTTTTCAGAAGTGGAATAAAACTGGTGCTGACAGTGCTGGAGAATAACTGGACCTTGCAGAGCTCGACACAGAATGGATTTATTAAGCACTGGTCTGCTGGTCAGAGATCCTTTATATATTGGCGGTACAGAATCTACCTGACAACAGAACAGGAATCACAATCAAACGAAGGAAAAATAAAAGCGGGTGGGCTATATTTAACGAGGTCCAGTAAACAGGCCCTGAAGTAGTTATACGAGAAGGGTATACAGTTCCTCTAGTTGTACAGAAGTGTGAAGAGTACACTGATCCTTGGGATCGAGACAAAGTGGGGAGCAATGTCTAGTTAGCCTGGGAGTTTATAGCATGTGTTGGATGGGGGAACCCAGATTGGTGGAACTAAAACCCTCACACACCCAGCAAGCTAGGTGTCATGCTTCATCATCTGGGTTTTGCTCCTCGTCGGGTCGGCGCTGCAATTCCCGACGGGCACCCAAAGATGGGGCTCTTTAGCGGAGATCTTTTGTTCCTTGCCGAAGGTGAGTGCAAGTGAGGGCCAGGTAGGTGTAGACGTTGGTGAGTGTATTTTAAAACAGGGTTGGTTAGTCTGAATAATGAATTTTATTCGGTCAGTAAACCACCCTATTAAAAACGGAATGAGAGGCGGTGGTCTGGACACAATGGGTCAGGGACTACTCTGCTCTACTCAGATGGTCAACATGTTTCTTGCCTCAAGGTCAGGGGGATCCAGCGGCAATTCATCAGGACCGGTGAAAGGTGAACTATCTACAAATTGTGAGGGTGTGCAAAAAAATTTTTTTATTTACGGTGGTGTCTGGATAAAACTACCCTAGGGAAGTGTCAGGAAAACTAAACACTTCCGTATTGGAACGGCCTAACGTTATAGAAAGTGCCGCTCCAGTCGGTACATGGCGAGCCTCTTGGGATGGCGTGTTAGCCTAAGTTCTGTCGCCCAAGGGTGGTCTGCAAACCTACCCCGCTCCGCCGATTCCCGGTTTCGGCGGGAATCGGCGGAGCGGGGTAGGTTAGGCCATTCCAATACGGAAGTGTTTAGTTTTCCTGACACTTCCCTAGGGTAGTTTTATCCAGACACCACCGTAAATAAAAATTTTTGCACACCCTCACAATTTGTAGATAGTTCACCTTTCACCGGTCCTGATGAATTGCCGCTGGATCCCCCTGACCTTGAGGCAAGAAACATGTTGACCATCTGAGTAGAGCAGAGTAGTCCCTGACCCATTGTGTCCAGACCACCGCCTCTCATTCCGTTTTTAATAGGGTGGTTTACTGACCGAATAAAATTCATTATTCAGACTAACCAACCCTGTTTTAAAATACACTCACCAACATCTACACCTACCTGGCCCTCACTTGCACTCACCTTCGGCAAGGAACAAAAGATCTCCGCTAAAGAGCCCCATCTTTGGGTGCCCGTCGGGAATTGCAGCGCCGACCCGACGAGGAGCAAAACCCAGATGATGAAGCATGACACCTAGCTTGCTGGGTGTGTGAGGGTTTTAGTTCCACCAATGTGGGTTCCCCCATCCAACACATGCTATAAACTCCCAGGCTAACTAGACATTGCTCCCCACTTTGTCTCGATCCCAAGGATTAGTGTACTCTTCACACTTCTGTACAACTAGAGGAACTGTATACCCTTCTCGTATAAATAACAGAACAGGAATCCCTTGACACCAAAAGGCTGCTTTGAGAACACAGACTACTTGAGAAGTAAGAATTGGTTTTAGAGATAAGCATATGGAATGTTCTGAGTTTTTTATCGCCATTTTGACATTGAATACTACTAAAAGTGAGTTCTATGATACTTCCTGGCTGCAGCCATGTCTGAAGCTGTTTTGACTCATAACAAGATTGTGGCACCCTTTCCTTTTTCTTAAAAAGTGAGGGCCCTGGGGGACGGGGTGCCCAGGGACTTTTAGAGGCTGGAGGACAAGGGCTGAGTGCCACCCTTAAAAAAATGTTTGCTCCCCTCCTCCGCCCCCGGGTGAAGGAGTCCTCAGGGCCGAACACAACTCCAGGGGAGAGGCCTCGTGAAGGCCCCAGAGGATGCAGTCCCCAAGGCCGAATACGGCTCGGTGTGGGGCTGCACGACCCCTCCCCATATTAATAAATTGGTCTCTGGGAGTTTGGGTCTCTGGGGACAAATATGCCTCAGGGAGGGGGGGGCCTGCGCCCCCACTCCTTAATTAAACAATGTGGTCCCGGACATTATTTTAGGCTAATTTTTGATGTGATCCTGCATGGCTCCCACATGATCGCAGCAAAAATGGCCAATTTTTGTTTAATTTTGGCAACAGAGGGTCTCTCTAGGGTCCCTTCCAAGGGCCTTGGAGGCAGGATATCTCTGGTGGCGGAAGCCTATATTGCAGCCAACTTTTGGAGGACCAGCGAGGGGGGTGCCCTTCGTTATAGAAAAGTGGGCCATTTTTTACCTGGGAAGTGGTCAATCAGTGTGTGCTCTCACCCTTACATAATGGGATCTTTTAGAGATCATGAGTACTCTAAATTCTATGAGAGGAAGAGGAATGGCCACCCAAGCGATGCCGTTTACCTGCTTAGGTTGACAGAATCCTCTCCCAGATTATTTCAACGGCGTTGTCCCCTCTTCAGGATCCGATCAACAAAATCGCAGAACAGATTCCCAGGCCTGTCAGAGAACCCAGGCTAATGATAGGGCGGCCTAGTGGGCTCACGTCCATGATAAGCAAGAAGGCCTACAAGCATGACGCGTGCACCTTCAAGGCCTTGGAAGACTTCACAAAGCCTTCCATAAGAGTGTGCGCATGCTTAGAAATGTACCCTACCGGGAGGATGCATTAATCAAGGAAACCAGCAATTTCATCACACCAAAATGATGAACCCAGTCCTGGGTTTCCCAGTAAAAGGGAGGGTGATTCTGAGGATGATGAATCATCTGAGGATGAACCAGGCTACAATAGGCCTTGGCAGCTTGGCTCTAACGCATCTGATTCAGAGAACGGGGACCCTGGCCAGTCAGACATGTGTGAAACCAAGGGCATTTACCATCCCCTCTCCTTGGAATGGTTACCGGAACAGAAAGTGGAAGATTACGTTGCTAAAACCCTTAGAGAAGAAAGTGGGGCCTATCTTCTGGCTGACTGCCCCAGACCTTCTCTTGGGGGAAAGTGGCCTTTACTCCGGTGATTAACGGCAATATGTGCACTTCTTTGGGAAGTACATTAAAGATTCCAAGAAGGGCATCGACCAATCATGGCGAGCTTGCCAAGATAAGCTCCTGGATGTGGAGGGCCCTCTCATGAAGATTGTAGACTTGGTGGAGCAGGCCAAATCCTGGGGTCACCCATGCCCATGAACATCGTAGCTGGCTGGGCTCAGAGAGCCATGTGTCTTTTGGGAAATGCCAACTTTGCCCTGTCATCTGAACGACGCAGATCACTCCTGATCAAAACTGACCCCAAGCTAGGGGAATTGGTGACTTCAGAGGCAGGTGTCATTATGCAAGGGAGTCTAGAACCCTTTGTTAAAGAACTTGGAAATTTGTAGCGACTGTCTCCTCTCTGGATAAGGTGTAATCACCCATCAAAAAGGTCTTCCCAGGGAAGGTTTTTGCCGGGGCGGGATGAGGCAGGAGCTGCCTCTCCCGCTGTTTCCTTCAGCAAGGTTTCCTTCGAGGGCACAATAAGTGAAGAAACGGATGGCATGACGAGAGACAGTCAGGGAGCTTCTTCCCCAGTAGAGGCTCTGTCAGATGCAGCAGGACAAGCAGAGGGACAGCAAACGCCCCAGGGGGCTTCACCGTAAGCACTGCGATTTCTTTCCCTCTAAACCTAGGGATGAAGCTCAGGTGGTTTGTACACAAATGGAGGAAGATTTACCTCAGAACAATGGGTTCTAGAAACTGTACAGGGGTTTCACCTAATATTCCTGGGCTCCCCTCTGCAGGTAGTACGTCCAAGGCCCTTAATTGTTTCAGCTGAATAGGTGTGTCTTATAGAAAGGGAGGTCACCGACCTCCTGGCCAAAATTAGCGGGTTTGTATGACACCCGAAAGGGTTTTTTAATCAAAATGTTCTTAGTGGACAAAAAGTACCAGGGCATCCGGCCCGTCATAAGTTTGAGGGAGTTCAACGAGTGGCTGGTGTATCGCCACTTCAAAATGGAGGGTACTCACCTCCTGAGAGATATATTCTCCTGACTGGACTGGATGGTAAGGTTAGACTTAAAGGATGCCTCAACGGTTGTGGGAGATGTTGTTAAACATTGAAATTCCTGAGGACTTTTTGGTCATCATACAAGAGCTCCATAGGAACAATTGGGCACAGGTCATCCTGGACACAGATGGGACACTGTCGAAGAAGATACCAATTGAAAACAGGTTAAGACAAGGGTGTGTCTTGGCCCCCTTGCCTTTCTCTTTGTTCACAGCCGACTTACCAGTCATATTAATGAAGGTACGGGTGCTATCCCTAAATTAGATGGGAAACACATTGCTTGCCTACTTTATGCAGACGACCTGGTAATTTTAGATCGAACAGAGATAGGTTTGCAGAGGAAGCTGATTGTGTTTGATGAATATTGCAATCAGAGAAACCTTGTTGTAAATTTAGACACAACCAACGTTTTGAGCTTTGGTAAGAAAAGGAAAAAATTCAGTTGGTTTCTGGCCTCCACCAAAGTCGAAGAAGTGAATGAGTATAAATATTTAGGTATATGATTTTGAAAGGTCCCTAAAATGGAAAACTCATCTGAATGCATTAAGAATACGAGCGCAGGCCTCAGTCAGTGGGTTGAAAAAATGTAATAGGAATTATGGAGAAAGGTCAGCTAGACCTGTCTTGAAAAGTTCTATGGCCATGATACTGCGTCAGTTCCAATCTGGAGCCGAAATATTGTATATGAGTGGCAAAAGAAGGTGGGATATTGAAGAGGGAAAATGTACAAAAAATGTACTATCCCTACCTAGATCCTCTATGATACAGGCAGTAAGAATAGAAACAGGCATGCGATCTTGGGAGGTAATGGCACATATGGCATTATTAAAATTTCGGCCATTGCCTAGTAAAATGGGGAGGAGCAAAAAATAACAGAATGGTGCAAAAAGGGAAATTTTGCAGAGTGATTTGAAATGGGCATCATGGTTAGGAATAAGTTAGAGACAGTATGTAGGGAACTAGGAGTTAAACTGAACCCTCAGGACTTAAAAATTGATGTTGCAAAACGAGAATTGAGGGTGTTGGGGAAGGAAGGGTCTCGAGATCAGGATTGCCAGTACCTGGAGGGGAAGAAATCAGTGAGTTTTATGATTAAATCATGGAAATCTGATCAATAATACCCGTATATAGATATACCACCCAACCGCTACTTTAGAAATGAAGTTTTAAGATTATGAATAGGAATTAAGCCTTGCTATATGAATGATGCGATAAAAGAGGTTATGATGGATCCTGAAGCAAATTGCACCTGCAACGTAGGCACGAAATGCGATATTTTGCACATATTATTAGATTGTCTTAAGGTCCTTGACACACGGAAATTGTTTTTACAACCAAGATTTGTAAAATATGGTATAAAGAACTATGCAGAGGCAGCAGAATTGTTTGAACATAGCATATACACTGTGGAGATTTATGCTTGAGGTTAAAAAAGTTTTTAGTGTATATAAAACTGGGATTTTATTAATTTCATTTCAGGATAACAGGAACTAGATTAGGAAATGAAATAACTATGTATTATGGTATTGTAATTTTATTGCGCATAAACGAATAATGATATTGTATTATGGATTGACGGAAATGTTCTTTTTATTTTATGTTTAAGGACCGAAGGTCTAAATAAAAATTACCTTTGACTTGACTTGACTTGACTTAATGGATGCATTTCTTGCAGTCCCGATCTTTCCTCCTCACAGGTGATTCTTGTAGTTCCCTTGGAAAGGATAAGTGTACGAGTTCCAAGCTCTCCCCTTTGGTCTCTCCTCAGTACCGTGGTGTTTCACCAAACTTCTGCGCCCGGTGGTAGAAATTCTGAGGACAAGAGGGATGAGAATGATCATCTATCTGGACGACATACTTTTGATGGACCAATCTCAGACACAACTAGTCGACAATCTGAACATGACTACTGTGCTCCTCCAAGACCTGGGGTTCGTAATCAATTACAAAAATCTGAATTGACTTCAGCTCAAACAATGTCCTTTGTAGGGATCATTATAGACTTGAAAGTGGTTACCATGGGTCTCCAGGTGATGAAGGTTTCCAAAATAAAGAAGGAATTGAAGAAGGTCTTGAGGAGAGACAGGATTTCATTGAGATAGCTAGCCAGGATTGTGGGGTTACTGTCTTCTTCAATCCCGGCTATCTTCCCAGGTCCTATGCATTACAGAGCTCTGCAACTCCTTAAGGCAGCACACTTCAGTAAGGGGCTAATGTACTCAGAACTAGTTCCCCTCAGCTATGTGGACAAGACAGAGCTGCAGTGCTGGATAGACCCAATAGAAGCCTGGAATGGTCAGGCAATTTTTGGATTGAGACCCAGTCACAGTATAGGATGCCAGCTGCCGGGGCTTGGAAGCCAGATGCAGAGACATCTCCTTGGGGGGGCAGATGGATGAAGGAAGAATTGACACTCTATATCAACTGCCTGGAACTGCTGGCAGAGTCCTTTGCCATCAAGTCCCTGACCAGGGACCAATTCTCCTGCTGCATCCTCTAGAGGATGGACAACATGTCAGTAGTTCAATATATCAACTGTTCGGGGGGCACGAGGATGAAGGCCCTATCAGATCTGGCAAAGGACTTCTGACACTATTGCCTTCAACTGCAGATCTCTGTAACACTTCCGGGGGTACAGACGGAGGTAGGAGACTGGAATACCAGGTGTATCACAGATAACAGCAGCTGGCGATTTAATCACAAGATTTTCACAGCAGTCATGGACAGATGTTGACCTTGCCACAAGAATCTCTTTGCATACAAACTGAACTATCAACTGTCCAGATACGTCAGTTGGAGACCGTATCCAGGGGCAACAGCAGTGGGCTCTTTCCTGCAGTATTAGTCAACAGGGCAGATGTACAATTTCTCTCCTTGTCTGATGATTCTCAGAGTAGCAGCACAAGTCAGCCATCAGAAGGCATTGTTGGTCTTGGTGACTCCAATCTGGAGATCACAGGCATGGTTTCAGACACTGGTGGAACTGACGTGGGACCTGCCAATATAATTGTCGTTCTTCCATTCGATGTTGCACGGGTACCCAGTTTTCCCTCATCCTCTGGGATTGCAGGGTCATCATAGACTCATGGAGTGGAGGGTTCCCAGTAACATTGGCAAAACAACCGGCTTTCAGCAGATGCGGCAGGATTCATCCTGTAGGCTTGAACCTTGAGAACAATCAAAAGGTATAGTTCAGCATGGAACAGATTGAATCGTTGGTGTTTAGACAGACATATGGATCCCATGAGAGCAGAAGTTACAGATATCTTAATTTTTGGGTCTCACTTACCGCTAGCTGAATTCTTTCAGAGCAGCCATTTCAGTAGGTCATCCCCCTCTGAACGATATTCTGGTGAGTGAACATCCATGGATTTGTAAATTGATGAAACAGATCAGGTTAACAAATCCCCGGAGCCTAGATATTCAGGATTAAGGGATGTTAGTATTGTACTACGTTTCCCTATGGGTTGGCAGGATAAGCAGTTCCTCCCTCAGAAGGAATTATCTGGCAAAATGACAATGCTTTTGTGCCTGGTTTCCTGCAAAAGGGTCTCAGACGCGAGGTCACTGAATGTCTCGGCTAGAGTCTTTACTCCAGAGGGAGTGACTTTTATTGTCTCTAGGAGGACAAAAATGACTATCATGTTGATATGCTATCCTGCTTTTAATGACACGCGCAAACTTGTGTGGTCAAATTCCTTAAGGCATTCAAGGAGAAGACAGTACAGGTATGGCCGGCTGGAGAGAGACAACTGCTGATTGCACTAAAGAAACTCTTCAGGGTGGTATCACCTCCTTCTATAACCAGGTAGGTAAGATAGATCATGATGGAGGCAGGAACAAATGTACAGAAGTTTTGCAACTATTCCACTAAGGAGGCCATGGCATCTAAAGCCATTTGAGTAGGTGGCAGATTGGAGGGTATTGTGAATGTCACAGATTGGTTCTCCGAGTCCACTTTAAAAAATTCTATTTCAAACCAATCTTGGAGGCAGCGGATTTGGTGATGAGTTAGCTTTAAACATGCATAATCCTTGGCTTCGGTCCTGACACAGAATGAAAAAGTTCCTAGCTAAGGTGAAGGACAGCTTCAATTCTATTAAGAACATGGAGGCGAGGATCATTCCTCCCAGAATTCTGCAGTTCACAGACCTTGTTCTCACCCGAAATTAATCTGTTTAACGGTAGGCATATTTTGGTAATAAAAGGCATGGTATGGCATAAAGTTGTTTGCAATCTCTGTTGCTGGTATATTATGTTTACTTACACTTGCTTGGCTTTGATAATATTGTGCATAACATGTCCCATTTCAGTAAGGAGTTTCTAGAGGGAGCTGGATAACGTTACTGTTTTCTATAACCTAGGTAATGACAAAAAAAATGAATAGGGTGTGTTCCAAAGGTTAACCTCCTCCCTGAAGAAGAGGAACAGAAAGGGATGTTATGGACATACATATATATATAAATATGAACATAGAATGTCACATGATTGGAGGACTGTTGTTATGGACACTTTCACCCTATTGGTTGAAGGGAGTTGTAGTTTTGGTTGTGTTTAATTTTTATTAAAGATGTTCTTTGAAAGTGACCACGATATAATTAAAGTGAAGAAAGAAATGCATAATCCTCGCCTTTGTGTACTTAACAGAATTTAAAATTTCCTTCTCCTTAGCTAGGACATTTTTCTTTGTGGGGTATTTTAAGGTAATTTTACCCTGTGAAAAATGCTGACCCTCTGCTAAAATTTCATGAATCATGTTTGAGAGAAAACTGTTTTCTCATGATTTTCTTATAGAGGTTATAGAACCTGCGCCAGAGCTGAAATGAGAGCATAGTCTCTGTAAATTCACACTATCTTTCTCAGCCATGTGAAAATAAAGTCAGGAATTCTTAGTAAAACATGTACTTGCAATAGCCTGTCAGTTGATTCCCCTGTGTTCTACTGCAGCCTCCCACAGTGTTCTAAATAACAACTAGAGTGCTAACAGTCTTACTTATGACAAAAGCGTGGCAGTCCTGAAGCCATCTTGATTGAATCAAACTGCTAAAATTTAAATCATTAAGGGCCATATGTATGTAGAAACGAATTTGCGATTCTCAAATTGCGTTTTTTGGCGAATCGCAATTTCGGAATTGCAAATTCCGATGTAGGTATTTTTTCGCTATTATTTAGCGATTCCCAAAAATTTGCAGAATAATATTGCGATTACCCAAATAGCGAGTCCTTAATTGCGAAATCGCAAATAAGGAATCGCAAATCCGGGAATCTGCAATTCAGGTGCAGAATGATGACATCACACCCAGGAAGTGTGACTGCCCATGCTGCACCTGATTGCCAGCAGCTGTGATTGAGCCAGTAGCTGTGTGAGAGCCTGTGTGGAGAGGAGAACAGTTTTGCTCAGCTTTTGGAAACAAGCCAAATGGAGTCCCAGGGGCCTGAGAAGCAGCATGATGAACCAGCAAGGAAGAGGAAACATAAATTCAGTGACAGGGAGCTGGAGGTCCTCACACAGGAGGTTGTCACCAGGCATGATCTCCTTTTTGGGAAAAGTTCCCTACGAGTTCCAGAGGCCAGAAAGAGCAAGATATGGAGTGACATCCAAGAGAAAGTCAATGCCATTGGTGTCACACACCGCAATGTCGAGGACCTACGAAAAAGGTGGTATGACATGCGGCAGAGGTCAAAGGAGAGGGTGGCCACAAGACTTGCAGATGCCCAAAAAAATGGTGGGGGGCCTTCCACTGCAACAGAACCAACGCCCCTGGAGGAGCTGGTGGAGGGCACACTGCAGCCTGAGAGTGTGAGTGGAGTGGCTGACCTGGACAGCTCAGAACACACAGACACCAGACAAGGTAAGATGCATGCCAAAACCCCCTGATATATCCCCAACCCACCCACAACCCCCAAAAGGCAACCTGACTGCAACTCCAGTAAATGTCACAGCACACCCAGAAATGCATTATGGGAGACGTAGTCACATGCACTGATAACTGTGCCAGTGAGACACAGCCAGGTGGAATAGGGAGGACTCCATCATGCAGATAGTGAAAAAGACAGATAGTACCCATGTGAATTTATTGTGTGAAACTAATGCATTACAAATGCCAGACAGGACACAGAACTAATGTGTGCCATTCAATCCACAGCACCACCACCAAACACAGGATAGTGAGGCTGAATGCGAGGCAACAGCTGAGATGGTGGACGAGGCAGGCCAGGAGGAGCAGGGCGAAGCCAGAACTGCAGGCACAGCACCATGCAGGCGCCGCAATATTGTACCACCAATACCACTATTGGAGGCACAGGCACCAGACACAGCAGAGGAGCAACAGCCAGTGCACAGGCAGCGTGCAGAACAGCACCAAACACAGTCCCCTGAACACTCCAGAGTAGGGAGAGGGATGAGACGCAGGGCACGCCCGTCCACCAGCACTGCTCCTGGTGAAGAGGACATGGTGTTCTCGGGCCTCGAGGGCAGCATGCTCAAGCAACAGCGCCTTCAAGTAAAGGGGATACGGTCAATCCAACGGCAACTGGCTGCACATAACCACAACATGACCGAGTTGCGCGCAGGTGTAATGGCCATGACTGGTGCATTGGAGGGCCTGTGCAGGGAGATTGCGAGGGACAGGGCAGCCCGGCGCCGGGAGAGACATCGCCTACACACACGGCTGGACCTATACACCAGGGCAGTGAACCGCCAGTCAACCGCCACATCTCTGCTGGCCAGAAGATGTGTCAGCATGCAGCGCGAGATGGCCCACTGCTGCCAGGACGTTGACAGTGTCCTGGTGCAAGTTACACATGCGGTGGACCAGATGCGCGCAACTGCCACAGGTGGCATAGGCACACTTGGTGCCATGGACACTGATGAACAATCAAGCAGGAGCAGCATCACTCCCCCAATTCCACAGGACAGACGCCGGAGTGCACGCCAGGGCAGAGTGAATGATGACTCCAGGGAGGGCACTGTGCAGACACAGTGAGGCTCAAAAGGCCATGCACGTAGGAGGTGAAGGGACACAAGGGACTAATGGCCATGTGTGATGCAACACAGTCCATGATGACTCAGTGGCTGATGGTAGTTATTGCACTGTGACACAAACATGTGCATGCAGGGACTATAAAGTCACAATGTAAGATACCTTCATTCCTGAAGATAAGGAAATAAACATCCCTGTAAGAAACCAATCAGTCGCATTGTGTCCTCATTACTCACTTAGAAGTAGTTTTGTGTGATCTCATCTCGTCTCATGCATCCGGCAGCAGCACCATCACCACCTGCCGGACCGCGATGTGGTGCTGGTCCATCCTCATCTGATGATTCAGAGTCTGTCAGGTCCACTGGGGTTCCTTTTTTGGTAGCGATGTTGTGTAGCATTGCACAGGCAACCACAATTTTGCAACATGTCTCAGGGCTGTACTGTAGCGCTCCTCCACTTTTATGGAGGCATCGAAAACGGCTCTTTAGGATTCCAAAGGTCCTCTCAATGGCACAGCGTGTGGCTCTGTGTGCGCTGTTGTACCTCCTCTCAGCTGCAGTTGCTGGATTCAGGTACGGTGTGAGGATGTAGTCTCGTACAGCATACACACTGTCACCTGCGGGGCATAAGCAGATTCAGGTTCAATAGTGTCCTGCCACTGCATCACTCTACTGCCTCTGTGTGTGTTTGGCATGCATTTACCTAGCAGGTAGCCCTCTCCAAAATCGCCATTTGTGAGTCTTCGATGTAATGCACAGTGGTGAAACATAAATGAGTCGTGTGTGCTTCCAGGGTATTTGGCCACAATATCAGTGATTATATGTTGGGCATTGCACACTACCTGGATGTTCAGGGAATGATATGACTTTCTGTTGCGAAATACATACTCATTCTGTGATGGGGAGAGATTGCGACATGGGTCCCATCTACGCAGCCAATGACATGGGGGAATTGGGCAATTTGGTAGAAATCCTGCTTGGTCTGATCTAGTGCCTGTGGTGTGCTTGGAAATGGTATGTGGTGATGCAGCCTCTGTACCATTGCATCCAGGAAAGCATGGAGGAAGCGCAACAGTGCACTTTGCGAGACACCTCCTGCTGTGGCAATGACCCCCTGAAAACTCCCTGATGCCAGGAGGTGCAGTGAGCACAGCACCTGAACATGGGTGGGAATGGAGTGTGCCCTGCGTGTGGGGTGTTGAAGTATGGGTGACAGCTCCTCTATTAAATCCAGATGCTGTGTGGGTGCAGCCTGTAGTTCACATGGATCTCCTCATCGGTCAGTTAGAAGAGGGTGATGCGTGCTCTGTAGATCCTTTCCTGGCGTCTCCTTCTCTGCATGGCATCCCTGATTCGCAGCCTCCTGGCTATCACGTACAGCCCAGCCATGGTGGGAAGTCCCTGTGGCATTGTGGGCCTGTTTAAATAGGTTGCACTTGGTTACCACCTGCTCAGAGTTGGTGGTAATTGAGAAGTGCTAAACTGCGATTATTGATGAATCGCTATTTGCGAATTTTTTGAAAATCTGATTTAGCGAATTCGCAATTTGCGATGTCGGTAATTGCGATTTCCGCAAATACTGGGACGCAGACTGCGATTACGCTAAAATATTCGCAGAATCAGCTTTACGCTAAATTGCTAATTGCTAAATTAGCGAATCGCTATTTTATGCTGTGGACACCTCTCCTACATAGGTGAAGTCAGTTTTGCGATCGCAAACACCCACATTCTTGCGATTCGCAGTGTTTGCGATCATCGCAAGAGTGTTTCCTACATATGGCCCTTAATTTAGAAAGGAACAAAATGAGAGGGTTCATTTTGTTATACAAATTTGGTTAGTTTTGTAGAAACCAAAATTAGGACACATTTTAAATGAGTTCTCAAGTATCTTCCTCTTCTATTTCATAAAAAAATTCTGACATGCAGACTGACACATGCACTCACAACACCAACAGTAGACTGCAAGTTAACTCCCTGTTGATCAGCAGCTTTATCACAGTGTTAAAACAAGCAACTAGCATGCTAAAAGTCTGAATTTTTGTCAAAAGTGTGGCATATCTGAATTCCAGCTTGATGGAACTGAGGTAAAAAACTGAAAGCATTTTCTACTGAGGATACTGCAGTAAATGAGGAAATTTGTACACTTCATACCAAAAATGCCTCCCAAAATGGCCATCAGAGCCCAAATGTAGCATAGATAATCACCCAAATGTAGCCCACGTATAGCCCAATAACAGAAGTGTGCAAAATGCTTAATTTCTTTTTTTGGTGCATTTTTATCTAGCATGGAATTGCAGTGCTTTACATGAACATCAGTTACACTAGATAAGGACACATTTATTTTGGTTTCAGGCAAGGGGAGTTAAAGCAATTTGGCCATAAACAGAACCTAGTTCCCCAGTTGCAAAGTTAGCACCTCAGGCCATAATGCCACACCCTCTTCCCTAAGTGCAACAAATAATCACAATATCAACTGGATAAAATATATAAATATAGCAAATAATTTTGAAGCGCTTTGTCACTATTTGAGAACTCACAAAATGTGTCTTCATTTTCGTTTTTAGAGCACTAACTGGAGAGGTTATGTAATGAAAGTAATGACATCAGTAGAACATGGAATTTTGAAATGACAGTTGGAGAAATAAGTTACTTAAAGGGCGTGGCATGCTTCATCGCATAATAAAGGAGCATATCTAACTTCCATTTGTGTAGCGTCTTACTGCACAAAATTTTGGATGAGTTGCAACCAAGCCTTATTCACGAACCAACGTATTCCCAGCCGGTGCTTTCCGGAGAACTTTGATTTTGACGAAGAACTTTGAAGGGGCGTCTTTCTATTATGTGGCTCAAGAGATTTTGAAAGCTGGTGTCCCGTTGAGAAGACCCTTTTTAGTGGTGACTCCTTCCCGTGATCTGCAGGGGAGCTACGAGTAGAGCTGCAGGGGAGCTGCGAAGCTAGTGCGGTTGACAGAGCAATGTGTGCCCCCCCTTCAGAAACTGCAGCATGGAGCTATCAGAGGTTCTTTTTCCTAGCGCAGCCTATACATTGAGGCGTTTTGGGATGGGGAGTACAAAGGGGAGTTGGAGGAGTTTAGGTGCTGTGGCAGTCCATTTTACTTCAGCACACGATTTTCCTTTTGTGTGACTGTGCTGTCTTGGGCTGAGGCAGGTAACAGTGGGGCACATACGCACTGTGCTTTGAAAGGCATTGACCGCCATATCGGAACAAACTCTATAGTTAACAATTTTAAGCTATGAGTGTTAATACTTATAATGTTAATAATTTGTAACAATATTTAAGTAAAAGTCACCAGTGACAAGCAGATATTGTTACACATCATAAGTCAGGTTAAACTGCATAATTGAAACAAATTGCACAAGCTAGTATTAAATTAATTCTGCACTACTGAAGTGTATGTTCCAGACTGTGTGCTGTATTATCCTTACACTGGTACCTTAAGAAAAGTGGTGAAGGAATTCAAAGCCACACTCCACTCCTAACATGGCTAAGATTATGGTATACCCTCCTAAAGATTTTTGTGTGTAGCCCAGGTGAACCTCCTTTACTGTGGCTACAATGGGTGGAGTATTTTTTAAATTACATAGTGAGTATTGATTTTCAGGCTAAATTGACATTCAAAAGTTTATTACTACTTTCATTGTTTCCTGAAAAATTAAGAGTTTATGGACAACTTCATAGGGAAATGATGAGGGAGTTGGTAATGTGTTTTTTAAAGCCATAACACAATTGGACAAGTATTTTTCTCCCAAGGTGTGCATATGTGCCACCAGATACAAATTTTTTCACAGGAAACAACAAAAGAAAGACACTACAGATGAATACTTTTAAAAATTTAGGAAACTATCATTAGATTACAGGTTTGGAGGTAGTAATGCATGTGTAGGATTCAACAATACAAGAAAGTTTGTGGATTAATGGTGATGTAGAGTTAAAAGATGTATTGTCTAGAGTGCGTAAGGCGGAAATATCAGGAAGGTGTGCTAAAGCGGTAAATAAAACTACTGACCCCAAGTCTGTGGTAGTAGCCAAAGTTGCCGGCGACAAGACTGGAAACAAGTCATATAAAAAAAGGGACAAATCTTGGATAGTCAATGAAAAACTAAAATGTTACAGGTGTGACAGTACCCCCCACATTACAAATTGGAAAACCTATCCTGCACTAAAACCAAAATGTAGTAGATGTGGGAAAATTGGCCACTATATGCATGTCTGCAAGATGAAAAAAGATAAATGTGATAAACTCAAATGTTTTGAGATGGAGGGTACTAGTATGGATGGTTGCTAGTGCATCTAGTGAAGAAGAAAGTGAGACCATCTTGAATGTTAAAGAAAGACTCGTTCTAAATGTCTCAGATTAAAACAGTAGAAACAAACCTATATATTTCATGAAGTTGGGGGTGTAGCTATAGTTATAGCAGCAGCTTTGCGTTCACCCTGCACTGTTGTGAACAAAAAAGTATGGAAGAAAAACTTTGTAAAGAAATTAGGATATTTTCTGGAGAAATATGATATTGCCCCAGAAAGTTACACGAGTGAGACAACTGACATGATTGGATATAGAAGATTGATTTTCCAATTCAAGAATAGGAAGGCTTGTGGAAAATTATATGGAGCAAAGAAGGGTCCATCAGTCCTTGGGTGGTTGGATTAAAAGAATTTACATATAATATTAGACCCCAACAGTAAAGAACAGGTTTTAATTGCGGACGAAGGAGAAGTAATGGGAAAGTCAATGTTGAAGAAATTTCCCAATGTGTTCAATGGAAAAATTGGAAGGTTGAAATATTTTGAACACAAAATCATAGTCAAAGACAAAGCTATTCCTGAAGCCCACAAATCAGAAGAATGAACCAATGGCAGTCAGGGGTGAAGTCAATGAAGAGTTAACCCGAATAGTTGATGCTGGAATCAAACAGCCAGTAGAAGCAGCGGAGTAGTTAGCCCCATTAGTGGTTGTGCGCAAAGCCAAGGGTAAAGTGAGGCTATGCATTGATCTACGTGATCCAAATGATAACATTGTTGTATATCAGTTCCCTTTACCCAAGATCAGTGACATGCTGACATGCCAAAGTATATGAAAGTATTTTCCACCCTGATCTATCTACGCCTACCACCAAATACCTCTTCATAAAGAGAGCAAAAAATACATGGCATTTGTTACTCAAGTAGGGTGCTACCAGTTTAGCATCAGTGGTGACAGTGTACCAATGCCTTATGTTTAAACTGTTTAGAAAGAGTTTTCATTTCCCAATGTTAGTTATGGGAAAGGAAAAAGAGGGCCATGACCAGAAACTAGAATAAGTTCTGGAAGTTCTAGAAATTCAATTTCTTACAGTTGAATACGCCAAATGTAAATTTACTAAGAAACATGTAACTTAGCTCTTCATTGTGATGCAGGTTGATGAGTGTCTGACCTCCATCACATCAGGTATTGAGACGGCCCGACAAGTAGTCGGCAGTCCCACTTGCCATATTTTGTTAAGACCGCCATGTAAGTAGTCTGAAACTGCATTTTTCTACTGCAGCTTGTGCTGCGGCCCAGAAAAGGGTTGCAACACAAGTTGCAGTAGAAAAAAGTATGTTTTCAAACATCCATGTGGTGTGCCAGGCACCATGTGGTGCCTGGCACACAGAGCATGGATGTTTGAGGGTTATTACATGTGCTCTCCTGGCCACTTAACAATGGCCTGTGGGGGCCCTGCATGTGGCCCCCAAAGTCCCTTTCCGACAGCCTTTTTATTGTGGTGGAACCGCCATGAAAAGGCAGTGGGAAATGAACACCCTAATCCCGATGGCAGTGCCTGCATAGGCACGGGCTCCATTTTAGGGATTAGTGTCTGACCGCTGCTCCGACAGGCTCAAGGAGCCTGTCGGAGGCATTGGTCTGTCCCCAGACTGCTGCGGTCTGACCGGCCGCATCATAATGCTGCGGATTGGACCGAAGGCCTGGATGTTGGTGGGACCGCCACCGATGGTCTGTCAGTGGTGGTCCCACCGACTTCATAATGAGTCCCTTACTTTGCTCATTAGATTCACGGATGTGGAGTCAAACCTAAGAAAGGTTTGTTACTAGCTAATAAAGAGGCCTCACATCCACAAAATTAAGATGACTTAGGGTCATTTTTGGGGTTAGTGAATTCTTTTTTAAAGTTGTATGGATTTTTTCCCTGAAAACATTCCAAGTAAGGAGGTTGCTAAAAACAAATGTTAAGTTTCTGTTGTCAGATGAATGTAAGCAAGAAAGTGATATTACCAAGGAGGCAATTTGCCCTGCACCCGCTCTACAAGGGGTTAATCCCAAGTGTACTAGCATACTGACTACAGATGCCAGTAGCAATGGTCTGGGGGCAGGTTTGTCTCAAAGAAATAGTGCAGGAGTTGGCATAATTATTGCATTTGTTTCATAAGCATTATCACCGTCAGAGAAGAACTATGCAGTGATAGGCCATCGTTTTCAGGGGCTGGCTGAATTGTTCCCTAGAGCCAGTTAATATCCTTGATCTTGAAGGATGTGAGGTGGGGTATTTTAAAACTAAAACCAACCTCACACAGACTCTGGTAGGGCTGCTTGTCAATCACCCTCCTGGCCTAAAAAAGCAGTTCATTCTGAACTGGAACCAGGTGCTCGAACCCTTCATCTCCAGTAGTAATTTTACTGTTTTAGTGGATTTTAATCTCCATTTGATTTGGAAGAGAAAGGCGATCTTAGATCTTATGAACAATTTTGGTTTCTCTCAATAGCCTAATTCCAGCACCCCCACAGGCGTTCACATGTTGGATGGGATATTAACCAACCAGCATGCTCTGGAAGACTCTCTTCATTCAAGAAGGTCCAATCACCACATGGTGAAGTTCCGAGTGCACAGGGAGATGGCGGAGAAGAGAACACAGGGCAATTTCAGTCAGGTCAGAAAGTGGAGCAAAATCTCAGAAAAGGAAATAGCTGAAACCCTTACCAAATCTCAGTAAAGTGTTGCAGGTAGCAGAGAGTTTTACTGGTTGGGTATCATCAGATATTGAGGAAGTTGCTCCTGTTAGAACTAAATCTAATGATAGAGGAAAACCTCTGCTCCATGGTTTTCAGAAGCACTTAAAGATCTCCAAAGGCAACGTCAGAGACAGGAACAGAGATGGAGAATGGATCCTAAATTGAAAGAAAAGAACATACATAAGGAGGTAATTCAGAAATATAAAAGTACCATTTAGAAAGTGGAATCGTCTTTTCCTCTTAGAAAATAAGATCTGCTTTTCATACCCCAAAGGAATTTTTCAAGACGGTTAGCAATCTCATGTTCCCCTTGGTCCAACAGGCCTTGAAAAATTCCCAAGGTGGCCAGATTCTTTGGGGACAAAATCATGAAGATTTTCACAGATTTTCAGGAGCATTTTGACAGGCCAGATGCTTCTTCTTTTTAAGGTGATACCGCTAGACTGGCTTCTAATAGCTGCTAAGCCAGGTTCTCTCCCTTGCCTTTGACTAAAATTAAAACCCTTTCAGGGCAAACTACTTCAGGATCACTGGATGAAACTTGTCCACCTAGAGTGCTTCAAATGGCCCCAGATTAAAATTGCTTAATATTTAGAAAAAGTTCCTTCTCAGGTTCTGGAATCTGGAGTGTACCCTCAGTGCTAGAAGGAAATGATTGTCAACCCTAAAGAAAAAAACTGAATGGAGATCTGGGAGATTTAAAAATCTTATTTCAATCAAAAAGAACGGGCTCATATAGACATCATTTATTTAGTCAGATTACTGATTTATGTGAGAAAAACCAGTAGGTTTTTTAGAAAAATAAATCTAAAATACCTACTGGTTTTCCTCACATAAATCAGTAATCTGACTAAATAAATAATGTTCTATATGGGCCCGTTCTTTTTGATTGAAATAAGTTCACCCAGGGGAAAGGAATGAGCTGCTCCTACTTTCCTTGCTCTCTTTTTGATAATTAACAAGATTTAAAAAATCTCCATCCAATTTCTTTGCTGCCTGCCCAGCTAAAATCCTGGAGAAGCATATCAACCAGTAATTAGTGCAGTTCGTTATTGATCACAAACTCCTGGACCCTTTTCAAAACGGGTTTAGGAGGAACTACAGCACTGAATCGGCTCTACTGTTGGTATCTGATTCGATTCACCATCGAGTGGATCAGGATGGTGTGGTCATTTTGGTCATGCTCGACCTGTCTGCAGTCTTTGACACCACATCTCCATTTCTGTTGTTGCAAAGGCTACAACAGGAAGAGCTGCGGGATGGTGCCTTAGACCTGCTGGAGTCCTTTCTTATGTCACTGATAGGCAGCTGCAGGTATTTTAGGGCTAAACCTTTTCAGCTCCCCTGTAGAGTTCCAAAGAATTTTTCCCTCAGTCATACCTTATTTAACCAGAATTTCGCCCCTCCGGCAAAACTGTTACATTTCTAAAGTTTCCAGGTGCCGTCCCATGCGGATGACACTCAAATCATCATCTTCATCTCCAAAGATTGGGATGAGGTGGCAGACAGATTCAGGTCCTCTATGGCCAAAGTGAGCATTTGGATGAGGGAGAACTCGCTGAAAATGAACGGGGAGAAGACAGAGATTGTGATGTTTGGAGCAGAAAACTTGATCTGGACTGATCGTTGGTAGCTGATAACCTGTGGTATGCTCCCTGACCACTGCAAATAATCTGGGGGTGATATTTGACAATATGTTGACATTTGACTCCCAGATCAATAGAACTGTGAGCTTTTGTTTTTAGATTATTAAGATCTTGAAGAAAATTCTTCCCTTTCTTCCTGTTGAGCTTAGGGTTTCAGTGGTCATTGGTCTCATCAAATCTCGCCTTGACTACTGTAACGCTCTGTATCTAAATGCCAACCAGTATTGCTTGAACAAACTTCAGCTCATCCAGAATGCAGCGGATCGGCTGCTTCTAGGTCTGCCTAAACACATCTCTGTAAGAGCAGGCTTGAGGACTCTCCACTGGCTACCAGTGAAGGAGCGGGTGACTTTTAAAGCCCTGTGCCTGGTATCTAAGGCTCTGCGTCTGCATGGCTTATGTTATCTTAGGGCAGCCTTCAACTAGTATGTGCCCAGCAGACTTTAGAGATTGGCTGAACTTGGAAAGGTGATTGTCCCAAGGTTCTAGAAATCCAGATGGGGGAGCAAGATTCCTCAGTGGCAGCCTTCAGGCTGTGGAACACACTTCTAGAAAATATCATGATTCTAAACTTCTATTCAGGCTTTCGCATGCAGGTGAAAACCTTGTTATTCTGATATTTTTGACATTCGGGAACATCATGCTTTACTGCATCTTTTTTACTTGGGATTTTCCCCGGGTTTCTCTGGTGTCTTGCGTTGTTACAGAACTTTGATGCCTTTCAGTTTAATGGAAAATTCTAATTCATAAAGAGATGAGCACTAGCTTGCGTAATTGCTTCGGAACAATTTTGCTCATTTGTATTGGGAAAAGAGGTGATTGTTAGACGTGACCATAAACCTTTAGGGAAATCTTTGACCACCATGGGAATGTCAAGAGTATCATTTAAGTTAGCCTGGCTATAGGTTTAATAACTTTGTGTGCAAAGTTGAGTATTTACCCAGAATGAAAAATGCAGTAGCAGTTTTTTTAAATCTAGGGTGCCCACTATATGCTAGAAAATCAGGAGGATTTGTTGGAAAGTGAAAAAAACTGTGTGGGTGGTTCAAACAGGGGAACACTAAAAAAATCTGGATGAATGGCAAGCAGAGAGTGAGAAAGATCAAGAATTTAAATGAATTATTGACTTTGTGAAGGAGGAATGGCGCAAAAAAGGGAAATGGGAGACCTCAGAGCATTCTGGGAGGTATGCAGTGAACTAACAATTGTGGAAGGATTCTTAGTTTGAGCGGAAATATGATTACTTGTTAGAAATGGGATTTTTAGTAGGCTAGGGGCGGTCCAAAGCCAGGCAAAAACCACCACTCTAGTCAGGATAAGGGAGTTACACGTCTAAAATAACCCCTGCTCACCCCCTTGGTAGCTTGGCACGAGTTGCCAGACTTATCTTAGAAGCAGTGTGTAAAGCATTTGAACGTAACCAACAGTAATACAGTGTACGCACTACAAAATGACACCACACCAGTTTAGAAAAATATCCAGTATTTTTATGTAATTAACACAAGACCAAAAACGGAAAAAATCCACAATACTATACTTAAAAGTTCACAGTTCAAAAATACTTTGGTTAAAAAGAGTTCCTTGTGTGGCTAGCTCCGTCCGGGCTACCACGGCGTAGTGAACACACAAATCCAAAAACAGTTCGGGCTGACAGCTGGGTCACAGGCTAGCTACGGTGTCGGAAAGACCCACGAACAGTACCTTTCAGAGATGCAGGGCGATGGGGCCCTTGAAGTCACTTGCGTTGCAGGTTGAGCTCCGTTCTGATGGGATTAGGAGCGCTGGCGCCAACAGGCATCGGGTGCTGCAGTGCGAAGTGCAGCAGTGCGGCGTGCGGAGCCCCTAGGTTGTGGTGCGAGCAGCGGCTCGGTGGCGGCGTCGGTGAGACCAAGGTCACGGTGCGAGATGGAGGCGTGCTCGTCACGGTGCTAGCAGGTCACATGCAAGCAGCGGCGTTGTCGTTGCGAAGCGCTGTCGTCGGCGGACAACCTGGAGTCGATAACACTGGTGTCGGTGGGCCAAGGCTGCGGTGTGGGATGAGGGCGGTGCATCATGTAACTTACGAGTGGTGCCCCCGAACCACGGTGCAAGCAGCGGTGTCGATTTCAGTGGGAAGTGGTGGCATCAGGAAGGCACCGACGTTGTCGTGTAGCGAGGCCACAGGTTGCGGTGTGAGCAGCGACTCGGTGATGGCATCAGCAGGCATCGTCGGTGAGACCAGGGTCGTGGTGTGGGGTTGCGGCGGTGCCCTCTGCGGTGCCAAAGCTTCAGAGGGAAGCAAGGCAGTGTGGAGTGCGGTGCCCACAGGTCGCGGTGCAAGCAGTGGCTCGGTGATGGCGTCAGCAGGCGTCGTCGGTGAGACCGAGGTTGCGGTGCAGAGTTGCGGCAGTGCCTTCAGGACACGGGGTCGACAGGGTTGTTGTAGACGTCGTCGAGTGGTGTTCTTTGGGTTGCAGCACAAAACACACAGTCCCCAGTGCTGTGGGTCGAAGAACCTGAAGTCTTTGCTGTTCCTGAGACTTCATGAACAGGGGGCAAGCTCTACCTCAAGCCCTTGGAGAGTCACACCAATTCGGTTGCAGAAAGTCCAGTCCACTGCCCAAGACAGAAGCAGCCACTGCAGGTCAGTCCAGCAAAGCATTCGTTCCTTTTAGCAGCTTCTCCGGCTCTGCCTCTTGGCAGTCTTCTTGATCCAGATGAGTTCTAAAGTTCAGTGGTCTGGGCCCCAGTATTTGTACACAAAGATCCTTTGATTTTACTGGCAGAGGGTGTCTGTGTCTGGCCAGAACCAGTTGGGCCTTCTCTGGCGTGAATTCCTGACAGGAGGTGGAGACGGCTTTGTCAGAGGCAGACCAGGTCCTTTGAGGTGCAAAGAAATCTCCTCCCTTTTCCCCCATAGCAACCCAGGTCTATTTAGCCCTTTCCTGACCTACCTAGACTATGAGGAGCCACCCTACTTCCTAGCCATCTGTCGTCCAAAACCCAGGCAGGCAATCCACATTCCAGCAGAGGCACACGGGATGACCGAGAAAAATAATACCCACTTTCTAAAAGTGGCCTTTATGAACTCAGAATGAAAAGAGCACCCTCGCTAAAGGCTGCGTCTTTAGATGCTGAGTTTAGGCATACCAAACTTTATTCACTTATACCTTTTTCGGGCTACGTAAGTGGGTGGCACAATCCGTGCTGCAGGCCCGCGAGTAGCGGTTGACTCACAAGCCCCGGCACCCGCTGTGCTCTTTACTGGGGAATGACAAGTAAGTCAAACATTCAATCATAACACAATTTACCACAGGAGCACCAGCACTTTACCACTGAACAGCAGTGCGAAAAGCATGCAGAAACGTTACACCAGCAAAAACAGAGTCAAAACTGGGAGGGCATAAAGCAAAAACCCGGGTGAAACACGCCAAAAGATGCCAAGTCTAACATTACTCCTTCAGCTTTGAGAAAAAAATATTTCTGTGTGCCATGAGGGGTACCTAGGTATGATCAAAACTAAATTGGCACTGAAAATATTATATTGGGGCCAGGTATTGATAATGAGATAGAAAGGAAAGTGAGAAGATGCCATACATGCATGTTAGTTGATAAATCCTTGAAGACATTGAGACCTCCTATGAGCAATACATTAGAGTGCCCAAAAGCTCCTTGTGAAAAAGTGGCATTTGACATTATGAGGCCAATTGAGAATACTCAAAAATATATTGTGGTATTTATGGATGTATTTTCCTAGTGGCCTTACATCAAAATTGTTAACAAAATAAATATACTAGGGTTCCTTATACAAGGTTTTCCAGAATTAAGGGATACCCAGCATTTTACAGAGTGACAAGGGTGTACAATTCGTCGTAGAGAAAGCTAAGGAATATTTTTTTAATGTGGGGTGTGCCATAGGACAACATACCTTTACAATCCAAGTGGTAATAGAATAGTAGAATGCTTTAATAGAGTTCTCAAGGGGCCATTCAGTTAGCATTAAAAAACCATTCTTGTTGGGTAACACAGGGGCATATTCTCAAGGAGCTATCGCTGAGTTATCGGCACTTTAGCGCAGCCAAAGTCGCGATAAATTTACCGCCCCATTCATAAGCTGTGGATGACCCCGGCAACTATCGCTAATGAGATGCAGAGTAGGCGTTCCCGAGCAAAAAGGCGCAACAACACCACACCTCAACATTCTCAACGACCAGCCAGATCTGCGATAAGAACACAAAACAGGAGATAAGGTGTGTTAGCTACAGGAAACTAACACCTGTTCTGAGCTGGTGTAAAGTTAGACGACAATCGGCACCAGACAAGGGAGCACAGCCCAGAGCCACACATGAAGACCAACAGATGCCTTAGAGCCACTGATCATGCAGCACGGAGCCCTAACAGGCCCACAACACCCACCGCCACCACCCCCGGGACTGCCATCCCCCCAGCTCCGCCTGCACCCTTCCCGGACCACCACAGAGGCATCATAGACAAAGACAGCGGACCCTCAAAAAACGCACCAACCACATAGACCCAACACCAGATAATTTCATTGCCCACTACAGACTCAAAAGGACAACCACCCTCCGCATCCTGAACATCATCGCCCACAAGTTGACAGTACCAACACACTGGAAAACCAACATCCCACCTGCACCTGTTGGCCTCTGGTACCTCCCAAACAACTACCAGCAGAGTCGGAGGAGTCTCACAGCTAGCCCATCCAAGTCCATCACACCTGTCCTGGAAGGATCACTGACATAATATCGACAAGAAAAATATAGACTAGACATAATATCTACGCTAAAATATTGAAGTACAAAATATCGTCTCCCTATCTACAAACAGGTAAGTACAAAAAAATCAAAGACAAAATATCGTTGGTTAAAATACAGAAAGTAAAAATATAGAATTTGTAAAATATGTTAAAAGTAACATTAACTTAATTAAATAGTCAATATAATTAAGTAAAACATACCTAAAATTATTTAAAACATGTTAAAATTAATAAATAATATATGTAATCTCTTATTTTTTTGGATAGCAGGAGGGTCAAATTTACTATTCCCACTCCAGCGAATGGAACAGTAGGGAGAGCGTTGGATAGCGGGAGGGTAAAAGTTACTATTCCCAACCCAGAGAGTGCAACAGTAGGGAAAGCGTTGGATAGCGTAGGCGTAAAAATTACTATTCCCACTCCAGAGAGTGCAACAGTAGGGAAAGCATTGGATAGTGGGAGGGTAAAAATTACTGTTCCCACTCCAGAGAGTGCAACAGCAGGGAAAGCGTTGGAGAGCGGGAGGGTAAAAATGACTATTCCCACTCCAGTGAGTGCAACAGTAGGGAAAGCGTTGGATAGCGTAAGGGTAAAAATTAATATTCCAACTCCAGTGAGTGCAACAGTAGGGAAAATGTTGGATAGCGTAGGGGTAAAAACGTACTATTCCCACTCCAGTGAGTGCAACAGTAGGGAAAGCGTTGGGTAGCGTAGGGGTAAAAAATGACTATCCCCACTCCAGTGAGTGCAACAGTAGGGAAAGCGTTGGATAGCGTAGGGGTAAAAATTACTATTCCCACTCCAGTGAGTGCATCAGTAGGGAAAGCGTTGGATAGCGTAGGGGTAAAAATTACTATTCCCACACCAGAGAGTGCAACAGTAGAGAAAGCGTTGGCTAGCATAGGGGTAAAAATTACTATTCCCACTCCAGTGAGTGCAAAAGTAGGGGAAGCGTTGGATAGTGTAAGGGTAAAAATTACTATTCCCACTCCAGTGAGTGCAATAGTAGGGAAAGTAATAATTTAATATTTAAATAAAAATAAATTAATTATCAATACCAATAAAAAAAGTATTTAACATTAATTACAATTACAAACTATTTAATAATTAATTAATTGTAAATACCCAAAAAAATTATATATTAAACATTATTTACCTATTAATAATTAATTAACAACCAATTAACTTTCAGTTCCAAAATTATTATAAGTAATAAAAAAAAATACCAATTAACAATAAATTAATTGTCAATACACAAAAATAATTTCAATAATTACGTAATTACAATTAAATTATTTCCCATGCTATTCCCCTATAAACCCATAACCCGCTCTGAATATTAAATAATACAATTAACATAATTATAAATTAATCAATTAATAAAAATTAATTAATAATTAATAATTAATTAACAATAAATTAATTATTAATACTTATAAATAAAAATAAATATATACTTAATTACAATTAAATTACTTCCCACCCTATTCCCCTATAAACCCACAACCCGCTACTGAACTAAAACGCAAAATTAAATTAAAAATACTTAATAATTCCTAAAAATTAATATTTAATTTACTATAATTAAATTATTTCCCACCCTAATCCCCTATAAACCCACAACCCGCTACGGAAGTAAAATACGCAAACATTATTTTACATACATTTCTTAACTTTAAAAAATAATTAAACATACATTACAACAATAATATACACTTTTAACACATATACTAACATATTATTAAAAAATCGATATGTTTTAATGCCTATATTATGTACTTCGATATTTTGACAGTCGATATTACTTACCTGCATGTCGATATTATTAACCACTATATTATGTCCATTCGATATTATGTGCATTCTATATTTTGAATTCGATATTCTGTCCATTCTATATATTTTTTTCAATATTGTGTCTAGTTACTCTCCTGGATGCTATCATCAGCTTGGTACCCCAGTACCTATACCCCCCCTGCACAGGAACAGCTGTTGACCAAGCAAGGCGTCTATGCCATAGCTGGCTTTCCGCACGTTTTCAGGGGGCAATCGACTGCACACGTCCTACTTGTGCCCCCTGGTGACACTGCACACAACTACCTCAACAGAAAGCACACTCATTCCATCAATATGAAGGCAACAGTGGACCACCTGGGAATCGCCACCAACGTCGTTGCCAACTACCCAGGCAGTGTGCATGATTCCTATATCTACCGACAGTCCATCATCAACCAGCGCTAACAGGATGGCACCCAAGGAAATGCACTGCTCGTTGGCAAGTAAAAAGTAGACACACCACAACCCCCAAATCCACAATCCTGTAAATCACAACAACTCTGGGAATGCACACATCACAGACTCCCATTCAACATGCCAAACAACATGCCCACACACCAGACACAACAGCATAACTTACTGTGGCAACCTGGGCTAGCCATGTACATGAGCCATCAATGGCTTGGCACCTCAGCCACACAATAGCGGAATGTGAGGAGAGGTGGGAACCAGGCATGTGCGACGGAGGCAAGTGACACATGAATGAGAATGTACACAATGCCAAGTGTGGCAGAGATGTGCTGGACAGACTGCAGTATGCAGACCACAGACATATCCATGTCCACATACACTGATGGTGTATGGAGTGTACTAGACAGTGGATGCAGCCATGTCACCCCAGCCAGCGGGGAAGATCCCAGAAATGTAGCTTGTGATGTACCCCCCTGTAAGTGTGAGCAGAGTGGGCCGGACCAGCCTACCCCAGGCCAGCGTAGGGGTGTGAATAAAAAGCACGTTGCTCTGGGAGTGGTTCTCTTCCGGAATGCCCAAAGTCTCCGACAGGGCTGCTCCTCCCAGACGGCCACGAGGCCGATGCTGTTGCCGTGAGCGGTGTTGCCTGGGATCTTGTGCGCCTGCTGCACCCCAGGCTGCTGGTCCCCAACTCGTCATGCCTGGCCCTGTACAGCCAGGCCTCACTGCTCACCAGCCGACACCAGCGTGTGTCAAGGAGTGCCCTCCACATGCTGGCACAAGCCCCAAGCCTGAGAACTCGCCAGCATGGCAGCCTCCTCAGATCATCACAGCCTCTGTGACACAGGCCTGCAGTACTCCTTTTTCGTTTACGTACTCCACCAGCCGATACTGCTGTCAAGTAGGTCACACATTTGGAACTGAGTCTTGATTACACTATGGCAAAGAACATTAATTATGGCTGATTTTATGTCACTATACTCCCTTCGATGTGGGGCCACCAAGTCTGTGTATAGTATTCCAACCACAAGTGTCCGTGGGCCCTCACAGACTACAGCCCTCAGCACACACTGCGCTGGAGTAGGTCACACATTTGGAACTGAGTCTTGATTATACAATGTCCGAGTACTTTACTACTCCTAAACTGACAAAAATCCTCATTTTAAGACTTTTGGTATTCACAGAAGGCATTTAGGAGTCCTAAAGTTAGGACTCCTAACTTCTGTGAATACCGAAATGAGTAAGTGCCTTCTATGAATACCAAAATGAGTAAATGCCTTCTGTGAATACCACAATGGTAGTAAGTTTAGGATTTTGTCTTAAGTTAGTTCTGTGTATCGGGCCCAATGTGATCAAGGCCCGCGAGGGCCGTAATGCTTAATTACCTGCACTGATTCTGAGGTCCATGCCCGTTTGTGAGAGAAATGAGAAAAAACAACGGAGTATTTTGATATAAATATATGATATAAATATAGTTATAGTTAGTACCTTGTTTCTATTCAAAAAGAGTTATTTCTTTTGCAAATATGTTTGGCGCCGTTTGACAAATCTTCATGAAATTTTTAAAACAAACTCACTCTGGTCAGCTCCTGTCCTGGAAGTTTCGGGGTGATTCCTCAAGCGGGAGCTGAGAGAAAAGGGGAGACCCGAAACGCGTTTTCCCACTGTTAATTTCCATAGGAAATTTTGGAACAGGCTACAGCCCGAACTGGTGAACGGGTTTACACCATATTTGGCAAAAAGGTAGCTCTTGGTTTAGACGGTGACCTTTTTTTAAATGGTGTAAATCCGTTCAGTAGTTCCTGAGAAATTCAAAAAATATAAATGTACATATCTGAGCACCGAGGAGGAGTCGCGAACCCTCCCGGGCACGAGCTTCACTCTGATTGGCTGCCAACACACTAAACCAAAACATGTTGTTGGTAGCCATCTTGTGACTCGGTAACCGAGTCAAAAGAAATAGGTAAAGGAAAGATAAAAAACAAGAAAAGGGGGCAGGGTAGAAAAACCCTGACCACCTAGGACTGCTCAGGGGGTCCCACAACGATCCCCCAGGCCCCAGAAAAGCATTTTTTTTTTAAACGGCCAAATTCGCGCTGGGTGGTTGAATCTGGCCAGAAAAAAATAAAACACGGTGCTGGCTCCCACGCTTTGTTTTCTATAAGCCCCCGAGTGGGCAGGTCCCGGGTGCAATGCCTAATCAATCAGTAGGGGCCCCCCGTAGCCCCAGAGACCACCACCGTCCAAGGGCGTGAAAAATAATTGTGTGGGGGGTCCCAACCACCCCACACTGCCCTGGAGACCGCCACCTCCCCAGGGATTTGCACTTGAAGGGAGAGGGCCACACAGCGCCCCTCCTGGAGCCCTTGAAGCCCTTGATGGCCCTGGGGATCGCCACCCTCACCTCCTCCTGCAATGTCACGGGGTGCCCATCCCCGGGACATTGCCATTTGGAATGACAGGGTGCAAACACTGCTTTGCTTCTTGGGAGCAAGAGCAAGAAACCTGCTCTCGTTTCCAAGAAGCAAAGCAGTATTGCTTTTGGGCAAGGGGAGCTGCATGTTAGCAGCTCCTCTTGTCCAAAAGCAATGCCGGCTCCCGGGGAGTCGGAAGGGACCGTGGGGGCATTGGGGCTCCCCCCACGATTCCCAAAATATGGCCAGGCCCTGGGGGATGGGGTCCCCGGGGCCAGAAGTAGCATGGGAGTGGGGCCACTCAGCCCCCCTTCCTTTAATATTTAAAAAACATAAATAAATAAGGCCGGCCGCGGGGGATGTGGCCCAGGGAAAGGGGGCCCAAGGCCCTACTTCCCTGTTAATAAATAATTAAATGAAAAAAAATTAGGCCGGACCCAGGGGGTTGGACCTCCTGGTGTGTTCTAAGTTGGGGGATTAAGTCCGCTTGAATCCTCAGGGTCCCTGGGGGCCCACTAGCCCACCACGTACCTCCAGTAAGCCCCACACAGTGGAATTTCCGAGATGTGGTCCCAGGCCATGCCCCTTTTTATACCACTCTGCAAACGCGCCTCTTGGCACATTGCTGGTTGGGCGAAGAGGTCCTCTTGTGTCCTGAGGACCTCAGGACTACAGTCGACTTCATCCACCGGGCAGCGATGCACCAGGAGGCGTGTTTGGAGAGTGGTGTAAAAAGGGGGCGTGGCCTCCGACCACTCTTAGCAATCCAGCTGTGTGGGGCTTACTGGAGGTACCTGGTAGGCTAGTTGGCCCCAAGGGACCGTCAGGAGGCAAGGGGAATTAATCCCCCAAACCAGATCGCGCCAGGAGGTGCCTTTGCAGAGTGGTGAAGAAAGGGGGCGTGGCCTGTGTCCACCTCTCAGCAATCCCACTGTGTGGGGCTTACAGGAGGTAAAAGGTAGGTTAGTTGGCCCCTAAGTACCCCCAGCAGCAAAGGCGACTTCAATCCCCATCCAAGAGCATGCTAGGGAGCGTGTCTGCAGAGTGGTGGGCAACGGGGCGTGGCATGCTATGAGAATTTATCAATCCTGCTGTGTGGGACTTATTGGAGGTAATAGGAGGGGTAGTTTGCCCCAAGGATGTCTTTGGGGGCCAACTACCCCTCTTGTTACCTCCAGTAAGTCCCACACAGTGGGATTGCTAAGACATTTTTGGAGGTCATGCCCCCTTTCTCCACCACTCTGCAAACGCGCTTCATGGCAGACTAAGGGATAGGGGATTAAGTCCACTTTGCTCCTAAGGGACTTTGGGGGCCAAGAAGCCCTCCTGGTTCCTCCTGCAAGTCCTACACAGCAGAATTTCTGAGCACTGGTCGGAGGCCCAGCCCCCTTTCACCACCACTCTTCAAACACGACTATTAGTTAAAGAAGCATTTGCAATGTAATAGGTTTCGCATTTGCGAGAGTTAGAGCTATTGGAGTTGTAAATGTAAAAGTTTTTTACTAATGTTTTTTGGAGTGGAGTGGATGTACGTTGTGTGTAATGGAATTATGTGGTATGTTGTGGAGTGAAATGTGGATAGAAAGTATGAGGTATTTAGTGGATAGGAATTATGTAAAGTGGGATTATGTGGTATGGAGAGTAATTATGTGGTATGGTAGTGTTAGAAATGGGGGTCTCTAGTTTTCAATGGCTGGCCACTGTCCAAGTAGGGACCCTTCTTCCTAAGTCAGAGTAAGCAGCCTACACCCTTTGACAACCCCTGCTCAACCCTGTGGTAACGTAGCACGAGCAGCTAGGCTTATCTCCGAGGCAGTGTGTGAAGCATTTATGACCATACACAGTAATATAATGAGGAACACTACAAATGGACACCACTCAAGTAGTTATGAAAAATAGGTATTTTTATATAGACTTAATCACAAGACCAATAACAGTAAAAATCCACAATACTATAAAAATATAATTACTTTAGAAATGCTGCAAGGAAAAATAGTTCAGGATGCACAAAATGATGTTTAGTTCAAGGCAGTGGTCTCTGCGACCCTTTTACTCACAAAGTATCTGGTTCCTGGAGCAAAGCAACAAAAATGTCGCTAAGGAGTTGTAGCGAGAAATTTCCTCACGCTAACCAGCGATGCGTTGAATCCTTACCACGAGGGAGGATGATGCGCTGGGATGCGGGCAGGACAAAGCGACAAACTTCCTCACGCTAAGCCGGTGATGCGATGAATGCCGCGAAGAGAGGATGATGCACCGAGCCTGTTGCGTGTGCGATCTTGCTGCGTTGACAAATATGGCGCTCCGCGAGGGAGCGACGATCCGGATTCGATGCGGGGAAAATGGCGAACGCTCGGCGTCCGCGCTGCGATGATCCTGTTGCGATGATTTCAGATAGCGGGCGTTTTCAGGCCCGCAGACAGGTGCTGCGACGATCTTCGGGGTTAGCGAGCGCTCGGCGACAGCGGAGCGGCGATTTTTCTCACGCTCACCAGCTGCAGCGGCTCGCTAACGGAGGTTAGCGACGATTTTCAGCGCTCTCTTCTCAACAGTAGAAATAGAGGTCCTGGAACACACAGGAGCCTCACCTGCAGATAGTAATCCTCGCTGGGAGGAAACAGGAGGCTGATGGTGGAGTCTGATGTGCCTGAGACTCCAGCAGGAGGCTAGCTCTCTCCTAGCCCTTGGGTAGTTGCTGTAGCAAAAGAAATAAAAGTCCAATCAAAGTTCCTTTCCTCTTCTTGAAGTCCAGTAGTAACAGCTGCAGGCCAGTCCCAGAAACAGCACACAAGGCACAAGGACAGTCCTTCTCTTGCAGATCCCTGTAGCCACACGGACAGAGGTTCTTCTTGTTATCCAGGAGCAATACAACTTGTAGGGGTTTGTGCACAAATATTTATACCCCCAAAGTCTTTGTTCTTAGGGGTCCCAAGCCTCTGAACCCAGCCAGAACCAGTTTTGCCCAGCCCTGGAGCACTTTGTTGATCAGGCTGCATCCTTCCTTTCAGAAAGAGGGGGTCTGCCTCAGACGCACAGTGGGAGGTGGAGCTAGCTTTCACCTTGCCAGGCACAGCCCTATTCAAGTGCAGGAGCTACCCCTCCCCTCACACCTAGGCAGGTCGCTCTATTCAACCCAGGTCTGACTCAGCCTGCCCTGTCCCTCCAAAACCAGACAGCCAATACACATAATAGCAGAGCAACTGGAAGGCTTAGGCAAGAAAGTACCTATACTCTAAAAGTGGTAGTTTCAAACCCAGAATATAAAAATAACCTTCACTAAAAGATGTATTTGAATATTCTGAGCTCAGGCATACTAGATTCGTTTTTCTACCATGTTCTGTGGGTCAGTTAGGACTATAGGATGTAATAGCCCAGACCTCCAATTCTGGCCTATGGAGAACAGGTAGCCTTACAGTAGTGAAAAACGAAATTGGGTGTAATTCACTACTAGGACATGCTACATACAACAGGGCATGTCCTACCTTACACATACAATGCGCCCTATCATAAGGGGGGCTTACATGATGCCAAGGGAAGGTTTAGGGGCTGGGAAGCGGGTGCACTTCACAGCCAAGATGGCAGTTCTGGACTGCACGCAGACACTGCAGTGGCAGGTCTGAGACACACTTTACAAGCTGCTTCTGTGGGTGGCACAAACCAGTGCTGCAGGCCCACCAGCAGCATTCGGTTTACCAGCCCTGGGCACACACCGGCCACGCTACTAGGGACTAACAGGTAAACTGAATAAGCCAATCATGGATGTACCAATTCATATGTCATCTTTACAAAGGGAGCATTCGCGCTGTGGCACTGAATGGCAGCGGCACAGCGCCCAGAGCATCTATAACCAGCAAAAACAGAGGAGACACAGCGAAAAAAGGAAGGGAGACTCACGCCAATGGTGCCAGGTCTAACAGGTAGTCTGTGTTGTGGAGTGGTAACTTCAGGTTTAGTCTTCCTCGTTTCCATAGAAGCTCAATTATGAACTCAGTGAGACAAAAAAAGAAGGAATCCCTGAGGAGCACTTGTGGACCTAGTCAGAGGTATGAGCAGGGCCACTGTAATTATGCGACTGTTTGGCTGCACTGACTTTCGCACAATTACTGTAATTATGCGACTGTTTGGCTGCACCGACTTT
The DNA here is from genome assembly GCF_964204655.1 of Triturus cristatus. NCBI lineage: Eukaryota > Metazoa > Chordata > Amphibia > Caudata > Salamandridae > Triturus > Triturus cristatus. Next base: position 970,779,792 of record NC_140589.1, read on the forward strand.
TGCACAATTATACATTATTATACTCACCTGAGTCAAAACTATGCCGTCTATGCAATCTTACACAGGAGTCACTTACTCATCTGCTTTGCATTTGCCCTATACTATTGGCAGACCGCAGAAGATTGCTTAAGCCCCTATGGATCAAGGAGGGATCACGGACATTACCATTAGCCATTAATTTCTTATTGAACAATGAACAGACGCAAGTGATAAACAAAACTGGTAACATTTCTAGGGTGGGAGGAGAAGCAACTCAAATCAAGCTCAAAAGTCAAAAAAGAAGAAGGGACAGATCAGTGACTACTAGCAGTGCTTAAAACAAACAGCTTTACTCTGGCGGACTGTACTGCATCTCCTTTTTCTTAATCAAAGGCACTTTTATCAAGTTGTTAGCCATTTATTGAATATGTATTTTATTCCATTTCTACCTGTGAGAAACACAAAGGTTGAATTATCAATTGTCCACAGAATGACTGAGAACTGGAACAATTGTGATAACAGCTATTATTCTGATTTTTTTTGTAATTTTAGGCACTTTGACAGACTTTATTGTCTAAATAAAGTATTTTCGTTTCAATACATTTTCTGCATTAGCCACATAATCCATCATCTGCTCCCTAATCTGCAGATTTTAACAAAAAAAGCCTTGTTTCTTGCTCAAACGGCTCAAACATTACCAAAAATGCAGCAACAAGTGTTACAGCATGGTGCAAGGCCCTCTGCAAACCTAGAATTGTCACCTGTTACTTATTGCTAAACGTGCGTGTTAAATTGGTAATAATGGTGTGCAAGCCACTCTTGCTTCTTGCTGCGCCTCTCTTGCTTCTTTCTGCATTTCTGTTGCTCCTTTTTGCACATTCCTTTCTTTTCGGCACCTCTGTTGCCTATTCTGCACTTCACTTGCCTCTTTCTGTACCCCTCTTGCCTCTTTCTGCAACCTTCTTTCCTCTTTCTGCACCTCTCTTGCCTCTTTCTACACCCTCTTACCTCTTTCTACACCCCTTTTGCCTCTTTCTGTACTTCTGTTCCTTCTTTCTGTACTTTTTTCTTTTCTTTCTGCACCTCTCTTGCTTTTTTCTGTTTCCCTCTTGCTTCTCTCCACCCTTCTTCCCCCTTTCTACATTTCTGTTGTTTCTTTCTGCACCTCACTTGCTTCTTTCTGTACCCGCTTGCCTCTTTCTGCACCCTTCTTCACTCTTTCTGCACCTCTCCTGCCTCTTTCTGCACCCTCTTACCTCTTTCTGCACCCCTTTTGCCTCTTTCTACACCTCTGTTCCTTCTTTCTGTACTTCTTTTGTTTCCTTCTGCACCTCTCTTGCTTCTTTCTGCTTCCCTCTTGCCTCTTTCTCCACCCCTCTTTCCCCTTTCTGCATTTCTGTTTCTTCCTTTGCGCTTATCTTGCCTCTCTATGCATCCCTCTTTCTGCACCTCTGTGGCTTCTTTCTGCACTTCTCTTGCTTCTTTCTGCACCCCTCATGACTCTTTCTGCACCACTTGTGTCTCTTACTGCACCCCTCTTCTTTCTTTCTGCACTCCTGTTGCCTCTTGCTGCACCTCTGTTCCTTTGTTCTGCACTTCTTTTGTTTCTTTCTGTACCTCTCTTGCTTCGTTCTGATCCCCACATGCCTCGTTCTCTACCCCTCTTCCCCCTTTCTGCACCTCTGTTGCTTCTTTCTGTACTTCTCTTGCCTCTTTCTGTACCCCTCTTTCCTATTTCTGCACCTTTTTCCATCTTTCTGCACCCTTCTTGCCTCTTTGTGCACCTCTGTTCCTTCGTTTTGCACTTCTTTTGTTTCTTTCTGCACCTCTCTTGCTTCGTTCTGCTCCCCACAAGACTCGTTCTCCAGCCCCTTCCCCCTTTATGCACCTCTGTTGCATCTTTCTGCACCCTTCTTGCCTCTTTGTGCATCTCTGTTCCTTCTTTCTGCACTTCTCATGCCTCTTTTTGCACACCTCTTGCCTCTATCTGCACCTCTGTTGGTTTTTTGCAGCACTCTTGCTGCTTTATGCACCTCTCTTGCTTCTTTCTGCACCCCTGGTGACTCTTTCACACCCTTATTCCCTCTTTCTGCACCCCTCCTGCCTCTTTCTGCACCTCTGTTTCTTCTTTCTGCCCCCTCTTCTCTCTATTTGCACTCCTGTTGCCTCTTTCTGCACCTCTGTTCCCTCATGCTGCACTTATTGTGTTTCTCTCTGAACCTCTCTTGCTTTGTTCTGCTCCCCTCCTGCCTCTTTTTCCACCCCTCTTCCCCCTTTCTACATCTCTGTTGCTTCTTTCTGCACTTCTCTTGCCTCTTTCTACACTCTTCTTTCCTCTTTCTGCACCTCTGTTATTCTTTATTCACTTCTTCTCTCTGCACCCCTCTTGCTTCTCTTTCTGCACCCCTTTTCTCTCTTCCTGCACCCTTCTTGCCTCTATGTGCACTTCTGTTGGTTCGTTTACAGTGTACTTACTTGTTTCTGCACTTTTCTTGCACATTTCTGTAACCCTAGTGAATCTTTCACAACCTTCATCTCTCTTTCTGCACCCCTCTTGCCTCTTTCTGCACCTCTTCCCTCTTTCTGCTCCCCTGTTGCCTCTTTCTTTACCTCTGTTCCTTTTTTCTGCACTTCTTTTGTTTCTTTCTGCACCTCTCTTGCTTCATTCTGCACCCTCTTGCATGCTTCTGAAACCCTCTTCCCTCTTTCTGCACCTCTCTTGCCTCTTTCTGTACCCCTCTTGCCTCTCTCTGCAACTCTGTTCCTTCTTTATGCACTTCTTTTTTTTTCTGCACCTCTAGCCTCTTTATTCACCCCTGTTCCCTCTTTCTGCGCCTCTTTTGCCTGTTTCTGTAACTCTCTTGCCTCTTTCTGCACTTTTCTTGCTTTTTTCTGCACCTCTGTTGCTTCCTTCTGCACTTTCCTTGCCTCTTTCAGTACCCATCTTGCCTTTCTGCATCTCTGTTGCTTATTTCTGCACTTCTCTTGCTTCTTTCTGCACCTCTGTTCCTTCTTTCTATACCTCTCACCCCTCTTTCTGCACCCCTCTTTCCTCTTTCTGCACTCCTCTTGCCTCTTTCTTCACATCTGTTCCTTCTTTCTGCACTTTTTTTGTTTCTTTCTGTACCTCTCTCGCTTCTTTCTGTACCCTCTTGCCTGATTCTAAACCCCTCTTTTCTTTTTCTTCACCCCTCTTGCTTCTTTCTGCAACTCTGTTCCATCTTTCTGCACTTCTTTTGTTTTTTTCTGCACCTCTAGCTTCTTTATTCACCCTGTTCCCTCTTTCTACACCTCTTTTGCCTCTTTCTGCACTTTTCTTGCCTTTTTCTGCACTTCTGTTGCTTCCTTCTGTACTTTTCTTGCTTCTTCTGTACCCCTCTTGCCTTTCTGCATCTCTGTTGCTTCTTTCTGCACTTCGCTTGCTTCTTTCTGTACCACTCTTGCTCCTTTCTGTACCCCACTTGCTTCTTTCTGTACCCTTCTTCCCTCTTTGTGCACCTCTCTTGCCTCTATCTGTACATCTTGCCACTTTCTGCACCCCTCTTGCTTCTTTCCGCATCTCTTTTGCTTGTTTATGCACTTCTTTTGCCTCTTCCTGTACTCCTTTTGCCTCCTTTTTTACCTCTGTTGTTTCTTACTGCACTGCTCTTGCTTCTTTCTGTACGTCTCTTGCAAATTTCTGCACCCCTCTTCCCTCCTTAAAGCACCCCTCTTGCCTCTTTCTCCACCTCTGTTCCTTCTTTCTACCCTTGTTTTGTTTCTTTCTACACCTCTCTTGCTTCTTTCTGCACGCTCTCGCCTGCTTCTGAACCCATCTTCCCTCTTTCTGCAAGCCTCTTGCCTCTTTCTGCACCCTCTTGCCTCTTTCTCCACCTCTGTTCCTTCTTCCTGCACTTGTTTTGTTTCTTTCTGCATCTCTGTTGCTTCTTTCTGCACTTCTCTTGCATCTTTATGCACCCCTCTTCCCTCTTTCTGCCCCTCTGTTTCTTCTTTCTGCACTTATCTTGCTTCTTTCTGCACCCCTCGTGCCTCTTTAACACCCCTTGTGCCTCTTACTGCACCCCTCATCTCTATTTCTGCACTCCTCTTGCATGTTTTTGCACCTCTGTTCCTTCGTTCTGTACTTCTTTTGTTTCTTTCTGCAACTCTCTTGTTTCTTTCTGCTCCCCTCTTGCCTCTTTCTCCACCCCTCTTGACCCTTTCTGCATCTGTTGTTCTTTCTGCTCTTCTCTGGCCTCTTTCTGCACCCCTCTTTCCTCTTTATGCACCTCTGTTGCTTCTTCCTGCACTTCTCTTGCCTCTTTCTACACTCTTCTTTCCTCTTTCTGCACCTCTGTTATTCTTTATTCACTTCTCTTGCTTCTCTCTGCACCCCTCTTGCTTCTCTCTGCACCCCTTGTGCCTCTTTCTGCACCCCTTTTCTCTCTTTCTGCACCTTTCTTGCCTCTATGTGCACTTCTGTTGGTTCTTTTACAGTGCGCTTACTTGTTTCTGCACTTTTCTTGCACATTTCTGCAACCCTAGTGACTCTTTCACACCCCTCATCTCCTTTCTGCACCCCTCTTGCCTCTTTCTGCACCTCCATGCCTTCTTTCTGCACCCCTCTTCCCTCTTTCTGCACCCTCTTCCCTCTTTCTGCTACCCTGTTGCCTCTTTCTTCACCTCTGTTCCTTCTTTCTGCACTTCTTTTGTTTCTTTCTGCACCTCACTTGCTTCTTTCTGCACCTTCTTGCCTGCTTCTGAACCCCTCTTCCCTCTTTCTGCACCTTTCTGGCCTCTTTCTGTACCCCTCTTGCCTCTTTCTGCAACTCTGTTCCTTTTTTATGCACTTCTTTTGTTTTCTCTGCACCTCTAGCTTCTTTATTCACCCCTGTTCCCTCTTTCTGCACCTCTTTTGCCTGTTTCTGTAACTCTCTTGCCTCTTTCTACACTTTTCTTGCCTTTTTCTGCACCTCTGTTGCTTCCTTCTGCACTTTTCTTGCCTCTTTCAGTACCCCTCTTGCCTTTCTGCATCTCTGTTGCTTATTTCTGCACTTCTCTTGCTTCTTTCTGCACCTCTGTTCCTTCTTTCTATACCTCTCACCCCTCTTTCTGCACCCCTCTTTACTCTTTCTGCACTCCTCTTGCCTCTTTCTTCACATCTGTTCCTTCTTTCTGCAATTTTTTTGTTTCTTTCTGCAATTCTCTTGCTTCTTTCTGTACCCTCTTGCCTGATTCTGAACCCCTCTTTTCTTTTTTTTCACCCCTCTTGCGTCTTTCTGCAACTCTGTTCCTTCTTTCTGCACTTCTTTTGTTTTTTTCTGCACCTCTAGCTTCTTTATTCACCCTGTTCCCTCTTTCTACACCTCTTTTGCCTCTTTGTGCACTTTTCTTGTCTCTTTCTGCACTTTTCTTGCCTTTTTATGCACTTCTGTTGCTTCTTTCTGTACTTCCTTGCCTCTTTCTGTACCCCTCTTGCCTTTCTGTATCTCTGATGCTTCTTTCTGCACTTCTCTTGCTTCTTTCTGTAACCCTCTTGCTTGTTTCTGCACCCCACTTGCTTCTTTCTGCACCCTTCTTCCCTCTTTGTGCACCTCTCTTGCCTCTATCTGCAGCTCTTGCCTCTTTCTGCACCCCTCTTGCTTCTTTCCGCATCTCTTTTGCTTGTTTATGCACTTCTTTTGCCTCTTTCTATACTCCTTTTGCCTCCTTTTTTACCTCTGTTGTTTCTTACTGCACGGCTCTTGCTTCTTTCTGTACCTCTCTTGCAAATTTCTGCACCCCTCTTCCCTCCTTAAAGCACCCCTCTTGCCTCTTTCTCCACCTCTGTTCCTTCTTTCTCCACTTGTTTTGTTTCTTTTTATACCTCTCTTGCTTCATTCTGCACACTCTTGCCTGCTTCTGAACCCCTCTTCCCTCTTTCTGCAAGCCTCTTGCCTCTTTCTGAACCCCTCTTGCCTCTTTCTCCACCTCTGTTCCTTCTTCCTGCACTTGTTTTGTTTCTTTCTGCATCTCTGTTGCTTCTTTCTGCACTTCTCTTGCATCTTTATGCACCCCTCCTCCCTCTTTCTGCACCTCTGTTGCTTCTTTCTGCACTTCTCTTGCTTCTTTCTGCACCCCTCGTGCCTCCTTTAACACCCCTTGTGCCTCTTACTGCACCCCTCTTCTCTATTTCTGCACTCCTCTTGCATGTTTTTGCACCTCTGTTCCTTCGTTCTGTGCTTCTTTTGTTTCTTTCTGCACCTCTCTTGTTTCTTTCTGCTCCCCTCTTGCCTCTTTCTCCACCCCTCTTGACCCTTTCTGCATCTCTGTTGTTCTTTCTGCTCTTCTCTGGCCTCTTTCTGCACCCCTCTTTCCTCTTTATGCACCTCTGTTCTTTTTGCACTCCTCTTCCCTCTTTCTGCACCCTCTTCCCTCTTTCTGCTCCCCTGTTGCCTCTTTCTTCACCTCTGTTCCCTCTTTCTGCACTTCTTTTGTTTCTTTCTGCACCTCACTTGCTTCTTTCTGCACCCTCTTGCCTGCTTCTGAACCCCTCTTCCCTCTTTCTGCACCTCTCTTGCCTCTTTCTGTACCCCTCTTGCCTCTTTCTGCAACTCTGTTCCTTCTTTATGCACTTCTTTTGTTTTCTCTGCACCTCTAGCTTCTTTATTCACCCCTGTTCCCTCTTTCTGCACCTCTTTTGCCTGTTTCTGTAACTCTCTTGCCTCTTTCTGCACTTTTCTTGCCTTTTTCTGCACCTCTGTTGCTTCCTTCTGCACTTTTCTTGCCTCCTTCAGTACCCCTCTTGCCTTGCTGCATCTCTGTTGCTTATTTCTGCACTTCTCTTGCTTCTTTCTGCACCTCTGTTCCTTCTTTCTATACCTCTCATCCCTCTTTCTGCACCCCTCTTTACTCTTTCTGCACTCCTCTTGCCTCTTTCTTCACCTCTGTTCCTTCTTTCTGCAATTCTTTTGTTTCTTTCTGCACCTCTCTTGCTTCTTTCTGTACCCTCTTGCCTGCTTCTGACCCCCTCTTTTCTTTTTCTTCACCCCTCTTGCCTCTTTCTGCAACTCTGTTCCTTCTTTCTGCACTTATTTTGTTTTTTTCTGCACCTCTAGCTTCTTTATTCACCCTGTTCCCTCTTTCTACACCTCTTTTGCCTCTTTCTGCACGTTTCTTCCCTTTTTCTGCACTTCTGTTGCTTCTTTCTGTACTTTTCTTGCCTCTTTCTGTACCCCTCTTGCCTTTCTGCATCTCTGTTGCTTCTTTCTGCACTTCTCTTGCTTCTTCCAAGAGAGTAAGACAGGGCTGCGTATTAGCTCCATTTCTCTTCTCCCTATATACAAATGGAGTGGAGAAGGCGCTTACAGTGGCTACTAGGGACGTTCCCCTCTATGAAAACCAAATGCTACCGATACTGTCCTATGCAGATGATGTGGTTTTAATTGCAAGAACCGGGATTGGACTACAAAGGCTAATAACAGCGTATGTCTCTTTCATGGACTCATACCAGCTAAAAGTAAATCAATCTAAGTCTTTTATAATTATAGCTGGGGGTAGTAAAAGAGACAAAGTCCCGCATTTTAGCACAGACGCAGGAAAAATTGAGGTTGTAGATTCTTTCCCCTATTTAGGTATTCTTTTTGACAAAGATCTGTCATGGGCAAAATTGATGGAAGGAAGGAGTCTGGTGATGGAGAGGGGTATTACTGCCGTGAAGTCTTTTGCAAAGAAATTGGGTGCCAAACCCCTATTGCCAATAAAAAACAAATATCAGGTCAGAGTAAAAGCAGCCGTGACCTATGGAGCTGGGGTTTGGGGTATGGTTATATCTACACCACTACAAACCATTGAAAATACATTTTTTAAATCTGTAGTGGGCCTCCCCCTCTCCTTCACGAATGGGATCTTACACACTAAATTGGCCCTTTCTTACATATCAGACTATATACAATTAGCTCCACTCCTCCTATGGCATTCTATTTGGAGGAGAGACACAGTACCTCTGACCCAAATGGTAATTAAGAGTTGCATAAAGATGGATAACTGGAAAAGAGCCAATTGGCTAAGCTACGTGGAGACAGTTTATAAAGAGATAGGCCTCTGTGAACTTTTTAAAGATCCTCTGGTCTGTAAGTAGGTGTCCAAGCAGAAAGTTATTGACAAGTTTATGTTGATGGCTGATTACAAGCGTAGGGAACAGTACAAAGAGAAACACATAGCACAGGTTTATTACCTTAAAACACCACTAATGGAGGGAGATTTTTCCTACCTAGCCAACATAACCAGTGCGCAACATAGATTTATACTGTTAAGATTCTGCACTAACTTGATTCCTTTAATGCTTAGTTATCCTGAAAAAACTTATAACCACTCTAATTTAAGCATGTGCCAGTGTGATAATGTATCACCCCAAACTGAACTGCATTTGGTTTTATTCTGCGGGCTCTATGATAGTGAAAGGAAAGCCCATTTGAGACCAATTCTAAAGAAAATGGGCTTAAAGCAGTGTCGGGTAGCGTCATACTTTTTAAAAACACACCCGACCCTCTGGTTTGCTACTCCGTGGCAACATTCTTATGGGCCTGCACCAGGAAAAGGAAGAGGATGATATGTAGTCCACTGAGTCCGATCAGTAATCATAATGTAACCACACCTGCGATATGAAATGTCTTATCTTTTATGTTTTTATGCATTCTCATCTTATTCTAGGATTGTGAAGAAATATTTGGAATTTTAAATGATAATATTTTGTAATAACATTTTTTATTGACGTATTTGCATGTGCTTTTATGGTCATTTTTAACATGATAGATTAAAGTTGATGATGATGATGAAGTCGATGCACAAGCCCCTTATTTATCCACACATAAAGGGCATTACAATAGTCTAATCTAGACAACAAAAGGGCCACAACTGCCTCTTTCCGCGAGGGAAAGGAGAGAAATTGAGAGATCTTTTTAAGGATCCTTATCATCCCAAAGTAGGTGGAAACTGTTCTATTTACTTGTGGGCCCAAAGAAAGGGCGGAGTCAACTATGATGCCTAGATTTTTGGTCCTAGGGCCAGGGCAGAATCCCAGGGTATTGGGCCACCAGGCCTCTGACCTAATCTCCTGTTTGTCTCCAAAAATTAAAACCTCAGTTTTATCCCCATTGAGCCTTAGATAGTTCTCTACCATGCATGAAGCCACTGCCTGCATACAGTTTTTAAAATTTGCCGCTGATGCTTCAACACTCTCAGTGATAGTAATCATAATGTGAGTGTCATCAGTGTAGGAATTATTATTAGTTAGAAATTATCATTTAAAAACCTTTGAAATTCACTGAAAAAAGTAGGTTTCAGGGACATTATAGTTAGAAATTAGCATTTAAAAAACCTTAGAAATTCACTGAGAAAACCACAGGTTTCAGGGACGTTATAGTTAGTTGGACATTTCACTCGTACAAAGCCAGAGAAATTCGGCCGTTATAGTTAGTTGAGCTAACTATAACTCATGCCCCCACAATGCACTGCTGATGACGTTACATATTACAACATTCATAACATGGTCAGTGACATCACTGATGATATCACCGATGATATCTCAAATGACATCACTGATGACATCACAGATGACATCATCCAGTGACTGTGTGTTTCTGTAAAGTTTAAATGTTTTTATATATATAAATGCCTTTATGCAACGCATGAATCTTTTATATATATAAATAAAGTATCCTTGCTTCTGTTTCTTTCTTCTCTCACTTTTTGATGTCATTGTAACTTTCTATACATAACTAGAAATGTATGCCTGAAAAGAAAAAGAAATAAATATATTTACCTTTTCATTATGTACTATCAGATTGCATAATTTAAATATTTAACTACCAACATAAAAAGTTGCCTTATTATAATATAGCTAACATTACTCTATTAATTTTCATGTTTATATCTCTGTGGCTTTGTCTCTCACCAGGTATACTACCATAACCATTACTGTGTTCCTGTGTATGAATCAATTAATCAAATCGGAATTGTGAGGGTATTAAGGCACGGGAGAGGTTGCTGTTGCTGAGATGGACTGGTTGAATAGCTAGGTCTTACAGGTTCTTCCTAAACTCCTGCAGGGTGGGGGCTATGTGGAGAAGGAGGGGGAGGCCATTCCATGATTTGGCCACCAGGTGTGAAAAGGAGCCGCCACCGCTCCTATGAATGTGGAGTGTGTAGGCTAAGAAGAGTGATGAAGAGCAAAGTATACAGGTAAGTTGGTGGGCGTTCACCCTGTGGTCAAGTTAAGTCGGTCCCTTGTTGTGTAGGGTTTGTAGGAATGGGTGAGAAGTTTGAACTGACTTCATTTGCTGATTGGGAGCCAGTGCAGAGATTTGAGGTGGGGGGTGATGTGTGTCCATCTTGGGAGGTCGAGGATGAGCCTGACTGCTGCATTCTGGATGGTCTGGAGTCTATTTAGTAGTTCTGAGGTGATTCCCACATAAAGGGAGTTGCCGAAGTCCAGGCAGCTAGTGATGAGGGCCTGGGGGACAGTGCATCTGGTGCTAATAGTGAGCCAGTTGAAGATTTTCCTGAGCATGTGCAGGGTGAGGAAGCAGGAGGATGAGACAGCGTTTATCTGCTTCCTCATCAAGATCCTGCTGTCCAGAATGAATGAGAGGTTTCTTGTGTGTTCTGTGCATGTCGGTGCCCTACGCTGAGTGGTGTAGGGCACCAGGAGTTACCCCACAAGAAGTTGTTTCTTTCAAAGATAAGTACTTCTGTTTTGTCTATATTGAGTTTGAGGCATCTGTTGTGCATCCAACTTACAATGCTGGTCACGCATCTGAGGAAGTTAGACTTGTTGTTAGACGGGTCTGAGGAGAGTAAGAGAATAAGGAGAGTATCTTCATGTTGGAGATTATGTTCATGCTGTAGAATCTGACCAGGATGGCCAGAGGGGCCATGTAAGTGTTGAATTGTGTTCGGCTTAGGGAGGATCCTTGTGGGATGCCACAGATTATGTTTTTTGGACCTGAGGTGAAGGTTGGAAGGCGGACACTTTGGGTTCATCTGGAGAGGAAGGGCACAATGCATTCAAGGGCTTTCCCATGGATCCCCATTTGGTGGAGACCGTGCAGGAGGGTGAAGTGGCAGATATGGTGTTAAATGCTGCGGAGAAATTGAGAAGAAACAGGGTAGTAGTTTCTCCACTGTCTAGGAGAGTTCTGATGTAATCTTTGGCCGCAATCAAGGCGATTTCGGTACTGTGATTTGGGCAGAATCTGGATTATGAGGGGTCCAGTAGGTTGCTGTTATTCAGATGGGTGCTAAGTTGGAAGTTTCTTGCTTCCTCAAGTACTTTGGCTGGAAATGGCTGTAGGGAGATGGGGCGGTAGTGTTTGAAGTCCACAGTAGGTTTTTTAAGGAGCGGTTTGATTTCCGTGTGTTTCCATCCTTCCGAGACGGAGGCCGGCACGATGAATGTGTTGATGTTGGTGAGTTCCTTGCTGATGGTGTTTTTCCCAGGTTGAACATTTGGTGGGGACAGGGATTCTTGGGAGCTCCAGAGTGGATGGAGCCCATGATGGTGGCAGTTGTGTTCGCGGAGACAGGTTCAGATGTGTTTATTGAGATTTTGTCAGTGGTGTTGAGGAGTGTGTTGAGTTCAGTTACAGGGGGTTTGGGGGGATCCAAGTTTTCATAGATGGTGGCAATTTGCTGTAGAAGAAGTCAGCAATCGAATCGTAGAGCTCCTGAGAAGAGGCTATGGTGTTCTTGGTAACTGTGGGGTTGGAAGATTCCTTGATGATGCAGAATAGTTCATTGCTGTGGTTGGAGCTGGCATCCAGGTGGGAGGCCAGGCATTTTTCCTGGCTGTCTTGAGTTGCTGGTGGTACTGGTTGAGGGCTAGTTTGAAGTTACAGCATTCATTGTTTGTTTTGCTGGTACACCAGATCCTTTCAAGATGCATGCAGGTGCGCTTGTGGGATTTGAGCTCGGGAGTGAACCAGCTGTGATGCTTGGGGGGTCTGCTGTTTTTGGTGTGTTTGAGGGGTACAACTGTGTTTGCACGATTGTTGATTCATGCATTGCAAGTTTCCGCTTGCCCCTCGAGGTTGTAGGTGACCTCGGGAGATGAGAAGCTGAGGGAGCTGGTCTAGAGGACATCAATTACTTTGCTCCAGCTTCTGTAGGGAGCAGAGAGAAGCAGAGTATTTCTGTGCTCTAGAGTAGATTGGTTGTGCTGGTGTTGTTGAGGTCTTCCAAGTGAAAGTTGAGGTTGCAGAAGTAAGAGGAAGTCTTTTGAGTTGATGGCCAGCTGGAAAATAAAGTCAAAGATGTCCTTGCTGAAGGCAGGGCATGGTCCAGGAGGTCCGTAGGTGAGGGTGCCTCTGACCGTTGCTTTGTTTTGATGTTGGTGTTGATCTGAAAGTTGAGGTGTTCCATTGTGGGGTAGTGGTGTTGGCGGTGGCTATGCAGTTGAGGGGCTCTTTGTGGATGATGGCTATTCCACTGTCATGCTTGTTAGTGCAGTCCTGGTGAATTATCTTGTATCCATTAGGTGTGGTGGTGGCAATGCCGGTGGCTGATGCCGGGTTCAGCCATGTTTCAGTGAGGAAGACCATATAGTTGTGAGGGAGATGGTGTCCTGGCTCTCACTGGCATACTTGTGGATGAAAAGGGTGTGTCTCAGCAGGCACTGAATTGACCTGTTGTTGTGGTGGTAGGCGGGGGCTCCGGAGTGAGTGGACTGTGTTGACATGGAAGGGGCAGTGACAGCAAGAAAAAGGTCCTGCTGTAGATCATGGGGAGGCGCGGTTGCAGTTGTTGTTACTTTGTCTGGGGTTGACGGCTGAAAGTTCAGTGCTGGTGTACCTGTGGATGGGTGGGGTGCCAGGGGTCCGGGTACTGGGCACGGTCCAGACACGACCGTACGCAGATGGATTTGCCTTTTGCGCGCCTCTGGTGCACTAGCTGCATGTCAGCTGCACGGTCACACTTCGGCCTTCATTAATTCGTTTCCTGTTTGGGGAACAAGGCGCTAGGCAGGGTTAGGAAGCAGACTGTAGAGGGAGTATGAAGCAGCAGCTGTGAGGTAAGAAGCGGAAAAAGCGGTTAGCCTGGAAGACAAGTGAGAGAGGATTAGAGAGGGGAAAAAGCGAGTGTTTCATAGAGAAAAAAGATTAAGGAGTAAAAAATGCCATTGGAAGGAATAACAAATGAGATTATAAGAGAAAGTTGATTGGAGGAGAAATGAGGTTAGACATAGTGAAAACAAAATTAGAGGAGAAAAACGAGATTATAAGGAGAGAAATGCAAGAGGAACTGTGGAAAAAAGCTTGTTTATTAGTCAGGGGACCTCTGGAGCAAAGCGTGTTATGAGGAAGACTAGAGATTGAGAGCCTAAAGCGCAGAGACAGAATGATTAAAAGCCCACTAGGAGATCTGAGGACCTGCCTGGAGGGACAGCAGCAGAGGAGAGCTGGCGAGGGGACATGCTCAATGGGGTCGCACTGAGGCCCCCATTAAGAAGCCTTCCAAGGTTAGGATGCGGGTGCTGGACGGGGTCAGTGGCAGGTGAGAAGTAGACGGGAAAGGGAGGGCGAGAGAGGAGCTGTAAAGAAAAAGTCTAGAAAAGTGGTTATTCTGGCAGAGAAGTGATAGAGAATTAGAGGGGGAAAAGCAGGTGTTTAAGGGGGAAAAATAATTGAGGATTAAAAAATGGGATTAGAATGAGTAACAAAGAGATTAGAAGAGAAAAATGATTTGGGAGAGAGATGCAGTTAGAAGCAGTAAAAACTAATTTAGAAGAGAAAACGATTAGGAGAAAAATGCTATTAGAAGAAGTGAAAAGGAAATTAGAGGAGAAAAAAGATTAGGAGAAACATGTGGTTAGAAGCAGTGAAATTAATTAGAGGAAAAAAAATAATTAGAGGAAAAATACAATTAGAATGAGTGAAAACGAAATCAGAGGAGAAAAACTATCATGGGAATAATGCAATTAGGAGTGAAAATGAAACTACAGGAAAAAACAATTGGGGAGAAAAGTGCAATTTGGATGGATTAAAAACAAAATTAGAGGAGAAAACGATTATGGAGAAAAACAAGGTTAAGAGGAGAAAGTCAAGGGGATCTGTTGAAAAAAACAGATTTATGAGTTAGGGGACCTGTGATGAAAAGCATGTTATGAGGAGGAACAGAGCTTAGAAGCCTGAGACAGAATCATTAAGAGCCCACAGGAAAATCTGAGGACCTGCCTGGAGGGACGAGCAGCAGAGTAGAGCTGGCCTGGGGATCTGCCCATGTTTAAAGGACTACTTGTCTGGATGGGTGGCTAGTGTGTGTCAGTACTTCACTACATATTTTAGTGAGTATACAAGTCGAACTGTAGAAGTATCATCAGATGTTTAAGTAAGAATGCCAGTTTGTATGTAAGTGGCTGAACAAATAGATCAGTGCCTGTCGCAATTTAGAAGAGAGATCAGGATATAGGACTCACACATTAAGGATTCTTTCTCGGGTTTTACAGCCTCTTCCCAAGATTTCAGGAGGGGTGGCTCGTTCTTGAAAGATTCTACAAAATGGTGGGTCACAACCTGACTTATTACATTGTTTAACATATGATAGAATTAATTTGGAAGCCGGTCGGGCCCTGCCGCCTTCCCTCTCTTGCTCTTACTGATAATCTACCAAACCTCTTCCAGAGTTATTTCCTCATCTAGGCTCTCCTTCCCCTCCTCTGAGAGCTTCACAACTGCCAGAGCCCCCAGCCACCCCAGCCATTCATTAACCTGAGCCTCTGTGTACAGGGCACTGAAGAAATCTAAGGAGGCATGCTCCACCTCCTTGGTCTCCGCTAACCTTTTCCCCATGGTCCTACACTTTACTTCCTCATCTCATTTGTCACTAACTCAGCTTTCATTTTCCAGGCCAAGAGTTTCCCTGCATTTTCTCTATACTCAACATGGGGTAACTTACTAGTCTTCCAACAAGAGCTAACCCTAGCTTCTACAACAGCAGTAAACCGGCCTTCGGCTCCTGAATCTCTTTTAGCAAAGCCTCATTTGACTCCTCCGGGCCCTGCGGATCCCAAAGTTTTCTTTCAAGGAATGCAATCTCCTGCTCTAACTCCACAAACCCTTTCCTGTGTTCTCTATTCTTCTTGGCAGAAAGGCAAATCAGAACACCCCTTATAAAAGCCTTAAAGGAGTCTCATACTACATGTAGAGAGGTGGAATTGAAATTATTCTAAAAACAATTATACACCTCTTGCTCTTAAAATCTCTTTCACTTCCTTATCTTTTAAAGAAGGAGCAATATAAGTCCACCTTCTTGTGTTTTTGCCAGACCCTCTTTTCAGATCAAAAACCAGCGCCGCGTAGTCAGGCAAATGGTAAGCCAGATGTTGCACATTTTGTATATCTGCCTTGACTGATTGATATACCAGGAAATGATCTATCCTTTACTGGTGTTTGTCCTTCTTATTTTGATATGTATGTCCCCTTTATACATCTTTCCCCTCTCTCAAAATATGACACATACTCAGCCTTTTCTTCAGGGATTTCATATATACTTGTGTCTTAAAGAAAATTTGTGATCTATTATTGCTTGACCTTTCCAAGTAGTTGTCCATCACAACGTTAAAATCCCCTGACATTATGATTGGGTATCTACCAGCTCTAAGCATTCATTTTGCAGAGGTTCTATACTGTCTACATTTGGCCCATAATATTCCATCAGTGTGTAGATTTTATCATATAGTTTTACAATTGGAATGACCCATCTACAATTCTTATCAATTACAATCCAGTATAGAGGCCCTCAACGATTTGATATATACTGCAAGATGGCGTCCGTAGCTTCGGACTTGTAAGCTGCTGCTTTCAACTGCTCTAACCCCCACGCTGGCTACAGTAAACTGACCGTTTGAGAGTGGAACAAAGGAATATTCTACGGTCTCGGCATGCAGATTGTTGCGGCGGCTGCAATCTTGGCAGGGTTACATCGCCTATATCGTGGCAGTTTCTGGAGGTACGCCCGGAGTCGGTGCTGTACTTCGCTGTCGACGCTTGTTCGCTATAGTGGCCGCAGAGGGTCGGGCAGGATCGTGTCTACAATGCCTCCCAAGGTGGGAAGAGGGAGGACTCGCCCTCACGTGGATGTCACTGGTACTGGACCAAAAAATGCAGCAACTGCAGTGAACGGACCCAAAACGCCGAGTAAGGAGCTGGTTCTAAAGGGAGCGAAAGCACTAACGAATAAGTAAGTGCACCATACCGACCCTATTCTCTGCTGGCAAAAAAAAAGACAAAGGCAAAAATCCCCAGATTTCCCAAACCTCCCAGGACCTATCTTCTGATGTGACGACAGGGGCTGAGAGAGCCACAGACTCTACTTCAGAGCAGCTGCGGCGACAGAAAGACCGCAACCCCAATGGTGCCAACAACTCCAACATGGGCGCGACACCTATACATGGAGCCACCCTTGTCAGTGAACTGGGTGAGGCTTCAAATGGCGAGGGGAATCGCTCTAGTCACTCATGCTGCGCTTCCACTCTGGTCCCTATGAGTTGTGAGTTTAACGCCAGTCCAGATGGTATTAACGATTCTGGTCCATCCCTAAAAGGAGATAAAATAGATGACACCATGAGACTCAAATCTTCATTGCAGGATATAGAATCTGGGGAATATTTTTTTTCACTCTCAGATCAGTCAAATTCATCTAGTGATGATCTTGAGTCTATACTCATGGCCTCAGGCATGACTGGTCCTGACGCTGATGGCGGTAGTGATCATAGTAGTACGCATCTTGAGGACTCTGGGGATATAGACGGCACCCTAAGAACAGTGCGTAAAAAACAAGAGGCGAAAGGCAGGGTCAAACAGACAGATGATGGTATAGGGAGCAATGCTTTACAATGGGACTACTCTTGTTCAAATGACTTAAGCATAGAGAATGGTCGTAGCCAACCAATCCATCTCTGGATATATCACTGGCTCTGATTTATCAGACTATGGTCACCCATAGAGAGGAGGCACGAGTAGAGAATCAGAGAGTTCAGGGGTCATGCCGCAAATTGTAGAATTCTGTGCGCCGGATCGCTAAACCTTGTACAGCGTTCACAATGAGATTTAATGAGGCAGAAGATAGAATCTCATGTCTTGAAGTTGAACTAGTTGCCCAGAAGGCTCAGAGTGATTCTCTATGCTCTCTAAAAGACGATACACAGTGGAAACTAGCCGACATAGAAAATCGCTCTCGCAGGAACAATCTTAGGGTCTTGCAAATTCCAGAGGGGGTTGAAGGACAGGATCCTCGCAAATTCATTATTGATCTGTTTACGGAAGCCTTTCCTGAGTTGAATAAATGGGATTGGGCGAGAGAAGTAGAAAGAGCACACCGCTTTCCATTTAACATTCGCCCCAGATCTGGCCAAGCTGTAGACCTAGAGCGATTTTGTTATCTCTCAACAGCTTTTTGGCTCGGGAAGATGTGTACTCCCTGGCTCGTCCTGATAAAAAACGGGCGGGGAAAGGGCTGGAGTTCGTCATGCCTTACTTTTGCCATCTAACTGTGGAAAGGCGCTGGCATTTACACCAGCTTATCACACCATTTCTGGCCAAGGGGGCTCAGGTCTTTCTATTAAACCCAGCCAAACTTAAAATCATTGTTAAAGATCAAACCCGATTTTTCTCCTCTGAGATACTTGCGAAAGAATTTCTGCACTCTTTATAAAAGCTGTCTAATTTCGCTACGGTTGTCCAATTCAATACCATGGCCCGATTTAAGATGTAGCTGTGTTACTATTCCTATTTGCCTTTTATCTCATTGATTCTGTGCTCCTTCTTTCTTTTTTTGCTCTTTGTTCTCTTTCTTCGTTCCTTTCTGTCTCTAACTCTCGTATCACCACACCCTATACCTGATCGGGTAATCCAGACAGGTTAATCTATATTTGCAATGTGTATATGGTTTCTTGAATGCTGGGAATTCTAACTTCTTTTTTATATTGTCATGATTGTTGCATAGGGTGAGGGGTTTGTTCTGGGGGTGAGCACCTGGGTGGTGGGAGTTTGTTATCACAGGGACCACGGGTTCCAAAGCCTTGTTGAAGGGTAGGGGTAGGGGTGGAGGGGGTTGGGGGGTCAGGGGTGTAGGGGTTGGGGGGACTGGGGGGATGGTTGTGGGGGTATAAAATAAGGAAAAAAATCCACAGTATCGGTCAAATTTTCAGTCTAACGGATCTAATGTTTTCTCTTAGAGTAATGAGTATTGGCTTGTCCTCCTATCTCCCTAATGGCTAGATCAGGACTGCGAATATGTTCCCTAAATATCTGTGGCCTAAATAGCTATAATATGAGACAAAGGGTAGCTGCCGAACTGCGCGTGATTCAACCAGACTTTATCTGTTTACAAGAAACCCATGTACCCTGGGGGAAGCGGAATTTTTTATCTGAAATGGGCGTCGTGCTCTTAGCGGCCACTTTACAATATTCAATGACCCGGGGGGTCGCTTTGCTAGCCAAACCTGCTATACAAACCTTGGGATGAGTATTAACTGATAAATTGGGGTGTTGGCGTATTGTGGAATGTGTGACGGGGAGAAAAAATTTACACTTTGTACTGTTTATTGCTCCAGTCTTGATGAAGCTATAGTTTTGGAGCATCTGAATGTGGAGCTCGCACTTTGACCTACCCCCCTGGTGCTATGTGGTGATTTTAATATTAACTTGATTAATAGGGAACTTCATTTGGGCCCACAAAATTACAAGGGCAGGAAACCAAGAGTTTTTAAGGCACTTTTTCATCTATTGATGGACCACGGGTTGGTCGATGTGTGGGATCACCTCTGCTCGGATGATCCTGGGCTTAAACATTCTACTCTCACCCCCATCAAAAACTGGTCCATCCTGATTACTTTTGTGCTTCACCTCTGCTATTTACAGATGTCAAAATGCGAGTGTTCCCAAGAATTACATCAGATCATGCTCCAGTGGTCTCGGACATTCCCGCATTAGGCTCCTGTATTAACCCACAAACTTTCACTTTTAACAGGAAACTCCTCTGTACTGATACTTTCCTAGATCATATTAAGAGCTGGATTAAGGGTTTTTTTCTAAGACAATCGGCACTCAACATCTGTTGGGATTCTATGGGATGCTTTTAAGGCCTGTCTCAGAGGGGAGATTCTGAGCTATGGTTTATACCAGCAAAAGAAAGCTAAATCTCTAATGCAGGAATTGTATATTAAACTTAAATCTGCGGAATAAAATCTAGCACAGGGGATATTGGTCAAGAATAATATCGCCGAACTTCAAACTAATGTTGCTAGGTGTAAAGCTAATATCAACTTATCCTGGAGTAAGGAGATCGCAGCTAAATTTCTGGTACACAAAAAGGAATGTTACAAGTACGGCGAAGCGGTAGGACGCTGCCTGGCCAACAGGTTACGCTCTAATGAAGCTGCACATGGAATAGCTGGTATGAAAAATCTGTCTGGTGACACGGTGTTTGATCCCCAAGAAATTCTTGGGATCCTCTATAAAGTTTACGAAGATCTCTTTCTGGGAAAAGAGCAAAAGCTGCATATTGCGGACGCTGGGATACAACAATTAGTGGATCAGGTCGGTCAGGAGGAGGCAGAGATATTGGGGAGTCCTATTACTATGGAAGAGCTAGAGCTAGCCATAAATAGCATGGCGATTGGTAAGGCAGCGGGCCCCGACAAGCTTCCCTCCGAGGTCTATAGGGCTTTTTTTCAAGACATTAAAATAGACTTGTTGTCCGTTTTCCAAGAAGTCCAGCGGAGGGGCACCACATTTGTGAGACGAGGCCAATATTGTCATATTTAAGAAAAAAGATAAGCCACCGGATCAGCCAGGGTCATATCGTTCAATCTGTCTTGTCAACTGTAATGGGAAGACCTACGCCAACATTTTGGGCGAATCGATTGGCAAAAGTTATTTCTCCCCTGGTATCCTAACAAGAACATGGTTTTATCCCCGGCCGGGGGACCGTAAACTATATTAACAAAATTGTGACGCTTTTCGATATCGCTCAGGCTGAATGCAAGGACTTAGGATTGATCTTATTGGATGCCGAGAAGGCGTTCGACCGCGTAGCTTGGGATTTCCTCTGGGAGGTTATGCAGCAGGTCGGGCTTGGTCAGGGCTTTTATCCAGGCTATAAGAGTACTTTACCGGTCACCTACTGCTAGGATTTGCTCTATGGGACTTGTCTCAGACCCTATCAAAGTCTCCAGAGACACACGGCAGGGATCTCCATGCTCCCCCCTGCTGTTTGCCCTATATATTAATCCCTTTTTACGAAGTCTTGAAAGTAACTCCCAGATTAAACCCTTTCGCGTTCTGGAATACAAATTTCTTGTTTTTGCATACGCCGACGATATCGCCATAACATCGGATCCTCTCACGGCTATATCCAAAGTAGAACGGCTCGCAGCTGAGTATGGAGCAATCTCGGGCTATAAGATAAATATCTCTAAAACCAAGATCCTCTGTACGAAGGATATTATGGCTAGCGATCCTAGGGTGGTTAAGGAGGTCACGTATCTTGGAATCAAGATCCGAGAAAACTTGAAAGATCTGGTGGACATTAATTGGGTTAATTGGGGGGATATCACTACCAAGGTAAAGCAATCGCTAGACAGATGGGAGTGTCTACATCTATCTTTGGTAGGCAGAGCCAATATCCTCAAAATTAACATTCTCCCTAAGGTTTTATTTTTTTTAGATCTGTACCCTTAGATGTATCTCACGGCCAGCTACAACACCTGCACGTACTGTGTTCTAAATTCTTATGGGCTCCAGGGAAACCTCGAAGGGCTATGCATTTCATGACGCTTCCTAGGGAGAGGGGGGGGTTGGTCGGTCCCCGACTTTACACTTTATTTTTATTTGTGTCTTCTATCAAATATGCGGATAATGTTAACTGGAGAAAGTGTAAGCAACACTGCTGAGGCTCCCTCAATCTATCAGATGCTGTTAGGTGAAGAGGTTAAGAACTGCCTCTCCAAGAGGTTGGATAGGAGTTACTATAAAACAACGTGCTTCAAAGTCTTGGGGGCAACCTTTAGGGTTTGGGGCTTGGTACGGAAGAATCTTCAAATTCAGGGATTCACTTTTTATACCCCTACTACGGCCATAGGTATATTACCTTCAATTTTTCAGGACCCCCGTGGCCAGTAGCTGGAGACTTAATGGTATCACCCAAATAGGGGATTTCTATGAGGCTGGGGGACTTTACGTATCCTTTACAGATTTAGCTAATAAATGTCTCCTTCATAAAATCAGTTTTTTAAATTTTTACAAATTCACGATTTTCTGAGCAAACACTCTATAATGACGGGACCTCTAGTTGAAGCTATTAGGAGTCAGGGAAGAATAGGGTTTTTATATAATATCCTGCTAGCTTCAAGGAGTGATGATCTGGATAAACATAATTGTAAATGGTCACTCAAAGTGGGAGAGCCTAGTGTTTCCTTGGAAAAGGCAATTGTTATTGCTGGGGAAATCTGCCTGTCAGAGAATCTTAAAGCCCAGTTCTATAAAACCATATTCAATCTATATCACACTCCTGCCAAGATGATGAAATGGGGGAGGGGGAACAATGGTAAATGTTTCCGCTGTTGTACGGATAAAGCTGATATTCTCCATATTTTTTATGTTTGCTCTAATGTGGCCCCATATATAGAACATATAGAGAAGTTTCTTACGGAGATTTTGGGGGTGGTTGTTAAGATTTTGGCCTCTATGATGCTGCTAGGGGTCAGTGAGGATTTCGAGCTAGGGAAACCTATGTTTAAATTTCGGTACCTGCTCTTTGTTGCCACGGCTGTAGCACAGCTGTGTTTAGCGTCTTCGTGGCTCCAACCCGAAGCACCATCTTTTGAAATGTGGAGGGTCCGGTTTTATAACACATATCATTTAGAACATAGCCTCTATGCTGTCAAAGGGTCAAGGAAACGTAAACTAGGTATCTATGTATGAGGGGCAATGATAGATCATATGAACTGTTGAAGGTGAACTTGAATGTAACCTATTGTAATGATTTTAGGTAATGATTTTAGGTATAATTGAATGAAATGAATTGCTTTTATGCTTAGCTACAATACCTGTTTGTTTATGTATTTATTGATGTTTTGATACTGTGGATAATAAAAAATGTGTTTTTTTTTTAAAAGGGATTTGATATATACTTGTGTCTTAGAGCAAATTTGTGATCTATTATTGCTTGACCTTTCCAAGTAGTTGTCCATCACAACGTTTAAAATCCCCTGATATTATGAATGGGTATCTACCAGCTCTAAGCATACATTTTGCAGAGGTTCTATACTGTCTACATTTGGGCCATAATATCCCATCAGTGTGTAGATTTTTTCATATAGTTTTACAATTGCAATGACCCATCTACAATTCTTATCAATTACAATCCAGTATAGAGGCCCTTGACTGTTTTTTAATCAGAATCATCACTCCTTTTGTATGACTAATCTGGTCCGTGCACACATCCTTCTGCACTCATCTCAGAGTCTTGAAAATATCTAGACACAGATTTGGTCAGATGGGATTCTTGTCAAACAATTATGTAAATGTAAATGTACATGTACAGATATTTATATAGCGCAAATCACCAACCGGTCTCTAAGCGCTTGCTTAGGGAACCCGTCCTGGTATTCCCCTGTGAGATAACCCAGCAGGGCATCCACAAGGTGATAGCCAGGCATCCCGCCGCGAGGGGCCATTGTGGAGATTAAGCAAGCTATTGCCCAGAGTCGCAGAGTGTGAACCCATGAATCGAGTATGCACTGGAGCGAGAATTATCGAGTCCATGGACAATTTATGGACTCAAGACCCAGCCAAGCCGGGAATTGAACCCTGGTCCCGGGCTGACCTCTGCTTCCAGGTCTGCCTACTCTAACCAGTGAATTATTTGGGCTGGAGCGTGTCTCAAGTATTTTTTCTCTCCTTACTCGCAGCCCATTGACATTCCAAGATAGGTTTTGTATTCCTTTACTGTCTACTCCATCTCTAATTGTACCTCTGGGCTTAGACCTAAAACATAACACTTTCTCTGAGATTCCATAGAATTAGAGGACATTCAAAACATAATTCTCCCTCTATGCGCCCCACCCTTTCCTACCCTACCCAGCAACCTGCCTCCCCCTCCCGGAGAACCCTCCCCTGCCTCTGCTTGAAAATGATAACCATATTTTGGAAACTCAACCAGGAGTACAGAGGAGCACTACCTATTTCTAAAGAAAGAATGTTGAAAAGACTATTGGAGACAACGTGTTTTTAATGGAACAAAAAAAAACATTTTTGGCTAAACAACGGTTGAGTCTGTACCTGGGCTTAATGATCTCTTCCAGCGGAACTACTATCAAACTTGATTGGACCTAAACTTCTCTAGCAGATCATCCTCTTTTTTGTGATCTTTCAAGTTGTACATTTTATTTTTAAACATCATGTTTGGGGTAGCCGGAAATCTCAGCTGGTCTGACCCCCCTACTTCTTCCATCTTTTTTCCTAGTTCCCTCTGCATACTCAGAGTAGCATGAGAGATATCCCATCTGATTTCAAAGGAGAAACCTTTCCCAGTTAAGGAACCTGGTTTTAAAGACTTATTTAGAATTCTCTCTTTGATGGAGAAAGCTTACCAGGATTCTGGATGGTGTGACTGTATTCACAGTTTTTTGAGAAGGGTCCCAATGAACTCTTTGAATGTCTTTCACCAAGATCTCTTACTGGTATTCTAAAGTGCCGCTTCCCATCAATAATTCTACTACGTAGCCTTGATATCCTCTCCCTCACTTCCTTCCGGCACATTCAACGGCCTGATATTATTTCTCCCTGCATTACTTTCAAGTGATTTTAGTTCATCCTTCCTATCCTTGACTTTTATTTTCAGCCTTTTCATTTCTTGCTGTATTCAAGTGGCGGCTTCTCTTAACTCTGCCAATGAGTCCTCCTGAGCTTGAGTTCCCTCAGACAAATACCCAATTTCTTGGCAAGCCCCTCACAAATTCCCTGTATGTCCGTTTGGTTTGCTTAGGCTACAGAAAATCCACTTCTGACCTCTTCTGCAAGAGACTTCAATAACTTCTACAGCAAGCTAGTCTGTGGCTTCTGGAATCAGCTTGTGGGGGATTTCTCTTACCCTCTAAAGTGGCCATAAAGCTAGCCTGATTTCCATCTCCACCGCAGTTTTCATCACCTGGGCCAGCTGATGCAATAGAAGTCACTGGAGCTGAAGGCGAGCTAACCTGAGTACCCTCAGCCGTCCTTGGTCCTATGCCCGCCGCTAGTTCTCCCATGTCAGCTAAACACTGATACCCGTTTGGCCCCAAAGGTATTTCAGCCTTGCTGCTCTCTTGATATTGCCCTTTTGATACACCATTGGACCTCTTATCCATTATGGGAGCTATAAACTCTGACCTCGAAACAGCGTCCTTATCAGAGTGTTCCAGTGGGATATCAGGAGGTAGAAGTGCTTCTCCAACTCTGGTATCCTTTCACGTACCTTGACAAAAGATCTAGGGGATGGAGTAATCTTTATTTGTTTATTAATGGGGGGTAGAGATTACCTTAAAGCCTTCCTCTGTGGATCTTGGTCAGGTGAGCCTTTTTGTCTGGAGGGAACCAAACGTCCTTCCTTAGCCAGTCCTGTGCTATTTTCCTTTTCCTCCCTCAGAGCCTTCACTTACTTTTTTAGGGTCAGCTGATGGCTTATCCTTGCCCAAGACGGCTTGGTCCCAGAGTTTGTCAGGCTCCACACCTATACCCACTGTGCTCCTCAGCACATATCTATTTGGCTTCTGGGATTTCGGATTCATCTGCCAGCCCCCAGCCACCTTCCTGCCTTGAAATCTGCAGACTTTGCTTTCCCCTTCTTTCTCCACCTTCATCACTGGATACACCACTCCGTTCACTGCCTCCTCCTACTGCTTGTGAGCATGCCTATCAGCTGTCTCCTCTTTGCCACAACTACAAAAACCAACACACCCTCTCATCGCAACCCTGGAAGTGATCCTACAGGCCTTCCTCACTTCCTAGGCTCCCATTTCCAGTGTTCTCTCTCTACGACTCCAAGCTCCTCCGGCCGTGCTCACTCTCCTCACCACTACCGGTTCTTCCCAACCACATAGCTCCTCATCGGCCACACTAACCATCTTGTCTTGCCACCCTCAACTGATGATTACAGTGTGGGTTTACGGTATGCTTTTCACCGTTATGTAGGGTGACCAGATTTTAAAAACCTGGACATTCCGCAAAAATAGACGAAGGACTACAATTTTACATCTACCGAGCGTCACCTGTGGTGCCCAGTAGATGTAAAACATCTAGAAGCACAAACTAGGTGCTACAAAAATATATAAAATGCTATTTTTAACCTCAGTTTCATACCTGCTAATTAAATTCCTTTCTAATAACATCTGCTAACTAACCCTGCTTTGGAACACATAAAAATATACCTTATGCTGTTTATAGTTGGCCCTCTCTAAAAACCGAGACAGGAGCCACATTTGACAAAATCTGCCAGGACATCTGGTTAAAAACCGGGACCATCCTGGCAAATGCGAGACGCCTGGTCATCCTACTGTTAAGATATTATTTAGGTTTTTCTTTCCACCACTCTCCACTACTTGCACCACCTCTCTGCTCCTGATGTGTCCACGATTAGCTGCTAGCTGGCCGCCGTGTTCTCCCCATTTACAACAACCAATCATCTATCTTTTTTTTTTAAACGAGGACCTGACATCCATTTTAACAGCCTTTCATTTTGAAAACTAGCTCATTCAGCTCCAGCCTTCTCCTGTCTGCTACTGCTGCTTGACATCAAAATGACTAGAGTGTGGATTGTGGGTCACAGATATATGTTTTGGGGCAGGAAGTGTGCTAGAAAGAGTGGCATTGACAGGGATTTCAGTTTGCCTAATGTGGACATTACTTGGGTTGGCCAGAGAGGGTTAAAGTGGCATAAACTGCTGCCTTTAGTAAAAAGTAATGTGGGTTGCCAATACCCTGATCTCATTATTGTGCATTGTGGTGGCAACAACCTAGGCACTTACTGAGGTAGGACTGGAAATCCAAATGAAGAATATCATTCTACAATTAATGACACTTTTACCCCACAATGCCTTGGTGCACTCCAACATATAAAAAGAAAAGCACAAAAAGGGCCAGAGGAGATTTAACGTCCAGTAAGGGCTAACTCCCCTATTCCACACAACCAAACACACAGAGCCCTCGGGTCCAGGGGTGAAGTCTAGGCTAAATACAGAAACACCAGATCAAAAAAGGCGTCCCTTTTAATGAACGGTTTCCTCATCCACCAAAGGTGGTATGTTTCATCATTGGGAAACCTCCTTGCACAGTGAAGCCTAGTCATTGTGCAGACTACAACCACCTCTCTGAGAGGGAGGAGCTCAGGGATGTTCTGTATTCTAGGAGGGTAGATACTAAATACCCAATGAGAGCTTATTGGCGTGGTGAACGATGCAGTGCAGGTGGTGAAGTGATAAAGTGAGTTGAAACTAGCTCCAGGGTTCGCCGAATGACTTTATTCTAGCTCCCAAAGGCAGAAATGGAAGTAGTCAAATCAATTCTGTTCACAGATTGACAAAGCTAGGACCGTGTTATAAAAATGATTCTGCATTCCACAGAGACCATAACAAGGGCTCTATCTACATCAGCAACTTGCATTTTGATATACAATGAATCTATACAAGTGATTGAGTTCACTTCACACACAAAGGCAACAGGGTGTTTCTCAGCAAATTGAAACTCTGCTTCCAGTCTTATGTGTAGCTGTCATATGCACACAATCAACACAGAGCTCTTCGCAGAGCCACTCTATTTCTCAAAACATTGTTCATTTTCTTCACGAATATGCAGAACAAAAGCAGTCATTCAATAGACACCAACATATTCAAAATTCATAACTATATAAATGATTCTGTGCATCACATTGGGTACATCACTATCTAATAAGTCTATAAGTGCATGAGTGTCTGAGTGGGTCTGTCAGTGGGTGTGAGAGTGTCTGACTGGATGCATGAGTGGATGCATGAGTGAGTGAATGTGTGAGTGGGTGTATAAGTGTCTAAGTGGGTCTGTGAGAAGGTGTCTGTGAAGGTCTGTGAGTGAAGGTATGAGTGTCTGTGTGGGTCTGTTAGTGAATGCGTAAGTGTCTGTGTGGGTCTGTCAGTGGGTGCATAAGTGTCTGAGTGAGTTCATCAGTGGGTGCATGAGTGTCTGAGTGGGTCTGTGAGTGTGTGTGTGCATGTCTGAATGGGTCTACGGGTGGGTGCATGAGTGGCTCAGAGGGTTTGTGAGTGGTTGCATGAATGTCTGAGTGGGTCTGTGAGTAGCTTTGAGAGTGTCTGAGTTGTTCTGTGGGTCAGTGCATGAGTACCTGAGGGGGTTTGTGAGTATGTGTGAGAGTGTCTGAGTACATTTCTGAGTGGATGCATGAGTGTTTGAGTGAATCTGTGAGTGGGTATGAGAGTGTCTACAGGAATTTGTGAGTGGGTGCATCAATGTCTGACTGGGTCTGTGAGTGGGTGTGAGAGTGTCTGAGTTGGTGTGTGAGTATGTGAGTGAGTGTATATGTGTCTGAGTGGGTTTTTTGAGTAGGTGTATAAGTGTCTGAGTGGGTCTCCAAGTGGCTGCATGAGTATCTGAATGGGTCTGTGAGTGGGTGAATGAGTGTCTGAGTGGGTGTGTGAGTTGGTGTACGAGTGTCTGCCTCAGTCTGTGAGTGGGTACGTGAGTATCTGACTTGATCTGTGAGTGCCTACATTAGTGTCTGTGTAGGACTGTGAGTGGGCATGTCAGTGTCCCAGTGGGCCTATGAATAGGTGCATGAGTGTCTCAGTGGGTCTTTGAGTAGGTACATGAGTGTATGAGTAGGTCTCTCATTGGGTGCATAAGTGTCTAAGTGGGTCCATGAGTGGATGTGTGAGTGTCTGAATGAGACTGAGGGTGGGTTTATGAATATATTTAGTTTTTAATTTTTTCAGCGATATTCACAAATTTGTAGCAACATTACACAGGGGTGCGATGCGCATTGCAGATAATTCATGAATATCACATGTGGCACAGAAAAACCTTTTAGTCAATATTTTCCACCCATACTATGTCCCAGAAATGCTGCTTATTCCACCCATGGGGTCAGAGTCCATCCAGTGAGGTTCCGTATGAGACGGGACGGCACTTTTTGAGTGATGACGAATATGGATGAGTTTGGTATCCCCGAACCGCAAATGACGAGTATAGTGGGTGTACGTAGTTTCGCTATGCAGCCACGTATGGTTCGTCTCATTTTTGGGTTTGTTCATCCGAACCCTCGGGTTCCATTTTAGATACGGCATCCATTTTGTTTCTTGCCCTCAGGTAGCCAGCGAACGGGCTTTTTTGTCCGCTTCGTGACCCTGGGACTTTCAAGCTTGCACGAAGGACACGTGTTTCTTTGAGGTGACTTTTACGATGGGGGGAAATGACACGAGTAAGGCAGATGGCCCCGCTCAAGGCTCATCTTGCCGCTCCGGTCTATTGTTTCAGCCACACATACATTAGACACGAGGTCTTTGACCCTTCTATCGAGTTTCCTTTATTGCCCCTGACACTCTTTTCTAACCTGTTGTGTATTCTTGTCCTTTCCTTGCATCTGTTTTTCGTCCTTCCTCTTAATGTGTTTATGGTTAGGATGGAATGTGTTTATTGCGGAGGGAATATGTTTTTACAGTTGAGAACCGGCAAGACTGTTGTAATTATGTTCCGGCCTCCTGAAACATGAACACGACCCTTTTGAAGTTTATTGTGGGAACTGAGTTGTAACCTTTGTTCGCCATACTGTGCTATGGCAAAAACCTGTATAAAAAGAGCGATCCACTTCTACGAATTTGAAGCAGTCTCCGAGAACCTACACGTTGTGTACTTCTTGTGACCTCTGTATCCCTGCAGTAAATAAACGCTGATCTCTGACGTCGCTGGAAGTGTCCCGTGTCTCTGTGTTTGTTACGCCAGAACAGGTAACCCACGAAGGTTTCAGGTGTTGTTCCCTGGCACCGCTGGGTCTTAAGAATAACCCAGTCCTTCAGTTGGCGCCCAACGTGGGGCGACATCAACGGTACCGGTCCAAAGCCCGACGATCGTGAGGAACTTCGTGTGAAATCGCCGAGGGAAGGTGCACCCCGCTTCATCGATCCAGTTGTCGAAATAAGTGGCCCGACGCCTCTTCCCGCGAAGATCCCCGCCTCCTGACGGCTGCGACGGACCGATGCCCTGACTGTCGACCTGTTTTGGCGCCTGGCGTAGTCCTTTGTACGGCGAGATGATAGACGGGCCTTCCTGGTGACGCCATTGTTCTCTCAGTTAAGTATTTGTGGGTCGCTCCCAGTGTTGCTTTGTTGTTTGTATGGTTCCATAGCATTCGTGGTTCTTAGTTGTTGGGTTTTATTTGACGATTGTAATTGCCAAAAACCGAAGGTCTTGCAATTTTTGCGAGGACATCGTAACTCGATAGCCCTTGAAGTTTGTATACTCGGTTAGTGTGCACGATGCCTGGCCGTAGTACTTTGTTTGGGTTTCTCAAATGTTGCAGCATGGATTCCCGGCTGGAGGATTCATGTCCGATACCTCCGGTTGGAACTCCAATTTACGAGCTCTATAGTCGTCATGGCGTGGGTCCTATTGTATATAATGAATATTGGGTTCGCTACACTAAAAATGATGGCGTCCTTAGTTGGCCATCTCATGGTAGTTTCGAGACTACCGTTTTAGATAATTTGGAAGCTAAATTATTTAAGAAGAAAGCTAGGCCGGCCATGTTTGATTCCTTCCGGTTATGGCGGAAAGAGGCCAAGCAGAAAGAAATCAAACAGAATAAGAAAAATAAAAGAGAAGGTGTTATCACGGTGATGCGCAATGCAGAACAATATCAGTTAGACAAAGATGAGAAAGAGCAGGAAGTTAGTGCTCGGCTTCACCATATGGCAGTGGATAAATGTTATCCGGTGCTACCTTCTAATATTGACAAGACAGGTGAAGAAGCGGTGGAGGATTCGCTCTTGTCTTATCTGATGAAATCACCACCTCCCTATGCTCCCGATGTTATGGGTCCCGTTCGTCCACCTCTTCCTCAACCCGCTGTTTTGGCGGCTGCTGGTCAGCCCGCAGTTCCTCCCGTACTCCCGAATCCCCTTGGGCCACAGATCGTACGTCCTCTTGTCCCGGCTTCTCTCCCTACTGCGCCTTTCCAAGTCCCTCCTCAGCCTGTCATTCCTGTTGTTCCTGCTGCTGCGTCTACTTCCACTGTTTCCACCCCTATTGTTGCTACGCCTGCATCTTCTTCCTCTTCTCCTTCTGTTCGTAGTCGTCTCATGACTGCTGTTGCTTCTCTTTATTCTCCGCTTTTTGGGCCGATACTTGGCTCGACTCTTTCAGATGTCGCTCAAAGACGCAGTCAGCTTCCTGATGGTAGAGAACGTGAATCGTTGGTGAAAACGGCACGTAGATGGATTCGTAACCCTGTTAAATACACCCCACGTGTAGTGTTTGAAACGTTTTCCCAGTTTAATGTGCCCACGCAACGATTTGTGTTCGAAGAATTGTGTAAGTCATTGAAAGAGGAGTGGGACGATGATATAGCTGATGATATACCTCCTGAGGTTTCCGAGCTGCAGCTTCGGTTTGCCACGGGTGTAATCGTGGGTGACAAAGTTCGAGAGGCCCTAGAACGCTTGTTATCCTTTCGATGTACGGTGCAACCTCGTGCGTTGTTTAAGGACGCGACTGCGGAATGGATGGCACAACCTGGTCAATATCCCATGCGGGAAGTTCCCCCGGTATGGATGCCAGGTGATCCGGCTGCTAACCCTCCTGTCCCAGGCCATTTCCAGAGAGTGTGGATACACCTCCCTTGGAAACGATCGGAAGTTTTACAAGTGAAGCAATCCTTGCCTGATCCCCGTAAGAATCCTGCGGGTTATTACAAGGAGCTGTCCCAATTGGTGGATGCTACTGTCATGAACCTAGCCGATATTGACATGTTGTTTGGCAATGTGGTGCCTCAGCCGATTTGGGCGAAAATTCGTCACGAGAATCACGTAGCCGAGCTAGGCGGTGACTGGGCTGCCCTTACAGCGGCAGATGCCCGGCAGGTCGGTGGGGCTAAACCTGAACAGATTATTGTGGCTTTGCCTCAGAGGATAATTACCCTCATGAAAACACTTATGCCAGCGATGCGCGTCAATTGGGACAAATTATCAGCGTGCAAACAAAAGAGGGAGGAATGTGTTTCTGATTTCTTTACGAGATTTGAGGAAGCGTTTGTTGATCATAGCGGTCAGGACATGGGTTCTGAGGGTGGTCAGCGGCTGTTCGTTGATAAGTTTGTATCGAACTTGTTGCCCGACCTTAGCAACAAGTTGAAGAATTCTGAGAGTTCGTGGGCTGTTTCTACCACTGCCCAAATATTGGCTACGGCCCAATATTACGAAAATAGAGAAAAGGAGGAAAGTGAGCGCGCAGATAAGAAAACGAAGGATCTTAAAACTAAGGTCTTATTGCAGCAAGCCTATCCTCTGCGTTCGAATTTCAGTGATACACAGCAGCTAAACAGATCACAACCACAGTTCTCCAGATCGCAGACGCGAAATGTTTCGCCCGCACCTCGCTTTGTGCTGGGATATAATCAATGCGCATATTGTCGTGGGGAGGGCCATCTGAAGTTCGATTGTCCGGTTCTCCGTGATCGGACCAATGGTGTGTCGGCTCGAGGAGGACGTAGTGGTCCTCAACAGGCTTCCCGTGGTAGAGGTCGCGGAGTTACCCAGAATCAGGCCGACCGCTTTGCCACGTCTTCGGACTCGCACAATTGTTTCGATCGGCGCGAACCATCGTCCGGTCGGTCTGCACAGTATCATGTGGATGATTGCTATGTTGAGTGTGATGTTGATGCGGATGGTATCTACTAGGACAGCCATGGACAAAGGAAGGGAGAAGTATCAGTTCCGGTTGATCAGAGAGGGCCTTATGTTGCAGTAGCCACTTTGGGCGTCGTTGAG
Source organism: Triturus cristatus (assembly GCF_964204655.1). Taxonomy (NCBI): domain Eukaryota; kingdom Metazoa; phylum Chordata; class Amphibia; order Caudata; family Salamandridae; genus Triturus; species Triturus cristatus. The sequence continues at coordinate 970,811,791 of NC_140589.1, forward strand.
CCTTTTCTGTTGGACACTGGTGCAGCAAAAAGTTCCATCATGCATTCGAAACTCCCTGGCGCGCCTTTGTCTGGCTTAACGAATGTTTCCGTTGGATTCTCTGGCGCCCCCGTTAGCAATCCAGTTTCTAGCCCTTTGCCCCTTACAATTGGGTCTCATGAGCTAGAAGCTCCCTTGATTTTGACTACTGGTTGTGGTGAGAATCTTTTGGGCTTAGATTTGTTGAAAAGGTTACATGCGACTTTGTACTGTTCTCCTACGGGTGTGGAGCTTACGTTGGGTAAGAGCGTGATTTCCCCTATGTATTTATCGATCGACAAGCTCCCGGCGGCATTGAGAGCTCTTCCGGACTCCTTGTGGGCGACAGGTCCCAATGACGTGGGCCTGTTGGATATACCACCTTATGTTGTCCAACTGAAAGTTGGTGCGCGTTTGCCACGTATACCTCAGTATCGTATTTCCCTTGATGGTGAAAGGGCACTGTTAGCGATCATTTACGATCTGATCGGTAAAGATGTTATTGAGGAGACACGGGGTAATGTGTGCAATAGTCCCGTGTTGCCTATTCTGAAACGAACGGATCCCTCCAAACCTCCTGTGTACCGTCTAGTTATCGACTTACGGGAGGTGAATAAAGTCGTTGTTCCGCAGTTTCCTGTGGTGCCAGACATTACAGCTTTACTGACTCTGATTCCAGCCACTGCATCATGGTTCTCGGTGATCGATCTGAAGAATGCGTTCTTTAGCATTCCGATTGCTGAGGAAAGCAGAGATTTGTTCGGTTTCTCATTAGGTGGTCGCAGCTTCAGATTCAAGCGCGCACCACAGGGCTACTGTGAGAGTCCATCAATTTACAGCCAAGCTCTTAAGAGTCAACTTGATGCGTTTGTGTTACCGGCTGGTGCAGCCTTGATTCAGTACGTTGATGATCTATTGGTCGCTGCTGACACTGAACAGCTCTGTAGAGCCGCTACAGTGTCTCTGTTACAGCATCTCTGTGCTTTACATCATAAAGTGTCACCTTCCAAACTGCAATATTGTTGTCAAGAAGTTACCTATCTCGGTCACTTATTGTCAAAGGCGGGAAGAAGGTTGACCCCTGAACGAATTGCAGCAATTGCTCGAATGACTGTGCCAACAACTCAGAGAGATGTGCGTGCCTTTCTAGGTATCACGTCATACTGCAGACAGTGGATTCCGAACTTTTCACTGTTAGCGAAGCCATTGGTAGCTCTCACGTGCAAGGACGTTTCGACTCCTTTGCCTTGGACGGAGGAATGTCAGAAAAGTTTTTCTGAACTACGTGATGCGTTGTGTTCGGCTCCTGTGTTAGGTACTCCTGATTACAGCAAGCCATTCACATTATACGTCCATGAGAGGGACGGTTGTGCGTTGAGTGTTTTAACGCAACAATTTGGTGATAAGCAGCGTCCGTGTGCATATTTTTCCTCGACCTTAGACCCGGTAGCTAGAGCGTTGCCGAGTTGCTTGAGGGCGACGGCGGCAGCTGCGGCGTCTATTCGACAATCCGCAGGTTTGGTCATGGATAATATGCTCATAGTAATGGTTCCGCATGCAGTTGATACGCTCTTGAATCGGACAAAGACTCAACATCTGACGAGTGCAAGGTTGTCTGGGTACGAGCTGACCCTTTTGGCAAGTCATATACAGATCAAACGTTGTAATGTACTGAATCCGGCGACATTGTTGCCGATTAATATGGAATCAGATGATGTGCTGCCACATGATTGTTATTTACGGACTGAAGAAGAAACAAAAGGTCGTGTGGACCTGAAAAACACTCCCTTGGCAGATCCCGATGGTACTTTGTATGTGGATGGTTCTTGCTTCAAATTGCCGAATGGCGATGTGACGACTGCGTATGCGGTGGTGACGTTGAGCACGGTTGTGGAAACTGCGAGATTGAATCAGAATTCCGCGCAAGCGGCAGAGTTAATTGCATTGACAAGAGCGTGTGTTCTGTCGAAGGGAAAGCGAGTGAATGTGTTTACTGACAGTCAGTATGCATTTGGTGTTGCGCATAACTTTGGAAGATTGTGGAGAGAAAGAGGATTTATGACATCGCATGGTACGAAGATCCAACACGGGCATCTCGTGAATGATCTTTTGGATGCACTTACGTTGCCTAAACAAGTGGCGATTGTTAAATGCAGTGCACATCGAAAAGTGACGGATGATGTTGGTCGTGGTAATGCATTTGCGGATGAAATCGCTAAGGAAACGGCTAAGAATATTGCGACTCGAATGTATGTTACGAGTTCAGTAAGGTGGCCGACGGAGACTGGTATGTGTGAAAATACCGTTGAGAGTGTGAAAGCAATTCAGAACGAAGCTACTGAAGCTGAAAAGACCAAGTGGAAAGAAAGTACAGGGAAATTGGATATGCATGGATGTTGGGTTGACCTGACGGAATGTCAGAGGTGGATGTTACCAGATGCGTACGTATTAGCTGTCGTGACGATGGCTCATGGGTTGTCACATATTAGTGCGAAAGGAATATGTAAGTTCTTGTCCCCTGTATGGAGGAATGAGGGTATTGCTAAGTGTGCCGAAAGAGTGGTTAAGAATTGTATGGTGTGTTTGATGCATAATCCCGGAAAAGGCACCCCCACTCCTCCTGGTCATTTTGCTCCTCCTGCTTGTCCCTTTGAGGTTATCCAGCTGGACTTTATCCATATGGAGAGATGCAATAACCTGAAGTATGTTTTGGTTGTGGTTTGCGCGTTCTCCAGATGGATTGAGGCCTATCCTCTTAAGGATAACACTGCCCTGTCCACAGCAAAAATCCTGCTGAAGGAATACTTTCCTCGGTACGGAATGCCCCGGATTGTATGGTCGGATAATGGGAGTGAGTTTGTGGGAAGTGTAATGCAGAGTGTGTGTAAGGGCCTGGGAATTCGACAGAAATTCCACAGTGCTAATCATCCTCAGGCAGCGGGTTTGGTTGAAGGGTACAATGGTACCCTGAAGCTGAAACTCGCTAAGGTTCAAGCTACGACTGGTCTGTCATGGCCTGATGCCTTGCCTCTGGCTCTCCTATCGACCAGAGCAACCGTACACTCTCGAGTAGGGCTTAGCCCATATGAGATTGTGTTCGGTCGCCCTGCGAATATTTGGGGAGTCCCGAGGCCTAGGGCTTTTGATAGTCTTGAGTATCCAATGTTAATTGATTACTTGCATGATTTGACCACTAAACTACGGTTAATCCATCAACAGGTCCTTGAAGCTCTACCGGCGCAGACAGAGGGTCCTGGACACCAGCTCCGGCCAGGAGACTGGGTGGTTACCCGAAATTTTGGTCGAAAGCGTAACTTGGAGCCAAGATTCGTCGGACCCTATCAAGTCTTATTGACGACGAGGACAGCGGTTCGACTGGAGGGTCGGAAAAACTGGGTGCATGCCAGCCACACAAAGAAGGTACCGATCCCCTTACCAACTGACGGTTGGGTGAGGACTGGGATTTCGGCCTCAGAAACTGAGACTCCTTTGCACTTTGTGCCATTTAGTGATGCTCAACTTGTGGAGGAGGATTCGTCACTGCCAGATCCACATGTGGAGTCATCAGTAGTAGAGAACCCAAGGTCTGACTCGTTGTCCACTTCATCGAACACTGTTGCGTCAGCTGAACAATTGTTTGTAGAGCAAACTCGACCTGGAAGAAGTCGATACTTTCTTCGTTCAAGGACTAATAAAAAGTAACAGTACAGTGGTTTTTGACGTTACGAATATTATGAACGATTACATCCTTTCTTTTTGAGTTGTTTGTGCTTTTCCACTGCTAAGAGACTTGTAATAAATTTGAACGTTTCGTGGAAACCTCGCCATCCGGGTCACCGTAGGGCCGTGCGGGTACTCCTTTCTGTTTAGCAGGTTTCTGACGCTAGGTTGGTTACTTTTGTCGATCTCTGGGAACTCCTGGGGATTGATAATCGCTACTCAGAACGAAGTGCGTCAAGTACGTCACGGACGGTTTGTAGAGGATGGCATTCTCTAAGCTGTTGGAAGAAGAAAGGGTGTTGGCACAGAGATCAGAATTATGGAGGGTTGTACGAACAAAATGTTTTTTGTTTCAGGTGTTTCTACTGTTTCTGGCCTTATCTATGTTATTGGTGGGTGGAGTGTATTTCAGAGTGCCGTTGTTCTTGCCTTCTGTTTCACCTACCTTTTCTCCTAACCTAAGTTCCCTCACCACTGTCTCCCCACATTCCTTTCATTCTTTGCCTCAACATGAGCAGGTTAGGCGTGCGGAATTCATGAATAATTCCTTTGTTCAACTTCTACATCAGCATCAGTTGGTGGTGAATACTACCAATTGTTGGGTATGTGGGTTAATGCCACACACCATGGATAGGGGTATTCCGTATTTGGTCCTTCCATACAGCTCCCAGGGTTCAGCTCGAGCATTCCAAACTATGTTCCGTAGTGCACTAGATTCCTACCCCAGTCGAGAGCCACGGTCTGTCAATTTTGGTCCTGGGCCGTACCACAAGCCTTTGGCGATAGCCATAGCAGATCTGGATAGAGATATTTTTGATGCATCACTCATTCCAGATGAAGAAGTACAGGCCTATAAGGATCTGAGTGAGACTGAGTATAGTACGTCAGTGGGTGATAGACAGCTTAAGAGCTCGTCCCCAATATGGATTGTACCGCACCTTGGTAATTTCTGCTTGAAAGGTTTGGGTCGAAATCCAAGAGCACAACTTGGGAACAGTGCTTGCACTGATACGTATGTCCTACCGATGCTCTCCTCCCCTGTTTTTCTGACTGCTAAGGGCACCTATTTTGTATGTTATGAACGCGCGTATACATGGTTACCCCGTGACTTTTCGGGTACCTGTTATATTGCGAATCTTTTACCTCCGACTTTCACAGTTGCTTCGGACTATCACAAAACTAGAGTCGTGAGAGGCGTTATTAGCAAAGAGGACACTGCTGGTCAAGAAGCAGGAGACTTCTTTAAGGGTTTCTTGCCGTTTTGGGGACCTATGGTTAATAGTAGGAACCTAAGACAGTTGACCCGTGTGGTAGAGTCGACTGCTAATATTACTGCAAATGCCCTTGGTAATCTAACAGCTGAACTACAGGCGGATAGACTCATGACGTTGCAGAACCGTATGGTTCTAGACGTTGTTCTTGCAGATAGAGGGGGTGTGTGTAAAATTATCCACTCGAGTTGTTGCATTTTTATTCCTGACAATGCTCCAACTGTTTACCAAGCCATCTCGAAGTTGCACAAGATTTCCGAGTCCATACACGTGGACGAAGGTAATTGGACGCTCCTGGGATGGTTTTGGGGCCTGATGTCAACCTGGGGTTGGAAGATTCTAATGATCGTAGGGGCTGTTGTAACGATTCTGTTCACGTGTTGTCTTTGTGTACAGTGTGGTCCTGCCTTATGTGGCTTATGTGCTGCGACGTGTATAAGGCGGCCATCTGTTACCAAGGAGACGTTGATGAATAGGATGATGTTCCAGCAGCAGCTGAACGATCTGATGAATATTGATATAGATTCCGATCTTGACTAGTGCTTGCCTACATGAGGGCAAAAGGAGCGTCTGAGGTTCCGTATGAGACGGGACGGCACTTTTTGAGTGATGACGAATATGGATGAGTTTGGTATCCCCGAACCGCAAATGACGAGTATAGTGGGTGTACGTAGTTTCGCTATGCAGCCACGTATGGTTCGTCTCATTTTTGGGTTTGTTCATCCGAACCCTCGGGTTCCATTTTAGATACGGCATCCATTTTGTTTCTTGCCCTCAGGTAGCCAGCGAACGGGCTTTTTTGTCCGCTTCGTGACCCTGGGACTTTCAAGCTTGCACGAAGGACACGTGTTTCTTTGAGGTGACTTTTACGATGGGGGGAAATGACACGAGTAAGGCAGATGGCCCCGCTCAAGGCTCATCTTGCCGCTCCGGTCTATTGTTTCAGCCACGCATACATTAGACACGAGGTCTTTGACCCTTCTATCGAGTTTCCTTTATTGCCCCTGACACTCTTTTCTAACCTGTTGTGTATTCTTGTCCTTTCCTTGCATCTGTTTTTCGTCCTTCCTCTTAATGTGTTTATGGTTAGGATGGAATGTGTTTATTGCGGAGGGAATATGTTTTTACAGTTGAGAACCGGCAAGACTGTTGTAATTATGTTCCGGCCTCCTGAAACATGAACACGACCCTTTTGAAGTTTATTGTGGGAACTGAGTTGTAACCTTTGTTCGCCATACTGTGCTATGGCAAAAACCTGTATAAAAAGAGCGATCCACTTCTACGAATTTGAAGCAGTCTCCAAGAACCTACACGTTGTGTACTTCTTGTGACCTCTGTATCCCTGCAGTAAATAAACGCTGATCTCTGACGTCGCTGGAAGTGTCCCGTGTCTCTGTGTTTGTTACGCCAGAACAGGTAACCCACGAAGGTTTCAGGTGTTGTTCCCTGGCACCGCTGGGTCTTAAGAATAACCCAGTCCTTCACCAGCCTGACCCCTTATTCAATTTTTTACCATTTTACTCTAGCCCCGGGTCTGTGCCGATAAACTAAAATGGCGGCCACAACTTTCTGCTCAGAATGTGGCCAGTCCATTACGGCATTCCTGTTGGCGTGCGCATATGTGAATCGTCTCGAAATAATCGAGAATATTTCGGGATTGTGGATATACAAATTTGGATTCCCTTTAGCAACCAAAAGTGTGATCTGGAACCAAAAGCTATCTTTCCTCCAAATTCGGAGTGATTCCGTTCAGTGGTTCGGGCTGCAGGCATGGCTAGACCAGCATCAATCCGGCTTTCGGAAGGGGCACAGTACTGAATCCGCTCTCACTGACGTTATGGATGACATTTTAAAAATGCTTGACCAAAATGATTCCTGCCTCCTAATCCTCCTTGACCTTTCCTCCGCATTCAACATGGTTAATCATGACAACCTCCTATCCAATCTAAAGAACAGGATGGGTTTCTCGGGTCGAGTGCTACAATGGTTCTCGTCCTTCCTCCACCACAGATAACAAAGTCAAGGAAAACCACTCCCTCTCCCAGCCCTATCCAGTACTCATGGGTGTCCCCCAAGGGTCAGCCTTATCTCCTATCCTCTTCAACCTTTTCTTGGAACCATTAGCTAACTCACTAAATTCCATGAACATTCTCTTCCCTATGTATGCAGACGATACGCAACTGTACTTGAAAAGCTCATCCCCGAATAACATCATCTCACTCAACACTACCCTAACGTCTACTCAAAATTGGTTAACTGAGAACCATATCCTGCTCAACACCTTCAAAACTGAATTCCTTCTCATCTCTCCTCCAAACCACATCCCCAATCCTGGCCTTTGGCTGAATCACCTCACTACTTTCAACTGCACCCCTACCATCATAGACTCAGCCAAAGCTCACGGAATCACCCTGGACAAGAACCTGAATATGAAAAATCACATCAGCAATGTGTGTAAGGGAGCTAATCACTTGATAAGGACTCTTAGAAATATCGAACCATTCCTTTCACAATCTGATTTCAAGCAGATGGTCCAAGCGCTTGTCTTGACGAGGCTAGACCTCGTCAGCGCTACGCTCTGTGGCCTTCCCAAATACACCCTGGCTCCACTAAGGGCATCACTGAATGCTGCAGCTAGACTGGTTACAGGGACAAAACGAAATGATCACATTTCCCCAGTCCAAAAATCGTTTAAATGGTTGCCCTATGAAGCTCGAATTCAGTTAAAGATTGCCGTTCTGAAGCACAAAGACCTGCATCTCAAAACTCCCAGGTACCTAGCACAAAATCTTGAATTATCCTGTGGTGGTAGAGCCTCAAGAAGCGATAGCACTTTCCTCTTGAAACCACTCATCCTTCGCAAAAAGGATGAGCAATGTGCCACAACAAGCCTTCTCCGGCGCTGCCCCAAGGATATGGAACTCTCTTCCACCGGAAGTACGCAGAATCTCCTCAACGACTGCTTTCAAACTGACAGCTAAAAGATTCCTAATGAATACATTCTTACCTTAATTTGGCTAGGCACACCAGCTCGAAGCCATTGATCCTACAAGCATGGTACCATCATTTTGATGCTGCTCTTCTTTACCACATAGTGTGCCCCCCATCTCGTAACCCCCTATAAACCTGTTTATTGCATTACTCTCCTTGACTCATTTGTCTTGTAATTATGCGATTATTCCTGTTTTCTTATTCTTACTTGATGTCAATATTGCATTTATGTCCTTCCTTCCATCCTTTTGTAAAGCGCTCTGATATCCTTCGGAATCTTATCGCGCTATATAAAACTTTATAAATACAATAAAATAAATAAAATGTCTGAAGTCGCTAAGGGAATTAACATGGAAACACACTTTTTTTCACCGTAGGTAATATATATATACCGCCAGCAGTATATATGTTTTCTCTCAATACATGTCAATGAAGCTTTATCACATGACAGAAACATATTACTCTTAGAGAAATCTTAACTCATGTGCAGGTGGAAGGATCTTTCCCCCGAAGGGAGCAAAGCACGGAACAACTTTGAAGGAACGATATCTTTCATGTGTAGAGTACATGGCTCATTATTCTCACAAAATACCACTTTCACTTGCCAGGACTGAAGATGAGGTTACATTGTTAGGACCCTCAGTCTTCTGACTTTTGGGCATACTAGAGCCACAAAATTTAGCAAGTATGTTCAGTGATACAAGAAGCCTCGAACTAATATGAAATCACAATCATATTTGGTTAGGGGTTGATACATTCTGGGTTATGTATCTGTTTGCTAACACTATATTATATAGAAATATACGTACATGATATAGGTAAGATTTAAGCATTCACAGAAAGAGCCCGCTTACGAGTTGGAGGTGTGGGCCGCCACGCCACCTCCATGCTCCCACCCCCCCAACAAGGCTGCCATCCACCAGATTACGAGTGAAATCGTGGTCTGACGGGCGGCATGGAGGTCCTGCAGCGGTGCAGTAAAAAGGCTCAAATTTGTGCCTTAGTGCTGCACTGCCCTGGGACTGCGACAGCGCATTCCAGCATGACATGGACTGTGAAGTTCATGCCGTGCTGGAACTGGGGGTGCATGCAAACAGCATGCACCAACATGCATGGAGAAAGGAGGGCCTTGTAGGGCCCCCTTTGCTGTCTGACCCCAGCAGTTTCTCAGAATAAGAACGTCCATGAGATCGCTGGCTTTCAGAAAACTCGTACTATCCATGGCCATAGCTGCACACTCAGCATTTTGTGTGGCTCTGACCGCCGCGCCACCACAAGGAAACTTGGTTCCCTGGCAGTTGAGGTGGTCTGACCGCCTAAGTTGTAAGGAGGCAGTCGGACCACAGGGGTGGTCTGACTGCCACTGCTGCGCCACTGTGAGTTTTGTAGTCCAAGGACTGCCTAACAGATACACAGACCCTAAGTCTTGAGTGACAATAGAAGAAGTGAAACAAGCAGGCCACAGATCAGGGAGGAGTATTTGTTAGTCTTCAAGTGCTAAGTTTAGACTGTTTGCAATTTGCCACCTCTAATGTGCATACATAAACATGCTTACATCTTCACTCCCTGGACCGTTTTTGTGATATGACAGTTGGCAGTCCTGTCTGTAGGAACCTTTACTTGTGTGGTTTGTGGGACTTAGAAGGTAAGTCCACTAAGCGGCAGATGACACCTTCAAGATCTGCATAACCTTGAGATTTATTTGGCATGTGAGGACCAAGCCTACCATCAAGTTAGATTATTCCATGAAAAAATCCAGCTTTGGTTCCTAGTGCCAATGCTTCTTGGTTTGCGTGTTGGTGCTTTTCAGTCTAAAGTCTTGTCTGTCAGATCTTTTTTACTTCCGTTATACTATGCATCTATGTGATTATGTACATATGTGCTATAATTTTGCAGCCACATATATCACAAAGAGTACAGCCAACACAACAGGGAACACAATTTCCTTAAACAGTACAGACCTATAGGCTTTCCCAGTGTTTGTTTTAAAAGATGGGGAAAACTTCGGGGCAGATTTACAAGCCCCTTGTGACACATTTACGCCACCGTTGCGTCACTTCTGTGACGCAGCGGCGGCGTAAACCATGCGCCATGTTGCACCTTATTTACAACATGACGCATCTAGGAAGATGTGTCACGTTGTAAAGCCCTGCGCTACATTAAACCTGCGTCAGGATTAATGTATGCAGGGTGGGCGTTCCGTCGGAAAAAGCCTCAGAAAAGTGACACAGTGAAATCTACAAGATTTCACGGAGTCACTTTTCCGACGCTGCTGCGTCAAAACCCTGCGCCTGCCTGAAGCAGGCGTAAGGCGTGTCGCAGCATGTTAGGTATAGGCAGCCCCTGAGTATTGCTGGAGTTGCGTCGCACTTGCAATGCGCCGCCCTTACGCCATCAGATGCGTCACGCATCTCTTTATCCTTGCACCACGATGCGCCGCATTGTAAATGCGGTGCATCTGTGGTGGCGCAAGGGTAAACTTACGTGACGCATCTTACCTGGCGCATCCCTGCTGATATGCAGGGATGTGCCAGTCCTTGTAAATATGCCCCTTCATCTTTACTAATCTATATACAGATGGCAGAAAAAACTATGTAGGAAGAGGCAGGGCCAGACTACAAACAAAAATAAGCCCTGGCAAAAATGTTCAAACACACTCACACTGAAGGGTTCCCTGAGTAGAATGGGGCAACTGGAGAATTGTTGGGTCATACATGTTCATCATACTCTGAAACCAGTCCTTACTAACCAGTCCCGTACTGCAATTCAGCACTCAAAATCGGTGCCAAGAGACACTTTAATTAGAAATACCATGATAGACAGGAAAAAAGCCCTTTCAACGAATTGAATCACCATACCATGCAACTCTGGCTTTGAGATTATATATCGGTGCCAGCCTCAATCCTAGCCATCTATTTGGCACAGAGGTTGTATGCTTATGTTCTAGATAGTCGTTCTACATCTTTATAATTTTTAAATCTCCCTCCAGTGGCTTGCACTCTGCAGCATGGGTCCATTGTACAATTAACATCTATCAGCAGACGTTTATTGCATCAAATTCTTTAAGAAACACCTCTGCAAAGAACTATCCTTTAACCATTTCTATAGCATTTTCCAGCATCCATCATTCAGATTTCCATGAACCTTTTCTATCTTTTCGGATACTGCTTAGCTAATGAATCATCTGGCCAATGGAAAGGTGTAAATTAACGCTCCAGCAATGCATCTTCATTTAGAATCACAAACTGACCTGTGAGACCTAGGGTTTGACGAACAAATATTTTTTTCGTTCGCAAACCGCTTGATCTGGGTCGTTTCTGAATGTAAAAATGCATTTTTCAATGTACAAAGGCCCAATTTGCGATTCGGTAACATATTACTTAATCACAAATTGGGTTTGCGATTCAGTATTAGGAAGGGGAATGTTTAGGACGTCCCTTCCTAAAACCGAATCGCATTGGTATGTGTGGATGTTTTGTGACTGTAATGCGGTCGCACAACATTCACATTTTACCACCTATTTCGAGTAGGTGGCAACCCATTTGCAAATGGGAAGGGGTCTCGGGACCCCTTCCCTTTTATGAATGTTTGTAAAAACATTTTGTAATATCAGGCAGTGGTCCCATGAACCGCTGCTTACTCTTAAAAAATGAAAAGAAAACGTTTCATTTTTCTTTTTTAAATGCATCCAGTTTTCCATAAAGGGAAACGAGCTGCATTTTAAAAAAAATGCTTTATTGAAAAGCAATCACAGACATAGTTGTCTGCTGACCCCAGCAGCCCACCTTCCCTGTGATTTTTGCGATTTCCAATGGGTCGCAAATCGAGACCTACCCCATGAATATTAATGAGGTACATCTATTTGCGACCCCCTGAGAATCACAAAATGCTTCAAAGACACAATTGTACATTGGTGTTTGTGATTACCAAATAGCGAATCGATATTTAGTAATCACAAACGATTACCTATGTAATTCTAGCCTCTAGTTCCTGAGGCTCCAGCCAATCAGGTTACTTGGCTTCAACTGGAGCTGCTCTGTACTGGTGTACTGGATCCTTGTACTATTGGATCCAAAATTAATTATCAAATACTTCTCTTCAACACGACTCTCCATGATAGGGAGCAGCATAGTCTAAAGCTTTCTCAAGGGCTTGGTGCGTTAAAAAAGAGAAAAGAACAGTAGTATCACTCAAAAAGCTTTTCACTTCAGTTAGAGCTTTAGTTTGGAAAAAAAACTAAGTATATTATCACATATATGGCAAAATACTATGCATAAAATAGCGCTATACAAAGCAGAAAACACTCTTTAGCTCTTACATAGCCAGAGATCTGTCTCTAAATGCTGTTATAGCACTTATGTATAAATCAACAACAGAAGAGTGTGTCCATCAGATGTGAACAAGTGCAGAGCGATGTAAAAACGTGAATCACTATGTTTTTAAAAGAACCCTCACTCACCAACCTAGTTGGTGACATGCTTCATCATTGGGTTCCCACCGGAGAGACCGAATGTCTCCCCGGTGTGCTGCGACGCCTGAATTACAGCGGAGCTGGTTTTTTGTGTGTGGATGCAGTGCAAAGAGTGATAGTGTAAGTAAAAATATACCACAGTTTCAACCAATAAGGAATTTTAATAGTGGTAAACTGGACACAATTAAAAATAGTGTGGCGGACGTTAAAAACTGGTGATAATTGGGCCAGCTACGTCCTAAATCTAGTGCAAAGTGATTAAAGTGGTCAACATGTTTCTGCTTCTGGCGTTAATACACGAAGCATTCTTCAGGACCTAGTGTGAGACCACCACGGCGGTATACGCGCGCTAAGGCGTACCCTAACCTGTGGGGTCTGATACCGCTTAAGACTTACGGTCAAGATTGCCCTTCAGGAATTTCTGAGAGCTTCAGTTCTGTTGAGGCAAAGTAGAAAAAAACAACACAGAACAAACAAACAGTGATTCACACAATACATATATAATTTCACAGGAAACAGGCTTGGGCTAATCACACAAGTATTGTGAAAGTATTTCATGCACACACATGGTGGAAATTTCCCATTACTCTGAAACTACGGGAAAAATCACTAGTTTCAACCCGTGTTCCGGACTCCTTGTGGGCGACAGGTCCCAATGACGTGGGCCTGTTGGATATACCACCTTATGTTGTCCAACTGAAAGTTGGTGCGCGTTTGCCACGTATACCTCAGTATCGTATTTCCCTTGATGGTGAAAGGGCACTGTTAGCGATCATTTACGATCTGATCGGTAAAGATGTTATTGAGGAGACACGGGGTAATGTGTGCAATAGTCCCGTGTTGCCTATTCTGAAACGAACGGATCCCTCCAAACCTCCTGTGTACCGTCTAGTTATCGACTTACGGGAGGTGAATAAAGTCGTTGTTCCGCAGTTTCCTGTGGTGCCAGACATTACAGCTTTACTGACTCTGATTCCAGCCACTGCATCATGGTTCTCGGTGATCGATCTGAAGAATGCGTTCTTTAGCATTCCGATTGCTGAGGAAAGCAGAGATTTGTTCGGTTTCTCATTAGGTGGTCGCAGCTTCAGATTCAAGCGCGCACCACAGGGCTACTGTGAGAGTCCATCAATTTACAGCCAAGCTCTTAAGAGTCAACTTGATGCGTTTGTGTTACCGGCTGGTGCAGCCTTGATTCAGTACGTTGATGATCTATTGGTCGCTGCTGACACTGAACAGCTCTGTAGAGCCGCTACAGTGTCTCTGTTACAGCATCTCTGTGCTTTACATCATAAAGTGTCACCTTCCAAACTGCAATATTGTTGTCAAGAAGTTACCTATCTCGGTCACTTATTGTCAAAGGCGGGAAGAAGGTTGACCCCTGAACGAATTGCAGCAATTGCTCGAATGACTGTGCCAACAACTCAGAGAGATGTGCGTGCCTTTCTAGGTATCACGTCATACTGCAGACAGTGGATTCCGAACTTTTCACTGTTAGCGAAGCCATTGGTAGCTCTCACGTGCAAGGACGTTTCGACTCCTTTGCCTTGGACGGAGGAATGTCAGAAAAGTTTTTCTGAACTACGTGATGCGTTGTGTTCGGCTCCTGTGTTAGGTACTCCTGATTACAGCAAGCCATTCACATTATACGTCCATGAGAGGGACGGTTGTGCGTTGAGTGTTTTAACGCAACAATTTGGTGATAAGCAGCGTCCGTGTGCATATTTTTCCTCGACCTTAGACCCGGTAGCTAGAGCGTTGCCGAGTTGCTTGAGGGCGACGGCGGCAGCTGCGGCGTCTATTCGACAATCCGCAGGTTTGGTCATGGATAATATGCTCATAGTAATGGTTCCGCATGCAGTTGATACGCTCTTGAATCGGACAAAGACTCAACATCTGACGAGTGCAAGGTTGTCTGGGTACGAGCTGACCCTTTTGGCAAGTCATATACAGATCAAACGTTGTAATGTACTGAATCCGGCGACATTGTTGCCGATTAATATGGAATCAGATGATGTGCTGCCACATGATTGTTATTTACGGACTGAAGAAGAAACAAAAGGTCGTGTGGACCTGAAAAACACTCCCTTGGCAGATCCCGATGGTACTTTGTATGTGGATGGTTCTTGCTTCAAATTGCCGAATGGCGATGTGACGACTGCGTATGCGGTGGTGACGTTGAGCACGGTTGTGGAAACTGCGAGATTGAATCAGAATTCCGCGCAAGCGGCAGAGTTAATTGCATTGACAAGAGCGTGTGTTCTGTCGAAGGGAAAGCGAGTGAATGTGTTTACTGACAGTCAGTATGCATTTGGTGTTGCGCATAACTTTGGAAGATTGTGGAGAGAAAGAGGATTTATGACATCGCATGGTACGAAGATCCAACACGGGCATCTCGTGAATGATCTTTTGGATGCACTTACGTTGCCTAAACAAGTGGCGATTGTTAAATGCAGTGCACATCGAAAAGTGACGGATGATGTTGGTCGTGGTAATGCATTTGCGGATGAAATCGCTAAGGAAACGGCTAAGAATATTGCGACTCGAATGTATGTTACGAGTTCAGTAAGGTGGCCGACGGAGACTGGTATGTGTGAAAATACCGTTGAGAGTGTGAAAGCAATTCAGAACGAAGCTACTGAAGCTGAAAAGACCAAGTGGAAAGAAAGTACAGGGAAATTGGATATGCATGGATGTTGGGTTGACCTGACGGAATGTCAGAGGTGGATGTTACCAGATGCGTACGTATTAGCTGTCGTGACGATGGCTCATGGGTTGTCACATATTAGTGCGAAAGGAATATGTAAGTTCTTGTCCCCTGTATGGAGGAATGAGGGTATTGCTAAGTGTGCCGAAAGAGTGGTTAAGAATTGTATGGTGTGTTTGATGCATAATCCCGGAAAAGGCACCCCCACTCCTCCTGGTCATTTTGCTCCTCCTGCTTGTCCCTTTGAGGTTATCCAGCTGGACTTTATCCATATGGAGAGATGCAATAACCTGAAGTATGTTTTGGTTGTGGTTTGCGCGTTCTCCAGATGGATTGAGGCCTATCCTCTTAAGGATAACACTGCTCTGTCCACAGCAAAAATCCTGCTGAAGGAATACTTTCCTCGGTACGGAATGCCCCGGATTGTATGGTCGGATAATGGGAGTGAGTTTGTGGGAAGTGTAATGCAGAGTGTGTGTAAGGGCCTGGGAATTCGACAGAAATTCCACAGTGCTAATCATCCTCAGGCAGCGGGTTTGGTTGAAGGGTACAATGGTACCCTGAAGCTGAAACTCGCTAAGGTTCAAGCTACGACTGGTCTGTCATGGCCTGATGCCTTGCCTCTGGCTCTCCTATCGACCAGAGCAACCGTACACTCTCGAGTAGGGCTTAGCCCATATGAGATTGTGTTCGGTCGCCCTGCGAATATTTGGGGAGTCCCGAGGCCTAGGGCTTTTGATAGTCTTGAGTATCCAATGTTAATTGATTACTTGCATGATTTGACCACTAAACTACGGTTAATCCATCAACAGGTCCTTGAAGCTCTACCGGCGCAGACAGAGGGTCCTGGACACCAGCTCCGGCCAGGAGACTGGGTGGTTACCCGAAATTTTGGTCGAAAGCGTAACTTGGAGCCAAGATTCGTCGGACCCTATCAAGTCTTATTGACGACGAGGACAGCGGTTCGACTGGAGGGTCGGAAAAACTGGGTGCATGCCAGCCACACAAAGAAGGTACCGATCCCCTTACCAACTGACGGTTGGGTGAGGACTGGGATTTCGGCCTCAGAAACTGAGACTCCTTTGCACTTAGTGCCATTTAGTGATGCTCAACTTGTGGAGGAGGATTCGTCACTGCCAGATCCACATGTGGAGTCATCAGTAGTAGAGAACCCAAGGTCTGACTCGTTGTCCACTTCATCGAACACTGTTGCGTCAGCTGAACAATTGTTTGTAGAGCAAACTCGACCTGGAAGAAGTCGATACTTTCTTCGTTCAAGGACTAATAAAAAGTAACAGTACAGTGGTTTTTGACGTTACGAATATTATGAACGATTACATCCTTTCTTTTTGAGTTGTTTGTGCTTTTCCACTGCTAAGAGACTTGTAATAAATTTGAACGTTTCGTGGAAACCTCGCCATCCGGGTCACCGTAGGGCCGTGCGGGTACTCCTTTCTGTTTAGCAGGTTTCTGACGCTAGGTTGGTTACTTTTGTCGATCTCTGGGAACTCCTGGGGATTGATAATCGCTACTCAGAACGAAGTGCGTCAAGTACGTCACGGACGGTTTGTAGAGGATGGCATTCTCTAAGCTGTTGGAAGAAGAAAGGGTGTTGGCACAGAGATCAGAATTATGGAGGGTTGTACGAACAAAATGTTTTTTGTTTCAGGTGTTTCTACTGTTTCTGGCCTTATCTATGTTATTGGTGGGTGGAGTGTATTTCAGAGTGCCGTTGTTCTTGCCTTCTGTTTCACCTACCTTTTCTCCTAACCTAAGTTCCCTCACCACTGTCTCCCCACATTCCTTTCATTCTTTGCCTCAACATGAGCAGGTTAGGCGTGCGGAATTCATGAATAATTCCTTTGTTCAACTTCTACATCAGCATCAGTTGGTGGTGAATACTACCAATTGTTGGGTATGTGGGTTAATGCCACACACCATGGATAGGGGTATTCCGTATTTGGTCCTTCCATACAGCTCCCAGGGTTCAGCTCGAGCATTCCAAACTATGTTCCGTAGTGCACTAGATTCCTACCCCAGTCGAGAGCCACGGTCTGTCAATTTTGGTCCTGGGCCGTACCACAAGCCTTTGGCGATAGCCATAGCAGATCTGGATAGAGATATTTTTGATGCATCACTCATTCCAGATGAAGAAGTACAGGCCTATAAGGATCTGAGTGAGACTGAGTATAGTACGTCAGTGGGTGATAGACAGCTTAAGAGCTCGTCCCCAATATGGATTGTACCGCACCTTGGTAATTTCTGCTTGAAAGGTTTGGGTCGAAATCCAAGAGCACAACTTGGGAACAGTGCTTGCACTGATACGTATGTCCTACCGATGCTCTCCTCCCCTGTTTTTCTGACTGCTAAGGGCACCTATTTTGTATGTTATGAACGCGCGTATACATGGTTACCCCGTGACTTTTCGGGTACCTGTTATATTGCGAATCTTTTACCTCCGACTTTCACAGTTGCTTCGGACTATCACAAAACTAGAGTCGTGAGAGGCGTTATTAGCAAAGAGGACACTGCTGGTCAAGAAGCAGGAGACTTCTTTAAGGGTTTCTTGCCGTTTTGGGGACCTATGGTTAATAGTAGGAACCTAAGACAGTTGACCCGTGTGGTAGAGTCGACTGCTAATATTACTGCAAATGCCCTTGGTAATCTAACAGCTGAACTACAGGCGGATAGACTCATGACGTTGCAGAACCGTATGGTTCTAGACGTTGTTCTTGCAGATAGAGGGGGTGTGTGTAAAATTATCCACTCGAGTTGTTGCATTTTTATTCCTGACAATGCTCCAACTGTTTACCAAGCCATCTCGAAGTTGCACAAGATTTCCGAGTCCATACACGTGGACGAAGGTAATTGGACGCTCCTGGGATGGTTTTGGGGCCTGATGTCAACCTGGGGTTGGAAGATTCTAATGATCGTAGGGGCTGTTGTAACGATTCTGTTCACGTGTTGTCTTTGTGTACAGTGTGGTCCTGCCTTATGTGGCTTATGTGCTGCGACGTGTATAAGGCGGCCATCTGTTACCAAGGAGACGTTGATGAATAGGATGATGTTCCAGCAGCAGCTGAACGATCTGATGAATATTGATATAGATTCCGATCTTGACTAGTGCTTGCCTACATGAGGGCAAAAGGAGCGTCTGAGGTTCCGTATGAGACGGGACGGCACTTTTTGAGTGATGACGAATATGGATGAGTTTGGTATCCCCGAACCGCAAATGACGAGTATAGTGGGTGTACGTAGTTTCGCTATGCAGCCACGTATGGTTCGTCTCATTTTTGGGTTTGTTCATCCGAACCCTCGGGTTCCATTTTAGATACGGCATCCATTTTGTTTCTTGCCCTCAGATAGCCAGCGAACGGGCTTTTTTGTCCGCTTCGTGACCCTGGGACTTTCAAGCTTGCACGAAGGACACGTGTTTCTTTGAGGTGACTTTTACGATGGGGGGAAATGACACGAGTAAGGCAGATGGCCCCGCTCAAGGCTCATCTTGCCGCTCCGGTCTATTGTTTCAGCCACGCATACATTAGACACGAGGTCTTTGACCCTTCTATCGAGTTTCCTTTATTGCCCCTGACACTCTTTTCTAACCTGTTGTGTATTCTTGTCCTTTCCTTGCATCTGTTTTTCGTCCTTCCTCTTAATGTGTTTATGGTTAGGATGGAATGTGTTTATTGCGGAGGGAATATGTTTTTACAGTTGAGAACCGGCAAGACTGTTGTAATTATGTTCCGGCCTCCTGAAACATGAACACGACCCTTTTGAAGTTTATTGTGGGAACTGAGTTGTAACCTTTGTTCGCCATACTGTGCTATGGCAAAAACCTGTATAAAAAGAGCGATCCACTTCTACGAATTTGAAGCAGTCTCCAAGAACCTACACGTTGTGTACTTCTTGTGACCTCTGTATCCCTGCAGTAAATAAACGCTGATCTCTGACGTCGCTGGAAGTGTCCCGTGTCTCTGTGTTTGTTACGCCAGAACAGGTAACCCACGAAGGTTTCAGGTGTTGTTCCCTGGCACCGCTGGGTCTTAAGAATAACCCAGTCCTTCACCAGCCTGACCCCTTATTCAATTTTTTACCATTTTACTCTAGCCCCGGGTCTGTGCCGATAAACTAAAATGGCGGCCACAACTTTCTGCTCAGAATGTGGCCAGTCCATTACGGCATTCCTGTTGGCGTGCGCATATGTGAATCGTCTCGAAATAATCGAGAATATTTCGGGATTGTGGATATACAAATTTGGATTCCCTTTAGCAACCAAAAGTGTGATCTGGAACCAAAAGCTATCTTTCCTCCAAATTCGGAGTGATTCCGTTCAGTGGTTCGGGCTGCAGGCATGGCTAGACCAGCATCAATCCGGCTTTCGGAAGGGGCACAGTACTGAATCCGCTCTCACTGACGTTATGGATGACATTTTAAAAATGCTTGACCAAAATGATTCCTGCCTCCTAATCCTCCTTGACCTTTCCTCCGCATTCAACATGGTTAATCATGACAACCTCCTATCCAATCTAAAGAACAGGATGGGTTTCTCGGGTCGAGTGCTACAATGGTTCTCGTCCTTCCTCCACCACAGATAACAAAGTCAAGGAAAACCACTCCCTCTCCCAGCCCTATCCAGTACTCATGGGTGTCCCCCAAGGGTCAGCCTTATCTCCTATCCTCTTCAACCTTTTCTTGGAACCATTAGCTAACTCACTAAATTCCATGAACATTCTCTTCCCTATGTATGCAGACGATACGCAACTGTACTTGAAAAGCTCATCCCCGAATAACATCATCTCACTCAACACTACCCTAACGTCTACTCAAAATTGGTTAACTGAGAACCATATCCTGCTCAACACCTTCAAAACTGAATTCCTTCTCATCTCTCCTCCAAACCACATCCCCAATCCTGGCCTTTGGCTGAATCACCTCACTACTTTCAACTGCACCCCTACCATCATAGACTCAGCCAAAGCTCACGGAATCACCCTGGACAAGAACCTGAATATGAAAAATCACATCAGCAATGTGTGTAAGGGAGCTAATCACTTGATAAGGACTCTTAGAAATATCGAACCATTCCTTTCACAATCTGATTTCAAGCAGATGGTCCAAGCGCTTGTCTTGACGAGGCTAGACCTCGTCAGCGCTACGCTCTGTGGCCTTCCCAAATACACCCTGGCTCCACTAAGGGCATCACTGAATGCTGCAGCTAGACTGGTTACAGGGACAAAACGAAATGATCACATTTCCCCAGTCCAAAAATCGTTTAAATGGTTGCCCTATGAAGCTCGAATTCAGTTAAAGATTGCCGTTCTGAAGCACAAAGACCTGCATCTCAAAACTCCCAGGTACCTAGCACAAAATCTTGAATTATCCTGTGGTGGTAGAGCCTCAAGAAGCGATAGCACTTTCCTCTTGAAACCACTCATCCTTCGCAAAAAGATAACTTGTCACCAAGCCTTCTCCGGCGCTGCCCCAAGGATATGGAACTCTCTTCCACCGGAAGTACGCAGAATCTCCTCAACGACTGCTTTCAAACTGACAGCTAAAAGATTCCTAATGAATACATTCTTACCTTAATTTGGCTAGGCACACCAGCTCGAAGCCATTGATCCTACAAGCATGGTACCATCATTTTGATGCTGCTCTTCTTTACCACATAGTGTGCCCCCCATCTCGTAACCCCCTATAAACCTGTTTATTGCATTACTCTCCTTGACTCATTTGTCTTGTAATTATGCGATTATTCCTGTTTTCTTATTCTTACTTGATGTCAATATTGCATTTATGTCCTTCCTTCCATCCTTTTGTAAAGCGCTCTGATATCCTTCGGAATCTTATCGCGCTATATAAAACTTTATAAATACAATAAAATAAATAAAATGTCTGAAGTCGCTAAGGGAATTAACATGGAAACACACTTTTTTTCACCGTAGGTAATATATATATACCGCCAGCAGTATATATGTTTTCTCTCAATACATGTCAATGAAGCTTTATCACATGACAGAAACATATTACTCTTAGAGAAATCTTAACTCATGTGCAGGTGGAAGGATCTTTCCCCCGAAGGGAGCAAAGCACGGAACAACTTTGAAGGAACGATATCTTTCATGTGTAGAGTACATGGCTCATTATTCTCACAAAATACCACTTTCACTTGCCAGGACTGAAGATGAGGTTACATTGTTAGGACCCTCAGTCTTCTGACTTTTGGGCATACTAGAGCCACAAAATTTAGCAAGTATGTTCAGTGATACAAGAAGCCTCGAACTAATATGAAATCACAATCATATTTGGTTAGGGGTTGATACATTCTGGGTTATGTATCTGTTTGCTAACACTATATTATATAGAAATATACGTACATGATATAGGTAAGATTTAAGCATTCACAGAAAGAGCCCGCTTACGAGTTGGAGGTGTGGGCCGCCACGCCACCTCCATGCTCCCACCCCCCCAACAAGGCTGCCATCCACCAGATTACGAGTGAAATCGTGGTCTGACGGGCGGCATGGAGGTCCTGCAGCGGTGCAGTAAAAAGGCTCAAATTTGTGCCTTAGTGCTGCACTGCCCTGGGACTGCGACAGCGCATTCCAGCATGACATGGACTGTGAAGTTCATGCCGTGCTGGAACTGGGGGTGCATGCAAACAGCATGCACCAACATGCATGGAGAAAGGAGGGCCTTGTAGGGCCCCCTTTGCTGTCTGACCCCAGCAGTTTCTCAGAATAAGAACGTCCATGAGATCGCTGGCTTTCAGAAAACTCGTACTATCCATGGCCATAGCTGCACACTCAGCATTTTGTGTGGCTCTGACCGCCGCGCCACCACAAGGAAACTTGGTTCCCTGGCAGTTGAGGTGGTCTGACCGCCTAAGTTGTAAGGAGGCAGTCGGACCACAGGGGTGGTCTGACTGCCACTGCTGCGCCACTGTGAGTTTTGTAGTCCAAGGACTGCCTAACAGATACACAGACCCTAAGTCTTGAGTGACAATAGAAGAAGTGAAACAAGCAGGCCACAGATCAGGGAGGAGTATTTGTTAGTCTTCAAGTGCTAAGTTTAGACTGTTTGCAATTTGCCACCTCTAATGTGCATACATAAACATGCTTACATCTTCACTCCCTGGACCGTTTTTGTGATATGACAGTTGGCAGTCCTGTCTGTAGGAACCTTTACTTGTGTGGTTTGTGGGACTTAGAAGGTAAGTCCACTAAGCGGCAGATGACACCTTCAAGATCTGCATAACCTTGAGATTTATTTGGCATGTGAGGACCAAGCCTACCATCAAGTTAGATTATTCCATGAAAAAATCCAGCTTTGGTTCCTAGTGCCAATGCTTCTTGGTTTGCGTGTTGGTGCTTTTCAGTCTAAAGTCTTGTCTGTCAGATCTTTTTTACTTCCGTTATACTATGCATCTATGTGATTATGTACATATGTGCTATAATTTTGCAGCCACATATATCACAAAGAGTACAGCCAACACAACAGGGAACACAATTTCCTTAAACAGTACAGACCTATAGGCTTTCCCAGTGTTTGTTTTAAAAGATGGGGAAAACTTCGGGGCAGATTTACAAGCCCCTTGTGACACATTTACGCCACCGTTGCGTCACTTCTGTGACGCAGCGGCGGCGTAAACCATGCGCCATGTTGCACCTTATTTACAACATGACGCATCTAGGAAGATGTGTCACGTTGTAAAGCCCTGCGCTACATTAAACCTGCGTCAGGATTAATGTATGCAGGGTGGGCGTTCCGTCGGAAAAAGCCTCAGAAAAGTGACACAGTGAAATCTACAAGATTTCACGGAGTCACTTTTCCGACGCTGCTGCGTCAAAACCCTGCGCCTGCCTGAAGCAGGCGTAAGGCGTGTCGCAGCATGTTAGGTATAGGCAGCCCCTGAGTATTGCTGGAGTTGCGTCGCACTTGCAATGCGCCGCCCTTACGCCATCAGATGCGTCACGCATCTCTTTATCCTTGCACCACGATGCGCCGCATTGTAAATGCGGTGCATCTGTGGTGGCGCAAGGGTAAACTTACGTGACGCATCTTACCTGGCGCATCCCTGCTGATATGCAGGGATGTGCCAGTCCTTGTAAATATGCCCCTTCATCTTTACTAATCTATATACAGATGGCAGAAAAAACTATGTAGGAAGAGGCAGGGCCAGACTACAAACAAAAATAAGCCCTGGCAAAAATGTTCAAACACACTCACACTGAAGGGTTCCCTGAGTAGAATGGGGCAACTGGAGAATTGTTGGGTCATACATGTTCATCATACTCTGAAACCAGTCCTTACTAACCAGTCCCGTACTGCAATTCAGCACTCAAAATCGGTGCCAAGAGACACTTTAATTAGAAATACCATGATAGACAGGAAAAAAGCCCTTTCAACGAATTGAATCACCATACCATGCAACTCTGGCTTTGAGATTATATATCGGTGCCAGCCTCAATCCTAGCCATCTATTTGGCACAGAGGTTGTATGCTTATGTTCTAGATAGTCGTTCTACATCTTTATAATTTTTAAATCTCCCTCCAGTGGCTTGCACTCTGCAGCATGGGTCCATTGTACAATTAACATCTATCAGCAGACGTTTATTGCATCAAATTCTTTAAGAAACACCTCTGCAAAGAACTATCCTTTAACCATTTCTATAGCATTTTCCAGCATCCATCATTCAGATTTCCATGAACCTTTTCTATCTTTTCGGATACTGCTTAGCTAATGAATCATCTGGCCAATGGAAAGGTGTAAATTAACGCTCCAGCAATGCATCTTCATTTAGAATCACAAACTGACCTGTGAGACCTAGGGTTTGACGAACAAATATTTTTTTCGTTCGCAAACCGCTTGATCTGGGTCGTTTCTGAATGTAAAAATGCATTTTTCAATGTACAAAGGCCCAATTTGCGATTCGGTAACATATTACTTAATCACAAATTGGGTTTGCGATTCAGTATTAGGAAGGGGAATGTTTAGGACGTCCCTTCCTAAAACCGAATCGCATTGGTATGTGTGGATGTTTTGTGACTGTAATGCGGTCGCACAACATTCACATTTTACCACCTATTTCGAGTAGGTGGCAACCCATTTGCAAATGGGAAGGGGTCTCGGGACCCCTTCCCTTTTATGAATGTTTGTAAAAACATTTTGTAATATCAGGCAGTGGTCCCATGAACCGCTGCTTACTCTTAAAAAATGAAAAGAAAACGTTTCATTTTTCTTTTTTAAATGCATCCAGTTTTCCATAAAGGGAAACGAGCTGCATTTTAAAAAAAATGCTTTATTGAAAAGCAATCACAGACATAGTTGTCTGCTGACCCCAGCAGCCCACCTTCCCTGTGATTTTTGCGATTTCCAATGGGTCGCAAATCGAGACCTACCCCATGAATATTAATGAGGTACATCTATTTGCGACCCCCTGAGAATCACAAAATGCTTCAAAGACACAATTGTACATTGGTGTTTGTGATTACCAAATAGCGAATCGATATTTAGTAATCACAAACGATTACCTATGTAATTCTAGCCTCTAGTTCCTGAGGCTCCAGCCAATCAGGTTACTTGGCTTCAACTGGAGCTGCTCTGTACTGGTGTACTGGATCCTTGTACTATTGGATCCAAAATTAATTATCAAATACTTCTCTTCAACACGACTCTCCATGATAGGGAGCAGCATAGTCTAAAGCTTTCTCAAGGGCTTGGTGCGTTAAAAAAGAGAAAAGAACAGTAGTATCACTCAAAAAGCTTTTCACTTCAGTTAGAGCTTTAGTTTGGAAAAAAAACTAAGTATATTATCACATATATGGCAAAATACTATGCATAAAATAGCGCTATACAAAGCAGAAAACACTCTTTAGCTCTTACATAGCCAGAGATCTGTCTCTAAATGCTGTTATAGCACTTATGTATAAATCAACAACAGAAGAGTGTGTCCATCAGATGTGAACAAGTGCAGAGCGATGTAAAAACGTGAATCACTATGTTTTTAAAAGAACCCTCACTCACCAACCTAGTTGGTGACATGCTTCATCATTGGGTTCCCACCGGAGAGACCGAATGTCTCCCCGGTGTGCTGCGACGCCTGAATTACAGCGGAGCTGGTTTTTTGTGTGTGGATGCAGTGCAAAGAGTGATAGTGTAAGTAAAAATATACCACAGTTTCAACCAATAAGGAATTTTAATAGTGGTAAACTGGACACAATTAAAAATAGTGTGGCGGACGTTAAAAACTGGTGATAATTGGGCCAGCTACGTCCTAAATCTAGTGCAAAGTGATTAAAGTGGTCAACATGTTTCTGCTTCTGGCGTTAATACACAAAGCATTCTTCAGGACCTAGTGTGAGACCACCACGGCGGTATACGCGCGCTAAGGCGTACCCTAACCTGTGGGGTCTGATACCGCTTAAGACTTACGGTCAAGATTGCCCTTCAGGAATTTCTGAGAGCTTCAGTTCTGTTGAGGCAAAGTAGAAAAAAACAACACAGAACAAACAAACAGTGATTCACACAATACATATATAATTTCACAGGAAACAGGCTTGGGCTAATCACACAAGTATTGTGAAAGTATTTCATGCACACACATGGTGGAAATTTCCCATTACTCTGAAACTACGGGAAAAATCACTAGTTTCAACCCGTGTTCAAAAGGTAAAATCATGTGGTGCTCATTAGCGCTATAACTGATCGTGCCGGAAAAGTGCTACACCCTGTTTGGGGGTGATACGGCAAAGCAGCATGAGTGTATCGCCTTCACACTGATGGTCAGCACTGCACTCTGGCCGACTTCTAGGAGGCGAAAGAAGAATAAAATGCTTGGTTCGTGATGGAGATTCAAAAGATTATCGTATCGTATGGATTGGTGAACATCGAGAAAACCGGTAACGGTGCTTACGTGATGTTCAAATCAGTTTCACTACATGAGTCCGGGTGGGAGGCGGGACTTGTAGTCACACTCTGGACAGGGAGCGAGTAGAATAAAAAGGTCAAAAACTTACATGGTTGGAGTAAAGGTATTGAACTCCGGACTGCAGAACCTTTACTTACTACTCCAAAGTCACCAGCCCTCTGCAAAACCTACTTGGCCCTCCTGCGGACTCGGATATTGACGTCCGGGGCAGCCGAGAGGAAAAAATAGTAAGCGTTTCCCAATCGGAAGGCGTAACGTCATCACGTCTGTCACGTGAGACGTTAACGTGGAAGGAAACAACTAGACTGCTGCCTGTCAGAGGACAAAGTAAACTTGGTAGACTTCCGGGAGAATCGTAAGACTCGTAGAGGTTTGGATTGGTGCCAGAAGGATCTCAATGTGACGGAAGTGAGGCTTTGCACATAATGCTGGTTATGCGTACCGACTGCTAAGCAGGTGCACGCGACTATTTTAGCGGAGGAAACCCTTTTTCCGATGGATTTTATTGGGAGGATTTGAGGGTTTTGGATGGTATTTCGGGGTTTACAATATTTTAATATTTTCGAACAAGGCAATGACAGGAGTGTAAGAATCACTGCCTAATGGGTGTTCAGTAGAGCAAAGACTTTTTGAAGACATGTTGTTCATATTGAAAGGCATCTGCAACAAAAACACAGTGTAGTGGTGTCTTAAAAGGTAGGTGGTATACCACAGAGTGACTGGTTAGATGTTTTGCCTTCCAACAAATTATCTTATTGGCATATTATCTTTTTAACACTGTGCCCCATGGGATATTATCGTTGAAACCCGTAGTATGACTAGACAGGCGATAGATCCAACGTTGTTCTTTTTCGAACAGAATGTTGGTCGCCCTAATCCCTGGATTAATTTGTTCAATTATAGTCCAGGTCAGGTCGTCAGGGGTGTGTTTGAGGGCTGCATAGTGTTCTGTCATTTTGGTGATACTTTTCCCACAACGGATTGTGCTTCTGTGTTCGACAATGCGTTGTTTGATTTTACGTGTGGTCATTCCAACGTATCTGATCCCACACAGACATGTAAGTAGGTAGATGACGTTGGATGAGTTACAGTTCGTGTGTGTACGTTGACTCCACACTTTGTCTTGTTCGAGATTCAGAGTCTTGCTTGCTTTCGTGAGGTGGCACACACTGCACTGCCCACATGGAAAATGCCCTGTTACTTTGGGAAGTCCCCAGGATTGTAGGACAGACGGGATGTTGTCAGGTGATGATGTTCGTGGTCTTGTGTGTACTAGGGCATCTTTTATGCTTCTAGCCTTCCTGAAAGAAAACAGGGGTTTTTCCCATTTTAAGTTGTTACTCATAAGGATGCCCCAATGTTTTCGAATGGATTTAGTAACAGCATTAGAAGCCGTGCTGTAAGTCGTCACGCATGTCAGCGGAATATCTTCTGCTGCTTTTACTGAATCCTCCAGTAACACTTCTCTGTGTTGATTTTTAGCCCTCTTGTAGCTGCGTTTTAGAATTTTCTCTGGATAACCTCTTCTTTTCAGTTTTGTGGATAGGTTATCGGATTGAATGCGATAGTCTTCTATACGACTACAGTTGCGTCTGATACGCAAAAATTGACCAAAAGGGAGGTTTTCTCTAAGCGGTCGTGGATGGAAACTAGAGAAGGCTAAGAGATTGTTTTTTGAGGTCGGTTTGTAATAGGTTTTTGTAAGTAGCTTGCCTTCCCGTTTGGTAATAGTAAGATCCAGAAAGATTATTTCATTCTGGTCATACGTGTTGGTGAATTTCAGACTGGGGTCGCAGGTGTTAATCCATTCAAAAAACTTTACAAGTTGGATTTCAGGTCCTTTCCAGATCACCAAGATGTCGTCTATATATCTTTTCCAAAAAGATATATAAAGTGAGAAAGGATTGTTGGGGGTCAGTATGTACTTTTGCTCGAAATCATACACGTAAAGGCCTGCCACACTGGGAGCAAAGGTACTCCCCATGGAAGTACCGGTGGCTTGGAGAAAGAGGGTCCCTTTGTATTCAAAGAAATTCTTTTCTAAGGCTAGGGTGGCGCAGTCGACAATGAACTGTTTCGAGGTCTGGAAGTCCCAAGGACTCACCTCCAAAGTCTCACTGATGACCCTGATGGTATCTTCCTGGGGTATGCTGGTATATAGACTTTCTATGTCTAAAGATACCAGGAAGGTTGGATCATCTGTCAAGGTTACATCTTGTAAAAGAACCAGCAGGCTCTTGGTGTCTTTCAAGTAGGTTGATGTGCTCTGGATCAAAGGTTTTAGGAAAAAGTCACAGTATATAGAAAGAGGCTCCAGGAGAGAACCAATGCCGGAAACAATAGGACGGCCAGGTGGTGGGGACTTATTCTTATGAGTTTTAGGTAACGTATAAAAGTAGGGAATAATCCCTTCACTTTTAGTTAAGAAATCAGCCTCATGTCTGCTTATATGTCCGTTGGACTCAGCCTCCTCCACCAGGTTGATAATCATTGTCTTCAGCTCAGAGGAAGGGTCAATGGTTAGTGGGGTGTAACTGACCCTATCCGCAAGAAGGCGTCTGCATTCAGTGTCATAAGCTGTTGAGTCCTGAATTACAAGGCCCCCACCCTTGTCAGCTGGTTTGATGACAATGGAAGAATTTGACTGGAGGGTTTTCAATGCCTCGAACTCAGCGGCACTCATGTTCTTGAAGGTGCCAGTGTCTTCATATGCCTCAATGTCATTGAATACTGCCTGCTCAAAAGCGATAAGTTCTGCTGGGACAGTATGAGGCGGTGGTGTGAAGGTGGATTTTGGTCGTAATCCTGTGTCGCTCTCTGGCGAGGAGGGACTACTAGCTTGGTGTTTTTCAAAGAAGTGTTTGAGTTTTAGCTTTCTAAAGAAATCAGACAGTTCACAGTGTAAGCGAAAACGGTCAAGGCGAGCGGTTGGAACAAACCCTAACCCCTTCTCTAAGACTCGTTTTTCAGTGTCTGTGAGTACGAGGGAAGACAGGTTGGTCACTAGGGTCTCTGGTTGCTCGGTCCTGCTTGCTGAGCCCCCGACTTGCTCCTCGTGTTGATCCCGGTCTCTTCGTCTGGTCCCCAGTGTACCTGATTTCTTCTCCTTCCCCTGCCTCTTCGGCCTCTCTCTAAAAAAGGGGGGCGGTACATATTAGGTGGATAAGGGGGAATCGGCATGAAGGCTGGGTTCCAACCCATCATGGGAAATTGTGGAGGTTGATGGTATTGGTTGGGGAGGTTGGTGCCTTGATTAGGAAAAACAGGCCAATGTTGTTGGTAATGCTGGTACCTACCCTTACCCCGACCCCTCTGTCTGCTCTTGAAACTACCACTGCTTGAACCACTGGTGGTGGATGTGTCATCCTCAGATGTATTGTCTGAGTAGTTGGGATTCCGTTGGGGTGGTGTATAGTTCGGTTCAGCGTAAGGGTATACCTTGGTGAATGCAAAGCGTTTAAGATCTTTTTGAAATTTTTGTGCCTTGGATTGTGTCAGGTTCTCCTTATACTCGTTGATTTCTTTATTTAGTTCCTCAAGCTTCACGAACCAAGCATTTTATTCTTCTTTCGCCTCCTAGAAGTCGGCCAGAGTGCAGTGCTGACCATCAGTGTGAAGGCGATACACTCATGCTGCTTTGCCGTATCACCCCCAAACAGGGTGTAGCACTTTTCCGGCACGATCAGTTATAGCGCTAATGAGCACCACATGATTTTACCTTTTGAACACGGGTTGATACTAGTGATTTTTCCCGTAGTTTCAGAGTAATGGGAAATTTCCACCATGTGTGTGCATGAAATACTTTCACAATACTTGTGTGATTAGCCCAAGCCTGTTTACTGTGAAATTATATATGTATTGTGTGAATCACTGTTTGTTTGTTCTGTGTTGTTTTTTTCTACTTTGCCTCAACAGAACTGAAGCTCTCAGAAAGTCCTGAAGGGCAATCTTGACCGTAAGTCTTAAGCGGTATCAGACCCCACAGGTTAGGGTACGCCTTAGCGCGCGTATACCGCCGTGGTGGTCTCACACTAGGTCCTGAAGAATGCTTCGTGTATTAACGCCAGAAGCAGAAACATGTTGACCACTTTAATCACTTTGCACTAGATTTAGGACGTAGCTGGCCCAATTATCACCAGTTTTTAACGTCCGCCACACTATTTTTAATTGTGTCCAGTTTACCACTATTAAAATTCCTTATTGGTTGAAACTGTGGCATATTTTAACTTACACTATCACTCTTTGCACTGCATCCACACACAAAAAACCAGCTCCGCTGTAATTCAGGCGTCGCAGCACACCGGGGAGACATTCGGTCTCTCCGGTGGGAACCCAATGATGAAGCATGTCACCAACTAGGTTGGTGAGTGAGGGTTCTTTTAAAAACATAGTGATTCACGTTTTTACATCGCTCTGCACTTGTTCACATCTGATGGACACACTCTTCTGTTGTTGATTTATACTAGCCCTGGGGGACTAAGAGTGGCTCCAAAAAACTCCCTCTCTCTCCTGTTGTTAATTTATAGCACTTATGTACAAAGCACAATAGTTTCTCTCTGTGCAGCAGCATGTGCACAGTTCTCTTCAATGGATCAGGTTCAATGGTCAGTTGTTTGGGACACAGTTCATGGTCTTAGCAGTCAAAAGCACATGCTCAGTGCTAGCCTCTCTCTTGATGCTGCTCAGCAGCCACCATCTCAGGTTGCTACACTTCAAAGATACCCGGTTTCTCTGTGTAAGTCCTAACTGTGGCCTGTGAGTTGTTCAAAGTGTATAAGAGTTGTAAAAGATTTTGATATGCCTCTCTGAAACCTATCTGGAACAGTTGAATAAGCAGACCCACATCCCACACAGGCAGCAGAATACCCACCCAAAAGTCTGACAAGCAATCGGTCACTCACAAGAGGGTGCAGGCCTGATGATGGGAGCACAAATTACACCAATGAACTTGCCCAAAGGCTACTTTCGGGGGCCTAAATATGAATAGAATGCCCCCTCAACAACATCCCTGTAAAAGGCACAAGTTATGTAAATGGCCTTTTAAATTTCAAACCTCCATTTGTGGTTTAATGTTCTCACCACCAGCCCTGCAAAACTCAAATGGAGTTGACACTCACTCCTGCAAAACTCCAGTGGAGGAAACAGTCACTTTTTTAAAGAAGGATATTTAGGGTAATTGCTCAACTTCCGAGCAACACTCTTGGGTAAAAAGGCATTGTCAGACCTGTCATCTTTAGAGTGATGTTCCACCAAACGTTTTGCCAACTTCCCTCTTCTTTTCGCTGTATCTTTTTTTGGGCCATAGGCCTCTGAGCACTCTAACACTGCTAATCAGCGCTAGAGTGCATGTGCCTCTCCCCTAGACATGGTGACATTGGTGTATACATTATTGGCATATTTAGTTTACTTATACGTCCCTTGTAAGTGGTATACCATATCCCCAGGGCCTGCAAGCTAAATGCTGCTTGTGGGCAGGTCGCACTGGTTGTGCTACCCACACAAGTAGTCTTTCAAATCTGTCTGAGGCCTGCCATAGAAAGCACTGTGTATGTTGTTTACTGTCACTTTGACTTGGCATTTAACACTACTTGCCAAGCCTTAAACTCCCCTTATATTACACGTAAGTCACCCCTAAGGTAGGTCCTAGGTAGCACTAAAGGGAGGTTGCCTTATAACTAAAAGTTAGAACATATACTTTAAAGTTTTACATGTCCTGGTAGTGACAAACAGCTAAAATTGTTTTTCACTGCTGTGAGGCCTACTCCTCTCATAGGCTAGCATTGAGAATTCCTTAAAACACATTTAGGCTGTAATTCTTGATTAGACAGGAGTATCTGCACCATCTTTCATATCTGTGGAATAGTAATGATAAAACCTCCTTATTGGTATAGTTGTATTACTGTTTTAGAAATGCCACTTTTAGAATGTGAAATATCTCTCCCAAAAGGAACTTTCCTTTTGCACCCAAATGTCGCACTGCTGAAAGGGAAATCGTTCCTGGGTGAACCACTTCCTCCAAAGTTGTGTCATTTTTCATAGTTTCTCAATCATAATCCAAATCCTTGTGTTTTGCATCTTCCTATATACTATACCACCATGGAGCCAGCAGTTTTGCACTATGATTCTTTATTCAACAGTTTCAAATGCCTAATATTGCCAATCCAGGCTTCAACAAAGTCATGTGAGGTCAAACATGTTTCAAAAGTGGGCTTATTACATGTATTGCTCCCAATGCATTTCGAATTCTACAATTCATCATCAGGGGTTCACTAAAACGAATAGAAAAAACAATTCAACTAGCTGCTCAATCTTACTGTGTGCACAAAAACACTACTAATTACCATGCCTCCTCCCTCACCTTACAACCTTCCCAAAACTGAACTCTACTGAAAACAATCAGATATTTCCACTAAATGTGAAACCCCCACCATGCTCAAAACCTTTCCCAACACTCAAAATATACATCCCCAATTTACCGTCTTGTGCAATGAATCACAACTACCTCCCCACTAGCAAATTCCCCAAACTCCAAACAGACCCTCCATCTCTACCATTTACCTTCTGAACACCACAACCGGCAGACTAATCTCTTAATTCTCACTTCACATCGTCTTCCCAAAGCTCGTAATCACTTTCCCTGCCGCTCGGACCGTTTAAAAAGAACTCTCCCACCTGTAACCAATCAAGCCATGATTCACTGCTCACCCCGTGCCCTATTGCTGTACAATAAACTATAATTTCCACAATGCACTCCCCTAGTGTCACGAAAGTATATACAACAAAAAATCGTATCCATCCCCCAGTACCCAACATATGTCAAAAACATAATGTCACATTGTGAATAACATAATATGCATGAAAAATACACCACCCAATAAAATTCTTGCTCGAGAAACATAAATAAATATGTTTGAATATGCATTTAATTAAAGAAAACCATTAGAGCACCAAAGTTCAACTGCCACACTACTCCGATGTTGTTGTTAAAAAACATTTCATTTAGACTCTAAGCATTCCACTCTGGGTATTCCTTTTCCTTCTGTCTCCGTGATGACAAGTTCTTTAACTTTGTTTAAACTTGAAACTCCATGGGGTACAAACTCGCTGTTGGGGCGATTCATTTGCAAAGCAGATAAGTACTTGGATTATGATTGACAAGATATGAAAAATGACGCAACTTTGGAGGAAGTGGTTCACCCACAAACGATTTTCCTTTCAGCAGTGCGACAGTTGGGTGCAGGAGGAAAGTGCCTTTTGGGAGATATTTTTCATAATTAGCTGTGATAAGGGGCGTTTTCACGGCTTCTGATCGTACGCATTTCACATATAGAGTTGGATAAAAGGATAAATGATTTAAGGGAAGGAGTGCATTCTCTCAACAAGTACTTATCTACTTTTAGAATGTGGGCATTTCTGTGCTCTTAGAGCTAGATGTATGACCCTTTTTTGCATTAGCAAACGGGAGATCGGCCCGTTTGCGACAGCAAAAAAGGGTCCTGCCATGTACAAACGCTACTTTGCGAGTCACTGACTCACAAAATAGCATTTATGACTCTCGTTGTTAGGAATGGGCGTCCCTTCCTCATAGTGAGTCTCAATGCCATGTACTATTGTTTTGGAACCGCATTTGCGGCTGCAAAACACTTGCAGTTTACCACCTACTTCAAGTAGGTGGTAAACCACTCGCAAACGGGAAGACGTCCTCAAGGGACCCCTTCCCCTTTGTGAGTGTGTGCAAAAATATTTTTTAAGAGCAGGCAGTAATCCCAGGGACCACTGTCTGCCCTTAAAAAATTAAACTGAAAAGTTTCATTTTTCTTTTTTAAATGCATCCTGTTTTCCTTTAAGGAAAATGGGCTGCATTTAAGAAAAAAGAACTGCTTTATTGAAAAAGCAGTCACAGACATGGTGGTCTGCTGACCCATTCAGGCCCCCATCCCTGGGTGTGCTAGCCATTCCCAATGGGGTCGTAAATTGCGCTTGCCTCATGAATATTAATGAGGCATGCAATTTGAGAGCCCATTGGGAAACTCAATCAATGTCTGAGACATTGATGTACATTCAATTTTGTGAGTCGCAAATTACGAGTCGCAATTCGATGCATTTTGCGACTCGCAAAAGTGAATGGTTGTACATCTGGCCCCAACTGCTCTGTGTGCCTTGCAGCCTGTCTCCAAAACACGCCTGGGATGGGTGACAGCTACACTTTGTGCATGCCCACCAGACAGCCACAGACACAGGAAGGATGGGTGTGAAACAGAACTCATCTGCATTCATCTACATTCTGATAGCTCTTCCTGGGCAGAAAGAGGTAGAGGGAGCTGACACACCTGAGTAGGTAATGTCCTGGTGCCCACATAAAGGGCTGGTTACCACCTACTGTAAGTCTGGAGCCAGGGTTGGGATGAAAGGGGGACCTGTGCACTTCAAGGGCTTGCTTTGAAGTCACCTCCACTTCAAACGCACAACTGGTTATATGTACAGGGGCTCTGACCCTACCAAGACAGTGCACTACTGGACCTGGGAAGAACCCTGCCAAGTGTAAAAAATACTGTGCCACAAGGATTGCCGCTTAGCCTGACTGCTGCTCTGAAGGAACTGCTTCCTGCATAAGCTGAGCTGCCCTGCTGCCTGCTAATTTGCCCTCATGAGGACAAGGACTGGACCCATTTTACTTGAACCCTGAGTGAATCAAAGGGCTTACTGGCTTGCCCCCGGTCTTGAGGTTTCAGGACCATCAAAGACTTCCTACAATGCTGCAACAGCACCTGGACTCCAGTTCCAATCCATCCTAGGCCCTTGAAAGGTGATTTTTGATGTCCAGAACCATCAGAATTGACGCAGTGACAACTTTGTGCCAATCCGACGCAATGCCCTATGACGCTGAGGCCGTTCTGATCTGAGGACATACCTGCATGGCTTGACAAAGAAGCGGGACCCGACTGCGAGGTTCGACAACAATGCAGAGCCTCCATGGTAAAAGGTTCTATGCTGATGGGGGATCTAACTGAGGGGCTCGACATCGATGCATCCACCTGATCACGTGGATCGGAACCAATGCATCAAGTCTCCAACTCTTGCCCCATCCAAGGTACTTTTTCAGCAGGCC
Organism: Triturus cristatus; assembly: GCF_964204655.1. Classification (NCBI taxonomy): domain Eukaryota; kingdom Metazoa; phylum Chordata; class Amphibia; order Caudata; family Salamandridae; genus Triturus; species Triturus cristatus. Next base: position 970,847,009 of record NC_140589.1, read on the forward strand.
CTTCGTGGATCCTGTAGCCGGTCTGCCCTCCATCGCAGTCAGCCTGAACTTTGGATATAACCCGGTCCAGTGCTACCTCAAAGTAACCCCTATGCGCTATTTGCCTCTAAGCACTACTTTTTGATTTATTCTTTAAATATTAACAACTCTAGTTCAACTTATTGGATTTTTGCAATTTTGGCTTTGTGTTATTCATACAATTAATCTCTATTTTTCTACACCTCAGTGGAGTATTTCTATGGTGTTTCCAATGTGTTACTCTGTGTGTGTGTGTGTGTGTGTGTGTGTGTGTGTGTGTGTGTGTGTGCGTGTGCGCATGAATGTTTGTGTTTGTGTGTTGCACAAATACTTTACACATTACCTCTTTAGATAAGCCTGGCTGCTCTGTTCCAAGCTACCAGAGGGTGAGCACAGGTTATCTTTTAGTGTGCATCTAGCTTACCCTGACTAGGATTCTGATCCCTACCTGAACAGGGTGCATACCTCTGCAAACTACAGACCAAATTTCTAACAGGCATTTTAACAGGGGAGCACTCTGTGAGCTTGCATGACTTTGGGGTTTACTGGGGCACCGTTCTTATGTCATTACATGGGCCTACTGCTCAGTCAAACCTACAACTAAGCCGATCCCTACTAAACTGAATGAGTATCTCAGTCGGAGCTTGCCGTGTCACCAATTATGGCAATAGCTGCCATGTTTTCTGTGTTACCATGGCCCCATTTATTCTCCCTTCCTTTCTGATATTTTGACACGCTTTTGCTCTGTCTGGATATTCAGGCCGGAGAACTGTGTAGCTCATCCTGGACTGTCTCCACACATGAGCCCTCATCAACAAGAACACTAAAATGAATGTATAGGCCCATAATCACTTTAATCGATCAGTCTCTCTCCATAAAACACTACCCACAACTCCTCATTTTCCTTCATAACACTGAAATGTTGCTTTATACATATAATGAAAACTGAAATGTTGCTTTAGAGATGGAGCAACCACCTATCTACTTGCATTTGTTGTTAGGGGAAAGCATGCAAGGCCAGAGCAGACCTTTGCTTTGTATGTAATTGTCAGGCGTGGGAATGCCATTATTTCAAGCAAGTTAGCAGAACAGCGCTGCATTTCAGCCCTTACTGCACTAGCCAGGGAATTTTGCTAAGGATCCAATAAAGATCTTTAAATCGTATCTTCTGTCACCTTTAGTAATTACTAGGAGTACCAAAACAGCTCTGCACTCCAAATTATATTCGAAGAAATAGCCATGCTAAGTGACGCTTTATGACAGGAAGAAGGGATATACCTCCCTATCTATATTCACCATTTTGTGACACTCTTATTACAGCTACACCGGCTTTGGCTACGTTTTTTATGAACACTCAAACAGAAAGGGTGATAACACACTTAAAATATGAAAAAGTTCTAACATCTTCCAGACCGCAATTATCATTCTTATAAATCGAGGCCACAGTTATAAATCTTTTAAATCAAGCCCAATAATAATGTACCTCGTTTGCATGCATTATAAGGCTGTAGTCTTCATACAGTTATTGCAAATTAGACACTGAAGGCCCCTCCGGAAAGGTCCCAAAAGCCAAATAGTTTGTGCCACATACAGACATTATAGCATAAATAAGTTTTGGGAAATTGTTTGCTGTAGGAAAAAACATGGTGGTAATGGCTACATTTGGAAGAGTAACTGGGTTAGATATCTACCCACTGTTTAAAGATCCCATCAGTTAGTGGATGGTATCTCTGCAATGGCAGTGGTCAGCAGGATGGGATCAAGTACCCAGGAATCACAAAACAAAATATTGCAATACTTCTTGAAGTAGAAGGGGGTACTTTCGTTTTCCCTAGTTGGCAGTACTCAATGTACTAAAAATTCTAATGTAAATAAAACGAGGTGGCAAGTAACATCTCTCAAATAGTAAGGCTTAGCAGGATGATATCACGTGGCCAAGATAAGGAAGAGTAGCCAGAGACAGTGCAACCAGCCTTGAAGCAGTATGGGGTAGTTAGAATGTTCCCTATAATTTCCAGCAGGGTCCCCTATGCTAGAGTTCTTGGATGAACAAGGTGGTCAAAAGTTCTGAGGCAGGGGTGGGCTGCAGTATCCAGAAGACTCAATCAACACACTCTGCTGGCTGAAGAGAGACTAAATCAGAAGTTATCTAGAAGAAGGAAATGACACCTGTTGGCTACAGTTGTTTCAGATCAAAGACATTTTGCTAGAGAGGAGAGCAAAATAAATAAAGTGGAGGTGTCAAGCCCCATTTGACCTCCTACGCCATATTAGCTGTGCTAAGGGACAGTAAAAAGGGGCCAGGCGGATGAAAGTGGAATGATACTTAACTTTTTGAGACATTTATAAGAAACTGTTTTTCACCAGGCTCAGAGATGAGAGAGGAGCTAAGACTCATTTGACCACATTGTCTCTATTTACCCAGAAATGTAATTCCCTCTAATAATGAAAGTTAAGGTTGTCCGGGAGGAAATTCTGGAAGGCCAGGGGAATGCCACCTCTTGTATGCTATAAAAAGCAAGGGCCTCTGAGATCTAATAAAAGTATTGGACTTGCTTTGAGCAGAGGCAGCCGGCTTGGCTGCACATACTTTACATTTTTTATTTTTTTTAAACTTACCATTGCGTCGGGTCCCACGTCTCTACTCCATCTCTTCTCTGCTTTTCACAGCCAGGCCCTACTGACCAATCAGAAGCAGTGTTGATTGGTAGGCACCCAGGTTCCCCTGACCAATCACAATGCTACTATGCAGAGTTGTGATTGGTTTTGAGCGTCCTGGTTGGACACTCAACCAGGGAATGGGAGCCTGAGTTTGTTCTCCATGCAGGCTGTAATGCAGTATACATGGAGGAAGGGAAAAGTGCCCATGACCGGTTTGGGCGGCACAAGAGGCCCGACCAAACAGTCATTGTGCATCTAGGAGTGGGCAAACCACTCCTCCCCTGCCCTGCTACAAGAGCAGACGAGAACTGCCCACCCACCTGCAAAGCAGCAGGCAGGAAGCAGCATAAAATAATAATAACGTTATTATCATTGTATGTTTCTGCTTCGCACTGTTTAAAAGCAGTGGGGCAACGCTCCTCTGCCATAGTGGAGGGGCTGCCACTGGCATTGAGAGCTGATGGCTGAAGAGTAACACAGAGGGGGCTGAATCATTCATAGGCTGGCGGGGCAGAAGCCTACTAAGCTTGTCTCTGGCTTACGCGTGTGCAGGATGCCAGTGTGGGGGAGGGTCTGAAAAATGACCCAACTGCTGCTATCCCAACCTCTGTTTGTCTGACTTTGGTAGGTTTGGTGAGCAAAAGAGGGCTTTGGGCATGTACCTCGGCTCACTATTGGTGGCCTCCTTGAGCCTACCAGGAATAGGTGGAATACAGCCCTTTCCCTTTAAAATGATTGGGCAGTTTCTGCTCAGGTTGAAAATCTTGGTTTCTCTTCAACTTCCTCTCATGCTTGTGAAGTGTATTTGTTGTAGAGCAGTAGGCAGAGTCCCGGCTTCTCAAAAGGTGCTTGCTTCTTGTCATATAATCAGTTCCGAATCGTGCCTATTTGCCTTTGTGCATGGTGCCTTAGGAATTGCTGGACATCTCTCTCACACACACACACACGCACACGCGCACACACACACACACACCACACCTCTGACTAGGATGATGCTGTGAAGCGGACTTCATATTTTAGTCCCCTTGCCAATCTCAGCTGGGCTATCAATAACAAAGACCATCCAGGGAGATTCTTGCCCCTTTCCCTGCCTCTGACATAATATAAACCATGAAACATACCATGGGAATTGTAAAGTAAAATATAGCAAGCAGCTAATTATGTTTGCATTTCCAGTGCCTATGGCTCACACTTCCTACTCCATTGCACTGCTATGCGCTGTGCTCCAATACAAGACAAGAGTACCTCTCTGGTCTCTCATGCACTTCCCACACAGGACCACAACAAAGCCAAAACAGCCAATCAAGCACTCCCCCAAAGTGTGACGTGCTACCCGTCTGAAAATGCGCAGCTGCCACGATGCACCATATAAATAGTGCAAAAGATTTCATCAAGTACATTCTGGGAGATGCCTGTTTTAATATCATGGTGTTTATTTGACCTTGACCAGTAGCTGGGGGTGCATATTTTGCTATAGTATTTGAAGACAATTGGTGCCAGGCCCTGTTTTCCAACATCACAAATGGATGCCAAATGTGGTTACCAGATATACAGTCATAACTTTTTTAGGAGCTGGTGGCACGCTCAGTAAATCTAAAACTCATGAGTCAGAATGGCAGTGATGCAAGGGCTCATCAAAGTTCAGACTCTAAGCCTCTTGTCCTACTTGCATCGAAGGAGACATTTTCTGAACAGTCCTGTTTTAAAATATTGACTAGGTGTCTTGTGAATGAAACGCGTGGCTCTATTGAGGGTTTATGCATCTATTCTGAGAACCATAACAACTGGGAATTCCGTGGGAATACCGAAATCCCCCCGCAGAGCGTGTTAGGAGAAGCCCAGACTCTATCTGCTTCTAATCCTTAGGGGTCTCCAGAACAATGCACATATGCAGGTATTTACAGCTAATGGAAATGGGGCTTTTGTGTTTCTAGCAGTCTTTATTTTCAACTGGCAACCGGCAACATGCTCTCTTGTGTTCCAGCTGCTTTTTAAACTACTCTCGGCGTGAGAAATGTAATAAACTGTGTGAGTCTGAGAGTGAAAAGGAATCTATCCTCTTTTTTCAAGAGGCATACAGAAGAGCATTCTGATTTTAATGCATGTCGTCACTCATCTGAACGACAAATCGGTCAAAACGAATAGTTCTGACATAAAAGTGAATGTGCTTCTCCATTGCATGCCTGCGTGGGCGAGTGTCTGAAAGTACGAATGGTTCTATGGGTGGAAAGACGAGTGAACGAATGTGTACATGTGTGGACAAGTCACTTCACGGCTGGACACCTTCCTGATTAGGCGAGTCTGTGAATGGCTGAAAGGTCCAAAGGGGGGGGGGGGTGGGGGGAGGGAGAAAGTCGAGGATAAGGGGGTTAAAACGTCACATGGAGGGTGGGAGAAGTGAGGGAGACGGGGACGCGCATGGGTGGGACATTTAAAGAGGAGTGTTTCACTGCATTGATCAAAAGTACGGTAAACAGACATAATATCGAATTCAAAATATCGACAGGACAGAATATCGAGTTTTTAATATAGAATGGACAGAATATCGATTTGCCAAAATATAGTGGTGAAGAATATCGAAAATCAGGTAAGAAATAAAATATCGATTTAAATAATATAGAAGTAAGTAATATCGACAGTCATAATATAGTTGTTAAAAATATTGAATTTTTTTATAGTGTTTTAAGTGTTAGTATATGTGTTAAAAGTATGTATAAATTTTGGAATGTATGTTTGAATATTTTTAAAGTAATTATTTTATGTTATTTAATTTTTGTGTAATTTAATTCCGTAGCGGGTTGTGGGTTTATAGGGGATTAGGGTGGGAAGTAATTTAATTATAGTACATTAAATAATAATTTTTAGGAATTATTAATTATTTTTAATTTAATTTTGCGTTTGACTTCTGTAGCGGGTTGTGGGTTTATAGGGGAATAGGGTGGGAAGTAATTTAACTGTTATTAGGTAATTATTAATTTGTATTGAAAATTAATTGGTTGTTGATTATTTATTAATTGGTAAATAATTTGTATTAATTGGTAATTAATTAGTATTAATTGTTTAATTGATAATTATGTTAATTGTATTAATTTATTATTTGTAGCGGGTTGTGGGTTTATAGGGGAATATGGTGGGAATTAATTTAACTGTAAATAATTAATTATTGAAATAATTTTTGTATATTGCTAATTAATTTATTCTTAATTAATTATTAATTGTTATTAATTTTATTTATTAATTTTTGGTATTGAAAATTAATTGGTTGTTAATTAATTATTAATAGGTTATTAATAAAAAAACATTGGTATTTATAATACATCAATTATTAAATATTGTGTGATTGGTAACTAATTTTAATAATTTTATTTGGTATTAATAATTTATTTACTTTTAATAAAATATTAAATTATTATTTTCCCTACTATTGCACTCACTGGAGTGGGAATAGTAATTTTTACCCCTACGCTATCCAATGCTTTCCCTACTATTGCACTCACTGGAGTGGGAATAATAATTTTTACCCCTACGGTATCCAACGCTATCCAACGCTTACCCTAGAGTTGCACTCACTGGAGTGGGAATAGTAAATTTTACCCTCCCGCTATCCAACGCTTTCCCTACTGTTGCACTCTCTGGAGTGCGAATAGTAATTTTTATCCCTACGCTATCCAACGCTTTCCCTACTGTTGCACTCTTTGGAGTGGGAATAGTAATTGGGAGGTGACAGAGAGATTTAAGGTATCGAAAGGGGTCCGACAATGGTGTGTACTTGCCCCTACCCTGTTTTCGCTGTTTATTAACAGGGTTATAAGTTATTTTTCTAATCACCCGTCAGATGCTCCCACTCTGGCTGGTATGAAGATCCCCCTCCTCATGTTCGCGGACGATAGTCTTTTGATTTCGAAGACAAGACAGGGCCTGCAGTTGGTCCTGTCTCATTTCGAGGTATTTTGCCGTGAACATGAGTTGGAAATAAATGTAGGCAAGACTAAGTTTATGGTTTTCCGTGGCCCAAGGCGTGTTAGTGCGTAGGTTCGTATGGGAGGTGCTACTTTGGAACAAACGGCTGTGTTTACCTACTTGGGGGTTACCTTCAGTGAGAATCTTAGCTGGAAGCATCAGCTGGACCTCCTTGTTCTTAAACATGCCCAATTAGGTGGAGCCTTGCTGAAAGAGCATAGTCTTTCTTTAACTAAACCAATTGCTCCCCTGATGAAGATTTATAGCTCCAAGATTCTCCCTGCCATTACGTACGGTGCTGAACTGTGGGGAATTAGCAATTTGTCTAAACTAAAGATTGCACAGAATACATTTCTTAGGTCCGCAATGGGGCTTCCTCAATCAACTCCTTGTATTCCATTATTATATGATTTAGGTCTTCAGCCCATTGAGGACATGGTAAGGTATAGACCCCTAGCGTTTTGGCGTCGTCTGTGGACCACACCGGAACTGTCTATTTACGCCAAAGCACTACTGGAAGTTAAAGGGCTTGAGGGTTCACATAGGGTCACTTGGTTGTCCGAAATCAAAACATTGCTGACTGATATAGGGTTGGGAAGTCTTTGGGCTAATCCGGACACAGCTGTTTTTCCTTCGAAAACTGTTCTTAGGGATGCTTACTGGTGCAGGATTAAGGCCAGGAGATTTGCTTCCCTTACGGGTAGTTCTATGACTGTAACGTTCCTTGCTCTTAAGGATGAGTCCGTTTATGAAGGATATTGGGACACTATTACGAAGCAACTTGATCGTAAACTGTATTACCAGTTTAGAGTGGGCTCCCTACCACTGCGAGGGCTAACAAAAAGCTGGAGCCTTCTTGGTAGTGATAAGTGCCCCTTTTGTGTGGACCAGATAGAATCCATGGATCATTTTCTCTTCTGCTGTCCGGCATATCTATTTCCACGGCGTGTGTGGCTCCGTCCAGTATGTCGTTTAATGAGAACTCGTTCTGCACAGGTAGCTAGTAGAATTTTGAAATCTGACACTTCAAAACCTGTGGTTATAGGTTTTGCTAAATTCATCAGCTGGGCTTGGATTCTTAGGTCTCGGAAGGTGAAAATCTAACTTGTGTAATATATGTCATTCCGTTGATTTTTAACAACCATTATTCCATGGCTACAGGGTTACGTATTATGTGTCTTTATACTTACCTATTACGCACAGTCATTGTGTTTTAACAATATGTATATTTAATAATTTTTATTGGTTTTATTAACTTCATATTTATTGTTATGTGATATAACTATTTTAGATGCATTTTTATTATGGGTAGTATGTATTTTATGATGAAAATCGAATAAAGACTTTTTGTATGGATATGGAATAGTAATTTTTACCCCTACGCTATCCAACGCTTTCCCTACTGTTGCACTCTTTGGAGTGGGAATAGTAATTTTTACCCTCCCGCTATCCAACGCTTCCCTACTGTTGCACTCTCTGGAGTGGGAATAGTCATTTTTACCCCTACGCTATCCAACACTTTCCCTACTGTTGCACTCTCTGGAGTGGGAATAGTAATTTTTATCCCTACGCTATCCAACGCTTTCCCTACTGTTGCACTCTTTGGAGTGGGAATAGTAATTTTTACCCCTACGCCATCTGACGTTTTCCCTACTGTTGCACTCACTGGAGTGGGAATAGTAAATTTTGCCCTCCCGCTATCCAACGCTTTCCCTACTGTTGCACTCTCTGAAGTGGGAATAGTAATTTTTACCCCTACGCTATCCAACACTTTCCCTACTGTTGCACTCTCTGGAGTGGGAATAGTAGATTTTACCCTCCCGCTATCCAACGCTTTCCCTACTGTTGCACTCTCTGGTGTGTGAATATTAATTTTTACCCCTACGCTATCCAATGCTTTCCCTATTATTACACTGTTTGGAGTGGGAATACTGATTTTTACCCTCCCGCTATCCAACGCTTTCCCTACTGTTGCACTCTCTGGAGTGGGAATAGTAATTTTTACCCTCCCGCTATCCAACGTTTTCCCTACTATTGTACTTACTGGAGTGGTAATAGTAAATTTTACCCGCCCGCTATCCTACGCAAAAAATATTGCATTTTTTAAATAAATATTACGTTAATATATATATATTATTATGTTTTTTTACTTACATTAATTATTTATTAATTTTAAAGTAATTTAAGTATTTTTAAGTATGTTTCAGTTAATTATATGTTTTATTTCATTAATTTTGCATTAATTTTAAGACATTTTAAAAAATTCGATATTGTGACTAACTATATTTTTTACAACTATATTTAGGATTCTATATTTTTGTACTTACCTGTTAGGAGATAGGGCTTCACTATTTTGGCATTCTATATTTTTCCTTCGATATTTTGGCAATTCGATATTCTTCTTCTCGCTATTTCGTCAGTGATCCCAAAAGTACATGAATGAGTGAAGGCAGCATGGGTGGGTGGAACAAAAGGCAACGTGGAGAGGTACAGGCCGTGTGGGGTCAAGAGTACGGTGATGAGGCTGGGAGTGAGATACCGTGAGCTATACAGAACATTCTGTGGTTCCTGAAGTGGGCAGAGCCAGAACAGCGTGTGTAGCAGTGAGTGTTGGGGCGCCGGCCTCTGCAGAGAGTGTACCTGCTATAAATCGTCAGAGCCTCCGCAGGGAACTCTGACTTTCCCCCTTGTACCTCCGCTATTCCAATTTCTAAGGCAGAGACACACCCCAAGGCTTTGTGCCGCTTTGCTTTTCATGGCCGCTGCCATACTCTGGTCCATCATCTCGCGCACCTGTAGCTCTACACCTATTAGGATGCACGCAGGAACAGTGCATACAAGTCGGATAACAACGAATGTATCTTTCGCAAGAATGTCTGGCAAGTAACCGTCCCTCAAATTATTTATACCTTTAGTGGGTTCTTTTCTCTACTCATCAGCGTGGCTTCTTTGTACTATGCCCCTTTAACAAGTGTATCTAATTGTTATGACCACATATACAATTATAACACTGAGCACACCATAACTCCCACATAGTTAACATGTATGGGACATTCTTGTGCATTATATATGTTGGTACATTATTAATAAAGTGCAGCATGCAGATTTACTCTTAATTTTAAATGTACACATTAAAATGGTGGTACTGCATTTAAACAAATTTGCTCCGATGTTCTAAAATGTGTTTTTCTGACTTATATCAAGGCCTTCATGTATACTGTTCATTATTTCTGCAGCAGGGGGTCAAGCACAGTCATGGTTGTTTATTTCCATTGACGATGTTCCTGCTGTTCTTGTGGAAAGCTTTCTACAGTAATGTTAGCTTCCTCTTCTGCTGGCTTTGTATATTTTATTAATTCACTACAGCAAACTGCTGTCATGTAACTAGTTTGCCCTGCCATCTCTGGATGCCATTACAGTGCTTAGATGCTAAGGAAAATATAACGTTCTATAAAGTTGTGCTCTGATTTGCTGAGAAAATAATTATTTTGCTCACACCATGATGATTTAGCATTTTCAATGATGGTCTAAAGAAGATTGTGCATATAAATCATTGGTTTTGGGGTTGAGCCAGAAGACTTTCCGATGCTACCAGGAATGTTGTCCATTTCCCTATTGATTTTGCTGCCCATTGGGACTTAGAATTATTCTGATTTTGCACTTTACTCTGTGTGAACTATTTACTGTGAGCCTTCATGGCAATGACTTTACGCAATGGCATTTATGATTTCTGTACCACACCTTTTGCATTTTTCTAATAAATCTTTTAAATCTATTTCTGGCCTAGAACTCAGTTATTGAGCCTTTCCTTGCTTCATTTTTGAAATGTTTTATGTTATCTGATTCGTCAACTCATGGGCGTGTTCCTTAGGCAATATTTTGGGGTGTAAAGTTTTATGGGCTCCCCACATCCTCAAAATATTTGGTAGCAGAGGATGGTTGAGAGATAAGTTCACCTCCTTCCTGCTTTAGAGATCTCTTTTTACCCTGTCCTTAATTTTTGTGGATTTTTCAAAGTGGATTTTCCTGGTGGTTTAGCCTGCTGTGTTCCTGACTTTTAGTGCTATTCCTGAGTAAGGAGGACTGTATGTATGAATAGGACAGAAGGATTCTAGTAACTGAGAGTGTTCTGGTGTGTTTTTGAGGTATTGAGGTCTGTGTTGTGTGATGGATTGCTAAGCTGCATGTGAGGTTTTTGGTTTTGTGATATTGATTCTGGGCTTAATTAGTGGTTTGATCTCTGTAATATTAATGTACTTTTCTTATTTGTGATAGCGCAGGTGAAGCTTTTGATTTTATCGTTGGTTCCTTTGGTAATCTTATTAATCAAAAGCCAAGATCCGGAGATCTAGTTTTTGAATTTTACTGCAAAAGGTTACTGTGTTTTTGTGAGGCGCAACACACACACAGATAGGTATTTTTGGGAAATACGAAGTTTCCTTCTTAGGGTTTGCGTGCCTAATTAGGTTAGTTTAATTTGCTTCTTTTCAGTGCATGGAAGTAAATGCACTAGCATGAAGTGCATTGCCACAGGACTGGAGTCTGCTTTAGTGTAAACTGAGTTTGACAACTGTAGAAACAGTACTCATATCATTTCTTTTATTTGCAAGAATCATTTCATTTAAACGTGCTGATTTTCTCCTGTTTAGGTTGAGCACACAAAAAGTATGTCTAATTTTTTTTGATAAACAAATTTTATTTGAGTTTGACAAGCAAAATACAAATTAATCAGGACATCATATTAAAAAATAAAGCTCCTCATTTTGGGTCTCCTTCCTCTCCTTCCCCCACCCACCATTCCCCACAGATCAAACCACATTACAAGACAAAGAATCCAACGTTGAGGTCAACCCATAGTACTCCCATTATATGCCCCAAATTTTTGATAATTTCTTCGGACATCCCAGGGCAATATAGATCGGTTTCTCCTGCTTAGCTCACCGGGCCATACCAGCACGCCATTGCTTCAATTTTGGTGGGTTGGGTTGATTCCAAGACTGTGCCATGTCCCTTTTGGCAACTAGGGCTGCCAGTCCCACTAGAGTCCTATTGCTCCGAAATTCTCCAAAGTCGTTCATAATACCCAGCAGAGCCACCTTCGGGTTGGTTTGATTGAGGCACCAGGGATAGCTGAGAGGGTGGTGCCAATCCGGGACCAATAACAAGGAATCTCTGGGCACTGCCAAACCATGTGAAAGAAATAAGCTGTCATGGATTGACAGTGGGCACATCTGGGGTCTGAAAGGATATCTGCATAACCTAGTCATTTGGGAGTCATGTAAGTCTGGTGTAGGTAGTTCAATTGGATTAAACATAGGCGGGCTGAAATGGCTAGCTCTCTAGAAGCCATGCATGCTTCCCACCATTCAACTTCCTCCAGTTCCCCGATCCATCCCTCCAATTTCTGTCAAAGCGGTTCTAGTGTCTCTAGGGGGTTACAGATAAGGGCATTATATAGTTGGGAAGTACCCCTTCATCCCAGTTTAGCCATCAATATTCTAGCCTCTAAGAGGCTGTGTTCCCAGAGTTCTTGTGGGAGTTTGCCGTTGCATCCTAGGGTGTAATGCACCTTGAAGTATTTATGGAATTGGGTACAAGAGGAGAAAACTGGGTTTGAAGATCAGCAAAGGCATACATGGTGGATCGGCACCACACATCAGCCAGTGTAGTGATCTTGATTAGATCCCAGAGATGAAAACCTTCTGGCCACACCAACTATCCCAACCAGCGAACCCTCCAAAGAGGGGTTTGCCCGGTCAGGCAGCCATCCCAGCCTGTAAAGCACAGAGCCCCTCTCCACATCAAAAATATCACTCTGGTTACCTTCGGACGAGTCAGCGGAAGCGGTCGTTCATCACGCTAAGCCCAGGCTTTCCAGTTCTAGCTGGTACACCGGGTCATCCAAGCTGCCCATTAGCCAATCAGTTATAATCAGTAAGTGGGATTCCCAGTAGTTGAGGCAGATGCCCACCACCCCAACTCCTCCATCTTAAACCGAGCTCCAACACTTATGTTGGATGATGGAAGGAGGGCAGTCGCGTCAAAGAAAGGACTGGAATATCGACGTCATCTCATTGAATCAAGAGGATCTGGAGCGGGAAGTTTTGTAGGATGCATAGGAGTCGGGGGAGTATTATAATGTTTATTAATGCAACTCAACCCAAAACATTAAGAGGGAGGTTTTGCCACACCGTCAGGCTGGTCCAAGTCCCCTTAAAGAAGGATGTCAAAAAAAGAGCATAAGCGAGATAAGGTAGAGTCGTAATGTGCACCCCTAAATATTTAAAGCTGAGGCGATGTACAGGCATCCCCTCCCGCCAGTCGCTTGATGCACTGTCACCTCGCAATGGAAAGAAAAGGGATTTCTCCTTGTTTAGGGTGAGACCGGAGGCCTCGTCAATGAGATGGAGAAGCTCATGGGCGTGTAACTGCTGGATCTGTGGATATGTTATGGTACAAGATTTGTAGAGCGCATGGCTTCCCCAGCAATGGGGCATCCCAGTGCTGATCCCAAGACCAACAGAGAACAGAAGAACACAGAGTTAGGAGAAGAAGTTAATTTGGAAAGAGATAGGTCTTTATAGCCTTCCAAAAGGACCCATGATCTTGCATACTTCTGATGTTGGCAGGAAGGGCGTTCCAGAGTCTGGGAGCGAGGGCACGAAAGGAATGGCCTCCAGCCCGTGCTCTTCTGACACGAGGAACACACGTTACGTGTTGGTCAGAGGAGCGCAGCAGGCGGTTCGGTATGTAAGAGTGAGGAGATTGGCTAGGATGTCCGGGGCCTGGGAGTTCAGGATTCTGTGAGAAATGCACAGAACTTTGAAATTGATTCTCTTCTTCACCGGGAGCCAAAGAAGCCTTCGCAGGTAACTGGAAGTAGAACAAGATTTGGGAAGGCCGAAGAGCATCGAGGCTGCTGCTTTTTTTGTCCTTTGAAGGCGATGGATCACTTCTTTATTGACACCCAGATACAGAAAACTGGAGTAGTCCAGTCTCGAAAATATGGTAGATTGGATGATGACCCGGCAGGTGTTGGCATCGAAGAATCCAAGCAGTGGTTTGAGTCTATGTAGGAGTCCAAAACAAACTCCAGCTACTGATTTTGTATGTACCTGATAGGTCAGGGCAGAGTCAATCCAGACACCCAGAATTTTTGCGGTCTGTTTGGGCAAGGGAGAGGACCCTAGAGCGGCAGGCCACCAGCATTCGCTCCACAGGTGGGTGTTTTTACCTAAGAGAAGAATCTCTGATTTATTAGCATTCAGTTGTAGACAGTTGGTAGTCATCTAATCTGCGATGGCCATCAGGTCATTTTGAAATTTGGCAGCATCTTGTTCGGAGTTATTGGATAACGCAACCACAAGCTGTTTGTCATCAGCATAGGAGACCACAGTTAGGCCCCTACCCTTCGTCACCACTGCTAAAGATTGAATATAGATATTGGATACGGTGGGGCTCAGAGCTGATCCCTGTGGCACCCTTGATGCACAGAGAGCTGAAGGGGGGCAATCACTTGGAAGGATCTATCAGCTATGGAGGAAAAGACTCTATTCAAGGCCACCCCTCTGATTCCAATATTTTGTAGGCACTGCAGAAGGATCTGATGAGACTTAGTGTCAAATGCAGTGCTTAGATCAAGAAGAATTAGAGATGAAGTAAATCGTTCATCCAGGGAGCGCCGAAGATGTTCGGTGACTGCCGGTAGGACAGATTCGGTGCTATGGCGCTGTCAGAAACCATTCTGCGAGGGGTCCAGAAGTTCATTAGCTTCTATGAATGTGGTAAGGATGGAGTTAATGTAGGATTCAGTAATTTTAGATACCAAACGGAGAAGTGAGATGGGGTGGACATTTTCAGACTTGGAGTCATCCAAGGTAGGTATTTCTGAATAGGGGGATCACCTTGGCATGTTTCCATGTGACGGGTACTACTGCAGAGGACATAGACACGTTTATTAAGTCGCAAAACGGGAGTAGAAGCTGAGGTAGGAATTTCTGGAACTGATCTGGTTTGAGAGGGTCCGCTGGGGATCCTGATTTAATTTTATTACAGATGGTTGACAATGCCTCCTGGGAGAGTGTGAGAAAAGTGGGGAAAAAACAGGAATGGCGGGGTTAGTAGGGGTTGTGGGGCCAGCATTGGTAATGGTAGGGGGAAGGTTTTGTAGATGTCCTCGACCTTCTTGAAAAAGAAAGTGCCTCACATCAATGGTTGGAGGTAATGGTGGATTTATTGGATTGCTCTGAGATTTTGAGGTCCTTTGTATTTGTATTTGTTAAGTGCAACATTCATCCAAAAGGATATCGCGGTGTAAAATGAGGGTGGTGTGATACTGGGGACATCTGTCAAAAAAGGAGCCTAGGCGATAGGCTGCACAATGTCAACAATTACAGCCTGGGGAACAGATGTGTTTTCAGCTTCTTTCTGAATGACATGTAGTGGTCAGTAAGGCAAAGGTCTAAAGGAAGTTAATTCCAGTGAGCTGCCACTAGATGAGAGAAGAAGCGGCCCCCTGCTCTAACTTTCTTAATGCGTCTGGTTCTTGCCAGAGAGTGGTAGCAGGACCTCAGATTTCATGTGGGGGCATAGAATTCCATTTTGTCTTGCAGGATTCTGGGGCCACGCTTATGTAGTGCCATGTGCGCATAGCCCAAGAGCTTGAATTTGGCTCTTTGACGCACAGGCAGCAAATGGAGCTCCCTCATACATTCTGATGCAGAGAATGTTTTTTGTTACAAACAAGCTTGGCCATGCATTCTGGACTACCTGCAAACGAAAGAAAAGGTAGTCTGCCAAGCCCACATAGAGCGCATTCCCATAATCCAATTTGCTTGAGAGTAAAGCCTGGGTGTTGGTTTTCCTGCAGTTCAGGGGGATCCATAGGAAGAGTCTTCTTAATAGCATCAATATTGCATAGCGTTTTCCACACAGAACTCGGACTTGGTCCTGCATGGTTAAAGCATTATTGATGAGTATACCCAGGTTTTTTACCACCTGTTTGGGCTCTGTGGCAGATCCTAGTGACTGGGGCCACCAGGTTGTATCCCAAATTATGTGAGCTACTCCAAAAAGCAAAATCTCTGACTTCTCAGTGTTCAGTTTCAGACAATGATCTGACATCCAAGTCACCATTTCTGAAAGGCAGTATATTCAAATTATTCCTAGTGTCCTCATTCCTTTCTCCAAAGGCTATCAACAGTTGCATGTCGTCCACATAGGAGCAGATATTAAAGCCCCATTTCTTGCTGATTTTGGCCAAAGAGGATACATAGGCGTTAAAAAGGGTAAGGCTCAGGGAAGCCCCTGCGGGAGACCGTGATTAATAGTTTTTGGGTTGGAGGCTAAGGGGCCCATTTGTACTCTTTGTGTTCTGTTGCGCAAAAAAGAACTAGACCATTGAAGAGCTTTGGAATGTAGTCGTTTTTCATGTAAGGTGCTCAACAGGAGGCCATGAGAAACAGTATCGAAAGCCACCAGAAAGTCCAGAAGGATCAGGGCGGCAGCTTTACCCTGGTCTAATAGGGATCTGATGTTATCTAAGAACCCTAGTAAGGTGGCTTCTGTGCTGTTTGTAGCACTGAAGCCAGTCTGAGATGGGTCCAGGAGCTCATTGGTCTCTAAAAAGTCGGTTAATTGTTTGTTAACCAACCTCTCCAATACCTTGGGCAGATATGGGAGCTGGCAAATTGGTTGGTAATTAGCTGGGTTGTGGACTTCTGTGCCTGCTTTTTTAAATAATGGGAATACAATGGCTTTCTTCCAAATATCCGGCAACACAGCGGAGTCTAGGGATGTATTGAATATTTGGGTTACATGCGGGCCTGGGACTGGTATACGTCGAGAAAAAAAAAGTGTGGGTATGGGTCAAGCAGGGATCCCGACTTGACCTCAGTCATTGCTTTAGCAACCTGCTCTTCTGAGAAGGGGGCAAGATTGCTCAGATGAGAACGTGTCTCAGGGTGAGGAGCCAGTGTTTCCCAGTCTGGCTCATCTGAGGTGGTTTGGTTTTTAAATGAGGAGTACATTTCGGAGATTTTGTCAGCAAATAAGTTGCATTTTGCTGGATTGCTACCATTTTTAATTTTATCTGCAAAGTAGTTGGTTCTTGATTTCCGGGTGGATTTGTGGTAGTCCTTGATGGCCACCCGATATTGTGTTTTGAGGGCTGGGTTATAGTGCCATCTCCCCGCCCGTTCAAGGGCCTTGCAGTTTTCCTGGCCCGGGTCAGACTCTCATTGAACCACGGGGTGGACTGTGTTCTATGACTTTAGAACAGTTTGGCGGGGATGCATTTATCAAGGGAATGCGTAAGCCATTCAGACAGAAT
This sequence comes from Triturus cristatus, assembly GCF_964204655.1. Taxonomy (NCBI): domain Eukaryota; kingdom Metazoa; phylum Chordata; class Amphibia; order Caudata; family Salamandridae; genus Triturus; species Triturus cristatus. Next base: position 970,863,978 of record NC_140589.1, read on the forward strand.
GCCGTTAGCCGTTTCAATGTTCTTGGAGAGGTGCAGCCTCTGACTGAGGCGGAGGTCTTGAAAATAGCCGACATCTAGCTTGTGCAGGACGGGCTTCAGAGGGGCACACTAAGGTGGGCCTTCACCCTGTAGTGTCATTCAGATAAGGTGGTGGTTGGACCAACTCATAGGTAGAGGCTGATTGATGTTTAAGGCAGGTAAGTTGGTGAAAACGAGGTCTAAAAGATGCCCTGCAGAGTGTGTGCTACTAGGGATGCATTGCGTTAACTGAAATGCAGCGAGATCTGCTAAAGAATTGTCAATCTCGTTGTCTTGGCTGCCTTCAAGGAGTAGGTTGAGGTCACCTATAATACTGAAATTAGCAGTTCTGTTTGCCAATGTGTCAGTCAGAGTAGTTAATGCTTCCCTGAAATATTTAGATGGACCTGGAGGGCGATATATCAGTAACCCGGAAAGAGTGAAGTTGCAGTTGAGGGTGATTTTCAAAAGTGCGCTTTCACAGTCCACAATATACTCTTTTGTAAAGAAGCAGGTATAGCAAGTTTTAAAAATAATTGCAATGCCTCCTCCCCGGCCCATTCTATTCTGTTTCTTAAAAGTGTAGCCCTGAGGCAGGGCCAATATTGGCTCTGCCTCCGTATCTGTTGTGAGCCAAGTCTCAGTTAGGAAGAGGATATCTGGTACCTCATCCTGTATTAGGTCAAACACCTCAGCGTAGTGTTTTACAAGCGAGGAGCAGTTTAAACTGAGATATTTAAAGGTCAGAGAAGGTGGTGGTATGATAGTCGCATTTGCCTTGGTTCTAAAACCGCAGTGTTCACAACATAGGGGGCATTCCGTCGGGGTCCACTTCTGATTTGTGCATTGATAGGTCAGTGTTCTAATGGACAGAAGCTGTTTGAGCCAATAAGACCGCCTACAGAAGGACATCATCTGCATATAATGCAATTCTATCTTCAAGGTCCCAACCCACTGACATCCCCTCATCTGTGCATCACAATGCATCAAGCGTGCCAAGGGCTCAATGGCTAGAGTGAAGAGGGGTGGGGAAAAGGAACAGCCCTGTCGGGTACCACACCCAGTCAGAAGTGCATGTGAAAACACCCTGTCAATCATGACCTGGGACATCGGATGAGAGTATAGAAGCGATATCATGGCCCAGAAACGGACCCCAAACTTCATCCGACAATGCACTGTTCCAAGATAATCCCAATCGACTGTGTTGAAGGCTTTTTCAAAATCCACTTGTACTAAGACCACAGCCTCATTGATTTCACCAACACGAGCAAGGGCAACATGCAAACACAGAATGCAGTGCCTAGTGCTGCAGCCCGGCTTAAAGCCACATTCATCTAGGTGCACCAGGGAGAAAATACCTGTCTGGAGCCTGGTCGGCAGGATCTTGGCATAATTACGACATCGGAGTAAATCAAAGAGATGGGGCGATAGAGCCCACAGTCCCTTGATGGTTGATTAGTCTTGGGGTGAGATGTCAATAGCTGCCAGATCGAGCAGAAAGACCCCCATTTTATGGCCTCTGAGTAGAGCCAGAGTAGAGCCAGAGCAAATAAGGGAAATCAATGTCGTGAATTTTGGAATAATATTCAAGGGGGATCCCGTCTGCGCCCGCAGTCTACCCAGATTTCAAGTTACAGATGGCCATTTAGATCTCATCCTCTGTAATTGGTTTCTTTAGGGCCTGCTGCTAAGCTCATGTCATGCAAAGAAGGGGTATGTTTGCGAGCAATAGTTGAGCGCATTCAACGTGGGCACGTAGTAAGCAGGTATCTACACAATGGGCCATGTAGTACCTCACTAACCACTAGTGGAAAGGTCTTGTGAAGGAGGATCGACGTGCCCCAAAACCCCGGATGAAGCCAGAGTGTAAGACTCGGTTGTAGGAGTCCTAACTTTACTACTCCTAAACTGAGAAAAATCCTAACTTTAAGACTTTCGGTATTCACAGAAGGCATTTAGGAGTCCTTAAGTTAGGACTCCAAACTTCTGTGATTACCGAAATGAGTAAGTGCCTTCTGTGAATACCACAATGAGTAAGTGCCTTCTGTGAATACCAAAATGGTAGTAAGTTTAGGATTTTGTCTTAAGTTAGTTCTGTGAATCGGGCCCTGAGTGCCCAGGAGGTGGGTTTCCTGCAGTAGAGCTAGTCCGGATTGGTGGCAGTGAATAGATGAAGGAACTATGGTGGTTTGATAGGATCTAAAAGACCGTTTCCATTCCAGGATATGAGACTGAACTCTATATGGAATATGTGGGGTAAAGGGAAACGTGCAGTGGGAGCAGCACAGACAGGGTCTCATAAAAGACAGGACATTAAAAGGAGCATGTAACCCAAATAAAAATATGACAAAAACAAATAAAAACAAATACAATATCCATGGTAACTTTCCCCAGCCTCCTTCCACCCCGCACGTCTTCCCTGAAAGCATCTTTCTCCCAGTAACACCCATCAACAATAACAGAAAATATAACTGGGCATTTGAAGATTACCTTCTTTTATGGAAGGATCATAGTGAAAGGATACGTGTAATATTAGGCACCCTGGGTCATGGTTAAGTACTTGGTGGTCTGTGGAGAAGTTTAGAGTTACTGTGATCCCAATAATGACTCTATGTCATGGGAGGCAATATCTACCTCAGCCTCTGACAAGGCCTGAGGCAGCCGGGGCGCAGCAGCATAGTCAGTCTCCATCTTGGATTTAATTACGTCGGCCTCCAGGGACATTTAGGATCATCCGCTCACCCCTGCCACTAGACTTAGGTGACAATGAGTCTGGGAGCGAGCACTGGCTGGTAGCCGAGGGCCAGGGGCCATCTGTGTGCCATCACCTGAGAAATCATTCCTATGGAGGGATCTCTGTTCAGTGGCCCATTCCCAGGCAGCCTACTATCAGTTAAAATACTGGGAGCGTTGACGGTGAAAGACCTAAAAAACGTACGATGAATTTTGTTCAGCTATCTCCAGTTAACTGCAGCTGTAAATGCCAAGCTGTCAGCATCCCATGAAATATAGCATGGTTTTCCTCTAATGCCGTACAATAAAGTTGCAGCCCATGCATTACAGCTATTATACCAAGGGTCACTGGAATTATGTGATTGTGCGGCCGTAGCAATTTTAGCATAATTATAAATTTGCCGCATTTGCCACATAATCCATCATCTGCCGCATAATCTGATAATTTTAACACAAAAAAAATGTATTTACTCAAAAGGTTTAGGTTACTAAAAAGCATCAACAGGTGTTGCCGCTCTGTAGAAGGCTCTTTGGAAAGCTGCTCTGGTCACATTTTTGTTGCTTATTGCTATATTTTGGTGTTAAACTGGTGCTAATGAGGTGCAATCAAAGATTGACCGTTTCTCTGGAGAACATTTATGGTTGTCAATGATAAGGACTACCAGGTTCTAGAATTGTTTTTTTGGGAGGGGGTCCTTATGCCTAATACATTTTGATGGAGGGTCTTGGCATCAAAAAGTTTGAAAACCACTGGTCTAAGATGATTGATAAAGAAGCTTACTGTGGGTGTGGGCCTCAAGTAGAATTGTATCTCAGTCTCAAAAGTTCAGGATTGTGATAATTAATAGCTAAGAAGGGGCCCGGGTAGGGAGCTGCTGCACTAGTGAGGGATGCACCCATTCCACCACAAAACATGGCAATAAGGACCTTTCAGGAAAGAAACCAGTTCTCCACAAACCTTATTGGATGTGGGGCCTTGACCCCTGTGAGGAAGCTTGGGATTGGTTGTTGTGTGCTAACTTGTTTTAAGTGGTTTTTGGGTTATTTTGAGTGAGAATAAGGAGTATGTGTCTAAAGCCCCTAGCATTCTTGTAACAGAGAGACAGAAAGCACCCTCAAAGGGTTTGCCTGCTTACGAGATGTTGACAAATGTTGGGCTTTATACATGAACCTGGATTTGCGATTTGTTATGAATACACCATTGGTAACAAGATTTTGCAATTTTCTTTAGAGAGTACCTTTAACATTAGAAAACTAGATTTTTTGAGGCAGACAATGAATGAGAAGAAGACATTACTGAGACCTACACAGTTTGTGGCACTGAATAAATGGGATTGAATGTCCACAGGGAAGGAGAGAAAGAAAATGAAGAACCAGGCGAAGGGTTCATTTAGACAGTGGATAGAAATCAAGTGGGACAATCAGGAGAAATGCAGGATGGAGGACATGATAGAATGAGTGAGACTTTCTCATGCAACAGTCAAAAAAACAGCATGCAAAAAGAAAGTCAATGAGAAAGACAGGGAGAAAAAGAGCCAACAACAAGATTCAGATTAGTAAGATCACTTTTGTAATTACCTAAAAAATTCTACACCATCCTCACACACTGACGGGATGCAAAGACTTGGCTTGATATGGGTGCAGCAGGAGAGGGCACAGGTGTATAGTACAGGGATTGTCAGCACTTGCATTAGTGGGTTGATCAGCGAGTGGTTTACCTGCAAATACAGCTAAAGACACACAATTGATGGACGGAATGCAGAAAAAATCAAAACATTCACCCCCAGTCAAAAGATCTGGGATAAATCCATCATTCTTTTGCCCACCATGCCACCCCAGTTTAGACCTGGCCATATGCAAATCAGCCTTGACCCTGTGCCTCACGGGAACAGTCCAGCCGAACTGCCAAGCCAGGTCCTCCCTGGACCGGAAACAAGCATCCTAGGACCGGTTTCGGGGTTTCACCCCTTGTCAGCCAGGATAACTTGATTCCAGTGGCACAGTGAGCCCAGAACCCACGTCTGGGCATACCCCGGTGCACTTAGGGCGAGAAAGCTAAAGACACACAATTGATGGACGGAATGCAGAAAAAATCAAAACATTCACCCCCAGTCAAAAGATCTGGGATAATTCCATCATTCCTTTGCCCACCATGCCACCCCAGTTTAGACCTGGCCGTATGCAAATCAGGCTTGACCCTGTGCCTCATGGGAACAGTCCAGCCGAACTGCCAAGCCAGGTCCTCCCTGGACCGGAAACAAGTATCTTAGGACCGGTTTCGGGGATTCACCCCTCTTCAGCCAGGATAACTTGATTCCAGTGGCACAGTGATCCCGGAACCCACATCTGGGCATACCCCGGCGCACTTAGGGCGAGAAAGCTAAAGACACACAATTGATGGACGGAATGCAGAAAAAATCAAATCATTCACCCCCAGTCAAAAGATCTGGGATAAATCCATCATTCTTTTGCCCACCATGCCACCCCAGTTTAGACCTGGCCATAAGCAAATCAGCCTTGACCCTGTGCCTCATGGGAATAGTCCAGCTGAACTGCCCAGCCAGGTCCTCCCTGGACCGGAAACAAGTATCCTAGGACCGGTTTCGGGGTTTCACCCCTCTCCAGCCAGGATAACTTGATTCCAGGGGCACAGGGAGCCCGGAACGCACGTCTGGGCATACCCCGGCGCACTTAGGGCGAGAAAGCTAAAGACACACAATTGATGGACGGAATGCAGAAAAAATCAAAATATTCACCCCCAGTCAAAAGATCTGGGATAAATCCATCATTCTTTTGCCCACCATGCCACCCCAGTTTAGACCTGGCCATATGGAAATCAGCCTTGACCCTGTGCCTCATGGGAACAGTCATGACGAACTGCCAAGCCAGGTCCTCCCTGGACCGGAAACAAGCATCCTAGGACCGGTTTCGGGGTTTCACCCCTCTTCAGCCAGGATAACTTGATTCCAGTGGCACAGTGATCCCAGAAACCACGTCTGGGCATACCCCGTGCACTCAGGGCGAGAAAGCTAAAGACACACAATTGATGGACGGAATGCAGAAAAAATCAAAACATTGACCTCCAGTCAAAAGATCTGGGATAAATCCATCATTCTTTTGCCCACCATGCCACCCCAGTTTAGACCTGGCCATATGCAAATCAGCCTTGACCCTGTGCCTCATGGGAACAGTCCAGCCGAACTGCCAAGCCAGGTCCTCCCTGGACCGGAAACAAGCATCCTAGGACCGGTTTCAGGGTTTCACCCCTCTTCAGCCAGGATATCTTGATTCCAGTGGCACAGTGAGCCCGGAACCCACGTCTGGGCATACCCCGGCGCACTTAGGGCGAGAAATCTAAAGACACACAATTGATGGACGGAATGCAGAAAAAATCAAAATATTCACCCCCAGTCAAAAGATCTGGGATAAATCCATCATTCGGTTGCCCACCATGCCACCCCAGTTTAGACCTGGCCATATGCAAATCAGCCTTGACCCTGTGCCTCATGGGAACAGTCCAGCCGAACTGCCAAGCCAGGTCCTCCCTGGACCGGAAACAAGCATCCTAGGACCGGTTTCGGAGTTTCACCCCTCTTCAGCCAGGATAACTTTATTCCAGTGGCACAGTGAGCCCGGAACCCACGTCTGGGCATACCCCGGCGCACTTAGGGCGAGAAAGCTAAAGACACACAATTGATGGACGGAATGCAGAAAAAATCAAAACATTCACCCCCAGTCAAAAGATCTGGCATAAATCCATCATTCTTTCGCTCACCATGTTCTGCATTCTGTCCATCAATAGTTCTTTTTACTTTTGTCACCCCGAGTGGGACGGGTATGCTCAGACGTGAGTTCCGGGCTCACTGTGCCACTGGAATCAAGATATCCTGGCTGAAGAGGGGTAAAACCCTGAAACCGGTCCTAGGATGCTTGTTTCCAGTCCAGGGAGGACCTGGCCTGGCAGTTCGGGCTGGACTGTTCCCATGGGGCACAGGGTCAAGACTGACTGGCATATCGCTGGGTCCAAACTGGAATAGCATGGTGAGCAAAAAAACGATGGATTTAGGCCCAGATCTCTGTACTGGGGTGAATGTATGACATTGTTCTGCATTCTATCCATCAATAGTTCTTTTTGCTTTTACCTGCAAATACATGTATAACTTTGCCAGGTACTAGCAGAGATACTACTGTTGTCTCTCCAGTTTCAAATTACATATGTGCTACGGTTCCTGCTGAGCTTCCTAAGGAGAGGGAAAATAACAGACATTTAAATACTGGATTTGGAGAAATTTTACAGGGGACGTTGTTTTTAAGAAACTGATGTCTTACAATGCAAATGAAATGAGATACTTGATAGGTGAAGCTGGGAGGTGTGCGAATGAAAAACAAGACAAGCTTTAGGAATTAAGCTATCAAATCTGAGGCTGAGACATTAGTAAAACTAGGAAGGCACGGAGAAATTATGAAATGAATTTGACTAAGAGGAAATAAAAGATTTGGAATTGGTGACTTCACAAGCTCACATTAGGGATCTAGTTGAGAAAAGCAAAAATAGGAGGGATTTGAAAAAGTACAGGGATACATGGAAAAGGAAAGTTACTGCAAAAACAAAATATATGGAGGCAAGAAAAACACAAAGAGTTGGGTTTAGTGATTTAGAGCTCTAAATACAGTGTCAGAATTTCCTTCGATGGTTGCTGTCAAACCTGCACGTCGCCCGACTGCACCACCTCAACATCATCTCCTATGTCGATGACACCCAGCTGATCCTCTCCCTCACAAAGGACCGCCACACCCGCCTAAACCAACCTCAATGAAGGAATGAAGGCCGTCACCGAATGGATGAGGAACAGCCGACTGAAACTGAACTCGGACAAGACGGATCTCCTCATCCTCGGACCCAACCCTTTGGCCGGGGACGACTCCTGGTGGCCGACCACACTGGATACAGCTCCAACACCCACCGACCACGCACGAAACCTAGGGGTTATCCTTGACTCCACCCTCTCCATGACTAAGCAGGTCAATGCTGTCTCTTCCTCCTGCTTCAACACCCTCCGCATGCTCCGCAAAATCTACAAGTGGATCCCCACCGAAACAAGAAGAACGGTCACCCAGGCCCTCGTCAGCAGCAGGTTGGACTACGGAAACGCCCTCTATGCAGGAGCCTCGGCCAAACTCCTGAAATGGCTTCAATGCATCCAGAACGCCTCTGCGTGCCTGATCCTTGACATCCCTTGCCGCAGCCACATCACACCCCACCTGAGAGACCTGCACTGGCTCCCCGTCAACAAGAGGATCACCTTCAAGCTCCTCACCCACTCACACAAGGCACTCCACAGCACCGGACCAGTGTACCTCAACACACGACTCAGCTTCTACACCCCCACCCGCCAGCTTCACTCCGCAGACCTCGCCCTCGCCACAGTCCCCCACATCTGAAGAGAACCTCCGGTGGCAGATCGTTCTCCCACCTCGCCGCCAAGACCTGGTACACCCTCCCCATCCACCTACGGCAGACCCAAGACCTGCTGTGCTTCAGAAGACTCCTCAAGACCTGGCTTTTTGAGCAGTAGCAGCACCTCCTACACCCAGCGCCTTGAGACCCTCACAGGTGAGTAGTGTACTTTACAAATGCTATGATTGATTGATTGATTGGCATGCCTGAGCTGGGATTGGGTGTGGATCGCTAACTTGTTTTGTGTGGGTTTTGAGTTATTTTGAGTGAGAATAATGAGTACTGTGTCTAAAGCCCGTAGCATTCCTGTTATAGAGAGACAGAGAATACCCTCAAAGGGTTCGCCTGTTTACAAGATCTTGACAAATATTGGGCTTTAAACATGAGCGTGAATTTGCAATTAGCATAAATACACCTCTAGTGGCAAGTATTTTCAAAAAAATTGGGTTTGGTAACTTTAAAAGCTCACATTAAGGATCTAGTTGAAGAAATTAAAAAGTGGAGGGGTTTGATGAAGTACAAGGATAAGTGGAAAAGGAAAGTTAATACACTGCTTTCCATTCCTGTGGTAAAATCTGGCACTGGAAACTCGAGTGCAAGGAGAATCCAGACAAAATCTAGAATGATTTTGTTCTCCAGACGTGGCAAAATGCAAATCATATGCATACGCAGCCTCAACACAACCAGCTCCTGTGCAGAATCTGTAAAATTGAGGGCAACTCCATATAAATATGCCCATAGCTCCAGTGATGCAACCTAACTTGAGAAATACATTGCCTTAGAGTTTAGGGTATCAGCAAAATCCATTGATTCTGAATAATGATTTTCCTCAGTTTTCCCCATAGACTAATTCCCACTAACAGTTCTGAGGGAGGAGAAGGATTGCATGCTTGGTGCAGTCCTGGAGGTAGACCAGAGTAGCCCTTATGTTGATGGTGGGGTGAATTCCCCACTATATCATTTCTGATCAACATTGGGGGTTACTTGCTCCATACGTCGAGGTTCCAAATCTACCCCTCACTGGAAGAGAAGTTCAAGTTGTAGGCATTAGCAATAAACAGATTGTTAACCAGGTTAAGGCAGATATTCTGTTTAAAAAGGATCAATAGAGAATATTAATCCATTCATATTGTGTGATTCAAGTCCTGTGAATTTACTGGGCAGGGACTTGCTTTACACAATGAAATGCATGATTTATTGCACACCAAATAGTGTTGCAGTCGAAACTCAAGATGAAGACTCAGGGCCCGATTCACAAAGGTAAACTTACACTTTTGTGCATATTCACTAAATTTCAGTTTTCACAAAGGTAAACTTAGACCAAATGTCTGACTTTAGTACTTTTCGGTATTCACAAAGGTAAACTTAAACCGAAAGTGTAACTTTCCTTGTAGAAACTTACCTTTTTGAATACTGATGCACATTCAATCAAATCTTGGACAATTGCAGTACTTCTCCTCCAAACCGGGCAAGGAATGAAGATTTATTGGAGCATCCACATATTCTAATGCAGACTGTTTGACATCCGGCCACAGCTCAGTTTGTTTTGGAACAACAAGAAGCTTATGAGAAGACCCACACAGCGGACATATGCAGGTGTGTGTGTGAGTGTATGTATGTATATATAGCCACACAGGTTTTTGGGGTCTGCAGAATATGGGCCCGATTCACAGAACTAAATTAAGACAAAATCCTAAACTTACTACAATTTACTCATTTTGGTATTCACAGAAGGCACTTACTCATTTGGGTATTCACAGAAGGCACTTACTCATTGATGAGTAAGTGCCTTCTGCGAATACCAAAATGAGTATGTGCACTTACTCATTTTAGTATTCACAGAAGGCACTTACTCTTCAATGAGTAAGTGCCTTCTGTGAATACCAAAATGAGTAAGTGCATTCTGTGAATATCAAAATGGTAGTAAGTTTAGGATTTTGTCTTAAGTTAGTTCAGTGAATCGGGCCCAAAGTTTCTAACAGTGCAAAGATTCAACACAGGAGATACTAAGAATTGTAGGCACCCTTGAGTTATTAGACAGAATTGTCTCAGCATGACAATTTCTACATAACATAGAAGAAAATGTGCACCAGGTACAAACCTATGTACATGTGGTTGTTTTGCTTCAAATGATGGGATATTTGTAAAGTTTACACAACAGTATGAAGGCTGAAGGTAGTATGGTCTTTAGCACCTTCAGACCTTGGTTATCTTAAGTGAATAGTTTCTTTTTTGACAGGTGCTGCATTGAGTGTACACTGTTCTTATTAGATATTTTTTAATACTCTGTGGTTTATTTCTAATGAGAGTTTCCTTCTCTGCAAACAGTGTGGTACAAAGTAAACTGTGCCCAGAGAGGTAATACTGTTTACAGTACCCACTTTTCCACTCAGATCTACTTCATTTCTCAATGTAGGTTCAGTGACTGTGAGGGGTTTGATACAGATAAAACCTGTCTGCCATAGGGCATTAATTCTGGAACAGACATTTAGTATCTTGAGGCACTTGGCTTTCTCTGAACAGTTGTATACAGATTGAACACTGTGTGCAATGAGGGCTTCCCATATATCTGTGATTAAATGTTATCTAAACTAGGCTACCCGTGAAGTGTATGATATAGGGTCAATGTTGCACATAACACATGCTTGCTGCTTCTAATCCTCCTAATCCTGATCCTAAGGATGGCATTAATGATGCCTCATAATATTCTGAGATTTTTTTATACTTACTTTCAGAATCTAATGCCATTCTAGTTTATAGAGGAATGTGTGCAAAGATAAACTTGGATGATGGTTTCAGTGATGTCATCAGTGATGTCATGAATGATGTCATTTGAGATGTCATCAGTGAGGACATAAATGATGTCGCAGAGCATGTCATGAGTGATGTAATATGTGAGTTCATAAGCAGTGCATGGGGGCGAGTTATACTTAGATCCACTAATGATAACTGGTGTATTTCTATTTTTTTAAAGTTGAAAATGTTAATGTTGTCACTGACGTATTCACCTAACCATAACGTTACTTTAACCCAGTGGCACATGCATATGTAGAAGTCTATTATCAGTGGGAGTGCGTGTAGACCAATGTACACACAAGTAATGTACATCTGTGTCTGCCAAACATAGGTAACTACATGCACATAAAGATAAGAAGCTGTTTTTAATTGCTTTGTTTACATTAAACCCCTTTACTGGCATCTAAATATAGTAAATATCATGATATATTTGGAATTCTATACCTCATTATAAATAATAATAACACTCTATAAAGAAAATGTAGAAGTAACGGTCCACCTGCTCATTACATTCTGACTCTACAATAAAGTTTGAAAAGCAGCATATATGTGAGTGGACATATGTTCTCCATACACTAATTATATGATCATACAGACAACAACACCTGTTTTAATTTACCTATCATGATATGTCGTATTCTGCCACTCATTCACATATATTATTTATGGTGGGGTGACAGCACGCTTGTTAGTCACGCATGTTGACTATGGTATAGTGTATACACATTCCATACACTAGCATATTATTGTAATTGATGTCAGTCATGTACAAGATGTATAATGTGTTATGTAGTGCAGACCAACATGTAGTATTTTGGGGCCTGTGTGTAAAACATTGTGAGGCGGCAGCCATATGTCACAGTCTTACTTCTAATGGAAATAATCACATTTGAATCACATCGAAATAGAAATAAAGGGGCGTGGCTAGGACGCCAAACAAGATGGCGATGTAGCTCCGGAGCTCTGCACCACAGTTCCCAGCATAATTCCTCTTCAGGAGCACAAGACCCCTGTTTCGCTTCCAGGATGTAGGATTCCTGCTTTATATGATAGCGGTGAGCACTTCAACCCCTTCAATGCCATTTTTCATCATTTTATGGCTTTTTGACGATGCGTCCCGTTTTCTTTAGAAAACGGCCACCATCATAGATTCTCTTCATCATGATAACCATTTTTCTTTTGAAACTCTGTTATGTTCAATATTTTTACGCTCAAAGCGCTTCTAATGTGTGCTTTCCACTGAAGGTCATGTAATTCTTCACAGCTGCTTCGATTATACTCCTTCAACTCTACTCTTTTTGTCATGTGAAGACTTTATTTGCCCCCTTTGAAACAGAAGCTATTTTGTACCACATGCTCTGTGAAGTGACTTTTTCTTCAATATAGATAGTCCTTGTTCTGCCGCTTTTGTTGCTGCCATTTGTTTTACGCACCTTTTGAATTGCACCATGTTGTTCTTTAAAGAGGTCTTTTATGCCCTAGACGCTATGGAACTTTTTCGCAGTGTTTTGAAATATTTCTCTACACCAGCATTTGTTTAAGCTTAAGCATTCTTCTTTTCCTTGACCTTTTCAACTTGCTGTTTTCTCTTGCAGTGTCTTAGGCAAACTGAAGAGTTAGACCTTAAGAGTTTAGTTCAATTTTTCTATTCACTAAGCTCCACGTCCTTATATGGGGAGACTAAGAAACATTAAACTTTCTGCTTCCTCCAAAGTTACTGGGTGCTCAGACTCAGATTCCAATTTTAATGAAATGGAAGACACTTCTCTTCAGAAACCTGATCATACATCAGGCACCATTCCAAAATCTCAGCTCTCAAGCAAATTACCTACGATTTCCACCAAACGACCGAAAAGGATCCTCCTTCTCCAGTGAATTCTTATTCATCATCTATGGATTCAATCCTTGAGGAAATCCGGGATTTAAAACCCTTTATAGAGGAAACCAACAAGACTCTACAATTTTTGAATGACAAATGGTCTTCATTGGAGTCACGTGTGCTCATTGTGGAACAAAGAACAGAGTCTCTTCAAATTTTATGTTCTCGTATCTCCTCTCTAGAATCTGAGGTATCTACGCTCAAGAAACAAGTGGAGTATTTGGAAAACCGAAACTGCACGAATAATCTCAGAATTTAAGGTCACACTGAAAACATTGAAGGTTCTAACCCAACGGTCTTCTTTCAGTCGTTCCTGCTTAAGCTCTTGGACTTACCTGCTGATACTTCTCTTAACATTCAAAGAGCTCACAGACTGGGTCCTAAAATTTCCATTAAGCCTTGTGGTGTCATCATGCTATTCCTGCAGTATACAGACCTCCTACAAGTCATGTCTGCTGTCAGGTCCAAAAAACAAACTGTTCGGGAAGGTCATCGCCTCTTTTTCTCTCAGGATGTGGCTAAAGTTAAGGCAGACCGTTGGAAAAAATGTCTCGATATACGTCCCCAACTATGAGCTATCAATGCCAGATTCGGTCTACTACATTCTTGTATATTCAAAGTCACGTACAAAGAAAAGACTACAACTTTTGAAGATGCAGCGGCATTACAAGACTTCCTCGTCACCTTGGAGCTGTTGTCATGGACACTTCAACACCTGCATGAATATTACTTATTCACTGCCTGATGTAGATGTTTTCCTGTTTTGATTGTACTTTGAGCTTTGTCTTACTCCTATTTTTGTATTGTTCTAGTACTTGCTTGTTATTTGTACTTTTCCCATGTCTCTTTCTCCAATGTATTACTTCTTATATTATTGTTTTTCCCCCTCATGTGCAGGTATTTTTGTCCTTACAAATTTGTCACCTATTTGGTCTTCCATTTCTGTCAAAGTTTTGATCATGGGGGCAAATATGGCTGCCGTGGGGAAGGCTGTGTAGGCAGCTAGCTCCCTCGCTCCTGGCGTTCTATCGTTCCATCGTCAGAGAAGGAGAAATCTAGCTATTCTACGAGTCTAAATGTGCGAAAACCGGCTACGGGGTTCTCGTGTCGATGTTATGGATAATAACAGCTAAACGGGCTCATTTCACCTGGGCTCATCTCACCTGGTGACGGTGACCGTGGAACACGTTGGTCAGTATCGGCCAGCTGCTGCTACTATCGCTGTTGTGGAAGCCGCCCGGGCTGGGCTGGGCTACTCGGAGAGACGGAGAGACGGAGAGACGGAAAACGGAGCAGCGCGGAACCTGAAAGGTGTTTTTTCCATTTCCTGACCGGAGGGTTGGATCCGAAGCTCCGCGCTGGCAGAGAGGCAGAGAGGCGTCGACCATTTCCGAGTAGATTCTAGCAGCGGGGAAAGTGTCCAATAATTGATTTTGATTTCACCGGAGTTTGGCTCGTGCAGGTCAGACAAAGCCACAGAGCCACGGAGACAAAACGTATCAAAAACGGAGAAGAAATAATCACATCGCGTTATTCCAGCATATAGTAATAACAATTTGCTACAAACTATCCTTGCGTCAGGCAGAGCTTACGAATGTTGCTAAACTTCTTTGAGTTCAATCGGCGGTCTCCGCTGTGGCGTGCTACACTTTGCTTGTGCTGGGCACAGAGCAGCGTTTTTCCCGGCAGAGGTGGCTCACGGAAGAAAAAGAGGACGCCACTTCCACTTTCTATTGCCACACGCAGCATCAGAAAAACCGGCCCTGGGTCTGATTTGAACAACGTGGAGCAAGAGAACGAGGAGACCGAGATGGCAGAGGCAACACCACTGATCCCTGGTAAAACCATCACCAAACAGGGTAAGAACTCTAATAAGGGGGCTGCTGTTAAATCTAATGAAATACCCGGCATAAAAAGCTCTGCGTTACAAACTTTACCAGATCTATTTGAAAAGCATGCTGCAAAAAAGAAAATAACTGATAATGATAATCAAAGCACTGATATAACCGCAGCACAGTCTGCTAATCAATCATCTACAAGCGGTGATAATCAGAATAATTCTAATAATCCCTCTACTTTGATACCCATTCTGATACCGACCGACTCTTCGAGGAAGGGTATTATGGGATTTGCAGTTCCAGCTCCGGGTGGAGCTACCACCAATAGAGCATGCTCTCTTCCATCGCTGGTATTACTATCAAATGAAGCACCAAGCGAATCACGAAGTGTAAAAGAAACTACTGGGCATCAACATAATCGAGAGCTCCCTGAAAATTTTTATTCATTATCAGAACTCTCATCCGATGAAGCGACGGGTCTTAATAAAGACTGGGCAGACTTTAGTGGTGAGAGCCTATCTTCTGAGGGTGAGATCAGTATGAGTCCTGATAATACTAATGCGGCAACCATTATAAAAAAGAAGCGGAGGAAGAAGAGATCTTCTCGCACAATGAGCCAAGAGGCTGCTTCTAATTCACCAAACAATATGAATCCCCTATCTTCTAATTTAATATCCACCGCTTCTGTTGCCAACGATATTCCGGGGTCTAGCCATAATGCTATACCTGATCCTAGTCTACAGCAAGAGAACAACGTAGAGATTACACTGAAAACAATATTTGATACCATGATGTGTCATAGAGCAGAGAGTAAGGCCGAGAATCAACGCACGCAAATGACATGTGCCAAAGTCAAAAACGCAGTACGACGTGCAATCAAATTATGCTCAGAGACTGCTGATAGGGTCACTGAAGCAGAGGCCAGGATATCTGTACTAGAAGAAGAATGTATGGCTCAAAGACAAGAAGTGGGAGATTTCAAAGTACAAAAGGATGACCTATCTGACAAACTAGCTAGTTTGGAAAATCAGGCCCGTAGAAGCAACTTGCGTTTTTTGGGGATCCCTGAAAATAAAGAAGGAGGGGACCCGAGGAAGTTTATCATTAATTTACTAAACGATGCTTTTCCTGAAATTACTGATTGGGATTGGGCTCGGGAAATACAACGAGCACATAGATTCCCTTTCACAACAAGGAAACCACGACAAGGTCAAGAAAACTATCCTAGGGCCATTCTGGTGTCATTCAATAATTTCCTTGCCCGCGAAGTGATATTTGTAAACGCCAGACCAGATAAGAAAGCGGATGGTCTAGGTTGTCAGTTCTTTGTGCGACCAGACTACTGCCAAGCTACTGTGGCTCAACGATGGCAATTGAAGCAACTAATTCCTGATTTTCAGAAGAAAGAAGTAGCAGTATTTCTTCAAGGTCCTGCAAAACTAAAGACTATATACAAGGGTCAAACAAAATACTTTATTTCTATAATCAAAGCTAAGGAGTACTTGGAATCTCTTTGAATAAACAAGAAGATCTTCGATGTATAGTATGATAAATCTAGAACTTGAGCGTAATAATTATACTGTTTAATAATTATTTGAATGCAGGACCATTATGTTTCTCTATCTCTATACTCTCCTTTCTTCTTTTCTGAACTTTCTCCTTCTCTCGCTTTTCTTCTTCTTTTTTTTCTTTTCTTTTTTTTCTCTAGTAAGGACGCCACGGGTTAGGGACACGGCATCCATACGCTCCAGGAACTGATAGTTCCTGTGCCTCATATAGTGGGGAGGGTGGGGGGAGGGGTTCTGGGAACAAGGGTGGGGGTGGGCAAGGGCAAGGGTTGGTGGTGGGGGTGTAAGGCAGAGGTGTTCAACAGAGGGATGAATATAAGGCATTTAAATGATAACATTGAAGAGCAAATACTTGTGATGATGGTCGATAATTTTTTTCTATCACTTTTGATATGTATAAAAAGGTGAAAATATGTACTATTAATATCAATGGTCTTAATGATTTAAAGAAGATTGCTATGTTCCGAACAATGCTCCAAGTGCTGAATATTGATCTGCTATGCATACAGGAAACTCACATTTCATGGGATAAACGTTTTCTTCTGAATAATTTGGGATTGGAAGTTTTGATTACATCTAAGCAAATGGGTATCAAAAGATGCGTTGCAATTTGCATGCGAAAGGGAATAGGGAAATGTTTAAAAACACTCTCTGATAAATGGGGCAGATGGGGACTGGCTGAGCTAAAAATTGGAAGCTGCAAATTTACCTTATGTTGTATTTATGGTCCCAATCTGGACGATGGCGAATTGTTTAACACTATGAATACAGAGCTATCCACTTGGACACAACCGATTATAGTCTGTGGAGACTTAAATATACATATGTCAGCCGACTGGAATATTAAATCAGAGAAGAGATATACGGGTCGAAAGGTTAAAATTTATAAAGCACTTAGAGACCTGGTACTAAGTAATGGGTTAACTGATGTCTGGAATAAATTTCATTATAATGACCCCGGATATACTTTTTTTTCTACTCCTTATCAAAAATTTGTCCGTTTAGACTATTTTTTTGTATCCTCAGTTTTTTTGGAGAAAATTCGTATTGAGATATTACCACAAGTCATTTCAGATCATAATCCTATAATTGCTGAGATGCAATTTTCTACTGATTGCCAAAACTCCACTAGATCCTGGTCATTTCAAAGAAATTTATTATTAGATGAAGAATACCTTCAATTTATGGTTAATATTATTAAAGATTATTTTCTAATAAATAACGATACTGCCTCTCCACAAGTAGTCTGGGACTCTTTCAAATCTATTGTACGGGGCGAGACAATCAGTTTTGCAAATTATAAGAGGAAAAAAAACCAAACAGATCTCAGGGACAGGTTAAACAAGATAAGGCAGGTCGAGCTGGAATTATCTACCGCATGTAAAAACAATGCTAATATAGAGGATGTACAAACACGATTAACCATTGAACGCTCAGGCCTTCGTACACATATTGCTGAAGAAGTAGCTGCAAAATTTAAACAATATAAAATGGAACGTTACGAATTTAGCGAACGTACGGGAAAAATTCTAGCACAGCGCTTACGACAAAAATCTTCTTTTAACGAAATACAATGTGTTAAAGATACAAATGGGGTCCTTCACGAAAGTAGGGAAGGAATATTAGAGGCATTTCAGGGCTTCTACAAGATGCTGTATAACGACTTTAACAATGAAACTGACAAGACTCTTAATCCCACAGATTATTTACAAAACATTAACCAACTTTCTTTGTGCACAGATGATATAGATTTATTTTCTAGGTCAATAAGTTGGGAAGAGATTGAAAGGGCTATTACGAGTCTTGCAGCTGGTAAAGCTATGGGGCCCGATCAGATTCCTCTTGAATTTTATCGGACATTTAGACTCTTGTTGAAACCAGAGTTGCTTAAAATTTTTAATGTAGCATTTCAAGACAAAGCTCCTGACTCCTGGTCCACAGCTACTATAGTTGTTTTTGTCAAAAAGAACAAGGATCCAAAGGAATTAGGCTCGTATCGTCCCATCTCCCTGATTACAGCTGATAGTAAGATTTATTCTAAAATTCTTGCAAATAGACTAAACGATGTTATGCCGGGTTTGGTTTCTAATATTCAACACGGGTTTATTAAACACAGGGACACTACAGATCACGTTAAACGTGTTATTGCACTGTTGGATTGGGCTCAAGCAAAGGAATCCCCAGTCGGAGTTATCCTACTCGATGCTGAAAAAGCGTTTGATAGAGTAGACTGGGGGTTCCTTTGGTCTGTACTAAAATGGAAGGGTTTTCCACCACAATTTATTAAAGCTATACAGTCACTTTATTCTAATGCAAAGGGTGTAATAAGATTAGGCACGGATATCTCTAGTCCATTTTCAATTACCAGGGGGACCAGGCAAGGGTGCCCCTGCTCTCCACTTTTATTTGCACTTTATCTAGAACCCTATTTGAATAGATTAATTATAGAACCCGGTATTCCACCTGTCCGACTCCATGAGATAGACCACAAAGTCTTAGCATACGCAGACGATGTGGCCATTGTAACTTCTGATTCCTCTTCCGCCTTACCTAAAATAATAGAAATTGCTAGTGAATTTGGTAAATTCTCTGGATACAAATTAAATATCTCAAAAACCCAAATTGTACATTCTAAAACTGGTATACCCACTGATATTCTACTAAATGATACTGCTACATACCTTGGTGTAACTATATCATCTAAAATAGATGACATTGTTGGACTAAATCTGGATCCTTTACTCATATCCACTAACAGAACCTTAGAAAGGATAAATAATCTACATTTATCTTTATTTGGACGGACCAATGTCATTAAGATGTTGATTTTTCCAAAATTTCTTTATTTTTTTCGCACCATTCCCCTATTTTTCTCTATGTCCCTTTTTAATAAAATAGATACGATGCTGTCCAGATTTTTATGGGGGTATCGCCGCTCAAGAAGATCTTTAAAATGGTGCACCTTACCGCAAGGGCGTGGTGGGTTGGGATTTCCGAACTTTAGAATGTACTATTGGGCTATAACTCTTAAAACAATTAAGGTTTTATTATTTTATGATCATGTCAACGAAACCTTTATGTCGCCATTCATTTTTGAAATGCTTATGGGTGCTCATGTGCGCCAATGTTTATTGATATTTACGGAGCCGAGTTATTACAAAAAAACAAAATTTAAGGTTCTTCTCTCTGCTTTTTTGGTTTGGAGACAAATTCATAAAGCTTTACGGATAATCTCAAAATATAATTTTTATACACCCATTTGTTGCAATATTTTATTATCTGGTATTTCTCAAGATATCCCCACGAATCGATTTCGTCTGGGACAGATTCATTCAATTGGGCAACTGTACCAAAATGGGGCTCTAATGTCCTTTTCCAAACTTCAAGATATATTGGGTCTCTCCAGAAACGAATTTTTTAAATACTTACAAATTCGTAGTTTTCTGGAAAAAAAAAACCTCTTATATAGTGACGCAATGGAGACCAATGTTGTTATGGAGAGCGGCAGGAGGGATAGTCGCATTGGTACAATCTATCAACTAATGGTCAACAGGCTGCATGATGATCTCGACCAACAAGCCCAGAAATGGGAAAGGAAACTGTGTATAGAAGGGATAGATCTGGCAAGGGCGTTTGAGATTAGCAATAAAACATTAATCAACAGTTCTCTTAAAAGTCAACATTACATGGCATCTCTAGATCTTTACTATACACCGGCAAAACTGGCCAAATGGAAAGCTACGAAAGGTATCAATTGTAGTCGTTGCGGAACTTTAGCAGCAGACTCATGTCATATGTTTTTTAGCTGTTCTGAACTAACTGTATATATAAATAGGATAGAAAAGTTTTTGACTAATTTGCTTAATACTAATATCAAGTTATGTCCATCTGTGATTATTTTTGGCTTATATGTTCCATCTGAGAGCTTATCTGCTGATCAAGAACATTTTCTTTTTATTGGAATGTCCATTTACCGTTTTTGTATTACCTCAAGATGGTTAGATGCTGATCCACCATCATTTGAGCAATGGTTGGGAAAGTTGTTAAATGTTTATAGAATGGATAAAGCAGTGTACAAATTGAAAGGACACAGAAAGAAGATATTTGCTAGGAAACTATGGTCTCCTATTGATAACTGGATTTAATCTAATAACGACCACATCTGTAAAAAGAGATATCTTATGTTTTCTATGTCTCACCGGTTTATTTTCTCTTCTTTTTCATTTATTTCTTACTTGGTTTTGTTAATAATGTATCAGCAATTATGCGAATGATTGTCATTGTTTAAAATGTTTTTCTCATCCTTGTATTTTGTATGCCTCTGCCACTGAAAATAAAAAAAATGTTAAAAAAAAACAAAGTTTTGATCATGGGCCCTCGGAGTTTGGTGGAGCTCCAATGCTGTCGTCGTCATCTTCTGGTGTAGTCACTCCCAATTCCGTCATGTTTTGTAGGTATGTCTTTCAGTCGTCATTTGTTTGACTTGTACTATCTCTTGGTCTTTCATCTTAACTCTTTTTTATCGATTTTCTCATGTATGGCTTCTCTTTTACTCTTTCCTTCTCCTTTCTCTTTATTCTCCTTTAGTCTCATGTACCTTCTTTTTTTAAGTCTTCCTTGCTACACAACTGCTTCTTTTCCTTCACCTATTTTCCTTTTATATATTCCAATCAAATTTCATTTTGTTTCTTGTAAGCATACTATTTGTTCATACTTTTCTCATTAAAATACATTTCGGGTTATTACCTGGAATATTAAAGGATTAAATAATCCTATTAAAAGGCAACGGGTGTTATCTCAGCTGGCAAAGTTGAAAATTGACATTGCTTTGCTCCAGGAATCTCACATTTCTGATAATGAAGCTTCCAAGCTGAAGAGATGCTGGGTGGGGCATGTGTTTAATTCTCCTGCCCTAGGCAAGAAAAATGGTGTTTTGATTTTATGTCATAAGAAATTAAATGTTTCTGTTGTTCACCAGGAAGCTGATGTTTAAGGGCGCTGGGTTATTGTTAAGCTTCTTATAGATAAGATTCCTTTAGTTATTTTTAATAATATATGAACCTACTTCGATCGATAAAGTTTTCTGGACTAATGTATCTGATAAACTACTTACATGTGATGATGATTACATTATATTTGGTGGTGCTTGCAATCAAATACTCGATCCCATATTTGACAGACATTCAAAAGTTAATTTCGTCCCATACAAAATGCAATCACAATTTGCCTCCACAGTGCGGCGCAAAGCGTTAGTTGACAGTTGGCGATTTTGCCATCCTGACCTTAGAGAATACAGTTTCTATTCGGCCGCCCACCACTCTCAGTTCCATATTGATTACCTTTTCCTAAGCAAATCCCTGTCCCAACATGCCATTCAATCTGAAATCGGTTCAATCCTAATATCTGACCACGCTCCTGTTTTTGTTGATATTGATCTTATCCCCTTTCTCCTCACCCTGGAAGATGGCATTTTAACAATTCCGTACTACTTGACCCTAATTTTTGTCAGAAATTCAATTCCTTTGTCTCTGAGTTTTTCACTATCAACAATACCCCGGATTCTCCTTTTGTGATGGTATGGGATTCTTTTAAAGCAGCTGCTAGAGGTTTTATTATAAATTTTGTATCACAAAAGAAAAAATCCTTAGAAGCCCAGTCCTCTGAGTTACTTAATAAAATTAAGCAATTAGAATACACTTATTATCATTCTAAAAATGAATCCTCTTTGAAAAATCTTCTCGATGCTAAACTTACTTTTAATAAATTATCTATTGATGCTGCTTCCGATTATCTACTAAAAAGTAGTTCTCACTGCTATGGAGGCCAAAATAAAAAGGGGGAAAACTGTTGGCTAACTATTTAAAAATTAGGGAAGAGGGAATAAAAATAGGTTATTTGTAAGGCACTGCCGGTACTCCTATGTATACAGATAAAGATATCTTAAATGAATTTCTTTCCTTTTATAAGAATCTTTATACTCCTGAATCATTACCAGACAAGTCTGACCTTCTTTCCTATTTTCGTTCCCTCATCTAACCGCATTGATTTTGAACTTTTAGGAGTCGATATTTCTTTAGCAGATATATCTCAGGCTGTTTCAGTATTACGGCGTGGGAAGGAGCCCGGACCAGATAGTTTTATCATTGAATTCTACTCTCACTTTGCAAAAATCCTTTTACCCAATATTTTCATTTGTTCCAAGTTTTCGGGGATATTGGTTCTTCTAGTGGTACGTTTCGAGAAGCACTGATCTGTTTAATTCCTAAAGATGATAAAGATCACACTCTCTGTAAGAATTATTGGCCTATTTCGTTCGTTAACACAGATTATAAGATCTTTGCAAAGATTTTGCCACTATGTATCGATCCTATTCTACCTGATCTTTTTGGCCCCGAACAAGCAGGTTTTGTTAAAGGACGACTTGCATTCGACAATTCTCGAGTCTTCTGTAATATTTTAAGGAAAGGTTCTTCCTTGGATCATCCTATAGCAGCGATTACCCTAGATGCTGAAAAGGCGTTTGACAGAATTGGTTGGGATTTTATGTTTCATGCTTTGAAATGGGCTGGTTTTCCTCCTAAATTAATAACTTTTATCTCTTTAATATACTCAGATCCTCAGGCTTCAATTTTTGTCAACGGTAAAGCATCTGATTACTTCTCATTACATAGGGGAGTAAGGCAGGGATGCCCTTTATCTCCATTATTATTTGTTATAGCTTTAGAACCTTTTCTAAGTAAAATTAGACAAAATGATTGTATTACAGGGTTTCAATTTGGCATTCATCAAGTTAAGATGTCAGTTTATGCTGATGATATTCTTTTATATTGCTCTAACCCAGAGACTTCTCCCACTCCTTTTCTTCAGCAGGTATCCTCTTTTTCTAAACTCTCAGTTTACCGTCTAAACGCCGATAAATGCGAAATGTTGCCTTTAAATTTTCTTTGTCAAGAACATCTCTTTGAGTCTTCTGGTTTTACTTGGCAACCAATTAAAATAAAATATCTGGGATTGTGGTTTGCTCCTTTAATATCGGATACACTGAAACTAAACTTTGATTATATCATAAAAAAATTAAGTGATACTATTAGTCGTTGTCATCCCCTTTGTCTATCCTGGTGGGGTCGGTTAGATTCAGTTAAGATGATGCTTTACCCTCTTGTATTATATATTATTTCCATGATTCCTATTCACATTCCTAAATGTTATTTTAAGAAAATTGATTCCACTTTGATAAAATTCTTATGGAAGGGTCAATCATCGCGTATGGCCTTATCCTCTCAAAAGAAGGATAGGCCCAATGGAGGTCTTAAAAATTCCAGACTTTGGGACTTACCATTCTGCTTTTTCTCTAAAACAAGCCACTAAGTGGATATCTACGGATCTTCCTTTATATCCTCCTCTCTGGTTACAGTTGGAAAAATTTCTTATTTCTCCTTTTGATTTTCAAGAGATCTTAACTTTCACTACCAACACTGCTTCTTTACCTTCCCCTGTCATTTGTCACTCTCGTAAACTTTTATCTCCTCTATTATATTCATCATATCCTTCTACTAGTTCCCTCCATAAACAACCTATCTGGCAAAATAAATCAATACGGACTCGTAACCGTCCTATATACTGGAAAACGTGTCATTCTAGAGGCTTACATTGGATTTCTCAGCTCATATCTGATAACAAACCCCTTACATTCTCTGATCTTCAATCTACATTTTCTTTACCATTATCCCCAAAATTGCAACATAATCTTCTTTATCCTTCTCTTATTCAGTTTCTCCAGAGATTACGCATTTCTACTGATTCTCCTGGAACTTGTAAATCCATACTCTTGATTCTGGATAATTTCCCCTCAGCATCTAATATATATAAATCATTACTATTCTCCTTAGATAGACAAAAATCAAAAACTGAACGGACATGGGAAAAGGATTTCTCACAAGAATGGCCAATTGCTACATGGGATAAAATATGGTCTAAACTCCATAAGACCTCTTGAGCGGCTAATACAACAAAAACCCTTTTTATTTCATTTATCATCAAATACTATTTTCCCCAATGTCCCTAGCTTCTTTTTCATCAGACACTTCCCCTACTTGCTGGTCTTGTCCTTGCCCTGCTGCAGACTTAAAATATATGTTGTTTGAATGCCCTTCAATCCATCGATTTTGGCAATTAGTCTGGTCCCAAATTATGATTTTTTTAAAAAGTTCAGATCCCCTTTTTTTCACAAATATATTTTTGGGCACTCTAATCTCCCCAATGGCCTCAAACGCTGCTAAGTTTTAAACTTTTAGACTTACTATTAGCTATTGCATTCCATTTAATAACTTTTAATTGGAAACAAGCCGATAAAGTCACCTTCAGAGCCTGGTGGAAAGCTGTGTTTTCATCATCAACTAGATACTAACCATGTCTCCCCCATTTCTCTGGCAATCAAAAGGGATCTTTTATGGCTCCCCTTAACAACATACTTATCTCAAACCGCCTCTTCAATTGTCACCTCTAAAAATGTATCAGATGATGTACAGAAACCACCTTAATATTCTCCCTTTGCCTTTTCTCTTATGGTTGTTTAGTTATTTTTCTTTTATTACCAAATGTTTATCACGATATTTTTCTAATCTTCATTTATTGTTATGCTTACAGTCTCACATTATTCATACAACATGCATGTTATTTTTAACTGTTCAATATTAATTACGTCCCCTCTTTTTCTTTTACTGTTTTTTCTACGATGTATTTTCCTTTGTATATACAGCTAAATAGTTTAATCCCTATATATTCCTTTTACTGTACTTCCTCACTTTTATTGTCAAATAGGATTGGTTACATCCATTGTACTGCTTCTATTTCTCTTGTTATTCCTCAATAAAATCAAACTTTAAAAAAAAGAAATAGAAAAAGGTTTCTCTGCATAGATAATGCAAAGATTGAAGTAATATTTTTTTTTTACCAAAGAATATTCAGGACATATACATTGGATACAAATGTATACACTTTCTTGAAATTGCAGACTACAAAACAAAGAGTCTGTGCTAAGTTGTTTGAAAGTTAGTGAGCAGACACTTCCGCTAAGTAGGTCTTTATAGAATGTTTATATATGCTACTACAGCTGGGCCCCCGCGTGCTGGGTATCAACAACACAGGCACTTCTGCAACATGCTGGAGGGGAGGCTGCGTTGTTGCTAATCTCAACACAGTGCAGCATTGCTAGGAAGGAGTAAAAGTGCACAATATGAGACATGTTGCAAACCAGTTGTCTCTCTTTCACGCCAACATTGCACCTTCACTTTGTATTGGCGGAGGTAGGAGCATTGGTGTTTTTAGTCATGCACTACCTCCCAGGCTGGCGAGTCAGGGATACCCACTACAGAAGAAAACTGTGTGATTGGAGAACATTTGGCAATACATGTCCGCGTTGGCTCACATCGCTAGAACACTGCATCGACTGCATCAACTGAAGACGAGGTATTGCGAGAGGCTGATCTTCTGTGCCATGTTGAATTGGAGGTTGCTGAGCCACTTGGTGAGCCTCAAAGTCAGTTGTTCTATGTAATGTACCTGAGGCGATACTATGGAATGGCTCCCTGACATGAATTGAGCTAAGGCGTATCTATGTGCTATGTTGTGTCATTTTTTTAGATGAATAAACAATAAAAAGCAGCACCAAAAGCATCAATGGTGCATATGAATTGTGCGCAACGATTGATCATGGTGGGTGTTACACAGCAGGCAACACTGTAATCATGACTTTCAATGCAATGAGTGTCATGTTTAGTATGTGTCATACCATTTATTTCCCATATGTATGTAAAACATTATTTAAAATGTGTTATGCACTTTATTTATGTAAAGGTGGACAAGAACCTTTTGAAGCCAATGAAAAAGCCACTTTTTCAAATCCTGCTGCTAATGGTGACAATACATGCATTGTGTAATAAGAATTTTGACTCCAACTTTATATGTACAAATCAATGTTTATTAATCCTTCTGGTCCTGGTTATGTTTCACGTAGCTATGGTGTAGCCTCAGAAGTTTGTGACAGATACAAATTGGTGATAAAAGCCAATATGCAAAGGGATACAATTCCTTGGTTATTCATGTTATTATGCTTTATCACAAACAAAGAAGCACATAGTACTATATAGGACAGTCTTGTGTAAGGAAGTATAAAGTAGGCCTTACATTGGCTGGTGTCATGAATCAGGCAAAACTAGAGCCATGGACCTCAATAAACCTGGCTTTCTGTGAACATGCTGCCACCAGGCCATAATACCTTAACATGGAAAAAGAATAGATGGTTCATTACACCTTCCTCACTCCATTTGGCCTGTCATCTGTAGATGTTTTTACAAGGTCATGCACTCACCTGGTCCCAAACGTGGAGATGATACTGGAGCCAATGCTAGACCTCCTGTCCATCCCGAGAACAGCACGTCAAGGACCCGAAACCTTAGAGCACACACTGTCCACCGGGGGGAAGAGGGGTTGGGATAAAATAATAAAAGAGAGACTTGCGGTACTGTATCTTCTTGGCAGCTGGGTGATACTGATTAACAGGATTTTAAAGCTCCAGATACCTTCTATGTCTGTGAATAGGGTGCACATTGGACCAGAATCTCTTGTTTTGCGATGATGCAACATACTGGAAATAACAAGCGGAGGAAATTACCATCAGTACACTGACAGGATACAAGATACAATGACCTTGCAGTAATCTCAGTTACATACACTTACAATTGTTCACCGTAGCCTGGAATGAGAGCAGAATAACCAAAATCACAGATTGGAGTGAGGCACTCCTAAGGACAACACTAGGAACATAGGTTTGGAATTAATGGCACTCCCAAAATAACGTAGGGACACAGGTTAGAGTCAATAGCACTCCAAAAGTAATTTCAGTGAATAGGTATGAGTTACAAGGTTCATACAAACATCAAATACTCAGAAATGCTTTCTCTTGGAAATACTGTTAGCTCAGAGAAACAGGGAATTACATCTTTAGTCTCTGAGCAATTAGTTCAAGTGCCAAGGTTGAACAGGGGGGTCTGGAGTAGGAATAAACAATAAACGATGGCTCTCAAAGAAAGCAGTTAGGTCACATGTGGCAAGTGGGGCACATGGCCTTCTGGAAGATTCTCGAACCTTGGAAAAAAACATGTATTAGTACACTCGCTTTAACTTTACAGAAAGGGCAGATGCAATGTGAACACTGAACCAACAACAGGCAAAGAAATGTATTGTTCTTGCTCAAACGTGCATGATGGAAAACACCACGCACTTGTAACAGTGAGTGCAATGCATTCTATTGGCCCACGGACTACTGGTGGTAGCTTACAAAGACTCAAAGGGAGAACACACCAAGGCCCTAGTAAACAACGGGAGCAAGGGGCTCATGGATCTTGGGGTGGAGGATCAAGTACATGGGAATCAGGGGTGCAAATGCAATGGAAGCACAGGCACTGAGGGACATTGGTAGAGACATCAAAGCGTGTCATACAATGCCACAGGGGTATTACAAAAGAGCCCTGCACAGAAGGCACATGTGGGGGTTGTGGCAGTGAAGGTCGTGACAGAGAGAGAGCAGGAGGGGCTTGTGACACACAAGATGTATACACTATTCCTTGGTATTGTGTGAGCAGAGCAGTTGCGGTTCATGTAATCACTGTGTGGTAACTGTTCCTAAAACAAGGACCCATAACCAACTTGGTTACGCATGAAAGAAAAATAGAGAATGAAAGATAAGGTAGTCGCTATATGTGGTTCCCAGCTGATGAAGGTGGGGGAATTTCTCCTTTAGAAATTAGTGCCCTCACACACTTTTGCGAGTGTCATGCTTCATCATCGGGCGTTGCTCCTCGTGGGGCCGCCACCATCCCTGGGAGGGCTGTCATTCCTAATGAGCTCGCAAATTGTGAGAGGCTCATTAATATTAAAGAGCCTCGCAATTTGCGACCCCAATGGGAATCGCAAACAGTGTGAAATACACTGTTGTACATCAAAAATTGCGCCTCGCAAATTGTAACACGCAAAAGAGTCACAATTTGCAATGCACAATTTTTTTGGTCTTACATCTGGCCCTAACATCCTTCAGGGGTGTTCGGAATCAGTCTGGACACAAATCCGTTGGTTTTTGCTGTCCAAATGCGCAGAACCTATATAGATTTGTAGGAACTACACAACATGATTACGCCAATGCTGGTTTGTCTGGAGTGGAAAGGAAAAAAATCTGCCGCAGCTGAGTAGGTATATCCTATTTATTGGCTGTAGGTTTATTCAAGCTTGAAGGATTATAGTTCCCTACATTGTGCATAAAACCGTATCTTATTTTCCTTGAAGCTATTTTTAACAATGTCTGTCGAAGATAACGCTGCGAAAGCATTACGGGCAAATGCAGCAGGAGAGGCAGAGCAGGAAGGTGCAATAAACATTTCAGAAAATGTCAGAAATGCACTTACTTTAAAATTTGTAGATTTTGGGGGCTCAGCATTAGTTTGGACTATTACCTTCATGATTGAGGCACACGAGGCATACAGGACAGAGGTGTTCTATTCGTCGGTCATATATCCACCTGCAGGTGCAAATACACATACATTTTGTTCTTACTCCCCCGCTGAAATACCGGAACAATATATAATCCATATGAGGACATAGAGGTCCCGCTCACGTACCAAGAGCATAAAAGTTTGGTGGAGACACCTGATATTAGGGGAAATGTCTCACACTAGTTATTCAAAATAACACTCCATATGGAGGGGGAAATACCCAGGAAAGTTAAAGGTCTCATTTGGACGAACCTGTCCTTTGGATAAGAGATCCTTTTAGCAATAAAAGATTGGCCGCCTGAGTTTGTTATGGACTGTGAAAGGGAGGAATGGTAATTTTGCCAGCTTTCTCCGACCTTGTTCCAGAATCACTAAAACATTCATACACGCAGGAGTGGGCGGTATCAATAGCTCCAGCATTGTACCTCAATCATTTAGGGTGGGCTGCTGAGTCACCTCATCATGAAATCCCAGTAAGTGTCCAATAAAACATGATGCAAAAAAAAAAGTCAGAGTGATCTTAGACCAACTTAAATACCATGCTGTAATAGAGAATTGCACCTCTTCAATGAATAATCCTTTTTTTCCCGTAGCGAAACCCGGCAAATCATTCCATCTAGAGTTAGACTACAGACATTTGAACACTTGCGCAAAAACATTTGCAGTACAAAATACACACAGTGCCGAATTAATGAATAACATTGTGCGGAAGAAATACAACACAATACTGGATATCTCTAATTGATTCTTCTGCCAAAATATAGCACCTGAAAGCAGATATTTGACAGCCTTTTCAGTCCTCGGCTCTCAGCGTCAATTCTGTAGACTGCCCTAAGGGTATAAGAATAGCCTGGGGTTGTTCTCAGCGAGAGTATCAGAGTTACTTCAAACTTTTGATGATGAGGCATTGTCCTATGAAGATGATGTTTATCTAAATCAATCAATCAGGGAATTGTAAGTGTGCTACTCACCCGTGAGGGTCTCAAGGCATGGGGGGGTGGGGGAGGGTCAGCAGTGCTGTTCAGCCAAAGAGCCAGGTCTTGAGAGTCTTCCTGAAGGTGTTCAGGGAGGGGGCGTGTCTGATGTCTGCCGGGAGCTCGTTCCAGGTCTTGGCCACGATGTAAGAGAAGGATCTTCCTCCTGCTTTGGCTCTGAGGGTGTGTGGGGTTTCAGCGAGGACAAGGTTGGCTGATCGGAGGTTTCTTTTGGGTACATGGAGGGTGACTCTGTTGTTGAGGTATTTGGGTCCGGTGTTGTGTAGGCATTTGTAGGCGTGGGTGAGGATCTTGAAGGTGACTTTCTGCTCAATGGGGAGCCAGTGGAGCTTCCGTAGGTGTTGGCTGATATCCTCGTGTCGAGTGATGCCGAGGACAAATCTGGCGACGGTGTTCTGTATCATCTGGAGTTTGCGGAGTAGGGACTTGTTTATGCCGGCATAGAGGGCGTTTCCATAGTCCAGCCTGCTGGTGATGAGTTTGTGGGTGACTGTCCTCCGTGACTCGGAGAGGGATCCATTTGAACGTCTTATGGAGTATGCAGACGGTATTGAAGCACTAGTTATCAATAGTTATCTGAAGGACGATTACCTATTGAATCATTTAGCAAGGGTGAACAACATAATTTTGGGGTTCGCCTCAAAGGGCTACACATTTAACTTAAAAAAATCTGAAATTGCCCACCTCAGTGTCCTATTTTTAGGGTATGAGTTTTCAAATGAAGGGAAAAGCCTGACAGCAATTTGTTTTGAAAAATGTGAGCTGCTCAACCTCTAAAAACTCTGAAAAACTTACAATCAATTATAGGATTCTTCAATTTTAGCAGAACATACATTTTGGATTACGCAGAAAAGGTGAAACCTTTCTACAACTTAATTAGACCTGATTTCTCACTTCAACATTGGACACAGGAATACACAGAAATTCTTTGTTCCTTACAAGCTGACACAATAGCATTCAAGCAATTACACACACATGTAAATACCCCAAATTTGGTGAGCCGCATAGTCATGGGTCAATCAGGATACACATACCTCACCTTCAATGAAGGAGAAACAGTACCAATTGCATACAAATCACATTTGTACACAAACGCTGAAATGCGCTTTGCATCAACCTAAAAAATATTGACAGTAGTACAGACTGCTGGAGTGACAGAAAGAGCACTAGCTAAGGGGAAACGAATAATTGTCATAACTCTGGTACCTACCTTAGAGGCTGTTACAAAAGCAAGCGTTTCTAACGCTAAAGCGCTGCATCCGCGATAGATACAATGGGCTAATTCTCTCACTGCAACATATGTAGACTACAAATTTGACTCTACATTAAAAACACAAGCATTTCTGCAGTATGAATAAGAATACCCTCTTCCAAATGAAATTATGCCTCTAGATCAGCATGATTATATTAATTACACTGATGGATCAGCTCGGCCAGCCGTAGGAAGTAAACAGCAATACAGAGCAGCTTGTGTGATTGTAAAGGGATGTTTGCGGGATGGCAAGTTCCGTCCCAGCAATACCCAGACGCAGTCTCTAGGAGTTGCACATCTCAGCTGGCAGAACTTAAAGCCCTCATTAAGGCACTAAAGAATATGGATCAGAAATTCAAAAAGGTTGCACAACAAAGTACAAGTTGCTTTGGGAACAAGTGTCAGGGCTGAAAAAAGGCTTGCTGCGGGCTCACATGATTCATACACTGAGTCATCAACGTGTTGGAGTGCACATTGAAGGGAATTCATTTGCTGATGAAGCAGAAAGGAGACAGTTCTAACTGCTGCCTTAGCTGCAATCACTCTTTCTAGCACGTGAGTAGACAGACAGATAATGGTAGCTGTCATCGCTTCGAGTAAACAGCTCAGCCTTGCCAAAAGGTTTTCCACTCAAGTACTCCTACAAGTTAGATGCACAAAATATACTGTATGCTCAATGTAATGTGCAAATTGCATATGTCGCTATGAAGACTCGCAAATCCTCTATAACAGTTCAGGCGTCAGCCGAGTGCTGAGGCCAAACCCTAAGGAATCTAGAGCATGAATCCACTCCCACCAAGATTATCTGTCTGTCTACTCACGTGCTAGAAAGAGTGATTGCAGCTAAGGCAGCAGTTAGAACTGTCTCCTTTCTGCTTCATCAGCAAATGAATTCCCTTCAACGGGGCAGCCAGGCTCTGGAACGAATTACCAATCCACCTGAGATGCATGGAGAACCTATTGCATTTCAGGAAGGCACTAAAAACCTGGCTGTTTCAGTAATTAATTCTGACTTAAGGATCATGGAGTTGTGGACAGCGCCAGGACACCTACGTAATCGTGCGCTTTTATAAATCACCATAACATAACATAACATACATTCTGTCTGTGGCCCCGTGTTCATCTCTTGGGATTACAAGGAAGCCATGGGAAGTTTGGGTGCAGCATTGAGGTACTCCTTTCCACATCATCTAGATGGAAATTTGATTGTGGCGAGGAAAAACCGGGACTTAAAGCAATCCTTAATATCAAGGGTGTTAGGCTTGTGTGGTAGTTGAGTCAATAACCTATATGCAGCTTTGAGGGCACTAAATAACATGTCAAGAAGATCCCTGGGAGGCCGTACTCCATAGAAGGTCTTGTTTGGGATGATAATGTGGGTACCCGACCTCGATTGTGACAGCACAGTGGCAGATGAAAAAGCATTTGACATCAATGATCGTTTGGCTATTTTACAGGAACTCAATGAATTCCGGGCACTACAAAGCAACATCCAAGCAAAACGGAATGCCACTGGGGAAGTTAAAGCAGTTTCAGCAGGACCTGCCTGGGTCCGGAAGATCAGGGACCTGGCCGGGGAGAAGATTGTGGACAAAAAAGAATTTGGGCCATCTTACAGAGCACCAGTACCTGGCCTGGCTGTCAAAGGAACAAGAACAGTACTTCTTCCGTCTCTTGCTGGAAAAATATAAAAGAGATTTGTCTCCATAGATCTGATCAAACCACACTATCTGGTCGATACTGAATAGCAGGCCGCATGGGCTCCTGGGTAGCCACTGTTCTCCTCTCGCTACCATACAGGAGGTTCAGACAGAAAGACTGATAATGATTGAAGATGCTACTTTATAAAGTAACGAAGTAGCCAACAATGGAATGGAACTCGTACCAGTCGAAATTGAACAACAACAAAACACAAATTCAACACAGTTCTCAATTCGGCCTAATACCGATATCTATGTGAATATGTCTCAAAATGAGTCAACTCCCAGTTCAACAAAAACGGCTGAGCTATCAAAGATAGGTCGAACAGCGTCTGGCTACTTCACTGATTTTGATACCTTCTCAATGGATCCGAGTGAACCTGAGTCACCCCCAACTTCTGCTTCCCGCAAAGACAAAATATATAACATCTAACTTTGGCTGATAAAGACTTATCTTGTTTCTCCCTGGAAAGGTAGTTCACAAACATTTGCATAGAAGTTTACATATTTTTCGGGGTTTAACAGTTCAGACCCAACCTCATACCATTATATCTAAGGTTGCACCTACACCTGCACAGAAAAATATGCTCACTAACACAAAACAGATATACTCTGCTTCCTTTATTTCCCAGTTGTCATTACAAGGTTTTGGCTTTTGGAGGGACACCATAGAAACTAAATCTGTCTGGGGACTAAGGATTGTCAAGTTCCGGGAACTGAGGCCTTATTTAGAGCGTGCCTTATACCAAAACAAATTATCTATCTGAATGATAGAGTGCAACAAACGTCCTGTCTTGGACTAACCAAGATTAAGGATTTGAACACACCTCAGATTCCATCGCTTTCACACTTTGAGAGATGTCTAAATTATACACAACATAGTGAGGATACACTTGATGACATTATACATGAGGGTTAATACAATTCTTCAGACACCAATTGGAAGCGATGGTTAGTTTGGCCTTACTTCCCAAATGGGTGTCAATCAAGATTCACAGGTACCACTTAAGGGTTTAGTATCCATAGGCCGGACCAACGCTATGTACAACGAGAACATTCGGGGGTGGTGACATCCTACAGTGTTGGGAAAGTACGCCTAGATTGGCTGAAAACCTTGACACTGTACCAGCTGAAACAACACTTGTCACTACTTTCAGATGCCATGAATCTAAGGGATTTTTTGCTAGGTCCCAGGAAACCACGTCATAAACGCTTCTTATACACCATTTACAGCGGAGCATTGAAGATCTCGCAACAGGAGGTTGCAGAAAGATTGCGTGAAATTGACAGGGTTAACCTAGAAAAGGCTTTGACAGTGGTTGACAATGGCATGACCACACTAACATCCAGGATCTATTCACTGGGCAACATTGTGTCTTCTGTCATAGATATAATTTAACAGGCCTTGTCCATTCTTCAACATGGGCAATCACAGTTACAATCCATCCTGTTATTAAGCTGGACGCTACAATCATTGCGCTCTGGTCATGTGCCTTAGCGATATATCAACAGTACCTTTTTGTTTTCTGCTTATAAATTGACAACAAGGCAGACAACAATGGCACAGAGAGATGCAAAGTTTACAATGCTGCACATTGAAAAATCCAACAAATTAATGCCGGGTCTGGTGGCTCAGTGGACTAATGCGTCTGCTGCAGGGGCCTGTGTTCGACCTCATGGTCACAGGTTCAAATCCCGGCAGGTCCACTCAGCCTTTCATCCATCTGAGGTCGATAAAGTGAGTACCGTTGGGTAACAATAAACATCTGTTATTCAGCGCCAAGATACCCGTAGTGGTGAACGTGCACTTTACAAATACACGTGTTATGTTACTAACTTTTACCGAGTCACCTTCCACAGAATGGTTAGTTCATGGCCATATAACATTGCAAGTGACAACATTCCAATTTCAATATTGTTTACATTACCACCAGGTAGACAGGTATGAAGGGTTGGGTAGGGAATACATCCATGAATCTTGGGAGTTACCTTACAGAATTAGATACCAAAACGGGAAACTTAATTTTTTCTCTGTGCTTCAGACTGCAAGTATTTGTTAAGTGGTTGTCTAATTTGGCAGGATATTATGCTTCAGGGAGCTTGCAAGACTTTGGTTGCAAACCTATCTTGTCATTTGAAAGGATCCCCAGCTGCTGCGATTCATTCGGTGTTCAAACTACTCTCGAACAGAAGTTATTTGATGTTAAATGATCAAGGTTGTTCTGAAATGCGGCCAGGCATCGCATATCTGGTCTCAGTAAGTTCCAGGTTTACTTGTATGGAAGTATGGTTTCCACCAACCCACAAAGTCAGGGAGGTGCTGCTATGGCCTTCATTGAATGTTTCCCTTATACAGTTTGATTCGCTGAGCAGACTGAAAGCTATACTTTTACAGAAGGAAGTGGACTTAACCTCATCTCAAGAGACTTTTGAGCTTCAGGTTGCAAGGTCCTCGGCTGAGATAAAGGCCCTAGTCCGAACTCACTTCTGGCTCCATTTCGGAGAAACAGTACATCGTATCTTTAACATTTCTGATACAAGTGGGATAGTACACCTATTAATACCATTGGTTCTGGGCTACTAAGCACCTTTCAGATAGTTTTCGGAGTTATTCCATTTTTAGTACACTCTGTATTTGGAAGCATTTTAGGAGGGCTTCTACTGATCCTGCTACTGGTATTGGGTATCCTCATTTTAACTTTTCTGCTACACAATGGACATTCCCAATTCCAAGGCGATGGGAAAAGCTCTCTTGGAGCAATGTTACTGTGAACGCATGGTACTCCATCTGGTCACACCCCGGCTTGGGGAGCTAAGCGAGCATTGGTTTTTGTATCGTTCAGATCAGTCTGTGTAAACTGCATCTTGCCTGTACTCCGCTGCTTATTCTGTGGATATGAATATGAGTTCTACATCTGTTTAACTCTTCCATCGGTTGTGCCTCCGGACGGGGATTTGCTGCTGGACCCGCTAAAGGCCCATGTGGTGCAGTGTCCTCAGTGTATTCCAAGCATTCTTAGAGCCACCATGGGATGCTTGTACTTCCTCAGCAAAGGCTGTGGGACGGGAGAAGGTCACCTTTGCTTCATTGACCTGATCCAAGAGGTGCTACAGGGACCATCGTCTGCGAAGGCAGGCAACAGTGATGTTGCGTCTCCTGCACAGGACGCGTAAACATTTGGTTTTCCGTGTGCTGGGAACGATTTGGCCTTTTTCTAAAACAACCTAAACTAGAATTTGAAAACATCATTTTGTTTTATTTTTCCACCTCTGCATGGGTTGGTGTCCAGACTGTGTTCGGAATCAGTCTGGACACCAATCCCTTAGTTTATGTTGTCTAAACGCGCAGATCCTATAAAGATTTGTAGGAACTACATAACACTCTGGCAGCAAAAGATGGAGCGCAGGCTGTTAGCAGTGTGGACAAACATGCAAACACTGGATCCCCTCCACTATCGGGCTCAGAAACAGACATCACAATGGAGCATGCCTACCAACGAACAGAGTTGCAGCGGACAGTGATGCTGGGAGGCCGCCCCAATGTGACCCCACAGACCGCAGATGACTTGATGTGACCAAATGCTGCACGTCTCAAACCCACAATCAGTCGAGGCAATGGCTGCCACCGCGAATAGAACTGGCACCGCAGATCAAGATACGCAACACTAAATAAATATCTGGCCTAAACAAGTTATTACTATCAAATTGGGCCTTTTGAACATGTCACGTCTCCATGCCCCACTCATGATAAGTGTCTTTTATAGAACCACCTAGACAATGTTTTCTATGTCTATTCTCGCTTCATTTTTAGGTCTCGCCTGCGAACGCAGCGCGGAGCGCTGCTTTCGGCGAGATCTATTGTTGCTGACTTGCCTCGGAAGGGGGACAGGAGATGTGCACGCGCAGGCTTTTGGCGGATTTGAGTTGGTGTACGCGCCTACAGCCACGCGGCGTGCACATCTCCTGTCCCCCTTCCCTCGCAAGCCAGCATGCAGTTTCGCTTTCGTCCTCACCAGCCTCCTGTAATTCACGCACGTACAGACAGACACTTCCAAGGCAAGTCAGCAATTTTGTGCCATCATACTCACTGTTGCCACTGATCCTTTGAACATTTGCGCTGCAGATCTGGACGATGCTGTTAAAATCCCGGGACGGGGAGCGCTGCGGGTCCAAGTGCCTGTACATGGTGGCGGTAGTGCGTCTGCTTTTTCTCGCTGCTGTGAAGGCTTCCCAAGTGCTACCTCCTTCGATCCAATACGGCGATCTGACGTGCCCCGGTACTGCTCCCAAGCCCTCTCCACTGCTCCGGACTGCACCCTAGCGTTAGGTCCGCTATAGTCGGGTCTCTGAACCTGCCCCAGCTATCAGCTGCGTACCCAAACACCCATACCACGCATGCGCCACACGCTGAGCAAGGCACGCTGAGCAAGGCACGCCTTACGGCGGGCGCACTCGATCCTTACGAGCTACATCATAAGGGCTTGTTGTCTGCAGTGAGGGAATGCATCGCAGCCCACTGAATCGCCACGCAGCTATTCGCGCCTTTGGTCTGAGGATACGCCAGCGGTTCTGAAACTGACATTTTCCTCCTACAAGCCACCTGGGTAGATGTACTTTGGCCTGGGAGCCCCGCTCTTGCTTTATAATCATGGCGCCTGGTGCGTGTAAATTTAAGCCGCATGGAAGCTGCACTTAGTGTTGTAGCACGGTGCCCACTTAATCTAATATACAGGGCACCGCGCGCGCTATATGTTCGACCATGGCATCGCTTATTTAATGTTCCTTTGTCCTGTCACTGCTCGTCTTGCCATCTGCTTCTGTTGCTTTAATGCAGGTACTACTTCTCCTTGTTTCCGTTGCCGTGCTTCATTTTCTTAGCTGTGTGCGGCATGTCTGCTTCATGGTGTTTGCGTTTGATTTTATTTTCCCATAGTGGCGATGCCCTCCCCTCTCGTACTCCGTCCCCGCCTCTGCAGCACACACTATGCTGCGTCTCCTCTGGTTGCATTCAGTGCTCCTGCAACTGCCCCTGCCCCGCCTTCACCACTTTCACTCTCGCAGGGGAAAAGGTGTGTGTTTATTTAAATAGGGCTTCTGTTTTCAGCGGTCAAGGATCGTCTGAAAACAAAAGCACTTTTAGCTTGTTAATAGGAGTTGCGGGAATTCCACGAACCGAGTTGATTCATTAGATGGATTAACTGTTCCTACAAAATGGTCCAGTATCGAGCAGGGTGCCATCGCCCGATCCTGGAATTTCGTGTAACCGTATTTTGTGGGGTTTTTTTTTTGCCTCAATGTGCAATTTAAAATCGAAACCACAAGTCCCAGAATGCAACGCTCCGTTGCTAAAAACGTTGTACTGCTGGAATAGTTTCTTGCCAACTGCCGCACCCCGAAAAGCGCAAGCCTAGGAATCTTACATGTGAAACCGACGTTGCCCACTTAGCGGAGAACGAGTTCCTCCAACCCGCCGAAGAAACTGATTCTGAGGACATTACATGCGAGCATAGATAACTTTTTGGCCTCCTATCCGTTGCTTCTTCCTGTGTATTCATTTAAAGGGCCATCTAGTGGATGGGGAATAGCAGTTCCCTTCTTCAAACCTGCATTAATAGGATTGCTTTAATTTCTTACATGGCATATGTATAGAGCGTACGTTGCTACTTGTGTTTATTACTCCCCCCTTCAAAAACAAAATCAGGCTGTGCATTTGCTTCCTGGGGTTGTTTTTGACTTTCCAGTGAAACCATCAGAACTTTGATACTGTTTAGATCGAGGATGCATAATGTTGGTTTTTGACGTTTGTTTTTGTGAGGCAGTGTTGCAAAGTGGTCGCCAGTATTTGTGGTCCTCCTATTCACAAAGGAATGCTGTGTCGGGGCTGGTGTCCCGGTGCAGTAATTAGTTTAGCACAGTGGAATGTGCGACAGTGTAGATGGCGCTAGCTTCTCACTAGTGATAATGGCCGCCCGATTTAGAGATGTAATGTGATCTTACCACTTTTGAAAATAACAACATTTGAGAAATGCCTGGACTAAGCAAGTCGTTGTCACCTCTTTGTCTGCTATTTCAGATTTTTGCCCCATCGTTAAAAAGAAGTTGGCCTATAAACCTTGGCATGCAAGAAGCTAAATAGTCCAGACTGGCGTAAGCTGTCGAGCTATTAAGCAGTAGGGTGCTTTACAGTGTTCGGGCCGAGGGTACCCAGCATAGAGGAGTTGTTGCAGCGATTGTTTACCCCTCTTCGGTGTTTAATCTGTTGGCAGGTATGAGAGTACATTCTGGGAGGGAAGAGGCCTGTGGCAGGGCTGCAAGATGAGCATGGTGAGATCGAGGATGTGTTTGGCTGAACATAGCTTAGTGGGGATGGGGAGGGGCTCGGACTGGCAGTTGATGTAGAGGAGGAGCATCGGCCAGTGCTTTGTTCACCTGAGTGAAAATTATTTTACTACTACAGTGCTGTGCCACCCAACCCCAGCTATTAGTTAAAACAGCCAAAGGAACACATGGAGTCCTTGAAGAAATGGCGGGCTCTGATAACACTGGTTTTACTTTTTGTCTACTGACAGTCTCACGAAGTTTTTTTTTTTTCTCTTCATGCTATTAGGTGAATTTACACATACATTCGTGAGGTGATTGTTAAGAGTGTAGGGAGATAGGCGAGGTTAGCTGAATAAAAATGGGTATTCCAAGAGGGTTGCAAAGCATCTGGAAAAAGCATGTAAAATGTTTTGACTGCCATTAAGTGATTCTGCATAATGCTAACCGAGGGGCTTTTGCAATAAAGTCTTTAGTGCAGTTGTCATCCAATCTTAGTTTTCAGATACCCATTTCGAGGCAGACTTGAATTTAAGGTGAGTGCTTATTTAAAGTTTGAGTTTCCTGTTTAGGGACAT
Source organism: Triturus cristatus (assembly GCF_964204655.1). Taxonomy (NCBI): domain Eukaryota; kingdom Metazoa; phylum Chordata; class Amphibia; order Caudata; family Salamandridae; genus Triturus; species Triturus cristatus. Next base: position 970,903,656 of record NC_140589.1, read on the forward strand.
TTAAAAGAAAAAAAATACTACATACTTAGTTTCTGCACGTGTGACATCAAATTATCCATAGCTATACTGGATGAGTTTATTTATAACTGAATCCTTTGGCAGTGTCTCCAAGTGTCATGTGATTGTCACCATAGATATGTAGTGGAGTTGTATTCACTTAACCTTCCATCTGGCTGCCCATTATGAGTCTTAGTCACTTGATGTGTTCTGGCTGCCCATTATGAGTCTTAGTCACTTGATGTGTTCTATGTGATAACTGTTTTTGAATAATTCCATTCCAAAAAAGAGGCAACTCCCAATACTCCACACCACTCATTTTTATCCCTGCTGAGCAGCAGCCACACTGGTGTACAACATGGCTAAAACACATTACCAAAGCCATTATCTCTAGCATAGGCTTTGCCTGTTATTTTTATAGTCTGGCTAGATAGTGCAGCTGCTGCCAGACATCTATGTGAGCATCATTGGAGGGGCTTTGGCTCCACCCACATGTTGGGTGCCAGGAGTGTATGCTTTATTTGGCAAACGTTGTGTGCTTCCACAAACAGGCATTTGCAATGCAATAGGTCTCGCATTTGCAAAAGTTTATGCTATTGGCATTGTTCATGACAATGCCTTTTTTAATCTATTTTATAAAACAAACATATAAATAAATGCCATTATCATTTACAAAGCCAATAGCTAGTGTTGCATTATTATTAGCAATGCCAACTGCTCACACTTTTATAATGCGAGACCTATTGCATTGCAAATGCTTGTTTCATCTGCACTCTCTTCTACTACAGTTATCACTTAATTATTTATCATTAAGTTGTTCCGCAAAAGTGTGGATGGTCATCTGCACGTTGGCAAACTGGCCTGGGTTTGGGAGTTGGGCAGCAAAACTATCAAAAAGGTTCTATCCAAATTAATAAGTCACACATGCTGTACGCAAAATGCATTCTAGGCGTAGTGTCACAAGGGTCTCCTGACTCTACCAGCAGGCTAGACACATATGGCTGGTCCCCACAGACTAGTACAACGTTAACTACTAGGTTAAACATAATAAAAACAAGCGATGCAGGGTAACTCATTACTTTTAATTACGAGGCTGGCGGGGCATGTCAAACGACATATAGTATTCAGATACCTGCGCAGGCATAGGATCTTCATAGCACTCCTCCAGGAGACGCACATGGCTGTGCAAACCCTCACATCCTCGCTCAAACATTGGAGGGGCACAATAAAAGGGACCACATACTCCAGATATGCAAGGGGTACCCTGAAATAGGTAGCACCCAGGACCCTGCTTCAGATGCTCCACACATGTACAGACCTCAGCAGCTGCTACGCGATACTTGAGGGACCCCAGTGGCACTAGTATCACTATACGCACCGAATATGAGTCAGTCCTCATATTTACCCACACTGTCCCCATCATTACTATGTGATATGTCGCCCCCCACATACTGGGATGGAGACTACAACTGCTCTCGCCACCTCGACCTGGATCGGTTGTGCACCCACCACTCCTCGGGGCACAATCCATGCTTCTATTGCAGCAAATGCAGGCATGGGTTACTAACATGCATCTGCTGGATGCCTGGCGAGGCAAATATCCCACAGGGCAGGTGTACTCTCACTGTTCAGGGCTACACGACCGACTCACACAAATAGATGCAATATACGGCTCGTCCATGGCCCCACCCATGGTCACCCAAGCGGAATACCTCGCCTGCACATTATCCGACCAAAGCCTCCTGCAGTTGCAGTTAAAACGGGGTACATCCAGAGCTGGTATCCTGAAACGGCGTCTCCCTACAGAGGCGCTTGAAGATGCTTCTCTGTGTGCTTCCCTTTCTCAATCCATTACAACATATTTTCAAACCAACGAAGGCACGGCATCCCAAACTGGTATGAAATGGGATGCATTCAAGGTAGTTTTTCGTGGGCATGCAATAAAAGCAGTATACGGTTCGTGCATGTACCTTACTAAAGAACTGCAAGATTTAGAAACATAAATGCAAAGTCACAAGCATCTCTGCCCCACAGATCCACATATTATACCCTTATTTACCAGAGCCAAGCTATCCCACAAAACAGCATTGGACCGAGTATGTGCCCTTGACTATAAATGATATCTTGCTAGAAAGCCCACTGAGGGGGATAAAGCAGGTAAGACACTTGCATGGCTGCTGAAAAACAAAATGTCTCAAACTCCTATAAAAGCCATTTACAACCTCGACAGCCAGCTGATAAATAAGCAAGAAGGGATCAACAGTTCCTTCCATAAATATTATGCTGCGTTATATAAGGCTCCGGCTTACCTCGATCAGCAGCAGCTACAACAATTCCGAGGCAGTGCTGGTGGTACTTCTTAAACTTGGCAAAGACCCACTTCAGATGAGCTCATATCGCCCACTATCTCTCCTGAATTCAGATTAAAAAATACTGGGCAGAGTGCTGGCCAACAGACGTCTCGAAGTGGTGCAGCCCCTAGTACACTCTGACCAGAAAGGCTGCATCCCAGGCTGGAACACAGGCCTAAATCTCCGTCGTCTCTTCAAACTTCTGGATTGGGCAGGAACGGGGGAGAACCTGATGTGGATAGCTCCCTGGATATCAAGAAAGCTTTTCACACCCTGGGGTTGGACTATTTACATGCTGTTTTGGCAGGATACAGCATGGGCCCTCAGTTTCTGCGTTGGGTGGAGCTGCTGTATACCACAGCATGTGCGCGGGTGAAGACAGGCTGGATCATTTCCAAACCCTTTGAGATAGAGCGGGGCACCAGACAGGGCTGCCCCCTAGCACCAATTATTTTCACCCTGGCCATGCAGCCTTTGGCATGTGCGCTCCACCGCAGTGTTATTGACTGAGGCATCTGGGCTTACAATCAATGGCACATCGTCTCGTTATACGCAGACGATGCGCTGGTCTATCTCCCTGGCCACCAGGCAATTGTACAAGACTTGGTGAGCCTGCTTGAAAATCACGGACGCATATCAGCCTCGAAGGTGGATCGGAATAAATCATTATTATTTCCAATGACACCTCTGTCTGCAGAACAAAAGACGGGCTTACCCAACGCCTCCCTCGCCTGGTACTGTGACTCTTTCAAGTACCTGGGTGTGCAGGTTTACCATGCCCAGAAGGACCTGATAGAAGGTAATCTGGGCAGGGTGATCATCAACCCCTGAACTACACTCCCATTCTGGACAGACCTACACTTATCCCCATGGGCTGCATCACAATATCTAAAATGATCTTACTCCGTAGACTTCTGTATTTCTTTGCAGGCCTCCCCTTTCATCTTCCTAGCAAATTATTCAGGGTTCTGGGGTCACTCCTTAGGTCCTTAGTCTGGAGCAAATCCAGGGCCAGTTTCCCCCTCTCGAAGCTCTACCTTCCTATCTGAGAAGGAGGCCAGGGGGTGTCCAACTATGAACTCTATTATGCAGCGGCACAGCTCTAGTGGCCCATGTGCTGGCTGGCTATAACCTTGCTGAAATGGACCCATGGTCCCTGGGCCTATGACAACCCAAAATGTTGGAGTGTCTGTTTGGTTCCAAAACATCAGCACTGAAGATGCAAGGGAATATCTTGATGGCAGCGGCCCATAGATGTTGGAGGAGTTATGTACTAAGCAGCATAAACCCCCACCATATGCCCAGGTTCTCTCTTTCGAGATAATACTAGGTTCATACACCTGTCTTAAGAGGGTGGAAATGGCGGAGTGGGCAACTGCTGGCCTCAAGATCTGGGCTGACCTATAAACAGACTCAAATATGGGCGAGTTTGAAACACTATTGTACGATTAGGGGGTGTCCCCTGGCACCTTTTTGCTGTATGAGACACAATTGATGTGGATGTGGGGTAATTCATGAACCGAACCCACAACATCCAACACACTCCAGGTACTGCTCACTTACGGCATGGGCAGGAAAGCAATCACCATGCTATACAATTCCCTGAAGCCAGACGCATTGCTCATGCTGGTGCAACTGCGTGAGACTGGGACTCGGCACTAGCAGTTACGATCACAGACAAGCAATGGCTGCAATGTATAGGGGTCCCCAAAGTGATATCCACAAACACCAGAATAAAATATACAGAAGTCAATTATCTCCATCACGCCTATCTAACTCCACACAGGCTGGCGCAAATGTATGCTACGTCTATTGACATATGTCCCTGGTGCCAGAGTCCAGAGGCCACATTTCTCCACATGGTCTAGTCATGCCCCCAAATAGTGACATACTCGGTATGTTGAAGATTGCATTAATCTCTTTGTATGAGCTGAAAGCCATTTTGTACTTGGCAGCCATTTTAGTTAGCTATGTGCTGACCATTTGCTGTTTCCCTCTCCCAGAGTCTTGCAAATGCTCAAATGGGCCTAGCTAGTAGAATGCACCTGTTCCTAGTATAGAACTGTCAGACTGTTCTAACTGATGTCAGCAACTTATTACTCCTCCTACTTGTTGACTGTGCAGTTTCTGTATGACCATCTATGTGCATAACTCTTCTCATGTGTACTTGTACCGCCTTTTCAGCCCCTGTGTGGGTATAAAAGGACCATGCTTCTTCTGTTCAGTGTGCTACTTCACTCAACACCGATGGGTGCTGTGTGAATGTAGTTCCACCTCATGAGGTTTATTAAACTTTGTATTTTCTATTCCAGTTTCTGTGCCAACTTCTTCCTATTGGTCTGAGGACTCTGTGCAGAGAAGGGCGAACCCCTTGCACTGGTAGGCCTAGCTGAGGTCACCATCAACAGGTAGACATATCTACAACACTCTTCGAGACAACGGAAACGGATCTCATGATCCAGGAAACACACTTTATATTAGGCAGAACAAAACAAGATACTTGACGCAAGAATCTCAACAAATTCTTGGACATGGAGCTTGGCCTAGCCAAGCCCAGACTAGCCATGACCTGATATTACCACTTGGTTTACCGACCTCCGTAGGGCAGGGCACTTGTGGCGGAACATGAGACCCTCCAATCCAACGTGTAACACATGCTCACCTCCACAACCTCATGGATTGGCATAAATATTTAGCTTATGTAGAGACAAAATTAAACACGACAAACAGCACCCCACAACAAGGCCTCAATAACACGACTGGCACCCACGACCCCGGACGTCAATCCAGTAACACTAGGAAAAACCTGCACCAACATCTGCCACACTGTACGCACATCAAACCTGCCTCACTCCCACGGTGCTAGACAAATAAACGCATTAGGATGTAAATAGAGTCGCGCCTAACAACATTACTAGCTTTTAATAAATGTTTAGGACTGCTTTTAATAAATGCTTATTGAAAATGTTACTGCATTATGTATGCAATTGTAAGACCCAGCAGTGCCATCAATGCTGTGGCACTGGTATACTTGTCGATATAATGCTACATGGAAGCTTTTCTGTATCCATACACTTTTTGTAACTGTTGGGATGAAAATATGCATGCTACATAATGCTATGGTTAAATGTTCAAACTTATGAAAACCAATAACCAGCATTTAAAAAAAAAAAAAACGTGTGCATGCCCAGGAGTACAATGATGAGTGTCTTTGGAGTTCCAAAGTGCAGACCTGGTGACATCCTAGTAAGTGGGATTGTTTCGATAGTAATTTAAAAAATGATTGACCTTTCACACAATGCAGGGCAACAAACACAGTTGCTGCATTATGTGAAAGGGAGAGAATTGGCAGCTTCCATTATCTGATATATATTGTGTCTATGTTGTCTCTTGTTGCACTGCCCCATCTATGTGCAGGCTATTGCCAACACCAGCACACTTGCACCATTATGCAAGTGGGGATGCGCAACAGGCAGCATTAGTAGTTGTACAGGAAAGTACACTACCAGTGCATGAAAAGTACACAATTGAATTCATTCTCCTATTTCTAATTGTGCTGCCAAATGCTGCACATGTGGCCAGTGGCATAACATGGAGGGAAGTAGTTATTTATACTAGTTAGGCTTAGCTTGGGAAGGCATATCACGATGACAGATTTCTGATAATATTAACCTAGGATTTGGGAAAAATCAATGGGTGCATGCATTGAAAAACCCAAGCTGTACACATGGAACACCACCAAGGCAGAAATGTATTTGCATTGCTTTGGCTACCACTAGCACAATGCAAAAGCTCCATGAATGTGGCCCTTTCTACAGATGTGACAAGACATGGTTTATTTGTTACAATGACAATGGTCAACAAGGTCAGGGTTGAATGATTACCAGGGTCTGGTTCCTTTGTATATACACCGTACAAGCCATTTGTAATGTCAGTAGGGCCGGCAACAGCTTGACACACAATCACCCCACCAGTGCGGACCATCCAAATAACATATATTCCATTAAGATTCACCTTCAGGGGCAAAAATACATTTCTAATGGTGGACACTTAAACAGGCCCATTTCAGCATTAAATGGCTAGGACACCTAGATGTCATATATGAGGGTCTCCAGAGGATATCCAAAGGGTTCGGAAAAATGGGTACAGTGTATGAGCAGCTGAAAGAGGAGCTCAGATTATCTTCCATTAAAGAAACCAACTCCACACATCCAAGCAACAAAAGAAAACAACTACATGTACCAGGCCAACAATTTACGGACAGGCACAAACAAAGAGAGGAATGGTGGATATGAAAATGGGACTACCCCAATATAAACTACTGAAACACAACCACATATTGCTGTGCAACATTCATCAATCTTCAAGACAAAATTCTAAAAATCTGTTAAAAAACAACAGAGCAGGGGGCCATAGTCTCCTCACAAACAGCGATGGCCACCTGACTACGGAGCTCTGAGAAGGAGGGGGCCCCGGACGGCGACAGTGACCTCTCACCCAAATGCGGGGGCACCCAAAATGAGCTCCTGAGGTGCCGTTTCCACAGTGGTCATGCGCATTGACATCCCTGAGCCGTGGGGTGGACCCGGACGGTGAACTCAGCGAGAGGCCCATGGCAACACTGGCGACCGCGCCCCACAGTGAACGGCGGAGCCCATCTGCGGGATGTATGCCAGCAGACCAGCGACCAAGGGGGTCGCAGTGCTACAGCTGCCTTCCTCCACCAATGCTCGGACCCTGCTCCTGCTTTGACACGGGATCGGTGATCCCACTCCCACCCACCCTTTGGATTGCCTTGGTGTAGTCCCGCCCTCTGCAGTGCCCTAGACTGGGCCAGAAACACCGCCATCACCTGGGCGGTGCAGATGGAGGCGTGCGCAGAGAGTATTGATGCAGCCTGAAGGTCCCACGTCCAGGAGAGGGGGTGGACCTCCAAGGGTATCCTTGAAGGGATGTAGAGACATGGGCTGCGGCCCACAGTAGCAGCCGACATCGACCCACGCTGTTTGGCGGTGAGTGGACTCGTCAAGCTCTAATGCAAGGCCTACGCGCTCCTCCTCACCTCCACCATGCATCACAGTAGTCACTGCCTGCCTTGCTCTGGCACACTAGGGGCAGGACCAGTTGTCCAACACAAGGCAGTGTCTTTAATGGCAATCCCAATGCTAGGAGCCCTAATTTTGTTTGAGGGGAGTGCCACAGGACTACATCCACCGGGCCTAGCCCCTGGGCAGCAACAACTGCATAGCAGGTCCCTCTGTTCATACCAGGTCACCACAAGGACAGTGGTACCCCAGGTGAGGACTCCGACCCCTGCTGCCTTGCTCACTGGCAACATCGTCCTCAAGCTATTGTAAAGAGGGGGCTGAAAAGGTGAAGAGGGCCGTACCTTACGCGCCTCCTATTTCCAAATAGGAGCGCAGAAGCCCTGAACCCCAATCACAGCAGTCCTCTCCTATGTCCTCTCCGCCTATCTGACTACATAAAAACCCTGGCTTGAGCCCTGGCACCCTCCGCTGGTCCCAGGCGGACAGCCACTGGACATTCCTAAGGCCAAGGTCTGCCCGAGACGGCTGCGGAGATGTGTGCGTAAAACCTACTAAAAAACGTACAGTCTCCCCCATTGTGCTGCTCGACTGTAAACCACACAGGCACCAGATGGTCCCCCGCAGCTAATACATTCTGGTCCGCCTTGCACCTTCACTGACTCTGGGAGAGTGACAGCAGCCTCTACGCCACACTAACCCAACCACGGAATTCGCAGGCAGCCTGGGGATGCCTTCCGGTAACACCAGCACACCAGCTCCTTTTCACTGAAGCACATAATCAGGGCTAATTACCAAACAGCGCCCAGAATACTACCCTCCCAGAGCCCAGTTTTCTCCTCTCCAGATATGGCTGCCACATTTTTCGGCAATGGGTCGCAGACAAGAGAGCATGGCGACCACTATCTCCGCCCTAATCACCGAAACCAAATCCATTAGGGCGGACGTTATGGGATTTCATGCCCGCGACAAGGACTTGACCCAGCGTTTCTCCACACTAGAGGATCACCTCAACACTACACCAGAGAGAGATAAGGAGCTCCTGTACCTTCGCAGCAAAATAATTGACTTGTAAGACAGAAGCCGGAGGGACAACATTTGCTTCTTAGGATTCTCAGACAATAAGGATAGGAGAGACTCCAAGTCCTTCTTGAGGGATACACTTCTGGAACTCACAGGACTGACCTTTGACCATCCTTTGGAGATGCAGAGGGCACACCGTATTGGTCCACCATGGTGGGGAGATGTCACCCGTCCGCGGTCACTCATTACCTGTTTTATATGCCAGCACGCCAGCTCATCACCGCAGCCGGTACTCATGATCAATACAAGTACGAGGTTCATGAGATTCGGATTGCAGCAGATTTTGCCAAGGAGACAAATGAACGTCGCAAGGACTTCCTCTCCCTGAGTCCCACCCACTGACAAATGGACATTAAATATGGCCTCTTCGAACCGGTGTGCTTTCGCATCACCAGGGACTTTGTCTCAAAGGAATTCTTCAATCTCGAAGATCTCCGTTGCCTCCTGGACGGTCTTACCCCCAGGGCATATACACACACACCTCTGATCCCAGATACAATCCTGCTCTATCATCACCGACACTTCCTGTTCCCTCTAGAGAGCCCCATCAGGACTCTGGAGGCTCCAGCAACAGGGGAAGGGACCGTGACAGAACTGCCCACTCTCTGGGAGACAGAATCCAGGCTCTTCAAGCGGTGGTGGCATTAATACAGGACCAAGACAGAGATAAATCCCGGTCCCCTTTAAAGCCCATACACATAGAGGGGAAGGCATCCTGAACATGGCATATCCTGGTTCTGGGTCGCATCTGCAGCACCAGGGTTGCAACGACGGGACCCGGCGGGAGACCGGGATGGCTGAGTACCATCTTCTTTACATGCTTAAATGTTCACTTTTATTAATGTTTACCTGCCATGAACATACATATTGTTTACGCTTTGTTATGTGCATTACACACCACAGCATATTTGCCAAAGGTTGCTACTCCTCTCTACCACTGACTCCATCCTTCCAACTCTGGGCGCTGTTCTTTATCCATCCTAGTGCTGATCTTGTCACCCTGAGCTCTGGTGCCTTGACCTGTTCCGTGCTATCCCTGCCCCATCCCCCACTATGGTGTCACCCTTTACCGCACTCCACTTCCCCCTCCCAAGTCATATATAGCTACCATACCTCACGCACTACTGCTGCAGTGCTCCCCTGGGGATGGGGTGGGGCACCATTCCCCCCTTTATTTCCCCAGGCTCCATGTAGGGCCCAGGGTGCCGCCCTACTGCCCTGTACATTTCCTCCACCCCCAGCCTGGCAACAAACCTGGACACCATCTCGGACCAACTTGACGCTTACGCCCTCGCGCACCCACCACCCCCAGAAAGACCCCAATAAGTCTCTATCAGACCCACCACCTACAATACCTTACTTACCCAGGTGAGCTCCCGCCCCACCACCATGGCCCCACAACCCCACCCCATACACCCCTCCCTCGTAGTTTTTCTTACCAAATGATCAGAATTGACACAGTCAACAAACACTCATGCTGAACCCACAGCCCCAGGACTACCACCTTGGATCATTGCCCACACTACTGGTCGTGTGTATCGCTCTCTCTCCCGCCTACCGCAGCATGAACAGTTGCTCTCTACAGGCACACCCTCCCCTCCCTTGTCCAAGCGGACCCTGAGAGTCTCCCAATAAATGTAAACCCTGCCAACAACTGCTGACAAACCACCTGCTTTCATCTCCAGCTCTGCCTGCATAGTCAGGCTGGTACACTTCATGACAGTCGCTGTCACCCAAAAGGATCCCCACCTCTTCTTGACATAGCCCACAAACCTAGACCCGCAGCTAACAGCCCCACGAGCATAGGACAGCACAGCGTGCTAGCCTTATCCTCTATCTTACCTCCCTCCCTTCTTATTCCTCCCGTCCCCTTCCTAACCCTCTCTTAGATGCCTACGCCAATGGTCCCTGGTCGCGCATCCCTGATATCACTGAGCAGCATCTAGTGGCCTCTCCACCTAATCGACTAACACCCTCCCAACAAACCCTACCCTCTCCCCCACCCTCCCCTTCTTCCCTCTTTTCCCATCTACACTCTATCTCTCTCTTCAAAGTGCTTCCACCTCCTACAACTTATTCAATACCCTTCTCCCTCCTCTTATATCCCATACCCATAAACACCAACCCCCTGCCCTCGCTGCTACTCCTTCCTCATCACCCTACACCCTCTCCATGCCGATCCCTGTACACGGATGCCCAGATGACACACAGGCACCCTCAAATACTCATGGCGTCACACACTGCCTTCACCCCACACCCACTGCGAGCCCTCTCATGAAATGTGAACGGCCTCACCCACTACATAAAGCGGAACAAAGTACTCTCCTACTTACAAACAAAAAAAGCCAACATTGCACTTCAGCAGGAGACGAACCTCGATGCTTTGGAGCCCGACAAACTCCGGTGTGAATGGGTGGGTAGAGTAATCCACAGCAGCATAGGGGCGCAGGCCACCTCTGAGGGGGACAACCACGGAAATGCAGAGTTGCGATTCTCCTTGGCAAATCACTGCCTGTCACACTCGAAAAAACTTGGTCAGATCAAGGCAGACGATGCAAATTTTTCAAACTCAAAATGGGAGAAAGATACCTCTGCATAGGATCAGTATATGCTTCCACAGGGGCCAAGCGTTCCTGTTTCCTACAACTAAACCGGCTACTTGTAGAGATAGGTACATCTAGATGCATCATGGGGGTCATTGGAATCTGGCCTGCGATGCGGTGCTGGACAAGACAGGGCCCTTAGAGAAAGGGAACGGCGGAGATAGGACCTTGCTAGGTGACATAGCCATGTACTATGGTCTGGTAGACCACTGGCAACTCTGCCACCCCTCCGAGAAGGAATATACATTCCAATCCCCGGTGCATGGGACCCAATCTAAGTTGGACTACTCTCTTGTATCCCACCCTGTGTTGCCACTTGTAAGTGAATCCAGCATACTGAAAGATGCCCTCTTCAATCACTACCCAGTCCTGATGAACCTGGTTTTGGGTCTCGCCTTCCCGGGCCGCAAGCCGTGGCATCTGAATATCCAGAGATACCACAAAAACATATTGCTCATCCACCTCTCCACCTACCTGGTGAGCAACATGGGGTCAGTGGATTACCGTAGGATCTTGGGTGCGTCAGCAAAAGCTACCATCATGGACAGCTCATGGAAGATGCAGTGATGGCTAACATCCCTCCAGCGTACCGAACTGGAAATCTAGATTGCCTTACTCACTCACTCACCTCTACTCCACTCAACACTTAGAGGCCGATTCCGATACCGGGTCGGACAGCTCTCCGAGAGCTGTCCGTAGGCTTACCGTGCGACCGACACGTACCCGTAGCCAGTCCGTCCTGCAGAGGAAGTATGATGCGCAGAACTGCCAAAAACCCGACCGACACGTACGCTGTGATTTAAGTTCCATTCTCCTTCCGAGCCGTAACTCCTAACGCTGAACCGAGTCGCCCAGAAGCAGTATCCATAGCAATTTCCGGCCTGACAAGTACGATGCGTACTTCCTACGCACCGGACGGGTCGCCACTTACGGGACGTCACAGCATCCGAAAAACAAGCATATCAACTATGATTCGCGCCAGAACTCAATCCACGGCTACGAGATGGACCAGCTTGCAGCGGGTACGAGACGGAGCAACAAGCAGTGTGTATGACACAAACACATCATGACTCCCATCGCGCAGGCCATACCAGTACTCTACATCTATGACCAGCTCAGGAACCGACGCCGACGGCACAGGCGGTAAGTCAGAAACCTACCACATAAACAAACGACACCTACCAGCAAAATGGCACACACACACAGGGGATCCACATCCTGACCACTAACAACAGCCCACCATAGGGGTTGCATGGCCAGCACCACAAACACCCCCACCCATAGGGTACCTGTTGCCCATCACTACTGCCACCCCCACTCATAGGGCTTATGTTGCCCATCACCCCTGCCACCCCCACCCATAGGGACCTGTTGCCCATCACTACTGCCACCCCCACTCATAGGGGACCTGTTGCCCATCAATACTGCCACCCCTTCCCATAGGGGACCTGTTGCCCATCACTACTGCCACCCCCACTCATAGGGGACCTGTTGCCCATCACTACTGCCACCCCCAGCCATAGGGCTTATGTTGCCCATCACTACTGCCACACCCAGCCATAGGGCTTATGTTGCCCATCACGCCTGCCACCCCCACCCATAGGGGACCTGTTGCCCATCACCCCTGTCACCCCCACCCATAGGGGACCTGTTGCCCATCACCCCTGCCACCCCCACCCATAGGGGACCTGTTGCCCATCACCATCAACACTGCCACCCCCACTCATAGGGGACCTGTTGCCCATCACTACTGCCACCCCCAGCCATAGTGCTTATGTTGCCCATCACTACTGCCACCCCCAGCCATAGGGCTTATGTTGCCCATCACTACTGCCAACCCCATCCATAGGGCTTATGTTGCCCATCATCCCTGCCACCCCCACCCATAGGGGACCTGTTGCCCATCACCCCTGCCACCCCCAATCATAGGGGACCTGTTGCCCATCACCCCTGCCACCCCCACCCAAAGGGGACCTGTTGCCCATCACTACTGCCACCCCCACTCATAGGGGACCTGTTGATCAGCACTACTGCCACCCCCAGCCATAGGGCTTATGTTGCCCATCGCCCCTGCTACCCCCACTCATAGGATGGGTGATGCGCCACACATCCATCATACTCCAACATCAGGTATGTCAGCAAAATACATCCCCCCTAACATCATGACAACCGTGTGTAGTCTGTGACAAATGCCCACAACAGTAATTATGACTTCGAACATACAATGTAACTAACAGCACAAGTGTGACCAACAAGTAAGTGTGCCATACACAAGGCAAGCATCACTATAGCACTGTGGCAATGTAAAAAGAACCCCCCCTCACTGTGTAGAACAGAAGTTAAGTGTGGGCTTCCAAACTGCAGCAGATGTTGAGCATTGTGGTGATGGGGTCTAAACCCCCCCTCATCACAGTGACCAAAAGGTAAGTGTCATCATGGACAAAGCTGCAAATAACAAACAGAATGTATGATCCGTGCTCCCAACACATTAACCCTTTCGCTGCGGCGGGAATTCCGCCACAGCGCTGGGGGGGGTTTGGGGGCAGCGCGGTGGCACTGTGCTCATGACGGAGCCACTCCGTCATGAGCCACGGTTGAGCTGTGCTCATGACGGAGTGGTTCCGTCATGACTCCGCCCACTGCGCTAACCGCCCGCACAGGCGGGGAATCAGCGCAGCTTGGGAGGAGCAGCCGCCAACGGACGCGGCATGACGGAACCATTCCGTCATGAGCACACGGCGACCGTGGCTCATGACGGAGTGGTTCCGTCATGAGCAGGGGAGGGGTTAAACACTTCTGGGGCAAACTAGTGGTTGTGTCCCATTCCCACAGAGATGTGGTGAGGCTAACAGTGCTGTGAAAACATAACACACTCTCGGCCATGTGCAGACAAGCACCATACATGGGGGCTGACAATGCATACACTGTACAATGACTAGGCCTGGGCTAAAATTCCGTTCCGATCGCGGAAATTGCGATAATTTGACATTTTTGCGTTCCTGCGTAGAGTGCGAAAATGTCAAAATTTCCGCAATCCGCATTTCACCGGAAATTTTTTGCTTGCTCGCGCTGTAAAATAATACATTCTAGCGTGCGCGCGATCCCCTTACCAGAATCCCCGCGTTCGCCGACAAGTTTTCCCGATCCGGTCGCGTTCTCCACGAGATGTTGGATTGTTGGTAGCAATTTGCGACAGTTCGCGCCTACAGTAATGTCATTTGTCGCGCGATCACGCCCTTCTTCTCGCGATCATGCACCGCGAGACAAGTGAAAACAAGATGGCCGCGCCCGCGAGCAACCGCATGGGTAAGTTGGCGAGCTGCGACCACGCAGAAAATACCGCGAACGGGCGGGAAAAAAACTTCTGCATCTTCGCGATATTTCCGCATGTTTGAGGAGATTTTTAACATTAACGCGATAATTTGCGAAAGTGAATTTTGCAAATTCCGCCCACCCCTAACAATGACACAAGAGCAGAAGTGACCATCACCAAGCATGCACAAATCTCGAAAATAGACACACTAATCAAAAAAACCTGTGTAGACTGTAGGTGTCAGCTCACAAACTCACATTCCATGCCAGCAATGACAACTAACAACCAGGATGAATGTGCACAATGATGTGATATGACTCACAGGGACAGCAGGGAAAATCACAGAAACAGCATCCAGACAAAGGCCCACAGCAGCAATACCAATGCACTGGTGCAGATGCACAAACATAAACAGGCAACCGCACACTGCACATCTGACACAGCATGTGTGTGTCTGTGTGTCACAGTATCCCCAGGCAACTACACAACACATGAGGGGGGCTGAACCACAGTGACACAGATGTGGACAGAGTGCCATACAAACCATCATTGGGACACCCTTAGTGGGCAATCAGGCATTGGGAGATGAGAGGGAGCACAAAAGACACATGTGACACAAGCTGGAATGAACACCAAGTAACACAGCAAGAGACTGACACACAACTGCACTAGCCCCAGGGACCAGACATTGGGGTGACACAAGCATGCATGACACCTCCACTGTGATGACAAAGGCAGATGTCGTACAAACCAGGAAACCCAGACATGTGTCCTGTTCCACAAACGTACATCACACATACACAAACAAAAATCACTCCGCATGGCCCCTCATCTATGGACAAACGGGAGATAGGGGACCATCCATGCAAACATTTATATCTGTCCACCCTCAACACCACACACCCTGAACTGCAACAATGTGCATCTGTGAAGCCCACATGGACAGGTGACATTGTACATGCACCCATGACAAACAGAGGAATGTTGGGAGGAACTAAGGTGTACAGACACATCACACAAGGACAGTTTTATAACCCTGGAGAATGACAGACATACTGCACAGTATGCAGTACATGTCCATGACCTCAAAGCTCACATAACCTTCAGAATCCCTGCCGAAGTCCCAGGACAATGCAGAAGCCAAGGAGAACCACAAGGCATACATGCTGACACCTGCCAACATTGCAGCCATGAACCCAACAAGTGGGAGCAGTCACACACACATTCAAATGTCTCAATCACTGAAAGGTACCACCTAGGGACAACTACATGATTTTGCAAATAAACAGGTGCCTTGGGAAACCCTGACTGTGTCCCATCTGTGTCTGACAACATCATCACCACTCAGAACTGACAAATCCCAATGATGATACACCAATTAACAGTAGTGTGTCATGCACCCACACATCTGGTAGCCCATTGGAAAAGTAGTGGGATGAACCCAGTACCACTCAGCAAGCATCAACAACAGGAACATATCAAGGGAACACTGACTGTGTATGAACAGGTATGTGGACACACACACATGCTCATACAACACACACCATGGGCCCAGGCTATGTCACGGGGCAACACACTTACTTGAGGGGACCCAACTCCTGTGGAAGCCCAGTTGTGCCAAACATATTCACAGCACGTCTCACTCATGTCTGCAGAACACTTGGTCAGTCAGCCATCAGTTACCACACAATGAAGGCTCTGGTCACAACAGCCTGGGTACGTGAGTCTCCCCTAAGTCATCTGCACATACCCAAAACATATGTCTAGCAAGTTGCACAGAGGACCCAGTTGCTCCTATACCAATGATGCCCACACCTGTAGGTCCAGTGGTGATACGCACAAAGTCTGTGGAAGTGACAAATTGGACAATGGGAAGCACATCATATGTGCATGGGTGCAAGCCAGAGATGTGACCATGCAAATGAAATGTTCACAGAGATGTCCACAAATAGTTGATCATGACACACCCAGGTAGCTGCAAAGGATGACATGGATACCCACCAGAATAGGATACATATCTCATGGACCACATGGAATACCTCACAGCATCACATAAGTATTCAACATTGGAAACCAAGCATCACAGGTGCAAGGGCATGTCAAACATCATCAACATAATGTACAGCTAAATCAAGTTCACAGGGATAAAGAAAAAATCTTTATTCAGCATATTAAAAGTTAAACGTCCGTTCAAACAAAAGGCTAATGGCCAGTCCATGTCCAAATACCAAGGAGTGAACTAGAGTGACAACTGTCACACCTTGCTTGCCTGCACTGCTAAGGACCGGGGTCATCCCCTCGGAGGGGGATACATGGGGGCAGGCCAGGCACCACAGGGACAGGATCAGGGCGCAGCAGAAGGAGGCAGTGAAGAGGTGGTGGATGCAGGCGAGACACTTGCAACTGCAGTGGAGCTGACTGAAGTGGTGGGTGCTGTCACAACTGTGGGGCACAAGTCAGATGGGGTGGGTGCCAGCACAACTCCAGTGGGCAGGTCAGATGGAGTGGATTGGGTCGCCACTGCAGTGCCCAAGTCAGACGGGGTGGTCGTGGACTCCACTGCAGTACCTACATTCATGGGAGCGGAATGGGGTGCAGGTGAGGTTGGCAGCACAGGGGGGGACACGGTCCCCACATCAGTGGCACCAACTGTCTGACCAGGTGTGGAGGAGCAAGTGTTGGGGGGGATGGCCTTAGCATTTTGGGGATGGTGTATCTGTGGGTGGTGGAACCCGGGGCAGGGAGTGGTGGGGGAACCTCTGGAGTGGTGGCCTGGGGGATGGAGAACGGAGACTTTGCCTTGGAGCTGCGTGGTGGCGGGGGGGTCTTGCTCTTCCGGTGCCGGGGGGACTTGAGGGTGGGGGTCTCAGTCTGACTGGGCCTGGGGGATGGTGTCCGGGAGTGAGGGGCACTCCCCTCTGTATGTGTGGACTTACTCTTCCCCTTGTAATCAGGATCTGCTGGGTCGGTGGGGAAGAGGCCAAGGTCACAGAGTTAGAGCTTCTGGGGAGATGGAGTTACAGGTGATGCAAGGCAAGGGGGTTGGGAGGGAGAGGTCTTGGAGGACTGCGGAGTGGTTGTAGAGGAAAGTGTGTGTGTCTGCAAACCAGCCCCTGTGAGTGTGGTATCAGTCCCCTGCGCTTGATTGTGTGCACGTCTAGACCTTGGTTTGGGTGTTTGTGTGCTTGGGACAGGTAGGCTGCTAGGAATCGTGGGTGGTGCAGGGGTAGGAGGGGTGCGGGACTGTTGGAGGAGGGACACTGCTGCCGTCAGGGAGGAGGCCACGGACTGATTGGTCCTCTGTAGGGCAGACATGCCCGAGGAAATGCCCTCCATGAATGACACCAGTTTTGTCAACAGAGTTGTGTGTGCATGAAGGACCTTCAGCATCGACGTCTGCCCTACATGGATCTGCCTAAGTAAATCCACAGACTCCTCACTTAGGGCAGCAGGGGACACAGGGGCAGGGGGTGCGGTGCCTAGCACAAAGGAGACATGCTCACGAACACGGGAGCCTACAGAGACCTCTGGGATGGGAGCCAATGGGAAGGTGGTGGTGGCGGTGGCGGGGACAGCCTCACTAGCTGGGGTTTCGTGCCTGCTGACACCCACCTCCACAAGGGAGTCATCCTCAGAGCTGCTGTGGCCCTCAGCTGGGGGAGATGGTGCCGACGACTCCTCTGTGTGGCTCCATTCGCCATCCGTGCCACTGGGTCCACCCGACTCCTCTCCTTCTGTCCCTGTAAGGCTCTGTGGCTCCTCCGGGTCCGTGGAGCTGTCCCCTCCTGTGGGCGTGGATGTATCTGGATAGGAATAGGAAGTAAGAGAACAACATCAGTCACCTGCACCGACTGCACACACCACAGTGAGTAAATCACATCACAGGGCAAGCCCTGGCTTCATCAGCTGAACACAGCTCAAAGTGCCAACACTGTTTAGAATAAGCCAATTGTCATTCTCAACATCAACCATGGCACACATATCCCTCCTTGACTTTCACACATATGTTGTTGCATGTTGGATGCTAACACCCCAATGTGCCGACATGCACCACCCACACATTAGTTCGACATGTAAGTGAACATGTAGGAGTATGTCACTATACACACAGCACATCTCTTGCTACTGACTCAGTACGGGTGTCCGGATGAAGGGATGGGCAGAGACTCATTTCACATGCTTGTGATGCATGCCAGCAACACACACTATGATGTTCTCATGTCCTGATGGGCAATGCCACAATGGGGTGCATGGTGCACACTTGAACACAATGCAGGATCATTCATAGCAAGTTAAATGCCATGGCACTGGGATGCCCTGAAAGTCAGTCAACACTGTCTCCTGTCACAGGGGCAGGGCATCCAGACAACAACAATATGCACTGACTCACAATCCTAGCTCAGGGGTAAAGCTAACTCTGCAGATGACCGGCGCACTTGCCCATCCCCTGCAAACAACGTATACAGGACCCAGAAGACCCCACATCATGCAAATCAGACATATGAGTCTCTGCAAACACAACTCCCTGTACATTAACACATCACAGTCTGCCATGCATGTAACCCAGCTGCATGAAGGAAAACAGTTGCATACACCATTGTGTGCTGTCAGATGATCACACACCTATATGTCAC
Organism: Triturus cristatus; assembly: GCF_964204655.1. Lineage (NCBI taxonomy): Eukaryota > Metazoa > Chordata > Amphibia > Caudata > Salamandridae > Triturus > Triturus cristatus. The sequence goes on from NC_140589.1 coordinate 970,922,682, forward strand.
ACAGGTATTGTCTCTCACAGTCACATCTCAGATGTCCTGCTGACCCTCTGAATCATGGACACCCCAGTTGTACGTAACAGCAAGCCACACCCTAATGACACAGAGGCAGACACCTGAGGGCACATGTCACTAAACACAACCTGCAATTTCATACACGGGAGTGGGATTACAGAGTGTTTCTAAATGCCCTTGAGGAGGCATGACTGGCCAGGTCAACGTGAAACTGTTTGGCCCTGGACAGTAGTCAGGTGGCTAAGCAAGTGTGACATACTTGATATACATACTCCTAAGGCCCCAAAATTGGAGTCCCCTGCTGCATGGCTTTGTTTGTAATACCCCAGCCACATGTGGCGAGTCAGACCAGCAATTGGACCTGTGATCCTAAGGGCACACACAGATCACATGTCAGATCTCAGGCATTGTGCAAAGTTGACCCACCCATGAGACCCACAACAGAGTCACAGGAACAGATGTTGTCCGGTAGCTGAAGCATAGCTGACGGCAGGGACACAGTCCCCTAGTGACACAAGTAACAGACTGTAGGGGCCACACCTGTGGAACAGATGCGGAGGGTGCATCACACAATTGAGGGACCTGAGTATTGGACTACAAGACCTACATAATGTGGAAGTGTGACCGGGCCAAAAGACTGCAATTAGCATGTCAGACATAGTACACAGATTAGGCATGGACTTACCCCCTTCCTGCTGCTGTCTGGCCTTCAGCTGCCTATCCAGGTCCGGGAAGACCACCGCCAGTACCCGGAGCATGTGGGGAGTCCGGGTCCGGTGTCCGTCCCTCCTGCGTGGAGGTGACAGCTTCAGCTGGACTCTAGCTATCCTCCGGGTCCAGCCCCGAAGGTCCTGCCACCTCTTCTGGCAGTTGCGGATCCTGCACTTGTAGACCCCCACCGAACGAACAGCCCGGGTGATGGTCAGCCATATCTCCTTCTTCTGGTGGGCATCAACCTGTGAGGATGACAAAGTGAGAAGTACATTAACACACATGCCCCATTTTTGTGCTGCACACATTTGGATAGACATGTCATCATCACAAAGGGAAATGAGTTACACAGGTAGTGCAACCATGGTGAAGGACAAATGCCCTGCATGTCTGACATGTTAACAATGCCTGGATAGTTTAAGCTTGCACTAATGCACTTTAGCAGCAGGACACCTGTTCATTACATGTACCTACACACTTTGGGGGATGAAAGTAGTCAGTGAGAATGCTTGCCACTGGTGTACACACTGCTAGTACTGCTAGTCAGACAACATGCATAATTAGGAAGGCAGTGGACTGCACACTCACCTGCTCCCCTGGTTTCCCATAGAGCTTGCTGTACTGTGGAAGGAGCCTGTCCAGCAGGGCCTGGTTCTCCTCCTCAGTGAAGGCTGGAGCCCTTTCCAGAGTACGTGCCATAGCAGGAGCCAGAGGATGCAGAGACAGCAGCAGTGGTAGGAGGGATGTGGTCCAGTAGCATGTAGTGCAGGCAAGTAAGCTCCCTGGGGGCCAGCCAGCCATATATCTGTGCTGCAGAGGCAGAATCTGTGACATGTGTCCCAAGTGATAGGTCCAACACGGTTGCATTCTATGAATCTGGCCAATCCATTTAAATGTACGAATCATACACGCCTTCCGCATCGTTCAAATCTTCACCTTCATGGAACACTTGAAATTGCAACATTGTTGTAGGCATCCAACTGAATTTCCAGTGCACAACTCGTACAAGTTTTGAATCCGTATCCGAATCCGTATCCGTCTCCATGACAGTCCGGAGCCAATGGGTGCTCCCGGCTCGTTCAACTGACTGTACAACGCGTATTTTAAAAATACACATGCACCCGTCTCCACACGATTCAATGGCCAAGGCGTACGCCTGTCTCGGACCATGCCTGTCCGACACATATGCATGATAGTCACCCGCGTCGGACCTCACTGCAGTCAATGGCAAAGCGTACGCACGGCTCAGTCATGAACCGTGCAATGCGTACACATTGTCACCCGCATCGGACCTCATTGCAGGCAATGGCAAAGCATACGCATGGCTCGGTCATGAATCGTGCAATGTGTGCGCATTGTCACCCGCGTCGGACATCATTGGTGTGACTATTCTACGGATGCAACACACATTTACTGGCCAGGGACACCTGTGCACACCTACCACACAACAGCATTGGCCACACAGTTTCCCATGGCATGTAAGGCTGCATTCCCTGGGTGTTTGGGGG